>NC_081290.1:86015000-96015000 GCF_030435805.1 Mustela lutreola | reverse complement strand
AAGACCTCCAGGCTCAAGAGGAAAGTGTGTATAAGGGCAAAGTTAGAGAAAAGATAAGTGTAGCTTGTATTCTGGTAATAAAGAAGTTTGAATGCTAATGCAAGAATCTTGGACCTTAGTCATCAAAGAGGCACTGAAAGTTTGAAAGTGGGTAAATGACATAATGTTGTTTAAAGATAATTTTTTCTTAAGATTTTTATTTGAGAAAGAGAGAGAGAGCACAGAGGGAGAAGCAGACTCCCCGCTGAGGAGAGAGCTCCATGTGGGGCTTGATCAATCTCAAGACCCTGAGATTATGGCCTGAGGACACTTAACTGACGGAGCCGCCAAGGCACCCCGCATTTAGAGTAATTCTTAAAGAAAGGTAAAAATCATGATTCTTCAACAAGATAAAAGATAAGCATGTATTTTTGTTTTAAGATTTTATTTATTTGACAGAGAGAGATCACAAGTAGGCAGAGAGGCAGGCAGAGAGAGAGAGAGGAGGAAGCAGGCTCCCTGCTGAGCAGAGAGCCCAATGCGGGACTCGATCCCAGGACCCCGAGAGCATGACCTGAGCTGAAGGCAGCAGCTTAACCCACTGAGCCACCCAGGTGCCCAAGATAAGCATGTATTAAAGATTTTATTTAACTCACAATAAGGGAATGAGGATTCTCAAAAGAGAATCCAAAGAACAGACACATTTATTGATCAGGAATATTGACATAAATTTGCAAATAGAGGCATAATTATTTTTTTGGAGTTGGGGGGACTGTCTCTCCTCTGCCCAGGATTTATTGGCATGTCTCTAGGCAAGATTTAGTTTGCATTTTTATTAGCTATCTCCAACATTTAAAATTGTAAAAATCAGAAAAACCTAGAAGAGTGTATAGCATTGTGTAGGTTGAATTGAAAGGAAGACTAGAGGTTTCTATATGAGCAGTTGGTAGTTTGTAATGTGAGTAGTACGGGAAAAAGGAGGAAGAAATACAAGATATTTAATTTTAGGATTGTGTCTTTGCATGGTATTGTTTCTTTGCTAAAAAATAATTATAGTAATGGTAGGAATTGGAGAATAAAACACTACCCAAGAGTTTATAAATGTCTTTGCCACTCACTAAGCGGTTTAACCCTGAGCGGCGTGCTCTCCCTGCGCTATAGTTTCTTCAACAGTAAAATGGGGATGATAGCTTTATAGCATCATTGTGCAGAATCAGTGAGTTGAATTGTAGAGCACTGAGAACAATGTCTGGAACTCAGATAAGCATTCAGTGAGTATTCACTGTTATAATTATCACTGATTATATTATTGAGTCAATTCACTTTGCAGAGCATTTGAATACATTGTGGTAATACTAGTCACGGTTCTCCAGAGAAACACAACCATAGATGTGTATATATAAAGATACTTGTTTTAAGGAATTGGCTCCTACGATGGGAGAATACTTGGTGATTCCAGAATCTGATAAGGAAATATGGCAGGCTGGAGACCCAGAAAGAGTCAATATGCCAGTTGAGTTCCAGTTCCTTCTTGTTGGAAGAGGCCAGTCTTTTGTTCTAGTCAGTATTTTAACTGATTGGATGAGACCCACTCACATTATGAGAGACAATCAAAGTCCACCAATTTAAATGTTAACTTCATTCAATAACACCATCACAGAAATAGGATAATGTTTGGCCAATGTCATAGTCAGTTCAGACTGCTATAATGAAATACCATAGACCAGTGGCTGAAGTCATAAAATTAATTTTTCATAGTTCTGTTGGCTGGGAAGTCCAAAATCAAGGTGCTGGCAGCTTCATTGCCTGGTGAAGGCCCTTTTCCTGTTTGCATATGACTACCTTCTTGCTGTACCCTCTTATTGTGGAGAGGGAGGGGGAGAGAGAGACAGAACAAGAGAGAGAGAGCACACTCTAGTCTCTTCGTCTTTTTAAAGGGACACCAACCTCATCATGAGGACTCAGGACCTCGATAAACCTAATTACTTCCCAAAGATCCCACCTTTTAGTACCATCACATTAGGAGTTAGGGTTTTTACATATGTGATGGGTGAGGGGTTGGGGAGACCCAAACATTCGGTTGATAAACACCAAATATCTGAACACTGTGACCTAGCTAAGTTAACACATAAAATTAACCGGTGATTAATCACCTCAGCCTTTGCATCCCAGGGTCTGCCTACTTGGTCTGCTTATTTAGTGCCATAGAAAAGTGTACTTATCGTTGCATGCCATAAGTTAACCATTTCTTGACAGAGTGTGTCTTTTAGAGTGTGTTTCTTTCATTCTTTCATATCATATTTTAAAGCATTTTTCCTTCATCTCCTGCATATTTAACTAGTGGGACCAGATGCTTAAGCGAAGGTCTATACTTGGGGGAGGTATTCAAAAGTATCCTCTTTAAAATGTACATGCACGTGGTCAATACCCACTCCTAATTCATAATGAACCCCCCTGGGAATAAAAGCAAATGAGGCTAATGGAAATTTATTCAGATTAGATGTTTAAGTTTTATAAAATCTTGTGTGAGTTCTTACTGTGTGTCTCTTTCGATGAAGTTTGAAGAGCTCCATACCGAGGTTTCTACTGCACGTGATGCTAGCTAGCATTGCTGCTGTTGTTCTGTGAGAGCCTTCATTTTTTCAACCAGGCTCTTTCTTGAGACTAGCTGTTCTCATTCTTTGGCTCAGCCCTTGCTAAATACATCTCTGGAAATGCTGCAGGAGTGGACGTCCATCTATTTATCTATTAATCATCCTGAGTCCTTACTGAATGGCTCATTCCTCATTCAGGGATTACTGGAGTGTATCTAAGTCACAGCCAGTATGCTAGGTTTGTGAGTATAGTTTCTGGTATTTATTTTACAACGAAGGTCTCAGGTAAGAAATTATTTTTTTACCCAAGTTTCATGAAAAGGCTTATGGTAGACTTTGTCTTTCAACTTAAGTCCAGTTGTACAGTTATTTGCTTCCTTATCACCTGGTTAGAAGTTCTTCTTCCTGACATGTTGACTTGATACCAATTTTAGAGATCATTTTTCTTTTCACAGTATTTTCAAATGTGAAATTAAGACATGCTGACTGTATTAAAATAATGAAAAACATTACTAAAGAAAAGCTAACAATTTCCTTTCACCTCCCTGAAGAGACCGATGCCAACTTGATGGGCACCCTTTGACCTCTCTCTAAGGTTATAGAAACACACACAATTTAGTGTTACTTGTTTTTATACGTGGCTTTACACACATTTATCTGCACTTTGTATTTCCTTATTTAACGATATACTATAGATAACCTTCCAGGTCAACAAATGTATTTCTCATTTTATAAAATAGTTACTGTTGTAATCTGAGTTTTCCCCCCAAAAAGCCCGAGATAAGGGCTTGCCTGCAGGCGGCTTATTCTGGAAAAGTAGTCCCAAGGACCAGGAATGGAGGACTAGAAATAACAAACGGGGGGACAGGGAAAGTCAGCTAGTGGTTCCCTAAGGAGATGGCCAGAACTGTGGGAAACGAGGACCTCTGAGGAGCCGTGTAGAGTACATCCCAGAAATGTCTTCTTGAAGGATAGGAGAGAAACCACTTATATGCTTGTTTCTACGCTCCAATAGACAGGATAAGCCCTGTGTTCTTTCCACTTGCCGGTTTGCACCTGTGTTGAAATGGCTATGAGTTCCTGCAAATGTTCCAAATGTTGATGGACTGAGACTCTGGGCACAAATCAAGAAATATGTGAGGCAGCTGAAGGAGGTTGCTGTCAATTGTACCTATAAGCAGCTGGTTGCTACAGCAACAGCTGGAGTAAAGTGTGGACTGAGAGGATGTGAGATGATACCCGACAGATGTCTAAAACAACTGCATAATGTTCTGTAGTGTGTATGTACCGCATTTATTTAACTATACACAGTTGGAGAGATATTTGTGTTCTTTCCAGTTTTATTTTTTGCTACCACAATGTGGTAGCAAAAGGCACTGAACATTCTTACACATACATTCTTATTAGCTGATGCTTTTAGTGCTATTTAACATAGTCCCCGAAGTGGAATTGCTGGCTTGAAACACTTTTCATCTGTTAACTCACTCAGTCCTCCCCTACAGCCTGGTTATTATTACTGTCCTCATTTTTCACCTGAGAAATCAGGGGCACACAGGCATCTAGGAAATGGAAGCGGTTAGAATTTTTTAATGGATCCTGAAAGATTAGATCTCAAAAATGTGACTCTAAACGAAAAGATTTTAATGTGAAATCAACATGTTTTTGGTTCTGTAACCTGCAAGTCATGTTTCCCTGCAGCTATTAGAACATCCTATCTCCAGGGAAGGGGTGCCGGGGGGAGACAACTCCTAGAAAGAAGAGGTTCTGATCTAGCAGAATTTTTTGTTCACACTGGCAATTTACCTAGAAGGTCATGCCTGGGGTGGGGTGGGGAGAATGACTCTTAGCTGAGGGCTACAAAGTGGATAACTCGAGTTGTAACTTTTGCATGGGGGAAGCCCTGGGCTCTGACCAAAATAGGAGAAACCACATTCAGGAACCCAATTTGCACAGAGAAGACAGCAGGGGAACCGGCTATTAGACAGAGACAGGAATGGGCACGTTATAGGGCATGTAACTAGGACTAGGTTACAGAAATCTTTGATAACAAAATATCTTAAGTTGTTGAAGTAACCCTCAAACAAAATGTCGAGATTCTTGAAGCGAACTCAGGATCATGTTGTGACCCCGGTATTAATGAGATATTCTTCTAAGCCCAAAGAGGAAGTGCTTAAGTTCAGATGAAACTAATTAACAATCAGGTCACAATCTGAAGGTCCGTTATGAGGCAGAGATGAGGAACCTAAAGATCTTCTAGTAAATTCGGTTGAATCTTGATTGCACTTGCTCTCTGGTCCAGTCCTATCTTAAGACAAAGCCTCACCGAGGGGTAACGGGAAGTTCCTAAGTTCAATGAACTGAACTTCTAATAAGTGTGTAAACATAGCTAATTTGAACATGATCTGGCTGTTAGTTCTCCAATGCTGTTGTAACAAATTACCACAAGCTTAATAGTGACACAATTTATTTTCTCACAATGTCTGTAGGTCAGAAGTCCACGGGCGAGCCCAGCTGGGTTCTTTGCTTAGGGCTTCAGAAGGCTAAAACAAAGGTTTCGCCTGGGGCTGCATTCCTTGCGAGAAACTCGGGAAGAATTTGTTTCCAAACTCATTCAAGCTGGTGGATGAATCCACTTCACTGTAGTTGTAGGACTGAGTTCTATTTCTTTGCTGGCCATTATCCAAGAGCCAGTTTTTGCTTTTTTGGCTGCCTGCATTCTTTTTCATGCTTTCTGTGCTTTGCCCTCCAGCACTAAGGAGTCAAGTCCTTCTCAAGCTATCCATCTCTGACCTGCACTTGGATATTTCAACTAAAATTTATCACCGTTGTTTTTGTGTCTTGACCACTCCCAGCTTACCCACCTTACCCCAATACCAGCCTCCTAACACCATATCCAAGAGTGATTCATATTCCAGTGTTTCGGGTCTCAGTTCTTGATATCAACATTCTTAGCAATAAAAATAACTGCAAAAAATACATCCCGGAGTGCTGTTTGATTTTTATGCGTTTTTGCATGTGCCATTGTCTTTACTTGGCATACCCACCCCAAGCTCAGACATCTTCCCATTCTGAAGCCCCTCCTATGAGCGAGTGGTCTCTCCCTATTCTTTGCTGCTCCTATGGTTGCATCCATTGCACCATGTTGTAAGTAGCTGTTAATATATCCAATTCTCCCAGAAGTACACTTAGGAGGCCCTGCCTTTTCCTCTTCTTAGTCATTACACTTAGTAGAGGGTGTGGCTTGTAGTATTAGATGATAATAAAAAAAAAATCATTATTGAAATGACTTTGAGTTTAACTTACAGACAACAGGGGGTCACCAAAGTCAGTTTTTAAGTCAATGAAAGATATTATTACATTAAGTTTTAGCAAAATAATTCTGGCACTGGGCTAGAGGGATTGGAGGGAAATGAGAGACAGGTAGCTGAGAATCTGCTTAGGAGGTTTTCTTTATAATCAAAATGGAGATGATAAGGGTCTAGCAGTGACTTTGGAAATGGGAAAGATTAAATAAATTTGAAATTATGACAGGCAGGATTTCTGACTTATTGTGTGATAGGATGGTGGAAATGGGGAGAGAGGAGCACAGGACAATGCTTTTGTTTGGGGCTTTGTTGACCAGATGAAATAAATGTTGAATTAGGGAACTTAGAAGGAAAACTGTTCATGGGGGAAATAAATACTCGGTTTGATTTGGAATGTGTTGAGCTGGAGGTGCTCAGAGACATACCAGTAGAAATGTCTAGCAGGCTGGGAGATACAGAGGTCATATATATACATTGTATGTCTTAAAAACATTCTTCCAAATATGTATATTGATTTTAAAGATGTTTAAACAAATTTGTAAAGCATTTCTTGTTCTAAAATCAAAGACTTTATCTCATTCTATGCTATCTAGACTTAGTACTCAGTACTGTATGCTAAGAATCAAGAAGAGAAGAATTAAGTTGACGAGGTATTGGCCTTCCTCACCTCTCCTTCATTCCTACCCCCTCAGTGAGGAGGAACACAAACACACACCACATATTACCGTGGAAACAATGGATACACGGAGGTTAAGAATGGAACTTGATCAAGGTCCTATGGAAAGGAGTAGTACAACTTAGCTATAGTTCCTGACTTCTCAAATGTAAATGTTTATCTCAAGAGAACATTCGACATAAAGTTTGAATCTCTCAAAAGATGCTGAACAATCTCTTCTCTCCCAAGATCTAACAACAATGGATCCTTGAAAGACTGTCCTTTTTTTAAGATTCAAAATATTTAATAAAATATTTTTAAAAATCTCAGCTGTGAAGTAAATCAGCTCTGCAGAGAAAGGATCACATTATTAGAAGAAGAAGAAGAAGAAGAAGAAGAAGAAGAAGAAGAAGAAGAAGAAGAAGAAGGAAAAGAAAAGAAAAGAAACTGATAAAGAAATTAGGCTATAGGCAAGTACAAGGCCATCTTAGAAAATGGCACATAATTGTAAATAACGATTGAGTTCTATGTTTATCTTTCTATTTTTTCCTTGTTCGTTATTCAAAATCCATTAGTCAAGTAGCACAGCAACTGAATACATTTTGCTGAAGCTATAACATACACACACACAAAAGGCAAAACATGGAAAATCACATTAATGAAACGTAATTTGGGGAAATAAGGAAATATTAACTCCAAATATTGTGACCTGTAGCTCCAAGAAACATTTCAATGGGTGTTCTCCCCATCATACTTTAGTATGTGAAAGACCTTTTATTAAAAACCCCAAGGAAAAGATTCCATTATTTCCTGAAGGGCTGTCTTAATAATATTGTTTCCAGAAAGTATTATGCTCTTAAAAACCTGTGACATTAATCCTTTAGTTTATCTGGATTCTTATGATTTTAGACAGGACATTAAGGCCACCTGTCCTCCGTGACCTCTAATGTGATGGAAGAGGCTAATTGGCACATGTGTCCCTGAACAGGAAGGGAAAGAACCCATGAGGGATATTGCATGAAGCAATCATTTCCCTGAGGAGTGTGATTGCATTGTGCAGGTTCTGTGCCTGGTTAGTGTCTCTAAATATGAATTTAATTGTACTGTGATAGCATGCTCAAACTCACTGAGGATATAAGAACAAGTAACAGCTTTCTCACCAGTAAGGTATCTTATTTACCTAGTGCTTTCTGGCTGCATAGAAACCACAGACAATAAATCTCTCTTGAACATTTATGAGATTTCTTTTTAAAATGCAGGAAATGTAGCCCTCCTACAGATTGCAAGCAATTCTAGCAATTCTAAACTCTTTCCTAGGAGATTTCTCCTTAAACTCTTTGTGCCAAAATGCAATTTATTTTGAGTACTCTTGAGTTTCTTAGGACTTTAATGAGTTTAATGAATGTTTGGCTGTTGTTTTTACATCAATGCTGTCTATTATGAAGAGCTGCAAGCTTCAGAGGCTAGTTCTCTATTACAGTCTACCAGAGCAGCTCCTTCCCTGGCTGGCAGGTGGACATTAGGCATTTTTAGATTGTTTGATTCTGAATGTCATATGGTACAACAATAAGAAGTATGTAATCTACTATGCTGTGTGGTAGATATCCAGAAATAGAAAAAAGTTCATCAAAGTACTGGCACCTGCTTGTCCTCCCTCATTCTGATCTCCTCAGGGAGGGGGAGCATGAATGTCTATCAGGGGCCATTGTGGACAAAATAGACAAAGTAGAAACAACGCGTATTAGATCTAAGTGTGGATGGTGGGTTGGGTGCACTATAAGATAGTGTGTCACTCAGATCATGGGACTTGGAGACTAAAGCTTTTATGGGAGACGTGAAGGCAGTACATGTGGGACTCCTGGAGGCTGTCTTTCTCCCCTTGTCATACTACTGATGAGGGCTGAGTGTTCTCTGCCCACCCCTCCCCCAGCTTTGTTGAGGCGTAATTGACAAAAATTGTATACATTTACGGTGTACAACATGATGCATACATCGCGAAATGGCAACCAAAATCAGATTAACTAACATAATATCACCTCACATAGTTGCCATTTTTTGGTGCTGAGAACATTTAAGATCTACTCTCCTAGCAAATTTTAAGTATACAATGTAGTATTGTTAATTATTGTCTCCATGCTGTACTTTAGATTCCCAGAACATTTTTATCCAGCCTAGCTAAAAGTTTGAATTCTTTGACCAACATTTCCCCATTTCCCCTACTGCTTAGCCCCTGGCAATCACCATTCTACTCTCTATGAGTTTTACTCTTTTGAATTTCTCACCTAAGTGAAATCACGAAGTATTTGTATTTCTGTGTCTGGCTTATTTCATTTGGCACAATACCCTCAACTTTCATCCATTTATCCATATTGTTGCAAATGACAAAATTTCCTTCCCTTTTAAGACTTAATAATATTCTGGGACGCCTGGGTGGCTCGGTTGGTTGGACGACTGCCTTCGGCCCAGGTCATGATCCCCGAGTCCCGGGATTGAGTCCCACATAGGGCTCCCAGCTCCATGGGGAGTCTGCTTCTCCCTCTGACCTTCTCCTCGCTCATGCTCTCTCTCAAATAAATAAATAAAAATCTTAAAAAAAAAAAAAGACTTAATAATATTCCATTATATATGACCTATTTTCTTTATCCATTCATTCATTCATTCCTGGAGACTCAGGTTGATTCTATATCTTGGTTTTTGTCGATTGTGCTGTAATGAACATGGGAGGGCAAATATCTCTTCAAGATACTGATTTTATTTCCTTTGGCCATGTTCCCAGAAGTGGGATTGCTGGATCATATGGTAGTTCTATTTTTAATTTTTTGAGGAACCTCCATACTGTTTTCATAATGGCTGTACCAATTTACATTCCCACCAACAGAGTACAAGAGTTCCTGAGCTGGGAGTATTTTATGCAAGTAGAGAATCTTGGTTTTAGTGAGAGGAATGCCAGGGTGAGCCATATGGGAAGAGAGGCAGGATCAGACTTCCAGGTTTAGTCTGGCTCCTTGCATGAAAGAAGTATGACAAGAGAGAGGCCAGGCAGTCCTTGAGGCTTCATTACTGTCTGACTTGGATTCCTAGGTAGGAGAGAAGATACATATTTGAGTCAAAAGCCCTTATGTGAATGAGCAGGGTACATGGGTCATTCTGAAACTGAACAATGTGTACTCATTCAGCTGAGGAGGGAGATGCCCTAGAATTTGACAGAAAGACCTCTTGAAACACCAATATCTGTAAAATTCTCAGCACAAACTATGAACTGCAAAATGGAAAAACAGAGTTGGTTTTAGAAAAAGAGAATTATGTACTAAACCATAGATAGCATCCTGATTTAGATATTCTTGTTAAAAAAATAAAAAGGCAATGATGAAGTTTGTCATGTGATATTAGAGAAAATCTCCCTATCTAGCTCTAGGATTCTTCAAGACAATTTGGTTTCCACCTGGCTGCCCAAAGAGAATTGCTTGGCTGCTATAGCAACTGTATTCCCTGAATGCATGGCAGTTGACAAAAACACTCTTTATATGCTGATTTTTATGCTTAGCAACATAGACTGGGCTGGTGGGCTGGATAAAATAACAAGCCGGATGATAAAATTGCTGTACAATAGTGTTGTCACGCTCTTTCTTTATCTCACACCACACTTCCTCCTAGTCATCCCCAAATCCCATCAGCTCCCCTATCCACCCCCCACCCCCGCCCCCACCGCATCTAGCCACTGTCTTTGCTCAGCTGGATTCTTGCAGTGGCCTCCGAATTGCTCTATTTCCACTCATATATTTCTTCCTTCTATTCTCTAAACAGCTGTCAGAGCTGTCCTCTTAAAATACATCAGATTACTGTCTTCCTTTGACTTAAACCCTCCAGTTGTGTATTCGTCAGCTCTTGCTTCAATAAAGCTGCTAAACAAACCACTCTGACTCTCAGTAGCTTATAACATTATTTGCCCACAGGTCAGCTGGGGTGACTCTGCCTCTGACCTCGGGATGGGTTCCGGTGTGCTCCACGAGTCTTATTCTGGGGCCCTTGCTGATGGCGCAGTGACAGCCTAGAGCCTACTCTTCCAATGGTGATCAAGGGAGCTCCAAAAGCCAAGACAACCCATGTACGTGTGAGCACACGTAAGCCTGTCTGTGTCACATTAGAGAACATTGCATTGACCAAAGCAAGGCGTGTGTGTCACTGGTGTAAGGAAATACACGTTACATACGTAGGAGGGGACTGTGCAGGACTATGGCCAAGGGTGTGTGTAAGTGTATCATCCTATCACAAGAAAGCGACAAAAATGGGACCAATCATCAAAGCTCCCCAGAATGGTTTCCAAGGGCACTTGGGGAAAACAGTTCTACTGCCCTTACCACAGTTTACAAGGACCTATGCAATCTGGCCTTTGATGATTTTTAAGAAGTAATTTTCTATCTCGTTTCTCCTTTTTCTTTGTTGTAGATGCTTTGGTTCTTTTTTATTCATTGAACCCTCCACACATGTTCTTGAATCCGGACTTTTCCATTTATTATTCCTGCCACATGAAATTCTCCCCACAGTTCTACACAGCTCACTCTTCTTCGTCTCATTCTGGCCTCCGTTAAAATGTCACTTCCAAAGAAAATGGACCCCTGTTTCACCTACAGGACTTGCCATACTCCTTCCCGACCTGTCCAATTTTTTTTCTTTTTCTTTTTTCTTTTTAAAACCATTGGCGCTGCCTGTCATGTGTTCTAAACTTCCTTATTTATTTTGTTTTTCTCTGTCATTCCGTGAGAAAGTAAGCTCTTTGAAGGCAGAGCATTGATGCTCCCAACATAGGGAGGGAGCTCAAAATATAATTGTTGCTCTACTTCTCTATTACACCACACAACCTTCAAGGTCCTGGGAATGCACTGGCATGTGACCTTGTAAAGACAAAACACAGGCCAAGGGCAAGGTTTTTTTGTTTTTGTTTTCCTCCTCTATGGTTTCTTACAAGCTCTTTCCACCCATGGAAAATATTGATCTCAGAGTCATTTTTTCTTGTTTTTACCCTTCCAAGTAGTTTGTGTCAGGTTTTTGAAATTGAAAGCCTAAGGGTTTTGTTATGAGCTCCTATCAGTCACTGCTTGAGTTCAACGCACTTTGGATTGTTTGTGTGTTTGTGCATATCAGAGGTGGGCAAACCATTAATATTGGGTACCAAGTTTCCAACTTCTGCTTTTTTGCTTTTGTTTTAATTATTTTTGAGTCGTGGAAGCTCCCGTCACGAATAAGGCGTGTGTATATTTGCATGTACAATGGCTCTTATTCTCTTGCTCTGGGGGTTTGACGCAGAGTGAATAGTCTAGCACATGAAAGAAATATTGAAGAAAGCACTTTCAGGAACAGGATCACTTTAAAAAGAGTTACATAGGGAGGACTGGAGGTGGCAGAAGGCCGGTTTTCCTGGGAAGGTCAGATGATAGCGTGCACACCATGTGAGGATAATCCTTTGCATATGTGTGCCAAACCTGTGATGCGTTGTGCCTACCCTGTGGGCCAGGCCTGGCCAAATACCAGCTGTGAGGAGCGTCATAGGTATGTAGAAGGGTTGGAGGCATTTCCACAAGAGCTCCTTATCAGTGTGTAATTTGAGATGATGTGCAGAAGAACTGTGATTTGGAGCGGTAGGACACGGAGCCCAAACTCTCCAAGTGGGAATGCAGCCAATCAGTGTGTCAGGCAGCACATGAGGGAACAGGTGAAGGTTCGGCACAGAAGAACAAGGAAAAGCAGCAAGGTGCGAGGGGGCAGTTCTGAAAGTCACTTGGTAAATGCCCCATGTGTGCCTCATATATCTTTTAGGCATAGCCTGTAAGTGAGCTGGAGTGTGTTATGAGATATGTGTGCTCAGGATTTTTAAAGAGATTATAGTTCAATTTATTTGTTTGTTTGTCTTTCGGATTTCATTTCTAAATTATCTGTATACCTAATGTGGGGCTTGAACTCACAACCCCAAGATCAAGAGTCATTCTCTATCTACGAAACTGTCTAGGTGTCCCTCAATTTATTTGTTTCTAATTGATGATATTGTTTAGGTAAAAAGGCGTAATTCAAGTTAGTTAAGGGTGTATAGGTTCTAGTATTTGAAGGAATGTGAGGTGCAAAAAATAAAATATTCTCTTCTACCTCAAGTCATTTGTTGTGTGAACATTTAGTCCTAATAAGAAGCAGGAGAGATGGCTGTTACTCCAATTAAACGTAAAAAAGAAAGGGTATGAGAGTAGATAATTGGGTCTGTTTTGAAGCCCAAATCTCTTCTGTCAAACTCTAATGATGTATCCAGACCCTAATCGAGGTGACATTTAATGGAATCTACATTTATAAATTTTTAAAGTACACAGTTTAAGTAAAACATTTTTGTATATAACCAATAAATATTGCAACATCTTTAAATTTTAATTTATCATCACCATTATTGTGTCTTTATTTGTGGCTTTAGCTCAATATGCTGAGATAAAGGACAAACCTTTGAAAAATAATACATGATTATATTGGCAACATTAAAGATAATGGTAAGCAAGCTGGCCTTATTCATGTAATTGTTTGGGCATTAAGTAGTTTTAAATAAACACTGGTTAAAACTGCATTTCATGGGGGCACCTGGGTGGCTCAACGGGCACCTGAAGCCTCTGCCTTCGGCTCAGGTCATGATCCCAGGGTCCTGGGATCAAGCCCCGCGTCGGGCTCTCCACTCCGCGGGAAGCCTGCTTCCTCCCCTCTCTCTCTGCCTACCTCTCTACCTATTTGTGATTCCTCTCTCTCCGTCAAATAAATAAAAAAAATTAAAAAAAAACTGCATTTCATGGATTCACATTCTTTTACTAAATTTTTTTTCTTTGTGGAAGATCACATAGTCTAGGGGAAAAAAAATCTTCTATTTGAGACACTGATAAGGCACAATTTCTAGGATTATCTTGGGTTCATATAATCACTGTTTCTGCTCTGCCTGAAAGGATTCTATTTCTATCAGTTTCCTTTTCTAGATCTTCCCTCTTTCCAAATTAGTTTTAAGCAATGGATACTTGCATATCGATCATCTTGAATAATATAAGTACTTCTTTGTTTATTCATTTGAACTCTTTATCATGGTGTCTCGCACAAAATGGTTATTCTCTAACATTAGTGTTCATATTATCCTCAGACTAACACATTTCCTTGTCATTTTTCATTGCTCCCTTGTCCAACAAATATTTACTGAGTGCCAGTCAGGCTCATAAAAAGTTGTATGATAATGAACTACCCCAGTGGGCTTGCATTCTTGTTGTGTGTAGGGTCAAAGCCAAGTTATCAAGTTATATGGCCCAATTCTAACAGAATTATATCTTTTCCTTTTAGTCTTCTATTTTGTAAGTAAACCCAAATTCTCCATGCCAAAATATAAAATTATAACTCATTATTTATTTATAGTATTTTTAAAATTATATAACATTACTAATTTATACACCAGTGTCATTGTACAAGTTATCTATTGCTTTGTACCAAATTACTCTCAAACCCTAATAGCTTAAAACAACAAATGTTTATTATCTCATAAAGTTTCTGAAAGTTTGGAGACAGAAATGACTTAGGTAGGTGGTTGTGGCTCAGGGTTTTTTTGAGATTACAGTACAAGTGCAAGCCAGGGCTGTGGCCACCTGAAGGTTTGACCAGGCCAGAGGGTCTGTTTCCAAGATGGCTCAGTCATGTGACTTTTGGCCAGAGGCCCCAGGTCCTTACCATGTAGGCCTCTCTGTAGGGTTGCTTACATGGTATCTAGCTTCTCCCAGAATTAGCAATCCAGAAGAGAGCAAGAAGAACTTACTTTCTGTCAACTGAAGAGCAATACTCTATCCTCTTAAATAAAAGAAATAACCTATTAATAATAATTTTTTTAAAAGAGAGCAAGGGACACATAGGCAATGCCATTCATGACTTATTCCCGGTCTCTTGCACTGTAGTCTGTTCTCAGTAGTCAGGAAGACCAGCCCACACTCAAAGGGAAGAGAATGAAGCTCCACTCTTTGAAGGGAGAATCTAAGAACCTGTGGACATATTTTAAAACTACTAAATTCATAGCATCATCAAAGCTTTCTGAGCCATTTTCTTACTTTTCTAAATGAGGAAACAGTCCCAGAGATGGGATGAGACTACAAGCTCTTACCACCCTCCTGCTTCTGTCTTACATGGAATTGAAGCCTTTCAGCTTTTACCCTAGGTCTTGAGTTTTCTGGCTTCTGGGTTTTGTTGAGATTCATTCTGTCCCTTTCACTGATTTCCATCTTATATATAGTTAACTAAGTAATAATACACATTTATCTAAAAATTCTTCATAAACAAAGAACACTTATTACTTGTATTTTTAATCCCAAATGCCTGGCATAGAGCCTGACACATAGTAGGAACTCAAATCTATATTTATTTGAGCTACACTGGTTAATATTTTCTCATCTCTCACTGACATGCCTTTCAAGTTGGTGTGCTATTGTTTAAAGTCTCAGATTAAAAACAGTCGGAGGATATCTCTTAAATCCGTTTTACAGCTTATAAGTAAAGGATGTGTACATTTGATCATGAAGATATTAAGGCAAATAGCAATAGTTGAAAAAAAAGTGTTTTTTGATTGCTATTATTCTGCTAAAAGAATCGTGTGGTAGGAGGCAAAAAAGGCAGATTTACGAAAGGAAATGAGAATACTTAATGTGTTCATTAATGGCTATAGACTATAAATGGTAACATTAAATAGAATCTGATTGCCTAAAAAATGGAATCAACTACTCCTTAGATGTCAAGGTTTACTAACAGCTGATGTAGGTAACAGTAAAAAATTTTATTCAATAGATGAATGTGAGTGAATGAAGGTGAAGGGAAGACATTCCATTTTATTCTCTATTCTATCTACCAGAGTGGAATAAAATCCCAGAAATCCAACACTGGTGTTGAAATAAGTCTACGTGCAGGAGCTAAGTCTCCTCGTTAGCTACTATCTTGTTCTACTTACCCTGTTGCCCTCGGAGAGCACAGCCCATCTCCAAACCAGGTCTCTGGGACCACTAGGGAACACAGTCTCCAGAGAAGGTCCAGGGATTATCAGCAAATGGGGACTGGAATCCCACTGTAGAACTATAGTTCTACCTCACACTGTTCTCTCTAGTGAGGTAGTTTTTCACTGCTATGAGCTATTCACAAATGTATTCGTTTATCCGCTATTTGTCAAGCACTGTTTACATGATTCACATTATACTGACCAGTTAAACTTAACCAGTTTAACTCACATTTAACTTAAGCAGTTAAAAACAATAAATAAGACATTTTTTATGGTACTAAAGGTACAATAATAATATTTACTTGCTTGGTGTTTTCCAATGGACAAGCTATTTTATGCATCTAAGCTTCATTACTTCACATTGCCAAGGTAGATATTAGCCCCATTTTGCAGATGAGGTAAATAAGTAAAACTTAGAGCATTTAAAGGAAGGGTCTTAGATGGCAGGCTAGCAAGTGTCAAGCCTGAGCTCAAATTCAGGTGGTTAACTATAAGTAGAACACATTTTCTGCCCACAAGACATAGCACCTAGCAATAGCTGGTGCTCAAAAATGTCCATTGATTTGAAAACAAGGACACAATTACTAAAGTTCAAGGACATTTATAGCTGTGAGTGACTGTTACAAAATAAATGTTTCTCCAGATCCCAACTGTTGGAATGTGAGATCAGTTACATTTCAAGAGAGTCTAACAGGCCTCAGTAAAGGAACATAGGGAAAGTGTCTGTGGGCCAACAGTGCCCTTACAATCATTGTTTTGAATACTTAAAAAAAAAATACATTTAGTAGGGTTAAAATGTAGGGTTAAAAATTAAAAATTCCTGGGCGCCTGGGTGGCTCAGTGGGTTAAGCCGCTGCCTTCAGCTCAGGTCATGATCTCAGGGTCCTGGGATCGAGTCCCGCATTGGGCTCTCTGCTCAGCAGGGAGCCTGATTCCTTCTCTCTCCCTCTCTGCCTGCCTCTCAGTGTACTTGTAATTTCTCTCTGTCAAATAAATAAAAATAAAATCTTAAAAAAAAAATTAAAAATTCCTTTTATTCATCATCTTGTTTTGCCTACTTTCCTTGATTATTTTTGGTCTTAGTTCCAAAAGGAAAGAGAACATTAGTGTTAAAAAAAAAAAAAGAGAATGCAAGATGTAAAATTTCTTCTGATGCTTCTTACCTCAGTGTCTCTGGTGTCTCCTTCATATGAGGAAATCAGGTCTGTGGGAAGCCACATTCTTCGGTATTTTTGATTGGATGAGCTATTCATATGACAGACATATGAGAAAGTAATAGTGTTAAATGCAACACATATATTTGCTTTGCACAAAGTTTAAAATTATAATTTCTCTAGTTTTAGTTTTTTTAAATGTCATTTTTCCCTGGAGAGTGAAATGGCATCTTGAGAGGAAATCATTTCACAGAAGCTATGTAATTTAATTGGATTTATTTCTAATAATGTGTGACCTGAAAAGGTTAATTTGAAATGTTGAGAAGCAATGAATTCCTTGAATAATTCACCAAAAATTAGCTTTACTTTACAAATTACTGTGCCGTAATGTCTTTCTTGCCTCAAGGTCAGCTGGTACTGAAGCTCAGGCTGCTGGCTATAAAATAATGAGAAGAAATAACATTACATTAAAAAAAAATTTCACATTCAAATGCCTGTTATAACATAAATAAACTGCTATTTTACATGTTTTTCATTAATTTCTGGTTTTAGTATATACCCTAAATTTCAGAGCATTTTCAAAATTCAGTGCCCTGAAACTTATATACTTTAGTTAGTAATCTGATAAAAAGCAGAAAAATTCGATTTAACATGCTAAAAACACCTTTTACTTGTTTTTTTCATAGTAGTGAATTCCTTTTTGTTTTAGCTTTTTGAATTATTCCTAAATGTGGTTTTGAAATAGTTCCATTAGTATGTTTAGCCAATAAAATAAATCGTGAAATGGTTAATACCATTGGTCAGAATTTAGTTATGTTTTAGTAGTGTTCTAATAAAGTAAAATAAAAAAAAAAACCCTATCTTTTATAACAGACAATTCATTAGTTATTGACCCAGTAATAAATCATCTCATAATCAAAGTAGGTTTGAGGCCAAAACTTCAATATCATGTATTAATTCACTCACCTGTCAAGTGTTAATTAAATATCTCTTGGTTATTTACAAAAGTACACAACCAATCTCATGCTGATTCTCAGTATAAAACGCTACTAATAGCTACAGTGAATACTAGCAGAATCAGATAGGAGACTGCAGACACATGTAGACATAATATTATATACATATAATCTACAGAATAAGTAGTACCACAAAAGTTAGTACTTTCTGTATTGGAAGAATTTCCTCCAGAATGTTCACAAATTCAAGAAAACTTCTTTAACAAAATATAATCCTTCACAACTCTCTAATGTAGCGAAGAATGTGAGCTCTTGACCCCTGCGAAGCACAAAGCCAAAATAGTTACTGGTTGCAGAGATTCAGATCTTAACTGGAAAAGCCCAGATGGAGGACTGCTTAGGGCGATCACACGTATGATTATGTACATCCAGTTATCCTACAGAATGCGAACCCAGGCTTCAACTCTACCATCTGTGCAACCATGGGCAGCTCCGTGAACATATATAAAGGGAGACCACAACTGTCGTAACACTGTAATAATTATGTTTAGTGATGCTTTTTAGTTATAGAATGGTCGCTGAATACAATAGCAGCGTTTACCGCGTGATCAAAAAGGATGGAAACCAGAAACATTGAGATAATGCATAAGAAAAAGATAAAATTGAAATGTGCTCAGAAATACTTTCAGTATTGGCCTTGTAAAACCATAGTATGGTTTACATTCTTTTCAAAACAGTAGCATTTCAGAAAGGGAGTTCTATAGTCATTGGAATCACTTAATATGCAGGTAGGCTCAGAAGGCTGCATCAGCTGATGGAGCCTCTGGCTTTGTTCTCTTTGAGATGTTCTAAAATTTCGTTGGTTTGGGTGAACTTTGTCATCTCTTAGCAACTACTCTCCTATTCACATTTGCCTAGATTAAATGAGGCTATAGACTTTAAAAATAGGTGCTTTCTTCTTATCTGGTTTGGATTCACTGTGTAAAGTGAAAAATAATTTAAGCATGCATTATATAAGCATTTGATTATTAATGTGTGAAGCAAAGGTTTCATATTTTATTTATAATTTGTTGTGATGAAAGGCCTGATTCAAAATACAAATATAGCCACAAAGCCACTGTTCAAAAATGATATCTGATTTTTTATGACATTCTGCTTCCCTAAAAGAGGCCTGGTGTCATTTAGGAAATCTTTTTCTTTTTAATACTGAAGCCTAGAGGAAAATCTACTTAGTTTAATGGTCAACCTTAGTTATTATTTATATTCTTTTTGACTATCTGTGCTCCCTCTGGTGGATAATATTACATAAGAAAATTTTCCATTTATTTCCCCTTTTTTCTCCTCTAGGCCCTGTATAGCCAATATAGTAATACTGTACCCCTCTAATCTAAAACTCTACATCTGGGTGATATATTCTATCATGTTCCTTTTATTATATAGTACTACGTCAGTATAGAATTTCCCCCATGTAATTTTCGAAAGCGAAACAAATGTAACCCATTTAACCATGTATTAATTGTCCATATTAATGACAATAACAAAAAGTTTTTAATGCTCATGAGACAATATACATGTCATAGGCATGCCAGAATCTTTCTTTCTTTCTTTTTTTAAAAAAATATTTTATTTTGGGGGTGCCTGAGTGGCTCAGTGGGTTGAGCCGCTGCCTTCGGCCCAGGTCATGATCTCAGGGTCCTGGTATCGAGTCCCGCATCAGGTTCTCTGCTCAGCAGGGAGCCTGCTTCCTCCTCTCTGCCTCTCTGCCTACTTGTGATCTCTCTCTGTCAAATAAATAAATAAAATCTTTAAAAAAATTATTATTTTTTTAATTAGACAAAGAGACAGTGAGAGAGGGAACACAAGCAGCAGGAGTTGGAGAGAGGGAAGCAGGTTTCCTGCCGACCAGGGAGCCCAAGACGGGGCTTGACCCCAGGACTCTGGGATCATGACCTGAGCTGAAGGGAGATGCTTAACCACTGAGCCACCCAGGTACCCCCCCAGAATCTTTCTTTATGAATACATAGGAATATTTGTTCCACTGTAAGGAATAAAATGATGCAATTAGTTTGATTGTATCATCTCATTATTTTTAAGTATATGAAGAATGCTTTGGAAATTATACAACGTTTAGCCATTAGTACTAGCCAAGAGGAATGACCTGGCTTTTATGTTTAACACAACTCTTAGTGTTAAATAAAGCAGATTTAAAAAAAACTAAACTATTGGATTTGAGCCCTTAAGTTACCCAGAGTATAGCTGTTTAGAATTCCACAATTTCATAAGTAAATGTCATTATTTTTAGAAAATGATGTTTTATTCCTGCCTCCCCTTTACCAACCTTGCAAAAGATTCTTTAAAGGAAATACCTCCAATATAATCCTTCCTTCAGCTTGAGTAAAATGAGCAATACCAAGCACAAATCTGGAATTTTTATTCATATTTGTTATAAAATTAATCTACAGCAATAATTTTTATGGGATTTTCAAAGCCCAGTTCATTTAAGCCCTCTCCTCCTGACCTGAACACACACACACCTGATTTGTAAACCAGTGGTATAGACTAAGGATCCATTTTTTTCCTCTCCCCAGATTACTTTATATACAAATTGATAACTACAGTTGTCATATGTATTGTATACATATTGAAAACTACATATATATATATATATGAAAACTACTATACATAATATGCTTTGTTGTAGAAAGACTTTTAATGATAAATTAAAAACATTTTAGTTCCAAGAGAAAAACTGGAAAGGATGCAGACAATTCAGACCTGAAAATAAACCAATGGCCAATAAATATACATTATAAAATGTCAAACTCACTAATAACAAAAAATGCAAGTAAAAAATAAGTTGCCATAAGTTTTTAAAATGCTGAAATGCCCAATGATGCTGAAGATATGCTTAGACTGATTTATATACAGCTGGTCAAAGTCTAAATGGAAATAACATTTCTTGGAAAATAGTTTCTAGGAAAAGAAATTTATATTTATTCAAATACACTTTTCTTTGCATGATTTAATGGGGAAAATATAAACACCCTAAATATCTAGTTATAAGGGAATGTGTATATCACCTTTTTGCATCTGTATAATGGAATATTAACCATTAGTAAGAAATCAGACTTCAGAAAAGAGCATTTATTACTATTTTCTGATACAGAAGTTTCATATTATTATGGAAAATCAGAAAATACTGAAAAAATAACAAACAAAAAGATTACCTATAGCCCACCTACACACAGAAAACTTTGTGTGTGATTTTTTTTCTAATTTTAGTTAAGATTAAACTGTATATTTAATTTTTTAGAGAAGTGAGGGACAAAGAGAGAGAGAGATTCTTTTAAAAATTTCTTAAAAAGATTTTCATTTACTTATTTATCAGAGAGAGAGAGACAGCACAAGCAAGGAGAGCAGCAAGCAGAAGGAAAAGCAGGGTTCCCCTGAGCAAGAAGCCCAATGCAGGAGTTGATCCCAGAACCCTGGGATCATGACCTAACCTGAAGGCAAATGCTTAACTGAGCCACCCAGCATCCAATGGGAGAGAGAATCTTAAGCAGGCTCCATACCCAGTTCAGAGCCCAACTCAGGGCTTGATCTCAAGACCTGAGATCATGACCTGAGTTGAAACCAAGAGTTGGGTACTTAACTGACTGAGCCACACAGGTGCCGGGCTGTATATTTAATTTTTAATCAATTTTTAAAAATCATTTTATCCTAGGTGATTATGTTTATGTGTGTGTGTTGCAGAGAAAGCAAGATTGAGAGCTAGAGAGAATAAGAAAACTCGAAAGAGAGGGTGCACTGGGCCAGAGAGTGAGAGAAAGAATGGGAATTCCTTTAAAAAAAAAAGAAAAAAGATTTTAACTAAGGCAGACTCATTATTAATTGAATCCTTTTTGATCTACTGCAGATTTGTTTAAGTTTGTTTATTTAAGTAATCTCTACAACCAATGTAGGGTTTGAACTCACAAACCTGAGATCAAGAGTCACATGCTCTTCCAACTGAGCCCCAAGGCACCCCTACTTCAGTTTTTGTTTTGTTTTGTTTTGTTTTCAAACAGTAACTGGAATAGGAGTATCTACGTGTGGTGGACTATTTCCAAAAATGGCCACCAACAATTCCTTCCACCCTCTATATATATGCCTGTCTTTCCATCAAGAGGTGAAAGTCTTCTACCCTTAAATATGGACTAGTCATTGATTTACTTTGGCCAGTAGACTGTGTGAAAGTGATGTTGGTTGACTTCTGGTCTTAGGTCTCAATAAACTTTGCAGCTTCTGTTTTTTCATGCTCTTGGAAGCCAGCCATCATGTAAAGAATTCCAACTGTCTAACTAGAAAAAGTTTATGGGAAGAGAGAAGGATCCTGGAGGAATTATAAAGAGAAAAGAGGTCCATACAGCCCCCAGTCATTCTAGCCACACCAGCTGACTGCCAGATTTCTGGGAGAAGCCATCTTGGATTCTCCAGACCCAGTGGAGTTGCCCCAGCTCATGTTACTCAGAGCAGGGACTAGCTCTCTTTAGGAAAACCTATCCATTTGGCAGTTGTCAGCCATTTTGTTGATGTTCTAGCCTTTATGTATTGGGATGGTTTGTTAAGCAGTAGTAAGTTAACTGAAATACTGTATGAACCAGATAAGGGTAGTGGTGAGATGGGCTTCTGAGGCACACCACCTTTGGTCATGTCCCTCTTTCTTTTTCTCTTTTCTGAAACCGCTACAGATGTGGCAGCCACTATATGACAGTGAGGTGACAGTAGGAGGATGCACTTCTATACACTAAGAACAGCGTGGGGAAAGAAGGAAAGGGCTCTATTGCTCATGGCATCCTGGAACTACTGCCCTGCTTCACATCTACCTACCCTCAGAATTCTTGTAGGTAGATAAGCACTTACATGTTTTAAATGCTAAGTTTATCTGTTAGGTTTGCTGTCCCTTCCAGCTGAATGTAATCTAAACTGACTCAGCAGGCTTTCAAATTGACACACACACACAAAAATTGCTTATGAGATAATTGTATGTGGCAGAATCAGGTTTCAAACATGATTGTCCTAACAATAAGAAAAGTATCTGAATCTGCCTATCCATCTATCTATCATCTCTCTATCTACTTATCCACCTACCTATCTATCCATCTGTCTTTATCTTTGTCTATACCTATCCATCCATTATTTATTGCAAATGAATAAAAACTGGAATGTAATATGTCAAATGCCACTTACAACTTTTATAATTAGTGGCTTATTCATTTAATCACTTAATGGAAATCATTAGTGTTGTTTTCTTCAACCATAAAATAAAGCTAAGCAGTATATCTATTTTATAGCATTGTTGGGAGATAGAGAAAATGTATGTAAGATGCTTAGATTTCTGCTTTTACTAAGTAGGTGCTGAAAATATGTTAGCTAAAATGATTTCTATGAAGTTTTCATTTTTGTTTCTATGCTTTACACTTCTCTAATTTTCTACAGTAAGAATAGTTAGTTTTATAGTCAGAGAACAAAACAAAGCAAAGATAGTCTTGAAGGAAAATCTCTGGATGGTACTTATACAGTATAAAGCTCCAAAACAAATATAAAGTTCTATAGAGCAGAGGTTGAGTTTCCAAGTTGTGTGGTTTAGAAATTGGGTCTGGTAGAGTCATTTTGTCTAATACCTGAAATATTTGCAAGTATTATTTAAGTATTTTGTTTAATATTAAATGGCAAAATTGAATCTTTATGGCAAAATGAATCTTTCTTTTATGTTCTTTTACATATCCTTGACCATACTGTTGTAGTTTTAAATTGCCATAACTCCTTCTCCCACCCCCCAAGTAAAGCTTGCAATGTTTCTAGATGGGTGGTTCACAAAACATGAAGTTGAACTTGTCTGAGATTTTTCTGAACATATGGCAAAGAGGTGGGAGCTAACACTTTTAGTTACTTATACTCGCTGGATTTGCCTGGGCTGATATTTCTGGAACTTTAATATTACTCAAAATAAAGTAGAGAAAACAGCACAAAGAATTTGATTATTTCTGACTGGTGGTTGATCCCCGGTGTTGATGGAAAGCTGGCAATTTTAACAGGAAGAGTCTGATGGCTTTGGATTCTTGAATTTTAAGTCATTTCATAACTTGGTGGTGGCTGTTCCAATTTCAGTTCTGCTACTGACTGGCTTCCTATTATTATCACATTGTCCTGGTTTTTTAATGTGTAAAATGGGGTTATAATGGTGATCTTTTCTGCTTCTCTCTCTTTCAGAGTATTTCAGATTTCAAAATTCTTTAAGGTGAAGTATAACAATGCATGTAATATATATGGATAAAATAAAAATATGTAACTAAGAAAATCACTGCAGAGGGAATACTGAAATGAGAGAAATATAATGAAACTAGGAGTAGTAAAATATTTGCCAAGAGATACTATGTGCTTGTTGGACAAGAGCCATGATTTTGACTCTGTGCTCTCTATCAGCCAACAAAAAGGGAAAAAAAAAAATGTGTTACACAATTCAGAGAGTCAATAAGACAGAATTGACCATATCAATAGTCATATAAAACCAAAAACAAAACAGTTGTTCCCAGGACACTATGCTCCTGGGAACTTCTCTACCATAGATATATTAACACTTTCATAGGGCAATTTCTTAAAAATTATTCAAATAGACCAATGAGAGAACACCAAGTCTAGTATGATCAATCTAGATAGTACCAGAATACTATAAACTCAGATGCAGGCTTTCTGATGATCTGACTTCATCCAGGGATTCACAGTGAAGCACTTAGACATAGAAGGATTGCACAACTCTTTCCCAGTCTTCAGTCAGTCATGTTTCTTTCAAATAAGCCTTTGTTAAGAACTGGATTGCAATTGCAACATGTTGCCAGTTACATTTCAAGTTAATTGCCAGTTAAGTTTCAATGGAGCTGGCAAGCAGAACCCACATTCTCCTGTGAAAGCAGAGCTTAATAAGGACTTTGCCAGAACAGTCACCTGACCTCATCATGCAGATGGAAAGAAGGGTGGGCATGGCCAGGATTCTCCTCTTGAACACGAGCCAAGAAATGAGGTTGTTCAACATAACAGGAAAAAAAAAATTAAAATATAATAATAAATGGAAAAACAGACATTTAAAATAGATGAAGTCTAAAAACAAAAGAAGCAGGAATCAAGTATAATTTTAAGGTAAGAGAATTTATCCCAAAGGAAAAATATTAATTTTAAAATACAGAAAAAGCAACTGACTTGAGAAAATTAAATAGACTTGAAAATAAATAGATTCAGCATAAGAAGTAAGGTCTCAAAAGTAAAAAGTTAAGAAAGAGGTTATTAATACTAAAAGTAGTTTTTAAGAATATAAAGTTTTTGTATTAAAACTATAGAAATAAAATTTTAAGTTATAAGAAAATAAGAGCCAGAAAAATCTAAGCTATAAAATAAAATAGAATAAAAATTAAGGACAGAATATAAGTTATTAACAACAAATTTTAGGTGAAAATTGAGGTGATGAACTACAGAAATAAATTTTAGTAAAGGCAGGAAACAACCAGGCAAAAGGCAGGATGATGGGAGAAATCCCTCATAAGGAAAGGTTTTCATTGCAGGTGACTTAAAAGTCAACTCAAGAGTAGGCATGTTTTTCCTCAAAGAGCAGAGTTATGCAGATTCCTTCATTTGATTTTAGTAAAGGACCTCACTCCTGTTGGACACTTTCACAATTACAAACATTTGTTATCTACATCTTTACTACTTCTGTTTTGTTTAGGAAAAAGTTCTGAAAGTTGAGTTGAATTAAGAATATATACATTTTTTAAATTTTTTTTAAAATAAATTTATTTATTTATTAATAAACATATTATGTATTTTTATCCCCAGGGATACAGGTCTGTGAATCACTTCACAGCACTCACTATAGCACATACCCTCCGCAATGTCCATAACCCCACCCCCCTCTTCCAACCCTCCTCCTCCCAGCAACCCTCAGTTTGTTGTGTGTGATTAAGATTCCACCCATTTATTTGACAGACAGAGATCACAAGTAGGCAGAGAGGCTGGCAGAGAGAAAGGAGGAAGCAGGCTCCCTGCTGAGCAGAGAGCCCCATGGGGGGCTCGATCCCAGGACCCTGGGACCCTGGGACCATGACCTGAGCTGAAGGCAGAGGACCCACGGAGCCATCCAGGCACCCCAAAAAGTTTTTAATGATATATGACGTCAATTCTTCCTGTGGCTAATAGCAATTCTTATATAAACAGGGCAAAAAAAAAAAAAAATCTTTTTTACTTCTACTTTGTCTAACCTTGGTATTTTCACACTGTTTTCCTCTCTAATCTGAAAGGCTTTGAAAAATATCCTGTGTTAAATTGTGCATCTTTGATGGTTACTGAGATTGACCCAAATTCTTATGGAAGGAAAATTCGTTTATTCAGTACTCTTCCTCTTTCCTCTGTCTGCTAATCTTGACATAAATAGACTAAATACTTTAATTCTCACAAGTCAGATAACTTAATTGGCAAATGACTTTGGAATAGACATGAGATACAGAACATGTTTGTTCACATCCTTTTTGTTAAACCAGCCTTTCTAAACTTCCTGCTTGCTAGTTAGCTGTCAGATCTGGCATGACTCCTAAGAAAATGGAAATGATGATTAATTAATGACAATAGTTGCTTGAATTCCCAATTTAGTAACATAAAAGTGCTGAAATGACTCTTAGGAAGTTTCAGCTTATTTTAATTAAAATAAAATAATAAAACAATAAATTAAACTAAAACTGTTGTGTTGAACAATCAAACATAGTTGTCTCATGATAATAGAGTTGTAGTGTCAACTTTTTATTTTTTAGTAGTATCAGAACTTGAAAATGAATTGAGAAAATTAATTTGGTATTTAAATTGCAGCATTTAAATAACATCCTATGTAATTCAAATTTTATTTCCTGATAATAATTTATGGACTACACATTAATATTATTATCTAATATGTACAGAGTCTAATTTGGTTGGCTTTTGAAATGCTTTTTTACTGCCCATTTTAGAGGATATTGGATATTCAGAAGATAAGATCTATGGCTTCTATGTTCTAAGGTGAGCAAATAGGAAAATTTGATCTGTATGTTAAGAAATATTGATGTCTTTTACAAAAATAGTTTCAATATTGAAAAAGGAAGACAGTTGTTTTCAGATTTTAAAATTAAATTTCAGATTGCAAGATATGAAGTCACCGGAAAGGTTTTCAATTTTTTAGAGAAAATAAAAATTACAAGACATTTAGCCAAAAATTCAAATAGCTTCACTTTCATGGCAATCGCTCAAAATGTACAAAACCATTTGAAAGCCTAAAAAAAATCCAAATTGAAATTTAATCAGTTACTATTTTAGAATTTTTTTTCTTGCTTTTAATAGAATTTAAGAATAACCTTTAACAAGCAAAGAGACATTAAAGGGCAAATCAAATAATTTTTTAAAAAATATTTTATTATTTATTTACTTATGTTGGAGAAAGAGAGAGAGAGAGTGATTGGAGGGGAGAAACATTGAGTGAAGAAAAAGAATCTGAAGCAGACTCTGCCCTCAGAGCCCAAAAGTGAGATCAGGAATGACGACCTGAGCCTAAACAAACTGAGCAACCCAGGCACCCCAAAGACCTTAATTTTAGCAAAATATTTGACTAGTAAAGCAGAGAATGCCTGAAATAATGAATTAAATGTGGTAATATTTTAAAAATCATCGCTAATGTGGTAGTAAATTCAGAAAAATCATCAGAAGGCAGAACTAACAACAACAAACCCCACATACCAGATTGTGATTAGTAGAGTCAGTGTTTGCCAGAGAGCCCCTGCTAATTCTTACTAACTTTGAGCCTGGATTTTTGAAGCCCATGTACCCACAGGGGCTGGAGGCAAACCATGGGCCTGAATTTCACAGAAGTCTGAGTCAGTGATAACTTTAAAAATCTGAGAGCCTGGTTCCCAGAGACCAATACCCTCAGTGACTGAACTTGAGGGGGAAACCCCCTTACAGAAGAAGATATGGAGAATACTTGCACATCTACCTTGGGTATTGTATTTGTTTATTAGTTTATTTTAAAATTGTGTAATACTTGGTTATCTTGGTGCCTTGCTGATCTTTGGAAGACTACCCTTCCCAGGGCTATCTAATTCCTAGAGCTAGCTAAGGACTCGCCTGTGAGCATACCCTCATACGCAAACCAAGTAATCCTGAGTCCTTAAACTCAGCTGCCTCTTTTGTGTAACTCTCACACAAGCCGAGATTCTCTTTGCTTTAAATCACTTCAACACCAAGTACCCAATAATTAGGGACCACTTCATAGTCCAGAGCCCCCCCCCCCCACAGTTATTCAAACTATACAATACTAAGCTTGCTCAGCTTGCCCACCCCTCCCTTCTTACAAAAATCATGATAAAACCTCTGTCCATATTTTTCTCTTGCTCCTTCTGCCTCCTGACCAACCTTGGTGATTCCCCACATGGCTTTGCAAGGCATGCATGGCCCATTCTCTGGGAAATCGTGAGTAAGAAACGGAAGCAAATTGCTTCCATATCTGTCATTTTACCATACTTGATTAAAACAAACTCCAAGCACACATTAAAACACATTTGCTTTGGGTAGAACAGAGTATAAAATTAAAAACAAATACAAGAAGAACAAAAATTTTTTAAGAGTTTCTAACCAGGGGCGCCTGGGTGGCTCAGTGGGTTGAAGCCTCTGCCTTCGGCTCGGGTCCTGATCCCAGGTCCTGGGATCAAGCCCTCTACTCAGCAGGGAGTCTGCTTCCTCCTCTCTCTCTCTCTGACTGCCTCTCTGCCTAATTGTGATCTCTGTCTGTCAAATAAACAAATAAAATCTTTAAAAAAAAAAAAAAAGAGTTTCTAACCAGAATTTTTCCTAACAAGGCTCCAAACCTAGCATGGAGCCCAGTGTGAGGCTTGAACTCACAACCCTGAGATCAAGACCTGAGCTGAGACCATGAGTTGGATACTTAACCGGCCGAGCCACCAAGGCAGCTCTCCAACCAGAATATTTTAACATAAATGGAAATGTGGCATGAATTCACACTACTGTGTGACTTTAAAACCAAGCCAATAATTAGGTTAAAATGATTCTGGATTGGTAGTGGCCCCAAGAACCTGACAAAAGAAAACATAGATGTGTTATGGAAAAAAGAACTTCAGAAACAACTTTCAAACATTTCTCAGAATTCCAGTCAATATCATCCCCCAATAAGATGTCATTAAAAACATGAAGAAATAAGCCATAAGCAAAGATAACAGAAATAAAACATGATGAACCTACCTGCAAAGCCTGTAGATGTAATAATCAGAAAAATGAGAATTTTTTAAATCTTTAAGAGTGAATCAAAAATATAAACAAGGACCAAATTACTATTAATAAAGAACCAAACAGGAGTTCTAAAAATTAAGATATAAAATTAGATTTAAACTGATCAATAGATAAAATAACACATTACACAGTCGAAGAAAGAATAACTCAGTGGAAAATTGATGCAAAGAAATTATCCAGGATCACCAAAGAGAGAGAAAGGCATGAAAATGTGAAAGAGAGGCTTGAAGGAAGAATTTCAGATACCCCAATGATAGTTCCAGAATAATAAAATAGAAAGGGTGGTGAAAAGGACATATTTGAAGAGATCATTGCCATTTCAGATGCTATAAAAGCACCAATGTACCAGTATCAAACTGAGAAAACTCAATGAATTCCAAGGAGATGAATTAAAACAAATATACACCTATGCATGGTGAAATTAAAACATTAATGAAAAAAGAAGAGTTACTTAAAGCATCAGGGAGTAAAATTGATTAACCACAAAGGAAGAACAATTAGATTAAAATTAGATTCCTCAATAGCAGAAACGGAAGCAGAAAACAGTAGAATAATATATTCTAAGTACTGACAGGAAATAATTGTTACCATGGAATTACAGATTAAACAGGTCTTTCTTTCACGAATGAGATGTACACAGGCATTTCCCATAAGAAAAAGAATACAAGTTACTGTGGTTATTAATAGATAGTCTATTTTAGAATGTAAATCTTATAACCAGTTTGAGCTCTCCTTTCTTTTCTAAGTCCAGCCTGGTGGTTCGGGACTTGTGTTGGTGGAAGTGGAGCAAACGCTCTTACAATCTTGTCGTTTTTCAACCTCTTAGTCCTCTGGTGTGGAGACAGAGAGGGAGAAGAGTCAAAACGTGTTTCCATGTACAGCTGCCTATGGATAATTGGCCAATGTTCCCTTTGTTAGTTGAAATGCTCTTCCATTACTTAACTCCACCGTGGCAATTTGTTCTGTCAGTTCCAGCTACTTCTCTGTGGTAGGCATCCAAATGCTTGTTTTCTATCGGGCAGAGGTTCCCTGGTTCTGTGGAAAGCCTTAATGGATTCTTACCCTTTACAGCCATGGCTTGGGAGAATCAGCGGAGACTTAACCACTTTCCCCATTTCTGTCACGGGGATTTCACTTCATTACCTCTTGTAGTTGGGGATTCTTGTTCTAGCTGATAGCTCTCTTGGAGAGTATGAGCAAAATTACTCAATTTCTAACCTATGCCCATTGTGCTTGTGGGAAACAGGAAATCTTGCCACATCCCACGGTGGGGATCCAGGCAATCCCCCCTGGTAGTTGTCTGTCCTCCTCTCTCTTGCCCCTCTCTTCTCTCAACAGTAGCTTTAAGTTTAGGGCAGCAAGTGCCCTGCTGTTCTGCAGATTAGAAAATTTCACATGAAGATGATCAGCAGTCACAACTTAGTGGAAAGGGCAGTGTTTCTGACGTCCTCACCCATGTAGGATCAGAAAGAATATTTTATTTATTTATTTATTTATTTATTTATTCAGAACGAATATTTTAAATGCTCCTCCTCGCCTATGGGAGGAGTATGGAAAGCTGCTCCACAAACTCTCATTCCCTTTAAGGATGACTTCTAAACTTCCTTCTTTGTGTATAGTTCAGAGGAAGTGGAGAAATGGAGAGTTGCTGTAATGGATGGTTCCAGCTGTGCTGAAATTGTGCCTTTCAGAAATCTTTTCAAAGTGGTTGGCCCTACTGCTGGTAGTTTTTGATTTTAGAATTTGATATTAGAATGTGGATTCTGGGCATCACTTCTGGGAAAACAAGAACACACTGGCATTACTTGGTGTCAGACTATGGACCTTTAGGCATTAATTCTGGGAAAGTATGAAAGTTTTTCATTGGTACTTCACAACATTGTGTTATAATAACATAACTTATTGAAGACACAAGTTGCCCACTACATAAATAGTATGCAGACATCATTGAAGATCATTGAATTCCCTGGTCTATATTAAAAAAAATTGTGTTTGTAATAAAACAATCGTGTTTTAAAATATGGACAACTGTGGCTGTTGGAGATAACATCAAACTATAAATAGATTGGAAATAAACAATGAAGGTAAAATATGTAAAATATAGGTAAGAAAGCACTCTGGTTTGTGTAATTGTCCAGAATGAATAGTACACAGAGCCACTCAACCTGAGAACTTTAGGGTGCTAATTTCCTAGACAAATTCAATTTCATAATTTTGAGACTAATTCTGAATCCTAAACTATACTGTACTTGGAAGCAAAATTCATGTTCTATTCTCGTTTCTATTCCATTTCGCAGTCATATTATTATAATTAAAAAATTTTGAGTGACTATGACTGTTAGTCTTTTACAAATTAGTACAAGAAAAAGACAGTTCTTGTCACATAAAACATTCAGCCAAAAGTATAAATTAATGAAAAATCCAGTTCAAGTCCTTGCATTCTCATCTGTTGGCCAAGTATTAGTAGGATTTGTTTTTATTTAATGTTTAATTCTTTATGAACTCTTACTGATTTCATAGTAACAGTTAATTTCAGGTTTTGTCCTTCAATAAGCAAAGAGCAGTTATAATAAATGAAGATCAACCTCGAAGTAATGCTCAACATATATCTATGAATGTATTCAGCAAACTTGTAGTTGATGTAATTAAGAAAAACAACAGCTCTTGGAAACACAGCTAAGCTTTATGAAACAACTCTTATCTGATGCAACACCTTAAGCTCTTGAGGGAGATTTGATCGCAAACATGTGCATCATAAGAATGGCTGCCAGCTGCAGGAAATTTGGCAATAATTAGTCTGTCCCTAAAGGTTCCAAATAACGTTAAAACAAAGGGCAATACTTTTCACAAATCCACAAAGCCACATCCTAAAAAGAAGAAATAATTTTTGAAGTTTTACTTTATGGAATGTATCTTCAGAATGTATTTCCAGAACTTCATTTTGAAAATGTCTGTTACTTTATATACTATTAAAGTACAAGCATACATGAAAATCATTTCAAGTTACTTTAAGTTTTCCTGTTTCCACTGGATATTTGGCCAGATAATTGATGTGATGGGGTGTCTAGATTTTAACCTTTAAGAGGTGGTAAAAACACAAGAGCTTATGTGTCCTTGTTGCGACATATGAATTACAGCCATGAAACACCAAATTGTCATCTGAGATCTTGATTCTTTCATTTACAAATGAACAAAACAAAACAAATGCTGTTTTATTGAAAGTAATGAACTGATTAACATCAGAAGGTATAGGCCTTCTGACCTCTTTCCCAGGTCATCTATTTGAAAGCCCTATCATTCATAGAAAGAAACTAACTCCAGTTTAGTTTCCTCAAGTTGCATTCTTTAGTTCTGAATATGTAAGAGGATAAAGCAGAATTCTTTATATTCTACACTATTGTAGCAAACACTATTTATTAATTATTAATTAATTAATTGCTATTAATTAATTAATAGCAAACACTATTATTACTGATGGTCCATTCTCTTCCAGCAAATTCTAGTAGCTGCATATAACTTTTTACATTATGCTAAGAAAAACCAGTCACAAAATTTCACTTTTGTGAACTACTTTTGCCCTTTTAAATTTCCATAATTTTGAAAAGGCTACAATATTATACCTTTGTTATTCGTGAATAGACTTTTCTATTCCAGTATTCAGTGTGTGTAATAACACAAACAGGAACTTCTTGGGTTGGTTCTCTGGTGTCACTTTTCCTACCTCTTGTAATCACATGGAATAGTCTAATGTATGATCTAATGCCAACATATGGCTTCTACTATTCTTCTCCCCTAAAAGTAATGAGGGCAGCTGGGAGTAGAGCTGACTCCACTTAAAATTAGGAAAGTAAGAATAGACTTGAAATATCTTGATGTTATAAAAAACAAGGACGCTCTCAGAAATACCTGAGGTAGTATGAAAAAGAGATAAAGAGGCTAGTTTGTCAGAGGGGTTCCAGAGGCCGAATATATCAATTTTAGCACCAAAAGGGGGAAAAAAAGTCAATTTAAACTTTTTTTTTGAGTATCTTAAAGAAGATATGACTTTATGGTGCAACTAAAAATGCACAAGTTAAAAAGTGGTTGTAATGGGGCACCTGGGTAGCTCAGTGGGTTAAAGCCTCTGCCTTCAGCTCAGGCCATGATCTCAGGGTCCTGGGATCAAGCCCTGCATTCATCAGGCTCTCTGCTCAGCAGGGGGCCTGCTTCCTTTCCTCTCTCTCTGCCTGCCTCTCTGCCTGCTTGTGATCTGTCAAATAAATAATAAAAAAATTTTTTAAAAAGTATCACTTAAAAAAAGTGGTTGTTTATTATTTTATTTTATTTTTATTATATATTATTTTATTTTTTGACTTATTATTTATTTGAATTATTATTTATTTTTTATTTGACTTATTATTATAAGATTTTATTTATTTGACACAGAAAGATGGTGAGAAAGGGAGCAGAAGCAGGGGGAGTGGGAGAGGAAGAAGCAGGCTTCCTGCTGAGCAGGAAGCCCAATGTGAGGCGCAAACCCAGGACTCCGGGATCATGACCTGAACTGAAGGCAGATACTTAATGACTGAGTCACCCAGGCACCCCTAAAATATAGGGTTTTTTTAAATACGTAAGCTGACTTCTTTTTATTTTGCTTAATGGAGATGAAAAATTTGAGAGAAACATGTAAAAGATGCAAACAAAATCTTGTTTTTAATGTGGCAAAATGTATTTGAATTAGTTAATAAAAATAAAATGTCAGTGAATCAAAGGAAAAAGTGTATAGACCAACAAGACCTTGTGGAAAATGCCAAAATGAGAAGAAGGAAACTGCAGAATGCTTACATCTTAATGACACAAAAGTGAGACCAGACAGGAATACAGAGGGAGTTTGACAAGGTAGGTGTAGGTTTTAAGGAAACAATTGTGCTTTTAGGTTACCCTGGCAACAAGAGTGTCATATTATGCTTAAACATTATAATGAGAAAACCACGTGAATGTGAAGTAAATCATAATTAGAGTGGCCCTATTTTTCTTAGAGATAGGTTTGGAAAAGAATTTGGGATAGGTTTATGCCGTTGACAAAAGATGAAGTCATGAGCGAGAAAATTCGAGTGACATTCTTTTTTTTTTTTTAATTTTTTTTTTTTTAAGATTTTATTTATTTATTTAACAGACAGACGTCACAAGTAGGCAGAGAGGCAGACAGAGAGAGAGGAAGCAGGCTCCCCGCTGTACAGAGAGCCTGATATGGGGCTCAATCCCAGGACCCTAGAATCATGACCTGAGTCGAAGGCAGAGGCTTTAACCCACTGTGCCACCCAGGTGCCCCTCGAGTGACATTCTAAAGAAGTTGAGCCTGCGTGCTCACAAGCTTCTGAATATGGCACAAATCTGTTGTTCTACTGATTTCAGTTAAGTCAGGGAAAACAAATAAATTATATACATATATATTCACATCAATTACTATATATTAGTTAGAATCACCCCTGGGAAGGAACACTGGGCTAGAGAAGCTATGGGAGCCATTTCTCAGGGTGCCTGTGGAAGGTGGTTTTGGACCCCAACTATTGTAGCAGTCTGGGCTGTGGACAAGTCTCCTGGCTCTTACTAACACAGAGTCTGGATATGTCCCTCCCATTTAGTGATTCCACTTCTGTTTATTTCCTTCAATAATAGAAAACACAGGTAGACTTCTGGGTCTGCCATATTCCAGTGAAGGCAACGTTAATTGTTAGAACATTCTGTTTATAATGACCTAAAATTTACCTCTCTAATTTTGTCTGTTCATCCTAAGTTTGCTTTAGAGAGCCACCGAAGACAGTTTAAAAAAAAAATTTAATCTACTTCTGAGCTTTAATTAACTTAAGCTAATGCCTCTTATAATGAATTTAGTAATGATATATGTTTAAATATGCCCCTTAGTAACTGTAACTCTATTAGTAGCCATAATAAATAATAACATATGTCTATTACTAGCAATAATAATATTATTGTATTATTATGTGCAATTAGGTACACACTACTTTTTATTTTTATAAACAAATAGGAACAGCTACTTTCCCTGGCTGTGAGTCTCTCTGGGCTGAAAAGTGAGTGTGAGGTACTGAGAGAAGATTGGCTGAACTCATCATTTGATTGATTTCAGGCTTTTGATTATTTGTTGCTCTGTTAACCACCTCTAGCCAAAGGATGATGTGAGGCTCAGGTGAGACCCACAAGTAATGTGTCAAGCTCAAGGGAATCAGTGCCATCTATTTTTAAACATTACGATTTGTGAAAAATCAATTTTGCCTTTTGTTGTCTTGCTTTGATTTAGCCCAACTTCCTTTTTTATAGAAAAATAAATACAAATAGCTGGTTGAAGAGAATGCAGTTTTCCTACAACTTTCTCATGGTTCTCGTCTTGGAAGCAAGAAGTAAATAAAAGATCTGAATTTAAGTGGTAGAATTCTTGTTTTCTTTGTAGAGGATATATAGCCAGCAATGTGAAGCCTCTCACTACCTAGTTCTCTTCCACTTATTTATCAACACTGGTAGTCTGATCCAGAGAAAGAGGGTAAAAAAGAAATGGAATGAAGTTAGTGATGTTTTTATAAAACAAGCATTCTCTCTCTTTTCATACACAGCTATAGGAAGTTCACTCATCAACACTGGTTTAAATTTTGACTCCTGGAGGATTTTAAAAATGACACATGTGAGGTAAGACTTGAGAGAATGAATTTAACCTGGCTAATGGGACTCTATTACTCATTATTTATAAGTGACATATATGAGGTAAATGATACTTCAAGGTTCTCAAAGAGATATTAAATAATAATAATAACAATATTAATAATACATTTTTCTTTAGTATCTTTCCTAAGATAAAGAGATGTTAGTACATTTGAACAACAGTTGAAATCTATGTGTTTAAGTTCCTTCACTTCTCAAGGGTGAGATTAAAAAAATGGACTTTGGAAGTCAGATTTCAGAAATGTGTATTTTGTATGTAAATAATGTACATAATACTTTTTAGTGTAAGAGAAAAGACAAACCCTGACAGGCAAAATGTTCAAAGATCTACTTGGCCGTATTTCATGAGCGTGTACAGCATCCAAATCAGCTAATGAAATGCTTCAGCTCAGTAACTGGCTTCCTATAAAGAAATTTTAAGATAAATGTCAAAGAGAAAGACACTTTAAAGGGCAAATAAATTATGGAGTAAATTAGCATTAATAACAAGTTATAAGGAAATTACAGCATTTTCATACTGACAACCCCCCCCCCCAAGATTTACTTAAGAATTATAAATGAAACAGAATAACTCAGTAGAAAAAAATGGTCAAATGATGGTTAGAGGGAAAAGGAGGAATATAATGTGTTAATAACCTGAAGTTTATCATAACTATCCCTTTGTTTTGAATTGAAATGAATCAAATTTTTGAGATTAAATTATGTACCTCATAAAACACTATTGTTTTGTAAATGTATCAGACAATTTATTTAACACAATTTAGAATAATTCAAAATATATTTTACTAAAATTATCCTACAATAAGCATGAGTTAGGTAATTTGACAAGTGCATAAATGCTGAATGTTAGTAGAATCTAATTTAAACTTTCTTGCTTGAATGGATTAATGCAGTTTAATAGAATATGGTGAGACATTCTTTGTTCACAAGTATTTAAAATTAAATCTTACATCAATTTTATTTAGAAAAGATCAAATGTATAAAAATATTGACATGCAAACAGAAAATAATATAAATACTAATAATTCACAATCCACAAAGTAGAGCCTTGTTTATTGTTTTATTGTGCTGGGTAATAATGTGAATCCATTAAAATTAATTAACATCCTGTCAGCATACATGCCTTTTTCCACCAGGAAATATAATAAGACAAATTTTTGAGCTACAAATACATTTTCTTATTTAATAGCCAATAACAGCTGTAATTACTTCTGAGAACCTTAATTCAAGCAAACATATGATTATAATTAAACATACAAATATATTCACAACGATATTTAAGAATCTGATAATAGTAAATAAAGTTCTTTTTTTTTAGAAAGAGAGAGGGAAAGGCAGGTGAGGGGCAGAGGAAGAGGGAGAGAATTTTTATTTTATTTTATTTATTTGGTAGAGAGAGAAAGGGAGCATGAGTGGGGGTAGGGGCAGAGAGAGAGGAAGAAGCAGACTCCCTGCTGAGTAGGGAACCCAATGTGGGGCTTGATCCTGGAACTCTGAGATCATTGACCTGAGGCCAAGGTAGACACTTATCTGACTGAGCCACCCAGGTGCCCCAAGGAAGCAGGGGCATTCATATTTTCTCAGTAGAGTATCATATAACCAGAAAGCTATAAATGCATATAGGTACGGTTCTTTATTTCAAATTTACATTTGTTAGTACTTTTGATTAGAATTGAGTTTGAACTATGATTATTAAAGATGAATCAGTTGTGAATGAAATGCATATACAGATAAAATTGCACTTACCATTTAATATGATTATTCACATTGCCCTAGTTTTATGATTTAATTTTAAAGGATTTGGATTTGAATAATTAAAAACAATAAAATTAGTTACAGCTTCAATCAGTTGAAAGAAACCTGTTAGCATGATACCTGGTGGCAGTCATCTATAATGTAATGGGGGTGATATTTATTTAGTTCCCACTGATTTCTGCATGCTGGTTAACATGGTAAAAACATAATTAAAATACTAGGTGACTCTTTTAGGCCTTTTTTGTTCTGTGTTCAATGTTAATTGTATACCATAGTGTGTAAAATATTCTTCTGGTTACCTATTAGTTTTATCACCAGGTTTGAGTAAATATCTGGGAGTTGATACTGCTGTGTCATAGGGTAGGTACACAGTAGACATGCCTATTTTATACACATATTATATATATATATATGATACACACACACACTTAGAGTAGACGTATATTATAGACTCTACATATACAATGAACTCTGGTAGTGGTGCGGTTGGTGTGAAGCATAACAAAAATAAAGTACACAAACCAAAAATGAGTAGCTTAGTAAATTTGTAAAAAATGAATGTACTCCCATAAGCAGCACCGAGATAATTAATAGAACCCCAAAGCTCCACTTGTGCCGATTCCTGCACACTCCTCTCCCTCTATGAAATAACGTTCCACAGTATGGATGTGATACTGTGATATAATGAGAAGGGTGTTTTCATCTTCCTCCAAGCTTCTGAACGAAGTTCCTCAAACCATTATGTTTTCCAAAGTGATAAGAGCCGTAGGAACATTGTTAGAATATCGATTCTTGTTCCTGGCTTCTGAAATAGTCCTAGAACCATAAGGTGAAAAGAGCATCATTTTTTGTTCATAATAGGTTCCTTTCAACCACACCTAAATTTAAGTTAATATGTTAATGAGGTAACGTTTGGAAAGTCCCTAGGGATTAGGGCTTTTTGCCAGGGCACCAACATTATTAGTGGAACTTTCAGCCCTATCTCCTGACCTCTGGGGAGAAGTGAGGGACTCGAAGTTAGTTAATCACTAATGGCCAATGATTTAATCCACCATGTTTATGTAATAAAGCCTATATTTAAAAAAAAAAAAAAAGAAAGAAACCTAACCTAAGGGATTCAGAGAGCTTCTGAGATGCTGAACACATGAAGGTGTTTGGAGATACGGCACACCTGGGGAGAACTTGCAAGCTTTGTGCTCTTCCCCGCACTTTGTCCTATGTATCTTTTCTGTCAGGCTGTTCCTGAATTGTTTCCTTTTATAGTAAACCAATACTCTAGTAAGTAAACCCTTTTTCTGAGTTCTGTGAGCTATTCTAGTAAATGATCAAACCTTAAGAGGGAGTCTTGGGAATTCCTGATTTATTGTTTGCCACCAGTCAGAAGTATGGGAGGCATAGACTTTTGAATGGAGTCAGAAGCAGGGAAAGGGCAGACTTGTTGGACTGAGCACTTAACCTGTGGGGTCTGTGCTAACTCCAGGCAGTTTGTGTCAGAACTGAGTTAAATTGGAGGATACCTAGTTGGCGTCCACCAAGAATTGGGGTACTTCTTGGTGTGGAAAATCCCACATATGTGGTGTCAGAAGTGTTGGTGAGAGTAGAAGAACAGAAGTGTTTTCTTTTTGTGAGTATACCATAATTTATTTATTCATTCTACTGTTGATGGACCCATTTGGGTGTTTTTCAGTGTTGACCTAGTATGAATCATGCTATATCCTTTTGTATGACTTCTGGTGAAACACACACACACACACACTCACATTCTCTTGGGCATATACCCAGGAGTGATATTTCTTGGTCATAGGGATATATATGTTTAACTTTCACTGATAGTCCAAAGTTTCTAACACAGTTACACCAATTTACACACCTATGAACAATCTCACCAAGTTGTTCAAGATAATTGTCAACACTTGGTTTTGTCTTTTTCATTTTAGCCTTTCTGGTGGGGGTGTAATGGTATAGTATTATGACTATAATTTGCATCTCCCTAATGTCTAAAGATTTTGAGCACATTTTCAAATATTTATTGGCCATTTGGGTGTGTCATCTTTTGTGAGGGAACTTTATTTCTTTTTTCTTATTGATTTGTAGGAGTTCCTTATATAACCTGGAAACTGATCTTTTGTTAAGTTATAGTTGTTATAAATAATCTTCCCAATCTATGGCTTATATTTAAAAGCTTTATTGAGGAATAATTTACATACTACACAATTTGCCCATTGTAAGTGTGATGTAGGCAGGTCAGGTCCAAGGACGCAGAGGGGGTCCCACAGGACCAGCCAAGAGGGTCCTTGGCTTCTTGTAGTATAGAAATCGAACGGAAGCCAAGAGGACATAAGAGGAGAGTTTATTGAAAATATAGAGAGAGTGCAGATTCAGACCGATCGCCCAGGAGACTTGGAAAGAGAGAGACTGTCATCTTTGCTTAGTGTCTGGGGGTTTTATTGAGGATGGCCATCTGGTGTACGTGTCCTCCCAAGCATCCAGGAACTGGTCAAAACAAGGACAAGTGCTCAGGTGCCCTCCGTAACTCACTTAGCCCTGAAGCCAAGAGTCTTAGCATCAAGGTGTCTGGAGTCAGTGGTGACCTCATCCAGTTACTCCTTAGATGTTATCTATCATGGTGGAAGACTGCAAAGAAATCAGTAACTCCTTGACCTTCACGAGGAGGACATACATTAAGGCATGTGTAAGGTAGAGGTGTAGGCCCTCGTAAGAACAGGGGCAGCAAAAAAGCAGTCCTTCATGGGGTCCCTTCAATTTCCTACCTCAAGTGTACAGTTCAGTAAGTTTTAGTACAGTGTGCAGTTGTGAAATCATTTCCACAATTCAGCTTTTTATTAACATTATTTTAAATTTAATTTTTTTAATTACGATAGACATTTATTTAAAGTGGTACGTTTGCAGCCCAAATAGTTCTCAGTTGTACACTTCAGATTTACCCAACTTCTTACAAATATCTGAGGGCAGCTGCAACCATGGATTTCCACTCCATGATTTCTCCTTGCCCATTCTTCTCTCTGTTCTGTTTCCCAAAGAACTTCTTTCGGATGGGGTTCAAGGTAGAATTTACCTTCCTCGTATTGCGTCCGCTGCTCATTAGGCGAAATCTGTTTCCTCCTGGTTCTCAGGAAGCCTCATGGCCTCCTTCACATCATCACTCTCACATACTGTATCACCTCACACTAACACTAGTTTCTTGAACTGCAGCACTGTGATACCATTTCCGAATACCCTCCAGCTCCCCGCTTAATGCTGCAACAGCAGGCCATTCACCGTTTTGATCCCGAGACCCCATGGTTCAGTCTTAAAATTCTTCCCTCATCCCAGAAGGTTTTCTCCTACCTGTTTACTGTCAATCCTGCTCCAACATTCAGCCACAGGCACCCACTGATCTGTGTCAAGAAGTGGATATTTTCATGGTTCTGCAGAGTTAGGACTTTCAGAGAAAACATTACTGGCACCTGGGTGAAAGGACAAGCCTTGGAAGTTAAATGGTGCAGGTAAATGGTTAGGTAGACCTTGAACCATCTGCTCTCATTCAAAGGGTCATGAAACTTACCTCCTCCACAGCCAAAAGTTTTGCATTCTGTGTCGAAGACTTCCTCCTCTCTTCTTGAGAGAATTCATTTACATTCCAAAGGATTGTGAAAGCCTGCAGAGCAGAAATTTCTCTTTTTTTCTCAGGAGGGTTGGGGGAAGGTATCCTGCTCCTATATAAAACCACATTCCTAATCTCTGGGTTCCTTTCTTGTGATACAATTCCTGGACATGGAGTCCTAACCATGGGCTGTTATGAGGTCACCTCTGGGAAACTGGTGATGTCATCATGGGTAAATAATAATAATGACTCTGATCTCTAACACAGCAAGGTCAGGGTTTCTTGCAGGATAACTATGAAGAAATATAAATAGTAAAAAGGTATCGGCTTTGCTGAGAAGGATGGGAACCTTTTTGAAACCTGGTTTGCTGGAAGAGACACAGGCTGACTAACAGGATTTGAAAGATGTTAACAGAAACTAGAAGCTGCCATGTTGAAAGGATGGCTGAGGACCAGGAGGTAGGACTAGAACAAGCACCCAAATAGTGCTTTTGGTTTTTGTTTTCTCTTCCAGGCAAGGGAAGAAAAGGCTCAGGAATTCTCCAAATTGGGCTGTGGGTAGGTAGACAAGGTTAGAAGTCTCCATTGCTTTCTCCTCCAGGCTAGATGAGAAAGCACAGGAATTCCTAAAGATGGGCTTTGGGTAGACCCAAAGCAGTAGAAAATACTTTGTCTATTGCTGGCTACTGCAGACAGGAGATGAAAGCGCTAATTAGTTACCAAAAGTGAAGTAAGGCTTTGGGCATTGCAGTGTAAGGACCTATTTTATATTTCTATTTTAGCCAAAGGCTTCCATTGAAGTTAAGCAATAACTTTGTTGTTTAACCCTTAAACTGTCCCTGCTCCCCTTTCCTCAGGGGACTTAAAAACAAGTCCCAGAAAACCAGCTCCAGGTGTGGAGGCCAAGAAAAACAAGGCTGTACCCACCTCGAGTCTAGCCCTGACATAAGTACAGCCATCTTGGCAAGGCAAAAGCGGGCACCTTGCACTGTAAGTGTGGGTTAGCATAAGAACGGCCATCCTGAAGGCTGGGAAGCCATTTTACTGAGCGTCCCTAACCAGCCCACGGGGCGCATGTAACTTGAGATAAGAGAAAGTAGCTAAAACCTAAAAAACAACTTAATCATATACCACCAAGGCGGTTAGGGGATGGCACCACAGGGACCAAATGTTAAAGAAAAACAAATAGTTAACTTGCAGAGATCACAATCCTGCAAGACAGGAATCTCCCTTGGTTTGCAAATATCCTGGTGATTTACAACAAAAAGGGCTATCTCTTCAATGGCCTAATTTCCAGAGACAAATGGCTCAGTTCCTCAAGGTCTAAGGTCGCCCTCCCCACCATCAAACCAAGGGAGGCTGAGGCAGAAGGAAATGTAAATAAAGTTAAATTTCTTCTAAACCTAAATCTCACTTAACCGCCAGGATGGCGCCAGGGCGATGCTGGGGTGGCAAAAGGTTAAACAAAGTTAAACTGTCAAAGTGGGGCACAAGATATGTATGTAGCTATGGGAAAGTACCTTGAAAATGCTATATAAACCCTTGGCTTTGAGTGCTCAGGGTCCTTGTTGAAACCCGCTGTGCCGGGCAGATACTTGGACCCCAACTAGCTGGAAAAAAACCTTGCGGTGTGACTTGCATTATTGAGAGTGTTCTCTGTCTATTGAGGGGTGGTCGACTCCGTACCCTAACAGCAGCTGCTAAGCTGCTCAAACCTGAAGGGAGATGTATCTCACCTTATTCCTGTGGAAACCTTCTTCCTCCCCCCAACTCCCCTTCTACCATAATCTCTGCTGCTAAAGATTAAGTGTGGGGCTTAGGACTTCCTGTCACCAGTGGGGATGAGGGCAGCTCTACACACTCATTTAAAAGGGGAGGAATCTGTTAGATTCCATAATCTGTTGGACACAGGTGTCTTTGTGCCTAGTTCTGTGGCAGGAAGTGGTGTGGGACTCAGGGATGGATAATGAAGGTACTAAAAATGTAAAATGTGGAGCCATAGAGGACAGAAAGAAACAGCTCAACCATAGCCCAGAAGCTAGGAAGTACACAGGCATGGAGCCAAAGAAAAAAAAAAAAAAACAGGGGAAAAACCTCTCCACTTACCCGCTTACCTAGTCTGACTGTCACTGCAGCCACTTCTCCCAGCTGGGAAATAATAGCTTATCTTAGCAACTGTCACTGTAATCTTTGAAAGGCTAAGTTAACTCTTAGGTCTTTGAGCAAAACCTGAAGACAAGAAAGACAAGTTTAATAAAAAGACTGTATATTTTATTTTTACATGTACATGGGCACCTTCACTAGAAAATGAAGACACAAAGAAGTAGCTAGAGGTGAACTCTATGTACTAGGTTAGACAAAGGTAGCAAATTGTGACAACATGACAAAACAAAGGGGTTTGGGGTAGGGTAGTTAAGTGTGGAAAAGTGACTAGAGAGATGTAGATCAGTTGAACAAGTTTGTACAGATTTCTCTCAGTACCCTTCTCTGGTGACAAGCATGTCTTCTTTCCTCTTGTATAGGGAGGGCACTTTTCATGGGAGTTTTATCTCCTCCTTCCAGAAAAAAAGAAAGGTCAGAGGTCCCTTTTTGCATCTGACATTTTTCTTACCTTTAACTCACTCAAAGTAACCAACATGCCAAGGCAGCATATTTTGGGGTGATAGACTCTGAACCCTTATATTTTGTTGCTAAATTAAGTGTGACTGCAAAGTAGAGATAATGTGGATGCTATATGCTTGTAATTCCCTATGTCCCAGGTGCTAGAGGGCATTGATACGCCAATCACAAAAAGCTACAAATAGAGAAATGTTAGTGGGCCATTAGAATGCATCTATCTTCATGACTGATGAATTATGCTATCTTTTTTTTTTTTTTTTTTTCTGAAAAAGAGCCTCTGGAAGGTCTGTGATGGTGACATGAGAAAATACAGTTTCAGATGCTACATAAAAATCAAGGTTTTGTTTTTGTTAACCTTAGTTATAAAATTTTTTTTTCTCATAGTTGTTTATGATTTAGAAGTTCAGTTGAAAGTATCCACCAGGCATTCACAACTCTCAAGGCTGAAGGAACATTAATTCTTTAAAGTATGGTTTCCAGAGAGATTAATATGTCCTCTTGAAAATTGTTTTTGGATTTTTATTCTGAAAGACAAATTTTACTTGATTCATAAGATGCTCCTCACTTAAAATTTTCAGCTAAAGAATTTCTGCAAAGAGTGACTATGAGGCATTTCTCATGAGCCTCTGTTGTGTTCTTGCTCCTTTGTGGTTGTAGGGATTAATTTTACACAAAATTGCATAAGCTAATCAACCAAGAATATAAGATTGTAGAAAAATTTGAGAGAAAGGAAATTTCTGTCAAGTCATTGATATGAAATGGAAGGTTAAGTAATGTGACCGCCTAACTCACAAGGACATTTTAGTGTCCTGGGTTTAATAATGCCATAGCTAGCCAATAAGTCAACAGACTTCATAGAGATACTACAGCCAGCTTAGGGAAAAACCTATCTTCCAAGAAGAATTCTGCTCTGCCAGATTGGAGAGGTTTGTAACAGAACACCCAAAGATAGGAGTAATAGTCCATGTGGCTTCATAATTCTATGAAGACATAGAGGTTTATTTGCTATTTATGTTTTTTCCTTCTATCACTTGCTACAAAAAATTATTCCTAATAAAAGCCCCCACCTCTCCTTTCTGGAAACCCTCATTTCAGTTAATGAATTCTGTGATATTCAGTGTAGTGTTAGAATAATAGTATTCTGCCCTGTTAGGTAATAAAGATTATATAGATAAAATTGGCTCTCAATTTTGTGTGAATTTTGCTTGGCTTTTGCTATAACACTCTTTTTACAACACACATTATCATAGTTACTTTTTTTATAGTGCTAGAAATGTCTGTATTTCACATTATTGCTATTATTATGAGGGAAAGTATTAGGGATGATGAGTTCTATTTTCAAAAGTAAAATCCCTATATAAGAAGAGAAAAGCAAAAAAAAAATGGAAAATGGAAACTGAAGCAAATATAGCTGAACATATGGATATATGTGATTATTCATTCAAAATTATATATTGAATGCTGACTTTGAGGCAGGTATTGCTTTATATACTGGTGATACAGATGTAAACAGAGCAGACATAAACCACTTTTAAGAAGCTTATACCCTAGGGGCACTTTGGTGGCTCAGTGGGTTAAAAACCTCTGCCTTCAGCTCAGGTCATGATCCTGGGGCCCTGGGATGGAGCCTCACAACAGGCTCTCTGCTCAGCGGGGAGCCTGCTTCCCCTTCTCTCTCTCTGCCTTCCTCTCTGTCTACTTGTGATCTCTGTCTGTCAAATAAATAAATAAAATCTATAAAAAAAAAAAAAGAAGCTTGTACTCTAGAGGAAAGAGTCAGAGGATAAAAAAAATATGTAAGTAAAACATGAAATATATTAAAGGGTAAGAAGTGCTGCAGAGAGAAATCAATTAGGGAAGAAGTGTGGGGGAGATGAGGCGGTTCGATTATTCAGTTCGTGTATGTCTCCCAGGAGAATGTACAAGACCTGAAGGCAGGAACTTTGTCTGATGATACTTGTCACCAGACCCTAGCAGATATCATTGCATATGGCGCTTCACAAACGTTGAACGAACAGGTGGATAAAATTGGCGGTGAATGAATCCTCCCCTTTTCCTGATCTACTTTTTCCTTTTCTTATTACTTTATATAGTACCTATATACGGTGGTTCCAAGACCTCCATGAGATGCCTGAAACTGCAAGTAATACCTAACTTGCAGGGTTAACTATATATATATTATATATATACTATGTTTTTTCTTATACATACATACCTGTGATACGGCTTAATCTATAAATTAAGTACATTAAGAGATTAGCAGCAATAACTAATAAAAAATAATAATTATAACAACATGCTGTAATAAAAGTTGCTCGAATGTGGTCTCTCTCTCTCTCTCTCAAATATCTTATTGTACTGAACTCAGCCTTCTTGTGATGATGTGAGATGAAAAAAAATCCCAAAGTGTTGAAATGAAGCAAGGTGAATGACAGGCATAGGGACGGCTACTATTGACCTTAGATACAGAATAAGGAGGATCATCTACTTCGGGGCTACAGTGGACTTAGAGTAACTGAAACCACAGAGAGCAAAACTGTGCCTAAGGTGGGGGACTATGTATATAATTTGCTTATTACTTATGTTCATTATTTATTGTCTGCCTAACTTGGCAAAAGCACAAAGGTAAACATTTTTAATCCATTTGTTCATTGATCCGTCCCAAGCACATAGAATTTTATCTGACAAATAGTAGGACTTAATAAATATTTGTTGAATGAATGTATAAATTTTGAGAAGTAATTTTCCCTAAGAGGGAACAATGGATTTATTAGCTTATGACATAGAATTTTGTGTGCTGCTTTTGGCAAGCCAGCTTATTTCTACCAGCATATTCTTTTTTTTTTTTTTTTTAAGAATTTATTTATTTATTTGACAGAGAGAGATCACAAGTAGACAGAGAGGCAGGCAGAGAGAGGGAAGCAGGCTCCCCGCTGAGCAGAGAGCCTGATGCGGGACTCGATCCTAGGACCCTGAGATTCATGACCTGAGCCAAAGGCAGAGGCTTAACCCACTGAGCCACCCAGGTGCCCTCTACCAGCATATTCTGATGTCTACTGACAAATTCACGATTTGGGTGCTCCTGAATCCTATGAATAAAATGCTTAAGAAGCTAATCCTGTTGCCAAATTCATGGACCTTTAGCAAATGCTAAAGTGTATTTACTGCATACTTACTTATTCAACTGTCAGTGGCACAGTGTTTTCTCTATCCTTAAGATTTTCAAAAACGGCCCAGTCAAGCAAACTAACAGTCACTCAATTTTTTGAAAAGTGAGGTTAGATTATGTAACTATAGATGAAACAACTCCTTTGGTAGACTTGACAGACCTGGGGTGGTTGTTTTCACTGGAAAGGCACCAAAAGTGGTTGCTGCCTTGCTATTTGTTGCTTTGTTGCTTTTTTATTTGAATTAACTATTTTATATCCTTTCTCACCCAAGACACATAGCTATATCCACAAACTGCTTTCTGACAAAACTAGTGGAAAACTCATTTTTCAGTCTAGGACTTTCTTTCAGTCTCCTAGTAAAAGGGTGAGAGGTTTTAAAGAATTGCAGTTTACACTTGAAAGAGCCACAGACAGCTCTGGAAATGAAGCCTGAGAATCACAGTTCAGGAAAATGACACCCGAGACTAAATGCCCAGTATTAACACAGTTTTAATAATTAGGATGTGAAAATCAACTGTATAGTATTTTCCTTCCTGGACATATTGAAATACCTAGAGATTTGCTGACAGTATTTTGAAAATATTTTTGTTCAATATTTTTACAGGATTATTATATTAGACTTTAGTTTCTTAAGGGCAAGGCAGACTTTAAAAAAAAAAAGATTTTATTTATTTATTTGTGAGAGAGAGAGAGAGAGAGAGCCCAGCACCTGAGTGGGGGGAGGGGCAGAAGCATGCTGAGTCCCCGCTGAGCAGGGAGCCCAGGATCATGACCTGAGCCAAAGGCAGCTGCTTAAACAACGGAGACAGACTTCTCTTAAATCAGTCTACCTAGCATCATGTGCAGGTGGCAGGTATTCTTACAAATAGCTAATAACATCTGTGAAGCCATTTCCAGATAGAAGACTGTGAGCTAATTTATTCCAATTGAAAAAAGATATGGAAGGGGATGCTTGGGTGGCTCAGTCGGTTAAGCATCTGCCTTTGGCTCAGGTCATGATCTCAGGGTTCTGGGATCGAGTTCCAGACTGGGCTCCTGGCTCAATGTGGAGTCTGCTTCTCCCTCTGTCTGCAGCTCCCCATGCTTGTGTGCTCTCTCTCGCCCTTTCTGACAAATAAATAAATAAAATCTTTTTTACAAAAGTTGTGGTCATTAATAGAGAGCTTAAAATCACATCCCATCATATCTACTTTATGTAAGAGGAGGATCATTATAAATGTTAGAGATTAACAAAAATAATATTTTTGTCTCTGAAATAGCCAAGTGGAAACACCTCTTATTTGCAAAATCTGTATTATTTACTATGGTTGTTAGAAAATCATAGCTTCAATTGCGTTTTTGTAAAGATTTTTCTTGTTAAGATGAATAATATAATTTTGTCTAGAAATTGGATCAGGAAAACCACACTAAATTTGTTAGTGCTGTGAAATAAATCATTTAATAATAAAGACACATAAATAAAATATTTATGATAGGAACAATAAAGGTGTCTCTCAACCCCATACAACACTGAATTTCCAAGTAATTTGTAAGGAATATATTCATCTTTTTACATTCAAAATAATGGTTGAACAATGATGATTATCATTTTTTCTGACTAATTTTCTTTTTCTATTCTATGAATTCACACAGTATTACAGTAATTTATAGTATTACAGTGCTTGGTAATCTTAAAGACATGAAATAAACTTCTAACAGTATATAGAAAATAAAAATAAAAGTCATTTGTATAACTTTAATAAGAAAACAATATTTTTTTCTGTAAAATAAATTATGTACTTTATGTTGAAATGTCATTCTGTTAAAGTGTTTAGAAAATAGTTACATTCACGTTTTGGCAGTGTGCTCAAACATTCTTATTTGCCATTCCCTCATGCGTGATAAAATGAGGTGCAAGCTGTTTACACGGGAGGAAACAGCTTATTTTCACAGGAAAGGAAATGATACATGAAATGGAATTAATTTAGAAAAACCAAGTATCATAAGATAGAGATACAATAATTCACTAAGAAAAAATATTTTTCAAGGCCTTTTGAGGCAAGGCAACCTCAAAACTACTCAAAAGTAGTTTCATCACGCTACCCTGTAACTTCCATCAAATTAACATACTCACTGATTGCAGTTGAAAGCAAGGGTTTGGTCCCTTGACTGAAGCACAACAGCTGAAATCCTTAATGAACACTTTATAAAGGAGCAAAAGGAATAAACGTCTCTATCCACCTCCAAGTGTGGCATGCAATGGTAGCACCTTTGGCACCAAATAGACCTCTTTTCCTTGTGACCATGACATGAAAATAAGTCTGGTGCTAATGGCAGTGATATTATTGAGCCAGATTTGCTAGTTTACCTAGAAAACAGCTAAAAGACTAAGACTGACTTAAATTTAACCAATTTTGGAAAAAAATGTGTACTTATCCACGATAATGGCAAACACCTGAATGGCAATTTGGAAATGAACCTGCTTTCTGCTGTTTCTTCTTTGTCTTGCTTTTCTTCTGCTTTTTCTCAGCCTTCTTTTTGCTTGGCTTCTTTTTCTTGTATTCCTCTTTATACCACGGTCCCCAGACTCCTCCATTGAGCCGAGGGTTACTTCTTGGGTCTTTGGGGGGGTACCTGACAGGCACTGCGGTTTTGTTGAATTGTGACAGCCTCCGTAGGAGCTGCTTCACAATTCCGGGATACCTGTGAGACAGGTCCACTCTTTCATATGGGTCAGCTGTGATGTTGAAGAGCCATACGCTTTTGCCAGTCGACAAGGTAATTCGTTCGTTATGCCACCGGTTGGGCCCCAGGTTGCTGAAAGACTGGGGGGGAACCCAGTCACTGTAGCCAGGGTTTCCTGTAAGCAGTTTCCAGTGCTGCACCCTGATGGCCGACTGGATGGCGGTGTTCCAGATCCCGTAGCCTGCTGCCCAGGAGCCATTTTTCGCTTTGGTATAAATGGGGTCAATGTTATGCAAAATATCGACCCGGGGCGAACGAAGGCCTTCACTTATGGTTTCCCAGACATCATAGCCATCCAGTTGAATGTCCTCATCAATTTGTCCTTCAGCCAGTGAAATCAGAGTGGGATACCAGTCAGTGATGTGCACAAGCTCCTTACACACTGTGCCCTTGTTTTTCAGAAGTGGACTATGCACAAAGCCAACAGCCCGAATGCCCCCTTCCCAGTATGTTCCTTTGCTACCTCTGAGAGGCCAGTTACTTCCTCCTGCTGTGGGCTGACCGCCATTATCTGAAGAGTATACGATAATGCTGTTGTTATAGAAACCGTATGTCTTCAGAGCCAGGGTCACATTGTTGATTGCTTCATCTAAGCAGGAAAGCATGGCAGCATACCTCCGCCTATTTATGTTGATAATGGATCTATAGTGTTCAAAATACCTTCCAGGGGCTTGCAGTGGTGAGTGAACAGCTTGGTAGGCAATATATAAAAATATAGGCTTTCTGGGGTCATGGGAAGCCAGGATTTGCTGAACTCTTTGAGTGTACATCTGTGTGGAGTAGATGCCATTGTCATAGTCCCAGGCAGCATTGTCATTTTCATACAAGTCATAGCCACACATTCCAGGACTGTCACATTTGTAGTGTGTGTAGTAATCACCACTTCCCAAGAGGGAACCAAAAAAGGTATCAAATCCTCTCTTGGTGGGCATACATTCTTTTCTATAAAAACCCAAGTGCCATTTTCCAACCATATGTGTTGAATAGCCAACCTCCTTCAGCTTCTGAGGTAGGGTTGCATTGTCCAGAGGTAAACAGTTGGGTTGGGTAGGTCTTATGATAGAATGTTGAAGTCCGGTGTGTATCTGATACCTTGACAAGAGTAAAAATTTTGTCAGTGCAGGATAAAAGAGATATTACAATCATTGTTAAATTAAACAATGTTTCTATGAAGAGAAACTTTACCTCAAGTAAAATATGACCAGTTCAGCATTTATATGGTTGACTCAGAAGTTTTATCCTAATTAGCTTCATATTTAACATTTGAAATACATTTGACTCTAAATCAGTACTTTTGAAACTAAGATTTCACCACTTATCTCAAAGCACTTTTGTTTTGTTTTGAGAGAGAGTGTGAGTGGGACAGGGGAGGGGCAGAAGGAGAATCTTGAACTTGGAGCACGGAGCTCTACATAGGGCTCAATCTCATGACCCAGATCATAACCTAAGCCAAAATCAAGAGCTGGATGCTTAACCGATTGAGCCACCCAGGCACCCTTATCTCAAGTGTTTTTAAAGTTCTTCTAATGGAATTAATCTGAATAAACTTTAAACTCTTAATTAATTATATGACATAGAAAGCAAATGTGATGAGGGAAAGGATACAAATGTTAGAGGAGTATTATTAGTTTTTAGTCTGGGGATCTCACATTAGCTCCCGAATCATTTCCTGAGATCTATTTCAAGCTAATTCTGAAGCACTAAAAATACAAGCAAAAATTATATAAAAGTCTGCTGTTTGATTGTCAAAATATATTTTATAATTAGTCCCCAACCTGTTAGATCTCTGTAAAGAGAAAGGGAATTTTTCTGGTTCACAGTACATTATTCTGAAAAAACATTTTAGGGTAAGGGTTTTAGCTAATGCTAAAGAAGGATTACATTTTCCCCAAAACAGAAGGAAAAGAGTCTTTTCATATTTTTTCCAGTGTCTCAATTTAAGAAAAAATTAGATTTACTTATAGTCTAAGAAAATAAGGCAACACCTTCTATACGTTAAAATTAAGTGAATGTTAGTTTCCAGCATTGCTCTTGTCCCAAGGATATTTTGCCAAGGACTTTTCCTCAGAGAAGGGTTATCATCACATAAGTGTATGAATTTTCATTTGGGTCAAGATGTGCCTACTAGTTTACAACATTTAAAAGCAATTGATTCTATAGTCATTATATAAGTTCAAAAGGACTTTTAAAGTAGAAAATACAAAAATTCTGAGAAAATGAAGATTGCAGAAGGTTTTAAGGTAGATGTAAAAATATTCTTGGAATCAGGTTACAGAGAGTAATATTGAGATCAAAATTAAAAATTTTAAAAACTGATTGAACCTGAAAGGTCATCATGTCATACATACCTTGGGTGAATAGTGCAATTTATTTAAATTTTCATATGATGGGATAATGTAACTGTGAATTCTTTTGAAATATCAATTGCAGTAACATTGATGGTTTGGTAGGCCCCATAGGGAAATGTGATCACTAATGCAAAGCAGCATTCCACATGGACTTGTCTACTCTGCTGATCATTAAGCTGTCAAAGTTTCACAATGATCACAATTGTGATTTAAAATATAAAAACTCTCAAAGAAATAAGCATTTCACAAGCATTATTTAACACCAAATTCAGAAAATATTGTTATTATCCTTGATAATTTTTGATGATCCAGTTCAGGATCCAAAACATTTACTTGTGAAACCATCAATTTTGTATGAGTACATGACAAATTGGTAACGCCTATCAGTATAAGCGCTGAGTAAATTTAAAAATGGAAAAATCTGTATGGGTAAGAATTTTAATGAATTATGAACTAAATAATTCTATGCAGAAAATGTACTTGGTGAGAGTATCTATTCAATTCATTGAATGGCTAACCAATGGGTTTTTAATCAAACTGGGCATTTTCTCAGCTAGTACTAAAGGCAAAAGTAATTGAGCCTTTTGAAAAGCATGAAATACAGAAAACGCTCACATAAAAAAGAGTAGGAAAGAAGAGATCTGCTTCTTTCAGGAGAGGGTACAGTGTTAGCAGATAAATAAGAGACATTAGAACTATTAACTGTATGGTTTCCACAACCTAGAACAGTCTTCATATTGGAAAATTTAGAACCAACAACATTAAGGTTTGGCAGCAGCTCATAAACAGAAGAGAACTTTTCAGGACAGACTCATTAAATGGATTCAAGACTTTGGGGCCAAACTGGTGGAGTTTAGGGTAGAATTTGGGTCATGGGTTAATGGTAGAGTTTGGGGGTCAGACAGACCTGGGATTGAATTTGCTCCACTGCATATTAGCTGTGTGACTTTGGGCAGTACTTAACCTCTCTGATCCTCAGTTTCTTCATCTGTAAAATAGGGATAATAATACATATTGCGTTGTTGTAACATTGAAAGAGAACATAGAATCTGATAAGGAGAGTACATCGATGACAGGTTTTGCTATTATTACCTCCAAGTTCTGAGTCATATGTTCCTTACATATTTGTACAAAGTTTTATTATTTATAGGCATTCTTTCACATGCATTATTATGTTTAGTTCTCACTGTAACAGTGAGAAGTAGGACACTTTTATGTTAATTTTATAGATAGAATAGAGATATAGAGATGACCCACAACTCTTCCAGCCTGCCCCACCAACCTGTGAAATTGATTCCTGAATGACAGGAGTTAAATCTGATTCTCTCTCTATTCTTTTTAAGAGTTAAAATCAGTACTTCTTGGATGCCTGGGTGGCTCAGTTAGTTGAACATCTGCCTTGGGCTTGGGTCGTAATCCTGGGGTCCAGGGATCAAGTTCCACTTCAGGCTCCTTGCTCAGCAGGGAGCCTGCTTCTCCCTCTGCCTGCCTCTCCCCCTGCTTGTGCTCTCTCTCTCTATGACAAATAAATAACTAAAATCTTAAAAAAAAGTAAAATGAGTACTTTTTGAAAAATCAAAGAGCAGGGGAAAAAATGTCATCAGTTTTGAGAAGCAAATCTGTTCTAACTTTCTAATTAAAGAAAGGAAGGATTTTTGTAAATCAAATAGTGAGATTTATATTGATCCAAGAGAAATTTGAGAACAATTTTTGAGTAGATGATTTGTGAGTATTTCAAAAAGCTAAATTAGCTTCATTTTTTTTTTCTTCTCTATGTTACTTTATTAATTAAAAAAATTTTAAGCTCCATTTTCTTTTTAAAAAAATATCAGCATTAGGTAAACAGTTTAGGAAAATGATGGGCATTTCAAAAATCTGATCATTTTCTTAAAAAATAATGAAAAAACCCCCCATATGGTAACATTGTATATTTACCAAAAGAATGATAATATTATACTTTAATACCAATTAAGGCATACAGATAATTTTCATTTACATGAAAATTGTACAAGTCTGTGGATGAGGCAGGAGTGTTCCATTTATTATTTTCATCTAGTAACAACAAAAGCAAAAAACACTGAAACTCAGAGTAATTTAGTGGTTTGTCAAGTTTTACAGCTGTAAGCCTTGAAAAAAAAATCTGGAATCCAGATTTTTGGCTTTAAAGGCTTTTCCATGAACACTCACAGATTATTGAACAGTTAGACCCATTTAAAATTTGGGTTAGTTTATTTGCATTTATTCATTTGCTCAATTAAGCAGTATACTGAGGTGGGTATTATGGAGGGCACATATTACATGGAGCACTGGGTGTGGTACATAAACAATGAATTCTCAAACACTGAAAAGAAATAAAATAAATTTTAAAAACTTATTTAAAAATTTTAAAAAATGCGTGCCAAGTACAAAGTTGTTGTTTGTTTTTGTCCACTACCTCCTGGTACCCAGAGCTTTGATATCCTTAAGTGAGCTCTAAGTCAAGATCAGTAATGGCAGTGACTTTTATGTATGAGTTCTCTGAACCTTGGGATCAGGTTGGGATGGAGTCAGTGCTTTTAGTCATGGAGAAGAGCACTGAATGTTAGCAAATTATTTTCTTTCAAGGAGAGGGTGCATGGGTGGCTCAGTGGGTTAAGCCTCTACCTTCGGCTCAGGTCATGATCTCCAGTCTTGGGATCAAGCCCCACATCAGGCTCTCTGCTCAGCAGGGAGCCTGTTTTTCCCCTCTCTCTCTGCCTGCCTCTCTGCCTACTTATGATCTTTCTCTGTCAAATAAATGAATAAATAAATCTTTAAAAAAAAAAAACAAAAAAGAAGAAGAAGGAGATGATTGAAATCCAGGGAAGAATCTTTGGCTTGATAGTGACTTTAACTAGGCAGCAGCAACTAGCTTGATGATCAATAATTCTTCAAAATACAAAATAGTGTATTGATCTATATCATATAGGAGGAAGAGTTGATATTATAAGTGGCCTAATCAAGACTCAAAGTAATAAAAATGGCCTGAAATGTCAAAACAAAGAAAGTGAAATATAGATCAAAAATTAAGGAGGTGCTCAAAGAGTGAAGGGAATACATCAAAAAGATGTAGAAGCCTGAATGAAGGGGATCTCACTGGCTGAATATGGGACAATGTGAGTATCAAAATAAATAGTGATAGTAAAAAATTTTACACACTGAATAAAATAGGGAAACCCTGAGTCCATACTATTATAAATAAATTGGCAAATAATAAAAATTTGCTATGGAATAGGATAATGGTATAGTCTCACAATACCTCCCACAAAACATGTGATAAGAGAGTAACTGTGCAGGGATGCCTGCGTGGCTTCGTCAGTTAAGCATCTGCCTTTGGCTCAGGTCATGGTCCCAAGGTCCTGGGATCGAGTCCCACATCGGGCTCCTTGTTCAGTGGGGAGATGGCTTCTCTCTCTGTCTGCTGCTCCCTCTGCTTGTACTCTCTTTCTCTGACAAGTAGATAAATAAAATCTTTAAAAGAGTAGCTGTAAAGTGAAAGCACCTGATAAGCACCATATTAATCTAGTGATCAAAGTTAACATCACCAATAACTGGGACCAACTGTCATGTGCCTGCTGATAGGATGCAATGAGAAGAACACAACGTGGTGTGCCAGCCCAAGATGCAGAACCTGAATCGATGTGCATAACCTGAGAAGACAAGAGGCAAACCCGAATTGAAGGATATTCTACAAAATAACTGGTCTAAAATATTCAGAAGTGTCAAGGTGATGTAAATCAAAGAAAGAATGATTAATTTTTCCAGTTCAAAGAAGAATAAGGAAACACGACAAATAAGTATAACATGTAATTCTGAATTGGAATAGTTATGATAAAGGACATACTTTGAATACTGGCAAAATTTAAGTAGGGTCTAAGGATTAAATGGGATTAACAATGCTAATTTCCTGGTTTTCATAGTCTCGGGATCCAGCATAGAAAGAAATTTTGTTTGTAGGGAATATAAACAAAAGTATTAGAGATGATGGGGCATCAGGTTGGCAGTGAACTCTCAAAAGGTCCAGGAAAAAATGTTATTTGTGTTGTACATGTATGGTACTTGACTTTCTCTGGAATATGAGATTGTTTAAAAAATTTTTTAAAAAGTGTAAGAAAATCTAATTGGGAATAAATGGAAGGCACTGCATGGTAAAAAGCAATGATTTACATGTTTCTTATGGATCTGGGAAGTTGGATATATCAGACTATGAATTTGAAAAAAAGCAAAACAGAAAAGAGCTAAAATGCTAATAAGATCTTACATTATATAAGGGCAGTGTGCAAATTCTAAGAAGTAATAATCCTACTCTCTGCTAATCAGAATATATCTGGAATAGAGTACCCAATATTTAAACATGGTCCCCCAAATAAATGTACACTTATTTATTTATAAATGGCACACATGGACTACTGTACTAATTTTTGAACATTATAAGGATACACAAAACAGAAATGAAAAAGAATGGGATAAAAATAAATATAAATACTGGTATTTGTTCTTGTATCCTAATGAATGATCCTGCATTGCCCTGCGGTGTATGTATTCCAATATGGAGAGAGCTGGTACAGAAAGTTGACTGTGAAGAAATAACAACTGAAACACAGGGAGTAATGAGAAGGCTATTACAGTAGTGTAGGTCAAAGGGGTGGCTTGGACTACCACCTAGTGGCAGTAAAAATGGAAGTGGATAAATCAGATGTAAAATTTGAATTTAGAACTGATAGGACAAAATCAGTGAAGGGCGTGTAGTGGGAAAGGAAAAGGAAAAAATCAAGGACTTCTGAATTTGTGGCTTTCATATTTTGGTGAACAGTGGATGGACCAGCTGATCTCTTTTCTGTTCCAGAGTATGAGTATACAACTCCGACTAATGGATAACATTACAAAATGGTACATGGCAAGACGACAACACAAACAACAACTAAAAAAACCCCACAACTAAAAAAAGAAAAGAAAAGAAAAGAAAAACAACAAAATAAACTATATGATCATCTGCCAGGGAGTCTGTAAAAGATGTATCTGAGGGGTGCCCTGGGTGGCTCGGTGGGTTAAAGCCTCTGTCATGATCAGGTCATGATCCTGGGGTCCTGGGATCGAGCCTCGCATCAGGCTCTCTGCTCAGTGGGGAGCCTGCTTCCTTCTCTCTCCCTGCCTGCCTCTCTAACTACTTGTGATATCTGTCTGTCAAATAAATAAATAAAATCTTTAAAAAAATTTTTTTTTAATTTAAAATTTTAAAAAATAAAAAAGATGCATCTGAATTGGGAAAGGAGTGTTAGGTTACCTCTAAGGTGCCTTCTAACTCTAAAAATTCATGAATCAAGGATGACGGGTCAATGTTTCCTTAAAGAATGCTGTGCAACTTCAGAGCAGCTTTACATAAACAAGTTTATAATATTACGTACAGGTATTTGATTAAGAAGTTTCCACAATGGATCTGTATATATTTAAGTTCTTTCTTTGAATAATATAATGTAAGCTTAAAAAATAGCTTTTTCACAAAATATTCCTGAATGCAGTAATCATGACTAAAAAAATGAACTAATTTTGAAATTTAGTCTACTTTTTTTTTATTACCATCTGGGTACCATGTGAAGAAAATTCCATATGAACAATAGTAAATCTAGATTTGATGCCAAAACTGTTAAAGTCAATGGCAATCATTCTCACTTCCCTGCTAAATTAAAAGACAAAAGCTAAGTGGGACTTTCAGCTTGGCATTAGAATGTATAAAGACTTTTGTAATCTTTTTAAATATTAATTTATATCACTAGGTTCTGGTAGCGGCAGTAGTTTTGAATTCTCTTTTTTCTAGGAATGTCTAATACAATATTGTTTTAATCCAATTACATAGTTAATGTACCCTTACAAATACAAGATACATATAAAGATAAAATATGAATCCTCATGGTCCCATGCAGACTCCAATATCTAGTATTTTTGTAGAATACAAAATCAGCCAATAGTGCGGGAGAAATTGGTATTTGAAGGGAAGGAACCAGGTATAAGAGACTATAGCGTATGAATTAAATGTCACTCAGATATTTATAAATTAGAAAAATAAAACTAATTTTCCATATTCTGAAAGATGTTCTTTATCACTTCCTTCCAAAGGACTCTTTTATCTTGAAGACTGTTATTCTATTTATAGGCCTTAATTTCTTTTTTTTTTTTATTGTGTTATGTTAGTCACAATAGGGTACATCATTAGTTTTTGATGTAGTGTTCCATGATTCATTGTTTGCATATAACACCCATTGCTGCACGCAATCTGTGCCCTTCTTAATACCTCTCACCAGATTCACCCATCCCCTGTCCCCCACCCTTCTAAAACCCTCAGTTTGTTTCCGGGAAATAATAGTCTCTCATGGTTCATCTCCCGCCCTGATTTCTCCCCCTTCATAACGTCCTCCATACTATTCCTTATGTTCCACAAATAAACACAACCATATGATAATTGACTTTCTCTGTTTGACTTATTTCACTTAGCATAATCTCCTCCAGTCCCATCCATGTTGATGCAAAAGTTGGGCATTCAGCCTTTCTGAAAATTCCATTGTGTATATGGACCACAACTTCTTTACCCATTCATCTGTTGAAGGGCATCTCAGCTCTTTCGCAGTTTGTCTACGTGGACATTGCTGCTATGAACAGTGGGGTGCCTATCTCTCTTCTTTTCACTACATCTGTATCTTTGGAGTAAATACCCAGTAGTGCAATTGCTGGGTTATGCAATAGCTCTATTTTTAATTTTTTGAGGAACTTCCACACTGTTTTCCGATGTGGCTGCATCAATTTGCATTCCCACTAACAGTGTAAAAGGGTTCCTCTTTCTCCACAACTTCTCCAACATTTGTTGTTTCTTGTCTTGTCAAATTTTGCCATTCTTACTGGTAGAAGGTAGCATCTCAGTGTGGTTTTGATTTGAATTTCCCTGATGGCTAATGATGATGAACACTTTTTCATCTGTCTGTTAGCCTTTTGTAGGTCTTATAGCCTTTGTAGGTTAATGTCTTCTGCCCATTTTTTATTTGATTATCTGTTTTCTGGGTGTTGAGTTTGAGAAGTTCTTTATAGATCTTGGATATCAGCTATTTGTCTGTAGTGTCATTTGCAAATATCCTCTCCCATTCTGTGGGTTGCCTTTTTATTTTGTTGACTGTTTCCTTTGCTACACAGAAGCTTTCTATGAGGCCAGCATTACCTTGATCCCAAAGCTAGGCAAGGACATCATTAAAAAGGAGAATTTCAGACCAATATCCCAGATGCCAAAATTCTCAACAAGATTCTAGCTAATAGGATTCAACAGTGCATTAAAAGGATTATCCATCGCAACCAGATGGGATTCATCCCTGAGGTGCAAGCACAATTCAACATTTGCAAATCAGTGTGATAGAACACATAAATAAGAGAAGAGACAAGAGCCACATGGTCCTCTCAATTGATGAAGAAAAAGCATTTGACAAAATACAGCATCCTTTCCTGAGAAAAACTCTTCAGAGAATAGGGATACGGAGAACATTCCTCAACTTCATAAAATCCATCTACGAAAAACCCACAGCAAATATCATTCTCAATGGTGAAAAGCTGAGAGCCTTCCAACTGAGATCATGTGACAAGGATGCCCACTCTTGCCACTATTGTTCAACATAGTACTAGAAGTCCTAGCAACAGCAATCAGACAACAAAAGAAATAAAAGATACTCAAATTGGCAAAGAAGTTAAATTCTCTCTTCACAGATGACATGATACTCTATGTGGAAAATCCAAATGTCTCCACTCCCAAATTACTAGAACTCATACAGCAATGCAGTAATGTAGCAGGATAAAAAATCAGTGCAGAGAAATCAGTTGCTTTCTTATACACTAAAAATGAAACTGTAGAAACAGAAATTAGAGAATCGATTCCATGTATAATAGCACCAAAACCCATAAGATACCTTGGAATAAACCTAACCAAAGAGGTAAAGGATCTATACTCTAGGAATTACAAAACACTCATGAAAGAAATTGAAGACACAAAAAGATGGAAAAACATTCCATTCTCATGGATCAGAAGAACAAACATTATTTTTTTTTAAATTTTTTTATTTTTTATAAACATATATTTTTATCCCCAGGGGTACAGGTCTGTGAATCACCAGGTTTACACACTTCACAGCACTCACCAAAGCACATACCCTCCCCAATGTCCATAATCCCACCCCCTTCTCCCAAACCCCCTCCCCCTAGCAACCCTCAGTTTGTTTTTATTAAAATGTCTATTCTGCCCAGAGCAATCTATACTTTTCAACACCATCCCAATCAAAATATCAATAGCATTTTTCAAAATGTTGGAAAAAACAATCTTAAAATTTGTATGGAACCAGGAAAGACCCTGAATCACCAAGGAAATGTTGAAAAAAGAAAATCAAAGCTGGGTGCATTACATTGCCTAATTTCAAGCTATATTACAAAGCCACAATCACCAAGACAGTATGGTACTGGCACAAAAACTGACACATAGACCAATGGAAGAGAGTAGAGAGCCCACATATGGACCCTCAACCCTATGATAAAATGATCTTTGACAAAGCAGGAAAAAATATCTGATGGAAAAAAAAGTCTCTTCAATAAATGGTGCTGGGAAAATTGGACAGCTATATAGAGAAGAATGAAACTTGACCATTCCCTTACACCAGACACAAAGATAAACTAAATGGATGAAAGACCTCAATGTGAGACAGGAACCCATCAAAATCCTAGAGGAGAACATAGGTAGTAACCTCTTCAACATTGGCCACAGCAACTTCTTTCAAGACACATCTCCAAAGCAACGGAAACAAAAGTAAAAATGAACATTTGGGACTTCATCAAGATAAGGGCCTTAATTTTATCTTTCAGTTAATTATATCTTCTGACAAAGGGTATAAGTGGGAAATAGGTACCATAACAACTCAATGTCTAGATTTTTATCTCATTCATGAGATGAAAAACGAGTCATAGTTTGGAATGAGTTACTTATTTAAAACTCGTTCACCTACCTTTAGCCAGACACTGCTTACTTTGGGGGTCATAAATTTGAAGGAGATGATTCCTGCTCACAAGACACTCAGTTAGCAAGCCCTTTTGCTCAACCATAGACTCCACCAGTTAAAATCAGAAATAGAAAAGATAGCTTAACTCATGCTCTAACTAAAATCCATTGTGCTTATTTCTTATCAGACCTCCTTGAGGCATTAATGAAGCGGTCTGCACCCAAAATAAATTTCTCTCTCTTTTCCAAAACCCCCTTTCTTGAATTATTGGCTTCTCTTGTGACAAGTTTATCTGAGTTTGTTGGGCAACACTGTTGGCAAACCCAGCCAGGAGCTATGCTTTTGATTTGTTGGGATTCCTCGGGATGGAGCAGTTGGCATGGCAACACAACAGGGCTTCCCCTCATTTCCTGAATCCGGGCTATGATGGATAGTTAGGTAACAAGTCTAGTGACAGACAGTCTAGGGACAAGTCTAGGGACAGACAACAATTAGAGGATCATCATAACAGGAGTAAATACTGCAAGAAAGACAACCATAGCATTCTCTGAGTACTCATAGAGGGTTGAGAAATTCTCTCAAAAGGGGCCATGTTTGATCTGTAGTAGTATCTAGGTGAATATGGGGAAAAGGCAGATATAGTATCTAGGTGAATGGGGAAAAGGCAGATATTTGAAACACCAGGAACAATATGGACAAAAGCATGAAGTCACAAGGGAACATGAATCTGAGGTGATTCTTGAGGAAGGAGGTGTCAACCAGGTGAAGAGTTGAAGGGAAGGCAGATTATTTCAATGAGAGGAACAGAACATTCAAATGCACCAAGGGAGAGAATTTGGCCCTCTGTGGATCAACAGTTCCAAATATGAGAACGGAGATTTGGACATATCTTGATGCAAGATGAGACTACAGAGACAAGTAAGTGCCAAGTTAGATAGAGTTGTATTATAGCATACAGCTGTACAAAGGTTTTTGTACTTAATGTGATGATCACAGAAAACCACTGAAAAACTTTTGAAAAGACTAATACATAACAAAAGTTCGCATTAGAAAAAACAATCTGTAGTGTGAAGGGTAGATTGTAGTGGAATAAGACAAAGGCAGGGGTGTTTGCCCTAGTGCTTGAGACACTTACAGTTGAAACATAGGCCTGTGACAATAAGAATGAAGAGAGGACTCTAACGAGGCACGTCTGAGAGAGCTACAGGCTGTGTGGAACATGGGACAGTGGATGTTAAAAATGAGTCCCAAGTGTCTGGGCTGGGGTGTGGGGTAAAAGGAGTTTTCTTGCATTAAGTTAAGAAAAGTAGGAAGAAGAACATGAATGAATAAGAAGATGATGAATCCTGCTCTGTGTTTGGTTGGATGCACCTGTAAGATACCCAGCTGGAGATGGAAAAGATGAAATAACTCCTAGATTTGAGACTCATTAACACAAAGGTGGCAGGTGAATTCATGTGAGTACATGAGGCCATCTAAAGACAAGAAGGAGACTAAAGGCTAAAGATGGAGCCCAGGAAATATAATCACTCAGAAGAAAAGCAAGAGCACCAGTGAAAGAGTTTGAGATGAAATAGCTGCTGCCTGAATTAGAGTAGTAAAGGGAAGTTTTAGAGCTGACTGCATCACATACGGTAGAGAAGCCAAGAAGGTGAGAATTAAAAGACAACAACTGACTTGGCAATAAGCATGTATGACCTTGTAGGGGCCAAGAGGAGGCTGCCACAAGACAGGCTACTTTGGAAATTTATTTATTTATTTATTTATTTATTTATTTATTTATTATGTTTGACTTATTTATTTATTTATTTTTATTTTTAGAATTTTTTGATTAACATATAGTGTACTATTAGCCCCCCACGGGTACAGGCCTGTGAATCACCAGGTTCACACTTCACAGCACTCAACACAGCACGTACCTTCCCCAATGTCCATAACCCAACTACCCTCTCTCTCCGCCCCCCTCCGCAACCCTCAGTTTGTTTCGTGAGATTAAGTGTCTCTTGTGGTTTGTCTACCTCCCAATCCTATCTTATTTCATTTATTCCTTTCCTACCCCCCAAGTCCCCCACATTGCCTCTCAACTTCCTCATATTGGAGATCATATGATGATTGTCTTTCTCTGATTGACTCATTTCGCTAAGCATAATACCCTCTAGTTCCATCCACATCATCGCAAATGGCAAGATTTCATTTCTTTTGATGGTTGCATAGTATTCCAGTGTGTGTGTGTGTGTGTGTGTGTGTGTGTGTGTGTGTGTGTATACCCCACATCTTCTTTATCCATTCATCTGTTGATGGACATCTAGGTTCTTTCCATACTTTGGCTATTGTGGACATTGCTGCTATAAATATTCGGGGGCACATGCCCCTTTGGATCACTACATTTGTATCTTTGGGGTAAATACCCCGAAGTGCAATTGCTGGGTCATAGGGTAGCTCTATTTTCAACTTTTTGAGGAACATCCATGCTGTTTTCCAGAGCGGTTGCACCAGCTTGCATTCCCACCAACAGTGTAGGAGGGCTCCCCTTTCTCCACATCCTCACCAGCATCTGTTATTCCCTGACTGTCAATTTTAGCCATTCTCACTGGTGTGAGGTGGTATCTCATTGTGCTTTTGATTTGTATTTCCCTGATGCCTAGTGATGTGAAGCACTTTTTCATTTGTCTGTTGGCCATCTGGATGTCTGTCTTTTTTCCATTGGACATTCTTTCCTGCTTTGTTGAAGATTAGCTGACCATAGAGTTGAGGGTCTATTACTTGGCTGTCTATTTTGTTCCATTGATCTATGTGTCTGTTTTTGTGCCAGTACCATACTGTCTTAATGACGACAGCTTTGTAATAGAGCTTGAAGTCTGAAATTATGATGCCACCAACTTTGGTTTCTTTTTCAACACTCCTCTGGCTATTCGAGGTCTTTTCTTGTTCCATATAAATTTTAGGGTTATTTGTTCCATTTCTTTGAAAAAAAAAATGGATGGTATTTTAATAGGGATTGCATTAAATATGTACATTGCTTTAGGTAGCATAGACATTTTCACAATATTTGTTCTTCCAATCCATGAGCATGGAACATTTTTCCATTTCTTTGTGTCTTCCTCCATTTCTTTCATGAATACTTTATAGTTTCCTGAATACAGATTCTTTGCCTCTTTGGTTAGGTTTGTTTCTAGGTATCTTATGGTTTTGGGTGCAATTGTAAATGGGATTGACTCCTTAATTTCTATTTCTTCTGTCTTGTTCTGGTGTATAGAAATGCAACTGATTTTTGTGCATTGATTTTATATTCTGACACCTTACTGAATTCCTGAACAAGTTCTAGTGGATTTGGAGTGGATCTTTTGGGTTTTCCACATAAAGTATCATATCATCTGCAGAGAGTGATAGTTTGATTTCATCGTTGCTGATTTGGGTGCCTTTAATTTCTTTTTGTTGTCTGATTGCTGAGGCTAGAACTTCTAGTACTATGTTGAATAGCAGTGGTGATAATGGACATCCCTGCTGTGTTCCTGACCTTAGTGGAAAAGCTCTCAGTTTTTCTCCATTGAGAATGATATTCCCTGTGGGTTTTTCATAGATGGCTTTGATGATATTGAGGTATGTAACCTCTATCCCTTCACTTTGAAGAGCTTTTATCAAGAAAGGATGCTGTTCTTTGTCAAATGCCTTTTCAGCAGCTACTGAGTGTATCATATGGTTCTTGTTCTTTCTTTTATTAATGTATTGTATCACATTGATTGGTTTGCAGATGTTGAACCAATCTTGCAGCCCTGGAATAAATACCACTTGGTCATGGTGAATAATCCTTTTAATATACTGTTGGGTCAGTCCTATTGGCCAGTATTTTGGTGAGAATTTTTGCATCTGTGTTCATCAAGGATATTGGTCTGTAATTCTCTTTTTTGATGGGATTTTTGTCTGGTTTTGGGATCAAGGTAATGCTGGCTTCATAAAGTAAGTTGGAAGCTATCCTTCTATTTCTATTTTTTGGAACAGTTTCAGGAGATTAGGAATTAATTCTTCTTTAAACGTTTGGTATAATTCCCCTGAAAAGCCATCAGGCCCTGGGTTCTTGTTTGTTGGGAGATTTTTGATGACTGCTTCAATCTCTTTACTGGTTATGAGTCTGTTCAGGTTTTCTATTTCTTCTGGTTCAGTTGTGGCAGTTTATATGTCTCTAAGAATGCATCCATTTCTTCCAGATTGTCAAATTTGTTGGCGTAGAGTTGCTCATAGTATGTTCTTATAATTGTCTGTATTTCTTTGGTGTTAGTTGTGATCTCTCCTCTTTCATTCATGATTTTATTTATTTGGGTCCTTTCTCTTTTCTTTTTGATAACTCTGGCCAGGGGTTATCAATCTTATTAATTCTTTCAAAGAACCAGCTCCTGGTTTCATTGATTTGTTCTACTTTTTTTTTTTTTTTTTTTGGTTTCTATTTCAATGATTTCTGCTCTGATCTTTATTCTCTTCTTCTGCTGGGTTTAGGCTTTCTTTGTTGTTCTTTGTCAAGCTCCTTTAGGTGTAGGGTTAGGTTGTATATTTGAGACCTTTTATGTTTCTTGAGAAAGCCTTGTATGGCTATACATTTTCCCTCAGAACCACTTTTGCTGTGTCCCACATATTTTGTACAGTTGTGTTTTCATTATCATTTGTTTCCATGAATTTTTTCAATTCTTCTTTAATTTCCTGGCTGGCCTATTCATTCTTTAGAGGGATGCTGTTTAGTCTCCATGTATTTGGGTTTTTTCCAAATTTCCTCTTGTGATTGAGTTCTAGCTTCAGAGCATTGTGGTCTGAAAATATGCAGGGAATGATCCCAATCTTTTGGTGCCGGTTGAGACCTGATTTAGGACCGAGGCTGTGATCTATTCTGGAGAATGTTCTATGTGCACTAGAGATGAATGTGTATTCTGTTGCTCTAGGATGGAATTTCTGAATATATCTGTGATGTCCATCTGGTCCAGTGTGTCATTTAAGGCCTTTATTTCCTTGTTGATCTTTTGCTTGGATGATCTGTCCATTTCAGTGAGGGAGGTGTTAAAGTCCCCCACTAATATTGAATTATTGTCAATGTGTTTCTTTGATTTTGTTATTTAATTGGCTTATATAGTTGGTTGCTCCCACGTTAGGGGCATAGATACTTAATATTGTTAGATCTTCTTGTTGGACAGACCCTTTGAGTATGATATAGTGTCCTTCCTTACCTCTGATTATAGTCTTTGGCTTAAAATCTAATTTATCTGATATAAGGATTGCCACCCCACCTTTCTTTTGATGTCATTTAGCATGATAATTTGTTTTCCACCCCCTCACTTTAAATCTGGAGGTATCTTTGGGTCTAAAATGAGTTTCTTACAGACAGCATATTGATGGGTTTTGTTTTTTTGTCCATTATGATACCCTGTGTCTTTTGATTGGGGCATTTAGCCCATTTACATTCAGGATAACTATTGAGAGATATGACTTTAGTGCCATTGTATTGCCTGTAAGGTGACTGTTACTGTATATTGTCTCTGTTCCTTTCTGATCTACTACTTTTAGGCTCTCTCTTTGCTTAGAAAACCCCTTTCAATATTTCTGGTAGAGCTGGTTTGGTATTTACAAATTCTTTTAGTTTTTGTTTGTCCTGGAAGCTTTTCATCTCTCCTTCTATTTTCCTGATAGCCTACCTGGATATAGGATTCTTGGCTGAATGTTTTTCTCATTTAGTGCTCTGAATATATCATGCCAGTTCTTTCTACCCTGCCAGGTCTCTGGATAAGTCCACTGCCAATCTAATATTTTTACCATTGTTTGTTACAGATTTCTTGTCCCAGGCTGCTTTCAGGATTTTCTCTCTGTCATTAAGACTTGTAAGTTTTACTATTAGGTGATGGGGTGTGGACCTATTCTTATTGATTTTGAGGGGGGGTTCTCTGTACCTCCTGGATTTTGATGCTTGTTCCCTTTGCCATATTAGGGAAATTCTTTACAATAATTCTCTCCAATATACCTTCTGCTCCACTTTCTCTTTCTTCTTCTTCAGGAATACCAATTATTTTAATGTTGTTTTGTCTTATGGTATCACTTATCTTTTGAATTTTCACCTCGTGGTCCAGTAATTGTTTGTCTCTCTTTTACTCAGCTTCTTTATTCTCCATCATTTGGTCTTCTATATCACTAATTTTCTCTTCTGCCTCATTTATCCTAGCTGTAAGAGCCTCCATTTTTTTTTTAAGATTTTATTTATTTTTTAGAGAGAGAGAGAGAGAGACAGAGATCAAGCACAGGCAGACAGAGTGGCAAGAGCCTCCGTTTTTTATTGCACCTCATTAATAGCTTTTTAAATTTCAACTTGGTTAGATTTTAGTTCTTTTATTTCTCCATAAAGGGCTTTTATTTCTCAAGACAGGGTTTCTCTAATATCTTCCATGCCTTTTTTGAGCCCAGCTGGCACCTTGAGATCATCATTCTGAACTCTAGATGTGACATATTACCAATGCCCATATTGATTAGGTCTCTAGCCTTTGGTACTGCCTCTTGTTCTTTTTTTTTTTTTTTTTTTTGTGGTGAGTTTTTCTGCCTTGTCATTTTATCCAGATAAGAATATATGAAGAAGGGTGCCTGGGTGGCTCAGTGGGTTAAGCAGCTGCCTTCAGCTCAGGTCATGATTCCAGGGTCTTAGGATCAAGCCCCATATTGGAGGGGGGTCCCTGCTCAGCAGGGAGCCTGCTTCTCTCTCTCCCTCTGCCTGCCACTCTGCTTACTTGTGTTCTCTATATCTCTGTCAAATTAATAAATAAAATATTTTTTTAAAAAACTGTATATGAAGGAGAAAATAAAGTACTAAAAGGGTGGCAAAGACCCCAGAAAAATGTGTGTGAACCAAATCAGAAGAGCCCAAATCATGGGGAGAGGAAAGGGGGTAAAAAGAAGTTCAAAAAAAAAGAAAAAAAAGAAAAAGAAAAAAGGAAATATAGATATTAGACTGGTGAATAGAACAGAGCCACCCATTTAATTTTGGGAGTACTTTTTGTCTCTTAGAAGAAACTACCTCCCAAAACTTTAAAGAAAGAAAGATTATATACATACATACATACACACACATACATACACAAACACACATACAGAAAAAATATATATGTATATATACAAATATGTGTATATATATAAATATAAAAGTAAAAGTAAACATGATGAAGAGATGGAATATGACTGTAAAGATGAAAAATTTTTAAAAATTCTAAAAAAGGAGTTGATAAGATAAGTTGGTTGGGAAAAGAAAGAAAAAGAAAGTGGAGAGAATTTGCTCAGACTAGAACAAAGTCCTGTGCTAAATTTAGGGTATATTTTGATTTATTAGAAGAAGTTGTATCCCAAAAGTTTTTAGAAGAAAAAACCCCATGTGTATACAAAAAGTAAAGTTAGATACAATGAATGATAAAATATGACTATAATAATGAAGTTTCAAAAAGATTTTTTAATGAAAGGTATTGTTAAGATATACTAGTTTAAAAAGATTAAAAGAGGAAAGAGTAAACGTTACAAAAACTAGAATAAGAAAAAAAATTAATTAGCTTTGCAAGACTAAAGAATCATGGGGAGAAAGCCATGAATTCCATGCTTTGCTTTCTCCTTCCCTGGAATTCGGCTGTTTCCTTGATAAGTGAGCTTGGTCTTGGCTGGATTTCTTGCTGATCTTCTGGGGGAGGGGCATGTTGTAGTGATTCTGAAGTGTCTTTGCCCCAAGGTGGAATTGCACTGCCCTTGCCAGGGCTAAGTAATCTGCTCTGGTTAGCTCTCAGGAGCTTTTGTTCTCTGATCACTTTCTGTAGAGTTCTGGTGGATGGGAATGAAAATGGCAGCCTCCCAATCTCCTGCCCAGAGGAGCGGAGAGCTCAGGGCCCCACTCCTCAGTGCCCCTTCGGAGAAAAGCACTCAATCACTTCCATCTCCCTGGCCTCGGGCTGCACATCGAGCTCACCCAGCCTGTGACCAAGCACCTCTCTCTCTGGCACACAGCCCCACATGGAGTCACCAAACCCTGCATATCCCTGCCGCTCTTCCGGGGGATCTCCTTGGTTCTGCCACTTGTGGGGTCCCTGCTCAAAGAGCAGTGGTCTGACTGTGCCACACATCACAGCTGAAGGTAACACTGAGCTGAGAGCTTACTCCTCGGCTCCATCTCTGTGACTAGCTTCCCTGCTCTAATACCTGCGACTTCTGTGATAATCAGAAACCCCTGATCCTTCGGTGATTCCACAGGACCTGAGACCACACTGTCCCCTTGAGGGTTCCACCCCCGCTTAGCCTCTGGAGTAATGTCCCTCAGTGGAGCAGACTATTAAAAGTTCAGATTTTGTGCTCCCATGCTCCACCGCTTTCTGGGAGCTGGCCACTCCCCCTGTCATCTATCTTCCCGTTACTTTGGATTCACTTCTCCACACGTCCTACCTTTCAGAAAGTGGTCAACTTTCTGTTTCTAGAATTGCTGCTCTTCTTCTCTTTGATCCCCTGTTGGATTTGTAGGGGTTTGGAATGGTTTGATAAACTATCTAGCTGATCTCCTGCTACCTGATGTCATCTCAGCCTGCTATTCCTCCCAGGTGAAATTTATTTTGAGTTAAGTACAGCAAATTCAGAAAAAGCTCTTTACCTCCCCCACAACTTCCTGGATGTACCAGCAAGAGAGATAGTATCATAATTTCCTTTTTACCTAAGAAACTTTACCATATAAAGGGAAACCTTTATTTTCTAAACATCTCCCCTCACCTTCCTGCTAATCGACTTCCTTCTCTTTTTCCCCCCAACTGTTACCCCTCTCCTTAGCTCAGGAAGTCAAATAAACCTCATGTTGCCTGTCTCTGGAAGTTCATGTCTTGTATGAAACTAAATTTGATTTTCTCCTGTTAATCTGTCAATTTGATTCTTAGTTCAGCTAGAAGGACCTTGAAGGGAAGAGGAAATTCTTTCTTCCTGACAACATAGTAAACCATATTTTAGTCGAAGTCCAGATTTTAGTGACTTGAGACCTGAATGGAAAGTAGAAACTGTGAAATTATTAATTTTCCATGAAAGTGGATTTGGGAAGCTAGAAGGAGCTATACCACTCAACACCAGTTAGAGGAAGAATTGTCAATTATAGACCACAACAAAAGAATCTTCAACAGGAAAGAATGATCAGTTATAGGCCCTACCAGGAAAACATGTACACTACATCTTCTAAAAGAAATCAAATACCCTGGTTTCTCAGCCAATGAGAAACCATCATCACCCTGAACTCTTACTTTTCTCTGGTGGACCTTAGTTCAGAGCAAACTTTCCCAACTTTCACCTTCTTCTCTATAAAGTAATCTTCCTCTTCTTTGTCTGTTGGATTTGCCTATCTGTGGTTTTGCTGTAGCTTGCAGTTCTTGAATTGTAATTCTTAACTATTCTTGAATAAACTCATTTTGCCAATAAAATAATTGGCTTTTTTAAAAAGATTTTATTTATTTATTTGACAGAGAGAGAAATCACAAGTAAGCAGAGAGGAGGCAGGCAGAAAGAGAGGGGGAAGCAGGCTCCTTGCTGAACCGAGAGCCCAATGCGGGGCTCGATCCCAGGACCCTGAGATCATGACCTGAGCCGAAGGCAGAGGCTTAACCCACTAGCCACCCAGGTGCCCCAATTGGCTTTTTTTTTTTTGTTGGTTGACAAAATGTATATAGATGGTGAGTATAAACTTAATTTCAAGATGTATAAACAGGAAGAGAAGAGAGAAAAAAAAAAGGAATACAGTGGGGTTCCAAGTGCTGATGTGGGTGCAATGCTTATGATGTATTGTTGACTAAAAGAACATCTGGCTAAGACAGAATTTCTATTGTATTATTACATTTTTATAATGAAAAATGTGTACATTCCATGAGGGCAGGGACTATACACTGTTGTTCTGCATCACCTGAATTTAACAGGACATTGATAAATATTTATTGAATGAGTAAATGAATGAGAGTGAGTATATATTCATAGAAAGAGAAAAATGTAAAGGTATTCTCCAAATAGTTAAACATGATTATTTCCAGGGAGATATTAATAAGAAGAGGTAGCTTTCACTTCCTGATATATAAATTTATATATAATTTATATGTAAGTGAAACTTAGGTGAATGGGTGTTAAAATTACATAATTACATATGGGATTAATTTTTAATTTAAAATAAAAAAGAAATTAAATTCTAAATGAATGAAAATGTTCCTCTCATCAAGGAATATTCTTCCTATTAGAGACTTCTACTCAGGAGACCACCTTTAGACCAGAAGAAAGGAGATGGAATGAGCTAAATGAATTCTATAATTATCCCTTAGAAGCCAGAGAAGATGATCCATTTAACCAAAAAAAAAAAAAAAGATTAACTTGTCAAGTAACTTAAAAATTCCTGGCTTTGAATGGTCTTTCCTCATCAGCAGCACCTGCTGTTCATCCTTGAAATTGCCTTGCTCATGTACAGTATGTTAACATTTACAATATCAAAGCTTTTGCTACACTGAATACAGTTTTCCTGGTCTCATTAGAAACATGGCTGCAAATAACATGTTAAGTGATTTCTTTCGGGAAATTTTCCTTTTAATCTTAAAGCCAGTATTCATTTTGTCAATTCAGATGAAAGAATGAATATGAGAGATCATATTGCTCCAGGCAGGGCTGGACTGACCAAGGAAACTGTGGGAATGCATCTCTACTCACCTTAAGGTATTAATCAGCACTACCTTAAAGATATAATCACCAGATTCCCCTCGTAACTCTCTAGCATACAGATTCCAAGTCTCTTGAGATGGAAAAGACCTCCAGGAAATCGGACATAGTGGCACCAGAGCACCTGCTAGCATGACTTCATGGGCCTAATCAACGGTGTCCCCCTTTTCAGGAGAACCCCACCCCAAATTTTGCCCTTAAAATCCTTCATTTGTAAGTCATCAAGGAATTTGGAACTTCAGAGTTTTAGCTCCAATTCTCCTGGGTGGAACCATACCAATAAATAGCCTGTCTTTCTTTACTGCAAAAGCTGAGTGTCAGTTTTTACTGGCTTGCTGCACATCAGGTGGATCAAACTTTTATTTGGTTTGGTTACAGTCTTATCTATAGTATGTGTGTGAATTCTTGGTAGTGTCCATCAAAAGGCAAATTCACTTCCCAGCTAGACGGTCTTCTCCCTTTTTTTTCCCATGTTTTCTTTTCTTCTGAAATTATTCCTTTTGAAGACTGATACTTTCTACTTCACTAAAAAAAAAAAATAGCCAAGACATAAATAAAAGATTACCAAACACTTGTCTAAATGAATAATCACTTATATAGTTAGCATGTTCCTTTTCTGTAAAATTATTTACAGAGTAAAATTGAACTCCAGAGGTATATTTATAATTATTAAATTTATAGAGACTATTTTAAGACCATATATATTTCATAAAACAAAATGTAACCATACTGTCAAAATAAAATTTTCTAATTTTTTTTTTTTTGCTATTCTCTTTACTACCACAGAGTATTATTAAATCATTTTTTAAATGTGCAAGTTCTAATGTCCTCCATTCTAAACAGAAAATTCATTTGAAGGTATGGACCAGAGAATACATAAATGTTAAACCACATTTTACATTATCAACTTTGCTCTAGAGACAGGATGGGTTAAAGAAAATATTCGTGACAGAGAGGGAGAAGCGGTCTCCTTGCTCAGCATGTAGCCTGATATGGGGCTTGATCCCAGTACCCTGAGATCATGACTTGAGGTCAGATGCTAAGCCACCCAGGTGCCCCAGGGCTGCCATATTTAAGTCCACCATTTTCTTTATAGTTCTAACTTTGAACACAAAAAATTATGAAGAGTTTGACATTTATGTTCACCATGTGGCTTCTCTAGGAATTAGCTCCACAAAAAGTGGTAACATTCTTGCAGTCTTGAACAGAATTACTTCCTCTTAGCCATGGTTAGGAATTACTTTTCAAATAACTGAGTATCTTTGCACTGAAATTACCCACACATAGTGGGTAATTTCATACCCTACATGAAAGTATTTCATGTCAAACTCATGTGGAACTCATTAGTGTCTTAGCTGCAAGTCAGGTGAAAATAAACTCAAAGTAAAGATGGTTTAGCAGGGAATATGTAATCATTATATAATTGTTGGGGAATGTGACAAAAAAGACATGCCTGCCAATTGACCCTTGAGCTGGACATGGGCACTAGGAGGCTCCTCACTCTCTCCCTGGTCCTGGGAATGTAGGTTCCACTTGTCTTCCCTGTTCCCAGAGGCTGCTCCAATGACAGAGCCTGGAGATGGTGATGTGATATTGAAAGAACCTGCACCTTATAGGTGACTGAGTCCAGTTACGGCCTCTTTATAAGCTTTTAAGATTTTGGGGGAGGGTGTAGGGATCCATTCAACTTGCTGCCACCGAAGACAAGCCTTTTATGTAAATTCCTATTGCTACTATTAAAAATGTCACCCCAGCCCCCAAAAATGTCACCTACCAACATGGAGTGGCTGATTTTTTGGGTCTCTCCCTGCTGTCTGTGAATGAGGACAGGTTTCAGATTATACCAGGAAATCTATAGAGAGAGTTGTGAACTTACATTCTTCAAAGCCACTAGATTTACTAACACTTTCAGTTGATTAGTGTTATTTTTTAAAAGATGCTTATAATTCTATCCTACATAGTAGTTTCAACTAAAGAAAAAGAGAACTGTTGAATAAAAACTCCATTAATTGGTAATGACCAAATTCTCAAGGCTAGAGTCATGCATTTTCACACAGGCATCATTAGATTTAGCACTTAGGTGCCAAATGGTATGTATTAGATATTTTTTTTCCTAAAAGCTGAATTCATGGACTTCTGTCTGTGACTTGGCCATTTTATTGGTTTCTCTCTAAATTCTAACAGTGATGACTATTGATTCTATCTTGAATACAGATATTGAATTATTTTGAATAGCTTAGGATTTATTATTAAAATGGCAGCATTAATAAGCAATTAGTCCTGGCAGATAAGAATGTGGAACTGATATTTTATATTCTGAAGTGTTGAGCTTTATACATAGCTTTAAATGAGTGTAGGAAAATTAGCAAATTAGAATGGACCCCTCGTCCTAATAATTATTATAACTACTCCTTAATCAACTATATATATAACAGATGGCTATAGCTGTGTTAATTTTATATAATAATTCTTTTCATTCAACTTTAAAAAAAAAGATTTTATTTATTTATCTGAGAAAGAGGGAGAGAGTGAGTGAGCACAAGTGGGAGAGGAGCAGAGGCAGAGGGAGAAGCAGGCTCCCTGCTGAACAGGAAGCCCAATGTGGAATGTGGGGCTCGATCCCAGGACCTTGGGATCACCACCTGAGCCAAAGGCAGATGTTTGACTGATCCACCCAGGTGCGCCTCAACTTTCTTCTTTAAGTAGGAAAATGAGGGGTGCCTGGGAGGGTCAATGGGTTAAGCTTCTGCTTAGCTCATGATCTCAGGGTCCTGGGATCAAGCCCCACATCGGGCTCTCTGCTCAGCAGGGAGCCTGCTTCCCTCTCTCTCTCTCTGCCTGCCTCTCTGCCTACTTGTGATCTCTCTCTCTGTAAAATAAATAAATAAAATCTTAAAAAAAAAAGTAGAAAAATGACCAGAGTATTTGTCATAGTATTCTCAAAAATCTTTGATATGTTTGAAATGTTACACAGTGATAATAAAAATAATGTTTAAAACTAGAAATAAAAAGGAAAAATAAATACACGCTGAAGATCTCTAATAGATTAAAACCTATTGCCTTGAAACATACACCAGGGGAGGAGATTCTCCCCACTCTGGCTTACCATCAGAACAACATTATCACAGTTAATCTTCATCCTTCTTGCTGCAGTTGCTAGTCAGCCCTCTATTCCCCCCCACCACCACCACCCCAGGAAACTTATCCAAACATTACAAGTAAAGTGGAAAGTAATCATTATACAGGCATATTATTTTCCTCAGGAGAGGGCTCACTGCTTATAGACTTAAAAGGGCACTAATGGTAAAGTTCACAGTGTTTATTTCACATGTGCTCTGGCAACAATCCTCTTTATTTTCTCCAAAGGGATTGCCCTGGTGGTCAGGGTTGGGTCTGCAGCCCCCGGTGTCTCATAGGACAACAGCCAGCCATTTCCTGAATAGTAAGTGGGAAAATGTATACCTTTCTATTTGTTAGAAATCAGGTTGGTGGAGGGCTTAGTTGAGGCCATATATTATCTCTGGATGTGGTGCCCAATGACCTGACATCAAAGATGTATTCCAGGATGTATTGTGGAAACAATCCAGCCTATGTGGTAGTACTGAGAAAAACGCACAGTCTTAGGAATCCCAGTGTCTGGATTTGAATCCTCCTCCTTACTGGCTATGTAGCCTTGGGACAGCCACTTAACCTGAACCTCAGTCTCTTCTTTTTTAACAGAGATATTAATACTAGCAATGTGTCAACTCCACAGGATAGTCCACTCCCTTTTTGGCTAGGATTAAATAAAATGCTTAAAACATACTGTAAACTGTAAAATTTTATACAAATGCTCATTATACTAATTATTACTGCATCTTGTCTTTTCTTGTGCCCTTCCTGCCCATCATCTTTTCAACTCCATGTTCTCCTCCTCCACTGCCCTATTGTATGAAAGTGATCAAACCAAAACCAAACCAAAGCAAACACGTGATTCCATTGCTTGGAACTAGTGAACTAGTATCTTTCCCATTCTCTTTCTTCCCAGCATTTGGACTGGAATTTCCAATTGTCAGTTGTTTTCCCCACAGAGTTTCTTTCCTTTCCTTTTACTTGACAAATGTGTCAATTTCTCTAAATGTTTATGAGGACTTCAAAAAATACAATTCACATTGCTCTATAGTGAGACCCAAGTTCTTGCCAATTACTTAGCCTTATTTTTATGAAATAAATATTCTGAATGGAAATAGTTTGTGAAAAGCATGGGTATTGAGTCTATAGGAATATTTACAATATGCTGAGTTATAATGACTTATAAACAAAAACCAACTTATCTATCAATTGTCTGAGTCATAATTTCCACTATTAATTTAATATATACATCTTGACATATTTCAGAAGAGATAAACTTATTCCCCCAAATTCCATTTTGAGTACTTTAATAATAATTAATGTTTATTTTATCTATCTGAAGGAATATTTGATAGATAAATCTAAGGTGGGATACACTATCCAATTTTTTTCTTATTCTTTATTCACACCATAACAAATAGGCTTCCAACATATTATACAAATCTGCATTTATGACCTTGGGAAAGCACACTCATTATTGAGCATAGGTTTCTCAGTTGACTCTGTTCTGGAAATCTCCCAGAAGGGACCATTAAGATTTGTTGCAGTAAAAACTGTTCCTTATGGTACTGCTTCTGCTAGTGCTCATTGCTCCTTTCCTGTGCTATTGAGAGGAATTATATGTCCTCATGCTATACTTTTCCTGACAACTTCTTTAAAAACTTGTATTATAAGATCCCAAACTGTTATCTCTATGTTCTTGAGATTTTGCAATCCTAGAGAGCTACGTAAATCCTGAAAACCTATGTTGTTTTAGCTGTCTTCTTACTAGAATCCCAAACACAGATTCTTAAAATTAGATGAAGGTGTTTCTATAGCAAGATAAGGGAAAGTGCACACAAAAGTGCAATGTGCTAGATTATATTCAAAAGTTCTATTAATGTAGTTCTTAGATGTCATACTCAGGAAAATAATGTATTAGAAAAAAGTTATCAAAAATAGATCATTCTACTTCAATAGTAATATAATTGGAAACATATTAAGGGAATAGTAAGGGATTTTGCTCTGCTAAAGGAGGGTTATGTTATCTCCCTTTGTAATTTACCAATGTATTATTAGTGTTCCATATGTCATACGCTTTTCAGAAACTTTGAAATTCTATTAATTATCCTTATCATAAATTTATTTTACTTTGAATTTACTATCCTGTGAAAACAACAGAACTGAGCAGAAACATGGAAATTTCATTTCAGAAATTCAGAGGCATCAGTTTCCTTATTTGTATAAAATGAGGTTAATAAACTTTTGTCATTGAGTTACCAAGACAATTAAATGAATTAGTAGATCTAAAGTGCTTAGAACAATTTCTAACAAATTGAAACACAATAGAAAAAAATTATAGAGTGCAATGAGGTTACTAGAATTTTGGCAGACTTAACACATTTTCCAACCTATCGGTTGTCTGATCTCACCTAACACAGTAAGACTCTCTAAGAAACTAGCATTTGTCAAATCTTTGATGTGGTATCAAAGAAGAATATCCGCATTTATCTGAAAACATGGCTCAAATACCTCTCCTTTTCCAACTATATGCCTCCATGAAGTTGAATTTTCTTCATATGCTTCAATAATAATAAGAGATAGCAACGAGAATCCAATTTCCTTCTATTAAACTAGCTGTTAAAGAGATTGGCAAAAGTAAAAAAATAGTGCTAATCTTCTCATTATTATTTTTTGGAAGACTACAGTTATAGAGCAGTCTCCCTTTGATTGTAGTTGCACTTTCTGTGGTTTCATTTAGTCAAAGTCCACCATGGTCCAGAAGCTGATGATCTTCTTGAAGTATTGTCAGGTCAGTAGTAGCCTGACACTGCATCAGAACACCTGTGTCATTCACCTCTCTTCATGTTGTCCCATAGGTATTTTATCATCTTACATTATCACAAGAGGACAAATCCAGTATAATAAGATATTTTGAGGGAGAGAAACCATATTCACGTAACATTTTTATAACCTATTGTTATAATTATTTTATTTTATTATTAGTTATTGTTAATCTCTTAGAGAGTTTAATTTTTAAACTTTATATAGGAAAAATAGAATATATATAGGTTTTGGTACTTTCTGCAGTTTTAAGCATCGACTAGGAGGTCTTGGAATATAGTCTTTGTGGATGAGGGAGGACTATTGTACTCATAAAACAATCTTATTTATGTTAACATATAATTGGCTTATATTTTTTAATGAGTTAATAAGCAAATTTTTTTAAATTATCAGTTTTAAATTCTATTACGGTAAAAAAAAAAAAAGTCAATTTATATAAACAAAAGTTCTTTGAGATCCTCAGTGATTTTTAAGAATGCAAGCAGGCCCGGAGGCCAAAAGTGAGGAACACTGATATCATAAAATTCTCTAAATTATTCTATGGTTAAAACTTTCTGAATAGATACATCATCAGTCATTATCAAAGCTAAATAAGCAATAATTTTATGAAGCAGCATTTTATAATAAAAAGAATAACTAAAATTTCCAGTACTGAATCCATTATTAACTCTGTAGCAAAATGAAAAAAATATTTTTTTAGTAAGCTGATTGGCAAAATGTACATTAGTTGTGAATATTTTCCGTATCACTTCCTTTAGCTTCTAGATGCTTAAAAACTGAGCCACCCAGGCACCCCCCCCCTTTTTAATGTTCTATAATATTTATTAAATTGCTCTTAGAGTATTTGATTTTTTTAAGATTATTTATTTATTTATTTGAAAGAGAGAGAGAGAGAGCGCGAGAGAGCATGAGTTGGGGGAGGGGCAAAGGGAGAGGGAGAAGCAGATTCCCCACTGAGCAGGGTATAGTTGGGTTTGGTTTTAATAAAAAGTTAAAAACAAATAAATAAAAAGGACTATTTTTCATATTTGGGTTGCAATGAAGCTGAGAGACATGAATATGAGACTAGAATATGAGATTCAGCTGACATCAAAGGCTATTGAAGGAAGTGACCATGAGACTGTGAGTTCCTAGTTATTAACAGAAATCCTTGGAAGGGTCTCTGGGGTAGCTCAATCAGTTGAGCCACCTACTCTTGATTTCTGCTCAGGTCAGTATCTCAGGGTTGTTGTGGGATTAAGCCCTGTGACAATGGTCTCCATGCTCAGCATGGAGCTTAGCTTGTGGAAGATTCTCTTTCCTTTTCCCTCTGTCCCTCCTCCCCAACCCAGCCTGTGGTCTTTCCAAGTAAATAAATAAATACGGTCTTTAAAAAAAGAAAAAGAAAAAAAGAAAGTAGTCCAGACTACTTTCAACTCCTAGGTTAGTAGTTGAAATCAATTATATGTAAGTGAAATCTCAAAGGAAAGGGTAAAGTTAAATAATAACAAACAGGCAGGTAAGACAATTTTGCATGTATCCATATCTGCTTCTGCAAAATGGAATAATAATACTCCCCTCATAGGTTTATTAAACAGATTAAAACATGTCAATGCAAATTAAATGTCTATGCAAACTGTAATGGCTGAACAAATGGTTACTGTTAATATTGTTGAAGTCATGACTGGAGCCCTAAATCTGTAATGAGACACAGGGCTTTCACATCGTGCTTCATCATTTGGATTCATCATTTACGCTTCTTAAACCTAACTTTCCCCATCTGTATGAGGTGGAGGGACATGTCTGAGGCTTGTGGACTTTGGGAAGGAGTAGTTTGTGAGGTGAAGAGCCAGGGAAATGGCAGAAACCTGTTGCTATGCAACATGACCCTGCATTTTCAGAAAAGTTAATCATGCCTCAGAAAAGCACTGGGGATCTTGTGGAGACAGGAGAAAGGCTGAGATTTATGGTTCAGTGCAACACAGAGAGGAATCTGGAATAATGGGGCAATGGAGGAGTGCAGGCTGAAAAAGGCAAAGAAAAACAATGGGAATGGCTTTTGCTTGTTCTGACTATGGAAGTAAACTATGGACTATAGTTCAATCTCTACCTCCTGTGACACCTAACTTTCACTTACTGTGGTCACAATCATACACTTGCCTTTCTCTTCAGATTGTTGTGAAAATTAAATAAGATAAAATATATAAATAACCTCTTTGAAGAATGAAGTATTATGGAAGTTTAGTTATCATTATTAAGTAACAAGACCATGAAGCAAGACAGTCCTGTAGATCTCTCCTATAGAGATAATCTGGTTGTTGAAATAGCTTCATATTTAACAGGAAATCATGCTCTGTAAAATGAGTAGGGTTAAGATTTATTAGCAATTTCTGGTAGGAACTAGAAATGCACTGTTTCTATTAAAATGAAGCACTTCCTTTTGAGTATCAAATACAGTGCTCTACATTCCTTTGAATTTCAATAAAAGAGAAGGCAGCTTGATAACCTTTGTGTAAAGCCAATAGCTAGTTTCTGAGAAAAATTAATACTACCATTGTGCCAAAGGTCATAATTACTCTCTATTTCTTGGAATAGGCTAGTTTCAGTGTGAATGAAAACAAAAAGGCTCTACAGAATATATATGTTTCCATGAATGTTGAAGTATCATAAAATATTCTCTAAAAGTGTTCAGTAGCTATTAGGTACAGGTTAACAGGCTTAAAGCACCCTTTCATAGCATAAAGCACCAAACAAAAATCATCCAGTATCACCTCACAACATCTTTGTACACCGTGAGCTATTCATACATTTGCAGGAACAGACCAGAATAACAATTGGCAATAAACTTAAAGAAGCACACTAACCAATATCAGGAAAAACTGTAAAATTTCATATATAAAAGGTGTAGAATTAGGGAGCCTCCAGGACTTTCAGTTCTAACATTCTATGAATAAATAATTTTTATGGGAGTTAAAAGCTGAAAGATGGATGAAATTCTCCTAAGATGAACACTTGTTTAAAGAGAGAAATCGCAAAGAATCCAGAGACCTATATGTCTCTTTAGAGGCTGACTAAAGAGAGTGGTTCATACTTAAATAAAAGTCCATGGAGGGTCATGGGGGGGGTAGAAAGAAAAAATGAATCAAGATGGGATTGGGAGGGAGACAAACCATGAGACTCTTAATCTCAGAAAACGAACTGAGGGTTGCTAGACTATGGGGTGGGGATGGGATAGGGTGGCTGGGTTATGGATATTGGGGAGGGTATGTGCTATGATGAGTGCTGTGCATTGTGTAAAACTGATGATTCACCAACCTGTACCCCTGAAGCAAATAATATATTATATGTAAATTTTTTTAAAAGTCCATGGAGGGACATGACTTACGACAATTTACTTGTTTTAACTGCCTACTATGGGAAAGTCAATTGGGTATTTAATATGCGTTATCACATTTTAGAATAAAACTGAAGTTTTAGGATTTTTTAAAAAATATTTTATTTATTTATTTGACATACAGAGATCACAAGTAGGCAGAGAGACAGGCAGAGAGAGAGGCAAAGAGAGAGGAGGAAGCAGGCTCCCTGCTGAGTGGAGAGCCCAATGTGGGGCTGGATCCCAGGACCCTGGGATCATGACCTGAGCCAAAGGTAGAGGCTTTAACCCACTGAGTCACCCAGGCGCACCTGAAATTTTAGAATTTTTAAATAACCCAAAGGCCCGTGATAACTACAAAAGTCACATTTACATTCTTGAATGATTTAATCTGCGAAACTAACAAGGTTTGGAAAGTTCTAGATTAAGGGCAATGGTACCAACAATGACATACTGGAGCATTAACTGGGAATGAAATAGGATGACTGGATGGTGTAGGCACTGTATGGAGTTGAATGAGATTCATCAAAGAGCACAGAATGTTGCTTCAAGTTCTCTGAAATAGATATGCAGATACACATTTTAAATGACCATAACTGTGAAACCAGTGGGAAACCACAGTGTGGAAAGAAAAATTAGAAGCTTTAAACTTTGAGTCAGCTTTGCTTAAAATGAAAAGAAACTATATAGGAAACCATGGTATTTGATGACAAGTCTTGAGAGAAAAGAATCTTGTTGACACACATGTTCTGCAACTTCCATAAACTGTGTGGAGTATTACTCATTCCACCAACAGAAGGAAGAACACAAAGAGCCAGGCTGTTAGGAGACTGGATGGTGGGAGGTGTGTGCAAAAGATTTAAGAAAGATTCTTTTGGTTTTTACATACTCTTTTCCTTCTTATCTTAAATGACAGTTTTTCTGTTTAATGTTTGTTGAGGAGGGGCAAGAGGCTCTCAGAATTATTCACCTGAAACTGCAAAATGTGTTTAATCTACCAGGAATGCAGCTTTTTACCAAGAGCTGGGTTAAACATAAAGCTGATTAAACAGGTTTGCTCGTCCAGGATATAAATGAAGCCACCATCTTAGTAATTATTAACCCATAATTCTAGGAATGATCTCACCAGTCTTGTGTTCATTAAACTTGCCAAATGGCATAGCTTGTCCTGTTAGTCAGAGAGCTACAGTCACTTTGTATTTTGCAAACTACTAAAATAAAGGCTGTAACTCAGCATTTTCTAACCCAAATGCAGCACAGAAGTTCATCTTTCAAACAGCTACATGCAGAGACCTAGTGGACTACACCAGGAATGGGGTAAATTGGTGAAAACTATAGGTGGACAATGAGTCTAAACAAATAGGCAAATATCAATATCAATCAAAATATAAATATCAGTTCTCAAATAGTCCTAAGAATCAATCAAGTAACAGCCATCATGCTTGTACAACATGAACAGGAAAGATTTTTTTCATTGTGATTTATCTTCCCTATTCTAGTGGGAAAGAGAACAATATCAACACCACAATTGGTGAGGAAAGTAATGTCAACTACACAGAAAATCACTTAAAAATATAAGAAATAGGGGTTCTTGGGTGGCTCTCTCAGCTAAGTGTCTGCCTTCAGTTCGGGTCATGATCCCAGGGTTGTGGGCTGGAGGTCATAGGGGTTGGGCTCTCTGCTCAGAGGAGAGTCTGCTTCTCCCTCTCCTTTTGCTCCCCATCTCGCGCTCATGTTCTTTCTCTCCCTCTCTGTCTTACTCAAACACATAAACATTTTTTTTTTAAATACAGGAAATAGCTCTGTCTCTACTTCTGTTTCCAAGGGCAGTCCTCTGCTTAAGTAAAATAACATGTCTTAGTCAAAGATGCTATGTGTTGGAGGGGATGTGGAGAAAGGGGAACCCTCTTACACTGTTGGTAGGAATGCAAGTTGGTGCAGCCTCTTTGGAGAACAGTGTGGAGATTACTCAAGAAATTAAAAATAGAACTTCCCTATGACTCTGCAATTGCACTTCTGGGTATTTACCCCAAAGATACAGATGTAGTGTACCACATGCTTATAGCACAATGTTTATAGCAGCAATGGCCACAGTCACCAAACTGTGGAAAGAAACAAGATGCCCTTCAACAGATGAATGGATAAGGAAGATGTCGTCCATATACACTATGGAGTATTATGCCTCCATCAGAAAGGATGAATACCCAACTGTTTGTATCAACATGGATGGGACTGGAAGAGATTATGCTGAGTGAAATAAGTCAAGCAGAGAGAGTCAATTATCATATGGTTTTGCTTATTTGTGGAGCTTAAGAACACAGAGGACATGGGAGATAGGGAGATGGAGAGGAGAAGGGAGTTGGGGGAAATTGGAAGGGGAGGTGAACCATGAGAGACTATGGACTCTGAAAAACAATCTGAGGGGTGTGAAGTGGTGGGGGGGAGTTGGGGGAACCAGGTGGTGGGTATTAGAGAGGGCACGGATTGCATGGAGTACTGGGTGTGGTGCAAAAATAATGAATACTGTTATGCTGAAAATAAATAAAAAATAAATTTAAAAAAAAGATGCTATGTTAGGAAAGTAATGAGCTGAAATCCTTGGTGTGAAATTAAAAACCAGACCAAATCAAATATTGCTATTAAATTTTAAATAGCTCCAATTACTAGGAATTTGTAATCAATGAAAAAATGTAATTTAACATTTAATTTTCATATTTGAAACATAAACAGGAAGATTATTAACAAATATTCTAATTATTCTTTTATGATTAGCTATTGTTCAGTGTTTAATTATAGTATGCATAACATAATATCATCCTATCAGCTTTATTGCTAAGTTTTTTTTTTCAAATATAGAACTATTCTAGATATGTTCTCTAGTTATTTGATGGAAGTAACAGTGGTTTCAACTCCCATCAATCACTCTTGTATTTTCACTATGAAGAAAATGATAACATTTAAAGCAGTCTTCATAATTTTACTCATATATTACAAAAAACAAAAAAGTCAAATTTGGCAATAATAAGACAGCAGCAAAGAGTTTTAGAATACCATGAGACAATGTAACATTAACTCAGAGTGCTCTATCTGGTGATTTATTAAACATGTCAAATTTGTTTGATTATATAAAAGCAACTTACTTCAGTACTAGTCAAATTCCTTTCCAGCATACACCATGGAACAATGTAATTTGTTGTACTGCATACAAAAGTATTCAGTGAACTTTGGGATATTAATTTTATATGTCAACTTGGAACCCAGATATTTGTTCAAACATTATTCTAGATGTTTCTGTGAAAATATTTTTGTTAGATGAGGTCAGCATTTAAATCAGCAGATTTGAATGAAGCAGATTACCCTCCTTCAGCTAAAGTCTGGATAGAAGAAGACTGATCTCCACTGAAGAACAAACTGAGGGTTTTAGAGGGAGAGGGTTGGGAGGGTGCGTTGTCCCCATGATGGGTATTAAGGGGGGCACATATTGCATGGAGCACTGGGTATTATATGTAAACAATGAATCTTGGAACACTACATCAAAAACTAATGATGTACTTACTGTATGGTGACTAACATAACACAATAAAAAAGAAAAAAAAAAGAAAAGGAAAAGACAATTCTCCTTTTGGACTTACTGTAACATCAACCATTCCCTGGGTCTCAAGCCTGATGACTTATTTTGCAGATTTTGGACTTGCCAATCATATGAGCCAATTCTTTACAATGAATCTCTCTCTCTTCCTTTCTCTACGTACCCACACTATACCCCTCCCACACACCCCTCTCTGTGCATTTAGTTTCCTTGTATGTAATATGATAATAATAGTAGATTTACTACCTGGGGTTATTTTGAGAATTAAATATTATAATGTATGTGAAGTACTTGGTATTTTGTAAGCATTCAGTATCTATTAGATTTTACTGTTATTGAGGAGGGGCAAGAGGTTATATTACTATAGTCCTTAATCCTAAAATACACATTTTTCATAACTTAACAACTCCCAAATTATGAAGTATTTTATAACTGACTTAATATTTTATGTGGTTTTATATAATATATTGGGTTCTCCACTATTAATGGCATCCTATAATCAATAAAATATGAAATATATTCCCAGAGCAAAACATGGATCTAACATTTGCATATCAAAGTGATATAAATTTCTAAAAGAATCATAAGAAGTAAATTAGGCAGAAACATTGAGATGAATAGCTCAGAACAAAGATAATTTTATTTTATGCCATAACTATAAAACTTCAGATTTATGTCCCTATCCTTCATCTTATGAAGGTTTTCCAGCAAATATTTACTTTTGTCTGTTTAAAGGTAGAAGAAAAGACCCATAGCTCTTTAGGCTTCTTTAGTTGTATAACTAACTTCTTCCTTCCCTCTTTTACTTATCCCCTCCCTCCCTTCTCCAAAAGCATGCTGCTCAAACAAAGGTGAACAAGACATAGCGCTTTATCTTAAGGAGTTTGTAGCCAAACAATCCAGTGTGTTAGGTGCTTAAAAAGGGGTAATGACAGTGTGATATGAGGACTCAAATGTTTGCAGATCAAGGAAGTTTAAGGAAATGTTCCCTGGGAATATTTAAGCACAGACCAAATGTAGAATGGAAAGGTGAAAAAGGGTGGGAAAGAACCTTTCAGAACAGAGGCTAAATGATGTGAATAAGTGCAGTGGCTGAATTTTAAGTGGTTCAATATGGTAGACAAGTGCCAGGACTGGGGAGGGGGTAAGGGCCTTGCATGGCAAAAGCTTAGGTAAAACTAGCTTACTAGGGAGCTCCTGGGTGGTTCAGTGGGTTAAAGCTTCTGCCTTTGGCTCAGGTCATGATCTCAGGGTCCTGGGATCGAGCCCCACATTGGGCTCTCTGCTTGGCAGGGAGCCTGCTTCCCTCTCTCTCTCTCTCTGCCTGCTTGTGATCTCTTTCTCTGTGTCAAATAAATAAAATATTTAAAAAAAAAAAAAAACTAGCTAACTAGGATGTCTGCAGCTATGACTTTGCCAGTAGAACTCTATAGTCTTCAAGATGCTCTAGCTTTCAAGTTACAGCAAATAGAGAGTACATCTACTAAGGAATGCAGAACCATAAAGTTTCAAAAAAATGGAATCTGGAAGAGACAGGTATGGAGCCATGAGGCTATCCACAAAATGAAGTATGAGGCAACGAGGTATACCAGAAGAGTACTGTGCAATGAGGCAATGGATCTTAGTTACAAGGGAGGGAAATGCTGCAATAGAAAATGAGAGCTCTAGAAGCCAACTTCATATACCTTGTTTTTTACAATGTCCAGTTAATCAAAGAAAGTTCCATAGAATGAGGACTAGCATCACTGTAGACAATACAACAGTGTTGGGGGGCACCTGGGTGGCTCAGTGGATTAGAGCCTCTGCCTTCGGCTCAGGTCATGATCCCAGGGTCTTGGGATTGAGCCCCACATAGGGTTCTCTGCAGGGAGCCTGCTTCCTCCTCTCTCTCTGCCTGCCTCTCTGCCTACTTGTGATCTCTGTCAAATAAATAAATAAAATCTTAAAAAAAAATTACAACAGTGTGGGTTACTGTGAAGGGGTGTGTGAAAACAGCATCTTCACAAACTCAGAAGGGGAAAAAAGGAATGAACCCGGTCGAGAACTAAACTACAAAATTAACATGTTAGGCAATAATTGTGGTATATGTAAATCATTTGGTGGGGACTGTTAACTTTACCAATGGCCTTAGCACATATACACAAAAGAATGAATTTGTAACTCAGAATGAGGAACAATGATTTGCAAGTCATCCAAAAAAATAAATCAAAGGTGCAGTCTTTACTTTTGTGTCTTTGAGACTGCTCTGTCATTTGGATGCCTCATTTATTGGACTCTTTAATCTGTCCAGTTCCTGAGACAAGTTTATCCCAACAGCAAAAATATGAGTACTTTATCTTATGATCCTGGTTATTAAGAATTTAATAATGATCTAATAATATCAGAAAAAGTTTCATTTTCAATGTAGCGGCTGAAAAATACCACACCTGATCAAGGAAACTTAAAAAGTTAAATATCATCCAGTTAAGTATCAACAATTAAGTACTGCTTTTTAATTTGATTTTTCAATATGGTCCGCACATGTTTCTAAGTCTGCTAACTGTAGCCAATAGAAGTATAAATAAATACGCATAAAAATAAAGACTGTTAATGGCTCAGCTTTCTCTGCTTTGGCCCAAATTCAACATTTTGAGCAAGAAGAAAAATAGTAAGTATGAATTTTTCCTCTTCACTAACAACTTTACACTCCTTTTGGACCTGCCATGATCCAAGATTAAGTGAAGAGGAGAAAAGAATTAATGAGATAACCAAAGCAAGAAAGGGTAGTGGAGGAGGTCAAATTGAGTGAAGAATGGAGTGGTTATTATTTCCACCTGTTTAGAAGAGAGGACAACAACCCCCAAGAAAGAACAGATGTACTCTCCCCAGCTGCATCCCTGATTTTATTATGTTAGTGAACTTTGTTTAAAGTAAATGTCTTCAAGAAAGTATTTTTACCTACTGATGATTAAAAAGAATTTTTAGACTATTTTGGAATTACCAATGTCTTCCCTTTGCAGAAGCTTTGCGTGCAAGCAAGAACTTATGTCAAGAGGCTCAAAAGATTTGTAAGAATAAAAGTAATAATCATAAGAACAAATGAAAAGTAAAAATTAGAATTAAATTGAGAAGAAAAAAATATCTTGATCCAGGAGAAATTCAAATAAACTTTAATGTCAAGACAAACTGAAATGCAAACAAGAGAACAATGAAATTATTAATCTCAATCAGGAAAAAGTGATAAGAAACCAACAGAGACAGAAACTGAACATCATAGCCTCAAAAATGGCAATGAAGAGAATCTGCTAAAAAGTCAGAAAAGGATGCAAGAAATGAAAGAAAACTTAAATAGTTCAAAGACTTAAACAGTTTGCTATTATTTAGTTGGCAATTTCCTGGTTTTTATTCATAAGCAGAGAATTTAAAAGCATAAATGTATTTTTTAAGATTTTATTGTTTAAATGATCTCCATACCCAATGTGGGGTTCAAACCTACAGCCCTGAGATTGAAAGTCACCCATTCCACCAACTGAGACACCAGGTGCCCCATAGTATATATGTGTTTTTAGAGTAATTAAATCTGATGCATGGACCAGAAAATTGGTTTGCTCAGAGAACAAAGTTCCTTTTACCACAATAAAGCTAAATATTATTAGACTCTGGAGAACTGAAGGAAAGTATGGAGAAAAAATCATATTACGTGAAACTCCAGATTTTCCCATGAAGTCAATGTCAAAACATATGTGAATTTTTGAAACCACAGTTATCAGCTTAGATCTGACAAAACTCATAAAAGACAATCCCTAAAAGGCCTTTTCTTTTATAAGCTAAGACCAGCTTAGGCTAAATTTCTACAGAATATCATCAATTTGCAAATGATCTAAAGCAGAATTTCCTAGCAAAAAGTTAGACTCTATTCTTTTTTTTTCTTTTTTTTTAGTTAGACCCTATTCTTATTCACATTCTACCTTTCCACTTATGAACATCAAACATCATTTGTTAAACATGTTTATTTCCCAACAGTATATTCTTAGTTCTGCAGGCCATATACAAGTCACTCTCCCATACCACTGACAGGTCTCCTCTACTCTCCTGCTCAGCACCAGTCCTTTTTGTCACACCCCAGGGAAAACCTGGGCCTCTCAATGTCTCAGTCTCCAATTTTCAGAAGGCCCTGTATATTCATCTTTCTGTTCCCATCCCGGACTCCCCCGTAGGACACTGTGCCCTCTGGAGCTCTCAACCAGTCATAAGCATAGTCCCCTTTATCTTCAGTCTCCTCTTGAATGTGACCTTTATCTTCTGGTTTCCACTGAAAATTGGCTCTCTTGTGAAGACACTCTATCCCCTATAACCTTCTCAAGTGGTGGCTCTTCTCTTTTTGACACCTCTCATACCACTGGGCCTGGAAGTGCCCTGGAATGCAAATACCCAACTTGCACTTCATTACCACTTCCAAATAATTCTCTTTCTTCTCCCTGAAACCCTAAACTTTGAATCCCGTGTTATCAGACTGTAGAATCTACTGTAATCACATTTTTCTAGCACCCCCTCTCCATATCATTCTTCCCTTTAAGTTCTTGAAAATTTTGGCTCTTATCATACCGTGAAACATTCTTCATTCTACTTCAGTATCCACACAAATGTTTCTTACAATGCCTTGGACTCTTGATTGCTTGACTTCCTCTCTTCCCATGGTCTTTTCATCCAGCTACCAACTCCAGTGATCGTCTCACTATCATTTATGGAAACCCCACTCTAACCACAATTTTAAGCATCTCATTCTCTAGTCATAGTTTCCAATATTTTTCCTGTTCATTCCTTCTAATATCCTAACTAATAAAAAATTGTTCTCTTTGAGACTAGTAACCCATTTATTATATTACCTTTCTATTACCCCTATACCTAATTGCCTAGTTTAAATTCCACGTGCCATCGTTGTAATTACCTTCTTACACACGTGTACCACTCTCTTTCCTTCCCTCTAACTTTATCATACTCTATTGGTAAAACTCCAATTCTGATTAAATCCAGCTCTGCTTAAACCATTTCCAGAGAACAACCTAAAATAGAGAGTACTGGTCTAATGTTAAAGTCATGCTCACTAATCTCAAGTGGGTCCTGATGCTGGCCCTCGTCTTACTTTATTTTCCTCCTTCCTTGCCTCTCACTTTCCTAGATACATATTTCATACCATTCCCTTCACCTCAGATCTCTAATGGCTCCTCCCTCTACCTCCCCATCACTGGCAAAGTTAATTATTTCCCAAAGGAAACAGGGTCACTCAGATTCTATTTAAACTTTCGTAAATTACTCAATCCAATCTACCACCTCCTTGCTTCTGTATTCATAACGCACTTGTCTTCCTTCCTACGTTCATGGCTTATGCCAATCCTTCACCTTGTGCAATAGATCTCATTCTCTCTTACCTGCTCGAGAATATCTTTCTATATTCAGCAACAGCAAATTTTGCCTCTCTGTTGAACCATTCCCATCAGCTACCATATGCTATTGCCATTATTTATTCCAACTCACAACTCAACTTTCTCTTGACACTGTTTACTTTTCCAGGAGATTATTCTCTTTTTCTCTTCACTTTCATATCAAAATTCCTTGAAATACTTGTTGATACCTGTTGTCTCCATCTAGTTTTCTCTTCTTTTGCACATATTCTAGTAAGTTTTTCTATTTACCATTCAACTACAAGAACACCACTGACCTCTGTGTTGTTAAATCCAATGATCAATATTCAGTCTTCCTCTCACTTGACCCATGAGTAGCTTTTGACAAAGCTGACCATTTCCCTCTCCTTTATACATTTTCTTCACTTGGCTTCAAGAATACACTCTCTTGGTTTTCCCTCTAACTCACTGGCTGACTCTTTTCAGTATACTTTTGGAAATCCCCCTCATCCACTGACCTCTTAACTCTAGAGTGCTTAGGGTTCATCTCTGGATTCCATATAATCTCATAGCTTTTAATGTCTTTCATGTATGTCTTCAGATATAATCTCTTTTCCAAAGCCCAGTTTCTTGTATTTAATTGCACATGGTTTATAATTTATTGGAAGGTACAGTCTGAGTCTTATCATCCTGGTTTCCCATTTTGTACAAGCACAATGAAATAAAGGTGTCACTTTAAAGGTTATTGAATAAATGAGGGAATGAATAAATGAATGAATGTTCATGAATCAGATTGGCAATCAAAAGAAAGAGAATATATTTTTGCCTTAAAAGAAGATATTTAGAAGTAGACAGCAGTAGACCAGATGCATTCTAAAAGGGGATTCTGGTTTAACCAGTAAACATATTGGATGAACATCTGAAAGTACATCTACAGCTTCCATTGGGTTGCTGCCTTACACACTTCACACACGGACACTTGAGTTTGTAATTTCTTGTGTATATACTAGTTACATAACAAGTAAATGAATTGGATGAATACATGTGTGAATAAAACTTGAATGTTAAATAGTATCCTCAAATTAACCTGTTTATTTCCTGTTTAGAATAATCTGAAATTATCTTACTCACTGAGTTATTACGGTCCCCTTCTCCCTGCTTACTAGAAAGAGTAAGTTAGGTTCCAAGCAGGTGAAGGCCTTTTCTGACTTCTTCATTACATTATTATTGGTACATTATACAATGCCTAATGTATAATACCACTGAAATAGTACAGTATGTGTGTTTTAATGTAGAGTCATGGTGGAATGGAGAAGGGAATAAAGTTAGCTTTTACAAATGAAGAAATTTACCATGAAAAAGGACTCATCATTAACAACTGGTACTTCTTGAATATTCACAGTTTATTTTTGGACAGAATGCTATATGGGATTCACCTACTAAATATTAGGCAAGGAATATAAAAAAATTATAGTGTCTTTAACTCCTAGTTCATAAAGACAGTAATACTGTCTTCTTCACTATAACCCATAAACATAGAATAACATTTTTTTCCTTAAATGTAAAAAATTATTTAGAGAATATTACTACATAAAGATATATTTTTTAATATCTAGGATTAAAAATAGTGACTTTTTAAAAAATATTTTGGTTGCTACTTTTTATACTATATTTAAATAATCTAACTATAAAAGTAGTTCTTAAAATTTTTATTTATTTATCTTAGTTTCAAGTTTTTATTTAAATTCCAATTAGTTAACATATAGTATAATATTAGTTTCAGGAGTATAATTTAGTGATTCATCACTTACATGAAACACCCTGTGCTCATCACACTTGTATTAATTTTTTTTTTAAAAGCTAGAATGTATTCCTTTAGAATCAGAATCAGATTCACTGTAGGCTTTCCTTAATCGAAAAATAATTAGAGAGGCACTGTCATTAATCATAGAGGAGAATATATTTTATTATAGCTCAAATACCAAAACTTTTATTTTGTAGTTCATAAAAGCAGAATAATAATGAAGCAAAATAAATAAAAACACACTTCTAAGAATTTGATTATTTCAAATAAATATTAACATATCTTTAATGTTTTCTATTCATTGGTTCATGCCAGCACTTTTATTTATATTGCATTGAAGTCTATGAACACAAGAAAATTAGTGAGTCTAAAAGTCACTAAAACCTCAGTGAGATGGGGCGCCTGGGTGGCTCAGTGGGTTAAGCCGCTGCCTTCGGCTCAGGTCATGATCTCAGGGTCCTGGGATCGAGTCCCGCATTGGGCTCTCTGCTCAGCGGGGAGCCTGCTTCCCTCTCTCTCTCTCTCTCTCTCTCTGCCAGCCTCTCTACCTACCTGTGATCTCTCTGTCAAATAAATAAATAAAATCTTAAAAAAAAAAAAAAACCTCAGTGAGAATTAAAAGCAACAGGAATATCCTGAATGCCTAGAAAATGTGAATGAAGATAGAAGACGCAGAGAAGGAGGTAGAGTTACCAAAGATAGATTCCACCCACTTTAAAACTTGGCCTAAAATTGGCTCTAAGAAAGAGTTAAAGAATAAATTCAAAATGGATTATAAATTTGAATATGAGAAATTTTTAATGTTAGATCTAAATATTTTGACAGATGGCAAGCATATTTCTTGAATCTTGGCATATATGTTTAAAGCAAGGCTCTTAAGAGTCCCTTACACAGCTGATTTCCTTGTTCTCTTCCAGTTTCTACAATACCTTTCTGAATTCAACATCTAGGTTACAGTGATAAAGAGCCTTTTCATCTAAGTAGCTTTTGAGGGGTTATCAACAGAAAGTTAATAAATCTTTCCATTTGGTTCCACATCTGAACTTCAGAGCTCCTGACAGAGCCAGAAACAGTGTAGAGGCTCATAAATATTTCTAGAAAGAATGAATGACTTCTTTCTCGATGTAAATGTGATATACACAGTAACATGTGAACAGACCATATTCTGAAAATAAGATACACTTGTTAAGAGTTTCTAGGGACTTTAACATTTAAAAAAACTCACTTCTCAATTACATAAATAAGCAAGTCATAGTAGGTTGCTTTTTGACATCTTAGAGAATTTAAAGAATATAAGAGTCACTTCCTTTATGTTCATGTTTTGATTCAGTGACTATTTACTTGGTTTCTACCATATGGTTTCTTCTAAATGGTAGGAAGAAAATCTACTAGGAATGTAATAGGACAGTGCAAAGTTGAGAAGGCATGGGGATGTCTGGGTGGCTCAGTTGGTTAAGCATCTGACTTTGGCTTGGGTCATGATCTCAGGGCACTGGGACTGAACTCTGCATTGAGCTCTGTGCTCAGAGGGGAGTCTACTTGAGATTTTTTTCTCTCTCTTCCTCTGCTCCTCCCCCTGCTTGTGCTCTCTCTTTCAGTCTCTCCTTCTCTCAAATAAATAAAATCTTTAAAAGAAAGATAAAAAGACATGGTCTATAGGCTTTCAAATGGCTTGCAACAAACTAAAGTGTCTGATACTGGCATGTATTGTCCAGAAGCCCCCAATAATCATAACTCAAGATTGGTGTGCTGTTAACAACTATAAAATGTCACTTAATTCAAACTGAAAACACAAATATCCAATGTATAAGGCACCATAATAAACCTTGGTGAAAACAAAAATAATATGCAATTTCTACTTTCAATTAAATTAGAACCTAGATGAAACAATAAATCATGTATATAAATTATTATATAGCAAGACAAAATGTTAAATTAATATTGCCAAGTTAGAACTGCAAAATTTAAAAATAAGAATGCTCAAAACCTTTTATTATTTACTTTGGCACAAGTTTGAGGTGGATACTATTGTTATGACAGATTAAAAGTTAGGGTTTTAGAGAAGGAGGGAATGTATTTAGGTCATGGTTTCCGAAAGGGGAGTTGCAGGGATGCTGGTGAGAGCAGGTTAGGGAATGACCTTCCTTAAGTATGACTAAACTGAAGGAGGAAAACTGAATACCAGTTACAAGGAAACTTGTTAGGTAAATGTGTTGAATTTCAAGAGTACAAGAACTGTCAAGTTTTGCTGGAATGGATAAGATGAGAAGTGAGCAAGAAACTCAAAGGAACATCAGATCACGGGATTACTTGAAGACCTAGTCAAACTATGGATGCAGTTAATGAATTCACATCTCCACCTTTTCTTCTTGGCTTCTATCCCTTTATCCTCAAATTAATTTTTCAGACAGTTTTCAATTCCGTATTTTATAGATATATCACAGTAATAAAATCTTGCTGCTAAAAATCAGTTACCTGCAAAGTACATAGTATAGACAATTCAGTATGTGGCCTTTAAAATTATGGCTGCAAATTTTCACAGACCCAGGTAACTAGCACTCACGTCCTCACTATTCTAAATAAACACAAACAACATTACTCCTGAGATTTAACTTGATATAAATCTTTGTTTTGGAACCAATTCCATATTTAAAGGCCCATTTCATATGCCACTTCTGCCATGAAGCTTTCCTCCTCCCACTAAGGTACAAAGCAAGCGCAATCAACAATGATTAGGGAATGTTCTTAGATTTTGGCAAGCAGTGGATATGAGTGATCTTTTAAGATTTTCATTTTAATTTGGCACATACACAATGCACAATTCTGCTAGAATTTTGGAACTTTTTCTTAAAATGGAAACGTCATAAAAATATGAAAAAAAATACATCACATGTTTACTTAAATAGCACCCAAGTCGTATGTTCAATCATAGCCTAAAATAATTAACTGGTGCAACCAATAAATATATGTGAAGAAAAGTTCTTGCCTAATGAGTCAGAAATGTATCTAGATACTATAATAATAATAATAATAATAATAATAATAGTGATAATAGCAGGACAAAGCATCACAAGACAGTTATTTACAAAGGTAGGCTTTGAATCTCTTTGGCTGATTCTAACACATATTTTGAAACCCAAACAGGATTTATCTGGGGGCCGCTGACCTCCTTTTGGCCAACATTTATCATGTGAGCCCAGAGCTGCTCAGCTACTTTTTAAAAGTTGACAGAGAGGAGTCAGCATCTTCCACAGACTCCCATTTCAACTTTCCCTGCTCTTATTCCTATCATGGGGCTCCCATGATCCCTGCATCTCTCCTTTACTCCTTGGCTCACATCTGAGGACTTGTACCTCCCAGTCCTAAAGTACCTACAAATGCCCTATGCAGGAATCTTTGCTGCTCTTATGTTCCACGGTACCATGGAGGACTAGACTATTACTGTCCTGAGCCCCATTCCATGATGTTCTCTCACATCACATGTAGCAGTTTAGATTCCTAAACAAAGCAGAAATTCCCAAGTACATATTGCAAATGTATTTTACTAGGGTTTACCTATGCTTTAACAAATATTAATTGAACGCCACTATAGGTATACTAGAGCATATGAACCACAGCTCTGTTCTCCCCACTGGGGAGTCAGATAATAAACAAGCCAAAAGAAAATAAGAAAATTCAGGTAGTAATAACTTCTATGGAAAAAATTAAAACAAGCAATTGGTAGAGTGACTGAAGAAAGGTACATTAGAGAGGGAGCAAGGGAAGTCTTCTTTGAGGCTGTAGCTTTTGAACTGACACCTGAATGAAAAGATGAAGTCAAGTAAGGATATGGGGGAAAGACATTTAAGCAAATGGAGTGATAAAAGTAAGGGTCCTGAGCTGGGAATCAGATAGATGTGTCCATGAATAGAGGGAAAGACAGTGAGGCTGGAACTCAGTGAAGTAGAGAAGATAGTAGGTAACGAGGCCAGGGATGTGGACCAGAATGTGTTGGGCCTTGTAGGCCATGTCCTAAAATTTTTATTTTATTCTAACTGAAATGGTAAAGCCACTGGAAAACTTTAAGCAGAAAAGTAATATGACCCAATTGAAGTTTTTCAAAATCTCTCTGCTGACTTATAGAAAAGGCAATTTTAGTGACAAAAGAGGAAACAGTATGAAGGTTGCTGCACTAGCCCAGGCAAGTGCTGTTTGTGGTTTAGAACCAGGAGACTCAGAGAACTGACACTCAGGGAAGGGAATGATTTGCTCATAGGTCCGACAAGGCTAGAGAAAGGATACATGTTTATGTAGGCTTTGTATGTATATATCTGTGTAGCTTTATGCATTTGAGATGAGGGAGATGGATAAGCAGAAGTCAAAAAGATTCCTAGGATTTGGGATTAAATAACTGTGGACAATAGGAAAACTAGGAAAGGAACACACTATTATATTAACGTCATCGCTCCTCATCAGGTAGGTGAGGCTTCATAAAATGGTCTCATAATTTTAAAGTTATCTAGTCACCAAAAGAGATCCATGACCTAAAACAAAAGCAAAAACAAAAAACAGTGATCAAAACCAATTATGTTTAATAAAATTATATATAGTGAAGGAACTATTTCTCAAGAACAGGAAAGAGGTTTCCAAATGTCCTTTCAGGGTTATGCAGGGAGGTAGCGTGTTCTACCAGATCCTCTGGGGATTATCAATTCTTTAAGAATGTGAGTCTGATTATTGGCTAGGCTATTTTACAGTTCTGTAGGGGTTAGAAGTCAAGTGTCAAAAAACCAAGGGTAATACAAATGATTCTCAGTGTTAGCAACACAAATGAATTTTGTCTGATAGAGGTAGAACTGATGTCTGCTCTACAGAAAAGATGACTCCAAACACTATTGCTCCATGAATACTAACAAGTTTTGTACTTACTAACAAATTCATTTCAGTATTCGCGATTGCTTATTTATCTTCTTCAAATTCTCATTTAAATTAATATTGACATCTCAATAGTGTTCTCCTTAATGAATCTTTCTCCTTAATGAATTTAATAAAATAAATCTTTGACATGTTTATTTTATAGTTGAATGACAGTAGTATTTTTAATTTTTGAAATTATATGTTTTTTTTTAATATAATTTTTTATTTTTTATAAACATGTATTTTTATCCCCAGTGGTACAGGTCTGTGAATCACCAGGTTTACACACTTCACAGCACTCACCAAAGCACATACCCTCCCCAATGTCCATAATACCACCCCCTTCTCCCAAACCCCCTCCCCCCAGCAACCCTCAGTTTGTTTTGTGAGATTAAGAGTCACTTATGGTTTGTCTCCCTCCCAATCCCATCTTCCTTCATTTATTCTTCTCGTACCCACTTAAGCCCCCATGTTGCAACACCACTTCCTCATATCAGGGAGATCATATGATAGTTGTCTTTCTCCGCCTGACTTATTTCGCTAAGCATGATACGCTCTAGTTCCATCCATGTTGTCGCAAATGGCAAGATTTCATTTCTTTTGATGGCTGCATAGTATTCCATTGTGTATATATACCACTTCTTCTTGATCCATTCATCTGTTGATGGACATCTAGGTTCTTTCCATAGTTTGGCTATTGTGGACATTGCTGCTATAAACATTCGAGTACACGTGCCCCTTTGGATCACTACGTTTGTATCTTTAGGGTAAATACCCAATAGTGCAATTGCTGGGTCATAGGGCAGTTCTATTTTCAACATTTTGAGGAACCTCCATGCTGTTTTCCAGAGAGGTTGCACCAGCTTGCATTCCCACCAACAGTGTAGGAGGGTTCCCCTTTCTCCGCATCCTCGCCAGCATCTGTCATTTCCTGACTTGTTGATTTTAGCCATTCTGACTGGTGTGAGGTGATATGTTAATAAGAGTAACAATAATGCAGCAAAAAATCAAAGGGGCATTTTTGAATTCCGAATAAGAAGTGATTTGCTGTGATTAGTTCTTTGGTGGTCTCTCCTAAAATGTCCACTTCTGACATTTAAAGAGGAGATAACAGAAATTAGTAAACTTTGAATAGTTGGAATTATAATTGACCAGTCGAGATGCGGGTAATGTCTTTATTGTGATTGTTATATTATTATTTATTACATCATTGTTGTGATTTATATCAATATTGTTAATTAGTATTAATTATAAATCAATAATTAATAAAAATAAATATTATTATTGTTATATATGTGTGTATATATATACAGTTGTTCCTAAGATACTTACATTCCAAAGGATTTTTTTTCATTCTCTCAAAAAGCTATTACGAACAACTGTGAGAAAACCAGTTTAATTGCCATTATAAATCCCATTTCTTCAATTTCATAGTATTTTTTTAAAGGAAGGTAACTTTTTTTTTAAAGATTTTATTTATTTATTTGAGGGAGAGAGATAGTGAAAGAGAGGATGAGCGGAGGCAGGGGGCGGTGGTGTGCAAAAGGAAAGAGAAGCAGCTCCCTGCTGAGCAGGGAGCCAGACATGAGCCTCAATCCCAGGACCCTGGGATAATGACCTAAGTGAGGCATATGCTTAACCGACTGAGCCAACCGGGCAATTTTCCATTTTCATAAAAAAATCCTTGATGCGGTTTCCCTTTATGGATCTAACATTGATACAAATAGATGAAAGAACTATTGTTTAGAAGAAATTTATATACCTGCATTTTGCCCACTCTTTGATTCTTCTTACTCTCATCCTAATGAAAAGAAAAATAATTCTCCCAGTAATTTCCACATACCTTCTTTTCTGATTTGAACCCATAATCCTCATTGTTGGTAGAGGATACTGGTAGCTTCAAAATATCAATCTGTTTATAGGTTGCAGGCAGCGTCATCTAGGAAAGCAATGTCACACAAACTACTTCTCTTCCACACTTTAAATTTCTTTCCCATAAGAATCACTTTTCCCCCTTGGTATAAAAATAATGTGCCTGTTGTTATTGTGAAGAGTTTTAAGCCTAAAATAAAGGAGGTATAGGTAACTTCTGTGTTCCCTGGGTTGACTAAAAGGAAATAAATAAAATAGTGAGCCAGAACTTACTCCTTCACTCTTCTAGATGTCTTTTTCACAGATTTCTTTTCTGTCTCCTTTACACTTTCTTAAAACTGGAAACAATAGGAACTATGCTCCAAAATTAAAGTGAAAACAAATCCTAAGTGTAATCACCATCTTTTAATGACTTGCAAATCATTATGCATAAATATAATAATGCAGACACACATGGAAGTTTCACATAGAGAAGACTCTTTTGCACTTCAAGTGGCATTTTTAGAAGCATTAAAAAAATGTACCTGAGAGAAAAGAATGTTCATATTCTAAAGATAATTTAAATATGTTTTACAGTGGATCAGCATTCCAGATTTTGCACATGGGCTCCAACAAACATTTCAGAGTAAAAAGGAAATAAAGAAAGTTTACATTAGGGACACCTGGGTGGCTCAGTTGGTTAAGCATCTGCCTTTGGCTCAGGTCATGATCTCAGGGTCTTGGGATCAAGTCCCTCAATGGGCTCCTTGCTCAGCGGGGAGCCTGCTTCTCCCTCTATTTGCGCTCTCTCTCTCTGACAAATAAATAAATAAAATCTTTTTAAAAAAGGTTGCATTATATACACACTGTACACAAACACACCCCCACACACATGCATGCACACTCAAACATGCCAGTTTATATGATTTATATATTAAATATGTCAAACTCTCCAACTTCTATTTTAATTTACATAAATTTTTGCATTTCTCCTTGACCTTAATAATAGCAATAATAATCCATTTATAATATTTTGTATTTTGTATAAATAATATAATTTTACTTTCACATACATTATTCCAATTGAGTCCAGTGGGTAGTCCAGAAGGAAAAAAACGTAGTATTAAAATTATTTTAGTGATTTGAATTATAGCTGATTTGTTTTCCTATACAGTTGATTCTAGGTTCTTACTGTTTTTTCCTAAACATAGTTATAATTTTTTTAATTATACAAATTTTAAGAATATTATAATAACAGTTAAAAGTCATTTATGCGATTTAAAATGCAACATAATTAAATTTTCATTTATTAGAAGTGAGGCATCAGCAAAATGAGTGGTGTTTAACATTTGATGACTATGAACTAAAGAAATTGATGAATATCACTTCTCACCCATTCCATGAACTACATGGAAAACATTTGACTTTCTTTTTCTCAATAAGGTATTTTGACATGTTGACGTATATTCAAAATTTTCAAATTGTGATATGTAAGTATTTTAACTGTGATTTATAAGTAAAAAATGGCTTTTTTCTTTATCCAGTAGAGAATAAACTGCCTTGACAATTAAATAAGGAAATTATACAAACTGCATTTTTAATTAATTTTGCTTTTTGCTTTTGATCATTTAGCTTGAGATACTTTGTGCTTTCTTTAGATAAGTGTAATAGGGCAAAAACATATTACCAAACATATCTGAATACAGAGTATTTTCTTTAACTAAAACATTTGGAAAGTAAGCCTTTAAACTTTGTTATCTAATGAAAATATTTTAAAATATAGTATTTTATTATATTATGAAGTGATGGAATTTAGGACACACTACTCTAAATTATGACACCTTGACATACTGAATGTCCTAAGCTGAAGGAGTCTGAGAAAACAGCAGCAGTAGGAAGGTCATTCTAACTAACACCCCTTCTCAAAAAGCAGGAGAGAAACCTCCCATGCGGAAGGCTCTCTCCCTGTACTAGAAGGAAAAAGGCATCCTAATCACTAGGAATTTAGGGCCAAGAAGGCTGTATAAAGAAACCTTGTTATTTCTTTACCATTCTTCCCAAATGTATTCTGTCTTTCTTTAAAAGGTATTTAAAGCTTTCTGGTCTGGTTACTTCTTTGGGTCTTCATTCTCTTGTGGAGCTTCCACGTCTATGTAAAAATTCAATACAATTTGCATGCTTTTCTCCTGTCCCCGCTGGAGACTCAAAGAGGCTGGAGAAGAATGTTTCTAACAAAAGTAATATGCTTGTGAGTTATTTATGGCTTCATTCTACTGTCTTATCTACGAGCCCAGGTAAGGAGTTACTTCTCACAATTTATATTCTTTCGTAAGTACAGATCAGTAAACCAAATAGTTTACAATCACCAAGAAATTTAAACCATGAAAAACTTTAAAATTATTACTCTTTTCTTCAGAAACTTCCTTACAGTTAACAAAGATTTGAACATTCCCTGGAACCTTACAGCCATATGAAAGGTCATATTTTATAATAGCTAAGCATTTTTATTTATTTTAAAAACAAACTCTTATACTTTATTATTTCCTGATAATATCTGCAAACATGCCGAATTCTAGAATTCTTTTTTCCAAGCATATTATTAATGTTATCCTTATAGCTTTGATTTTTATTGCACTTCATGGATTTTTTTCTATGTCTAGACAATCATATTTTAGAACCACATTCTAAAGCACATACAAAGAAATAAAGCACATATTGGCAAACATAACAATTCTATACTACAGAAGCACAAAGAGAAGGGTGCAGTCCTGTGCCACGAACGGACTGGATATAGCTATTCCACATCCTCTTCTATGCTTCTTAGATGGTATTTGGCTTTGCTCTTAGAATTTCCTTTCTGGGTTTTGGGTTTTTTAAAAGATTTTATTTTTAAGCACTCACTACCCCCAGCACAGAGCTTGAACTTGCAGCCCCAAGATCAAGAGTTACATGCTGTTCTACTGACTACGTCTGCCAGGCAGCCTTGCTCTTAGAATTTTCTCTATCTCTTTATCTCAACAGATGCTCAAAGAGTTTCTTAAAACCCACCTTTAAAGGTAACCCATGGAATGGGAGAAGATAATTGCCAATGACACTACAGAAAAAGGGCTGATATCCAAGATCTATAAAGAACTCCTCAAACTCAACACACATAAAACAGATAATCATGTCAAAAAATGAGCAGAAGACGACACTTCTCCAAAGAAGACATACAAATGGCTAACAGACACATAAAAACATGTTCATCATCATTAGCCATCAGGGAGACTCAAATCAAAACCACATTGAGATACCATCTTACACCAGTTAGAATGGCCAAAATTAACAAGACAGTAAACAACAAGTGTTGGAGAGACTGTGGAGAAAGGGGAACCCTCTTACACTATTGGTGGGAAGGCAATTTGGTGCAGCCACTTTGGAAAACAGGGTGGAGATTCCTTAAGAAATTAAAAATAGGGGCCCCTGGGTGGCTCAGTGGGTTGAGCCTCTGCCTTTGGCTCTGGTCATGATCCCAGGTTTTTGGGATGGAGCCCTGTGTTGGGCTCTCTGCTCAGCAGGGAGCCTGCTTCCTCTCTCTCTGCCTGCTTCTCTGCCTACTTATGATCTCTATCTGTCAAATGAATAAATAAAATCTTTAAAAAAATGCAATCTTAAAAAAAAAAAGAAATTAAAAATAGAGCAACCTTATGACCCTGCAATTGCACTACTGGGTATTTACCCCAAAGATATAGACATAGTGGAAAAAAAGGCCATCTGTACCTCACTGTTCATAGCAGCAGTGGCCACAGTTGCCAAACTGTGGAAAGAACCAAGATGCCCTTCAACAGACGAACGGATAAAGAAGATATGGTCCATATATACAATGGAATATTATGCCTCCATCAGAAAGGATGAATACCCAACTTTTGTAACAACATGGATGGGACTGGAAGAGATTATGCTGAATGAAATAAGTCAAACAGAGAGAGTCAATTATCATATGGTTTCACTTAGTTATGGAGCATAAGGGATAACACAGAGGACATTGGGAGATGGAGAAGAGAAGAGAGATGGGGCAAATTGGAGGGGGAGACAAACCACGAGGTACTGTGGATTCTGAGAAACAAACTGAGGGTTTTGGAGGGGAGCGGGGTAGTGGGTTGAGTGAGCCTGGTGCTGGGTATTACGGAGGGCACGTATTGTATGGAGAACTGAGTGTGGTGCATAAACAATGAATTTTGGAATACTGAAAAGAAATAAAAGAAAATAAAATAGAAAAAAAAAAAAACACCTTTAAGATATGTGCTACCTCACCAATGACACTTTCTTTTGTTGGTTAGAATTGAAGGTACAGTGAATGCCAGAGACAGCCTTTTCCCTTTCTGTTTGACTTTCATCAGAGGAGGAAAAGGAAGCACATGAACAGGAGCTGAGGAAGCACACTCGAGAAGTCATTTCTGAATGCAGCTCAAGATCTGCACATACTGCACTAACACTGGTATTCCATGGTCCCCGCCTTCATTCCTCGGGTATTTACTGATGGTTCCCTCACTACCCAACTTAAAAATAGACAGGAATGATGTTAATAGCCGAGCGTTATTGAGGATTTACCCTGTGCCAGTCCCTATGCTAATGGTTTTGCTTCCTTCCTGTTTTCTTCTCATAATTACCCCATGGAATAGGTATATTAGTGTCATTTTAAACATGGAGAAATGAAGGCATAAAGAAATGAAACAGTGGCCTCATCACTAATAATATGCTTTTGAAATCTGTACTCGGCTCCCTAAGTGTCGAATTAGCTCCTGACACCTCCCAGCGCCCCTGTACAGCAGGAGATCCTTGTTATTAATGTTCCCAGCCTCTCTTCCACTTGACAGTAGAGACTCTGGAGGGAAAAGAGAAGTGTGGAGATTTTCTTTCCTAGGTTTTCCCAACTTTTAACCCAGGAATGGAGTCAGACACTGTAAATGCAGGATTCTAGGCGTCCACAGAAATGCATGCTATACAGATGCAAGAAGCTTGGTTTCTCGGGAAATAAAAACAGCTTCTAATAAAATGTACTGAAAAGTAATTACATAGGGGTAGTAAATATTGGGCCATCTGATAGGAGAAACCTGCTTCTGAAAGAATAGCTTCTCCGTCTCCCTCCCCTTGAAGAGATTTCCGCTGCCTAGAGCTGCCCTGAAGGAAATCCATCACAGAGAAGAAAGGACATTTCTGTTCTACACCCTCCCCATTCTTTTGATGCTCTTCCCAAACCTGCTGCCCTGTGTACCCTCATGGCGGCTTTACTGCCAGCTGGTGAAGAGGAAGCTATTCCTAGCACCACGGATGTAGGAGGCAGTAGCCAGATGAGCCCTGGACTGGGCAGTCAATTTGGTTTGGTAATAAGGAAACAGCTCAAGAGAAACAAAGGAATGGGACACTCAATCATTCTGCTGAGAAACCCTGTGCAACAGCTATGAGATAAATCTTGGAAGAGAGAAAGAGAAAGAGAGAGAAAAGAGGCAAGAATGGAAAGAAGGAATGACGGAGAGAAAGAGAATTGATTTTATTTTGAAAGACCTGCAAATTCTGAAGTTATATAAACTCTGCTTGGTTCTGTAATGTGAATATCAAAATGCTGCACATAAGCTCCTTAGGCTTATGCTAAAGTGACTGTGTTCTCTTTATTTTCATGGCCACTGAATATAACGGCTTACACGTTAAGAAGCTATGCTTTTCTGATTATACCATAACTGGGAGTAGGAATGGAAATTATTTTCTCTGGAGTCTGGTCTGAGACAGCATCTTATTTCTCAAAGAAATCAGCATACAGTTGAAGCACTGGCATTCAGCCTTGGCCATGATATGCTGTAATTCTGTTAATGGCACTGCCTTATCCAACTCTGCACGTTTGGGAGGAGGGATTGGAGAGTAAAAGAAAATAAATGAGGGTTTCTGGGTGTGAAGAAACAAATGTAAAGAGAGGGAAAGGAAATACAGATCCTAAAAGTTAAAGGTTTATAAGCAAGGCATTAACTACCCCGAACAGTAAAGTTCTAAAGAGCCATACTTGTTTCTTAGTCCTATGGCTTTTTCTAGAACGCTTCTAGTGGCAGAGAGTTCAATTTCTCATCAGACAGCTCATTTTGTTTCTGAAGAGTTTTCTAATAGAAGGTTCTTATTTGGATTGATCCAGGTTCGACTCGTCTGGAATCTTAATAAATGCAGACTCTCTTCTACGTTACAGTTCTTCTAATTCGTGAAGACAGCTACCATGTTTCTGAGTCATCTCAGTGATTTCAGCCAGTCCATGCTCTCTGCACTTGCCAGATCTCCTTGGCACGAGGTTCAGTTTGTCAGTGTCCCTCTTAAAATCTGGCACTTTAAATTGAACATAATACTCCAGATGTGGTATGAACAGTGCAAAATTCAATGGGACTATTACTTTCCTTGATCTCAACTCTACACTTATTAGGACTCACATTAGCTTATTTGGCAGCTTGTCACAGTGTTGGCACACGATGAGCATGCAGGCAGCTGAAGCCCAAGATGATTTTTTTTCATGTGTACTTTCCTTAAGCCAGGTTTCCTGTGTTTTGTCGAAGAACAGTTTAATTTGTGGGTCTACAGAGAATTTTCTATTTCTGGATACTTTCTGTCATTCTTCCTGCCATTTAGGGACCCAGCGGATACTTAATTTTGTCGTCCAATACTTCAGTACTTCCTCCCAAATTAGTTTTGACAACATATGTCTTCATGAGAATCACATGTTAAAGATTTTGAGGGGACAACACTAACTCAGATCAAAGCCTTAGAAAGTGGAGACCTGGAGACCTGCCCTCAGGTTAACTTTGGTTTTTTATTACTCAATCCACTTTGAATGGCTCAAAGTTTTACTTGTCAATATAATTTTTTTAATTAAAAGGATCATCTTTTCAATAAGCTTTGTTGAAACTAAGATATAGTATATCTATAGTCTCCACTGATACTGACATGCATGCCAAAAGAAAAGCAAAAGTAAATGATTTTGGGGACATAATTTCTTCCTCAATGAATCTAAAATAGATTCTATTGATCACTGATTCCTTTACTAACTTGCTCAATTACAATCATTTCCTAGTCAAGTAGAATTTTTTTTTTTTTTTAATCAGGGCACTATAACCAAGTAATCAGTCTTGTTTCTAAAATCTAGACTTTTTTTGTCGCTGAGATCCTACATATCTTCAGTATTCTGATACCTTCTCTTTTCAGGAGTCTACTGTGGCTGTTTTTCAATTTTTTCATACATATGTAAATGTTTAAAATATGGAATGTAATTTCATCCACTGTGGATTCTCAAATCAGCTGACTTTTCTTACAATCTGAACCCAGGTTAACATGAGTCAGTACGAGGATAAACCACCAAATGAGGTAGTGCTGAAAGCAATCACTAGAGGGCATTAGAGAGCTGAGAAATAGGGACCTCAGTGCGTGACACTTGGTTAAAAGGACCAAGAGACCTACAGGTTGGAGATGGCCCACCCTCTGTAGGAAAGGTAAATCTTTTAGGCTATCCATAAATTGCAGTTTAGATACGGCTCACATAAGAACTGGGTTAGAACTGTGACATGACCAGTTGGAGGACACAGCAATGACAACATTTTTAGAAAGTTTGATACCAGTGTCAAAAAATAGCTTTAACACCAGGAATCTTGGTGCCACAGTTGAAGTCTGTATTGAAAACTAAGATCAAAATAGTACAGATTCAGCAAAGATACCTACAATTTATTGACCACTATATCATCTAGCAATAACCAACAACATCTCTCATTTTTGGAACAACCTTTGGAAAGTAACAGCATCCGAGCTTTAGACAAAGGATTCCGGGGATTAACCAAACTGAAGTATCAGACATGGGATCTAGAGTGAGGCCTGCTGAGCTCTGAAACTTGTGTTCTCTATGCTGAAAGACTGTACAGTCTCCTGATTAAGGAAATTGGAGCTCTGGGAAGACAGCATGGTAGAAGCTGTGACAATCAGCCATCTCTCTTAGAATCTTTGGGGAGCAGACAGACACCTCTCATTTGTCTCCTGCTACTATTTACTGGTAATTGTACTTCATCAGTCCCTCAGTTTGAAGTTCATTCTGCTTTTTAAAAAGGATGTAAAACAAAACACATTCTCTTATTACATTCTATTTTCTTTAAAGTCTTGAGATGAACATAAACTTTCATAAAGACAACATATGGCTCTTTGGTTTAGTACAATGGAGTTAAGACAAATGTAATGCAATGAGCATCCTCAATAAAAATTTTAATTTCAAATAGGACCTGCACCTTTTGACCCCAAATACCAGCTCTACATATGTGGTACCAGATCAACCTAGTGGAAATGCTAACTCATTAATTAAGGGAGAAAATATTTTAAAGGATAAAAAAAGATTTTCAATTTAGTATCTATAAAAATCAAAAGAAATGATCAGTGGTAGGACAAGAAAAGAATTTTAGAAGTGCTGAATGTTAAATAACTTAGATGGAAGTAAAGATAAAGTGCTCTGGGGTAAAAAGGATAAAAAAAGTAGCAGGAGTAATGATAAAGTCATTTATATCAAAGGTGCATGACATAAGTTTAAATAAAATTATTTCAAGAAATGTGAGATTCAAAAGGCAATATTTCTATGTATATTAGAATATATTCTAGAATGAGGTATAAAACTAAGTAGTGAGTGTGATCTTTATAGCTTTATTGTTTTGGGTTTCTAATGGTTTTCTCAGACAAGAAGTAATTAAAATAATATATTATCACCAAGATCTATTTTAGGTTTTCTGAAGGGATGGATATCCTCTGGTTTCTTGGTGTCACTGACATCTCATTAGATATGTGAAAATATCCATTACATATGTGAATGTATAGAAATCTATTAGCCATGGCCCGCCTCCTCTTTGCCTCCCTCCTTCCTGGTATATGTAAAATATTCTTTGCAATAATACAGAATTTTCACTGAAAGTAATAAATAATGTTTCCATAATAGCTTTCTCTGATCTTAAAATATATAATCTGTAAGGAGTGTGAAATAGAACAAAATTTTAGGGCTATATGCTTGTTTATGTTTTCATTCTATACGAAAATACAGCTTTTAAATACTTGTAAAAGAAAATAAATGAAATGTTTATTTCAAATTCTGCCTCAGACAAAATACCTAAGAAGCACTGCTTCCAAAAATTAAATATCTTCCCTTATTTCATTTAAAGTTAAACAGAGATTGTACTTTAGAAGTCCACATCTATCTCCTTTAACTCTCACTGCACAAACTGTCCCCAGGACAAAGATTTCCAAAGTCATTGTAAGCATTTTTTGATGTATGGTTATTGCCAGTAGGTGGGAATTTATCTCATAGCAGTGAGACAGATGAAGCCAGATCACACTGGGCAGCGATCCACCAAAGGCCCACTTGCTGAAAATAGAGCCATGCCTTTTACATTTGCACTGTTTCCGAAAAGGTCTATGGATCTTCAACCCCCAAGCCCCAGGAGCCAGATATCTGGAACCTCTTAGAAAGGATTTTCAATTTGTTCTAATGCAGTAATGCTTCCCCTTTGCTATTCTCTGTGCATTTATCTGTTTTGTGTTATTTTGGTCCCATTCTTTACCCCTACAAACAGAGCTGTGTTCTTTTTTATTCCTCCTCTCAATTTCTTGACTGTTTTCTTTAGCATATGTGAGCACACAGCATCTGCTTCTGAGTCTATGCCAGATGGATGAAATTAATTATTGGAGAAATCTGAGGAAAGGGAGATCAAGGTACTTTTAACACAGGAAGGAGATAATGGAAGGATAGAAGTGAAAACCAGAGACACTCATTGTCAGGAACACACTAAACCACCTCTCAAAGTTTTGGCAGATGTGTGCAGTGACACAGCATACATCTAGCTTGAGCAACTGGAAGATATACTATATTTCTCTCCCCCTCGCCCAAATTCTCATCAATGTCCATCAAAGTAAGTGGGCAGACTGGTAATTCTCTACACATTAACTCAACCAATTAACAACTTCTTTTAGGTCCTAAATCTGCATGGACTCATGGTAATCTAAACAATTACATAATTAAACAGAAAACTCAGGAAAAAAAAATCAACAGAATTACTTGGAAGCCCAGGTTCTGCGCCACCGTGCAGGAGTTGCGTCATAGTTTTTATTATAACAGAGAGTACAAGGATGCAGTCCATTTGGTGTTTTCAAACACCAAATTCATATGGGTACAACTTGATAAATACCAAGAAAATAATAATGACTAATATCTGTATAATGCTTTCTGTTCTGTATGTTGCTTTGGCACTAGAATCCTCATTGACAGGTAAGGCAACTAAGGCTTAAGAAGCTAAGATGAGGCCCATTATGATCACATAGCAAAAGACAATGGTTTAAGCCATAACTTTTGATTCCAAAATGAGGTTTGGTTTTTTTGTTTGTTTTTTAAATTCTAAATCCAGCCTAAATTCTGCTGTGGTGTGCTGCCTGTCTCTAAAACATTTTATCAAATTCTTCATTGTAAGAACAATAATGTTGTGATTAAACTTTTTAATGTTACTTTTGGAAAAAGTTGTCTTTTAGTATATTTTAATGGTAGGGGTTATGGACTAATAAAATTTGTGAAGATAATATTTCTGAGCCATTTGTACTATGGAAACAGAATTTTTAAGCTGAAAATTGGGAAATACTACTGAAAGTGTTTTAATATTTTAATTTGGATCCACTTGTGACCAAATATATATATTCTTCTATGTACTGAAATTTGCAGTTTGGGTAGATTGCAGCCATAGAGAAGCCCTAGAACCTCACTGAGGGGTCCTCATTGTTACTGACATGTGCTCTGCACAAATGGGCCAACAATTAGGAGCAATGTAATACCTCCGAAGAAAGAGCACCAATTTAAAACAAAGTGTGCTAAGAACAGAAAGTTTCAAGTCACACTAAATTTGATCACCTTTGATAAAGTTCCTGTCCCTTTTATCAGTGTTTCTAGACTAAAGATGAAGGATATATTCCCTCAGAAGAGGGAAGAATAGATAGCCATGTCTTTAATTATAAAATGTTAATTGCTATAGAGTTTGATGTTAAGCATGTTTGAGCTCACACTTAAAAAACAAAACAAAACAAAAAAAACAGAACCCTGAAATGTTTCTATAGTATAAACATTCCAGTAAAGTTGAAGACAATTATCTCAAATTTTAAGCAAATATATTCACTCTAGTTTGGGGCCAAATGTAAAAATGTTTGATTGAAATAAGGAATAGTTTTATAAAGTTCTGAGCAGCTAAAATAAGAATGCTATTCTTTAAACATTTGCAAATGGAAATTCAGTTATTTTAAGAGAAACAAAGAATGCAATTAACAATTCTGTTTCTTTATAGGTTTTGATCTTATCCAGAGGCCAAAATATATGTGCTCTTCAGTCATCATCAAACCCCTGGTGGTTTCCCTCCGTGAAAGGTCCAAAAATGACCTAGATAGCTGCCTTTTTACGACACTGCCAAATTCTTCCACTAGGGCACTGGCATCAGGGACAAAGCCCCACACTCACTAGCTGGCCAATGTTAAGGTGAATAAGCCACGGAGGCTCCTGCAGCCTGTGATGACCCGCGGTGGTGCTCCCTGCTTCTGAACACTTGGGCTGGGCTCCAGCCAGGAGTGGGGAAGCCTGCCTTGGAAGCATGGGGAGTCACACTGCATTTGTGCAGGTGTGTGAGTTCACATTTTACAGTAGAGTTTGACGGTCAAAATTTACTTCTGTGGACCTGCTCCTCTCGAACTAGCTCAAAATCCCAAGTGGCTCTAAGTAAGGAAAACTAATTCCATTCTATCCTGGGAGATACACCATTCTTTATTCTGGGAGGCTATAGCCCTCTGTGTCACAGCCTGACTGAAGTACTGAGAGCTACAAAAAATAATTCTGAAATATAAATTAAATCATGCCATACTTCTGTGCAAAACCTTTCAGCAGCAACTCCTCACCCTTAGGTTAAGTTTCAAAATCTTTACCACAGGCTGCAAGGCAGAATCTGTCTCTGTTCTCATTTCCGTCCATGCTCTGTTCATTCATTGCACACTTCTCAAACATGCCAAGGCAGCTTCAATCCCAACACCTTTGCCACTGCTGCTTCCTTAGCAAGCCCACTTGGACATTTTTTTTTGCTTTTTTTGCTTTTGCTTCATTTCATTAAGGCTGCAAATGTTTCCTCCTCACCGATACTTTTCTTTGGTGGCTTATAGAAATAGGGCAATTCCTTTTATTCTCTTTTTCCTTAAGTTGCCTTATTTTTCTTCATAGTATCTGACACTTCTTGGCATTGTATCATCATTTTAGTAATGTATTAGGTACGAAAGTACCATTTTCATCGGTTAAGATAGGCCCAAATATTCAGGAACTTAATCTAGTAGATATACATATAACCTGTTTATTTTCACTGGTATATTTTTCCTCTACCTGAAAAAATTTCATGTAAATCCACTTCTACTAGAAGAATGCAATGCTGGTTGGATTCGTGTGTTCTATTTTGTCTTTTCTATTCTACCCTGTTTAAGTTGAGAGATTATCTAGTGTCACAAAATTTTTGTGTGCGTGTCACATATAAACTATAATATAAATATACCTTTATACACCATTTTATAATTTATGAAAACTAAAGTACTTAGTAAACATTTACTTCACATTAGGCTCTCATTGCATGTGATCCAGTCATGATGTGATCCAGTCATGATGACACAGAAAACACTCCGCGAAAACAAAAGGTCAAGGAAATGAAGGCCAGAATGAATTAAGGCATTTATAAGTTCTGAAAATGATAGCTTAAAATTTTGTTTATTTATTTGACAGGGAGAGAGAGAGAGAGCACAAGCAGGCGGAACAGCAGGCAGAGGGAGAGGGAGAAGCAGGCTCCCTGCAAAGTAAGAAGCCCGACATGGGGCTCAATCCCAGGACCCTGGGATCATGTTGTGAGCTGAAGGCAGAGACTTAACCAACTAAGCCACTGAGGCACCCTGAAAATAATAGCTTGGAAGTATTCTAATTCTGTTTTGAATATGAAGAAGGATAGAAGAAGCTTAACTGGAATTCACAACTGGTTACAAAGGAAAACTTACATGCCTGTGTGGTTGAAAATAACCATGAGTTTTTTAAAGAAGGCTTTAGAATTTTCTTCTGTAGAATTTTTTTTTTTTTTTAATGAGAATTTTCCCTTGTGGGGATTGTTCAGCTATCACATAACTCTAGCCTATCATAAGCAAATGGACTATATCCAAAACTACTAAAGAAGGAAATAAAACTTACTATCTAATTATTCAAGGTAATAACATATCTTACTTATAAGAAGATAGAAGATAATCCAACCTCTGCTTATTATATCCTATTTTAATTGGAAAATTAATATATTAGGGGAATACAGCAAATAATTTATGTTATTTAATTTCTATTTAAATAATAATTTATAATAAGTAAGATTAGTGGGTTTCATTCAGGAAGGACAAAACAATTTTATAACTTTAAAAGATTTTTTTTGAAATTTATGGTAGAGGTATAAGATAACTTTTCTCAACAGGATATATGAATGATCAAACCTGAATAGATATAAAATGTCTAAAAAAAATACAGCACATATTTATACCTCTTTGACAACTGTACCCAAATGGTAGCTGTTTGGTTTGCAGTTGGATCATTTCTTTTTCCCTTTCTCTTCCCTTTGTCTTTATATCTCCAGTTGACTTGACATAAGCTACACTTTCACTAGCTGTAACCAAAATGCAAACGAGAACCAAGTATTCATTGAACTCCATCTCTTTACCAAGACTGGATAATTCGTAGATGGAAAAACTTAACAAAAAAACTTGTATGGAAATATAATAATTTTTCAAACCAGCACTGGAGAAGTTAAATATTCATTCAAGCAATATGCCCAAGCTGAAAAATAATTATAATATAGTATTTAATTTCTTTGTCTAAAAATATCAGGATAGCATTGAGGATACAGCTTGTACTGATTTTGAAAAAAAGTGAAGCAAAGCCTTCTTTATGAAAACATATATTTAGAATAAAAAATTAGGATCCAAATTATTCATAATAATTAAGGCGCCTCCTATTCTTACAGGGTGTGGTTAATACATTATTCCCTTAGAACATAAAGAAATACTTATTAGTCATTTGACAGAAAAAATAAAGAGAAAAGGATCTAGGACATTAAAAAATACTAAGAAATACTATAAATATGCTAGAATCAGTGGGAACACACATTCACTTAATAAATATTTATTAACTGTTTGCTATATATGCCGTGTAATCCTACAAGGTGAATTTAAATATCTGAGACAAGGCCTATGCCTTTGAAGAGCTCAGCGTACAACGGAGAATATGGCAATGAGTGCTACAATCCTGGCAAGTAGAAATAAAATCTATGAATTAAAAAAAGGGAAACTCATCTATAGGAATAAGTGAAGGAAGTAAAATTTGATTTGAGTTCTGAAGGATAAATCACATACAAACTGAGAAAAGAGTAAAGAACACCTCAATAGGAACAGCCTGTGGAAAGACAAAGAGGCATGTAAAAGAGGGAAGTTCACAAAATGAAAAGTTCACATGATCAGTCTATCTGGTCATTTACAAAGACAATTCCAGGGGCTTATGGGAGGGATAATGGTGAGAAGAAGAGACTGGTGGCAGTGGACCATTTCATAGGCGATTGTAGTTGTATGGGCAAGATGACCCTACATAATGATATATGTTATCATAAATTAGAGATTCATTTTACTTTAGAACAATTACTGATTTTAGTAATTGTGGGCAGCTCATAAATATGAAATGTTTTGAGGTAAGGCTAGGTTTGGGGAGGAGGGTCTTGAGGAAGATTCATTACATAATAAGTTAATAGCAATGAAGTCTTCAGTGTGACGTCTGATGCCTTGGGATGGTGACAGTTCTTTTATATTCAGTTCTCCAAAAGGTATTACCACCATTTCATTTACTTTATCTTTTTTGTTTTGTTTTGTTTTTTTAAAATTTTATTTTTTTATTTGAGAGAGAGAAAATGAGCAGGGGAAAGTGACATAGGAGAGGGAGCAGACTCCCTGCTGAGTAGGGAACTGATACAGTCTGGATCCCAGTATCCTTGGTGTCCCCATTCCAATGTCCTTGGATCCAGCATCTCATGGAGCCCGGCATCCCACATCATGCTTCTGTCCTGCAGGGAGCCTGCTTCTCCCTCTGCTTGCCGCTCCCCCTGCTTGTACTCTCTCTCTCTGATGGATAAACAAAATCTTAAAAAAATCTTAAGGAGTGCAGTCAAAGCGCCTGACTTTGGTTTGGGATCAAATCATGATCTCAGGATTGTGAGATGGAGCCCAGGATTGGGCTCTGCACTCTGTGTGGAGTCCACTTAAGACTTTTCTCTCCCTTTGCTCCTCGCAGCCCTCAAATAAATAAATAATCCTTTTTTTTTTTTTAAGTTAATTTCAGATACCTCTCCGGAGAATGCAAATACAAAAACGAATCCTTCATAAGTAAAAAACTAATAAGCAATAAATTCTACTAGAGAATTTAAAATCTAAAATTAAGTGGATTCATCATTTATTTGAGAATAGTAATGGGTCTTTAAAGTTCTTCTGCAACAAATATAACTTTTAACTTCCTTGAGAAGGGAAATTTTAACTCAATCTCTCCAGGACAGAATGCTAAAAAAATAAAACACAACCACTCCAAACCTCTCTACCATTGAGCACAACACTATAATCACAAATCCACAACACATGTTTCATAGTTCATGGCCACCGATTTGTTTGTATATTGAACACAATGGTTTGCTTCTTTTGTGTTTCTTAAAAAAAACAGTAACTTACAAGAGAGACCTCAAATCACATACGTGAGAGAAAAAACTTAAAAGTCAGAATTTCATCTGCTAGGCTTATATCTTTTAATTTTATGAGGTAATGGAAGTCTTAAAACTTTTATGAATAAATAACAAATCAGTCAAGCACACAGACCTCCTAAGACATCCTTTCTGGATACCATCTTCTAACTTAGCATTCAGTGATTACCATTCTATGTTCCATGCTAAGGTGCTCAAGGAAAACAACTTCTTATTGAGTGAAATATACAAGGACAGCAAATCTTTTAAAATTTGCATGTTGTTTTGGGAACCTTTTTAAAAGGAACTGTAAGCCAGCATATGGAAAGTTATAAATGTGGCCCAAGTCTGCCTGGAATCTAATTAGAGATGCCTTCCAGCTGTTGCCACTGCCTGGAGCCTCTACTTCCTTTTACTCGCTCCTTCCAAAACACCATGGAAAAGAAACTGAACAACAGCACTCCTGATGCAACTTGGACTCAGTGAGGTGGCTCAGTGAAAAAAGAGATGACAGATCAGCCACCTTATTGAATGCCCCTGTACATAAAGCATTGCTCTATGAAAATCCAGTCTAATTAGGGAGAGAGCTATAGCACCAAAATTAGGGTTAAATTAAAAATTACATGCATAACCAGTAGTACAATATTATCAATGCTACGACTAAAGATAAAATGTGGTCTAAGGTTTCCCTATGTGTACAGAAATTAAGAAATCCATTAGTAATTTTTCCATTTGTACCATTTTCCCCAAACCAAACACCTGTGATAATTATAGATGGTCTATAAACCATTTACTCTGACAAATATCAGGCCCCTATGTCACAGATTTTATATATTTTTGCTCTATGGATTTTAACCTGAATATCTCATTGGTAGCTGTAACATATATACAAATGCATGCATAACAGTGCTTAAGGTGAGGAGGGTTTGGAGTAAGGCAGACCGACATTGATCTGGATCTTCAAGGATAAGACTTAAATAGGCAAGAGAAGAGGGCAATTGTGATAAAAATGTACCACTTCCAATTTTTTAAAGATTTCCTTTCCCCTAAATCCCATTTTATTTTCTGCATATATCTTCACCCACATCCTCAAGCACATGTCTCACTATCTTGAAAATACCCTCTCTTTGAATCTGCTACTTTTTAAATCACCAGAGTATTTCTCTCTTGCCTTTGTTTCAAAGTCAAACTTCTCTCACAAATTACACCACTCTCTTATTCCTATTCCACCAGCCCTTTTAGTAACCTCTCCAAAATCAAAGCCATTCATGGTTTTAGTTTTTTTGGGGGGGCGTGTGATAAAAATGATGTTTTTCTTCTTAAAATAGCAACTTAAAAGCACTATAAGTTTTTTAAAATAATAACTAGAACTGTCTAAAAAGAACATTTCTTTCCAGGCAAATGTTAAATTAAGTAATGTGCCTGAAATTGCTGTAGACATCTTTCTGAGTGGTTCACACAGAACATAAACCTTATAAGCCAACAGCTCACTGTGGGGGAAAATAATTTCTGTTCACCCTCAATCCAGTGTTCTGTTAACAGCTTTACTTCTAAATACACATAACATTTTCTTTAAAAAACCTTCTGTTTAATATTTCAAATGCACAGACTAGTTCTGATCTAGTGAATTGATTCCCTAATATTGAATCATTCTGGCCAAACATGAGTCAGAGTTATAAAGCTTTCTGAGACAGTTAGCTATTAAAATGTTAGGGACATATGTGAACCTGTGAACAATTTCACAGTCTCAAAGGAGACAGAATTTTTAGCTTTTATGAAAGACCAGAGTAAGAGGGAAGTAAGATTTTACTGTTTTCATGTCTTAGTTTTTCTGAATTTCAACATTTACTAGAGGAACCTCAGTTTGCTATAATTTTTTTTATATAGGATTTACAGTGATCATGTGTAGCATTTATACAAAAATTTTACAGACATGTGCTATGTTTTAGTTTATATTTATTTACCATGATATTTTTAGACCACTTGGCAACTACAATGGGATGGCAATGTGTGGGATTAATTATTTCACAGAATGTGTTTATATGGTTGCATATTATCAAAAGGCATTTGGTTTCTGGAAGCAGAATGCAAATATAAAGACAAGCAGCACAGTTTAAAGTCAGAATATTTGCCCCCTTCCATTTTGATTAATGTCTACTTTGATTAATGGTATATGATCTACCAGCCACCCAAACAGACCTTTCCTGAAGTCTTATAGCTTCTCTTCTTTCATTTCAAGCTATGTTCTTTTGGGGATTCAGCAATATCCATTCTAATACGGATTATCTCTTGAAGTTTTGCTCTCTTTTCCATTCTTATTACTATGTCTTTCCAACTTCTCATTTCTCATTTTTGCAACTTCCCACTGATTTCATTACTACAGAATTACAGACATAATAATGAGGCAGTAGAGTCATAGTAGGCATTTCATAGACTATATAGAAGGAGGAAAAACTTTAAGTACTAGTTCTCAATAAAAGTTCTTCAACACGCTTACCTATAACTTAATAATTAAATAATAGCGTCCTGGTACTCTTTATTGGGCTACTGAAATGGCATTTGCAGACAAGAAAAGAAAAACACCTTGAAAGTCTGATATTACTTGGAAAATCTTCTCTATCCTACAGATATTGTTGCTTCATTATTATTTTCCTTGTACTTCCATGTTCCCTAATAGGATATGAAAGGCTTTCATGCCCCTGCACTATAGCATCATGATACCCAGGATGCTGGGATCATGACCTGAGCTGAAGGCAGCCACTTAACCAACTGAGCCACCCAGGCGTCCCTATTCTCTATTCTTGAGAATGACTGAATTGTCCACAAAGTACTCATTTGTAGCACTAAGTCAGTCACATATCTTTCTTGACCTCTTGGGAAATAACTTCCAGAGTAGATAAAATAGGCCTGAATATCTCAAACCATGACCCAGGAACCCTGGAGATTGGGCAGAGGGGCTCTGAGCCTGCCTTCGAAGGAAGGGGTTGAGGCTAGGAAACTACCAGGCTCTCTACTCTCATCTGTTTTATATACTGAGCTTTTCCATCAAAGGCCTCACTTGAATAAAAAGTTCCACCACAGAAAAAGAGTTTGTAAGTCACAGAACAAGTTTCAAGTCCAACAAGGAAATAAGTCAATTTACATGTGGCTGATAAACCTGTGAATTGGCCAATTCCTTGAGGTCAAAAGGAAGCCCTGGAACAAAGCAGGGACTATGTGGATCCTACGTAGACCACTGAAGGCGTGAGGCTACAGCCCTGATTCCAGGCCCAGAAAGGCCAGGAAAGTCCTCAGCAATGGGAAGTGAGGCAACTCCTACAGGACAGGACAACATGGCTTCACTGAAGTTTCCCATAAATATTTAAAATAAGGGGATTTTTGAGGAGAAATTTCAGATTGTAAAAGACTCTTGAGATCAGTGTTCTTTAAGAAATAATTTTAAGGGGCGCCTGGGTGGCTCAGTGGGTTGAAGCCTCTGCCTTCAGCTCAGGTCATGATCCCAGGGTCCTGGGATCGAGCCCCACGTCTGGCTCTCTGCTCCGCAGGGAGCCTGCTTCCTCCTCTCTCTCTCTGCCTGCCTCTCTGCCTACTTGTGATTTCTCTCTCTCTGTCAAATAAATAAAATCTTTAAATTAAATAAAATAAAATAATTTTTAAAATTTCTCTTGCCTCAGTATTAAATTTTTTACAGTGCTTATCCTTCAAAATCCAAGAAAGGGAAAGTGAGGGCTCACTGTTAGGTCAGATGGAGGGTGGACCTCTCAGTCTTTTTTTTTTTTTTTAAGATTTTATTTATTTATTTGACAGAGATCACAAGCAGGCAGAGAAGAAGGCAGAGAGAGTAGAGGAAGCAGGCTCCCTAATGAGAGAGAGCCTGATGCCTATGCCACTGGATCCCAGGACCCTGAGATCATGACCTGAGCCAAGGGCAGAGGCTTTAACCCACCCAGGTGCCCCTGGACCTTTCATTCTTAATACTAGGGGGTAACTGAGGTGAATGAACATACTGAAACAAACATTTATCTCACTAAAGATTTATCTCTGTAGCTGCACAGCTTCTAACTCTTTGCCCCAGGAAACAACACAGAAGCCAGCACACAACTTACTCAGGGTGGTTCATAGTTATTTAGAGAACAATTTTATTAACTCAGAGAACAAAAAGAATAGATCAGCAACATGGAAAAAATTTTTTAAATGACTTTTCTAAATATAAAACAGTTGTTCTGTTTTTAACTATTTGTAAACTAGGAGACAAAAGAAGCACACCTGAAATTAAAAAAAAAAAAAAAATCTTACCAGAAATAAATCCTTAAAAGTCATAACTCCATAAATGCAGGTGAAGATTCAACCACCAAGTGCCACTCAGACAACTCTGGCCTTGACATTAATCCAAGAGAAAAAAATGAGAATCATGAGTGTGTGCACGTGTGTGTGTTTGTGGTGTATACACCTGACATTTAATCTGTCTGAAGTAGCAGCATTTTCAGTGTAATAGCAATAGAGAGGAGCGTCCAGTTTTTACATTGGCTGTGCTTGTTGGTTTCCTTTCTTCAGCAACCATCTGAGCAACTCTCATACTAGTAATATGTTCTGTACTAATAATGGTAGGGTTTGTGTCTTCAAATCTGAGGTGGCAAAGTGATGGGAAGGGCGGCTTCACCTAGTTAATGCCATTCTGGGCAACTTTGGGGCCAAAGGAGGTCCTGTTGTAGTTCTTGTCGTAACAGAGACACCTCCTCCACATTCCCCTGTACTGCTTTATCTTTCCTTTGAAATGTTAGTAAGTGGCTGAGCTGGAATTCAAATGCAGATCTTCTAACTCCACCTACTCTGCCCTTCCGCAGACCTACTGCTAAGTGAAAAAATGCGATGTTCCGGCACGCCTTCATAATGTGAAAACTCAGAGTCTGGCGAAGGAGAAGGGAGAACAAAGGCTCTCATGTACTGGTGGGCTTTGAAGTGTAAAATGTAACTGCTGAAGGCATTCCTGCAATTTGTAATCGGTAGTAACTTCACCTGCTTGAGTGAGCCCCCCTTTTTTTTTCTGCTAATAGCGAAATGAACGACCTTACAGTTGTCCTCGACTCCTCTTTTTTTCTCCCAAACTATCTGTACTCCATGAAAATATTTTATCTGCTCTACCTGTGGAGATTCTGTATACTCAGAATCTACTGCTTTCCATCACCCCTCTCCACAGCCTGTCATTTCCCCACACACGGTAATGGATAATCGCTTACCAGGGCTTCCTATTACAAACCTTAAACTTACTTCTACAATCTATCCTCAACACAAGCACTGAAGCAATTCAGTTAAAACCGAGTTAGGTCATGTCACGCCTCCGCTCCAAGCCTTCCATGGCTCCCATTTTGCTCACAGTCCCTATCCTGCCCAGGCCTGCGCTGCATTACAGAATCTGGCTCCTTTAATGACCTGGGCCCCACCTCCTCTAATTGTCCCCTATCCTCCCTCTGACCAGTCTAGCTAGATGGGCTTCTTAATGGCACCAAAGGTGCTCCTACCCCAGGGCCTATGCCTATGCCTCTGCCCTTCTGTCTGCCCAGAGCACCAACACAACAAGACTCCCTCTATTACTTTTTTTTTTTTTTTTAAGATTTTGTTTATTTATTTGACAGAGAGAGAGATCACAAGTAGGCAGAGAGGCAGGCAGAGAGAGAGGAGGAAGCAGGCTCCCTGACAAGCAGAGAGCCCCATGCGGAACTCGATCCCAGGACTCTGGGATCATGACCTGAGCCGAACACAGCGGCTTAACCCACTGAGCCACCCAGGCGCCCCCCTCTTTTACTTTCTTAATGAGGCCTTCCATGACCTCCACAACACTGCCCTCTTAACTTCCATCCCCTTTCCTGTCGCGTTTTCCTTCACAGAGCATAGCGTCCTCTAGCACACTATATATTTCACTTCTTTGTATCGATCTCCTTGTACTAAAATATAAAAGTCATGAGAACAGGGATTTTTGTAGATTTGTGTTGACTGATACATCTCCCGGTGCCTGGAATGGTATCTGGCAAAGAGTAGGTACTCAGTATTGAATGAATGAATGCTAAATGAATCTTGGTGAAATAAAAACAAGAAGCCCGATTACATCAAGGGTGATTACCTCCAGAACCATTAACTGGTAACGGAAAGCTTCATGAAGGTTTACACATGAATGTGACTAGTCAATGCGTAGTTTTCTCCTGTATAAGAACTTCTAAGGGTATGTATTTAACCTTGGGAGACTCCTTTGTAAGACTGAGAAATATTAACGTTCACCTTCCTCATAGATTTGTGGTGAGGCTTAACATTTGTCTTATAAAATTTAAAAAAAACCTCTCTATTTTAAATTATGTATTTATTTTGTTTTATTATTTTGGCATCTGTGATCACTCAGAGCTACATCAGGAAAGAGATCTGAGAAGTTCTATTGTTAAAACCAAATCACTGAATTATTTTAGCAAATTTCAGACTGTTGACCCAAGTGACCTAATTTCATTTAAAGGTAAATGATGACAATGAATTCCTCAACTAATTCAAACCAGTTAGAACACTTAAAAAAAAATCAGATATGTCTGAACTCATCCTGAACCTGATGCAAACTAGATCAAATTCTTAATGTATTGATTTAAACAAGACCTCAAAATAAATGTCCATTTTCTCCAAGTTGGCATTGTGATAGAAAGGTTCTAAAAGAGAACAATGTGCTAAAATATCTATATCTCCTAGCACCTTTAATTTCGCGATTTAGTTCTCAGAAATTCGGTTGCTTTTGCTCTTGAGCCAATTGCTTTGCCCAAAATAGGAATCTTTTTTATCATTCATTTTGTGGGAGAGCTGAAAGCACATTAATAGAGAAGCTGTCTCTTCCAGGAGCCAGATCCACATAACCTGAAACAAGTCTTCAGCTACAGAGGATATAAAGAAAACTGCACGAATTAACTACATTTGCTACTTGGATGGCATTTAAATTAAACAGTCTTATGCATATAGTGGCTGTTAAATGGTGGAAAAGAAAAAAAGAAAGAAGATGGTAATAAACAATCATGGAGTCTTCGAGACCAAAATTTTATTGCACTGTAACTCCGCACTCATTGTGGTCTCCAGACCAGCAACTTTGTTATCACCAGGCTGTTTACTGGCAATGAGGAATCTCGGGCCCCATCCAGGACCTTCTGAAACAAAATTTCTGGGTGGAGCACAGAGGAATGATGGCTTTAATAAGCTCTCCAGGTAATTATTAGGCATTGCATTATTATGTACATCTTACAGTTCTAAATGTATAATTGTTTATATTTAAGAGGTTAGGGTCGATAATACACATGAAATAAATCCTTACATCTTCCCAAAGTCAAATTTAAACAACATTTTATAGGAGGTAGGTCTCTATTACTTCAAAACATAGTAACAAAAACAGAGCTGGGATTATTTTAAATCCCTTTGGACCATTTAAATTCTTTGTTTCATCTCATTATGAGAAAGTATAGTTTGATTAACAATTCATTACTAATTTTGAAAGGCAAACTAATAGTGTCATCCTTAATTTAGATATGAAACAAGTGAATAATAAGAACTTATTCCAATTTCTCCAAATTGTATGAGAAACCAGTTTGAAAATGAGTTTCTGCTTTTTAGAATAGCTATATTTATTTTAGCCCGTTGTGGCTTTACTTGAATAAAATGTTTATTAATTTCCATTCAAAAGAGTAGCTATGCAGCTATACTAAACCCATCTTGTCAACGATCTGAGTAATGTAATGGAACAATCACAGTGTTAGGGTTGGAATTCTAGCCTCATTACTTACTATGGGATTTTGGCCAAGATATTTTACTTCTGTGAGCTTGATTTCTTCATATATAAAATGTGGGTAATAATAATTACCCTTGAGTTATGAGGTCTATATAAATATTGGAAGAAAGAGAGATATATACATAGACATATTAGAGAATATATATTATAGAATGATATATATGTGTGTGTGTATATATATATACACACACACATATATATAATTTCTTAACACTTGTTAAGTGCCAAATAAATGTTACATCTCTATTCCCAAGATTTTATCTTCAACTAAACCTTTTAGTTAGAAAAATTTATGATTAAATTATACTTCAGAGCATTGAAAGACAACCAAACTAGAACCAAAGCAAAAAAAGAAAAAAGAAACCCAACCTGATTTCAAGTATTTGGGATTATATTTTCAAATATGTTAAAAATTATCTAAACTAACAAAACTTTCTTTATTTTTTTCCCTATAGTGAGGGGAGGGGCAGAGCGAGACAGAATCTTAAGCATGCTCAATGCCCAGTGTGCAGTGCGATGTGGGGCTCAATCTCACGACCCTGAGATTATGACATGAACTGAAATCAAAGGTCTTACACTTAATCGGCTGAGCCAGCCAAGTGCCCTAAACTAAAACATTTTAAATTTGATAAGTTCAATGCACTCAGTTCACATACTTTTATTACAGCCTTATTCTGTCCAAAAACATGGTGTGTTCAAAGTATATAATACAGTCTTTAATCTTATTCTATTCAACCCTGAAGATAATCTTTTAAAGTCTGATAAAACAATTAAAAAATTCTAGAAGTCTTCAGATCCAAGATTATGACAAATCTTTTTATAAATTTCTAATAAATCACAGATTTATTAAAAATGTTAAAATTATCAATAATTTATAGTATACATTAACATTGTGCTATAGATTATTCATTATTATTTCTGTCAATGGAATTTTGAAGTAAGGTAATGAGCCCATGATTGGCAGTTTGAGGAGATGAGAAATTTTGAAATAGTAGTTCTAAAGAATGCAACATATACTAAAGGAAGTTAAAAAAATTCACTGGGCATTTTTGAGTGCCTATTTTGGATTTGTGGTCATGAATTTAATCCAATATTGATTGCCATTCATCTTCCTGATGCAATGTATCTCTTGGCTGGACCTTATTAGAAAATGAATGCTGCCAAACCATGCTCACAAAGCCTGTGTGGATACCGTACATAGAAGAATCCAATAATCCCCTATGGTCCAGTTAGTTTCCTCAGCATCTTTCTCATCTAGGTCTGGTTCCCTTACCCTCTCCAATGACGTCGGAGAACAACCAAGTATTGAGAAAAGCACAATTTATATCCTCAGCAAGGGGACAATGACCTCGTGATTATTTCTGGCTTGTCTTCCCTACGAGGCTCAGATGGTTAGTAGATTGATGTTGGTGTTATGATAGCGATGTATTATTATTGATTCTATTTGATCAGTGGAAAGAATTCCTATCCATTGTCATAAAATTAAGGGATTGGAAAAAATTACATGTGATATCCCTTTGAATTCTAAGAGTTCTAGCACTGTGTTGGCTGTCACAATCATACCCAAGAAAAGGTGTATAAAGCCTACAAAAGGTAAACCCAAAAGGTTCATGAATATTGTCAGAGTTTTTGGTAAGGCTCTACATATCCCCAATTTGGGAAAAAAAATTTTTTTTAAAAGTACTTGAAACTTTGGAAAGATTTTTGCTTTTCTGTTCAAAATAAATGCCCTGTAGAATTCAGTTATACCTAAAACCAGAATGTATATATTATGTATTATATGTCCTCTATACATTTTCACCAACATGATCTTGTTTAATAGGATAACCAAACCAGAAAGTAATAGTCTGTTAGCTCCTATCCCTCTCATTTGATGAGACTCACCAGGCATGGAGTAACCTATCTAAGGTTTCACTGTAGGAGGGAACTGGTGTTTAGACCCAGGTCTTCCATCCTATGCCTACTGTCCTTCCCAGATAGCACACTGCTCCTCAAATAACTTCTACTTAACATGGTTGCTTTCTCTGAACATGATAAAGTTAAAATTATAGTTGAGCAATTGCTTAAAGTTCTTACCAATCTGAATATTTGTGTCTACCTGCTCTATGAAATATAGTATCAAACCTCAGTTGATCAGCAATGGTGATTCAGTAAAATTATTGAAGAAATATTGATTGAGAGTCTGTTTATCAATAGTCATTATCTGTGGGATAGCTTAAAGTTATCCAGCATGAAGATAATAACCAAGATGATTAAGATTTATAGAAATAAATAAATATATTTATTTGTATGTGATAGGTTTCTATTCTCTATGTTCTATGTACAGAATGCCACTTAATCCTCACAATAAACCCTTTGACGTAGGTACTGTAATTATCATGGTCATTTTCCCATGAGAAAATGAGGCATATATAGCTTAAGTTACATGGCTGGTATCTTACAGAATCCTTCCTTTTAATCAGTAGGAATTTGTGTGTGTGTGTGTGTGTGTGTGTGTGTGTGTGTGTGTGTTTTAATAGACTATGTTGTAAGAAGTTTAGAGTTCAGGGGCACCTTGATGGCTCAGTTGGTTAAGCATCTGACTCTCGGTTTCACCTCACAGGTTGTGATCTCAGGGTGGTGAGATCAAGCCCCACACTGGGCTCCATGCTCAGTGCAGAGTCTGATTGAGAGTCTCTGCCTCTTTCTCTCCCTTTGCCCTTCCCTGCTTAAATAAATAAATAATTAAAATCTTTAAAGAGACAGAAGTTTACAGTTTAATGTATTGTGCATTTTGGAATTGGAAGGAAATAGATGCATAAATAATTACAAATATTATAAAGATATAAAGAGGATAGGCTGTAGGGAAAGAGAAGAATGCATTTGATTCTGCCTGGACGAGGGTAAGAAAATGATCAGAGAAGGATTGGAGAAGATAGGAAAGTAGTAGAGGATCTGGAGGGATGCAACAAATTGGAGAATTAAGGATAGTCTATCAAAGGGAAACCTGCTTAGGTGGAAACAGGGGGGCTAGGAGACATAGCCCTTGTGGGAAAGTATAAGTACCTTGGCCATGATAATCCAGAGAAGGTATAAATGGGAATGTGTTGGGAGATTGTACAAGAATTTTATCAGAAGCTATATTTTGAAGGTCCTTATATAGAAATCTTAGGAATAAGGCTTTAGCCTATAGGTAATGGAAGTTTCTAGAAGATTTTAACCAGGGGAGTGGTGTGATTTTGATCGTGTTGAATTTTACCCGGGTCCTAATATTAGAGGCAGATGCTGCAGGGAATATAGTCATTTAGAAGGTGACTGAAATAGTGGTCACAGAGCATAAAAAATTTCAATTCCCATGAAGCCAAGAGCAATGTCTTAATTCAAAACAACTTATTGAGGACCTACTGAGCTGTAGACCCTGGGTGAACTGGCATTCAAAGCTGAATGAGATATGTTAATGATATTCAGTAAAATTTTAAAGTTGTTTTTGATCGAAGGAATTTGAAATAATTAATCATCAGCCTTTCCATTACCCTATTTCCATTTCTTCTCATTTAGTGTTGTACTCTTAATGTCATTGTTTAAATATGCATCTGCTTTCAGTTGTCACAAGCTTAGCAGGGTTCCATCACATTCTGCCAAGCATGATGACAACAACACACACCATCTCCAAGTGCAGAAATTGAAAAAGTATATGTCCCTAATCATCTTCCTGAACATCTCAGAACTAATAATATCATGCAAAAAAACTCCTGTATAGAAATGAAAGCATATGAGATTTCATTTTAACTCTTTGCACTGATAGACTGAAATTGGAAGAGATATGACTGTATCACAGAAAACTTAAAAAAAAAAAACAAACTATTCCGTTAAAGTTTGCATATGCTTAAAAATTATAGAGCTGTAGCTCTAAATTTAAAATAATTTTTACTTAAAAGCTATATCATACTTAAAAGTTCTCACACTGTTTTCATATATTAACTCAATTGATCAGTTTAAGGTTGGCAATATATATATAATAACATTATTCCTTTTTTTTTTCACAGGTGAAATAATGGAATCCTAGAGAGATTAAACTACTTGTTCAAGTTCAGTCAGGAATTTGTTCATTAAATCAGCACTGTAATTCAGATTTCCTCACTATAAATTCTATGCTATTTCTGCTCTATTTGCCTGCTAGAAGGAAATAATCATTTATTCATCTATTCATTCATTTGTTCATTCACTCATTCTTTACACATACACTTAGTGCCTATTAGTACAAAGCACTGTGAGATTTATGGAGCTTATAAACCAGAGGTATGAGGTCCAGTGACAGCTATGAATGAGGTAGAAATCATGTGTAATAAGACAGTAATAGAAAGGATTATGAAAGGTCATCACTGGAATAAATTATTTCTGGCTAAGGAATCATGGAAAGCTATACAGGAAAGGTAGTATTTTAGGTGAGTCTGAGTGGCTGGCATTTAGGCAAAGAGAGATAGGGCATGAATTCCAAGGGGTGGAAACAGTATGTGCAAAAGAAGGAAGAAAGTGAAGTATGGAATGTGCTCAAGAAACAGTGAATCATCCTTTTTGCTTGAGGGGAGTGTGAAGCTTGAGAGAGGAAAATAAGGCTAAAAACTATTTTAAAGACTAGACTAATATGCTTACAATTTTCATATCAGGCAGAATGAGGTTATGAAAACAGCAAGGGTCTTGTTGAAGATACCCAAGTTTAGGTTCAAATACAGGCTCTGTTGTTTAGAAGCTGTGTGACTGTGATCAACTTACATAATTTCTCTATAACTTTCATATATCATCCATGAAAGGAAGACATCTGTTAAATATTTCAGAACTATTTTTTCAAAATAATAAAAATAGTTTACTTTCAGGATAGGTGTGAAGATCAAATGACAGGATATTTGAAAAGTGACTGGTACAATAAGGTGGTCAGTAAAAATTAATTTCTGGTCCAATGCTGTGGTAGTCAGGGCAACCCAGGGAGGGTGTTTGCTGAGGCTGGTGATGTAATGAGAGTCATGGTGGAATAAAGCAAATATGCTGAGTGAATCAGAAGAGAGAGGGAGTAAATGATTAGAGGAAAAAGTCTTTTCTGCAACAGAGCACAGAGGGAATGAATGTCTCAATGAGGTAACACTACTGGGAATATTTACTATCTAGAATGATAAAAGAACATTGCAACACACTCTAATTAAATCAAAGTAAAATACAGAAAAAGATTGTAGTGAAATTAATTCTGGAATATTGCTGTGGGAAAAAAATCTGAATGAAACCAAACTTTGAAATAAAAGAGGCTTTCATACTGAGCTCATATTAGAATCAGGGGCTCTAAGTCTTTCGCTTCTCTCACCTTTGATCTCTGGGAGAGGTCATCTGGATGAAACGAAATGTTCTCAACTCTCCACACCTGGATAAATGTCCACCTTTCAGAACAGCCACTCAGGAAACTCACCCAGGATTACCTGAATAGAAATTCATTTCAGAGGGAACCTTTTTTAAGAGACTCATTTAAAATTAGGGACTTTGATCACAAGAGTGTGCCAATAGCTTACTTGACCATGATTCTACTGTCAGAAAAACCTATGAGGTCAAACAGGAAGAGGCAGCTATTTGTTGAATGGCCTTCTCTGTTGAGCTGTTCTTTTTGAAATGGATATGTGAGGCTTTAAAGCTACCCTCTTCTTTGTTGTTACAGTCATTTTCCAAAGCCAAAGTGAGGCTTGGAAGAAAAATTCTGTTTCTTCTAAACTTCTAACCATAAACATTTTTCTAGATGTTTATGCATTAACTAAATATTTACAAATGTAATAAGCAAACTCTTAGCAACTGATATTTATTGTGTATTCTCAGTATGTGGAACACTACTTAAAACTAGGCTTTGGATAAAAGAAGTGGATGGAAGAGAAAGCATGTATGACTCTTGATGTTATGTTTACAATAGAAGCAGAGGGGAAATGTATGTGGATCCACATACCTACAAAATGGAATCACTAAACCCTACTCTCCTTAGCTTCTGTGACTCTTCCTCCTGTGAGAGTGGCTGAAAGAATTCAATTACTTTTTCAGGGTTTTCAACATAGCATAATTGTTGACTGATAATCTCGTACCTAGAAACAATACTCTGTAAACTCCCAAGAGACATGTTTCCCTGCCAGTACAGTCCATTGCAGTCTACAGAAGAGGCCTACATGGATCCTATCTTCCTGGACCAGATGAGGCGCCCAGAGTTCCTGACTTGTGTGTCTGACTATATACAGTATGGCTGTAGTAGTTGCTGATGAAGAGTCAGGAGCTCATTCAATCTCCAGAATGAGACTAAAATTAAAACTGAACACTTATCATTTCCTAGGAGATCGTGTAGAAAAAATCCTACCATGCCTTTCGGCACCATTTGTGTTTTCACTCTAACTCCAGTTTTCCCAATGTATTGTCTTTCACACGGATTCTAATCTCTATATATCTCTATACATCTCTACTCTGATTCGACCAATCCCTCTCCACTGCTATCTCCCTAATTTTTGCCAAGAAGCCTTCTGTTACTGAAAGTCTGACATTAGCAAAATGTCCTCCTAGTTCCTCACTGGCACTTTCAGACAATTTTGGCTCTTGCCTTCATTTAAAAGCTCAACTTATTTGAAAAGCAAGGCAACAGGTCATAGACTACCTTTCCTATTTGACTCCTTCACCTACCCAGTTCCAGGCCCTGCACTCATAAATGATTCCAGCACCTGGTTCCCCATCCTCTTGAATGTTGCTTCTCTCACTGATGTTAATGATTTCAATATCTGCTGAAGTGATCTATCCAATAGCTTGCCCTTCTAAAACTGTGCCTTCCTCATGTCTGAAGATGTTTTCTTCCACCTCACCTTAGCATCCATGCCCCTGACATTTCCCAAAACTGTACTACTCACACAATTTTGATCCCAAGCTCAAATTTCTCCATCTAACAATATTTATCTAGCTTTCCAAGTTTATTACAGTATCCTCACTTCAACCACAGCAAGACAGTCAATTCATCGACCCTGGTGATTTCTTAGAGAATATTAGCTCCTTATTGTCTTCCTCTTTTCCTTGCCAATTTAGAGTCCGTGATCACATTATCTGCCAAAGCCCCAAATCTAGTTAAATCTATCTTTTTAAATTTTATTTATTTATTTGACAGAGAGAGAGAGATCACAAGTAGATAGGCAGGAGTTGGGGGGAAGCAGGCTCCCTGCTGATCAGAGAGCCAGATTCATGGTTCCATCCCAGGACCCTGAGATCATGACAGGAGCCAAAGGCAGAGGCTTACCCCACTAAGCCACCCAGGTGCCCCTTAAGTCTACCTTTTCAATGGCACTTCTTCTGCACATCAGCACCGGGCCATGGCACAGGAAAAACAAACAAACGATGACCGATCTCTGTTTAAATTTATGACCGCAAATCTCAAGTGGGCTCAGTTGAATGCCCTGTATTTGTATAGCATTTCTCTACTTAATTCACTTTTTCATTCTTTTAGAAGAATATTTTTCTATTTCTGTCTTTAAACCTCCAGATCTTTATTCTCAGCTAATGACCTCATTTGTTATTTCACTTAGAGAGTAGAATAATTGAGAAAAGAACTACTCCCTATTCCAAAACCAAATCTCCCAACCTATTTGCATTTGTACATTCATATTTTCCCTTCTCCCATATTAAAATGAATGAACCGTTAAAGAAGAGCTAAGGCAAGTCAGATAACTTACATTCCAGATATCAGTATTATAAAGCTGTAAGAGTTAAGAATGTAGTATTGGCACAAGGATAGACAAAGAAACGACTGGAACAGAATAGAGTCCACTGCAGTGTAGTGGAGAAAGTACGGCTTTTTTAATAAATAGTGTGGGTCCAATGGAGATACACATGGGAAAAAATAGTTTTGAACCCTGACTTATACCATAACAGAAAATTAATTTCAGATGAATTATAGATCTAAATATTAAAAAAAACAATAAAACTTTTAGAAAAAAAGATCTTGATTTAGTCAAAGATACCTTAAATAGGATATAAAAAGAAAAAGAGTCTTAACTAGGCTACATTAAAATTAAAACCTTCTGTTCATCAAAAACACTATTAAGAGTGAAAAAGTAAGCCATGGAGTGGAGGAAGACATCTGCAGTACAAATATCTGACAAAGAAACAGAATATATAAATAACTATCACAAATCAATAAGAAAGAACAATCACCTAATGAGAAAATAGACAAAGACTTTAAAAGATACTTCTTAAAAGGGAGTATTTAAATAGTCCATAAAAATATAAAAGGATGTCCAAATTCATTACTCACCTGAGAAATGCAAATTTAAGCCATAATAGTATACCGTGTGTAACAACCAGAATGACTAAATTGAAAAAAAAAAAAATCAAATGTTGACAAAGATACGAAATAACTAGAACTCTCCATACATTGCTAGGAGTGTGAACTGGTAAGAGTGTAAACTGCTGGAAACACTTTGCGAAACTATCCACAGAAAATGAATACACGCATAACCCAGTAATCTAAGTTCTTGATAGATGTCCAAAAAGATCATATACATATGTTCATCAACAAACACATACAAATACATTTATGGCAGCACTATTTATAATGCCCCAACACTGGAAACCACCTTAATGTCTGTCAGCAGTAGAATGGATGAATAAATTGTCATATATTTATACAAAAGAACACTGTTCAGTAATGAGGATGAATGAATTAATTACATCTACGGGCAACAACATGGAAAAGTTTTACTAATGTAATGTTAAAAGAAAGAAGGCAGACATGAAAGAGTACATTTTCTATAATTCCATTAAGATACAGTTCAAACACAAGGCAAAAATTAACCTGAGGTGTTAGAAGTCAGGAGAATGACTACCCTTGGCAAGAAGAAGGAGTTTTTTTTAGCACAAAATGAATTTATCAAATATCCTATTACAAATACACATTTGAGTTACCTTTGCAATTTATAAAAATCATCATCATGGCACTTCAAATAGAAAAATTAACAACAAAATAGTAAAAAAACAAAATTATTGCCAAAGATATAAATTTAGTTCAGGTTGTCAATTTTTCCTAAAGTCTGCATAAAATGCATGTCTAAATTTTGCAGAACTTTTCTTTTTTTAAGATTTAGTCATTTATTTGAGAGAGAGAGAGAGAGATTGAGACAGCACACAGCAGAGGTGGGGAGAGGCAGAGGGAGAGACAAAATCCTCAGGCAGACTCTGCACAGAGCCAAAAATCAAGAGTCAGACACTTAATGGACTGAGCCACTCGGGTACCTCTAAATTTTGCAAAACTTTTAATTCTCTTTCTGAAGCCTTCATTATATTCTTTTAAGAAGAAATGATGTCACGGGGTGCCTGGGTGGCTCAGTGGGTTAAGCATCTGCCTTCGGTTCAGGTCATGATCTCAGTGTCCTGGGAATGAGCCCCTCATCAGCCTGCCTGCTCTGCAAGAAACCTGCTTCTCCCTCTCCCTCTACCCCTCCTCCATTCTTGAGTTTTCTCTCTCTTACATGAATAAATAAAATCTTTTAAAAAAGAAAAAATGATGTCATTTAGCCATGTCTTTATTTGTAAAACTGTGAAAAACAAAACAAAAGGTGAGAAAATTACTTCGAAATAAATCAAACATAGACAGCCACTTTCTCAATCGAACTTTTTTATCACCAGGCCAACTCTGAACACATACAGTGCTGTTTCAGGAAGTCCCATGTACAGAGCCCCTGCATTACTACGTCTCTTGAAATTTTTTTTGCCATAACTATAATACAATGAACATAACAACAGCAATTATCTCATAGGGTGTTATAAAGATTAAGTGAGACAAAAATGTATTACCCTGGAACAACGGATGTTAGTACTTAATAATTACACCCTTAATTTGTATTGATATTGTTAACATCAGAATAACCTGAAGTGTTTGCTAAATAACTACGGATTTCTGGGCTCAACCCCAGACCTACTGAAGCCAGATTGCTAGCTGGGCCTGGAAATCTGCATTTTAACTAGCTTTTTGAGTGATTCTTTTCATAGATTTAAATTTGAAGACCACTATCCAGAGATTAAGGCTTATTTCTTACTTCTCAGAGCTCCAATACAGGGATCTGTCTGTGCACAGTAAATGCTTGCTGACAGTCTAACTGATATTTAATATTACCAGATGGGTATGATATAAATTATTAAAGCAATCTGGAATTTGCAGCACATTTATGCAGTATAGGGGAATAGATTTTTACATTTTGAACTTCAGCAAAACCTAAAAGGAGGCTTGATTTGTTAATAGTATTAAAAGTAGCCTCAGTTTTAATCATCTTAACTTTCTTTATGAAAGATTTGAATCCTCTCATATTTTGCATAACACATTTTTCACTTTAATTCAGGACAGTTAGGTTTTTATTGCTCTTCGTTCTTATTTTGATTTACTTTAGAAGATCCAGAGAGTATACACATGTGCTCATGGAAAGGACAAATGACCATAATCCCTGAGTTCTGCACTATTAACATTAGGCCCACAACTAGGCTTCTGTCACTACTTTCTTTCTTATATTTGTGTTCATTACAAGGAAGCTTCCAGTCTAAAAGGAGAACTGCAAATGAAAATGTCTTCAACTATTTGAATCAAACAAAAATTTAAATCAAGTACAGTATCTATTTAAACTTCTCGTCTATAGACTAGTTACACAATTGGTTGCACTGAATAGAAAATTTTAATAGGAGAATGAATCTTTTCATTAGTTACTTGATTGCATTGAAAGAACAAGAGAGTCAACCTTTGACAAAAGGAAAATTAGCTATCCTCTGGTGAGCATAGCATAATATATAGAGTTGTTGAATCAATATGTTGTATGCCAAAATAAATGAAACATTGTATATTATCTTCAATTAAAAAAAGAGAAAAAAGTTAGGAATTATTCTAGCTTCATTTCTGTTTCATGTCATTAAGTAAACATAAAGATTGAAAGATAAAGCCAGATATTTTATCCATGCAAGAAAATGTTTAGGAGCTAAATGTTCTTACTTGGTGAAAAGCCTTATAGCATATGCTCTATTGTGAAAGATAAAATTCACATGATTCATGTACATATTTTCAACTACTATCAGCTATCTCAGTAAATCTAAATTCTCTAAATTCGTTGAAGAGATTTAGCGAGCTTTTATGACACATTTATATCATAAGCCAAATGTAAGAGTGTTTGGGATTAGACATGAAGAACTTGACCAGGCCACCAGATGGACTTATTTTCCAGCCAAAAATCTGATCCTTTATAAATATCAAACACCCTTGACTTTCTGATGCTACAGATAACCTTTAAAATGACTCTGAAGAACAGTGAGACTTTTTTAAATCTCTCATTCTCAGGAAAGGAAAGGATGGGATTTTTTTTCTTTTTTTTCTTCTGGCAGTGATGCTACATTCTGACAGTTTGCTAAGCAGTGGAAATCATGTTATAAGCAAAAGTCTCTGCAAGACAGAGATTCTTACAAAATAATCTTTTTTTTTTCCCCCAATGGATACTGGCTACTTTGAGAGGATCCAATTCCAAGAACAACTTCCATGAAGCAGGGTTCCCTGACACTGAAAGTGCAGGACACATATACTGAACCACTAGGCTTCTCTTCTACCACTGTCCAGTGATGGCTTGACCTCCAGACCTCCTAGTCTATCTCTGTGGCACAGGCTGACTTCAGACATACAAATCAGTAACAGTAACCTACCTTCTAATAGGATAGAATAAACTTTGAAAATGAATGACTGTCTTAAACAGAAGGTTTAGCGATTTAGGAAAGCAACAAATTAAAAATGCTTTACTTAAGCATCCAAATAATCTGATTTTTCTTAGAGTTAACCAGAAAATTCCGAGACATGTGAGGAGCAGTAGAAAACTTCAGATGAAATTTGACTCCTGTTGAACATTCATCATTGAATTTCCTTGCATTTTGAGAATCACCTTGGTAATCACACATGGCCCTTGTTATTGACCCAGTTAGAGAAAGTTACCTACCAAAGACCCAAACAGTCATTTGTACACTGATTTTACATTGTTTTCCATCTGTTTCCTTGACCTCTTTTATGTCCATGAGAACTTACAGCTTTGAGTATTCAATTCTAGATTTAAGAACAAACTGAGTTGCAGAACATTTTTCATCTGTCTTTCTTATCAGTAATGGCGATGGTGAATTCTGTTGCGACGCCTGAAACAAATCTGAGCATGCTCAAAAAACAAAATAGATTTGGAGAAGGAGACCCCTTCTGGAGACATGTGGTTGGTAGGTGAGACTTCACAAGTACTAACCTCATTTAAAAACTTGGAGGACACTTCCCAGCAGGCTCTGAGAGTAAGAAAATGAGCCTAACTAGAGAGGAGACGTTCAAGATCATTAACAAGGTATCCAATTTAATACTCACCGTAACTCAATACCACATTTCATTCATTCACTCGTTTGCTATGTGTTTTTTTTTTTTTTTTTTTTTTCCTGTCACTCCTTAAAATTAGGAGCTCGGTCTTAATTAAATGCATAAAATTTCTCCAAGGAATAAATATACGAAGTGGCAACACTTACTTTCCAGTAATAAACTGACTCCTGGACGGTGTGCAAATAGGCTGGACATAGTAGTTCTCCAGTTTAACGCCTTCGGCAGCGAGCCTGTCAAGAGTGGGAGTCTTGATCTCCGAGCCGTGGTAACCCACATCTCTGAATCCCTGATCATCCGCTAGGATGAAAATGAGATGGGGTTGGGAGGTGGCAGCCGTACTGGGCTCCGGTCTCTCTCCAGACTGAGCTCGAAAGGTCGCTTCCTCCTCCTCCTCCAAGCCCTGGCCCCAGGATAGGTAACCGTAGGTCAGGAGGCTGAGCACCCAGAAGCCTGCCAGCGCCCCCATGGCTAGCATCTTTCCCGGCCAGACCCAGGCTCGAGGAGGCGGGGGAGGCGGAGGCCCCGCACAGCCCCTGGGGGCCATTCACTCGGGTCCCGGCTGAGAGTCCACTCGCAGAACCACGCACCGCGCGCCGCCGCCGCCGCCCACATGCACGCGGGAGGGGTCGACCGAGCAGGCGGTGGACCGTCTCCACTTGGAAAGAAGTCCTGCGCCCCTCTCAGCTGTCACCACATCCAACAACGTCAACCTTGTAGAAGTGGTGAGACGTCGGAAAAACAAGGAGTCGCTCTTGTCCTCCAGTTTTCACTTTCTCCTCCTCCCCGCTCCCCCGAGCGAGCGGCTTCCGCACAAAGTTAATGCTTCCACCCAAAAGCTGTCGGGAGAAAAAGTCTAGTAAGGCATTGAGAGCCCCCTTCTGTGGGGGCTTCCCCTGCCAGAGCGCCCTGGACGCTGCGGGGCGAGGCTCTCGCGGGCGCGCGCGGGTCGCTGGGACCCGCCGTCCGGCGTCCCCGCACCTGGAAAGCCCTGGAAGTCGGGCCGCCACGCCTCGCCCCGGCTCTAGCAGATAAACAGCTGCCTGAAGGGGACTGACTTCCTGACCACTCTCTCCACTTTTCCAGGGCTCGTTCTCCCGGTCCTCTCCAGAGCGTTTGCCAATCTCCCCGACACTAGGCGGCGAAGCGAGGGGGGGAAAAAGCCCAGTTTCCTGATTTCTTTCCGCGCCTAACCCCCCTTTTCCTCCAGGAACGTCGGGCACCGAGTCTCCGGGCCGCTGGAGCGCGTGGGGGCGCGAAGCGGGGTCCCCGCCCCGGTGGCCGTTCCACGCCGAGCCCACCAGTCTCCGCCGAGTTGGTGCACCCGGCCGAGGCGCGGAAAGATGGGTGCGTTTTGTCAGCCAACTTACTTAGTTTGGGCACCAGGCGTTCTTTGCCGCCTCCTCCCTCTTTTCTGTCCAGTGAATCACGGAACGGTACTTTCTGCTTTAGCGCCTCCAGGAAGAGGGGGAGGGGTAAGGTTGGTGTAGAGGTTAGGTCTCTCCTTTTTCCTTTCCGGGAGGAGGAGGAGGGAAGGGAGGCTTTGCGGGACGGAGGGAAAGCCGCGCGCCTCTGCACGGCCCCTGCGGGATCCAGGGGGGTCCGCCAGGGCTAACTCCTCTCTGGGTTTCCCCGGCTGCCCCCCATCATCCGGACAAGGGGCAGACCGCGGCGGCGCGGATCGGTTGGGGTGAAGCGGGCGCTTCTTTTCGTGGGTCCATAAATGAAGAGCTCTCTCGCCCATCCCGAACGTTGCGCTTGCAAACTTTTTCTAGCTTCGGAGGGAGTGCGAGAGAAGAGCAGGAGAAACAACAAACTGCGTGGCATACTTTCTTCCTCTTCTAGTTTTCCTGTAATAATCTCTTTCCTCCACCCCCCCCCCCATTTTTCCTACTCCTTTATCCCCGCCTCCCCCCCCCCCCGTTTTTTTTTTTTTTTTTAACAGTCGCGACTACAAGTTTTTAAATTGAATTTCCTTTCCCTTTTGTTGGCCTTGACAGCCTGACTTCCTCAAGAGGTTCTCCCTACGTGAAGATATTGAAATTGTCCCCTTATTCTTACCGCTCCCCAAACTTACCCACAGGGCATCTCCAGCCAAGAATGTGGGGCGAGGAGGAGTTACACATTTCCCCCTCGGGAACTGAGAGCCCAGTCTGCACTCCTGCAGTAAGGAAACCATTTCCCATATAATAGTTCCAGGAACTTCATCATTTTTTTTTTTTTTTAACTGTGTGGAGTGAAAGTATTTTAAAAGCTTGTCCTGACTAGGAAGATATGCCTGCTTTTACTAGAATCACAGGTTTTTAAAGCCCTGCTCCATCAGGAAAGGGATCTGTGGTACCTATAGAGGAGGCAATCAATGCCAAGAGCCATTGAGACATGTTTTTCTTTTCCAAAATTTGTTCAAGTTATTTATTGAACACCTACTATGGGCTGGCACATAAAAAGCCAGATTCTCCCAATTGCCTAAGCATAAATCTACGTTTCACTTAGCCATTTGTTTTTAATTCCTTTTTGTTGCTAAAATTCCTGTTTAGTTTCTAGGCAAAACCTTCGTAAAATGGAAACTTAGCACCTGTGAAACTTGCCGTGGGCTCCATATAGGTAATTTTGCTAATGTGTGTGGGCTTCTACTAGTTTATTTTCTTCCATGAGGCCATTCTGATTAGTCTGTGGAGAGATGAGCCGTGTTAGAAGTCCTATTTGGAAATATGATCTTAACAATTCTGTAAGGTAAATCACCAAATATCTAATGACTGAACTGAATATTGCACTGAGGTAAGGTTCCCAGCCTTGTAGGCCCAACAAGGTTCTTGAGTGTCAACAGGAATTCAGATGGATTGACTGCTTTTAGTTGGGGTTAGTCAATGACGTAGCACAAGAAGTGTCCGTGTTGCTCTGCAAGAAAGAGTGTACTTATCAGTTCAGATTTCAAGTAAGAGTAGATAATAATAATAATGTTAACATTTATGACTTACCATGTGATAACCATAGTGTTCTATATACCGTTTATATACCATATATACATATATACATACATATGACTTACAGTGTTTATACAGTGCTTTACATACTTTATTACTTTTCTTTCTCTACCAATTTTATGACATACTTTTCCATTCAACAAATATCTGAAGAGCTGGGCCAATGCAAGTAGCAAGGGAAAGTAATGTTTAACTAAATCAGGCACAGCATCTGCTCTTGTGGAACTTACATTGATGGAAAGAGATAAGCCGATCAATGAATCATCCCCAGACTCCAAATATTACCTACTATTCTGTAGTATTCTGAAGCAAAGGAACAAATTTAAGAGAAATTTTAAAACAAATCTGACTTAGACTGGGTGTGGTTAGTGGGTGAGGTGGTGCAGGGAAGTAACCTTTAAACTGAGAGAAATGTTTTGTTTGGTATCCACCCCTCGTTCTTTTTTAACAGTTTAGCTTTTTATTGAACAGACTACAGAAGTTTCGTCAAAAAGACCAAAGCTCAGACTCTTCTGATTCTTCTTTCTTTGCTTCTACTTTCTTCTCAGCTGGGGCAGCAGTGGTGGAAGGAGCAGGACCTTCTGCTGGTGCTGCACCAGCTCCTGGGACATGTCCATCAGGCCCTACTTTGCAGATAAGGCTTCTGATGCTCACATTGGCCAGAGCCTTTGCACACAAGTCCAGCTAGGAAGGTTCAACATTTACACCCACGGAAGGCTCAACATTTACACCAGCTGCTCTATCCTCTGTGACCCAGACCTCATCGTTGTGCAGGATGAGGGTTGAATAGAAGCAGACAAGCTCCCAGAAGGAGGCCATGGTGCAGGTGAATGCTGAATGGATGCTACCAGGCAAGGTGCTTGCTAATCACAGGATGAAATGAGGGCCTCACCCCTCCCTGGCCTTAGCTTCTGCAGAACAGAGCACCTTAGTGGCGCTGAGGAAAAGCTGTTATCTCCTTTTACAGGAAACTTAGACTTGCAAATCCGTCTTCAAAACCCATGTTTTTCAAAAAATAATCTTCCCGCAAGTGGGTATTAAGATATTTTCTAGCCACATAGCACAGAGAGAACACAGCTGCCAGAGTTAGAGAATTCTAATCTTCACACAAGGCATGCATCCTCTCCACATTAAGGATAGAAGGGCAGAACTTTGGCCCTAAAAATGCCATTTCTGGAGTAAATAGTACAAGTATTAAGGGAAACTAAGAACTATTTACAATTAGCAGTAAGAGCCAAGAAACAAGAATAGTCATGCTACAGCAGGCCAAATGAGATGTGAGTCAAAGGGAAAATCCATTGGTTGGGTGCCCTAACCAAAGTGGGAAATGGATAATGGTTATTCCCACATCCACAAGAAATACCTTGAGAATGAAATCAGAGGCTGTTGAGTGCCCTATCCTTTACTGTACATACGCTGGTATTATAAGCACATAAACTTCACATTTCTCATAACAAGATTGGGTTTCATGCACTCTAAGCAGTAGAGTCTTTAATCCCAGATTAAAGACCCTGTATAATTTAACTGTTTTTTCCTGACTTTAAAGCCAGCATTTTGGGTGTTCAGGACTTAGCTTCACTTACAGAACAACACCATAGGTTTATTTTAGCCTAGATATAGTCATATTACACAGTCATGGGATGACATTACAAAAGTTAAAGGTACTATTTGATTCAGTAAAGAGAGAGAGAGGAAATAGAATTGCCTCGAGATGAAATTAGTGCAGACTGATTATTCAGGTGAGGTTTAATCAGGAGATGGGACTGTAGCTCTGCCTTAAACGACAATCAAAATTTGGGAAAGAAGAGAGGAAGTTAAAGGAAGGACATTTCAGGTAAAAGGAAAGGGAAGACCAACTGCTCGAAACACTTTTTGACTGGGGTCGTATGGTATATGATGTTAGGAAGTTCAGATCACACCAGATATTGAGAAGATTTGAAAAGGTATAAAGCACTGGAACTTGATTTGAGGGCATTAGGGTGATGAGGTCCTGTGAGAAGGACGTAACATGAGAAAGTACTTAAGTAAGTCGTATTAAGGTCCTTCCTGGTATAGATTTATAGACACGGAAGACATAGACATAGAAGCAACAAATAAGGGCTTCAGTTTAAAAAATTTGAAGAATTGAATTTTACCCTAAGAGCACTAAGTCTATCCAAGTTTTTTTTTTTGATTAGGGCAAGACATGATAAAAATATAGGAAGAGATATCCCAGGACATTTTTAGGGAATGATTTGAAGGAACAAAGACTAGAATCACACATCTGCCACAGTGTGAAATTTCTACAGCAATATACTCTTTAAATTAAATAACTATGCTATGACTACAACATTTTCTGGGAGAGGGGCATTTGTTAAAAGTTTAGAAAGAAGTAATTAATCACTTAAGAGAAAAACAAGTGGCAAAGGAATCAGGGACCCAGTAAAGGACCTTCTTTGACTGGAAGATGGAAAAGGAAAATAATAGAAGGTATTGTCAAAAAGGTCACCATCAGAGGGGAGATCAGAGTAAGACAACACAGAGTGGCCTGGGGCTCTTTAGGGGACCACATGGGTGGTGGATGCCAGGGTGGAATTCAGGAGTGCTTATGAAAAGCCTATCAGTAAATAGAGAAGTTAAGAAAATCATAGAAAAACACTAAAATGGATAGTTGCACAAATTTCTTTGAAACATTCATGTTAATCCTTGCCATAAAGGCATTTCCCATAGCCCCCAGTATGCATGAGCGGAAATGCCCTAGCTTACTATTGATAAGTAGTTGTTCTAGTTACACCTAGATAAGTCATTGTTGTTATTTTGCTTAGTAAGAGAGCATGCCTGCTACCCTATTTCCCTTTCTTCTATACACACTTATTTTCAACTAAACATGTAATTAGATGCTTAAAAGATACAGCTGATGTTTAAATGTAGGCTTAAAAAGTTGTGAAAATAGTCACTCCAGAGATTTGTAGACTATTAAAAAGATTTAAAAGTCGGTTACTGCTTGTTTAGGTTTATAAGCACAGTAAGTACTTAAAAATGAAGGAGTAGTCACCAAGTTTAAATTCATGCACAGTCTAAAAGAAACATTTGTCCTAATATGGCCATTTCGATATGCTTTCTATATAATCAACTCCCTATTCATCTTTATTAACTCTTCATTAGACTCCAGAATGAAGGCTGCTTTGAGCCATTGTCTCAAGAAACAAGAGCTCTCTGATTAGGGTGGTTAAGTAACTGATTCAGTAATTGTTAAGTAAAGATCACTTCTCTTTCTTGGGAAGTCTCTGTTGAAATAAGCTGTAACAATTTGAATAATGTGAGGGACACTAAAATTTCAACAGTGTATAAACAAAGCTACCCAAAAGTAACAAGGTTTTTGACATTAGGAACTCAGAAAATCTGAACTGTCGAAGACAAGATCTTTCATTCAACAAATGTGCAAAAGCAGACTTTTAAACAGAGTTTGTACAGTGGAATTTTAAGTAAAATTCTTTATTATTTGCATAGCAATGTAGCATTTCAATTTCTAGACCTGGCTGCCCATCAGATTCTTTTAGGGCTATTTATTTATTTATTTTAAATAGGAAATTCCACCCAAGACTGAAATCAAAATATCCAGAGCTTGGGGATATCTATGTTAAGAAAACCTCTCCAGGTGATTGTGGTATGTATAGAATTTTGAAAAACCACTGATTTAGAAGCCAAATCATCGAAGTTTTGATAGGATTATTTAATGGATGATGTTGGTGCCATCTATCAATACAATATGGGAAACACAGCTGAAAAAGGGGTGGATAAATCTAGAGTCAGAACATCTGAGGGCTGAACAATGAGTTTCTGTTAGATGGTAGGAAGAATTAAAGTTGGGATATAGCCAAGCCACCAGGATCAAGAAAAGAAGGGAAAGGCATTAAAGCTTAAGTGGGTGAGTGACAGGGGCAATAGACCGTGCAGGCACTGCTGGATTCAGATACACTGAAAGGAAAGACTGGAAGGAAAGGCCAAATTCTAAACCCAGCTCATCTATAGTGAGGTCTTCTGGCAGGATCTGTAGTATTCTTCCTGTGGCACGAGCCAAAGGTCTGTCCTGTTCAAAGGTACTGACCTCCCAAGGTTGAAATGTGCTAGTTTCTGGTCTCAATGAGGCTAGTGAAATCTAGAGTCAAGGCTACTCAGTAAGACTAAGTGCCCAATCTGGCATCCAGAAAGTAGCGTGTTCCCAATTTTGGACTGCATGAATTTATAAAAATCATATGTTTTAAAGACTATATGAATCATGTAAATCTTAAGAATAAAAATCATTTGAATGTATAAGATATAGTGGTGAAACTAATAGAAGTTGGTGATTGGAGAATAAAAATGAGGGAGGAATAAGTGATTATACCTAGTTTCAGGTTTAAGGAAATTGCCTGAATGGTAGTACCATTTATAATGGTAGAAGTCTTGAAAGGACTAGCAGTTTGAAGACTAAATGGAAAAACTTGCTCTGGTTGTTGAACTTGAGATATGTGAAGCATCTCAATGGAGGAGTGCAGTTGATAGGTGGATATATGGGTCTGGACCTCAGAGAACAAGGGAGGAGAGAAAATTGTATCCACATCTAGACAGGGTAGGTAAAATTTGCCAAGGGAATTTGGAGAATACGTAGTGAGAAAGGAGCCTAGGACAGAGCTATTTAGGATAGGGAAGATGAAATAGAGTCCACAGGGAAACCAAGAAGTAGCAAGAGAAATGTAACTGCAAAGATGGCAAGTTTTATTGCACATTACTCAATAAGGGCATGGTGCCAGCACTATGCTAAGTGGTTTCTCATGAACTATCCCAGTACTCTTCACAGCCTCTGCAGATAGATGCTATTATTACCATTTTACATGTGAAAAAACCTAGGTTAAGTTACATCAGGTGGTTGTACCAAGAGAAAAAAAGAGAATGACATCATAAGAGAACAGAGTATCAAATAGCTAAGAAGAGAACTAACACACAAGGAAGTGAGAAAGGTCAATAAAGTCAAGAGTGAAGAGAACAGTGAGATGAGGAACATAGTAGGTGTTAATTCATTGGAACAAGCTCTCTACAAAGAACTTACTAAAGCTCTTTTCTTATCAGACAATGACAGAGCTCTATAGTATTGAAGTGTTGATGAACAAAGTAGGTTTGAAAAGAAAACAGGGTTTTATTTTAACTCAAAATCTATTAAAATAAATTGATAATCATCAAATCATATAAATGTTAGAGGAGCCAGATAAGACGTGCAAAGCCTTTATAAGGAAAAGTATATATTTATATTGGTAGTTGAAAATATTTGAATACACAGTTTTGAATAAACTGTTTTCTAAACTAAGGACTCAGTGTTATAAAGTTGATCAGAAAGGTGCACCAAAGAATCATACTTCCCCCTTGCTAGCTGATAAGTTACTGAGCCTCTCTTTGCCTCATTTTTCTTATCTGCAAAATATGGATAATAACAATACCTATTTCATAGTGTGTCATGTTACTTATCTATCACCAAACAATGCTGCGTAACAAACTACTCCTGAAATTCAAAGGCTTAAAGCAACAATAATATGTTCTTATGGATTTGAGGATTTGCTGGGTCAGATCTGCTCCAACTGTTTCCCATCTCCTCCTGGGATCAGTGGGATGGACACAAATTCTTGTTGGGGCATAGGTGAAGCACAAGAGATCAAGCTGAACCAAACAAACACATATCAAGGCTCCGTTTACCTGTTTACATCTCACTGACCAGTGCAAATCTTATAACTAAGCTCAGAGTCAAGGAGTGGGAAATATGTCCTTCCCTGGATGAGGCTATAAAAAAGTTGTTGATGCCAGAAGAGGTGATGAAATGGAGCAAAAAATTAAGTCGACCACAGTTGTTTTGAGACTTAAATGAGTTAATTCATGAAAGCACATAGAATAGCCTTTGCCATTGCAAGTAGTATTAAGGCTTGTTTTAATTTTTATTCCTATTATAATTATTCTTAAATTAATTTATAGTGTAATTTCATTCCAATAAAACCTCAGACTGATGATAATTCAGAACTCAACAAATGATAATATTTGTAAGAAGAATAAGAGTTAAAACAAGCTGTTCCCCTAAATTGGCACGAGGTAATCACTTTTAACCTATCACTAAGGAAAGTCCAGTGCCATAACCAATCATCATATAGAACAAATGGCCCTGTATTGTCATTATATGAACTATCTGATAAGTATATACCTCTGAGCCTCATTCCACTGCTGATTTGAAAACTCCCACTTTGTGAACTATTCTTAAATGCATGATAAACTCTTACCAAATGACATAAAGATCCTACCTGACCATAGTTAGGACTTATTACTCTACAACAATAATTTAATACTGATTGATGAAAGAAAGGAGAGACCAAAACCTGGTACTATAGGAAAACAATATGTGAAAATAAATTTCTCAAAATAAAAGAAACTAAGCATTTAGAATGATGAACATAATAAGATAATTATATAACCACATCAAAAAAGATTAATTAAGCCATATCTTATAGCACATACCAAGAGAAAAACATCTAGTTGAAATTAGAGAGCTATATGTTTAAAAAAAAAAAAAAAGTTGAAGGAAGCCCAACAGAAAATTTAATTGATTATATGAAATATAGGTAGGGAAACTCTTCTATTTTTGGTTTTTAAGTGATATAGAAATTTTAATGACAGATAATTATAAAATACTTACAACAGAGTATTAAATCAGATATTTTAACTAAGATACCAAGATTCAAAGCTGTGATTTTCCTAAGAGGTGTGCCAGAACAAGATGCCAGTTTTCAAAGGAGTTATTAAAAACCAGTTTGACAACTCTTAACATTCTTACCCATGCAAAGGTAGTAAGAGGGTCAGAGCATGTGGCGATTGGAGAGTATGAGTGAAGAGATATTTTAATAACTTGTTGGTGTGCCCTGAGAACTCCTCACCCTGTCTACAGGGGCCTGAGGAGGGAGGTGCTAACCTTCTGAGATTCAAGTGGTCTCGTGTCTGGCTGCTGCTTGAAGAAGCCTCTTCAGGACTGACTGCCAATGAGCCAGAGAAAGAGAGAGGCTCCCAGGGACTAGCCAGCTCTCCCACAGCTTGTCAGGACAAAGGATGTTTGAAGCCTTCCTGGGAACCAGTTGTGGGCCATGTATGAATAAAGGGGGCCTTGAGTTGTCTTTGGTCCTGTTCAGAAAGGTCTCCCACAGACTCAATCAGACTTAAAAAAAAAAAAAAGTCAAAAGGTAAGTGACCAGTCTGGAGGGCTAACTCTCCATTTTATGCCTAGAGATACTGCAGATAGGAGATGGTCAAAAGCTGGTTGGGAGCACATACAACAAAAAGTTACCCTTGAACAACTGCCAGGCCCTGAGTGCATCATACTGGTCATTTAAGGACTTACTTGACTCTCTCACCTTTCTCTGTCCTTGCACATTCGTCCTGGAGGAGGAGAAGTTGAAGTTAACATGATAGGGAAGGAAGGGTGGAAGTACTAGGCAGGGAACAGTAAACGAGAGAAGTACTCTAGGTTTCCAGGCTGAAGTAGTGCTGATCTGAGGAAGGGACAAAAGATATGATTTAAATGAACTTTAGAGTTTTCATAACAATATATGTATCCTAAATCTGAATGTCAGATTTTGTGAAGCAGAGAAATCACAAGACTATTTGCTTTTAGGATTGACTCCAGAAGTTTGAAGGGCAAGAGGAAGTAGGCCCACAGAATTTAGATACATTGAGAAATAAAAACAAATTGTGGTATCTACTGGCTTTTCTTGTTCAATTTAACAGATAGGAAATGCTGACTGTATGAAAATTTGTTACAAAATTAAGGTGAAAAAGGAAAATAAACTGGGAAGGTATCTCTAGTAACATAACAAGAGAAGAGTTCAAATGTATTCCACTAAAAGAGTTCATTCAAATTTTTAAGAAAAATATCTTGACCTCCAATAATAAATACGTAAAGAATTTGGACAACCAATGCAAATAGAAATGGATCAAAAGAGAGTAAATATGTTGGTCTTATTTGTAATGAAAGGAATATAAAGTAAAGCAAACAATTGTAATTTCTATACCTATTAAACTAGTAAAAATAATGATATATGAATTGTAGTATCAGTAAGAGTGGATGGAAACTGATACTCTGCTGAGAGTATTTGTTTGATAAATATTTTTCAAAAAATAACATGGCAGTATATATCACAGTATCACATACAAACCACAAATATCTTTACATATTAGTGCAGTAGTATCATTCTTTGACATTTTATCCTAAGAAAATAATGTAGTAGAATAAAAGAAATAGTTAATAAAACTGGTCATGGGAGCACTATCTACAATATAAATCTTAGTGTTAAGTGATAGAAAATGGATTAAATATATTATGAGTCATCAACCTGATGCAATGCTATGACAATTAGAAATGATAATTATGAATATAATAAAGGACATAAAATATGCACCTAAAGTAATGCATAGTGAAAATAATAATGTGAAATATTTTGTACATCAGAAATATATATATACAAAAATATATGTTAACATATAAGATATATGTATGCATATCTTATACATAATTTCAAACTAGTAGCAGAGACCATGTCAAAAAGAATAGAAGGTAACAAGAAAGAAAGAATAAAAATAACTGGAGGAAGTAAAGACTATTACATAGGACACAGAGGAGGAGGAAAACTCTGAGATCTGGATCTGATGTGGTTTCATGCTAGCTCTTCCTTCTATCTCCCTGAGATTTAGGGCAACTGACTTAGCTTTTCTAAGTCGCAGTGACCTCAAGTAAAAATAAAGAATTGGATAAAAACTATCCCTAAAATTATATCCTTTAAATTCGCTTTTTTTTTTTTTTTGGTTCCCTTTCTTTCTCATTAATAAAAGAAAGTGCAGGATTTCTAGGGCATAAGCCAGTTGGACACCTGCCAAACTGATGAAGTCAGAGAGATTTCAAACAGAAACCAGCTTAGAGGAATTTGTATCTTTTCAAAAAGTGCTTACACCATCTTCTCATGATGAGAATACATATATGTATTCACTGTAGGTTTACATATCTTATTTTGTTAAGGAAAAAAACCCTCAAATTTTGTAAATATATCACCTCTTTCCTTACTTGAAAAAGAAAAGGATATTTGAAGATTAGTTTCAAATTCACCATGGCACAAGCTCTTGGAATTTCAGTTTTCTCAACTGAGAAAACTTCCCTATCTATTTTTACAGAGTAGTTCTAAGAACCATATTAGGACAATATACACGAAAGTGTTTTGAAGTCATCCAATACCATATGCCTGTACGTTCTTCTTCTCTCCCTAATTTTATTCATTTCTCTGAGTTCAGAAAACCTCTAGCCTCTAGGGATTCCTGAGCAAATACATGACTCAGCGTCCATCTGAAAAGAGTAGGTGGAACTCTAAACCTAAGCCAATGGTTGTGGAATAGTCTAGTTAACTTTCCACATAAAAACAAGAGTTATGGATACTGAAAAGTCCATAACCAGCCAAGATCAACCCACAGTGAAAGATCATTTTAGAATCATAGATTTCTAGTATAAGGTATACATCCTGGGTAGGCCCACCCCTGACATTGCAGGGCTGGTGTCAAGATTAAAAATGGAGGTCTATATGCCATATATTTAAATATTTAAAAGTTATAAGTCAAGCTAATAAGTCAAGACTCAGTTTGAAATCTCTGACTTCATCAGTTTAGTTCTGTCCAACTTATTTTTGCCCTAGAAAGCTTGCATTCTCTTTTTTTTTATAGGAAGAGCATAGGAATATATATTGGAAACAAAGATACCAATTTGAGAGCTGGAAACCTGATTCAAGATTAGAATTCCTGGATTTGTCAGAGTTCCATGATCCTAGTTGGTGGGTTAGTTGGTCCCCAGTCCTTGTTTACTCTTCTTTCTTTCTTCCCCTGCTCCTGCTCCTATACCACAAGACCCTTCTAAAAGTATGTAGCCCCTCCAGACCAGGTGGCCAGACTGCCCTTTAACAGTCCTGTCTTGCTCTCCCCTTCATCCAGAGAGCCTACTGTAGCTGTGTGACCCACCCTCAGGAGGACAGACATGAAGAGTGATCTTTGCATGGAATGTCCAGGTCCCAGACATTCCAAACATGATCTTGAAGGAGGTATATGGATTCTGGGTGGGATCCCTGCCTTTTTGGGAAGGAGCATGACTGGAGGATGGCCAGACAATAGTCTCTCACAGGGTGGGAACCCACGGCAGGTGCCCCTCTTGCCAAGGCCTACTGTACTATTTCTGGCCTTTTGATTAATCAACTACTTTCATTGCCCAATGTCCTACTTACCTCCACTAAACCTCTGCTAATATCGAGTTCACTTGTGTCCACCCTTGGGTTCAGTTTCACTTTGGGCCTTCTAATCCTCAAAATGGTAAATCTTTGCTCACACCCTTCTTCTACTTTAATTCCTACAAAACACATCTTTATTTGTTATCATTCTCTCAGGGGATTACCATTTCCTTTGTTAACTTTGGCAGACAGGCCTCTCTGCTATTTATTCCCTTACTTAGCTCACATACTCTTAATCAATTTCAACGATATGTTTGTATACTTATCTCTTTGTTCTTTTCTCTTTCCTGATTTGCCATTCATTCAATTAACAACCATAAGGGTCCACTATTAGTCAGTCATTGGTGATACATACAACAGGGTATAAAATAGGCATGGTCCACCCCTTTATGAAAATTGCAGTTTACTGGGTGAACTGATAACGGTGATTATTACAATTGCAATGAGTGCTGTGAAGATGATGTATATCTCTGAGAGTCTAAAACAGAGGTCCTAACCCAGTGTGGGATCAGACCCCAACCATCCAGCCTGTGTTATTTTATCAGCCCAAAGAGACTAAGAAACTAAGTCATGAAAAGAAATTGGTGCCTATGTTTGCTCCATATGTAATTTAAAACATCAAGATCTTCTATCATTATAAGTGTAAGGCAATCCAATGTAGTACTGATTTTTTTCATTATAACCACTTTAATGCTTTTTTGAATTTTCAAATACCAAAAATTTTATTTTTATCCAATATTTATGATACTTTGCCTTTTTTTTTTTTTTTTGAGGCTTAGCCTCTTGTGCATACTAGCCATAAATTCTTCATATCTCTGTATGCTGCCTTCTTTAAAACTCCTCCAGTTAAGAGGAGGAATTCATTTTTTCCTCTCCTTGAATGTGAGTTTGACTGCATGACTTCTTTTGGTCAGTAGGACACAAGTGAACTTGATATTAGCAGAGGTTTAAAAAGTGCTTGTATCTGGGGACTTGCCTTTTCTCTTTCTGTTTTTCAGAACTTGTGGGTAGAAACCAGTAATAGCCTACTAGAGGATGGGAAATTACATGAAGCAAAGACAAGTAATCCCTGCTTCCAGAGATGAGGCATACTAGAACCACCTAGCTATAAATAAGGCCATTCTGGACCATGAGCCCCAGCTGCGTTACCAGAGATCCATCGAGCAGGCCCAGACCGTAATTGCCCAGTTTATTCACAGAACCAGGAGCAAACGAAGTGACTGTTATTTCAGACTACTCAGTTTGGATATGGATTGCTATACGGCAACAATCCTCCTGCGATAGTTAATTTGGCGCTATCTGAGCTCAGGCCATGATACAAAGAATTAGAAGTGATGGAGCCTTCCTAAAGGAGAAGCATCTAGAGATGGGAATGGAAAGACCAACAAGGACTGATTGCAGAGACCAAAGTGAGAAGAAAACAGGAAGCTGAATGTCTTCTTAGAAAGGAAGTACAAAACTAGAGGGGAAAATTACGAATATAATGGGAATAAAATTAATGAATATAATGTACTTGGTAGAAAGTTTATTCTGACCTTAATCTTTGTCAGATAATAAGATAATAAGAAGAGCTTTTCAAAAGAAATCTGTTTAATATTCTGCATAGAGGGTTTCGACATATGTCTGGTACATAGTGAAAAAACAGTAAATATTTGTGGAATAAATAAAACATCCATGGATTTTTTTCATTATGGTATTTAAATAGCATACTGTACAGTGCTATCTACCTCAAAATTATTTTATATTAGATTTCTTTGAGTCATAAATGTAATATTATCCTCATGATATCCTTTTCAAAGAGAATACAAATTACCATATTGGCTTTTTTGCCCCAGAATACATTAATTAGACATGGAAAATGAGATAATCTTGTGAAAGCATCATGCACAGAATCTGGTGGGAAGTGATAAGCTCACTGTAACTGTAACATTTATTGAATGGCTTAGTGGTGCCAGGCACCGTTCTTTGTTCTATGTGGTTATTAACATATTTATCCTTGCATCAGCCCTGTGAATGGGTAGTATCATTGCTTTCATTTTATAACTAAGGAAACTGAGACAAAAGGAAATTAATTAATTAGTTATATAAATCATATACTGGAATAGGAATCTGAACCTAGTCAGTCTGGATCCCAAGCCACCTCCATAAAACCCCTTTTTCTTAGCACTTTCATATTTCAGGAATTTTGTTAAGGTTTTTCCAAAAAGAGTCAAGTTCTTTACTTCTCATAATTTTACCCTGAAGTACTATGTCTATCTGCATTTTATAGTGGTGATCAAAATGTGCTAGATTTTTGTCTCTTTTTTCTCTTTTTCTTCCTACTTTTCCTATTGTCCTCTCTGTTCCTGGTTCCGCAGTGACTAGGAGAGGGCTTTTCTTTCAGTGTGCCCAACGTCCTCTGCACACTCACCCGACCTGCCTTTCTTCTGCTTCATTCAGTCTTCATCCAGTCTGCTGTTGAGCAGTAATTTTCAGTTCAGTTATTATATTCTTCAGCTCTGTGACTTTTGTTCAGTACTTTCTTTATTTTCTGTCATTTTCTTAAACTACTTACTGTGTTCATTCATTCTTCTTCCAAGTTTGGTGAGCAGTTTTATGACCATTACTCTGAACTCTTCTCTGTTTCTTTATCTCTGTTTCATTTCTTTCTGGAAGTTTTGTCTTGTACTTTTGTTTAGAACCTATTCCCCTATTTCCTCATTTTGCTTGAATCTCCATGTTTCTCTGTATTAGGTGTAACAGCCACCTCTTCCAGTCTTGAAATAATAGCTTACTGTAGAAGAGATGAATATTATCATTTGAACCTTGCCCTAGTTCTTGGTAGTCTTTTGAATCTTTGTAATTACCTAATTAGCCTATTTTATTTTTCATGGCTTCCAGTTGTGAGGGTGTCCCAAGACCTGTCAGTGTCCCAGAGGGGGAGATCTCTGCACCTAGAATCAGACTGATTGGAAGCCAAAGCCTCGGGCAACAACTTTTAAAGTATGCAAATATACACAATCCTGTAGGACCTGTGAGCATAAGCCCTGCTGGGCACCAGAACCAGGTGGTGTAGAGGTGTCCTCTAGCAGCAGCTACAAAAATCAGGGCATCAGACAAAGTTATAAGATCCTTCCTGGAAGATACCAGTGAGAAAGAGCAAGGCAGAGGGAAAGCACAGAGCCCAAGTCTGCTGACTCCTTCCCTGAGAGCACCTCTGTAAGCTCCTATGAAGTGAGCTCAACCAGAAGCATGCCCTTCAGCCCAAAGCTCCCAGACAACCTAAACAGGCCTCTCTCTCAGAAAAACAGGGGGTGTGTTTTAGTTGCTACATGTGCAGTGCTCTGAGTCTGTGAAGAACTGTCTGACTGTTCGAGTTTCATGGGATCCAGGAATGCAAGTACCCCTGACCATGAGAGCCAGGAATCAAAGGGTGCTCCCTGGGCTGCAGCTACAAAAAACACCAGACATAAAAACCAGGGCATCAGCTGTGTGTATAAATGCCCCCCCTGCCCGCCCACCCCAGAGAAACTGGCATTGTGGAGCATTGCAGAGGGAGAACATGAAGAAAACACTCCCAAGGATTTAAAAAAAAAAAAAAAAAAAAAAAAAAAAAAAAAAAAAAAAGTTGCCTGACACTTACTGGCTTTAACAAGGAAGAGAGAGAGCTCAAAAATTACACCTGCGTGCACCTCGGCCCGCAGAGAGTATCCTAACAGACCACTGTCCATTTGGTGGACACTCTAAGATTAGCAAATGGATCTCCTTCACATATAGGCTGGGTGTCTTGCAAACTTTCTCTTGGGGTCCTGGGGTGAGTAGGTCAGCACATGATCCCTTTAAGGGCAGTTTCTCAGTTTGCTATAGCCCTTTGGGTCTTGTAGACAAAAGCCCTATTGGTCTTTAAAGTGAGATATTTTGGGGTCTTATCTCTCAGGTGCAGATTGTGAAAGTTGAGGTCCTGATGTGAGATGCCAACCTTTCCCTGCCTCAGAAAGAAGCTCTGGATTTGTAAGTTCTCTTCTGATTGTGGGTTGCTGTGCTGGGGCTGGGGTTTATGACAAGACTGTGTCCCAGCCTCTCCTCCCCTTTTCTCACTGGCCACTGAAAAGGAAATGTTTAGTAAGTTTTCAGGTGTTTTTCTGAGGGATTGTTCCATGTGTAGCTGTAGATTTGGTATGTCTGCAGGAGGCAGGCTCAGGATCCTCCTAGTCACCATCTTGGACTGCCTCCAGCTGGGTGGCATCCTGTGTGGTGGATATCAGGCCTGATGCTTCCTGATATACTCCGCCCCTTTGGTAATAGGTTTAGCCAGGCCTAGCTGGGGTGTATTTCTGTAACATGGGAGGATTACACCCAAACTCATCAATCCTGGAAACAGCTGGTAACCATTACCATGTATTCACTTCACAAATGAGTAAAGACAGTCTGGCTTCAAGTCATTCCTTAACTTTTCAAGGTCACATAGCAAATCAGTGACTAAAGAGTCAATGAAAGTCTAGGCCTCTTGCCTCTTCTTTCCTGCTATCCTTTTTCACTACCTGTTCTTGATTATTCTTTTTTAAAGTAGGTGTCTTCCTTCTTGTTTATAATTAAAGGCCAGAAGATATTAATTAAAAAATAATTAAAATACAACACTCCATAAGTATATCATTAGTAAGATCAGTTCTTATGCACAATTATTCAGAAAGAATTTAATTTTCAAAAAATAAGTAGATTTGGCAAAGAATATATTCTTTTTTTTTACATTTACCACATTTCTTTATTCATTAACCCTTTTTTAAAAAATTTTTGATTTTTTTATAAACATATAATATATTTTTAATTCCCCGGGGTACAGGTATGTGAATCGCCAGGTTTACACACTTCACAGCACCCACCATAGCACATACCCTCCCCAATGTTTGTAACCCCACCCCCCTTCTTCCAATCCCTCTCCCCCCAGCAACCCTCAGTTTGTTTTGTGAGATTAAGAGTCACTTACGGTTTGTTTCCCTCCCAATCCCATCTTGTTTCATTTATTCTTCTCCTACCTCCTTAACCCCCCATGTTGTATCTCCACTTCCTCATATCAGGGAGATCATATGATAGTTGTCTTTCTTTGCTTGACTTATTTCGCTAAGCATAATACCCTCCAGTTCCATCCATGTCATCACAAATGGCAAGATTTCATTTCTTTTGATGGCTGCATAGTATTCCATTGTGTATATATACCACCTCTTCTTTATCCATTCATCTGTTGATGGACATCTAGGTTCTTTCCATAGTTTGGCTATTGTGGACATTGCTGCTATAAACATTCGGGTGCATGTGCCCCTTCAGATCACTACGTTTGTATCTTTAGGGTAAATACCCAGTAGTGCAATTGCTGGGTCATAGGGTAGTTCTATTTTCAACACTTTGAGGAACCTCCATGCTGTTTTCCAGAGTGGTTGCACCAGCTTGCATTCCCACCAACAGTGTAGGAGGGTTCCCCTTTCTCCACATCCTCGCCAGCATCTGTCATTTCCTGACTTGTTGATTTTAGCCATTCTGACTGGTGTGAGGTGGTATCTCATTGTGGTTTTGATTTGTATTTCCCTGATGCCGAGTGATGTGGAGCACTTTTTCATGTGTCTGTTGGCCATCTGCATGTCTTCTTTGCAGAAATGTCTGTTCACGTCCTCTGCCCATTTCTTGATTGGATTATTTGTTCTTTGGGTATTGAGTTTGCTAAATTCTTTATAGATTTTGGACACTAGCCCTTTATCTGATATGTTGTTTGCAAATATCTTCTCCCATTCTGTCAGTTGTCTTTTGGTTTTGTTAACTTTCCTTTGCTGTGCAAAAGCTTTTGATCTTGATAAAATCCCAATAGTTCATTTTTGCCCTTGCTTCCCTTGCCTTTGGCGATGTTCCTAGGAAGATATTGCTGCGGCTGAGGTCAAAGAGGTTGCTGCCTGTGTTCTCCTCAAGGATTTTGATGGCAAAGAATATATTCTTATGATGAGTTCTTGAGGGGAACCTCTCCTTTCCCCTGCTTAGCCTCCCCACCCCCAACTCTTAGGAAGCATTTGATTTTAAGTCAATAGGTCAGCTGAAGCAATAACACCATCTTTGGGTGACATTAAAACAAATGCACATGATTTGCAATATTTCTTGTCCAAAATGGAGAGCATTGATTTTGCTGATAAGATTTTTTTCAAATGCCTTTTAAAACAGCATTCCCTATTAAAAAGTGTTGTCAGCTTTTCATATTAAAATAATCTCATGAGAAGAGCCCTTCTGTGCTTTAAATGTTATTGCAATTGATGTAATTTCCTTTTAATATTGAAGATCTGGCTCATAAAAATAAGGTTTTATAAGACATGTTTCCTATTGTGGCTATCTTGTGTTTACTTACCACAATAAATTAAAAAAACAAACAGATTTTCTGCAGATGTTTCTATTAGCATATTGGAGATTTTGACCCACAAAGTGTTTTATAAACTATATTCTTCTTGGGGCACCTGGGTGGCTCACTTGGTTAAGCGTCCAACTCTTGAGTTTGGTTCAGGTCATGATCTAGGGGTCCTGGGATAGAGTACTCTTTCAGCAGGGAGTGTGCTTGAGATTCTCTCTGTTTCCCTCTGCCCCTCCCCTGTGTGTGCGGGTGTGCGCATGTGTGCATGCCCATGATCTTCCTCTCTCTCTCTCTCTCATATAACAAAATAAATAAATCTAGAAAAAAAGCCCTATATGCTCCTTAAAAACCTTTGAAAAGAAATTGAGTGTATTTATTATTTGTTTCAGTTTAATACCATATCAAAACAAGTTTTGTAACATTCATAAATTTGGAATGATTTTAAGGAATCTGTAATCTATGATATGTTAATAGTTTTTATAAAAATTTACATGTAAATGTACATTTAATCATATATTATCTCTTTGTGGAACTATCCAATTAATTTATGTGTATTTGAATTCAACACAAAATAACCAGTATTTATGTGTATACCGCTTGTATGAAGAGTGTTTTTCAAATTAATAATGGATAGATAGAAAATAATTCTGATTTGCATTAAGCATACTTTTCCTCAGTGTGATAAACTTAGATGACGTTTGTAATGAGACTATTTCTAGTTCATACCTTGTGAAGTAGAAAAGATCAAATGCAAGGGAAGGAAGTAAATAAAATATCAAAGACTTTCTGAAGTTTAAACTGTGTAGGAAATGGTAAGCAAATAGTGGTGTTTCCATTAATTCGAGGTTAAATAGGAAGAGATCGTGGAAGAATAATGGAATCTCAGATATAGCACATATACAAAAATGTATTATATAAAGATGGAAAGATAAGGATGGGAGAGTTATCTCATCAAACATTTTGAAATATATTTTATTTAAATTACTTTCAGTAGAAAGTTTTTTTTAAATACTATTCTAGGGGCGCCTGGGTGGCTCAGTAGGTTAAAGCCTCTGCCTTTGGCTCAGGTCATGATCCCAGGGTCCTGGGATTGAGCCCCACATTGGATTCTCTGCTCAGCAGGGAGCCTGCTTCCTCCTCTCTCTCTCTCTGCCTGCCTCTCTACTTGTGATCTCTGTCTGTCAAATAAATAAATAAAATCTTTAAAATAAATAAATAAATAAATAAATACTATTCTAATTTAACATTTCTATATCATGTTAGCTGAATTTCCTGTCAATGTCATTTTCTGGACTAACTAGAGGAATCTGTTATAATGGTATATTTTATATTAGGGTTTATTTTAAGGACCATGTTGACCTAATACTTTGATTCATAAATAATAACTAATTGAATCTAGTCCCACGGGTAGCTGTATTCTGAAACTTTATAGAGCAAATGAGTAGAGCAAGTTTTAACGAAGGGTGGTTGCTTACCACCCACTCAGACCCTATTCCAGTTAAAACATGCATGAAAAGACTACACAGTAGACACCAAATATACCATGAACATAGAGTAGCTTTGCCTGAATGTTGCGCAGCTTACATGTTTTCCTTCACAGAATATAAAACTTTTTTTCAAGTTCCAGACAAGTGCACACAAAATGAGGTTTCTTCTATGTGTACTTTCATTAACTAACCTGAAAAGTCAGTTCCCTTGAAAAATGACATTAGAATATTTTGCTATTGAGTAATTACTTGGCTTTTCTCCAGTTGATTTTCTATATTCAATGATTACTTTAAAAAAATCACAGATCTCATCATATATCTGTCCTGCTTTTCATCTACTCCATATTCCTTTTTGTCCAAAATCTTTATTTCAGCTTACAAAGACATTGTATTTGGCTAATGGCAATCCCCGCACTGGAAATAGGGGACTAGGTTAGGTTTTGTTCACTATTCTAGGCCCAGGGCTTACCACAGTGGCTGCTCCATACCAAGTTCTTCTTCTTCTTCTTTTTTTTTTTTTTTAAGATTTTATTTATTTATTTGACAGAGAGAGAGAGAGATCACAAGTAGGCAGAGAGGCGGGCAGAGAGAGAGGAGGAAGCAGGCTCCCCGCTGAGCAGAGAGTCCGATGCGGGGCTCGATCCCAGGACCCTGAGATCATGACCTGAGCTGAAGGCAGAGGCTTAACGAATGCACTGAGCCACCCAGGCACCCCTCCATACCAAGTTCCTAACAAACACTAGCTGAAGGAAAAGGGGGCCATGGAAACTGATGTTGTATGAAACAAAGTTCCTTCCTATATTATGTCTAATTATCTTCAGTGAATATGAAAGTCCTGGGATATTTGGTATTTCTTCTTAGCTTCTAAAAATGCCTCAGTTAAATGCCCATCCCCATCTATGGAAAAGAGATTGGGTGGGACCTCCCGATGCTGCTAAATTCCATCAAATGTCTTGCTGAAAAAAATGATGTTGTCTTCCACAGGCACACTGGGATAACATAACTCTCATATTTGTTAATTTACTCTTACATCTCCACTCAACAAATATTTTAGAAGTATATTATGGCAAACACTAGAATAGAGGCTAATGGAATTCTAACTATCTAGCCAAGTCTTTCTCAACTCGTAATATTGCAGCAGAACACAATTGTGCATTGAACTCAGAGGCCAGTTTCATTACTCAAGGGCTTGCTCACCTGAGAGAACAGTTTCCTTTCCAGAAAGGGTGGATTAAAGAATTAATATGCAGCTAGCTGGCTCATCAGAGATTCTTTCCTATATAGGGGAATGGAGCCCAAATTAAAAAATAACCTTTTCATCTCTATCCATTCATTCCCGTATGGAATGAAGCCCTGTCCAAACCAGCTTACATAGAAAACCATATATGTGTCTGTTTCCTATTGCATAGTTAGCCAAGCAAGTTGGTAAGTGCTGTGCCCTAAGAGGCAAGATTTTTATTACAGATACCAGCCATAACTAGGAGGATGCAAGCTGGAAGGCTGTTTAAGGGGCTGGAGGGAGAGTTCCTCCTTCCTGCTGAAGGTGAACATCAGCATCATAAACAGACTATACAGCATGCTTGAGAGAGGGAAAAGACTTAATGAGCACTTCCCCACACGTTCTGAGGGTCTAGAGATGAAAGAGTTGCTAGAGTTAATGGAAGGCATAAAACCAAAATAAAATGTAAACACTTTAGTAATGTGAAAGAAATACACATCTTGCTGTAGGAGAGACATAAACACTTTAGTAATGTGAAAGAAATACACATCTGGCTGTAGGAGAGACAGACAGAGAGAGAAGAAATTGACAGAAGATACAAAGAAAAACCATTCTGTACCACTGGAAAGACATCCTTTGAAGGAGTTCTTCCTTTGAAAAGATAATCTAATACTTTTTGGAGAATTCTAAAATAACCAGATGAATTACTAATAATGAAAGATGCAAGGAAATCTGCTACTGGCCTTGTGGGGAAACAAGGATTTATGATAGCTGGTGACATCTGAAAGGGCCTTAAAGTTCCCTTGGGTAGTTGGGAGCTGCCTTCTTCACGCATATCTTTGAGGGATAAGAATAGGGCCATGGGGAAAAGGCAGTTCAGAAACTGATAGACTCACATACAAACACTGTTCTATCAATTGCTAGATAAAACCTTGAATAATATGCTTCTCTAAGTATCCCAGGTTTTTTATTAGGGTGCTATTTAATGTTCTTTATGAAGTTGTATGAATTATACGAAATAATTGGTATATCCCAGGAACCTCAAAGTGTGACCACCATGTTAACGTGCTATTTCTATCCTTCCAAGATTTCTCAAAGTTCACGTGGAGATGAATGATATTCTCATGAGAGAACATGGAGGTATTTTTAAGATGTATATAATTTTGGGGTATATATATATATATATATATATATATATATATATATTAAGATGTATATAATTTTGGGGTAGGAAATTAAAAGTTTCAGTCATAGCTAGCATTTGCACTGCCTCTTCCTACTGACAATTGAATCTTTTGGAGAAGAGCTAAAAAAAAAAAAAAAAAAAGGATGCTCTGCTCTACATATAGAATGAGTGAGTAAAATTTTTCTGATAGGCTCTCACCTTTTCATTAGATATGGAGTTAGGTCTCAAGTATAGTCCAGAAAGACCAGCTTTTTTTCATTCAAGGGTGTGATTCCAAGGAATGGGGATCACTGAAGGCCATCTTAGAGACCACTTATCACAGTAGTCAAATTCTTTAACATGTTCATGCAGGTGGTTGGGATTATTACCATTTTCAGGAAGGATTCTGTATTATCACGGCATATGTAGTGTTGCCTTGAACTAATCATGATTTATACTTCCTGGAATATGTGCATTATTTAATACATTTGTAGACTTGACCTTAAAATTTACTTTCACTGACCTTTTATTTTTGTGTGTGTGATAATTTGCTACTATTTTTTAAATTTTTATTTATTTATTTTAGAGAGGGATAGAGCACAAGTGACGGGAGGAGCAGAGGGAGGGAGAGAGAGAGAAGCAGACTCCCAACTGCATGTGGAACCTGATGTGGAGCTTGATCCCACCACCCTCAGATCATGGCCTGTGCTGAACTCAAGTCAGACACTGAGCTACCCAAGTGCCCTTACTTTTCTACTTTTTAATAGCATTTTTTTGTTTGTTTGTTTACCAATTCTTTGTTATTACTCCTCTTCTTCTCCATGGAACAGAGACCTATAATGATGTTTGAGAACCACTGGCAAAAACAACAACAACAAACAAACAAACAAACAAAAAAACTGGATAGGGAATGTAATACTGTATTTAGTTTAGAAGCCAAAATAATAAACTATAGTTGACAGATTGAATTCCAAAAGTCATTTCTTTGAAAGTACACTTGAAAATATACTTAGTCAACATTAGGGTAAAGTTACTTCTTTCCCAGTTCTAAAATTTTCTGATTATTATCAAGGAACTTATTAGGACAAGGACTTTCAATTACCTGGTTTTTCCTATAGATAAGATTTTAAAAAGAAGAAAAAATCAAAGTATATAGCTGAAAGGGAATCTTGGAGCTGATTTGCTCACTCTCTCATTTTATAGATATGCCTTACAAGCCTCAGTTTCGAATATAGCAGTCTAAAGCCAAACTTATGATCTTCCTTGAAAAAATGTTTATTTCAGTCAGTGGTAGATATGCAAGCCCCAGATTTGCAAGTCCCTGCTGATGCTCTCATTTACCACATCCAATCTATCATGAAATCTTACTGGTTTTATTTTTCAAGTGAAGTATATTCTGAATCCATTTGTTTTTCTCTCCTTCTACTGATCCAAATGGCCATTATCTACACTCTGGATTCCTGTAATGGTTTCTTCCCTGATTCTGCTATTTTATCTTCCTAATCCATTCTCCATTGAGTTGGCACAGTAATTCTTTTAAAATGCAAATGTGTGATCACATGAGATCAATTTCTTCATGTTGCTATTAACATTGAGACCAAAATCACTAACACCTCCTGGTAGATCCTACAAGATATCACAGGTATCCTTTGGGATACCTGGAACCCCTCTTTCTCTTATCTAGGGGCTCAGAATTCCTTATTTAAGCTACTCTGTGAAGGTGCCTGGGTGGCTCAGTCAGTTAAGCATCTGCCTTCAGCTCAGGTCATGATCCCAGGATCCAGGGATGGACCCCCCATAGCAGGCTCCCTACTTGGTGGGAAACCTGGTTCTCCATCTCCTTCTTCCTCTTCTTCTGCTACTCCCCCTGCCTCTGCCTACTCTCTCTCTCTCTCTCTCTCTTTGTCAAATAAATAAAATATTTAAAAATAAAAAAATAAATATACTACTCTGCTTCAAGACTTTCCCTAACACTTTCCCTTGCCTGGACCAATCTTCCTTGTTCCTGACCCAACTCCCCTGTTATTTCATATCTCGGGTTAGATGTTGTTTCCTCCAGGAAGTGTTCCTCAGCCTCCTTGGTGTAGTCAAGTTCTACAACCTATGCACTTATCACATTTTGTAAATACATTTTTATTTGTGTGATTATCTGGTTATCACTTGAGTTCCCCACCAAACTGTGTCACAGAGTGGGGACAATAAATATTTGTGTACCATATTCTTTCATTATCTGTTACATAACTGGAAATTTAAAAACAGTTATTGTGGACAAAGTCTGAATGAATGAGTTGGATTTTAGACTCAGGCCTTCGCCCTCAGGTCCAGTGATTTCAACCACATTTTGCTGCATTTTCCTTTCTTGTTCAGTAAATAATTCTATCTTTTAATTGAAAACAAAAGGAACACGAGAATCTGAATTGCACAGAGAATTTATAAAAGGGGTGGGGAATACTTGAAATAAATAATATTAATCAGATTATTCATAATGGAATTGTGTAAATAGAAAAACCAAGCACAAATAAGTCTCAATGCTAAAAAAATATAGAAGGACGTAGAGTCAACAAGGAAAAAAATTAAGGATTTTTCACCATTATCATGATAAAATGAGCAGAAGCTATGTTTATCCATATTGCAAGTTGGTCCAGTGAGTCAAGAAAATTAGGAGGACACAGGAACAGAAAAGGGCATCTGTCACTCTACTATTGCTAGTGTACATAAAGAGAGATGAGCCAAGGCATGGCTTTTTTTCAAGCTCTAACATGTAGTTCAAAGACTTGTTATTTTTCTGTAGCTAGTTCTTAAAAACCACAGAAAAACTGAGCTGTTGATATTTGGTTATGGCATTTTGCCCCTCAATAAAAGATTTGCTTAAAACGAGGGAAAAATTTTTCAGTGACCTACTAACCTAGTTAGATTACCAGAGTCAGCATTTAGCAACAAAATGGTTCCCTGTGATTTGCAATGGCCTCTGAACAAATAGTCTAACACTTTTGATGGTAGCTTTTCAAAATCACAATATTTGTTGTAAATGTTGGAAACCTTACTTTGAAGGTTGTAAGGGAGATGCTTGGAATTCTGCTGTTCCCTGTGGAAGAAGCAAATAGAAGACTGCTAAAAAAATACTGAAGCATCTGGGAAGAATGGGCTCTAAGCCCTCTCTCAGGAAATGATCACGCTTTATATCCCACACCTGGGTGGAGTTTGCGTTCTTACTACATCCTGAGTAGGACTGTGTTATTTTAAAACTGACAAAGACTTGCCTAAACCATATGTGATTGTGTAACCCTTACTAAGGATGGCTACTTTAACATCAAGAAATTGCCATTACGCAAGTATTTATAGGTAACAATGCAATGCTTTTTGGATTTGATGCAGGTATAAAGTCAATAAATATAATTTTACAAATACTTATATTTGGAAAAAAGAAAAATCAATTATAGAAAGAAAAGAGGCAAGAAAAAGAAAGACACTTGTATCTACTTTGCTTCATATAAAAAATCTTTGCTATTTATATATGTTAGGTCAAAATTTTTCAAATAATGACTTAGATCTGTTAAATTTTAATGAAAATGCCTCACTTGAGTTTGATCCTAAACTCATACGCACATTTTATCTGGTTGTTCAACTTCAAGGAAGCAGAGTATATTAAATCAGTAATTATATTTTAACTTCAAAAATCAATAATTAGGAATAAAATTCCTCTTTCTCTTATCTTTCTCTTATTACATGACAGTCCTTCAAGAAATAGTTTCCTTCTCAAAAAACAAAATAGTTTACTTGTGATATTTGAATAGTGAATATCAGTGACACCATTGAAATATAAGCCAATAACTTTCATGACAAGTTATTTGCATTTTCTTTTTTGTTTTTTTAGTTTCTTAATCCATAAAATAAGGATAATAATTATCTCATGGGGTTACTGTGAGGATTTAAACTATACATATATGCTTATTCTAAGCATTTTTGTAACTATTATAATAAGTAGGAAAATTAAACTCTGAAGGAAAACTAAAGAAGCAGAAAATTAAACATACCTCAAACATATACAAAGAAACTCAATTTCCACGTCTCTTCACTGTTTTATTAGTGGAAAAGTAAAAACATCTTTGTCAAACATCCATTTTAGAGGTATTTTACTTTATCAGGGACTCTATGTTAAATTAAAAGAAACCACAATAAACCTCCTAATGTCAGGGTTTAATACGGCTTGGGTTTTTAAAAGTAACTCAATGAAATGTTTTTCTGCTTACAGAACTCCCCCCCCCCCCACAATTTTCTAAGGCTTTATGAAGCAAAGCTTGGACATCCTCTGTCCCCGCTCTTCCAGCATAGCAAAAGTGTTAAAGCTTATAGATGGAAGTAGAGAAAACATAACAGATGAAAAAGTGTATGTATTTTTTATAACTGGAAAATTTTATGGCAAAGAAAATAGTATTATTTCAGTAAGGTGAGGGTTTGGCTTTAAGTACAGATTTGCAGAAAAACCTTAAAAAGTCATTGGATATTAATTTTGAGATATATTTTTGAAATACTTCTTAGAGATGCTTTGTCTGAGTGTCAATTATAAATATAAGATTTATGAAACTATCTATCAGGTTGTTATGCAAAGAGCTCAATCTTTTGGCAGGGTATAAAGTAAATGGAGTTTACCAGAACAAGACAAATAAGATATGTTCTCCTTTTGCTTAGCTCTTCAAGGCATAGATTATTATTACTATTATTATTTTGCTTAGGTTTATACATAATAGCTTGCTTAGAGCAATATTAATATGAGTGAAGACCTAGAGAATTTCTTCTTCCTTTGAAATTCACATTACTAAATATAGGCTGTGGCCATTTGGTAATATGCAGTCTCTAGCAACTTGACACGATCCTGCTTTGTCTGGGGTAAAAATACATTATGAATAAGTGAACGAATAATTTTCAGAAATTCAACACTAGTATATATGCCAAATTCCCATCCTTGAAAAAATATGCTATTTTTATTAAATGCTGAGATCTTTCTCTTAGCCTGTTTTTTAGAGTTCATAAAAGGCATAATTTCAGACAACAGGTCAGAATTTAGAAAACACCGTTTCTCTGGTAAAGGAACACCACATAATGAAAGTAGATATGCCTTGCTTTAATGAAAATTACCCTGACCCAGCATGTTGTGGATAAAAAGAATGGTGGGATAGATGAATAAACCAGGAAAACATCAGCCCATCTGACCTCAATCTCCTTTGCAATGGGCATTTTTTAAAGCTGGGTACATATTTTTGGTTTTCCATTTGCCTGGTCCTCCTGATTTAGTGATGTGTTTGACTCCTTCCATTCACAAGCCTGATTCATTTCCTGGCTTTTAAACTCTTTCCTGGCATAATGCCCTCTTGGGCTGCCATCTCAGAAGTAGATCCTCTCCCTTATTTGGGTTTATTCCAAAATCAACTATATTCAACTTGGAACTTTTATTTTTTGATATTTCAAAAATATAAAAATTGATTTTTATATTTTTAATTGATTTTTCTTCCATACTGACATATTTTTGTATGTATCTCTAACAGATAAGGTTTTTTTTTAAATAATTTTTTATTTTTTATAAACATATATTTTTATCCCCGGGGGTAGAGGTCTGTGAATCGCCAGGTTTACACACTTCACAGCACTCACCAAAGCACATACCCTCCCCAGTGTCCATAACCCCACCCCCCTTCTCCCAACCCCCCTCCCCCCAGCAACCCTCAGTTTGTTTTATGAGATTAAGAGTCACTTATGGTTTGTCTCCCTCTCAATCCCATCTTGTTTCATTTATTCTTCTCCTACCCACTTAAGCCCCCATGTTGCATCACCACTTCCTCATATCAGGGAGATCATATGATAGTTGTCTTTCTCCGCTTGACTTATTTTGCTAAGCATGATACACTCTAATTCCATCCACGTTGTCGCAAATGGCAAGATTTCATTTCTTTTGATGGCTGCATAGTATTCCATTGTGTATATATACCACCTCTTCTTTATCCATTCATCTGTTGATGGACATCTAGGTTCTTTCCATAGTTTGGCTATTGTGGACATTGCTGCTATAAACATTCGGGTGCACGTGCCCCTTTGGATCACTACATTTGTATCTTTAGGGTAAATACCCAGTAGTGCAATTGCTGGGTCATAGGGTAGTTCTATTTTCAACATTTTGAGGAACCTCCATGCTGTTTTCCAGAGTGGTTGCACCAGCTTGCATTCCCACCAACAGTGTAGGAGGGTTCCCCTTTCTCTGCATCCTCGCCAGCATTTGTCATTTCCTGACTTGTTGATTTTAGCCATTCTGACTGGTGTGAGGTGATATCTCATTGTGGTTTTGATTTGTATTTCCCTGATGCCATCAACTCAGAACTTTTATGTGAAGTTTTGACTAACCAAAGTCCAGATCTATTTTCTTATAGTGCTACCACAGATAAAATAACCAAACAAAAGCAACATACCTTATTTGGTCTTTTCTCTCTCTCTCTCTCTGTGTATGTGTATAATGAGGTATGTTGACATATACCATTATTTGAATATAAGGTGTACAAATAATGGTTTGATATTTGTATGCATTATAAAGTGATGACCACAATGAGTCTAGTTAACATCTGTCAACTTAGATAGTTACAGGATGTTTTTTTCTTGTTCTTGTGATGAGAGCTTTTAAGATCTACTAGCAATTTTTGTTGTTATTAATTATAGTCACTATGCTGTGCATTATATCCTCATAACTTAATTATTTTATGACTGGAAGTTTGTACCTTTTGATTCCCTTCACTCATTTTCCCCATGCCCCCACTTTCTACCTCTGGCAGCTACTAGTTTGTTTTCTGTATCTATAAGCTTTTGTTTTTGTTTTAGATTCCATATGTAAGTGAGATTGTATGGTATTTGTTTTTCTCTGTCTGACTTATTTCACTTAGCACAATGCCCTTGAGGTCTAACCATGTTGTTGCAATGGAAAGATTCCATCCTTTTTAATGACTAAATAGTATTTTACACACACACACACACACACACACACACACACACACACACCACATTATCTATTCATCTGTCCATACACACTTAGGTTGTTTCATCTTTGCTATTGTTAGTAGTGTTTCAATGAATATGGAGGTGCATCTATCTTTTTGAGTTACTGATTTTGTTCTCTTTGAATAAATACCCAAAAGTGGAATTGCCAGATTATGTGGTAGTTCTATTTTTAACTTTTTGAGGAACCTCCAAAATTGTTGCTACACCAATTTATATTTCTTTTTTTTTTAAATTTATTTATTTGATAGAGAGAGACAGAGAAAGAGGGAACATGAGGGAGAGTGTGAGAGGGAGAAGCAGGCTTCCCACTGAGCAGGGAGCCCGATGTGGGGTTCGATCCCAGGATCCTGGGATAATGACTTGAGTGGAAGGCAGACACTCAATGACTGAGCCACCCAGGTGCCCCCCAATTTATATTTCTATAGTGTTCACAAGTTTTCCCTTTTCTCCACAGCCTCACCAACACTTGTAAATTTCTTGTCTTTTTGATAATGTGACATGATATCACATTGTGGTTTTGATTTGCATTTCCCTGATGATTAGTGGTATTGAGCATCTTTTCATGTACCTGTTGGCCATCTGTATGTCTTCTTTGGAAAACTGTCTATTGAGATCTTCTGCACATTTTTTTAATTGGATTGTTGTGGGTTTTTTGTTTGTTTGTTTGTTTGTTTTGTTTTTTACTATCGAATGTAAGTTCTTTATACATTTTGGACATTAGCTCCTTATCAGATATAGGATTTACAAATACTTTCTTCCATTCAGTAGGTTGCCTTTTCACTTTCTTGATGGTTTCCATCACTGTGCTGATTTATTTTGTACTTAAAACATCAGTTTTTAGATTATTTTATTGACTTGTAAGAAAAACATAATTGATAGCATTTCTGACACTTTTGACTAAGAGAATTTGGTACAATGGGAAAGCAAGGTAAGAACCTTAATGTGAGCATAATGAGGCACTGTTGCATTTAGAGAGCAACCATCAGTCATACATCCTGGGTTTTCTCTCTCTATCTTCCAGTAAATTCTTAATCAATTCAGAGGATTACTGGATATCTCTATTCCTTATTTCTCTCTCTTTCATAAATGTAGAAAAAATTATGGTCACTATCACGTTTGGTAAAATAGCTATCTAGATGCTTTGTTCTCATTTTTTTTTAATCCATCAATATAAAGATCCATTCAATATTCCCTTAAAACATCTGAGTGTTTAATGATTCATTTGATTAAGGAGTACAAGTAGCAGTATTAATTGCAACTATCCTATGTATCACAATTTACATTAAAAAATTAATATTTGACTTCAAGCTATGAAGCACCTAAGAGGTCTCAGAGGAATGAATTAATGATTTTTGCCTCTTGTTTTTAGTTGGAATATAGGGATACAATAACGTATATTCTTAAGTCATGAGAAATGTTCATGGTTATTTTCCAATAGAAAGATTTATTTTTAGAGTCATTAGGTTAAAGTTTGATCTCTTCATAGGAACAATGCAGTTGCTTGTACTTCTTTGTGCTAATGACTAAAAGAGCACACTGTCACTGTATTATTATTTTCTCCTAATACATAATTTAAACTTGTAAGTGTCAATATGATTATGATCTCAAAGTCATAATTTTTGTCTTTATGTAGGTCTTTTGTGGCTCAGGAGAAAAATTCTCACTCCAAGACTACTGGGGTTAGCCAACTGCTCTTCAAATTTGGGTCTGGGTTTAAAGAGGAAAATATGGATAATATATGATCTAGAAGGTATAAAATAATCTTCAGATAAAGAGAATAGTACACCGAAGGACCCTGAGTAAATTACACCTCACAAATCCATAAGAATACCCTGCCAGTTTTAAAAAAGATCCACATTTCATTTCAGGGGCGGTGTATCCCATAATGCAGGTTACACATCGTATGGTAGTGACAACATGTGTAGTACCATGGCCTTCAGACCTGGCTCATGGTTGGATTCTTTCAGCTTAGCTTCTGGCAATCACTACAATCAGAAGTTCTAGAGTATGTCCTGAGAATCCTATTTTAAAAATGTCTCGACTGTAATACCCAGAGTAGACTTGAAGTCAGAGAAACTAAGGTCTAAGTTTGTTGAGTCTCACTTTTCTCATCATTAAGAAGGGGAAAAATGATAACCTGCTATGTAGATTAGAGTAAATCATATGTAAAACACCTGTCAAAAATTGATATTTGGAAATAAACACTATTTTAAAAGTTTGTAATAGATTTTATAATGCAAGATGAACTTTAGTCAGGTGAACAGGATTTGTCAAGTAGGACTAGAGAAGAGTTCAGAAGCTGAGGGTTAAGAAATAATATAATAACAAAAGAAAATGGTGCATGAAGAAGCAGATGAGTAGTTCAGAGTGCTGAGGGAAGCAACAAAGTGGGCAGGCAGGAAAAGTGAAGGTCAGAACCATGAAGAGAATGAGAACCAAACTATCAAATAATGTTGAAAGATCATATTGGAGAGACGACAACCAATCCATAAACCTAGGGAGAAAGTCCCTGAACTCTAGGTCAAGAACCAATGTAGAGATTCTGGGCAACAATCAAAATCCAAGAAGAACCAGCCACCTCTATGAGGGGGGGCACATAGTCCAGCGCTAGGTTACTGTGGAAGCAGCTTTCCTAGATTTAGGGGCTAGGATCAGGCAGTGGGGAGCTTATAATTACAGATTATGGGTGAGTGCAGGCAGTTCTGGATCATGGTGTCTGTGGTGCTGTCACAGTTTTGCCTATTTGCTTCCCTGTCCGTGGATATGAAAGAAGAGAGCAGTCAAAATTCTTTTTGTATTTGAAAAGAACAAGAAGAAATAGTTGTGTCCTTCATAACGATAAAATGATACCACATTTTCACTAAAATGCATAGCAAGTTTTCTCTCAATACAATGGTTAGAAAAATGGGTGGCTTTGGATCTGGGAGAGAAAGGCAAAAACTTACCTTGTGAGGAAAGCATGAACTGAGACTTAGAGGTCGGAGTGGCCGCATCATTTCAGAGAGAAAAACTGGTCAACCAACAGTTACTAATAGATTGGAAGTGAAGAAAATGAAAATAAAACAATTAGAGTATTACTGCTCTACTGATTTGGATGCTGCATTTACTGAAATTTTGCTACCTGGTCCAGATCATTGGACTATTATATACTAAAAAATGTTTTTGTATTCTTCCTGTTATTTTTTTTTTGTAAAGACATTTTTTGAGGCTTATTACATTATTCATATGACTTTAACCCTGCTATTTAATTGTTTCATTATTGTTCACTCAAAATGTTTAGCAATGCCATTTGGATATTTGGTTGGGGCATAACCATTTAAATGACTTCATAGAGTCTAGGAATTCTTAGAGATCTGATTCTTTATTACTATATATCAAATATATTAATATGCTCCTACATCAAGCATTATTTACATTAAATAAATTGATTTTCAGTGTGGTTAATATAATGTACTATTTTGTATGCATTTGCTTATCAATAATTTCAATGTATAATTTAATTTTCTTATTTTTAGCTAATAATCTTTTCAAGTATCTTGAAAATCTAGTAATCTCAAGATGCTGTGCTTTTAAAAATTTATGGAAAAATAGATGGTGTAGAAGTGAGGATTATTTTATATATGTAGGATAATCTCTTAGGAAAAAAGTCTTAAGATTCATAATAAAAGAGTATGAGAGAATGTTTTCTGATCTACAGTATGAGAGAATGTTTGTTGTTCTATTAAAAATCCCATTTCTCAAATTATAGGATTCAGCTATTAGTTTTTGGTATATTTTAGATTTCTTTGGCTTCTCCCCTAAAATATTTTATAAACTTCTTGAAGGCACACCTTCCTTCTTAGACCACATTTTATCCTTAAGATCAACCCAGTGACTTCTGCTTATTAAGAGTTTTTGGATTAATTGTAAAGGGGGTAAAAACGTACCCCCCTTTTTAAAAAGTAATTTTGCTAAACTTTTGCTTAAAATTGTAAGTAAAGTTCTTATATTGGTGACAACTGGCAGAAATCATGAAAATATGTAACCAATAGAATGAGTGTGTAATATCTTAAGAACTTATTGCTGATTTTCTATGTTCTGACCAACGGGGGGAAAAAAATAAAAGGTCAGCATATGGTTTTTGTATTAAAAATACCTCAAAGTTTGCATCTTCGCATATATTATTGAGTTTAATGCCAGTATTGAACTCAATATGTAAGTAGAAAAAGAACATCTGCCAATTCATATACTTGCTAATAAGACTCTGTTACAAATTAACTGGTTCATTTGTACCTTTTTTCTAGGATGAAGACAATTTATCTTATAAACATGGTAAAACACAACCCCTATATATAAATATATGTAAATTTTATGCCAGATCTAATCTCATCTACTTTTTCTTTTCAACTGGTGAATAGGCTATATGAATCAATTGGTGTTGTCCCGCGCGGTGCCACATCGGAGCCTGAGGATTACCTTAGAGATGCCGCGTGGGGGGAGGTGTGAAAACACACCAGTTCACAGCATGTCTATTGTGAAAAGGCTGCAAGGACCACTCATTTCATGGTTCTGGGCAGATTCAGAAAATCACCAAGGCTACAACATTGCCCCTTCCTTACAGAAGTATGTAGATGAAGAGATACAGTTTATAAGATAGTGGAGGAAATGGAATGGGCGAAAAGGGCATAAATGTCCTGAATCATTATTATATAGTGGAATTGATTTTCATTTTGAAATGGAGTTTTCTTTTTCTCATTGTTGTTATGCTGTTTTACAGGGAAATTGTATTTCCAGCTCAAATGCTACCCGTTTGAAAAAATATAAAATATACACTAGTAAGAGAGATTAATTCAAAACTGTCTTCTATTATATGGCATGTAGGAGCAAGAAAATAAATTCATTTAACAGTTTTTGAGTTGGCAAAAACATAATGTGACAAAACAAGCAAACACTTCCAGCCAGCTTAATTCATCAGCGATTCTTACATGTCTTTATTCCCAACAAAGAAACACAAAGAGAAGAATATTATAAAGGATGAAATATACCATTTTTTGAGGTTGTATTTATTTATTTGAGATGGAGTGTGAGAAAGAGAGAGAAAGAGAGCATAAGCAGGGTGGGGGAGGGCGGGCAGAGGGAGAGGGAGAAGCAGGCTCCCTGCTGAGCAGGGAGACAGGGCACAGGACCAAAGGCAGATGCTTAACCAACTGAGCTACTCAGGTGCCCTTGAAATATACCATTGTAATCATAGCTTTCTATATATTTCTTTAGTAGGTTTTGGTTACATCTAATTCCTTCTAAATCAAAACAACAAAACTCAATAGATTTTTGCTTGAGTATGAGCAAGAAGATATATTTTTTTAATCCCTTGGAGAAAAGAAAAGGAATGAAATTTAAAAAGCAAAGAGAAACAGGGGAAAAGTCATTTGTGTGGTCTGACAGAATAACGTGATATAGAGGCCTATAGAGAGATCCCTATGGACTTGAGAAAATGCTGGAACTTCTGAAAAGAGCTTAGTTTAAGTAAAATAAAGACATTCACAAATATGGAGGCCACAGAGTAGGGTCCCAAAGTATATTTGTTGAGCTTAATTGAATAGCTTATGATATATTTGAATATCTGATTCTTTTTCTTTTTTTCTTTTTCTTTTCTGAAAGGCACAGTTAAAGAAATCTGTAGCGGCTGCTCTTCTTCCCCAAAGCTGCTGCCATGGAAACTACCACTTCACTTCTAAGCAAAGGTGACTGTTTTAGTCTCATGTACTTAGTGAAATCTTTTGACCACTTTCAACATGGTGGCTTTTCTTTCCTAAAGATTAAAGCCAAACCCTGATGCAAGAAGTCCTGTGATGAAAACCAAATGTTCATCAGCTACCCAGAATCTACTTTGAATTCTTCTGAGCAAAGGGGAAAGAATTTAAAACTAAGGATTGAAGAATTTTGCTAGACCAATCATTTATGGTTGTTTGTTTGTGTGTGGGTGCTCTGCCTGCTTGAAGGGAGGGTTTCTTCTAGCTGCAAGTTGGAATTTTCTAGCAGAAGGCTGGAAAGAATGATGATAGGGAAGGTAATCTACACTGAAATTTTTCTTGGAACTTATTTTCCAAAAGGAACTTAATTTCAGTGAAGGTTTTCTAGTTTCTCTACTTCTTCTTTAAAAAATCTTAATTCAGGTCTTTGAACCTTTTGTTAAATGGAGATATACTTAACCCTTCAGTGTAGCTATGAAGATCAAGTAAAATAAGTATGTTTTAGACTAATGTAATAATCATGATAATAACAGTAAGAATAATTGTTATGAGCTGAATTGTATTCCTCTCAAAATTCATATTTTGAAGCCCCAAGCCCCATTGCCTTTGGAATGTCTGTATTTGAAGATAAGGATGGGGTAATTGGGTCATGGGCATTAAGGAGGGCACATGATGTGATGACCACTGGGTGTTATATGCAATTAATGAATTATTGAACATTACATCAAAAACTAATGATATACTTTATGTTGGCTAATCGAATTTATAAATAAATAAATAAATAAATAAATCTTTGTATATTCAATGAACAAAGAAAAAAAAAAAAAGATAAGGCCTTTAAAGAGGCGATTAAGTTGGGAAATGAGGCCATTAGGGTAGGACCTAATTCTACCAGAGTAGAGTCCTCATAAAAAGAGAAAATTTGGAGACACCAAGCATGCTCCAGCACAGAGGAAACATCATGTGAGGACACTAAGAGAAGATAGCCACTTCAAACCAAACAAAGAGGCTTCAGAAAAAATCAAACATGCTGACACCTTTATCTTGGACATTCTGTGTCCAGAACAGTGAGAAAATACATGTCTGTGCTTTAAGGCACCCCGTCTGTGGTATTTTGTTAGGGCAGCCCTAGCCAGCTAATACAATAACTCACAGAGACTGAGAACCTACTGTTTTTATAATTAGTACTCTTTCTTGGGAGAACAGCTGAATTAAACAGAGAATAGATGAAGAACATGAAGGGAGCATACTTCCATCTTTGCCTTTAACTTCCCAGGAGAATAACTGCGGCTTATTTTTTTACATCAGTATTTTTATTGCAAGAACAAAGAGAAACCATCTGTGACAGGGTCTTTCACAGTTTGTTATGTTTCTTAGTTCTGAATGGAATTACCTTAATTATCAAATAAAATCTGCATATTTTATTAAACTTGTATTCATTCTCCTGGTGGAAATAGAAATACGCAAGGGTAGTTCAGATTTTTCTTTTCCTTTAAATACTGTGATATCTTGAGTATGAGGTGAGTGAAAATGAGCATCCATTCCATAGAATATATTTGTTTACTGTTTCCTTGCAAGGCATACTTTTTGTTGGCCCAGCTTGGAATGTTTACTACTCTTTGCTCGCTGTTTAAGTGTAGGTATAGCTGGTTTTATTTCCTTTCATTTTTATACAAATTTCTCTGTTCTAGTGAAATATGGATATGTTTATTCTTTCCTTCTTGACAATCAGAAGTCTGAATCCCAATTTAAAATGCAAATTTAGGGGCACCTGGGTGGCTCAGAGGGTTAAGCCTCTGCCTTCTGCTCAGGTCATGGTCTCAGGACCCTGGGATAGTGTTGGCATCCACTGGGCTTTCTGCTTGGCATGGAGCCTGCTTCCCACTCTCCCTCTGCCTGCCTCTCTGCCTACTTGTGATCTCTGTCTCTGTGTCAAATAAATAAATAAACAAATCTTTTTTTAAAAATAGAAATTTAATAAAAATTGGGGAACCCACTAAATAAATAGGCAATGGTATTATGATGCTCTAACAACACCATTAAAATTTCTGTTGGTTGGGGTTCCTGGGTGGCCCAGTCATTAAGCATCTGCCTTCGGCTTGTGTCATGATCCCCAGGTCCTGGGATCTAGCTCCAAGTCTAGCTCTGTACTCATCAGGGATCCTGCTTCTCCCTCTCCCTCTGCCACTCCTCCTGATTGTGCTTGTCCTCTCTCTCTCTCTTTCTCTCTCTCTCTGTCAGATAAATAAATGAAATCTTTAAAAAAATAAAATTTCTGTTGGTTAAGCTTTCTGTATGTGTATATACATATGTGTATAAATATATGTATATCAATTACATATTAGAGATATATTATACTGTATGTTTATTCATCTATATCTATTTTCTATTGTATCCATTTTGACATAGGACATAGATATAGATTAGGTAAGGATTAATCCTAAGAAAATTAATTAAAATGAGAATTCCTTCAATGAGCTCACATATATCTGAAGTTGCAGGTATCAACCTACATGTTATTTTCAGTGTTGATCTTTTCCTTTAAAGACCAGGTAACATTACCACTTACTTTTAAGGCAATTTCTTGACTACTACCTTGGCTCAGTGGAAAAAAAGTGGAAAACTTTTTACCTAAAAGAGAAAAGAGCAAGAATTGAGAAGACCCATTCAAAGGCACATTGACTACAAACTGTGAGTTCCTTAAAAAACCAACTATGTAAGGTTTAGTTATACAAGTTACTGATGCCTAGGGACATTTTAAATTTGCAGTATGTGTACACTAGTTTATCTGAACTTTAATTGAATAAGGCATACTTTGTAACCAGCTTGTTTTGGTTGCTGTTAGTTTCTTCATGACCCTTCTAGTTTTTTTATGTTTGTTAAAACGCATGTTAAATCTCAAAATTACATCATTTAAACCAGGAACAGATGTCTTTCATAGAATATTCTAGTACTACTAAAATTGTGATAATTTTGTGTTGTCTTTGCTATGTACTTTAAAATAGATTTTGAAAAGCCCTTAAATTCATTTTTTCCCTTTACCCCTGCCTATTTATTATTTTAAAATCAGCTATGGTTGCTTTTATACCTGTGTAGAAGAGTAATTTCTGTGTGTTAAAGAGCAGAAGAAACATTTAAATATTTTTGGTTTTGGATTGGAATAAACTACTTGGAAATATAAATCAGTATAAACAACACTTTAAGATCTCCTAGGTGCTTAATGCATAATAGAATTATAGTAGTGTTTGTTGGATAGATATATGAACAATAATTTTAAATGTAGCTTTCATAATTTAGACAAATCCCAATTTTTAGTTTATCACTTTTAAAGAATCATATATGGGGCCTACCAGTTTTATACATGTTTTGGATGGCAGATTCTTTTTTTTTTTTCAATGAATAACTCATTTGTAATATAATGAAAGTTGTAGTTTGAGAAAAAAAAATTGATAAGATTTATTTATTTAATTTGAGAGAGAGAAAGGGAAAAAGAGAGGGAGAGAGAGCACAGTGGCGGGGTGGAGGGGAGCAGAGGGAGATGGAGCGACTCTCAACCAGACTCCACTCTGAGCACGGAGCCTGACATGAGGCTAGATCCCATGACCCTGCGATCACCACCAGAGTCGAAGCCGAGTCCAACACTTAACTGACTGTGCCACCCCCAGAAAAATGTTTTGGTAACTACTCAAAAGTAGTCAAGTCACACACTGACTTATATCCACATTCCATGTGAAAACAGATAAACATCAATGCTATTAAAGATATCTGCCTTGGGAACCTAAGAACACCAGATCTGCCATTCTTGATCTGTTCATTCTGAGTCTGACCTTTAGCTAATGGCAGTGGTTTGGTGGTCATATGGAAGGGTGTGGTTTTTCTTTCTCAACCCTGTCCTCAAAAGTGGAAAACTTGCTTCAAATTCCTTTCTTTCTCCCTCTCTTCCTTCCTCTTTCTTTTTCTTCTAGATAGTAGATACTAACTAATATCATTTTATAGATCCATCATTGTTATAAATATATACACAAACACCTATTTATAAGAAATACTTTATATTGATATATTGAAAGCTTTCTGATACAAACGACTGTGTCTTACCAAGGTCTGTCCCCTACATGTATCTATTGCAGATCAGAATCAATAGCAGATACTAAAAATCTGTTGAATGAATGACTAGCCTGCATATCCTTTTGAAATGAAGTTTTTCACTATTAGCTGTATGAAACAATGCTTAATTTCTTTTAAATTTATACTTTCCCATTTTAAAGCACAATTCCTTAACCTAGTATTCTAGAATTAGTGAACATACTTTATAAGTACAATTTATGTGTTTTTAGGACGTCTGCATACACCTGTAATTGATCATATTACATTTCTTCCCTTAAGAGGAATGGGCAAAGACTGAGTGTAGTTGCAGAAAAATAAGAGTTGTGGGCTGCCTGGGTGGCTCAGTGGGTTAAGCCTCTGCCTTCAGCTCAGGTCATGATCTCAGGGTCCTTCAATCGAGTCCCACATTGGGCTCTCTGCTGGGCAGGGAACCTGTTTCCTCCTCTCCCTCTCTTCCTCTCTCTCTATTTGTGATCTCTCTCTGTCAAATAAATAAAATCTTTTAAAAAAAGGAAAAAAAGAAAAATAAGAGTTGCTATTTGTAGACCTTAATTTGCAGTTTGAGAGATGTATATCCTAAGGATATAATGTGGTATCTGCATTTTACAAATGTGTTAAATACTTAAAACAATAAGTTGCATGTGTATATGTGACAGTTCCTAGGGCTATTTCATATGTTGTTAAATAATGAGAAAAACTGTTCTGACAGTAGTAAGTGGCCTGGGAGTTCAAACACGGTGGTCTGGAGAGGTGAGAAAAATTTCACCAAAGGAAGTAGGACCCGAGAAAAGTTGTGAAAAATGCTTGGATGTGGGTGGTTCATTAAATGGTTCAAAGTCCTGGAAAGTTGCTACCAGCTTGTGAATGCTATCACACTGCCTTAGGGCCATGGAACTTTTGACTCTGCATGGCCACGTTAGTTCCAGCCTTATGGGACTCCAATCTAATAAGTTTCTGTATCACTGATGGTAGAGTCTGTTCAAGATTAATAGTTCTGGTTGCCCTTCTTTCTCCAAGACATAGATCAATGCTGTCACATGTCATATCCCTGTTTAGCTCAATCATAACTAGAAATTTGATTACAAGAGGTTTCATATTCACAAAACATAAAACCTCATGCTGTTCTGTCCAGCCCTTAAGTTGGTCCTCCTACTCCCATCCCGTTTCCCTTTAGAAGCCTTGTTCTTTAGCAGAAAACTAGGCTACATGTTCCATCTCTTCTAGGAACATTCTTTGTATTCTTGTTCTCTAAAAAAATGCCTGTCCCTTTACACTGTTAGCTTTAATGTGGCTGCCTCAAAATAAAGCTGTTTGTTCTTTGTTCTTGGGTTGGTGTCCTCTTGTATTTTGGTTTTCACTACTTGCTTTTTAGTCTTCTGCCTTCAGACACCTACCAGTATTCTTGAGGCTCATACCACTGAATTATATCCCTCTTCCATTTCTCTGTTATTATTGTCTTTTTGTCTACTTATTAAAGCTCTTTTATTCAAGAACACAGATTACTAAATCCTGTGCATTTGTGACTTCAGTGTCCACATAAATAAATCTTCTGAAATGTTGCCTTTTTGGTTCTTTGGTCTTATGTTCATATTTCTTTTTTTTTTCTCTTGGCCAGCCATTTTTACCATTTTTTTCCAACCCCAGAAAAATAACAGAGCTTCTGAAATATTGGTTTTAAATATCTAATTTTCCCATAACCATCATCTATTTTTCTAGCACATTTATTCAAATATCTTTATTGCCACAATTCTCCAAACACATTAAGATTCTAGACCCACATATTTTTAGCAGTCAATATATGTCAATATGTAAAAATATCTTATTGACAAAATAAAATCAATGTTTTCCATGGAGTTCATGGAACTGGTAAAAAGTGATATTCATTAATTTTTTTTAGTGCATGGACATCAAATGTTAGATACCACACATTTTTTTCTGATGCCTCATCTCTAATAAATGAAAAATTAATTATATTAATTTTTAAATTGCATAAATAACTTTTAACTATTATTATAATATTCTTAAAATTTGTATAATTAAAAAGAAAATCAGGGTGCCTGGGTGGCTCAGTTGGTTAAATGTCTGCCTTTAGCTCAGGTCATGATCCCAGGGTCCCAGGGTCCCCTGCTTCTCCCTCTCCCTCTGCATCCCACTCCCTCCCCTGGCTTGTGTTCTCTCTCTTGTGCTTTCTCTCTCTTCCAAATAAATACATTGTTTAAAGAAATAATAATAATGATGCTTAGGAAAAGAAAATAAAGACCTAGAAACCACTGTATAGGAAAACAAAACAGCTATAACTCAAATCACCAAAATAATTTTATTTATTTATTATTTTTTTACCAAAATAATTTTAATATAGCATTTTTCTCCTCATGGACAACCCACTGTGTTCAAATGTAATACTGTGTGTGAAAATGAATTATATGATTTTTTTTGCAAAATGCGATATAATAAATGTATTATTATTGCTATTATTAGGTCAAGGAGAAATGCAAACTTAATCTAAATTAAAATACAAGTTGGAGAGTTTGTCATATTAAATATATAAATCATGTTTACTGGCATGTTTGTGCATACATATGCGTACATATAGGGGTGTGTGTTTGTGTACCGTGTTTGTTTGTTTGTTTGTTTATTGTTTTTACAGAGAGAAAGAGCATGAGCAGGAGTAGGGTCAGATGGATAGGGAGAGAGAGAATCTCAAGCAGGCGCCACGCTAAGCCGATGCAGGCCTCAATCTCAGGACTCCAAGATCATGAACTGAAGCAAAATCAAGAGTCAAGCATTTAATGGTGCCACCCAGGCACCCTTTCTTTGCCTCTTTAACATACCCTCTTAGGTGATCTTCTTTTTTGGCATAGGTATAAATTCAGTAATTATTCTGGTAACGCTCAAATGTTTGTATTTATCCCTGAGGGCTTGACTTGTATTTCAAACTAGTTATCTGATACCGCAATTAGATCCTTCATATACCACTCAAACATACCTGCTAAAAAAAGCAGAAGCTCGTAATTTTCTACCCTAATCTCTTCCTTACACTCTTCTCTTTCTTTCCCACCTTAGCAAATGGCATCAAAATCCATCTAGTTATTTCTTCTGAAAGCAAAAGTGTAATTTCTTTCTTTCTTTTCCACACTGTGTCCAATCTTTCAGTAAATTCTGGGGACTGTATCCTCACATTTTTCTCCAAATCTGTTTATTCTCTTTTAAAAAAATTTTTTTAAAATTTATTTTCAGCATAACAGTATTCATTGTTTTTTTGCACCACACCCAGTGCTCCATGCAATACGTGCCCTCCCTAATACCCACCACCTGGTACCCCGACCTCCCACCCCCGCCCCTTCAAAACCCTCAGATTGTTTTTCAGAGTCCATAGTCTCCCTTCCAATCCCCCCCAACTCTCCGTTTCCACTTTTTAAAAGTCTTAGTTCAGTTTACTATCCTTTTATTGCCTAGAGAATAGCTTATTCATTTTTTCTTTATGTCTATTTATCTTTTCATAACATTCCCCACAAAACAGCAAGTATGTTTTTAAATTAAATCTGTTCATGCCATTTCTCTGCTTAAAACCCATCAATGTCTTATAATTTTATTAACAATATCAAGCAGACTTCTTTTCATGACCTACAGATCACACATGCTCTGGTCTCTGCCTCCTCCTTTAAATTCATTGCAGGCCCCTCCTGCAAGAGTTCACTATGTTATCGATACTCTTTCCTTTTAAAAGTTTAATGAGCCCATTGAGCTCATTTGTAGTCATTGTTGCATCAGCATGAAAGTCTTCTTTTTGTAGGCTTCAATGTTAATGCCATGAAAGTTGCATTTTTGTCTTTCTCATTCACTGTTGATTTCCCAGCACCTAGAATCATACCTGTTACATACACATTAGGTCTTCCTCATGCATTGTTGATGACATTTTATCCCTAAGGCTTTTTTTTTTTTTTTTTAAGATTTTATTTATTTATTTGATAGAGAGAGACAGAGCTAGAGAGGGAACACAAGCAGGGGGAGTGGGATAAGGAGCAGCACGCTTCCTGCCAATCGGAAGCCTAATGCAGGGCTCGATCCCAGGACCACTGGATCATGACCAGAGCCAAAAGGCCGATGCCTGAAGACTGAGCCACTCAGGATCCCCTATCCCTAAGTTTTTAGCTGCAATTTCCTTTCCACAGATGGGTTTTTCCTAAGCACCGATTCTAAAGTTGCCCCCCCAACAAGATTAAATTTCACTTTATCCCTTATCATTTTAATGGTATTCCATACCATTTTAATTTCCTTCACAGGAATTTTCAAAATCTGCAATTATCTTGCTGACTTATTTCTTTGATTATTGTCAGTATTGTCTGTATTCTTCAGTAGAATACAAAATCAGTGAAGGCATCTTCTGGCTTGTTTACACGGAAACTTTAGTGCCCAACACACAATCTGTACACACTAATCCTATACAAAATTTCCCAAGAAATATTACGAAAGAAAATTAACAAATAAATGAACAAAAAAGGCAATATGGAAGATTCCTGAGGAAAAAAGTAGGGGAGGTGAAATCAAACTGATAATGTTTAACAAGTAAATATAAACAGTGTGCTGTTTACTCCATTAAGATTACTTACAAAAATGCTAAATTGCACAGGTTCTTATATTAACTCATCTGGAGAGTACAGTTTGTTCTTCCCTTTTATTTTTTCCCATCCATGACAAATGTTCCTCTAACTCCTAGTCATCTTGGTAGAGAATTTTTCCTGTCTTTGATATGGAAATTGTCAGTGGCTTTTGGAAATTTAAATAGACAGTTTTTTTTTTTTTTCTTAATAAGCCAGGAATGTATTTCCCCTCAGAATTTTATCGAAATGTTTCATATGTTTGAACTTGACTCATATCTGTCCCTATGGTTTCTATGGTTGTCAAACTTCCATAAAAAATATTATCTACCATAATTTTGAGTCTTTAATATAATATTTAATCCATTTATCAAAAAGTGCACGAAATATGAATGTAAAGATCAATGATTATTCCCTTTCCAGATCAAGAAATAGAAAATTACCAGCATGAAAGAAAGCTAGAAGGAATGAAAGAAAGAAAGAACAAAGTAATGAAATTACCAGCACTACATAATCCTACAGCCTTACACACTCTCAATTTCTATTCTTTCCCTTTTCCACTATAGTTTGGTTTGATTTAAAATTTATATAAATGGACTAACAAAATATGTATTTTTTGTTCCTGGCTTGTTTCTTAAAATACTAAGAATCATCTTTTTTTAATGAGTACAGTATTTTTATTCTTTGTCATTACTGGTTTTTGTTACACTGGAAAGAGATATCACAATTTATCTCTTCCTTTCACTGTTGATGGAAATTGGATTTGTTTCCAATTTTTAGCTCTCATGAATAATGTGAAAGTTCTTCTACGTGCCTCTTGGGAACATATGCAAACATTTCTATTGGGAATATTTTAGTAATGGAATTGCTTTCTTATAAGGAATGTTGGTGTGCAGTTTTAGAAGATAATACTTAACAGATTACTAAATTCTTGGTATCAATTTAACATTAGCCAAAAGAATACGAGAATTAGTTACTCCATGCCTTTCTCATCTCTTGATACTAAAAGTCCTTTTGATTTTAGCTCTTCTAGTGGGTATGCAATAGTGTCTTCTTATGTTTTAATTTAATTTTCCTGATGATTAGTGTTTTCTACAAATTTCCATAGATTTGTCATTTGAGTGTAACTCTCTTGCCCATTTTTCTTTTGTGTTGTTTTTTTTTCTATCTTGACTTTGTATGTGTGTTTCCTTTATCCAGCATATAAGCCACTTCTCAGTTATATGTATAGCTAGTATATTTGCTCATTTTTTTAACTTCTTTTTTAACTTTCTTGATGCCATGTTTATATGAACACAATTCTACACATTAAAGTGACTTGATTTATCATTTTCTCCCTTGTTGTTAAAACTTTTTGCTTCCTGTTTAAGAAATTTTTACTCAAGATTGTGATATATGATTTTAAATTCTTATCAAATGATACTGCTTTCCTTTTCATATTTGTATCTACACTTTATTTGGAATTGTTTTTGTGTGTGGTGTGAGGCAGGGGTTAAGGTTTAGTTTTTTTTTCCACATGGGTACCCAATTAAACCTGCACCATTTATGGTTTCTTTCCTTGCCATTGTGTTATAGGGCCACTTTGGCAGAAATCTAATTTGTATATATGTGGTCTCTCTATTCTGTTAAATTGTTCTATTTTTCTACCCTTGTGCCAATATAACATTAAGTTATTGAAACTTTATAGTGTTTTGATTTCAGTAGAAAAAAAAATATATATATATAAATATATATATATATATTTATATATATATATATTTTTTTTTTTTTTTACTAAGAATGAACTTAGAGTGACTCATTATAATCACCCAAAGTTCATAATTTACTTTGGGATCACTTTTGATTTTGTACATTCTATGAGTTTGGACAAATGTATCCTGACATATATTTGTCATTAAAATATCACAGAGTTATTTTACTATCTTAGTAATTCCCTATGCTCTGCCTAGTTATCTATTCCTTCCTTTCCCCACCCTGGGAATCACTGATTCTTTTATTATCTCCATAGTTTTGTTATTCCAGAATGTCATGTAGTTGAAATCATATAGTACGTCACCGTCTCAGATTGGCTTTTTTCATTGAGTAATATGTATTTAAAATTACTCCATGTCTTTTTATGGGTTGATGGCTCATTTATTTTTAGCACTGCATAATATTCTGCCATCTAAATATATCACAGTTCACCTACTAAAGAATAATCTTGGTTATTTTAAAGTTTTGGTAATTATAATTTTTTAAAAGATTTTGTTTGTGTATTTTTGAGAGAGAGAGCACGTGTGCAAATGAACGTGAATGGGGGTAGGGGCCGAGGGAGAAGCAGTCTCCCTCCAGACCAGGGAGCCTAATGTAGGACATGATTCCAGGACTCCGAGATCATGATCTGAGCTTAAAGTACACGCTTAACCAGCTGAGCTACCCAGGTGCCTAAGTTTTGGCAATTATAAATAAAGCTGCTATAAGCATCCATGTGCAGATTTTTGTATGGATATAAGTTTTGACTTCTTTGAGTATATTGCAAAAAGAATGTATATTCATTGCTTTACTGAGTGATGACTGAGGATCCTAGGTTGGAAATAGGAGGGAAAAAATTTAGCAAAGCAAATTTACTATTAAAGTTCAAAGAGATGCCTGTAATTATTTCATTTTTGTAGGCTATCCCTTGCCATGTTATGTACTATACACTTATTTCTAATTCTTGGACTGAACTTGAATGCTTAGATTAAATCTAAAAACCAGTGGTACCTAAGTTTGTATTTACCTTCATCTACTTCAGACCAAAGTTTAATTCTTCATTTTTATTCATATAATAATTAATTATTGATTGCTTCCTACGACACAGGCATTATCCTACATGACAGAGATACAGCAATGACCAAAACAAATTAAAATCCTTGCTTTCATGGAGTTTACATTCCAAGAGAAAGACATGCCAATCTCATCAAGGATGTCTTTTCAGCAGAGTGTTTCCCCTGGGAATCCTGTGTCTTATAGACTGATGGGGCTGCAGTGCCAGGGAAAGTTTATGATATCGTGGAATAGACCCCTCTTTAAGAGTCCAGGACCTGAGTTTGAATCCCAGCCTTATTATTATAACTTGTGGGACCTGAGGAGTCTGTCCTGTGTGAGTTTCCATGTCTTCCATAGGGATTAACAAGACTAAATTCACAAGGTTGTCAAAGGGAATTAAATTAGATGATAGACATGAAAAAATAATTTATAAATTTAAAAATTGTATATATACATCTATAAATCAGTTTAGGAAAATCAACTTCTTTATAATATTGACACTTTCAATATAATCATAGTATTTCTTTTCATTTTGTATATCTTACAAAATTTCTGTCCATGAAGATTAGTAATTTTCTGTGTGGGGGTATTGCACAGACTTTGCACCATTATTTTGAGTGTTTGGAATTTTTTATTCTGTGCAAGTGGCATCTTTACATATTTTTTAAAAAAACTCTTGTGGTTGTTCTTGTTTAAAAGTAAATACTCCTATTTCCTCATGGCTAAAAAGTCTTTTTTTGAAAGTATAATGGTAGGCAAGTTTGGAACTATGTAGACAATAAAGGTAATGCTGCATATTTTGAAGATAAAATTCACATAGTTCTTTATGTTGTTTATGAATCATTCATTCATTCAAATTTTAATGACTACCTTTCTTTTATCAGATGTCATGAGAGTCAAGTGGGGACATAAAACAGGCCCAGTACAATGTAATTATTCTCCAGTAGAGGTATATATACAAAATACCTCTCTCTTTCTCTACATATATATATATATTTTATTCTTGCATGAAAATCACTTTAAAGCATACATGCATATAAACCACTCAAGGGAGAAACTGAAAATAAACAAGCTTAGCTGTACATGATCATATTTTTAAGATACAATCAACTTATCTACTGTTTTCAAATTAACTAAAAAATACTTTAACTCCTTTTTTCATTAATGAGAAATGCTTAATTTATGCTGTCCTATTAAAACTTGATTTCATTCTTACCTGGTAATTCTTGGAAATTTCTGCTCCTCAAAGTAATTCCTGCATTCATGGGAGTTTTTAAATTTTTTTTTTATTTTTTGCAAGAATTTTTGAGAGCTACCTTTTTACTGAGAGTTGAGAATCCTATAGTATCTCCTTGAGGATACAAATTTTGTTTGTGTGGTAAAAGAGAACAAGAAGAAGGAACCAACTTTAATCCTGTTGTAGAAAGTCTACTGTTTAATCCTCCTGTCCTCTAAAAATAAGTGCAAATCCCCAAACTAGCCAATTATTTTTGCACTTTGATCTTGAAAGCATCACATATTATCTGTCACTCATTAACATTATTTGTCATCCTAGAACATTTTATAATAACATTTACATTTGATCTACTTCCTCTAGTAAGGATTTTACCCTGGTTTTATCAGGATTGTTTTTACTAGTATGCCAGATGTTGTGTCTAGAAGAAGCACAGAGATAGAATGATCTTTTTTCTATAGGCACAAGGGATGAAGGCCTGATCACCTCAATTCAGTCTGGAAATGATTTGGGTTAAGGCTGTGCTGGAATCTGAGGTATGGTTCAGTTCACTTCTGGCTTCAAACTTCTCAAAAGAATTCTGTGGTGCTGTTTCTTGCTGGTGGGAATTTACTCTTTTTTTTTTAAATTGAAGTATAGTTGGCACACAATATTACATTAATTTCAGGTGTACAACATAGTGATTTGACAACTCTGTATGTTATGCCATGCTCACCACATGCGTAGTTACCATCTGTCACCATGCAGTGCTATTATAACACAATTGATTATATTCCCTATGCTGTACCTGTCATTTCTGTGAGATACTCATTTCATAAATGGAAGCCTGTGCCTTCCATTCCCCTTCACCCATTTTGCCCATCCCCCCCACCCAGCTCCTCTCTGGCAGTTAACCATTAGTTTGTTCTCTGTGTTTATGGGTCTGTTTCTGCTTTTTAAATTTGTTTTGTTTTTTTAGATTCCACATGTAAGTGTAACCATACAGTATTTTTCTTTCTCTAACTTACTTCACTTAGCATAACACCTTCTGTGCCCACCCATGTTGTTGTAAATGGCAAGATCTCATTCCTTTTTATAGCTATGTAACATTCCATTGTGTACAGGTATATACACACACAGACACACACCCCTCACTTTCTTTATTCTTTATGCATTCATCTATCAGTAGATACCTGGTTCACTTCCATATTTTAGCTATTATAAGTAATGCAGCAGGAAGTGTAGAAATGAGAATATCTTCTTGAATTAGAATTTTAGTTTCCTTTGGTAAATAACCAGTAGTGGAATAACTGAATCATACGGTAATTTTATTTTTAATTTTTTGAGGAACCTCTATACTGTTTTCCACAATGGCTGCATCAATTTACATTCCCACCGACAGTGTATGAATATTCCTTTTCCTTCACATCCTCACTGATACTTCTTACTTCTTGTCTTTTTGATATTAGCTATTCTGACAGATGTAATATCTTATTATGGTTTTGGTTTGCTTTTCCTTGCTGATGATTGATTTTGAGCATCTTTTCATGTGTCTCTTGGCCATCTGGATATCTTCTTTGGAAAAATGTCTTTTCTGGTCTTCTGCCCATTTTTAAATCAGATTGTTTATTTTTTTGGTGTTGAATTATATAAGTTTTTTATATATTTTTGAGATCAACCCTTTATTGGATATCTTGTGCAAATAGCTTCTCCCATTGGGTATGTTGCCTTTTCATTTTTTCTTTTTATGGTCTCCTCTATTTTGTAAAAGCTTTTTATTTTAGTATAGTCCCAATAGTTTATTTTTGCTCTTGTTCTTCTTGCCTGAGGGGCATATCTAGAAAAATGCTGGTAAGGCTGATGTCAAAATGATTATTTGCTTATGTTTTCTTTTAGGAGCATTAGGTCTCACATTTTATGGTTTTAAGCCTCTCGTGTAGATCCTTAATTTATTTTGAATTTATTTTTGTGTATTTGAGTACAGTAATCGAGGTGAAAACAGTAATTGGGGTGAAAAACCATCTGTTCTTTCCCCCTTTGAGATGCATGCCCATGCACATGTCTCTTTGCCACCTCTGTGTTATTGAAAGTGCTGTTAACTCAGCCTTAACAGGAACAAAGCGTTTTGTACATGGAACAGAGATACTTTCATACAACTAGATGAGTTTTCTGGGATATGTAACACATCCTGGTATATATAAATGTATTTGTCTACCCTGTAAAGGAATATTAATAGCAGTGGAATCAAACAACCATTGTCAGAAGATATTAGACATATTAGAAGAGAATAGAGATAGAAGATATTAGAAGAGAATAGCTTTCTTTCCTTTTACTGGGCTTCATTATAGAGATTTCTTGCTTTACTGCCATTACTTTTCTAGGTTGGCATATATTTGCACTCTGGTCAAATGTAGAAAATGAGTTCCAAATTATATGCAAACATCCAATAGGTAATATTAAATTATTTTCAATAATATTTTCAACAGAGGAAATGGTGTTTGCTGTTATAGACTGTTTAATTCCCCCCAGAACTCATATGTTGAAACCCTACCCTTCTTCTTTCAGGTGATTGTATTAGGAGGTAGGGCATTTGAGAAATAAATGGGATTAAATGAGGTCATGAGGGTGGAACACTCATGAATGGATTAGTGCCCTTGTAAGAATCATGACAGAGCTTGCTTCCTCTCTCTGCTCTCCACCACTAAGAATACAGCAAGAAGTTGGCAGGCTATAATCCAGAAGAGAGCTCTCACCAGAATCCAACCATGCTGGCTGTATGATCTTGAACTTTCAGCCACCAGAACTGTGAGAAATAAACTACTGTTGTTTCTAAGCTACCCAGTACTTTTTTATAGCAGTCTGAATGGACTAAGACATTTGTCTTCCATTTAGCTATATCATGACTGTTGTAAAACTGGACAAAAAATATTCCTAATCAGTAACTCAGTGCATTTGAAGGACAGTGTTATTTATTGGTTTCTTTTCATGTTTGAAATTATCTAACATCTACTTTGATCCACATAGATCAATGTTCTGTGGCCTAGGTATAGGCATGGTACATACCTATGGTGGTATACACAGCAAATGGGTCTTTACATGATGCAAAGTTCTATCTAGAAAGGTAAGAGTTATTGCAGATGTGTTCCCTCCATCCTCACACTACAGATGAAATGAGGTGAAGTGACTTGCCAAGGTCATGAGACAGTGACAGTACTGGCAGAAGCACAATATCATAGACACCAAAGTAGTGTTTTTCCACAGTATCTTTAGTGTGAAGCTGTAACGAATTGCATAGAGGAAAGCAGGAGTAGATGACATTAATCTTGATGTAATTCTCTACTTATATGACAGTTGACTCCACCAAGAAATAAAGAAAGAATGGTATCTGTTTTATTATTAGAAGTTGTGTGATTCATGATTCTTAAATAATGTAGTTTTTTCTCAAAATCAGGCTCCTTTTGTTATCTATGAATTGTAGAGAGAAAGAGGAAAATGCACAGTAACTTTTATAAAATAAGTGGTAATAATTTGGCAAAAATGTATTCTGTACTTCATTTGAAGCATTACTCCATTAGATAACATATAAAAACAAGAGGAACAGAATAAACCATCTGGGTTGAAGACTGTAGGAGGAGACTTGGTTGGAAGCTTTTACATTGAATGAAAATATTTGTACTAGAAGAGTTTGATTTTTGTATGCATGGTGGCAGGCAATTAGTTTCTTGGCTGTGCTAACTCATGTTTTTTAATTCAAAGCTAAATATCAGGCATTTGAAAGCACTCTTAAAAATGCAATATGTAGATGAACCTACTTAGAATACAGCAAACTAAAGATACTGAGTAAGTTATGAAAAATCTGTGCTTTTGAACCACCCTGACTTCTTTCCCTGCCCAAAACTCCCTTCCTTCCCCAATGTATTTCTTTAAAGGACTTATTTTCAAGCAATGAATTTAATGAGGGGTTTAAGGAGGGGTTATTTAATTTAATGAGGGGTTACTATATGCTAGGTATTATACTAGGTGACTTATACAGATTAATACATTTAACTCTCAAAAAAACAAAACAAAACAAAACAAAAACAAACAACTCAGAAAGAAGGTTAGTTGGGCCTGCCATGAAACCTTTTCTTGATGTAGAACCCACTTGAAACTGACAACTTAAACCTGGCATATTTTGTTCCAAAATCCAAAAACACCCACCAAGCATTGTGCCTCTTTCTTTGTGGTAAATGATAGAAGTGCAAGACAGATAGAAGTGTAATAACAACCTTCTCTCACTTTCTAGGAAATATCTTGACATTTCCTAGATACTAGACTTTCAAATACTTCACCAGTGTGGCAGACCTCTGAAACTTCTCAGGCTTAGCTTCTACCCTCTGACATACATGGGTCTTACAAGGCATCTGGGTTCTTGTTCCTGATTTCCAGGTGTTTTTGTTGAAGCATCATCAATATAATGAACAGGCCAGTATACTATCTATGTCACAAAAAGACTATAAAGAATGATATGATGGTAGAAGGCCTGAGGTAAAATGGTAAAGATATGTTGTGAAGTAACTGCTTCTGACTATCTTTGTGAGATTTAAAAAAAAAAAAAAAAAAAAAAAAAGGCTAATTCAATAGCTGTGAACTAGCAGCTGGGGACTGTAATAATTTTTTTCTAATCCTCAACTACAGATTAAGTTTGTGGTAATGCTCATTCTCCAAGACTCGAAGACCTATCAAACTTGTATTCCAGCCAAATGGGCTATTTAAATGGACAGGTAGTGTAAATAACTTCTCCTTTTAAGAATCTGCTATAGAGCTAATTTTTTCACTTGTCCGGGGCATGTGGAATTATTTTTGGTTTACTGAGCTTTGAGGAGGGTGGGGGGAGAAACAGTGAGACGAGGGGAAGTTCTACAGAAAGCAGAGAAAATAGCTACATGGGAAGGGCCATCTGACAAAAGCTGAGACTTTGAGTGGAGCTGGAGCCAGTTCTCGGCATCCAGCAAGGAGTGACCTGGGAGGATACACACGTGTCCTGAATTCTACTCCTCCTCTGCCTTCCCAAGGTGCTGGTGCTTTCCAGTGGTCAAACCAACAGAAACCAGAGTGGGTGGCAGCGATGGGGTATGCCGCAGAAATCAGCCTCCTGGAGAACAAGCAGAATAAATAAGTATGGAGAGACTATGATGGGTAGGGAGATTGATTAATGAACATAGTCAAAATACAGGCCTCTTACAATTCAAGTACACTGATGCTATTTACAAGGGGAAAATGAACAAAAGCTCTAAAATGATTAAGTGTATAGCATCTTAACAAATTCTTTCAAACATGGATTTTGTTCTGTATTTTGCTGACTCTACTCTTACATGTCACTTACAGGTTACATGGAAGCTCAGCTGAACTTCTTCCCCAGTTTTGAATTGTTATAGTTGGGCTCACCCCTTCTATTCTTATGATTCTTTCTTTGAAGTTGGTCACTTGAGCCCCTACATACAGAATGGATACTTTTTACAGCATTTATGTCCAAAATACCAAAAAATAAATAAATACAATTAAAGCATCTGATTTCCAAGATTCTATCAGTGAGTAAACATCATTCCACTGAGGTTCATCTCCATTAAAAAATGGCTCATATCTGCTTTTTTCCCTCAAGTACTGATCAGGGAGTATTTCTGTTCTGTTCTTTGGTGGGATGAAAATATTTGGAAGTCCCTTATCTTGATCCCAGCCATTTTGTAAAAGAATTATATTTGCTTGTTATTATTTTCTGTGTCATGAAATCAAATATTTACTTCCTTATAGCCTCAACAGCTGTTTTTAAGACCATTTACTTGCTTCTACAATAGAGTACTTCTAATAATTTTTTTTTTCATGTCCAAAGATGTGCATCTTACATTTACATGTTGGAAGGAGCTCGTGCCAACAAAGTGACTGTAAAATGGAGACGTTTCTGTTCAGTCTTGTGTTTCTGGGTGGGGTTTTGAGCCAACAGAGTTTGAAATACCGAAATCATATATCTGGAATCTAATGTATAATTATTTCTGAATCAGAAATAAGTTTTAAGTAATAAGTTAATTTTAGATTCCAAATATTTTAAGAAACACAATAAAACACTACCTCTTTAATGTTTCCATTTCAAAGAAAACCCCTCACCAATCAAATGTTGTTTGCCTCACATTGAATTCTGAACAGTGCCGGGGGATTGACATTCCAAAAGAAAGATAGTCCTAAAACTGGCAAGTATCCCCATTCTCTTCTGAATCTATGTAGGATACAGTTTAAGAGTTTAACAACTAAATGAAAATTTAAAGGAAACATTTTAAAACTTAGAACGTTTATTTCTTCCTTCATTGTTTTAGGCACTTTGGACTACAAGAAAAGAATGAAATCAGCGATGGTAAAACATCTGGCTGAGTTTTGCTAGTTTTTTATATTTTAAGCATTCCAACTTTCCTTATTTGAATGAATAATATTTAAGTGGGACAATTATTACTGTTCATAATGCTGATCTTTCAAAAGAGGACATCTCATTGTTTATGGAAACTTAGGAATGTGGGAAAGTGTTTGTCCTTCAGTTAACTCGTTCAAACATTTCTGGTCAACATTGCATACCCCAGCAGGAATGGTGTGGTTTACAAAGTAGATTTTCTAGATTTCAGTGACTCAGACTCTCTCCTCGACCATACTAAAATTCAAAGTGTCTGTCAGAATATGGAACTCTTGTCCAGTAAGTGCACCCCTTAGAGAAAGGAATCTGGGCAAGGTCTGGTAAGATTGTAAATAAAACACAGGCGTTAGTTACACCAGAATAGGCTCCCACAGGAATAAAATGCTTGCTTTTCCCCTCAGGGGAAACCACAACTATTAGAGACAAATAAAATTTGGGTTTGTTTTAAGTGAAGAATATTCTTATTTGACTTTTGTTACATGGGAGTTTGAATTTACAATATGTGGAACAAATGGAAAAATTCACTTATCGTCAATAGCAGTTTTTGCATATCTATTCCACGTGAAAAGTAAATAGAAAGATGATGAAGCTAATTTCTAAAATTACCACCAATTTATGTGTTTTAGTGAAGGTCAATTGGCAGGTTACTCCTTAGATAACAGAGCACTTAAAAAAACTTGTTGTTATGGCAAATTTTTTTTTTAAAGATTTTATTTATTTGTCACAGAGAGAGAGGAGCGAGAGTGAGCACAAGCAGACAGAGTGGTAGGCAGAGGCAGAGGGAGAAGCAGGCTCCAGGCTGAGCAAGGAGCCCGATGCGGGACTCGATCCTAGGACGCTGGGATCATGACCTGAGCCAGAGGCAGCCGCTTAACCAGCTGAGCCACCCAGGCGTCCCTGTTATGGCAAATTTTAATAATATAAAAAAGTAGAGAGAATAGTAGAATGACATTTCATTACTCTTTTATCAAGCTTTTATAATCTTGGGCAGTGACTTAATTTTTTCTATCATAGTTTCAGAAATTTTGAGACCTATGAGTCTTCAAGGTATCAGTCTAATATGATGACAATAATTTACAGATGTGGCTTTTGAGGATGAAAGAAATTAAATGAGTTGACCAAAGTTATCCAGTGGCAGAGCCAGAAATAGACCCCTATTTCAAATTGACATTTTAGTAGTATAAATTGGACAATCTTTTTTTTTGTTTGGTTTTGAGTCCTCAGTTGTTAACCTGAAAAATGGGAATAATAATCATAATATGTTGCTTTGAATGAGAGCCATGTAAAGAACCTAGGTCCATCCCTGGAAAGTAGTAGGTCATCAACAGATACCGGCTCCTCTCTCTTCCTCCTCAGACTCTAGTATCCTAGGTCACATATAGTAAGAAGGACAACTCCATTCAGCCCTTTGGGACCACCACGAGTTTGAAACCTTGGCCTCATGAAAAAGATCTCAGTCAGAAGTAACGGACTAATGGGGGAATGTTTGAGAAGCACAGGTGTCTTAACCCAGAAAAGAAGTTGGAAACATTAACAGAATCATGAGGTCTCAGAGATAGGCCATCTGGAGTGTAAAAGCCAAATCCCAAAATGTAAACAGCTGTGTGAACTAGGTATCTTCCACAGACTGACATTCTGGCTGGAGCACTGTTCTTGTTTGTCTGAGGGGCCAGATACTCTGTGGTGGAATTGTGGGTAGAACAGAGTTGATGAGGTGAGTGACTAAGACTGAAGGGGAATAGACAACCAAAGGCAAAAGGGAAAAGGGAGAGGTAGAGCTAAGATCAAGAACAGAGATCAATTTTTATTTCTCTCCCATGTGTTTTTTAAAAATGCTAACTAAAAGAGTTTTGGACTTTGATTGTTGCCTCTTATTTATGCATGAATTCTTTATGTAGATGTCAGGTGGTGGTACAGCTTCTCAAAAATTTAAAAGCATGTGGAAACTTACACCTGTGCATGTGTGGAATCTTCACTGGTATTTTTAATCCAGGCCAGGGACTAAGGTTCCAGTAAATGGGGCTTGCCTGAAACACTGATGGACTAAACTGCTTTTACTCAAGTGTACTAGGACCATTTGTCCACTGACTTCCTTTAAAGATAAAGTTAGACAATAAGTTAGAGTTTTATGTTTCTGTTAGCAATCCTCCTGCTTTTTAAAATATTACTTTTCTGTGTTTTTTTTTTAATTTTTATTTTTAAAATTTCATTTTTATGAGTGCTTATTAGGTAATAATCTATTTGGCCTGATTCATGTCTTCAAACTGTCTGATATTATAAAAATTGGATCACTTTGGGCCATTTTCTAATTCTACAAATAAAAAACATAACATGTCTTAAAATAATGTCACCCAATAAATCAAAATAACTTAAAATCTGACCAAATATTTTGCTAAATTCTTCCTGGTTTAACACATGTGTATTTTATCAAATCTCAAATTCTGTAATAGTCCCTGGACATACCTAAAGAATGCTGAATTTAGGCTGCTATTTAGTCAACTGGTAGAAAAGATATTACTAGTAATGCAGTTTATTGTTTTAGAAACCCAAACCAGCGTCTAAGCAATATCTTAGTCAAAGCTGACTCTTTTGCAGCATAAAAATACTTTAAATCAGACAACAGGATCTTTATGAGACTCAAACACTTACCAGAGGAAAGAAATTTATCATTTTTTCTTTCCATGGTTACAGTTCAAAATACATGTGAAGCAATTAACAACCATTAACATATTTTTCTGGTGTAGTTATTCTGATTAACTTCCTCTACTTGGAGCGTAACCTTAGGGAATAGCTCTCAAAGTGCTATATTTGATTGGAGGAGGGCAACACATGGATCAAAGGACATGGATTCCATCAGTGCTGTTTAGCTGTACATTGCTCAGTCACATCTGATGGGGGAGCCACAGAGAAACACACGTGAGTTAGGGATAGGAAAGTGAGCATCAAGGATCAGAAAAGCATGCATGGTACATAGACTTCACTTAATTCATGTTTGTGCCTTTGGATGGTCTTGCTAGGATAGTAACATTTCCATGGTTTCCTCTGTTCCTCGATTTTCTCAATTGCTGTTCCTCAATAGCAACTGAGGAACAGAGGAATAGATATATTATATATATAGGTATATTATTATCTAATAATAGCAATTATTAGAGTAAATCAAGACATTTATTCTAATACCTAGTAAGAATTTATTCTCCCATATGTTTATATACTTTGCTATTTGCCCTGATCTTAAGGGACTAGTGAGCTACATGTCACACTTAAAAGCTTGCTTTGTATTTTTTTGATCCAATGCACTAATTTTCTTACTCAACCTCACACCAAGACCAAATTAAAATGAAAACAAGATTTCTTTTGGCTACTGAACCATTTCCTAGTAAGAATTGATTTTGAGGACAGGAGGCAAATTACATCACCACTTCTGTTTATCTTACTGCACTATTTCCAAAGTACTATGCTTATTCATTCAGGTACAGTCTATTATGTATTATGTATTCAAGTACAGTCTATTATGTATGCCAGAAAGGAAGGGTGTTTTCATCTGCGAAAAACCAATAATCCAATATTTTCTTAGATTAGAGACTAATGAGTGAATGAAGATAATTCTGACTATTTATAAACACTGTATATTCTAGATTTTGACAGATGATTTGACTTAACTCTTCCCAAGTGGCCAAGTAACCACTTGATATATTAGAGCACTAAAAAGAGGGAGACTAAGAGTCCCATTTCAAAGAAAGCTGTCATACAGGCAACTTCCATATGTCTTCCCCTCCTTTTTTCTTTTTTCCAGGTCACAAATATTTATCGATCATTTCTACCTTCACCAATTTAACATTAATGAATATGATGCTATTGGATGAGCATTTATACACTGAAATACTATAGTGTTAGACTGCATATCATTTTAAAAATACATTAAATTCTTAAAAATTCAACTCTTCAAATATGTGAAACAAAGCTACTTAGTTTTACATTGATGTATTTCTAAATGTGTTGTCTTTTTATTTTATTTTTTTAAAGATTTTATTTATTTACTTAAAGAGCGAGTGAGAGAGAGAGAGAGAGAGCACCAGCCGGCAAAGCAGAGGGAGTGGGAGAGAGAGAATCCCCAGCAGGTTCCATTTCAGTGTGAAGCCAGATGTGGAGCTCGATCTCACAACAATGAGATCATGACCTGAGCCAAAATCGAGACACTGGACATTCAACATTCAACATTCAAAATCGAGACACTGAGTCACGCAGGCATCTCTAAGTGTGTCATCTTTTTAGAGAGCAACTAATAGACTTGGAAAATATATCATTACTTTTGGTCTCTAGCTTACTTCCTCTGTGTATGTATGTATAAATGTGTATAAACAAATATGTCTATATATTAAATATATTGTAAATATCCTAAATATATTGTCAAGAAATGTGAAGGTTATTTTATGCTCTCAAGACAAAATATACTACATGTTTCAAATGGATATTAATATATATGTGAATTTAGTGAAATCAGAGCTGAAAAGACTTATGTAGTGTTGTAGAATTAGTTCTGATCCTTCTTTGTCTAACAAGTAAAGTGTGCTGTTTCTATGGAAACCACATTTGGAGAAAATAACTAGTATTTTAAGTACTAAAATATCCATTGTATCATAAAGTCAGCAGAATGATTTACTCTACAGTGATAGAAACAGTATAACATTTAAAATCTATTTTGCATAGCATATATTTTATGGTTTAAAACTAAGTTTCAAGAGGATTCTTTTGTTATTAAAATGAATGGTAAACTGAATACCCCTCCAAAAGTCTATTATGTATTACATTTAAGAAAAATATTTGAACTTATGTATAATACCGGTAGTACATTGTGAGAAAATGTACCTTTAACCAAAATTAGCTAAGTGGTAACACCATAAAGGAAACAAAACACAAAAAAACAACATTACGCAAAAACCAATTTTTTTGTTGAGATAACCCTTACAGGTGATTTTTAACAGAATAAAATTGACACAGGTGTTTTTATATAATTAGATTGTATAGCATTTGGTCTTCCATTTAGTCAGATCTTACCTTTGTTCTGTTCAATTAATATGACCAATTGCATTCATAATGTACCTCAGAAGTGCTCATTCAATTTCTGTATATTTTATGACACTTCATAGAATATAAAGTAATTGTCTCCATCAGAGTCAATGCAACTGTATCTTTGCAGCCCTGCCCAAGTTTTTTATAGACTAGATTGCTCTTTTGTCTGGGGTAGCCATGAATCCATATTAGACTTGAGGAGATGGGTTCTGGAGGTCAATGAATAGCAGTGATGAGCTTTTTTTTGTTTCCCCCAGAAGCTAATATTCACCTCTCAATGTATGTCCAGATCTTCGCAAGTTGAGAGGAGTAGCATTAGCCGATTGACAAAACAAGGAGAGGTTTGTTAACTAACATTTGAAGGGGACTTCCTTCCTTGAGTCTTCCCTCAGCTTTGAGCAAAATTTTAAGTAGTCATTTTCATATCACCTTTGTTCAAAGCCTATAATATATAGTAACAGTATATCAGACTAATCTCTTCATCTTCCATCTACTTTCTACTTACTTTTTTTTCTCCTGCTTTATTAATAATGTGTTGAGAGAGGGGCTCTGTCAAATTCCATGAAGTCTTTTCCTACTCAGAATAAAACTGACATCAAGGCATGTTATCAGCCAAGATTTTTAGGTTAAGGGGCTTCACACAAATCCCTATACTGAGACAAGAGACCCAATATGAGCACGGATGTTATGTAGGACAGCAATTCTTTGACTTAAAACATATCATCTGTCTTTGTGAAGGTAATTCTTAATGAACCACATGACTTAGCAAGGTATTATACCAAAATAAACCACAAAACAAAACAAAGCAAAAGTTATGTTAATCACTTACCTTCAGGAAGCTTACATTGTAGAATATGTATGAGAACTCAAAGTCCCCTTGATTTCTGAGTTACAAGCTTTATTTTCTAAATCTGTACCCCTTGGTAAGGTGAGATAGTTAGATTCTATCTGTTGCTATTTGTGTTTTATGTTGAAGAAGGGAATATAATTTAAAAAGTTCATAACTTTTAAAAATAGCATATTATATAGAAAATAAATCTGTTAGTATTAGAAGTACTGAAAAAAATATAAAGACAAATACATTAATTATCCAGGGTGTCCCAATTCAGAGCAAAAACCTCTAATTTTTCTTCATACTATATATACAATTCTGTATCCTGCTTTTTTCCAGTTAACATTATGTTGTGAAGATTTTTTCAGGTCATAATTTTTAAGTGTAGTTAAAAACTGGATAATACTTCATTAGATGTATATTATCTTAACTCATCCAACCACCGATACATTATTAAATATTTGGATTGCTTCCAATTGGGGGTGGTTGACTACTATCAAAAACAGTAGAATGCAAGCTATGTGAGGCAGTATCTGTGTTTTTCTTTTTCTCTGCTTTAAGCTTAGTACATAGAGCAGGGAACCAATGCTGACTTAATAAATGAAAGAATGAACAAATGCATAAACCTGAATATCTCTTCTTAGAGATTCCATGGAGACTAGATTTCTACTTCTCACATTAAAATGTAAAAAGATATTATGAATTCATAGTAGTATTAAAAACTTAAGGGTGATGTCACCAACAGAGCAGAATAGTGCAAAATATCTGTAAGATAAAATGTTGACAGGAATGAAGTGATGCTGAAACACAACAGGGTAAGAAAACACATAAACAATTAAGGGGACAATTAAGGGACAATATGGGAGTTTGCCAGGCAGACTTTGGGAATAATTCCAAGGTCAGAGACTATAGAACCTGGGGAAAAGTAACTAACTGAATCCCACTCAGGATAGCTGATGACAACACTGGCACTGAGGTGAGAAAAGCACTCTGATGGCAGGACTCTGATAGGAAAGCTTCCAAAATGTGTGTGTAATAAGGTAAGCACACAGTGCTAGAATGTGATGGTTCTCACATCTGGCTTCACATTGCAATCAACTGGGGGATTTGAATACTGAAGTCCAGCTCCCAGAATTCTGATTTAATGGTTTGGTGATGGCCTGAGTATTGGTATTTTTAAGTTACTGCTCTAAATAACCAGTTTTGGTTTATCAAGGGAGGGTATACCACCTTCACCTCAAAAACAAAATGTCTAGTTGGACATTGCAAGTGGAGGGCTCCTGTAATCAGAACTATCTTTATTTCTGATCCAACTCACCAGTGTTTATGAGTTTAAGAAACACATTCCAACTACAAAAGTATTCATCTTAGGCCCATTTTTTATTTAATTTTTTAACAAAAATGAACAGAAAACCAAAAATCATGAAAGTCAACAAGTTTCAATGAACAGAGTTAATAAGAGAAACAGAAGAAGATATTTAAATAGAATATCCTTAGAGAAACATAAAAGATACCATATCTGCAAAATAAACAAACCAAGAAACTAAATAATTTGCTTTGAAAAACATTACCAAAATGAAAAAATGTGATTGCTTCAGTTAAAAATAGATTACCATTAGGGTAGATTAAGTAACAGGAGAATGGACACAAAGGAGGACTGAATTGACGATTCAGAAGATCATGCCCAAGTACATACCCTTATTGGGTCTCAACATCACTTCATTCCTGTCGCCATTTTATCTTGCAGAAATTCTGCATGTAAGAAGTAGAAAATCTGAGAAGTGTTTAGAAATGTGGAGGATAGATCCAAAAGTTTCTGTTTTCATCTGAGAAGAACCTTCCAAAACAAAAAAAGAAAAACGAACAAACAAAGAGAGAGAGAGAGAACTAAAATAAAATGAAAGAGAGAGAATTTTCTAAGAAATTTAGGCAAAAAATATCCCAGACTTGAAGAGAGAAATACATTTTTAGATTAAAAGGGCTCATCTGGTACTAGATGGGGTTAGTGATAAGGCTGCACACACAAAGATATCCCAGTAAAGCTTCAGAATTCTAAACCTTGGGAGAGAATCCTGAAAGTAATGAGAAAAACATAGGTAACCTACAAAGAAAAGAAAGATTAGTGTAAAATGCTCTTAAAATTTTAAAGGGAAATTATTTTAGACCTAGAATTCTTTGCTGAAAAATTAAACTCTGATTGAAAAATAAAAATATTTTCATGTAAGGCAAAACCATGAAAGGAGAAGAATAATTTTCTGTATTGAAAAAATATAGCAAGCATGAAGAAAATATGAAAAAAACTATCTTTATACTTTAATAAATTTTCAAATTTTATATACTATAAAATATTTCAGAATATGATGAATCAACCACTGTAGCAGGAGTTCTTAGCATATTTCCCTAGACTATAGCTTCCTCCCCATTTTTATATCTGTTTTCTGAATTTCAGAAATTCATTAATATATCTTATCTGTTGATAAATCCACTATCATCTTCTATTCTCTTCACTATTAAGGATTGTTTCCCCTCTGAAAATTAATTTCCTGCCATATAATATGCTCTCAAGAGGGAAGGAGTCCATTATCTTGACCTAAAAACTCAGAATCTTTAGATACCATAATCAAAACACCAGCATTAACTTAAGTAAATCTGTGATTGCTATTTGGCCAGAGCTCATATTGTCACCTGCTCCTTGTATTCTTGGGTCACTCAGATGCCTAATTTCAGTATTTTGTTCTCAGAAAATGATGATTTTCCGGCATGGTACAACTCTTAAGCACTTATGATGTTGATGTTTTTATTTTGGTGAGTATTTCTTAATATGATGATAGTACTCTTCTCTGACTCAAAATGCAATTTCACAATTTATTTATTTATTTATTTTTTATTTTTTATTTTTTATAAACATATATTTTAATCCCCAGAGGTACAGGTCTGTGAATCACCAGGTTTACACACTTCACAGCACTCACCAAAGCACATACCCCCCCCCCCAATGTCCATAACCCCACTCCTCTTCTATCAACCCCCCTCCCCCCAGCAACCCTCAGTTTGTTTTGTGATATTAAGAGTCACTTATGGTTTGTCTCCCTCCCAATCCCATCTTGTTTCATTGATTTTTCTCCTACCCACTTAAGCCCCCATGTTGCATCACCACTTCCTCATATCAGGGAGATCATATGATAGTTGTCTTTCTCCACTTGACTTATTTCACTAAGCATGATACACTCTAGTTCCATCCATGTTGTCGCAAATGGCAAGATTCCATTTCTTTTGATGGCTGCATAGTATTCCATTGTGTATATATACCACCTCTTCTTGATCCATTCATCTGTTGATGGACATCCCTGCCGTGTTCCTGACCTTAGCAGAAAAGCTTTCAGTTTTTCTCCATTGAGAATGATATTTGCCATGGGTTTTTCATAGATGGCTTTGATGATATTGAGGTATGTGCCCTCTCTCTCTACACTTTGAAGAGTTTTGATCAGGAAGGGATGCTGTACTTTGTCAAATGCTTTTTCAGCATCTATTGAGAGTATCATACGGTTCTTCTTCTTTCTTTTATTGGTGTGTTGTATCACATTGGCTGATTTGCGGATGTTGAACCAACCTTGCAGCCCTGGAATAAATCCCACTTGGTCACGATGAATAATCCTTTTAATGTACTGTTGAATCCTATTTACTAGTATTTTGGTGAGAATTTTTGCATCTGTGTTCATCAAGGATATTTGTCTATAGCTCTCTTTTTGATGGGATCCTTGTCTGGTTTTGGGATCAAGGTGATGCTGGCCTCATAAAATGAGTTTGGAAGTTTTCCTTCCATTTCTATTTTTTAGAACTGTGTCAGGAGAATAAGAATTATTTCTTCTTTAAATGTTTGGTAGAATTCCCCCGGGAAACTGTCTGGCCCTGGGCTTTTGTTTGTTTGGAGATTTTTAACGGCTGTTTCAATCTCCTTACTGGTTATGGGTCTGTTCAGGCTTTCTATTTCTTCCAGGTTCAGTTGTAGTAGTTTATATGTTTCTAGGAATGCATTCATTTTTTCCAGATTGTCAAATTTGTTGGCGTAGAGTGCTCATAGTATGTTCTTATAATAGTTTGTATTTCTTTGGTGTTAGTTGTGATCTCTCCTCTTTCATTCATGATTTTATTTATTTGGTCCTTTCTCTTTTCTTTTTGATATGACTGGCCAGGGGTTTATCAATCTTATTAATTCTTTCAAAGAACCAACTCCTAGTTTTGTTGATTTTTTCTATTGTTTTTTTTTGGTTCTTATTTCATTGATTTCTGCTCTGATCTTTATGATTTCTCTTCTTCTGCTGGGCTTAGGGTTTCTTTCTTGTTCTTTCTCCTGCTCCTTTAGGTGTAGGGTTAGGTTGTGTACCTGAGACCTTTCTTGTTTCCTGAGAAAGGCTGGTACCACTATATATTTTCCTCTCAGGACTGCCTTTGTTGTGTCCCACTGATTTTGAACTGTTGTCTTTTCATTATCATTTGTTTCCATGATTTTTTTAATTCTTCTTTAATTTCCTGGTTGACCCATTCATTCTTTAGAAGGATGCGGTTTAGTCTCCATGTATTTGGGTTCTTTCCAAACTTCCTTTTGTGTTTGATTTCTAGCTTCAGAGCATTGTGGTCTGAAAATATGCAGGGAATGATCCCAATCTTTTGATACTGGTTGAGTCCTGATTTAAGACTGAGGATGTGATCTATTCTGGAGAATGTTCCATGTGCACTAGAGAAGAATGTGTACTCTGTTGCTTTGGGATGAAATGTTCTGAATATATCTGTGATGTCCATCTGGTCCAGTGTGCCGTTTAAGGCCTTTATTTCCTTGTTGATCTTTTGCTTGGATGATCTGTCCATTTCAGTGAGGGGAGTGTTCAAGTCTCCTACTATTATTGTATTATTGTTGATGTGTTTCTTTGATTTTGTTATTAATTGGTTTATATAGTTGGCTGCACCCACGTGGGGGCATATTTAAAATTGTTAGATCTTGTTGGACAGTCCCTTTGAGTATGATATAGTGTCCTTCCTCATCTCTTATTATAGTCTTTGGCTTAAAATCGAATTGATCTGATATAAGGATTGCCACTCCTGCTTTCTTCTGATGTCCACTAGCATGGTAAATTCTTTTCCACCCCTTCACTTTAAATCTGGAGGCATCTTTGGGCTTAAAATGAGTTTCTTGGAGGCAACATATAGATGGGTTTTGTTTTTTTATCCATTCTGATACCCTGTGTCTTTCGATTGGGGCATTTAGCCCATTGGGGCATTTAGCCCCATGGGCATTTAGCCCATTAACATTCAGGGTAACTATTGAGAAATATGAATTTAGTGCCATTGTATTGCCTGTAAGGTGACTGTTACTGTATATTGTCTCTGTTCCTTACTGATCTACCACTTGTAGGCTCTCTCTTTGCTGAGAGGACCCCTTTCAATATTTCCGGTAGAGCTGGTTTGGTGTTTGCAAATTCTTTCAGTTTTTGTTTGTCCTGGAAGCTTTTAATCTCTCCTTCTATTTTCAATGAGAGGCTAGCTGGATATAGTATTCTTGGCTGCATGTTTTTCTCGTTTAGTGCTCTGAAAATATCATGCCAGCTCTTTCTGGCCTGCCTGGTCTCTGTGGATAAGTCAGCTGCCAATCTAATATTTTTACCATTGTATGTTACAGACTTCTTTTCCTGGGCTGCTTTCAGGATTTTCTATTTGTCACTGAGACTTGTAAATTTTACTATTAGGTGACGGGGTGTGGGCCTATTCTTATTGATTTTGAGGGGCGTTCTCTGAACCTCCTGAATTTTTATGCTCGTTCCCTTTGCCATATTGGGGAAATTCTCCCCAATAATTCTCTCCAGCATACCTTCTGCTCCCCTCTCTCTTTCTTCTTCTTCTGGAATCCCAATTATTCTAATGTTGTTTTGTCTTATGGTGTCACTTATCTCTCGAATTCTCCCCTCGTGGTCCAGTAGCTGTTTGTCCTTCTTTTGCTCAGCTTCTGTCATTTGGTCTTCTATATCGCTAATTCTTTCTTCTGCCTCATTTATCCTAGCAGTGAGAGCCTCCATTTTTGATTGCACCTCATTAATAGCTTTTTTGATTTCAACTTGTTTAGATTTTAGTTCTTTTATTTCTCCAGAAAGGGCTTTTATATCTCCCGAGAGGGTTTCTCTAATATCTTCCATGTCTTTTTCGGGCCCGGCTAGAACCTTGAGAATTGTCATTCTGAACTCTAGGTCTGACATATTACCAGTGTCTGTATTGATTAGGTCCCTAGCCTTCGGTACTGCCTCTTGTTCTTTTTTTTTGTGGTGAATTTTCTGCCTTGTCATTTTGTCCAGATAAGAGTATATGAAGGAGTAAGTAAAATACTAAAGGGGTGGCAATAACCCCAGGAAAATATGCTTTAACCAAATCAGAATAGATCCCAAATCGTGAGGGGTGAGAAAGGGGATAAAAAGAGCTTCAAAAAGAAAGAAAGGGAAAAAAAAGGAATTAAAAAAAGAAAACAAATAAAGAAAAATATAAAAAAGAAAAAATATATATATTAGATAAACTATTTAAAAAACGTTAAAAAAAGAAAAGGGTAAAAGTTAAAAAAAATTTAGCAGAAGAAGAGAAAAAAATGAAAAAGAAAAAAAATTAAATTAACTGCAAGACTAAAAAAAATCACAGGGAGAAAGCCATGAGTTCCGTGCTTTGCTTTCTCCTCCTCTGGAATTCTGCTGCTCTCTTTGGTCTTGAAACTGCACTCCTTGGTAGGTGAACATGGTCTTGGCTGATTTCTTGTTGATCTTCTGGGGAAGGGGCCTGGTGTAGTGATTCTCAAGTGTCTTTGCCCCAGGCCGAATTGCACCGCCCTTACCTGGGGCCGGGCTGAGTAATCCGCTCAGGTTTGCTTTCAGGAGCTTTTGTTCCCTGAGCGCTTTCCTTAGAGTTCTGGAAGATGGGAATACAAATGGCAGCCTCCTGGTCTCCGGCCTGGAGGAGCCAAGAGTCCAGGGCCCCACTCCTCAGTGCGCCCTCAGAGAACAGCGCCCAGTTACTCCCGTCTGCCTGACCTCCGGCCTTGCTCCAAGCTCACCGAGCCTGCGTTTGGTTCAAGGTAACCCCGAGCTGTGAGCTTACTGTCGGCTCTGTCTCTGTAGCCGGCTTTCCCATTCCAATACCCTCAAGCTCTGCGACACTCAGATACCCCCGATCCTTCTGTGACCCTGCGGGACCTGAGGCCACGCTGACCCCGCGTGGGCTTTACCCCGGTTTAGCCTCTGGAGCGATGTCCCTCAGCGGAACAGACTTTTAAAAGTCCTGATTTTGTGCTCCGTTGCTCCACCGCTTGTTGGGAGCCAGCCCCTCCTCCGGGGGTCTATCTTCCCCTCGCTTTGGATTCACTTCTCCGCCAGTCCTACCTTTCAGAAAGTGGTTGTTTTTCTGTTTCCAGAATTGCTGTTCTTCTTCTCTTCCATCTGCCGATGGATTTGCAGGTGTTTGCAATCTTTAGATAAGCTATCTAGCTGATCTCCTGCTAGCTGAAGTAGTCTCAGACTGCTACTTCTCCGCCATCTTGACTCCTCCCCTCAAACTTTTTCTTCATCACTGAGATTCAGTTTACCTCAGTGAAGTTGGTTCAGCTTGGGTTGTGGTCCTGGGGTCCTGGGATCAATCCCCACGTCGGGCTCTCTGCTCAGTGTGGGCCTGCTTCACCCTCTCTGTCTGCCTGCTGCTCCCCCTGTTTGTGCTCTCTCTCTCTCGCAAATAAAGATCGAGGTAGAGACAGCAACCCAGAGGAGGCTCTCGCCGCCAGTCCGGATCGGGGATGTTGAAGAACTCGGTGTCATCGGCCCGGTTCTGGAAGGTGGACGTGGATGAGTACGACGAGAACAAGTTCGTGGACGAGGAAGACAGGGGCGACGGGCAGGCCGGGCCCAACAAAGGCCACAATTTCACAATTTAAAAAATAGACCAAAGGTTATTACTATACATCTTTCTACAAAATTGAATATGCTATAGTGCCATTGGCACTTTTGAATATAGAGATTGTGAGCGTAGTCACAGTGATGGATAATGCTGGCCCTCATGAATCTGTTTCTCACCACTGAATTTTCTCCCACTTACTCAAATAAATTCCAGTATATATAATAAAATCCTCTCTACTTTTATGTGAGATGGAAGAAGAATATTGCAATAAAGATTTTACAGATAGATACATTAGATTAACTATTATTTAGTTCCTAGTCTGTTACATTAACAATAAAACAAAGCCTTATGCTGATATTGACTCACTAGATTATCACAAATTTTTGATAAGAAGTCGTATTATGAGAATTCATTCTTTAGGAATAGGTATTTTCTCAGGCATCTATAAGATGTTTAAATCTCCCTACACATATTAAAAATTGAATGCATTCTGTAACAGGTGCCATTGTGACTTGGTTTACCACAGCCTCAAACAACCTTGTAATGAAAGTGTAGTCCTTATCCCCTCATGTGAGATGGAGAAATGAAAGCTTAATGAGATTGGATATCAGAGATGGGATATTAACCCAAGCTTAGTTGTCTCTGATCTTGCTATGTTCTACTGGCTCTTTGAAATTAAATGTATTGTCTGTTTTACATGTCTTATTAGAAACTTCTCAGTGAGACTATTCTTGAAAAGCTATAAAGAAGCTGCTGCGAAATTTCATAGGAATCCCATGTGAGTTTCAGCTCATAGGCAACTATGTTCATGAATCATCATCCAGATTCAGGTCTCCTTTTGAAGCCATCTTTCTTTGTTACTCCACAACATCAAAGCCATTGCCAAATTCTATTTTTTAATATCTGAATGGCTGTCCTCTGTACAAGATGGATTTTATGTCGTGAGAAGAAGTACTGTTTGTGAAAGTAGGCACATTTGGCTTAATTTTATTTCTTGTGTTGAGAAAAGTGCTTTGCATAGAGGAATTACTCAATAAACATTTGTTAATAATGCAGTGACGTTTTTCTTACCTATTTCCTCTTTTCAATTCTTTTCAGCTCTTCTTTCACCTGGGCTGCTAAGTACAGTCACCTTCCTTTGGCTGACCTTTCAGTCTTCAGCCTTTTCCCATTTCTTCCCATCTGCAACTATATTGCTGTCCCAGGGTCCTTGCACTCACTACTTGGTGGGAACACTATTCTCCTAGAGAGCCATATTGTTTATTCCCACACCTCTCTTGGATCTTGGCCTAAATGTCCCCCTATCAGTGAGAATAATTATTTAAAATAGCAGTCCTTTTCTACCCACGGCTCCCTACATGATTATTGAAAAATTTTCCTCTGTTTAAGGTTCAGCTTAATTCCTTAGGAATAGCTTATAAGGTAAAACCAGTGGGATTGTAACACACATGATCATAGATGTGTGTGTTGGGTGGTGGTGGTGGGGGGGCAAATGTTTAAGGCCTAGGAGATAATATTGAGAACTGTGACACTTACTGTGAATAAGATGAGGAGCTCTTGAAGGAGAGAAGTGAATAGAGAGGTTGGTTAGAAGGATTTTTACTACTCCAGGTGAGAAAGAGACAAACAGAGAATGGTGTGTTGGAACTGGGTGTTAACAGAGGGAGAAATGGATAAACTTAGCCAGTGAAATTGATGTAGGGTGTGAAAGAAAGAGAAAACTCACAAATAACCTTAAGGATTAAGGCCTGAGGAATATGAATGGTGGAATTCTCATTTACTAAGTTGAGAAAAACTTTGGAAGAACAGTTTTTAATGAGAAGATCAAGATTTCAATTTAGGACATGTTAGATTTGAGAAGCCTATTTGATATTCAAGTAGAAACTGATAGATCGACAAATAGAGGGTCAAGTGGGCAGTTGCTTAAAAAATTCTGTCATTTAAGGAATAAATCCCAACTTAAGACATGAATGTAAAACTTGTCAGTGTATATGTAGTGTGCAAATCAAACAGGCTGAGTGAGATCAGTAAAGAGAGGACAAATAGAGAAGATGTCCAGCACTGAGGTCTAGGACACTCCAATGCTTAAGTGAGGAGAAACCAGCAAAGGAGACACATGGAACAACAAATGCGATGGGAAGAAAACCAGGAGAGCCAGCTGTTTCAGGAGAGAGTAGGTGGTGTTTCAAAGATGAAGGAGAGATTTATTGGATCAATATTTACTGTCATGTAAGGTGAGGATTGAGAAATGACTACTGGAATTAGAAACACAGAGACCATTTCCAACCTTTAAAATCCAGTTTTGGTGGAGGTAACTAAAGCATTCATTCAAAACAGAAGGTGATAGGAGGTAATCCAAGAGAAGAAATGGACACAGGCAAAGAAAATGAGAATGTGAGCCAATTTTATGAGACAATAAGTAGCTTTCTTTCTAAATAAGAATTAAAGGGTGATTCCTGGCCATTGAAGACTTGTTACCTTGCTTAGGTGGTTGGGTTGTACACATGTATGTATGAATGAATGAATGTGTGTATTTATGTGTGTGTGTGTGTGTGTGTGTGTGTGTGTGTATAATATGGACCATTCCAAGTTTAAGAGCTGGACTGGACAGTAATGTGTCCAAAACTATGCTTTAAAGAGATTAAGGTAACATCAGTATCAGTAATGAATTTAACAGGCATAATGATCTCTAAGGCAATAAGGTACTGATTTTTTTAAAAAGTAAAGGTAAATTTAGCTTAACTTAGCATATATAATTATTTCTTTAGATTTTTATCCACACAAATAGAGTTGACACAAAACAGTCTTAAAAAACATGGGTGGGGGAAATAAAAGCTGAAAGTAAATGTTTTAAGCATGGAATTTTAAAAAATCAGGTCAAGAGTTAGAAATGATGTTTGTGCATTTTAGAAAATCTTAAAAATATATAGAAAACATTCACTTTGAATTTCTTGAGAAAATCCTTTATGGCAAATATGTTTACTAATTCATGTAATATAAAATTAGATGTTTAACTACCAAAAATGTTTTATATATGGGCTGGTGGAATTGCTATGATGTATCTATTCATTAAAATATATTTGTGTTTGTATTTTTATGGTCTATAAAGAACAAATGCAAACAGATTTCTAATAGTCTTTGTACATTTGACACCACTGTGATGGGGCTAATGCAGTAAATGTGTATTAATATATAATAAGTGAAGTAATCACTTGATTTATACAGTAATGTTTGCTAGCTTATGCCCAGAAATTGGAGAGAGTATAAATTGATTTTCCAAGGTCATAATTATAGTGAATGGAACACTGGATTTATTGTCAGGGAAATCAGACCCAGTTACCAACTCTGGAGGTCTCAGTTTCATTATATCAGAAAAGTAGTATTTACTCTTTCTACTTTATAAGGTGGAAAGAAACATCAAAGCAAAAAATGATCTTCTTACAATGTGTCGTTAATATTTATTAATTATTTATTATTATTTTATGTTAAAATATACATTACATTATAAAATATAAATTACCTTTAATTAATATTTTCCCTATTGTAAATTATACCAAGATTGTGTATATTAAAGTGTGAATATGTATGTGTATGTCTAAAAAGGAAATTTGAGTGGCTTAAGAAAGGATATTTTGCTATCTCATTTTTATTTATTGTTTCATCAGTTGTATTAGATTTTGTAATAGTGCTATGAAACTCAAGCTATGTTTGAGCCACCGAAGTATTTCATAAACTGTCTTTTTTTTTTTAGATTTTTATTTATTTATTTGACAGAGATCACAAGTAGGCAGAGAGGCAGGCAGAGAGAGAGAGAGAGAGAGAGAGAGACGGAAGCAGGCTCTCTGCTGAGCAGAGAGTTCGATGTGGGGCTTGATCCCAGGACCCTGAGATCATGACCCAGGCACCCCCATAAACTCTCTTATAATCAAATTCAGAGGTCAAATGTCGCTTAACTATAAGGAAACAAGCTTCATTTCTAAAAGAGAAATAACTGACCTTTCAAACAATAATATATATGTATTATTCTTTTCCTCATATATTTGTCAGAGGTTTTTCCCACCCTATGTATCGTGACTTAAATTCTGTTACTTCTGCCATATTTGGGTCCAGATCTTCACTCTCTCACAAAGTTATAATGTCTATTGTTTGGTTGCTAATCTGCCTCACATATTCCTACCCTCCCCGGTGCTTGAGTTCCACTCACTTGTTCTTAATTCATATTATCTAATTAAGAAAGTCAGTTTTTGGTTTGCCCACTACTCTGCATGTCTATTCCTAACACACTGTACACATATTGGAAGAGAACCCTTTTGTTTCATGATGGGCGCTCTTTCCCAAGAAGACATATGAATACATCTACTTTAAAAAGAAAAAGTCATGAAAAAGACCACCCACCTTTGGGAAGAAATAGAGTAAAGCATGGTTATTTGTGTTAGAAAATAATTCTCTATGGGTCTCTTGAATTTTTTTCTTTTTTTTTTAATTTAATTTCTTTTCAGTGTAACAGAATTCATTGTTTATGCACCACACCCAGTGCTCCATGCCATGCGTGTCCTCCATAATACCCACCACCAGGCTCCCCCAACCTCCTACCCTTAACCCCTTCAAAACCCTCAGATTGTTTTTCAGAGTCCATAGCCTCTCATGGTTCATCCCCCCCCTCCAATTTCCCTCAACTCCCTTCTCCTCTCCATCTCCCCATATCCTCCATGTTATTTCTTATGCTCCACAAATAAGTGAAACCATATGTTAATTGACTCCCTCTGCTTGACTTATTTCACTCAGCATAATCTCTTCCAGTCCCATCCATGTTTATACAAAAGTTGGGTATTCATCCTTTTTGATGGAGGCATAATACTCCATAGTGTGTATGGACTACATCTTCCTTATCCATTCGTCTTTGAAGGGTATCTTGGTTCTTTCCACAGTTTGGCGACTGTGGCCATTGCCGCTATGAACATTGGGGTACAGATGGCCCTTCTTTTCACTACATCTGTATCTTTGGGGTAAATACCCAGTAGTGCAATTGCAGGGTTATAGGGAAGCTCTATTTTTAATTTCTTAAGGAATCTCCACACTGTTTTCCAAAGTGGCTGCACCAACTTGCACTCCCACCAACAGTGTAAATGGGTTCCACTTTCTCCACATCCTTTCCAACACACGTTGTTTCCTGTCTTGCTAATTTTGGCCATTCTAACTGGTGTAAGGTGGTATCTCAATCATGTACTAGCCATCAGGGAGATTTAATTTGAATCTCCCTGATGGCTAGTACATGATTATTTGTTTTGTGTGTGTTGAGTTTGAGAAGTTCTTTATAGATCCTGGATCTATAGTACAGCCTTTTGTCTGTACTGTCATTTGCAAATATCTTCTCCCATTCTGTGGGTTATCTCTTTGTTTTGCTGACTGTTTCCTTTGCTGTGCAGAAGATTTTGATCTTAATGAAGTCCCAAAAGTTCATTTTCGCTTTGTTTCCTTTGCTTTTGGAGACATATCTTGAAAGAAGTTGCTGTTGCATATCGAAGAGGTTATTCCCTATGTCCTCCTCTAGCATTCTGATGGATTCCTGACTCACGTTGAGGTCTTTTACCCATTTCAAATTTATCTTTGCATGTGGTGTAAGAGAATGGTTGAGTTTCATTCTTCTACATATAGCTGTCCAATTTTCTCAGCACCATTTATTGAAGAGACTGTGTTTTTTTCCACTGGATATTTTTTCCTGCTTTGTTGAACATTATTTGATCATAGAGTTGAGGGTCCATATCTGGGGTCTCTACTCTGTTCCACTGGTTTATGTGTCTGGTTTTATGCCAGTACAATGCTGTCCTGGTGATCACAGCTTTGTAGTAAAACTTGAAATCAGGCAACGTGATGCCTGCACCTTTGTTTTTCTTGTTCAACATTTCCTTAGCAATTCGGGGTTTCTTCTGATTCCATACACATTTTAGGATTATTTGCTCCAGCTCTTTGAAAAATACTGGTAGAATTTTGATCAGAATGGCATTAAAAGTATAAATTGCTCTAGGCATTATAGACATTTTAACAATGTGTATTCTTCCGATCCAAGAGCATGGAATGGTCTTCCATCTTTCTGTGTCTTCTTTGATTTCTTTCATGAATGTTCTGTAGTTCCTCGAGTACAGATCCTTTACCTCTTTGGTTAGGTTTATTCCCAGGTATCTATGGTTCTTGGTGCTATAGTAAATGGAATCAATTCTCTAATTTCCCTTTCTGTGTTTTCATTGTTAGTGTATAAGAAAGCAACTGATTTCTGTACATTGATTTTGTATCCTGCCACATTACTGAATTGCTGTCTGAGTTCTAGTAGTTTGGGGGTGGAGTCTTTTGGGTTTTCCATAGAAAGTATCATGTCACCTGTGAAGAGAGAGAGTTTGACTTCTTCACTGCCAATTTGGATACCTTTTATTTCTCTTTGTTGTCTAATTGCTGTTGCTGGGACTTCGAATACTATGTTGAACAAGAGTGGTGAGAGTGGGCATCCTTGTCGTGTTCCTGATCTCAATGGGCAGGCTGTGAGCTTTTTCCCATTGAGGGTGATATTTGCTGTGGGTTTTTCATAGATAGATTTTATGAATTTCAGGAATGTTCCCTCTATCCCTATACTTTGAAGCGTTTTAATCAGGAATGGATTCTGGATTTTGTCAGATGCTTTTTCTGCATCAATTGAGAGGACCATGTGGTTCTTCTTTCTTCTCTTACTGATTTGTTCTATCACATTGATTGATTTGCGAATGATGAACCATCCTTGTAACCCAAGGATAAATCCCACCTGGTCATGGTGTATAATCTTTTTAATGTGCTGTTGGATCCTATTTGCTAGGATCTTGTTGAGAATCTTAGCATCCATATTCATCAATGATATTGGTCTGAAATTCTCCTTTTTGGTGGGGGTCTTTGCCTGGTTTGGGGATCAGGGTAATGCTGGCTTCATAAAAAGAGTATGCAAGTTTTCCTTTTGCTTCAGTTTTTTGAAACAGCTTCAGGAGAATAGGTGTTATTTCTTCTTTGAAAGTTTGGTAGAATTCCCCCGGGAATCCATCAGGTCCTGGGCTCATGTTTTTTGGGAGGTTTTTGATCACTGCTTCAATCTTGTTACTAGATATCGATCTATTCAGGTTGTCAATTTCTTCCTGGTACAATTTTGGAAGTTTATAGTTTTCCATGAATGCATCCATTTAATCTAGGTTGCTTAACTTATTGGCATATAACTATTGATAATAACTTCTCATGATTGTTTCTATTTCCTTGGTGTTAGTTGTGATCTCCCTTTTCATTCATAATTTTATTAATTTGGGCCTTCTCTCTTTTCTTTTGAATTAGTGTGGCCAATGGTTTATTGATCCTATTGATTCTTTCAAAAAACCAGCTTTCTAGTTTCATTGATACATTCTACTGTATCTCTAGTTTCTATCTCATTGATCTCTGCTCTAATCTTATTTCCCTTCTTGTGTTGGAGCTGGCTTAATTTGTTATTGATTCTCCAATTCTTTAAGGTGTAGAGACAGCTAGTGTATTCTGGATTTTTAAATTTTTTTTGAGAGAGGCTTGGATGGCTATGTATTTCTCCCTTAGGTCTGCCTTTGCTGTATCCCATAGGTTTTGGGCTGAAGTGTCTTCATTCTCATTGGTTTCCATGAACTGTTTAAGTTCTTCTTTGATCTCCTGGCTGATCCAAGCATTCTTAAGCAAGGTGGTCTTTAGCTTCCAGGTGTTTGAGTTCCTTCCCAACTTTTCCTTGTGATTGAGCTCCAGTTTCAAAGCACTGTGATCTGAGAATATGCAGGGAATAATCTCAATCTTTTGGTATCAGTTGAGCCCTGATTTGTGACACAGTATGTGGTCTATTCTGGAGAAGGTTCCATGGCACTTGAGAAGAATGAGTATTCTGTTGTTTTAGGGTGGAATGTTCTGTATATATCTATGAGGTCCATCTGGTCCAATGTGTCATTCAATGCTCTTGTTTATTGATTTTCTGCTTGGATGATCTGTGTATTACTGAGAGTGGTGTGTTAAGATCTCCTACATTATTGTATTCATATCAATATGACTCTTTATCTTGATTAACAGTTTTCTTATGTAATTGGCTGTTCCCATATTGGGGCATAAATATTTACAATTGTTAGATCTTCTTGGTGGATAGTCCCTTTAAGAATTATGTAGTGTCCTTTTGTATCTCTGACTATAGTCTTTAGTTTAAAATCTAATTTATCTGATATGAGAATCGCTACCCCGGCCTTCTTTTGAGGCCCAATGGCATGAAAGATGCTTCTCCATCCCTTCACTTTCAGTCTGGGTGTATCCTTAAGTTCAAAATGCGTCTCTTGTAGACAACATATGGATGGGTCCTGTTGTTTTATCCAATCTGCAACCCTGTGTCATTTTATGGGCGCATTTAGGCCATTCACATTGAGGGTGATTATTGAGAGATACATTTTTATTGACATCGTGTTACCTTTGAATTCTTTCTTTCTGTAGATTGTCTCCATATATTTCTGTTCAATGATATTCTTAGGATTTTTCCTCTTTTATAGAACCACCCTTAATATTTCCTGCAATGTCAGCTCGGTGGTCGCATACTCTTTTAAACCTTGCCAGTCTTGGAAACTCTTTATCTCTTCGTCCATTTTGAATGTCAGTCTTGCTGGATAAAGTATTCTTGGCTGCATGTTCTTCTCACTTAGTGCCCTGAATACATCTTGCCAGCCCTTTCTGGCTTTCCAGGTTTCTGTAGACAGATCTGACGTTATTCTGATGGGCTTTCCTCTGTACATAAGGAACTTCTTTGTCCTAGTTGCTTTCAAGAGGTCCTGTCTACAATTATGATTCATCATTATCCGGTGTCTTGAGGTCTTTCTAGATTCTATAATCTTGGGGGGAGACCATTCTTCCTCTAGTATATGAACGCTGGTTCCATTTGCAAGATTGGGAAATTTTTCATGGAGAATTTGTTCAGCTATATCTTCTAGTCTTCTTTATTTCTCCTCTCCCTCAGGGATTCCAAGAATTCTGATGTTGGAACATTTCATAGCATCATTTATGTCCCTAATTCTGTTTTCGTGGCTTCTAAACTGTTTGTTCCAGGCTTCCTCCTGATCCTTTCTCTCTATCTGTTTGTTCTCCAGATCACTAATTCTATCTTCTGTCTCAGTTACCCTAGCTTTAGAGAATTTAGATTAGATTGGAACTCATTGAGAACATTGTGAACATCATCCTTGGTGGCTTTCACTTCTGCCCTAATCAATTCCATTTTGTCATCCATGGCTTTCTCTAACCTAGCTATTGCTTAGATAATTGTTAGCCTGCATTCCCTTTCCGACATATTGTCTATGTCCATTGCCATTAGCTCTGTTGCAGAAGGCCTAGCCTCTGAATTTTTCTTCTGTTGGGCATTCCTCCTCCTACTAATTTTGGTGAGAGAAGACTAAATGGATGTAGCTGAATGTATCGACCATGGTGCAGGCAAGGTGCACCCTGGAATGCTTCTGAGCAATCAGGAGTCCCTCCCCCCACCAAAAGAAAGAAAAAAGAGAGAGAGAGAGAGACAGGAAAAAAAAGAAAGATAAAATAAATAGAAGACCCAGCCCAAATGGGAGCCAAGGTAAGATTTATGAAGTATACAAACAAAAACAGACAAACAAAAAGACTGATAAAAGTAGATGATAAGAGAAAAAAAAATATGTAAAAACAAAACAAAAACTACCTTGTCAAAAAGAACCCCAAGTATAAGATTTATATACTACCAGGACAAAAACAAATACACAGAAACACTGGCAGAAGAAAAAGATGGGAGAGTGGTTATAAATTCTCAGTGTGGGTGAGGAAGGCTCTTTTGATTCTTCCTGAATGTATCTTGATATCTTTGTTAAAGGACTCAACTTTTCTAAAATAAAGGGGGATTAAAAACTGGTTTACCTGTAGGGGTAGCACTGATTGAGGAAAGGGGATTACCTTGAAGTTTAACTATTAAAAAATTTTAAAAAAAAAAGAATAAACTAAACTAAACTAAACTAAAATTTAAAAAGTTAAAAAATAGAAAAGTGAAAGAAAAACACAGGTATATGTATCAAAAAGTTCAGGTTAAAAGGTTATTATGGAATTTGATGTACTGGATATCTCACTGTGATGGTAAATAGGTTAAAAATTATTTAAAAAATTGGGGCACCTGGGTGGCTCAGTGGGTTAGGTCGCTGCCTTCGGCTCAGGTCATGATCTCGGGGTCCTGGGATCGAGTCCCGCATCGGGCTCTCTGCTCAGCAGGGAGCCTGCTTCCTCCTCTCTCTCTCTCTGCCTGCCTCTCTGCCTGCTTGTGATTTCTGTCAAATAAATAAATAAAATCTTTAAAAAAATTATTTAAAAAATTAACCAGAATAGTGGGAATTAATTAAAAATAAAAGTTATATCTATGAAGTAGTGGTGGTTGTTGTCTTTTTTTTTTTTTTTTTGGTTCTTTTTTGGGGGAGGGGCCTGCCAAGCTGTTTTTCAGGCAGTTTTCCTTGAGTTAAGTCCTCCTGCCCCTATCAAGGGGGTGGGCTCTGAGGAAACCGGTTTTTCTGTCTTTTGTTCTCTGGAGGTTTTTTTGTTTGTTCATTTGTTTTCTCTCACTTTGGCAGCTTTTGATGGTTTTGGGAGGTTTATAGGAAAGCAAACTGTCCCCAGACCAAAGGTTGGTGCCTCCTCCTACTTCCCCCTCATCTTGTCTCCCCCTCTTGCATTTTTTGCATGTCCTATGAGCCTTGGAAGATAGAGACAGTATCTCCTTCTTGAGTAAAAGGCTAGTGTGTTTACTGCTTATTATAAAAGGTTCAGTATCCTTGAACTAGAGATTTATCTGCTATAATGCAAAGCACTGCATATTCAGGTGTGACCTGGCCCTACTTTTACCACCCTGTGAAAATGGGCTCAAGGAAGCTGCACAAATATACTGATAGTCTAGCTACCTGTTGTGTGCTATAGACTACATGTTTGTGTTCCCTAAAAATTGATATGTTGAAATCTAATCTCCATGGTGCTTGGAGGTGGGGTCTTTAGGAATTCTCATGAATGGAGTTAGTGTCTTATAAAAGACTGAGAGAGCCCTCTCATGAAGAGAAGACAGACACCTATGAAACAGGAAGTAAGTCACCACCAGATACTGAATTTGCTTTGATCTTGAACTTCTCAGCCTCCAGAACTGCAAGAAATAAATTTTTGTTGTTTACAAGCCTCCCAGTTTATAGTACTTTTGTTAAAACAGCCTGAACAAAGACTAAGGACTCAAACACTGTATGATGAGAAATAAAGTCTTGTCTTAAACTGTGGCAAATTTGCTTACAACTAGAATAAAATCTCAAGGTCTTCAGAGTGTTTTGCAGTTTTAATGGTGAAGATGGGATTCTAATAGAGATATGGTTTTCTAGAATAATAATGAGGATCATGTGGGCCAATTAATGAGATATAACTAATCCATAGGAATAGTAGCAAATGTTTTATCCAAGTTGAATGGCCAGGTCGGCAAAAAATATGCTACTGGCTGTTAATGAGAAAAACTTGGGGAAGTTGATTGCATATCACATTGCATCTTGCTTGTTGCTAACTATCCTCTGGATAGGAAGACTTCTGGATTAATATGGTTTCAGTTCTGACCTACTCTAATAAACAGTTTAAAGATTTTTCATGGGTAGGCAGAAGATTCTACCCTGTTATGGTCAGTTTTGTGTCTCAATTTAGCTAGGCCATGGTCTCCACTTTTTGGTTCACTACCAGTCCATATGTGTAGTGAAGGTATGTTTTTTAGATGCGATTAACATTTATATCCATAGACTTTGAGTAAAAAAAATTGCCCTGTATAATATAGGTGGGCCTCATCCAATCATTTGAAGGCCTTAAGAGAAAAGATTGAGGTCCCCCAGGGAAGAAGAAATTCAGCCTTCACATGCCTTTAGACTCAAGATTGCAAGTCATCTCTTCCCAAGGTCTCTAACCTACCTACCAGCCCTACAGATTTCAGACTTGTCACCCTTCACAATCCAAGAGCCAATTCCTTAAAATAACCCTCCCCCGCAAACCTTCCACCACACACTCTTTGGTTCTATTCCTCTGGAGATTCCCAACTAAAACAGCCCCTTACAGACAATTTAGAAGACATGTGCCTATACCAAACACAACAGGAGGAAATTTGTGATGTCTATTGTCGGAGGCCTGGCAAATCATTATAACTAGTTGAATCACCTGGGAAAGGAGAGACAGGTATTTAATGTTTGTCAAGGAAGAATGGCAAGAGATGGGCTGTGTTATGACACAGTGCATCATGCCAAATTTATGTCCATTTGTAGTTATCAGAATTTTTTTTTCCAGTGGGTTGTGACTGCTATTAGGAAGTTTCAGCGCTCTTGTAATAGTTCTATGGGATAGATAAATTCTCATGGGAAAACATAAATAATGGATTGAACAGTATTTAGCCTCTTACTGTCCTGGACTAGGTTTATAAAGCTGATGAAAGAGAACCACTAGAATATGATTACCCAGTCCAAAAGAATCTAGATAAATTCTTGTGGTCAGACCTACTGCTCTATAAACTTCCCTTATTTCTTATGTTAAAACTGGTGAAAACTAGAGAGATGTTATCATGACTCTGTTAACAACACAAGCCCTGGTTTAAGGTGGACTCCTTAACAGCAATTGCTGCTGTTTGATTCAAGTCCATGTCAGCCAAATGGCACAAACCAGAAGCTCAGCCACAAAGCAATGTGGCTGTGGATGCTTAGTCAAGGGGTCCTCAAACTTGAAATAGTTGGAGTCAGTAATGATGACCCTGCTGCCCTATGTAGGGATTTGGAAGGAGTAAAAACATTAAATGTTTGTTTGATGGATCTGTGGGCAGCTGCTGTATTGGTTGAAATGGAATACAAACATGCCTTTCTTGCTAGTACAGAGCTGCTTTCTGCTTCCACATCCTCGGGTTCCTTGGTTTCTCCTTTACCTGATCTCAGCTACTTAAGGAGAAAGATGACCAGAGGTATCCCTGTCCCTAAAGAGTATCAGAGGCACCTTGAATATGCACCTGTCTGAGTGTGCTGGAAGGATCAGAAATGAGATGCACTCATAGTTTTATGGATTTGTTGAAGTCAGGCAATCAAGTCTTCATCTATCCTGTTTCATGTAGGAGGGCCATCCAAATTCAACCCACAGGGTCTGGGAAAGTTCCAGAGTGGTGATAGGAAACTAATGTGACCTCATGGAATTTGTCCTATTTAGCCACCTCAGTGATCTGTTGCTGTAGATTCATATCTGAATGTATAGAGGTAGTAAATGTGCTACATGCTTATATATACCTACACTGTACATGCCAGAAAGGAGTCCTCCAATCAATGAAAACTACATATAGAGAATGTTAGTACTTTTGGGACCCCACAACCTATTAATCCCTTCAAATAAATGTTTCTGTAGCTGATTATTTTCATGATTCTGCCTGTGGCAATAGTTGACAGTCTTCATCCAGAAGCATCCTTTGCATTGTATCTGTATTGGTTACTTCTATGACATGGCTATTGAATTCTTCTAGAAAGCAGCCATTACACTGCTACTATGGTCTTATAGAAATTGAATGCTAATCCACGGAGGCTTTATGATTCTCTGGTCCAATATTCTCATTTTGGGATGGGTCAACTAGATTCTGACTAACAAGGTGGAAAGGGCTCAATACACCTCTCTTATCAAATGGAAATAGAATAGCCCAAAGACAGCTGTTCTGGCTCCAGTGGCATCTCAACTTTATGTTAAAAAGTAATAACTATTCCTTAAAAAAAAAAAAAGGAGAGTGAGCACAGTGGGGGAAGGGGACAAAAGGAGAGAGAAGAGAGAGAGAATCCCAAGCTGACTCCATGCTAAGTGTGAAGCTGAGAATGGGACTTGATCTTATGACCTTTGGATCATGACCAGAGTGGGAACCAAGAGTAGGATCCTCAACCAACTTTACCACCCACACACCCCAGTAACAACTATTCTTTTAGGAGAAAACTTACTTTTACTCAGACTCTAGAAGTAAAATTGTTGTGTTCATGGGGCCCTCAATTCACAGAAGTTCCCCCTAGATACCTGAGCTTGGCTCACCAATGTTTAAGCTACAGTGATATAATTTAACCGACCTCTTTAAAATTGGCTCAAAAAATATTCTAACTTTACCTCTTACCACTTTCTGGTCCACCTCTCTATAAAGCAGTTTGATCACTGAATGTGGCTATCCCTTGAAAGGTATTATCTTCTCTTGCATGGTTCCTGCGTATATTGGATTGAATTGTATCTCTTACAGTCAATGACTGGTGTTTTTAAAAGAGTAAGTAAAGAGAGATTTGTACACAGAGAGACAAAGAGGGGAATTGTCCATGTGATGATGGAGGTGGAGACTGGAATTAGGCCACTATAAGCCAAGGAATGCCAGGAGCCAAAAGAAGCTAAAAGAGGAGGAAATGTTTTTTCCCCCAGATACTTCAGAGGGAGAATGACACTGCGGACATCATGACTTCAGACTTCCAACCTCCAGAACCATGAGAAAATAAATTTCTTCTCTTCTAACCCTACAAGTTTGTGATCACCTCTTTTGATAGCCTCACTAATACACTGGGTAATGATCAGGATGAAGGATGGAGGTTAACCAATTTTGAAAATTTGGGATTCTAACCTGATCTTCCCTGGACATGATGCATCTTTCTTTCCCTTACTTATAATCCTAGGTTGGCCTGATTGATACACTTTTCAGGTACAGCTTAGCCCCAAAGCTGGTGTATTCTAACTTAATGCTGGTTCAGCCATTTACATGGTCCTCAGTCATAAAAAGAACCACTACTTGGTTGACTACGCCTGCTGATTGAGTTCTTTTCCAGAGGTCCATGAGGGACAAAGCAGGTGATATAATGGGTCTGGGTAAGTTCTACAGGAATGCTTTTATTTCTTTTGTACCTTATCTAGGTATGATTAGGGAATAACTGGAAAAAGGTAAAGTTAAGTGCCTGGAATGGAACACATCAATTTTGTCTCAGTGGAGGGAGAAGAATAGTTTTGACACTGGGAATGGAGTTCCTCAGACCTCAGAAAGTATAAAAGAGGGCAGGGCACTAAAGATTTTTTTTTTTTCTTTCTTTTCTTTAGCATCAGCCCTGGAGACTTTCTCAAGAAGGAGAAACAACCTGGTGTGGCAAATAGTTGCAATAATACTTAACTTATTGGTGAGGCTGCCATCTTCTGCCAGACAGCTCTGACTACAATTTGATCATCATTCCCCTTACTCTTACTATGAAGCTTATTGGAATAGAAGTGTTGGCCCTAGTTCCCACACCTTTCATGCAAAACCTTTATTACCATCTTTGAAGGTCTGCCCTAGCCCCCCTCCTATCGCTATTGCTCAGCCATTCTGTGGGGCACACAAATTTCACCCTGCTGGTGGTGAAGGGCAGAATGACCGATTGGACTGAAAGCTCTTATACAATCCCTCCAGACAAAAGAATCGGAGTCAGTTATTTGAACTGCACTGGAAACCTAAGGTCCATCATCCAGCTATCAGGCCACATTGGAGGTGCTATCAACCTGTGCTCTCCTAAACATTGTAGGTCCCAAGAATTGTCAACATTTTCTTTCTAGGGGCACTGTGTGTGTCTCCATACTGAACTTCTTGTGTGGAAGACAGGCATTCATTTGCTTTTTTTCCCTGAATATGGAGCTAATTATACCTTTGAGGTTGTCATCTGAGACCTACTAGGGTATAAGAAACCTTATCAGTAGATTAGGTAGTTTTCAGATGACTGTGAGATTCTCTACAAAATGAAGCTATTGTCACTTTCTCAGGGGAGCTTTCTGTAGAGAGAACTGACTCATTATTTACATATACCTTATTGGCAGTTATCCCTGTCATGTAAAGCATCCAGTTAGAAAAAATACTATTTATTGTAAGTATTTGTCTTTCTAAGTCTGACTTATTTCATTTAGGATAATGCCTTCAAAGTCCATTCATGTTGTTATAAATAGCAAGATTTCCTTCTTTCACATGGCTGAATAATTTCGTGTGTGTGTGTGTACGTGTGTATATAATGTATATATTCCTATCAACATATATTAAAAGGTGTGATATATATAATGTGATATATATGAATAACATATGATATGTGAATAACATATATTTATGTTATAATATCATATAAATAGAATTATATTTAATTATATATAAACATATAATTATATTATATATCATATATAATATATTATAATATATTATATAATATTTATAGAAATAATATATAAATAACATGAATAACTATAATTAATAGTTTTATATTACATGTCATTATATATTATATGTGTATTATAATTTATAATTATAATAAATAATTATCAATACTAATATAAATATAATATAAATAATATATTATAAAATAGTAATTAATATAATTATACTTGTTTATATAATATTATAATATTCTCTATATATTGTAACATAAGTAATACATATACCAAATTTTTTTTACTCATCTATCCATTGATGGGCGCTTACGTTGTTTCATATCTTGGTTATTGTGGATAACAATGTAATGAACGTGGGACTGCAGATATCTCTTTGAAATAGTGATATCATTTCCTCCTTTGGATATAGACCCAGAAGTGGGATTGCTGGATCATAACGTAGTTCTAATTTGCTCTCATCCTGTGATAGCAGTTCTAATTAAATGTGCTATGGAACAGATTGAATAGATTTGTTCCACCTTCTGTAGGTCTGATTTACCAGGGTGGCCGATGGAATGAATACTCATGCAAAGATTCACCAGAAGTCAAGATGATGTAGAAGTGAGGGGTGGATATTGTCAGGAGGCAATATGGTTGTCTCATGTTTCTGAACATCTTATGAACAGAGGCACGGACTGACCATTGTTCTGGACCACCTTTATAAAGAACATTTGTATAGGCACAGCCTTGGAAGACAGAAATAGTGTCTCCCTCTGGAGCAGAGAGCAGGCTAACTAACTGCTCATGGTGAAAGATTTGAGTTCCCTAAGCTCAGGATTCTCTCTTGCATTGTATCTCACAGTGTGTGCTGTTGTTATGCGGTCCTCCTATCACCTTCTGGAAACGGGGGCTCTAGAACTGCTATGATATATGTCCGTGCTGGTGCCTCTTGCAGCACTTTGAGTAATCAAGTCTGTTGCTGACCCAGGAGGCTCACAGCTCCCGCTAGCACCCATGAAACTGTGGCGGGCTAACCTTTTAACTTACAAGCAGGGTAAACTCTCACACTCGTCATAGTAGTTGACAATTGGAGGAAAATTCTTCAGCATCCAGACTCTCGTCTATTATCATCTCCCTTCTGCCTAAAGGACTTCATATGTACATAAAATATATAAAATTATAAATATTATTAAGTAGTAAAATAATATGTATAATAGGGATTATATTATTTACCATGTAATAAAATTAAATAATCTATATAATTTTATAATTTATATATATTTATAATTATAAATTTATAACATAGATTCTATAATTTCATAGTGTATATTTACTGTTAAACTTTTTGCATCTGTATTTTATGTTTTTTTGGAAATTACTTTTATCAAGTATATAATTTTGGTTGACTTTTTTTTCTTTCAATACTTCAAAGATGCTGCTCTTCTGTTTTCTGTCTTGCCCTATTCTGACATGAAATGTTTGGTTATTTATTCCTCTGTAAATGATGTATCTTTTTTCCCCTTCTGGCTGCTTTTTTCAGACTTCTTTTTATTTCTTTTTAAAGCAATTTAATTTTGATATGTCTTGGTATAGTTTTCTTAACATTTTGTGTTTGGGACTTATTTGGATTCCTCAGATTTGTGGGTTATGTTTTCATTTAATTTAAAAAAATGGCTATTATGTCTTCATATATTTTTAAGTTGTCCCACAGCTCACTGTTCTTTTCATGTTTTTTTCAGTCTTTTTTTTCTCTCTGTATTTGTTTTGGCTTGTTTCTGTTGCTATGTCTTAAAGTTTACTAATTATTATTCTCCTGTCATGTCCAATGAGCTGTTAATCCCATGCAGTGTATTTTTTTCAGATATTGTCTTTCTATTCTTTACACTTTTGATTTGAATTTTTCTTTTATATCTTCCTTGTCTCTACTTAAATGTGTTCTACCTTTACTATTTTAATCTTGAAATCTTAAAAAGCTTTATAATCTATGTCCTAATCTACTATCATCTATCTGGTTCTTTGTTAGTTTTGAGTCCATTTCTATCTATAGAGTTGTGTGTTTTGTTTTCCTTATTCCTAATCATGATGGTTAATTTTGGAACAGATGGCAGACACAGAATTTTACCTTGTTGGATGTTTTCAGCTTTGATCTGCGATGCAGTTAGGTTTGGTGGAAACAGTTTGAACTTTTTGAGGCTTTCTTTCTTCGTTTTTTATGCTGGTACCAAGAGCAACCTTTCTTCTAAAGCTAATTTTGCTGTACTATTTAAGTACTTTACAGGATTGCCTGTGAATTACAAGGCTTTCCCAATGTAGCTAGTGAGAACATAAATCATCCCTGGCCTTGTATGAGCTCTAGGGATTGTTCTTTTTAGTGGTTCATTCCCTGAACTTAGGTGGTTTCCTCATGTACATATGCTCTCCAAGGACTCCTTTGCAGCTCTCTCTCTCTTTGTGTAACTCTCTCCTGTCCAGTACTGTCTTGCAAATGCTAGTTTGGAGTTTCTGAACACCACACTCTCAGGGATCTTTGGGATCTGCTTGGATTTCCCCTTTACAGGCTGCCATTCAAAACTCTGCAGTCAATAGCTGGATAATTATGAGTGTTGGTTTCATTTTTTCTTCTTTTTCACTGATCACTATCTTGCACTGCTTAAAAAATATTTGTTTCCTATTTTGTCCAGTTTTTTTTTTCTTTTCTTTTCTTTCTTTCTTTCTTTCTTTCTTTTTTTTTTATACAGTTTCTGTCAGGAGGGAAAAATCTGCTCCCTGTTAATCTATCTTGGCTAGAAGATAACAAACCAATTTAACAACTTATATTAAGAATTTTCTGTTCTTCAAAACTTGGTTTCTGGCTTTCTAGCCACTAAACTTTCCTTGGCTTAGAATGTTCAGTTTTTGCTCTTCTCTCTTTTCAAAGACCCTCTCCTTTTGTTTTGGCATAGTTTTTTGCTGTTTTTAACCCTTCTAAATCCTTGTTCTAGCTGGTATGTAGGTCTTCAGAATCCCAGTTCCACTCTTTTTTTTTTTTAGGATTTTATTTATTTGACCGAGAAAGAGACAGCCAGAGCGGGAACACAAGCAGAGGGAGAGGGAGAAGGAGAAGCAGACTCCCTGCTGAGCAAGGAGCCTGATGTGAGGCCCATATCAGGACCTTGGGATCATGACCTGAGCTGAAGGCAGACACTTGACTATTGAGTCACCCAGGCACTCTCCCCTACCCCCTCGTCCCGTTCTACTCTTAAAATAGGTTGTTTTCAAGTAAAGACAGTTCCTTTCATAAGAATTATTAAACCTGAGTGCTGTGAAGTGTGTAAACCTGGTGATTCACAGACCTGTCCCCCTGGGGATAAAAATATATGTTTATAAAAAATTAAAAATTAAAAAAAGAATTATTAAACCTATTTAATAAGAATTATTAATCCTGTTAAATGAAAAGAAATCCACTTCATAAGCCAGTAAACAATCAATCTGCCTCCCTTCCTGTCTTCCTTCCTTCCTTGCATTTTTGATTTTTTTATTATTTCTTTTTAAAAATATTTAAAGTATGAGATAGTAGAAAAATGCGATGCATTTAAACAAATGAAGAAGCTCAAGAATAAAGTGACAGAGAAGAAATCACTTGTTCTTCTTCCTATTTGAATCCAAATATTTTATGAATACAGTTGATTCTATGCCCACCTTGTGTACAGAAGTGTTTTCCCTACAGTTATCTCTTCTTTTTTCTCCATCAGAAATATATAATATACATTCTTTCAGCTTACAAAGGGTCTTCCTTTTTTTGCCATGGACTTTTAGAATCCTGCCCCATTGTATTGGTCCACTTTACAGCAAAACTCTATGACAGACTTGTCCAAACTCACTTTCCCACTTCTCCCATCGTCTCTTGGGCTCACTTTTATCACTCAAAAACAAAAACAAAAGCAAGAATTGCACTCACACACACATAAAACCAAACCACAAATAAACAAAAGCGGCTCTTTTCTCACACGGTTGTCCCCTCTGTTATGGAGTGAAATTTGTCCCTTCAATTTTGCATGTTGAAGTCCTAATCCCCAGTAGCTCAGAGTGTGACTGTATTTGGAGATAAAATTCTTTATAGGTAATTAAGTTAAATGTGGTCAGTAGGGTGGGCACTAATCCATTATGACTGATGCCTGGTATCCTTGGAAGAAGAGGAGAATAGGACACAGGCACACACAGAGGAAAGATCATGTGAGGATACAGTGAGTAGGTGGCCATCTACAAGCCAAGGAGAAAGGTTCTCAGGAGAAGCCAACCCTGATGACACGTTGATCTTGGAGTTATAGCCTATACAATAACTGAAAATAAATTTCTGTTATTTGAGCCACCCAGTCTGTGGTACTTTGTTAAGGTGACCCTAGCAAACATATACCCTTCCCCACACTGCTTAATTATACTTGCCTTCTGTGAAAACACCAAGCAAGTTTCTGCTCAGATCACTTACAATTCCGTTCTCCTAAAATGTTTTGCTTCCAGATACCCACAGCTTGCTCCACAGCATAATTTCCAGATACACAGAGCTTACGTATTTTAGTCAGGTGCCTGCTTAAATATCACCTTCCAAAGAGGACTCCTTTGATTCCCACAACACTATACTCTTTGTCTTCTCTTTTAGTTTTCTCCTACCACTGAACACCACTAACATTATGTACTTGTGTTTCCTTTTTTTTTTTTTCTGTGTCCCTTTACCCGATTGCAATTTCCACTAGAGCAGGGACTCTTTCTTGTTCATAGTGTACATCCAGATCCTAGAAGAGTTTCTTGCACATATTTAGTACCCAATAAAATTTACTGAGTGTTAAATAAATGAATAAGCATGGAAGTTTTTGTTTTTTTTTGTTTTTTTTTTTTGTCTTACAGAGGGAAAATAGATATTTAAGAATGTAAAACTGAGGATTTTCTCCCTCCTAAGGCTCATGTGTGTATATCAGAACATTGACTCAGTGTACTGATATTTCATCCAGTATAAGATGAAACAATGCATGTTATTTGGTTCTGTTCTTTTATGAGTTGGGGAGATTAAAGCCAGTGTCTGTAGTAAAAAAAAAAAATACAGGGAAGAGATGGGAAGAAAGCAAGCAACAGAAATAGATTCTAAACTCTCTCTGTTAGTTTCTTTCTTTAGTTGTGCCCTTTATTCCATCTCACATAATAAATTCAGGAAATGGCATTTTTCTTCTTTTCCCCAGCTTTATTGAGATATAACTGACATATAACACTGTGTAAGTTTAAGGCATAAGCATGCTGATTTGATACACTTACGTATTGCAAAAACAATTACCACCATAGTATTAACTAACACCTGTATCATGTCACCTCATTACCATTGCATTTTTGTGGTGATAACATTTAAGATATACTATCTTAGCAATTTCAAGTATATAATACAGTACTATTAGTTACCATCACCATGTTGTACTTTAGATCCTCAGAATTTATTCATCTTATAACTAAGTTTGGACCCTTTGACCAACATCTCCCCATTTCCCCTACTCCCAAGTCCCTGGTAACCAACCATTCTACTTTCTATTTCTGCAAGTTTAGCCTTTTTAGATTCCACATATAAGAGAGATCACATAGCCTTTGTCTTTTTCTGGCCAGCTTACTTCACTTAGTATAATGCCCTCAAAGTTCATCCATTTTGTCACTAAATAATAGGATTTTGTTCTTTTTTTCATGGCTGGACGATATTCCATTGGAAAAAAAATATATATATATACATATATATGTATCACATATATCCTTCATCCATAAATCAGATCATCAGATATAATCATCAGATATAAAAAGTAGCCTCGGGGCACCTGGGTGGCTCAGTGGGTTAAGCCTCTGCCTTTGGCTCAGGCCATGATCTCAGGGTCCTGCGATTGAGCCCCACATTGGGCTCTCTGTTTGGCAGGGAGCCTGCTTCCCCCCCTCTCTCTCCTGCTGCTCCATCTGCTTATGATCTCTCTTGGTGTCAAAATAAATGAATAAAATCTTAAAAAAAAAAAAGTAGCCTCCTTTTCTGGACTTTATGGACTGACTTTGATCTTTCTGACTTTCACCTGTAGGAGGGGCATGCTGGAGTGTGTTATCACGGAGGATAGTCCAGGGGGCATGATGTCTCTTTAGCTCAGACCACTGGGGTCTACAGCATCTACAACTTCATGGTCCTTGATGAGTGCTGTGCCCAGGAGTGGGGGAGGGAGATGTGTGTCTACAGTGGATCAAGGTCTGTTGAGGTTCTTAGCCGCAATTCTAGTTTCAATGGCTAGGGATCAGGGCAGGCGATGGCAGTAGCCAAATTGGTAGTATGCACACACTCATTTGCAGAAGTCAGTTGCAGGTGCTTCTGTGGTGAAAGACACCTGTTGTTGACACAGATGCAGTGGTGTGGGCTAGAACAGGCAGCAAATATTGGGGCTACCTATGGGCACACTTGTAGCTACAGGCATCCTGGCTATGGGCACATATTATCTGGCTGCTGGGTCTTGCCATGGCGCACAGCAGCAGAGGCCAGTGCAGTGCAAGGGGGTGTCCTGGGGGGATGCAGGTACACAGTTGGAGGGGCTAGTCCTGAGTGCAGGCGGGGCCAGGGAGTCAGCCTTGCGGTTCTAGGCGAGAATTTGTGCTTGCTCAGCCGCAGAGGCCAGCTAGCCTGTAAGTGCACTTGCCAGCTCCCGAGGGCCAGGCGAACACACAGGGGCCGAGGCAGCTGATGCCCGTGGATATACCTGTGGGGCAAAGCCAGTAAAATCTACAGGGGTCCGTGGCAGTTGTGCTGGCATTTGGTCCCTTCTTCTGTGGTGGGCACCGCTGGATTTATCTGCAGAGGAGTTCCCTGTGCACGACGATCCTTCTGCTGCGTGGCTGCTATAGGTAGTCCTTGCTTTTCTTTCTGTGTTCCTCGTGGTCTCTATAGGTCTCAGCTTTGCTGAACAGGGTGAAATCAAAGCAGCACCTTCATGCCCTGAAAGGCTGGGGAAATTGGTTGCTCACCGCACGAACTCTTCTTTAACAGGGAAGAGAATTCTTTCTAGCTGGGAAGTTCTTTTTTGGTGTTGAGCCCAGCTGGCATGGCGGATGGGACGATGCAGTCAAATGAAGCGATGGTCCTCCTTTTTGCGTGGTTATTCTCAGGCTATTTGTTGCACCGTGTTGCTGAAGTTTCTAAAGTAGACTCCAAGCCTCTCTGACAGCTGTTTGGCCTGGTGGATGTCCTCGTACTTGTTGACATTTGTTGCGAGATGGCGGCATGGAGGGCAAGGGATGGGGGTTTCCTAGCCGCCATCTTGGTGTAATGCCTCCTTAGAAAGGACGCTTTTCAAAAGGAAACTCAAAAGAGCAGATGATTAATGAATTTAGGTTTTTTTTTTTTTTTAGTCTCTTTTAAGTATTTTTTTTTCCTAAGAAAACTGCCAAACCATTAACTGGTCATTAGTATTGACCACAGTCCAAACTATTGGACTAACGGCCTGTTTGTAAGATTGTAAAATCACAAATTTTTTTTTCTTTAACTCACCGAAGCCACCTAAATTAAAATAATTATTCCTCACTTTGAAACACATTGTTTTACGCCATATTAAATAAGAATCTGTCTTTAATGGCACTAAGATCACGCTTTTAGAATTTATTGAATTTTTTATTTTTTTACAATTGCCCATTTAAAGACTCTTCTTATAATCTCTACAGTCAATAGACTATTTAGGAGGGATATGGTAGTATTTTACCTGCAGTAGACAAGCAAGGAGACAAAAATCTTATTGAAACTTAATATGTTTAATATGTTAATATGTACACAAGCTCCCACATTAGTCCTCATGACAAGTAAAATAAAGGTGATTACCCCTTGTTTGTAGATAAGAAATAGGGTTAAATGAGTTATAAGGTATTACATAGCTAGAAAAGACAAGCTCCATTTTTCTGTACTGAGTCAGTAAATTAGAAATTGTTCTCAATAACCAATCTTTGCTTATGATGATATATACTACCTTAATTTTTGGAAATATTGATGAAAAACTAATCTATTTATAAGAATTGTTTTAGGGGTGTCTGGGTGGCTCAGTTGGTTAAGTGACTGCCTTCAGCTCAGGTCGTGATCCTGGAGTCCCAGGATCCAGTCCCGCATCTGGCTTCCACCTCCATGGGGAGTCTGCTTCTCTCTCTGATCTTCCTCCTTCTCATGCTCCGTCTCTCTCTCTCAAATAAATAAATAAAATCTTTAAAAAAAAGAATTATTTTAAATTAGTTTGTTCCTCCCCCTTGTTTTTAATATGCCACTACTCAAATTTTTTTCCAAAGGTCTGAAAAGAATGGTAATTTGTCAGGATTCTTTTGCAAGCTATACTGAGCGGAAAGTATAATCAATGAAATAATGGAAGAGGAAGTTTTTAAGGATAAAATAGCATTTTAGAATTAATATAATTAAACCTGCTCATTGGACCAAATGGGATTCAAATACACTTTTTATTAAATAATTTCTTTAAAGTTAAAGGTTTTGGAAAAAATTTCTGAAACATCCCTCAGAGACCATCATTTTTCAATAATTGGCTTTTAAGACTTGTAGTTTGCTGCAAATTGTTGTGTTGTCTTTTAACCATTTTCACCCATCTTATTTGCTTTCTTTCCCTATAATCCTCTCATGGCTCTTCTCTAGCAATTGTCTGTTATTATCTTGGAGCTCACAAAGCTCAGCAGCTCCTAGGTCATCTTCTATCATTAAGCAGTTCTTGCAATGATTGCTTTTTGTTGTTTTATAAATGAAGGAACAATGAAAGGGTAGGAAAAAAAAATCTTTCATGAAAAAATGCATTTCCTTTTTTCAGGCTTCTAAATTGTGTAAATGATTACTTAATTTTGTCATAAACCCTTGTTTCATACTGTACTATGTAATATTTTATTCATATAATCCTCTAGAGTATACTTGCTTTTCATATTTTCTCCATTCCTTTAGGTGAATCCTCCACGTTTTTATTTTTCTATTGTTCCTAGGGCTCTGCATACATGTTCACATTTCATTAGTAGCTAATTTCAAAATGTAATTAGAAAGAATTCCTTTGAGAAGAGCAGGCAGTAATTGGAATCTTTCTGTTCAATCCTTATTAAAGAGCATGGGGAGATGCTTTTTAACTAAGAATGTTTGGAACAAAGGCCAAAGAGAAAATGCCTAGACAAATTATTGGTATTTTGGCATTGTTGTAGCATATGGATGGGTCATTAAATAAACCATTCTCCTGCATTGATTTTCCAGGTTGGTTTAACAATAATAAACCCACTTGAAAGTTAAGATTTTGATCTTTAAAAGTAAAAACACACATGTTTAGAGTTCTTTTAGTTAACAAAATACCAAATTATTTCACTCTGTGCTTAAACTTCAGCATTGAGTGGTGTTCATGGAACATGACAGGTGAAGTCCCATGTATACCAACGAACCAGGAGAGTTTTACAGAAATATGTAGTAGATGTCCTTAAAGTACGCTACACCAGAATTATTTATAAAACTTCAGAATGCCTATGGGATGTATCCCAGTGTGTCAAGGTATGGTAGCTTATAATTACCAACATTTTAATTTCATAAGGGCAAATTATCCTGGCGAGAAATGAAGTAGAAAATTTAAAAGTCATGGAGGTTTTTATGAGCATGTAAAAGTAGCTTCCCAGGGAGGCTACTGATGGCCTTATTAATAATTAAAGGGGAACTTAAAACCAGAAGGATCCCAACTCTTAACAACCAATTAAATGTTATGTCAAAATAGTGGATAATCCTTGTCAGCCAAAATTTTCTAGTTCACAATTCTGTGGTGAAAAATTCTTCATATTTATGGCCTGTTATTCTGTAAGGAGTATGGAAGAGTAAGAGAAGTTCTGGCTATTCACATGTTCTAGATAGCATGAGTGCTCCAGAGAGAAAGAAAGAGTTGGGGATTATGTCATATGGTGATGCTTCCAACTCCAACATTTATTTGACACACTGATTCACTATTATGAACTAAGTACTGGAAATTTGCAAGAGTGGTTAAGAATGAGTACTCTGGTGCAGATTTGCTTGTATTCAGACATCAGGTGCATTCAGTATGGTATGGCTGTAGACAGATTTGCTCATATTCAGACCCTAATTTTGCTACTTCATAGCTATGGGACCATGGACAATTTAATCATATTATTTTATTCTGGTTTTCAGATCTGTAAAATGAGGTCATAAGAGTATCTATAGTTGCGAGCATAAGAGTATCTATAGTTGCTTGCACTGATGTCAAGCACTTAGAACAGTCTGGTAAATAGAAAGTACTTAATCAATTTAGCTTTGACTATTATACTGAATTCTAATATAGGTCTAAATCTAATTATAGATCTAAATATGATTTATTACTGCAATTTCAATTCATAACTTCTTGAATATCTCTTTCTGTTGATTTGACACAATTAGTCAGTGTACTCTTTGACTTGCTACCTCATACATTTGAACGTCAACATCAGAGGAGTGAGGGTAGAACATGCCATAGAATTATGCAGAAAGCTGAATTTCCCCTGGAGAAACTGACAGGACCTCTTGTTGGTAGGATATATCAGAGTCAGGAGGAGGGCATTGGATCAGGAGACAAAAGACCTGAACTGTAGCTGTAACTCTGTCAGTGACTAAGTTTTGCTTAGGACAAGAAGTAGGATTTAATTTTACTGCATAATCATTATGGGCAGGACAGGCTATGCAGTCTCTCATTCTAAAACCTCTTTCCAGGCACATATGATGCTTTATTTGTAGATGTCAGCCCAGCAGTAACAGTAATGGCCTTTCAGGGGTGCCTGGGTGGCTCACTCTGTTAAGTGTCTGCCTTTGGCTCAGGTCATGATCCTTGGGTCTTGGGATTGAGCCCTGTGTCAGGCTGTCTGATCAGCAGGGAATCTGCTTCTCTCTCTCATTCTCCCTCTGTGCTCTCTCTTCTCTCTCAAATAAATAAATAAAATCTTTTTTTAAAAAGACAGTAATAGGATTTCCTAAATATAATTTTTAATGTTGATACAGTATAAGTTTTCAAGTTTCTTTAAAAATCATTTTGCAATAATTATGTTTTAAGCAATTATATTACATTAATTTGTTTGTGGCAACTCAACTGTTGATACTATACTCTTAAAACTTCTCCATCATCATTTAATTTCAAGTAGAAGTGATAATTTTGCATCAGACCATTCAGCCAGTACTTTAGTTTTATATTCTTTACCCCTGCCCACTCTCTTCCAAGTTAATTCATCATTGAATATACACTGTGAGTCAACAACCATGGTGTTACACATTATTTTATTAAATATCTTTGATTTTTCACAACAATGCCCAATCCATACATGGGCATATAAAGTAAACAAAACCAGAAAGAAGCAAACAAGAAAGAAGAAGGGACCACATGCATTTTAAATAAGTAATCTTATATTGTGAACATGAAAGGAACTTCAAATTTCTGTAAGGAAAGAAGAAAGCTATATTTTTCAGAAAGAAAAGCAGGGATTAAGAATTTCATGCCCTTATCAATTCTAATCACGTTGCTTTCTCTGCAATTTTAGCTTATAAAGCAAGAGACCATTAAAAGTTACGGACAAGATCTTATTAAAAATTGACACAGGACATAGGCATTTCATGGCTGGCACCTACACTGCTCTTAATTTTGTTTCCCTCTGAAGAATATACAAGGAGGAAAGCTTTATTGAATGAAATCTAGGCCAAGCAAACATATGGCAATGGGATTTCTTTTAGATGAAGTAATTTTAAACTGAGATTTCTCAGAGAAGATTTTTTTTTTTCCCTGCAGACTTTTATAACAGTATCCTTAAAATCTGGTCATGACAAACCAGAGAAAATGATCTTTAAAATCTGAGAATACGCTCAAGTCTCTTTTCTGAAATCAATTCTGGGAAGATATCCATATCATTTTGAAATAGCAAACAGATTTGTCTGGTGGAATTTTGCCAGGAAAGAAGTAATGTAGACATGTTATGCTCTATTGTGGAAACACGAAGCATCCCCCTCTGCTAATGATTCATGAACAGGAAGATGAGGCATTCTTGCAGCTATTACCTCCCCTCCTAAGCTGAAATATCATGCTGTTTACATCACTGCACACATGTTCACATTGGTTCAAATGTGTTGTCATTGTGTATTATTAGGCACAATGGTTAGACTTCTTTTGAAAAAACAAAAAACACCATTATGTCATAGGCCACTAAATGTTTTATCTGTTACTTTAGTCTAGCCACATTAATATACCTTGATAATGTTAATAGGGTATGTTTTGTTAAAAAAGCCTTTGTTACAATTGCTTAATTCTCTGCCCATTTAGTAGCCAGACATTATTATAATGGAACAATGGATAGTGTTAGCAATAATAATTATTATAAAATTGCCCCTTATAAGAAGATAGTAAATTATTAACCAAGGCACCTTATTATCCCATTTTTATCTTTCAAACAATCCCCAAGCGATATATTATACCCATTTTATATACAAGGAAACTGCAGCACAGAGAGGCTATGCATTGTGTCCAATTCACACAACATAACAGCTGACAGAGCTAGGATTTAGACTCTGGTAAACTTTAATACAGGTTAATAGCAATAAGAGAAGCCTTATTAGTGGAAGTGGTTTACTAACTATGTTTGAAACTACTCACGATTTGTTGGGGGGGGGGAATACATGACTGACGTGTGGAATAAGGTGGCAACCATTATTTTTATAGGCAGATGAGTGGGAAACATGTATATAGTATATAGAATGCATAGAAAAATTCTATATCATTCATACAATAAAACTACTGCCTATTAAAGAAAACAGTTGATTAGTATCATGCTTTAATGCAATTCTTTGGGGGCAAAAAATATAAAGTTTTGAGGAAAAGCTGTTATTTGAAGATTCCCTCCATTCATTGGGGAAGGGGCGCAGTTGAAAGACATCCTCAGGAATGTGTGAAATGAGAAAGTGCACCACTCCTATAGGCTCCCTGAAAAGAAGAAAAGGAAAGCCTGGAAAACCTATGTCAACTGAGACATAAACAATTTTTACAAAGAGCTCAGGATTAGTAAAGGTACAGCATAATAAAAAGAAATAGATGATGAGACCAGTGAAACTTAAAATTTAGTGTCTAAAGTCTGTTAATGTTATTACAAAATAATGCAGCTATCAAACAGTTTAAAAGTAAAGGTAAATAGTGTTAAACAAAAATCTCACAAGCAATAAGCACTAATAAGCAATAAATAATAATAAGCAATAAGCAGTGATAAATAATAAAATAAAGCTAAGTTCTTGAATTACTGCAACAAAACAACAAAAAGAAGTAGGAGGCTGATAATTGGGATAGAATAAAGTTTTTATCTTTAAGTGAAGGAGTGGGTAGTTATTGTTTCTTTATTATTATTTTTTAAGATTTTATTTATTTATTTGACAGAGAGAAATCACAAGTAGGCAGAGCAGCAGGCAGAGAGAGAGGAGGAAGCAGGCTCCCTGCTGAGCAGAGAGCTTGATGTGAGGCTCCATCCCAGGACCCCAGGATCATGACCTGGGCTGAAGGCAGAGTCTTAATCTACTCAGCCACCTAGGTGCCCCTATTGTTTCTTTATTGATAATGTTGAAAAAAATACATGTTCACATTTTAAGAAGATATGAGGATAATTTTGATAAAGCTTTAAAAAGATATAGAATATCTGAATCAATAGAGAAAAATGTGAGCTAATAAACCATATTTGATATATGAAGATAAAAACAAAAATTTTAAAAATAACAAATACCAAGAAAATATAAAATAAAATTACAAATAAGCACACCTGTAATAAATATGATTGAGTTCAAAATCTTATTAAAATAAATAAATTACAAAATAATTCAGTTTGTGAATTATTACTTTCTGTTTGTGAGATACACAAAATAAAATATTAAACTAAAATAAAATTAAAATTAATGTTGCAAATATTACCCAGTCTTTGAAAGCATAAAGAAATCAAGGGCAGAAATATTAGTGACAGATGATATAAGAATTTATGGCAAAAGAGATTAAAAATGTCAAAGAGAATTTTATGGATTTGAAAATGTCCAGTTTGTAATTAAAATATAGATATCACATATGAGATACATATGTGATACATGCAAAAGAATGACTCCCTCCCTCAAACCATATACAAAAATTATCTCAAAATAAGTGAAAGACTTAAATACAAGAGCTATAATTATAAAACTTGTAATACAATTTAGGCATAAATCTTAAAAAATAAAAGATATCACATTCATGTTTCAGAAGTCATAGTTTCAAAATATGTAATGTAAAACTATTAAAAGTATAAAAATGTAAGAGAGGAAGAAGTTACAAGCAGATAAAACAAGATTTTAACCAGAGCATTTTTCAGGTCAAGGAGACTAAAAAAATGATTTAAATTATTTGAATAATGTCATAAATTTCATATTGAAATTCTTCTCCCCTAAGGTCCTCTTCAGCTACTAGTCACTGACTCTTTCTCTTTTATTTTTTTTTTAATTTTATTTATTTATTTATTTGACAGAGAGAAATCACAAGTAGACAGAGAGGCAGGCAGAGAGAGAGAGAGGGAAGCAGGCTCCCCGCCGAACAGAGAGCCCAATGCGGGACTCGATCCCAGGACCCTGAGATCATGACCTGAGCTGAAAGCGGCTTAACCCACTGAGCCACCCAGGCGTCCCAACTCTTTCTCTTTTTAAACACAGTTCCCACACACATTTTTTTTTTAAGAATTTACTTATTTATTTGACAGACAGAGAGCACAAGTAGGCAGAGAGAGAGGAGGAAGCAGGCTCCCTGCTGAGCAGAGAGCCTGATGCAGGGCTCTATCCTAGGACCCTGGGATCATGACCTGAGCCAAAGGCAGAGGCTGTAACCTACTGAGCCACCCAGGCACCCCTCCCACACATTTTCTAAAGCTTCTTCTCTCAGCCTCTGGATCCCTCTAACGTAAGTCAGAATTTTATCTGGGTTTCTGTACCTGACTTTCACGCCTAGCATCTAGAACTATCTTTAAATATGTGAAAAAAAGATCCACTGGTTATTATTATGATCTGTGCTCTTAAAAGAGAGGAAGGGGAGGCTCCTGGGTGGCTCAGTGGGTTAAGCCTCTGCCTTTGACTTCGGCTCAGATCATGATCCCAGGGTTCTGGGATCGAGCCCTGCATCGAGCCCTGCATTGGGCTCTCTCCTCAGAAGGGAGCCTGCTTCCCCCTCTCCCTCTGCCTGTCTCTCTGCCTACTTGTGATCTTTCTCTCTCTGTGTCAAATAAGTAAATAAAATCTTAAAAAAAAAAAAAAAAAGAAAGAAAAAAGAGGAAGGGGTGAGGTGAGTTAAACATTAAATACATAAATATAACAAACCTATTTTCTAATTATAAAGCTGCTTAGCTGTAATTTGTATGGGGTCAAAGTACAGTGTAAGCTCAGTGGTATTGAACATGAAGTAATTCACTTCTGTAAAACTTTTGGATGCTATTCTGGGTTATCGGTGGAGACTGTAAACAGTATTTACTGTAGTAAAAGAAATATAGTTGTGTTCGTTTTATAAATCTAGTATTTCATCTATTTTCAGCTTCCCTCCCTATTATGAATGGATTCTTTCTTCCTATAAGTATTTTAACACCCATTTCCCAAGACCTTTGGCTGAACCAGTGTGAAAATATCAATCACAATCAGACCATAGACACAAAGGACTTACATTATATTGTCTGGTTAAGGAACCTAGAACAAGAAACATACTTTCCAGTACCAGCTGAAAAAGGTAGGAATGATGTGAGACCAAGAGAAAAAGAATATTCAATTCAGAATCAATTCAGAATACTCAAAGCTTAAAAACTCTATGGTTCTTAAGTGAGGAGAGGCTATACCCTGATAATCAGAATTGCACTTTGTATATTTATAGTTCCTGTATACATAACCATGGATAGGTAAGTTATGTATAATTCTTAATATGGATTGTAAGTTGAGTCAGAATTTAAGCGTTTGTTTTTAGATAGCAAGATGAACTGAGAGGTCCTTTCCTGACTAATAGGGCAGCAATTCTGCTGCTAAGAGAGGAAAAACTAGGTTAATAGCGCTCCTTAAAGAACAGTCTAAATGAGGCTTTTTGTTAAAGGTTTTCATTTTCTGCCTCATTACATAAACAAAAACGATGAAGAAGTTTCCAAGATCAGGTATTTCATATTAAAGAAAAACTAACCAGATAGTCATGTTTGTGAAGGAGCGTAATCTCTCCTTATATGTAGTTCCTGGCTGCTCCTGGGGCTGGCATTAAAGTGAGTGCACTTACAGTCTTCGGGCTCTGAAAGCTCAATTCATTCCTCTTCCCTGCAGGAGAGCTGTCACACTGAGCAAATTCTCCAAGGCCTGACTAGAAACTCCAACCAGAATAAATCGCGACAAAGTTTGAGTCTGAGTTTAGTTACTTCTCACAGTGTAGGAAAATAACTGTTTTTAGAGTGATTTTAGAAAATACTAAAGCAGATGGTTCATTTGCCCCATACTGGGTTTGGCTATGTGTACTTCTGTACAGGTATAAGCTCCATTATACAGTCACCCCCTTGGAGAATTTCAAGTTTATAACATTTAAGTGTTGTAATTTCTTCCCTTGTGAAAGGTTGTGAATTATTACTATAATGAACAACATGGCCATTGGGAGAAAAATCGTTTTTCATTCTGGAAAAAACTTGATTTTGCTTGATAGACCAGGTAAAATCCATACGATACCTATAAAGAAACGGTATACCTACATTGTATGATAGTAGAAGAAGGTCAGACAAGATGTGCCTATGCCAGATGTAAACTGCAATTTAACTTGATATAAAACATTTGGTTTTGTAAGAGAAGTGTGCAATTGAATTAATCAATACAATGGGCCTTTAAGATCCTTAGTTCCAGTTTTTCTTCACAAATACTACTTTTTTTTTTTACTGAAAAGATAATACAAGCGATTTTGCAATTAAGATGGTGCATATTCAAGGACACTTTATTCTTGAACTTGTTTGTTTTACTACTTATATGCAGTGAGAAGTAGTTATTTGTATTTCTGCTTTTAGTTATGTTGAAATCTTCTCCTCCTTCAATTTCACCATCAGATGAAAGAAAGCTTTGCATGTACAATTTTACTATGACTCTTCCCATGTTACTTGTTTCTTATATTAATTCCTCCGCTAGATTAAAACCACCTTGAATATAATCAACCAAACCATACTTCTTTACAATTTAGAAAGTGGTGTTTACAGTGGCAAGTCTTTCAGCTAACATCTATTAAGTTTAATGTGACTCCCAGTAATTGTTCAATGGTGTAACCATTTTCTAATATGTATTTTACTAGCGTGCCATAATATATAAAACCCAGAGGACTAAAAGGAATTTGTAGTGAAATAGGATGAAATTAACTTGATGAGGCTTTTCATTTATCTTCAGTGACTTTTATTTTTTTATTTTTTTCATTTTAAACACTGGTGACTCTTTGTTTCAACAGTTTGGAGTAATAGAAGGTTTTTTTTTTTTTTTTCATTCTGGTTAAATAACGTCCTGATATTGTAGATCCTTTTGAGAAAATGTGCACATCTGTGCCTGACTCTGTATAATGTGATCAGGAAATGTGGGAAAAATTTCCTTTTATTATTGACTAAAATTTACATATTTTAATTTAACAATTACATAGGACTTTTTTTTATGTACCACTGTGTTTATTGCAGCATTATTTATATTAGTCAAATAGCCAGCTCAAGTGACCATCAATAGATCAATGAATAAAGATGTAGTGTATATATAATGAATATTACTCAGACATAAAAAAATAATGAGATTGCCATTTGCTACAACATGGATGGACATAGAGGGTGTTAATGCTAAGTGAAGCTAAGTCAAACAGAGAAAGACGGGTACTGTATGGTTTTTCTCATGTATGGAATTTAAGAAACAAACTAGGAAAAAGACAGAAGAAAACAAATACTCTAAAATACACAGAACAAACTGGTAGTTGCCAGAGGGGAGGCTGTGGGGACATGGGTGAAATAGATAGAGGAGATTAAGAATACATTTACTATAATGAGCACTGAGTAATTACATAGGACTTTTAAGCATTTATTATTTTTTCCTTTAAAGAAGACTGATGATATTAGAGAGAAATATCTTTAAGAATCCTTTATCTTTATAAGGGTAAAAAGAGAATGATGAGGTTTCAAAAAAGGCTTAAATATCTTAATTTTAATGCTTTTAAAATTCAATCATAAAATAAATGAAAAAGGGATAATTTCATTTTCAAAGTAAATATCCATATATTTGGGAAACTGTAAATGTGACAAATAAAACTTTGTATGAAGTTCTCACCAGTCAGAATGGCTAAAATTAACAAGTCAGGAAATGACAGATGCTGGCGAGGATGTGGAAAAAGGGGAACCCTCCTACACTGTTGGTGGGAGTGCAAGCTCGTGCCACCACTCTGGAAAACAGCTTGGAGTTTCCTCAAAATGTTGAAAATAGAACTACCCTATGGCCCAGCAATTGCACTACTGGGTATTTACCCTAAAGATACAAACGTAGTGATCTGAGGGGGACGTGCACCCGAATGTTTATAGCATCAATGTCTACAATAGCCAAACTATGGAAAGAACCTAGATGTCCATCAACAGATGAATGGATCAAGAAGATGTGGTATATATACACAATGGAATACTATGCAGCCATCAAAAGAAATGAAATCTTGCCATTTGCGACAACATGGATGGAACTAGAGCGTATCATGCTTAGCGAAATAAGTCAAGCAGAGAAAGACAACTATCATATGATCTCCCTGATATGAGGAAGTGGAGATGCAGCATGGGGGGTTAAGGAGGTAGGAGAAGAATAAATGAAACAAGATGGGATCGGGATGGAGACAAACCATAAGTGACTCTTAATCTCACAAAACAAACTGAGGGTTGCTGGGGGGAGGGGGTTTGGGAGAAGGGGGTGGGGTTATGGACATTGGGGAGGGTATGTGCTTTGGTGAGTGCTGTGAAGTGTGTAAACCTGGTGATTCACAGACCTGTACCCCTGGGGATAAAAATACATTATATGTTTATAAAAAATTTTTTAAAAAAATTAAAAAAATAAACTTTGTATGAAGAGCTGATAGTTCTCCAAATAATGCATATTATTTCCATAATCATTTAATCAGAAAAAAGAACTGGTTCAGAATCAGGGTTTAATTAAATAATTAATTAATTATTTAAAAGATTTTACTTATTTAGTTGAGAGAGAGAGAGAAAGAAAAAGAGGATGTAAGCAGGAGGGGCACAGACTCCCCAGAGAGCAGGGAGCCCCACTGCAGAGCTTGATCCTAGAACTCTGGGATCATGACCTGAACCGGAGGCAAATACTTAACAGATTGAGCCACCCAGGTGCCTCCCAGGGTTTAATTTAGAGAGAGAGAATAAGAAATTCTTAGTGATGAAATAATTTGTAAATACTCCCTAACTGCTACATAAGTAAAATGAAACTTATGAATGCATTATTTAGTTTCTTGAAATATTTCAATTTATAGCTTTTTAAATTTCACTTCTCCCTAACTGCGGAAAAACCTAAAAGGCAAATGATTAACAATGACAAAATACTGCAATCTGATTAGGAACTGAAAAAACTGAGGCACATAGTAATTTTAGTACTACATATAAACAGATAAGTAAAGACAAGGAGAATGAAAAAAAAAAATCAACCAAACATATAATCTTGGAAAAAAATAGAAAAGCACACATTTTTAAAACCACCAATCTTCCAGTGTTCAGAAATAACCTTCATCATTTTGACTTATTTCTGAATATTGACAGAGTACAGACAATCTAGTATTGGCATCATAAGGCATATATATTTGTTTTTGTTTTTTGAGGGGAGGGGACAAATGATTTTTTTGAATGTCAGTAAAAATTGTTTCTTAATATTCTAATTTTTCATAGTATTATGATAATATAATTAATCCTTTAATGAAGATATTTGAGTCTCTTTAGAATGATAAACAATGCAAAGATGAATATTTTATAGAATATATAGCTTTTTGAAAACATTTCTGATTATTTCTGTTGGGTTAATTTGTAGAAAAGGAACTACTAGGTTAAAAAGGTATGAATACTTAAAAGTTAAAAAAATATATATATGTCAGGTTATTTGATGAAAATGTTTAAACAGTATCCTCTCCCACAACCCCACTATAATGTACAAGGAGGTCATTTTATTAACCACTTTGTCAGACTGATGCATGGAAATATTATCTCATTTAATACATTTTAATTATTAGATAATAATTATTTACTAGTTTATTTCTTTTTATGAATTACATATTAACCACCATTTCCTTTTTTCTATTAGTGCAGTCATCATTTTATATTGATTTGTGATTGCTTATTTAGGAAATATACTAAGGTTTGTATCATTAATATTTTGTTTGTCTTTTACTTTTTATTTGTGGTCATTTTTGAGGTACTACTTCAAATTTTAATGTTGTTAGATCTAAAAATTTCTTTTTAATGGTCTCTGGAATTATTTTGTTTCAAAAGTCCTTTTCCATTCCCAATAATACATAAATTTTCCTACATTTTCTTTCAGTTCTTTAATTTCTTTGCTAAGCTATTTATTCTACATGTGTTCTACTGAAAATAATGAATGGACCAATGCATAAATCTCTGTCCTTTACATTCTGAATCAGTCACACTTTATAATTATATCTCATGATGATTCATTTGATGAATACTAACTTCATGTGGTGTATACTCATGAATTTATAATAGTATTATAAAATACTATTTAGAATAGAATTTATAAAAGTATTAACGTATTAATGGAAAAGGCAGTCTTACCCACAGTCCATGAAAAGAATATTAGCTGAATTCTAGTAATAAACTGAATAGAGACATACATAACAAATAGCAGTTTTACTATGTTGCATTATTAATGTTAAAAATCTCACAAAGTCCTTATACTCAGGGTGTCTGCCTATCTTTATGAAATTTAGTCAACAGAATTGTAGATAGGAGGTGGATGGGCTCTCATGCAATAGAAGGCAGAAATTCTGTGCTATCAGCTCTCGTCAAAGTCATGTTCATTTTAATAATTTAAACTTCACTGACTTATCACTTCTCGGCCTTTTGGCTAAGATCAGGTGTAAACTGCACTGACTTGCTCCCTAACTGCCCTGCATTTTTCAGCAAAAACATTGCTCGAGCTCTTAATGACAGCTATTATGTTCCATGCTTTTCCATAGCTTTTTTCATCCTAGGTCTTTTTGCCTTTTCATCTTGGTAGAGTGGGTTTTAAAATCATCTAAAGAACAATTAGTAATCTAGTTGCCTTTTTAAAAGTAGTATCAGAAAAAAAAAAAAAAAGAAAAAGAAAGAAGAAGCAGTATCAGCATGGTCCAGGAAAGAAGCAGAAATGATGTCACGTATTTTAACTGAGAGAGTTTTGTCTGAGTTGCTAATGAGGCATAAAGTTGTTAGCTAAGTAACTGGAAGGGTAAAAAGAGAATGATAAGCTCTCATGGAGGTAGCAACTGTAAGAAACAGCGACCACCCTTAGGAAGAGACTAGAATTATTAAAGCTTAGAAACTTAAATGAGGATCCCAGGGTGCCTGGAACCAGACCTTAGAAGAGGGAACACCAACTTGCTGACCCTAGTGCCTCTGAGGAACAGCACTTGATGAAGCTGGTTTTGCAAGTTTTGGAGAACTGAAATCTGGATTCAGTATTTTCTTTGGGAAGGAACTGCCTTTGTTGGGGTTAAAAAAAAAAAAATTGCTGGGATGATACTCAGAATCAGGAGGAAGCCAAGAGGCTGGTAGGAAAAAACCAGGGAAGTGCAAATCCCTTCTTCCTCTGCTAAGCTCCCAGTTTTCTCCAGCACTTCCTATTGGGTGAATATAACATGTCTTCCGGCAAAGCAGAAATGTTGAGTTCCAGGCTCACCTTCAATATCAGAATGCAGAGAGAAGAAAGGTTGGCTTGGAACTGAAAGGCAAAAACTTGGTAAGTGGCACAGGGGATTTCTCCTCTACCACTACTTGATTCAGTCTTTCATACTTTTAACATCCTTAACCCCAACCTCTTACATTTTCATTTTCATTTCTGGTTTGCCCACACTGTGATCGCAGTGGTTTACTTGCTACTTCTAGTTACTTTGTGATTTTTCTGTTAAAGTGATTCATAATTACCCATTTTACTAAATAGGAGAGTCAATTTCACCTCCAGCCTGGTAGTGAAATTGAATTAATTTAGGGTTGACTGCTTTCTGAAGAACTCTTAGGTGCATTACCAGAGTAATACACCGATATCACAAAATAGCTTATTGAGTAATGCAGTTGGGCAGTGACTAAAGTAACTGGTGGAATCTCCAGGTGTTAATTATCTAGACAGTTTGTGTTTCTGTACAAGTAAAAATGTGGCTCAAGCAAGGTGTGCACATTCTTTTCTCACTGTGTCAGGGTGTTGATTTGTTCTGTCTACAGCACTCTAGCTAGAGAAAATTCTATACCAGAGTATGGATGATTTCCCTAGAGGAGCTGATGTGTAGGTAGGAGAACAAAGATTATCATGGGAAAAATTCAAGCCCTGTACAAAGAAAATAACCAAAGCCATTAGCAGCTGAACTCTTAAGCTATAATAAAATGATAAAATGTAACAAAGCTATAGCAATTATCCTATCAATTTACCCATAAACTTTTCTGATCCTTTTCACATACATCGCTCCAGGAAAATAATACCCAGATGTAGTAATTACAGGAAATTTCCACGTCTGTTGGCAAAAACTCAGAAGACGCTGGCCCATCAAAAGTCTTACTGCATTAGCAGAAGCTGTGTAAATGGGCCATTCTGTAGTTACAAGGCAAGACCTATTGGCTTTGGTTCAGTTTTTAAGGGACTCTAAGGGAAATTTCATACTGAGTTTTATTGACTATGAATTGCTATTTCTTTTTAACCAGAGCCTGTGATTTTTATAGAATACAGTGTTTAACATATATAATTATGCATTACCCAACTGCAAAGCAGGAATTGATACCTTTGCTTAACATGAAGATTAAAACTGACAATTTTTCCATCAAGAATTGTTTCAATTTTTTAAAAAATGAAAATTTTGCAGATTATATCATGAAAAAGTTTTGTTGCTCAGAAAATGAGTAACATTGTAACATTTAAATTTAAAAAATTATTCCTAATATTAGAATTCAACTGCTAGTTAATTGGTATATATTTGGCATCCAAGATTCTATAACTAAATCAGGTCAGGATGCTTAATAAAGACTTAAATACAAGGCAATAGAAAGCTGTACTGTATGGGGAAACTCCATATAAAGCAAAAGTTACACAAGTTTTATTATTTGGCCTTGTACTACTGTTATATAGCCCCGTAAACTCCTGTATAGTTTAGAACAACTTTATTTATTTATGTATTTATTTATTTCGATGTTTACTGTCTTTCATTTTTGGCAGTTTTACATTTCATAAATGTTTTAACTTTTTTCCTTTGAGGAGAAATCTGAGAGAAGGAGTTAAAAATACACATTTATTTTCATGTTAAAATCAACACCATCAATAGTACTAAAGACATAAAGAGAACATAACATTAAAATAGACTTATAAAAGATATAAATTTGAGATACTGATATATATTAATGTAATGGCTTGGAAATCAATCAGGGTATTAACTGAATAACACTAAGTTTTTGAAACAGAAGGAATTTAATGTGGGTAATTAGTTACATAGGTGATAAAAGAATTAAGAAGCAATCAGACTGGTGATTCAACTCAGAATTTAATAGCTGCCGGAAGCCATCATCTCTGGGCTGGAATGACTAAGAGTAGAATAATTTTTTTTTTTAATTTTTTATTTTTTATAAACATATATTTTTTATTTATAGAATAATTTTTTTTTAAGGATTTTATTTATTTATTTGACAGACAGAGATCACAAGTAGGCAGAGGGGCAGGCAGAGAGAGAAAAGAAAAGAGATCAGCAGGGAGACTGATGCAGGGCTTGATCTGAGAACCCTGAGATCATGACTTGAGCAGAAGGCAGAGGCTTAACCCACTGAGCCATGCCCCAAGAATAGAATAATTTTACCAAAGCTCAGAGCACAGGGTCACCAGTGATAAGATGCAGTCATAGTGGCCACAGTCGCCAAACTGTGGAAAGAACTAAGATGTCCTTCAACGGATGAATGGATAAGAAAGATGTGGTCCATATACACTATGGAGTATTATGCCTCCTTCAACGGATGAATGGATAAGAAAGATGTGGTCCATATACACTATGGAGTATTATGCCTCCATCAGAAAGGACAAATACCCAACTTTTGTAGCAACATGGACGGGACTGGAAGAGATTATGCTGAGTGAAATAAGTCAAGCAGAGAGAGTCAATTATCATATGGTTTCACTTATTTGTGGAGCATAACAAAAAGCATGGAGGACATGGGGAGTTAGGAGAAGGGGGTTGGGGTAAATTGGAAGGGGAAGTGAACCATGAGAGACTATGGACTCTGAAAAACAATCTGAGGGGTTTGAAGTGGCAGGGGGGTGGAAGGTTGGGGTGGTGGGTATTATAGAGGTGGTGGGTATTATAGAGGGCACGGATTGCATGGAGCACTAGGTGTGGTGAAAAAATAATGATACTGTTATGCTGAAAATAAATAAATTTTAAAAAAGATGCAGTCATAATAGGCTTAGAGTCAGTAGTTTAAGAGAGTTTAAGTAATTTAGTAGTTTTAGTAGTAGTTTAGTAGTAGTAGTTAAGTAGTTTTAAGTAGTTTAAGTAGTTTAAGAGAGTTTGAGAGTTAAGTAGTTAAGTAGTTTAAGAGAGAGTGAAAATATAATGGGAATGCCACTTGTGGCCAAAAGGAGGAAATACAGCTGGCAGCCTCTTCCTTTCTTCCTACTTTCAGTGACCCACCTGTGCTTTACAGGGTCAGAACCGGCCAGAAGCAAAGAGACATGGAAGCCTAGAAATACAGTTGGCAGGGCTTAGTCCCTATCACCCCTACAGCCACCTAATCCCATGATGCAAAGTCAAGCAAGGAAAGCAGCAAGGGGGAAAGATCTCAGTGCAAACAGATCCTGGAAAGATCAAGATTATTAGGTAAACATAACTTATGAGCCAAAGGCAAATATTTTGTGCATCTCTCAATTAACTCATTATTGGTACCTGAACATTCCAAACACGGCATACAATTTCTAGGAAATCCAGTTTTTTCCTACAGGTTACTTAAATAAATTAAAAATGTGTATTTTAAAAATACATAAAGAAAATAATACATTTAATATTTTAATTTATTTTTTAAAGAGCTCATTTATTTATTTGACAGAGAGAGGCACATGGAAAGAGGGAACACAAGCAGGGGAAGTGGGAGAGGGAGAAGCAGACTCCCCACGGAGCAGGGAGTCCAATGTACAATTCCATCCCTGGACTCTGGAATCATGACCTGAGCTGAAGGCAGACACTCAAATGACTGAGCCACCCAGGTACCCCACATTTCATCTCTTAAAAAATTTTATAATACCATCTAAACTTTTTAATGGCAATGTGACTTAGTTCTCTTGGTTGAAGAGAGAAAAATCCCCTGAAATGAAAGGACAAGATAAGGGCAAAGGACCAAGGATAGACATTTGTTTTAGATGCTGCATTAAAAATAAGCTGCAAGGGAGGTCATAGTTCCACTGTAGAAATCCAGCAGGGTGATGTAGGTCCTCTTTGATCTGGTTGGTATCATAACCAGAAAAAAGGGCAATGGAGTCAAATGTTATACTTGTCAGAGAAGGCTGGAAAGCAAAGAAGCTGAGAATCAGAGTTAGAAATTAGTGCTGAAGCTTCACTAAAAAGAGAAGCCTAGAGACTGAGTTGCCTTTCCAAGGGTCTGGCTTCTTCCTGAAGCTCCCAGGCTCAATGAACTAGGGAAGTGAAATTTATCTAACAGTTTCCAGTTGAAGCTTCATACCTGAGAATAGCAATCAGGTGGTCAGTGAATGGTTCTGAGAGTCCTCTGTTTATGGCCCACATCTGGCCTGGATAAATCACTCTCAATTTTAGGATGAGTCAACAGAGAGAGCACGTATTCCAACAAATTGAGGTCGATGGGAATACACTTCAACATAGAAAGGAATATAATATAGAAGATGTGGAAAAAACATAGACTTAAAAAAGATTTACTACAGGAAAATTAGATCTTACAACTTTTCTGCATTGAGCTAGTAAAATAATTCAAGAAATCAGACTTTATGAAAACAGCAAAGAACTATTCCCTTAATATAAAAGATGAAAATAAAAAGGAAGCTGGGAAATAAAGTATTGTAATTTTTAGTAGGACACCAAAAATTGAATAGAATTGAAATCTGCATAAAACACTACAGAATAAATATTATGTGAAATTATATCAATGATATAATCCACTGATATAATCAGTGATATAATAAACAAGTTGGATAGATCTCCTGAAATGAAATGGAATATGATAGAAGGAAAATAATAAGGGAGATTATTATGGATCAAGAAGACTTTATTTAGTGATCTAATGTACGGATAATATATTTCTGAATAAGAAAACGAATGGAAAAAGTCAGCAATGCAAAATACAATAAAAGAAATATATTCTGAAATAAGGAATGTTAAATTGCCTGAATGATTTAAATTTTTTCCTTATTTACCAAGAAAAATTAATAAAAATACTTGAGACATATTATGTTAATCTTTTTCAAGAATATAGATTAATCAAGCACTCAAGACATTTAGGTACAAGAATTTAGCTTTGATATGTCTTTGTATTTCTAATGCTTCTCGAGTCTGCCATCCCCATTTTGCAGATGAAGACAGTAAAATTAGAAAGATTAAATAATTTTCTTAAAGTCCTGTAACATTTGCTCCACAAATGTTATATTGGTAAAACTCAAAGGAAGTTGAGGGCATGATTCTTGACAGGAAAATAGTATGTGTATTGCATATTAAGTACTCTATGAGTTGAGATTGATTCCCAAATGAAGGAAAATGATCTTAAAAAGGAGAGAAAGAAATGGGTTTCAGGGTTCAGTTTAAGTGCCAGCAAGCTCTATGGAAAGGAACTCACTTTGAGGATCAATGGCAAGGAGGCGGAGCTGCTGGAAACTATTCCTAATGAATTCATGGTATAATGGGCAAAAAGAAATAAAAACTTGGATTGTGAAACAGTATGTTAAGTAGTATACAAAAATTTATAATAAAAAATAATTGTCCCATGCCCTTTTCCTCCTAATCCCTAATTCACTTACACAGAGTAATATTTTTAAGCATTTTTGTTTCAGTTCTTCTGACACACGCACTTTTTCTTCCCAAATATAATTATATATACCACTCTTCAAAAATGTCTCTGTTGTTCATATTTAAGCAGTGAACTATTTTGAAACCATTAAAATTATCTCTTTATATTCCTTCTTTTTTCTCCCATAGCAGTTCTATCATCATAGGTAAAAGAGAAAGGAAAGTCCAATGGAACATGGAGAATATGATGTAGAGGGAGTGCTTGGCAGATAAGAAGTGGAGTAAATGAAAACCCTTTGCAATCAGTGGATCGTGGGAAAGAGAGAAGGAGAGAAGCAGTAAAAACACCTATTTGCACACTTTGCCTTAGCTCTCCACCACTGGGGAAAGAGGGCAGAGGACTGTGTGGTTGAGGGAAAGCCAAAGACAATGAGGTCTGTGGAAATGTATTTTTGCACAAATACAGCAGGGCACACGTTGGGGCTCAGTGTGGTTGGGGGGAGAAAGGGTGTCATTTATGACTTTGTGATATAGAATCAATTGACCAGTTCCTCATGTCTTGTGGGAACAGGAAAGTAGCTGAGATGAAAACCAGCTGGCCTGTTATGGGGGCTGCATGGAGGAGGTTTGAGATGTTTGGGTGTGTGAACTAAGCCAACGGCCAGAGGGAGACTTTTCTGAGACCTGGAGGAATAGGCAACTGGAAAGAGCCAAAGGCCCAAGGGAGCCAAGAGAACAAAACACAATTCTTCCTTGCAAAATGTTAGCAGAGGAAGTCAGTAGGGTACCCAGGCACATTAAGGAAGAACCCTGAGGGGGCCAGAGGACCTAGGGGAACATAGTACAGGAGCTCACATAACCCTCTCCTACTTAGACTTAATGTCAAATTGGGGTAGGAGGGGAGGAAAGTTTATGAGGGGGAAGAAATTTTGCACATAAGACATTTACATTGAATAAGCTGAATTATTAAAAACAAAAACCAGTGTAAACCGAAAACAATAGATTTAACAGGAGCTTTGTCGGAAAGATTAGATCAGTTTTAGAAAAAACAACTGAATTATGTTTGTACTGCTGAGTAGTAGTGAGTTTATATTTCTCTACAAATTCTATATTAATTCTTCTATTATTATTATAGAAAAATGTCTTTTCTTTCTCAGTCTGAAAGATGGAAGTCTTTTTTGTGTTTTCCTCCACCTTTCCTTCTTTTTCCACCTCCCAACAGCTGTCTCCTATACTTTTACATATAAATGGTCAAAGTGGATACAAATTGCAATCTATTTTGTAACCATAAGTTTTACAGCTTTTCTTAAAAGTTGATTCCAAAAGCAGAACATTTGAGAGTTATCTTACTGCTTTATTTTCTGGACTGTTTCATGCCCTTAATTGAAGGCCATTGAATTCCTTCAATTTAAATGGCTTCTTTATATTTGGATTCTGATCCTCTTACATTCTTTTTCTTTCCTAGAATCTTACGGTGGTTTCTTTTTAGACTTGCCCAACACTTGAAGTGCTGGGACTTCCCTTTATTGCTCTCCTAGGTTAGATCCTTTGTTTCCTATTTTATGTTTACACCTTCATTTTTTTCCCAGAGTAAATTCTTAAATAATTATTCAAATAAGAGGTAAAATATTCTAATATTTTGCATGTCTACTGATATCTTTATTTTATCTACATATTTAGTAATGATATCTTTATTTTACCTCCATATTTAGTAATGATGTGAATGAATGCAGAATTCTGGACTAAAGTAACTTTTTCTACATTTTTGAAGGCATTGGTTCATTGTGTTCTACTTGTAGTATGTTAGTTGGACAGAGAGATGCCAGTGTTTTTCTTATTGCTTTGAACATTATATAGTATATAAATATAGTATGTTCCTCTGTCTTTTCAGATGATTTTATTCTTTTTTTTTAAGATTTTATTTATTTATTTGACAGAGAGATCACAAGTAGGCAGGCAGAGTGAGAAGCAGATTCCTTGCTGAGCAGGGAGCCCCCTGGGGCTTGATCCCAGGACCCTCAGATCTGAGCGGAAGGCAGAGGCTTAACCCACTGAGCCACCCAGGCACCCCCAGATGATGTTATTCTTTTTTAAAACTTGAGATGTGATTGATTATGCATATATATTGATAACTGATATATAATAATAGCTTTAGGTATACAACATAATGACTCAATATTTGTACATATTGCAAAATTATTATTATATGACAATAAGTCTAGTTAATATCCATCACCATGTGTGGTTACAAATTTTTTTCTTGTGATTGGAACTTTTAAGATCTACTCTCTTAGCGATTTCAAATATACGATACGTAAATAATATTGGGAATATATATTGTCAACTGTAGTCACCCATGACTTATTTATTTTATATTTTATAAAATTTATTTTATATTTTATTATGTATTTTATAGCTGGAAGTTTGTACTTTTTTACCTTCTTCACTCATTTCACCCACCCACCCTCTCTGTCTCCTAAGGATGATTTTATTCTGGAGATAGTTAAGTTTCATATTGCTATGTCAATTATGGGTCAGCTTTCACTTGTCCTACTATTGCAAGGTAGTCTCTTTTAGTCTGAAGGTTTCTGAAATTATGCTTATTTTATTTTTCAAATGATTTTATCTTCTCAATTTGATGTTTTTGGTTCTTATTTTATTTTCTGTTGTCACATCTTTGTAGATTTGTCCTCTGGATCTCTTATGTTTTTTTCCCTCACATTTTTTATCTCTTAATTTTATTTCCACTTTCTTGGGGCTTTCCTAAACTTTATATTCCAACTCTTCTACTTATTTTTAATAGTGACCATCATATATTTAATATGCATCACTCTACTTAATAGCTTCAGACTGAAAACTACCCAAATGCCTATTACCAATAGTAGGAGGGTCACACAATAAAATGCAGCAGAATTCAATGGGATGAATGCAACGCTATGGGTAGATTTCAGGAATACAATGTTGATTAAAGAAACCAGGCACAAAACAGCACATATAGTATAATTCCAACTATGTGAAGCTAAAAGAAACAAATTAAAATAACTAACAAATGGAACTAGCTGTTAGAAGTCAGAATACTAATCACCTTTGCACAGGAGAATAAGGACTAGAAGGAGCAGAAAGATCTCTGGTGGCAAGGTGCTCTGTTTCCATATATGGCTGCTAACTACACAGATGGATACACTTTGTGAAATTTTTCAAGCTGTGTACTTTCTGTACCTATGCTACACTTGAATAAGGAGTTTAAAAGAGCAGTAGTAAATTGGTAAAAATAATATTGGGAATATATTTTACATAGAATATTATTTAATAAGGAGAGCTTTTCAAAATGAAAAAGATAAAGTCTCCATTTAATATGTGAAAAGAACAAGAACTTTAAAAATCATGTAGGAATATATACAAGTAAATAAACATTTAAAAAATGTTAAAAGTTGTTGGTAAGACAACAAAGGCAAAGTAAAATGGATATGGCACATATCTCAAACTGGTAGGAGTAAAATGAGGGAAATGCTCCATGTCAGTAAAGCTTTGGGAACATGAACACTCTGAAATACTGCACCCAGAATTAATCCTGGTAGAGAGTTTCTTGAGGATGCATTGACCATGACAATAGCAAGAAAAAGCAATAAAAGTGGATACTTCATGGCCTGCTATTAAGCCCTTAGAGTTGATCCTTAAGAATTTTGTTTATAGACGTTCATAAATATTCCATTACATCAATTATTTATCAAAGCCTGATTTATCAGAGCTAAAAAATTTACCAACTAAGCTTAACAATAAGGGATGGGCTAATCAATTTGTGTTAAAGTTTTACAGTGGTATCTTATCTTGTGCAATCTTTAAAAATGGTACTGTGGATGAATATTTCATTATACTCAAATATGTTAAGAATACATTATCAAGAAAAAAATTTCCAAACCACATAAATCTAGTTTTTTTAAGTGTGCTTTTGTGCACTTTTTCTCTTCTGGAGGGGAATGAAATGGAACTCATCAAAATATGGGATTCTGTCTCTTACAGATAAACTTTAAGTTTAATTTTTTAGTTTTTGGATTTTCACATTTCTATAATCAACAAAAAAGGTATTTGTCATATTTATTTATTTATTTGAGAGAGAGCACATTTATGTGTGCCCATGGGGTGGAGGAGGGGCAGAGGGAGAGATCGTCTTAAGCAGACTCCTCGCTGTGCCCTGAGCCCATCCTGGGTGCTCCATCCCAGGAACCCTGACATCATGACCGTGAGCAGAAACTAAGAATCAGACAGTTAACTGACTGTGTCACCCAGGCGCCCCAGTATTTGTCATTTTTTAAAGATAAAACATATTCTAGAGATATTATATTTTGTTTTACAGGGTAAATTATTCATATTCACAGAACTTTCATTTTTGCCTTTCTGTGACAAAGTATCTTGATCCTTTTTCTTTATGCAACTTCAAGTGCTACTCAGCACATCATTTTAATTTGCTAGAGTTATTTTTATTCCATTCAAGTTTAAGAAATTATGTTTTTAGAAAGAGTAAAAAACAAGCAAAGAAGAAATCTTGTCTCATGTACAGGGAGTGAGTCAAATTACATAATTCTAGCACAGAAGCAATGAGCAGGCACATTAATTTTGGGTGTCTCTGCCATTTAAGCAAGAACCATAAATACTCCATTTAGTTTGTGAGCTTGGTACAGAGGCCGGATACAATACCAACTAATTATATTCAGGCTACAGAAAAGCAGGACTGAGACTGACCAGGCTGTAGGACTCTGCATCTTTCTCTGGATGATTTAGGATCTAATCAGTGGAATATGTCAGGCCCTAAAGGGAATGACATTCCTAACGAACAGCTGAAGACTTCGTTATACAATCTTGGTAACAGTAGAAAGTGTGATATTGAAAGTTAAGTTTATAATTGCAGGTCTAATTTTCTTTAGAATTTTTGCAGCACTGCATTTCACGTAATTTTCCATTCACATGCAATAAAATTACTGATGTAAAACAGTTGTGCTATCGCATGGATGTTTTTAAAAGTGTATTTTTCAGGTGCTAAAAACAAGGTTAGTCTTTTGTGAGAGGCAAGAGAGAAAGTACAAGAAGTAGTATTGACAAAGGCATTTCTTAGAAATGTCTATATATTCCAAAATAGCAGTCAAGCTAGTCAACTGTATGGAGTTTCCTGTGAGTTATTTTTCTTTTTGTTATGATAAGTGCAATAATTATATAAATATAGTCTAATTGCCCTAGCTTTCAAATAGTTAAGTTCAATCTACATTTGTATAGCAGGTATGAGTCTCGGGCCATGCAGGGTTTTACTTTTTATATTACTTAAATCAGTTTTTTTGTTCATCTCCTATTTTGCCAGCTGGCAAAAATGTAATCTTAGTTCAGGTTCATCCACTCTTTGGCCTGGACTTTCATTAAGTTCCAGGAGGTTTACAGAGTGCCCATGAGAGGGGAGGGTGTGTGTTACTCAGTGTCCTCTCTGTCTTGGTGGCAGCTGCTGGTTTATCCTCTTTACCATCTTGTATTTAGTTACTGGTCTCTTTAGGCAGCTACTGGGTCATCCTTTGTCCCAAGCACTGTGCCTTGCCAGTTGTCCAGCTTACTTCCTTTTCCATCCTGTACTGTATTGGGCTTTAGGAAAGGGTGAGGTTTTCATCACTTTGGTGACTATGGTAGGAGATACAGAATCATATGGCTTCTTGTATATGGGAAACTCTGTCTCCTATGTCTCCACCTTTTTGTTTGTAGGATCCAACTTGAGACTAATCTATAAGACCCCCATACAAAGTTGTGAACGTATTAAAAATGGCACCCCCTTTGGGCAGATGAGCTGTGGGAGCAGAAATACACTTTTGTAGATGTTTCTACCAATATACCCAGAAGTACAATAATCAGACCTATATTTCTCAATTTTACCTAGAAGGCAATTGTTATATTGCTGTTAAATGCCTTGCTTGATCCACAGTGCACAGTGTATTTGCCGTTACACAGATCTAAATGTACAATACTCTGTCTTTTAAAGTGAAAGTAGTCTTCCATGACTTATGGTAGTGAATCATTACTATTTCTCATTATCATCAATAAGTTTCATATGTACTCACAAATGATCTTTAAATAGTCTTCTAAAATTTGCCTTAATTACAATTATCTTAATTGTCTTTCATACTGATACAATATTTCTAGAAAGAAATTTTCTTTCCTTACTGCCATCTCTGAAAGTAAACATTTTGTAGCCTTTCTGGTGTGTAAGGTATGATAGATAATGATATGATAGATAATATCTGCTATCTGCTGTATATATTTGAAATACCAATATGTCATTTCTGAGTCTGTAGGGTTTGGGGAATGGAGTTAGGGAAGGAAAATTATATATCAATGAATGTCTAGGATATTATAGGCCCTATTTATTTTATTTTTTATATTTTTAATTTATTTTTTTATTTTTCATATTATTTTTTAAAAGATTTTATTTATTTGAGAGAGAGAGAGAGAGAGTGAGAGAGAGCATGAGCAGGGGAGGGGCAGAGGGAGAAGCAGACGCCCCACTGAGTGGGGAGCCCTGTGCTGAGCTCAGTCCTGGGAGTTGATCCGGGGACACCAGAATCATAACCTGAGCTGAAGGCAGACATTTAACCCACTGAGCCACCCAGGTGTCCAAGTCATATTCTTTTGTGTTTATTTTTCCCACTCAATTCGCATGTTAGATATTATTATTTTTGTTCTCATTTTATGGGTAAGAAAATTTATGCTGAGAGGTCATATAACCAAAGACAAAATGTATCTGATTCCAAAGTCAGTACCATTTTAGTTTAACAGTTGTGCTCTACGTTAGTGTATAAAATACCAGTTTATTAAGAAGTAGATTCTTGGATCCTTATCCCTAGACACAGTGATATAGTTAGTCCAAAGGGAACACCAGCACCTGATTTTTAACAAGCAATCTAGGTGATTTCGATGCAGCCAGTCTGTTGGTCACAGTCTAAACGGTTGTATTAAAACATATCCTCACAAAGTGACAGTGCTATATGGGACCATCAGTGCTTACAAAATTCCAATAAACTGGGTTTATTGGATGGTTTATAATGTAATTACAAAGTACTCCTTTGTCATAAAACAGATTTGAATCTGGAAGACTTTAATCAGAGTATTAAATTCTGCTTTGGGGACCCCTGGGTGGTTCATTCGGTTAAGCCTCCAACTCTTGATTTTGACTCAGGTGATGAGATCGAGCCCTATATGGGGCTCCGTGCTCATCAGGGAGTCTGTTGATATTCTCTCCCTCTCCTCTCACTGCTCTTGTGCATGCGTGCTCTCTATCTCAAATAAATTAATCTTAAAAAAAAAAAAAGCTGTCTTTGATGTAACAGAAGGATGTGATCCTAAAAGGATTGTGAACCTATGTACATATGTACAGGGACAGTAGCAGGTAAATGAAATTCGGCATGGCTAGAGACTATGGTGCAGGTAAGAGGCATAGTTAGAATGTGGAGTTAGAATGTGCTTAGGTCACATACTCAAAACTGATCTGTGAAAAAATAACTGTTTTTCTGTAATTGAATCATCTCTCTCTCTTTTTAAGGATAGTACTGATGTAGATTAGATCTGTGTTTTAGATGATAAAAAATAAAAGGTGCTAGGAAGAATGAGTGGGGCAGGAGTTATAATCCACTTTAGAAAAAGCTCTGGTTTTAGATCAATTAATGTATAATAACTATCAGAGAATAAAAAGTGAGTGGAATGAAGGCGTTAAATCTCAGAATGTTTATGTTAAAATGGGCTGAATGTGTTGATTGACTATATTAGCTGAAAAAAAAAGACTTAAGCATTTCTTTAACTCTAGATCAAGGTGACTGGAAATGTGGCAGTGCCATGAACTCTGAAAGGAAACAAAAAAAAAGACTTGAATGGGACATATGAGTTCACAATTTGATTTAAAGTATTTGAGTTCCAGCAGGGTATCACTCTGAAGCTAGCATTTCCACATGGAAAGATAGATTTGGAATACAGTAGGAAGGCAAAAGCTGATATATACACTTGGATATATTCTGCAGGAGTTCATAAAACCAAGAATATGGTTGACACTAAATTTGGTATATCAACTAAGATTTTTGTGTCCTGAATTTGATGAGATATATTGTCAAGAGGTAACTAAAGAAAAATTAACCATTAAAGAGTATAGAACAGAGTACCTTAGAAATGCATGAGAAAAGACCAAAAAACAAACAAACAAAACAGTGTCATAAAGTTAAAAAGGAGAGAGAGGCAATACGGAGGGGATAATAGTTCTGAATATTGCAGTGTGGTCAGGATTTATGTAAAAGAGAACCAGTCATCTGATTTGGAAATTAAAAAATCATTAGGCATGGGGCACTGGGGTGGCTCAGTGGGTTAAGCCTCTGCCTTCGGCTCAGGTCATGATCCTAGGGTCCTGGGATCAAGCCCCACATTGGGCTCTCTGCTCAGCAGGGAGTCTGTTTCTCTCCACCCGCCCCCCCCTCCCGCCTGCCTCTCTGCCTACTTGTGATCTGTGTCTGTCAAATAAATAAATAAAATCTTTAAAAAAAATCATTAGGTAGCTTTTATAAGAACGAATTTGAGCAGATAGTGGACAAGAACTCCTGGTGTCAGTGTGTTAGAGTTGAGGTTGAATAACAAAGTATAGCCTATAAACCTAGATGACATCTTCAAGAATAGCAGGGCTATGAGGTAAATAGAGATAAGGGATAATACATAACCTGAGCAAAACACAGGATAAGGAGAGAAGGTGATTTTGTTTTGTTTTGTTTTAAGAACTGGGGAAATTCAGTATGTTTGTAAACTAGATGAAAATAGTCAAGAGACAGGGTGAATTGTAAGCGTAGAAGAAGAAAGAGATGATTGGACAAGAGAAAAAAAGGAAATTAAGAGCCTAAGGGAAAGGGAAAGGATGGACCTCTTTGAAAAATAGTCAGCCATGGCATATTCTCTGTCAGGTTTTAGAATATCTCTTTTAAATTCAGAACATCATTAAGGCATATGTATTTTACACATGAAGAAATTGATGTGATAAAGAATTAGCTTAATGTTACCCAGTAAGAAAATGGCAAATCTTTTTTTTCCACAATTTTTTATGTCATCTCCTTTGTGTTAGAAAGTATGTATTGGCAATGAAGAAGTCAAACTCCCTCTCTTTGCAGATGACATGATACTTTATATGGAAAACCTAAAAGATTCTACCCCCAAACTACTAGAACTCATTCAGCAATTCACTAATGTTGAAGGATACAAAATCAATGTACAGAAATCAGTTGCTTTCTTATACATTAACAATGAAAATACAGAAAGGGAAATTAGTGAATCGATTCCATTCACTATATCACCAAGAACCATACGACACCTGGGAATAAACCTAACCAAAGAGGTAAAGGATCTGTACTCGAGGAACTACAGAATGCTCATGAAAGAAATTGAAGAAGACACAAAAAGATTGAAGAAAATTCCATGCTTATGAATTGGAAGAATAAACATTGTTAAAATGTCTATACTTCCTAGAGCCTTCTGTACTTTGAATGCCATCCCGGTCAAAATCCCGCTGGCATTTTTCAAAGGGCTGGAACAAACAATCTTAAAATTTGTATGGAGCCAGAAGAGCCCCCGAATTGCTAAGGAAATATTGAAAAAGAAAAACAAAGGTGGCGACATTGCGTTGCTTAATTTCAAGCATTACTACAAAGCTGTGATCACCAAGACAGCATAGTACTGGCACAAAAACAGACAGATAGACCAGTGGAACAGAGGAGAGACTCCATATATGGACCCTCAACTATATGGTCAAATAATCTTCGACAAAGCAGGAAAAAATATCCAGTGGAAAAAAGACAGTCTCTTCAATAAATGGTGCTGGGAAAATTGGACAACTATGTGTAGAAGAATGAAACTCGACCATTCTCTTACATCATACACAAAGATAAACTCGAAATGGATAAAAGACCTCAATGTGAGACAGGAATCCATCAGAATCCTAGCGGAGAACATAGGCAGTAACCTCTTCGACATTGACCACAGCAACTTCTTACAAAACACGTCTCCAAAGGCAAAGGAAACAAAAGCGAAAATGAATTTTTAGGACTTCATCAAGATCAAAAGCTTCTGCACAGCAAAGGAAACAGTCAACAAAACAAAGAGGCAACCCACGGAATGGGAGAATATATTTGCAAATGACAATACAGACAAAGGGCTGATATCCAGGATCTATAAAGAACTTCTCAAACTCAACACACACAAAACAGATAACCCTGTCAAAAAATGGGCAGAAGACATGAGCAGACACTTCTCCAATGATGACATACAAATGGCTAACAGACACATGAAAAAATGTTCATCATCACTAGCCATCAGAGAGATTCAAATCAAAACCACATTGAGATACCACTTTACATTAGTTAGAATGACCAAAATTAACAAGACAATAAACAACGTGTGTTGGAGAGGATGTGGAGAAAGGGGAATCCTCTTACACTGTTGGTGGGAATGCAAGTTGGTGCAGCCACTTTGGAAAACTGCGTGGGGATTCCTTATGAAATTAAAAATAGACTTCCCTATGACCCTGCAATTGCACTACTGGTATTTACCCCAAAGATACAGATGTAGTGAAAAGAAAGGCCATCTGTACCCCAATGTTCATAGCAGCAATGGCCACAGTCGCCAAACTGGAAAGAACCAAGATGCCCTTCAAGGGACGAATGGGTAAGGAAGACGTGGTCCCTATATACTATGGAGTATTATGCCTCCATCAGAAAGGATGAATACCCAACTTTTGTATCAACATGGACGGGACTGGAAGAGATTATGCTGAGTGAAATAAGTCAAGCAGGGAGAGTCAGTTATCATATGGTTTTGCTTATTTGTGGAGCATCAGAACACAGAGGACATGGGGAGATGGAGAGGAGAAGGGAGTTGGGGGAAATTGGAGGGGGAGACAAACCATGAGAGACTATGGACTCTGAAAAACAATCTGAGCATTTTGGAGGGGAGGGGGATGGGAGGTTGGGTGAGCCTGGTGGTGGGTATTATGGAGGGCACGTATTGCATGGAGCATGCGTTGTGGTACATAAACAAGGAATTCTGGAACACTGAAAAGAAATTTAAAAAATAAATTTTAAAAATCAGGAATTAAAGTACATTAGAGAAAGAGGAAAAGGAATTTGAAGAACTTTATTTGGGTATTTTTAACTTTTTACTTATTTATTGTTTTATTTTATTATATTTTATTTTATTTATTTTCCTTATTTTGTATATTAGTTATTATGTCATGTTAGTCATCATACAGTACATCATTTGTATTGGATGTAGTGTTGCAAGATTCACTGTTAGTAAAAAACACCCAGTGCCCCATGCAATACGTGCCCTCCTTAATATCCACCACCAGGCCAGCACATCCCCCCACTCCTCTCCCTTCTGAAACCCTCTTTTAAGTCCACAGTTTCCCGTGGTTTGTCTCCTCCTCCAGTTTACCCACTTCATTTTTCTCTTCCTTCTCCTAATGTCCTCCATGCTCTTCCTTATGTGCCAAAAGTAAGTGAAACCATATGATAATTGACTTGTCTCTGCTTGACTTGTTTCACTCAGCATGATCTCCTCCAGTTCTATCCATGTTGATGCAAAAGCTGCATTTTCATCCTTTGTGATGGCTGAGTAATATTTTATTGTATATTTGGACCACATCTTCTTTATCCATTTGTCTGCAGAAGGGCATTGCTGCTCTTTCCATAGGTTGGCTATTATGGGCATTGTTGCTATGAACATTTGGGTGCATATGGTCCTTCTTTTCACTACATCTGCATTTGGGGGGTAAATACCCAGTAGTGCAATTGCAGGGTCATGCAGTAGCTCTGTTTTTAATTTTTTGAGGAATCTCTACGCTGTTCTCCAAAGTGGCTGTATCAACCTGTACTCCCTCCCAGCAGTTAAGAGGGTTCCCCTTTCTCCACATCCTCTCCAATGTTTGTTGTTTCTGTCCTTGTCAATTTCTGCCATTCTGACTGGTGTAAGGTAGTATCTCAGTGTGGTTTTGATTTTAATTTCCCTGACAGCTAATGATGAACATTTTTTCATGTGTTTGTTATCCTTTGTATGGGGAAATGTCTGTTCATGTCTTCTGCCCATTTTATGAATTGGTTGTTTTTTGAATGTTGAGTTTGAGAAGTTCTTTATAGATCTTGGAAATCAGCCCTTTGTCTGTAGTGTCATTTCCAAATATCTTCTCCCATTCTGTGGGTTGTCTCCTTGTTTTGTTAACTGCTTCTTTTGCTGTGTAGAAGCTTTTGATCTCGATGAAGTCCCAATAGTTTATTTTTGCTTTTGTTTCCTTTGCCTTTGGAGACGTGTTTTGAAAGAAGTTGCTGTGGCCATTGACGAAGAGGTCACTGCCTGTGTTCTCTTCTAGGGTTTTGATAGATTCCTATCTCACATTGAGGTCTTTCATCCATTTAGAGCTTATCGTTGTGGCTGGTGTAAGAGAATGGTCGAATTTTAGTCTTCTGTAGGTAACTCTACAATTTTCCCAGCACCATTTATTCTTTTTCCACTGGTTATTTTTTCCTGCTCTTCAAAGATTATTTGACCATAGAGTTGAGGATCTATATGTGGGCTCTCTACTCTGTTCCATTGGTCTATGTGTCTGTTTTTGTGCCAGGACTAAGCTGTGTTGGTGATCAGAGCTTTGTAATATGGCTTGAAATCAGGCAACATGATGCCCCCAGCTTTGTTTCTCTTTTTCAACATTTCCTTGGTAATTCAGGGTCTTTCTGGTTTCTTACAAATTTTAGGTTTGTTTGTTCCAGCACCTTGAAAAATGTCAATGGCATTTTGATCAGGATAGCATTGAAAGTATAGATTGTTCTAGGCAGCATAGACATTTTTACCATGTTTATTTTTCTGGCCCATGAGCTGGAATGTTTTTTCATCTTTTTGTGCCTTCTTCAGTTTCTTAAATGAGTGTTCTGTAGTTTCTAGAGTATAGATCCTTTACCCTTTGGTTAGGTGTATTCCAAGTTATCTTACGTGTTTTGGTGCTATTGTCAATTCTCTAATTTCTCTTTCTACAGTTTCATTGTTAGTGAATAAGAAAGCAACTGATTGGGACGCCTGGGTGGCTCAGTTGGTTGGATGACTGCCTTCGGCTCAGGTCATGATCCCGGAGTCCCGGGATCGAGTCCCGCTTCAGGCTCCCAGTTTCATGGGGAGTCTGCTTCTCCCTCTGACCTTCTCCTTGCTCATGCTCTCTCTCACTGTCTCTCTCTCAAATAAATAAATAAAATCTTAAAAAAAAAAGAAAGAAAGCAACTGATTTCTATACATTGATTTTGTATCCTGCCACATTACTGAATTGCTGTATGAGTTCTAGTAGTTTGGGGGTGGGGTCTTGGGTTTTCCATGTAAAGTATCATGTCATCTGTGAAGAGAGAGAGTTTGACTTCTTCTTTGCCAATTTGAATATCTTTCATTTCTTTTTGTTGTCTGATTGCTGTTGCTAGAACTTCTAGTACTTGTGTTGAACAACAGTGGTGAGAGTGGGCATCCTTGTCATCTTCCTGATCTGAGTGAGAAAGCTCTTAACTTTTTCCCATTGAGGATGATATTTGCTGTGGATTTTTCATAGATGGATTTTATGAAGTTGAGGAATATTCCCTCTATCCCTATACTCTGAAGAGTTTTAATCAGGAAAGAATTCTATATTTTGTCAAATGCTTTTTCTACATCAATTGAGAGGATCATGTGTTTCTCTCTCTCTTCTCTTACTGATTTGTTCTATCACATTGATTAATTTGTGAATGTTGAACCACTCTTGCATCCCAGGATAAATCCCACATGTCATGATGGATAATCCTTTTAATGTACTGTTGGCTCCTATTAGCTAGACTCTTTTTGAGAATTTTGCTATCTGTATTCATCAGGGATATTGGTCTGAAAATCTCCTTTTTGATGGGGTCTTTTTCTGTTTTGGGGTCCAAGGTAATGCTGGCCTCATAGAAAGAATCTGGAAGTTTTCCTTCTGTTTCTATTTCTTGAAACAGCTTCAGGAGAATAGGTCTTATTTCTTCTTTGAGTGTTTGGTAGAATTCCCAGGGAATCTGTCAGGTTCTGGACTTCTGTTATTTGGGAGGTTTTTGATCACTGTTTCAATCTTGTTACTAATTATTGATCTATTCAGGTTGTCAGTTTCTTCCCGTTTCAGTCTTGGAAGTTTATAGATTTCTAGGAATGCATCCATTTCTTCTAGGTTCCTTAACTAATTGGCATATTGATAGATAATAATAGCTGTTATAATAATTTCTGATGATTGTTTCTCTTTCCTTGGTGTTAATCATGATCTCCCCTCTTTCATTGATAATTTTATTAATTTCAGTCCTTTCTTTTTTCTTTTGGGTAAGTCTGGCCAGTGGTATATCAATCTTATTAATTCTTTCAAAGAACCAGCTTCTAGTTTCATTGATGTGTTCTACTCTATTTCTGGTCTTTAATTCATTGCTCTCTATGCTAATCTTAATTATTTCCCTTCTCATGTGTGGGTTAGGCTAAATTTGTTGTTGATTCTCCAGTACTTTAAGATGTAAAGAGGGTTTGTGTATTCAAGATTTTTATATTTTTTGAATGAGGCTTGGATGACTATGTATGTCCCCCTTAGGACCACCTTTGCCGAATCCCATAGGGTTTGGACGGATGCGTTTTCATTCTAATTAGTTTCCATGAATTGTTGAAGTTCTTCTTTGATTTCCTGGTTGACCCAAACATACTTGCACAAGATGGCCTTTAGCTTCCAAGTGTTTGTATTTCTTCCAGACTTTTTTTTTGTGATTGAGTTCCAGTTTCAAAGGATTGTGGTCTGAGAATATGCAGGGAATAATCTCAATCTTTTGGTATCAGATAAGACCTGATTTGTGACCCAGTATGTGGTCTATTCTGGAGAAAGTTCCATGGCATTTGAGAAGAATGAGTATTCTGTTGTTTTAGGGTGGAGTGTTCTGTTTATATCTATGGGTCCATTTGGTGCAGTGTGTCATTCAAAGCTCTTGTTTCTTTTTTGATTTTTCTGCTTAAATGATCTGTCTATTGCTGAGAGTGAATTACTAAGGTCCCCTACAGTTAATGTATTCATATCAATATGACTCGTTATTTTGATTAACAGTTGGCTTATACAGTTAGCTGACCCATGTTAGATCATAGATATTTACAGTTATTAGATCTTCTTGTTGGATAGATCCTTTAGGAAAGCTATAGTGTCCTTCTGTATCTCTGACTACAGTTTTTAAAAAAATATACTTTTTAAAGGTTTTATTTATTTATTTGAGAGAAAGAGAGAGAGAGTGAGAGCATGAGAGGCTAGGGGGTCAGAAGGAGAAGCAGACTTCCCTGCTGAGCAGGGATCCTGAAGCAGAACTCAATCCCAGGACTCCAGGATCATGACCTGAGCGGAAGGCAGTTGCTTAACCAGTGGAGCCACCCAGGTGCCCCTCTGACCACAGTCTTTATCTTGAAATCTAATTTGCCTGATGTAAGAATTGCTACCCCAGTTTTCTTTTGCAGTCCATTGGCATGAAAAATGGTTTACCATCCCTTTACTTTCAGTCTTGGTTTATCTTTAGGTTCAGAATGAGTCTCTTGTAGACGCACATGGATAGGTCATGTCTTCTTATCCAGTTTGCAACTCTGTACCATTTTATAGGAGCATTTAGGCCGTTCATGTTGAGAGTGATTATTTAAAGATATGATTTTATTGTCATCATGTTGCCTGTGAAGTCTTTGTTTTTGTAGATTGCCTCTGTAAATTTCTGTTTTATATCACTCTTGGTGTCTTTCTCCTTTTACAGAACCTCCCTTAATATTTCTTGCAGGGCCGGCTTTGGTCACATATTCTTTCAGTTTTTGCCAGTCTTAAAAGTTCTTTATCTCTCCATCCATTCTAAATGACAGCCTTGCTGGATGAAGTATTCTTGGCTGCATGTTCTTCTCATTTAGTACCTTGAATATGTCTTGCCAGCCCTTTCTAGCTTTCTAGATCTCTGTGGACAGGTCTGACATTATTCTGATGTTCCTCCCTCTGTACATAAGGAATCTCTTCCCCCTAGCTGCCCTTAAAATGTTTTCCCTAGTTTTAGGACTTGTGAGTTTCACCATTTCATGCCTGGGGGTTGGTCTGCTTTCCTTGATCTTGGGGGGAGTGTCCTCTATGCCTCTAGGACATGAATACTTGTTTTGTTCCCCGGATTAGGAAAGTTCTCAGCTTTAGGATTTGCTCAGATATATCTTCTAGTCCTCTCTCTCTCTCTCCACCCCCTCTTCCTCCTAATCATTCTGGTGAGAGGTGGTTGAAGGAATGTACAGAGTCCAAACTATTGACACAACCCTAGCAAGATGCACCTGTTTTATAGGGACCTAGGGGTGTTGGCTTCTTGTTCTTTCAGCCTATCTTCTAGAGGAGGGGCCTGCCACACTGTTACTCGGGCAATCTTGTTTGGGTAGAGTTGCCCTGCCCCTTGTGAAGGGTATGGCCTAGTGAAAACCAGTTTTCCTGGGGCTTTTGTTCTCTGGTGGCTTTCCCTAGGGGCTTTTTGAGAGTCAGAGCAGAAGTGACCTTATCTAGTCTTCTATCTCAGAACAGAGATCACAGTCTATTCTCCAGAATAGACTATTCTCCAGAAATAGATCACAGGCTATTCTCCAGAAAGCCCTCCAGGCTATATCAACTCCATTTTTGTCTGTGCTGCTAAAAACTGCAGTGTCCTGGGTTGTGTGCCCCACAGCAGTACTCCAGTCCAGCAGTACTTCCAGGTCCAGGCACATCTTTGCCCTTTGTGCTTCTAAAATTGCCAGCTGCCCCAGTTCACACATGTGCCAGCAGCCCCAGGTTTTAGCCTAAAGAACTGCCTTAAAGTCTTTTCCCTGCTGCTACCAGTCTTTGGTCTTTGAGTCTGTACCCAGTATCCAGAGCAAGACACTTTTGCACTCCTGTGTTACTTCACCTTCCTGGTGACAGCACTTCTGGCGGCTCCCTCCCTCTTCCATTTATCTTCTGGTATCTGCCCGCAGAATTGCACCTCCCGGCTTCATACCTCGAAACCAGCTACCAGAGATATTCTGTTGGTATAGATCTTGATATATCTTCTTACATCTCAGGCTGATTTCTTGGGTGTTCAGAGTGGTCTGGTAGATATCTAGCTCAATTGACTAGATACCTAGCTCAGGCGACTAGTTGAAATAAGGTTCCCTACTCCTCTGCCATCTTGGCCCACTCCTTCCTATTTTTAACTAAATAAACAAGGAGATGAAGTCATTTGCTCCTAGACTTGACTGCATCTAGAGATGGGCAAAGTTCAAAACTATTGGGGACTGGTGTTATTGAAGAGAATTAATTTAAGATAAATAAAATAATAATTTGTGATGAATATTCATTATTCAGTTTTAGGTAGGCTGCCTTGTAGTGAGGTCAACTGGTTCAATAATGTGAATTTTGCTATGTTTAGTCATTTCAAATGGATATGAAAAAATAGCAATATTAACATAGAATTAGAAACTGCTAAGGTATGTAAAACAATAGGTCAGTTCTTGGCTGCTTATGAGAGAGCATGGCTTACTGATTGATAATGGTCAGGCTTTGTAAATAGTTGAGTGAAGCTGGAAGGTGGGGTTACAGGATGGGATGAAGAGTTTGAATTGTGCAAGGATATTCAGATTTTGAAGGATGAACATATTATAAGATTTCAAATTGCTGCTGTTACCAGATCTTGGAAGTGGATCAGTGGAGGTGATGATGTGCTCCACATTTGCTAGCTCTCTGGGAGCTGAAAGGGAGATGATGGTTTTTAGAGTCAAGATGTTTTGAAACTTAGGGTCTCTGGTGGGGTGATTTCAGTTACCCACTGTCAGCTATGGTCTGGAAGCAGATTGTCCTCCTTTTTACATATTGTCAGAAGGTAAATAGTAGCCTAATGCCATGTCACAATGCCTACATAATTCAGCTCACTTCTTCTTATGATGTATGCATTTTATAATCTCACGTCATCTCATGAAGAAGAGTGAACAGAGTACAATATAATATTTGGGGAGGAACCATATTCACATAATTGTTATTATACTATGCTGTTTATAGTTCTATTTTATTATTAGTTACTGTTATTAATCTCTTACTGTGCCTAATTTACAAATTAAACTTTTTCAAAGTATGAATGTATAGGAAAAATTATATATGTAGGGTGTAGTACTATCCACTGTTTCAGGCATTCTTTGGAGTCTTAGAAAGTATCCTCCACAGATAAGGAGGGACTATTGTATAGTCTAGGTAGGAGTGGAGACTAATTATGTAATCCAGTTGCTAAAATTGAGGATTATGGAGTAGTGTCCTGCAAATGATTTACTTGATGAATGGAGAAAGTATTGTAAATATATAAAGTGAATTATGAAACAGAGGAAATGGGAAGCAAACATAGGGAATAAAGAGGATGCCAGCTTATCTTCTTGTTTTTATGAGGAGACAGTTTGCATGGAATATTACACTATTTTTTTAAAAGATTTTATTTATTTATTTGACAGAGAGAGATCACAAGTAGGCAGAGAGGCATGCAGAGAGAGAGGAAGGGAAGCAGTCTCCCTGCTGAGCAAAGAGCCCGACATGGGACTCGATCCTAGGACCCTGAGATCATGACCCGAGCCAAAGGCAGCGGCCCAACCCACTGAGCCACCCAGGTGCCCCAATCTTACACTATTTATGCAAGTGATAATTTAATTTATCTTTAAAATAATTTTGAAGGTGACAATTTCTGATTAAATAGAGAATGGCTGTTAATCTATTTTCAGAGTTATTTAATCAAGGCTAGGTCTTAACATATGATATCATGGAGAATCTAGATTAGTATTGAGGCATTGAAGTTATTTCCATTAATATAGATTGTTGCAACAATAACAAAGTAGAAAGTCTGTGGTCTTTAACTTGTGATATGGGTTAATTAAGTAAAAGTGATGAAATTAAATAGACAGTAATGATCAAAATCCATGAACCAGATACTACCTATGGTACCTTGCAGGTTTGTATCCTACTGAGTAACCTAAATTATCTAAGAGCCTGGGTACTAAGTATGTAAAGAGAAAAAAAATGTAGCAAATAACTAAAAACTTGCTACTAAACAAACGGCAGGCAGATTCCAGTTTATTTGGAGTTAAAAATTACTTCATACAAGTCTTCAGGATTTCTCATTACAGGCTTCTAAGAAATGTTCTGCCCTGAAGAAATAATATTTAAAGTTTATAGTTATTTAGAGTGCAGATATTTTTCAGTTGCCAAGATCTCAGTGGTTTCATTTTTTTAGGGAGGAAATTTTCACTTTCAATTATATTAACAACTCCATTAAAACTGACACACAAAAAGTTTTGGAGAGAACTTTCTGACATTTACATCATGTGCTTACAATAAATGTAACTATAAAGTTTAGGTACTATATTCTCTTTGCCAAAATGAAGTCTCTCTGGAATGAGTTAAATGGATACTTCAGCAGGTAAGCCTCTTGTTTGATCTGTGTAGCTTACTTTGATGATGATACAAAATGATTATAGTAACAAAAAATCATACCTTAGTTGTTAAAGGAATTTTTGCCATAACAAAGCACTAATTGGATTTGTGGTTAAGTTATAACAAATATGTGGCTGAATAAAAATTGAGGCATATTGGGCCTCAATCTGGAGAAATGCAGGGGAGAAAATTTCACTTACTTATGGTTATTTTAGAAAGAGTAATGCCACATTATAAGTTGTTGAATTAATAATCTGTTTTGGATTAAATATTTCACAATGTAATCCACTCTCTTTTCTTTTTTTGAAATAACTTCAGACTTAGAGAAGAGTTGTGAAAATATTACAGTTTTTATATATCCTTACATTAACTTCCTCTAATGTTAAAAATTTACATAATCATAAGACAATTATTATTAATGTTGGTACAGTATTAGTAACTACACTGCAGACCGTATTCAGACTTCAGCCTTTTACTGATTCTTTTTTCTGTATCAGAATCCAACCCAAAATTCCACATTGCATTTACTTGTTATGCTTCCATACTCTCCAATATGACAGTTCCTTGGTTTTTTCTTGTGTGTAAGACCTTGACATTTTTGATGAGTATGGGACTTATTTTGTAGGATGTCTCTCAATTTGACTTTGATGTTTTCTCATTAGATTGAGGCTATATAATTTTGTCAATAATACCCCAGGAACAATATGTCCATTTGTTCTACTGCATCTTATCAAAAGCATATTATGGTGATATATTGTATTTACTGGCAATGTTAACCTAGATCATTTGGTTAAGGAGATAGCTGCTGGCTTTCTTCCGTGTTACTGTTTTTTTTTTTTTTTTCCTTGTAATTGATAACTATCTTGAGGGAGATATCTGAGACTGTGAAAATATCCTGTTTTTCTTAAACTTTGTCCACTAATTTTAACATTTATTCTTGCTGCAACAATTACTATAATGTTGGTAATTGACCATCTGAGAATAAAAAGGCACATTTCCCCAAGTAATGGTATATTTAAATGAGAAATACAAACTCAAACCAGCCAACAGTTTGTTTTTTATAGTTACCTGCAGCTGATATCTACAGATTAATAATCTCAATTATACATCCTGAAGGAGTTATGGAATATGAGATATTGAAACAGAAAATTTAATTCTATCCGTTTATTTTCTGTATGATTGAAACTTCACTTCCATTCTGAATTTCTTGGGTAAAGCAGAAATAACCTGATGTTTTGGTACCTGACATGGTTTGCAATGAAAGTTCAGGCTTCTCAGAATTCAGGTGAATATTGCAGACTGAGGTCAACATCACTGTATATCCCTAAAGTAAAGGTAATTTTAGAGTCCTTTTGACCCTGAGGATTCCAATTACCTAGGTCCAGAAACGCCAGTTGAAGTAGTATTTAATCCTAATGCCCTTTCTGTTTTGGTCTTACTATTATTTTTCCTCAGTTTTTCCTTCTGTAACATTTCCCAGTCAGTTTGTTTGTTTGATTAATTTTGTAGACTCTAGGCTCCTGAATATTTGGGACACAAAAGCACTAACCTTTCTTCTTTTTACTTATCTTTTCTTATTGGCATGGAATCCCAAATAAATAGGGTGGGGGGATGACAGTTATTTTAAAAGCACTAAAGAATTTCAGTTTTCTTTTTAAAAAATCCAATTTTCTATAATAAATCTAACATGTTTACATATAGTTGATTCTTTTTTTAAATATTTTATTTATTTATTTGTCAGAGAGAGAGAGAGAGAGAGAGCAAGAGTGAGCACAAGCAGGCAGAGTGGCAGGCAGAGGCAGAGAAAGAAGCAGGCTCCCCGCCAAGCAAGGAGCCCGATGTGGGACTCTTAGGACCCTGGGATCATGACCTGAGCTGAAGGCAGTGGCTTAACCCATGAGCCACCCAGGTGTCCCCATGGAGTTTGTTCTAAGGAAAATATTTTTTAATTATTAAATTTTAATTCCGGCATAGTGAGCATACAATGTTATATTAGTTTCAGGTGTATAATACAGTAATTTGACATTTCCATGCATAGCCCAGTGCTCATCATGACAGGTGCCCTTCTTAATCTCCATCATCTATCTCACCTGGCCCTCCACCCCTCCCCCCTCTGGTAACCATCAGTTTGTTCTCTATAACCAAGAGTCTATTTCTTGGCTTCTCTCTCTCTCTCTCTTCCTTTACTCATTTGCTTTTTTTTTTTTAATTCCATATATAAGTAAAATCATATAGTATTGTCTTCTCTGTTTGACTTATTTCACTTAACATTATAACTTCTGCTCCATTCATGTCTTTGCAAGTGGCAAGATTTCATTCTTTTTGGGGGGCTGAATAATCCATTGTATACCAACTCTTTTTATCCATATATCCACTCATCTATTTATGAAGACTTGGACTGCTTCCATAATTTAGCTATTGTAAATGTATATTATAAATATATAAATACCAAGGTGCATGTATCCCACTGAATTAGTACTTTTTGTATCTAGGTAAATACCTATTAGTGCAATTGCTGGATTATAGAGTTCTATTTTTAACTTTTCGAGGAACCTCCATACTGTTTTCCACAGTTGCTCCACCACTTTGCATTCCCACCAACAGTGCTAAAATATTTCTTTTTCTTCAGATCCTTGCCAATGCTTGTTTCTTGTGTTTTTTATTTTAGCTATTTTGTGAGGTGATATCTTACTGTAGCTTTGAATTGCATTTCTGGGTGATGATAAATCTTTTTTAATACAAAAAATACAAATACAAATAAAAACAAATAAAACAAATACATGTTGACCATCTGGATGTCTTCTTTGAAGAAATGTCTGTTCATTTCTATGTCCTTTTTAAATAGGATTGTTTGTTTTTTTGAGTTGTTGATTTAAGTACTTTATATATTTTGAATACTAACTCTTTATTAGATATGTCATTTGCAAATGTCTTCTGCCATTCAATAGGTTGCCCTTTAGTTTTGTTGCTTCTTTTGCTATGCAGAAGTTTTTATTTTGATGAAGTCCCAATATTTTATTTTTGCTTGTATTTCTGTTGGGAGGCATATCTAGAAAAATGTTTCTGAAGACATGACTGCCTGTGCTGTCTTCTAGGATTTTTATGGTTTCAGTTCTCACGTTTAGCTATTTCATCCATTTTGAATTTATTTTTGTGTATAGTGAAAGAACATGGTCCAGTTTCATTCTTTTTCATGTAGCTATCCAGTTTTCTTAATGCCATTTGTTGAAGAGACTGTCTTTTTCTCATTGGATATTATTTATTGCTTTGTTGAAGATTAATTGACCATATACTTGTATGTTTATTTCTGCATTTTCTGTTCCGTTTTGTTGATCTATTTTTGTGCCAGCACCATACTATTTTGATTACTATAGCTTTGTAATATAACTTGAATTCTGAATTCTTTTACTTCCAGCTTTGCTTTTCTTTCCAAAATTGCTTTGGCAATTCAGGGTCTTTCATGGTTCCATACAAATTTTAGGATTGTTTCTTCTAGTTCTGTGAAAAATTTTATTGGTATTTTTTTACAGGGATTGCAGTAAATCTGTAGATTGCTTTGGGTAGTATAGACATTTTAATAATATTCGTTCTTCCAATCCATGAGCATAGAGTATCTCTGCATTACTTTGTGTGTCTTCAGTTTCTTTCATCAGCATTTATAGTTTTCATTGTAGAGGTCTTTAACCTCTTTGGTTAAGTTTATTCCTAGGTATTTATTATTTTTAGTACAATCGTAAATTGGTAAAATTACTAAAATCATAAATTTTAGTACAATTGTAAATTAGTAAATCATAAATTTAGTTTCTAAATTTATTTTTCTGCTACTTCATTATTAGCATATAGAAATGCAACAGATTTTTGCATATTGGTTTTGTATCCTGCAACTTTAGTGAATTCATTTATTGTTCTAGTGGTTTTTCGTGGAGTCTTTAAGGTTTTCCGTATATAGTATCACATCATCTGCAAATAGTGGAAGTTTTACTTCCTCCTTGCCAATATTTATGCTTTTTCTTTCTTTTTGTTATCTAATTACTGTGGCTATGACTTCCAGTACTATGATAAATAACAGTGGCGAGAGTAAGCATGCTTGTTCCTCAATTTAGAGGAAAAGCTCTTGGTTTTCCCCCATTAAGTATGATGTTCACTGTGGATTTTTCATATATGGCCTATATTATGTTGAGGTATAGTCCCTTGAAACTAACTTTGTTGAGGGCTTTTATTCTGAGTGGATGTTGTACTTTGTCAGTTGTTTTTTCTGCTTCTACTGAAATGATCTTATGGTTTTTTTTTTTTTTTTTCCTTTCTCTTATTGTTTGATGTGATGTTTTTGATGTGTCTCTTATGTTGATTGATTTGTGAATATTGAATCACCCTTGCATCCCGGGAATAAATCTTACTCAGTCATGGTGAATAAATCTCACTCAATCCAAATTTATTGTTGGATTCTGCTTGCTAGGATTTTGTTGAAGATTTTTACATCTATGTTCATCAGAGATATTGGCCTGTAGTTCTCTTTTTCAGTGGTGTCTTTATCTCGTTTTGGTATCAAGGTAATGCTGGTCTCATAGAATGAATTTGGAAGCTTTCATCCTCTTCTATTTTTTGGAAAAGTTTGAGAAGGATGGGTATTAACTCTTCTTTAAATGTATGGTAGAATTTGCCTGGGAAGCTGTGTGGTCCTGAATTTCTGTGTTGTAGAGATTTTTGACTATTGACTCAATCTCCTTGGTGGTAATCAGTCTATTCAAACTTCAGTTTTGGGAGGTTATATGCTTTTAGGAATTTATCTATTTCCTCTAGCTTGCCCAGTTTGTTAGCATATGGTTTTTCATAATATTTTCTTAGAACTGTCTGTATTTCAGTGGTGTTGGTTGTATTTCTTCTCTTTCATTTATAATTTTATTTATTTGATTCTTTTCTCTTTGTTTTTTTGATGAGTCTGACTAGAGGTTTAGAATTTTGTTTGTCTTTTCAAAGAATCAGCTCCTGGTTTCATTTATCTGTTCTATGTTTTTGGAATTTTATATCACTTCTTTCTGCTCTAATCTTGTTCCTTTCTTCTGCTGGCTTTGGGTTTTGTTTGTCATTCTTTTTCTGGATCTTTTAGATGTAAGATTAGGTGGTTCGAGATTTTTCTTGCTTCTCGAGGTAGGCCTGTATTGCTATGAACTTTCCTTCTTAGATTTTGCTAGGTCATTAATTCATTCCTCTGCTACTTCTATCCTTCTGTTCATTCTAGCAAGTGTGTTTCTCATTTTGTTTATTGATCTCTTTCTCTCCTCTGTCATTCCTTATCTCTGTGTTAAGGGTTTCACTGATGTCTTCCACTCTTTTTTCAAGTCCAATGAGTATCTTTGTGATCATTACTTTCAATTCTCTATTAGGCATGTTATCTATGTCTTTTTCTCCTAGATCTCTGGCCATGGCCTTGTCCTGTTTTTTCATTTAAGACAAATTCCTTTGTCTTCTCATTTTGTCTAAGTCTTTGTGCTTGTTTTTCTATGTTAGGAAAGGCAGCTATATTTCCTGTCCTTGAGGGTAATGGGCTTATACAGAAGAGTTCCTATAGTGCCTTACCGTGTTGTGTCCCCTTTTCCCCAGGGCCTGGTGCTTCAGGAAGTGTTTCCAATGTGTGCTAGGCATGGTCTGCTGTTGGGTCCTGGCTGTTTTATTGTTCAGAGCACTCATCTATAGAGGCTCTCTTTGCCTGTGGTAAACAGTCCTTGGTTCCTGGCCTGAAGGTCATGAGTTTTAATTAGGTGTGCTCTGGTCTGCTTGTAAAATGAGACCTATCACTACTACTGCTGAACTGAAGCTCTTCAAAACTCCTGGGTTTGCAGAAAACTGGTCTTCTTTTGGAGGAGATATGCCCCACTGTGACTGAGGCAGGTGTGACTGGGAAGGGTGATTCCACCCCTTGTGTGGGAGATGGGGCTTGGTGTAAGCAAGTAGCAGTGTCTTTGCTACCCTGGTTCCCACAGGTGGTGCTGTGCTTATGCTGAGGGGCTGGGGGAAGGAAATGGTACTGGTCAGTTCCTTTGTTCCTGGACAGGTCTCTCCATGAATGCTGCCTCTCTGGGATATGCTTAAGACAAGCAAATAACCTCCCCACCAGTTTACAGGAAAACCTCACTGGAAGTCAAAGCCAGGATTTCAAATGGTTCTTCCATCCTTATAGCTGAGCATCAGGCAACCAAAATCCTGTTTGTGGATGAGCAAAGACTTGTTTAGGCATTTAGATAACATCTCACTGAATTTTTGTACTGTCCTCACGCTAGGGAGGCAAGATCTAAAATTGTTTTGCTGATTCATATTAACACCCTTCATTTACCAGGAAAAACCCATTTCTAACATTCAACAGGCCATTTAAAGCATCACAGATTTTACCAATAAAAATGCCTTTGACCTTTACAATTCAGTGTTTGGTGCCAACCAAGATACAATAGCAGAAAGACCTGTAGCAATTAATCCTCTACAAAGTACATTGGACTTTCTGATAGAAAACTTATAAACCATGTTTGGGCTGAATTTTTCCTTTTAAAATGTTTTTTTACTTTCTGATAGCTTCAGACTTCATAAAAACTGAAAAAATAGTATAAAGAATCCCTATATGTCCTTTACCCAGATTCTCCAAATATTAACATATAATATTCTCCAAATAGTAACATTTTACCACATTTTCTTATCAGTCTTTGTAATACATATGCATAATTATTTGACATCTGCTATCATGATTCTCCTTTACCTAGATTCTTCAAATTTGACCAGTTGTGTTACTAATGATCTTAATAACAAAAGAAAAAAAAATGTCCTTACAGTATTTATTTTAGTTTCCTTTCATCTGGCTTATTTCTAAGTTTTTCTTTGTCTTTCATAATCTTGCCATTTTGGAGAGTACTAATGATTGATTTTGTGGAGTGCCCCTTAGTTTATGGTTGTCTGATGTATCCTCATGATTAGGTTCAGATTATGCATTTTTGGCATATTGATATTGTGATATTGTTTCTTTTTTTTTCCTAAAGATTTTATTTATTTATTTGACAGAGATTACAAGTAAGCAGAGAGGCAGGCAGAGAGAGAGAGGAGGAAGCAGGCTCCCCGCCAAGCAGAGAGCCCAATGCGGGGCTTGATCCCAGGACCTGAGGGATCATGGGATCCCTGATCATGGATCATGGGATCCCTGATCATGGATCATGGGATCATGACCTGAGTCGAAGGCAGAGGCTTTAACCCACTGAGCCACCCAGGCGCTCCCGATTGTTTCCTGTTCAATACAGTATATCAGGAGGTTAATTTTTTGATGTCTATCCAGTTTTTCCATTATAAAGTTATTATTTTTCCTTTTGTAGTTAATATGTGTTTTGTAAATAGATAATTTGAGACCATAAAAATAGCTTATTTCTTATTAAAATTTCAGTTATTAATTTAGCATCTATTGTTAATTTTTGAAGAAAACAGTTGTTACTAAGATGTTTGCCAAATGATGATTTTCTAATCCTTTATTATCTCTACAGAAAGAAAGAACATTCTCTTCTCCCTATTAAATTATTTATTTCATATTTAATTTTATAAGTATGGATTTGTGGCCCTCTCTTTGTTCTGTGGGTTACATAATCTGTTACTATCACTATTTTGATGTTCAAATTTTTGGACCCTGTATTTGGATTTGAATGCTGTTAGTTGCTCAGTAGACTGTACATACTATACATGTCTGATTAGAATGGCTAATGGCTCCAGGAGCATAGCTTCATCTAACAGCCCTCTCCCCCAACACACACACATACACACACACACACACACACATACACACATACACACACACCATAACACTATATATGCTGAAGTATTTTCATATGTATTATAGACAACTGTGACTAACATCAGATCTATTCCAGATAAATAAATTAAGGTTGAAATATAGGCCCTCCAAAGGAGAACCATAAACTCTGAAAGCTATAAATAAGCATTTTGAAAATGCTTTGCTGCACGATTATCAGTTAGGTCCAAAACAAATTCAGATAAGGCTTATCATTTGATGTATCACAAATTGAGGCACACAGTTTCATTGGCATTTTTAAAAAAGGAATTCACATTATGTTTCTTTATTTTAAAAAAATTAGTTAATTAGCCTAGGGTTGAAAACACCTGAATACTTTTTGAAGTTAACCTTTTACTGGTTTCATTTCTGGTGATTTATTTAAGGAAACTAAGGACTTGAAGTTTCCTATTATTGTTCTTAAATTAGTTATTCAAAAAGTGAAATAATTGTTGGATGTTAGCTCAAACTGATTTTGGGAAAGTTAAAAACTTCTGTCCGGTCCACATAGAATATGGATGGGATGTAGATGTTTCCTTATTTACTTCCCCCTATAAATTTTCTCATTGTGTATCTAAATTTTGTCATAACAAAAATATTTGCAATGATCAAGCTTCATTCTCCTGATTGGTATTATTATTTCACAAAGTAACCTTCTAATAAACCAGTTTTATAGAAGATCATGAACTCAACATATGGACAAAAATAAAGACCAATAGTAACCTTAGTTTTTGGAATTCATAGGTAATTCCCATAAAAATAAGGTCAATTAGGATTTAAATTTAAGGAAGATATAACATTTCCAAGGCAATCAAAAATATATTGGGGTACTCTCAAAAAAAAATACATTGGGGTACTCTCAAACATAATCTTAATTTTATTCTAATTATATATTCTTTTCAGTGGGCTATTAATTACTTTTTAGGGAAAAAAAAACAAAATGAAGAGGAGGGAATAATAGCAATGCGTAATTTTTCATAATGCTTTATACCTCCAGACTGTTTATTTTCATAGTTTCATTTCATTCTAACCATTGTCTTATGAATAAGCTGTTATTATCTGTGTGTTTCAAGTGAGGAAATTTAATTTCCAAGATAGTTTGCCCATGATTATTTAAATGAGTTTGCTATATTGAAAAGGGAACTGAAACCAAGGTAATTTTACCTCATATCCTGACTTTTCCATTTAACCATGTTTTACTTTGTGAAAATGTGAAATGTGATGGAAAGAACACTCAAAAAGTGAGTTGTCATCCTAGCTCTGACATATTTTATGTACTACTTTGAAGAAATAACTTCCTCCCCACCATCAGTTTTCTCTCAGATCTTTTTTGGTTCTGAGTCAGTCATCTGCACATTCATTCAGCACATCTTCACTAAGTGCCAACTCTGGGCCAGGCAGTGTCCCAGCCATGGAGATACATGATGAATGGTATCACTGTTTTTTGTTGTTTTTTTTTTTTTTTTTTTAAGATTTTTAAAAAAAATTTTATTTATTTGACAGAGAGAGAGAGAGAGGGGTCACAAGTAGGCAGAGAGGCAGGCAGAGAGAGAAGGGAAAGCAGGTTCCCTGCTGAGCAGAGAGCCCGATGCGGGACTCGATCCCAGGACCTTGAGATCATGACCTGAGTCAAAGGCAAAGGCTTTAAACCCACTGAGCCACCCAGGTGCCCCAGTATCACTGTTCTTATGGAGGTTATTTTTTTTTTTTTTTTTTTTGGAAAACGTGCTTTATTTTGCCACTGGTCTCCATGACCCAGTTCCCTTCTTGTCATGCTCAGAAGGAGGACAGATTTTAATGTAGGAAATATAGGCAATAAATAAGTCAACATATATGGAGATATGAATTCTATTAATATTAATTTAAAAGGAGGAAATCCTAAGATTTGTAGTTGGTTAATGTAACCTAAAGAAATTATTGAAATGTATAATGATCAAAATCTGGACCTTTCACTTTTATTAACTAATTCATTTTAGTGTGATTGATATAGCATTATTGATCAGGTTCTGAATTTTATTATAATTATACAGACATAGTCTGTTTCCATTGTATTTTTTTTTTAATGTGTTTGCTTAAAGAGGCTAAACTAATCCCTTTGCTTTGGGCATTAATACTGCTGTACTTATGTAATATACAGCTACTTTTAAAAAAAGATTTATTGAACTATAATTCCAACTAACCTATTTAAAGTACAAATTCAGTGGGTTTTAGTGTTTTACAGCATTGTGAAGCCATCACCACAGACACTGTTAGGACATTTTAAACACTTAAAAAGAAACCCCATACTCATTAATGGTCACTCCCCATTTTCTTCACGTTCCTTGGCCACCATTTTTGTGTTCTCTGACCACAATAGAATTAAATAGAAACAGATAATCTAGACATCTCTGAAACATCCCCAACTATTTGGAAACTAAATGACAAACTTATAAATAACTCTCAGATCAAAGGAGAAATCAAAAGGAAAATTAAAATGTATGAAAATACAAACAGAACAAAGCGAAGTTTGTGGAATGTCTTAAAACAGTGCTTATTGGGAAAGTAACAGCACACTGAACACCTACATTGATTATAAAAGAAAAAGTTCTCAAATCAATAACTCCATTTCCATCCTAAGAAACTAGAAAAAAAAAAAAAACGCAAACTAAATCCAAAGAAAGTGGAAGAAAGGATGAAAATGAGAGCAGAAATTCACTAAACAGGAAAATAGGAGACGATAAAGGAAAACAATGAAATAAAAATTGAGAAAATAAATAAAACTGGTAAATTCCCTCCAAACAGATCAGGAATAAGAGAAAACAAAAATTACCAATATCAGGAATGAAAGAGGGGGACATCATCACTACAGATCATGTGGCTATGAAAAGAATGATAAGTAAATGTATTGGACAACTTTTTGTCAATAAGTTTGGCAACTCAGATGAAATGAGTAAGTTCATAAAAAGACAACCTTCCAAATCTCACCTAAAAGAAATGCATAATGTGAGCTGCCCTGAAGGAATTAAAGAAGCTTCATTTGTAATTTAAAAATTTGGCAAAAAGAAAATGTCAGGCTTCTTTACTTAATTTTTGCTAAACATTTAAGAAATTAATACTACTAATTCTAGTTCTTCCAGGATATAGTAAAGGACGGTATTATTCTGTAGTTACAGAATCTACAGCTTATTCTCTAAAGACAAAATTACCCTGATACAACAATAAGAAAAGAAGATGTTACAAGAAAAGATAAAGACAGATGAATATCTCCCTTAACATAGATGTAAAAACTGTACTCTAAATTTTAGCATATCGAATCTAGAAATAAGGAAAATGTATGTTGGATTAAATGATCATATGCTATTTTTTTTCTAGGTTGGTAATATGATGAGTTTTATTTATTGTTTTTGAATGGTAAACGGTCTTGCATGTAGGGACAAAACTCATTGTATTAGCAAACTTATAAAACTTATTAAAAAACACAGTAAAGTATCCAGTAGCATAGTGTTCAAAGATGGGCTCTTCAAAACAAACTTCCAAAATATAATAAAATAGCCTGAGCAAGTTAGAGTAATAATATTAAGAAAATCTAATGGTAATTTTTTTGTGTTTTCTATGTTAACTTTTAACGTTAGTTAATTTTAATTCATAAGCAGTAGGACACATTTGAAATGAAGTAGCTCTTGAGTCATGAAAGTAAATATTCTCTGATTCCATGCCAATACCTCCACATAATGATTCCTGGCTTGAAATAATAAAAGTTTTAAAGTGGATAGTTAACTACGGCCTGGGCACGAAACTTTGTCATTCCAGATAGCACTGCATACCTTCACTTGGCATTGAAAACTTCAAGTCTTACTTTCCTATGTAAAAAATTTAGCAAGAGTCTAGCACTTTATTAATCATAAAATATATCCATCTTTAAATTTATCTTAAAAAATAGATAGAACTTTATATTCTGGTTGTGCTTTTTAACACAGAGGCAACTTAGTCTGTATTTCTGTATCTTCTGTTTATTTTATTTTATTTTGGATGAAGGCATCAAATATTAGCAAACACATAGACATTTGTATCTAGTAACATACATGTTCACTTCTTTGATATCCTCTGTAACCACTGAAGAGTACAAGACAGGCCACAAAAGAGATTTTGTTAGTAGAGATATTTTAGCTATCTACCAGATATAATTAATGATGTCATTAAGAAAATCAAATGCAACCTATTTAAAGATATTAAAATGAATATGTGTGGTTGCCAAGCAGTAAGATAGGAAAACATATTATGTGAGTGGTTTAGTTGATATTTTAGACTACTAACTTCATCAGCCTCTGGCAAGGTTATACTTTGGATGACAATTCCAACTTGAAAGCTTGAAAGAAGAATATGGACAAGTTAGGGACTTTCACACTTGAAGAATGACAACGTGGTGATCTCTCTAGGTTTTTCCTTTATTTCCCATATATCACTGGACTGGATGCTAAACAGAACCTGGAATCACCAAAAAGCATGGACAAAAGCCATTCAGCTAACCAAACAAGCATGAAGAGCTTGCTCCTTCTGGCCAAAGGACTGAGAGAGAGGAATTCCAGAAGAGGTCTAATGGAGGAATGTCATCCACAACTCTACAAATTAGGCTGCTGGTCAGTCCAGTCCTCTGGCAGCAGAGCAGTAAAGGCATAGACCATCCTAGTCCATGCTGTATAACTGGGACATCAGTTGGTGTTTCAGTCTGATGGCAATGGTGGTGAAAATAGTGAAGCCCTGTCCTCATCCACTGACATAAGAAAACCCAAACACAGAGGCTTCTGCATTCTTCCCCAAGAGGTTGTTCAGTTACAACAGGTAACTGAACAGGGATGTGCCTCCTCCACCTGCAAATGGTGACAGTAGGGACTGAGTGGGAACCCCAACAACATCCAAAGAAGACCAGAATAATATAAGGTCACAGAAAACTAAACCATCATTGGAACAGACAATTCGAATTGTCTGAATTCAATGACAGTTTGAATTCTGTTGTCTTTCTAAAGACAACAGATAGACACTAACCAAAGATGGAAGGTTTAAATAGAATCAAAAGTTTCCTAACAAAACAAACACAATATCTATGATATAATTTTAAAAATTACTTTTCAGACCAGTAGCCAAGAAAATAACAATCTGAATGAGGAAAAAAAAACAGTCAATTTATACTAATACTGATATGAATCAGATACTGGAATTATCTGACAAGGATTTTAAAGAGGAGCTATCATTAAAATGCTTCAATGATCAGCTACAAATACTCTGGATACAAATAAATAAGCCAAAAGTCTCAGTTATAAACTGAATTTCCAAGTTATAGAAAAGAACCAAATAGAAATTATAGAAATAAAAATATAAAAACCCAAATAAAAATCTTGCTGGGTGGATTCAGTAGTAGAATGGAGATGACAAGAGGGCAGAATCAAAAAACTTGAATAAAAGATAAAAAACTGAAAAGAAAAAATAAAGATAAAAAACTGAAAAGAAAAAAAAGCCTCAGGAACTTGAGGGATAATAACAAAAGCTATAATATTTGTATCACTAGGGTCTGACAAGTAGAGAAAAAAAGGGTGTGGAACTTAAAAGCTATTTAAATAATGGTTAAAAACTTCCAAATTTGGTGGAAGATATAAATCTACAGATTCAAGAAACTGAAAACAAAACTAAACAAAACAAGATACAGCATTTGTCTCAGACCTATAGATCTTTCCAAGTTTCCAATCTGGTATGAGAGGTACGAGATTTAGATTAAATTTAATTCTGTTGGAGGTATGAGATTGAAGAATAACAGTGAAATCCTCTACAAGTCCCTTCCTCCACAAAAGCAAAAGGGACATTTGCAAAAAATAAATAAATAAATAAATAAATAAATAACAAAAACAAAAACATAAAATTTTCCAAATTCTGAAAATTAACAAAGTTGACAGCCATATGTGGAAAATTTATTCAAGAAAGGTGAACCATGGTATGAGATGAGTGGCATTTTATTTTACCCAAATATTCATCTTTTTCTCTCCCTCTCCAATTCTCTGATAGCCTTGAAAACCAAGAAGCTCATTTCCAGATTTCTCACATCTTTACTTAAAATGTTTATTTTTTGCTGTCAAAAAAATTACAAGGCATACAAAGAAACAAAGTATGGCCCATACACAGGAAAGAAAAGTGGTCAGTACAGGCTGTCCCTGTGGAAGCCCAGATGGTCAGCTCACTAGACAAAAACTATAAATGAGCTATCAAAGAACCAAAGGAAAGTATGAGAACAATTATCTCCCCAAATACAGAATATGAATAAAGAGGTAGGTATATATTTAAAAAGCAAATAGGTATTGTGGAGTTGAAAGTATAGCTGAAATGAAAAAGTCACTGGAGGGGCTCAACAAAGATTTGAGCAGGCAGAGGGAAAAATCAGTAAACTGGAAGATAAAGCAATTGGGATTATGTAGTCTAGGGAAGAGAAGGGTAAATGAATAAAGAATAAGAACAGAGGCTCAAAGATATGTGGAACACCCATTAAGCATACACAAAAATACAGTGGGAGTCCCAAAAGGAGAAGAGAGAAAAAGAGACAGAAAGAATATTTGAATATTATGGTTAACAATTTTCCAGATTTGATGAACAAAATTAATCTGCACATGAAACAAGTCTATGAACTCCAGTTGAATAATCTCAAAATGATCCTCAGACATCATAAATTGTTGAAATCCAAAAACAAAGACAGAGTCTTGAAAGCAGCAAGAGAAGTGTGACTTATAACATGCAAAAACTCAGGAAAATCAACAGCTGCTTTATAATCAGAAATTGTGGAGTCCAGAAGTCAGTGGGATAACACATTTAAATTGCTGCAAGTGTGGTGGTTGTATGAAGCTACACATGTGATAAAATTCTAGACAGCGACACACAACACACCACACACCCATATACAAGTACATATTCAGCTGGTGAAATAAAAATAAGTTTTGTGATTTATAGACACATTGGTGTCCTGATATTGATACTATGCTATAACTGTGCACAGTGATAGCATTGGGAGAAGCTGGGTGAAGTACGCACGGGACCTTCCTATATTTCTATGCAGTTTTATGTGAATCTGTACCAACTCCAAAATGAATATTTGAAAAAATACTCTTAATCTTGAGAATACCATGTAAAATATTCCTGTTAAGGAGAGAATTCTTGAAGCTCCTGAAAGAATTGTCATCAAAGCCAATCTAGTTATACTTTTACTTTTCTATTCCCCAAAACCTTCAGAATGAAACAGTGTGTGTACCATCAACCTGGTGCCAAACTACTACTGTTACATTCTTGAAGCTGTCCTAGAAATTGTAGTGTGACCTTAAGCTATCCATTGAATTTATGTACTCTTGAGAATCTTCAACTAATGTCTAATAGAGCAATTTTACACATTATATTAGGCAACGTGTTTTAATGCTTTGAAAAGTAAGTGACATTTTATAAAAAATGCAAGATGGGGCACCTGGGTGGCTCAGTGGGTTAAAGCCTCTGCCTTCATATCAGGTCATGTGGGATCGAGCCCCACATTGGGCTCTCTGCTCAGCAGGGAGCCTGCTTTCCCCGTTCTCTCTCTGCCTGCCTCTCTGCCTACTTGTGATCTCTGTCTGTCAAATAAATAAATAAAATCGTTAAAAATAAATAAATAAAAAATGCAAGATAGCAAAAAATTTTTATAATTTAAATTGTTTATACTTATATTAGAACATAGTCCAACAATGTACACTGAAAAATAAAGGCTTTCATGAACAAACATTATATTTCAAATGATACTGGTTTATTTCATTTTATAAACTGCATGATGTTCAAGTCTGTGGCTCCCAATAATTTTAGTTATATATCTTTAGTTAATATTTTTCACGTGATCATTGAGTTCACAGACTTTCCTTTATTCCTAGAAATTATCCTCTATCCTCTGTTAAATTCTTGTCATTTTCAAAAATAGAAGCTAGTTTTGGAATATTCTGATGTACCCTGCTCACCCTAGCCTTATATAAGTATCATGTTAAAGCACTTTTGATCACATTGACTAGTCTCTTATCCATCAACAGCAAGGAAAGTTGCAAGAAAAACTGCAGGTTTTGCCCAATTTTTTAATTTACCGCATCTTAGGAAATGTTTGACTTACACTGTAACTTGAAAAAATATTTTCTTGCTTTTGGAGATTTTGAGAATTCCCTGATTGGTCAGCACGGTCAGACTATCAGAATGCCATGGACTATTGTTGCTTACAAGATTTCTTCAACCAACAAACCCAATATGATAAAATGTTTTCTAAATCCTAGGCTACAGATGCGCCTATGATACTGCCCAAGTCATACTGAAGGTAGAATAAAACATATTACAGTTAGTAATATTCAGTCAGTAAAAAATTAGAGTGTTTAGAGACTTCTTTACATTACCTTCTCCCTTTTGGTTTCAGGAATTCTTTCTCTTCTCTACACAAACCTGAGCTTTAGACTGTCAGCTATTCAGAAATCCTGATGAAATGGCTGCTATGGGGGCACCTGGGTAGCTCAGTGGGTTAAAGCCTCTGCTCAGGTCATGATCCCAGGGTCCTGGGATCGAGCCCCACATTGGGCTCTCTGCTCAGCAGGGAGCCTGTTTCCCCTTCTCTCTCTGCCTGCCTCTCTGCGTACCTGTGATCTCTGTCTGTCAAATAAACAAAATCTTAAAAAAGAAAAGAAAAGAAAAGAAAGAAATGGCTGCTATGGTAAATAAAATGCAAGATTTTTCATATCAGAAGAAGGACAGAAAGTCAGAAATGGTCATATTTAGAAATTTAATGAAGAAGATCTTGTTTAAACATTTTTTTTCTGAAGAAATTCTTTAGAGCAACTGTTTTATTTTACATTAAGATTTTTTTTTCTCTCCTTCTGATATAATTTGTCCTCTGACCACTTCAGGATAATCGGCAAAATGATATAGTCATTTCTGGTGAGTATATAATCCAGATTCAGGATAAGATCCATCAGCTTTAAGAGGTGGTCCTTACAGGAAGTCATTTATGGAGAAATTTGTGGTTGGAATCTAGTTTCAGTGAGCACAAGGGTTTGTTTCAGGCTTAAAACAAAGATAGGCTTTTATGCACAGAAAAATCTTGATAGCTAAGGAGACTGCATTTTCAGTAGGATTTGTGTAAAATATGACTCCTTAAGAAGGAAAAGAAAAAGGCTTGGTATGAGTTTTTCTCTGCCAGGATGTCATTTTGTTACAAATTGAAAATATGATTAGAGTTCCATTTATTGAGGGCATGATTAACAAAGTATCTTTTTAAGTGCCACCATGAGGGCTTAATGCTAGGTTCTTTACAAAGTGTGTTAAATAATGTAGGTGTTGTCTTTCATTAGGAGATATCCTGTCATGTTATATGGTAAAGTTGTCCCATTTTTAGTTTGTGGTTGAATTCAGTAAAGGCCAGACCTATTAGAAAATTTAGATACACCACTAATTATATTACCTCTATAGAGAACATCTTACTATATTGAACATTTGACATAAATAGATTTTGATTCTATAATCTAATGTCAGTGATTAAGAATCTCCTTGTATTTACTTTTGTTTTTATTATCTGTTTTAAAAAACATCTCTCTCCCATACCTACCCTGCTTTCTCATTGAAAAACTTCAATGGGAATTGCATTGGATCCACATTCCCTTTATTTTAAAAATGTATGTATCAAGTATTCAGAATTAGTTTAATAATAAACATTGATTTGTGGTATACCACTGTTTTCACTGAACCATGCATGGCTACATTTAAAATTTTATTTTTAATAATATAGTTAACATTTATAAACCTACTGTCAAACTAGAGATGTATAAGACTGACAGTAACATATTTATTGTGGTGTTCCTCCCTTTGAGTAAACTCAAGTTCACTAAGAGTACTAAGACTATTTTTTTTTTTCTTTTTCTTTTTTATAATGCACAGAACAGCACTCAACACAAGTAACTATCCGGCCCCAAATGTCAACAGTGAGAAGGTCAGAAAATGTATTCTAGATCAGCACCTCTCTAACTGCAATGTGCATGTGAATCACCCAGGATTCTAGTTCAAATACAGGTCCTGGTGGTCCCAGAGATTCTGAAAATCTTACAGCCTCCTAGGTGATGATGATGTTATGGATCCTAGTTTGTGGATTGCTCTTAATAGCAAGGTCATTATGGTCCTGTGATATAGTAGCTGTAGTTAAATTTTGATCTTCTGATCAAAATTGTCTTTGTATGTAGTTTTATTTTTTACTTAATTTCTTTCTAAGGTAATTTTATTTTTTGTTTTTTTTTATTTCCAAGTTAATAAAATTTATATCATTGAAGTGTAGTTCACATTCAATGTTATGTTAGTTTCAGGTGTACAGCATAGTGATTCAGTAATTATATGCATTACTCAATGCTCACCATGATAAGAATAGTTACAATCTGTGAGCTTACAGTGTTTTTACATTGTTGTGACTATATTCCCTATGCTATTCTTTTCATTTCCTTGATTTATTTATTTCATAACTGGAAGTTTGTACCTCTTAATACCTGTCACCTATTTTGCCCATCCCTCCTCCCACCTCCCCTCTGGCAACCACCAGTTTGTTCTCTGTATGTAAGTCTGTTTTTCATTTGTTTATTTGTTCATATATTTTGCTTTTAGATTCCTCATAAAGTGAAATCATATGGTACTTGTCATTCTCTATCTGAGGTACTTCACTTAGCATAATGCCTTCTAGGTCTATCCATGTTGTCACAAATGACAAGATTTCAATTATTTTTATGGCTGAGTAATATTCCATGGTGTGTGTAATATTCCAAGACGTGGTGTATACATACACCACATCTTCTTCTCATTCATGTATCAATGGACACTTGGGTTACTTCCATATTTTAGCTATTGTAAATAATACTGCAATAAACATAGGAGTGCATATATCTTCTCAAATTAGTGGGATTAGATACCCAGTAGTGGAATTACAGGGTATCTCTATTTCTAATATTTTGGGGAATCTTCATGCCATTTTTCAAAGGGCTGCACCAATTTACATTCCCACCAACAATGCACAAAAGTTCCCTTTTCTCCACGTCCTCACCAATATTTGTTATTTCTTATCTTTTGGATACTTAGCCATTCTGACTGGTGTGAGTCAGAATTGAGAATATCAATTCCATTGTGGATATGATTAACATTTCCCTGGAGATGAGTGATATTGAATATCTTTTCATGTGTCTGTTGACTATCTGTATGTCTTCTCTGGAAAATATTCAGATTTTCTGCCCATTTTTAATTGGATGTTTTGGGGGTTGAGTTGTATAAGTTCTTTATGTATTTTGGATATTAACTCCTTATCAGATATATCACTTGCAAATATCTTCTCCCATTCACTCGGTTGCCTTTTTGTTTTGTTAATGGTTTTCTTTGCTGTGTAAAAGCTTTTTATTTTGGTGTAGTCCCAATAATTTATTTTTGCTTTTGTTTCCCTTGCCTGAGGAAACATTTCCATAAATAGGTTGCTAGGACCAATGTCTAACAGATTACTGCCTGTTTTTTCTTCAAGGAGTTTTATGGTTTCAGGTCTCACTTTTAGGTCTTTATTCCATTTTGAGTTTATTTTTGTGCATAGTGTCAGAAAGTGGTCCAGTTTCATTCTTTTGCATGTACCTGTCCAGTTTTTCCAACACCATTTATTGAAGATACTCTTTTCCTCATTGTATATTCTTGCCTCCTTTTTTGTAGAATGATTGGCCATATGTGCATAGGTTTATTCCTGGGCTCTCTCTTCTGTCTCATCATTCTGTGCATCTGTTTTTGTACCAGTACCATACTGTTTTGATTACTATAGCTTTGTTGTGTTTCTTGAAATCTGGGATTGTGATACCTCCAGCTTTGTTCTTCAAGTTTAGTAGCAATTTTTATCATTAATTCATGCTAAATTTTATTAAATTTACTTTGTTATATTTCTATGATTTTTTCATTTCTATTGAGATAATCAGATGAAATTTATGTATTAAGTCCTATATATTATTTAGATGTTAGATATTTACATTAAATGTTAACCCATCCCAGTATTAACCCATCCTTACATTACTGGAATAAATCCTACCTTGTCATATGTGATTTTCATATATATATCTCAAATATGCTACTTGATTTAGGGTTTTTTCATCTATGGTTATTCATGAGAAGAACTTGTAATTTTCTTCGTTAAGTCTTGCATTAAGATTTTACAGGTTTGAGATATATTCTCTTTTTCCATTGTTTAGGAGAGTTTCTACTAGATTGTAATGATCTGCTTCATAAAAATTTGATAGAACTCCCTTATAAGTCATTTGAGACTATTATTTTCTTGTAGGATGATTTTAAGCTATGCTTTCAATAATGAGTCCTCATTCTTCTATTCTTTTGGACTCAGTTTTGGTAAGTTACATTTATTAAGAGTTTTTAAATTAATCTTGTAAATTTATTGATATTTTTATTGAGTCTTTAATATCCATTTGATTTCTAATATTTTCTCCATTTTATTCAAAATGTTAGTTATAGGTATATCTTCTCTTTTCTCCTTTAGCAGTTTAGTTAGAGGATTATACTTTATCTTTCGAACAACCAACATTTTAAGACTTTTTAAGACTTTTTAGGACTCATTTTGCTCTCTTGTTTCACTAATATTTGCTTTTACCTTTATTACTTTTTCTATCTACTTTGTATGTTTAGTTAATTAATTACAGCATTTGTTAGTTTATTTTGTAATTATTTGAGGTATTTAATTTCCCTTTAAATACTTTTTTGCTGCAGCTTCAAATTTTGACATACAGTCTTTTTGTGATCATGCAGTTTTCATTGTATTATCTTTGAAGGAAGAGTTACTTAGAAAGTATGCTCTTCCCATTTCCAAATATGTGGACATTTTTATTTGTACTTTTATTAACTTGCAACTTAATTATGTTGTCTATGTCTAAATAATGTTATCTGTATGATACCTATTCTATAATCCTGATGTGCCTATTTTTCCTTAAAAAGCTGTGTTTTAGTATTGTCTTCTGATTAGCAAATTTGCCAATTTTCCTAAGTCTATTAATTTTTATTTTATATTTATTAGGTGTAGTATCCTTATAGTTAGTATAATTTTTCATAAACTGGACTTTTGATTTTCATGAAGCACTCCTATCTATAATATTAGTTTTTTCCTTAAAGTTGAATTTGTCAGAAAACAAAACAATTATACCAGCTTTGCTTTGAATAGTATGTACCTACTATCAGATTTCTTAACTTTTAGCTTTTCTGTCCTAAGGTGTCACTTAAGTCTCTTCTAACTGAACTGTAACTAGAGTTTTAAAAATCATCTAACAGCTCCTATTTTGTAACTGGGAAGTTTAGTCCATTTATTTATTTTGATTGTGACTGTAGGTATTTTGGATTTATTGTGACTTGTTTGCTTTTCATTTCAGCTTGTCTCTCTCCTACAAAAATTTTCTCCTTTTTTCTTTGTTACTGCTACATTTATATTTATATCTGAATCTAGGAAAAGAGGAATATTAAAATCTTCTTGGCATGCTGCTAGATCCCTTGAACTCCCCCTCACTTCAGTAATGTTAGTATCATCTAGTATTTTAATTCTGGGTTATTTAGAACTCCTTTCCTCTTTTCCTTTATCCGCCTTCCATCTTTCCTTCCTTTCTTCCTTCCTTCTTTCCTTTTCCTCATAGTTATTTTTATTTGTTTTAGATAGTGAAATATTTTCCAATTAATTTTTATCACTATTACTACCTTTCCTTAGGCATTGCAGCATATCTTGGATGTTTTTTCTATTCTTATTGGTCCAGTTCCTCAGAAACTATTTTCTCTGTGCTTTTCAAAGTTTGAAACTATTTTTTTATTCTATCTTCATATTTGACTGACACTTTGTAGGATATGAAATTGGAATTTCTAGGTTCTCTTCATTTAATAGTTAAAGTATTCCCTCAGCTTATTCTTATACCCTGTGTGGCTTTTGAGGGAGTCCTATGTTAACCTAATTCTTATTCTTTGGTAGTTGTTTTGCTATTTTGGTCTTAAAATTTTTAGAATCTTCCTTCTCTGTTTGATATTTGTCTTAGTCTCTTCAGGCTGCTATAACAAAACACAGACTGGATAGCTTATAAACAACAGAAATTTAGTCCTCAGAGTTTGGGAGGCTGGGAAGTCCAAGATCAAAGTGCCAGGATGGTCACATTCTGGTAAAGTCCTTTTTCTTGGTTTATGGCTTGCACCTCCTCCCTGGATCCTCACATGGTGGAAGGGGGCTATGAATCTCCCAGGAGCCTCTTTTATAAGGCACTAATTCCATTCATGAAGGCTCTGCCTGCATAACTGAAGTATCTCACCAAGAGCCCATCCACTAATACCATTACCTTTGAGGTTTAGGATTTCAACGTATGAATTCAGCATATGAATTTTGGAGAGACAAACTTTCAGATCATAGCAATGTTTTAAAATTTTCTGAAATAGTTCTGTGTGAAATAGTTCTATATAGATAGATACTCTATCTAGTCATTGTTCTAAGTGTTTAAAATAGATCTATAAACAAAACAGCCCTACATATTTTTCACTTGTCAAATTTATACCTTGAAAGAGAAGAAAGAGGTTGAGGAGTAGTGATCTAAAATAAACATAATAATAAGTAGAGTATATAGTTTGTTACAGATTATTGAGGTTAGTTTGAGATTTTTTTAGGAGGGGAACCAGATTACAATTTAAATACAGTGATCGGGATGGGCTTCATTGAATAGGTTTCATTTGAACCTATTTGAACAGGTGAGAGAATAAGTCTCAGGATGATGGGAAAGAGAGTTCTTGATAATAAGAAAAACTTATGAGAAGACATAAGGTCAGCACATTCTGGAGTATAAGAACAGTAGGGAACATTGCTGTTAAACTGAGCAAAGTGGGAGAAATAGTAAGAGATGTGGCCAGAAAATACTAGGAAAGCCAGGACATATAGAGGATTTCAGGTCATTTTAAGAATTTGTTCTTTAAATGAACTAAATCCAAACTTTATTCCTTTTTTGTTAGTTTTTACCTAGTGTTCTTTTTCTGTTCTGGGATCCCTTCCTGGTTACCAAAATACATCTAATCAACACTTAAACTTAGATTTCTCTGGGCTGTGATAGTTTCTTCAAATTTCCTTGTTTTTGGTAACTTAAATAGTTTCTAGGAGTCCAGGTCAGAGGTTTTATACAATGCTCCTCAGTTGGAATTTTTCTGATGTCTGTCTCATGATTAGATTTAGGCTGTGTTTTTGGGAGGATGACCACAGAAACAAAGTTATGTTTTTATCATATCACATTAATGATACATCCTATCCATGTGACTTACCACTATTGCTTTCAGTCTTGTTCAGCTGGCTGAAGGACTGCTTATCAGGTTTATCTACTGTAAAGTTATTCTTTTTCCCTCCCATTTCCATGCTGTACTCTGCTAGGTAGTCACTGTGCATAGCCCACATTTAAAGAGTTTGAGTTCTGTTCCACCTAATTTTATTGTTATGTCCCACCTGTTCCACCTTTCCTGAGGACAAGTGTCTGCACAAATTATGTGGGAGTCCTCTGAAATTTATTTCTTCTACTTTATTTGTTTGGTTAAATATTTATATCAGTATAGACTCCTAGTTTTTTTTTTTTTAAATTTTACTTCAGGTTATAATTCAATACTACGTTACATTTTGTGGTTATGTTTTTTTAACTTAGGCCATTGAGAACTCTTTCAATTGGCTCTTCTGTCCCTTTGACAAACCCCCATGGTTGTGTTTAATTTGAACACTTCCTTAATTTCTGGAACTTCAAAATGCTTCAAGTTCATTTTGTGTGTTTCCTCCCCAAGTTCTAGAATCAGCCATTTCTCCAAGGGACCCTGGTTACTTTTACTGGGGAATGGTTTAGGAACAAACATCTGGATATTATGTGTAAAATTTCTGACTTTTAATCAGAGTGACAGTTTTAGGGTTTTCAGAGAAGAGTGATGTGTTATGATTTAAAATTTGATAAGTCTCCTGTAACTGCTATGTTAGACTAGATTATAGAAGGGAAAGAGTGGGAGCTGTTAGGAGGCCATTTGGCTATTAGGAGGCTACTACAGTTATCCAACCAGGGGTGATAGCTTGGATTACCATAGTAGCATTGGAGGTAGTGAGAAGTTGTTGGATTGTAACCCTTCACTTTGAAGACAGTTTTTCTTCATTATTTTTCCCAATATTTCCTCCTTTTTTCAAGGAATTATCCTCCTTCTAGGACATCATTATGCAGATATAAGCATATCTATCTCTGTCCTACATGTAACTATCACATTTTCATTTTTTTGTCCTTTTCTACCATTTGATGAGAAAATTTCTTAATCCTCTATTTTAACTCATTAGCTCATTCTTTAAACATCCATTCTTTTACTTAGTCTGTTCAATTTTTTGTTTTTTATTTTGCCAATTATGTTTTACATCCTAAACATTCCTACTGTTAAATATCTACTGTCACCTTATTGCCGACCTCCATCCTTTGTTGTTTTTTTTTTCTGTTTTTAATTTTTTATTTTTTACTTATAAACATATAATATATTTTTATCCCCAGGGGTACAGGTCTGTGAATCGCCAGGTTTACACACTTCACAGCACTCACCAAAGCACACACCTTCCCCATTGTCCATAATCCCACCCCCTTCTCCCAACCCCCCTCCCCCTAGCAACCCTCAGTTTGTTTTGTGAGATTAAGAGTCAGTTATGGTTTGTCTCCCTCCCAATTCCATCTTGTTTCATTGATTCTTCTTCTACCCACTTAAGCCCCCATGTTGCATCACCACTTCCTCATATCAGGAAGATCATATGATAGTTGTCTTTCTCTGCTTGTGGTTTTGATTTGTATTTCCCTGATGCCGAGTGATATGGAGCACTTTTTTATGTGTCTATTGGCCATCTGGATGTCTTCTTTGCAGAAATGTCTGTTCATGTCCTCTGCCCATTTCTTGATTGGATTATTTGTTCTTTGGGTGTTGAGTTTGCTAAGTTCTTTATAGATTTTGGACACTAGCCTTTTATCTGATATGTCATTTGCAAATACCTTCTCCCATTCTGTCAGTTGTCTTTTGGTTTTGTTAACTGTTTCTTTTGCTGTGCAAAAGCTTTTGATCTTGATAAAATCCCAATAGTTCATTTTTGCCCTTGCTTCCCTTGCCTTTAGGGATGTTCCTAGGAAGAAGTTGCTGCAGCTGAGGTCGAAGAGGTTTCTGCCTGTGTTCTCCTCAAGGATTTTGATGGATTCCTTTCTCACATTGAGGTTCTTCATCCATGTTGAGTCTATTTTCATGTGTGGTGTAAGGAAATGGTCCAATTTTATTTTTCTGCATGTGGCTGTCCAATTTTCCCAACACCATTTATTGAAGAGGCTCTCTTTTTTCCATTGGACATTCTTTCCTGCTTTGTTGAAGATTAGTTGACCATAGAGTTGAGGGTCTATTTCTGGGCTCTCTATTCTGTTCTATTGATCTATGTGTCTGTTTTTGTGCCAGTACCATGCTGTCTTGATGATGACAGCTTTGTAATAGAGCTTGAAGTCCAGAATTGTAATGCCACCAATTTTGGCTTTCTTTTTCAATATTCCTTTGGCTATTCGAGGTCTTTTCTGGTTGCATATAAATTTTAGGATTATTTCTTCCATTTCTTTGAAAAAGATGGATGGTACTTTGATAGGAATTGCATTAAATGTGTAGATTGATTTACATAGCATAGACATTTTCACAATATTTATTCTTCCAACCCATGAGCATGGAACATTTTTCCATTTCTTTGTGTCTTCCTCAATTTCTTTTATGAGTACTTTATAGTTTTCTGAGTATAGATTCTTTGCCTCTTCAGTTAGGTTTATTCCTAGGTATCTTATGGTTTTGGGTGCAATTGAAAATGGAATTGACTCCTTAATTTCTCTTTCTTCTGTCTTGTTGTTGGTGTAGAGAAATGCAACTGATTTCTGTGCATTTGATTTTATATCCTGACACTTTACTGAATTCCTGTATAAGTTCTAGCAGCTTTGGAGTGGAGTCTTTGGGGTTTTCCACATATAGTATCATATCATCTACAAAGAGTAATTGTTTGACTTCTTCTTTGCCGATTTGGATGCCTTTAATTTCCTTTTGTCGTCTGATTGCTGATGCTAGGACTTCTAGTACTATGTTGAATAGCAGTGGTGATAATGGACATCACTGCCATGATTCTGACCTTAGTGGAAAAGCTTTCAGTTTTTCTCCATTGAGAATGATATTTCCCATGGGGTTTTCATAGATGGATTTGATAATATTGAGGTATGTGCCCTCTATCCCTACACTTTGAAGAGTTTTGATCAGGAAGGGATGCTGTACTTTGTCAAATGCTTTTTCAGCATCTATTGAGAGTATCATATGGTTCTTGTTCTTTCTTTTATTAATGTGTTGTATCACATTGATTGATTTGCAGATGTTGAACCCCAACATTGAAGGATTCCTTTCTCACATTGAGGTTCTTCATCCATGTTGAGTCTATTTTCATGTGTGGTGTAAGGAAATGGTCCAATTTTATTTTTCTGCATGTGGCTGTCCAATTTTCCCAACACCATTTATTGAAGAGGCTCTCTTTTTTCCATTGGACATTCTTTCCTGCTTTGTTGAAGATTAGTTGACCATAGAGTTGAGGGTCTATTTCTGGGCTCTCCACTTGGTCGTGGTGAATGATCCTTTTAATGTACTGTTGAATCCTATTGGCTAGTATTTTGGTGAGAATTTTCGCATCTGTGTTCATCAAGGATATTGGTGTGTAGTTCTCTTTTTTCAGGGGATCCTTATCTGGTTTTGGGATCAAGGTGATGCTGGCCTCATAAAATGAGTTTGGAAGTTTTCCTTCCATTTCTGTTTTTTGGAGTAGTTTCAGGAGAATAGGAATTAGTTCTTCTTTAAATGTTTGGTAGAATTCTCCTGGGAAGCCGTCTGGCCCTGGGCTTTTGTTTGTTTGGAGATTTTTGATGACTGTTTCAATCTCCTTACTGGTTATGGGTCTGTCCAGGCTTTCTATTTCTTCCTGGTTTAGTTGTGGTAGTTTATAGGTCTCTAGAAATGCATCCATTTCTTCCAGATTGTCACATTTGTTGGCGTAGAGTTGCTCATAGTATGATATTATAATTGTTTGTATTTATTTGGTATTAGTTGTGATCTCTCCTCTTTCATTCATGATTTTATTTATTTGGGCCCTTTCTCTTTTCTTTTTGATAAGTCTGGCCAGGGGTTTATCAATCTTATTAATTCTTTTAAAGAACCAGCTCCTAGTTTCACTGATTTGTTCTATTGTTTTTTTTTGTTTTGTTTTGTTTTGGTTTGGTTTGGTTTCTATTTCATTGATTTCTGCTCTGATCTTTATGATTTCTCTTCTCCTGCTAGGTTTAGAGTTTCTTGTTCTTTCTCCAGCTCCTTTAGGTGTTGGGTTAGGTTGTGTACCTGAGACCTTTCTTGTTTCTTGCGAAAGGCTTGTACCACTATATATTTTCCTCTCAGGACTGCCTTTGTTGTGTCCCACAGATTTTGAACCATTGTGTTTTCATTATCATTTGTTTCCATGAATTTTTTCAATTCTTCTTTAATTCCCTGGTTGACCCCTTCATTCTTTAGAAGGATGCTGTTTAGTCTCCATGTATTTGGGTTCTTTCATAATTTCCTCTTATGATTGAATTCCAGCTTCAGAGCACTGTGGTCTTAAAATATGCAAGGAATGATCCCAATCTTTTGATACCGGTTGAGACCTGATTTAGGACCCAGAATGTGATCTATTCTGGAGAATGTTCCATGTGCACTAGAGAAGAATGTGTATTCTGTTGCTTTGGGATGAAATATTCTGAATATATCTGTGATGTCCATCTGGTCCAGTATGCCGTTTAAGGCCTTTATTTCCTTGTTGATCTTTTGCTTGGATGATCTGTCCATTTCAGTGAGGGGGGTGTTAAAGCCCCCTACTATTACTGTACTATTGTTGATGTGTTTCTTTGATTTTGTTATTAATTGGTTTATATAGTTGGCTGCTCCCACATTGGGGGCATAGATATTTAAAATTGTTAGATCTTCTTGTTGGACAGAGCCTTTGAATATGATATAGTGTCCTTCCTCATCTCTTACTGTAGTCTTTGGCTTAAAATCTAATTGATCTGATATAAGGATTGCCACTCCTGCTTTCTTCTGATGTGCATTATCATGGTAAATTGTTTTCCACCCCCTCACTTTAAATCTGGAGGTGTCTTTGGGTTTAAAATGAGTTTCCTGTAGGCAACATATAGATGGGTTTTGTTTTTTTATCCATTCTGATACCCTGTGTCTTTTGATTGGGGCATTTAGCCCATTTACATTCAGGGTAACTATTGAGACATATGAATTTAGTGCCATTGTATTGCCTGTAAGGTGACTGTTACTATATATTATCTCTGTTCCTTTCTGATCTACTACTTTTAGGCTCTCTCTTTGCTTAGAGGACCCCTTTCAATATTTCCTGTAGAGCTGGTTTGGTGCTTGCAAATTCTTTCAGTTTTTATTTGTCCTGGAGGCTTTTAATCTCTCCTTCTATTTTCAATGATAACCTAGCTGGATATAGTATTCTTGACTGCATGTTTTTCTTGTTTAGTGCTCTGAATAATATATCATGCCAGCTCTTTCTGGCCTGCCAGGTCTCTGTGAATAAGTCCACTGCCAATCTAGTATTTTTACCATTGTATGTTACAGACTTCTTCCCCGGGCTACTTTCAGGATTTTCTCTTTGTCACTAAGATTTAAATTTTACTATTAGGTGACGGGGTGTGGACCTATTCTTACTGATTTTGAGGGTGGTTCCCTGCACCTCCTGAATTTTGATGCTTGTTCCCTTTGCCATATTCGGGAAATTTCTCCAATAATTCTCTCCAGTATACCTTCTGCTCCCTTCTCTCTTTCTTCTTATTCTAGAATCCCAATTATTCTAATGTTGTTTCATCTTATGGTGTCACTTATCTCCCGAATTCTCCCCTCGTTGTCCAGTAGCTGTTTGTCCCTCTTTTGCTCAGCTTCTTTATTCTCTGTCATTTGGTCTTCTATATCACTAATTCTTTCTTCTGCCTCATTTATCCTAGCAGTTAGAGCCTCCATTTTTGATTGCACCTCATTAATAGCTTTTTTGATTTCAACTTGTTTAGATTTCAGTTCTTTTATTTCTCTAGAAAGGGCTTTTATATCTCTCAAGAGGGTTTCTCTAATATCTTCCATGCCTTTTTTGAGCCCGGCTAAAACCTTGAGAATCTTCATTCTGAACTCTAGATCTGACATATTACCAATGTCTCTATTGATTAGGTCCCTAGCCTTCGATACTGCCTCTTGTTCTTTTTTTTTGTGGTGAATTTTTCTGCCTTGTCATTTTGTCCAGATAAGAGTAAATGAAGGAGCAAGTAAAATACTAAAAGGGTGGCAGCAACCCCAGGAAAAATATCCTTTAACCAAATCAGAAGAGATCCCAAATCGTGAGGGGGGAGAAAGGGGATAAAAAGAGGTTCAGAAAGAAAAAAAAAAAAGGAAGAAAAGAAGCAATTACAAAAATTAAAAAGTTTAAAAAGAAAATATATATTAGATAAACTAGTTAAAAAAGTTAAAAAAGAAAAGGGTAAAAGTTAATAAAAATTTATCAGAAGAAGAGAAAAAAAAATTTAAAAAGAAAAAAAAATTAAGTTAACTACGGGACTAAAGAATCATGGGGAGAACGCCATGAGTTCCATGCTTTGCTTTCTTTTTCTGAAATTCTGCTGCTCTCTTTGGTTTTGAAACTGCACTACTTGGTAGGTGAACTTGGTCTTGGCTGGATTTCTTGTTGATCTTCGGGGGGGGGGGGCGCTGTTGTAGTGATTCTCAAACGTCTTTGCCCCAGGCGGAATTGCACCACCCTTACCAGGGGCCGGGCTGAGTAATCCGCTTCGGTTTGCTTTCAGGAGCTTTTGTTCACTGAGTGCTTTCTGTAGAGTTCCGGAGGACAGGAATACAAATGGCGGCCTCCTGGTCTCCGGCCTGGAGGAGCCGAGAGCCCAGGGCCCCACTCCTCAGTGCGCCCTCAGAGAACAGCACCCAATTACTCCCGTCTCCATGGCCTCCTGCCACGCTCTGAGCTCACCAGTCCTGCAACTAGTTCAAGGTACCCCTGAGCTGTGAGCTCACTGTCGGCTCTGTCTCTGTAGCCGGCTTCCCCGTTCTAATACCAGTAAGCTCTGTGACACTCAGACACTCCCGATCCTTCTCTGACCCTGCGGGACCTGAGGCCACGCTGACCTCGCGTGGCTTCGCCCTGGTTTAGCCTCTGGAGCGATGTCCCTCAGTGGAACAGACTTTTAAAAGTCCTGATTTAGTGCTCCGTTGCTCCGCCACTTGCCGGGAGCCCGCCCTTCCCCTCAGGGTCTATCTTCCCGTCACCTTGGATTCACTTCTCCGCCAGTCCTACCTTTCAGAAAGTGGTTGATTTTCTGTTTCTAGAATTGCTGTTCTTCTTCTCTTTGATCTGCCGTTGGGTTTGTAGGTGTTTGCAATCTTTAGATAAGCTATCTAGCTGATCTCCTGCTATCTGAAGTAGTCTCAGCCTGCTACTTCTCTGCCATCTTGACTCCTCCTCCCTCTCCATCCTTTGTTTTAAATTTTTCTCTAGCAATCATCATCATTTAATGTACTGGATGCTTTGTCTTATTTTCCTTACTTATTGTCTGTCTAACACTAGAATAGAGTATAAATTCCATAAGGGCTGGGACTTTTGGTTTTGTTTTTTCGTTGCTCTATCCCCTGAACTTATCATAGTACCTGAAACATAGTAAGAGTTTGATAGATAGTTTTTGAATGAGTGTATTGATAGAGTAGATGGTATAGATAATCTTGCACTTGAAAGAGGGAGGAATGACAATTTCATTAAGGGAATTTATGCTACTTCTAGTTTTAGATATGTACATAATTTATTTATTGTACTGCCCCAGTGACTGTTATTATACTATATGCTTAGCCTTGGGCAATGCCACCTTTAGAATCTGACCTTTAATTGTTGTTCAAATATACCCAGGTCTGAGAAAGGAAATATAAAGGTGATAAGTGGGAGATGTCAAGTGGAAAGCATAGTCAAAGATGTGGTATTCTCCAGTAGTCTGTGTTTGACAAGCCTTTAGGTTATATAATTATATTTGACTTGATTGTTTTCTGACATAGAAACTGAGAGTTATTTAGTCTCTAAAGTAGGTGCCATTTAGGCAAACTGGATGGAAAAGCACCTCTTTTTTTGAGTCTTCCTTCTGTTGCTGATTGGTTTTTTTTGCATTTAATAGCTTCCATGTTATTTTTTAAAACAACAGTTTCACTTTTCTCTCTTTGGCTTTAACAAGACTTCATTAGTTAGGGGGGAAAGAACTACTAACAAGGATGACTTCTTTTCTTTTGGAAGAGTTCTTAAACTGTAAAGTCTTTTTGTCCTGATTCCCCATCCCAACTTCTGGTGTAGAGGAGACATTCCTTTAGAATATCTTTACAAAATTTGAAGGCTGCAGAACAACACTTTGCGACAGCTTATGTTGTGCTAGCATATCTGTTTCATTTGCATACACACACAGAGGAGCACACAAATGTGTATGAATCTACATCTGTGTACATTTAACTTAAAAAACAGACTTTTATAATGCTGTTTACCCAGAAGTTAAAGCAAGGTGTGCCTCTCCTTATATGTGTGTTTGTTGTTATTTTTTGCATTATCTCTGTTTTTTATTGATTGTCAGTTTTTTTTCCTCTGCCTTTGCAGTTTTAAAGATTGATGCCATTCTGGGGTCTAATTACCCAAGCCGTTCTCAATTACATTTTCAGTGTATTTTTTCTGAGGTGCCTGTAGCTTATGGCACTGCCCCAAATTGCTTGTTCTGCTGAGGTGCTTGCTCAGCACATCTTCTTTCTACAGTCATGTCACCTTCGATGAAGTCTCACTTTCCCTACAGTCTTTTTTATTTGCATTTACATATGTCAGCCAAATCCTGTCCTTTTGCACTTGGCATTTTAATTAAAGTTTCTTTACCGTGAAGTTGCCATAATTTATAGAGAATTGGTCCGAAAATGCAAAAAAGAAATCAATAGGAAGACATTTTAATGTATCATCTAATTATTTTTCCTTTTTCAACTCTTTCTTATTAAAGTGCATAATAATGTTTTTCAATCTGAAGGTGTTATTTTATTTCATAGTAATTGGGTCTTCCCAGGGTATATTTTATAATTAAATGATACATTTAAAATTTCTTTTATTAGGAAATGGTGGTAGTAATGCAAAAGCTGAATTCCCATCTCCCCAAAGGGACAGTTAAATAAATCCTTAGGTAAGTGAAATAAGTCAAACCAAGAAAGTCAGTTATCATACAGTTTCACTTATTTGCAGAACATAAGGAATAGCATGGAGGACATATTACAAGAAGGGAAGAATGAAGGGGGAGAATTCAGAGTGGGAGATGAACCATGAAAGACTATGGACTCCAGGAAACAAAGGGAAGGTTTTAGAAGGGAGGGAGGGAAGAGTGTATTAATTAAGAAGGGCATGGATTGCATGGAGCACTGGGTGTTATATGCAAACAGTGAATCATGGAACACTACATCAAAAACTTGTGATGTACTGTATGGTGACTAACATAACACAATAAAAAAATAAAAAATAAAAATAAATCCTTAGGTATATATCATACACAATATTTTAGAGTATTGGCAAAAAAAAATTACATGAACTAGAAGAAACATAGCCTTGAGTATAAGTTTAGCTTCTAGTTTTTGGAAGGTATTGTTTGATTCCATTTGGAATGGGGAGAATGGTTCATGCAGGATATGTCATGAATAAGAGCTGGGAAGTGTTTAGAGGACTCATTCAGAAAATGATATATCAAGCAAATAAATATATGTAAAGTTGCAGAAAATTCAATAGCAAAATCAATAAGCTTATGTATATATCTGTGTGCATACTGGGTACATATAAATTTATCTTTTTATTCAACAAATATCAAAGTCATGTTCATTCCAAACATGTATAGAATATTTACAAACATTTACAATATGTTTGTTCCCTAGAAAAGCTCCAATAATTTTTAAAGTATCAATCTTTACATACTAATTCCCTACCAAAATGTAGAATGATTAGAAATCAGTAATAAATATCTAGCTACTAAAATCCTGTGACTATAAACATACTAAAAAAAGAGAAAGACACTGAATAACTGGTTAAAGAGGAACTCAATGGGTAAATTATTAATTTTTAATACTTAATGACCAGGTAAACAATGCATGTTAAAATCTGTGAAAATTAGTTAATGCAGTACCTGGGGGGGGGGGGATGATGCATTTTATACATCTTTCAATTACCAACAGAAATTGAAAAAAATGAGATAAATTGTTATTTCAAGAAGATAGAGAAAGAATAATAGCATAAAAACCCAAATAAGCAAGAATAAGGTGAATATAAAACAACTACCAATATCAACCTCCATCAACCAGATTGGCAAAAATATTATGAAGTTGAATAATATTAAGTACTGCCAAGGGTGTTGGCTGGTGCAGTAAAAACTGATAAAGAGATTTTGCAGAGTAATTTGGCAATTACTTAGTGAAGCATGTACATATACATCTTGCAATTGCTTCTTTAGCATAAACTGAAAAAATCAAAACTCTTGAAAAGGTACACACTAAGACTATGCAAAAATGTTCACTGAACTGTTGTTTGGGTAAACAGATGAAAATAGAATGATGTCTATGGTACAATTCATGTATTTCAAAAACTATAAGACAACATTATATATTTTTTGAGAATAAATATTTGTTTTATTCTTTTCAATTTTTTATTTAAATTCAAGTTAGTTAACATACTGTGCAGTATTGGTTTCAGGAGTAGAATTCAGTGATTCATCACTTACGTACAACACTCAGTGCTCATCATAACAAGTGCCCTCCTTAATACCCATCACCCATTTAGCCCATCCTCCACCCACTTTCCTCTATCAACCCTCAGGTTTTTTTCCTCTGTCATTAGGAGTCTCTTAGGGTTTGTTTCCCTCTTTCTCTCTCTCTTTTTTTTTCCCTTGCCATATATTCATCAGTTTTGTTTCCTAAATTCTACATATGAGTAAGTTGTCTTCGGTTATACAGTATTTGTTTTTCTCCGACTGAATTATTTTTCTTAGCATGATACACTCTAGCTCATCCACGTATTGCAGATGGCAGGGTTTCATTATTTTTGATGACTCAGTAATATTCCTGTGTGTGTGTGTGTGTGTGTGTGTACACATATCACCTCTTCTTCATCTCTCCATCAGCTGATGGACATTTGGGTTCTTTCCATAATTTAGCTGTTGTTGATAATGCTGCTGTAAACATTGGGTTGCATGTATCTCTTTGAATCTGTATCCCTTTGAATCTGTATTTTTGTATCTTTGGGGTAAATACCAAGTAATACAGTTGCTGGATGGTAGCGTAGTTCTATTTTTAGCTTTTTGAGAAACCTTCATACTGTTTTCCAGTGTGGCTGCACCATAATAAACATATTTAAATAAATAAGTAGCAGATTAGAAATTGTATTAGTTAAGAGAGTGGCTAAGCTGCTATGATAAAGGAACTCAAATGTACAGATATTCAAATTAGGTAAAAGTTTATTTGTTTCTTAAGTAAAAACCCAGAGGTGAGTACTCACATGTTGATGGGATGGCTCTACCATTAATACTTGGTTTCCAGAGTTCCTAGTGGGTCTTTGCAGATGTTAGACAACTGGAAGGACTTGTCCCTCTTCCAACAGAGCCCTTAAGCATGTTTATTCTTACAAAGCTGCTTATAAATCTGACTGCTTATAATGTAATGACTGAATGACTGTCAGTAATGACTAACCAAGTATAACTCCATTCTATTTTTTCTTTCTTATGAAAATCAACATTACAAAGACACATTTTAACTGCAAAGCTTTAGAGTTTATGAAGCAATTTTGTATATATTAACTCATTTCATTAAATTTGAGAATATGAATGTGAAGCATTCATAACACATAATTCATAATATAAACTAAAAATATTGGCTTAGAGTTTCTAAAATTCAGTATAAGAAGAGAATCTTAGAATACTACTTACACTTGGCCAATCGATATACTTCATCTTAGCTAAAACAGGTCTTCTTGTTGACATTGATATTTGTCTTCATAGAACAGAAGGCAAGTTGGGCAGAATTAAAAATCCACCATTGTGGTCAAAGACATTTCAAACAGAAGCAAAACTCTCCTTCTAAAGGCAAAATTCTGTCTTGCTGATAACATAATTCCTATTATGTCATGGTGCCTGGCATCAAGTCCACACGGACTCTATCAACTCATTAATTAGTTGATTGAGTGATAATTCTATGTCTCATCAGTGAAGGAGATAGCAGTTTGGTGTTTCATGTTCTGCCTCTGTCTGGTGTTTAAGCATCCTCATTACTATGTCATAAGGACACAAGGAAGCGAGTTAAAACACACATAGTAAATTAATACTCATGAGGAATAGCTCAAGGGGAAGTGTTTGCAAATTTGTAAAACTTATTTATAAGACATGGAGAATATTTGCCTGCATCACTGCATTTAATATGATCAGTTTAGGTTATTTAATTCACTCGGTTTTTCCCTTTGAGAGCAATTCAAGAATAACGGCATTGGCCCTGGCTTTATTTATACTTGATGCCGTGATTAATAGCACAATGTAGTTCACTTTCTTTTCTCTGTCAGAATGGTTTTGATAAATGGGTTGCCTTGATCATATGATATGGACCTTACTCCTCAATTTTCTCAGTCATAATGCTACCTCTGAACAAAATTGAGATTTATTGGTGACCCTCCAATCAGGTGAATAGAGCAATAAAATAAAGATGACCAATATAAACAAACAAAGAAAAAATAAGAGGACAAATTTTTCTTTGATGAATTTCTTTCCAAATGTGGGGGAAACTTCTTGATACTCTGTTAGTGGCTTTGTAATGAATTTTCCTCTCAATAAAAGATTTGATCATAAAACATGCTTGAATTATTTTTTTTTCACTGAGGAATGTGTTGTTTTGAACATTAGAATGGAGAGCAATGCAAAAGGGATATATAGGATCACTGGCTTTTGTCTGTTGCTGACTTCTTGACAAGGCATGTTGCTCTAACAATACAAAGGTGCTCAGAACTTGACGTAAGCCACTGTGCAGGATATAGACCAGTTTGGGCAGCCTCAGGGGTGCAGTTACCATGAAGATTTTGTCCAATCCCTTAAACCCGAGCACAGCCTAATGGTGTAGCTATTAGTGGCAGGATGACCTGATTGCTGGGCTTCTCCTGTGAGGACTTTGTGAAAACGCAGAAAAGAGAAAATGCTTAATATGGAGAAGTATCTAGACTGGCTGATACATGGTATAAACCTCTTTCACATAAATGTTGGGTTAGGTCCAAGAGATAATGTGAACAGTGAGACTTTTTGCTTCAGGTAATATTCTTACCATTTCTGTAAGCAGAAACAACTCCTCCCTGGGTCCCTGGTCGGGCCAGAGCCCTTGAGGTGTAAGAGGCCTTTAATGTCCCTGTACCTAGCATGGTACTGATATGAAAGTGATACTTTAAGTACTTATTTTCAATATATTTGTGCAAAATGTAATAATGATCAAGTGAATCTATTTACTTGTACTTACATTGTTAAAAAATGAATTTTTCTACATGAATGTTTTTTCCAGACATCTGGAAATGTGCTCAGTGAAGATCCTTACCTTTTCTTTAATAGTTGTTAATGATAGGTTATGACAAAGCTTTCTACTATCCTTGCCTTCTAGAAATTGGAAATTAGCAGATCTTGAGCTCTTCTCTGTGTTTCAATGATGGCAGGTCTGGGTGTTGGCTGGATGGATGGCAAGAGATTTAAAGTCAGACACGCCCCCGGCAGTAGAATGGGTATTGTTGCCAGTCGTGGGAGAAGGCTGAGCAAGGGGACAGGGGGAATCAGTAATGAGCCATAGTAAGCAGCCTGTTAATGATACAGAAGCCACATTGAGGTAACCTGGCAGGAAGCAGTCGTTTGAAGTCCAGGTAGATGAGACTGTGGCAACAAGGGAGTTCTGGCCAGAAAGAATAGAGAGTTAGCCACAAAAAGGGATCAAACACCCAGGAAAACTGGAGAACGAGGCAGGTCTCCTAGGATCTAGATCCCGAACACGGGTACAAGTGGAACATAAGACTAAATCCTCATGGAAAGCTGAGAACAGAACTAAATTAGGTTGGTTTCTCAAATCTCTATTATGCAAGTTTAGAATTAACAAACAGTTAAAACAAACAGTTTAAAATTCGGAAGATATTGAAGCTACAGGCAATAGTTTAGGATTTGAAGCAGCAAAGGTAGTTAGAGTTGATAGGCCAGTCACTCCATGGGGAGCTACTTGAACTTCCTCATTCCACGGGGATACACAAACCTATTTCCAGAGGCCACTTCCTCTGTCCCTTGTTCTTTCCCGCCCTCCCTTCCTCGCTCTCTCTCTCCCTGTCTTGCATCCTTCCTCCCCCACTTCCTGCTTTTCTTCCTCCCTCCCTTCTCCTTTCCTTTCCTCCCTTCCTTCCTCCCTCCTCTCTTTCTCTTTCTCTTTCCTGTTCCCCTTAACCCCTTTCCCCTTTCCCCTTCCCTCTCCCCTCTTCTCCCCTCCCTTGCCTTTTCTTTCTTTCTTTCTCTCTCTCTTTCTTTCTTGATCTATTCATTCATCTATCTATCATCTCTATCATCTGGCTATCTATAAATGATTAACTGTCTTTCACTGTGCCCAGAGTTCCATACTTTTTTATTTTAATTTGACCCCATGTTTAGTTTCTGAGAGAGTCTTCTCTCATGTCTCTCATTGTCACCTGTCACTTATCCCTGAGCAGTTGTGTCTGTCTGAGGTGTTATTTCCTGCTTTCTCATTTGTGTCCTCCAATGCGTTGTAGGTAGGAAAACCAGATGACCAAACTCTGTTGACCTGTTACCAGGATACACTTTGGGGAAATAGTTCAGTAGCTTTTCACATATCCAGAGACCTTTTATTTGAAAGATACAGCAAGAATATTGTTATTCTTAGAACTTTGCAGGAACATTATCTTAGATGCAAAAAGGAATCTCAGATCGTACCACAGACATCCTTTATTTTGTTTACAGGTGAGTCTCTCAGGCATCTATCCAGATTTTATTAGTATTTATACTTTACTGTCCAAAGATACTCCTTTGATTCAAGAACAAATCCATGCCTTGACATAACTCAGAATTGGTTCAGAGAGAAGGAGACAATTCCTCCAACCTAAATATTTTATAAAGAAAATTCCTTCCTATGTGTTTAATATGTAGCCTAATACTAAACATATTACATCATTTATTTATCTACAGAAATTTTTGCTTTCAGGCAGCATTGGATGTTATTTTGAAGTTTGGAATGATAACACAAAGTTATCCAGAAGGCATTCTTTGTTGCTTATATCCTTCCAGTCTTTATGTTCTAGCCAAAAAGACACAGACAGGAATAACAGTGACAATGATGATTCACAGGATTAGAAATATGAGCACAGGGGAGTGTACAATTAAACAGTTGAAATTATACTATTGACAGGCTTATACCTTTCCAATTATTTTGTTGGCTTTTCCATCTTTTCTCACTTCTGTTGTCTGCTTTGCTTTTAATCGTTTTCTCCCTCCTTATGTTTTTATATTTTTCATTTCCAACTTTCTCCTCAAATAATGCATTTCCTTTAAGTGCACTTTGTCATTATTTTATCTTACCCCATTCTACCACTTTTATATTACATTTTAGTTGCTTCTTGATTGTACCTTTTCAAACATTGCATCAAGGATCAAATAAAACAAAACTCAGCAGTAATTCAAAACTGGAAATAATATATTAAAACTGCTAGCCTCAAGGAGATATTTTACATAAATATGTGTTGCAACTTGACCTCAAAGTCAGGCATGTGGGCATTTTGCCTAGCTGAGGGAGGCAGAGGGTGGGAGGATGGAAAGATTCTATGGCTTTTGTCATCTGTAGGCATGTGCTTGTGTTCTTTTAGCTCAGAGGTAGAAATGGGAAAATATATATCAGACCATTAAGAGAGGGCTGATGAAATTGTTGGAAGTTTGGTGAGTTTTTAAAATGTATAGTTATCTGTAGCCAGCAAATTAACTCCTATAAATGATATTACTTACTACCTTTAACAATTAACATTCAATTATAGGCATATTTAAATCCCCAGCATATCAGTTGTGCTTGCATTTATAAGTACCCTCATGCTACAAGTCAAACCTAGGATTTCTTTTGTGGATCAGAAAAGATCTTTAGGGGGTGCCTGCGTGGCTCAGTGGGTTAAGCCTCTGCCTTTGGCTCAGATCATGGTCTCAGGGTCCTGGGATCGAGCCCTGCATCGGGCTTTCTGCTCAGCAGGGAGCCTGCTTCCTCCTCTCTCTCTGCCTGCTTCTCTGCCTACTTGTGATCTCTCTGTCAAATAAATAAATGAAGTCTTACAAACACTTAAAAAAAAAAGATCTTTAGTACAAAACATGTTGAAATCACTAAGTAGACATTGATTGTGGAAAGAGTGACACATGACTGAAATCTGTTAAAAAAAAAAAAAAAGGGACTAAAATCAATGCCTAAAATAATTTCCTTCATGTCCTTAGTAGAAAGGGATTACTACCTTGTCTGTCCAAAATGACCATCCAAAAAATATCAGATATGCTGCTGACATTTTTGTCAGCAGCAGTCGCCCCAGCCACCTCCTCCCTATTCTCCTGCTCATCCTGGACACTCCCTTGTGTTTCTGTCTTCACAGCACATAACACTCTGTGCAAATAAACAAATGGTGCTGCACATGGTGAAGGTATAATACACATGTAAAGAAGGCAATGATAATGCTGTTCTTTCCTGCCTGGGCTTAGAAAGTGGATTATATAAAGTCTTCCTTTTCAAGGTGGCATTAAAAATGTGTAAATCAAGTGGCAACAGATCCTGTATTCCTTCTGGCATTGTGTACCTATGTGAACCTTAGCAAAGTCTTTTATCTATTAAAATGAGGTAACTGTAACAGATAATTGCAGAAGTTCCTTCTAAATGTAACATTCTGTGATTCAGATCCAACAGCTAGAATAGCCAAATTAAAGGTAAAGGATTGTTATTTGTTTATTTGTTAATTAGAAAGAGAGAGGGGGTGGGAAGGAACGGAGGGAGAGGGAGAGAGAGAATCTTAAGCAGGCTCCACGACCATCACAGAGCCCACTGTGGGCTGATCTCAGGACCCTGAGATCATGACCTGAGCCAAAATCAAGAGCCAGACGCCAACCAATGGAGCCACCCAGGCACTCTGGTTGTTATCTTCTTTAAAACATTTTTTTTTAATCCTCTTTAAAAGTAAACTAGTAGAGTTCCACTTCATAAATGGTGGCATCAGGAACCCTGTGATCTGTCCCCAAGGAAACAATTATAATTGGTAAAAACTATAAAAAACAACCAATTAAAATCTCTCAAAATTGTCCTAAGTAAATACAGCAAATGAAGAAACACTTAATTGAAAAAAAAAATGTGCCAAATCCTAGGAAAAAGAGTGTTTGTGGCACTTGAGCCATGACCTACTGCTTTTGTACTCATGCCCCTCCAGGTGGGTGTGACCAAATAGGTAAGTCTTTGGGTGTTTTCAGCTCCAACCAAGGGACACAGCAGCTCACCCAGAGGAGCAGGCCACCAGCATTTCTCATTCCCTCTAACACCAAGATGAAGAGGCAAAATTCTGAAAGAATGTACCCAAGAGACTATGGGCTCTTTTCTTACATTCCCTCTTTATGCATGAAATGGAGGCTCTACCCCAAGTGTGGCGGGCCCAGAGTGCTGGGACTCTGATTGCCCTCAGGCCAGGTTGCTCATAGGGTGGTTTCGTGCTGGGGAAAGGAAGTCTGGATCGAATTCAAGGGACACTATCCAGAATGGGAAATGACAACCCACTGAATTTGAGAAACTACTTGCAAATCATAGTTCTGTTAAGGGACTAGTGTACAAAATACATAAAGAACTCTTATAGAACTCTACAGGAAGGCAATACAATTTAACAATGTGTAAAAAATTCTGAATAGATATGTATCTAAAGAAGATATACAAATGGCCAAAAAGCACATGAACAGATTCTTAGCATCATTAGCCATTAGAGAAGTGAAAATTAAAACCACATAACATTTCACAGAGATAATAGCAATTATTTTTAAGCATATGGAGAAATTGGAATCCTCCTACACTCTGGTAGGCATGTAAAATGGACACAGCATGTATCAATACTTCATTTCCTTTTACTGATGAATTTCTTTTTATTGATGATAATGTTTCATTGTATGAATATATGTATAACAGTTTACTTACCTATTCATCAGCTGATGGACATTTGAGTTGTTTCCCCTTTTTAGGAATTATGAGTAATGCTACTAGGCAAATTTTTGTACAAGATTTTTGTATGAACATATGTTTTCATTTATCTTGGGTCTATCTCTAGAAACAAAATCGCTGGGTCATTTCATATTCTATTTTTAGTAATAGAATCTCATATGACCCAGCAATTTTGTTTGAAACATGCTTGCTACCTTACAACATGAATGAACCTCAAAAACAAGCTAAGTGAAAGAAGTCAATCACAAAAGACCATATAATAACAAACCATTTTAATGGAATGCCCAGAATAGGTATATCTATAGAGACAGAAAGAAAATTGGCTATGGTGGAGAGAACCATTGGGATGAAATGGAGGAGTGACTGTTAATGGATACACATTTCTTGGGGTGATGAAAATATTCTGAAATTTGTTGTTGTGAAGTTGTACAGTTCTCTGAATATACAAAAAACTTTAAATGGTTAACAGTACGGTATATGAATTATATCTTTAAAAAGTTTTGAAAAAGTTCTTGTAAAAATATAAATTTGTACTTTGGCTAATGTGTTGTAATTACATGTTTTTCCATTTTGCTACTTGACTTTATACTTAGTTTATACTTTATACTTAGTTTATAATATTGCTAACATACAAAATTTTTATATACTTGAAATTATCAGTAATTTTCTTCATGACTTTTGTGTATTGTGTCTTACTTAGGAAGGAATTACTTAATGCAAGATTGTATTAAAGTTCTCTCATATTTTTGTTTTAGTAATTTTGTGGGGTTTTTTTGTTTGTTTGTTTATTTAAATTGTTATTCTGTCTGACAAAAAAAAAGTCTTTTTCCCAGGGCTTCTGGCTGGCTCAGTTAGAAGAGTATCTGACTCTTGATTACTTAAATAAAACTTCAGGAATAAATAAAAATTTTTCTCCCTAATTGGCAGGGCCACCTTTATCATATACCAACTGTTGACAGTTTTTTAGGGCTATATCTAGAAACTCACCATATAATCATAAAAGTACTTCACATCCTTTTAATGACTGTCACCACAAAATGTGTTTTCATAGGTGCTAAGTATTGTCATAAATTATCTCGTCTGTAACATTTCAGAATTTTTATGGTTTTTCCTGAATGCTTTGTTCACTGTGAACTTTTTGATCAGTTAAACCAGTTCCAAAAAATGGATATTGAATATTCTGTTGTTTTTATTGGAGTCATACAAAATGTGTAGACTATGATTTAGGGGTCTTTAAAACACTGAGTATTCATATGTAATAAGAAACTGTCTATTTGCAGCATCTGGGTGGCTCAGTGGGTTGGGTGTCTGACTCTTGCTTTCCACTCAGGTCATGATCTTGGGCCCCTGAGATGGAGCTCTGCATAGGGCTCTGTGTTCAGCAAGTATTGCTTCAGGTTCTCTCCTTTTCTCTCTCTCTTCCTCTCTGCTCCTCCTCTTGCCCATGTTGTCTCTTTCTCTCTCCCATGTTATCTCTCTCTCTCCCATAAATAAATAAACAAATAAATAAATATATATGTGTATATATATATATATATATATTTTTTTTTTTTTTTTAAAGAAACTCTCTGTCCAAGTCTTTTATGTCTGGGTTTGAAAATTACCTGCATATAGAACTGACATATTGCTTGTTAGGTTTATTTCTAGGTTATGTTAATTTTCTTTTGGTTTTGGTGGCTTATAAATAGAATTTCTCCCCATTTTTTCTGTGTCATTATTTGTAAACAAAAAAAAAACTGTACTTCCTTATATTAATTTAATAACTAGATCATCTTTTTCTAGTAATTTTAGTTCATCCTCTTGGATTTTCTCCTGTTTAATTTTTATGCACTTTTCTCCTTTCACTTCTCCAATTGTATTGGGTAGTACTTCCAGAAAATATAACTTAAAAATTTTAGTGAAGAAAAAAAAATCATAGCAAAGATGGCCAACCTTATGTTATACTTTAATGAGAATACTTTTAGTGTTTTTCCAGTAAGTATAATACCAATTTGTTTTAAAGACATATATTTTGTTTCTTTAAGGAAGTATTCATCTATATTACAATTCCAAGAAATTTTAACAGGAATCAAGATAGTTGCATTTTCTCAAAATCTTTTTGTTTTCAGGAAACCTGGCCCTGTGTTCTTTTTGCTTTGACCTATTTATCAGTTGTAGGTAGCAGATATCATTCTAGCTAGTTTAAGCAGACAAGGATTTCACAGCAGATATTTCATGGCTTTCAAAATCTTTTAAAGAACTAGAGTTGCTGGCTCTGGGTTGAAATTCCAAGAAAGGCCCACCCCTTTGTATCATACTTACTGGCCTCCACTGGAAAGCAACTGCCAATGCCATTCAACTAAATTTGAATCAGGAAGCTAGTAGCCCTTGGGTCCGCAAAGTTCTACTTAAAATCAAATCACAAAGCTGATTCCCATTCCCTGCCTTTCTTCCTGCTTAACTCAGTTCCAAATTCAGGCCTCAAAATCTCATTTGCATGCCTGATTGGTGAAACCAGAATCACACCTTGATTCATAGATTCAGGTGTGCCTGAGAAATGCAGATTTTAGACTCCCAGCCTCTGAAGAACAAGGAAAGCATACCCCAAAGAGGGCTTAAATGGCTATTGAGAGAGCCAGTCTACAAAACCTGCCACACTATTCATATAGTGAATATATTGAGAGCTTGTAGTATCATAGTAGTTTTCTAAAATGAATCCAAATTCCTATTATCTTTCTACTCTCATAGTCAAAGGTATAGGCCAGTATTTTGCATTAATATTATTTAAAGGTGATTTTTTTTCTTTTTTTCTTTACTGTTTTTATCTGGTTTTGTGATCAGTGAATTCATAAACAGCATTTGGAAGCTTTCCTTCTGACATATTCTGAAATATTTTAGATAGTTGGAGTTACTTGTTCCTTGAAGGTGTGACAGATTTCACTTATAACTATATGGTCTGTATCATTTCTACAGAGAAGCTTTGTTATTTTTCTCATTCAACAAATGTTAGAAAATATTCAATGTCTATTCCTTTTGTGGTCAATTTTAGAAATTATTATCTTCTTAGGAAAGAAGGCATTTATTTTTTCCAGGCTGTCAAATTTAATTGCATATATGAACAAACTATGTTATTATTTTAATTTCCTCCCCATCTATAATAATTTCTTCATATGAATATCTCTGTGTGTTGTATCTTCTCTCTTTTTTCTCAATTAGAATATAAATGGGCTTAATTATTTTTTTGCTTGCTTGTATTTTTTCAAAGTACCACCTCTGGAATTGATTTATTAGTTGTTGCTTTTTTTTCCCCCCAAATTCATTCTTTCTCTTTAGGTTTTATTGTTTTTTTTTTTTACTTTTTCTGTGTGTGTGTGTGTGTGTGTATGTGTGTTGAATGATTAATTCATTCAGTGACTTTCTTTTCTACAACAATCACCATCTAAATCCACAGATTTCTCCTCTCTATGTTATTGTTATTATTTTTATATTTTATGTTTTCAGAATGGTTGGCTATTTCAGTTATTTTCTTCCTGAATCAAAATAAAAGATACTGTCCAGGCAGAAGATGGTTTTGGTATTTTCTTTTTATTGTTTCCTATTTGCATTAATTTTTGATCAGGTAATTTTATCCCAGTATTTTATCTTTTTATAATAAATTGATATTTTCTTTATAGACTGATATAAAGTCATATTTTAAAATACTACATAAAAACTTGAAAGAAAGTTATGTTCTTTGTTTTGATTCTTTGGTGGCTGAGAAAGATGAGTTAAAATCTCTCATTATTGTTAGTCCTTTACTTTTGATTGCATTTCCTAAAGTGTTTGCTTTATACATTGAAATTCTATTTAATAAGATATATAAATATTCACAATCTTCTTTGTAAATGTTACCATTTATTATTAATGAAGATGTTATGTGTCTCATATATTTTTGCTTCAGTTTCTACCTTGACTAGTATTAATGTTCCAAACCTTATTTTTTGCATTTATTTTTTACATCACTAAGAGTAAAAATGGAATTTCATTTTCAACTCTTAGGAGTCACTTGTTTTAATTTTTGCGTTTTGTACACAGGTTGCTACTGGGATTTGCCTTTAGAGCCAATCTACTTGTGTTAAGAGAGTAATTTATCCTTTTTACATTACTTGATATGATAGGTATTTTTGGTTGGTCTTTATTATATGTTCGTTTTTCTTGAGAAAAATGAGAGAATACATAACAGTAGATTTATTTGCATCTTTATTAAACTGCAAGAGCTGATTTTGATCTTTCTTTTATTCTAATTACCTGATTTGCCTTTAACTTTCTCATTCCTTGTTTAATACAGGATAAAACTGACTTTGAATGTTTGTAAATGGTTTCTTTTTTTAATGTTTTACCTTTTATGCACATTTCATTAGGATTAGAGAATAATCTGATTTTATCCTTCCATTCTAACTCAGAAACACAATTTTTCATGACTGCATAGCATATCATATTATAGAGGTCCAAATTTGTTAAAATATGCCTAATTTGTCAATATTATAGGTAATGCTAAGTGGAATATCACTGTACCTATATTTTGGTGTAATTATGCAACTATTTCTGTAGATAGAAACCTAGAGGTGTAATTTTGGGACTACTTATACAAATTTGCACTCTACCAACAGTATGAGAAAGGTTGTTTCCCCATAGTCTAATCAACAGTGAATATTTGTCATATTTTAAATCATATTTTTTCACTTTGATCAGTAAAAAAATATTTTATTTCTATCTTTGTTTCTCTTACTGATAATCTCTGTGTATGTTGTTGTCTGTTTTTATTTTTTTCTGTGAATTTTCCTTTTCCTTTTCAAGCTGTAGCACCATTCTATATATATTAGCTATCCCTGTTCTGTTATACATTATAAGTAGTTTATTCTTGTCTGTCACTTGTATATAAACTTTTTGTAGGTGTTCTTGACATGTTTTAGTTACCATGTAATCAACTCTATCAAGCCTTTTATGTTTTTTTGTTTTGTTTTGTTGCTTATGATTTTTTTAAAAACGTGATTATTCTCAACTGCTTCCAGGTGTCCAGGTTGTCAATTATGATAATAGACCAAGTTAAAGATAGTAATCAACCCTTTCTTCACTTCTTGAGAGAAAAGTGCTAGCTCCCTCAATATTTCATTTTTCTCCAGGGAATAGCATCAAATGAATGCTAGTCAGATGACTGGCAATACATGTGGAGAAAATTGTCTCATTGTCAAGAGCATCTGAACTAAAGGCTCTTGCCATTTTATGAACCTGGGTCTCCAGGGAGGGAGAGAAAGAAGGGCTAGGAGTGAAAGCTCCTGAACCATAGTGGAGAAAAGTGTCTTCAAGGACATCCCCAGCGCCTCATAGGAAGTCTCAGTGAAGGCACCTAAAAAGCATCTTAACTAGAGACAGCCCTAAAAAGGAAGTCTGAATGGAAGCAATAAGATTAGGAATATGGGTCTGTTTGTGCACAAGGCTATCAGGGTAATGCAGGCACTGAGGGGCTGGGTTTTTTTTTACTGCAGTTTCTCCCAGTGCACTGGCTGTACACCAAGTTGGAACTGGGGGTAGCAGGTTTCCACCCATGGTACTGCCAGGTAATGCCTTTGTGATTACTGATGATTGGGCCTGATAGAGAATACACAGGATTTTTGCCTGGATCCAGACTCCTCAGTTAAAAACTACATGTATTTTAATCTAGAGGTGTCATGATTCCAATTTCAAGATATAGTACAAAGCTCTAGTAACCAAAATAGTATGGTTCTGGCACAAAACTAGACACATAGGTCATTGGAACAGAGTGGAGAGCCCAGAAATAAACTCATTTTTTTTTTTTTTTAGGTCTATGTTTACTTAGTTCTTTTTTCATTTTTTTGTTCAACTTTTTATTTAAATTGTAGTTTGTTTTAACATACAGTGTAATATTAGTTTCAGATGTAGAATTTAAGTGATTCATCAGTTACATACAACACTAGGTGCTCATCACAAGTGCCTTCCTCAATACCCTTCACCCATTTAGACTATGCACCCCTTCCCTCCAGGAACCATCAGTTTGTTCTCTATAGTTAGGAGTCTGTTTCTTGGCTTGCCTTTACCCCCTCCCCCCATCGCTGCCATGTTCATTTGTTTTATTCCTATATTCCATATATGAGTGAAATCATATGGTATTTGTCTTTCTCTGATTTATTTTGCTTAGCATAATACTATCTATCTCCAACTATATCATTACAAATAGCAAGATGTATTTTTTTTAAGATTTTTATTTATCCATTTGATAGAGAGAGAGAGAACACAAGCAGGGGAAGTGGCAGGCAGAGGGAGAGGGAGAAGCAGACTCCCCACCAAGCATGGAACCTGATACTAGCCTTGATTCCAGGACTTTAGGATCAAGACCTGAGCTGAAAGGCAGACACTTAATCATCTGAGCCACACAGGTGCCCTTCCAAGATTTCATTCTTTTCAATGGCTAAGTAATATTCCATTGTTTGTATGTATACCACATCTTCTTTATCTGTTCATTAGGTGATGGACATTTGGGCTCTTTCCATAATTTAGCTATTGTTGATAATTCTGCTGTTGATAATGCTGCTGTAACATCAGGGTGCATGTATCCCTTCAAATCAGTATTTTTGTATCCTTTGGGTAAATACCTCGTAGTGCAATTGCTAGATTGTAGAGTTGTTCTATTCTTGACTTTTTGAGGAACTTCCATACTGTTTTTCAGTAAGGAACCAAATTTCAACGAAAACTAGGAAATAAAAATACAGTGGTGAATGCCCTAGGAAGAAGATATCTCAGGGCAATGAATAGAATACCAGCAAGGAATACCATCTTCTTTATCACATCACTCCCGTAGCTGCCAACATGCTAGAAAGTTGCGAACCACCACAGAAGGAACCTACTATTTTAGCAGTTGTCAGACATGTTTCAAGAGACTTGGCATAAAGGATTAATAAAAAACAAAACAAAACAAAACAATCATACTTATTCTAGAGGGGGAAAATGGAAGAAATTCACCAACTGGAGGCTAAGCAAGGAGATGGAAGGGCTCTTTAGAAGCCATGTGGGCAGTCTCAGGGGATTTATCACTGTTTCTTCTTGCCTTTTCACTTTCCTCCCCTTCCTCCTACTCCTCTTCCTCCCTCTCCTCCTCCCCCTCCTGCTTCTTCAAGCTTTGCATCCAACATGGGGCTTGAACTCATGACCCTAAGATCAAGAGTTGTGTGCTCTATCAGCTGAGCCATCCAGGTACTCCTTTTCCCTTTTTTTGAACAGCTTATAGATGGCTTCATTCTCCTCTATCCCTGCCATGGGGGAATACAGGAGAAGGCAACATCAACAAGCCAGGAGAAGAGCCATCACCAGAAACAACCGTGTTGGAACTTTTCAGCCTCCAGAACAGAGAAAATAATTCTCTGTTGTTTAAGCTACCCTGTCTGGTATGTTTCTATAGGAGCCTGAATGGATTAAGACTGCCTGATAGAGGGATGCCTGGGTGGCTCAGTTGGTTAAGCAGCTGCCTTCGGCTCAGGTCATGATCCCAGCATCCTGGGATCGAGTCCCACATTGGGCTCCTTGCTCAGCAGGGAGCCAGCTTCTCCCTCTGCCTCTGGCTGCCTCTCTATCTGCCTGTGCTCGCTCTCTCTCTCTCCCTCTATCCCTGGCAAATAAATAAATAAAATCTTTAAAAAAAAAAAAAAAGACTGCCTGATAGAAATATTTTCCCCTTTTTAATTTTCACTCTGCTGAACTTTATTAATTACTTAGAATTATTATAATATTGGTGTATTTTTTTTATTTTTTATTTTTTATAAACATATATTTTTATCCCCGGGGGTACAGGTCTGTGAATCGCCAGGTTTATACACTTCACAGCACTCACCAAAGCACATACCCTCCCCAATGTCCATAATCCCACCCCCCTTCTCCCAACCCTCCTCCCCCCAGCAACCCTCAGTTTGATTTCTGAGATTAAGAGTCACTTATGGTTTGTCTCCCTCCCAATCCCATCTTGCTTCATTTATTCTTCTCCTGCCCACTTAAGCCCCCATGTTGCATCACCACTTCCTCATATCAGGGAGATCATATGATAGTTGTCTTTCTCTGCTTGACTTATTTGGCTAAGCATGATACGCTCTAGTTCCATCCATGTTGTCGCAAATGGCAAGATTTCATTTATTTTGATGGCTGCATAGTATTCCATTGTGTATATATACCACTTCTTCTTGATCCATTCATCTGTTGATGGACATCTAGGTTCTTTCCATAGTTTGGCTATTGTGGACATTGCTGCTATAAACATTCGGGTGCACGTGCCCCTTTGGATCACTACGTTTGTATCTTGAGGGTAAATACCCAGTAGTGCAATTGCTGGGTCATAGGGCAGTTCTAATTTCAACATTTTGAGGAACCTCCATGCTTTTTTCCAGAGTGGTTGCACCAGCTTGCATTCCCACCAACAGTGTAGGAGGGTTCCCCTTTCTCCGCACCCTCGCCAGCATCTGTCATTTCCTGACTTGTTGATTTTAGCCATTCTGACTGGTGTGAGGTGATATCTCATTGTGGTTTGTATTGGTGTATTTTTTAGTTTCCTTGCATATTGTCAAATGCTGTCTTTTGTCTTGTGTTAGAATGAAAAATTGCTAAGAAATTATTCTTGGATTATGGTGATTTTCTGTGAAAATCTGGGTTTGTTTTGTTTTTGTTTTAACTTACGTCAGAAATTTTTATTCTCTCTCTTCTGTACCTAACGTATTCTGATTATAGCCTTATAAAGTTTTCTCTTTATCTGTTACTTAGAAAGTTTCTAACTTTTTTACTTTTTGTAAATTAATCCTATTTTAAACTTGGTGAGACTTTCTATCTAAAAATTTTAAATCTTTCTATCATCTGGGGAAGCTTTCTTCCATTATCTGTTTGATTATTTCTTCTTGCCCAGCTATCCCTCTCTCTTTTTACAAAGCCCTGAATTAGTTCCATATCACTTCTATTTTCTTCTGTGCCTTCTATTATTTTTAATCTGTATCTTCCTTTGATTTTCCGAGAACACAGTTTGGTTTACAGAAGTTTTGAGTTTCATTACTAAAACTTAAAATTTTTGAGGGAGGAGTCAAGATGGTGGAAAAGTAGCAGGTTGAGACTACTTCAGCTACCAGGAGATCAGCTAGATAGCTTATCTAAAGATTGCAAACACCTGCAAATCCATCGGCAGATCGAACAGAAGAAGAACAGTGATTCTGGAAACAGAAAATCAACCACTTTCTGAAAGGTAGGACCGGCAGAGAAGTGAATCCAAAGCGACCGGAAGATAGACCCCGGGGGGAGGGGCCGGCGCCCGGCAAGCGGCGGAGCAACGGAGCACAAAATCAGGACTTTTAAAAGTTTGTTCCACTGAGGGACATCGCTCCAGAGGCTAAACCGGGGCAAAGCCCACACGGGGTGAGCGTGGCCTCAGGTCCCACAGGGTCACAGAAGGATCAGGGGTGTATGAGTGTCGCAGAGCTTGCGGGTATTGGAACGGGAATGCCGTTTACAGAGACAGAGCCGATAGTAAGCTCACAGCTCGGTGTTACCTTGAACCGGTCGCAGGCTCGGTGAGCTCGGAGCGCGGCCGGAGGTCAGGCAGACGGAGAAACTGGGCGCTGTTCTCTGAGGGCGCACTGAGGAGTGGGGCCCTGGGCTCTTGGCTCCTCCGGGCCGGGGACCAGGAGGCCGCCATTTGTATTCCTGTCCTCCGGAACTCTAAGGAAAGCGTTCAGGGAACAAAAGCTCCTGAAAGCAAACCCGAGCCGATTACTCACCCCGGGCCCTGGTAAGGGCGGTGCAATTCCGCCTGGGGCAAAGACACCTGAGAATCACTACAACAGGCCCCTCCCCCAGAAGTTCAACAAGAAATCCAGCCAAGACCAAGTTCACCTACCAAGGAGTGCAGTTTCAATATCAAGGAGAGCGGCAAATTCCAGAGGAGGAGAAAGCAAAGCACGGAACTCATGGCTTTTTCCCTGTGATTTTTTTTTGGCCTTGCAGTTAGTTAATTTTTTCTTTTTCATTTTTTGTTTTTTTTCTTGCCTTCTGGTAAAAATTTTTTTTAACTTTTACCTTTTTCTTTTTTAACGTTTTTTAACCAGATTATCTAATATATACATTTTTTCTTGTTTATATTTTTCTTTATGTGTTTTCTTTTTTTTAATTCTTTTCTTTTTCTTTTTTCTTTTTTCTTTTTTATTTCTTTCTTCCTTTTTGAACCTCTTTTTATCCCCTTTCTCCCCCGTCACGATTTCGGATCTCTTCTAATTTGGTTAAAGCATATTTTCCTGGGGTTGTTCCCACCCTTTTAGTATTTTACTTGCTCCTTCATATACTCTTATCTGGACAAAATGACAAGACGGAAAAATTCACCACAAAAAAAAGAACAAGAGGCATTACCAAAGGCTAGGGACCTAATCCATACAGACATTGGTAATATGTCAGATCTAGAGTTCAGAATGACAATTCTCAAGGTTCTAGATGGGCTCGAAAAAGGCATGGAAGATATTAGAGAAACCCTCTTGAGAGATATAAAAGCCCTTTCTGGAGAAATAAAAGAACTAAAATCTAACCAAGTTGAAATCAAAAAAGCTATTAATGAGGTGCAATCAAAAATGGAGGCTCTCACTGCTAGGATAAATGAGGCAGAAGAAAGAATTAGTGATATAGAAGACCAAATGACAGAGAATAAAGAAGCTGAGCAAAGGAGGGACAAACAGCTACTGGACCACAAGGGGAGAATTCGAGAGATAAGTGACACCATAAGACGAAACAACATTAGAATAATTGGGATTCCAGAATAAGAAGAAAGAGAGAAGGGAGCAGAAGGTATACTGGAGAGAATTATTGGGGAGAATTTCCCCAATATGGCAAAGGGAACGAGCATCAAAATTCAGGAGATTCAGAGAACGCCCCTCAAAATCAATAAGAATAGGGCCACACCCCGTCACCTAAGAGTAAAATTTACAAATCTCAGTGACAAAGAGAAAATCCTGAAAGTAGCCCGGGAAAAGAAGTCTGTAACGTACAATTGTAAAAATATTAGATTGGCAGCAGACTTATCCACAGAGACCTGGCAGGCCAGAAAGAGCTGGCATGATATTTTCAGAGCACTAAACGAGAAAAACATGCAGCCAAGAATACTATATCCAGCTAGGCTATCATTGAAAATAGAAGGAGAGATTAAAATCTTCCAAGACAAACAAAAACTGAAGGAATTTGCAAACACCAAACATGCTCTACAGGAAATATTGAAAGGGGTCCTCTAAGCAAAAAGAGAGCCTACAAGTGGTAGATCAGAAAGGAACAGAGACCATATACAATAACAGTCACCTTACAGGCAAAACAATGGCACAAAATTCAAATCTCTCAATAGTTACCCTGAATGTTAATGGGCTAAATACCCCTGTCAAAAGACACAGGTATAAGATGGATAAAAAAAAAAAAACCCATCTATATGTTGCCTCCAAGAAACTCATTTTAAGCCCGAAGACACCTCCAGATTTAAAGTGAGGGGGTGGAAAAGAATTTACCATGCTAATGGACATCAGAAGAAAGCAAGAGTGGCAATCCTTATATCAGATCAATTAGATTTTAAGCCAAAGACTATAATAAGAGATGAGGAAGGACACTATATCATACTCAAAGGGTCTGTCCAACAAGAAGATTTAACAATTTTAAATATCTATGCCCCCAATGTGGGAGCAGCCAACTATATAAACCAATTAATAACAAAATCAAAGAAACACATCAACAATAGTACAGTAATAGTAGGGGACTTTAACACTCCCCTCACTGAAATGGACAGATCATCCAAGCAAAAGATCAAAAACGAAATAAAGGCCTTAAACGACCACTGGACCAGATGGACATCACAGATATATTCAGAACATTTCATCCCAAAGCAACAGAATACACATTCTTCTCTAGTGCACATGGAACATTCTCCAGAATAGATCACATCCTCGGTCCTAAATCAGGACTCAACCGGTATCAAAAGATTGGGATCATTCCCTGCATATTTTCAGACCACAATGCTCTCGAGCTAGAACTCAACCACAAAAGGAAGTTTGGAAAGAACCCAAATACATGGAGACTAAACAGCATCCTTCTAAAGAATGAATGGGTCAACCGGGAAATTAAAGAAGAATTGAAAAAAATCATGGAAACAAATGATAATGAAAATACAACAGTTCAAAATCTGTGGGACACAACAAAGGCAGTCCTGAGAGGAAAATATATAGCAGTACAAGCCTTTCTCAAGAAACAAGAAAGGTCTCAGGTACACAACCTAACCCTACACCTAAAGGAGCTGGAGAAAGAACAAGAAAGAAACCCTAAGCCCAGCAGGAAAAGAGAAATCATAAAGATCAGAGCAGAAATCAATGAAATAGAAACCAAAAAAACAATAGAACAAATCAACGAAACTAGGAGCTGGTTCTTTGAAAGAATTAATAAAATTGATAAACCCCTGGCCCGACTTATCAAAAAGAAATGAGAAAGGACCCAAATAAAATCATGAATGAAACAGGAGAGATCACAACTAACACCAAAGAAATACAAACTACTATAAGAACATACTATGAGCAACTCTACGCCAAGAAATTTTGACAATCTGGAAGAAATGGATGCATTCCTAGAAACATATAAACTACCACAACTGAACCAAGAAGAAATAGAAAGCCTGAACAGACCCATAATCAGTAAGGAGATTGAAACAGTCATTAAAAATCTCCAAACAAACAAAAGCCCAGGGCCAGACGGCTTCCCGGGGGAATTCTACCAAACATTTAAAGAAGAACTAATTCCTATTCTCCTGAAACTGTTCCAAAAAACAGAAATGGAAGGAAAACTTCCAAACTCATTTTATGAGTCCAGCATCACCTTGATCCCAAAACCAGACAAGGATCCCCTCAAAAAAGAGAGCTATAGACCAATATCCTTGATGAACACAGATGCGAAAATACTCAACAAAATACTAGCCAATAGGATTCAACAGTACATTAAGAGGATTATTCACCACGACCAAGTGGGATTCATTCCAGGGCTTCAAGGTTGGTTCAACATCCGCAAATCAGTCAATATGATACAACACATCAATAAAAGAAAGAACAAGAAACATATGATACTCTCAATAGATGCTGAAAAAGCATTTGACAAAGTACAGCATCCCTTCCTGATCAAAACTCTTCAAAATGTAGGGATAGAGGGCACATACCTCAATATCATCAAAGCCATCTATGAAAAACCCACCGCAAATATCATTCTCAATGGAGAAAAACTGAAAGCTTTTCCGCTAAGGTCAGGAACATGGCAGGGATGTCCATTATCACCACTGCTATTCAACATAGTACTAGAGGTCCTAGCCTCAGCAATCAGACAACAACAAATCGGCAAAGAAGAAGTAAAATTATCACTCTTCGCAGATGATATGATACTATATGTGGAAAACCCAAAAGACTCCACTCCAAAACTGCTAGAACTTGTACAGGAATTCAGTAAAGTGTCAGGATATAAAATCAATGCACAGAAATCAGTTGCATTTCTCTACACCAACAGCAAGACAGAAGAACGAGAAATTAAGGAGTCAATCCCATTTACAATTGCACCCAAAACCATAAGCTACCTAGGAATAAACCTAACCAAAGAGGCACAGAATCTATACTCAGAAAACTATAAAGTACTCTTGAAAGAAATTGAGGAAGACACAAAGAAATGGAAAAATGTTCCATGCTCCTGGATTGGAAGAATAAATATTGTGAAAATGTCTATGCTACCTAAAGCAATCTACACATTTAAGGCAATTCCTATCAAAGTACCATCCATCTTTTTCAAAGAAATGGAACAAATAATTCTAAAATTTATATGCAACCAGAAAAGACCTTGAATAGCCAAAGGGATATTGAAAAAGAAAGCCAACGTTGGTGGCATCACAATTCCGGACTTCAAGCTCTATTAAAAAGCTGTCATCATCAAGACAGCATGGTACTGGCACAAAAACAGACACATAGATCAATGGAACAGAATTGAGAGCCCAGAAATAGACCCTCAACTCTACAGTCAACTAATCTTCGACAAAGCAAGAAAGAATGTCCAATGGAAAAAAGACAGCCTCTTCAATAAATGGTGCTGGGAAAATTGGACAGCCCCATGCAGAAAAATGAAATTGGACCATTTCCTTACACCACACACGAAAATAGACTCAAAATGGATGAAGGACATCAATGTGCGAAAGGAATCCATCAAAATCCTTGAGGAGAACACAGGCAGCAACCTCTTCGACCTCAGCTGCAGCAACATCTTCCTAGGAACAACGCCAGAGGCAAGGGAAGCAAGGGCAAAAATGAACTATTGGGATTTCTTCAAGATCAAAAGCTTTTGCACAGCAAAGGAAACAGTTAACGAAATCAAAAGACAACTGACAGAATGGGAGAAGATATTTGCAAACGACATATCAGATAAAGGACTAGTGTCCAGAATCTATAAAGAACTTAGCAGATTCAACACCCAAAGAACAAATAATCCAATAAAGAAATGGGCACAGGACATGAACAGACATTTCTGCAAAGAAGACATCCAGATGGCCAACAGACACATGAAAAAGTGCTCCATATCACTCGGCATCAGGGAAATACAAATCAAAACCTCAATGAGATATCATCTCACACCAGTCAGAATGGCTAAAATCAACAAGTCAGGAAATGACAGATGCTGGCGAGGATGCAGAGAAAGGGGAACCCTCCTACACTTTTGGTGGGAATGCAAGCTGGTGCAACCACTCTGGAAAACAGCATGGAGGTTCCTCAAAATGTTGAAAATAGAACTGCCCTATGACCCAGCAATTGCACTACTGGGTATTTACCCTCAAGATACAAACGTAGTGATCCAAAGGGGCACGTGCACCCGAATGTTTATAGCAGCAATGTCCACAATAGCCAAACTATGGAAAGAACCTAGATGTCCATCAACAGATGAATGGATCAAGAAGAAGTGGTATATATACACAATGGAATACTATGCAGCCATCAAAAGAAATGAAATCTTGCCATTTGCGACAACATGGATGGAACTAGAGCGTATCATGCTTAGCCAAATAAGTCAAGCAGAGAAAGACAACTATCATATGATCTCCCTGATATGAGGAAGTGGTGATGCAACATGGGGGCTTAAGTGGGTAGGAGAAGAATAAATGAAGCAAGATGGGATTGGGAGGGAGACAAACCATAAGTGACTCTTAATCTCAGAAATCAAACTGAGGGTTGCTGGGGGGAGGGGGTTTGGGAGAAGGGGGTGGGATTATGGACATTGGGGAGGGTATGTGCTTTGGTGAGTGCTGTGAAGTGTTTAAACCTGGTGATTCGCAGACCTGTACTCCTGGGGATAAACGTATATGTTTTTAAAAAATAAAAAATTAAAAAAAAAAACTTAAAATTTTTGAAACTATATTTTCTTTTTTCCTAAAACTCTATTTATTTTGCAGTTCTCTGTGTCATTGTGCTAGGTTTTAAAATGTTAAGAATTTACATTAGAGCTAGTTCAATATTGTCTTCTATTTTTCCAACTAAATGTGTACTCAATGAAAACTACTTTTTTGAATACCTGGCCTAGTGTAACTCCTTAAAATTAGTGTGTTCTTATGATCTGTAATCTTTCTCTGTCTATTCACGTGTTTGAGTAAGTGTTCTCTCAAACGTATTACAGTCATTGTTCCAGATTTTCTAAGGAACCAGACTTGAAATTATTAGAGATACACTTTGTATTTCTTTGCTGTTTAGCAAGCAACCGCTATGCTGGCTCAGCTGAAATTAGATGTTCAGGATTTTTGCTTTGCATGCCTTTTAGCATAAGTGGGTGAGAGATAGCCTGCTCCTAGCTGCAATGAAAGAGAACAGTTGATTTCAATAGTCAATTTCTACTAAAATGTGGTTAACTATATCCTAATTATTGGAATTTTATCACAACTACACATGTAGAGCAAAGTCCTTTAAAGGCCCTACTTATTGAAGAGAAAATGATGTTCTCTCTGTCCTCCCATGCACTAATTGGAATCCACAATAAAAAAATATGTGTGAGAAAATCCAACTGTGTTATGATCTTCACATTCTATATTAAAATATATCACCCAATATTATTATGTTTTAATTTTCCCACAACCCCTGCATTATTATTGTCATAAGCACTTGTTTGATTGAGGAGTAATCCAATACTGTATACATTGTGAGCAGGCTGGGTGGTTCATCTATATGTGTTAAAGGAATGCATCTACTGTTCTGAGCTGGAATGCACTTGTGACTGTGAGATCAGGTGTGTCTGTTCAGATGCTATCAGGCAGGAAGATGTCCTTCCAAGCCTCTGGACCTGAGTCCTTCTGTGGACAGGAACATTCTGTGAGCAGGAATATTTTGATGCTGACATCTTGCCTGCATTGACTGGCCTATTTTCTCTGGAATGGAAGCTTTATATGTGTTTGGGAGCCCCATCATTTTCCAGGAATAGACTTTACTCAAAATACAAGTTGAGCTGTTTCTGATTGAAATAAGGGAGAAAGGAAGTCATAGATGTGTGATTAGGCAGTCATTTCCCAAGGATTTCTGAAAACATACTTTGAGTATAATTTTTAGAAGATAACATCATTTGTTTTCCATAAAATAAGATGAACATGACTCCTTTCTAATTTGACAATTTGCTGTCCACAGAATGTATCAACACTACTTCAAATTTTTTCCTTATTGAAAAAAATTTCATATGGAGGTGAAATGGCACATAAAATGACGTAGCTTTGAATGTTTTTTATTAGAATATATGTTTTTGCTGGGTGAGATTTAATTAACTACATTAGTTTAATAAGAAGTTCGATTTCCTATCTACCATCCTTGATGTTCAGAATTATACTGAAGTTATCTGTATGAAAACTGGTGATTAGTATAGGAAATTGACTTTATAATAGTTCAAACATTTTGAATTGCTATTTTGTGAACTTCCTTGTGATATGTGTTGATTGCATAGTTGGTATTTTGGAATGGTAATTATTTTTTTGTGAAAATGATCAGAATGGTCATATACATAATCATCTGTTCATTCCATCTATGTCTGTTTCTCTTTGACTTGCTCAGATTCCTACTGGAGGAGAAGGTATAGCCAACATTAGCTCTTTCCTGGCTTAGTTTAAGGATATAATTGATCTACATCTGACTCTTTACGTGGTCAGAGCTCTGAGTCAGTGCTCTGCCTTCCTTTCCCTTACTTTTTAGTTGAACTCAAGAAGTGGGAAGTAACTTCTCATAAAAGTATGGGGTAACTATTGACGTTACAACAGAATTCTCACATAGATTTTTGCCAAGATTTCATCCTCCACGTAGAAAATTATTCACATGTTTTTTCAGTGCAAACAGTTAACCCAAATGATTCAACAGTAATCATGGAGAAGACAGTAGAAGTAATTCTGTTATTGCAGAATTTACTCATGCTGACTAGAATAGAGGTTTCAGTTCCTTTACACAATCTGAAGATATGCAAAATAATATAAAAATTTAAGGAGGATGCTTATTCTTTCCTACACTCAGAAAGAGGTAAAGGATATGAATTAAATTCTTCAGTTTAAGGGTAACTTCTGATTTCTATCTCTCCTCCCATTTTTGTCCTTTCTGTAGTAAGAGAGATGTCTTTTTTGTACTTGGTGAGATTGAAGAAAATGACATTCTTCCAGCATAGCCTCAAATCCTGATTCTGCTTTTCTTATTGTACAGATTACGGATAAACATGCCCTTTCTCTGCTACTATTCCAATGGGGTGTATTCTATAATAAAATAAGATTGAATGGCTGAGTGGGAAGTATGGGGATTGCCATACTGTTGTGTGCCTCCCTGTTCTGTGGAGTAGGCTGTGGTTCTCCAGTTACACGTAAAGCAATCCAGTTCAGGAAGGTAGAAGTCAAAAACCAGATATGCTGTCAGTTTAAGGCCTTTGCATTCACTGTTTCCTCTACCTGGAAAGCTACTTCCTCAAATATGCCATTCAGGTCTTTGCTCAGGTGTCCCCTTCTTTATGAGGACTTTCCAGATCACCCTATTTAAAATAGCAATCCCCTTCCTAGCACCCTCTTATACACATTCCTGGATATGCCATATAGTTTATTATTTCTTCGTTGTGTGTATTTTCTCAACTAGAGTGAAAGCTCCATAAAAATGTAAGACAACTGTTGTATCCCCAGTGCTTAGAATAGTTCTTGGCATACCTCTATCAGTATTTTTTGAATAAGTGAAAGTTTTATTTTGGTTTTTGAATCAAGCTGTGTTTTCAAATCCAATTTTGCCAAAAAAAAAAAAAAAAAAGAAAAGAAAAGGAAAAAAAACCCAAAACTGTACTTTGAAAAGCAAAGCTACTACTATGTACTAATTCTTATAGAGCTCCTGTGTATACTTCTCAAATTATTTAGCTTCCTTGGTGAGTATTGTGATTGATGAGACCCCTGGACTCAGAAAACAGTATGTGAAATATCACAGACCATTAGCCAAAGGTGGCAGGTTTTGCTGGGGAGGAGGTGGGTGAGAAGACTGCATTCACCTTCCTCCACGGCTCTAACAATATTGTATACACAGTAGCTATCTCAGAGTTACATGATTATGAGTTTCCATCTTCATTATATTTTTGAGGAATTTACTTCAGCTTTTCTAAAATGAACATATATGGTTTATACACTGCACAGGAAATAATATTCTCTATTGAAGAGTAATTATAAAGCAAAGGAAAAGAGTTTGCTTTGGTAGTAATATGCCCACTTAACATATTGAAGAGAACTTTTTGTTCTCAATTTGCTTAATAGTAACCCTGTCTGAATGCTGATACTCACAGAATGCCTGCCCTTTTAGACTTGGAACAAACCCCAATAATTCCCATGTTCACACAGTGTATTTTCTCAGAATAATGCCTTTATCATAACATTAACTTACTGATTTCAAGAATAGGATAGCCTTCTAATGGGAGTAGTTTGTCTTCTAATTAAGGTGACTGGCAAGCTACAGACATGGTCTATTAAAAAAAAAAAAAAAAAAAGATTTGATTTGAATTAGACACTAACCAAACTCCACAAAAGGTTTTATTGGTTCAATATTATATAGTGCCTTTTGCACTTATTCCCAAGAAAATGAAGTTTTTAATTCATTCAAAAAACACCATGTTGAACTTAAGTACATACCAGCAATATGGTGTTAAGTTCAGACGTGGTTCCTGACAGATGGTACTATCTCAGGTGTTCTGCTTAAGTCTTGGGTAGTCTCTCTCTTCCACTCATGCTGTATCTTCAGTAACCTTTCTTTAGTCTCAGAAGCCCTTAAGAAATCTCTAACTTTTCATATTTCTCATGTAGTTTTCATGTTTTGCAAATCTTGTCTCAGAGCAGATGAAGTAATTTCAGTTAATATCTAAGGACTTCTTTATAAAGGGATTTCTTTATAATATAAAGAATTTTCATGAGCCTTGAATGTATAAGGAATAATCAGTCCTTTCCTTCTTTTGGTATATCCTGGACCTATGTGTCAGTATACTTAAAATACAGGCATATATACGTACATTGCTTTCAAAGGGGGGTCTTAAATTAACACCTACCCGTGCATATGTTATGCATTACTCCCTATCTGAAATTCCCTCCATTCCATTCACTTTTTCTTAATCTTCTCTCAGGTCTCCCTTGTTCAGCCCATCTCAAGTAGATTTGTCTCTCCTTTAAAAACGTGTGTTGTATACTATATAGTAATTTGGCACTTAGAGTGAAAATAAACTATTCTCTCTCACTGTTATTTACAGTTGCCATTTGTTTGGTGTACAGCTACACATGCGATTTTAAAATGGTCAACAGGAAAACATATCTGGTACTTTAAAGGTAGATATAAACTTGGATGAATCTATATAATTTGGTAAAGAAGTTAAATATATTTAGTTTTAAATTCTTAGAATGAAAGCAAAGTTTTTTACTGATTAGGAAAAGATAGTCAGGTATAAATATGCCAAGCATAGCCATCATTTTTGCTATGTGTTTTTCCATAATTATATGAGGGAATTTCTCCCTCTTGCAGAACTGTAACTAAATCATTTGCAAGAACAGAGTCTGGTATAAAGGGGCAAGACAGTGCTGTCAGAAACCTGTTTCAGTGAAATTTTAGTCTTATGTGGCCCTAATAGTTGAAGCTGTTCCAAAGAGGCTTCTGACACTCAGAAGATGAGTTTCATGGTTTCTGTAAATAGGGCTAAAATAATCAATTGAGAGTGGTTGAGCACTGGTAGTGGATAATTTCAGTGTAATGATGCCTCACCATGCAGTATAATGAAGACTCAGCCCATTTCTTTTGATATTTTTGTTTCCTGACAGCTTTTAAGCCCACCTATCTTTTTCTCTTTGTCCCAGTACTGGAAAAGCTGCTAAGAAAGCCCAGGTATTCCCCCCTTTGGCCCTGGTGATTCAGATAACAATGGAATGTCCTGACCATGCAAGGGAATGCTCACCCCAGCTCTATCCCCTAACTGCAATAAAAACCTCAGCCCTTTTCCTTTCTTTGCTCTTTCAAGCCATTTCACACCTGCTTTGGAGGTCTGCCCTCCTGTCTTCAGAAATGCCTCAGTTATGTAATAAACTGTTTTATACCTTCTGGGTGAGTATGTGATATCATTGGTCTATCTGAATCAAATTTTTAGTGTCAGGCACGTGCCTTTAAAACAGGAGCCAGTGTTTGAATTATTAAATTTTGCGGTAGTTTTGTTTGTTTAAAATGATTGACCTTCATGTTTTTCTATTTTTTAAATAGTAAAAACATAGGTTATTTATTACACAGTGGCTTTTACTTATCTAAATATGTGAGGAAACTGGGACACATTGGTCATAAAGCTATAGCAGAAAGCCGTAACAGTGCTCACCTCATGACCAAGTCTTCAATTGTAATTATAAACCTTAAATGGAAATAAATGGGCTTATTCATATAAGATACTCAAACCAATATAGCAGCTTTAAGTTCCATACTTAGAACCCTGCAAATATTAGGACTGAAAGGAAGAGTACCTGTTAAAGTATTTGTTAATGACTTGTGTTGTTAAAAGTTTGCACATAACCTAATCAATCCATTGACCCCCTGAAGGCAGGGAATCCTGACAATTTAACTTCTACATAACCTAGTCATCATAATACTTCTGCTACTACTACCGCCTAACTTATTACTTATTTACTACTAAATTCCAAGAACATTGGTAACCCCTTAGGTAGGTTTCAGAGATACCACTCATGAGCAGATGACACTTGTATCAAATAGTCTCCAGTCTGGGGTCACCAGCTGGTATGTCAGGTCTCCAGAAGCCTCTGTTAGCCTCCTTGTACACCTATCCCAGTGTATACCTTACTTTCAGTACAACCAAAATTTGTTGGACAATTATAATTACTTTTGTATAGAACATGTTCACAAAGAATCAACGTGGTGTTGTAGAAAGACTCGGTTATCTGAACACAGATCTTCGAATTTCCATCATGTTACATATAAGTTGGTTGTCTAAAAAAAGTACCTTCTCTTAACTTCCTTTATTTATAAATTGGAGGATTGGATTAGATCAAGGGTTCTTATCCTGGGATTCACAGAACTCTGAAATTTTATGCCCATATTATTTTTATGTATGCATATGCATTTTTCTAGGAATAGTATTCATAACACATCTATTTCTCAAAGGGTTTTGTAAAAAATTATAAGAATGTTCAACTGGGTGGTTAAATTCTCTTGAGTTCTAAAAATATTATGATTCCATTCAGCTGGAAGATGACATGGAGCAGAAAGGATTAGGAAATGACAAGGAAAATATTAGATTCCATATTTTTTTATTTAAACAGTATGAAGGAAAAAATATTTCTAAACCTGCTGTTTAAAATAAATAAAAACCCATAGAACCTTTTTTTTTTTTTAAATGAAGCCCAAATCTACATCTTTGTATGTGAGTGGGAAAAATAATAAATCTGGTCTAACCAAGATCCAAACAGGAGAAAAAATGGTAGAGGAGTAGGGGACCCTATTTCAACTGGTCCCCTGAATTGAGCTGGATATCTGCCAGACCATTCTGAACACCCATCTTGCATCAGCCTGAGATGTAAGAGGATATATCTGGATCTCACAAACAGAGTATCTCTGGCAGTTGGTCTTGAGGTATGAAGTGGGGAGCCATGATTCTGTGGGCAGATACCAGTAGATAAACAGAAGTTGGAAGGAGTATCACTGATCTTACACCAGGAAGGCAAAAGACTCCCACTCTGGGGACTGGGCACAGACTTGCAAACCAGCAGCACAAAGGAAGGGACATTAGAGCAGCCTCCCAAACTGAAACCTGGAGCTTCTGGGGACAGCTTGTGGTTTTAGAAACACAAGGGGCAGAGACATGCCTGGACCTCAAAGTGAGGGCTGGGAATGCTGCTGTGGGGCACACAACCCAGGATGCTGTGGTTTTTAGTGGCACAGACAGAAACAGAGGTAGTGTGGCATATAGAGCTTAGTGAAGAGCAGACTGCGATATCCATGTTCTGAGACAGAGGTTGGGATATGGTCACTTTTGCTCTCTTGAAAGAGATGTGGAAAGCCACCAGGGAAAGCTGCCAGAGAATAAAAGCCCCCCCAAAACAGGTTTTCACTGAGCCCATCCCCCACCCCCCCTTACAGGGGGCAGGGCAACTCTGCCCAAACTGGGTTGCCTGAGTAACAGTACAGCAGGCACCTCCCCCAGAAGACAGGCTGGAAGAACAAGAGGCTGAAAACCCTAAGGTCAATATAAAATAGGTGCATCTTGCTTGGGTTGTGGTCAATAATTTAGACCTTATACATTCCCTCAACTATTCCTCAGCAGAACGACTAAGAGGACGAACCCCCAACAAAGGAAGGATTCAGAACTAATGGATATGGATATAACCGAGATGTCAGAAATTGACTTCAGAGTAACAATTATCAGGGCAATATCTAGGCTTGAGAAAAAATATTAATGACAATATGGAATTTATAAGGGCAGAAATGAGACCTAATCAGGCCAAACTTAAAAATTCTATGAATGAGATGCAGTCTAAACTGGATAATCTAACTGCCAGGGCATATGAGGCAGAAGAATGATTTAGTGAGATGAGGATAAGATAATAGAAAACAAGGAAATTCAGGCAGGATGGGAGAAACAAATTAAAACTCAAGGAATCAAACTGAGAGATATTAGTGACTCAATGAAATGTCCCCAAATCAGAATTATTGGGATCCCTAAGAAGGTGGAGAGATGTCTAGAAGATATATTTGACAAATCGTAGCTGAGAACTTCCCTAATCTGGGGAAGGAAACAAGCATTCCTATTCAAGAGGCAGAGAGGACCCCTCCCAAGATTTATGAAAACAGAGCAACGCCACGAAGTATAGTAGTACAATTTGCAAATCTTAGATCAAAGGAAACAATCTCAAAAGTGGTGAGAGTGAAGAGATTTCTTATGTACAGAGGGAGGAACATCAGAATAACATCAGGCTGTTCACAGAGACCTGGCAAGCCAGAAAGGGCTGTCAAGACATATTCAGGACACTAGATGAGAAGAACATGCAGCCAAGGATACTTTATCCAGCAAGATTGTCATTCAGAATGGATGGAGAGACAAGGAGCTTCCAAGTCTGGCAGAAACTGAAAGAATATGTGACCACCAAGCCATCCCTGCAAGAAATATTAAGCGGAGAGGGGAGAGTGTGACTGTAAAAGAGGAAAGACCCCAAGAGTGATATAGAACAGAAATTTACAGAGACAATCTTTAGAAACAAAGACTTCACAGGCAACATGACAATAAAAACACATTGTTCAGTAATCACTCTCAATGTGAATGAAACAACACAGGGTTGCAGATTGGATAAAAAGACATGACCCACCCACATGCTGTCTACAAGAGACTCATTTTGACCTAAAGATACACCTAGACTGAAAGTGAAGGGAGGGGGAACCATTTTTCATGTCAACAGACCTCAAAAGAAAGCTGGGGTAGCAATCATCAAATCAGACAAATAAGATTTTAAGCTAAAGGCTGTAATAGAGATACAGAAGGACACTGTGTTATGCTTAAGAGGTCCATGCTATCCAACAAGAGGATCTAATAATTGTAAATATCTATGCCCCCAACATAGGAGCGGCCAACTACATAAGCCAACTGTTAACCAAAATAAGAGACATATTGATAATAATATGCTAATAGTAGGAGACCTCAATATTCCACTCTCAGTAATAGATTAACTAAGCAGAAGATCAACAAAGAAACAAGAGCTTGGAATGACACACTAGACCAGATGGACCCCATAGATATATATAGAAAATGCCACACTGAACAATAGAATACTTATTCTTCTCAAACACACATGGAACTTTCTCCAGAATAGACCACATATTGGGTCACAAATCAGGTCTCAACTGAGACCAAAAGACTGAGATTTTTCTCTGCATATTCTCAGACCAAAATGCTTTGAAACTGGAACTCAATCATAAGAAAAAAATTGGAAGAAATTCAAACACGTGGACACTAAAGACCATCCTACTCAAGAATGTTTGGGTCAACCAGGAAATCAAAGAACTTAAAACTATTCATGGAAAGCAATGAGAACAAAAACACATCGGTCCAACACCTATGGGATACAGCAAAGGCAGTCCTAAGGGGAAAATTCATAGCCGTCTAAGCCTCATTAAAAAAAAATAGAAAAATTATGAATACACAAAATTAACTTTACACGCTAAAAACCTGGAGAATCAACAACAAATTTAGCCTAACCGACACATGAGAGGAAAATAATTAAGATTAGAGCAGAGATCAATGAATTAGAAACCAAAAATACAGAAGAACGCATCAATGAAAGTAGAGTGGTTTTTTGAAAGAATTAATAAGATCAATAAACCAGTGGCCAGACTTATCCAAAAGAAAATAGAAAGGATCCAAATTAATGAAATTATGAATGAAAGGGGAGAGATCATGACTAACACCAAGGAAATAGAAACAGTTATTAGGGAGCACCTGTGTGGCTCAGTGGGTTAAAGTCTATGACTTTGGCTAAGGTCATGATCCCAGGGTCCTGGATCAAGCCTCACATCAGGCTCTCTGCTCTGCAGGGAGCCTGCTTCCTCCTCTCTCTCTGCCTGCCTCTCTGCCTACTTGTGATCTCTGTCAAATAAGTAAATAAAATCTTTAAAAAAGAAAAACAGTTATTAGAAATTATTATGCCGTATGCCAATAAATTAAGCAACCTCAAAGAAATGGATGCCTTTGTGGAAACCTATAAACTATAAAGACCAAAACAGGAAGAAATTGACAACCTGAGTAGACCAATAACCTGTAATGAGATTGAAGCAGTGATCAAAAACCTCCCAAAAAAACAAGAATCTAGGGCCTGATATTCTAACCAAACATTCAAAGAAGAAAAAATACCTATTGTCCTGAAGCTTTTTCAAAAAATAGAAACAGAAGGAAAACTTCCAAACTCATTCTATGAAGCCTGCATTACCTTGATCCCAAAACCAGGCAAAGACCCTATCAAAAAGGAGAATTACAAACCAGTATATCCCTGATGAAGACAAAATGATACCAAAATTCTCAACAAGATTCCAACTAATAGGATCAAAGGATTATTCTTCATGACCAGGTGGGATTTATCCCTGGGATGCAAGCATGGTTCAACATTTGCAAATCAACAATGTGATAGAACATATAAATAAGAGAAGACACAGGAACCACATGGTCCTCTCAATTGATGCAGAAAAAGCATTTGACAAAATACAACATTCTTTCTGATTAAAGCTCTTCGGAGTATAGAGATAGATAGAACATTCTTCAGTTTCATAAAAACCATCTATGAAAAGCCCACAGCGAATACGATTTTCAGTGGGGAAATGCAGAGAGCTTTCCCTTAAGATCAGGAACTCTCACCACTGTTGTTCAACATAGTACTAGAAGTCCTAGCAACAGCAATCAGACAACAAAAAGAAATGAAAGGTATTCAAATTGGCAAAGAAGAAGTCATGCTCTCTCTCTTTGCAGATGACATGATACTTTATGTGGAAAACCCAAAATACTCCACCCTCAAATTACTAGAACTCTTACATAAGTTCAGTAATGTAGCAGGATACAAAATCAATGCACAGAAATCAGTTGCTTTCTGATACACTGACAATGAAACTGTAGAAAGAGAAATTAGATCACTGATTCCATTTACAATAGCACCAAAAACCACAAGATAACTTGGAATAAACCTAACCAAAGAGGTAAAGGATCTGTACTCTAGAAACTATAGAACACTCATGAAAGAAACTGAAGACACAAAAAGACAAAAAAACATTCCATGCTCATGGACTAGAAAAATAAACATGTTAAAATGTTTGGTGCAGCCACTTTGGAAAACAGTGAGGAGATTCCTCAAAAAATTAAAAATTTCCGTATAACCTGGCAATTGCACTACAGGGTATTTTACCCCAAAGATAGAGATGTAGTGAAAAGAAGGGTGTGCACCCCAATGTTCATAGCAGCAATGTCCACAATAGCCAAACTGTAGAAAGAGCTGAGATGCCCTACAACAGAACGAATGGATAAAGAAGATGTGGTCCATATGTATAATCGATTATTACTCAGCCATCAGAAAGGTTGAATATACAACATTTGCATCAATATAGATGGAGCTGGAGGAGATCATGCTGAGTGAAGTAAGTCAAACAGAAAGACAATTATCATATGGTTTCACTTATTTGTGGGACATAAGGAAGATCATGGAGGACATTAGGAGAAGGAAGGGGAAAATATCAGAGGGGGAGATAAACCATGAGAGTCTATGGATTCCTGAATCAAACTGAGTGTTTTAGGGGGAAGGGGGGGAGGGCGATATCTGTGTTCTGTGGTGGGTATTAAGGAGGGTACATATTGCATAGAGCACTGGGTGTTATGCACTAACAATGAATCATGAAATTACATCAAAAACTAATGATGTACGTACTGTATGGTGACTAACATAACATAAAAAAATATTTAAAAAATTAAATTAAAAAAAAAGATCCAGGGGCACCTGGGTGGCTCAGTGGGTTAAGCCGCTGCCTTCGGCTCAGGTCATGATCTCAGGGTCCTGGGATCGAGTCCCGTATCGGGCTCTCTGCTCAGCAGGGAGCCTGCTTCTCTCTCTCTCTCTCTCTCTCTCTCTCTCTCTCTCTCTCTGCCTTCTCTCCATCTGCTTGTGATATCTCTCTGTCAAATAAATAAAATCTTAAAAAAAAAAAAAGATCCAAAGAGAGAGACTTTAGTGGTGTTTTTTTAGAATTATAATCCATTTCAAGAAAAAAAAAATGAATCCAATAATCATTCCTGGCATGGTTGAATCAGTAAGTTGTCTTTAGTTTGGGAAAGAAAAGGTAGAAAATTATTCGTTGCATTGGTTGACCTTGAATCTTGCATCCAGTTAATTTTAGAGTTCAGATATCCCCGTATTAAAAAGTCATTTTCTTTTCTCTCAAATAAATAACTGAAAAATCTGAAGCTTCCAATCATGTGGAGCTATGGGATTGCAGGGGAAATAAAGAGCTTACTATCTTTCAATTCCTCATATTTAAAAATAACGATATCTTTGAGGGTAGTAACAGAGTGCCTGTATCCTGATCATATGATGAGATGACCACCACAGTGAGTACAGCAGGGAGAATACTATTTAAACTGATCTCCTTAATTACTTTTCAAAGGTACAGAAAGTTTCAATGAGAGATCATCCGCTTTTTTTTTTTTAAGATTTTATCTATTTATTTTCCAAAAAGAAAGAGAGAGAAAGCACACAAGCAGGCAGAGAGGCAGGCAGGCAGAGGCAGAGAGAGAGGCAGGCTCCCCACTGAGCAAGGAGCCCGACGTGGGACTCAATCCCAGGACCCTGGGATCATGACCTGAGTCAAAGTCAGCGGCTTAACCCACTGAGCCACCCAGGCATCCCAGAACATCTGCTTCTTATTAGGATTTTCTCCACAGCCAAAATTTTATGGAAGACAATCTATGGGATCATAGGAAACACTCAATAACATTGTCTGGATTTGTTAATTGTGTATGGGATCTGTCCGTGAACTATATACTGTTAGCATTAGACTGGATGCATGTTTGAAAGAAACAGATTTTTTCAGGAGGATTATGATCAGTATTACAATGAATTTAAATTAAGCCAATTAAATAAACCAAATTTTCCAAAAAGTAATGAGTGTTTCTTTCTATAATCAATATCCATTCACTATAAAACCTGTTGCATTTTGGCTTCTCCACTTCGAGCACCCCATCTTTGTTCCCTCTTTCTCTCTACAAACCTGTTTTCCATCATTGGTTATCTGGTAATCTTGTCACCAATGTTAATGATTATTTCTGAGTGATTGACTTTTGTATCTATTCAGAAGAAACTGCTGATATACAGCTCTTTTTTTTTTTGTGACTGTATCTTCTATTACTTTCTATGCTTATTTATTTACTCTTCTGATTCTGGTCCATCCGCCTTACCTCTCTTCTACCCTTTAAATATGGGTTTTGCACTAAGATATTTTTAATTCTCCTTCTATTCTTTCTAAAATTCCTTCATGAGTGATCTCATTATGAAGGGTTAATTCCAGGTGGAACACAATCAAATAGCTCTCATATATTTACTAAAGTCATAAAATATAATTGAAAGGAAATGTGGTTATTTAACAAACAGGTCTAAGATAGTGAAGCAACCTAAGATGCACTAGTGAGAAGGGGAAATGAGACTGAGGCCCTGGTATTATGATTCTAAATGCAGTCCTTGTTCCATTTTATAAGGAACTGAGCAGCACAGCTCAGAGAAATAAAGATGGAGAAGGAAGGCAAACAGCCATAAGTGAGATGGCACAGTACACTTTAGTTGAAGGCAGTTAGTTAGACAAGAGATGGCTTTAGGTGACAGTTTGTTTAAATGATTATTTTCCTTTCATAACTAATATTTCATGTCACCGTTTAGTTTGTTCTCACTTCCAGATAGGCTTTTGTCATGGCCTCATTTCTCTTGGTTTCTTGAAATACCCTAATGGCCTTCCAAAATTTTTTTTCCTTTGTTTCTTTTTTAAATGTAGGTATGTTTAAAAATTTAAACTACATGCACCAAGGAAACTTTCCTAAGATATTTGTATTTGTAGCTTAGTAGAATACATAACTTAACTGTCTTCTGAGTAGTATAACTTTATTTCCCTCCATTGGTACTAGTAATAATCTATGACCCATTTCCTAGGCCGCTTCACAAGTTTCCATTTGCACTGGCTGCACCGTGCCTGAAATACTCTTCCTAATACTCACATTGCACTTTCTTTATTAAAAAGTCACTTTCTCAGTGAAGCCTTCCCTGATTACTTGTCTAAGATTTGGCCCCCACCCCGTCAGATCCCCTTCCCTCTTTTATTCTTTGCATAACACTTACTTTATCTCTAACATACTATATACTTTATTTATGTATTTTGCTTTTCATCTGTCTCCCTGAGGGCAGTGTTGCTTTGTTTTATTTACTCTTACTTTTCCAGTATTAGGAGAAGTCCTGGATCCGGGCAGGTACTTGTAGTAGGTATCATTGTGTTTTACACAAAAACCTGTTTAGTTTGGTGAGATCAAATGAAAAAAATACACTTCTAGAACAAAATGAAAGAAACTGAATTTCTTCATCAAAACCCTAAATTAAGATATCAGAGGAAAGAATGTCTACATAAACTTGAATTCTGTCTTCCACTTTAAAATCACTCTCTTTACTGACAGTCTTTGCTCTTGGAATCCTAATTAACAATTCTGCCCTTACCTTCAGTTGTCATTTCAAAACACTGAACACCTGAGATTTTAAGTGTCTGTTTTTGTTAGGAAACAAATGCTTCTGTCAGTGCTGCCAAATTCCAGAAAAAAAAAACCAAGGAAACAATGTTTTTCTATTCCTTTTTATGTTTCCTTTTGAAACAAAATACAAGTAACAAAGAAAGTGTGGGTTGTTTTCAGAATTCATTACCCAGGCATAAAGAAATTCAGATGTCAGGAAGCTGGCATGAATCCTTTCCATTCTTGCTCTCAGAACACAGTTGGAGGACGAGGTCAGCTGGCAACTGATCTTTATTTTTCTTATGCATTTTCTGATGGCTCTTCAGAGAAATTTCAAATATGACTTTCTTCATTGCAATGTAAAAAGTAAAAATTTTCAAAAGGTAAGAAAGATCATCAGGATTGACCCATTCACCTAAACCTAAACCAGAATTTATAAAGGTAGATTTTGATCTTAGGAAAGGCAGAAAGTTTCATGGTGTTAATATATTTTTGAATCACATACTTCCTTTTTCTTGCTGGATGTGGTGGAAAAGAGCATAAGCTTTGAAGGTAGACAGATTTCAGTCTCAACTTCAGAGTTAAGAAGCTGTGTCTCCTAGTATAAATACTTTTACCTATTAATTATTAGTGTCCTATCCTGTAATTATGCTTGATGTGTATATTAGGGTCCTTTAGTATTAAATAAGGTCATTTTTTATGATGTATATGATAAAGTAGGTAAATAGATACTTAAAATTACTCCTTCCCTTAACACACACAAATACACACACACTCGTCTTATAACTTGTTAATTTATTTTGCTTAATTACTAATTTAAAGAAAAAAGTGGTCAAGGAATTTAAATTCCGTGTTCTAGCCCTATCCTATTTATTTAGTATAGGCATTTTGGCAATTTTCTGATTTTTAAATTTATTTTTATTTTTAATAAACTTTATAATGTATTATTAGTCCCAGGGGTACAGGTCTGTGAATTGCCAGGTTTACACACTTCACTCGCCATAGCACATACCTTCCCCAATGTCCATAAACCCACCAACCTATCCCTCCCCCCTCACCCCCACCCCTCTCATTTTGTTTTGTGACAGTAAGAGTCTCTTATGGTTTGTCTCCCTTCTGATCCCATCCTGTTCCATGTATTCTTTTTCTACCCCTCAAACCTCACACATTGAATTTCCACTTCTTCATATCAGGGAGATCATATGATAGTTGTCTTTCTCCAACTGACTTATTTTGCTCAGCATAATACCCTCTAGTTGCATCCACATCATCACAAATGGCAAGATTTCATTTCTTTTGATGGCTGCATAGTATTCCATTGTATCCATTCATCTGTTGATGGACATCTAGGTTCTTTTCATAGTTTGGCTATTGTGGACATTGCCGCTATAGACATTTGGGTACATGTGCCCCTTTGGATCACTATGTTTGTATCTTTAGGGTAAATACCCAGTAGTGCAATTGCTGGGTCATAATCTAGCTCTATTTTCAACATTTTGAGGAACCTCCATGCTGTTTTCCAGAGTGGTTGCAGCAGCTTGCATTGCCACCAACAGTGTAGGAGGGTTCCCCTTTCTCCGCATCCTTGCCAGCATGTCATTTCCTGACTTGTTAATTTTAGGCATTCTGACTGGTATAAGGTGGTCTCCTATTGTGGTTTTGATTTGTATTACCCTGATGCCAAGTGATGTGGAACACGTTTTCACATGTCTGTTGGCCATCTGGATGTTTTCTTTGCAGAAATGTGTGTTCATGTCCTCTGCCCATTTCTTGATTGGATTATTTGTTCTTTGGGTGTTGAGTTTGCTAAGCTCTTTATTGATTTTTGGATATTGGCCCTTTATCTAATACACTGTTTGCAAATACCTTCTCCCATTCTCAGTTGTCTTTTGGTTTTGTTACCTGTTTCCTTTGCTGTGCAAAAGCTTTTGATCTTAATGAAGTCCCAATAGTTCATTTTTGCCCTTGCTTCCCTTGCCTTTGGCAATGTTCCTAGGAAGAATTTGCTGCAGCTGAGGTTGAAGATGTTGCTGCCTGTGTTCTCCTCAAGAATTTCAATGGATTCCTTTCTCACATTGAGGCCCTTCATCCATTTTAAGTCCATTTTCCTGTGTGGTGTAAGGAAAGGGTCCAACTTCACTTTTCTGCATGTGGCTGTCCAATTTTCCCGGCACTATTTGTTGAAGAGACTGTCTTTTTTTCCATTGGACATTCTTTCCTGCTTTGTCAAAGATTAGTTGACCATAGAGTTGAGGATTTATTTCTGGGCTCTCAATTCTGTTCCATTGATCTATGTGTCTGTTTTTGTGCCAGTACCATGGTGTCTTGATGATTACAACTTTGTAATAGAGCTTGAAGTCTGGAATTGTGATGCCACCAACTTTGGCTTTCTTTTTCAATATTCCTTTGTCTATTCAAGGTCTTTTCTGGTTCCATATAAATTTTAGGATTATTTGTTTTATTTCATTGAAAAGAATGGATGGGATTTGATAGGGATTGCATCAAATGTGTAGATTGCTTTAGGTGGCATAGACATTTGCACAATATTTGTTCTTCCAATCCAGGAGCATGGAACATTTTTCCATTTCTTTGTGTCTTCCTCAATTTCTTTCATGAGTACTTTATAGTTTTCTGAGTATAGATTCTGTGCCTCTTTGGTTAGGTTTATTCCTAGGTATCTTATGGTTTGGGGTGCCTTTGTAAATGGGATTGACTCCTTAATTTCTCTTTCTTCTGTCTTGCTGTTGCTGTATAGAAATGCAACTAATTTCTGTGCATTGATTTTATATCCTGACACTTTACTGAATTCCTGTACAAGTTCTAGCAGTTTTGGAATGGAACCTTTTGGGTTTTCCATATATAGTATCATATCATCTGCAAAGAGTGATAGTTTGGCTTCTTCTTTGCCAATTTGGATGCCTTTAATTTCTTTTTGTTGTCTGATTGCTGAGGCTAGGACTTCTAGTACTATGTTGAATATCAGTGGTGATAACGGATATCCCTCCCGTGTTCCTGACCTTAGCGGAAAAGCTTTCAGTTTTTCTCCATTGAGAATGATATTTGCCATGGGTTTTTCATAGTTGGCTTTGATAATATTGAGGTATGTGCCCTCTATCCCTACACTTTGATGAGTTTTGATCAGGAAGGGATGCTGTACTTTCTCAAATGCTTTTTCAGCATCTATTGAGAGCATCATATGGTTCTTATTCTTTCTTTTATTAATGTATTGTATCACATTGATTGATTTGCGGATTTTGAACCAACCTTGAAGCCCTGGAATAAATCCCACTTGGTCGTGGTGAATAATCCTTTTAATTTACTGTTGAATCCTATTGGCTAGTATTTTGGTGAGAATTTTCGCATCTGTGTTCATCTAAGATATTGGTCTGTAGTTCTCATTTTTGATGGGATCCTTGTCTGGTTTTGGGATCAAGGTGATGCTGGCCTCATAAAATGAGTTTGGAAGTTTTCCTTCCATTTCTACTTTTTGGAAAAGTTTGAGGAGAATAGGAATTAATTCTTCTTTAAATGTTTGGTAGAATTCCCCTGGTAAGCTGTCGGGCCCTGGACTTTTGTTTGTTTGGAGATTTCTGATGACTGTTTCAATCTCCTTACTGGTTATGGGTTTGTTCGGGTTTTCTATTTCTTCCTGGTTCAATTGTGGTAGTTTATATGTCTCTAGAAATGTATCCGTTTCTTCCAGATTGTCAAATTTGTTGGCATAGAGTTGCTCATAGTATGGTCTTATAATTGTTTGTATTTCTTTGGTGTTGGTTGTGATCTCTCCTCTATCATTTGTGATTTTATTTATTTGGGTTCTTTCTCTTTTCTTTTTGATAATTCTGGCCAGGGGTTTATCAATCTTATTAATTCTTTCAAAGAACCAGCTCCTAGTTCCGTTGATTTGTTCTATTTTTTTTTGGTTCCTATCTTATTGATTTCTTCTCCTGCTGTGTTTAGGCTTTCTTTCTTGTTCTTTCTCCAGCTCTTTTAGGTGTAGGGTTAGGTTGTGTACTTGAGACCTTTCTTGTTTCTTGAGAAAGGCTTGTACCACTATATATTTTTCTCTCAGGACTGCCTTTGCTGTGTCCCACAGATTTTGAAGCACTGTGTTTTCATTATCGTTTGTTTCCATGAATTTTTTCAATTCTTCTTTAATTTCCTGGTTGACCTATTCATTCTTTAGAAGGATGCTGTTTAGTCTTCATGTATTTGGGCTCTTTCCAAATTTCCTCTTGTGATTGAGTTCTAGCTTCAGAGCACTGTGGTCTAAAATATTCAGGGAATGATCCCAATCTTTTGATACCGGCTGATACCTGATTTATGACCCAGATATGATATATTTGGTGGAGAATGTTCCATGTGCACTAGAGAAGAATGTGTATTCTGTTGCTTTGGGATGGAATGTTCTGAGTATATCTGTGATGTTCATCTGGTCCAGTATGCCATTTAAGGCCTTTATTTCCTTGTTGATCTTTTGCTTGGATGATCTGTCCATTTCATTTCATATGTCCCCATAAGGGTAGTGTTAAAGTCTCCTACTATTATTGTATTACTGTCGATGTGTTTCTTTGATTTTGTTATTAATTGGTTTATATAGTTGGCTGCTTTCATGTTAGGGGCATAGATATTTAAAATTGTTAGATCTTATTGTTGGACAGACCCTTTGAGTATGATATAGTGTCCTTCCTCATCTCTTATTATAGTCTTTGGCTTAAAATCTAATTTATCTGATATAAGGATTGCCACCCCACTTTCTTCCGATGTCCACTAGCATGATAAAGTGTTTTCCACCCCCTCACTTTAAATTTGGAGGTGTCTTTGGGTCTAAAATGAGTTTCTTGTAGGCAGCATATTGATGGGTTTTGTTTTTTTATCCATTCTGATACCCTGTGTCTTTTGATTGGGGCATTTAGCCCATTTACATTCAGGATCACTATTGAGAGATATGAATTTTGTGCCATTGTATTGCCTGTAAGGTGACTGTTACTGTATATTGTCTCTGTTCCTTTTCGATCTACTACTTTTAGGGTCTTTCTTTGCTTAGAGGACCCCTTTCAGTATTTTCTGTAGAGCTGGTTTGGTGTTCGCAAATTCTTTCAGTTTTTGTTTGTCCTGGAAGCTTTTTATCTCTCCTTCTATTTTCAGTGATAGCTTAGCTGGATAGAGTATTCTTGGCTGAATGTTTTTCTCATTTAGTACTCTGAATATATCATGCCAGTTTTTTCTGGCCTGTCAGGTCTCTGTGGATAAGTCCGCTGCCAATCTAATATTTTTACCATTGTATGTTACAGACTTCTTGTTCCGGGCTGCTTTCAGGATTTTCTGTTTGTTGCTAAGATTTGTAAATTTTACTATTAGATAACGGCGTGCGGACCTATTCTTACTAATATTGAGGGGGGTTCTCTGCACCTTCTGGATTTTGATGCTTGTTCCCTTCACCATATTAGGGAAATTCTCTACAGTAATTCTCTCCAATCTACCTTCTGCTCCCCTCTCTCTTTCTTCTTCTGGAATCCCAATTATTCTAATGTTGTTTTTTCTTATAGTATCACTTATCTCTTGAATTCTCCCCTCATGGTCCAGTGATTGTTTGTCTCTCTTTTGCTCAGCTTCTTTATTCTTTGTCATTTGGTCTTCTATATCACTAATTCTTTCTTCTGCCTCATTCATCCTAGCAGTAAGAGCCTCCATTTTTTTATTGCACCTAATTAATAGCTTTTTTGATTTTACTTGGTTAGGTTTTAGTTCTTTTATTTCTCTAGAAGGGCTTTTATTTCTTCAGGTAGGGTTTCTCTAATATCTTCCATACCTTTTTCGAGCCTGGCTAGAAACTTGAGAGTCGTCATTCTGAACTCTAGATCTGACATGTTACCAATGTGTGTATTGATTATGTCCCTAGCCTTCAGTACTGCCTGTTGTTCTTTTTTGGGGGGGCCGGTGAGTTTTTCTGCCTTGTCATTTTGTACAGATAAGAATATATGAAGGAGCAAATAAAATACTAAAAGGGTGGCAAAGACCCCAGTAAAGTGTGCTTTAACCAAATCAGAAGAGACCCCAAATCATCAGGGGCGGGGGGGAGAAAGGGGGTAAAAAGAAGTTCAGGAAAAACATTTAAAAAAGAAAACAAATTAAGAAAAAATATAAAAAAGAACACACACACACACACACACACACACACACACACATATATATAATACTGGTGACTAGAATAGGGTCACCCTCTTAATTCTGGGAGTATTTTGGTCTGTTAGGAGAAACTACCTTCCAAAAATTTAAAGAATGAAAAACATATATAAGGGTAAATACAATGAAGGGATAGAATATGACTATAAAGATGAAAAAAGTTTATTTTTTTTTTTTTTAATTTCTAAAAAGGAGTTAAGGTAAGTTGGTTGGGAGAATAAAAAAAAAGAAAGTGGAGAGAATTTGCTTGGGCTGGAGACTAGAATAAGCCCATTACTAGATTTAGGGTGTATTTTTATCTAGTAGAAGAAGTTGTACCCAAATTTTTTAGAAGAAAAAAACCCTATGTGTATACAAAAAGTAAATTTAAATACAATGAATTATATGACTATAATAATGAAGGTTCTAAAAAGATTTTTTTGTTTTATGAAAGGTATTGTTAAGATAAATTAGTTAAAAGAGGAAAGGGTAAAAGTTAAAAAAAAATTCAGCAGAAGAAAAAAAATAAAATTAAAAAAATTAATTAACTTTGCAAGACTAAAGATTCATGGGGAGAAAGCCCTGAATTCCATGCTTTGCTTTCTCCTCCTCTGGGATTCCACTGTTCTTCTTGGTAAGTGAACTTGGTCTTGGCTGGATATCTAGTCGATCTTCTGGGGGAGGGGCCTCTTGTAGTGATTCTCAAGTGTCTTTGCCCCAGGCGGACTTACACTGCCCTTACCAGTGTCCAGGCTAAGTAATCTGCTTGGGTTCATTTTCGGGAGATTTTGTTCCTGAATGCTTTCCTAGAGTTCTGGAGGACGGGCATGAAAATGGTGGCCTCCCAGTCTCCTGACCAGAGGAGTTGAGAGCTTGGGGCCCCACTCTTCAGTGGCCCTCAGAGAAAAGCGCTCAATCACTCCCATCTCCCTGGCCTCCTGCTGCGATCTGAGCTAACCCAGCCTGTGACCAAACGTCTCTGTCTCTGGCACACAGCTCCGCCTGGAGTCTCTGGACCCCCGCCAATCCCTGAGCTCTTCCAGGGCGTCTCCCTGGATCTTGTGGGGACCCCAGTCACAGAGCAGTGGCCTGTGTCACAGATTACGGTTCAAGGTAACCCCAAGTTGAGAACTTACTTCTCGGCTCAGTCTCTGTAGCCAGCTTCCCCACTCTAATACCTGTGAGCTCTTCGAAACTCAAATACGCTTGATCCTTCTATGACCCCGCGGGACCTGGGGCCATGTTGTCCCCGTGTGGGCCTCACCCCAGTTTATCCTCTGGAGCGATGTCCCTCAGTGGAGCAAACTTTTAAAAGTCCTGATTTTTCGCTCCGGTGCTCCGCTGCTTGCTGCTTGCCAGGAGCCAGCCCCTCCCCCAACAGTCTATCTTCCCGTGTTCAGTTCTCTGCTGGTTCTACCTTTCAGAGAGTGGTCAATTTTCTGTTTCTAGTAGTGTTGCTCTTCTTCTTTTCGATCTCCTGTTGGACTTGTACGTGTTCAGAATGGTTTGATAAGCTATCTAGCTGATCTCCTGCTACCTGATGTTGTCTCAGCCTGCTACTTCTCCGCCATCTTGACTCCTCATCAAAAAGTGACATATTTTTAAAAAGATTGAGTAAAGCTGCAGGGAGTGGTCCAAAAACTTGGTCAGGATTCCTGAATTGATTTTCTGTGGCTGAATATTGGGGTTGTACCATGAATTTCTACAACAGTGGTACTTCTCCAAGACTCTCAGCAAGTCAAATTTAATATGCTTGAAAATATTATCTTTAGGATTATTGTTATACTTTTTAGGGTAAATTACTTAGTTACCATTTTTCATTTTGGGTGAAAATGTTGTGTTCCATTTGTTATAGTATTCCCTGTCGAAAGGATTTCAACTGCCTGAAAAAAGTTTCCCTGCAAATAGGGTAATGTAATTCCTGTAAGCCTAAACCATCTAAACATAAGTCTTACATAGCCCTTCATGGGATTTCTTATTAAAGCAGATAACAGAAACTAAATTGTAAATAGATGCCTCTTGCTTAATACATTCATTATTTTTATGTACTCATATTTAAATAAATATTTGGTAAATAGAAAAGTGTATCTTTTACATACATCCCCATTTATGTAAATCTTTGGTTGTGTTACATGGCTCCAAATTTGATTACAAGTAACATAGCATTCTGACTGGTAAGAGTGAAAAAGTGCTATTGTGAAACATGTTCTCCTTCATTATTTAAAGCTCTAAGGTGTTTCCTTCACCCCTCTTGAAAGAATTAAATTTTAGGTGTTAATCAGTATCCCTGTCAAACTGTCAAGCAGTTACCAAAATAGGAATCAAAAGATTATTGAAGCATAAAGAAAGTAGAATCTTTAAATCTTTATTAGTTAGAATATAAAGATCCAAAGGGCTTGTTTCAGATAGTGTCTTGTAACTATTTTTTTAACCAGGCAAATGTCTTAGATATCTTCTAATTCAACACCACTGTATTCTCCACCACCATTTTATACTTTCTTTTCTTTAGGAGTGCAACTATGGGCTGTAAGGAATGCTTTTGCATGGTGTCCAACAGAGGTGCCCACTGGGATCCCTTATTCTCTCTCTATTCACCCATCCCCCAGGTCCTGGGTACTTTCCTGCCAATGCCTCTTACCTGGGACTTTTGGAGGATTGCAGTGGAGACTTTTCACCTGGAGAAGTTTCTCGACATCTGGGAGTTCTTAGGATATTTCCCAATGCCCCATAGTCATTGATTGGTCTAGGAGTATAAACACCAGATTTCTTTGCCTCCTGTGTGATCAACCTTGAGGTATAGTTACAGGCCAGAATTCCTCATGGTATCAGGGTGTCTGGAAATTTTCCTGAAATTCACCTGTGGTTAGGTTGTCTCCCTTCCTTATTCTGCTCTCCTCACAGCCTTTGTGAGGAGCCTTTGTGCTCCTGCAAGCAGGTAATGTGCCTTTCACTATAATACTTGCTTTGGGTTGGCTTCTGGAAGAACTGGTCTGGTGATGCCTCCTATAGCATTTTATAAGGAAATATATTAGATCTAACCAGGTTAAGTGACTACATACACTCCTGAAATTTGCAGAAAAGAGAGGGCAGAGGGTGCATATACTCATTACCAACAGGCGGCAAAATCCATACAGCAGTGATCCTAACTGTGGATGCCTATTAGAATCATATAGGGAGCTTTTTAAGAAAAACACTGATGCAAAAGACACATTTTACAAATGTTAAATAAGAACCTTTAAGGATGGAGGTATGATAGTGGTATGATAGTGGTATTTTTAAAGTGCCCCAGGTGGTTCTAGTATACAGCCAGGATTGAAAACAACTGTCATGGAGTTAAGCACTTGGTAATATTTTTAACATAGTGGTGAAATAGAAGTAGGGTTGGGTAAGAAATAGTAATCTAGTGGAATTTAGATTTGGCAGGGCTAGGATATTTTCTGTTTATTCTTTCTAATTTGATAGGGAAACAGGAACAGATAAGTTTTAAGACAAAGTTTATAATCTTAAATGGAATGAATAAATGAGTAAAGCAGGCAAGACTACTCTTTCTTACAAAACCTTCTTTTATTGCTTGATATTAAACATGTAGAAACAGTCTCTGCTTCCACCATATGCTTTTCCCCTTCCTCACTCCCTCTTTATTTTGAAATACATAGACCTTGCTGCTGATCTTTCCATTTTCCTATTTTTGACAATATGGATACCAGAAATGTTTCATTTAAAAAAAAAAAACTATGAAAACATTAGGCCACTGATGTCCTTAGTCATGCAGAAGCAATAGGAAGAATTCCCCAAGTGTTGTAAAACCATGAAGACAAGCTGCAGCACAGTTCCAGCACATCATTGCCTTTTGGGAACTCAGGCCCAGTGCTGCCAGAAATTTGATTTTTCAAGAGTCCCCAAATCTAGGTTTTATGAGAATTCATATCTACTTAAATGTTAACAAATAATTTTTTACAGTTTATGAAACTGGTAAATGACGTGGTGTTAGGACAATGGAAATAAATTTTTGAAATGGATTTTTCTCTGGGTCACCAGTTTTTTACTTCTAGTTTATATTATATTTGTAAATATACAGGATTTTTTTGAAAAACACTAATTTAATTCAAAATTTTATTTAAGTTTCTTTATCACCTAACTTCTAATGATCTGTAAAGTTTGCTGACTTTGTATGATTTAACCTTGCTGTCCTTCGCCCTATGCATTTATTTATGTATGCTTATGGATACTTCATGTAATACACATACATGGAAGTAAACATGCACAAATACTATTAGTTTACATAAGTTTAAATATTAAAATTTCCACTATAGTCTTCTGGATGGGAATATCCTAATAACTTATGTAGCTTATGTAGGCTGTATGTAATACATAAATCCATATTACAAGATCTTTAGATGGAAGTATTTTTTTTAATTTTTTATTTTTTATAAACATATATTTTTATCCCCAGGGGTACAGGTCTGTGAATCACCAGGTTTACACACTTCACAGCACTCACCAAAGCACATACCCTCCCCAATGTCCATAATTCCACCCCCTTCTCCCAACCTCCCTCCCCCCAGATGGAAGTATTTTTTAATGCTGCTACATTTCTTACATCCTTTTCCCTTCCTATTTTATAAAGCTTTTTGCTAATCATTAGTCTGATTAGCTGTTCAGTATATAGTTGCAGAAGTACTGTATTTATGTGAGTTTCAAGGTAAGAACATTTAAGAGAAAGGAAAATGGAATCTAAAAATTAAGTATGTTTAGGGGCACCTGGGTGCTTAGTGGGTTAACCCTCTGCTTTCAGCTCAGGTCATAATCCTAGGGTCCTGGGATCGAACCCCACATCGGGCTCTCTGCTCATTAGGGAGCCTGCTTCCTCCTCTCTCTCTCTCTGCCTGCCTCTGCCTACTTGTGATTTCTCTGTCAGATAAATAAATAAAATCTTAAAAAAAAAAAGAAAAAGAAAAGGAAGGAAAGAGAAATACTCAGCAATCCCAAATATATACTCTGTTTTTATAATTTCACCTTAAATTCACCTTAATTTCACCTTAAATTCAGTAATTTATTTTTTATTACTAATATCCTATCTAACCTGAAATAAATTAGAAATATGCTGTAAGTTAGAAATGTAAACTAATTATTTAATTTAAAATTTAAAGTGATACAAAGGAATCATTAGAACATGAATAAAAGAAGAATCAATGGCCATATAGTGAAGAGAGGAGATGATTGTATAAAAATGAATTAGGCTAGGGCACCTGGGTGTCTCAGTCAGAAAAGTAAGTTGTAATACAGTAAATTAGTACTGAATCTAGCTATTGCCCTCATATGAGGCAAGAAAGCAAGAATTTTGGCATCAGCTGGTTTAGCGGTCTTAAATCTGTTAGCTTTTGTTTGTCTGGGAAAATCTCTCTCCTATTCTGAATGATAGCCTTGTTGATAGAGTATTCTTGGCTGTAGCTTTTTCCCTTATTGCAATTTTTATATATCATGCCACTCCATTTTCTGGCCTGTAAAGTTTCACTTGCAAAATCTGCTGATGGCCTTAGGGGGTTTCCCTTGTATGTAACCATCTTTTTTTCCCTCTTTATCACTACTTTTACCATTTTAATTCTGTGTGTCTATGTGGACCTTCTTGGATTGATTTTGTTGGGTGATTTTTGTGCCTCCTGGTTCTGGATATCTGTTTTCTTCCACAAATTAGGAAAGTTTTCAGTTATTATTTCTTCAAATAAATTTTCTGCCCCATTTTCTCTCTCTTCTGGGGTTTCTTCTAGGATTCCTATAAGGATCACTAGGACCCCCAAGTTAGTACTCGTGATGGAGTCACCAAGTTCTCTAGATCTATTCTCATTTTGCATAATTTTTTTTCCTCTCACATTCACAGTTTGATTACCTTCCATTACTCTGTCTTCTAGGTTGCTACTTCATTCTTCTGCTTCTTCTAGCCTGCTATTTATTCCATCTAGTATTTTCAAATTTTATTTATTGCATTCTTCATCTGTGATTGACTGTTTTTTATTTCTCTTTTTTAAGGGTCTCACTAATGTCCTCCACTATTTTCTCAAGTCTGGTGTGTACCTTTATGATCCTTTTTTAAAATTCTCTATCAGGTATATTGCTTCTATCCATTTTACTTGGGTCTCCTGCTGTGGTTTTATCCTGTTCTTTCCTTTGGGACATATTCCTCTGTCTTCATATTTTGCTTAATTCTCTGTGTCTTTTTATCTCTTAGGTAAGTCAGTTATGTCTCCTGTTCTTGAGGGTAATGCCTTATGAAGAAGAGGGCCTGTTGTGCAAAGCAGTGCACTGTTCCCTGTTCACTAGAACCTGGCACATCAGGGGTGTCTTCTGTCTGTATTGTGTGCCCTCTGCTATTGTGTCTTGGCCACTTTTTCCTTCTATCTAGTCATCTACAGTGGTTCTCTTTTCCTGTTGTGTGCAGTGTTTGGTCCCTGTGGTATTAGTGGGCCAGTCTGGGGCCATGTTGGGCTTGAACTGAGTCAGGCCAGGCATTTGCTAGTGCAGTCACATCAAACTGCAGGGCACTTTCCCAGTGCTATCCTTTGAGATTGGTTGGTTGGGCCAGTGATGATCAGATAAGCTCTCTGCCCCTAGCCCCCTGCTTGGGCTGCCACCATCTGACTGGTATGTGTGGTTATCATCCCCTCACCCAAGATTAGGATCACTTTGGAGTGATTCTGGCTCCTGTTAGGACTGTTAGCACACTGCCAGGCTTGTGGCCCTGGTTTGAAAGGGCTCCAGCCAAGAGTGTATTGGAGGGGCAGGGTGTATGTTTTAATAAGGTGCTTGCTGGTCTGCAACTACTACGGTCCCTGGGCTGGATAATTGGGGCAAATCAGCAAGCATGTGTGGGCTGGACATGCAGTTTTAACAAGGTGACTGCCAGTCTTCTGTGGAGGGGGCGCCCACTACCATTAGAACCAAGACCCTGCATAGTGCCCTGGTTGGGAGGTATACTGTTGGCAAGGCTTAAACTGGTCTTCTTGGGGAGGGGATCTCCAATGTTGACACTGAAGCAAGTATGACTGGAAAGGGTGGAATCACCAAAACATAGAGGAGAGGGGCTTAGTGTAAGCAAGTTAAGTAGTGAATGTCTTCTGTTCTGGTTCCTGCAGATGGCCTTGCTGAGGGTCAGAGGAGGGAAATGGAGCCTGCCAGCTCCTTTGTTCCTGGAGAAGTTCTCCTATGAACCCTGCCCCTCTGACCAAGCTCTGAGCTTAGTAAATAATTCTACCTCTGTATGCCCCAAGCATTCTTCGTTTTCTTTTCTTTTCTTTTTTTTTTAAGATTTTATTTATTTATTTGACAGCGAGAGAGGGAACACAAGCAGGTGGAGTGGGAGGGAGAAGCAGGCTCCCTGTTGAGCAGGGAGCCCCATGCAGGGCTTGATCCCAGAACCCTGGGATCATAAATAAATAATTGGGGCAAAATCTTTAAAATAAATAAATAAATCTATCTTTAAAAAATTACATAATGTAAGGAAATCCTTGAAAAGTTAAAAAAAACTGAAAAATTAGAAAAATTATTTGTCACTCACTTGACAAGAAAGATGCACTGATGTAAAATTTTCAAAAAAGTTAAAAAGTTGACCTATACAAATATAAAATGAGCATGTTCTCCAAGATGCAATTAACTCAATAATTAAATAACCAAATGTTTTATTATATTTTGAAATTAGGTAATTTTCTTAGTATAAAATTAACTCTCAAAAACCAAAAAGAAAATAAGACCCAATGGAAAAATTATGCAGTGTACATAAAAGACAATTGACAAAATAATATCAAAAAATTATTAAAAATATTCAACCTTATTCATAATGAAAAAATAAATAGGGAAAAAGAATACATATAACAAACTAACTAAAATTTGAATTTCACCTGAAACTTAACAGAGACATTTTATTATCTGTACTTAACAAAAAACTGGTCAACTCTTTGGAAAGCTCTAAGGAAATTTTAAAAATTGGTTATTCTAGGTAAATTACCTTAAAAATCTTTACTTCCAGATATTTTCATTTTATTTTTTTTAATTGTAAGTGTCTGCAGAAACAATTTGCTAATGTAACTGATCTTATTTCAGATTTTTAAGCTTTAAAAGGATTCTTGGCATTCTTGTTGTGATACCCTACAGAATAATAAAGCATCAAATTTCTTTGCCCATGTTTCATGTATGAAATAAAGTAATTCCCAGTAATATCTCATTTTATTTTATAAAGATAAAGATTAATGTATATCAACCCTAGTTTGTGAAAATACTTGTTTTACTACTCTATTTTAATTTTGAGGAATTATAAAACAATGATAAAATTACTACACATACCTACATTCTGTTCTTAGGATCTGGGAAGTTTCCACAGACCCTTAAATTAATCATAAACTGAAAAGGTTTACTGTACTATTTTTATAGTGAAACTAATACATGCTCATAAACAAAGACAGAGTACAAATTTACTTAAAGTTTTGGCTATCATTATAAGCATCACAGACAATGGCTTTCAGCCATATTTTCATAGTATTTAGACGTGTTTAATAGCAATGTCAAAACTTGGATATAGATTTCCTAATTATATAAACAAACTGAGGACTTTCTAAAAGAAGGAGCTACATTGACCCAAAAAACAATCTCTAATGCAAAAATTTAGTCTGTCACATTCTGAAAATTGGACATTTAAGGAATATGTTTTATAGTTGTATATAGATCTTTTGTGTCTACCTCATTCCTTCTTTTCAACCTTTGGAGAAATTCCAAAAATGGAATTGGAGGAGTAAAAGATACATACCTTTGCATATTTTTTATATGTACTCTTACATTTTTATATATTACTGTTTCTTAGCCTAGGTTTGTTTTGTTTTGTTTTGTTTTGTTTTTTGAGTGAGACAAAGGATTGGGTACAGTAGGTTAATTTGGAAATATAATCTGAGGAAGTAGGAAAGCAGTACAAGGTAATAAAACAAGGAGGAAGGCAAAGCCAAAACAAGGGTTCATTGCAGAATGGCCACTGCTTCAAGCACTAGGGCTAGATTCTCTGGGACCTTATAAGGAATCATACGAAATGATTTTCTGTGCTTTCTGCCCAGGGAATAAGGGTGTCCCCTTAGGCATGAACTCTGTCTTATTTGTAGACTGCTTTGAGAAGGTTTCAACTGAAAACCCTCACCAGAGCATCAGAGAGGTCTTATATCCTGAGACAAGAGAGAGACAGGGAGGCCTAAGATGAGGAGGTATGATTGCACATTAACAAAGCAGGTAGCAGTGTTAGGAGTGAGAGGTGGGACTGAGAGGCATTTATTTATTTTTTTTTTAATTTAAGTTCAATTTAGTTAACATATGCAGTATTATTAGTTTCAGGGTAGAATTTAGTGATTCATCAGTTGCTACCTCCACTGCTCATTACACCAAGTAATGATGTACCTATCTCCCAATTACTCCATCCCTCCACCCACCTCCCCTCAAGAAACCCTCAGTTTGTTTCCTATAGTTAAGTCTCATGTTTTTCCTCCCTGTCAGTTTTCATCTTATTTTATTTTTCCTCTTCTTCGCCTATGTTCATCTGTTTTGTTTCTTAAATTCTGCTTATTAATGAAATCATATGATATTTGTCTTTCTCTGACATATCTATCAGGAGAAGAGAAATAGTAAAGATTAGAGTAGAAATCAATGAAGCATAAATCAAAGAACAGTAGAACAGAGCATTGAAACTAGGAGCTGATTCTCTGAAACAATTAATAAGATCAACAGATCCCTAGCTACACTTATCAAAAAGAAAAGAGAAAGGACCCAAATAAGTAAAATAAAAAATTAAAAAGGAGAGATCACAACCAACACCAAAGAAATATAAACAATTATAAGAGCATGTTATGAGCAACTATATGCCAACAAATTAGGCAGTCTGGAAGAAATGGATGCATTCCTAGAAACATGAACCACCAAAACTGAAACAGGAAGAAATAGAAAACATGAACAGACCCAGGTGCAACAAATAGTATTCCAGGACCAGATGGCCTCTCAGCAGAATTCTACCAAACATGGGAGGGAGACAAACCATAAGTGACTCTTAATCTCACAAAACAAACTGAGGGTTGCTGGAGGGAGGGGGTTTGGGAGAAGGGGGTGGGATTATGGACATTGGGGAGGGTATGTGCTTTGGTGAGTGCTGTGAAGTGTGTAAACCTGGTGATTCACAGACCTGTACCCCTGGGGATAAAAATATATGTTTATAAAAAATAAAAAAATAAATTAAATAAAGGAGAATTAATATCTATTCTTTTGAAACAATTTTAAAAAATAGAAATGGAAGAAAAACTTCCAAACTCATTCTATGAGGTCAGCATTACCTTGAGCCCCAAACCAGATGAAGACCTCAACAAAAAGAATTACAGACCAAAATCTCTGATGAACGTGGATGCACAGATTCTCACCAAGATACTAGCCAATAGGATCCAACAGTACATTAAAAGGATTATTCACCATGACCACGTAGAATTTATTCCTGGGCTGCAAGGGTGGTTCAGCATCTGCAAATCAATCAGTGTGATACATAACATTAATTAAAGAAAGGACAAGAACTATATGATCTTCTCAAAAGAGCTGAAAAGACATTTGATAAAGTGCATCCTTTCTTGATTAAACCTCTCTGCAGTGTAGGAATAGAGAGAACATACCTCAATATCATAAAAGCCATATATGAAAAAACCATAGTGAATCTCATCCTCAACAGGGAAAAACTGAGAACTTTTCCACTAAGGTCAGGAATATTACCACTGTCACCACTGTTGTTCAGCATAGTACTAGAATTCTTAACCTCAGCAATCAACCAAAAGAAATAAAAAGAATTCAGATCATCAAAGAAGGATTCAAATGTATACTTTTTGCAGATGACATGATACTTTATGTTGATAACCCAAGAGACTCCACCCAAAAATCGCTAGAACTCAACAGGAATTCAGTGAAATGACAATATAAAATCGATGCACAGAAGTGGGTTGCATTTCTATACAGTAGCAATGAGACAGAAGAAAGAGAAATCAAAGAATCAACCCCATTTACAGTTGCACCCAAAACCATAACATACCTAGGAATAAACCTAACTAAAGAGGTAAATGGTCTGTACTTAGAAAAGTATAAAACACTTATGAAAGAAACTGAGGAAGTGTCAAAGAAATGGAAGAACATTCCAATGCTCATGAATGGGAAAAACAAATATGTTAAAATGTCTATGCTACACAAAGTAATCTACACCTTCAATGCAACCCCTATAAAAATACCATCAACATTTTTCACAGACCTGGAACAAATAATCCTATAATCTGTATGGAACAAAAGGAAAAATAAAATGAGAGAGATAAACCAAGAAACAGACTCTGAACTATGAAGAACAAATTAATGGTTACCAGAGGAGAGGTGGCTGGGGGGGACTTTTTTTTTTTTTTTTAAAGTGGACTCTTTAATCCCCATTTGCTGAAGACATTAATATTAAGACTGTTAAGCTGAAGCTCTCACTTCACTCATTATTTATCTATTTACTAAGTAGTCTTCACTTGTGTTTCAAAAAAAGGAGTGATCTATTTTTCCAATGAATTCCTATGGCTTTTTCCCCCCACTTAAAAAAAAGTTTTCAGTAAACAAAAAGACAGGATACCTGAAGATCTAGAGTGTTTGAGAAAGTTAAGCAAGAAGATTTGAGAGGATGAGAGATTTGGAATTCGAGTTATAGGGAATGGTCTAATTTATCATCTAGAAATGAATAATATGATTGTCAAGTAGCTTTGAGAACCCAATTGAAAACAGTCAGCATGAATTTATGGTAGGTCAGTCAACATAGTTCTATGATTAGCAAAGTCAAATGAGAGAAATGCTCTTCTTAACTATCTGTGGCAGACACTGTAGAAAAATTTAACTCTTTATTTGAGCAAAAAGTCTATTTTGAACTATAATAAGCCATTGATCTTCATTGTTAATTGCTCTGTTCATTGAACTTATATAGAGAGCCTGACATCAGTATCAAAGAACTGAGCATTTCAGTTTGTGTTTCTGCCTTTAGAGTGTTGCAATATAAAATAATAAGGGACTTTATTTCATGCTCCAGGTACTGTTGATTTTTCTATAAATTCTAGAATCAAAGAGGGTAATGTCCTGTATAGTTGTATTTCTCTAAGAATACAGTGTTATGTTCCAAGTGGTTGCATGTGATTTATAATTGTTGTTAAATGGTTCTGTCAGGCAAACTGTTATGGCTTATTTTCACTTATCACATTCAATAAGTCATTATAAAAACAGCCACAGCATATATGAAGCACTGCAAACACACACACACACACACACACACTCACTTAAAAATTAATTTGCCTTAGCATTGTTTTATGAGGATTTCAGTTTATTGGGAAAAGAAAATGGAATTTTTTTCTCTAAAGATCAAATATATATCCCAAACATTTCTGCCCTTTTTATTAACCAGAGATAATAAGAGCTAGGATTATAGTACATTATATTATACTTTTATATTCTCTATCTTTTTAGGCATTTCTAACTCAGTCACCATATAAGCTCTGAGTCTAACTCCAGGGTATTCTTCAGTACAATAAGGTTGTAAAGTTCAATTACTATGGCCAAGACAAAATGGTGCCATGACTAATTAATTCAGTAGGAACACTAACACCTGGTAATTAATCATAAACTTTTGTTACTTTTTTTCATTGTTAGTGTATAATAAAGCAACTGATTTCTGTACATTGATTTTATATCCTGCCACATTACAGAATTGCTGTATGAGTTCCAGAAGTTTGGGGGCAGAGTCTATTCCATATAAAGTATCATGGAAAAGAATATGGTTTTTTCCATATAAAGTATCATGTCATCTGTGAAGAGAGAGAGTTTGACTTCTTTGCCAATTTATATCCCTTTTATTTTTGTTGCCTGATTGCTGTTTCTAGGACTTCTAGTACTATGTTGAACAAAGTGGCAAGAGTGGACATCCTTGTCGTGTTCCTGATCTCAAAGTGAAGGCTGTCGTCTTTTCCCCATTGAGGATGATATTTACTGTGGGTTTTTCTTAGATAGATTTTATGAAGTTGAGGAATGTTCCCTCTATCTCTATACTTTGAGGCGTTTTAATCAGGAACGGATGCTGGATTTTGTCAAATGCTTTTTCTGCATCAATTGAGAGGACCATAAGGTTCTTTTCTCTTCTCTTATTGATTTGTTCTATCACATTGATTAATTGATTGATTGATTGTTCTATCACATTGATTGAGTGTTGAACCACCCTTGTATCCCGTGGATAAATCCCACCTGGTCATGCTGGATAATCTTTTTAATGTACTGTTGGATCCTATTAGCTAGGTTCTTGTTGAGAATCTTGGCATCCATATTCATCAGTGATATTGGTCTGAAATTCTCCTTTTTGGTGGGGTCTTTGGAGAACATATTTGCCAATAACACTACAGACAAAGGGCTGATATCCAAGATCTATAAAAAACTCCTCAAACTCAACACACACGAAACAGATAATCACATCAAAAAATGGGCAGAAGACATGAACAGACACTTCTCCAAAGAAGACATACAGATGGCTAACAGACACATGAAAACATATTCATCATCATTAGCCATCAGGGAGATTCAAATCAAAACCACACTGAGATACCACCTTATACCAGTTAGAATGGCCAAAATCAACAAGACAGGAAACAATAAGTGTTGGAGAGGATGTGGAGAAAGGGGAACTCTCTTACACTGTTGGTGGGAATGCAAGTTGGTGCAGCCAATTTAGAGAACAGTGTGGAGATTCCTTAAGAAATTAAAAATAGAGCTTCCCTATGACCCTACAATTGCACTCCTGGGTATTTACCCCAAAGATACAGATGTAGTGAAAAGAAGGGCTGTGTACCCCAATGTTCATAGCAGCAATGGCCACAGTTGCCAAACTGTGGAAAGAACCAAGATGCCCTTCTACAGATGAACAGATAAAGAATATATGGTCCACATATATAATGGAGTATTATGCCTCCATCAGAAAGGATGAGTATCCAACTTACCTATCAACATGGATGGGACTGGAAGAGATTATGCGGAGTGAAATAAGTCAAGCAGAGAGAGTCATTTATCATATGGTTTCACTTAGTCGTGGAGCATAAGGAATAACACAGAGGACATTAGGAGATGGAGAGGAAAATGGAGTTGGGGAAAGTTGGAGGGGGAGACAAACCATGAGAGACTATGGACTCCAGGAGACAAACAGGGTTTTGGGTTGGGGGGAGGAGGGGAGCCTTGTGGTGGGTATCATGGAGGGCACATAGTGCATGGAGCACTGGGTGTGATGCATAAACAGTCAATGAATTTTGGAACATTAAAAAAAAGTAAATTAAATTAAAAGAATAAACTATTACTATTTTAAAGTAGGTTCTGAAAAGAGAAATTCAGAAGCTCAATTATTTCAGAAACATTAAATTTTATATACACAGTTCCTGTAAGTCTTATCTCCATAGCTTTGATTCTGTTGGCACTTGTTAAAAATTTGTGGCATCATTCATAATTTCAACTTAAAAAAAAAAGACTATTTATTTGACAGAGAGAAATTGACAGCAAGAGAGGAAATAAAGCAGGGTGAGTAGGAGAGAGAGAAGCTGGCTTCCCGCTGAGTAGGGAGCCTGATGTGGAGCTAGATTCCAGTACCTGGGATCATGACCTGAGCTGAAGGCAGACGCTTAAAGACTGAGCCACCCAGGTGCCCAGTTTTAACTTTTTAATATAATCAATCTAACCAGATAAACTGCATTAAATTCTGTTTTCAGTCATTGCCTGAACAGATTTATATGTGGCAGATATTCAAATTTTATAATTTTATAAATTTTATAATCTTATATAATTTTATAGTTGCCAAATTTTATAATTTGTCAAATTTTATAATTACTTCTTATATAATTTTGCTCAATGCTAGGAAATTTTATTGGTAGTATGCCCAAAGAGAAGCAGTCACTTAGTAAAATGAAGATGCTATTTAAACAAATGAATGTTTGACAGCATATTCTTTCAAGAGGGACAAAAACAGTCATCATCTTTTTATGTAAGGAAAACAATGTTTATTTCTAGAAGCCCATTCTAATGGCGGTATATTTTGAAGATAATGTAATTGTTACTTTCATATTGAAAGAAAGCTGGTATGGCTATCTAGTATATCATATTACATACAAGCAGGAAGGAATATAAATCATCTTAGTAATTCATTTCTTTATCATGTCTATATTTCTTTTAAAAAAAAATTAGTGAATTTATTCCATGTCTATCTTTGTTAAAGATCATCAAGAAAATTTCATGATTTACTTTTGGCATCAAAAGATTATTGTTTATGATGTCTATGAGTAATTCTATTCAATAGGAAAGTTCCTCAAAATCATTTATAAGTTGACTGATTTGAAAAATGTAAAGTGAATTTTAATGTTTGTATAAGATTTATTCATTGAAATTATTCACAAATAAATGACCTTATTTGAAAGATTATATTTCATATTTGTATTTCTGAAAATTGGGCAGATGCATATAGATAGATATAATGTGTCTGTCAAATAGATTTTAACTCTGATTATGTTCCTAATTGACCTGTAAAAAACATTCGGTGTAAGTGAAAAATAAACACTTTTGTTTCAAACCACTGATATTTTGGCAACTGTTAGTTATCATGGTGTGGATTTGGTCTATCCAAGTATGTTAGTAAGCATATAAATAAATAAATAAATAAATAAATAAATAAAATATATTTATTTAATAAATAAATAATTTGTTTAGTTACGAATAAATAAATTAATTAATTAAAATAAATAAAATAAAATAAAAGTAGCCCTTAGTCTGGTAGTCCATAAGAAACTAAAACCCAGTAACTGAAAGCTTGAAAGTAGATCTTTTCCCAGATGACCCTAGATGAAACCCAGTCATGTCTGACACTTAGATTGAAGGCTTGCAGGGGACTGAGCTCGACCTTACCTATATTCCTGACCCACAGATATTGTGTAATAATAAATCTGTATTATTTTTACCTGCAAAGTTCATGTTAATATTGTTATGCAGAAGTATGTAAGTAATACAATTGTGGATATAGTTCTACGATCTTTTTTTAATTTAACTAAAAGGAGAGATTTCACTTATTTTGTTACAGCAACTTGAAAGAATAAATTTAATGAAGGAAGTTACGAGACAAAATATTCTGAAAGATCAATGCATTTTCAGTAGTTTTAGGAGTCATAAAGATTTTATTATCATAGATGATATAGAAGATTGGATGTTTTGATTTTTTGCATAAGTAAGACATACTCATTAATGAATGGTTTGGACCATTTTACATTTCTGACCAGGGTCATTATATGGTTTGTGAAATATGTACTTTCTATATATATATTATTCTTCAGTAAAATGTGGAAAAGCATAGCTATACTGGTTTGAAGTATAATAAAATAATCTTCATTTTTTTAACTAAATTTTTACATATTTACATATGTACATATGTATTTGCACATATACATATGTAAATACATATTTTACATATTTACTAAAACCAAGAATGAATATATAAAATAAATAGAACCAATAAAGCAATTTTTCACATCACAACAAAAACTTTTACTGTAGGAATTATGTAGGCTGGCATCTTTTAGAAGTAAAGCAATATCAGAAAGTAGTAAGTTAAAATTGTAGATGATGGATAGATAAATAACAGATAGACAAATGCCAGATAGATGGATAGATATATAATTTGTTCTAAAAGAGTGTATGTTCCTCATTTTCTCTCCTGACAGTAGTGTTAGGGATTTGGCTTATAGATCTTCTAATGAACTGTATCTTTAAGTTCATACCTATTGATCCAGTCTAGTTTTTTTTTATTTTTTTGGATTATTGTTTTAATCTATCTACAGTACTTAAATATGTTCCATTATTCTCCACAAACTTATGCTTATGAGTAATCCTTCAGTTTGTTTTTATTATATATAAGCTCCTTTCCTTCAGGTAGCTTTCCAAATACAGAATGCAGCAGAGAATCTCTCTGAATCACTTTTTATTGCAGAAATTGGGTCATGATTTCATGTTTAGCAAACGGCTGGGTGCTCTGCTCAGTCTAATGTATTGTCCAATTTATCTTCCCACATTTCACAGCAAAAGACTAACTGCATAGTGAATGCAATATTGTGGGATATTGGAAAAAATGCACATGAATCTACATCTATAAATCGTTGGTCCAAAGTCTTTATCTCCAGATCTGTGAGGCATATTATCAATCTCGGGTGAACCATAGAATAGTTACTGTGTCGTTGCCCTGGGTGAGAGTAATTGATGACACTGTTAGCAGGTTTGTGGCAGAGGAAAAGCTATGTAATTTCCAAGCCTTTGAATCTATAGCCATGGAAACCGTGGAATGGAGTAAATCTACCAAAGATTGGTGACTTCTCTATTAAAGATTGAGAACATGAGGCATATAACTTGGGATCCTCAAACATGTTCTCTGTATATTTTTGTTCCTGGGCCTTTTCATAAACATGTTCTAACCTCCTTATCCCATCCCCACTGTTTATCTGTATAATATAGAGAGTGATTGAAAGTCACTGCTTACTTATCCTTTAAGATACAACTTGTGTTTCCACTTCCTTATATATTTTCTTGGACTTTTTTGTCTTCCTTTTATTAATTTTTAGACTACTTATCTCAAACATGTTACTTAGGATTTAATAATTTCTGTCCATATACTGATCTCATCCTTTTTCAGCAGTTTAATGTCAAATTAATTTACATTTTTTACATGGTATTAACTTGGTGTATATTTATTATTCACTCATATTTAAAACATTTGTTGAGTGCTTTAGTATGTATGCACCAGGTGAGATTGGTTGATTGATTGGTCCCTTTGTTTTCTATTCTATTAATGTTTACTGAATGTGTACTCTATGTATGAGACAAAATGGGTAGTATATAAGCATATATACACCAATACACACACACACACACACACACACACACAGAATAGCAGATACACTGGGCATATCTACCCAAAGAATTCTAGTATAAGAAAGGAAACCATAGCAAATTTCCATTTTCATGAGCATCCCTAGGCTGCCTGAGAGAAATAGTGAAGGGAATTGTGAGACTAAAAACAGGCTTTCAATCCCACATCAGAAGTCCTGTAGTGGGGAAGGAGCATAAAGGTGTTCTGCTTTGTGTTTTCTAGGGAGAGGTGGAGCTCTGGTAATTTAGAGAGCTATTAAATTGGGGGGGGGGGGCACAAATACACATGTCCAGTGCTGGCATGCATAGATAGAGCAGTATGGAATCACTTATAAAAATTTCATGTAATTTTACTCCAGTGTCCAGTTCCTGTCTACATCTTCACCTTCATCTTCTACTCTTGCTTAATGTTGTGAGCTTCCTCAAAATCACTCTAAAAAGATATTTCTATCTCCCTTCCTTTACTTATGTAGTTTCCCATTACAAGGATACCCATCCTGCTCCCTTGTCTTTCTTCACCTTGCTAAAACTTGTTGGAGTTTGTCGGGTCTGGCCAGTAAACCCCAAGATGGTGAATAAAAATATTACTCCAGACACCGAAGTGGGAGAAAGCAGAGAACCTGGGGACCAGACACTCTAGCGGTGAAGCTCTACCTCTGTTTTTATTGTGCATGTTATCAAAGACTGAAGATCAGAAAGGAATGTAATGTTTCAGTAACTAGGATGGTGACATTTACATGCATTGTAGGGTTAGAACTTTCTGAGTCTGTGGCTTGCAGGCAGGGAGTAGGTAACTATTAAGGATTTATATCTAACCTGTCCCCTGGGAGATAGCGTTGGGCCACAAATAAGATCTGACTGTTCTCAGCCCAAAAACCTAAAAGGAGGCCCAGTTTTCTGGTCACTCTTTCTTTGCTTTTCAACTAGCTTCTCCCAAGAAAGATTGTGTTTATCATATTTTAGCTAGCCAAGCATTCTTCTGGTCACTCCTTCTTTGCTTTATAATTAAACTCTGTCAAGGAGAATTGTATTTATCTTATCTTACCTAGCGAGGCTAGGTGAATTCATGCAGGATTTAACTTCCTCCATACATCTTTACTAATCAGATGGGGTTAGCTGCCTCTGAGTTTAAGTGACATCTACGAATATTTCCAACACAGACCTCTACCCAATGAATTAGAGTACTGCAGTAATCCTAGAGCAGAACACTTTTATTCTTTTGTGTAAGTGCTTGGTAAGAACTGGAATGATTCAAATCAATAGTTCTGTAATTCCAGTTCAGAGGATAAGACGTGGGACACCTGGGTGGCTCAGTCAGTTAAGCATCTGCTTTCAGCTCCGGTCATGATCCCAAGGTGCTGGGATGGAGTCCTGCATTGCATCAGACTCCCTGCTCAGTGGGGAGCCTGCTTCTCCCTCTGCCGGCTGCTCCCCATGTTTGGGCTCTCTCTCTCTCTCTGTCTCTCGGGAAAATAAATAAAGTCTTTTAAAAAATGGAAGATAAGACATGTTCATAATGATTATGATACAGTGTATTCAGTTGAAAGCTTCAACAAAGAAGTTCAGACAAAATGCTATGGAATTTCATTAGTTTGGATTCTTCATATATTGTGGTTCTCTAGACAGAAGGAATTTGATCTGTCTTCCTACTTCCTTTATTTTTTCCATAGTTAAGTTTTTCTTTTCCCAAATTGGATAATTTCCTTGTCATTTACAATCCCTGACAAAGAATTCATAAGCACTAACAATACCTGTTTTTCAGTTAAAGCACATCTCTCTTTTTTTTTTTAAAGATTTTATTTATTTATTTATTTGAGAGAGAGAGAGAGTCCAAGAGCAGGGAGAGGTAGAAGCAGACTTCTCGTTGAGCAGGGAGCCCAACGATGGTCTGGATCCCAGCATGCTGAGCTGAAGGCAGGAGCTTAACCAGTTGAGCCATTGCGAAACACATTTCTTAAGTTAGTGGCAGAGTCAATAGAATTTACATTTTCTTACACTAGATTTGTTCTTTGTGATTAGAGGCACAAAAATAGTTTTGTGTTTCTTAATTGCATTTTTATATTGACATTTTGATGACTCAGTTCTACTTTTACAAATATTCTATTTGTTAATAATTTGTCATGATATTGACAAACAATTATATTTTGGTATTACATAAATTTAATAACAATGACTTCCTATAGATGTTAATTTGATATTATTGAAACTCCAGTTTTTTGGTTTTTTTTAATTTAAATTCCAAATAGCTAACATACAGTGTAATACTAGTTTCAGGTGTATGGTATAGTGATTGAACACTTCCATTCAATACCTGGTACTTACCACAACAAATGCACTCCTTAATTCCTATCATCTGTTTAACTCATCTCCTGGTCCACCTCCTCTCTGGTAACCATCACTTTGTTCTCTACAGGTAAGAGTCTGTTTCTTGGTTTGCCTCTCTCTCTTTTTTTTTTCCCCTTTGTTTATTTGTTTTGTGTCTTAAGTTCCACATATGAGTGAAACCATTTGATATTAATCTTTCTCTGACTGACTTATTTTGCTTAGCATAATATTCTCTGACTCTATCCATGTCATTGCAAATAGCAAGATTTCATTCTTTTTTATGGCTGAGTAATATTCCATTATATATTTGTGGAATATATATATATATATATTCACACCATATCTTCTTCATCTATTCATCAATTGATGGACTTATGGGCTTTTTCCATAATTTGGCTATTGTAGGTAATGCTGCTATAAACATTGGGGTGCATGTATCCTTTGGAATTAGTATTTTGTTTTCTTTATGTAAATACCTAATAGTGCAATTGCTGGATCATAGGGTAGTTCTGTTTAACTTTTTTAGGAGCCTCCATACTGTTTTCTAGAGAGGCTGCACCAGTTTGCACTCCCACAAATACTGTAAGAAGGTTCCCCTTTCTCTACATCCTCACCAGCACCTGTTGTTTCTTGTGTTGTTGATTTTAGCCATTCTGACAGGTGTGAGGTGATGTCATTGTAGTTTGATTTGTATTTCCCTAATGATGAATGATGTCGAGTATCATTTCATGTGTCTGCTGGCCATCTGTATGTCTTCTTTGGAAAAAGAAGACATACTTCTTTTTTTTTTTAATTTAAATTTATTTTTTATTTATTTTCAGCATAACAGTATTCATTATTTTTGCACCACACCCAGTGCTCCATGCAATCCATGCCCTCTATAATACCCACCACCTGGTACCCCAATCTCCCACCCCCCGCCCCTTCAAAACCCTCAGATAGTTTTTCAGAGTCCATAGTCTCTCATGGTTCACCTCCCTCTCCAATTTCCCCCAACTCCCTTCTCTCTAACTCCCCATGTCCTCCATGCTATTTGTTATGCTCCACAAATAAGTGAAACCATATGATAATTGACTCTCTCTGCTTGACTTATTTCACTCAGCATAATCTCTTCCAGTCCCGTCCATGTTGCTACAAAAGTTGGGTATTCATCCTTTCTGATGGAGGCATAATACTCCATAGTGTATATGGACCACATCTTCCTTATCCATTTGTCCGTTGAAGGCATCTTGGTTCTTTCCACAGTTTGGCGACCATGGCCATTGCTGCTATAAACATTGGGGTACAGATGGCCCTTCTTTTCACTACATCTGTATCTTTGGGGTAAATACCCAGGAGTGCAATTGCAGGGTCATAGGGAAGTTCTATTTTTAATTTCTTGAGGAATCTCCACACTGTTCTCCAAAAAGACTACACCAATTCTGCCTACTTCTTAGTTGGATTATTTATTTTTGGGGTATTGAGTTTTATAACTTACTTATTTTTTAAAAAGATTTTATTTATTCATTTTAGAGAGAGAGTGCATGAGCAGGGGGAGGAGCAGAGAGAGAAGAATAAACAGACTCCATGCTGAACATAAAGCCCAGCATGGTACCTGATCTCAGGATTCCAAGATCATGACCAGAGATGAAATCAAGGGTTGGATGCTTAACTGACCAAGCTACCCAGGTGCTCCTTTAAGTTCTTTATATATTTTGGATACTAATCCTTTAACAGATATGTCATTTGCAAATATCTTTTCCCATTCTGTAGCTGTGTTTTAGTTTTGTTGATTGTTTCCTTTGCTGTGCAAAAGCTTTTTATTTTGATGAAGTTCCACTACTTTATTCTTCTTTTTGTTCCCCTTTCCTAAAAGTTGCTACAGCTGATGTCAGAGAGGTTGCTGCCTGTGTTCTCCTTTAGGATTTTGATGGCTTTCTGTCTCATGTTTGGATCTTTCATCCATTTTGAATTTATTTTTGTGTATGGTATAAGGAAATGGTCTAGTTTCATTATTTTGCATGTTGCTGTCCAGTTTTCACAACACCATTTGTTGAAGAGACTGTCTTTTTCCCATTGGATATTCTTTCCTGCTTTGTTGAAGATTAATTGACCATATAGTTGTGGGTTCATTTCTGGGTTTCCTATTCTGTTTTGTTAATATGTGTCTATATTTTTGTCAGTACCATACTGTTTTGATCATTACAGTTTTGAAATATAACTTGAAGTCTGAAATGGTGATACTTCCAGCTTTGCTTTTCTTTTTCAAGGTTGCTTTGGCTATTTGGAGGTCTTTTATGGTTTCTTACAAATTTTAGAATTGTTTGTTCCAGTTCTATGAAAAATGCTGTTGGTATTTTGATAGGGATTTCATTAAATGTATAGATAGCTTTGGGTATTATAGACATTTTGACAATATTTGACAAATTTGTGTATCAGTTCTAGCTAAATTTTGGTGGAGTCTTTCAACAAATTGGATAACCTGGAAAAAGTGGATGAATTCCTAGAAACATACAAACTATCAAAACTGAAATAGGAAGAAATAGAAAACTTGAACAGAATAATAACCAGGAAAGAAATTGAATCCATAATCAAAAAACTCCCAAAAAACAAAAGTCCAGGGCCAGATGCCTTCACAAGCAAGTTCTATCAAACGTTTAAAAAAGAGTTAATAGCTATTTTTCAAACTATTCCAAACTATTCCAAAATATAGAAAAAAACTCATTCTATGAGGCCTGCATTACCCTGACACCAAATCAAGATAAAGACCCAACTAAAAAAAAAAGAGAACTACAGGCCAATTTCCCTGATGAACATGGATGTAAAAATTCTCACTAAAATAGTAGCAAACCAAATCCAATAATACCTTAAAAAATCATTCACCATGATCAGGTAGGATTTATTCCTGGGTTGTCAGGGTGGTTCACTATTCACAAATTAATCAACATGATATACCACATTAATCAAAGGAAGGTTTTCTTTTTCTTTTTCTTTTAAAGATTTTTATTTATTCAGTTGACAGAGAGAGACACTGCAAGAGAGGGAGCACATCAGAAGGAGTGGAAAAGGGAGAAGCAGGCTTCCTGTAGAGCAGGGAGGCCGGTGTAGGGCTCAGGGCTGGATCCCAGGATGCTGGGATCATGGTCTGAGCCAAAGGCAGATGCTTAATGACTGAGCCACCCAGGCGCCCCTCAAAGAAAGATTAAGAACCAAATGATCTTCTCAATAGATGCAGAAAAACCATTTGATAAAGTACAACATTCATTCATGATAAAAACCCTCAAAAAATACGTTTAGAGGGAACATAGCTCAATATAAGAAACTTCTGGGTTTTTAAAAGACTTTTGAGGGAGAAGAGATGAGAAGAACTTACAAAACTTCAGTAGCACTTCAAGGTACAAATCCATTACTTTCCAAAGGAGGAAGTTAGAAAGCTTTAAATTATATCATGGAGTTTTTGTGTGAAATACCAAGAAAGATTTCCTGACAGTAATATATGATATTCATGAGCAAGAAATGATAAACTGAAGCTTTAGAGACTCATTGTTATTTTTAATTTATTTTCTTTAAATTCAGTTAACATTAGTTTATTGTTAGTTTTAGAGGTAGAGTTTAGTGATTCATCAGTTGCATATAACACCCACTGCTCAGTATATCAAGTCCCCTCCTTAATGCCCATCACCCAGTTACCCTATCCCCCACCCACTTCCCCTCCAGAAACCCTCAGTTTGTTTCCTATAGTTAAGAGTCTTTATAGCCTCATTGCTATTAAAGAAACATGGAGATTCCTATCTGCTTAGAATAGCTAAATTAGGTAATGTCTGCCAAGTATATGAGGTAGGGCAGAAAGGGTGACATTAGCTGGATACCTTCTGGAAGAATCAAGATTTTTTTTATTTTTTATTTTTTTTTTAGAAAGGTTTTTGAATTCTTTAAATGAATGAAGTAAAGTAATAACCTAAAAGTATCAACAATTCTTTTTGTTTTTGTTTATCCCTTGAGAAATTTTAGGGATTTAAATAAGGGTAACAGAAACTTAGTTCCTTCTTAGTATTAAACAACAAAAACTCAGCTGAATAAATTTAAAGATTAAATTGGCTTTATTTAGTGATTCATGAATCAGGTAACATACCATCTAGCAACAGAAGGGAGTTTTGTTAAATTGTAGAAAAGGAAAGTTTTTAAGGGCAGAAAGAGGGTGAAAATAAATTTTTAATAAAGATTGGATCTTCTTAAGGGGAATGGAAAAAGGGGGTCTATTAGCAGATCATCTATAGGAATAATCAGGTAATGCCATATTGACTAGTTAAAGGTTATACTCCTAGGGGGGTAAAACTGAAATTACATTATTAAGTTTGGGTTGCTGACACAGGTTTTAGCATAGGTGCCTCCATTTATGGGCTTGCTATCTTTTCTTTAACAGTAGATACTTCCAACAAAGAAAATAATAACCAATATTTTATAGGAAAACAATGTGTCTAGTACTGATTGAGGTTATTGTATGTGCCAGTTCATAAAAATCAGTCTTTATGCGAGTAAATATTTTTAAAGAGCATTTTATAAGTATGTGTGGTAGGTCCCCGATTGATGTCTATATCCCAATCCTTTGAACCTAAATGTAGGAAAAGGGATTTGCAGATGTGATTAAGATTGCTAATTAGTGGACTTAAAGAAGGGATTTTATCCTGAATTACCTGAGTGGGTCTAGTGTAATTACATCGACTCTTCAGTGGTAGAGGAAGACAGAAAACTCAGTAAAAGGTGTGACCAGGGAAGATATAGGAGAGATTTGAAGCATGAGAGGAATTTGGCCCACAGATGCTGGCTTTGAAGGTGGAAGAAGGGGGCCATGAGTCAAAGAATCAAGTGGCCTTTGAATAGCCACCAATGAAATGGAAATGCTAATTCTATAATGATAAGGAATTGAATTCTGCCAACAACTTGAATGAGCAAGAAAATGGATTCTCTCTAGAGATTCCAGATAAGAGTGTAACCTGCTAACACTTTGATAAGATCCCTTGGACTTCTGACTTACAGAACTCTAAGGTCATGAATATGGGTTTTTTATACTGTGAAGTTTGTGGCAGTTTGTTTTAGCAGCAATAGAAAACTAATACATGTTTTCTGTGCTTCAGTGTCAATATAAATGAAGCATATGCCATCTGGTACTATGCTTTCTCTACTTCATCCCTGAGTTCCCCAAAGAGAAGCAGCGATAGAAAATAAATACTAATTCTTGAACAATAAGCCTCTGTTTTATGTAAACAGCTAAGTTACAGAAATAATAACCTAAGTTACAACTGTAGAAATTTCCTATGACCATATATAAGCAAAAATGATTTCTTTTTTATGGTTGTTGATATTATGACTTTCCATCCTAATTACCTCAGAAATCTGTGTTCCCAGGAAAATGCAACACATAGAAACGTTGTATTTTAAACAAACATCATACAAATTTTTCCAAGCACAAAAACAAAGGTACATATTGATCTCAGGTAGGAAAGTGAGTGAATTATTCTCTGCTATCACATAACTTGAATGTGATGAAATAGGTTTTATTTACTGTATTGCTTTGATAAAAAAGAATCATTCTGTTCTAACATGGAAAACAATGTGTAGTTAGGATATTTCTAAGAGTTTAGATTCTATTACAAATTTATTGTAACACTCTGTTTCACCACAATATTGAGTGCTTTAAAGGAATTCTTTATTACAATATGATAAGCACATGAAATTTGCATTAAAGTTGTAAAGATTAACAGTGATTGAAATGTAGGTATGAAGCTTATATGCCTTTTTTAAAATAGAGGGTGGAAATGAGGATTTATGAAAGCCATTTTTGGCTTCATGTTGAGAAAATCAATAATAAAAACAAGAACACAGATGAAAACTGGATAGAAAAGTAAAAGCTTCTAGGCAATAATCATAGAATCCTTGGATCCAGTCATCCTGAAACCAGGTCCTTTCTTAACTTTCCTCTTACATGAGTCAAAGGATTATAATAACTTTTGTACAAGCTAATATACATTCGGTTTTGCCGGTTGCCCAATACAAACTCAGATCAAGTAGTCAATGCCCCTTCTACATAAATCACATAATTTGGTATTTAGGAAGATGCAAAGAGATTTGTATTATACCAAGATTTTAGGAACGAGAACATGTATGTGTAAAACAACTCATTCCTGTGTCAGGATGTCTTACCAAAGGGTTATATAAACAAAATGTATTTTAAAACTTTCAGAAGAAGGAGCTGTATTTATAGTTGGAGCTGTGAATGAAAGCTGAATGAATAAGATCAAGTATTCTCTACAATGGTTGGTATAATTTAAACGAGTAGAGGGAAAACATTTTTAAAATTCATGTTTTTGATGGATCTTAACTAGGACAGAGTCACATCTTATATGAAGGTTTGTTTCTAAAATCATTACAAAACACAAAAAACCAAAAACCAAAATAAATAAAACCCAAAACTGCATCTAATGAAAATCACTCTTTTTAAAACTTTACTATTTTTGAAAAGTTAGAATGGTATATCATTAAGGGTTTATAATAAGATTAAGACTCCCGATGGGTTTCCTGTGCTCTTAAACCCTGTGAGGGTTTAAGATCGTAGGTGGTGCTATAGGTCAGCATTTATCAGGACTTCCATTATGATCTTAGGTGGTGCTATAGGTCAGCATTTATCAGGACTTCCATGTGCGGCCACTCAGACTGATAATGCATAAACATAAGGGCATCTTATTTAGACTTTGATGTGTGAGGCATTGCTAGAATGATGCAATGTATAAATTGTGATAAACTGAATATATGATATTACATGTGTTTGATAGTTTCAGAAAACTATCTAACCTATAATTTGAAATAAATTAGGGTTGATGTTAATATGCTGTGTTTAAGTAGAATTTAGAATGCTCTCACTTACTTATTCATGCAAAAATATTTCCTAAGAGACTACCTTGTTCCAGGAACTTCATTAAAGATACCATGGTAAACAATAGAGATATGATTGCTACGTTCATTGAATTCACATTCTGATGGAAGACACTGTCAAATGGACGTTCTCATTGGGGATATGGATAAGTGCTACAAGTGACGGGGTACTATGGGAACACAAAGAGGGCATTTAGACTGAAATCCAACTAATGAATCAGGACAAAAAGATTTAAGATGTAAGTTTCTTGTGTAGTACTTAGGATTTACTTTTTGTTCTGTGATTTAGAAAAAGACAACAAAAGCCAACCAAAGAAATGAAAGATTCTGAGATTTTTCTGAAGTCCCATCATCACAGCTTCTCATAGTCAGTTACCATAACAAATGCAGTGATTCTGCTAATTGGCTGTTGCTACATTTACTGTGATTTGTTGTCTCTGTTCACAACTAGTGTTCAACACATCATTTTCCTTGTGACAGATGTCGTGTAAGGGATGAATCCAAAGAACTGAAGTTCTAAAAAACCATCCACTTCCTATTGTAGTGTACCCCCTTCATGAGCAAACCAATCAGAGCCATTTAGATCATACTTAAAAATTTATGAAAATATTTGAAAATACCCAAATGAGTAAGAACTCCACAGTTTGTCAATATAACACATTAAATTGAAAAATAAAACAATATAGAATTGAGGTTTTACAGGATGCTTTAAGTAAATTGAGTAAGACATTTGAAATATTCAAAAGTACACAAAATACAAATACATATGCAAAAATTCTCAAAGGTGAAATTAACTCATTACATGGAAGATGTTTTATATTTTAGCAAAATGAATTCTTCATATACTTTGTTAGGTGAATTAAACATTAGATGGATTTGTATTTAATTACAGGACTTTAATTGTATTTACCTAGAGCCCCAATTGAGCAAGATCTTAAAGGATTGATTGGGTTTTAAATAGGAGATTAGTGGTGAGAGAATTCAATTAAAAAAAAAAATGCATGGCATGTGTCAAGAGAGTTGGGGCTTTGCCAACTGGGTGAAGTTTCTAGTGTGTGCAGAATAGTTAATGAGAGGAAATGTAAGTGGGGCCCAAAGAGTAAGAAGTTGGAATGACTACTGTATAAATCTCCAAAATGAATTTTGTACCATGAAGAGGAAAGTGTGCAGTATTGATGTATTTATGCTATGTGGACCTTCCATACAGTGGGGGAAGACACACATTCATTATTGAACATGTACGAGATAATAGCTACTTTTCTACACTGTGAATAGTGAGTAAAACAGAAAAAGGTACCTGCCTCTTAGACCCTATACCTTATTTTAAAGGTAATATAATTCCAATTATGATGAAAGTTTTGGGGAAGAGCAGTGAAGAGAGAGTAGGACTCAGTTTATAAGAGAACAGAAAGTAGAGAGAAAATCAATTATTGTTTTATGATCAGCTGAGGGACTAAAATAGTGAATGATAAATAGGATACACAGATAGTCTTATTGATGTGATTTTGAATGTCACCAGTATCACTGAGTAGTTAAATAAGATTCTTTGGACAGTATGTATGTATCCAAATAACACAAGTCCTGGAAATGAAGTTGAAAGATGGTCGTAATAAATTGTAGAGTGTATTCTTATTGTGGAATGAAGGATGGACTTCCTATTGTTTCCTGAATCACATCTTTTAGGTCTTGCTGTAAAGTTGACAATTAGAGGCAATTATTTTATGATTAAAAAGCTAGGTAACCCTAGTCATTTCCAGATTAAATTAGGTTTCAGCTCATTAAAAAAATTGACATCTTGCCCCTCTCTCTCTTCTTCCTTAGGTTGATGTTTCCCTTTTCCACAGCTCAACAGGAAAGGGAGTATCTGCTTTTTTTTTTTCTTTCTTTAAGAATTTATTTAAGAGAGATTGAGAGCACAGAAGGAGTGTGAGAGAGAAAGAAGCAGACTCCCTGCTGCGCAGAGAGCTCAATGTGGTACTCATTCTCTGGACCCTGGGATTCTGACCTGTGTCAAAGGCAGATGCTTAACCACCTGAGGTACCCAGGTGCCCTGTGAGTGTCTGCTTCTCAGTGCATTTAATGCTGTGGCTGGCCCCACCTAAGAGTTTCATTATTTTTTTATGGTGACATGGATGCATTTTGTGGTTTCAGGTGGAAAGAAGATTCAAAAGTAAAAATTAAATTTAGTTCTAAAAAATATATATTATGTTTTTGCATATGAAATGTTATGCATTTAAATTCACACTCACTGTACTAAGTATTTTCTCAAACCATTAGAGAAAGGGAAGATTTTGCTGAAAATTAGCAGATACCAATAATGATGGGGATAAAATAGTATAAATGTATTTCCATGTTCTTCAAAAGAACATGGTAGAACAGGTAGGTTATGTAGGAAAGATGGGAAGCAGAGGAAAGTTCAGTTATTTGGGAATATCCATTTTGTAAGGACAAGACACACTGAGTTTGCAGTAAGAAATGGAGGACAAATGAGGAAGGAAGACAAGAACCTAAATTTGTACATTGCCAGCCCTATAGCTTATTTTAACCAGACTCACAGTGCTCACCTCCAACCAGGCTTTGAACTGATTTCACTTGCTCACCATCTAGTTCCTGTCACATAGTAGTAGTGTGAGGTCCTTTGTGTGTGACATTCCTGTATAACATACGGACAATGTATGAAGAAGCCGTGGGTTGTAGTATAAGAAACTGAACCCAAAACTAAGAAGCTGGATCATGAAGCTTTCTAAAGATAGTATTTGCTACTTATGTGTAAATACACTATACGTTTCAAGCTGATATTGTTAGGGTACAAAATACTCATCTGGGACAGGTTGAATACTGTCACTTCCAATCTAAACATAGTTCCCTTGAAGAACTGAGGAGACTATAGAAGCCCAGTTCACACACTATCATCCAGCTTCGTATCTCCTGTTGAGATTTTCTCAGAATTTATCTTTTGTGTTTATAGCAGTAAACTGTAACCTTTATAGGTTGTACGTGTCAAAATGCTCATTTCCATCAAGCCTCATCTCAGTACTCTGTGGGACATTGACAAAACATCACAGAAACTGGCTCACATGGACAATTTAATGCAACCCTTAGTGACTTCCTCAGCATGTATCACTTGTCTCTTTATCCGGTGGGCCACCCTTATCTGTATTTTCACTTCTGTTACCTGTTTACAAAATGTATTTCACTGTCTTATGGATTACATTGTGACAGTTTATGTGTTGAAAAAACTTTTTTTTACATGGGTCTCTTATTTCTCAGATTCTACCTTTCAATAATATTTACACTTAAATTCCATTTGAACAAATAATTTATTTTCCTTTGGAAATGTGAACACCACAGAGAGAGGTAGTGGTCTTTAGAGAGGGACAGAAGTTAGTCAGCAGAAACCATAGAGTCTAGTCATAGTGTTCATCCCATTTGTTTTGCTGTGGTATCTGTGACCCAATCATAGTCTTTAAATGTTCACTCCATTTTCCACTGTGCTATCTCCTTAGCTAACTTCTTAAGTCTCTGATAGAGACAGTTCAGCTGGGGAAGGTTCAGCTGCTTTCCAGGGACACTTAGGCTTCAGGACTCAGAGGATTCAGGATGTGGATAACACATTTCTCTCTGACCAAGATACTAGACTTTGTCATTCCTAATCTATCATTAATACATGACTCTGACATGAGAAATTTTTCCAAAGACTTCTGACCCTCAGAATTCTTCAGAGAATTAAGGTGGTTTTAGGTCATTCTCAGCCCCCACCTCCATCTAGAGACTCACCCAAGAGCGGTGGGAGAATTCAGAGGCATTGTCACCAACATCGAAACATCAATTCTTTTCCCTTCCTCCATCTTGGAGAATCTTGCATGCATATGTGGTTCCTTTAAGAGAGAATTATTACTATCTCTGCTTCATGGTGTCCTCTCCTAAATCTTTCCTTCTTACATTTGGGCCAATAGTGACCTTATATCTTTCAACCCAAATGAAAGATGATAAAAATCTTCTTGGTTCTCTAACCAAGTCTCTGCCCTCTTCTCTCTCTCTCTCTCATTGCCAATTGAAAAAATAAATAAATAAATAAATAAATAAATAAATAAATAAAGCATACTCAGTGTCTTGTATGAGTCCTCACTTCCGTTCTTATACTCTGTTGTCAAGGTTGTCCTCCTGATGCTGACTGCAGTTAGGTTACTCCTTTATCATAAAATCATTATTGACTTCCCATTGCCTACAGAAGAGTACTTAGTTTCATTGCTTACAAATTCATACTCCTAAATGATCTGACCTATTTGTCTTCTCAACTCTACTTTCCACCATTCCATTTAATTTCAACCCTCTTGGCAAATTTCAATTCCTTAATGTGTTTCATATATGTATTTTTTTTCAACCATTCCTCCATGCTCTATTAAGTGTCAGAAAATGCCTTTATTTTTTTTAAGGATTTTATTTATTTGACAGAGAATGATCACAAGTAGGCAGAGATGCCAGCAGAGAGAGAGAGGAGGAAGCAGGCTCCCTGCTGAGCAGAGAGCATGATGCGGGGCTTGATCCCAGGACCCTGGAATCATGACCTGAGCCGAAGGCAGCGGCTTAACCCCCTGAGCCACCCAGGTGCCCCCAGAAAATGTCTTTATGTTACCATTTTCATGTGTTCTAATTTTAGTGAACTTTCAAGAGTCAGCTAAAATTTTTCCCTCAGATTGTCAACACACACACACACACACACACACACACACACACACGGGAAACTCTTCCATCCAAGCTGCCACAACCCTTTCCTCATACTTCTCTTAGTCGCTTATTCTCCATCCTATAATATATTAATTGAAGCCCATGTCAGCTCCTGTGTTCAACTACATTTTATGTTTCTTAAGTTGAAAAAATTTTCCTTAATCCTTATATTCCCAGAAAAATAATAATGTATAAAGTGTAAAATAGTCAATAGATGTTTATGATAAAAGTAATTAATTTATATTTGGCTTCTTTCTTTAATAGATTATTTTGGGGAACACCAGGGGGTTCTGTTGGTTAACCATTTGACTCTTGATCTCAGTTCAGGTGATCTCAGGATCATGAGTTCAAGATCTGCATTGGGCTCTGAGCTGGGCATTGAACCTACTTTAAAAAAAATAATAAATAAAATAAATAGATTGGTATTGCATCACAGGAAGAAGATTTTGGTGAGTTTTTATTTTACCTAAACTAGTTGTGTAATATTATGTGTGTGCATTTACATGTATGCACACACATCATTGCAGAACATATGAATGATTGATTTTGGCTTTAAATAATTTACAAGCAAGTCAAACATGTTCTAGTTTTTGGAAACTTTACTTTAGGGAGTGATAGGAGGAAGGAAAATGCTATGTTGTATTTTCAGTTGCTACTTTACATCAGCTTTTGGAAGAAAAGAGAAAACAACTTAATACCTCACCATCAATCTTTTTGGTCAGCCTGACCATGTGCAGCATTCTTTTAGTTTTATTACCTAGCAAGCTGGCAATTTCAGGAGTATTCAGCATTGTCAGTCAGCCCCTATGATATGGAAAAAGCAGTGCATGTCATTTTTAGGGCATCTCCTTTCCAATATGGTATAAGTTTATTAAGGCCATTTTTTCACTCATGAAATTATAATGAACCAGATTTTCACACATTTTACAAGAATTGGCCTATGCAGCTTAAAAATTAAGTTGAGCAATTGTGCTCACTTTGGCAGCACATATACTAAAAAAAAATTAATTTGAACAAAATTAAAATAAAATTTAGTATACTTGTGTGTTATTTTAAATCCTTAAACTGAATGTGTAATATGAACTCCATATGATTATAAGTTGATTTGCTGAATTAAAGAAGGGGAAGAAGGTCCTGGTATGAAAAAAGAATGAAGTCTACAAAGGAAATTGTGTCTAGTTTAAGCCATGAAAAAAAATTAAAAGGAGAAAATAATATAACTGGTTTGGTATTAGTAGAATAATCTAAAAGGTGATAGAATAATCAGGAATTCTAGGAGACAGGAAAAAAAGCAAGCAAATCAGTGAATAATGTTAATAGAAAGACCACTTATGGGGAAAAACGAACCAGTATTTTATTGATTTCATAAAGAGCCAGAAAAAATATTGAAGACTTAGGACTCTGAGGTTTGGCTCTTAATTTTTTTTTTGTTTAGAAAGTATTAAAATTACTGTTCATCTAAGTCACCTAGAAATATAGTTTTATTGTCAAAGAAGTGAACATAATAGACCTAAGTTTTCTTAAAAGATCTTTACATCAGATGTAAGCCTATAGAGTCTGTATCATAAGAAAATGTAAAGAAAAGCAGAAGCTGAAATAGCCCTACAAAGTTGGTTTCTCTTTTAAAGCATTTAAAAAAAAAGATTGTTTTTGTTTTACAATTGTTTGCCTAATAGTACTCTATCATATTTAGATTCAAGTTATATAAACATTTTGTTAACAACTGTTGATGAGGCTTAATAATAATCTACCTCCTATATTATTTATCTTTATGAAAATTGCTGAGTTTTTCACTTTGTTTCTTTTCATGGAGAAAAGGATGATTAGAAAGGCCACTTTCCTGAATATTGAACAGATGGATGAAAATAACTGAGTGATATTGAATGCTTTACATACTGACTAACCTAGCAAAATAGATTTAATATTTCTGTAGGTCCTACAAGGTATCCTATCATTTCATTACTTTTATTTCTGGAAACAAAACTTTTCAAAATATTTAATGAAAGATGTCAAAGTAGGCATTAGAGAAAATATTAAGAGAAGGCATGCTGCCTGTTTTCCTGTGAGGCCCTCAATAAAGATCTCTTTTATTTCTTGGGTTCTAATATATTCAATTTTATTTTATGTTGTAGAATCATATTTGAGTTATTTTAGTATGATTATGACATATACAGAATTTAGAAATATAAACTAGATGGATTAACAAGGAATTATGCCATTGACTTAATATATTACTATAAGGAATTCATGTAACTCCTTTGGGTTATAATTTCCTAGGATGTTTATTTTTCTAACAGGAAAAAAAGCACAGGATATTTTTTGAACACTCTTCTCTTTAGCTAAAAGGCTATTCTGAAAGTCAGGCTTGTTTTGCAAAGTTATTCCTGGAGAAGATTGACTCAGAGGGCAGCATAACTTATGATTACCATTACTCTGAATAAATGGTTCTCTTATGAGTAATACTGAGATCATGATTTTTAAGCACTTATGGCTTTCCTTGAACCCAACACACTTGACAAAACATACATTAGGAAAAATTCAAGTTAACATGTTATGTTAAAAGGATTTATAAAATATGTTATAGACATCTTACATATTTATTAATATTAATGAGTTGTACACTTTGAATTTTGAAGAAACTGAAATTTCCCAGTGGGAACAGGCATAATGGCAAAGTTGAGTAGTAGAGACAAGGGTTCTAGACTTGTGTGGACTTGACTTAATCATGACCTCTGGTGTCAGTTTTCTATGTTGTAAAAAGAGGAAGTTGGAATAGTTGATGTATAAGGTCTCTTATAGATGTGTACATCTAAAATTTAAGTTGTTTTATCTATAAATTTAAAAATTTATTGATCATTTTATTTAGAATATATTTGGATTAAAAAAAGTTGTGAAAGAATATCAATCACTATTACCCTTGTTAGTAACATCTTACATTAGTATAAAATACTGGTCACATTTAAGGGACTAATGGATACATAAGTATTAACTAAAGTTTATATTTTTAGTTAGATTTCCTTAATTCTTACCTAATGGTCTTTTTATATTCTAGTATCTCATATAGGATACCATATTATATTTAGTTAGTCATCACATCTCCTTGGGCTCCTCTTGACTGTGATACTTTCCCAGATTTTCCTTGTTTTTGATGACATTGACAGGTTGTTTTTATTTACTTGTTTTTTTGACATTGACAGTTTTGAAGAGTAGGGAAGTCTTTTATGGAATTTTTTTCTGTGTTTCTTCTTATGACTAGGCTGAGGGTCTAGGTTTTTAAGAAGGCCACGGAAGTAAAGTGTCAGTGTCACCACATCACATCAAAGGTACATACTATCAACATGATTTATCACTGTCAATGTTGACCTTGGTGACCTGAAGTAGTGTTTCTCAACAACAAAGGTACTCCTTTTTCTGCCTTTCTATATTCTCTCTTTGAAAAGAAGTCATTATGAGTAACCCATATTTAAGGAGTAAAGAGTTACACTCCACTTTCTTGATGGTGGAGTATCTACAATAATTTGCAACTCTACTGGATGGGAGATTTGTCTTATTTATTTATTTGTTTATTCAATTATTTATATATCAGTGAGGACTCAGAGATATTTATTTTATAGTTTAGGTTATTATATAATATTACTTATTTTTTTAATTTTTTATTTTTTTTAAATTTTTTTTAATTTTTTATTTTTTATAAACATATATTTTTATCCCCAGGGGTACAGGTCTGTGAATCACCAGGTTTACACACTTCACAGCACTCCCCAATGTGGCTAAAATCAACAAGTCAGGAAATGACAGATGCTGGTGAGGATGTGGAGAAAGGGGAACCCTCCTCCACTGTTGGTGGGAATGCAAGCTGGTGCAGCCACTCTGGAAAACAGCATGGAGGTTCCTCAAAATGTTGAAAAAATATAATATTACTTATTTATTCCTAAACTTGTTCCAGCTTTGGTTATTGGAAGGTCTTTCAGTTGGCTGCTATGTCTCTTTGATATACCCACATCATTGTATGTGAATGTGTATGTGTTTAAATACTTTTTGACTCTACAAAATGCTCCAAGTTCATATGTATTTATGCTTCAGTTCTATATAAACCATTTATCCAAGAAGCCCGATTTTTTTTATTAGAAAATAGTACTAGAAACCAAAATCTGAGCACTAATATGTTTGTTGCTACTAGGATGTCTTGCTTCTAGGCACTTTCAGCTAATAGTAAAGAAATGTATGCATACATACTAACATGTATTTATATAGCTATAAATATTTATAGCTTATATTTAAATTTTTGTCTATGTAGAAAGTATTAAAATTACTGTTCATCTAAGTCACCTAGAAATACAATTTTACTATCAAAGAAGTAAGCATAATAGACCTAAGTTTTCAGAAAAGATCTTTACATCAGGGGGTGCCTGGGTGGCTCCGTGGGTTAAAGCCTCGGCCTTCCGCTTGGGTCAAGATCCCAGGATCCTTGGATTGAGCCCTGCATCTGGCTCTCTGCTCAGCAGGGAACCTGCTTCCTCTTTCTCTGCCTGCCTCTGCCTGCCTCTCTGCCTGCTTGTGATCTCTGTCAAATAAATAAATAAAATCTTAAAAAAAAAAAAAACCTTTACATTAGATGTAAGCCTATAGTCTGTATCATAAGAAAATGGTAAGAAAAAGAAGCTGAAATAGCCCTACAAAGTAGATTTCTCTTTTAAAGCATTTAAAAAAATTTTTTTTGTTTTACAATTGTTTGCCTCATAGTACTCTATCATATTTAGATTCAAATTATAGAAACATTTTGTTAACAACTATTCATGAGGCTTAATAATAATCTACCTCCTTTATTATTTATCTTTATGAAAATTGCTGAGCATGAGTTCATACTAATGTCTCTGACCAATCAATTACCACAGGGGTCATTGAAGCCTTCTCCTTTTGCTTGTCTAAAACCTTCCATTCCAACAGTGATAAACCTGACGCCCAACACCCACCATTCATTTACTTAACTGTTCAAGTGCAGTTCACATGTGTAGTGGTGTCAGTCTGTTAAGCCATAACCCTGTAGGAAACAACTTTATGAACTAGATAGAGTTCATTACTTACGTGAAGTTCCTTTTGCTTTTAGTCTTACAGACTCCATTTGTTTTCCAGGTTACTGAAATGAACAATTTTTTCATATACTCCTTCCATGAGGTTAGTTCATATATTTGTAATATAGTTAGATTTTTTTATTGTCACAGAATTTTATGCAGGGATCATTTAACCTGTATGTGATTTTTTAAAAATCTGCATATATTAAGGTTTGCTCATTCTGCTGTAAAGTGCTATGGGTTTTGTAAATATAAAGTATCAGAGAGCCACCATAACATCATTATATAGAAGAGTTTCACCATCCTAAAAAAATTCTCTGTGCTTTACCTATTTAACACCCTCACCCAAAACCAAGTTTCTTACATGACTGATTTGTTTGCTGTCTCTATAGTTTTTTCTTTCCCAGAATGTCATATAAATTGAATTGTAAAGTCTGCAGCATTTTTCAGACTAAATCTTTCATTTATCAATATGCATTTGAAGTTCATTCATGTCTTTTTATGACTCAATAGCTCACTCCTTATTGAAGAATAGGATTCCATTGTATGAATAATCATAGTTTGCTATCCATTAACCTACTGAAGAGCATATTGTTTGCTTCCAGTTTTTGGTATTAGGAATTAAATTGTTAGAAACATTCATATTCAGATTGTTGGTAGCCTAAGTTTCCAAATCAGGTGGGTAAGTACTTGGAAGTGTGATTTCTGGATCGAATGTTAAGAGTGTATTTAGTTTTATAAGAAACTGCCAAACTGTCTTCCAGAGTGACCATACCATTTTTTTCCCCACAAGCAGTGAATGAGAGTTTCTCGTGCTCTGCATCCTAGCGAGAAGTTGGCAGTTCTTTTCTTTTGAAGCCGTTCTAATAAGTGTGTAATGGTATCTGACATTTCTCATTACTATTTCAATGTACATATGATATTTAGCATTTTCCCACATGCTTATTTGTCATCTGTATATTTTTATAAGGTGTCTGTTCAGATATTTTGCCCAATTTTTGAGTTTTTTGTTTCTTATTGTTGAATTTTAAGAGGCTTTGTATATTTTGAGTAGAAATGCAACATGAGAGATTTTTTTATCATGAATGTTGGAATTTGTCAAATGGCTTTTTTTCTGCATAAATTAATATATGTATTTTCTTCTAAAGCTAGTCAATATGTAGATTATATTGACTGAATATAATCTATAAACCTATATATAAATATAAATATATATAAATATATATTTTATATATAATATATGTAAATATAAATCTATATATAAATATAATCTATAAAATATTGAATCATTCCAGTATACCTGGAATAAATCCCACCAGGTCATTATGTTATATTTTTTATACTACTGGATTAAATTTGTTAGGAGTTTTTTTTTATTTGTACTTATGAGAGATGTTGGTCTGTAGTTGTCTTTCTGTTTGTTTGTCTTTTTTTTTTTTTTTTGCAATATCTTGATCTGGATTTTGTTACAGAGTAATACTGACCTCCTAGAATGAGTTAGGAAATGTTTCTTCTGTTTCTATGTTTTGGAAGAAACCAGAGACAGTTTCTGTTACTTCTTTTTTAAATGTTTAGTAGAATTCACCACTGACACGATCTGCGCCTGATGCTCTATTTTATCTTATTTTTAAATTGAGGTATAATTAACCAAAATTCTATATATTTAAAGTATACAACCTGATATTTTGATATATGTATGCATTGTGAAATTACAGTAATCAACCTCATTAACATATTTATCATTTCACATAGTATTTTTCTTCTGTGGTAAGAACACTTAAGATCTACCATCTTAGCAAAATTTTTAAGTATACAGTACAATTTTATTACCTATACTGAATCATACTGAACATTAGATCTCCAGAATTTATCTATCCAGAATAACTGAAACTTTGTACCATTTCACCAACATTTCTCCATTTGCCTCAACCTCTTGGCCTTTGACAATCACCATTCTATTCTCTGCTTCTGTGAGATCAACTGTTTAATTCTGTGTATCAGTGAAATCATCTGGTGCTTTATTTTTATTTTTTTTTATTTTATGTTTATATTAACATTTAATGTATTATTTGCCCTCTAGTGTTTTATTTTTGGAAGGTTATTAATTATTGATGTAGTTTCTTTGATAGATATTCTTGTGTGAGTTTTGGTAGTTTTTTTTTTTTTTTTTTTTTTTTTTTATTTTTTATAAACATATAATTTCTAAGGAATTGGTCCATTTCAATTATGTTTTCAAATTTGAGGACATAGAGTTTCTCATAACATTCCTTTATTATTCTTTTAATGTCCATGAGATAAGTAGTGATGACTTTATTTCCAATAGTGGTAAATTGTGTATTTTCTCTTTTTCTTAATAAACTGACTAGAGTTTCATGAATTTATGGCTCTTTAAAGAGCCATCTTCATTGTTATTGTTGTTGCTGATTTTCTCTATCATTTTCCTCTTTCCAATTTCATTGATTTCTGCTTTTCTATCTCCAGTTTCTTAATATGGAAACTTCAGTTATTGATTTGAGATTTTTCTTCTTTTCTGAAATAGGCATTTAATGCTATAAATTTCCCTCCAATCATTGCTACTGCTGCATAGCACAGATTTTGATAAGGTGTATTTTCATTTTCTTTTATTTCAGAATATTTTAAAATTTCTCTTAAACTTTCTACTTTATGTGGATTATTTAAAAAGGTGCTATTTAATTTCCAAATATTGGGGGATTTTTCTGCTATATTTCTATTATTGATATCCAGCCCATTTTCATCTTGTTCTGATAGATCATGTACTATTTATGATTTCTGTTCTTTTAAATTTGTTTTGGTATGTGTTATAATCTAGAATGCAATCTATTTTGGTGAATATACCATTTGAGTCTGAGAAGAATGTATTCTTCTGTTGGATGGAGTGTTCTAGAAATGCGAATTAAATCCGTTTGATTCATGGTGCTGTCATTATATTCTTACTGATTATTTTGCCTACTTTATCTATTAATAACGGAAAGAAATGTGTTGAAATTCTAACTTTAATAGTGGTTTTGTCTGCTTTCCTTTAAGTTCCATCAGCTTTGGTGTCATTTATTTTCATGCTTTTTTGTTAGATGAATGCATTTAGGCTTAATATGTTTTCTTGGAAAATTGACCCCTTTCGCATAATGCAGTGTCCTTTTTTTTTCTTTTATTTATTTTCAGCATAACAGTATTCATTATTTTTGTACCACACCCAGTGCTCCATGCAATCCGTGCCCTCTCTAATACCTACCACCTGGTTCCCCCAACCTCCCACCCCTGCCACTTCAAACCTTTTTATGACTGATAATATTCTGAAATCTGCTTTGTCTGAGGTTATTAAATTTTCTTTTGATTAATGATGTTAGCATGGCATATCTGTACCTGTATCTTTCATTTTATCCTGTATGAATCTTTATATTTAAAGTGAGATTAGTGTAGACAACATATACTTGGGTGGTTTGGTTGTTTTTTTTTTTTTTTTTTGTATACACTCTGATAATCTCTTCTAATTGGTATATATAAACCATTTTACATTTAAAGTAGGTATTGGTACAGCTGAACAACATCTACCATGTTTGTAACTGTTTTCTATTCTTGGAAATTTTTTATTGTTTTTCCATTTTCTGGCTTCTCTGGTTTTAATTGAACATTTTTACATGAGTCCATTTTACCTTCTATTTTAATGTGTCAGTTATACTTCTTAAAAATATCTGGTCTCCCTAGAGTCTAAAATATATATTTTTATATAATCTAAATTCATTTTCAAATAATATGGTACCACTTCATATGTAGTGAAGACAACTTATTAACAGGGTATTTCCAATTCCTTCCTCTCATCCCTTGTGACAGTGATGTCATTCATTTTACCTATACATATGCTATAAGTACCTAATACATTGCTACTATTATTGCTATAAAGAGTTATTTTTTTAGATCAATAGTGTAATAGAAATAAATAATTTTTATGTAGCCCTTCTCTATTCCACTTCCTTTCTTTATTAGATTAAAATTCCATATGTTTACGTAGCTTTATAGCTCTTTTTTTTTTTAGATGTATTTATTTATTTATTTATTTGACAGACAGAGATCACAAGTAGGCAGAGAGGCAGGCAGAGAGAGAGGAGGAAGCAGGCTCCCCACCAAGCAGAGAGCCTGATTCGGGGCTCGATCCCAGGACCTCAGGATCATGACCTGAGCCAAAGGCAGAGGCTTTAACCCACTGAGCCACCCAGGTGCCCCTATAGCTCATTTCTTTTAAGCACAAAATAATATCTCATTTCCTGAATGTACTACAGTTTAATTATCTATTCACTTACTGAAGGACATCTTAGTTTCTTCCAAGTTTTGGCAATTATGAATAAAGCTACTTATAAAGATTCATATGCAGATTCTTGTGTGGACATAAGGTTCCATCTCATTTGGATAAATACCAAGCGTGTAATTGTTAGACCATAAAGCAGTAAGAGTATGTTTAGTTTTATAAGAAACTGCCAAACTACTAACACTAAGGAAACAGAAACAGTCATCAACAGTTATACACCAATAAGTGAAGCAACCTAGAAGAAATGGATGCATTCCTGGAATTCTATAACCTATAACCAAGACTGAAACAGGAAGAAATTGAAATGACTAGACCAATATCTAGTAACGAGATTGAAACAGTGATCAAAAACCTCCCAAAAAACAAGAGTCCAGGACTTGATGAATTCCCAGGGGAATTTTACCAAACATTTCAAAGAAAGAAAAATACCTATTCTCCTGAAGCTGTTTCAAAAATAGAAACAGAAGGAAAACTTCCAGACTCTTTCTATGAAGCCAGCATTACCTTGGTTCCCAAAACAGAAAAAAAACCATCAAAAAGGAGAATTACAGACCAATATCCCTGATGAATATGGGTGCCAAGATTCCCAACAAGATCCTAGCTAATAAGATCCAACAGTACATTAAAAAAATTATCCACCAAAAGACCAGGTGGGATTTACCCCTGGGATGCAAGGGTGGTTCAACCCTCACAAATCAATCAGTGTGATAGAACAAATCAATAAGAGAAGAGAGAAGAACCACATAGTCCTCTCATTTGATGCCAAAAAAGCATTTGACAAAATACAGCATTCTTTTCTTAATAAAACTCTTCAATGTATAGGGATGGAGGAAACATTCCTCAACTTCATAAAATCTATCTATGAAAAACCCAGAGTAAAATCATTCTCAATGGGGAAAAGCTGAGAGCTTTCCCATTTTGTTCAGGAACATGACAGGGATGTCCACCTTTGACACTATTGTTTAACACAGTACTAGAAGTCCTAGCAACAACAATCAGACAACAAAAAGAAATGAAAAGTATTCAGATTGATAAAGAATATGTCAAACTCACTCTTCCCAGGTTACATGATATCTTACATGGAAAACCCAAAAGACTCCCTCAAACTACTAGAACTCATACAGCAATTCAGTAATGTGGAAGGATACAAAATCAATGTACAGAAATTAGTTGCTATCTTTTTTTTTAAGATTTTTTAAAATTTATTCATCTGACCAACAGAAATCACAAATAGGCAGAGAGGCAGGCAGTGAGAGAGGAAGGGAAGCAGGTTCCCCACTGAGCAGAGAGCCCAATGTGGGGCTTGATCCCAGGACCCTGAGATCATGACCTGAGCTGAAGGCAGAGGCTTTAAACCACTGAGCCACCCAGGCTCCCCAATTAGTTGCTTTCTTATACACTAACAATGAAACTATAGGAAGGGAAATTAGAGAACTGATTCCATTTACAATAGCACCAAAAACTGTAAGATACCTTGGAATAAACCTAACCAAAGAAGTAAAGGATCTGTACTTGAGGAACTTCAGAACATTCATGAAAGAAATTGAAGACACAAAAAGATGGAAAAACATTCCATGCTCATGGATTGGAAGAATAAACATTAAAATGTCTATACTGCCCAGAGCAATCTATATTTTCAGTGCCAACTCTATACTTTTAGTGTCATCCCAATCAAAATTCCATTGACATTTTTCAAAGTGCTGGAACAAACAATCCTAAAATTTGTATGGAACTAGAAAAGACCCTGAATCGCCAAGGAAATGTTGAAAAAGAAAAACAAAGCTGGGGCATCATGTTGCCTGATTTCAAGCTATATTACAAAGCTCTGATCATCAAGACAGTGTGGTACTGGCACAAAAACAGACACATAGACCGAAGGAACAGAGCAGAGAGCCCAGATATAGACCCTCAACTCTATGGTCAAATCATCTTCAACAAAGCAGGAAAAAATATCCAGTGGGAAAAAGACAGTCTCTTCAATAAATGGTGCTGAGAAAATTGGACAGCTACATACAGAAGAATGAAACTCAACCATTGTATTACACCATACACAAAGATAAACTCAAAATGGATGAAAGACTTCACTGTGAGACAGGAATCCATTAAAATCCTAGAGGAGATCTGGTGATTCACAGACCTGTACCCCTGGGGATAAAAATATATGTTTATAAAAAATAAAAAATTATTAAAAAAAAATAATCACTAAAAAAAAAAAAATCCTAGAGGAGAACATAGGCAGTAACCTCTTATACATTGGCCACAGCAACTTCTTTCAAAATATGTGTCCAAAGGCGAAGGAAACAAAAGTGAAAATCAACTATTGGGACTTCATCAAGATTAAAAGCTTCTGCACAGCAATGGAAACAGTCACCAAAACAAAGAGACAACCTATAGAATGGGAGAAAATATTCTCAAATGACACTACAGACAAAGGGCTAGTATCCAAAATCTATAAAGAACTCACACTCTTTTTGTGTCTTTTTCAATTTCTTTCATGAGTGTTCTATAGTTCCTCGAGTACAGCAATCAGAAAACAAAGAGAAATAAAATGTATCCAAATTGGCAATGAAGAAGTCAAACTCTCTCTTTTTGCAGATGACATGATATTTTATATGGAAAACCCAAATACTCCACCCCCAAACAACTAGAACTCATACAGCAATTCAGTAATGTGGCAGGATACAAAAATCAATGTACAGAAATCAGTTGCTTTCTTATACACTAACAGTGAAAACACAGAATGGGAAATTAGAGAATCGATTCCATTTACTATAGCATCAAGAACCATAATATACCTGGGAAAAACCTAACCAAAGAGGTAAAGGATCTGTACTTGAGGAACTACAGAACACTCATGGAAGAAATGAAGAAGACACAAAAAGATGGAAGACCATTCTATGCTCTTGGATTGTATATGTTCGTTTTTTACTCAAATTTGAAGTTTAACATATTGCCAAGCCCAGAAGAACTTTGATAAAAAGTAGTAAAGAAATTTTAGGTCTAGATTTAGCAACAATGCAATTTAAATATCATTAATGGCAGAGTATAACTAAGCAATAAAATTCGGGGTTATTCTCATTTCTGGTATTTTGTTTAATTTTCCTTAAAAGCAAGATCTATATCATAGATCCTAGACTTATTCAACTGGCTCAGTGCCCAGATTGCACAAAGATTTCAGGTAAAATAGATAATCTAGGTGAAGACTGGGATAAACATATGAAATATGTAATTTTGCATAGGCTTGGGAGACATAGAGGGAATTGTTCTTACAGAATAATTTCTGGCAACCTATTTGCTTTCTACAGAAAATGTCCAGTTTTGGCTAGTTCAACAAGTCAACCATGACCTCATAGATAAAAGCATAAATGAGAACAGCAGCTGTACCTGAATATGGTGCCATTTCCTTAGTAATTGTTTTTATATGGTCATGACTTAAATACAGTCATACATTCTCCCAGCATGACTGCTAATGAAATGTTTTTCATTTTTTTAATTCTCTTACATAAGATAACTCTAAATGTCTGTTTCTCTAGCCGCCGTATGTTGGTATTGTGTCTAGCTACTACAACAAAACTTACATGTTTGTAAGAAACTCCAGATTCCTTCTATATATGGTGGTAACAGAAAAGACATTCCATTCTCATTGCTTTACACATGGAAAATGCCATTTTTAGAATTTTTTCAAAGTGTGCCAAGAAACTGTACTATTTGGCCTGAGAAAACTGAATGGCATGCATCTGCCAACTCCTGCTACTGTTGTGAGGTCATTGCTAAGCATCTTATTAAGTGTTTATACCAACAGCTTTTCCATGATGGTGATTAACAGGCTTTTCCTAAGAACTAAATTTTAATACAGCTACTTTTCCATTTTATTCAGAATACATTACATCTATAAACATAAATTAATATATTCCTTTAACCAAGTATATATATTCTGTTTGTTCTAGGTACTACATAAACATAGGATTCAAACAGACCTTGAAAAAATCATCTAGTCTAACACCCTACCTTTATTCAATAAAGCAACCAGTATGGCTACTGCACATTAGTTCCATAGTTGCTAAATTAGGGATAATTCAGGGTCCCATGGTAGAATCAAAGTAGCCAAGGTAATAGTGAGATATTTGTGGAGTTAGAGAGTCACTTTTTATCAGCCTGAATAGTTTATATTGTTTACTATAGTTCCATATTTTATCAACTGGCATGAGCTAAATATCAGCTGTGGTAATATAAAAACTAAGTGTGGGAAGTCTTACTCTTCTCTGGGACCTTAATATACCATGGCACCATTTCCTTCTGAGGCCAAATAAGGTCTCGAATTCTATCCCAGATCTCCAGGGCCTCACCATCAATCAAAGCAAGCTGTCTATTTTGAAAAAAGAAAAAACAAACCAACAAAACCCAACAACAAGCCAAAAAAATTTAAAAAAAGAAAAACAAAAAACTTCATCTATGATCTGAAAGAATTACAAAAAGATGAGAATTCCAAATTTTCTTTAATTCCAGTTATTCTTTTTTTTTATTGTGTTATGTAATTTCAGCTATTCTTCATGGTCAATATTATCAAGGAATTCTTAATCACATCTTGCATATAATCCTGCAATTCTCTCCTTAAGAAGTCTTATCTAATTCCATGCGCTCATACTGATACTCAAACACATCCTTCTCTGAAGTCTTATATTTTCTCTAAATCGCACAAGTTAGCACTTGCTTACACAGTAATTTCTATTACCTTCCAATTGTTTCATGTTTGGATGACTTGCTCGCTTTAGCAAGGTGAGCTATTATTGAATATAAGTATAATATATATACACATACATAATATATATATCTATAATATTTAATTTGTATTTCTTACATTTACCATAGATTTATCTGTATATTATATATATTGCTTATAGTTGCTGTTACTTAGATGTCTATTGCTAGAATAATAAATCATGATGGACTTAGTAGCTTAAAGCAACACAGATATATTATTCACAGATATATATATTGTATATTACATACTATATAACTATATATAATTATCTATTATATAAATTATATATTATATGTAAGTTATATAAATTATATATTATATATGACTATATATTATATATTTTATATATTTACATAAAGCATATAGGATAAATATATACATAATAAATATGTAAATGAAATATATATAATATATTTATACATAAAAATATGTAATATATATTATTTATATTTATACAGGTTTGAAATCCAACATGGATCTCACTGGGCTAAAATCAAAGTGTTGGCAGGGCAGATTCTGTTTTGAAAACTGTAGCATAGAGGGTCTGTTTCCTTGATTTTTCTAGCTTCTTGTCTTATGAAAATTTAGGCAACATATAAATCACTCTGCCTTTAAGAAAAAGGTTTAATTTTGATTTTTTAAGCACTCTGTTTGTGTGAAAATGAGAGGGCTTAATGTAAACATGTTGACTTTATATATTTATATATTTAGCCAATGAATATGGAGAGCAGAAAAAGAGGTGAGAAATACCAAGCCTGTGAGGAACTGGTACTGACACATTTATATAAAATTTAATATTTTAAAATTACTATTTAAATATACTTTGAAATATAATAGCCATTTTCAAAAAAAATACAATAATGTATATGTATAAGAAAGAAGTAACGTACAACCAGAAGATCCAATTTTGGAGTCTCTTTGCCTCTACTGGTTTATCAGGTTGGACTTTTGGGTAACACATCACAGTTCTTGCATTTTCATTTTTATGTAGTATATTCTGAGAAGAGTATTAGATTAAGTAGTATTTCACTATCACTTTGCACCTAGAAATAGTCAAGTAAAAAAAAATCCATTTATGACAACATAATTCTTTAGAAAAACTTAATAATAATTGTCATTTTAAAAATATTTGTTAATGATTATATATATATATATATATATATATATATATATATATATATATATATAAAATTGGACCATCTTAATTCAACTATAACCAGGAGCTTTCACTGGGAATTTTAGACATTCTAAACTGTTCATCTATCAAAACTACTACTATCAAAACAACTACTATCAAAACATCTACTAAAACTAGGAGTCATTGCAGACCTGGCTGATTGGACTCATTCATCCTGACTGAGAAATGTAATATCTAGAGCTATGAATCTATGAATTAATCACTACGGACATGACTGGCTGGGTTTCTACTGTGTATTAGAAAGACCAGCATGATACCCTATTACTATAATGCTCATTGAGACCCTACTAATTAATGTTCTTTTTCTTTGTCCTCATTTCCTGGGTTCCTTTGATTCTAAAGTTAAAAAAAGAAAAAAATAGAATTTTATAATTAAGCCAATGTCCATAAAAAGGCATCATAAATACAGCATTACACATACTACTGATGATATTTTGATTTTCCTACGACATCAGAGACCAGTCCACTACAGTTTAGGCCTTTATATTTACCATTCTGGTATTTTATTTTATTTCATTTCATTTATTTATTTATTTATTTATTTAGGTAGGGATACAACATTTAAATAAAAGATTTTTTTCTTTACTAACATATAAATTTAAGTTATTTGGAATGTAATGCAGATATAAAATGTGACAAAATGATTCCAGGTTTATCTGGAATAAAATAAATGTGAAAATAACCATAATACTCTGAAAATAAAGAGTTATGAGGGGCTAATTTAATTTTACTATATATTAAAATACAATAGTACAATAATTAGAATAATTTGGCATTGACACAATAAATAAATGAACAAAAAAAATTACAGAATAAATATACCAAAAGAGACCCTATTATTTAAGGGAAATTGATTAATGGTTAAGGTAACATTTCAAATCAGTGGATAGAACAATAATAAAGTATTAGGCAAGCCACTTAAAATATGATAAGCTAGATTTTCTCTTCCATTCTTTAATTAGCAATAATCACGCCTCGGATAAACCTCATTGGCTACGATACTGCCACTGCGCAAAGCTGCTCTTCCATTCTTTAATTTTTTTCAGTCTTCCAAAATTCATTTTTTACACCACAAAATTTATGTTTATACACCACACCCAGTGCTACATGCCATACGTGCCCTCCATAATACCCACCACCAGGATCACCACCCCCCCAAAAAAAACCTCAGTTCGTTTCTCAGAGGCCACAGTCTCTCATGGTTTGTCTCCCCCACTGATTTCCCTCAACTCACTTCTCTCCAACTCCCAATGTCCTCTGTATTATTCCTTATGCTCCACAAAAGTGAAACCATATGATAACTGAATCTGCCTGACTTATTTCACTCAGCATAATCTCTTCCAGTCCCGTTCATATTCATACAAAAGTTGAGTATTCACACTTTCTGATAAAGGCATAATACTCCATTGTGTATATGGACCATATCTTCTTTATCCGTTCATCTGTTGAAGGGCATCTCCGTTCTTTCCACAGTTTGGCGGCTGTGGCTATTGCTGCTATGAACATTGGGGTACATGGGCCCTTCTTTTCACTGCATCTGTATCTTTGTGGTAAATACCCAGCAATGCAATTGCAGGGTCATAGGGTAGCTCTATTTTTAATTTCTTAAGGAATCTCCACACTGTTTTCTAAAGTGGCTGCACCTACTTGCATTCCCACCAACGGTGTAAGAGGGTTCCACTTTCTCCACATCCTCTCCAAAAACTTGTTGTTTGCTGTCTTGTTGATTTTGGCCATTCTAACTGGTATAAGGTGGTATCTCAGTGTGGTTTTGATTTGAATCTCCCTGATGGCTAATGATGATGAACATGTTTTCATGTGTCTGTTAGCCATTTGTATGTCTTCTTTGGAGAAGTGTCTGTTCATATCTTGTGCCCATTTTTTGACATTGTTATCTGTTTCGTGTGTGTTGAGTTGAGGAGTTTTTTATAGATCTTGGATATCAGCGTTTGTCTGTACTGTCATTGGTGAACATATTCACCAAAGACCCTCCCAAAAAGGAGAATTTCAGACCAATATCCCTGATGAATATGGATGCCAAGATTCTCAACAAGATCCTAGCAAAGAGGATCAAACAGTACATTAAAAAGATTATCCACCATGACCAGGTGGGATTTATTCTGGGATGCAAGGATGGTTCAACATTCACAAATCAATCAATGTGATAGAACAAATCAATAAGAGAAGAGAAAAGAAACACACAGTCCTCTCAGTTGATGCAGAAAAAGCATTTGACAAGATACAGTATCCTTTCCTGATTAAAACTCTTCAGTGTATTGGGATGGAGGGAACATTCCTGAACTTCATAAAATCTATGAAAAACCCACAGTGAATATCATCCTCATTGGGGAAAAGCTGACAGCCTTCCCTTTGAGATTAGGAACATGACAAGGATGCCCACTCTTGCCACTGTTGTTCAACATAGTACTATAAATCCTAGCAACAGCAATCAGAAAACAAAAAGAAATAAAAGGCATTCAGATTGGCAAAGAAGAAGTCAAACTCTCTCTCTTCACAGATGACATAATACTTTATAAGGAAAACCCAAAAGACTCCACCCTCAAATTACTAGAACTCATATAGCAATTCAGCAATGTGGCAGGATACAAAATCAATGTACAGAAATCAGTTGCTTTCTTACTACACTATAGCGAAAAAATAGAGAAATTAGAGAATCAATTCCATTTATTATAGCACCAAGAACCATAAGATACCTGGGAATAAACCTAACCAAAGAGGTAAAGGATCTGTACTCGACAACTACAGAACACTCATGAAAGAAATTGAAGATGACACGAAAAGATCGAAGAGCATTCCATGCTCATGAATTGGAAGAATAAACATTGTTAAAATGTCTATACTGCCTAGAGCCATCTATACTTTGAATGCCATCCCGGTCAAAATCCCGCTGGCATTTTTCAAAGGGCTGGAACAAACAATCCTAAAATTTGTATGGAACCAGAAGAGACCCCGAATTGCTAAGGAAATGTTGAAAAAGAAACACAAAGGTGGGAGCATCACATTGCCTGATTTCAAGCTTTATTACAAAACTGTGATCACCAAGAGAGCATAGTACTGGCACAAAAACAAACACACAGACCAGTGGAACAAAGTAGAGACCCCAGATATGGACCCTCAACCCTATGGTCAAATAATCTTCAACAAAGAAGGAAAAAATACCCAGTGGAAAAAAAATACAGTCTCTTCAATAAATGGTGCTGGGAAAATTGGACAGCTATGTATATAGAAGTATGAAACTCCACCATTCTCTTACACCATACACAAAGATAAACTCAAAACGGATAAAAGACCTCAACATGAGGCAGGAGTCTATCAAAATCCTAGAGGAGAACATAAGCAGTAATCTCTTTGACATTGGCCACAGAAATTTCTTTCAAGATATGTCTCCAAAGGCAAAGGAAATAAAAAGCGAAAATGATCTTTTGGGATTTCATCAAGATCAAAAGCTTCTGCATGAGAAGGGAAACAGTCAACAAAACAAAGAGGCAACTTACAGAATGGGAGAAAATATTCAGAAGTGACTATTTATTTGACAGAGAGCACACAAGTAGGTATAGTGCAGGCAGAGGAAAGGGAGAATCAGGCTCCCCAATGCAGGGCTTGATCCCAGGACCCTAGGAATAAAGCAGAGGCTTTAACCCACTGAGCCACCCAAATGCACCCCTCTTGATATTTTAAACTAAGAGTTAAACTTATGAGTACCTAATTTATTCCAGCATTTTGTTGATGACTCAATAATACATTTATTAATTTAACTCATTCCAGAAATTGTGCCCTTTGTCCTTAGTCTGTTATGTCTCTTTGTTGCATTATACTGTATATTTCTATTTTTACAAACACAGAGTAGTGGATATTTACTATATTTTGCATTGCAAAGTAGCCAATGGATATATTTCACCCTTCCCTTGTTCTCTCCCATGTATCATCAAACTGTTTCACACTGGCTAAGAATCATGTATTTTCTTTCTGTGAAGCCAGGCAAAATGAGTATTTTATGGCATGCTGGACTTGTGGTCATCCACTATTCAGATAAAACTCACAGACGTCATACCTCTGGTGCCATTCTGCAGATGTAAGGAATAAGTGTGTGTGAGAAAGTATGGTTGGGAAACATTTTGATTGTGTGATTTCCACAGTAAGACAGCTGAGGTGCTTCCTGGTTAAAACCCATATATCACGAGACTTTTCATGTTTTTCAAATGCTTCTGGGTTTGAGGCACATGGAATACAGGTTGAGTGTGGTGAATTTACACAGGAATGGTGTCATCTACATATATTCCTTTCCATTATCATTATGCCAGCACCTAGGAATCATGGCTTTTCCTAAAGTCATTTGTTTATGATTCCACCACGTTATGCTCCTCACAAATGCTATTGTTCCTGAGTATAAAAAATTGCTACATTTCCTCATCACAAACCTACTTGCCTTTCTTGCTCCCCCTCCTTTTGTTGGGTTCTCTCCTATTTTAACAATGATAACAAATGATAAATACATTTATTGAGTAATCCCCATGTAACAGGCTTCAAGTTAAGCAGTTCATAGGCATGATGATATTAAGGCAGTATCATTACTTTATTATACAGGTTATATTGTCAACCCTTTGTTTTAGAGGATGAAACTGAGGCTCAAAGAGGTTAAGTCACTCCAGCACAGCTTCAAGGACTCCATGTTATAAGGGATAATTATGTTACTTAAAGTGGACCATTTTTGATGCTCAGTCTGGTATGGACATAGAATAACAGCATAGAGAGACATATGAAAATGAAAGAGATTTGTTATATTCAGGGTCCTAGAAGAGGAAGTTACTTGCATACCATTCAGGAAGCCACCCAGGAGGAGCTCTGTGTGAGTGGACTTAGCATAGTGGGTAAGAAACTAAGAGAGAGTATCTGTGGGCAGGTACCTTTATTTGGAATCAGAGTGGAGTGTACAAGCAAAGGGGTGAGGTGATTTCATTGATGTATTTGAATGTCACTAGATCACAGTCAGGGGAGGGTAAGAAGGGGAACTTGTGGCAGAGACCAACCTTACTTATCATACTGCCATACTGCCATACTGCCATACTGCTGGTCACCTGAGTGGGGTTCTCATAGCAGGGTCTGTGAGGCTGTTGAGACCTTAGGAAAATAGGAAGTTTTGAACATTTACAAAATAAGCTGTAATTCAAATCTTTCCAGTTCCCAAGTGTCTTCTCAAAAATCACTCAACTTTCCTGCTCTTTATTAAATTTCTCTGGTCAGAGATCTTTACAGTTACTTAAAAAATACATTAATATCTTTATTTCCATGCTTTCTTTTTAGCTACTTAAGGTTAAACGATTCTAAAATCTTCCAGATATATCTTTAAGATTTTATTTATTTATTTGACAGAGAGAAATCACAAGCAGACGGAGAGGCAGGCAGAGAGAGAGGAAGGGAAGCAGGCTCCCTGCCGAGCAGAGAGCCCGACGTGGGACTCGATCCCAGGACCCTGAGATCATGACCTGAGCCAAAGGCAGCGGCTTAACCACTGCCACCCAGGCGCCCCCAGATATATCTTTAAATACTGGTTGCTGTCTTGCAATATAACATTTGAACAAATTAGTCATTGTTACTAAATCTTCCCCAAAAGACAAAAAACATCAGATTGAACATGCATATCTTAGTTAGCTTAAAATAGTTTTTAATCAAGAGAAAAAGGATAAAAAGGTTGGTCTTTATTCATGGAAAAAATTAAACATGTTTTCAAATGTAAGTGACAAGCGTTATTAAAATAACTCCCAGTTTTTATATCCAGTTTAGAATATATAAATACAGATTTAAAGAGGCATTTTAACCATTCTGTATAACTACTTTTTAAAATGTACTTCCTTGTGTGTTATTGAACTCAAACCAGAGAGCCCATTTTCACTCAGGTTTAACTTTATTACTATTACCTCTTTTCTTTTTTTTTTTTTTTTTTAAAGATTTTATTTATTTACTTGAGAGAGAGATAGTGAGAGAGAGCATGAACAAGGAGAAGGTCAGAGAGAGAAGCAGACTCCCCATGGAGCTGGGAGTCCGATGCGGGACTCGATCCCGGGACTCCAGGATCATGACCTGAGCCTAAGGCAGTCGTCTAACCAACTGAGCCACCCAGGCGTCCCCTATTACCTCTTTTCATTCCCAATGTCCGCTAAATTGGGTTCACATTTGCTTCTGATTTAATTACAATACAGAATATTAAATTTTGGGAAGACCTCTAGGTCATGAAGCAAACCCCCTTATTTTAGAGAGGAGAAAGGTGACTCCTAATCCCATAAAGATAAAAGATAAATTATCTTTATTTATGAAATAATAATTTCATAAATTATTTATAATTTATTTATTATATTTATACTATTTATAATGTTATAATATTTAATTATATTACTATTTATAGTACCATAATATATTTCATATTATTTGTGAAATAATAATTTGTTATTAATTAATAATGAATTAGTTCATTATTATTAATGAATAATAATCCATTATTCTGCATGTATGGCCACCCATAATAATTTCTGGGGCTCCTTACAGCTAAGTTATGTGTCTATTTGGCTACAATCTGTGGAAAGGATGAAAACAGAAGTATGTTATGGTAGTAGCTTCCAGAAACCTTCCCAAAGAGACAGCTGGAATGTCCCCTTTACCCTCTTCTTTGTTTTCCTATTTTGCTGTAGGAGCTCAGAGGTCACCTACTTAAGCCAGAAGGATAAAGGTTGTAGATCAGAAAGAAAAGAGAGAAGGAAATAAACTTTATCTTTTTTAAACTACTGCTATTATTCTATAACTCACAGATAAACCTAATTCCAACTAGTACACAACTACATTGTCAGAAAGTAATCGTAGGTCCCTTCTTTTTCATACTCTACCATAATCTACATCAGTACAGAGAAGAACATGGAAATAGAGGAGATAACATTCTCCTTAAATACAAGCCAGTAAAATTTATGCCCTGTGAATCGATTAGTGAATGGGAGTGAAAGTAAATAAAAGTTTCTACAGCTTCACAACTGAAGAGTTTTTCATTATTATTTTTAACAGCTTCATTGAGATATACTTTATGTTTAATCAACTACAGATATCTGAAGTATACTGTTCAATAGGGCTTGCCATACATAGACACAAGAGCCAGCTGTATACTTACATATAGAGTGAGATGAATGAAGTACTCATCTCAAATGTATTTTAAGGGAGCACCAAAACACACATTTTTCAAAACAAAAACAAAAACAAAAACAAAAAACAAGCTGACAAGCTATGACCTATGGGCTATCCATCTACTTTTGTAAATAAAGTTGTATTGAAACCAGAACTTAGAGTAGGATGAGTTGAGTGAGATGGGGTCTTGCAAGTATAGATGGATCTTGTCTTCATATAAAATTTTGATGTTTATCACATTAAAAAAATAATTTGGGGCTCCTGGGTGGCTCAGTGGCTTAAGCCTCTGCCTTCGACTCAGGTCATGATCTCGATTCTGTGATTGAGCCCCACATCGGGCTCTCTGCTCAGTGAGGAACCTGCTTCCCCCTCTCTCTCTGCCTGCTGCTCTGCCTACTTGTGATCGATGTCTGTCAAGTAAATAAATACAAATCTAAAAATATATAATAATTTGAAGTCTGTTATTTAGTTTTTGAGTTTATTGAAATTCAGTTATTGAATTTATTAGAATATTATTTATCTTGATTCCTGGGTGTTTGCCTTCTCTCACACCCACTTTTGATATCTTGCCAAGTATTGGGTACAATCTAAGGAGAATTTACATTGCCTTAATATAATGCTTACACTGGGAATTAGGATGACCAGCTGTTTCTGACTGATCTTGGAAGAAGGTCACACTGCACAATGTTGTGGTAAATATTTTCCAGAGCTAGCATGCTATTTATCACTAGAAGAAATTTTGTGTTGGAATATGGTTTCATTCTTAAGTTGATGTTTATTAGTAGGACCCAGGCAGAAAATTTACTGGAATTTGTACAAAACCACACATAGCCAAATAATGACTTAGAATTGCATTTTGGAATTTTATAAGGTGTTAATTTTAAAATATGTGTGTGTAACAAGCATAAAACTAAGCTAAATAAAGCAAATATAATGTAATCAGGAAATATCTAATTTAAACTGCATATATAATAGACATAAATATATATCAAAACCACACACAGTTTTGCAGGGACTTTCTGACTTAGATTCATGCAGAATTATGTTTCTGAAATTTTGGGGCTGTTACTCATTTTTAAAAGAGTGTGTTTTGGAAAATAAAGAACATCTAAGTTTGGATTGCAGTTTTACAATAAGTGGTGTATTTGCTTTAAACATAATCATCTGAGAGTTAAACATTGATTTAAAGAGCTTAACATCATGGGCTCTTCTGTTTCTGGGATAAATAAGAGTGTATTATGCTAAGTGAAGTAAGTCAGACTCAGAAAAACAAATACCATATGATTTCACTCATGCAGAATCTGAAAAACAAAAATGAATAAACAAACACACAAAAAGCAGAATCAGACCTATGAATACAGAGAACAAACTGATGGTTGCCAGAGGAGAGAGGAATTGGGAGATGGGCAAAATGGGTGAAGGGGAATATGAAATAGTCTTCCAGTTCTGAAATAAATAAGTCATGGTAGTAATAGGCACAGCATAAGGAATATAGTCAATGATTTTGTAATAAGGTTGTATGGTGAGAGATAGTAGTTATATTTATGGTGAGCATAGCATAATGTATGGAGAAGTTGAACCACTATACTGTACACTTGAAACTAATGTAACATTGTGTGTCAGCCACACTCAAATAAAAAAAAATTTAAATAAATAGTAATTGCCAGGTTTAAATGTTATTATACTAAAGTTCATTTTCTTAAAAAAAAAAGACTGTTGAGAATATAAAGATGATACGAATAGTGAGTGAAAATGGTAAATAAGACATTACCATTAATGTTTTATTTACATCAGCTTTGCATTATATCCATAACATGTATATTGAGCTCCTTTTTCATTCATTCACTTAATTTATTCATTAATGTTTTTTAAGAAATGAAACTGGGTGATAGAGATTATGAATTGTTATTTATGTCAGGTCCAGGGTTTAGTCATTGATTTGGTCTTTTTTCTACACTTTCCTTTTTTCCCCTACCTTCCACTTTCTACCAGTTGGTAGCAAGAAGCATCTAAAACCAAGAATGAATAATAGATCAAAAGGCATTCAGTAGCCTTGATTCTGGTGTCATCCCACTTAGTTTTCCTTTGCAATTTTTTTGGAGGAGGGTCTTACAGCAAGAATTAATCTGCCAAAATCACCACTGAATCTATATTTGTAAAATATATGTTACATGTAATTCAGTATTATTCTACCTACATAAAAATGGGAAAATAGAATAGTGGAAATAAATACCATTGTACCAGCATAAATGAATCACCACTTACTGACAGGTCAGCTGGACTTCCTATCTAATCTTATGTATGCCCTGAGGATAGCCATCCAAAGTTAGTGACCCAGCAGCCAGAGGGTAGAGAGATACCCAGAACAACACACTGCATTGCACTTAGATGTCTCTCTCATATTGTTTTTCTCCTCTACTCCAAATTGGACCTTAAACTGGAGGGTAATTGTGGTGAAGCACCATCTTGGAAGCATTACTACCTTTTGTCTGACTGTTGGCTTGTTGCTCATCAAATTATGTTTATGTGTATTATCTGCATCTTCCTCAACATTATTTGTATTTCTAGAAAAGATTCTGTCCAGGCTTTCCTCATCCCTTGACAATTGAGATGAATACAAATGAATACTCATAATAATTTAATAGTTTCTTGAAGACTCATGGGTCTCTAAAAAGGCAATGGCCTTGGCAAGGCAAAACAGTATGAATACTTCTAGAAAAGTCTCTTCTTATAAGAAGAGAATACCTGGAAGGCATAGTAACTGCCTTCCATTTGTAATTCAGCCTACCATGCTTTCACAAGTATTGTCCATCTTAGCTAGTGTTTTATGATTCTAGACCTGCCATCTGGTACTGGAATCAAAGGAAGTGATACAAATTCTAAGTCTACTAACACTTTGCTTTCTGTGCTTCTTAGCTCCCAGGACACTCATTCAAGTTATGCCTCCCAATACCTACCAATGAAACTATGAACTCAAACAATAAATGAAGTAAGTACAGTAGCAGGAGAAGAAGTTAACATACAAAATCAATACACATGAAAACACAACAATAATGAGGATATATAATTGAAAATAAAACCATATTTACAAAAGCTACAAAATAGAAGACATTACTTATGAATAAACCTAAGAAATATGTAAAATCTGTATGAAGAAAACTTTAAAACACTTGTGAAAAACACAAAAGTAGGCTGCATCAAATGAAAAAAAAATCTGTTGTTCAACATTATAAAGATGTCATGTATAATTATCTGCTTTAGATAATTTATAAATATGACCTGAATAAAAATCAGCCAAGTTATTTTTTTCATAGAGCTAGACAAGTTGACTCTAAAGTTCATACAGAATAATAAAAATAAAATTTTTGTTTGTAAATCCTAAAGCAGAAGACCAATTGCAAGTGATTAGTTTAATAGTTATTGAAATACTACAATACTTAAACTGTAGTTTAAGTAAACCATACTTAAAACTATAATACTGATCCATTAATAAACAGAAGACCAAAGGAAAAGAATAGCAAAGTTAGAAACAGATACACATCCACATGGAAATTTAGCATATGATAAATATGGGACTCTAGGCAATGGCAAAAAATAGCTGGGAAAAATGGTAGTCAGTGGGAAAAAAAAAATAAGGTTAAAACCATGGTATATATACACAATGGAATACTATGCAGCCATCAAAAGAAATGAAATCTTGCCATTTGCAACAACGTGGATGGAACTAGAGCGTATCATGCTTAGCGAAATAAGTCAAGCAGAGAAAGACAACTATCATATGATCTCCCTGATATGAGGAAGTGGTGATGCAACATGGAGGCTTAAATGGGTAGAAGAATAAATGAAACAAGATGGGATTGGGAGGGAGACAAACCATAAGTGACTCTTAATCTCACAAAACAAACTGAGGGTTGCCGGGGGGAGGGGGTTGGGGAGAAGGGGGTGGGATTATGGACATTGGGGAGGGTATGTGATTTGGTGAGTGCTGTGAAGTGTGTAAACCTGGTGATTCACAGACCTGGGGATAAAAATATATGTTTATAAAAAATATATGTTTATAAAAAATAAAAAATCAAAAAAAAAAAAAAAAAAAAAAAACAACAAACCATGGTTCACAAAGTTTAAAACATGAACTCCAAATAAACCAGAAAACCAAATGTTAAAAAAATAATATAGAAGTACTAAAAGAAAACATGTTAATTCCTTTATATTCTGGATATAAGGAGTGTCTTTGTATAATTAAAAATCAGAAGCAAAGAAAGAAAACAGATTAATTCAGCCACCTTAAAAAATTCTTTATGCACAGCTGGTGCAGCCACTCTGGAAAACAGCATGGAGGTTCCTCAAAAAGTTGAAAATATGACCCAACAATTTCAGTACTGGGCATTTACCCTAAAGATACAAATGTAGTGATCTGAAGGGGCACGTGCACCCGGATGTTTATAGCAGCAATGTCCACAATAGCCAAACTATGGAAAGAACCTAGATGTCCATCAACAGATGAATGGATAAAGAAGAGGTGGTATATATATGCAATGGACTACTATACAGCCATCAAAAGAAATGAAATCTTGCCATTTGCAATGATGTGGATGGAACTAGAGGGTATTATGCTGGGCGAAATAAGTCAGTCTGAGAAAAACAATTATCATATGATCTCCCTGATATGAGGAATTTGAGAGGCAATGTGGGGCGTTTGGGGGTAGGGAAGGAAAAAATGAAACAAGATGGGATCGGGAAGGAGACAAAGCATAAGAGACTATTGATGTCACAAAACAAACTGAGGGTTGCTGGGGCAGTGGGGTAGAGAGAGGGTGGTTGGGTTGTGGACATTGGGGAGGGTATGTGCTATGGTGAGTGCTGTGAAGTGTGTAAACCTGGCAATCCACAGACCTGTATCCCTGGGGCTAATAATATATTATATGTTAATAAAAAATTAAAAATTAAAAAAAATTCTTTATGCTCCCCCAACCCCAACTCTACATAACAACAAATTCAAAAGACAAATGATAAACTGGAGAAAAAATGCATGCAATGTATTTCATAGAAAATGACCAATATTATTGACAAATAAACTTTAGAAAATGTGTGCTAAAATGCTAAATAAAAACACTAGAAAAAGGGACAAAATACTCAAATAGACAATTCAGAGATACAAAATCTGAGAATATGTGTAATTGGAATTCCAGAAGTAAAGGGAAGACCTAAAATGTATTTGAGGGGAAAAATGTCCAAAAATACTCTGAATTTAATAAAGAATTATAAAACCACACATCAAGAAGCACAATAAATGCCCCCCCAAAAAAGGTAAAACACAAAGAAAACCACACCAAAATCCATCATACAAATTTCTGAAAACTAGTGATGAAGAGAAAACATAAAAGTAGGAAGGGAGTGGGCTGGGAAAGGGAGTACATTACATGTTGTTATAGGATGAATGTGTACCCTTCCCCTGAAATTCGTATGTTAAAGTCCTAACCCCCAGTACCTAAGAATATGACTTTATTTGAAATTAGGGTCTTTAAATAGGTAATTATAATTAAATAAGGTCATATTGGTAGGCCCTAATGGAATCTGATGGGTGTCTTTGTAAGAGGAAATTTGGACACAGAGAGACACCAGGGGCATGCATATACAGGAAAGACCATACAAGAACAAAGCCAGAAGTTGGCCATCTGCAAGCCAAAGACAGAGACTTCAAAGGTAATCAACCTGCCTACACCTTGATCTTGGACTTTTAAGTTCTAGAACTATGAGAAATAAATTACTTTTGTTTAAGCCACCTAATCTGTGGTATTTTATTATAGCAGCTTTAGCAAACATAATGTACACATTGTGAACTGAGAAACAAAGAAAGATTCCAGAGTCAGCTCTTCATATTTATAAAAGTATTTAAAGGCACATCTGGAGCCTGTGTTGCTATTAATAGTGTAGAACATTATGAGAGCATGAATAAAGATAGAAATAAATCATTGTTGTCTGTACATTTTGGTATAAGGGAGATTTTTTTTTTAATCTTGTAACTATAACTTGCCCAGCATTTTCCAAAGTCTGACCCTAAGAGCATTAATTCTATAGATCCCCATTCAGCTCATGATCTTTGTGAATAACTATTTGGAAACCAGATACGATTGATCATGAGTGATTGGCAGGACAGGATTTGAACTTCCTGTGTTGCTTAGAGTTAATACCATCAAGTGGTATGAAAGCATCACTTGATTTCTGTGTTATTCACTTGGTTAATGTTAATCAAGACTCTATTAAAGAATTGCAACATAATGTTAATAGTTGTATTTATTTATCTACTATTGACCCCAGTTGAATATAAAAAGTATCCTAGAGTAGCTCCTGCACTTGAGTATATGCATACTTTAAAGATTCAGTGAGGGATTCTTTAGTTATTTTCCATTATCTTGCAGCTATGCTTTACTTGTTAATTGATGTGAATCCAAAATATACCTCTTAATTTTTTAAAAAATTTTACTGTCTAATGATCAGAGAAAAGGCTTCTAATTAGTGGCTCAAAGAATAGTTTATATATAATGGGCTAGAGATACAGTAGTGCTAGATGGAAAAGTAACCACATAAAGCTTTTGTGATATGGACTTCTTGAATCTACATGTAGAACCTGGAATTTAAGCCTTTTAGATTGTATGTAATTAATCAGACTATATTGTCCTAAAAAATTAAATATGCTACATTATTGAGACTAATTGTATAAAGTTGGTGTCCACTAGTCAAAGATCACCAGGAACACAACCGTAGTCAAACTTTGGCTTATTAATGTTTGCTACAGCACAGGAAACATAACCATGGGAACCATGGGGTGCCTTGGTAAGAAAATAATAGGAAAAACTTTTTATAGTATTTGGGCTTGTGGTAGGTGATTTCAGGGTGGGTTCAAAGATGCTGTCAGGAAGAATGAGTACTTCTGTGATTGGATATCTTCTTTTTTAATTTAACTAATTCAATTAGTCAACATATAGTACACCATTAGTTTCAGATGTACTGTTCAATAATTCATCAGTTGTATATAACGCCAAGTGCTCATCACATCACATGCCATTCTTAATGCCCATCACCAATTAGCAGCCCCCAACCTTCCATCCAGCAACTCTCAGTTTGTTTCCTATAGTTAATAGTCTCTCATGGTTTTTCTCCCTCTCTGATGACCTTCCATTCAGTTTTCCGTCTCTTCCCCTAAGATCCTCTGCTCTGTTTCTTATATTCGAAATATGAGTGAAACCATATGATAATTGTCTTTCTCTGATCAACTTTCTCTGATCTCTGATTAACTTATTTTGCCCAGCATTTATATATATATATATATATATATATATATATATATATATATATATATTCATTAAGATATCCAATCATATATACCTCATCTTCTTTATCCATATATATGGATATTAATGAATATTATCTCAGAAGCCAGAAGAGTAAGGCTAAAGTTGTAAGTGGTTTAGTTTTACATTCAAAAAGTCAGTTATGTGTATTAGCTGGGAGAGAGAGGTATTTGGTCGTTTTTAGGTTTTCCCAGTGACCTAGTATGTATCTGTGCTCAAAAATTATTATGAACTGGTTTTTAAATGATTATGATTAAAAATGATTATGAACTTATTTTCCCAGCATTTTATATATATATACAAATAAAATATATATATATTATATATATTCATTAAGATATCCAATCATATATACCTCATCTTCTTTATAAGATAAAGAAGATGAGGTATATATGATTGGATATCTTTTTTTTTAAAGATTTTATTTATTTATTTGACAGAGAGAGATCACAAGTAGGCAGAGAGGCAGGCAGAGAGAGAGAGAGGAGGAAGCAGGCTCCCTGCTGAGCAGAGAGCCCGATGCGGGACTCGATCCCAGGACCCCGAGATCATGACCTGAGCCGAAGGCAGCAGCTTAACCCACTGAGCCACCCAGGTGCCCCTATATGATTGGATATCTTAATGAATTTTATCTCAGAAGCCAGAACAGTAAGGCTAAAGTTGTAAGCGGTTTAGTTTTACATTCAAAAAGTCAGTTATTTGTATTAGCTGGGAGAGAGAGGTATTTGGCCGTTTTTAGGTTTTCACAGTGACCTAGTATGTATCTGTGCTCAAAAATGATTATGAACTGGTTTTGCTTTGTCTTGCTGCACTATGATCACAGAGTGGCCTTGTCAGATATTGGTCATCTGTGAGATTATGTTTAACAGAAGAACACCATGGCCACAATATGAGTACCACGCCAGCTCTGGGTGCCCTTTTACCTTAGTCAGCTCAGGCTGTTATAACAAAAATCCATAAACTGGTGGCTTATACATTAGAGAAATTTATTTCTCATAGTTCTGAAAGCTTGAAGTCTGAGACCAAATGGTCAGTACTCAGGTTCCTCTTCTGAGTTACACACTGACACTTTTGTGTATCCTCACATGGCAGAGAGAGCACTAGCTCTCTGACCTTTTCTTATATGGACTCTAATCCTATTCATGAGGACTCTACCTTTATAGTCAAGATAGCTGCCAAAGACTTTATTTCCAAATACTGTTATATTAGGATAAGGATTTTAATGTAAGAAATTTGGAGAGACACATTCAGTCCACTGTACCTTCCTTCAAAGGATAGAGTAGAACAAGAGTAGAAATAAGGATAACATAACTGGAACAAATAATCGTAAAATTTGTATGGAATCAGAAAATACCCTGAATAGCCAGAGGAATGTTGAAAAAACAAAACAAAGCAGGGGGCATCACAATTCCAGACTTCAAGCTATACTGTAAATCTGTGATCATCAAGGCAGCATGGTACTGACATAAAAACTGACACATAGGTCAATGGAACAGAACAGAGAACCCAGAAATGGACCCTCAACTCTATGGTCAATTAGTCTTCAACAAAGCAGGAAAGAATATCCAATGGAAAAAAAAGACAGTCTCTTCAATAAATGGTGCTAGGAAAATTGGACAACCACATGTGGAATGAAATTCAACCATTTCCTTACACCATACACAAAAATATAGGCTCAAAATGGATGAAAGACCTCAATGTGAAACAGGAATCCATCAAAATCCTAGAGGAGAACATGGGCAGCAAGCTCTTCCACCTCAGCCACAGCGACTTCTTGCTAGACATGTCTCCAAAGGCAAAGAAAACAAAGGCAAAAATGAACTATTGGGACTTCATCAGGATAAAAAGCTTTTATACAGCAAAGGAAACAGTCAACGAAACCAAAAGACAACTGACAGAATGGGAGAAGATATTTGCAAATGACATATAAGATAAAGAGCTAGTATCCAAAAACTATAAAGAACTTATCTTTTTTTTTCAATGTTCCAAGTTTCACTGTTTTATGTATCACACCCAGTGTTCCATGCAATATGTGCCCTCCTTAATACTCACCACCAGGCTCACTCATCCCCTACCTCCTTCTGGTCTAAAACTCTGTTTGTTTCTCAGAGTCCACAGTCTCTCATGGTTCATCTCCCCCTCTGATTTATCAAACTCAACACCCAAAGAACAAATAATCCAATCAAGAAATGGGCAGAAGATGTAAACAGACCGTTCTCCAAATAAGACATCCAAATGGCCAACAGACACATGAAAAAGTGCTCAACATTACTCAGCATTAGGGAAATACAAATCAAAACCACAATGAGATATCACCTCACACAAGTTAGAATGGCTAAAATTAACAAGTCAGGAAATGACAGATGTTGGCGAGGATGCAAAGAAAAGGGAACCCTCCTGCACTATTGGTGAGAATGCAAACCAGTGCAGCCAATCTGGAAAATAGTATGGAGGTTCCTCAAAAAGTTGACAGTAGAGCTACCCTATGACTCAGCAATTGCACTACTAGGTATTTACCCCAAAAATAGAAATGTAGTGATCCAAAGGGCACCTGCACCCCAATGTTTATAGCAGCAGTGTTCACAATAGCCCAACTATAGAAATAGCTGATAAGTCCATTGACAGATGGATAAAGGTGTTATATATATATATAGATAGATAGATAGAGATATATATATATAGATATATGCATGCAGTGGAATATTACACAGTCATAAAAAATGAAATCTTGCCACTTGTAAGAATGTGGCTGGAACTAGAGGGTATTATGCTAAGCAGAATAAGTCAATCAGAGAAAGACACTTATCAAGTGATCTCCCTGATATGTGGAATTTAAGAAACAAGGCAGAGGATCATAGGGGAAGAGAGGAAGGAAGGAAACAAAAGGAAACCAGAGAGGGAGACAAACCATAAGAGACTTTTAAGCCTGAGCATGAAGGGAGGGATGAGGGGAGGGGGTTGTTGGGTGATGGACATTGGGGAGGATATGTGTTGTGATGAGTGCTGTGTATTGTCTAATACTAATGAATCACAGACCTGTACCCCTGAAACAAATTATATTATATGTTGATAGGTAAATAAATAATTAATTAAAAATAAAACACATTTCACATTTGGAAATAACTTAAAAGAAATAAGGATAGTTACAGGCTCAGATCCACGATTCTTAGCTTGATAGTTCTGGGTCAGATCAGCTGTTCTGCTTTATTGCTAGAACCTTGCTTATTTTGCATAATAGTTCTGTTGATGTATCTCTTTTCCTTGTTCTTTGTGGCTTGGCTTAGTCTTGTGTCTTTTGTTCATTGGTTGGTTTTGGTCTTCTTGTTCATGAAATTTTCTTTCAGCTAAAAGTAAAAGAAAATCCAAATCACACTATTTAAACAGCAATGGGGATTTATTCATTCCTGTTATTGAAAGATTCAGGATAATTTGAGTTTCAGGGATTATTTGATTCAGCAGCTCAGTGGTATCACCTAGTTGTTCTTCCATCTTTACTGTCTTCTTTGTATCAACTTAATTCCAAGGCAAGAAATTTAATTAACTGCTATAATAAATAATTTTGAATTCTGTGAGTGTTTCTGGTCAAGCTGCCTTTTATATTGCCAGTTCAGGACCCAGACTCCTCTCAATTTTGTTGTTCTACTCTCTTCTAAATCCTGGGTTCTCTAGCGTCAGACAAAAGAGTACACAAGGGAGACATATTTAATTCTTATGACTTTGCTCAGAAGCAACACAAACACTTTATATATATATATATATATATATATATATTGCAGTCACCAGAATTTAGTCATAAGGATATGTGATATCCCTAAATTATAGGGTATAAAAAATGCATTATAGCTCTAGGAAGAAATAGGAAACAGGTTTTGGTGATCACATAACATTCTCTGCTAGACTTGACTTCCCAGTGGAAAGAAAAAGTGGCTGTAACACTTCTAGGACTCATATTCTATACCACATGGTCCCAAACTGGAAGAGTAGACTGATTTCTGGCAGCCAAGGGAATGAGAATGAGAAAACTGTTTCTGAATATCCCCAGCATACCTCCACTTGCCTCTTACTAACACAGATAGGGTCTTCAGTTACTGAGGGAGACACCTACACTGTGCCAGGAAAATGCCACATGTTGCTTCATAGTTATCAGGCAATGGAGAAAGAGATAGGACCACTTTTAGCCCACTCAACCCTTTTTAATGAATGTGATTTTGAATTTGTTGGTATTTTCTGTTTATACTTTATTTCATTTATTCCTGCCTTTATTTCCCACCTTCTTCTTTCCTTGAGTTCTCTCTTTTGTTCTGTTTGCAACTTCTTTGGTTGAATATTTGGTTCATTAGTCTTTATTAATTCCTGATAAAAGTATTGAACGGTATCAATATTCCTAGAAACATGGCTTTAGCTGTATTAAGTTCTAAATATCTTTACATCTCCTTTGCAATTTATAGGTTTTGCCAAAAACTATTAAGCAATGTTATTTAGTGTAAAAATAACAGGTTTTTCTTAGCTGTTCTTTTGTATTTCTTTTGTTCTTTTTTTTTTTTAAAGATTTATTTATTTTAGAGAGAGAGTGGGGAGTGGGGCAGAGTGAGAGACAATCTCTCAAGCAGACTCCCTGCTGAGCACAGAGCGCCACTTGATGCTCTGTCTCATGACCCTGGTGTCATAACCTGAGCCGAAACCGAGAGCTGGACACTTAACCAAGTCACCCAGGTGCTCTTATTCTTTATTTATAATTTCACTTCATTTTGGTAACAAAGAAGTCTGTAAAATATTGATCCTCTGGAATTTATTTAAGCTTCCTTTATGGCTTAGTACATGATGTATTTTATTAATATTCTGTATGTTCTAGGGAGCGATCATCAATGTATTTAATATCTGTTGAGTAAAGCTGAGATATAGATAGATAGATGGTAGATTGATACAAATACATACCAGCTCAAAATTTTTCATTATATTCTTTAAGTCTTCAAGGTCTATGTTTATTTTAGGTCTACTTATTCTATCAGTTTCTGAGAAAGGTCTTCAAAAAGCCAACAGCTATAGTTGTTGATTTATACCTGTTTTCCTGCTGTTTAGCTATAGCTTTGAAATACTTTGAGTCTATATTACTAGATGGACATATGCTTATGATATATAGATCTCCTTGCCCTATTATATCTTTTATAGGAACTACCCTTATCATATCTTCTTCTGTTAAAATTTGTTTTATCAAGTACGATACTATTTCCCTAGCCTTCTTTTTTGTTATATTTACCTGGTATATATCTCTCCATCCTTTTATTTTCACCCAGATTGGGTGTTTTTAAGTAGATCTTTTGTATGGAACATATTAATGGTTTCTGTTTCTGAATCCAATCAGAAGTCTGAATTATCATATATTATTTTTGCTTGGTATCAGGCAGATTTTCTGATCACAGTTTCATCTGTAAGCTGCATAGAGAAGTAAATCCCAGCTGTGTAAGCTGTAGAGAGAAATAAATCCCAACTCTGAGGTCTAGAATGGGAAGTAGTAAAAGAGCAAAAGCCTAGGCAATCTGTAAGTATTTCCATCACCTCAACAGGGATTTTCTCCTCTGTGGTTATTATTCTATCAGAATCAATGTCAACAGTGTAAGATGTTGCTACCAATTTCCATTAATAAAAAGCAGACAGTAATTAGGCAAAGATAAGAGAGGGAGAATCAAAAGCAACATTTTATAAATACCTTTCTTAATTTTTATTTTCTTACCACCATCTTTAGTGACCTCAGGCCATTTTCAGCCATTCACCATCTGATACATACTAATTTAGGAATTATGCTTTTACTGTTAAATCTTAAAAAAATACCTGCCCAAGTTCACAAATATTTTTCCTATGCTTGTTTATAGAAAAAAATGTTTTACATTTATGGCAATGATTCATCTTGAATTAATTTTTGTTTTAGTCAAAAGATAAGGATCAAAGTTCGTGTTTTTGCATATAGCTAATCAGTTGTTCCAGCACCATTCACTGAAAATGTGAGTTCACATTGAGTTGCTTTGTTAATTTTGTCAAAAATCAATTGACAAAAACAAATAAAATAAACTCAAATAAATTGACTATATATGTGTGAGTCTACTTCTGGTCTTTCTTTTCTGTTTCACTGATATATTTCTCTAGCTACATAACATAACACACTATTTAATTACCTTTTAATAGATTTTGAAATTAGGTTTTAAGTCTTCAAGTTTGTTTTCTTCAAAATAATTTTGGATTCTGTAGATCTAAATTTTACAATCACCATGTGAATTCCTACAAAAAAAAGGTGTTTGGATTTTTTTTTTTTTTTTTTTTTGGAGGGTGAGTGAGGATTGGAATTAATCTATAGATTCAGTGGGGGGAGAACTGACGTCTTAACAATACTGAGCTTTCCATCCCTGAACATGATACCTACCTTTATTTTGGTTTTTTTTTTTTTTTTAACTCTGTCTCAGTAATATTTTGTTGTTTTCAGTTTATAGGTCTTGAATATTTTTGACATATTTATCACCAAGAATTTCTTAACTTGTTGCTATTTGAAATGGTATTTAAAATTTGTTTTAGATTTCATATTGTTAGTATATATTGACCTTGTATTGTGCAACCTTGCTAAAATGACTAATTTTTTTAGGTTTATCCCAATTTATTTAAATTAAAATTAGCTTGAAAGCTGTGTATTAGCATAAACAAATACATACATTAAAGACTACTGTTGTAAAAAAGCTAATTAAATAATAAAATACATGAAGTGCTTGTTAGCATTTCATAATAGAAATCTTTAATGATGATGCTTGAAGACTAGCAGAAATTATTAGATGGAAATAGGGAAATAAATGGAGGTTAGATTATGAGGTGAATTTCTGGGTTCCTTCAAAGATTATCAAATGACTTATTTTTATAGATTCCTTTCTATTTCTACATAGACAATCAAATTATCTGTAAATATAGTTTTACTTGTCCATTTCCAATCTGGATACTTTATATATTTTTTATTGCCTTATTGTAACAAAATAGAATAGAATAGAATCTCCAGAATGATGTTGAATAGAAATCAGAGGCAGATATATTTTTCTTGTTCCTCATATTGAAGAAGGTATTCAGTCTTTCCTAATTACGTTCAAGGAAATGCCTTCTATTTCTTATTTGCTGATAGAAATAGTTTTTCTGTATCTAATGAAGTAATGTATATATATATATATATATATATATATATATATATTACTCTGTAAACAGGATAAATTATAGTGGTTAATTTTTGAATATTAAACAAACCATATTATTGTGATAATCCCCACTTGATCATTATGTTCCATTCCCCTTGTAAATCATTAACATAGGTTTGTTAAGATGCAAAAAAATTTGCATATTTTTGTGAGGTATGTGGGTCCATGACTTTCTTTCTTTGCATTCTTGGATATTAGAGAAATACTGAGTTCATGGGATAAATTGTATTCTCTCTTCCTAAATTTTATGGATGAATTTATGAATTTATGTAAATTTGGAATTATTTCTTCTTTAAACATTTGATAGAATTCATCAATGAAACCATCTGGGCCCCAAGTTTCCTTTGAAGAAAAGTTTTTAACTACAAATGCAACATATAAATAAATCTAGGACCATTCTGTTTAACTGTTTTTTCCTGATGAGCTTTGGTAGTTGGTGTCTTACAATGTGCTTCATCTAGGTTGTCAAATTTATCATTGTTAAATTTGTTCAAAATATTTCTTTATTATAATTTAAACATCTACAAGACCTGTAGTTACGTTACCTGTAACATTCTTGATATTGGTTAATTTGTGCCTTCTTTCTTTTTTTCCTGAGCAGTTTAACTAGCCATTTATTAATTTTGTTGATCTTGTTAACAAGTTTTTGCTTCATTTATTTTTCTATTATTTTTCTATGTTCTATTTTATTGATTTGTGTTCTTAAATTTTTATTTACTGTCCTTAATTTGAATTTAATTTGCTAATTTTCTAGTATTTTAAGATAGAATTTGAAGTCATTGATTTCAAATATTACTTCTTTTCTAATACAGGCATTTAGTTCTATAAATTTCTCTCTAAGCAGTGCTTTATCTGCTCCTCACAAATTTTAATATGTTGTGCTCCAATTTTTATTTAGTTGAAAATACTTTCTAGTTCCTATTTCAATTTCTACTATGACCAGTGGGTTATTTAAAAGTGTGCTGTTTAGTTTACAAATGTTTTGGGATTGTCTAGATATCTTTCTTTAATTGATTCCTAGTTTAATTCCATCACTGTTCAGTTAAGTCATAAAGTTTTTGAGTGGTGTTTTATGCAGCAATTAGGTATTTGGGGTTTTTTTTGTTTTGTTTTTGTTTTTTTAAGATTTTATTTATTTGACAGACAGTAGGCAGAGAGGCAGGCAGAGAGAGAGAGGAGGAAGCAGGCTCCCTGCTGAGCAGAGAGCCCGATGTGGGGCTCGATCCCAGGACTCTGGGATCATGACCTGAGCCGAAGGCAGAGGCTTTAACCTACTGAGCCACCCAGGTGCCCTAGCAATTAGGTATTTGATAAAGAAATTCTCACAAATATCTCAGCAAAGTGAGATATCATATCAGTCAGGCTTTTGTAAAGAAAACAGAAGAACTTTAATATAATAAATTATGTGCATACAAAGGCATTAGAAAAGCTAGAAAAACAAAGGTCAAGAAAGGCATCACTAACATTTAGGAAATCTAAAAGTTGTAGCAAAGACAAAGGAAATAATCAGTTTCAGGACACCACTAACCATCAGTTGCCTGCACCACTGATGTAGGTGATTCACAGAATACATGAAGCTTCTTGAAAAACATGTTTATCTTACTGCCAGAGCAAAATGGCTATGATTCTTTCACCTTCCAAATATTGTGTGGTGCCTCCCAAAGGTGGAACCTAAACTAGTACTCTGCTGCAAAGGGATCTTGGGAAAAGTAGGTTCTAGGCTTTCCAGACTCTGGAAGGACAAAAGGATAAGATAATTTTTTGGAGCCCAGTATGGAGCCCAGCATGGGGCTTGAACTCACAGCCCTGAGATCAAGACCTGAGCTGAGATCAAGAGTCAAATGCTTAACTGACAGCCACCCAGGCATCCTGGATAAGATCATTTTTAATACTTCTTTGGCTAATTCCTAAAGTAGGATAAGGATTCTCCATCTCTTTCTTATCTTGTTCCAGTATTCCCTCCTGAGCCATTTTACATTGGTAAATATAACTGATGCAGTGGGACTTATGGTTGATAGGCAAAGTACAAACTCCATTGCTGTCCTTCCAAGTCCCCTAGGGTGCACAAAATAGAGTCTCTCAGTGGTGTGTAAATATGCAAACTGTGCAAGGAAATGTAACATTCCATGATTCACAAAGCAATAATTTCATCACTTATAAAGTACTTCCATACATATTATCTCATTCGATCCTTAAAGTACTTTTCAAGAAAACAGTCAGGGAACAGAAGAAAGATGGCAGAGAAGTAGCAGGCTGAGACTACTTCAGGTAGCAGGAGATCAGCTAGATAGCTTATCTAAAGATTGCAAACACCCACAAATCCAACGGGAGATCGAAGAGAAGAACAGCAATTCTAGAAATAGAAAATCAACCACTTTCTGAAAGGTAGGACTGGCGGAGAAGTGAATCCAAAGCGACTGGAAGATAGACTGCAGGGGGAGGGGCTGGCTCTTGGCAAGCGGCGGAGCAACGGAGCACTAAATCAGGACTTTTAAAAGTCTGTTCCGCTGAGGGACATCACTCCAGAGGATAAACCGGGGTGAAGCCCACATGGCGGCAGTGTGGCCTCAGGTCCCGCACGGTCACAGAAGGATCAGGGGTGTCTGAATGTTGCAGAGCTTGAGGGTATTGGAACGGGAAAGCCAGCTACAGAGACAGAACTGACAGTAAGATCACAGCTCGGGGTTACCTTGAACCAGTCACAGGCTCGGTGAGCTCGGAGTGTTGCCGGAGGCCAGGGAGACGGAAGTAATTGGGTGCTATTCTCTGAGGGCGCGCTGAGGGGTGGGGCCCCAAGCTCTCGGCTCCTCCAGGCCGGAGACCAGGAGGCTGCCATTTTCATTCCCATCCTCTGGAACTCTACGGAAAGCGCTCAGGTAACAAAAGCTTCCAAAAGCAAACCCAAGCGGATTACTCAGCCCGGCCCCTGGTAAGGGCAGTGCAATTCTGCCTGGGTCAAAGACACTTGAGAATCACTACAACAGGCCCCTCCCCCAGAAGATCAACAAGAAATCCAGCCAAGACCAAGTTCACCTACCAAGGAGTGCAGGTTCAATACCAAGGAGAGCAGCGGAATTCCAGAGGAGGAGAAAGCAAAGCATGGAACTCATGGCTTTCTCCCCATGATTCTTTAGTTTTGCACTTAATTTAATGTTTTTTTCTCTTTCAATTTGTTTTCTTTTTCTTCTTCTGCTAAAATTTTTTAACTTTTACCCTTTTCTTTTTTAACGTTTTTTAACTAGTTTATCTAATATATATTTTTTTCTTTTTTATATCTTTTTTATATTTTTTCTTTATTCGTTTTCATTTTTAAAATGTTTCTTTTTTTTTTTCCTGAACCTCTTTTTATCCCCTTTCTCCACCCCCACCCCCCGCGATTTAGGATCTCTTCTGATTTGGTTGAAGCATATTTTCCTGGGGTCTTTGCCACCCTTTTAGTATTTTACTTGCTCCTTCATTTACTCTTATCTGGACAAAATGACAAAGCAGAAAAATTCACCACAAAAAAAAGAACAAGAGGCAGTACCGAAGGCTAGGGACCTAATCAATACAAACATTGGTAATATATCAGATCTAGAGTTCAGAATGACGATTCTCAAGGTTCTAGCCAGACTCGGAAAAGGCATGGAAGGTATTAGAGAAACCCTCTCAGGAGATATAAAAGCCTTTCTGGAGAAATGAAAGAATTAAAATCTAACCAAGTTGAAATAAAAAAAGGTATTAATGAGGTACAATCAAAAATGGAGGCTCTCACTGCTAAGATAAATGAGGCAGAAGAAAGAATTAGCGATATAGAAGACCAAATGACAGAGCAAAAGAGGAACAAACAGCTACTGGACCACGAGGGGAGAATTCGAGAGATAAGTGACACCATAAGACGAAACAACATTAGAATAATTGGGATTCCAGAAGAAGAAGAAAGAGAGAGAGAAGCAGAAGGTATATTGGAGAGAATTATTGGAGAGAATTTCCCTAATATGACAAAGGGAACAAGCATCAAAATCCAGGAGGGGCAGAGAACCCCCCCTCAAAATCAATAAGAATAGGTCCACACCCCATCAACTAATAGTAAAATTTACAAGTCTTAGTGACAAAGAGAAAATCCTGAAAGCAGCTCGAGAAAAGAAGTCTGTAACATACAATGGTAAAAATATTAGATTGGCAGCAGACTTATCCACAGAGGCCTGGCAGGCCAGAAAGAGCTGGCATGATATTTTCAGAGCACTAAATGAGAAAAATATGCAGCCAAGAATACTATATCTAGCTAGGCCATCATTGAAAATAGAAGGAGATGGGCGTGTGGGTGGCTCAGTGGTTAAGCCTCTGCCTTCGGCTCAGGTCATGATCTCAGGGTCCTGGGATCGAGTACTGCATCGGGCTCTCTGCTCAGCAGGGAGCCTGCTTCCTCCTTTCTCTCTCTCTCTGCCTGCCTCTCTGCCTACTTGTGATTTCTCTCTGTCAAATAAATAAATAAAAAATCTTTAAAAAAAATATTTTAAAAAAAATAAAAAAAAAAAAAAAGAAAAGAAAATAGAAGGAGAGATTAAAAGCCTCCAGGACAAACAAAATCTGAAAGAATTTGCAAACACCAAACCAGCTCTACAGGAAATATTGAAAAGGGTCCTCTAAGCAAAGAGAGAGCCTAAAAGTAGTAGATCAGAAAGGAACAGAGACAATATACAGCAACAGTCACCTTACAGGCAATAAAATGGCACTAAATTCATATCTCTCAAGTTACCCTGAATGTTAATGGTCTAAATGCCCCAGTCAGAAGACACAGGGTATCGGAATGGATAAAAAAACAAAACCCATCTATATGTTGCCTACAAGAAACTCGTTTTAGACCCGAAGACAGCTTCAGATTTAAAGTGAGGGCGTGGAAAACAATTTACCTTGCTAATGGACATCAGAGGAAAGCAAGGGTGGCTATCCTTATATCAGATCAATTAGATTTTAAGCCAAAGACTATAATAAGAGATGAGGAAGGACACTATATCATACTCAAAGGATCTGTCCAACAAGAAGATGTAACAATTTTAAATATCTATGCCCCTAATGTGGGAGCAGCCAACTATATAAACCAATTAATAACAAAATCAAAGAAACACATTAACAATAATACAATAATAGTAGGGGACTTTAACACTCCCCTCACTGAAATGGACAGATCATCCAAGCAAAAGATCAAAAATGAAATAAAGGCCTTAAATGACACACTAGACCAGATGGACATTACAGATATATTCAGAACATTTCATCCCAAAGCAACAGAATACATTCTTCTCTAGTGCACATGGAACATTCTCCAGAATAGATCACATTCTGGGTCATAAATCAGGTCTCAACTGGTATCAAAAGATTGGGATCATTTCCTGCATATTTTCAGACCATAATGTTCTCAAGCTAGAACTCAATCACAAGAGGAAATTTGAAAAGAACCCAAATACATGGAGACTAAACAGCATCCTTCTAAAGAATGAATAGGTCAACCAGGAAATTAAAGAAGAATTGAAAAAGTTCATGGAAACAAATGATAATGAAAACACAATGCTTCAAAATCTTTGGGACACAGCAAAGGCAGTCCTGAGAGGAAAATATATAACCGTATAAGTCTTTCTCAAGAAACAAGAAAAGTCTCAAGTACACAACCTAACCCTACACCTAAAGGAGCTGGAGAAAGAACAAGAAAGAAACCCTAAGCCCAGCAGAAGAAGAGAAATCATAAAGATCAGAGCAGAAATCAATAAAATAGAAACCAAAAAAACAATAGAACAAATCAACGAAAGTAGGAGCTGGTTCTTTGAAAGAATTAATAAGATTGATAAACCCCTGGCCAGACTTATCAAAAAGAGAAAGGACCCAAATAAACAAAATCATGAATGAAAGAGGAGAGATCAAACTAACACCAAAGAACTACAGACAATTATAAGAACATACTATGAGCACTCTACGCCAACAAATTTGACAATCTGGAAGAAATGGTTGCATTCCTAGAGACATATAAAATACCACAACTGATCCAGAAAGAAATAGAAAACCTGAACAGACCCATAACCAGTAAGGAGATTGAAACAGTCATTAAAAATCTTCAAACAAACAAAAGCCCAGGGCCAGATGGCTTCTGGGGGAAATCTACCAAACATTTAAAGAAGAACTAATTCCTATTCTGCTGAAACTGTTCCAAAAAATAGAAATGGAAGGAAAACTTCCAAACTCATTTTATGAGGCCAGCATCACCTTGATCCCAAAACCAGACAAGGATCCCATCAAAAAAAGAGAACTACAGACCAATATCCTTGATGAACACAGATGTGAAAATTCTCACCAAAATACTGGCCAATAGGATTCAACAGTACATTAAAAGGATTATTCATCATGACCAAGTGGGATTTATTCCAGGGCTTCAATATCCGCAAATCAATCAATGTGATACAACACATTAATAAAAGAAAGAACAAGAAACATATGATACTCTCAATAGATGCTGAAAAAGCATTTGACAAAGTACAGCATCCCTTCCTGATCAAAACTCATCAAAGTGTAGGGATAGAGGGCACATACCTCAATATCATCAAAACCATCTTTGAAAAACCCACCGCAAATATCATTCTCAATGGAGAAAAACTGAAAGCTTTTCCGCTAAGGTCAGGAACACGGCAGGGATGTCCATTATCACCACTGCTATTCAACATAGTACTAGAGGTCCTAGCCTCAGCAATCAGACAACAACAAATCGGCAAAGAAGAAGTCAAATTATCACTCTTCGCAGATGATATGATACTATATTTGGAAAACCCAAAAGACTCCACTCCAAAACTGCTAGAACTTGTACAGGAATTCAGTAAAGTGTCAGGGTATAAAATCAATGCACAGAAATCAGTTGCATTTCTCTACACCAACAACAAGACAGAAGAAAGAGAAATAAGGAGTCAATCCCATTTACAATTGCACCCCAAACCATAAGATACCTAGGAATAAACCTAACCAAGAAACTAAGAATCTATACTCAGAAAAATATAAAGTACTCATGAAAGAAATTGAGGAAGACACAAAGAAATGGAAAAATGTTCCATGCTCCTGGATTGGAAGAATAAATATAGTGAAAATGTCTTTGCTACCTAAAGCAATCTACACATTTAATGCAATTCCTATCAAAATACCATCCATTTTTTTCAAAGAAATGGAACAAATAATCCTAAAATTTATATAGAACCATAAAAGACCTTGAATAGCCAAAGGAATATTGAAAAAGAAAGACAAAGTTGGTGGCATCACAATTCCGGACTTCAAGCTCTATTACAAAGCTGTCATCATCAAGACAGCATGATACTGGCACAAAAACAGACACATAGATCATTGGAACAGAATAGAGAGCCCAGAAATAGACCCTCAACTCTATGGTCAGCTAATCTTCGACAATGCAGGAAAGAATGTCCAATGGAAAAAAGACAGCCTCTTCAACAAATGGTGTTGGGAATATTGGATAGCCACATGCAGAAAATGAAATTGGACCATTTCCTTACACCACACACGAAAATAGACTCAAAATGGATGAAGGACCTCAATGTGAGAAAGGAATCCATCAATATCCTTGAGGAGAACACAGGCAGCAAACTCTTCGACCTCAGCTGCAGAAACATCTTCCTAGGAACATCGCCAAAGGCAAGGGAAGCAAGGGCAGAAATGAACTATTGGGATTACATCAAGATCAAAAGCTTTTGCACAGCAAAGGAAACAGGTAACAAAACCAAAAGACAACTGACAGAATGGGAGAAGATATTTGCAAACAACATATCAGATAAAGGGCTAGTGTCCAAAATCTATAAAGAACATAGCAAACTTGACACCCAATGAACAAATAATCCAATCAAGAAATGGTTAGAAGACATGAACAGCCATTTCTGCAAAGAAGATATCCAGATGGCCAACACACACATGAAAAAGTACTCCATATCACTCGGCATCAGGGAAATACAAATCAAAACCACAATGAGATATCACCTCACGTCAGTCAGAATGGCTAAAATCAACAAGTCAGGAAATGACAAATGCTGGCGAGGATGTGGAGAAAGGGGAACCCTCCTACACTGTTGGTGGGAATGCACACTGGTGCAACCACTCTGGAAAATAGCATGGAAGTTCCTCAAAGTGTTGAAAATAGAACTACCTTATGACCCAGCAATTGCACTACTGGGTATTTATCCTAAAGATACAAACGTAGTGATCCGAAGGGGCACGTGCACCCGAATGTTTATAGCAGCAATGCTACAATAGCCAAACTATGGAAAGAACCTAGATGTCCATCAACAGATGAATGGATCAAGAAGATGTGGTATATATACACAATGGAATACTATGCAGCCATCAAAAGAAATGAAATCTTGTCATTTGCAACGACGTGGATGAAACTAGAGGGTAACATGCTTAGTGAAATAAGTCAATCAGAGAAAGATAACTATCATATTATCTCCCTGATATGAGGAAGTGGAGATGCAACTTAACAGGTTAAGGGGTTAAGGGGGTAGGAGAAGAATAAATCAAACAACATGGGGTTGGGAGGGAGACAAACCATAAGTGACTCTTATTCTCACAAAACAAACTGAGGGTGGCTGGAGAGAGGGGGTTTGGGAGAAGGGGGGTGGGGTTATGGACATTGGGAGGGTATGTGCTATGGTGAGTTCTGTGAAGTGTGTAAACCTGGTGAATCATAGACCTGTACCCCTGGGGATAAAAATATATTATATGTTTATAATAAATAAATAAATAAATAAAAATTAAAAAAAAAAAAGAAATAAAACAGAGTCAAGGAAATGAAGTAACATTCTACTAGTCATGTGGTAAGTGCTTATCCGGAAGACAGAGATATCAGATCTTATGCTAATCCAATACTCATGTTATTTTCAACTTTCTCATCTCCAATGGATATGAGGATATAATTAAATAATAAAAGGTCAACTTCTAATATTATATAATTGCATGATTTATAGCAATAATGTGTCTAAGAGATATTCTTGAATGTGTGGTAATTATTAATTGGAGTAATGAATCATATAATTAGGGTACTTTGAAGCAGCTTGGTAACTAATATTATCTAATTTAACATTAAATGTTGTTTCATTTTTTTACATTGGCATATCAGAAATATTCTCCCACTGCTATAGTAGGTAATAATTTGGTCAATATATTGATTTCAATAAAATTTTAATTCTCTTCATCTTTTTTAAATATTAGCATTGAGTTATAGGTCTCCCATTGATGAAATGTATGCTTCCATTACTTTTTCCTCAAGATTTTAATGGCTTTCAATATATTTTTCCACAGAGATGATTAGAATAGCTGATTCCTCCTTAAAACTAAAATGAATTTAAATAATATTTTACATTTGATAAAGTAAAAAGAAAAAATATTCACGAGAAGCATCCTGACTTTAAGACATTTTAAGATAGTTCTGGTATTTCTGAGAGCTGAATTTATTGCTGAAGCTATTAGTTTTAAAAAGTATTTTAAAAGTATTTAAATATCCTAAGTTATTTAGAAAGAAATAGCATTATAAGATTAAGAGATAGGCTGAAAATGCCTTGCTGAAGTTTTTTTTAATCTAATATTTACATCTATATTGTAGATGAAAAATGGAATTTGCAATAAATTAATTGGTATCTGTAAATGAGTTTGGGCTAAACAATGGAAAATATAAGCACAGTGATAATCTATAATAATTACATATTTTTATATAAACAGAAATGTTAAAGCTTTTGCTATTCAAAACTTTTAAATATTTTAGGTATATAAAAGAGCATTTATAAGACAAAAACCTGAATATTTTCTATAGATGCTTATTAGAAATCTATCATGGGAATAATGAGAAATAGTTGTTAAAGTCTTTTTATCCTTTTCTGTGTAATTAGGTTTGAGACATAAGCCACTTTTGGCAGTTTTTGGCCCCAAACCTTGGATCTGTGTCCTCAAATTTGTAATGACAGATAATGATCAATTAGTGTGCATAAATCTAGATTTTAGAGATGATGTCTGTGCCTGACATAAGAATATATTCAAATCCTGGAAGGTATTTCTAGTTACATTTAGCTTAAAGCTGAGGTGAGGTGACCTTTCAGGGGACACAGATACTTTGTAAAGGATGCTAGCATGAGTCTCCATGATTGTTTAACCACAAAAGGTCTGCATTTAATTTTCTGATGAAAACAGTTTGAATACTTAAGGATATTACATGTACGTATTCATATTTAAATATCTCACATAATTTCAGAGAGTCAAGGACTCTTTTAAAACCTAAGGTTGATCAAAGGATTCTTCAGATATACTGCTAATTTATCAGAGCTGCACATGAATATTTTTGGCTCCCCATAATCTCCATTTGGTATAAGTCATTAGCCTATATTGAGGTATTTTGTTTATTGCTGTAAGGATGCACTTAGGGACATTGAAATCCTTTGCTCAGCATCCTCTTCATAAATAGCCTTAAGGGAAATACATTTTGATCTAAGGAGCAGACCAGTGTTGTGTTTCCATTAAACAATAGGTATTCATTTTTAGATCTGAGTTGTGTAATTGATTATGATTTTCTCTGAGAGGTTTATCAGCATCCCACTATTATCAAATACATAGGACTTCATAGCACTTATTTTGTGAACTTGCCCCATTGCTAATTTCATTTTACATTGATTCCTGTTTTTCCTTTGCTATACTTTTCTCACTGCTTCTAATTTGGGTTATAGCACTGTATATTTAAAAAATATCCTGGGGCACCTGCGTTCCTCAGTTGGTTGAGTGCCAGACTCTTGGATTCAGCTCAAGTCATGATCTCAGGGTCCTGTGATGAGCTCCGAGTTGGAGCAGAGAGAAAGAGAAGCAGACTCCCTGCTGAGCAGAGAGCCCAATGTGGGGCTCGATCCTAGGACCCTGAGATCATGACCTGAGCCAAAGGAAGAGGCCTAACCTACTGAGCTATCCCTGTGCCCCAGCTTAGCATAAATTAATACAGCTAATAGATAGTAGAGATTGAAATCCAGGTCCAATTTAACTACAAAATCATATATACTCTTTCTTTTAAAGCATACTGAATTGTGAATGCCAAACATGTAAAAATCCATCTAGGATAATAGAATATGCATCAAAATTAATGAGTAAGACTCACAAATTAGAAATTTATGTCTTAAGTTCAGAGAATCTCTGACTGTTCAGGCTACCTCCTTTCTGATTTATTACCATTACCTTTTCTGATACGATTATCATTACTGTTTCTTATTGATTCAAAATGAAGATTACGAGAAAAAATCATAGAACATTTTATAAAAAGTAGCCATTCCATCTGTTCATCTCCCTTTTGAATAGGTGGCATGTTTTTTCTCTGTAAAACCAATGTGGGAGTCTCAAAGAAAATCTCTTATAAACACTTTGGGGTACCTGTGAAAAGAGAGACCCACATTTTTGTTCTCTGGTTAGATATCTACTTAGCCATCAGACTTCCTGCTTCTTTGTGCTACAAAGCATGGGCGAAAACATTACAGATGAGGTTTTGCAGGGTTTTCCAGGCTAAGAGAAGGAGAGAAAAGCAGTGTCACCTCAGAGTCTGATCCCATAGGTGTCTCTAGTCTAAGAACTCACAAAGAGACTAAATAATACATATAGCCATAGTATTATAGGGGATCAGAGGGATGTGGGTCAGAGGTGTGTACTTTTCAGAGGAATGAGGAATGAGGCTGCCAGAAGGATGAAAGAGTGTGGCTTAATTTCGTGAGCTGCATAGGAAGGAACCTTTACCTATAGGGTGAATAGGTCAACATCAAGCCCATAGACAATGAGCAATTTGAGGAGTTTGCACCAATTAAAGAGGAGATCATTTGCCTTGGGCAGTGAAACAAGGAGACTGCCCCCCTATTCCTTTAACCCAACTCTAACTTTCCTAGAAAGGCACACATTAGGGATAGTGTGGAGCAGAGATTTGGAAACCAGAGTGTCCCTTCCCCCACACACACACTTTTAATCCTCCTAGCTGCTGAAGTTTAACCTCCCAGGATGCGTTGAGTAGGAAAACAATAGTGATTGTTTAGTAATATAAAATTATTGAAAATAAACTGTGCATGTGGATTGAAATAAAGTAATGGAAGAGAATTTTAAGGTGAATGTGTCCCCTAGAGATGTTCCCTGTAGATGTTCACTGTTAATTGTGGGTGGAATGACTGTTCAACATGGCACAATTAGGACAGTTGTTGAAAAAAAAAAAAACTATTTGTATATTCATAATTGACCTTGATACTCCTCTAGTTGTGTTTAGTTGATTACCTGGGACATAAAAGTTAATTATAAACAATATTTTCTTCTCTCCCAAATTACTTCCAATTCCCCGGCAGATTTGGTGCAATTTTTTAAATTCAATATTCTCATTAAAAAAAGATATGAAAAGGGGCACCTGAGTGGCTTAGCTGGTTATGTGTCTGACTCTTGATCTCAGCTTGGGTCTTGATTTCGGGGTCATGAGTTCAAGCCCCACACTGAGTTCCATGCTGGGTGTGGAAACTACATTAAAAAAAAAAAAAAGATATCTAAAGTCTTTAGCATTTTTACTTATATGTATGGATTCAATACATTCTATTCAACAAATATATATTGAGAGTCAAGCATGTAAACATGACCATTTGATAGTCTTTAGGAAACTGGATTATGATCAAAAGTAGCCTTAAACTCCATGTGAGCTCCTTGAATTTCAAAAAGCTTTAAGAATATGGGAAAGTAATTCTTGCTTTCTGCCACTATTACAATTAAATTCTGGCTAAATTCAGTAAGTTGAGATTTAAGATCTATACATGGGTGTCCTAATACCCACTATTAACGGAAGAGTATTCAGTTTTTAAAGTTCTGCTAAATGACAGGGCACCTGGGTGGCTTAGTCATTAAGCTTCTGCCTTTGGCTCAGGTCATGATCCTGTGGTAATGGAATAGAGCCCCACATCCAGTTTCTGCTCAGTAGGAAGCCTGCTTCTCCCTCTCCCACTCCCCCTACTTGTGTTCCCTCTCTCGCCGTCTCTGTGTCAAATAAATAAATAAAATCTTTAAAAAAATAAAGTTCTTCTAAATGCCAACCAGCATCTTTATAGAAATTAACTCTAATTCTTAAAACACCACGAAAGGTTGAGTTAAGTAAAATAAAATAAGATAAATTCTAAAATAAATTAGATACTTAGAGAAGTTAATCTCTCTTTGGATTGAGCAAGTTATTTAAGGTATAGTTAGTAGTAATAATAGCAGTGATAATAGAAATATAGTTGTGGTAATATGTGGTCTGCCCAAGATAACAAAGGTGCCAAGCTGCTAAATGTTCAAGGTTAGATACACAGTTCCTTGTCTCTCTCCAAAGTTTCTGTTCTTTTATTCACATCACACACCTTCTCACAGAAACCAAAATGTTCAGTTGGTTCACCTTTCTTCACATCTTCCTTAAGCTTCTACAAATAAGTCTAATTTCATAACTAGCCACAATCACTGCCTTCTTTTATTCAAAGTTCTAATTAGTTCTCAAAACACTATTTGTTATTGAAAACAGCTCATTTCTTCATCTACAAAATGTGATCTTTGAGTCAAGGTCCTGACTTTAAAATTCATCCCAAGTGGCTTGCTGATGTAAGTTTTAATGCCTTGCCTCCTGGAAACATGTTCTCTAGTGGTCCCCAACCATTTACAAAGGCAGAGAAGGTTTAGTAAAATATTTTTCCCCATCCTAGACTGATCTCAAAAGACCATTTTTTCAAAGAGTCATTAATCCTTTGGTGAACTGATGCACAGCTGAGCCCGAGGAATAAAACTTGTTAGCATTTGATATCTAAGGGGAGCTTAAAGGCAGAAAAATGTTTCTAGTTTGAAAGATTAGAAAGCACCCAGTAATGTAAAAAATATTTCTATCACTGCTCCAAGCAACTTTAGACTCTCCAATGCATCATAAATATATTTGTTTTTAACTTTGAAACAGATCCTACAGTACCAATAAGAACAAAGTACAGTGTTAAATATTGCCAGATACTCACAAATTATTTTGTAGATGGACCCCTCCCCCCAAAAATCTCATTTTTAAATGAATAACTACAGACCCAGTTAGGGTCTAAAATAATTACACTTAAAGAAGGATGCCTATTCTTTAACATGTCAAATTCCAGCGTTATTTTATAATCATATAGGCAATAGATGTAGTAAGTGAACTAGTCTTCTGTGTTTAGGAATTAAAGCTTGCTAGTGCGTTTGAAATCCTTGTAGTACAAAAGGTAGGCCTTATGTATTTGCTTATCCAAGTAAGAAAAGTCTTATACCAGGTAATGGGATATTTTGCTTGTGATGGCATATTTTCTTGTCTGTATACTATTTTAATAAATTTTATAAAACCTAAGGTTTATAGAAGCCTAAAAATCATTATGCTTAATGTAAATAATTCATTCTCAGGTATTATTTTTAAATACAAGTGCTGAAGAAGGAGTTTTGAGAAAACTACAAAAAGAAAATTAAATATGGATATTAGTTATAAGATTGTTATCTTAAGATTAAATTTGAGTGGCCAGGATGCTAAGGAATTAAAGGATTAAGTGTGAGGTGACTAGGAACTAGAACATACTCCCAGTGGAAGGCAAGAAAAAAATGAAAACAAGTAGTAAAGCAGTGCTTTCAGTGTTAAAAATAAAGCAGAGGGTTCCTTCATGATTCCTTGTATTGTAAGGCCCTACACTCTCATCAATCATCAGTCAAATGTGCATCCGTTTTTTAACCACAATCCTACCACCTGGAATTAGTAAGAAATGAATGAAATAATTATGAAAATAGAGGACTATTAAAACATCCTGGTAGGTGAAAGAGCTGTCTGGAAATATTTCAGAGTCTGCTCTGAACCAATAAAATTACAGTTATTTGACAATAATTCTGACCATTGCTCGTATTAGAGTATATGTATTCTCTTTCTTTTAATCTAACAAACTTTACTTTTTTCTCTAGAGACAAAGTGTGAGCCACTAGAGTAGTAATAGTACAAAGACTGAAACACAGCAAATGAACAATAAATATTAGTTGATGGTGATGCTGATAGGGAACATAAAGAAAGCATTCAGCAGAATAATGATGAACCCAGGTTTTTGTGTATTTTGTTTTAGAAGTTAAAGTAAAAACTATTTAACCAAGAGTTTGAGGACTCCACAGGTACTCACGCTTCATTAAAATAGTCTGTGTAAAAGGGGTTATTTTAAAGAGAAATTAGGGTGTGGATAATACTTTTTACATGACTATTTCAACCTCAGACATGTGTTATAATCCCAGGAGCATATAATACAGAACGTTGTGCAGTTCATTTACACATCCTTTTGATTAATACTTGTTGAGACTTTTTTATATGCCAATCACTAGGATACAGATTGAACAAGACAAAGTCTCTTTCTTTGAGTTTATAGTCAGTTTTGAAGTCAACAAAGTCAAAACAAATTTCAAGAAATATATAACATGTCAGATAGTAATAAGTGCAATCCATGGAATGAATGCTTAGAGATTGGTGGTGGTGACAGGATGGTATTTTATATAGGGTGTTCAGGGAAGATCTCTTTGATAAGATGACATTTGAGAAGAGATCAATGGAAATGACAAAGTGAGCCAGTGGATATTGGAGGTAAGGCATTATAAACAGAGGGGGAAAAGAAAAAAAGATCCAGAGGCAGCATACTTGTTCTACTGGGGAAACAATGAGAAGTTCAGTGTGTCTGGAGTCAGTGAGGTGACAGTATAGAAGGTGAATTAGAGCACTGAGGGTATGGGAGGTGAGGAGGTGGGCAGATCTAGGAGGGATGTGTGGGCCTTTGCAGGGATCTTCCCCTTTACTCTGCATGAGACATGAGATGGTCAGCATTGGATGGTTTTGCACAGGAGAGTGAAGTGATCTACCACTTCTTAGGAGAATTGCTGTAGTTGCTATGTTGAAAATAAACTGTAATTGCACAAAAATTACAGTAAGGTAAGGAGACTTCAGTAGTCCAGGGGAGGGAGGATGATGATTTGTTCATAGAAGGTAGAGGTAGCAGTGGAGGTAGGTGGTAAGTAATAAGATATTGAATAGATTATGAAGGGTATGCTGAGAGGATATGATGATAGAGTAAATGTGGGATGTGAGAGACCGAGTCAAAGATGAGTTGAACATCACTAGTCATCAGGGAGATTCAAATTAAAACCACATTGAGATACCACCTTAAATCAGTTAGAATGGCCAAAATTAGCAAGACAGGAAATAACGTGTGTTGGAGAGGATGTGGAGAAAGCGGAACCCTCTTACACTTTTGGTGGGAATGCAAGTTGGTGCAGCCACTTTGGAGAACAGTGTGGAGATTCCTCAAGAAATTAAAAAGAGAGCTTCCCTATGACCCTGCCATTGCACTACTGGGTATTTACCCCAAAGATACAGATGTAGTGAAAAGAAGGGCCATCTGTACCCCAATGTTCATAGCAGCAATGGCCACGATCACCAAACTGTGGAAAGAACCAAGATGCCCTTCAGCAGATGAATGGATAAGGAAGATGTGGTCCATATACACTATGGAGTATTATGCCTCCATCAGAAAGGATGAATACCCAACTTTTGTATCAACATGGATGGGACTGGAAGAGATTATGCTGAGTGAAATAAGTCAAGCAGAGAGAATCAATGATCATATGGTTTCACTTATTTGTGGAACACAAGAAATAGCAGGGAGTTGAGGGAAATTGGAGGGGGAGATGAACCATGAAAGACTATGGACTCTGAAAAACAATCTGAGGGTTTTGAAGGGGTTGGGGGTGGGAGGTTGGGGGAGACTGGTAGTGGGTATTATGGAGGGCACGTATGGCATGGAGCACTGGGTGTGGTGCATAAACAATGAATTCTGTTACACTGAAAAGAAATTAAATTAAATTAAAAAGTTGATTTTTTTTTTTTTTTTTTTTTTTTGCCTAAAACCTGGAAGAAAGAAGTAGTCTTTCATTAAGATAGAAAAGGAGGATCAGGCTTTTGGGTTAAGATGCTTATTAAATATCCCAGAGGAAATGTCGAGTAGACCATAAGGTATAGATTAGGAATTGAATAGCAATAATGGAGAGATGTTGTCAAATGACTGGTGTCTATTTGGGAAGGTTAAAGAAAAAAAAAAACTTACAAGTTTCTCTATGAAAAGATCTCCATGGTTTTAAGAGAAACTTTCATCAAAAAAGTAAAAGGTGATCTCCAAAGTTTATGAAGGTTAAGAATTTCTAATGAAAAAGATAAAAAATAAAAAAAGGAAAAATCCTATGACTTGCCTACATGTAAAGTTTACATGAATGAATGTGCTGCTTTGGAAGTCAATGCACAAACCAAATTAAATCACCATGTCAGAAATCATTCCTTTTTTTAGGAACATGTATAGGATTTTACTTGAATATTTTCTCAAAGTCAAGAGAGTTTACAAAGTAATCTGAGGTCAATTAAAGAAAAATCATTTTCTTTTTAACTTGAAAGAACCTAGTGTTAGAACCATGATGATAGTCTGTCCAAAATTCTATTGAGTAATATTTGTAAGAGGGATACCAATATTTCCTTAAAAGAAACATGGTAAAATAATTATGGAGATATATTGGGATTTCTTTGCTACTGAAAAGGAAGCAAATTTTAAGAAAGAAGTAAGTTCCTGGCTCTATGCACAAATAATCAAGTATGTCAGAAGGCTCCAAGAATATAGAAACATGATCTTCTTTAAATGAAGCATTCTTTTTGGAGATAGGGTTAGAAAATAGTTTTAAACTGATTAAGAATGAGGGTTTAAAAAGTTTTAACATGTAGAACAAATGACATGAATTGCCTGTTAATATTATGAGTAAGTCCTTCTCCTATAGTAAAAACTAAAATCAAACAGGAAGATATCTGTTTCCTGATATGAGTATTTTCTCTTAAATAGTTCAATGCAATTGCCAGTGCTTATTTACCTACACAAATACTAATGTAATTAATTGTTGGTGTGTCTCTCATTCATGTTGGCATGTATATATTCATCTTACACTGCCCATAATTTACCTGCAGAAAAAGATTTAGAATGTATGTTAACACTAATTGAGAACAAGTCTGGACAAAATATGTATCTCATCCTCTGTTCAAAGAAGCAAGAATCCTAACATCTTATGTATAATGACTCATTTTATAGCTCACTTTACATAAATACCAGTGTATGCTACTGGAATGTAAACACAGACATCTATTGAATCAGATGGACATAAATCATTTGAATAACCCAGTGAAATTTCATTGTTTCATAAAGGCTATGAGTGCCCCATTATTTACAAGTCAGGAATGAACATATACACCTAAGAGGTAAATATATTTCATAGGTTCTTTTGAGACCTACAAGAAAATGCTGTTAAAAAGTGTAAGTTACAATTACAATAGACATGTCTAAATGCTTTCCATCTTACCTTCATAAGGAGCTAATCTAACCAGAGCTGTAGAAGATTTCATTTGGAAACGAGAATGCTGAATGATTTCCTATAATTATTTCACTGCTCTGTCTTGATATTTGAGACATTTTTGCTAACTGTACCACACTCTGAATTCACTTTTCTGATCTCCTCTTTAAAGGAGTAGCAGCACTAAACTCATTCTGGATGGAAATGGTATTTTGTAATTGCACCATGTAAGATAATCATTTTCACGTAAAAACACCTGCGCTCATTCCCACAGTCCTGAAGTCTATACATTGGCATGTGATAGAAGTATGAAGTATGGAACATAACTAGTTGGTAAATAATAATACAGTTGACAATTTCCAGGCTGATTGGATGTGAAGAGTTGGCTTCAAGTTGAGGAAAATACTCTTCTTTGCCAAATAATTTGATTGTAAAAATTAAAAATGAGGGGGCGCTTGTGTGGCTCAGTAGGTTAAGCCTCTGCCTTAGGTTCAGGTCATGATCTCAGGGTCCTGGGATCAAGCCCCCTATCGAGCTCTCTGTTCAGCAGGGAGCCTGCTTCCCTCTCTCTCTGCCTGCCTCCCTCTCTGCCTGCTTGTGATCTCTCTCTCTCTCTCTGTGTCAAATAAATAAATAAAATCTTAAAAAAAAAATTGAAAGTGAGGATGGGTTGGGAACAGAAGAAAAAACAGGTATTTTCTACTCCATTTGCTGCCACAATGATATTATTATTATTAATATAAATTCTTATAAGTATAATGATAAACTCAGCAAACTTTCCAGCACTCAGTCACCAATTCTGCCATTTTAAGTGGTTCTTAACTATTTAAAAAAAAAAAGATGATGGCATGTAAATCTGATTATAAGAAATTATTCTTCTCGGGTTGATGTCATTAAAAAGCAAACTTGAAACAAATGACATCATTCAAGATAAAGGAAGAAACTTCCTTTAGCACATTTGAAAAGTCTTCTCGTTGCAACCACAGATGGCTTGTGTAAGGATAAAGAAATCATTCTCTGCATATTATATCCTGTCATCACAGGTCAACAAATCCTCTGCTTTCATTCTTTTCTATTGGTTACTTTACTTCAGTAGCCCTTTAATTCTTCTAATTTTGAAAATCAAAACAAAATAACCCATGGAATTGGTTTGTTTTCCAGTGAGTATCAGGAGATCCAGGACTTTTCTGCTGATTGAAGTGAAAGTGAAGAGCATGGAGAGGTGTGGTGTTGGGTGGTTTCAATGGCCAGAAGATGCTTGGAAGAAGGAGAGGAAATGGATTAACATCTGGCTGGGAGAGCTGAGTGGCCCAGACGGACAGTAGATACACAGGGATACTCAGATGTGAAATAAACCCCCCAATCCTGAGAAAACAGTCAGTGTTTTTGAAGTTAAAACCATCATTGTTGGCACTGTTTGAAAACCTGGACTTAATTCTCTACAGATTGTCATCTGGATTTTTAATGTTACAGAACAGAACAGGGTTGTACCTATATCTGATCTCTGCCCTTTTTTTTTTTTTAAAGATTTTATTTATTCATTTGACAGAGTGAGGCAAAATGAGAGAAGGAACACAAACAGGCGGAATGGGAAAGGGAGAAGCAGGCTTCTCTCTGAGCAGGGAGCCTGATGCAGGGCTAGATCCCAGGACCCTGAGATCATGACCTGAGCAGAAGGCAGGCGCCTAATAACGACTGGGCCGCCCAGCCAGCCCTGATCTCTGACCTTTTCATCTCTGTTTTTCCTCAGTTCTCATTCACAAGCTGAACTCAAGCACAAGTGCGTTCCTTTTCCCTTCCATTTTTTATTCGAAATCTGTTAATAGTGCAGATTTTAAGGTGTAGATTTTACATCTTTCACAGAAAGCAACAAAAGCAAAGAAGCAACATCAATGCTTCCATATAAGCTAACATCTCATAACTAGGTGTAATAAATTTTTGGAAAAATATGGTAAAGGCAGTTTTTCCAGTACTGTTCTGGAGTACTCCAGTACATTTTTATCAGTTATGTCATCTGCATGGACATAATTGAGGGTTACCTCGGTTTTATAGCAATTTCTGTTTATTGAATAAAACATCTACTTCCACTTTTTTGGATGAAATCATGATCTTCATTGTGCTTGAACGAAGGGTTCTTATTTCCTTACAGCTGAATATGATAATTTAAATATCAATGAAGAGACAGCATGATCCAGGGTTAACCTTTCATGTTTCCTTACCACAAATGAAAGCAACTTGACAACATTAAACCCGCACTAAATACAAAGATTTACAGAGAACACTATTTGTTAAACACTTAGGATATTCCAGGTATGATGCCAAATGCTTTAAATGAGTTATCTCATTTAATCCTCACAATGTTGCAAGAGGGATGTCCTTACCTCCATTTCACAGGTGGGGAGACTGACACCCAGCAAAGTCAAAGAATTTGTCAAAAGCCAAGCACTGGAAAGTAGATTGAGATTTTAATAAAGGTATGATTTCAAAATGTTTGCTCTCAACAGCTGCATTTAATTATTTTCAGTCAAGTGCTTGAAGAAATTTTAAATCTCAAGAAATCCTACTGAGTTATATAAAATAAAACAATCAGAAGGAACAATGTTATCTGCTTAGCTTGATCGCTGCTTCTATTTTTAAAAGGATGTTTTTCATTCATTGTGATATTTCACTGAATCTAAAACTACTTTCCAACTATAATAATGGAGATTTACTAATACATAATCCTATGTTGACCTTATATTATTCTTGGGTTGGGAAAAATTCTCAATTTTCATTTACTATTCTATTCCTGGCTTTGTTAGTCATCTCCATCCCAGATTGAAGATAATTAATTTGCCTTAATCTCAGAAAATGATCCCTACCTATGCCATTCCTACGATATTTTTAACATATATTACATTTGAAAAACATGTTTTCTAAAACACATTTTAAATCTATTTAAATATAAAAAATATGTTTCTGTTTTTTACATTTTCCACAATTCAGTTACATAAGAAATCCCTAGTTTACAGATAGATTTGTTCTAGAAAGGTTAATTTATAGGTCAGTTCGAAACTTGGAAAAATTAGTCCTTATAAACAAAGTTGAAAATGGACATTTGGTTCCAAGACAGTCATAAAGACTTACAAATCTATAATGAAAGCTGAACTATATAGTACTTGCAATATTACCCAAGTCCCCAGTCTTCAAAACAGGTCATTACTAATTCAGAAGAGTTAAGGTAGAGGAGAAAGGTTCAATTTCCCACAAATATTTAATAAAAATTCTCTATTTAAAACAAGAAATAATAGATCAGAAAACAAGCTATAAGAATATTTCAGTTCTTTTTATTATGAAACTCTGCTCAGGAAATACGATAAAATGGTTGAGTAAATAAATGTAGATCTCTGCTTCTGATACAATTCCTCTGAGATGGATGGATCACAGAGGAGCACTTGGGAGAACAAGAATTGAGGGATGAATTTCATTAGAAGACTGCCCACGACTGCTCCCCTACATGTGATTAGTATGGTACACATTCTTAATTCCACAGATCCCTACTATACTATATACTTCTATACTATATACTACACTATATACTAATACATATTAGTATATATTATTTCTTATATAGAGAGAAAATATATTATATATATATATAAAATATATATATTTCTATATTATATACCAATGGTCTCTACAGTGGAGTGTGCACATCCCAGGAAGTATGCAAAGCAATCCATTGAGGTAAAAGAAGAAATTCATACTGTGTTTTAAGTGCATATATGCATATGTTTTATGTGCATAAGATAGAAAGGAATTAAGCTGTCTTAATATTTCATACCCCATTGAAGCTAAAGTCCTCATCTGGTTTATATACTTTGATGCCATGTTTAGTATTTGGGGGTATTGAGAGAATGATAGTATACTAGTGGTGGTATTTTTCTTCTTGTTTATTAAAGTAACTCTTTGTTGAAATATATGAAAAGTACATAAATCATTATATACCTTGGTGAACACAAAATGTATATACATAAAGTATATATATACTTTATATATTATAATGTTTATATACTTTATATATTATATATATATAAATATTAAATATATATTTAAATATAAATGTACACAAAGTATATATATATACACATATGTATATTTAAAAATATGCACAAAGTGAACATACCCAGATTATTAATGGAAATATCACCAACAGCTCAGAAACCTCTTCAGGTGCCTTCTCATTCATCTTTCCCCTCCTCTGAAAATAACACTTTTCTGACTTCAATTAGCATAGCTTAGTTTTGCCTGCTTTTTGAACTTTAAATACATGGAATCGTGTAGTCTGTATTTATTTGTATATAATTTCTTTTGTTCAACCTTATGTTTATAAGATTTCTTCCAAGTTGTTCTAAAGACTTTAATTTTAGTGACTGTGTATTACTCCATTATGTAAATATATCATGTTTTCATTTACTGTAATTTGTTCATTTATTGTAAGCTAATGGACATTTATGTCCTTTCAATTTTGGGGATTTTAGAAACAATTCTGTCCTTTTTTTTTATTTTAAGATTTTATTTATTTATTTGATGGAGAGATAGAGAGCACCAGTAGCAGGCAGAGAGAGAGAAGTAGAAGCAGGCTCCCCGCTGAGCAGGGCTGATCCCAAGACCTAGGGATCATGACCTGTCATGCCAAGGCAGCTGCTTAACTGACTCAATCACCCAGGCATCTTAAGAAATAATTCTGTTTAACAACTTTTGTTAAGTGTCTTTTGGTGAATATATGCACATTTCTGGAAAGCATATATCTAGAAGTGGGTTATAGAACATGTGCTTTTATTTTGCAAAGTGCTTGTTGTAGCTTACACTCCTACCATGAGATCATGAGTATTCCAGTTGCTTCATATTCTTACCAAAGTCATTATTATTTTCTTTCATTTAGCTACTTTGATGGATATATGGCAATATATAACTGATTTTAACTTTTGTTTCTTTGATTACCAATGAGATTGATAATTTCTTCATATATGTGTTGGCTGTTTGGGAACCCTTTTTTTTTTTTTTTTTTTCAAAACATCTTTTAGGTCTTTTGCCTATTTAGATGATCTTTTTTTTAATTTTTAAATCATTTCTTATGTATTCTTGATACAAGGACTTTGTCGGTCCTTTTTCAGGTAAATATATTACAAATACATTTTCCCATTCTGTGGCTTGCCTTTTTCACTTTCTTACTAGCATCTTTTGATAAACAAAAGTTCTTAATATTAGTCAAGTTCAATTTATCAATTTTTTTTATGGTTAGTTCTTTTTTGTGTGACTGTTTAATAAATTTTTGCCTACTCTCATGATGGTGAAGACACTCTCCATGTTATCATCTAAAATATTTAGGGGTTTTTTTCTTTAGGTTTATACCTACTTGGAATTAATTTTTATATTTGTTCACAATTTGTCTTTTTTCATGGGGCTTCCAAAAAGGCTTGACCTTTTTTCATAGGCCAAGCATCATTTATTTAAAAAAAAATTCATATACCCAAGGTATTTTCTTTTTTTGTGCATTTGCTTTCACCATTTTGAGACACATTACAGTTTACATGTTCCCATTAAAAGAATTTCTGGATTCATTTTCTTAAGGAGTAGGATAGTGTAATATTTCATAGTAAGATGTAGATGATCAGGAAAATCTTTGATATTTACAGAAGTTTACTGGCTAGTTCATGGCAGAGGACTTAAAAATTAAGCTAAACAGAGTTATTTTACAAAAATGAAGAGTTCCAAATTTCTTTCTCTTTCTTTCCTTCCTTCGTCCTTCCCCCCCTCCCCTAGCCTGCGTGCCTGCCCTCCTTCCTTCCTTCTGTTTTTGTGTGTGTGTGATAACCACTGGCTGGCAGTGGTATACTCCAAGAAGTTACGTTCAGTTAAAGACAAAACAAAAAACAATCTTTCCCTTCAAAATGAAGGTGAATTTAAACAAAGAGCTGAGTAAGCAAATGCTTTTCAAGCAAAAATACAGAGATAGCAAATGGATCTACATATTAGGAAATACTTTGCATTATATGATTTTGCTGCTTGAACATGTCACAGATTTTGAAAATGTAACAAACTTGGCAAGAGAAATTTCTAAGCTGTTTAAAAATCTTATAAATGAAGAATTTTGGTTAATTCAAAATTCAAACAGATTTATTACAAATACAAAAATATGCTATCTTCTGATTAGTTTTGAGGATGACTGATTAACATTAGGAAATACAAAATGTGCTACCTGAATTTCAACAATGGCCTTTGCGATGGATAGAAGTAAAAAATAAGTAAATTATTTAATAAGTTCAGCCAAGATTTACATATCTTTGCGAGATATCTTTATTAGCTATCAGGGATTAAAGCCAGGTATCACAATATACTAAGCCAGATCTTCTAATCTCTTTATGACAAAATGTTAAACCAAGATTTTTTTAAAAAGTGGCATTCAATCACATTGTTCTAAAAATGTCCTCAATGTAGTGTCTTAATGAAGGTGTATTAGTTATCCGTTGATATGCAACAAATTACCACAATTCAGTGGCTTCAAACAACTAAGTGTTAACACTTAGTTGTATAGTTCAGAAGTCCAGCACAGTGAGGCTGAGTTTTCAGAGTACTACAAGGCCGATATCAAGATGTTGGCCAGACTGAGTTCTGATCTGGAGATGGGAAAAAGTGCTTCCAAGTTCATTCTTTTGGAGGTGGGGGTTATTGGACTGAGGTCCCCATCTCCATGTTGGCTGTCAGCCAGGGGCTGCTCCCAGCTCCAGAGGCAACCTGCAGTCCGTGTCATGTGGCCTCATCCATGTAGAAGTTGGCATTGATGCAATAAATACTTTTCATGATTTGAGTCTTCCTGACTTCCTTTTTGACCAGCCCTCTGCCCTCTGGATTATGTGATTATTTCAGGCCTATCACAAATAATCTCCCTGTTTTAAGGTCAATTGATTTTGGATCTTAATTGCATTTGCAAAATCCCTTCCCAGCAATATACCATTTATAAAGGCCATCTATGTTCCATATATTTAAGCATGTAAAAGTTATACATTAAAATAACAAACTATTAATTCAAATGCCTTTAGTAATGGTATATGGTATATAGGGATGAGCCTTCTCTTTTCCCAATAAATAAGTCTCTCTCTCTCTCTCTTTTTTTTTTTTTTTTTTTTTATTGTTAGGCTTAAGTGATTCAAGTGTTTACTAATACTAGCATGTGTGAGGCTGTCATAGAGGATCAAGACTTTTGTTCATCAGTATTCTTTGATTTCCCTACCTATCTTACAGGGTCTTTTGGTCTGCCAAATCACAGATATGATACACATGGAGCAATCCCACAGCAACTCTTGGACACTGTCTTTTGTTATGCCACTGAGCTTCCATATTCTAGACTACAGAATAAATACGATGCTCCTGCTGCAAACTAGTTTTCCAACTAATTTCCCACCTTTAATGTTAAACAATCCCAGTGCTGCCATGGTTTAGATGATATGGGCAAGGTCTTTGTACAAGAACAATTTAGTTAAAATAATTTCTACAAGCTTATTGTACTGATCATTTTAATCTTCTGAGAAGATTTCCTGTAACAGAAAATTTTCTTTTGCCAAGGAAAGGTCTGCTTGGTAACATCTCAAACATTGTCCTGAAGTGATGTATGTTAGGCAGTCTTCTAAGAGAGAGGTAATTTGCAGAGTTTCTGCCACAAATTTTCTTGAGGTAGCTTCTCTAAACAATCTTTTTTCTCCCCAAAAATCTATCAGCAAGAACAGCAATAGTGATTTTTATGGATGGTTTCCTTATATGTTCTTGACCAATACGAGGAACTCATTCATACAAACCATATTAACCGTACATCAGATCTCAATTGCATGGTATTCAAGGTGAGTGCAATATGGCATTTTTATTCAATGATGATCCTATGCTTTTTATGTGAGACATTGAAGTTATGGTATATGGGTCAACCAGACCTCTGAAAACAATTAAGGTAATATAAGATGACTAATAAGGAAACACATATGGGGGCTGAGGACTGTATCAGGGACACATGGTCACAAGAAAGTTCTATAGGTTGGCCACTGCCTCCAAGACATACTGATAATCCAAATTAGCAACTATCAGGTGACATGGCTTTCCAGTCTTGTCAGAAATCCTAATTGCTGGGTGCCTGGGTGGCTCAGTGGGTTAAGCCTGTTAAGCCTTAACAGGTTAAGCCTCTGCCTTTGACTCAGGTCATTGATTTCAGGGTCCTGGGATCGAGCCCTACATCTGGCTCTCTGCTCGCTGGAGAGCCTGCTTCCTCCTCTGTCTCTCTGCCTGCCTCTCTGACTACTTGTGATCTCTCTGTCAAATAAATAAATAAAATCTTAAAAAAAAAAAAAAGAAATCCTAATTGCTGAGTACTGTAGGCACAATTAACCCACAGCTTAACCTCTGGTGTAGTTCTCTTTTTCAACACCTCCATAGAATCCTGCAAAATTTTAGTCACTTTTTAATTTACTTTAGGACTCCAAGAAACCTCAGTAGCCCTCTGGCTGTACTAGTCTGGAGCTCAAACTAGAACTTGTACATCCACTGTTCATTACATTAACGATAATGCCTCAAACCAGTTAATAGATTTCTCATCCTCAAATAGGGTATTTTTTACTTGGTTATACTAAGTATTACTATTTAACCAAATCACATCTCTGATTGAAGGTAATTTCTAATCTTGATTACATTTTCAAAATGCAATTACCTGGGGAAGAGAAGGAAATAATACCAACAAAGACCTTACATTTGTCCTAATGGCAACATAACGAGAAGCTGGGAGCCATTTAAATATGATATCCACTGGGAATTCACAGAAGAGGCCTGAAGTTAATACAAGGATCTCTGATTGATGGAATTATTTGATGCTTCCATGAGCAAGTATAGATCTCTATGCTCTCCTGTTTCCTAGAAGGGGATTGGAGTGTACTTTTGTTGTAACTGTGTGTTATTTCCCAAATTGTATATTATCATTCCCTAGGATTCTGTAAATCCAAGAAAAATATACCAGCATATGCAAAGAATAAAAAACCGGATTTCCTTTTCTCAGGGGCATAGTCATAATCTAGCTATATATAAGGACTGAATGAACTCTGAATGCTTTTAACTTTATTCATCTTAAGTCCAAGAAAGAAAATGGGGAAAAATGTGCTTGTATTACTAAACTGCTTTCCATTTTAGCTAGCCAGAATATTGGGATATGCCATTCACAAATGCTGTAATAATGGCTTATATTTTAATGTGTACCTGGATAATGTAGAAGAAAAGGAAGAAAGGAAAAAAGAAAATCATACTATACACCAGCACTATTCAATTGAATATCCTGGGATGTTGGAAAGTTTCTAAATCTGGACTTTCCAATATGGTAGCCACTACCTAAAGGCAACTGTTGAACATATGAAATATATGGCTATATAGTATGCTTAAGGAACACTTTAATTTTTTTAAATTATAAGAATTTATATTTGAATAACCATATATGACTAGTGGCTACCATCTTAGTACAGCTACGGACACAAAAACAGCAAAGCTCCATTTTGAAGTTGGGTTCAAAAGGTATACATATTTAAAAATACCAAGAATTTCCAAGTTTGACTATTTTCTAATACCTAGTGGAGAAATAATCCTTATGTTGTAATTTTAGTACCATCATTCAATTTATTCTAGTTAATGATTAATGTACCTAGACTGTACTTCCTTAACAGATTGTAAAAGCTACCAAAGAGAACTAATATTCTCAAAATGTACCTCTAATGTACTGTAACCCACTTTAGACATTTAAATATTTATTACAACAATTTTCTTGGGAAGAATATAGTGTATGCCTTAAACAGATAAAGATAAGTTAGATCATCAAAATATCTAAATGTGCATATTATAAAAATAAGGAAATGATCTATAGCAAACTGCATATTCTTTATGAAGTCCTTGTGTGTCTGTGTGTGTGTGTGTGTGTCTTTGTGGTGTGTGTGTGTGTGTGTGGTTATTAACTGTGTAAATCTAAAGCAGCAGATAATTTTTTTCCAGAATACCTGGGATTTTTGGTTTTTTGTTTAGCTTTGGCAAAGCTGTATGACTGTATTTATGCTTAAAGTGATCACTTAAAAAAAGAAGAAGAAGAAGCAGCAGCTTTATAGCGGCCTTAGACTTCAGAAGTAATCTTGAACAAATCAGTAGTTAGTAAAATAATAGTAGTCATAAAGTCTATTTATTATAGTTCAAATTACAGCTTGTGACCTCTTCTATTAAGGGTCATCTTTCTATGATATAGCTGACAGTAAAAAAATGTATGTTTCATATACTTCTTGAGTTAAACCAAGTAACAATTGCTTCTCCACACAGCCTTCTGTTCCTTGCCTCTCTCAGCACTGCCTGGGGCCACCACTCACTTTATCATAATCACCCCCCAAAACACCAGTGCCACTATCCTTCTATTATCATGTTGCAATTGTCATATAAGGAAAGTCCCATTTCTCTTTAGTGCCCTCTCCCATAATTTCTTGTAACTCCACCAAGAACAACAGGTTACAGACTCAGTGAAGACTTCATGACAACCAATCAGGGGAAACTGTAGTCCAGAATAATGAATGGTATGAGGGTGGACAGGAAACCTAAGACTGGATGTGATGTTCAAGAAAGAGCTAGAAGATCCTGCATGGGCTGGCTGTCTTGTTAGTCTTATTTCCATCTGGAGTACAATCTCATGTCATCCTCTCAGAGACTGGTTCCTTTAAACTTCACCCTAACCTCAAGGTTAGAACCTGCCTTAGGTTCTAAAATCTGTTTTCTTCCCAAAATAGACAACCCTCGGGCCCCAATCATCCACAAGGTCACATTTGTTTCCTTATTATCCAGGATACTCAGAATAGCCCAGGATGGCTTTTTCAAGTGTAAGTAAAGTCCTTCTGTGATTCTATCTCCAGTGTGACTGATCATCTTCGGGGTGGATCCAGTTCTTCCCACTGGGTTTTGTCCTCCCACTACTTTCTCAAGTGAAAATGAAAAAAGCAAATCTCTGTATTTGACAATATTTTTCTGATAGTTCTATGGCTTAGTTTTCTGAAATCTCCTGATAATTCTTAAATCCATTCAGATTTACAACTGGAGAATAGAAAAAAAAGCCATAGGATAAGAAGAAACTGAAAATCTGACAGCAATAACAAATGACTGGTCATAAAAGAAAACGACATAGCTGAAATGGAGCAACATAAATGTCTGGCAGAATTTTTGGTAAAAAGAGAAAGATATACCTTACACATAGGATTATGTCGAGCATGGGGGAGGGAGAAAAGAAATGGCTCCATACCGTAGTCCACAACTGATATAAATTAATTGCCCTGGGTCATCAAGTAAAAGCTTAATTACAGTTAACATATTATCTTTATTTAGGCAAGGAAGGATATAATGAACTTTATGAGGAAACACACACACAAAATATTCTTGTACCTAAGTTCTGCATAATTTGGTTGTTTTAACATTAATTTATGTGATTATAACATAATAGTAGCTGAATAGCTTCTGAACTAAAGTGTTTTTTTTCCCTCACTGTGACTCATGCTGACATTTAATTGTGGTGTGTAACAAATTACCCTTTTAAGCTGTAAGATTCACTTATTTTTCTTGAAATATGTTTGTTAAATTACTATTCAGTAATTACTAAACATTTACTTAATTACTAAATTGCTATTAGTAACTTGTAAATTTTTGGTAGCTTAATATATTTCTTTCAAGTTGGTTTTACTTACTGTAGTTGAAACTTCAGTAAGTCCAGAAATATTCTATTACTTGTCATTCTCTCAGCATGCTCTAAGTTAGATACTTAATTGAAACGGAAAGCAGCTATTGGCCGTAAAGTATTCTGGTGTGTCAAGAAGCGAACTCCTAGCTACATCTTAATCTTGTCACTAATTACCTGACATGGAAATTATTTAGTTTCCCTGTGTCTCTGTGTTCATTCAACTGGAAAAAATAGGAACATTTTCTCTCTTAATTTCAATGTTAATGTGAAAATGCATATGAAAGAACTGTATTTGAAACTGACAAAAAACAGATGATCATTTAAAAAAATTATTTTAAGGGGTCAGAGGAATATAGCTCTTACCTAATGAAAACAGAAGTTTTCCTATCCATTTCCTATCCAATTTCCTATCCTTTTCCATCCTTGTCCTATCCAATTTTTTCTTTTCCTATCCTTTTCCTATCCAATTTTTTCTTACAATAGAAGTGGTGCAAAATATGGTCAGAATCCCAATTGGTAACTTTCATAGCAATACTGTAGTAACAGATAATGGCTGTATATTATCAGGATTTCTAATCCACTTGAACTTCTAATGGAAAGGAATTGCCCGCCTACATTGGAGAGTGAATTTTCCATGATTCTGCCTTTTTTATGTATGCTTAAAGTGGGGCATAGTAACACTCTTGAAGGGCAGGGAATTACTATTTGATAATTCTGCCACTTATATAATAACAAATTCAACAATTTCTATTGAGAGCCAGATCCTGCTAAATGCTGTAAAGGATACTATTATGAGTGAAGAAAGACATATGGATATAAAACTAACAATAAAAATATGTAAAATGGGATGTTATTAATTCTATCTGAGGGCATTGAAGAAAACTTTGTATCTGAGGCAGTAAGAGATCTGAGTCCTGAAGACTGATTGGGATTTTAAAGGAAGAGTGAACAGAGGGTTTCTACTTATATATTACAGAAGTATATAGAACTACACAGAATACAAATTATATATTCTAGTTGCATATATATGCAATATAGTGTATATTATATGGAATATGTTCTATATTGTATGTTGTAGTTATATATGTGTGTATGTATGCATATGATTGGAAATTAATAGCATGTTTGTGGAATCATTAGAGATTTAGTGGGTCTGAAAATTCAGCAGGCTTATGAAGAAAAGCTGTGGGAGGGGTGCCTGGGTGGCTCAGTGGATTAAAGCCTCTGCCTTCGGCTCAGGTCATGATCTCAAGGTCCTGGGATCGAGCCCCGCATCAGGCTCTCTGCTCAGCAGGGAGCCTGCTTCCTCCTCTCTCCCTCTGCCTACTTGTGATCTTGGTCAAATTAACAAATAAAAAATCTTAAAAAAAAAAAAAAAAGAAAAGAAAAGAAAAGCTGTGGGAGACAGACGGGAAAGGTAATTAAAGAAGATGAGATTGTAGGAGTATCCTTCTGAATGTCATATTTATTTTGGACTTTATTTTGAGTAATGGATAACTATTGGCACATCTTGATTATGAAAGCAAGATTTTTGTGTTCAAAGCAATTTATATTTTAGGAATTCAGTCAATGCCTGACTGGATGAGGCTGGAGGGAGCTATAATCATCTGCAAAGAGTTAGAGACTAACCTGATTGCTCCTGGTTTATAGGGTAAGGAGGAGATATGACTAAAGGAAATGATCAGGAAAATGATCAGTAGAACTTCTTGGCATATTGGACATAAGGTAAAAGAGAAAAATAATAAAAAATGATGGATGCCTGATAGATTAGATATCTGAGGTAAATGATGATATCATTTAGTGAGATTAAAAATCCAGAAAGAGGAAATTGGCAGGTGTGGTTGTGTTGTATTCACGTGTATCCACCTAGCATGAAATTTGACCCTTTAAAAGTGAAAAAAATCTATGTCGTGGTTCTGTGATTGGGATTATGAAGAATTGTAGTAATAGAGGTTTTAGAAGAAAGAAGTTCGGGGTGTCAGATGCATCATAAATATTGAGTTCATCAATTTATTGATAAGGTGATAGCAGGAGATAGGCTGAAAACTTTATCCTAGGTGATGATTTTTGGAATTTCTACCTTTCAGTCACATCCTCTAAGTTCATATTTCTCATAGCATGGCCACTAGGACAGCAAGCACTAGGTGATTTGGAAGTTGTTCAAGATACAACATCTTAGATCCTACCTATTACTACTAAATGCTGGACATTTAGAGGCTAGAATCTGTTTTAAGAATTACACCATGTACAACTGACGAATTATTGAACTCTACATCTGAAACTAATGATGTGTACTGCATGTTGGCTAATTGAGTTTAAATTAAAAAAAAAAAAAAAAGAATCCCACTACATGATTCTTATTCACACTGAAGGATTTCAACCTTGATTGCACATTGGGATCACTTGGGGAATCTTTAAAATATACTAATGCCTGGACCACCTTTACTGATTCTGATATAGTCAGGTATAAGGCCTGGTCTTATGGACTTATGGACTAGGGATTTCGAAATTCTCCTAGGTGATTCTAATGTGCAGCTCTTGGGCTGAGAACTATTGTTCTGAAGAATAACAATAAGGAAATACCAATGTTTCTTAAAATTCAAAAGTGCAAACCAGTCATCTTAAAAATGCAGATTCTAGTAGAATAGGTTTGAGTGCAGCCTTTGAGTGCATTTCTAGTCCACTCTTTTGTGAACTTGACTACAGACCACACTTCAAAGAGCAAAGCTCTTGAGCATAGTCATCATGCATGTATGATACGTCACTCACAGATATGAAAAGACAAGGGATTATTAGCTGGGGATGATTTGGCTGGCATGGGAATCAGCAGCACAGGAAAAGAGATGAGAGTAGGAACCAATCAAATTTATAAAAATACTAATTTTTACAATAGTTTTAGATCAAGTTGTCTAAACCCACAAGTGCTTCTTTAAAAGACTAATTCTTAAAATTAAAATACTGGAACAAGCTAACCTGAAGGGCTCAAAATTAAATTTTTTGTAGGTAGGCTCCAAGAGAATCTTTGGATTATCTTATGTCTTCCATGTTTTTCTGGAAAGGACATGAGTACATACTTCTGATATAACTTTGACAGTCTTATTAATTATTATTCTGGCAGGATTAACCTAGATGGACTCATTTCAGTACACTCACAAACCAATGGAAAGTACTTTCTACTTGTGTCCTTTCCTGTTAGTACAACCTCTAATTTTGGAATATTAGAACCATGGGAAAAGAGATCCCCAAAAGGAAAATGTAGTCTTCCTTTGTTGTTGTTGCCATTTTTTTTAAGAAATCTGCCTTTATGGATCACATGAAAATTCATTTTAAATGTGTTTGCCGGAAATCAATTGAGCCTGTCCCCGTTTACCAATGATAGTAGTCAAATCATTACTTGTCTAATTGGGCTCAACAGTGTCCTAATTAGCAAAGGGTTGATCTGAGCCTGACGTGACAGCATACTCTTTGGCTCTTGAATTCTGGCTGCTTCTTCATTAATCAAAAGAAAAAAAAATAATCACATATGTTAGAATGATTAAATAAGACCTCTGTCTTTCTACTGAACCTTTAGTGTTTAGTAAACCTTCTGGTGTTAGGAGAGATGGACATTATTTTTTTTCTTGCAAATTGCATTCTGGTCTTCTTCACTAATTAATGAATGAGTGAACTGATCTTGGGTAGGAAAGGTATGAGAGATTAATAGTAGTCAATATTAAAGGGAAATGGGTCAAATTGAGTCAGGTACCATATATCCCTACTATGAGTTAACCCCTATATTCCATTCACAAGAAGATTCAAAAAGAGTTTTTTTTTAAACTCACTCTACTATATAAACATTTAATTATGTATATAAAATGGTTAAATATTAGCTTTTAATATTTAAATTGTTAAGTAAGTTATGAAATGTATTCAAAATCAAGTTATATAATTACCGGGGTGCCTGGGTGGCTCAGGGGGTTAAAGCCTCTGCCTTCAGCTCAGGTCATGATCCTGGGGTCCTAAGATTGAGCCCCGCATCAGGCTCTCTACTCAGCAGGGAGCCTGCTTCCTCCTCTCTCTCTCTGCCTGCCTCTCTGCCTACTTGTGATCTGTCAAATAAATAAATTTTTAAAAAATCTAAAAAAAAAACAAACCAAAAAAGTTATATAATTACCTTATTAATATAGAAATATGTTTTTTCACATTTCTCAAAAATATTTTAGCCAAGCTCTCCATACGCATCTTCTTTTTTTAAAATTAACATATAATGTATTATTAGCCCCAGGGGTACAGGTGTGTGACTCACCAGGTTTACACACTTCACAGCACTCACCATAGCACATACCTTCCCCAATGTCCATAACCCAACCACCCTCCCACTACCCACCACCCCCTGGCAACCCTCAGTTTGTTTTGTGAGATTACGAGTCTCTTATGCTTTGTCTCCCTCCTGATCCCATTTTATTTCCTTTATTCCTTTCCTACCCCCGCAAGCCTCCATGTTGCCTCTCAACTTCCTCGTATCAAGAAGATCATATAACTGTCTTTCCCTGATTGACTTATTTTGCTAAGCGTAATACCCTCTAGTTCCATCCACATCGTTGCAAATGGCAAGATTTCATTTCTTTTGATGGCTGCATTGTATTCCTTTTTCCATATGCATCTTCTAAAATAGTCTCATCATCATTAGAGTCGCTTGTTATATCCTCTAATGCTTTTGTCGAAAGCACATTTTATTGGTCTACATTTTTTTTTTTTTTAGATAAAACCATTTTGGATCTGTATATTATATTCTCACTGGAAAATCTATCCTAACTCTACACACCTATACAACCAAGAAACATGAGTACATTATTTTTATATTGTACTATGTATATGCATTTGTGATCTCCCCAACATAAGCACTTTTTGCTTTGCTTTTTAGGCAAATTTTGAAAGGCCTATTTATAATCAAACACTTGTAATTGTGAAGTCATGCTCACTAGAGTAATGAAGAAATCTGTATCAAATTTTTTCTTGGGGTGTCTGGGAGCTAAGTCAGTTAAGCGGCTGCCTTCAGCTCAGATCATGGGGATCAAACCCCACATTGGGGTCCCTGCTCAGCAGGGAATCTGCTTCTCCCTCTCCCCTTGCCTGCCACTCCCCCTGTTTGTTTTCTCGCTCTCTGTCAAATAAATAAGTCAAATCTTAAAAAAAAAAAATTTCTTGCTTTGTCACCAACTAATGAATCACTTAATACTAGTAGTGACATATGTAGTTTCAGGAGTGTATTTTTTTCCCTAAACAGAACTTAATTAGTCAAATTTAGTAAACAGAGAGAGGAACTGCAATACGTAGACTTTGTAAGACCTGGATATAAAGTAACTATATCCTGTTATCTGTGGGTTAGTATTTTAGGAGAAAAAAAAAGTTTGCCTTATAATTAAACATGACCAACAATAATAATTTTTAGTTCACAGAAATTGTTTTAAAACAAATTCATACTAATTATCAAAACTTCTGAATTCTGCATTCAATTTTATTTTTATTTGTATCTGAAACTGATTATGATTGAGAAAAAATTATAAATACAATTTAGGAAATTCTCAAAAGGTATTCCTATATTATATAAAAAGTGAAAGATATGCTATATACTCTCTTTCAAGATTGAGGCCCCTGTGGACTCTTATTTCTTTTGCTAAAATATATTTCTGTAAGGAGAAGCAAATTACTAGGGATGGTGTCTGGAAGTAAGATTAATTCAGTCTTAATTTAATCTTAAGGATTTCCCAAATTTAATAAATTCTAAATTTAAGCCCACTTTAAAAAGTAGTTCTTATCTGTATATTAGCCAACTTTGTAAATGGCGGCAACAAAATTGCAGCCACTTCCACATTGCACAGTTTTTATTGTTGTGGGCATAATTTGGAGGCTGTTCTCTGCTGGGCTCCACTGGGTTCAGCCCTGATCCATGAGTCCTCTCGCTCCTGAATCTCTTCTAAAGGAGGAGCCACCGTCTGTGATATGATGTTCTCATGGCACAGGACAGCTGCTCAGGTGGGACAGAGCCAACCCAGGCAACACATTTAAAACTTCTACTTGAACAAATGTATACCACATCCACTCTCGCTCCAGCAACCAAAGCAAGTCATATGACTAAATCAGTGTTAGTGGGCAAGAGATTGTTCCCTGCAGATTGAGAATCATGGCAAGGATGGGGAGGAGACAAGTAATTGCAAGCAAATAATACAACCCACCACTGAGAATCACTTTACTGACCATCTTGTAATTTGTAACACTTGTTTAATCGTCATTAGAACTAGAATTAATGTCAGCAAGTGTGAAGGACACATACTGCTTTTAGGTACCTACAATGGCCATGAAATTGGATGCAGATCAAGCATGTAAAAGTTAAGAAAAGCTATTCAATATGTTTTCTAAAGTAATTTCAGTTTCTGATGAAACTATTATTAATACTTCCTTCATGCCTTTTAAACTTCTCAGAATAATTTTTATTTATAAGTCCTTTTTGGGAGTTTCTCCTTTCTCTACCATTCCTGTCAGTGTAGCATCCAAGTCTGGTTCTCCTCCAGCTCTCCCAGAGAGTCAGGAGATTTTTAATTTCGCTTAGTATTTCTGCTAACTAGCTAGACTAAACTCCTTTCTATATATATCCTATGGAGTTGATATGTATCTTTAAGAAGCTAATATATAAGAAGGTACTTAGCATATGGTATGCATTTTAAAAAGTCACATCACTTTTTAATCCTATGATTTCAGTTTGAACATGTTGGTATATTTGTTTCTTTAAAAAAATTGTTGTTGAGGGGAGGAGGAGGGATGGCAGAGAAGTAGCAGGCTGAGACTACTTCAGCTACCAGGAGATCAGCTAGATAGCTTATCTAAAGATTGCAAACACCTGAAAATCCATCGGCAGATCGGAGAGAAGAAGAACAGCAATTCTGGAAACAGAAAAACAACCACTTTCTGAAAGGTAGGACCGGCGGAGAAGTGAATCCAAAGCGACGGGAAGATAGACCCCGGGGGGAGGGGCCGGCTCCCGGCAAGCGGCGGAGCAACGGCGCACAAAATCAGGACTTTTAAAAGTCTGTTCCACTGAGGGACATCGCTCCAGAGGCTAAACCGGCGCAAAGCCCACGCGGGGTCAGCATGGGCTCAGGTCCCGCAGGGTCACAGAAGGATCGGGGGTGTCTGAGTGTCGCAGAGCTTGCAGGTATTGGAACGGGAAAGCCGGCTACAGAGACAGAGCCGACAGTAAGCTCGCAGCTCGGTGTTACCTTGAACCGGTCACAGGCTCGGTGAGCTCGGAGCGCGGCCGGAGGTCAGGCAGACGGGAGTAACTGGGCGCTGTTCTCAGAGGGCGCACTGAGGAGTGGGGCCCTGGGCTCTCGGCTCCTCCGGGCCGGAGACCAGGAGGCCGCCATTTGTATTCCCCGTCCTCCGGAACTCTACGGAAAGCACTCAGGGAACAAAAGCTCCTGAAAGCAAACCCAAGCGGATTACTCACCCCGGCCCCTGATAAGGGCGGTGCAATTCCGCCTGGAGCAAAGACACTTGAGAATCACTACAACAGGCCCAACCCCAGAAGATCAACAAGAAAACCAGCCGAGACCAAGTTCACCTACCAAGGAGTGTAGTTTCAATACCAAGGAGAGCAGCAGAATTCCAGAGGAGGAGAAAGCAAAGCACGGAACTCATAGCTTTTTCCCTGTGATTTTTTTTAGTCTTGCAGTTAATTTAATTTTTTTCTTTTTAGTTTTTTGTGTTTTTTTTTCTTGCCTTCTGGAAAAATTTTTTTTAACCTTTACCTTTTTCTTTTTTAACGTTTTTTAACTAGTTTATCTAATATGTATATTTTTTTCTTTTTTATATTTTTCTTATTTGTTTTCTTTTTTAAAATTCTCTTCTTTTCTTATTTTTTTCTTTCTTTTTTCTTTTTTTTTTCATTCTTCCTTTTTGAACCTATTTTTATCCCGTTTATCCCCCCTCACGATTTGAGATCTCTTCTGATTTGGTTAAAGCGTATTTTCCTGGGGTTGTTGCCACACTTTTAGTATTTTAATTGCTCCTTAATATACTCTTATCTGGACAAAATGACAAGACGGAAAAATTGAACACAAAAAAAAAAAAAGAACAAGAGGCAGTACCGAAGGCTAGGGACCTAATCAATACAGAAATTGGTAATATGTCAGATCTAGAGTTCAGAATGACAATTCTCAAGGTTCTAGCCGGGCTCGAAAAAGGCATGGAAGATATTAGAGAAACCCTCTTGAGAGATATAAAAGCCCTTTCTGGAGAAATAAAAGAACTAAAATCTAACCAAGTTGAAATCAAAAAAGCTATTAATGAGGTGCAATAAAAAATGGAGGCTCTCACTGCTAGGATAAATGAGGCAGAAGAAAGAATTAGTGATATAGAAGACCAAATGACAGAGAATAAAGAAGCTGAGCAAAAGAAGGACAAACAGCTACTGGACCACGAGGGGAGAATACGAGAGATAAGTGACACCAAGAGACGAAACAACATTAGAGTAACTGGGATTCCAGAAGAAGAAGAAAGAGAGAGGGGAGCAGAAGGTATACTGGAGAGAATTATTGGGGAGAATTTCCCCAATATGGCAAAGGGAACGAGCATCAAAATTCAGGAGATTCAGAGAACGCCCCTCAAAATCAATAAGAATTGGCCCACACCCCGTCACTAATAGTAAAATTTACATCTTAGTGACAAATAGAAAATCCTGAAAGCAGCCCAAGAAAAGAAGTCTGTAACATACAATGGTAAAAATATTAGATTGGCAGCAGACTTATCCACAGAGACCTGGCAGGCCAGAAAGAGCTGGCATGATATTTTCAGAGCACTAAACGAGAAAAACATGCAGCCAAGAATATTATATCCAGCTAGGCTATCATTGAAAATAGAAGGAGAGATTAAAAGCTTCCAGGACAAACAAAAACTGAAAGAATTTGCAAACACCAAACCAGCTCTACAGGAAATATTGAAAGGGGTCCTCTAAGCAAAGAGAGAGCCTACAAGTGGTAGATCAGAAAGGAACAGAGACCATATACAGTAACAGTCACCTTACAGGCAATACAATGGCACTAAATTCATATCTCTCAATAGTTATTCTGAATGTTAATGGGCTAAATGCCTCTGTCAAAAGACACAGGGTATAAGATGGATAAAAAAACAAAACCCATCTATATGTTGCCTCCAAGAAACTCATTTTAAGCCCGAAGGCACCTCCAGATTTAAAATTTACCATGCTAATGGACATCAGAAGAAAGCAGGAGTGGCAATCCTTATATCAGATCAATTAGATTTTAAGCCAAAGACTATAATAAGAGATGAGGAAGGACACTATATCATACTCAAAGGGTCTGTCCAACAAGAAGATTTAACAATTTTAAATATCTATGACCCCAACGTGGGAGCAGCCAACTATATAAACCAATTAATAACAAAATCAAAGAAACACATCAACAATAATACAATAATAGTAGGGGACTTTAACACTCCCCTCACTGAAATGGACAGATCATCCAAGCAAAAGATAAGCAAGGAAATAAAGGCCTTAAACGACACACTGGACCAGATGGACATCACAGATATATTCAGAACATTTCATCCCAAAGCAACAGAATACACATTCTTCTCTAGTGCACATGGAACATTCTCCAGAATAGATCACATCCTCGGTCCTAAATCAGGATTCAACCGGTATCAAAAGATTGGGATCATTCCCTGCATATTTTCAGACCACAATGCTCTAAAGCTAGAAATCAACCACAAAAGGAAGTTTGGAAAGAACCCAAATACATGGAGACTAAACAGCATCCTTCTAAAGAATGAATGGGTCAACCGGGAAATTAAAGAAGAATTGAAAAAAAAACATGGAAACAAATGATAATGAAAATACAACGGTTCAAAATCTGTGGGACACAACAAAGGCAGTCCCGAGAGGAAAATATATACCGATACAAGCCTTTCTCAAGAAACAAGAAAGGTCTCAGGTACACAACCTAACCCTACACCTAAGGAGCTGGAGAAAGAACAAGAAAGAAACCCTAAGCCCAGCAGGAGAAGAGAAATCATAAAGATCAGAGCGGAAATCAATGAAATAGAAACCAAAAAAAAAAAAAAAAAAATAGAACAAATCAATGAAACTAGGAGCTGGTTCTTTGAAGAATTAATAAAATTGATAAACCCCTGGCCTGACTTATCAAAAAGAAATGAGAAAGGACCCAAATAAATAAAATCATCGAATGAAAGAGGAGAGATCACAACTAACACCAAAGAAATACAAACTATTATAAGAACATACTATGAGCAACTCTACGCCAATAAATTTGACAATCTTGAAGAAATGGATGCATTCCTAGAAACATATAAACTACCACAACTGAACCAAGAAGAAATAGAAAGCCTGAAAAGACCCATAACCAGTAAGAGATTGAAACAGTCATTAAAAATCTCCAAACAAACAAAAGCCCAGGGCCAGACGGCTTCCCGGGGGAATTCTACCAAACATTTAAAGAAGAACTAATTCCTATTCTCCTGAAACTGTTCCAAAAAATAGAAATGGAAGGAAAACTTCCAAACTCTTTTTATGAGGCCAGCATCACCTTGATCCCAAAACCAAACAAGGATCCCAACAAAAAAGAGAGCTATAGACCAATATCCTTGATGAACACAGATGCGAAAATACTCAACAAAATACTAGCCAATAGGATTCAACAGTATTTTAAAAGGATTATTCACCACGAGCAAGTGGGATTTATTCCAGGGCTGCAAGGTTGGTTCAACATCCGCAAATCAGTCAATGTGATACAACACATTAATAAAAGAAAGAACAAGAACCATATGATACTCTCAATAGATGCTGAAAAAGCATTTGACAAAGTACAGCATCCCTTCCTGATCAAAACTCATCAAAGTGTAGGGATAGAGGGCACATACCTCAATATCATCAAAGCCATCTATGAAAAACCCACCGCAAATATCATTCTCAATGGAGAAAAACTGAAAGCTTTTCCGCTAAGGTCAGGAACACAGCAGGGATGTCCATTATCACCACTGCTATTCAACATAGTACTAGAGGTCCTAGCCTCAGCAATCAGACAACAAAAGGAAATTAAAGGCATCCAAATCGGCAAAGAAGTAGTCAAATTATCACTCTTCGCAGATGATATGATACTATATGTGGAAAACCCAAAAGACTCCACTCCAAAACTGCTAGAACTTATACAGGAATTCAGTAAAGTGTCAGGATATAAAATCGATGCACAGAAATCAGTTGCATTTCTCTACACCAACAGCAAGACAGAAGAAAGAGAAATTAAGGAGTCAATCCCATTTACAATTGCACCCAACCATAAGATACCTAGGAATAAACCTAACCAAAGAGGCACAGAATCTATACTCAGAAAACTATAAAGTACTCATGAAAGAAATTGAGGAGGACACAAAGAAATGGGAAAATGTTCCATGCTCCTGGATTGGAAGAATAAATATTGTGAGAATGTCTATGCTACCTAAAGCAATCTACACATTTAATGCAATTCCTATCAAAGTACCATCCATCTTTTTCAAAGAAATGGAACAAATAATTCTAAAATTTATTTGGAACCAGAAAAGACCTCGAATATCCAAAGGGATATTGAAAAAGAAAGCCAACGTTGGTGGCATCACAATTCCGGACTTCAAGCTCTATTACAAAGCTGTCATCATCAAGACAGCATGGTACTGGCACAAAAACAGACACATAGATCAATGGAACAGAATAGAGAGCCCAGAAATAGACCCTCAACTCTACAGTCAACTAATCTTCGACAAAGCAGGAAAGAATGTCCAATGGAAAAAAGACAGCCTCTTCAATAATGGTGCTGGGAAAATTGGACAGCCACATGCAGAAAAATGAAATTGGACCATTTCCTTACACCACACACAAAAATAGACTCAAAATGGATGAAGGACCTCAATGTGCGAAAGGAATCCATCAAAATCCTTGACGAGAACACGGGCAGCAACCTCTTCGACCTCTGCCGCAGCAACATCTTCCTAGGAACAACGCAAAAGGCAAGGGAAGCAAGGGAAAAAATGGACATTGGGGAGGGTATGTGCTTTGGTGAGTGCTGTGAAGTGTGTAAACCTGGTGATTCACAGACCTGTACCCCTGCGGATAAAAATATATGTTTATAAAAAATAAAAATCATAAAAAGAAAAAAAAATTGTTGTTGATTTTTTTTATCATGATACTCTAAAAATTCTTAAGAATTGCTTACCTTAATTTTTCTCATTTTTTCTGAAAGCTTGGCGATGGTAATGGACCTAAGTTGACAAGCAGTTTTTCCAAAAAAAAAATAATAATAAAAAGCAGTTTTTCCACCACTTTTTGAAGATGTTTCAAATATATCCCAGATTATCCAAAACAATTCTAAGTTAAAATAAGCTGCTTCACTGTACCCATAATTATACTTTTATATATGACATCCATGTTTCATGTTCTGGTTCACAAAAATACTTTATCCTGGGAACTTCTGGGTTGGTGAACATGTAGAGTTTCAGGAAGTAGCATACGAGGAAAAAGTATGGAAACTCTGGGCCCTTTTCCCCTCCTACGCCCTGTGCATCTCTTTAATCTGCCTTAGTAATTTCTAAGTTACATCCTTTTAAAATCTAATTATCTAGTTTTAAGTTCTGCTTCCAGGTGGTGTTTCTTTTTAGGCAACTCAACAGAAGAATTATAAAAGAATCCAGAAAGTAGTTTATGATGATTACAAATTTGTCACTAAGACAGACCTTGAAAATTTAGGGCTCATCCATCTCATTTTCACCAGGCATGTATGCATGAATTTTCCTGGATGTTAGACTCTGTCACAGGTGAAACTGACAGTAAAGTGATTTGCATATGAAGAATATAAGAAAAATAAGATCTGATAGAAGACAGATGTTGTGCCCAGAGTCCAGTTAAAGGGTTGCCAGAATTTAACAAAAAGCTGAAACTTAAATTAATTGAGGACGAGAAAGAGAAGCAAAAATCTACTTGGAAAAAGAAAATTAAGAGCCTTTATAATATCCTTACCAATGATTGGTTTAGAGTTGTTTGAGAACACTGACTTCAAAGTAGAGAAAGAAAGTAAAGAATTTAAGCTTTTGAATCCAGTTGTTTAAAAAGTTAGTGAAGAAAGAAGACTCTTAGAGTAACAAATACTTTATGAAAAAAGAAAAGACTAAAAGGAAAACTGTGTGATGCAGAAAGTTCTAAGAATTCAGATGACGAAAAAGACTAAGTTGAAGAGGAAAGAACGACTGAGGGAGAACCAGCAGACAGTCCTCAAGCCCCCATTTTATGTTGTTAAAGCAGGAGAAATCAGAAGTTTCAAAGATTCTGCCACAAAGCAGAAGCTGATGAATAAAACCCTTGAAGATCATTTGCAACTTGAAGCAAAAAATGAGTGTTTTAGAAGTGTTTCAGAAGCCATGGTTGTCAGCAAACAATTGGCATTCATGTTAAAAAGTTCAGAACAGCAGAAGCAACAGGAGGCTGAGAAACTAAACCAGGAGAAGGAAACATTTTGTCATTCAGCAGTCACTGGAAGTCAAGACCACAGAAGAAGACTGCTGTTCCATTGAATTTAGAAACGATCCTACTCCTTATTTGGAAGGGGCACTTCTATTCCAAATTGGTCAATATCATGATCAAATGCGTTATTAAGATACATTAGAGTATATATTTTTTTAAGATTTTATTTATTTAGTTGTCAGAGAGCACAAGCATGCAGAGAGGCAGGCAGAGGCAGAGAAAGAAGCAGGCTCCTGCTGGACAAGGGGCCTGATGTAGGACTCTATTCCAGCACCCTGGGATCATGACCTGAGCTGAAGGCAGCAGCCCAACTGACTGAGCCACCCAGGCTTCCCTAAGATACATTAGCGTATCTTAAACACAGATAAGGAAATGCACATTTTAAAAGTTCCACTGGGTGTGGTGCATAAACAATGAATCTTGGAACACTGAAATATTTTTTTTAATTTAAATAAATAAATGAAAATTCCATGTAAATTCTTGATATATCTACACGTAAATATTTGACAACTTGTCCCTGTGCCTTATGGGTAGGACTTTGAAACTGGTCCCCCACCAACTGGTCAATGCATGGCCCCTGGCTGCTTTCCATAACATTGTTCTTTTCCCCTGATTTTAATCAGGTATTATGAAATGAATTTTAATCAGGTATTATGAAATGAATATACATTGTGAAATGTATACTATGAAATGAAATGTTCTCCTGTGCTAAAAATGAAGATTGATCATATTCTAGGGAATATTTTTCTTATAACACCTGCTGCCATTCATGATTAAACCTTTCAGAAATACCATCTCTGTCTTACATGATGTGTATATATTGCCATGTTTGTGTTTATAGGTATATGTTACTTATGTGTGCTTAAGAGATTTTTAAATATGTTTCATTCCAAGAGAATATAATTTACTGATAATAACAACTTGAGACAAGAAGTGGAAGCTACCAGTACTACTTCTAACTTTTCAAAAGATTACGGATTTTTTATTTGTTCCTCAGGTTTAATTAATTAATTAAATTGGCTGGAGAAGACATTTATTAAAAGCCTTCATTTGAACAACAAATATACTATCCTTAAATATAACTCTTTCAGTTGAATATGAGGAAAATCTAACTTCAAAATCTGTCACCCTGTTAATATTCTGGATAGATTTGGAATTTGGTTTATCTGATTGAAACTATTTATGCCATTCCTGAAGCTGAATGTTGAAGAGGACCATGGACACAAATACTGAAGAATTGTTATGCAGCCGGGTCGTCTGTCCTCCCTGTGAGAGCCTCCAGACTAAGTGGGTTGTGTTAATTCAGTGGCCCAGGCTGGTTATGTGGGAGGGAAGGTAAGTACAGAAAAATGACAGGACAATGGGATCTATAACGACTGTGGTCCTCAGCTATTCTCTTTAGAGTGCAAGTAATAGGCATTTATTTTTACAATTAAAAACTCATTCATTTTATATAAGATGTTCCATATTTAAGAGGTATTTTTTAATTTAAAAAGAAAGATCAGTACCTGGGTGGTATAGACAGTTGAGTCTGTAGCTCAGGTCATGATCTCAGGGTCATGATATCAAGCCCCCACAACCAGCTCTACAGTGAGCCCAGAGTCAGCTTAAGATTCTCTTTCCCTCTTCCTCTGCCCCTCCTGCTCGTGCTCTCCCACTCGCTCCACCACCCCCACACTCTCTCCCTCTCTAAAATAAATAAATAAATCTTAAAAAAAGAAAAGAAAGGTCACTACAGAAAATCCTATTAGCATTTTGGGTTATGTATTTTGAGACCTTTCTCTGTTAATGCATGTTTATTTTCTTTAAAAATGATTTCATACTGTATATATTAGTTATTAACTTGCTTTTGTTGGGGCACCTGGGTGGCTCAGTGGGTTAATAAAGCCTCTGCCTTCAGCTCAGGTCATGATCCCAGGGTCCAGGGATGGAGCCCCGCATCAAGCCCCGCATCAGGCTCTGTGCTCAGCAGGGAGCCTGCTTCCCTTCCTCCCTCTGCCTGCTTCTCTGTCTACTTGTAATCTCTGTCTGTCAAAATAAATAAATAAAATTTAAAAAAACAAAAACAAAACTTGCTTTTGTTACCTAATGCTGTAACTTGGATATATTTCCCTACAATATATTCTATTACATCATTTTGATGATTGAATAAAGTATTTTACCACATGCAGATTACACAATTTTTTAAACCAGCTTATTTGCTTATTTTTCTTTCATATATCATTTTTCAGCATAAATGTTTTGAGACAAGATTTTTATAGCTAAATCTTGGGAAAATGCCTAATTATTTCTTAGGATAAATTTCTAAAAGTGTAAATCCTAGATAAAAGATCCTACATATTTTTCAATTTTAAGAACAAATTATGGAATCTTTCTCTCAAAAATCGACATTAATTTACATTCAATTCAGCAGTATTCCTGAGGGGATCTGTTTTTCACTCCTTCACTGATTATCATTCTTTGTAACCTTGACCAACATGAAAGCCAGTTAATAATGAGCTGAATTTTCTTTTTTAAGAAACTATTTTCCAGGGGCACTTGGGTGACACAGTCGGTTAAGAGTCCCTTCTGCTCAGGTTATGATCTCAGGGTCCTAGGATCTAGCTCCATATTGGGCTCCCAGCTCAATGGGGATTCTGCTTCTCCCTCTTCCCTCCCCCTGCTCTCATTCTCTCTCTCTTGCTCACTCTCTTTCTCAAATAAATAAATAAAATCTTAAAAAAAAAATACTTTCCATTACCCCTATTTCCATTTTCTGTCTAAGAGTCTATGGAAGAAGAGGTTAAAGTCTCAGTGGCTATCCCTATTCATTCAGTGGCCTGAGCAGTAGGACTTGCAGACCAGTCTTCCATGACAGGCTGAGCACTCTAATCTTCGGTAAGAAACTACTGGATGGGCACAAAGGGAACCTCTGTACCTTTAGACCAGCCTGAGATTTCAGGTTGAGTTAGCAGGAAATTTAGGGAGCTGGAGCAGTCCACTCACCCTGAAATTCCTTCTTGGTCACAGGCTTTTCAGCAGCAGCCTGTTCTCTTTACTCTCTCCAGGATATCTGTAAGTAGAGATCATGCATTACCTCCCATGGAAGTTCAAGGGAGATCCTGCCATGCATGCGCAGAGCTCCCTGGGCCATCATTTACCATATCAGATTTGCAGAATGAATTCCCTTGTTGCAAGGAATGGTAATGTCCACATAGTGCAGAGCAAAGTCTGTGTTACGGAGAGCAGCAGTAGGCAGATTAACACAACACACCTCTGTGATAGACTACCGGTGAGCCCCAGGATCAGTAACTCCTACAAGTCACAGCTCCCAAAGGCTAGATCTGGTTGGCAAAGTGTCTAGGAGTGACCAGCAATAGGAGTGACTTCAGTGGTGCAGCAAACCAGTGCATCTCACCAGTCAGTATTCCTAAAGGATATGGCACTGGTATCAGCTACATTTTCAATAGTACAAACAGTCAGCAGAATCTTCTCCCAGGTTCTCTTCAGGTTTATGATATAGATGCTCTCTTTTCCTTTGTAGATGTACTATTCCATTTGGAAGTCAAGTCTGGCGCATGTAAGTGGAGTCCTGCTACAAGAGATTTGAGGACATTGTCCTTCATTTGTGGGATATCAAAGGTTCTAGATATTGTAAAAATTTACCTTTAATTATAATGGGAATGCAGAATATCATATGTACCCCTTTCTGGGTAGCACAGAAAGGTGTGAGTTGTATTTTAACTTACATTTCCATTATTATCAACTTCGAATTTTTTTTTCATGTGCATTGTCGGTTTATATTTCTTCATTTGTGAATTATCACTTGTGATATTTTCCTATTTTTCTTTGGAGCCTTTTGCTTAGAAGTTGCAAGCATCCCTTTTGTAGTAACAAGTTTAAAAAGTAATAATGAAAATAAACTTGCTAATAAACTTGCTATTTGGGTCCTTCTTTTTAAACCTGTTTAAGGGTATTTGATGAGCAGCTTTCTATTTATGTTTTTTGTAATTTGGGGTCAAAATTGAACTGTTAAAAATATATTTTAAGGAAAACTAACCTCGCAGTGGTAGGCAGCCTCTTTAGACAGGGAAAACTCAATTAGGGTAATTTATAATCAAAAACTGAAATAGGTCTGCAGTCAGAAGCCAGCAATAGAAACAAAGCAGAATGAATCAGTTTTTAAGGGAAAAAATGGTAAGGATTGGTTGAATGTAGGATCTCTGTACCAGTGCTAGAAATATAAACATTGGAATGCCCTATCTTTGAGTCTCAAAGTTTGTTTTGATTTCAAGTAAATTGAGTTTAAGATAACAATCTACAAAACGAACACTGAAAATTTCTTACAGTTTTTTTTCTACTACATCTTTGACGAGTGTTTTGAAATAACCACTTGTGTTTTTTTTTCTGTTTCATTATTTAACCAATAGCTATGTCGTCAGCTAGTAGCCACTTAGGTAAAGAGGATTTTCTCAGATTTCCAACTTCCTACTATGGTATATTAATGTTCCTGCCCCGTGATGGTCAGGGTTACAGGTGAATGGTTGCAATTAAATAATTGCATCTGTGTCATCAGACTCTGGTATCCAGTCTGCTTCTATCCCTATGTTTCTGAGTCACCCAGTACTGTATCTAAACTAAAAGTACAAATGTGGGATCATGGGCAATGGCAAATGGTTTGACTGCTCAAGGGCCTGTAAAGAAAAGATTAAAAGGTCTTGAGGAAGTTTGAAGGATGTCTGGGGTAGAGACATGTTTGTTGTTAGACAAATGAGAATGGGCATGAACTGTGAAGAATAAAAAGCACTGATACATTGCTCTCTCTGGACATCCTGTTTATGAAAGGTTGTCATAGGAATCTCATAGAGGGATTTCTCTGCCTAACAACACCTTATCCATAATTCCAAAAATACAAAGATCTCTGAAATTCAACAGTTATTTTTCTTCTTGCATAGTTCTCATTGTATAATTTTAATTGAGACAAAATTGACATATAACATTATATTATTTTCAGATGAACTAGGTAATCATTTTAATATTTGTACATATTGCAAACTGATCACCACAGTAAGTGTAGTTAACCTCATCACCACACATAATTACAATGCTAAGGAGCTTACTGCCTATGTTTTCTTCTAGGACTTTTATGGCTTCAGATTTTAAGTTCAAATCTTTAATCCATCTTGAGTTCATTTTTAATATGGCATAAGGTAGTGATCCAGTTTCATTTCTTTGCATGTGGCTGTAAGGTTTTTTCAATACCCTTATTGAAGGAACTTCCCTTCCCCATTGTATGTTCTTGATTCCTTTGTCTTAAATCAATTGACCGTATGTGCATGGGTTAACTTTAGGATCTCTATTCTGTTCTGGTCTTAACTATTATTAATAAAGCCAATAAATTAAAGACCCCAAAGATACCTCATTTTCCAACACAGTAAGGATGACATTAGTGAGAGTAGCACCAACAATACTAAGAATTTAGGTGATAGCTCTCTTCTGTGGGAAGGGGAGGACAGGGAGACTGAACTCACTACTAACAACAGAAAATGAATAATATCCCCAAACAATGGAGGTCAGTGGCATTGGTTAACCATCAGAAACCTGGTGCATGCAATTGCTCATAATGACCCTCAAGTCATCTGTCACTGTTGTACCAGTGCCTTTTTTTCTGCTCACATCTGTGTCTGCAACAGAGATGCCTTATAACCAGTGATGGAAAGGTTTGGGTCCTTAAATGGGTCCACTTGGTATGTGGACATAGATGAGAACTATATATGCATAACAACTGCATGAATTCCTCATTCAGGGTAATATAGTAGTGATGGTATAAGATATTTAGGAATTAACCTAACTAGAGAGATTAAAGATCTGTACTCTGAAGAGTATAGAATACTTATGAAAGAAATTGAGGAATACACCAAAAAATGGAAAAACAGTCTATGCTCATAGATTGGAAGAACAAATAATTGTTAAAATGTCTATATTACACACAAAGCAATCTACACATTCAATGCAATACCTATCAAAACACCACCAGCATTTTTCACAGAGATGGAACAAACAATTCTAAAATTTGTGTGGAACCAGAAAAGATCCCTACTAGCCAAAAGAATGTTGAAAAAGAAAACCAAAGCTGGAAGCATCACAATTCTGGACTTCAAGCTGTATTACAAAGCTGTAATCATCAAGACAGTATGGTACTAGCACAAAAACAGACACACTTATCAACAGTATAGAACAGTATAGAATAGAAAAACCAGAAAAGCAGGAAAGAATACCCAATCGAAGAAGTCTCTTCAACAAATGGTGTTGGAAAAACTGGACAGCCATATGCAAAAGAATGAAACTGGACCATTTCCTTATACCATACACAAAAACAAATTCAAAGTCAAATTCAAAATGGATGAAAGACCTCAGTGTGAGACAGGAATCCATCAAAATCCTAGAGGAGAACACAGGCAGCAACCTCCTTAACTTTGTCCAGCAATTTCTTGCTAGACTCGTTTCCAAAGGCAAGGGAAACAAAACCAAAACGAACACTTGAAACTTCATCAGGATAAAAAGCTTTTACAGCAAAGGAAACAATCAACAAAACTAAAAGGCAACCTATAGAATGGAAGAAGATATTCACAAATGACATCAGATTAAAGGGCTAATATTCAAAATCTGTAAAAACAAACAAACAAACAAACAAAAAAAAAAAAAACACTTAGCAAACTCAACACTCAAAAAACGTTTCTCCAAAGAAGACATACAAATGGCTAACAGACACATGAAAACATGTTCAACATCACTTGACATCAGAGAAATACAAATCAAAACCACAATGAGATACCACCTCACACTGGTCAGAATGGCTAAAATTAACAACTCAGGAAACAACAGATGTTGGCAAGGATGCAGAGAAAGGGGAACCCTCTTATACTATTGGTGAGAATGCAAACTGGTGCAGCCACTCTGGAAAACGGTATGAAGGTTCCTCAAGAAGTTGAATGTAGAGCTACCCTATGACCCAGCAATTGCACTACTAGGTATTTATTTAAAGGGTACAAAAATAGTGATTCAAAAGAGTACATACACCCCAATGTTTATAGCAGCAATGTCCACAACAGCCAAAATATAGAAAGAGCTCTGATGAATGGATAACAAAGAGGTAATATACATACATACATATGCATACATGTATGTATGCATATGTATGTATGTATATGTATATATAATATATTCCATTATATATGTATATATGGATTAATAATATACATAGAATATTACTCAGCTAACAAAAAATGAACTCTTGCCATTTGCAATGATGTGGTTAGAAGTAGAGGGTATTATGCCAAGAAAAATAAGTCAGACAAAAACCATATGATTTCACTCATATGTGGAATTTAAGAAACAAAACAGAGGAACAGAGAGGAAGAGAAGGAAAAAATAAGATAAAAACAGAGAGGGAGGCAAACCATAAGAGACTCTTAACTATAAAAAACAAACTGAAAGTTGCTGGATGGGAGGTCGTGGGGTGGAGGGAGATGAGGTAATTTGGAAACAGGCATTAAGGAGGGCACTTAATATAATGAGCAGTGGGTATTATATGCAACTGATAAATCACTGAATTATACCCGTGAAATTAGTAATACATTGTATATTAACTAAACTGAAATTAAATAAAAAATGTTTACAAAGATAAGAAAACAACACATAAAAAAAATAATAATAATGGCGATGGAAAATCGTCATTGAGCAGAAGTTCAAATCGTTCCCTGGTAATCTACTTTATGTAAACAGAAACGTGGCTCAAGCTTAGTGTATGTATGGAATAATGGACAATAATAAATGGCTTGACTGATCAGGGGCCTAGAAAGAGAAAAGAAATGAAAGATCAGTTTCAAGGAGTTCTGGGTAGAGGCCTGTACATGAACATATGAAAATAGTCATGTACTGTGGGGATCTTCATATCACACCATACTGGGCACCAGCAGTCCGACAACATGGAAGAGCCAATAAACACCCTGATCAACAAAACTGAATGGGCTAGTTGAAATGAGCCAGCCTCTAGCCAGCAACCATCCCCATGTTGACACAAAGGAGACCTAAGAGAAGTATCCATGAGAACAGAGATGCAGGTTATGCATGGGCCAATAATATGGGCTACTACTTTCCAAAGCCTTAGAATGTACAACCTGTCAGCAACAGAGACCAGAGCTGAGCCTTCTTTCTATATGGCATCAACTAGCTACTTGGTGGTCAGCTGAATAAACTGGATCTCTTCCACCTTGAAAATAATAATTCATTTTGAGAAGAATCAATACATATTATGTCTATGGAGTTGTGTTTCCTAGGGATGGAGCCCTAGGAAAGGAGACCTAGGAGACCACTGTCCCAGGGTCTATAAAACATCATCTCTCGGGGCACCTGGGTGGCTCAGTGGGTTGAGCCTCTGCCTTAGGCCCAGGTCGTGATCCCAGGGGATCGAGCCCCGCTTCAGGCTCTCTGCTCAGCAGGGAGCCTCCTTCCCGCCCCCCTCTGCCTGCTGCTCTGCCTACTTGTGATCTCTTTCCCTCTGTCAAATAAATACATAAAATCTTTAAAAAAATCATCTCTCACCATATAATATTGGGTTGAGTCAAAGGACCCATTTGATAGAACAGGGGGTTTGCAGCTGATCCTAACACATGGTCCACCAGCCATCTTATATATCATGTCATTTGAAAGATGCTGGCCAGATAGAGCAACGAAATAGCCTGCTGGAGGCAAAGAGCTAGTTTATAGGAGATACTTTACAGTGATACCATTTTCTCCAGGACAGTATCCCTTTAATTCAAAGACCTTTTTATGATGTTGTGCCTCAATAAGAAAAATATGTTGGTCCAGGAACCAAAGTGTAGAAGCAGGACTAATTCCACTTACTATCATCCTCAGTGACTCACTTGGCAAATTTGTGCTTCTCATCCCTGTCATTCCAGGTGCTTTTCTCTCAAAAGGGGAATCTTTCCATCAATACACACAGCAAGACCCCTGTTTAACTATAAGCTAATAATTGCCTCCTAAATAATCCATGCTTCTCTTGCAAGTGACCAGAATGCAAGTGGTAGCATATCATTAAGGGTAATTGACATTTTTCACTAGTAGAAGTAATCAAAGGGGACAGGAAACAATATTTTTAATATGCAGATAATCATTTTGATACCTCTTGGTGCCCCATCACCAAGTTTTGATGTTTGATGGAAGAATTCAGTAACCTTTTCCTTTTTTTTTTTTTTTTAAAGATTTTATTTATTTGATAGAGAGAAATCACAAGTAGATGGAGAGGCAGACAGAGAGAGAGAGGGGAAGCAGGCTCCCCGCTGAGCAGAGAGCCCGACGCGGGACTCGACCCCAGGACCCTGAGATCATGACCTGAGCCGAAGGCAGCGGCTTAAACCACTGAGCCACCCAGGTGCCCCCAGTAACCTTTTTCTGAAAAGCGCTTGGTGACCTAAGGCTCAGAAACCTTGGTGAGGGTGGTCTGAGCAATGCCACTGGAATGAAGGATTTCTTCTCTCAGCTGCTGGAAAGTTTGCCAGAAGAAGGCCTCCAAGTGTCAGCCCTTTTTGATCACAAAAAGATAACAGCACCTAAAATCCTTTTTTCCAGCAGCAGCCTCTATTCAATGACTGGTCAAAACGGAGGGTATGAATACTCATCCTCCTCACTCAAATTTGAAACAACTCTAAAGGACTGCAACAAGTCAAGAACTTCCCATGTGATTGCCTCAAGCTCTTGTTGGAACATTCCCCTCTGCTCAATCCTGCCTCCTTCAATTCTCTTCACCTGGTTTTGGTCCCAAGAGTATATCCAAATAACATCCTTCCCTGTACCTGTCACAGAGTCTGATTCTTATAGCAAGTAGCCCGAGACAACATATTTATTTAAGGGCACTACCTTAGACATTGCTGAAAATGTTATGTACTATATGATATAACTGCCATATTTGGGTCTTTTTTAATCTGAAAAATTTTGAATTCTAAAACACAGTTGGCTCCAAAGTTTTAGAGAAGGGATAAGGGACCTGTGTTTACCAAACATAATAGTTTGTTGTTGTTGTTGTTTTAAGATTTTATTTATTTATTTGACAGAGAGAGAGAGAGATCACAAATAGGCAGAGACGGGCGCCTGGGTGGCTCAGTGGGTTAAGCCGCTGCCTTCGGCTCAGGTCATGATCTCAGGGTCCTGGGATCGAGTCCCGCATCGGGCTCTCTGCTCAGCAGGGAGCCTGCTTCCCTCGCTCTCTCTCTCTGCCTGCTTCTCCATCTACTTGTGATTTCTCTCTGTCAAATAAATAAATAAAATCTTTAAAAAAAAAAAAAACAAATAGGCAGAGAGGCAGGCAGAGAGAGGGGGGGAAGCAGGCTCCTCGCTGAGCAGAGAGCCCAATGCAGGGCTCGATCCCAGGACTCTGGGATCATGACCTGAGCCGAAGGCAGAGACTCAACCCACTGAGCCACCCAGGTGCCCCCAAACACAATAGTTTTAATAAGGAATAGAGACTATAAATCTTTTATGTCTGCCCATGACCAACACTTCCACCCTTTGAATCTTCCTTCATCTTTGAAAAAAAAAATCCGTTTTCTTCTACTACTGCTGGGCTCAAGAATCTTTCATAACCTTTGCTCTCCAAGAAGGTTCACATTTCCTTCTCATAATATTAAACAATCGATATTTAGAAGATTTAATATTCATCTTTACATTTTATTACATTATATCTTTCCCAGCACAAGTAAGTATTTTCTAGGGAATAACCTTAAATTTTCTAGATTATTAAAATAAAAATTAGCAAATTTTCCTCCCCTAACAGTTCGGGATTATTATATATAGTTTTCTCTTTGACGTGTTATAGAAATTGCTTGATGACAGGAGAAGGTAATCGCTAGAATGATCCCAACCAAGACTTCGAATGATATGTTTTATTCACATCTGTCATAAAGATTGCTTCCTTGTAAACATGGTGATTTTTGAAGTGTTCTCTGGCATTCTGGCTCCATCAAGTGGTAAAATTGACATGAAGCTTTCAGTTTCATTTCCATGCTAGAATTTCTATAAAGGCTCTATCTGTAATAATATGTCTTTGTTTCAAAGCACAGACATTTTTAACTTGGAAATTCTAATGATTTTTTTTTTATGAACAAAGAGGTGGATTATTTTAAAACTGTTGGTATAGAAATTAAAGAATCCCATTTTTCCTACTACTTGTAATTTGATTCTTTGAATATCTTTAAACTACCATTTGCTACTCCAAAAGGGTGTTGTTAGACCTCGGGTCCTCACTGACTTTTGGCCAGAGACAGTTCCTTACCACAGGGGTCTCTCCATATGACGGCTCACAACATGGCATCTGGCTTTTCTCTTTGAGCAATGGATCTAAGAGAGAAGGAGTAAGAAGGGAAAAAAGAGTAAAAAGGAAGTCACAGCCTTTTTGTGGCCTAATCTCAGAAGTGAAATCCTATCACTTTTACATTTATTTTTCCTCATTAGAAATGAATCACTAGGTCCAACCCACATTCAAGGGGCGAGGGTTACACTATAGCCTGAACACCAGGAAGCAGGATCATTGGTCACTATCTTAGAGGCTGCTTACTACGACTGCTTTCCTGAAATAAATGTACAACCTCTAAAATGCTCATACTGTACAAAAGTTTAAATGCATTATCATTCACTTGTGGAAATTACTAATTTTATTATTAATAATAGGGTTTACTATGTTCATATATCATATTTACTCATTAATTGTTACAACCCCATATTTATTCATTAATTGTTACAACCCTAGAGGCTCCTGTGTGGTTCAGTGGATTGAGCATCTAGCTCTTGAATTTGGCTCAGGTCATGGCCTTAGGGTGGTGGGACCTAGACCAATATCAGGCTCCACACTGAGCATGGAACCTGCTTGGGATTTTCTCTCTCTCCCTCTCCCTCTGCCTCCCTCCCCATGCAGGCATGCACATACTCTCTCCCTCTCTCTTAAAAAAAAAAGTTACAACTCTGTAAGGTAAGTACTATTGTATTCCCATCTATCAGGTAAGAAAACTGAGATGCAGAATAATTAATAATTATTAATATAATAATTAATAATTAATAATAATTAATAATATGATAATAATTAATAATTAATAATATAATAATAAATAATTAATTTGGCAGGATTTGAAATAAATATTTAAATTTAATTAATTAATTAATTTAGTGCTGAAATTTTAATTCAAAACCTTATAATCAATCATAATGGATTAAGAAGAAAATTCTGGGGGCACCTGGGTGGCTCAGTGGGTTAAGCCTCTGCCTTCGGCTCAGGTCATGATCTCAGGGTCCTGGGATGGAGCCTCACATCGGGCTCTCTGCTCAGCAGGGAGCCTGCTTTCCTCTTTTCTGTCTGCCTGCCTCTCTGCCTACTTGTGATCTCTGTCTGTCAAATAAATAAATAAGTAAATAAATAAATAAGAAAATTCTGATTAAAGAAGGGTCTTTAAGTCTCATTTAGTTTGATAGTCATTTGCCAGAGAAAGTGGCTGCTGAGGTAGAGTTGCAAGGAATTCATACCACTACTCTAAATGATAGTTTTCTTTTATAATTATGCTGTTGCCTACAGAATATTTGCTTTTTTATAGATTCAAATCTCTTACACTGGATTTGTTTTTGTTTCGTTTTGTTTTGTTTAATAAGGTGTGAAGGGTGTGAGATTAGGGGAGGACTAGTTGTTAGAAATTTCCTTTGAGGGATTTCTGAGTACCTTAACTTCTAACCTGAGCATAAAAATAACCAGAGAAAAATGACCAGTCTTTTTCTGTGTGAACTTTAAATTGCTGTCCACAGCAGCTTTCCTTCTAAATTAAGTGTTCTCTTTTAACTTTGACCTTAAAAGCTCAATCTAAATGTCATAAAAAAAATAGTGGCTTCAAGTGCTGGAATCTGTGCACTCTGTTGGATCTTCACTGTCTTTTAGGTCTAAGACAAAGAGTATTTTATAGCTTTATGCTCAGCTGGCCACAGCTCTGACTAACACAAAATTGGATTATTGTGCCACATAATGAAGATAGCAAGGAAGGGATATCTGTGAATTGCTCTTATAGATTTGTTGACAGCCAGCATTTGAGAAAAACTTCTAGCCTTAGAATCACAGAATTTTCAAGGCAAGAAGTTTTAAAATCATTTATTCCCTAGAGGTAGTAAGTGATGTACTGACATAGCCAGTAAGTGTACAAATTGTGATTTCCCTACGTCTTATTTTACTACTCTTTCTTCCATCCAAATGATCCTTAACCTTTGTTATTGTTGTTTTTGGTTTTGGACTCCCTTGTGAATATAAGGAAAATCACAAACCCGACCCCTGGATAAAATATATATGTACAAACATATACCAGAGTTTACACAAATCACCTTGCTGAGAACCTCCATTAATTTGTTCATAGATCTAGTTTGAAGATGAGAGAAGACTTCCTTTCTTCAAAGTGCCAGTGAAAAAGCAGAATAGTGTAAGTTCGGTCTATTTTTAGTGAGATATATGGTGCTAAGATATCAAGGACACCTAATTTTTCTTCATTTGAGAAAACTAATATATATTCTTGTTGACGAAAAGCTCATATGGCTACAGGAATTAGGGAAGCAGTGTTGCAAACAAGGTAAGCAGTTCAGGAATATGGTAATAGAGTTAGTTAATTGTATTGTAACCAAATTTAACATTTACCTAGATTTGTTATCTTAAAATTCTAACAACCAAAATACTCTAAGGAAAAAGGAAAGAAGAAAGAAAGATGAAAAGTACAGCCTAACTTCAGCAGATGAGTTTTACAAAGTAATTACAAAGCAGTTGAACCCTAGATTATAATATTACAAACTAAAATTTGATTGTCTTTTAATAAATTGATTGTGACTGTGAAGGAAATCATCACATCAAAAGTACAGCAAGTCTCGTTAAAGATGTCCAGGCAACAGTGAGTGATGATCACAGTATATTAGGAAGAAAAAAGGCAAAATAATGGAAAATGTAAAGAAAAATTAAAGTTGAACAGTATTTAAAACCATAATTCAAGAAAACTTCCCTGAATTAAAAGACAACTTTATCTATAAATTGAAAAGGCACACCTTGTATCCAGGAATATTTACCCAAAATTTTTTTTTTTTTTTAAGATTTTTCTTTATTTATCTGACAGAGATCACAAGCAGGCAGAGAGGCAGGCAGAGAGAGAGGAGGAAGCAGGCTCCCTGCAGAGCAAAAAGCCCGATGTGGGGCTCGATCCCAGGACCCTGGGATCATGACCTGAGCCGAAGGCAGAGGCTTAACCCACTGAGCCACCCAGGTGCCCCTACCCAAAATTCTTAACACTGAAATATACTCTAGTAAAGTCATTGGACTTCAGTTAAGGGAAGAATTTTTTGAACATTTGAGTGAAAATAAGCTACTTGTAAAGGAAAATAAATCAGATTGGGATTATACTTCTCCCTAGCAACAGACAGTTGCAGACAGTGAAAGAGGTAACATCTACAGGATATTTAAGAGAAGAGAGAAGAATCAATGATTTTTATATCCAGACAAGTTTTTGCTACATATAAGCACGACACACCATTTTAAATAGGAGAGAATTCAGAATTATTTCTCATAAGAGACTTTTCCAAGAAAACTGGAGGACAAGTTCTTTCAACACTTTAAGTATTTCACTCAACTCTCTCCGTACTTATATAGTTTCTAAAGATATATTTGATGTAATTCATAACCTTGCTCCTATTTCTTTCCTTCTGGTTTTTTAAAAGATTTTTGTTGTTTTCTGTTTCCTGCAGTGTGAATATATTTCTAGGTAAAGATTTTTATTATTTATATTGCTTAGTTTTTGCTAAATTTCCTGAATCTGTGGCTTGGTGTCTATCATTAACTTTAGAAATTTTTCACTTATTATTGCTTTCAACATTTACTCTATTCCTTTAAATGTGTTGAGTCATATTTGCATCCCAGGCATAAATCCAAAATGATCAATTTTTGCTTCTGAATTTGGTTTCCTATTATTTTATCAAAAATGTTTCCATTTTTATTTATCAGGGATATTGGCCTGTAGTTTTCTTTTTTAGTAGTGTTCTTTTCTGTTTGGGGTACCAGGATAATGCTAGCCTTATAAAATGAGTTTGACAGTATTCCTTCTTCTTTGATTTGTTGGGAAGAGTTTGAGAAGGATAGGTACTAATTTTTCCTTAAATGCTTGGTAAAAGTCACCTATAAAGCTATCAGGTGCTAGGGCTCCTGGTTGGCTCAGTGGTTTAAGCCTCTGCCTTCAGCTCAGGTCATCATCTCAGGGTCCTGAGACTGAGCCCCACATCAGGCTCTCTGCTCAGCAGGGAACCTGCTTCCCCCCATTTCTCTTCCTGCTGTTCTGCCTACTTGTGATCTCTCTCTCTCTGTCAAATAAATAAATAAATATATTTAAAAGCTATCAGGTGCTGTGCTTTTCTTGGTTGGGAGATTTTTTTTTTTTTTTTTTAATTTTCAGTGTTCCAGAATTCATTATTCATGCACTCAGTGCTCCATGCAATATGTGTCCTCCATAATACCCACCACCAGGCTCCCCCAACCTCCCACTCCCATCCCCTCCAAAACCCTTAGTTTGATTCTCAGAGCCCACAGTCTCTCATGGTTGGTCTCCCCCTCCAGTTTCCCCCAACTCACTTCTCCTCTCCATCTCCCTATGTCCTCTGTGTTATTCCTTATGCTCCACAAATAAGCGAAACCATATGATAATTGACTTTCTCTGTTTGACTTATTCCACTCAGCATAATCTCTTCCAGTCCCATCCATGTTGGATACAAAAGTTGGGTATTCATCCTTTCTGATGGAGGCATAATACTCCCTAGTATATATGGACCATATCTTCTTTATCCATTCGTCCACTGAGGGCATCTTGGTTCTTTCCACAGTTTGGCCACTGTGGCCATTGCTGCTATGAACATTGGGGTACAGATGGCCCTTCTTTTCACTATGTCTGTATCTTTGGGGTAAATACCCAGTCGTGCGATCGCAGGGTTGTGCAATTAATTACAGGGTCATAGAGCGGCTCTATTTTTAATTTCTTGATGAATCTCCACACTGTTTTCCAAATTGGCTGCACTGACTTGCATTCCCACCAACAGTGTAAGAGGGTTCCCCTTTCTCCACAACCTCTCCAACACATGTTGTAAATATTTATGCCCCCCGATATGGGAGCAACCAACTACATAAGATAACTGTTAATAAAGATAAAGAGTCATATTGATACGAATACATTAATAGTATGGGATCTTAACACACCACTCTCAGTAATATACAGATCATCCAAGCAGAATATCAATAAAGAAACAAGAGCTTTGACTGACACATTGGACCAGATAGACTTCATAGATATATACAGAACATTCCACCCTAAAACAACAAAATACTCATTCTCGAGTGCACATGGAACTTTCTCCAGAATAGACCACATACTGGGTCACAAATCAGGACTCAACCAATACCAACAGACTGAGATTATTTCCTGCATATTCTCAGACCACAATGCTTTGAAACTGGAACTCAGCCACAAGAAAAAGTTTGGAAGGGATTTAAACACCTGGAAGCTAAAGACCACGGTGCTTAAGAATGCTTGGATCAACCAGGAAAGCAAAGAAGAACTTAAACAATTCATGAAAACCAATGAGAATGAAGACACTTCGGCCCAAAACCTATGGGATACAGCAAATGTGGTCCTTAGGGGGGAAATACATAGCCATCCAATTCTCCCTCAAAAAATTGAAAAATCCAGAATACACCAGCTCTCTTTACACCTTAAAGAACTCGAGAATCAACAACAAATTAAGCCAACCCCACACACAAGAAGGGAAATAATCAAGATTAGAGCAGAGATCAATGAGATAGAAACTAGAGATACAGTAGAACTCATCAATGAAACTAGAAGATGGTTTTTGAAAGAATCAATAAATTCAATAAACCATTGTCTAAACTAATCCAAAAGAAAAGATAGAGGACCCAAATTAATAAAATTATGAATGAAAAGGGAGAGATCACGAGTAACACCAAGGAGATAGAAACAATGATCAGAAATTATTATCAATAGTTATATGCCCAAATGTTAAGCAACCTAGACGAAATGGATGCATTCCTGGAAACCTATAAACTTCCAAAACTGAGTCAGGAAGAAATTGATAACTGGAATAGACCAATATCTAATAATGAGATTGAAGCAGTGATCAAAAACCTCCCAAAAAACGAGAGCCCAGGACCTGATGAATTCCCTGGGGAATTCTATCAAACATTCAAAGAAGAAATAATACTTATTCTCCTGAAGCTGTTCCAAAAAAACTGAAGGTTAGGAGATTTTTTAATACCGATTTAGTCTCCTTACTAGTAGTTGGTCTATTCAGATTTTCTCTTTCTTCCTGATTCAGTCTTGGTAAGCTGTATGTTTCTGAGAATTTTCCCATTTCTACTCATTGTTCAACCTGTTAGTATATAGTTGTTCATAGTAGTTTCTTTGAATCTCTGTAGGAACCATTGTAATGTGTCCCTTTTCATTTACAATTTTGTTAATTTTTCCTTGGTTATTCTAGCTAACAGTTTGTTAATTTAGTTTAGCTTTTCGGAGAACCAATTCTTAGTTTGGTTAATTTTTTCTATTGTTTTTCTCTTCTCTATTTCATTCATTTCTGCTCTAATTTTTATCATTTCCTGTTATCTGCTAACTTTGGGTTTAGTTTGTTTTTCTTTTTTAAATTCATTAAAGCACAGATAGGTTGTTTATATGGAATCTTTCTTGTTTCTTAATATATGTATTTATTGCTGTGAATTTCTGTCTTGGAATAACTTTTGATGCATTTCACAAGTTCTGGAGTTCTGGTGAGTGTGTTTCCATTTTCATTTGTCTCAAGAAACCTTTTTTATTTCATTTTTAATTTATTTTTTGATCTACTGGTTGTCTGGGAAGAGTTGTTTAATTTCTGTGTTCATGAATTTTCTGGTTTTCCTCATTATTGATTTCTAGTTTCATGCCATTGTGGTTAAAGAAGATACTTGATATGATTGCAGTCTTCTTGAACTTGCTAAGACTTGTTTTATGGCCTAACATATGATCTTTCCTAGAAAACATTAAATGTACACTTAAGAAGAACGTGCATTCTATTGTTATTGAATATACTGTTCTGTATCTGTGTGTTAGGTCCATTTGGTCTGGAGTGTTGTTCAAGTGCACCATTTCCTTATTGAGTCTCTGCATGATTTATTCACTTTGAGAGACAGTCTTCAATTATTATTGTATTACTGTTTATATGTTTTTTTTAGCTTCGTTAGTTTTTTCTTTGTATAGTTAGGTGCCTCAATATTGGGTACATATTTACAATTGTTCTATCTTCTTGATATATTGACCCCTTTACCATTATATAATGACTTTCTTTTCCTCTTTTTAAACCATTTTAAACATCTGTTTTGTCTGATGCATATATAACTACTTTTGCCTTTTTTGGTTACCATTTGATTGAAATGTCTTTTTCCATTGCTTTACTCTCAGTCTGTGTATGTCTTTAAAGCTAAAATTACTCTCTTGTACACAGCATATTGTTGGATCTTATTTGTTAATCCATTCAACATTTCTGTTTTTAATTAGAGAATTTAATTCATTTACATTTAAAGTAAATACTCACTGGTAAGAAGATGGGTAGCAGATCGGGCTATGAGTTATTTCCTTTCCTGGCAGAGCAGCAAGACTCAGTGTGTGTATAGCCTATTGCTTGGAGACCTTAATCAGGCCAGAGTGTATACTGAATGCTGTGGTCAGGTGAGGCTACCACTTTTGCTCTGAAGACCAAATAACCATGTGCTGTGTTCCCTGTTTGAGTGCCACTGTACACAGGGCTATTGAATCAGCTATGCAACTTTCTATGTCCTCTGGTTAGGTACTTACATCAGACGGGCTGAAGGTTGCAAAAACAATGAGTGGCGTTATGAATTAGATTTCCTGCTTTGGTACAGTGAGAGAAATAGCTCTAAAGCTGGTAAAACTTTTTGTTGTCTTAACTCAAACTGGCCATCTTCCAAACAGGGCCATGAACAAACAGGGCCAAACAAAACAGTTCTGCGTTTTAAAGGAATTTGGAGGAAAACAGCGTTTATATTTTGCCAAACCACTTCTGATTCTCTTTATTTCTTTCCAAAGATATGTATCGTTTATATATAATTTTTCAGCTTGAAAAACATCCTTCAGTAGTTCAGGTTGTATGAGTAGGATGGTGATCAGTTCTCAGTTTTCTGTGTCAAAATGTGTTTTTATTTTGTTTTCATTCTTGAAGAAAATTTTAGCTAGATAAAAATTCTGGATTAATTTTATTTTTTCCTCATTTCAGCATTTTTGTCACTGATTTATTGCCTCTCTAATTTCTTTTTTTTTTTTTTTTTTAAGATTTTTTTATTTATTTATTTGACAGAGAGAAATCACAAGTAGTTGGAGAGGCAGGCAGAGAGAGAGAGAGGAGGAAGCAGGCTCCCTGCTGAGCAGAGAGCCCCATGTGGGACTCGATCCCAGGACGCGAGATCATGACCTGAGCCGAAGGCAGCGGCTTAACCCACTGAGCCACCCAGGCGCCCGCCTCTCTAATTTCTGACCATGAAATTGTGGTCATTTGAATTTTTGTTTCTCTTTATGTAATGAGTTACTTTTTGTTGTTGTTGTCATTCTAGTTATTTGCTAGTTTTTCTTGTATGTTTGCTTTTCAGTAATTTGACTCTTATGTGTCTGAATGGGTTTTTTTCTTCTTTGTAATATTTGTTCTTAGAATTTACTCCTTTCTTGAATCTATAAATTTATGTCTTTCACAAATCTGAGGATATTTTTGTCATTGTATCTTCTAATATTTTTCTACTTTACTGGGACTCCAATAAATATATGTCATCAAATTATGTAGGTTTTTAATCATTATTTTCTCACATATCGTTATCTGCCATTTTCTTTTTGGTCCTCTCTTTTGGGACTCCAGTTACACATGTTATACCTTTTGATATTGTTCCACTTGTTTCTGAGGCTCGGTTTTTTTGTTTTTCTGTTCAAATCTTTTTCTCTTTTCGTTGAACCAAATGACTTGAATTGATCTATTTTCAAATTCACTATTTCTTGTGTCAATTCCATTTTCCTCTTAAGGCTTTTTGGTGAATTTTTAATTTCAGATATGGTACTTTTGTTTCTAGAATGTCTATTGTTTATTTTTTATAGTTTATATTTCTCTCTTTAGAGTTCTTATGACTTCATTTGTTTTAAACATATATTCCTTTATACCATTGACCAAGCATAAATATAATATCCTTCAAAATTCATTTCTGTTAATTACATCTCCCTCATCTATGCCATTATAGGGTTATTAAACCTTGATAATCATTTCTTTTGAGAATAAGTCATATTTCTTTGATTCTTCATGTTGAGTGATTTTAGATTTTATTCTGGACATTGTAAATGTTATGTGTGGGGTATCTATGTTGTGTTATATTATCTGAAGACTTTCATTATTGTTGTCATTGTTGGTTGGTTGGTTTTACTTCTTTAAAACTGAATTGTTAGCTGATTACTTTAATAGACTATTAAATTGGTTAGACCATATTTCTTGGGTGGCAGGTAAAACCTCAGCACAGTTTAGCTGGACTCCCTAGACTCTACTTTCATGTGGTAGCTCCACTTTCACCCAAATACTGGGGAAGTTAATAAACAGAATTGGGGGTACCTCTTCCCTACTCCTTTCTTGTGGTCTCCCCACACTTTTCAACAGTTTTGGTTTTCCCAGTTCTGTTGTCTTGTTCTTCAAACCAGAAAGAGTAAAGAAGTCTTTACCCATGCCACATGATTAAGACTCTGTGTGCCCTCATGCTAGGTGCCATGACAACAGGAAATGTATCCAGAACTGTTTCATCCTTCCAAATGTGTTAACTCTGTGTCAAGGAAGACAAAAGGAAGAGGACCTGCTTTTGTCACTCTCTAGTGCCTAAAAGCAGGGTGTTTTTTGTATATCATCTCAAGTTTTTATCTGCTAGAGGGCAATGTGATAATTTACTTAGCTATTACTGAGGACAAAAATTCTGCATGCATGTTCAAAAGATACCTTTTTTAATTATAGAATTATAGTTTGGCAGTTATTTAATGACAACATATTAAAGATATCATTATCTTCATTCTGGTTTTTATTGAGAAGACTGCTGTCAAGTTATCTTTTTTCTCTGTTCTTAGTACTTTTTCTTGTTTTTGATATTCTGGAAATATACTTCAATGTATAAAGGTGTCAGTTTCTTTGTATTTATCCTGCTTTCTAAATATTTGACTTTATGGGCTTGTGTTGGGATTAATGTACAGCATGAAATCATCCAAAATACCTGGCTTGGTAAAATGTGACATGTGAAGGGGTTTAGTTTTCAGAGAAGGGCTTAGGTCTTTGGAATACCAAGGCCCTTGTAACCACTTGGCCATAGGAATGCTGTAGGGAGTTGCCTTCCCCAAAGCTTTCCTAGCCCAAACACCTGCCCTGTGATCTAAGAGATATATGCATTGTCCCCTAGGCTATGTTTGGCTGAGTTTAGAACAGAGAGATTAGCATATTATATCATTCCTGTAAATACATCCTCCTAGTTCCAGTAAGACCCTTTGTCACACATCACATGCTTGAGAAATGGTGATAAAGTTTTGTGTTTATCCTGAAGGACCAATAAAAGCAGAAGCAAAGAAGGGCAAAGGGTCTTGTCTCTGAGCCTTGACTCCCACCACCCTCCACACTTTCTTTCTTTCACAGCAAAGTTTAGAGTAATCTTTCATCCATTGGTACAGGGATTGCTGTCCATTCTTGGCGGGTTTGAGGATTTCTGATTTTTACCAATTTTGAAAATTTATCTTCTTTATCTTTTCAAATAATACTGTTCCTTTATTCTCTTATCTTTTTTCTTTTTGGGTCTCTAGTGAAACCTTGATTACAACTCGTATTTTCTCTTCCTTAACAATTTACTTTTCTGTTTTCTTTCTCTCTCAACTGCTTGCAAGATAATTTTACTAGAAATATTTTCTCTTTTACTAACTTACTATCAAGTTTTGTCTATTTGATTATTTAATGAAAAGATGTATGGTTTTCTAAGTAATATTTTTAGAATATGAGTACCCAAAACTCACTACTTGAAACAAAAGCCAGGAAACTGAGAGCAATCCTCATTCAAAAATGTGGGCACCCCATCCTGTTGCCATACATTCTACTTCTTGAGGTAAACCATTACAGTCACTTAATTTCCATTCTGTATGGTGTTGTTGAATTTGTCTGTATTTCTAGTAACTATATATTATAATTTTAACATAATTTTATAAAAAAGATAATCACTATATCTATCTATCTATATATCTATTTGGGGAAACTACTTCTAAAATAAATATATTGCCATCCATTTATTTTTTAATTACATGTTGAATATTTAACATACTGGTTTTTAAATTTCTATACAATAAAATTCACACTTTTTTTTACAATTTTGTGAGATATGACAAATAGAAAGAGTCATGCAACTATCACCACAATCAGAATATAGAACAGATTCTTCATCTTCAAAAATTCCTTTACGTTACTTAATTTTCTGAAAAGATTTCACTTATTTATTTCAGAGAGAGAGAGAGAAAGCTAGTGTGAGTGGAGAGAGGGACAAAGGGAGGAGAGAGAGAATCTCAGAGTCCACACTACGCACAGAGCCAGATGCAGGACTCCATCTCACCACCCATGAGATCATGAACATTGCCAAAATCTGGAGTCTGATACTTAACTGACTGAACCACCCAAGCACCCTTATTTTTTTTATCAAATGCACCCCCCAACCCTAGTCTCTGGCAACCACCTATATCTTCTCCATCTTTATTGTTTTAGTTTTTACAGAATTTCATATTAGTGGAATCATTTAGTAAGGGACTTTTTAACTCTGGTTACTTTCACTTGGCATAATACATTTAAGAGACATCTAAGTTATATTTTTATCACTGAGTTGTATTCTATTACATGAATGTACCACTTGTTTATCCACTAATTCACTGAAGAACATTTTGTTATTTTGAGTTTGAGGCCATTATGAATATAATTGCTATAAACACGGGCATTTTGTGTGATTATAAATTTTCATTCTTTGCAGTTAACACGTAACAGTGAGATTGGTGAATCTAATGGTGAGTGTATACTTAAATTTTTAAGAAACTATCAAACTGTGCCCCAGAAAGGCTCTATAATTTTGCATTCCCATCAGAAATATATGAGTGATGTAGTCTTGAACTTTTTTATTCTTAATATAATATTACAAACTAAACTGTAATGATTAGTCTTCTTGCCTACTTAATCTACATCAGTCATTTTGCATGCAGAAAGAATAGAGAACTGCACCATTCTAATAAAGAATAAATCAATTGTGGTGATACAACCACATTCTGCTTTTGATTTTAACTTTGTCATTACAAGGGTGCTATGTTGCCCAGCTTTATATGGTACCACTCACATCCTAGTCTATAAAGTTTTCCCCTAATCATTGCTTTTAGGTTTTTAATAAATGCATACAATAACTAGAACCATCATGTAGATGCATTTTTAATTTAGATAGTATACTCTATTGAAACAGATAAAACCATCAAAAACAGGTTCTAAAACAAATTTTAGAGGCTTTAAAACATATGCATAATACAAATGTGCACAACAACATAGTTTTTTCCCAAAAAGTGTTTACTAAAAATCAGTGTTACAAGATGTTAATATGTTTAATTTGAAGTGTGTAGCATAAGAGGGAATCTTTGGTTACATAAGTTTGGAAAAACATCATTAAACAAATATTTTTAAAAATTCTTTTAGTATTCAGAGAATTTAATATTTTATTTTAAAAAAAGAACTAGCCAATAGATGATTTTCCAAACTTACTCTATCAAGGGACCCATTTAGGAATCTCATAAAAATTTTGAACTTGCAATGTAAGGAAATTAGAGAGAACCATCAGAGGAAAATCCTAATAGCGTTCCAGGTAATCAATTATTATCTGGCTCAATTTAGTGTAGACCATCTGAGAATGATATTTCAAATTGAATGTAAAATATGAAGTACCTGCAGGAATAAAGTGGACTGGTTATAAAGCGGAGGCATAAGTAGATAGCACCAATGCATAAAAAGCATAGCCAAGTGTCAAAAACAATTTACAGAATAGTTTGTAGCTTATAAGCTCTGGTTTTAGATGACATTTCTATTGACACTTTCTATTTTCGATAACATTTCTGTGGGCTGACAGAAGATAACTCTTACTTAGAAAGGCAAGGATTTCTGCCCCCTGAAGTGTCTAAGGTGTTAAGCCCATTATATCCAATTCAAGAGTTAGATTTTAAAAAGTACTACAGAGGGTAAATTTGGGAGGCATTCACTCCACTCTTAAGGTAAAGCCTAAAGGTTCTGTTGTCAAAGAGAGAAATGAAAGAAACATTTTAGATGTCTCCATAGATAATGTAGTACTTTTAATTGTGTATTTCTTTTTAGGTGCTCTGGGCATAAAGAAAGGCAAAAATGTTTTTATAGGGTTTTGTTTATTTTTTCTAAATGAAGATTTGAGGGCACCTGGGTGGCTCAGTGGGTTAAAGCCTCTGCCTTCAGCTCAGGTCATGATCTCAGGGTCCTGGGATTGAGGCCCGCATCAGGCTCTCTGTTCAGTGGGGAGCCTGCTTCCCCTCTCTCTCTCTGCCTGCCTTTTTGCCTACTTGTGACCTCTGTCTGTCAAATAAATAAATAAAATCTTTTAAAAATAAATAAATAAATGAAGATTTGGTAATACTTGCACCTACAGGTATTTATGACTTTGTGTCATTTATTAGACTTACGATTGCATGTGATTTAATTGTTTCTGCTTTTCAGAACCTTGGACAGATGAACAGATAAAGAATATATGATCTATATATACAATGGTATATTATGCCTCCATCAGAAAGGATGAATACTTGACTTTTTATCAACATGGATGGGACTGGAGGATATTATGCTGAGTGAAATACGTCAAGCAGAGAGAGTCAATTATCATATGGTTTCAGTTACTTATGGAGCATAAGGAATAATATGGAGGACATTGGGAGATGGAGAGGAGAAGTGAGTTGGGGGAAATTAGATGGGGAGACAAATGATGAGAATTGTGGACTCTGAGAAACAAACTGGAGGTTTGGGACGGGGGGAGGGTAGAGGTTTGGGAGGCCATGCTGGAGGAGGGCACAGATTGCATGGAGCACTAGGCGTGGTGCTTAAAAAATGAATCTTGGAACACTGAAAAAATAAAATTAAATTTAAAAAAGGAAAAGAGGTTTGGGATTAAACTCATAAATTTTCTCTTTAAAGGTGAGTGAAAATTGAGATACAACCTGTAGTTTTAGTAATAGCTTCACAAGTCAAAACCAGTTTATATTATCAATTTGCTCTCTGCGGTGTTCCTACAGTAACATCAAACCCAATAGCTTGATTATGATCCTTTTATTTTCTCCTTTATTTAACACTTAAGCTTCTATAAAAATTGATATGAATGCTGAGAAGAAAGAGAAAAATTAAAAGAAGGAGTGAGAGGAGAAACAGCATTTATAGAAAGCTAAATATTTACACCTTTCACAATAGCTATCAGTTTTACTTTTTCTTTTCTCTCTCTGAAAAACATTCATAATTTAACAGTATTTAATATTATTCAAAATTTACTTAAAATTTAACATAAATATTAACCATTAATGTATTAACAATTGCTAACAATAGATTTATAATTAAAATTATAATTAATAAGTTAAGTTAGAGATGGAGGCAGCAAATTTACCATTAGCCTCTAATATTTTTCTTATGTTGAATTCTGAAGCATGAAGAATATATTTCTTTCCAATACCAGTTCTTTTTTTTTTTTTAATGTTTTGTTAACATTTAATGTATTATTAGTCCCAGGGGTACAGGTCTGTGAATCGCCAGGTTTACACACTTCACAGCACTCACCATAGCACATACCCTCCCCAATGTCCATAACCCCACCATCCTCCCCCTAACCCCTACCCTGCCCCCAGCAACCCTCAGTTTGTTTTGTGAGATTAAGAGTATCTTACAGTTTGTCTCCCTCCCAATCCCATCTTGTTTCATTTACTCTTCTCCTACCCCCCAAACCTCCCATGTTGCTTCTCGACTTCCTCATATCAGGGAGATCATATGATAGTTGTCTTTCTTAACACCAGTTCTTTAAAAAGACTACTAAAATAGGTAAACTGATGGGAAAACTATTTAAGGAATAAGAGAAAAGAAGGCACAAATAACCAAAATTAGAAATGAAGGAAGGGAAATGACTAACAGAACAAACATTTGAACCACTTTATGGTGCTAAGCTTGCAAACAGACAAAATGACAATTTTCTGAAAAGAAAAAAAAATCTGTAGGAAGTGGCCAAAGAAGAAATATGAAACTAAGTAACCTTGAGAATAACATAAAGAAGTCAACAAAATACTATCCTAAAATCTTTATTTCAAAGCAACAGCTTTTAGATAATAATGGCCATGTGATTCTTTCCTTCTTAATAAAATATAATAAGTTTGCTGATTTATATGTTCTATTGATTTGGACAAATGTATAACATGTTTCAGCCATTATTGTGTCAGACAGAACAGATTCCTCTATACCTCAACTGTTCAATTGTTCCTCCTCCCCAACCCTTAACAGCTGATCTTTTTACTATCTCCAAAGTTTTGCCTTTTTCAGAATGTCATATAGTTGGAATCATACAGTATGTAGCCTTCTTAGATAGGCTTTTTATTTTTAATTTAATTTTTTCAGTGTTCCAAGATTCATTGTTTATGCACCACACCTAGTGCTCCATGCAATCCATGCCCTCCTTAATACCCACCACCAGGCTCACCTAACCTCCCACTGCCCTCCCCTCCAAAACCCTCAGTTTGTTTCTCAGAGTCCACGGTCTCTCATCATTCATCTCCCCCTCTGGTCTCCCCCAAACCACTTTTCCTTTCCTTCTCCTAATGTCCTCCATGTTACTCCTTATGCTCTACAATTAAGTGAAACCATATGATAATTGACTCTCTCTGCTTGACTTATTTTACTCAGCATAATCTCCTCCAGTCCCGTCCATGTTCATAAAATGTTGGGTATTCATCCTTTCTGATGGAGGCATAATATTCCATTGTATATATGGTCATATATATTTTCTTTATCTGTTGAAGGGCATCTTGGCTCTTTCTACAGTTTGGCAATTGTGGCCATCGCTGCTATGAACATTGGGGTACATATGGCTCTTGTTTTCACTACATCTGTATCTTTGGGGTAAATACCCAGTAGTGCAATTGCAGATAGGCTTCTTTCATTTAGTAATATAATTGTTTCCTCCATGTTGTTTTAAGACTTGACAACTAATTTCTTTGTAGTATTGAATAATATTTCATTGTTTGGATATACCACAGTTTGTTTATACATTTACCAGCAGAAGAACATCATCTTGATTGCTTCCAAGTTTTCACAGTTATGAATAAGCTGCTACAAATATCCATGTGCATGTTTTTATATGAACATAGTTTTCAACTCCTTTGGATAAATATCAAGAAGTACAACCAAAACAAAGATAATAATAAAAAATAAATAAAAGCCCATAAATAAGCTTAACCAAGGAGGCAAAAGGGCTATACTCTGAAAACCATAAAAGAGTGGTGAAAGAAATTGAAGATGACACAAACAGATGGAAAGATATTCTAAACTCATGGATTGGAAGAACCATTATTATTAAAATATTCATACTACCCAAGGCAATCTACAGATTTAGTGTAATCCTTATCAGAATACTAACAATATTTTTCTCAGAACTAGAACAAATAATTTTAAAATTTGTATGGAACCACAAAAGACCCTGAATTGCCAAAGCAATCTTGAAAAAAGAAGAACAAAGCTGGAGCTATCATAACCTCAGATTTCAGATTTCAAAATATACTGCAAACCTATAATAATCAAAAAGCATAATATTGAAACAAAAATAGACACATAAATCAATGTAACAGAAAGAATAGAGAGCCTAGAAATAAACCCACATTTCTCTGGTCAATTAAAATATTAAAAGTGAGGCAAGATTATACAATAGGAAAAAGTTTCTTCAAGAAATGGTGTTGGGAAAACTGGGCTGCTACATATAAAACAATAAAACTTTATTACACCACACACACACACATACACACACCTCAAAATGGATTAAAGTCTTAAATGTGAGACCTGAACTCCTAAAATTCCTAGAAGAAAATATGGGCAATAATCACTTTGACATTAGCCATAAAAACATTTTTCTACAGTCACATTGGCAAGAGAAACAAAAGCAAAATTAAACTATTAAGACTACACCAAAATAAAAAGCTTTAGCATAGCAAAGGAAACTGTCAACAAAGTAAGACAACCTACCAAATGGGAGAAGATATTTGCAATTGATATAGCTAATAAAAGGTTAATATCCAAAATATATAAAGAACTTATACAAGTCAATACCAAAAAACCCAAATAATCCAATTAAAAATGGGCAAAGGACATGAATACACTTTTTATTTTTCCAAAGAAGACATACAGATGACTGACAAACCCATAAAAGATGCTTAAAATCATTAATCCTCAGGGAAATGTAAATCAAAACCACAATGATATATCACCTTGAATCTTTCAGAATGGTAAAAACAAAAGCAAAAAACAAAAAACAAAACTAGAAACAATAAATATAGAGAGGCGTGTGGAGAAAAAAAGCTCTTGTGCAATGTTGGGAATGCAAACTGATGCAGCCATTCTGGAAAACGGTGTGGAGTTTCCTCAAAAAGTTAAAAAACAGAATTATCATATGATCTAGTAATTCCACTATTGGGTATTTACCCAAAGAATGTGAAAATACCAATTTGATAAGATATAAAAATTTTTTAAAGATTTTATTTCTTTATTGGAGAGAGAGGAAGAGCACTGAGGGAGAGTGAAATGAAGAAGCAGACTCCCTGTTGAGCAGGGAGCCTGATGCGGGACTGGATCCCAAGACCCCAAGATCATGACCTGAGCCAAAGGCAGACACTTAACCAACTAAGCCACCCAGGCACCCTCTGGGCTTTTTTATTTTTTTAAGATTTATTTATTTATTTATTTGAGAAAGAGACAAGTGTTGGGGGAGAGGGAGAGAATCTTCAAGGAGACTCCCCACTGAACATGGAGCCAGGGCTTGATGCAGGGCTCGATCCCACAAGCCATGGATCACAACCTGAATCAAAACCAAGTCAGATGCTTAACCAAATACACCACCCAGGCACCCCGGATATCCTCAATTTTTATTTATTTGTCTGAAAATGCCCTTATTTCCTTTACTTTTGATGAATAATTTTGAAGGGTACAGAATTCTAGGTTGGTGAGTTTTTCCTCTCAATACTTTAAATATTTCAATCCATTCTTCTCTTGCTCTCATGGTTTCTGAGATGTTGGATATACTTTGTGCAGTTTTAGAATTTATAATTTTTTATAGTTTCCATTTCTCTGCATTGATTCCCTATTCATTCACTATTAATTTCCCTTATTCATTCCCTTAATTGCCTTTAATTCATTGAACATGCATCCATTTCATTCATTGATTATATTTGTATTAGTTACTTTAAAGCTTCTTCAGCTAAATCCAACATTTAGGGCACCTCAGAGTTGTTTTCTGGTGACTGGTTTTCACCTTGACTATGAGTAACACTTTCCCCTTTCCTTGAATGTTCTGTAATATTTTATCACATGCTGAGGATTTTGGATATGTTAAGTCTTTAGACTGAATTATCTTCTTCTGAAGAATGTTTAGTTTTATATTAGCATGAGATTCAGTAATTGGCTGATAACCTGAACTTGTTTACATTTGAATTTTCACCTTTTTAGGGCTAATCTGCAGAAAGGTAGTTGTGCTGCCAAAACCCTATTTGGCATAGAATCATAGCAAGTGGTAGCAGTCTTACCTTTTTTCTGTAGAGACAAATGTTGTAGTTGGAAGCATCTAAAGAAACTGAGAATTGAGGCACAGAATCCCAAAGAGGAGGAAACTACTTGGGAAATGAGGTACTGAATTTGTAACCTCCTCCTAAGTACAACTCTAAAGCTGCAAGCCCAGGGTGTAATTATAGTAATCCCAGCAGAAGACACCATCCAGGAAGCCAAAGAGCTGAGCCAACATTGTAACAGGCCTTCAGGAAGGAGAGAAAGAGGCTGAAGCTCAAATCCTTTGGACATAAGCATATCAACCTTGCCTTGGAGGGCCAGAAAGACCTAAAATAGAGTAGCCTGAAAAACAAAAACAAAAACAAAAAAACTAAAAGGACATCAGCAAGATTAAGGTGATTTGCTTGCTTGCTACCTGTCAGAAGAACAGGAGGAAGATAACATTTTCCTATATCTTTTAATCTACAATGTCTAACATCTATGGAGAGTCCAAGATGCTGGCATAGGAAGAGGCTGAAGTCACGTTTTCCTGTGTAAACAACAAATATGCAGCTATATATGCAACAATTCCCTTTCAAAAGAACCTGAGACCTCGATGAACACTTGCTCTGCAACAAAAGATAGAAGGACTTCACTTCAATGAGTAGGAGGGGCAGAGACATACTCTAACCAAAAATCATACCCATGTTGCTGTAACCCACAATTGGGAGTAATCTCAAACAAACGAACGAACCCCAGAGCTTTTCTCTAAGGAGCAAGGGATTTGTATGTGCCAGCAGGCATCCCAACTCTTGGATCCTACACTAGAAGGATGAGCCCTAACTATGTCTGGCTTTGAAAACCAGCAGGGATTACAGTTAGGGGAAACCTAGAGCTGTAGGGAATGAAGATTTCACAACCTCTTAAAGTTAATAAGATTTAGGTTCCATAAAAACTGGATCTGTCCCTTTCCTGTGTCATTGCATTCCTGTGTGTGTGTGTGTGTGTGTGTGTGTGTGTGTGTGTATGGTAAAGACAACACATATGAGACTCTGCTTCAGATTCTGGGATCCAAGATAAACACGGTCTTTTCAAAAGAAAATTTTAAATGGCTAATACAAAAATAAGGAGAGGGATATAAGAGACAGTTCCTAAATTTAGGCTTCATAAGCTTCATGGGAAAACTGCCTCTATTATAAATATTCTTTTTCTCTTTTAGTACAATTTATATCTTTTTCCATTTTGCTTTGTCATTTAATTCTCATGCATCATAATTTATTTTAGTTTTTAAAATGCATTGTTATTTTTTCCTGCTATCTAAAGAACAAAAACTAAACGGTTTTTCTAATACTAAAAGTCATACAAATTTTGGATAAAATGGATTAATTACATTTTCAGAGGTGATATCTCTAATCAAAGAACTAAATTCCTACATCCAAATTTAATGTCATCTTTTCATAGGTACCGTATACTTTTCTACATGAGGTATCTGTATTTAAAAATATTTCCTTTCTTAAGACCACATGATGGCAATATAACTCCAGTGACTTAGGTTCATTTTTAGGTCCCTCCATCCACAGTGATGCTGGAAGGAGTTATGATTTCCATTTTTCAGATATCAAGTTACCTATCAAATAATTTGCCAGCATTTTGCCCTAGGATTTGGTTTTATTTATTTATTTATCTATTATTATTATTTTTTTTACTTTACCACAGTTTGTAACATATCAGGGTATTTTTAAAAGTTAAAGTTTTTGTTTATCTTTTTTTTTAAAATTTTTTGTAAATATTGTGTTGTCTTTGGGCAAACTTGCTCAGGGTAAACCAGTCTGGTGTCAAGGGCCTTTATTAAGATAAAGGATTTTCACTGGAACATGTGACTATGGAAACACAAAGATGGCAAGAATCATTCTTATTTAGTCTCCCTCTTAACTCCATATAGAGTTTCTTCAGTCATTTTCTGGAGTGTATCTTGAACAATTAGGAAGAAAGAACCACCTGATATGGTGAGCCAGAGAAACATTTGCCACAAAAAGAAATGTAAATTTGAAAGTGACAAGTGCGGTGAAGGAAAGTACAAGATTTTGACATCATATGAAGGATCTAGGAAGGTTAGTCAGACGTCAGTTGCTTAAAGCAATGCTGATCATGCTAAAATTGGAAGGATCAGGTAGAGCTAACCAGCTGAAGTTCAATGTGGAGAAAGGAGAAAAAGTAGAACAATAGCACATAAAAATTTCTGAAATTAGGCTATGCCCACATTGATACAGGGTTTAGGAAACCACAATCTGTGGCATATTTAGACACCCCTTCAAAATAAGGGATAAGTTACCATAATTTGTAACTTCTATTACTAAGAAAAAGTATACAATGTTTTGTAGGCCTCCTAGGATTTTGGAAGGAACATATTGTAAAACTGGGAACTCTGATAAAGCTAACTTTGAATGCATCTCAGAGCAAGAAAATCTTCTCAGCATTTCCAAGCTGTGGTTCAGGCAACATGCCTCTTTGACCATTTCATCTGGCAGATTCCATGATGCAAAAGGTATCTATGGTAAAGCTATCATTTTGAGCCCTAATATTGAAAGTTTTAGCGCAGATTATTTGAGTTTGGGGCAACATCATGCCATCTGCAACAAAGTAACATTTTTAGCATTATATTAGACCCTAGTAGAGACAGAGTGTCTGACCCTTATACATGAAATGACTATGTGTTCAGAATATACAATTATGTGCATGTGCTATTAGATCCCCCAAATCAGGTAGGCTCGGCATCATCTCAGAGTAATATGGAAGTAGCACATATGTTCATGTTCAAAAATGTCCAAGGGCAAAGGTTAGCTGAATGAGTACATGCCATGTCCCTCAGGACACATAGTTCTATTGCATCAATGCATCAATACCTCTCCTTTGGCACAATTCATCTATGGCCTCATGGGGGTTTCTTATTGACTATTTGATTGAGGAGAAAAAAGTTCAAGCTTGGTATACAAATTGATTGACCTGTCATGTAGCATCAAGGAGAAAATTGCACTGTGATGCCACTGCTACCATGGGGACTTTTTAGAATATACATGATATACACTCCAAGTAAGATCTTCCCTGGGGATAGAGTTTTGGGGAGTGTTTCCAATCTTCTCATTTGTGTACAGAGAGGGGTGACACAATGTAAGAATTCACATAGACTCATGAGTACTGGAAATGTCTTAACAGGTCAGAAACCTGGGATAAGCAAGATTGGAAGATGAAGTGTAAGAATATTTGAGGAAGAGGCATGCATATGGACCTGTGGGAACTGGGACAAGAATGTGAATTGCCAATCAAAGGACATCTGGAGAGGTACTGAACAACCATAGAGATAGGATAAGTTTACCTGTAATGCCAGCTCTCTTCTGACCTCAGCCATCCCAACCCAAACTGGGCTCATGAATGAAAGAAACACAGCAGCAGAAATGGAGCCTATGCCAGCAAGATGGAATCCCTCCCACCTCCCACCCTTACTTCTTCCTCCCGCTCAATCTGATCTAGCTATCTCTGCTGCTGAATATCTAACCTGCCAGCTAAATATACCAATGCTGAGCCTCCAGAATACCACAATTCCTCAAGAAGTTCTGCCAGACACAAAGCAGGAGGTTGATTACGTCATATCCTTCAATTCTAGAAAGAGCATCAATTCATACTGGCTGGAATTATCTTATATTCCATATATGAATTATTTTTTTTCTTGCATCCAATTCTTCAGTCAGTGATACTACCTAAAGACTGACAGAATATCAACCTACCATAGAGGGATCTAGCATAACATTCCCTCTGACCAAAGGATTCATGTTCAAGCAAGAGTTATGGCAGTGCACCATGAAAATAGGATCCTGGTCCTGATCATGCTAGATGCTAATTCTACCACTTATACCTACCATAACCTGCCAGACTTACAGGGTAATGGAACTGTTTCCTGAAAATGTTGCTGAGATGCCAACTTGGAGATGACATCCTGTGTGGATGGATAGTGTACTGTATTTGGCACCTGCCTTCAGCCAATGACAATTACATGGTATTATCTCAAGTAGTACAACATACTAGTTCTGAAAAACAGATGAAGTCAGTAATGGCCCTATCATATTATTCACAATTTTTGCTTGGTATTCCAGAATTTTAGGGTTTGTAATTCTATGGTTCTTGGGGACTGGCTATACCAAGAAACATACCTAAGTCATTTCAGAGTCATTATTTTAGGCCAGTGGGCAGAAAATGAAAGCACTGTTCTGACAGGGCTAATTGAGTTTGATCATTATGCAGCAGTAAGGTAGAGGCAGGGAGGACTATCTTTGGAATTCACATTATCCACTTGAGTGACTCTTCATATTCCCGTGTTCAACTGTAACTGTAAATGGACAAGTACCACAATTATATTCTGCTAAGGGCATGGAAATGAGAAACTCAGAACCTTTAGGGGTGAGACTCAGTTCAGTCCACCAGCCACGTCATTGTAAGGAAGGACAGATAATTTTCCCTCACCTTTCCAGATTCTTGGCTGAGTCATACCTCTCCACCCCTAATAAAAGACAGATTAACAGGAGAGGGGAAAATTACATATGTATTTACCTGCAAGAGCTTCACAAAAATAGAAGATTCAGAAGGCAGCCAGATAATTGATGCTTAAATACCCTCCTGAGCTAAGGAAAGAGATGGGACTCTAGGGCTTCAAAGAGGGGGAGACAACTCATGGTAAAGTGAGAAGAGGAAATATTTGGTAAACAAAAGTTGTCCTGCAATGTTGATAAGTGTTTGTTAAAAAATTATCTCTGGTAATTGGTCTTCATTGGGTATAGGCCCCCTTTTAATGTAAAGTTCCTTTATAAATGTAGATTACTCTTTCAAATAGGCAACTTCTATTCTGTTTTCAGAGCTTCTCCTGTATTTCTAGTTTCTTAAAAAGCAGCTCAAAATAATCTTTATACAAAGAAGAATATTTTGGGGTAGCATAGGCTGCTACTCTTCATGACCCAAACCAGCAGAACTGCCAGCCAAAGGGTAGGGAAATTCTACAGGTGTGACCATAAAGTATGGAATCACGGCAAATCTAAATGATTTTATTGTTAATATGTTATAATACGTGGTATGTTGAATATTATATGGTATGCTTTGTGAGTTTTCACTTGTTAACAATGTAAAATTTTCATCAGTCCCTGTACTTGTAACTATGATGTGTTACTTCACTGATTTCACTAAAAGAAAAAATTTTCCCCTTTAGCATACCACAGATATTAAAAAGGTGATTCAATCTGTTAAAGGAGAGACATAGAGATTCCTTATGTTACTAGGTTTTATGGCCACCATGTGGCATGGATGGTAGAGATAGGAGATAATTATTATCAGTGATAGCCTCAGAACTAGATGCAGCTGTTGGTGCCTATAGTTTGGCTGACTAACCTCCTCTTGTAGATTTCCCCAGAAATTATGATTAAGCAGGTTTCTGCAGAAACTGTGCCTAAATGGAATGTACTTAATATAAGAAGCAAAAAGTCTAGGTGATACAAAGGATAGCCTGTGGCAGACACTATTGAATTCCCACTTAGATACCCTTTATTAGTAGGTGCACTCATTCTCCAAGTGCCTTGGGTGTGGACTAATAATACTTCACAGCTGCCTCTTTCTCTAGAGAATTCTACTCAGTTAAAGCCAATTCATTCATCAAACGCCCCATCTCCACTTATTCATGAGGAGGCAGACCTCAGCCAATGACTAACTGACACAGGATATGAAAGGCTGGCTTCTTTCCCTCAAACGGGAATTAATTAGGTGTAATTTTTGCTTGAGAAATTTTCCTGTGGAATTTCCCTGTGGAATCAAGCTGAAAATATTCTTTGTTCCAACCACATACTTGTTTAGTTTTTAATCCTTACTACTCTCCTGCCTCCTTCATTTCTCTTATCTTAGACACTCCCTTCTATTAAATTACTTATATTTCTCTTCTCTACCTAAGGAAACCTAAGACAACTGGTTAGTTTAGTGCATTTTATGTACTAATATAAAGGGTTATGTTTGTTCCTAGTTCTGTCATATTTTATTTATGCTTTCTTGTTTTATAGCTGTTGTTTTTATGTATTTCATTACATAGACTACTTTACTTTGTTATGTGTGTTCGTTTCTGTTATGGCAGATAACCAGTGTAAGTTTATACACTCAATCCTCCACTTTGTTAAGTAGAATCTATAAGCAGTGTCAAAATCTGAGTATTTCATTTTCCCTGTCTTCTTTCAATTTTCTTCTCCCATAGTCTTTTTGTGAAAGCAAATAAACAAGGTTTGTGAAAACATATAAGATTTTCTCATGTGTACATACATACATATAAATGCATATGTATAAATGTGTGTAAAGGTATTCCTTCTATCTGAACTCTCATTTGAAGTTAGTTAAAAATGGGCTTAGATAAATGTTTGAAAAAAATGTTTGCTATCTTAATTCAGGAACAGAATGCCATCAAATATCAATAATTGTATAAATACACTTTCTCATATAAAACTACTTTTGTTTCATTATTTGGGGGGGATACTGAATTATAAATATTATTTGTCTTCCATATCTACTATTTTTTCTCTATAACTTTCAACTTTGTGTAATTTTTCTCACATTTTTTAGTTCTAATCTATTAACTCTTACTGTGTTTAGTGGAGTCTCCTCCCCTTTGTGTTGCTTCTGATATGTACCTTCATTTACATAATTTTATTATTTTCCTCTCCTACTTCTTTCCTAAGCCCTAAAGTATACATTTCATCTCCTTCTGTTATCAAAAAAATCTCTTCCCTGAATTCTGTTTTCTTTGCTTTGAGTTCTTGTTTTATAATAAATATTTCATTATTTCTCCTACTTATTTCAGATTTATTTTTCTGTATTTTTTTAAGATTTCATTTATTTATTTGACAGAGATCACAAGGCAGGAAGAGAGAGAGAGAAGGAAACAGTCTCCCTGCTGAGCAGAGAGCCCAATGTGGGTCTTTTTAAAGTGGAACCTTAGGTCAGTAATTTTAGACCTTTTTTATTTTAACAAAAGCATTTAAAGTGTTTATTTTTCTCTAAGCACTGCTTTAGCCGTATTTTACACATTTCAATATATTGTATAGCTATCATCCTATTTGAAATATATTCTGATTTCAATTGTAATTTTTGTAATGCTTCATGGATTACTTAGAGTATGTCACATAATTCCCAATTGGGATGGCTTATTCCTAGATATCTGCTATTCTAATTTATAAGTCCATTGTTTCCAGTAAACATACTCTGAGTGGTTTTGATTCTTTTATTGAAATAAGAACCGGCCATTTTTATGGCCCAGCATATAGACTATCTTGATGAATTTAGTATGTGCATTTAAAAATCGTGCTCTGGGGGCGCCTGGGTGGCTCAGTGGGTTAAAGCCTCCGCCTTCGGCTCAGGTCAGGATCCCAGGATCCTGGGACTGGGCCCCACATCGAGCTCTCTGCTCAGCAGGGAGCCTGCTTCCTCCTCTCTCTCTCTGCCTGCCTCTCTGCTTACTTGTGATCTCTCTCTCTCTGTGTCAAATAAATAAATAAAATCTTTTAAAAAATAAAAATCATGCTCTGTAGTTGTTGGGGTATAGCATCCTATAATTATCTACTAGATTGTGATACATAGAATAATGGTTTCCAAAGATGTAAACATCCACATCTTTGGAAACTGTAACTCTGTTATCATTTGTGACAAAGGGGAGCTGAAGATCTGATTAAGTTAAGGATTTTTTGATGAGGATATTTTCCTGGATTACTTGCCAGGACCCAGAGAAATCACAGGGGTCCGAGAGGGAAGGAGCTAGTTAAGGAAAAAAAGGCAGCCTAATAACAAAAGCAGAGAAGTGTGTAAACGTATTAAGCTGCTGGCTTTGAAGGGGCCAAGCACTAAGGAATGCAAGGAGCCTCTAGAAGCTGAAAAAGGTAATAGAACTCTTAGAGCCTCAAGAGGAGGTTCAGCCTAGATAACAACCGAATTTTTTGTTGTTGTTTACATAGTAAAATCTATTTTGGACTTTTTATCCCCAGAACTGTAAGATAAAAATTTTATTGGTTTAAGCCATTGTGGTTTTTTTGTTTGTTTGTTTTGGGGGGGGTTTGTTTGTTTGTTTGTTCATTTGTTTTTAACAAGAGAAGGAGTGTGTGTGCACTCTAGTAGGCAGGGGAAGGATGGGGGGAGGAGCAGTGGGAAAGGGAAAAAGAATCTTAAGCAGGCTCCATGCACAGCATGGAACTGATGTGGGGCTCAATCTCAGGATCCTGAGATCAGGTCCTGAGCTAAAATCAAGAGTCAGAGGCTCACCTGACTGAGCCACTCAGGTGTCCTGATTTTTTCTTTTAATAATTTGCTACAGAAGTAATAATTTATATATAAGTCAAGGGGCTTATTATTAGTGTTCAGATCAACTATATTTCACCAAGTTTGTCTAGTTGTTCTTTCAGTTTCTCAGAGAAGAATCTTAAAATCCTTATGACTGTCGAATTGTCTTTTTGTTCCTTTAATTCTGACACTTTTTATTTTATGTAAATTGAAGCTCTATTATTAGATATATAGATATTTATGGTTGGATTTCCACTACAAATTCTGTCTTGAGCAGCAAGTCATATCTCAACTTAGCTATCTTATATTTAACTGAGGTCATTTCCATTTCTGCATGTTTCTGAGGTTAGCCAGAAATTACCAACAGAATTTAGAGCTTGTCTGTTTGACTGTCTCCTATGCAGGATTCCCAGCTCTGTTTCCAAAGTGTGGCTGCCCTGAGTGCTGTCTTGTTTTTCCCCACACAGACTAAGAACCCTTGTATAAAAGTTTTAATTGCCCCATTCACCTGTGCTGCCTTCTGCCTGACCTCAACTAATGCCATTAAAATGGGTACTTAGCCCATATAATTCCTTTTTGCAAATATTGATTCCCCTCCAGAATTTGTTAATGTAACCTAATCATAGGAATAACTTTTCATATTTACAGTTATCATCCACACCCAAGGGGAGGATTATATCAGGCATGTACACTGGAGTGGGGAGAATATTGGGGGACTACTTAGAATTCTATCTGCCAATAATTGCTATGCAAAATGTAAAGTCAACCCTTCGAATTTTTACACAAATCCCACGCCATGATTAAGAACCCGTCACAAGTTTCATTTCCTTTCTCCATCATGTTATCAACTTGTAAGATAATATGATATTTAGATACATTTATACTCTAAAGAATAAAAAATAATGCTATTATATTTATTTCTTCATATTTAGGGGATTAGGGCATTTTTTCTTTTGAGTTCTATTCTCTATTTTTACTTCTTTAATTTCACTGCTTCATCCCTGACCACACATCAACTACCCTTTTTAAATTGTACTTTCCTTTTGTTTTCTTTCCTTGTGAATAATGCTTATATATTGTAATACTTACACCTGTAAGTACACTATAGTATACTTAAGGCAAATTAACTGTTTAGTGTTGTGTGTGTGTGTTTTTCCTTTTTTAATGTATTTATTTGAGAGAGAGGGAGAGAGAGAGAACATAAACAGAGGCCTGGGGGGAATGGAGCCAGTAGGGCAGGTAAGGTGAGTGCAGAGGGAGAGGGAAAGAGTTTCTTTCTGATAAGTTCTTCTCTCTCAAGCAAACTGCCTGCTGAGTGCAAAACCTAATACAGGGCTCAATCGCAGGACCCTGAAGTCATGACTTGAGCCAAAATCAAGAGGCAGACACTCAACTGACTGAAACACCTTGTTTAGTATTTTTAAAACCAAATTGAGTTCATTTTCTAAAATTGCAAGCATAAATTGATTCCATGGATTTATAAGTTATTTGAAAAATAATTACTGTGATATGTCAACTAGAAGCATTCTAAAAGTATTAAAAACAGTTTCCAAAATTATTCTTAAGATCTGAGAAAGCTGTATACAATTTACACTATTCTTCTTAGGAATGTTATTGAAAAGACAGTACACTGTAGCTTTCATGTAGCTTTGGGGGTGTTTACAATGCTGTATTATTGCTCAGGGATCAGCTTTGTTCTACCCGAGAACACAAGATACACATCCTTTTAAGACAGTTTCCTTATCTATTTGAACCCTTAAAGCTACTGTTTTAAACTAATTCCCTAACACTTTTTAAAGATTTTATTTATTTATTTGAGAGAGAGAGAAGGTACAAGCTGGAGGTGGGGCAGAGGGACAAGCAGACTCCCAGCTGAGTGCAGAGCATTTGGGAGGCTTGATCCCAGGACCCTGAGATCCTGACCTGAGGTGAAGTCAGATGCTTAACCAACTGAAGCCACCCAGGTGCCCCTAATTCCATAATATTAAAAAACCTGATAAGTTCTTAAACTTGAGCCAGTTGATAGGGCTCAATGTCCAGGAATAAGATCGATTTTAAATACTTCATTTATTTTAACATAATAATTCTTGTCCTACACACCTACTAAGATACTTGGTAATGAAAAAAAATCCAAATTAATGAAGTAGTAAAAATTCTGACTTTCACACCTATGAACATTGCTTTTTTTGTTTGTTTGTTTGTTTTAAGATTTTATTTATTTACTTGGGGGAGACGGAGAATGCGCACACGTGGGAGAGAGTACAAGCAGTAGGGAGGGGCAGAGAGAGGGGGAGAAGCAGACTCCCCACTGAGCAGAGAACCTGATGTGGAGGCAATCCTGGGAACCTGGGATCAGGACCTGAACCAAAGGCAGATGTTTGACCAACTGAGCCACCCAGGTGCCCCTGAACATTGCTTTTGTCAAATTACAAAACTAAAACAATTTAAAAAAGAGTTGATGTCCTTTATTCAAGGGAAAACAATCCATGTAGTAGGGAAGTACAGTGCTTCACAAACAGTAGTGCACTCTTCTAGAGAGAATTTGGATAAGAGTTTTATAGAGGAATGCAGAAACATGGCATGATTGGCTAGGAGTTCAGGTTTGTTTTTGTTGTTGTTGTTTGTTTGTATTAAATAAGGCTACAGGTCCTATTTTCTAGGGTAGGGTAAGCTAGCTAAAGCTGAGCTGGAGGTTTGTTGATTGCTATGTGTTAGGTTTTCCTGATGTTTTCCAGAAGTGCATGCTGATTTAGGTTTAGATTTGCAATGTAGGCCAGGCCACTGATGCAGCCATTGGATTGGGGTTACTGATATTTGCATTAACTTAATTACTTTTTTAGTAGCTGCATAAACTTGTATCATTTCAGTGGTACAAGTGACTTAATTTTTCAGATGAGAAAAGTGAGGCTGTGAAACAATCAAACTAGAGGATTACAGAACCAGATTAAGCAGTTTTAATAGATCTTTACTCCCAGTTCATCCTCTCTCCACCATTGTTCAAAACATATCTATAAGGCTATACATAACTTTTATAAATTGACCCACTAAGAATAAGACTGCCCATTTAAAACCATTCTTGGTAAAATGAATAAGACTCCCTAATTCAAAGTTAGCTTTGATAAAAGTCTAACAAACCTACCTACTACCAGGATTCCTCAGATGTTTCAATTTCGAAAATAGTAGTTGCAATGGAAAAGTGAACAAACGTGCTTAACTTCTTTTGCCTTTTGCTTTAGCTATAACCCTTTCTTCTCTCAAAGGTCTTTCCCACTACCAGGCCCTTTAACCTACTGACACAGTTAGCCTTTCTCAGAAATTGGTTGATCTATACTTTTCCTGGCAAGGTGCAGAGACAGTCGATATTTAATTGAATTCTGAATTGGGATTATGTAAATTACTTAAACCTGAACTTCTTAATGAGGAAGGTGAGGTGGGGAGTCAGGGGGGTTGATATACTAAACTCCCAAACAGGTCTCTTTTTTTTTCTTCTGTCTATCTTTGCCTATTTATCTGGGAAATACACCCTGGAGTAGCCTTTTTTTTTTTTTTTTTTTTTTAAGATTTTATTTATTTATTTGACAGAGAGACTGCAAGAGAAGGAACACAAGCAGGGGGAGTGGGAGAGAGAGAAGCAGGCTTCCTGCAGAGTAGGGAGGACATGAGGTTTGATCTCAGGACCCTGGGATCATGGCCTGAGCAGAAGGCAGATGCTCCACCCAGGTGCCCTAGTCTTAGAAGTCTGTAAAATGGTGGCAGAATTTCTAAGAAATGAACAAATGTTTTAATATTTTAAAAAATGTTATTTAATCTGTACAGAGTAAATTTGTTTTCTTTCTAACATTTAGTAAACACTCCAGACACGTATTAAAAATTATTTATATGAATGTAGTTGAATGATTTTGCCTATAAAATTTAATTTAGAGGATGAGATATCTTGGATAAAGGAAAATGCATGGACTCAGAATAATTGATTATGTTCCTTGGCTCCTTACAATCTCAGTGTGTCCTTGGACAAATTAATTACTCTCAGTTTGCAGTTTTCTCTGAAGTGCAAAAGGATACTCAACTATAATTACCTAATTTGGTTGTATTAAACAAGGAAAGTATATGTAGAATATTTAGAAGTTTTTTTTAACTTTAGATATTTTTATTAACAGAGTTCTCTTTTGGGCCTCATGTCCTAATATTTTTTAACTCCTAGATTAATGGCTCTATGAATTTAAGTCACATAATTTATTCTCTTGTAGACTGATAGATGACAAACCAATTTCTAATCAAGAGCGGTAGTCATCCACTTGCCTTTAAATGGGGGTACATATCTAAAATGTGGGAATGACCTAACATATAATCTATCTTGGGCAGAGTTGATTGTGTGTTTGAGAAGGAAAAAAAAAAAAAAAAGGTATATTCTGCTGCTATTTGATGGAATGTCCTATATATGATCACTAAGTACATTTAGTCTATAGTGATGTTCATGTTATGTTATTGATTTATTTGTTGATTCTCTGTACAGATGATCTATTAGAAATTGATATCATGGCCTGGGAATACATCTTAATAGCTCACAACTTCAAAAAAAAAAAAAAATGGGGGTACATATATTTGAAAATAGTTTTATGTGTCTGTAGTACAATATGTGTTTGTCCAACTTTTAAGTTAAGATTCTATTATTGTTATCATAATTTAATTCTTACTATCTAGTCTTCCCAATATCTAAGCAATACCTTATATCTGAAAGAGTGAAATATTTAAAGAATGAATGTCCTAAAGACAATCAGATACTTGACAAAGATACAATGATCAAAGAATCATTAACCTCTTTCAATTTCATACAAACATCTATATTCCATAAAAGGAGAGTTTCTTTGCTTAGAGTTAGATACAATTAAAAATTTTAATAATTATTTTATAACATGTTAAAATCCCCTACAACCTCTTTCTTAAAACTTTTTTTTTTTAAAGTCTACTTGTATGACTAGAAACCAACATCTGAAAAAGACACATTTGAAATTGGTCATCTTAGTCAGAGAAAATAATTAGTTGGATACTGTTAGTTACTTAGTTCTATGTTAAATGCTAGGAGAGACACTGAATAAAATTATATAATTTAAGTGAATAAATGAATAGGATTTATGTTAAAAAATGCACAAAAATGTGGAATTGTTTATAAATAAAATACTCTGCTTAGAAATTCAGTATTTTAGGCATACAGAAAAAAGGAACTAAGCAATTAAGTGAAGAAGTTGGGGGAGGGAGAGTCCATGGAGGTCTTCAGGTTCTCAGGTCTGAATGTGAGAAGTGTTGGAGAGGGAATTTGTTTTTTCTTTTAGCTCAAGATATATGGTATTGTGACAGAAATGTGGTATCCACTGGAGTAAATGCAGGAGACCAGGATGAAGGGTTGAAGTTTAGTGAGAATTTTAACTGAGGAGTGAGACCCTCCCAGTCATTAACATTGAGTTTGAAAGATGAATGTAAATGTAGTTTCAATAAAAATAAGTTGAATAAACATAAATTTTTTAAAATGGTTATGATCCTAAACTATTTTTCTTAAATTTTTATTTTTATTTTTGAATGAGAACTAGATCAAACCCCAGTGATATGTTGTTTTAGTCTTCTCTGGCTGCTATAACAGATAGCAGATAGGGTGACCTAAAAGATTACTGTTTTTCATAGTTCTGGAGGCTGGGAAGACAAAGGTACTGGCAGAGTTGGTTCATAACGAGAACCTTATTTTGGGCTTGTAGACTGCCTCTATCTCTATGTGTCCTCAAATGGCAGAGAGGGAGAACAAGAACATGCAAGCAAGCTCTGGTCTCTTCCTCTTCTAATGATACTAATCCCATCATGGAACCCTACTCTCATGACCTCATCTAAAATTAGTTACCTCCCATAGGCCCCTCTTCTAACTGCCATCATCACTTTGCAAGTTAGGGCTTCAACATATGAAGTTGAGGGTAGTGCAAATATTCAGTCCATAATGTGCATTAAAGGATAATGTACTCAATATCTGTGTAACCTGACAGGTACCACAATTATGTAAACAATGTAATATTTGTGCATGGTTATACAAGGATGAAGAAGAATCAAACTCTTTTAGGATAAGAGATAATTTGTGCCTAAAATCATAGCTAAAAATATCTGAAGTATAAGTTGCAGATTCCATAACTCTTATTGTAAGGGAACTTCAATATTATCCCCCACCCAATAGATTTTTTTATATAAAGCAGAATATCTCAGGAAGTAAAGGAGACAATAACTTAATACAAGTGTGAGGTTATTCTGATAAATGCTGAGGAACAACGGGTCAGCAGGAGCCTATTCCCCGGTGCAGGTAAAGGCAACTCCACAACCACTCTTTATCAAGTAGACAGAATAAGGACTTAAATGGTCCTTCCCTTGTCAGTGGCCTGGTTCAGGGAGGAAGTGGGAAGGGGTTTACTGGAAAACTATACAAACTTCCAAGTCAGGATATACAGACTGCAAATATGTAATAGATATAACCCTGATTTTATTCATTTCTTTCATGGGATTAAATAAATTCTCAGTTTTAATAATCCCATTTAAATTCTATAATCATGAAAAGGAGAAGATTAAAAATATAAATATGAAAGTTGTAGCTTTGAAATGGTTCCTGTTTTTGAATAATTTTAATCACAAAGAATTTCTTCTAATGTAATGCACATAGTTCCATAAAAATAATGGAATATCTGTCAGACTGAAAAATTTTTTCTTGGTTGGAATTTAGTGTAGGGTGCAGTGCCCTTTACATTTCCACCAAGAAAAATATATTAAAATATTTTTTTAAACTTTGAGGTTGACAGAATTTTTTTTTGTAATTAAATAATCTTCCTAGAATATGGTCAAACTCAGTGTATGCTAGAAAGTGGATTTTGTGAAGTATGCAATTTATTTTGTGGTAATATACACTATTTTATAAATCTCAGCCACTTACTTAGCCAATGTTATGAATGCTCTCTAATGTGGGTGTCTGAAGAATGTACTGTGTTAGATGCCAGATAACCTCGTTTTGATTCCATTTAAGTTATTCTTGGGATTACCCTAAAATCAGTAGGTGAACAAAGAATTGTAAGGAGAGTCTTAGGAATATTTAATAATACTGACTGTGAGAAATATGTATCCTCAACTATATGAAGAAATTTTGCACTATTTTAGCAATGTGAGACAAAACAGTATAGGATGAAGCCTGTGTAGTACTTGTATTATGTGCTGTGCACTGCTCCTATGTCTACATTTTCTAGAAGTACTCCTTAGACTAGGCTATCTTACATTAAGTGAGCTAAATTACATTAAGAAGTTTGCCCAGTAATTGATATATAGTTGGCAAATCAAATGTCATTTCCCTTTTCCCACACTTAAGTAACTTGGTAACTCAGCCTTTGTTTAAATATGTAGTATAATCATATTTGTATCACATTGAAGACATTTAAAAATAAATTTTATTTAAAGTAACAAATTTGGAGGGGGCGCCTGAATGGCTCAGTCATTGAGGGTCTGCCCTTGGCTCAGATTGTGAGGTCCTGGGATCGAGCCCTGCAGGGAACCGCCTTCTTCCTCTCCCACTCCCCCTGCTTGTGTTCTCTCTTGCTGTCAAATAAATAAATAAAATCTTTTTTTTTTTTTTTTTTTAAAGAGAGATCACAAGTAGACAGAGAGACAGGCAGAGAGAGGTGGGGTGAAGCAGGCCCCCTGCCCGGCAGAGAGCCTGATGCGGGGCTCAACCCCAGGACCCTGAGATCATAACCTGGGCCGAAGGCAGAGAGAGGCTTAACCCACTGAGCCACCCAGGCGCCCCAATAAATAAAATCTTAAAAAGAAAATAAAATAGCAAATGTTTTTCTTCTAAATTTTTATTTTAATTTTAGTTAGTTAACAAATAGTGTAACAATTGGTCTCAGGAGTAGAATTTAGTGATTCATCACTTTCATATAACAGCCAGTGCCCATCATAACGAATGCCCTCCTTAATCCCCATCACTTATTTATCCCTTTCCCCATCCACCTCCCTACATCAACTCTCAGTTGGTTCTCTATTGTTAAGAATCTCTCTTTTTTCTCCTTCCTACATATTCAACTGTTTTGTTTCCAAATGTCCACAAATGAGTGAAATCATATAATATTTGTCTTCCTCTGATGGCTTATTTCACTTGACATAATACTCTCTAGATCCATCCATGTCTCTGCAAATCTTTTTAATGACTGAGTAATATTCCATTATATTTATACACCACCTCTTCTTTATCCATTCATCAGTCGATGGACACTTGGGCTCTTTCCATAGCTGGCAATGTTGATAATGCTGCTATAAACATCACAGGGAGGTGCCTGGGTGGCTCAGGTGGTTAAGCGACTGTTCTTCCCTCGAGTCATGATGGCAGGATCCTGGGATCAAGTTCTACATCAGGCTTCCCCTGCTCTGCAGGAAGCCTGCTTCTCCCGCTCCCTCCGCCTGCTACTCCCCCTGCTTGTGCTCTCTCTCTGTCAAATATATAAATAAAATATTAAAAAATAAAAATAAACATAAGGGTGCATGTACTCTTTCGAATTGTATTTTTGTAAACTTTGGGTAAATGCCTAGTAGTCAGTTGCTGGATTGTATGATAGTTTTATTTTTAACTTTTTGAAGAGCTTCCATACTTTGCCAGAGTGGCTGCACCAGTCTGCATTCCCCCCAACAGTGTAAGATTGTTCCCCTTTCTCTGCATCTTCACCAACATCTGCTGTTTCCTATGTTGTTGATTTTAGTCATTCTGACGGTGGTGAAGTGGTATCTCTTCGTGGTTTTGATTTGTATTTCCCTGATGATAGGTTATGTAAAATAATGATTTTTAACAACCAACAGTAAGCAACTAAGTGAGAGCAACCATTAAAATCTAAGGCCTCGAAAATGAAGCTGTCAATGTTAATATAAAAAACCAACAGCAGGTGGGGCGCCTGGGTGGCTCAGTGGGTTAAACCTCTGCCTTTGGCTCAGGTCATGATCTCAGGGTCCTGGGATGGAGCCCCGCATCTGGCTTTCTGCTCAGTGGGGAGCCTGCTTACCACTCTCTCTCTGCCTGCCTCTCTGCCTGCTTATGATCTCTCTCTATATATATAGAATAAAATCTTTTTTAAAAAATCAACAGCAATTAGGTTTATGAGAATATTCTTTAAAATAGTCAAACAACAAGGCCCTATAGCTCAGAGGTTAGAGAACTGGTCTTGTAATATAGTCAAACAATGAAAATTCCCAACAAAAAATTAATGTGGTTTTAAAAAACTGTTCTTCTTGGGCCCAGAATTTTCTCATATAAAGGGAAAGCTATTCAGATGACCCATGTGATTAGGTTCAAATTTTTTGCTGGAATCTGATTCCTAAAACAATAAGGTTCTTAGAAGGTGTTATGAAAATAGAGACAAAACCATTTTTCAAACAAGCCTGAAACCACAAGGACGGCTAACCGAGAACAAGATCCAGACATCTTCTTGCTTACATTTGTCCTGTGCACATTTTAAGTTACTCATGCAAGACAGCAATGTAGGCTATTTTCGTTTCTTCCTATTCCCTATGCCTCTCGCAACAATATCTGAGATGTAAGCTCAGTTTATCTACCTGTACACTTTGTCTTCTCACTACTTAAAGACAAATGTCACAACTCACACTTGAAATTTATGAAATAGTATCAACCATTTTGCCTGTTAATGCAATAAAAAGTCATTTTTGGTATGTAGTGCTTCCATAAACAACTTAGAACAACCTTTAAAAATGGGATTCAAACTTATCATTTTATGAAATTGTGTATCCTGCGTAGCTCCACGTCTTCATCCATTTCCTAAAAGACCCCAAAGTGATAGAGAAGGAAATAGACACTTCAGGGTAAAACAAAATGTATCCATCACAGTTCTCTTCTGTGGACAGCAGGAGAGGCTGGGAGCCTCCGGGTTTCCCTTGCCATGGCTATTGCTCTTCCTTTAGAAGGGGATTTTTGCAGCAGCTCAGGTGTCCCACACGTTTTGCCAAATAAAGGTTCTTGTTCTTCACAACAAAAGACATTAAGATACTTAGGGTGGATTCTGCATAGCCATAAATTGTCTGGGATTCCATTAATAGTTTTTTCCCCTGACAAGAAGACATTATCTACAGATTCCATCTCTAGACGGATATGGGGTCCTTTTGGTAATTAAACTCAGTAATTCAGCTCCTAACTATTACTTTTGTCTCTAGGATGTTAACCTTAAGTTATCTGCCTCTGAGTAACTTGGGGTATTGAAGTTCTGTCCTAAGACAGAAAGCATGGGTATGGAAAGCAGGGTCCTTGGTGTAATTTTCTCTAACAAGTTACAGCACAAATGAGATCAATTTTCTTTTTTTCTTTTTTCAAAGATTTTATTTATTTATTTGAGAGAATGAGCACAGGCAGGTTAAGGGGCAGAGGGAGATACAGACTCTCCACTGAATAGGAAGCCAAATGTGGGGCTCAGTCCTGGGACTGCAGGATCATGACCTGAGCTGAAGGCAGACACTTAACTGACTAAGCCACCCAGGCACCCCAAGATCAGTTTTCAATAAATTGTATATCATATGTTTATATTCAACAGATTTTATAAAATAGTTATTCATGAATAAGCTTTTGGTTTGATAAAAGCTAGTAATAGCACATTAAAAAACAGCTTTCTTGTTAAGGAATATGAGCTATGTAAGTTGTGATTAGATAGCATAAAAGTATGATGGGGGAAAGTTTGTTTGTTGTAATGAATGGATTACAAATATTTCATAGTAACTGTACCAAAAAAATGGTGATATTTGTCAAGGGAACTTATGGTTTCCCCTTTGACATGTAAACTGCTTGCAAATATTCCAAATATTCCTCACAATTAAAAATAAAAGGCCGAACGCTCTATAAATTAACAACTTAGATCTGTCAGAATTGAAGTCACAGGACAAATCACTGCCCTAAAGATTGTAAAGGCTGGCAAATTCAGAAAATATAGATCAGCTTCTCTGAAGTAGAAGCTGCTGGAGCCAGTAATGGGTAGAAACATTAAATGATAGATAGCTCAGTGCATTGCCTAGGGCTAAGTGTGGGGTCGCTCAAGAGTTAAAAACTCATGGCAACACAGTGTCACAGTCTAAGGGGCTATTTTCACACTTTGATGAGTTTAACATCCAGGAACCCTACCAGGTTCTCCTGGTAAAGACAGGAAAACAAAAATAACAAAACCCCTGTGTCTGGCCACATAAAGGGAAATGTAACCATTTTGGAAGTGCAGAGGCTTTCCCACAATGGCCTACCTAACACAGGGGAAGATTTTATCAGAATCTTACTGGATTTGGGAGAAGTGCTGGAAACCCTACTTCAATCCCCTCTAGCCTTTCTGTCCACCCCCTAAGAAGGGAGATAAAAAGCTGAAAAGGACATGTGAAGGTCACAGCCCAGGGAGATAGACTTGGAAAAGTGGATAATGAATTAGAACTTGTACATGTCTCTTTTTAAGCACCCATAAGATATCAAAGGATAACCATGCAGTGACTCTATATGCACAGACAGCTTAGGAGAGCAATCTGGGTAAATACATTCAGTTTGGGAATAATCAGGATAAAAGTAGTATTTGAACCCATGCAAAAAGTATGGCCACACAAGGCAAGGTAAAGGGGAGAAGCTAAGGCATCCAAGAGTTGAGCCTTAGGTAATACCAGCTCTTAAAAAATTGTGGAGGAGAGCCAAATGGAGAAAAATAGAACATTAAGATATATCAGATAAGAAACTAAAGAAAAAGGCCTCTTGAGAACTGAGGTAAGTATTGGAATATTCATTGCAGGTGTGGTGAAGGACTAGTGGCACATGAACTGAGGGCATAGTTAAGAGATTAATGCAATGGGCCAAAGAGTTTTAGATAATGTAGGGAAGGACATAAATGCAAGACTGGAGAAACATGAAGTCAAGCGACAAAGAAACGTGGTGGCTAGACAATGTGGTGTGTGAGTTTGAAGTTTCAGTTCTTATCATAGAGAATGGCTGCGGCCAATGGAGATCTTTACTAGAACAGAGAAAAAGGTGATTGGAATTGAGAGAAGTAAGGAACTACAAGCCAATCGTGGACCAGTCCTCTGACACTGACAGTGACGTCACTGAGGGAAAAGGAAGGAAGAATGTGATACAAGGACAACTGACATAGTGACAGAGATACTTTGATTTGGCAATAATAAAAGATAACAGTGAAAGTTTCTTTCTCATTTCTCTACCTTTCCAGCTTGAAATCATGCCTTTTAAGTAAGATCATTTGATCTCTTTAGATTAACAAGAGTATCAGATCTAAATTCAATGTATAGGTTTGTTTTTTGTTTTAGCTAATATATTTTTAAAAACCAGATTATCTGTTTTTAAGTACTTTTATGAATTTAAAGATGAAAAGCATACAAATGATCTTACTTAAAAGGCATATTTTATACTCTAAAATACCTTCTCTGTAATTCAATTGATAAATATTTAGAACTTCAAGGAAAGGAACATGAACTCTGGCATTAAAGTAGAACTTGTTAATTTAAAATTAATCTATGTCTTCAAGAGTGAAACTGATTTAGGCAATTTGAAAATATAAAATATAAAAACAGTTATAATTTTCATGATTCTTATTTAATTAGTAATCTACATTGTTTTCATTCCATAGTTTGTTCAGTATACTGTGAAATTGAGTATATACACAGTTAATTCTCATTATTCACAGTAGTTATGTTTTAAATATTGCCACAAACACTGAATTAGCAAACCATTCCTCCTAGGGGAAATACAGGGCTAGGTTCCTACAAACCTCTGGTCACAACATTTATCAACTAATCAATACATAAACTTTTTAATGTGTGATTCTGTTTAAAGACATTTCCTTTAATATATATTTTTGGATTAATTAATTTTGAACTCATGGCCAACAGCACTTTCAACTCATATTTCAGTGAAGATTAGCTAACATATATTTTCTCCATAGGCATATTATAGCCTTCTTGCATACACAAATGCTGCATAGCATTTTACCATTTTACTTGGGACATTTTCAACTTCAAAATTACCAAAAAAAAGGCACAAAAATGCAAAAAACATGGCACTATACAAACTGTGAGAAGGACACTTAAGCTGAAATAGGAAGACCATCCTTGTTTGACTCAGTTAGGAACACACTTTTTGGACGTCTCAAATTTTTGGCTGATCTGTACATGTCCCTGAATATGTGAGAAAATGCCATGAGTATTGATTTTGATGTTAGAAACAAATTTTAGTGAGCAAGGTAAACTACAAATATGAAATCCATGAATAATGAGGATTTACTTTTTGTGGGTATGTGTATGGTATATATACATAAGTATAATGTTTCATAGGATCTGTTTATAACATTCCATGGTTTGGCAAGTCCTTTTGTCTCTCCCCCCCCCCCCACCAAATATATATATAGAGAGAGAGGAAGGGCCTTTAAGTCTACTCAAGCCAGTAAGAAGGAATAATCCTTCACTTTATCCATAGCATGGAATGTAATTTATTGTCAAGTGTTTGTTGGGATACTTTTGGTTGTATATGGCAAAATCAACATGAATTATTTTAAATATGGAGAGTAACTTTTATAAGCATCTCCAATGCAACTCAGGACAAGAATCAATTGGGGTTCCATGTTGAACTGTAATGAAGGTCTTGAGTATCTTCAGGTTCTTTCTACCCTTTTCATGTTTCTACTTCTGTCTACACCTTTTTTTTTTAAATGATTTTATTTATTTATTTGAGAGAGAAAGAGAGAGAACACGAGCAAGAGAGAGAATCTCAAGCAGACTCCACACTGAGCATGAAGCCTGATGCGAGGCTCAGTCTCACAACCCTGACATCATGACCTAAACAGAAAGTTTAATACTTAAACTACTGTGCCACCCAGAAAAGGTCAAACTTATAAGTAAGCTTTCTGGAAATTAGTCAAACAGGATAAATTTTTATTCTATGAATATTGCAAGAATAGTTTTTCATTGCTAACTGTAGACTTCTCATTTGACCCAATTGTTGTCCTAAAAGAACATGGGGCAGTCATACCAGGCAGTTTTTAAAAGTGCTTTAACTGTTGGGGTGCCTGGGTGGCTCAGTGGGTTAAGCCTCTGCCTTCAGCTCAAGTCATGATCTCAGGATCCTGGGATCAAGCCCCACATTGGGGATCTTTGCTCAGCAGGGAACCTGCTTCCCCATCTCTCTCTGCCTGCCTCTCTGCCTATTTGTGATCTCTGTCTGTCAAATAAATAAATCTTAAAAAAAAAAAAAAAAGTGCTTCAACATATTGGCATACTTCTGCTTTACATAATTATCACACTGTTACTTACGTATCTACCCATCACATCCTAGTCTTTCAAATTACAAGGTATGTTACTTGAAATCTGAAATTAAAACAAAAACAACCATGAAATCTTATTAGCTCATGAGATTTTTAACTGAGATTTTACTGATTTAGAATATATTTTTGCTTCTCTAATATAAACTGGATAGTCAAAAAATATAATTTTTTAAGCTTTTTACTTCAAGAAGGATCATCATCATTAAAATCACCTTAGATTCAATGTATTTTCATTTGGGAACAAAAGCCTGCAATAGTATATGGTAAAATTCTGAGATTAAAATAGAACACTTTAGGTATAATCCTTGTAGCATCATTATTAATATTATATTAAAAATTAGAGCAAAAAATTAGAATTAATTTTTTATTATAAAGCACATTGCATATGAATAGATGAAATTATGTACTTTTTCTCAAATTTAGTTGCCTCTTGATAAACCATGTATGTATATAATTCAGTTTGTGCATTACTTATGTCTATTTTGTTTTTTTTGATGTATACCTATCCCAAGGTGGCTTCTGTTTCTCAGGATTTCTGCTTATAGATTATGCTCCCAAACCACAGTAAGTGTCTATTAAGGGAAATAAACTAATGAAAACATTAACATGAGTATAATTTCATAAACACATAAACAAAAAGTGCCACTTAATTTAGGAATAACCATATAACTACCACTTATTCTGTCCATTAACACGGATAAACTAGTTGCTTATAAAAAGATGTTCAAGGGCGCCTGGGTGGCTCAGTGGGTTAAGCCGCTGCCTTCGGCTCAGGTCATGATCTCAGGGTCCTGGGATCGAGTCCCACATCAGGCTCTCTGCTCAGCGGGGAGCCTGCTTCCTCCTCTCTCTCTCTGCCTGCCTCTCTGCCTACATGTAATCTCTCTCTGTCAAATAAATAAATAAAATCTTTAAAAAAAAAAAAAAAGATGTTCAAATCAAAAGTTTTCCGTTTGTAAAACTTACGATAACCCCCTTCTCCCATTCCTAGCTATTTGTCTTAATTCCCAAGATTTAGTAATTATAATTGAGGTCATAACAACTAACCTTTTGCTACAATCCATAAAAACAAACAAAACTCAGAATTTATACAGTTTTTTTTTCTAATAATTAAGAAATTCTGAGGTCTTCACACCAACATTTATGCTGTAGGGTTACAGTTTGTTTTGAAATTAATCATTGAGTTCACTCCAGTTGAACTTTGATAGTGTTTTAGGAAGGGATTTCTACCAAATGAGAACCTAAGCACCATTTACACCACCAGAGATTTTTGTGCTTTCCCAGGAATATCTCTGTTGTGACTTGAAAGTCTGCAGCCAAAGACCTGATTGCAAATGCAGGGAAAACTAGATAAGAGAGAGGAAGGGCAAATAAGTCTCCCTGACAAGCACTTAATTAGCATCTTAATGGGTTATCTACACTCCTGAAAAGAAGTTGTGCTGATGCATGCTCCATCTTCTAAGGGCAGGGAATCTAGAGTTTCTTTTTTCCTTTTGTTAAGAAGCTCTAGGTTCTTTTTCTATAGTAACAACTGAATGTACAAATAGTATTTAGATAACTTCCTTAAAGATGAATCCCTTTGCTGCTCAAAATCACTGGAATCATTAGCAATAACTGTCAGGGTAGGTAGAGAATTAAGGGAAGTAAACTTTTTGGGAAGGTTTTTAATGTTACTGAGTGTTAGATCTATATTTTCCTTGTCCTTTCACTTGTGCATTATCCTATATGAATAACAACTTCACTGAGCAGTCGAAAGAAATTGACAGTCTCCCACCATGGTAATTACCTACATACCTGTGTCAGTGTCCCTAAACTTGAACTGCTTTCCTGTTTTTAAGAAAGAACGCTTCCTGCATTAGATTTTTTTTTTAACACATCATACCATGAGCATACAAACATATTGTATTTCTCCCATCCTAAGACAAAAACAAAATGACTGCCCCAAACTGTCTTTTATCTCCATCTCCCAGCTCCTGTACCACTTTAGAGCAAAACTCCTTGAAAAGATTCTCTATGCTGACTCATATTGTCTCATATTGTCTCTTGAATGCGCTCAATTGATTTTTTTTTTTATATGTACCCACTGATACATCAAGACTCAGTCTTAGTGAGGTAATGATAACCTTTCCTACACTCATCGTAGTTCTCGGTTGAGGCTCCGTAATAAAAGACAGATTAACAAGAGAAATGTTTACTAACATATGTATATGACACATGTAACACATGGGAGTATGCAGATATGAGTAACTCAAAGACATGGCTTAGAATTCTGGCTTATACTGCAGCTTCAACAAAGACAGTAAATTTAGAGGAATTACAGAACAAAGTAGTTTTAAGCTTCCAAGAGCAGCAAACTGGTGAGGTAAATATATGGGAAACTAGTAGATCAAGGCTGGTCAGTGACGTTTGTTATGCAGATTCCTCCAGGGCAGTAAGTCTGATAATGATCTAATATGGTCTAGGGTGACTAAATTTCCTTCTTCCTGGTTGGGAGGGGAGAGGAAAGACATCTCTGAAAATGTATGCCCTGTTTTTAGACAAATAAGGGCAGGGCATGGTGCTTTTCTTCTCAATTGTCTTCAGCTCAAAATAATCCTTATGCCAAAGTGGCACATTGTGGGGTGATGTATTCTGGTTTTCTTCAGCCTCCACATTGCTAAATCCTATACTCATTCTCAATGCTCAACTTTCTTGACTTGTCAATAGCAATTGACATAATTCAATTTCTCTCTCCTTTTGACACTTGCTTCATTTGGCTGCCAGGATACCACATTCACCTGCTTTGACCTTTTTAGTCCTTTTGCTGTCTTTTCTTTTTCTCTCAGACTTGTTAATGTTGAGAGTCTCTTTTTTTTTTTTTTTTTTAAAGATTTTATTTATTTATTTGACAGAGAGAGATCACAAGTAGGCAGAGGAAACAGGCTCCCTGCTGAGCAGAGAGCCCGATGCGGGACTCGATCCCAGGACCCTGAGATCATGACCTGAACCAAAGGCAGCGGCTCAACCCACCGAGCCACCCAGGCGCCCAATGTTGAGAATCTCTTTATTCTGTTATCCCTCATCTCCCTTGCGATCTCATCCAGTCTCTGGGTTTAAAAAACTATGTATATGCTGATGACTCCCAGATTAATATCTCCACCTTAAACCTCTCCCCCTGAATTTCAGGTCATCCGCCTGTTTGATATTTCCATTTGAACGTTCAATAAGCACCTCAAACTTGCCATGTATTCCCATGTGTTCATACTTAGTTCCTAATATTTCCCCCAAAACCTGTTCTTCTATAGGTTTCCTCATCACAATTTATGGTAACCATATACCTGTAGTTGTAAAGGTCAATAACCTTGGTATTCTCTTAGAGTCTTCTCTATCCTTTCACCCCAATTCGAGGTTCTGTTGACTATACTGTCAAAATATATCCATAAGTCACCTACTTCTCCCTACTGCTATCCTCTCTTACCACTACCATGATTTTATAACCAAACCAAAAGAGAATTCATCTACCCAATGTGCAGCAAGCTAATTGACCTCACATTTTGGTAGTGAAGAAAGATAGCCAATTTATTAGTGTGATGCCACCCAGGAGAAAGGGGAGTTATTGTTAAATGTCCTAAACTCCCTGATGGCTTATCAGTGAGGATTTTTAAGGGCAAAAATCAAGAGTAAGGAGGTCAGTGTTTGTGGTTCTAATTGGTTAGGGATTGAGTAAACTTCAAGATTGATTGTCTTTCTGGCACTGGTCTTTCTGGTGCCATCAAGATTGTGGTTGGGTGGGCGTTCCCTTCTCTGGTCTGTGTCAAAACTTCTCAGCAATGTGTGTCAGTGATGCTATCTTTGTTAGCAAAAGCAGAGGCCATATGCCTTGTGACTATAATGACTGTGCAGGCTATTTCATTTCTTGTTCCCTTGGGCTACATTTTCCTATCTTAAGCCAAGTAGCCTGGTATTCTTTCCAATAACTACAAGCTACATGCATTTTTGCAGACTTAATTCTGTTGGCAATCTCAGTTTAACCACACATTTCTCACCTGAATTATTCCAATAACCTCCTAACTGATAGGTTTCTACTTTTGACTCCAACCCACCATAAGCTCAGCAGAGTGAAATAATAGAAGAGGTAATAAGGAAAAGGGAGAGGCAAAGAGTGTCTTGCAGGTTGTATTAAAGACTTTGGCATTTACCACAAGTAAAATGACAAACGATTATTGACTTCTTGGTATTGGATGACATGATTGAACTTCTTTCTCTCTGTCTCTCTCTTCCTTCCTTCCTTCCTCTCTCTCTCTCTCTCTCTCTCTCTCTCTCTCTCAATACTTTTTTTTGCCTATAGTGCCCTTCACTGAAATATCCACGTATTTCAGCTCTCTTATTTCATTCACATTTCTGCTTTAGAGTTGCCTGCTGAAGAAAACCTTGACTGGTCACTCTGTCTAAGCTAGTAATAATATTCCTCAAGTCCATCTTCCATATTCTTTATTCTCCCTGCTCTACTTTTCAGTATTTGCCATTGCATTTTTGTTTATCTTCTTTTTTTTCTGTCTGACCTCTCAACTAGGATGTAATAGAGGAGAGAAATTTTTCTAATATTTCCTATAATATCTGGCATATTGTATTAAATATTTTTTGAATCGGACAGTAATGAATAACTAATTATTGCTGCTATTTATTAGATTTGTACACATAATCGAGAATGACAGCTGGGTCCATAAGCAATGCAATGTTTATAATTGGGTAGGTTTGCTTGCTCACAAAATCTAATTAAAACCTCTGGATTCACATAAATAAAAATATTGTTGCATTCTAGTAGCATTTTTTTTTTAAGATTTTATTTATTATATCAGAGAGAGAGAGCACACTCCGGGGAAACAGCAGGTAGAGGGAGAAGCAGGCTTCCCATGGAGCAAGGACTCAATCCCAGGGTCCTGGAATCATGACCTGAGCCAAAGGCAGATGCTTAACTGACTGAGCCACCCAGGCATCCCATATTCTGGTAGCAATGTTAAGAAATGAAGCAAATGGCTGCAATTGATAATAGCCTTGCTACATGCAGGTAGAATAACTTGCCACCAAAATCAAACTGGTACATTATCAGAAATTTTTACATGTAAACACATGAATGTACTAATGACAAATGTCATGATAATGGCTCAGTTAGCCTGTGTGGGGGAGAAAAAATAATTTCCCCCTTACCCTTCTAGGTTCTGTGCTGAGATAGCCCTCCTCCACCCCAAAATAAAAGACAGATTAACAAGAGAAAGACAAAATTAACATATGTATCTTGCATATACATGGGCAAAAACCAAGAAAAATTAGTAAGTTCCTTGAAATGGCTTAAGCCATCAGTTTAAATGCAGTCTTCAGCTAAAGAGGGAAAAAAGATGACGGGGGAAGGGGCAAGGCCAGGTCAGTTAGGGGAGGTTGCCATCAAAGGCACAGTAAAGAAAAAGCACAGTAGAGGGTACAATGATTATGTAGATTTAAGTCAGATGCTTTATTCCTTGATAAGAATTTCCTATGATTTAGTCGTCTTTCTCCTTTTTATAGAGAGGGAGATGCCTTACAAATGGAAATTTTTCTTAAATGTAAATTTCCCTTACAAAAGGATAACTTTTGCCATTTTCAGAGATTTCTCCTGTATCTGCTTTTTCTCAAGTAACCAGATCTAAGTATTCTTTATGCCAAAGAAGCGTATTCTGGGGTGGCATATTCTGCTATCTTTCACTGACCAAAAAATAAACAAATAAAATAAACAAATATAATTCAAATAGCAAATATAATTCAATTCAAATAACTTTATAAAGAATGATTTCACAGAAAGAAAGAGAGGGAAACAAGCTGTAAGACTTTTTTTTTTTTTTTTTTAAGATTTTATTTATTTATTTGAGAGAGAGAAAGAAAGAGCACAAGCAGGATGAAGGGCTTCTCCAAGCAGCCTCCCTGCTGAACCGGGAGCCCGATACGGAACTAGATCCCAGGACTCCAGGATCATGACCTGAGCCAAGGCAGATGCTTAAGGAGCTGAGCCACCCAGGCACCCCCGCTGTAAGAGACTCTTAATGATAAAGAACAAACTGAGGGTTGATGAAGGAAGGTAGGGAGGGCTAGATGGTTGATGGGTATTAGGGAGGGCACGTGTGATGAGCACTGGCTGTTGTATGTAAGTTATATGTAAGTAATGAATTACTGAATTCTAAGCCTGAAACCAATATTGCAGTGTAGACTGCATGTTAACTACTAGAATTTAAATTAAAAAAAAAAAGAAAAGTAAAGAAAAAATCATAAGGAAATGTAAGAAAAATAAAGAGTGGTTTCAATAAAAAATAGAAACTTCTCAATTCTCTCAAAGCATTGTAATGCCATTATTTCATAGGATAAATTTGATGAATACTGCTTATGATTTGCTGTGTTTAACCTTTTGAATCTGGATCCAATGTGGCCCTGCTACCTGCCTATCACCATATTTTCTGTCTCCTCTCTTGTACCCACATTAAAGCTTACAGAGAGGGAGATGTAGTAAAGAGCCCTTTCCTAGCTCATCCAGGCTTCAGTTTATCTGCCAGAGTAGACAGTGGCCTATTTGGTTTTCACATTGTATACGCTTTTGTGCTAGTAACCATACCTCCTCATAATCCTAATATTATATGGTATGAACACCTATTGTGTTCAACATTTTCTTTGTAGATTAAAATTTAAGTATTGTCTTCCAAATAAAAAGAATTTGATTGAGTGTTTGCTGAGCTTGCTGAGTGTTTGGCAATGCTTGCCCTTGCCGAACAATAACCAATGAGAATAATTACAGTAATTATAATTTTAATTACAATATTTATTTATTTGTTTTTTTGTTTAAGATTTTATTTATTTATTCGACAGAGAAAGAGGTCACAGAGAGAGGCAAACTGAGAGAGGTGGGTAAGCAGGCTCCCTGCCTAACAGAGAGCTGGATATGTGGCTCGATCCCAGGACCCTGAGATCATGACCTGAGCCGAAGGCAGAGGCTTAATCCACTGAGACACCCAGAACCCTAATTACAACATTTAATGTTAAATCTTTTAGGCTATAAGTCAAAGTAGGCAACTGAAACTGATATTAGCTAATACAAGCGAATATATAAAGTACATGAAGTAAAACTTCAAATACAGATGTTTTAAACAATTTCAGCAAATATTAAAATATAGTAATCTAAATTTTAATTTATAAACCCAGCTTATAAAGAAAAACTATGCAGTTCTCACCTCGCCGTGCTGGCTTTCTTAGTTTTAAAAGACAATATAAAAATCCAGCATTGTGGGGCGCCTGGGTGGCTCAGTGGGTTAAGCCTCTGCCTTTGGCTCAGGTCATGATCCCAGGGGCCTGGGATTGAGTCCCGCATAGGGCGCTCTGCTCAGCAGGGAGCCTGCTTCTCCTCATCTCTCTCTCTGTCTGTCTCTCTGCCTATTTGTGATCTCTCTCTCTGTCAAATAAGTAAATAAAATCTTTTAAAAAAAAATCCAGCATTGTGTTAGTTTCTTATCACTGTTGTAACAAATTACCAAAAACACAAGAACTTGAAACAAAACAAATTTATTAACTTACAGTGCTGTAGGTCAAACATCTGACACCAATCTCACTGGGCTAAAATCAAGGTGTCAGCACAACAGTGTTCCCTTCTGGTGGCTCAAGGGGAGAATCTGTTTCCTTGCATTTTCTAGCTTCCAGAGGTTACCAGAATTTTTTCTCCTTATGGACCCCTTCTTCCTCCTTCAAACTTAGCCATGCAAGTCAAGTCCTCTTCACATCACATCACTCTAACCTGGCTTCCATTATCAAATTTGTTTCTTTGACTCTCTTTTTTTGCCTCCTTCCACTTTTAATAACCCTTATGATTATATTGGCTCTACTTGGATAACCCAAAATAATCTCCCTATCTAAAGGTTACTGATTACCAACCTTTATTCCTCTTCTCCATGTAACTTAACATATTCACAGATTCTAGAGATTAGGGTTTGGGCATCTCTAATAAGATATCATTTTGCCTACTGCAAATATTATCTTTACTAAATTCATTTTGAATCAGTAGATACTCAAAATAAATACAGGATCTAGAAAGGTAACTTGCATAAAATTATTGAACAGGTAACATTATATGCATTTTCCAAGTAAAGCACTGCAGTTTCCAAAAGAAAATGTTTCCATTTGTCCAATCATTTGAACTCATTTAAACTCACATCTGTCCTAATCTGTAGTATGTATTCCTTCCACTAATTACATTACATTGTATAGCGTTTGTTTCTATAGAATGTGTTCTGGAAATGTATTAGTTAACTTCTTGGTTACTTAAAACTGTCCTTAAACATTCATGACTTCATATATCAGTGGCAATAAATGTCTTCTCCATAGTCTCAATGAGGTCAGTGGATTTGTTTAAGAAGCTTTTTGTTGAAAAACAGAGATTCAATCTTTCAGTGTTTTATCATGGTATAGTTAAAACATTAATTCTGTCGCATTTATAATGGGAACTTTGTATGAAAGAATACAAAACACTCCTTGACTTCTCTCTTGCAGGGAGAGTTAGTGTGCTCTCTTGTTTGGCCGGGGTTAACTTTTATCAGCAACTTAACAGAGTCATTTTGGAGATCTCACTTGCTGATACATAAGAAGCAGGCACTTATTTGCATAATGCATCCTGCCAAGTTCAAGTGAATACAATAGCATAATTGAACACACTTTAGTGAAATAAGAGAATAGAGAAATCCAAAAGAACAAATTTGTCAAGAACAAACTTTTTCAGTACTCAAAAGAAATGATATTTTTTATATGTAGTTCTCAGAATTGTTTGTGGTAATTAAAAATACATATATCATTGAAGTATTCTGTAATGGGCCTCTACAATTTTATAAATAACTGGCATGTCACATCTATAAACTGAAATTTTGTATCTGAAATCAATTTAATCCTAATGTCTTAGTAGAAATCTAGCACACTGCTTTGTATATTAGAGGTACTCTATAATAGTTGAAAATTAAGCTCAAAAATATAAACCTAAAGCTCAAAATATAAACCTAAGAAAGAAGACATTTATATTAACAGGGCTAGTATTTACAAAAGAAATTCAACTAATGGGTCAAATGAGAAATGAAAGAGAAGATAAAAAATACCTTGAGATGAATGAAAATGGAAAGGTAGCATACCAAAATTTTTGGAATGCAGTAAAAGTAGTTCTAAGGGAGATGTTTATAGAAACAAATACCTACCTCAAGAAACAAGAACTGCGCTGGGTGTTATATGCAACTAATGAATTTTTTAACACTACATCAAAAACTAATGATGTACTACATGTAAGCTAGTTGAACATAATTTTAAAAAAGAATGAGGATTGAAAATGATAAAAAAAAAAAAAAAAGAAATAAGAAAAGTCTTAACTTTACACCTTAAGGAACTAGAAGAAGAAAAACAAAAAAAGCTCAAGGTTAAAAGGAAGGAAACAACAAAGATTAGAGTAGGAATAAGTGAAATAGAGACTTAAAAGACATTAGAAAAGATCAGTGAAACTAAGATCTGGTTCTTTGAAAAGATAAACAAACTTGGCAAACTTTTAGCTAGAATCACCAAGAAAAAAAAAGAGAGGGCTCAAATAAATAAAATCAGAAATGAAAGAGATATTACAACTAATACTACAGAAATACAAAAGATCATGAAATAACTGAACAATTATATGCCACCAAACTAGACACTTGGAAGAAATGAATAAATTCTTAGAAACATATAACCTACCAAGATGGAATCAAGATGAAATAGAAAACCTGAACAGCTTGATTGCTGATTTGATCTCTTCACTAGTAATCAGAAACTTCCCGACAAACAGAAGTCCAGGACCAGAGAACTTTACTGGTGAATTCTAATGCTTAAAGAGGATTTAATACCAAAGCATCTCAAACACTTGCAAAACATGGAAGATGTGGGAAGTTCTCTAAACTTCTTTTACGAGGCCAGGATTACCCTGGTACCAAAGTCAGATGAAGATACTATAAGAAAAGAAAATTATAGGCCAATATCCTGATAAACATTGTTGCCAAAATCTTCAACAAGACATTAGCAAACTGAATTTAAAAATACATTAGAAGATTTATACAGTATGATCAAGTGGGATTTATTCCAAGAATGCAAAAATGGCTCAATATCCATAAATCACACAATGTGAAATACCAAATTAACAAGATGAAGGATAAAAATCATATCATCTTAATAGATGCAAAAAAGGTACTTGACAAGATTCAACATACATTTATGATAAAAACTCTTGGCAAAGCAAGTATAAAGGGAACATACCTCAACATCATAAAGACCGTATATGTCAAGCTCACAGCTAACATCATACTGAATGGTAAAAAGCTGAAAGCTTTTCCTCTTAGATCAGGAATAAGACAAGGATACTCACTTTTACCTCTTTCAATCAACATAGTATTGGAAGTCCTAGCAAGAGCCATTACACAAGGAAAAGAAGTAAACAATACCCAATTGGAAAGGAAAAAGTGAAACTGTCACTATTTGCAGATGATATATCATATATAGAAACCGTGAAGACTTTATCAAAAAACTGTTAAAACTAATAAATGGATTCAGTAGAGTTTCAGGATATAAAATCAATACACAAAAATCTGTTGTAATTCTGTACACTAATAAACTATGAGAAAAAAAAATCAAGAAGAAAATCCCATTTATAATTGCACCATAAAAGGGAAAAAAAAAACCTAGAAATAAATTTAGCCAAGGAGATAAAAGACCTATATACTGAAAATCACAAGACATTAATGAAAGAAATTGAAGAAGATGCAAATAAAGGGAAAGATATAATGTGCTTATGGATTGGAGGTATTAATATTGTTAAAATGTCCATTCTGCCCAAAGCAATATAAAGATTCAATGCAATCCCTATCAAAGTCCCAAGGGCATTTTTCACAGAAACAGAATAAAAATCCTGAAATTTGAATGGAACCATGAGAGATTCCAAATAGCTAAAGCAGTGTTAAGAACAAAGCAGGAGGCACACACCCTTTGATTCCAAACTATATTACAAAACTGTAGTATGAAAACAGTATATTTTCATAAAAACAGACATAAATCAATGGAACAGGATGAAGAGCCCAGAACTTAACCTAGACATATATGATCAATTAATTTTTGAGAAGGGAGTCATGAATATACAATGGAAAACATCGCCTCTTCAATAAATGGTTATAAGAAAATTGGGCAACCACAAGCAAAAGAATCAAACTAGAGCACTATCCACAAAAATTGAGTTAAAACAGATTAAAGACTTGAACATGAAACCTAAGACCATAAAACTCTTAGAAGAAAATATAGAGAGTGTAAGCTCCTTTGGCATAGGTCTTGGGAATGATTTTTTTTTTAATCTGACACCAAAAGCAAAAGCAACAAAAGCAAAAATTAATAAGTGAGATTACATCCAACTGAAAAGCTTCTGCATACCAAAGGAAACCAAGAAAGGAAAAGACAACTTACTGAGTGGGAGAAAATACTTGCAGTCATATATCTGATAAGGAGTTAATATTCAAAACATATAAAGAACTCAAACAACTGAATAACAAAAAAAAAAAAATCCACTTAAAAATGGGCAGAGGAAAAGCAGACATCCAGATGGCCAACAGACACATGAAAAAGTGCTCCATATCACTCGGCATCAGGGAAATACAAATCAAAACCACAATGAGATCACCTCATACCAGTCAGAATGGCTAAAATCAACAAGCCAGGAAATGACAGATGCTGGCGAGGATGCGGAGAAAGAGGAACCCTCCTACACTGTTGGTGGGAATGCAAGCTGGTGCAACCGCTCTGGAAAACAGCATGGAGGTTCCTCAAAATGTTGAAAATAGAACTGCCCTATGACCCAGCAATTGCACTACTGGGTATTTACCCTAAAGATACAAACGTAGTGATCCAAAGGGGCACGTGCACCCAAATGTTTATAGCAGCAATGTCCACAATAGTCAAACTATGGAAAGAACCTAGATGTCCATCAACAGATGAATGGATGAAGAAGAAGTAGTATACACAATGGAATACTATGCAGCCATCAAAAGAAATGAAATCTTGCCATTTGCGACAACATGGATGGAACTAGAGCGTATCATGCTTAGCGAAATAAGTCAAGCAGAGAAAGACAACTATCATATGATCTCCCTGATATGAGGAAGTGGTGATGCAACATGGGGGCTTAAGTGGGTAGGAGAAGAATCAATGAAACAAGATGGAATTGGGAGGGAGACAAACCATAAGTGACTCGTAATCTCACAAAACAAACAGGGTTGCTGGGGGAGGGGGGTTGGGAGAAGGGGGGTGGGGTTATGGACATTGGGGAGGGTATGTGCTTTGGTGAGTGCTGTGAAGTGTGTAAACCTGGTGATTCACAGACCTGTACCCCTGGGGATAAAAATATATGTTTATAAAAAATAAAAAATTAAATAAAAAAAATTTTTTAAAAATGGGCAGAGGATAGATATTTTTCTTTCTGTTTTTTTTTTTTTTAGGATTTTATTTATTTATTTGAAAGAGATCACAAGTAGGCAGAGAGGCAGGCAGAGAGAGAGAGAGAGAGGAGGAAGCAGGCTCCCTGCTAAGCAGAAAGCCTGATATGTGGCTCAATCCAGGACCCTGGGATCATGACCTGAGCCGAAGGCAGAGGCTTTAACCCACTGAGCCACCCAGGCGCCCCGAAGATAGACATTTTTCTAAAGAAGACATACAGATGGCCAACAGGTACATGGAAAGTTGCACTGCATCATTAGTCATCAGGGAAATGTAAACAATACTACAGTGAGATGTCATCTCATACTTACTAGAATGACAGATATCTATATCTCTGAGAAATAACAATGTTGGCAAGGATGTGGAGGAAAGGGAACCCTTGTGCACTGTGGTGGGAATGTAAACTGGTACAACCACCATGGAAAGCAGGATGAAGGAACCTAAAAAAAATTAAAAATAGAAATACCACATGATCCAGTAATTCCATAGCTGAGTATTTATCTGAAGAAAACCAAAAACTAACTCAAAGATATATGCACCACCACCATGTTCACTGCAGCATTCTACAATATCCAAGATAAGGAAACAAACCAGTATCTATTGATGGATAAATGGAAAAGAAGATGATGTGGTGTATATGTACAGTGGGGTATTATTCACCATAAGGAGAAGAAAATCTTGCCATTTGTGATATGGATGGACCTCAGGGTTATTACACTAAGTAAAATAAATCTGACACAGACAAATACCGTATGATCTCTCTTATATGTAGAATTTTTAAAACAAACAAGCTCAAAACTAAGCTCGTTGATACAGAGAACAGGTTGATGGTTGCCAGAAGCAGGGGTTGGGGGGTATAAGAAATAGGTGAACTGTTCTGATGTTGTTGTTTAAATAAATTTAATAAACAAGCTTAATAAATTGAACAAAAAATAAAAATGAATGATACTGATTCTCTTTATGAAGTTTAATGTTTATATGTGTTAGAGAAAATTGGAGAATATTTTTATAGCTTAGTTGTGAGGAAAATATCTAGTAGCTGAATTTCTCTGCATTATTCTGAGCACATGAAATCAACTGCCAAAGGCCTCACATTACAACTGAGGCCTTTCACTGATAAAGACATTGACTTTTAGATTTTTGAAGCTCTTTAGGGAAGTTTTCAAAAGTTTATTGTTGCAGCACAGTTAGACTTCACTTTGAATCATGTCAGCTGTGAGCACTAACACACAAAATAGCTGTAAGTATAAGAGATAAGAGAGAAATACAGGTGTCCACTGTGAGACCGGATGACAGGTATCTACTTACGTAAGATCCAAAAAAAAAGGACAGTTCTCTGATTGAATGTTTGTTTTTTTTTTCCACTGAAGTAAGAATTCATGAATTATCCCATAATATAAAAAGAAATGGAAATTTCTTATAAGATGGCTGTCCACTTCAAATAGGGAGGAAATGCCTTGTTTCATAGTAATTTAATTATTTAAAGAGAAAATATCAAGTTTTATGGATAGGTGAGCTGGGAAACTTCACTTTGGTCTTTTTTATTTTTCAAAGGAAACAAAAAGAAAACTTGACAAGACATCATACTGTGTCTTGGATATTATGGTCATTCCACAAGGATGCATGGATTACCCATAATATGACAGGCCAGAGTCTTCATTAAGAGCCTGCTGTTTGCTAAGCTGGGCACTTGATGCTGAAGATACAATGAACACCACCAGTCTCTTACCCCAAGGAGTTTATAATATACAGATGCCTACTTGGGCAGAAGATACAGAGATAAGCATGTACACTTGCACTTCCTTTTCTTAAGAAATCACCTTGAAAGGATACCAGAAAACTTTCAAAATGGCTTTCTTCGGAACTTGAAGCACATATTGTAATATTCCAAATGGAAGCATATGACAAATTTTCTCTTTATTTCTCCTCTGTGCCTCAACTGAAACCTGGCTGACCTCCAAATACCTGACTTCACTGTATTCCTTTTAAGAACAAGCTCGTATATTCTCCCACATCCCAAATTCCTAAAGAAATTTCAGCATTCTCCTAGTTTCTCTTCACCAGTTCTAGATCATTATTCTATATTCATGCAAGAAAAACCCCTTCACCCTTTATAGTTTATGGCATCCAAATTTGCTATCCTCTAAACTGATTCCTTTCAGTCACTTTTCTGGCAAATGAGTCCTTCTCTGTATTCATTGAGGGATTTAGCCATCTCCTTTTTCTCTATTCTTCTGAAAGATTTCCATATGTAAGCAGATATCCTGCCCCCCAGTCACACTATTTATTTGATCTTCAGATCTGATCACTTTGATCTCTATTGATTATCAGTAGACATTCCCAGGGCAACACACCGAAAGTTACCATCTGAAAGTTTCCCAATCCAGGAACTTTAATATCCCAAGACCCTTCATACATCTAAGGTCATTCCCTTCTACCTTCCCAAGTCTCTTTCTAAGTATTCTTGGTCTTTGACTGAGTTGATGCTTTGGTCACTCTACCTTTCCCCTGTTCTGCTTCTTTCTCTACACTTTGGAGATTCTGAGGTTCCTAACTTCCCATACTTTCTCTGAGGCTCTTATAAATCCTTCCCCCTATGTATCTCTTCTCTGTTGACCTGCTGATGTCTAAACCATCAGTGTTCCTCTCACCTCATCAGCTCTCCTCACTTTGCTGCTGAGCAATGCTAGAGAAAATGTCACAACGACATGGTTGTTGGTCCCCAAAGAACATGCTCTGTAATCTCAGCTGACCTTTCAATTCAAATAAAAAATAAGCACCCTAGGTCAGCCGCTTCTTCCATTTCTTCCCTCTCTCTTCCAGTTCCCACAGGTACCAAGGCACTCTTCTAATAACTCTCCTCTTACTCCTGCCTGACCAGGCTTTCTGTTAGTTGGCTACTCTGCTTTATATTGGGGGTCAAGTCTCTACTCCTTATTATCTTATTTTCCCTTTTAGGGAAAAAACAAAAAAAGTGGCCAATAATCTGGATCCGATGCATCTCCTCTCCAAAGTTGTATATGTGCTGCCAAAGCGAGCACTCCTCTCCAAAGTTGTTTTGCTGTATTATTTATCTCTTTATCTGTTAGATTCTTTCTTAGTGTGTGTAAATATGTTTATCTCTTCCTTAGACAGAGGAGGAGTGTGTCTGTCCTTAACAGCCATCATTATAGCACAAACGTTTTTGTTCTTTGGTTTTTGTTTTCATTTGCTTAATGAGATTTCTTCAGGCATGATTACATACGGTCACTGTATTCCCTCATAAATCATTCACTTTTCATTTTCTAAGAATGTGTCTCTATATCCAAAATACTCCCAATTTTTCTCTGGGGCCTTTGCTGTGATTGGAATGCTTCTTGGGCATCTCTTTTCCATATGACTCTATATTAAGAAGCACTTACTGTACTACATTGTAATTTCCTGTTTGCCTGTATCACTTAACAAACATGCAGGAACCATGTTTTAGTCAAAATTATAGTCTGTCTGATGGCACAGTGCCGTATATCACAGCAGGTGCTGGAATAATACTAGAATGAGTGAGTAGACAACCACAGAAAATGTTCCTAATGTGCATTATTCCTATGAATGCATAAAAAATCTCTCATTAAAAGTGTGTTATAATCATTTAAGCTAAGTTTCCAATTTTCTAAGAAACCCTACAAGCCTTATCTCTGCTAATTACATAGTAGTAACCTTATAAAGTCATTTCATTTCATTGCCTTACAGGTAAAATCAAAAGACTGGAAGAGACTATAGTCCCAAACTGTTTTGAAATGGCCTTGTTTCACATATAATTTTCAAACACAACCATGTGCCATTTGTGTAAGTGAACATTAGTCTACTTGCCTGAGGCAAGGTCAAGCTCTGGTCATTTAATTAGACTCCTTGATTCCTATCTTTGGAGTTCTTTAGAGCAGTTGCCGATGAATCAATGGTAGTTGCTAGAATTGCTGCCAATTCAGAAGTTCTAATTTTTTCTACCTCATTTCATATTGTGCGTTGCAAATAGAGAGATAAGAAAAAAATTTTTTTCTTTTCTTTTTTTTTTGAGAGAGAGAGAGGAGGAAGCAGTTTCCTTGCTGAGCAGAGAGTCCGATGTGGGGCTCGATCCCAGGACCCTGGGACCATGACCTGAGCCGAAGGCAGAGGCTTTAACCCACTGAGCCACTCAGGCGCCCCGATAAGAGAAATTTTTAAACCTTTTGTAATTTTGTGAGAATGAGAATCAGATATCATAATCAAAATATTGCAATAAAATGATTTTGTTCCAAAGGAGGTTTAATTTTATACAAATAAACTAGGAAATAAAAGTAAAATAGATTAAGAATTTTAAAAATGCGTTGCACTATCTTAGTTTAAATCTAATTTTCTTTGTCTCTGCAGATTGGACCCTGTTCTATTTTTACTGCTCAGGCTATCACTTTCCTAAAGCAGTTGAATAAGCCCCAGAGGACAAAGGTATCACTCTGAAGGGCGTGAGCTATGCAGCAGGGAAGCTATTGGAATTCTATTCTGTTGACTCAGTGTCTCCTCAGATCAGATGAGTGAGAGAAGCTGAGACTGTCAGCAGATTTATGCCCACTGCACACAACCATACCAGTCAAACAGGGCAATAATATCCCCAGAAGTCCCAGTTTATGGACAATATCTCCAACTTGAATGGTAGCACCATTCAGTGATCCGCAACAATTCTCCCTTTTAAAATGCATTTTTATGGAAGAATGTATGTGGCTTAAAGCAATGATGGAATTACTATTACTATTACTATAAGATCCATGTTCCATAAGATGGAACACAAAATATCTAACCACATTATTTAAATAGAATCATACCCAAATGCACATTGTCTAAAAATACAGGACTTTAAATTTAGGATTAATAAACTCGATGTACTGCAAGTTCCCGAAGCTTCAGTGAAAATGAGATTATATTCAAGTGCTGTATTCTGTGAAATATAAATTGCTCCAGTAAGTTTTGGAAAAAGTTTCAACAATGATAAAGGGTGACCTAACCTTCCATAATGTAGATTTTTCTACTTAACCCTTAGCTAACCAAACAACTAAGTTGACACCATATTTTCCGAGCTTTCAAATTCTATACAATTTTATTGTACTTTTCAAGTTCAATAGTAGTGGATCTGAGACTCAGTGTGGAAAGGATCAATAGAACAAAGAACATAAAGTTGATTGTGCCTGCACCAATTAAGTTCGCACCTTACAAGGTAGGGTCATTCTTCACCCTTCAGACAGAATTCATTTAAATGGGCAGAAAAGTAGAATTATATACTTACTAAATATTTCTATGGGAGAAGAAACCAAGAATCCTCATTGTTATCATTGATAAACGATAACTCTGCCTGAAAGCCTCAATTGTCAGGAAAATTCTGTATTTTTCAGTGGAGTAGAATGACTCATGAACAGTAAATACCCTTGATACCTTAAAAAATAATTTCCTGTTATCCTCACTCTTTCACCCTTCAAAGGTCCCAACCCCCATAATTTTTTGTTGATATGTAATTGATATATATTAGTTTCAGGTGTGCAATATTCAATATTTATATATAGTGTGAAATGATCACAATAAATCTAGTTAACATCCATCACTACACAGTTATAGATCTTTTTCTTGTGATGAGAACATTTAAGTTCTACTTTCTTAGCTTTCAAATATACAATACAGTATTATTAATTATTGTCCCCATGCTGTGTATCATCAGGACTTCTCTGTTTTAGAACTGAAACTTCAAACCTTTGACCAGTTTCACACAATGGGTGTTTCTCAGTCATTTTCTTCACTTATAAGATTAAAAAGTCACAACCAGAGATGTCAGCCCAGCTATTTTCCATTCATCTCCTCTGTCCCATAATTATTTATTATATATACTGTACTTCTTGTTATTGTTTTTCCCCTAAGTGGAATACTTGTATTTTATAGATAGGGTTTCTTTTCCAATTTGTTCTTTAGTTTACTAAGGTGATTCAGAGTTTTAAAATGCTAACCACATCATAGAACAGAATGAGACTCACATCATAAAAATAGTGCCAAAAGCATCATGAGGACTCAAAGAATGGAAATGTCATTTCTATCTGTGTAGATCAGAGCAGGCTTTACAGAATAAAATCTGAGCCAGAGGAGATAAGATTTGTCAGGCAACAAAGACCCAGAGGAGAAAACATTATAGTAAGAATGTAGGCAAGTACAAAGGTATGAGAATGCTGGGTGTTTAGAAGAAAGATTAAGTTATTCAGTTTGCCTTAAATATAAAATGAATAGGTTAAGGAGGTTCAGTGGAAGATTATTGATTTTTTATCAAAAATATAAAAATATAATGATGTATTTCCCTCATTGCTCATCTGAAAGAAGAAAATACATAAAATGCAATTTCTGGTTAAGTTTCTGAGATGAGCCCTCAAGAAAATTGTATTCATTTTGAGATAATAAGTTCTGATTACATGGAATAAGGCAAATATTTTGACACTTTCTTTTAGAGTATACGGAAAAGTATATAGAATTCTTCAGTGACACGTAGGAAAGCAATAAAATATTTAGCAATCCACTTGTGTTTGGGTACCTACAGTATTCATATAATTTGCATCTCTTGCTGATAGTGGTTTATTCAGTTTAGGTATCTAGTTTAAGGATCAGAAGACAATTAACAATTAATAACAAGCTCAAATAGCTTACCTGATATCCTTCTATGGTATTAGCTGCTTGTTTCAGCCACTTTACATCAATACTGCTAAATCAAAACAAAGGTTACTAAACAAGTAAATTACAAGGGTACTTTTAAAAATCTGCAATATCTGGGGGTTTTCCTTGTTGTGTAATTCTTTTTAAGGTTACAGAATGAGTAATTCTTAAATACTCCAGTTCCATAAATGATGTGAATATCACTTGGATTAAGTTATTTTTAATAATTGGAAAGGGAAATGTTTATCAAGACATACTGAAATTAGTGCTTTACTTTACTATTTTAAAATTACTATCTTAATTTTGTCATTTTTTTGCTTGTTTTGACATATTTAGAAACACTGTGATAAATGATGGAAATGGTATCATTATGTTTAATATATCCTAGGACTTCCTTATCTAATTCCCCAAATGATTAATCATCTGGACTTAAATATATGTTCATTAATGTTTTTTCTTCCATTTTCCTATGCAAAATTTATTGCAAACAAACAAACAGAACTTGCTTTCACTGGGTTTTAAATTCCAAAGGAAGCAAAACACATGCTAATTCACAAATGAAAATGTGCTCATATTAAGATAATGTGTGCCAAACAATCAAGTAAAAAACCTCTAAAACAAAAGATGTCTTCAAGTTCTGTTTCTGCTACTCTTTTTTTAGAGATGATGCAAGAAGAGCATGTGCCAGCTATACTGTATATAAGAGCTTTCTTACAGAACACCATTGCAGGGGCCCCTGGGTGGCTCAGTCAGTTGAGCGTCTGCCTTCAGCTCAGCTCATGACCCCAGGGTTCGGAGATCAAGCCCCATGTCAGACTGCTTGCTCAGTGTGGGGCCTGCTTTTCATTCTCCCTCTGCAGCTTCCCCCTGCTTGTGCTTGCCCCCTCTCTGTCGAATTGGTAGATAGATGAGAGATAGAGAAGAATACCATTACAGTTGGGTTGATATCATCTTGACAATTCATCAGTATCTGAGTTTTGAGTATAACATGAATTAGAGATAATTTTGGCTTAAAGAGAACTGGCCATAAGAATATTTTAGTTTGGAATATTGCTATTGTTTTCACTTACCGTAATATAAAAAAAATGAGCCAACAATAATTAAGCAGCTGCCTTTCTGAATGAATCTTAGTAATAAATGTTCTACTGAAAAGGAAGTGCCCGGTTTTGATGCAACAAACTTTAGGTATTTTTATGGAAATGAGAAAATAATGAAAACAAAAAATCTGAACCATTCATTTATTTATTTACTTCAAAATATTAAGCATCTACTATGTACCTAGCATTGTGCTAGGTTACAAGCTGTAAATTTAAGACCATGCTGACTTTGGGGGCTCTTGGGTGGCTCAGTTCATTAAGCATCTGCCTCTTGGTTTCAGCTCTGGTCATGCTCTCACGGGTTGTGGGATGGAGCTCCCTGGTCATGCTCCTTGCTCAGAGGGGAATGTGCTTCAAAGATTCTCTCCCCCTGCCTCTCTGGCTCTCCCCAGCTCATGCGTGCCTCTAAAAAAATAAATAAATTTTGAAAAAAAAGAGAACATGCCAACTTTGTTTTATGAAATAGTAACTATTGTTATCTTTTTACTTATAGGATGGAATACTTAAGAAAAATAGCCTGTAAGTAAAAATGGTTGACCTATAATCAAATTTCTCTTAGGCATTTAAATTCATTAACTTAATTTAGTTACAATCAAAATCATCACTTTGGTCTACATGTTTGATCATTTCAAAGAGCAAAAAATGGTTGTTTCATGTCAGAGATATTCTTGTTAAAAAAAAGTTATCATTAATAAAATGCTGTCAATTGAATAATGCCTAAAATCTTAACATTTCAGCAAATAGATCATAAGTACCCTAAAAATAAAGTAGTTACAGATAAATATGTCTAAAAGAAATAGTTGATCAGAGTTCACCTTCTTCTGCATACTCAAGCATTGTTTAAAGTAAAATAGATGTTTGTCGGGACGCCTGGGTGGCTCAGTTGGTTGGGCAGCTGTCTTCGGCTCAGGTCATGATCCCGGCGTCCTGGGATCGAGTCCCGCATCGGGCTCCTTGCTCCGCAGGGAGCCTGCTTCTCCCTCTGACTCTGCCTTCCACTCTGTCTGCCTGTGCTTGCTCTCGCTCGCTCTCTCTCTGACAAATAAATAAATAAAATTAAAAAAAAAAAAATAGATGTTTGTCTATACAGATGAGATGTCACCTCTAATTTGTGACAAGTAAGACTGAGAGCCATATTAATTTTTAAAGCCAAATTAAAAGAACAAATATGGACCACCTAATCAAATCAAATCAAATAGGAAATTTCTTTATAAAAGAATTGATTACCTATGAAACAAGTTAAATAGCTTTTTGTATAAATAAATGCTAATAAATGTAGATTAATAACTCAATATGATTTTGAAGAATGAGTTAAGAGATTGGACTTTTAGACCGTTTTGGCGCATATTCTTATGATTCCACTTAATTCCTGTATGTCCTCAGGTACGTTATTTACCCTCTTATGCCTTAGTTTTATGAACACCCCAGCAGCCTAGATTCAAGCATTCTGAAGGAGGAAATGGCACTTACATACGTACTGGTTGCTGGTTTAGGACCTATATTGCATCCTGTAGGAGCATATCTCAAGTTTATAGAGAATATTCCTCCACATATATTTAACAGAGCCTTCCTTGTTACCAATATTATATTATTCTTTCCATTTTCCTGTCTCCCAGCTGAGTGAAATTGCTGAACATAAGTAGGCCATTCTGTCTAATCCAGTAAGTTAATACTAGGTATGGGAAATATAGCAAGTCTACCAAATTCTATGGATATGAGCCCATTGCTACATTTTGCTATAAAAGGTTGGTTTAGCTCTATCTGATGTTGAGACACCATGGCAAATGGATGAGGCTTTCTGTAAGCAGATGGTGTTGCTGGCAGAAGGTCTATGGATAGAGATTGCCTATTAAAGCTAGAATCCATGCCTGTCTCAGTAAAGGCAATTTTATGTCCCTTCTGTATTAGAAAAGATCCCATAAAATCCATCTGCCATCAGAGGTCTAGCTGGTTCCCGTGGGAAATGGTGATACTCAAAGCTCTCAGGGGTAGTCTCTGCTGTTTGCAGGCTGTGCGCTTAGCCCCAACTGTAGTCACATCAACTTTGGAAAAGGAGAGTGCACGTTCTTGAGCCTATGAACAGCATCCGTCTCTGTAACGATAAGCACTTCTTCCCTAATGTTAGAGCTCATTAAGCAAGTAAAAGGGTGGCTGGGGGAAAGAGACTGACAAACATTCAAGATAGATCATTGAGATCTTCAGACCCATGCATTTTTCAGAACTCAAGACTTAATGGGGTTCTTCAGCAGCTCTCTATAGCTCTCTCTCTGCCACTTCCTACTCTCCTGTCTCCTTCTAAGTGAATTCTAGACTTCTTGCCTCCTCTCCTGCCTGACTCCCAGCTTTTTCAACTCAGAGAGGTTTCCAGGAGTCTCCTCCTGGCTTCACATGGTCTCTTCTGTGGTCTCGAAATTCTCTCTAGGCAGTTATCTAGAGTGATTAACTACTTGCCACTGAAAGAAGGAAGGAAGGAAGGAAGGAAGGAAGGAAGGAAGGAAGGATTAATTCTTGGATCAAAGAGAAAATTATAAAAGTCACAAACTATGACAAAATAATAATTAAAATATTGTGTATCCAAACAATAATGTGATCTAAGCTCTAGTTAGAGGTAAATTATTAGCTCTAAATTGCTTTTCTATCAATGATGAAAAAATAAAATGAATAAATTTTATGTTTAATATAAGAAATCAGAAAGGAAATAATAATAAAACCTAATAGAGAAAAAATATAAATAATGATTAAAATAGAAATGAAATAAATAAATACAGTTCTTAAATTAAAAAAAAATACAACTCAGGATTTAAAAACCATGCATTAACAAAATGAAAAATAATTACTAAAAAAAATTTTTTTTGGCTAGTGGCCTGGCATTTTACTAATTTCCCATATTTTGTAGTTCTGTCTTTTCTTAGTAAGTTCACAAATGCAATCAACTACTTTTTAGTAGTGAACTTTTTTATCTGTCCCTGTTATTAATTTCTAAATATTTATTTTTTTAACCTTGAATATTTACTATAGTACATTTCTATAACAGAGACCATGTCATTTTTTAATCCCACCAATATGTTATTTTTTGTTCTCCATTTGACTTTTTGCCCTACAAGTCAAGTCTCCATCTTAAAGTCAGACTTTGAAGTAGACTGGTTAGAGTTTGTGCTTTAGTGTGACTGATTGTAGCTAGGACTTTGGTTCTGACAATCATTGCCAACTTGAACAAGACCCTTTATATTTTTGAGACTTAGTTTTCTGACAGTTTAAGTAGAAGTGCTAATACTTATCAACCAACCTTGTAATTAGGTCTAAATAAAACAGGCTCTACCAAAGAGCCTGACTCACAGTAAATTGGGATTAAATATTAGTTTCTTTTTTCTTTACCTTTATTTACCTTGGTGATTTTTTTTTTTTGATGCCACTACTTTGAGTCCTTATTTATATTTTTTCTCCATATGAAACAGGTACTTGTACTATTAGTCCCTCTCTTCTGAACAAGCTTACCTCATATCTCAACTAACTAATGCATCTTTTTAACCTAGCTTTCCTCCCTCCCCCCATTATGGTTATCTCTCTATAAAATAGCACTTAGATTTTTTTGCTTTTTAAACCAGACCAGAGATCAGTATGCAGAATTAATACAATATGTAATCAAGCATGATTATGCATTTTTAAATAAAAATATATCCAGTGTTCACTTTACTTGTTAAAGATTAGAGTCATTGGATGACAAATTACATTCGGAAAGGCAATGATCAGAGAAATAAAGAAAACGAGATTTGCAGTCAAGTAGATTGTGATTTTAATATAAGCATAACCAAACCATCTTTTGCTGCATTATACCAATTATTTTACCTCTGTGATCCTCAGGCTTTTCTTTTAGAAGAAAAGGAAATACCACTTATCTTTTGAAGTTATTGGGAGGACTAAATAAGTTAATGCATGAGGAACATGATTATAATTCCTATAACAAAGACAAGATACTTTGATCCCCTTTATATTTATATGAACAGGAAAGCCAGGTTCAAGAGTTATTTATTCTTTCCTCACTCTTCCAACCAAGAATTTACTTGGAACTACCATGTGCCAGGCCTTGTAATCAAGCTCTTAGAATTCAGTTGTGAGTAATTTCTGTTTCAGAGCTTATAGTGCAGTGGTGGGAGGAAGGAGGCAAGAAACTAGTCATTTACAATTTAAACATACTCTAAGAATCTGTTGCCTGCCTAGTTAAGGAACTATCTTTTTTTTTTTTTTTTCCCCAAAGATTTCATTCATGGAGTGCCTGGGTGGCTCAGTCCTTAAGCGTCTGCCTTCAGCGCGGGTCATATCCTAGGGTCCTGGGATGGAGCCCTACATTAGGCTCCCTGATCAGCGGGAAACCTGCTTGTGTTCCCTCTCTCCCTGTCTCTCTCTCTCTCTGTCAAATAAATAAATAAATAAATAATCTTTAAAAAAGAGATTTTATTCATTCATTTGTCAGAGAGGGAGAGAGAGCACGAGCAGGGAGAGCAGCAGGCAGAGGGAGACCTAATATAGACGCTTAATCGACTGAGCCAGCCAGGTGTCCCTATGCGTCTATATTAATAGAAATATTAAGTAAGCCACATATAATTTCAGCTTTTCTATTAGCCATTTTGAAAAAATAAAGAAAAAATTGATTAAGTGTATTTGATTAAACCAAATAATCATTTGAGGTGTAATCAATACAAAAATCATTAATAAAATATTTTACATTTTTCTTTTACTACTAGGTCTATGTTTATTTTATATTTACATCACATATTAATTCTTGCAGCTACATTTCAACTGCCCAGTAATCACATATAGCCAGAGGCTACAGTATTAGCACAGTTCTAGAAAATACCAAGATATATGAGATATGCTTCTGGCCTTCAATAAGTTTACTATGTTGTAGGAAAAAATTAAGAGATTTACTTAAGTAGCTATAATACCATGTATGCAGTATGTTATATCAGTGGTACAAATCAAATCAATTTATTATTTGTATATGTCAATAATTTCTGGAGATGATAATAATGATAATTATTTACCACTTACTATATGCCAGGAACTGTGTTACATATAATGCTCTTATCCTCATAAAACCCCTATGATATGTACTAATTTTACAGAAGAGAGAACTGAGGTCCACAGAGGGTAGGGATCTTCTGTGGAAGATAGAGCTTTCAGTGGAAGAGCCAAGAATTTAACTTCAACATTCTGATTCCAAAGGTAATGTGCTTATTTGAGACAGTCAGCCTTCAAGTTGTATACCTGAAGCTAATTTAACACCGTACATTAATTATACTAGAATTAAAACAAAAACAAAAAAACCAAAGCCCAATTAGAAAATACAACCCGAGTACCTTACACTACTCAAAGAATTTGAATTTAATTGTTGTACTTTTTAAAATGGCTTGTAAACCCTACCATATCACATAGAGTTGTATCTACAAGGACTGAGTTCAGTTCAGAGTAACTGAAACTCCACTCAAAGAATGGTTTAAACCAATAATAAGATTATTTTTAATGTAACAAAAAAATCCAGAGAAAAGCAGGGCTAGAGCTGATAAAGTGGCCTAGAAATGTCCATAGAAATCCAGGCTCCTTGTATATTTCTTCCTGGTTAACCTGAATTTGTGGTGCTTATCCTGTGGTCTGAAAATGACGCTTGTATCTCAAAGCATGCTTCTGTGTTCTTCATGTGCAGAGAGAACAGCAGAGTGAAATGACTCAAGAATTAGGCCAAGAGAATTGGCTCATTGAACAGCTTTCCCTGAAGTTCCATAGTATGAATTCTGCTTATATTTCTACCTAGAAATCTGTCACAATGGACACTTGTAGTTTTAAGGAAAGCAGGAAAGTGTGTGTGTGTGTGTGTGTGTGTTTTCCACTAGGTACAATACTTCTTTGTCCAAGTGGGGAAGAAGGAAAGAAAACCCTAGTAATATCTCTACACAGTATTCAGCTAACTTACCCTTATTAAATTTTATCAACCATTTGTGAGAGTGTGTGGTTATCTGTACTATTGTTTTATTATCCCTTTTTAAATTGTGATCCATAGTAAATAGTGCATTTTATTTTGCAACAGTTTTTATTTCATTTTCAAAGACTGATGTCACTGATTTAATTAATTGAGATGGTGTGACTGAAGAGAAAACGTAGGTCTTAAACACTCTAAACCTTGACTGTGCTTAGATTATCCTATTGGCAGCTAAGCACTAGGATAGAAATAAGAAAAATCTGCGTTTAGGAAGTTAACAATTTAACATTAGATCTGAAACCTTTGCACAAAAGAAGCAATAATAATCACTAAAGCCAAACTAACAAGGAGTTAGTTTATCTGTCGCTCATTTCCCATCTGTCCACATTAAATCACTTTTCCTGAAATTATACTTCAGGTCCACCTGCTTTTAATACTTGACACCCAGTTTTTTGCCAGGTTTTCTCTCTCTGTCCAACATAGGAATTAATGCAGTGATGAGATTCACTTTAACATCATGAAACTAGCCATGTTTTATGATTCCATTTTCATGAAGCTTGTATTGATAAAGTAGAAGTCCTTGCATGTGATAGACTAAGGAAACTAGTTCTTACAGCTAGAGATAGATAGCTGTTACAGGTAAACACAGACATATTGATAATTGGGCCCCCATTTTTACCTAACCTTTCAAACTCATCAGAGAAAGCAAGGTATTTAAAACATTTACTCCAGAAAAACAAGCAAACAAATCCAAATAAAAGGGCATTCTACAAAAAAAAAAAAAAAAAAAATTTACTCCAGCTATAAGACTATTATTAACTAATAATATGTATCAAATAATTATTGACTAGTACTGATCTAGTTTGGAGGGCCTTGTTTTCCATTACTTTGGAAAGAAGTTTATGCATTATATTTTTTTAAGATTTTATTTTTATTTATTTGTCAGAGAGAGAGCACACAGGCAGGCAGAGTGGCAGGCAGAGGCAGAGGGAGAAGCAGGCTCCCTGCATGGCAGGGAGCCTGATGTGGGACTCAATCCCCAGACATTGGGATCATGACCGGAGCTGAAGGCAGCCGCTTAACTGACTGAGCCACCCAGGCATCCCAAGTTTATGCATTATTCTACAATGATAGAGTAGAAGCAGAAGGTAAAATTTTTGTTCGTCGGGTCTTGTCAGGATTCTCAGTTAACATAAAGTAATTGCTTCTTCCTCAAGATCAACACTACCAGAATAAAAAGACTGTCAGAAACCTATGGAATAAAGAAGAAAAGAGTAACTGCAGAGGAGAGAGTGCTTCTTAGAATGATGTGTGTAGGAAAAGCATGTGGAAAGCGTGATAGGAACTGTGGCCTGGAAAATAAGGAGGCTGTAGCTGGTAATAGAAAGATAATTTAGGAAAAAAGCAGTTGACTTCCAACTTTGACTGTTCACCAGGCCTTCCCACTTTCCTTGTGGTACCTTGACAGTTAAAAATGCATAACCCTCACCTCAAGAATTAGAGCCAGACGCTCAATCATTTGGTACTTCCTTTGGGGTAAAATCTGGCCAATGATCCAGACCCCATTGGGGAGGGGTGTGGCAGTGAAAAGTGATGAGGCCAGAGCATTCACAATCTGTCCCACCTCTCTTCGTCCAACTACCCAGTGGTGCTTTTTCACAATTAAGAGAATGCCTTCATTTGTGCTGCTTTTCCCAGAGAGAGGCTGGGGGTAAAGGTTCTGGCCCAAGAGTCAGTGGTAGGAAAGACTGATCAGCTGTGGTTTCCTGGTGCCTGGGCTCTCCACCCTAAATCTTTTCCCCATTTTTTCTTCAGCACATGTGGATTATAATAGACTTAGGTCTTTCATCTTTTCCAAATATGCATTGCTGGACAGAGTAGCCAGTATACCCAGGGGAATATGAGTTGACCATTTAAAACAAAGAGGTGTGTAAGGAGTGTATATATATAAAAAAATAAAATAGGGACACCTGGATGGTTCAGTTGGTTAAGCTTCTGACTCTTGGTTTCAGCTCAGGTCATGATCTCAGGACTGTGGGCCTGAGCCCCATGTCAGGCTCTGAGCTCAGTGGGGAGTCTGCTGAAGATTCTCTCCCTCTCTCCCTCTGCCTCTGCCCCTCCCCCACTTTTGCTCGCTTGCTTTCTCTCTCTCTCTCTCTCAAATAAATCGATCTTAAAAAAATAAAATAACTTTTTACAGATAACAACAGAAACAGGTGCTTTTAAATACACAGAATTTAAAAGAGGCATAATAAACACTTAAGAGAATAGGCAGTAATGATATGAAACAAGAATAAACTCTAAGAACATCAAGTAGAAATATTAGATATGAAAGTATTAGATGGGCAATATTAGATATTAAAAATAAAGAAGAGAATATTTAAAAAATGGAATAGTTGTAAAGAAGAAGTAAGAAAGCTAGGAGATCAGGTTGAGTAATTTTCCTAGAAGAAATCAGGCAAGGAGATAGAAATGTTAACAAATATAGATCCTATATAAAGAAATATCAATAACCATTTCATAAGGATCACAGAAAGGAGAAAGTAAATAAAAGCAGAGAAGATAAGATATTTTTAAAAATTTCTTTAAAAAGAAATATCTCAGCACTAAAGAAAAATAAAAGATCTTGGATAAAAAAAGGACTATTGTTTACCAAAAGGAAACATAAAGAAAAATCATATTTAGACATAATGAAAATTAAAAACATTGAAAAAGTTTAAAATTCTCTGTAGTGAAAGAACAAATAACATATAACGGAAAAGATGTAGATGTCATATAGTAATAAAGAAAACAATAGAATAATACCTTTAGAGTACTAAAAGAAACTTTCAACCTCAAATTTATATCTACTGTCATTTGAAAGTGACAGCATTTGTCAAAACCTTAAGTATAGGGACACCTGAGTGTCTTAGTTGGTTAAGCAGCTGCCTTCAGCTCCGGTCATGATCCCAGTGTCCTGTGATTGAGTCCCACATTGTGCTCCCTGGGAGCCTGCTTTTCCCTCTCCCTCTGCCTGCTGCTCCCTCTGCTTGAGCTCTCTCTCTTGCTCTCTGTCAAGTAAATAAATAAAAATAAATAAAAATCTAAGAAAAAAAAAACCTTAAGTATACAAGTATACAAGGACTAAGAAGCTTTGCTTCACAAAAATCCCCATTAAAACCCTTTTGGGAAAATGTTCCCAATAGAAAGGAGAGGAAAGTCCCAGGAATACTCTGAGAAGTATGTGATTGAATTGACTAAATAACTAGATGAAATTCATAATTTAAAAAAAATAGTTAAGACCAAAAGAAAAAATCAAAATTCTGGGCAGTGATGAGCATTGGGAAGTGAGAGAACAAAGGACACAGAGAATATTCTTATATTTTTAGAGAGGGAATTTAGATTTGGAATACAAACAAAGCAGTAAGAGTTCAAAAGGAAACATAAAAAGTGAGACAAATTAAATGATAAACACAGATTAGCAAAGCCAATCTGAATATTTCAAAAATCAAAATACATGTTATTTAAGTAAACTTGCAAGTTAAAAAAAAAAAAATAGTGATCAACAACAGGGAAAATTAATGCAGCTCTATGCAGGGTGTGAGGCTGCCTTGTGGCCTGCCATAACAAAGTCCAAATCTCAGTGGCTTAATATAAAAAAAATGTACTGCTGGCTCGTGATAAAATCCAGAGTTGGTCTTAACAGAGTGGAGGGAGGGATGTGAGGAGAAAGGAGGAAGTGGAGCAGGAGGGAAATCAGGCTTCGTACAGTTTATTCTGGGCTCAGGCTCCATTGAGTTGTGTGGAATTCTCCATTAATTCTTCTGGGTGTGGCCAGGAAGCGAGAGAAGGCTAAAAGCATGGAGGATATCAAGGGAGATTTTAGAGGCGTTTGCAGAGGTTCCCATCCTATCTGCTTCCGTTGTTCAGAATTCATTTTTGTAGGCCTCTAACTTCAGAGGAAATTGAAGCATGGTGACTTTTTATGTTAAAGAGTAAAAGAAAATGTCTGAACACCTGTTTTCTCTTCCTGATCTCTTCTGGCCACAAATATGTGCTTCTCTTTTCCTTCTACACAGAGAACACCCTTCAGCCAAAACAGAGAATCCTATGTTGTTCCCAGTCACTGCATCTGTCCTAAAGCTGGGATATCAGGATGATGAACAGTTTTCTCCCTCAGATGCATCTGTAGCTTTTCTGGGTCCAGAAGTTATGAACTACAGTGACTGCCACCAAAACACAGGGGAGGAGAATGGGCAGAAAGTCACGGTAAAATTCTCATTTGACAAGTGGAAAATGTGTAAAACAAATATCCTGAAAGAGTAGATATGGCTCTAGTAATATCAGCCCAACCGAACCATGAGGGATGGTTACTATAATTACTACATTAATAGACAATGGTCACTTTGCCAATGTGGTGTAATATCACCATCAGATATACAGCTAATAAAATAGTCTCAGAACATATAAGGAAAGAGGAAGCCATTGCAAATCCATTTTCATATTGGAAGATTTCAGATACCTCTCAATTATTGATAGGTTAAGTAGTTAAGACATTATCAAAGATACAGAATATCTCAACAAAACTACACAATAAGAAACTTGACCTAATGGATAGATATCAAAACCTATATCTAGCCTTGAAAGAATATACGTCCTTCTCAAGCACACATGAAATTTTTTTTTAAATCATATTCTCAGACCAAAAAACCCATAAAATCAGCAAATTTCAATGAATATATAACATGCAATAAAGGTAGAATTTAATGACTGGATAAATTAAAATTCCGTACATTTAGAAGTTTAATAACACTTGCAAATAGACTAAATCTCTCATTCTAGAAAATAACAGCAAGAACAGAATAATAAAATACTCAAAAGCAAAGTTGTGGAGTGCAGCAAAAGCAGTGTATTGAGGAAAATTTATTGGTTTGAATTAAAGGAAAAAGGCAAAAAGTCCAATTTAAGGTATTATGAAAGAATAAAGGAAGAAAACCAAAGTAGGTGAGCCAGATATGCTTATCCTAGTATATCTATGAATTCTTTAGCTAGACTATGGAAGTGTGAGAAAGCCGGGCAATGCCTTTCAAGAGGTATTACAGTGTAGCTAATTAACTTTAACACATTATAGTTGAGTTATTTACCTTGTGAATTATAAGGTCAAACAGTCCTCCTAGAATTGCAGGAGAAAAACCTAAAGGGAAAGATTTCTTTTGTTATGCTGTCATGTGGGAATAAACTGGTACAGAAACGTAAGAGAAAAGGGATTTTTTTTTCCACCAGATTTTCCTTGCACAGCCAAATAAAAGCAAAAATTTGAAAATAACCATTATAAAATTCAACTAATGTACTTAACTATTTTCTTATGTGTTTAGCACATAGTAAGTGGTCAAACCTACTACAGTCCTATTACCTGGCTTCACTTTATGCAAACTCAATATAGAATGGTTGTAAAGCTTCTCAAAACACCTCTGCACAAGCATGATTTGGTTATTACATTGCACTGTAAAAGTTTGTGCATCTCACGAATTGGCTGAAAGCTACTGAAAAAAAGTAATTGTCCTATTCATCCCATTAAAAAAAAAAGAAACTTGTGTTTACCCTAGTGCTTCTATATTAAGAAAATAATAAGTACATAAATATGAATTATGAGTGCATGACCTCTAACTACATAAATTTGAATGAACAACTTTTGCTTGTTAAAATCACTCTCAAATTTCAACATTCTCATTTTACTGAAATTAAAATAATATACCATGATTGTATCAATTCGATTAAATTTAGTTTAAATACTTCTTTCTTCAGTAAATTCTGAAAGTTAAAGATCATTTTAAGCCCAGCTGAATTCATTTTATAGAAGGTAAGGAAAAGAAGAAGTAAATAATTTGCAAATAATTATGTATCTGGACTGCCACACCTAGTGGTTGGCTTTAATTTAGAGATAATAAAAAAATCTTACATGGTTTATTCTCATTCTTTAAATATTAATAAATTTGGCCTATCTCATAGTAAAGTAAAATTTTAATTTCTAAGTTCTTGCTAGGAGTTAAGAAGGAGATAGATGTTTCTGGGTTTTAACAACTAGATGCTCCCTACTAGTTGTGGTATGAACCAGGAAATCTCTTAGACTGATCTAAAGAAGGGAGTAAAACTCATCTAGATAGTAATGTAAATTCTATCTTCATTGTGGTTAGGGAAAATCCCTAAAAGTAGTATTACCTGCGAAAGATATTTATCTTTCTTTTTGAGTATCACGGCTGTACCATCTCTAAAAATTAAATTAATGCTTATGGGAGAGAGGTATATATGTTTGTGTGCGTATGTTTGCTTATACCATTGTAAACACAACAAACCCACAATTCCGTGCTGTTGATACCACACCTGGGCTTTTCTGCTACTATGGACTACTGGAGGTTATCCTAGTGAGATCTGAAACCATGTATGTCATTATGACTTAGCCGTTTTGTTTGAGGGGGAGACTTTGCTCAGGAAAAGGTAAGACTAAACCAATAAATAATTTTACTCTTGGCTTTAAGAAACTCCAACAAATGATTTTATCAGAGATAACAGCCTACTGACCTGAGTAAAGAGATAATTTATCAAACAATTATTTATCACTTCAAAACCCTCAACTCCCTGTATCCACCAACCCTAAATTGTGCCAGTAATAATGCCAATCTTAATCAATTCCTTGCCTTGAACCATTCACACCTAGAGCCTATAAATGTCTTACTCCTGAGATACCACTAAGACTGTTTCCCTTACTACAGTGAATAAACTCCATTTGTCTTTATTACCAGGGTATTTGATGATACTTTGGAGAATTCAACATCGGGTATCTTGCCAAAGCCCTAGCTAATGTCATTTTATTTTCACCTAATCCTATGTACTGCTCTAATAAAGACAAGAAATAAAAGGCCCAAGGTAGATATCATTTATGTGGGTAATGGTGGTTATTTTCCTAAAATAATAAGAAAATTTATTCTCTGAAAATGAATTATCTGAGTTCTCTAATAAAAGAGGATCTTTTCTTCAGTGGCAGAACAGGGTGAACTTAAAATGGAAAAGGCTATGAATTGGCTTGCATCTACAGGTGGAAACATCATGATGCAGTTAGCCTTTTTTTTTTTTTAAGATTTTATTGATTTATTTGACAGAGATCACAGTTAGGCAGAGAGGCAGGAGAGAGAGAGAGAGAGAGTGAAGCAGGCTCCCTGCTGAGCAGAGAGTCCAATGTGGGGCTCGATCTCAGGACCCCGAGATCATGACCTGAGCGGAAGGCAGAGGGCTTAACCCACTGAGCCACCCAGGCGCCCCTGAGGAAGTCAGTTTCCTTTGTATGGTGATTTTCAAGTCCCTGTCAGCTCATACTCCTGCCCAAATACCATTTTATGTTTAGCCACTCCCTCCAGCAAACATTCCCCAGTGCCCAGATGCTTGGTTTTTATTTTTATTTTATTTTATTTTTTTTAAAAGATTTTATTTATTTATTTGACAGAAGGAGATCACAAGTAGGCAGAAAGGCGGGGGTAGGGGGGAGCAGGCTCCCCAATGAGCAGAGAGCCCCATGCGAAGCTCGATCCCAGGAAGCTGGGACCCTGACCTGAGCCAAAGGCAGAGGCTTTAACCCACTGAGCCACCCAGGCGCCCCCCGCTTTTTAAAAAATATTTTATTTATTTATTTGATGGCAGTGGTCGGGAGAGAGCATGAGCCAGGGGTAGAGGCAGAAGCAGAGTCCTCGATGAGTGGGGAGACTGCTGTCTGTGGGACTTCATTTCCTGAGTCAAAGGTAGATGTTTAACTGACTGAGCCACCCAGGTACCCCTGCAGTTACCCTTTTGCTTGGAATCTGGCAATAGTCATATTTTGTATACAGTTTTAAGTGGGGTTTCCTACTATATCCTAATCTTTTCACTTATGACCGTACCCTCAGGTCACAGCCACAGCTTGGCTTAGTGGTATTGTGAGGAATCCAGGGGACAGAGAGTAGGGGTAGTGTTGTCTCCCCTGTATACTGGCTGCTGAAGCCAAGGCAGCAATAACATCATAGCTTCCAAGGAGCTGGTGCCCAGGAATGCAGTGATCAGAGGTCCCGGGGCAAGCAGGGTTTGGGGGGGGGGGGGTGATGGGGAAGCAGCTGCCACAGTGTAGAGGCTCTGAAAAGGACAACAGATGACTCCTTCCCCTTTCTTAAATCTAATTGGGACAGGGTTTTCACCAAAGAAGAAACAGATATTTGGATTAGAGTCAGAAAGAGATAATTACAGATATTTCTTTTTCCCGTATCCAAAAAAAGAAGAAACAAAATTAGTGCAATCCCTGCTCTCAACCTCTGAGTCCCCACAGGTCTGTAGATGCCTGTAGGAGACCCATCAGCCACTCTCCTGCAAAGACAGAAGGAGGAGGTTAATGATTTTGGAAAGGCTGCTGGATGGCTCTAGAGTTTTAGCTACTAATGATAATTCATTAATTCCTCAGCCAGGGATAGATAGGCAGCTGCTATTTTGGCCAAACAATTATTTATTCTGATAACCGTGGAGCATGTGTGAAACATCTCAGCCCCAGAATTTATTTATTTTCTTCATTTCATAGCAAGATGATACATTATTCCAGAGAATTGTTCTCATTTTCTTTTAAGTGTAGATGTGCATATAAAGACGTGTGAAATGCAGTACTGTATTTTATTTATTTAGTTTTTAGTTTTTCATTTTATTTATGTATTTGACAGGGAGAGATCACAAGTAGGCAGGCAGAGAGAGGGGGGTGGGAAGCAGACTCCCTGCTGAGCAGACTCCTTATGCAGGGCTTGATCCCAGGATCCTGAGATTATGACCTGAGCTGAAGGCAGAGGCTTTAACCCACTGAGCCACCCAGGTGCCCTAGTACAGTAGTTTATTAATGCAACTCTGCCTGGCCAGAAATAACACTAATTAGACAAGATACACATAATTTTTGCTGCCAAATTAGTTATTCATTATGATAATCCTCGTTTCAGTAGTAATCTAAATGTTGATATCCTACATAGTGTCTTTTGTGACTGACATATTAGAAATGCAAGAGCTCTCGGGAGAAGTTGTATCCCCTTATTTTCAATTACAAGATTATTTATATATTTTGAATGGGAGAAATGCATATGATACAATGAAGAAAGTGCCAGTCAGTGAGGGAAGGAATCAAAGTCCCTGCCTTTGCTTAGCTATAAAGTCTAATGACTTTGGGAAAATCATTTAATTTCTGTGAACAATTATTCCCATTTTGAAACACTCAAGCATCTGATCTAGATCAAGGACTGGCAGACGTTTTCCAAAATAATATTTCTGGCTTTACAGGTCATTTGGTCTCTGTTGCAACTTCTCAACTCTGCTACTATAGTGCAAAATGTATGAATGGGCACAAAATTCCAATAAAACTTTATTTATGGACACTGAAATCTGAATTTCATATAATTTTCATATGTCATGAATTATTTTCTTCAGATTTTTTCAACCTTTTTAAAAATGTAAAAACCATTCCTAGCTTGTGTGCAAACAAAAACAGGCTACAGACTGGATTTGACCCATGTGTCGTGGTTTACTGCCCCGATCTAAATTCTTTTTAAGAACAAGATTCCCTTTGGCTTTCTTGAGATTGGTATGGAAAAGGGACAGGTCAATCCTGAGGTTAAGAATTAAGGTGAGAATAAAGAAGCTTTTGGAGAAGTTACAGAAGACAGCGTGATGAAGTATTATTTTTGCAAAGGTGTAGCAAGCTGTTGGCTGAAGGGAGAGGAGACAGAGAAATATTTGCAAGGGGAGGGTTGACAGAGAAAAGGGATAATCCAAAATAGTTAACTTGTCTGACTGGTGACCAGGATAACTATTATATCTCTGGCCTAAACTGAAACAGGAGTAAAGCTAGAAAAAAAATTAGTGGTAAATAGAAATGACAGTAGATAGTACATTATATTTGTATGCATGCATATTTGCATGTGTTAGCAGCCATGAATACACAGAGCTATATAGAAAACATGAGTGAGCATTGGGAAAATGTAACATGCCTCATACGTAACCATAAAGAGGAACAAGGACATGAACGTAAGATGAGTAAAAGTAGAAACGTTCTAAGTGAGCTTGTAAAGGAGTTGCCTTATTGTACTGTGATTTCACTGGCTTAAGAAATGTTACGTGGCGGGACACCTGGGTGGCTCAGTTGGTTGAGCAGCTGCCTTCAGCTCGGGTCATGGTCCCGGCGTCCTGGGATGGAGTCCCACATTGGGCTCCTTGCTCAGCGGGGAGCCTGCTTCTCCCTCTGCCTCTGCCTGCCATTCTGTCTGCCTGTGCTCGCTCTCTCTCCCTCTCTCTCTCTGATAAATAAATAAAATCTTAAAAAAAAAAAAAAAAAGAAAGAAAGAAATGTTACGTGGCAATAAAGAGTATGGCAAGAGTAGACTGGCCTATTGTATAATGATTTATGCATATGTCAATAGGAGGTAAAAAATAATAATAATATAGGGCACCTGGGTGGCTCAGTTGGTTAAGTATCCAACTCTTAACTGCAGCATTTCAGCTCAGGTCATGATCTCATGGTCATGAGACTGGGCCCCGCATCAGGCTCTGTACTGGGTGTGGAGCCTACTTAAGATTCTATCCCTCTTCCTCTGCCCCATCCCACTGATCTCTGTCCTCCATCCTTCAAAAAAAGAAAGAAAATGAAAAATAATATTATTTATATGTACAACACCAAAGCAGACATTGATTTCATCTACTGGTTATAAAGGAGTCAACTCCTATTACCACTATCTGGTCAAGGTATTACCGTATGCTTTTAACACAGTATGAATTTTTTTTAATAAACTTACTGGAATGGCATGAGTCTGTGACTTGGTGTATTCATCCTGGACAATGACTTCAAGGGCATCAGTCTGATCAGTGTGGATACAGATACTTATTTCTCTATCCAGTAGCAATCTGATGACATTCCAAATAGATGTCTTGCTTTGGCCACATACAAAAATAAATTATTTCACAAAGAACTGAAATAGTTCTAGCTAATTTAACAAAACTATGTTCACTATGACATTATTTTAAGGATGAAGAAAACATAAACATGTTAGAAAGATTTTTATAAACATGTTTCATAAATGGAGGTAATAAAGAGCATTGGAATGTGTACCCTGAAGGGAGTTGTTTAAAGTAATAAATAAGTAGGGTTTAACCAAGTGCTGATTCAATGATGAAATATTAGCAATCTGCATGAGAGTCATAAAATTAATTCAACCCTCTCTTTACTCATCAAATATACTCAAATGTGTAATAAGAATTAATAAGATGCCATTAAGAAAAAATAAATTTTTACAACTTCACGAGGAGAATTGCTGACATTAGGTTTGTCTTAATGTAGAATTCTAAAAACGGTCTCTTTAAAGTATTCATCAAGGAGAAGAGTCACTGACTAGACAATAACAGGTACTGTATTCAGTAAGGGCGTTTTCCCATTTTACAACTCGGCTAATAAGATTTAGTGGTATGATACACTGGGAGTCTGGCTTTTGTTCTTATCTCAGCCTCATCTGGATTTAAAATGTATGGAAGCTCAATTATGGGAATGCTTGCCAAGGCACACCTTGTTCTTTAGCTTGCACTGAGTAAAGGAGCACCTATTAAGCTGTCCAGACATTAATACTACAGTGTATACTGAAATCATTAAATTCCTGCCTGTGGTTTGTGTTACAACAATGGATGCCCCTAGAATTCTTGCTACCCTGTAACATAATGTTAATTATGTCTGGTCAACAGACAGAAACTCAGTTTGTTGTTGTTGTCATTGTTGTTGTTGTTAAAGATTTTCTTTATCTATTTGATGGAAAGAGACAGAGCCCGAGAGGGAATGAGAAAGGGAAGCAGCGGGAGTGGGAGATGGAGAAGTAGGCTTCCCGCTGAGCAGGACTCTGAGGTCATGACCAGAGCAGAGCCAAAGGCAGAGGCTTAACAACTGAGCCACCCAGGCACCCCAGACAGAAACTTGTATTTAAGTTTGTTTTCCCTCTTCTCATCTCTTAGGAATACCTATGGCAGGTATTGATGATTCCTGTGATATTCGATGAAAAACTATGTCACATTAGAGGAGAATGATTTAGAACATCTCAATCCTTAGAACATCTATCAAAAACTATCATACACTATATTTAATGTTAACTAACTTGAATTTAAATAAAACAAACAAGGGTCACCTGGGTGGCTCAGTGGGATAAGCCTCTGCCTTCCAGTCAGGTCAGGTCCTGGGATTGAGCCCCACATCGCGTCCAGCTTTCTGCTCAGCGGGGAGCCTGCTTACCTCTCTCTGCCTGCCTCTCTGCCTACTTGTGATCTATCAAATAAATAAATAAAATCTTCAAATAGGTAGATAGATAGATAGATAAAAAAGCAAACCAGTGTGATACTGCAGCTTCTTCATTTTACAGGTAACCAAGTTGGTCTATAATATCTCTGTCACATTTTAGTATCAGGGTTATGCCATATCTTCGTTAAAAAAAAAAAAAAATTCAGGATGCCTGGGTGGCTCAGTCAGTTAAGCAGCTGCCTTCAGCTCAGGTCATGATCTCAGGGTCCTGGGATCAAGTCCCGTATCGGGCTCCTTATTCAGCACGGAGCCTACTTCTCTCTCTCCCTCTGCCTGCCACTCTGCCTACTTGTGGTCTCTCTTCCTCTCTCTCTCTGTCTCTGTCAAATAAGTCAATAAAACCTTAAAAAAAATTTGCAATATGCTATCTCCACCTCTATTTTCTGAAAATGATTAATTAGCCACTATTTCTTCTTTAAATGATTTACAGATTTCAGCAACGAAGCCATATGAGCTAGTATTTTCTTTGTGGGAAGTTTCTGTAATGGATTCATTTCCTTTAAAAGATACAGAACTATTCATATTTTCTATTTCTTCTTTTGTTGGGTTTGGTAATTTGTATTTGTCAAGGAACTTCTTTATTCCAACTAAATTACCAAATTTGTTTGTTAAAGTTCTTTATAATATTCCCCTATCTTCTTAATATCTCTGAGCTCTGTAATGGTGTCACCTCTTTCATTCCTATATAGGTGATTTGTTCTTATTTCCTTTATTTCTTGATCAGTCCCTATAGGAGTTTATTAATTTTATTAATTACTCAAAGAAATGTTGTGACTTTGTTCACTTACTCTGCTATTGGTTAGTTTTCTATTTCTATTTGTATAACTTCTTCATATAAAGATGTGTTCCATTGATATTTTAAACTTTTTTTGGGGGGCGCCTGGGTGGCTCAGTGGGTTAAGCCGCTGCCTTCGGCTCAGGTCATGATCTCAGAGTCCTGGGATCGAGTCCCGCATCGGGCTCTCTGCTCAGCAGAGAGCCTGCTTCCCTCTCTCTCTCTGCCTGCCTCTCCATCTACTTGTGATTTCTCTCTGTCAAATAAATAAATAAAATCTTTAAAAAAAAAAAAAAAACTCTTCTTCAAAAAAAAAAAAGAACTTTTTTTTTGTTGTTGAGGTGAAATTCCTATAACAAAATAAAAAAATTTCTATAACAAAAAAATGATTCTGAAGTGTGTAGTTCAGTGGCATTTAGGGTATTATCAGTGTTGTGTGATCACCACCTTTCTCAAATTGAAGAATTGTTTCTTCACTCCAAAAGAAGCCCCTGTATCTATAAAGCAGTTGCTTTCCCGTTTCCTCTTTTCTCAAAGGCTCTGGCTACCACCATTCTGCTTTCTGTCTCTGTGGTTTTGCCTATTCTGGATATTTCATATAAATAAAACCATACACCTTTTGTGTCAGGCTTTTTATTTAGCATATAATTTTCAAGCTTCATCTACTTTTTGATCACATATTAATATTTTATTCCTTTTAATGGCTGAATAATATTCTATTATATATATAATAGATATATTTGCCCACTGACAGACATTTGGGTTGTTTCCACCCTGTAGCTATTGTGAATAATGCTGTTGTGGATAATGTCTTTCAGTTCTTTGGGGTATATACCTAGGAGTAGAATTGCTGGGTCATATGGTAATTCATGTTTATCTTTTTGAGGATCTACTACATTGTTTTCTACATTGACTGCATCCTTTGTATTCCTGCCAATAATACATAAAGATTCCAATTTCTCTACACCCTTACATTTCCTGTTCTCTGTTTTGTTGAGTAATAGTCATTCTAATGAGTGTGAAGTAGTATCTCTTTGTGGTTTTGATTTGCACTTACCTAATGACTAATGATGTTGAGCATCTTTTCATGTGTTGCTTAGCCATTTGTGTTTCCTCTTGGGAAAAATGTTTATTGAGATCCTTTGCCCATTTTTAAATTGAACTGTCTTTTATTGTTGAGTTGTAAGAGTTCTTTATTTTGGATACTAAACCCTTATTAGATATATGATTTACAAGTTTTTTTTCCACTCTGTAGGTCATCTTTTTACTATACTGTTAATATTCTTTGAGGTGCAAAAATTTATATGAAGTACAGTTTATCTATATTTTTTGTTTCTTTTGTTGTTATATCCAAAAATCTACTGGCAAATCTTGGGTCATGAAGATATACCCTTGTATCTAACTTTGAGAGTTTTATAACTTTAGTTCTTCTATTTAGGTGACTGATAAATTTTGGGTTGATTTTTGTGTGCTGTCAGGTAGCTGTCCAACTTAAATCTTTTTCAAGTGTATATCCAGTTGTCCCAGCAGCTGGAAAAACTACTTGTTGAAGAGACTATTAGTTCCCCATTTACACACATGTCAAAAATCAGTTTGCTATAGTTATATGACAATTTCTGGGCTCTCAGTTCTATTCCACTTGTCTATGCCTACTCTTATGTGAGTATCACACTGTTTTAATCACTGTAGCTTTGTAGTAAGATTTAAAATCAGAAGTGTGACCCCCTCTAACTTTGTTCTTCTTTTCAAGAGGTTTTGGCTATATAAGACCCCTTGCAATTCTTTAGGAATTTGAGAATCAACTTTTCCATTACTGGGAAAAAAGAAAAAAGCCATTGGAATTTTAACAGGAATTATATTGAATCTGTAGGTTGCTTAGGAAATATTACCATATTAACAATATTGAGTCTTAAAATCTATGAACACAGGAAGTCCATCTATTTGTTTATTTATTATCCATGTCTTTCATTTCTTTCAGCAATATTTTGTATTTTTCAGTATACAAGACTTGCTTGGTGAAATTTATCCCCTAGGTATTCTATTCTTTTTTATGCTATTGTAAATGGAATTGTCTTTATCATTTCTTTTGGATTATTCATTGTTAGTTTACAGAAATGCAAATGACTTTTGGGACAACTTTGGTAAGTTCATTTATAAGCTCTAACAATTTTTGAGTTTATGTATATATGTGGATTCTTTAGAATATCCTATGTATAAGATTATGTTATCTGTGAATAGTGATAGTTATACCAATTTGGATACCTTTTATCTCTTTTTCTCACATAATTAGTGTGGTTAGAACTTCCAGTACAATTCTGAAGAGAAGTGGTAAAAGCCGACATACTTGTCTAATTCCTGACCTTAGTGGGATGACTCTTAGTCTTTCACTATTAAGTATGATATTAGTGGGGCACCTGGGTGGCTCAGTGGGTTAAAGCCTCTGCCTTTGGCTCAGATCAGGGTCCCAGGGTCCTGGAATCAAGCCCCGCATCAGGCTCTCTGCTCAGCGGGGAGTCTGCTTCCTCCTCTCTCTGCCTGCCTCTCTACCTACTTATGGTCTTTGTCTGTCAAATAAATGAAAATAAAATCTTAAAAAAAAAATAACAAAACAGAGCTCTCCCTTTAAAAAAAGTATGATATTAGCTGTGAGTTCTTCACATGTTAACCTTTTTCACGTGCTTAACATTTTACATGTTAAGGAAGTTCCCTTTTACTCATGTATAAGTGTGTTTTAATTTGAAAGGATTGTTGGATCCTGTCAAATCCTTTTTCTGCATCAAGAAGATCATAGAGTTTCTTTCTTCATTATTTTAATGATGTTTACATTGGTTGATTTTTCATGATGAACTACCCTTGCTTTCCTGAGATAAAATCCTACTTGGTCATATTACATAATCTTCTTAATAATGCTGTTGTATTCAATTTGCTTAGTTTGGTAGTATTTTGTTAAGAATAGCTTTTTGTTATGAATATCCATAAGAATTATTTATAGTTTTTCTTTCCTTGTGGTATCTTTGTCTGGCTTTAGTATCAGGGTAGTGCTGTCCTCATAAAATGAGTTAGGACATATTCTGTTTTTAGAAGACTTTGGGTGGGATTGTTATTAATTTTTTTTTTAAATGATTGGTAGCTTCACTAGTAAACTATCTCGTCCTGGACTTGTTTTGTTGGAAAGTGTTTTGTTCTCTGATCCACTCTTGTTATTTGTTTTAGAATATTTAGAGTTCTATTTATTGTATTAGTTTTGGAGTTTGTGGGTTTGCAAAAATCTGTCCATTTCATCAGGGCTATCTCATTTGTTGTCATATAAATGTTCATAATATTCTCTCATAATTCTTTTTACTCCTATATTGTCAGGGGCAATATCCCCACTTTCATTTCTGATTTTAATAATTTGAGTCTTCTCTCTTTGTCAATCTAGCTTAGATTTTTATCAAATTTGTTAACTTAAAAAAAAACTTGATTTTGTTGGTTCTTTTTGCTTTTTTTCTATTCTCTATTTCATTCATCTGTTAATCTTACAAAGAATTGTTATTTATGATGAGCTGTTTTACCTGCTGGTTTCAAATATTTTTTCCTTCACCTTGATCTTTTGACACTTTGGTTACAGTTTATCTCAGTGCAGAGCTCTGCATTTATCTGTCTTAGAGTTTGTTGAGTTTCTTGGATGTATAGATATAGTTCTTTTATCAAATTTGATAACTTTTCAGCCACTATTTCTTCAAATATTCTTTCTGATCTTTTCTCTATTTCCTCTCCTCTGGCTCTCCCATTATTTGTATGTTGGTAAGCCCGATGTTGTCACATAGTTCTCTTAGACTGTGGGCATTTTTCTTCATTCTTTTCTCTTTTCTTTCTATTTCACAGATTGAATAATTTTAGTCTACTTATCTTTAAGTTCACTGATTTTCTTTTCCTCTTCATATTCAAATCTGCTATTGATGAATTTTTATTTTAGTGGTTGCACTGTAAGCTCCACAATTTGTTCATTTTATGATTTCTATCTTTATTGAAATTCTTTTATTTTGTTCAGTCATTCTCCTGGTTTCATTGACCTTACAGCTTCTTTTGGCATTTTGAGCATCTTTAAGACTGTTGATTTAAGGGCACCTGGGTGGTGCTGTTGGTTAAGTGTCAGACTCTTGGTTTTGGCCTAGGTCATCATCTCAAGGTTGTGAAATCGCACCCCAAGGTGGACTCTGCACTCAGTGTGGAGTCTGCCTGAGATTCTCTCTCCCTCTCCCTCTGCCCCTCTGGCTTGTTATCTCTCTCAAAATAAATAAATATATTTTTTTCAAAGACTGTTGATTTAAAGTATTTTCAAGTAACTTTAATTCTGTGCTTCCTCAGGGACAATTTTTGTTAATTTCCCCTAGGGATGATTCATATTTCCTGTTTCTGTGAATGCTTCACAGTTTTGTTGGTTGTTGAAAGCTGAACATTTGAGTATTATAGTTAAATCTAAAAGTCATATTTTTTATCATCCTCAGGGTTTATTTTTATTGCTTGCTATGGATTATAGTTGTTTACTTAGTGAATTTTCTGAACTGTTTTTGTAAACTAGTTTTGTTTTGTATGGTAAACTATTTTTTGGTTCCATATGGTCTCCAAAGTTTCTGTTCCTTAAGCTTCTGGTCAGCTAGTGTTTTGACAGAAATGTCCTTGAATGCCTGGATCCCCACTGCCACAAAAGAAGAAGGAGGTGGAGGACGAGGAGAAAGGAAAAGGGAAAGGGGAGAAGGGAAGAGAAAGAAAGGGAAGGGAAGGGGGGAAAAAAAAAGGAAAAAGAAAGGAAAGAAAGAAAGAAAGAAAAAACTCTACCAGTACTAGCAAATTGGCTCTATGCTGTGGCACTCCTTCAAATATTTTCCAGGTCATTTATAACTCTGCCTTAGCAGTTCTTGCTGTGCTAAGCATAAACATCTGTCAAAGATAAAAGCTTAGGGTCTTCTCAGATCTCTTCTGAGTATCTTACCCTGGACATGTGTATGACTTTCTAAATTACTTGTATGTATTTTTGGGTGCTCTAATTTCCCAAAGAATTTCTCTTCCCACCTTTTCTTCCACGCATATCAGCAGTTAGTCCCAGCTATAATTTTTTTGCCCCATACAGCACTGGTAAGTTTTCATTTACTTCACAATGTTTTTTAGGAAGGTCTTCTCTAAAGATACTTTACTGCATTGAAAGAAGTCCCAGTTAGGCAAAACAAAGCAAATGCCTTGCATCATCCTTCAGGGAGACCAAAGCTGGCAGGATTTGGCAATAAGGTCTACTCTCATCACTCTGGAACCAGGGGTAAAGGTCCCAAACTGGAAACGTGTGCTGCCATCTTCAAGACTGCTATTGATCTGGGGAAGGAGTGGAGCAGGGTCAAGCAAAAATGCTACAAAGCTTTCCTGCCATTTTAAAGCTGCCTTTTCCTGATCAACATTTGCTTTGTTGCTATAAATCCTTTGACTATTTCTCAAAGTTCGTCCTGTTGATTCTGGCAGTTTTTGCTCTATTACTCAGTCCTTTTGTAGAGGGACAGGCCCTTGGAGCCACCTCCTCTGTCCTGTTTGCTGGCATCATTCTGTCTTCACTGATTTTTACATTTTCTGTCTCATAATAATTTAATACTACAAATTTCCCTTTTAGCATTTCTTTCACTATTCCCAACAAAAATTGTTGCATTGTATTTTCTTTGTCAATCAATTAGAAATATTTTCTAATTTTTCTTGTGACTTACTGGTTGATCCTTGGGTTATTTAAAAGTATGTTGTAAATTTTCTAAATATTAGATGTTTTCCTAGAAATATTCTTACTGCTGATTTTTCATTTAATTCCTTGGGGAGGGGTTGGTATGGGAATATATTCTCTAGGATTTCAATCTTTGGAGGGGTTTTTTTTTGAGACTTATTTTATTGGCTAAGCTACTGTCTATTTCAGTAAACAGTCCACATATAAGCCAAAACCAGTGTGAATTCTGCAGTTGTTGTGCTGTGATCTAATTGAATGTTAATTAAATCAAATGGTTGCTAATGTTTATCAAATTTATGTCCTTACTTGTAATTTGTTTGTTTGATCTGTTACTGAGAGAAGGTTGCTAAAAAGTTCCCCTAGGTTTATGGGTTTGTATAAGTCTCCTTTTACTTCTGTCACTTTTGTTTCATGAGTTTAAAGATCTGGTATAGTGGTTATGTCTTTCTAACTAGATGGCCGTTTTATCATTATGAAATATTCTGCTTTATCTCTGGTGTCACTCTGGGTTCTGCAGCCTACTATTTTTGATGTCAGTATGTCTCTACCATCCTCTTTATGAATAGTGTTTACATTGGTATATCTTTTCCAGCCTTTCAGCTGTGTTTTCATGGGTACAATGTGTCTATTGCAGATAGATAGCATGGAGTGGGGTCAGCCTTTTCTTCTAGCTTCTCAATATTTGCCTTATAATTGGAGATTTAAATTATTTGCCCTACTGCATTTGTTGATGAGGTAAGGAGACCATCCTGCTGGGTTGATAAAGCTCAGTCCTGCTTGGAGAGCCCAGGCCTGCTTCCTCCCTTTATTTGCAGGTGTTGAACCCTTCGAATATTTTGTAGCTCCAACTCTATCTCAGGACATGCCAGATAAAACTTTCTAGTCTTGTTTCAATGCCTCCTTCATCACTGTATCTACGGTGACTAAAAGTGAGGTTACACGTTTTTCTTCTTTAAAATATGAATTAAAACAAAGCAAGCTATAGTGAAATGAAACTAGTATTTCTTGGGTATCTAGTAATATAGTTGGATTCGTTCCTTATAACAGCTGTCTTTGAACTTTACTTGAACCGCTTTTTAGATCACATATTGGAAAACATATAAAACAAAAATTAAGTTTGAGTAAACATTTGAGGTTATGCATTATAATATACAAGCTTATTTTAAATGCAGATATTGTTTAATGGAGTTCAAAACCTGCCACCTTCAGATATGACATCTTGGCATATTGAATATTTTAAGCAGAATGAATTTGAGAAAAAGGCTGAAGCAAGAAGGTCTCTCTGACCTTGAGGTTCTTTTACCCTGAAGTATGCAGGGTGAGAGAGTTGTACTCCTTATACCCAGAGGAAAGGAGCCACCTTATCTCCAAGACAGAGGGACACCAAGAAGAATCTAAATGAACAGGCCTTGCTAAGTTTCCCCCAGTTTACTACACTTAGCTCATATTCTTTGCCTTATCATACCTTTCCACAGCTTTGCACTTTTCATCAAACCTTGCATAGAAACATTTGGGTTTAGCTGTTACTTTGAGTCTTTATTTCCTTATCAGAATTTCCATGTCACATAAAATGTATATTAAATCAATTTCTGTGCTTTCTCCTGTTCATCTGTCTTTTCACTTTGATGTTCAGACCCAGTCAAGGACCCTAAGAGGTTCAAGGAAAAATTTTGTCTCCCCTACAGCTAATTAGTGGATACTTGATATAATAGAAAGAGCATGTGATTTCTGTTCTCACCTAGGCATTTATCTTTTTTGATCTTCAAGTTTTTCATCCATAAAGGAGACAAGATTAAAGAGTGATACTGTCTATCTAACTCTATAGAATTATTATTCCATTTTGATAAGATAACATTTGTGAGTGTTTTTGCAAAGTTCAAACACCATGGAAATGAGTATAATTTCTAATGATTCTTTATATAGAATGAGAAAGAAAACTAAGGGGAATTGTATTTCTTTTTTTTTTTTTTAAGATTTGTTTATTTTAAACAAAAAGAGAGAGCATGTGGAGGGGGAGGGACAGAAGGAGACAGAGAATCCCTGCAGACTCCCCACTGAGCACAGAGCCCAACATGGGTCTTGATCTCATGACCCTGAGATCATGACCTGAGCCAAAATCGAGTCAGATGCTTAACTGGCTGAGCCACTCAGGTACCCTAAGAGAGATTGTATTTCTACTGATCCCCCGGTTATGAGTTCCTTGAGGAAAAATACTACATTTTTTTCTTTTTCTTTATTCTAACAATGTGGAGGATTACATTTATTAATTTTGAATGTTAACATTGCATTTTAGAAATAAACTCAAGCTGGTAATAAGGACATAGTATTCTCCTTTTGTACGACTTGATTCAGTTTTCTAATTTTTTTTTTAAGATTTTATTTATTTATTTGACAGACAGAAATCACAAGTAGACAGAGAGGCAGGCAGAGAGAGAAGGGAAGCAGGCTCCCCGCTGAGCAGAGAGCCCGATGCGGGGCTCGATCCCACAACCCTGGGATCATGACCTGAGCTGAAGGCAGAGGCTTTAGCCCACTGAACCACCCAGGCGCCCCAGTTTTCTAATATTTTGTAAAATATTTTACACCAATATTAACAACTGACACTTGTCTGCAAATTTCCTTTTTTTTTTTTTAAAATACTACATTTTAAAATCTTTATACTTCTAGTACCTAGTAGAGTGCCTTACATTTAGTAAACACGAATTATATATTCTGAGTATTCAGGGAAAAATTATCTCATCCATTTAGAATTATTTGTTTCATAAATGAGAGAACATATGAAACAAACCTTAAACACTGGACAGAACTTTTTTGACAGGTAAAGTTGTAGGCAGGTCTGTCCAGAGTTAAGGAATAGCATCACAGAAGTAGGAAAGAAAAGACTAGGTGGATATGAAAGCTTAATGAAGAATTTACCATGATGCTCTGAGGCATTTCCTAACCATTTATTTCTTCATTATTAGAGTCAATATAAGTGGGTGTAGAGTTGTTTAGAAATCTTCATGACAAATCTCCACAGAACATTTAAGTTTTACCCCATTGAGGTCTCTTTATCGAGGACTCAGCTCTCCTGATTTATCTTTTCTTAGAATGTAGAGCATACAAAAAGTCAAGGGTGTTGAAAAAGATTCACCTTTCCAGCTAATGAAACAAATATGAAATAAAACAAGAGTTGTATTTTTTTGAGGGGGAAAGCTATCAGATTGGCAAAGATTTTAAGAAATTATAATACATGAAACCTAAAGTTGATGAAGGCATTGAGAAATGGATATTTGAAAATATTGCTAGTGAGAGCAATGTTGCAGTCTTTAAAAAGATTTTTTTTCATCTTGGTAGTATTTATCCAGAGCTTTTTAATTTTGCATACATCTAGGAAATTATCCTAAAGGAATACCTATGCAAATCTAAAAATAGTGATTACAGAATTATGTGTAACAGTAGAAATTTGGAAGCAACCTAAATGCTCCAAAAAAGGAGACGATCAAATAAATTGCGACATTCATAAGATATAATACTATGTAGATATTAGTGCAATTATGAAAAAAATTCTAATTAATACAGAAAGAAAAATATTCATTATAAATCATTAAAATGGTTCAAAAAATTAAAATAGTTTAGTTGTCACATTTCTTTATGCGGATTTGGGAAGTATAACCAAAATCTTAACAGTGGTATTCTCTGGGTAGTGGGGATATTTGTATCTCTGAAACTTCCTATAATAAACAGTTATTATTATATAGTAAAGTTATATAATAAGTTATTATATAATAAAATATAATTTTTAAAACTACATTGCATAATCATGTAGGTGACAAAGATCTTTTGCTTGGCCAAACTTTAGTCAGATTCCTGAACCTTCTCCTAGGCCCATCTGTACACTTACTTATAAAATCTAATTATAGCAAAAAACCTACTCAGTCATTTTAATCAGGACCCCTTGATATCACCCTCAATATGTAACCAGATTCTTCCTCCTCTACCACCATCCAGGTGATGTCTCATCATCCTGGCCTGTCTTTGGCAAGAATTCTGTTAATTAGGTTTCTATAGAATTCCCTTTATCCATGATGTTTCCTCTTAGTAATTTTCCATGACCCCCACCCTGCAAGGTGGTTAGAAATTCCCACTTGCCCATGCTACCTTTGGAGTTGAACCCAGTCTTCTCTCTTCCCTATACCTATTGTAAGGGTCCTCAATAAAGTCTGCCTTACCATCCTAATAAGTGTCATTGAATATTTTTTTCTTAGATGTCCCTATCTTCTTTTCCCAGTCTCTAATTTATGTCTTCTTTATTTATAAGCAAGGCTGAGAAGTTGAGAGATTACAGTTTTGCTAAAGAATGAGACTCTCGGGGAAGATCAATGGTGATAAAGGTGGAAAAGTAGGTGGAGTATTAAAAAATAAGCTGGCAGGTTAGAGTTGACTGGCTATATTGATTGGTAAATGAGAAACTGTTGTTCTCAAATAAAATGGGCACATTTTATCCTAAGAGCCAGGGAACGAAGTTGAGAGCACTTTCTGCATTGTAATGCCTTCTCACATATTTCCTCTCTTTGGCTTTACAGAGAACAAGCAGTACAATTCAGCAAGGTCTCTCCAGATGGGATCCTGTTAGCACTCAGCTACCATGCACCAGAGTTGGATAAAATAGTAAGGTCAGTCACACAATTGCAAAGTATGCTAGTCTATGAGGAACATAAAAACAACAAGAAGGTGGTACCAAGAGTGTAGTTAGAGCTTTGCCGAGAACTCTAGCTGTAACATGGAAACATGTAATTCAATTCTTCATCTGCCAAACTTGAAATGGCAATAATATTTATTAGTATTATGGTTTGATTTATAAAATCTCTTTTTAGGTACCAACTGTCTCCTTATTAAATTAACATGAAAGAAGCACTTACATATTATTAATTTAAAATGATGCCAAATTATTTTTCTGCCTAAGGGCAATGATAGGTTATAGTCTATTCTTTTAACCAATTATAGATCATAAAAGGCGATTTGACATTCTTCTAACTGGAAGAGAGTAAGGAAATTCAATGACAACTCATGATTCTGTTAGAAAATATCAGGTCTAAAAATGAGAAAACAACCAAAATGCTTTGACTTATTATCAATTTTTACAGAGGAATGGGACACCTGGGTGGCTCAGTCAGCTAAGTGTCTTCCTTGGGCTCAGGTCAAGATCCCAGCATCCTGGGATGGGGCCTCTCATTGGCCTCGCGGATCAGCAGGGAGCCTGCTTCTCTCTCTGCCTGCTGCTCCCCCTGCTTGTGCTCGCTCTCTCTCACACACAAATAAATAAATAAAATCTAAAAACAACAACAACAACAATTTTTATAGAGCAAGACAAAGGGAATAGCATATATCACTTAAGCAATGCAGACTTCTTAAATGACCTATCGGAGAAATCAAAATAAATTTTTAGAAACCATTTGGCAAATTTTTTTAAAAAGCGTGCTCTCTATAAAAGATGGGTAGGAAGTTAAAAAAAAAAAAAAAAAGAATATGAGATCCAAAGGGACTCTGTTTGGTAAAGAATAATTATAGAATTGTTAAATATGTAATTTTAATGAGAGTAATTAAAACTATATTGGATATAAAAAAGAGGAAAGTTAATAATTCATAGAAAAGAAACAATAAACATGATCAACCATTCCGCAACTGTAGGAAAAAAGTTAAGTAGTACAAAACATGAAAGCTATCAATGAGAAGATGGTGGGCGCCTGGGTGGCTCAGTGGGTTAAGCCGCTGCCTTCGGCTCAGGTCATGATCTCGGTGTCCTTGGATCGAGTCCCGCATCGGGCTCTCTGCTCAGCAGGGAGCCTGCTTCCTCCTCTCTCTCTCTGCCTGCCTCTCTGCCTACCTGTGATATCTCTCTGTCAAATAAATAAATAAAATCTTTTAAAAAAAAAGAGAGAGAAGATGGTTAGCTATGAGAAAAAGTAAAGAGAAATATGTTTCATGATTTATAGGTATTTCTGAAGAAGAATCAAGTCCGAAAATACAAATAGAAACAATAATCATATATGTAATTTAAGAAAACTTCTTTCTTGAAAAGAATGCATTGATTGAAAGAGAATTCACACAATAATGAAAGGGAAACCTATTTTCTAATTAAATATTTAAATGACAAGGATTTAAAATAATCAAGGAGATTTTTATGTATTTATCTGTCAGAGAGAAAGAGATAGACAGTCAGGGAGAGCAGCAGGCAGAGCAGGCAGAGGGAGAAGCAGGCTCCCTGATGAGCAAAGGAGCCCAACGCGGGGCTCAATCCCAGGACCCTAGGATCATGAGCTGAACAGAAGGCAGATGCTCAACTGACTGAGCCACCCAGGTTCCCCTCAAGGAGTAGACACAAAGGAATACATTCAGACCTTTTTCAGTTTTATTTGGATATTAAAAACCAGGAGAATTTTTGTACACTTTAATAGAGTTACAACCCTGAGAGACATGTTTGTTCTGTTTACTTCTGTAGCCTTGGAAACTGGGATAGAGTCTGGCACATAGTAGACACTCAATAACTATTTTAATGAGTGATGGTTGAATGAATAAATAAAGGTTAGCTAGTTGTCCATCATGTTTATGAAGGCAAAGCATTGTTAAAAATTTAATTTACAACCATACATCCTCCTTGGACAACAAAAGAGACTTTTAGCATTGTATTTTAGCAGATGAAAATATGTAGTGTGATTAATACTTCAAGAATTGAAAAGTCATAGTATCAAGCAAACCGACAGTGCAGATGGTTACAAGAGGGTTGGACAAAATCACCACTGTTGATAGCTACTCTAGTGAGACCAGAAGCTGGTGCAGAGGTTGCTTCCTTCTAGTTGAAATATCAAAAGAAATAATCTAATTATGAGTTTTTTTCACTCATTATAAGCCTAAACTGTAATTGTCACATACACACAAATTCTGTAAAACTGACTCTGACTTCTTATAAGAGTCAATTCCGCTCTTCCTAGAGGAGCACCCCCTCCTTTATCCCCAACACACAGAAGGAGAACACACTAAATTGTGGTTCTCTTGCATCTAAAATGTTTGGGGTAAATTATTTATATTTTTTGTCTGTGATTTTTACTTTTATTTTATCAGGTATTTATATTGAATTTTTTTTTCAAAAATGAATACAAAATTATCATTGTGGTAATTTCTAGTTGTTGGTCCCTAGTGGTTAAACATTGATGGAATGTGTAAATGAAAATAAGAATTCAGTTTTGTACTGTTGAAAGATAGTAGATACTTCACCTGAGAGTCCAGTCAATTACTGAGGAGACAAACCTCTTCTTTTTTGTATATGTTATGTTTGATTTTTTTTTTTAAAGATTTTATTTATTTATTTGAGAGAGAGAACACAAGTAGGCAGAGAGAAAGAAGAGGAAGCAGGCTCCCCACTGAGCAGAGAGCCTGAGGTGGGGCTGGATCCCAGGAGCCTGAGATCATGACCTGAGCCAAAGGCAGAGGCTTAACCCACAGAGCCACCCAGGCACCCCTGTGTTATGTTTGATTTTGACAACTTTTGAATCATACAACAGCTCTGAACAAATTTTCTCTAAAGTTGGCTCTTAAAGTCCTCATTGTATCTTTCTGACTAAATGAACAATTCAAATTAGATCTTGATTCTTCATATAAGCTCCTGTTTCTTCTCCATGCCTCAAAAAGCCATCACTGACTTTCACAATGCAGGACACTTTTTAGAGTCTTAACTTGATTCAGCAGATTTGCCTGAAGGTGAATGAAGCGTGGAGATTTAGATGGAACTGTCTAATATAAGAACATGTTATTCTATCATTAGTAAGAAGAATTAAACCATTGGTTCTGCTGTTCCCCAGGTTTCAAAGCCAATTTTCTTCCCCCTCCCCAGGTAACTTGCAAAAGTGAGGAGTCAAATTATTAATTCAGAACAGGAGACACCATATTGTTACACAATCAACTCTCTGTCTTCTAAATGATGGACTCAATGAGGATGGACCAAGAGAGGTCACCTTCAGATGTATTATTATAATGAAAATTACTGGCCTGGAATTAGTGGAACAAGATTATGCCAGAGACCCCTTCCTTTTTGAAATATGACTTTTTAAATACGACAAGAACTACAAAATAAGATAAATGTTTTTCAGTAGAGGAAAGTAGATTCTTCTGATCCACTATTTTGGGCTGTTTATCCCTGCTTCCTTAGACAGAGTTTTAACTCCGTGTAACAATGGAAAGCCTGAGAGGGCTGTAGGATATTATTGTAACTAAGTAGTTACTATATGGGACATGAAATAATTCTTTCTCTAGCAGCAATAATTAGCCACTCAGAGTTTGCATTCAGGCAACTAAGTTACCTGAAAATTTGGTCTGGTACAGAAAACAGCTAAGAGAATACAAACAACACCCATAAAGACGGCTAGCTATTATGGGAATAACATTGCAAGCTAAAAATAATTTGGATAGAAGATAAAATGGTTTCCGAAGTGGTTCATCAATCTCAATGCAAATTTTGCACATAGGAGAGTGCACTGTGAATCCATCAGACTCCAACAGTGCCTTTCACTAGACTTCACTTCACCTTGTCAAGGAAATAGTTAAAAAACATGTAAACCCTCAACTAAAATGCCAGGCTATTAAAGCCATTTAAAAAATTGTCAAGTTTGCATTGCGCAAGAATCAGAGTGAGTGGAAACGGGCCCTTGATGAACCATATTTCAGTCTTGAATAGTAAAATTCAGTGCTGTATCCTAATAACACATTTTAAAACTTTAGTAACTTGATATGATCATTAAGCAAATGAATACATGCTTTTCTAGTTTAGAAATTAGAGAAATTTCAGAAATTTTAGTTTACAAAGTAGAGTCCTCCACTTTGTTGATAATATGGTTCATCTATTTTTTCAAAATATATTTGAGTACCTATTAAATGCATTGTAAAGTTACCTAGGCAGACTGTGACATTTACTTGGAGTCAGATATTTAAGTCAAATGTTTATTTTGCTACTCAACAATTTTATTAAATGTTATTATCTCTAGTAATTTGTTCATAAGCTATTTGGGTTTTCTATGCAAAAAAAAAATAATAAAATGTGTACATAATGACAATTTCATTTATTTTCAATCATTTATTTTACTACTATTTGTTGTTTCATTTTACTATAATTTATTTGCAAAAATTGGCAGAAATGTCTTTGGCATCAATTTATTTCTTCATTTCCTTTTTGTCATTTTTGATATATTTTTTATTTTTTATTTTTTAAAGATTTTATTTATTTATTCAACAGAGAGAGATCACAAGTAGGCAGAGAGGCAGGCAAAGAGAGAGAGAGGAGGAAGCAGGCTCCCCACCAAGCAGAGAGTCCAATGTGGGACTCCATCCCAGGACCCCGAGACCATGACCGGAGCCAAAGGCAGAGGCCCAACCCACTGACCCACCTAGGTGCCCCTCATTTTTTATATTTTTAATGAAGTATAGAAACATATAAAAGTGCATGGAACTACATGTATAACTCAAATTACCACAAAGAGAATATCTGTGTAGCCATCATCATGATCAAGAAGTAGAACATTACAAGAACACTAGAAGCTCCCAATAGGTCTCCTCTCAGTTTTGACCTCTTCATTTCCTGAGATTTATTCTTCCATTTAATCCAATTTATTCTGTTTCATTTTACTGTTCTCTATTCTATGGATATAACATAATTGTTTTTCTGTTGATGGGCATTTGGATTGTTTCCAATTTTTACTTATACAAGAAAGATAGCTACATATGTGTTTTTTGGTGCACATGTGCAAGTATATATATATTTTAACATATACCTGTAAAGTGAAATGGCTGGCATTCACAGATACTGATACTCCATTTTCCAAAATGGCTGTACCAATTTACAGTTCCATCAGCAATGTAAAAGAATTCCTACTTCTTCATATTCATACCAGAATTTGGTATCATCAGTATTTTTAGCTTTTGCCATTTTGGTGATTAGATAGTTGTATCTAATTATTTTAAAAAATCATTTTCTGGGCACCTGGGTGGCTCAGTGGGTTAAGCCGCTGCCTTCGGCTCAGATCATGATCTTAGGGTCCTGGGATCGAGTCCTGCATCAAGCTCTCTGCTCAGCAGGGAGCCTGCTTCCTCCTCTCTCTCTGCCTGCCTCTCTGCCTACTTGTGATCTCTCTCTGTCAAAGAAATAAATAAAATCTTTTAAATAAATAAATAAATAAATAAATAGTCATTTTCCTGAATACTAATGAGGTTCGTCCTCTTTTCATATCTTTTTATGTCAGCTGAGTATCTTAAAGCTCTATTTTACCTTTCACATTTCAATTTGCAATCAACCTGTAATAGATTTTTATATATAATGTCAAGTAGAGGCAAGATTCTAATTATTTCAGCACTACATTCTTCAGTTCTACCTTTATATAAATCAAGTATGTTCAGTGACTGAGTTAATATCTAGATTCTATTATGGTTCATGGTCTTTTTTTCTGTTCTTGTACCAGTATCCATATTGTATTCCTTATATAGATTTACAAATAAGAATTGATACCATTAAATTCCTCCTACTATGTTCTGAAGTTTTTACATTCCTGTTTAAGTTTCATAGTCATATGACAATTTAAAAAAATGTCTTACTGGGCGCCTGGGTGGCTCAGTGGGTTAAGCCACTGCCTTCGGCTCAGGTCATGGTCTCAGGGTTCTGGGATCGAGTCCCGCATCAGGCTCTCTGCTCAGCGGGGAGCCTGCTTCCCTCTCTTTCTCTCTGCCTGCCTCTCTACCTACTTGTGATCTCTGTCAAATAAATAAAGAAATAATTTTTTAAAAATGTTTTACTGAGTTCCTGAGATTGTGTTGAATCTCTAGGTCAATTTGCAGTGAATTGATAACTTTAAGTTTGATTCTTCCAATCCATGAATATAGTATATTTTTCTATTTACTTAATTTTTCTGTTGTTTCTCTGAACATTTTATTGTTTTCTACTGTATTTTTGTATTTTCTATATATTTTCTTACACATCATTTTTTCCCAGTCTGTTCTTAAGTACCTGATGGCTTTATGATATTATTAATTTTTAAAATGTTTTCTGCATATGGAATGTAAGAATTGATTTTTGAATATTCATTGACCTTTATCCAGCAATCTTGCCAGGCTATTAATTTAACAGTTTTCTCTATACATTTTCTAAACTTCTAATTATATCATTTGCAAGTAATGGCAATTTTCTTTTTTCCAATGTTTTTATTTATATAAGTAGTTAGTGCCTTATTATATAATTAGGATCTCCAGGGCAATGTTGAAAAGCAAGGTGTTAGAAATTTTCATCTCTTCAAATGTTGCTTCCACCCATTCCCTCTTTCTACTCCTTTTGGAATTCCAATTTACCTGTAGAACTTCTCTATAATCTATTTATCTTACCTTCTCTTTTGTGTTTTTCTAAACTTTTGTCACTTTCTGATTCAATTTTAATGTTTTATTTTAACTTATATTAGAAGTCCATAACTTTCTCTCCAGTTGTGTCTGACTATTAACCCACCAATTGAGTTCTTAATTTTAATTATTACATTTTTTAGTTCCAAAATTTGTCCCTAATTCTTTCTTTTATAATTCTAGCTCTTTGCCAAAATTATCCACTTACATTTTTATCTGAGAACATATTAAGAATTATTTAAAAGTATGTATTTGAAAGCAACTGAAATTAGCACCCTGATCCTTGGAGTCTAACTCTTTTGGTATTTACTAAAACCTGTGAATTTAGTAGCACAATTCTCCCACTGACAGGATCTGAATATCAATTTTTTGGCCTCAGTCCCTTGGGGATGTTGATTTCTTGAGTTACTCATCCTCTCAGTTTTTTCTCCCAGGATTTGAAAATCCCCTCAGGGAAAAATTGGCCACATTTACTTTGCTACATTTCCTTCTTTCTCCTATACCTTATTTCCACAGTTTCTCATTGTTTCTTGATTGTCATTATTGTTGTTGTTTCATGTTTTCTTTTTTTTTTGCAGCTTTCGTTGTTGTTGTTGTTTTTATTTGTTCTTTTAGCTGTTCCAATGGCTTCAAACCTGTTTCTTGTGTTAGTCTACTTTGTCCAGTTCTTTTCAGTTCAAGGGTGGAGCCTAATTATTTAATAGTTCTCTGCTGAAATTTAAAATTTCTTTATTTTTCATTTCTATTCTAACTGTGAAAGAAAATTTTGAGAAACTTTCAACCAAAGAGAACATAGAGGAACATCTACTGAATATCTATTATGTACCCCACCATCAGTTTGTATTTTCATTAATCATCCCCAAATTCTACGAAATCATCACTTTTTATCTCTTTTCAAAGTTAAAAAAACAAACAAAACACAATAACCCTAAGAAAAAGTGGCTAGAAGATTTCCCCCATGAATTCTTATATATTAATGGGATTCAGGTTAAATGAAGAAGTTAATTCAGGTGGCATGGGCAGATATTGAACCAACTGAGCCACCTAGACACCACATGTATAACTTTTGACTCCCCCAAAATTTAACTACTAGTAACCTACTATTGACTGTAACCTTACTGATAACATAAACAGTCAATTAGCACATTTTTATGTTATATGTATTATATACCTCAATATCCATTCTTACAATAATCTCTAACTTTTTCTTAATTTTTTTTTTTGTATTTCTAGGCTAGGCACTTCATTTGCAAGTGTTTTTTCAAATTGTCAAAAATCTCAAAAAAATTTTTCCAACATATTTATTGAAAAATACCCACATAAATGTGGACCTGTGTAGTTCAAACTGTGTTGTTCCAGGGTCAACTGTATTTGCTTGCAGTCATATTCTAACTAGGTTCCCTTATTCCTCATTTTAAAAATCATCATTTTGAATTTTCTCATTCCTTAATCTCATTTCTTGCTTCCTGATGTTCATCCAGACTCTTAATATGCTTCCTTCCCTGCCACACTCCCATTTTTTTTTTTTTTTTCAAAATTTCATCAGCTGGGGACGCCTGGGTGGCTCAGTTGGTTGGACGACTGCCTTCGGCTCAGGTCATGATCCTGGAGTCCTGGGATCGAGTCCCGCATCAGGCTCCCAGCTCCACGGGGAGTCTGCTTCTCCCTTTGACTTTCTCCTCACTCATGCTCTCTCTCACTGTCTCTCTCTCAAATAAATAAATAAAATCTTTAAAAAAAATTTTTTCATCAGCTGGAATGATTGCAACCTTAAGTATAACTTAGTCAATAGTTTTTTAGCTTCATGCTTTCCAGCTTTCAGTTTTCAACTTCTGTATTTCTCTTCATTTTTTTAAAAGATTCATTTATGTATTTTAGAGAGAGAAAGTAAGTGTGAGTGAGGGGAGGAGAGGCAGAAGGAGAGAGAATCTCATGCTGATTCCATGCTGGATGTGAGCCCGATGCGGGCTGAGGGGGTGCCAGTCTCAGGACTCTGAGATCAGGACCGGAGCTGAAATCAAGAGTCAGATGCCTGACCAACTGAGCCACCGAGGCACCCCTTTCTCTTCATTATTAATTGCTGTCCAATAAATGGCGATTGTGTATTAGCATGCAAAACACAAATGAGGAAGAGCAGTCAGTCTTTCTGGGAAAAGAAACCAAAAAAAGAAATTCTAAACAGTATTTCCCAAAGTGAAGTTTAGAAACTTCTGTGCCCCACCTAGATAGGCTCATGGAAAAAGGGGGAATATAGAAATAGCTGTACCTAAGATAGAGAAAGACTAAGGAGAATGACATAGAGAGTAGAAGAAAAGGGGTACTAGATACTTATGTTAGAGAAGAGTCACTGTATGGGGCTTGTGACAGGGGAAATTATATTACCATCACCTCTAGATTAAGCACAATTTCTTAGTCTTCTTTCTGTCCTACCCTTCCTAACTAAACACATTTTAAAAATATAGTAAATGTTTATTTGAGTTATACAATAATAAATGAACAGGAAGAAAATTATATCAGTAGGAAAAAACAACTTCATATGATCTCATAGCAAATGCTTTCCATGTGCATTATCTAATCTTCTCTTCATTTAGCATTAAAAGTAATGGGAAGGTCAGTGTCCTGGGGGAAGGTTATTATTTAATATTTATTATTTAATATTATTATTTATATTTATTTAATATTAAGAATGTGTATCATTTTATTTTGCATAAATTTTAGTTTGAATGTTGACTGAATATTTAGGTGATTGTTAAATTCGATGCTAACTTACAGGGCTTTGATTATTCCAACACTTCTAAGACTTGTCTGGTGGTTTCTGAAACAAAAGAACAGCTGGACTTACAAGTTACCACTGAGTTTACTTGAGAATCTTATCAAAGAACACAATTTTACTAATAAAATTTCCAGCCCACTCAGTTAAAAACACCAGATGGCACTGTTAAAGAGATGTGTGGGAAGACTGAGAGCATAAGTGTGTTAAGGATAAAAAGGATAAAATGTTTAAACCTTGACTTCAATCCATGTCTTTGGGTAATCCTTTCTACTAGAAAAATCTAGAGCTCAGTAAAATATTACCTGACAAGTTATATATTAGCAACAGGCTCAATTTTTACTTTAAAAGCAGTTAATTTTAAAAAGGTTACTTTATTTTTATTGTATTTTCTGAATTCATATTATTTATATCTGTGCAACTATGAATAGTAGAGTGAGCTTAAATATTTTAATTGCCTTATTTTGATTAAGAAATAATGTGAATGGTGTTGGGGGGAATGCCTGAATGGCTCAGTTTGTTAAGCGACTGACTCTTGATTTCAGTCATGCTCTCAGGGTGGGGGGAATCAAGCCCCAGATCAGCTCCATGCTCCATGGGGAGTCTCTGGGGGATTCTCTCTCTCTCCCTCCCCCTCTAGCCCTCCCCCTGCTTTCTCTCTTTTCAATAAATATATTGTGTCTTTTTTTTTTTTTAAGATTTTATTTATTTATTTGTCAGAGAGACAGAGAGAGAGAGAAAGAGAGAGTACAGGCAGAGGGAGAAGCACGCTCCCCACTGAGCAGGAAACCCAGTGCAGGACTTGATCCCGGGACCCTGGGATCATGACTGGCAGACGCTTAACTGACTGAGCCACCCAGGCGTCCCTCAAATAAATTTATTTGAAATAAATAAGTCCTAAGAAAGAAAGGGAGGGAGGGAGGAAGGAAGGAAAAAACAAAGGATAGGAAAGGAAAAAGAAAAGGAAAGGACAGGAAGATGTGGGAGAAGTATTAAAGAAAGCAACTTAGGAGACAACAAACCAAATACAAATTTAAATATATAGTCACTGACTCATTTCTGATTCTAATCTTCATTAGAGTTAATTTTCGTTGTCTTCTGAATGACATTGCAACTTTTTTTTTTTAAAGATTTTATTTATTTATTTGACAGAGAGATCACAAGTAGGCAGAGAGGCAGGCAGAGAGAGAGGGAAGCAGGCTCCCCACTGAGCAGAGAGCCCGATGTGGGGCTTGATCCCAGGACACTGAGATCACAACCTGAGCTGAAGGCAGAGGCATAACCCACTGAACCACCCAGGTGCCCCAACATTCCAACTTTTCTAATAGGATGGACTTCTCATTTTTTTAAACATTCTCAAATATGGATTCTGATGGCTACTTCTGATTTAGAAAAGCATTAAGAGTAGTCATTCGTTTCCAGTGGTTATAAGTAGCCCATGATAACAAGAGGTTTATTCATTAATTAACTGGAAAATGTAGCTATACCTACATCTTAAAAAGGCAATATATATCAAATGTGTATATAATACAATATATATAAATAATAGGATAAGATATATATGATAATGAATAAATTATAGAGTAACAAAATGTAAAGCCTTTCCAGCTAAGCAAAATAAATAAACATAAATAGTGCTTTTATAGCCATCTTGATTAAAAAAGTATTGCTACTACTGGCCCACCCCAAACTCTAAGTTTACCTATCTTCTAGTCAGCTGTGTTTCAATGCATTTAAAGAGATTCAAGTGAGAATGTGTTTGGTATAGCAAAACCATTTCAATGATAGGAAAAACTAGCCAAATAAGCATCCTAGTGATGGCGTGTTGTCAAAAACCTAGTAAGTTAGGAAATCCAGCTGCTCAGTGGCAGTGGTAGAAGCATCATAGACAATGCGCAGCATTCAGAAGCAGTATGTTTTATTAGTAGGGAAATACCAGGAAATTACACGTTGCTGACTCTAAATGAGTTGGTAAAGACAGAAACAAGTCTATCTTCCTCTTCTCTGTGTTTTTCTCTCCTTCCCTCTTCAGACCAGAGGATGAATAAAAATTAGACAGCAATTGGACTAATTGCAGAAAGAGATGGAGGTAAGCCCCCAAACTCGCTGACTTTCAGACCTCTCCAGAAAGCTCCCACTCATTTTCAGAGTGCAAGAGCTGCTAATTTGGCAAATCAGATGAATCGCCCAGTTTTTGACTGTCCCTCAGCCTTTCTGAGTCTCTCGCCAACTTTTCCTTTGTGGCTTTACCTCCCTCTCTTCTTTCTCTTCAGATGGCGGAGGATCTAAAACCACAAAGACTGCATTTTACCCCTTTTTCCCAGCAAGCGAAATCACAACAAATGGTGGACACAGGGGTTATCAGTAAGGTCAAACTGATGAAAATTCACTGGAGGGTGTGATGGTCCGTTTCTGCCATCCTACAGCTATATTATTTCTACTCATCTCATTCTATTTTTTCCTACATACCTAGTTAACAAGAGACAAAATCACCATCCAAACCAAATAATTTCATTGCCTGATTTTCTCACTCTTGATAGTTGCAGAAGACTCTAAAAGCAATAAATGTGGTGGTGGTGGTGATGGTATTTGTACAAAGACTAGGCACAATAAACTGGGAAATTTGAAATTTTGAAATTTATGACAGGGTGGTTAAATATGAATAGGGATTTTACTCTGCCAAGTTGAGCAATTGTGAATTCTGTTTTATAGCCATTTACTCTAAGCAACAGATAAAACCAAAAAATATGTCCGAGACATTGCATAAATGAAGGACCTCATTGTATTAAAGACATTTCACTATATTAAAGGGACCTCACTATAATAAAGCACAGATTGACTCTTATTCAAGATGCAAAAATAAAATTCTCCTATTCAAAGAAAGTAACAGACAGGTCTTGGGGTATCCATATTTTATATGGTATCGAGGTATCGATAATAAATGCTATCCAAAAGGAATTTCACAAAGAATTAATTTACATTTCATTTTTCTTCAATATGTAAAACAATGAAGAAATTTTCAGGACATAAAAATAGAAATCCATTTATTTCCTAATTTGCTTGTTTATTCATTGGAACATGATATTTATGAGTCCTATTATGTTATTGGTAGCACCTGGTAGTTTAGATAGCCTGAGGGCTCATCTGAAGCTACCTCTTCACCCTTTCACTATGGAAACTAGATTTCTCTGTGCAAATCAACATAATATGGGAATATATAAACTAATGTCAAAGAGAAAAGTTCTTCCTCAGGCTTGTTACATTTTTTTGAAAGTTTAACAAATTTAAAGATTTGGAGTGCCTATCAAAGGACAGTTGGTTGTAAGTCATGGCATTATAGAAGGACGTGGACATGAAGGGAAACATCAGTCATTTACATCCAAAAACTGTCCAAAAAAATGGGTTCATGGTCTGAGAACTTGAGTTATCCAGTCTAGTAGTAGTAAATCTATCTTCTGTGGAAAAAGATGCACTGGCCCAATGCTTTTAAGCATTCATTTCAAATAACCAATTTCCCAAATTTCAAATAACCAAAATTCCCAATCATAAAGAACAATTTGTGATTTTTCTTTCAACATGCAGAAATTCTGTTTGCAATGTCACTATTTCGGTAATTTGCTAACGGGGATGAAATCCACTGGTTGTTGAACTTGATTTTTGGCTTTTAGACTTATCATGGTACATTAATAAAATTGACATTCTGATTTCTCTGTATTTGTCTCATAGACTTACTTCAGTTATTCAGACTGTTTAAGTCTGATCAAGTCTGGAATACCTAAAGTGCCATTTTTAGACTGCTTTGGGGAACACAACTGTCCCAAGAATTGTAAAGAGGTATTTCTAAAATTTAGATTCCATCCTCAAATACATTTGGAACTAGATTCATATTCACAGTTTACTTACTCACTAGCTATATGACCTGCTTCAAATTCTTAAACCTTTTATAATACGAAAAGAAATCCTTATTTTATATATTATATATATATATATATGGATAGATATATATTATATATCTATATATATTTTGTATATGAATTGGAAAACTATATTTTAAAAAAGGAAAGTACTGAGCCAGTGCATAGCACTTAGTAAGTGTTTAGTAGGTGGTAAATAGTGAGCATAGCAGCAGTTTCAGAAAATAGTCCCTAAATTTCTGTACTATTTATGTCATTATGTCATTATATCAGAAGTCATTGAAATTATCATCACATCAGCTTACGTAACATTTTATTCATTTGTACTTACAGTTCCTTATGTAAGCTGGAAACTAATATTAAACTAATTTCTAGAAAATTCTTCTAACAACAGGTTTAAATTCACCATCAAAAGACCTTCAGGCAATTCATCAGAGAAATGAATGATGGTGAATGTGATCTTACAAAGCATATTAATAAATATATGAAAGAAACATGACTCATCGAGAAGAGTAAACATAGCTCTATTGACTAAATTATAACAATCAACCAGATGATAATAAAACATTATGTGAATTCATATAATAGCTTTTATTGGAGCAACTGTACATTTAACCAGTGATGATAAAAGCAAAATATTTACAGAAAATATTGGCGATAGCAAGGATTATAGTTTCTTTTTTTCTTTCTTTCTTTTTTTGAGAATGAGGAGAGAGCACAAATGGGCAGGGCAGAGGGAGACTCTTTTATTTATTTATTTTTTAAAAGATTTTATTTATTTATTTGACAGAGAGAAATCACAAGTAGATGGAGAGGCAGGCAGAGAGAGGAAGGGAAGCAGGCTCCCTGCTGAGCAGAGAGCCTGATGCGGGGCTTGATCCCAGGACCCTGAGATCATGACCTGAGCCAAAGGCAGAGGTTTTAACCCACTGAGCCACCCAGGCGCCCCCAGAGGGAGACTCTTAAGCAGACTCTTCACTGAGAACAGAACCCAGCATGTGGGTCAATCTCCCAACTCTAAGGTCAAGATTCCAAGATTATGACCTGAGCCAAAAACCAAGAGCAGGTTGCACTTAGCCAATTGGGCCACCCAGGTGCTCCAGATTATAGATTCTATAAATTAGAGAAGTTCTAAAACATCCAATCAAAACATTTATTTTAAATTAAAATGCCCTAATAAAGAGCCCGTTTGGGTCCAAACGATGACTGATCACTCAAGATGTATCAATAGGCCCTATGACTTTTTACATGAATCATAAATACAGTTACACAGTTTAAACAAGAATGTTCAGCACAGAAGAAACTTCCTCACACCTTATGAGATTACCACTCATCTTATTTTTTTAATACCCTTCATTTTTTCACATCGATACGTATAAAGGTAGAGTGTAATGTGTTGAATTGATCTGAATTTTTAACTTTTGTAACTAAAGTTTAAAAACAACAATAAAATGTAACTTTACTTTAAACAAACTCTATAAAAAATGCTTTTTTTTATCTTGATCTGTATATTCTACAAGTTAGTTAGAAACCGTCAAAACCACCATTTAGTTACAAATGACTGAAGTACCTGAACAAACAATTGTCACACGAAGAAATAAAATTAGCAATCAGGAAAAATTGACAACTGTATTAGATATCAAAAGAACTGAAAATAGAGGAGGCTGGGTGGCTCAGTTGTTAAGTGTCTGCCTTCAGTTTGGGTCATGATCCCCAGGTCCTGGGACTGAGCCCGGAATCAGGCTCCCTGCTCAGTGGGAAGCCTGTTTCTCCCTCTCCAACTCCTCCCCGCTTGTGTTCCCTTTCTCGTTGTTTCTCTCTCTGTCAAATAAATAAATAAAATCTTAAAAAAAAAAAAAACCCACTGAAAATAAACATAATAAGATATTAACTTTGTTCATTAAATCAGCAAAAATAATAGAAACTCCTAGGGTAATAATATTCAATGCTGGTGAGGTAGACTAAAAAGAATATTGATTTTGGTGTCTGCCAGTTTGAATCCTAGATCGCTGGATCTTTCTATTGCTATGTGATCTTTAATACATTTTTTGCCTGTCTGAGCTTCTTTTTTCTTATCTTCAAATGTGGGGATAGAAATATTTTCTTCCTAGAGTTGTGGTAAGAAATTAAGAAGGATGATTTCTGTTCTTTTTCTCACGAGTGAATATCAATAGTATGTGCATATAATTGACACTCATTTGATATTTATTAAATGAGTAATTGGATAAACAAGCAAAGAAATAGGAATAGAAGCTATAAGCACAATAGGCAAAGAGATATCCTATAATTGTTTATTCCTTTTTTTTTTTTTTGCAGATGTTTCAACAAAACTTTTTATAATGCTGATGTCAACATAAACTGATTCAGTGCTTTTGGAAATTAACATGGAAACTTGTTATACATGACATACAATTTTTCAAATGCAACCATTTTTTTCTAGTAATTTATACTTCACATTTTTCCTAAATAAGATAAATGCTTTATGAAAAACATCTTCAAAATAGTGCTAAGTGTAATAGTGAAAAAATTTAAGCAACTTACAAGTTCATCAAATAAGAACTTGTTGACTAAAAGCTAAAACACACAATCACTAAAATATTTTATAGATCATTTAAAAGATATATGTGAAGATCCTATACCAAAATAGAGAATATATTTTATTGAGTTCTGTTTTCTTTTACCCTGGTAGCACCTTCATCATCTTTCTTCTAAGATTAATCCCTTTCAGGATCCTAGCATGGCTAACAGTTACAACTGAAGATACTTGGATATTTGTTCACAGCAAATGTAAAAGAGAGAGAGTACCTTCCAGAAGTTCTTCCAGAACAGTGAAGAAGAAATTTCCCCCAAACTCCTTGCCAATCACTGTTAGCATCTCAATATCGTGAATGTTGCTATTGCCTATCTCTGGGCCAAAAACTAAAAATGGGAGTGTGACTAATATTAGAACTGCCAGGCCCACTCTTAGAGCTTTCTAGGAGGCACTTAAACTTCAAGGCCAAGATGTAGTTAACTAAATAGTGGAAGTCACTTTGGAAGGAGATAGGTGATAATGGATTCTGACTCGTGAATAGCATGTCCACTATAACATCCCCAAAGGGAAAACATTTATATATTTTTAATGTCAGTGCACATATAAGAGAAAAAAGTATTAGCCAAAGAATACTTTCCAGTAACAATTTGTTTTCGGAAGTCATTGCTGCTGGATAGATAGGACTCAAGAAGTTCTAAGATATGCTTGTAAATGGGAATTTTCCTGCCTGGCACATCTCAGGGAGACCGTCAGGACCTCATTAGCTGTCCTTCAAGCTGTGCTTTCTTTGCCCTCCTGTTCTGTAAGAGGCGGGTCCATTTTCTCTGAGCAGAGTTTTCTCTCTGATGGCATGGCCTGGACACTCTCAAGCTTTTAACGGATGGAGTCTTTGAGCAGAAAGCTTACTAGATGATGTTCTTTCTTAAATTGAATTTGCTCCACCAAAAAATGTTCCCTGGCCTCATGTAGCAGCAGTACTGTGTGCTCTTCAAATTTTCAACACTCACCAAGCACGCAGGAGACAAGAACTTTCTCCAGCCTCCCATACATTCTGGCCATAATTAAGTGGACATTAGTTTCCAGGTCATTCAATAATTTTCATAAATCTATTTTAACTTTTTCATTAGTCTGTTCTATAATGTAATAGTTAAAAAACTAAGATCCCCCATTTTATCTAAAATTAAGTTTAAAACAATTGTTTTTAATAGGCAGAAAGGGTGTTAAGGTCTAGAGAATCTAAGAATAAAGTTTTTTGCCCTATATGTATTTCAGTTTTAGAGAAGTTTTACTCCTAGAATATAGGTATAAAGTTTAAATATCATTGATCAAGTCCAATTCAATTATAGTGCTTCCTACATATATCACTCTAAAATATTTTTACATTAAAGCAGAAAGTCCTCAAGTTATATAACTGTATTGTCTATACAACATTTTTTTTTCATGCTGATACAATGTCTTGTCCTAATCTGTAATTCTGGATCTTGTTTATTCATAACCAATAGAATTAGCATAAACTAATAAATAAGTACATGAAGTATAGGGCTCCCCCAACTTAATCACTTGAATGATATTCATTTCTAGTGATATAAAATGTCCTACTCTAGGGGTGCCTTGGTGGCTCAGTCATTGGGGGTCTGCCTTCGGCTTGGGTCATGATATCGGGTTCCTGGGACTGAGCCCTACATGGAGCTCCCTACTCAGAGGGAGGCCTGCTTCTCTCCCACTTCTCCTGCTTGTGCTCTCTCTTTCTGGCGGTCTCTCTCTCTGTGTCAAATAAATAAATAAAATCTTTAAAAAAATAAAATGAAAAAATAAAATGTCCTACTCTAGGGAAAAAAAAAAATGCCTCAAATGGATTTATACTAGGTTGCTATTTGTATCAGTTTATGGTGAAGACTATAGCAAAGTGGTAAAAAAAAAAAAAAAAAAAATTCAACAGCTCAGAGATAAATGTTTCCCTCTCACAGGTAGAAGTCCTGGGAGGGTCATTGGATTCCACTGCCTGACCTCACCCCAGAGACCCTGACAAGTGGGACTGCTCTCCTACCCTCCAGGGTATTGTCCTCTTCTGCAGGTAAGTCTGGTTATCACCACAGTTTCCCCGAGGGGAAGGAGGAAGAGCAGAAAGGCCACCCAGGTAGTATGATAAGGTATGGCCTGGAGGTGGCACACGGGCTTTCTTTTTGCATTTAATCACGAGCTTTGAGTCACATGTTTACTCAGGCTACTAGAGCCAGAGAGAAAGAGAAACTCTGCCTGAGGGATCTACTATGCTTTTAGTTCATTGTTCCTTTGAGACAACGGAATAGTAGCTGATACTATTTGTAAATATTGGTATTTCACATTCATTTTGTTATATATCTGAATATGAGGAATCAACCCAACTTGAACTTTGTAAGTCTAAAAGAAAAAAAAATGAACACTGGATTATTATTTATTAATTTATTGATCTTTTTCTTAGCTGTGAGAGTTTCTTTGAAGAATAAAACTGAGTTCTGAGGAAGGAAAATAAAATTATTTATTAAGAAATAATTCAAAATTTCTTTAAGTTTAAAAATGGAATCCCCTGAGTTTCGTGTGTGTGTGTGTGTATGTTTTAAGATTTTATTTATTTATTTGACAGATCATAAGTAGGCAAAGAGAAAGGCAGAGAGGTGGGGGAAGTAGACTCCCTGCCGAACAGAAAGCCCAATGCGGGGCTCAATCTCAGGACCTTGAGATCATGACACAAGCCAAAGGTAGGGGTTTAACACACTGAACCACCCAGGCACCTCAAATAAACTCCCGGGAGTTGTAAGCAGAGCTGAATGAGTAAGTTGTTGTATCGCTCAGATACCCACCACTACTCCTATGGGGACTGTGGATCCAGTCAGGTGCCCTGATAGCTTCAAGGCAAATACTTCGGACTCACAAAGCATTTCAGTTTTCCTGTTCTCCCAACTCATTGCTTTATAAGTCCCCATTCCTCAAATATAATTTAGTTGAGAAATTTAAATTACTGTGTCTGTGAAAAACACATTTTATTGAATTTATAATTCAACGTGAACTCTATCAGATGCTTTTGCTCACTAAAAGGCAAAACAGAAGGAATAAAAAAAGGAAAATATATTGAATGGAAAATTCTGAAGAAAAATTTTATTTGATTTTAAATTTGGTTGGGAAAGGGGATACATGCGTGCAGGAGAGTATTAGTAGAATCAGGGAGGGTGGCAACCACACCTCTGCAAGGTGAATATCTTTTTTTTTTCTTTTTAAAGATTTTATTTGAGAGAGAGCGTGAATGAGCGCGCAGGCACGGGCTGGGGGAGGGGCAGAGCGAGAAACAGAGACCTGGAGCCCTACCTGAGCTGGAGCCCAGGACCCTGAAATCATGACCTGAGCCCAAGGCAAATGCTTAATTAACTGAGCCACCCAGGCACCCTGAAGAATTATCTTTTTAAGCAATAGCAAACCGAGATTCAAATACCACTATAGTTAGCTGAAACCTTTTTAACCTTAGAGGAAAACTGTATGTAAATTTAGGGGGAAGACTGATTAATCAGGATTCTCTTGGCATAGATTTTCCAGTTATATAGATAAAGAGATTATCTAAAGGTGTATTGGACCTCTATCAGCAACTCTATCCTTTTTTAATGTGGCCTAAAAGTGTGGAAAAACTAAACACATTATATTTTATTTCCATAGTCCTTCACCTCATTAAGCTTTGCTAACATCATTTCATTGACAAAATATGTTGTTTTATTACAAAATACTAGGAAACAGTTCTTACTTTTGTAGTTCAGAAGGTCAATCAGGATCAAGTTAGTGAACTACCCTTCCAGAGGAAAATTACTGTCCTTCTAAGTCATAAACATGATCAAATCATGAGGAAAGGAAGCTGTAGTCATTCTCTGCTACTAGTGAAATGTTACATTTCACACAGTTCCTATACTGTGAATCTATTTCTCTGTAACTACAATGTAGGTAATGATTTGCTGCTGGTTTTTACGTTTATGATACCATCAAGTCACGGAGCTACTGTTATTAGGCCGCCCAGCTTTCATTAAGCCGATCAACCCTTTCACTGTATGATGCTTTTATTGTCCAATTCATTCGGGTGCATTTGTGGCCATACATACAAGCTAGGGGAAGTATGTAAGAACCCACAGTATCTTTTTTTTTTTTTTTTTTTAAGATTTTATTTATTTATTTGACAGAGATCATGAAATGCCAACTGAATATTACTCCCACCTTAAAAGACCACCAGAGACGTGAGTCAAAGCCAAGCAGCAAGGGTCGTTTATTGCAGGTTCGAACCTGGATCTCCGCCGCTCGCTGCCAATAACTCCGAGAGGTCCGGAGCTGGGTCGGTGCAGGATTTTTATAGACAGATACAAACAAGTTTCGGGTGGGGCTGAGCTGATTGATTGACAGTTTGAACAGGCATACTTGGTGTCAGGTCAGTGGATTGGGTCCGGGGACCCCGCGTGAAAGCAGACAAAGCAATCTTACAGAAGCAGAACTGGCCGGTTAGCCCACGCAGGCGGAAAAAAGCACTATCAGGATATTGAAGGCCTGGTTACTATCAAGTAAAGACAATTGTGAGTCTCCTGGTGGAATGTTACATTCCTGCTATCAAGCATCCTTGTTAATGAGATTTAGGTTTAGAAGAAATTTAACTTTATTTACTTTTCCTTCTACCTCCGCCTCCTTCGGTTTTTCGTGGAGGGGAGGGTGACATTAGGGCTATTGATAAAGTAACTTCTTTGTTGTAAATCTCAAGGACATTTGCAAACCAAGGGAGACTCCTACCTTGCTGGACTGTGATCTCTGCAAGTTAACTATCTTTTTATGGCAGTCAGGGAGCCTCCTGCTCCTTCAATCACAAGTAGGCAGAGAGGCAGGCGGCAGAGAGAGGAGGAAACAGGCTCCCTGCTGAGCAGAGAGCCCAATGCGGGGCTCAATCCCAGGACCCTGGGATCATGACCTAACCCGAAGGCAGAGGCTTTAACCCACTGAGCCACCCAGGCGCCCCAAGAACCCACAGTATCTTAACTGACCTTCAAAGAGTACATACTCATTTTAACAATCTATTTGGACAAAGGTATGGTGCAGTGCATTTCCTTTTCCAAGGCAAAGGAAAAAGAGGGAAGTTGTTCCCAGTCTGGAATGGCTTCTGAGAATCCAGGGTCTTCCTGATTGTAGGCCACATCATATGTTGTAAGGCCAACTGTCAAGTTCTGCTCAGAACCCCCATATCTTGATTGTGCTCCAAGCTGTTCCCCTGGGAAACACAGATAGTCCTAAGCAAAGTTTCAAAGTAAAATTGGTATGCATTTTTTTTTCATTTGTCACTTCTCTCATTCTCTCTTTCATAATATTTTATACCCCAGAAACTAAAAGGAGTAACAAACAAAGGCAGCTAATTTTGATGACTGTGTCATTCACTAGGACATTCTAAAGGCAACTGTGATGAACACAAATCTATTGGTTAGCTCAAAGTAATCAAATTTAGAGGCTAGATTTTAGACAGAAGTACAAGCAGGTAAGGAAACATCCCAGAGAAGGAGTCCTTTTCCTGATCTCTCAAATCCAGCCAGGCGAACAGACCCTGACTTCATCTAGGCATGCATTTGACCTTGTTGGGAGAGTTACTGACTGACTTAAGGTGTGCCTGCTACCTCATATCATTGCTATGTTATCTAATTTAAGCAAGCTACTGGGACAGAGAAACTCCATTAATCTCTGGAACATCTTCCTGAAGCGGTAGTCAGGGAAAGGATCCTGTTCTCCAAGAGAATTCTTTTGGTAAGTCTATTGAAATATTGACTTAGGGTCATGTTGAAATAGGCAATAGCCAAGGTGGCCAAAGCAATTGCCTGTTTATGGCTTTTATAATTAAGACATGTATTTAAGCAAGGGCTTGAATCTAAGGTGCACGTTTAGGCGCTGCGTACTTAACATCATTCTAAGATCATCACTTCTAAAAATACTGTTGATTAATAGAGCTCTTTTGGATCTTTTAAAGATAATGTTTATCAATGTAGTAGAGCTTAATGAGTAAGAGCTCAACTCTGATTTGGAGTCAGACTGCCTGGCCTCCAAGTTCACGTTCCCATTTACTTTGAGCAAGTTATTTCACTTTTCTGTGTCTGTTTCCTAATTGGCGAAATGCTGATAAAAGTAATACGGACCTTGTAGGATGGTGGGATAAAAGGGAGTACTTACCAAGTGTCTATCAATAGAATAAATATTTATTAATCATGGTTGCTATTATTATACTTTATGTAAAACCAACTTTTTGTTAGATTTCTGTAACTAAAACCCCGGGTTTCTGAGGTAATATGTTTATAAAATATGAACTATATCATCATTCCTTTTTTTTTTTTAATTTCCTTCCTTTATAGTCATAGTTAGTGCAGATGTACTATTTCAGAAATCTTTCAAGATTCTAATTGCTCTAGGGGCCATTCACCTTTGTGCTTGTCACTCTGTTTTCTGAAATTTTCCACTTTCTCTCTCACCAGCATTCTGCAAAGTTGTGAGATGGGTGAAGTCAGTAGACATCAACTCTAACCCCATTATCTCATATTCCAGCGGTAAGTGTTTCTCCTTGATGTCTTTGTTCTCTATTAAAGTATCCCACCCAAGAACCTTCTGGTTTTGTGTGGACTTTTCATTTTATTCTTTCAGTTATTATAAACATGTAGCTGGTAAGTATTTCTTAGAACCTGGAGCTGTCATGTTCAAAATTTCAACCCCTTTATATTCCAGAGGACCAGTTAAAGCTCCCAAAGAATTGAGACTGTCTCTTAAATTCTCAGATATTTTCTTGCTAGTACTATAATGAAATTAAACTTCAGATTCTGTGGTTTTGTTTGTTTCTCTTTTTAATGCACAACCTGTCTTTTGTTCCTGTCCTTGCAAAGAGTTCTTAGTGGCATTAACAAGTGAGAACTGACAGCATTCCTCTGTTATCTCTCCTAATAGATACAGTATTAGCCTAAAAGAATGCACATTAATTTCAACATCATGGTAGGCAAGAAAATGACAGGTTTGCACGCTAGGAGCATTTCAGGAGCATATATATTATTATATATAGGCACGACTTTTTCTGTCAATGTTGCTAAGCAAATTACTTATAAAGATAAAACATGTTCTTTTAGGTTAATTCTACCTGGCATGATATTTTACACACACTTTACAAAGACTCTGCTAAGACAGACTAGCTTTAACCTGCCATATTTTTTCGCTGTAATTAACTCTTATGAATGATGTTGCTAACAAATACTGTATGTTGAGAACAAATCATTTTATCATTTTAGAGTCACTTAACTTTTACATAAGCTTCTATAAAGACATAGTACCTAGATTCTTATTTCTCTTCACCTAACTTCCTGGCAACAGTAAACAATTACCTGAAAGGGGCAAAAAAAATGGAATGAGAAATATAATCACTTCTCCATTCTTCAGAAAGAACAAGGATTCCAATAAGCATGTATTGAGTGCCTATTTTTCTCTAACACCCGTGGGTGGAACTAGTAATACACATTTTAATAAATCATTGATAAATTCTCCTTATTTTGAAGCAGTTTGTAACCTATTAAGAGAAACAGAAAAATCAAAAAGTACAGATAGCCATATGTGGAAAGTACTTTTGTAATCATATAAGAATAGAAGTACATCCAAGGTATCATAAGAATTCAAATGAGGGGTGTTTAATTCAGACCCTAGGTGTTAGAGAAGATTTTCGAGAATGGGTGACTTTCACTAAATTTTTGTGTATGTGTGTTAAAAATTAGCTAGGCAGGAAAAGTGGGATCTCATTCCGGGAGCAGGAAAACAGAACATGAGTAATTGTCCAAGGGGTCGGGGGAAGGGTCCAGTGATTCCAATATCCTTTAGATGCTCTGAGATGGGTTGGGAAATGGAGACAGTAGAATGGGGACCAAAGATTTATCAGGCTTTTGTAGATCCATGGGTTGACTGTATAATAGTGTTTTCACCCATTGCACAAGATGAGCTGAACTGTGGGTCCTTTACTCCGTAATCTGTTCCCACTTCTGCCTTACTAACCTCCGTATCCATGAGCCTGAGTCTCTCCACAGCTCTTCACTTTCTAAAATGCCATCTCTCGTAAAATGTCCTCCTTTGGCCCTATTAGTGGCATTTTGGAATTATCTCAAGCTACGAAAAAAACCATAATCAACTTAGGGGTGAGGTAAATCCCCAAGATTTTTATCGTGTTTCTATTCTTTGCACTATGTGTATCTTTATAAATAACACTGTTCTTTCTTGTCATGTTGGAAATGTGAGCCCACTGTGACTAAGGTCATATTTACTACAGACCCCATATTTCGTTGGCTCTCCCTGGATGTTAAATATTAATGGAAGGAGATGAAGCAGTACAAGAACAAGAAAGTAATTCAAATAGATCCCAGCTGGTTCTAGCTGTGTTAGAAACATAAGGGAGAAAAGTGAACACTTCTTTTCAAAATACAAAACTGAAAATATTTCTAGGAGAGCATGGGCTATTTAAAATCATCAGATAGTGGGACGTGTGGGTGGCTCAGTGGGTTAAAGCCTCTGCCTTCAGCTCAGGTCATGATGTCAGGGTCCTGGGATTGAGCCCTACATCTGGCTCTCTGCTCAGCAGGGAGCCTGCTTCCTGGTCTTGCTCTGCCTGCCTCTCTGCCTACTTGTTTTTTTTTTTTTTTTTTTTTTTAAGATTTTATTTATTTATTTGTCAGAGAGAGCGAGCACAGGCAGACAGAGTGGCAGGCAGAGGCAGAGGCAGAGGGAGAAGCAGGCTCCCTGCTGAGCAAGGAGCCCGATGCGGGACTCGATCCACGGACTCCAGGATCACGACCCGAGCAGGCAGCTGTTCAGGCAGCTGTTCAGGCAGCTGTTCAACCAACTGAGCCACCCAGGCGTCCCATGCCTACTTGTGATCTCTGTCTGTCAAATAAATGAATAAAATCTTAAAAAAAAAAAAGGAGAGAGAGAAACTCTCCCTCTTTGCCTGCCTCTCTGCCTACTTGTGATCTCCGTCTGTCAAATAAGTAAAATCTTTAAAAAAATAATAATAAAATAAAATCATCAGATAGTGGGACACGCCTAGGTGGCTCAGTTGTTAAGCATGTGCCTTAGGCTTGGGTCATGATCCCAGAGTCCTGGGATGGAGTCCCAGGTCCGGCTCCTTGCTCAGCAGACAGCCTGCATCTTCCTCTGCCTGCTCTTCTCCCTCCTTGTGCTCCCTCTCTTGTTCTCTCTCTCTCTGACAAATAAATAAAATCTTTAAAAAAATGATATAAAAAAATTAAGTTCCTTTAAAAATATGCAACAAAAAAGTAGTTTCCAGATGTCCTTACATTCATAATTAAAATGTAAAATATGTTTACCATGTAATTTGGATTTTTAAACATTTCTTTATGATCACATTAAAATATGAAGTTTCACTCATTGTTTTAGATAATCATTTAGTCAGGTAATGAATATCATGGTACAGGAAAAATATATATATATATACATTTTAATTTTAGCTTTTCTGAAGCCCCATTGTTCACTTTCGGCTGCCTTACTGAGAGTCCTTGCACTAAACGCCTCTGGTTGCATTCCGTACGAGACAAAGGCATATTTTAGGGATGTACCTCTTACAAAGAGGTATTGATGGACCAGGAATCAGAGTTTGGACAAATGAACATTTCATTATAACACAGCCTAATTGTTAAAGCTCTTCTTATTGAAAAGAATAAAAATTTCATTAGTCATCACAGTAGCTCAGCACAAACTCCTCCTCCTCTTCCCCACAATGCACAGAAAGAATTGCAAGTTCTAAGCTTAAACATTTGGAACCTTGGGCGCTTCCTTACTTTTGCTCCAAATGTACTAAGAAGTATTTCAGTAACAGTGATGAAATAACTTGGTGATACTTGAAGCCAAATTTTATAGATGGAATTGTTTAAACAAGAAAGAAAGAGAAAAAGAAAGAAAGAAAGAAAGAAAGAAAGAAAGAAAGAAAGAAAGAAAGAAATCTCAGTGATCTCACACAAATGCAGTTCAAGTTAAGAGCTGCCTGGAGGGCCTGCTCTCCCGTGCTTAGGTCCCTGGGATGATTTTATGGGATTATGAAGAATCCTGAGACTTAAATAAGATAAAGATAAAAATGCTTTATAAATTACAATTTGTAGATACAAGGAAATAAATTTGCATTGGTAATCCTCATCTCCATACAGCTTTTGAGTTTAGTGTCTTTCCAGCTTCTCCAGGAGAGAGATGTGTTGATTATTGTCCTAAATGTAAAAACTGACACAAGAGAGGACCAAGACACAGTGAAGACTCACTAATCTAGGAATCAGAAGTCCTGCCATTACTTCGACAGTAGTGTTGGATGTGAAGATGTGAAGGCTAGACTAGATGAGGACCACAAGCGCCTGACACCATTAGCCCCACATTTGAGCAGAAATTGCCAATTAATGATAGAAGGGTTTCTGGCTCAGAGTCTTTGCCAACATAGCACCTCAGTTGAAGTTGGTTCTTTGAGTTTAAGCCTGTGTGGCCCGGGGGGACTAGATAATCTTTTCTTTTTTTCCTTCTAGGTCTAAGAAGCTATAGTTGTCATCTGTGATTGTAGATAAATCAGATTCTCTGCTCAAAGTTTTCCAGTGACTCAAATTTTCATTAAGAGTAAAAGCTAAATTGCTTAAATGAATTACTATTCAATCTCAACCTTTATTGCCTCTCCTCCCTCCTTCCCACCTCTCTCTCTCTCCCCCAGTCAGCTTCAGTACACTGGTTCACTGCTCCTTCCTCGAATATACCAGGCATTCCCTCCCCTCAGCAATTTTGCAGTGACTGTTCCATCTGCCTCCAGTACTCTCCTCCTACCTGTCTGTGGGCTCACTCCCTTATATCTTCCCCAAGTCTTTACTAATTTCAACCTTTCACTTGTTTACACAGGAGTTGGCAAACTACAACACACGGGCCAGATCTGGACTCGGGCTGTGTTTGCACAGTCTACAAGGTAAGAATGGAACTTACAGTTTTGGTTGAAAAATATATAAATTAGATTAAAAATTATACTCTGTGACACATGAAAATCACATGAAATTCAAATTTTGATGTTCATAAATAGTTTTATTGAAATGCAGGCACTTTTGTAATAAAATGGCAGAGTTAGTTATAGTAGGGACTTTATGGTCCACAAAGGCTAAAATATGTACCAGTTGGTCTTTTACACAAAAAGTTTGCTGGCCCCTAAGAAAGACATCAGTTTGTTAAAAATTTCTAAAAACACTTGTAATCCTGTTTCTCTCTCTTTCTCTCAACTTTTTTTTTTTTTTTTTTTAAGATTTTATTCATTTATATGACAGACAGAGATCACAAGTAGGCAGAGGCAGGCAGAGAGAGACCAGGAAGCAGGCTCCCTGCTGAGCAGAGAGCCGGATGCGGGGCTACATGCCAGGACCCTGAGATCATGACCTGAGCCAAAGGCAGAGGCTTTAACCCACTGAGCTGCCCAGGCACCCCTCTCTTTTTTAAAGTAACATTTTTAAAAGTAACATTTATTGGGGTGCCTGGGCGGCTCAGTGGATTAAAGCCTCTGCCTTTGGCTCAGGTCATGATCTCAGGGTCCTAGGATCAAGCCCTGCATCCGGCTCTGAGCAGGGAGCCTGCTTCCTCCTCTCTCTGCTTGCCTCTCTGCCTACCTGTGATCTCTGTCTGTCAAATAAATAAAATCTTAAAAAAAAAAAAAAGTAACATTTATCACATGATATCATAGTATGCAAATTCTTTGTATATTATGTCCATCCAGGAGAGCAGAAATTCCATAAAGTCCAAGAATTTTGTTCATTTTATTTCTTGATATATTCTCAGTACCCTGAAGAGTGTCTGTACATAGTAGGTATTCAATAAATATATTTTCAGAATGAATGAATTCTATGAAAGATACCTACCTAAAGTAGAAATAAATTAGATGGGGCGATCAGAGAAAACTTCAGGGCAAGATAATATTTGAGTGTTAAAGGGTACTGTGGACTTAGAACAGAGAACAGTTTTTCCTAGAAATGGTACTAAACAAAGAAAATTTGTGTAGTCAGTGTATTGTAGAGCCCATGAAGTAGAGAAAAGTGGGTTGAGCCCATGTTGCAGATGGCCTGGAATTCTGATAAAGACACGAGTTTAATCCTATAAAAGTTGTTTATTTTAGAAAGATTTGGCTGACTATGATATAGCATACAGTATGGGGTAGAGGGGTAACATATATATAAGAAATGCAATATCCCAGGTTCAGATTTCTAAAGGTTTAGCATGATCCCATGACCTTGAGATCATGACCTTAGCCTAAATCAAGAGTCCACACTTAACCAACTGAGCCACTCAGGAGTCCCTGTCATTCCCATTTTAAAGATGAAGCAAGCAGCAAGTGATTATTTGGCATTGGATGCAGATATCATTCCCAAAGCCATCGCTGTAATCTAACCGGTCACATTACCAGTTCTTATTGGACTAAAACAATTTTAAATGTACCTAACAGCTCATTTGAATACCATTATCTCCAGCTTTGCTAAATAATTACTAATTCTTCTCACAACAAATAACTAGTATGTAGCATGAATCCATTCTTAATATCAAAACAAATCAAGTTTTGCTATACACTTAACCTACTATAATTTTTCTTATACTTTAATATGATATAAAATAGCTTCATAGCTTTTGTGAGTATAAAAAATAGACATTGAAAAAAATAAAATACCCAAAATATGGAGAGGAAAGCACAGCTTAAAATCATATCTTAAATACTCGTAAAATTTTACATAAATGAAATCAAATTATGTATGATTTTTTTTCTTTTATTAGACTTAAAGTTATTTTACCATGATTACAAAAAAAAAAAATTAGGCACTGTCATATATCATTGAGTTTATTATCTCTGTTCAATGTAAAAAATAAATAAGAAATTTTAAAAACATGTAAAAGTATAACAAATTATTTTAAAAATCTAACCGAGTTATGGGGCACCTGAGTGGCTCAGTTGGTTGAGCATCCCACTCTTAGGTTTGGCTCAGGTCCTGATCTCATGGGTGGTGAAACTGAGCCCGGCATCAGGCTCCATGTTCAGCATGGAGTCTGCTTAAAATGCCCACCTTCTTCCCCTCCCACTACTCATAAACACTCTCACTCTCTTAAATAAATAAATCTTTAAAAAAATAAAATGATAATGGCAGTCCTTTTCAAAGAATTATTTAATGGAGTTAATATGATAAAATTAAGTACCTATCTAGTGAGTACCTATCATTCTAGGAATGATAGCTGTTATTGTTGAGAATTGGATAAATGCTAAGATAAAGAATCAAAGTTTGAGAATCAAGCTACACATATTTAATCCTTCACTTACTTTGTTCCATGTAAAGCTATGAACTGTGCTAGGTGCCTGGAAATACATGTACTGTCCAGGTCCTCCCCTGTTTTTATGGAGTTGCCAGTATGCTTCATCAGATGTCATAGATGGCATGGCTGAAGTTCCTACTAGGTAGAGAATTTAAACCAGGCCACCTCCTTGGTGACAGTTCAGCAAATAAAACCTTGTGCTTTTGGATACCCTGATGCTTCTCACTATAAATATATGTAAAAGCAGCTATATTTGGAATTCATTCATTCATCCATCCATTCATTCATTCATTCCTTCATTCGACAGTTACCTCTTGAGCATTTTCGAACGTTCTTAAGATTTCTTCTCCCATAGATGTTCCAGTATCTTGAAGGGAGGAAAAGAAACCAAGAAACAAATAAATGGGCAATACAAATACATTTAGTAATAGGTACTAGAAATAAAATCAAATATAGTGTTATAAATGACGGGGATGCTTGAACTTAGGCAGTTGAGTAAGGCTTCTCTGTCAAGGGGTATCTGATCCAGAACCTGAATGATGAAACTCCAGCCATGTAGAGAGAGAGAAAATTCTAGGCTCAGGGAATAGCTACTACAAATCATCCAAGGCAGGAACAAACTTAGCTGGTTCAATAACTACAGCTGTTTAATTGTATGGGGGGAGAAATGGGACTAACGGGACAGCTGTGGTCAGAGAAATATTCACAACTATAAGCTTGAATATGAGCTCCTTAGTGCAACAGAAAGTTACAAAGAATGCTAACATTCCCAAATGCACAGGTTTAACTCAAAGTTCTAGAAAACTTGACGTCATCTACTCTACCAAATCATGTAGTTTTAATATTTATTCAGTCAACAAATATTTGAAAACACCTACCAAGTACAAAGCCTTCAAGAAGTGTAACTCATAGGAAAGCTCAGATGTATATATTTAGTGTCAGCAGTTAAGCTCTAATCAGACAGGGAAAGATCACTTTTAGCTGGGCAAATCTGAGATTTCGTGGTCATATTGGCATTTGAATTAGGATAGTAGCTAGAATTAAGATATATAAAACATGACACTGAAGGCATTCTAGGAAATAGCATGAATAAAGGCATAGAGATAAGTTGTTCAGGCAGTAAATAATACAGCATTTGGAGTTGGTATTATGTAACATCTTTGAATTCAAAGCTGAACTTGACCTTGTCATATTTTCTTATTTAAAGATTTTTTAAATAATTTTATTTGAGAGAGAGAGTGTGTGTGTGTGAGCTGGGGGAGAGGAAATAAAGAGGGAAAGAATCTCAAGGAGAATCTGAGCTGAGCTAGAACCCCGGTGCAGGGCTCCAACCCACGACCATAAGATCATGACCTGAGCCAAAACTGAAGTGGATGCTTAATGAACTGAGCCACCCAAACACCCCTACCTTATCACATATTTTTTTTTTCTCACAATTCCCTTAGCAAGCAATTATATGTATTGTCAGAACTCTGAGCTCCATCACAGGTCTTCTGTAGATTGAGCAGTAGGGTGAGATGAAATGGCGGGTCATTCTTCCTAACCTCATCATATAGCTGAGCTGGATCTTCTGCTCAGGAGAAAAAGCCAGAAGAGTGAGGGGTCATCAGCTACATTGTTCCACAGTGGTCTGGGAGATTTCCAAGGCTACAGATCACCAGGCAACCCAGTGGCCACCAAGCCCAGTAAACCAAGAATTGATGTTAAAGGCATGAAAACTGGCTGATTTGTATGAATTTGTTTAATCTGTTCTCAATAGGTAACCTGATTTACATCAGGTGATCTATTTAAGACACACCTGGATTCAGAAATGAAGTCATTAGGTTATGAACTTTATTTTTCAAAGACTCAACCTCACCCATTAGTCCATTTATGATGTAGACTTCCTAAATATTACCACCTGTCTGTATTATGCCTCCTCAACAGTTTACAGATGATGTTTTGCAAAGTTGCCTTGTGTTTCCTGCCTAATATGTCAGGCTGTAGTGGATTTTTATTGGAACATTTCAGGTTGGTTAATGGGAGCTCAAGCAACTGATGAGGACAAACTGCTGATCCCTGATGGATCGGGTGAGGTTGAAGATAGCTGCTAGGAGATGAAAAGACCTGAAGACAGAACAAGACTCTACTGATAATAGAGTTACAGTTCCCAAGTACAAACTCCTTCAGATGCATCTGTTTAGGAGACTTGTAGTCTCCTACCCTCTTGAACTTGTCAGCCACCATATGTCAAATAACTAATACAAATGGGATTGATCTTTGGGTAAATTGGACAACAGAAATATTACAAGATTTAATCTTTGGGCGGCAGTAGTAATGGGCAGAATGTTTCATGAGCATTAGTTCCCTAGAATTTTCTTTGATTCTGTCAGTGGCAGCAGTGTTCTTCCATTTATTGATTCAAGGAATATTTGTTGAAGACCCACTCTAATAGCCACTGTGCTCTAGAAGTTATGGATCCAAAGTGAACAAAGCAGAGTCCCTGTATCACTGAACTAGGAAAGCTGTACAGCTATGATACAAATGATAAGAAAACTGCAGAGGACAGAGAAATACCAAACCCAGGCTTTGGGTCTCAGAGCCGGCTTCTTGGAGGAAGTGCTCTATATGCTGAGATACAGATTAGTAGGTGGCAGTGAATGAGCTGGTGGAGAAGGAAGAGTCCCACACGTGTGAAACCAGCTTTTTTTAGGAAAGCTATGGCTGGAGTACCAAGACTGGGGTCCCTGTAACCAATCTAAATGATGTCACTTTCTAATACCCTCTCAGGATGTCCTCTCCTTTTCTTACATAGGACTTAATAGAGTGTGTAATTCTATACTTACATGATTAAAAAATGTTCTATCTTTCCATTGCCCATTCTGTTCACCCAACTTTTGGGCATATATTAGGCAGTCAATCAATATTTCTTTAATCAAAAAATGTCTGGGTCTGAAGGAAGGAATAGCAGAAAAGACAGTAGATAGGTAGCCAGGAATCAAACTAAGCAAGACTTTCTTGACCATATATTTTTTAAAGATTTTATTTATTTATTTGACAGAAAGAGTGAAAGAGCACAAGCAAAGGGAGCAGAGGAGGGAAAGGGAGAAGCTCCCTGCTGAGCAGGGACCACCCCTTCCACCCCATGTGGGGCTCAGTCTCGGGACCCTGGGATCATGACCTGAGCCGAAGGCAGAAACTTAACTGACTGAGCCACCCAGGCGCCCCTTTCTTGACCATATTAAGGAGTTCTAAAATAGTACAAGACAGAGAAAGTGCTTTAAGCCTCAGTTTGCATTTTAGAAAGCTTGTTTTAACTACAGTGTAAAGAATAGATTGGAAGGGCACCCCGGGTGGCTCAGGTCATAGTCCCAGGGTCCTTGGATTGAGCTCCACGTGGGGCTCCTTGCTTGGTGGGGAGCCTGCGTGCTTCTCCCTTTGCACCTCCATCCTCACTTGTTCTCCTCTCTCTGCGCGCTCTCTCTCTCTCTCTCTCAAATAAATAAATAAATAAATAAACAAATAAACAAATCTTTTTTAAAAGAATAGAATAGAAAAGAGCAGAAGTCAGTCTCTGGGTTATCCGAGCCAACTGGAATTACACGATTGGGGGTGGGCTTGAGGGATAGTTGGGGAGATAGATTGATAAGACTTAGCCTTTGGTTAGATAAGGAGCAGAAGAATAATGGAGTTCTCCAAGATGACTCTTCGGTTCTGCATTGGACAGCTAAGTGGAATGTGAAGAAAAGCAGTGTTTTTTCTTTGTTTTGCTGATGAAGGGGTAAGTGGTGGGTTCACTTCTGAGCATATGAAGTTTAAGATACCTGTGGTGTCATCTAATAGTTCTCTGGGAGGAAGTTGGATATATATATCTCTGATGCTCGGGAGAGAAATCTTGGTTGGATATAGGGACTTGTGAGCCATCAAAACATAGGTAGTTAAAGTTGTCTTTTGTTGATGTGGCTGAAAGAACTCTATAAAACCTGCTTCCAGTGACAAGCTCTGAAAGGTCTCTCTTCAAAGCTGACTCCAAGCAGTACATAAACTGGTAAATAAATCATGGAAGAAGGTTTATAACTTTGGGGGGAAATCACATGGTCTCTTCAGCTTTGTAAAGGTCAATATGATGGGAGAGCCAACAAAGAGACAGCCATAGGTCTCTACACCCCGGTTCCAGCAACGTTCACACTGTCAGCTCCTTGTTGGGTAACAATTCTGAGTGACTAGTTTATTTTGAGCTTTTTGGAGTAAGAGACACAGTTAGCAGAGAATGGTCTAGGTATTGTTCTCCTAAAATACTGAATTAATCTCATTACACTGTTTATCCATATAATTGCCTTCCACCTGCAATTTAGATTGCTTTTCTTATTTGCTGCTTCTCGGTGCTGACCTGTCATTTCAGTTGTGCTGTGAACCCAGGTAGCAGAAGAGGATGATAGGTGCTTCCGACGTATTTTGTGTGATTCTTGTGTTATACCAGCAATGTTTTTAAAGGCGGTTTAATGAGTAGGTGTTGGACTTGGTTACAGCACAGCACCTGCGCATGCATCATCTTTCATCCTACCTATTTGTGGCATTTATATCACATGCACACCCTCTGCAGGTATTTAGTTAATAACCCTTATTTACCTTACTGCATTAACATCAACAACAAATCCTGTGCACGGTATAAACATGGAATAGTGGAGAAAAAGATGAACTAATGTGTGTTGGGCATAGGAAGGAGGGCTATTTTACAAAAACCTTCCTGAAGAAGTTTAAAAAAAAAATGTATTTGCTGTTTTACTAGGAATACTTGACAGAGGGAATCTGCCAATCAAAAACAAAACACAGGGGTGCCTGGGTGGCTCAATGGGTTAAGCCTCTGTCTTCTGCTCAGGTCATGGTCTCAGGGTCCTGGGATTGAGTCATGCATCGGGCTCTCTGCTCAGCAGAGAGCCTGCTTCCCCTTCTCTCTTTGCCTGCTTCTCTGCCTACTTGTGATCTCTCTTTCTGTGTCAAATAAATAAAAAAATCTTTTTTTAAAAAAAGCAAAACACAATTTAAAAAAACACAATCAAAGGAAAACATGAATGAATGTTTTCATGGAGGTATGCAGGCGGCAGGGTGCTGATGGTATGTAATATTTCAGGCAGCAGTGGATCTCAAATGCCATGGTAAGGGTTTTGGAATTACTTTAGACAGTGGGGAGTTAGGAAAGTGTTTAACACAGAGAAGTATGATCCAGCTTTCATTTAAAAAAGAATACCTTGACAGCATTTCTGATCATGGATTCGAGGTAAAGAATTGCTATGCCATTTTTCATGGCATTCATGTCTACAGAAATTCAGAATCCACGATACTGCTGAAGTCCTGATTTCTGAAATCTAAATACTCCTGTTCTCTTAAGTCTCCCAGTAAACACAACCCTCATTATTTTTCAGGACAATAGCCCCTTAATCTTTCTTCTTTGCCCAAGCCTATTCTTCCTTCTTGGCGTCACTCCTATATCCCTATTCAGCTTGCAATGCATGGATCAACATTTCAGTTGCACACTCACAAACACCTCAGATTCCCTTTGCCCTTGACCTTGAGCCCAGCCTTTCTGCCAATCCTTAGTTCAAGATCTATTCAACCAAATGCACTTGTCCTTTGGCTATGAATAATCTTTATGAAAGTTATGTGATTAGGTTATCTTCATGCTGAGTCTTCACTGTTATCTTCCAGTCCTTTTATTCCCAGTTAACTCCCTGTTTTCTAGTTGCTTATACTTGGAAGATTATAAAAATTTTAGAACCCCAACCCAGATAAGAGACACAGAATCACCAAGGAAATATCTATTTTAAAACAATATTCTAGTTGATTCTTATCTGATAAATTTAAGAAACAGTGCATAATTAAATAGCATAATTAAATAACTCCATAATTAAATAGCAACTCCTCTGAATTTATTTCATAACCTTAAATCTGTAGCTGAACCCTCCTGACCAATTTGCCTAAGTGAAACACCAAAGAATAAAACAACTTCATTATTCTATATTCTCTAACATTCCTTTATTCATTTTCCCTTCCTGTCCATGTTTCTTTCAAAACCTCACCCATCTGTTACACTCCAGTGTTGAAGCGTCTCTTCCCGACACTCCAGTGTTGAAGCCTAACCTCCCAATTTGACTGTATTTGGAGACAGGACCTTTACAGAATAATTAAGGTTTAATGAAGTCTTTTACAAGTAAAGATAACAGAGCTGTCTCTCTTTCTCTCCTCCTCTCCCTCCTCTTTTTCTGTGACCTGATGTACTTTTCCCAACCCTGTCTCACATAGGAAAGAACCTTTCTAACCTACAAGACCAATCTGATAAATCACCCTTTTTGAGGAGCCTTATCTGTAACTCCCATAGCTCATTTCCTCTTGAGTCCCCCAAACACTGGGAATAAATGTAATGATACATGTATATGTTTGGTAGACAAGCAGTACTCCTGTCTTTAAATTCCCAATGTGGGAGCCTGGGTGACTCAGTTGATGAAGCATCTGCTTTCAGCTTGGCTCATCTCAAGGTTGGGGTCCCTGCTCAGTGGGAAGTCTGCTTCTTCCTCTCCCTCTTCCCCCCTTCCCTCTATCCCTCTCCCTTGGTCCCTCCCCCTGCTCATTTTCTCTATTTCACTCTGTCAAATAAATAAATAAAATCTTAAAAAAAATGTATAAATAAATGAATGAAAACAAACTACCTTCTCGATTCTGTCTTGTACCACATAATCCTGTGTCCCATTCAAATCAAACTAGCATGAACATTTGTTTCTTAATCCTTCTCTTTATGCTCATTCCTCAACCTGAATCATATTGACCATCTCTAGCCTATCTCCAAAGGTGACACCTTCTTTACTCTTTAAATTAAATCAAATACAGATATCTTTGCCCTGGAAGATAATGAAAAGATATGTTTTAATTAACCTAAATCACTAGTGTTGGCTTTATGGTAGAAATGATAGAAAGTAGAGTATGTGCTATGGTGAGTGTTGTGAATATTGTGTAAGACTGATGAATCACAGACCTGTACCCATGGACACAAATAGTACATTATATGTTAATTTTAAAAAAGAGAAAGAAATGGTAGAAAGATGTAAAATCAGTTTTAAATGTTTTGATACTTTAATACTACTACCACCACCACAGTTTTTGAGCATTAATATGCACCAAACACTATTCTAAGTGTTTTTCATGTGTCAATAATTTAATCTGCGCAGCAACCCTATGAAGTAGACATTTTGTTACCGTCATTTTACAGATCAGGAAATTAAGAGCTACATGGTCAATAACTTGTCTGGTAAAATGATCCAGACTCTAGAGAACTAAGATTTAGATCGAGGAATCTTAATTCTAGAGCTTGAACTTTTGACTGGGTCTGTATAATCCTGTCTCATACTCAATCAAACCTCAAGCGATATACAGATGATAACTGAATGAGATATCATTTGATAACTTTATAGGACTCTTACTCATTTAAAGATAAGTATCATGACAATTATGAAATCTATTGGAATAAAGTATCTTATCCAATGATTGATGGAAAAGGGAACAAAAAATTACTTTTTGGCCTTTTTACTACTTCACTTACAGGTGAAGTAATTCTGTAAGACGATTGCATAACATGATAGAGGAAAATTTTAGGTAAGATTTCTTGAAATGAATGATTGTGTTAATAATTACACTATTTTAAATTGTTCTGTGCAAAGAAGTAGATGAAAACAACATAATACCCAATTTTAGTGTAAATGCCATCTGACTGCCATGGACTCTGTCCTGCCATGTGCTCTACAATGAATCACGTAGCTCTGTTTTTCTTACTTGAACTACTTACTGCAAAACTTTTCTTGCTATAGCATCCTGTGTTGTTATTTGGCCTTCAATTCATGAGAACACACCTATGAACACAGCCATGAATGTAGGTACTAGAATAAAAGTTTGTCTTGCAAAAGATACAGAATGCACTAAAATTAATTTTAATTTCCCATAGAGAATTCTAGGATACCAAAGAATACGTACCACTTGGAATATTCTTAGCTAGATTGAAAAACAGGCCATTCTCACAAACACGAACTCTGTTCACGAGGTCCGTATGTCAGAGAGGCTACAGTGGAAGTCAGATTAGCAGGAATAAGGAAACAGGGTCTAAAAGAAAGGGAAATGTCTTTTTTTTAAAAAATGTAATCCTAGTGTAGTTATCATACACTGTTATGTGAAATCTCTTTATTAAAGGCTAGAACACAGCTTAATAAGTTGCTCATTTTTCTTTCTGACTCAGGCCCTGCGTTTACCACTAAAAGACTCAAGGGAATGGAAAGATAGAAAAGCTCTTCAAAGGACACAAAAGGAAGACTTTAAATTTTATTTTTTCAGTATAAGGAAGACTTTTTAAACTCTTCTGAATCACGACAAAAGCCTCATCCACTTAGCCCAGTATTATGTCTGAGTTTTTACTTCTCAGAGGTGAATGAGGAAGGATGTCACATCCCCTAAACTACTACAGTTCAGAGTCTTCAAAACAAGTAGCCTAAAGATGAATGGGGTGGAAGAGAAAACCGCCACTGTGGGGGGTTTAGGAGTCCTGGGCTGAGAGTCCAGAAATCAGGGATTAACTCTCTGTGAGTCTTGAGGCAAACCAGTGCATTTATTTGTTTGTTAGTTGCCTTTTCTTTCAAACAGGAGAGTTGGGCTAGGACAGAGGTCTCTACTGGTCAGTTCAGCTGTAAGGTCTTAAGATTCATTGAGGTGATTGCAGAACATGATGGAGGCACTGGTAGGTAAGATTTCCTGGAATCAAGCAACAGTGCTGTACTGGTGTCTGCATTGTAGGATATCACTGAAATATTTTAGCAAGTAATGGTCCGCCTTCTTGGATGGGGTTTAAGACACAACCTCTCAGTTCTGCTGTGCTCAGTGGAGCATACAATGTGTTCCTGTTTATGGAAGGTGGGGTGGAACGTTTTCTCCTTAAGAACAAGTTACTCTGCTTTGACTTTTAAAGGTCTTGATGAAGATGAATAGGAAATTTAAATCAGGGAAAGTAATTTTAACCCACACCCTAAAAATCACCTATCAGGGAAGTAATATTTCATTACATTAGTGAAGTAGCAGTAAATCTTTAATGACTTGTCATCTGTGTGTTTAGTCCTTATTTCACAATATAAGAGTAGAAATTTAGAGTGTATGTGTATGTGTATGTGTGTGTATGTTCACTGTAGTTGTTGGTGACACAAGTAAGCAGTCTGAGCTAAAAAATACAGGAATCCTCAGTTCCAAATAAAGAGAAACCAACCTTTTCATCACTGGTTGGTCAAATGTGGATAGTTCTTTTTTTAAATAACTCCAGATAACTCCTTGTAGATTAAATTTAATAACTTCCAAACTTTGTGTTTATAAGAATTACCTGGAGTTGTTGCTAAAAATTCTGATTCTTGGGGGTGCCTGGGTGGCTCAGTGGGTTAAAAAGCCTCTGCCTTTGGCTCAAGTCATGATCCCAGGGTCCTGGGATCCAGCCCCGCAACGGGCTCTCTGCTTGGCCAGGAGCCCGCTTCCATTCCTCTCTCTCTCTCTATCTCTCTGCCTGTCTCTCTGCTTACTTGTGATCTCTGTCTGTCAAATAAATAAAATTAAAAAATAAAAAATTCTGATTCTTGGTCACTACCAGAATCAGTCTCTAGCATAGTCACTCAAACATTGGTTATATGCTGAAATCACAGGGGAGCTTTAAAAAATACTTACGGCCATGAACTAAGTCAGACAGGGGAAAAAAAAAAAAAAAAAAATATATATATATATATATATATATATACACACACACACACACACACACATATATATATATATATATATATGCCTTCATAAACATGTAGAATCTAAAAAACGAAACAAAACAACAACTCCCCAAAACAAAAAACATAGAATGGATTGGTGGTTGTCAGAAGGGTGTGGGGGAGGGTGGAAGAGATAGGTAGGAGGTGGTGGGCAATATGAGTGAAGGTAGTCAAAAGTTCTTCCTGTTACAAAGTAAATATGTCATGGGGAGGTATTGTGATGTATGATATGATGACTGAAGTTAGTAACTCTGCCCTGTGTATTTCAGAGTTGCTAAGCAAATAAATCATAAAAGTTTTTGGGGTGCCTGGATGGCTCAGTCAGTTGGCATCTGCCTTCAACTCAGGTCAGGATCCTAGGGTCCTGAGATTGAGCCCTGCATCAGGCTCCCTGCTCAATGGGGATGCTGCTTCTCCCTCTCCCTACCCTCCCCATGGTGCGTTCTCTCTCTTTCTCAAATAAATAGATCAATCTTTTAAAAAGTTTCTATCACAAGAAGAAAAAAATTGTACTATGTGCGGAGATGAATGTTAATGAGACATTGTGCTAATTATTTTGCAATATATACAATTATTGAATCATGCTGTAAACTTGAGGCTAATATAATATTATGTATCAGTTATATCTCAAGAAAAAATTAAAACAAACTCATGCCTCACTTGAGTCCTAGAGATTTTGATTCAGTCTATGGTAGGGCCTGGGTATCTGAATTTTTTGATGTTCCCTAGGTGATTTTTTGGGGCAGATGAATTTGGGGACCACTAATCTGGGAGACAAAGCCAGGGATGAACTGCTTTACAAAGGTTCCCCCAGAGGATTCCAATCACCAGGCAAGTTCAGACAACAGTGATCAGATGATCATCTCCAGTGACAATGTTCACCTTTTCAAGATATCTTCAAACCCCTGTGGACTTAATTTACATTGTTTTAGATCTGACCCCATATCACACCTATCTTCTGATTCACTCTCACTCTGGAGCACCTAGCTAATCTTCAAAGCAAGGATTCTGTTGCATTCGAGTTTCTCAACCAAATTGAAAACGCAAATTCTTGAGCCCAACCCTAGACCTGAAGGTGGAGTTCAGAAATGTGTCATTCTAACAAGCTTTCTGAGGGATTCCTGGGACTGCAGAGTTGCAGTCTATGGTATTAAAACTTGCCTGGAATGAAGTACAAGAGAGGACAATAAATGGTAAGCGCTCAAGAGCAGCTATTAATCCTGCTCTCATTTCCTCCCAGTTATAGCACCTTTCACAGAGTGGGATTAAGCCATTCTGTAGTAATACTGAAGAAAGCTTTTGAAAGTACTTAATTTGTAGATTGAGAGAGCTTTACTTACAAAAGGTGGATATGACTTATGAGTCAGTGAACACTGTGTTACTCCCAAAATACAGCTGGTTATTTATTGACATTTAGATTTGGGAGCATAGCCTAAAATCAGGGAAAGTAAGGTTATCAGTGCATAAATCTCTGTAGCTCTCAATCTTACTGAGTTTTCCATGTAATTCATCAATTTGAGATAATAAATTCATTTTTTAAAAATTCTTAAAATTTTGATTACTATCATCCAGTTATGTATTAAAGGTATTATCTTATTTTCACCAGGACCCCCCAAACAACTCAGGAATAAATGGCCTAAAATTAAATATAAAATACTTTTTATGAAATACCTATTTGTTTCACATATATTTAACCTGCTAGATTATAGGGCAGTGCTGGAACTGCATAGTCTGTCTTGTTAGCTGGTGTGTGTGTGTGTGTGTGTTTCTAAGATTTTACTTATTTATTTGACAGGGATAGACACAGCGGGAGAGGGAACACAGGGAGAGAGACATGCAGAGGGACAGAAGCAGGCTTCCTGCCAAGCAGGGAGCCTGATGAGGAGCCTGATTCTGAGCCTGATGCAGGGCTCCATCCCAGGACCCCAGGATCATGACCTGAGCTGAAGGCAGATGCTAAACGGCTGATCCACCCAGGCACCCACAGTTAGCCATTGTATAACTAGAACTTAATTCTGTACCTAGCATATAGGGGATTAAAATATTTGATGATCAAATTGAGGCCATATATATTGTTAAGTATTTTCCAAATATGAGAACTTGAAGAAAAATTCACTTAAACTTAGAGTTAGAATCATGTGGAGAACAGTAACAGCAGCATCGGCAACAGTATGGTAACTTCAAACATGGATATATCAGATATACTCAATGCTTTCCCTACGGCATTTATCCTGTATAGGAAAAATACAGACAGTCTGATTCTCCCATTTTAGATGTGACAAGTCATGATTCTTGACACTGTCAAATACCTAAAAGCTCAAATCAGGAGCTGGACTAGTAGTTAGTGTTTTCTAGCTTTATGTTAGCTATATAATTAAGATTAGCTATATAACACAGCTCTCTATCTAGATGGATAGATGGTAATCCAGCTAGCAGAATACATACCTATCTATGATATAATTAGAAGAAAAGATTATTTAAGGAAGTCCCTGTGTTTGCATGACTAATAGATTCCAATTTGACAGTTTGTAAGCTTAGAACTTAATTTGTTTGTTGTTGTTAATTTATTTCTTTACTCTTCTTTCATTATTATTATTTAGAAAATGCTGACAAGTCAATAAATTTCATTTGGCTAGCATGGTGCTAAGAGTATTATTTCACAGTTGGGAAGAGCAGTGGCTGGTAGATTGGCCCAACTCTAGTTCTTGATTATCATGTAATAGCTATATGTATGACCTTAAGGGTTAAGATTCAGTCAGAAGAGAGAACACCAGTAGCTTGAATGTTACCAAAGTATAAAGTTGTTCTTTAGGTCCAAGAAGGAGAATTCTTGTTTTCTCAGAGATTGCAAGTGCAGGAAGCAGCCATCATCTCCAGTACTGGGGGAACAGAGATACAGTTACTGAAATTTAGAAGGGGAAGGGCCCCGTGGACAGGGACCTACACACCCTGAGGAGAGGAGTTTAATGAAGCTGGTTCTGCAAGTGTTGGACTACTGCAAACTTGATTCTTCTGCATCTAGAGAAAGGACTTCTGCGGCTGGAGTGAGGAAGCAGGCAAGGCTAATGCCCATGGCACACATAAGCAGAGGAGAAGCCTCCTGGGAGCTCGCAGGAAGCAGCCGGAAAGAGCCTCCCTCCCTATTCTTCTACCTCCAGCCCTGTCGTGCCCTGTCTTGGCAAAACCTAACGTAGGTCCAGCTAGAGAAACTGAAATGTGGCTTCTCAGCTTCAGAATCACAACTCATTGGAAAGAAAGACTGTTTGAAGCTTGGAGATAAGGTAATACCTTGGGCAGGTAGCATAGTGATTAAGTATTATATGGTGGGTAAGACCTGGGCCTGTAGATTGCCCTAATTTAGTTCCTGACCCCATCACTTACCAGCTATGTGATCTTTGGTTACTTATCCTTGGTAAAATTAATTTGCTGTAGGTATAAAATGGGGACAGTGTTGACATCTTGGACTTGTGGGTAGTAAATTCAATATGAAGTAAACTTCACATATAACCTCAGATAAATGTGTGAACAAATGTTAGGTATTAAATTTTTAATTTGTATTATATAGGAAGATAGTACCCTGATTTCTTTTCAGTAAAATTTCTGACTATGTTATAGATCAGTGGTTTTCAACTTATTTGCCTCCAGTACAGGGAAAGACTTGTGCTTATAGTTACATAACTGTAATTTAATAGGCACATTTCAAGCAACAGAATTCTGAAAGTCTATGTACTGTTATTCATTAACTCACAGTTTTCCCATTATGTGGGAAATGACATGTCTATAATGACATTTCCCTGTCATTATAGAACTTACAGTTCAGCAGAGGATAGAGGTAACTAAATAATTACAGCATAGTAGTATAACAACCAGGATAGGGGGCATGTAGGAATGTAACAGTGATGGGCAACTAAACTCAACAAGATCTCAGAGGATATTTTCCAAGAAATAGAAACCTGACACCTGAGTAGGCTAGCCAGGCAAAGTTTGCAGGGAAGATAGGCGCTCAACACACTTTATAAAATTAAAATTTAAAAAATTATAAGCAGGGGCACCTGGGTGGCTCAGCTGGTTAAGCATGTGACTCTTGATTTCGGCTTAGGTCATGATGTCAGGGTCCTGGGTTCAAGCCACATGTAGGGCTCCCCACTAAGCAAGGAGTCTGCTTGAGGATTCTCTCTTCCCCTCTGCCCCTACTTCCACTCACTCGTACTCTTTCTTTCTCTCTCAAATAAATAAATCTTAAAAACATTTACAAGCAAAAGGTTTGGCACCTTTTAGTGACAATGTAAAGCTAGCATTCAAAGAACATATTAGATCTTCAGAGCCCACAGTGAAAATGTTTAGTCCTATTTCTTGAAAGGGTTAAGAGAATGTCATCTGTGTGTTTTTTTTTTTTTAATTTTAAATTTTTAATTTTTTATCCCCAGGGGTACAGGTCTGTGAATCGCCAGGTTTACACACTTCACAGCACTCACCAAAGCACATACTCTCCCCAATGTCCATAACCCCACCCCCCTTCTCCCAACCCCCCTCCCCCCTGTCATCTGTGGTTTTTGTTGTTGTTTTCAGTCCTGGAGAACTCTGGAGTGCTGAGTAGGTCATCAAAGCTCCATATATACTTGTTGGAAAGTACAATTATATAGTTTTATACTATTACAGCTCAGGGTATATCTGAATAAGATTAGTATCTACCATATATTGAGGCCTTGAAGAATCAGCTGAGCAACATGACATATGGAACAGAGATTGGGAAAGGAAATGAAATATGTCTATTAATCCAGTTTAATAATAATCAAGTTATATTATATATCTGTATCTATCTCTACATATTTGTACTGTCAGAATCCTGTATGTGAATAGCTGTGTGCTCCAGTGCTCCAGCACACAGCAGTTATGGGGTGATGTTTTAAAAGTTTTTGCATCATATGTTTTTTCCTTCTTGGTCCTTGTTTTTGACTGCTAGAGAGATCAAAGAACTATTGCTATGAATGTTTTGACAGAGTTATTGATGTAGTGTGAAATGACTCTAAACGTTCCTGACTTCTTTTTCCAGTTGAGATAACAATTATAAAATATAAATTTCATTTGTGTATGTAGTTTTCACACATGATATATTTGTTGTACAAAATATCATTGGCCAGGATACCTAGATCTCTTAGTTCAATTCCAGATCTGTTTTTAATGGTCTCTTATTCTCTGACCTATTAAATCCTACTTTGTCCTAGACCATTATTACTTTATAAAATACATGTGCTTTTTTTTTTTTTAAAGATTTTATTTTTTTATTTATTTGACAGAGAGAGATCACAAGTAGGCAGAGAGGCAGGCAGAGAGAGAGAGGAGGAAGCAGGTTCCCTGCTGAGCAGAGAGCCCGATGCGGGACTCGATCCCAGGACCCTGAGATCATGACCTGAGCCGAAGGCAGCGGCTTAACCCACTGAGCCACCCAGGCGCCCTAAAATACATGTGCTTTTAACAATCACAAAACAACTAACAAAATGGCCATAAATACACATTTATCAGTAATTACTTGGAATGTAAATGAACTAAGTGTTCCAATCAAAGGACACAGGATGACAGAATAAAAAAATAAGACCCACCTATATGCTGCCTACAAGAGACTCACTTCAGACCTAAAGACATCTGCAGATTGAGAGTGAAGAGATGGAGAAATATTTATCAGGTAAAATGGATGTCAAAAAAAAAACCTGAAGTAGCAATACTTATGTCGGACAAAACAGACTTCAAACAAGGACTGTAACAAGAGACAAAGAAGGATATTACATAATAATAAAGGGAAAAATCTAAGAAGATACAAAAATTGTAACTATTTATGCCCACTAACGGGGAGGACCTAAATATATAACAGTTAATAACAAACATAAAAGAAATAATCGATAGTAATACAATAATATTAGGGGATTTTTATCTTCCCACTTACATCAACAGATAGATCATCCACACAGAAAACTAATAAGGAACAGCAACTTTGAATGACACACCAGACCAGATGGGTTTGATAGATTCAGAACATTCATCCTAAAACAGCAGAATACACTTTTCTTTTCAAGTGCACACAGAACATTCTTCAGAATAGATCACATATTGGGCCACAAAACAAATCCCAACAAATTAAAAAAGTTGAAGTTATACCATGCATCTTTTCTGATCACAACACTTTGAAACTAGAAATTAACATCAAGAAAAAAATCTAGAAAGAACACAAATAAATGGAGGTTAAATACCGTGTTCCTGAACAATGAATGGGTCCAAGAAATCACAGAAGAGATCAAACAGTACATGGAAACATGAAAATGAAAACACAATGATTTAAGAACTTTGAGATGCAGCAAAAGCAGTTCCCAAGGGGTAAGTTTATAGCATCACATGCCTACCTCAAGAAGCAAGAAAAATCTCAAATAAACAAGCTAAGCTTCCCCCTAAGGATGGGAACAAGACAAGAGTGTCTGTTTTTGCCACTTTTAATCAGCATAGTACTGGACGTCCTAGCCAGAGCAATCAACAACAGGAAGAAATAAAAGGCATCCAACTTGTTAAGGAAGAAGTAAACCTTCACTATTTGCAGATGACATTATACTCTGTAGAAAACCTGAAGGACTTAACCAAAAAACTACTAGAACTAATAGATGATTTAGTTAAGTTGCAGGATACAAAATCAACCTACAGACATTTGCTGCATTGCTATACACTAATCTTAAACTGCAGAAAGAGAAACTAAGAGAACAATCCTACTTCCAATTGCACAAAAATAATACAATACCTAGGAATAAACCTAATCAAAGAGGTGAAAGACCTGTTCTCTGGAAACAATAAAGCACTGATTAAAGAAATTGAAGGGATTCCTGGGTGGCTCAGTCAGTTAACAATCTGCCTTCGTCTCAGGTCCTGATCCCAAGATCCTGGGATCCAGCCCTGCCTTGGGCTCCCTGCTCAGTGGGGAGCTTGCTTCTCCTTCTCCCTCTGCCTGCCACTGCCTCTGCTTGTGCTCTTTCTCTGTCAAATAAACAAATAAAATCTTTAAAAAGAAGGAGAAGAAAAGAAAAATTGAAGATAACACTAAGAAATAGAAAGACGTTCTATGCTCACGGATTAGAAAAACAAATATTGTTAAAATGTCTGTACTACTTAAGGCAATCTACAGATTTAGTGCATTCTCTATCAGAATACCAATAGCATTTTTCACAGAACTAGAACAGACAATCCTAAAGTTTGTATGGAACCACAGAAGACCCCAAATAGCCAAAGCAATCTTGAAAAGGAAAAGCACTTGGCATATCACTTCAATATATATTAAAGAACAGTGGTAATCAAAATGGTATGGTACTGACATGAAAGTAGATAAACAGATCAATGGAGCAGAATGGAAAATCTAGAACTAAACCCACAATTTTATGCTCAATTAATCTTTCACAAAGCAGGATAGGATATCCGATGGGAAAGAGTCTCTTCAATAAATGGTGTTGGGATAACTAGACAGCTACATGCAAAAGAGTGAAACTAGACCACTTTCTTACACAATATACAAAAATAAAATAAAAATGGATTAAAGACCTACATGCAAGACCTGAAACCATAAAAAGAACATAAGTAATCAAAATGGATTAAAGACCTACATGCAAGACCTGAAACCATAAAAAGAACATAAGAATTAATGATTCTGACCTCAGCTGTTGCAATATTTTTCTAGGTATGCCTTTTTAGACAAGGGAAATAAAAGCAAAAATAAACTATTAGGAACACCTCAAAATAAAAAGCCTCTGCACAGTAAAGAAAACAATAAAACGAAATGGTAACCTATAGAATGGGAGATGATATTTGCAAATGACATACCTCCTAAAGGGTTAGTCTCTAAAATACATGAAGAACTTGTACAGTCCCACACCCAGCAAAAAAATTATGAGATTAAAAATGGGCAGAACACATGAACAGATAGGTCTCCAATAAAGACAAAGATGGCCAAGACACAGGAAAAGATGCCCAGTATCACTTATCATCAGGGAAATGCAAATCAAAGCTACAGTGAGATGGCATCTCACACCTGTCAGAATGACTAAAATCCAAAACACAAGAAACATGTGTTGGCAAGGATGTAAAGAGAAAGGAACTGTCATACACTCTCATGGGAATACAAACTGGTACAGCCACTGTAGAAAATAGTATGGAGTTTCCTCAAAAAGTTATGAATAGAACTACCCGATGATCCAGTAATTGCACTACTACCAAAGTGTATGAAAACACTGATTTGAAAGGATATTTGTACCTCTGTGTTTATAGTAGCATTATTTACATAAACCAAACGGTGGAAGCAACCAAAGTGTCCACCAATAGATGAATGGATAAAGATATCTGTATCTATCTATCTATCTATAAATCTATAGCTACACCTGTATCTATATAATAGAACATAGATAATATTTATAAAATTATATATTTAATGTATATAAAATATTTAATAGAATATTATTCAGCCACAAAAAAAGAACAAAATCTTATCATTTGCCATGACATAGATGGAGCTGGAGAGTATAATGCTAAGCAAAATAAGTCAGTTAGAGAAAGACAAATACTGTATGATTTCACTCATACATATGTATCTCCATACATTATTTCACTACATTTTAAAAATTTTTTTAACAATTTTACTGAAGCACAGTGCAATTTTTATCTAATACTGTACAATGTTGTTGTGCACTATATATGAACATGTCCATCAGGGAGTTCGCTGAGAGTTAAAGAATAGGTTTTTAAGGCTTTATGACACAAAAATCCTTGACAGATACTAAATGGATTTTTAAGCATTTGAGTAATTGGTTCAGGTTTTTAGATAAGGTGGAATTTAAGAAAAAAGTGAGCAAAGAAAAAAAAAAAAGAGAGAGAGAGACAAACCAAGGCACAGACTCTTAACTATAGAGAATGAGCTGATGGTTGCCAGAGGGGAGGTGGGTGGGGGGATGGGTGAAACAGGTGATGGGGATTAAGGAGGGCCCTTGTCATGATGAGCACTGGGTGATGTATGAAAGTAGTGAATCGCTAGATTGTATGTTACAGTTATCTATATGCTATAGTTATCTATGTTAAATATAGTGGAATAAAAATAAAAATAATACAGGTAGTCTTTATCACCAGGCTACCTCCTAGGATTCTACACATGATTAGGGAGGCAATGATTTCAAAGCTGCCTGGTGTACTCTGGGGAACAATACATTGCATAAGATTAGCATAAAATTAATTAGCATTAAATAAATGCATTCATATACAAATAAATATGAACAACAATATTTTACACTTTGTGCAGTCTTAAACTTCATTAAGAAGGCAACAGAGGAGTTTTAAAATATTCTCTGTCAAGGGGGGCCTGGGTGGCTCAGTGGGTTAAGCTGCTGCCTTCGGCTCAGGTCATGATCTCAGGGTCCTGAGCCGAAGGCAGAGGCTTAACTGACTGAGCCACCCATGCATCCTGGATTATAATTTAGAAGTTACCATTTCCAAATGAGTATTCTTCATCCTATTATTTATTTGAGATTGACTGACTCACTCAGCTCTCCAACAGCATGCATGCCTATTATGCCCTAAGCACTTAGGATAAATGTCTTTAATAATTGAGAATCTCACTTCTAAGATATATTTTCAAGAATATACATTTTATATTGAGCCATATGTTTGAGATTAATATTATTAAAATTGGTTTGATTTCAAGATGACTATACTTTTTTTTTAAGCAATAATTTTCAGTTTACTAGATGAAACAGACTTGCAACATAGTCTGCATGAATGCAAAATAAGCCATCTACAGCAAGTGAAAAGGAAACGGGGCAAAAAGGAAAAAAAAAGCATACATTGCAAAAAAGATTCTCTCGAAATAAAAAAATCAAACCATTATTATAAAGGACTTTACCAAAAACTGCTATATTTCCCCATCCCATTTGCTGGAAGTCAATAAAAGCATCTAGCACTTTGTGTTCATGTCAATTGTCAGATCAGAGCATCGTAATGCAAAGCAAAAAGGAAAAAGGGGGGGGAAAGGAAAAAACTGATTTTTAAAATATTTTCAAAAGTAACTACCTGAAAAATGTCATTTTACTATGTTTGTGGATGTACTTCAGCTCTTCCCATTTCTTAGAGTAGATTTGGAATATCCCATTTGGAATTGTTTCTAGAGCATGTTAACAAGCCACATAAAACTTATCAGATGTTTCTTAGTCATATTATTTTTTGACCAAGAGATGACTATTCCGGTTCACCCAGACGTGGCTCAGAATGGCATTTACTTCCAACAAGCAAATTCATTTGCTTGATTTCGTATTATGGAAAATACTCCTAAGAATTGTGTCACAGGACCTGATAGCAACTCTGCAAGATTAGCTCTAGCTTTCTTTGACCAGTAGCTACTTTAGAAATGTACAGTTTCCCAAGCAAAGTACTTTGTAAGAAAACATTCATTTTTTATGTCTTAGTTCTGGTATCTTTGTTAAGGTGATCTCTTTTTAACTTATGTTACTTGATTAGGTGTTGTAAGTTAAAATATGATTCTCTCTCCTATTTAAAGTTATTTACAGAACCTGTAAATTAACATGGCTCTACTGCCACTTCACCCAAGTTTTTGAAAAGATCAGTTGAAACTAAATACTAAAGCAGTACAGAATTTTCAGGTATTTTTTTTATTAATTAATAAAATAAATCAATAAAAACCAAGGCTGGCAGATTTCTGGTATGACACAAAAATTGTAGGGGCTATCTTGTGTTGTTACAAACACTGCTGGCTTCCTTTTCAGGAATTATTGGTCTTCAGTCTTGGTAAACAGAATCCCAATTTGGCTAAAGCAGTGATGCACCTGTTCTACTGGGTGATTATTAACCCATGTAAGCACATCATAATAACACCTCTCCTCTTTGTTCATGATTGATCTTGGCCAACTGAAAAGGGAAATATGCCGAGAAACATCTTCTAAGAAAGATACTCCTTATAAAAGAGGGGTACTCAAGGAGAAAGCCTTTGTTTCTGTCAGCTCTTTGCTTTCTTCCTTGGATGTGCAGCTCTGGCTTCCGTATTGCAACCACGAAAGCAGAAAGATCGAAAGAGCCCCAATCCTGTTGGCACTATTGAGTCACTGCACCAAACTTGGGACCACCAACCTCCAGACTTCTTATAGGAGATAAAGATCATATTGTTTAGGCCACTCCAGATGTGATGTCCTGTTACTAGATGAAAGCATTTTAACTGATACAAGGGATGAAGAACAGCTCTTGGATGATCATTAAAAGGCATTTTGATGATGTGTAAATGCTACTGATTCCAAGCTTTCAGAAACAAAATATCTAACATAAACTTCCTAATTTTGATAAAATATATGTCTATCAGTATCAGCGAGTATTCTTAATATGAATTTTACATGACAAATTTTTGATTCATTTTCTATTTATTTTCCATAGTTGTTTTTATATCTTGCATTGCCATCCATGAAGCCTGTATCACGATTTTCTTTTATTTTCGAAAATTCAAGTACCACTGACTTTTGAACAAGACAGGTTTGAACTGCATAGGTCCACTTAGGAGGATGTTTCCATAAGTACAGTATAATACTATAAAAGCATTTTCTCTTATTATTTTCTTAATATTTTTTCTCTAGATTACTTTGTATATTGTATAAGAATATAGTATGTAATACATATACAAAATATGTGTGTGTTGTCCCTTTATGTTATTGGTAACTCTTCTAGTCAACAGTAGGCAATTTGTGTTTGGGGTTTCAATGTTTCTAACCCCTGCCCTCTTCAGGGGTCAGCTGTAATAGGTCAGGTTTTAGTGTTCTTTCAGCACTCACCAAAGGTTTATGTTTATTTGTGTATGTAAGGGGAAGTTAGAAAATGTGGGGTCAGATACAAGAATGAAAAGATAATAGTTTATGTGCACAAGGATCTCACATTCTAATAGGAATTTGACAGGTATGTAAAAAATTACAGACCATATTGTCAAGGTAGAAATCTGACCAAAGAGCTATTGGTATTTGAAAGGAGAGATGATTTCAAGAATGCTTCACAATGGGGTTTAAATTTCATGATTGTGAAGAATTTTTAAAAGTGGAAGTGGGGAAGAGTGTGTTCCATAACTCTCTATATTTCTAATATAATTTCTCCCACACAGCGCATGTCCATTGTTGGGGACTGGTGTTGCTGGAGTGATGATTTTATAATGTGATGTAGTCAGTTTGGGCTGTATCTTAAAGGGATAATTGAACATCTGCAGTCAGTTTCCTCTTTATGCTGTTTCTGTTCAGTTGATTCAAGAAGTTGTTTTGTGTGGGTTTTTATCATATCATAGATCCTTTGTTGAATTTTGGTCCAGCCCAACAGACCATGTAAATGTATGTGTTTATGGGGGGTGGGAATTTTAGCGGAAGAAGAAGGCCAATTTTTCTCTTTCTTAACTTCGGACTATTTCTTGGAAGTTTGTTCTTATTATCAAAGCCTTTCTGTTACATAAACTTCTTCATGCCCTCCCTGGAAACTTGAAATCCAAGACTGGAGTCACATATTTAATCAGTTTGACTCTCGCTGTATTTGAAATGATGTGAACACCAGTGGTATCAGGAGCTGTCATATATTTTGGTTCAGTTCAACTGTCGAGGGAGCAAATATTTTCATGCAAGGAATTCTGTGCTATGCAGCCATTCATTTATTCATTTAATACAAGAGTTTTAGCACACCTGAACCAGGTGGTGTTCTAGGCCCTGATGATGTAACAGTGAGTATTTAAAAAAAAAAAAAAAAGTCTCTTCTCATGGAGATTAAATTCTAATGATAGCTGTCATTAGCTTGACGGTAAACTAGCTATCAAATTCTGCTCAAATGTCATTTTCTCAAGAGAGCCTTCTCAGACATTTTTCAGGCTGTGTTCCCACATTACTCTGTTGGTTCTATTGTTTTTTTCCTCCCTCTGTAGCAGTGAGTTGCTCCCCTTGTTGTCTGTCCCGACTTCTCCCCAATCCCCTGAGTAAGCTGTGAGCTAGAGGGCAAAGATCTATATTTTATCATCTTTGTATTAAAAGAGAATATATTGGGTAGATCTTTATAAGTGAATGAGTGAATGTAGCTAAATATTTCATAACCACTATGTGTGTGAAAACTTTCGGGGCCTCCTCACCAAGATTTCTCTCAGTGTGTCACAAAAACTCCGTGTGTATGGATTTCTAAGCGTATGAACCAAATTTGATATTCGTAACAGCATCGAGGTTGGATGGTCCATGTTTAATTGACAATCAGCAGTTTAAAAAATACCTTATCTTGAACTTCTGGACTATAAAACATGCATCTTTGAAATACCATTGTAGGGAAATACCAGATGTTTCAGAAGGCCAGCTCACTAAGCCGAGAATTTCCAGAACTTGATGTTAACACAGTAGGGTAATGCTCTGCATTAGCTAACGGTAGCACTTGCGTGACAACATAGAGTCTGCAGAAGTGCATACAAGGATGTTGTTTCCCAGAAATGACAGTAAAATTGAGTTTGTAAAGAAGAGTGGTTGTTGAGCAGTCTACTCACTTCCATCGTGCCTAAGTAACTGTTTGAATTTCAGTAGCAACAACCTATAAGGCCAGTACTGGCTTCAGTTAGAGTCAGCCAGATCCGAGTTCACCGTCAAGGGTTATTAGCCAGTCTAGGAAAAATGGATGGAAACGGATGTTTCCCCCTATGTAGTGTAGCTAGGACTTTCTTAGGAAGTGGAAAGTTTTCCCAAAGATCTGATGACTTATAAAGTGCCAGAGACTTCAGAAAGTTTCTTTTATATATTATCTCATTTAATCTTTACAACTCTGAAAAGTAGGTCTTTTATTGACACTTTCCAAGTTGGGAAATGAGGCATTGATAAGTTATGCGATATACTTCAGTTCACACGCCCCTAGGAAGTGGCAGTACCAGAGTGAAATTCCAAAGTTCCAAGGTTGCTTCATGAGCCTGTTCACATAAAGGGAGGCACTTTAGCAGAGCAAATAGCAGAATCAGTTCTGACCACACACTATGCTGATATAGTGCCAGTGGAAGATTGTAGCTTTTCTGTGCAGAGGGGATTTTCCTCTGTGAAACTACCAGAAAGTGGGTGTGAAGACAGGTGGAATGCTTCAACGAAATACTTGAGAGGAAGGGATTAATGAGAAAAGAGGAAGCAAGAAAGCATATTCTATGAGTGTAAGCCTCTCATTAACTTTATGTACACTGTGTTAGTGCTGACATGGTGCAGAAAAAATATTTCAGCAACACATTTAAAAAATTTTTTATTTATTTATTTTCGACACACAGAGCAAGCACAAGATTGGGGAGCTGTAGGTAGAGGAGAGGGAGGCCCCTGCCAAGCAGGGAGCCTGATGTGGGGCTTGATCCCAAGACCCTGGAATTGTGACCTGAGCTGAAGGCAGCCACTTAACCAACTGAACCATCTGCTGCCCCCTGAGCAATAAATTTTAATACTATCTAATATTCATGGGGGCAATCCACTCCATATCTCATTACCATTTCAAGGGTCTTAAAAATAAACATTGTTGTAATTAAGCTACAATTATTATATTGCTATTGTTCAGCTATTAAGTACAGAATTCAAGTCAGGATTAATGCTAATATTTTAAAATTTTAGGTATTTATATATGTATGTATGTATGTATTTATGAGAGAGTGCGATCTCATGCCCAGGAGCTGAGCAGGGGAGGTAGAGGGGGAAGGAGAGGGAGAGAATCCCAAGCAGACTTAGCCCTGAGTGGGCAGCCCACCTGGGGATCGATCCCACAACCCTTGAGATCAAGACCTGATCCGAAACCAAGAGTCTGACACTCAACCAACAGAGCCATTCAGGCCCCCTAATTCTAATATATTTTACAGAAATGCGTATTCACAATTTACAGCAACCATAATTTAATAAGTTATTTCTATTTTCTCTAAAAATGATCACAACTAGACAAATGCTTACAATTGAAGTGCCTCAGTTTTTTCATCTATAATATGAGGGAGTGAAAAATAATTCTGAAATCTGGCTGATGAAAATAAATTAGGAGCTTTTATTTTTAGTAAGAAAAAATTTTGACTAGTTTTATATTTACAGAAAACTTGATAATATAGTAGAGTAAGGCCCCACATTCATTTCTGCTTACTAACATCTCACATTAATATGGTGAATTTGTTATAATTAATGAACCAATGTTAATACATGATTATTAGCTATCCATATTTTATTCAGGTTTTCTTACTTTTTTTCAAATATTCTTTTTCTCTCCAGAATCCCACTCAGAATACATAATATTTGGTCATCATGTCCTTAGGCTCTTTTCTCTTGTCATAAGATTTTTAGACTTTATCTTTCATGACTTTCATAGCTTCAGGAAATAGTGGCCGGATATTTTGTAATGTCCCCCTACTGGAGGTTATTAGCTGTTGCTTTTTTCGTAATTAGACTGGAGTTATGAGTTTAGGGGAGAAAGACTGGGGTTTTTCTAAAATATACATTTTTGTATTTGTTTTTAATTTGGTAGATAGGGGGTAGGACCTGAGAATTTAAAATTTTACAAAATCTCACGGTTCAGTCATTGATTGCATTGTCTCTTCTGATGGTGCTATTTGCTTTGTCTACTAACAACCTGACAATGAGTTAAGGATTAAGATTTGAGGATCTAGTCTTAAATCTGGAAATTTCTTACTTATTATTTCTTGTTTCTTTTGATATTCCCTCCTTCTCTTCTGAAACTCCAGTTACATGTACTACTGAGTAAATATATTCTTCAGGTCTCTTAACTTTTGTGAGAGAGAGAGAGAGAGAGAGAGAGAATGTGTGCGTGTGTGTGTGTGTGTGTGTGTTTCTCTCCTAAATCCTGAGGTAATTTCTCAGAACAATCTTTTTTTTTTTTTTTTTTTTTTTTTAATTCTATTCATTTATTTGACAGAGAGAGATCACAAGTAGGCAGAGAGGCAGGCAGAGAGGGCGGGGGGTGGGGGGTGGGTAGCAGGCTCCCCACTGAGCAGAGAGCCCGAAGCAGGACTCGATCCCAGGACCCTGAGATCATGACCCGAGCCGAAGGCAGAGGCTTTAACCCACTGAGCCACCCAGGCACCCTCTCAGAACAATCTTAAGATTTATTAAAATATGTATTTATTCCATAGAATGGATTTTTTTTAAAAAGATTTTATTTATTTATTTGAGAGAGAGAGACAGTGAGAGAGAGCATGAGCAAGGAGAAGGTCAGAGAGAGAAGCAGACTCCCCATGGAGCTGGGAGCCCGATGCGGGACTCGATCCAGGGACTCCGGGATCATGACCTGAGCCGAAGACAGTCGTCCAACCAACTGAGCCACCCAGGCATCCCCATAGAATGGATTTTTAAGGTTTCCATTTTCTTCATGTTTCAAATTTTGAGATAGGTGTTTGCTTTACTAATTTGAGGGAATTTTTTATTTTGACTTCAATAGATTTATGCCTTCATTAAGTACATTTTAAGCCTTTGTCAAATAATTCCATAAGATTAATTTTATTTACAAAGAATTCAGGGTTGGAGCCCTATGATTTTTGTTTGTTTGCTTTCCTTAACATTAGAGTTCTTCATGTGTCTGAACTTGAAAGGGATTTTTTCTGTTGGTCTGCCTCTCCTGCCTAGATTTTGGTGTCTGTAATTGCTTTCACCTGGCACTCTTGGGCCACTAATCCAGAACCAAGTTTAAAAACAGCATTTTCAAGCTCCTGTGGTGGGTAGATACTGGGGATATCAAAGGTCCAGCCACTGCTGTCAGCTAGCAACTTGATTTGATTCCTAGTTTTGAGTTTTCAAACATCCATATAGCCACTATTTTCTGTATAGCAAGGTTTCCAGCCTTTTTATTCAGACTGCGTTGACATGTGTGGGAGTGTGGGAGTCTTGGCCCAGCCCCTGGTTTCAAGGCATGAACCCGGCTTTATCCTCTTCCTGTACAGAGTACTGAATTAGTTACCTATTGCTGTATAACACATTGTCACAAACTTGGTAGGTTAAAACAATACACACTTATCTCACCGTTTTGTGGGTAAGAAATCGGAGCAGGGGTTGGCTGGGTTCTGTGACTAGGGGTTTCTCAAGGCTACAGTCAAGGTGTTGGCCCCGCTGGCCTCGGACTGGCAAGAACATACTTTAAAGCTCATTCAGTTGCTGGCAGAATTCATTCCCTGCGGCTATATGACTGAGGTCCTCAAATCCTGGAGGGCTTTTGGTTTGAAGCCACTCTAGGTCCTAGAAGGAGGCCATAGTTCTTTGCCATAAGCACTTCCCCATCATGGCTGCTTATCTATCTCATCAAGCCTGCAAGGAGAGGCTCTCTCTTTAGGAAGGGTCCAGTTCCTGTTTTAAGGGCTTGCACACGATACCTTTAAGAGTCATACCTATTCAGGATAATCTCCCTTTCGATTAACTCAACATCACCAGATTTGGGGCCTTCACATAGGAAATATCCCTTTATCTTTGCCATATTTTGTTGACTAGAAGTGAGACAAAGTCCTACCCCACACAAAGGGAGGAAATTACAGAAAGCATGATGCCAGGAGGTGAGACTCATGGGGTTACCTTGGGGTCTATCTGCTTCAAGCACTTTTAATCCCCAAACCACCATCTGTGTCCGGTCCCAGAAGTGACGGCCCTTACCCCCAGCTTGGCTGCCTGCTTTGCGTTTCTGTTCTCTTTCTAGTTCAGGAGGATGATTATCTTGTTTCTTAATTCCATATTTTATGAGGCATTAATTTTTATTTGAAATTGAGAGGTTATGTAAAAGCATAAACTTAGAAAAGCCATTTTACTCTGTCCACGTTTTATAAAAACTTCTACTTGATCAGGGTCAGAACAGGTATCTGAAGTTCTAGATAACGTTAAAATTGTTTTATAAACAATTTTAAAAGTAGTTTGTGTCTGTTTTACATTAAGAACCTTAACTTCTAGTGATACCCTGGAAAGAGCCACACAATCTTGATTATCTTCACATTATAGAAATATGCTCGCACTGAAGTAGGATTTTTCCCTACCGGGGTGCCCTTTTTATGGGATATTCCTTCAGAGAGTTTCTTTACTACATCATAGTTCTTTGATACACAAAGGGAAGGGAAGCAATGAATGGAAAACAAGACAGGAATAGAGATACTCAAAATGGAATTCCAACTATAAAGTAAAACACACACAGGTAACATAAGTCTGAACACCAGGACCAAAGTCCTTGTATTTATTGTTTTACATTGATACAGAAATCTACTTTCTTGGCAGACCTCGGTACAGTCAGGCTTAGAGCTAGCACTTACGGACAAGCATATATACTTAACAGTGTTATCTGCCAGCTGGTGTGTGGCCTGAGAAAGTGAGTTTTGAAGTACTATGATTCCAAGATAACCACATGAAATGAATCATACATAACTGCTTATACCAATCTGCCAAAGCAAGTCCCTTATTTCTTGTTTGAAAATAATACAATTCATTCTTTATGTTAAAAGGCAGAGGGTTTAGTTCTAAAAAAATTAAAAAAAATATGGTTTCTGGGTGTCCTCTTTAACCTTCCCAGTAAATGCAAGTTGACAATGCAGATAATTCATGTTTACTTCGGGAAGCACATAGACCGTGATACCAGGGTGATGTAATATTAGTTAGGAAGTTTTGATATTTTAGAATTATATTCAATGGCTCTGAGTACTGCTATAGAAGAGTGATAATAAAAAGATATGGATGTAGATTAGTATCTATAAAAGTGTGAAGCAGATATGGTAAACATGACCACATTCACCTAGTGCTAGAATTATATATAACTGGTTGGTACTGCTTGGAGCTTGCAGTGTATTTAGGTCAAATAAATTATGGTGTTATAATTGCAATATATAATAAAACTCTTCATTACAAGGAAGCATTACAGACTAAATATAGAAAGGCTGCAATAAGAAACACCTGCAAAATGGGTGGGAAAGGAAGTGGTCGTGGACACAGCCTTAATTACCTTTAATGTTATGTAGGACTACCTTCCTCCCCTTTAAAATCTTGGCTGGTGTCACTGAAACTCAATATAGAGCTACATAGGAATCCAGTATAGCAAACTTTCCAATTCTGAAAGGCTAAAGGCCATAAGATTTGCTACTCCCATAAGTTTCCTACAACTAACTCAGAACAGGGTTCATCATGAAGTTTTGGAAATTATTTTAAAAGATTTAACTTATAGGGTACTAGATTAGAGAGCAAAGTTTCATTGAGGACATTATCTAAGCATGAAAATAAATATTGCTTTAAAGGAACATATAGAATAAGCTAGTATCTACTATCATATAATCAAAATTATTAAGAGTATAAGCTTTTTTGGCTTGCCTTTTAAATGAGATCTTCTTTTATACAGTTACAGAAAATCTTTTGATGAGAATCTGGAAGTTGTCAGGTGCTCTAGCTATCTCCATCATTTTCACAGTTCCAGAAATCCCTCTTCATTCCTCTGATCCTTCTTTTCTGTTACAATTGGATCCATAGATTAATTTTCTAACATTGTCTATGATGCATAGTAAAACTGAATTAGGAAAAAATTACTTTGCACATTTTAAAAATTAAGAAAAAAATGAAATATATCTGTGCATATAAAAACATGGGGTATGGCACATTTGTATAGTGTATAATTGAAACTGAATGCAAGATGTTTGGAAGTTAATAAGAGATGAAGAAAAAGGAAAAAGGAAGGAACAAAAAGGGAAAGGTGAAGATGCGACGGTGTGACTTTTTATCTTAGGGACTTTGTGCATGATCTTCATACTGTTTTTTTTTTTTTTAAGATTTTTTTTATTTGTCAGAGAGAGAGCGAGAGAGCGCACAGGCAGACAAAGTGGCAGGCAGAGGCAGAGGGAGAAGCAGACTCCCTGCGGAGCAAGAAGCCCGTTGTGGGACTCAATCCCAGGACACTGGGATCATGACCTGAGCCGAAGGCAGCTGCTTAATCAACTGAGCCACCCAGGAGTCCCAGATCTTCATACTGTTTGCTCTCAGGTTTAGTGTTCTTATAAATACAGCAAGTCAGAGTCCACAGGAAACAGGAATTAAAATAATGGCAAAGATTTAAGTATTGGATACACAGAAAATTACACCCCTTTTATCATGAAGCATCTTTGTCCTATGGCATGCATATTGAGCAGTTGTTTGGGGTATAAGACGAGACAGAGCAAGATAGGCTGGGTTCATTATGTGCTTCTTGAATTTCGAGGGTTGTCCAAATGGCCAGGTTGCATTTATGTACTTCAACTTTTTCTCTGACCAAAATTTATACTGTACTATGAGATCTAATCTGAATATTCTAGTAATTTAGGGCATCATCTTTGACTCAGACTTCACTTCCCAGTTTTGTTACTTTTCACCTTGATCTTGAATAAGTTTCATTCTCCAACTCTCTGCTACTTCACCTTCAAAAGGGAAAATAATAATAGTACCTACCTCCAGATTTTTTATGAGGACTAAATGAGATCATTCTTGTTAATTACTTAGCACTGTACCTGGAATACACTTTAAAAACTCAAGTAGAAGGAATAAGAATCATTATTGTTATTATGGGGGGGCAGCATCAAATTAGAGCTAATGAGTCTTTGTAAAACCACAATCTTATTTTAAGGGGTCTTAGCAGAATTCAAAGTCTTGTTTGTGAAGTCAGTGATGTTTTAAGTCATATGGTACTCCACTGGAATATATTAGAATATTTGGGAATGTTAGCAAACGGGTGTTAGAATGTACACCCACCCATATTTCTTCCGTGATTGAATCTAAATCCATTCTGCTGTACTTTACATTATATGGTCTACATTACAGGATCAACTGATAACAAAATCGTGTCATTTATAACTGATTGAAGTTCAACTCTAGAAAGTTTGGTTCCAGAGCTTATGGTTAATAATCACCAGGCTAAGCTAGTATCTCTCATAGGTTACTATTTATTAAAAAAAAAAAAAAATCATATAGGCCCAACTGGCTAAAGATCTAGAACAAGCTTTTTTAAAAAAATTAACAGTTGAGTATACTGATACACATGCTTATAGAAATAATGAGGAATTTTACTATCATACTTCACATTGGCTAGAAGTTCCTTACTATAGATAATGCTGTCCAATTCAACATTTTATATACAAAAATGATAGGGAGAGCTTTGGATCTGAATGGAAACTTGGAGGATGAATTAAATACGGGAAATACGCGTTAAAGAGAAGTAGCAAATACTTTCATTATTTATCTGTTCATTCTGCCAATAATATTAAGTGCCAGGTGCAGGTAGATTTTTTTTAAAAAGGAGATTCTCACCATTTTTTTTTATAACTATAAGCTCCAAAAATGCAATTCAGCTATTTATACAATGATTGAATTAACTTGTTTTAAGCTATAGAATGTCCTGTGAGTGCAGACCTGTGAGAAATTCAATAATCATTAGATAAAAAGACTATAAAAGGCACTACAGAGACCCCAGAAACAATACACAGGGTCGTAGTATCCACATACAGTATAATAATACATTTTCCTTCCAAAAGTCTGACAGAAATCTCACATTATGGTCAGTTTACATATTTTTATTAAGCAAAGGAATGTGACACAAATTTTAAAAAGGTTTTTCATAAAAGGTAAAGTTTCTGCTTTTTTTTTTTTTTTAAGATTTTATTTACTTATTTGACAGAGGGAGAGAGATCACAAGTAGGCAGAGAGGGAGGTAGAGAGAGAGAGGGGGGAAAACAGGCTCCCCGCTGAGCAGAGAGCCCTATGTGGGGCTTGATCCCAGGACCCTGAGATCATGACCTGAGCCAAAGGCAGAGGCTTAACCCACTGAGCCATGGAGGCGCCCCTCTGCTTGATTTCTAATGATTTCTTTTTTTAACAAAGAGTTTACATGTGTTATCAAAAAACAGTAGCTTGCAATTGCAAGAACAGTTGCTTGAAGCTTGACCCTTGAGAGAAAAGAGTTTTTAAGTTCTCTTGGGTCAGATCATTCATTATCTGTTATGTTTAATGTTTATTATCTTTACATTTTCTTTTAATGCAAGTTAAATGAAAAGTAAATATACGGGATGGTAATCTTTTGCCAGGTACAAAGACCGAGAACATACTCCTAGTGTTTTTCACAATATTTCAAATTTCTAATCTGCAAAGAAGGAAAGTGTGTTCCTTTTTGAATTCGGCATTTGAAACTCAACTACATCAGTGAACATTCTTTAGCACATGGACTTTATTTAGATCCTGGACTTATTAAATATAGGAGCGTTAATGAGAACAATGGTGTACATTAGTGTTTTTTCCCATTTATCATTAAGTTATAACATATACAAGAAAACATAATTTCCAGTTTCTTATCTAAGTGCAGTGGCCCCAACCCATTCCTGAAATTCAGTTCGGAGCAATTAAAGAATGGCCTGACTTGGCATTTTTTTGGATTTCCAGTGTTTCAGCGTATAACGTTTGTGCGCACTGGAAACATTTTAGCTTCTGGAGTTTTATGTCCTACAAGATTTCGCTCTTCTGAAAGTCGTAACAAACAATTCTGGTCACCTCATCTATGCATTTATTGAATACAATGCCTATGGGGGCTTAGAGAAAATCCAAACAACACTATTAGGTTTTCCTGGTTCCCAGGAAGCTCACAATCTACCCTCAGACTCTTAAAGGCGCTTGGCCTCTCAGGTCGGAGGCGCCACAAGAAGGCTGCTCCAGCAGGCCTGGGTAGGCAAAGTTGCTTCCTGGCCGGAACGCCAACTTGGCAAGGATCTGCTGCTGGCAGACACAGATTAGTAAGGATAAAGTCGCCACAGACTCAACCAGGCAAAGCATAAATGGCCCTTTCAGCATGAGCCCGCCGAGAAGGGATGTTACGGAGCCCAGCAACCCAAATTACTTTTTCTGGGATCACCAAACTCGAGTTTTTGTGGTTGGTTGTTTTGTTTTAACGCTTTCGGATTCCTGAGGCAGGTGCCTCACCACCTAACCCTCCCACCTCGCTTTTTTTTCGCGTAACTCCTCTACCTCCTTGCCCAAGTTCAACTTTTTAATCGGCTTTAGAGGAGCGCAGTAGGCGGTGAGGCTGGGAAGGTGCGAGAAAGCGCGCTACCACCACATCGACTTCTACTGCAATAGCGTGACGGCGGGGGGGGGAAAAAAAAAGGCGGGCACGGGGACCAAAGGGGTGGTGGCAGAAAGGGCACAGGGCACGCCTCGCAGGGGGAACAGGGGGCGGGGCCACGTGCCAGTCCCAGGGTTCCCAGCTCGGGTGCGACCGGCGGGCTCCTGAGCGTCCCAGCCTGCCCGCCGACCGCCGCTCCCCGGGCGAGCATCCTTGTCCCAGGACCTGCCCCTCGACCAGCCCGCGAGCGCGTCGCACGAAGGCGCGTCCGCATCCATGCCCCAGACTGGGGAGCAGAAGGCGTTCACAGACCCGAACGTGTGATGTGAGGCTGAGCGCGTGGCATCCGCGTCTTGCCCGGCTGAGCCGGACGCGGGAGGAGAGGGGCGCGCTCCAGCTCTTCTAGCGGTGCGCTGGGCGGGGCGCGGCTTGGGGGGGCCCGGCCACCCGCGGGAAGCAGCGGACGAGCAGGCGCGCTGCGGACCCGAGGGAGGGCACGGTTAAAGCTTTGCCATCAATTGCGAGCCCAGTGAGGCCGTCCTAAGCTAACACACTAACTCTACAGCTTCCCTCACGCCCCCAAACCACCGAAGGCGGCGACACCTGATCCAGCGCACAAGCACGGGTCCCTTCTGTCCCCGGATACAATTACGCGGCAGAGACACATTCAAACTAACGCGCAGCAGCCCAGAGCCGAGGTAAGCGGAGGGACCGCGCCGTTCCAGTGGGCGGAAGGGGGGCGGGCTGGGAGGAGGAGATGGGCGTTGTTTGCTCCCGAAGGTGAGCGCTGGGCGAATGGCTGCGATCCAGGGGCGGGGGGCTGGGATCGGAAAGGACCGATGGGGTTGGGCTGAGAGCGACCGAGGGAGTGGGGGTGGGGGTTAAGGAGAAAGGTTAATAAGGTTGAGGGGCCGTGAAAGAGGTCTTTCCTAGCTGCCCCCGGTAGCTCCCGTACTTTCTTCTCCCATATGGCACCCTTTTGAGGGTCTGCTTGAGTTCATGCGGGTTGAACTCGAGAGGGGAGGGGATAACCTGGCGCGGATCTGGCGGAGGACCTTGCACTTGACCCTGGAGGGATGGGCATCAGGGAGCTCCAAGGCCCGTGCCCGCTGCCTGCAGGGATGGGGGACCAGGAAGTTTCGGACTTCTCTTAACAGTCTTCTACTTCGTCCTCTCTAAAGGGGAACTGGGTGTGTTGGGGGTGGGGAATGTCTCGGGGCTGCGCGCGCGCGCGTGCACACACACACACAAACACGCACACTCTGTCTCGGTCTCTCTCTTGCACTCTCTTGGGACCCTTGAGCATCTCCCGGAGCCCATATGCCCGCGTGACACCCCCCCCCCCCCAGGAATGTATAGTGGTGGCGGGGTCGCTCGCGGGTTCACACGCGGTTGAGAGAATCATGCGGCGTGCCCTTGCCTTAGAGAAGCTCCTACGGGCTGCCGAGGTTAGAGGGGAGTTGCGAGAAGGACGTGCTGCAGGAAGTAGGGCGCCTTCCACGGGTTGGAGGAGCGGCGAGGGAGCCTGGGATGCGTGATTCGGGGTTGTAGGAGGCGAACCGCATCGGAAGGCGCAAGTATGTGCAGTGCGTCGGGCCAAAAGAGCAGGCAGAGGTGGGGAGGGGTGTACCCAAACGTACGCGGAAGCTCGCTGGTTCAATTTTGCGTTGATAAAGTTGAGTGCGGTGAATGTACTAGTCTGCAGCACTTCCTTAGGGAAGGAACCGCTTCTGTACCTGTACTGCTGGTTGCCGTCACCTTAAAGCATCACGGGGCGCTGGGGTGGGAAGAAGGTGGGCCAACTTCTGAGAGTCCCGCAGACTAACTCACTGGAACGCTAGATCGTGTTAAGTAGCGATTCTTAAGGAGAGGGCGTATCACTAGAGGACGGGTGGTGGGCGGTGTTCTCAAGCGGGAGTGACCCGGAGTCACTTCTATTATGAGTCAGTATCAGTACCAGTGCCAGGTGGGTTCCACGCAGAAACAAACAAAGGAACACACACACACACACACACACTACTCTAGAAACAATCCCCTCAGGCTGTCACCTTGGATATTGAGTTTTTCAAGATTAATATCCTAAAGGTGTGGTTCTTTGGCTATATATGCCAGGTGTGCTGCGGGTTCTTCTGATAATTTCATGTTTCAAAAAAGTTCTCCACTCAGAATTTCTGTGCTTTTATATCTCTGGGGGGAAGAAATGACAGTCATTTGAAAGAAGGATAGAAAGTCCTTTTTAATTGGTATTCTGCTCATACTAGGATTAATCACACTTTATTCTCTGGAGATTCTTAAATTAATTGAAGAGTTATGCACTTCAGTGTTATATGATAAGGGATTCCAGAATTTGTTAACTAAGCTAAATCATAAATCACTATTTTTGTTTTTTTAGTGCCAGAGGGGGAAACTGTGGATTTAGTTTTCTTCTGTAAAAACTATCTCTTGATGGTTAGTTTGAGGTTTTGCTTTAAGAATGTAACTCGGTTCATCAAATATTCTAGATAATTCCAAAGGGAAATAACTCTAGTATTATTTGATTTGCCTGCCACCCAGAAGATGAAGGTGACATCTAGTGTGTGATTTAGTGCGGTAGGACTATTCTAAAACTACAGTGAAGCGTGATGCCTTGACATTTGGTAAAAGCTTAATAGCGTTTTAGTAGCTGGGCATAACTTAGGAGAAACAATACTTCTGTTTTTTTCTGGGTAATACTACTATAGAGATTCAAACTCTTTAAATTTCCAGAACTTTGTGCATGTTGTATTAATACTTGGTGCACTTATTAGGATAAATAAACCAGTAAAATAGATAAAGATATTTATAACAAAATCTATTTCTTGTAAAATCTTTTTGTGGAAAGAGTTTGACAGTTAACATTGAATTTAAATTACTTAAAACATTCATGATACCTGGGCGCCTGGGTGGCTCAGTGGGTTAAGCCGCTGCCTTCGGCTCAGGTCATGATCTCAGGGTCCTGGGATCGAGTCCCGCATCGGGCTCTCTGCTCAGCGGGGAGCCTGCTTCCCTCTCTCTCTCTCTGCCTGCCTCTCCATCTACTTGTGATTTCTCTCTGTCAAATAAATAAATAAAATCTTTAAAAAAAAAAAAAAAAAAAAAAAAAAAAAAAAAAACATTCATGATACCTTATCAGCTTAATTACCACTTCAATATGGATGACAAAGGAAGAAAATGACCACATTCCAGATTTGCAGACTCCTTTTCAAAGTTATTTATATATTTATTTATCAAATAATACTGAGTTGGTGCTGTTTATTTCAACTAGATTTTCAGAATATACCCGGAGAATAAGAACTCTTGATTGTTTTTGTAATATATATTAATACTACAGCTACTGATACTGATACTCTCTGGGTTGTTGCTTATATACATAAGTGCATTTTCTCCTTAGCTGACCCCTCCCATGATCAACTAATTATTGAAACTTAGAAATTCAGCTATTAAATAATTTCTAAATCTTACACTCTTACTTGCTCCCCTGGATTTAAATTAAATTTTTTTATTGGCTTGTCTTTATGAGCATGAATTCATAAAGAATTGAATAGTGCTATTTGTTGAGGTGTATAGAGCTGTTTTTGTTTATAGTAAATGGTCTCAGTCTGCCCTGTTGAAATACTAGATTGAAGACAGAGTACTATTCTTTTTATGGTTTTTCTGGGTCCTCTTTCTGTTATAAGCTATCTCTGCTGCTGTCAGGCTGTGAGCGAGTCCTGCTGCTATGTTGCTGCTATGTTATCTGTTGTCTTTTCTTTCTGTGAAATGATGTGGGCAATTGCTTGAGTTTAAAGCCTGTGGGCTTTGTGTCAGGTACTTGGTGTTCTCATGCTTTATTTCTGGGCTGGATTGTAAGCTGTATGGCTGAGGTTCCCAATGGGACTAGTAGGATGGCCTCTGTATGTATGGTTTTAATGTCATTGTTTTACAGAATATTTTACAGAATATGAGATTATTACAGAATAATAATTACAGAAAAATATTAATATTACAGAATATGAGATCTTTAGAAGGGTGTCTTAATTTCAGACAGTTCAGTCTTATGAAAAATCTTTGCTTTTCTGAGAAATTGCAGTAGCCCTTTAAAAAAAGTTTACTTTTCTTAGAGTAGGCCCAGATTGTCTTTGTTTAGGAATATGTGTCCAGTGATGTTTTCTGTACCACTTTCTGCCTTTGAAACTAGCTAGCTAGATGGAATGTTGGTAATATTTTCCTACTCTGGTGTAAAAGGTGTGATTTGATAATCTCGATCACCTATTGAAGTGAGGTTAATCATTTCAATACTATTTTGCAAACTCCCTGTGGAGGAGTTACATAATCAAATTAGTTTGAATAAATTAGTTTAATTTAGTTTTGGAGGACAGTAGTAGTAATCAACATCTTCCTAAACTAAAACATTTCATAAGCATTCCTTCTTTTATTCAGCAAATATTTATTAAAAGCATACTATGTTCTTGTGCTTTGGGGATGTACAGACACAGAAGACCATGGAAGGGCTCTGGGTTTAAGAGGTTAGATAGATTGAAAACACACTAGTTTCAATAAGTGCACTCACAGAACCTACAACATTATATTGCAGTTACTGAAACTAGTGTATTTTCAATCTATCTAACCTCTTTAACCCGGAGCCTCATAGTGCATATAGGCACGGGCAGTGTCATGTGGGGCTGTTTGCCATCATAAGGAATATGGACCATTTTCTGTTCAGGTTTGTCTCTAAAAAGGAATGATAGGATGCAAAGATAGCTCTTAAAGCCATCTAGAAGGATGGATCTGAGGAATGTGAGACAGGAACGGCAGTTTAGAAGGTACCAGAGTGATCTCAGTTAGAAGGTAGCAGAGTGAGATCCAGTGATCTCAGGACTTTGTACCGTAGTGGTAGCCGTGAGAAGAAAAGGTTTTGGTCACAGATGTTAAGGTAGGGGAATCTCTAGGATCAGCGGTGTGACTTACGAGGAGAGGCAGGTCAGAGGAGCAAGGGTGTTTCAGTTCAGTTTTGAAAGAGTATGGAGTACCTACAGAATGTCCCAACTGGAGAAGAGTGTCCAATGGATCATTGCACAGAAGTTCTGAGTAGAGGAGTCTTGGCTGGATAAATAAGGTAGATAAATGGACAGATGGATAGGTAGGTATGGAAGTGGATGGATGGATGGATGGATGATTGGATGGATTGACAGCAGTTTTGAGTACATGGGTGGTTGGGGGTGGGGAAAAGAAGTTGATATGCCTTCCAGGGCAAGTACAACGAGTAAGAGAGAAATAGAAGCCTAGGGAAATCCTAAAATCCTAACAATCCTAAAATCCTAAAAATCCTAACAGTTTGGTGAGAAATAGGGAACAGTAAAGCATGGGAAGTACAGAATGAAAGGTGGGAGGAGAACGAGGATAGAACAGCTTTTGAGTAGCTGAAGAAGGAAAGAAGTTCAAGAAGTGAGATCAAGTACTAAACTGAGGGGTATCAGACAGTCCTGATTCTGCTCCTGCATAAACTCTGTGACCTTGAACTTAGGGTATTGTTGTCATCTACAAAGAGGATCAAAGTTCCTACACCAAGTGGCTACTTTGAGGATCAAGTGAGATAAAGTCTGGCATGCTCTGTGCCTGGAAGGTCATTGGTTTGTGCTCCCTAAATGCTAGCTGTCTTTTGTGAAAAGCAGAACTTCGATTTGGTGATTAGTTGGTCTGTGGAGACTATTGCTTTTGGCAGTACTTGCTGTCAGGATTCAAGGAGGGTGATTAAAGTTATATTTAAGATGAAAACTTGATCAGATTTATAGCGTTTGGGAAGGAAGCCAGTAGAAGAGAGGCAATTGGAAAATTTGAAGGGAGCAGAGAGAGCATTGGAAGGCATTCCTTGAGGAGAGGGTGGAAATTGCAAGAGCTCTGGGGCTTTGTTGGGATCCTCAGGACAAGCCTCACTTTTCTACCAGCCTGGAGGGTTCTTATTCTTACCCCTTATTCTAAAGCAGGCAGGTTGCTTTTTAAAAGCATCTGGTAATCAAATCAAATCATAGACGTTTTAAATGTTAAATTGTTTCTGGTATTAAAAGCGAATTCTAGTTTCTTAGATAATCTAATAAGGGCATAGGTTAATCATTTTAAAAGAGTTGGAACACAAACAGCAAAAAACAAGACAAACGATATTAAAGCTGAACAAAATATTTAATAATTGATGATTCAGAAGGCACCTCCATATCATATGGGGTCTTAAAAGACAACACTGTGGGAAGCAATTATTAACTTGTGTAATAAGAGAAGGACTGATTCATTAAGTGTTTTTAAAAAATTAAGTGTACCGTGGCACAATTTAAAAATACCTACCTTTTTTTCCTTAGGATTTTCTCTATTTGGAGGAGGTAATGCTTTATATTAGAGATAAACATCTAAAATTAGATTTCTATTTTAATACGTGTCTACATTTCTCACCCTGTAATACATGAGCATTTTGAAAAAAATGTTTGCATGTAGGAACTGGTTTGGGAACCAATCAATAGCTGAACATAATGCGTATTATTTACTAATTGGTTACAAGCCATATTAATGATTAATTGGTTATAAATGATACTGATTTTTCTTTTTTAGTGCAAATTAATATGGATCTTTCAATACATACCTTTATTCGCCACATGTCATTTGTTTATATAGCACTTAGAGTATATGTAGTTTTTAGAATTTCTAATACAGTTTTTTGAAATAAAATGAAATTAAATGTTCATATTTTTAAGGTGAATCGTTATATCTGTAGTTTTTACGTGTTCAGTGTGCGTGGATTTTCATCTCCGTGATGATGTTCTTTACTTGAACTTCTCTAGACACACTTTTTGTTACTAGGACCTCTCTATTTTGAGGTTGAATTTTGGTACTTTTTGTCCACTTGGCGCTAATTCCCTCCCAGTGTCTCATCTCATTCTTGCAAAGCGGGGTGGTCTGTGCATTTCCATATTGTATATTCACCAACTCGGTTTTAGACTAGATACTGTCCTGCTCAGCACTGCCTGTGGAGATGACAAATGCCAAGTTGAAATTGACTTGGATGTGTGTGCCATCCTCAGGTCAGCATTTGGGGGTGTGGAGCCAAACAAAAACAGAACATTTGGATTTATGAATGGTGGGGCATCTAGGACAGCATAGGTCAGTTCCTACTTCTTGGCTGGAAATTTACATAAGTATTAAAGCATTTGGAAAGAACGTGTGATTAGGAACATTTCGGAGAGACTGTGTATTTTGCTCTTAGTTTTGTGTTGTTTATCTGTATTGTTAATAATCAAAACAATCACTGTATTGATTATATTTGCCCTGGCTTGGTTGAGATAACAGAAACACATCTGTAGGTATTCCAGTTCATTAAAAAAATTTACATTATAACCGATTTGGTAAATATTTGCTTGATTTTGGAATATTATTAATACAAACTTTGTGTAAAATTACTTTGAACTTTCCAATTCTGTTTTTTTAATTAATCCTCGAAATATTTTCAAGACAATGAGTCATGTTTTTTTAGCTATAACATTGGCTATAACTAGATTTATTAAATAATAACTGTGGTGCTGATTTTCTTTCAAGTGAGACGTTTCAGTTTAATACTGTGTCTCTGTGAATTAAAAAAATTAAAAGGAAGTAGGATCAAGTGTTACAAATATGCTCTATTTTTTGTATGTTCCTGAAAAGTTGTATAAAAAATCAGGTTTATAAATCAGATAATATTTATAGAATGTAAATAAAGGTGATGGGTATACAGATGTTTGTTAATCTTTATAATACTTTTTCTGTATGTTTGAAATATTTTACAGTAAAAAAAATATGGACAACTGTACACACTACACCTATCAGTGTACCCAGAGACTTTGCTATTTAAAGCAATATGAAAGTAAATCTTTCCATAAAAAGAATCCCCTTTCGATTAGACAAATTCAAATTTTCCTAATCTACTTAAGCAAATACATGCCACCCCCACACCAGCCGCAAACTTTGGCACACCTCTGTACCATATTTTGAACGTAGTTGCAGCCACCAGAATTTCCTAAACTTCTGAATTGAAGATAAAGGTTTAATGTGAGCCTCATCATAATATTCCTTACTCTAAAGAGGAGGCATCCAAAGAAGGATTTGTGTTTCTGTTTTCTGGTTTTGAACCAGGAGTGGAGTGAATGGTTCGAGAGCGTTGCCTTTCAGCTTTGAGAGTGTTGCTCTAAGACTGAAGGGTCAGGGCGCAACCTGCAGGCCCTTCCCCGTGGGCTCTTGGGAAGAAAGGCCATTGTGCTTTACATAGCTTTTGCATTTGTGCTTCCGTACCTGGTGTTCATTTGTACTCACCAGCCAATCAGGGAGAGCGGGGCTTAGAGGAAAACTAGTCAGACAGGTTTGCCCGTCTATTTTAATGGAGGGGGGGAGCACAGTGAAATTTGTGGATAAGGTCAAGGGTGAAACTATTTTAAGGAATATTAATGCTGATCACTAACTCTTATTTTCTCCAGGGTTTTGAAAATACTCTGGGGGCATTTGTGAGAACATATCTTCATGGAGCTTAGAGTGAGAGTAAAAGGAACTGAAAGAAGTGAATAAAACATAGGGAATTAGAACAACATGAACAGAGGGTAAGGAAAAACAATAGCGGAGGGGGAGTAAAAATAAGAACAACAACAACAAAAACGATGGGAAGAGGACCAGTGTTTCAGTGCCCCTTCTAGGCTTTGTGTGAGCTTTGATCTGAGAATGACTTTAATTAAAACAAGTGAATACCTGTGGTCTTCAGTATCCAATATCGAGAACGCTCTACTGGGCCAGGGCTGAGGCTTCCGAGGAATATTCCTGGGAAAATGTTGTAGATAACCATCTCTTAACACTGACTTTATCTTGGAAGTACATCGTTCCCTTGAACAACAGTAAAATGGTATATTCGTGCAGCCTTTTTGTGGCTTGTATATCTCTTACTCATGCACTCTTACCGTGTGATTCTCATCCCACCCCTGCGCGCTGTCCAGTAGGGACTTCAGTAACTTCTGGAGGTCGCTAGCACGGTCTGTGAGGATTTGGTGTTGGAGCACAGCCTTCTTTCCTAGATGGGGCCCTGGAGCTACAGCTCACCACCTGCTGAGACCTGGGCCTCCTTGAAATGACCATTGTTGAGTAAGTCTTTCTTCAGTTCTCACCAGAGACGCTTTACCCACTCATTGAAGATTTTTTTTCCCCTTGACCCTCTGGGCTGGTTAGCTATTTGTGCGGCAGGCATTGAAGTTTTATTTATAAAGAGATGATGCAGATTTGCAAGGCTAACTCTGGTCTTTCTCTCTTTGTAGAGTCTTCACAGATAATTACGTGTATTTAGTTTTTTTATTTTGTATTTTATCACCTCATGTCATAAAACAGCAGTTGGAGAAACAAACGATGACACACTTTAGGAAGATCTGACTTAGGAGGCATTTGAATTGCTCCCTTCCTCCTCACCCCCAGATAAGACATTTTATACCAGTTAATTCAAAGCACCCGTCCAGGCAGAGCCCTTTTCTCCCTCCTCTGTGCTTATCTCCTCCTTTGGTAGTTGGCAAAATTCTCTGGTTGCAAATGTCTCCTCTTCTGTCTCCTTCTGGGCAGGGCAGTAGGAGTGGGCATAGGAAGAAGAGCACATTTTGAGGAATCTCTTCAGCCAGACTGAAAAGAAAATAAGCAGTTTGGTAAGGCTATTTATAAGAAATGATGCCTGACTCTTCCCACTTGCCTGTTTAAATTTTTTAAAAAATATTTTATTTATGTATTTGACGCAGAGAGAGAGAGGTCACTGCTTGTGATTGGCAGAGAAGCAGGCAGAGGGTGAGGAGGGAGAAGGCTCCCTGCTGAGCAGAGAACCCCATGTGGGGCTTGATCCCAGGACCCCGGGATCATGACCCAAGCCGAAGGCAGAGGCTCAACCCACTGAGCCACCCAGGCGCCCTTAAATTTTTTTTTTTTTTAATTCTTGAGAGCACTGGGAGGTAACTATGTTATTTTGATCCGTTAGACTTTAGCATATGCTTAGGAATATCATTTTTTTAAAATTTCATAACTATGCAAAATACACAAACACGTTCCTCTGGCTGTCCTGCTCCTTCCTTTTGCTGGTCCACTCTCTTTCCTCCTACATCTGGTGGCCTTTCTGAAGATCAAGTCCCTGCCTTTTGTGGGGAATTCAGGAGAGGGATCCTAGTGATTGGGTTAAAATTGGTGGGAGGGATGCAGGGGAATGTGTAAGGGGGTGGTCCAGCAGGTGTCACCAACAAACGAGCTGGTCATTTTTATCCAAATCACCCTGCATAGTACTTGTTCAGCCTGTATAAGGACCTTAATTGCTTTATGCTTTCTTATCATTATTTTTACTAGTAAAAATACTTTAGCTTACAGTTTTGATACTCCTTAAATGCATTCCTCTTCCTACTTACACTTCTCTGCCCTAAAGTTCATGTCAGGGGAGACATTTTGAACCAGACATGTTGATTCCTGGAGTTCTGTATAGTGAGCGTCTGTAACGTTACACGAATTAATTCAGCCATTCATTGAACAAGCAGCCTATTAAATGACAGAACTCTTCTGCCTTAGAGCCACAAATACATGGTGATTCTTAAAAATCTAATAAAAAACGTACACATTGCATGTATAAAGGTTTAAGAAGGTAATTTTTAAGGCTTTTCAGAAACTGCTTTTGATTTGCATATCTCAGAATTTAAGAAGAAGTTGATCTGTTATCTGACACAGGGCAGTGGCCACTTTGGAGAGTCTATATGGTAGAGGTACGAGAGAGAGTGGATTGGGACCCGGGAAACCCAAGTGCTGTGTCCCATTCTGCCAGCAAGTACTACAGACTTATCCAGGTGATGCCAGGCAACAGCCCCCCTGGGGAGCTTGTACCTTTCTTTACAAATGAGAGGATTTGGACTCTGTCAGCTCTAGTCTTGAAATTGGGCCTTTGACATTTTTTAAATGAAAAACATATTTTAACAATATTTGGTATCGTTTCATAATAAATGTATTAAGTACCAGTATCAAGTATATTTATGTTTCCAAGACTAATAGCAATGGCAGTGCTATACAAAAGACTTCTCTGACTTGCTTCATTATGCTGAATACCATTTGTAATTCTAGATGAATTATATTTTCAGGTAAAATTATATTTTCACCTTTAGTAGGGAAACATCAGAGCAATGCATTCAGTCTTTCTACGGGACCTACCAAAATCTTCCTTTTCTGGGGAAAATACAACTTTGCTCCTTCATCTAATACCCCATAATAACCTTCTCTTAGCGGTTATTCATGTATTTTAGAAGACAGCATTGGGAAAGTTTGTGGTTTGTTCATGTGAATAGGGAAATGTCCAGAAGTTTGTTTTTTGTTTTGCTTTGTTTTTGGTTATGTTTACGCAGATGTCTTCTGTTCTAAAACGTGTTTAAGACCTCACTTGGCAATTTTTTTTTTTGCGACTCTTAATAATGTTAATGTAGATTAATTGTTAAAAATCCATTTAAACTAAGGATAGTAACGAAAGGATTGTTTTATTAATATAAGAGAAACAATCCTGTGATATTTTGGGGTCCTTGTACATTTCTGCAACCTTAAGAATGTCATGTAATGATATTTTGAAAAGCTGTTTCCTGGGGTATCCGTTTGGCTCCGTCTGTAGAACATGTGATTCTTGATCTCAGGGTTGTGAGTTTGAGCCCCACTTTGTGGATGTAGAGATTACTTCAAAAAATTATAATGAAACCTTAAAAAGAAAGCTGTTTCCCCACATGTGAATTTGTCTTGTTTTGGGAGAAGGTGAAAATTTGATCTGGATCTCCTCCACATTCACTGTGGTATTCCATGATTTAGAATCCTAATAGAGAACTATAAAAAGTCCTCATGAAACATTTTAAAACATTAACTGAACATCAGTTTTCTTTTAAGAAAGCATATACCTATAAGACCTTAAAGTCTCAAGCAGTCTCATTTATGAAACTTTTTTCATTTGCTTAAAGATGAGATCAGAATAAAAACAAAGAATTTCCTTATTGTTTGTTGAATGTGATCACATGATACAGTTGCATGGAGATAACTGTACCAGGCTGGTCTTGAGATGAAAAGAAACCCACACTTATTCCTGTGATGAGATATATATATATATAATCAATCTCATATGTATTTTAAAACTGGGTATGTGATAGGGGTGACTGGGTGGCTCAGTCAGTTAAGCATCTGCCTTGGACTCAGGGCCTGATCCCAGGGTCCTGGGATTGAGCCCCATATCCAGCTCAGTGGGGAGCCTGCTTCACCCTCTCCTCCCCTCCCTACTTATACTTTCAAATAAATAAACAAGTAAATAAAATCTTTTAAAAAAACCCTGGGTATGTGATAAAGATAATGCCACTGTTTTCTTTATTAAAAAAAGATAATTGCATTTTTAAAAATTGCAAGCTTTTATCTCTATGTGTGATTCTGGAAATGGGGCCTGAATCAGTAGCATCAGCATCACCTGGAAGTTTGTTAAAAATGAAGATTTTGGGGCCCAGCCAGATCTCTAGAATTTGAAATTGGGAGGACACCGCCGAAAGTCTTTGTTTTAACTAGCTCTCGGGATGGTTTTGATGCAAGCTGAAGTTGTAAAACCTCTGATCTCTAAATGAAATCAGTTCAGTTTTTCCATGTGATGAGAACATTTCTGATCATTTTAGGGACAAAGAAATATTAGGTTTCGATTTCAAAATGCTCTCCTGTTAATACTTTCCTACATACACACTCTGCTCCTTCCTTTATTAAATGAAGCATTTTGTTTAAATAATGGGTTGGATTAGTCGTTTACTTTTGTGTGCTTTGCTATGATTTTGTGTAAATGCAGCCCAGTGGTTCTCAGTACTGTAATTACTTGGAGGGCATTATAAAAAAGCAAAAGAAAAAAAGTGCTAAGACCAAAGTCTTATCCCCAGAAATTCTGATATAATTGATAAGCTAGGGGCTGGTAGGTTTCTCAGGCATCTCTGGTTCTTAGAAGCATCCAGGTGATTGATTATAAGGTATCATCAGAGTTGAGAGCCACTGGAATGTAGCCATATGTTCAAAGATTGGCTCACCTACCATGTAACAGTCCCTTAAAAAATGATATAAGTAAATTAGGCCCTTCCATTATTTTAAGCAAATTATCTTTTGTGTATGTGCAATTAGAAAATAATTTATTTTCCAGTAGGTTATGGTATTGTTGACAGGGTGGCCATGTTATTAAGTAGGTTTTAATTGTTCTTCATTCTATTTCTTGGCTTTACCCTGGATCCTCACTTACCAAAGGGCAGTCCGTGTCCTTGCACCCTCCCATTTCACCAGAGAGCTTAGAAGGAAATGATCCCGGGCCATACACTAGCTGTACTGAGTTAGAATTCGCATTTTAATAGTATCCCTATGAAATTTGCCTTCACATTAAAAATTCTTGATGACATAAAAATTGGTGAGTTTCCTTTTTCTCCATTTTTTTTTCCTTAGTGTCTATTTATCTGGTCTTGACTACTTTTATGAACCAAATCATATCAGTCTCATTAAACCCATTTTTAAATCCATTTTTTTCAGTAAGTTTTTTAATTGTGAGGGATCTCTAAGACCATCTAATGTCATAGCTTACCTGGCAGGAGAAGGAAATGAGGCACGGAAAAATTAAACGACTTGGCCCAAATTACAAAAGCTGTTGATAGGGGAATCCATAGATGCATGCCATATATATTTTTATTTTTTCTTGCATTATGGAGACTTCATTATAGGGTCACTTAAAATGATACTATTTTCATAATGTAAACAACTTGAAATGTGAGCTGCCTGAAATGACAGTCTTAGGTTAACCAAGTATGACATATACCCCCCAAAAACAAAACTTTAAATACACAATGACATTTATTTAGATTACCTGTCTTAATGTGACACTGGTTAATACCTACTAATACACTAATATTTCAAATTACATTATAATTTGTGGGGTTAAGTAGTAATGAGAAAGTTGGATGTGTAATATACTGAAAATTGAAAGGTACCATCATGTCCTTATAAATCACTCAGACTGTACTCATGTATGTGTTCCCGAGATTGTATAGGTACTTCATAACAGAATATTAAAAACATATACTTTGGGATTGCTTGCTTGTTTATTCTGAGTTGCTCTGGATCTTGAGTGGGTCTTATGCTTTCTGAGTACCCAGCACAAATGAGCTTTAATTCTGGTCTTTCTATTTCAGATGCACATGCCCTTTGAATCACTTGTGTTTCTCTTGATGCACATAGAATTGAATATTAGATCCTTGTCTTTCTGTCTGGTGGTTGAATTGCATCAATATCTCCAGGTGCTTATTAGAAATGCAGATTTTGGGGTTCCCCCCCAGACTTCCTAATAGCCTGTGTGATGAAGAAACCCCAGAATCTACATTTTTTAGTAAGCACCACAGGTGATTTTTCTGGACACGAATATTTGAGGACTATTTCATTAGATCATTAAATTTGTGTGTTTAATATAGCCATGTTTAATCACTAGTATTGAGTAGTAATTTGATACCTATTCACTGCAAGGTACTGAGTGGCATTGTCTGTTGGTGTCCATATCATCTGTTGTTCCTTCCTCTCTTTTGCTTGTTTGTATCTTCCCTTCCCACCTGATGATGCCGGAGAAGTGCCCAGGAGGGCCTGGGCCAGCTTCCACTGATAAGGGAATAGCATTGGGTTTCTCACGACAGCTTTACCATCTGTACTAGATGCCCGACAAGATACTGGCCGTGTAGAAAAGTGGTTGAGTGCAGCTAACTTGGAATGCTGTAAGAACAACAAAGGACAGCAGAAGCATTCTTTATAATCTCTCCTTCACAAGGAGGTTTTTCGTGTGCCCCTTGGCACACGTATAAGTCCCAAGTGCAGAATTAACATTTTTGAATGGTATTGCTACTGGTTTATTCCTTTCAGTGTTTCGTGTGTATAAAGAAAAATCTGCCTGTGTGGTACCTTTAGAAATTTCTGTTGGTCTCATTTTTTCTTTAAGGTGACATGGCAGTGTCGGGAATGTGGTATTAATAGTAGAATATTTTCTGTTGTGCCTTTTGATTTTGTTATTAGACACAAAAGCAATATTAAAAAAAAAGCAAAAATGACTGTGCTAGAAATTTTGACTGAAAGCTTTTGACAAGTAGCATTGGATGAATTTATTGACTAATTTTTTAAGTCTGTGAAATGGAACCCAGGTTTTTCCTTTGCATTTAGCGTATAGTGGTTGTACTTCTGTAGTTACATTGTACACTTCCATACAAATAGGTAGTTAACTGTGAGTTCCCGTGAGTGACCCGAAACCATGAATGTGGGGAAGTGGTTGACCTTGCCAGCCTCCCATCTCCAGTCAGGGTGTTCCCATTTCACAGCGTGATTTTAGGGTACTCCTTCCTCTCTATAGTTTAGTTGCAAGAAGACAGCCATGGTTAAATTCAGAGCACGAGCTATTGCCTGCCTATGAAACTATTGACCCATTCTCTAGCAATAAAGCAGAGTTTCCTCCCAGTTTATCCATAGTTACAACTTTTTTTTTTCAGCTTGGTTTTCTTCTTCGCGTTGTGGGATAAAAGTGGGTTATGTGGTTGAGGATGTGAACCTCTGCAGTATACAAATGCTGGATCTCGCTCAGGTTCTCAGTCTTCCTGTCTGTGAAATGGGAACAACTCTTTTTCCTTGGTGTAGGGTCTTTATAACATGAGGTCATGCTCATTAAGCCTGTAGGGCAGGGAAGGCACACAGTGCATAGTACAGCTCTTTTTAAGATCTGCTGTTTATTGATAGTTTTATGTGAAGATGCAAGGCCCCAGCTTGAGGGTGACCACCTTGTTCCGGTTTGCCCAGATAAGAACCCTGGAAGGTCCACATCCTGGAAATCCCCTCGGGTCTGGGCAAGGCAGCATGGTGACTCACCCCATCGCTGGACACAGAGACTCAAGATAGCAGTGGCTTTGAAAAAAAGTAGTAGAGTTGCTTCACGGAGAAGGGTCCTCATGGGTCTGAGCAAGGCAGGGCTCATACCGGCTTCTCTCTTGTCACGCCAGTATCTTTGTTGTTCCAACTTTATACTTCTGCCTTTGTGGTCCAGGATGTTAATCATTACCATGTTCTTCTTCCAGCCGCCAGAAAGGTGGAAGGTAAAAAGTGAAACCTCTGAAGGCATAAATTAGAGATGGCCGGTATCACTTCTGCTTCTGTTCCATGTCCATTCACTAGAACTTACTTAGAGGGCTCAAACTAGCTCTTAGCGAGGCAGGGAAGTGGCTTTGGTCTTCTGGTGGTGAGTCAAGGGAAAGCAGAGGATTCCCTTACTAGAAAAGAGGAGAAAAATATATGCTGCTGCTGTCTCTCCTGGGCCTATAATGGCATCCAACAAACTCCAGCTGCTTCTCCCATTCTTTTGTTACTTAATGTAACGGTCATTTATACAGCGAATGTGTAAGAAGTTAAAAATAAGATGCAGAAAGATCCCTAAATTTAGGAAGGGCTGAAATGCAGTCTATACTCTGCTACTTTCTTCCTCCAACTGCAATACCCATTACCTTAGAAATTTTTTCTGTAACTGAGATGTGTAACTGACTTTAGTGCCTCAGGCAAAAGCTTTTGATTTAGAATTTTGTTGAGAAGTAAGGCAGTTGATAAAATTGCATTTCATTCATTGAAGATTAAAGAAAACAATGGGTCTGTGGTAATGCCTGTGGTCCAGCTACATATCCTGGTTCAAAATCACAATTATAGTTAATTCATTCAGTAAATATTTATTGAGCACTTACTACAAGGTTAGCAAAGGGAATGAAATAGTTACCTACTTTGGCTAAAATCTCCAACCTTTTGGAGCTTAAATTGTGCTAGAGGATACAGAAATCGGATTTGTTTTGTTTTGTGTTTGCAAATGAAGTAAAATTAACATTCAGTGTGGTATTAGTTTTAGGTATATAATAGTGATTGGATAATTCTACACATTCCTCAGTGTGCGCCATGTTATTACGGTATTATTGACTGTACTCCCTGTGTCCTACATTTCAGCTCCGTGACTTAATTATTTATACCTAGAAGTTTGTCCCTCTTAAACCCTTTTATCTATTTCATCCCTCGCTTTGACCACCACCAGTTCTATTTAAAGTCTGTTTTTTGTTTGTTCATTTGTTTTGTTTTTTAAATTCCTTAAATAAGTGAAATTCCATGGTGTATGTCTTTCTCTGACTTGTTTCACTTAAGCATAATACCTCTAGGTCCATCCACGTTGTTGCAGATGGCAAGATCTCATTCCTTTCTATGGCTGAGTAGGACCTCATGCATATACAACATTTCTTCATCTGGTTGTCTATCGAGGGACACTTTGGTGGCTTCCATAACTTGGCTTTTGTAGATAATGCTGGCAGTAAACATAGGGGTGCATATGTCTTTTCAAATTTGTATTTTCATTTTCTCTGGATAAATACCCAGTCATGAAATAATTGGATCCTATAATATTTCTATTTTTAATTTTTTGAGGAATCTGTACTGTTTCCCACTGATTTACATTTCCATCAACAGGGCATAAAGTTCCCTTTTTCTCCAGATCCTCACCAACACTTCTTATCTTTTTGTCTTTTTGCTACTACATTCTTACTGGTGTGAGGGAATATCCTGCTGTGATTTTAATTTGCATTTCCTTGATGAGTCCTGATGTGGAGCATCTTTTTGTGGGTCTGTTGGTCATTTTTGTATCTTTTTTTTTTTAATTTGACAGAGAGAGATGACAAGCAGGCAGAGAGGCAGGCAGAGAGAGGGGAGGAAGCAGGCTCCCTGCTGAGCAGAGAGCCCGACGCGGGGCTCCATCCCAGGACTCTGGGATCATGACCTGAGCCGAAGGCAGCGGCTTAACCCACTGAGCCACCAAGGCGCCCGTCATCTTTGTATCTTTATGTCTTCTTTGGAAAAATGTCTATTCAGGTCCTTTGCCCATTTTTTAATCAGATTTTTCCTTTTTTTTTTTTTTTTTTTGGTGTTGAGTTGTAGAAATTCTTTGGATATTTTGGATACTAACCCCTTATTGGACATATCATTTGCAAATATTTTCTCAGATTCCCTGGGTTGCCTTCTCATTTTGTTGATGGTTTTCTTTGCTGTGCAAAAGCTTTTCACTTTCGTGTAGTTCTGGTAGTTCATTTTTTGCTTTTGTTTCCCTTGCCTGAGGAGACGTAGCTAGAAAAATGTTGCTAAGGCTGATTTCCAAGGGATTACTGTCCATATCTTCTTTTAGGAGTTTTATGGTTTCAGGTCTCACATTTGGGTCTTCAGTTCATTTTGAGTTTATTTTTGTGGTTGGTGTAAGAAAGTGTTACGGAACCTGGACTGGATCCTGATGGAAGAACCAAGTGGCACTGGGAGACTTTGGAGGATGGAAGGTTTATTTAACATGGGTGGGCTCAGAGGAGGTTGTTCTGCAAAGGTCTGAGCCCCGAGCACAAGCAGGGAGGGGGATTTATACCCTTCTTCTTCTGCATACTTGGTACTTCTGCCACGTGCGGAAAACAGGGTAGGAAAGGAGAACCCGGGAAGGCTTCAAGACAGGGACTGGAATTCCCTTGCTGGTTTGGTCAGCCATCTTTGAGTACAGTTTTTCCCTATCATTCCCCTCTTTGATGCCCCTTTAAATACCTAGTTTAGAGGGCATCATTATCATCTATTATGATGGCCCTGAAAGGCTAGTATCTGGGGCGCAGCTCACGTGGTAACAGTGTTTTCTATGAACTTAGCAATCCATCTTAATGTTCCTAAGGCTGTCCAACAAGCAGTAACAATAACAAGTTTCTGGGAGAAAGTCCAGTCAGAAGGGGCAGTATGTTAAGTCCAACAACTGAGGTGAGGGATATTGTGCCGACAATAGTCTGGGACCATGGTGAACAGATGTCCATGAGTCGGTGGGGTCTCATTGAAGGTGGAGCTGGAACTGGTCCATAGGATCTGGTTGGGCTTTCCACTGGTGTGATTCATCCAACTGGTGACAGCTGCCTTTACTTTAAAGCAGTGAATCCATTGGGTGACACCCAAGACCTTGAGAGCGGTAGGGGTGGTTAGAACAGCAGGGTGGGGGGGCCCTGTCCACCATGGTTTGAGGGGGTCCTTTCTAATGCTTTTCAGGAGATGTGCCTTAGAGTTTTTCCCAGGGCTTGGAGATTTTGGAACACTTCTAAGTTTCCAATCTGTTCAAGGTCTCCTCTAAGCCTACTTACTACGGGGGGTAGCCTGCCATAGAGCTTTTGAGGTGAATTATATCTGTGGCAATCCTTTAAAACCAGTTGACTGGATCAATGACATCCAACAGTTATGTTCTACAAAAGTATGACATTCAGGCATACGGATAGTTGGATTTAAAGTTTGACAGGTTTTAGGTATTATTTCAGGCATATCTACCAGTGTACCTGGTATTATATAAGTTGGCCTCAATCAACCATTGGTGGCATTTGGTTTCTAAGACACTCTGGACCTGATGTGAAGTCATTATAGTCAGGGACTGTCCCCTAGGGAGCTTTGAGGCTCCTTTTACCAAGAACATTATTGTATGCTTAGCTAAAGCCTTTATTTGCAATTGCACCTCAGTAGAGGTGACTTCTAGGATAAATATAACTGAAAAATACCACTAAGAAGACCTCTTTGTTTGAGGTAAAGAGTTAACATACTAATTACAAAGGATCACTGGCAAGTGGGAGAAAACATTTCTCAGGAGATGCCAAGTGCATAACCCAATCCAATCATAAAGAAAGTGGCGTCATTCATTATCTCCACAAGTCCATAGTCACTCCACACAGTCTGCCGTCTGGAGTGGGGTATGCTTTGGCTTTTAGGGAATGATTTCGTTATCCCAGCCACATAGGACTGGTCAAGGTGATAAGTTATACAGTTGTTGGAGAATCAGTCCCATTTTCCAGTTGTTTAATCGTGTGCCATGGGGTCCTGTTGTTATTAGCCCCACAGAATAAAAACAAGAAGATTGTCTAAACAAGCTATTGCACAGCATCTCTGAAGTTTAAGTTGTCTAGCTTAGGTAAACAAAAAAACTTAAAGACAATCAAATCTAGAATTTACATCCACAAAGGTGGATTATTTAAACGTATTTTTTCTCTCTAAAATAACCCTCATTTCCAGAGATAGCCAAATCAGGACTAACTTACTTGAGAAACAAGTCCAGTTCGAACAAACCTGGCCTAATTATTTACATAAACTCAGCAAGAGCAGTGAGTGATCATATCGATCTTTTAGAATCTGCTTTGCTGGAGCTTAATAAGGAATCTCTGGTTTGAACTTCTGGTAGCCTCTCCAGGCCAGAAGCCAGGCCATGCACTTGCCATCAGACATACTGCAAGACCCCTAAGATTTGGGCAGATTCCTCTTCATGAGGTGCCCAGAGTATCCTGAGGTTCCTGCCCTTGCCGAGAAGTGACATTCTTTTTTCACCTGGTGAGGTTCCTGGGACCTCTGTAAGCAAGGTATCAGGCCAACAGTTTCAAGGATCTTTATGGCTCTAAGTTTCATAAAGTCAGCCTTAGCTCCTTAAAGCTGTCTGGTCATATCTAAGTCTATGCATGTCTTCCTCAAATAATGATATCCCAGTCAAACAAAGCCTTGGTAAAATAACCAATGTTTCCCATGGTGTTCTGTTACAAGGAGAGCCGATTCTTACTGAACTTATACAAATGACTAGGATTGCCATAGAAGAAGGTATACTTAATGAGGCCTTTTGGGTTTCAGAGGGTTCAGATAGAGAGAAAAGTTGAGTGCTTTAATTTGCTTACAAATGATTATTTTTTTTAAAAGATTTTATTTATTTATTTGACAGACAGAGATCACAAATAGGCGGAGAGGCGGGCAGAGAGAGAGAGAGGGAAGGAGGCTCCCTGCTGAGCAGAGAGCCTGATGCGGGGCTCGATCATGATCCCATGATCCCTGGGATCATGACCTGAGTCGAAGGCAGAGGCTTTAACCTACTGAGCCACCCAGGCGTCCCACAAATGATTATTTTATCATGTTTCTGTATGTCATAGAAATCTTAGTTTCCTTAATTAGGAAGAGTGAACATTAAGGGACCAACAATGTTTTTCAAACAAGGATCACAAAACTATAATCATGTTTTTAGTTCATTTAGTCCCATGTTACTGATTCTTGTTCAGTCTGAATGTAGCTTCTTAGTTCTGGAAGTTCTTACTCATTTCAGTTTTAGGCTTTTTAACATACTGAATATCTGTATCTGTCCTTTATATGAATCTCTTTGAAGAACTAAGTCACTTTACAAGAGAATTAGGGCACTTATAAATGACAAAAACTCAGGATAGACATGGTTAATGATCTGATAGGAGAGTTCACTATGATACGATTGACGAGGAAACTCAGTTATTCTGTGATACATAACACATCAATAGCCAGAACCAGATTGTTACATACCAAACAAGCAAGCCTGATTAGTCAGTAAGAGTTTGTTCCTGATTTAAATCTTGGGGATGTTTGTTAAAACCTTAAAAAGTTTTAAAACACATGCCTACATAGGATTGGGGATGTTGAAGACCTGATAAAGGCAAGACATAGAAACTGTTTTTTTTAAGCAAGCAGAGAGAAAACAACTATTTGCATTTTCTTATTAAGAGGAGACCAACAATTGAGAATACTGTCTTTTTGAACAGAGAGAAAACCAACTTTCTATACCAGAGTCTTTTAAAAATTAATTTCAATCTTAGTCCATCCTGACCACACCTAAAATTTATTTCCAAAGATTTCCCATCAGAAACCGTCTACAACTTCCCTTTGCATTTAAGTTTTGTCCCAAGCCATTTCTTTCCAAACAACTGTCTCATTTAAGACAAAATTACCTTCTTTTACCTTCAGCAAAATGCGTTGCCATTCTTTATCTTTCTACATATCTCCTACTTTTCCACATACAGAGTTGATTCCCTTATTTCCATCAGTCTTATAGTTAGCAGAATTTTGCACTCTTTAGAAACCTTAATCTCCAGTGACGACTAAGGAGTAGCCAATTGTGAACTGTTACAGCAGAATTCTTAAATGGCAAATTTGTGAAATCAGTTAAGCACAAAAACATGTTTACCAACAGATTTAAATATTCTTAGTTCTTTGTGGTAAGTCAAAAGCACAGACCTGTGTCCTGTAATCAGTGCTTTAGCACTTGATCCCATTTGGAAAGGACCTAGATGTCCAACAAATTTAATTCCATCTGTCATCCAACCAAAACTTGATAAAGTTTCAGGTTACCAAAGACTTTGAAAGCTACTTTAACAATTACCCATGAAAACTTTGATGAGATAATTAACCATTTTAGTCATCTTTTTACAAACAACTCAACAGAGATAACATGAGGTTATTTGACCTTTGGAAAACCTTGATAGAATAAAAGTTTCCTGTTTACCACCGATAACTTAAAAGACACATCTTTCTTACCTAAACCAACAAACTTAGTTTAAATGCTGAATTATGTTCCACTTGGATCTTCCCCATGGTCAATTTTTACCTGAGACACATGGAGAAATCTGGAGTGGATGGTGGTTAGGTCTTGGGGGTGCTTTTCTTCCTCCTTGGCAGTGAAGAGAGGGACCATGGTGCCTGAGGCACTGAGGATGGTCCAGAAACCAGTAATAGGGGGATGGGGAGACAGAAGAGAGAGTGCTTCCAGAAGGCAGAGAAAAGGTTCCAGTTTAGGAGATCATCATCAGCTCCAGACAAGCAGATGCCATGTTTTCCAGCCGACAAGCAGGGATAGGTAGTCCATGTCAGGCCAGATAAGACAAGGGAATATCCCGGAAACAAAGGGAGTTTCAGTAGCTGCTTGGGAATATTCCTTAAAGTCCTTGCCCTGAAGGACACCAGGGATCGTGACCTGAGCGGAAGGCAGACGCTTAACCGACTGAGCCACCCAGGCACCTCCCCCACTTTCTCTTAAAGGTAGATATGAGAGCTCTTGTTATTTTCCATCCTGTTTCTGTCTGGATCAAGTTTCCTATGGGCTGTCAGAGCTGCTAAATCGAGTATCTCCCCACACATGCCACTTAAAAGAAGCAGGAGCACTGTCTCCTGCAGCTCAGCTTTAGGCCCTGGGTCAGAGGACTGTGGTCCCCACACTTTCTGATAGGTTCATCCTTGTCTAGAGCTCATCTGCGTTGCTGCCCCTGATGCTCCCCAGGCAAGGCCTCCCTGATAGGCTTTGCTTCCTTAGCCTTTGGGCTCTTTTACTTCGGTTACGAATGTCCTACTTTGGTCCTTCCTATTAGCACAGAATCAGACTCATGGGGGCAGAGTTTGGGCTACCTGAAGGAAGGAATCAATATATGGGAATTGAATCAGGGTGTCTGGGAGTCCCGACTATAATTTTGTAAGTGACCTGGACAGTGGGTAGGTCTTAGGGCCAGTCGACCGCGAAGGTGGCCCATTCCATTTCACATAATGTGCCTAATTTTCCAGATGTTTTGATCCCATAGTCTCCCGAGAATCCCTTCTTAAAATTTTGAGCATACAATCTAAAGACTGTAGGTTTCTTAAAATTTTGAGCATACAGTCTAAGGACTGTAGGAAGCTAAAGAGCTTCCTCCTATGAGGAGCAGGGGGGCTCTCTCGGCCACCCTATGTGTTCCCTCCCTGTGCTGTTGGTGTAAAGACAAAGGTGGTTGTCCCTCCAAAGGAGAGCCCAGTCAGATGCCCACCTATCCGCCCTCTGGAGGAGAACTGAGTGCCTCTTAGCCTTAGTGAGTTTGTATAAATCCCAGACTGGCACCCCAAAGACCCTATGAGGTCACCATGGAAGCAGGTTAGGGCCCGCTCGGACTCTGCAGGCTTCTGGGACCCTAAGGGTGTTCACCCATGGAGAACAGAATCAGTCCGCCTGACAAGCCAGGTCAAACAGCACATTCCCTCACGCATTCACACTGAAGTTATTATAGTCCCCCCCCCCCCCAACTCCAGGAGGCCCTGACCTGTAGAATTCCTTTAGGAAATTCCTTCCTGTCCCCTCTTCTGGGGGTTCCTGACCTGAGTGACCTCCTCCTCTCCCCTGGGGGCCCTCTCCCCATTTGAGACCTCTAAGAGGTCTCTGGGAAGTGATCAATTTCCCCTTCCACCCTCATGGGTGGACCTGACTGGGTCCTGGGGCCCCAGGCCTTACCGGAATCTGACATTGGGACCACGTTCTCCTTTGAGTCTGGGACAGCAGGGTGGGCTGGCCTGAGGCGACCAGGTGGGAGACTGCCTAAAATTAGGCAGGGCGCGCCTTCTCCCTTAGGATCCCTCATTCCGTCACTGCCCCACCATTGCCCCAAATCGGTGGCAACAGTGGGTCAGCACGGTTGGGTTTCCCTGTCAGGGAACCAAATGTTACAGAACCTGGACTGGATCCTGACGGAAGAACCAAGTGGCACTGGGAGATTTTCCAGGATCGGAGGTTTACATAACACTGGTGGGCTCAGAGGAGGTTGTTCTCTAAAGGTCTGAGCACCACCACCACCCCCCAACCCTGAGCACAATCAGGGAGGGTAATTTATACCCTTCTACTTCCGCATACTTGGTACAATTGGCACGCGTGGGAAATGAGGTAGGAAAGAAGAACCCGGGAGGGCTTTGAGACAGCGACTGGAATCCCTTGCTGGTTTGGCTGGCCAGCTTAGAGTACAGTTTCTCCCTGTCAAAAGGTCTAGTTTTTCCCTGTCAAAAGGTCCAGTTTCATTCTTTTGCATGTGTCTGTTAAGTTTTCCCAGTACCACTTATTTAAAGACTGTCTTTTTCCCATTGTGTGTTCTTGCCTCCTTTGTCGTAGGTTAATGGACCATGTAGGTGTAGCTAGCTTTATTTCCGGACTCTCTGTCCTGTTCTGTTGATTTATGTGTCTGTTTTTGTGCCGGTATCATAGTGCTTTGATTACTATGGCTTTGTAGTATATCTTGAAATCTGGATTGTGATACCTTCAGCTCTGTTCTTCTTTCTCAAGATTGCTTTGACTCTTTGGGTCTTTTGTGGTTCCATACAAATTTTGGGATTATTTGTTCTAGTTCTGTGAAAAATGCTGTTGGCACTTATTTAAAAGCACTAGTAATGATAACTAATTAGTCTTTACTTTGATTAATTTGATTTTTTGTTTATTTTTTATTTTACTGGATGGTATTTTCTTAGGCTTACTTATAAAAGGTGCTTTGAAGAGAGATGAAATTATAATAAACAGTATTTCATGTAGTACCAAGGCTGACCTCTGGTTGTCGTTATGATTGATATATTTTTTCATGTTGATACTCAATGCCAGGGAAACTTAAAAGTACTGAGCATTCTAGCTGTTCAGTTTACCAGACTACATAATCTGCTTTGAGAACTAAATTATTCACTTCATTTTTCTAAATAGCTCAATTCACCACGTACAGACATGATTTTAAATTTCCCATTAGCCTTTATTTTATTTTTCCTTTAACACAAAAACACTTTGATCAATTATTGTTTAAAATGATAGCCTTTTTTTTTTTTTTTAAGTTTTTACTCAATATCAGTTAGTTAACATACAGTGTAAGACTAGTTTCAGGTACACAATACAGTGATTCAGCACTTCCATACATCACCCTGTGCTCATTGACAAATACCCTCCTTAATCCCCATCCCCTAGGTCACCTCTCCTCATTCACCCACCTCCCCTTAGGTAGCCATCAGTTAGCTCTATAGAGAACAGCTGAGTCTGTTTCTTGGTTGGTCTCCCTCCGCACCCCTGCCCCCACTTTGCTCAGGAATTGCTCAGCTGATGGGCTGGTAGACTGTCAAAACTTACATTGTTTCCTGTAGTTTAGGCGCCTGCCATTTTTTGCTTATATAGTTCATCCTCACCTATACGTCACAGCTCAGCATTATTCATGATCTAACCTCAAACAGCAAGAACCAGAGAAATGATTCTTTCATGTGGTGATTCTCTACTTTCTCTTTTAATAAGTAGATGGAAATAGCATTTTAAAAAGTGAGATTGCTAGAGATCTAGTAAGGTAGGGGTTAGACTCTGGTATTTTAGACTCCTGTTTGAGAAAATAGGAAAATAAGGGGTTCATGAAATTTATTTTTTTATCTTTGAAAAATTGTAGGATAGGGGCCCCTGAGTGGCTAAGTCTGATAAGCTTCCCATCTCCTGCCTGTGGCTTCATATTAAGCACAGAGTCTACTTAAGTCTTTCTCCTGCTCCCTCTGCCTCTCCCCCCTAGCTCTCTCTCTCTCTCTAAAATAAAAAAATAAATCTTAAAAAAAAAATCTCAGTAGTATAGTGGGGTGTTCTGTTGTTGAATTGCAGCTGGAGTGAACCATTGAGGTTTAGGATCAGGAACAATATTATAGCTAATCTGTTTTTTTCTGGTATTGTAAGAGTTTGGCCTTAGAGGGATCACTTTTGCAAATGATTGTTTTGGATAGGCAGCAGTCAAGTAAAATGCTGCTCTGATATCCTTGCTGAACTAATTTGCACTCAAATGTTGACTGGCTTCCTTGTGGTGAGAGGTGCACACTCTGATTAAAATTGGCACTGTTTCTTATCTTGCATGCAAGCAAAGAATTAGTTTTTTTTTTTTTTTTAAGATTTTATTTATTTATTTGACAGACAGAGATCACAAGTAGGCAGAGAGGCAGGCAGAGAGAGAGAGAGAGAGAGAGAGAGAGGAGGAAGCAGGCTCCCTGCTGAGCAGAGAGCCTGATGGGGGCTCCATTCCAGAACCCTGGGATCATGACCTGAGCCGATGGCAGAGGCTTTAACCCACTGAGCCACCCAGGCACCCCGACAGTTTTTAATATAAAGAAGAAAGGGTGGGCTGATATGCAAAATGAAATTTTTTAAAAATATATTTTATTCATTTATCAGAGAGAGAGAGGGTGGAGGGAAGGGTAGAAGGAGAAGCATACTCCCTGCTGAGCAGGGAGCCTGAGGTGGGACACGATCCCAGGACCCCAGATCATCACCTGAGCCAAAGGCAGATGCTTCAAGACTGTACCACCCAGGCACCCCCAAAGTGAAATTTGTTCAGAGTCTTTGAATTCTGAATTTTCTTCATTCTTTGGGTGGTGGAATACAGTCAAGTAGCAGTAGCATCTCAACTAAGAGAGTTTGGAGGAGAAAAGGGAGCATTCGTGTATAGTGTTAGAAGTCCATGGAGATAAGTGTTGGGGAAAAGGGCATTTGTGTGACTATTATGAGGTATTTAGTGCTCTTAACAATGAGTGTTTGGGCACAGTAGTAGTGGAAACAGTGCCTGGCTGTAACCATTTGGGGAGTAAGTGGATCCTAGCAAATAGCATTGATATTTTAAGACATTTGACTCCAAGAAGAGAGTGGGAGTAAAGCTCCAGCTAAAGGGGAATGGGAATGGAATGAGTAGTGTTAATAAATATTCAATATTTTTGGTAGAAAATTTCAAAAACCTGGAAATACAGAAGTAGGAAGAGAAAACATACTTAACAACTTGAAAATCCAAATGTATTACTGATAACAGTTTCTTACTTAGTTTGTGAGTCAATACAATCCTTTTACGTATATAGGTGATATATATATAGACATATATATATATATATATATAATTTTGTTTATGTTATGAGAATTTTTTCATGTTAAAAATGTTTAAAACATAGTTTTGATAGTTCTGTAATGCTCCATTGTAAAATATACCATGATGCCATTAATCCTCTATTGCTGGATTCCTAGTGGTGTCCAGCTGTTTGCTGTTTGAAGCAAATACAGGAACATCTTTGTACGTGTGTTGGTATTTCTGATTTAGAGTAGTTAACATTTGTACCGATGGACATTTTCACCGCCTGCCTAAAACTGTTACCATTAAAAATAACGTCCTTGCTAATTTTCTAAAAGAAAAATCTAGTTTGTTTTGCTCATTCAGCGAACATGAGCTCCTTGCCTGTACCTTGGAGGTTGGGTTCTAACTGTGCGGACGGAGCCCCGCTTTCGCTAGGACGCACCCGGGAGGAGCCGGCAACACCTCCCGCAAGCCAGCATTAGGAGGCTTTCACTCCGCGAGTTCTCAGGTCCGATCGCTCTACGGGCACCTCACCTCTTTCTCTAGAGACCTGATGTGCGTTTTTACTTTGGGGAGCGAAAGCAACTGGGAGTGAAGGGAAGATCTAACGGATGGGGACTCGACTCTGCTCTGGCGCCTCCTTCCCTTTGATTTCTTGCTCCTCGCACTACTCCTGCTTCCCGGGCTGGTCCACTTCAGTTCTCGGCCATTCTGGAGGCACTTTTCACCTCGGCTCCAGGAGCCTCTCTGTGTTTTGGGTCATGACTTCCTCCACTCACTTTTATTCCTCAATAAGCTATTCTTCGCATTTGTTTTCTAGAGATTTGTCAAAAATCCATTGCACTGACTCTAGTCCAGCTCACACCTTGTTTCCTCAATACCAGTTCTCAGAGAGGTAAGGTGTTCCTTTTATTCTGCGTTCCTGTCATTTCTGAAGAAGCTTTAGGAAGAAAGGAGTAGAAACATTTGGGCTCAGTCAGTCATCTTGGACTGGAAACCTCTGCCCGAGATGTTTTAAACATTCCAAAAATATTTTACAATTATGTAGTCTAATAGTATCTGTAATAAGGTATTCTTTCTTTGCTTTATGCTCAGGTTGTTTTTGTTTTGTTTTGTTTTGTTTTCTCTTTCCAGAGATCATTTAAAGTTCAACACTTTTTTGGGCTCTATTTAAAAAAAAAATTAACACTATTCTGATTTGCTTTGGGGAAAGTTTAAGGTAAAAAATTCAAAGGTTTTTGTTTCTCAGATATAAAGCTAGATTTTAACACTCCATTTCAAAGAAGTTACTTCTCCCTTACCTACTTGTGCTCCCTTCATCTCATGTTATGTTCCTATTTATTCAAGGAATTGTTGTAGGCTACCTACTCTTTTTTTTTTTTTTTTAAGATTTTTATTTATTTATTTGAGAGAGACAGTGAGAGAGACATGAACGAGGAGAAGGTCAGAGGGAGAAGCAGACTCCCCATGGAGCTGGGAGCCTGATGCGGGACTCGATCCCAGGACTCCAGGATCGTGACCTGAGCTAAAGGCAGTCGTCCAACCAACTGAGCCACCCAGGTGTCCCTGTAGGCTACCTACTCTTAACCATTTATCTGAAGTAGGGTTCTTAGGCTAAATCCATAGGGTTTTAATTATTTTTTAAAAATATGCTCTAATATATACCTTGCTGTCCCAATGCTTTGCTGTTTCTTTTCTAAGTGTATTCCCTCTTCTTGCATATTCTAATAAGTGAACTTGGATAGAATTTAGTCAAATTCCAAATAAAACAAAACCAATTATCTAGTAGGATGTCATGGGGAAATTTTTTCAGTCTATTTAAAATACGGAAAGGATTGACTTTTTTCAAATAACATCTTTCACTAAAATAATAGAGTATTTCTCTACACTTAGTATTATTTCTATGTATATGTCTTTAGGGAAAGCCTTGCCATGCTTAGTATAGTAAACAAACATCCTGTTTACTATTTTAAAGGTATTTAAAAATACCCATTTTAAAGGTATTTTATGTACTTTTTTGTTACTGTAAATGAGGTACTTTCATCACGTATTATTAAAAACAATACTTATTCTTTTTATTAAGAGAAGAGTAATGCATGCCCATTGTAGAAAATGTTAAATTAAAATCCCTTCTAATTTATATTACTATATGCATCTTATAAGTAATATGCATTTAATTTTCTTCCCTGTCTTTTAGTGGATTTGATAGTTCATTTTCTTTTTAGCACTAATATTCCACTCCAGCTTATCTATCCATTTACCTCCTAGAGAACATGTTGGTTGCTTCTCAGTTTTGGCAGTTATGATAAAGCTGCTGTGCACATTCACCTGTGTTGTGTGTACAGGTTTTTGTGTGCACAGAAGTTTCAGCTCTTTGTGGTAAATACCAAGGAGCACAATTGCTGGCTCATATGTTAAGAGTATATTTAGTTTTGTAAGAAACCGCCAAGCTGTCTTCCAGAGTGGCTGTACCATTTTACATTCTCAACAGCAATGAATGAGAGTTCCTGTTGCTCCATATTCTCTCTAGTGTTTGACATTGTCAGTGTTCTGGATTTTGGCCATTCTGACAGGTGTAAAGTGGTCTCTCAATAGAGGTTTTAATTTGCATTTCCCTTATGACACATGACGTGAAGCATCTTCTCACTTGCTCTTTTGCCATCTGTATATTTTCTTTATGAGTTGTCTATTAAAGTCTTTGGCCATTTTTAAAATCAGCTTGGTTACTTTCTTATTGTTTAATTTTAAGAGTTCTTTGTATATTTTAGATGACAGTCCTTTAGCAGGTGTGTCTTTTCTAAATATTTTCTCCCAGTCTGCAGCTTGTCTTCTCATTCTCTTAACATTATCTTTCTCAGAGCAGAAGTTTTTAATATTCATGAACTCCAGCTTGTCAGTAGACACACTCTGATAAGTCTGGACTAGCAAGAACCTCACCATTTGTTGGTAGTTGTGTTAGTCATTCTGTTTTCCACCACAGTGGTGTTTGTGAGATTAAAGTGCTGTTGTAGTCCTTCATAATTAATTTTGAATTGAACAACAGAGTAACACACTTGTACAAATGATGCTTCTTTATTGGTAATCACTATTTTTTCATGAAGCTCTAGTAGACGTTCTTTTAGAAGATATTTTGTCACACAGATATTGGTATGTTTGTATAGTTACTTTTAGAATCCATATATACAGAATATATGCACTTTTTCTAACCTTACATTAGTATTGTATAGCCACTAGTACTAAATTAATTTAGCCATATGTTAAAATGTAAAATTCAGTTCCTCGATCACACTAACTACACTTCAGCTGCTCAATGCTGGATGGTGGGGATCTAGAACATTTTCATATTTGCAGAAAGCTCTATTGAACAATGGTGTTCTTGAACACAAGTAGTTGTACGTTAAAAAAAAAAAATTCCTGTAAATTTTCTTACTTTGTAGTAATTACTGAATTAAAATATTAAAATGAAAAAGGAAGAATAGAATAAAAAGCTCATTGAAAGGATTTGTTTCCCTACTGTTATTTTTGGTTTTGTGTCTTTGTCATTTATGATAGATAAAGTAATGGTTTTAACTGTAGCTGAATGAACTGTGTGTTCATTGCTCAGCCAGATGCAAAACCCAGTGGGAGGAGCAGTTCAACGGACTGGTCCATGAACCAGTCTGTCTTCGTGGACATGCAAACAGTGACAGGTAGTATTAATCACAGCCCCAGACTCTAGCTTCTGCAATAACCGTGTTTGCATAAATCTCATTCCTAGAACTAAGAACAAGTTTACTGAGAATTCCTGATTTTTAATTCCTTGGAATTGGAAGGCTGCACCAGAGACACAATAGACACACAGTACAATAGAATAAAGGCCTGGAAAATTTCCTCAAGAATGGCTATTTTTTCTTTATTGATCTTGTAATTATTGAATAAACTTACTTGATTGTTACAGGAATAGTGTTTTCTCCAAACTTATTTTTTAAAGCCCTCATTTAATTCAAGCAACATTTAACATAGGCTGTTACATGCTTACAATGTGCTTTACTTCTGTTTGTTCTTATTGGTATAGTGTCAGCTCATCTAGAAATAGTTTGAAAATTTCCTTGGAGTGAGAGAGGTAAAAGGCACCTGAAATAGAACACATTTCGTAGTTTTATCTTGATATTGGAAGAATTTATCATTTGCCTGTTATTGATGTCTTTTTTTGTTTTTTTAAGGTTGCTTGCAGTGTTTGAATGTTCGGAAGGTATAGTTGCTAAAGCTGCATTTAGATGGTGGGAATTTGTACAAGGAGGGTGGTTAATACGTGATAATGAATAACAATAGATACTGGTTTGGTGATGTGCATATAAATCTATTTTAACTGTTCTTTTGAGTAAAAAGATCCAGTTTGCATGGGTAACTGTTGTTTAGATCTTTGCTGTTCTTGGAGGCTGATTTAGAGCGTAAGTAAAAACTATCCTGGGTTAGGTAGAGGGAGGTGGCACACTGTAGAGGCCCCATAGGTAGGACATGTATTTCTAAAAAACGACGGGATAACTAACTATTGTACCTAGTCTGCTATCATGAAAGGGTAGGAAAAGTGATAGGTGCCATCATCTGTCTTGCCCTCTGCACCTGAGTTAGAGATAGAACACAAAGGAAGTGTGGTTCTGGGATACATTCGTTCATCATCACTTCTTCCATAAGCATTTACAGAGATCCGGTTAAGTGTCTTGAATTTTTCTATTGAAAGTTTCTCATTTAATGCCCTGAAATGAATTGGCACATTAATAGAGGTTACATAAATAGAAACTGCCAGGGTACATAAGCACATTAAGGTAAAGGGGAAATTCACATTAAAGATAATTTTTCCTGTAGAAAAATGTCTTTTCTATAGAACTGTTACTTGAAAGGACTAATTTTTCAAACATAATCTTCCTTTGTTATGCTTTGGTGGTAATTGGGGATGTAACTTCTGTGATAAGATGATTTAAAAAGAGATATACATGCTAATGCACCCAGATATCAAAAATCTTGTCTCTTCTGGAATTAACGTTGACATTCAATTAAAAGATAAACAGATGTTTCATAGATAGAGGAATTACTCAAAGAAAAAAGATCTTTGGACATTCAGTCTTAACAGAAATTTTTTTTTTCAAATTTTCAAAACTGTAGTTCTCAAAAAAACCATCTAGTTCTCTGTTGTTGCTGCAGTGGTGTGCTCAGGAATGGATATGCTTTAAACATATTTTGGTTTCTGCCAGCTTTGCTGTCAGTTCTCTACTTTAAAAAATTATCTTTCAAAAACGGGTAATTAGAACAAAATCAGGATGCTTTTGCACAGATGAAGTATTGAATCATGAGCTACTTTAAAAAAAAAAAAAGCCTCTGTGATTGTTTTGAATGGTAAGGATTGCACCTTGTTTTAAGTCGTTTTCCGGTTTTTGTTTCAGCGATGAAGTCTTACACTCCGTATTTCATGCTCCTGTGGAGTGCTGTGGGGATAGCGAAGGCTGCCAAAATCATCATCGTGCCGCCAATTATGTTTGAAAGCCATATGTACATTTTCAAGACACTAGCCTCAGCCTTGCACGAGAGAGGACACCGCACAGTATTTCTTCTCTCCGAAGGCAGAGACATCGCGCCATCTAATCATTACAGCCTCCAGCGATACCCAGGGATTTTTAACAGTACCACCTCGGATGCTTTCCTGCAGTCCAAAATGCGGAATATCTTCTCTGGGAGATTGACAGCAATCGAACTGTTTGACATACTGGATCACTATACCAAGAACTGTGATATGATGGTTGGCAACCGTGCCTTGATTCAGGGTCTGAAGAAGGAGAAGTTTGACCTGCTGCTGGTGGACCCCAATGACATGTGTGGGTTTGTGATAGCTCATCTTTTAGGGGTTAAATATGCTGTATTTTCAACTGGCCTTTGGTACCCAGCGGAAGTGGGTGCTCCCGCCCCATTAGCTTACGTCCCAGAGTTTAACTCACTCCTCACAGACCACATGAACTTGCTGCAAAGGATGAAAAATACCGGCGTTTACCTCATTTCCAGATTAGGGGTCAGCTTTCTGGTTCTTCCCAAATACGAAAGGATAATGCAGAAGTACAACCTGCTGCCGGAGAAGTCCATGTACGACTTGGTCCATGGGTCCAGTCTGTGGATGCTGTGTACAGATGTAGCGCTGGAGTTTCCAAGACCCACTCTGCCTAATGTTGTGTACGTAGGAGGAATCCTCACCAAACCGGCCAGCCCACTACCAGAAGTAAGGTTTGCTGAACTCCTTGGTAATCTTTTCTAAACTGGAAGGTCAATTTGTTAGCTTTTGATTTTTGGAGAGATGGGATTGGTTATTGTTGGCTAATAAGTGCTGCTCCCCAAAGCAGCCAAAGTGGTGGCTAGAGCCTCCTGAGGTGGCTCCCTTGTGGAGGTGGCTCCCTTGTGGAGGTGGCTCCCTTGTGGAGGTGGCTCCCTTGTGGATGCACCATGCCTGTGCAGCACGTTTCTGCTTTGGTGGAGCGTTTCTATGATGCTGAGAGGCCTTTCTGCCATATGGTCAGTAGACGGGCTGGGAAATAGGCTTTTGATTAAGTACTAACTGTAGTATGTGAGGAGAATGAGTTAGATAGTTAGCTTTAATGAGCATAAGTGGTTTTGCTTTTAATTAAACATGGAGTTCACTCTCTTTATTCTCCCCCAGATAGCACAGTCTCCGGTCTCCAGGTCTAGATCAGGTTTGGTGAAGTCAAACAGAAGCCATGTGAAGAAAGCCATAGCCACTAGAAAGCTTATGTCCAACAATGAAAATGAGGCAGTCCCTTCTGTCAGACTCGGGAGCCAACTAATTTTTAGCAAACAGCTGTAACTATTTTAAAGAAATCCTGCCCCATTGCGATTTCATTTCAAAGATGGAATTGACTGCCCTTTAACAAAACGCTGTCTCCTATCTAAGTCAAACCTAAATTCTTCTTCTGGTTGAGCTGTCAGCGAGTCTCTTGTATTCTCTTCTCCATCCTAGTTTGTTTTGTGTTAAGTAACTCAGACTCACAGGAGCCAAACTTGCGTATCTGTTGTTCTAGGATTTTCTGACCTCAGGCTGGCTCTCTGGGTTTAATCTCAACATCTGATGGCATTTACCTGGAAGCAACAAGTTGTACTGTGATTTTGCTCATTATCGAAACTATTTCTACTCTTGAAAATCTGAAAAGACACACAACACCTCTGCAAAATCTCTGGTCACTACATACCAAAAGATTTGTCAGGGCCTTGTTGAAGAACAAATCCAGATTTCTTCATAGAGGCCTCAAATAAGGACAGTCACAGGGCAGAATGGAGAATTAATGTGATTGAAATATACAGCCTGTAGATTTTTCTCATCCTTTTGAAGTAAATTTAATAAAAAACACCTTTATTTTTTATTATAAAAAATACCTTTACATCACATGAGAAAGATAGAGCTTGCCGGATGTGGGGCTTTTCCCCCCACCCCCTATCTCCCAGCATTTCAAACTGCTGCAGTTAGCGGAGTCTGGAAGGGCTCCGCTCTCTGACGTCAACTGTAAAGAATAGGTACTCATCTCAGCGTCTCTTAGCCATTCATGAATTTATCCAAGCCTATTTCAAATCCTTAACTGTTCTCTGCCAGAGTCCCCATGTGATGTAGTAACTCCCCTTCCTAAAGTGAGCGAAAATCAGATTGAGAAGGAACTTCAACTCTAGCTGAACTTACTCTGAGTCATTCATAATGTTACACAGATCAGCCCCGTTCCCTCCAGGTCTTCCATTTTTTCCTCAACCAGCACCCTGCCCTTCTGTGTTGCTCCTTTTGGTTTCTGTTTGGAGGCTGTCTCCCTTCTTTAGTGCTGGAATTGACGATGGAATGGATGATGAAAAGGAACGTTCTGACAAATTTTCATTCCTTGTCCATTTGTCTTGAGATGCAGTAACTTGACCTGCATAGCCTAAGTACAGAATAATACATTTTTTCTATCCTCTAGCCTTCATTAAGATGCATAGCATGTGAGAATGCTTCTTTTTTTCCTATAACCCAAGCTTATCTTTTCCCCTGTAGATCCCTCTGCCAATTAGTTTCACTATTTTATTTTACCCTTAAAGCATCTTTTTTTTTTTTTTAAGATTTATTTTATTTATTAGAGAGAGAGAGTAAGAGAGAGGATGACAGAGGAGAAGGTCAGAAGGAGAAACAGACTCCCCGCGGAGCTGGGAGCCGGATGTGGGACTCCATTCCAGTACTCCAGGATCATGACCTGAGCGGAAGGCAGTTGCTTAACTAACTGAGCCACCCAGGTGCCCTTAAAATATCTTTTGAGTGGTTTTAGAGCCTTATGTAAGGTTATTACTCAAAATGTTTTCTGAATTGTGTAATTCTAGTTTGATACTGGCTTGACTTACTTTTTGGGCTCCTTGTTCTTTTTTCCTCCGTGGGCTTTTTGTAATGATTCTCTTGAAAATGTGCTTTTTATTTATGGTGACCACTTTCGTTCTGCAGGTGAGGTCACACTCACAGACACATACAAATATGGCATGTGCACGTGTTTGATGTGTAGATCTAGATACGTCTGTTGTTACCATTGAAAACATCTTAGGCCATAAGTGTGAAGGACCATTTTCATTTCAGTATGCCATTTCCAAAGTTTTTCACCTGGGAATGTTTTGAAGGAGAGGTGTCCTACCCTTTCAGATATTTCCTACTGTGCTGAGGCTTTATATGCTTAGGAACACATGTGTTCCTACTGGGATTTCTCTAGTAGTTTTGTATGATATGATAAACTGTACCTCAGCATTATACAAGTTAATGAGTTTCTCAAATACCTGTATTATTTACAGGTCATGGTTGTGACACTAAAATAATAGGGCCTAGCAAGTGACGGTTGAGAACACATGAATCACTAATAACAGCTTAATTGTTAACTGCCTTGGTATCTTACACTGGGAATGGATTAGGTTTTCCAGATGTCTGGAAATGATTTCACAGTGGGATTTCATTTCAAAACCTGGGATGAAAGGGTACAGAAAATTTCTAAAAGACACTTTTTAGTAGCTTTCATAATGTTTGAGCCCAGAGAAACTCTAGAGAGCATCTAGTTCAGTTCCATTAATTTAGTTTACCGCCCCCCAACATAAATAGTCCATTCATTTGTCACATAGGAGATTCAGAGACTTTGGATGTCTCACCCAAGGCCATTAAGCTAGTTTGTGACATAGCCAAGTAAAATGTGGATTATTTTGCTATGAATGGATATTTTGTCAAGATGCCTACATCTCTCGTTACTCATATCACCCATTTACACATTTATAGTGTATACAAAACTGTGCAGAGACAAATATTTTTCAGTTCTTTCTTTGATATCTCAAAGATTATGAGGACTTAATGCGAGAGTCAGACTTTAAATCATGCATATTCTCACTTATGCTTTAGAAATTTAATAATAGCAATCACCAGAATCCAAATGCTTTTGATTACCAGGTATTGTCTTGTCATAAAGTGAAGCACTTGTGTGCCTTAATAATACAGTCATTTTAAAATGCGTGTTAGCAGTGTGCCTAATTTATCATACTATTTACTACCTGAGTGCCTAGAGTGTGAGTCCTTAAAATGTGTCAGTGGTGAAGAGGTCTGGGTTGGATCATGTGTACTTTATCATTGCGGGGTGGCAGAGAACATGAATACACATTTCTTTAAAAAAGAACTTTGCCTCGGCCAGGAAGGAGGTCTGTAAACAGATCCCATTTGACTAGGTCCTTTAAATGTTGAATGTGAATGAAATAATATCTAATAGAGAGCCATTGTAGCTTTTAGCAGTTTTATTGGGGGGGGGGAATAATAACACAACTAAAGAGTAGTACATTTACTTAAGGTGTCTATTAATTTTTAAAAATAATGTTTTCTGGTGATAATTTTTAAATGATTTCTCATTGACCGAAATGGCATAACCCTGCCAGGCAGCTGATCTCTCCCACTTCCCTGCCAGGCAGCTGATCTCTCCCACTTCCTGCTTCTACAGCCCCAAATTATTTTTGCACTTAATAGATTGTACTTTAACTATCAGTTTTTCACATGGCTCTCTCCCTAACTAGAGTGTGGATGCCTCAAAGGGGATCCTCTATTTATTCATCTTTGTACCCTGAGTATCTGGAAAATGGAAGGAATTCAGTGAATGTTTAAGATTAAATGAACTGCATCAAGTAGATATAGTTGCCCAAAAAATAGGTTTCAGCTAGTACAGCAATGTTAATATTATGGCCATTATCTGCTTATTTCAAATTTATGTCCACATACCATCCCAGCCACTAAGCAATTAAACATTCCAGGCCAAGTTATTTTAATGAATTAGAATTGCTACATAATATTATTGATGTTGGCAGAAGGTCATCATACATTACTCAGCTGGTGATCTAAATGGTCCCTTCTGTATTCCGGATGTGCATATACCAGGGTCAGTAGTATAAATCAGTCCGGCTGTTGCTGTCTGGAAAGATGTTTTGGGGTGATGAGGTACTCATTTGGTACACCTACTTCCCAGGTGCTTTATTGCGGGGCTGGTAGTATAAAGGGCAGCTTCATTTCATCCCCGCTGCAGACATTTTTAATTGAGGGAAAACAGTCCTGGGGAGAGAGACAGATAAGAGATAAACAGAGATAAGAAAGAGCATGAAGCCAAGGACGGGGTCATGAAATCCTCACTGTTGCTCATTTTATTATTGCCACAACTCCCTCACAGAGAAAGGTTTTAGGGAGATTGAGACATTGAACAGCGGATTCATTAACTTCTTGTGAGCGGATCAGGTTATGAGAAGAATAACAGGGGAGCTAAACAATGGCTTTCTATGTTCAGTTTTTATTGATTCGCCTGGAAGCCATTACTTACTGGTACATATGGTAGTGGAAAGCGGACTTCCGCAATAATGAATGAAGTGTCTAGGCTGAGAAATGGGACCAGAGTCGCTGGGGCTGACAGACTTGATCCAGGATTACAGCAGATGTGGAAAACTAAGGCCGTTTTAATATTGTGTAACATACAGATTTTGTTATCGTGAAATGTAAAGCTAGAGATAGGATTATAACCATTGTAACATACTGATTAAACTGTCCACTTTTAAATAAGTGTCATTTAATTAAAATATTTATCTTTCATATCTGGTTCCTTATTTTGAATACCATCACTCACAAAGAACTTTGTAAAATGTTTTCATCTATAAGAGTACTGCTGTGCTGTTGGTAGCTATGTGAGAAATCAGAAAATTGATAACACTAATGTTTGGATGAGACTAATGATTTCATTCCCATGACTAACTCTGAGCTTAAATATTCACTACAACGTGGTAGCACTGGGCAGAAATGATTGATTCAGTGGGATTCAGTGGGAGCTCATTAATGTAAGATTTTGTTGCAGATATTTCTTGCAGAAGTTTTATAGGTTGATCATATATTTTGTCTTTATTTTCAGGCGAGAAACCAGATTACCCTGCTAAATGAATATGTCCAGGAAGTAACTTGGACACTGTCAGAACCATCAGTAACTTACTGTTCAGCTCACTGATAGGATAATTTCCTGAGCAGCCCTGGAGTGTTAAGTAGCTTATCAGTTGCTTCTGTAAGCATTATGGGTTTACAGAGGTTCCCTGATATGACAGGAGACCCAAACATAATTGAAGTTGCAGAATCTGATAGGATTTTTAAACACCTTCCTCCCTCTGCTCTTAGGTATTTAAGCTTTAGGGTACCCTATAGAACTGTTCATTTAGATATTAACTCAAACACTGGCCAGGTCAAGGGAAATATTTTTAACTGCTCATCTTTACAATTATAATTTTCATCATTAAATGGCTGTTGGTACTTAGGTTTTTGGTATGATATTTATCGTGAATGCTCTCATTCTAAACCAAACAGTTCTGTTTTTGAAATTAAAATCTCCGCTGTCAATTGAGTTTGCCAGACCAACTCCTGAGTGCAGATTTTGGCAGAGCGCACAGAGCTTCTCAAGAGTCAGTGTCACTGGAGACAAACTACCTAATTCATAGTTTTGTTGATGGAATTTTTTTTTAAAGATTTTATTTATTTATTTGACAGAGAGAGATCACAAGTAGGCAGAGAGGCAGGCAGAGAGAGAGAGAGAGAGAGGAGGAAGCAGGCTCTCCACTGAGCAGAGAGCCCGATGTGGGACTCGATCCCAGAACCCTGAGATCATGACCTGAGCCGAAGGCAGAGGCTTAACCCACTGAGCCACCCAGGCGCCCCTGTTGATGGAATTTTTTAATACCAACTTTCCGGGAGCTTGTGGCAGAAGTAGCAAAGTAGAAAAACATGGGCTTTTTCAGCCAAATGGTCTTGACCCTTAATCTTGGCCTTAATAGGACTCTTGGATGAGGGAGTCGGCCTCCTTAAAGGGAGGATGGCAGTGCTTACCTCGGAGGGGTGGTAGACGAAAGCTGAGAGCCGGGGCAGTAGCTGGTGGTGTTGCTTTTGTTATTGTTCCAGTAACTCTTATCAGTTAAGATGAGCTCTCATTACTGAATCACTCTCGCTTGCTGTTTTCCACATGGCAAATAGCATGGTTTCAGGGGCGAGGGAGGGTTGCGGAGGAAGTCTCTGTGGCTTTTCCTCTACTTATTTTACGGATTGGCTCTTGGTCCTTCTACTTCCTCTCTTGGGGATGTTTATTTCTCTTTTCTTCATTGTCTCTTTCATCCTCTTTCCCACAGAAATAGAAGGAAGAGAACATGACCAGTGAGATGCGTAGACATTAGTCCATCTGACTTGGAAGAAATTAGCAGAAGCAGACAGGTGTCTTTCTCAAGGGTGAGAGAATTTTGGGAATAGCTTCATGGTACTTGGGAATGCTGGCTTCTTCAGACTCAGTGATACTGTCTCTGGTTTTTCAGTCCTTTACATGGAGGAGCTGGGACTCAAGCCCCTGTTCGGCCAGCTCTACCCCTGTCCGTTTTCCTATTTCTGAGCTTTCCATTCCTGAAGGTGCTTAGGGCAGATAAATAATTGCCTGCCTTCTAGCCAGAGACTCTCCTCACATTCTCCTCCACAGTCAGACCCTGTAAACTACGTTGTTAGATTAGATAACTTAGAAACCTACACAAGTATATAAATAAATAAATTTATGTTTTTTTCCCCAAGATCTATAATGCAGACTCAGCAACCAACCCCAATCTTTATCTGGACTTCTTTCTATGTCTCTGTATCTTGCCCCACTTGTATTTACTCTTTTCAGGATTATTCATCTGAGAGTGCCATGACATTCTTGGTAAAACAGGGGTTGTAGGGCCAGTTAGTGGGTCTGGGGTGGGCATTCTAATTTATGACGAGTACCCCAGTGATGCTGATGCTGCTGGTCTGGGGCCAACCATACTTTGTAGACAAGCTGTGTGATCTCTAAATTTTAATTATATTATGTAACGCACTTTGCTTGAGAATCTTCTTGTTTTCTGATCATTATAGTTTTCTCTCTTCTAGACAATTATGTTCAGTGAAAATTGTGTGTGCATGTGTATTTCAATAACTAGAAAATCCCTGGATTCCAGTGTACATTTGGCGAGCTTATTATTTTACTCCTCTGTGTTGTGAAATTACAGTGCTGCTGTTGAATTATCAGTCACTGCTTTAAGATACAGTCCTAAATAGAATGTCCCTGTGCAGCCATGTTAATAATAGGTAAGGTTTTCAGAACTAATACCCTCAGCTCTTTTCCCTGTTTTCATTCATCTCCACTATTTTTTTTATTTTACAACATTCTAAAAATATTCTATCTCAATGATATACAGAATTTGACCAAAGCAGGTTGTAGTTTTGTTTCGTTTTGTTTTATTTTATTTTATCTAATTTCTTTATTTTCTTTATTTTTAAGATTTTATTTATTTATTTGACAGACAGATCTCAAGTAGGCAGAGAGTCAGGCAGAGAGAGAGGAGGAAGCAGGCTCCCTGCTGAGCAGTGAGCCCAATGCGGGGCTCCATCCCAGGACCCCTGGGATAATGACCTGAGCCGAAGGCAGAGACTTTAACCCACTGAGCCACCCAGGTGCCCCTTTATCTAATTTTTAATTAGGCTTTATGCTTAGTGTGAAAACCAGCATGGGGCTTGAACTCACAACCCTGATCAAGAGTAGTTAAGAGCAAGAGTCAGATGTTCAACTGACTGAGCCACCAGGCCCCCTAAGCAAGATATGATTTTAAAGTCATAAGATATAAATGCCTGTTTTTAAAAGTCTAAGGAGTTATATGCCAAAATAATATTTTTTCTTACCTGTGATCTTATATCCAAAATTTAGTAGCCAGCAGAATGCCATGTACTCTATACAGCATTCTATAAATATTCACTACCCATTGTTGACATACTATAAATACAAAGTATGAGAAAGGATTTATTTTTTAGTGTCCAGTTTTTGTATCTGCTTGCTTACTCGGGAAATGTTTTTATGCTGTGAGAACCACTTTGTCTTTTTACTTTGAGGGCATCTCATAAATTACAAATCCTGAACATGTACTTAACACAAAATACTGGTCCCTGTCTGATATGCCCAGAGTTGACCTGGGACAGAGTTGCTTTGTGATGGGTATTTTTGTAGCAAGAAAACAGGATTAACAGCCAAAGAGAAATAGGCACTGAAGTCATGGGACAGATTTCAGGCACTTCTTAATCCAGGGTGGGCTCTGATTCTGTCTGAAATCAAAGTGGTACAGGAAACTCCTCCTTACATAGTGCCAGTGAAAGATCACTTCACAAAGCACAGGGGAGTGGGCTGCAGGGCGCTCATAATCCCTGCTCTCCCTCTATCGCCTGTTCTCAGTCATGGGAACTGGGCACCAAAATAAAAATGACGGAACTCTGCAGACCAGAACCCTGGGTATTTGTGGAAGAAGGCCTGTTTTGTTAAACCTTGGATGCAAAGCCGTGATAGCCCCTGAGACCCTCTGTACAGTCAGGCACAATTGTGCTACCAGCAAGGGATACACGTACCTCCACCATTTTTTCTTTTGGATTTCTGTCAAGGTGTATTTTTGTAAAGCAACATTATAGAGACCACTTTTAGTAGAAGGTGCAAGAATTCTGAATCTGTCAGTATAAATATAATAGTCTGTTAACAGAGCGTGCATTCCCATGAGTGCGTATGAGGTGAAGGTGCTATGAGGAATGAAAGAGAAAGAAAAAGAAAGAGGAGCACACAGAGAGGCATGTCTTCCTTTTTCCTAAAAAGTTTACTTAAGAGAAGAGTACCTGTTGAAAGGGACATTTACATATAATTAGATTTTTCATATGGTGGCTTTTTGACCGGGTAGCTTTTCAGGACGGTTACAGTTTTCAGATGCAGGAGGAGAAACTATATGCCATTTTGAAGATATTATTTGTTTCCCCTTGATTTTCTTCTGCTTTTTTCCCTAAATATATGATAGCGTAAAAATAAACTTATCAAAGTAAGCTGACCTGATTTTATACTTCTTTGACTATAATAAGTATTTAATTAATGTCATTTGAATTGTTTTATACTTAATTAGAGTAGAGGAGTTCTTTTAAAAGCAGTTGAAAATACTTATTTGCATAGATCTTTAAGAAGAACACTAGGTTCTAAAAAACTGAAAACCTTTCAGAAAGAGTAATGGAAGAAGCAAAACATAAGAGCAGGGATCCTAGCACATCTGTTGTTTTCTTTTTCCTTTTTTTTTTTTTTTTGAGAAAGAGCATGTGTAAGAGAGCATGAGTCCCGGGGAGGGGAGAAAGAATCTCAGGCAGACATCCTGCTGAGCACAAAGCTTGATGCCGGGCTCATCTCTGGGCTCGAATGTTCCCTGGGATCATGACCTGAGCAGAAATCGAGAGTCAGATACTTAACCGACTGAGCCACTCCAGGGGCATTTTTTTTTTTTTTTAGATTTTTATTTATTTATTTGACAGAGAGCACAAGCAGGCAAAGTAGCAGGCAGAGGGAGAGAGAGAGAAGCAGGGTCCCTGCCGAGCAAAGAGCCCGATGTGGGACTTGATTCCAGAACCCTGGGATCATGACCTGAGCCCAAGACAGCCACTTAACCGACTGAGCCACCCAGGCATCCCAGGCTCATCTTTTACATCCCACCCACTAACATAGCTAGTGCACAGCACTCCGCACGTATAGGCCTTAATATATGTATATAAAATGTATATTTTTGAATTAATGTAATTTCTAGTTGTAAAAGCCAGTGTATTTGCCCAATTTATTTTGCAAAAATTGTTTTTATCCTATAGATTCCCAGAGCTTTTATCAGTGAAAAACAGCTCAAGTGACCAGATAAATATTACTAAAACTTTGAGGCTAACCAGATAACTTTACCATTTTCAGGCCATCATGAGGGCAAAGCCAGTTTGACATTGTAGAACTTTTTCATGGGTGGGGCAGTGAGAAGCCTTTGCATATGGCAGAGGGATGGCCATTCGTGAAAGGGATAGATAGCTATTTTGTTACACAGCCAGTGCATATTTCTTTTTTCTTTTAAGATTTTATTTACGTGTTTGACAGACAGAGATCACAAGTAGGCAGAGAGAGTGGGAGGAGGAAGCAGGCTCCCCACCAAGCCGAGAGCCCCATGTGGGGCTCGATCCCAGGACCCTGAGATAATGACCTGAGCCGAAGGCAGAGGCTTTAACCCACTGAGCCACCCAGGCGCCCCTGCATATTTCTTGAGAGCCTGAAGTGTACCAGGCACTGGGCTAGCAATATTAAGTGCAAGTCCCAGTTTCTCTGTTTGTGCCACTTAGACTGTAAGTGATTAAAAAGATGTAAATAGGGCGCCTGGGTGGCTCAGTGGGTTAAGCCACTGCCTTCGGCTCGGGTCATGATCTCAGGGTCCTGGGATCGAGTCCCGCATCGGGCTCTCTGCTCGGCAGGGAGCCTGCTTCCTCCTCTCTCTCTCTCTGCCTGCCTCTCTGCCTACTTGTGATCTCTCTCTGTCAAATAAATAAATAAAATCTTAGAAAAAAAAAGATGTAAATAAATGAATAAGATCCATAATTGCATCACTAACATGTTGTGAAGGAAACCCACCCTGAGATCATGCATTGATAGAGAATGCATTGATAGGGTGCATTGATAGAGAAGAAGGAGTCTTCTCAGGAGATAAAGTAGGGTCTTTTGAGACGTTGGAGCCAGCCATGCAAGGAGAATATTCCTGACAGTGAACACAGGATCCCAAGGTACCTTTTGAAACCCCAAGAAAGTTCCATGAGGCTGGGCTGAAGGCAAGGGACTAGGGCAGGGTGACTCAGGGAAGTATTGACTTTTGAGCAGAGACCATCTCACAGAAGGCCTTAGGGGCTCTAAGGGATTTGGGTTTTATTCAGTGAGTTTAACTATGACTGGATTTGCTTTTAGAAAGAATTGCTCTGGTTTCTTTGTGGAGAAATACTGTTACAAGGGGAGAGAGAAGACAGAAGACCAGAAGACCAGTTGAGTGAATGTTGCCTTCACTGGGGAGAGAGGTGGGCTGGTGAAAGGAGGGATGGTTCCAAGTATATTTGGGAGGTAGAATTAACTGGAATGGAATTGGGTGAAGGAAATTTTAAGAGAATAGCAGGTTTCCTGCTTGAGTAACTGGTAGAGGGCATTTCCTTAATGGTAAAGACTGACGGATGAGTGGGGTTTTGAAAGAAAAGGCTCCATTCAGTTCGGACATACTGAATTTGAGAAACCGGGGATCTATGAGTACAAATACCAAATTTTGAAGATATGAGCACAGAGCTGATAGGAAAGGTCAGGGCTGGGTATTAAGATATGGGGGTTATCTTCCAAGAGACTGAACTAAGGCAGTGGGAACTAATGAAATTACTTAGAGAGGTACAGAAAGAAAGGAGGACTTTTGTTCGAGCCAACCACACTCAACCATGTAGAGGCTTTGTGAAGGAAGACAAGTCTTCAAGAGCAGTGGGAAGGCATGACCTAAGAAGTGGAGTATCCAGGAAGAAGTGGTGTTTTAGAATCTAAGAAAAAAGTGTTTCAAGAAGGAGCAGCCCACTAGTTATCACTGTTGCTGAATTAGGTTTCCTTGGTGTTAGTTGGGAACATAATACAGGTGGTCCTAGGTCACTGAACAATATTGGCGGTTTGCTGAGTAGATAAGTAGCAACAAAACATTAGATTTAGGCTCTCCTTTAACATCCTTTTACATCTACGTCAGTCCATTGGTAAAGTTGAAAGAGTGCTCACTAGGAACCGGGAGAGTATATATAGCCAAGGTCTCCAGTGGGGTTCTTGGAAAGATCACTTTATCTTTCTGGGCCCCAGTTTCTTTATTAGTAAATTGTGGTCAGGTCAGTGGGTGGGGATTGGATTAGTTTTTTTTTTTTTTCTTCTTCCACTTCAGTGATGGTGTGAAATAGAACATTTTGAGCGCCATGCATTAAAATACATACATTAAAACAGTTTATACTCTTAAAACATTTTTATTTCTGGTGTAGTTCTATTGACAGAACCAAAGTCAAGCAGACCTCTCTGTGTAGGTGTGATCTTAGTATTAGCTTAATGAAGGTGGAGGCTCATAGAGGATGGACAGGGTTAGTTATAGAAAAGGATTTTTACACTTTATATGTAGTGAAACTTTGATTTTCTAGTAAATCATAGCAGTCATTAGAAATAGTATTAAGATAAGTAGTTCTTGACTTATAAACAATTTATGATTAAAAATGCAAACCATCATTTGGTTTTATTTTATACAATACAGAAAGTATATCTTTTTCAGAGAATATAGTTGAATTACCACTTTTATTGAACAGTTTTTTTTTTTCTTGAACTGTAATCTTAAGGAGAATTTTAAGACACGTCAAGCTATATACATAATTTGGTTTCTTCTCACTTGAAAAATTATTTCAGCTTTTTATGATAGGTAATCTGTGAGTACATTTTGCAAAGTGTGTTTCTTCTGAAAGGCAAAAATTGAAATAGGAAATGCTTAAAGCCTTTGGAAATTGGATTTCATTTTGGTAAAGTTCATACTTATTTGAATTTTATATAGAGTAGTAAAAAAGAAGAGAACTCGCTCCCTGTGCTGCCAAAGCTCAGAGGTGTAAAAACTTGGCTTGGTTAGAAATACATAAGATTGAGAATAACCAGTCATCTGAGGCATGTAATACTAACGTGTTTATTACTGTGCCTACCAAACAATGCATTTTTTTGTTTGTTTTTTTAAACTTAGCATTATTTTGGTTAAGCCTTAGGTAATTTGCTTCATAAATAAAACTTGAAATGAGATCTATTTATACGATTTTTACCATTTAAAGGGTAGAAATTTATACTGACACATGTAATTTGCATCACTTTTCTATTATGAAGATAGAAAAATTTCCATCATTTTTAGCTATTTAGAAGTGTTAGGTGTTTTCAGGAAGAAAGCAAAGTAGAGAGGGAAATCATTTATATACTAGACAATGCACAACTTTTTTTCAGGTGAACGCAGAAAAGTTCATTTTTTTTCAAAAAGTATATGTGTTTCTTAGAATAATGTTTGAATGCAGATAAGTTAAGTTTATCTCTCTAGACTTACTTAGTAAAAGTTAAAGTCTTTTTTTTTTAATTAAGATGATTTAATGGAGCTCCGTACATAATACGTAATAATGTGAGGTCGACCAGTCAATGACTTAGGCTAGGCTTACTTTCTTTTAGTCCAAAGAGCTTTTCAGCAGAATCGACGAATACTACATAGCTATTAGCTTTATTAACATGTTATGTATAATTGCTGTTTATATTGATAACTTTCCTTCTTTCAGCTGAATAGGGCCTCAAAAGTTTTTTATCCAGTATTTGAGTACTTTTGTTTTTCTCCTTTAAAAAGTCAGTATTAGGCACTACTGGTTACTACCAGCTGAAGCCTCACACAGCTGTGTATTTAGCATTTAATCATGCTAAGAATTGCTAATTAGAACATCAAACTGGACAAAGCGTACCCAGTGGAGTTGATACAATACCATTTTTGTTCGAAAAACATAAATAAATAATCTTTACACATTACTGGTTTCATTAATAAGCATTTGTGTCGAGTATGTAAAGCAGGCAATCTTTAACAAAATGCTAGGAATAATTTAGCAATATCATCCTTTCATCAGGATACATAATCTCTCTAAAATAATGGCCAGCTTAGTAAAAAAATGTCCAGTTTACATGTGGCCTTTTGATTTCTCTTTCTGTTCTTCCCTTTTCTCTTTCTGCTCCCATTCAGCAACTGCCCCCAACCAGCCTGACTGCCCCCACCCCGCGAGCCCCCCAACACACAGAAACTTTGTTCTGCTCTCCTCCGCTCTGCTTTGTTTTATGCCTGATCTAAACCCTGGTGCCAGGAACCCTTCTGTAACACCTCAGTCCCTTACCGTGGCTCTGACTGCCTTATATTCCAAAAGCCCCATCTCCTTTTCTTTTATTAAACTACCTTGTTCCTAAATAATCAGATGCAGTGAGCTGAAGCAAAGGTCAGGTCTAAGAAATTTGTTTAGTGCTGTGTTAATGGCCGATAGCAATGTAACGTATTACCTTTCTAGGAGTAGTGAATATTTTATACTGCAATCGGAGGTCCAGTGACAGTACGACGTAAGTGAGAAGAATCTATACCAGTAGCGTAATTAGTCTGGTTAGTAAAAGGCAGAGGCGAACAGGCCCAGGGGATGGGGACCACACTCTGGGTATCTTTCCTATCAGCTCCTGTTGCTCACTCATACGGGGGATTATGCTCTGAAGGGTTCAGACTGTTTCCTGGGAGAAGAAAATGCAGCATTTTTAGTTTGCCACCTTTCGGTCTCACAGTCATTGTGAGTTCAGCGGTAACAGGACTGTTAGCAAACCTGACATGGTGCTGGGATTAGGCATGCTTAACCTGACTTCCCCCTTCTCTGGTTTGGGGATTAAATAGGCCAGACAAGGAATAATACTACACTGAGAAGCTAAGGTGTGCAGAAAATCTTCAAATACTTTTTGAGTGTTTAAATGGCACAGATTTTGTTGAAAATGTTTCCTCATTTCATCATTCTCCAACACGCGTTTGCGGAAGTACTGAGGTTGTGATCACCTGAAATTCCACAAGCGCACACACTTCTGCTCGTGTTGCTGTTGTTTGTGACCTTCGTAGACTACCTCTGCTCCACTGACTCACGTGATCACACCTGTGTCCCTGCATAGCACGAGTGTCCTGGGATTCCAGAGACCCGAGTGTGAGTCCCATGTCTGCCCCTTGCTAGCTTTGTCATCACGACGACTGCCCACAAGAATTTCTCAGGGGCTGTTTTCTTATTTGTAAAAGGAGAAGATCTTTGCTTATATAAAAAATGTTCACTAAAGGTCAGTTTAAATAATATTTGTAAGGACCTATGAATTACAGAGTGTTACATTAGAGGATATTGAAGTATGTGGGGACTATATGTTATGAATTTTAAAAGATGCGTCGTTGACCTAAAGTGAGCTGCATTTTTTTTTTTTAAAGATTTTTATTTATTTATTTGACAGACAGACATCACAAGTAGGCAGAGAGGCAGGCAGAGAGAGAGAGAGGAGGAAGCAGGCTCCCCGCTGAGCAGAGAGCCCGATGTGGGGCTCGATCCCAGGACCCTGGGATCATGACCTGAGCCGAAGGCAGAGGCCTTAACCAGTGAGCTGCATTTTTAAGAGAACATTTAGTGGAGATCTGAGTTTAGGTGCCGTTTTTTCTGCTAACTCCAGTTACAAACAGGCTTTTTTTCTGGCAGTCTCATTTATCTGGATGCCAACCAAGAGCTAGAAAAGCAAGTCAAAAAGACATTTGAGAAGCCAAAATAAATGACCAGATGTCCAGGAACTCAAGTTTGTATACTTGACTCACAGTAAATACCTTTAGGTTTTGTCCATCCCAAGTTCATTTACTCTAATTATGTACCTATGAAACAGCTTGGTTAAAGGTCACCAGTGTTCTGGCAAAGCTGGCGGCTGCCCAACACGAGGCCAGGCTCCAGGATTCCTCTCCTCTTGGGCCACTTTTTTCTTTTTTTAATAAAATTAAGTTTACAAATTTTTTTTTTTTTTTTTTTTTGCTTTGCAAAGTAGTTTCAGAATGTTGAGAAATAACAAGCTCTGCTTACACATTTAAAATACAGTTTTTAAACTAATCTCTGTGACCAATGTGGGGCTTGTACTCACGACCCCAAGATCTAGGGTAGCAAGTTCTACCAACTGAATCAGTCAGATGCCCCTAGATTTATTTTTAATTCATGCTTTCAGGAAAAGTAACTTTGTAAAGCTCAGTACTAGCTTTTAAATGACAGATGTATAAATGATACAAAATCACACTATTTGGGAATGTTCTAGACCTTGGAAAATTTTGACCTGATGTCCTTATTTTATGAAATCGGGGGCTAAAGTTCATCTGCTAAAGATCTTAAAAGGTGAGAAACCAAGATGAAGAGTTGCCTGGGGGGGCCTGCCTGGCTCAGTCATGTGACTCGTGATGTCTTTCTGGGTTGTGGGTTCAAGCCCCATATTGGGTATAGAGATCACTAAAAAACGAACAAATTAAAAAAAAAGAAACTCCTTGGTTACTTTATTCTCAAGCCTGCTGAAGATTAAAAGAGCAAACAAATTTCTGAGATAGGCATGCTTAAAACAGTGAAAAGTGACAGTTTAAGAGTCTCATGCTCTACCGACTGAGCTAGCCGGGCGCCTGAAAAGTGACAGTTTAATAACATGACAGAAAAAGGAGTCCCTTCCGAAATAACCATAGGAAGAGTATAGCATAGCCCTCTGGGGCCGTTAGTGTAGACACTGAGGACGTCTCTCTGTTACAGTGACACAAAATATAATTGGAACCATGTGTTGTATATTCTTTGTGTAATCAAGGACAGACATGCATAGAGCCTTTTATAAGTAACAATAGGCCTTAGATATCTTGTAAACCGAAGGACCCAGAACGATGCAGTTCACAACAGGCTTCAGATGTATTTGTACTTAGGTTAAGGGATTCAGAAACACTTCATGGAGATAGGCCCAGTTTATACATTTGCAAAATGAAGAGTGTGGACTAAAATAACCGTTGGAGTTACAGGCCAAAATATGTAACCTTATATACCCTTTCTATCAGATTAATACTACATCTTAAAACTCTGTCAGATTTCTTAAAACCAATTTTCCCATAGAATACAAACAATATAGATCTAGAATGACAGGTGGTACTTGCTTTATTCACTTAAAAACATCAAAAATGCTTTTGTCATTATGATCTGACCATAAAATAAGACTTAGAAATTTTTAGGTCATATTCATTTATTTAACAAATATGCATTGAGCACTTGCCTAAATCCAGAGACTGCATTAGCTCCTGGGAACACAGGATTTAGCAGAACAGTCTTGTGTCCTCAAGGAACTTAAATCTGGTAGGAAAGACAGATACTAACTTCTAATCACATTGAATGACATTTGGAAGAACTATGGAAATGACGGGTGCCTGGAGAGTTTGGCATTAGAATGTAGGGATAAGGAGCAGGGTCCACTAAGAGCTTTTTCCCTGCAGGTCCTAAGAATGTTCCGCTGTAGTTTTTCTGGATCTGTGCTATGGAAATGCTTCCTGAGTAAGACCACTTTGCCTTTTATAGCAAGATCCTTTGGAGCAGCCAGAACTAAAACTCCTTGAAAGGAATAGTAAAGGGAAAGGGCTAGGCCAATTTTGAGGGGCAGTTACCTGTTTTTCTCTCCCGTTCTGCTGCCTTCCATTGCTCTTTTCCTGTCTTTTGTTGTCATTTCCATAATTTATTGATGAACATCATGTATGAGGCAGTAGGCATTCTCCCATTTTAAAATTCATCTCTCTGGACAGGGAGCAAGAACCTCCTTCGGCTACTACCGAGGTTAACATTTTAGATCATTTGGATGTTTGGTTCATGTGAAATGTTCTTTACTTACTGGAAAGTTATTCCCTCCCACAAGCTGCTTGCTTGAGTAATGAATTCTCTTTTTCAATTTGCAGCTTTACCTAGGTTCAACTGCCATTCTTAGATCGCTCTTAAAGCACAGAGGAGTTTTGTAGCTTGCGTCCAACAGGCACTGAGGATTTCTAGGTCTCTCAGATCTTTTCTAATCTGACGGGAATCTTGGCTGAGAACATTTCTTTATCCTTATAAAAGAAAATGCCCAGTCCTCTTCATACCGATATCTTTGATTCATCCATCCATCCATCCATCCATCCATTCATTATCGAGTAATACCTGTTGAGTGCTCCTGTGTGCAAGGTACTCCAGTAGGTGCTGGGAATGCAGAATAAAACCTCACACTCCCTAAAACTCCAAAGGATCTTACATGCAGTCTGTGAAGTTCTATAGCCGCTGGGCATCTAGTGCTAGTTCCAGTTGTGGAAGAAAACCCCAAGTGGACATGAAGGATAGCAATCTCTGGAGCTCTGCTGCCCTCTTTATCAGACTCCCTTCACTCCTTTCATCCATCCATCAATTCTGTCACCAAATATTTATTGAGAGCTAGGTGTAGTTCTAAATGCCATGGTCAAATAGTATATTAACCATGCCTTCCATTCAAGGGACTAGAAGAGCTTACCATCCCGAAATCTGATGTTAGGGGCATTCTGGTTCCCTGGCTCTTTTGTTTAACAAGGGCTTTCATATCCCCGTTAGGCCTAGACACCCAGTTGAGGCCAAGAGTCAGAAAGTGGTGCGGGAAAGGCAGCCTTGCTGGTCTGTAGGTAATTTGTGACGATGAATCTGCACCCTCTGATGTTTCCCATTTCTTCCCTTTACCTTTTCTTCTTTTATGGTTCCTTGACTTTTACTTTTGGAAACCATCAGTGTTGGAACTGACCTATGGAGGCCTCTTGGTACCAGACTGGGCAGAGACTTTAACACAAGGCAAACCTGTGTTAATTGTCATTTACTGGTTTTAGGTTATCGGGCAAGTTACTTAATTTCTCTGAACCTCAACTTCTTTATCCATGAAATAAGAAAGATAATTTTGTTGTAAAAATACACAAGGTAAATTGTAAGTACCTGGCACAGGTAGACTTAGTTTCCTTTGGTTGCCTAGTGTTGTCTCCCAGAAACGAACAGTTGGTGAGAGGAAAAGTGGATCACAGGTAAACACTGAACTGGAATGGAGATAATGGATGCTTTATTGGAGGCATAAAACACAAATTGTTGACTTTTGTGTGACCTTTGGTGCATTTTCCCTTTCACTATTATGATCTCATAGATTGACAGTTTTCATGGAAAGAGATATTAGAAGAAAAAGAATTCTGAAGAATTTTTCTTAGAAACATTCCTCAGGTTCCCACTTATGTAATATTTTTCAAGAATAAAGTTATAGTTGTTTGCTTCAGTAGATATTAGCTGCCATCCAAAGTAAATAGAATATTTTTAAAAATACTGTTCAAGTAAAATAAATGTATGGGTCATGTATTGCTAGATGATTTTTTAAGTAATCTCTAGCTCCAACATGGGGCTCAAGCTCCTGACTGGGAGATCAAGAGTCACATGCTCCATGGACTGAGCCAGACAGGGACGCCTGCATTGCTGGATTTTATTCAGTTCAAAGACCTATCCTAGAAAATACCACCGAAAAAGTGAAGCCTTGGTTTTGGGACACTTTAATTCCTGTTGTCAATCTTAGAGTAATTTCTGTGGAGAAATTCTGCTAAGCTTTTGATGTTGCTATGTTGAAAAACCTGATAGGCAAAATCCAAATTTAATACCTAAAATTAATAGCCTTTTAAAAGGCTAAGGATGAAATTCGAATTCATAATTTGTAATGAATCTTTGTCAACTGATAATTGATATCGAAGAACCACATAAGGCTTACTTTGGTGGCATTGCTATCTTCAGAGATAATAATGTTATCTTAAAATACAGTTTCATTGTTAATTTATTCTTCCTCATTCCTCCAACCATCTGAGAGATCTGTCTCTTTCTTTGCTCAGTCTCACTTTGTGTGGAAATAAAAACAGATACTTGAATTGGACTTTATAAAATTTTGGTCTGGTAACTGGTCCTATATGACATAATCCTAGGGGCTAATTCATATAAGTGGTGAGAAAATTATTTTAGTCATTTCTAAAATATTAGGTCTGTTAATATCCCATAATAATGTTAATTAGGAAGAAAAGAAAGAAAGAATGTTTGGTGTCTACAAATTTCGACCGTTGCTAGACAGAGGCTTATTCATACACCTTTGTATGAGTGGAGTTACAGTGAGATAAGACCCATGTATATTGATTATTCAGTGATTCATAAAATAAGGGATTACCATTGAAGTAAACTGATAGAAAAATGAGAGAGAAGGGCAGAGAAAAAAAGTCATTAAGCTGTTTAATTTTTTTCAAGCTGTTTTATATTCACTGCAAAATTGAGAAGGTACAGAGATTTCCCATAGATGCCCTCCCTGCACCTACGTTATATAACCTCTTCCCCTGTCAGCATCCCCACCAGACTGGTATGTTTGTTACAATTGATGAACCTGCATTGATACATTATAATTACACAAAATCTGTAATTTAAAGAAGAGTTCATTCTTGGTGTTGCACACTCTTTGGGTATGGACAAGTGTATTATGGTATGTATTCATCATGATAGTATCATGCAGAGCATTTCAGTGGCCTAAAAATTCTGTGTGCTCCACCTGTTCGTCCCTCCTCACCCAACCTCTGGCAATGACTGAGCTGTTTGACCATCTATAGTTCTGTCTTTCCCAGAATGTCTTCTAGTTGAAATCATACCATATGTAGCCTTTTCAGATTGATGTCTTTGACTTCATACTATGCACTTAAAGTTCCTTTACATCTTTCCATAGCTCAGCAGCTCATTTCATTTTAGTGCTGAAAAATACTTCATTGTCTGTAGGTACCACAGTTTATGTACCTATTTAGTTACTTACTGAAGGTCATCTTGATTGCTTCCAAGTTTAGCAATTATGAATAAAACCACAGTAAACATCCCATATGCTGGTTTTTGTGTGGACGTAAGTTTTCATTCTCTTGGATAATTACTAAGGAGTGTGATTGCTGGATCATATGCTAAGAATATATTTAGTTTTATAAGAAACCATGGGTTGTTTGCGTGCCTGTATAATTTTGCTGTCCCACCAGCATTGAGTATGAGTTCCCTGTTGTTCCACATCCTTGCCAACATTTGATGTTGTCATTGTTCCAGATTTTGGCCATTCTGATAGGTGTATAGTAGTACATCCTTGTTTTTTTAATTTACATTTCCCTGGTGACATATGATGTGGAACATTTTTTCATATGCTTATTTGTCATCTGTGTATCTTCAATGTTGAGGTATTAGATCAGGTCTTTGGCCCATTTTTAAGTCAGGTTATTTGTTTTCTTATTGTTGAGTTTTAAGAGTTCTTTGTGTATTTTGGATAACAGTCCCTTATCAGATGTGTGTTTTGCAAATATTTTCTCCTACACTATAGCTTGGCTTTTCATTCTCTTGAAAGTATCTTCATGAACCTGATTTTAATTAGGTTCAGTTTATCCATTCTTTCTTTCATGGATACTGTCATTGTCACTGTATCTAAAAAGTCATCACCATACCCAAGGTCTTCTAGGTTTTCTCCTATATTATCTCCTAGGAGTTTAGTAGTTTTGTATTTTATGTTCAGATCTGTGATTCATTTTGAGTTAATTCTTCTGAATGAATGGTGTAATACTGTGTCTCGATTCTTTTTTTTTTTTTGCATGTGGATGTCCAGATGGTCCATTTGTTGAAGAACCATTTTTGCTCCATTGTATTGCCTTTGCTACTTTGTCGAGAATTAATTGACTGTATATGGGTCTATTTGGGGGGCTCTCTTTTCTCTTTTGTTGACCTATTTGTCTGTTCTTTTGTCAGTCCCAAACTGTCTTAATTACTATAGCTTTATAGTAAGTTTTGAAGCCAAGTAGCATCCTCCAACTTTGTTCTTCTTCTTCAGTATTATGTTGGCTATTCTGGGTCTTCTGATACTCCATATAAACTTTAAAATCATTTGTTGATATCCGCAACTTGCTGGGATTTTGATTGGGATTACATTGATTCTATAGATAAAGATGGGAAGAACTGATATCTTGACAGTTTTGATTCTTCCTGCCCATGAACATGGAATATTATTTATTTAGTATCTCTTTGATTTTTTTTCATTGAGAGTTGTGTGGTTGTCCTTATATAGATCTTCCATGTGTTTTGTTAGGTTTATACCTAGGTACTTCAGTTTTGGTGATACTCATTTAAATGGTACTGTGTTTTTAATTTCAAATTCCACTTGTTCATTGGTGGTATCTAGGAAAGTAATTGACTTTTGTGTATTAACCTCGTATCCTAAAACCTTGATATAATCACTTAGTTGTAGGAGTTATTTTGTTGGTTGATTATGTCATCTGTGAACAAAGGCAGTTTTATTTCTTCCTTCTGAATCTATATTTTTTAATTCACTTTTTTTTTTCTTTTTTGCCTTACTGCATTAGCTAGGACTTGCAGTTCGGTGTTGAAAAGGGTAGTGAGAGGGGACATCCTTGTCTTGTACCTGATTTAAGTTGGAAAGCTTCTAGTTTCTCACCATTAGGTTTGAGATAAGCTGGAGGTTATTAAGTTGAGGAAATATCTCTTTATTCCTAGTTTACTAAGAGTTTTTAATCATGAATGTGCATTAGATTTTGTTAGATATTTTTTCTGCATCTCTGATACGGTCATGTGATTTTTCTATTTTAGCTTATTGATGTGATAGCTCATAATAATGTATTTTTGCATGTTAAACCAGCCTTATGTGCCTGGGATTTTATTAGACCTTTTGAACCTAAAACATGCAGTTAAACTTGAAGGAATTATAGGGTCTAAATTTCTCCATTGCCAGAATTAGTCTTTCATCTTCATGTGCAGTTTGATAGAAAAGCAAAAATTAGTAATCATTATATTTCCCATTCACCTGTTTACTGAAAGATAGTGCTACATAACTGATAATTTAAAATTAATGATAATGAGAGGAAATTTCATATCTTTTAAGTATATTGAAATTCCCGTTAAAGAAAAATAAATAAACATCAGTAAGAGGAGGAGGAAATGGGCTCATTATGCTTCGTAACGTAGTGGCTCTGAGAGTTAGTGCTCTCTACACGCTAATAGTCTGCTCCTGCTAAAGTTGTGAACATGACCCTCACATATTTAATACAATTGTAATGTCAGATGCAACATTGACTGGCTGAAAGATAATGAGGTTTTTCAACGTGCATTAACCTTAGTGGAGTTTTTGTTTGTTTGTTTGTTTCAGCCATTTATATCTTTGAAATATTGGGATTTTGAGTCTACAGTTTTGTCACCTATATACTGAAAACTTTCTACCTTATAGTGGTGTTTTGCCATCTAAATAGGACAGCAGAGTGAGTAAAGCACATTGTTTAATGCCAGGACGGGCTTATTTTAGATGCCCAGTAATTGGTAGCTATTAATTTATAGCAGGATGAACATTATGTTAGAGTTTTTTTAGTAGAATTTTATTGCTGTGTTCTTTGCAGTATGAGATTCTTTAGCTATTCTTTTTACCAACTGGAAAAGCTATGACTCTTTTGCTTCCCAAATTCCACTGCTGTGTTTTCACTTGAATGAGCAGCTGTATGATAAAACTCCCAGCCTAGACAGCTGGATAAGCTAACACTCAACAATTCAGTAAATAAAACTGCATTTTATTTATTTCACCTTTCTCTTTCATAGCTATTTTAGTTTGTAAGCAATGGGATTTATGTTTGATGTTTGACTTTAGGTTGGCTTAGGAGAAAAATGTATTTATTTCAAAAAAAAGGTTGTTTTAAAGGCCTGCGAAAGGATAAGTCATAGAGAAATTAATAGGGTGGAATTACCTGTTTAAAGACACTCTCCTCTTGGACATAGAGAATTTTTTTTTTTAAATGCAGAATATGGTGCTTTTCTTTTGTGAATTATTATCTATAAGCCTCTGAGGTATGTGGTGTCTGTTGAGTATCATACGTCAATCAGAACAAAATTAGAAACAGTTGTCCCTTTAAAGGATTCTTTTTCTCCAAAATGGGCAATCACCCTTGGGGGTTTTGAAAGAAAAACAAAAAGACCTTTTTGGTTCTTGTTATTTTAATGGTGTTTTAGTTTGTATAATTTGGCTTAAGGTCCAGGGTAAAAACTGTGGAAGGGCAGGGCCCAGTACTTAAGATGCACGGTCACACTCTCTCTGATTGTTTTATTTATATTAAGTTCTAAAAACAATGTCTGGACGCAGGATAATGGCAGTGACCTCAATTGCAGCTCTTAGCTGATTAGGCCCTCATGTTCAGAGAAAAATATTGTCGATGTAAATTTAAATTTTTTAAACAAGATTATTTATTTATTTATTTGTCAGAGAGGAGAGGGAGAGCGAGAGAACACCAGCCAGGGAAGCAGCAGGCAGAGGGAGGAGGAGAAGCAGGCTTCCCGCTGAGCAAGAAGCCTGATGTTGGACTAGATTCCAGGACCCTGGGATCATGACCTGAGCCAAAGGTGGATGCCTAACCAACTGAGCCACCCAGGCACCCCAAATTTAATAGTTACATAGTATTGGTGAATAATAAAGCAAGCACCTAAGTAAGTCTTTTGAATTATATTTAGGACTGTTGGGTCCCCCAAAATTGGGTACCCCAATAATGAGTCCGTGATTAAAGGAGTGAGATTGATACAGAGCAAAGGTCAAGCAAAGCTTTATTTCAAGCGAAGCATCAGGAATCATACTGACCATCAAACAGACCGGTCGGGGCAGCCCCTCCAGAGAAGACAACCCCTCCCTGCTTTCCAGACTAACTTTTATAGAGCAAAGGCCATGTGGTTGGACCTGGCCACACACAGGTGTCCAATTGTAACACACACAGGAGACCCCACAGTGATGCTAGGTGACCAACTGAATTACAATTTACTCTAGTAGACATTTGAACCAGCCTATCACACCTTGGTTAAGATTGGCGCCAAAAGGCTCCCAAAGGGCAGGGCCCATACTCCTTGGCAGCTAGGAGACAGAATGTGCCCACTGACTGAATACCTCTGGCCTGACCCACCCTTGTACTTGGACTTTGTTACCTGGGACTGGTTTCCCTGACTTGCTTTTAAATAAGTTCCCCTGGAGGGGGGTGGCAAGGTCAATTTCAACCCTGGTTCAACTGGTTCGACTGGGATGGGGCTGCTCTGGCTGAATAGGCCCTTACAGGACAATTAGGAAAATCCTTGGAAAAAAAAGTAGTGGTAAGTCATATGGTATCAAGGAGAAGTACGTGTGTTTTATGGTTTATAACATTTGGTGCTTGTGAAAAGGCACTTGTGGGGCTTAGGAAAAAATGTTTACGTATTTTCCTGAGTGAGTTAATAATACTTAGTCCTTAAATAGCTTCTTCAGGGCATTATTTTAGAGTCAGATTTCTATTCTATTCTAGTCAGATTACTATTTCACAAATCAAAAAAAAAAATAAACCAGTCAAGCTTTAATTTTTTTCTGGTGGTGCTGAGCTTGTTATTTGGCATATATGCGTGGTAGGTACTCTGTGATCTCCGTGGGATGCATGAACACATTTATAATTTTTATATTAGTTTCTCAGATGGAAACTCAGCCTTCAAGCATAATACATAGCAGAGTTTAGAGAGGGAATCTCTTTGGTGAATGTAGGCATTCTTTCTTAATGTTGTACTGAAAACTCTTGGAAGCCGTGGAACATCAAAAATGAAATACATCTTTCTTAAACTCCTTCCATGTTTCTTTCTGGTTTCAGCAAATACTGGTGCTTCTTCCTTGGAAATGATATCTGTCCTTTTCTGTTTTATTTTCTGTCCACTCCCAGTTTTTGTAAATTACAATAACCTCACATATGAACAATTACAGAGCCTGCTGACCTGCTTCCCTGGCTTCCCTCTGTAGGCGCGGTGCCCTTTTCCCTGACGCTAATCTACCCTAAAAACGACGACAGATTAATCTTCAGGTACTACAGCACTCTGCAGTTACTTCTCTAACGAAATTCTCTTTCCCTTACATAAATGATCAAGGTCAAAAACCTGAAACTTGTAGTCAGGCCTACATGCTTACGTGTATCTATTGTTATTTCTCGCCGTTGACTCACGACCAGTCTTATCGATTTTAACTATAACTCCATTTGAAAGACTTTGTGGACCCTTTTTTAAATTACGTAATGGATTTCAGCACATCACTTTGAATTGTAATTATTTTCTCCTCTTCCCAGCCTCTTGAGGTAGGCACTTTATTTCATCTCTTAGGTGTCCCTGGACTTGTAATGTTGTAGGCTCATGCAACTTACAGTTGGTGGTCTATACATTTTTAAGTCTTTACTTGTGTAAAATGTCCTATCATTGTATTAAGGGACTTTATCTACTCTTTTTTTTTTTTGGTTCAGTTAAAGTTTATTGAGTATTAAGTGAAAGACCCGCGGATCCCCTTACCCAAGAATCCAACACTGCCACTGGATGCAATCAGCAAGAGGTTCTTTATTGTTACGCAGGCGCCTGCGGGTGGTCAGCGTGCGCCTGCGGGTGGTCAGCAGCTCCTGCTAGCTCAGCACACCCGGCTGGGGTGGTGCCGGGTTTTTATAGACAGGTACAAACAAGTTTTGGGTGGGGCGCAACTGATTGGTTGACAGTTAGAACTTTTGAAATGAAAAAGGCATACGTGGAGTTTGCTGATTGGCTTTGGGGACCCGTGCACGCGAAGAGAGAGGCAGGAAGGGGGAACAAGCTGATTGGTTCTGAGGGCCCGCGGGCGGGAGGAGAGAGGCAGGGAGGGGGAACAAGAAGGGGGAAGGTAGGAATGCCATCATGGCATCTTCTATTATTTCTAAAGGCCAAGCAGTTACAGAAGGGCAAAAGAGCAATTAATAAGCAATTAATAACCTAATTTACGCCTAAAAGCCAGCGGTTCACAGAAAAGCAAACAAGCGGTTAGTTATCCTATCTATCTTCTAGGGGAGGGGTCTTTCATTAAGTATCTACAAGACATGGTATTGGGTGCTTATATGTAGTGCTGAGTCTACTTCTCTGTGCAGTCTGTCCATAGCTGACAGTGGCGTGCTCGCCTTTGATCATACTGATGCACTGATTTGCTGGGAATCATCGTATTGCTAGCTCTTCATTCAGGTATTTATGTATTAATGTTCCTAACCTGGTTATTAGTTCATTAAAGTCATGTTCAGTTTCTGCTGTAATTAAATATGTGGAAAACACCCACTGCATACTCTGCCCAGAGACAGAGGTGTCCTAACCATCTTCAAGATGGAAAGTAAGGAAACTTTGTAGGAGGAATTCAGAGTCTATGACAGAGGAGAGAATTTAATGAGTGAAATTGTTGGGAAAGGCAATGTAGAATTTCTTGAACGATAATAAGCACTAAGAGGTCCTTGAAAATTAATACGAGTGGATGTTGTTTGGTGCGGACTACCCATGAAGAGGCATGGTGTTGAGTGCTTCCCAGGCATCCTTCCATTTCTTGTTCAGGCTTGTTAATTGACGGAATGGCGGAAGACGTGTGAACACAAGCAGATGTTCTGGCCTCTGCATAATACGGTGTCCTTGCTTATTGTTAATGTATGCCAGTTCAGTGTCTTTTGTTTGCCAGTTGGGGCGGTTTTCGACCCGGAAGACTCTCAAATCTAATGAATTCAGCCTTTTCTTCTAAAGAGCTTTGCCTATTCTTTACCTGGAGTATATAATGAAAGATTCCTTGTTTTGATCCGCTTTATTCATCTTCATTGTGTAAGACGGAATGCCATGGCAGCATATTGAGCATAGTCTGAGCAGGTCACTATGTGGCACAGTTTCTGAACGTTACTAATAACTGAACAGTGTATTAGCAAAAAAGAGTATGCACTTCTTGCCTGTGATGGCAAAGGAGGGTTAGGTCATGAATATGCTGAGTAGTCTCATTTATATGTAACCTCAGTCAGACAGATAGTCTGTTTTTTTATTTATTATTATTATTATTGGTTTTTTTTTTTTTTTTTTTAGTCAAATCCAGATACTTAATGACTGATATTAGGCTGTCTGTAACAGATTGGGAGAAAAGCATTATTATTATTATTATTTTAATCTTGGCCTATGATACAAGAACGAGGTTTGAGTTATATGTACTATTCATCCAATTTTGTCATGAATCATAATGAAATAAGAAAATACTTCTAAGGAAGAAGCAGTCAGCAAGTTTTTAAAAAATTCTATTAGCAGTGCTTTGGGTGGATTAGTACCTATATGCTAAAGCAAAAAAACAAAAACAACAGCAACAACAACAACAAAAAGGAATAAAAGGAAATAAAATAATTAAATAAGAAAAAAAACCAAAATATTTAGCAGTTGCAGAATTGGTTAAGATTTGGTTAAGATCTTTGGTTAAGATCTTAACCAAAGATCTTAAGATTGGTTAAGATCTTTGTGCATGTCATTGTTTTTCTCTTCCTTCCAGTGGGCTGCCAAGAGAAAGGTAAAATGTAGTCTTTGAGGATGGAATAAAACATGGTATCTTTTCACTGACCAAGTTAAAAAAAAACAAAAAACACTTTTTATGAACTGCTTGGATATTAATAACTTCAGTTTACATAACATGATCCTTCTGAGGAACTTCAAGTAATTTTTGCATTACCACCTGTCAGTTAATGTCTTGCTTCAGTTTCCTCAGCTGTGAAATAAATTAGGGGGATAACATGAATTTTAGCTTGTCTTCAGACTTTGTGATGCTGGGATGATGTTGGATTTTCAGGGACAGCCTCTGGTCCCTGAGGTACTGGATTGATAATATAGTACAGGTAGAGTATTCCAGTTTCAAAGCAACCCAAATGATCTAAAAATTAGTATTATATTCATACTTCGCAGTTACCGTACTTCTCAGACCTGCACGCCACACGATAAGGAATGCAGTCCCCTGTGTGATACTGGGAATGCAGTATCCAGTCAAGCAGAAGTAATGGACATTTATTTGAAACCTCCTGTTTTGCATTTTTCATGATTTCATCATCTAGGATTAGGAATGCGAATAAAAGAAAACAACTAAGGAGCCATACACAATGGTGGTTATTTTTGTGTCACATAAAGAAAGTACTGAGGTGGGCCGTTCAAGGTAGTATGGCAGTTGTGACCAGTCAGCAGGGGCCAGCCCTCTGTCCTACTGTCCCAGATGGCTGTTCTTATCCTCATGGTCAAGATGACTACTGTGTTTCAGCCATTGGAAGGCCCACTCTGCTTATGTGTCATTGTCCGGAATGTGGCCTAGTCACATGTTCATGCTCAGCTTCTTCAAAAGGCTGAAAAATGTTCTTTACTTGGGTGGCAGTAATGCCCAGTTAATGCTTGGGAAATGGAACTCAGGAAGTAGAGGAAGTGGATTTTGCGAGGCAGCGAGTTTCTCCTCTACGATGATATACCTTTATTTATTATAAAAGAGGATTTAAATGCTATTTATCGGTGAAAATGAACATTCCAGGGTAATGTATTTATTTTATGGCTGTATGGTGTGTATTCCTCGTACACTTGGGTGTTTTCCCCACCAAGAAATACAGACTTACATGGGATTGCTTTAAATTTAGTAAACACACAGCAGGGAGCCTGCTTCCCCCTCTCTCTCTGCCTGCCTCTCTGCCTGCTTATGATCTCTCTCTGTCAAATAAATAAATAAAATCTTGAAAAAAATAAAAAATAAATAAATTTAGTAAACACGGATTTAAACGGTATGTGAGCTGTTGATTAAAAGCAACGTTTTGGACCAGTGTTTTTGTTTGTCTTTTGTTTTGTTTTGTTTTTTACCAGCATTGGATTGGTATGCAGAGATTTTTCCTGACTGAGCTCACTTGTAGATTCTGCATTTGCCCTGAGGACCTGATATTTGCTAGGATCACTGAGTCCCTCTCCCCAGGTGTTAAGTTCTTTGCTGTGATTCCAGCCATTTGTTGCCCTCAGAGTTGTATTATTTCAGAATGACTGGCAATTGGCCAGGCCTGGAGCCCTGCTTACCTGTGTCTTCTCTTCCTGGAGCATATTACAGTATTACAAATAGCACATGTTGGGTAATTTTCCCACATTCTCACATTCCTTTTCTGTATGAGCTATTTTTTAAAGGTTCGTAGGCTTTGATGCAGTATATATACTACTACTCCATACAATATATTAATTTGTCTGTTTTTACTTTAAAATGATACACATGCATTCCTATATTTTTATGAAATATTTTGTCCGTGACCGTGGTTTCTAGTTCCATTAAAAGATTGATTTCTTGGTGGTGTTTATGATGCTTGATTGTTGGTTTTTAATGTTTTAAGTGTTAATTTATTGGAATTTGTTGGAATCATCTGCTAGGTAAGAGGAGTCCAGGATGATCTCATAAACTCCAGAGTTTTTGTTAATCTGGGCTCTCTTTAACTGATCATGCTCATTTCTTTCCTCTCATAGAAATGATTTTTTCTTCTGTAAGTGCAGAAGTTCTCTTTCTATTCTGCAACATCTTTTTTCTTTTTTCCCTTGAATATGACCTTCCCTTTGCCCAAAAAGTTCTTTTTCACTCTACCATTTCCTGTCTCTACTATAAACTTTTCTACCTGAAACTCAGTTCTTTAAAAACTCCTTACCTTTTTATTGTTCCTGACAAGTGTTCCTTCTCTACTTTTGTTCTCATTTTGCCAGGTCTTAGATTTTTGGAGCTAGGTGAGATGCTTGAGATCTTTGCCAGCAAACATTTTAGTTACAACTGTTAAGGGGAGGGAGTGTTTTTTTATCTAGTTTTCTTGTTTTTCATTCTAGTGGATGATTGTCATACAAATTTTCCTTTGGAGTCCTAGAATAAAATAAATCCCATGTATCAAGAAAATATGTCAACAATTTGACTTGGCAAGTCTTTATTCTTTTCATTTTTCCTCATCTGAGAATATTTGAAGAAGAATCTTCCTAGAGTATTAAGGTTTTTATCTTTATATATGTCTCCTTGTTACGATATAAAATTCTCCATGTTTTAATTTTATGAGAAATTCAGGACAGTTTTAAGGTTTAAAACAATACTGGTTGGTTTTTAATATATGCGTCATTTTTTTGTTTTGTTTTGTTTTCTTTCATTGCTCTCATACATACTCTGATAGGGGTTTCCTTCATGCTCTCTCTGCTACAAACATAGCTCAGTTTCATAAACTCATTAAGTGCTTACTACTAAACCTATACAGAGCAGTGGTTTTTTGGAACACGCATAGCATGTCTGGTAGTCAGTGGTGTCCAGGAATGAGCATAGAGAATATGAATTTGTTGTCCGAAAGTTTCCTTTGGAACAGTGTCATTATGCATCACAACTAGATTCTTAAGACGTCTTCCAGATGTCTCTTAAAGTAATAATTGATCTATGATATACTGAAGTCCTAAAATACAACTTCAAATATCCTAAATACCATGTAGAGTAATAACACTTGTGAAAATGTGTGTATATTTCAGAAAAAGATTTACAAATGAACCTTTGGAATCAATCCATTTATATGTTGATGGGTGTTTGCATGGGTTTGATTTAGCAAAACAATGAAAATTTCATGTAAGATCAGATACGTATTTAATGGATGTTTGAGTATACCTGATTTAGGGTCAGTACAATGTTTTGGGTGCTTTGATATTCAAGGAATTTATAGTCTGCTAAAGGAGATGACATATGTATACAAATAATTTTATAATAAGTCCATATATGAAAAATACCATAAGAGAGATATAAAGTACTATCAAAAGAAAGACACAAATAATAATTTCTTAAAATTGGCAAACTCAAGGGTTGGTGTAGAAGGTGGTATTTGATCTTTCCTTGAAGCTCCTGTTCAGTATGGATAGATGAAAGTACATGATGCAGGGTAACCAGAGTGAACGAGTGTGGGTAGCAATGGGACAGGCTATGAGAATGTAGAATGATCTAAGGTGGTTCGCTGAAGAAAGTGAGAAGCTGATCGGCCTTGGATTGTCCATGAAAATCTGAAGATTTTTTTTTCACAGATTAAGTTTGAAAAATGCAGTTAACAACTTGAGCATTGGGGCGCCTGGGTGGCTCAGTGGGTTAAGCCTCTGCCATCGGCTCAGGTCATGATCCCAGAGTCCTGGGATCGAGCCCTGCATCAGGCTCTCTGCTCAGTGGGGAGCCTGCTTTCCCCCTCTCTGTCTCTGCCTGCCTCTCTGCCTACTCGTGGTCTCTGTCTGTCAAATAAATAATTAAAAAAAAAAAAAAAAGAACTTGAGCATTGAGTAGAGAATACTTGAATAAGACTTTTTAGTATACTGGTTTGGATTATATAGCCAACTTTTATGAGAGGACTTAGGGTTTAGGATAGAAAGAACTTGTCAAGAAAGAAATTTTGGGCTGCTCATTCAGAGGTAGACTTCTACTACAGACTTCTTTGGGAGCATAGTGTGGTTAATTGTATTAATGGAAGGAAGTCATGATATTGGCAAATTAGAAAAGCAAATGAATCCAAATTTTAGTTCCACAGAGTTGACTTGAGACTGTGAATAATTTGATGGAGTGCACCTGTAAGAGAAGTACCAGGAGAGGGACTGAGAGACGTGACAACCCCATGCAGCCTTATGGTGTTTGTCCTTCATTTATACAGCCTTTGCTGAGACCAGCTAGGAGTTTTACCTTTTTCTGATCTTCCTGTTCTTTCTCCAAGCAGTGGTGAGATTTGTTTGTAAATTGTCTTTATATAGGTTAGTCTGTGAAATATTACACCACCTAGCAGGCACTGTTACCATGGCTCTGCTTATTTCTGCCCCAAGCAGAAGTGCTTTCCCTGAGATGACACAACTGCTTATGCCAGGATCAGTGTACCATTGCCCAGACCCTTCTGGGTCATTGACTTTGTTGCATAGAAGGTGTTGCACTTCCTGAATAGATGTGGAAATAGATTATCTAAAAGGGGAGTGAGGTTGAGGGTCAGGGGGAGATCGGTTCCTAGTTTTCTAGTCTGTATCATTACTCCCCCAAGCAACTACAGAAGTAAACCAAACACCTCTCCTGCCTTCTTCCTGTCCATGTGCAGTATTCGTGCTCAGCATGGAAAGACACTAGAGCTAATGGAAATATCTATGAGGTGATAGGGTGTGATCTTATCACACATTTGGTCTTTGTCTAGCTTCATAAACATTTTTTTAGATATTTGGGAGAAACTGACTCAGGTGCACTCTGATGCTATTATTGATGTGGAAGGATCTTACTGAGTGATTTACCCAGGAAATGTTAGGAATCTGACTGATTTTAACCAATTTCTGCATTTACTATTCTTCTCTTTATAGGTTTATAATCTAGAAACACCAAACGCCAGTATTACAGTATCAGAAAAAAGATTTTCTTTGATTTATGAAGGGATTCTTTAGTTGTCAAAGAATTTTTGACATTTTATTTCATTGAACTATTAATGTGTTTCTAATTGGTTTTGGAACCATTTACATACAACTTTTAATTGCTGGTTGCCACACATTCCATTCCATTCTGAATTCACCTCAGAAATTAAGAGAAAACTGGACTACAGTTTACAGAAACTTAAGGTAAATGTTGTTTGAAATTATATTATTTATTTGCAGGGTGTCCATTTCCCCAGCATAGAGGGAACAAATAGGACAAAGGTAGCATTCATGTGCTGCTGATAGTGAAGCCTGACCTGGACTCTGAACTTCTGGGTGGGAAACCATAATCTTGCTCTTTTTTATTCCTGGTACCTAGTGCCTGGCACTTAGGAATTGACCAATAAAAGTTTAACTGTTATTAAATTCTTGGATAAATGAATATGCCTGCAGGTTAACTAAGGGCAGTGCACTCAGTCCTTGGTAATACCAGTATACTTGAAAAGGGAACAGGCTATAAGAATTCTTATGGAAAAATACCAGGTGGATATTCTATTTTTCTCTGTTGATCTTGATGTAGACTGTAGGTCTACTGCTCAGAATTAGGTTCTTTGGGCCTCAAGTTTGTTATCTTATTTTCTTAAATAAGCAGTTGAGGTGGGTTTAAAGCACAAACTAGGCTTTCAGTGCCCACAGTTACTTCCCCTTCTCTCAGTCTTTTCTGAGAAAGAGATTCTACGACTTCATATTGGATCTCTTAGCATTTTTTAAAATTAACATATGATGTATTATTTGTTTCCAGGGGTACAGGTCTGTGATTCATCAGTCTTACACACACAATTGACAGCACTCACCATAGCACATACCCTCCCCAGTGTCCATCCCCCAGTTTGTTTCCTGAGATTGAGTCTCTTACGGCTTGTCTCCTTCTCTGGTTCCATCCTGTTTCATTTTTCCCTCCATTTTATGATCTCTGTCTTGTTTCTCAAGTTCTTCATATTAGTGACATCATATGATAATTATCTTTCTCTGACTTCCTTTGCTTCACGTAGTAGCCTCTAGGTCCATCCATGTCATTGCAAATGGCAAGATTTCATCCTTTTTGATGGCTACATAGTATTCGTTTGTGTGTATGTGTGTGTGTGTGTGTGTGTGTGTGTGTGTGTGTGTGCGTGTGTACACCACATCTTCTTTATCACTCATCTGCTGATGGACATCTGGGCTCTTTCCATGATTTGTTAGCCTTGTTTTTAAGATCCATCTGTGACTCTTGAGAAAGTAACCAAGTGAAATTCTTTGAGATGTTTCGATTCCTAGAGCTGTAAGAGCAATCTTAGTGACATTTAAACAACCATTTTTTAAAAATAGATTTTAATTTATTTGACAGAGATAGAGAGAGAGAGCGCACAAGCAGGAGGAGTGGCAGGTGGATGGAGAGGGAGAAGCAGGCTCCCTGCTGAGCAAGGAGCTGATGCAGGACTCCATCCCAGGACCCTGGAATCGTGACCTGAGCTGAAGATGCCGTTTAACAGACTGAGCTACCCAGGCACCCTTAACAACAATTTTTTCAATTCTTGTAGAATCTGTAGGCAAGGGATTGAGGTAGGGCCCAACAGGAATGAATGCCTGTGCTTTACCTTCTCTACGGTTTCGACTGGAAGACTTGAGAAGGAGAAGCTGGAATCATCCCTAGGCTCATTCAGTCAGATGTTGGGCTGTTGAGAGTGGCTGTGGCTGTCCACTGCGACCTTAGTGGGGGCTCTTTCCTAGAACTCCTATTTGCGGCTTCTCCACGTGGCCTGGATTTGCTTATAGCTCATATCATAGTTTGGGCATCAAGGATGCATGTTCCCAGAGAGAGAAGCAGGTGGCATCTGTATCCTTTCTGATGACCTAGCTTTTCATGTCACATAAGCATTCCTTCTACCATATTGATCAGAGCAGTCACAAGCTGGCCCAGCTTTGAGGTGTAGACACAGAGAGCTTCACTGGACTGGGGAATGGCAAGCTTCTGAAAGCACACGTGGGACTGCAGCCATTGTTTTATTGCTGGGAAAGTCCCAATCTACCACACGATGTAACTCCCATGTGTGTTGCTAAAATGTTCACATATGATTAATAATTTTTATAGCCCCCTAGAGTGAGTGCTTTTACCAAATAGACTATTTACCAATTCCTTGTATCCATTTAAAAAACAACCCGAGTTAAATGTCTTAAACAGATGCTGAAATCGATGGAGGAAAGTTTAAATTTAAAAGAAAAAATAGTAGCTTTATTTGTATTCCTCAGTGTGGTGATTACAGGTTTGTTAATATTTTGGAGAGCGAATTGTTAGAACTTCTAATAAAATGAGATTGTACAAGTAGTAAAATGATTGCATTTCTTCTCTGACAGAAGTAAATAATGAATACTCAGCTTCTAGGTAATTTTTTCCAGTTCTTTTTGCTTTATGCTATTTAACTTTTCCCATACCTTAATTTTAATCGAAGGCAACTTAGTTCAGACATATCATAAAGGCATACTTTATATAGTTCTAAGCTCTATTGTGTGATTGAATAGGGAGTTACAGAGAGATTTTATACAGGAATTACCAAATTCTAAGAAATACCAAAATCGGTAAGATCCTCAGACTTCCTTTTTTAATTTGTTTTATTTGTTCTGTTTTGTTTTTTATTCTCTCCCTTTGGGCAAGTGGCTGACTTTGCTAGTCAGAGTTCTTTTCTTTTCTGCCTGGCCACTTCTCTTTAGGGTGAAGGTGGTCTGGAGAGGCCCAGCAGGGGACTGCCATGACCAGATTAAGTTGGACTCATTCTGGAATGAGAGTCTTGGTCATTATGAGACTGTGATCTGGTTTGGAGTCCTCTCAAAGGAACCAGATTGAGTAGAAGATGAAATTGATCTTTTGTGGGATGGCCTGGACAAGGACTGTAGGCACGTAACATCAACTCTTACGTTCTAACTTATTGAACTAGTGGACTGTGGTTTAAATAGTGCTGTGAACAGAAGTGTTACTAATTTATCTTGCTGGGTATTCTAGACCCAGAGTCTCTTTTTCTCACTCTTCCTCAAGAATTGCAGTAATTTGGGGGCAACTGGGTGGCTGGGTTGGTTAAGCGTCTGTTTTCAGCTCAGGTAATGATCTCAGAGTCCTAGAATTGAGCCCCCTGTCCATGGGGGGGGGCAGTCCCTGCTCAGTAGGAGGTCTACTTCTCCCTCCCCATCTGCCCTTCTTCTTCTTTCTCTGTCTCAAATAAATAAATGAAATAAAAAAATAATAATTACAGTAATTTCTTCATCATATTCTCTTTGGGAGAAATATATATTGAGGACACCACTGGTCCTATTGTCCATAACACTCATGTGTTTCCCCTTGAGGTACAAAGCTATATCCGCAGCTGATTTTTTCCTCCCAGGTTTCAAATTTCCCACTCCTTTCTAGATTGTTCCACTTGGAACAGAAGTGGCACAGAAATCTCAAATTCATTATGTTCAGATGTAAGCACATCTCCCCCCACCCCAACAGACCTGCTTTCCTTTTATGTTTCTTCCCTTGGTTAATTCCACAGCGATTCCAGACCAGAAACCTGAAAATCATGCTAACCCCGCCTTCTCCCAAGCTCTTACTTAAGTCTTTGGTTCTAATACACACTCAGACACATTTATTCCTTACACTTCTCACCAGCCCAGCCCTGGTTTAGATCCTCATCTGGTCCTCCCCATCTCCCCATCTCTTCTAAACACCCCATGATAATCTCTTCTTGTATGCATTTCGCTTTATTACAGCTATTTCACTCATCTGCCTCCATCCTAGACATGGATTTTGCCCTGTTCATTCTGTCTCTCTGGCATAACAGTGTGATTATCACGAAAAAAGTTTCGGTTTTTTTCTTGGAAGGAAAGCAGACAGACAGCTAGATTGGCTGGCTTACCTACCTTTATTTTCTCTAGGCAAGCCACATAGTTTAGTAGCCAAAGTTGAATTTTAAAAAATGAGACCTTTCTTTAAAATGCTGAACATTCTCTTTGTTGACTCAAATTCTAGCGAAAAGATAATCTTGTTTATCTATCTGAAAGAAAAAAAAATGAAACAATGCATTTGTTCATCTGTTTAAGGATGTAGATTACTCTGAGCTTTCTTGATTTCTTAAGGTAAGTAGTGAGCACCAAGAAGAGAGAAAGTCTTGTGTGTAAATTCACATACAAGGTGGAAAGTATCCAGGAGAGAGAACACCTCTTTCAAAGGAGATCAACAGAGAGGACATATCGTTTGTCAGGACTTTGGTCAATTACCGTGGTGTGAGGAGGAAATCTCAGGCACCAGAGGGCAGGCTGTATCTGGGGGAATGAAAAGCCGATAAGGTGTCCAAACCTGATGGGAGATAAGGTTGGAAAATTAGGTTATGGCCATGTCGTTAAGAATGTAAACTCCGAGGATAGGAATTTTTGTTCATTTGCTTTTTGCTATGTCTCAAGTGCCTAAACTAAAAGAATGTCAGGTGTGGTACATAGCAGGTGCTCAGTAGTATTCACTGAATTAATAAATGGACTTTGAAACCCACCTAATTTATTGGGACACTATTTGATAGCCATGACCTTTGTTTTTCTCCCCCCCCAGCAAAACTTAGAACACTTAGCTGACAGCAGATTGTGAAGGAAAGAGTGTTGGGGAACTCACATCTGTACACTGTACACTCAGATGTACACAGAAAACACTTGCATCCTCTGTCTGCATCTTCATCCTTCCCCTTCATTCTTACTCTGTTGCAAACAAGCATATTCAAATATCTTTTATTCTCCCGAAATCTCTAGATTTTTAACTTCCTTTTGTAACAAAGAAAGATTTAGATGTTTTTTTTGGGGGGGGGCTGATTTCTTTTTTTCTTTTTCTGGTGAGATTTTCATTATTATATACCCAGTGACTACTTTCCATCATGCCTCAGTACCTGGCCATGATCGTAACCCTGGGACGTCCCAACTGTGTGCAATTTCTGGAGGTTCTTCAGAACCTTGAGAACTTGACTCTCTTTAAAGTCAAATCAGTGTTTCAAATTTTGCCTACTTTTCATTGTAACTGTAACAGCAAAACTAAAAGCCTTATGAAAAAGAAAGAAGATACTACAGAATCCCAGTGCAAAGGAACACACGCTTTTAGGTACTTAATGTCATTCTCCTGAATGCTTAGTGTGTTAATAAAAAAATCATCTTCTGAGATTTTTAAAAAGTAGAACCATCACCTTGACATTCATCACTATATTGCTTCTTTAGATTAGTTGTGGCTTAAGCCTTTTGGATCATCTTGGAAATCCTTGAATGTTCTGAAAAAACGAACAACTAGATTTGATCCTACGTGTAAAACGTTTTTTTTGGGTACTACTTCTCATTTGTTTGAACGAGATTTTTTCAGAAGAATCTCAACTGTGGTGAACTGAGAGAAAATATCTTGGTACAGAATGACTCCCCCCGCCCCATTGTCAATGTGGCTATCATTTCAGTCCCTGTTCAGTCTGTTGCTTATCAGACATCCTATCTAGGGAAAAATAACAGGGTAATTTTTACTTAACATGGCTCTTTTATATATTTGGTCTCATTTAATCTTCGCAATGACCTTGTGAATATCATCAGCACTTTTAATGATGAGAAATCTGGGCTTGAGAGAGAATAGACTTGAGTGAGATCACACAGCAAATGGTGGAACTGAGGTTTGAACAAAATCCTTTTCTAATCAGATCAGTGCAAATAATGGTTGGTACATTTCATTTTGAATGGTAACTTTCATATTTATATCTTCAATGGCATTTTTTGTTGTTGTTTAATAAGTCTTGGTTAACTGTCTTAGCAGTAGCCAAAGATAAGTTTGTTGTCCCCTGGTATTTTTAAATAAATTTATATCAAGATGTTCATTTTTATCTTACCTACCGAGTTTTGCAGATGAATATTCCAATTCTCTGCAGCCCACCTGACCAAAGTGGAACGTTCTTTATGTCGGGCACTTTAAAATGGGAAAAGAGGCCTATTGATGTGGGTGTTGGAAACAAGAAAAAAGGTCCCTCTTCTCCCATCGTCATCTCTCTGTAGGATTCTCTCACAGTCCAGGCATTCTTTGTCTCGGAATGGACGCGGTTGACAAAGGAAGCAGTGTTGCTGCTTTCTCAACTGTGCTGGTCTCTGCTCAAGGCTCCTATTTTGTGGGGAGAGAAGAGAGTAGGTTTGGGTCACAGGCTGCCATCAGGACAGATTTGATAGTAACTAACTCAGGCGACCCAGTCTGGCCCCAGGTCTCAGGGAGCAGTGAAAGATCTCTCTAGGGAATCTCTCCCGATTTCCTCAGCCCTCAGAGTGAAGCCTAGACAGGCCAGAGCTGGGCCTCTACACAGCCAACTTTTAATTCGTTCTTCTTTCATGGGTTCTGAAGTGATTATCTTTTTAAAATTGTTTTTACATTTCTGGACTTGGGAGGTTTTCACATTGACCACAGCTAACAGTAGGCTTCTGTTTGTTTTTGGACAGGTGGCTAGGTATATAAAAAGGAGTTACCTAATGATTGTCTTCTCTAAGTTTCTCAAGATCTTGCTTTCTCCTCCTCTTTTTTTTTTTTTTTTTTTTTTTAATTTTGTTCACTTGAGAGAGAGAGAGAGAGACCTAGAGAGAGAGAGAGAGCAAGCAAAGTGGGGGGAAGAGGGAGAGGAGGAAACATGCTCCGTGCTGAGGAGGGAGCCCAATGTGGGACTCTATATCCCGGATCTCCAGGATCACGATCTAAGCCAAAGGCAGATGCTTAACTGACTGAGCCATCCAGGCATCCCTCTACTCCTTTTAATATTTTTCACATCCTTCATTTCTTGATATCCATCATGTCAAAACATGATGTAAAATTATTAAAAATTTTACACTTTGGGAGCGACTTGCTCCCTGCCGGTTAACTCTGTGTATCTCTTGGCTCCCGTTCCAGCCCTTGTCCCGTCTCACAGAGCCTAGTTACTTCCCCCTGGCTTGTCCTGAACTGCTCTCCACCTTAGGAACAGGGTAGAGTGCCTTATTCTCTATTTGGTGAAAGGAAATCTGGCAGTACTAGAAACCAAATCATTGCATATCCAGGTCATGATTATAACGAGTCAAGAAAGCAAATACATTAACATACAGTAGTAATTATGATAAATATGTTATCCACATGTCCTTATTCTACTTTCTCCCATTAAGGACCAAGACAACTTAACTGTGCAAGAAGATAAAGTGATAATTTTTATTGCGAGGTTCTCTTTTCAAAAGCCTTATTATATATATATATATATATATATATATATATATGTATATATATATATATCAATATAAGCTGTATTTTATATATAGATATATCGATATTGATATATATAATACAGCTTTTGAAAAAAGACCTCAATAAAAATAATCATTATATCTATAAAATTATGGAATTACATTTTTATAATTATTATGTTAAATTATAAAATAAAAATTATCTGTATACCTATATCCTACATAAGTATCTAAGTCAATTATTTTAATTGTATAAGAATGGAAATTTTCATAGTAATATAGTGAAGGAAGCACCTGCCTACTGCTGATTTCCTTCTTACTATTTGATTCATTATTGTGATAACTTCGGTCTCCTTTGGATTTGGAAAATGACCGAGTTCTTCCCCTCCACAAGGAGCCCGAAATACCGTAGAGATAGGCTCTGGGTCGGCCCGGGTCCTGACGGTCCGAAGCCCTGGGAGCGGCCGCAGACGCCAGACGCCCGTGCTCCGTGCTTGCTGCGCCATCTAGTGGAGGAGCGTGCCGCACGTGCCCCCGCCAGTTGAGCAGAAAGGACTGAGTGCGCTGTTGGAAGGGTGCGGTGTGTGAAATGAAGTGTTTGTCCGTGTCTGCGCAAGTCCTCCTACCCTGTGTAAGGAGTGGTGCTGCTGGAAAATGGCGGTTGGGGTATGCAAAAAGAAGATTTGGGGCTTGTCGGTTGTCTGCTTCCACACATGCAGTTACTTGTAACCTTGAAGCTATTTTTGAGCTCACGCAACACAGCAGAGAGCAGATAGGAGGAGAATGATCGATGTCCAGTTCATATTAAATTCCTTGTGTTCGCCAAGTTTCCCCTTGATATTTATAAATTTCACAAACTTAGCAATGATAGAATAATTAAAGTCATTGATATAATACTGCAGTATTTACTACTTTGGGGGCTGCAGTAGTGTGTCCCTCGATGTATTTATAGCAACTGTAACCAAAGCTCTTGTGATTTTTAAAACTTAACATAATACACTGTTTTCTAATTAAAGGAAAAAAAAAGTTCTTAAAGAAGATGCTAACTACGGAAATAATTAATAAAATCCCCAGAATGAAAATTGAGAGAAATCTAACACTGCAAATATTAAAATCTGTTATAACAGTCAATAAAAGTCTCTGGCCCAGGCACAGGAATAACCGGATACATAGATCAATGGAACAGAATGGAACTCAGAAATCCGCTGTGACGGTGGAATTTTGCATTAATGAGGACAAGAGGAAATATTCAATAGTGTTGAGAAGATTATCCATAGGTTTAAAAATAAGAATGGATCCCAGACTCATTCTTTCCCCCCAAAAGAGATTCTGGATGATGAAAGGATTAAAAAAAATAATAAAACTATGCAATTACTAGAGAAACTATGGATATTTGAAAGATAATCTTAATGCAGGAAAAGTGCTAAGTCAATAGACCCAGAAGCCATTTAGGAAAAGACATTTTATCCTTATAGCAAAACAAAAAAGTTGGTAGAAAATTACAAAGCATTAATCCTTAAGGGTAAATTCTGCATTCTTTTTTTTTTTTTTTTTTAACTTAAAATGGATTAAATTTTATGTTGCCACCACTAACAGAGGACTGTGGAGACTACAGAGAATAAGAGATGAAAACAGTTTGAATTTGTGTTTCTCTGGCTAGCGTGTGAAGCTAAGCATCTTTCCATGTGAATGCCATTTGCTTTCCGTCTGTGAAATGGGTGTTTCCTGAGGTTGTTTGTGAAAATTCTTTTCTCATTATTTTGTTTTGGATATAAATCTTTTACTATGTATATTGAAAATATTTCTGCATCTATTATTACTATTATTATTATTATTATTTTACTTTTAAAAATTATCTTTTATACTCTAGAAGTTTTATTGTTTTGTAGTCAGATCTCTCAGTGTTTTCTTTATGACTTCTGGAATTTGTGACTGGACCAGGAAGGCCTTCCACACCCAGAAACAGTAAAAGTACCTTTTGGGGAGTTTCTTCAAATACTTCATATATTCTAATTCATTTTGACTTTCTAATGCTCCTGCAACTCTTATATTAATGGGGGGATCTAGCCTCCTTTTTTTTGATCGGTGGTGGGTGACTTGTGCCCACTGATGTGAATGCTCAGTTCCTGTTGTGTAGTTGTGTAGACAGCAACTAGCTTACTGGCCCCTTCCTTGCAGTCTCTTCTAAAACAACATTTCATAGGGAGGACTCTAAATTCTGGATTGCATTCTGATATCTAGAAGGAAAACTCTCTTTCCCTGTACTTTTTCAAAATCTTCCTAGCCTTTCTTGTATATTTTCTTTCCCAGATGGATTTTAGACTCTGCTCTAGATCCATAGCAGTCCTCTTGGAATACAGGTGGGGAATGCATTGAACTTAATTTTATTTAAAAAAAACCCATCTTCAGGACATTGATGTTTCTTCCTTCCTGTCACATGTTACATCTCTCCACTTCTTAGTTTTTCTTTTTTGTTCTTCAGTAAATTTTTCTTCATGTACATCTTGTGTATTTTGTTAGGCATACTCTACTCTTAGATATATGTGGTTTTTGTTGATATTATAAATGAGGTGGGGTTTTTTTGTTGTTGTTTTTTGTTTTAACACTCTATATTTTTACCTGGTGTTTGTCAGGGAGCAAGGACACTCTAAAATACCTGTGACAGTGTTAAATATCCAGGATTGGGTTGTTTTTGTTTTGTTTTACATTGAACACATTTATTATGAAGGTTATTTTTTTTAAGAGTGGTTATTAAATCAGTTTCACTTTATAATTGCAGAATCTTAAATTCCAGAAAATACTGCCTCTGTATATTGAGACAAAATGCCACCTGGGGCCTCTCTGCTCTTCGGAGAGCCAGGCATACTTCCGGTTCCCAAATCCTCACCCTGAGTTCAGCAAATTCGGGATCCCTTTAGCCTCTGCCTGGGGCCGCTGTTCTGCTGCCTGTCTCCCTTGTCAGCCAGACCCCAAACCCAGACCCTCTGTGTTTCCATAAAACATCAAAATGTTTCACGAACATTTTGTGAATTTAGGCTGAAGATGAGAGATCATGGGGAAGGGTTTCCGTCCAAGACCCCAGTCAGGCTGACTGTTTTCTTCTCTTGACCTTTCGCGTCCCCTCTTTCTCCAGCCCAGGGAGTAACAGTTTGGAAATCCCCTTGCCTCATTCTAAGCCAATTGGAGTGTTATCTTCTAAAAATGCTGAGTGCTTTTCCTGAAGGGAGGTATAATGAGTAAGATTTTCTCTACTCCCTTTCATATCAATAAATGGTCAATGGGCATGGCTGGAAAAAATCTAGAAAAATAGGTTAATGGATTTTATTTTGTTTCATGCAGAACAAAGAACAAACAACTTAAGTATTTATTGCATAGATTCAGTTCAAACTCAAAGACCTTTTAAGTCCTTGGGAAGCAAATTTAAATAACATTATGACTGTAAGGGGTGGTATATCTGAATGGAAGCTTTTTAAAAATGGCATTGACCCTGAAATTTTAATCTTTAGAGAACTGGACAGTAGGTGATAAATTAATTACTTGAAGACAAACCGTAGGGATAAAGCATAGTATTACAGTCATTCTACTGTGCAACGTTCATATCGTTTTAAGTACATCTGGCTTAGGACCGTCTCAAAAATGAAAATTTTAAATCCGTTTGCTCTCGTTTCTTATTTTGAATCCACAGATAACACTGTTACATTTTCAGTACTTGCGATATTGTTGGTCAGTGCAGTAGACTGTAAATTGAGAGCTTTAGCAATAAGCACAACCTGTTTTGCCCACTCAGTAGCCGGAAGGGGGTGCCTCCTCCCATCACCATCCCAGTCATCCAGTGGCACTACTTACTCACTCATTTTGGACTTGAAACGGGTGGCCCCCTCTTTCCTGCTAAGAATGAGTACAATAGAGTTGTTAATACAGATCTCATTAAGGGGTAAAAGAAAAGAGAAAAACAAAGGAAAGGAAGACATCGGTGCGGTGGGGGCTAATATGCATATAAATACTTGGTATGGAGGTAGGTGGGGATACCCTTGTACCGACAGTGCTTACTGTGCAGTTCCCATCCCCCTCCCCGGGCAATAAATCAGGGTGTGTCAGAAAGGGGTGTGCAATGCAAAGAACACGGTGACACCCTAGAAGCTCCTTCATCTTGAAAGACAGACCCGCAGGGTCCGTGAGACAGCTCACTCTTCACGTCGTGAATACAGAGTGAGCCTGTCCCCTGTTTTCGTGCCTACATTACGGCAAAGGTGTGGTCCACAGACAGCGCATTTGTTTTCCTTGCAGTGAAATTCTGTGTTCCTCAAAGTGCTGTGGCTCTGTTAGTTTTTATATGGGAACCTGAAGCTCAGTGTCTTTGACAAAAGACTTATTCAAGGGGATGATGCAAGTTTGTGCCTACAGAATGAAACAAAGCAAGGATAGTATCCCTTAAAACTAACTGCTTTCATTTTCAGTATAAGTCAACCACACTGGCAAAAATCTGTGAATGTGTCTTCCTCCAAAAGGGGAATGATTCCTGCAGTGTTAAGAGTGGGCCGGCATCTGTTGGCTATCTAAGGATGGGTTTGGAATTTAGCATTTTCCCGCACTGTGAGGGAGAGTAACCACTCCGAGATTTCCAGAAACCCTGGATGCCTCACTATAGAGCATGTGTGCTTTGTGTTCTCCGTGAGTCGGAGGAATATTTAGAGAAAGAGTACAGCTCACTAGGCCTATGGATTTGTGGACCTGTTAGCTAACTCCTTCTCTTTCTTATCATATTACACAGTATGACTCTTAGAGATGAAAACGATGGAGCTTAGACCGAGATAAAGCCAGCCCACTCCTAAAAACAAAAATCTTCCTGGGTAGGAGTGAGGGTGAGAGTTCATGTTTTTGTTTTATGTCCAGTCCACATCTTTCGCTTGTATCCTCATACAATTTTTTTTAAAAGATTTTATTTATTTATTTGAGAGAGAGAGAGAGTACACACAGGCAAGGGAGGGTAGGGTGGTAGGCAGGGGCAGAGGGACAAGTAGACTCCCTACTCAGCCCAATGGGGACTCAGGACTGGATCCAGTCTTCACCTGAGCCAAATGAAAGCAGGCACTCCACTGACTGAACCCCCCCAGCGCCCTCCTCATACAAATTTATCCCTGACGGTGTTTTAAGCATCAGTTTCAGTTTTCTGACCGTGATCTTAGGCCATTAGACACTGATTTTTTTGTTGCTACTTGTTGATCTTACCAAATTAGCCATTCCCCCTCCTTATTTCAGTTAGTGTTGTCAGATGAACTGTTTTAAACAGAAGCAGATGTTTAGAGAAAAATTTTATATCCGCTACTCCCTAATTGTTTAAGAAAATTACCCGAATACTTTTTAAAAACTGGGCTCTTGATGACGCTGATTATGAACTGTGTTGGCCTTTCATCAAATTAATTGCTGCGTTTTGATTGATAGGATCTCCAGAGGTGGGTAAATGGTGCTAACGAACATGGCTTTGTCCTGGTATCTTTCGGAGCTGGTGTCAAGTACCTGTCCGAAGACATTGCTAACAAGCTGGCTGGAGCTCTGGGGAGACTGCCCCAGAAAGTGATCTGGAGGTAAGGTAATCATGCCGGTGGTTTCTTCACTGCTGATTTTCGGGATCTCCTTGCTTAGCCGGCAGGTCCCAGTCCACACAGCGCACTGGCTCCCTGGCAGGATGAGCAGGATGCCCCCGACTTCTCGTTCTGTTTCTTAGCCTGTTGAAATCTAGGGATGAATTTATGAGACTCTGTGATGGATAAAGAGAGAGATATCAAGCCTATATAGCCTGCAAAGAAAATAGGATGCAGAGTGATTTATCCTTGTCTCGGGTGCATTTTTATGTTACCTTCAGCTTTATATCCTGTTTCTCCTTCTCTTGTTATTGTCATTTAAAAAAAGTTATTGTAATTAAAGCATTTCTAGATACCTTCTGTATACCTTCACATCAGTGTTGGAATGAGGTAAAGAATGATGGGTGAATGAATAAACAGGTAAAATGTTTCATGGAACTGTTCGTCCTTTATACATGCCTTTTTATTTCATTTATCCAAGAGACTGGGTTTTTAAAAACGCAGTAACTTGCCAGTTAATGCTGGTTAAACAGATCCATAGATTGCCCCAACTTCCTTTGGGAGACCCTGCCAACAAGTGTCCGTCTCCGGACTTCCCAGACCACCATGGAAACATCAGACCTGAACACCACGTACCATGGATCTCTTTAGTGCCTGCCACTGCCCTTGGGCTCAGGGATCCTGCAGTGATCCACATCGGCCCCAGAGGTTCAAGCCATTACTAGTAGGATCTGAATACTACAGGTTTTTCCTTTATAACAATTGTGTAAAGACTAGGTCCCGCTTTTCCTGTCTGAGCTATGAAATGGACATATATTTTTATTCCCACCGTTTAGGACTTTTTCTCTGGATGCCAGTTAGATTCGATTTCTCTATTAGAAAAACCAGAAAGCACCCTACTGCTTTGTTGAGGACAGGTTGTGTCTGCTCAGTTCAGACCCTTGCCACTCCCTCAGTCATTAAGCATGTTCACGGTTTATCTTGGAAAGATCTTGATCTTTAAGAAACCACTGAATTGTATCCTTTGCCCCACAGAGCTCCTGTCTCTGGGGCCAAGCTAGAGGAGGTACTTCCTGCTTTCTTCCAATTCTCACACCTTTCCTTAGGCTCTATCCACTGCCCAGTGGGGCCTCCCTGCTTCTTGCGGTTCTCCTTCTGGGTCCTGCTGGAGAGTGACTTTCTAGAACAGGTTAATTTGGATCCTTCCCACCCCACCCCCTCACCCACTGTAGTCAGGTGAGAACTGAAGGAAAATCTCAATATAAGCCAAGGGCCTTTGTTCATTTGTTTGTTTTTAATCTCAATCAGTGAAAATGTGAAAAAGAATATCAAAATTTTCTTGTTGCTAAAGCATGGTTTCCTTCTTAAAATATCAACAAAAGATCATGTAACGTTTATTTTAAACCTGATAATTTAACCACAGAGTCTGTACCAGGAGTTAAGTTGGATTTTTGAAAGATTCATTGTCTGATGATGTACATTTTAGGTTTTCTGGAACCAAACCAAAGAATCTAGGAAACAACACTAAGCTCATAGAATGGTTACCACAAAATGACCTGCTTGGTAAGTCAGCTGCATGTAGGTACTTACTTGGCTTTTGGATCTGAATTGTATAAATGTGATTTTTGCATGTGAACATCTTCTCTGATACGTGTGTAGTTTACGAAAGAGTCGCCGTGTCATCCAGTGTCTCATCTTAGATTTCAAGCCAACAAATCAAATCTATCTTATTGGAAAATAATTTGTCAAATATAATCCTTTGGTCTATAAATTAATATTTTTTGGCCAGTCACTAGTTTTAATTTTCTGGAAAATATACTTAATAAGCTATATAAACTGGCAGTGACTAAAGTTCTACCTGATTAGACTAATCAGCTAAAGGTAGTAAAATTAAAACAATGAAAATACAGATTCGTGTTCGAGTTTTATTACAGACTTACCTGAGAACTCAGAAAACTTGAAGTTATTCATTTATTTGAAACCAAAGAGAAGCAAAAGGCCAAGGAAACATCTTTAGGCCAATAAACATCCTATCTGTGTTTGGTTCATCTGTTTAGATTTCTCCTGAAGTCACCAGACATTTTTGAAACATTTTATTAAATACACACATGATTTATTTATTGAGATTCTGACCCTCAGATGAGAACTAAAATAATAATTACATGCATTTATTTTAAGATATTTGAAATATGTAATTTTAACTGTTGAATAAGTGTAGATAGTAAAACTGTAATTTCATTAAATTTCTAGGAAAACGTGATGCCATATTATTCTTTAAGATATTAAGAAAGTTATAAAATGGTACTGAATTTTGGCAGTATTGGCCATCATCTGTTCAATAATACTAAAATATACAAGATTATGTAAGTGTCTTTAAACACTTTAAAAATAAGCTTTTGAAAAGTATTTTTTAGAAGCTACAATGACCTGTCCTAAAAACCAGCAAATTGAATTTTGTAACTGAAAAAGTGAGGTATGTAAGTAGCTCTATATAATATTCTTAAAAATAGGCTTTTGAAAAGCATTTTTTAGATGCAATAAAGTGACCCATCCTAAAAACCAGCAAATCGAATTTTATAACTGAAAAACAGCAAGGAATTTTCCTTATATAATTTTTTTCATCTAGTTCATTATATATATTATTCTGTAAATGACAAAATTGAAGAAGAAACAGGGCAATGTACTTTTCTTAATACTTGTATTTTATTTTCATTTTTAAAAAAATGTCTTTACTATTATGACTTCAGATTCCATAGGAGGTAGAAAGAAGGAAGAAATTTAAGTCAGAGAATCTTGACTGCCTGTTCTTTCGGTGCCACAGTGTTATACCATGATCTGAGAACATCTGAGCTGTTCTCAGGGGTTTTTTTGGAGAGGCTGTACAGCGAGGTCTGGCTACACAGTGGTTCACATCCAGTGGCCCTCCTCAAATTCATAGCTCTTCCGGGTTCCTCAGAATCATAGTTCTCTACCTTTGCCAAGATTAGTGTCCTTTTCATCACCCGGTATGACTTTATGGGCCCTCTTTTGGCTCCTCACCATGATAAGAAGATTTCTCCGGGATGAGGAGTCGGACCCGAACCACTGTCTTTCCCCTTCCTTCCTTCCATACTCCTCCCTGCCCTCCACCCACCAGCACTGTCTCCTTTGTCACTTCAGGACTTGGTAGTAAGGTTTTGTTCAAAGAGAAAGTTTTGCTGCTAAAAAGAAAGTTTGAAATGCACGGAGAGGGCAGGTCCATTAGATGGGCTGAGTTGAGAAGCCATCTGTAGGCAGAGGTGACACTGAGTGACTAACCCTGCTAGCTACAGTGTCCCAGTGCCCAGCTGAGATGGAGGTTCAACACCAGGAGTCCGTACTGTACCTGGTGTGTGAATATTGAAAAGATTTGTTTCTGTGAGCTTTAGTTCCTTTCTGACCGTGGCACGCACTAAATGCAGTGTTTCTTTGTCCTACACTTCTTACACAAGGCGTTTGGTCCCTTTTTGAAATATAGGCTGCTCAGGAGGAGATCTGGGTTTGGAAATACCTCATTAATTTTGATAAATTATCTTCTTTTATCCCCGTGACAACTAGATGTTACATGATGTTCCATCGCTTACAACTAATTTTTATATGTGTCAGCCCCTACTTGTTTATGTCCCCAGACTGTGAAATTGGACCCTAAAATTGTGAAGCACAGAAGCTGACATGACTTGAATATTGTAAATACTTTGTACTGCACAGTTTTCCTCCTTGGATAAGCACATAAACTCTTCATGGTCTTTAGGAGTCCAGCCCCACATCGTAACTTTTTTTTTTTTTTTAAACAAAGTGTGTTCTGCTGTTAATACAGATAAATGCCAAGGCACCTGGGTGGCTCAGTTGGTTAAGCATCTGCCTTCAGCTTAGGTCATGATCTCAGGGTCCTGGGATGGAGCCCCACAAGGGGCTCCCTGCTCAGTGAGGAGTCTGCTTCTCTCTCTCTTTGCTGCTCCCCCTGCTGGTGCTCTCTTGCACACTCTCTCTCTCGCTCAGATAAATAAAATCTTTAAAAAATATATATAAAGAGAGGGATAAATGCTTGGGTATCCAGAGGTGGCTGTCTGTTTTTAGTAGAATGTGGTTGCACCCTGGTATTCTTGGCATTTCTTGCTTTCATTGACTTCCTATTTATTATTGGCCACTTAAATAGATGTGGCTAGTCAGTTGGTACTTGCTTTTAAGGGAAAGTTAAAGCCATAATTTTTAGCTACTTAAAAATGGCTTTTAACTAATATACACAAATCAGTTCATTATTTTTTATAATAAGCATTTTAATTGATGTAGAAGAGGAATCAAGTGAAATTATGCCTTTAAAACCTATATTTAAAATGTACATTTATTATAGGGTGGATTTTTTTTTTAATTTTTTATTTTTTATAAACATATATTTTTATACCCAGGGGTACAGGTCTGTGAATCACCAGGTTTACACACTTCACAGCACTCACCAAAGCACATACCCTCCCCAGTGTCCATAATCCCACCCCCTTCTCCCAAACCCCCTCCCCCCAGCAACCCTCAGTTTGTTTTCTGAGATTAAGAGTCACTTATGATTTGTCTCCCTCCCAATCCCATCTTGTTTCATTGATTCTTCTTCTACCCACTTAAGCCCCCATGTTGCATCACCACTTCCTCATATCAGGGAGATCATATGATAGTTGTCTTTCTCTGCTTGACTTATTTCACTAAGCATGATACGCTCTAGTTCCATCCATGTTGTCGCAAATGGCAAGATTTCATTTCTTTTGATGGCTGCATAGTATTCCATTGTGTATATATACCACATCTTCTTGATCCATTCATCTGTTGATGGACATCTAGGTTCTTTCCATAGTTTGGCTATTGTGGACATTGCTGCTATAAACATTTGGGTGCATGTGCCCCTTAGGATCACTACGTTTGTATCTTTAGGGTAAATACCCAATAGTGCAATTGCTGGGTCATGGGGCAGTTCTATTTTCAACATTTTGAGGAACCTCCATGCTGTTTTCCAGAGTGGCTGCACCAGCTTGCATTATTATAGGGTGGATTTTTAAGAGATTCCTGGAAGATCTCTTAGAATAATATACAGTACTGTAAGTTGTTTTCTTTTTTAATCCTTCTTTAGGGCATTCAAATATTAAAGCCTTCCTGAGCCATGGTGGTTTGAATAGTATTTTTGAAACTATGTATCACGGTGTACCTGTCGTGGGAATCCCACTCTTTGGAGACCACTATGATACTATGACTCGGGTCCAGGCAAAAGGCATGGGGATATTGCTAGAATGGAAGACTGTTACTGAAGGAGAGCTGTATGAAGCATTGGTGAAAGTTATCAATAATCCCAGGTAAGTTTTCCGTTAATATGAAAGCAAATGAAAGATAAATAAATAGCACAGCATATTGTCAGTAACCAGTTCTTACCAAGAAGTTGTCAATAAACCGGTTACAGAAATACCCTTTAGATTCCTGTGTCTGATGCTTTCTATACATCTTCTGTAATTTGAAAAATAAAGACAGCAATCATACGGCCAGCCAGGTATGACCTTGAATAATATTCTACCAGGATTTGCCAAATTGAGGGAGAAATTCCAGTGGGAATAATCATAAGGTTCCTAAAATGTGTCAAATTTTGTGTTCTGTGTCTCATTTTAATACTCATAATATCTGTATACCACTGTTTTCATTAATGACATTATAAAGATGAGGCGCTTGAAACTCAGAGAGCTTAAGTAATTTGCCCATAGTTGCACAGCTATTAGAGTAGAAATTTGAACCAGGACTGTCTGATTCCAAAGTTGGTGCCCTTTGTCTTGACTGGTGCTGGGTTTCCCTAGAACGAGTATCACCAAAACACAGAGATTTATTGACTCAGGTGCATGACTAATCAGAATATTTATTTATTTGATGTGGTTAAATATTTGATTTCTTGTGTTAACCCAGTTAACCACTGAGTCTCAAAGGGTCTGGAGAGATGACTCATGTAGTTTTAAAACAACGCAGCAGTATTCCCCATTTTTATATGACATTCAGTTAATCTTGCATTTCATATGACAGTAGAATTTATCTGTTTATACCTGCACGGTATGGGTAAACACTGGATTGAAAAACATTGTCATCGTCTAAGAAACAACTGACAATAAGAAAAATTCTTTCATAGAAAATGATGGAGCTTCCATATAAAAGGCTGGATTCAGGTCCACTGAGGTTCATTATGCTGCCTTAAGTGGGCTCAGAGGCAGCCTTCCTGCTCTGACCTCTTAAAGGATCCAGTGTCTTGATCCCAGCTCTGGCCCTGGGAGCGCCGGGTGCCTTAGTTTGGGGATCCCTCTGTGTTCTGTAGCTCTTCTTTCAAAGTCGAGTGTTTTTCAAGACATGATTTTATGAAAAATGATAAGTATTTTACAGGCTTTTAAAGAAAGGTTTGTAAAATAGAGCCCCAAAGTGAAGTTTGTTGGGTGTGGGGGGAAGATATTGCAGAGCTTCAAGGATTGGATTTGGTCTACAGAAAAAAGCAAAAGGTTGGATTATCCACATACAGTCCCTCTGTCAGTGTTCTTTGAGATATAAACAGGGCCTGATCACAGGCCACGCTATAGGCATACATCACACTGCAATTAAACCCCAGTTGTGCAGTCTTCAAGTATACAGAGGTACTCTGGAGTTCCAATTAACCATTTAAGAGGGTATTTTCACTACATATATACATATATGCATATATATGTATATATATGAAATATATGTATATATTTTACTTATATATTTAATATATTAAATGATATATTTATTAATTATATTAATTTATATAATATTGATTATATTATATTAATATATTTATTAATATATTTACTATATTTTGTATTATATATGTATATATTTTATTTATATTTTATATATAAAATGAAAAAAATGTATAAAATGAAAAACTATATATATGTATATATATATGCACCGTATGACAGTTATCTGTAGATGGCTTCATAGTGGTGTTTCTCAACTCCTTTTCCTCTGTTGAAACGTATAAAAACCTCACACCTTCACTTTATGTTATTTTAAATCAGAGCAAAGTTAAATTTCATTGCTTAAAAAAGGTGTTGGGACAAAATTCTGCGTTTTTCCTCATCTCCACCTTTCAGAATCTAATAAATACACACCTCTTCTGGTTGAGACTCATTGGCTAATAGTATTTAAAAGCATAGGGAGAGAAGGAGTATGTATGGGTAAGAGGTATGGTGTAGCAAAAACAAACCAAAGAAAACTGGGGTTTAGAGTCAGAAACACTTGAATCTGAATCTCAACTTTGTAATCCTAATCAGGTCACTCGCTTGTGCTGTGAAGTGTGTAAACCTGGTGATTCACAGACCTGTACCCCTGGGGATAAAAATATATGTTTATAAAAAATAAAAAATTAATTTAAAAAAATTTATTTTATTGTCTTAACACAAGATACTATGTACTTAATAAAGAATAGTTGGTTTTATTACTTTCCTCATTTTTAGAATGAGAAAGTCCTAGTACTAAACCTTATAGCGACATGATATTCTGTGTTCTGCCTCTCTGCTCCACAGCTACCGTCAGAGGGCCCAGAAGCTTTCAGAAATCCACAAGGATCAGCCTGGTCACCCTGTCAATCGGACTGTCTATTGGATAGATTACATTCTTCGTCACAACGGAGCCCATCACCTACGTGCCGCTGTCCATCAAATCTCTTTCTGTCAGTATTTTTTACTGGATATAGCCTTTGTGCTTTTGCTTGGTGCTGCCTTGTTCTACTTTTTTTTGTCCTGGGTGACAAAATTTATCTACAGAAAAATCAAAAGTTTGTGGTCTAGAAATAAGCATAGCACAGTTAATGGACATTACCATAATGGAATCCTCAATGGCAAGTACAAAAGAAATGGCCATATTAAACATGAAAAGAAGGTGAAATGAGCCAACAGCCCACAGGATAGTAACAGATCTGTTCAGTCATTCACCTTTTATCACTATAATTTAGTCTAACAACTACTAAAAGTTAAATGTCAGTAAACAATTCTAACACTCCATTACCTGATCTTACTAACAAAATTCTGTGGAATTAAGATGGCTGTAAAAAGCACAAACCTAAAATGCAAAAATGTATCTTATTTGAATACTGATACAGAGAGTTTTGGCACTGAATGTTTTAGAAGCCTTAATTATTTAAATCAATTAAGTGACCATGTCAGACCTTAGTTTTGAATCTTGATACGTGTGTGTCCCAGATGAGGAATGGTTTCTTTTCTTTGAAGAAGATTTGTTTGTTTGCGTGTATGTGTGTATGTATGTGTGTTTCCTAATTAAGAGAATTTTTAGGTGGCTGCTTGGCATATTTGTTGAAGGTACAACACATTCAAGAATGAATTTGAAAGGCTCCAAATGTTTCTTTTCTAGAATTTAATATATGTGAACTCAGAACACTTGACAGTGAAAGAACACTATTCCCTCAAAACTGAATGCAGTGGAAGAAAATGAAAAGATACATGGCACCATTTTTATACTTTTTGGGGGGTTTTTGTTTTAGTTTTTTTGTTTTGTTTTGCCTTTTTGTTTTTGTTTTCTTTTTCTTATAGGCTGTGGACCCTTCTGGGGGAAAAATACATGCAATTAAGTAAATTTATAAATCGGTTGTCACATTTTACTTTTGTTTTCCCCCTACCAATAATTTGCCTCTGAAAGAATTTTGTAGTTTTTTTTTCTATTTCATTTTAATGAATAACTTTGTGTTAAATTCATAATTAAGACAAAGCTACAAAACTCTGACTTCCGTTCAAAGTACTGAAGATTATTGCTTATGTGGCATCTTTAAACAGGGCCGTTATTTGAATGTTTTTGTAACTGATGGATTTTTTATAATGTAATTTTTGAATCTTCAGGTGTTATCTTTCCAAAGTTTTACCTTTAAAAAACATGTTCTTCATCCTTTTTTGTTGTCTGGGCCACACAATCCATATTACGTAGGTGCCAACATTTAATTAAATGGGACATTTACAGTTCTCCCTCTTGGTACCACCTTTGAGAGGTTTGAGATTCTGTTAACAGACTTTACCGGTTTCACAGAAGTGATAGAGAAATTGTATCTCTTGCTTGTGAAAATGATTTTCTTCTTCCCTCTTCACTTCTTCACGCCCCACCTCAGTAGAATTTTCAAGTCACTGTGGCTGACATGGAACAGTGACAGTGCTCACTGGAGAAGAAGGATGCATGTCACGGACATCATAAAATCAGGACCTCCCGGCTGAACCATTCACTAGTTGGCCACTATGAGTTTATTCCATGTCATTCTGTTTACTTAGCGTTTGCACTACACGTGTTGAGTGTATGCTTATTTATTTGTAGTTGGAGATCCCATGTCTGACAGCTGAGAGTAGAAACATACATTCACCTAAGGACATTCACTAACATGGGAAGAGTTGTGAAAATTCTAGAATGCTGTAAATCCTTGTCATACACTATGACATACAACTTCATTACACTCCCACCAGGAGCCACTCTCCTCTACTTAGAAATAATGTCACAAATAGTTTTCTAATGTACAATGCAGACAGACGTACTACTCTCTGAATACTTGAAGAAATGGTATTATACATATACGTCTGTTAGTTATACCTTTTCACAATCTTACTGTTATGTTGCCGTTAAAAGGGGAAAAAGGCACAGGCAATGAATGGTGGGATGGAAACAGGCTTAGAGTGTATGAATGAGTTGACTTGACTTTTTTGGAATTGGATGAAGCTGACAGTAGGCACTCAATGGATGATTAAGCATAAATTAATCTCCACTGTGATGAAAACTTAAACAATAAACATGATTTAAAATAGAGAAATGTTGTTGGAATAAAATTTTTACTCAGATTATATTTCACAAGAGTATGTATATCCATTATAAACAGGTTTCTGAGACATGTTTCCCAACTTTTATATGTGTATATGAGTGTAAAAAACAAAATGTTATGTGGGAATTTTTTTTATTACTATTAAATAGAGGGATTTACCTTATAAGTACATCAACATGGATCTTAAAATTATCCCAGAAGAATGTTAAGTGTAGGCATTTACTGATCATTGTTGTTCTCTCTCTCTGTCTTTTTTCTTTTTTCCTAGTAAGCTTATTGTTAGCCAGTTTTGGTAAATAGAGTGATTTTAAATTTTCCACATTGGGGCTAGATTCTCTAATAAAGTAAAGTTTTCAAGAAGGTATTTATTCATTTTATTTTTAAAAAGAGCCTCTGCAAATATTTTCATAGCTGGTCATCATCATATCAAATGCAAATGAGAATTAACACATCAACCCATTTTTCTTTAAGAACCATAACTTTTAATATCCCTCCACATAGATCTAGGGGCAGAATTTGGATGATCAGGATTGAAGGAAAGTAATATTTGGGTGAAAGTCATGGTTAGTGATTAAAGTTGAACGTTCAGGATTCTTCTTGAGACCATAGAAACTTTGTATTAAAATGTGAGGACAATCTCAGACTAGCAGGTACTACATTGATCATTTTCTGATAAGGTCTTTGTAGGCTCGGGGATACTGTCCTCAAAGAACCACGCGTGTGCCTTTCCCGACCATATATTTACCACCCACCTCTACGTTGTGATACACAGCACCCGCTCCTTCTGGGCGAGAATCCACCACACTGGATCCTCAGAGGACTGTCCTACTCTGTGATCTGCCATCTGCCCCTGTCTGCCTCCTTCCCTGCTAGGGACTGGTAGTGGTGAGACACTCCAGCATCAAGATGTAGCATCCTGGTTTTTATCCCCCATACATTTCCTGCTTCGGCCAAGACTATAAGAATATCCATGCTCAAGTGGTCTGATAGATTCTGATATCCCACCTCAGTGGCCTGCTTCCAGCTTTGTGCCCTAATTAAGGATATTAGACATTGTAATTGGATGTTACGGGGTGTGATACATGCACTGAAATTGACGGAAGTTCATTCTATTGGGAGAACATTTTGTGGACTGTTACTATTTATAAATGGTAAGCACCTTCTCTGAAATACACAACTGAAGTGAGTTCAATATAAAATAACCCTATTTATCCTAGAATTTAGGAACTGCCAGGGCAGAGTGGCCTCCTTTCAACATTCAGGGGATGCCTGTCGCACACCAGACACTATGCCAGATACCAGGGGAACTTACAAATGACAAGGTCCATCTCTCTCTCAAGGAGCTCATGATCTTCTGGGAGATACGGATACATAAGTAATTATAATGTAAAGTGCTGATGGCTATAGCAGAAATACATGGGGCTGTTGTAGAAGCACTGAGTAGCCAACAAGACCCATCACAGTAAACCCCACACTCATACCGACTCACTTGGTGGTGGTTGGTAATACAATTCCTGTGGCATGTCTTGCTTAATCAGGAACTTCCTCATCATTTTTTTTTTTTTTTTCCAGAGAATTGTCTATTGAACCCAAGTTCTGGTTGTCCGAGGGTCCTGATGTTGGAAGCTAACTCCCAACAGTTATTAATCTTCAACTTTTGTAATTCTGATTTGGCTAGTGATAATTACCTCATGGACTTACCATGAATACACGCTCACACATACTTTCTCTGTACTGGCTACCATACTAAATGTTTTAAACACACTGTGCCTCTGTGTGTGTGTGTGTGTGGCTATTTAGCATAATGGCCAGCGTGAAATGAGCACTCAAATTTGTGGTGGTTAGTCCTGAATCGACGAACCTCTGTCACAGTGTTGCACTTTGAGTTTTTGAAAGATGGTGTTTGAAAATACATGTTTTATTCATTGATTCAGCAACCCTTTCCTGAGTTGTCTTTTCACCCCCGTGGTGTCCAAGGTGCTAGTGGCTCACTAGTCTGTCAGAGTTGTCCTGTCTAATCTCTTCACAGCCAAGTCCTCACCAAAACCCAAAATGCTACTAAAATTGAGTGACTCCACTATGAAAAGAAAAGGTTTAAAAATGAGAGACCCAAAACAAGGCGACAAAACCATTTGAAGGAATAGTTCATAATCTGTTTTATTATTGAAAGTATAATTCATTTTCATTTTTGCTTCTAAGTAATTCAGCTGGATTCTAAATATTAAACCACAGTAGAGAATGCTAATTTATAACCGGTATAATCAAAAACATTTGAAAGAGAAAAATTTTAAATCTTACATGACAAAATTTAAGAATTATATGGATTCTATTGGTAAAAATTCTCTAAAATGTGCAGTAAAGGGCTTCTCATTCTCCTTATTTCTGGAAGGGTAAGATTTTCAGCCAGCATTGAAAATCTATGTTTCATGCAAAAATGTTAGTGAAATTTTTGAAAGACAGCAAAAACATTTTTCTAACAAATTTTAGTTATAAGTGTCTTAGGAATCCACACAAAATCCTCATATTGTCACTTTTCTACAAACTGCACAATGTTTCAGGCTCCCTGTCATAGACTTGGATGTTTGGGTCAAGTTGGAGCTAGGGGAAAAAGAGCATGGCTACTCTTATATGTCAAAGTATGGAAACTGAAAGGCACACAATAGTTATAAAATTGACATTCTTTACTTTTGGGTAAATAAGACATAATTTAAAGGATTCATATAGTCCACAAGATTACTGACAATTTGTTTTGTGTAATAAAACCAGCAGATTTTTTTTTCAACAGCAATATGTAATCCCAGTGGACTGAAAAATAAGAATTACATGTAAAATTATGTTACTCAAATAAACCAATTATAATAGTGTAAATCTACACAAAGAAGTCTAACACCAATAGTAACAATCTCAGGTATTACAAAGCATTTTCATTTATTCACTAATAAAACCTGAAGTTCTCACTGAATTTTATATGACTAAAAATATTTTATGCTGTGTTGATTTCTATCTACAATTAGTTTTTACTCTTTCAGTAACCTGTTTTGTGGAGTAAGTGATCATTCCTTATTACAAAAACAGAATTAGTTTGAATTCAATATAGTATTCCTACTTTTAAAAGGTAATTTCTACTAAGCCATGGATCCTTAGTCCTAATACTAAGATCAATTTTCCATTTAGGTCAGAAATAAGTAAAAGACAGTGTAACCAAGAATAATTTGCTATTGAGATCTTAGATACAAACATAATTTTGCTATTGAAGGGACCTATTACTCTGTTACTTACCATAGCACTGCATTGGAATGTCAGACTAATATGTTTAAAAGGAAATTGTTAAAATTTATGCTAAGTTTGCTTTAGTTACCCTTATGAAATTTTGGGTGAATATTATGAGTATTACTTTTAGCAGAAAATTTGGAAGTTTTGAGTATAAATATCTTAGGTAAATTGCATGTAATGTTAAATTTCATGTTGGTGATACTCTGTGGTATTTTATTTCTGGGTGAATACATTTTGTTCCTAAATCAAAGGAACTGGTGGTTCGAGACCAGGTATCTAGAAAAGTCCAAGGCTATGAAACAATGAAAATGTTTAGTTCTGTTTCTGATCCTGATTCTGTCCTCTGGATTTAACAAGCAGTTCAACTTATAAGTAGACAGTTGTAGAGTGCTTAAAATTGCCAGTGTGAACAAAATCAGTGAAGCCTTGGCTAATCGGAAAAAAAATTACTAATGATGTATATATCAAAGTGATAAAAATACATTAATATATAATATCAATACTAACTGCATGTGTGTGCATATGTGTAGTTAGCATTTAATTATATCAAACAATTCTTTAGAAACTAGATTCTAAAAATTTAACTCAAACCAAAAATTTCTTCTCTATTTTTTAAGGCCAGTATATGCACTTAAAGTCTATTTCAAGAAACAAAAATGTCTTTGAAACTGAAAAGAGTTCAAAAGAACTAGCAAGTTTTAACAACTAGGTTAGATGTAGTCTGTAACATTTCTTGCTAAAATGTTGGGAAGATAGGGTGAAATTGTTTTAAAGACACTCCACTGTTCTGAATATCTTCTTTCAGGAATGTCCCATCTTCTATTCTAGAAGAAAAATATTTTGAGAAAAATATTTGAGATTTAGATTCAGCTGATACATGGCAGTTTCTGATTGGGGGGTGTGTCTCAAGAAGAAGAAAACAAGGAAGAAACTTACTCAGGTATTTCATGGATCCAAGAGAATGGATGGGTCGATTTTGGCATATGTGAAAACAATTAACTTTGAGTATGTCAGCCTCCAGTTCCAGATTTCAAATTATGTACTTCACAACCTGATTTCCTCCCTTACCAGGTCTCCCCCCCCCCCCACTTCTCTCCTCTAAGCTTTTAGTTTCTTCTCCTGGGTTTTCCACTGTTCAGTGTTTTCTGTGTTGCCCTACCATTCCCAGGTGCATGGTGCACAGATCGTGCTTACATATCTAATGATGTTTTTGTTTTATTTTTAACAGACTATGGAAACACATTTAGTTTAAGAAACCCAAATCTACAGAAAGCTAAATTGAGAAGATGTCCGGCTATGTTGAAAAAAAAAAAAAAAAAACAACTCTTATATGCTCTAGCTGAATGCTTTTAGGGTGTAAGGTCCATCCAAAACAATAAATACTTAGGCAGTCCTTCCTTACAGGTGTGGGGAGGAAGGCCAGGGCTGAGTGAGTACCGCATTCCCTCAGGGCTCTGCTCAGCACTTTCGGCTGTGGGATCCCATGACCTGGTTCTGGGCATAGCTCAGTGATCTCGAAACTGTTAAGCCTCACATATCCCTTTTTAATCCCCACTTGATCAGTCAAAATTCTTGTACAACTGGTTTGCATGAAGAGAGACCTTAACCTTTCTCCAGGGGAAGCCTGCCTCTTACGTTCATTATTGGTGCTCCTAGAAGGATCTGCACCAGGATGCATTCTCTTGACCTCCCTTATTTAGTGTCACCCGTAACTCTGATATTAACAGAAGATGCTATAACTGCAGCCAGCTGTCCGGTAGAGCCAAAGAAAGGCCCACGACTCCTTAATGGTGTCACTTAAAGGTGGCAAGCATTAAAAAACATAGCTCAACCAAGGGTCGCAGCAGGTTTCTCCCTTGTAGCAATAAACAAAGTAGTGGGTAGAAAGCAAGGGCCACCCGGGAAGGAAGCAACAGTGTCAGATAGGAAACTGCCTCAGAATGCCTTGTCTGCTTTTCATGATATATTTTCATCCACTTGGTATATTTCAGTGATATTCCAGAGAGGCTTATCTGAATTGGATGGATGGTTTCTCCAGCCATGCAATTTGCATTTTGGAATGGCAATCCATCTTCTTTAAAATTTTACGTATTTATTTATTCCACTAGAGAGAAGGTGGAAAGGAGCAAAAGGAAGCAAGAGCCTTTAAATCTTGAATATAGAACCCAGAGAAATCTATGGGATTTGGCAAATGCAAGACTTCGGTAATATCCAGCAATCTACAAGCATGGGGGCTCTATATTATGTTGTAGGTAATCTAGCTGTGCAGCTTCCACATAAACTGATATGATCCCTGAGAATGAAGCTTTACTATGATGGGAAATAGGTAGGGCCAGGTGGTGTTTGTGCACACCAAGATGGGAAGGGGCAAACCTATCTCTGCTGGCTATCGCTCATTTTCTTAAGTAAGAGGGAAAAGACTGCAGTTCAATAATTTATTAATCTTCAATTGTCAAAGAGATTGAATTAGCATTTGATTACATGGAATTTTAATTTTATGGCAAGCTTACTCTCTCAATCTACCAGTTTCAGATGTCAGCTCCAGTATGTCTACAAAAGAATTAAGAGCTTAAAAAAAAAAATTCCTTTATTCTTTTTAATTTAAATTCAATTCTGTTCCCTAATTTTTTATGTCAAAATTTTTTGAGTTTACCAAACACCTTCATAGACACCTATATTTCTGTCTACTTTGCCCCACATCATTGGTTAAGGAAGTACTAAATATTTATGGTAAATGTTTTCAAAATCCTTCCATTATTGATTCTTTGAAAACGAACTGGAAAACAAACAGATGGGGGGAGGCAGTACAACTTGACAAGATGCTTTAGATTCCCTATGATTTAATGCCATCTACATTTTTATTCTATTAAATGAATGGTAGCCTTCTAGTTTCTTCTACAGCATCACTTTCTACTACTTTAGGCTTTAAAAAAGTTTCGTCTTAAGAGAGCCATCCTCAAATCCTTTAAGTAAGTACAGAGGAAGATTTTAATGCCTTTTCTTAACTTCCAGACGACTTAAACTCTTCATTCAGTCAAGCTGAATGATCTCTTACTCCATTTACCATCGTGTATGGCATGGGATGCTGTGTTTTTTGTTAGTTTTGAGGTTTTCTAATAGTCTTTCCTTTTAGATTCCAATTCGTAAACTAAAAATCGTAAGCCATGGGTAGCTGGCTAGTTTGGGGCTATAATATCCAAAGCTATCTGTTCCCTGAACCTCACTTGCATTACCGCCTTGGAAAGCCCTTACCGGTCAGTCCAAACGCTCTCATTAGTTCAAGGTAGGAGAACATCTTGTTATTGTCAGCATCAAATAGCTCAAGTTGCTTTTCTTCTGGTGTCTCTTCTCCTAGAAGACGCTGTATTTCATTATAAGTTAAATATCCATTTACATTGTTGTCAGCACTATAGAAAAACACTTGAAGATCTATGAAAATGAAAGCCTTTGCTTATTTCAACTCAGATTTTGAATGTCAACCCAAATACCTCTCACCCTTCAGAGCAGCACCCTTCAGAGCAATGTCCTCATTGTGGTTGTTTTATTTTATTTATTTCCATTTCTCACACATACTTCGGTCATCATTAGTTTCCACTTTGGCTTATGCTGTATATCTCTTCAACAAATCAACTCTTCCTTTCATTTGCCGGTTTGTCCTCTCTCTTTATTATATTCTGAATTATCTGATTATTCACTTTAATAATTATCCTTCTGTTACTTGTATTCTTATAGTGCTCTTGTAGTTAACTATAAACTCAGTGTCTTGTTTTATACTTGTTTCATTTATTATTTAAACATTTTAATGGAATATTCTCCTTCATGTATATTACAGTTTTTGATATCTGTTGGATCTTAGTTCCCCCTAAAATGTTACTGAAAACATCCATTTGACTAATTGTAATGTTCTTTTTATTCTAAGTACTTGACTTAACCTTTCTTACTACATTCATTTCCTACATCCTATTTGTCTAACATTTCTTAATATTACATCAGAAGATGCCTGCTTTTCTTGCTATCAGCTTTGAACTTACCAAATCTCTTACGCTAGGTTGGGTGTCATCTCTTAAGTTTATTTTAGTTTACATATTATCAAATGTTGTTTCTTCATTTATAATGCTACTAAATAACATGCCTTTGTCGGAATTCTTATTATCTTCTCGAGTTCACTGTTATAAACACTGCCTTTATTAAAACACAATCAAACATTGTTTTCTCTGTTTCTAAAGTGCCAGCCACTGTATAGGATCCTCGGTATGCAAGGATTAAGAAGCCATAGTCCCTGATTTCAAGGAGACAAAACCAGCAAGTAAGCAGTTTCAGTAAGCAATGGAATGCACCCTGAAATGCAGGTGTAGACCATATGGCATTGAAGAATACTGTATGAGGGAAAGTTCCACCCAGGGGTGGTTTTAGTTGAATTGTAAAGAATGAAGAGAAGTTCCCCAGATGGAGGAGTGGATGGAGGTAATTTTTGGAAGGTGTGATGTGTGGTCACAGGCATTGAGTCATGGTTAAAGTGTGGCTCAGCAGGAACCTGCAGGCAGTTTGGTCTGACAGGAGTGTCTCTGGTAAAGATCACATGACCATCATGCTGAGGAAAGATATTTCTAACTGACCTGTCTTCCCTTTGGGTCTCCATTTTATAATTGTCAGACACGATGTGCATTGCATTAACTATTCAATAACTTTCCCCAGGATGCCCGTTTTTATACCTGAGTGCTGGACAATGGGTCATAGGGCACAGCTTTCAAAACTGTTAGTATCAAGCTTCCTGCATTGCAGATTATTTAACATAAGCTCTGCTATCAAACTAAATTGTAGAGAAAGGCCAAAGCATAACACTTTCAAATTTACTCGTGTTTGGCTTTGGGAACCCACGAAATACCTGCAATATGTTCACCTTCTTCTTAGCTGGTTTGAAGTAAAAGAAATTTTTTTTTTTTTTTCATTTTAAAATATGAGAGAGTAGGTTCTGGTAATGAATGGATTCAGCAAAGGCAATAATTTATACATTTTTTTAACCTAACATGGTAAAATTAAATGCCTAGGAATACTGGCTGATAGGGTGCCCAAGAATAATAGTGGCAGAATAAGGATTATGATTATCTTGGTGGTCATGAATTAAATGGGAATACAGAGATTACAGTGGAATGTTGTCTATGGTAAGAAGAGAGAAATTACTATAGTAACAATAATACATGGGAAATACAGTAACTGAATATTATATAACTTTTAAGAGATTTTAAATCTACCCATGCATACTATCCAGTTAACACTTGCTCTTCTTAAAGGTTTTTGTTTGTGGTTTGCTGTAGCAGGTATTAATTTCCATGTCATAAAAACATCATTTCAGATACCAACCAGGGTCCCCAAATCAGATCACCTGGGTTCTAAATTTGCCAAAAGCATGGAGGGAAAAGGATAGGCAAACCGAACTTCAGGATGGCTAAAGAAACCAAGTGTGGTAACAAAGTGGGGTCAGTGACGCACTCAGGACATCCAACTATCAATTGAATAGTTAGCTCTCCTCCCAGATTCAATGACTTCTTTCTGCCTGTAGGTGAAAAAGTGAGTCCTAACCAAGTCTTAGGAGAAGTTCCAGGTTTGTGCCTGGAGCCCCTGCATCTGTCTTCTGACCCACTTTACTACTCAGATTTAATTAGATTGTTCTAGCTTAATGGGCCCATTATATCCTTGGAGCTGGCAGTAAGCAACACTCCTTCTTGGGGATGAAGGGAAGTAAAACTTTTTTCTTTGATCTTGATTCATTTCTGGAAAGAAAGTGGGGGAATTCAGCAGACTTGAGTGTCTTCCTACTCGAGGCTAATAATGGTGTGATCCTCTAACAGATTTATAACTCAAAAGTCTAAATACTGATACTTGGAGTTATGTTTGGTTGCATATTAAGTCCAGGGCTACATTCATAATGAAGGGTAAAAAATTAAGATTTAGTTGTCTGATATACTGCCAAATCTGTGAGCTGGCATCAGTAGCTGGTGGGGAGGGGTTGGGGTGAAGTGGGGTGAGGCAGTGGGACTGAGATTGATTTCATGCCTCTTCAACGAAAAGGAATTTAAATGTCAACTCTTAAGAGAACTTTCATTACAACTTCCATCACTCCTTTCTCTAGAGGTTTCACTCAAGTGATCGACTGAGAAGGAATCCAGAGTTCCTTCTCCAAATCCTGTCAACTATTTTCTGAAAAGAAAAAAAAAAAAGAAGAAGAAAAAAAAAGTAAAAAATACAAACGACACAAAAAAGTCATTAAATAAAATACAAAAGTATCACTGACTACTTTTACATTCACTTTAGAGAATAGGAGTTAAATAATTCCTAGAGGAGGTTCTATCATGAGTTGTGATTTTGTGCTTAGGAAGACAGCTACTTGGTCAAGATTTATGGAAGGTTACACCATAAGTTTCTCTATAAGGAAGTTGGATTAGTAACTCTTAAAGTACTTCCAAATATTGGGTGGACCATCTGACAAATGAATATCATATTTCCTTCATGTTGTCAAAGCCATTGACCTTTTCTTTCTCTTCAGTCACCATCTCCAACTCCAAGCAAATACTTTTTTTTTTTTTAAATCACCCAGACTCCACTTCTGAAACATTCTACCCAAATATCCTACTCTCTGGCTAGTCTCCTATCAATCCAGTACCTTTCCCACTACATTTGATCATAATTTTGTTCCATAACTGTTTCATCTTTTCATCTCAATCTAAAAGTTTCTTTCTGAAACATTTTCTTTGATAATAAGCCTGAGCCTTTGAACCTTAATTTAAAAATCCATGATCTGAACTCATAAAACACTTGTTTCTACTTTCCTGTGGTACCCATGTAATGAAAGTCCAATCCTGGATCAACCCGACCACCTGCGTTCTTTGTTTCCCATGCCTGGATTGGTACGTTATCCTGGCAAAGATCAAACAGTCCCATGGACTGATGCTACTAAAGAACCACCATCTTTATCTTAGTGGGACTGTCAACGCTGCACACTCATCATTTCATTTGCTCCATTTTGGCTTTCTCACTCTCCATAAATATTTCAGACTTTAACTGTTTTCCCCTCAGTTCTTCTAATTTGCTAGTTTACCTCCATTGATTTCAGTGAATGACTTTGTTATTATTGAAAATAAAAAATAGAGTGCATAAGCAAGTGTTCCTTCATCATTTTGCCACTTCTAATTTATTTGTATCTACACCACACCTACCTTCTTCTTTCTATAGTTTCAGTGAAAAAACCATGATCTAAAAAAATAATGACAAGGGCGCCTGGGTGGCTCAGTGGGTTAAGCCATTGCCTTTGGCTCAGGTCATGATCTCAGGGTCCTGGGATCAAACCCCGCATTAGGCTCTCCGCTCAGCGGGGAGCCTGCTTCCCCCTCTATCTCTGCCTGCTGCTCTGCCTACTAGTGATCTCCCTCTCTCTGTCAAATAAATAAAATCTTCAAAAATACCTAGGAGACATTCAAATATACAGATATGGAACTTAAGAAACAAGGTCTGGCTGGAGATACATATTTGGGTTTTAGTCGCAAATAAAGGTTAAATTGTGGCAGAAGAAAAGTTTCTGGCATGTAGAACACACTCAGTAATATAGGTTGTTCCTTGTCTCCATTTCCCTAAGCTCTTCTTTATCCTCATATCTTCTAATTAATGACACTAGCATTAATACAATACACATGCCATAAACTCTAGGATCATCTCAGACCTCTTCCTTACCACCTCTGTCCACTAATAAGATTTTGCTAATTCTATCTCCCTAGTGTCCCTTGGGTCTCTACTCCTTTGGCATTGCCTTAGTTTATAAGGCCATCTTCCAGACTCATTGACACACTTCTCTAATTGTTCTTCCAACTTCCAGATTTCCTTCTCTACAAACTATTTTCTTTCAACTTCAGGAAAGATCTGTCAAAACCTGTAAATCTGATCCTATTACTTCTTATCATCTAAGTCTTTAAGTAGCTTCCTATTCACAATAAGATAAAACTTAGACTAGCATACATGGCCCATCAGTATTTGGTGCTTGACAATATCCCCAGACTGACTTGTTGCCATTTACTACACTTTCTCTCTAGCCACATCAAGCAAATTGCATTTTCTCTTTGTGTTATGCTTTTTAATAAATACATGCTTGCTTGCTTTTTTGCTTTCTTCCATTTTTTCTTTTTGTTTTTCCTATCCCCCCGCCCATTCCCACTAACTTCTTTTTCCTCACCACCCCCCAGTTCTGTCCTCACCCTTTTCTTGGCCAACACTTTGCCAATGGTAATGGTACCTCTAAGATGAAGACTTCTCAGTCTGAGTTATGCATCCTGCCCCCAATTTCTCTTTTTTTTTTTTTTGGTGCTTATGGCCACTGATCATACCTATTCACATTATTTTCTCAACTAAATACACTGTCTTAATTACTTTCTGCAATTGTTTTCTTAGTACTTAGCATAGACCTGAGACAGAAAGAAACACACAAAATGTTTGTTGAATGAATGAAAGAACATTCTAGTTCTTTTCTGCCTTACTGCTTCTGTATCAGCATATTCAGATGTGGGATGAGAATTTGGAAGTGGGAATAGGGCTAAACTTACGAATGATGAGACAAATATATTTGATTTTGTCTATTGACCTCTCTGTCTCAAGTAAGTCCTCCTTTCTAGCTTTCTCTTAGCACTAAGTACATCTTTATTGTCCGCTGTTATCTGCTGGGCTTTCAGTTCCTCCAGTGTGGCAACCATGTCTGTCCTGTTCATTGACATATAGTCAGTGTCTGGCACAGGCTGGGTTCTCAATAGCGGCTGCGGAATTCACTAATTCCTTTCAGGGGGCAAGTCTAGGGGAAGAGTGAGAGGTGCTCTGTTAAGTTTACATTGTTCCTTTTTTTTTCTTCAAAGATTTTATTTATTTATTTGAGAGAGAGTGAGAGACAGAGCACTAGCAGGGAGGAGGCAAAGGGAGATGGAGAAGCAGGCACTACACTGAACAGGGAGCCTGAAGTCAGGCTAGTTCACAGAACCCTGAAATCATGATCTGAGGCTGAAGACAGACACTTAACTCACTGGACCACCCAGGCATCCCAAGTTCTCGTTGTTCTTGATCTCCTAAAAATCACCTTAGTTTTAACTCTTTACATATGTGTAGTAGCTCCTTTTCTTCCTTGTTGCCCTGGTTAGATTATAGGTGTCACAAATTAAGGCATAAATGCACTGGTTTTTCATGTTTATTGGCAAACATGAATTCAGTATACCATGTTTACCATGATTCTATATACTGTTTATATAATTACGTGTTATAATATAATTATATTCCAATCAATTATATCTCAGTGAAGATATTTAAAAAAAATACAAGCAGATGGAAATATATTATTTTACCCAAGTGGAACGCTCAAAAGAATAATAACTTATAGCCATGTCAGAGAGGGAGGGAACACCTGTTCATTTTCTTAAGTTCTTTAACCATTTTCCCCATTTTGGAAGGCTTTATCTTTTCATTAATAACTATTGACATGTTATTCACAAATATCCAGGTAAGAGGGGATTCATCAAAAGTTTTTATAATTGGACAAGTTTCACTCCCAGCGTTAGTGTGGCTTGGTTTTATGGCTCTGAAATTTGAGTGTGGATCATTTAAGTTTCTTATGGCTCTGAAATTTGAGTGTGGATCATTTAAGTTTCTGTGTTTTTTCCTTTCATTTTATAGAATAAACTATATATAGGAGAGCTACAAGATAAAATGAAGGAATTGTACTTTTCAGTCATCTCTAGTCCCACAGTTATTTTAGAGTTAAATATATAAAAATTATTTAATGGTTAAGCCAAAAAATGGCATATGCATATATATTAAAACCTGACATTTACTATTTATAGGATAGAATATTGCTAAAAATAAGGCTGGTGGTAGGTGGGCAGGAGACAAATGACTTCTTACTTGTTGCATCTTTTCCAGATGATAAGAGTGGGTACCCAGCTGTTCCATCATATTATAAAACTTACTGGGGTCACCTGGGTGGCTCAGTGGGTTAAGCCTCTGCCTTAGGCTCAGGTCATCATCTCAGGGTCCTGGGATCGAGCCCCACATCTGGCTTTCTGCTCAGCAGGGAGGCTGTTTCCCCCTCCATCTCTGCCTGCTGCTCTGCCTACTTGTGATCTCTATCTCTGTGTCAAATAAATAAATAAAATCTTTAAAAAAATAAAACTTACCTGTAAGATTCTTTATGAATGAAATAATTATCTTGGGTTTCTTTTCCAGTATTTCAGAATCTACTACATCTTTGGGATCTTGTGTTGTTGGTTCTGAACACCTTTTTTCAAAGAGAACAAACAAACAGTGACACTGGTCAAAGAGGTGTGAGAAAATCAATAGTCCCATACTTTATGTAGCATATCTAGGCAAACAAAATGTAGATCTAAATCACCATTCTAACTCTATAATCATCTGGATTATAGGGATTTGGGACAGAATGTTGAATCCATCCTCTTTTCAGCTATAAACACAATAAAAGTTTGACCTATTCCCAAAGGTTAACATTCCAGTTCCTTCTCTCTTCTTGACTCAGTCTTGGTCTGTGCATGTGTCTTAGACACCTCATCAGAATCATTTACTTCTTTGTTCATTCAAAGTCACATCTAGGGGTGCCTGGGTGGCTCAGAGGGTTAAGCCTCTGCCTTTGGCTCAGATCATGATCTCAGGGTCCCGGGATCATGCCCCACATCGAGCTCTCTGCTCAACGGGGGAGCCTGCTTCTCCCTTCTCTCTGCCTGCCTCTCTGCCTACTTGTGATTGCTTTTTCTCTCTGTCAAATAAATAAAATCTTAAAACAAAACAAAACAAAACAAAACAAAACAAAAAACAAAGTCACAACTATTGAGTGCCCCCTCTATATGAGACCCAGGACTATGTGATGTGGATACCAGGTTGAATAAGACATTGTCTTTGACACAAAAACTCCACTGTCTAATGATAAACTTGACAGCAAGAGGTTTTTGGAGGTGTGATGTAGAAAGTCCTCAGGTTGAGATTTCTAATAAAATTAATATCCTGAAATGTAGTTTCAGCTGACTCTCTGGTAAAGCAGATGTGGTGACATTGACAAACATAAGAAGAATGACTCCAAATAGCTCCAGAACCCAAGCAACAGCTATCCACTCGAGAACACTGTGAGAAATTCTGACTAAATGTCAAATATCAGATGGCATGAATCAAAAGAGCCCATGAGACTGAAAGAATGGAAGATCCCCAGGAGTGTAGAGGTCCTGGCAAGTACGAAAGGACAACTTTTGTGATTCACTTCACTGACTCCATTTAAATCTTGTGAGTTAAAATTGAGATCCCAAATTTTTTAGATGCAAGACCACTCTGGCTCTGGACTTGGCCAGAGTCATGACTCTATAAGCCTCACACATACAAAGTAGAAATCTCCACCTCAGAGGCAGGTGGCGAAGACAGACAAAAGCCTCACTTTGGTCTAGCAAAGATACACTTCCAAGTATTATGCATCGGACTAACCATTTCACCAACTTCCAGTGTGGATCTTCATCACACTCCCCTGAGAAAACTCAACCTTATCTACTCATTCACCTGGAATGATCAAACTCTCTAGCCACTCTACACTTGCAGCAGAACAGGGAACTACTGATGGAGAGCACCGCACTGCTGACCAGTCTTGCATTATACGCATAACCCCATCTTAAATGGATTCACAACACTGCTCATGCCTCCTTCTACCCTGTCTTAGTAGATCTGCTATTTTTACACTGTCTTTTTTTAAATCCCTCCACAGTCCCTTTTCTCCCTCTGGTTCAGATGAATTTACATCATACGTTTTTCATAAAATAGTAATAGGTATGAATTTCCTTATGTACTCACCATTAATTCTACCACCTCTCCCCACTTCTGTATCTTCATTCTGTTTGCATTGATAATTGTTAAAATGCACAGTGTCTCTTCTCCCACCTAAGGTCAGTTCCTCTCTACTTGCAGTTTTGCCTCATCCCAATTTTTTAAAGTTTTACTACAGCAATTACTCACCATCTTTCCCCCATACTAATTTCTCTCCATACACATTTCCAACAGAACAAAAATATGTTTTGGCATCTTCCATCTTAAAAAATTTCTTAATGTAGTGTCTACCTCCAACTACTTAATATTTTCTCTTTGACTTTAATTGCAAAACTTCTCAAAGTTTTCCCCATTCTTTATATATACCAATCCACTTTTGTTGAGCTTCCACCCATGTTAGTCTATTGAAACTTTTTCCCCAAGATCACCAGTGACCTCTGTCTTGTCAAATCCAAGGATCACTTTGCATCCTTATCTTATTTGACCTCAGCCTCTCAACATATTTGACATAATTCTCTCTTTTTTGAGATACTTGATTTTATTAATTTTTCTTAATCTCTCTTCTATAAAGGAGGAGTTGAATTGTACATGTGCTGACTTAGGCCATATGTTTGTTGTGAGGATTAAATGAGTTAGTATATGAACAGAGTTTAGAATGGCACCTGGCAAACAATATATCTCGATAATTGAAAGCTGGTGTTCTATAAGATGTACTATCTTGGCCCCCTCCTATTTCAAGGACCACTTCACCTGTGGTCACTTTATGGCTACACCTCTGCTGTCAGAACTCTAAAGGTTGGAGCTTCCCAGAACTGGAGTCCTGGGCCGTTTTCTCTCTCCTATCAAAACTCCCTCTCGCTATGATGCCACAGAGTACCATGTCTTTGGTTATTATACAGATGTTGATGTCCCAAGTTTATGCCTTCAGCCCTTACCTGTTTGTAGAGTTCCCACTTTAACTGCTTATGTGGCATCTTTTAAGTCTACTAGCACTTCAAATTTAAGATGTCAAACAGAATTTTTGATTCTCCCCAGATTTTCCAGTATTGTGTATAGTACTAATACCCAGTTATTCAAAAACCTTGATTGCTATATTTTTCTTATTTTCCAAACAATTAAGTCCTATTGACTGTACCGCCAGGAGTTTTCCCAAAACCTTTCATTTTTCTCCATCTCAGCCATGATGACCTTTCATGACCCTAATGCTTAAATGTTTCCTGAAAGAACGCTCGCCTCCCATTCTTGGCTTTCTGATATCTAGCATCTACTCAACAGCCAGGGTCATCTTCAGTTATCTTTGCCATTCAGTCCCCTGTTAACCCCCCTGGCTTCTCAAACATCTGACTGTGGCCCACCTGGGCCCACGTAATCTCACCATCACCCGTGCTTTCAAATAGCTGGACCACACTTCCCACTTCACTCACTGAACCTGAGCCTTCAAGACATTTTCTATTCTTCTCACACGCTAAGCTCATTTCTCCCCTAAGTTCTTTGCACTGCTATCCCCCTCCGCTGGAATTCCCTCCTTCAGATCTTCTTGTGGATGCACCTTTTTCTCCTTCAAGGCCTCTTTGCAAGTGCCTTCTGCTCAGAGAGATTTTCCCCATCACTCAATTTAAACTGCTCTGCTCCAGTCACTTACTATCTTTTTTTTTTTTTAAGATTTTATTTATCTGTTGAGAGAGAGGGAGAGAGCACAAGCTGGGGGAGCAGCAGAGGGAGAGGGAGAAGCAGACTTCCCAGTGAAGTGTGTAGGGAGCCCCCTGCAGGGCTCAATCCCAGGATCCTGGGATCATGAGCTGAGCCCAAGGCCGATGTTTCACTGACTGAGCCGCCCAGGCGCCCTTCCAGTCACTTATTAACTCATTACTCTTTCTTAATTTCTTTACGAGACTTATCATTATCTAAAATCATATTTTATTTATGCTGGTGTTTCTTCGTGGTTTATGTTTATTTCTCTCGTTTGGAATGCTGCCTTTATGAGAGCAGAGATCTTTGGTGCCGGGCCCCCTAGTAGATGATACCTGTTAAATATTGTTGAATAACTGAAGGCTTAAGCGGTGGTATTTCCAATAAAGGGTGAGAACAACCAAAGGCAATCTAAATGTTCTCTGTTGGTAATGCTGTATCTCACAAGTATCTTTTCCTTCAATGTAAATAAAACTTGAAGTCATAACAATTCCTTCCAAACCCTGCCCCTGGTCAGCATGGACTTGAATACCAAAACTACTTGGTTGCAAGCAATGTGGAATATCCATACTAAGGTCTCAAGGAAAGATTTGTGAAATACAGTGACTCAATTTATCAATTAATTCATCTCAGACTGCTCATTTTCATCATTCATGAATTGTTGATAATAATCACTGTCTACTTGCAAATGTAACTTGCAGAAATAAAATATTGCCCATGTTAAAATGCTTTGCCAATATGTTACTGTCATTAATATTACATATGGCATTTAGATTATTTACAGAAGCAGGGATTGGTAGGGAAAAAGCCACCATATCTCTTCTCACGATTAGTCTCATGTATCATTTATGCATTTATTCATTCTTTCAACAAATACATACAGAGTACCTAAAAAGTGTCAGGAAATGTGCTGGAAGATAGGTAATGAATTAAACATATACCAAGCCCACCTTTTTCTGAATATCATACTAAAGCAAAATTACCAGTATCACCAATGATCAACATACCAGGAACATCATAATTTTGACGAGACATGACATATGGCAATCTTGGAGTATAAAATTTATTTTCATTTTCTTGGAAGGACTGAATTGGTGATGAATATGAACTGAAATGTCCCATCCTGGTCATATTCAATGTTTTCTCCAAAATAGAGAGATTTTCTTTAAGCTGGGAAAGCTGCGAGAAAATATCATCTGTCCTAGAAAGCAAATTATCATTAGTGAGGGATTAAAGAAAGATAAAAATGAATGATTAGTCAAAATAGGGTCAATTGTATCACATTATGTCTTCAAAAAAGAGATGCTATAAAGCATATCCAGGGAAAATATTTAATACCCAAAGTTTTCTGATAACACATTATAAAGAAGAAAGTCCATTTTTAAGATAACTTATTCATTATTTAAATAATTTTATTATCAATTTTTCCTTCTTGAGGTCTTTAGGTTTAAAATTCTGCCAATCCAGTAAACCTCACTGTACTCACCCAAAACAAAGAAGAGAGGATTAGATTGGATTTCAAATAAAATTATACATGTGGCATCAAAGTTTTCTCTGTAAAGGAATTCTACCATAAAAACTTATGAAGCAAATAATTTCATTATTATTTCTTATAGAAATAAAGTCAATGAATGAAGAGTATATATTCAAATTATTTAAAGCAATTAAACATTGTACAACTGCCAAATTCTTCATCTTGGTCACAATAATGTTCATAGTGATGTGTACAGTTTGAATGGTGACTCAGAGTTAAAATTTTCCACATCAGTTAGGTATATCATGGGTGAAAGGACCAATCAATGTTCATTTTCTAATGAAAACTGGAGGGAAATTGTATTCACATATGTTATTATATTATAAATATTCTACATATATGTTATTGTTAGATACATATATATGATAAAACATTATATACATCATAAACATATCAATAGTGTGTGAGAAATAGAGCAAATCATTTTTCTGACAGGAGCCAGAAGCCTCTGATAACTAAATGTGGAGTCGCTGGTATTATGAACAAATCTTTGGTGACATCTAGTGGTCGAATACAGATTTATGTATTCACTTTTTTCAAAGCTTTAAAATGCTCATGTTTTATATAATCTTGAGAGATACTGAAATAAATTGGAAACTGGAACAAAACGGAAAAAGTAAACTTCTTTCCTTCAGAAAATAATACCTTAAAAATGGTTAAGAATAAAGGGGAAGGTAGAAAAGAGAATCAGCTTTTACTAAACATTTTCATATTTTATTGTGAGAAATTTGTGTAGGGAATAAAATTAAAAACAATTAGTTCACCAGCTTACATTATAAATGTGTTTCTTTCTGCAATTATAGTTAGCTTATGTGGATATGCTCTGATTCTGACCAGAAGTACCAAATTTATTTTTTCTAATGAGGTGAATCCTGGTAATGTAGACTTCTAACAGAATTTGATGGAAGACAGTAGGAGGGCTTGTGAATATATTTTTTATGTTCTGGGGGGTGTGTGCTTTGGTGAGTGCTGTGGGGTGTGTGGACCTGACGATTCACAGACCTGTACCACTGGGGATCAAAATATATGTTTATAAAAAATAAAAATTTTAAAATATTTTTTATGTTCTGTAATCTACCATTCTTCATTGTGTATTATTGCCAGTATGTTTTGGGGATTATGGAGTAAATATGCACTTATGATTAGTGGCTTCAAATTTTGATAATCCAGATTCCATTTTATATGTTATTTAAGCAAGGTAACTTGTCAAACTATGAAGTCTTTGATTTTTAGTAGGTTGTGAGGGACAAAATACCTATATTTTTAACAAATAAACTCACTTAGAGCTTGAGTCTGCATGTTTCAATAGCAGAAACAATGTGCTAAACAGAACCTATACTAGATTCTAGTATAAAGTTTATATATAAGTTTATATAATAGAATGAAAACATTAATAAATGTTAATAATATTTATATTGAATCAATAAAATTATAAATAAATTAATCACAATAAATTATTATTTAATTATATTAAATCTAATTATATTATTATATTAATAGGATGAAAATATTGATAAACTAATGAAATACATTTGACAAACACCAAGCTTTTCCAATCCCAATTGTCTTTGATTTTTGTGACTATCTATATGCATTAGTGACTCTTTGGAACAAATTTCTATCAAAGGGTGGTGGGGGAAATCCCAGTTATACTTTAAAGGCCATGTCCACATACTGCAAGTGGAATTGGAATTTTGTTAATTATCTGGTTAATTTAATTACTTCAGGCATTTAAATCCAAACTCAATTTTTCATAGCCTCATTTACTTACATTAATGTGTCTGTATTGATTAAATTAAATGTTTAGTCTGCACTAAGCCACGTTGATTTAACCCTGCAAACTGACAGGAAAGTAATAAGGAAGTGCATATAACATAAACTACCATAGTTTCTCAGGGGAAATGCCCATTTTCTTTACATTAGATAGGCTCCATCGCATTAATCTTAAACGATGAAATATTTGAAATATATGATCAAAGTTTTAAGGACAGTTCCTATTTTTATTAGTTTATTTAAAATATATACTAAGGGGGCACCTAGTGGGTTCAGACTCTGCCTTTAAGCAAGGTGGCTCAGTGGGTGGCTCAGTGGGTTAAGACTCTGCCTTCAGCTCAGGTCGTGGTCTCAGGGTCCTGGGGTTGAGCCCCTCATCGGGCTCTCTGCTCAGCGGGGAGCCTGCTTCCTCCTCTCTCTCTCTGCCTGCCTCTCAGCCTACTTGTGATCTCTGTCAAATAAATAAATAAATAAAAATACTAAGTACCTACTAAGTGCCAAGTACATTGCATTTAGGAAGACAGTGGAGAACAGTAGACTCCAAGCTTCATGCAACATATAATCAGTCTAGCTGAGAAAATTGGCATTGACAGAATTTGAACTGATTGCAGTCATATAAGATGCTATCGGAATTTCTAATGACAAGAAATCCCAATGTCCAAAAATTTAGAATGCCTATTAAAAAGTCACATTTATCCCTTATTTCTAGATGCCTGTCAAAGATTTTCAAGCTATTGTAGTCTGTGTTCTTGCAGGAACTAAAAGTGAGAGCTTTACTCAAAACCAGAATTAAAAGACATTGAGGATGTGATCATTTGTAATGTGTGTCATAAGTAATGACTTACTTTACAAAAAAATAGAGCAAACTCAAAGCCACTCTATAATAATGCTGTTCTCATTCATGTTTATCTTGATGTTACGGTGAATGGGAAGAAGCATTTATAGCTGGGCCATCAGGAATTTCATTGGCTCCTATGAAGGTACTGTTAATGCCAACCGTGGTGAACAGCGAGGCTGAGGAAAGCAAAGCCTTTGCCTTTGCTTTTGAGTATCTCCTTTAGTATTTAATTTTTCTCTAAGTTGGTGTCATATGTGATTCTTGGGCCCTTCTGTTTTCCAGAAGAGTGAGCAAGTTTTTGTCTTCTTGTCCCCAAAATACAGATGTTAAAGCTGCAACTGGCATCTTCAGCTACGGGAGTCAGTGTATTATACTCTAATCATGTATTAATACACGCCTAGCTCTGCCCGGGTTATGCTACTTCACAACACAATTTTACTAGTAAAGAAATGGAACTTAAGAAAGGTGGAGAGACATAGAACTAACAAAGTTAGAAATAAAGGCAGAACAAAACAAAATAGTACATAACTCTACAAATGTAAATGTCCTTATGTTTTAAGGGATTCTTTCTTGTCTTCGTTAAAGTATTGCTTTTTTTTCTTTTTTATTGGTGTAATCATGGTGCTCTATGTATATATATTTTTTTCATTTGGGCTTGGAGAGTATACATTTTTTCCATACTACTAAAAGATTATATTTATCACTTGTAGTTTTGTGAGATAGTCTATCAGAGTATATATGTCATAGCTTACTTAATCATTGTCTATTTACATTTATATAAATATATAAATTCATTTTGTTGTGTATTTCCCATTGTTTACTGTTAAGAAATATTCTTTTGGGAATACCTTTGTGTTTGCTACTTTTGGAATATTTACATCATTTTATTAAGATAGAGTCTTTGAGTTGAAATTCAACTGATTCATGGGTAGGATTAGTTTATAGCTTTTGATGGTTTATCATGAGTACCTTTTCTTGGAATACTATCATATTAGGAATTAGGAATACTATCATTATTAGGAATTAAGCTTATATTTTTCTTCTTTTGCTAGTCTGCTAAGTAAAAATGTCTCAGTTTGATTTTAATTTTCATTTCTTCACTAAAGAAGATATTTTTATATACCTTCTTGTCTGTAAGTGTTTTAATTTTTTCTTCAAAATTTCCATAAAGTTTGAGTTGTTTTTGGCAAATATATTTCTCACTATATTATTTGTCTTTAATGTTTATACATAATATCTTAATTTTTTCCTAATCTATCATTCCCTGTATGAGTTCTTCCCTTGTTTCCAGACTTACAAAGTCAATTGTGTCCCTTCCGGAATGTTGATAAATTTTTAGCTCTACTTTCTTTAAGTTTTGGAAATTTTAATTTTCAGTTGATATAAATTAACTCAAGTATTTGAAATGAGTTATTTGCCTGAACTAATTTTCTCCCCAACTGATAAATTGTTATTCCAACTCTCTTCACTATATGCTTTCTTTATTCTGATTTGGTTGTGTTTTCTTTGTCATGTAGAAGTTTTTAAATTTATCAGGACCCATATTTGTCTTGTAAAGGGTTTCTTTCTTTTTTTTTTTTTTTTAAGGGTTTCTTTTTCTTCTTGCTCAGGTTTCATACTCTGACATGCTTTGCCCATCATGGACATTGAGGAGTATATTTTGTTATAATTTTTAATATATTTTTATCTCCTGATGAACTAATTAGCACTAGATCTCCTGACTCATGAGTAGGTATCTTTTGAGGCTTCAGGGTGGCTCAGTTGGTTAAGCCTCCAAGTCTTGATTTCAGCTCAGGTCATGATCTAGGAGTCGAGATCCAGCCCCGCACTGGGCTCTGCACTGGGCATTGAGCAGACTCCAGATTCTCTCTCTCCCTCTGCCCCTCCCCACCCTGCTTGCACTCTCTCCAGATTAGTTATCCATCTTTGACATTTTGTTCCTTTGCTCATTTCAATGCAGTTTTGTTTAAATGTCTCCTAAATATGTCTGATCTCAGATGTATCATGTAGGAGCCTCTGAAAACCTCGCTTCATTTCTTTGATGCAGCTCTTTTTCCCAGAAAAGCTACGTAGCTGCCTATTTGTGAGTCGCTTAACATTTGATCAATTAGCCACAAGATACTGACTGAGAAACAAAGAAAAGTTTCAACAAAATGGCATGAACAGATGGCGAATCTTGGAAAGAAAGCCTTCTTTTATCTACATAGCCCACTGACCCTTATTCCTGGAATGAAATAAGGGTGCTTTCAAAGATGCACTTATGCCATTGCACGGAATTATTCTGTACTGTTTGTGGATGAATACAAGCTCACCATTCAGTGCAGCCGCTCTGCTGCTGTCTTAAGCACAAAAGAACAATTCAAGGATAACTGACCTTGATACCCTCATATGAGGTCCTGAACAACAAATCTGGTGTTTGCAGGCCGAGTCTGAGGCGTACATTTGGAAAGTAAAGCAGAAAATTCGTGTGAATATAAACTCTGTTATTAATACTACTCATATCATTAAACTAGTCTATTTGAAAACAGTCCCAGGATATAAGTAGTGATTTATTTGTTTGGGGCGTAGGGATGGAAAAGTCCTCCTCCTTCTCACTAAACAATCTCATTTGAGTTTTTCATGTTCAGTAAATTCTAAGCACTGGGGAATACATTTTCCTTCCTATAACTCAATGTGGTTTGCATTAGTCCTTAATAAATATATTATGATATGCTATATACCTCCGTTTGCAGTTTCAGAAATCATTGTGTAGCTTCCTGCCAACCACCTCCAAAATGAACAAATAGGTTATTGCACTCAAGGTGAGTAACTGTGTATCTTTTAAAATTGAATTATTATCCTTTTAAAAAATTAATCATCCTCACTTGTGCACCAACCTAGACAGAGTACTGACCTCCTCTAAGCGGTTGTGAAGGTTATTCAAAGCAGTGGTGACATTTTCCAGTCGTTTTCCGAAAGCATTCATTTTTGAACCAACAGGATTCTGGAGCTGCTGAAAGAGAAACACCACAAAGGCATTACCCCAGGCAAAAGCAGTGAGATCATTAGTGGGATTGCAGGTAAAATGACTTAGTTTGATTTTTGAGTCTCTTGGTTAAAATATCTGGATGTTTTTTAATAACGTAAAGGGTGCCAGTGGTAGTTTAGTGTACAATACTTACATCCAATGGAGAGACAAATTTGTTTAATTTTTTGAAGAGATAGAAAAGAGTGATTTATGCTGCTTCTAAGGAATCATCCACACTGAAGAATTAATTTGATCTTTAACTCATGTAAATTCATATCTCAATATCATCCCTTTAAAACAGTGTTACAATGATCAACATAGTTGTGTACATATGTTAAAAAATTTCCTGGTGTAATCCCTTTTCATTGTGGTTGATTATTGGAAGCTTATTGCAGGCAAATACTTGTTGCTTAGTTCATCAGGCTATCATTATTAAGTAAATATATATCATTTGCTTATACATAATTATATTTATGACATTAAAAGGGACTTACAAAAGATGCATTGTTCATCTTAAAGAGATATTTCCCCCCCAAAATTTGGTAAAGCTGGGCTGAATCAGTGTTTGGTTGATTTTCTAATATTTCATAATTAGATATATTTTAACTATTAAAAATTATGGAAGAGCCATTAGTGCTGCTGTATTAAATCAGAGCCTGTGTAAATGAATGTTTTTAGAAGGCCACTGATGTCGATGGAAATCTGAACCTCTCATGCCTGTAGTTTTCCTGTCAGCAGATAGCAATGTGGATGTTGCCCAACAGGGATGAATGGATTCTTATTCAAATTCATATAAGCTTGGTAGTTTAGAATGAGAGTTCAAGAGCCACACTGAAAACAAACAAACAAGTTGAAAAGAGATCTGTGATGAACATCTTTATGTGTGTGCACATTCAGCATACCTCCTCATTCTTTTGATAATGTGCTCAAGAGCGAGGCTTGGCAGTCTGAGAACCCATCTCCTGCCAGCAGTGAATAATTCAGGGATGAGCACAGGAACCCAGAGGGAGCTATCTTTTCAGACTGCCAGGATTGCTAACCCTGTGGGATAGGAGCTTTAAAGACAATAGCTCTGGATCGCTGGATCCAGTTGTACCTGAAACTGGTAATTAGATTTTTTTAGTTGTATGAGTTAATCCACACATTTGTATACCAAGTTAGTTCAATAGAAGCTTACTTACCTTTGCATATAATGTAGCGAACCACATATTGATAAGAATTTTGAAATAAATCATAAAGTACCTCTTTATAGTTGTGGGTTAACTATACCAGAACATATTTCATTTCACTATTTCATTCCCTTTGAGGACAATATGAAATTTGCTGTTATACATGCATAATAAAGATGGTATTAATAAAAAGTAAAAAAGCAATAAATTAGTTGTGAAGACATTTGAGTGTAATCTATTAATAATTTTCTTGCTAATCAACTCAGTCATTTTAAGCAAATCACACTTCTTATGTTTTTGTTTTACTCTTATGCTTTATGCAGGAGCTGACTACCATAACATACTGGATACCTGTCCCTGCTGGGACTCAGATGGCACGCCCCGACGTCTAATCATTTCCTGCACAAAACCAACTGCAAAAAACACAAGAACTAAAGAAACAAGAAAGTCAACACTAACCAACACAAAATTGAACACAAAATATGTGTCTGATATCCTAATACCCTAAGGTAATCTGTTTCAGTATTCTTTTTCCATAAACTTCTTAGCCAAGGAGTTTATTCCTTTTTTCTTATGTTTACTTTTTGCCTTTCATACAATGTTTTGGGTCCTGTGAAATTTAGCGATGCGAATTTTCCCCATTTTCCTTATAATTCTATTCTGGAAAGTTTAATGAAAAATAAAAGAGATCAAGAGAGTGGAAAAGTGTAAAGGGAGCATGTATTCACTAGAATGTGGAAACTCAGATTAATGGAATTTTCCCATTCATTTATTCAGCAACTAAATCTGACACATGCTTACTGAATCCCTACTACGCTAGGCACTTTGCAGGAGTATTTTTCTATTTTTCATACCGATGTGAGGTTATTTGAGCAGAAACAGATGAAGGAGGTAGAATGGTTTTAAGCATAATTTTAATAAGCACGTTCCGCACCAAACACACACAATGTTGGGTCTCTCCGTATACACATTTGGACGGAGCAAGACATGGGTGAAGCAGAGAAAATACTAAGAGGCACAAGGTGCTTTCAGGTTATCTTTGAAATTTGCTGCTGTTTAAAAATAGCTGAGGGAGAGCTTCTCTTTTCCGCACCACAGAGGGTCACTAACTTATACTTATCTGTTCAACCTCTCAGGAAACTAGACATTTCTGCCTAGTATCTGCCCTTGACAAAGATCAGGCAGTGGAAGAACCTCTAACCAGATTAGTGAGTTAATGAGAAAAATGAAAATTGTAAGAGTTCACTCAGAGTCTGATTAAATGTAAAAGTGTATATGTTTACTTTATAACTTAGTTAGAAATAATTCTATGGGAGAGTCTAACTTGGTGGATATATCCAGGAAGGAGGAGAGAGAGAAAAGGAGACATGCCATCCATATTTGAACTTGGTAAGTAAAGCATTGAAGCTCAGATACAAATTCACACAAGAGAGATTTAATTTTCTCAGTATAATATACCAGTACCAATAGCCAGATTCTTAGCTAGTATCTGATTGCTCCCTACATAGTAATGGAGCTGAAATAGTAAGTAGTGTATTAGACTGTGGAAAGGGTGCTTCTTTTATGACTATGAGGGTTTTTCCTGTTGTTTTGTTTTTGTCACTATTTGATATAACTCTGAATACAGTCCATCCCAGTTTTTAAAAGGCAGCTCTTTATTTCAACAGAATGATAAATCCATTAAGATTTTGAATCAGAAATGTGTGCTAGATATACAAATATCTCAGGCCAATATTCTGTAAGAACTGTAAGCTGTATTTATGCCCTGCTATTCTAGGCTTAACCGCTACCAAACTTTCTACTTCTTTGTCATCTAACATTTCCATAGTAATCTAAGACTGTGGCTTTCACTAATGTTTTCTCAGTCTTAAATTTGTGGACAGAGATTAAGGATTACACTGCACGGAATAATATCAAATGGTTAACAGTGTATAAAGATTTATACTATAACACGGACAACAGAATCAAAGTCAGTAGGAACGGGTTATTGACGTATCAGAAAATGCCTTCCAGATTAAGGAAGTAGGGACATGTTCTGGTCATTCTTTCTTCCCCCTATCTTAACATAGTCCATAAGTAGTTCGAATCTGTAGATGAATAGTCCCCTGCTACAGACAATTGTATGATAAACTTCCTTATCAGTGATAAACATATCTTATCTTATATATAGAAATTAAGTAGTATTATTACCAAGATCTCACAGTGAGATTTTTTTTTATGATAACTGAAAGTATGCCTTTTTAAAAAATTTCTTTTCAGGGGCGCCTGGGTGGCTCAGTGGATTAAGCCGCTGCCTTTGGCTCAGGTCATGATCTCAGGGTTCTGGGATCGAGTCCCGCATCGGGCTCTCTGCTCAGCGGGGAGCCTGCTTCCCTCTCTCTCTCTCTGGCTGCCTCTCTGTCTACTTGTGATTTCTCTCTGTCAAATAAGTAAATCTTTAAAAAAAAAATTCTTTTCAAATTTTTATTTAAATTCTAGCTAGTTAACATATTGTGTAATATTGGTTTCAGGAGTAAAATTTAGTGATTCATCACTTATAATAGTGTTTTTTTTTTAAGATTTTATTTATTTATTTGACAAAGAGAGAGATCAAAAGTAGGCAGAGAGGCAGAGAAGCAGGGGAAGCAAGTTCCCCACTGAGCAGAGAGCCCAATGTGGGGCTCGATCCCAGGACCCTGAGACCATGACCTGAGCCAAAGGCAGAGGCTTAATCCACTGAGCCACCCAGGCACCCCTATAATAGTGGTTTTAATAGAAACTAGGTCCAACAACTATTTTCTAGCAGAAAAAAAGAGCTGCAAACAAATACTCTAAATAAAGTAAAATAGCAAAATATTTGGCTTAATACACACACACACACGTATACATATATATATATATATACATACCTATATACACATATGTATATAAACTCATCTTGTGCGCTGTGTGGTTTATTGGACATTTTTATACGGTTTAAGGGTCCATGGGTAGTAAACAGTAAACATGTTCTGAGCTAAAATTATTCAGTCATGGCCTATGAATTGTGAAAGCCTGCTTGTCTAGTTGTTGCTGTATGAGCTCAGGATTGCTGTCGGATGATAATCTCTGTCTTACCCATGGGTATTCCCTGGCTCACCTTGGAGAACAGAGGAATCCCTCTAGTCAAGTACATGCCCTTTTCAGGGTCCTTCATTTTTACAAGAGGAGGTCCGCTCCCTCCCAGGGCAATTGCCTACTGAAGCGCAAAGTGCTGCATTGAACTCCCACAGTAAAGCAACCGTACTCAAGGTCCTTTCCAAGAGTATAATTGACCTGACTATCTTTCAGTAAGATTCAAAAGGTTGGCCGAGATAAATAATAGCCATAAAGGACTGCATAAAGATGATATTATCCACCCACTCATCTAGATATGTATTTCCAAACACACTTTTTAAGTAGCAGGCTACTTTTATCCAATGGGATTTTACTCACTGCCTGATAAATAAAATGGATTAAAAGAAGAGTCTACCCCATGAGAGTCTCCTTTGACCAAGGTGAAACCCTGATATCTTCCTAGGAACTCATAGCTCTACAATGACAAATTTGAAAACCATTACTCCAATCTGGGCTTGCAAGCTCAATTGTCCTTAAGGGCTCTCTCAGGTAAATATAAATGACGCCGTGTCTCAGATACGTAGATAGTAGTGAGGAAAATCTATACATATATATGTATATGTATAGATATATACATATACAGTGTATATGTATATACTTTCCCTATTTTATGTTATATGTATAAAATATGAAACAAAAATCATATTTGAATGAATGATTTAGGGAAATATATATATTCTTGGTGTGTGTGTGTATGTGTGTGTGTGTGTGCGCGTGTACATGTTGGAAGAAAACTGACAGAACTATAATCTAGGACAATTATTTAATCTCTCTGAGGAACTGCTCCCATTTTAAAAACAGGAATAATATTATTTAACAAATAAGTTTGTTGGGTATTTAAATGAGACTGTGCATTTATCCGAGTGCCTGGCACATAATCAGCCTCAATAACTGTTACATAGTAATACTTATTTTATAGCTAGAAGAATATATGCCAGGAGGAGAGCTAATGAAAATCATCAATTATGTTTTGGGAATTGATAGCTTTATTTTTCACTTTATAACTCCATCCTTTATTTGCTGAGCTATTGTGAAATAAATTACATACATCATTACATTTCATCTCTAAGTACTTCCAATGTACATCTTTGCAAAAACAGCACTCACACACCTAAGAGAACATTACCACATCTGAAAATAAAGATTCCCTCCAGTCATCCAATACTCCGCCCACTGTCAAATTTTGCCATTTGTCCCCCAAAAGTCTTTTATGGTATGTCTGCTCAGTAAACAATTTTAAATGGGGAATAATTTACCAGGTTGCTTACTACATAATCTAAACATCGTTTGGGCATTTCGAAGCAATTAATTTTATACGAGTTGGCTAGTAGAAAAGACAAATGTTAGGCAAACGGAAAGGGCAAGGAAAAGACCTGGCTTGAACAGTCTGTTACATCCGAGCGGACAGCCAGGGCATGCTGTTCACGGCAACTGGTGTTTTCTCAGTTGGACTCCAATGTCACGGGGCAGAGTCACGCTCTTCATGCTATTCATTCTGGCAAGTAATATGGTGATGAACAATAATACAAACCTGAAAACTGTCAGTATAGAGCAGAGAATTCACTACCATTTCCATAGAAAGAAACTGGCCCGACAGATTACACATATAATTGTGCAGCTGGAGGATTTTGCCTTTTATGTCCTGAAGTTCCAGTGTCGTGGATATATTCGGTTTGTGAACGCACTCAAACAAACAGGATACTTCCTACGAGGACAAAAATTGAAAAGCACAGAAAGCAAAGAATTTACTGATATTTTCTGTGAAATTGATTGACTGACAATTAAACTGAAAACACTTAAGTATCAGGAAGATACATTAATGAAAAGGAAAGAAGGTTTGGTAAAGTGAACATGGTTCAAAATTTAGATGCTCTGTTAGAAAATTGGTACAGCAAAAAGGTTATTCTTTGCTTTTCAAAAGTGTTAATTACCTTGATTTTTTAGCTGTTTAAGTGTATTTCCACAATTTATGGTTCTGTACTTTGCGAAAGACTCAGCAATCAGAGAAATACTAAACAAGAATGAAATTGAGCACTTGCTTTTATTTATTCCAGCTGGAGGTTTTCCAAACATATATGCTGATTCATTAATTGGGGTGAATTGTAAATTTCTGATCTTTGAAGTTACGGCTAAATCTGTTAGTCACCTCTTTCCCTTTCCTATCTCCCATTCTTTCTCTCACACATACAGACACATAGACACACACACACACACACACAGAGTCACATTCACACACTCCTTGCAAAATTTTTAAAAAAGATTTTATTTATTTATTTGAAGGAGAGAGCACGAGCAGGGGTAAGGAGCTGAGGGAGAAGCAGACTCTCTGCTTTGACAGGGAGCCAGACTTGGGGCTCAATTCCATGATCCAAAGATGATGACCTGAGCTGAAGGCCGATGCTTAACTGACTGAGCCACCCAGGTGCCCCTGCATTATGTTTTTTAGAAGTAATTTGACGACTTCAAGAATCATCAGTATGATTTATGCTATCACATGAAGCAATGGATTTATTAAGAGTTTGGGAAGATGAGATTGTGTTGAGTGAAGTAAGTCAAGCAGAGAGAGTCAATTATCATATGGTTTCACTTACTTGTGGAACATACAGAGGAACACAGAGGACATTGGGAGAATGAGAGAAGTGAGTTGGGGAAAATCAGAGAAAAACCATGAGAGATTGTGAACTCTGAGAAACAACCTGAGGGTTTTGGAGGGAAGGAGGGAGGGAGGCTGCGTGAGCCTGGTGGTGGGTATTAAGGAGGGCACGTATTGCATGGAGCACTGGGTGTGGTGCATAAACAAGGAATCTTGGAACACTGAAAAAAATTAAATAAAAAAAGATTAAAAAAAAGAGTTTGGGAAGATGGAATTAAGTCAGATATTTTAATCATTCCTTCTTAGTGTCCTTCCTTGTCTTCACTGCTCCATGTTTTCTCATTCTAAACATTCTTTCTGAGTGATTGCATTCAGTATGTCTCAACTATGTTAGGTTTTCTTATTCAAAGTATATTAGCTTAGGAAATATAATCAAGCATCTGCTATACGTTAGGCACTTTTCTAGGCACTAGAGATACAATAGCAAACAAGACAAAGACTTCTATCCTCATGGAGTTCACATTCTAGAGAGAGAATAACCAAAATAAACAAGGGAAATGTATAATATGCAGTGAAGAAAAATGAAGTCAAGAAAGAAAAAAGGAAGTTCTGGTAAGGTGGGAGTGGGGGAGGTGTCACAATTATCTATAGGATAGATAGTAAAAGGTACTCTTATTATGTCAGATTCCCTGTTATGGGGCTGTATTTACTAGAGAAGAGGGAAGGTTTATAGTTTTTTTTTTTTTTTTTTTTAAGATTTTGTATTTTTAGGCTTATAACAAAATTGAGAGGAAGGTACAGAAATTTCCCATGTCCTGCACATACATACATAGCCTTCATTATTCAACATCACTCACCAGAGAGATACATTTTTTAATTTTTTTTTATTTTATTTTTTTAAAAGTTTATTTATTTATTTGACAGAGAGAAATCACAAGTAGATGGAGAGGCAGGCAGAGAGAGAGAGAGGGAAGCAGGCTCCCTTCTGAGCAGAGAGCCCGATGCGGGACTCGATCCCAGGACCCTGAGATCATGACCTGAGCCGAAGGCAGCGGCTTAACCCACTGAGCCACCCAGGCGCCCCAAGAGAGATACATTTTTTAAACCAAATATGATGTACATGGACACATCATTATCACCTAAAGTCCATAGTCAGTATTAGAGTTGATTTTTGATTTTGTATATACTATGGGTTTGCAAAAAACATATAATGACATGTATTCACCCTTATAGTATGTACAGAATAGTTTCACTGCACCCCAAACCCTTGGTGCTCTGCCTGTTCATCTCTCCTTCCCCTCAACTCCTGGGCACCATTGGTTTTTTTACAGTCTCCATACTTTTGCCTTTTTCAGAATGTCATAGAGTTGAAATCATATGGTATGTATCATTTTCAGATTGATTTCTTTTACTTAGTATTAGTCATTTAAGGTTTCTCCATGTTTCTTTTAATGGTTTGATTGTTCATTTCTTTTGGGCACTGAATAATATTTCGTTGTGTGGATATGCTAATATATTTGCCCATTTATGAACTAAAGGACAGTTTGGTTGTTTCCAAGTAGAACTGAACAAATTATGAATGAGTAAAGCTGTTATAAATATGCATGTGTAAGTTTTGTGCAGACATAAACTTCCAACTCCTTTAAAACATACCAAGGAATGCAATTGCTGGATCATATGGTAAGAGTATGTTGGGTTTTGTAAGAAATCACTGAACTATCTTCCAAAAATAGCTTTACAATTTTGCAAACCTGCCAGCAGTGTGTGAGAGTTCCTGCTTCCCCACATCTTTGTCAGCAGTTTGTGTTGTCAATGTTGTAGATTTTGGCCATTTTAATACATATGTAGTGGTATCTCATTATTGTTTTAATTTGCATTTCCTTGATGACATATGATATGAAGTACCTTATGCTTACTTATGTATTTGCTTATATGCTTATTTGTCATATGTAGGTCTTCTTTGATGAAGTGTCTGTCAAGGTCTGTGGTTCATTTTGGATCCATTTGTTTGCTTTCTTATTGTTAAGTTTTAAGAGTTCTTTGTATATTGTGCATAACAGTCCCTTATCAGATGTGTCTTTTGCAGGTATTTTCCCCAGTCTGTGGCTTGTCTTCTCATTCTCTTGGAGAATGAGAGCATGGAGCAGAAGTTTTCAATTTTAATGAAGTCCAGCTTATCAGTTTCTTTTTCAGATTCTTTTATGAATCATGTCTTTGTTATATCTAAAAGGCATCAGCATACCTAATATCATTGCAGTTTTCTTCTATGTTATCTTCTAGGAGTTTTTGGTTTTGAGTTCTACATTTAGATCCGTGATCCATTTTGGATTAGATGTGTCTAGATTCAGCTTTTGTATGTGGATGTCCAATTATTCCAGTACCATTTGTTGAAGAGACTGTCTTTGCTTTATTGTATCACTTTTGCTCTTTTGTCAAAGGTCAACTGCCTACATTTATGAAGGTGTATTTCTGGGTTCTCTGTTACATTCCATTGATCTATTTGTCCATTTTTTTCACCAATACCACTGTCTTGATTACTGTAGTTTTATAGTAAGTCTCAAAATCAGGTATCATCAGTCCTCGAACTTCATTCTTCTCCTTTAATATTGTGTTGGCTATCCTGGGTTGTTCATAATGTTTTATATTAAGACTCAATTGGGCCAGACTCAGTTTTGACAAGCTAGGATGAGAAGCCAGTTGGTGGTAGCTGAGTTGAGGCCACGTAGGATGTTACTGCCATAGCCAACCAAGCTCTGACCAGGGATGCTGCAGTAGATGTAAGGGAGAAATAATCAGATTCTGAAGATATTTTGAATGTAGAACCAACAGAATATGGATATGACAAAAAGAGAATTACCAAATTGTCATCCAGAGTTTTGTCCAAAGTTTTTATTGAAAATTGAAAATTTGTCTGGGAAACTATGAGAGTAGAGTTACAATTGAGATACGAGGTTTAAAGAGTTTAAAAGGAGCAGGTTGTGCACATGTGTGTACATGGTGTGTGTGTGTGTGTGTTCATGTGCCTGTGTACGTTACAGATAGGAACAATCAAAAGGCATTTTGTTTGAGGTGCATATTAATCATTCAAATGGTGATGTTGAATAGAAAATCTTGACCATAAGAGACTGGGGTTCAGGGGCGAATTCCTGGGTAGAGATGTCAATTTAGGGATTTTCAGCATAGTAGCTCAAACCAGGAGACTGAATGAGATCACCAAGTAAGTGAGGGTAGAGAGAGGGAAGTTTCAATGTTTAAGATATAAGACTCTGCATTCTTAAAAGATTGGAAATAGGATAAGAAAACAGCAAAGGGGATGGAGAAGGAGAACTCACTGGAATAAGAGGAAAACCAAGAAAGGATGATGACTTGGAAATCAACTGATTAAAGTACTTAAAAAAAGACAGAATAATATATGGGATAAAATGCTATTAATAGGTCAAGTAAAATGATGGCTAATAATTACCTTTGGATTTGGGGAATGTGGGGTAATTGGTGACAGCAAAAGCTGCTATGTTATAGTGTTTGAAAGATAGGAGAAATAATGGTGTGCTCATCTATAGAGTGATATAGTCCAGTAGAGAGAGAAAGGTGAAGCATGAGAGACACATGAAAATTTCTGGATTAACATCTTTGAGTAGGTGAAGGGAGACAAAACCCAGTATGCAAGTAAAAGATTTGGCTTTAGCTAGGAGTAAAGGTGAATCATCCACAGTAGCAGAAAAAAAAAAAAAAAATGAAAGGGCACAGATGTGGAGAGTTCAGTGTATATAGTAGTGCAAGCATGTAAATAGAATCTTTAGATTGTTTCATTTAATGAAGCAATGTCATTGGCCTATAGTAATGGGGGGGGGGACTGATGTGAAGGTTTTGAGGAGAAAAAATAGGTCTAGACATGTTATCCAGGAAAGTGGATTAGTAAATGGACTAGAGAAATATAAGATTTTAGCTGAACCATATTAGAGACACACTAGGGACATGCAGTGAATTTAAAGTGATTGTGGTCTCCATGTGCTATTGCCACCATTGGGTCACATGAGCTTAGGCCAAGAGCTTGCTGAGAGCTGGTGTTTGGGTTTTGCTAAGTATCACAGAGGAAGAGAGGGGGATGATTATAGTAATTGGTCATGGAATTTAAGCTGGTGAATTGATTGAATAAAGTGAAGTGAGAAGAAGGTGGGAGTCTGTGAAAATGTAGTAAGAGCAGAGGTTTTTTCCTGGGGTTAAAAGATTGTTTGAGTTGAGGTACATATTAGTTTCCTATTGCTGTAGCAAATCACCACAAATATAAAAGTTTAAAACAGCACACATTTATTATTTTACAACCTTAAATGTGAGAAGTTTGAACTATGTCTCATTCGCTAAAATCGGGGAGACGGCAAGGTTGAGCTTCTTTCTGGAGGCTGCAGAGAAGAATCTCCCCCTCCCCCCAGCTTCTAGAGACTGCTCCCATTCCTTGGCTCATGCCTCCTTGTATCTTTAAAGCCAGCAATGTCTATTTGTGCCATTCTCAAGATACCATCTCTTTGGCTCTGACTTTTCTGCCTTCCTCTTCACCATTTAAGTACCCTTGGGATTACACTGGGCCAATCTAGATAATACAGAAAAATTTACATGTTTTAATCTTAGCTCTTTCGTAGTCTCAGTTCCAGCTAAAACTTCCATTCCTCCTTGCCATGTAACATAGCAAGGATTAGGACACTGATTTCTTTGTGGGCCATTACTCTGCCTATCACAAACTATTAAAAGTAGTGAGCAGGAATAATGGATGGAGATGAGAGGAAACATATCTAAAGAAAGAGGTCATTGGAGGGTAGGCAGCTTCAAATTGTTATGAAGTAATGAGAAGCTCTAGAAGGTGACCAGGGAAAGAGCCAACTTCAGCAATGAAGAGTAGTCTAAAGATCTGAGGGACTAGAATATGGAAATGATCAAGAGTTATTCAAATGCCCTTGACATTATGATATAACCAACTTGAGAGTGAATTTTAGGGATCCATGGGATAAATAGTGAATTGGTGAGAGGGAGTGATCCACTGTGGTAGATTTTATCATTGTTTAGTGAATACTAGGCTTGGCCATGTAACTTGCCTTGGCCAAAGGAATGTAGAGATGAGTGAAAGTGTGTCAGTTCTGAGCAAAGACTTTAAGATGCATTACAAGTTTGAGGAAAATCAAACTCAGTGTTTGCGCTTTCAAGGAAATCAAGGTTCACAGAGAAGACCTGTAATTTTATCAGTGCAAGAAGGTGAAGGAAAAATTTAAAGAACCTGAGGATATAGGGGAATTTGCTAACGATTGTGCACAACAACGTTCCACAGCACAGTGGTGAGATTTCTGCTTTGATTTCTGTCTCATTTTCAGGTGTTTGTTTCCCACCCTCTAGTAAACATCTCAATATGACAAATCCAGACATCGCAAGCTCAAAATAGCTGAGACCCAATTCACTATTTCCCCCCTACACAAAATTCTTCTCTGAGAACATCTTTCCTTTCAAGCTGGAGATCTGAGGCCTCCTTGATTCTCCCCTTTCCTTTATTTCTCACAAGGAGAGTGAGAGTGAGTGCCCAGATTCTGTCTATTATACTTTCAAGGTGTTTCCCAAATTGGTCCCCATTTTTCCATCCTCATGACTGCTGGCTTTAAACATACCTTATTTTCATTACTTGCGTGAGATATTAGAAGAATTTTTGAAAAAGGCTTTATGTCTTTAGTCTCATCTCTAATTAGCCAGCATATCTAGTGAAAGAATATGAATTCTGGAGTCCAATATTTCTCGGGTTGCATACTGGCTTTGAGACTTAGGGTGGAACCAGAGGAAAGATAATTAAAGCTTTGTAATTTTAAACTTTCCTCACCTGTCAAAATGGGACACAATAAAATTACCTACTTTACAAGTATGTTCCTAGAGTTAAATGAAATAGCACCTAGGTAATTTATGGTGCTAACTGATGTCCAATTAATGTAAATTTCCTTCTTCTTCTTAAATTTCTAGAATAATCTTTCTATAATGTAAATGTGATTGTGTTATTCTACTGTGAAAACACATCTCAGATTCTTTCTGAGTACAGAACGGAAAAGAAATCTCTACCATGACATAAAAGGACTTCAATTATTTGGCCCTCTTATATATTTTTCTTTGTTATCATTGGCCACAGCTGGTGGCCCTACGTTATAAAAAGTCTGTTGCTGCTAAACCCACATCGCTCAATTTTTAAGTAGTGCAGCATCATGGAAATGGGCTAAGGCAGGAACTGCTAGTTGCTCATCAAAAATCCATTTTCTCTCTTTTTGTAGCAGAAACTTATAGCTGTAATCACTATCTCTGTTATCTTGCTCCTTACATTCTTTATGTTTCAATCTTTTGCATTAAGATGGGGCCATGTCTTTGAGTGCTGGGTAGCAGAATTCACACGGAACTGATATATACCATTTCCCTGCCTGGCCCTTTAAGTCTTAAATAATTCCCCATGCTCACTTTCTTTTCCTTCACCTGCAGGCCAGATGTGGAGAGTACATGGGGGATTTTAAGCCTCCAAGGTATGGCAGAGACTTGAAATGACAGAAGTTTGGATCTGCGAATGATTACATGAGGCAGTGTTTTCCCTCAACCTACACTGGATGTGATGCAAACAAAAAAGAAGCTTTTGGAGCATGGTGATAATCCATTGACATCTATTATTGATTCTTATAACTGTTAGCCTACTAGACCGAGGCAGATTTTGAGTGTGTGGGGGGATGTTGCTCTAATAAAACCTGAAGTATGTGTCCATGGTTCGGTGGCTGGGAAATGAGCCACCGAAAGGGGCAGATGTAACAGGATGACAGGTGAGGTTCGGCAAAATATTTGTTAAAAATGTAATATGATGGGCACCTGGGTGGCTCAGTGGGTTAAGCCACTGCCTTCGGCTCAGGTCATGATCTTGGGGTCCTGGGATCGAGTCCCGCACCGGGCTCTCTGCTCAGCAGGGAGCCTGCTTCCTCCTCTCTCTCTGCCTGCCTCTCTGCCTACTTGTGATCTCTCTCTGTCAAATAAATAAATAAAATATTTTAAAAAGAAAAAAAATGTAATATGATAACTAGAAAGGTAGACCTCAAGCCTGCTAATACTATCTCTATGAAAAGAGGTTGCTAAACAAAACATTGTATAGGAATATTGGTTACTTCTGGGTGAGTCCGGTTAGGCACTGCAAGATAGAGAAGAACTCAGAAAATAGTTGGCCTATTTGTTGCAAAAAAAGCTGTAGGAGTCATTTGGAGGCCTTATTTAGGCAGACAAGTCAACTGATTCTGTACTACAAATGGTTAAGAGATATAAAAGATGAGATTGAAAAAAGGCTTTGAGTACTGACAGCCCAGTGAGACTTTGCAGTTGAAGTGAGTTACTCAATCCCATAAACAAAGAAAATTAAAGGTTATCCTCCCATTTGGGTCCTACTGCTCCACCTGGTGTCAAGGTAACACATTAAGCTGAGACATAGGGTTTAAGGGCGAGCAAGCGCAGAAATAAAGCAAGGTCTAGGAAAGTACTCTGAGTATGTTTGCAGGTGTATGAAAGTAACTAGATGCAAATAAAACAGAAACCTATCACTAAATTTTTGAAGGACTGTTATTGTCAATGAAACAATGTCCATGAATAAAGTCTTTGAATGTTCAAACTATTAAATACATCTCAGGCCACCAGGTGATGACTTTTTTTTTCCCCCTGTGAAAAATGACGGAGAATGGAGAACCTTTGAATGGAGTGAGTCAGGGCACATGGACAACAACAGAAAATTAAGAGCTCCTGAGTTCCTTCCAGAAGGTGGAAATAGGGTAGAATTTAGGAAACTTTACCCAGTGCCAGGAAAAGAACCTTTATTTACCATGTCAGCCCAAAAGGTTCAGAGTCTCTGCAAATGACTGCTTTTATCCTTCCTCTCTTCAAATGGATATAAGTATTATAATTATTCTGCTCCTGCTCTATATTGTATATATAACATATATATATCTATACTGTATATATAACTATATATATATATATACACACACACATATATATCCACACATATATGTGTATATATTACATATATTACACACACACATATATATAGCACATCAAAACAAATGTATCTTTTTAGTATATAACATCACCAGGAACAACATTTGCACTTAGAGACTGCACATCTCCTGGAGATTCTAGACTCTGAGCTCCAGATGGTGATTGGATGAGATTTTGGCTGTCTTCTTTTGGGGAGGTGACAATGGTATTCTATGTGTGGAAATCACAAGGTATCTTCAGAATACAAGAGGGTCAAAGACCCACTAGTTTTTCACAAATATTTATTTTATTTGGCAGGCAACTAGACATTACTTCACAGGCATTTCATAGATGGGAATAAATGATTAGTTAATGATTAATTTCCACTCACAGGATCATGGGTAGAAGGGATGTCCACCACTTGCAGACCTGGCCCCTCACATGATTCTCTCTCCCTTTGCCTTCTGGTTGCTGTTAAGGGTCAGGAGGAAGCCTTAAGGGTCTGGGGATATGGTCTCACTATTATGTGTAAGAAAACAGTCCTTGAATGAAGGCATTTGGCAAGGCGTTCTTGACAAACCTCCTTGTATGGGTTTGCAAGAAGCAAACATTTACATTATATTTTTACAGTGACAGGTCACTGAGGTTTTGTTTTTCTCCAGAAAAATTAGCCTTCCCTGCCAAGCCGACTTCACTCCTTCTCCCTCTGCTCCTCTGGCTCAAGCTCTCTTTCTCTCTCTCTCTCTCAAATAAATAAATAAATCTTAAAAAAAAAAAAAAAAGTCTTGAATCCAGAAGGCGACACTGGAATATGGTTCCCAGCTTCCCTTAGTGTTAATTGTGGCCATATGGCTGACCGAGCTGTAGCAAATGGAATATGAACAGATGTGTAGTGTGCCATTTCTGGGCTGGCAGATAGAACCCTTCAAGATGTCTCATCCTATCGTCGGTTGGAGGCAGAAAGTAATCATGCCTTAGAAAACAGCAGAGACCATCAAGGAAGGATATATACACTTGACTCTCTTTGTAATAGCATTTAGAATTTACTCTAAGTAATAAATGGGCCATCTTCCTTTACATCTTCTGGCTTCACCTGAAAACTTCTATTCAACCTTCAAAACACACTTCAAATCTCAACTCTTCTTTAAAGTTTTCTTAATTCTCTAGGCAGTTATTTATCCTCTACAACAAGATAATCAAGAATTTTCTATGTCTCCATGATCATGTTTACGATTGTGTTTATGATTATCAATTTGCTTATCAACCTTTCCTTCCTGACCATTAAGCCGTAAAGGGAAGGAACTTGTATTTCTCTGTTTCTACCATGCTTGACACAGAGTAGAGGAGACATGGTTTTTAAATGAATGAAATCATTTGTATTTGAGATACATTTTCATCTTAAGTGGTCAAAGCTACTGACATGTTTTATGAACACTGAATATATATTGAGTTAATATCAAACTAAAAAATATAGTTTAACAGTAAACCTGACTAAAACAGGTTCAGTTTCAGAACAAATAGAGCAAATTATCTATGTCTGTTTCAGTATATTAAAATGCTAATGATACCGTGACCCTCATGGAAGAGAATAGAGAATGCTAGAAGAGACTTTTCTTCCCACTCACCTCAGGTTAAGAAAGGATTTTAATTATTCCTACACTAATTTATTAATTATTCACAAAGCTAGACATCTGAGTGCTCTGTTTCCAATAAGAATTTCAGACACTTCTCAGGCATATGCTGTGCATGGGTTCTTCAAATGCTATCAGTCAAGACTTTTGCAGAGTTTTCTAATCACTTTCTTCAAGGTCTTTTATGACTGATTAGAAATTTTTTTTCCATCAAATAAATTCCAAGTGTGAGAGAAAGCCATTTTGGAGAAAGGTAATTATATTTGATTTCAGATCCAGTATAAACAAAGGAAAACAATGTATATGCAAAGCTCAATTTCTATTTGATTGGTTCACGTATGACTTACTTCTGTGATTTCTAAAAGTTTCCTCCTTTAAAATTTACCTTAATAGTTAAAAAAATTGACTATCAAGGGTACGAATCAGATGTACTTCATACAGTGAAGTGACAGAATTCTTAAAAAGTTTTATTTTTCTATTATAGCACATTGTATAAATGTAGTGACAGGGCCATAGAATGAAAAGAAATGGCTCATTTGCTTCGGGTAGAAAATAACCTTGGAGAAAATGTTGTCTTCAGATCAATTCTATTTATACATAAGAATTTATTCCTGGATATGATAAGGGTTGATCACCAAAAAACAACCAAGGTGGATCAAAATGCCAGGAGCTTAACAAACAGGGCCCTTATTTTACTCTCCTCATGTTGGTCTGTAAAGACTTTCTTAGTACAGGAAATAAAGCTCTTATTTAGTATGATCTTATAGATACCTTTAAGTACAGGTTTTTTATGTATTTGTGAAAATGAACAAGCTAACGGATATCTGACACTATTTACACCAAATTGCCTCTATTCTTTGTATCTATGATTAACTTCTTATAAGATACAACTATTGAGTTTCACATGGTATTTTGAAATGTCATCATTTTAAGCCAAAATAAGCTTAAAGGGAGATTAGCTGAGTCATACACTTATTAGAATAAAACAATAAAGCATACATCTAGAATTACAATTTCCCAGCATATTATTGCTTATTGTTAGTGATTGAATATGCAGGGAATTTAAGCACTGGAGTGAAAAAGAGTATAATACTTGGTATTAAAGCCATCAGATGTAAATGAATGAGAAACCTTTACATTGTTTTTCCCCTTTTTCCTTAGAAAGGATTACCAAGGAGTTAGAAAGACCTGAACACCCTTGGTTGTTTTATGTTTGTTTCTACACAAAATCTTATTTCTGTGGGCAAGCTATACCATGATGCCCAAATGTAGGGCACAAAAGATAGCCATGGAAGAGACATAAGGTTATTATTTTTATTTTTTGCTATTTTAAAGTGGCTTTAAAAACTAATAGAACAGAAATCATAGTAATACTTGCATTGAACATAAAAACACACTATTTCTGGCTTAAAGGAGTCAATGTACTAACTATCTCAGTTTTGAATAATATCCTCTATACCTTATACCAGACAAAATAGAAAAGAGTTAGTGTGTTTTTCTACTTGTAAGAGGAATGGCAAGGAATTGTTATGAATTTTCTGATTCAAGATAGGAATCTGGATGGGGTAAAGTCGGTATGAAATTCCTTAGTCTAGAATTCACATTTTCTTTTTTACCTTAATAACTTTATGTACTCAAGGTTTCAATATATTTTAACTTGTGATCTTTCCTATCACAGTAATTCTGCCTTCCCGTTCTCCCGTCTATCTCTTGTCATTATGAAATCAACAGTAGTAACTACAAACCTCACAATTCTTAAACTCAACTCTTTATTTCTTTATTTCAACTCTTGATTTCCATCTGCTCCCCCACCCCCAGCAAAGACCTTGACCTGTAACTTAACTGCATTCCCTTAGTGTATAGCACCACCTTTTGCTCAAAGAACTCAATCATAGTTCAGTCCTCCTCTTTTTATTTATCCTTCTTCACCTTAGCCAGTCACTTGTAAAGCCTGCTCTATCTCCTAAATATCTCTCACACAAACTCCCTCCATCTCATTCTTACTGTCATACATCATATTTGATCTTGTTATCCCTTTTTTAGAACTGGCCTCTGAACTGAGCTTCCTATGCCTGGTCTCTCTCTTTTCTAATTTTACCTCTTCCTTTCCCTCAATTTTGTGTTTCTTTTTTTCTTTTCTTTTTTTTTTTTAAGATTTTTATTTATTTAGTTGACAGACAGATCACAAGGAGGCAAAGAGGCAGGCAGAGAGAGAGGAGAAAGCAGGCTCCTCACTGAGCAGAGAGCCTGATGCGGGGCTCGATCCCAGGACCCTGGGATCATGACCTGAGCTGAAGGCAGAGGCTTTAACCCACTGAGCCACCCAGGTACCCCCAAATTTGTGTTTCTGAAACAAATTTAATCTTGTCACTATTCTGAATGAAAAACTCTATTAAGTCCTTATTATATGTATGATAACTAAACATTTCTTAACTTGGCTTATGAGGTCCTTTAGAAGGTAGCTCCACACTACCTTTCTTAGGCCACCCCCTACTATCACCTTATGTTCCTGCCCAGAATGGGATCCCCACTATCCTCAGGACACATCTTCCTCATCCATGCATTTAGTGACCTCCTTCCTAGAATGAGAGATTAGAGATACAGTATCTCTCAGCGTTGAGAGCCATGGATTTTAGAATCAAGTTAAACTGGTCTGGAGTGTCTGCTGTGCAATTTGTGATCCATGAGGCTTGGTCAAGTGACCTAAAATTACTAAGTCCGAGCCCCAGTTTCTCATATATAAAATAGGGATAATAATATATGCTTCTCATGGTTGACATGAAGACTATATCCACTCGCTTATACAAAGTGCTTAGCACGAGGCCTAGGAAATAGCAGATGCCCAGTAAATAGCAGTTGTTATTCCATCTACTGCTCAGGTTGCTGTTCCTACTGGGGGAGTTATTTTTGGCTTTAGCTGCTAACACTTTTTGAAATTCTCAGTGACTTTTTTTTCCCCCCCTGAAAGAGTGCTTATTAGAAGTAACTGAAAAACATTTTTAATTCTTATAAAATGAATGATCAACTTTTTAAGATTATTCTGGTCAAAAGATGTGATTTGATTATAAAATATTATTCTGTTACTCCAGTTTGGGTGATTGACCTTGAAAGCAATTTGGACAGATGAGTTAAAAGGTGTTTGGAGAAATATCAGCAGCATAGAATAGTCGTATGGTTAGGATGACCATGTAATTAATTATCCAGTCACTTTGCAGAATGAAAGAGACATTATTGATAATCATGCCAAGACTAGAGGAATAAACAAGGATAGTCCCTCTTCCCAAAGTGACCTTAATTCAATGGATTTTTTTTTTTTCCTGAAGGAGAGGCAATTTTTGGATTGTAGAAAATTAAACATCAAGCATCAAATATTGCCTCAATGCCATATAATCAAATAATCTATTACTTCACATAAAAGCCCCACCCAAATCAGTCATTGTCCTTTGGATAAAGTCAAATTTACTTTTGTCAGGTTTTGTGATATATGTGATATATGTAAACAAAACCCATTAAAAAGGTAATTTGTCAGATTATCAATTCCTTGACAATTTAATTTTGATGAGGGAGAAGAGTAATTTGAACAATTTCTTAAATGTGGTAAGGACAAATAGCCCATATGTAAGATATAATATGTCTAGCTACCAATAAGCTTCTTTGGGTTATTGAGACGATAGAGAAATTTGGTGATTTTCTTTAATATGTGCATGATGCCACGAAGACGTCTGTTAAGTTAAAGGCATACTGAGTGTTCCTTGAAAGAAGTGAAATGACGGGTATGAAAATGCTAAATAAGCATAGTGTTGAAAGGTTGTCATCACCACCGGGGATATCCCAAAGAAGAATCTCTCTTTTCTCTTTGACGTTTAGTTCCTTATGCCTTTCACAGCTTTTTCCAATAAAGGTGACACAGAAATTGTTTCCCCAGTATGCTTAGCTGGCAATCAGTAATCTGCACTTCAACAGGGATACAAAATTCGAGGAAAGTGCTTTATCTGCTAAAGGAACACAGTTCTGAGAGTATTTACCTGCTGAGAATCCCACATGCATTTTAATAAGTTGGGACCGTAAATCTCCTACTTTTTAAAAAAATTATTATTATCACTGGCTTTATTGCATGCCCATTACATGCTTACTATGCGTAGAATATTTTACTAAGCACTAACATTATAAAAGTTTGAAAAGCAGAGTTTCCAATGGGGAAGATATTCAGTGGTAACTTGATTTTGTGTAATAGAACGTTGCTTGGCATTAAGACCAGCTTCACAAGAGAAAGACCCAGTCTGTGTTGCCAGACTTAAAGAGACTCACTCAGTGTATGTATTTGGATTCTTTTTTTCTTATAATTTTGTCTTGCTTTTACCAAGTCCTGATCCTTGGCTCCTATTTCTCAACTGTAATCCAGAGCCTCTGGCCCATGTCACTTTGTAACTTCGTCTTACATCTTTAACGAGAGCAGTCTCTTGAATTGCGTACCGACAAAATGCCACTGGTTTGGGTCTTAATGTGCCTCCATATGGGCCTCTGGAATCCACTTAAAATCTACCTAAGGAGGGGGTTGATATTTCTGGGAAGGCCATATTACTTAGAACCATTGACTATCACCGAAACAAACTGGTCAGAAGTTGGCAAATACACATAAAATCTGTCTAAATATGACAAATTCATCCAAAAACATTTATTGAGCATGTACAGTACATCCAGTATTACTGAAAATGTGGTAGACAGAACACTCAAAAGAACACTAAAGTTCTTGTTCTCATACTGCTTATTTTCTAATGTATGTATGGAGAATGGACAGTGTATTATATGCATCATGTAATATGTCAAATAGTGAAAAGTATTCTGTAGAAAATTAAAGCAGAACAAGGATGCTAGGGTACATCTGGAGATACTATTTTTATAAAGTAGACCTACAGGTCATACTGATGTGTTATTTGTGCAGACTCATGGAGGAGGTGTAGGAGCTGAGGAGAGATGGGAGAAGAGAATTCTAGGTAAAGAAAATTCCAACTGTAAAGGCCCTAAGTCAAGAGTGTTATTGGTGTTATCAATGATTAGTAAGTGGAGTTAGAGCTCAATGAATGATAAAGAGAGTATAAAGGTAAGAGAGTTTAGAAGAGTCTGAACATGGAAAACCTATAAGGCCATGCTGAGGATTTTGAACTTTGTTGTGTGAAATGCAGAGCTGTTGAGAGTTTACAGTAGATGGGTGGCATGGTCTGATTTCCGTTTTAAAGGATTAGACTGGCTGCTATGTGGAGTACGGTTAAAAGAAGGACAAAGTTAAAGACCAGGATATGAGACCTGAAGATACCAAAATATTTAATGTGAGAGATGACAGGATTTGGATTATGTGGAAATAGTCAACATGGGTGAGCAGCTTTGAATCCTAGAAGTATTATAAAGACAGAGTTGACAGAATTTGCAGATGTTGGCTGTGGGTAATAAAGATAAAGATTGCCTTTGCATATTTAGGCCTGTACAATTGGTAAAAATCAAGTAGTCATTTATTAAGATAGAAAAGACTACTGAGGAAGCAGATGTATGCGTGTGTGCTAATCATTTCACAATATATGTAAATCAAACCATCATGTTGTACACCTTAAACTTACAAAGTGATGTATGTCAATTATTTACTGATAGAACTGGAAGAAAAAGGTTTGCTTTCAGACATACTGAACTTAGGATTCTCATTAGTTAGACAAGTCCAGGTTTTGAGTAGGAGCTGGGTACATCAGTCTGCAGTTCACCCAAAAGTTCAGTGCTAGAGGATAAATTTGGGAGTCAGCAACTAGATGAAATTTAAAGCCCTGAATGTGAATGATATTACCTTGGACATGAGTGGAGATTGAGAGATTTAAGCCCTGATTTTGGGGGCATTCTAAGATCAAGAGGATGAGCTAGGGATGCAGCAAGAATGAGGTTGAGCAGAAGTGCCGGTGAACTGGGCATAAGAAGCAAGACTGGTATTCTGTGGCAAAATAGAGAACATGTTTCTAGAAGGAAGGAGGGATCACTTCTTTCAAAGTGCTAATAGATGTGGCAATGACCATCAGATGTGGTAACATGGAGATCAGTGGTAAGTGTGACAAGCTGTTGTGTGATGGCCAGGACAAGACTCAACTGGGTGGAGTCAGTAGTGTCCTCGGGGAGACTGCAGGATGATTTCAATTATGGACAATGTAAAGATTGTCTCAGATTTATTGAGAGCTTAGGATATCTAGGTATTTCTCTAAGGACTTTATATCCATTAACTTTCTACAAGAAAGGTATGACTATTATCCACAGTTCATAGGAAAACTTGAGTTAAAAGAAAAGCCAAATAACTTTAATAATAATACATAGTAAGTGGTGAGGATGGGATTTGTAACCCAAGGAGTGTGGATCCAGCAATCTGACTCTTAATTCTTGTTATGTCAGAGAAATCACTACAATAAGTTCCATAATTTCCTAATGCAAAGACTACAACAATTAAATGTGCCATTTCATGAGTAATTTTGATAAAGATACATTCCAGTTTAGATGAAGGTATTAACACTTGACATCTTATAGCTTCCTGCTTTCTCCTTTTGAAAATAAAATAGTAAAACATTTTTAATTTAAATTAATTAGAAAAGAGGACCAGAGAGTACACTGAAAATATTTATTGTATGATTACTGTATGCCATGTGCAGTAGATACCAAATAACATGACAAAGTTGTTGTTCACCCTAAGTTTATGGTCTACTAATTAACAGTTAAACAATTAAATTGTTTTAATGGCTTAAAATTAAAGCCAGAACCAATTAACAGTTATAAAACCATGTAATGTTTTGATGACTATGGTGGTAGGACAGGCACGGATGCAATGGAAACACCAAGCAGGGGGTCTAACCTGATGCAGAACCCACAGAAGCAAGCATCACTTGAGTTGATGTATATGGAATAAATGGACTATTAGGTATTTACTCAATAAAACTCTCAAAGGTATGTAGACTGGGTTAAGCAAAATGTGACCATAGGCCAAATATGTCTCCCTATCCTTCTTTGGTAAAGAGAATTTAATTGGAGCAAAACCATGAATCATTTGTTTACCTACAGCTGCTTTCTCACTACAGGGGCAGAGCTTAGTGGCCATTTTACCTGCAAAACAGAAAATGTTTACTATTTAGCTCTTTATAGAAATATTTGCCAATGCTTGGCATGGATGACCTACTTAATTGTAGACATAACTCTACTTACCATTAGAATGAATGAACTTAAAAACTTAAGCTACATTTATAAAGATTTGTCATTTGGTTGATAAAATATTTAAAATAATTTTTAATTAGTTTCTCAAGTTAAAATATATGAAAAAATATTAAAACGTCTGGAAATACTGTCCTAGTTTTTATGAAGCAATCATTGGCTATGCTTATTTGCTGTGGCCCTCTTAAGATAGGGCATGAGCTAGAAAGACCATCACAGCCCTTATTGTTCCTTATTTTTTGTACACCTCATTCCCTGTCATCATTGGTATTATCCTTCTGGACACTCTAGAAACTTGAGTTTTGACACTTAGAAAGTGAATCTAAGATGAAGTGTATCTTTCTGAGCAAAGACTGGTGCAGACAATCAATGAAAGTTCAAAGATTAAAATACAGGCCGTTGGCCAAGGTCTTGGCACATGTAAATGAAACTTTTTAAAAATATATTTTAACAAAGTTAGGCCCTCATCAATTTTATTTTCTGTCTCAGAGAATTACAGAGACCAAGATTGAAGCTCCTTGCCTCAGAACAAAGGAAGCACATTAGTTTCCTAGGAAGGGAAGAGGAAAAAGTTTTATTGGATCCCAAATTTTATGGAAATAGGAAAACGTTGTGGCAGTGAAAAATAATACAGAAAGTAGGCGAGAACAAGTCTAGATCTAGTTTTACTTGCATGAAGGTTGTAGTTCTCATGGCCAGTCTTGTTTTGTACTTTACCATTGTCTATTATATTGTTCTTCTGCTTCCTTGTAGTTATGTCAGAAAAAGAAGGATAAGAAGGTGACAAGGAAATAACACTCCTTTCCGTAAAGGACCTAGAGAAAGTGTTCAGCTGGGAGAAGAATGGTTGCTGAGAAGGAAGCAGAAAGATGTGGGCCAAATGAGGGGGTGACGGGTCAACATGAGGTTTTAATCGTGGTTGGAGGCTCTCCATGGCATGATACATGATCAACAACAAGAATAATATTTTACTGACTCCAGTCCTTAGCGGGTACTTTATAGTTCCTTCTGTGTAGGTAGAGAGGTCCCAGAGTGTGGGCTGAGAGTTAAATGATCCCAGCTGTGAAGATTATAGAGCAGCAGGACATTGTTCTTTTACGTGGCGAAGCCAAATGTTTGGCATTTCAATTGTATCATCTGAAGAAAATCCAATTCTCCCCTCAAACATAATGCAAGTAAATGGATATCCTCTTCTATCTCCAAATTGTAAATTCAAGTAATGGATAAGACACAAGTTGCCAGAATCTGTTCAGTGCCTGGAATCGGGAATTAATTTTCTTTTAGAAATATAAATAACAGTTAATTGGGGAGGAAAGGGAAAATATATAAGTCAAGTTTTATTTTGTTAAACTCAAAATAGGTCCATGTGTAAATTTTTCAGAATTGCTCTATATTCCTTGTGACCTAACTGAAGTATTAGTTCAGGTTTACTTGAGAGCTCTCCAAGAAAATATTGTTACTTTTTCTTTGTTAAAGAATTTAAAAAAATGCTCCACGGTTCTTCTTGATTTCAAGCCTTTTTGTCCCCTTATCTTTTTGTTCTGTCTTCTCATGTTTTTCTTATTTTTTAAAAATCTCATTGTCTGAGAGATTAGATACTCTAAAGGGGATAACTTGGCAAATTAGTTGATAGAACAAGAGGTTTGTGAGAAAAGAAAACTTTTCTGCTTCTTTTCTCTTCATTTTGTCTTTTGTAGTAGGTTGAACCTTACAAGAGTACTGATACTGGATGCTTTTGACTTACAAAAATAGGCAAATTCATAAGGTTCAGCCTACTCCAAAGGTCATCATGGCACGCCTCCAGCCAAGCAACTTTCTACTGCTTCTCATTACTGACAATATGATATTCCGACTCCATAACCTGTACGTTCAAGATGTTTCACAATCTGGGCACCACATTTTTACCACACATTCCCTCATCCAATCAAGTTGGCCCAACTCATGATCAACTTTCTTAGAAGACTTTGTAGCTTGATGTAGCAACCAATGATCTGTCTTTCCCTTAACATTTGGCACTGTTACATATACATAGCTTGTGACATACGATGTGTAATTAAGTGTGGGGTGAGTTTTTGATGTTGTAGAGTTCTGTAAAATGCTATTCCAGCCCTGGAATAAATTGAAATCTGCTTATGAACAGAACCCATGTCTTAAGCGTTTTTCACCTTTCCATCTATTCTAATATCGTACACCACAGTCGGTATTTGATTACCACTTAAAAAACAACCCCTTGGGGCACCTGTGGGTTAAGCCTCTGCCTTCGGCTCAGGTCATGATCTCAGGGTCCTGGGATTGAGCCCCACGTCAAGCTCTCTGCTCAGCAGGGAGCCTGCTCCCCCCTCTCTTTCTGCCTGCCTCTCTGCTTACTTGTGTTCTCTCTCTGTGTCAAATAAATAAATAAAATCTTTAAAAACAATAACAGCAACAAAAACCCCCTTTTTTGAAGTTGTGTTTTTTTTTTTTTTTTTTTTTGTGGTTGTTTGTTCAAGTCTGAGAATTCTGGGGACTTGAAGAGTACCGAAAGTATGAATTCTGATGTTTCTTTTTGCTAACTTATGCCTTTTGTGTACTTTAGAAGATCATTTAAAGTTCTGTACTTTTTAAAATCTGGGTTCCAAACTTAACATATAGTTGTTTTCGTTCAGAGATTTAAGCTGAAGGAAATTGTGGTCTAATGTGTCAGAAGCAAACTTACGTTTGCAGGAGCATCTCAGCCTGTGTACCAGCCAAAGAACCCCTTTGCAAAATCAAAAATATGCAAACTGTCTAAAAGGAGAAAATTAAACCACACCTCACACAAACACTAAACTCAGGGGAAAGAGACTCTGTGGGGAAGTTAATTTTAGGCATCCCCTTGAATGATTTTTCTGCACGTGACAGCAGGGCTGATACAAGGGGTGTAGGGCTGCCATGTGGCAGGTGGGGACTGGTGGGGAGCTGGCAGAGGTCCCAGCGTGTGACTGGCAGGGGCTGTCTTGCGGCAGCTGGGAGCACCAGGAGGCAGCTGCGGTGAGCGCGCGGCTGGCAGGAAGAGAGGCTCATGCATCTGGTCCGGGAAACTGTGGCAATAACCTGGCTGGAGCTGCTGTCAGCAATTCAAACCAGGCATCGACCCTGCTTAGAGTTCTCTGAGAAAGCAAGGGTTGATTCCACTCCATTCTAAAAATAATCAGACAGCCCCCACGAACTGGCAAAATGGAACATGTCATGTCTTCGTAGAATGACCTTCTCCACAAATACTCATAACTACCTATAGTGTTGCTACTTTGCTTTCCTCAATGGAAACTGCAAGCAGTAGCAGCGTAAGAACATTTGAGCCAATACAGACTCAAATCCATTCCTGTGGAGGCCTAATTAAATGCTTCGTCTTGACCAGCAATAATCTAGGGAAGCATCTGGTTCTTTTCACCAAACTTAAGGACAGCAATGCTCAAAGGTAACTTTGATTTTTATAGAAACCAGCCTGTAATCTAATAGTAAGGCAAGGTCACCTTTGCTGGCAATCTACATTTGTGCCTTGCCATTGTTTTAATCCAAAGTGCATCCAAAGGAAAAGAACATCAGGACAGAGAAGGTTAGCACTGGGTGGCCTTGGGACACACACACACACACACACACACACACTCCTGAATGGACCCAAATGACTTATAAAATGATGTTATGTGAAGAAGAAAGACTCAAATCAGTAGTACTATATAAAAGCCGACCAAAAGCCTAGTTTGAGAATTCTTTGCCTTTATTGTGCTTGCTACTATGTTTACATGAAATTAATTCTTGGCATTTCCTTGCAGCAATATGGTATGGATTAGTAACCCTCATGTTGAGGGTTATGGCTTCTAAAAGAGCTGTGAGACAGTCCAAAGAGTTTAAGGCTATGAAAACTGTTAACCTAAAGAATGGCAGCAGCCCTGTTTTTAAAAGTATAATCTTCTTTCTCCACACATCTCCCTTCTTTTACCATTTCCTTTTATTTTTTCATGTATTTGTTATTACCTGGACACTTTGTCCAAAATTTCAAGCTATCCCCCCTTTTTTAAAAACCCTTCAACTCTATTTTTTAACAGCAAGCAACTCCTGGGGTAGTTTAGGGGTAAAATAACAGTTTTAGTGTGTGCATTTGGTGGGTGGAAATGAAGGGGACATTTTGTGGAAGAAAGCCTCTTTCACATTTCCTGGCTCTGCTGGCAACTGGAATCATTTAGAAAAAGTCACCTGCTTTTGTTTCAACGTATTCCCCAAGAGAAAGATGGCTAATCTAATGTAATATCCATCTAGTATAGTCTTAAAAACTGATATTATCCAAAGTTGTAATTTGCACATTGTTGTGAGGTTCTTAAAACTAGAAATTTTAGGAGTGCGTCAGTGGCTCAGTCAGTTAAGCGCCTGACTCTTGATTTTGGCTCGGGTCATGATTCCAGGGTTGTGAGATTGAGCCCTGTGTCAGGCTCCAGGCTGACCATGGAGTTTGCTTCGAGTTCTCTCTCCCCCGTCCCACTACCTTCTTCCCCAACCCAGCTGCCTGATCACCCCCACTCTTGCTCTCTTAAAAAAAATTAAAAACCAACCAGCAAACAAAAAAACCCACCTAGTAAATGGTATATAGCTAGAAGCTTTCCACTGCTTTAAACTTGATCTAACATTTTTATTAGTGTCACTTACATCATTGAATACAGGAATTTACTCATTTTAGTTTATATATACCAATTCTTTCTGTACATGATAGCATTATATTGCAAACAAAATGAAAACATTTCCCAGATGTTTATTGTTAATCGTTATTTTTCTTAATGCCATTTTGTTTTCTCCTGTGTCTGAAGAAGTCTTAAGCAATGCTCACTACTGAATGTTACTTTGTAATATTACAAGATATTTTTTCCTCTTCTAACTTTAAAGAGAGAAGTTCCCCAACATGATTTCTTTGGAGAAAGAAATTCCTCTCTGAAACTAGGTTGTAAATATGAAACAAGTCCTTGTGGTATCTTTTTAGATGAGTTTGAAAAAAATACATGCATTGTTTGGATTTGGATTATGTAGACTCTCATGAGCCTACTTTCTGTACAAAATGTAGATAAAACTGTTTCTATTTACACTCAGAATCAGGATCATAAAGGACTTCATGAGAGCAAGTGACTGTCAAGAGCTCATGACTTGGGGCCAGAAGTGTTGGCCTGGAAACCATGCTTGCCTTCTTACCTTCTTTACCCTGAGAATTCTTAACTTCATCTATCTATCTATCATCTATCTATCTATCTATCTATCTTTCTTTCTTTCTTTCTTTTTTTCCTTCCTTCCTTCTTAAGATTTTATTTATTTATTTGACAGAGAGAGAGAGAGAGAGATCACAAGTAGGCAGAGAGGCAGGCAGAGAGAGAGAGGAGGAAGCAGGCTCCCTGCTGAGCAGAGAGCCTGATGCGGGGCTCAATCCCAGGACCCTGGGATCATGACCTGAGCCAAAGGCAGAGGCTTTAACCCACTGAGCCACCCAGGCGACCCTTAACTTCATCTAAGACACTTTCCTTCATTGACAAAATGTAGGCAATAGTAGAAGGCCCACCACAGAATTATTGTGAGGATTCAATGTGTACTTTACAGAGGAACTTGATCTAGAACCTCCCACACAATGGCACAAGAAAGGAGTGACCAGCAGCCCGGAATGCTGCATCCTTTTGCTCTTGGCTGGTTCCTAGTACCTGCATGCCAGTACCTGGCTTTCAGCTGTAGGAATTCCAGTTTCATTTTTCTCAGCTGTTATCGACTGCTCTTTGGTGTTCCTAGAAGTAAGAATGTCTATGGAGGCAATTCTCTGAAAAACAAAATCAAAGTAAGCAAATCAACAAAAGTCACAATAAATATACAAAATTTATGGAAAAAATAAAATCTGTTATGATTGGTCTGCTTTGTTTTCTAAGATATTTACACCCAGATTTCCTAAAGATGGCTTAGTCTATCTATACTCAAAAATATAAACTGACCTTTCCTGAAGCAAATTATACATTTCTTACTAATTGTGTTACAATAAAAAAAAAAAATCTGTAGAGTTTCTACTGTGTCCCTGGCCCTGTGCCGTGTGTCATTCAGCAGGAAAAAAAGTACGTTATAGGATGCTAAGGCCCATCTCTTGCTGTCCTGCAGCTTACAGTGAAGCGGTGGAGTCAGATGTGAATCGTGTAATTATGAATATGACAGAACTGTGGAGAAGGTGAAAGGCTAGGTTAGATGTGAACACAATAAGGAAATTTACTGTGATCTAGTCTGGTCATAAATTCTCTCTAGAGTAAATGATATGAGACTTCAACCCTAATAAAGAGATCAGTGACATCAGAGATTTGGAGTTTTCTTTACTAGTAATGTATTTTTGCAGAGTTTTTATATCAAGAGTTACTTTTTTTCAGTTTTTCAGTGTTACAGATATAAAGTATGAGTTCTTTTTTTTCCCCTTTGCTAAACATAATTTAATAATGACTGTGATTTAGTGAATACTTGGTATTGGCCAATAATGTTGTAGGGGTTTCCTAGGATTTTAATATAACTCCGTGGAACATTATTCCCATTTGGTAGATACAGAAACTATGAGAGACACAGAATTGAAGAAACATTTATGATAGCACCCAGGCAGAAAATGATGGAGTTGAGATGTGTGCACAAGCCTCGTGTCTCCGACACTCGCAAGCTTTGTAACCCTCAGTTTGATTTAACCCCGCCCCAGTCAGAGCAAGCACATTCATCAGAAGGAGGCTGGCATTTGCACTTGCATTCTTTAAAATGTGTCCATACACCTTTTACAGTGCATCTAACCAAGATTTGAATGGAATGGAGATTTTTAGGCACTCACAAGAAACCAAGGGTTGAGTCACTGAATTAAAAAGATGAGAGAGAATGTGATCTAGACAAGGGATCTTTGTTTGATAGATTCGTTGGTAAACCCAAGTGCCCAGAACAGTGCCTGGCACTAAAATTATGTTTATTAAAAAATGACAAATGAGAAAAGTTAGTAAAAAACAAAAGAATCACATTTATTTATGGGGAGGAGAATAGCAGTGGTGCTTCTTTGTATCAGGAGGGAACTTCTCCCAAAACTTTTGAATCAGGTGAGGTATATTATCAGACCACTTTAACTGGTGAAGTTGCCAATTTAGAAGTTATTTGAAGCCCTGATAAAAAATTCTGATTTGTCAGTATCTGATGAAGGATGATGGAAGACGAGTTGCTAATATGTAGTGGAATGGGATTATTTTATAAGGTAAATAAATATGAAGATGAAACGAGAAGTTGTGTCTACATAGATTAAATGACAATGATTTTCAGCATAAAGGGATTGTTCTATGGGAATGCCCTCTTAATACTGAAACAGTGTATTTTTTATACCTATTTCTCAGCATAAAGTATTTGAGGGCCTGTGGAGGCTGCCAGGAGGGTTGAAGGACTCCAAACAATATAGTCAGCATGTAAAACTAGTTAGAAGTATAACAATATTCCTGCAAAATCAAGATATTACCATATTTAAAGGAAATGATCAATTACCAGTAGAAAGCATGATGATACAAGATTACTGGTGTTTTTTATTCACTTATTCATTCAACAAATACTTCCTTGTGTTTCCTAGTATGTACCACACAGATTCATGTCTTTGAAATAAATCACTACACAAAATAGACAAAGAACTCTGCACACATTCTAAAAGGAGGAGACAAAACAAAACAAAACAGAAAAAAATAAAAGGAGGAGACTATATCTAATAGAAATGATAAATAAGCAAATTAAACAAAATTTAAAATTTGGTAAGTGGCATAGAACAAAGAAAAAAGAGAGCAGGGTAAGGGGTATCGGGAAGGCGGGCAGTTATAATTCAGATAGGGTGACAAGATAGAGCTTGGGATAGTTCTCTTGAGAAGATGGCATTCTAAGAAAAACAAAGGCGGGGGGGGGTATAAGTTAACATGCACACAGCTGTGAAGAACATTCTAGCAATGGGAACGGAACTGAAAAGATCTTGAGGCAGGTGTATGCCTGCAATGGTTGAGATGCAACAGGAGTTACATGAGTGAGGCAGAGAGCAGTGGCAGGGGGTGCTAGGGGTGCATCCAGACCACGGAGGGCCTTGTGGCACTGTAAGGCCATGGCTCTTACTGGGAGTGGAATGCGGAGACATTTGAAGGTCTTGCACAGAGTGATGGCATGAGCTGAGACCTACAGTTTTAAAGAATCGTTCTGCAGTGGTGCACTAGTGGAAAAGGGAGACTGATTAGGACACAGAGTTTTCTGAGTAGGAGAGGATGGTGGGTATAGTGGACTTGGTGAGAAATGACCAGATTCTGGACATATTTTGATTTACTGATAAATTGGTTGTGGAAATTAACAGAAAGAAAGATCACTTTACCAGAACTGACTATAAACTCCAGTTGTGAATCTGAAGTTTGCTAAGCATGAAATATTAAACTGGCATGACTATCTTATCTTGGCAAAGAATTCTTATTTAAATGGAGCTATTTCATAGGACTTAATCCCAAATCATTGACTTTACCAATGCTTTTTTTTTTTTTTTTTTTTTTAAACGTAGGCTCCCTGCCCAGGCAGAGCTCAATGTGGGGCTCAGAATCACAACTTTGAGATCAGGACCTGAGCTGAGATCAAGAGATGCTCAACCACCTGAGACACCCAGGTGCCTCACCAGCACCTTTTTTTTTTTTTTTTTTTTTTAAAGATTTCAAGTATATGAGGTTAGGTAGAGTAAGCCCATGATTTAAATTGGTTGTACATTAGCATCACTTGGAAAACTTCAAAAAACTATCAGATGCCAGGTACTGCCCCAGAACTATTGACTGAGATTCTCTCAAGGTGGTGTGGTGTCTGGGTACTGATATTTTTTAGTTTAAGAGTTGCCTGTTTGATTCTAATATGTAACAGGGCTGGGAACTCTGAAACATTGCCCATTTATACTAGGTCAAAAAAATAGTGCCTCCCAAAGAGAAGGAAGTTCATAATTTGATTTTTGATATTCACATCTGATTTTGATAATGATTTTAATTCTTCCTGAATAATTCAGAGACAAAGACCCAAGCACCAACAACTCTTTTTTTGCCCAGTAAGGGAGGTCACATGTAATAGCTTTTTAGCTAGAACTCACGGAAATTAGTACTCAGTCTCAGGAGATACACACATTATTTCTGAAAGCCGTTATTGATGCCAAGCCTAGCGTGAGGAAGGAAGCCATGTTAATCACACGGGTTTCAGGTCCATTAGAAACACCAGAGAGGGAGAAAAATTCCTTTTTGCCAAATGGAAAATGTCAAAAAATCAGCAGGGTAAAAAAGAATTGAATTTTCATGCTTCTAAGAAGAGGGAAAAGAGAAATAAGATAGAAACTAAAACACACCAGCTGATTCTCCTAAATAAGTCAGTTTAGTATGTGTCCGTCAGCACTTCAAAAATATTACTCTGTTTAATTGACCATTTCTTTAAAACAAAAATATGTACTTCTCCTGAGTCATGTCTTCTTTCCACCTGCTGTTCCAAACTACAGATCTAGGGTTGATAAACCATGAATCTGTCCTTACCTGCTGGTACAAGTCTCTGAATTCAGATCCCGTCTGTTCTTTTCTGCTGTTAATTGTTTCTACATCCGTCTGCTCACTGGCAATGTTAAAAGATGCTGTTAAAAGAAAGATACAGTGAGATCACATTTGAAGTAGTTTTCAGAGCATGATTTTTCCTCACTAGAGTATATGGAATATATGCTTTAAATAACACACCTATCATATAAATATGTTTAATCTGTAATATGAACAGTGTAATGAGGCTTGATAATTCAGAACTACACTGAGAATTTTGAGTTTTTAATTATGAGTACAAGCATACCTAATCAAACAGAATCAATGTTTTCTAGCAAAGTTGGCTATAGGAAAATTGTTGTAAAAAGAACCATTATTTATTACTGTCTTTGAGAAGAAAACAATCAGGATGAGTATATATACATATATACATATATACACACACATATATATATCCTGTATAGAGTAATATGAATGCACATTGTGTGAGTACACAATGATGTATGCAATAACACAATGAAATATCTGAACACTTTAATCATGGAAGGGCATTATGTGGCATTTGATCCCAGTTTGGAGAATATAACCCATAATATGCGTGCTGACAGATAGAACCCTCTCTGCCATGGAGACTTCCTGGCTGTTCTAGGCCACACCTTTTGCTGTACTACTTCTATTTCTGAGCACCTAATACATCACTTTTGGTTTTTGAACTTCCACTTCCTTTCTCCTTTTTTATATAGAATAGTATGAAAATAAAATCGCAGTGTTTCACCTCACATCATGGTATCTACTAATATTCCAAATGCCATATTTAGCATAAGGTTTTATTTAAGCAAAAATTTTCTATGCTTTAGATATTAGGCTTTATTACATATGTAGATCTGGAGACAATAGCTGATTTAACTTGTGTTGTGGTTTCTTGTTCAGATTCTCAGCTTTGGAGTCCCCTGTGGCCACTTATCCTCACTATGCCTCAGGTTCATCATCTGTAAGATTGAGGTAGTAATAGTGCTTATGTATGTCATTATTGTGAAAAGTAATTGAACTTATAAATGTAAAACACTTAGAATAGTGCATGACATAGAGTAAATGCTGTATGGCTATGTAATGTTACCAACACATTTGTTATTATCAACATTATTAGTATGGTACTATGTAATGTGATTCCCAAAGAGATAAGTTCCTTTGGCATTTAATAACAAAAGGAAACAAGAGTTAATTAACTTTCTAAAAGCTTTACTGTAGATTATATTGAATATCACCCCTTTAAGATCTAAAGAAATTAAGCTCAGCATAGTAAAAAGAGAACATGCAGTAAATAAACACATGTAAAGAATGTTTATGGGTTGAAGATACAGATAATGTGTGTTTGACCCACATTATATATTTTGAAAGTACCTATCAAAATCTTTCAGAGTCTGGTTCTTAGAATGTGGTGTGTATAGTTTATTGACAAATAGTAGGTAGTGTTTCCCACTAAAGAAGTACAAAGATAATTTGAAATGCATTTCCAGAAGTGTTCATGGAATGAAATTCATAAATGAAAATAAAAAGTATTCTCTGAGTTCTTTATTTACCACATATAAGGGATTTAGCTTCAATAACATATCTGATAGTCAATATAGAAAGCTCCTGTTCATACTGAGGTTCAACATCTTTTTTATAATTTTAATTAAAATTCAAGGAGCCTAGTGAATTATACCATTAACCTTTTGCCACTAGAATTCAAAGATCACATTTTAGGTCGATGTGAATAATGAGTCTCATTGAGATGTCTGTCTGTACATTTCCGAAGCCAGGAGTAGGATCACTAAATCGTCATACATTTGGCAGTCTTTAACTAAAGGAAGGGGGGGAAATAGGTGTCTCAGGTCAGGATTGCATTTAATTGGCAATGCTGCTACAAGACAAATTTAAGGAAGGATTTTCTTGATTTAATTCATTTCTATCGGGACCTGATTTCTTAAAAAAAAAATTATATATATATATATATATATATATATATATATATATATATTTAAAGGCCTGCCAAAGAGGGGAGAGAAGCAGATAAAAAGAAGAGGGTTGAAAAAACAGAAATTTGTTAAAAAAGTGTTAACAATACTGTCTGTGATATATGCTTGATTGCATCTCTGTTTGCATCTTGTGATTGAAAAATAGCTAGGCAACTCACGCTAATCACTGGACAAATTTTTATGGACTTCTGAATTTTAAAGGAAAAGAGACGATGAAAGAATGGAAAGAGGGTGTGAGTGTTTGAGGAAGACTTCTTCATTGTGGTTGCAATATTCCTAGATAGTACATAAGTAATCGGAATAAAAACAAGGAGGAAAAACAACACTGTGAGGAAGTGGAAGGCAATCAAAATTGCTAAAACTTTGGGCGCCTGGGTGGCTCAATGGGTTAAGCTGCTGCCTTCGGCTCAGGTCATGATCTCAGGGTCCTGGGATTGAGTCCCACATGGGGCTCTCTGCTCGGCAGGGAGCCTGCTTCCTCCTCTCTCTCTCTGCCTGCCTCTCTGCCTATTTGTGTTCTCTCTCTGTCAAATAAATAAATAAAATATTAAAAAAAGAAATTTTAAAAAATTGGTAAAATGTTGCTGGTGACTAGAAAACCTGATGAGAAAAGAGAGAAGATGCTTTGAACTAACAGTGCCCTGTGACACTGGAGCATAATGCAAATACCTAAGAGAAAAGAAAGCCTTTGTTTCCCTGAGCAATAAAGAAGACTTTTAGTCATTAGCAGGTTTGGGGAAATCTGTTAGTGGCTTCCAAGAAGAAACTCCGAGGCAATTAATGGCTGCTGACTATAACGTCCAAGGAAGGTTTTGTGGACAGCCTATTGCCAGGAGGGAAGATCTTATTATTTATTAATTTCCCCATGCTAATTATCGTTTATGTGGCAGAGAATCTGATAGAATTTTTGAAATGGCTTTCTTTTTTTTTTTTTTTAAGATTTTATTTACTTATTTGACAGACAGAGATCACAAGTAGGCAGAGAGGCAGGCAGAGAGAGAGAGAGGGAAGCAGGCTCCCCGCCGAGCAGAGAGCCCGACGCGGGACTCGATCCCAAGACCCTGAGATCATGACCCGAGCCGAAGGCATCAGCTCAACCCACTGAGCCACCCAGGCGCCCCTGAAATGGCTTTCTTTAGGTTAGTCTGTATATGGACAAATGCCACTGCCAGAGTCAACTGGCAAGGCATCTCTAAGAAACTGTAGATTTTCAGGTGAAAACCTAAAAGGCTTGAAGATCCAATTTTATCTCTTCTTGCAATGGAAGTTTATCACTTTAGAGCAGAAAGAAAATTGGGAGTGAACAAATGGTTGCTGTGTAGAAAAACATGACTTATTTTCCTTGACATGATTTCATCTATGAGAATGTGTTCTTGATTTGGGTTGAATTATTTGAAAAGGTCAAAGAAGAGTGACCCAGAAAATTGCTGATAGAACTGGTAGGATTCTGGGTGCCTGGGTTGCTCAGTTGGTTAAGTGACTGCCTTTGGCTTAGGTCATGATCCTGGAGTCCCAGGATGCAGGACTGCATCCGGCTCCCTGCTCAGTGGGGAGACTGCTTCTTCCTCTGACCCTTCCCCACCATGCACGCTCTCTCTCACTTGTTCCGTCTCAAATAAATAAATAAAATTTAAAAAAGGAAAAAAAAAAGAACTGGTAAGAGTTTAATCTAAAAGTGGAGAAAAGGAAGAGAGAGAGAGAGAGAGAAAAAAATTCTTTGATTCAAAACAAAAACCCTGGAGTATATCCATTTTGAAAACTAAGATTCTCCTGTGCATTAGCTTGTTTAATCATCTCCACTAACTTATTGGATAGGGTTTATTTATTTATTTATTTAAAAATTATCAGATGAGGAAAATGGGGCCTGAAGAAGTTAAAAAACTTGGTCAAGTTCATATTTTTAGCAAAAATTTAGCATCGACAATCCTGCTCCTTGTGCCCAGGGGCTTGAATACCATTCTCTTGGTCTTCTTGATGTGAACATGTCACAATAAAAGGGGCAGTAACAGACAAAGTGCCAAGAAATTCAGTAAAAACAAAAAACTGAGTGGGAATTGGTCTGCAAATGAAGTGAGATCATTTATAGAGTGGACCTGGCCTTTCAAATGATCCAGAGGCATTACGTCCTAGGCTCCACAGGAACTAGCCCAAGTGATGTCTGCGTGTCTGTTGCTAATACATTTTGAGGACTTGTGGGGAATGGAAGGAATGTTACAAACTGGAGGTGCAAAAATAACATTCTAGTTTATAATAAATGGAAGACAAAGTACTCTATGTATCCTGCAGATTGTTGAGCTTGAAGTGATTCCAGATAAAGACCTATAGAACTGCAGTTTTGCAAACTTGGGTTGTCCATGCCCATGGCTGTCCATGCCCTGGGGTTCTTACAGAAACCAGAAGGCTAGCATGGCAAGAGGAAGCGCCTGGGCATGAGGAAGAAGTACAAGGAGAGGAGGGGTACCTGCACTGAGACTCCCACAGAAGCATCTATGCTTTGCTTTTCTCAGATAACATTTTCGTAGGGAAGAAGAGTTCTATGATTTCAAAGGTAATCTTGAAAAAAACCTCACACGTACACAATGGACTAATAAACTCTTGATTTGTGAACACCTGGGGAGAACTATAGTAAGCTCGCCTCCCCACAGGGAGTTGAGTAAGGATCAATAAAGGAAGTTGTCCGTCCTTATTTTTTAATAACTTTTATCCTATTCCTTCCTCCACATCTTTCTTCTTTCTCTCTCCTTCCCTTCCTCCTTCATCTCTACCTTCCTTATTCTCTCCTCCTTCCTTCCTTCCTTGCTTGCTTATTAACATTACCAGACAATTCTGTAGACACGTAGAGTCTGATTTCCTGCAAGACATTGACAATAACTTTTAATAACATCTTCATGGATGAGAATGAGTGATGAATGGTAGCATAATTAGGTAAAATTGTAAGTAGTTGATTAATTGGATGCAAAAGTTGGAAATTTAATGAGTTGTTAATGTAGAAAGATACCTCAAGTGAAGGCTCAGAGCACTATCTTCTTCACAGTGATAGTCAACAGTTTCAATTAATAACTTTATTTCAATTAATAAAACATGCTGATCCAATTGGCATGTTACACAAAGCTGTGAGAAATAACACATTTATTTTCAGATGCTTTCTTTTAAAGTGCTTCAGCAGGCTGGAGTGGGGATATAAACATATATGGCAGCCCAGCAGGCCCCATGACCACACCAGCAGAGAACATGGGGCAAGTCATCGACTAGGGAAGACAAGGGGAAGTTTCAGCCAAGCTTCTAGAGAATTACCTGTCAGTAAGCTGCAAGAGGGTCCATATGGACCCATGAAGGTCATTCCCATGGCCGCACGATAAAAGCCAACCTCAGACGCCATCCATGCCAAGAGAGACTGTAAGGTACCTGCACCAGCTGGAGGAGCAGATGAAACTGAAGAAATGACGCACTACGTACAATTGTGCCGGTGTGCACCCAGCCATGAGCCGAGCGACACTTCCATTCTGTCCTTGCTGCTCTCAGCGCCTGGCACGAGTTAGACAGGGACGTTTGAAAATGGGAACAGGTGGAGTGAGAGAGAAGGACTCTGGAGAATTGGAGGGAGATCAGAGAGGGAGTTACAAGCATCGGCTGAGAGATCAATACTTAATTACATTAAATATTCACCTGAATGTGAGTATATTTTGATTCATATCTACTATGTCTCTAAGTAGCAAGGTTAATCACTGCCAAATAGGAATAGAACCTCATAGGGAAACTTAGTTTTGTTAAACATTAAAAAAAAAAAAAAAGAAAAAATCCCTTTTCTCCCTTTCTCTCTCTGTCTCTGTCTCTCACTCTCGCCTTTGCTCGTTTTGACTTTAGCTGACTTGATACTGTTCCATTACAACCATCCTTATTTCATAAGCAAAGCACTATGAAGAGTACTTAGTGCTTGGTAATTGCCAGTAGATGACAGTTTTTATAAATAGAAGTCCTATTTTACTGCATAGTGTCCAGGACACACATGGAAAATTATAGTCAGTTTAAAATTAATAAACTAGGGTGTACCCACAAGAAACTCTCCAAAATAATGAGTATAGTTCTCGCACCAGGTAGAGAGGTATTAACACTCCCCAAAAGGGCTCATGTGTACAACTGATGTGTATAAAGCAAGTGAGAGGGAGAGGGTGACATTGTGGCTCCCAGGAAAGGATGGTGATCTAAGGTTTATCATGAAGAAGAAGCAATCTAAGCCAGATGTCTAGGCATCCAAGCTTGTTATAGAAGTGCCAAAGGACTAGGTTCCCAATTATAGGTAGTTACAAAGGGGAACTATTTTGAATGCTTCTTTAAAAAATTTTATTTATTTATTTGAGATAGAATGAGAGAGACAGAGAGAGAGAGAGAGAGAGAGAGAGAGAATGCACAAGCACGGGGAGCAGCAGGCAGAGCAAGAAGCAGATTGCCTGCCAGGCAGGAAGCCTGATGTGGGGCTTGATCCCAGGACTCTAGGATCATGACTCAAGCTGAAGGCAGACACCCAACAGATTGAGCCACTCAGGCACCCCCAAAGGGAGACTATTTTGGAATGCTGTTTATGTATAAGGGGAAAGAAATTAGGAAGAATTAACTCCATGCAAAATTAGGAGCTAAGACAATGGGTTTTGTAGTGGCATGGGACAAGATTTGGCTCTATGCAGGTGTGGGTTAAAAATGCAGGTGTGGGTTATTATTATCATACATACAGTAGTCCCCCCCTTATTCACAGTTTTGCTTTCTGCAGTTTCAGCTATCCATGGTCAACTGCAGTCCAGACATAGGTGATTTTCCTTCTGACATAGCATTAGAAGGTCAACAATAGCTTCATTCTATGTCACAGTGCCTGTGTCATTCACCTTGCTTCATCTCATCAAGTAGGCATCTTATCATCACACATCATCACAAGAAGAAGAAGGTGAGTACATACAGTAGTTAAAATTGTTCTATTTAATTATTAGTTATTATTAATTTTATACTGTGCCTAATTTATAAATTAAACTTTATAATAGGTATGTATGTGTAGGAGAAACATAGTATATATAGGGTTCCATATTATTTCTGATTTGAAGCATCTACTGGGACATTTCCCCTATGGATAAGGGAATACTACAATATTAGATTTTGAGTTGAGTTTATATTATTATGCAATGAGTTGGATTGGGAGATTCAGACTTACATATACAAAAATCTTGTCCTTAAGTAATCTGCAGTTTGGTGAATGTAGGCATATCAACAATTACAGAGATAAATTGTTATCCTGTGAAACATGTGCCTGGGTACAGTAAAAGGTAGATCAGGGAAGATTTCCAAAAAAAATAAATACTTGATCTGAGTCTGAAAAGATGAGTATATTTCCTAAAAAATGACTAGGAAGGGGCCTTTAGGGAGGGTCTCATGGTGTTCTGAGCCAGAGAGCATATTGTTATAAAATAGTCTCACAAATTCAAAATGGAGCAGGAATTCATTGCTCTTGGGCTCTAAAAGAGATTATTATGAGAAACCAAAGTTATGGAAATGTATAAATCCTCGATTATAGAGAACCTTAATAGGATGCCATTTTCTTGTAGAGTAGGGAACCACTGAAGAATTTTAGGCGACAAAATGACAAATCACATGGGGGGAAGGTTTGAAGATGAAATGGAAGACAGAAAGAGCAAAGAGTGTCTGGTTCAAGGTAAGGGCTGATGAGATCCTGAAGGGAAGCGGAAGTGGAGGCGGTGGCGGAGGGGAAGAAGAATTAATAGATTTTTGTCATCTGGCTTTTAGGCGAGAGGGAGAAAGGTAAGTCTCGACTGGATGTCAGACTTCAGCCAAAAACATCTACCAAGAACAGTAACACAAGGTAACAAACACATGGTAGGAAACTCATTTCAGTAACACAAGGTAGGAGAATCGTTTCAGTAGAAGAAGAAGAGTTCAGTTTCATATATACTGACTTCAAGGTGCCTGTAGTTATCTGAGTGGCAGTGTCCTGCAGGCAGCTGACTCTATGGGTCTGGAGCTCAGAAATGGATGGAATAATGATACATATCACAAGCACATAAACAGCAGCAGAATCACTGAGTTAAGTGTATAATAAGAAGTATTAGTGTAGGGGTGCCTGGGTGGGACAGTGGTTAAGCCTTGCCTTCAGCTCAGGTCATGATCTCAGGGTGCTGGGATCGAGCCCCACATTGGGCTCTCTGCTCAGCAGGGAGCCTGCTTCCCCCTCTCTCTCTGCCTGCCTCTCTGCCTTCTTGTGATCCCTCTTTCTCTCTGTCAAATAAATAAATAAAATCTTAAAAAAAGAAGTATTAGTGTATAATGGGAAGAAGGAATGTGTAAAATTTTACATTATATTAAGATATAAACAGGTTCCTGGAAGACCAGAAGTCAGCAGAAGTGATTAGAAGGAATATGTGGAGAGATAAAAGGAAAATGTATGTGATGTAGATAGTGGATGCCAAGGAATAAATGTCCAGAAGAAAGGAGTATGCAATATTGTGGCAGAGAAAGTCAAAACAAGTTGAGGACTAAAAACTGTACGTTGAACGGACTTGCCAGGGTAGAAATTATTTTGCAGAGAGTAGAACAAGAATGCCAGGTAAGAGAATGGACAAATGAGCATACGTTATTAATTTAAGGAATGTGCCTGAGATGAATTTTAAAGGACAGGTATCCCTTCTTTACAAATGGGAGAAGTGATGAGGTCCACTATGGCTGAATGTGTATGTAAGAACTGGAGATACCTGAGGACAGCTGAGTTTTCTCGGACAAGTGGGAGACAAGGGATGTGGGCTGCCCAAAGCACAGGTGACTGGAGGAGGGAAGTTGCTATCTGATACCTCCACTTTCATGTATTTAAGGCACCCCACTTTCAACCTACAGACAATCTAACTTATGATCTCCTTGCCAGCTTCAACCTCTATTTTGAGCTCTAAATCCATTGATTTAAATAAGTACTTTATGGGGCTCTCTGTTAAAGATAGCCTGAAACTCCGATCTTTTCTAGATGGACCTGAAGATCTGTCAGATCTTCCTGACTTCCGGTCAGGAAGATGTATATGATAACTTTAAGAAGGGGCTGTTAGGAGATTTATTTTTGATCTAATCAGGGCTGAGACAAAAAAAGATCTCTTTTTTGTCAAATCTTCTCTTTCATCCTTCAAAATCCAGTTTGTCCTGTTTGTTTTGCCATGTACATATCTCCACAGTCAGTTAATTGTGCTCTGTCTCATTGCCACTATTCCAGCCAAAGCTGCTGTCTTCTCTTACCTGTACAATGCAGTAGCCAGTAGTGTGGAAGCTATTTAACAAACTGAGACAGTCTCTTTTGTTATCTGTGCTGTTCCCATAGTCTGGAAGCAAAGGAGGATTGGCAGTTGGTAAATACTGAATATATATTGATTGAATGGATCAAAGGATAGCTTCCTAACTGATTTCCTGGCCTCCTGTCTTACTCTATCCATACTTTTTCTTTAAATTTTTTGCTATTCAAAGTGTAGTTGCAGCTACTTCACCTGGGTGTTTGTTAGAAATGCAGGCACTAGGGTCCACCCCCAGAAATACTTGATCAGAATCTGCGTTTAAGGGGCGCCTGGGTGGCTCAGTGGGTTAAGCCTCTGCCTTCGGCTCAGGTCATGATCTCAGGGTCCTGAGATCGAGTCCCGCATCGGGCTCTCTGCACAGCAGGGAGCCTGCTTCCTCCTCTCTCTCTCTCTGCCTGCCTCTCTGCCTACTTGTGATCTCTCTCTGTCAAATAAATAAATAAAATCTTAAAAAAAAAAAAAAAAAGAATCTGCGTTTAACAACATCCCCAAGTTTTTTGTAGGCATGTTTATGTTTGGAAAGCAGTGCTCTGAATAGTATCCAGAGAGATCTTTCAAAATACAAATATAATTATGTCACCTATGCTTTTAAAAACATTTCAATGGTTTCCATTGCTCTTGGAATAAAGACTAACATCACAAATATATCTGAGAGGACACTAGTCTAGTATCGTGCATCTCCTCTCCTCCAAACTTTTTCCCACCTGTGTCCCCCTCAGCCACTCTAGCCTTGTCTCAGGTACCTGAACATGCCTTGCTTCATCCTACCACAGGGCCTTGGCTTCTGCTGTTTCTTCTACCCTGCTTGCTTCTGTTCTTAACCCCAATAAAGCCTTTCACCTACTTAACCCATACTCATCTTTAAAATGTCATATCAATTTTAATTGCTATTTAGTAAAGACTTTTGACCTCTCCCCCACACTCTGATTCCTCCTCTATGTAGTCTCAAAGACCATGTTTCTTTTCCATGTGGTATTAATGTAGCTGTAATTCATTCTTATTCTGGGTGTTCTAGTATTGTGTGAGTACTGACTGGCTGGCTCCACAATTGGAATGTGAAATTTATGAAGGCAGAAAAAGTGTCTCTTTTGTTCACCATAATATTTCAGTTACCTAGCAAAGGTTTATAATCTAAAAGATATTTATTTAAAGACAGAATGAAAGCAATCAAGAAAGAATGAATTTTTGTCTTATATTGAAGTCACTAAGGAATATGGTAAAACTTGGAGACAGAAAGCGAAAACTGAGGGAATAGTTTTCCAGCTCTGAATTAATAAATGTTATTGGTCAGGAAGATGTATATAATAACTTTAAGGAGGGGCTGTTAGGAGATTTATTTTTTATCTAATCAGGGCTGAGAAAAGATCCAAGTGCTATGAAGTCACTGAAAATAATTAAAATGCGTTCACTGAAATTAAAAAAAAAAAAAGTAATTGCAATATTGTTAAAATAGTAATCTTGCTTTGACTTTGAGTTTAATAGACAAACAATAGACACTTTCCAATCATTATTTTGAATTTCTTAACCATCTCACAATGCTGCATTAATTTATCAGGACACGAGGAAAATGGATCTCAGAGGAAGGAACTTCCTCAAGTCACATAGCAGGTGTGAGCTTAAATTTGTTTGAATCTAAAGCAGAGCTATTTTTACTACCTTATGCTCTGACCCTGTGAACAAAATATTGTTTATATGTGCTGCTTCACTATTAACAGGTTTTAGTCTTGAGTGCTGAGAAGAAAAATACTTTGGTTAAAAAAATAATAAAAGGCTATAAAAGCTTCTTAGAGAAATTTTTAAATGCAACGTGTGTGCTCTTTTAGGAAATGAAATTTTATATATTGTTAGTAAAGCAGATATCAACAGAGAACGGGTTTGATAACAAAAAACCCCCCACCAGTTCCCTCATGAGCACTGTCTGTTCTTATATGCAAAGGCTACAAGGTGGGACAATATTTTACTTGGAAAAAAGTGTGCAAAACTTGGAACGTTACTACCAGAAATTCATACATATTTGGAATTATTTTATTTGCATTAGGAAAACCTGGATATCTGTGCAAAAACAGCAAACACATTTGCAAGCCAAAGTCCAATCTCGAGATAAATTAACGAGGGCAGAAACAATCAGATAACAAGATCCAATACCAGACGTGTCTCCTTATTCTCATTTTAACAGTAACATGTGCTCGAATTCACAATGGCTGACTTTAGAATCTAATCTGCCTACACCTTTCAGTACATATTCCTTATTGACGTCAACGTAAGTTCTGCCTCACAGAACGAACATAATAATAGAACAGATTCTCAGGGCAGTGCTGAGGTTAATAAAAAGTCATAAATATACAACATAAGGGAAACATAAGACTGGTAGGACCTACCATAGTAATAAAACCTATTTCTGATTAAAAAGGAAATGTTCTGAATTTTTTTGAGATGAAAATTCTCATAGTAGATTCCTCTTTTTCATTAACCAGTAAGGCCTGGTAATTTTATCTTACAGATTGGACTGGAAGATTGTATGCGGCGTCATAGAGAGAAACCGCTGCAGGGCATCATCAGTACCCTCTCAGCAGGACCTGGTGCCGCCCGCTTACTGTGATTTCCCCTTCCCTTCTAAGTTATAGGTAGTTTCCCAGCTGATGGAATTAATGGGGTGAAAGGCTGAAGGATGTGACACTAATAATCCCGGGAACCACCACAACAAAAGGAATCCGCATTCTTTGCTGCTCTGTGCCATTTATGCGCACCCCTTCTTAAATTACATCCATTGTACGATTTACAGGCGTCTCTTCTTTATCTAGAGAGTCATCTGGATCAAAACAGTGATACAGCGTTGTTGTCAATTGCCACAAAGCCGACTTTATGCTCAAGGTCCGTCTTGAATTTCTGCTTCGTCACAGGCAGACCACAAATGAGCATGATGACAGTCTCGGAATGATCTTTACTACCGGGCTGCCCATCTTGGCAACGCTGGTTTTTCAAGGGTGTTATTGAGTGCTTCACTGGTGCCTCAGGATCGTGTAACTCACTAACACGCCCAGGGGGAGCTTACCGCAGGGAGAAATCAATGTTACGATTCACATGCCTCGCTAGGACATCAAAAGAGTTTTCTGGATATTGAGTATTTGGCAAATTCCAAAAACTGGAGAGAAAAACAGATGGTTTCAAGGCAGCTGAATACAATAAAATTTTATTCCTTCTCAACTTTATATAATCAAATACTGCGTGTGTATGTGTGCATGTGTGTGTGTATAAAATCCAGAAAGCTGCTTGAATTTTCATTTCCCTGATGGGCCGTGAGCATAGAACAGCTTTCCCCTCAGCTAAGATCAGGAGAAGAAGAAAATGGAAGGAGTTATTTTTCCTAAGTGACACTGTTTCCAATTAATAGAACAGGGACATGAAAAGGGTCATGTGGTTTACAAAGTCCATGGTATGGAGAGTTGCTGAAATAATTGCTGAGGTTGGAAGCTCCATCAGCCTGTCAGATCCTTCCCCTGCACAAGCACTTTTATAGTTCCCTTTAAGAGACCACTGTGTAACCTTCACAGGCCAAACATCTACCCAGCAGCACATGATTAAACTCTCAAACATATATAAAAAGAGCCCTGCTGGATATTCTCTTTTCAACCGGCCGGTATTTCAGGCTTCACAATGTCATGTTTTTTATAACAGCTTGCATTATGAAGAAAGGCTGTATAACTGGAGGACGAACCAGCAGAGGTTGAACAAAGTGAATGCTGCAAATTGCATGTCTTCCTGAAACTATTAAAGGCAACTCAGCGATTCAAAACTCAGTGATGTTTGTTACAAATACACATACATTCCATATTACCTACCTTGATCAAAAGTATATGTTAAATTCTACCCTAAAGATGATTTAAGAAGATGAGAGAGACTGATACATAACTTACTATTATCACTATTATCAAGTACTAGTCCTGTGCCCAGTAATGAAAGAATATTGAATCAAAATGTAGGCTGTCTATCCTAGAGTGGTTAATCACACAGGCACTGTCATCTGACGCCTTGGGTTCAAATCCCAGCCTTTTCATTCTTCCTAGCTGCATGTCCTTGAGTGAGATGGTTCACCTCTCTAGCCTCGGGTTCCTCATCTATAAAATGGTAGTAATAGCTTTCTCCTAACTGGGCATATGAGGTTGGGGGGATCCAACTTTGTTAAAAGCATTTCAGATAATACCTAGAGGTTGTCAATGCTCAGCAATGGCTTCTTTGATTTTTGATGACTTCATTATTACTACCATTGTTCTTTGGTTGTAAATACTATAAATAAATAAAAATTGCTATGTTTGTGTGTGTGTGTGTGTGTGTGTGTGTGTGTATGTGTGGAATATGGTAAACTCTTAGAAGACCAGAACACTACGTTTCTGAGAATTGCGTGCTGGTCCATGGCCTACTGCATATTATAATAAGTATTTGTCAAATTCTGCATTCGTCAGTTAGTATGTGGAGCAATCAGGAAAGATTGTCCTAAAGGGCAATAAAAAGCACAGACACACACACACACACACACACTCAAAAAACAGGTCCTCTGATTTGGTTTACTCTTCATTAGTGAGGAGACTATCCAAAAACTTGAAAAGCTTAAATTGACAATAAGAAGGTTTGTTGACTATGAGAGGGTATTTATGGCAGATGGAGGAAGAAGAAGTGAATAGTCACATACAAAGATCAACTCTGTCAACTGATATTTTGAGCTTACTGTCTAGCACTAGGCACTTCTCTGCATTATGTTTTAGACTTGAAAGTCTTACAGGTGTTTTCTAAAATGCATTCTCTGTCCTCTGGAAAGCTTATATTAAAAGACTGTATGCCTTCAAGTAGTTTAAATACCACCTCTTTGTATTACTGTTTTTGGATTAGTTAAGAAAGGTTTTTTGTGCTTTTTATTGCTCTTTAGGACAATGCTTAGGGATTGTCATACTGTGCTACTGATGAGGGCAGAATGTGACCGATACTTACAAAGAAGCCAGTAGGCCGTACAGCCGCACACAGTCATGAGATAGTGTTCTAATCTTTTAAGAGTTCACTGTCTGAGGATGAAGAGATGCAGATACACAAGTACAGCTGAACGTGAGGAATGCTTTTCCTAGGGTTTCACGGGGGCAGAGTCCTGGGCAGGAAGGGGCGAATGATTAAGGAAGGGTTCTCAAAAGAATTAATATTTGGACTGACTCCTAAGAAGAAGTGGTAGGAAACCTGAAGAGAGGAATCAGAAAGGAATGCCATGTATAAAATCCGTGATGTGCTGGGGGCGCCACGGCTTTTATTTTCAGCATTAGTGAAGACCACGTGAATGGCCCAGGTGAGTCGGTTAAGCACAAGTAAGCAGAACCACATCACAAGGGGCTTTGCAAGGAAATTTAGTTTATACTCAGAAGGTGACTGGAGCTACCAAAAAGCTTTGAGCAGAGAAGTTTTATGATATCTGGCTGTGAGGAAGGGAATTAATTTTGGGGTGGTGGCAGGGAGATTAGTTAGACAAAACCTTAGAGGAGAAGTTATGAGCCAGCTGCTGTGGACTCTTCGGATTTTAAAGTTGTCAGAGGCTGTATGTTCAACATATAAATCCACTTGTATCCAAGAAGAGAAATTGAAAATTGATGTCCAGGTAAAATTTTGCAGTCATGATTGCTTACTATCTAAGCTTACATTTTTACATCAGTTTCTCTGCCCCAAAGTTTTTTGTTCTTTTTTTTTTTTTTTAAAAAAAGATTTTATTTATTTATTTGACAGAGATCACAAGTAGGCAGAGAGGCAGGCAGGGAGAGTGAGAGGGAAGTAGGCTCCCTGCCGAGCAGAGAGCCCGATGCGATGCGGGGCTCAATCCCAGGACCCTGAGATCATGACCTGAGCTGAAGGCAGCTGCTTAACCCACTGAGCCACCCAGGTGCCCCTGCTTTGTTCTTAAAATATGTATAATTGTGTTAGAAATCAGAGCAAATAAAGAAGGGACTCTCTTGCTGGGGTTTTGTTCGACCACAACTTTTTCATCAGTTCATGAAGGACAAATCTGTTCTTGCTTTTGTCAAATCATTTAAACCGGAAAGGGCAGTGATGCCTTATCATGCTCTGCACGTGTATCTATTATCTTATTCCTGCTCAAAGTATCTTATTCTTCTCTCAAAGTAATTAATAAATATTTTCATTTTCAAGACAAATAGAGCTTCAAGAAGTATGTAAAAATTTTTCCAGAAAAATATCTTAATAATATGGATAGCCAGTGGGTCTGGTTCCAGGTGGAAGAAGCATGCAGGCCTGAGGTAGTTTTGTGATAAGAAAAAAAGACATGTATTTTTATTTCTTAAGGGTATTTTTCCAAAATACCCACATAAAAGTGGCTAGCTTCATTTTTTATTTTACTTCTGGCACGTGTGCACCATTTGTAGGATTACAAGGAGAGTCATAAAATTTGCTCTGCTCTCTGGGAAGAGGTGGCTTTCCCAGTTGACAGAAAAATTGAATATAGGCACAAATATATTTTAAAAAGGCTACATTACATGTGTAATATATACATATGTATGGCAGAAAGCTTTATGTTTCAAAAAAATTTCCAATAAAATCTATTCAGATAGAATGTGTGTGAGGGCACAAGAATGACAGTGTTTCCTGAGCCATGGCTGAAAACTGTGGTAAGTTTTTCTGGTTTTTTGTGTCAGAGAAAACTGGAAAAACTCATAACCTCTAAAATATAGGACTGAATCAGTTGAGCTATGGAAGTCTAGATTTTTACTTGGGGCTTCTCTAACTTAAAAGTGGAAGTATGATTAATAAACAAACAAGAATTCATGTTCATTTACCTTTCATTGGTGTCAATGTCCCCCTTTTTTTAAGTGTGCTCAAATCTTGATAAATTTTTAGGACAAAGAAACTTAAAAATATCTGGGAAATTAATATCAGCAGCACAATAAAAGCATGACAGAGCCTTTGGGGTTGATCGGAGGATGAAAACTTCTTAGATTTACGACTTCTTGAGAGGATTTTCCTGTCAAAATATAGAAAATAAGTTGTTTTAATTAAAGTACATTATATTATTACCATTAGGAAGAGGAGAGCTATATTTCTCTTTAGTGATCAATGAAATTATGAAAAGTATATGAAATACAACAGGAAAAATTGTACAATAAAATGAACTGGATATCTTAACTAAATCAGTGCTATAAATTGAAATTATAATATATACTCAAGACAGTGAAATTATTTTGTTTTTATACATTTGATTAATAATAGCAATTTTTAAGAAAAAATAATATTTTAAGTTAATATATCTGAAAGGAGGTCTTGCAATGGTGTGTAGTCAATGATGTACAGTTTTTCTCCTTTTGTACATTGGGAGAAAAGCAGGGCAACCGCTTTATTATCACATTAAATGTAAACTTGACTTTGATCTATAAAGTTCAAGAGCTCTTTCCTTCTTCCCTCCCTACCTCTTTTTCCTCCTTCCTCCTTTTCTTCCTTATTTGCTTCCTGTTTTCCTTTTTTTTTCTTTCTTCCATGTGCTCATTTTTTAAACTGTTGCCTATTTAGAAAAAAAAAAACATCTTGGTGTGATTTTTCTTCTTCTTTGAATTTTCTGTTTTGAATTATTTACTAAGCAAATTTAACTTTAATTAATTTAATTTTCCTACAGCTAATGGTATCATTGGAGGTTACTGAGCAAAGTTGTGTTCTGGCCATAAACGGTTGGACAAATTGGTAGGATTACAGTCTGAGGGACAGGAGGCTATTACAATAGGCCACACAGGAGAGACTGGGGCTTAGGTTAGGTTGGCAACAATGGGAAGGGAAGAAGCGATAGTCTGGATAAGGAGGAATCAGAGGGACCTACAATTGGATTTTTGAGGAGTGAGAGAGAGAGCTGTAACTAAAGATTCAGGCATCCCATGATGAAGAGTAAATGATGGGAATACATATAATAGAAAAGAGAGTAAAATATAGAGAGAAAGTGGTGGCATTAGATATAATTTGAGAGAAAAAAATGCATTAGAAAAATGTACATCTACTGTCCACATTGAACAGGCAGCCTTGTGAGTTTTCTTAGCTGATCACATAATAAGCAGTCTTAATGATAGGGAAGCACACTGTCCTAGCCATAGCGGTTGTTTCAATACAAAGTCATAAGATATGATAAAGGATGGTAAAGCTGAAGGTAAAAGCTGGGTATAAGAAAGCAAGTTGTACCAGCCGATTTTGGTTAGTGTTTTTTTCCAGATTAAAAAACAAGATTCGCTTCTCCTTTTGCAAGCACATGTGTGGATGCATGTGACTCTTGACCATGTGGTAAGTACAGGTGTAACAACCATAACCAAACTACTGAACATTCACTCAGTAATGGGAGCTGTGTGAAACTGTAGTAAGAATTCACATTTTCTCTTCACAGCAGCATTTAAGGTGGTAGTGCTATTACTTTCAGTTTACAGATGAGGACGCTGAGACTCAGGAAAATTAAAAAAATTGATTCAACTTCCCGAAGCTGGTAAATGGTAGGGGAAAGATGTAAATCTAAGCATTCTTATTCCAGAATCTCAGTTCTTAACAAATATACCTGACTCTCAAACTCTACGTTGGCTTTGAAAAAACGTACATAATGTCTTGTAAAAATTCCCAAGCATGAATTTCCTTTCATCTCCAACTTCATCACAGCATGCGGAGAGTGGAGGACTTACCGGAATGTATTTAAAATAGGAGCATATCGGCAACTTCTTTCATCAGTGTAGAGAGAAGATGTATAGTCTAGGTTTCTGTGGGGAAGGATTCAAGAGCATATAATATGGACGCATCAAACCTGTCATGTATGCATTTAATGAAACAGTATTTCTCTTAAGATAATTCATTCTCAGATGTAATGTCTCTTGGTGGATGATTTAGCACAAATAGCTAAAGAATTTCCATCCCCATTTTCCGCCCTTTCTTGGTCTTTTCAGACCTGGTATGCTTTGTACCTTCTCTACATAGCAAATTTCTACACATTCCACAGGACTTGGGTCCAAATGGATTCATTAATAATTCCAGAGTGTTAGTAGCTCTCTTTCTGGGATTATCTAGCAATTTGTATGTAACACATCACTTTACACAATCCTATCTTGAGGTCAAGGATCATACCTCTTATATTTCCTATTACCTGATGCATAGCAGGATACATTAGAGATTGTTGAGCTGATGAATATATGAAAAATAGGTGTATTTCAAAATACCATTGTGAGCATTTCAAGCCTGAGTTTCACAGCCCTTTGTTCTAAGGAGCACAAATGACTTTTGGAAGTTCTGAGGAACTATAGAGGCTTGGTGAACAAAAGATTTCATTTAAGGGCCAAATGAAATTGTTAAAGTAATTTTACTTGAAAGCTCTAATGCACACTGCCTGACTACATTTTTAAAAATATGACTGTTGATGGTGCTTTCTTCAATTTTTCTTTCCAATTCTGAATCCATTCTTGATTGCCCTGAGTATCATCTTGCTGTTCAGAGTGAATGTCCAATTATATTTAATTGCATCACTTTTCACAGTTAAAATTTCCACCATGACCAATTTCTCTGTGTTCCTGGATAGCTTTATGAGTAATCTATTATTTTTTTAATTTCCAATTTGAAATAATGATATGCTCAATTTGCTTCTTATGTTTGTCTAAATATATGTGTCTGTGGATATCAGTTGACTTTATCCATTCTAGCAAATTTAATTCACTTTAATTATAAACTTGCTATGTTTTTGCTTAGACCAGGCACACTATAAGATTCAACAGTTTTCTCTGCTATAACAATTATATTTCTCAGATGGCAAATTATTGTGCCAGAGCCATCAAATGACCTGACATAGTTAGCCAAGAGGATAATGGATGCAAATGGAGGGTTTATTTGGCATGCATAACTGAGGTGATTGTCTTTTTTTTTCTTTTTTTGCAACTTGAAGAGAATAACTTTTATACACTGCCGGGCGGAAATGATGAAGGGAACCATTTTTCTTTTCCCTCTTATCTTAAGTAACATATTCAGTCATTCCTGCAACTTTAGTGCAATAAGTTCCTCTGAATGAAGTTATGCTCTCCTCTTCATAGAGATAGAGAGGAAATCTGCTTTGCACTTTCTAATAACAGATAGAAAGGGCCTTATAAGGCAATGGGATTAGAGTAGGACATTAGCATGTGGGATTCCCCACACAATTTCCTCTGAGTTGCATTCACTGCCTCTCTTGTCCCCAACCATAGAGGCAGATATCTGACCATGAGACAATATATCTGTCTTTAATCATTCAAGCAGCCGCTGGTACAAGGTTACCATTGGCACAGAATTTTCTCTTTCTCCCAAGTACAATGGAATCTTACTTATAAGTAAGGTACACTTTAAAACCAATTATTTCAATAAGCATTTTCTGAACCGTAGCTACATGCCCAGCGCTAGCAGTGTGTGGAAGTTCGGTGGTGAATGCTGGAACAAGAGGGAAGCATGGGCATCAAGCGATTTAAATAACTGTGGGACATCTGCTACTAAGGAGACATTCTGAGAATAAATGAAGGCCGGTTGGAATGACCTACCCAAGGTCACCAATGAGAGGGGCCACATGGAGCATAGATCATTTGCCCCAGACCTCATGGAAACAAGTAAAAGCATTGATAACTCCTAATCTACCACCTCCAGTCAGTAAAATGCACAAAGGTTTCAGTACCTACACAGAGTAAGGAGGAAGACCAAGGGCTACCGTCTAAGTTTTAATACTTAGAAACTGAATGAACAGCATTTCCTGAGCCTCCAATTATCTGATCTGCAAACTAAGAAAATCTACTTAGTATTGTTGTGACGACTGAACTGATACATTCAGTGCAGCGCTCAATCAGTGGTGGCCATTGGTTTCAGTAAGACCCTGCATATGAACTTTCCAATAATGGAAGATGAAAAGAAAAATGTAGAATTTTTTAAACAGACTGTAGTTTAGTTCTTCCTTACTTAAATTCGGTTCAGAACTGCTTCTAACCTGGTTGGAAAAATCTCTACTGATGCCTGGCCTGCTTGGGAACAGTCTGGAGGGAATACTGGCCATAGTGGCCTTGCCTCCTCTTTCCCTTCCTTCCTTCCCTTCTCTTTTTCCCCTCTTTCAGCACTTGGGGTCCATTTTATTGGTCTCTGTTGAAGGAATTATTATTTCCAGAGAAATTGAAACGCTGCATTCGCACCGCAGCTGGGAGCAGCTGGGAGGACCCCAGCCTGCTGGAGTGGGATGCAGATGACTTCTGGATCTTCTGTGGCGATTTGGGCAATGAAGTGAATGATGACATCTTAGCACGCGCCTTCAGCCGCTTCCCATCCTTCCTTAAGGCTAAGGTGATCCGAGACAAGCGCACAGGCAAGATCAAGGGCTGTGGCTTCGTCAGCTTTAAGGACCCCAGCGACTACGTGCGCGCCATGCGTGAGATGAATGGGAAGTATGTGGGCTCACGCCCCATCAAGCTCCGCAAGAGTATGTGGAAGGACCGGAACCTGGATGTGGTGCGCAAGAAGCAGAAGGAAAAGAAGAAGCTGGGCCTGAGATAGGGTTGGTGGCCAGGCACCCGCTCCCTCCTGGCCGGGCGCTGGCTCTTCTCCCCATTCTCTTTCTGGGGGGAGGAGGCGCCAGGGAATAAAGTTGTCAGGTTAAAAAGAAACCCCACCTAGTTTGTGCTTATCTCTTCTGGAATCTGAGGAAATTGGGCTCTAAGTATTACAAATAAGAACTTAGGAACTTTTTTAGTAGCCTGGACATTTAGGGAGTCCATGAAAAAGCAGAAACAGGATCAAACAAAATAAAACAAACAAACAAAAAAAAATAGATAAACGGAAACTGGAGAAAACCAAACAAAACCCTGGTGCAGGTTTTCTTTATGCTCTTGCTAATTAATATACACCAAGCCACTAGTCACAGCTGAATAAGCAAGGCTTTTAACCTCAAATCTGTGTATTGAAATTATTTCCACATAAATGATTATTCTTCTGATTCAGTTTTTAGTTAACATGTTTGTTTAAGGAATGAATATATTAACTTTAAGCAAGAGGGCTTTAAATGTCAGCAATATGAGCAATTCCTTAAAAAGAAAAAATCCTATCCTTTCAATTGCCAGAGACCATTTTTGTTCAGGAGGGAAAATATCTGATTTCAATTGTTTCCTGTTCTTTACAGTTTTCTTCTCTTTTATGGAATCATTAGACAAACAGTGTAGTACTCCATGGGTCTTATAAGAAATCTTTCACCTATAAGTCCTTTCTCATTTTCTGTGCCCAATGAGAAGGGATTTGGGGTATGCCACCAGGAGAAGGGGGATTACTAAATGACATTTTCAATTGTTCGAGTGCTGTGTGATTTAGAGACAGCGAATTTAGTGGGTTCAATTTTAATCTGTTTTACACAAGAGTGTCACTTTACATCATGTGAAAAATATACTTCTTCAGCTGGGACACAAAACAGGAAAATACTTCTTTTAACCTTTCGATATATCTCCTAGGGTAATAAACAGACCCTGTCTTTGTTTCTCATATCTTACAGACTAGTTTTTCCACAGTTTTCACCTTAGATTATGATGTCTGAACATCACTGTTTGTCCTAACATTTAATATGCTCGGTGCTTTAATGCTTACGTGTCATAACAACAAAGCATTTGATTTCTGCGTGACAAGCTTATCTTTACCGAGGATATGTAAAACATGTTATCATTTCCAACTAAAATACAGTTTTGTTTTGTTTTGTTTTATCAACAAGATTCATTCAGAGTTAATTACCCAAGGACATCCTGGAAAGTCCTTAGGATTACGTCATGCTTACCTCCAGTCTCTTTTGATTCTGGAGACTTCTCGCACAAAGACATTGAAAGTTAACATCATGGCATGACAGAGTTAAACAGTCTACTAAAGACATTGGAATGATTTCCCATAAATGCAGACATGCGAAGCATCTGCAGCCTTCACAATACATAAAATTACTAAAAGCAAAGCAAAAAACTGGGGGAAGGTGCTATATTCTATGCCAATCAGTGTCTCATTTTCATTGTTGTCTGCAAATTTTTAATCTAAATGTTTTTTGCCCTGTGTAGGATCAGCCTTTTTTGGGGTTAATCTGAAGACTTTGAAACTGTTGTTATTGTTGGCAATTTGGAGCTGTTTCCCCCAAAGGACTGTAATCAGTTTCCTTTTAAAGAATAAGTGATGGTTGAAAGAGAGTGACGGGCAGAAAATTAACAATAAAATGATTGTAAAATGGAAATATATGAAGTAGCTTGAAAAATTGTCTTATCATATTGGCCAATTAGTCTGAAACAAGCTGTAAACCCCTGCTATTGTAAATGCCAAATCTATATGTGTATCAAAAGTGGTTCAATTTTAATCCATCCATATGCCTACAATTTAGAAAAATAAATAGAAGACACCTGGAGACAAACATTCCAAAATGACCTTATTTATAGTTAATCAATATTGGACAATAACCACATGGATTTTTATTTTTTTCTGTTATGCCTGGCTGTAAACATAGAGATACAGAGTAGTCACAGATTATAAATGAGTTGTAGCTTAAAAAGAGACACACCTCGGTCATCCTGATACCTTTTTGTTAAGAGATAGGTAATTTGATAAATATTTGTGCATTAAAATGCTCTCTTAAAAATTATTAAGATCACTTAGCAACTAGATACAGTAATAAAATACCCCATTGTCTCATCTTTTAATGCTTAGATGAAATATTTTTCTGTCATATATCTAATACCTTTGCATATCTACAGATAGAATTTCTGAGTGTTCATTTTCCCTATGGCCTCATACACACATATAGCTGTAAACCGGGCAGTCTGTTTTGAATAAAATTAGGCTAATCCACATATCATAAAACTTACCCTTTTTGAGTTTGATGCATTAGTGAAACTTTACTTTTGTGAAACTCTTCCAAGTCCGAGTCATTGTTTAAGAGAGTATATTTTTCTTCCTTGTCCACTTCCATCATTTTCGTTTCTGAAAATCTTGATTCAATAATCTCTAAAAGTCTGCTTAAATCTTACAGTGGTTTTAAAGGAATGACTATAAATTCAATTGGTATTCTCTAACAACATTTAGGGAAAAAAACTTCAGGGCAGATGTTTTACTAGTCTGAGCTCCCTGATTTACTGTTAAGTCTAAAACCCAAGTGGCCTACAGGGCTTTTCTGCCAAAGGCTCCTCCCATTGTCACGGAGGGTAGGATTTCAGGTCCACTTGCGCAGGACCCAATGTGTTGGGGTGGGGAAAGAGAGAACAAATCTAGCAAGATAGAGAACTCACTTATAGGAAGGGGACTTGAAAACCAGTACCTGTAATTCTCCAACAACCTGTTTGGTGAATTTTCATCTAATTTTTTCCTTTCAACTGAAACTGTTATTTAAAAAGAAAATCAAAAAGAAGAATTTTTTAAAAAGGAGGGAAAGCCACAGAGGCATCTCGAGATTATATTCCCCTCAAGACACAGGTTTAATTCTTAGGCAAACACTAAACAGAATTCTTGAGCCAGATTTTTCTCTCTCTAACTCAGGTGATTGCAGTCTCTAGGTTCCATGATGATTTTTATTCAATGAGAATGCAAGTTCTTTCAGACAGCATCTTAAAAACCTTTATTCTGAAAAAAAGAAATAAACAACAACAACAACAAAAACCTTTATTCTGGTATGTAACCCTGTCAACAAAGATTAGTACATGCAAAGACAAATGAGTTGGATATAAAGATTAATTGGATATAAAGAAAGCTCATTAGTCAGATGATTATTAACAAGGGTCAAAAAATTAGTGGATTTCTCCCATGTGAATAATCTGTTGGTTCTACCGATTTCATAAATGTGGTTACTTACACATGCAGTGGCTGTCTTTTCTCTCAGAGAAATAATTCTTAGACTTGATGGCACATTACATTCACCTGGGGAGTGTTTAAAAATACCAGTGCCAGGAACCCAATCCCGATAAATTAAACCAGAATCTTTGAAGGCAGAGCCCATTTGTATATATAAACAACAGCAGCAGCACCCCCCCCAAAAAAAACAAATAAAAAAACCCTTCTCTAAGTAATGCCAAGAACCAGCTCATATTAAAAAATACTGCCCTTAAAGTCTGTTTTCATTGTTCTTACGAGGTAACGTTTTTGTTTGTAAGCATCATAAATCTACTCTTATTAGCTTAGACAATGAATTTGGGGTGTGACAGCGGCTTGGCACCAAGCTTTTGACATTTTCTGGGAATGTGAACTGGATGTGGTACCTGCAAGATTTCTGAATGTTGTCCCTTGAGCATGGGGGAAGTATGTTCTATGTGTGTGACAGGGAGTAAGAGACATTTGGTTGTCAGAAGGGTTGACAGTGGCAGGGGCAGACTAGCTGTTTGTTAGACTGTTCCTCTCTCTCCTGGGCACACAGCTAGATGAGGTACAGATGTGTAGTGCGTGGCCATAGGACTGAGCTCGAGCCAATAGATGGCATAGAAATGATTCTGGCACTTTTGGGTCTGAACCATAAAAATACTTCAGCACTTGCTCAACTCTGAGTACTGTGTGAGCAACAGATTGTTACTGTGGTAAGCTCCTGAAATTTGGGGGATTCTTATTTACAACAGTTGACCTATAGAGCAGAGTATTAGAAGACATGTTCAACAATCAGGCATCTGGAAAAGAAGCATCCAGGCCGGATGTGAAAATTCTAGCAAGCACGTTACTAATTGTAGATTTAGAGAACTATATGTAATTGAGCTCCAACAACTACCAGCTTCTATGTTACATCATTCTTCTGTTTACTGGAAGTCATATTCTGAATTATTCTATGGTGATCAGCTGTCCCATCCTGGGTCAGTTCGTGAGCTGTGTGTGTCCAGTGGACAGGGTCCAGAGTGAAGAAAATAGGGAACCTCTTCAGTACACCTCCCAGGCGGGCTGTTAGGATTCTCCCCTCCCTGCCCCATTTAATTTTTTTTCTGTTATATTTTAATTATCGCTGTTATTATTTATACAGTGCCTTTATGTAAAAACCCTCAAAGCCTATATGAAATTAGTGGGGCAAAAATAAATAAATGTATAAATAATAAATAGATGAAGGATTCTATTTCTTTCCTCTTTTTAAATTAGCAGTGGTATTTATTTCTCCACAGGCCTCTGGCATCATTTATATTCTTCAAACTCTTCAAAGGTTTCTAACAGTAGTTCACTGATCTCATTTACACCTTTCCTTATATCCTGAGATATAATTATCCTCCCACCATGAGAATTTAATTCATTTACAACAGCCAAGGTATTCTCTTACAATCTCCTCATTCATATTCGGTTTTACTACCTTCTTACGGTGCTGAAGATCATTCTCCTTGACAAGGAAGATAGAAACACGATAATAGAGATAATGTGCTTCATATTGTCCGTCAATAACATATCATAGGCTGCTGAAGGCAAACATTTGTTTTTTATCATCTTTCTTGATTCAAATTCAAGCATAAGAGTGGACACTGTTGTTCAGAGCAATTTTTTTAAAAAGCCTAAACTCGTTAGTACCTTTAGATGCAAGAACATTAAACTTGTTAGTACGTGTCATCTTCTTATTGATCTTAAAATGCATTTTCTCCACCATTTGAATATGGATTTTAAAGTATGAGCTCATCAGAGCATGTACACACACACACACACACACACACACACGCATTTCTTAGGTGTCTTTTATCTTTCTCAATGGGATCATATATGATGAAAAAAATAAAGATTATATTTCTAAGAACCCCTAAGCACCTTCTATGACAAGATCTCATATCATGAGATCAATACTATGTCTTTCCTAGATATTTGGGTTTCTGCCTTCAAGGATACATGTCTTCATCTTCACGGTTATTATAAAATCTAAAGTCACATACTTTCTTTGTCCTTGTGTCATCTTTGCAATGAGAAGGAATAACACTACCAGAGGAAGGCTAGCCATCCTTTAAAAGAAGTGATTGATGACCACATTTCAGGATTTGGTTCTCAGATTTGCTACCTTACAAACATAATTGTTAATGTATGCAGAGTCACTAGCCTAGCTGCAGAACTAGCCAGGAGCACAGCAAAATACAATTTAAAAAAACAGGATGACAGTTTATGAATTTATACTAATAGACCTGTATCAACCAGGACACGCAGATACTTGCATTAACTGATGAGCTTATTCTTTTTCTGTAGTCAAGCGTACACAAATGCACAATTGTCGTAAAAAATCATAAAATCAGATAAAATAAAATCAGTTGGATGATTTTAACCATTAGGATTTCATTCGATGAAAGACTGAGGAAGATATCTAAATATCAAATGTTTTCCCCACAGCTGTTCAGAAACTCTTACAGTCTTTCAATGTGTTTGGGGATTTATTATTTCTATGACTGTTTCACCTCTGATTTTTATTTATACAATTATAAAAATAAGTTGTAAGAATCAACTGCATTTTTATAGGAATTATTCATAGTTGAAATTAATTTTTATTTTTTGAGGAAATGTTCTAAAATTGGTGTTAGTAGACTCCTGGAGTTTTGAGGATAAGATTTTTAAGAGTCTCTGAGTATATTTTCCTTTATAATAAGCTCTATTGCCCCTCAATTTTCAGGACTCTGCTATAGTTGATTAAGGTCCTTAGTCCTGGGTAATACCAAAGACACTACTGACTTGAAAGTATGATTTCTCCCAATTCTTTCCTTCCATTTCTAATCATATACACTATAGCTTTCATTAGATACCGTAGCTCATTGATTCAGGTTACAGACTTGTCCATCAGCCATTTATCTCCCTATGAAAAACTAAAAACTCTCTTGTCTTTCACTAGCCGGTCATTCATAAATTACCTTCAGTGACCTGTTTTTTTTTTTTTTTTTTTTTTTTTAAAGAAACTAAAACAGTCAAATACTTTATTATTCCATTTGTACAATATCTTGAAATAGCAAAATTGTAGAGATGGAGAATGCATTAGTGTTGCCAAGAGTTAGGGAAGGTAGTGGGGTATAAGTTGGATGGGGGTCCAAAATAGTAACACAAAGGACACTTATGATAAAACTGTTCTCTGCTCTGTACCCTGATTGTGATGTTGGTCACAGAAATCTACATGCAAGATGGAACTTAAATGCACACACACAAAAGAATGCAGGTAAAACATTGAAATCTGAGTAAGATCTGTGGATTATATTACTGTCAATTTCCTGGTTGTGATATTGTCCTATAATTTTTTAAAATATTACCACTGGGGGGAGTTTGGGTAATGAGTGCATAGAATCCAACTCCATTGTTCACTCCATGTGAATTTACCATTGCCTCAAAATAAAAAAGTAACTGAAAAAAGGATACTGGATATATATAAGAAGATTTTAAACAGGAAATCCATGAAAAAAAAGAAAGGTATAAATAAAGTATCAAGTTTCAGTACGATTTGCTCAGAAAGTCCTAGTGTGCAGAAACAAAATCATTTCCTTTCAGGATCATGCTCCCCAAGGTGAATTTACCTAGTTCTTTATGCTCTTATCTGTCAGTTATTTAGTTCTCTAAAAGTAATCTTGTTTTTCTATTTTCAAATTTTCTGTGGCTGATGGAGGATGCTTCTTGATTCCTGCTCATTTTTCTTCAATACAAATTCATTCTTATTGCCTTGGAGTAGTGGATTTCTTTCTTCCTAAGATGAATTTTTCAGCAAGACAAGAACTTGTTAGGAACTATGCTTATTAGATAAACAAACTCTTAGGATTTCCCAGTGTCTGGAAGTTGCCATTGGCTTCTTACCTTTGGCCAGGAATGGATCAGATAATCTAGAACACTTGCACAGTAATATTATCTTCGCTTCTCTTTCCAATTCTCTTCAGCCATATGTTTACAAGTCAACTTGCATGGGACCAAAAGATTAAAAAAATTTCATGAAGGTAACTATCTTCTTGGGACCCTACTTTCTTCTCTAAACAGGTCTCTCTCTCTCTCTCTCTCTCTTTTTTAACATGGGGAATATGCACTTTTATTGCTATAAACCAGCATTTAGCTCCATTTCAACAGGTCTCAATGAAACATAAGAGATTTTATTAACCACTCTAAATGTGTAGCTGTGACTTCAGTTGGTCTTCCAACATCACCTGAGGAAACTGCTATGTTCTTGGAAGCTCATTTTCCCATTCTCCATGATGACTTTTGCAAACATGCTCTATTTTTCCTCAAAACTCTCTTGTCTGTCTTTACTTCAAAGGAAATCAAAGACTTTATAGATGAATAATCATAACTCGGGGGTTGAGGAGAGAACTACTTGTGTCTTCAGCCACCTTCACCTGTTTCTTTTCTTTTGTAATATTTGTAGTTCTTTTTATGTGTCAGTGATCTAGATGTTGGATTTATAGAGGGAGAAATGCAAGTCTGTTAGTAAGTTCCACTTGACTTGCTAAGTGTTACTGCAGAGGTATGGTTGGGTTTAGTGTGCTAACAGAATAGAACTCTAATCAGACAGATGAGTCAAGAATTTTACTTGTGTGTGTTTCATGAACTAAGTCTTGAAGGATGAGTAAGGGGTAGAGTAGACAGTGCAGTGTGAAGTCCTCCATGCTCCTTGGGCTCCTTTTGCAGAGCTCCTTAATTTCTTTACTTCACCATTTCCCTCTACAATAACTTTGTTTTTAAGCTTATCTTTTCACACAGAATGTCTATTTCTTTTTGGGTGTTAGATTCAAATATTCAAATATGAATATGAACTCAATCCTTGCTAATTGATGTCTATCATCTTAACCAAATTTTGAATCTTTATTAGCTGCATCATTATCTCTCTTCTGAACTAGTCCTCTTTGGCTCATCAGACTTCTTAGACTATTGTGTGTCCATTTGTACCATCTAAGTCAAGGGAGACATTGAAGCCCATGCCTGACTCCAATTGCCTTCATTTTTTGCTTCTCCAATCCATCCGGAACTTATAACTAATTTTCCTCGACTGACACATTCATCTTGTTACTGCTTTATGAGGTGCACAGAAGAGTAGGATTCTGCTGAAGGCAGACCACCTTGACAAACTGTGGATACCACTTACTAGTTTCTGAGTTATAAAGAGGCTGTTTACAGGGCATCTGGGTGGCTCAGTTCGTTAAGCAACTGCCCTCGGCTCATCATGATCCCAGGGTCCTGGGATCAAGCTCCAAGTTGGGCTACCTGCTCTGCAGGGAGCCTACTTCTCCCTCTCTCTCTGCCTGCAGTTCTCCCTGCTTGTGTTATCTCTATCTCTCTCTGTCAAACAAATAAATAAAATCTTTAAAAACAAACAAACAAACAAACAAACAAACAAATAAATAAAGAGGTTGTTTCCTCATCTACTGAATAAGGCTGATGATAATGTCTGGACTGCCCAATGCAGGTAATCATTGTGAGAAAGCTCAGAAAATCCATCAAAATTCTAAATTATTATTATCCCACATTAAGTTTATATTTCTTCTTTCCATTTGAAACTCTATACACAATTTTTCTACATAGACTATTCCACATTTCTTCAGTGCTCTCAAAACGAACCCTTTAGAATAAGGCTTTCACAGACCTAAAAATATAATAAAAGTTTTCCTATCTTTATATTTTTGTTTTATTTTTTCTTTGTGTGGATTATCATTCTTTTATACACACATCTGTGAAGATATAGTATTAGATCCAGTTCAATCTTTATTTCCCCTGTAATATTTTTTCTCCATTCTTAGTCTTCATGCATCTCTTCCTTCTTTAAACCTTATCACTCATAGCCTGTTGCAATACTCACTATAAGTTAATTACACTTTTGTTTTTATTATTTTGCTCTCACTTTAACAACTACTAAACTGTGGTGAATAGGGTAGGTAATAAGTAATAGTTTCGATTTGCTGATAAAAATAGCAAGCATTGTGTTATATAACAAATACAAATCATTCTTTAAAATAGCTTATTCCTAATATTGTTTGCAAAAGAACTGATGAACCAGTTAGGGTATATTAACAAGACAAAAATTATTACTTTATAGATTATGAATTGCTAAATAAACGTGATGATTTTAATATTCAAGTGAACCACAAGGACAAACAGCCTAAATGATAAATTAAAAGTCTGCAGTGTGCTTGTGTCACAATGAGTTCCACCATGGGTAGATTTCTTATTAATCATGTTTACCTTGGGTATTGGGTTAAATGTTTAAATAACAGGATAAGAGTCTTGCTGGCAACTTCATTCTTGATTTCCAGGCTTTGGAAGACAGCATCTCTCCTCTCCCTCCCTGGAGGAGGGGAAGTCCATCAAAATGTCATTATTCTGCGTATGTAACATGTCATTTCTCTTGGTTCCTTGCAGGTAAAGCTGTAGTCAGTGCTTGGTGATGAAGCGCTGTCGATTGATCCTCATAGATTCACTCCCTTCCCCTCCTTTCAACAAAGATCCTGTTTTTAATCACCTTGCTGTGTACTTCCTTCCCCTTATCCATTATGCAAGGAGGTCAGCTAGTTACACTCAATATGACTAATTAAAAAGAGTACTCCAAGGTAAAGCCCACAGAGGCACTCTGGTAATTGCAGTGATATCTGTGAATAATAATGACAATTAATGAGACCTGTAATAGCTTTGTAAATAGTCATTTGCCCACTCACAGGAAGTGGATTGCAATTTACACTGAGTGAGGAGAGTCAACTCTTGTGAAATAAGTCAATCAGAGAAAGACAACTATCATATCATCTCCCTGATATGAGGAAGTGGAGATGCAACATGTGGGGGTTAAGGGAGTAGGAGAAGAATAAATGAAACAAGATGGGATCAGGAGGGAGACAAACCTCAAGAGACTCTTAATCTCACAAAACAAACTGAGGGTTGCTGGGGGAGGAGGGTTGGGAGAAGGGGGTGGGGTTATGGACATTGGAGAGGGTATGTGCTATGGTGAGTGCTGTGAAGTGTGTAAACCTGGCGATTCACAGACCTGTACCCCTGGCAATAAAAATACAGTATATGTTTATAAATAAATAAATAAATGAATTAAAAAACAAAACAAAACACCCCCCCCAAACCCCCAAAACATTCTTTTCTGCCCTCTCAAACTAACTCTGTTTTTGGCACTTCAGAAATTCCTGAAAGGGGCCGACTTGAAACCATGCTTGGAAAGACAGTTCAGTGTTCCGGTGCAGGAAATGAACAGATCACCTTTGCATGGGCTACTTAATGGAAAAAGTTTTAGTTAGGCTAAACTAAAGTACCTTTGGGAATGGGAAGAAGGAAGGCCAGATTCAAATGCAAAAGAAATATAGAAAGTTGCTGGAAATAGAATTTTCTCATTTCATAGCTAGAAGGGTCATTAAAAGCTATCTAATGAGAAAACTGAGGTCATATAAGGTATAGGTCTTATAACTTGCTTGTGTCAGAGTTGGGACAAGAGGACAGAAATCCTGGCTCCCTGCCAGTGATCTTCACAGAGTAGATCTCTAAGGGCTTTGAAAGACTTGTGAAAGGACATGGATTGTATTGAGCTGGGAAGGCCCCTCCACAGTGTCATAGTACTGTCTAGGAGTTAAACTGACTGCCAATGGCAGTTTGCTAGAGGAGGAATGTGGGATTGTGAAGAAGAAGAAAATAGCCAGAAGTATATCAAGGTTGATAGCAAAAGTGATCATGAAAACAAAAGAACTGAACATCATGCCCCAAACGGAATCAGAAACATCTGAACCTGTTTCACTAACTTAAAAGTAAACAAACACACCCCCTTAACTTGTTGATAATACTTTGTTGTCTGCAAAATCAGCATCTCCTTCTCAGTGGATTCTAAATCTCTTCAATATCATTCCACCTTCAGATCTTAGAAAAAGGGATATATCCTTCAGAATATTTCCCCCAATTTCTGGCAGTGTTCAATCCAGCCCTCCATTAAAGACTTTCACAACACTGTGAATCTTTCTTCCATAGCAAATGTCTCAGTTGAAGTTTTGTAATTGTTGTCCAGTTTATTTGATTAATGTGGATCTTCATTACTAAGTTTAAATCCCAGGACACCAGGGCAGTATCTCTTTTTACATTCCGTTGTATTATTCTTTCCCGGCTTGGGCTCAACTCTGAGTAGGCACTTAGTTTTCACAAATAACTGAATAAATAAATGAAGAAAAGAGATGAACTAGAGAATCATTTTAGAGGAAAGAAACACACAGCACATTGCTTTGTGAGGAATGCTGGTTAGCCTCCCTCCCGAGGGATCCCAGTCTGCCTCCCTCACTTGAATCTTCCCCACGTGGCTGTCATTGGACCCTCAGGCTTGCAAGGTATGTTTGGTGGTTCAAAGGATAAATATTTTTGATGTTAGGAGGTAAATGTGGCTATTAACTACTATATTTACAGTTCTAAAAATGTTAACAAGTTTACTGGCCAGTAGGAAATTGATTGGTTTGTGGGAAATTTACATATGAAATGATTCAATTTGCTCAAGACTTCATGGCAGTGGGAATAGATGAGCACCAGCTGTTCAGAAGTAAGAGCTTCAGGCAAGTTCCTTTACTACCCTCGAGGTCTAATTTACATCTGAAGGGGCAGTTTGTACAAGAGGCTTGGGCAGTCCCATTTGGATTTCATTCGCACATTCTCACTTATTAAAACTTAAAGAAGGCGGGGCGCCTGGGTGACTCAGTGGGTTAAAGCCTCTGCCTTCTGCTCAGGTCATGATCTCAGGGTCCTGGGATCCTGCCCTGCATCAGGCTCTCTGCTCAGCAGGGAGCCTGCTTCCTCCTCTCTGCCTGCCTCTCTGCCTACTTGTAATCTCTGTCAAATAAATAAATAAAATCTTAAAAAAAAAAAACAAAAAAACTTAAAGAAGGCTTTGACAAATTGTATTGGAACGGCTGGATATCTATATGCAAAAAATGAAGTTGGATCACATACTGTGTACCAGATATGAAATTTACCGAAAATGTGTCATAGACCTGTGTGTAAGAGTTAAAACTTTAAGACTCTTAGAAGAAAACAGAAGAATAGATCTTCATAGTTTCTTAGATATGACACCAAAAGCACAAGTGACACACACACAAAATAAATAAGACTTCATGAAAATTTACAAGGTTGTGCTTCCTATGACACGTAAGACAGTTAAAAGAGAACTCATACAATGGGAGAAAATATTTGCAAATCATGTGTCTTGTAATGGACTTACTTGTATCCAGAATATACTAATTACTCTCACAATCCAACAATAAAGAGCAGACTATCCAATTAAAATAGGATAATGGATTCGAATAGACATTTCACCAGGGACCACATACGATGGTCCAATAAACAAACAAAAAAATGCCCCACATCCTTAGTCATTTGAGAAATGCAAATCAAAAGCACAATGAAATATTACCTCAAACTAACCGATACCTAAAATAAAAAAGACAGACTAGTATTGGAGAGGATGTGGAGAAATTGGGCCCCTCATATATCGCTTGGTAAGATTGTACAATACTGTAGCCATTTAGCAAAACAGTTTGCATTTCCTCAAAACGTGACACATGGAGTTTCCATATGACCCAGAAATTCCACTCCTAGATATATACTCAGGAGAATTTAAAAAATAAATCCACCTAAGAATTTATACAGTAGTGTTCATACAAGCATTATAATAATCAAGAAGTGAATCCATCCAAATGCCCATTAGCTGCTGAATGGATAAGCAAAAAATGTATATCCATATAATTGAATATTATTCTTCAATAAAAAGGAATGAAGTACTAATACTTGCTACAATCTGGATGACTCTTGGAAACATTATGCTAAGTGAAGGATGCTAGACACAAAGTTCATATATTGAATAACTACTTTCCTATGCTCTATCTAGAAGAAGCAAATTCATAAAGAGAGAAAGTAGGTTCATGGTTGCCAGGAACTGGGAGGGAAGAGTAATGGGGACTAAATGCTGTTGGGTACAGAATTTATTTTGGGAATGATGGAAATATTCTAAAATTGGATCATGGTGATAGTTGCACAGCTGTGAAAATAATGAATATTGAATTGTACATATTTAAAAGGTGAATTTTATGGAATGGGGATGATCTCAGTAAAGCTTTTATTAAAAACTGAGCAGGAGGAAATTCAAGTGAAAACAATACGACTTTATACCTCTTGCATCACTGACACAACATTCTAGAACTAGCTAGAATGTATAGTGGGAGATGTTATGTTTTCATATAGCTAAGTTTTTAAATCTTGGAGTTTATACAGGAAAAAAATCTGTATTATTTTGCTCAGTATATTTACATTTACTCTTGACAGAATGAGTTATTTGGGGCAGTGATTACTAGATATGACTGAATTCCAATGACCTTGGATGCTAATATTTAATCATCTTATATATATACTTATAAGAGCATATATGTATAGAAAGATGTGAAGAATTAATTGTTCTATGTCTAGTAGAAGAAGTTCTGTCATGAGTAGATGTTGACTTTCATCAACTACTTTTGTTTCTGCCTCTATTAATATGACCATTTTCCTTCAATCTGCTCACAGGATGAATTCCATTAATTAATTTTATAGTGGTAAACCATCTTTACATTAAAATTGAAGGTTAACATGTAATAGGTGTCTTCTTTCACCCACTACTAGTGGATGCCAGAGTGTATTCAAGTGTAACTGCCATGAAGTCAGTGTAACCTCCAGAGTCAGCACCTACCATAGTCTGGCCCCTGGCCATTCCTGAAAGAAGGTTTGTTTGAACTTCTTAGGGGTACATGTGGCCATGATAACTAAGGCCACTTGAGATTACACTTTTTTCTTGAGATTTTCAGGCTACAGAAGTGGTGTGAATTCTAGCACTAAACGCATTTAGGTTTGTGGTTAAGAGTTATAAAGATGAAGGGGCATCTAGCTGGCTCAGTCAGTGGAATACGTAGTTCTTGGTCTCAGGGCTGTGGGTCCAATCCCCACACTGGATGTAGGGATTACTTGAAAAAAAGTTTTTTTAAATCTTTTTAAGAAAAGAATTATAATGGTGAGGACTAGTAAATATCTTCACATTTTCCTCTTTGGGTACATTTTTTTCAGGGTCACTCACAGAGGCCATCACCCTGCTTCTTTTTCTGGTCCATTTCAAATATTTAGATTCTATGGCTTCTTAACCCAGGCAAAGATTTCAGGCAAAAGTTGGCTCCAATACTTAACCACCCCTCTAGATTTCCAGTTATGCACTGTTTTAAGCTTCAGAAGAAATTAGTTTCCTTTCACAGAAGTTCAGGATTCACTGAGCTTTTCTTACTGGTTGTGTTACCCTTACCTGTGTGACCATTTTTTTTAGTTTCCCAATCTCCTCACCCTAGACATTCTGATTAAGTATGTCTGAGAAAACCCGCTAATACCACCATGTTACTAATGGACATTTATACTTTTACTTCTCTTACATTCTGGAAGATGTAGGGTAGAATCTCAGAACAGAGGCATGTCGAGACCCATGTTTCCCAAGACTGTTGCCTATAGTACCACTTCTAGAAGATGTTCTGGCAAATGGGTTTTCATGATCAAATAAAGCTGAACAATGTTGCGCACCATGGCCCCATTTTGAAGATATACAGTAAGAACTTGCACAGTACAAGTCCAGGAAAGTCATTCCATAAATGATACTACTTTATGTTGCTTATCATTTTTCTTAAAGCTTATTAACATATAAAGAAAATAGTATTCTAAAGAATGAACACACTCATTTTCTAAGTAAGGAAGCACAATGTCAAAGCTGTTCATTGATATTGATACAGTTAGTGACAGAGTTAGGAGTAGAGACAGGTCATGCTCTTAGCCCATCTCTCTTGCTCTCACCACACACATCTGGAATAGGGTGAGCAGGAATATCAAAGAAATGGGTTACAGATGACATAGATATTCATATATTTGTCATTAACAAGAGGACCCAATAAGTTATAACATGAAAGCCTTTCCAAAGGGGATCTCTGGGATGTCTAGATAGTCAAGGAGGGATGATGAAAGCGTTAAATTTCAGAACAGTGGAATAAATATCAGGCATTCACAAAAGGCAAGGAAAAGACTTGGTGGCTCAGCTCTCCTACTTCTTATCATGACCAATTAACCTCTTATTAATTACTTGCTAAGCAGGTGTTTGAACAAACAGAGAAACTCTACCTTAATGAATTCTTCAATGTGGGATTAATTTCTGTACATTTAAATTCTGTACAACACAAAACTACTTTCTTCCTTTCATTCTTTTAAAACCTCTGCTTATAAGCATTAAGGAATTGATTATCTTAATCCTCCAAAGACAAAAAATTTAGACTAAAAAAAAGTAACCTCTTCCACAGTATTATAGAAGTCATTTTTCTTTTTCTTTTTTTTTTGTAGTATTATAGAATCTTTAAAATGCCAGTCTGTTATGACAAATACCTTGACTACTTTATCTTCATATTCTGTCATTACCTAAAATATATATTTTATTTATTTCTATCTATATTATGAAAATATTCTCATTTAATAAAAACAAACCTGTTGGGGCGCCTGGGTGGCTCAGTGGTTAAGCCGCTGCCTTCTGCTCAGGTCATGATCTCGGGGTCCTGGGATCGAGCCCCGCATCGGGCTCTCTGCTCAGCAGGGAGCCTGCTTCCTCCTCTCTCTCTGCCTGCCTCTCTGCCTACTTGTGATCTCTGTCTGTCAAATAAATAAATAAAATCTTAAAAAAAAAAAAAAAGCAAACCTGTTATTTACTCCTTTTCTATGTCACAGGAATTTTTAAATAAATGAATACTTGGAAGTCGATGAAAACTGTGATGAAGATTACTGTATTTGCAGCTAGCTAACCACTCTCAGCTGGTGCTTTTCTATTTACCCCCAATTCATGGAGGCACCTTGTTAGACCCACACTGTGGAAAACTGTAGAAATAGATGAGAAATCTGCAGTTCTATCTATAGCCTCCATTTCCCCTCCAGCTTCATCTCCTGGTAGTGCTGGGTAGGCCTGGGGAAGGAACTCTCTTCCATCCTCCACTGCCATTCTCTGTTAGAAATCTGTTTTCTGTTCTCCTCTGACTTCTGCCTACTATCCTCAACCAATCGCTGATTTGGTTTTCCCTGCAGCCAGAGAACCCCAGGACTAAATTCTCCTCCAGCCCAGGTCTGTTCTAAACCCGTACTTAGAACTAGACGTCAGCAGTGCAATCCTTCCCATAGTCCATGGAACACATGGCAATTATGCATATCTGACTTGTTAGACTTGAAAGCAATCAGAAATAAGTACCTTACAGGGAAAATAATTAAGTTATATGGCAAATATATCTGCTTCCAGACCAGGGAAGAGAACTGTAATTTATATCCTTTATAAGATTTCCTTAATGAGTATATTTTTATTTATTTTTTATTATTTTTTTAAAGATTTTATTTATTTTTTTGACAGAGATCACAAGTAGGCAGAGTCAGGCAGAGAGAGAGGAGGAAGCAGGCTCCCTGCTGAGCTGAGAGCCCGATGTGGTACTCCATCCAAGGATCCTGGGATCATGACCTGAGCCGAAGGCAGAGGCTTTAACCCACTGAGCCACCCAGGCGCCCCAGTGAGTACATTTTTTAAAAAAAATTTTTTTAAAGAGAGAGAACGAGCAAGCGGAGAGAGACAACACAAGCCAGGGAGAGGAGCAGAGGTGAGGGAGAAACAGTGCTGAGGTCTCGTTTAATCAATGATTAAAATAATCTATGCTCTATTTTCTGGCTGGAATAACAGACTTCAACAGAACAGTGAGGAATGAAGCTAGTCATTTCAAATCCAGACCCTTTTAAACTCTCCACATTTTATTCCAGGCTTTTGTCTCATTGTTAAATCTCAGAAAGTAATAAACTCACAGAAATATAAACACCAACAATGTATGCAGCTTTCTCAGAGACAGAGTCTACATTCATATTGAAGAGAAGAAATATTTTCCAGATGGCACCATAATATGTCAAGACTTTTCCCAGCTCACAGTGCATATAACATTTAAGATAATTATGCAAGGAATTTTAATTCCCCAATTCTGAAGTATTTCAAACCTGCAGAAAATCATAATCATCAAGATTAAAAATATTACAATTTGCTATAGTGATTTAGATGTTTTAATATTTAATATTTAATATTTAATATTTAACTAAATATTGCAAATACATCCAAAGCTCAAGGTAACAAGGCAGTATGTGTATTTCTCATGCATGTGTTTATATTTAACTGCATATGGATGCAAAAAAATGTTCTCCTTTTTCTACTATTTCTGCTGCAGATTGAGTAGTGGAGTCGATTAGTGCCTACTACTAAGCCCTCTGAACATTTACACCTGATTTTTCCATAGTTATCTGCATACACACACAAAAAACTGGGAATAGGAGAAGGAAATACCTAAATGTTTTGGAAACGAACCTTTTTCAGATATTTTACCTATCTTTTTCAAACTTGATTATTACATCCATTATATAAATGGGAAAACTGAGACCCTAAGAAGGAAGTAACTTAAGCGATGCCCAGGCTATGTGGTAGTAAAGAGCCAGTATTTGAAATGCACCTCACATCACTCCTGAGCTGGAAGAGGGAAAGTTTAGAGTCTCTACTCTCAGAAGATTTGCTATTTAAACTATGCAGTGGTTAATGTTAATACTATTAAATGAAGGATAACTCTATAATGGAATATGAATAGCACTTTAATAAGTACGTCACCATTACACTTTAAATACAGTCTTTAACAGAATTTTCCATTTCTAAATGTATACTCAAATCATAGAGATATCTCCAAAATGAATTTAGTAATGATGATGAAATTTTGAGACTTTCATTAAGAATAGATTCTTAAGATCATTACCAGAAAAATAAGAAAAAAATCTTTACAAGTAAATGGCTACAAATTGTGAATGAACCAAATGAATTATGTATAATCATTCTTTCAGTAGACTTCTGGTAATGTTTAATGTGAATTTAATATAAAAGTATGCCTGTGAATTAATGTTATTTGGATGTCTTCTAAGGTTTTTGAGGCCTATGATTGGAGATGAGTTTGTTATCACATACTTATTTTTGCTTTAAGAAGGCAGTTTGTAACTTGTTTCTGTTGATATTACCCTTAATGAAATATAATCATGATGTTTTCGAAGATCTTAACTGTAAAGCTTTAATATGCAATACATAAAAGACACTGTAATATTGCTCCTGAAACTTAATGAGAGCAACATTGCTTATTTTATCCATTTTTCCACAGGCAGCTAGAACTCCTTAACAGTTGCGTGACTAATAAAACATGACATCTACTTTCCAATATAGAAACAAGGAAGTAATGCTACTAAGCATTATTGTAAAATGGGTCACAGCCACATAGCAGATTACCTAAAAAAGCTGAGTAGTCTTGCAATTAATGGATAACCTGGAACTATAACTGGGCCGAGGTGTTTTTTGCTTAACCCGTGTTTCATATGACTAAGTGCAGAGCTGTGCAGAAAAAAAAAAAATTCTAATGGCACCATTATCAGCATACACACAGAATATAAATCAATGAATAGCAGAGGAAAAGTGTTATTAAGATAGTATTTATGGAGTGCTCATTCTTTTTATTGACAGGTGCTATACCTTTCACATAGGTTACCTTATTTAACCCCCATGGAAACATCTGGGAATTCATATTATTATTCCCATTTTACTGATGAAAAAGCTGAGGATCAGAATGTTTAAGTAGCTTTGGTAGATCGCGAATTGTGTGTATTGGATATAGATGTCCTTCTGTTTGACTCTGGGGTAATACTTCTTCCCAGTAAACTGCAGAGCAAGAAAGTCTTGCAGGATGAATGCGTCCTTGGGTTCCCCAGAAAGGAGATTCCAAGATGGAATCTGGCATGCAAAATGCTTATTAGTGTTTTTAAGATCAACACCTGTAGAAGAGAGACGAGGAAGCAGGAGTGGGCAGAGTGGTCACACTGTGAAGCAGGTGCAAAGACAGGATCCTACAAGGAGCGATGGAGCTGGGACGACTCTTCAGTGTCATTCCAGAGAAGGCCCTGCCTCATACTCCTACATCAATCAACCACTGACTTTGAGCCACAAAAGAAAGGCATGATGATGGGTGAGGTGACTCCCAGCAGCTGGGCTGCCTCGGGGGGGGGGGGGGGGGGTTGGCAGCTGACGGCGCTCACAGCAGATGAGGCAGAAAGTCCTAAATTCATAACAGTAAACTGAAAGTGTATCTGGTATACGAGTCACAGCGTCTGCCTCACTTGTAAGTTGCTCTTTCCTAAATGCTAAGTGGGCTAAGGGTTTCCTTACTACATCGGTTAAAGATACAGGGAAGGAATGACAACTTTTTTGGATCTGCAAATTATTCCAACTAAGCGACCAGTTTGCCTATGACAAGCTGGAGTTGCAAAACAATGGACACCCTGAAAGACTAAGAAACAAGGAAAACTGCTTGCTGTCTGTCACAAGTAGGGTCTCTTCAGATTAAGGCAGAGGTGGTAATGTATTTTCCAGAAATAAACTGGAAGCTATTTTTCCAAGGAAAATTACAGAGGAGCAAATGATAGGTACATAACAAAGGCTAAGGAGTGTGGCTAAAGGGGGTCCTGCATAATTCAAAGCAACTCTTTGGGAAGAAGCTGATACACAGGGCTGCACAATGTACAAATGTGTACTGGACTTCTATTGAGATTTCAGTCTTAGATGTATAAAGATTTTGAAAAAGGCAAATTTGATACAGTTATTGCAGTTATGAGGCAAAATGTATTCTAGAGCCTTGATTTTTTTTTTTAACTAGGCTTTTCGACGAATCACATCAAGTCTGTAAAGAATTTTATTGCTAACATAAATATGTTTGTTTAATTTTCTGCCTGTTAGTTGACCGTCTTCTGCATATGCATTCATTATTTTGCAAGCTCTTTGCAGGGAAATTAGATTACTGCTGCCTTGACATCTGTGCCTCTTCTCATCTCTATACCCTTTAGTTCTCTGATTTTCCTTGACCTGAGATCTCCTGCATTCTGAGAGAGGAGAGCCATGAAGATGCAAGAAAGTAGAGAAGGTTGATAATAATATACAAAGAAATACCGCAGCACAAACGGCAGCATAAACACAAGTGATGGTTTGGAAATAACCCTGAGAAACAAGATAGGAATCATTTTGTCTTATGTTTGTCAAGTACCTGTGAAAATCACTTCACCTGGAGAGCAGGCACACAGGACCAGGTCCTTACCTTGCACACAGCAGATTCTCAGGTAATGCTAGATTGACACAACATGAGAGGACAAATTAATACAGTTTCTGGCATCCTAGGAATGTATTCGATGTACTTTATGGCAATAACACAAAATTACTAAAATTGAGGGGGGAGACTGACAGGTTTTGTCTGTGTGTGGCATTCTCAATATGACTCATAAATTGAGAGATTTACCATCTCTGGTAATTCCCAGGATATTATACAGGTAACACCTTTGTCTTTTCTGTTCAGTTCCTATTTCTTGAGGTATCTTTCTTAGTATGATTACTAAAGATATATATTCACCTAAAATTCTATAATTTCATCCCATCATAAATTTTACAAAAGCTATAACACCGTATCTTGAGAATAAATCAAAGACCTAATTTCTAGCTATTTTGAGGTAAGAACCAGAGGGGTGAATAAAGTCTAGTTGGAAGCAGAACCTCTATCATGGGAGCAAAGCTTGATATTTGACAGTCTCTCTTGACCCTCATTGGAATTCTTTTCCTTGGTGTTGGTGACTTGGAAATCTTGGTGTCATAAAGTTGAAATCACAGACAAGGCATGGGAAGAGAAGAATATGATAGGTACATGGGAAGAAAACATCCTATACTCTTGTGACAAATATGAACACTTGGAAAATAAAAGCTGGTCATTAATTTTGGGTTTGGGAAGAAAAAAGTGGTTAAGCTGCTGTAGTTAGAGAATTGCTTTTGAAATTGATGAAGGGTGAGAAGTTGGAGTAGAAAGAAACAACGGCAGAGAAGAATACCCTGGAACGAATGTGCTATCATCACAACAACAAATAGCCTTATAGTTGGAAAGTTAACGGGAAATGCATTGCACCACATATTGTTTGCTATGCTCGTCCTTTACAAATGCATTCATTTGCTCATTCAACAACTCTATGAGAACTTTCATATAGGGCAGTAACTTCTCTTTCTTGCTTTCTTAGAGTCTGGAACCTAGTGCTCAGATGAGGTTATCATTTCTATGAAAAAAACTGAGATTGTTAATCAGGATTCCCATAGTATTATACCCGCAGTTCAGTCTCAACTCTGTAACTTAATACCTATATGACCTTGACAGTTAATATGCTTACTCTCTCTGAGTGTTGGCTTTCCCATCCATTAAAGGGTATTCTAATAGAATTTATGCCATGGAACTGAGTATTAAGTGAGGTAATCCATGAATTTGAGTGTCTTTTCACATACTAGCCGGTCACATTTTCTTTTCTTTGGTTTGCCTATTTTCTTTTGCCAAATTTTTGATTGGGCAATTAATTCAGTCTCTGAGTTCCAAGTTGCAGTATTTTGTGTTACTATTTGCATGTTTACCTTTCTCCTTGTCTAGGTGTGGCCTGACAGAAGGGAGGAAGGAATGAAGTTGACAAATACACCATGATAATATATTATGCTGGATTCCATCTTCTCTGGTGAGGTATATATTTATATCTATACCTATATCTATATATCCTTACCTTTGTTGATCTTTGTTTCTTCTTTTTTTAAAGATTTATTTATTTAGTTGAGAGAGACAGTGCACACAAGTCAGGGGGAGGGGCAGAGGAAGCAGGAGAAGCAGACTCTTCACTGAGCAAGGAACAATTGACATGTGGGGCTGGATCTCAGGATGCTGAGATCATGACCGGAACCAAAGGCAACCACTAACTGACTAAGCCACCCAGGTGCCCCTGTTGATCTTTATGTCTATTGCTATCTATACACACACACACACACACACACACATATATACATACATATAATTATCATTGTTATTTTTGATCTGAGAAAAGGGAAAAAATTGTAGGCTTTGTAGTAGTATGGATAAGACTTTTGTAGCTAGTCGGAAACAGAGGAAAAGCCTGGAAGTAGGATCAACTCTAATAAGCCCAAACACAACATTTGAAGTCATATGTCATGTTGTCATATTATATACAATATTAGCTATATAGATATCCACTTAAGTGAATGTGAAATGTAATGAATAATTTTGAAGTCTTGTCAATTTCCTAAAAATAGGAAATTAATGTAATGTAAAACGAATGTGTATTCTATAATTTTGATTTCAATTGTTCAATGGAGGCAATTACAGAATGCACTTTATTTTAATTTAATGACTTTCTGACATACAGTATTATAAGAAAAAAGCATTATAAAGTAATATTACATTTTGTCTTTCATTGTCCTTGCTGTTTATATTTTGTCATTCTGCTCAGTTTGAATACTGATGTGAAGGAGTTTGTTTCACGTCCCTGGTCTTATGCATTGATATTAAGAGATTTAGAATATTAGATACTTAAAATAACAATCTAACATTTCTTAATTTACACATAGACCCCACAAAATAAAGTTTTGCAAATTCTTTACTAAGCTATTTCAAAATAAGTTATACAAAAATAACATGTGATATCTATAAAAACACACAATTAGTAGTAGTAAGGAAATAGTTGAAAATTTAAAGCTCAAATCTATGCCAAATATCATATATATTTAGGATATTTATTTAAGTCTAGTCTTTTACCACAAAAAAGACTTTTATTCATACTTAGGAAAAAAATTTTAAAGGTTCAGTAACATTTTGAATTTTTAAAACACAAAATCTAGTAATCTAAACAACAGTTTTATTTTTTCATCAGATCAGCTGACTAGAGAACATATTGCTATCACTAATTTACCCAACTCAGTATTTAGACTCAGTAATTGAATTCTTCTCAATAAATGTAGAAGTGCCTATAATATATTTATAGTGATTGAAACATTTAAAATGATGCATGCTTAGTTTATGAATATTCTACAATATGTCATAAACTTTTATTTGTTGGCATTTTCCATTTTAGTATATTCCTTTAAAATATACACCTGGAACTCAGTAAATATGAGCACAGTTTAATCTCTCCTTCGGAGAAGTTTTTCATTCTTCAGATGCAACAAAGAAGTCTTAAAAATATAATGTCATCCCTGAGAATATAAGCATCTGGAAGGCGACTGAGTTTGTAAAAACTGCAGTACATTTTTATTATCTAGGCTTATTACAAATTTATCAATCTAAAATGCACTTACTGTTACTTAAGTGAATCAATTGTGAAACGAAATTTTAAAAGTGCCCTTAACTTTAGAGAAAAACCACACTCAATGAGCTGTAGATGACCATTAAAGAGGGCATTTTTCCAAATACTGTTTTGACATTGTGCTCATATTCCTTGACATTTCTTCAAGGTAACTTGTTTGCTTATCATTATTTTTCAAAGAGTAGATTTTTTTTTTTCAAGTAATAGGGAGATAATGTGCATTCAATGAACATGCAAATATCCCCTTTAAGATTTCACATCATTTCTATGCCAGTATCTTAATTTTTATATTTATCTATGTCCATATGGAGTTTAAATAGTCATTTCACTTTATTTCTGGGGTGCCTTCTTTAGTGTATACTTTATTAAAAGTAGCACTGCTGTTGGTGTATTGACTGCAAAATGACAGACATTTTGGTTAAAGGGCTTTTTACATATAAATTTAAAATATCATATTTTGAGAAAACTTGAAGTATCCATTCTAATAGTTTGGTATTTCTTAAAAATGCAAAATCAAGGTATAATATTTTTCATCTTGTAACTAACTTCTAGGTAGCTCTTTTTATATACTATTGTATGATTAAATGAATGCTATGTCTGGTTAAGTTTGCTTAGAACAGTAAACATTGTGGTTTCAGAGTCTACTCTGAAACATTTGACACTTACATAGGTAAGAATTATATAGAACACTCAATTCCCTAAGTTAAATTGTGCAAGACCAAATTGTTTAATGTGACAGCTGTCCCCTGTCAGTAGGATGATATTTCTGTGTGTTAGATATCAGAATGTTGGGGGATGTGGACCAGAATTTACAAGTGGTACCAACTGCTGCAGATGCAGTAAAGCTTTTTAAAAGGTACTATAAGCCTGAAACGGGTTTTCTGTATCGCTATAGCCTAGATAAATTTGTTTTTGCACTGACCACCTGCTATATCATGTTAGAGAAATTTTTGGACCCAAAATGATATGGCTAGACCATCAAACTTCCTCCCTATGTCATGTGTATAAACAGACATGTTCTAGTTGGAAAGAAATCCACTGGATATGTATCATAGCCATCTATCTCATTGCACTGAGTTTCTTCTGTGAATTGTCTTCACTTCTGTCCTCTCTAATTCCTGTGTTCTCCCCTCTCATACATATTCGTTTCACTCATATGCACAATTCAGAATTTGATTCAGGTGTATTTTCCTCTAGGAAATGTTCCCAAATCCACTAAGTCAAGTCCCTTCTCATTTCTCCCACAGAAACCCACATATTATTTTATCAGGATATTAGCTTTCTGTATTGAAACTAATTGGTCATTTTTCTCTTCCCTCACTTAACTCTAGACAACTTGAAGGCAGAAGCTGTAACTTTTTCATTAAACCTAGTAATCCTGAACTATATTAAGGGATCTATAAATGTCTACTAAGTGAATGAATGATATTGTTGTAGGTGAAGTTAGACTGAGGTTCAATCTGTCTAAAAGCATTCAACCTATTTCAAGCACTTCTGAAATCCACTCTGGGGGAGTCTGATTATTAAAACAAACAACAAACAAAAATCCTACAAAACTTCAATTGATTCATTAGGAGGTTATTATAGAATATTTGGTATTACAGTACATACTTAAATTATCTGGGAACAATCAGAACAATATGTATAGGTCAGCATAAAGAATAATTTCTATGATTTTGGCCCAAGTCCAAGAGGTTTTTTTGAAGTAGGTTCGTAAGTACAGTTTTATCACTTGCCCCTTTTTTTCTGATTAAGCAAGCTTAATGATATATTTTAAGAGCAGACCAATTAATTTAAAAAAAAATTTTTTTTTTTTAAGATTTTATTTGTTTATTTGACAGAGATCACAGTAGACAGAGAGGCAGGCAGAGAGAGAGAGGGAAGCAGGCTCCCTGCCGAGCAGAAAGCCCGATGCGGGACTCGATCCCAGGACCCCGAGATCATGACCTGAGCCGAAGGCAGCGGCTTAACCCACTGAGCCACCCAGGTGCCCCAACCAATTAATTTTATTTTGTTCATTTTTATATTCTGGATGGCAAATCAATGTAAAAATAGGTTTACAGAATAGATTATTGAGTTCATATGGTAATGGTCACAAAGCAATTAGAGTTCAATTAGAGCAATTAGAGTTCAATAACAAAGCACCATAGCCATATACATTTTTATGGCCTGTTATCTCATTGTTTAAAGTCATGATTTATGAAGTGAAATACTATTTTAACTCTTCTTTCATTTGGTGCTATTTAATCTTATTCGTAACTCCTTTAGAAGAAAAAGATACTACAGAAAGCAAATTTGAAAATGCCACTGTGTGTTCTTCAAATTGAATTCAATAAAGTTTGATTTAAAATAATTAATTTAGGGGCACCTGGGTGACTCAGTTGGTTGAGCATCAGACTCTTGATTTTGGCTCAGGTCATGATCTCAGTGTTGTGAGATGGAGCCCTGAGTAGGATTCCTTGCTCAGTGTGGGAGTCTGCTTGAGATTCTTTCCTTCTGTCCCTTCCCCTTTCATCTTTCTAAAATAAATAAATAAGTCTTTTAAAAATAAAATAGAAGAATTTAGTTTAGCAAATATTTATTGAGAACTTAATATTGTTCTGGCTCTCTGTCCAGGCTGACCACACATAAACATTTCTAAACTGTTTTCCTATCACAGGAAGATTTGTCTACAATATCCTGACAATATTTTTATTTCTATAGTTAAAATAATTATGTCCATCTACAGATACATTGCTTTAGTGTTCATAGTGAGACAATGTCAAATGGCTGTGAACTTTGTAGAATATGAGATGATCTCATGAGGCATAGGAGGTTGGTGATGGAAATTGATCAAGTGAATGAGTTCTTCCAGGAATGGTCAAATGAAATCATTCATATTCTACAAACCTTGTAGATATTTTTTTTATTCATAATTCATACCATGTTTTAAATATGCCATGGTTTTTTTCCAGTCACTAAACTTTGGTAAAGTTTGCTACTATAACATAATGAAATATGTAACAAATCTGAACAATATTAAACTAAAAAAATCTAAGATTTGATGAGCTACCCTGCAAGTGCATAATAAGCTTGTATGTCCCCTGAGGATATGGAGAAATGAAGCCATATGAACCTAATTTACCTAAACTGCTTGAATTTTTTGTTAATTTAAAAGACTATGTTCAACCTTTTTGAAGTTATTTTTTTTAAAAAAAGTATTTTATTTATTCATTTGAGAGAAAAAGAAAGAAAGAGTATCAGCAGCGGGGAGGGGCAGAGGGAGAGGGAGAAGCAGACTCCCTGCTAAGTAGGGATCCTGATGCAGGACTTGATCCTAGGACCCTGAGATCATGACCTGAGCCTAAGACATATCCTTAACCTGAGCATATGTCTGAGCCACCTACATTCCCCTGAAGTTCTTAATGTTGCAATAAAAAATGATATATGGTTATATGAGAAGAGATAAAATTATGATTTTTCTATTTAAAAAATTTTTATATAAAACACCAAGGAAATCAACTGCAAAACAATTAAAATTCTTGGAAAATCATCCTATTGTACCAAAACAAAATAATTAAAAGATTCCCATAGCTCTTCTATGGAAACAATAGTTTCCCCATAATGAAAACTAAAGCTTTAGAATTCATACCAGAGAAAATGTTCCCCTATGCATAATACTAGCTAGATTATCAAATTTGTGGAGAAAACTGGGGATTAATCTTAAGATAGCTCCAAAAATCTTATTATATATATATATATATATATATATATATAAATAATAACTTTATACAAAAAAAGACTTAAGTATGTAATATTTTTATGGAAAGACTGAATAATTTAACAATATTTTATTTTATTATTTTATTAAGATTTTATTTATTTATTTGGCAGAGGCAGAGAGAGAGAGAGAAAAAGCAAGTAGAGTGGCAGGCAGGAGAGGAAGAAGCAGTCTCCCCCTGAGCAGGGAGCCTGATGTGGGGTTCAATACCACGACCCTGGGATCATGACCTGGACTGAAGGCAGGCACTCAACAGATTGAGCTGGGTAGTTGCCCCAATTATAATGCAATTCTATTCAAAACTTAACAGGGTTAACATGTTTACATACTTGTCAGGATTTTATTAAAATTGTGTTAGAGAATAAACAAATAAAAAGAGATATAGCACTTTTGAAAATAAAGAATAATTCCAATTTTATAAACTAAAAGCTAGAGGGATCAATAATGCTTGATATTAGCTCAGTATTATTTCAATAGAAGTGAAGACCCTAGTTTATGTAATTTAATATTTGATAAAAATAGCACTATAAGACTGCAGGGGGAGTGAAAGGAAAGAACTTTTGACTATTAGTATCACTTGACATGTGAGCAGTGGTTTATTGTGGGATAATGAGTTACCATAATTCCTCCAGCAGAAAAAATTAGTGAGAGTCAGGTTAATATTCGGTATAGCCTCTTCCTGAAGCAAAATAACTCTAACACATATAGCATAATGTGCTTTCAACAATTTTATTAGTATGAATAGAAACTAATTTTTTTAATAAAATTGATATTTTATGCAACCATACAGCTGCAAAATAATGTCAATAGTCATAAATGTACTGTAAATTAAAGATGTGTTTCTAATCATATATGTCTCTGCTGGTAATATATAACACATGGACAAAAAAAGCCCACCACTTTTTGTTATATGTTTGAGTGTCACAGACAACATTTTTTGTTATATATTTCAGGTTTATAAGTACTCATAAAAGTGGTACTTTGCATAATATTACCAATATAATGTGTTAAAGTTTGTCTATTATTACACTGTCCCCATATTTCTTGTTCCTTTGTGTAGCTCTGCAATGATTATTTTGATCAAAAATACTATACCAATTGCCCAAAGTAACTTTAACTTACTTATTTGTTTTTTAAAAGATTTAAGCATGTTAAGAAGGAAAACAGTGAATTTTTAGAAGCTTTTCATTTGTACTTTTAATGTGTTTCATTTACATTCAAAATGCTTTTAAATTAAATTATCAGATGCTAAGATCTGACTTGATATTTATGGGAAATAACTATCACTTATACCAACTAAAATACATGTGATTTGTGTAATCATGCAAATGTTATGTTTATTTTTTCTATTTTTTGACTTGTTTTACCAAAGAAGCCAATGATTTGTTTTCTTTCCTTATATAAATCTGATACCAAGACAGATGTAGCGGAACTCCAGCCTTTGGGAAAATTAATTCGTGTCAGTTCGTGATGGTAAGCAGAGCCACATTTTCAACTTTCTTTGGTTTCCTCCTAGCAAGGTAAATAAATAGTAGCACAATAAAAACAATTCTTTCCTAGAACTTGACGACTGAAAAATTAAAACATCTTATTTTAGCTTTCTTGCCTTGGACTCTGAAATGCAAATCACATCCCTTAACTTCCTAGATCCTCTCCTCCTCCAGGCTTCATGGTCTGTAAGAACCCTGTGTCTTGACCCAGGGAGGCTTACTGCAGGGTTTGCTCTGATGTTATCCTGAGGAACAGGTTTATTGCCGTGGCTTTTCTTGGCTTGTTTTTCTTGGCTTAGTCATGACATAGGCTTTCTAAAGCCAATATCTAAATGCAGTCTTTTTTTTTTACATGCCCCATGCAATCACCATTTCTCATGGTGCTCATGCTACTGAATCCAATAGGGCTTTTCTTATTTGACATCTCTGTGAATCCCTGGATTTCTGTGCTTCTGATGGATAGATCTTAGCAATTTCTGCCTTTAAGAAAAGTTGTAAAGGAGGTTGGGAAACAATGCATTTGGCACCCTCTCTGGAGCAGTGGAGAGGTCTGCAATAAATCCACGGAACTTATTGCTGCAGCTTTGAGCTTTGAAACAGACCAATTTACTTTCCTTTCTGTAGGGTCTAATTCATTAGACTCCTGCTATAAAACTTTTATTGGAGAAGTTGGATCATAAAGTCAACCAGAAAGAAAGGATTTGGTTATAAGTGGTATAAGTGTCATAATGTGAAGAATAAAATGCTACAGACAACATAAACGTATTTATTTACTGCTTTTGGAAGTGAAATAGCTTGAAAAAGATAACAATACTGCATTCCTAGTGATGATAAATTCCAATTTTTGCAGACTTTACAGTGGTCTGGCATAGTTGAATGCTTTCTGTATTGAAGACATGGTTACTATATCTGTATCACTATAATGCATGCAAACACACACACACAAAACACATGCGTACACACACATAGTATATATTATGCCTTTATATATGGTTATGTGTATATATGTTTTCTATACATATACAGAAACATACTATGTAAATATTATATGAAATATGTATGTTAAACATAGACAAACATGCCATGGTGTATATATTTGCCTGTATTCTCCTGGCTAAGGTATATGACTTGATTCAGAATTGCAAACAACTGTTCCTCTTTTATAGAAATCTGGAGTAGTTAGAGGTCTCCTGCTCATTTGCTTCTTTCCTAGCCCATAGATAAGATTAAGATATGTTGAGCTGAGTTATTAAATAAAAGAACAAGTAAACAAGTAAACAAATAGAAAACTTTGTACACAGAGAGACAACCAATTAACCAAACATTAGTTGTAATTCCTCATCAAATGTTATATATATCTCTCTTTCTTTTACTATTAAACATTATCCTCTTCAGAATTAGAAAAGAACATAAGGCTGGAATTTTAGATTTAATTTATGACTTCCCTTTAAAATTCTAATTCAGTCTATTCTTGAACACTTAAAAATATGTGCAAGTTATATATTATATCTTCCAAGCAGCTCATTCCACATGTGCCCTATTTATTAGAAAAATACTTTTTTTTAAAAAGATTTTATTTATTTTTTTTTGACACAGAGAGAGAGAAAGATATCACAAGTAGGCAGAGAAGCAGGCAGAGAGAGGGGGGGAAGCAGGCTTGCCTCTGAGCAGAGAGCCAGATGTGGGGCTCAATATCCCAAGACCCTGAGATCATGACCTGAGCCGAAGGCAGTGGCTTAACCCACTGAGCCACCTAGGCACCCCAGAAAAAATACTTTTTCAATTAAAAAGAAATTTACCTTTTTATAACTTTCATCTTTGTGTGTGTGTGTGTGTGTGTGTGTGTGTGTGTGTGTGTGTGTGTGTGTCAGAACTTCTTGAAATAAATAAGTTCTTGAAACCCATTCTCATTCTGGCTAACTCTTCCTTTTCCTTGTTTTTAACCACTTTCACCAAAACATTTCCAGTTTCTTCATGTACTTTTCATGTATTAAGGTTTTATGTTCCTCTTGGTTTCTCTTTTCATTGTCTCACTGATATTTATTGAGGGCTTAATGCAAAGTCCCAAAGAGTGCCAGGTATACAGAATACCACAGTGAAAAAAAGAAAACCTTTTCTCATGGAGTTTATAGTACAGCTAGGGAAATGAACAGGCAAATGAACAGACTGATCATTCATGTAAGTGGTGGGAAGGAACAAGAAAGAAAAAAATATGGGGGAGTGCTGGTGTGGGGTTTGGAAAGACTTGTGTGATAGGTGTCATTTAGGGAGAGAGTTGAAGAAAGGGTATGTCTGTGAGGAGTGCAGATGTTTAGGGAACAGAGAATGTGAAGGTTCTACTGTTGAAACCTATTTGGCGTGTTCAGGGGACAGTCAGGAGGATTGTGTGGCCTTAAGAGTGTACAGTAGTGATAGGTAAGTTGTCAAAGAATTGCTCTGGCTGGAATGAAAAATGGGCTGTAGGAGGTCAAATCTGTAAGTAAGAAATGCTATTAGTTCCCTCTGAAAAAGATAATGGGGGCCCTAATTAGGGTGCCAAGATTGGATGTGATAGGATGTTCTTGGAGCCTGAGTAATTTTAAAGATAAAGCTGACAAGAATTTTTAATAGAGGAGAAGAAGGGAGAACAAAGAAGGGAGTCATCGCTGACTGCAGTTTTTAGACTGAACACATGAAATTGCCCTTTCTGTAAATGGGTAACCTGTTTTTCTTAGAAGGGAAAAATAGTCCATTTGGTTATAATGTTTTCATATGTCACCCTCTCATAATATGACATTAACTTGAGAAATTCCATGTCCAGGGTGTGATCTGTTTAGCACAAAATAAAGCAAAATGATCAACTTTTATAATCTAAATTTACTGTTTTTCACTCACATGATCTAAATATACTATTTTTAAATGGGCACCAATATTGCATCACCATTTGTGGATGTCCACTGTTTTTCATATTGAATTTACCATTCATTTAAATCATGGTGTCCCTTTTGTCCCCAATCTGTGTTTCAGGTAATAGATGTTTGTTTACCAGATGTGTATCCCATTCTTCCTTGCAAATAGCTCATCTATACTTCTCAGCCTATCTTTCAGTGAAGAGTGAACATATGACTGAGTTCTGGCCAGTGGAACATAGGTAGAAATGATAAACATAACATCTAAGCTTGGCTTTCAAAAAAAATCTCTCCCTTAGAAAGTGTCCACTCTCTCTTACGCTTGCTCTTACTGCCTTCTGAATTTGACAAGAATCAATCCTGGGCTTTACATGGTCAAGAAGGCATATTTTCTGGGTGAAAGAGAACACTTATCCCTCCACTATTTAAAATATATACGAGCAATTTTTATTTATGATACTCTAAGAGCTTGGTGTTCATCTATTACAGTAGCTAGTAGCACCTTAATTAATTTTAATATTGGCAATTCAAGATGTGATGTTATTGAAAGGTAAATGAACATTTATGACATTGTCCAAGATTGTAAGTAGATGCTATTGAAAAAATGGTTATAGGAGACTGGACAAGAGTGACAAAACATTTGGTAGAACTGTCATACATGATAATTTGAAAAACAGGTCAAATGCTTCCAAGACTATATTGCTGTGTAGAGACATTTTGTAATTGAATACTTTTTATTTGTAATTGAAAATAATAGAAGGAAGAGATGAACTCAATTCAAGAATCAGTTGGTTTGTAGGCAAACATAAAATGAAGTAGACTCCAGGTATGTGAAGCTTCAAAAGTCTGAAAAATCTAAATCCCCTAAGCCTCAAACTATGAGGAAGGTTGAAAGATAACTCCAATTACAAAGACCCATTACAGGGGTTCCAGGTGGCTCAGTTGGTAAGAGTCTGATTCTTGATTTCAGCTCAGTCATGATATCAGGTTTGTGAGATTGAGCCCTGTGCCATGGAGCCTGCTTAAGATTTTCTCTCTCCCTCTCTTTTTGCCCCTTACCCTCCCTAAAAAAACAAACAAAGAAACATAGAGATAAACAAACAAAAAACAACAGCAAAGACCTATTACATTCAGCCCTTTGTGAAAGTGAGACTGAACATGACCTTTCCATTTAAGCCTGATGGTTCTGTTGAAGCTGCCAGAAATTGAGGGGTAAAGGGAAAAATGCAGGAAGGAAGAGACAGAGAAAGGAGTAGAGATAATGAGAGAGTCCTGGGCCAGGAAAATGTGGAAATAAAGTAGATTTGAGTACTAGTTCTAGGAAAGAGATTTGGTGATGATAATTGGCACATGGAACTGAATGGAAACAACCAGATTAGATACCTACTAAGTTTTTGAGGGAGGTATATTGACAAAGAAATCTTGAGTCCAGACTTTTTTTGGCAAAAAAGACTCCTAGAGGGTAGAGATGGGAGCCATCAGGATGGGGAAAAAAATGATCAAGGCTGATTCTTTGAGTGGGAAAAATTGGGTTCTTATCAAGAAAAACAATTCACACTTCTCTGTCTTGCAAGCAGAAATGCATCATTATTGCCATCTGTTGACAGCCATATGTTTCCTATCTGTCCAATTTTTAAATGGCAGTGTTTATTGTGGCTCTTATGTGCGGGGCCTGTCATTGTGTATCTGTCTGTGATGAAAGATGATTTAAACACAGATTATCAGACTATAAGAACCATGTCTGGACCTATAAGAGAGGCTGACAGAGGACTCAGAGATTCGCCATATAGAACTGAATGACGTGACCAGATAGGCCTTTGTATTAACTTCTTTGAGAAAAGGTAATGTCTTCCATGTGTCAGAGGAAGAACGTGATGGATATTTGGTAACCGGAAGGTGAACTATGACAGACAACGTCTATTCTGTTTACCAGACCTATTTCCTTTTCCTCTTGGCATATAGATGGACAACATTTCCCAACCTCCCTTCAGTACAATTTGGACTTATGACCAAATTGTGGCTAATGTGATATGTACTAGCATCTTATGTATTATTCTGAGTCCCACAAAATACTCCTAAATTATTCTTATTCTGACTTCTGTCTTGCAGGACTGGATGTCCAAAGCCTATAGTGACAAGGAAAGCCGTATTTGTGTTTAAAGATGTTGAACTTAGAACAGACTGGATTTCTGAATGACCACATGGAGAAAAATTTCTTCCTTTACCCATTCTTGCTATCCACTATTTGGGTTTCAGCTAAGTGCAAAATAAAGTTTAATTGTATTGACTTATTAAGCTTCCACAGTTTATCTATTATAGCACATTATTTTGAGGAATCCTAACTAAATCACTTTTCTTGGCCAGTTGGGATTTTGAATTTAAGACTAGGAACTTGTATTTAATTACTTTATTCATGCTGAATCCAGATCACAGCACAGCTTGCTGAGATTTATATCCCTTCCAGTTTTATTCCATATCCAGTTATCTTAATGATAAATTTCAGATCAGGGCCCATAAGCCCAAAACTTTCAGAATCTAGACACCTGGTCAAAGGAAAATGGTTGGCTGAGCATCTGAGGGAACTGAAATATACATGCTCCACCTAGCACCAATAAAATGAGTAAAGACAAAACAAAACAAAACAAAACAAACAAAAAAAACAAAAAGCCCTATTTTCTGGTATCTCCAAAGACTGTAATATTGGATATTTAGTTATACCTTCATCTGAATATGTTTATAAAAATTTTCTTGGACAAAACTGATGAGTGAGCCACTAAAATTTTCTTTTAGACATTTAATAATTAATAATATTCTTTGACTATATTTTTTCAATCATTTGATGATTTACTAAACTTCATTAGTTTCAGTTCATATTACTCTTGGTTGTTCACCTTGTTTGTTCATGTTTAAATAGTGGAAGAATTATTGCCCCTTAACTGCTGAGATCTAGATAGATATTTTACTTATATCAATGTATTGGGAACTCCAAAAGTTGAAATATCTGCATTCTTCCAGACTTCAAAAAAATGATATCTGAAGACCATTTGTATTTGGATTATACAAGGAATTTGGATATTATATCTCATTTTAATTTTGTGTACTGACAGTGAGTTTTCTGTGGAATACTTTTGCCAAATTTAGTTGTAAACACTCAATTCCAGAATCTTCCCCATAAGTAAATACTGTTAAGTTCAATGGTCTATGGTTTACAGAATATACTTTTTAAATTGTTAAACCCAATTAAAATATGCATTGAAAGTATGTGTGTATATATATGTATATCTATATATATACTTATATCTTCTGGTACTTCTTATTTTATTATTCTTCATTAATAAAACTTAATCAATTTATCTTTTTATAAATATGATGATCTACATTGCACATTCTCAGAATATTCTGAATAAATCCATCCCTTCCAGGAGACTTGAATGTAATGAGAATTTTTTTTTTTTTTTTTTAAGTCTAAAGTTTTAGATTTTAGTTTCATTTATCAGTGCTCTATCTTTAGGTCCCTATCCTCAACTCTTTATACAAGAAATAAAGCTCATAAGAATTCCATAATTTGGTCAAGCACATAAAAACAGCTGACAGAACTAGAATTTTAAAATGTGGAGATAATGCAATTGATTACTTTGCTATTGTTTTGTTATTGTTTACCTCTGTTGGATGTAGATTCTTTTATTTCCAAATATGCTTCTGTTTTTATGCAATTAATTTAATATGAAGTCAATGTTTTTGGTATATTATTTTTAAAACATGTATTATGCATTTACAAATAGGTATGCACAAATTAACTAATAAAAACAAACACTCTTATAGTGGTTGCTATGTGTCGGCTATTGCTCTAGGTGCTTTTATGTAGTTTAGATCATATAATCCTCATAATAACCTCAAGGGGTAGGCATTGTTATTATTTGCATTGTAAAGATGAGGAAATTGTAGTACAGTGAGTGTAAGTGATGTGCATGAGTAAACTCAAACAATGAGTAAGTGATATTGCCAGGCTTTGATCTGTGGCTCTGGTCCAGAGAGCCACGTACCACATTATGCACTGTATTTCTTCAGGGTGAGCTAGTTTAAGGCCTTGTTATGTAAATCATGGTGGGTTCATACCATTCTTTCCTTTCAGAGAATATCACACAAATTGCTAAGTGCTTGCTTTATTATTTTTATTGGTTGAAGGTGGCTAAGGGAGGAGGTGGTTGACATCTACATATATGTGTGCTACCTGTGACAAAGGCATAACTTCTTGTTAACTTAAGTCTACTGTCATATTTCTTTCTAGCTCTGCCACTCCACTAAAATGGGATCCAAGTGTCCTCAGGATCTCATCTGTGGATGACATTATGTATCTCTTCAATACAGAACTAAAGGTCTATATGTGCTTCATTTTATCAAGAACTTAAAGGCTTCTGGATGACTAATTTCCAGGCAACATCCGGGGAACATGAAGAAGAGAATTCCAATGGACCTGGACATTAAATAAAAACTAAAACTAAAATAAAACAAAACAAAACAACCAACCAACCAACCAACCAACCAACCAAAAAAACAAACAAACAAAAACCCCAAAATAAAACAATGACCTAGACATGTTACAGTTTAGTAGACAGACTTTGGTACCTGAAAGTACAGAGTGAAAAACACGTCTACAGCTTCACTCTGTAGAATGTAGAGTGTAGAGAGTCAATTTTAGATACCCTAGACAAATGAAACTCTGTTGATTTTGAACCTCAAATGGCAAGTGGGTTACAATAAACCTACCAGTCCCCAAACTTTCCACTATGTACTATTCTTTGACTTATGATCCATCTTCATCAGCAAACAAAATAAAGGAAAATATATTCAATGTAAAATTTCCTCTCCTGACATACTCTCACTTGTACGTCTGTGTGGGTTGGTGGTCCGTGTATCAAGATGACACTTCTTACTCTAGGTCAAAAGCAGGGAAAATTTTTTTCCGCTTTTTTACAAAGATTGTTGGCAGTTCTACAACCCACAATGATTTTTCTCTCTTGCACCAAACCATATGATCTAGAAAAATGTCATTGGTAGGCATAAGAATGCAGTCATGATTCTCTTGCGTTCTCACAAATTGGTTCTGATTTCTCTTTTCTGCTGTATATTCTTACCCTGCTGCTAGTATCTTATTCCTGGCATAACATTTACATTTCTGAAAAGACATGTAAGATTTGCAGAACTCAGAATGGAGTCTTAAATGATTAAGAACATCTTAGAGATAATGGTGTTCACATGGAAATACCTTATTATATGGGAATGTTTTAATTCCAGTTGACCTAAATATAAAGTGCCAATGTTTCTGATGTAACAATCCTACCTATCTTTTTCATGGCATTGTTTCCACAAACAAAGAATGTGTCATTAAACAATGAAAATTGTTCTTTTTTGTCAGTAACAAAAGAATCTTTATAACTCAAGGGCCTCAGTGATCATATACCAAGTAAATGACCTCTTATCCTCTTCCATATGGTGAATTTTTAAAAAATTTTAAGCCACGCATTTCATCAAAGTGCATTGTAGACAGACAGCTCTTGGCTTTGTTCTGATTATATACAAACATTTTTGGGAGCAATACTGTGAGATCTTTAAACCAATATGAAAGAACAGTGGTCCATGTGGTTCAGTTCCTAATGTGTCTAGGGATGCTTAATATGGTCTGTTTGGTTGGTCTTATTTATAAGATTAAGTGACTTAGATGTACAAACATAGAGATTCTTAGAAAACAAGCAATACTCCTAAATGCAACAGACTTGAAAATATATGTCTTGGCGCTGTATTTGCAAGGATAACTTTATATTTATGTTTTATGCTTACAAAATGAAGTCCAGTTTCCTAACACTATAAAGATATAAGGTAATGCACACATTCATTTAACAATAACTTATTTTGTGACAGATCCTGTATTATGTATGAGAGATACAAAAATGAAAAGATAGTTCTCATTTTGATAACTTACAGTTTAGCATGTAGACAGACATATGAGAAATTACAGTACAATGTATGTGTAACAATGTATAATATGACTAGTAAGCTAGTTGTTGGGATTATAGCTCTAAATATATTATCATTATTTTCCAGATATTGATGGGGCAATGCCAAGAGAACAAGAAGATTTCTGGTACAACTTAAAGCCAGAGACCCAAAGTTGAGAGGATTAATATTTCTGTGCATTAGATGTAAAGCAATTAGGAAGCCAAAGGGAGTGGACTTTCACAGCCAGTTTACTTGAGATTCAAAGTGTTACTCTGTTAGTGAATTGGCAATGCCAGTTCATACAGATCAGCTGAGGAAGGGATAAAAAGCATTCTAGGCAGCAGTACATACAAAAGCCTAGAAATGTAAAAATAACAAGGTCATTGGAGAATTGCAAATACAGCAGTGCCCCCTTACCAATGGGAGATACTCTTCCAAGACCTCAATGGATGCCTGAAACCGTGGACTCTCTTTCTATATATGTACCATGTTTTTTCCCATATATACATATATACATAAATACATACATATAATAAAGTTTAATCTATAAATTAGGCACAGGAAGATATTAACAATAATAATTAATAATAGAACAATTATAAAAATATACAATAATAAAAGTTACGTGGTATGACTTCTCTCTCTCAAATATCTTATTGTACTACACTCCCTTCTTGTAATGAAGTGACATCATGAAATGCCTATGTGATGAGATGAAGTGGGGTGAGGGACATAGGCATGGTAATGCAGCATTAGGTTATGGTTGACCTTGAAATGATACGTCAGAAGAAGGACCATCTGCTTCCAGATGGCAATGGACTGGGTAACTGAAACTATCAAAAGTGAATCTGTGAATAAGAGGTACTACTGTCATTGATTGTTAATAGAATTGGGAATGTAATTTTATTTTTTTAAAGATTTTTTAGAAAGTTATTTAACAGACAGAGATCACAAGTAGGCAGAGAGAGAGAGGAAGGGTGAAGCAGGCTCCCCACTGAGCAGAGAGCCCGATGCAGGGCTTGATCCCAGAACCCTGGGACCATGACCTGATCCAAAGGCAGAGGCTTTAACCCACTGAGCCACCCAGGTGCCTAGAATGTAATTTTAAAAAGATAATTAAAAAAGAATGGTCAGGTAGACAAAATCCCAGACCATACAATATGTTATAATTTGCATATGTCTTTTAGGTTTGGGGAATATTTGAAGGTTTTTAAGGTAAGGAATAATATGGTGCTATTTACAAATTATAAAGACCATTCTATCAGTAGTGTGGTATAAGATTTAAAGAAAAGTAAAAGCTCCAGTTCAGAGGTTGTGACAAAATCCTACAGGAGAGATGAAGAAAGGCTATAGTAAAACAGTGGTAAGAGGTGGGAGATGATGCCTAAAATTAAGACTTAAATTATGTGTTGCCTTTGTGTCTGCTAAAATGAGAGGATCTCAAATGGCCCAACTACAGGTTTCCCTTCTCACTATGGTTCTTGGGTAAGGTACTCTAGCCCTAAATTCTGCTTATCAAGTGGACCAGGGCTGTTTCTGCCTCTCCCTGAGTAGTGGAGCTCAGTTTTCTGCCAGACTGCAGAATTATTCAAACGAACAAATCACATGTTCCTGTGGGAACAAAGGGTGACCTCACCCCCTTGGTGCTACAAGACCTGTCTCTCATAGCCCCTGTTGTTTATTCCTTCTCAGGTATGGTGTGCAATGCCTCCTTCCCAGACTAGGAGTATATGTAACAGAAACCGTTGTTGATTTCATCTGTCCAGTGCTGCTCATTGTGTGTTGGGCTATCCCTTAGAACGTTAGGGCGGGAATCTTTCTCTCACCAATGGGGTGAATAGGAGATGATCAAGAATAAGTCGATGAAGAAGGTTGAAGCTAGAGCTGCACTATCCAAAATGGAAGCCTCTAACTACATCTGGATATTAAGTACTTAAAGTGTGGCAAGCCCAAATTATGATGTGCTATAAGGAGGAAATACTAACTAGATTTTGAAGACTCAGTATGAATGCAAGAATATAAATAGCCCATTAATAATTTTTGTTGATTTCACGTTGAAATATTTTAGATATATTGATTGAAGTATTGAAATTAATAATAATTTTCTAAACTGGTTACTAGCAAACTTAAAATTACATATGTGGTTTACATTTGTGACTCACATATTTCTACTGGGCAAATATGATTTAATGAAAGACATTCAGGAAAAGAATCAGTGTACCTTGGGCTTGTGGAAGAAAAAGATTAGTAGAAGGACTAAAAGGTGATCTGATTGGGTATAGTTTTTAAAAAGAAAAGGGGATTGAGGAGAAGCAGAAAATTTCCCTGAAAAGGGAAGAGTTCAATCAAGAATTCATAGCGATGTGCTCAATTTAGGTGTCAGACAGATATTTACATGTGGATGAACATCTAAAGTGGGTACATCTAAGGTAGGTAATAGGTCTGGAATTCAGGGGCTAAAGATCCAGATTTCGGAGTCACTAGTTCTGTGGACTTACTAGTTCATCGAAAGCCATGAATACATTCTACAGCGGGAATGTAAACTAACAAGATAGGTAATGGTGTATATTAAAGTTGGGCAAATAATTAAGTATATTTGTAGTCCTCAACACATTTCAACGTCTCTCAATGAATTTTTATTGAATATCTATATATGTGAAACAATTTCTTGGATGAAAATTATTTATGTAAATGTCTCATTTCAAACCTGAAATACTGTGCATTTGCAGAAAAAATTTCAAAAAATAATATTTGATATTGACAAGTATAACATTAAAGTAATATATAAAAGTGCAATAAAATTTTCTTTTGTGGAAAGAGATCTTATGGGAGAAAACAAAGTTGACGATAAAGATGTGAAGAATGCAGAGACATTTTCTTGTAATTTTTAATGATTCTTTAAGTATTGATTCACTGTTACACTTCCATTAAATCTCGTGACTGTTATTTGGTTTGAGGAAGTTGTACCTTTAGATCTTATATTCCTGATAGAATATCTATTGGGTTGCAAAAGAACTGAAGAAGGACATATAATGAAAGGGTCCAAGGGAGACACTTTTCTGAAAAAAACGAGGAAAAGTAGGTAGGAAGAAAGAGATTTCAATAGGATGGACTGAGATGGAACTACCTTGCTCCAACTGTGATTACAACAATAGCAGGGAACAACACAATTTCATTTTTGGACAGTGATGCAGAAGACAGTTTCCCATTTTCACTAAATACAATTAATTATATGTTTAAGACATACATGTTTTATTATTAAAGGAAATAGAAAACATATTCTTGTTTGATGAAAGAAGAGATAGTGATTTGATATCATACATTGTTATTTGTAACAAATACATTCTGGCATAACTATATCAGGGCTTGTGCTAAATTATTTAAATATATTCTCATGTAATGCTTACAATAACCAAGTGAATAAGTAACACTTTATTGTCTCTCTTTTATAGAAAAGAAAACTGTGGCTCAGAGAAATTCCACAACTTGTCTGAGGCCACGTAGCTAGCAAGAGGCAGGACTGATATGAAAATCCAGATATCCAAAGTCTACTCTCATAACTTCCTGGCTACACTAGTTATATGTTTGGGATTTAGGGAATGCGTATATAGATAAAAAGTAGGAAGATTAAAAAGAAAAGATAGGAAGAAAAAGAAGGGAAAAAGAACCCTCTGTGGATTAAAACCTTAGATTTTAGCGGAGAAACAACAGTACTCTAGTGGCCATACCCGTGGTAGTATTTATTCTGGAGAAGAACCAAAGATACGTTATGCATGTACTGTAACTGTTAACAATTTCAATAAACGCAGAGTTCTCTTTCTGCTTTTCCCATCCAGCTCACCGGCTCACACACACATACAAAATGTTCATTTGCATATATATACATATATTGGGCATATATATGTACCCATAGCTAAGCTGTGTTCCTGTGGTTGTGATAAAATTCTACATGTAAGACTACGGGATTTCTTTCTTTTCAAAATAGTTGGTCAGAGTTATTTTTGAGGTACTTCCATCAAGCAAATGGTTAATATATTATCTAGCCACCAAAACCAGGCTTTTAAGATATTTTTCCACTATAAATTGTCTGTGTAACTAAAAATAAATCAATTATTCATGGCAAATGGAACACTTTATATGACATATTAAAACAGTAAGATAGAAGAACAAAAACTACATGAGCTAAATATAAATTAATTTGTTGAAATTGAAGCAAATAAAATTTCTAAATGGACTAAGAGCATTTCTTAAGAAAAAAATACGGTAATAAAAGGACTATAAACTTTTCTCACTAACATTCTTCTGTGTTGCTTATACAATTCTTTGGGAGACATTGTTAAATATGAGCAAAATTTGGTTTTGGATGAGATTTGTAATATAATTTTTAAAGATTAGTATTTGACAAGCATGTCATTATATCTTGATGTAGGCTTGTCATCAAATATTGTTCCTACCTTTATTAATGTGAAGTAATCAGTGATTATATTTGTGAGTTAGGCAATTGGAAGAAGAAAAGAGGGGAAGGTACTGTCTTGTTTAAAGATTTCAGGAAGTTCTTTAAAATTTAAAAAAGTATGTACCTCAAGACCATGAAATAGAATTGACTTAAAACTTTAAGGAGTTACATATATTAAACTTGACTCAATAATTCTGAAGTAGCCAGTGGGTAAATCAAGATATTCTTAAAGCTGAAATTTTTCCTGATTTATTATATTATTCCTAAATCCCAGAGTCCTTCTAAATAGTTTACTATAAGATGAAGATGAATTATATAATTAAAATTTATTTTTCTTCATTACAATCTTAGTAAGAAAAATGTGCACACTGATTGAAATAAATCAGGGAGAAAAAACCAGTTGAATTTGGGGGAATTTTGCTCTCTGATGTCTGTAGATAGGTGAATGAGACTGTATACATTACTTAGGAAAAAATGAGAAAATGTCAAAAATGAGTTACATTCTTACAAATCTGGTGATGAGGGACTTGTGTGAATTTTACTTAATATGAAAAATATCTGCTCTTTTTTTCTAAGAACATTTCTGTTATTCCACGTGGGAAAAAAAATGTTAATCTCTAGTTCAAAAGAGAAAGTATTAGAATATAAACTGGAGGAAGCTAGTGAACAAATAAATGTTAGAGGTCTAAATACCCAATTATTGTGATTATAGTGTGCCTAAGAGCAATGCTTTCAAGCACACGATCAGGTAAGAAACAGTTAAGTTGAGAATTTTAGTCTCACACTTAATAAAGGAACAACCAAAGTAATAATCTGTGATTTCTATTAACTCAAGCCCAAGAAAAATTTTCACATTTTCTCAAAAAGTTCCAAAGCCTCTAGATATAGTGGGAAAACAACAGGAAAACAAAAATTTTAATGAAGTACAAACACAAAGTTGAATTCTGGAATAAAATATGTGAAAATTCCTGATTCTCTTTCAGATTTGATTTCATCTGGTTGCTTTAAATAACAACAGCAACAACAAAAACCGAACAACAACAACAAAAAAACAAGGATCTTCAGTTTCCTTTAAAGATATTGAATTATGTTAAGCATAATTTCTCAAATTACAGGAAAAATACTATTATTTATAGCCTGTAGCAAAATTACTCTGGAGGAAGGATGGATTGACAGGTAATGTTACCCAAGCGTTTGATTTACTGTTCTCTCGAAATTTTACCCTCATGTATCACCCTGAAAAGATTAACCAAGCCTTAATATATCTTCATTGAAAAATGGGACAAAAGTTCAACCAGCATGAAAATAACCTCCAAAAGGAGAGGAACCTAAAGCTCTAAGACACTTCTCTAGAAAGTAATTGTTGGGTAGCATGGCTGAGAACTAGGGTTTAGGTTAGAGAATTAATAATGTTCAAAGAGGTAAGTTTTAGACTATATATATATATATATATATATATACACATATATATATGTAAACATATATATATATATACACACATATATATATTTAAATAGGCATCAAAAACCATAATCTTCTGCAATAGTATATATACTGGCATATATAAAAGTCCATGCTTTAAAATAATTGACAGAATGCTATATAGAAGGCACAAGTGCCCCACTCTACCTGTAAGCCCATGTTGATGTTTTCATTCCATATCTTATCAATAAAAATTTTTTCTCCCATAAATAGTGAAAAAACTTATAAATACTACATCACTGTAAATGTGGAGATACCTAGATTACTAGTATGGTAGAGTTATAAACCCATGGAAAGATGTCATTATACATACTAGTTAATACTATACAGATTATGCATTCTCACTCTTTTACCCCCAAATCTCTGATAGATTTTGTTGGACCCATATTGCAGAATTCACTGAGAATGGATTGCCCTGCCAGCGAAAATAGTATTATCAGTGAATGTGGAAACTTTCCTTCTATAAAAGGAAAACAGACGGCAAACACAGGAGGCCACAACTTTACAACTTCCCTAGCAAGTCAAGGAAATCCATAAAGAGGAGTAACAGAGGAAAATATGTGGGCTAAATATGATAAATAATAACTGCTCAAAATAAGAGTATTGGATCATAGGATTGCTTTTCACAACAAAAGTAAATTGTTTTTAAATTAGCAAAGAGAAAATGTAAGCCCTTAAATTCAGATATTGGGTTCCTGCTACCTTCATTTTCAGATATCTCTGTCTTTATATTTTCCTCAAGATTCTCATTTGTCACTTGCATATAATTAAGATTCTCGGTTTTATGTAGAATTTTTGAAACCTTGTGGTAAATAGAGGAACTGGGCTGTGTTATGATCCCCACACTTGAAACTGGATAATGCCACAAAACCCCACATTACTTCCTACAAGCTCACACAGGGATGGATGCTAGTAATTGCCAATGCGTGCATATATATAACAGTTTTCATTTTATGAAAAAGATAGAAGGAAATTTATTCACACAGTCCTCTGTTGACAATCACAAGTGCAGTAGAAGAGTAAAAGATGTGGGGTTTGCTTTTCTATTTAACAGTAAAAGGAAGCATCCTTCGAGCTTTGTTCTTGTCTCCAGTGCTATCTCACTTTCTGCAGCTCCTGTCTCAGCCAGGATGGCAGAGGCTGCCCCAGTCTGTGTAGCAGTTTGGACAGTTCCACGTTGTGATCTCGGTAGTAATTAGAGAGGAACGTTCTAGACTGGAAAGCAAAAAGGAAAAAAAAAAAACAACCAAACTTGAAGGAGGTTATTAGTTCATTAAACATAATTATGCAATCTACATTTCTTAAGAAATTCTATTACAATACAGGTGTCTATAAAATATGCATTTTTTTGTATTTTTCCCTAGATATCACTCATAAGTATCTTTTGGAAAGATTTGGCAGAACTTCAGCTATAAAATAAAAATACTTCCAGTTATATCTTTCCTGGCTTACATACCACAGAGGCACTTATTTGTTGCGGTATTGGTCAAGTCTATGCGGGGGAAGAAGTTAATGAGAGGAAATGGCACTAAAGAAGAATGAGGTAGGGACCTGAAGTGGTACCAAATCTACAAAAGTGAGCTAGGAAAAAACCAGACAGTTCCTTCAAAATTGGTCACTTTGTGTGAAATTGGGCTATAGTATAAAAAGTGAACACAAATAACCATAAAAGCTGAAATTCATGATTAAAGAAATAACTTATAACTTTGCAAAAATATTTTCTATGTTCAGGACAAAAATTGATGCATTTATTTAAAAAATTTTCATTATTTATTTGAGACCGAGAGAGTAAAAGAGAGCATGAGAAGGGAGAAGGTCAGAGGGGGAAGCGGACTCTCCATGGAGCTGGGAGCCCAATGCAGGACTCGATCCCAGGACTCCGGGATCATGACCTGAGCCAAAGGCAGTCGCTTAACCAATGAGCCACCCAGGTGTCCTAAAAAATGGATGCTTTTAAAGCAAGAGATTTTGCTTCCAAAATATTATAAGATCTCATTATAAAAATCATTATAATGAACTTCCTTATGATTCTTAAATTCCTAGGCAAGCTGGAATCATTGGCCCTTATTAGATGAATAGGTTAAAAAACGCTCAAATATATCAGTAGTCTTACTTTATGTAAACAGAAAATTTATAATTGGGTTTTCTCTCAGGATGTCACTTACCTCATATTATACCCCAATACACGTTGTTTTGTGCCTCTGACTACTAGTTTATAATATAGTTGAGAAGACTTTTCCTTGTGGATTAGGAGCAGTGGCTCAAACCCTGTTTTCAGTCTGGTCAAAGTTACAACATCTCACTTTAGTCCTTTCTAATATTTTAACATAAATGAGTCTCTTTCTTTGTAAAACTCCCTTGGCAACTTTTGTGCACACTGTGGAAATGGACTTAAGACAATTACATTTCATCTTGTACCCTCCACCAGGTATTTCATTACATTTCTTCCTTTAAACCAGACTGTAAACACTTCAAAGTCTGGATAAGATGTTTATAGAAGTAGTGAGAACATTACACTGATTTCCTGGCAGATTAAAGTGATTTCTGAAACTCTTTGGAAATTATTGAGTTCAAAGGTATAGTTTGAGGACTTTCTGTTACTTCTATTTCCATAGTAACACCTGAATCACTTCCATCCTCCCTTCGCCACCTTGCTTTGGGAGAGATCCTCGTTATATCTGGCTCAACTGATGGCTAACTGGATTTCCAACCTTAGACTACCTCTTCACACCATCACTTCTTCTTCTTCTTTTTTTTTTTAAAGCTCTTATTCATTTGTCAGAGACAGAGCACAAGCAGGGGGAGCAGCAGGCAGAGGGAGAGGGAGAAGCAGACTCCCTGCTGAGCAGGGGAGTTCAATGTGGGACTCCATCCCAGGACCCTGGGATCATGATCTGAGCCAAGGACAGATGCTTAATGGACTGAGACACCCAGGTGTCAAGTACCATCACTTTTATTAAGAAATTTTTTTCCTGTTTTTGTAGTTTGTCATTGTTTTATGTATCTTATTATAAATCAATGACAGTAACTAATTTAGTCTCCTATAATATATCCTAGTTCATAATTGTTTTATCCTGTATCCTCTCTGTGGTATTGTGGTTTATGATATAAAATATGCCTGGTTTTTGCTCCCTTTTCTGGCATAGAGCTCCTAAAATCTTTGGAATTTGCTAAATGAAAGAGTTAAAAAGTTATCTTTTGTTATGTTAATTAAGTGGGTCCTGGACCCCACCTGGATGGGAGCTGGTTGCTAGGAGAAAATCCTGTGATTAGAAGGTTGGAACTTTAAGTCTACCCTGCTGACCTTGGAGGAAAGAGGTGTTGGGGAATTGAATCAATTGCTATTTACCAATGATTTAATCAGTTATGTCTCTGTAATGAAACATCCAATAAAAACCTGGAAAGGATTGGGTGTAGAGAACTTCCCTGTTGGTGAACATGTGGAGACTGAGGGAGAGTGGCTCACTCAGGGAGGACTTTCTCCTATGGACTTGTCCATAGGACTTGTCCTATGCATCCCTTCCATCTGGCCATTTCGGAGTTATATCCCTTTATGATTAACATGTGATCTAGTAAGTAATGTTTCTGTGAGTTCTGTGAGTCACTGTAGTAAATGAATTGAACCCAGGAAGAAGGTTGTTGGAACTTTCAATCTATAGCTGGTTGGTTGGTCAAAAACACAGGCTTATGACTGGCATCTGAAGTTTGGGGTGGGGAGAGACAGTCTTATGGAACTGAGCCCTCACCTGTGGGATCTCATGCCCTCTCAGGATAGATATTGTCAGAACTGAATTGGACACCCAGCTGGTATCTGAGCACTGACTGGTGGTGTGGAGAAACTTCCCCACCCACAGGTTGGCTCTCCATTGCTTACCTCAGTACCCATGCATGTTACAGGCATGATACATACTTAATATATAATAATAATGTATATATATTTTATCCAAAATTACTTACTTAGTAAACAATTCATTTAAGTACTTTACACGTTTGGAAAATAGTTACTATTCAGTAATATTTATGTTTCAACTGCATCCTAAGGGCAAACAATTCCTATGGATATCTATCAATTATTGATCTCTTTCAGCCTACCTACATCCTAAATATATAACACATTGATAACAAAGAAAGAGAAGAAAAAGGAAGCAAACATATTGTCCCTTATTTTGAAACAACTGTATGCACAAAGTTTTACCAGAGTATTTCATATTAGGAAAATATTACCTCTGGATCCATGGGTGGATATTTTCGGCCTTTGCTCTTTCCAAGACATTTGGTCTTTCCTCCTTCCAGTAGTTGACACCAAAAGCCCTTTTGGGGATCAAACCTACAAAAGATCAAACATATACATGATCGTAAAAATGTAATGATTATAAATTGTATACAGAATTTTTTAAAAAAGATTTTATTTACTTATTTGACAGAGACACACAGAGAGAGGAAACATGAAGCGGGAAGTGGGAGAGGGAGAAGCAGGCTTCTTGCCCAGCAGGGAGCCAGATGGAGCTGGATCCCAGGACCCTGGGATCATGACCTGAGTCGAAGGGAGATGCTTAATGACTGAGCCACCCAGGTGCCCCGCATACAGAATTTTGAATAAGAGAGCCCCACCAATTGGATAAAGAAAATGGACTTCGGTATGCCCATTGTTACAATTTAATTCAGTTCTATAAATATTCATTGAATTTATTTAAAGTCTAGTGAGACTTAACGAACTATATGTTATTATATATTTTCGACTATTTCTACGGAATGAAAAAAAACCCTGTAAATCCTCAATCTTAGATTGAAATTATTAACTTAAGCTTCATACTTTACCTATTCATCTATAAAAGATCAAGGACCTATAATCAAAACTGCAACCCATATACACAGGAATTTTGAAATATTTATTTAGTTATTAGTATGATCTCCCTGTCAAAATATGTTAACAGATTTCTTTGAAATCATTCAATAGTATATATTAAAGTGACTGAATTTAATGTAAGTATAGTTTTGTGAATATAAACATGAGTTAGAGTTTCTAATTTGGAAGAATGCTATGGTTTCAAGTTCAAAATGTTTATACTTTTTAAGGAGGAAATTAAAATTGTAAAATTGAATTTATTACATTTTTTTCAGACAACATGAGGCACAGGCCATGGAAGAGGTGAGTGGAAGATTAGACAACTCTTCATTTATTTTGCTGAAGGCAAATGACCCTATGGGATAATTTAGGTCTTTATACTTTTAAGGAAAATTCTAATGGTTTGTTCCTATGGCTGCACAAAGTTACAAAAGAAAGGATGTGTGTCCTAATTATTTAAACTCAGATATATAAGCACTTTTGTTTAGGACTAACAAGATAGGAAAATGGAAGAATAAACCAAATAAGAAGAGAAATTTTAAATTTATTGCTATGGGACTTGCTGCATACATAAAACATCGAAAAGGTTTGCATTTTTGTTGCTCAGCAGATGTTTTAGGAGGATGAGGCATAATTGACTGGGATGTAAAGTTAATTAGTTGCAGAATATTTTGTTGCCCTGGGCCCATTCCTGTAATACCAGTGCACCTGCAATTTGCCTCTGCACATATGTGAACTCATTTAGGGGGAGAGGGAAGTTTTCTTCACAGTTCCCTGCCCAACCTATTATTAGAGACCTGATCCTTGCAATCCAGGTTGTCCTAGTACATGTTATCAATTAAAATTAAATACATCACTGGTTAAATGGTTAAAAGGAAGACAGAGTCATTTCCAAACTGGACCTTTCAATCTGCTCCTTGCCTATCACAGTCCTTTCTCTAGTTTTCATTAATTTCCCAAGAGGAAAAACAATTCAGCATGCTTTGCAAAATGAGATGGGGAAGTCGACATAACTGTGCCCCTGAACAGTATTTTCTGCCTCAGGATGAGAATATTTAACTGCATTAAGGTAAAATACAATTCTGGCAACAAAGCCAAGATATTTATACCCACGCTGAGAGCATCTCCTTTGCTCTCAGGTGTGTAGAGATCCCAGGATGGGCTGCCATCTCTCCCTGTCTCCACAGCAGCTGTTGTGAGGCAGAATGTAATACAACTTGAGGAAGAAGAGCCATATTGAAAATCATGCTTTTAGACAGTGTTATAACCTTGACTCCACATTATTTTGCAGTCCTGGTTTCATCAATTGCATTGATGTTATATACTCTAACAGAGGGCATTTGCTTTTTCTAAGTTATATGAATTCATTGTTTTATGGCTTTATTTTAGTAGATGTGGAATTGCAAAATGAAGATGCAAAGCCTTTCTCAAATAACTGTTGGACAACTTTGAGACAACGAATTGGTTGCCACATGACTTCTTTTATTACACTGAGCATCACAAAAGTTATTAATTTTTGTGATGTGAGACATATTAAAAACCATAATTCTGCACTTGTTTGTAATCTCTTCTTGAAAAGTATGATTTTGCAGGTTTATTGAACCATAAGTAACTATTTGTAGTAAACAAGATAGAACCATTCCCTAAACTACTGCAGGGAGACAGGGGAAGACACGGTAACATCGATAATATTAATGTAAAATGTATTCTAGGGAGCTTTGTCTACTTAATCAACAGGGGCCTGCCTTGTATTGTTGTTATTTCCATGTGTGGGTAAAAACTTCATTAGGGTTGTTTGAGTGGATAAGGAACAACCCAATCTTATTACTGCTTTTCCTGTCCTTCCATTACCCTCTCTAATTGTCTAATTGCTGATTCTAATCTGCTGTGAACTGGGAAATTATATAATCAGGTTTGTTAGAATTTTGTCTAAAATTTAATAGGCTTTGTATCAGACCTTGTGAGGGAATTAAGTATATACCTTTTTAAAATGTGTTTTGGCTCCTTGGAGGTTTTACTTGTTTATTTTGCTTCTTTACATTTTCCCCATCTTTAGTTACCCAAGTATATAGTTTTATTTTTCTAAGATGATTGCTAGAACATCTCCCCTTCCAAATTCTTTTCTGCAGCATGCTCTTGCCCCTCCCCATCGAAAGGGGGAGGCCCATTGCTGTCTCTGTGGATTTGTACTGGCTTTAGCAACTTGGTTGTAATCAATAAAATGAGATGAAAATGATGCTGTGCGACTTGCAAGACTAGGTCAGAGAAAGCTATAGCTGTGCTGGATCACACTTCCTCCACATATCACTCCCTTTCAGAACATGGCCAGACACTCAAAAAGCCACATGAAGAGGTCTCATCCCATTGAGCTTAGGCTTTGAGCCCTCCCAGTCCAAGAGCCAGAGATCTGAGAGAAGCGAAGATGGCTCCAGAAGATTGCAGTCTCCAGACGTTTGATTCATACCCAGACAGTCATATTTTCCCCAGGTTTTATGAGTAGAAGTAAGCAGTTCTGGGTGTGCCTTGTCTGGATTCCCAGCCCCTAGATTCTATAAGCGTAATAAAATGGCTGTGGTAATTAATGCTGGTGGGTTTGGGGATGGTTTGTCATGCAACAATAGATAACTGGAACGTTATATGTGACTACCTGTTGGTTATCCATAATTTAGTAAGTACAAAGTAAAATACGAATTTATCCTTTTCCCAATTCTGCCCCCAATACTGGTCACTTTCACAGAGTTAAGGATGGGAGTCAGCATTTCTAGCCTGGAATTACTTGGGGTGAGAGACTGTATTTTTTTTTTTTCACCATTGTAACTTCAATTTCTAGGACAATTTTTGCAGAGTAGGTGTAAAAAATTTACTTAACCAAACTTATATTGGTGAAAAAGCCCACCAAGAAGGGGGTTTGTGAAAAAAAAAAATGCCTATAGGATTGCACTTTATAAAATAAAGTATTTGTGGTATTCAAAAGGAAGACACTACATGAATAATGAGGATACTCCTTTGACTGCTTTTGAGTAGCATAATGATGTATAAATTCATAGCTAGTATTAATGATGCTATACACACACCTACCAGTGATAATTTATGATGGCAAATAATGGAAATGAAATCAAGCATGAGAATAGACTCACGTTAGTGCTTCAGAGTAATTATAATGAGGTGTAACTCCCAGAAACTTCTGGACTTCATCCATCACAGTAGCTGGGTCAGATCTCAGCTGTTGTCCATCAATAATTAGCAACTATAAAGTCAAAAATAGTCACTTTGTGAAGAACAAAACTAAATTAAGTAGACTGAGCTGCCTCACTTGACCTGGTATAACATTAATCAATTAGGTCAGTGTGAATAGGAAGAAAATATGCATTACTTAAGATACATTTTAATGTTTACTATTCTTGTGTCCTTCCAAATAAATAACAATCGAGGTTTGCCATTGGCATTGCTTATAACCCTTAAATAACCTGATTGTAAATCAGAAATAAACACAGATACTCTCCTGATTTAGTAGTTCAGTAGAAACTCAATTTTCCATCTGTCATGTAGTCAGATAATTATCCAGTCTACGGAATCCCATGAGCTAACCTTGGAGTCAAAGATTTAGGAATGGCATAGATAAAAATTACTCATCTGCTCTCCTTATTAGCCATGACAAAGAACTCAGCTTTTAGTCATGACCTGATCTGGAGTAAGAATATAAACAATATGGACGTTTCCTCAAATCCTTACCTCTTGTTTGATCCTGCATTCCTGGAGCTGTTACAGCATTCTCCATTTTGACAGTCTGATGCATGACCTCCTTTTTCCTTTCTAAGAGCCCTAGAGGACAGATGTCAGACTATCTGCATGGGGTGTTCCATAAAGGTATTGTCTAAATGGCTATTCTGTGAGTAGTTGAGTTACTGTTTATGAATCACGTGATGTCTCCTGTGTGAGGACTCAACACTTTGAGACCAGCTACTACCCAAAAGGAGATCCCAAGAAATATGTTTCACAACCACCTAACATTTTAATACTATTATTGGCATTAAAATGTAAAAATCCACATGTCTTCTTTAGGTATGATTGTCTCATTATAAACCGTTATCTGTGGCAATGTTATTTCTCATTTTCTGTTTGTCAAGTGCAATAAAGCCAATAAAGCCAAGGTATGTTAGACAGAAGAAATTAATTTTAAGACCTTACCTGAGAAGTAGCAAAGTAAGTTAGCCATCTTTCTATGTGGACCGCATACCATCCAGGTACTAAGCATCTCCTTTGTAAAGCTTTTAGGTCAGATGGGGCCCAATGTCTGGTTGTGATAACTTCGTAGAAATTAAACCTCAGGGCAGCTGGATCTTCATGTGATCGTTGGTGCTTTAACAAGAAAGTCAATTTTACAATTGGTGTTCTTTATGCACGCATGGGTATGTGTGCGTGTTTGTGTTTGATGTATGCATGTGCATGTATCTTTTATTTCCAAAAAGTAATGAAAATGGTAAACTAATTTTAGAATGAAAAAATAAAGTGCATATATTAAAATCCAGGCAATGACATATTGCTTATTTAAAGTATAAGCCTTCTGTGTATATCGAGTAGTAGGCACATAAGCCTGTGCTTGTCTTCACGTCTAAAATGTTTACATACAAAGAAAGAGAAGAATATAGGATTTTCTTCATGGGTTTAACTAAAAGTGAATAGAAGAGATTCAGATCGGCAAGAGCAGGTTTATAGATTATTCTGCTCGTTGTCTCACCACAGCTATTCCTACAGGTCCTAACAATTCTGCAATACCTCTGTGTGGCAGATGTTATGAGCATAGGGAAAGTGGATGTATAGTCCTAATACTTGTTTAGGTGTCATAAAGATGTTGATGTTGCCCAAAGTCCTTTCCTTTTGCTTTCCCAGGAATTTTCATGTATCCATGCTAATTTTCAAGTACTGAGCCATTATTAATTTTCAGTACCAAATCCTCTGAATCTTTCTTATCAAACCATCATTAGTCAAGCTCAAGAGCCCCATACAATAAGAGGTGAATTTAGCAGTCAATACAATTTCATAAGCACTCAGCAAACTCCTTACCAGAACAACAACAACAACAACAAAACGGTTATAGATTCTGGAGATAAAACGATATAAGCAAAATGTAATCTCTATCTTCAAAGAATTAAAAATTTTCTATGGGAGGCAATAGATTAACAGACTATAATCAAGTCAGATATTTGACTAGAGTTATATATATTGTTGTGGTAGCCAGACGAATAAGTGATCAATTCTGAATGAAAGATGAAGGGATGTTTTAAGTGGTTGAAAATTTTGAGCTAAAATGTAATAACAGATTTTTATAATTAAAAAAAAAATAAACATAGAAACTGAGAGAGAACTTGATCCCTTAAGTTTGAGTGAAAGTGTTGAGTTGTGGAATGGATGAACTGATTTTGCAAGATATCTAAAGTTTAACATAAAGAAAATTAACTACAGAATGAGGACAGGAGTGTATTAGGACTTGATACAATTGTGTAATAGCAGGTCATCTATGTTAGTTAGAAATAAAATTATAAAAGTAAAGATGAGCAAGAAGTGGTTAAACAGTAACCAGTGAGTGGTAGTTTGGTGGAATAAAACTTGAAGGTCTCTCATTATTATATATTTATTGACATTCTTATATGCATATGCATTATGCTGAGTACACAGAGACTACCTAATACATTGAATTAATACAATGTGTAGAAACTACATAACTTGAATAAAGGAATATAAAAGTACTATGTGCATATTAATATATTAATACTAAAATTTCTATGTTAAGCAGTGATAATATGGAACTGTACTCAATCTACCCCACATTGATTTATAAAAGTTTAACACCAACTTTTCTTTATATTCCTGCAACTAAGAAGATTAGCATAAAAATATGACCAGAAGTCACAAAGGGACATATTTTATGGAAAAAATAGCACTCTAGCTTCTCTGTGAGGCCCATTATAAAAATGTGGGGTAGAAATTACAGTGGCAGGTGACATTTGTAGAGGTTTCTGAATTACACCTGCTGCGCTTTGGATTTATGGTATTTACTGAATAGACAAGACTAGCTAAGTAATAGGCTGCATTATTTTGAAATGTGGAGCAGTTTGGGGACCCTACTCTTAGTAATATAGCAATAAAAATACCAGGAAAAATAATTCTTTTCAAGCATGTATGTTCAAAGAATTTACTTGGAGAAGCAGGCACAGATTCTCTTTTATTTAAATAGTTTAGGTGAAAAATATTCATATAAATTTGTTCTATGTTTTCTGCTAGGAGAATGTGCAACATATGACCCTTAAGTAATTATATTCAATATTTTTAATGAAGACTTACTATTTGAATGCTTTTGTCACTTTTTTTTTAAAAGTAAGCTTTACTTGCTTTCAATATGAATTTTCATAAAGTGAGAAAGGTGTATTTTTCTATCTTGAGGGAGACAGTGACACATGGATTCTAATAATAGTATTTGGATCTTTTTCCCAATCCAGGTGTTCTCCTAGGATCCCTGACCTCTTGCAATCCCAATGTACAGGGTCATATTTTTCTGTCCATTATTATTTGTTCTTGGCCATAAATGTTTATTGAAGAAAGTCACGAAAAAGAATGAATTAAAAAAATAAAGAATGGGTGAAAAATAAATGAATAAAAAGTAAAAATACAAAAATTTCTCTTATGTTCTTTAAAAATTCCTTTTTAGTCTTGTTTTTTGGGGGACATTAATTTATATATGCATTAAGCATACACATACACAAATACACTCATTTCCTGGGATTTTAATACATTTACATTATTACCACCACAGATTCAAGATCACCTTTAATTAAGCCTTCACTGCTGTAGGCAATTTTACATTTCTGTGGTCAACTTTATCTCACCCCTGTGCAAAGATTTCACACTGCCTTTTTTCTCTCCTCAAACTGCTGTCCCCAAATAACCCCCTCTTTTCCATTAGAGTAACTCATTCTCAACTTTCCAAAAGAAGGAGAGACCATCAAAGGGATGCCGGGGTGGCTCAGTTGGTTAAGCATCCGCCTTTGGCTTAGGTCAGGATCCTAAGGGTCCTGGGATCGAGTCCCGCATGGGGCTCTCTGCTCAGCGGGGAGGCTGCTTCTCCTTCTGACCTTCCCCCCATTCGTAATTTCTCTCTCTCTCACCCTCTCTAATAAATAAAGAAGGAGAGACCATCAGAATCACTTCGGCTTCTCTATCTCAGACCTTCAAATTTGCCAGCATGTACATTTATCCCCTCTTCTAACTTCGAAGTTTCAGTGGGAAGATTCTTAACCAGAGTCCTACTGATGTAATTCAGAGGGTCTATGAACTTGGATCTGAAAAAAAAGTTTTTTTAATTTTCTGTAACTTTTAAATGAAATTTTGCATTTATTATACCTGTGATTTTGACCACCAATAAAAACAGGTATTTTTGAAAAAAAACAAAAAACAAAAAACAAAACAGGTATTTTTGTATCACATTATAGGAGTTTAAGATATATTAAAGTGTTTTCATGCTCATCCCTACTTCAACATTACAGCAGTATTAGTCCTGCCATTAGATCTGGCCATTTAATTGTTAAAATAAATAAAAATTTGTTACTGATTTAAAAATTACTTTGATACTTATAGTTCAAGAAAGCTATTACTTTGTAATTCTATGTATTTTTATGTTTTTAAAATGTGCTTCTGAAATGGGACCCATAGACTCCTACAGCTTGCCAGGAGTGTCCTGCACAAGAAAAGTGAAATCTGGATGCTTCCCTCCCATTGGAGCTGTTTCCTGTAGTCATCTCTTCCTGGTCCCTCAGGAGCCACACAGGACTGATCCCCAGTTTCTCTCCTAGGTCCTAAACATCTCTCTCTCTCTCTCTTTTTTTTTTTTTTTTTGCCTTAAACATCTCTCCTTTTTTTGGACACTCCTGCCCATCTCATGATTCAAATCACTACCACCATGGAACATAGCTTCCTTGAACCCACTTTAACCTTTCTATAGTAAGTGTGTGTCTTGTTTTTTCCCCTTTTTATTCCTGTTTTATTTTCTGTTTTTTATTTCTTCTTCCCAATTAGTTTTTCCTCCACTAAATCCATCTGGTTTTGCTTTATCATTTGTCGCTAAAAGCTCTGCTTCCCCCCATTTCTTTCAACTCAATGGAAATAATTCAGGCTTTGTTCTGTCCAACTGTCTAATTTCTTAGCAGCCCTTTGACACTGTTATCACCTCTGCTGTATGGTAGTACTCTGTTCCTTTGTATTCAGTGTCATCACACTCCTGGATTTTTTCTTCTACTCCTCTGGCTGTTTGCTCTTGTCTCCTGGGCTGCCTTATCGTTCTCTGTACTTTGCTTCTCTAAACTCTCTCCTTAGGCAGTTTCACCATGTTTGTGGCTTTTTGCCTCTGATTCACAAATTTCTGTCTGCGGCTCTGACCTCTCCCCAGAGTGCCTGCTGACTCTACTGTTCTCCACACGACAGTCTTTCCTTACCTCAAGATCACCATTGGTGCCACATCTTTAGCACCCCTCCCTCCAACCGGTCCTGTTGCCTTCTTCAGTGTTTCTATTTTTATGGGCATATATACTCATCATCCAGTTATCCTTATCAGAAATTTGATTTATCCTTGACACTGTCTCCTCACCAGGTTCTGTTGGTTTTAATTCCTACATGCCTTCTGATACTTTATACTTCACTCCGTCTGTACTTAACTCTCATCGTCAAAGCTGCCTCTATTTCTCAGCACCTCTGAAAGGAAATCTGGTAGTTACTCACTGGCTTAACTCTTCAAAGGCTTTCAGTTGCTTGAAGAATGGTGGCCACACAGTTCCCCCACCTGAGTTCTGGCCCCTGCGTACGACTCAGACCCATCTCCCACAGGTTTCCACCTCGAGTTTTGCTCTCTAGCCACATGGAAGTTTTCTTAGTTCTTTCCATGTGCTGGGGGTTCCTTGTGCCAGTGGACCTCATATACTTTTCCCTCTGCCCAACTCTCCTTCTACCCCATTCAGTTTATACTGACTCATTCTTCAGTTTTAAGTCCAAAGTTTATTTCTCTAGATGATGCTTTCTTCATACCTAACAGATTTCCTTATGGAACATTCAAAATTTTTAGCCATATATCTATGTGATTTTTTGATTAATACCTATCCACACATTAAAATGGACACAATGTTTTAATTAATATTATATTGATTAAAACCACCATTAAATGTTGTTGCAGAATATTGCACATCAATGTGATACAAATTTATATTGTTGGGTATTTATTCCTTTTACTGTTATTATTGTTTGACAAGTATTGCGGTATAGGAAGGAATAAATATTTGTCTATCCCTTTGAAGTTCCCATAACACAACAGGACCTTTACAAAACTATTTTGATAATTATTGCCAAATTAGTGTTCAGAAAAGATCTCCATCTATACCTTTCTTCTGGAATGTTTGAATATCTTTATCATCACACCCTTGCCAGCAGGAAGAATAAACACGACAATTTTTGTAGAGATGATATTCAGAAAGAGTATCATTTTGATTTGTATTTTGTTGCTCCCTAATTGGGTTGATCATTTTTCATATAAATCGTTGAGCAGTTATATTTGTGGGTGTCTTTGTGTGTGTGAAATGTTTATCTATGCTTTCTGTTTATTTGCTCATTTTTCTACTGAGGTATTATATCTTTTCTTTTATCAGTTTCCAGAAGCTTTTTTTTTAAAAAACAAATTAAGGATACTAAACCATTTGCCATGTGTTATTAAAGATGCTCTACTTCGATATGTATTCTTTTTGTTGATTCTGATAGACTAATATTTTACATGTTTATACTGTCTAGTCAATCTATTAATCCTTTATGTATGATGTTTTCTACTAGTTTATGCTTGAAATTCCTTGTCCAACTTCATATGACTCAAATATTCAGCTTTTATTACTTATAATTTCTTTTCTTTTTGGGGGGGTTAGCTATGCAACATTTGACTGTTGAATACATCTGGACATCTAGACTTTATTTGGTATTCACTATTGCTTACATTTAGCTATGGCCAAATGTTTTTAAAAGTACTTTTTTCCTGCTTCATACCTGGTACCAAGAGTATGCCCTGTCTGAGGGGTCGATGAGGATGGTGATGATCTTGGCCTTGGGGACCAGAGATGCTGCTCGCTTGGGAGCTTCTTCTGAATGGAAGTAATTTGCACTCTTTTCAAACAGAAAGTCACTTGTGATGTTGGATGGAGTAGGAAAAAAGTCCATATACCTGAAGGCAGAGAAAAATAATCTGAGATACAAGTTTTTCTCTAAAATGCCATGGATATGAAATAACGGAACATTTTTACATTCATTTATACTGATTTCTAATTATTAGAGTTATAATTCTACACTGTTATATTATTCTCTATATGTCTATAATACATATTCTAATTATGTTATAATTCTATATACCTATAATTCTAATGCAAGTGCTATTCTATCCACTTTGACTGTAAAGACAACTCAAAGCATTACTGTTTTAATGAACTATATAGGGCAGGGGAAAGAGGGAGATGAAATGGGTAGACTGTTAAGAACAGGGGAAAATCTTTGATATTCTCTGCTATCAAAAGCAAAATCTAGAAAAATTTAAGTTTACCCTTGGCAAAAAGCAAATTACACAGTATTGCCTAGTAAATATTTTAAAATAGTAAATTCTTGTTTGTGAACTTGAATACAAAATTTTTAATTTGAGATGACAGTGCACAAGAGAGGAGGGTGTGTAAGTCAGAAGAGCTATAAAATCCTAAGCCGAGTAGGGCAGAGCTGCTCTCCTCCTTTTTAACTTCTGCATAATTTGTAGTATGTGTAGCAATGTGAACGCATTATGGTCCATCTAGAGTCATTAAGAGGATATTTCCTGCTAGTTGATCCTGTGGTGCCTCGGTAGGTTCGCTCCTCCATATGCTGTCAGAACATTCCTCTGTGTGTAGATTATGGAATCAATATGTTCGGAGGTTAACTCGGTGCAAGGCTTTAATTATGTGTGTAATCCTCCGTACAGCTCATCACTTCTCTAACCCTCAAATGTTCTAGAAATAAATAATGAGAGCAATTAAGAATTCATATAAGACACTTATTTTCCTCTTTGACATTTGTTATTATGTTTCCCAAATGTGAAGTGGTGAAAAGTCTCATCTATATTCCTGCTTAACAATTTGTGTTCCATTTGAGCTCACAGATAAGAGAAAATTGCTGTTCTGCTTTTAGTAACTTGCATGCACTTCCAAAATTCATTTCGTCTTTTTAAAGTAAGGTAGAATAAGAATATCTTAGGTGCAGAGCGGGCACCTCTCTACATGTGATAGGAAGCCAGATCTGCCCACTGGCATTGCCTCTCCCCTACTCTAACTCTAATCTAACAGAACAGGCCTCTTGTATAAGGACAGGTTCATAGGTGGTGTTGACATAAAGTTACAGACTACAGACATATGCGTTTAGGGAAATTTTCCTTGGAGGAGATTTGCCTTATATAACTGGAAGCTGGAGTCAGAGCAATATTTTCTTAGAAAATTGGAATAAAGCTAGAAAAATCTCCAAAGTAAAGGCCAGTTTTAATATCAGGTTTATTCTATTTCAGTTTAGGGAAAATATTGTGACTTTTAAATTTTTCATAATTTATTAAATACAAAGTAATATTCCTTTTATGCATGTGCATGGCCGACATTAATACGGTTTTGGAAATGCTGTTATTATTTGAATGATAAATATCAGCTCATATTATAACATTTTATAGTCTATGTAGTTAATGAAGATACATGTCACAGAGTATAAAATAACTTATTTATTTGTTTCCTCAAGCATCATTTGTGAAGACAAATTATGCAGTTAAAACAATTCTAGGCACAATAAAATAATAATATGCTTAAGAAGAATTTTAAATATCCTTATGAATAATTCTGACAAAAATATTCCATAATCTTCTTTATTCAATCATATATAATTTACCAGAAAAATATTATCATTATTGCACAGTCCAAATCAAATTATAGGCAATACTGATTAAACATATCATTGTTATAAATTAATTTCTAATTCACTATGGTAGAGTTGAGCATAACAAATTTATGCTGTAATTATGTAGATGCCACACATACATCTATAATTGCTCCGCTGTGATTGAGCATGTGTTAATAGTGGTCTTTATTTTTTGTTATTTTCCTTACCAATCAATGCCCTTGTGGTAGTTGTTGCCATTAAAGAACTGAACTTCTTCAAATGTTTTGGGACTGGGAAGATTGCTGATGATGGAAGGGTGCATAAGAAGGAATAAATAAAGTGCAGTTGTTCCTATAGCAAAAAAGGAGGCAAAGGGTTATATATGAAAATGAAAGAAGAGACAAATGCTACTTTAGCAAAATTTTTGCTTAAAAAGTAATATCCAGAAGACCAATTTTTTTTCTGGTGTTAAAATGATTTCCTGAAGGGGCACCTGGGTTGCTCAGTTGATTAAGCATCTGCCTTCAGCTCAGGTCATGATTCCAGGGGTCCTGGGATCCAGTCCCATGTCGGGCTTCCTGCTCAGCAGGGAGTCTGCTTCTCCCTCTCCCTCTGTACTTCCCCTCCTGCTAATTCTCTCTCTCTCTGTGTTTCAAATAAATAAAACCTTTAAGAAAATGATTTCCTTTGGGGTGCCTGGGTGGCTCAGTGGTTAAGCCGCTGCCTTCGGCTCAGGTCATGATCTCAGGGTCCTGGGATCGAGTCCCGCATCCGGCTCTCTGCTCAGCAGGGAGCCTACTTCCCTCTATCTCTCTCTCTCTGTCTGCCTCTCCGTCTACTTGTGATCTCTCTCTCTCAAATAAATAAAATCTTAAAAAAAATAGGAAATGCAAATTAAAAAAAAAAAGAAAATGATTTCCTTAAAATCAATTAGGTGCATTTTCATGTGACAACAATCTAAGTATTCTTTTATTGGTCTTCATGATTCTATTTACCTAAACATCTGATTTAATATTAGTACATAGGCAAAGTGAGGCAGACTGATGATACAGCTACTTTTTTCGTCAATGTATTTTTTTTTTCATTTTTTTTGTTTGATATGCAGTAACTGTTCTATTTATAGAATGACACAGTGTTTCTGCTTTAAATTGTTTTGAGGTAAAAAGTCAGTTTGAAGAAAAAATATAAACTAAGATACCACAGGAAATGTATAACATACAAAAAATGCAAGAAACACATAGATGGTTGTACATAGATATGCAAACACTGGGCATCTGAAAACTGTGCTTTAAGCTGGGAGAGGATTTCAGAAACTGTGGTTTAGTTTCCCTCCTGGAGTCAGGTGAGTGGCTGAAACATCAAGGGCATCTAGCACAATCCCTGAACCTCGTGGATCTCCATTAACAGTCTATTCAAATCCATTAAATTAAATCAAACTATTTAACACATGCTGACTGGTGCTACTCTGTGTAAGTCCCTGGGGATAACTTTTCTTTTTTTCCCCCTGGTGAGAACTCTTGAGAAGAAAAACTCACTTGCTGGCCTTGATCAACTTAAAGTGTATGTATGGACTTGGGTCAAGTAATCAGGTAATTGCAACCTAGTGAGACAGTTTCCATAGTGAGAGAAGGCGAGAGTGTTTTTCTAATAAATGAGAGAATAGGTGACTTAGACTTGAGGAGTCAGTGAAAGTTTCCAAGAGGAAGTGTTTTCTCGGCTTGCACCTTAAAAAGGTGAGTGTTCCCTGTAAGGTTTTATGAAGAGGGGAGAAATCTGGAAAGACAGACACTTGAATGTCCTCTAACCTGGCAAAATGGGGCAGTCTGATCTGATAATGGAGGCACTGGGCTGGACAGACAAACTGGCTGATAGAACCCGTGGAGCGTCCACATCACAGAAGGCTCAGATGCAATCTCTGACCCTTGTCTCCATTTGAGTTGGGCCATAGACTGAGTGCCATGGCAGCAAGAATTGTGAAGTGACTGCATTTTCATAGTTCTCATAAACCAACATTTCCCTTCTGGAAAGGATGATCCCTTTTGGAACACGTTGGACCGGGGAGTGTCAGTTGGATTTCCCATCCCTAGCATAGCTGGAGGTGAGCCACACAGGTAGGTTGGCAGGACAGTTAGGATTGCAGCCCGGGATCCAGAAGCTCAGCAGCTCATCAGAGAATTGGCATTTTATCCTAACATATCTTAAGCGTATAGGAGCAAAGGCTACTGTGCTGTAAGTATAAATGAGATGGCCACCTGATGAGACCCTCACAGCTTTACATGACCACCTGCCTGAATAGGAGCATGAGTAGCTAAAGGAAGTGATAACAGATCTAAGGGGACCACCACCTTGCGGGGAAGAAAGGTGAAGGAATCCAGGATAGGTGGATTCTGGTGAAATGGGAGAGTAAAAATTGATAAATGCCCTTAAATATTTAATTACTAATTAAAACAACTTTTCATGATTTTCTTTTTAAAATATTTATTTGTTTAATTTTAGAGAGAAATAGAGCATGAGCGAGCACAGGAGTGGGGCAGAAGAAGAGTGAGAGAGAGAATCTCAAGCAGATTCCCCTCTGAGTGCAGAGCCCACCCAGGGCTCCATCTTATGACCCTAAGATCATGACCTGAGCCAAAACTAAGAGTCAGATGCTTAACTGACTGAGCCACCCAGGCATTCCAAAATAAGATGAACAAAAATGGAGATGCCTGGGTAGCTCAGCCTGTCAAACATCTGCCTTCAGCTCAGTTCATGATCTGGGAGTCCCAGGATCAAGCCCCACATTGGGCTCATAGGTCAGCAGGGAGTCTACTTCTCCCTCTACCCCTCACCCCACATGTGTTCTCTCTCTCTCTCTCTGTCTCCAAAATAAATAAATAAAATCTTGAAAAAATAAAATAAATTTAACAAAATGAAATCAAATCATTAAATTCAATTTAAAAATGAAAGGAGTCAGAACTGGCTGGGAACTGAATTAGAGGCCCAAAGGACCAGGCAGAACTGTCTAAACACATTGAAAAACACAGACATAAAATCATGAGGGGTGATGGAGTCCTCAAGAACTGATGTGAAATGCTCTTGAAAATAACAAGAGTTCAAAAAGGAGAAATTATGAGAGGAGGAAAAAAATGTTCCAGGGAGAAGAAATAAACTCGAGTATTACGGAGTAGTGTCTGGAAGAGAACAGGGAATTCAGAAGGGTTCTCTCTAGATACGTTTTAGGAAGGAACCTACATAAAGATGTTTAAATGATGATAAGAATGGCGTGTGTGTGTGTAAGTGCATGTGTGCACATGTGTGTGAGAGAGAGAGATTTGAGACACACGAGAGAGCTGAGAATATTGTAGTTTAATGTCTGTGAGATGTTGAGACTGGATGGATCCAGGGTACAGATAAAGGACTATTTTTTAATTATTGCTGATCATGGCAAAATAAATATTTTATAATCTCACTCAGTAACACATACAAATGTTTAATCACCCTGATGGTCATGGAATTGTACCAGATCTACCCTGAATTACATGAAGTCAAAGTTTTATGTTCTGAGCCACAGCACCTTCATGCCACCAGGAGCAGGAGGAGCTTTGAGCCATAGGAAGGAGAAAGGACTGGAAGGAAGGAGAAAGTCTTTTCAACTGGAGAGAATAGGTATGCGGCTTGATATTCATATAATCAGTCACAGAACGTGGGTCCGCTGCTCAAAAATGTGTATTTATCTTATTAAATACACAATAATTAATAAATAATTCTCTTAATAAATATCTTAATAAATAAATTTATCTTTTCATCTATTACTGATATTTGTTTTTATCCAATGTCTTTGATATAAATATTTAATAGAGGAAATAAAAAAGACCTCCTCCTGGTAGTACTGTCAGAGAAAATGCACTCTATTTTATAAACAATCAATTTTGTTTTTAGTTTTAACAGATTAAGCCAATCAAATCATGAGAAAATAATATTGACAGTGGGAACACCAATTTTCTGAGACAGGTAAGGCCAACAAGTTATGCTTTTAGAATTATTGTGGGGCGCTTGGGTGGCTCAGTCAGTCAAGCATCTGCCTTTAGCTTAGGTCCTGATCTGAGGTCCTGGGATCAAGTTCCACAGCGGGCTCCCTGCTCAGTGGGGAGTCTGCTTCTTCCTCTGATCCTTGTCCCCACCTCATGCTCTCTCTCAAATAAATAGATAAAATCTTAAAAAAAAAAAAAAAAGAATTATTGTGCTCAATTTAACCCTTTTGGAAAGCTGCTCCTAGTCTGGTAATATCTTTGACCCAGAATCACAAAGGATACCTATCTGTCCAAAGGATCCTAGTAGGACTAAGATTTAATCTTTGAGTGTCATAAACCCAGGCCTACCCTGCCCTTTGCCTGTTCTCATTCACTGTCCCACTATCAGCTGACAGGAATTCTGGCAGGATTCAGCAATGGAGAAGTGGGACATCAGTTCCTTCCATTCACACCTCACAACGATTCAGAAAATAGGGCTTTGAGGACTACTTTTACATTATAACTCATGTTTATGGCAAGGGATGTGCAGGCCATGTTTAAGTTGTTTAAAGACAGCTTTGCATTGAAGAGCAGATTCTTAGCATTGCTGTATCCAGGAAATTTATAGCTCTGAGAGCAGTGGGAATTTTGCCAACTAAAGCAATAAAGAGAACAAAAGAAGACTTTAGACTTCTATGATGGAACAGATTTAAGAATTATCACAACCATTTTCACATTAGAGTAGCATTTTCACAGCATATAAAATAATATTGTCATCCAATTCCTTTATTTTAACTTGTTTGTTTGTTTTCAGCAGCCAAAAACTGCTGAAAGCTCGGTTATTTCCATACTGGTAGGTCAAATATTAAAAATCTAAAGGTGTAAGTTATTGTCTTTATAAATACAAAAAACAAGGAGGAAAATTAGATTTATACTTAGTAACCTGTAGTTTTCTAACAGAACTAAGAAGTAACAATATTCAATGACAAATGACAAAAGATATATCTTTAAATTAAAATTTTAGTATAATTTTACAACACAACAATGTTTTATTTCTCTATCAGTCTTTCCAAAGTTAGCAATGCTATAAAGGAGTTGGTAGAAAATTAATGCACATTTTAAACAACAACAACACAAGTGATATATCTGAAAATACATGGTGATTTTTTTCCCTTCCCTGTACATGTGTAACTTACTGTTGTAATACAATTTATATTCCTGGAGGAAGAAAAGATTTCAACAACCAATATCTAATAGTCTGGAAATTTTACCCACAACCTTTAAAATGATCTACTTGCTTGTATTACAAATATCTTCATCTGGGCCAGGCTTATTTATTGTGAGTGTTTGTTTTGTGTTATGGTTTGTGCACTCACTGATGAAAATGCTTCTAGTAAAAGTAGTGAATTCAAAATACAGCAACTCAATAAAAACTTTAATTAATCAGGACATGAGCAAAGTGTATAAAACTGTCACATGCTGAAGAAAGTATAAAATATTCTAATTGAAAGTGTCATCTCATTGGTGAAATACTTTCACTCTCTTTTACAGCAGTCTTATACACTTGTCCTTCAGCATTAGTGAAAATACTGAGGGAAAAATGCCTGATGAACCTCAGGTGTATCAGATAATAAGTCCAAACCATATTTATACTTAATAATTATTTTTAAAAAACAAATCACACATGTAGAATGTTTGAAGGTAATAATGGCAGTGGATCTGAAAAAATCAATTTGAGGTTGATATACACAGTGTGAAATAGTTTATATCAAGCCAAGTCCTTTCTTTATAACTTAATTTAGGAGATAATTAGGCACAGCTATAAAAAATAGGGATTAAAAGTCAAATACTGCAACTGTCGTATATTAACACAAAGTTGTAAAAAATCTGACATCTGTTGAAAAAAATTTGACATCTGTTGAATAGCTTTAAAATCTGTAGTTAAAATTTAGTCCTTAAGTCTAATTAATAGACACCATTAGAGTCGCTTTGAGGATCATAGCATAAAGACCCATAGGCATGAAGAACAATTCAAATAATGAACTTGGATAGATGTCTAGATATTTCACAAAGCGAGATCTAATCCAATTTTCCTGTATGACATTATGTTTCATGACAAAAAGAAGAGAAAAAAGAAAAAAAAAAAGAATCAGACAGCATACTTGGGTATTCCTACCTGTTTTTTGTGGTCCAATGACAAGGAATTTTGGCAAGTGGTCACAAGTTTTCTCTCTGGACCAAATGTCTTTGTGCCGTTTATCATCACATGGATTCTGCAAGAAAGAAGAATAATAAATCGTACTGTGTAATGAACCTCTGGCTGTGTAATGGACAAATTGTCCGAAGGACTGGCTTAAATTCTTGCCTGATATCCTTGTACTAGCATTAGACCCTGTTCTGGTTCTGGTTCTCTGGTTCCAAACTGTTTTCTTATCAAATGGCATCTTCTTTTCTTTCCTAGCTCCAAGGCTAGGGCTCAGCTTCAGGCTGATCTTGTTGTCATCCTTTTCTGAAACTTGGCTAGGTTCTAACTGCTGAGATTCCACTCCATCTCTGGATTTAGAGTTCACATCTGTGTATCTGAGCCTTCACTTGTCTTAACCTTGTTTTACCATGGTTTCTCAGATTTCTGTGCTCTGCCCTAATTTTTCCTATTTCTTTTGCCCCAGAGGGCAAGGGGCCATCCTTGAACTCTAGAGTTGGCCAAGTTTTCTTTTCTTTTTCACACTATGTGCTGTTCTGTGCTGATCCAGCAGATCCTAATGTTTGTCTGTACCCTATAAGCTGATGGCAGGTAGATCAACATTTCAAGCCTATACCTCCCTCCTGAGCTCTTAACCTGTATTTTAAATTGTATAATTGCTGTATAGATGTGGTGAAGAAATGCCAGACCCAACATACCCACAGGTCCAATCTTTTTTTTTTTTTTAAAGATTTTATTTATTTATTTGACAGAGAGAGATCACAAGTAGGCAGAGAGGCAGGCAGAGAGAGAGAGAGAAAGGAGGAAGCAGGCTCCCTGCTGAGCAGAGAGCCCGATGCGGGACTCGATCCCAGGACCCTGAGATCATGACCTGAGCCGAAGGCAGCGGCCTAACCCACTGAGCCTCCCAGGTGCGCCCCCACAGGTCCAATCTTATCTCCATCTCAACCTTTTCCTGTTCCATTCTCCTTCCATTTTGTTTGAATGACCCACATTTATTATCTAAATTATGACACTTTTGAGAATTAAAAGGGCCATTAAATGAAAATAATATAATTTTTAAAACATTTATTGACTGATAAATTGGTTTTATTGTAGTTAACACAAATAATATATTAAAATCATTTCCACAGTCAAAATTCTGTCTCAAACCATATGTTAGGCATTAAAACAATTATAATTTTATATTTATTATCCAAATATGAAAAATGACATAAGATAACTAATCATTTATGGTTCATATTTATGTACTTTAATCAGTCCTTTAGCCATATCTTTTGCTAATACTATGTCAGCAAAGTTCTATTAAAGAATGATTATTTTGGGGACACCTGGGTGGTTCAGTTGCTGAGTCTGCCTTCAGCTTAGGTCATGATCTCAGGGTTCTGGGACCAAGGCCTGCATCAGGCTTCCTGCCCAGCAAGAGTCCTGCTTCTCCCTCTCCCACTCCTCCTGCTTGTGTTCTCTCTCTCCCCATCTCTCCTTCAAACAGATAAATAAAATCTTTAAAGAAAAGAATGATTGTTCTCAGCATGATCCTATCATGATTTACTTTTTCATAAAATTGCCTGCAATCCTTTTCAAAGTTCCATTCATGATTATTAATAAATTTGAAAATATTGATACTTTCCATGGACTCTTCTCTATAGACAACTACATTCTTAACTGGGGAAATATTTTCTTTGTAGAGTGGAAGTAAGCAAGAGTAAATTCTGTTAAAGAAAATGTGTTTCTGTCATTTACAATTCTAACTTTTTTCCATGTTAAAATGCCTAAATATTAGAGACCAAATATTTCCATTATTTTCCATTTAGAGTATCTTTCTTTGATGAATATTTGTCTAAATAAAACTTGTTAGATAAGTTGCCTTTAATTATGACACTTTTGACCATTTTTCCAAATGCAAGTGCTGCAAAATCATGGACTTCTCAAAATTACATTCAGCACAGAATATAAATTTATCTAATTAAAAATAGGAGATCCATCAAGAAATGCTTACCACCGTTGAACTTCTAAATTTCAATTAAAGAATGCCAAATTAAACCCCGTAGTTCATTTGAATTCTCATTATTTAATTTGTTTAGTCTCCTCCCTTCTTGCTTTGAAGCATTTTTTTTTAAGATGACAAAAAGCACTGAAGGAAGAGAAAAGTATTATTTAAATATATTTTTCTCAAAATAATATTATAATATTTTCTCAAAAATAATATTCAAGAGGCACTTGGGTGGCTCAGTGGGTTAAAGCCTCTGGCTTCAGCTCAGGTCACGATCTCAGGGTCCTGGGATCGAGCCCCACATTGGGCTCTCTGCTTGGCCACTCCTCCCTCTCTGCCTGCCACTCTGTCTACTTGTGATCTCTGTCTGTCAAATAAATAAATAAAATCTTAAAAAAATAATATTAAAAACTGCTTGTTCTCAAGGTCATTATATAGACTGAAAGGGCCTAGCTCATCTTGACATTCTATAGAACTTAATATTTGTCTACTATACTAATGATACGATGTTAATTGTACCCAAAAGGTAACAAATGCCAAGTATTCTATCTGCTGTGGAAAGACACATGCATTCCAGAGGGTGGAAGAAAAGCCAGCAAAGTTTCAGGAGTCTATCACCTTTGGCGATTTTTCAAGGCCCAGTGGTTTGGAGCATACCCAGACATCCCAATCAAGGTAAAGGGTCTGTTTTTGTTCTTTGTGACTTCTATTACTAAGAAAGAAGCCCAGGGCTTGATAGGCCTCTTTGGTTTAGGAAGCAGCATTTTATTGCACTAGGGAGTACTGCTCAGAGTCATTGACAGAATGGTGCAGAAAGTGCTAGTTTTGGGTAGAACCCAGAACAAGAAAGAGTCCTGCAAGAGATAAGACTGAGGTACAAGCAGCCCTCCCCTTTGGCTCATACATCTGGGCAGGCCTATGGTACTCTGGCACCTATGGTATAAAAGGATGCCAAATAGAGTTTTGGTCAAGCCCTAGAGGAGAATTACAAAATACACACCCAAGGTTCTGCAAAAGGGTGTGCCACCTGCAGCTGGTCATTTAAACTGGTATCGACTCCTGGTATGCTACAGGACCCTAGAAGAGATAGTGTTTGTCATGAATTTTCAAAGTGATTGTGTGGTCATAAGTAGCCACTATAAGCTGAGTATTGGGTTGTACCCAGTAGCAAATCATTGTAAGATGGGAGTGGTATGTCTGGAATTTATCTCAAGCTGACACAAAGGCTACAAGTAAGCTTATAAATAAGTGGCCCACACGTTTATGTCACCTATCACTGTTCCACCAATGTCTCTACATCAGCTCATTCCTAGAGTTTCATGGAAGGCTCCCTATAATCTGTTGATAAAGAGGAAGAAACTCAAGCTTGGTTTGTGGTTAGGTTGGTATATGTTGGCAGAGGTCTAAGGTTGACTGCTATTGCACTATAGACCCACTCAGAGAGGTTCCTAAAAACCAGTGGGTATGGAAAAACTTCCAATTAAGAGAGTTCTGGGCAACATTCCTGGTCATTACTTTTTTGTGGATGATAATAGGGCAACGTAAAAATATAACAGGTGAATAGGTAGTGGTGAAGTCATTAGCCAAGGGTCTTAAAGGAACATCATGGGAATATTAGAGTTAATAAGTTCTAGGAAAAAGGCATGTGGATGGACCCATGATAGCAATCAAAAAGTGTGAGGAACTTGTACTACACATTAATGTACACCAGAGGATATTCAATGTGGAAGTGCTAAACAACCAAGAGGACAGAATGACTCAGCCAGTTCTCAATATTCCCACATGTCGCTTAGCCTCTGTCCTTGGCCAACCCATTGCAGAGTAATGCAGTAGCCCTGATAGCAAGATGGAAGCCATTCATGGGCATCCTTCTCCTAAATCTGCTCTAGTTATAGCCGCTGTTGAATATCTGACTTGTCAGTAACAGAGACCAGTTCTAAATCCCCCAAATAGCACTGTCCTATCACTTTGTAGAAAATTGATTATATTGGACATTTCCATTTTGAAAAGGGCCGTGATTTATCCTTACTCCCACTCACATATTCAGAGTATGGATCTGCCTTCTCTACTCGCATAAGCTGTTTCCTCTTTTCTTTCCTGTTTCGCTTTTTCCTTTATAGGTTTTTCTTGAGAGCATCTCCTCAATAAATCACTTGGAACTAAATTTCTTATCTCAGATTTGATCCTAATGCATTTTCCATCCCCAGCTTCCATTGGAACAAGAGTGGAGTGCAATATAAAAAGACCAATAATATATAAAGACAATTGTTTTATGTGAGAATTTGCTTTGGAAAAAGTTAGGCTATACGTCTTGGGTTTTTCTGTGAATTCGTCTGTAGAAACTGTGATGAAATGAGTTAATAACAAGCAATAAGCTTCACATTTTTCATTTACTTTGCATAATAATTGAAATTTTATTTATTTTTACCAGTGTTTTTATTTTCTGCCATCATTTGATTTAGTATTCAACCTCAAATACTCAATGGTCTAGCTTCAGTTTAACTCTCTAGCCATAATTTTCATTTTGACAGAGAAGGGTGAACTATCTAGTCTCCTTCTCTTCCTTCAGTTATAGAATATTCTCTATTTTGCATAGCCTGTAAGTTTCCAGCTAGAGACTATATTTCACTGTCTCTTTTGAATCAAACTTTCTTCTTATGAATCATTTCAGTCCAAAGGAAAGAAAGCCAAAATGATGTTAAGTTTCTTAAGGATAAAGACACTCTCCCTGGATTTCCCCTTTCCTACTGCCTGCTAGTTGTAAAATGGCTACAATTACAGCATGTGCCTTGGACTCAGAGACGTTTAACAGCTACCAACCTGAGGCCCTGGGTGACCATGTAGAAGAGAGCTGTCTAACTCTCCTAAATGGCCTGCCCATTTTTAGACAGTTGTATGAATGAGAAATAGATATCTATTTTATTTAGTCAATTTACTGTTTGGAATGTCATCTTTATGCAACATTGCCTACACTCTAACTCGATGTGTTTCAAAACACTCGTCTGTGAGAAGGTAAGGAACTTGTGTCAGCAAGGAACAAGTCAAACTATCACTCTTCGCAGATGATATCATACTATATGTGGAAAACCCAAAAGACTCCACTCCAAAACTGCTAGAACTTGTACAGAAATTCAGTAAAGTGTCATGATATAAAATCAATGCACAAAAATCAGTTGCATTTCTCTACACCAACAACAAGACAGAAGAAAGAGAAATTAAGGAGTCAATCCCACTTACAATTGTGTCAGAATGTGAATTACTGAACTGCTTACTTCAATAAGCATATACTGCTATAAGAAAAAAAAAAAAAATTCCAGCTGAAGCAGCCAGGGTGCTTAGTGATATAGTTGGTTTATATGTTGGCACAAGCTTCCTATCTCATGGCAAATCAACAATAAACAATTCAAGCCCATCTGTGGACCACACTTTGAGTAGTACTGTTCTGAAGTAACAATTCCTAACACCATACACAAAAATTAACAATATGGATTAAGACACTGAACGTGAGCCCTGAAACCACAAAATTCCTAGAAGGAAAGAGATAATAATCTCTTTGGCCTTAGCAATACTTTTCTAGATATGTCTTCTCAGACAAGGGAAACAAAAGCAAAAATCAGTAGGACTACACCAAAATAAAAAAAAAAACTTCTGCATAACAAAGGAGACCATCAACAAAATGAAAAGGCAATCTACTGAATGGGAGAAGATATATGCAAATAAAATATATGGTTATGAATTTATATTCAAAATAGGTAAGGAACTTATACAACTCAACACCAGAAAAAAAAATCTGATTAAAAAATGAGCAGAGGGTCTAAACAGATATTTTTTCCAAAGAAGATCCATAGGTGGCCAATGGACACATGAAAAAGTATTCAAGATTACTCATCATCAGGGAAATGTAAATCAAGCCACAATGAGATATCACCTTACATGTGTCAGAATGACTAGAATCAAAGACAAGAATTAACAAGTGTGGGTGAGGATATGCAGAAAAAAGAACCCTTAGGCACTGTTGGCAGGAATGTAAATTGGTCCAGCCACTGTGGAAAACAGTATAGAGGGGCCTCAAAAAAGTAAGAATAGAGATACTGTGTGATCCAATAACTTCACCACTGGGTATTTACCCAAAGAAAACAAAAACGCTGATTTGAAAAGATATATGCACTTCTATTTTTTTAAAAGAGATTTTAAAATTTATTTATTTGACAGACAGAGATCACAAGTTGGCAGAGAAGCAGGCAGAGAGAGGAGAGGAACCAGGCTCCCCACTGAGCAGAGAACCCGATGTGGGCTTGATCCCAGGATTCTGGGATCATGACCTGAGCCGAAGGCAGAGGCTTTAACCCACTGAGCCACCCAGGCGCCCTATGCACTTCTATGTTTATTGCAGCTTTGTTTACAATAGCCAGGATATGGAAGTAACCTAAGTGTCCCTTGATAGATGAACAGGTAGAGAATATGTGGCATATACATACAATGGAATATTACTCAGCCATAAGAAAGAATGAGATCTTGACATTTGTGACAACATGAATAGACCAAGAGGGTATTGTGCTAAGTGAAGTGAAATAGACAAGTACTGTATGATTTTGCTTGTATGTGGAATCTAAAAAATAAAATGAACAAACAAACAGAAAAACAGAAACATACCCATAAATGCAGAGAACCAACAGATGATTAACAGAGGGGAGAGCATTGGCATAGTGGGAAAAATGTGTGAAGGGAAGTAGGAAGTAGAGTCTTGCAGGGACGGAACGACTAAATCACAGGAATAAAAGAGTCAGCATAAGGAATATAGTCAATGGTATTGTAACAGAGTATGACAGTAGCTACCCTTATGATGAGCTTAGCATAATGTATAGACTTGTGGACTCACTATGTTGTATACCAGAAATTAATGTAACATTGTGTCCACTATACTTCAATTAAAAAGACAAAAAATTTCCAAAACCAACCAAATGTTTCAGTTATACTGTATTCACTTTTATAGATATATTCATGTCTGCACCTGATTCTTCGAAGTTCATTTGAACAATTTATCTTTCTGTGGAATGCTCTTATTTCGTTTGCCAATCGAATCAAAATTTCACCAGTTATTCTAGTGTCAGCTAATATGTCCCATAAAGTTTCCCTATCTATTTTCAATGGGTAGCACAGTCCAGTTGTTAAGGTGTGAGCTCAGGAGGGAGACTGCTTGTGTCTTATGGAATTTTCTGAAATTCTCTGGGCCTCAGTTTCATTATCTAGAAAATAATGATTGATGGTATCTACCTCATATGGTTATGGAGAGTATTAAAGGAATTAATATATTTTAAATGATTTAATTTTTCTCTATAAAAGAGAGTGATTATTTTTCTTTGTTTTCTTTTTCTTTGTTCAGATTATTAATCAGTTGAAGCAAAAGGAAGAAGTTACCATTGCTGATGAACTGGTGTATGATGGCTATCCTTCCTAAGAGCAGGCTTCCTGGTCTTCTGTCAGAACTTTAGAACCTGAGGCGCCTGGATGGCTCAGTGAGTTAAAGCCTCTGCCTTCAGCTCAGGTCATGATCCCAGCGTCCTGGGATCAAGCCCCGCATCGGGCTCTCTGCTCAGCAGGGAGCCTGCTTCCCTTTCTCTCTCTCTGCCTGCCTCTCTGCCTACTTGTGATCTCTGTCAAATAAATAAATAAATATACATATATATATATATAAGTAGAACTTTAGAACCTAAGGTGGCCGCCCCTTTTCAGAACAAATACACAGTTTGGTGACAGGATTTCTGGGGCATATGACTTATTCGATAGGGAAACAGCTTGATGATTCTTCAGACAAACTTGAGAACATAGATTGCCCTACCAGACCCAAAGACCCCTATATAATCCCAGCTCAATTTATTTTTGAATATGCTTGCTGTCTGGCTCCTGCAACTCATCCAATTTATTGTTTTAGCACTTGTCATCACTCAGGTCTCTGCTGAAATATCACCCAGCAGGCCTTCCCTGCTGACCAGAACCTAAGCACTTCCTCCCACTCCTGTCTTTCTGTGATAGCTTCTGGTTATATTTTCTTCATGGTATTTCAGTACCTGAAATGATTCTATTCAGGTAAGTGTTTATAGCAATTTTATATTATAATATAATACATTTATACTTAAAATAACTCTATCTCAACTAGAATGTTAAGTTCTCTGAAGAGAAGACCCCTGTTTGTCTAATCTAATCTATGAGAGGTGCTTGATAAATATGGACTGAGTGACTGAAAAACTGACTTGAAACAGGTGCAGTAAACCTTTAGTAACAGCCATAGACAGATTTTGATATATGTTTGTAAATCAACATAATGTGAACTGTGTAGACATTTTGTTTTCGAAACTCCCACAAAAATAGAATGTTTGCAGTCTCCACTGATGTTTTTCATGGTGGCCCCAGGAGCTAGTTTTTGCTATTTCCTTAAGTCATCACTTTATATCTTAAACATTATTTTCCTCATATTATTTAACTGCTTTGTAAAGAACTTTATGTTTCAACTGTATTTTATGTATTAAACAATAGAAAGGCAGTTTCCATGACCTACACTTATCAAATTTCCCCACACATATCCCAGTTAAGAGCCAATCTCAGATTAGGTGCTCAATTCATTTGCTCAAATGGTTTCTGAGCAAACTGATCAATTATTCAGTGCCACTGCTCAAAGTGTCTTTTGTGAGATCTTTCTGGTTCTCTATGCTCAAGTAGGCCACTTATTTTCTTTACTGCAGTACATATGTCTTCGCCATTCAAACTTCTGCACGCCAAACCCGTGAAATAAAGCATTCACAGAAATGGGCAAATGCAATATAAGACTTGAAAAGAGTTTTCTTTAACATACAGAACATGGATAAACATGTTCTGGTAGATAAAGACACTAGTTATTTCTAGTTGTGCTCTCCCAAGAAATTATACTGATAGAAGTAAACTCTCAAATAAAATTACCTGGATGCTGTTACAACACTTGCTGCTCCAAATGCTTTTATTGCCAACAATTCAACTTACGCTACTTCGGCTTTTCCTGTATGTATTTTACAGTTGGTGGCATGTGTATACCTTAATCCAGCAGATTGCCTGTCTTTGTAACTGCATTCCTTCTATGTTATGCTATTTTTAAGACTTTCCAGATGCCTGGTATTTCTTCTTTCATCTCTTTTCCTGCATGTTTCTCCTTGTGTCTCTTCATCATGACTTTATTAGGATGTTTGCATTTCCTGTTTTATACTTTGAAAATATTTGTTTAGATTTTTTCCTACTCTGACTTTTCTTATATTGTCTGAGTATTTGAATAATAGCTAACATAATATCTGACCTTTATTGATCACCTTCTATATTCCAGGCACTTGCTTGGCATAGATTATTTATAATCCTCAAAGCAACCTGGCAAGACAGATATCATTATCCCTTCTTTACACCTGAGGAGGCTGAGATGCAAGGTGTTTTATTTAGGTCTTGCTGAAGGTCACACAGCAAGTTAGTTTCAATTTTGGAATCCAAAACCTGGGTTGTCTCTGCAGCTAAATATCGTGTGTGTGTGCACATGCGCGGATGTGTGTGTGTGTGTGTGTGTGTGTGTGTGAGAGAGAGAGAGAGAGAGAGAGAGAGAGGGAGAGAACGAGAGTGAGAGAGGGCAAGAGAGTGCCTGGCAGTGATTACGAAGGTCAAAGGGTCTTTCCAAGAAAAAAGCATTTGCTTGTACTTTCATACTTCGTTCCATTGCTATTATGTTAATTTCAAAAGTCAGAAAATTACAAAGCAATTATTTCCCTTTTCATTGTCTAATCTGATTGTTCCCTGAATATCTGAAACTGCTGTAAACAGTAACTTACTGTTTTAAGTATCTAGTACTGTAGATATATTGAAACTTTAAAAAACTTCAGTTAAAATTGCTTTAAGCAGCTCATGGTTACAGTACCAGTCTAGTAAAAATGCATGTAACTCAGCTCTCACACAGGTAAAGGGGATGCAGCTGGTTTTGTACATGGAATACATGATGAGGTGAGGCTGATTTACTTTTAAGCAGGCATAAGAAAGGTGGAGAGAAAATTCCGTGAGGTGACGGACCAGACTTAGAAAGGGGAGTAAATTCTGATGAAAATCCAGATCTTTCCTCTCCAATTAAGTACAATTTTTGAATTCATAGTCAAGCTAAAAATACATATTTTTTAAAAAGTCACATTACCTTTCGAACACTGAAAAGACATGAAATAAAATAAAATGAAAAAAAAGATAAAATAGAAAAAAATCACATGACTTACCTTGCCCCAAAGTTCATATTTTTATAGAATATATGAAAATTACTTTTGTTCTCATTAGATCTAGTTATTCCCACATATGTAGCCTTTTCTCTCTACTAAAAATCTGCTTTTTTCATTGCTTCTCCACATCCTTCACTGACAAGAACACCATGGAATTATCAGTTAGATTGATTATTCCCTCTCAAGTCATGTGCCTATTACAGATAACTGGGAAATATCTAGACTTTAATAGCTGAAACCTTAAAAAGTCCAGTGCTCATGGTAGGATTATTTTGTTAATTATGAACATTTAGGAGGTTATTGGTTTCTGCTTCATTTCCTCCCTGCTTGCCTTCTGCTGTTCAGACCTCACTGTCTAAACGAGAATGCTATGAAATTGTATGTGTTTTTCTTTTAACTTTGTACTTCTTCCTTCCTACTGGTTGTGTTGTTTCCAAAGTTCTTCTATTTACTGAGTTTTGCCATGTACATGTCTTTAAAACAAAATCCTTTTCCAATCTGTTTTACACAGGCAGGTGACTTTCAATTTTTTGTCTCTCAATGTCATTTAAGCCTAATACAACCCACACACACTGATGAGGAATTTTAAGAGGCTGTGGGTATTTATTCTCAGTGTTTCAAACAGCAATTCCTTTTGGAGAAACTCTGAGACACACACGATCTTCCCAAAGCTTGAGTCCACCCTGTATTGGTGTATAAAATCAGCTAGTCCATTCACTCCTCAGAAAAGCCTTTCCTTTCTGAGTGCACTGATTTGTAATGAATGTTCTCTCCACAGAGCTCCTGTAGCACTTAATAGTCTGATTCGTTCTCAAACTTCCCTCCTAAAGTGGTCTGAATACAGAGAAGCATAAATGCCCACTTCTGAGGGTGGGAGTGGGCTGAAAAGGGCCTGTGGTTCTGTGTGGGTCTGGGGTAACAGCTCCATGAAAGCAGCTTTAAGCACAAAGACTTTCTGATTTACCCTAAGCGTCTATGCACTTGTCACCATATTATACCCATGCTGATTTAAATAAATTGATATCGTTGACATTTCCCATGAAATATTCTCATAGTAAAATTGACCCCAGGAGATGACAGGTTTACTTGGAAGCTCTGGGTACAACAGATGACTGCACATTCCTGCAGACAGTATATTATTATTTATGGTTTATGAATATCCTGTCAGAGAATCTAGATAGCCAACTCAATTAAGGAAAACTGTATTTTAAAATTCTCATTAGTAAGTTGGTCTAAAGGAGTGTAGGAACTCACAGTACAACATTTAAGTTATCAGACATATCTGCAGGGCATACACACACACACACATACACACACACACACACACAATTCAGGGTTTTTTTTGTTGTTGTGATATTTGGATTAGTTCTGCAAAATCCATGTTTTTTGATGATTTTGATTCAGAAAGGATGGAAATATATATAACCTTTTATTTTATTTTGTTTATTTTATGGCACTATCTGGAAGTAGTTTTCCTATTACTAAAGTTATATGAAAGTTATTTGTGTGGGGAATTTGAAACTTGACATGATCATACTCGCAACAAATTGACAGGAAAGGGAAAAATCCATGACTTAATGTCACCATTTCTGGATGTCAGAATGTCTGACAGCCTTGTATAACCAAATGGGGAAGTGCTTCTGTGTAAATTAAAAAATTAGGGACATCTGGGTGGCTTAGTAAGTTAAGCATCTGCCTTTGGCTCAGGTCATGATCCCAGGGTTCTGGAATTGAGCCCTGCGTGTCCTCTCGGACTCCCTGCTCTGAGTCTTCGAGGGGGAGTCTTCTTCTCCCTCACCCTCTGCTCCAACCTCCATGTTCACGCTCCCTCTCTCTCTTTCTCAATGAATTTTTTTAAAAAATCTTAAAAAAAATTAAAATCGTGAGGAATTACCTACATATTTGGGAAGCATTCTTGTCAGGTTTAAATACTAGTCTGAATTAGGAAGATAAATGTAACAAATACACAAATTCAAACTATAATTAGGAAAAAATATGTAAGATGAAATGATGTTTAGGACTCTATTGCACCATCTATGAAGTGATGAGAAACTATTCTGGCTATTTCACTGGACGGGCTAAAAGATGAATAAACGGAAACGAAAAATATGAAATTATCTAGAACTCTTATTTTCCCGGCTGTGGGTGATGACTTGCAGGTCAGTTTTCCTTTCATTTCAGTGTCTCATGCACAAACAATTTCTACCACACTTCTTTAAAGATCTCACTTTTTTCCTAACCATGAAGCTACTCAGGGTTTCCCTTTCTCATGGCTGGATTATTGTCCTAACTTCAGTGCCTCCCTGTTCTTACCTGTCCTGCAAAAAGCTTCTGGTATACTTTTTTTTTTCCCTTTAAAGATTTTACTTATTTATTTGACAGACAGAGATCACAAGGAGGCAAAGAGTTAGGCAGAGAGAGAGGGGGAAGTAGGCTCCCCACTGAACAGAGAGCCCAGTGTGGGACTCGATCCCAGGATCCTGAGATCATGACCTGAGCCGAAGGCAGAGGCTTTAACCCACTGAGCCACCCAGGCACCCCCAAAACAGAGCTAGGTGCCATATATATTTTTTTAAAGATTTTATTTACTTATTTGACAGACAGAGATCACAAGTAGGCAGAGAAGCAGGCAGAGAGAGAGGAGGAAGCAGGCTCCCTGCTGAACAGAGAGCCCGATGCAGGGCTTAATCCCAGGACCCCAGTGACCTGAGCCGAAGACAGGCTTAAACCTACTGAGCCACCCAGGCGCCCCTGGTATAATATTTATTGGCCAACTTTTTTTTTTTTTTAAAGTACTTTAATCTCATCTTCAGAACCTACACATAGTAACTCCTTGTTGCCTATCAAATCCACCTGACTCTGGTAGCTTTCAAAGGTTTCTCAGCTGCCTTATATTTGCTTTTCAAGGTTAATTCCCATTGGATCCCTACTTTCTTTAAGAAACAAGTGTGCCATTTTGACTGTTCTCTGTATACATGTACACACCTCTGTTTTGCTTATTCATTCATGAGATTTTAATGATGGCAGCTATGGTACTATGCTAGGTTCTGAGTTACAAACATATATAAACATAGTCTCACCCCTTAAGGTTTGCATGAGCTGGTGTATGACAGGCCTAAATGTCTATAAGACCATATGGCAAGTGCAATGATAGAGTCATAAATAAGGTAGAGAGTGGAAAGGAGAGGAATAAATATGAAAACAAATTCATAATGTCATTTTGTTCACACAGCCAGGAGCTACTGGCTTGTAAGTTCTCTGAAAGCAAAGTTCTCAGGATCCTGGGATCGAGTCCCAGGAGCTACTGGTTTGTAAGTTCTCTGAAAGCAAAGACCTTTCTATTATGTAGGTACTTCAAAAGTATAGGTCAAATAACTTCACACTGAATACACCACCAGATTCTTCTCCAGTAACCAGGTATGCCTAAAATCTCCTCCAGCAGAGAGAGCCGATGATAGAAGTAGATTTATTTTTCTAAATGTGAAGCTACCATCTTGGTGTGGTTGGAACTATGCTGGAGTAGGAATAAGAAGACCTGAGCTTTACCTCTGACTTGTCCCTATTCGTCCAAGTGCCTTAGAACAAGATATTTCACCTCACTGGGTGTCACTTTTGTCTTCTCTAAAATGAATAGGTTGAGCTAGATGTCCCTAACTTCTCCTGCTCTTAAAATCTATAATTCTCTGTGTCAGAAGTCATTTTTTCATTCAATAGGCATATAATAATAGAATCTACAGTGTGTATGTTGCTAGACCTTGTGATTTGTTTATGTCACAGATGTTCACATCTCATCATTTCTAAGCTGGAGTTGGATGATTTCACAGCTAGAGTCAGCAACAAAGGTGCTAACCTCCTAAGGCTAGCACCCTGTGATTTTCTCTCCTACTTCTTTAATCCTGGGGATACTGGCATGGACAGAGAGACACTGCAGCTCTTTGAGCATTCACTTGGTCACACGGGCAAGCAGGAATCTACATCACGCTTGGCATGTTTGTTGATAGTGGGAGTCTGGAGTGACTGAGGGAAGATTGAGGCTGAGCTAACCTGACAGCTTGAGAGCTTAAAAGCAACGATTAGTGAATGTGCAGTAATCTGACCTTCTAAATGCCTCCTTGTTGTGGTTTTGGTTTCTATAATGAGGATTAAAAAAGAAAAAAAAAGAAAGAAAGAAAAAAGAAAAAAAGGAAATCCTATTCTTTCCTGCTTCATGGTAATTAGTGTCCCAAAACAAAAGGGGTACGAGAGTTAACAGGAACCTGTGAGAATACTTTTAAGAATCTTACACACTCAGGACTACAACGAGGAGGATAAACTCGAGGGATAGAGTTCCATGTGTGTCTTCAGCATGTATTTTCACATTTAGCAGTTTTGAAAGAATCCGCTTCCAGTGAAGGGATCACAGACACATTCTGGGTTGTTCTTACCATGCTGTCCATTGATAGATACTCATATTGCACTTATTAATTAGGTGACAAAGCAGTTTCACATATATGGTAGTTGGTGCTAATGAAAATTTCCATAAAGAACCAAAGGAAACTAAATAGATGTGAAGATCATCATTATTCATGTTGTATTTATATTTGTAGTAATAAAAAAGTGTAAATTAAAAACCTAGAGAAAAATAACAGTTGACTTATTTTTAAAAAGTGAAATACATTAAATAAGAAGGCATGTTTAGAAATACAGAAAAATACCTGAATTTTGAGAATATATGACAATGACAGACATAAGATACTAATCTATCCTAACCCTGTAGGCCTGGGATGAGTGGGCTACAAAACATTTAATTAGTGCTGGTTATGCTCTTTTTTTTCTTTTGTAAAATTAAATTCATATAGTTTAAAGAACATGATGATAATGCTTACAGCTGCTCTGTTTATCATTATAAATATGAATATGGAAAGAAGAGATAACCGCCAGGGAAAGGGACTCTGACAGTATTATGCACTTTATCTCTACTTAACCATTGGCAGTCTCCTGAACATGGTTTATCACTGGCGAAGTTTATCAGATTTGCTTCAATAAGTCAACTGTTCTCAAAATCTCACGTACCTGAATAATTCCCTCTTGATCTTAACTGCTCTTCTGCTTTCCATTTCTTGTTTTCTTTTTAAAACATACTTTAGAATATATGACACTTCAGTTAAAAAGAAATGCTTGCAACTTTATTTTTCAGTCAAAAGAAACCATATAATTCACTCGATAAAATGGGATTCTTTAGTAAATATTTACTCTTCAGTGTTACTTAAGTACATTTATAACAAACCGTTTTGATAATATATATTAAAATTGCTAAACATACAAATGACAACCGCAATAACAAAAATTTGTGAACTCTCTGAAGCCTTTTCTGATTAATTCTATCATTTATTAAGAACAATCTAGGAGAGCGCCTGGGTGGCTCAGTTGGTTATGCCACTGCCTTCAGCTCAGGTCATGATCTCAGAGTTCTGGGATCAAGTACTGAATTGGGCTTCCAGCTCTGCAGAGAGTCTGCTTCTCCCTCTGACCTTCTCCCCTCTTATATTCTCTCTCTCTCTCTCTCTCAAATAAATAAATAAAATCTTAAAAAAAAGAGAACAATTTAGGAATTTACCTCTCTGAAGCTATTCAAAATTAATTGTCAGCACTTGCAAATATTTCGTATATATTCATGTTCCTATGTCTTCAAAATGATATAGTTTTCTAAAAAATGGTTCTATTTTCTGTTTGCAATATTCATTCACACCCCCAATCAACTAACACAGTATTTCAAATTCAACAAAAATTCAATCAGTATTTAGAATCATCAAACTGACCAATCATATTGGAGCTAGTGTATCGTTTTTTTTTTTTGTTTTGTTTTGTTTTGTTTTGTTTTTTTAAGAGGGAAACAAGAAAGGAAGGCCAAAGGAAGGAGGAGATAGAATCTTAAATAGGCTCCATGCCCAGCGCAGAGCCTGACATGGGACTTAAGTCTCACAACCCTGAGATCATGACCTGAGCTAAAATCAAGAGTTGGATGCTTAACTGACTGAGGGGCTCAGGTGCCCCAGAGCTGGTGTATCTTTGATTATATTTATTCCATACCAAAAGGAATAGTATCACTGATATTGAAACAATCAATAAATACAATTCTTAATTTAAAAAATCTCACACAATACTAAGAGATACAAATACTTCATCTAAAAAAAAAAAATCTGCCTCTAAAGGAAAAAGATTAAGGCCTGGGGCTATTGACTCACTTTTTTTTAATATGTTAGCTGTTTGCCAGCTTTGTTAAGTTGGCTACTTTTTATTGTTACCATACCATGAATTATAGATATCTCATAAATAAACATGTGTGAGAAAGAACTGATTTACTATCAGTAATTTATCAATTGTAAAAGTGTGTGAGCACTTTTGAATAATGCTATTTATGCTTTGCCTTTATGAAATCCAGCAGCTACCTGGTATGATTATATACAGCATAATAATTATGTCTTTATCTATTTATCTGTCTAACTTATATACCAGACATATAGATGGGCAAGCAACTTATTAGAAGGGTGAAAAAATTAGAATGTGTAGTTCAACATAAACACAATTGATGAAGAGTTCCTGAATAAATCATCAGAATAAGTATGACTGACTGTAGCAGTCAGTTTTAAAGCACATTCTGAAATACATACTAGTGAATCAGAATAACCAGGAAACTCTTCACCGACTTTGAGAGAAAACACTGTGTTTTATTCTTTGTGTTCTCTAGAGCAACTAGCCTTGCCTTCCACATAGTAGATGCTATGTGTTGGATGAATGTAAACATCCAGTAAACACAGTAAACATGTGTTGGATGAATTCCTGACTGTATAGACACAGAGTCTATGCATGCAACGTGAATTATGGGATAAAGAGAAACACATAGCCTTGTGGAGAAAGAGAGAGGATGGTAAACAGTCTGTTTCACAGTGATTTCTCAGTAATGACGATGCTACTCCTCTACCAGCTGCTTAGCAGGGCACTATGTGATCTGCTCTCTGCAGCCGGCTTATTGATTGTGCAGGTCAATGTAATGTAATGCATAAAGAACCAAGAAAGGGGGAGGTAACATTTTCCTAGATAACTGTGAAGAAGCACATAGTTTACATTTTTATACACAGAGGCTGAGTGGTTCCCATGTGAAGTTGAATTATCTGCAAAAGCAATCCTAAAACTGACAATTTTTCTTTTACCGGTAGATCTAGTCCTAGTGAAAGATGAATTAGATTTAAAAGAAATAGAGAAACATATTAAAGACTGAATCTGTATAAGCATATGGTAAAAACTTCTTTTCCCTTTTTTATTTATATTATCTGTGTTTATACATATGTGTCAGGATTTACTTGTAGGGTCTGAGATTAAGCCTGCTGTTGATTTCTATGTCCCTAGGTACTCAGTGTCTAACCATTTTATGGTCAGTTAGTGCTCACACTAAATGAGAGTCAAAGTCATTAACACTGAGAAGACACTGACAATGAAACAGCATCCTCAAAGCAAAAATTCTAAACCAACCAAACCAACCAACAAAACCCCAGAAAAGCAAAACAAACAAACAAACAAACAAACAAAAAACAACAACAAAACAAAAAACCACTTAACCCATAAAACAAAAAATGTTATTGAAGAGGATGAAACTATGGAATAAAAAAAGAAGTTTGGGTTAAATGTCAGTTTTAATGCCTCCAGAGAATTCCTAATACAAGTTAGGTACTGGTTTCCTTCCTTCTACTGCAGGAGAGAATGTTTAGTGTTACCTGCCAGAGAGGGTCTTTCTGCTCAGGGAAGAGCTCAAAGTACTTGTGCGCTAGTTGCACGGGAGGCAGAGTTTGCAATTTCAGGTTGGTCCAGCTCTGCACGAAGTTGGCCAAGTTCACAAAGGTATATAACCCTAGGCGGTCATTCCCATAGTTCGACAAATGGGTCATGAAAATGCTGATCTGAAAGATAAATAAAAATGACCATAAAATATAACATACTTAAGTTCAAAGTGGCATAGAAGCTCTAGGCAGGACTTCACCTAATCTTGGAATTTTATGAGAAGTACAATTATCATTTTAGGTGATGTTATGAACTGAATTGTGTTTCTTCCAAATGTCTGTGTTGAAACCATGACATCTAATGTGACTTTTCGAAGACTAGGCTTATAGGAAAGTAATCATGGTTAAACAAGGTCATAAGGCAGGGCCCTAGTCTTGATATGTCTTTTTTTTTTTTTTTAAAGATATATTTTATTTATTTGATAGAGCATAAGAAGGGGGAGCAGCAGAGGGAGAGGAAGAGGCAGACTCCAGGTGGAGCAGGGAGCCCCACAGGGGGCTGGATCTCAGGACCCTGGGTTCATGACCTGAGCCACTGAGTCATCCTGATAGGTCTTGAGCCCTTATAAGAGGAAGAAATACCTGCACTCACTTTCTTTCTCTCTCTCCCCCCTCCCCTGCTCTCCTCCTCTTTCCTCCCTTCTCTACCTCACTTCCCCCCTCTCTCTCTCCTACCTCCTTGTCTCTCTCCCCCCACCCCATCTCTCTCTGCATTCTTCCCTCTCCCCTTCTAGCCCCATCTCCCTCCCTCCCTCTGTCACAGCCAGAAAGCTGCTGTCTATAAACCAGAAAGAGAGGTCTCACCAGAAGCTAAATTTTCTGGCACCTCAGTCATGAACTTCTAGCATCCAAAACTGAGAAAATAAATGTCTGTTGTTTAAATCACCCAGTATGCGGTATCTTCTTATGACAGTTTGCACAGATTAACAGAAGTGGAAAGCCACACATTTGATTTCTATTTTAAAATGACTCTTAAATTCACTTTTAAAATGGAAATTGGAATTGGGGTTTTCTTTTCCCCCTCACCGCTCATTAAAAGTATAGTGTTGGGACGCCTGGGTGGCTCAGTCGGTTAAGCCGCTGCCTTCGGCTCAGGTCATGATTCCAAGGTCCTGGGATCGAGTCCCGCATCGGGCTCCTTGCTCGGCGGGGAGCCTGCTTCTCTCGTCGCTGCCTCTGCCTGCCTCTCTGCCTGCTTGTGTGTACTCTCTCTCTCTATCTCTGGCAAATAAATAAAAAAAATCTTTAAAAAAAAAAAAAAGTATAGTGTTAATTTCCATATCAGTTTTTCCCTATTGTAGAGTCAACATCATCAAACCCAATAACCTAATAACTTCTAGGCTATTGAAAAACCAGAATTAAGCTAATTCTAAAATAAAACAATTGTTCTAGATCTTTACTGATTTAGGTATGTATATACATTGAATTAGAATTACACTCAAATTGGAATTAGACTCAAAGATCTAATGAAGAATTTTTAATAAAGAAATTGTTAGTGTTTGCATGGAAACTGATTGCATTTAGCCAAAAGCTCTTCCATACTTATTAATCCTTTTGCAATATTTCCTATCTATATATTGACTCTAAAGATATCACAGCATTTTGGTATTGTATTTTTATAGATAAGAGACTAAGCAAAAGTAAAATCTAGATTGATTGCTCTGGAAAGAGCAACGAAAAATTTGAATATGATTACTGATATAATCTATATATAATCAATCCATCAGGGATCACAGTTGGAATTTTAAAATATTAAATGAAGGAGAATTTGTATATTTTTGATCTAAATTACAAAGATTACATGTAGAGATGACTAATGCAAGTCATAAAAAGGGAATTAATAATTTTCTACAATACACATTATTTGTGCTTGTTCTTCAATCTCATTGTATTTGCATGTATCTCAAAATTCATTTTATTATTTAGAACTATAAATATTTCAGAGAAATTAATAGATAATTAAGTACTTTATTAACTTCATTAGATGAGTAACAGTAATAGAATGTTAGAAATTATAACATTAAAACAAATATAATGTAACATTAACCAGAAAATAATATCCACAGGTCCGTACATAGAAAGTGAAGTGTAAAATGGCTAATGTTTTTATGGATGCTAACTGACTCTTTTTTAAGGGCTTATGTTTCTCAGTGTGCTTATTTGGGTTGTTTGAACTATTGTGAAAATAAAAATGGGTTTGCAGTAACCATTCCAATATCATGTTGTTGCAACCTGGTTAGAATGCTAGCTATACAATAAAGGTTGTACACTGCAGAACTATTGTGCCCAAGACCTAACATAACATTAGATGATGGTAAATGTCCAAAGAGGATACCTTTTGTGTTAAATTAACAATAATAAAGCATTAGCCTGTTTCAGAATTAAAACAAACAGGCAGACAATACTCTGGCAAAGTATTGCTGGAGTAAGTTATAAGTTAAGGATATCAGGTTCATTGAATGCCCTTTTTACTTTGAAAAAAAAAAACCTCTTTTCATGTGTTATATTAGACTGCTAAAAAAATTATCTGAGAAAAGCCTATTAAAATGATTAGAGATACTTCTCAGCATTTTGAAGGTAGGAAGGAGAATGGGAGAGTTGGGCCCATTGTCCTTCATATGGCCTTACATAGAGTAATACCATAAAATAATTACAAAAATAATACCATAACAATAATAATAATAAAGTATATGGTGCTTACTATGTACAAGGCATGGATCTAAGCCCTTTTTATATACAAAGATTTCAAATATTTTAACAGATAATTCTTATGAGGTAGGTAAAGTTATTGTCCCTTTTTACAGATAAAGAGACTGAGGCATAGTTAAGTATCTTGTTCAAGTCCCACATCTAGTCAATAGAAGAGCAGAATTTAAAACCCAGATCATTTGATTCCCAAATACATGATATACCCGATGCCTTCATCCAAACAGTTTGTTAATACACCGAGTTTGGCATCCATCATTTTTTTTTCCTTCTGCCTTTTTTGAAACAAAGAGCGAAGACATCTGTCTATAGAAAAAAGTGGAAAGTTTACGTAAGGAGTTTCTTGGTAACTTAAAGTTTTTTCTTCTTTTAAATTGGAATGAGAGAAAAATTATTTTTGGAATCTCACATGAAAACTTTTAAAAATGATGAATTATAGTATGTGAAAGAATATTACTGGTTGCCTGCAGATTTATCTTTAAAGGCGGTATCCCTCGGATCATATTTACAGTTCATTCTTTCTCTGTGGAGTGTATTCAAAGCTTTTTATTCTAAAGCTCAGAAAAGAGAAAGGCTATTTTAAAGAAGATTCTTTACATAGCTTGTTTAGATAGAAATTTAAATTAAATCCCCCCAAATCTTTGTTGTTACAATGTTCTTACTTGAGACTCATGTGGAATCATTTCAACAGGCTCGGGGTATCTATGTCTGTCAATAATTTTTACATTGGCCAACTTTTCTCTCTCTAAGCGCCTCCTGCCCCCTGAAAAGGAAGTGTCCTCTTGGCAGGACTTAATTACAGAGTTTCTAGAACATAACATAGTATCAGTAGTTGATGACCATATAATTGCAATTGTTGTCATGAGAACTTCTTTATAATCGCCGCAAAATAATATACATTTGATCCCAGTAAGTATGCATTTATCTCATGTCACTACTGTAATTAAGAAATAAGACAGTATAAGTAGTGTGCTTCAGGATAATTACAGTTTCTCAGGACTGAAATTATTATGAAAAGCCAGGCTGCCAGCTGAATGCCTGAAGAAATATAATAATGTCCTAGAAATCTACCACCTGCCCTCTAGCATTATTATTTTAAGATGGTACTTTAAGGCACCTGTGAGTGTCTAAAATATGACAAAATCATAAACAAAAATACCACTTGGAGAGTACTCTAAAGATTATTTTTATATCATGAGCAGATGTATATTATCATTTTATTAGGGTATTAACATAATGCCTTAAAAAGATTTTTGTCCCAGATTAGTTTTAAATCATTTATCTGGAATTTCCTTAGGAGAACAAGCTTTGTTTCCGAAATGGAAGTATCAAACTAAATACAGGGCAAATGGAAAATCTGTCTCGAGAGGGAAGCAGAGTCCGAAGATGTTGTGTGGTTCTAAGCTGTGACGTGCTTCTGCATTTAAATGTCCCTTTGCTGAAACAGAAGGAGTGACGTGGCTGTGCTCTTTGCAGTCACTGTCGCGCAGGGCAGCCTGTTTACCTGCCTTACTGGTTGAAAACAAATTAGTGCATGGTCAATTGACTGCACTTTAAGAAGAAAAATTCTGCAAGCGCAGCTTAACTGTGCATATCTGACTTGCTAAAAGCACCTATTGTGCAGACAGAACATTTTAGTTTTAGCATCGCTGGACAAATGACTTGTTTAAAAAAACAAAACGTATTCGGAGAGTGCAGGGAGAATAAGATACATGAAGAATAGGTATAGTTTGAAGCATTAAGAAAGGAAGTCAAAGAATGTGCAATAGTAGCAAATTAATTTTTCACAAGCTTGTGATATATTGCTACTATTTTTAACATGACTGTGCATGACCCTCTGCTTATCCTGTCCTTTTATTTATTTATTTTGAGTGTTATTTTCTTACTTACACAGTAAGAACACTCTTGCTCAACACTCCCAAAACATCATCTGGAAAAGGTATGACTGACTGTGCGCCACTGGTGCAAATGGTTAGAGAAGCAGCTCATTGTACTTCACAATGTTGCAGCCCAGAGGTATACATTGATTCAGACAAGCAGAAATCTCTCTCTCATGCCGCAAAGACAGGCAGGGACACCATGTTCGATGAATGAGTTTGAGAACAAACTATCAAGCGCTAATGTCTGTAGGCTGACTGTGGCAGGCCTCTCTGAGAGTCCCTGAGGTCTGGGAGCCTTGGCTTCTGTCATCAGGTGGCCTCTAGGCTGCCTTTCCATTGCTTTCCACATTTCTGCCTACATCCCTCCCTCAACTCATGATGGTCTTAACTCCCTTAATACCAACATGAAATAAGTCTACTATCTTCTTTTTGTCTGGTGTAAAACTGAACACTCTTGAACAAACTTGAAGGCACTCTCATAGTCTAATTATTCATTGGAAACATAAAACAGATTTTTCAATGTCAGATGCAATAGGCTCCCACCGAATCTGAGAAGATCACTACCTGTGAAATAAATCCACCTCATGATGTAACTATAGTCCAAGGAAAAGGGAGGCTTTAGATACAGAAATATATAAAGCTTGATAATAAGGACTTGGAGAAAAATAATTCCACTTTATGGATAATCCTTAAACATGGGCAAAAGGACTGTCATAGTAACAAATGGGAAAGTATATAATATGTGAGAAAGTGGCTATCTTCCTGAGTGTTTAGTTACAAATTACATAACTTGTTGTTTTCTATAGCATTTTACTTTGCATCTGATCAAGTCACTAACATACAAAATAACGGAGAAAGAAAAAAGAAAAATAAAATAAAAAACAAAGGCCTAATTTTTATTCATAAAATGAAGCAACACCCTCATCTAACTTGAATGAAAATATTTCCAGATTTCCAATACCAGAATAGCTTCCTTGCTTTTCCTACTTGTATGGCAAACGGAATGTCATGGTAAATTGTATGGATGTTAATATCCATAGCCAGAATATCGAACACAGTATCTTAAATTAGAATTTCAAATAATTTTGCAGAGCATACATTTTTACTTGAAGCAGACATTAAGTATTTGGTTATTGGGTCTGTGCCTTATAGTACCTTTGAAGAGCAAATCATTTAGAGTAGTCAGATATATGTTCATCAGAAAAAATACATTACCCTAACAAATTAAGAAAGAAACAGTAGCTTCACAGAATAAGAGATACACACTTCTTTAAGGCAGCTTGCCCTGTGTCATGCCACAGCACAGTACTTTTCAAGAGAAGCACTCAATATTAGCAGTTAGTTTTCATCTTTGCTTTTGTGGTCCTGCTGGTGTGCCCCTTTTCAGAATGATTCCATTGTGTTTAAAAATATGCCCATTAGCTTGTTAAATTATTGATTAGGCTTTTAGTTCTCATAAAATGTGAAGACAGATGGAATATAGGGGAAGACATCCCTGACCACCCATCTTATGGGCTTTGGCATTCTACTCATATTTTTTCTATAAAGAGCAATTTGTGTCTTTATTTTATTTTGGATACAGGCTGGAACCATACAGGAATTATTCAGTGCCAGGTTTGAGTGTTAGACATTACCAATTTGAATGTCAATATATGTTTAGATCTAAACACACAAGACCAAAAAAAAAAAAAAAAAAAAAAAAAGAGCCACTCATATGTATGATATAGTGCTTATAGTGCTTGTACAATACTTATAGGCACCCTAAGTAATACCTTTTATGTCCTGGGCAACTAATAGTTTGGTAAATGTTTACATCTATGTTTTCAGATATTTACTTGAACCTAGTATTTACTTGAACCTAATATATTATTCTGTCACTCAATATAAAAGACCAGCATTAGCTTGGAATTCATCATTGAGATATACCACTTTATTTTTAAAAAATGTAATACAGGGACACCTGAGTGGCTCAGTCAGTTAAGCGTCTGCCTTCCGCTCTGGTCATGATCCCAGGGTCCTGGGATTAAGTTCCACATCAGGTTCCTTGCTCAGCGGGGAGCCTCCTTCTCCCTCTGCCAGCTCTGCCTGCTGCTCCCCCTGCTTATGTTCTCTCTCTCTCTGACAAATAAATATATAAAACCTTTTTAAAAATGTAGCTCATACTGAATAATTGATCAATGATTAATCTTTTTTTTTTTTTTTAAACACACTATGTTGTTGAATCATAGTGTTACTTTATTTATATAACTTTGCCATATGATCCTGGGTTCTCCTTTGTTGTATTGCTTGATTAGGCACTAAAAAAGCATTCAATTTTAGACAAAAGGAAACAAGTACCAAAGGGTTCAAGTGGTCTTTGTGAGGTTATACAGGAAATCCCAGAAAATCCAATGCTCAAAGTTAGGGCATGTGAATTCAGAATAAGTGCTCTTTCCCACATAAGTTTCTACCAAAGACTCTGGGAACAAGTTCATCTAACTTCCTTTTATTTCCTGTTATCTTTTTTTTTTATCATTTTAATTACCTGGTAGATTTTATTTATAATAATCTTAGGTTAAAACTAACAACATTTCATTGTATAATTTTCCTAGAATTGGGCCAATAACATTTCATTTACATATTTTTATCTATTTTTTTAGAAATGGACAAAATAAAAGTAAGTGTTTCAATATCTACATCTCTACACACATGTACATTTTAACTGATAATTGACTGAACATTTCAAGATAATATACACTGAAGAGAAATTATTATCTTATTTGGGAAGATTAAGATGTTTCTTAATAGAAATGTGTCATAGAACTAGAAAGTAACCCCAACCTTCCAATCTTAAGGAAACATGTTTGATTTTAACAGACTTGTCAAGACGTATTCCTCTAAGAACTATTCTTAGAAAGAAGAAGGAGAAGGAGAAAAGAAGGAAGGAAGGAAGGAAAGAGAAGCACAGACAAGTTCCCAAATCAAAACTATCTTACCATCCGTAGGTCAGATGGATTGGGGGGGGGGGGAAGGTGGGAAGTAGGCTCCTAAGAATGGTTTAGTTCATGTCTTTAAATATGCACAGATTAAAATCCAACTATCGATTCTCCTACTCAGGCTCCTTCCCTAAGTAAAGGAGGCTCTTGTTCCATGTGACTTTCAGTGTGGTTTCCTATGAAAGGTACACCACCACAGGCATTTATAATTAATTACTCTTCTTTTAGTTGATGTTTTAACATCCCATACCTTTGTCTATTAAAAGGAAGACTTGCTTGGGTATGTGAAAAAATTAGACTTTTGTTTTTAAATAGGAGCAGGTTTAATGAAAGAAATAATGCCAATCAAACAACGTAAAAATTAAGAGATAGGGATTAAAATATTATCCTGGGAGTCTTTATTTATTGCACAAGTCAGAAAATACAGAAAGTGATTTTGGGTTGCTGGTATAACTTATATTGGTTTGGTCTGGCTGCCGTGGGACAGTACCAGCATCAATCTGGAACCAGAATGCCTGAGTATGAGGACTGTCTCTGCCTCATTGTACCAAGTAACTTTCCTGATTCTCAGACTTCTCTACTGAAAAGGAAAACAACTTAGTTTACAGGTCTATGTGATGCTCTATGAATTGGGGTATGCTAAACTATTTTTTAAAAGATTTTATTTATTTATTTGACAGAGAGATCACAAGTAGGCAGAGAGGCTGGCAGAGAGAGTGGGGGAAAGCAGACTCCCCGCTGAGCAGAGAGCCCCATGCGGGGCTTGATTCCAGGACCCTGGGACCATGACCTGAGCCAAAGGCAGAGGGTTTAACCTACTGAGCCACCCAGGTGCCCCACTAAACTATTTTTAAAAATAAAAATCATATGAAAGTTATCATCATTATGCATATTCAATCAAAGTAAGTTATAGGATAGTTAACATGTCAAATACTATTTTAAATTATTTGATTTATGTCTCAGAGAGGATATATTTTATAAATAAAGTAGGCATTTTTTCATTCTGGTGAAATCAACTGTAAATATATTATCTTTATGATAATTAACGGGTTTTCTGTTAAACCAAAAAATGTTAAATACATCTATACCAGAGTAAAATTCACCAAGTTTGATACCTAATATAAGAAGTTCTTTGGTAGTCTTCATGTTATTTCTTAATAAATGCAAGTCTTGTCCTCCAGAATCACCACTGACAGCTGCAGTTAAAAATCAATATAGGAGGAGATTGTTAAATGGAATCCTTTGTTTCATTTCAAAAAGTGCAAAGAGTAGATTTTAAAAACAGACACTACTAAGGGGTAATAGTGCCGTGAACTGATGTTTTGCCTTATTCCTTTGCAGCCTAAATCAGAGAGCATCCCAACCCTCTCCCCATCTCCTTGTCCTCCAGGACACTGGCAAATATGTATTATGTATTTGTTTGGTTGTTTTTTGTTGCATTCCTCACTCGCATGTTAGAATGTAAGCTCTTTGAGCCCAGCCACTCTATTATATCCTCAGTGTTGCATAGATGCCTGGCACATACTAGGTGCACAACAAATATAAAAAATGAATTCTTGGTAACATGAACTTCTTTTCCTAATAGAAAATGTGGAGTGACTTAATAGGTTTCTAATTATTCCCCATATTCTAAAGACGTGAGGGGAAAAACAAAACACTATCCTAAAACTCTGAAAACAGCTGGCATTTAACAGGATACGATGAATTGCTAAATTACATTTTTTATTTGTGTTTTCCATTTCCATTATCAGGCTAAATGCAACAGAAGTTCCATTCTGCATCTGATTATTTACCAGTGTCCTAGTTTTTCAGTCATAATATTTGGTTAGTGAATTATTAACAAATCAGAACTGTTTTGATTCAAGACCAACTAGAGTGTAAACACTCATCTTCCTGAATAAAGAAGTTGGGCAGTGACTTCACCAAAGCAGCAGTAAATAGGGCAGCTGTTCTAACAGAGAACAGAAGGCTCCTGCTATATTTCAATGAACAGGAGCTTTCTTCTTCTTTTTTCTTGTACATTATAGAGGCCTAAGTCATTAAAAGGCAACTCATGCTTCCAACCATATCATTATTGCATATATTTGTGATTTGTTTTCCTCTTAGTAGTCAAATCAGAACTGAGGTTTTAGATGTCACGGTAATTGCCTTTTAGAATGCCCTGGTTTTGAGCAAAGATCTGCCATTGTTACACACAAAGAGACAACCAAAACCATTTTCCATCTGAGCTACTTAGCATTACTCTCTTCAAGAGCTCAATCTTCTTTCCAGCCATGTTGCAATGATGCCACATAAAAGTTACTGAAGTACAAAATCATAACTCTAGGAATAATCATGGCATGCCAATGGGTAGAGAAAATGTGTCCATTAGTCATCAATGTAAGAGGCACTAATAGTCTCAGAATTTGACAGTTTTCACTGAAAAAACAAAAAGTCATCTCTATTTATTCAATTGAAATATATTTATTAAGTGCATACTTTGTGCCTATTAGTCTATTAGGAACTGGAGATATAATCATGAATGAACTATGCTTAGTTTTTGACTAAAGGTGCTTAGGGTCAAATGGGAGTTATAGAAAAGAAAATAGCAGATTATAATACAATGTGATTTGGAAATCCTGTGATCCTGTGACTTGCAAAAAGGTTCTTGAGAAATGGGACCTTGGAGTTGAAATCTGAAAGATGGCAAGTTACAGACACTTTAAGTGGGAAAAAGGGTTGGATTAGTGGTTGGTGACATTATGCTGAGGGCATGGGGCTTAGACAGAAGGTTCTATGTATGTAAAAGGGGTTGATGAGAATTGCATTTTAGAAACTAAAACTGCAAATCCATAAAAGGTAGTGGGGTCATAAGAGAAAGACAAGTTCATGTAGATCTTTTAACTTCTTAAAGGTTTTTTTTTTTTAAAGATTTTATTTATTTATTTGACAGAGAGAGATCACAAGTAGGCAGAGAGGCAGGCAGAGAGAGAGAGGAGGAAACAGGCTCCCTGCTAAGCAGAGAGCCCGATGCGGGACTCGATCCCAGGATCCTGAGATCATGACCCGAGCCGAAGGCAGCGGCCCAACCCACTGAGCCACCCAGGCGCCCCTAACTTCTTAAAGGTTTGAACTTTAATACTAAAAACAACAGGGAAACAATGACACATTTTGAGTAGGGATGAGACATAGTCAGATATACATTTTAGGAAATACCCTGACTGCCTTACAAAAAAGTGTATAAATTAGAGATTAGGAGGCTTTTATGGGCATATGATTGATATATAATGATGACTTGAACAATAGCAATGGGAAAAGAGAGATTAAACAGGTACAAGTGATGTTGAGACAGTGAATCTCAAGGAATGATGTCAACAACATGGCTCAATAAGAGGTCTCTAATTCTTGTCCAGCCCACACCAACAACAATTTGATATATATCATAGACAAACGTAACACGGAAGTAGCTATAGGATCCAGTATCATATGCCAAGGAACCTGGAAGGAGTATTTCCTCGTCATGAATCAAGTAATAGAAATACAGACTTTGGTCCCAGATACAATCCCCTTTGGTCCCCTGCAGTGGTCTGTAAATTGATGTCATCCTCTTTTGGATGTGGTCCAGGAGAATACTCTCTTAGACAATCACCTACAGACAAGACAACCTTTGTGGAAGTCCAGGTTCCTGGTGGAGAAGTTCTAGCACATCACTGTTATAACAAAATTATACAAGTTTGGATATATTGGAGAGGCTAAGAGAAATAGTTTGACTTTACCCACATCAAGTATCCCCCAAAATGCTACAGTTCAAGGCCAAGAGAGGTTTTTCTCAGCCCATGATTTCTCCTGGGGAGAAAGTAGGATGGTATGAACTAGTACTTCTAGAGCTGTACAGAATGCTGCCAAAGAGATTCATTTCCCTTACAACTTACCAGAGTACTGAGGCATGGACTGTGTGACTGGAAGGTGGAAACAGGCTTGGCAAGTGGCAGATAAGCTCTTATTTAAAGGGACATGGACCCTGCTAACTACTTCTCAGACTCCATTGAGAAGCCGGTCCAACAGCCTCTGAGCACACTCTTCCCACAGATTCCCCCCTACCAAATAGCCCACAGGTACCCAGTGCTCTGCATCCCTCCCTGCACATTCTTTCACCCTGTGGCTCTCTCAGTGCATGTTCCCAGGGGTGGCAAGAACAAACCTTTAAAGACAACTAATGAGCACATGCGGAAAACTGGCCAGAATCTGTTGGCCACAGAGAAACCACAAATGTAAGCTTTAGCCCCACCCTTGGGAAAGCAAAAGGGAGTCTGTCAGAGTCCATCCTGGTATGTTGCAGGATTAAGAGAATTCATACAAATTTAAGAATTCAGTCGAAAGAGAGAGCAAGAATTCTGGAGCAAGTGTGTTCATAAAAAGACTGAGAAAGCCTCAGAATCCCTAGCAGAGTTGAAGGATGACATTTTCCCCCCAAAGTCAATTAGTGAAGACTGGAAGAGGTGACTATGACTTCAAATGTGTCTACGGAAAAGAAAGACCTCGAGGAACATAAAAAATCAAGGAAATAGGACACCACCAAAGGATCACAATAATCTTCCAGTAACGGACCTTAAACACATGAAAATTGTACAGTATTATTCATCCATGAGAAAGAAGGAAATCCTACCAACTGCAACAATATGGATGGACTTTGTGGGCATTCTGTTAAGTAAAAAAAGTTAGACAAAGAAAGGCAAATACTGTATGATATCACGTATATCCAAAAGCCAAACTCATAGTACCAGAGAATAAAAAGATGGTTACTGGGGAGTGGGGGGGTGAAGGAAATGGGGAGATGTTGGTCAAAGGATACAAACTTCCACTTATAAGAGGAATAATTTCTGGGATCTAATGTACAGCATAGTGTTTACAGATAACCTTATATTATATACTTGCAAGTTGCTAAGAGTAAATCTTAATTGTTCTCACCACAAAAAAAGAAATAGTAATTATGTGAGGTGATGAAGGTATTAACTAATGCTACTGTGGTAATAATTTTTTGAAATATATGTAACAAATCATCACATTGAACATCTTAAACTCACATAATATTATATGTCAATTATAGCTCAATAAAGATGGGGAAAAGGTAACAAGTCTATAATGATTTATATCTGATAGCATGTGAGGGTTTAAAAAAAGAACAGATTAGATATTTTACCCTATTTCCTGGCTTAGGTAACTGGATGGATACTGGAACTAACATCATAGAAAATGATAAAGGAATGAATAGAACAAAATGTTAAGGGAAATAAAAACTTTAAAATAGTAGCTATAGAGAACCAGACAGAGAGTTAAAAAGGGAGGCATAGACTTGCTGTGGCTGCTCTGAGAGTCTTTGTAAACCAATATAAATTTGTATAGACTTCAACATGCATGATATTCCCCAGCATTACACTAGTAAGAAGCCAACTATGGATCTGAAGGGGAAGACAGTTGAATTCTTATAGAATTGGGGATTTACCAAATTAATGAAATGGAGGAAAAGAGGGACAAGGGATTTTTTAGTAATGGTTGGAAGACAGAGATAGAAATTATCCCCAATGTGCTTTCCAAAACTAGTAACATCTCAATTATTTATGTATTTATTTTTTTAAGAAAATTATGTATTTATTTATGTATTCGAAAGAGATAAAGAAAGTGAGCAGGGGAAAGGTCAGAGGGAAAGGGTGAAGCAGACTCCCTGCTGAGCAGGCAGCCCAATGTGGGGCTCAATCCCAGACTCTGAGGTCATGACCTGAGTGGAAGACAGACACTTAACTGAGTGAGCCACCCAGAAGTCCCTATTTTAAATCTTTTAAAAAATATTTTTCTGTATTTTTAAAAGATTTATTTATTTTATGGAGGGTGGCAGAAGGAAAGGGAGGGAGAGAAAGAATTTCTAGCAGACTCCCTGCTGAGCACCGAGCCAGATCCAGGATTTGGTCTCAGGGCTCTGAGATCATGACCTGAGGGAAATCAAGAGTCTGGCACTTAAACAACTGAGCCACCCAAGTGCCCCCTTTTTTACATTTTAAATAACTCACTTTATGGCTTCAGGTTAGCCATATCAAAATACTTTTACCTATAATTTTCTACCAAGGAGCACTGAGAAGCATTGACAACTACCAGACATTTTTAACTCCACAGAACTCAGAGTTCTGAGTTCTACTACCTTCTAACTGTTCAAACAGCAGGAAAGTAATCTGATAAGTAACAATTACAAAACTATCGATATGCAGTAGGCCCTTTTAAAAGAGGAGCAAAAGAATAAAGAATTCACTTATGCTGATTCTCTTTCTCCTACCTTTAAAGAATTATGATGAAGAAGGCAAGTAGGATCCCTGAAAAGAGGGAAAAATTACTTCCTAGGCTAGATCTCAAGTTTTAACTATATAGAAGGATTTTTAAGCTTCTTTCTAGGTCTAGCTCAGTTTTCCATGGTAGGACTCATAAATTTCTTTCTTTCTTTCTTTCTTTTTTAAGATTTTATTTATTTATTTGAGAGAGAGAGGGGTCAAGAAGGGGGAGGGTCAGAGGGAGAAGCAGACTCCTCACCAAGCAGGAAACCCAATGTGAGACCAATCCTCGCACTCCAGGATCATGACCTTAGCTGAAGGCAATTGCTTAACCAACTGAGCCACCCTGCTGCCCCTAAATTTCTTTTTTGTTCCAGATGACAACAGGGAAAACATCTTCACTTGAGTTACTTTACATATAATTACAAGGAGTAACACCCCTGAGGCAAGGGATTCCAAAGAGCAAGAATCCCTTAGGTGCATGGCTTCAGTGACATTTGAAGGAGTTGGTGAAAGAGGTTGAGCAGAACTTGGACTTCCCACATCCATTCTCTGTGCTATAGGGGCCAACCATCACTGCTGTGACTCCTAATGAACACATATAGGCCTCCTAAGAGTGGTAGCATTTGAATGCCTGCCATGCCGAGACCATCCTGGATGAACTGGTGTTAAACAGTGAATTGGTGGTTGTAAATAGACTCAACCAAGCCAAGAAAAGAATCAGGGGGCTTGGAGAGAGGTAAGGAGAAACCTCCCATATAGAAGTACAAAGAGAAAAAAAATGATGAAAACAAAACAAAACATCCAATAACTGGGAAAATATAAAAAAATATAATATCTGCTTATTTAGAATAAAATAATAAGAGAATACAGTAGAAGAAAATTTAACATAATAATAGCTGAGAAATTTCTAAATTAATGACAGATACACCACCACAGATCCAGGAAGGTCTGATAATGACAAGCAGGATAAATGCAAAAGAAACAGACAAACAAATAAACAACACCTATGAATCCAGAGGAAAACTACAACTTACCTGTAGGTATACAAGGATGAGAATTATAGTGGACTTTTCATTAGAAACCATGCAAAGAAGAGGCAAATGAATTAAAATATTTAAAATGTTGGACGATTAAAAACCACTGATTTATATCTCTATATCCAACAGAATTATCCCTGAAAAATGAAGGAGAAATAAATACTTTCACAAAAAAAAGCAGAGGAAATTTTTTACCAGCAGAATTGCTGGAAAAAAATTTTAATTAAAAAAAATTAAAGCAGTTCTCGAGGAAAAAGAAAAATGTTGTAGTTCAGAATCTACATAAAGAAGAAAATATGTTTGAAGGAATAAATAAAGGCAAAGTGAAATATTTTACTTTTTTATTCTTAATTGATCTAAGAGATAATTGTATGCAGCATTAATAGTAACAATGCTTGGGGCGCCTGGGTGGCTCAGTGGGTTAAGCCGCTGCCTTCGGCTCAGGTCATGATCTCAGAGTCCTGGGATTGAGTTCCGCATCGGGCTCGCTGCAGCAGGGAGCCTGCTTCCCTCTCTCTCTCTCTGCCTGCCTCTCTGTCTACTTGTGATCTCTCTCTGTCAAATAAATAAATAAAATCTTAAAAAAAATAGTAACAATGCTTGAGTAACTACACCTTATAAATAAATAAAAAGAATATAAGGTCACAAGGAATGGGAGGAAAGAATTGTGAATACTGTGTTACAAGGCACCTGCACTACACAAGAAGCAGAATAGTGCTATTTAAAAATAGTCTTAGGTTACTTAAAAGGTATGTTGCAAACTCCGGACCCATCACTAATTTTTTAAAAGAAGTATAATTGATATACAAAAGGGAAGATAAATGGAGTCATCTAAAATGCTCAATTAAAACTAGTGAAAACATAAGAAGAAAAGGTTTCAAAGACCAAAATGCAACAAATATAAAACAGTTAAAACATGGTAGATACTAATCTAACTCTATCAGTAATCCCATTAATTATAAATTAATGGGATATATACATCAATTAAGATATAGAGATTGTCAGAATTGATTTAAAAAAGACCTAATTATATGTCGTCTACAAAAACTGACTTTACATATAAAGACTCAACTAGGTTAAAAGTAAAAGTATGGAAAGATGTATCATGCTGACACAAAGCAAAGATAGAGTACCTACGATAACTTCTGAAAAGCAGGCTTCAGAATAAGAAAGATTATCACGGATATATAGTATATACACTGCCAAGAGCAGACACCAGATTTTGCACAGTCACACATATACTTTCTCTCTCTCTCTCTATCACTCACACACACACACACACACACACACACACACACACACACATTCAGGTATATTCATGTACAGACATGCATTCACTTGCACATTCATTTATACACATGTGTGCACATACACACCTACTCCAAGCTACTGTGGAAACAGCACTGAGAGAAGAAAAGAATTTTTATTTGGATTTAAAAATCACAACTTTCAGCCTAAAATATCTGTAATGTTCTTATAAATGAATGTAACTATTGAGTTACGGATTCGTGCTTAAGATGTTCTTACGGAATCCTCTACCCCATAGGAAGTAGGGTCCAATGTAGCTCAGGTGAGAGTTCTTATAAATGTATATATTCATATGTTTTCCAGTAATGGTTTTCTAATGGGTCACAGTGATACGGTACCTTTGAAAGTATTTTATCTAAATATTTTAACAGAAGTAATGTTTATGTTAAAACTTATTTTTACATATGTTAAATCAATATCTCTTGTATTATTGATTCAAATTAGCTTATAGAGGTTTTTGTTCCAATATGGAAGTATCTTTGTTGTTTTTTGTTATTTTGTTTGTCTATTTTTGTTTTTTACCTTCTTTTTCTTTTAGTAAAGAACTTGTATAAAGGACATGATCTCCAGCTTGTACTAAACAAAGCATATTAGAATAAATCCTCTACTGAAACAGCACAATTGACAATATCAAAGTACATATTCTGATATTTAAAAACAAAGGTATTGAAATTTTGATTACAGTGAACCAGGTGGCTAAAATGGGTTTAGTTTGGGGACCAACCCTACTGTGTGATAGTGACTTCACAATGGTTTTGCCATGTATATATAAAATCTAAGAAACTAAAATTTTTCTCTCCATTTCACCTTTTCCCCCTTCTCTCTTTTTCTTCTTTGCTACTCTCAGTTGTATACTGATTTAACTATGGGTTTTGCTAGCCTCAGTATTTTTGTTACACTAGCAAAATGTTCTGTAGTTCCCAAGCTGTCAAATCTGATCTGCATGCTAGCAGGCTATATTTTAAAATACATGAATAACATTGTGAACAAAAACATTCCTGTCAAGTGTCCATTTCACAGTACCAAAACAGCTTCATCCTTGGTTATCTGTTGCAGCAGGTCTTTGAGATTTGAGTGTTTAACATGTGTCATATCCTGACAATCTCCTATTACAGATGATAGTCTGCTATTATAGATTAAAACGTGTAGTCCATTCACTACTGTTGGATCTCCTAGAACATTTGGATCTGGTAACTCAACAAACAGCTGCAGTAACACAAAGGGATTGCTGAAAGAGATTTTGGGTTGACAGAGCACTAATTTTAATAATGACAAATTGTCTCACAAATCAGCACTTTTCATATTCATGACCCTTCTGCTCCTGAAACAAAGTAATTTTATGTGCTGGAAAATTGTCTCTGTGCTTTAATTGGTACCCTTTTAGACATCATGTGTTTCTATTTCAGCACATCTGACATGAGTTAAATGTTTCCTTAGTAATATTTATCCAGTGAAAAGTCAGAGGTTAGCATGTGAATGGAACTTCTTTTTCACTCTTGTGCATGTCCATAACGCCTTAAACATGGCTTTATCTTATTGTTTATTGTATTTTAAGTAAGTAATTAATTATGTCTTCCACTAGATTCTAAGCACACCTGGAGGAAGGATAAATCTTAAAAGATTTTTTATTTGGACAAATCTCTAAATTTTAGTGATAGGATCCCATGTGCTTCTCTGGGAAATGTATAAAATTATTACAAATAAAATGAAATAACTATTGGGATTTCTACAAATATTTTTTAGACATACATATCAAAATTTAGAAATCACAAAGAGTGAAGTGGAAGACTGATCAATATATGATGGCTTAAAATATTTAAATTAAATGGAAAGCAATTAATTCAAATTCTGCAGGCACTCATGCAGTTTGAAAACTCTTTATGCTCATAATAAAATTATTATTATATATAATATTTATATTTCCATGAACTTACTATTTAATAGGGAAAAATCAGTTTTATTGAGTTATGCTTACTAGATATCATTGACAATTAATTTGTGGAAACAAAAATATAATCCAAGAAAAATGTCAACAAAGAAAGTAAGATAAAAATTATGAAAACAAGCAATGCTAACATTGTAAGGCAATTGGATGAACACAATACATAGCATTTGCTTCTGTGTGTTGGCATGGGTGTAGTCTAGGCAGAGTTCATGAAATAAGAGCAACTTTGATTAGACTTTGCATATAAGTAAATTTTAACGACTTTAAGAAGAAGGTGCTTGGTATTTTGCTCTGGGTAGAAAGGAAAGCATGAAAATGAGACACAAAGGTACTTTGGAGAAGAGCCAATTTTATGACCTGATTGTGTCTTCTTAAAATTCGTATGTTGAAGCCCTCACCCCCGATACCTCAGAGTGTGACTGCTTTTGGAGATAGGAATTTTAAAGAAGTAAATATGTTCAAATGAGGCCCTGAGGATGAGTCCTAATCTATTTTTAACTGGAATCATTAGAGAAAAGGAAAGTGATACCAAGGATGCATGAGGAGAGGAGAGAACATGTGAAGATACAGTGAGATGGCAGCCATGTACAAATTTGAGAGACCTCAGGAAAAAAACACATCTTTGACACCTGGATCCCAGACTTCTAGTCTTCAGAACTGTGAGGAAATAAATTTTTATTGTTTAAGCCCACAGTCTGTGGGATTTTGATATGGTGGCCCTAGCAAACTAATGCAAGGAGCATGTCATTTTAGCAGGAATAGAGGACTTACATAATGAAGCAGTGGGATCCAGCTTAGGAAACTTGAGGGCAGATGGAGGAGATCACTGAGTCAATCAGCATTGAGAAAGATATTTAGAGGGGGGTATCATAGGGCAAAGGAATGGGTGGCATGTGAGGCTGGGGGTTTATCTCACCTTTTTTTTTTTTAAGATTTTATTTATTTATTTGACAGAGAGAGAGAGATCACAAGTAGGCAGAGAGGCAGGCAGAGAGAGAGAGAGGAGGAAGCAGGCTCCCTGCTGAGCAGAGAGCCCAATGTGGGGCTCTATGCCAGGATCCCGAGATCATGACCCGAGCCGAAGGCAGAAGCTTAATCCACTGAGCCACCCAGGTGCCCAATCTCACTGTTTTATGTACTAAGTGTCTATACAGGTAACTGTCCCCCTTCTTCATTCTTGGAATTAAACATGGAACCGAATGTACATCACATTCTTCTAAGTATAAAGAAAAGTGCCTGGAGTCATTAAGGAACTCTTGAGATGAACACAGAACTCACTTTCTGGGAGCTATTTGCTGCTTTCCTGAAAGTCATTGTCTCCTTCATGTGATGATTTCACATTGCCAATTCATGGTGAAGAGAAATAAATATTTGTAACACAAGCCATCAGGTTTTGAACTTGGTATAACGGAATAGGTTACACACCATCGAATATTATCTAATTTGTGAAGTATGATAAACCTCTTAAATTTTTGTGCTTTATAGTTTATGGCTTTGCTCATTACCTCATAGATTTTGGTAGAACTAATCACTCTTGATCGGAAAATTAGTTTCTCTGAGATACCATCTGCTTTTTCGTTCAGTAAGAAAATGAGAAACATATGATGAAGGAGTGAGTGATGGAGAGAAAGAAATCCAGCGGCTACATAGCACTGGGTTTTACTCATGTCCTTATCTCCAACTCCGCTTATTGGCGAGTAACAAACTGAAGTTTTGATTATTTATGGGTGGGTGTCAAGAGTTTACGTTTATGAACCCTTTGCAAACAAAAGAACTCAGTAGAGGACTGAGAAAAACAGAAAAGATACCTTTCTGTGAGTATGTGGAATTATCTTTTAGACAGGCCCAAATAGATTATTTTAAGGAGGTGCATAACAATAAATTCATTATGAATTATACTCAGAAAATGACTGTGCAATGACAAAAGACAAATTTAAAACCAAGTATTCCTAAATGTGGCAAAGTTTTATTCTCCAAGAACCTGAATTCAGAATCATGTTCTGTATGAGAAACTAGGTTATTACGAAGAAAAACTTTTAAAAGCATTTGGGTTTATCTTCAGATATCCTAAGGAACAAGAGCAAACTCTTTGTTTACTGTAAAAATTATTTTACTTCAAAAGTTAAATGTGATTTATAATATAAAAAAGCTGGATGAATAGAAATTAGCGAATATTGTAACAACCATATCTGAATTGTTTTAAGAATCATGCAGAAAAATATTATCAACTGGAACAAGAGCTCAGTGCTTTAGTGACAACTGTTTAAGGAGACATATGCCTGGACATACATCCATAAGGCTTAGTGCTGACTTATAGGTTAACAAGGATAAGTTGACATTCAGCTGCAGGTACACAGAAGAGTCTCTGTGATTAAAACTTACAAAGCACTGCCGGTTTGTTGGCACAAAAACAAACAGGCATCCATGCGTGGATCTGCTTAATAATTATTCTATGAAATCCCAAACTACCTAGCTTAAAGTAATTTGGCATTTAAAAACCTTCAAATATTAGATAATACACCTGCTCACCTGGAGCACGTTCAATGCATTTATTAAAGTAATGAGTTTGTTTTCCACATGCAATTTAACTTTTCACCTTTCGGGCTGCAGGTAAACGAAGAGACATGGATAATCTACCCAGGGATTGATTTCCTACTTGCTGTCGCTAGGCAGTCTCAAGTTTTCTTGAGTTCCTCCATCATGGTAAAAAAGGAGGTAGATCTCATGTAATTCTTTGTCTCGATCCTAGTAAGCCTTCTAATTTTTGGTTTTGTATATTGACACCTTTGCTCTCCCCCCGTTCATTGCAGCCAGCACTCATCTTAGAAAGTAACTACACTTTACTACAAGTGAGGGAAATTCCAGGGAAAAGTAACCTAGCTGAGAAGTATAATCAGTTCGGCCTCAAGCTGCTTTTTCAGTATGGGTCAAACTAACAAGCATGTATTTGCCTAGTCACTGATTCAGGTAACTGAGGTTTAAAAATGTCTAATCACTAGCACTCACAAAACACCTGCACTTTAGTCTTTGCAACTGCCTTATAGCACTCATTTAATTGACAGAGAAGCTAAAACTCAAAGAAATCACATAATACAATAATACAGGCTGAACTTTAAACGCAATAGTTTGTGATTCCCAAACCCAGGCTCTTAAACACTATTCTGTGTATAATGTAGTGCTTTTTTGTTAATCTCTGATTTTTTTTTTTCTCATATTTGATACAAATTCCCTCCTTTAACGTCTTTAATTTCGTTGGCCTTCTTACTGCTTTCCTGATCAGCTCAATGAGTAACCCTTGACTCTGGCTCTCATAAATACAGTCTATCTTTTTTTTTTTTTTTTTAATTTCCTCTGTAGAGATGATGGCAGTCTAGCTCCTGGATCTTACATCCCATAAGCATGTTGATTTTTAAAATTTTTTCTCATCATAAATTTTTTTTTTTTTAATTTATTTGAAAGACAGAGATCACAAGCAGGCAGAGAGGTAGGCAGAGAGAGAGGAGGAAGCAGGCTCCCTGCCGAACAGAGAGCCTGATGTAGGGCTCGATCCCAGGACCCCAGGATCATGACCCGAGCCAAAGGCAGAGGCTTTAACCCACTGAACCACCCAGGCACCCCCTCACCATAAATTTTTGATACTTTGATGATCAGAACCATTAATTTATTTCTATTTCAATTTTGCTTTCCTTTATTTCCTTTCTTTTCTCCTGTAAATGTCATTTCCACCTCCAGGTCCTCATCCACACATCTCTGCTGAGCTGTCAATTCTTCACACCTACATTTAAGGCATACTGGATATTATCATACTTTCTTAAATAACTTCCTTCATGGTATAAAGCATGCACATCTACATTTTCAAATGAACTTTCATGGATTTTTATATCTCCAAAAAGCACATGAGTTTGAGCAAAAGAACAGCTACACACTTTGCCTCCAAATTGAATACTTCAATTTGTAGTGCTTTCTTTGGGAAACGGGGGTATATTCTTTCAGATTGCTTTTCCAAGATGCTTGAAAATTGCTCATTTTAGTCCATTTTAAATGGATTTGAGTCCCACTCTAGGCAGGTGATGAATATACAAATTCTATAACTGGTTATTGCTTATCAAATATTGAGAAGTAAACAAAGTAGTGAGTAGACTGAAGATGACCTTGAAGGATATATAAAGTCAAATAATAAGCACATGATCGTAACATCTATGCTGAATGTGAACACTCTGGCAGAGATAATAAAACTTGTGCTCACATTAGGTAATAAAGTGTTTGAAGTCAAGACATAGTTGGAACAAAGCACAAAACTCAAGAGAGGTGCAACAAAATTGATAATCCTCACTGAGGTTTACAAAGACCTTTAGAAAATGTCAAAGCAAACATCAGTCATAAACTTCTTTCTAAAATGTTGTGTGTTATCTCCAAATGGAACAGCTGCACCTTCCAGGGAAGTAGTCTTAGGTGGGGAAAAAGCACAGAACTTAATTTCAGATGTACCTGCATGTAACTTCTGATTTCATCATTTTGTACCTAATGGCCTTGGGAATTTACTTATCCTCGCAGAGCCCCAGTGACTCCATCTGCAAATTGAGGATAATGATACCCACATTATGAGGTTGTTGTGAGAAGGAAAATACTTGGCTCATAGTAAACACAAAACCTGTGGTTTTGAATGTACAATGAATGTACAACAATGACAGAGGCAGGCCTTAAGAAACTGTGGCATTTTCCTCAAGCTATTCTTTGGAAATCCAGGTTTTTTATCATTCTAAAGCTTTTGTTATTTTTATCCACTGATGGTTCTTTTAGTCAATGTAAAGCAAGTATACAAATTTTGAATAGTTAAGAATGTAAAGTTCTTCTTTCTAAAGTGTCTTGACATCTGTTTTTGTAAATCCTACATGTGTACCATTTTCCAAGTTACAGTTTGGTGGTAAGAATATTTATAAATCTAATATAGTTTACTGAGAAAACTATAAGTCAGATAAGAAGATAAATAAAATGTTAGAGCAACTTTAAATAAGTAACAGTAGGCCATCAGGGGCATTTTGATGAAACTTCATTAATATAAAAAACCTGTATATAGAATCACCTGATAAGTAACAGAATAGGACTCATTTATGGGAAGTTCTCTAGAAGCCCCAGAACACTTTTCCTCAAGTCGTCACCACCAAATATTTTCACGAATAATATGGAGGTAGACTACAGTGCAGAAACTTTCCCCGAGCAGGAGTTAACAGTTGTTATCCAATCTTAGTATAAAGAAGGGGCTAAGAAATAAGGGTTCCTGCAGCTTCTTTTCCAGTATCTCTAAACAACTTGAACTTTACCCTATCTTTTTCACTCCCCCTGCTTCTTCCAAATAGGCTAGGCAAGGCTGGACCACCCAAAGTTAATCCTGTGTACACTCATTTGTCTTCAGGGAGCTTTTTCTATTAATTACCCACTCCCTTCTCCTATCCGAAGATACACTCTTGCAAATTTATTCTCCCTAGTCTCCACTGTCACTTTGCCTACAATCTAGTCTCTTTATTCTAAAATAGCCTTCAATTTACTTATACCCTGGAGCTGCCATGCAAACTTTCTACTAGCTCCCCCTGACTGAAGTTTTCAAATTCCTTCATTTTTTTTTTAAAGATTTTATTTATTTATTTGACAGACAGAGATCACAAGTAGAGAGGCAGACAGAGAGAGAGGAAGAAGCAGGTGCCTTGCTGAGCAGAGAGCCCAATGCTGGGCTTGATCCCAGGACCCTGGGATCATGACCTGAGCCTAAGGCAGAGGCTTTAACTCACTGAGCCACCCAGGCCCCCCAAATTCCTTTATTTTTAATCCTTAGCGCTGACTCATTTGTACTTTTATATTTGGCCTTGATTTTTGATCTATACCAAAAACTCTCTCTTTTGAAAGTCACTAATAACTTTCTACTTGACAAATCTAGAGGACTTCATCCCCCCTTGACATTTGAACCCTATTTGACAGTCTTGACTTTTGTCTGTCTGTGAGATACTTATCTTCCACAGGGATAACTCTCAGTTCACATTTCCTTTTTCTCTAATATTCATTCTTCTTCCCTTTACTTAAAAAGACCTCTGAGTTCTGCATACAATCATTCCTTCTTCCCTTTCTTTCTTTCTTTTTTTTTTTTTAAGATTGTATTTATTTATTGGACAGATTGAGAGAGAGAGAGAGAGAGAAAGCAAACTAAGGTATGGGAAGTGGCAAGGAAAGGAAGAAGAAAAAGCAGGCCCCCGGCTGAGCAGAGAGCTCCATGAGGGGCATGATCCCAGGATTTTGGGATCATGACCCAAGCAGGCAGATGTCCAATCAACTGAGCCACCCAGGTGCCTCTTTCTATATGATATCCTCTTATTTATTTATTTATTTATTTATTTGACAGACAGAGATCACAAGTAGGCAGAGAGGCAGGCAGAGAGGGAGACACAGGCTCCCTGCTGAGCAAAGAGCCCGATTTGGGGGCTCGATCCCAGGACCCTGGGATCATGCCCTGAGCTGAAGGCAGAGGCTTTAACCCACTGAGCTACCCAGGCGCCCCTCTTTATGCCATTTGACTTTGATTCTACTCTGGCACTTCTCTTGCTGTAGTCTAGTCCTTTCCTTTCCATTTCTATCATTCTAATGTAGTCTTTTTATTTCTCCTTAGTTTATCGCAAGAATCTTCTGATTGGTCCAACTTCCATCTTTGCCTCCATAATTCATTCGGCCAACAGCCACCACATACTCCCCACAAAGCATATATCTACCTTTCTCCCTCAGAAATCCTCATTGCTTTTAGTTATCTATTGAGTAGAGTTGACACTGATTCTACATGATTTGTGACCCTTCATGGTCTAATCCTAGAAGCCCAGGTCTAGACTCCAGTATAACTGTATGCCACTATCATTTCTCAAACATATTTCTTTTTTTTTTAATTTTTCTTTTTTTTAAATTTAATTTTATTTCTTTTTTCTGTTCCAAAATTTATTGTTTATGCACCATGCCCAGTGCTTCATGTAATACATGCCCTCCATAGTACCCACCACTAGTCTTAACCAACCCCCACCCCTCCCCTCCAAAACCCTGTTTGTTTCTCAGAATACACAGTCTCTTACGGTTTGTCTCTCCCTCCAGTTTCCCCCAACTCACTTCTCCTCTCCATCTTGCAATGTCCTCCGTGTTCTCCACTTGTCCTCACAGAGCCTCCAGCAACTTATTAAGTGCAGTTCATGGTTTCCTACCTGGCCACTTGTTCCCATGGAGGTTTCTGATCCGGAAAGTTGTGATTCTATTCACTTGTATGTGTCTCCAGTTTGGGGGATAGTGGTTTGCCCTGTGACCCTACTTATCTGACCCATCTATGAAGAATTACTAATTTTTGACTTTGTTCAGCTTTTTATTTGTTGTTGGGATGGAATGATGTTTCCAAGCTCTTTACGTGCCAGACTGGAAAGCTATAGTCTAGATTGATTTATAATAAAGAAAAGCAAAATTATAACACATGAATTATCTTTAAACTTGAAACACTTGTAATCTGGACTTTGGTTTCCCATCTTAACTCTGCAATATTTAGAAATCTCTAGATTATTGACATCTATGGGAATTTTCACTTAGGTTATAGATGCCAAAGGCAAAGCTAATGGAATGAAATAAGATTCTGCAGGCTTTAGTTGAGGATTCCTTTGGGATTTGCATTAATGGTTTAAAAAATGTTTTAAAAAATGTTAGTTCTATGGTATATATACACAATGGAATACTATGCAGCCATCAAAAGAAATGAAATCTTGCCATTTGCAACAACATGGATGGAACTAGAGCGTATCATGCTTAGCGAAATAAGTCAAGCAGAGAAAGACAACTATCATATGATCTCCCTGATATGAGGAAGTGGTGATGCAACATGGAGGCTTAAGTGGGTAGAAGAAGAATAAATGAAACAAGATGGGATTGGGAGGGAGACAAACCATAAGTGACTCTTAATCTCACAAAACAAACTGAGGGATGCCGGGGGGAGGGGGTTGGGGAGAAGGGGGTGGGATTATGGACATTGGGGAGGGTATGTGATTTGGTGAGTGCTGTGAAGTGTGTAAACCTGGTGATTCACAGACCTGGGGATAAAAATATATGTATATAAAAAATATATGTTTATAAAAAATAAAAAATTTAAAAAAAAAAAAATGTTAGTTCTAATGTCACATATCTTTCACAATGTTAGTGACTTAAATATGAAAATCTTTACTAATGCATTGTTTAGAAAAAAGAGGAAGACATATAAGAGAAACCCTCTAATTCACAAAATGCTACACTTTTCTGTACGCATTATAAATCTGTGTAATAATACTTTTGACTATGAAGTAACTCCTATTTCCCACCCAAGTGAGATAATTTTTTACTGTAATGCGTATCACACATTTCTCATCTCTTTGTCCTCTCATAACTAACACATACATAATTATTTAAATATGAAGGAATCTAACTTAAACCTATTTTATATACACTATCAAACAAAGCAGAAGATGGAAAACAAATAAGCAAAGAAATGAAAAACAGGCTGTAATAATTCGTTTGAAGTCAGCCTCTTTTCTCATCTGCATTGCCCGAAATATAGTTGCATGATGGATATTATTTCTTTCCTTTTTTCCTCTAACAAATAGTCTGTGGTACATGTATAGCCTTGATCTAATTAATATACCACCCTATAAAATTCCTACATTATGCATCTGTGGGCCACTTCACTGTTAATTTGTGAGAATAAAAGCTTATTAAGTAGGCTATTCATCCTGAGTAGAATTATACCGATAATATTTAGCTGCTTCTTAAAGCCATTGTGTAGCACACACAAATTGAATCTCTCTATAATGTGTTAATAGGGATTTCTTATCAACTTATCAGCTACTCGCAGAGAAGACTTAACTTGACTTTTTAATCAGAATGTCCTTATAAGTGTAGATAAAGGTTTATTTGACTTTGCCTCAGATTAAGAACGCTTTTTTTTGACATTTATGTTCTAAAAAAAAAATGTCAAAGACCTAGTGCAATTGAGATATAAAAAGTCGTCACTTATTTCCCTAAACTTTCTCTTTGTTTTCTTTTATCTAGCTGATTTAATGCATTTTTTAAGATAACTTTTATGATTCAAAGTGCTTAGAAATAATAACTAACACCCATTCTGGAGTTCTATGTATAAACGGACACTTAGAATTAATTTTATTCACTATTTGGTCAGTTCATTGTAGAATATCATATTTTGAAGGCAAATATCTTCCAATTAATTTTGAATGGTATACAGCACAGTTGCAATTCTGTTCTTTTCCATTTACTTACATTAAAGATTCATTTTGGGTAATCAGAGAATTTTGTATCAGCTATTTTTTACCTTAAAGGTTTGCTTTTGACACTTTAATAAATTATCCTGTGGTCTGTGCTGGAAGGTAACTGAATTTTTTTTGCTCAACAGCCCTCTCATTGACACATGTTCATTTATTACTATTTCTTCTGTCGGCTGACTCACTTGAGGCTAATTCTGATGAAATGCTTTCAGATAAGGACCACTATCCGTTTACATTAACAAGGAGATGGTGAAAATCAGCTTTCGAATAGGAAGAATTAGAAAAAGAAAAATTATGAACTTTGCGATCAATTTTTTTTGAGTCATAACATAATTAACTAGAAAATATGAAGCTGAAGAGTATTATTCTCAGTAGACCCTGATATTTTGGCTTCATTTAGAAACTGCATTAAGAAGGAAAATGAAGGAGAAGGATTGAAAGGAAAAATAGACTTACACAGTCATATTTAGAAAGAAAAATTGTGTAGAAAAGCTTGAGTTAGGAAGAAACAGATTTAATCATATATCTGGAGTTGGATGATAAAAGTCCCTTTGACTTTTACGTTTGTACTATAATTTTTCTATCATGTTATCACCTCTAGCAGCAATTCTTGTTATGAAAGGAGATATTTGGGGGAGATTATTCTACAGATAAACGTTCTTTGGTAACATACTTTTCACTATAAATGTGACCTTTGAACTTTCACACTTTAACAAATAGACATGGCTAACCCATTCTGTTCTGTAGTTAATTTCCCATGCCAATACAGACACAGATATGCAAATACTTAAATGTTACATTTTTCCCTTATTTATTGAAACAATAAAATCATTTGCTTCATTATAGATAGATATCTATCTATGTCATATATAGATATCTATAGATCTCTATAGATCTCTATATAGAGATATCTATAGATATATATCTATATTTATATATATATATCTGTTGTCTAGAATAGAAACAAATTTCCAGTCAATGTGCATTTGAATGTATCTAGGACTCCAGCTCTTTAAAGTGACTGTGGTGCATTTAGTTCTCACAGTTAAGTGTTTATCAAGACTAAGTCTTTGCATATTTTGTAAAATTTTGGCTTTCAATAAATAAAAGTAATACCTTTTTGTTCTTTTAGTGATTTATGACTCTACTTTTTTGCAACTCTGTATTAATTTTGTAGCGAAGAAGTACTAAATCCACTTAATCTAGTCCAAAAGTATGTTAGAATGAGGAAAAGGAGAACTAATTATTCTCTGATGAGACTCTAACTAGAAAATTATTTACTCTTGCTTACTCTCCATTTTTTTTTTTAACCCTGGGAAATAAAGTGAAGAAATAGAATGTGCGTATTTGCTATTTTAATTGGTTACTTTGCTCTAAAGTCAAATCTTATGCCTGTCCTTGGATTCATTGTAGTCTTTAAGAAGACACATCTGGCTCAGAGTAAGAGCATAAGTTCTTTTTTATGAGGGCCGTTTTCATAACCTGGCTCAGATATGTACTAAATGTCTAACTTTAAGCATGTTAATTACATACCCTTGCGATCCCTCAGTTTCTTCATCTATTAAAAAAAAAAAAAAGGTAAATAACAGCACCTCTCTCGAAGAGTTATTTTGAAGAGGATATTAATACACAAAAAGGACCAGGAGTACCAATGCCTAGTACATGTAAAAATACTTAAAAAAAAAAGTTTTAATTTATTTTAATTGACATATTCACTTACAAGCACTAAGTTGCATTATTGGTAAAGCAAAAAATAATTTCGTATGCAAACAGCCCAGAAGCTGCTCACCATCTAAACAGACAAGTGAGAATGGATGATGATAGGTGCTAAGTTAGTGCTAAGTTAGAAATGTACACAAGATAGTATGGGAGCTTAAAGAGAAACAACTAACTTGACCTGATGTGGAGGGAGTTAGGAAATCTTCAAAGAGGATGTCCTACCTAAATTGAATGGAGAGAGGAAAGTTAGGTAAAGAAAGTGAACAAGGGAATAGGGAGAGCATAGGCCCTACCTTACAGGTGCGAGTGAAAAGAACTCTTGGGAAGCAATCAACACACACATGGCTGGATGTTGTAGTCCTTGGGGTGGTATGAGACCAGTGCTGACTAGATTCACACTGAGAGGGGGTGTGCATCTACACAAGGAGGTTTGGACTTGAAGGAGAATCGTTAAATGATTTTGAGAGGAATGGTATGAAAAGATTTTTATTTAACATAAGATATATCTCTAGCAAATGTATACAAGATGAATCAAAGGAGAAATACAGGTAAGAAATATACAGCAGCAGGAGAATGATGAGGTGAATAATGCCAAAGTCATATTTTAGTGGATAGTATAACATTCATAGCATAACTTTAAATAATCTAATGTCAGGGGAAAATCCTCATGCTGTACTATTAAATTAAAAAGAGAAGATATAAACTATATAATCTATGGTTATGCATATTTAAAAAGCACTTTCCAGTATTTTAAAATGTTAATTGTGGCAGGAGGTAGGTGAATTTTGTCTTGTTTTAGTTTCCTTTATTTTTCACATTGTCCTAAGTAAGCATGCACTTATTACCTCCATTATTAGGGAAAAAAAGGCATATTTTAAAACATTTTAAATCAACTCAGTTGAATTAAATTCTTGTGAGCTTTTCTCCTTTTTTGGGACAATAAAAAGACTATGCTAACCTACTTTTTAATTACATAGAATTTGTTAAATATAAAATGCTCAACCCTTACATTTTGCTCAATATGATATACATTTTAATACAGATGCAGTAATACAGTAACAGCTGCAGGAGACTGGTACAATTTCAATTATGAATTATATTTGTATTTAGATAATAATTTTCTGTTATCCAGGGTTAAACTTTCTTCTTACTATAATTAGACTCAGAAAAATAGAGCAAATTCCAGATACATGTTAATACATACACACATGCACACACACAAACAGTAAGTTTTTAAACCTTTTTTTCTTAGAACAATAAACTAACACTTATAAGTCTGTAATTTTACTATTCTGAAGCAATTTTAAATTAACATTATTTTCTACTTTCACAATTACAGTAAAGAAAGTAAACCATAGGCTTAAGTAATATGTTTTGAAATTGCTTAATTAACTAACATAAAAAGAGTTCTCATATTATTAGGTTTAAATATAGGGAACTTTTAAATAGGAAAATTTTCTTAAATAAGAAAATTTTATGAAACATATGTTACAAAATATAAGGCTCGGAATGGACCAGTTCTTTTTCTATTACCTCAATATCATGCCATTGACCAATATCTTAATCAAAATAAAATGCCAATTTGATCCAAACCCTATAATTAATGTTATTTTCAAAATTCACTTAATCAAAAAATCACCCCTTCCTAATTAGTGATATCCTTCAATGAAAAGGAAACAACAACCATAATAATAAAAAAATAATGATTACCTTTAATCATTATGACAGTTACAAATAAAGCATATCAATAAAGTGGTAAATCGTTACATGGCATCAGGGTTAGGCTTAAAAATTCTCAACTACTGAGACTTATTAGAGATCTGAATTTCTAATTTTGATTAACTCAATGGCCAGTCAAGAATTTATAATTTAAGATATCTTCAATTTTCTTGAATAAATCCTTACTTGTTAGCAAAGACAATTTTATGCATTAGTATGAAATTAAAAGGTTATTGAGATGAGTAGCAAGATGTATCATTAAAATGCCAGAAGAGTTGCTAATATCTCATTTGAAATGTAGATTTTATTTTTAATTTTGACTTAAACAGTTTGGCTTTATAGAGAGCTCTTCTTGGTTGGCATAAGAAATTATTCCAGGACAGATAATTCTGACTATTGTAAGAGGATATTATTTCGAGAAGTATTTATTAGCTTATCTTGTCTGTTAAACATTTATGAGCTGGTTCTTTATCGTCCAAAATGGCAAGGGAGCAAGAAAGATGAGCTGGAAAAAGATACTATGAGACCTCGTGGACACTGAAGAGATATGATCACGAGTACAGATTCTGTCTCAGGATGCCTTAAATATGTCAAAGCACGTTCTCTTCAGACCCACTCAAAAGCTTGGTAAAGAAATAGAGGGAAAATTAAAGGTATCCAATGAGGCATAAACTGGAGTATGTGAGCAAAAATGGAAAGCTCGTCTCAATCATCCATGTCCTTAATTTCTCAGAATTGCCATTTCAGGAAATGAACATTTCTATTAGAGAAAAAGAGGCCCTAAAACATTATCATATTTCAATATTATGACAGTCACTCAAAGGAGGGGGCTTGTGTGTGTGGATAGTGGCTTGTTCTTGGTCCTAAAGAAAATGAGATGATTTTCCTTGCAATTACTAATAAGAAATAGTAGTGTCTAGGATAATATTCCTAAATATGAGGAAGAAATTTTACATGTTATTCAAGCTATAATTTGGCTCATTCATTACCATAGTTTTATATGACATCTTGATGCCAATATATTTCACTATTATAGCTCACTTAGCCAAATGACTAATATTTTTGATGTCAAAAGTGTATCTCAAACTCAGCTTATCAGTAAATGTACTCTTGATAGCCCCTTCCTCAAATTGGCTTCTCTTTCACTATTCCCCATCTTAGTAAATACACTTTCAGCCATCTGCTTCTTCAAGCTAAACCATTTGGACCATCACTGACTTTTCTTTCTCCCACACCACGTCAAATCTATCACTAATTAAAATATATCCCATTGTCGACTATGTCTCACTACCTCCACAAGTACTGCGTAGTCTGAGCATTAATTTTCACCTTAAAATATCCTCTTTATTGGTATCTTTGCTCCATACTGGCTGACTTCAGACTCGTCTCCATTTGGGGGGCCAGATTATTTCTTTAAAACATAATCTAATTGTATCAGATTCCTATTCAAAAGCTTCCCATGGCTCACATTACACCTATATAAATAAAATCCTTGTAAAAATATAAAAACACACTTAGAATAATATGAAGAGTAAAATGTCTTTCCGTGGCCTATAAGGCATTTCATGATTTCAACCCGATACTAAAAAGAGGTTGGAAGAATATACAAAATATACAACATGTAAAATTTCTTTTGCATCTTTATAATACTCTTTTGTCTCTTAATTAACTTTTCAATCTACTACTGCAGTGATCTCCAGAATGCAAGAATGCCAGCGGGGTTAATAAACTCATATCCACAAGAAAACATTAAAATTTTATTTTTATTTTGCCTCTCAATGTAATATGAGGTATAGTAATGTGTTGGCATAGTGGAATGAATTTAATTTATATATAAATAAATATTTATGAGTATTTTGTGGATACCTGTTCAAAATAATTTTTATTGATATGGTATATATCTACAAATGTTAGATACCACTGTCTTAGAGGGAGTTTCTTTTCACCATCCATAAAAGAGAAATAAAAATCATATTTGAATAGCCTTGAAGTACTTTAAATATAAGTTGGTGACTGTGTATAAACTATGGGGAACACTTTACTTTTTAATGAGGTAATAATTATCCTTTCAGAATTAGTAATTTTTTTTCTATATTTCCTTGAAATTTCAACAGTCATAGCACTAACTAAATTCAGGTTTTGCAATTTGCTTGTGTTAAAGCTGAGGCAGCAGGAAATTGAGGTGGGGAGTACTTGACTTTCCAGTCCATGCTTTTAATCACTATCTTTTGAAAAGCAAGAGCAACTGCTTGTTTCCCTTTAATGTTTCATTAACTTCTTTTTCACTCCTGGTGTTGCCAGACAGAGAACAGAGAAGAGGTTACTTGGATACAAGACAGTGGCATGTGGAAATAGGGACATTTTTTATATCTGCTCTTATAATTTCTCTTTTGCTACAGACATTGATCTGATTTTTATTTTCACTTAAAATATTAAACTGGCCCTATCCTAAAAACTTTATTTATTTATTTACTTATTTTTTTAAATTTAATTTTATTTTTTCAGTGTTCCAAGATTCATTGTTGATGCACCACACTCAGTGCTCCATGCAATACGTGCCCTCCTTAATACCCACCACCAGGATCACCCATCTCCCCCACCCCGCTCCCTTCCAAAACCCTCAGTTTGTTTCTTAGAGTCCACAGTTTCTCACGGTTCCTCTCCCGCGCTGATTTTCGTCAGTTCACTTTTCCTTTCCTTCTCCTAATGTCCTCCATGTTATTCCTTATGCTCCAGAAGTAAGTGAAACCATACGATAATTGGCTCTCTCTTCTTGACTTACTTTACTCAGCATAATCTCCTCCAGCCCCATCCATGTTGATAGAGAAGTTGGGTATTCATCCTTTCTGAAGGAGGCATAATACTCCATTGTATATATGGACCATATCTTCTTTATCCATTCGTCTGTTGAAGGGCATCTTGGCTCTTTCCACAGTTTCGCAATTGTGGCCATTGCTGCTACGAGCATTGGGGAACAGATTGACCTTCTTTCACTACATCTGTATCTTTGCGGTAAATAGCCTGTAGTGCAATTGCAGGGTCAGAGGGAAGTTCTATTTTTAATTTCTTAAGGAATTAAGAAATTCCTTAAGAATTTGTTTTCCAAAGTGGCTGCACCAACGTGCATTCCTACCAACAGTGAAAGAAGGTCCCCCATTCTCCACATCTCTCTAACACTTGTTTCTTGTCAAGTCTGTTCATTCTAACTGGTATAAGGTGGTATCTCCATGTGCTTTTTATTTGAATCTCCCTGATGGCTAAAAACTTTTTTAAAATGAAGAGAAATTGAATATCATATTGCTTAGCAAAAGTGGTAGATATAAATATGGAGAGCTACATCCTCCAGAGAATTAAGAGGATTCCTAAAGACAAACGTTCTGACTAACCTCACCCTGTTCTCAGGGGTTCTTGAGCAATCACAAATTAGCTTTTCCTCCGTGACCTCTCTACTCAATCTGCTAAAAACAAAATCACAAAGCTGTCACATCTCCAGCAGGGAACCTAGAATTTTTTTTATTTCTTCATGGCTCACTTTTCTCTTCTCACTGATACCGGGTAGTATGCAATGAGGTTAATAAGTCAAATTAGAAGTTAAGATAAATATACTAGATATTAAATTCATTCTTCTTTTATAATCATCTACTTGTTAACAGTCAAAATATGTAAAGAATTACAACCCTTCTTTTCATGATTAAATTATAAGATAAAAAGTCATTTTTCTTAGGACTGAAGTCTCAAGAGCTCTTTTTTTTTTTTTTTAAATACAGAAAAGACTTCTCCAAAGACACTAATGAAGTAGAGTAGTATAAAACCTGTGTGTTTTCCTAAATATGAGTTTGTTTTAAAATCTACTTCATTGGTTGTTAACCAAAATCCATTATTTTTATTATGATGGCATTAAAAGTCAGTGGACAGTAACATGTAATATTATTACACGTTTTTTTGTGACCTACAGTTATAATGATTCTAGAAAGAATGAGCTTAATTGCTCATTAAAGAGAACAGGAGAAAGTGAAGGAGGGTCGAGGGGGCAAGAGAGGGGAAGGAAGAAGAAAATGCAGAAAGTGAGAGGAGAAGGGAGGAAGAGAAGGAAAAGGAGGAACATAGGGAGGGTAGAAGGAAGTAAAGAAACAAAGAGAAAGAGGGAAAAGGAAAGAGGGAAAATCCACAAAGACTATGGGTTCAAAACTGCAGTGTTACCATTTTTACAAAATATTAAAGTAATTTAAAAAAAGCTCATCTTCTGAAGTCCTGAGATTGTTCATTTTGAAAGACAGACCGGAAGAAAGGCTAACACGTACAAACCGTGGCCGCTTCTACCAGCACCCCGTGTGTGAGCCATGGACTAGCCAGATTTGTTTAGTATTGAGATGAGGACTGCTTTTTAAAGGTTCGAACAAGGGACCAAACTACTCATAGCCTGATGAAAGAAAAAAATATCTTTTCTCAGGGAAGATCACCATTTTGATGGAATAGCTTGAATATTAAGAACTAAGAATATTCACTTTGTTTCTAAACCTGAGTATCATGTCACTCATCCACTCAAGTGCCCTTATGTATGATCCCTAAAAACCTGTACAGTGTAGCGAGCCCCAAGTTCTCTTCTAGTTTTTTTCTCTCCTTTTACTCTTATTCCTGTTTCTATTGTTCCTTCTGCATACACCTTAAGTTTATTAGCTCATTAGCTTCCTGTCGTCATGAAACACCTTCTCCTTCAATGACAGTCAAAATTCTACACATTCTGTCCAGCTCGGAAGTCACACTGTCAAAAGTCACTCGCTACTTCACACTGAGTGTGGAGCCCAGCTTGGGGCTTGAACCCTGAGATGGAGACCCGAGCTGAGAAGTGTTGGACGCTTAGCTGACAGCCACCCAGGCACCCCTCCATTCTTTTTTAAGATCGCATACATCAAATTCTATCCAAATTTTCTGTTTTATGTTTATTTCTTCCACCAATCTATGCGGACTGTACCCTTGTTTCCTTATTTCTCTGATACACTAATAGTATTTAATAGTGCTTATTGAATGAGTCGAGGATACTATAGCTTTGATGTGAGCATAGAACTCTGAAAAATGTATATACCTCTGCAATTACACAAACATATTCATGGCTTACAGTTATTACTGCTAAGATCACTTTCCCTCAAAGAGACAGATTTTTCCCAACTTATATTACTATTTTGACAGTTATCTGACTAGGAGAGATGGCAAAATGTGCTATGAAAAGAGCGAGGGCTTTGGATCCTGACTTCCTAAGTCAAACTTGCAGTTCTGCCATCTCCAGCTGCATGATACTAGATTAGTTAACTTCTGGATGTTTTCCTCATTTAGAAAATGGAGATAATAATAGCATCCACTTCAAACGGTTTTTGGAAGGATTACAGGAATTAACACCTCTAAATCATTTAGAATTTTAAATATAGTAAACAATGAATAAGTGTGAGCTATTTACTATAAATAGAACAAAGAGCATTTCATCATTTAAAAAATAATAGGCGTCAATACTTGAGTGGGTATCGAAGATGGCTTGGATATCACAGGAATTTTTACAGATTATGCCTTCATATCTCAGATTTAGACTTGTGTTTATTTTATTTTATTTTTATTATTTATTGTATTTTTTTTTTAGACTTTATTTATTTGACAGAGAGAGAGTAAGAGACACAAGCAGGGGGAGTTGCAGGCAGAGAGAGAGGGAGAAGCAGGCTCCCCACTGAGCAGGGAGCCTGATATAATGGGAGGCTCCATCTCAGGACCTTGGAATCATGACCTGAGCCAAAGGCAGACACTTAACTGTCTGAGCCACCCAGGTGCCCCTAGATTTGTGTTTCATAGGAAATTATTACTAGTTATGTTTTTCTAACTTTAGACAGACATTAATGTACCCAGTTTGGTAAGATAAAATAAAATATTACTTTAAGTCAAATTTGCATAAACATTATAAAGCACTTCAAGTATATATTGTTTTCCACAAAAATTACAAAGTTTTCTGTGTGTGCCAAAACAAAAAGGCAGACATTGGTCAAAATACAGAAGTGTTTTCAATTGCACATTAACATTTCAAATCTTTGGCTAAAGAGCACTTCTAAAACTCACAAAAACAATTTCTAGGAAAATACGGTGGTTAACAGTCAAGTAGTTTAGCCATCTCTATGCCACTCGTATCCTCTGTACCTTCTCCACCTCAATGTAAACATTACTGGACTTGTGGAGCTACTGTGGAGTAGGTCTTTGGTTGTGTAAGGACAGAAAGTAGAATTGGGGGAAAGAGACAGATGGTGAATATGTAAGTCAACAGGATAGCTTCAGAGAGTAGTAGATGCCGTGAAAAAATAAGACATTTAAGTGATAGATGGTACTGGGTAAAGGAGCAAACAACCACTCTCTAAGGAAGTGATGTTTGACCTGAGACATGAAAGACAGAAAAAATCAGACTCACAGATTTCCGGAAGCCACTTGTTCCAAGCAAAGTACCAGAAGCACAAAAGCCCTGATGGGCAAATGATCTTGGCATATTTAGACTGTACAGAAATAAGAATGGTGTGGTTGGAGTATAGTAAGTAAAGGTCAGAACAGAACTTCATTAGTGCAGAGAAGATGGCCAAGTCATGTCTTAGAACTTGAATTTTATTCTAAGATTAAATGAGATGTCACTGGAGGGCTTTAAGAATGGCTGTGACATGCTTTATTTTGCATTTAACAACATCATCATGACTGTTCTTGGAATAATGGATTCTGAGTAACCGGAATGGTAGCAGTTATCTGGGAGAGAGATAATGGAGCCACTGTCTTATAGGCTCACTGCGGAGATGAAAAGAAAAAAGCACAAATTGGGATGCATTTTGGAAGTAGGGTTGGCAGTACTTACTGATGAACTTATTCATTCAACAGATATTTAATAGGACTTACTATGGGCACATCTTATAAAAGTAAGGGGTCCCGGTGTTACTGGAAGTTCACCTGCTCACTAGAAAGACATTTCCAAAGCATAATAATTCAGCCAATGGTTCCTTGCACGGTGAGTTGCTATGGTTGTGCTTGCTTATAGATGAGTTTCTTTTTTCAAAATCGAAATCACTAAAGATTCAAGAGTCGTTATATGCTATAGCATATACTTTTTAAAAAAGCATTTGGCGAAAGATAGGATAAAAGCTCTTCCAATTCGGGGCAATGTGATGTGTTTAAGTTTCTTTTTTATTTCTCTAAATAGCTCATAATTCCTAAAGTCTGTGTTTATGAGCGTAACATCTCAGCCCATGTAGAAAGCTCTGCTTATATAGATTTGATTGCTTGAGCAAGTTGTTTAAGTGAACTCTGGAATGGACTTCTGAAAAGAAATTTCAGGAGGATGGCAATTTGCAAGTCACATCTTTTATTCACATTTGATTTGAATGTGTACCTGTGTGTGAAAGAGAATTTAAGTGGATATAATAACAGCTTCAAGTAGGAGTAAAATTCCACTACTTACACTTTATACTCTGAATGCCATTATTGGATACCTTAAATTGTGTTAAAAGTGACAATTATAAATCAGGAAAACACTTCATGCTTGGAATCTTTTACATAGTTTAATCTAGTAATTTTCACATAGTTCTAAAGGATGTTGGCAGTTGTGAACTTGCCGTTTACAAGAACACGACCTTTTCTTTACTTCTAAATCTCTTGGCTCCTTCTCCAGTTTTAGTTAATGTTTTCACAGAGGTAATTGAACGCTTACTGTTCTGTTAGGTGTGAAGTTCAGTGGAGACAGATCTATAGGATCAATGATTGTAGACACAAAGAGTACCCTTTCCTTTCGTGAGAAGTAATCAAATCCAGCCTAGAGTTTTCTATTTAGTCTGTGGGGTTGGGTTTTCTTATTTCTATTGAGTTCGACTAGTTCATCTAAATTATCTGTAATTATGTACCAATTGGGAAGGTCTTCTTCCTCTTCTTCTTTTTTTTAAGATTTTATTTATTTATTTGACAGGGAAAGACACAGCACAAGCAGGGGGAGTGGGAGAGGGAGAAACGGGCTCCCTGACAAACAGGGAGTCTAATGCGGGGCTGGATCCCAGGACCCTGGGATCATCACCTGAGCTGAAGGCAGGCACTTAATGACCGAGCCACCCAGGTGCCCAAGGTCTTCCATTTTCACATAATTTTTATGTACTAAACACAGAGATTGTTTTAGTTCTACATAGTTCTCATTTGAGCAAAATTTCCATGGACAATGTTCACTAGAAAATATTAAAAAAGTATGCACCTAGTGTTTCCAGAAAACCCCTCTACTGTTAATAATAATAATACAATCAACAACACTAATCACAAAACCAAAAACCTTTGACAAAAACATCTGAGGTACTTTGGTAGACACTAAAACCAAATTAAAAAGCAGGCTTGACTGGCCAAGCAAGCACTGTATTTGATGACTCAATTTGTTTCACTGGAATAAAGAATAATGACAGAAGTGTTATCATTTAAAAATAACTCAGATAGCACAATAAAGTATCACAACCAAGAATGTTTTCACGAGCAAAACATATAATGAACTAAAAGCCTCGGTAAAAAGAGAATGTCTTTGTCCCTAGATTTATGTGTTCCAGCAGGGAGAAACAATCAAGCAAAATTCAAGCTGTAAATAAACCCGGAGTTTATGGGCTGCTGACACACCTCAGATATCATTTGATAATAAAAATGAGATATACTTTTACTTTCTCAAATAAGAATTCTAACCAAATTATTTATGTTTTCTCTGAAAAATCAAAGTACTTACTTTTGATCACATTTCACGCTATTTGTATAAAACAGTAAGGGGACTAACATGATTGTCCCCATTTTACAAACAGAGAAGTTCTGAAACATTAGGAATATTGCATGACTTTTTCTTATAATTAATAGAAGTCATAAAATAAAACAAGATTTGTTGAATTTCTGTTACTAGATAAGTTACATTCCTGCAGTCCCTCTGATCTGATGAAAGAGAAAGGAATAGCTTTCCCTTCCTTTCCCTTCCCTTCCCTTTCTTCCTTTCCTTTCCATATTCCCGTCTCCTTTCCTTGTCACCTCTTCTCTCCCTCTACTTTCCTTTCTACTCCTTTGTTCTCCCTTCCTTTCCCTTTCCTTCGGACACCGCTCTAACAGCTTGTGTGAAACAGCACATGGTAGACAGATGCAGCTGTGATGCTATAAGGTTCCTTTAGGGGTTTATTCAACAAATACCTCTTAAACGAACACTTCCTGCCTGGAGGTGCATATAGCACAGGTGAGGAAGAGAGTACTCATGAAACATAAAGATACCCCTGCAAACAGTATTGCGTATGCGGCTCCGGGTGGAGATGGAGCAGCTGAGTCATGTCCTAAACCTCACCTGAACCCCAGGTGAGGAAGAAACAGTAGGGATGAAATCTGAGGGATGGTGGGGTGGAGGCGGGAAGTACTGTCAGCATAAGGAGGAGTATACAAATGTCCTCTATATAGGACAGATCCTGAAATGTCAGCTAAAATTACAAATAATGGTTAATATTCGATTCTGTCACTCCCTTGCTCCAATTCCTTCCCTTCCTGCAACAGAATAATACTACTCAAACTTGACGTGTCATATAAAACTTTTATGATCTTACTCTTACCTACTCTGAGAACTTAATCTTCATCTTGTACTCCTACAAAACACAAACATTTACAATTCCCAAACTTGCAATGGCTATTTTTACCCTCCCCTACTAATCTCCTCTCTGACTGGAAAGCCTCCTGCTGCATTCTCCCACTCCACAGCACCACCATGCCACCTCATTTGTCTGATGAATCTCTACCAATGCTCAGCTCACTCAAATATCAACTCCTCTGGACAGAATTCCCATGCATTCCTTGACTGAGTTATGCACATCTATGAATATCCACACATTAGAACTATTTGATAGTGTCATCAGGATGATCTCCTTAGAAAATCAAATAGAAGAGGAAATGGAATGATTGAGATACAAATAAACTGGGGGTTTGGCCTCTAAACAACACAGGACACTGTAATAATTCATTATAAATTAAGCACCCGATTTCCAATTATTTTTATCAATTATTCTTACATTTAAGATTAGGGCAACTTCAAATAAACATTTAACAAATAAATATCAACTCAAGCTAACTTTAGTGATAGAACCTTTTTAGCCATCTGCTGATAAAACTAGGGACAGCAATTATAAGGCTTACTCTTTTTGATTCCTCGATGGATACCAATATGTCAAGTATTTACATAAATACTCATATTAGTATGTAATCATTAATAGAAAATTGAAGCTAAATAATTTGATCTCCAGAAGTAAAAAAATATGAAAATATCAACAAGTTTTAGGAAAGCGCTCATATTTTTATTTTCACATTATCTGACTCCTCGGAACAGCCAGGGGAAAATGAAGTAGGAATAAACAAAGTGAAATAAAATAAAGTGATACAAATGGTCTTTCTACTTCACTGTACTTCAAAATTAGAAAAAATAAATATGAAGAAAAATAAACAAGATATATTGAAATACTTAGGTGTTAAACAACTTGTGGAAGAGATGGTAAAATCAAGAATGAGGCAAAAACTCACAAACTGAAAAAAGCACACATTTTCAATTTTAGTTTTGTGAAGTCCTACAAAACCCACTTACATTTCTACTGTCCTACCAACCCACTAAGCCATATAAACAGTGATACAAGGAGGTGGTTTTTTTTTTCTTATTTCTACAAATTCACTGATTTTGCTTCCAAACTATCCCTGAATGTCTAGGAGCACTATGCACTAAATACTTCCATATATCAAACTTCAAAATAAAGGGGCAATAAGGTTTATCTATTGACTAACAACCACACAAATGGGAGGTTGTATTTTTTGCTGTTGAAAATTTATTTATGCTAAAGAACTATTCCACCACCTTTCATAACATGCTTTGGGAAAACTAAATTATCCAGTTATGCTAGGTGAAATAGACTTCCCCAGTAAAATATTGCTGTTTTCATTTATTTTTCTAGGGAAATAAAATTGAAAAAACCAATGCAATTTTATGGATTTGTTCGTGGTCTGGAAATATATACATGAATGTAAATTATATTCCATCAGGATCTGTAGCAACCATTGTGTTGGAAAGAAGCATGTCTACACAATAATAGCAATCTTCCTCTTATTTGATGAAGAGAGAGTTCAGGTTTAGGAGACAAAAATATTCTGTTTGAATTTCCATGTAAATCCTATTCTGGAAAATTAAACAAAAACTGCACTAACTCCCAAATCAGAAAAGAGCAAAATTTCTTCACATTCTCTAGATCCTTGTACTAACTCTGATCCTGATTTTCGGTGTGAATAAGAATAATATCATACATAGTGAGGCCATGGATCTTAGGTGACTCCAGATTTTACAAAGTCCCTGCTGTGAGTGTGAATCACTTCAGAAGTGGTGATTTATGTCCTTTTGTAAAGGTTAGTCCTGCAAATCTTTAAGGGGGGAAAAAAACAGATAAAGGAAAAAGAGAGGTGACTGTAGGTCTTTCAGCAAGTGGAAATAGAATTTTCCACAATCTATATACACTACAGGGGTCCATTCTTCTCACAGTTGGTGGCTGTTCTTCCAGGCTGTATGCCCCACAGCTTCCAGGAACACTAATTGCTTCAAAATCCCTGCCCAGATAAGAAGCAAATTTCACTATAGTAGAGCAGTTAGCAGTCAGTTTATTTATTTATTTATTTTAAATAAACAGTGCTGGAACACATGTAAAAATCTCCCATGACCCCAAGTTAGAATTATTAATATATTGTTTTGTAGAGAAATATATTTTGGCAGAATGCGTAATGGCTTTGTTCTTACTTGATTCTTACAATTTTCTATGAAGCACGGCATTTATAGGAAATCAAAATCAAGATCATCAAAGAATACTTGGATGTCTTGATATCAGTAATCAGTAATTCTTTATAATCTGCTCTAACATGGACTTGGGATATTTCTTGCATTTTCTATTGTGCCGCACATAAAATGTGTTCTTGAGAATTATTTTACATGTCTGATTCTGTATGATTTCAGCACTAAAATAACTTAAAATTTGGTTCAGGCTATTCATGTTGATGTTTTCCTATGCCTTACAGCTGTCTTCTCTGTACTTTGTCTTAAGAGCCAGCACTAATCCAAAATGCACTGCACCTGCTATTAGATTCCACAGACTCGGAGATTGATATACATGAAGAAGGAAAGCTCATTAAGCAGCCTCAGTGTATGAAAGTTTAGCAGACAGCACATGGAGAAGTATATCATTGCAGTTCCATTATACTGTACCATCAATTTCAAGTACACCGCTCTTCCAGGCACGTATTTTTTCTTCACTCGAATTTGCAATTGGCCCAAATACAGGCAGGGGTTAGTGAGTCTAGACATGGCTTTGAACTTTGGAAAACAGATTTCCTGGCTCCAGTTCTCCCATTTTAAAACGTCCTAGAATCGGAACATTTTTTAAGTGTCTCTGCAAAGAAACTTGGAAAATTCTATTTTCATATTGTTCTTTGTGTAGCACAAAATTAAAATGAGTTAAAAAAAATTAAATCCGGTAGAACATAGTCATTTTAAGCTTTTGAAGTGACTGGTGACACCATCTGATAAGACTCCAGCCTTCCTTTATTATTGTCAGTTGCTGCATATTTTATAGGGTAGTGTCTCGACTTGAATGATGATGGGTTACCTGGTGTAAGCAGTTTCACCTCATACATGATTAAATTATATTTCTTCCTGTCTGAACAAAGATTATATTGAAAATAGAGGAAGGATTCAGCACCAGGGAAATACATGTTAGTATTTGACAAGTGTGGAGCAGTGCAGGAAAATATCAATATGTGATGAGGTCATGATAGAATCCAAGAAAAATAGGAGGAAGTTATCCGAACGTTAAGTGGACAGATGCCTCGCTATTCTTTTGAAATGCCATTCAAATGGCCCTCATATCATTTAATTTTCTATTGTTAGATTCATTTGGGCAAAAACAAGTTGGTATCGAAGGAAATCAAGAAACCCTATTCTTTGCAGTTTGCTGAATCAAAAGATCTAACACACAAGAGTAATGTATAGGAATCAAGATGTAAAAATATATTCCAATTGTATTTTCTTTCTTATGGTAGATTAGAAAATAATGACACAGGTAATAATTTAATTTATTTTTTTTAAGTTTATTTATTTTAGTAATCTCTACACACACAACATGGGACTCATATTCATGACTCCAAGACCAAGAGTCCTATACTTTTTCCAACTGAGTTAACCAGGTATCCCAGAAAATAATGATGTATTTTAAATTGTGCACATAGAAGCAGGATGTCTGCTAGAGTTATCTAAAAAAAAAAAAAAAAAAAAAAAAAAGAGAGAGAGAGAGAGAGAGAGAAAAGGAGAAAAGGAAAGAAAAGAAAAACTCTTGAAAATACTTAAGGAAAAAATATCAGAGACTTTTGAGTGCAGAAATAATACAGGTCTATTCTAGAGGGGACAATGCAAAATAATGTGAATCCCTAAGTTGAAAGCTAGACAATGAAACTGCCCTGGTCTTGGTGTGGTTCATGCTCACCACCCCACCTCTTTTGTGATATGATATCATTTTTTTAAAAAATCATAGTTAACACACAATGTTACCTTAGTTTCAGGTATATACATAGTGATTAGACAAGCCTATACGTTATGCTATGCTCACCACAAGTATAGATACTACCTGTCATTATACAGTGTTACTGTAACACCACTGACTATATTCCCTATTCTGTGCCTTTCATCCTCATGACTAATTAACTCCATAACTGGAAGCCTGTGCCTTTCATTCCTCCTCACCCACTTTGTCCATCCCCTACCCTCTCTACCCACTGGCAACACCAGTTTGTTCTGTGTATTTATGGTCTATTTCTACAGAAAGGTTTGTGCCTTTTTAACTGCAGAGCAGAGTTGTGGAAGTTATAAACCAGAAAAGAAAAAAACAAACAAACAAATAAACAAAAAAACCCCAACAACTATATGTGAAACTTTTCAAGGTTATTTAATCTAGTTCCCTTCCTTTAGGCAAATGAACTCCCAAGGCAATAAGAAAGAACTTTATAGTTGTTGATTCTATTTTAAAGTACTCTAGAGAAGGAGATTCCAGGACATTCCCTCCTATACTTTTTCCAGCTTTTATTAGCCTCATAGGATGTTTGCATACAAATGAATCCAGACACCACCAATCTATCAAAATAGTTCTGCAAAATCTAGCAGTAATATTTCTTTTGGTATACTGGTGATGGAAATTTTTTTTCTTCTCAATACATATCCCTCAATACATCCAATACTGAATTACTTTCTGTTTTGTCTCATTTTTTTATTTGTATACATGTTAAGCTCTCTTTTTCTTTTCCTCTGACCTTACAATCACAGAGTATAACCAATTAATAATGCTATTTTGTAATATTTAACAGTTAATATTTAACATTAAACCTACTTCATATTTTTTAATGTTTACAATGAAAGAGATATACCCCATGTCTAGTTGAATAAAAATAGAGTCACAGATTTTCAGCATCAAATGAGATGTTAAAGTAATAGATTCCTTATTCCTACAACATTTCTTTTTGGGAGAATTCAATAACAAAGTACTTAATATGTCATGATGCCGCCCACAAGTTTCTGGCAGATTTAATCTACTCTTATATAATATTTATCCTTATATAATGCTGGAGTTATATCACTATTTTCTTTGAAAATAATTTTGGGAGTTTGCATTATTTCCTATTAAATTTCACCTTGTTAGATTTGGTCTATCATTCTAAATATGCTAGGAAAAAATGGGCATTAATATTATCTGGAGTATTTACTATTATTGCTAGCTTTGTGTCATGCTGTCTATATCCTTACTCATCCATTCATCGACATACAAAAAACCCAATGCTACAAACAGAAATCTATACACCATTTAACAAATCCATTGAGAAAATTACCATATAAAAAGATGTCATATATATGATTACTATAGTATTCCTGTGATGTGAAAGTATAGAGCATCAATGAAAAAACAAATTAAAGCTAGATTGGCCTTTAATCTTTACAGTTTATGCTAACACTAGTAATCACTTATCCTACTTATAAGTCCTCACAAAAATAAATTTTCCACAAATTAAAGCTAGATTGGCCTTTAATCTTTACAGTTTATGCTAACACTAGTAATCACTTATCCTACTTATAAGTCCTCACAAAAATAAATTTTCCACATTACAAGTCAGTTGGACCAGTAAGTAGAGGAAGTGGTCATCTCCAGGTGATTTCATGGAGGTTGAATGCTTCCTAACAAATACTTATTTTCACAAGGGACTTTATTTAAAATAATGCAATCATAGACCTCTCCTTGGGGAACTGTCTCTGTTAGAATACAAATTAGCATATTAATCAAATCAATACCATACTTCACATCAATGAACTTTCAGATTTTTTTCTTGAGCATGATTTTGGTGAGAGTGTAAAGAGATACTTTTTTTTTTTAAATTTAGTTAACTCTTTTATTATAGTACATGAGTTGCTTTAATTTATTTAATTTTGAGATAATTTGGTAATTATTATTAATGGTAGAAAAATTAATAAAGGCTTGAAAACTGTCTCCCAATGCCTCTGTCCTCATTCTTTCACTGTCAGTTCTCCAAGTTTCTTCCCTTGACTTGTTCTTATCAGTGAACTTTCTAGATACTTTTAACTCTAACAAAGAATTCAGGCTGGAGGAAAAGAATAGATCCAACGGGAGGTTTGGGTGTCAGCATGTATTTCCTCTTTTTGTTTTTGTCTTTCCTCACTCCATCCCCGTCCTAGCCAGACATGCTGGAACCATCTAACCTGAAACTGTAATTAAGCATGCTGACTATTTCTTTTCTCTGTATCAGTGTATTGATCATAGCCCATCACTTAAGGAGCCTCTCTTTTCATAATAGGACACAAGCACGGAAAACTTCTAAGCTTACATTCCAAGCTTCTTCATTTACCACTCCCTCCACTCTTTCACTATGGCCCATTTTATTTCATTCACATTAAGTCTTTCTTCTGGTGTGGTGGTTAATTTATGTCAGCTTGACTGGACCACAGAGTGACCAGATTATTTGCTCAAATATATTTTGGGCGTGTCTGTGAAGGTGTTTTGGATGAGATTAAGAATTGAATTGGTCAACTGAGTGAAGCAGATTGCTCTCTAATGCGGATGGACCTCAGCCAATCAGTTGAAGGCCTGAACAGAGCAAAAAGGCTCACCATCCTGTGAGTTACAGGGAACTCCTGATTGATGGTCTTTGAGCTAGAACATTGTTTAGTCTTCTCGCCCTCAGATTTGTATTAAAACATTGGCTCTTCCTGGGTTTTTTATATTGCCAACCTTTAGCCTGGAAATACACCATCAGCTCTTCTTCTCCTTCTTTTTTTTTTTTTTTTTTTTTTTTAAGATTTTTTATGTATTTATTTGACAGAAAGAGAGAGATCACAAGTAGGCAGAGAGGCAAGCAGAGAGAGAGAGAGAGAGGAGGAAGCAGCTCTCTGCTGAGCAGAGAGCCTGATGAGGGCCTCGATCCCAGGACCCTGAGCCGAAGGCAGAGGCTTAACCCACTGAGCCACCCAGGTGCCCCACCTTCAGCTCTTCTGATTCTCAGACCTCAGGTAAGTCCTTAGGACCTGAACTAGAACTAGACCATCACTTCTTCTGGGTCTTTAGGTTGCCAACTGCAGATCTTGAGACCTGTCAACCTACATAATTACATGAGAAATTTCTTTATAATAAATCTCTCTATGTCCCTCCCACCCCTCACTCCCCTGGTTCTGTTTCTCTAGAGAGCCCTGACTAAAACATCTTGTAACCTCTCCCTACACAGGTCTGGGATTAATCCCTATTTTGGCGAGTACCACCAGATGCTGCCGGTACCTGTCTCCCCAGAGAGCCAACAAGTAATATCTCCCTAGATTGCTTATGGGTGTACACTGTCCATGTTTTAAGCAACATTTTTCTTTAATTTCACATCTTTTTGGGTCACTTTTTATAAGATACAGTCTTTATGGTACCATACTTTATGATGTCCAATATTATCCATACTATTGACCATCTCTAATATTGTTCTTTCTGCTGTGTCTATCCAGGTCTCTCTCCTTTCTGATGTGTCATATTTTGAGTTCACCATCAATTCACAATGATGAAGCAAGCACAGTTGTGAACAGATACAAGAAAACTTCTGAAACTTCCCTCTTCCACTATTCCATCCTGCCTATAATTAAAATCTATCTTTGTGACACTGATAATATTTTTAAGCAAGGTTTGCAGTAGTTTTTGCATTATTTTCTGAGTTCACCAGTTTGTTAGAAATACTAGATGCCAAATAGTCTTCCATTTTATTTAAAGAACCAACTATAAGTCTCTATAAGAAATTATCCTTTATGAGGGGTTTGGTACTGAATTCAAAATAAAAAAGAAGTTTTAAATTCATCTCTTCAATGACAAGTAGACAGGCATTCATATAATTTATAGCAATAGCAATCAGATCGGAGGGCAAGAATTTTAGGGAAGGTAATCATCAGTGCTCTGATGCTTATCCACTTCCCCTTAGGAAATGGTTAGAGAAGGTTTGGGGTCAAGAGTGTAGCCCTGGGAGGTGCCTGGGTGGCTCAGTGGGTGAAAGCCTCGGCCTTCAGCTCAGGTCATGATCCCAGGGTCCTGGGATTGAGCCCCGCATCGGGCTCTCTGCTCAGCAGGGAGCCTGCTCCCCACCCCCCCGACTGCCTCTCTGCCTACTTGTTATCTCTGTCTGTCAAATAAATAAATAAAATATTTTTTAAAAATTAAGTAAATTAAAAACAAAAAAGAGTGTAGCCCTGGAATGAAAAAGATATGAAAAAATGACCCTTGCCTTTATGGAGTTCAAATTCTCAACTAGTGAGGAAAGAGATAAACAGAAAGGTTTTCCAAATTTGCTTTCATTAACATACACATTCACACCTCAGTTTCCAAAAAAATACTTACAGAAAATTCAGATATCTCTTAAGGGTCATTGAGTTTGAATTATACACAAATATCTCAGATTTATGTCCATAAGGGATATCTTTGAGGCACATTGAAAATTATCTAGCTCAACTAGCTTGTTTCACCGAAGAGCAAGCAAGCTCTGAGAAATGATTTATTGCAAAAGATTATAGAGCCTGCAAGCTGTTCACCAGGATAGTGCCACCCCAAAACAACAGATCTTGTTTAAATTTTGTTTTGTTTTCAGTAACTATGTCATTTGAGGGAAAGGTGTTTTGATTATTCATATTTATTCACGCTTAAAGCATTTTAACCCCCACTTCCCAACCCTTTTAATCCAATTTACAAGTTTTCATTTTTTACATAAAGTAGGTTTTATTTAATTTCTTCAGGAATTTAAAATATCGTAGAAAGGGGCACCTGGGTGGCTCAGTGGGTTAAGCTTCTGCCTTCGGCTCAGGGTCCTGGGAATGAGTCCCACATGGGGCTTTCTGCTCAGCAGGGAGCCTGCTTCCCTCTCTCTCTTTCTGCCTGCCTCTTTACCTACTTGTGATCTCTCTCAGTCAAATAAATAAAAAAAAATCTTTAAAAAAATACCATAGAAAAATTATCTAAATAATTCATTTTAAACAGACCTTCACCACATACAACCGAGCTGTCATTTTGTCTAGTGCATGAATCTTTTTCTCTGAATCTGAAAATTTGTTACATTAAACAAAGTAGGCATAGCATATGACCCACTACTTCGTATTTTTTATGTGCACTAAGATGTGAAAGAGGAGATGCTTTTGTAAGACCAGAGAAATGGAACACTTATGGGAGAAAAATTAGAAAATAATTTCTGATAATTTCAAAATAATTTATTTTGAAAAATAATTTCAACATTATCTTAATATACTTTATACTTGATAGACATTCACCTTGATATACTTTTGCACACATAAAAGGAGGTAAAATTAAAAATAGAGCTTCCCTATGACCTTGCAATTGCACTACAAGATACAGATATAGTGAAAAGAAGGACCATCTGTACCCCAATGTTCATTGCAGCAATGGCCACAGTCACTAAACTGTGGAAAGAACCAAGATGCCCTTCAACGGACGAATGGGTAAGGAAGATGTGGTCCATATACACTATGGAGTATTATGCCTCCATCAGAAAGGATGAATACCCAACCTTTGTTTATCAACATGGATGGGACTGGAAGAGATTATGCTGTGTGAAATAAGTCAAGCAGAGAGAGTCAATTATTATATGGTTTCACTTATTTGTGGAGCATAAGGACATGCGGAGATGGAGAAGTGAAGGGAGTTCGGGTTAAATTAGAGGAGGAGATGAACCATGAGAGACTGTGGACTCTGAGGAACTAACTGAGGGCTTTGAAGGGGCGGGAGATGGGAGGTTGGGTGAGCCTGGTGTGGGTATTGTGGGGGGCATGATTTGCATGGAGCACTGGGTGTGGTGCATAAACAATGAATTCTGGAACACTGAAAAGAAATTTAAAAAGTAAATAATTTTTTTTTAAAGGAAATAAAATTGTAAAACTTTGAAAGATAAAAGGACACAATTAGAGAAAAAATTCTCCATTTTGATGATCTCCAAATAAAATTAGTGGAGATTTTAAAAATAGGCCTCAGATGACCCTGGTATACAAAGATAATACATAGTAACATATTGTCAATGCGATTTTATAAACATATATTTTTATCCCCAGGGGTACAGGTCTGTGAATTACCAGGTTTACACACTTCACAGCACTCACCAAAGCACATACCCTCCCCAATGTCCATAATCCCACCCCGTTCTCCTAAACCCCCTCCCCCCAGCAACCCTCAGTTTGTTTTGTGAGATTAAGAGTCACTTATGGTTTGTCTCCCTCCCAATCCCATCTTGTTTCATTGATTCTTCTCCTACCCACTTAAGCCCCCATGTTGCATCACCACTTCCTCATATCAGGGAGATCATATGATAGTTGTCTTTCTCCGCTTGACTTATTTCGCTAAGCATGATACGCTCTAGTTCCATCCATGTTGTCACAAATGGCAAGATTTCATTTCTTTTGATGGCTGCATAGTATTCCATTGTGTATATATACCACATCTTCTTGATCCATTCATCTGTTGATGGTCAATGCGATTTTACATTGTGTTCATTTAGAGACTGAATTGTGTGTGCCTACTGAGATCTTGAGTCAGGAGCAAAGTTTATGGACAAAATATGCATTCACTGATAACATTGTGAATGATAATTTTGAACTAGAGAACTGCATATTATGTCTTTACTATAATTCAAGAATAGAAGTCAGCACTGAGATGTTATATTACATTTAGTTGCTAAATTCAACATATGCCTCTCAACAAATCTGTGCTTTTCTTGATTGAAGATCATAATAATTAAAAATCAAACTTGAGTAACTTGGAGATATAATCTAATTTCCTTCTAGTAGGGCTAGTATTTACCAACTATTCTTGTGAAAGGATTGGCAATGGAAACCAAAAGAAACAAGTATTTGAAAATTCTCATGTTATTAAAAAAATAGTGTAAATAGAATACTTACCGGGTTTAGAAGGATTGTGAGGAAAAGTTCACCTCCTCTGATACTTTTATCCAATTCTTGGGGTCCTCCCGGATATTCTTTGTAGAAAATAGTGTGTGTGAACAACCCGCAGGTCTGTCGAGGGAGGACCTAAGGAAGAAGGGGGAAAGCAGCAGCACGCACAATACTTAATTAAGAGCTCTCCCACTGACTCATGACTTCAGAGTCTGTAAATTATCATTTCCTGTTGTAAGTAATCTTTTTTTTTAAATTTTATTTATTTATTTGACAGAGAAAGAGATATCACAAGTAGGCAGAGAGGCAGGCAGAGAGAGAGGGAGGAAGCAGGCTCCCTGCTGATCAGAGAGCCTGATGCGGGACTCGATCCCAGGATCCTGAGATCATGACCTGAGCCCAAGGCAGAGGCTTAACCCACTGAGCCACCCAGGTGCCCTCATTTCCTGTTGTAGTTTCCTTGGGTGCTAAAGCCAAATCTTACTGAAATCAAGATCTGGTATTGGTGTAATGATATAAATATTAAGGAGTTGCCAAATCAAAGCTATAAGACACATAGGCTAAAGCATTGTCATGAAATGCTATAATTTTTACCCACCATCTCACTTATGTTAAAGGACTGGCAAAAAATAAAAGCCTTCTTAAGATTAATTTAATTCAAATATAGAGATCCCCCAAGTTTACATTTTTCATGGTATTAGGCCATTACTTTCCTCGCTTCTGAATCACAATCTTACATAGTACTCAGTTTCTAAGACTCAAAACAGTCCGTTTTCAGCACTTCTACCACTTCTATAAATTTTATTTTCACTACACTCAGATTTTAAATTTTAGTCACAGTAGTAGTCAGACCATCTAATGACTACTTCTGGTACATTCTGAGGTTAATTCTGTTATAAATTTGAATGTTCAACAGAGAAAGCAAATAAGTAATTTTATTCCAGAAGTTGATTTTGAATAAAAAAGCTGCTTATAATCTAATGGAAAAATGCATCCAATTGAACAGAGTAACTATAATTCTATTTATTCTTTGCTTAATTTCTATAGTAGCTTGTATTAAGTTCAAACTAAATGAATGCATGTAATATTGGTTGAAATGAATGTTTTTATTTTATAATAATCAAATTCATGTAACTCAATAAAGGGAAAAGTGGTATTTTCACTCTAATTTAAAATTATACAAGAACAATTCTTTCTATACCTCCTGGATTTTTATGAATGTCAATACCACTATTTGCATAATTAATAGCTCCATTTAAGTCTGAGGCTTTTTAAGGTCTTCTAGTACTGGCTGTGGTTAAGCACATGTATTACTGTGTTTTCTTTGGTTTTAGATAGTGATTAGGTAGATAGATAGATTATAGATAGATAGAGAATTCTAATAGCAATCTGAACAATTATTGGGAAGATGCAAATATTTAAAATAGGGAGAAGAGTTTGTAGACCCTTGCTATGATCTAGGCAAATGATAATGAGAACATACCTAAGGCACTGTAATTAAAGATGGACATTTTAAGATGACTATTTTATTTCAAAGTGAAGAATATCATTTTTTCTTCATTCCAATGAATACCTTTAAATTCTTAGGTGAAATTCACTTGATTCTATTCTCATTTATAACAACTGATATACCATTGTTGCATCAGATTATTTTTTAATCAAAATATCTGAAAAAGTATATGTCCACCTCCATTTTTAGAGAATGCAAGAAAAAGAAACATGAATATAAAAACAATATCTTAAGATACTCTTAAGTATCTGAAAACCAAAATAAACTGAGTAGATAAATTTAATTTTCAGATCCTATTTGTTTGACTCTGTCTGTTGCTAGTGTAGTAATTTGGGAGCTATTCTCTTGATCTACAGACTGACACTTTGCCTGGAAAATTCTCAATATGACTACCCAAACAAAAAGACAAGGAGCAACTCCCAAAAGTATAAGGTCCCCAGACAAAACTTCAATTGAGAAAGTACATGGATGATTTGTTTGAAATTAATTTTCAGGATTTTGAGGTTATCTTGAATTTGGCAAAACCGCCCACCATTTACAAAGCAAACCAATAGCCAAACAATGTGTTAACCCGTGGCCAGTTACCACCATGGTATGTTAGGAACTTAGGATACTCATGTTAGAGAGCTCTGAAGTTAGATCTTGTATTTTTTCCACATATACGTATTAAGAGCTTTCATCACAAAAAGCAGTTTATGCTCACCATGATGTTATTGTGAATGAAGCCCTTTCGGTACCGTGCAGGTTTCAAATGTGGATATTCTTCAGTGCTGGTGACCTGAATACCCCAGACCTTCTTCCAAGCTTCATACAACTGAATGTGAACTGGGTAGACCCCTGAGTGATGTGGTGCCACTGCGTAGCCCATGTTGATAGGTATTCCGTGCTCCTAAAAGAAAGCGAGAACATCACATGGAGTGCGGTCAATTGAATCCAATTAAAATTGTTTCCATAAACATCCTTTAGTATACATTGAATTTTATGCTAAGTACAAGAAATCTAAAAACTAACATAGAGCTTTGTCTTTCAGCAGCTCATAATCTTAAAGCACTCTGATGGTCTCATAGACATAGTAAATACTTTGGCATGTGGTATGTGGGTGAGTTTAATTCTGAATTTTGAATACAGAACGTTTTGGAGGAAGATAGGAAGAGAATATGGACTTTCCTCAGATAGAAAAGTAGTGTTACTTGAGCAAGTGCCAAATATGAGAGATGGAAGAACACGCTCTGTGTGTGTGTGTGTGTGTGTGTGTGTGGTGTATCTGTGTATAAAATGTTGAAGACAACCAGAAAACTAAGAATGAACTATAATGAGCTTTTACTGTTAACTAACTAAGGGATTTGGAATAAATTCCATTTAAATAATGTAGATAAGCAAGCTCTCCTGAGCAGGAAGGGACAAGATCTGTTCTACGTTTTTGGAGGAAAGACCCAGTGACAACACATTAAGATAAACTAGAAGTTGAAAGGAAACGAATTAAGGCTGTGCATTAGGAAGTTACTGCAATAGTGAGGAGTAGAGGGAACACGGGTATCCAGACCAGACTGATTATTGGTGGTGCCATTAAAAGCCAGGGGACAGATATCATATGACACACAGTGGTCTTTTGGATAGAGAGGGTAAAGGAAAAAAAATAAGGTTCTTCCCTGGGTTTTGGTTCATAGCAGCTCAATTTACTCCTTAGGAAACATGCACCTCACTATGAGATGCTTGCCTTGGGTAAACAGTCGAGTCTAAAGGAAAACAAGTACAAATTTAAAGCGAGAAAATGGAAAAAAATTACTGAAGAATGATATTACATTGCAAGGTACATGATATAGATCTGCAGTTTTCTAATTTATTCTTTTTTATATTTCTTCCTTTAACTGATTATCTGCTTTATAAGACTCCTTCTAGGATTGAATCTCATCAATGAGGTTATAAATGCTAGTTTACAATATTATATGAAAGTTGATTGAATCAATAAACAGAACACAGAAGTGGTGACAATGGCCATTTATATTTTCCATTATATGGCACACAGCATAGGGAAAGAGTTCAGTCTGGCATAATAAGCAAATGGTGAATGGATCAAATATCTACAGTGCCTACGTCACATGCCACACTCAGCTCAGAAGGTGGGCCCTAAATATTTTGCAAGGCTCCCTCATTTTTCCTTCCATGGAATGACTCTCATCGTAGAGCCAAATTTACCCTCTCTTTCACTAAGACGATGTGTTTTCAAACATCTATTACAATAAATGACTCTGTAGAAAGTCTGTGTTATGAAATCAATGCTATAAAATGAGCTGGAGTCTTTTGCTAGGCACTGGGGAAAATTCATTTCTTGGTTTGTGCAGAAGAAAAATACTTTTCCCAGCTTCTATTTTCAATACAAGGCAAGGTCGGAAAAGTCCAGTAACAAAACTCCTTGGAAGCTGCCAGAGGGACAGGCAGCTACTGTTACTTTGACTCATCGCTGGTAGACAGGTGCTGGGAAAAGCCTTAGTTCTCATGGATTAGTTCCCTATTGCCCAGTGACTTCATCACTAGCTTTCTGAGGATTGGTATCACCAGGTAGCCATGTGGATGCGTTGAGTATGAGAGGCAGATGAACTTCCTCATGGGAGAAATATAAGGTTGACGTTCAAAGACTTTTATGTGGTAAATAGAACTCATGTTAATGATGTGTAGACAAGTACTCCTGATTTGCAAGAAAGGAAAAACAATCTGTTATACTCTCATTACTTTTTCATGATTCATATGGAGTTTTGTAATCATCTTGTCCCATCATTTGCAAAATAACAGTGTATGAATCTGAGTAATCCATACTGTTCGTTGTCCTAGGCCTAATTTTCTATCCCTGTATAATATGTTAGACCTAGAACATTAGATAAGTATGTAAATACTTACATACTTTAAATACTTAAATACTTACATATGACATTACAAATGTCATAGAAACAAAGGGGTGAAAAATAAAATCATGAAGAAAATTGAAATATCAAACAACTGTATCTCCTCAGGAAAAGAAAAAAAAAAGACATTTCAATTTTGACAGGTAGTAAAATGAATTGTAGAACTTTCTTGAAAAACCAGAAGGTAAAAAGCAATTGATTTAGTGAGTAGGAAGGAAGAGGCAGTAAAAGGATTTTATTATATTTATTGATTTCTGGGGGCTCAATGTTATACTGCTCATAAGGTCATCTTATCACACTGACAGCCAGAGCTCAATCAAAATAGTAAATCACACTAGATAATTATGAGTTTATGCTTTTTCAATCTAAATGATAACACAAAATGAAAAGTAATTCCCTAGAAACTCTTTTTCTGTTATCAAGAGGCTTGCTGAACTAGAAACCTTCATTCGTTACTGTCCAGAGCTTCAAACACACTTCACAGAGACTTGGTCAACTAAAACATGAACTAAACATCATACCTATACAAGATAATGAAAATTACAAATTTAAAAGTCTTGTTAAAGTGAATAAAGGAAGCATGCATTTGAAACTATAAGAATAGACATAAAGTGACAGAATAAACTAACTCCAATATGGCATTTATTATTTATTAAAACAGTGCCTCCTATAGGATCCAAGATTTCTGATATGGTATGACACCACAAATATTTACAGTTTAACTTGATTAATTTTTCCCAGTTATGATAAGTTCCCAGTTGACTAAGAAATGAGATAACATGGTGATTTTCAGACTATATAAAAATATAAAAATAAGGTTGCCATTTTTCAAAACCTAGAATAAAATAAAATGTATTTAGCACTAAATACCTAATAGTAACTGCAATGATTTCATTTAGTTTTTCTTTGATCATTCCCACTGATTGTATCTGCTTGCAGTTGATAACTATCTAATATTCATGAAGTGTTTCCACATTTATGTCTAATGAGATCCTCGTGATAACCTTGTGAGGTGGCCCGAATGTTACTTTCAAATGTGGAAACTGAGGCCCAGGGAAAGCAAATGACTCGATCATGTTCCTAAATGTCAGAGCTAAAATTATAACCAAGTCTTCTAAATTCGTAGATTTTTCACTTGCTGTTCTACTAAGTTGCTGCTCCTGTGACCCCTGCCCAATCCAGTTCCAGTTAATAATTGGAAGCACTTTACAGACTAAGAGAATTGACTTTAATATGTATTTCTGAACTGGCACTCCCATCTGCTTGGAGTGGTTTTCACTTGGAGAGATTATAAAACAAAATTCTCCATTTCCCAAACATCTCTGTAGCTATCATTTTTTGTGCAAACACATTTCAGCCCATTAGAACTCAGGACAAATTTCAGAAGGCAGTAGGTGCAAAATGTTAAAGTGTGGCAGCTCCTGGCCCCTGTTGCTGAGACATGAGGTCAGGAAAACAGGAAGTTTTCCTGAAGCAGTATTTGGTACCCAATTGCAGGAAGGCAGTGGAAACTTACTGCTTCTGCCAGAGCTCCCATGGCAGCTTTGAAGTGGCTCTTCCCCTAGGGAACCAGTTCTGTCTGGTTTTGTGAGTCCCCTGAGAAATACAGCCTAGAATCTGCTCCGTCAGCCCTTCTGAAGTTTTTGGAAGTACTTAAATTGCTGAAGAAAAACTCCCTCAGTTTAAAATAACTCCAAGTGGCTTCTGCCTTTATCGTGGAATCCTGACTGATTCAGGTAGTTTTTGCCACTGTGTAATAAGTATGAAAGGTTTAAGGGGTTCATCTGAGATGTCAGTGGTTTGAATTCTTGGAAAACAGAGGAAGAGTTTGCTAAAACACTGGTCAATATTTCTACAAGTAAGCTCATTGATATATGACAAACACCTATTTGTCTAGTTGGATACTCTCATGTAATAATGTAGTATGTATGACTGTTTAATTTTATGTACTGGACAGCCGGTGGTAATGTACAGAGAAAATAAATATGAGGCCCGTTTACTTAAATTATAAATACCACAGGTATTTAAAACAGGTCAACATGTGGTGAAACCATATAATGTAGGTAATATAAAGAAGGGGGAGAAATTCTACTGAAGGAACGTTGATCCAATGGTTTAATCTGGATGACCACACGTGCCTCTGTACCAACATGCATTGCAATATTCCTTCATATGGTAACCACATCGTAACAAATAGGCAAAGAAATCTGTAGGCATTACGTACAAAGGTAGAAAGACCCATAGACTGAGTACGAGCAGCATTTTGGTGTTGCATTTTGTGGTCAGTCCCTGTAGACACTTTTTAGAGGACCTGATAGATACACCATAGGGAGCTAGAGATAAAACAGAGAAAAATGGGCTCATGGCCATATAGGAGATCCTCAGATAGTTGGACAGAAAGCTGAAGAATAGATGGAGGGCTAGATACAGGGATGATGAAAGGCCAAACAAATGGTATTTTTTCCTATTATTATGTCCTTATGTTTTCATTTCAGGAGATATTGCTTATGAAACCAACCCACAATACGTTTAGGATAGTTTTATATCCCCAGCACTTAGCAACATGCTTGGTACATTGTTGGTATTTAATAAACATTTTTAAAGGAAGTGATAAGTTAAAAAAGTTATTAAATAAATTAATCATAGATATTTAATAAATGAATATAAAAGGAAAATAAAATGACTGCATATATGAATATACTTTTTCTTCAGAAAAGGTATAATGCATTAAACAGTATCCTGTTGAACTTAAACTACTGATTTGCACTCCTATGTACACAACTTCTAGGGAGCAGCACTAGAAAGAAAATAGATCTCATTATCTATTTTTCCTTTTAATAAGGACTTGGAATCATATTGTCAACTTTGAGAATGACCCTAGGATTATTGATTTTCCACTGTGTTTTGGGAACTGAAATTGTCTTCTGTTTTCATAAGTGATAAAAGCAATGACTGTGTGACCCTGGAAATTGGCTGGGTCAATCCTGACACTTTTTGGACTGAAGCCTAGTAAATGGTGACAAATCTCTGGAGAGCTCTGTGTTACAAACGAATATTTCTTTTGAAAAAGAAATAGCATAGCAATGGTGTTGCTTCTTTAGTGTGAACTTTCTGATCCTAACAAGAGCTATTTTGAGCAATTGAGGCTCATCCCTTTAATATTCTTGATCCTGCTGAAGGTCTACTTTGTTGCCTAGATGGAACTAACAGAAAAATTAAAGTCTTCATTCTCATTGTATGAAACATAGTTGATTAGGCATTTGCATTGTTAATTTTTGTGGTTAGAATTCTTTATTGACAAAATGTTCATTGATTTTCTTTATACAATACATGTTTATTACATACATGATGTATTAGAAACCATTCTAGGTGCTGGATATATATCAGTCAACACAACAGGCAGATCTTAGCCAGCAGGAAGCACATATTTTAATGGGATGAGACCAGGATTACACAAAATAAGTAGGTAAGATACACAATATATTAGAAGATGCTAAGAGCTATGGAGGGAAATAAAGCAGAGAGAAAGGGAGGTTTGAGGGGGTATGGGTTGCAGAAGTAAATAGATTATTCAGGAGGGGTCCTAGAAAAGGTAATGTTTTGAATCGAGGTCTGAAGTTGTGAGGAATTAAGCCATCCAGATAACTTGGAAAAGAGGTGACAGTACATACATTGCTCTGAGTTAACATCTCCTCAGGTATTTTGTAGGAAGAATAAGAATTCAGTTGTTTTTTTGGAGAAGAATTATTAAAGGGGGAGAGTCACAGGAGGTGACGTCAAGAGTCAGGGTTGCTGCAAATAACCTTACGAGTTATATACTGAACAACTCCTGGGGGCACGGTTCATATTGATCATGCTTTCATAGAAACTCTCTAATGCAGCATCACTGCAGAGAAGGAATAGGTGTGGATCCTTTAGGTCCTGGATATATAGTGCCACAGGATTGGATGATTGATTGAGTAGAAGACACAAGAGAAATACTCAACTTTCAGGATAGGGTTTCTATCAAGTGAGACTGGAAAGTTAAAAATTAAACAGGTTTTGGGGAGAAAGATAGGACATATGTTTGACTTCAGACATCCATTGGATATGTTAGGTAGGACGTCAAATAAATATGTTTAGGATTCAGAGGAGAGGGTTCAGCTGGAGATCTAAACTTGTGAGTTAATAATACATAATATAAATTTTATTTAGAGTCATAAGACTCATTAGGATCATCAACAGAATGAATGCAAAAATAGAGAAGTCTGACAGATCTTGGGGTATTTAACACTACAAAGTCAGGGAGAAGAGAAGAAATCCAGGATATATACTGGAATATGTATCTGGAGATACTGGAGTTATCTCAAGTGAGATTAGAGGAATATCAGGAATCCACAACTAAAGGAGAGCCAACTGCAGAAAGTGATCAAGGAGTCTGAATGTTGAGTGCTGCTAACTGATGAAATAAAATGAGAAACTAAGAACTGCACATTAGTTTTATTATTGGATGTGTACTGGTGAACTGGATGAGTTCAGACAGATAGGTAAAGGGAAAACACATTGGAATGAATTTAAGAGAGAATATGAGGGCCTGTGATGGAGACAGTGAGTATTAACAACTGTTTCAAGAAGTTTCACTAAAATGGAGAGTCTAGAAAAGGTGTTGTAGCTGGAGGGAGCCTTAAGGGAAGGATTACCTAAAGATGGGAGTAATAGCAGGATGTTTGTACAGAAAGGGAACAATTGCTGGAATAATGCTCTTAAATACTTGGAATGGGGTGGGATTGGGTGTAAAGTGGAGAATTTGGTCTTTGTGTTTCTAGTTGTTTTATTCATCATTTCAAGGCAGAAGCCAAGAATGCGTGCTTCCCTCATGGGATGCCAGTCCACAGTTTGTATATATGTCATTATTAAAACAGTTTATGTTAATAAGTGGTACCAATATATTTCAAAAACTTTTAGTAAATAATTATGGCCACTGAGTAACTCTGTAAAAATTATTATGATTATATATATTTTTTGTGACTATGTTAAAATCATACCTATTACTGTATTTTCATTTTGTTATCATCATGTTGAAGGGGTAGTTGTAGTAATGGAAGTAGTAATGTGGAAGTTTCCCCCCACCCTTTTTTTTAAGATTTTACATATTTATTTTGAGAGACAGAGTGCAAGTGAGAGAAAGTGCATGAGCAAAGGAAGAGGGACAAGCAGACTCTTCACTGAACAGTGACTGTGACACAGGGCTCGACCCCAACACCCTAGGATCATGACCGCAGCCCAAGGAAGAGGCTTACTCAATTGAGCCACCTAGGTGCCCCTGGAATTTCCCTTCTAATTTATTGATTTTTTTTTTTTTTTTTCAGTGAAGTAAGATCATCAGCTGAGAGTGAGGATCGGGGGAGAGGTGGGGCAGTTCGCAGAGAGGAGGCAACATCCTATAGAACAGGATGATGAACGAAGTGAAACCTTGCAGTATAACTTCTGGGAAGCTTTGGGGGTCTGCCTGAGGTCAGTGGTCATGGCTTTACAGTGGGAAAAGTCAAATGTTGGCCCCAGCCAAACATTTAGTTTCAGGGGTACTGGCATAGACTAGGTGGAGATTTGGATTCAAGTAAGGCAGAGGCTTTGCTGTATGATGAACCAAGAAGTACAAAGGAGTTCAGGATGTATTCAAGGGGAATGCTTATGCTGTTTGGCTCTTGAAATAAGCAGAATAAGACGGAAAGCAAGAACCTGAGAAGAGGGGAGGATGGCAGAGATGTGGTATGAGAATATCTCATGGAACACCAGACTGCATTTCAGTACTTTTCTCCCTCACTGTTGCCTCTGCTACATGGAAAGATTTGGTTCCAAATTTAATTTAGTAACAAGAGAAACAGTACCACATATTAAGTATTTAGAGCTTCTCACAATGCCCTTACCGTGAAAGAAATGATAACATTAAAGATTCTAAGATGTGTTAAGAGTCAGATGGAAACAAAAATAGTACTATCCATCCCATTATGTCACCATTTCTATAGTTACTGTAAGACACATGCAAAAAGAAGGTACTCGAAATAGTTTTGATGAATACAAATTATACTATCTTCACAATATGTTTCATTTGTAATTTTATCTCAGCTATGCCTAATTTATCTTGCCATATCTTCTCTTCATTCTTAATACCTAAAGAATGTATACACACTATATATTAGCTATTTTTAAAGATTTATTATTATTATTTATTATTTATATATACTTATTATTATTATTATTACTTTATCCTCCGCTTGCCTATGTTCATGGAATAAAGCATTACTTTAGGTAGGTTGGTTAGGGGATGTCTGTGTGTGTGTGTGTGTGTGTGTGTGTGTATTTTTGAAGTAGATATATTGAAGACGGCAACCTGCACTTTTTAAGGCTGGCTAGAATGCCCTTGATTTTATGATTTTGAACACATTTCCAAACCTTTTGGGTGCTTACACAATTATATAGCTGATGGGTTGGAATCAGTAATTTAAACACATTACTTTGCAGATATAGATTTGCATAAACTATTACTTTCTCTGAGCAATGGAATATATTTCTAGTATTATTTTCTAGTACAGCTGAGATTTCTCTTAGGAGTCATTTTCCTCTTAATATCAACTTAATGCATTTATGGAAAAATGTGTTAAACATTTGGTATAGGCATGTACCATTCCTCAGGTTGTCAATTCCCTCCCCAACCCCAAAATACAGGGTCTTATTGCATTTTAAAATCCTTCTGTGACATCCAGTGCCTTCTCTAAGAGTTAGAATATTCATATCTCTGATTGTTTCCGGTATTAGGGAGCCTCTACTACCTGTGAAATAGGTTAAACTTCATTAGACAAAAAGTAAGTTTATGTTAATAATTGGCACCTATATATTAATAAAAAAACCCTTAAATTATGATCACATGAGTAACTGCCTATACAGATGATTACATTGTTATGCTTTTCTGTAGATATGTTGACATGTTTCAGATTAAAATCATACAAAATATTATATTTCCATTTTATTATCTTCATGTTAAAAGGGTATCATATTTGGAAATCAAAGCATTGATGCAGTTCTCATCTCAAAACAACCTGACTTCAAGCACTCTAATTCTCCTGTATTATCAATCAGCTTTACCTCTCTCTACTGTCAACATGCTTGGAAGCAATTTCTCCCATTCCCATATTGCTCAAGTGACTGCAGATATGACTGCAGGGGACTGAGGTGTCAACTAGAAAGAGGTAATCATGGAATGATGAAAATGTTCAGCCACTATGGATAAAGTATGAAAGAAACTACCAAGCTGAAAGGATTTTTCAAACTGAAAAAGGCAAAAGAGAAAAAAGAAAAGAAAAATATGTGGTAACAATCACCTTTGATGGATTATCCAATTTGAATAGGGTTTACTGGACACAGCAGGAGTTAAGTAAAAAAACAAACAAACAAACAAACAAAAACCTTGAAAATCTTGGCTCTTGGTTATTTCAGTCATTTAATAATTAAAAACAAGTTTGGTCAGTGAAGCAGTTAAATTAAAATCTATCAGTGAAAGTTAATTATGCTATTATTGACCATCCTAAGAAGCTACTCACAAAACTACTGTTTTGCTCAAATCCTGTACCAGAAAGACAAAAGCGAAAACAAAAAGCAGTGGCTTAATAAGGAGATGAGGTTACTTAAGTAATGGGAATTTGGGAGATAAGCAATTGGTTCAGAGGTTCAAGAATGCCAGAAGTGTGCTCTCTTATTCTCTCAACCTTTCCTTCATAGTTTTAAGATGCCACCTTAGTTCAGCCAATAGGACCAAACACAAGGCAAAACAAAGGAGCAAAGGGTAGGAGGGAGAGCATCAGCTGTATCTAACCTGCTTTCCTGGAGCCTCATACCACCATTTATTCTTATATCCACGGCCAGAAATATGTTAGTAGTCTCCTATTTGAAATAAAAGATGAAGAATCAGTCCTTTACCCAGACACTTGGCTCCACAAGCAAACTTTGGGTTCATTCTGAAAGGAAGATGTAAAAAAATGGGTACTAAGTATTCATTTAGAAGTGACAACCAAGGACTAAAGACATCTGTTCCCTGAAATGGGAATTCCCATGCCCTGTTGCTGAGCGGTTCACTTCCTAATCTTATGTACAAAAGACACACAAGAATAATGAGCTAGAAGGCTAGAGAAGAGCAATGAATTAGAGTACATTAATTAGGAACATTGGGAGATGATAGAAGAATCTGGAGAATTAGTATTTCAAATGGTAGACAGAGTTCTATGCAAAGGTGGTCATGCGGTTGGATTTAGGTCGCTGAGGCCCTGAGGCCTGGAGTATAAAATTTCTGCATATTCTGGCCCCACAGGAGCTACTCAGGCTCATCTCCTAATTCCCAACTCAAAGCTTTCTCTGACACCAAATCAATTTCTTCTTCCTTTTCTCAACATTTTATGCTCCTTTTGGAAGGGTAAGAATTACCAGAAATGTATTTTACGTTCTACAAATTTCATACGTTCAAGGACACAAGAGATTACCGATAATCTCTGATGGATATATGTGTGTTAATTACAAATTCATGGAATACTGTTCAGCATTATGATTGCAATACGATATACTTTCCTCTGGATCATTATATGTGTGGGCCACAGTTTGACAAACTTTCACTCTGAAGGGCTATGTGGTGAATATTTTGGACCCTGCCAGCAACATAATGCCTCTGTCATACATTTTTCTTTGTTCGTTTGTTTGTCTGTTTTTTACAATCCTTTAAAAATGTAAAAACAATCTTTAGTGCACCAGCCATATAAAAACAGACTGCAGGCCAAATCCCAGAGACAGTAGTTTCCAGACCCACTGATAGGTCACTGCTGAAACTATATAAATTTTACTAGGAGAGTGGAACACTTTATTTGGGCACTATCTTGTGCTCTTTGCACATTGTCTTTCTGTCTAGGTGCTCCCGTCCTGTCTTCTGCCTCAGCAACACTCAGTTTTCACTCATGTTATCTCAATGGTTTGTCCTGTTTTTTAAAAATTTTACTTCCCTTTATAACTAACCAGTGTCTCCTTTGTGTCTATATAAAGCTCTGTACATTTTTGTCAAAAACCACAAAAGACTATCTTATTACACTTAAGTAAAATCCCTGAGAATAAGCAGCATCTCATTCATTTCCACATCCCTGATATCAAGTAAATACTTAGCAGATAATACATATTCATAAATTGTCTGTTGAGGAAAAGGAAGAAAGAAAAGAAGAGAGGAAAGAAAAACTAGTATTTTTGTGTTATTTGTAAAAAAAAAAAAAGGAAGTAAGATAGGAAGGAGCAAATGAGTGAAGGAAAGAGAGAGTTACTTTTTCACACTGGAAGAAGTATCTGAACATTTTTTAACATAATTGGAAAACAATAATTTCAGAGTCAAGAGTTCACATATACATGAATCAATGCTTTCTAATTGTTTTCACTTATTTCTTTAAAAATAAAACTTTTGGTGATGCCTGGGTAGCTCAGTAGGTTAGGTGTCTGCCTTTGGCTCAGGTCATGATCCTGGGGTCCTGGAATAGAGTTCCATATTGGGCTTCTTGCTCAGCAGGAAGCCTGTTTCTCCCTTCCCTCTGCAGCTCTCCCTGCTTGTGTCTCTCTTCTCTCTCTCTCTCTCTTTGACAAATAAATAAAATCTTAAAAAAAGAAATTTAAAAAAATACAACTTTTATTGTCCACGTTCATCTTTCTTAGAATGTTTGGTAAGATACTAGTCTCTTTTAATTATTAAAAATTAGTGATCATATTCAGTTTTCAATTATGGATAGATGGAGAAATAAATGAAAATATTTTGTATCTGTCCCCAACTTGCATATCACATAACCTTGAGAAACTCATTTGGTGGTTACCACCAACCTTTTATTTCAAAAAGAATGATCATATGTTTCTGGAAGAAATATGGTGAAATGATGGTAGCCATGATGATGACAATGATGACAAATATTTTTTGAAACACTTAATTGCCAAATGCTTTGCTAAGCATTAGACATACACAAACATGTATATAACATCATGTAATCCTCACAAAAACCTCTGAGGTACAAACTACTATTACCCCATTTTACATATTTGAAAATAAAAAGCACATGAATTTTAAGTTGCTTGCTAAGGTCACCCATTTAATAACTGACAAAGATGGAATTTGAATTAAGATAGGTCTGAAGCCCAAGGCCTGGGCTTAACTAATACACCGAACAATTAGGCAGTGGCCTGCGCAGGGTAAACTCATGTCACAAAAGATTTGTGTGTGTAAAAATAGCTAGGGTTTTGTTTTCTTCAGAGCAACATAACTTTGTCTTCTGTATTTTGGGCACAGTTTACTCTTCTATATATTATAAACAAAACTTAATATTTAGAAGAAATATTTATTTGCCTTAAAGCAAGTATATTAAATATTAATAACTACTTTAAGCATTTATCAGCTTATCTCCTAGGGGGAAATCCTCTGCTTCAATTGTTTTATATATCGGCACTTGAAAAGAATTAGATCCTCTAGTTAATCTTAAAAGAATATTTAAATGCATAAAAACCATAAAGTAGAAGGAATGACTTCCAAGGTTTTATATTAACCAAAAGTAATGATAACAAGGTGTTCAAAAGAGATAGATACAAGCCTTGATAGATTTACACTTAAAACATTTTGAATAATAGGCATAGTTCATTTCCTTCAATTATTGCTGCTTAATATTAAAGTTAATTTTGTAGGTGGCATTTATTCCTTTGAAGTTAAATATGTTCAGAAATAAAATAGCTCCTTGATAGAAAAAAGATGTTGCAACTAAAATAAGAATTTGGGGGATAGGTGGGTCTGATGTTGCCCTCAGCTAGGAAAATCGAATAGATAAATATGTATTACAGAGGTTTTCTAAGGGAAATTCTTTCATCTACCTGCCAATACCAGACCAGCAAGTCAAAGACTTACCATGATACAACACATGACAACAAAAGCCATTTTTTCCCCTCTAAATCCATTGCTAAGCAGAATGAATAATAATAGCTAATGAAATACCAATTTTAATTTTCAGGCAAAAAGTTTATGCTATTCTTCATATTGTAGGTTTGGTGAAAGTAGGAATTGGTGAAAACCTTAGAGACTGCTTGAATAAGTTAGCTAAGGACTTTATTAAACAACATCATTCCACTTGTAAAAGGGGTAAAAAATCTCCTGGAAATGGGTAGCTGAAAGAAAAATAAAAATATTTTCACTAATTATGTAATAAGCTGATCATTATACGACTTGCACACTTCAGTTTTCCGTGTTAACCTTTTAAGTTTTTATGCAATAACATCTACTTCTCTCAATACAGAAAGAAAAGTCTATGTTCTTCAACAATTTTTCACTTTGCAGAAATCATTTACATATTACCTTAATTATCTGGACTATGGTTTAAAAAAGAACACTAGAAAAACAGGGCTCATGAGTTGGTTCCTTTTGCCTACTGGGTTTTCCCAGAGATCATTAACTTTTGCTTGGGGCGGTATACGGTACAATTGACAGATTACTGGATTAGGAACCCCAAAGTGGTGTATGGGTTCACAGTTGGACCATTTACACAGGAGCTCAGTTTTCTCATTTGTGAAATCGAATGCTTTAACTATCACTTTGGAAACAAGGGTAAGAAGCTTGCTGTATCTGATTTCCAAGCTTAAGCAACTCAGATTTATAGAATTTTAGAGATAGCACAGACCTCAACGGTTACCTAGTTTGACCTATTCATTTTAATAAAATGGGACTCTGCTGCTATACTTAGATAACATGATAATGGCTAGAAGAGAAAGTTCTCAATCTTATAAACCATAACTTGGAAAACTTGAAAAAGTAGATGCAAAAATTCAAAAAATTTAAGAACACAGTTTAAGAGGAAATAGTTCACATATTCTCAGAAGACTCTGAGAGCACAATAAAATCATTTGTATAAACAGTGAAAACATTTAATCTTTGTGAAAAATGAGACATGATGCATTTATTAATTTGAAAGCAATGTTACATATTTTAGAAAGTTACTCTCTGAAATGGTTAAAATAATAAATCACCCAGATTCTAAAGGTTTTCAATGACAAATGGATAAATCTCACATTGTAATACACATATTCCATCTTGATACAGCATATATTGAAGATTGAATCTATAGGTGTGTGATTTTGAGTATCGCAGATAAAACACACGAGTATTAATAAGAAAGTATAAAGAATTACAATGGACAGGGCACCTGGGTGGCTCAGTGGCCTCTGCCTTCAGCTCAGGTCATAATCCCAGAGTCCTGGGATGGAGCCCCACATCGGGATCTCTGCTCAGCAGGGAACCTGCATCCCCTTCTCTCTCTGCCTGCCTCTCTGCCTACTTGTGATCTCTGTCTGTCAAATAAATAAATAAAATCTTTAAAAAAAAAAAGAATTAGGATGGACAAAATATTGTCATGGTAAAGGAACATGGTGATACATAAATTGTGCCTATAAATGATGTTTTTGAATAATATATGAGAAATGTATGCATATTTAGCATAAAGAGAAAAAATAATTAATAGTTATAGTGATGAAGAGATATCTCTACTGACCACATGGTGTATATACAGAAATACTTTTAAACTGTTATAAAATGCTATCTGTAAATAAATACTCTGCATTCAGTAACAAAATCATTTATATGCTCATATAAGAGAGTTTTTAGTTTTCTGGCTGCTCTTCTATAACCTTCCCACTGTGATTTTATTATTTTCTTCCTTCCTAAGACCATTTTGCTCATCAGAGGTTTCCAATAAGTATTATTAGATATATTCATGATCATAACGAATATTCCATTTACTACACATTTAGAGAATTTTTACTGCTCTTTCTTCCAAGGAAATGCCATTAATATTTGATTTCATTATTTAATGCTCTTTAAAACTTAAAAATACTTTTTGCCTACCCTGCTTTAGGATTTAAAGTACTGTTACAAAAAAACCCAGACATAGTAGATTTAACAAATGATTTCAAAGCCACAGTGGGTTTTAATTTGAAAACACAGTCTAGAAATTCTAGCACATGAGGGGAAGTTACTGGAGACTTCCAAGTACCAGCCATTAAAGTATCAGATGGGAACACGGAGCACGGGAAGCAAGGGGTCAGTGCGAAGGCCTTAAGGGCTATTTTAAGGTAGTTTGGAGGGCTTTGAGATAAAATGCGACAGGATCCAAATTAAAAGTTAACAGGCCACTATAGCTGCTTTGATGAGAATAGATTCAATAGGCTCAAGAGTGGAACTGGACACTAGTGGGGCGCTATTGTAAATTAGTCAAGATGTGCTGGTAGAATTCCGACTTCTGGACAATTCTGACAACCATAACTTACAAAAATTATTTTAAAAACAACCATTTAGGGGTATCTGGGTGGCTGAGTTGGTTAAGCGTCTGTCTTCAGCTCAGGTCATGATCTCAGGGTCCTGAGATGGACCCGAGTTGACCGACTCTCTCTGCTCAGTGGGGAAGTCTGTTTCTCCCTCTCCCTCTGCCCCTCCCCCCACTCATCTTCTCTCTTCCTCACTCAAATAACTAAATTTTTAAAAAACCCTAACCATTTAAAATCTCTGGAAAAATGACCTAAAAATGTACAGCAAATGAAGAAACATTATTCAAGAAAATCTATGATGATTAGAAGATTAGTAAGAACAGTGAGAATATATACCAACTGAACCATGTACACACACCCTTCCCCACTTGCCTCAGTTTAGAATGACAAAATTCCTACCCCAGGACAGTGCAGCCAGAAACACAGGGGTTTCTCTCTCCTTGGATTCAGTCTAAAGCTGTGATCCTCCCTGGGAGTGGCAGGCCTTGAGGATTTCTCATTGCCCTAGCTCTGTGCGCAGAAGTTCTACTTTAGGCAAGAGCAACTAAGAGATCTAGAGCTCTCTTCCTCAGTTGTATCTCAGATGCCAGAGACCAATAATACTGAAACCATGATTTGTCCTTGTTCCAGCTCAGTTGTAGGGTGGTCGTTTTAAGCCAGGAAAGCTGAGCTGAGAAGAGCAGAGTCTACCATCCCAATCTACCACCCTGCTCATAAATCTTGTCACTTTGAGAGAAAGAGGTCATTGTTCCCACTTCGACTCCAGAGCAGTGGGTGCAAAAATTTTCCTTAGGAGGAGATGGGAGTCATAGAAAGAGAGAGCTCCTAAATTCTCCTCAAGGGAAGTGATATTATTTGGGACAGAGTATGGAAAAGTTCAAGCCTAAGGTCACCCTTGAAAACAATAGAGATTTTGATGGGAAACAATTTAGAGGAGGCTGCTGTTATTTTAATTAAAATTCACAATAAGCTAATAATAGACCAAACAAGAAGTTTATTGGAGAGAACCAAGGAAAGGGATAGCTAAGAACACTCCTGTGGTTGGAAAAAGTCTCACAGACCTACCTCAAAGACTACTTTCTGCGAAAAGGAATGCACTGTATTAATTCAGACTATGGTAAAGTCTGCACCTTAAGGCAGTGAAAAACCAAGGAGCATGCTGCTAGTAATTAATGGGGTTTCAAACTGGTAAAATCAGGAAATAAAAAAAGACAACACTGCTAATTTTATAAAAATCAAAAGAGCCATAAGGGATATTATGAACATTCTATGGCAAAAAATTAGGTAACTTAGGTGAAATGGATAAATTCATAGAAACACATGAAATACTAAAACTGATTCAAGTAGAAATAGGAAATCCAAATAGACGTATAACAAGTAGAGACTGATGTAATAATTTAAAAGCTTTAAATTATTAAAAGCCAGGCCAGGAAATTTCACTGGTGAGTTCTATCAAACATGTGAAGAATTAATACCAATCATGGACAGATCCTTTCAAAACACAGAAGAGGAGAGAACATTTCTCAACTAATTCTGTGAGGCTAGTATTAGCCTACCACCAAAACCAGAAAAAAATATCATAATAAAAGAAAACCACAAACAATATCTCTACAAATGCACATGCAAAATCTCCAGCAAAGTACTAACGATTAAATTCAGCAACATATAAAAAACATTACACACCAGGACTAACTGAGATTTATCACAAGAATGTAAGGTTAGTTTAATACCTAAAAACTGATTATTATAATACATTATGTCAACAAAACAAAGGAAAAAACATAACCAACTGAATAGACCTCCCTCAAAATGTATGAAGATGCCAACATTCTTTAATCCACTGAGCCACCCAGGCGCCCCGAAGATGCCAACATTCTTTAATAATAAAAATACCCAACTAGGTAGGAATAGACCTCAGAACTTCAACTTGATAATGGGTATCTATGAAAAACCTCTAAGTAGCATCATGCTATGTGGTGAAAGACTGGATGCTTCTCTTCTAAGCTCAGGAATAAGACAAGGATTCTTGTGCTTGCAATTTCTATTCAACATTATATGGGAGGTTCTCACCACAGAAACTGGACAAGAAAATGATATAAAATGTATCCAGATTAGAAAAGTAGTGAAACTATCTCTATTTATAAATGATAAGATCTTATATATAAACAATCCTGAAGAATCTACTAAAATAACTCCAGAACAGTAATTGAATTCAGCAAATTTGAAGGTTATAAGTTCTATATACAAAAATCAATTGCATTTCTCTAAATAAAAATAAATGATGTGAAAGTGAAATTAAGTAACAATTCCATTCACAATGGCATAAAAAAGAATACAATACTTGGGAATGTATTTAATAAAAATGTGGAACATGGATTCTGAAAATAGAAAATATTGTTGAAAAAAAAACTAAGGAAGACAAATAAATGGAAAAATAGCTCTTTTTTTTTTTTTAAAAAAGATTCTATTTATTTATTAGACAGACAGAGATCACAGGTAGGCAGAGAGGCAGGCAAAGAGAGGGGGAAGCAGGCTTTCAGCTGAGCCAAGAGCCCAATGCTGGGCTCAATCCTAGGACCCTGAGATCATGACCTGAGCCAAAGGCAGAGGCATAATCCACTGAGCCACCCAGGCACCTCAGGAAAAACAGCTCTTGTACATAGATCAAAAGACTAAATATTGCTAAGATGGGAGCATTTCCCAAATTAATCTGTGGATTCAATGCTATCCTGTCAAAATCCTAGCTAGCCATTGTGCAGAAATTGATAAGCTGATTCTAAACTTCTTATGAAACTGTAAAGGACCCAGAATAAACAAAACAATTTTGAAAGAGAAAAATGAAGTTGGAGGACTCACAATTCCCAATATCAAAACTTACTGTGAGTATATAGTAATCAAGATGATGAGATCTAGCACAAGGGCAGGCATAGAGACAAATAATAGAACTGAGAGTCTAGAAATACTTCTTTACATTTAAAGTCAATTTACTTTTGATAGAAATACCAAGACAGTTTGGTTGGGGAAAGAATAGTCTTTTCAGCAAATAATGCAGGTACAACCGGGTATCCACAAGTGAAAGAATGGAACTGTACTTCACAAAAGAATTAACAAAATGCATCACAGAACTACACATAAGAGTTCATACTCCGTAACTTACAGAAGCAAAAATAGGAGTACACTTTTATGACCTTGGATTAGGCAAAGCCTTTTTAGGGTTGACACAAAAAGTACAAGAGACCAAAAAAAAAAAATTAATAAAAATATTTAAAAAAAGGAAAGATAAATTGGACCTTATTAAAGTTAAACTTTTATTCTTCAAAAGACACAGTTCAGAAAGTGAAAAGACAATCCACATTTGAAGAAAATTTTTGCAAATCATAAGTCTGATAAAGTATTTGTATAAAGAATACACAAAGATTTCTTGCAAGTAAGTAACAAAAGGCCACTAACCCAACTAAAACAATGGAAAAAGATTGAATAGATATTTCTCCAATTAAGATATATGACAGCTAAAAGGCATATGAAAAAGAAACAACATCATGGTAACATCATTACCATTAGGGAAATGCAAGTCACAACATAATTTGTGTACTTTGTACCCACTAAGATGGCTATAATAGAAAAGACAGTTAATAACAAGGATTGACAAGAATGTGAAGTAATTAGAATCCTCATGCCTTGCTGGTGGGAATGTTAAGTGGTACAGACAATTTAGAAACAGTCTGGCAGTTTTTCAAAATGATAAAAATAGACATACTATATGACTCAACAGTTCCACTCCTAGGTAAATATAAAGATAAGTGAGAATATATGTCCATACAAAAACTTGTAAGTGAATGTTTGTAGCAGTATTATAAATAATAGCCAAAAGGTAGAAACATGTCTATCAACTGATGAATGGATAAATAAAATATAACATAAATATAGCAATGGAATATTACTTGGATATAAAAAGGAATAAAGTACTGATATAAGCTACAACATATATTAACTTCAAAACACTATGCTAAATGAAAAAAGCTAATCATAAAAGACCACACACATATTTTATGATTCCATAAAATAAAATGTTCAAAATAAGCAAATATATAGAAATGGAAAGTATATTAATTATTTCCTACAACTGAGGGAGTTGGAGAAAGGGGAATGACTACTGATGGGTACAGACATTTTTGGAGATGATAAAGATGCTTTAAAATTCATTTTGGTGACGTTTGCACAAATCTGTGAATATACTAAAAATTACTGAAGTTTATACGGATGAATTATATGATATGTTAATATCAACAGCTATAAAGCTGATAAAAAAGATACAACTATAACTTAGGCTAAGTAGTTAGTAGTATAGGTGATAAGAATTCAATGACTCTAAATATATTTTCAACTAAATGCAATGGACTGGATGAGAGAAAGAGAAGTGTTAGATAAATCAATGCTTTTGGCTCAGTGGGATGTAACTGGCATTAACTTCAGACTAAAGTTTTGGAGTTTAATGTTTTAGTTCATATGCAAATATTTTTCAAATTAATGATAGAATAAATGTGGCTTTTATCATACAGGAGTCCCTATGTCTCTTATTTCTAGTTAGATGTGAAGGCAAGTTTCCATAATGACTTCCAGCGATTTCTGCCTATTGGTATTCACTATCTTGTTGAATTCTCCTCCCTTTGATGATGTACTTACCTAATGACTATCTTCTAATGAGTAGGGTATGGTAAAAATGATGGGATCTCATTTCTGAGATTAGGTTAAAAAGTTCAAGATCTCTCAAAAGTTCACACAATTGCCAAAAATGTTTCACAATTATCTATGCTTTGGTGTTTTGCTTCTTCACATTTCAATCAAATCCTTCATGCTTATGTAAGTGTCTATTCTGCTGAGTGCACAGAATACCTTGTTCATTACTGAACTTTCAAAATACATTATTTACTATCTAGTGAACTTTCATTAAGTCAATATTTGGTCACAATTTTATTTTTTATTAAATATTCTTACTTCTCTACATTTTCTATCTTTGAAATACCCTTTTAACTATAATTATCAAGGTTTTTGATATCTTGTATCTGTATATATGCATCATTTAGTAAAGATACAGACATAGCAGCTATTGAAAGGAAGCTCCCTCAGTTTTCTATCTTTGGGCCGTGAATTCCAATATGACACCCCTTTTGTTTTTTATTTATTTCTTTATTTTTAAGATTTTATCTATTTATTTTCAGAGCACAAGCACAAGCAGGAGGAGCAGTAGGCAGAGGCAGAAGGAGAAGCAGGCAGATGAGCAGGAAGCCCAATGCGGGACTCGATCCCAGGACTCTGAGATCATGACCTGAGACAAAGGCCAATGCTTAACTGACTGGGCCACCAAGGGGTCCCAACACTCCCTTTATTTTTTAATTAAAACCTCTACATAAGTGATATTTAAACATTTTCTATCACTACTCTTTGATGAGTTTGAGTTTTTATGAGAACAGTTTAAATGTCAGCATTTTTCTTATCAGAAAAGTTGTCTAATTATAAAAAAATATATACCAAATCCATAAATATGTGGAGTACTTTAAAAATAGAATTTAAAAACTTAACCCTTAGGGTTCCTGGGGGCTCAGTCAGTTATGTGTCTGCTTTAGGCTCAGGTCATAAACTCGGGGTCCTGGGATCAAGCCTTGCATCAGGTCCCAGCTCAGTGGGGAGTCTGCTTCTCCCTTTTCCTCTTCTCTCTCCACTTGCTCATGTGCTCTCTCTCAAATAAATAAATAAAATCTTTAATAAATAAATAAACAAATAAAAATAAAAACCTATGGGGACGCCTGGGTGGCTCAGTTGGTTGAGCAGCTGCCTTCGGCTCAGGTCATGATCCCAGCATCCTGGGATCGAGTCCCACATCGGGCTCCTTGCTCGGCGGGGAGCCTGCTTCTCCCTCTGCCTCTGCCTGCCATTCTGTCTGCCTGTGCTTGCTCTCTCCCCCTTTCTCTCTAATAAAATAAATAAAATCTTTAAAAAATAAATAAATAAATAAATAAATAAAAACCTATGCCTTTACTTCAAGAATTCTTATTTACTCATAAATAAGATGAATGATTCTTTAACAAAATCTCAAGAAAAACACATAGTTATTGAAAAGTTATCATTGAAGACAAGTTTATTTGTTTGTTTTGTTTTGTTTTGTTTTCCTTCAGGATATTTATGGTCTACTACTACTGTCAGTGAACTGAAGGGGCTCATTCATTTGAAAATGTTAATGAGTCTGTATACAAAACTTCAAACACCAAAACAATATTTCTTAATTTCTTTTTCCCCCCACAAATCTATTGTGGAAGAAAAATAAATAATCCTGGCTTGTGCCACAGGTACTCTTGCTCTCTAGGTTTGAAAAAGAGGTATGGGTTAAGTAAGGAATGATTTTTGGAAACATTTCCATTGGGCAATTTAATGTTAACCAATGTTCCTCATTCTCTTGAGTTTTGTCTGTTGTCAGACAACTAGAAGCATTGTTTCTAGTTAGTGAGATGGTCAAGCAACAGAATAAAAGCGAAAAGATATGGTTTACTAAAAGAAAGAATCAAAATATATTTTTCCCCACCCTACTGCCATACAAACTTAGTATCTTATAGTTAACACATCTTGGTTGACAACACTTACCATTCAACTAACTATAGTTAACAATCAACTCTGCACAAGCATACAGACACTCACATGGCATATATGTTCATGTAAGCATGTGTATCATGTAAGCATCTAAGCATGAATACAGATATATAAGCACACATAAACACATTCATACACTGCATACACATATGTTCATGGATTAAGCATGTACATACATATAACTTCCTATATATACATACATGCATTCACACCACATGCATGAATGGGCATTATTTAGTAATAATAGTGATTTGAAAACTATTAGAACTTACACTTGATTTGAGTAAAGTACAAATTACAGAATTACAATTACAAAATTAATATACAAAAAATGTTGAGTATCTTTGCACTAATAAGGAAGTAGTAGAAATAGAAATTGAGAAAATAATACCATTTATAATTGCACCAAAAGCATAAAATACCTAAGAATAAACCTAAACAAGGATATGTGGCATCTGTATTATAAAAACTATAAAATTCTGACAAAAGAAATGGAAGATGACACAAATGGAAAGATGCTCATGGATTGGAAGGACCAATATTGTTAAAATATCCATCCTACCGAAAGCAATCTATAGATTTAATGCAATGCCTGTGAAAATACTAATGACATTTTTCATAGAACTAGGACAAATAATCCCAAATTTATATGGAACCACAAAAGATTACAGCTAGCCAAAACAATCCTGAAAAAGAAAAACAAAGCCGGAGGTGTCATAATCCCAAATTTTAAAATATACCACAAAACTGTAGTGATCAAAACAGTATCATATTGGCACAAAAATAGACACATAGATTGATAGAACAGATTAAGGTTCACAGAAATAAACCCACAATTATATGATCAATTAATCTAAAACAAAGGGCACAAAAAATGCAATGAGAAAAAAGATAGTCTCTTCAACAAATGGTGTTAGGAAAACTGGAAGCTATATGCAAAAGAATGAAACTGGACCACTTTCATATACCATACACAAAAATAAACTCAAAATCGATTAATGTTTTAAATGTGAAATCTGAAACTATAAGACTCCTAGAAGAAAACATAGACAGTATTTTTTGACATCAGCCATAGAAATGTTTTTGTTTTTTTTTTTTTCTTTTTTAGATATGTCTCCTCAGGCTAGGGAAACAAAAACAAAATTATACCTTTGTGATTACAGGAAAATAAAAAGCTTCTGCACAGGAAAGGGAAATCAACAAAACAACAAGGCAACCTGCTGAATGGAAGAAGGTATTTGCAAATGAGCTATCTGATAAGGGGTTAATATCCAAAATATATTGAGAATTTATACAACCCGACACCAGAGAATCCATCTGATTAAACAATGGGCAGAGTACCTGAATAGACAGTTCTCCAAAAAAGACACAAATGACCAACAGACACATGAAAAGATACTCAACATTATTAATAATCAGAGAAATACAAATCAAAACCATGATGAGATATCACTTCACAACTGTAAGAATGGTTTGAATAAAAAAGACAAGAAATAACAAGCATTGGCAATGATGTAGAGAAAAAGGAACCCTCATGCATCATTGGCGAGAATATAAATTAGTGCAGCCACTGTGGAAAATAGTATGAAGTCGCCTCAAAAAACTAAAAATAGAAATATCATATGATTTAGCAATTCTGCTACTGGGTGTTTACCCAAGGAATATGAAAACACTAATACAAAATATATATAGCTACCCCTATACAGGTACCCTTATGTTTATTGCAGGATTATTTATAATAGCCAAGATACAGAAGCAACCCAAGTATCGACCCATAGATGAATGAATAAGGAGGATGTATATACACAATGGACTCAGCCATAGAAAAGAATGGGATCCTGTCATATGCAACAACAGGGATAAACTAGTGGGTAAAATACTAAGTGAAATAAATCAGGACAAAAATGACAAATACCATATGATGTCACTCATGTGAAGGATTTAAGAAACAAAAACAATGAGCAAAGTAATAAAAAGAAAAACAAAAGCATAAAACAAAAAACAAAAACAAAAGCAAACCAGACTCTTAAATGCAACAGACAGGTGGTTGCCAGAGGGAAGGTGGGCAGGAGGGTGGATGAAATAGATACAGGGAATGAAGAGTACACTTGTTGTGATGAGCACTGAATAATGTATAGACTCATTGAATCATTATATTGTATACCTGAAACTAATACAATACTGCAAACTATACTTCAATAAAAAATGTTACTGATAAAAAGAATGCTTTACAGTAATAAAAGCTCTTCTAAAATGATGAAACAGTAAAGAAGCAGTGTTGCAATATATTTCTTTCTTGATTTTTAGGCATATTACCACAGAAAATGAACTCTATCCCTACAGAACTGGGCAAACACTAAAAATAAAACCATTTTGATTATTTAAATGCTTTTGAAACATCAATATAAAACTATTTAATATGTCATTTGAGTCACTTTTCTAAGTGTGAGAATAATTATGCTTTTGATAATAACCCATCTGACAGCCAAGGTCATATCAAGGAATATCAGGTTGGAATACAAAAATAATAATAATAATAAAAAGAGATTTGAACACTTTTGATTTTTTTTTTTCAGTTTAAATTGGTCATTTAGTTTGAAAATCTCTTTCCGTAATTGCTTCAGTTGCAACTAGATGAGTATTTCAAGTTGGTCATTGCAAATTTGTGGACTGATGTTGTCAATGATCACAGAGTTTTAGAAATGGAATTGATCAGTGGATTTTCTGGTCCAGTGCTTTTAGTTGACAGATGAGCTGATATAAATTAATTATCTAAAAACATTGTGCTTAAGAAAATGAACAAGGAAATCATTACTATTTCAGGGGAGAAAACAGAGGCATGAAGACATTAAATGAGATGCTGCCTGTATTAGAACTTGTTACTTGAAGTCAGGATTAAAATATAACCTGCTGATATCTCATGTAGTGCTTCCATCCTATCCCATCTCCATACCGTTGATGATCTTGAAGTGTCATCCAGATGTGGAAAGATAATAAATTAACAGGAAAACCATTCCCTGTCTCCCTGGACAACACGCTTATTGTCATGTTTACAGCTAAAGATGGGTTTTGAATGTCAGTGCTTGTAGAGTCCTGAGAAGTTTCATCGAGGTGAACTCCAGAAGGAAAAGAACAATGTCATTTCAGTATGTGTGTTTAACAGACTTCATTTTAGTTGTAATATTTTGCCTATGTAACATATAATAAGATTATTTTTACAAAATGTATTTATAGGCTTCAGTCTAGCATCTAGCCACAGTGACTAAACAAATGTAATTGCTTGGAGTGAACTCTAAATAGCTTTCAACATTTCATTACAAAGCAATTACATCTGAGTCTTTCCCAGTGCTTATGGCATGGCTTTTTAAAAAAAGAAATTATACAAACAGGTGAAATCAACCATTATGAAATATAACCCACATGTTTAAAAAGCAAGCCTTCACAGTGAAAGTGAGATGGGGGGGGGGTGGTTAAGTCAAAAGATAAACAGTTTATTGCCAAGGTAACTGCAAAGAGAGAATTCAGCATGCTTACCCAAGGTAAGTTTGATTTTTGAAAAGGGAATATTTACTTAATTTTACAGTGCTATGAAGTAGTACGAATTTTATTAGACATTCCTTGAAAATTAAGTGAAGATCGACTTCTTGTAAATCTGTATTTAAAAAAAAATGGCTTTTGTAAAGCAAAACATAACTGTGTACTTGTCTGGATTTTGGAAGATCATAATTGGTTAACACCTATTGAGTGCTTACTGTACTGCAGGCACTGCTCTAAGCATGCATTTTCAAATATGTATCAATCCTCAAATATGTATCCTCTGAGGAAGTTGTTACTATTCTCCTCCTTGCTATGGATGGGGAGACTGAGACACAGGGTAAGTAACTTCTGTTCAAGATCAAGCTGCCATTGATGGAAGGTTGGGATTCAAACACAGGCATTCCAGGGCCTGTGCCCATGATCTTAATTGCTTTTTGTGCTATTCACACTTATTTGTAAGGATCCTGTGCACAGATCTGACACAGGTCTGGGGATTTAGACGTGGAAAGAATGGTGAGCCATTAATATAATAACTAGGCATGATTTAATAAAACAACACAGTGTTCATTTGGTCTTAGGTCTATGTCTCCTAATGTGACTTGAAAAAACAAAACAAACCAAAAAATGAAACATTAACAACCATGCAGTGCAAACTAATTCTTTATTTTAAATGAAAACTGCTTATTTTAAGATAGGTTTTAACTGGGGCCCAGGGTCTTTAGGTATGACTATCTATTGCCACTGTGTGAAGATGTGAGAATGGGCTTCTGAGCATTTTTATGGGGAAAAAGAAATGTTTTTCCTTAGGTTGTTAGAGGGATGCATGATTTACCTAATATGGGCAGGTTGGGCAAACTTTTTCAGTAAAGGTAAATATTTTAGGCTTTGTGGGCCATATGTGTTCTCTTTTGCAACTACTCAACTCTGCTGGAGTGCAAAAGCAGCAACGTGTGGACAATATATAAAAGTCAGAATGTGGTAGGGTTCCAACAACATTGTATTTCTGTACATTACAATTTGAATTTTATATAATTTCTGTTTCACAAAGTATTATTGTGCCTTTGATTGTTAGTTGATCATTTAAAAATGTAAAAAACAAGCAAACAAACAAACAAAAAACCTGAAAATCAAAAGTATCTTAGCTCAGGGACCAGAAAAAAGGAAGCCACAGACCAGATTTGGCCTATGGGCCATCTGATAATTGGGTAGACATGCAAATTCTCAGGCCTTTCTGGGAATCTATTGAATCCGAAATTTGAGAATTGGACCCAGCAGTCTGTGTTTTAAAAAATCTCTAAGGTGAAAAGGATACATGCTGCAGTTTGAGAACCGCTGGTTCTCAATCATTGCTCTAATGATTCAGTTCATGCATCCATTCATTTCTCCTCACAATAAATGCTTTTTGAGATGTAATTATAATGCATTAGGAATACAATGGTGAAAGTACTAGATTTCCTCCTCATAGGTAAAAGAATAATTCTTCCATAAAACAAGATTGTAATTGACAATGACCTACTTTTTGAAATACATTTTATAATAATACATAATGGTCCTATACATATAGACACACAGGCCTAAAACAAAATAACACAAAGCAATATGTACCCTAATATGTGTGATGCACTTTCTGATATTGTCTGTCTTATCTCTGTTGTATTTAACCCAGTAAATTGATTTTATAATACACTGATACATCACAACTCATAGTTTGAAAAATATTGCAATAAAATATGCTCACCAGTGCAAATTCCTTGTTGAGAATCATCTGTTCAACCAAAGATGACTCATTGTGGAAGAGATGAGGCTGCATATGGCTCCACATATGAGGAAACCACCAGAACTCATCTACAGACCTAAGCAAAAGGTCATCTCCTTCATCTTCCTCTTCAGTCCCTGTAAAACATAAAGTTAAAAGTGGTTTCAATGAATATTTCATATTGGTTTGAAGATGATGTTTGTCAGATTTTTGTTATTCTTCTTATTACTGGTACGTAAATCCTATTTTGTTTTGCTTTAATAATAATAAAAAGAAATGACCATAGTCTAAATACATTGAAGGCAATGTGGCTGGGGGTGCGGATGAGTTGGAGTAGATAAGATAGCCCCAAGTGCAGATAGTTGTTTGGTTTAGAATTTAGGGGTACTTTGTCACTGACACTGTTTAGGATTACTAGCATTCATTGTGAGAAATGAATAAACAGACTTCATTTGAAATAATTTATTTTTGTTTTAAGATTAATAGCTGATAATTCTCTTCCTGATTGCCTGCACAGGGGAAATAGGATCAGAGATGATTTTTTTATTCTTAAAAATATTCTTACATGAGAGTCTAAAATTGAGTTTAAATTTGACTCATGAAGTTTGTTAATTTTTTTCTGATTAGAAAAATAACTATATGCTTATTGAATAAGTGAAAAAAAACACAGACTAGTGATATATGAATCTCAAAAACAAAGCAAAACAAACACAAAGATCATTATCAAGAGCTAACAAGTGGAAACATTTTGGTATTTTTCTTTTAAATCTTTTTCTACTTATTTCTTAACACGGAGGATATTAGGAGGTGGAGAGGAGAACTGAGATGGGGGAAACCAGAGGAGATGAACCATGAGAGACTGTGGACTCTGAGAAACAAAACTGAGGGTTTTGGTGGGGAGGGGGGCGGGGGGCTGGGTGAGCTTGGTGGTGGGTATTATGGAGGGCACGTATTGCATGGAGCACTGGGTGTGGTACATAAACAATAAATTTTGGAACACTGAAAAGAAATAAAATAAAATTTAAAAAAAGAGAAAAAATGTGAAGTGTGTAAACCTGGTGATTCACAGACCTGTACCCCTGGGGATAAAAATATATGTTTATAAAAAATAAAAAATTAATTAAAAAAAAATAAAAAATCATGCACAAAGTCACAAAAAAAAAAGAGAAAAAAGAAGTTAAAAATGAAGGTATCCTACAATTATGTTTGTCAGATTATGTTTGTCAGATTTTTGCACTACTAGGTAATTACCCCATAGATACAAATGTAGTGATTCAAAGAGGCACCTGCTCCCCAGTGTTCATAGCAGCAATGTCCACTATAGCCAAACTATGGAAAGAGTTGAGAGGTCCATCAACAGATGAATGGATAAAGAAAATGTGGCACGTCTATAATGGGATATTACTCAGCCATATAAAAGGATGAACTCTTACCATTTAGATTGATGTGGATGGAACTAGAGGGTATTAGGCTGAGCAAAATTATCATATGGTTTCACTCATATGTGGAACATAAGAAACAGGGCAGAGGACCATAGGGGAAGGAGAACAAAATGGGAAATCATCAGAGAGGAAAATAATCACAAGAAACTCTTAACTGTAGGAAACAAACTGAGGGTTGTTTCAATTTACTGGGTTAAATACAACAGCTAGAAATTCAAATTCAGTTCTGAGTCAAAGTAAGTGTTTTTTTCCACTGTATCAATGACTTTTTAAATTATATTCAAGATATTCAGAGTCTCATTTCTTAGTCTAGAGTGTTCTGGGGGCAGATCTGTGTCCCAGATGGAGGAGTTAGATGGTGAAATCCATGCAGAAGAGCCAAAGTCAGGAGTTTTTCTGGGTCTGAAAATCTGAGTGTTATATGCAACTGATGAATTACTGAACTCTGTATCTGAAACAAATGATGTACGTTATGTTGGCTAATTGATTTTAAATAAAATAAAAACCAAATTACTGCCTATTCAAAAAAAAAAAACGAGGTCACACTGTATAATTACTTTTGTATCCTTACATTTTTAACATAAATATGAACATAAACATTTACTATTTTGATACCGGTATTTCTTAAAACTCAAACAATGAAGTTATTAACATAATAGAAACTTGATTTGAGAACTTAAAACTAATGTAAAGTTTTCACGGTCTCTTAAGAAAATTTGTTAATAGTGTTCAAGGCATAGTGAAAACCATTTGTCATGTAATAAGTGAAAAAAAAAAGAAAAAAGAAAAACTTACTTCCTAGAAAATTCTCTTTGTTGCAGATACCAACAAATATTTTCACTGTATGAATCATACAGTTTTTGCACAATTTTATGATATACAGTCTAATTTTATAATGTCTTGGATGAATAATGTAAAATTAATTCCTATTTGTTCTCTAGATACTCTAACTAAGTGAAGTAAAATAAAAGATTCTATCTTAGAGTGTGACATGTTTTTCTTTAGTTTATTTTCCCACAGTATAGTATGTTTTATAGATGGCTGCTCAATTTAATACTAAGCAAATAAATATTAAAAGTACTTTTCAAAAGAATCTTCTCCAAATGCTTTATTTATGTGTCCCATGATAAAGATTTCACTGATCATGCAGTAAATAGTGCTCTGAAATGGTTAAAGTGTGTATTTGGTATCAATAAATACAGAAGTAGAGTCCCTGAATCTGTCACTTAATTGACTTTGTGATCTTGGACAAGTCAACTTTGGATCTTAGTTTCCTGGCTTAAAATGGAGATATAAATATCTATATCACTGGGTCTTTGTGAAAAATCAATGAGATTGATTTATTAAAGCACTTAATACCATGACTTGCAGATAATAAGTACTTTGTAAATATCAGGATCTCTTTCTTCTTAAAAATATATCTATGTGTTTATACTTATTGTGTTCTAAATTTATATATTTTTACAAATTATTGAAAACATTGCTTGCCCAAATTATTAATTTCTTAAAGTCAGAGATTGAATTCCTTTAACTTGCACTGTATTATGCCACTTCTCCAGAGCAATGAGTAGGTGAGTAATTTGATTCAGTCAATATTAATATAATGTCAGTGAACTTTAGAGCTTTCATATGGCTTCTGAAGTGCATGCCAACTTTTGTATGTATTTATGTATATACATTATTTCTGGGATACAGTTTATAATGCATAGTTCTTAAAGGATAGAAGGACCATCAGGTTTAATTTGGCACCATACTACTTGGAGAAGTTGTTACTATACAAAGAGTAAAGAAACAGAAGTTTTGAATGTGATAAAGTCTAATGAATCAGTTGAGCAGAAACAATCCTGAATTTTTATTAACTTTAGCTAAAATTGTTAGTATAACGGGCTTGCAGTTCATTGACTTTGTTTTTTTTTTTTGTGAGATATATTTTTAATTATTTATCATATTATACATAAATTTTTAAAAGTATGTGTGTATGTAATGGATATCAATTGGTATCAAATATTTGTGCCCAAAAGTACACTTTTTATTTTTTTTTTAATTTTTTATTTTTTATAAACATATATTTTTATCCCCAGGGGTACAGGTCTGTGAATCACCAGGTTTACACACTTCACAGCACTCACCAAAGCACATACCCTCCCCAATGTCCATAATCCCACCCCCTTCTCCCAACCCCCCTCCCCCCAGCAACCCTCAGTTTGTTTTGTGAGATTAAGAGTCACTTATGGTTTGTCTCCCTCCCAATCCCATCTTGTTTCATTGATTCTTCTCCTACCCACTTAAGCCCCCATGTTGCATCACCACTTCCTCATATCAGGGAGATCATATGATAGTTGTCTTTCTCTGCTTGACTTATTTCACTAAGCATGATATGCTCTAGTTCCATCCATGTTGTCTCAAATGGCAAGATTTCATTTCTTTTGATGGCTGCATAGTATTCCATTGTGTATATATACCACATCTTCTTGATCCATTCATCTGTTGATGGACATCTAGGTTCTTTCCATAGTTTGGCTATTGTGGACATTGCTGCTATAAACATTTGGGTGCACGTGCCCCTTTGGATCACTACGTTTGTATCTTTAGGGCAAATACCCAATAGTGCAATTGCTGGGTCATAGGGCAGTTCTATTTTCAACATTTTGAGGAACCTCCATGCTGTTTTCCAGAGTGGCTGCACCAGCTTGCATTCCCACCAACAGTGTAGGAGGGTTCCCCTTTCTCCGCATCCTCGCCAGCATCTGTCATTTCCTGACTTGTTGATTTTAGCCATTCTGACTGGTGTGAGGTGATATCTCATTGTGGTTTTGATTTGTATTTCCCTGATGCCGAGTGATATGGAGCACTTTTTCATGTGTCTGTTGGCCATCTGGATGTCTTCTTTGCAGAAATGTCTGTTCATGTCCTCTGCCCATTTCTTGATTGGATTATTTGTTCTTTGGGTGTTGAGTTTGCTAAGTTCTTTATAGATTCTGGACACTAGTCCTTTATCTGATATGTCGTTTGCAAATATCTTCTCCCATTCTGTCAGTTGTCTTTTGATTTTGTTCACTGTTTCCTTTGCTGTGCAAAAGCTTTTGATCTTGATGAAATACCAACAGTTCATTTTTGCCCTTGCTTCCCTTGCCTTTGGCGTTGTTCCTAGGAAGATGTTGCTGCGGCTGAGGTCGAAGAGGTTGCTGCCTGTGTTCTCCTCAAGGATTTTGATGGATGCCTTTCGCACATTGAGGTCCTTCAACCATTTTGAATCTATTTTTGTGTGTGGTGTAAGGAAATGGTCCAATTTCATTTTTCTGCATGTGGCTGTCCAATTTTCCCAGCACCATTTATTGAAGAGGCTGTCTTTTTTCCATTGGACAGTCTTTCCTGCTTTGTCGAAGATTAGTTGACCGTAGAGTTGAGGGTCTATTTCTGGGCTCTCTATTCTGTTCCATTGATCTATGGGTCTGTTTTTGTGCCAGTACCATGCTGTCTTGATGATGACAGCTTTGTAATAGAGCTTGAAGTCTGGAATTGTGATGCCACCAACGTTGGCTTTCTTTTTCAATATCCCTTTGGGTATTCGAGGTCTTTTCTGGTTCCATATAAATTTTAAAATTATTTGTTCCATTTCTTTGAAAAAGATGGATGGTACTTTGATAGGAATTGCATTAAATGTGTAGATTGCTTTAGGTAGCATAGACATGTTCACAATATATATTCTTCCAATCCAAGAGCATGGAACATTTTTCCATTTCTTTGTGTCTTCCTCAATTTCTTTCATGACTACTTTATAGTTCTCTGAGTATAGATTCTGTGCCTCTTTGGTTAGGTTTATTCCTAGGTATCTTATGGTTTGGGGTGTAATTGTAATGGGATTGACTCCTTAACTTCTCTTTCTTCTGTCTTGCTGTTGGTGTAGAGAAATGCAACTGATTTCTGTGCATTGATTTTATATCCTGACACTTTACTGAATTCTCGTATAAGTTCTAGCAGTTTTGGAGTGGAGTCTTTTGGGTTTTCCACATATAGTATCATATCATCTGCGAAGAGTGATAATTTGACTTCTTCTTTGCCGATTTGGATGCCTTTAATTTCCTTTTGTTGTCTGATTGCTGAGGCTAGGACCTCTAGTACGATGTTGAATAGCAGTGGTGATAATGGACATCCCTGCCGTGTTCCTGACCTTAGCGGAAAAGCTTTCAGTTTTTCTCCATTGAGAATGATATTTGCGGTGGGTTTTTCATAGATGGTTTTGATGATATTGAGGTATGTGCCCTCTATCCCTACACTTTGAAGAGTTTTGATCAGGAGGGATGCTGTACTTTGTCAAATGCTTTTTCAGCATCTATTGAGAGTATCCTATGGTTCTTGTTCTTTCTTTTATTGATGTGTTGTATCACATTGACTGATTTGCGGATGTTGAACCAACCTTGCAGCCCTGGAATAAATCCCACTTGCTCGTGGTGAATAATCCTTTTAATGTACTGTTGAATCCTATTGGCTAGTATTTTGTTGAGTATTTTCGCATCTGTGTTCATCAAGGATATTGGTCTATAGCTCTCTTTTTTGATGGGATCCTTGTCTGGTTTTGGGATCAAGGTGATGCTGGCCTCATAAAATGAGTTTGGAAGTTTTCCTTCCATTTCTATTTTTTGGAACAGTTTCAGGAGAATAGGAATTAGTTCTTCTTTAAATGTTTGGTAGAATTCCCCCGGGAAGCCGTCTGGCCCTGGGCTTTTGTTTGTTTGGAGATTTGTAATGACTGTTTCAATCTCTTACTGGTTATGGGTCTGTTCAGGCTTTCTATTTCTTCCTGGTTCAGTTGTGGTAGTTTATATGTTTCTAGGAATGCATCCATTTCTTCCAGATTGTCAAATTTATTGGCGTAGAGTTGCTCATAGTATGTTCTTATAATAGTTTGTATTTCTGTGGTGTTAGTTGTGATCTCTCCTCTTTCATTCATGATTTTATTTATTTGGGTCCTTTCTCTTTTCTTTTTGATAAGTCGGGCCAGGGGTTTATCAATTTTATTAATTCTTTCAAAGAACCAGCTCCTAGTTTTGTTGATTTGTTCTATTGTTTTTTTTGGTTTCTATTTCATTGATTTCTGCTCTGATCTTTATGATTTCTCTTTTCCTGCTGGGCTTAGGGTCTCTTTCTTGTTCTTTCTCCAGCTCCTTTAGGTGTAGGGTTAGGTTGTGTACCTGAGACCTTTCTTGTTTCTTGAGAAAGGCTTGTACCGCTATATATTTTCCTCTCAGGACTGCCTTTGTTGTGTCCCACAGATTTTGAACCGTTGTATTTTCATTATCATTTGTTTCCATGATTTTTTTCAATTCTTCTTTAATTTCCCGGTTGACCCATTCATTCTTTAGAAGGATGCTGTTTAGTCTCCATGTATTTGGGTTCTTTCCAAACTTCCTTTTGTGGTTGAGTTCTAGCTTTAGAGCATTGTGGTCTGAAAATATGTAGGGAATGATCCCAATCTTTTGATGCCGGTTGAGTCCTGATTTAGGACCGAGGATGTGATCTATTCTGGAGAATGTTCCATGTGCACTAGAGAAGAATGTGTATTCTGTTGTTTGGGATGAAATGTTCTGAATATATCTGTGATGTTCATCTGGTCCAGTGTGTCATTTAAGGCCTTTATTTCCTTGTTGATCTTTTGCTTGATCTGTCCATTTCAGTGAGGGGAGTGTTAAAGTCCCCTACTATTATTGTATTATTGTTGATGTGTTTCTTTGATTTTGTTATTAATTGGTTTATATCGTTGGCTGCTCCCACGTTGGGGGCATAGATATTTAAAATTGTTAAATCTTCTTGTTGGACAGACCCTTTGAGTATGATATAGTGTCCTTCCTCATCTCTTATTATAGTCTTTGGCTTAAAATCTAATTGATCTGATATAAGGATTGCCACTCCTGCTTTCTTCTGATGTCCATTAGCATGGTAAATTCTTTTCCACCCCCTCACTTTAAATCTGGAGGTGTCTTCAGGCTTAAAATGAGTTTCTTGGAGGCAACATAGAGATGGGTTTTGTTTTTTATCCCTTCTGATACCCTGTGTCTTTTGACAGGTGCATTTAGCCCATTAACATTCAGGGTAACTATTGAGAGATATGAATTTAGTGCCACTGTATAGCCTGTAAGGTGACTGTTACTGTATATGGTCTCTGTTCCTTTCTGATCTACCACTTGTAGGCTCTCTCTTTGCTTAGAGGACCCCTTTCAATATTTCCTGTAGAGCTGGTTTGGTGTTTGCAAATTCTTTCAGTTTTTGTTTGTCCAGAAGGTTTTACTCTCCTTCTATTTTCAATGATAGCGTAGACGGATATAGTATTCTTGGCTGCATGTTTTTCTCGTTTAGTGCTCTGAAAATATCATGCCAGCTCTTTCTGGCCTGCCAGTCTCTGTGGATAAGTCTGCTGCCAATCTAATATTTTTACCATTGTATGTTACAGACTTCTTTTCCCGGGCTGCTTTCAGGATTTTCTCTTTGTCACTGAGACTTGTAAATTTTACTATTAGGTGACAGGGTGTGGGTCTATTGTTATTGATTTTGAGGGGCGTTCTCTGAACCTCCTGAATTTTGATGCTCATTCCCTTTGTCATATTGGGGAAATTCTCCCCAATAATTCTCTCCAGTATACCTTCTGCTCCCCTCTCTCTTTCTTCTTCTTCTGGAATCCCAATTATTCTAATGTTGTTTCATCTTATGGTGTCACTTATCTCTCGAATTCTCCCCTCGTGGTCCAGTAGCTGTTTGTCCCTCTTTTGCTCAGCTTCTTTATTCTCTGTCATTTGGTCTTCTATATCACTAATTCTTTCTTCTGCCTCATTTATCCTAGCAGTGAGAGCCTCCATTTTTGATTGCACCTCATTAATAGCTTTTTTGATTTCAACTTGTTTAGATTTCAGTTCTTTTATTTCTCCAGAAAGGGCTTTTATATCTCTCGAGAGGGTTTCTCTAATATCTTCCATGCTTTTTTCGAGCCCGGTTAGAACCTTGAGATTTGTCATTCTGAACTCTAGATCTGACATATTACCAATGTCTGTATTGATTAGGTCCCTAGCCTTCGGTACTGCCTCTTGTTCTTTTTTTTGTGTTGAATTTTTCCGTCTTGTCATTTTGTCCAGATAAGAGTATATGAAGGAGCAAGTAAAATACTAAAAGGGTGGCAACAACCCCAGGAAAATATGCTTTAACCAAATTAGAAGAGATCCCAAATCGTGAGGGGGGAGAAAGGGGATAAAAAGAGGTTCAAAAAGGAAGAAAGAAAAAAAAAAGAAAAAAGAAAAAAAAAGAATAGAAAAGAATTTAAAAAAAGAAAACAAATAAGAAAAAATATAAAAAAGAAAAGATGTATATATTAGAGAAACTAGTTAAAAAACGTTAAAAAAGAAAAAGGTAAAAGTTAAAAAAAATTTAACCAGAAGGCGAGAAAATATAAACAAAAAATGAAAAATAAAAACATTAAATTATCTGCAAGACTAAAAAAAAATCATAGGGAAAAAGCCATGAGTTCCGTGCTTTGCTTTCTCCTCCTCTGGAATTCTGCTGCTCTCCTTGGTATTGAAACCGCACTTTTTGGTAGGTGAACTTGGTCTTGGCTGGATTTCTTGTTGAACTTCTGGGGGAGGGGCCTGTTGTAGTGATTCTCAAGTGTCTTTGCCCCAGGCGGAATTGCACCGCCCTTACCAGGGGCCGGGGTGAGTAATCCGCTCGGGTTTTCTTTCAGGAGCTTTTGTTCCCTGAGTGCTTTCCATAGAGTTCCGGAGGATGGGAATACAAATGGTGGCCTCCTGGTCTCAGGCCCGGAGGAGCCGAGAGCCCAGGGCCCCACTCCTCAGTGCGCCCTCAGAGAACAGCGCCCAGTTACTCCCGTCTGCCTGACCTCCGGCCGCGCTCCGAGCTCACCGATCCTGCGACCGGTTCAAGGTAACACCGAGCTGTGATCTTACTGTCAGCTCTGTCTCTGTAGCCGGCTTTCCCGTTCCAATACCCGCAAGCTCTGCGACACTCAGACACCCCCGATCCTTCTGTGACCCTGCGGGACCTGAGGCCACGCTGACCCCGCGTGGGCTTCGTCCCGGTTTAGCCTCTGGAGTGATGTCCCTCAGAGGAACAGACTTTTAAAAGTCTTGATTTTGTGCGCCGTTGATCCGCCGCTTGCCGGGAGCCGGCCCCTCCCCCTGGGGTCTATCTTCCGGTCACTTTGGATTCACTTCTCCGCCAGTCCTACCTTTCAGAAAGTGGTTGTTTTTCTGTTTCCAGAATTGCTGTTCTTCTTCTCTTCGAGCTGCCGATGGATTTTCAGGTGTTTGCAATCTTTAGATAAGCTATCTAGCTGATCTCCGGCTAGCTGAAGTAGTCTCAGCCTGCTACTTCTCCACCATCTTGACTCCTCCTCCCTCATTGACTTTGTTAATAAGGTGAATATCAAACATTGAAATCCAAATGGAGAAAAGTTTGTCATTTCCTCAGACAGATTTTAAGCGTGTGGTTTTAGACCAAGTGTTTCTTATGGCCATAATTTAGCACAGATTAGAGGTACTTTATGTCACATGCAATGAATGAGTTGTTATTTCTCCCACCCTCCTGTTGTGCTTTGAATACAGAATATTTGAGAAATGCTTCCATTCACTTTAAATTTCACTGATAGTTATTAAAAGTAGCAGGAAGCACAAAATGCATACTTGACCGGGAAGAAGGTCAATTACTCAATTCAAAGGAAATTTGCAGACTATTGATATAAACAGATATGACTGATTATAAAATATTAGTAATTTTTATATTAGAGATTGTGTTAATTTATAAACACTCCTCACAAGGTTGAAAGTGATATTCAAAACCTTACTTATTTTTTAACTTCATAGATTAATTTTCTGTCAGCCTTTCTCTTATTTTATATAGGTCTTATAGTTCAAAGCCATGTGAGGCTAGTTTGTGACACTAGAAATAGCTTAATGAAAAATGCAATACCAAGTCATGCTGAGGGACCAAAGCAGAATTTCTAATGTTTTAAAATCCAACTAAATGAAAATATTAAATTTTTGAATCACTATAAACCCATATTTTCCCTACTATTAACACATATTTTTCTATACTTAATTTGATATGCGAGGATATAATTTGTAGTTCTACGACATCAAGTTACAATCCATTAAAAGAATATGTATTCATATTTAGCCTTTTACTTCTAATCTGATCTAGATTAAAATCTACATGATTCTTAATTAAAGTAAGTATTTTTTGTTCTCACTTAATAGTTATTCCCTTTTACCTCTCTATTATCAATAAATAGTAAATTTTTAAATTCAGAAGTAAAATATTGAAGAATTCACTTTTTTGTTATCACTTGTGGAGGATCTTGTTATGAAATAATAGCATACTTCTAAAAGTTCTTTAAGTCTGCCAGTATAAGAATAATTTTAGCAAGGTCTGGGCTATAGGTTAATTCCTACAAGGCAACATTAAAATGCAATTTATGGGGCACCTGGGTGGCTCAGCCAGTTAAGTGTCTGCTTTTGGCTCAGGTCATGATCCCAGGGTCCTGAGATGGAGCCCCATGTTTGGCTCCCTTCTCAGCAGTGAGCCTGTTTCTCCCTCTCCCCTGCCTATCACTCTGCCTACTTGTTTCTCCCTGTTTCTCCCTCTCCCCTGCCTATCACTCTGCCTACTTGTACTTTCTCTCTGTCAAATAGAGAAATAAAAATCTTAAAAACAAACAAACAAACAAACAAACAAAAACACCTAAGATAAGCCGGCACAATGATCTTTATTTTAAAAAAACAATTTCTAAAATTCCAATGTCTGCATTATTGCTTTTTTATAAATGTCTGCTTTATATTTGCTCATTATGTATGAAATATTATAATTCCTAAATGACAAGAAGATGTTTGTATTTTCTTTATATATTGAATCTGGCATGGTTCCATATAAGTAGGTAGGTATGTACTAAACTAATTTTAAATATTACAATAAATAAAAAGAACTGTGGGTGATGAAAATCGATTAAAAGTTACCTACGGTTACCTATTATTTCTAGAACTGATAAATTCAACAAAGCTGTAGAGCTCAAAATCAATATACAGAAATCTGCTGTATTTCTGTGCACTAATAACAAAATAGTAGAAAGAGAAATTAAGAAAAGAATCCATTTACAATTACACCAGAAATAGTAAAATACCTAGGAATAAACCTAACTAAGGAAGTGTAACACTAGTACTCTAAAGAGTTAAGACATTGATGAAAGAAATAGAAGATTAAGAAATTTTAAATAAATGGAAAGATATGCCATGCTGATGGGTTGAAAGAACTAATGTTAAAATATCCAAACCGGGGCGCCTGGGTGGCTCAGTGGGTTAAGCCGCTGCCTTCGGCTCAGGTCGTGATCTCAGGGTCCTGGGATCGAGCCCCACATCGGGCTCTTTGCTCAGCAGGGAGCCTGCTTCCTCCTCTCTCTCTCTCTCTGCCTGCCTCTCTGTCTACTTGTGATCTCTCTCTGTCAAATAAATAAATAAAATCTAAAAAAAAAAAAAAAAAAAAAAAAAATAAAATAAAATATCCAAACTATCCAAAGCAATCTACAGATTCAGTGCAATTGTATCAAAATATCAATAGTATTTCTCACAGAACAAGAACAAATAATCCTAAAATTTGTGTGAAACCACAAAAGGCCACGAATAGCCAAAACCATTTTGAAGAAGAAGAATTAACTTGGAGTGCCACAATCCCAGATTTCAGACTATACTACAAAGCTATAGTAATCAAAACAATATAGAATTAGCACAAAAATAACCACATAGATCAATAGAACAGAATAGAGAGCCCAGACAGAAACCCACACTTATGCAGTCAATTAGTCTATGTCAAAGGAAGGAAGAATATGCTGGGGGGGGTATTCTCTTCAATAAATGGTGTTGGAAAAATTGGACAGCTATATGCAGAAGAATGAAACTGGACACTGTACACAAAAATACTCAAAAAGGATTAAAGATCTAAATAGAAGATCTGAAACGATAAAACTCCTAAAACTCCTAAAGGAAAACATAAGCAGTAATCTCTTTGACATCAACTTCAACAATAATTTTCTGGATATGTTTCCCCAGTCAAGAAAAACAAAAGCAAAAACAAATTATTGGGACTACATCACACTAAAAAGTTTTTGCACAAAGAAACCACCAACAAAACAAAAGGCAACCTACTGAATGAGAGAAGATTATTCGCAAATAATATACCTGATAAAGAATTCACACAACTCAACACCCCCCCGCCAAAAAAAAATCCACAAATAATCCAATTAAAATGGGCCAAAGGTACTGAATAGACATTTTTGCAAAGAAGACACACAGGTGGCTGAAAGACATGTGAGAAGATACATCACTAATCATCAGGAAAAAAATGCAAATCAAAACCAAAATGACATATCACCTAACACTAGTCAGAATGGCCAGTATCAAAAATATATATAAAAAAAAAATAGGAAGTGTTGGTGAGAATGTAGAGTAAAGAGAACATTTGTCCACTTTTGGCAGGAATGTAAACTGGTGCAGCCACTAGAGAACACAGTTTGAAGGTTCCTCAAAAAACTAGAAATAGAACTACCATCCAATCCAATAATTCCACTTCTGGGTATTTACCCAAGGGGGTGGGGAACAAAAAAAACACTAATCAGGAAAAGATACATGAACTCCTATGTTTACTGCAGCCTTATTTACAAGAGCCAAGATAAGGAATCAACCCAAGTGTCCATCCATAGATGAGTGGATAAAGAAGATTTGGTATATATACACAATGGAATATTACTCAGGTATAAAAAAGAATGAAATCTTACCTTTGGGGACAATATTTCATTTGAAATATTGAATGAAATAAATCAGAGAAAGACAAATATCCTATGATTTCACTTATATGTGAAATCTAAAAAAAACAAAACAAACAACAATATCAACAATAATAATGCAAAGGAGAAACAAACTCATATACAGAGAGGATAAACTACTGATTGCAAAAGGGGAGGGGAGTGGGATATGGGTGAAACAGGGTGACGGGGATTAGAGGTATAATCACCCAGTTATACAATAAATAAATCACTGGGATGAAAAGTATGGCATAGGGAATATAGTTAATAACATTGTAATATCATTGGAGACAGATGGAAACTACAGTTATCATGGTGAGCATTTTGTAGTGCAAATGACTCTTTTTTTCTGATTTTTTAAAAAGATTTTATTTACTTGAAAGAGAGTAAGCATAAGCAGGGGACAGGAGCAGAGAGACAGGGACAAGAAGACTCCATGCTGAATATGGAGCCTAACACAAGATTCGATCCCACAACTCTGAGATCATGACCTGAGTGGAAATCAAAAGAGGGACACTTAACCAACTGAGCCACCCAGGTGCCCCTGAATATGGTTTTCAAATCACTATGTTGTACACCTGAAACTATCATACATATGTCAATGACACCTCAATTAAACATTTTAAAAAATTAACTTCAGAAAATGTGTTCAGTACATTGCAATGCATGTAAAACCTTCAAGAGGAAACATGGCAAATATATTTCTAAGAATGTTACTTATATTGATAAATAAGTGGGGTTTATCTTTTTATTGTATACCTATGTATGTTAGATATGTGTTTCACTGAATAACTTATAAAGCACATACATAATAGGTGTTTGTAAGAATGTTACTTCTGTATGTAAGAGCAGTGTTATTTCAGTTGATTGTGTTCCCCACACTGCATTGCAAACACTCTTTAAACTCTTTAAAGGCAAATAAATAAAAATATAAACACGTGTATGGATGTAAACTATAATTTCAAAATTAGAAATTAGAGTGATGTGCATTATTCAGTTTACTTTTTTCATAAAATTTGATCTTATAAAAAAGTATTTTTAAAATAGCAATAATAAACACATAGCACTTAGAACATGCTATCCGTTATTCTAGATGAGGGAGATATGATTTCCATCTAGAGATGCAGAAACTGAGGCACAGATAGTTTAAGTAACCCGTTTATGTTCACAAGCCTAGTAAATGTCAGTCTGGATTTGAGCAAAGCAGTCTGTTTCTAATACCTACTCTGAACTAGTAATTTATATAGTAAATTGAAAACAAAAATCAAAGAGAGGTGAATGAATATAATACCTTTTTAAAAAATTTCATGTTTGAAAATTTATAGTTTTATATAAAAAATGTATATTTTTTTCATAAAAACATTATTAATACAATTTATGAATATCCATGAAGTAATTGATTGAGTCATATTCGATTTATTATTAATTACAAAGAGTGGCAATGATTGCCACTAGAAGTTATGTCCTACAAAAATAATACTTGTAGCAGAAGACATCTTCATGCTGTAATGTATTCATTCTCTGAGTTTTCATTGTGCAATTCCAATCAAACTTTACATATTTTCATACCAAAACATTTTATTTCAAACTCCACACTTTTATTTTTTCCTTTTAATCAACAGTATGTCTTCCCTCTTTCAATTTGTCACCTGTGAGGGGCTGACTGCTTAGGGAAAGCTTAGGTATATGTCTTTTTGGGTGAGATTGTTTTTAGCATGTGAAGGCCAGAGAAACTGAACAGGAAAGGATACATGGGAAATACAAGTGAGTGGAGCAGTCTAAGAAATGAAGACTCTCTCATTATTACACTGGGCATATGTGATTAAATGTCTTCAAAACAATGAGGCTCATCAATCAGCATCCTCATGCATTGGGAAATCAGAACATCCTAGTAGAGAGCTGAGACAATCATTGTGATGAGACCGTCTTCTAATAGTTACACATCACAGTGGAGTGCAGGTATAAAGAGAGCACTTCCCTGATTTGCAAACTTTGCTCCATATACTTAAGCCTGCATATAAGAATGTGACGAGATAAGATAGAGGTATGCCCTCCCTGTAGTGGGCACCACCAATGTTAATTCCACTCTAGAAGAAACCTTGGTATCTCTGAGTAAATTAGTAAGTACTCAATACAATATGATTACACCTTTGAACTACAGTTAGGATGCCTTTCAAGGATTCTACACATAAAGTAGCAAGTCAGTGAGAGTGTCATCCTTATGTGAAAGAAAGTAAACCTCTGGCATTTACAAATTTATATATATTGCTTGATTTCTAAAGTGTACTATCGACACAGCATAACAGAATAAAGTTTTTCTTTTGTTATTTTTGTAAGGCTCGTACCGACATAAAGAGTCGAAAGAGTCAATAAGGTCTTCTTAAAAGATATAATTAAAATGAATTTTTTTGTATCTTCCTCCAACAACCATCCCTGTGATATTAACTAGTGAGTTGTTCATTTCCTACTGGATTTGTACTGTATACATGTTCAGGATCATAAAGAAGAAATGAGAAGTGTAATAACCTGCTATCAACATTAACTCTGTGAATGTCTGGCAGCTTTAATAGTTCTGAATATGAAAAGCAAATAAAAGAGCTGAGGCAGTTATCCAGATATATTTCAAACAAAAGAATGGCTTTACTTGCACTATATAGCTATTTAAGACCAAATAGTATTGTTTGTGTGTGAACTCCAAATAATCCCATAATTCTTCCTCTGCATGAGTAGATATAGTTTTAGAGTTATCTGCTTTATAACTTCAGAATCAGGGCTTCTTAGGCCTGAATTCATTTCTTGAGGGGGCTTTTGAAGAAGATTTACAAAACCATGTCTATTTTCAAAATTGTAAGCTGGAATTACTTTGCCTGTGCAGATATGATGACCCAAATCTCTTTGTGCAAAATGTCCTTTTAAAATATGCAATCATTTAATTTATCAAATGGTCTAAATACTAATTTTCCTTCTATTACTTTAAACAGATTTACATGTTTCAAAGCAGGAGGGAAAAGGCATTAAAGAAAAGCCAATAAGACATCACTGCTTCAATATTCTAATAAAACAATCTGAGCCTCCTTGGTTAAACATTAAAAAGCTTCTTTGGGTAAGTGAGCTGCATTTATGATAATTAAAGACTACCTTTGCATGGGATGTTTTAAATGTCAATACCATGCATGCACAGAGAATACCAGGGAATGTTTTCACTAAGATAGTATGAAGTAACAACAGTGCAAAGTCATAAAGTATTTGGCTTATACCACAACTGCAGAAATAGGAGCGGATAGTAAAATTGCCCTAATACAGCTCTAACACACCATTTTGTGTTATGTCTGCCATTATTATAAGATAGTCACTTCTATGCACATAGTTTTCTCCATATGGGTGCCAGACATTAGAATGTTGGTACTCAGAATATAAAAGTCATATTCTGGAGATGAAGATGGGTAAAGAGGTGAGAAATATAAGAATAGAGAGTAGTGCATGAACGCCAATTAAATTTTAAGAAATTGTTGAGAAGCTGATACTGAACAGAAATGCAACTGTGGGGAGATGAACATGAGAGACTGTGAACTCTGAGAAGCAAACTGAGGGTTTTGGAGGAGAGCGGGGCGGGAGGTTGGGTGAGCCTGGTGGTGGGCATTATGGAGGGCACATATTGAATGGAACGCTGGGTGCGGTGCATAAACAATGTAGTCTGGAACACTGAAAAGAAAAAAAAAAAGAAAAGAAAAAAAAAGAAATGCAACTGTGGCTGAGTAGAGATGGAAAGAAATATAAACCTTATTACGATTGTTTTAATGCATGTTGGACCAAGTTGTTCTAATATTTTTAGGGAAAAATCCTGAAAGGGTAATTAAGCAAGATGACCCTCTATTATTAATTTTCTTTGAGGCTATAAAATTGCTCTCTGATCACCAGATGTTTTCCAAAGGAAAATGTGTACCAAAATGGCAGTCACTTTGATTATTATTGGAGTGTCATTGCCATCATCCTCATCCTTATCATACTCATCATCACAATCACTATGCTTTCTGCTTGGACTATGCTGAGACACAAGAGGCATAGTCACAGAACGATGATCATGATTTCTTTTACTGAGTTGAAAAAGTCAATTCTTTTCCTCTTTTGCCCTTGATTCTAACAGTATTTGCCAAAGTAAACAAGCTCATTGATTTTGGATTTGGCTGCTCATATAATGCACCCAAGTTTTCCCCATCATCAGTCTGGATATTCTATTTCTCCTACTTATGAAACATTTAAAATCCCCTCTCCTATTTATATGTAGCTGCCTGAGAACACAAAGCTCCTTCTTACCTGTGTGGTAAAACTTCCCTGAAAATCCAAGGTTGAAGGTAAAATTTGCAACCTGAGTGCGCAGTAAATTTTGAGTCTCTAGTAATGCCTGAAATAAATAAGAAATTAACATGATTTTAGAAAAATAAATATGAAGCTTTGGGATGCCTCTTTTTCAAATGTGTATGCATGAGTGAAACAAAATAATATGGGCTTTCTTGCTTTTGGGGTTTTTGATGGATACTGTTATTTGCTATTCATATTTTGGGTATTATAATCGCTATTGTTATTTTTATTGAAGTTCACCAAATTACGAAGCAGTTAAGTCCAAAGCACATTGTAAGTTGCTGAAAGGCAATTCTCTAACCACATAGCACTGAAATCATTTTTCATTTCCATGTGAGACATTTCTTGATTTCAGATTATTACACTTTTTTTCCTCAGGGGAAATTTTTCAGAGTTGTTGGATGTAGCAAGTCTTGCATTTGTTGGTAAGAAATAGGAAGGTAACATTTGTTTGAGTTGCTATTTATTTAACTGTGCTATCTCCCCTATCATTTTTTAAAGGCTAATCATGGAATTTAAGGCTTGGGTTTTTACTACACAAACTAAAGAGAAATGAATAGTTTAAAGGGTGTTGATTGAAAATGTTGAGACATGAACAAGTCAAGCACAGATAGGAAATAGATAAACAATTACATAAAGAAAAATTTCCAACTGTGGCAAAATGTCCCGATTTTCTGTATTTGGAATTATTATTATTATTTTTTTAATTTTTAATTTTTTATAAACATATATTTTTATCCCCAGGGGTACAGGTTTTTGAATCGCCAGGTTTACACACTTCACAGCACTGACCATAGCACATACTTTCCCCAATGTCCATAACCCCACCTCCCTTCTCCCAACCCCCCTCCCCCCAGCAACCTTCAGTTTGTTTTGTGAGATTAAGAGTTACTTATGGTTTGTCTCCCTCCCAATCCCATCTTGTTTCATTTAGGAGAAGAATAAATGGAATTATTTTTTTTATAATGCATCTAATTTTACATTAATTTCTTTCTTTTTTTTTTTGTTTTACATTTTTGGCAATCTCTTTTTTTTAAATAATTTTTTATTTTTTATAAACATATATTTTTATCCCCAGGGGTACAGGTCTGTGAATCACCAGGTTTACACACTTCACAGCACTCACCAAAGCACATACCCTCCCCAATGTCCATAATCCCACCCCCTTCTCCCAAACCCCCTCCCCCCAGCAACCCTCAGTTTGTTTTGTGAGATTAAGAGTCACTTATGGTTTGTCTCCCTCCCAATCCCATCTTCCCTCGAGAAGAATACATTAATTTCTTATTTGTCAACAGGATAAGAACCGACAGATAGTAATCTTTGGATCAGACTTAGTCCAGTAAATTTTCTGCCAGTCCTTCAACTGCAATTATTCTTATGTAGCATAATTCAGAACTCTCAGATCCTTGGCTTTTTGGTTTACTTATTGACTCAGAAGGCATTTCCTGTTTTTAAATAGATATGTAAAGGGGACTTACTTTGTTCTGATGAAAATGAGAAACTCATTTCAAACTATTTTTGCTTACTGCTAACCATATGTTAAGGTGAGTATTTTTGCTTTTTGCTAACCATATGTTAAGGTGAATAAAGAGTCAGAAATTAAGACAATTTTTTTGAATATTAGTCACAGTGGCTATGCATTTGCTTTAAAAATTTGCAAAACTACTTACTCTCTCAGAATTAAGAGAACTCCTGCAAATTAGTTTAATTAAATAAAAGAAAAGAGAACAACGAGGATGTTGGTGACTATATAATCAGTGGATATCCAAGGTTACATTTAGTTATTTCAGTGTAATCTTGGCCAATCTTACATATCATGAATTGAATAGAAAAAGGGAAAAAACAGATCGATTGGTTTAACTCAGTGGTATAAAATATATTTTTTAAAGTTCTCAAAAAGAACAAAGTAGGGGCGCCTGGGTGGCTCAGTGGGTTAAAGCCTCTGCCTTCGGCTCAGGTCATGGTCCCAGGGTCCTGGGATCGAGCACCCGCATCCAGCATCGGGCTCTCTGCTCAGCAGGGAGCCTGCTTCCCCCTCTCTCTCTGCCTGCCTCTCTGCCTACTTGTGATCTCTCTCTGTCAAGTAAATAAATAAAATCTTAAAAAAAAAAAAAAAAAGAACAAAGTAAATATTAAAAAGAGGTTGGAGTTAAAAAAAAGTCGATTGGACCAGCTGGGCATATTGGTAACTCTGGTGGAATACAGTTTTAAATAGAAAACATCACACATCATTTTATCTTAGTTTGCCGCCCCCCCCCACCCCGGTTTCTCATTTTATTTAATGAACAGTCCTTGGGACTCTATATCTTGAAAGAGTTCATTAAAAACATTTCTCCCTTCCCCAGTATTCCTTATCACTCCAACCCCCCTCCAACTCTCTAGCTCTGAGTTCTTGAAGTTATTGTTCTGCATTTATATCTCCGCTATCCATTCTTAAATTTCCTAAATATGTATTGTAGTTGCATAGAGTGTTGGGTGTAACAAGCATAGTCCCTTTAACCTAGGACCTCAATGGGTAGAAAGGGAGAGAGATTTTAAATAGACAGTCAAACAAATGTGTAATTACAACTCATGGTAAGTTCTACAAAAGAAATCTAGGGCATGCTGTGAGAGACACAGTAAAGGATTTTAATTTATACTGAGAGTGTGGGCTTACACTTTTGATGTTTTCTTAGGGACAATCAAACATCAATCTGTTTTTTCCACAATCAACTTGCCACCACTTTAGAATTCTCTCATTGTCTTTTTCTTGGGCTTTTAAAACACTGTGGTCTGCTAACCTATTCCCACCTTTAAGTTTTACCTTCCTCTGCTCTGCCTTACAAATGCTAAAATTCTGCAAAAATGCTAACACCTGGCAAGACAAGCTCACAAAAGTGAGGACAGATGAATATTTTTCCACCAGTGCTAATTAACTCTATGAAGAATTTGACAGACTCTTCCATTGTTGAAAGAAATAGAGTTCTCTAGTCATATTCTCCCAATATGTAATCTTGATTAATGTGGGAGTAAAAATGACAATTGCTGTAAGTAAAAACAAAACAAAATAAATGGATTAAAAAGCAAATCCTAAAAGCCTCCAATCCTGTCTACTTCAGTATAAAAAATGTTCTTTGATTTCCAAAATTCAGGGAAAGAAAATTTCCATGGTCTTACAATGATAAAAGAGAGACACAAATAATAATGAGTAACAAAAGAGGTCTAATTTTAAAAATAAAAATCAGAAATAAGGATAAAAGAAGAAAGTATTAAACCACCAAAATTAAAAAAGAAATGTAGAAAAAAATAAAGAATAGAAATATAGGAAAATTTTCAGAAGAAATGTTAGACAAGAAAAAATACAAATATAAAATTATGAATAAATGAAATATAATGAAAAAGTTATTTTAGAAAAACTTGTTTATAAAGTAAAAGTAATATGTCTCAGAGATAAAAATCAAATTGTCAAACTTAGGAAATAGCATGTCTCTATAGATGTGCTTTTTTTATCTGACTATTTTGTGAGGAAGTTTGACTAACTTTTGAACATAAATGTAAAATGAAATATATTTAATGTTTGGACACTAAACCTCAGTTATTTCTTTAATAGTTCACATCATAAAAAATATAAACAGCTTTGAAGTTTTCCCTTGCATTATTTAGGAAGAACTTACTAAGTTACCTGATTAGATATTAAAGAGAATAAACATATATAACAAGAAAAATCAAAAATTCATTCTTTTAATAAATATCGCTTGCATTCATTTAATGTTCTCATAATGAGTTCCTTAATATTTAATAAAGCAATTCCAACTTACCCTATTGCAAAATGTTAAAGAAATAGTTCTCAAGCTTTATTTTTCATAAAAATTTTTAAAAGAGACTGCTAATATTGTGGATTCTGGGGACCCACTTGAAGAGTTATTGATTTAGTGTTACATGATAGGGTCCAGTCCTGTGTATTTTATCATAGACCCCAGTCGGTTCTAAAAATGGTCAAAAGCAATTGTTTCCAAGTTACCCATAAGAAATGAATTGCCAGGGGTGCCTGGGTGGCTCAGTGGGTTAAAGCCTCTGCCTTGGGCTCGAGTCATGATCCCAGGGTCCTGGGATGGAGCCCCACATCAGGCTCTCTGCTCAGCAGGGAGCCTGCTTCCCCCTCCCCCTCTCCCTCTGCCTGCCTCTCTGTCTACTTGTGATCTCTATCTGTCAAATAAATAAAATCTTAAAAAAAAAAAAAAAGAAAGAAATGAATTGCCAGAATGTTTACAAGATAACTTTCTCCAGACCCATGCTCTGGGAATTCTGAATTAGATTATAAAAAAATAGAACCTAGGAGATTAAGAGTCATTTATGACTTGTCTTCCTCCCAATCCCATCTTGCTTCATTGATTCTTCTCCTACCCACTTAATCTCACAAAACAAACTGAGGGTTGCTGGGGGGAGGGGGGTTGGGAGAAGGGGTTGGGATTATGGACATTGGGGAGGGTATGTGCTATGGTGAGTGCTGTGAAGTGTGTAAACCTGGCGATTCACAGACCTGTACCCCTGGGGATAAAAATATATGTTTATAAAAAATAAAAAATTAAAAAAAAAAGAAAAGACAAAAGAAAAAAAAAATGGAACCTAGGAAACCGTAATTTTAGTATATGTGCTGCTGAATTTTTCTTGTAGCTTCAAATTGAAGATTAAAACCATCAAGGAACTTATGGAAATATTAAGTTAATGTATTATTTAGACTAATTTCAAATTATGTTGTGTAAGTCTTAATCCACTCTGATATTTAGGTAGTTTAATATATGGCTAACCCTTTCCCTAAATATACGTAATTTGTAAGGCATGACCATCTACATATATTGATATAGCCTTATACTTTTAAAATTTCAAACCAAATACATAAGTGTGATAGATTTTGTTCTTTTTTTTTTTTAAGATTTTATTTTATTTGTTTGATAGACAGAGATTGCAAGTAGGCAGAGAGAGAGGGGGAAGCAGGCCCCTCACTGAGCAGGGAGCCCCATGTGGGGCTCGATTCCAGGACTCCAAGATCATGACCTGAGCTGAAGGCTGAGGCCCAACCCACTGAGCCACCCAGGCACCCCAGTTTTTGTTCTTTTTGTACAGTGTTTTTTTTAAATATATATATAGTAACTCATAAAAACAATATCTTATTTATGAGGTAGGAGCCAGAAGAGGTTATCTTTATTCTTATTGTCCAAGTGGATAAAATTCTTTCATGGAAAGTTTAAATGGCCTATGTAGATAACACATGGAGAGGCCAAAATTGAGTATGTTTGCCTTAACACTTGGTCCAACCTTAATAGCTTCAGGTCCCACTATAGTAAGTTTGTGTAGCCATCCAGGATGAAATGACTCAGGATTCCATGAACTTTTGGACACACTATTTATTGATGTACAAGTGAAGATGATTGAGGCTGATTGAGGGCGAAAGTATGAAGCTTTTGAAGTTCGCTTTTGGTAGTCTCTGCCTTCCTTCCCTTTAGAAGCAATCCACACTCCTTCAGAAACCTATTTATTCTCTCTCTCTTTTTTCTAAGGATTTTATTTATTTATTTGTTAAAGAGAGAGAGATAGAGAGAGAGTGAGAGTGAGCACACACACAAGCAGGGGGAGCTGCAGGCAGAGGGAGAAACAGGCTCCCTGCTGAGAAGGGAGCTGAGTACAGGACTCAAATCCAGGACCCTGGGATTATGACCTGAGCTAAAGGTAGACACTTAACCAACTGAGACACCCAGGCTTCCGTCTCCTTCTCTTTGTAAAAATAAAGCCTTACTGCCACTCAAAGAGGAAACTGTCTGATATAATTTACACATTGAAAAAAATTTTTCACACAAATACACAAAGTCTTCCACAGTGTTTCACACTGAAGTTTGTCTATGATTGTGTAATGAATGAGGTAACTAAGGAAGAATGAATGAATGTGTGTAATAATAATACTAAAGAAATCTGGGGGCCTTTTGTGGGGAGAAGGTTTTGGGGATCCTTCTGCTGAAATCATACTCAATTTGAAGAACAGCTTGCTGAGTAGAAAAACACCACTGCATTTCAGAGCAATTGCCCTCTTATCTCTCCACCCATCACTTAAGTGTTGCACTCCCAACTCCCAGTCTCACCGAAGTCTCCAGGAAACCAGCGATCTGAGACTTACCCTCTGGGCTCTCTTCCTCCTTGTGCCATTATTAATTCATCCATCCATTGAAACAATATTAACTGAACACCTGCTATGTTTCAGGCACTCTTCTAGGTACTAAGAACACAGGAAAGAATGCTAATAATAATCGAGCCTTTACTGTGTGTTAGGTACTCTGAAAAACACTCGGTTTGAATTATCTCTTTAAATCTCCCTATGATCCCCTAACCAACCCTGTTTTACAAATAAGGACTAAAAGGCACAGAGAAACTAAATAAGCTACATAAGTTTATGGAGCTGAAGTTGGAAAATTCTGACAAACAAAACCAATAAACTTGTTCTTGTGGAACTTAGGTTCTGTTTAGGTGTACAGATGATACACATGGAAAATCAATCATAATTATTTAATTGCAAATTTTAATTAGTGGTGCAGAAATAGTGTTATAGTATATGCTATTCTTTTTTTTTTTTTTAAAGATTTTATTTATTTATTTGACAGAGATCACAGTAGGCAGAGAGGCAGGCAGAGAGAGAGGGGGAAGCAGGCTCCCTGCTGAGCAGAGAGCCCGATGCGGGGCTTGATCCCAGGACACTGGGATCATGACCTGAGCCGAAGGCAGAGGCTTAACCCACTGAGCCACCCAGGCACTCCTAGTATATGCTATTCTTAAAACTAACACAGAGTCCCTACATTTCAACAGGATGGGCACCATGCTCTATACAGCCTTTCTGAAAAAGTGACAATTTAGTTGAGCCATGAAAAATACGAGGCCAGTCATGCCCAACTCAGCTCTGGAGGAGTGTGCTCTGGGCAAACAGGGTAGTAAGAACAAGGCCCAATGTCAGGAAAAACCCTGGTATCTTACCACACTCTACTTCATCTCACATAAGACAGGATTTTTACATTCTAAATTGATTCCTTTGGCTACTTGCTGAGAAGGTATTGCAGGAAAACTGGAACAACCCCGGAAAGTCATTGAGGAGGCTTTTGCAGTAGATCCAATAAGCACAAAATAAAGGCATGGCTTCATACTAAGAGTACTGGGAATGAAAGGAAGGAAGGACGGACGGACGGACAGATGGATGGGAGTGTACTTGTTGCTGGGCTACTGTGGGAAGTGAAGTGGAGTGTAATTTCATTAATGCTTCAGATTTCTGACATTCAGTGAGTTGGGGGGAGAGTTGGGAAAGGTTTATAGCAGCAATGTCCACAATAGCCAAACTATGGAAAGAACCTAGATGTCCATCAACAGATGAATGGATCAAGAAGATGTGGTATATATACACGATGGAATACTATGCAGCCATCAAAAGAAATGAAATCTTGCCATTTGCAACAACGTGGATGGAACTAGAGCGTATCATGCTTAGCGAAATAAGTCAAGCAGAGAAAGACAACTATCATATGATCTCCCTGATATGAGGAAGTGGTGATGCAACATGGAGGCTTAAGTGGGTAGAAGAATAAATGAGGGAAAAATCAATACTGGCACTGCTACACTAAACATTCTCACAACAGGCTGGCTTGTTGTTGAAACTTCTAGAACACTCCTAACAGGAAAGACGGAGCTTAAAGTTCTAGAGCATCATTGCTTTTAAACCTTTGTTATCCATAATTGGAGGGCAAGCTTTAGGAACTAACTGCATAAGGAATGTATGTATTGGTAACGGGAATAGTCTCATAGCATAAGGAGTGATTTTTGCATACTGGAAGGTTAAACACTGATGCTAATTAAAATACTGGCAAAGAGAAGAGACAATTTGAAAGTTGGTTTGACCTTGTAAAATAATATTAACTCGTGTCACGTATGTGAAGAGTTTGCATTTTCTGCTTGATTATCAAAGAACACAATGAAGGTTATATAAATCATTAAATTTGAAATACATTTACAGTGCTGTAAATTTTATTTTATTGCATCAGCAAAACAGTCCATGTGACTTTGATTCCTTCCTGGGTGTGAATGGATTTTTTGTGTGTCCTAAAGTTTGTTACTTCAAAGTTTCCTGGGCAGCTTCGTGTTCATAGAATTCTAAACCATTCTTACTTCAGTTCATTCTGAAAGTATGTGAGATGAACTTTGACTTCTGCTTTCTGATTAGCAGTCTGGTATTCTTCCTGGGATCAGAAAATTTCCTTAAACAAGGTAAAATACTGCCCAGTTCTTATAAGTCCCAAATTTTCTTCAACTGTACTCTCATTTTCAGTCCATGTAGATCATCTCAAACAATGAGTGGTTTCTGTTCCCATGTTCTACCTAATTCACTGGAACTTTGAATTAAATACGTTTGAATCAAATATGAAGTATAAGGCCCTTCAGATAATTTATACATTTGTACAAATAGTTTTATACATTTATATATAAATTTTTAAAAGATTTTATTTATTTATTTGAGAGAGAGAGAGAGAGAGAGAGAGAGAGCATGAGTCGGGAGGAAGGGGAGGAGCAGAAGGAGAAGCATATTATCCCAGAACAGGGAGCCCAATGCAGGGCTCTACCCCAGCACCCTGGGATCATGGCCAGGGCCAAAGGTAGTCGCTTAGCCACCTGAGCTACCTAGGTACCCCACATTATGTATAAATTATACTTAAGTGATAAATTTATACATTTATTATTTGAACCACTGGCATTCTACTTTAAAAGTTTTTTCCTCCAAGCTTGGTCTTTAATTATATTCTTTAATTTACTTTTCCTGTAGGCTTTGCTCCAAGTCTCTATCATGGCCTACAAATTTTTTGAGTTATAAAAAGATAAAAATTTAACTTCAGAGTTCATGGTTTATTCATGGTTTTCTTTAAAGCCTTTTATGCTTTTAATGACTGTTTTCCCTAAGCTAAAGTATTTAAGTAGATGGTAGAGTGATATTGAGATAGAACTAGCTTATATTAGGACTTCTTTGGGGATGTGGGATGAAACTGGTCATTGTAAACTCAATGACTAAGAGATGGCTTCAGGAATAATCAGGAATGAGACAGCCGGAAGAAATGTACACATGTACGAACAACACAAGCAAAATAACAAAGTCAAACCTTCCTTGGGTGTGTGTGGGCAGAAAGTAGTTGATGATTAAACATATTTCCAGGGATTTTCACTTAAAGTCTGCACTGAATTGGTTTAAATTCTATGTGTGTTAGGTTGGAACTTTAAAATGTAACCTGAATCACTCTGCAGGATCCTGACTCCTATGCTGGGGAGCCAGCTTGATGGAAGTGCAGTGTACTGCTGTGGCGGCTCTAGAACACAGATAGAATCACCCTCTTCAGAGTTGCCTTGGGGTCTCTGGAGTGTGGGAGCTTGGGCATGGATTATTTTACCATATGAGGGGATAACCAGGGAAACAGGGTTCCCAATTACAGAGGAGTATTTTCCAAACCATGATCCATGGTTCACTAGGTCTGTGAAATTTAACAGTTCTATGAAAATGTTCAAAATGTTTGGGTAACACTATATTATACCCCTCTTGGGAGGTTCTTAATTCAAACTAACATACTGAGTTTCCTCTTCAGCAGGAAAAAATTTGTATATGATTTACTTTAGCTTAGCTTTTTCTCTGAACTATTAGCCAGCACCACCCACTTCCATTTGCCCAAATCTGATACATATATTTTAGGGAAATTTTTTTTTTTTTAGGGAAAAATTTTAAGTGGATGGCTAATCCCTTAGAAGTAGAAGTATTTCCTGGATTCCTGCTTGGTATCCAATGCAAGTTGCAGGATAGAATAGTTGTGATTTTATATAAAATGTGATTCTCTGGTGCATTTTTATTTATTTTTCATTTTTTTAAGATTTCATTTATTTATTGGACAGGCAGAGATCACAAGTAGGCAGAGAGGCAAGCAGAGAGAGCAGGCTGTCTGCTGAGCAGAGAGCCTGATGCGGGTCTTGATCCCAGGACCCTGGGATCATTACATTAAACATGTAATGTTTACATGTTTACAGTCATTACATTAAACATGTAATGACTTAGTTTTTTCTAAGTGATCTAAAGAAAGAAGTATTTTTAAGAAAGAAGTATTTTCCATTTCTACAGGATATCTCTAAAGAACTTCAGATCAGTTTTTTAATATTACAAAATTGTGGAAAAAAATTAGAAATAACAATTACACTTTTGATAAATATGATGTTACTTCTTGGAGCATCTTATTCTTATTTGAGAAATTATTAAAGACAAATCTCAAGTTGCTTCATTAACAAAAATACTTTTAATTAAAAGATTGAAAATATCTCTCAGTTCTCATTTTATTTTTAAGTCTTTTTTTTTTTAAGATTTTATTTATTTATTTGACAGACAGAGATCACAAGTAGGCAGAAAGTCAGGCAGAGAGAGAGGAGGGGAAGCAGGCTCCCCACTGAGCAGTCAGCCCGATGCAGGGCTCGAACCCAGGACCCTGGGATCATGACCTGAGCTGAAAACAGAGGCTTTAACCCACTTAGCCACCCAGGTGCCCTATTTTTTAAGTCTTAAAGAAATGAAAGTCTCCTTCATAAAGAAGCTATCTCCTTTATCAAGTTCAAATATTGACATTGTTTTTTAGGACTCCTGCTTCTGCTTTTGCTCATGGCTATAGTCTTCATTTCTCATTCCTTACCCTCTTTTCACTCCGTATGAGTCCAGGGTGGGCTTACAGCAATACTCATGCAACACAGGTACTCGATGATTGTTGGGTGATATTGTAATTGACTTTTCTAATTTCATCTCTAGAAATACTTCCTACTCACATACTAGTTAGGAATCTCTTCATTGCTGAGATATTCACTTAGTAGCTTTATTATATAATTAGTTGATTATATATTGTGTTATAACAATTCCAAAATGTTTCCTGAGTGCAAAAAAGTATACTTTCTATTTCCAGTTTTATACAACTCCCCTTTCTGTTGTCAATGCACCTTGGAAACACCGAACTCCATGTCGGATTTTTAGTGTTGAAGACAGACTTCAGAGATTCTTGGCATAGCTTTGGCAGCCATGTTGGTCCTATAATAATTCTCCTAAAAATGTCCTGAAACCATAGAAGGGGAATTCTGTAGATGGTAAGTATTCAGGACTTTTTTTTTTTTTTTAAAGATTTTATTTATTTATTTGACAGAGATCACGGGTAGGCAGAGAGGCAAGCAGAGAGAGAGGAGGAAGCGGGCTCCCCGCCGAGCAGAGAGCCCGATGCGGGACTCGATCCCAGGATCCCGGGATCATGACCTGAGCTAAAGGCAGAGGCTTTAACCCACTGAGCCACCCAGGCGCCCCAGTATTCAGGACTTTAATTTCAAATTTTATGTCCATCGCCCTTTTATTCAATATTAAAAAGAAAAGAAAATTGTCAATTTCCATCATTCTTGTCTCACAAGAACAAGAGATACATTACTGAGAGTACCTGAGGGTATCTGCAAGTTTTTATCTGCTTTTTCTTAGGAGAGGTATACTTCTTCCCTTCTTCTATGTGGTTTCAGTCCTAATTTCTCTTTACCCTAAATATAAGTGGATATGAGGTTAAAGTCTCTATGACCTTTTCAGTGGCCAAGCTTTTAATTTCATTTAGACCAGACTTGAAATTATAAACCATACATTTTAACTTTACTGTAAAATAACTTCACTGTCTCTCTGTTAATAATTTAAAAGAATGAAAACTTCGCTATATTCATAGATTGAATTCTGTGAAACTATAGTTACCATCAGGACAGAGCAAGCAATAGTAAATAAGAAAGGTTGATAATGGTGAAAATAGTTGTGTGCAGTAATGATTCAACTGATATGCTACAATCGATTTGAACGAATTTAAGTCCTTGACTTTGTTGGGTACTGATGCATTGCATAACACATGTTATGCATGTTAGGATATGTGGCATGCTGATAAATATATGCTTTGTGTCCCACAATGAATATATAAGTTTTCTATCTGAATATAAAGGATATGTGTTAATAATTACATTTTGGAGTTAATAGATGAACAAACAGGCTATACCTAATAGCAAAATCATTATTATCAGTGTTTACTCTATTAATATGGTGCATAGTAACTTAACTGCTTATACTTTAAAAGTATCTTTGTATTAGAATATTGACATATTTGGATAAAAGGATAGGAGTGTCAAATTAAAAAATCAAGAACACTCCCTTGATGACTTGGAAAAAAAAAGTATTATTGATGATAGAATTGAAAATATAATGACTGCTTATTTTTAATTTAAACATTGTAACAGAATAAAGTCAGTATTTAACAAATATGAGTTTAACAGGTAAAATGAGAAAACTATAGTTGCAAATAAACACAATTACTTGTAGTTACCAAATTCACTGTAAGTAAACATCAAAAACTTTGTCACCATAAGGAACTAAATTCCAGCAAGCATTTACTGAGCCACTTCTACCTCCCAAGTAGTCTCCTAGGTCCTAGGCTCTGCTAATATATTGTGCACATTTTAAAATTATATATATAAGTAAATATATTTATATAAATAAAATTATATAAATATGTTATGTATACATATTTGTAGCCTGCATGTGAAAATGTTTCTATGTTTAATTTTCATGCTACCTTACTTTATCTCAACAAATCTCCTTTTTTTTAAAATTTCATGATCAACTTTATATACATTTGAAAATTTTTCATATGATACATAGTTGAACATTTTGCAAACACATATTCAGATACACATATCTTTAAATGTGTCTCATAAAAATAATTTCCAAAGTCTAAATATCAAGTCATGAGTCAATGCATATATATTTGAAGCATCAAAGCTTATTTGTTTTTTAAGCTCAGGTGCAATAGAATCTTCTCATTACACAGCTAAGAATGTAGAGATACATCTATGTATCTATAAATTTTTAGGTTTTATTGTAAATATGAAGACTTATGTCATTATCTATACAGAACCTTGATTTGGTTATAGAAATCATTACCAAAAATATTAAAACTTATGCTATAGGTAGTATTTCAAGGTGGGCTTTTCCTGTACTTAGTAGGCAAATCATTTCCTAACAAATCTATCCCTCTGACAAAGACTTAAGGGTTTCAAAAATAAAAAAAAAAGCTCTTGTGAGATTTAGCTGTCACCTCCTCAAGCTCAATTCTATTTAAAGCCTAATTATAATTCACATTCATAACAAAACAGGTTTGACATCATCTGATAGTCTACCAACTCTTCTTTCCTGTAGATGAGGGAAACTAGTGAGATACTCATGAAGGAGAACAACAAAATAAAAATGTATTAATGGTAACTTTTTCCAGAACAGTTGTCATTTCCCAATGAAAGAAGGCAATATTCAAAATATTTTCTATGTAAATTTTATCCTATAGAGTTCTGTGGCTGTCCTTACACACATTTCATGTATTTTTAATGATTTTGCTGTAATTTTCAGATTCTCAAATAAATGAAATATGTTACTTTATTTACTCATTCAAAAAATATTTGAGGGGCACCTGGGTGGCTCAGTGGGTTAAAGCCTCTGCCTTCAACTCAGGTCATGATCTCAGGGTCCTGGGATCGAGCTCCGCATCGGGTTCTCTGCTCAGTGGGGAGCCTGCTTCCCTTCCTCTCTCTCTGCCTGCCTTTCTGCCTGCTTGTGACCTCTGTCTGTCAAATAAATAAATAAAAATTAAAAAAATATATTTGAGTAGCCAATATATTCCAGCTATTCTATGTATTAAAGAATCAGCTTAGCTTTGAGCAAACCAAAGTACTTTCTCTAGGAGTATATCTTCACATGGGTAAAACATACAGTAAACAAATAACATAATGATACAATAAGAAGAGCATATTGGCAAGCCACTGGAGAGTTTTAAGCAGAAGATACAGTGCTCATCATACTTTGAATCTTTGGCCAATGCATGAAGAGTTGGCCAAGTAAAGGGAAGACAAAGATGGAAGAGGGATGAAAGCATTTAGAAGAGAGAGAAAAACTACCCTCATTGAGAAAGGAGTATCTTGGAGTGGATGGTGAAATAGGAGGAAAAGGGTCAGGTTTGGATTGTAGTTTGAAGATAAAGGTTCTGGGACTCTATCAAATGATGAATTGAATGCAAGTTGTGAAAGAATTGGACACAGAGTTTAATGACTCGTGGATTTGTTCAGATTTGGGCTATTAGATGAACATTGAAAATTAGCAGTTATTCTCCAAAAGTGAAGTATCTCCTCAAAATTCCCAGAGTATCATTTACCCAGTATCATTCAACTCTCAGAGTAGGTAGGCTTCACCTATATAAAGTGGGTGTCCCTGACCCACTAAAATTTTTGGCCCAAACAATATATTTTCTTGCTGGGTTTCATGAGAGTTCAATAAGTGTGGAATGATGGTAAGTTTTTTCAAATACTTTAGAGGGGAAAAAAATTATGGAACAAATTATTGGGTAAAAATACTGCTCTAACAATTTTTATTTTTTTTAATTTTTAAAAAGGATTTTATTTATTCATTTGACAGAGAGAGATACATGTTTATTTATTTGACAGGGAGAGACACAACGAGAGAGGGAAGCCAAGCAGGGGGAATGGAAGAGGGAGAAGCAGGCTTCCTGCAGAGCAGGGAGAGCAATGCAGGTCTTTATCCCAGGACCCTGGGATCATGACCTGAGCCGAAAGCAGAGGCTTAAGGACTGAGCCACCCAGGCACCCCATGCTCTAACAATTCTTAATTTAAGAACTCTATTATATATGTGTTAAATGCAAAGGAAATGTAACAGAGAAACAACTATCTAACCCTACTGAAGGAATATGAAACATAGGGAATAAAGAGCATATCATTACCAATCTTTTTATGTAAACATTATGGTCCATATATTAGATATTATAAAGAATTTATGCTTTTAGCCCATTCACTGAATGTTGAAATAAAACTCCTAATTATTATTTCACTAACTATGGATCATTTAGCATTATAAAATAACTTACCAAACATTAGAATTTGTTGAAACAAAGTCTTCCTGCTTCTGTAAATGAAATATAGTAGCTCTTTAAAATATGTTCTTAAGGAATCTCCTTCCCAGAAGATATTTAATCAGCTACAGGGAAGTTTCATTTTATTAACTGAGTCTGGTTTGACATTGCAAATATCTCTCACCTTGGGTCAAATATGAGATAAAGTCTCTAAAAAAATATCTTACTCTTACATTCTGCATTGTTTTACATTAATCTCTAGAATTACCTTTAGAGATTTTTGTCATCTTTATTCTTCCTAATTGCTGCATCTATTAAGCAAGGCAGATATTTTTCTACATTTCTTTGTTAATTACTAACATATCCCACATTTACATAAAACATTTTTGGGGGCCTTTTCTGTGGTAACATTTCATGGCTAATAGGAAGCAATTTGCTTTCCTTTATTAAGTGCATTAAAACTTCATGCCCTAGACATCATTGACGGTAAACATTTGATTCTGCTCAAATTTAATGCACGGAGGCATTTGGCTGTACCATATTAGGTTTATTTATGTGCTGTGTTCTGCATTGTTAGCTGCTAATGAGACTTCAACTCTTATTGCTCTAAGGCCTGAACACTAACCTCATTTTAATGAGTTCATTATTTGCTGTCTTCTGAAAGGAAGACAACAAATTTTCCTTTTAATTAAAGGTCAAAACACCTCTGGTGAAGGAAAAGGAAGAGGTTATCAAGCCCTGGGATAAGATGAGAGATAGCTCTTTCAGATTTCTAAGTTAAACAGAGCTAGTGTAGGCTGGGGTAGGCGGTGGTTTCCCAAGAATATAGACAGTCAATCAATCTCAGGAGACCAAGGCGCATCTAAATTTAAGACAAATGAGAACACTACAGCATGATAGCTAATGTGCCTAAGACTTTGTAAAAAATGAAAGTCAGCCAAAGTAATTAAAGAGGCCTTACTCCTAACCAAAAGGGCCACGTGGATCAATACGGCTGCAGGAGCAAGAGTCGTCTTTCGCATGACCAATGAGTTACAGAGTCCAGAGAACACATGCCATATTAATTGAGCCAAGAAAAACTAATCTCAACTATTTTATCACAGAAAGTGAAGCAAAGGCAACTCAATATTTTAGGGGATACGTTGACCTAGTATGAGGTAAAAAGAATATGTATATTCAGAGGAGACTTGGTGCTAAAGTGAAATTCCTGGGGATGTCAGCTGTTACTTGCATTTGCAGGCAAAGCATATCTCTAACCATGGGAGAAAGGTGAACCTAAGTGATATATAGTTCTGTCACAGCAGATACTATGAACAACTTGCTACTTACATAAATTTTAGTATAAACGGAACCAAGACATTTGAACATAATTAAATGGAACATTTGTATTTAACAAATAGTGTGGTTACATTAAAATCCAAAATATTTTTATTTTGCCCTGATGACATAGACATTTCACACATGAGTCATTTTGTCTTGTGTATTGCTCCTTAAAGTTTAAATGTTTAATAACTTATTAATATTTACTTATTCTTAAGATTTTATTTATTTTTTTGAGAGAGACAGAGAGAACACGAGCAGAGGGAAAGGCAGTGGGAAGGAGTCCGACGATGACGATGATGATGCAGGGTTGGATTCAGGACCCTGAGGTCACCACCTGTGCTCAAGTCAAACTCCTAACCAACTGAGCCACAAGGTAGCCCTATACTGGCATTTAAACATATACCTTCAATAGCTTTATGTGTAAAATCTCTGTACCTTTTTATATTTCTAGCATTGTTCCTAGTGTAGAGCATATGATAAATATTTCAGTAACATTTTCTCATTTAGAGTATTTTTAGATTTACAGAAAATTTGCGATAGTGCAGAGTTTCCACATACCAGTACCACAGTATCTTATGTTACTGTGGTACATCTGTCACAATTCATGAGCCAGTACTGATACACTGTCATTAACTAAAGTCCATACTATATTCACATTTTTCTCAGTTTTCCACTAATTTTCTTTTTTCATTCTGGATCTCATCAAGAAACCACATTACATCTAATTGGTTATCTCCTTAGGCTCCTCTTGATTTGAGATTCATACCTTTTTTTCAGAGCAGTTTCAGGTTTACAGGAAAAATTAGGAAGCACAGAGTTACCATATAACCCCTCTTCTCCATATCCACAGATCCCCCATTTGTTACAACTGATGAATAAATACTGACATATTATTATTAACCGAAGTCTATTGTTGATAGTGGTGTTTGCTCCTTTCGTAGTAAAGTCTATGGGTTTTGAGAAAAATAGAATGCCATATAACCACCATTACAATTTCATGTAGAATAGTTTCACTACCCTAAAAATTCCATACACTTCACTTATTCATTCTTTCCCTCTCCTTCTGGCAACCACTAAGTTTTTACTGTTGCTATAGTTTTGTTCTTTAAGGATGCTATTTAGTTGGACTTACACAGTATGTAGCTCTTTGCATTGGCTTCTCTCCCTTAAGATTCCTCTATGGGTTTTGTGAGAGAGAGTGTGTGTGTGTGTGTGTGTGTGTGTGAGTGTGTGTGTCTTGATAGCTCATTTGTTTTTGATGCTGAGTACTATTTATTAAAAGGAGAAAGCAGGCCCCAAATGGAGTCACTTGTGCTATATATCATGTCAGCAAACCAAGACTTAATACCTAACCTAACTGCAGCTTGAATGTCTCCCAGGAATGTAACTTTAACCAGCCAACCTGGAACTACCTGGTCAGCACTCCTGAGGTAATCCTTTTGATAGATCCTCTTTTGTTTCTCATAGGAGAACCAACCACCTTGCCTAAAACTTTGCATCCTTTGCTCATAACTGCCTTTTACTACCCCCTTTCCACCCTTAAAAACCTTTGCTTTTTTTTTTTTTTTTTCCGCTTAATGGAGCTCTTCCTGTTGCTAGATGGGATGGTGCCCAATTCATAAATTATTGAATAAAGCAACTTTGATCTTCAAATTTATTTGGTTGAATTTTTGTTGTTTCATATATTCTAACATCTGGATATACAATGGTTTATTCATTGACTTATTAAAAAGCATCTTGGTTACTTCCAAGTTTTGACAAATATGAATAAAGGTGCTATAAAATTCATGCTCAGGTTTTTATGTAGAAATAAGTTTTTGACTCATTAGAGTAGACACCAAAGAGCACAATTCCTGAATTTTATGGTACAAGTATGTTTACTTCCATAAAGAGCCACTAAACAGGCTCCCAGACTGACTGTACTGTTTTGCATTCCCATCAGAAATGAATTTGAATTCCTGTTTTTCCACATAGTCCCCAGCATTTGGTGTTGTTATTGTTTTGGCTTTGGGCGTTCTACTAGATCTGTAGTGGTATCTCATTGTTTAAATTTGCAATTCCCTAATGACATATGATGTTGAGCATCTTTAGATTTGCTATTTCCATCTGTTTATCTTCTTTGGTGAGTTATCTGTTCCAATCTTTTGCCCACTTTTAATTGGATTGCCTGTTTTCTTATTACTGAGTTTTAAACATTTTTTGTGTATTTGGATGCAAATCCTTTATCAGATACGTGTTTTATAAATATTTTCTCTCAGTCAGGCTTGTTTCTTCATTTTCTTAACAGTGCTTAGCGTTAATTAAATAATACTTACTAAATTTTTCTTTCATGGCTCATACTTGGAGTAAAATTTATTTGGTAAATGAATTTATACAAAAAGATCAGTTTTTACTGAGCATCTTTTATGTACATAGCACTGCAATATGGACAAGAGTAAAATGAGGTGGGAAGGAAACAATATAGGAAACATTTCTTTAAGGAGCTTAAAATACTGTATTGTTTTTTTAAGAAAAAATCTGTATAATTTCTCTTAACTCTATTTTATGTTTTTACTAAATGTGTTTGAATAAAATCAAAGATGGTCAATTGTATACTTGGGAGTTATCCTATAAATATTAGTATAGATTAGCCTCAAACCAAAAATATCCAGCTAACAGAGAGAGTAAAATTGGTTTTAAAAATTTCTCTTTGACAATTTCTTCCCTTTGGCTTTTGCCCAATGCACAGAGGGGAAAATCAAGATTTGAAAAAGAATAAAAAAATGAACTTGTTTCAAAATATTTTTAATTTGAGAAACAGATTATCCTACTGAGCCATGAATAATGTCTTTTGAGCATTCCATAATTTTCAAAAGGCTGTCATATAGTATTTCACTTAAGCTTCAAAATAATTCTAGGTGCTTTTATCTTTATTTCACAGAGAAATAAAGTGGAAAAGAAAGTGGTGTAGCTCGATCAGGCTCTAAAATCTAAATTTTATTATTTCAAATCTGTTGTTCCTCAGTTTCTACAGGAATTCATCAGCTATTGTAGTATGGGTGGCAGCGTCTACTGACTGATAGCTGAACTGGGACTACTTTAGCTGAGCTATGTATATAGTTAAAGAAAATACCCTCTTGGGGCGCCTGGGAGGCTCAGTGGGTTAAAGCCTCTACCTTCGGCTCAGGTCATGGTCTCAGGGTCTTGGGATCAAGTCCCACATGGGCTCTCTGCTCAGCGGGGAGCCTGCTTCCTCCTCTCTTTCTGCCTGCCTCTCTGCTTACTTGTGATCTGTCTGTCAAGTAAATAAATAAAATCTTAAAAAAAAAAAACAACCCACTTCAGTTCCAGAATTTAATGTTCCAAGGAAGGAGTTAAAACTCACATAAATGAAATAGTATTAAATAATTTTTAGTAGTATTTAAAAACCAATGCTATATAGATAGTGAGTGCTTGGAATTTCAATTAGAAATTTATAGAAATCAAATTTACTAGAAATCAAATAGTGAAAAGAGACTCACAGTGCAAAGTATCCATGTTTTTTAGTAATTTTAGCTGAGTTATATTTTGTAACCCTTCGGTTCATTATTTTTATTTGTATGCTAGGATTCTAGAAGTATTCAAATTAGGAACACAGGTGTGCACTATTAAACTGGACCCAATTTAAAAAGTTTAGGACTCATTTATTTTGACAATAACATGAATTAGTAACATGAAGTATTTCTTCATGAGTTTTTAATTATCTGATAGGAATAAAATAAGTAACAAACTTATTTGGGTGTTTCTTTGCCCTCTAACCTTAACATTATTGTTTCTGTTATAAATGAGACTCGTTTTAGATGTGGTGGAGAGTAAACGGAGGAATAAGACAGAGAAAGTAGCTCTCTCAGAATTAATTCCAACTTGGTATGATACCTTCCAAAGGTCACATATTCTGCTGCTTTTTATACTGTTTTTGTTGGGAAAAAAAAATGTGTTCTTCACATCTTTTTGACAGAGAAATTTAAGATAATTTAAAAAACTATATTTGTGTTGCAATTTTCAAAAACCAAGTGATGAAGGCAACTGTCTGTATATGTTTGTATTAATCTTGAAGCCTGTGCACGCATAAACTCTTCTGTTAAATAGTTCTGTAATTATTTAAAGTTGCATCTGGGGCCTCCTGGGTGGCTCAGTCAGTTAAGTGTTTGACTCTTGATTTTGGCTCAGGTCATGATCTCAGGGTTATGAGATCGAGCCCCTGATGGGCTCCACACTGGGACTGAAGTCTGCTTAAGATTTTCTCTCTCTCTCTCTCCTCTCCCTCTGTTTCTACTTCCCACCTCCCTCTTTCTCCCCTCTGTCTAAAACAAAACAAAACAAAACAAACAAACCAAAAAACTTGTCCTTAATGTGAACCCCTTAAAGACATCAATCCCCTAATTTTGGTTATACCACCTCAATTCAGGATTTAAAGATTATTAATTCTGTTTTTATTCATGTTTCATAAGTGGTCAACTATATTCCTTATCTTCTCTTCTATGGACACTGTCTACTGGCAATTCTTAAATAAATTGTTTAAAATATGATCCTACATCTATCCCATTTTTGAAAGCCATATTTGACCCTGCTATTTGGTCCAGTAATCTGTGCTAATCTGTTAAAATACCTTGGTACAATCTCAGAAAGAATGTGTTGACTTTTTTCATATAGTGTTCTACCTGTTAAAAATCATATTCTTATTCCCAGTCCATAAAAGTTGTATTGGTAGAGTACTTAGTATATATTTGAAACCACTCCATAATCTTAGCAGGAATCAAAAGAAATAAATTAATTGTTCCTACATCTAAAATAAGTAATTTTTCTTTTGAACAACACAATGAAACTCTATAAAAGGCAGTGTAGAATGGTATAGGAGGAGCCAGTTGCTGCAAATGCTTAATGAATCCAAATTAAGGAAAACAGTGGAAAGGTAATGTCGATCAGGGAACATTTCAGTAAGTAAACAATTAAACAGATTTTGAAGAAAGTGTAATTATTTGACTTAGTGTTAAAAAAAGAAAAAATAATTCTGGGAAATGTGAGAGAGAAAATATGCAAAGATGAACTATTTACTATCATTTTTTAAAGAAATTTTATTACTCTTCTCTTTTCTGATTTTGGAGAAAATCAGGTTATGCTAAATAACATTCTACAATCTGGCTGTAAAAATATACATTTTCACATTTTCCCATTACATGACATACTGTCAGATTTCTTCAACCTCTTTGGGGATGTGTCTAAGTGGGTTCTACATATATAGTAACTTTCTATTAGCTGACGTTTTCTCAAATACACTGATCGATCACAAATAGAGAATATTAGGGCCTCGAAGGGACTGAAACATGTTAAAGTCAATTCTAAAAAACCAGGAAAATATTTTTTTTTTTTTAAAGATTTTATTTATTTATTTGTCAGAGAGAGAGGAGCGAGAGTGAGCATAGGCAGACAGAGTGGCAGGTAGAGGCAGAGGGAGAAGCAGGCTCCCTGCCAAACAAGGAGCCCGATGTGGGACTCGATCCCAGGACGCTGGGATCATGACCTGAGCTGAAGGCAGCTGCTTAACCAACTGAGCCACCCAGGCGTCCCGAAAATATTTTTTATTTTAGAGTATTTTTACTCATCAAAAATTAATTTTGAGTACTCATGAACAGGCAAATATGCTAGAAGCTGCTAGAGATTTTTAAAGAATGTGTAAAATATAGTGTCTATCCTCGAGGGTAATCAATATGAAGGTAAACATTTATTTGAGCATTTATAATAATATGCAGAAAAGGTGTCCTGAGTATTTTATCAGCAAAGTGCAATAAAAGTTTAAAAGGAGCTTGGCATCATTGTCTTTTACCAGTCAACAGACAGAATGAGTGGACTGAAGGGTGCTAAAAAAACAGGTGGGGCAGAGAGTTCTATGAGTCATGCAGAAGGATTTACTTCATAATGATTTTTTTAAAGAAAAATAAAATTTTAATTAAGAAATAAAAATAAAAAATCTTTAATGTTTAGAATAATCTGGCATTGTGAACAGATCAGTCATGGCTGTTATGGAGGGTTTGGGCATGACACAGGGGTAACCAGCACAAAAGAAGTTATTAAAATAATATCTACTTGGACTCTAAGAGCTTAGATGGTGGTAGCAATGAATAGAAAGGCAGAGACAAATCAGAGCACCTCATAGAAAAAGAAAATGTAGGATTTGTCAATTCACTTATATGTCAAGAAATAGAGAGGAAATAGAGAAAGCTTAAGCCTAAGTGTCTGAGAATAACCAGAACCCATTGACAGAAAGAATAATGAAGTTAAAGGAAAGTACTAGTGTAGAAGGTGCATCAATGAAGAGTCAATATTACATATTTTAATTGAATTAAAATCACCTAAAAATGAATTAAATATATTCTTGCATAAACGCACACATATGTTTCAAATATATCCTTTTATAAAAGAACAGAAAAAAACAGTTATAACTAAGCTTAAAACATTATTTCAAAGTTATATTAATTCCTACTAATTTGTATGTCAATTGCAGAAGTAAATTGGTGTTACTTTTAAAATAAAAATCCATTTCCATTTGTAATGGTAATTGTTTTGATGATCTAGATCTGTGTCCTTACCACTACCAGCAAATATTTTGAGAATGAATTCTTAATACATGAATATTTAGTTTTATAAATTATATACTTGCATCTCTGTAATAATGTGTATGCTTTATAAAATATGCAAAATGGAAGCAAGCAAATGGAATAAACACTATTTTAAATATTTTATTCCACTTATTAAAAGCATAGCCCTTTGTTGGTGCTAACGAAAATTATAATGTCTTGACCTAAAGGCATGTGACTGACTAGGTCAGATTTGTCATTTTTTGAAATCGGTAGTGTGAGTTGACTGACAATGCATGCACTAAGGAAGTGGGAGAAATGTTCCTGTGCCCATTTTATTTCCTGCTGCTCATTTCTGTTTGAGTTATCAGTATTATGTTTCATAGTCAGTCTCTTCATAGGAAGAGTTTTCAAATACTAATTTTATCTGTGAAGGTTAATTTAGTAAAAACAGAGCAAAAATCTGTAAATGTCTTTATGATGTTTCATAAACTCCAATATGTAGCAAGAGAATGGAACTGAAGAAAACAACAAGACACTACTGTTAGCCTGTTCACCGCGACCCACCCATTTCTCCCCAAGGACACAGTGCATATGGTCTGAGAGAAGAGGCTGTCTGAGATTCAGCCTAGTGGAGCATGGGGGTTCATCTCTACCAAGTAATAATCTTAGGGCAATATCTTTCTTACTTTTAGATGAATATTAATCAACATCCTAATACTACCCCCCCCATCTAAATGCATTGCTTTGTCTTTTATTCATGTTGGAGTAGTGCTTGTTAAAACTTCCTGCAGGAGCCAATGCCACATTATAGTTAAGAGCTCAGGGTCTGAAGTCAATGTGCATGGGTTCAAAAGTGAACATTACCACTGAACCTCTTGCCTTCTGTTTCTTAACTCCCTCATCTGTAAAATGGGGATGTGAAATACTTTGTAGACCTGTTGGGAGGAATAATTAAAGTAAGATATAAGGCTCCGGAATGTGAAAAATGTGTAATGTGTGGTATGTAATAAGTCTTCAGTAACTATAAACTATTGTTGCTGTTGTTATATGGCAACAAAGAATCAGGTTCAGGTTACAGAAGGTATTATTACATTAGCTCCACAAAGCATATGCACATATATACTTGAGTTATTTGGCTTTACCTCAAACCCCCTTGCTTTTTGTCAGTCTTTAATATATCTTTGAAGGTGTGGGGGCCCCGTGTCAGTTCCTTTTATGATATATTAGCAGACTCCTTCTCTTCTAGAACATTAATTTTTATCATGTATTATAATATATTAGAAGTATTTAATAAATAGAATAGACTAAAAATAATCTGATGAAGTTATTATTTAAAAACCAAGCAAATGTGGCCTAATCTTTTTCTTGGAAAGAAACTCTTGGTTAAGGGATTCAGTATAATTTGCATTTCAAATGTAATGAGAATTATGTTGCCTCGTTTCATGTAATTATTTATTTTGAATAGCTTGTACTTGGCTAGCAATGATTTTCTTGTTTTTCTCATGAGAAAACAGGGTCCTTGGTTTGTCGAAGCAATACTGATAGTTCAGGCACTTACTTCAAGACACCCAATCAAACCAAAAGCCAACCCCCACCACACTAATAATGCAGCCTCTCCAACTTTCACTCAATATCCCCTAACTTGCTCTACATTTTCTTTATTTTCCCTGATTTAACACTTTCAAAATAACATGTAATTTATTTATTCATTTTATATGTTAACTGTCTTCCCCCCTTCCTGGCCCCACACACGCTCACATGAGAGTAGAGAATCTTTCTTGCTTTGTACTTTAATGTATTCCATGAAGCTAAAACAGTACCTGGAACATAGAGTCCTCAATAAATATACACAGAATGAATGATGGTGGTGTTTGGAACTGATGGAAATCAATTCCAGGGAGCTAGGTGTTCAAATTTTATAGCCCCAGGGTGAAGACATTTCCAGTGCAGCCGCAATTACCGACAGTTGACTGAGATGAATAGGGAATCATGTTCAAATATACACTATGTTTCCCTTAGTTACGGAGCCATTTTATATGGCTGGATATTTGAGCCTGTTGGGTTAGATAATCAGATGATGCAACAATAAAATTGCAACTTGAAGAACACTTTGATCTTGTAAAAAAAAAAAAAAAACCCTAGAGTTAAAAAAAAGAAAAAGTTAATGGCTTTCATTTTTCCCATTAATTAATCAGTAAGGTGGAACTAACCAGGTATTCATGACTAACTAACCAGAAAATGCCAAGCTAAATGGAGAAAACTATAAAAATCTCCATGGATTTCTTGAGCAGCAGCAGAAAAATCTCTGAATAAATTATCTGCTTTTCTTGGAATAGGTCACTTTGAGAAGTCTCTGAAAGTCTGTCTGATTTGTAACTATTACAGATCATTGAAGTGGTACCAGAAGTATAAATTTAAAGACTAAAATGTGTGCTGAACTGACTGTTCTAATTTACACAGTTCTGCTTCTAGAATCTCAAAGAAGCATTTAAGTTATTGTTTCTAATTTTTTCTAATTTCATCTAAACTGGCCAGGAAGTTACATAGTTATGAATTGTCTAACAATATAATCAGATGAAGTCAAGGCTGTCTCATTACTGTTAAAGGAACTGTGAACATGGAATCAGTACATAAAACATTTACAAAGATATGTTGACATATATTTTAATTTAAATTGAGATTGGATTCACCATAATCTATACTGATTCATTTCTACTAAACTGATACCTCTGCTATTTTAACTCAGCAGTAATTAAAGATGAAAGTATTTTGACATCTCTTTTAGGTAAGGCTGAAATTCTGACTTTGAAATACAATGTTAATTTGAATAAGCATCTACATTAGACACATGAGTGCAGTCATTTTGCTTTTCCCAGTGCATTTCTTCTAGGCCACAAAATATGATCAGAGACTAAATGTTAAGTGATCCTAACATTACTGTGTGAATTTTATTTGAATTCTCCAAACTTGTCTTCCTATCATTTTAATTGGAATGCTTTTGTTTTTATTTCTTTCCTATATTGTGTTTGATTTTTACAAATATCTTAAAATTTTTCTATGATAACAGTATTTTATAATCTCTTTTCTTACAGTGCAAAAAACTTCTGGTTTCTTGATGCATTACAATGATAATGAATTAAAGATTTAAAGTAGAAACTTGGGTTGTTTATTGACAGAATGAGCTTTCTGAACTTTGTTTTTCCTACCCTTTGTTTTTCCTACCCTTAGAAAACTTCGTTTTCTATTCCTAGGAATAGAAAACTTACCTAGAAAAATTAATAAGATATACATTAGATAAATCGTAAAAATATGCCTTATGCTTATAATTTTTTATGTATGAAAGAGTAGAAAACAAGAATAATCATAAGATTGCTTAAATTCCCATAGGAATTTCATTTTATGTGGAGGTTGGGATTCAGGTTTTGGATTCCTCATTTTTCTACTATGCTATACTACTATTGTATGCGTTTAATTCCAAAGTGTCCTGTCAGAGAACACTTTTTTATGATAAGAACATATTTACCTAATAGTAACAATAAGAAACATTCTGAGGACTGAAACTTTATCTGTCATCTCTCTTTCTAAAGTCCCTTTCTCAGTGTTCTGGAAGTACTTGTTTTCTGTAGCAAGTCTGCCTGTTTACCCCAACCCAGTCACCTGGTACCTGTCAGAAAGGTGATCAGCCCAGAATTGAATAAACATCCCTCGTTTTATTAGGACAAACTCCCTAGGTTATGCAAACAAGGCCAATATTAAAAATCCAATTTTTATTCAGTGTGCATCCCTCCACTAGTTAAACTGAGAACTCAAATTACTTGCCAATGTGAACCTCTTCATTTGGGTTAAATTAGAAAATGGCCCTGGAGAATTCCTTTCATGAGTACATAGGTAGCCTCACAGACCAAAATGGGAAAGAAAAAAAAGAAAAGTCACATTTAAAAGAAATAACTACTTGTTTTTACTTCAGTGCGTTCCTAAAAATCAATGATGCTGCAATGTGTTCTGCCGAACAGACGCTTCAGGTATCCACAAAGTGTTTACCTGATTGGGCCATGCTTTACTTGGTTAAATATAGGGACCCCAGAGGCAGTTCTGTATACCTTTTTCATTTCTTCCCTTTCCCCTATTATCCAGGCTGATGGTATGACTTGTTGGTAGCAAATATGCTTTACTTTCCAGTTTCTGAGCTTTTGATTATGTGAGGTACTTTTCACTTCCACCATAGCTCTATTACAAAAACTTTTCTTTCGCCAGATTCACTTGTAAATGCAAACCTTCCATGATGCTTTTCCTGATTCCCCATTAGGAGATAGGTTCTTTTTCCACACTATTTTTTTTCCCTTTCCCTATCTAGCTTATTTCAGCATCAATATAGATGAAGGAGAGAAAATGAGAAACAAAAGTGGAGATGCACCCTCCAAGTTCCTAAAGGAAAAACACACCTGTCAAATAGATGATAATATTATAAAAAATTTATAAAATCAGCTCTTAAAAGTATGAAACATATTACTATTCGGATTGTTTGGTGTCACATTTTTTTTAGTAAGGTAGAAAATAATGTCTACTTCCATGTACAAGGAACCTGAATATATAAACATCACATTACATCTGAGGAAAGCTGTGTCTACAAATTTAATCTCATATGATCGTTTTTGTGGGTCTGTTCCTAACTTCCTGCATGATAGCAAGGACTCAGGGAGAAGAAAATGATTCTTATTTACCGTCATATTTCTTATATAAACAAACACAATACTTTATCCATAGTCCAGACCCAGCAGGTATTGCATTGAATTAATTGATTCAAATACTCCATTAGTTTTCTTAATATTCCCAGAGAGAAATATGACTCATTACGAAAGAATTATGTAAGTGATGTTCTTTTTCACCCACTCCAACCATCAAAGTTCTGATTTTAATAGAGGAGTAATATCTCCCTGGTTCTTGGGGTTTTAAACTTGCATCTTTTGAAGAGGATTAAAGGATTTGTTGGAAATGGCACTCTATATTGGAAATTATATGTGGTCTATGATACGTAGGCATCTACAATAAGTTATGATAGTCCTTTCTGGTTTTCCTCCGCTGGTGATAACTTAAGTAGTGTGGCTAATGGAATCGTTCTGCTTTGGACTGGATTTCTGTACTTAGAGAACCTGGGGATTAATCATTTCCACCAGCAGCCTTTATCCCTTGCCTGCTTTCCTATCATGTCCTCTAGTCTCAAAATTCTTCCACCTATCCACAAAACAGTGTTTGCTTTGCTAAATGCAAGAATGGCTGCTTCACACTGAAACTTTCTCCATTTCTAAAGTGAACATCCTGTGTCTACAGCCTCTTCGAGAGATCAGCTTTTTCTTGCATGCTGTGGTTATGAGAAAGGCTTTTTAAAAACTGTTTTAATGGAAAGAATCACTTCCAGCTTAGAATCTAAGTTGAAAATGGATTCCCCAAAGTGCGGAGACCTGGAGGTCATAGCTCCTGTTGTGCAACTCCATTAACCATTCCCTGGATAGCAGATACTCTGGAGGAGCACATACCTCACCTCCCCCCACCCCATGAAGGCCTTAGGGAAACATTGTTTCTAAAAGAAAACAGGTTCTGGGCAAGAATTAAAAGCAGTCTCATAACCTAAGTGCAAGAATTCAGGCTTTTAAGCCTCATTGCTCTCGGATATATCATCAAAGTGACATTGCTGATAGAGGAAATTTGTGGTCTGACTATAGTTTTGCAATCAGAGCATTTTTTTTTTTTTTAAACTTACCCCCAGACTTCATCAACAGAGTATTTTGTTGTCTTTCCTCTATTTGCCTAGGAAACTACCTCATGCCATATACTTTCCCCTTCGGCTGAGGGATTCTGGCTGGCAAAGATAGATCCCTTTTAGGCCTTGGATTTAAATTTTTCTTTCCCTTCTTAGATGAATCACCTCGACCACCATGCCTCATAACAAGGCATGATTTGCTAGTCCTTCCATGACAGGTTAATACTGGATCAAGCTGAGAATGTATCTTGCTTACCTCCTATTATAATCTCAAAGATTGAAAGGATAAGTTTCATGGAAGCAGAGTCAATGTATATTTTTTTTACTGCTATATCACCAATGCCTAGCACAGTTCTCGGTCTGTACCATGTACTCAATGCATGTATGCAAAAGAATGGATAGATTATCAATATCTTTGATTTATATGCTTTGTTCAAGATGTTTTATCACCAGCTCATTTTTGTGTATACATATAGATTTTACTTCCATAGAAATTAATAGGTAATAAAAAGCTAACCTCTATTGAACAATTATTAAGCACTATTTTATGGACTATATACATATTAACTCATTCAGTTTATACTACTATGTTAATATTACTTCATTTTATAGATGAAGAAACTGAGTTAACTGTTCACAGACACTTAACTTACAGAGGTTAAGTATATTGCTCAGAGTAAAACAGCTGGTACGCAGCAAAGCTTGGATTTAATCATAGATGATCTTGTGCCAGAGCACTTGCAGGATCTCTGGATTCAAATCTTGGTTTGCTAAGTACTAGCTCCATGACTATTTGGATTTTCACTCACCTCTTAATTCTATCATCTGTAAATGGGACTAATATTTGCATCTACTGAATTGTTTCTTATGAGGAATAATTGAGATGCTACATAGAAAATGTGCTTAGAATTATTTTCTGGTATACAGAAAGTTTGCAATAAAAATAAGTCGTTAATATTATCATGATAAATTAAAAAACATATTATAATTTTTTTAAAGATTTTATTTATTTATTTGACAGAGAGAGATCACAAGCAGGCAGAGAGGCAGGCAGAGAGAGAGGAGGAAGCAGGCTCCCTGCTAAGCAGAGAGCCCGATGCGGGACTCGATCCCAGGGCTCTGAGATCATGACCTGAGCCGAAGGCAGCAGCTTAACCCACTGAGCCACCCAGGCGCCACCCATATTATAATTTTTAAATGGATGTGCCTTCATTTAAAGAAAATTAACTGGATACCTGATTTTTTTTGCAAAATGGAGATTTGAAGCATCACAAATACATACAAAAGACAGTTATCAAAAGCATAGCATGTTCACAAAATAGTAAAATATGCTGAGAGTTCTTTCTTTTAATTTCTAGTTAAGAAGTTGGAAGTTATTTTTTAGACAATGGGCATTCACAGAGATTTTCTAGGAAGACTGTTTTGAAATATGGGCTTCAGTAGAGGAAGAATCACTATAGTAAGTGCTATTAGGAAGTATATAATGTTTGGAAGGTCCTTGGTGGAGATGATCAATGAAAAGACCTAAACTTATCAATCCCCAGTTCACCAGTCTTAGTTTAAGTGGCAATATCACTCTCTAGAATATATTCAAAGTCAATCAACAGTCAGGCATCCCTGTTATTCTATGTTGTGAAGCAACAACTAGAGTGTAAAAGAATATGTTCTAATATGTTAAATTCTGCAATTGCTTAAAAACTGTATTTTATTAATTAAATTCATTTTTAAAATATCAGAGCAGTTAGATCATCTGACATTAAATGGGAGTTGATTTGACTATTACACAAAGTCAAAAGGATGATAAAATGAAAGTAAAGTTAATTGACATAAATTACAGTGTGGGAAAATCAAGTATCTCCATTTTAACATTTTACCTGATTTCCCAGAGATTTAATCTTTCATTTTTCTTTATATATCCTCTTGAGAATATTTGCTTCTTAGAAGTTTGCTAAGAAATCAAGTATCTCCATTAATCAGCCCATGATACAAAAGACTTTAAGACGGTTTAAACTCCTTTCCATGTAAGTAGTGACGACTTTGTTGAAACATACTTCAAAGTAGATTGACTTGACAATCCTCTTAAAAATAAAGCAGAGTGAAACAAAAGAAACCAAATGCCCAAGGTAGAAACTTAGAGCTTTGTCTTCATTGTCTATAGTCTTGGTATGTTGCTAATTTTATGCAAAATTCCTTTCCTTCTGTAAGAATTTTCTGCAGTCAAGTACTTAAATCCTGTCTTTCAAGATCAACATCTTTCCTGAAGCCTTCATTGTAGTCTTCCACCTATAATCTATTAAATCAAAAAAAAATCTTTGATTTTTCTCTTTAGAGTGTTTATTTTAATTTTTCCTGCCAATCATTCACTTTCCTTGTACTGGTAAGAGCACTTTAATTTTCCTCCATTTCATGAGGTCTTACTGGGACTCTTAATGCTGGCCCTGCCTTATCCGAGGGATGGACATGCACTCAACCAGACACTCCCTTCCAGGAATGACTATTCAGTGGAGCAACCCAAAGACAGAATAGTTAAAGCAGACTGATGCATCAAAATGATGCTGTAGAGAGCATGGTCTAGCCTATGAGAGGTATCTAGCTCCCTGTTTTGAAATCTTTTTTTTTTCCCCCCCTTCCAGCTTTTCAACACAAATATGTGAACTATCATATATCTTCCAAAGAACCAGTTTTGCTTAAGATAACCAGAGTCTTGGGGAACCTGGGTGGCCCAGCTGGTTGAATGTCTGACTCTCAGTCTTGACTCAGGTCATGATTTCAGGGATTGTGGGATTGAGCCCCGTGTCCCTCTGGGCTCTTGGCTGAGCAGGAAGTCTGCTTGAAGATTCTCTTTCTCTACCCTTACCCCCCATAAAGAAATAAATCTTAAAAAAAAAAAAGAAATGGGTAACCAGAGTCTGATCCTGTTTGATTGCCAAAGAACAATAACTGTGTATATCAGGTAACTTTTATAGAAGCCCTATATTTAGAATTTAGTTACATATTTATAAGTGCTTTCATAGTTTTTTTTTTCTTGATGTATTAATCTCACGTGTATAGTAAATTACAAATTCCTTCAGGGTTGAAACAAGTAGCATATTTTCAAGGCATCCTTCAACTTAGCAGTTGCTTAATAAATAATTGCTTAATAAGTAATTATTAAAATGATTCCCAGTTTTAACAGTAACAATTTACAGTTTTCAATTTACTTCATAAAATGAACTTGTTTTCATATCCATTGTGCTTACTCTCCAGGACAGGTGTTTTCATCATGCCTGAAGGAAGCGTTACAAATTGGAAAGAGCATGAACAGCATGAGGTTTGAACCCTGATCCCTCACTCAGGAGCTCTGACAGCCGGGGCATGTGATGTAATGTTCACATAGTCTGACTCCACTTCTATTAAAGAATAAATGGATAACTTCTACCTTGAAGTTGTGAGGCTCCAACGTGATCGTATAAAGAAAGTGTTATAAAATTGGCACTAACATTTAATAAGTGTTAATTTTTTATAATCATTTATAAATAAAGACAATGAGGCACAAAATATTTGAATGGATTTTGCCTCTTCACATCTCAGTAAGTAAGTGGCTGGGTGGGGAGAAGATATGGGTTGATGTATCCCAATAGCAAGGGCATCTGCTCTGTCCTTACTTATTAATATGTGGCTACCTTTACTTCTAGAAAATAAATGTATGTCCTGCTCTCTGCCTATCTCTATGGATATAATCTCTGAATCTTTTATTTATTTTAATTAAGGAGCTAAAATAAAATAACAACTTAAAAATATAAACACTTTAAAAAATAACAAAAATTTAAAAATAAACACTTGAAAAAATCAATGATTTATACTAATACAACGCCATAGCCCACTAAAACAAACAAAATAAAGAGGTTTTTTTAGATCATGATCACCCTTCAATATTAATACCTATTTTGGTTTCAAAATTACTAGTTATAAAACAGTAGGTATATAAGAATTTTCAAGTGGAGATCTAGAAAAGGTATAGTCTTCCAAACAGTACAATTCAGTTTTCATCCCTTTGCAAAGTAAAGAAATTTTGCAGACTGCTTCTGCAGTTGGCACTTGTTAATACTTAATTCCCCAACCCCTAAGCTGTGAGTGCAGTATGTGCGACGAATGCAATAGGCTTTCCGGGCGGTGGCAGACAGAACGCCTATCTATTTGCCACTTTACAGGTAGAGCTGGCCTCGAGCACAGAATTGGTATAAATGTATCTTCATCTTGCTGCTTGTCACACTAACCACCCCTTCTCGGTCAACCCTAAATTACAGTACTATTTGAACATAAAATGGAAAGTGATTCTTCTATAACAGATGTATTAGTTTGGTGAGATATACATGACCTGTATGGTTTTCCCTCAGTACTTAATATTTTGTCCTTTTCAGGGATAATTGGGTAAAAGTTTCAGAGGATTCTCTCTAAATTGGTGATAGGAGAAAAAGTGGGAAGTAGTTTCATTTCTTTCATATGAAAATTAAGCTGCAATCAATTTAATTTTCAGGTCATCAAACTAGAATATAGCTGAATTTACAAGGTTTACTATTTTTCGATCTCACCATAAAGGGGGAATCTTTAAGGACTTTGTCTTTTAGTTGCTTATATTTAATTTAATTATTAAAATCAAATAGCTTAAAGTTTTTAATTTATCATTAACTCTATTAACAGTCATTGAATACCTATCATGTGTTTGATGCTATATACTTTAAAAGGAAGTTTTATTCATTTATTACCGCCTCTATTTATCATTTGTGTTGACTTGTGTACTTTGTTCCAGGTACTAGGGATGTAATAGAGAACAATACAAATAGTTTCTAGGGATGCAATAGAAAACAATACAAACAAATGACCTTCTTTCATGCTTATGTTATGTGGGAGAAGATGGTCTATAAACTGAATTAATAAATTATATCACATCATAGACATTAATAAGGTAAGGTGTTTGGGCTTTCTGGGAGAGGTTTTCACTTTAAATTGTGTGGTCATGGCAGTTGTCACTAAGGTAATGAGATTTGGGAAATCTCTGAAAGAGGTAAGGTAGTGACCCATGGGTATATTTGGTAGAAGGAACAAGTAGTGCTCAAATCCCTGTACAACAAAATGTCAAAGGTGGTTAGGAACCAGGTAGGAGGCCAGGATAACTGGGGTGGAGGGAAAAAGAGGAGGAGTAGTAGGAGATAAGTCCTTGTCCCTATTAAGTTCATAGTCTAGGGGAAAAAGACAAGAGTATTGGTATTTCAAGTACAGTACAGGATTTGCTATATTCACAGTAATCTTAACTGTGAATGGGGCTTCTGTAAGAGACTGGGATCTTCCTGAAGAAGATGACCAAGAAATTAGTGAGATCTGAAGGTTGAGTACAAGTTAACTAGATGAGAGGATGGGGAAATCTGGAGAGGGGAGGAGGAAGAGAATATGGAAGGCATGGAGAGAGAGGACACGAAAATATACTCAAGAAACCACAATAAATTTTATATAACTAAGGAATTGTTAATTAGGAAATGATGATGTTTTATGTTATAAACCAAAGGATTTGTAGTTTGTTCTAAAAGCCAGGGAGTGCTATTGAAGTTCTCAATCAGGGGAATAATAAATATTGAGATACCATTGCAGATAGACGGAAGCTAAGCCAGTCTATTCATAGACAGTTAGAAGCCTATTGCTATAATCTATAGAAAGCCTGAACTGGGAAAGAAGAAATAAACAGGAAGTCATCAAGTTAGTATAATATTTACAGGTAGTAAATAGAGATTAAATAGATGGTTGGGGGGGGGGGGTCAAAAGGGATTGCAAATTTAACTCCTAAATTTTGAACATGGGAAGGAGTAGGAATGACCGTCATATCCAGTGGAAGAAGTTTGTGGAAAAAGATGATGGTAGTATTTTGAGACATGATGAATTTGAAGTGCTTGAGGACATTCAAGTTGAGATACCCCAAAATGGTATATCTAAGAATTATGTAAGCAGAAAGTCTGTGTTGTCACTTGTCTGGTGAAGTTAAAACCATACATTTGTATAAGGTTTACAGACAGAATATATAGAATTAGTAAGGCAAAATTCCAAATAGAGCACCCTGGGAAAATTTACATTTATGGGATGAATGGAAGAAAAGATGCAGCAAAGGAGACCAATAAGAAACAGCCAGAAAAACAAAAAAACAAAAAAACAAAAAACAAAAAAATAAAAATAAAAACAAGAGATAATGATGAGAAAAAAAAAGAGAGAAAAAGAGAGAGATAATGATGATGGGGGGGGAGTGATCAAGTCTTACAATTTTGAGAGTCTTAAAATACTTAGGTTTTATGGAATATTTACTAGTGCCCTTTATCCTGATTAAAGTATTTAGCCCCATAGGCATTTTGTATGAAACGAACTATTATAATCTCCAATTTTACATCTCAGAAAATAGAAATACTAATATTTAAATTTGTTGAGCTGGACACTTGATATCACCTTAAGCAGACTAAATAATTTAATTTTCACAATCCCACTTTGGAAAGTTCTATTTTCTTCCCATTTTACTTATATGATAATTGAGGCACAGCAAGTTTAAGTAAACTTGCTCAGGGTTACAGAACTAGCAAGTGTATATAGGCTCCACATTCCAAATATTTAGTCGCATTGTTGCTGTTTTTGTGAAATTGTGATAGAAACATGTGCTTTTACTTTTACAGTAGAGATGCCTGGGGAATAATAAGAGCAATTTCAGTGGAATTACAGGGACATACATACAGACTATATGGCATTAAAGAGTTAAGTGGGAAGCAAAGGAAGACAGCAATTTTGTGAAGTGTGGCAGTGAGAAGATGAAAATTGATGAATCAGGAACTAGAGATGTATGTGGGTTTAAACAATGATTTTGGTTTTTGTCTGTTTGTTTGCTTAAGAGGAAAGTAAGGTGAGTTGAAAAGTCCAGCATAAAAAGGGAATGATGGGGGTGCTGGGCGGCTCTTTTGGTTAAATGTCTGCCTTCTGCTTGGGTCCGGACTCCAGAGTCCTGGGATCGAGTCCCACATGGGGCTACCTGCTTAGCAGGGTGTCTGCTTCTCCCTTTGCCCTTACACCACTCGTGCTCTCTCTCTGACTCCCTTTCAATTAAATAAATAAAATCTTTTTAAAAAAAGATTTCTTTAAAAAAAAAAAAAAAAAGGAAAAGAAACAGGGAATGATGATGTAAGAAAGAGATGGAAGGATTGATAGAGCCGGGCACCAGAGAAGGTAGTGAGAGATGGTATTATAAAACGCAGGTAATAATTTACCATGTAAAAACAAAACAAAACAAAGCAGAAAACCTCACTGGCTGACATTTCCTCAGATAATGAGGACAACAGGAAAACTGTCCAGGATGCATCAGCATTTCCTCTTATCTCTCTAGAGATAAATGTGATTGTGAAAAGACCATCTTGCCTGGCCCTTATCTGGCCTCTGTTTTGTATCACTCCAATTAGGCGGTAAGCCTGAAAAAAAGTTGGCTCTGTGCTTGTGCCTTGTGAATCAAGGGGTCCAGAGGATACTAAAATAAAATTAACTTCTAAACCCATCACAGGATGGTTATTAAATTTGTTTATTTTCTTTTCAACCTAATTAGAAGCCTAGGGAATGACCTAGAGCTTAGCAGGTTTCTTAGTTTACTGACCAAGAAAGAGAATTCCTGAATTGGTCTCCTATCTGAAGGTTCTCATATCTCTGAATATGAGGTATTCAGAGATATGAGATAAATTGGAAGGAATCAAAATTTTGTCTCTTCTGGCATTTTTTAATATACTTTTCATCATACACACCTCAAATATAACTTATTTTAAAAGGGCATAATAAAAACTATGATATCATAAATATACCATTCATCTTTCCTTTATTCCCATAGGGTTACCAATGACACATATTCATAGCCTGTGTTGACAAGATGATTTTGTGGTTCTTCAGTGAGTAAATTCATTGAGTATCTAGGTTTAGGTCCATAGATTTAGTAATTTATTTTTTTTAAGATTTTATTTATTTGAGCGAGAGAGAGAGAGAACATGAGCAAGGGGAGGAAGGGGGAGAGGCAGGCTCCCCACTAAGCAGGCTCCCCACTGAGCCCCATGTGGGGCTCAATCCCAGGTTCCTGGGATCATGACCTCAGCCAAAAACAGACACTTATCCAACTGAGCCATCCAGGAACCCTCATAAATTTATTTTAGAAAAATTTCCTTTTACCTACATTCATAATTTACTCAAGAATTCTTCTGATTTCAACTGAAATTTTAGGTGGTAATCTTGACTAGAAGTTGTTGCATTTGCCTCTGCTTAATTAACCTTCTATATTTATTTGGCAATAGTAAATGGCAGTTACATTATGTGATTGGAAGACACAGGGCACAGCTTTATAGGGTTTACAGACAGCTTACTTTATAATATTGGACCAACAAAAATATCATATGAATATAGTTAACACAGCAGATTGCACTTACTCTTGACTCAAGCAATTACATACACTGGAACTCGTACATATAAACATCAGCTGGTATACTGTATTTTTTGAGGCTGATGTAATTTGCCTATTAGCTCTCTCATAAACTTTAGAACAAATGTTTTGAGATGAGGTCATAGCAATTTCCTTGATCTTTCAGTGCTTTACTAAATAATTTACTTGAGTAACCTTGTGGTAAGGATTCCTAGGGGAAAAAGTCCTCGTAAAACTCAGGGAATTAACCACTCACTTGCTCCTAAACTATCTATTCTGGACAAATGAGTCATTGATATATGTTACAGGGTTGTTAATATGCTATGCTCTCTTTAAAATTTTGAGAATTATTTCACAAAAACATAATTAAGCAAGAGAGTGAACTGAATTAGGGAGAGACATGCAGCTGGACTGTCATCTTCAAACTCATTTATTAAAACATTTGTGTGGAGATCAGACTACTATTAACTCTTCAAGAGATAATCCTATTGTATCCTTCTCCTGTCTGCTTCCTACCACCTTACAAGATGACAACTTATTATTTTATGCCACACTGTTCTATTATATTTTTTATATAAAGTAATATTATTTGATTATTTTTTAATTTAATAAATAAACTCATTGATGGTATAAGGGATTTTTTTTCCCACTTTTAATGTGAATGTAAGATATGAAGTCCCAGCTTCCTAATTCTTACAAATGTCAACAAGCAATATATTCATATTAAGAAACTGTTGAGAGGTATGCCTGGATGGCTCAGTCAGTTAAGTGTCCGACTCTTGACTTCAGCTCAGGTCATGATCTCATGGTCATGAGACAGAGCCCCAGGTCAGCTCCACACTCATCGGGAAGTCTGCTTGAGATTCCCCTTTTTGTGCTCTCTCTCTCAAATAAATAAATAAATCTTTCATAAAAACAACTGTTGAGAAATGGACACATATAAAGGGAAAATAACTTTTTAAATTTATATACTATATAAAAATAAAAGAAAGTACATGATTTACTGATGAAGAGATAGGAGAGAATTAGAATTTAAAGAGTTACAGTATGCATTTAAAATTCAATACACTTTAAGATATATATATTGATGGCCTAGAAAACTTTTCATGTCATGATCTTCAGTTCTGGCTCTGAGAGTTAATACCAAAACAAAACAAAACAAAACAGAATAAAAATAAAAATAAGAGATCTCTTGAAATTTTTCTGTTCAGATCAGGTTTCTATTGAGAAATAATTTAAATGAAATGAGATGAGTGGATATTAAGTACTTAATTAAAATTGCATTTTGTCAATTGAAGACACCTGTGTAAACACCAATCTGAAATAGTATAAAAAACATTTATTTCACCCCAGTGAGTTCCCTTGTGCCCCTTTTCAGTCAATTCCCACCTTTTCAGAAGGATCTTTCTTATTTCTGTCACCCTATAGCAATATTTGCCCTTTAAAGGTCAACTTCACTGAGGTATAATTCACAATGAGAGGCAATGATTTTAAGTGTACTGTTCAATGGCTACTGTTTAAGGAACTCATTTTTATCTTCCTACTTTCTTTCCTCATGCATCAACCTCCTACACTGCTCCAAGTAACCACCAGTCTTTTGTTACTAATAGTTTTAGTTTTTTTTAAAAAGATTATATTTATTTATTTGACAGAGAGAAATCACAAGTAGGCAGAGAGGCAGGCAGAGAGAGAGAGAGGAGGAAGCAGGCTCCCTGCTGAGCAGAGAGCCCGATGCGGGACTCGAACCCAGGGCTCTGAGATCATGACCTGAGCCGAAGGCAGTGGCTTAACCACTGAGCCACCCAGGCGCCCTAATAGTTTTAGTTTTATCTGTTCCAGGATTTTATATCAACGGAAGCATGTAGTTTATTACCTTTGTTATTTACTAATATTCCAATGAATGGATATACCATAATTCTCCTGAAGATGAAAATTTGGGTTAGTTTTAACTATGATTATATTACATAAAGTTGTAAGAGTAGATATCATAACAATTGTATATTCCACTCCAAAAACATCGTTTATCCTTAGGGTTTTTTTTAGGTCTTTTTTAGGTCTTTTTTTAGGTCTTTTTATTTTTATAAGCAATCTTTATGGTTTTCAGCATAAAAAGTCCATATATTTTATTTTTTTATATTATAACTGGTAACCTTTTAAATTTAATTTTATAATTTTCTGTTGCTAGTACATAGAAATGCAATTAATTTTGGTATACTGCAATGTATCCTGTGACCTTATATCCTTTGACTTTGCTTAATTCACTAAATGAATTAAGTTTTCTAGGTAACATAGTCATGTTTTCTACAAATCAATACACTTCTCTTCCCTTCTGAACTTTATGATTTTAATTTCTATTTTGCTGTCTTATTTCCATGGTTAAGACATCCAGTAAATGTTGAATAAAAGTAAAGCAAACATCATTACTTTTTTCCTGATCACAAGAGAAAAGGGTTTAAAGTTTTACATTAGATATGATGGTAACTACAGGTATTTTGTCAGTGCTTTTTACCAGATTAATGAAATTTTCTTTTATTTCTAGAATGTTGAGGGTTTTTTCCTTAAATCATGAATCATTGTGAGTTTCATCAGCTACTTCTGCACCTATTGAGATAATCCTATGATTTTTTTTCTTTAATTCTCTCTATGTGGTGAATTACATTGACTTTCTTTTATAAAATAAACATTGCAAGCTTGGAATAAATATCATTTGATCATGATTTCTTGTCATTTTTATATGACTAACCTCACTTTGCTAATACTTAGCTAAGAAGAATTGCATCTATGTTCATGCAAGATATAGTCTGATATTCTGCTTTTTTTGTCATGTCCTTGTCAAGTGCTCATCGAGTTTTTGCATTCTTCATAAAACAAGTTGGAAATTTATCTCCCCTCAGGTTTTTAAAATTTTGTGTAATGTTGGTAGTATTTTTTTAACCTCTTAATTCTTTCAAACACAATCCAAATTTCTTCTAAACTTTTTCTTAAAGTGAAGCTATTATATGCTTTGCTTACAAACAAGATATGAATTCTTGCTTAGGAAAATTTTCAACTATTCTACAACCATTTGATTAAATATAAAGTTGAAATTTATCACAAAGTCAGAACTGAATGTTTCAAAAAATGATAATCAATGAAGTCTATGTTTCAGGGCTCTTTTTTCACATTGATCATAACTTAATTTTAGTGGAGTCTGATTGCATAGCTTTTCCTTTTCCACAATCACCACAATACTGGGCAACTGCCACTGAAAAATGAAAAAAAAAAAAAAGGGGGGGAAATGATAGATGCATCCATACTATTTTCATTTGGTTTGCCTTTAGAAGTTTAGTAGTCAGATACAATGTGTTTATCTTAGCCCATTCTATGTCTTCCTTGTCTATTGAACAGTTTCTATTCATCCTTATATTACATGTCTACTGGCACCCTAAACGGTTACCTTAACCTCACTTCACAGCTGTCATGCCATTCTGGTACTCATCTATATTTCTACAGTCTGAAAAATTCTTATCACTTATCTCTTCAGATACTCCATTCAAGTCTATTTCTTAACCTTTCATTATACTTAATGCACCATCAAACCTCCTACTTTTACAACAGTTTCAGAAAAACATTAAGGCATCATTTTTTTTTCTCCATGCTGTAATCCCCATGTATACTTGCTTTTCTAAAATGATTGATAGTTTTATAAACTGACATTTCTTGTAAGGACTACTGCTGTCAACTTAGACAACATATTTTGTAAGTGAAGAATTTCGTGTGTTAGAGAAATAGAAATTCCAGTTAATAAGAAACAATAAAAACCCTATTTTTTCAAGTTCCAGTCATCTCAGAATCATAAATAATATAGCATCTATTAAAAATACTAAAACAACTTATTTTATCTTATATCCCAATATGTCTTCCTAAGGCAAAAGAACTTTATTTCACATGGAACCAACCACTAAGAACAGTAATAAGAAATAACATTATTTAGCTTATGATAGTTACATGGTTCTACACTAATAGTGTTGCAGATACATAGACCGCTGCTAATTTCTCCTGTTTATAATAAACACAAATAATTTGCAAATTTTAGTAGAAGAATTGTAATAATTCATACAATAATTTACAATAGGATACATACATAACAAAATGAAAAAGAGAGAAAAAGTCCTTGTGTATGGGGGAGGGACGAGAATGAAGTAGATAAAGTGAAAAGGAATTTAATGACCACCTAGAATGAGTACTAGAGCCTTAGAGCTAATCCATTATTTCAGAAAACAAAATAAAACACTAAATACAAACTAATAAGCAACAGTTGATTTCAGCCATCAATGACATCATAAGGCAAATGACAACTTATCAGTTTACAATCTAGATATTATGCCTATCAAACTAGACATTATGGCTATCAAAGCCCAGTATTCCTGAGACCATTTTTTATAGTCACCAAAACTTTTTGTTTTTACATTTACCACTAATATATGGGAACTTTCACTTATAAATGGCTGGGCCATCTGATGGGAAATTGAACCAGCGTCTTAAATTTTCACAACCTGATGTTATGGCTCAATGTCACTCTAAATCAAAGGCACTATTACTTGACGGCTACAAAATACAATTATCATCCCAAAACCAGAGTTTAAGTGACCTCATTTGCTCTCTTTTCTTACTGCATTTTTTTCCACCCAAATTAAGTAAAAGAAACATTTATATTATATGAGCTTGTCCTATGATTCTTAATATAAAGTTTGATCCAAATATATTTTAATACCATATTTTGCTGACTACATTAGTTTTGCTAAGTTATCAAGCACTTCATGAATTATTGTATCTCTCTCAAGTAACTGAATTTCCTACCTCTAAATTGCGTGGGGGTTTGTATTTTTAAAAACTATATATAAATGTATAAAGAATACAAATAATTTTTTCTTCTGAAAAAAACCGACAACAGAACTTTGCTCCATTCTCAGAGTATTATTCTGTCCTTTAACTGTAAATTTTTTTTTTAAATAGGCTATCTTTACTGCTTTCCCTCCAATATTTAACTAGAGTTAGCACTATTAATAGCACCATTGCTATTAATAAAATCTAGTTGTGAAATATTTCTTTTTCACATTTTTCATTTTCTTTGGTCATATTTTAACAAATTTCTCTTCATTTTTGCGTGGTATTGAATAGAGTAGGTTTCTTTCTATTCCTTGTTGTTTTTTTCTATTGCAAGGGCTCTCCTTATTTTTTAATGTAGAATTCCCAAGCTCCATCCTCATTTCTATAACTCCTATAAAATTCACTCACTTTAAAAAAATGTATTTTAACTACCACCACATTGTGTTTGTCTATTAAATATATGTTTAACCTGGAAGGAACTCTTTCCTGAGTCGCAGTTCAGTTGTCAGTTGCCTAATGGACCTCTCAAGTCAAATGACTTTCTTCACCTCAATGTATCTAAACTTTAACGCATCTCCATTTCAAAATCAGCAATCCTTCCAGTTTTCCCTTTTTTTCTAATGCTACAATCATTTCTAATGCTTTACTCAGTATAAAAACCTCAAAGTCATGCTCCACTCTCCCAATGTCTACTTACTATATTTTCAAGAATTTTATTCACCATTCATTTCTTTATATTTTCATTGCCTCTAACTACTTTGAACTCTTATCAATCCAGTACCAGCTCATTGTAAATATTAACCCACCCCAAAATATTCAATGGCTACATATTATCTATCAAAAGTTATTCAAATGCTATTATCTGGCATACACAACCCTCTAATAGTTGTCTTATATATTATTTTTAGGACCTACCATTCAGGGTTTTTCTTTATGCAACTCAAGTCCAAGTTATATTAAATAAATTCAAATGAGAAAATTTTTCTATGGACATCATATATGCCACATCTTCCTGAAGAATGACATTTTGTTTATGTTTCATAGTCACATATTCAAGTTGAATCTATAATTCAAGACCTAGAGCACTACTGTCTTCTCCTGTGAGTTGAAGTGATGCTACTCCTACCTCCTAATCTACAAGCTTGAAATAATGGCATTGTCATGTGGACTGTGTTTAAAAATGATCTGCCTTGGCACAGTATTTATACCTCTTGATAACATTTTCCATGAATATATTATTGATATATTATGTTTACCATAATATTTTTATCTTCCATCATACTTAGTATGGGGCCTCAAATACTTATTGAATGAGTAGTTCAATTTACTGAAATTCATTTTGTTACTATTGTTTGTCAAGTCGATTGGGTCATGGGTACACACACATTTGTTCAGACATTATTCTGGTGTGTCTGTGAGGTTGTTTCTGGGTGAGATTAATATTTGAATTGAGAGTCTTAGTAGACTGTTTTCCCCAATATGAGTGGGCCTCATCTGGTCAATTGAAGAATTGAATAGAAAAAAAGACTGAGTAAGAGGGAACTCCTCCCACCTGACTGTTTGTGTTGGAACATCAGTTTTTTCCTGCCTACAGACTCAAAATGAAAAATCAACACTTTCTGGGTCTTGAGTCTGCCAGCTTTCAGAATGGGACTTACACCATCAGCCCTCCTAGGTATCCAGATAATGGGACTTCACAGCCTCTATAATCATGTGAGCCAATTCTTTATTCTCTCTCTCTCTATCTATATGTGTATATATATGAGAGAATTCTATATTCTCTTAATATAGAAGAATCCCCAAGTTTCATACTTTTTATTTTTTCTTATATTATTTATATGTATCTATTTATCAATCTATATCTATCTATCTTTGACTCTGTTTCTCTGGAGAATGGTGAATAACATAATTGACATATAACTATGTCAGTTTTATATAATGATTTGATATATGTTGTTACTGTGAAATGATTACCATATTAAGTTTACTTAACATACATCACCTCATGCAGTTACACATTTTTTCTTGTGATAACTTTTCTCTAGTGATAACTTTTTTTTAAAGATTTTATTTATGTTGATGCAAATGTTGGGTATTCATCCTTTCTGATGGCTGAGTAATATTCCATTGTATGGACCACATCTTCTTTATCCATTCATCTGTTGAAGGGCATCTCGGTTCCTTCTACACTTTGGCTATTGTGGACATTGCTGCTATAATCATTGAGGTGCATATGACCCTTCTTTTCACTACATCTGTATCTTTGGGGTAAATACCCAGTAGTGCAATTGCAAGGTCATAGGGCAGTTAACTATTTTTAACTTCTTGAGGAACCTCCACACTGTTTTCCAAAGTGGCTATACCAACTTGCATTCCCACCAACAGTGTAAGAGGGTTTGCCTTGCTCCACAACCTCTCCAACATTAGTTGTTTCTTGCCTTTTCAATGGAACTGGGGGAGGTTATACTAAGTAAAATAAGCCAAACAGAGAAAGACAAATACCATGTAGTTTCACTTATTTGTGGAACATAAAGAATAGCATGGAGGACATTAGGAGAAGGAAGGGAAAAATGAAGTGGGGGAAATCAGAGGGGGAGACAAACCATGAGTTACTATCGACTCCTGGAATCAAACTGAGGGTTTTAGAGGGGAGGGGAGTGGGGGATGGGTGAGCCCAGTGATGGTATTAGGGAGGGTACTTACTGCATGGAGCACTGGGTGTTATATGTAAACAATGAATGATGGAACACCACATCAAAAACTAATGATGTGCTGTATGGTGACTAACATAACATAATTAAAAACTATTTCAAAATTTCTTTATTTATTAGACAGAGAAAGAGAGAGAGAGAGAGCATGCATAAGCAGAGTAAACAGCAGGATGAGGGAGAGAGAGAAGCAGGCTCCTCACCGAACACGGAGCCTGATGTGGGGCTAATCCCAGGATGCTGGGATCATGACCTAAGCTGAAGGCAAATGTTTAACCAACCGAGCCACCTAGGTGTCCCACTTGTGGTAACTTTTAAGATATATTTTCTTAGCAACTTGCAAATATACAATATTGTTAACTATCAGTATCAGACTTCAGAACAATTTAAAAAACCAGAAATTTTAAAATTAGGAAATAGTTTTTCTTTAACAGAATCTAGGGATTTATTTATTGTAAAAGTAAATTTAATTGTTCAATCAGTTACTTTATTTTTTTTTTTTTTTTTTTTTTTTTTTTTTTTTTTTTTTTTAAAGATTTTATTTATTTATTTGACAGAGAGAAATCACAAGTAGGCAGAGAGGCAGGCAGAGAGAGAGAGAGAGAGAGGAGGAAGCAGGCTCCCTGCTGAGCAGTGAGCCCGATGCGGGACTCGATCCCAGGACCCTGAGATCATGACCTGAGCCGAAGGCAGCGGCTTAACCACTGAGCCACCCAGGCACCCCAGTTACTTTATTTTTAATTATAAATTTGTTTTAATTATAATTAGTCACTCAAATATAACAAACACATAAAAGCTGCCAAATATTGCTAATTATTATTAAGGGAGAACATACTATTTAATAAACAAAATTGGCTTTTTAAAACTTCAGCATACTATTACAGAAAAAGCAAGGATGGATTACTATTTTCTTTTTTTGTGAAAAAAGAATTCACAAAATTTTACTTCAATTCAGTTATACTTCATAACCATTTTTAATCAACACATATATTTTTCTTTGTTTTACCCACCAAACACATCACCAAGATAAAGAGCCATATAATATTCTTTCTTTACGAAACATTTCTATGTAGAATACTCTTTTCTCCAGAACCCTCCTTCTTTAGCCATTCCTTCTTTCCCTAAACACTCTTAAATTCTCAGTATCATTTTCCTGCATTTAGGTGGTGGATACTTAAACACCAAGCAGGTTAGTCTGGGCAACATCATGTGTGGATTTGATTTTCCCTTGCTACCTAATTCACTTCCTTGAAAGGAAGCCATTTTATTTTCTAAAGGAAGCAAGTAAACATTCAGATGACAAGGGGTTAATTCATTGTAAAAATGAGATAGTTTTACAATGACATGTCTTGATATTTAGGAATAATAAGGCAATCATTTTTAAAAAGTTTTATCTAGAGCAGTGCTTCTCAAATTCTTTGAAATAGAGATCATCCATAAGCAAAGCAAAGGCTCCTTGTGCCCAACATCATAGCTCATTTCTAATTTAGGGGGCACAGAAGGGAGTGTAGAGTAGGATATAGTTGTTTGGTTATAACAGTCAGAGGTCTTTTTCCACAAAAAAATCGAAAAGAAAAATTTAATATATATCTACTGTATTAATAAAGGTATGACGTTATGGGTCAGTAATAGGGTATGGTTGTGTTTGAACCACAATACACATTTTTCTCAAGATGTAGACGTTTTTGTTTTTTGTTTTGTTTTGTTTTTTAGATAAAATGCTGTTGAAACGTATAGGTCACTAAACATATCTGTATTCAAATATTTTTATTAGTAATTATAAATGAAATTAAGCTAATAATTTATTTTCAAAAATTAAAAAAAAAATGATAGTCACGGGGCTGCCTTGGTAGTTCAGTTGTTAAGTGTGGGACTCTTGATTTCAACTCAGGTCATGATCTCAGGGTCTTGAGATTGAACTCCAAGTCCGGTCAGCCTCTGAACTCAGCCAGGAGTCTGCTTGAGATTCTCTCCTTCTCTCTCTGTCCCCTGCCCCACCCCTCCCTTGAGTGTGCAAACACTTGCACACATGCACTCTCTCACTCTAAAATAAATAAATACATCTTTAGAAAAAATGATAGAGTGTGTTTCTATAATTATTCTATTTAAATGAGTGATTTGTCAGTTATTTTAAAATGGATTATAAATCTTCCATTACCAATTAGTACTCTAAGCGGAGTTTTGCATATATAACTAAAATTAAGTGGTATATGTAGCAGATGTGTGTTATTTTTTTTAAGAATGAAAAATTCAGAATATTTTAAAAATAAATTATGGAGCTAATAAAGTGCTTATAAAATTGTTACTAGATTTATTGCCCATGCTTAGTAAAAATCCATCAATCAGTACAATAGAAAATTTAAAAAAATGAGAATATGAAAACTTGGATCTTCTAAAATTCTTATTTTATTTCAGAAAGTTGTGTCAATTCCTATAAAAATTTCTCTGTGAGAGAACAACTGCTACTTTTGTTAAGGTGATAATTATTTTTGAGAGAATCTATTCTTTCTGTGTAGCTCTCTCTTCAAAGCTACCTCCCACATTTTTTTTCTTTTTCTTTTTTCTTTTTGGTCTCAATATTCATGTAAACAGCCCAATTCTTGTTCTTGCTTACCATTTCTCTTGTATCCTTCTTTATCAACATCATGGTTGTCAAATAACTTGGGCTAAGGGAAGAACCATCATCTATGTAATACTTTGTTTTCATTTAGCTGTGCTTAAAAGAATGTTTTCTGGAGCACCAGAGTGGCTCTGTGGGTTAAGCCTCTGCCTTCAGCTCAGATCATGATCTCAGCATCCTGGGATCGGGCCCTGCATCGGGCTCTCTGCTCAGCATGGAGCCTGCTTCTCACTCGCTCTCTATTTGTGATCTTTGCCTATTTGTGATCTCTCTCTCTCTCTGTGTCAAATAAATATATAGAATATTTAAAAAAATAAAAGCACGTTTCAGACATATTATGCCAAATGTATAATTGTGGATAAATTACTAACCTTGTCCAGTGGTCTTCTTAAATTTTCCTTCAAAATAAAATATACCACTAAGTAAAACACTTTTCAAAATATCCTCTAAAATATAAAACCCTTTAAACAAGAATTATACATTTATATGAAGAGTTTTATAAAATATATTACCTGGAAAAAGAGGATTTAGAATAGCTGACTTATGATGTATTTTCTCCCTTTATTGAGGATATCCCCAGAGAAAAAGAAAAGAAGCAGGGAAGCCAGTCTAATCTTGTTATCTAAATCTTTGGGTAAATTGACTGATTAGATAGCTAGAAGGAAGAGAGCTGGCTTCTGAAATGCTCTGAGAATGATGCCCTGTCTGAAAATTATCTTTACTAACAGAACTCAGCATCTTTCATTCTCCAAAGGAATGCCACACAAGTTATGAAACCCTAAGTTTATGAAATGGGCAAGTTTCATAATTTAAGTTCTCCCCACTATGTTAGGTACCCCAAAAATGCCCTTTAAGGACCCCACTTTATGGGCCAGAGTGGCAAGTCCAACATTGTAAGAGGAACCTGAAGTACAGACTTGATAGCCTAGAACATACTGTATTTCATATGCGCTTCTTGATTGCCGATATCCTTAAAATTGTTTAGTAAAGTGTGATACGGACGGAGTAAGAGATCGAATTCATGTCAATCTGATTGGACAATCTGTTCCTATTTGTTAGCTCAGTACTCTTTTTTTTTTTTTTTAAATTAAAGATTTTACTTATTTTGTTGGAGAGAGAGAGCTAGAGGGAGCAGGAGCAGGAAGGGAAAGGAATAGGAAGCACCCCACTGAGCAGGGACCCCGATGAGGGACTTCATTCCCGGAACCCTGGCATTGCGACCTGAACAAAGGCAGATGATTTACTGACTGAGCCACCCTGGTGCCCCCTAGCTCAGTATTCTTATCTGGAGAATGACTTTGATGAGGCAAAGATAGGTTATTCACTGACAACATTGATCTCATAAACATGAAGAAACAAAATGTAAACTCAAATACAAACTTAAAATTGGAGAATATTATTGAAAGTTTCTGACAGTTATCAGAAAGAATTTAAGCTCATTAGTAAGTTGCCATCTTTGTTACTAGTTCTATATAACGGCAACGATCAAAGAATTATTCTGTAAAAATAACATTGGCCTGCTATCACGTGAATAATATACATTACATTTTTAGAGTTCACATATCCTGTGGTGTTGATTTATAACCATAGATGAACTAGAATTTAGTATACAGGGACACAATTTAAAGTGGTGGTTAAATTAAGATTTATTTACTTTCAAGCTTACTAGTCTTGGATATATTTCTAAAAACATGTTTAGCCAACATTTATACTTACATAATATGACTTTATCGATAAAAATTATATAAATTCTACAAAGATTTCTTATACACTAAACCATTTTCTTAAATAATATCTATCAGGCTTATTCCTTTCTATCAAAGTGTCAGTATGGCAATACTGACATCGTCATTGAAGTGATTTTTGTAGTCCTAACAATTACTATATATGATTTTCCATTAACATTATTAAATGTAATATAGACTGCTTTACCTTCTAACATTCTTAGCTCTAATTCTAGAATAATAAAACCTTATCTTTAAACTTTTTTGGGTAGCTAATTTTTTATTTGATTGCATATGTATAAAACTGAACTTAATTTTCTATAGTGTAACAAACAGTGTATCATTGATTATTGAAGCTGATTTTTATTAAAACACATTGGTTTGGGTCAGAATAGACCTTTCAAAGAGAGATTATAGGAAGAAATCATGATTGTTGCTGTCTATACTAGAGAATAAGGTGGAGGTTAACTTTTCAGTAAGATGTATCTAAGCTCTAGTTTCTACATGTTCCCCAAACATCCCCCCAACATAAAAACTCACACAAACATACACACTCATAAGCCTACAACCACACTCAGGTACACATGTTCTCAGTCTCATTTCTTGAAGGAAAAGACTATATTACACACACACACACACACACACACACTCACACACACACACAACTTGTTTTTTACATAAATTCCAGTTTAAAGGAAGAAGCCATGATATGGACCCTCACCATCTCTTTGGCTTACTGTCCTGCTTCTCTAGGCTAGCCAAATTAAAGTCAGATAGGAGAAACTTGCCTTTCCTCACTCACCATGTTTTTGTTTGTTTGTTGCCTTAATTCAGATTTTCATCTCAGATATCTTCTGTACCACAAAAGAGATGAGCAGACACAACCTTGTGATGTGTACTCCTTGGCAGTTTATAGAAAAAGGAGTCACTGAAGGGTTTTATGTAGGACCATACAGACTTAATTGATTCATGTTTTAAATGAATTCTTCTAGTACTTTTGTAGAAAATGAATCAAAGTAGAATCAATAAAAAGTTAAGAGGGTGTTACAGTTTTACAAAAGAGAGGATAGGAACCTTAAGTAACCACCATCATCATCATCATTAATAATAATAATAATAGAAAGAATAATAGGGGCTAATGTACCTTAATGGTTGGAGTTTACTACATAACCAAAACCTGACTTTATTTTGTGTTCACTATCCTTTTATTCTTTTATTTTTTTAAAGATTTTTTTATTTATTAATTTGACAGAGATCACAAGTAGGCAGAGAGGCAGGCAGGGAGAGAGAGAGGGGGAAGTAGGCTCCCCGCTGAGCAGAAAGCTGATGTGGGGCTCGATCCCAGGACCCCGGGTTCATGACCTGAGCTGAAGGCAGAGGCTTAACCCACTGAGCCACCCAGGCACCCCATCCACTATCCTTTTAAAACGAATACAATAGGTGTAGTGTTTCTCGTACTGTGAGAAAACTTGAGCAGTCTTCTGACTTTTCTGCTCAATCCCAGACAGTATGCAGTCCTAGTTTTTCACAGATTCATTCACTTGGTAATTAAAAATACTCAGATGGAAGTATTAATTGCATTAATCACAAGTCAGTCTTTTCTTTAAAGATTTATTTATTTATTTTAGAGAGAGAGAGTGCACACAGGAAGGGGCAGAAGGAGAAGGCAAGGAAGAGAGAGATCCAGGTGCGCCACTGAACACCCAGTCTCATGCAGGGCTGACAGGGGGACCGACTTCACATGCTGAGATCAGGACCCCAGTGGAAAGTGAGTCAAGGGTTGGAGCTCAACTGACTCAGCCAACCAGGTGCCCCACAAGTCAATCTTTTAAGTAAAACTTTTCTCTTCTCTCCCTACCTCAGTCTACATCTTGTGTTGAAAAGGAGGTATGCTCAGCTTTTCCTTTCTCCACTAAGCCCCACACTTCCACAAAGTTTAGTTGCTGTTTGACTACTTTTCAGATTCAAAGGAAGGATGATAGGGAAAAGGGGTAATCTGGCTGACCCCTTCTTTTTTGGGGTGTTTTCACAAGTTCTTTGAATGTTTCCAATGTTGTGAATGCCATGATATTCTCAGGCTGTATTTCTGCATGCTAGGTAAGGTATTTTATTTCCCTGTTCGCCTCTCCTTGCCATTGAGTTTAACAGGTAGGCAGCACCATACATATATTCCCAGAAGTTCCTCTTGGACAGGACTTAAAAATCTACTCCTTTTTCTGTCCTTGGATTTATATTTGCTCCTTCTGAAACATAGATGCATCCTTTGCAACTGAAATGGGAAATGAAAGCCTGCTCTCACCTAACTTCTCCCCCAAACTAGTCTGTCACCTCATATAGTGATTTCTAGATTTATTGATGAGAACAATATGTCACAAAACTATAGGTAAAACATATCAGACTCTCTGAATTGCTCCCTAAAGTGCAATCTCTGTTTGAGATGAAAAAGAGAGTAACCTACATTCTATCTTCTCTTGGGAAGAAGGAAGGATTTCATAAGATCTCTTTGAAATTTTTTTTTCAAATTGCTCCTGATCTTTTTTATAGTCTCATAGTGAGAGTGAAGTTTCAAATATCATGGATATGGTTTTGACTATTTCCTTTGTAAATCCTTATCCTGATCTGATTTTATAATTCAATATCTATTGTACCTTGGTTGCTTGCTGGAAACTTAAATTTTAACATAACATTAAAGCACCATTTTTTTACATTTAACTTTTTGTGGACACTTATAAAAGCTTCACATGTATCAACTCACTACCTTCTCACAATAACCCTGAGTGGAAGAAATTATTATCTTACTGATTCATATAAAAGCACTTACAGTAGAGACAGATAGAAGGGCATAAATTCCAAGAGATATTTAGGGGATATAATCAGTAATAAGTCTTGATTAGATGTTAGAGGTTACGGAGGATTAGATACGACTCTTGGGATTCTTAGCATGAGTGTCTGGTTGGATGAACTTGCTATCAAAGAATAATAATTTTAAAAATGCAGAGTAAAAACCCTTCCAAAAGTGATGGGTACACTTTGGACAAGACCTGCCAGGGGTGATGCTTAACAAGTGGCTTAGTATTAAAATCTGAATCTTGGGGAAAAGATGGGGTAAAAATAAATATTGGAATATATCCATCTATATGTGATTGCTGAAACCCTATTGATCAACAAAAAGAGTCAGAGAAGAAGATATAGGAAGCTAGAGGAAAACAAGGAAACTATTGTATGCTTGAATTTATGAAAACAGCATATCAGGAGATTATCACTGTATGAAATGATGACATAAACAAAATAAGAATTGAAAAAGACTAACTGGGAGTAGAAATTATGTGGTACTTAGAACACTTAAAAAGAACAAATTTACCACTCAGATGTTGTAGAAGCCAGATGACATTGGGTAGAACTGAACATAGAATGTATTAGTTAAGATCCCTGCAAAAAGGATCCATAAAATTAAGATAATTAGAGGAGCATTTAATGAAGGGGTGATTTATAAAAATAAGGGGAATAGGGGTGCCTGGGTGAGTCAGTTCATTGAGTGCCTGACTCCTGATTTTGGCTCAGGTCATGGTCTTAGGATTGTGAGGTAAAACCCTGCATTAGGCTCTACACTGGGAGTGGACCCCATTTAAGATTCTCTCTTTCCCTTTCTCCCTGCTCACCCTCCTCTAAGGAAGGAAGGAAGGAAGGAAGGAAGGAAGAAGGAAGGAAAAAAGAAAGATCAAAAAGGCTAATACAATAGGCTAGGTCCTAAAAGCAGGATTCCATTATCACTTCCAAAGCTATGGATAATGTGATGGGACAGGTTGCCAGAACTGAGAGAAAAATAATTCTGTGTGGAGAGACCACCTGAAAGAGGTAAGAGTTCCAGTCAAGATACCCAGAGTGCAGGGTAGCTCAGTGGGTTAAGGCCTTCAGCTCAGGTCATGGTCCCAGGGTCCTGGGGTCAAGCCCCGCATTGGGCTTTCTGCTCGACGGGGATCCTGCTTCCTCTTCTCTCTCTCTCTGCCTGCCTCTCTGCCTACTTGTGATCTCTGTCAAATAAATAAATAAAATCTAAAAAAAAAAAAAAAAAAAAGAAAAAAAAAAGATACCCAGAGTGCAGCAACTCCACAGGTAAATGGATATTTTTATCTCACTTCCCTCCTGCTAAGATTCTACATGTGTCTCATACCATCAAAACTCAACTGGACATTGTAGGACAAAGTAGTTCATTGATATATTCCATACAGGTCAGCCTGGATCTGGAGAAATGAAGATATCCAGCCAAATATGGTTAAAAGAAGTGTTAAGATCAAGAGTAGACTACAGTTTAAAGAACTCTCAATAATAAGAAGAAAAATCAGCTGGCACCAGAAAGGAAGGCATGAGAAGTCAGAAATGAGTTGTTAGAATGAATAAGCATTGAGCCTGTTAACATGCTATGAAGAAGGATGCCTTGATGGAGGATGGGTTGAAAAAGTAGGATCCAGAGCTGGTCATTATTAGAACAAGATTCTAGAGGAGACAGAGTTAGGGTCAAGGCACAGGTTGAGGTTTGGTCTTATATAGGAAGAGATACATTTCTTCCTCTTATATTTTAGAAAAAAATAAGGATTTATGCATATGTAGATATGTGTTATGTATGGGAAATAATATCTTAGAGACATCATCTGGGTGGCCTTCATTTTCTTCATAAAGTGTAGGATAAAACTATTAAGATTGAAGACTATTGAGTAAAGGACAACATAAAGTATCTTTTTAGATACAGAAAGGGCTATACAGAAAGGTGTGTCTCCAGAAGTTCCAGTTTTCAGTTAAGGCAAGATAAAGTAAAAGCCTTCTGTGGAAATATTGAGACATCAGGGAAGTTGGTTCATAAGCAAACAAACTGCAGAGAATGAAGGTTGGGGTAGTGTCTGTAGTTGCAAGAGTAAAATATTTTTAAAAATATTTTTAAGATTTATTTATTTATTTTAGAGAGAGAACAAGTGCAAACAGGGGCAGAGGGAAAAGGAGAGAGAGAATCTCAAGCAGACTCTATATTGAGCTGGGAGCTCGATCCCCACCATGATCCCCTTGAGATCATGTCCTGAGCTAAAATCAAGAGTCAGCTGCTCAACTGACTGAGCCACCAGGCACCCCAGAAAATATATATATATATATTTTTTTTTTGTAAACTAGGAATAAGTGAGTATAAAGCATACCTAGTTAATTTTTTTTCTTTTAAAACCAGAAGTCAATATATTTTATCTCATTTTGTGATTTTATTGCTCCTACTGTTTCCTGTTATGCAGTAAAGGACAGTGAAGAAGGAATATTCTTATGCACAAATCCATAAGTTATAGAGTTGGAAAACAAGAGTTTTGAATGCTTATAAATGGAGAGAGAAACAAAAGTAATACCCTTGCTGAAATATGTCAGAAGTTAACAACAAGCCAGAAAATGCCAGAGACATTTTCCTAACACTAATTATAATATAAAAATTACAAAATATGATCTGATCAGAAGTAGAATCTATTTGGATGATTTTCATAATTTTTATTCTTTAAATCTGAGCATCCAATAAATTCTTAATCTAATTTCCAGATAATTGTCTTACTTAGAAATTACATGAGAAATAGTTATATTGAACTTAATTCTGACCTCCACAAAAATGCTTACTAGCAATGTCATCTTGACATAAACCTTAAGTCATAGTAGCTCTGTCATCCTGTGTTTACTAGAGAAAGAATGGAATTCTGACAAACCAGGCTTTTTAGTAAAAAATAATAAAATAGGAAAATTTTATTATTATTCAACAGTCAAAAATGTTGACTGAAAAGCCAACTCAAAAGGGATGAATAGAAGATGCTAAAAATGTAATTCAGATAATACAGTTGCAAATAATTACATTGAAAAATTTAAAGCAAGGTAAGAAAAATAAAGGGTTAGGTGGAAAATTCTCCAAAGATCTAGGAATTCAAAAGAAGTGTGTAAGATAAAATGAAGAATGGGTCACTAGGAACAAATAAAAAACAGTGTCATATTCTTTTGAGGACAGGGCTACAAGTATTGAGTTTCACACTTTAGTGGAGAAATGATAGATAATTTAGAAGAGTGTTAGAAGGATATTTAGAAATCTTGATACCATATTTTGTAAGGGATGGTTAAACAACTGTAACCAATGCAGCTAGTTGAGTTAATTCTTTTACTCAACAGTGTCATTATCCCCTTTATATTGGGTCCTGCTTCTCTATCCCTGCTATGATCTTAGGCATATTTCAAAAACTATCTACTTTACATTGTTGGAATAGTTTAATTTTCAGGGATCAAAAAAAAAAAAGTCCCATTAAATAAAAGCTTTGATCCCCTATCTGATTTAATATACCTCTTCTCCCCAGATCAGATTTAAGGCGGTGAAGGCAGTGGAGAAGGAAGAAGCAGTCTACTCATTAGTTTTTCTCTATCTGGTCCTTAATGCCTCCTTTCTGGAACAAGCTGCTTCTGGCTCCTCCATGGCCCAGGGAATAGGTGAGTGGAAAAGGGCCAAGATCTTATTTGAGTAGCAGGGATTAATTGCTGATATCAATTCACTACTTAGGTAGAACTTTTGCAAGATGGGTATAGCCTGTGCCATCCATTCTGTAAGTATGGCTTCTTCCATTAACACTCTCTCTTTACTCTGCTCTGACAGGCATTCCAGGACTCTCTGATTCCTTGGCATTATTCCAAGTAAGAGTAAAGCAACAGTCTTCTCTCTTCTGATTTCTAGTTGGCTCTATTGAAGCTGTTTCTTTAAATAACTCTTTCCCTACCCCCCATTCATGTTCTGTAATAATTCTGAACACCCTCATAAAGATTAAGCATGCAGGTTGGGGAGTAGAAATCAACTTTTTTTCTATCCAAACAGAAGAGGGTGAAGAAAAGATTCTGAGTATGCATCTCTATAAATAAATTATCACTCTGAATGTCTTCCTTTGATTTTCCTCTTCTTTTTTATAACTGAGATATAAGAAAGGGGCAAAAAGTCCACCCATCATCCAATACCTCTCTTTAGAATGTGTTGGCACTTAATGTCCATGGACCTCAAAAACAAAACAAACAACAATAACAACAACAACAAAACAAAAACAAGAAAAGCCACGAAGAACATCTTGTCACTCTTGTTATCATGAAAAAGGCTTAATGTTTATTGTACTTAAGGGTATCTAATGACACGGAACATTAGAGACTTATTTCTCTATCTCCAGAAGGAGATTCAAGATCACCGGTGATGGATTTAGTGATACAAATGCGGGAAGGAGTCCCATCTATTATAAAGGGATGAGCTGCTCTTCTCTGGAAATTTTCAAGTAGATTTTGGAACTATTTAGTGACTATATAGAGCCGAATCATGTGTAAGCCTGTTCTTCTTCTGGAGGATCACAAAGTTCTTCCATGTATGGAATAATGTATGGAATATGCTTCTTAGTCTTTAGTAAGATTTTGAATTCTCTAATTAAATAATTAAAATGGTAGTCATGGAACAATCTGAAAAAGAAACAACAATAATCCTGACTGCATTTATAGTTTTCTTATTTTGTTTTAAATTTATTGTTTTTCAGTGGCATCATTATTAATTTTTCATATAGGAAAATTCTCTGCTCATAAATGTTTATTAGAATACTTTATTTGATAGACTAATTACATAACATTGTATTAAAAAGTTATTTTCTATCACTGGGTTTATTTGAGAAGTTTCAGGGTAAAAGCTGTATCAGTCTTCACTCAAGCCATTTAAAAAGAGAAAACTTAACAGACTTAAGTTAATGTTTTCTCTTTTCTGTACTGTCTCAAACATTAGAGCATGCGTACCTATTTGAACTACTAGTTAAGGAATAAGAACATCCCATATGCAGCTAAGTGCATTGTGAATGTTTCCACACAATGAATGTATCAGTCACATATGGATGACTCCCCTGTCTCCTTGCTCAGTGGCTCCTTGTAAGCCGCATACCAAAGATTTAGCAAAAAAAATCTAATTCATTCTATGAAAGTCAACTATAAAATTCTGCTTACAATGGAGAATGTCATTACCAGTAAAGATACAGAAAGATAATGGGAGCATAACCTGGATTTATCTTATGCCACTGAATGCAGGCCAAAATAATTGAGATTCTAGCTTCTTTAGTCATCTTTGGAAACCAAGATTCAAAAAATGATTAGACTGCTTTCTTGGATTAAGACATATTAGTTTTAACAAGTAATGGGGGAACACAGAATTAACAAAAAAGTAAATGCTAAGTGTGCTTTTCATTTTAAAAATCTTACTTCTCAAAGAAGAATGATATTTTCATGAGGTTAGAAATTTTTTTCTAAGTTAACTACTACATAACTTTTCTTAATAGAGCTTTCTCTTTACTAGGTTTTTTTTTTTTTCTTCAAGATTTTATTTATTCACTTGAGAGAGAGGGGGAAAGCACAAGCTGAGGTTGGGGGAGAGGTAGAGGGAGAAGCAGACTCCCCACTGAGCAGGGAGCCCAAGGCAGGGCTCTATCTCAGGATCCTGAGATGATGACCTGAACCAAAGGCACATGCTTAATCATCTGAGCCACCCAGGCACTTGTATTTGAATACAAGTTCAAAGGAAACTACAATTTTTCTGTATATTTCCTTATTATTTTAATATAAACAGCTCTGGTTGCAATAGTTTATAGCTGTAAATGATTTTTTAAAAATATAGATTTAATCTAAACAATACATATCTTCAGTTTGAAATATACTAATTTTACGTGTGTATGTATATATCATAATCAGTTTAAATTTTCTAACAAGGAAAACTCATAATAGTAAATATATATAATTTATAAAGTTATCTAGAATAAATTACTTCATCCAGTCATTTCAGTGGATGGATGAAAATAAAAATCTTTATGTATTCTCTTTTTATGTATGTAGAATCTGAAGTAATAGATTAATAAAATTATCAATAAAATTAATAAAACTGTGATTATATAATAGAATTCAAGAACAAAATTCTTCCTAGGACCTTTGCTCTATGTTTTTGTATCTTTTCTAAATATAAAGCATCGACATAAAGATATGTTTTAATGATACATGACTAATCAACTTCCTAAGTGTGATGTCTAAGAATTTTCTTAACTATGAAAATATTAAAACAAAACCATTATTGAATAGTAACAAAAACTCTCAAACATCATATTGTTATCACATAAGGAACACAATTATATAATATCTTTCATATTTGTTTTTTTAAGCTAATATTTTTATCAGCAACAGAAGAAGTGAAATAGGAAGCAAAAGTTATTTAAAATAGAAGACTAAAACCTTTAAAATACATAAGGCAGGAAATAACTTTTTACATACTATTTCACTTGGTAAATTATGTTGTATTTTAGGAGAGAGAAAGATGGAGGGAAAGGAGGGGACAGAGAAAGGATGTGTATACTACAAGTGCTTTCATGAAAAGAGTATTCAGATGATTTAGTTAAGATCAATAGGTGGTGTTCTGAAAGCTGTTTCTCCTTTGTAAGAATGGTGGCCATTAATGATTCTTTCAGAAAGAAAAAAAGATGGAAAAAGGACAGTATTCGGTAGTACAGTGAACATTGCTAGAGAGTAGTGACTCAAGGAAATAGAGCCAAAGTCAGAGAAGTAAAGGCAAATGAACAAAATGTGCCACCAAAGGAAGAGAAGATTATGAGTATCTCTCGAATTTTGAGTTGGACATATGACTGCTAATTCGTGGATCAAAAGTTGTGTCTATATATCCATAACAAAATGAGACATATATAACTTTGTCTTTTGAACTATCTATCTACAGGTCCTGAAAATTCCTATCAGGAACATTTTTTGGTTGTTCTTACTATATTGTTATGTATATGTATATGTATATGTATATGTATATGTATGTAGGTATGTAGGTGTATGATAAATATGTCTTTATCTCTAGAATGTTCTTTATGATGAGGGATTATTTATTTAAATATTTCTTCAGGGCATAAATTTAGTATCTGGAACATTGTGTTCAACAAATATTTTTATAATTAATGAATAAGAAATTGTTTTGAATAACTAATGCTGAAGGCCAAAGTTAGAATCCTAGTTAAATCTAGTAACTGTTAGTTCTGAGTTGCTATTACTGATGCAGATATTGAACAGCATAAGCCATCAAAATTATGCCAGCTTCCATACCCTAAATTCAAATTAGAAGAAATAAACTTATGAGAAAATATCTGAAGAGAGCAGCTAGATTGGAGAATGACCTAGTAAAATAAATGGGTCAACAGAGATGGAAATCTGAGGTAAGTTTATAGGTGAATTCTATGATGAACACATGTTTTGACTGCATCTGAAGGAAAAATCAGAAAGTCAGGGAAAAAAATCATAAGTCAAAACCTCATCTATCTAGAATAGACTGTATATTTCGTGGTTTAGAATCAAACACCATTGTCTTACACATCATATCTGTTCAATTAGTATTTGTTTAATGAGTAAATGGACCCAAGTGGAGTTTTCTTCACCATTTTATGCAAGTAAGAAACTATAAACAAGGACTACTGCAATAAATTTTAGAAAGTCCAATAACCTTTGTAATTTTCCCATGTTTGTTTCTTTTGTTGTCTTCAGACTTTAATGTAGTTATTGGCTAGAAAAATCATTACAATTAGATTTTTTGTAAACTTCAGAGGCAATGGGAACAGGAAATCTGAGGAAAATGATGACAACAGAAATGGGTACCCTAGGCAGAAGAAAGGATGATGAAAACCATCAAAGAAGCTTAAATTTCTGACTTTATGCAACAGAAGACAGCTAGAGAAGCCAAATTAGGTTTGAAAAAGGATGCAATGGCTTAACATTCATTCATTCAATTTAACATTCTACCAAAAAAAAAAAAAAATTAGCAGAGCGTTTTGGTGCCTCAGTCCATTCATTAAGCATCTGACTCTTGGTTTTGGCTTAGGTCATGATCTTGTGGCATGAGCTTGAGCCCTGCATCAAGCTCTGTGCTCCGCATGGAGTCTGCTTCTCTCTCCCTCTCCCTCTACTTGTCATCCCATTCATGATCTCTCTCAAAAAAATAATGATATATAAAATCTTTAAAAAATAATCACCCAATCTCTAATTGTATATTCATATAGAAAATTAAATAGCTCAGGGATGAGACGACATGGATGGACCTAGAGGGTAGTGAAATAAGTGAAATAAAACAAGGAAAGAAAAATACCATATGATTTCACTCATATGTAAAATCTAGAAAACAAATTAAAAGGCCAAATCACACCTGTGAATACAGAGAACAAACTCCTGGTTGCCAGAGGGAAGGGTAGAGGTATGGGCAAAATAGGTGGAGAGTGGGAGTACAGGCTTCCAGTTATGGAATTAATCAGTCACAAGAATAAAAAGCAGAGCAGAGGGAATATAGGAAATGATGTTGTTGTTTTTTTTACAGTCAATGATATTGTAATAGTGTTGTATGACGAGAGATGTTAGGTACATTTGTGGGAAGACTAACATAACATATAGGGATGGTGAATCACTATGTAACACTGTGTGTCAACTATACACTAGTTAAAAAAATTAATTAAAAAAAGCTTTATGATAATTTATTTTCAAAGAGAACTTGTTGAACTAACTTTTTAATATGTGACTTTTTCCCTTTTAATATTAAATTATAAGCAATATTCTGGGGATATGGTAGCTTATCTCTCTGAATTTCCCATAAACATGAAAGTATAGAGAAACTAAAAATTATGGACTACATCTAAAACAAAAGTATGTGAACACATATGCCAATGAAATCCACAAAAATATATGAGTAGGGTCAAACTACCTAGAGGTACAAGATCCATGTAATTTCCCAACAGTAGAAGAGGAAACAAAGGAAAGTAATTGGATCTGTGAAACACCGGAGAAAATGACCCTGACATCACTGACAGTGCCCTCAAGAAAGTACTGTGTGCTGATTGTAGAGAAGTTGTTGAGCTGGAAAGGTTTTTAAGCATCCTTTTCATAGAGGTCAAAGGAAAACACTGTGAAGTTTAGAGTAGCTAGAGAATCTAGGCATATGAACCTCAGAACTCACCTACAGAAGATTCCAGTGTGAACAAATTCTATACTGAGGGAGAAAAGAAACCTTTTTCTAGTAGAATGCAAATTGAGGAAGAAATGAAAATAGGGCACATGAATTGAAATAAAAGGTGTCTGTGTGTGTGTGTGTGTGTGTGTGTGTGTGTGTGTAGGCACACATATGTGCATGATATAATAGAACCAAAGCTATTCATACTGATTATATCAATAAATAGAAATGCTTTAACACATTTATTAGAAGAAAATGTGTTCACCTTGACTAACAAAGCTATATCTCTTTGCACTATTGTGGATTGATTTCTAGATTTTTTTGGTTAAAAAACCAAATCAAGGATAGAGAAGTGCACAGTGTATAATGTTTTTTTATCTTAGAAAAGAGGGTGTATATGTAATATATATGTATCTACTTATATTAAAAAAATAGAATGGTAAACCAAAATTAGCTTTTGAAGGGTAACCTACATGGGATTGATAGAAGATAGGATAGAGATAAAAGTCAGACTTCTTTAAGTATACCTTGTTTAGTGAAGTTTTCTTTGGAAGCATCTAACAAATTTACATGAATTTCAAACATTAAATTTTCAAAAAGCCATCTATAAATAGTAAAAATAAAATGAAAGAAATGAAGGTACATATGTATTTAGTTAGAGGTATAACCACACAGTGGGGTACTAGCCAATGGGCCTTTTAATCAAAGTAATTGTTCTATAAATTTCTACTGGGATAAACCTCAAGAACAAGAAGAACTTGTTATTAATAATTACATTGGCGTTATTATTCTAATAATGTTGGGAGATAATGCATATTGTGAGATATGGCAAATAAATCATTTGTGCTCTTCAGTTACTCTCAGTGTCATTGAATGCCTCTCAGCTTTGGAGAAAGGAGATACACATGTGAAACAGAAATAAAACCTGTGGTTTAATCTGAATTGAAAATATGACATTTAGATAATGCATTTCATATTAAAACAATGAACGTTCTCAGAGCAGGAACATGTATTTATTTAAGTGAATTTATATATATTCACATATATATATATACACACATATGTATATTTTTAAATTCACTCATTCCTAAGGACACGGAAAACAAAAAGCAAATAACTGTCCATAGTTGAAGACCAATTAATCAACACTCTTTTTTGAAAACAAGTAGGTTAAAAAAAAGGATCTATTTCTCCCTTCCTTTATGAACTCTACCAGTAGCAACCAAATAGTAGAGATGTTTATCTCTTCTTGTCTCTACTACTCCAACTAATGAATAAATAAGGAATTACATCACCATTTTATAACACCTAATGAATTAATGGAGTGAGGCATTGATCATGAATGGCTGCTAAAACTACATAGACAACCAGATATTGTCTGGCTTCTGATAAAAGAAAACAACCTCCTTTTTGAAGAAGTCTTACTTGAATATTGAATCTGGGTCTCATCTTGTCTCTAGATCCAACTCTCAATTTATAAAAAGTACATAAGATTGGACAAATTATTTAACAAATGATTATTTTTTCTTAGATCTCTTTATTATTATTTATTAACTATAACTATTAAAACATGTGAATATTTATCAAGTGTCTCAGCCTTCCAAAAAAATTTTTCCAGTTAATTGAAAGAAAATTCAAACAGGTTTAAAAAATCCTCAATATTAAACAAGGCTATGATGCAAATCAATTCAAGGTGATTTCTGGTTAGCCATGTGCTGACAGCCTAGCTAATGATATTCTCTGAGAAAGATTACCTCTGAATGAAAGTGTATCCCTGAAATATGAATGTAAAAAAAAAGATTAAATGTCTTGTTTTGAAGTTAATTTAATCACTGAGCTTTGATATCTATCTCCTTTTCATTTCAAGAATGTTACTGATCATTATAACCAGAATTTGGTGTTTTCCATTTATTTTTCCCTGACACATCACATTATGTACTGGTGAGATAGTCTGAGGCCCTGCCTATAGGTTTGAATTTTTTCAACACAGACTCAGTAAAGACTCTATCCATCAAATATTTGTGGGTGTAACTTGAGAAATAAAAAACAAGTGGTAATTTTTTCCTTATGAAGTAATGGCTTCTTGTGAGAGGGCTTAGTTACTCAGTAATGCATTCATTGTCATCAAATATTTATTGAATGTCCATTATAAGCAAACTTCTAAGGGGGTCTTAGAGATATGATTATTTACTTACTAAATATATTTAACAGTTTATAGTAGTTACTATATGCTGAACATCTTTACAACGGGAAGATATGATTTAAACTCAAGAGTTTGGGCTCAGATTCTGTGACAAAGGTTCTTAAATTTTTTTCCATTCACATTTTAATGTCCCAGTAATTTACTTCATGGTGTTTCTAGACGAAAAGAAATAGATCTTAGAGTCCTATTATTGTGCATTTAGCTTCCTAAACTTAATAATAGTAGTATAGGTGGTGCCTGACAAATGTCCCTGTGTTTCTCTCAAATATTTAAAAGATCCTGGGAGTTTATTGCATGCCCCAGGGTGCCAACATACAAAGTTTGGGAAATACAGATTTACTTGTTTAACCACTACAGATGTAGTCCCTACTCCTTGTGTCTTTGAACACAAAGAAACCAGAAATATCCTATCAATTTTAAAAATTATTTTTAAAAATCAAAACAACATACAAACAAAATTATGACTAAAAATGCAAAATAAAATTCCAACAAATATGTATTTTAAAGTATTTGTTCTCAGTCATGGTCTTCTACTAATATACTTGAATGTGTCTAATAATTGGCAGAAGTATTATAAGAATGTTAAAGTATCCAAGGTTTGAGAATGATGTACATTTTAAAAACAAAAGCAATTCAAAGTTATCACTAACATGTACTTCATTTCCACATATTTTATTGAATGGAGGAAATAAACTATTACACACATATCTAGCTTATCAGAAATTATTCATTACTTATCTTTATATAAGATACATTCATGAATATAGTTAATATACTTGTGCTCATCATGGGGCATATCTTTTGCAGAAATATGAAGTCAGAAACTACCTTTTAAAGCTACATAAAGGCAGCGTGATAAAGAATATAGGTTTTCAGAAATGAGAGACATGGAATAGAACCCTGGCTCAAAAAATAAATAACTGTGAGGTCACGGAAAAACTACCAAATGTCTCTTTGCACATCAGTTTCCTTATCTATAAAACGGGCAAATAATATTCAATTTGCAACTTGTGATTTGAATGATACCAAGAATACTTATACATGTTATTAATGGAATCAATATTGAATAAATAAAATAAATAAGAGATATTAAAAAGTTGACTTCATAGACTGTTATATGAATAATCAAAAGGCACTGGTACTACAGAATGGGAAGAAATTACAGCTTGAGAGATCAAAAAAGATGCACAGGAGTGGCTTTTGGAAGTAGGTTAGAGAGGTGACTTTCAAAGTTTTTGCCATGACTACATACAAATAAATACATTTTTATTTGACTCATTAATTTTATATAATTTTAACTATAATTAGATTTTTATATTTGATGCATCTTGCTTCTAAACAACCTTCTAAATCATTTTTATACCCCATAGATTGGCAGAAACTGATTTAAAGAATGAGCAGAATTGGAGTTGGAACATTTATTTCAGAATCAAATAATACAGAAATTGGGCTGATCCTTCTAATAGTATGGTGGACTTAGATATTGTCCAATAAAGTTATAAACATTAAATTATAAAATTATAACTGTACTTGGAATAAATTACAATGGCATATGTGTTTTATATCCCTGTGCTCACTAAAATTAAGAAAGGAAAGTTTAAAGATTCAAGAGTAATAAACACATACACACACACAACTGTAAACTGAAACATGAGTAGGGAGCAATGAGGAAGAAGCAAGTGAGTAGGGGAGGGTATATATATATATATATATGGTAAAGGGTGTTTTATAGGGAAACAAGCTAAGTCTTAGAGCCATGGCAAGATGGGAAGGTAAAGTAAAGATTCTCCAATTAAATCAAGGGCCTTGTTAAGAGTTAAAATAGTCTACATCAATTGTAACTACTAATTCAGTAGTAGAAAATAATTCAAATTCACTCTGGTGAGAAGGATCCCTAAGTGTAGTCCCTACACATTTTCACAGGTTAAACTCAAAATCAAATGTTCCAAACATGTAAAGAAACATGCCCCCATGAGTAAAAGTCAGTAGGAAGGAAGGAAGGGTGGGGAGCGGATTTATACAACCAAGAATACCAGATACTAGAGTTATTAGAGGAATAATACAATATAATTATGTATGAATGTGTAAAGAAAAACAGATAAAATAAGCAAGCAAAACAAAACAAAAATAACCAGGCAAATTTCACAAAACTCGCCAATAAACATATGAAAAGATTCTCAAACTCATTAGTAATCATGAAAATTCAAATTATATTACAATGGATGTTATTTCACACTCACTGGATGAAGAAGAATTAAAGTCTAGAAATGTTAAATGTTGGCAAGAGTGTAAAGCAATGGGAACTTTTATACTCTCCTAGTGGGAATGCAAATTGGTAGAATCATTTATAAAACAATTTGGCACTAATCATAAAAATGAAAATGTGCATTCTCTACAACTTAGCAATTCTACACATAAAAAATTCTAATGAGCTCTAATAAGAAAAACACATATATATGAGACCCTTTGTTTTTACATGCAAAGTCTAAGGGTAAGGGGAAAATAAACCTACATCCATAAGGGGAACAAGGAAATTTGCCTAGGTAGTAGGGAAAATTTGCCTAGGTTCTGGAAGAATTTACAGCTATAAACCAATTCTTAAATATGTTTGAAGTCCAAAATCATGAGCAAAACAAACAAGAAATAAACAAAAAACCTCATTGGGAAATTAAATTAAAAATTATCTTTTGTTGGTAGTGTTCCCTAGGAGATTGATATAAGTGAATATAGATCTCTTAGGGGAATTCAACTTCAACTGAGAACTGTAGTAATTTCCATAGGGATAATCAATGAAAGGAATGGACATGCTTTTAGCTGTGGAAGTTATTCAATAGGAACCTTCTCTCACAAGGGTGTTCTAGGTCTTGCTATTGCTGAATGCCTGACCTCTCAGCCATAGAGACTGACATTGAACATTTGACCTCCTACCATAACTTGAGACCGCTTTCCTCTGGAGCAGGCAGTGAGTATCTTTGCAGAAGTGACATCTGCTCCTAACATGGATTTGCCTTCCCTGTTTACAGTACTTTTGTGTTTTATTTTGCTTGGATTAAGGTTGAGATACAATAGCAAGAGTGAGGAGTATGTTGAGTCTTATTTAGTAGAAGGAAAAATTGATGTGAGAGAAAGGAGGAGGAATTGTTGTTGCAAAGTTCATGAGCAATCAATTACATATAAGGCTACTGATTCTTGAAATGGCAAAGGATTGGGGGTTATGGATAGTTGAAGTAGATCTCCTGGTACCTTGCCCAAATTACTTTTACCAAAAGGTATATCCATCTCCCACGTGCTGAAGTACTTTCTGCTAATGGCCCATAGCTGTTCCCTTCTATAAGAATCACTTATATCCTAGGTAACACAGGAACCTTAATGCTAGACAGTTACGCAGAACTAGCCCCAGGCCCCACTCCCATCCCAGACAAATGACTCTGAAACAGCTTATGCCAGAGATCCCCCATGGAGAAATATTGAAACTAGTTTCTAGCTGAGATCTCTTCTTCCCCACCTGGCCCTGCCCTGTTCTAAGCATTTTCTCAATAAATCTCTTAAACAAGAATTCCCTGTTCAGATTCTGCTTCTAGAGAGCCCACCCACAACTATATGGTCAACTAATTGCCAACAAGGCAGTGAAGAATATCCAATAGAAAAACGTATTTTCAAAAAATGGTGTTGGGAAAACTGGAGAGCAACATGCAGAAGAATGAGACTGGGCCACTTTCTTTTCTTTATTTTTTCTTAAAGATTCTATTCCTTTGAGAGAGAGAAAGAGCACAGAAGGGGAGTGAGTATCAGGCTCCTCATGGAGTGGAGAGCCTGATGCAGGGCTCAATCCCAGGACCCTGAGATCATGACCCAAGCCAAAGGCAGACACTTGACTGATGAGCCACCCAGGCACCCCTGGACCACTTTCTTACATCATACACAAAAACAAATCCAAAATGGATGAAATACCCAAATGTGAGACAGGAATCAATCAAAATCCTAGAGGAAAATACAGGCAGCAACCTCTCTGAAGTCAACTGCAGTAACTTTTTTGCTAGACACATCCCCAGAAGTAAGGGAAACAAAAGAAAAAAATGAACTATTGGGACTTCATCAAGATAAAAAGTTTCTTCACAGTGAAGGAAACAACAAAACTAAAAGGTAGTCTATGGAATGGGAGAAGATATTTGCAAATGACATATACAATAAATGGTTAGTATCCAAAATCTGTAAAGAACTTATCAAACTCAACACCCCAAGAAACAAATGTTCCAGTTAAGAAATGGGCAGAGGACATGAAGAGACATTTTTCCAAAGAAGACATCCAAATGGCCAACAGACACATGGAAAGATGTTCACTATCACTCATCATCAGGGAAATACACATCAAAACTATGATGAGAAACTACTTCACACCTCTAAGAATGAGTAAAATTAACACAGGAAACAACAGGTGTTGATGAGGAAATGGAGAAAGGGGCACCCTCATGCACTGTTGGTGGGAATGCAAGCTGGTGTAGCCACTCTTGAAAACAATATGAGGTTCCTCTAAACCTTAAAAATAGAACTACCCTGCAACCCAGCAATTGCACTATTAGGTCTTTATCAAAAAGATACAAAAATACTGATTCAAAGGGATACATGTACACTGATGTTTACAGTAGCAATGTCCACAATAGCCAAACTATGGAAAGAGCCCAGATACTGATATTGATTGACAGATGAATGGATAAAGAAGACGTGGTGTATGTGTTTGTGTGCGTGTGTGTGTGTGTGTATTATATATATATATATATATATATATATATATATATGAATACATATTGGAATATATATTGAGATATATGAATATTGGAATATTGCTCAACCATCAAAAAGAATGAAATCTTGCAATTTGTAATGACAGGAATGGAGTTAGAGTGCATTATGCTAAGCCAAATGAGTCAGTCAGAGAAAGACAAACACCATATGATTTCACTTGTATGTGGATTTTAAGAAACAAAACAGATGAATATGGGGAAGAGCAAAAAAAAAAAAAAAGATGGAGGCAAACCTTAAGAGATGCTTAACTACAGAGAACCAACCAAAGGTTGATGGAGGGAAGGTTGCCTGGGGATGTGCTAAATGGTTGATGGGTAGTAAGGACACCACTTGTTGTGTTGAGTATTGGGTGTTATATGTATGTGATGAATCACTAAATTCTACTCTTAACACCAATATTATACTATAGTTAACAAATAAATAAAAATAAAATTCCCCCAAAATTTTTGAAAAAAAATGGTGGTAAATTAAAAACAAAAAAAAGAGAGAGAGAGCCCAAACTAAGATAACTTCAAGGAAATCACTGTCCAGATCTTTATCTTCTGTATGTTCTTTTTCCTATAAATCTGTTTAGTATTTCCTGCATTCATAGTAGTCCATCTGCAACTTGTAAAGGAAACCATACCACTTACCTCAATTCTGTCCTACTGTGGTACATTTTCCCAAGGTAAAAAATCTCTTGGCTATATGTGGAGATGGAGAAGGGGTAATTCATAATGTTTATTTCATGATAGCCTCCTTTAATTATTAATGATTCACCATAAACGCATTGGTTTCTTATATTTCCCTGTTTGGTATGTATGTATGTATCAGATTAGATAGATATAGAGATACATTTGGTAGTAAGAGTAATCTGTTAAGCTTGCATTTTAGCCCTTAGTTATTTATTCATATATCTGAGGGGCACCTGGGTGGCTCAGTCAGTTAAGTGACCAACTCTTGATTTTGGCTTAGGTCATCAGCTTAGGGTGGTGCGATCAAGTCCCATGTTGGGCTCCTTGCTTAGTGGAGTCTGCTTCTCTCCCTCCCCCTTTACCTCTTCCTGCATGCTTACTCACACACTCTCTCTCTGTCTCTCAAATAAATAAATTAATCTTTAAGAAAAAAGAAATATGAATTGGGGTGATTGGAGTAATGACAGCTGTTGATTAATGTATCTTGCATTTCTGAATTGTTGTCAAATATTCATTGCACTTTCTTTTCATATTTTTGAATAAATACATCTCACATAGTCTCAAAATTCATCCCAAGTATGTACCTTTAGCTGGAATAAAAATCACATTCTAACAGCTTAAGTACTTAATGGTGTTCATTCTTTTAAATGTAATTGGAATATTTTCAAGATTTTTAAATTTTATAAATGAAACAAGATGGGATTGGGAGGGAGACAAACCATAAGTGACTCTTAATCTCACAAAACAAACTGAGGGTTTCTGGGGGGAGGGGGGTTGGGAGAAGGGGGGATGGGGTTATGGACATTGTGGGGGCGGTGTGCTTTGGTGAGTGCTGTGGGGTGTGTGGACCTAGCGATTCACGGACCTGTACCCCTGGGGATAAAAATATAAGTTTATAAAAAATAAAAAATAAAAAAAAAAGATTTTTAAATTTTACAAAATAAAATAGATAAAAACCACTGAGAAAAAATTTGTAAGATTTTGTTTCCAGATATAGTAGTAAGATAATTAAAAACCATCTTATCAGATATATCACAAACTCATCCAATTAGAGTCAATTTTTTTCATTTTATAAAATATTTACTATTTTAAAAATCTACTAAAATAAAATATGCTAGGACTCTAAAATAAAATGAGTCTAATATAGACTCATTATATTTTAACAGTTTATATATTTATTTTTTACACAACCTATATATATTAATAGCACTATTTTTGGGTTTTTACATCACTGTTATTAATTATTCCCCAAAGATAAACACCAGATAAATAGCCACAAATTTGCCAAAAAAAAAAAAAAAAACCATGGCTTTTAGCCACACATTTGCCAAAAATATCCATGGCTTTCTTTGCTTTGCTCCATAAATAATATTCTAATTACACATTATTAGCATTATTATAAATGTAAGAAATTAAAATAGCACATATATTTATGATTATCTTACAACATTTTAAAAAGGAATAATTAAAATCAAACAGACATTCTGTTTGATTTTAATTTTCATTGCTTTGTTTATAACCTATTTGATAAGATGCATTCATAATTTATTTCAGAGTAGTTTAGATATTATTATTAAAAATGTATTTTTAAAAATTTAATGGGGATAGGCTTTTTCTGAGAGCAAATAAGTCTAATTTGGCCAGTAGCCTTGATAGTAAAGACCACACTTGATTTTTTGGGGGTTTAATGTCAGATATATTGAAGTTAATTGAGCCAAATCCACAGCTCCATAGTTATGTTGGCTATATATCTATGTATCTACATTTTTATGTTCTTATTAACTATCATCTTTTGCTTTCTCTCTAATTTCCAATAAAGTATCTTATGAAAAATAATAAAGTGTTAAAGTTGTAATAAAATTAACAATATTTTGATTTTTCCCAACCCTCGTTGAGTATCAGATTAGACAAAATGCTATTATGTGAATTAATATGTAAAGTATTTATTGGATAAATGTGGGAAAGTATTTTTGAGTTCTTTCCAGAAACTTATTAAGGGACAATCTCTAATGACTGGGTGAAAATTCATCCAGTTAAACAGCAGGAGCTTTATCATTTCTTACCTGAAAAAAATTTAAAAAGCATCTAACCTGGCTAACTTTTTTTTTTTTAATATAATTTTTTATTTTTTATAAACATATATTTTTATCCCCAGGGGTACAGGTCTGTGAATCACCAGGTTTACACACTTCACAGCACTCACCAAAACACATACCCTCCCCAATGTCCATAATACCACCCCCTTCTCCCAAACCTGGCTAACTTTTTATTGATAGATCTTTAAAAATAGCCTTTTTTAAAATAAAAGATAGCTATGTGGGTTTTGTGTGTGTATGTATGTGTGTGTCAGGAGTGGGGCATAAGCATGCTTTCACATGCATCTACTTTGGAAGAAGTTAAAAGAATTGAATCATTGCTAAAAGACAACTTCTACTCCCAGTTACTGTTATATAAACAAGGCTTTTAACATTTACTTTTATAAAAACAAAAAGAATAGGAAGATAACTGGTGTTGAACTGGTCTCTTTCTAAAAGAAGACAAAATCATCCATGGAAACATAAACTAATTGAAAAAATTCTTTATTCAACTCCTAAAGAGATCATTTCAAATAATATATTTTATGCTTATTAATTCCTTTTCAAAGATCATTGCATTTTGATTGAAATCATACTAATGATGATGCCAATTCAATCCAGATGTATTTTTTAAGACTTAGAATTTTATTGAAAAAGAAAATAGAACACAATACAGATTTCAATGCATTTTTCTAGAATTATGTAAGAGATTTCCATATCTACATTACATTAGGCTAGTGTTTTTTTGTGTGGTAAATTGAGTCGAATCAGAGTTGTAGGAGGAAAATAGATGAAAACAGGGGTTTCGCATATTAAAGATGGACTTCTCTGCGGTTACTCTGTGTCTCCCAGCCCCCCATCACCGTAACTGAGGATGCTGAATTATTTTTTATTGAAGACAGTTGTTGGAACCACTTGGCTCAAAACAAGATTTGTGCCTCATCTTTAGAATAGTGTACTCTATCAATACCAATATTTTGAAACTTATTTGTTTTGCAAGTTAGAGATGATAACCTTTCAGGAATGCACTGTGTTAAAAATTGACATTGGTTAAAAATGGTGACTTTCCTTTGGAAGTTGGGTAAAAGCTAAATATACAAAGGGTACTAGAAAAGGAGACCAGTAAGATGTCAGGACCTCTCACCGTCTCTTGAGAACGTTGTCACTGACTATTGTAAACCACTCCTGCTAGGAATATCTTTGCAGGTTACACATAGGTCAGCCATTTGGTAGATCTTTGCTCTAGATATAGATGACCAGGTAGTACTAAGCACCTTCTTGAGAAGTTATAGATTAAAAATTTTTGTAATTGTGTTTTTCTCCAATGAAATTTAGCAGCTGGACTCATAGGTTAACTGGACAGTTAGATACAAAACAAGGCTGGAGTGTGGCCTGTGAGATATGGGCAGAAATTGCAAGTGTATACAAGGGATTAAAACTATAGTGAATTGGGGTTACCTGGCTGGCTCAGCTGGTAGAGCATATGACTCTTGATCTCAGGCTTATGAGTTCAAGTCCCACATTGGGCATGGAGCCTACTTAAACCAAAACCAAAACCAAAACTGTAGTGAATTAGTTGGGAAATGAGAACGTGTGAGCAATAAGGATGATATAAACAATTTTTGGAGTTGGGGTGATAGAGAAAAATATAAGGTGATGGAATGAAAAAGGAAGTTTAAAACTGAGGTTATGTAAAATATATGCTTGATGCTATTTTTGTTATATCAATACAAAATAATCAGATTGTAGACTTGGAGTTTTTATACCTCATCATAGAACCTCTAGTCCATTATGGGAGTGACTTATTTTCAATACCTTGCTTTCGTATTATATCATCCATTAACAGCAAAGACCCTCATGATAATATTTTGGGTCTGTTCTATGTCGGTGTCCTGGGCAATCACAATCCTCAAACTTGTAAAAATACTGTACCACCATTGAAACTTCTCTGAAAGCATCAATTGCAATTATTACAAAGTGACCTTCCAGAAGTATGTAAACAGTAAGAGTCTACTTAATCTATCATAAATTATTCTGGCTTACTTGGTATATGTTGCTTTGAAAGTGAAGTAACACACACACACACACACACACACACACACACACACACACATACACACACCACTTATTCAGTTGTTTTTTAATGGAATGAAATAATTCAGAGGCTGCCCAGAGATATTAAGATACTTATAGTTATGGTCATGGCCATGCTTTAGAAACATACTTCTAGGTTTCATAGAAATAATGATATCATTTTATGGGAAACTTTGCTTTCATTTTCAATAATAAATCGGGTAGAATTATAGCTTGTAATATTTTAGTCATGCTTGGTTATTGTATCCATGAATCTTAGCAGGTACTACTGGGAGGAGAATGCACAGTTTGTGAGAATCATAAAGGATTCATAGTCTGTGTTTGCATGTTCTCTCCCAAAAGAACTGTGACTAGTCACAATTCTAAACTGTGAGATGTGAGATGCTATAGTACATTAGATACTTACAACTGTAGAAATAAGTAGGGTGTACATGCATTGATAATATAATATCTCCTTTGAACAACAACAACAAAAATAATATGTTTGTAACGCAAAATATTCAGTTCCAGAAACAAATCCTCTGATTAAACAGTGGAAAATGGTTTCTTGAAATGATATATTGCATTTTATTTAGATTGTAACTATTGCAGTAAAATTGTTCTAAGTACCTCTAAACTTACTTAAATAAGAATATACTTTTGGAATTTCACTCAATTTTTATAGGTAAAATTCTTTCTTACGTTATAAGATTTTACTGAGCCAGGAGGTATTCACTGGCTTCCTTTATTTACTTTGTTTGTGACAAGAGTAGGTTATTATTTGTATTTTTTAGTTTTATTAAATTCTTACTTGCTTTATGATTTTATTTAGTTTTAAAGGTGTTCCCAACAGTAGTTCAAACTTTAGAGCCTCTACATAGTTTACCTAAGTTTATATAAAGCATATATTTCTGTAAAATATATGTGGAAATTGGCCTCTAGCTTCCCAAACATTGGAGGATTGCCTTGAAATTTTACACGAATCTAAACCTAAACACTTTTCCATCTCTAGACTTTTTTAAAGTGCTCACTTTGGAGCACATATACTAAAATTCTAGGCTTTCTTTTAAAATCAGTGGTTGTCTGTGGTTGTTCCACAAGCCAGAATTGTCAATAGGTACAAATTTATTTATTTATTTTAAAAATTAATTTATTTTGGAGGGAGGGGGAGGGGCAGAGTTGAAAGAGAATCTCCAGCAGACTCCACACTGAGTGTGGAGCCTGAAGGGGACTCAATTCCAGGACCCTGAGATCATGACCTCAGCCAAAATCAAGTCCAATACCTAACCAACTGAGCCATCCAGGTGTCCCAGGTAATCAGGTTTTAACATCATTTTACCCCTTATAAAATTTTTATCCAACTCTCTTCAGAAGACACATACATATAAATTTTCATTCACCTATTCATTCAAATATTCAGTGAATACTATAAACATTGTACAGCATTAGCAATTTAATTCTAACTCAATTAGCATGAATATTAAATACCTGCCTAGAGAAAGGTATTTAAGAAAGAATGATAAACACTTTGAAAACTTTATTGTGATTTCTGAGGAAAAACTACAAAATAAATGCTGATATGAGATGTAGCTGTAAACTAATTTAAAAGGAAAACCAAAAATATTTTATGTCAAAATGTCTGTGTATTACTTAAGCAATATACAAGTGTATATAAAGAAATAAGGTCATTTTTTTCCATATAGAGCTCAGTGAAAAACTATGGTGGCCAGCATAGCATATCCTGAACCACCAATAAATGGAGGCTCCAACATACATTATGGAAGATTAATTTACTGAGTCAAGGTAAAACTGAATGAGAAACACATTTCTCTCAGGGTCAGTGGCCGTGAGAGACTATGTAGCTGAAATAGGCATTTAAACAAAATTTTGTTGTCTGATTTACAAAGAAATTTGGATAGTAACCATTGTAGAACATGCTAACTACTAGTAAAGAATTAGTAGTGGAATTTGAGGAAAACACAATATACTCGATGTACTGAAATAGAATGGACTTATCCTTTAAAAATGATGAGAGCTGGGGTGCCTGGGTGGCTTAATTGGTTGAGCATTGGACTCTTGATCTTGGCTCAGGTCAGGTCTCCAAAGTTGTGGGATCAAGGCCATGTCAGGTTCTGCACTCAGGATAGAGTCTGCTTGTCGCACTCCCTCTGCTCCTCCCCCTGCGCGCACTCTCTCTATCTCTCACATAAATTAATAGATAAGATTTTTTTAAGATTTTATTTATTTACTGAAAGACAGAGCATGTGTTGGGGCAAGGTCAGAAGGAGAAGAAGCAGCAGATTCCCTGCTAAGCTGAGATTCCCCTCCCCCCCACTGGGGCTCAATCTCATGACCCTCAGATCATGACCTGATCCAAAGGCAGACACTTGACCAACTGAGCCACCCAGGTGCTCTGATAAACAAAATATTTTTAAAAAATTATGAAAGTCATATATTCATTTTTCAACATATAAATGTGTGGACTCAATATGCTATACACATTAAACATATAGTATTATATGTCAATTTTATCTCAATAAAGATGAAAAAATGATCAGATAATTGTCTCAGTACTCTACATTTCATTATTGTCTGAGACCTAATTCTGTCTCCTTTTCTCTTCCATGCTCTTCTCTGCGCAGTTTTCATTGACTCTTAAATTCTATCCTCTGCACTCTCAGACTACTTTACTATATACATGGATAGCTCAGACATTTACCTGATGAACACAATCACAAACAAATGGTGCTCAAGAATATACAAATTTTCTTGGAAATGCAAAAGTCTTGTGTGCTATTTATCAAAACTATTGTTATAATAGCTACTGTCCTAGCATGTACTTACACTGTGGGGGAAGGTAGTCTGATGAAGAGAGTGAGGAAATATGAATCGAAATAATGTGGTCCCTCCAAAGTTGTCTCTGAACTTCTGATTTCCTTAGTTAACACCATTCTGGTTTTTTTTTTTTTAGCCTCCCATAACTACTCAGTTTTGACAGTGATATTGCCCCCTTCTTACACTGAGGGGATATCTATTTAATACCTAAAGTTTCATTGTTTCATTATCTCAGGCATGGAAACAATGGATCTTAATCATATTGGTTCTTAGTAAAGAATCTTTTATCTACTGAATCTCTATATGTTACCCATTGAATTTCTTTATTTTTTAAAAATATTTTGTTTATTTATTTGACAGAGACAGAGATCACAAGTAGGCAGAGAGGCAGGCAGAAGGGGAGAAGCAGGCTCCCTGCCGAGCAGAGAACCTGATGTGGGGCTCAATCCCAGGACCCTGACATCGTGACCTAAGCTGAAGGCAGAAGCTTCTGCTTCTGACCCTCCCATATGCCCCCTGAATTTCTTTTTTTCTTTTTCTTTTTTTTTTTTTAAGATTTTATTTATTTATTTGACAGACAGAGATCACAATTAGGCAGAGAGGCAGGCAGAGAGAAAGGGAGAAGTAGGTTCCCCACTAAGCAGAGAGCCTTATGTGGGGCTTGAACCCAGGACCCTAAGATCATGACCTGAGCTGAAGGCAGAGGCTTAACTCACTGAGCCACCCAGGCATGTCCCCCCACCGAACTTCTTTAAATGCTAATAAGTAACCATGAGTTTCTTAGAAAGAAAAAAAATAACAAAAATATATCAAGTTTAAAAATTTTATAACACTTAATAATAAATGAATATTTACAATATTGAAAACATGATCTATTTAACATGTTATGAAATGGTATGAAAAGATAAGACATGGCAGGTTCACTCTCAATATAAGAATCATAGAACTAGACAAACAGAACCTCTTATTATCTACTGTGAGGCAAGAAATCATTGAAGTCACGCCCTTAACATATGATTTGTACTAAATATAAAAGGAATATCAGATAGAATGTAGTTGAATTGAATTTTTTTTTGTGATTTGGTGGATTTATCTAGGGCAGTATTTTTTAAACTGGAGTCCTTGGATTTATAGCAGTGGTCATATATGTTCTCTGTTACACTCATATAATATACAATTTTGTATTTTTTAATGATTGTCCTTAGAAAGTATCATGCATATTCCAGATCAAGTGGAAATATGATCCTCAAACTTTTTGATTTTATATAGACTTAAACATATATGTTACAAAATATAATTATTAGAAAAAAAAAGATAAAAACCTAAGGATTTGAAACCTGATGTTTTCTTTTGACATTCCAATGGGGTGCATCCGACTTACTTTGTAGACTGCTGATCTAGAGAAATATCAAAGGTCATCAATGGCTAGACTGCAATGAGGCTTATGGTATAGACCTGAACAATTACAAATCAAGAATTTCTTCATATGTTATTATTATCTGGAAATCTTAGGTTCTCGATTCTTGATATAATTCCTACCCATTGGTTGATTGCTTTATAAAATTCACAAAATCCAAAAACTCAAATCACGTTTGACTTGGAATTTTCTTTATTCCATTACCATTACATTGCCCATTGGAAACACCTGCACAAACCCATGAATAAATAGGAAGCTGTATCTCTACACCTATGTTATTGACTTGTATAAATCCTTCCACTGTTTGTTTTTTTTTTTTTTAATTTGGAAGTAAAACAAAATAAAAATGAAGCTTTACCTGAATTCAATTTGTCAATCATATCAGGTCCTAAATCCAAACAGATTTTGTAGTTTTGTTTATACTTCCATTGTATAGCCTAGTACAGGTGATATTAATGCCTAATTTTGTCCTCTATTATAATGCAATCTATACAAAGTAATACTTATTTGATTCTGTAGTTAATGAGAAATAACATAGCGATAATTAATAAGTGGTGGGATGACACCAAGTAAAGGCCAACAGGATGTACAAATGAGAGAGTCACGGATGCCAAGAGAAAGTGTGAGGAAGCTGAACTCAAATGAATCTTGTACAGTGGATAGTACAATAGTCACACCATTCATATCACTCACATTATGGGTAACATTTAATTTAAGCAACAGCATCATCTATTACTTTAAATTAATGTTTATTTTGGTACTAACCATTGGGTAACTTTGTTTAAATTTAAATCATAGCTTTCACAGGGTCATAACTGAATGCAAACTATAAGTTTACATATGGCTTAATATTAACAGTTTTTTGTTACAATATAAAATGATTTAAATTATCACTGTGATTCATAATTGTTTTTCTTTAGAAGAGACTCAGAAAACATTTGAATTTTAAGAACGCTGATAAGGATATGATTAAAAATGCAATGAATAGTAAATTACATTAAAGTTATGATATTAGCTTATACTTTTTAAAAAGAGTGAAGCAACCCCTGTAGGCCTCTAAATTAGTTGTAATCATGTAAGAGTGATGGATATGTTGATAGAGTTAACTCAGTTTCAAAAGACTCTGGATTTGTCTTGGAGGTTCTTTCCAATTTAATTTAAGTTTCTCAGCCAGGGAGCAGCTCAAATGATTTGTAGTTTCATAAAGCATTCTGAAAGGCCATTTCATTGGCCATAGGAAATAAACTTAGAATCAGATTCCCTCTACCCAGTTTATGATAGAATGCCACTTTCACAATGTGCCATACAACTTTTATTAGAAATTGTTGTATCACCATAAAACCAAGCTCTTCACTGTATTTCTGGTCATGCTCAGTAAATAAATATTTATACTATCATTTAAGCATAGTTTATAGACTTCCAGGACCATGGATCTCAATATTAATATGATTTCTTTGTTTCTAAAAACTAATTGTGCTTCCTTTAAGAAATTTAAATTATAGGAAAAAGGAAATCATTCCTGTCTCGGGATGCCTATGGTCAGATATTTCAATTTTGAAAACTATGCTGCAGTAAATTCTAATGATAACAATAAATAGCAACAAATTTGAAAGAAAAAGCAACATCATTTTGGATGATCTTTTTTGTATTTTTATGCTTTCTTTTTTGTGTGTCTCATTTATGCATACACACACATATATGGTAAAATTACCTTTAGGAATTAAAATTTCAATTTAAGTGGAATTGGTAGTCCTCATAGATTACATATTTTAGGCAGCACTTATTTCCGTAAGGATTTTATTAGAAATAAAAATAGATTAGTTTTAAATTTTCATATTAGTATATGTGTAGTTACAAATGCTTTCAATGGTTTTAACTTAATACTCCTGGTTTACTATTTATATTTATTTTTTGTCTCTACTTCCACTCTACACACACACACACACACACACACACACACTTATAAAGGGGTTTATTTAAAAAGAACGTGAAAGCAAAATATATCATAAATATAACCATAGCAAGTATTCACTTTAGACCTAACACCTAAATTCAAATATGGTAGGTTGTCATTCTTGGAGCTGCTATTATTACTAATGATCTGGCCAAATTACACCGTTATGTCAGTGGTTTAGTGAACAATGTATCATAGCCTGTGATGGTGTGTTGGTCATCTAAGCTTGAGAAAAATGCAATCAAATAGATCAGCTAGACAGACTGCTTTATAGCAGATGATGTATTGCCTAACAGGAAGAGCATCAATATAGTCAGTGTTTATGAATACGTATTGCTAAATGAGGACTTTGCCAACGTAAGAATTGATATTTTGTATTAATGTATTGTCAAATAGGAAGAGTATTAGTATATTACACTGTAGTAACTTATCCCAAGATGACAAATATGTAGGTAAATCAGAAGTACATAATCCCAGAGGCTGATGCTTCTTCTGCTTATAAAAAAGAGAGATCTTTTTTCTCTTGAGTAATGGAGGTACATTTGTGTAGCAACCTCTGCCTGTAAATGGGAGTAGATGGGAAGGAAAGAGGAAATAGCCAAACAAAGAGTTGCTAAAATTGTTCTTTACAACAGATTACCTCAACTGGCAGTCTCAGGTGAACCTTAAGCAGGAGAAAGAAGCAGAGAGAGGAGAAAAAGATGGAGAAGGTGGACAGGGGTGAGAAGGCAAAGGGAACTGAGAAGGGAGGTGAAGAGGGAAAGGAGCAGGCGAGTGGAGGAAGAAAGTCTCAGCAATATTGTAATCCATGAGGGACTTGCAGAAAAATGTCAGCCAGAAATTAATTTCAGTTATTGAGGTGGGTGAAGGATTTTGTAAAGTTTGCTATACAGTATTGGGTTTTACTTGCTTTTATGTTATGTACTATTATAGTATAGTCTCCTTTGAATCTACAAACCTCCATCAAAATCTCTTTAAAATAAGTGCTCTATGTGGTATTTTGGGAGAAGAATCAAGAGAATGTCGCAATATGCAAGGGAACAATCCGGATGTAGAGACAGAATGCTCAGTTCTGTTTCTGTGTCACCCTCTGGTTGTACAGCTTTAAATAAATCATTCAATATTTATAGCATCTCATTTTTCTTATCTTTAACATAAGTATAATTATATAACCGCTTTAAAATTTTTGAGACGATTAGAGGGAATGTAAATTACCTATCACAATGTATACATTCAAAATATATATTTGAAGTATAATTTTTCAGGTTGTTAATAAATAATAGGAAGGAAGTCACCAGATCCTTTTCTAAACTTTCTCATTTATTTTTCCTCTTTTGTTAAGTTATGAATATGTGTTTCTAAAATTAGACAAATGTTTTCTTTGGAATGCTTTGTATTGCACAAAGTCTACTTGCTTAAAATTAAAATCTCAAATTGGATTCTTAACAGCCCTGTTTGTGTCAATGGATTGCCCTTCGCCTCACTTTCTAGTTTCATAATGTAAACTTGAAGTTATACTTATGATTCCCCGCTCTTTGTTTCATACATGCAATTCACGGAGTTCAGAGATATGCTCATCAAATATCTCAGGTTTATCTCTTCCTTCCAGTACTTATCGTGGCCACTCTGATGTAAGATCCACCACTTCAGTGAAAGAGCACTCCATGCTCCCTGCTTCCCTGATACAGTCCACTTTAGGATATAATTTCATGTAGGATATAATTTCTGCTGCAGCATACTACAACTTTCCTTGAAAGTCTCTCCTGGCAAACCTACACCACTCCCCTCTGTAGATCTGTCTGTAAGAGCAAAACGAAATATAAAGACACTGCTAGCGTTGGCTAATTTCATTTGTGACTTTTAATGCTTCCCCACAAGGACTTCAAAATCATTCATTGTTACCCTTCTTCCCTTTTGCAGTTTCCATGGGGAGTCCTTTCTCATCTCGTTCCTTTAACCTTTCTTGAATAACCAGACCAATATTCAGCTTCATGAAATTGACCTAAGTTTTTTTCAACACTGTTTATTTTATTGTCATTCTTTAAACAGTAAAACATTCACTATTTTGTAGTTCTCTATCTCACTTACTACTCCCAACTATAATCTCAAAATACAAGCTATTTTTTTCTCTCTCTTAATGGCATCACCCGCATTTAAAATGACCCTAGCTCAATCTTTAGAATAATTTGAAAATGTTTATTTTCTTCTTTTCCTTTGAGATGCTCACCACCATTATCCTTTTTTCTTCTTTTTTATCCTTCTTCTTAAGTGGTGAATTTTTATTTGTCAAGTGTCTTCTATATCCATCCTGTCCTGTCTAGTCCCACTGACAGAGGGCTAATTCAGGTCTTATTAAAGTCTTTTGATTTATTGCCACAATTCCCTGAGCCATGTCTCTAAGGGCTTGTCTCCTGCCTCAATTCCTTCTGTACATCCTGCTCTGCTGTTTTTCAAAGACAGAACATTGGCCAATTTCCTGCTTAAAACAAAACAAAACAAAACAAAACAAAACAAATACTCAAACATTCAATGATTCTTCATTTATTGCAGAATAAAGTCTAAACTCCTTTATATGTTCTTTGAAATTCTACATTTGATATTTAAGTAATACAAAAATAGAATTTTAGTCTCCCTTTTAGATTTTACACACAAATATAAGAACAAGCTACACCTGATAAATATTGCAGCTTCCTATCTCAGAATTTTGCTGAGAGACTCTTTTGACTGGAGTGTTCTCTGGTGGCATTCCCTTAATCTTTGAAGACCTGGTTAAAACTCCACCTTCTCCACAAAATTTTATCTCTCTCTTTTTTTTTTTAAGATTTTATTTATTTATTTGACAGACAGAGGTCACAAGTAGAGAAGCAGGTGAGAGAGAGGAAGGGAAGCAGACTCCCTGCTGAGCAGAGAGCCTGATGCAGGGCTCGATCCCAAAACCCTGGAATCATGACCTAAGCCTAAGTCAGAGGCTTTAACCCACTGAGCCACCCAGGCGCCACTTATCTTGTTATTTTTATCACAACTAATTTTCTATTCATCATTAGTAGCTACAATAACCATTCTTTAATTGTAAAGTGCTTTTGTCATATTTTTATAACACAATGAAATTATTTGCACACAGTACATTATTTGCATACAATAGCTGACTAAAGATCTTATTCAAAATCTCCAACTATTCATACTACATACTAGCCCTAATCATGTAAAACTGTACTTTGATTACTAGGAATTTCATTAATACATTTTATTGACAAAAATCCAATTCCTTTGACTCTCAGCCATGGCTAATCTAGTTCTATATAGAAAAACATCTCATATATTGTTGCACTCTATGACCACCAGTAATTGACAGATATCAGATAAATCTGAAGTGTTTCTGTATTATTACTAACATTTATAACTGAACATTAGCATATAATACTCTGTATTTTTATATTTACTGGAATTAGATAAAATTTTAAAGTAAGCATAAAGAGGTATGACTTGCTGATTAATAATTTTTAAATAACTATCAGAGACAAATATTCAGACCTTTGAAAAATCATTTTTATGAATGTTATTAGATATACAAACACATATACGTATATAATATGTGCATTTGTATGGTTTATCAAGTCTAATGTTTATCATGGATGAATTTAATAGACAAATAATACCTAATTTTTAACTTAAGCTTCACTATAAAATATTTAAAAAATGTATAAGATAAATTTGGCAACAGAACAAATTATGAATTGATTCCTATCTTAAATTTCCATTTGCTAGTCACATCTTGCAAAGAGGACAGTCAAATTACAAAAAAAATATGTTCAAATAGAAACACTTAGAGAAAAAAAATCTACAAATATAATGATTAGTGGAAAACCTCAAGATCAAAAGTCAATACTGAGAGGTATTGCAGTGTTGTTACTGTTAAGACTCTGACACCAGACTTCCAGAATTCAAAAAACAATTTTGCTATCTTCTGATAATATGACCTTGGACAAGTTATCTAACCACTGTGCATATCTGTTGCTTCTTCTATGAAATGGAGTACTAGAAGCCCCCATGAATTAGACTGCTTTGAAGATTTGACTTAAAAGCCTGTGGAACACTAAGAATAATGCTTTGCATGGAGTAATAGTTTAAAAAAAGATCATCTTTTTACTGGGGTTACATTTTTACCTATTGCTTTGTAGTTAAAATTTTTCACTTTAATATTTCATTTCACTCATTATTATGACATCCTTATTTCATTTCTCTTTCAGTTAAATTAACCAACTCTGGTAAATACACTAAAACTATGTTAAAGTTATGAAACATCTGGCAAAAATTACAAAAAATTGAAAATCCAATTATTTTGTTTCCAAAAACAGGTGCTTAAAGGTATACAGTTTACATTTAGTATTAACTATTTAAATATTTCAATTTGGTTTTCCAAGATTTTTGTTTTATTTGACTTAATAAGCATATCAATTCAACCATAATACTTGAATGAATGATTTGGATACACAGATACAGTTCTGTTATCTGTGGCTAGAAGTTTTCTACACAGCTACTCATATACATACACACATGCACACATACTTACAGGGCACACACATATCAGAATGGACAGTGTTCAGATATGTGATTCTTTTTTTTTTTTTTTTTTTTTTTTTGACAGACAGAGATCACAAGTAGGCAGAGAGGCAGGCAGAGAGAGAGGAGGAAACAGGATTCCTGCTGAGCAGAGAGCCCGACGCGGGGCTCGATCCCAGGACCCTGGGATCATGACCTGAGCCGAAAGCAGAGGCTTTAACCCACTGAGCCACCCAGGCACCCCCAGATATGTGATTCTTATTTCTCTACTGCTTGATGTCTTTTAGAAAGATGCCAATGATATGATTAAATCACTGTTGCAAAGCCCATAAAAAAGTATAGAATTTAGTAAATTATAAAGTTAGTAGGCAAATGCATATTGTATATTTACATATTTGTGTAAATACACATATATACATATATGCATATATATGCTTATGTATATAAATGTATGTGCAAATACACACATGTGCACTTGCCTGTTAACTTATATATATATGCCATGTGGGTATATGTACATATATATATGTATACATATACACACACACACAGGATCTTTTCTGTTCTCCTTACTATGCATAGGAAATAATAATTTTATCTTTATATAGCTATCCATCCATCAGAACCATTATTGTTACTAATAGTACTTTTTAAAAACTGCTTGAATAATGTTAATGATATTAAAGTATATTATTTTCCTAAGTGCTTATTCTTTACTTTCATTTGAATAGCAAAACAACTTCAACAATACCATTGCAAATGGAAATGCCATATATTTGACATTTTTTAAATCATGGGTTTATTGCAACAGGAGTTTTCAAGGTAATTATTGTATGACTGCTTTTTAAGTTTGGATGAGCTAGATATCCTAGTAAGATATTTGATCTATGTCCATTTTTCAACATAAAAAACAATCTTTTTGTTTACTGTGAAATTTTATTATTTTGCTCTGAGATTTTAAAACATAGTTGAACTTTCCCCTCTCCTTTATTTTTTCTTTTTCTTTTCCTTTTTGTTTTTGTTTTAACATTTTAAGACACTGCAATTAAGATGTGCTTTTCTAGAGCAGAACACAAAGCTTTGAACTGGTTTCTCCTGTTTTAAGGTGCATGCAACAATGTTTGAGTGCAGCATTTTCAGAACCTGTTTTAATTCAAGATCTCTTTCAATGCCCTTTTTTCAATAACAATGTTATAAGTGAAATTGTACTCCACAGAAACTCCAAACCTTTTTTTTTTTTAAAGTAGAGTAGAAAGTGAGGCTTAAGTAAATCATGTAAGCTTAGCAGACAGCAAAAATTAATTGTGCTTTTTTATTTTTAAAAATGGTTCCAGAGAATCAGAAAAGACTAGTAGCTGACAGTACAGAAAGTGCTCTTAAGTTATAAACACACACACACACACACACACACAACTCAAAATTAGATTTAGAGGCCACAAACAAAGAACTTCTTTTTTTCTTAATAGCACATAGCACTGAACAGCAAATTATTAAAACTACTCCTAGTGTGATGAAGAGTAATTGTCGAAAGTATATAACTTCATCCCTCAACAACCGAGATAAAACAGGCAAACCAATCAACCAATCATCATAATGATTATATATAAATATATATATACTGATTCTATAGTATTTTTAAAATATATATCCACCAAATATATAATATATATTGTATATAACAATATAGAATCAATATATTTATAAGAACTGGGAACTCCATCCCAGGACCCTGGGATCGTTACCTGAGCAGAATTCTGGCAGACATTTAATAAACCGAGCTATGAAGGCGTCCCAGTTTCCCAAGTTTTTTAACTACTAGTAACCAAGGAAAACAAATTCTACAAACACACACAAGAAGCCACAAGAAATCCTAAAACTTTTATAATAGTTTCCTGGAACTCACCGAACTCACCTAAAGCTGTGCTATAGGAATTACTTGGAATGGCTTACTTTGAGGGTTATTCCCTCTAACTCCATACATCTCTAAAATCCTGTCATTTCAAGTGTTGTCTCTGGTGTTTCCTCAAATATTTCCCCTTCTACCACCACATAATTACCATATAAAAATTCTATATTATTTATACCTTATGTAGACAATTAAAATATGGTAACAAATGGCTATCTGATGCATAAATCATTCAAGTGGAATTTACTTATATTCCAGAGTAATGATACATGATTGCTAGTCAATGCCTTCCTACTTCATTCTGCAAAGCTTACTAGGTTCTTATTTGTGCCATTTGGGAAAAAAATTCAATAGGTTTTATGAGCCTTAGGACGAACAATTCTCATCAGTGACATTCTTACATCTCAATTTGGAAAAACAATTTGAAAGAGCAATTTGCTGTATTTACTGTAAATTACTACTACTTTTTTTCCACTATGAAAATACAAAAAAATATTTTTATTTTGAGAGGTCAAGGTCATCTTCCTTAAGTAGCCTAAAAGCTTTAATTGCAATCAAATGAGTTGCTAATGTCATTCTGAGAAATTTTAAAATAAAATTTAATCTTAAAATATTTATGCATTTAGAAATTAAAATTTCACTTAAAAATATTCAAATAGGGAAGGAATTTAATATTTGAAACAAATCATACAGTTTAAAATTTGTCTTGAATATAAGGAGTAACAGGGAGTAAATTGTGAGGGTCCCTCTTAGGTATGTATTAAATATTATTTGGGTTATAGTATGTATTTGGAAATTTATATAATAAAGAATGATACATGTTTTTTCTCTAGCAGCAATATTTTACATCAATATTTTCCACATACCCAAATGTTATTTTTTTTTCTTTATAGGTCTAATAAAGCATTTTTAAAAGTGAGAAGCTTTAAAAATAATTAAGCAAATTATAGAAACTATAATACATGAATAAAGTAAGCAAATTTCATCCTTTAAGTTAGTATTTAAAAACAATTTCTGAGTAAACTGAAATAACATTTTGGATTATTGCTCTATTATTAAAAATATGTGAAATAGTCTACAAGTTATGAGTACTTTATATGTAAAATGAAGCCAATGTTGGGAAAATAATAGTGTAAAAAAGCTTATGTAACTTTTGCATATTTTATTTATTTATTTATTTATTTATTTTAAAAAATTTAGTTATTTGACAGACAGAGATCACAAGTAGGCAGAGAGGCAGGCAGAGAGAGAGAGGAGGAAGCAGGCTCCCTGTTGAGCAGAGAGCCTAATGTGAACCTCAATCCCAGGACCCTGGGATCATGACCTGAGCTGAAGGTAATGGCTTTAACCCACTGAGCCACCCAGGTACTCCTACATATTTCATCTTATATATGAAGTGTTTATTGTATATAGTGGCTATTCTGGAATATTACATTGAATAGAAAATGATAACTTAAAATAAAAATGACTTTAGAAAACCATTTATTTATTGAGTTCAATTCCCTTTGTGAAATAAATTGAGGAATAATTAAACATTGCACATAAGCATTATATATAGATGGATAATTAAATAGATTTTAAAAGAAGAAAGGTTAGATTATTCAAGGATAGAAGACAATATTTGCCAAATGTAAGTTTCACTTATACAGATATTCTTAAGGAAGCAAAGTGTTATTTCCTTTTTGTTTTAAAGATTTGTTTATTTACTTATTCTAGAGAGAACAAGCACGTGTGTGCATGAAGGGGACTAGCAGAGGGAGAGATTCTTCAAGCAGACTCCCTGCAGAGCATGAGCCAGATGTGGGGCTCATCCCATGATTCGAGATCATGACAGTCCAATGCTTAACTTGACTGAGCCACACAGGAAACCCTGTTTACTTTTAACTAATATTTATTTGGTGCTTTGTTCACTGCAACCTTCTTTTAGGTTAACTGCATCTTAAAAAGAAAAATAGATGCAGCAGATATGTGGTGTGAATTTCATAAAGCATTTGGATATCACATATCTTCTACCAAATATTATTTATGAGTTATTTTCAAGCAAATAAAAAAACACTTGTATTGTAATCCATTCAGTTTTCAAATCAAAAGAAGGGGTGGTCGACAAATTGTGCTGGCCTTTTCAAATATATATTTTTAGAAATTCTAAGAAAGTTTGGCTTTATAGCTCTGAAACATTTATTTTTATGTAAATGCAGTATTTTTGCACATATGTTCTATAAATTCTATTTGTTTCATTGTCTTAGATTAAAATTTCTTTATAATTATTATAATATTTAATGCTCAGTATATATTATAAGCTTTACAAAGGGTTATTAAAATTATTTAAATTATAGCCATTATGGAAAACAGTATGGAAGTTCCTAAAAAAATTAAAAACAGAACTATCATATGATCCAGCAATCCTACTTCTGGGTATTTATCCAAAGGAATTGAAATCAGGATTTTGAAGAGATACCTGTACTCCCACATGTAACCACAGCATTATTTACAATAGCCAGGATATGAGAACAATCTAAATATCCATCAACAGATGAATGCATGAAGAAAAATGTAGTAATGCATCCAATGGAATATTATTCAGTCTTAAAAAAAATATTCTGACTTATGCAACAACATGAAAGAACCTAGAGGAAATTATGCTAAAATAAAGCCAGACCCAGAAACACAAATACTGTATGATTGCTCTTAATGTGGAAACTAAAGTAATCAAACTCACAGAAGCTGAGAGTAGGATGGTGGTTGCCAAGGGCTGGAGGAGGGAGAAATGAGATGATATTGAGCAGAGGATACAAAATTTCAGTTATACAAGATAAATAAGATCTGCAGATCAACAGTTCAGCATAATACTTATATATAATAATATTGTATTGTATATTTAAAATTTGCTAAGAGGATAAATTTATGTTAAGTATTCTTACAACCATAACACCAAGACTAAGACTTAACACTAATGCCAATCATAATGGAAGTGGGGAGAAAATTTAGAAGGTAGATAGTGAATAAGTTTATGTCCTCTTTTGGGGTGACTGTTTTATAGGGGTATACTTCAAACTCACCAAGTTGTATACATTAAATATGTACAACTTTTTACAATAAAGTGGTTAAAATTTTTAAAATACCATCAATGCCTTGACATTAGCTAATGTTAAATAAATGACTGCAAGTTTTAACTATGCAATACAGACTTCAGAAACTACTTTTAATTGTGTGTTCTAACATTTAAATGAGTAGAGCACCTTTTTTTGTTCATTTAAAAGTACTATGCTACTTTCATTTAAAAGTGCTATGACTTGATATATTTGTCATTCATTATATGCATTTGCAATCACATTGAATTCATCATAAAAGTTATAATATAACAGAAATATACTTCTTTATAACAGAAATATACAACTTTATTATAAGTAACTAGAAGTATTTGTTTCATATATTATCTTTCTGAAGAGCAAAAATTTTTTGTAGATTTATTTTTCAGTTCAAGTAGGTGACACACCTAATAATGACAACTTGAAGATTTCATTATATGGATTTACTTTAAGCAATTAGGTGGATAAATTAAAAAAAAAACCTATGATCTCAGTTTAAACAAAATTAGTTTAAGTTAGAAAAGATATATACCACCACTGTGTTTATTGCAGCATCATTTACAATTGCCAAGACATGGAAGCAACCCAAGTATCCATCCATAGATGGATGGATAATAAAGAAGAATATATATATAATATATATATGATATATATATATATATATATATATCATATATATATAATATATATATATCGCACACACGCACAATGGAATATTACTCAAACATAAAAAATGAGATCTTGCAATTTGTGACATGGATAAACTTAGAGGGTACTATGCTAAGTTAAATCAGTCAAAAGCAAATAATAAATAATTTGTTTATATGTGGAATCTAAAAAAAAAAAGAACAAATGAGCAAACAGATTCTTAAAAACAGAGAATGAACTTGTGGTTGTCAGAGGGAAGTGAGGTGGAGGGAGAAAAACTAGGGGAAGGGGATTAAGAGGTACAAACTTCATTACAAAATTAATGGAGATGAAAAGTATAGCATATGGAATTTAATCAATAATATTTTAATGACGTTGTTTGGTGGCAGATGGTGGCTTATCATGGTGAGCACTGAATCATACAGAATTGTCAAATCACTACGTTGTATACCTGAAACTAATATAACATTGTATGTGAACTATGTTTCAGTGATAATTTTTTTTAAAAAAGAAGGTAAATAAAAATAGTTTACATTACTATACTGCATAAAATATAAGAGGCTATGAATTAAAAGACATACCATAATGTCTGAGATGATAAAATATGAAACTAAATGTGAGTCTCAGAATGAGTAAAATATAGTAATCAAATTATTGAAAATTATTGAAAAAATTTTTTCAATAAGTTACAGGAATCATTTTATCAAACTCCATTACCAAGAAAATTATCTAGACAACAAACAAAGAGGCAACCCACACAATGGGAGAAGATATTTGAAAATGACATTACAGACAAAGGGCTAATATCCAAGATCTATAAAGAACTCCTCAAACTCAACACACATAAAACAGATTATCATGTCAAAAAATGGGCAGAAGAGGGGCACCTCGGTGACTCATTGGGGTAAAGCCTCTGCCTTCAGCTCAGGTCCTGATCACTGGGTTTTGGGATTGAGCCCCACATCGGGCTCTCTGCTCACAGGGAGCCTGCTGCCCGCCCCCCCCCCACCTCTCTGCCTACTTGTGATTTCTGCCTGTCAAATAAATAAATAAATAATGTTAAAAAAAAAAGAGAGAGAGAGAAAAAATGAGCAGAGGACAAGAACAGACTTTTTCTCCAAAGAAGACATACAAATGGCTAACAGACACATGAAAAAATGTTCATCGTTGTTAGCCATCAGGGAGATTCAAATTAAAACCACATTGAGTGCATGTGCCCCTTTGGATTATATGTATATAAAAAATATATGTTTATAAAAAATAAAAAATTAAAACCACATTGAGATACCACCTTACACCACTTAGAATGGCCAAAATTAACAAGACAGTAAACAACATGTGTTGGAGAGGATGTGGAGAAAGGGAAACCTTCTTACACTATTGGTGGGAATGCAAATTGGTGCAGCCACTTTGGAAAACAGTGTGAAGATTCCTTAAGAAATTAAAAACAGAGCTACCCTATGACCTTGCAATTGCACTACTGGATATTTACCCCAAAGATCCAGATGTAGTGAGAAGAAGGGTCATCTGTAGCCCTATGTTCATAGCAGCAATGGCCACAGTTGCCAAACTGTGGAAAGAACCAAGATGCCCTTCAACTGATGAATGGGTAAAGGAGATATGATCCATATATACAATGAAGTATTATGCCTCCATCAGAAAGGATGAATACCCTACTTTTATATCAACATGGATAGGACTGGAAGAGATTATGCTAAGTGAAGTAAGTCAAACAGAGAGAGTTAAGTATCATATGGTTCACTTACTTGTGAAGCATAAGGAACAACACAGAGGACATTGGGTAAAGGAAAGAGAGGTGAGTTGGGGGAAATCGGAGGGGGAGATGAACCATGAGAGACTGTGGACTCTGAGAAACAAACTGAGGGTTTTGGAGGAGAGGGGAGTGGGGGGTTGGGTGAGCCTACTAGTGGGTATTATGGAGCGCACGTATTGCATGGAGCACTGGGCGAGGTGCATAAACAGTGACTTTTGGAACACTGAAAAATTTTAAAAAATGGGGACAAAAAAAGAAAATTAGCCGATTTTTACAAAATGTCAGGTACTATCCTTAGTACCTTAGTATCCATCAGTTAAATTATTTAATATTCACGGACACCTGTTGAATACGTGCTATAGATCTCACTCTACAAATGAAGAAAAAGTGTGGTATATAAACTTAAATAACTTGCACATAATTATAGTTAAAGACCAATAGAGTGAGGATTTAATCCTTACCTCAAATTAATGTTTTAAGTATTATTTTTGCCTACAAAAAGAATAGTTTTATTCCCATCTAAATCAAGTTTCCTTCAGTGAAACATGTTCATGTCCAGAAAACAAGCAACTTGTATTTAGATCAGATTTGTTTGAAGCAGAATTTTAAGATGGGAATGTAGCATCTTCCCATTATTCAGTTGCTAAACCAAAAACACCCAAAAAACCAAAAACCAAAAAAACAAAAACCAACTCTCTGTTTCTCTTCTTTGCAGAAAGAATGCTATCATCCCTAAAAAAGAAAATTTTAAATCTGGCTTCCACTGCTGCTTTTCAAAAGTCACCAGCCAGTCTAATCTTTTTTTTTTTCTTTCCAGGAAGAATAATTTGTCTTGTATTATTTTGTGTCATTATAATATATCTAGGTAGGGAGTTATTTTTGGTTTATCCTGCAAATTTTTTGTAAGGAAGCTTTCTGTATTGGAAAATTGTTGTCATTCATTGATTTTGAAAGAGTCAGAGTTATTATTGTTTGAATATTATATCTCTATTACCTTCTGGAGATTAGATCAGATTCACTAGTTTAAAAAAGATTTCATATTATATTTAAAAAATCAACAATATGAAATTATATTTTGTTACAGAGACACAACTAAGTCCATAAGACATAGAAAGGTTGAGAGTAAAATCATGCATAATGATTTAGTGAACAAAACTGCCAAAGTGGAACTATAATATTAAACAACAACAACAAAAAATCTTAGTTAAATCTTAGTTAAATCTTAAATCTTAGTTTAAAAATATTGCAGATATGATAGAAGTCACTTCATAATGATAATGATAAAGGTTTTAATTCATCAGAAAGATATAATAATAGTAAATGTCGAAGAAGTCAAAAAAGCAGAACTGTATAATATATAAATCACAAATTGAAAGCATTAGCAATAATACTGTTTTTATGATAGTCAATGTAGATATAGGCATACCTCTCACGGATCAAACAGATAAAATATACACAGATCAGCAGACAAAAATTTAGAAAGGATACATAGGATTCGAGCAACACAATTAACAATCTTACGCAAGGATGAGAACTAGATCTCTGAACCTGGAGAAGATATAAGCTTTTCAAGCACACATGTAGGAGGAACCAAAAGAAAATGGAACATTGTACTCCCCCATAATACAACTCCAAATAAATTTGCAAACACTCACTATAAAGTTCATACTGAATTAGAAATCAGTTTCAAGAGGATACTTAAAACGCTTTATATATTGGGAAAATTTGAAAACACACTCATGATTGATTCAAAGGTCAAAAAAAGAAATGTGATAAAAATTAGAGAAAACTCATAACTGAATGATAATTATATCACTTTTAAAAAGCACACACAGTTATTTAAATTGTAATCTTAAAGTATATGACCCTGAAAACTATATTAGATGGGGGAAGAAGGGTAACACTTAATGAGTTAGTTATATATTTTAAGAAGACAGAAAAAGAACCAGAGAATAAAACAAAAATTCCACAAGGGAAGAATGTACAAGGATAAAAGCAAACACTGAAAGGGAAATAAAAAGGAACAATGAAGAGTACTAAAAAAAGAGAAAACAAAATTAGCTAAAATGATCAATCAAGAAAATAGAAGAGGAAAAAATGGACGTTAGAAATGAAACTGTGATATAACCACCTGCTAGAGAGATTAAAAATATAAAAAATTTTTATTGTGAACAAATTTAAACTAGACATATTGAGGTAATACAATGGAAAATTTTCTTAAAAATATAAATTATAAAATAACTCATAAAGATAGTTTAAAAAGAAAAAATATATAATAGTAATTTTAAAAGAGTTAATAATTTTAAAATATCCCCAAGTGAAACTTTTAGGTTCATATTATTTTATAGAGAACATTTAAATAACAGATAAGGTCAGTATTTCACAAACTTCTTGAGATAGAGATGACAAAACATACATACCAAAATATGCCCATAATGTATTTAAAACACAGATATACTTTACTACAATAAAAATTAAGTATTTTTCATCAGTGAAATGACCTTTAAAGAAGTGAAAAGTCATGTAGTAATGCAGGAGAAGATATTTGGAAACATATCATCAACAAAGGATGAATCCAGACTATATAAAGAACTAAAAATCAATATAAAAACAAATGATTCAAAGTTAAAATGAGAAAACAACACACAGGTTTTGCAAAATATATAAAAAAGTAGGAGAGGAGATTAAGAGTCACTTATGGTTTGTCTCCCTCCCAATCCCATCTTGTTTCATTTATTCTTCTACCCACTTAAGCCATAAAAAATAAAAAATTTAAAAAAAAAAAAAAAGTAGGAGAGGAGAGATGAATAGGTAGAGCACAGAGGATTTTTTCAGGCAGTGAAAATGTTCTGTTTGATACCATTATGATGAATCCTTATCCTTACACAATTGTCCAATATAATAGACTATACAACACCAAGAGTGAAACTTAGTGTAAGCTATGGATTTTGGATGATTATGTGTCAGTGTAGGTTCATCAATTGCGAAATATATCACTTTGGTGGGGGATGTTGATAATGGGAGAGGCTATGTTATGTGTGGGGGCAAAGAATATATGGGAAACCTCTGGACCTTCCTCTCAATCTTGCTATAAACCTAAAACTGCTCAAAAAAATAAAGTCATAACAAAAAAAGTCAATGTGATGAAAGCAAAAATTGTGAGAGAACTGTCTCAGATTAAAATAAACAGATTATGTTGATAAGCATTATTACATTACAAATCTTGATTTAATCCTGAAAAACTAAAATAAGATATAAAGTAATTTTTAGCCACTTGGATAAATTTTTAATATAGTGTATAACAAAATATTGTACATTTAAACTTTCTCAAGTATGATACTGTTGTATTTTTTTTTTTAAGATTTTATTTATTTATTTGACAGAGAGAAATCACAAGTAGACGGAGAGGCAGGCAGAGAGAGAGAAGGAAGCAGGCTCCCTGCTGAGCAGAGAGCCCGATGCGGGACTCGATCCCAGGACTCTGAGATCATGACCTGAGCTGAAGGCAGCGGCTTAACCCACTGAGCCACCCAGGCGCCCCTATACTGTTGTATTTATTGAAGGAGAAAATCATTTTCTTAGGCAATCAACACTGAGGCAGTTAGAAATGAAATCGGATGTTTTACAATTAAAAATATGAAAATTTGATAAAAAATGGCCATTAAGTACAAAAAAGTTATTCAACCTCATAAATAATCAAGAAATGCAAATAACAACTCATCTACAATTATATATCCACCAAATAGCCAAAAAAATTAAAAGTCTTACAAAGCCAGCATTGGGAAAAACAAATACTACACAGAAATTAAGTAAAAAAAAAAAAAAAAAAAAAAAAAAAAAAAAAAAGAAATTAAGTATCGCGAACTAGAATTATAATCATCAGTGTAGAAGAATCTAAGGAATCAAAGGGAAAAATTGCAGAAAATTTGTATTGTATGTTTGGTAAAATTCACAATGTATGGTATCTCTCAAAATTCACGACATTACCTCTCCAGCAGAAAAAGTGGTATGTGACAGGGAAGGTGGTGGTAATATTCTATACCCTAAGCTAAGTGGTATGGACACAGCCATTTTTCTTCTTATCATGCTTTAAATAATATTCATCATATACACTCTTTAAAATTCATGAAATGTTTCAAAAGTATAATAATAAAGGAACACATCAGAAGAATATTTGATTTATTTGAAAAAAGAAAGTAGCAGGTGGAAATTTTCAACCTCAGCAAAGAGCTAGAGAGCGCAGCTCAAAGTAGACATGAAAAATTATGAGTTGAATGAAAATAAAATTCAATGTTTATAACTACTTCAATAGTTTATTCTGTTATCTTAATAGTAGTATTAGTATTAGTAGTAATAATAATAATAATCATCATCATCTAACTGCCTCAGGATTATATAATCAAGATGCTTTATTACATGATAATTTGTTTCAGAACATGTGTATTTCTATAGTAGTATAAAATGAGTAAGTTTTTGTTTTGTTTTGTTTTTCTCTTTAGTTATTCTTTAGAAATGAAACCATTTTGTGGTATCTTTTGATGATTATCATAACAAAAACATGGGGGCCTTAGCAAAAGAGGCTCATTATAATCTGAGCATTAATCACTATTTATATCATCACAGAGAATGACAAAATATACAAAACTAATCAGAAAATATCCACATAAATATCCCCAGGGCTTTTAGGCGTTAACAATGAGATTTAAGAACTCGAATCAGGGTTGTTTTTCTACCTTGCTGAGACGTGGCTAGCCTGCTTGCTTTTACCAAAATATTTTCTAACATTTTCTCTTTCCCATGGAGACAATTGCTACATCTCAAGTAGCAAAATGAAGCTCATGGACTTTAATTGTGCTCTTCCCCTGGTGTATCAAGAGATTGTTCTTTACTCAGTAATTATCTATATTGTATACTGACCAAAGTGAGCGCTCATGTTCGTGTTAGATCCATTACTATTTAACCTGTTTTGAGTGCAAATGAATTCAGGGAATGTCCAATCTTAAATTAAAATTGAATTTGTATGGAAAAAGCTTTTGTTCTGTGCAGAAAATCCTCACTTAGTAAGAGGTCTTATTTTAAAATGTAATTTAAAAAAATAATAATAATTAATTGATACCCAGAAAACAGATTTAAATGAAAGTATGCCTTTAAAACCCTTGTTCCAGTAAAAAATGCAGACATGTTCAGAATGAACACTGTCATCAAGATAATCATATGAAAATAATCACATGAAACCTAAATAAAAATCTTTCATTAAAAATGTAATTTCTGGGGCACCTAGGTGGCTCAGTTGGTTAAGCGACTGCCTTTGGCTCAGGTCATGATCTTGGAGTCCCACAATCGAGACCCATATTGGGCTCCCAGCTCCATGGGGAGTCTGCTTCTCCCTCTGACCTTCTCCCCTCTCATGCTCTCTCTCTCTTTCTCAAATAAATAAATAAAATCTTTAAATATATATGTATATATATATGTATATATATAAATATATATAAAATTTCTGGACACAATAAATAAAAATGAGGCTCTAGCTTTCTTGTTCCCTTTATATTTAACCCCTATACATCACTCCACATTTCAAGGATATTTATGATAAAGTCATTTGGTACACCTCACAGTCAAGTTAGAAAGGGGTCATATTGCAATTCTTGTTAATCACGAGGTCATAAATAAGAAGGAGAAAGAATTCATATTGCCAAATTCCAGATAAATGATTGTGCTTACTCTGTTGCATGAACACCATGCTGTTTACAGTTAGGCATTCCTTTAATTTTATTCCTTTGGACAATAAGCATTTATTGAGGTTTCAGGCTTTCTTCCATATAATTAATGAAGAGGCTGTCAGATGGCTACTATCTTAGTACATGAAAAAGTTTTCCTCTGTATGAAAGTAACTTGTCATAAACTTGGGTTTATTACAGGATATCCAAAAGATGCATTCAACCTGTTTTCCTTCCTTGATTTCCCTTTGGCGATCATCACTAAGATTAAGCTTGATGATATTTCCACCTCTGACAGTGTCCAAAAATTCAGACTTGCTTTTTTAAATGCCTACTGCTGAATATCCCTATACATTAAATCATTAGACCTTAAACAGAACGCCTGATTTTCCAACACCTTTTCTTCTGCCAGATTCTGCATATGTTAAAGCATACACCCAGGAAAAACCATGATGCTATCACATCTCCACCTGTTTGTTCCTCCTTTGTGTATGTGCCTAAGTCCTGTCAATTCTACTTCTGCATAAACTCTCCTACTCTCCCCTTTCCATCCTAACGACCACCAAGCTAAATTGAGTAAATCCTAGAATTCAGGCTCTGTTCTAGCAACTTACCATGTCTTATTTTATTATAACCTCACTATAATGCTAAGAGGTGGGTCTTTTTACACCAGTGTTACAGATCTATAATCTGAGAATTGGAGAAGTTAATAAGTAGGTCCAAAGTTAACAGGTTACTGCTGGCACTGAGACTCAAACCCAAATCCACACCATTGTTTTCTAAAAGAAAGCATAGACATTAGTGACAGTCTGGGTTTGTTTGCTCTGCCACTTATTAGCTACATGAGTATCTTAATATTGCCAAGCCTCATTTTATTCATTCCACAAATGTACAAAATATTTTCCTCTTAGTGTTGTTGTGAGTATTTAATGATATTCCTGTAAATTATTAGCACAATGCTTAGTGTATATGACTATGCTAAATAAATCATTTTTTAAAATATGTGAGAATTATTATTTCTATAATAATAATATATTATTATATATAATATAATAATATAATATATATAATATAATAATATAATGCTACCTCCTCCATGAAATTTCCCTAATTCCTATATATTCCTATATATATTTCTATATAATTATAATATAATTGTAATAGGTTCTTTGAGAGGTCTCCACAAAACAAAACAAACAAACAAACAAACAAAAAAAAAAAACATGTCCCTGATTCAAACAATACATTTTTCTTCAATCCCAATTCTGATCATATTACTTTCTGGTTTAAAATTTTCAGTGACTCAAATAGTATCCTTCTGCAAGAAAGCTCTATATTATGGACACAACCAGTATCTTCAGCATTTAATAACACTTACTTTACTTCCTTACTTATTCATCCAGCCAATGCAGTCAACTTACCATTCCCCCAAATCTAATATTTTTAGCCAAATCTTAGCTTGGGTTGATCCATTGACCATGAATATACCACCCCCTCCAGATTTGCTAGTGTTATGTCATACCGTGACCGAGGACTCAAATGCTACCTCCTCCATGAAATTTCCCTAATTCCTAGAAGAATTCCTCTTCCTTGTTCCTATTCTTCACATTTTGTCATGGTATATTTTACGTTCTACCTTGTAATGCAGATAATTGTGAACATGTCCTGCCTATACTAATGAAATCAAGAACTGAATATTTTATGTTTGTGTAAATTCTATAATAAAAAATGACATTCAGAGCCCATAGATGAAATAATTATTTCTCACCTGTATAAAGATATAACTGGATTAAGTTACATGAAGTTAATAAACAAAATGTAAATCTTTTTAGTTAAATGCCCAATTTGGAAGGGATATTACTAATATATATTCTCTCTCTCTTTTTTTTTCCATTCTTGTCTTTTAAAAGTGTACTTTTATATCACTTTGGTAACTTTTTAAGTACAGACAATATTTACTTCCATAAATAAATCTCTTTTTTGGAAGAGAGAGTTTTTTCTTCCATTGACAAAGTCAAAGTCAAAGTACCACATGAAAAAATTCAGAAGAAAATCTGAGACATTAACATTGAGCTTATAAATCAAAGAAGAAAATTTTTTATTAAATACATCTATATGGTGGCTGTCCTCTTCCAAGCCTGGAAATAAAATTTAAGTTTTGTTTGAGTTTTTCTGAGATCACTATTCACTTTTGTCTGCTTATCTTTTGAACCAACCAAGCACCCTCAAATCATATACCTAATTCTTGCACCCGGGCATCTGAGGAGTCCATGAGGTACTAAGTGCAGTCCTTTTCTTAGAGTCCTAAGGATTAAGGCATTCTAGGTCAGTGTCAGGACTGCAATTTCAGCAAATCTTGCTGATGGCTCCTTTCTTCTGTACAGCATTATTGTTATGCTTGAGCTCTTGCCTTCCAAGTTCCCTGTCATGTGTCCAATGCTGAACTCCATGATGTCAAATGTTGTCACATGCTACCCTTCTTCTGTGATTAGGGCACTGCCTTCTATGTCATTTTTCTCAGGTGGAAGACATTCTTTGCCTACAGACTAATCCCAGAACTGGGTGCCTTCAGTCTGTTGTGTAATATCTTTGATAAAATCTAATCCCATCTTCCTGGGCCACTTTTTGGTTTTTATCCTACTGTTACTGGTTGCATGTCTTGCTCACTTACTTAGAAACTGCCAAAAACTTTCAGATGCTTCTTGCCTGATTGTCTGACTAGGCCATCCATGCAACTCCTATTGCCTGGACGGTTCTGCATTGCTAAATCTACACTGGTTGATAAGTGTCAAATATGGATTCCATTTATCATATATAATTTTTACTTTTCAGCTCCATTTTTGATAGTGATCCTTTCAGTCTCGGATATCAAGGATTCTAAAAAAAAATGTTTCCCTATTAATTTGTCAGATATAATAACCTGTTTGAGTTCTAATTATAAAATGTTAGAAAACTAATCTTTTCATTTACCAGTGTAGCCTCTTATCTTCTATATCAATATTCATAGCACCAGAAAGTTCCTGTTTTCTTAGATCATGACTTTAGAAATCATAAGATTTTTTTTCTTTTTCTCTTCCAACCCTTATTGAAATGGTTAATCAAGATTTTAAAATTTTCTTCTATGATAGATTTCTTCTTTCCTATTCATAGCAATCTGATCTTTGTTAAATGTGATAATTCCTACAAATGCCTTTATATCTATTAACTTCCCATCTTTCACGTTTTGATCATTCTATTTTCACAATATCTTTTACACTTTAAATCTCTGGGCATATGATTTTCAACTCAGGAAATATGTAGTCAAATAAGTGCATGGAAATATCCAGGTTAAGATATTCCTAAATCGTTTTATCTGGATCAAGCTTTAACACTAATCTAGGGTACAGATCCATCAAAAACACCATGTAGAGGGAAAAAAGAAAAAGAAAAGAAAAGAAACCAATTAGTTTGCTCCCCTCCTTCTTCTCCTCCTCCTCCTCCTTCCCCTCCCCCTCCTCCTCCTCCTTCTTTTCTTCTTTTTCTTCTTCTTCTTCTTTTGTATTTCAGATTTATAACATAGTTTTTTTTTCTAGTTCTGCCCCCTACTTAAAATATATGTCACTTGTTTTGAGATAAACCTCAAAACTACCCTTAAATTATTTTTTGGAGGGGAGGGAGGTGGGGGCTTGGGAGAGCCTGGTGGTGGGTATTAAGGAGGGCAGGTATTGCATGGAGCACTGGGTGTCGTGCATCAACAATGACTCTTGGAACACTGAAAAAATAAAATTTAACATGTTTAAGTTTCCTTGTTATGTTCTTTCTGATATGTACATGTGAGAAAAACTATCTCATTGTCTAATTTTGGAGTTGGTTCATGTACATGAGGATGCTAAGTAAGAGTTAACGCTAACGATTATTCAGGGAGTCAACTTAAAGAGAAATCCCCATCTACTGGGGTCATTAGGACATGTATCACCTTCTCATAAGAAGTAGGACTTAAAATATCTTTTGAAATAAAGGTAGATTCAGAGAACATATTTTAGTCAGGGCACAAAGACTGAGAAAAGAGATCAAGGTAGACATGTGCCAACTATGGCTGAGGAAGAGACAGTGAGCTAGCCTAATACAAGCAGCATGTATTGAGAAATATTAAGAATAAATATTGAGAAGATAAATTGAATGGGACCATATAGAACCTTAAAATAAGAAGTTTAGATTTATTAGGCAGAAAATGTCTAATTGTCTTACATGCAGTAGATAGTTAATAAATAAATAAATAAATGCTTTTCTTTACAAAATGTAAAGACACACAAAAATCCTAATAATGATGTTTTTTTGCCAACAAAGTAACAACAGGAATTGATTAAAGCATCAAAATTATTGATAACATCAATAATAAATCTGATTTCCTTGCCGATGTGGAAGCTTACATTCACCATGTTCATGTTTTCAAAGCCCTTATTGGGAAAGAACATTTATTCTATCTTAGGAAACTATGATAAAAAAACATATTAATTTTACCAAACACCTATGACTGTACCAAATGTTCCAACGAAGAGTAAAGTATTTTCCATAGAAATCAAATTAGTGGGCTGCAAGAAGTTTTTTAGAATTAAAATTTTAATAAATAGTTTAGCCTTTTATTATTTTTGCTTTCCCTAAAAATGCATCATTACTCAACTGTTATGACATTGGGAATGAACATTACATACATATAATTAAGGCCATTAAGAAAATGAGAGTTGTCTTCAAAACTAGTAAAGAATAAATTCAAGTATACAAGACATTACCCTAAAAAGCCTGAGGTCATCCTGTTAATAGAAGTTTAGATGTACAATATTTTGTGATTGCCTTTAAGACCACACAGAAATATTACCAGGTCAAAACATGACCATATTCTCTGACTATATTGATAGTCATATTTTATAATCATTTGAAATATAATTAGTTTTTAGAAGATCATATACATAAATAATTTTTCTCTTATATCTTGAGTTTTTATATATATGATAAAATTTTGGCAACAATTAAATGATAGTTACTGCAAATACCGGATCTTAATTTTGTTTGCCTTGGAAATGAACCTACTGATTTCTATCTCAATGGCTTTAGTTAGAGGAAGGCATGATAAACTCAGATAAAGTATGTAGGTTTCTGAAAGAAGCTAGATACATGGTAGCTCAGGTCAGGTAAAACCATGAAGTGAAAAGAATATGGGTTTTCAAGTTCAATTAAAAACAAAAAACAAAAAAATGAACTATTGGGATTTCATCAAGATCAAAAGCTTTTGCACAGCAAAGGAAACAGTGAACAAAATCAAAAGACAACTGACAGAATGGGAGAAGATATTTGCAAACGACATATCAGATAAAGGACTAGTGTCCAGAATCTATAAAGAACTTAGCAAACTCAACACCCAAAGAACAAATAATCCAATCAAGAAATGGGCAGAGGACATGAACAGACATTTCTGCAAAGAAGACATCCAGATGGCCAACAGACACATGAAAAGTGCTCCATATCACTCGGCATCAGGGAAATACAAATCAAAACCACAATGAGATATCACCTCACACCAGTCAGAATGGCTAAAATCAATAAGTCAGGAAATGACAGATGCTGGCGAGGATGCGGAGAAAGGGGAACCCTCCTACACTGTTGGTGGGAATGCAAGCTGGTGCAACCACTCTGGAAAACAGCATGGAGGTTCCTCAAAATGTTGAAAATAGAACTGCCCTATGACCCAGCAATTGCACTATTGGGTATTTACCCTAAAGATACAAATGTAGTGATCCAAAGGGGCACATGCACCCGAATGTTTATAGCAGCAATGTCTACAATAGCCAAACTATGGAAAGAACCTAGATGTCCATCAACAGATGAATGGATCAAGAAGATGTGGTATATATACACAATGGAATACTATGCAGCCATCAAAAGAAATGAAATCTTGCCATTTGCGACAACATGGATGGAACTAGAGCGTATCATGCTTAGCGAAATAAGTCAAGCAGAGAAAGACAACTATCATATGATCTCCCTGATATGAGGAAGTGGTGATGCAACATGGGGGCTTAAGTGGGTAGGAGAAGAATCAATGAAACAAGATGGGATTGGGAGGGAGACAAACCATAAGTGACTCTTAATCTCACAAAACAAACTGAGGGTCGCTGGGGGGAGGGGGTTAGGGAGAAGGGGGTGGGATTATGGACATTGGGGAGGGTATGTGCTTTGGTGAGTGCTGTGAAGTGTGTAAACCTGGTGATTCACAGACCTGTACCCCTGGGGATAAAAATATATGTTTATAAAAAATAAAAAATTAAAAAAAATTAAAAAAAAAAACAAAAACAAAAAACAAAAAACCCTGGGAGCCTGGGTGGCTCATTCATTAAGCTTCTTTCTGCCTTTGACTGGGGTCATGATCCTAGGGTCATGGAATCGAGTCCTGCATCGGGTTCCCTGCAGGGAGCCTGCTTCTCCTTCTGTCCCTCCCCCTGCTTATGCTCTCTCTATGAAATTAAAAAACAAAAAAAAAAAAAAAAAAAAAAAAACCGAAAACTTGTGTTCTTTCCACTGTATCAAATACTGAATCTTAAAAGTGTTAATTCTTTAGCAGTATGATCCAGAATCTCTATCTCAAAATGGGAAAATATGTTCAAGCTAAAATATGCTAATATATTTTTTTATCAACAGAGTGAAGTGGTTTTGTAGGCAAAACTGTTTAAATTTGTTGTTAAATGCTCCCAGCTATGTGCTCCAGGTTTAATTGTGGGAGTGGCCCAGGGAGAGTCCGATCATGTAAATAACCAAGAATTTTCAACCATGAACCATATGCTTTCCCATATGTGTTCTGTTGAGGAATGGAATACCTTTACTTTCTATTTCAGTATTACAGAGAGAAATTTTAGTTACCATGCAATACTCTTGTTTTAGTAAATTCAGGGAGAGTTTGAAGGAAGATGGGTCTCTCCTCATTTTTACCAGTGTATGATTAAATGTTACAATACCAGAAAAGGAATATGAAGGTGAAGAACATTGGAGTATTGAGAATTTCTCTACAAATAAATTTTTTTCTTTTTCCACAATATCATATTAGTCTAAAAATAAGGTCAAAATAAAATCAAATGCCAAGGGCTGGGACTAGAATTTTTATACTTGGAAAACTATTTCCTCTTGACCTTTAAATAACCAAAAGGGTAATAGCTCTCACATCCAATCAAGTTTCTGATACTCTTTGATAAACAGTTCTGAGGAAGAATCAGCAACAAAAGGGGTAACAAAAGGGCAGGAAGAAGTATTTTCTTCAAAGTGACAGTCCATGAGTGTGTGTGTGTGTGTGTGTGTGTGTGTGTGTACTGTATATAATTAAGATACATGTGCACATACATATACAAACTACATATATACCCATATACAGATACAACATTCCTGATCCTTTCTCTGCCTGTGACATTGTTCCAGCTTTTGTTAAATTTCGGTATTCTATTACTTTGTTGGAGATTATGTCACTTAAGAAGTCATCAGTGAATATTGTATAATGCATCAGGGAATATTGTATAATAATGAATAGCTATTTGTTTTTATTGAGAATAAGTGAAAGAGCTGAATTTGAAATAAAAAATTTGTTAGAGTTATAAAAACCTTTTCAATTCATGTTTTGTTAAACTGAAATTAGGAAACACTTTCCTTTTAGGATTTCAGTGTAGGAATCACTCAGAGAACTTTTAAAGTATATAACCTCTTCTTAATTTTATGATTTTGAAATAAAAAATAAAACTAGAATTTATACTAATTAAAGGAATAGCAAATACAAAACAAGTAAGAAAAAAAAAAAAAGGATCTAGAGAGAACTCAAGAGGCATCACTTAATTCCTTTACAATAATGTCCAAAATAAAATATTTGGGTACCAGTCAAGTGATGTTTCGTTCAGTGGCTCATTAAAAGCGAAGTTCACTGGTTCACATGTACTTTGAATGTTTTCAAAAAGTGATCTTATATCGCTGGTCTTAATCGTATTTTACCTTCATGGTCATAGGTCTTAGGATGGAGAAAAATGCTATCATTTTGAAGTAGTACTGAGGTTTCTTCTTTGGGGGATTAAAAAAACAGGAGTTCAAAAAAAAACATGCTATGATCTTAATAATCTTTATTTCTCTCATAATTTTAAGTTGCGTGCTATTTCTATGTTTGCTAAACTTATTTGTCCAAGAATGAATTTAGTTATATATAGGACAAGGCAGACACAAATGAGAATATTGAATCAAGAGGAAAAAGAAGGAATTATTCTCAGAATTACCTACCTAACCAAGTGGCTTTTTCCTCTACCTAATAGCAATTGCAAGGTAAATGTGTTATATAGTCAATTTGATCATAACTGGAAGTACTAACACTGTTGTGTTACCCCAAATAATATGATAAGTTAATAAAAGAGATAATAATGGAAGACTTCTGAGTTCAAATCCAATATACTTTCTCTACAAACTGTATTTTTGCTCATATCTATATTTATGAATCTACGAACATTTCATATAAACAAACACTATGCTTATTGGAAGTTACAAAAGATCCTGGGTTCCTTCTCTACCTTGTATTTCAACCACCATTGTCAAACCAAAGTAGAGCCAAGAGATCAGTGGAGAGATCAAGTTTTATGATTACATTGGTCTTACTGCTACGAACTGCAACATGTGCTAAAATAAAGGAGACAGTTCTCAGGGTTCCACCTGAGATGTCTCTAAGAAGATTAAGTTCAAATGTTCTTTCGGATATTTTAGTTCTATCCCCTCTGAAGCATCTGGGTATGTGTGTGAGGAGTAGTCAAGGCTTAGTTCAAAACTTTTTTAATGCCTAATTAATCTCAAACATACCACATCTGAAAATTTTGTGTCATTAAGAATCCAAAATATTCAAAATTATATTTTATTAATACCACAGTTAGTGAAATAAAAATTACGATGTTATTTATAAATGTTCTTACCTTTACATCTTTGACATTCATCCTTGTTCCCTCTTTCCCAACAAAGATATCATCAATGTCCACAAGAATATATCTGTCCAAGGACAGTGTCAGCCTCTTCCCTGACAAGAAGGAAATGGCATCTATGAAGATGAGCTTATGTAGCCAAAAGTTTAAGTTGTTGCCGAAAAGAACTCGCTGAATTCCATCATGAAGTCCCAGATCCTGGATCACCGTCGCATAGAGTGGTTTGCTGGATGAGGATGAAAGGGATTTTTCTGTCCGTAATTCAGTTAAAAGCACAGGCTGGTAGGTTGAATGATTATATTGGAAAATAGTCCAGTCTTCCCCAGGAAGAGGGCCTTTCTCAACCTTGGGGGCTTTGGTAATATGCAGCAAAGGAGACTGAGGGTTGACAAAACAGTCCTTTAGAGCTAGATTATTGAAAAGGTTTAATGGAAAGCCTTTTAATTGTGTACTTGGTAAGCTGTTCTCATTGGCTTTATGAAAACCGATTATACTAACACTGTATTCCACACAGTATTTTTCTAAAAGCTCTCGATTCCATGAGTCCATGCTGACATACTTCAGAATATTTTCATAAATAACTAAAATATATTTCCCTTTGCCATTATCTGTTAGGGGAGGTATATCCCCCTTGCCAGGGGCAATGACCATTTGGTACTGAAATCGGCTAGATTCCAAGATAGCTATGATATCTTGACCAAGTTGAGAGTATTGGCTCTCCACAAATAGGAGGACGGTAGGATCAGTTTTGGATGTATCAATAGGTTTAATTGTTTTTAGCTCCAGTGAACGATATGGTAGACTTTTGATGTCAGCACATTCTGCTTCTGCAGTGGTTTCAATAAGTGTCATTTCCTGTTTATAGCCAGAGTAGAGGAAATAGGCAGAAATGACAATGCTCACCAAGCAAAAGGTAACTAAGAGAACAATCAGTGTTCGAAAACTTCTCCGAAGCTTCACAATAAGATTCATTTTTTAAAATACCGCTTTGGAAGTTTATTCCAATTTCTTTTCCTAAAGTGCCATAGTGAATAAAGTACGAGATGGTGCAAATATCACTCCCCACAAGTTCATGTAACCATTGCAAACCATGTAAAATGTTTGAAGGGGTCACAAGTAAGTTAAAACTGGAAGGCGATGGAGCAGGAGATCAAAAGTTGAAGAGATTTTGAATTTGTCCAACACCAAATATTGATGCAGAATCCTTTAAACATTATCTGGAAAAAAAAAAAAGAAATGTAATGACTAAGACATAAATAGAAATAGAAGTATTTATGTGATAGATATGCTTATATACAAAAAACATACATATTGGAGATAATTTTAGTATGTAATATGCTAAACTAGTAATAGGCTGAAGTTTATAGTGTAAGTTTTTATTATTAGAGTAGATTTGTTCATGTACTCAAAAATACAGAATCTTAATCTTATTTGATTTTGGCAAAGAGTATACACACACACACACATTTTTTAGATCATTTTTCAAACTAGCCATCTCAAAAGAGAAGAGAGGTAAGAAAGAAAGCTTTAGTGCAAACATTAATTACCATAAAGATGGCTTCTACAGAACTGGTAAGCATTATTTACATAAAAAATTAGGAAATCATGTATTTGTGTGGGAGTTGGAACAGTGAAACATGTTCTTATTTCTGTTCAGTATCTGGAGTGCCAAGCTGAGGGAATTATTTTGTCTTAAGTATACAGTTGCTATAGTTTTTTCCCTTCAATAATGTATCCTTTTCAGAAGTTACAAGGAGGCACTTGGTCTCCTTCACTGTAACAGCCAAAATAGATAAGATTTGTCCTCTATTCTTAAAACAAAGCGCAAAAAAAAAAAAAAACTATGGAAGAAAGAACAAAATGGGAACACCCATCCTCAGAGGCCTCTAATAAGAGGTCAGGAACCTACATAAGAAGGAAAGCTTTGACATGTTTGTCTCAAAACACATTCCTAAATTTGGCTTACTCCTATAATCAGAACTAAAGTGGAACTTTTATTAATTTATTTTTATCCATTATTAATTTTTATCCAGCTGTCAAATGTTCTATTTCCTTATCACTTTCTTTAGTTCAAAAGAAAAAGAATGTAGATATAATTAAAAAAAAAACTTTCCCCAACTGGCCTCACCACAAATGGATATAATTTTCCATTATTAGATTTTTTTTGAAGGATGACTATGATTTTTAGTGAATTTCTTTCTAGAAAATTTTTCTTCATTCTCCTCAAAACTGTTTTAGACTATTTATGGAATTTTCCATTTCCCAATTTGCCAAACTAATGTAAAACTAGTGGAAAGCAATCAAAGAGTTCATACTTTCAATCTGTGATACATATACTTTAATACATAATAATACTGTATATTATTGACATACAACATCATAAAAATCAAAGTAGCCTGTATTATATAATGTAAACAAGTTGTATATTGTATATATTGTATCATATTATAACTACTTTATGGATTTTTATATTTTGCTTTTAAATTTAAGGAATCTGTGTAATTAATGGTTATTAATGATTAAAAATTAATGATAAAAAATCGAGTTATTATACTTTATAATATTGTGTCACTACTTCCGTTTTATATTTTTATGTTCTGAAATACATTTTTCTTAGTTGGTAATTTATTTATTTATATATTTACTTATTTATTTTTAAAAATATTTTACTTATTTATTTATTTGAGAGACAGAGGAGGACGCAGCCTCCCCACTGAACAGAGAGCCCAATGCAGGGCTTGGTCCCAAGACCCTGAGATCATGACCTGAGCCTAAGGCAGAGGCTTTAACTCACTAAGTCACCCAGGCACCCCTTAGTTGGTAACTTAAATAAAATTCAATAATAACTTGAAATAACTTTTGTTTATGTCTTAGATTTCGGAAAAAAATTAAAACAATCCCCCAAATCCATAATTTGGGATTTTATAATTTCTACCAGATATTTTAACTCTTCATGTGCAATATATATGTGTATATTTAAAGAAAGAGAAGACACTTGAATCTTTGCTTGTAAAAGACAGTAAAGCAATTTGTAAAAACTTCCCAGTGATTTAATATTTACTTTAAAGGAAAATTAAATTCTATGTTAGGGACTTACTAATATTGGTATCCCAACATAATTCTTTAAGATAATTAATTATTTGTTGTCCAAAAACTTTTCAAGTGTTTCAAAATTCTATTTCCTATAAATAAATTGAAATGTAATTTACTAAAAACAAATGAAATACAGCAATAAAAAGGCTTTGATTTGGTTAAAATATATAAATCAATTATACCCTATCCTCTATTTTTATATGTATCTGATAATTTTCATAAAGTGTATTTTAAAATTAAAAATTAAATTAAACATTATATAATAAATATTGAAAGAAATCTGAAACTTGTCAAAGGAAATTAGCAAGTCTTGTATTATGTCTATTACTAGATTTCTCCAAGTTTATGTATTGATTTAGAAATCCATTTAAGCATACATGGAATTAGCCCATCCCTACCTTCCCACCCCCTATATCACTCACTAGAGCAGAAATCTATTTAATCCACATACCTTGGGGGTTTGTTTAGTATTTTAAAAATAAATTTAGTTGGGAATTTAAAAAGAAACTAAATGTTTGAAAAGTTAATACTTTGTTAAATCCTTATCTGTTCTGACATTAAATATGTGATTTTTATTTTTGAATATACAAAGGATGAGATGTCAGTTTTGCATATTAGAACAGCTCATGTTAATATGCAATAGTGAAAAAAATTAAAAAGCATATGGAACTAGAATTTGCCAACCAAAAGAATAAATAAAATTTAAATGTGACATTTATTTAACATTAATATGTTCAGAGTTAGAAGAATGATAGATACATATTATCACTATTGTAGATAAGTGAATTTGAATGTGTGAGTGTGAGGATGAGTGTGTGAGTGTGTGTGTTTGTGTGTGTGTGTGTTTTATCCTAAGGAGTTATCCTTCCCATTCAATCCTCCTACCTATCCTTCCCTAACAAAAATTATCCAGTGGAAGTGAGCGAGTCTGGGCAATAAAAGATGGTATAGCAAAGATGTTTACTTATGTTCTATGCCTGAAAGAGGAGATGGTTTGACATTGTTATGGATGCTTAAGCGATGTAGTCTGTGATTTGTTTGAGTTTCTTTTTGTGAAATATAGAAAAAAATTATACACACGCACACACACACACACACACACACACCCCACACATATCTGCCCTCCAGTTCCTGGCATAAAGCTCCTAAAACACTTGTAATTTCCTAAGTGATAAGAGCACTAGGAGCATCTTTTGTTCTAATATTTGGTCTTTGACCCTGGTTCCTGACACAGAGCTCCTAAAGCCCTTGGAATTTCCTGGGTGATAGCAATATCTTTTTTTCTAGTGAGGCAATGCTTAATGGGCTCCTGGTAGTCACTAGAAAGACCAAGCCCTGTTTAGAAGCTTAGAACATTCAGCTTGGCCCCCATCTACAGGAAGGGGAGAGGGAATTTGGGTCAGTGATGGATCATGACCAAATGATGAAGCCTCTATAAAATTCCCAAAATTTGGAGGTCTGTAAAGCTTCCATGTTGATGAAGATATCCACAAACCAGAGGGTGATACACAGGGACAGAAACTCCTGCACTTAGGACCTTACCATACCTTATCTTATGTGTATCTTCATCTGGCTGTTCATTTGTATTTTTTATCATACAAGAAATTGGTAAATGAAAGTGATTCCAGGTTGTGTGAGCTTTCTAGCAAACAACTGAATCTGAATCCAAGGTTAGGTTGTAAGAATCCTTGATTTGTCTCAAAGTCAGAGAGAAGAACTTATCATACCAATTGAGTTAAATAAACTTTAATCCCAAGTCTGGTAAATCTGCCTTTCACATGTCCTAATACTTCTATCATTAAAAATTTGGAAAGGGAGGCCTACTCATTATTTTTTGAGACAAACTATCCCCCCAAACTGGGGGTCCATGACCCCTGTGCAGGCTTTGGTGAGAAATAAAGGAAGATTTTAGGTGCTGCCTTCCTTGTTCTCTTTCTTTTCTTGTAGCCTTCCAAGTGTGACTCATCACCTCAGTGGTAGTAGAATAAAAACCTCTCAGAAGCTGTCACTCTCTTTGAAAATTAGATAATGTGAAAACAATATTGTTTCATATATCTATTTTAAGAATGTTCTTTGACTTATTTCCAGAATGCATTTATAGATTTAAAAAGAATAGTCTGTGAAATCCATTTACCAAGGGTTCTCAATCATTGTAGATTTCTAGTAATCTCTGGTAGCAGTAGCAGCAGAGAAATTAGTAAACAAAGCAACTGTAGAAACTATTACAGTTATTGCTATTTTTTGGAAAGAAGGAAATTCAGAAATAAGCTGGGGACTAGGAATCACAATGAATGTATGAGTGATTGTTTCTTTTTTGAAGGAGATGCCATGAACTATACAGATTATCACAGAGGTTCATTAAAATTCACCTGATATTGAAAAAAAAAAAGCAAACCCACAATATTTACCACAATAAAAAATTACACAAATTGTGTAAAAACACAATTACCAGCATTTACTGAATGGTCACTACTTGACAGACACTATGCTACATTTTTTGCACCCATCATTCTGTTTAGTCATTATCGGTCTATTTTTAAAATGAGAAAATGGAGATTTAGGGGACTTACGAAAGGGTCTGAGATCATGCTATGAGTGATTTTTGATGCCAGGGTTCTGTGTTCCACTGTTGCATTGGTAAGAAAAACTGAGTTAGATGAAACCAAAAACCTAGCCGTTAGCATAATTAAATAATTTAACCCAAATATCAGCAAGTTTTACTTCAAAATTTCAGATACTCCAAGCCAGAAATATCCACCAAAAATGCAGATAACAATCTAGACATGAATTGAATTAGTGCAAAAGAGACTATGTTGTAAGTTGAAATGACCTAAGAATTTAAAATAGTTCAACTTCGACTTTTCATAATACACTGGGCAAGGGGGAACATATTTTATCAAGTATCTCATTTCCACATGCTTAATGAGTTTTGTCTTTGATTTTAGGAATATTATAAAGAATTAGCTCATATTTCACATTAATAAAGCAGCAATTTTCCATTGTGTATATGATGGGATTGGGAGGGAGACAAACCATAAGTGACTCTTAATCTCACAAAACAAACAGGGTTGCTGGGGGGAGGGGGTTTGGGAGAAGGGGGTGGGGTTATGGACATTGGGGAGGGTATGTGCTTTGGTGAGTGCTGTGAAGTGTGTAAACCTGGTGATTCACAGACCTGTACCCCTGGGGATAAAAATTAAAAAAAAAATAAAGTAGCAATTTTCAATAAAAAATTATGTTATATAAACATTTAACCATTTATTCCCATGTATTAATGATACTTGCACTGTCTTGGGGAGAATTCCAAAATTTATAATCATCTTCCAAGAAAGATTGAGTTTTTTTCTGAAATTATAGCTCACAACACGTAAATGGGAATGAAATATACCAGAACAGAAATACCAATGTACTTCATGAAGTGAGGGTGAATAGTGCTTTAGAAAACGTTTGTTTGATAGCTTTGTATGTGTATGGTTTTTTTTGTTTCTGGATCCCAATGAAGGTTATTTCTTTTCTGGGTCAGAACAAAAAATTCTTGAAAAACACTGCTCTAGAAGGTGCAGTTAATTCAAATTATTTAACCTGGTTTTAAGAGAATTATAAAGATCACAGAGGCTTTAGCTAAAGATAAATTTATTCTCTTAAGATTTTGAGTGCTTTCTGAAAATATCCATTATTGATTAAACAGAATTTGAGACTAATTGTTTGATATCACACGGGTTCATCTCTTGGAACTTCTTTCAGCTTCCAGACCTCAAAATATTGGGATATATATATATATATGGTTATTGCTGGAAAAAAAAATATATATGAAGGCACAAAGTGATAGGTAATTGTTATATTTAATAAAATATTATATTTAATAAAATTTAATAAAAATCAAAGTAGTAAGCTTGATTTATGATTTTCTGAAATAATATTTTCTACTCATACAAAACCAGATGACTATTACTAAATTGTCATACACTTCATATTTTCTTGATTTCAGTGGCATAAAATACATTTATTTTAGGCCCATATGTGTGCATTTTTATCAGCACAAACTCCTAAAAGTGTCATTTTAAATAAAATGATAATATTATTATCACCGAATTATATTGTAACATAATATTATACTAGGCGCATGGCTCTGAGCTGTCAGCTATATTCACACTTCAAAACATTATGAAGGGAACTCAGTAAATATAAGAGTAAATGTCAGGTAATTTCTTTTATTACCATATACTGGAGATAGATAGATATAGATAGTACATACATATGGTGCATATTTACCATTTCATAGATCTTGTTCTCTAAAGCAGAAGAAATGATGATTTTCAAAAGAAAGAGTACATTTTTATTAAGATAAAAATGTAACTATGTGTTTATCTTGTTTATTAGAAAGACCTGAAAACTTTGAGAAGAAGGAAAATACTAACTGGACATTGTTCTGCTTTGCCATATAAAGCTTGTAGATATAGCAGCAGATGTGCTATTTGTAACCAAGTAGAGAGGTCTAGTCAAGGAATTGTTGCATTGAACTCTGTATCTATTTTTATAGACAAGAGTTCATCAGCAAATTTTACCCTTAACACCATTAAAATAATATCTCCAGAATATGTAGTTCACAATTAAACAGCATCAAACAGCTTTGTAATGCCTGTATCTGTTCTAAGGGTCTCTAAAATTCAGATAATTCCCTTAGGACTTTGGGATGACTTTGAGATATATCTGTGACATCTATCTCATTTTTGTGTAGATTTGGGCACAATGTTTCCTGGGATATTCAGAACAAACTAGGACTATAGGTGTCTCAGTGGCTCAGTCAGTTAAGTCTCTGAATCTTGATCTTAGCTCAGGGTTATGAGTTCAGGCCCTTTGTTTTAAGCCTAGTTAAAAAAAAAAAAAATCAAACTAGGACCAGTTTGGCTGTCTAAAATTCATTTCCATTTTGGATATGCTCCTATTTTCTCCCTTAGGGAAGAGGCAAAGACGTTCACTAGCACCTATTCAACACATGAAAGTATTAACATTTATTAAGAGTATACTATTTTCCAGGTACACTGCAAATTCAACTGTAACTCATATCATTATAAAAATTACCTAAGTTCTTTTATTTTCATCTGTTCTTAATTTCTTCTCTTTATTTACTATTTTGCTTCCATCACCAGAAAATCTTTCTTTTTTTCCTTTTATTTTCTCTCTCTTCCTTTCTTTCTCTTTTCTTCCTTTCTCTTTTTCCCTTCCTTTCTTTTCTTTCTCTTTTTCTCCTTTCTTAAGAATCTTTCTTTTTTTCCTTTTCTTTCTTTTTACAGTTACCAATTTTTTTTTTCAAATAAGATTTAATGTGAAGAGTATGAGCATGCATCAGTAGGTCTATGTAACAATGTTTCCTTTTTTTCTTTCCATATAAGTACTGTATATGGGAACCACAAAAGGTAACCAAAGAAATACAATATATGGTGCCTCCTTGTTTGGATATAGTTATATTAACAATTTTGTCTCAAAAGGAAACTTTTTCTATAAATTGTCTCATTTACAAAGGTGATGTTAAAAATGTTTTTAAGATTGACACTGCTAAGTTTTTTTCTTTATGAAATATATGTATATTATGAAAAATTTGAAAACATGGAAAAGTACAAATAAAAATAAATATTTTTTAACAAAAACCTCTCATGTATTTCTTTCTATTTCTTTCTGTATATGTAATTTGTTTTATGTAGTTTTTATGTAGTTGTGTATGTTTACTTTTGTATGTTTTTATGTGGTTGCAATTATGCAAAAATAAATTTGTTCTATATAAGTTAAAAAACATAACTAGTTATTATAAAAGTGAAAATGATAAAACCCTCCTTATACCCCTCATTGCTTTTTCATTTCTATTCCTAATCATATCTTGAGGATTTCGGTAACTTCTAAGCCTGAAAGCCCTACTACCTAATTTCCCAACTTTCTTTTTTCTTTTTTAAACATTTTCTTTATTTTGAGAGAGAGAAAGAGAGCACAAGCTGGGAGGAGGGGAGAGAGGGAGAAGCAGGCTTCCCGCTGAGCAGGGAGCCCCTGATGCAGGGCTCAATCCCAGGACTATGAGATCATGACCTGAACCAAAAGCAGACGCTTAACCAATTGAGCCACCAGGTGCTCCCAATTTCCCAACTTCCTATTTTACAGAGAAAATAGAAAGTGAGGGTTGAACTAGATGAACATCACCCTGGGAGTCAAGCTGACTTCCATCAATGTTTCCCAAACCTGGGAATTCTCACCTTACTTATTTGCCTCCTGCTTCATGGAAAATGTGTATTTCTTACAAAGACAACTTCCCCCCCTCTTTTCCAGAACTTCAAACTCTCTTTTCTAAGGCCTTAGTTAAAATCTGGGGATAATCATTTGTTAGTAATGACCATAAACAACAACTACTTATGCTTTGTTAGATACTTAAAATATTTTGATGTTTGAATGGCTTTAGTCTCCACCATTTGCTTGCTACTCTTAGTCTATATGCTTGGCCCTGTATTTATTTTAGTTTGAGACTCCAGGTATAATTTTCTTTCTTTTTTTTTCTTCCCCCAGGTTTAACTCACATCCATCTTCATAAAATTTCTTATCACAGATACAGTCACCCCAACCCAAGCAACTGCCTTAATATTTTTCTTTACCTTTAGAGTCAAGTTTTTTGAAAGAGTTTCTCTTGCAAAAAAATTTTTTTTTATCTCATCAAACCCACACTTTACATGTTGAATAATTTGCAGTTCTGGATTGACCAAAGTTGTTTCTGCTATTGCTAAGTCCAATCAGCTCTTATTCATCTTGGGAAACTTAAGTTAGAGAAAATCATTTCAAGAAAAATCACTTCTGACCTTGCAAAAGCTAGTTTAGATGGGTATATCTCCATTGTGCTCCCCTCGTACAGCCTCTATCACAGGATATTTTAATTATCAGTGATTTTCCATAAGGTCAGGGACTGATTATTCAGTCACAGGAATCTATACCGCTTTGTAGATCACTCTGCATGCCATATACTAAAGACAAAAATAGTCAATGACACTGGTTAAGAGGGAAGGCCAATTTTACTCAGGACTATTGTGATAGGTAATAGGGATGACTGCCATGGAGTTTCACAGTGGGATAAAATGATTGGGCTCAACTCATACAGCATGGGTAAGGGGAATTATAGTCAAGGAACAAGGTAGAGGTCAGTGGATAGAAAACTAAGAGATAACATCAGGGGTTAGGGGTGGTTCTGGCTAAACCCACCTAAAAGGATTCTTGCTTAAGATAGGCTAGGGTGCTCAGATATCTTTTAAAGCATGGTGGAGGATGAGTCATCTGATCAAATACCAAAGGTATCTGATCAAATACTAAAGGTGATCAGATATTGAAGATGGCAGAAATTGATGGTGAAATTGAATTGACTTCTTGTAAAACTAGATTTTATAAGAAAGTGCATAGATCGCCCCAGAAAAAGGTGCAGGAGACTGACTAAAGTTGGTCAAGCAAAGAATATTTGTCACATGCACAAAATAATCAAGCCAAATCAATTTATTCACATATGACATATATTTACCTTCATTCTATACCCCCAAGATACAGCTCAATGCAATTTTCTCCATGAAATTGTAAGGTAGAAGAACAAATCTCAGCTTCAGCTTCTTCATTACAAAATTAAAGAAACCTAATTTAGAAATGCTTACCTTTCTATATTTTTCCATTTTCATCACCCATTCCATTACCATTTCTCTTTTCATTACTCATTCATCAAGGGAGATGTGAAAGGATGCTCATTGAAGGATTGATCATCTCTATCTCATACTTTTCTATAGCATTTGAATTTTTTTTAGAAGAACAAGGTACTATCTTTGTTAAAAAATGTACTATCTTTATAAAAATATTTACAAAATAATCTAAGTAGAAAATTTTAAAAGGGGGTAAGTGTGCAAACATTAAGTTTGTTTTAAATTCTAAATTTCATAAATTTGGTGAATAATAAGCCTTCCCTGTTTATGCTGGTCCCTGGTAATATTTTTCTTCTAAATATCAGAAAAGCATGTTCTCCATATCTTTTTATCATAAATTTACATTTTTATTTAACCAATTCATGTTTCTTTCCAAAATGATTGTGGGTAAATTTTCAATAGATTAGTCTGTATATTAAGTTTCTTTTCACACTAGGTTTCTCTCCATACCCTCAAACATAACATACAAAATTAGATTACATAGTAGAATTTTAATAATCATAACTCAATCAATAATCACAATCAACCATAACTTAAATTGGTATTTCATATTTGTAATAGATCTTTGGAACAATTAGCTCAGAATTCAAATCTAAAGTTTTAAAAACTGGAAAATAACTTACAACCAAATTATCTTCAAATGATGCATCAATTATTTCTGATAAGCCCAAATTGGAATATTTCTTTAAAAATACAAAATTTATATTTTTCTGTTACTAAAAGGGAAATAAAATACTCAGTAAAAAGAGTGGTAGATCCTCAAAAGTCAAAGTTTCATCTACCCCTGAGATAGGTCCTGGCATCTCTGATCAACTTGAATCTTCAGGAGTAACAAACATACTTCCAAACATTTGCCTCAGTTGATTTGCAGAACGTGTTCAAGACCCTAGTGCACACAGAGCACTGGGGTATAGGAAGCTGCAGCTCTGCATGTACAATAGTGTTTCCATGGTGGGTGCCTATAGCAGTGGCCTTGCTAAGACACATCCACTGACTTCTGGATAGGGATACTGATGACAGGCCACAAAGCCAAGATGAACCTACCAATTGGCAATCACAGATGAGACCTTGAAGGGCACTGAAATGCCCTTGTGACAAGACAGAAGAGCCAATAATATGTGGGCTATTGTTACCATTGAGCCCATTTGTACCCACACACAGTGGTGGTCTGGAGATATTTGGATTATATTAATATTTGTATGTTGTCCCCAGAATTTACTTTATCTCAGGCTATCATTTTGTTAATACAATGATAAATATGATGCTTTTTAAACTTCGATCATTAAATTTGTACTAATGTTATTTTCTAGAAGATTTTTCTTCATGAACTTTACATTCAATCCTTGATCTTGCATTTCAGAGAATGGAAAAAGAAATTTTTTTTCACTAGGTACAGAATCTGGCTACAAAGAACCCATAATGTCACCTCTGCCAAATGAGTGATTCAGGCTACAGACCTATATTCTTTACTTTTTTTTAACAATTGAAAGAATATTTATAGCTAATTTTTACAAAATAAGCCAAAGTAATAAAAAATGTTAAGAGATAGAATATTAAAACTAACATCTTTCCTAAAGTTTTAAAATGCACACCCAAAACTATAATAAAATTATGATTAAAATTATCAAAAAAGTAATATATTAAAAAGAAATAATTTGTTCTCAATCCAGTCAACATTTTTTAATAACACAGCCCGAAAAAATGGATTAATAAATCATACTTGACATTTGTTTTTTAGGATTCAAAATTTTAACCTATATATTGGTATATATCATTTATTTGAAAAGAGGAAATAAGATGTTTGTTTTTTAAATGCATTATTTCTGGATTTCTAAACAATCTTTGGCTCTTCTAGCTTTTTCAACACCAGAGGGCGATATGCTCTTGCTTTTATTACAAAACTAGACTGCACCAGCTCTCTCTTGACATTTTATCAAAAAAATAGAAAGTGATAACTATATAAATACGGAGCTCATAGGCAGCTTTGCTCTCAGGACAAACACCCTACTGTTGACATTAGAGAAATATCAGATATTCCTAATATTAAAACATCAATTACCTCACAATTTTACATCAAATACATTTAGTCAATTCTCTTCTTTAGGTTTGTAATAAACAACCGATATCATATTGCTTGTTAAGATCCTGTTTCTAAATTCTAATTTTTTTAATTGAAGTCATTATCATCATCATCATTACTTCTTTTTCATCTTCTGTTTCTTTTTTCTGCTGTACCCAAGAACCCGAGAAAGGGATAAATGAATTATCACTTCAGCTTGATATCTTGCTAGATCTGGTGAACTTTTAAGACCTAAATCATTTTTTAAGAAAAAAGAAGAAGAAGATCTAGAATTCAAAGCTGTATAAAACCAGCTTTGCCATATATTGTTTCCAAATTATTTTCTCTAAAATGTATTTATTTCTTAATAATTTTAAAGGAAGGATGATATAGTTTTACATTTCTCTATTATCTAAGCACATTTGCACATTAATTTTATTTGCCCCCAAAACACATGATTTTTAAAAATCTGAATCTTCTTAAATGATTAGTTCTTTTTCATATCCTAAGAGCAAAGAAATAACCTAAAATGAATAATAAACAAACATATACAAAAGAGAAAAGTGTACACAATGATCTAGGTTGTCTCTCAGTTTACTCTAAGGTCTCAGTTCTGATGTGGAAATATAAAAAATAAGAACAACATTCAAATAACTTAAAATTGTGATTACAATTTCTGTTTAGAATGGAATTATGACATAAATAAGATTTCTAGACACGAACTTCTACTGCTCACAGTTACATCTTAGAATTGTAACATTATGTGCTTCCATCATGGTTTATTATTTACCTGAGAACACATAAAAATACCTTCTTATATGTAGCTGCTTTGCGGATGATTTAAAAGATAATGGATCATTAGGAAGTTGGACATGCACTGAAATATCAACTTAATCATCCTTAGTACTATTTACAAATGTATAATAAAATTTACTTCTACACATGTTTTGAGGGCTTTTTTTTCCAAAGATGATTTTCCTAAATTAGTCATTAAAATTTTGTTGAAGAAAAACACTTTTAGGAACTAAAAAACTCATGTTCAGTATCACAGAGTATGTCATAGATTGGTACTGAATAAGACGGTAATATTTTACAAACTGTAACTGGAATAGAAACATCAAGGTGATTGAAAATGCACTCCAAAAAATAGTTCTTAATTAGATTTAGTGACATCAATGTGCTTATGTTGTGATTAAGGCCACACGCACGCGCACACACACACACACATCATCAATCATCATCATCATCATCATTATCATCATCATCATGATTATGGTACTTTTCAAAAAAGTGGCTATAACCCAATATTGCACAATCTTCATTGTTAGTATTGAAATGTGGGCAGACAATGCTACTGATGCCTCTGGAACATGGCTGTGGATGAAAACAGCCTAACCTAAGGGGAATCATCTCTGGATCTGCTGCTTCATGCACTGGCTTCTGATTCAGAGTCTGCTAGGACATGTCCATTGGTTGGCTATCAAAGAGGCAGGAAAATAATTAGCTGTTATGTAATGTAAAAAGATAGAAATTCATAACGTCATGAATTTCTCAAGCACAGTGTTCAAACTGCTTAACAGAGTGAAGATAGAAGAATTTATAAAAATGTGAATCAACCTAAATGAGCTTAAGAATATAAATTAGTAATAGTAAAGCATTCTAGGACTAAAAATAAAATCAAAGACTAGTTAAATCAGAACGATAGCAAAATGTGAGAAAGTAGTAAATAGAATAAAAATGTTATAAAAACATTGTATTAAGGTCATGATATTAACCAACTTAGCCATTAGTAAGTTAACATACATATTCTGATTTCTAGTGCAACCAATAAAAAATATATGTCTTCAAAGCTAGTAGAGCAGAAAAAATGAAAAAACATGAAAAATACTCAATTAAAAAAAAAAAAAGAATAAAGGAGAGAAAAGGGAGCCTAGAGTAAATAGGACTAACAGAAAACACAAAATAAATAGGTATTTTTATTTTAATAATTACAATAAATATAAATAAACTAAATTACCTTTTAGTTTAGCAAATAGAAAGAAAAAAATCTAAACACAAGCATATGCTGTTTGCAAGTGACATACAAAAGGATGTGTGAAAACAAACATCTGGAAAAAATGTATCAGTATATTTTAATTAAAATAAAGATGATAAAAGTATGTAAGTATTAGGAAATTAAATTTAAGGCAAAAAGAATTGCTAGAGATACAGAAATCACTTGATATTGATAAAAGTTTCAATTTGCTAAGAAATCATTAAAATGTAAATTTGCATGCATCTAATATAGTTTTATATGTATAAAACAGACATAGGCAGGGCTATAAGGTGATATTTACAAATTTCCAATCATAGTAGAAAACGTGTAAAGATTTCTTAAGAATTGATTGAAAAGCTGGAGAGATGATTAGTGAGGATAAAGAGGCCCAAACAACACGTTTCACAAACTTAGTCTAAAAGACATATTTAAAGTACGATACTTAATAGCTATAGAATACATACTGAACTTGGAAATATTTATAAAAATTAGTCATATGGAGCTCCAAAGCAAGTCTCAACAATTTTCAAAGAATTAAAAATCATGTAGAGTTGTACTATAATCACAATATAATTAACCTAGAAACTAATAAAATAACTAGAAAATTCTCATATATCCAAATTTTTTTAAAAAAACATAATCTAAAATAACTTATAGAAAAAAGTTAAATGGATATATATGTTACAAATTATGTCCCAAAGTAACACATGCCACAATTTGTGGATTTAGCTATTATGATGTTTAGAGAAATTTAGAGCTTAAAAAACACTGAAAAGAGAAAAACATGAAAATTAATAAGTTAATAAGGTAAGCATTCTTCCCAAGAAGCCATAAAAGAACCATCAAAATAATAATAAAGATGGTACAAGGAAAGACATAACCAAAAAAGAGCAGAAAGTAACCAGATAAGAATGACAGTGAATAGAGAAATGAAGTCAAAACTTGGTTCTTTATAAAGGCTAGGGGTGCCTGGGTGGCTCAGTGGGTAAAAGCCTCTGCCTTCAGCTCTGGTCATGATCCCAGGGTCCTCGAATCAAACTTCACATTGGGCTCTTTGCTCCTCGGAGAGCCTGTTTCCTCCTCACTCTCTGCCTGCCTCTCTGCCTAGTAGTGAGCTCTGTCAAGTGGATAAATAAAATCTTTAAAAAAAAAAGGCTAAAAAATTTGACAAACCTCTGCTGATATTAAGATAAAAAGAGGTAATCCATACATAACTGATAGAAATGAGAAAGAGAAGATACTATATTTGCCTAGTTATTAAAAAGATAAAAGAAAATTATTTATCAAGTTATAAGAAATTTTTAAAATTTTATATCAATTTAAAATTTCAAAAAAGTGTAGTTTTATAAAATCAATTTTAAAAAGTCTCTATAATGGAATATTACTCACCCTTTAAAAAAGTGAAATCTTGCCATTTGCAATGATATGGGTAGAGCTAGAGATTATTAGGCTAAGTGAAATAAGTCAGTCAGAAAAAGACAAATACTATATGATTTCACTTATATGTGGAATTTAAGAAACAAAACAAATGAATCAGGTGTGAAATAGGGGGAAAGAGAGGCAAACCAAGAAACAGACTCTTAACTATAGAGAACAAACTAATGGTTACCAGAGGGGAGGTAGGTGAGGGGTGGTTGAAATAGGTCATGGGTATTAAAGGGGGCACTTATGATGAGTTCTGGTTATTGTATGTAAGTGTTGAATCACTAAATTCTATTCTATATTTGTAATACTGAGATTAATATTACACTGTATGTTAAGTAAATGGAATGTATTTATTTATTTTTTAAAATTTATTTTATTTTTTTCTGTGTTCCAAGATTCATTGTTTATGCACCACACCCAGTGCTCCATGCAATTTGTGCCCTCCTTAATACCCGCTACCAGGCCCTCCCAACCCTCCAACCCCCTCCCCTCCAAACCCCAGTTTGTTTCTCAGAGTCCCCAGTTCCTCATGGTTCATCTCCCACTCCGATTTCCCCCAACTCACCTCTCCTGTCCTTCACCCAATTTCCTCTGTGTTATTCCTTATGCTCCACAAGTAAGTGAAACCATATGATAGTTGACTCTCTGCTTGACTTATTTCACTCAGCACAATCCCCTCCAGTCCTATCCATGTTGATACATGAAATGAAATATATTCATCCTTTCTGGTGGAGGCCTAGTACTCCATGGTATAGATGGACCATATCTTCTTTATCCATTCGTCTGTTGAAGGGCATCTTGGCTCTTTCCACAGTTTGGCGACCGTGGCCATTGCTGCTATGAACATTCAGATACAGATGGCCCTTCTTTTCACTACATCTGTATCTTTGAGGTAAATACCCAGTAGTGCAATTGCAGGGCCATAGGGTAGCTCTATCTTTAATTTCTTAAGGAATCTCTACATTGTTTTCAGAAGTGGCTGCACCAATTTGCATTCCCACCAACAGTGTAAGAGCATTCCCCTTTCTCCACATCCTCTCCAACACTTGTTTCTTGTCTTGTTAATTTTGACCATTCTAACTGGTGTAAGGTGGTATCTCAGTCTGGTTTTTATTTGACTCTCCCTGATGGCTAACAATGATGAACATTTTTTCACGTGTCTGTTAGCCATTTGTATGTCTTCTTTGGAGAAGTGTCTGTTCATGTCTTCTGCCCATTTTTTGATGTGATTATCTGTTTTTTGTGTGTTGAGTTTGAGGAGTTCTTTGTAGATCTTGGATATCAGCCCTTTGTCTGTAGTGTCATTTGTGAATAGCTTTTCCCATTCATGGGTTGTGTCTTTGTTTTGTTGACTGTTTCCTTTGCTGTGCAGAAGCTTTTGATCTTGACAAAGTCCCAGAAGTTGCCTTTGGAGACATGTCTTTAAAGAAGTGGCTGTGGCCAATGTCGAAGAGGTTACTGCCTATGTTCTCCTCTAGGATTTTTTTTTTAAAGATTTTTATTTATTTATTTGACAGGCAGGGATCACAATTAGGCAGAGAAGCAGGCAGAGAGAGAGAGGAGGAAGCAGGTTCCCTGCTGAGCAGAGAGCTGGATGCAGGCCTCCATCCCAGGACACTGAGAGCTATTCACAAATGATACTACAGACAAAGGGCTGATATCCAAGATCTACAAAGAACCCCTCAAACTCAACACACAAAAAACAGATAATCACATCAAAAAATGGGCAGAAGACACTTCTCCAAAGAAGACATCAGAAAGGATATATTGCATTTCGTGTATCAATACGGATGGGACTGGAGGGGATTATACTGAGTGAAATAAGTCAAGCAGAGAGTCAACTATCATATGGTATCACTTACTTGTGGAGCATAAGGAATAACACAGAGGAAATTGGGTGAAGGACAGGAGAGGTAGTTGGGGGAAATTGGAGGGGGAGATGAACCATGAGAGACTGTGAACTCTGAGAAACAGACTGAGGGTTTTGGAGGGGAGGGGAGGTTGGGGATGGGTGAGCCTGGTGGTGGGTACTAAGGAGGGCACAAATTGCATGGAGCACTGGGTGTGGTGCATAAACAATGAATCCTGGAACACTGAAAAAAATTAAATTAAATTAAAAAATACTTTTGTGATCCCATTCACAATCTTCTTAACCTCTTAAAATCTTTCATTGTGCTAATCAGAATACATGATCAATTATTAGCAAAATTCTTTCCATATATAATATAGTGAAACTCTTCTCTGAAAGTTTTCTTCATCTCCTATCCCTAACCAAAACCTGGCTCTCCCCTGAAGACCTCAGAGCCCTTTGATGATAGTTAGAGTTTCACATCTTGTTCTCCTACTATTAGGTCAGGAGATTGGTTAGATGCCTTGTTTATTCCTTATTTTCCTTATTGTCACTTTAAGTTTATTGTCTTTTCCTACTCTATTAAAAACCTCCAATTTTCATCTAATAGGATTATACCACCCCACCTCTTCTTAAAGCAGTTATTAACTAATGCCTGGGTTAGATTTTTTTAATCCTAGAAAAATCTTAGATTTTGGATAACTCTCACTTTTTTAAACTATTAGATATTCATATAGATAATTCTTTCAACACTATACTCTCAGGTTTTGAGTCCCTCTCTAATTCTCTTGCCTTTCTTTCTATAATTGCCATCCAGTCTCAGAGTCATACACTAGATCTTTTCATTAAAACAAATAAATGTATAACTGTAACAAATTCATAATATTGATTTTACATATTTTGCTATCTAATCTCGATCCCTATGTTTTTAGCTCACTTCACCTACTGCCCCAACTTCAACAATATTTCAAACCCCTAACCTTTTTAAGCCCTGGTCCTTTCACTTTTTACTTTCTCTTTCTCTCTCTTGGTCTTACACTTCTTCTTGCCCAGCTTAAATTCCCTAACCAATAATTATTTTCATTTCTTTTCATATACTCTCAAACCTTCTTATCCTTTCTTATTTTATGATGCACATTTGTCTAAACAAAACTGGGTAAATCCCACAATCCACTAAATCTGTGTCTGTAACTCCGAAATTGAATAGAATTTCACCAAACAGACTATTTACCTCTTAAACTCATGATCAAAGGCTTCACATGGGTCTTTAATGCTGCTGGCAACCACACGGTATTTTATCAGTTCCTAAACTATCTCTTCTCCTAGATGACTATTAAGTACCCCTTTCTTCTCTCTTCAAAGTTCCAACATTTCTTTTCTTTTCTTCATTCTCAGCTGATGATCTTGTTTTTTATTTCGCAAGGAACACAATAGCAAGAATAAAAGAATTTCTGTAAGTTCTTTTTACCACACTTACCCACTCATTTGAGTAGATGTTCTTCACTGGATGAATTATCCATTCTGGCTAATGACAACCATTGTGCATTATTTCCAGGCTTTATCACCTCCTCCTTAAAGACATCCCTTCAGTAGTATTTTTCCCTGTTTCATGTGGTCACAGTGTTTTTCTTGTCTATGGAATATTTATGCCAGTATATAAACTCAGTTAAGAATTTATTACATTAGGGTCACCTAGGTGGCTCAGTTGGTTAAGCATCTGACTCTTGATTTGGGCTCAGGTCATGATCATGGGATCATGGGATCAAGACCCTAACCAGGCTCCATGCTCAGAAAGGAGTCTGCTTGAGACTCTTTCTCTCTCTATCCTTTTCCCTAATCATATTTGCTCTCTTTCTCTAAAATAAATAAATTTTCTAAAAAAATAATTTATTGCAATAGTTCAGATAAATACTTAAGACAATAGAAATAGAGATTAAAAATAAGAAGCAAAGTTTATATGGAGAGCAAGATTCAGAATAGCTAGCACAACACTAAAGGAAAACAAAAGAGGACTGACACTAACAAACTTCAAATTTCACTAGTAGCTACAGAAATCAAGACGGTATGGTACTCACAAAAGAACATACAAATAGACCAAGGGAACAAGATTAGAGAACCCAGAAATAAACTCCACAAAGATAGTCAACTGATTTTTTTTTAAGATTTTTTATTTATTTATTTGACAGAGAGAAATCACAAGTAGACGGAGAGGCAGGTAGAGAGAGAGGAAGGGAAGCAGGCTCCCTGCTGAGCAGAGAGCCCGATGCGGGATTCGATCCTAGGACCCTGAGATCATGACCTGAGCCGAAGGCAGCGGCTTAACCCACTGAGCCACCCAGGCGCCCAGTCAACTGATTTTTGACAAAGGAGTAAAGTCAATTTAATAGAGAAAGGATAGTTTCAAGAAATGGTACTAAAACAACTGTATATCCACATACCAAAACAAACAAACAAACAAACACAAAGGAATGTATCCACAGACCTCAACCCTTCTCAAAAATTACCTAAAAATAAATCATAAATGTAAAACAAGCAAACAGAAAAACTATAAAACTCTTAGAAGATAACACCAGACAATCTAGATGATCTTGGATTTGGCAATGACTTTTTAGATACAACAAAAGCACAATCCATGAAAGAAAGAATTGATAAATTTGACATCAGTAAAATAAAAATTAAAAGTTTCTCTGTGAAAGACACTGTTAAGAGAATAAAAAAGACAGTCTAAATACTGGAAGAAAATATTTGAAACAGGAATATCTGATAAAAAAAACTGTTATTCAAAATATATAAAGAGCTCTTAAAACTCAACAATAAGAAAATGAATAAACTGATTAAAAATGAGCCCAAGATTTGAGCAAATACCTCATGAAAGAAGATATACAGATGCCAAATAGGCAGTAAAAAGAGGCTCTTCATCCTATGTCATTAGAGAATTACGAATTTAAATAACAATATGCTTATAACTAGGTTTTAGAATAGCTAAAATCCCAAACAGTGAAAATACCAAATGTTGGGGAGGATGTGGAGCAAAGGGAACTCTTATTCATTGCTGGCAGTAATGCAAAATGGCATAGCTACTTTGTAAGACACTGTCAAAGACACTTACAAAGACACTTTGACAGTGTCTTACAAAGTTAAACATAGTCTTATACAATCCAGAAATTGAGCTCCTTGTTACTTGCTCAAGACAGTTGAAATCTTATGTCCACACAAATACCTACATAGGCTGTTTATAGCGGCTTCCTTCACAATTGCCAAAACTTGGAAGCAACCAAGATGTCCTTCAGTAGGTAAATGGATAAACAAACTGGTACATCTGTAAAATAGAATATTATTTAGGGCTAAAAAGATAAGAGCTATCAAGCCACAAAAATATATGAAGGCATCAAACCAAATGAAAGAAGCCAATTTGCATTCTGTATAATTCCAATTACATAGCATCTGGAAAGGCAAAACTACAGTCAGTAAAAAGACCTGTAGCTGTCAGGGGTTGGAGGAGTGAGGGAGGGATGAATAGGTGGAGCACAGAGGATACTGAAGGCAATGAAACTATCCTTTCTGATACTAAAACAGTGGATACATTCATTACACATTTGTCAAACTCCAGAAAATGCCTAACATCAAGAGTAAACCCTAATGTAAACTATGGACTTTGGGAGATAACAAAATTTCAATGTAGTTTCATCAATTTTAAGGAATATTGGTGGTGGAGAAGGCTAGCATGTGCACATGTGGGGAGGTACCTAAAACTACTCTAAAAAGTAAAGTTGAATTTTTTTAAAGCAAAAGCAGTTTCTCGATGTTTTGATATAACTTTCTAGCTCTTATAATTTTGTAGCCCCTGTGGGTAGCATGGTTGGAATCATTTAAGAAGCACAAAATAAGAACCACAATAATTTATTTAAAAGGAATTCTTTTATTTACCCACATTTTCTAAACAACACTAAAGATTTCCAATTCATAAAACAAAATGGCACTTCTAAAATGTTGGTTTTTCTACTCTCCATTTCCCCTGTACCCCAAAGCTACTCTGGAAATTCTCACACGACAAAATTTTATCTCTGCCACCTGCTTCACTGTTTTTTCCCTTCCTTTCCTCTTATCCTTTCTCTCTAAGACCCTATTATATTATCCATTAACCTCACAGTCAAAAAGCAAGATACCCTTCTCTTTAGTGGGGGGAAATGGAAAAAGTTTAATACTGTTTGTTAGAGGTTCAAGGTTGTGAATACTCTCATATGAATTATTTTTATTCTGTCGCATAAGAAATAGAAGTATCATGACTTGGTGATTGAATGGATCTAAAGGGGTAAAAATTGCCCAAAGACTTCAGCCTTTCAGTCATTCATTCAGTACTTTTGAATGCTTACCAAGCGCCAGATGTACTATCCACTGAGAAATATTACCTCTACTCTTTAAAAGCAATGAGAATTCATTCTGTGACACACTTGAATACAAATTACAATAGAACATGGTATGTACAAACTAGGGAAAGTACACAGTTATATGCTAGCAAAGGTGTGAGAAGAGAAAAATGAGTAGAATGTAATATATTATTTTTGAAACACCTGTGAGATATTCAAAAGGAATGTCTTCTACTATGCCATAAATCATAATGGAATTTAAGGTCTGTGCTGGAATTATAAATTAAGGAGTAAGAAAAGCTATAATGTCAAGTGAGAAAGCTAAGGAACACTGTGTACAATACAATGATAGAGGTATACCATTAAAACCTTTACACTGAATGAAGTGTGGTTAGTGGAAGAGAGCCATGGAAGCTATAAGCAAAGGTACACAAATACTTCTGAGCAAGAACTGAATGCTATTTTAAGTCAAGAAATATACTGAAAATTAACCTTGGTTTTGGTGACCTTAACAAATGCCCATTAGTGTAATGAAGTCAAGTAAAAGATTAAAGTGAGTTGAGAAGGTAGTAGGTGGTGAACGAGTTCAAAAAACCTGCAAATAAAAAGAAAAAAAAAGTGAGAGAGTTCATAGGAGCACAAACTTGATGTCATGAGGACTACCTGCTTATCAGCAAAGAAAGAACTCTATGGATATGCTACAAGATTTCAGAGAAAGGAAAAGAGTCCTGTGGATTCTTTATTTATTAGAAGAGGATATAAAGAGGGAAGTCAATTTTTCTAATCACTGATGGATGAGAGCGTTGGATTTAGAGGAGGAAAGAGAGACTTGAAAGATCCTTGAAACCAAAGATTTGATTTTTCCAGGATCCAGGATCAGGCAGAGGAGTGATGACCAATTTTGCCCTTAGAATCCCAATGCATTGTTCTTTTTCTGTGCTTTTCTCTATACATTTTAGTTAAATCAACTTACAGACAACAGCAATAAAATGATTGCTATTGACTGGCAATTGCTTTTGTTTAGTTCAATAACCTTTTTTTAAAAAAAACATTATTATATTTAGTATGGTTCTGCATCCTTGTTAATTCTCTCAGAAGACAATCATGGAAGGTTATCCATGAAACATAAAATGTTCACTTAGCCCTCATGTTCTTATAGGCAAGGAAACTCCAAGGTATATTGATGAATGAATGAAAATACAATGTGGTAATGTACTTCTTGACCTATTACTGAGTAACAGAAAAAGAAAAAAAAATTTGCCTTATATTTAACATGGAAGCTTAACTTCAAGGAATCAGAATTTATTAAACTATAAATTATAAGAAATATATTAATCATCTCTGTGACTAGAGTATGTTACCAACAGTACAACACTTACATTCACAAGTTACATTAATGTCTAGCATCTCTTAGAAGACAAACTTTTTTTTTTTTTTTTTTTTTTTTTTTTTTTTTTTTTTTTTTTTTTTTGAGGGGGTTGGGGAGAAGGGGGTGGGATTATGGACATTGGGGAGGGTATGTGATTTGGTGAGTGCTGTGAAGTGTGTAAACCTGGTGATTCACAGACCTGGGGATAAAAATATATGTATATAAAAAATATATGTTTATAAAAAATAAAAAATAAAAAAAAAAAAAAAATAGAAGACAAACTTTTGATGTTTTAATTATTCTTTTACTGAATTTAGGTAAGCTATCACTTGGTCACTATCATAGAATTTGTCTGCATCAGAAAGAACAAAAGATTATTACCTCTTAAAATTCATTTATCTCAACCTTCATTTCTTTACCACCAACTTTCTTACCTAGAAACCCCTAATGCAGTCAAGTTAATACATAAATGCCTGGAGAAAATTTAGATTGGTTTGGGGCAGTATAACTGTTATCTATTATCTAGTTTATAGGAAGTTCTAGTAAGGATTGTTTTTTCCATTATATTATCTCACTATCAGGATATTACTGTGTCAAACATATACTACTGACTTCGAGCTTCTTGTTATAATAATAAACCCTTTTCAACTGGGCCCCCTTTATTTTATGTGTATATATATATATATATATATATATATATATATATACACACATATATATATATATATATATATACCTTATGTATAAATAGATATAATTACCAATTACCAAATTATTATTCAAATAACTCAAGGAATGAATAAATGGAAAATTTAATACATAGAAGACAAAACTAGTATAACTTCACATGGCTAAGTGAACCCACATTTTCTGATTGATTCTAGACCTCCTCCATTGCCACCATTCTGCTTTGGAACCCTAAATATCAAGAAGTAGAATTTCATTGCCATGCACAAGACTCATAAAGAACTCTACCAAAATGGAAATACTGATCATTTTCTTTTGGCGATTTAATCTCATAACTGTAGATCTTATAAATCTTTTAGTTACAATTTCCATCTTTTACATATTTCTCTTATTTCAGAACATTCATGATTTTACATAGCACAAAGCAGTCAGGTAATTCTTTACCAAAGGGATACATGCTCCATTCAATGTCACTGATAATCTGTGCTTGTTGTTTTTCAATCTAATTGCTTCATATTTTATGTTCTTTTAACTTTTAGATACTGCAGAATAAAATACCAGCTTGGCTATCAACCAGAAATAAAATGGGTGGTCACATGTAAATATATCCCATATAGAATTTCCTCCTCCCACTCAAAACTAATCCAGGATGCAGAGTTCTGAAAGTTTGGAAAAAAGCATAATAAAAAATTATGGGGAGAGACTTGGAGTGATTTCAAGCATTCTGTTACTTGTCAGAGGCAATGTTTCTCGAGATGCTCCTATTTTAATACTTGATGACTGGAATCTAGAATTATTACAAACGTTACTTATGAATGCTTTAAAACGATGCTAGGCACTGTACCAAAATAATTCACTTAGCAAGCCTATTTGATAGAAAATACTTCAAGAATTTGAAATATAAAACATTTTGTTGATCTTCAAAATATCTTGGGGAAAAAAGAATAGGAAGAGTGGTCTGGCTTTACATATGGAAAATTTAAGGTCAATTTAAGACACTAACACATTTGGGGCAAAACTTAAAATATATTTTGTATCTTTTTCACTCTCAGTCTGAGTCAACATTAGTAATTTGGAGAAGTTAAATCTATTGTCCAGAGGCTGCTGTGGAAGCAATTTTTGCCATTAGTGGGAATGAGGTAGTAGTTAACAAGCTTTCCTGTATTTCTCCCTGTATGAGTGCAAGAGGTGTGGAGAAGCCTCTAGAATGAATATTCTGCCCACCTATAACTTGCACAAGCTCTTGGTCAGAAAACTGTTCAAGAAATTTGAAGTAAACAATTGCATACAATTTTGTAGCAGCATAGTTTCTGCATGTTTGTACAGTTTCCACATGTAAAACAAAACCATTTTTTTTTTCATTTTCCCTATTCCTTTTTTCCCCCCAGAGATATCTTGAAGGTCAACAAAATGTTTTACATTTTATACCCCCCAGTATTTTCTACCAAAGAGGCATCCTAAGTGAATTATTTTGGTTCAGTGCCTAGCATTCTTTTAAAACATTCATAAGTAACTTTTGTAATAATTCTGGAAAATATATCAATATAGACACCACCTAAACTATTTTTTACTGTTTACTAGATAAAATTGCAAAGTAAGTAACATTTGTATTTGTTTTAATTTTATCCAGCTTTAGTTTCTGAATCTTTGCCTTCTTGTCTTCTTCTAAACCCATGTTTTTCTTTACACCAGCATGCCAGAAAATTAAGATAAACTATTTAGCACTTTTTTTCCTGATGGTATTTTCCTCTGGTTTATGATCTGTTTTCCTCAAGATATTTGAATGTGAGTTAATTTTTGAAAGTCTGATGAGTCAGATTAAAATGTTAGTCAATGATCTCTGATCATTTAACTTTTATTTAATATCGTTTAACTTTTATTTAATATCGTTAATATTCATATATAATAAAAATACAGGAAAAACAGTGCAAAAAAGTGATTTAGATCATTACCTACAAGTGAAGGGGATTGAAAATAGTCAATACTTATACTAGGGGTTGCTTTAAATCAGTACAAAATGTTACCTTGCAGGCCAAAGTCAGAGTACTGATGCATGTAATTAATACTTAATTCCATTAATTTAATACCTCTCATGTTTCCAACTTTGTCCTAGGAACTTCATATTTATTATCACATTTAGCTTTTCCAGCGGTTCTATGAAGTAGGTATTATTATCTCCATTCACAGATCATGAATCTGAGGCACAGAAGAGTTAATAAGATTTTTCAAGGTTACACTACACACGAGGGCAAAGCTGGAATTAGAATCCAACTTTGGTGGAATTCAACATTACCTCTTGCCTTCTATTATGTCATAATGCTAACTCGTCTTTGTATCAATTCGCATTTGTTTACATGACTGCAATTCTTCTCTAGTAGAGCTTAAACTTCGCAACTCAGCCCAACAATCTCTATATTCTTTATCATTTAAAAGTTCGTAGAGGCTAGAAGTATCGCTCTTATTCATGCATCTAATCTGGAGAAATTTTCTTTCTTGGACTGGCTCAAAAGAGGAACAAAACTAATATATTTAAATTTTTAAAAATCAATCCTTCACTTAATTATTATTTTATTATCTTCAACAAATTATACACTTTGTAAAATTACCCTTTTGTGAAGTTGCTTTTGCATTCTAGAACATGTCCTGAGAAATACATTCCTGACATGTAATTTTACTTACTTGAAATTTGTTGACCAATCTTTGAACCAACTCCTAGAGATTGTTTTTAGGTGAGTAGCGTGATCACTGTAAAATCTTCATCCACACTCCTTTATAGCTACATAATGAAAAACATAAGGAGCCTCACCAACCATGTCCTGCTAAGGAAGAAATACCTTCTAGAGAAGTCTTCTGGATAAGCAGCACTCCAACCTGTGGTGGTTGTTTTGATTGACTAGAATCTCACTGATTTTAGGATGTGTTGTTCTTCCTGATTTTGCATAGAAACAGCCTCCCAATATCTTTCATATATTAGTCCTCTGGTGTCATATAATACAAAACAAAGTCCACTTTCATTTAAAAAAAAAAAAAACTCTTCTGCAACATGTAAAAGTTCTTTTTTTTTTTCTTTAAAAACTGTTTCCTCAGTTGTTGCTCATAGATCGTGCCTCACATTTTACATTTATCAAATGCTTGCTATTTGCCTGTAGGTGAAGATCTCCCTAAGCAGTCCTGCTATTGGAATATTTTGGTTAACTGGGGGCACTGATACATATACAGTATTTACACCTTAAGGCAATAGGTGCCATAAGACAACTGTGAGAGAGGAGCAGAAACAATGATCTACCATGGAGGAAGAAGGTCAGGGAAGACTGCTCCTAATATGAGATGGTAGGAACCTGACATTGGCAAATAGGCCACATGATGTCAGACCTCTGCCAAGGAGGATTACTGATCATTGTTCCCTTGACTTTGGTACTTTGATTTCATTAATTCATTTTAAGTTTCATTAATACTGTATTAGCCTTATCATATTTTTGGTACTTGTTGAGTTTGAAATCCTTTTGTAATTGGTGAATTTTTTTTTTAAAAATTCAATAATTACATTTATCCCTCTGTAATACCAATGTAAGTCTATTACTCCAGCCAACTGAGTGATCTTTGGAATACTGTTTCTTATACCCATTGATTTGTGAAAATGAGAAAGGGGACTAGTTCTGCTACATAAGTCTCAATAATAGCATTGACTTTCAAGCTGTAGGGAAAGATACAATAATTTGAAATATTTACTCACTACTTTTAAAATACCTTAAAAATGTAAAGAGTAGAAGCATAGTTGAGATTTACATTTTCTAAAACTGATGGTCTTTCTGCTTTACAGAGAAAGCAACATTAAACAGTGGGCCATATCCTAAACTTTACCAAACAATTTCACAGAATTGAAGATAATAATCAATTGGCAGAATAAAAATTCAGCTTGTCAGCTATCATATTACGGTAGGTTATTGCTCTTTGTCACATTTTTCTACAAGATTGAAGCAATATTCTCAGTTTGGCATATAACTTTTTTTTTAAGATTTTTATTTATTTATTTGACAGAGAGAGATCACAAGTAGTCAGAGAGGCAGGCAGAGAGAGAGAGGAAGGAAAGCAGGCTCCCTGCTGAGCAGAGAGACCGATGTGGGGCTAGATCCCAGGACCCCAGGATCATGACCTGAGCCGAAGGCAGAGGCTTAACCCACTGAGCCACCCAGGTGCCCCTGGCAGATAACTTTTAAATAGATTTTCTGAGTGTCAGTTTATCAGAAAGATATTTGCTGATCAGCTCTTACGGCTTTCACTAACACCCTTTAACCCACCACCTAGATCTATTCATCTTCAAAGTACTTACAGCCCTATCATAGCATCTTTATTTGTTTACTGCTTGTCTCCCTCCCTCCGCAACACACACAAGCCTCCTAAGAGATATTTTCTTCACACTAATATCTTGAATGGTGTCTGGCACATATTTAAAATAATAGATAATTTTATCATTATCACTATAGACATTATTGAACAAAAATGAAAAGCCATTTTCTCTATTTAAAGTGAAAAATATGTCCAGGTGGAAAAATAGAGTAACTTAAGTACTAAATTGAGTTCAACCTCGATTGACCAATTTGAGCATCATTTTTGTGGTTATTAAGAAAATGCCCTATTCCAAGGAAAGCAGCTTTGCAAACTGAGATATCAGGAACCATAATACTTAAGAACTTTTAAATGATTGCCTATGTTTTATTTTACCTTTTATAGTATGCGTATCAGTTGGATTGACATAACTATTACAGAAAGACTGATAGGGAAACAAAAATAATTAAATTTTAATTCTCATTACTCATTTGCACTTTAGAGTAATGAATAGAATTAGGACTTTTATATGTGTTCACAAGAGCATATGCATCTCTGCATCTGTTTCCTTTCCTGGTATTAATCCTTAGAGAAGCTATATTTATTCCTGAGGTTTAAGTGATTTTTACGTAGGTGTGAAAGACTATTCAGTACCTTAAGAAGAACTCTTTTGAGATGTCTGATGAAATATGACAAATTCTGTGGATCAGCAGTCTACAATTGAATTTCTGATTAAGGAATGGAGTCAAGCCAAAGCATGTTATTGTGCAAAATGGCTTTCCTTTCTCTCTCCTTCTTCCATTAGTATAGCAGTCAGTCTTTGGGCTGCATATGAATGCTACTATGTTTAAACTACTAAATATAAAAATGATTTGTGGGGATTTAAAGTATCAGTACAAGGATTATTTACATGTATTATTATTTTATTTTTGCCACTAAGCTGCATTTGCTGCATGCTAAAGATTCTACTGCCAATGAAAGGGAAGTATATAGAAAAGAAGAAAAGAGATTCTACTTAAAGAATTTAGTAAATTAAATGGAAATTCATAGGTGGGAGAACAGCTAAAATTTAAAGTTGACATCATTACTTCTTTGACATGAATTTCCCATCCCATCTTATCTTTCTTTTATTGTTTAGTGTAGTTTAGCCACTTTTTATGTGCATTTTTCCCACCCACTCCCATGTTCAAACTGGGCCATTAGATAAAAAATCACTACTATGCTAAACATGAGTGGTTTACTCCTGGATTTTGCAAGAGAGCTTTGAAGCTGATGTGGCCAAAATGAACAGAAAATAAAGAGAAGAAAGGAAGATATGAGGGAAGGAAGACAGAAAGGAAGGAAGTAAGTCAGGGAGATAGGAAGGGGGTGGAAATAAATAAGGAAAAAGGGAGGGAGAACAAAATGAAGAGAAAGAGGAAAGGAGGAAATAGAAAGGAAAAAGAAAAAAGAAAAAGGAGAAAAAGTAAGAAAAGAGGAAAGGAGCAAATGAACAGTGATTAAAGAAGTGTATCTACATTTACTTTCTGCGTGAACACACTGAACCTGGCCAACTGACTTTTAGCTTCCACAAGGTATGAAGACAAATTCCATTAAAGGCTGGTGATTCACAGACCTGGGGATAAAAATATATGTATATAAAAAATATATGTTTATAAAAAATAAAAAATTAAAAAAAAAAAAAAAAAAAAAAAGGCTTGTAATATGGAGGCTAACTATTTTAAATAAGACACAGCACAAGTCCACCTGATGATAGAATTCTGAAAGGGCACTGTCTTTTAATTTGGAGAGATAAAAAAAGAAATGTTTGTGCGCTTGCATGTGTGTGTGTGTGTTAGCTTATTAAAAGTTGCCTCTTGGGGCACCTGGGTGGCTCAGTCCTTAAGTGTCTGCCTTTGGCTCAGACCATGATCCCAGGGTCCTGGGGATCTAGCCCCGCCTCCGGCTTCCTGCACAGCAGGGAACCTGCTTCTCCCTCTCCCACTATACCGCCCCCCTCACCCTGTGTTACCTTTCTTGCTGTCTCTCTCTATCAAATAAATAAATAAAATCTTTGAAAAATAAAGTTGCCTTTTTATTGAGCACTTCAAATATTAAAACAATAACTTCAAAGAAGTGTAAAAAATGAGAGTGGTATAGAAGTCTCAATTCTGCAATTTAATGAAGTTATCACTTTTGTTTTTTAAGATACCCTGAAAACATCATCAAATTTAATTCTCAAGCATTCAAACATAATCTTTTTAACCTTTATTTTCTTCTCACATATTTCCTTAGTTCTAATTAATTAATTATGATTATCATTTAATATATCTCTTGAAAAAATATTTCTGAAGTAGGCTATATATGCAAATTTCTTTAATGTGTCACTTAAAGGGGAACATTTAATTTATTATATTCAGGTTGTTTTGTTATAATATTTTCCACGGCCTGAATTATATGGATAATCATGAATATAAACAAATTATAAGAAGGGAAAGGAAATAGATACATCAAAGAAAACATTTACATCAGTAGGAGTGGAGAGTGTTACTATTCACATTTTTTAAGGATTTTATTTTTAAGTAATCTCTACACTCAACCTGGGGCTCAAACTTCACAACTCCAAGATTAAGAGTTGTATGTTCTACTAACTGGGCAGTCAGGTGCCTCACTACTCACATTTTTTAAAAATCTGTTTTGAAATGTACAAAGCCATTGATGTGTTTGGATTTCATTACCAGACTATTTTGGGCTTTGGAAAAATCTGTTATCAATTCAATACTATTCTAAAAGAAACTAGTTTTGTCAACTCTAAGATGTGATAGCATTCCTTAGAAAATGGAGATAAAAGAAGCTTGGAAATAGGATTGTTTTTATAAAAGTTCTGCTGCAATTGACACCTCTAACTTCTGAGCCTTGCTGAAATAACTTTAAAAGGAGTGCATTTAACACTCTCTGTAACAGCATAGGTGAAAGTTTCCTGATGTGTTAAAGAAAACGTTGGCTAAATGTTATTCAACGATGGCTGAAGGCAGTAGCATTATGTCTGACACCTGACCTATTTCTCTCACTTCATAAACTTAAAATAAATCAACAGACAACATGGTTCCCCTTTTTCCTACTTATTTGGAGTACATAATGGTTGAGAGATAACTTTCTCTTTTGTCTTTAGCTCCATAAGATATATGCTATAACTGTTTTAGTATGTCTAATTCCACTGTAAATTTTACTGAGTTACTTTCATAAAACCTTCCCACTTCTTCCTTTGGACATGTATCCATAGGTGGCATCTCTGATCACTCTGCCTTCACCAAGATAATGGTTAGATGATACATCTCATCTTTATTTCTTTTTTGATCTTAAGTATAAACTGCATTTCATAAGAGTTTCTGCTACATTTGTTTACATTTTTTGTTACAGCAAACTTTATACAGGAGAAAACTTCATTACTTTAAAATTTACTCTAGTCAAAAGGTATATTTGTTCTTGAATGTCCCATGGTTTGTACTAAAGAAAAAAAGTTACACTTCAGGTTAGACTTTAAACATAATGCATTATCAATGAATTTAGCCCAGAAAGAATTAGCCTTCTGGGTGCACAGCTTCTCTGTCTTGGCTTCCAGCCAGGGCTGATATTTTAGCTTTATTTTATAAGTTTCCCCAGCTGCTTTCCTAATCGGGGGAGGCAGCATCAGCTAGAATCTTCTAGTTTGAAAAAAGCATGCTAAATGCTTCTCTGTTCTCCCTGAGTAGTTGTTACTCAGGGAACACAGAAAGTTTGATCTTTGGATTTTATTCTCAGTGGCACCCTTCCCATTCAAACAGAATGTACAAAGGGATCATATAAACATTAGACCTATTGAGGACAAATATTTCACTAGTTCAGAAGCATTTCTTTAGCAATTTTAGGAAGTAAGGTTAGCATTGAGACTTGAACTAAGAAACTGACTTTGTTTTAAATCCAATTACAAAATTATTTTTGGGTAGGAGAAGAAAATAGTTTTAACAGTTTTAATACTCATACAAAATGAAAAAGATTGTCCTTTGTTGAGGTGAATATATATATATATATTAACATGTATTTTTATTCTCTCACATATAGAAATTCCAAATTATGATTTTAAATATTTATGTATAAAATAGCTTCCATTTACTTCATTTTGATATTTAAGGAAAATCATTTAAATGGACACATTTTTTTGAGAATAAATTCAGTTGGCAGAAAACAAAATGCAATTTATATATGTTTACAAGTTATTAAAAAGAAATGTCAAAATCCTCATGAAGTTTTTGGCTTTTTAAAAACTTCTTAAATTTCAGTTAGTTGCCTTTTTAAAAAAAATTTAGAATGATGCCTGCGTTTGTAAATTGTACCTATATTTTCTCTCTAAAAGACATAATTTTCATGTTAGAGTTATTATCATACACAATACATTTTTTTCAAAGGATTCTAAGCATCAGTCTTAGTTATGATCAGTTGTCATTAAGATACAGTAAAAAAAAAATGACTATCTGCTTAATGTTCAGTTTCTAAAAATCTCAGCTTATCATGAGACTTCTATCATATTCTGTGTGATATTAATCATTATAAGGTAAATAGCCACAGGATTTATTATTATAAAAATGTCACAGCAGATGTTAAATGGTATTAATACCCATTATCCTATTGAGATAAATGGTAAGTAGCAAATACATATTTCTTACTAATCACTTACTTTTTTTTAATGAATTCCAGTTGAAGGTTTAAACTGCTTGATTTTATATTCTCTACAAACATTTGCTTCATGAAGAAAACATGACCAACATAGCATCAACCTGGCATCTGGAAATAGCTAATTGATGTATTTTTAAGAGAAGAATTTAAAATTATTATTTTGAGATAAACACATTTTAAATCTTTGGAGAAAAATAATTGCCTCCTGGTTTTGGAGAAATTCAACTAATTACAGTAACTTTTGTCTTCATTAATTTCCATTTGTGGCGAGAAACTCAGGATTTGAACCATGAGGTTGGGGAGAAAGTGAATTACTAAAATTATTAAGAAAACACATCAATAACTGTATGCAATTTAGTTAAATGTTTAGGATTTTGAGCTGATGAAAAATATTCTGATAGAAGACATCATCAAAGCAAAAGGTGAATTTGAAAAAGACATAATAAAGTGTAAACTACTGAAACTTTTTCAGAGTTATATTAGAACTCACAGTATATATAACCTATCATCACTTGAAAATACCATGATGATAACTGAAAAATACAGTAGTTTATTAATCGGGACACATTATAAAGAAAATACAGGCTTAAGGTTTCATTTTCATTTGGCATTCTCTAACAGGGATATTGGAAGGGATGAATAGAACCATATTTAAATAGCATTTCATATTTTCCAACTTAATTTGTATATGAAGAATTTGGAGGTATTTACAGGTATAGCATAAAGCTGTTTTGGGGAATCTAAGTCATAGGTATATGACATACATTATTCCGAGAATTTATTTTTCTTTCCTAATAGGACCTAGTAGAAAAACGTCTATTTTTTAAAAGCAATTTATGACTGTATCATACAATTTCAAATGTCTGTGACAGCTGTTTTTCTAAAGCAGACCATTAGAACAGGGCATGCCTATAAATCTCAGGTCCCAAAGAGAGGAGTTCCCATCTTGAGCAATTCCAATGCCATGTTATCAGTAACACTTTTCAGGGAAACATTTATAACCACACAGTGTGAATGCTGAGTTTGTAAAACGGGCATTTTCAATATGAAAGGCTAAAATTGTTATCAATGAGTTGTTTATTACGCAAATGTTCTGACAACAATTAAAAATATTTCAGGTTCTATCTCTTTTTTTAGGCAGGACTGTATTTTCCATTTATAGTGCAAATATAACTTCTACAAAGAGTAATGACAGATAAGCACACACATACTGAAAAGAGAGATTGAATTTGGTCTAAAACTAATATCTGCTTCTACATAAATCTTTCACAAATAAAACTTTATTGTGTTCAACTGGTTTACATAGCTAAGCAACATATATTCATTTATTGCACACACTTCAATTTCAGCAAATTAAGCAAGAACTTACCTAGAGAAGCATTTCAATTTTTTTTGTTTGTTTGTTCTTATCCTAACTTGAATGTATCCCGAGTTAGAAAGTGAGATATCCAGTATTCAGATTCACTCGGCTCCAGGTTAATTAGAAGGAGCTTTCAGTTCATACAATCTGCCTGAACAATATTCCGAGAGCGCTTTTTAGCTCCAATCCTAGTATCTGAACTCTTCCAGCAGTCTCTTTTTATTTATACACACATTGTCCTTTTCAAAACAAGCAGCCAGCTGGAATGATTCAAACCTCTGTTCAGCACACCGTTAAAATGCAGCTTCCTCCTTGGACACGAGAATTACACCAGGGAGCGGACCGAGTACAGCAAAAAGGCTATGAGAACTATTTAATCACCGGAATACCAGCTGCTTCTGCTCTGCTGTTGCTACTGCTGCTGTGCTCCTTGTTTAGCTGTAGTCGGTCTTTCCCTCCCTCCCTCTTTCTCTCACATCTCCAGAACTATAAAGGCAGCCCTGCCGGATTATGATTGGCAGAAACAGCCAATTCCTTCAGCTAATCATCCTCAAGACTTTCAAGGACCTGGAGCTGTTGTGATGTCATGCAGTCAGTGGGATGTTACACATGAATACATTCCAACAGAAGCTAATTCAGCCATCAGCTGCATTCCTCTCACACCAAGGTGATTGATTAGATGCTCCTTGAGGATTTGCATAATCTTTCATGGTACAGTTGGACTATTTCCATGAAACTCGAGAGTAAAATTCCACTTTGCAGCTCTGACACTGTACCAGAAGATTCTATTGGGCAAAAATGAAAAGTTCGAGACAGCGTTTTCTGTGGTAAATGTGTGCCAGTCAAACACATGAATTATGAATTCAATAAAAGCCAACAATGAACAATAGGAAACTTGAAGAAATATTAGTGGATTGCAGACTCCTAAAATTAATAATAACATTTTAGACCATAATAAGTGGGAGAAGAAAAGAAAGAGTAATCATGCGTGCATTTCTGTGTTGTGTGGATTGTTTCATTAGTTTAGGTAAATTACTGGATTGTTATGGAAAGGTTCTCTTCTATTCCCAGCATGAACAAAAAATTGTTATCTCCATTTCTCATTTTTCTACTTGGCAACATCAAATGAAGACTACCTGCTTTTTTTCCTAAATCATTATTTACTCAGAAACAGAAATTACATTTATTTGCTTTATGTACATTTTTTTTGAACTTCATTCAAATACACACATATAAAAATAAAGTGCTTTAGAATGCATTTCTTCATTTCAGGCTGCACGATTCCCAGGGTTCTTCTTGCTTTGGTATCTTCTTTTGGTTCCACCATTTCAATTAATGGAATAGGATGTCATCATGACTATTCAACCCAAACCCCTTATAGGTTAGAGAACAGAGCTACAAACTTTCCTCAAACCCAAAGAGCCCTTCTGGTAAAAGTGTGTCTTTACTTCTAAAGAATTCTACTTGAATTACTGGGACAGTATGATTGACCTTTTCTGTATGTTGCAGGCTGGTGGCTGGGATGGGGGCTGTCCCTCAAAATACAGCATTTATTGATGATGGGGTCTTTTGAATGAATGATATTAATGCACTCAGTGCTATTCATGTTATACTGTGTAAGGTTTTGAAGGTCAGGTAGCTAGCTGTACACATATGCTAGGTAGACGATAGAAAAATTTCACCATACTTAAAGAATATCTAGCAGTTGTTTTGTAACTTACAAAGACCGTCACTAGGTATATCATAGATCATGTATCAGTAATTTTTTCAGAGGTATAAACTAAAAGTATAATAAAGGAAAAATTTATATTTTAAAAATCCTCAAGGAGGAGTCCAGGAATACTTACTACCTTTTAAGAATCTTCGGAATGCAAAGATGCATTAGAAGATCAAATCAGAATTTCCATAGTCATACACATCAAAATTCAAAATGGATAAATTGCAGTTAAACATTTTAGCGATGTCTGAATAAAATAATTATTATTAGAACAGCATCATGCCAAACATTAACTGCTCAGAAACAAAATAAATTAAAAAGCTAATTGAAGATTTTCCATTTTATGTAACTTCTCATACTAAAAATTCTTCTTGGGGTGCCTGGGTGGCTCAATGGTTAAAGCCTCTGCCTTCGGCTCAGGTCATGATCCCCGGGTCCTGAGATTGAGCCCCGCATCGGACTCTCTGCTCAGCAGGGAGCCTGCCTCCTCTCTCTCTCTGCCTGCCTCTCTGCCTACTTGTGACCTCTGGCTGTCAAATAAATAAATAAAATCTTAAAAAAAAATCCTCTTTAATTTAGTCATCATTTATGTTTTAGCTATACAAAAATGAAAAGAAATTTTTTTAGATACTTAAGTTCTTTCCCTTTTAACATATATCTACTTCATAACTCAATAAAGAATGCTACTTTATCAGAGTAATTTCAGTTATTGCAACTAAATGACAACACAGTGATTCTGATCATGAAACCATGGCATTTAAACATGGAATGGGATTTATATCCTCAGCACTGATGATGACCATCTTTGGTGTTTGATTACAGGTGAAATTAATGGATCAGTTTTTTCTCTGATATCATTCCATAAACATTGTTGTAATTAAAGAAACATTATTATTTGGAGTGAGTAGAATAATAAAGTGAAAGCACTTTGACAATGTAAAAGCATTATATATAATATTAATGGTGGATATTTTTAACATAAAATTTTAACATAAAATACATTAAATATCTGTTAAAAACAAAAACATCTGAGATTCTGATTTCAAATACATAGTAGGAAAAGAAAAAATATATACTCTTCTTTTCTCATAATTTATTCAGAAATAAAATAAATCTTCGGGCCAGAGGGGCCCATCAGTATACACATGTATAAATGATGGAAACCAACCACAAATTGCTTTCCTTCCTACTCCTAGAGAAAGTTGGAAATATTCACACTGCCCGTATTAAACAATAAAAAGAAAATAATCCCCAAAGTAACTTGAATAGTTTGCTCATAATTCCCTTTGTATATTTTATTTTCTAATGATTGAAAAACACTTATTTATGAAATTATTAACTTTTATGATTTCCTAATCTAGCATGTTGAGGACATGAAGCAAATGATCTTGAGTATTTCCAGGAGGGAATATAACATGCAAGAGACAATAGGGAAGAATTACTTTCTCAAAGTAATTTTTAATCACTTTACCTGTGCTCAAGGTCAATTTATAGACCTTGCACATGAGTCAGATGTAGCATCTTTCCAGTTAGCTTGAAATAATATATATTATGCAAAGTATTTGTCCAAATGCTAATAGTTAAATTCTATTATTTTTCTTTTGACACCCCATGAAGTACAATATAATTTGTCCTCTGTATTCAGACATAGTTCCAGACATATACTAATCCTACATGATCCTTATTAAAGTGAGTCGAATTTATTGAATTAACACATTTTTGGTGTACCCCCTAATTTTTATTTAATTGCTATCAGAGCCTCTTTTTTCTACAGACTTTCTTGAAAGTTCAAAAACCATATGCATGGTTTTGAAATTCTACAGACTTTCTTGAAAGTTCAAAACCATATACATGTATATGGTTTCAAAACCATGTATATGGTTTTGAAATTTTAAAAATGAAAAACATCATAACTATTCTATAATACACCCTTGAAATGTACATAAAGTATGTAAAGTATATATCAGTGCCTACTTATTTAATAGAAGAAACAAAACAGAATTAAGCATATTTATTAAAAAAGGAAATTCATTTTTTTGGTTTTATATGTCAATTCATTTTCAAGTCAAAGTCAGAGGATACTTTTATCTACTAATAAAAATATTATAAGATCAGAAACATTCAGCAAATCTAACAATTTCTAAAATTCCTACTTATTATATACTTTCTTATTAACCTCTCTTCTGTTGTTACTAAAGGCAAGTTCTAAATCCATCCCTAGGGACGCCTGGGTGGCTCAGTGGGTTAAAGCCTCTGCCTTCAGCTCAGGTCATGATCCCAGGGTCCTGGGATGGAGCCCCACAATCGGGCTCTCTGCTCTGCGGGGAGCCTGCTTCCTCCTCCTCTCTCTCTGTCTCTGCCTACCTCTCTGCCTACTTGTGATCTCTGTCTGTCAAATAAATAAATAAAATCTTAAAAAAAAAAAAAATCCATCCCTAAAATGAACAGAAGTTTGGAAAGAAAATGCTAAAGAAATATGTCGAAGTACCTTGTAATTCCTACTTAAAAAAAAAAAAAAAACACTTCACAAGCATGTCCATATTATAAACCAAAGATATTATAGTTTTAAATATACATTTATTTCTCCTTTTATTTTTCACCTCCTTAATTTTGCAAAAATGACAATTTTGAATAATTATAAGTAATTTAAATTACAATTTAAATTACTAAAGTTTATGCATGCAAGATTCTATTACCACCGTACAACTTTCTGTCCTCTTTTCATTTTTTATCACGAGGAACTTTCTAGTTGTCTCAACTAACACAAAAACACACTTACTAACTCCTTTTTTAAAGGGAAAAGCATGAAGAGAATAAACTGCGGTGTTCAAAGTTTATGCCTTCGGGGGAAAAAGCCTCTAATTGAGCTATGAGTGACTAATACAAAAACTTTTTTTTAAGGAAAAACAAGTGAGAGAGAAGGAGCAGAAAGTCAGCTTTGCTCCATAGAAATCATATACGTGGTCGAAAAAAGTAATGTCAAAGAGCATTACTTATGTAACAAGCACTCCAGACACAGACTTAAATGTTATCTTATTACACATCTGGATCTCTTGTTAGCAAGCTATTGAGAGGAGGAAAAAAAATGGTAACCACAGGCTGGAAGAAAGAATCTTCTTGCCAGTATCACTGTAGCGCATTGTTTTAGCAAGAGAGAAATCGGCATGTTAATGCTTCACATAAATCCTTTGAAGATGCAGAGCTTGATGGGCCAAGTGAGGAGAAAAAAACAGTCTAAACAGTCCAATTCCAGTTTGGCTGACAGCTGCCTAAAGGAACATGATTCTTAATAAATAGCAGATGTTGGCCAAAACATCGTTGAATCACGAAAATCTTTGTTGTGTAATGAAAGGGTTAGCACTCAAGTGACACCCTGGGTGAGGTGAAAGAAGACAGTAGAAATTAAATTTACAATTATTCCATGGTCTGATCCCTGCTATGAAATTTTCAGTGTATTTCTCTTTTTGAGGCTACACAAAGATGGTTCGAGTTTATAAAGTACATTAATTAGGCCACAACTCCAGAGGGAGGCTCTTATCAGAGGAGAATCTTTAAATACCACAAAGTACTTCAGTATGAATGAGATATCTACAATAGGCGGTTTCACTTTATTTCTTCATCTCTTTCTCTTTTCTTTGTAATGTGTTTGCCAAAATTTCATTATGGCTTAATGATACTTTCCTTTTGAGTTAGGCCTTACAAATCAAGTCATTTTATATCCTCTAATTTAAGTCCCAAATGTTCAAACTGAGAAACATACTTGCGGCCCACAATCTAGCGTCATGATAATTAATTTGTAAACACTCTTTCAGTCATATAGGGTATTTTGTTTCATCTGATAGCAAATTCCTTTTATCTAGGTATCCCAATATCATTTGTTTTCTGTCTGCTTTAGTCCTTTGGGGAAAGGCATCTCATTTATGAGCTACTTCTACTAATGCTCTGATCAGCATGGGAATTTTTTTTTTCCCCCACCATGGGAAATCTTAATGTTTCACCAAGGCTTTGTAAATCAGTTTCTGTCCTGTTAGCTCCAATGCCTCACTCTAAGTTATCATCACTCTGGGATAATTCACTGGATGTTCCCACTCTTTCTCCTATTTGGTTTCAATATATAGATTTTTTTTTAGGGGGGTGGTGTTGAGAGAGTTAGTTGTGTGCAACTGTATAAGAACATGATGTTTGAAAGCTATCCAGCAATGTTTGAAAGTCTCTTTTATACATGAGAAGTGATGCAAGTAAACATATGAGTTATAAGGTCCTGAGGCAGGCTGTACTCCATAACCTGCAATCCCAGCTGTGTCTTCTACAACCAGCTAGTGCTTAGGTATATAACCCTTTGTTGCCACCATTATCTGCCTTAGAGACACACACTGATTTTTTTTGTTTTTTTTTTTTAAGATTTTATTTATTTATTTGACAGAGATAGATCACAAGTAGGCAGAGAGGCAGGCAGAGAGAGAGAGAGGAGGAAGCAGGCTCCCTGCTGAGCAGAGAGCCCGATGCGGGACTCGGTCCCAGGACCCTGAGATCATGATCTGAGCCGAAGGCAGCGGCTTAACCCACTGAGCCACCCAGGCGCCCCCACACTGATTTTTTTTTAACTGAAATATAGTTGATACATAATGTTATATTAGTTTTAGGTGTACAATGTAGTGATTTGACAACTGTATATGTTATGCTATGCTCACCACAAGACACACACTAATTTTGCATCCTAATTATAATCTTAGCAATAAAGTCTTTGTTTTGGGGGGGGCAGAGATCATATATTTTTTTCTTTTGAGACTTGTAGCCTCAATATCAGGATCAGTACCATGGCACAGAACATATATTTGCACTTAAAAAAAAAAACACACCCAAACTTATGAATAGATGAGTGAATGAATAAATGGTGGCAACTCAGAGCTAGGAAGGAACTGGGGAAAGGAGAACACTAAGATTTCGCATACAAATATATTTTCAACGTGATCATTGTACCAGTTCTTTACTCCACAAATTGAAGAAGCAACAACAAATTTCAAAACAAAGATGCAAAGATACATTATAAAGCAATTTCCCATGGATTAAAAAAAAAAAAAACAGATTATTTTTCCTTTTTAGAACCCATGTCATTGAAATCTCCCTAATATTACTCCAAACAAAAATATTTTGGTAAGAATAGTCTTCTTTAAATGCTTATATTATATACATTTAACTTAATTCATATTTGTAGAATCGAAAGAATGACACTGTCATTTCTAAATGCTCCATCACAGAGTATAATTTGTCTATCTTCTGTATTATAATAAGTATCATATGATTTTCAGGCTGTAATTGAAATTTTCTCTTTCCAAATAGGAGTTATCATACATAAAATGATTATACATGAACTGGAAATAGATGCAGTATTCTGAACACAGAAATATTTTACTAAAAGAACAAAACAAATACTTGAATATAATATAAGATAAATAAATAAAATGAAGTAAAACGAGTTATGTAAAAATTAAGTAAAATAATACCGTAACCACCCTTCATAATAAAAGAATGATAAATATATTTGCCAGCTCAGCTGTTTATATCTTTTAGAGGGTAGGGAAGAACTCAACAATTAAATCAAGATGGGAAAAAGAAGCATGTGATGACCACAGAAGTGTATCAAGGACTATGCTTATCGCCCTTCTAAAATCTTCAATATTTTAGCTTCCCATAGAGGGCAATATTGTATAAAAGATGGTGAACCAGGAATCTGCCAATTCATCTCTGTTGATGTGCTTTAAAAAAAACTGCTGTTACTATAAATTTGATGTTGTACTTCTCCTCAAACTGACTAATATATAAAATGATGCACACAAAAACAGAGCAGAGACTCATCAAAGCAAAGAAAATTCATTTGGTATCCTACTTACTGGTAGATTACTTGAGTGAATAACCTCCAGTTTCACCTATAATTGGACTCCATCCCTGAATCTAGATAATAGACTGCAATCTATCATTTAGTTATTTAGTCTAGTAGAAATATTAATGAAATAGTGCCTTCTTCAATGCCTGGAAGAGAAAGGTAAACTACAAATAAGATGAAAGCCATGTCTATATTTCAAATCTAGCATCACTGAATCACAAAAGTCTCCGTCATGTAGAGAAAGGGTAGCGCATAAGTGAGACCCCAGGTGAAGTGGGAGAGGACTTTGGAAACTAATCAGGGATATAACCATAGTGTAAGGATGGGGTGTTTTAAAGTCATACTTAGCTATCGTTACTTTATCATAAGTCCTTTCCGGTCAGATATGCTAAATAAAATTACAACTTGAAGCATTTACCTTCAAACGACTTCTATGGTAACTGCTAATTTCTGTTGAACTTATACTGAAAGTATTGAAGGAGACATGATATTACTTTAGGTATTCAATTATCTATAGATTTTAATACACATGGTGATTTGGAGTACATGGAGTACATGGAATTATGGGGCATGCTCTGGTGGTCTATCAGCTATGACTCAGATGAAATTCTAAAAGAGAGATGGCTTTCTACATTCCCCTTGTTATGGGATGTCTTTTCCAAGACTATTATGATGATATCATATCAGAAGTACTTTAAGGCTAACAGAAATGAATTAAAATGAATAAGACTATAAGTCATATTTTTAGTTTCTTAATCTTAAGAAATAGAAAACCAGACTTTTTATTTGGGATATTGCTTTGTACATAAAGGTCAAATCAAAGTAGAATGAATTGTTTAGTTCAAATTGTCATGCTAATCTTTAAAATAAAGTTCATTACTTACCAAGCACAACTTCTTAGGTCTAAAAAATTTAATATTCCCCAGGCAGCCAAACTAAGGAGTGTGTGTGTGTGTGTGTGTGTGTGTGTGTGTGTGTGTGTTTGCAATTAAGCAAAAACTTGTCCCAGATTTCTAACAATCTGGTTTACAACCCTATCACATATTTCCAGATTATCTTGGAAGAAGTTATTCTGTCAGCATTACTCACTATCTGGCCTGGACCTTCTGTCTTTACAGATGTGTGTGTGTGTGTGATGTGTGGAGGGAGGCTATTTGTTGAACTTGATATTCGCAGTCACTGGTGTCAGCAGAGACTTGTTTCAAATGCTTGCTTTTATAATACATTCAATACCAAAGTTATGTTATCTTCAAATCATTTTTTAAAAAGTACTTCAGAATAAAAGATGTTCTCACAGATTGTTGTGAGTTTCACAATGAACCTATGATTAGTGTATTACTGTCCACATTGTACAGGTTAGAACACTGAGACATAAGCAGCAAATCTGGAATCTGCAAGAGGACTCATTGATTCCTAGCCTTGTTATCTTTTCACTATACTAAAAACATTCTCTGAATGGATCTAGTCTAGAGAATGATCTTTTCTATAACTCTGTAAGTTGGGTGGCCTTTCAGGTGGCCATCTAAAGCCTTATACTCTGTAATACACTAGGTGAAATACAGATGAGAGGAGAATCAAGCTCTCAGTATTTCAATATGGCAAGTTAGCTATAATTTGGCAGGATTCAAATTTCAGTATCTACTCCACAAATACCTTATATGCAAAAACTTACCTAGTACCAGAACTGGTTTAAAAGTCCTATTTAGCAAGAGGGATTTAAAGTTAGGCTTTAGAAAACCTAAGCAGTATGGGGAATAAGAGTCATAGAAGTATGCTAATGGAGGAAATAAATGAGGGAAATTTATAAGATTTCTGCATACTTTCATTTAAACTATAAAATTTATCTTTCTGGTTTGAAAAAGAGAGGTGAACCAGAGAATTTTTCATATCCACCTATGTTATTACCGATTGTCGAATCACACACACACACACACACACACACAGACTGAAACAAGAGTTCCATAAAACAATCGTTACTCTAAATATGTGCAGTGAATGTGATACTTTTTTTTTGTTCTATTTCTTTCCATTGCATTCCATTTCATTGTACTGCATTGCATTGCATTGCATTCCATTCCAAAAACATTTTGAAATGCTGATCTTAATCTATTAATGTAAAATGAATGTAATGAGCCCTGTCCTGCCTTTGAAAGATACAAATCTGCATTCATGATATATCTGAATGTAAAAAAAGATCAAGTAATTTCTTTGTCTTATATTTGGAGATTTTCCACCTAATTTTTCCATTTAGTTATTTCTATAACCTTAAGAGAACACCTTTTTTATTTCATAAAGTGACAATCAATGGATTATGCTATTCTTTGGAGAATATAGAGCCAAAGAGACAGACCAGGTTAACATATAAAGATAGAAAAAATGGATCTCTTAATTATACACTTATAACACTGGCCTCTTAATGTAGAGAACAACATATAAATAATATAGTAATGCTCTGTAGGACTTTAATTGTTTGCAATTATAAATTTATAGACAAACACTTAGAAATCCCAAAATTCCAATTATGGGGAGAAATGAGTTGCCAAAAAGGAAGCACTCAGTATTTTTTCATTATTAATTGTGGGAAAACAGAAAGTCTATACTTCATTGCATCATAGAAACCTTACTGCCACCTTATAAGGCTAGAATGATTTTAGAGCGCCACTAATAAGCTCATTTTAGTTGTGTACTGTCTATAGTGACAGTATTTCCAACCCAACCTTAAAGTTAACAAACAAACAAATGCTTTTCTTTTGTGTAATGTGCAGCTATAACTTGAAGGGAAAAAGATCTGTTTCAAAATTTAGAAAAAAGTGTAATGGAATGCATTATCAACCCTACGTCTTTATTTCTTCCAGTATTAAAGCCCTTTGTCATGTGACTTTTTAGTTCCTCCCAATAAAAGGGCTATCTTATTTTCCCATCCTTTCACTTTCAGTTCTGCTATATGAGGAGTTTGGGCCAACAGAATGATGAGAAAGTGATATCATGCTAATTCCAAGCTGAGGCCTGAGAGGCATAAGAGTTTCTACTTACTCTCTTAGAAATCCATTATTACTGTAAGAAAGCCATAACTGCCTGGCATTAGCTCAACATTGCCCAGCTAAGATGTCCTGGCCAAGTCCAGCTTAACGCAGAACCCTAATTGACCTGTAGGTGAATAAGCAAGCTTAGTACATACTAGTACATACACAGTATGTGCATACTATACATTACATAGCCATATCAGCTGATTCTTGACCAACACAGAACAGAGACAGAGGCAAACTGCATTAATGTGATGGACATGAAAATAAATGGAACTGTGAGTTATATATTAATATTGCTCTCATTATATAAATAATGGAATAGATAGTACAGTAATTAATTCACTTTAATGCTGCAATTTTTGGTTATGGAGTTTTAGATAAATACTTAGAAATACAAATTTTGGGTAATTTGATTTACAGAATTATTTAACCGACACCTAAATTTGCTTTCTTCTGTATCTTAAGTCTTTTCCAAAAAACCTTTTTCTATTCAATAGATTATCTGTGTTGAAGCAAGAAAAAATGATCATACATTTTCCTATCACTAGAATTTATTATATGATTTTGAAAATGATTTTTATCTAAAAGAAGACTTTTTTGTTTAAATACACTTTTTAAAATGTGTAAATTTCAAAATTTTTCTCTCTTTCATTTAGTTCTGCCAATTTCATGGAGCAAACACATTCTATCTTTCCTAACAAATTTGCTATGGTATTGCAAAGGTAGAGACAGACCTCAAATCCAAAATGTCACTCCTAGACTCAATAAAATTTTTTTCCCCCAGTAAAGACATGGAATGAAATCCATATAAAAACGTTTAAAAAAATGAAAAAAAACCACCTTTTTTTTGCTTTGGTACCAAATAATTCTTATAGAGAAATATTCTCTTTGACTGATAAAAGGATAGAGAATCACCAATTTTACTGTAAAGGAACCATTGTGAAGAATATAGGTTTAACTATAATAAAATCATTCATAACTTAAGACATAGGGTTTCATGTTGGAGAGATTTAGTCTGCTTAAATAAAGTAAGATAAATTAATATTTCATTAATTCATACATACAGGATCATTTTTCTTTTCTCAGTAAAAAATACTAAACAAAAAAATAAACGACAGCCTCAGAATTTGGTTCCTTCAACTTCAAGGTAGCTGTTGATTTGCCATCTCCCCTTTCTATTAAATTACTTGAACACATATTAATAGTTTCATGTAAGAAATATATTAACAAATGGCTAGCACACCTCACATCCCTCATCTTTTGATTATAAGAAGTAAGAATAGTAATATCCCAAATAATAATATGAAGTAGTAATAATTATGACAACATTTATAGTGCCGCTATTAATCTCACCAAGCAGCAACATAGACAGAGCAGTCAGTTTCCTGAACCCTCACAGGGCTTGCGCTTCCTTCATTCAAATTTTTAAACAAAATCAAGGTCAAGCTGCAATAGGACCTGGGATAGGACATGGATAATATGAATGTCAGCATTTATAGCCCACAATGAATTGAGGTATAAGAATAATAGTAAAAGAAAAAGGAGAGGAGTAGCAAGTAAGAACAGAACAGAAATGATGCTGTACCATGATAATGATTATAGCACATTGAATGAGCCTGGTATCTTCTAAGCAATTTATTTCTATTAACTCACTTAATCCCCATGGTTAAACTTGCCTGGTAAGAATACAAAAGAAAAAATTGGAGCACAAAAGTTAAGAATGTATTTGGTTGTACACACTGGTAGGTTTGACATCTGAACTTAATTTGTACAGCTCTTGAGCCCATAGTTTTAACATTATGTTACTCAAATAGAAAGAGAAGCAGCAGCCAGTTTTGCTAAAATGGCAAGACTGTTGACTCTTTCACCCCATACTTTTCAAAATACTATTAAATCTTCCAATGACTTATATTTCAAAATGTCTGAATTATGAAACACAGAACAATATCACAGTGGAAAACAAAGCAAAACATTAAATCATTACTAAGATAACTCGAGAGGCAATTCATTAAAGGAAGGTAATGCCCTGCCAGACAACAATCAATAAATTGAATAAATCAATAACAAATTAAAAAGAATTCCAGAATAAAACTTAAGAACGTATCTAGTAATATGAGAAGCCTATAAGTAAAACTATAAAATCTAGTTTAATATGGAGAGTTCTAGTTAATTTCTGTTTTGGGGCTTTCTGTTCCCTGGCTTAGCATTTTTCTGGATTTTGCATTTTCCTTAAAAAATATAAATATTAGTAACTTAATAAGCTAGCATGATATTTGTGAACTCCCACTTGCTATGCCAGCTTCTGCCATATTCTCTTGCAGTATGTCAGACACACAGACAAAGCAGAGTTTACTTTAAAATCTAGTTAATATGAGAGACTATGAGTAATAATGCACTTCTTTTCTCTTTCTTTCTTTCTTTCTTTCTTTTTTTTTTTTTGACTATTCCAGTCTCAACTTAACTCCCACCTCTCTTTTGAGCTCAGTATTCAGAATATTTGCTGATAAAATGAAGGTGTTTGGGTATTAGTAGTCAAGAACCTAATTTATGCTGCTGAGATGCTTTAGAGAATGAATGCCAGATGCATGAAGCCACCAGAATGCCAGTCAGTTGGATTAGTGGGAAGTAGAATTTATATCTTTGTAAATGTGAAATATATTTTGGGTAATAAAGAATAAAGAGTCCTACCATAGGATTTAAAGAGATTATAGAGAGTAGTTAAAATATTCTTGCTACAGTGGTTTTGTAATATATTTTTGCCGTAATGTACAACTATTTATACGACTACTTGAAAATGCTTTTTTATTTTGCAAGAGTGCTTTCCTATAGCAATGAGATAAAGTTCATATACAATAAAAAAATATTTTATTTAATTTTTTAAAAAATTCAATAAAGCATCAACATTTATCACCTACTAAGACTATTGTGGTATCATTTCCTTTTAAGACAACCACTGCAAATCTGCTATGTTAGCTCTAGGATCTATTTAAAACATTGTAGTTAATTTAATTAGAATGTATCCTATGATGAGAATTTATCACATAGAACTCCAGAAAAGCTTTTACAAATCATTTTTGAGGTGGAGGTTTTCATTTAGATCATGTGACTTCTCCAAAATTGACTTTCATCATTTTCAATGAAAGTTTCCTTCCTTATGAAATGAGATATGTTAGTATTGGCCCTCTAGAAGAAGTATGTTAGTATTGGCCCTCTAGAAGAAAAATAATAACACAAAAGTTAAATGATGTAATTTGAAGACAGTGCATTCAGGGATTTTTTTTTTTTTAAGATTTTTATTTATTTATTTATTTGACAGAGAGAGATATCACAAGCAGGCAGAGAGGCAGGCAGAGAGAGTGGGGAAGCAGACTCCTTGCTGATCAGAAAGCCCGATGTGGGCCTCAATCCCAGGACCCTGGGATCATGACCTGAGCCAAAGACAGAGGTTTAACCCACTGATCCACCCAGGCACCTGGCATTTTTAAAAAAGATTTTGTTTATTTATTTATTTTAGGAAGAGCGCTAGTGGGAAGAGGAACAGAGAGGAAAGGAGAGGGAGGGGAAAGAATCTTAGGCAGACTCCACATGCTTAGCGGTAAGCCTGACTTGGGGTTCCGTCCAATGACAGTAAGATCATGACCTGAGTTGAAACCAAAAGTTGGATACTCAACTGAGAGCATTCAGGGATTTAAAATATGAATCAGAAAATTTAAATCTATTAATGGTTCAAATTTTTTCTTCCCAGTTATTGGAGTAAAAAGTAAAAGCTACTAAAAGGTAACATGACATTTGAGAAGGGAGGGGGGTGGGGGGATGGGTTGATTGGTGATGGGGTTTAAGGAATATACTTGTGATGAGCACTGCATAATATAGGGAAGTGTTAAATCACCATATTGTACACCCAATACTAACATTACATTGTCTGTTAACTAACTGAAATTTAAAAACTTAAAAAAAAAGAAAGTTAATGTGACATTTGCTATTACTGTAAATGTTATAAACTCAAACTCAATACTGAAGACAATAGTAATTTATTTTACAGTTAAAAGAGCAAATTTTGGGGACGCCTGGGTGGCTCAGTTGGTTAAGCAGCTGCCTTCGGCTCAGGTCATGATCCCAGCGTCCTGGGATCGAGTCCCACATCGGGCTCCTTGCTCCGCAGGGAGCCTGCTTCTCCCTCTGACTCTGCCTTCCACTCTGTCTGCCTGTGCTCGCTCTCACTCTCTCTCTCTCTTACAAATAAATAAATAAAATCTTTAAAAATAAAAAAAAAATGTTTTAAAACAAAAAAAAGCAAATTTTGGTAGGGCAAAGCATTATGGTACAACAATGTTTTTATTAAAATAAGTAAAAATATGAAATTGAAATGTACTTGAAATTAGTTCTGGTGCATACATAACTACAATTCTAAACAACATCCAATACTTTCCAAATGTAAAGAGAATGTGTACTTATTATAACTTCCAAATATTTGTGCATGTATATATATAGCTAGAGTAACTGAACTACAGTATTTTTGTAAGGGATCTGATAGCTGATGAACATTACATATATATTACACATATATGTAAATTTATCTTAGTGGTATGTGCTTTTTCGCTTTGCTGCATGTCATCAAATTTTAGAGAAGTTGAGGCCTTTCAAGAACTGTTTTGTAAATCAACTTAAATGCTCTACAATGGTACTTAACTTTTAATGAATTAATCCTCCATATTTTGTTTGAATCTTCTTCTTCTTCTTTTTTTTTCTTTTTAAAGGTTTTATTTATTTGACAGAGATCACAAGTAGGCAGAGAGGCAGGCAGAGATGAGTAAGCAGGCTCCCTGCCAAGCAGAGAACACGATGTGGGACTTGATCCCAGCACCCTGGGATCACAACCTAAGCCGAAGGCAGTCTGTCTTTAATCCACTGAGCCACCCAGGCGCCCCATGTTTGAATCTTCTTCTAATGCATTCAGAAAACTTGAATAAAGTATTTCAAGAATGGAAGACCAAGATTTCCTCAAATTTCAAGGTTTACTGACATAACTATCAGCTACAAAATTTACAAACAGAAAAGCTAAAATTAAGCTCTACAAAGGCAAGAGTGTTACTGAATAAATCAAACTATGTGAGCTCATAAGGTGTTTAAAATTGAATTTTTGAATTACATAATTGTATGTTGTAGTGTCTTGACGTGTAGGAAGAAATTTGGTTTTTCTATTTCATGGAATACATTTATATTCTATACTGGAATGGGATAAAATGGTAACCTACTATACAAAAGCATCTAAATTTGTTGAAACAGACAAAATAATCACAACTAGCAATAGCTTTCCTTGAAATAAAAAGTTGCTGAAGAAAAGTACTCTGAAAAATATCAAAAGACTGAACTTTTCAAAATATTATCCACTCTATTTAAAAAGAGAACAGAGAAGAGCCTTCAAAATTATATTAAAAAAAAAAAAAGAGGTATTTCAACATTGCCAGACTGAATACTTTCTCAATTAAAAATAATTTGGTTCGCAGAGAAGAGCTAATTAAAAGTGTAAACAATTAGAATTTATTAATTATAAAGCAAAACTCAAAAATAATTGTAGGTGATGTTATAAAAATTTAAAATGTCAGTGTAAAGGTGTAGTTGGAGAAAAATATTTATGACACGCTAAGAAACAAGAATATGTACTGATAATTATTATGTGGTTATTCTTTTTAATCATTATGAAGTTTTTTAAAAAGATTTTATTAAATTATTTTTATTTATTTGAGAGAGAAAGACTGTGTGAGCAGAGGCAGGAGCAGAGGAAGAAGGACAAGCAGACTCTGTGCTGAGTCTAATTGACTCTGAGTCTGTGAGACTCTAATTGAGTGTAATGCAAGGCTCAATCTTGGGACCCCAAGATCATGACCTGAGTTGAAATCAAGAGTAGGACACCCAACCAACTGAGCCACTCAGGGACCCCTCATTATGAAGAGATTTTTTAAAAGTTTACTTTAATTAGCATAATATATGTGTTAGCTTTAACATTTTTGAAAGAAATTTATTTTTGAAAATCCTTTCAGAATAGGATGCTTTCATAAGTCTACTAAGTGTGCAGAAGCTTTTGATCTTGATGAAATCCCAAAAGTTTATTTTTGCTTTTGTTTCTGTTGCCTCCAGAGACATGTCTTGAAAGAAGTTGCTGTGGCTGATGTCAAAGAGGTTACCTGCCTATGTTCTTCTCTAGGATTTTGATGGATTCCTGTCTCACATTGAGATCTTTCATCCATTTTGAGCTTATTTTTGTGTATGGTATACGAAAATGGTCCAGTTTCATTCTTCTGCATGTGTCTGTCCAATTTTCCCAGCACCATTTATTGAAGAGCCTATTTTTTTCCATTGGAAATTCTTCCCTGATTTGTCAAAGATTAGTTGACCATAGAGTTCAGAGTCTGTTTCTGGGGTCTCTTTTCTGTTCCAGTGATCTATGTGTTTGTTTTTGTGCCATTACCATGTTGCCTGGATAATCACAGCTTTGTGATAGAGTTTGAAGTCAGGCATCATGATGCCCCCAGCTTTGGTTTTCTTTTTCAACATACCCCTGGCACTTTGGGGTCCTTTCTGGTTTCATACAAATTTTAGGATTGTTTGTTCCAGCTTTGTGAAAAATGTCAGTGGTATTTTGATTGGAATTGCATTGGAAGTGTAGATTGCTCTGAGCAGAACAGATATTTTAACAATAATTTTTCTTCCGATCCATGAACATTGGCATATTTTTCTGTCCCTTTTGTATTCCTCAATTTCTTTCATAACTGTTCTGTAGTTTGTAGAGTACAGATCCTTTATCTCAGTGGTTAGCCTTATTCCTAGGTATCTTGTGTTTTTTTGTGATATTATAAATGGAATTGATTCTTTCATCTCTTTTTCTTCAGTTACATTGTTAGTGTATAGAAATGAAACTGATTTCTGTACATTGATTTTGTATCCTGCCACATTGCTTAATTGCTGTATGAGTTCTAGTAATTTGGGGGTGGAATGTTCTGGGTTTCCCACATAAAGTACCATGCCATCTGCAAGAAAAGAGAGTATAACTTCTTCTTTGCCAATTTGAATGCTTTTTATTTCTTTTTGTTTTCTGATTGCTGAGGCTAGGACTTCAAGTAATATGTTGAAAAATAATGGCGAGAGTGGGCATCCCTGTCATGTTCCTGACTTTAGGGGAAAAACTCTCAATTTTCCCCATTGAGAATGATATTTGCTGTGGGTTTTTATGATATTAATGTATGTTCCCTCTATCCCTATACTTTGAAAAGTTTTTATCAGGAAATATCATTTATGATATTAATGTATGTTCCTTCTATCCCTATACTTTGAAAAGTTTTTATCAGTGCTGTATTTTGTCTAATGCTTTTTCTGCATTAATTGAGAGGGTCATATGGTTCTTGTCTTTTCTTTTATTAATGTGCTCTATCACACTGATTGATTTCTAGATGTGAACCACCCTTGCAGTCCAGGAATAAATCCAACCTGGTCATGGTGAATACCTGTATTTATTTTTATTTATTTTAATTTTTTAAGATTTTATTTATTTATTTTCCAGAGAGAAAGAGATAGAGAGAGAGAGAGCAAGTAGGGGGAGCATCTGGCAGAGGGAGGAGCAGGCTCTCTACCAAGAAAGGAGCCTGATGTGAGACTAGATCCCAGCACCCTGGGATCATGATCTGAGCTGAAGGCAGATACTTAATGACTGAGGCACCCAGGCATCTGGTGAATAGCCTTTTTAATGTACTGTTAGATTCTATTCTCTAGGATCTTGTTCACTGTTTTGGCATCCATGTTCATCAAGGATATTGCTCTGTAGTTTTCCATTTTGTTGGGGTTTTTGTCTGGTTTTGGGAGTTATGGGTAATGGGTAATGCTGGTAATGCTGGCATCATAGAAAGAGTTTCTATTTTTGAAATAACTTCAGTATAACAGGTATAATATATTCTTTAAATGTTTGGTAGAATTCCTCAGAGAAGCCATCTGGCCCCAGACTCTTCTTTTTTGGGAGGTTTTTGATTACTGCTTCAATTTCCTTACTGGCTATTAGTCTGTTCAGATTGTCTATTTCTTCTTGTTTTAGTCTTGGTAGTTTATAAGATTCTAGGACTGCCTCCATTTGTTCCAGATTGCTTAATTTATTGGCATATATTTTTTGGTAACAATTTCTAATAATTGTTTATATTTTCTCAGTGTTATTTGTGATCTTTCCCCTTTCATTCATAATTTTGTTAATTTGGGTCCTTTCCCTTTTCTTTCTTTCTTTTTTTAAAAAGGTTTTATTAGGGCGCCTGGGTGGCTCAGTGGGTTAAGCCGCTGCCTTCGGCTCAGGTCATGATCTCAGGGTCCTGGGATCGAGTCCCGAATCGGGCTCTCTGCTCAGCAGGGAGCCTGCTTCCTCCTCTCTCTCTCTGCCTGCCTCTCTGCCTACTTGTGATCTCTCTCTGTCAAATAAAAAGGTTTTATTTATTTATTCTACAGGCAGAGAAACAGGTAGGAGGAGGAGGGAAGCAGGCTCCCTGCTGAGCCAACAGCCCAATGTGGGGCTTAATCCCAGGATCCTAGGATCATGACCTGAGCTGAAGGCAGAGGTTTTAACCCACTGAACCACCCAAACACTCCAAGGGCCCTTCCTCTTTTCTTTTGAATAAGTCTGACCAGAGGTTTATCAATCTCATTAATTCTTTCAAAACCCAGCTTCTTGTTTCTTTGATCTGTTCTACTATGTTTCTGGTTTCTATTTCATTGATTTCTGGTCTAATCTTTATATTTCTCTTCTCCTCTCCTCCTTGGTTTAGGCCTTATTTGCTGTTCTGTCTTCAGGTCCTTTAGGTATAAGGTTAACTTGTGCATTTGGGATTTTTCTAATTTTTTGAGAGAGGCTTGGATGTTTATGTATTTCCATTTTAGGGCTATCTTTGAAGTATCTCATAGGTTTTGGACCAATGTGCTTTCATTCTCATGGGTTTCAATGAATTGTTTAAACTCTTATTTAATTTCCTGGTTGGCCCAATCATTTTTCAGCAGGATGATCTTTCACTTCCAAGTGTTTGAGTTCCTTCCAAATTTCCTCTTGTTGAGTTCAAGTTTCAAAGCATTGTGATCTAAAAATATGCAGGGAATAATCTCAGTCTTTTGGTATCAGTTGAGACCTGATTTGTTACCCAATATGTTGTCTATTCTGGAGAAAATTCCATGTGCACTTGAGAAGAAGGGTATTCTACTGTTTTAGGATGGAATGTTTAGTATATCTCTACAAAGTCCATCTTGTCTAATGTCATTCAAAGCTCTTGTTTCTTTGTTGATCTTCTGCTTAGATGATCTGTCCATTGCTGTGAGTGGAGTGTTGACATCTCCTACTATTAATGTATTATTATTACCATATGGGTTTTAAAAAAAAATTTTGGTTATTAATTGGTTTATATAATTGACTGTTCCCATGTTGGGGGCATATATATTTACAATTGTTAGATCTTCTTATTGGATAGACTCTTTAAATATGATATAGTGTCCCTCTACATCTTTTACTACTTTCTTAGTGTCTGGGTGGTTAGTTTAAAATCTAATATGTCTGATATGAGGATTGCTACCTCAGCTTTATTTTGAGGTCCATTAGTGTGGTAAATGGTTCTCCATCCCCTCACTTTCAATCTGGTGGCGACTTTAGTTCTAAAAAGAGTCTCTTGTAACAGCATATGGGTAACTACTGAAAGATACAAATTTGGTGTTATTTTATTTCCTATAAAGTTTCTGTTCCTGTAGATTGTCTGTTTCCTGGTCTATGTGACTCTTGGGGTCTCTCTTCACTTACAGAATTCCCCTTAATATTTCTTGCAGGACTGGCTTGGTGGTCATATATTCTTTCAGTTTCTGTCTGTCCTTAAAGCACTTTATCTCTCTATCCATTTGAGTGATGGCTTTGTTGGATAAAGTATTCTTGGCTGCATGTTTTTTATTTATTACCCTGAATATGTCTTTCCAGCCTTTCTGGCTTGCCTGGTTTCTGTGAACAGGTCTGATGTTATTCTGATGTTCCTCCCTCTATATGTAATGAATCTCCTCACCCTGATTGTTCCTTTGATATAAAATTTGTAAGCTTCACTATTTTAGATCAGGGTGTTGATCTATTTTTATTGATTTTGGGAGGGGTCCTCTTTGCCTCTCGGATGTGAATATTTGTTTCCTTCCCAAGATTAGGGAAGTTATCAGCTGTGATTTGCACAAATATACCTTCTCTCCCCCCCATCCCAAGAATTCTGACTTTGGAACATTTCATGGCATCAATAATCATTACAAACCTACTAGCAGCCTTTCTCTGTTTTTCTCAACTTCCTTCCTTCCCATGAGTTTTTCTTCTAGATCACTGGTTCTTTTTTTTTCCTCATTTATTCTGCCTGTTCGAGTACCCAGTTTACACTGCATCTTGTTCATAGCAGTTTTAAGTTCAGCCTGATTAGATCTCATTTCTGCTCTTAGAGATTCGATATTGTCACTAATTCTTTCTTCAAGCCTAGCTATTGACTTTATGATTGCAATTCTGAGTTCTATCTCTGACATTTTGCTTATATCCATATCCATTAGTTCTCAGGCATTTATGCTTATATCCATATCCATTAGTTCTCTGACATTTTGTTTATATCCATATCCATTAGTTCTCAGGCAGATGACATTGTCTCTGTTTCTTTGTTTTGTTGAGAGTTCCTCTTCCTAGTCATTCTGTTGAGGGATGGTTGAGTGAGTGAGCAGAGTCCAACATATCAACCATGACCCAAGCAAGATGCACCTCGGAAAATCTGGAGTGGTCGGAAGATACCAAAAAAAAAAAAAAGCCAAAATGAAACACAAGGATAAAATGTTTAGATTGTAAAAGGGGCTATAATCTCTTGGTGTGGACAAAACAGGCTGTTTCTGTTGTTCCTGGGTGTGTTTTGGTCTGTATGTTAAAGGACACTATGCCCCAAAATTAAAAGGAAAGTAAAACTTGTATATATATAATGAAACTGAATAGAGAGAAAACAGGACTAAAATAAAGCATATATCTATAAAAAATTTTTGTTTGAAAAAATACAATTTATAAAGTGACTATGAAATATAAGTTGATATAATAAACATCTAGTTGAAATGAGGAGAACATAAAAAACAAAACAAAACAAAAAAATGGAGAAACCATAAGAAAAAGAAAAAAAAAAGAATTTTATCTGAAAAATAAACTAGTCATGTAGACACAACTGGAGCTCAATATACTACTTGCCCCTGGTGTTGGAATTTTATGGTCTTGTGGGATCTATAGGCTTGTCATCCCCCTATCTCCCCATTCTTCCAGCCTGTCTTCTGTGGAAGGGGCATGCTGCACTGTTTCTCAGGTAACCCTGCCTGTGTGGAATTGCTCTGCCCCTGTTAAGGGAATGAGTTCAGTGGAAAACAGTCTTCTGTGTGGCTTTGGTTCCCTGGGGGATTTCCACCCCTCTTCAGAGGAACAGGGTAAAAAAAAATGTCTGCAGCCAAACCTCTGGCCCTGAGCAGAAAATTCAGTCTTCCCTCTGATAAAACCTCCAAAACAATCAATCTCCATTTCTCCATGCACCACTGAAAATTGCAGCCTCTTGTGGTGCATGCCCTCAGTACTCTCTCAGAGGTAGTCCCAGGGACCCAGGAGGGGCACTACCCTTTATAATTCTTAAACTGTGAGCAGCTGTGGGCTCCCACATGTACCTAAATCTCTTGGATCAAAATGGTTTGATAGATATCCAATTAAATTCAGGGGACTAGTTGAAATGGAGTCCCCTACTCCATTTCTGCCATCTTGCTTCCTCTCCAGCTTTATTTTTTATTTCTTTTTAAAAATTTTTATAAGATTGTCAAATAATCATTATGGGAATTGTTTTAAATGAAACAAAGGAAAGACAATTTTGTCTATGTTTGAGCTTGATCTGTTAAAGGGAAGAAGTATAACTTTGGGGACTAGATAAAGACATGTTCTATATGAATGAACACCAAAAAGGAAGGTTTCCAATCCTACTACTGGCTCACTACTCCCTGCTAAATGTTCCCTACTAAAATCTTGCTGGATTTATAGTTCATAGAAAAGCAAAAACAAAATAAAACACCCAATAAATTTCCCAGTTTCTACTCAATGTTGAGGTGACAATAATGAATGCCCAAGATTCTGTTAGGCTATTATTTCATAAAAGAACTGTCAGACCCTAACTGAAGTTTTTAACTTCTTGCTTTTTTTTCTTTTCTTTCTTTTTTTTTTTTTTTTTTTACTAAATATTGCTGTCTGATGGATACAATACCTGAGAGAAAGAGATTTCTAGTAAATAATTTGTATGCTCATAAATATTCAGAAAATCAATGTTAAAATTAGTATTACAAAGATCTGTTATTTGGATTAACAGGGAAAGAAATCAATCAGTGGAAACATCATTTAGTTATTTCCATAATGAAGCAAAAAGAAATCTTGATATAATGAGAAAAATAGTGTCTGTGTTAAAATGGATGGTGTGAAGAAATGGTCATTATTAAAGATCTGACTATCTTATTTGTTCGAAATATGGTCTTTTTGTATCTTTCTTTACTACAAAAACTAGATTGGAGTTTCTTGTGGAAGAGGAAGAATAGGTAATACAAGAAAAAAATTTTTTTTAAGATTTTATTTATTTGACAAAGATCACAAGCAGGCAGAGAGGCAGGTAGAGAGAAAGAGAGGAAGGGAAGCAGGCTCCCTGCCGAGCACAGAGCCCGATTGTGGGGCTTGATCCCAGGACCCTGAGATCATGACCTGAGACAAAGGCAGAGGCTTTAACCCACTGAGCCACTCAGGTGCCTCAACCAGAAAATTTATATTTGAAATTGCAATAAACCTGTCCTAGAAAGAAAAGAGGAATCCAATAGTAGAGAGTTGCATTCATGAAAAAGAAATAAAATGTGATCAATTTGATGAACCTTGATATTAGAACCATCATAATGTACATGTTGCCTAGAATATGTATATTTCTAATGCTACATCTAAGGTATATAGTTTTCAGAAATCTTATGCTGCTCGGGAACTTTAATACAAACTTTTGAAATCATACACATGACATGTTTACTTAATTATGATATGTCATACCAATAAATATTTTTAGGATTACGAATAATGTAAAGCTTCTTCTCCTGTATCACACATGTAACATAGCTGGTGCCATATATAATTGAAGAGTGATAAGCATTTGTTGAATTGAGTGGCAAGTGTCTAGTACTTTCAAATTTTGTTAAATTTTAACAAATAGTGATTTTTAAAAAGAGCGATGGAGAGAAGAAGAGAGTTGAGGGAAATTGGAGGGGGAGATGAACCATGAGAGACTATGGACTCTGAAACACAATCTGAGGGTTTTAAAAGAACAGGGGGTGGGAAGTTGGGTGAGCCTGGTGGTGGGTATTATGGAAGGCATGTATTGCATGGAGCAATGGGTGTGGTGCATGAACAATGAGTTCTGGTACACTGAAAAGAAATTTAAAAAATTAAAAATTAAAAAAATAATAAAAAAATTTTTTTTAAAAAGAGTGAAACTTGAGGTCCCTGGGTGGCTCAATGGGTTAAGCCTCTGCCTTCGGCTCAAGTCATGGTCTCAGGGTCCTGGGATGGAGGCCTGCATCCGGCTTTCTGCTTAGCAGGGAGCCTGCTTCCCCCTCTCTCTCTGCCTGCCTCTCTGTCTACTTGTGATGTCTGTATGTCAAATAAATAAATAAAATTTTTTAAAAAATTTAAAAGAGTGAAACTTAACCTCACATCACCTCCCAAAATTCCTGAAGTTCCTAGACTTAATGAGTGTTTGAAGGCAATGTCAGTAAAGTATTTCTTGTCCTTTCAAATTAATAATAAAAAGTATATATTTATTCAATAAAAGGAAGAATATAATGATGGATTTATTTTGTTTCCTCTTATACAAATTATCTCATCTTGTTTTCTAACTTCAGCAACTTTTTATATCTATTTAGTATCATTTCATTTAACAAACATTATATTTATATCATTTTATGCTGTACAACAACATGATAATCACTGGGGATATAAGATGAATAAGATATGATAGTCCACTATTTTAAGAAATTCAGAATAGCAGAAGAAAGAGGGAAATACTCACAGAAATGATGAAATCTGTGTATAATATATTGGGTATAATGACAGAGTTATATGCAGGGTTCTCTTGGTCACCAAGAATGGGCACTTAGTAATAGCAATTAACATCTATGTAACACTAATGTTGTTCTATTCCCTGTTCTAAATTCTTTACATTATTTACTCTCATTTATATCATACAGTAATTGCATCAGGAGTGAACATGTGTGCAATAAGTTAGAAACACAGGACTATATCTTGTAATGCTAAAAGAAAATGTTGCTTTTTTTTTTGAAGTCTTGGTGTACAGGGAAATGGCTATTGCTATTATGGCACTATAAGGGAAAGAGCCCAAGGAAAAAAGCCTGCAGGAGGAGAGCACAACTAAAGGGAGTTCAAATAAAATTCATAAACTTGGATCCACTAAATTAGGCTAAACTTGAATCGTGTGCTATCTCTGGACCTTGAGCTACATGGACCAATAAATTCCTTTTTGTTTTAGTGAGTTTGAGTGGGGTTTTCTGAGACTTGTTACTTGCAGCTGAAAGAGACAATTGATTTAAATACCATGATTTTGCAAACTTTTTTCAAAGCCCTCCCAGCCTTTACACATTTCTCCTCTCCCTAATAAATTCCAACTCATCCACTAAGGTTGAACTCAACTGTAATAATGTATATTAAGCCTTTCATGATCTCTCCAGTCAGAAGTAATTAATTACCCCTTTGGCTTCCACTGCACTTATGGCATTGATTTAACTTTATATTGTATTTTAGTTAGCTGTTCATCATGAGAATTTCCTCACTGGCTTTGTGATTAGAAAAATGAGGTTCAGATGTCAACTCCTCAGATTACTATTTGGAAGCCCATTAATTTTCTCTAACTTAGAGCTCCTTTATGTTTGTAAAATATTGATAAAGAAAGCTAAATAATAAGACTAAATAGAATGAAATTAGAGAACACACATATTTAGGGTTTTGTCTCCCCTGAGAAAGATATGTTGAGGTCCTGGCCCCTAGAACCTCAAAATGTGACATTATCTGGAAATAGGATTGCAGATGTACTTAGTTAAGATGAAATCATGCTGGAGTAGGGTGGGCCCTTAATTCAATATGACCGATGTTTGGGGTGCATGGGTGGCCCAATGAGTTAAAGCCTCTGCCATAGGCTCAGGTCATGATCCCAGGATGCTGGGATCAAGCCCCACACCGGGCTCTCTGCTTGGCCCAGAGCCTGCTTCCTCCTCTCTCTCACTGCCTGCCTCTTTGCCTACTTGTGATTTCTGTCAAATAAATAAATAAAATCTTTAAAAAAAAAATGACTGATGTTCTTGTAAGAAGAGGATCATGTTGAAGAAAGCAAAATGGAAAACACCATGTGACAAAGAGGGCAGAAACTGAAATTATCCATCTGCAAGAAAAGGAACAGGAAAGACTGTGACAGGCCACCAGAAGTTAGAAGTCCAGGAATAATTCCTCTATAGATTTCAGAGGAAGCATGGCCCTGCCAGCACCTTGACTTTGGACTTCTGGTCTTCAGAACTATGAAACAATAAGTTTCTGTTATTTTAAGCCACCCAGTTTGTGGTACTTTGTTAAGGCAGAACTAGGAAATTCATAGAGTATTTGAGAACCACTAGGTATGCAGTAAGTATCAGATAAATGTTAAAGGATTCTATTCATTTTTGTACACAAGTACTGAACACTTATTCTTATATTATATATAAATATGTATTATATATCAATTATGTTTAAGTAATATAATATAATAATATATTATATATGTAACATACATAATATATATAATTTTTATTGTCTGTATAACAGATCTTTAACTTATAATAAGATTAATTTTGTCATTTCAGGTAAAGTCTACATGACCTCTCATCTTATTTATTCTCTTCTATGACACATCGGCAATTTTAGGTCTAACCATATCCCATAACAATAGCTATATGACAGCAGTGATAGCTGTTCCTCTATGACTCTATACTAATTTTGCTCTTGCACATTATATGTTAAGAAAAATTGGTTTCCTTGATCATTAGCAGGATTTCCTTTATAAAAGGGCCAGAAGCTATCAAATCATATAAAAACAACTCAAAGTTAATGCAGTCATATCAGAGTACTCAATGTTCTCATGGCCTCTAGATTGTAATTATTTTATTATTTTATTTTTATAAGTTCATTATGGAAGTTAATTATGGAAGAACAGTCTAAAAATGTATGAAATCATGCTTAAAATGCATTATACATAACATTTTGAATTGACATTATTAAATAAGACTTTTTAAAAAAGACTGATAAGAGTAGTACATGTGTATTATTTATAAAATTCCCTTCTTGCTTCCATTTCTTCAAGTAGAAAATTTTGGTCTGGAGTTACTCAGGCATATGAAGTTGTATCTACCTGTGAATGGAGGTATATATTATGGGAACAAGGATATGTGAGTATAAGATATTTTGAATACTCTATAAATTCTGGCATCTGAAGCTATACAAATAATATACACTTGATTCCCAAGCTGTGTTCATTACGTATGATGGAAGTCTGAAGTGTCAAACCTTATGTTTATGGGTGTCTCAGAGTACACACAGTGACAAATCAAACCACATATTTTATAATGACAACTGAAGTCTTGAACACCCTATGCACATTTTAAAGGGATACACTCTGATCTGGAGTCTGAGGTCAAAAACACTGAAAATGTGGAATCTAAACTCCTGCTCTATGGTCCACATAGGTACTGGAAGTATTCCTTTATTTTAGTTCTTTACACATTAATATCTAAAGCCATACAGACAGGGCTTGAGATCTTTATTAATTGTTTTTTCTTTTCACCCTGAGTCATAGTTTTAGGGGCTTGTTTTTAGGTATACCTATGTGTACAAGCCAGGAGGTCAGGATTTATTTCATTATTGACTTTTAAAACTCTGGAATATTTTGTAACCAATTAACTTAGCTGGTTAGATTCTTAGCTTAATGTAATCGAATTTGTGTTCAATCTCACAAGAAAATGATCTCTATCTCCATCCTTCCTACTTCCCTTCCTTTCCCTCATCATTGTAACTATTCATAAGTACTACCACTAAGCTTTCTTTTTAGTGTGTGTTCAGATATTGAAAAGGAATCTGGATAAAAATATGATGAGATATGCAGAAAATAACAGAACTACTGGTAAATATAAAAGTACCATCAAATCTGTTTCAGTTCAGTTCAGAAAACCTACATTTAAGAACTGGGTCTTATGCTAATTAACTAAGAGACAAAGATTAATGATTGTCAAGTCACCCAAAATTCACTAACAGAGACAAACAGCTATAAAAGGAATCATAATAAAGTTAGACTATAACAGGTGGCATTGAGAAGTTATTAAAAACAATTGCTTAAGAACACTGAGATGAAAATGATAGATATTAATTGGGACAATGGGCATACTATCTCATTGATAAGTATTTTTTGAGAGGTCTATAAGGATGACCAGGAGTTGGATAGATTGTTGATACAATAGTTAAAATTCTTAGTCACAAGCCACCAAAATTGCCTCTTTAGAGTTTCTGATTTAGTAAAATCTATGCGAGATGTACTCTTTCTTTTTTCCTTCTTTCTTTATTATATTTTACTAATATGGCAAACTGAGAAAGAAGGTTAGATGTAGGGCAGAGAAAACAATGACAGATATCCACTGACACTAAATGTTAAACCAAAGACATTGAACTATAAAATGAAGCTATCAATAGTGTTTTCCTAAAAATTAAAACTTTAGTAGAACCTCATATGTAACCTGTAAAATACTCATAACACAAAAACATACATTTATATGACCATAGACTTTTCTGCTCATGTATACATTCAAATGTATTACACAGGATTCTTTAAGAGTGGATTTTGACCTCTAAACTTTAAAATGAATGAAATGCTAAATGTAGTAGTATATTTCAGAAACTATATATTAATTTAAAAGATCTATGTGTAAAGTTTTACAAAGTCTTAGTATTCTACAAAAACTGATAACAAATTTGAAGAAGTTATTTTTATAGTTTCACAAACTGTGTAAGAGTAATGCTTAGGGAAATACTAGGTCTTTGTTGAATGAGAGTAAAAACTTGAATTTCAATCAGATATCAGTTTCCTGCCAAAGAATTGTCTCTGTTACCTAATATAGTTACTTCAATGGCAAAACCTATTAGATTTAAAAGGTCAAACTTTGGATCCCTCTCTTTTTATTTAAGAAGTATTAAATGGGCTGTTGTGCATTGAAACTTACTATAAAGGGCATATAGACAATTTGTTACTATAGCTATTAGAGTTATTTTATAAATAGAGATTTATTTGTTCATAGAAGACATTTACACCTCTGAATTATTACACTGTTATATTGACCAGGCAACCTATGCAGCACTGGTTTGGAAATGTTCCCTAAGTAGGTGCTAGAAAAAAATTAATCAAAAAACATTTTTTGCTAGAGAATTGTGTATTAAGATATTATTCTTAGTATTGTAAAATTCAGTTCTCAAATAATTAACATTATATATTATCCTAACACAAAAAGTACCATGGCCTTTATTATATTCCAGGATTTAGGACTGAAGCTTAAATTGTCATAGATTAGTCACAGAAACAGGATGACTATAGTTAAAATAGGTATGTGAAATCAAAGATTTTATTCATTCTGTGGAATGTGAGAGACTCACAGAGTTGACATGTCCAATTTTATTATATTTTATTACATATTATTTTCAGTTTTTTAGTTATTTTAATATATATCATTTTTATATCATATATATATGATATAAATAAAATACTATATATATGGTGAATACATTTTATTTCATGTCTCCAAACAGATCAACTGATAGTAGTTGCTATGAGGATAAGAATAGAAAGTATTCAGGGGTGCCTGGTTGGCTCAGTGGGTTAAAGCCTTTGCCTTCAGCTCAGGTCATGATCCCAGGATCCTGGGACCGAGCCCTACATCGGCCTCTTCACTCAGTAGGGAGCCTGCTTCCCCCTCTCTCTCTGCCTGCCTCTCTGACTACTTGTAATCTGTTTGTCAAATAAATAAATAACATCTTTTTTAAAAAAAACAAATAAAATGGAAAGTATTCAGGCTACATTACAGAGAAAGAGTATCATAATCCATTACAGATGTCTGTTAAATAGTTATAGTAAAGATAATAATTAAATATGTGATAGAATTTGATATTCCTGAATCTCATATTGGAGGTTTATATAGTTATAGTCGTTTCATCAAGTTGCAGTGCAATATTGTGTCTAGTTAGAACACTGGAAGTTGTTTATCATTGTCTATCTTTCACATTTAGTTCTTAAGTAAAATGTCTATAATATAAAAATAATATTTATTAATTTTAATCTCGAGAATTTTTCCCACATCTCTTATGTTTATATCATACTGGTCTATGTTCAGAACCATGTTGTTAGTTACTAAAGAAGACTCCTAATAACCAGGCAATGCTAACTCTCATTAATTAGCTTTCCTCTAATAAGGTCACTTTTTTTTTTTTTTTTTTTTTGAAAGAGAGGAGGAAAGGGAGAAGGAGAGAAAGAATCTTTTTTTTTTTTTTTTTTTTAAGATTTTATTTATTTATTTGGCAGATCACAAGTGGGCAGAGAAGCAGGCAGAGACAGAGAAAGGGGGAAGCAGGTTCCCGGCCCAGCAGAGAGCCCAATGCTCTCTGGGTTTGATCCCAGGACCCTGAGATCATGACCCAAGGTGAAGGCAGAGGCTTTAACCCACTGAGCCACCCAGGAGTCCGGGAGAGGAAGAATCTTAAGCAGGCTCCATGCCTAGCATGGAGACTGATGTGGGGCTGGGTCCCACGACCCCGAGATCATGACCTGAGCTAAAAATAGAGTTAGACGTTCAACCAACTGAGCCACCCAGGCAGCCTTCTAAAATAGTCATGTTAATTCATGCTAGCCAAAGACCAGATGTAGAAATAACAAATGCAACAGGATGTGTTCACTGATAAAAGACCCATGTGATTCAGAGATCTAAATGAGAGTGCAAAAAACACAGAGATCTTGAGGAGGAAAAGAACATGTAGAGAACAGAAAAGTGTACTATCTACATAGAATAAATCATAAAGGAAATGAATCAAGAAAAAACCACTATGGTAAGGCACAAATACAAAACAAAGGGCCACGTAAAGATTAGGAATCTTTTCACCTGTATAGATTAGGAATCTCCATTTCTTCAATGGTGAGCATCACTGTATTTCATTCCAGAAAACAGTGAATGAACATGGTGAGCATATCACATTCAGGTGAAGTAGTATTAAAATAGGTGTTGTGAAGTGAAGCTTAGAGGAGGAAAGCATAAGGATGAAAAGTTTGATCACAAACTGGTTTTTATGTTATATGACAAAAGTGAAGAAAAAAAGTGAAGAGACATTATTTGTTCTTTTGTAGAGACTGACCCAATAAAATGGCATTAGAAGATTGTTCTAATACCTGAGCAGAAGCTAGATTAAACCAGAGTTGGCCAACCTTTCATAGTTGGGAAAAGGATATGAGCTATAATCATCTTCTTAATAAATGGTTGGGATAATGAATAGTTCATATTTTAGCACCAATTAGTTCAAAGATGAAAAGGATTAGCCAGGTCAAGAATAGCCAAGGGTATTTAAATTTCATTTCAGTTGCAATTTCTTCTAGCAATGTCCTCAGCTTACAGTTCATTTAATCTTTCTTCCCACTGTTAGCTGCTCTCTGCATATAAACAGGTGGGAACTTTAGGAAACTATTAAGAATGATGAGGGAAGCCCCGAGGATTATTTTAAGAGGCAAAATCATTATAATCTGGTAAAGAATTTAAAGTTGTCTTTAGAGAAAAAGAAAAGTATATTTGAAAGTATAAAGAATGAGAATATGGTGGTAAGCTTTATGTTAATGTAGATAATATAAGGGAATAGTTGTTTTTTGCAGATACAAATAATAAGTTTATAGTCACCATATATTTCCAAGTGTCTACTTATTTTATATGCTTCTTAAATATATATATATATATACACATACACACATATATATATATAAAATATCACTGTGCTTCTTAGTATATCATTATGCTTTTAAAATATATATAGATTATAAAGTATCACTATTGATTAATTGGTTAGTTTTAATTTTCATGTATGTTTTCTAAAGACAACTTGAACAAATTATCTGCATAGTGGAAAATATATAGGATCACAAGATAATGAAGAGCCCTAGATTTAGTTCATCTCCCAATGCTAACAATCTGAGAACTTACTTAGAGCCCTCTCCTTTCCCCAGTTTTAGTTTGTTTTGCAATGAAATTGGGAAATCAGACTAGCGTATCTCTAAATTCTTCTGGACTCTAAAATCTCAAGTTAAATATAAATATTAATAGTGAAATAAAATCTACTATAACTGGCATAACATTTAGTGGTCACTTGACTCATGCAAATGAGTAATGGGGATTTTGAGTCTGATAAGATTATCAATGAGCTTTTTACTGTATGAGTTTAGATTTGTGTTTTTTTTTTTTTTCTATTAAAAATCCCTTTCTTCAGGCGCCTGGGTCACTCAGTCAGTTAAGCATCTGCCTCTTGATTTAGACTCAGGTCATGATTTTGTGATTGTGGATCAAGCCTTGAATCTGGCTCGAGCTCAACATGGAGTCTGCTTCAGATTCTCACTCTCTCTCCCATCCACTCACTCTCTTTCTCTCAAATAAATAAATAAAATCTTTTTTAAAAATCCCTTTCTCCAGCATTCTTCCAGTGATCTTCTCAGTGAGAACTTCCCTGAGTATTCTGCCTAAAATTCAGGTCCTACTTTTACCCATCTAAATCCTCTCTTGCTTTATTTTTCCCTATTCTCTAACATGCCATATAATTTAATATATTTGAAGTATATATTTGTACAACAAGAATATAATATAAATGATGTACTTGTAGATGTAGGAAAGGGGTGAATTCACCATGCAACTTGTCATGGTTTGAAGATTAGCCAGAATGATAATTTGGACTCAGATAAAGTTACTTTTACAGAGCATATTTTCAAGACAGCAACACAAAGGATATCCATAAAATCAAGGCTATCTGTGCATTGACATAAGTATTATTGACTTCTTAGTTCCTTTTAGGAATATCAATGGAATTCAGTTCATCTTGGCAGCCTGAAAAAAGTAAGAAATCTAAAAGTTAGAAGAATTCAAAAAATGGGGTCTCTCTATACACAGAGTTGATCCTAACATCATTTTCAAAGAAGATATATGGACCAAATTGGGAAAAAAAATTGTGTAAGATATTTTGGTAAAGAGATGGTGTTGGGCTTGCATAGAACCTCCTAGAGTCCTATTAAAACAAACATCGGATTTTAAAAAGATAAAAGAGTTGCAACAATCTCATAAAGTAAGGGCAAGGGTGGAATATTTGTCAATCTTAGAGAAACTTACACTAATCACAAGAGTGATGGGGCTATAGTAAGAAGCACATTCAAGGCTAGTAATTTGTGCAGCAGAGTAGGCAGTAACAACTAATCCTGGGAAGCTCATTCTCACTTTCCTGTGCAGAAATCATTTTCTGACACAGATTTTTTCCCCTTAATTCCCTTCTGATTTTTTTTTTTCCCTGTATCCACTCAGAACCTGTAACTCCTAGTGACCAAGTAGAAGAAATATAAAGGGGAATGGGTCTTAATGCTCTTGATCCTGGGGTATGCAGGACTTCAACAAATGTTTACTTTGTGTGTGTGTGGGTGTGTGTGTGTGTGTGCGTATGCATGTGTGAGTGTGTTTAGCTTGTATGGTTGGGGAAGGGAAGGTCAAAGGCAAAAACAGTAAAAAGAGTCATAGAACCTGTAAATATTACAGAATGAAAGAATGTGATTTTTTAAAATGCCAGGTATGCTTAAAGAGAAAAAAAGTGCTTTAGGTAGTTTAAGGCACCATTTTTTTTCCTAGTAGTAGTTTGTTTTGCAAAGAATGAGCTTTTGGGCAGGGGAACCATACAGTGTCACTCCAAATCATTGATTCTCAAGCTGTTAACTCCCTCTTTAATATTATAAACATAGAAATATCTATTAATTGATGGTTAAATAATAAGAAATTCTCAAGATAACTTACAATTTAATAAAATCAAAACCAAAAATATGTATTAAAATTTCAGACCAAATTAAGAAAATCTATAAAGTACAATTGTGATCAGGCACCTTGGAAAACTACTTATCCTTAAAATTATTCTAATTGAGGAATACAAGTACAAGTACACAGCTGATTAATTAAAAGATGACTTCTAATGTAATAAAAAATAAAACAATTTTGAAAATTGATATTTTCAGTAGGTAATGAGGAATCTGAAATTATGTATGTAAAAAGACATACCTTCCTTACTATAAAGCAAGATTTTCAATCTTAGCACTATTGACATGTGAGGTTGGACAATTGCTTTGTATGATAGCCTGTCTTGTGCATTACTGTATGTTTGACAGCATCACTAATCTCTGTCCACTGGAAGACAGTGGCAAAATTTATCTTCTTTGAGATCTGCTAACCAAAATTATCTCCAAACATTGCCAGTTGTTCTCTAGGAGGCAAAATTACTCCTAGCCTTGCAGGTATAAAAGCAAACAGGCAGATTCCTTATAATATATAATAAGCACAAACAAGCAAAGTAAAAATCTAGGAAGCATAAGAAAAGGAAGAAAACCTACAACATAGGGATAGAAACATATATTTGAAATTTTAGCATTATAATTTAAATTAATTTCTATTAAAGTCAAATTTAAAATTTACCTTTAAGAAAGAAATAAGACTAAAGAAAGCTTAAAAACATAAAGCAGAAATATTCAAAGAGAAATTATGATGATAAAATTAATATTAAAAATATTATTGAAAGATATATTAATCACTGGGAACAATAGGTTAATTTTATAATGAAAGAGGTTAAATCTACAACCCTTACATACAAAGGAATATGGTATAAAGCAAAAAATATTAAAAGTATAAGAAGACACCGACAGTATGAGAGACAGAGAGAAAATTAGCACATGGCACTCTATATGTGATAGAGCAATATTACAACTTGATACTAGAAACGGCAGAACAATAAAAGTCAACATTTTTAAAAAATTGCTATAAATAGGACTCTTTTCTTTCTAAATAGGGTTCACAAGATTTCCTAGATGTTCTGAATAACAGTTAATAAAATCTGCTAAAAACTGAAAAATAAAGAAACCTATATTTGTGGGCATATGGGCATATGTGTGTATATTACAATCATAAAGGCCATAATTTATAACTATAGCAAGTAAACCTAAAAAGTAATAGCAAGGATAACAAATAACAATGATCCCAGGAAACACATAATATATCAAAACAGAGAAGGTACATATAATAGCATTCAGAAATTTTCACAAAACAAATAAATACCAAAATGAAAAGTCTCTAAATAAATATTGAATAATTATAATAAGAGTATGCTAAGTAATTTACATATAAATTTATTTAATCTTCAAAATAACCCAGTGAAATAGGTACTCCCAACATTCTCATGTTATAGACCACCAACATTTATAAAACTGGGTAAATAAGGAAGAATACATTTGCTCTGTGGGTGGATCAGGGAATGGAAGGGTTCAGGGAAAGAGAATCAAGCATTTCCTCTTAGAGGTACTGCATTTAAAATGCTTTTGCATGGGCTTCTCCTTTGTCCTGGAAAGCTCTACCCTGGGGTTTGCAGGGTCTATATCTGATCCATCTTTTATGCCTAGGTCCTGTGGTAGTGTATTACTACTAATAACCAATTAAGCATTATTAACTAGCTAATTAATTAACAAATGAGAAAAAAAGATAATATTGGAGGAGAATCCTGGAAAAATATAAAAAAAAATTGCGGATTTTAGAGCTATCTGTGATTCACAGGATCCCTGACAAGATCCAGTCTTCTACTGAGGTGAGTGCCTGAGGACATATCTGTGATGGCTGTATATAGATGAATGATTAGGGCCAAGTGAGGGCAAAGGAAGAAATTTGAGTTCTAGCTAGCATTATGGAACAGTTTGCCAATCCTACAAAAGTAAGATTTTTCAAGTTGCATATTTTGGACAGGAAATTTTGTTATCAATGTTGTACTTACTGAATAGACTGTTATTTACAGTGGCATGCTGGAAGACTAGGACCCTTCATAATCTGCTGCTTACAAAAAGTTGCAATGTTCAATACTAAAAACAAATTTTGTCACTTAGCAAAATAAAGGTAATATATATTTAAGAAAAAAATCTGTTACTGTTTTTTGTTATTTCAAGTTATGTTCTTTTCCAAGCAAAGAGTCAATATGCTTTAGTCATGTGGTTTAAATCCTGGAGTAGAAGGGTTCTTTTAACTTTGAAGTTCACTGACTTTCTTGTTATCCCTTCTGTTAATATATGATACACTGCACTCCATTTTTAACATTCTAAGTTTGTTCTTTTCTGAAGAAGAGCTCTACTTTAATTCCCTTTACTTCTTTACTCAAACCAGCTCATGCCTTAATGAAGCCTGGAGGAATATTTAGCCTACAGTGATTTGGCAAACATTTAATCAGATTAGATGCTGCTACTTAAACCTATACACATATATATGTACATTTATTATATAAATTTCCTTTTAAGGTGTTTGTGTGTGTGTATATGTATGCACACACACATAATATATATATTTATATATTATGTAAATTATATATATAATCTAATATATGTATAATATAAATTTCCTTTTAAGGTGTTTGTGTATATATATACACACGCATGTGTGTATACGTATGTATACACATATGCACACATACATGTATATGTATACATATATGTATACGTGTATGTGCGTATATACATATGTATGCGCATGTGTATACATGTATATACATGTATGCATATGTACACATGTATACATATATGTGCATACATGTACGTGTATGTATGTATATATACAGGTATATATGTGTGTATGTGTATGTATACATATATATGAATACATGCATATATATTTGTATATATATGTATATATATACATGTATGAATATATATTTGTATTTGTATATACACACACATATATACATATATGTGTATGTGTATATATACATATATGTATATATACACGAATTTGTGTGTATATATATACACGAATATATATATATATTTTTGTGTGTGTATATGTATATACACACACACACACACACACACCTTAAAAGGAAATTTATTTAATAGTTTTTAATTTTGGAATGCTCTTTTACACAGAATGGGTGATTTATGTTTTTCTCTAGTGGAATTTTCCTTCATTTTCTCAATGTTTATTTGTATGCTTTGAGTTATTTCTTTTCAAAATTTATTTATAGTTACTTCCATATTTCATGTTTCTTTCCTTTTTGTTATTTTCTTTTGGGAAATTTGTATTTAGGAGATAATAAATAAACATCTATTATTTCTCTGACATTTAATATATTGTTTTGTTAATATTGCTGAACAGTGATGTTCAGAAACAATGTCACCAAAGTGGCTGAAGTAGACATTCAGAATCCTTTATTAAAAATATATGTATTTCCAATTGGTATTCATTACAAATATTTGTACCTGTGGAATTATTTTTTTCAATGTCTACATTTTATATCTTTAAAGAAAAATGAGGACTAAAGAAGAAATGACATATTTTAAAGCCAAAATAGTTGTAGAACATGGATTTGAACATATCATTCTACTTTTCCTATGGGATTCTCTCATCTCACCTGTTGCCTTTTAAAAATAATTTCTTTAATTTTTTTATAAACATATAATGTATTAACACCTGTTGCCTTTTATTTATACCATCAGGACAAAACAAATCATCCATGACCATGCCCAATTCACACCTATGTATGTGGACATGTGTGCACACACATTTACTAGGAATGAGCAATTTCTGCTTTTCTAACTGTAACTTATAACTGTAACAAGTCAAAACTTGATATTGACAGGCACTTTGATACCTGGTTCTCTTTGATTTGGACCCTCAATATGATTATTTTTATGTGAGATGAATGGTATTAAATTTGTTTTAATTTTTTTTTAAAGATTTTATTTATTTGAGAGAGAGAGAGAGAGAGCATGAAAGGGGTGAGGGGCAGAGGGAGAGGCTGGCTCCCTGATGAGCAGAGGGCCTGATGTGGGACTTGATCCTGGGACTCCAGGATCATGACCTGAGCCGAAGGCAGTTGCTTAACAAACTGAGCCAGCCAGGTTCCCCAAATTTGTTTTAATTCTTAATGGATTCAGGATCTTCAAAACAAAATATCCTTAAGGAAAATAAATGTAATGAAGAATAAAAAGAAAAATTGTATTACAACTGGAAGTGATGACCTAGACAACTGGAGAAAACAAAATATATATATATATGAAATTCCATATTCTTTTATCTGTTCAATTTGGAATCAGAAGTTAGAACTATAATAGTATGAATTTTTATTCTCCTATAATGTTGTAATGTTGTTCTCCATAATAATTACTTGGGAGTTTATGAACTTACACAATTAAGGTCTTCTTTGCTCAAATGTTTCCCAGACATTGTAGAGGTAGTTGGGTGCTTGGATTCATAGTGAATTTGATAATTATGGTAAGACACTGACATAATAATTAATCTTGCTAAGCTCCAATATTTTTATCTATGCAAGACAAATTATGAGAATGGAACTAGAGCATATTATGTTATATGTAATAAGTCTTTCAGAGAAAGATAAATACCCTATGATTTCACTCATATGTGAAATTAAACACAACAGAGGAACACAGGGGAAAGGAAGAAAAAAATAAAATAAGATAACAGAGAGGGAAGAAAATCACAAGAAACTTTTTTTTTAATGAGACTTAACTATATGAAACAAACTGAGGGATGTTGGGAAGGAGGTGGGTGGGGGAATGGGGCATTGGGTGATGGGTATTAAGGAGGGCATTTGACATAATGAGAACCAGGTGTTGTATGAAACTGATGAATCACTAAATTCTCCACCTGAAACAAATAATACACTATATGTTAACTAACTTGGAGCTAAATAAAATCTAAAAGGAATGCAAGTTTAACATTTATTGAAACCATCACACTAAAGTGATATAATTCAACACACATTATAATAAAACATCTAGTAATCTAGGATTAGAATGATTACAATTCTCCCAAACATATAAAGATTCTGTAAATAACCTATAACTATCTTATAATTATCAAACTCGTTCTCCTCAAAACAGGTAGAAGACAAATGTGTTTTTACTCATTCTTTAGTCATCACTATGAGGAAATTCCAAACCAGTGTATTAAATAAAATAAAAATTTAAAAGACATAAGATTTTGTTCAGTAGACGTGATTATATGTAAAGTCCAAAAGAATCTACAAAGTGAAATATTAATATTTATCTGTGAGTTAAATGACTAGATATAAATAAAATCAATACATAAAAATCAGCTGTATCTCAATATACTAACAACACAAAACTGAAAATGTAACTTGAAAATCTATTTAAAATAGCCTCAGATAGGGTGCCTTGTTGGCTCAGCTGGTTAAGTGACTGCCTTCAGCTCAGATCATGATCCTGGAGTCCTGGGATTGAGTCCCACATTGGGCTCTCTGCTCGCGAGGGAGTCTGCTTCTCCCTCTGACCTCTCTCTTCTCATGCTCTCTCTCTCTCAAATAAATAAATAAAATATTTAAACTAGCCTCAGATATATATATATATATATATATATATTAGTTATCAAAAAAGAGTCAAATATGTATAGATTATGTTGCTGACAGAAATTTATAAAGACAATTAAATGCAGTTGTATGTCATATATATATTAGTGACTATTGTTACATGTCAATTCTCCCCAAATTGTTATAATGAGTCAACATAATCTCAGCTTAAACAGCTTCATTTTGTGAAAATTTACAAAATGATAATAAATGGCAAGATTTAACTTTTTGATGGCTGAGTAATATTAGTGCTTTAAATACTGGGATGCATGTGCCCCTTCAAATCACTATTTTTGTATCCTTTGGGTAAATACCTAGTAGTGCAATCACTGGATTGCAGGGTAGTTCTATTTCTATCTTACTGAGTAACCCCCATTCTGTTTTGCAGAGTGACTGCTCCAGTCTACATTCCCATCAATAGTGTAAGAGGGTTTCGCTTTCTCTGCATCCTTGCCAACATCTATTGTTTCCTGAGTTGTTAGCTTAAGCCATTCTGACTGGTGTGAGGTAGTATCTCATTGTGATTTTGATTTGTATTTCCCTGATGCCGAGTGATTTTGGACATTTTTTCATGTGTCTGTTAGCCATTTGATGTCTTCTTTGGAATGTCTCTTCATGTCTTCTGCCCATTTCTTGACTGAATTATTTGTTTTTTGGATGTTGAGTTTGGCAAGTTCTTTATAGATTTTGGGTACTAGACCTTTATCTGATATGTTATTTGAAAATATCTTCTCTCATTCTGTAGGCTCCCTTTTAGTTTTGTTGATTGTTTCCTTTGTTGATTTGTTTCCTTTGCTGCACAAAAGTTTTAATCCTGATGAAGTCTCAATAGTTCATTTTTGCTTTTATTTCCCTTGCCTATGGAGATGTGTCTAGCAAGAAGTTGCTGCAGTTGAGGACACAGAAGTTGCTGCCTGTGTTTTCCTCTAGGATTTTGATGGATTCACATTTAGGTCTCATATTTAGATCTTTTATCCATTTTGAGTTTATTTTTGTGCATGGTGTAAGAGAATGGTCCAGTTGCATTCTTCTGCATGTGACTGTCTACTTTTCTCAACACCATTTGTTGAAGAGACTGTCTATTTTCCATTGGATATTCTTTCCTTCTTTGTCGAAGATTAGTTGACCATAGAGTTGAGGGTCCATTTCTGGGTTCTTTATTCCATTCCATTGATACGTGTGTCCATCACCTATTTCCAAAGGACCAGGATAGCCTTCACACTTGACAAGGCATAACCTCTTAAAATTAAATCTAGTCTTGTGATCCAAACACCTGGGTCAAATCTCAATTTTCTCACTTCAATTGTAACCAGCCAGAAAGGGATAATTTTTTTTGTTCTGTTACTCTCTAAATAAAAATGAGTAATAAACTAAAATTGATAGTGCTTTTTAAGAGAGACCTAAAATATTTTGGGGCTTAAGAATCTTATAAAACAATCTCATACTCAAAGAATTCTTTCTAAGAAAATAAAATATTAAAATTCAATATTAAAATTCAATTCAATGAAACCACAAACAGAAGACAATGCATTTATAAAATGTACAATGTTTCTAGAAGTATCAATGATAAAAAACAAAACAAAGCAAAAACATATTTTAAGCTAGTAAGTGAAAGAAAAAAGACTCTGATATTGCAAAATGGAAAATTCAGCTTACATATTTATTTAAACTTTCCTAATGATTCAGGTAATGATGAAATGGAATAATTTACTAAAAGAGGAGTTAAAAGCAAAATTAGTGACATTATAGAAAAGTCTCAAAAGATAATAAAATTCAGTCTCATAAACTATTCTGTTTCAAATTATAAAGTGAGCATTTATATTACAGGGGTAACTTTTAGCTATGAATTGATATGATATTAGAGTTTGAGGTTATTATTCTACTATACTAGGTAGCATATGAGAAAAGAAATTAGATTTCTTAGCAAAGGGAGCTATAGTAATATGCTTTCTCATATAGAGTGGGCATTCAACAAATATTTAGGGAAAGAAAGAAGGGAAGTATGAAGAAAGTAAAAAGGAAAACATCACAAAGTAAAAAGGAATAGCATCACAAACCAATCATAATTTCATAATACAATTTTGTTGCCCTCACTTTCCTTATGTACATAATGAAGGTCTCAGATAATAGAATAAAAAGTAACAGCTTGGCAGGTACAATTCTATGCATTTCATATTAATAGTTTCATTCACTTTATACAACATATCTACAGAAATAGATATTATTATTCTGTTCATTTTACAGATGGCACAGTCAGTGGCAAAGCATTTTACTTAAGGGACCAGAGCTAGGAAGTGGGGAAGGTAAGACTTGAAGCCAGGCTGTCTGATTCCAGAGCCATTGCTGAATACTATACAATACAGTTGATTTCTGAGATTGCTCCCCCTCAATGTTTTTGGGGGAAAGTCATTACACAAATTCATAATGAGGATTTTTTGACTTGGGAATAATAGGAAATAATGAGACACTAACTCAATGTTATATTATGATTTACTTTTACAAATGCTTCTTATAGGGTCACAATATGCATATGAATATATATATATATATATATATATATATATATATATATATCTTAGGCTCTGATGACTTCTGAAATTCTAGCATGTATATCAGGTTATTTCTACAGTATAATGTATATTTGATGGCCTAAACATACCAAAATAGTATATTAATTTGTGCTAACTTGAGGAATTTGCTTCTACTTTAAATTTATAGAAATATTTATGTAATTAATGAAGGGAATTCTGAAAATCATAAAGTAATTAAGTTCATAAAATTGATAATCAGATGCTTAAAGAACTGACATATTTCATGATAAAATGTTTTTTCAATTTAGGGTTTTATTTTTCTTATCTATAAAAGGTCATGGAGGAAGCCAACTCTTTTGTGTTTTTGTCACTCCATCACTTAAAAATGAAGCAAAGAGAAAATGCACTTCACTCCACTTTATATTACCTATTATATTCCACTGGTCTAAAAGAAAGTACAAGAAAAACTGTATTCAATATATCCTAATGTCCTACTGTCAATGGTCTGTGGATTAAAAAAAAATAAACAAAATCTGAAAAAAATAAACAACCCATTTTACTCATAATGTCCCTTAGTTGCTTGACACTTATTCTAAAACAATATACCAAAAATATTCAGGGTATTTCCATGTCTTGCTCTTAACTTATTAGTTGTATTAAGTGATACCCTACACCCACACATCTATTTGAGGTATTTGTTACCCACAAAACCTTTTGTTTTAACAAAAGTTTTTTGATGACCTTGTGGATGTGAATGTGTATTTGTGAACCACAAGAAGGACAGTGAAAGAAGCGAAGTGTATAGAGTACGTGGGGTGCCACCTGTACACAGCCAAACCTTTGACTAGGCTGGAGCCTCTACACAAAAGACAGGATATGATGAAAAAGATTGAATTTAAGATATTTTATCAACTGGAGGAAAAAAGTGCTGCTTTCAGTATCACATGAAAAAGAATGGCAGGGAATGGTAAGAAATTTTATCTCTTTATTTCTGTAATGAAGTCAACATTGCTTAGTCATGTCTACATAAGCAGCAGAAGACAATGCCTTTAATAAGCCAATGACATCTACAAGGTAAATTCAAGGTTTTCAAAGGAAGGGAACGCGTTGTGTAAGGATTGGAGATTAAGAGGAAGAACCTGGCAGATCTCTCTGAGTTCAAATAACAATTGATTGTTTTGTGACCTCATATAAACCATGCTTTAGGGATTTTCAGGAAGAACCACGAAGACATATCATTAGAAAAGAAGAGGAATTGAGTGGCCTACATGTAGAAATAAGGAATTATAAGGAATAATAACAGTAAAGTATATGCTAAGTAAATGACACTAATGCAAACTCATATTATTTTGCTTGATGGTGAAGCCTGGTAGAAACCAAAATTTCACTTATTTTCAATTATTTGGTAGACACCCCAACAGTCATATATAAATTTTGAAGCATGTTACCCAAGTAAGTTGGGCACCTATCAGTTTAAATTGATAAATGCATATCTTAAAATAACCAATTATCTTTATGATTGATATGGTTATTTATTAAAAATCTTCTTATATTTTGGCATCATTTATAATTAGGCAACAGCTCTACTATTCTAATCTTTTCTAATCTTTCTTTCCAGATATCTTGGACATAGTGAGATATTATGTTAGTACCTAGAGATGTTTTGTAAGTGTATAGTGTTTTATAAAATTGAAATGAAAATACACACATATTTTCATGATATTTTCAGGGAAAACAAACAGATATAGCAATAGTCACTCTACCATTTGTATATGCATTTTGTGAATGTATTAAGAGCCATGGAGATTAATTATCTATCCAATTTTGCATGTTATACATATCTTATTACTATATTATTGGATATAATGCCAAGTAAATCTCTGGCACAAAATGTGATTATATGCCTATTAGTTTATTAGTACTATTTAATAGTTACCAAAATTCTTGAATAGGTTCTAGTTTTCATTTATAAAATTTTATGAACTCAAATCATTTTAATTTTGGACTCTAGCTGTAATTGCAAAATGTGATCACATAATCTAAGCTAAATGACATAATTTTAGTATTTTTAAAAAAGATTTTATTTATTTATTTGACACAGAGAGAGAACACAAGCAGGGGGTGCAGCAGAAGGAGAGGGAGAAGCAGGGTCTCCACTGAGCAAGGAGAGTGATGCAGGGCTTGATTTTAGGACCCCTGAGATCATGATCAGAGCTGAAGGCAGACGCTTAACTGACTAAGCCACGCAGGTGCCCCCAATTGTAGTTTTTAAAGTACCTGTGGCTAATACAACTCAGCACCCCAAAACAAATAATTCAACTGAAAAATGGGCAGAAGACATGAACAAACATTCCTCCAAAGAAGACCTCCAGATAGCTGACAGACATATGAAATGATACTCCACAGTACACATCCTCATGGAAATACAAATCAAAACTATAACGAGATATCATCTCACAACTGTCTGAATGCCTAAAATCAAAGACACAAGAAACAAGTGTTGGTAAGGATATGGGTACAAAGGAACTCTTATACACTGCTGGTGGGAATGCACACTAGTGCAGCCACTGTGGAAAGGAGTATGGAGAGTCCACAAAAAGTTAAAAATAGAACTACCATATGATCTAGTAATCACACTACTGGGTATTTACCCCAGAATTACATGTACACTAATTCAAAGGGATACATGCACCCCTATGTTTATTACGAATTTATTTACAATAGCCACATTCTGGAAGAAAACCAAGTGTCTATCAATAGACAACTGGATAAAGAAGGGGTGGTGGTACATATATACAATGGAATATTAGTGAGCCATAAAAAGAATTAAATCTTGCTATTTGCAATAATATAAATGGAGTTAGAGAGTATAATGCTAAGCAAAATCAGTCATTAAGAGAAAGACAAAACCACATGATTTCATTCATATGTGGAATTGAAGAAACAAAACATATGATTAAAGGAAGGAAGAAAGGCGGGAAGGTGGGGGGGGGAGACAGTGCACCAATCCAAGAAACAGATTCTGAAGTACAAAGAACAAACTGTTAGTTATCAGAGGAGAGGTGGGAAGGGGATTAGGTAACATAGGCAATGGGAATTTAAGAGTACACTTTTCATGATGAGTCCCGAGTAATGTATAAAGTTGTTGAATCACTATGTTATACACTTGAAACTACTATGATACTGTATGTTAACTATAATGGAATTATAATTCTAAAAACTTAAGAGAAAAAAGTTAATGAATTTATAACTAGAAAAAAAGTTCTTTTCTTAAATAACTCCCTGAAAGAGATTTATTCAAAGTACACTGTATGTGTGTGTTCCTATTTAATTCTTTCCAAAGAAACAAATTTCATATACATCTTTATTTATATCATTTGATGTTTATCAATTATAGTTAAATACTTATTTTTCTTTTAAAAAAATTTAAATTTAAATTTAATTAGCCAGCATAGAGTACATCATTAGTTTTTGATGTAGTGTTCAGTGATTCATTAATTGCATGTAACACCCAGTGCTCATCGCATCATTTGCTCTCCTTAAAACCCATCACCCTGTTACCCCAACCCCTACCCCCTCCCTTCTGTAACCCTCAATCTATTTTCCAGAGTCTAGAGTCTCTCTTTGTTTCTCTCCCTCTCTGATTTCTTCTCAATCAGTTTTCCCTCCCTTCTTCTTTGGTTCTCTGCACTTTTCCTTATGATCCACATATCAGTGAAACCATATAATTGTATTTCTTTGCTTGACTTATCTCATTCTTAGCATAATCTCCTCCAGTTCCATCCATGTCAGTGCAAATGGTAGATATTCATCCTTCCTGATACCTGAGTAATTGTCCACTGTATATATGAACCACATCTTCTCTATCCATTCATCTGTTGAAGGACACCTTGGGTCCTTCGTTTGGCTGTTGTGGACATTGCTGCTATGAACATTGGGGTACATGTGCCCCTTTGTTTCACTACATCTGTATCTTTGGGGTAAATACCTAGTAGTGCAATTACTGGGTCATAGGGTAGCTCTATTTTTAACTCCTTGAGGAACCTCCATACTGTTTTCCACAGTGGCTCTACCACCTTGCATTCCCACCAAAAGTGTAAGAGGGTTCCTGTTCTCTACATCCTCATCAACACTTGTTGTTTCCTGTCTTGTTAATTTTTGCCGTTCTGACTGGTATAAGGTGGTATCTCATTGTGGTTTTGATTTGTATTTCCCTGATGCCAAGGGATGTGGAGCATTTTTTCATGTGTCTGTTAGCTATTTGTATGTCTTCATTGGAGAAGTGTCTGTTCATGTCCTCTGCCCATTTTTTGACGTGCTTATCTGTTTGTGTGTGTGTGTGTGTGTGTGTGTGTGTGTGTGTGTGTGTGTATTGAGTTTGAGGAGTTCTTTATAGATCTTGGATACCAGCCCTTGATCCATAATGTCATTTGCAAATATCTTCTCCCATTCTGTGGATTGCCTCTTAGTTTTGTTGACTGTTTCCTTTGCTCTGCAGAAGCTTTGATCTTGATGAAGTCCCAAAAGTTCATTTTTGCTTTTGTTTCTGTTGCCTTTAGAGACGTGTCTTGAAAATCTTTAAGAAATAGTGACTCCCAAATTTATTTGGTTGTGTGTTTTCTTTGAAGAATATATGTGACCACCACTCAATTGACTACCCTCTAAGAAATGCTAGATGGGGGGTGCTCCTGGGTGGCTCAGTGGGTTAAGCCTCTGCCTTCGGCTCAGGTCATGATCTCAGGGTTCTGGGTTCGAGCCCCACATCAGGTTCTCTCTTCAGCGGGAAGCCTGCTTCCCCCTCTCTCTCTCTGCCTACCTCTCTGCCTACTTGTGATCTCTCTCTCTGTCAAATAAATAAATAAAATATTAAAGAAAATAAACTCCTAATAAAGAAATATTAGATGGAATGTCCTTTAGAGCATTGTGATTACATACTGAGTTCCAAACATGTAAATTTTATAAAATATTTCATAACCACTGGAGAATAAAATTGCTATAAAATTGTGGCTTCAATATAGTAAATTTATTATTGTTTAATATCACTCACTTTCCCTTCCAGTAAAAATATTAAACACTTCTACCCACTGGCCATGACTTTCAGTGTCCCTTGTAGGAGGGGCATACTACTTGTTCTGTTGATAATGAGCTTGACCACAGACCTATTTTGACCAAAGATATATGAACATATGTGTTATAGCTTTGTATAAAGTGAATATTTAAGAATGATTGCATATTTCTGCTTTAATCTGTTATAAAAACAGCATATCCTACACAGTGGCTGCCACTTAAAGCCTAGATTCTGGAATAAGAATTCCATTGAGCAATGCTGGACTTTATTCATAACTGCTGAGATCTGTTAAGTGGTTGTTGTTCTATGCCACCCAGATTCTGAGTTGTATGTAACAGCTGAATAGAAAAATATACATAATACTCATTATTATGGGAAAGTATGATTAATTTCATTTTTTTAAAAAAAGCTTTAATTTGGGAAAAAGCTTCACACATCTTTTTTGAACTTTATGCAAAAGATCAAGGTTCTTTGTCATAGTCTGGAAGTTGAAAAAGAAAGCTTTTTTTTTTTTTTTCATTAAAAATATGCTAAGAATTTGGAAAATAATCTCACACTGGGAATACTTTTATTTTTCTTTCTTTCCTAAAGGTGTTCTACTGGATATAGAATTTGCAGCTGACAGTTATTTCTCCTAGCCCCCAGGATTTGAAAAAGTTATTAATTCTTCCTGGCTTCCATGGTTTTATATGAGAAATCCACTGTCATTTGAATTGTTTCCTCCTACAGTCAATGTGATATTACTCTTTGGCAGCTTTTAAGATTTTTTTCATCTTTAATTTTCAGAAGTTTCATTTTAATATGTCTAGGCCAGAATATTTTGTTTGTTTGTTTGCTTGTTTGTTTCCTTTGGAGTTTGGTCAGCTTCTTGAATCCATAAGTTTATGCCTTTTTGCCAAATTTGGGAAGTTTTCAGCCATATGTCTTTGAATGCTCTTTCAGCCCCATTCCTCCTCCTGATAAGGGAGCAGGAGGCTGGCTGAAGACAAAGCAAAAGCTGGCACCTTGCACCCCCTCTCCATCTGCTCCCCTCAGTAATATGTGTAGCATTCCTCAGGCACCCCTGACTGCCATAAGAAACAAATAGTTAACTTGCAGAGATCACAATCCTGCAAGACGGGAGTCTCTCTTTTTTTAAAATGTTCTAGAGATCTACAAACAAAGAAGTTACCTTATCAATAGCACGACTTCCAGAGGCAAATAACTCAGTTCCTCAAGCCCTAATGTCTCCCTCCCCACCATAAACAAAACTGCAGGAGGCTGAGGTAGAAGGAAATGTAAATATAGTTAAATCTCTTCTAAACCTAAATCTCACTAACAATGACACTTAATAGCAGGATTGTGACATCCCACCAAATATCTCCCAACTATTTTGATGTTAATGGCTGGCCAAAAGACAACATTGACCATGCAGCAAGGGCAAGGCCTCCGGTAGGCCTCTGATATCCTGGCATTTTGTAGGTCCTCTTTAGCATATGAAAACTCCGTTGAAACCTTCCTTCCCTTCACCTTCCCCCAACTGCAGGGTAGTAACCTGCCATTCCTCACAACCCAGTGCAGCTGCCTCTCTGTCCTGTCCCGCGCTTTAATAAACCACGTTTTTGCACCAGAGACATCTTAAGAATTCTTTCTTAGCCGTGAGCTCAAAACCTCACCCCACCGAACCTGACACAGGTTCTGGGACTTCATCACTCTTATCACCTTCTGGGATTCCAAATATAAGAATGTTAAATATTTTGTTGCTGTCTCACAGACCCTTAAAGATCTATTTACTTTCCCAGTCAATTTGCAGTTGGTTCAAATTTGCTAAATTCTATTGATCTATTACCTCTATCATCTGATTCTGTTATCTATCATCTTTCCTCTATTTACTGTTCAGCCCACCTATCAAGATTTTTATTTGTTTTGGGTATTATATTTTATGATTTCTATAATTTCCATTTTTAAAAATTTTAATAATTTCTATTTTTGTTAGGATTTTCCCTCACTTTGTTTCAAAAGAATTTGTAATTGCTTGTTGAGGTATTTTTATAAGGTCTGATTAAAATACTTGCCAAATAGTTCAATCATCTTATTTATCTCAGTATCAGCATTATTTATCTTTTCTTATTATATCTGTGATTTTCCTGTTTCTTGATTTGATGGTTTTTTCAATTGTATCTTGGACATTCTCTCTAATACGTTAAGAGACTCTGGGTTCTGTCTGAATCTTTTATTTATCAGACAGTCATCTGTTTAGTTTTAGTAAATAAGTTCTGAACTACTTTTGCAGTCTGTAGTTATAGTATTAATTTAATTTTCAAAGCTTTTGTGTGGCTATTTTGGTCAGTTTTGCTAATTTAGTGCTTTTGGATTTCAGTGGTTCCTGTTGCCACTGCCTGGAGGGTGGGTGGAGTTTCTCTATCCTAGGCTACCAGGTGTCTTGAAGTGGGTGGGGGTGGGGCAGTTGTCCCTGGTATGTGGAGATGGAGAGGCTGAACTAGGCCACTTGTTGTAGGGAATCCCCCTTCCTGGTGCTTCCCAACCACCCAAGGCCTCCTAATGGGGAGAGGAATCTTTGGTTGGGGAAAGGAGTATACTTACCAGGTTAGGAGCTTATTAGGACAACAATCCCTTGCCTACGTATATAGGAGCCCATTTTCACCTTCTGACTGATCTTCCCTGTTCATGCTGCTTTGCTTGTTTGTGTTATCAGCAGGGCTTCCATTTAATCTGGGAAAAGAATGAACCTATCTGAATAGACTTCTTTCACTTGTTTAAAGTTTGGGAAATTCTGGCCATGAATTGTCTTCCTTTATTATGTGAGGAGCTCATAAAATACCCTGTCACTATGTTGTTCCTACAGTCCTGAAGTCTCTAGCCAGTTCAGCTTCCTCTTCCACTTTTTGAAGTTTTTCTTTGATTATCTCTTGCATTATTTCCTAAGTTCACAGTTGTCCTTAATAGAGAAAAGCAGGGAGAAATGAGTCTTGCTATCGTGTTCGAATAGACATTTTTTTTTTCATTTTCAATTTTTTTATTAACATATAATGTATTATTAGCCCCAGGGGTACAGGACTGTGAATCACCAGGTTTATACACTTCATAGCACATACCTTTCCCAATCTCCATAACTCCACCACCCTCTCCCTAGCCCCCCACCCGCAACCCTCTGTTTTGTGAGATTAAGAGTCTCTTATGATTTGTCTCCCTCCCAGTCCCATCTTGTTTCATTTATTCTTTCCCTACTGCTCAAACCCCCTACATTGCATCTCCACTTCTTCATATCAGGGAGATCATATGATAGTTGTCTTTCTCTGATTGACTTATTTTGCTAAGCATAATACTGTCTAGTTCCATCCACATCATCACAAATGGCAAGATTTCATTTCTTTTGATGGCTGCATAGTATTCCATTGTATATATATACCACCTCTTTATCCATTCATCTGTTGATGGACATCTAGTTCTTTCCATAGTTTGGCTATTGGGGACATTGCTGCTAAAAATATTTGGGTGCACATGCCCCTTTGGATCACTACATTTATATCTTTAGGGTAAATACCCAGTAGTGCAATTTCTGGGTCATAGTGTAGCTCAATTTTCTACTTTTTGAGGAAACGCCATGCTGTTTTCCAGTGGTTGCACCAGCTTGCATTCCCACCAAGAGTGTAGGATCCTTGCCAGCATCTGTCATTTCCTGACTTGTTAATTTTAGCCATTCTGCCTGAGGTGACATGGTATCTCATTGTGGTTTAAATTTGTATTTCCCTGATGCCGAGTGATGTGGAGCACTTTTTCATGTGTCTGTTGGCCATCTGGATGTCTTCTTTGCAGAAATGGCTGTTCATGTCCTCTGCCCATTTCTTGATTGGATTATTTGTTCTTTGGGTGTTGAGTTTGATCAGTTCTTTATAGATTTCAGATACTAGCCCTTTATCTGATATGTTGTTTGCAAATATCTTCTCCCATTCTGTCAGTTGTCTTTTGGTTTTGTTAACTGTTTCCTTTGCTGTGCAAAAGCTTTTGATCTCAATAGTTCATTTTTGCTCATGCTTCCCTTGCCTTTGGTGATGTTTCTAGGAAGAAGTCCATTTTCTCCATGTATCTTCACATGGTCTTCCCTCTGTTCCTCTGTTCATGTCTCTGTGTCCAAATTTTCCCATTTTATAAAGATACTAGTTATATTGGGTTATGATGGTCTACTCTAATGACCTCATTTTAACTTGATTGCCTCTGAAAGAATCCTATCTCCAAATAAGCTCACATTCTGAAGTTCTGCAGGGTTAAGGTTTCAATATATGAATTTTATGGGACACAATTTAACCCATGACATCATCTCCACTAATGTTAACTGTTCTCTAAACTGCTCAAAATCTTGGTGTTTCCCTTGATTCCTCCCTACTTCATATTCCCCATCTTATATATCATCAAAACTATGTTCATAATAAAATTATATAAGCATTTGACTCCATTATTTGAAACAGCTATATCATGGTTCAAGCCTTTATCATCTCTATCCTAGATTATAGCTCTTTGTCTTTTGTATTTGATGTTAACTCCTGTGGTCTATTCCCAACATACTGGCCTATATGACATTATTAAAATATATATGGTATTATGTCATAAAATATTCCAGTGGGTTCCATGTCCTTCTAACTTTATATGACTCCTTATCCACTATTTGTATTTCATGTCCTGCTCTTCTTCTTGTTGTATCTGCTATAGTCATCCTGGTTCCTTAATATTCTTGGACATTCTTCAAGTGTCCAGGTATGGTCTTTCCTCAGAACTATTTCAATTGCCATTCCTCTTTCCTAGAGTGTTCTTTAGTTGATGTCTAATAGCTTACCTCTCTCATTTCCTTTAAGTCTTCACTTACATCACATTTTCAGTGAGCAGTTTCTTAGTACACTGTGTTAAAATTTGCCCATTTGAGGCCTTTCATGACTCCATGTTCTTTATTTTTTACCTCAGTAGTTACCATCACCTAACATAACATATATTTTACTTTTCCATCTGTAATTTTATTTGTCTTCCACTAGAATGGAAATTGTATAAAATTATGGATTTTGTGTTCTTTCATATATTAGAGTATCTGTCAAATAATGCTCACTTGATAAATATTTGTTGAATATATTAATTTACATGAAAAAAATTGGAAGGTACCAGTATTTAGTTTCCTAAAAATTGGGTAGGACATGGAAAGGCAAGGTACAGTTATAATTTTTTTTTACACACTTTAAAAACAAGTATGTAGACTACACTTTGTAAGCATTTAATAAAATAGAATAAAAACACTCATCTATATTAGATTCCATATTTTAAAAAAATAATAAGACTTATCCATAACACTGCCTTTATTTTCATATAACTACATTTTCTATGAAACTACAAAATGTAACTCTTTAGGATGTAATTATCAATTGCTGGCCCTTCTCAGGCTCAAGTTGTTTTAAATAAATTAATAATAGCAACACAGCAAATAATATTATTTCTAAATGTTTAAATTGTACACATTTAGGTGGTAGAAGCCTGTTGAAATTGACTACTTGTCCTTTCACTTACTTCTCTAACATTTTTGGCAACAGGATATTCCCAGTGTTTCCTCATTCCATTAAAATCCCAAGGTATGAAATTAGGTACCTTCAAAGGAGTCTAGGTTTCCTTCACTGGAGAATATTAGCAGAGGGCTAGTGGCTCATAGGAAAGTTGGTGTTTGGTATCTGTCCCTTATGCTGCTAGTGAGGCAATTTTTTTTTTTAAGATTTTATCTATTTATCTGACAGAGAGAGATCACAAGCAGGCAGAGAGGCAGGCAGAGAGAGAGAGGAGGAAGCAGGCTCCCCGCCGAGCAGAGAGCCCGACGCGGGACTCGATCCCAGGACCCTGAGATCCATGACCCGAGCCGAAGGCAGCAGCTCAACCCACCGAGCCACCCAGGCGCCCGAGGCAATTTTTATCTTTAAAAAAATTTCCTTTCTGATTATGAGTCCACATTGATCTTACAAATTTAACATAGCATCTTGCTTACTCTACTTTTTAATAGTGTGTGGTTGCATTGATTACCAAGGTTTTCTCTGTATTGACATTGGCACACCAGATGTCAGGCCGAGTTAGCAAAAAAGACAACCCAGGGTACAGGAGGTAATATAGAAGCCCGAGACCATGACTGGACTACTGGCATATAAATGCGATTTAATACATTTTCCCCTCACAAACTTCTATCCCTGTACATCACATCCATTGTGATTTTCATCTTGATTCATTTTATTTTTATGTAGAAGAGAAGAAAAAATAATATTGTTCATTATCTATATCCTCCACTACAATCTAAGTTATAGGAGATTTTATTCAATTTTGTTTACTATTATGTTCCTACTGCCTACACAGGTTCTTATTATGCAATAGTTCCCTAATAAATAATTGCTAAATAAGTGAATTATTATTTTTTTGTTATAGAACTCATAGATAAAGCCATCAAATGAAAATGTCTAAAGGAAAAAAAAAAAGCTAGGGGTGAAGAATGTAGTTAGGTCATATATTGTTTCAAGACAAAGAAAAAATTAATCCAAAATCATGGAAGAAAAGAAGTCACTAGAGATAGGAGAAATAAACAAAACAACAATAACAGCAACAAGTGTCAGAAGCCAGAGAAGAAAGGAATTCTAAATTGGGAATTTATGGTCAATATCAGCAAATGTTCATAGTAGTCAAGGAAATTAAGGAAAAAACGTTGTCCCATTATGTTTGGTAGTGTGTACTGTTTTGAACCCAGTAAGAGCAGTTTCAATTCAGTAGTAAGTGACACACTATACTGGTTTCTGGAGGAGTTAATGGACATTGAGGCCATAGAAAGAATACATGTCAAGTATTTTCTCATAGTATAGTACAAAGGAGAGGAGGTCTTTAGTATAGTAATAGGTGGACATGGAGTCTCTGAAAATGTTTCGTGTGTGTGTGTGTGTGTGTGTATGTGATTTTCTTAATAAAAACGGAGTGATTTGAAAATGCTTTATATTCTGGGAGTAAAGAGACAGTAGGGAATTGAAGATAAGAAGAAAAGGAGATGATGGGTAGCTCAAGATCCTTGAAGAAACAGGCCCCAAAGCACAAGTAAAAAAGCACAAGTTAAAGGTCACCCTAAACAAGAATAAGGGTGGACTTCTCTACTAAGAGCAGAAAGCACAATGTAGCTGGTAGGAAAGTAAGATTATTGGGGAGAATTTATAAGTAGCAGAATTGACTAATTGATTGCAGGAAAGTTGAAGGCAAGGTCTCCTGCCAAGAATGCAGGGTTAAACAATAGAGGGATATATCTAGAGAGAGACCAGAGATGAGGAAACATGGATTTTGGAGACTAGACACAGGATTGACACAAGGACAGACTATGGTCTTGAAGTAGGACTGTCATGAACCTCTGTGGCATTGTTGGGATGGCATTTGTAATGCCCACATATTTTCAAGGGTGGCTTATTTTCATTGTATACTTTTGGGTGACAAGGTAAAACCTTAGGAGTTATATCTCTGTAACATTCATATTAGAGTGAATTTATTATTAAGAAGTTGGATATTCTATATTCTATAAAGGACTTGAATTAAGATAGGAATTAATGGTTTGATGAACCCAAAGAACTAGACACAGTATTTAAAGAGCTAAAATGATATCAAGAAGTTGTGGAATCAGGATGTTAAGTAGATCACAGAGAACACATATAAATGTTTCAAATTCCAGGGTTAAAGATATGCCAAGATATTGCTATATTTAGTTGTAGAGAGAACTACCTAATCTTTGTGTGCCAAAGTCCTTGGTGAATACAAAAAGTGATGATGAAAGAAGGGCAAGGAAACTGTAGTGCTGTTTGGCAGGTGCCTAAAAGCAACTGCTTTATATGAGAATGGAAAATTAGTGGCTTGGAAGCAACATGAGTAAGGAGGGAGAATGCTATGCATCCTCCCTGACCAGAAATAAGAATGAGCTGCCCTCTTTATATGGATGCAGACACGGAATTATCATACAAGAAAAGTGAAGTTTCTGTTGAAGCATGCAAAGAAAGATAGTCCTGTGGGTTCTAGTGGTTTTTTTTTGTTTGTTTGTTTGTTTTTGTTTTTAAACAACAGAGTTAACAACTGAGAGTATGCAATTAAACGGAGTTAGGAGGAAAGACAGTAGTGATCACAGAGATGGTAGAAGCACAGAGTGGTATGGCTAGTAATGTTGGAGGGGATTATAACTGTAGTTCGGGGCAGAAGCCAATTATTAAAGAGATTAGATATCCTAAGATTAACTGGTACCACATTTATGACTTATAAACTATGGCATATAACATTTCTATGGCAAACAAAATAAAGCATTTCCTCTGCAACCCCTCTCCACCAAAAAAAAAACCCCAAAACAAAAAAACAACCAAGCAACCAAACAAAACCCAACAACAACAAAACAACTAACATTATGTTGAATTCTTATTAAGTACCTAAGAGAGCTAAGTAAGCACTTTACATGTACACACTAGTTCCAACTTCATCTCAAACCAAGGAAGCAGGTGTCATTTTCATATCAGTTTTGCAGGTGTGTCACTCACTGAGTTTCTTGAATTGTGTAACTTATCCAAAGTCAGAGCCAGACTGTAACAGAAATGAGATTCAGACTGAGGCCAGTTTTATTCCAAAGTTTTTGAGTTTTTAACTACATTATTATACTGACAAACTTAGCTGGATAATGTTTCTGTGTTTCTGGCACAATCACTATATAATAGCATTTTTTCAAGGTTTGCAATAGTGTATTAGTAAAAATTGATTGGCTTCTCTGTAGAACTCAACCCAGTCTGGAGAAGGAAGGAACAGGCAGTACCTGATATGCATTACTGAGCTCAACTGATTATGCAACTTCTTTTTACCACTTATATAAGTGTGGAAAAAAGCATGGTGTGGCTAAGCCTGAATTACTGATAATGATGATGAAATAAAGGGGAAAAAAGGATGGTGAAGAAAAATGTAGAGCGATAGAATCTTATACAGTTGAGTCTCTTGTCTTCCCCATCCCAGCTCCCATAGGACATTTGCCTCTGTGCCTTTATACACTCTTCTGCTTTTTGGGAAGATGAAGACCAAAAACTTCTAGAAAATTGTCATGAGATAATAGCAGTCTAATAATAAAGTGCTCTGAAGTATTATGTTTAAGCAAGGACATATGAAACCTTGGGAGCAAGTTAAAAGGGCAGAGGTGGGGAGGAGACAAGATGGTGGAGAAGTAGGAGGAGGCACTGTTTCAACCTGTCCCCTAAAGTGAGCTGATTACCTACCTATCTACCAAAGAACTCTGATCACCCTTGAAATCAGCCTGAGATTAGAATTATACACTTCTGGATCTCTATGGGGGCAGAAGACACCAGTCGGCAGAAGCATTCCAGTGTGCACCTTGCCTGCACTATGGTTGATACATTCAGCTACACATGTGTAGTATATGTAAAAGTGTATGTGACCACCAAGCGTTCAACCATCTCTCACCAAAATGACTAGGAGGAGAAATGCCCAACAGAAGAAAAATTCAGAGACTGGGCCTTCTGCATCAGAGCTATTGGATATGGACATAGACAGTATGTCAGAAAGGGAATTCAGGCTAAAAATTATCCAGGCAATAGCTAGGTTGGAGAAAGCCTTTGATAACAAAATGGAATTGATTAGGGCAGAAGTGGAAGTCACCAGGGATGATGTTCACAATGTTCTGAATGAGTTCCAATCTAATCTAAATTCTCTAAAAGCTAGGGTAACTGAGGCAGAAGATAGAATTAGTGATCTGGAGGAAAAACAGATAGAGAAAAAGGATCAGGAAGAAACCTGGCAAGAACAGCTTAGAAGCCACAGAAACAGAATTAGGGAAATAAATGACACCATGAAATGTTCTGATGTCAGAATTATTGAATCCCTGAGGGGGAGGAGAAAGAAAGAAGACTAGAAAATAGTCTATCAAATTCTCCATGAAAATTTTAATTTTCCCAATCTCATGAATGGAACCAGCATTTGTGTACTAGAGGCAGAAAGGTCTTCCCCCAAGATCATAGAATTTAGAAAGACCTCGAGATGCCTGATAGTGAAAATGATGAATCATAATTGTAAAAGCAGCTAGGGTGAAGAAATTCCTTACATGAGAAGAACATGCAGCCAAGAATACTTTATCCTGTAAGACTGACATTTGAAATGGATGGAGGATAAAGAACTTCCAAGACCAGCGAGGTTTAAAAGTGTATGTGACCACCAAGCAGACACTGCAGGAAATATTAAGGGGGATTCTATAAAAGAGGACAACTGTAAGAATATCATTGAACAGAAATATTTGGAGACAATCTACAGAAACAAAGACTTCACAGGTAACATGATGTCAATAAAAATGTATCTCTCAATAATCACTCTCAACATGAATGGCCTAAATGTGCCCATAAAATGACACAGGGTTGCAGATTGGTTGAAACGACAGGACCCATTCATATGTTGTCTACAACATGACCCATTTCAAACCTAAGGATACATCGAGACTGAAAGTGAAGGGATGGAGAATCATCTTTCATGTCAGTGGGCCTCAAAAGAAGGGTAGTGATTCTCATATCAGATAAATTAGATTTTAAACTAAAGAATGTAGTCAGACATACAGAAGGACACTATATCATTCTTAAAGGATATATCCACCAAGAAGATCTAACAATTGTATATATTTATGCCCACAATATGGGAGCAGCCAATTACATAAGAAAACTGTTAATCAAGATAAAGAGTCCTATTGATATGAATACATTAGTAGTAGAAGATCTTAACATGCCACTCTCAATAGACAGATCATCCAAGCAGAAAATCAATAAAGAAACAAGAGCATTGAATGACACATTGGACCAGATGGACCTCATAGATATATACAGAACATTCCATCCTAAAACAACAGAATATTCATTCTTCTTGAGTGCATATGGAACCTTCTCCAGAATAGACCACATACTGGGTCACAAATCACAGCTCAACCTATACCAAGAGATTGAGATTATTGCCTCCATATTCTCAGATCATGGTGCTTTTAAACTGGAGCTCAACCACAAAGGAAAGTTTGGAAGGAATTCAAACACCTGGAAGCTAAAGACCACCTTGTTTAAGAATGCTGGGATCAACCAGGAAATCAAAGAAGAACTTAAACAATTCATGGAAACCAATGAGAATGAAGACACTTTGGCCAAAAACCTATGGGATACAGCAAAGGCGGTCCTAAGGGGGAAATACATAGTCATCCAAGCCTCCCTCAAAAAAATTGAAAAATCCAGAATACACCAGCTATCTCTACACCTTAAAGAACTGGAGAACCAACAACAAATTAAGCCAACTCCACACACAAGAAGGGAAATAATCAAGATTAGAGAAGAAATCAATGAGATAGAAACTAGAGATACAGTAGAATGCATCAATGAAACTAGAAGCTGTTTTTTTTTAAAGAATCAATAAGATCAATGAATCATTGGCCAAACTAATCCAAAAGAAAAGAGAGAAGGCCCAAATTAACAAAATTATGAATGAAAAGGGAGAGGTCAAAACTAACACCAAGGAAATAGAAACAATCATTAGAAATTATTATCAACAGTTATATGCCAATAAACTAAGCAACCTAGATGAAATGGATGCATTCCTAGAAAACTATAAACTTCTAAAATTGAAGTAGGAAGATATTGACAACCTGAATAGACTGATATCTAGTAACAAGGTTGAAGCAGTGATCAAAAGCCTCCCAAAAAGCAAGAGCCCAGGACCTGACAGATTCCCTGAGGAATTCTACCAAACTTTCAAAGAAGAAATAACACCTATTTTCCTGAAGCTGTTTCAAAAAATTGAAGCAGGAGGAAAACTTCCAGACTCTTTTTATGAAGCCAGCATTACCCTGATCCCCAAACCAGGTAAAGACCCCACCAAAAAGGAGAATTTCAGACCAATATCTCTGATGAATATGGATGCTAAGATTCTCAACAAAATCCTAGTAAATAGGATCCAACAGCACATTGAAAAGATTATCCACCGTGACCAGGTGGGATTCAACCCTGGTTTTCAAGGATGGTTCAACATTCACAAATCAATCAATGTGATAGAACAAATCAATAAGAGAAGAGAGAAGAACCACATGGTCCTCTCAATTGATGCAGAAAAAGCATTTGACAAAATCCAACATCTGTTCCTGATTAAAATGCTTCGAAGTATAGGGATAGAGGGAACATTCCTCAACTTCATAAAATCTATCTATGAAAAACCCACAGCAAATATCATCCTCAATGGTAAAAAAGCTCACAGCCTTCCTGTTGAGATCAGGAACACAACAAGGTTGCCCACTCTCACCACTGTTGTTCAACATAGTATTAGAAGTCCTAGCAACAGTAATCAGACAACAAAGAGAAATAAAAGGTATCCAGATTGGCAATGAAGAAGTCAAACCTCTCTCTTTGCAGATGACATGATTCTTTATATGGAAAACCCAAAGACTCCACCCCACAAACTACTAGAACTCATACAACAATTCAGTAATGTGGCAGGATACAAAGTCAATGTACAGAAATCAGTCGCTTTCTTATACACTAACAATGAAAACCAGGAAGGGAAATTAGAGAATCAATTCCATTTATTATAGAACCAAGAACCTTAAGATACCTGGGAATAAACCTACCAAAGAGGTAAAAGGATCTGTACTTGAGGAACTACAGAATATTCATGAAAGAAATCAAAGAAGACACAAAAAGATGGAAGACCATTCCATGCTCATGGATCAGAAGAATAAATATTGTTAAAATGTCTATACTGCCTAGAACAATCTATACTTTTAATGCCATTCTGATCAAAATTCCACTGGCATTTTTCAAAGAGCTGGAGCAAACAATCCTAAAATTTGTATGGAATCAGAGGAGACCCCAAATTGTTAAGGAAATGTTGAAAAAGAAAAACAAAACTGGGGGCATCAAGTTGCCTGATTTCAAGCTTTACTACAAGGCTGTGATCACCAGGACAGCATGGTACTGACATAAAAACAGACACATAGACCAGTAGACCAGTGGAACAGAGTAGAGAGCCCAAATATGGACCCTCAACTCTATGGTCAAATAAACATTGACAAAGCAGGAAAAAATGTACAGTGGAAAAAAAGATGGTCTCTTCATTAAATGGTGCTTGGAAAATTGGACAGCTATATGTAGAAGAATGAAACCCACCCATTCTCTTACACCATATACAAAGATAAACTCAAAATGGATAAAAGACCTCAACATGAGTCAGGAATCCATCAGAATCCTAGAGGAGAACATAGGCAGTAACCTCTTCTATATCAGCCACAACAACTTCTTTCAAGATATGTCTACAAAGGAAAGGAAACAAAAGTGAAAATGAAATTTGCAGATTTCATCAAGATCAAAAGCTTCTGCACAGCAAAGGAAACAGTCAACAAACAAAGATGCAACCCATGGAATGGGAGAAGATATTTGCAAATGACAATCCAGACAAATGCTGATATCCAGGATCTATAAAGAACTTCTCGGGGTGCCTGGGTGGCTCAGTGGGTTAAGCCACTGCCTTTGGCTCAGGTCATGATCTCAGGATCCTGGGATTGAGTCCCACATTGGGCTCTCTGCTCGGCAGGGAGCCTGCTTCTCTCTCTCTCTCTCTCTGCCAGCCTCTCTACCTACCTGTGATCTCTGTCAAATAAATAAATAAAATCTAAAAGAAAAAAAAAAAAACTTCTCAAACTCAACACACATAAATCAGATAATCATGTCAAAAAATGGGCAGAAGTCATGAACAGACACTTCTCCAATGAAGATATACCAATGGCTAACAGACACATGAAAAAATGTTCATCGTCACCAGCCATCAGGGAGATTCAAATTAAAACCACATAGAGATACCACTTTACACCAGTTAGAATGGCCAAAATTAACAAGACAGTAAACAATGTGTGTTGGAGAGGATGTGGAGAAAGGGGAACCCTATTACACTGTTCATGGGAATGCAAGTTGGTGTAGCCAGTTTGGAAAACAGTGTGATGATTCCTTAAGAAATTAAAAATAGAGCTACTTTTTGGCCCTGCAATTTCACTACTGGGTATTTACCTTAAGGATACAGATGTAGTGAAAAGAAGGGCCATCTGTACCCCAAAGTTCATAGCAGCAGTGGCCACAGTTGCCAAACTGTGGAAAGAACCAAGATGCCCTTCAATGGGATGAATGGATAAGGAAGATGTGGTCCATACACACTATGGAGTATTATGCCTCCATCAGAAAGGATGAATACCCAGCTTTTGTATCAACATGGATGGGACTGGAAGAGATTATGCTGAGTGAAATAAGTCAAGCATAGATCCAATTATTATAGGGCTTCACTTATTTGTGGAGCATAAGAAATAGCATGGAGGACATGGGGAGGTGGAGAGGAGAAATGAGTTGAGGGAAATTGGAAGGGGAGATGAACCATGAGAGACTATGGACACTAAAAAACAATGAGTATTTAGAAGGGGTGGGGAGTGGGAAGTTGGGTGAGCCTGGTGGTGGGTATTATGGAGGGCACGTATTGCATGGAGCACTGGGTGTGGTACAGAAAAAATGAATTCTGGTACACTGAAAAGAAATTTTAAAAAAATTTTTTAAAAAAAGGCAGAGGTGGGATGGAAGACTCTGGAGATCAAGGAAATGAGGGACTGGAACAGGATGGAGAGAGAATTTCAACAATAGCAGAAACTTGGGATTATCTCTGAGGTAAGAATTATTATTCCTATTTTACATATATGAAGACTAAATATTCCAGATGAATAGTGGCTTAAATCTAGGTTACTTATCTAATTAGAAATAGAGCCATGATTCACATTCAGAAGTCATCTACCTACAATATCAAGACATTTGCAAGGACATTCAGCTTTTGTAAAATTAACACTGAGTTAGATCTGATTCACAAGGGAAGTACTATTGTTCAGATAAATATCATATCATAGTAAACCTCATACTGGCATGAAAAAGATGGCAAAAAAAAAAAAAAAAAGGGCTGAGTCAGAATAAAAGTAGCTGCTATATATGTAATTTTCTGACATTGGTAGAATTCAACCCTGTATATCTTTTAGCTTATTTTTTTTGTCTTCTCTCTGTATCTAAAATTTTTGGAAAAATATATATTTTGAAATGTTCACTTTATAAATGTATCAACACATTCAAATATAGAATAGCTCTAGTACTGACCTCCAGGGTTGTAATTTATGTACATTTAAAATAAATACTTTCAGTAGTATTTGTTAACTATTACTTCTAGTTTTTCGTATTCCATTTTTTATCTCACTACTCTTTATATCTGATTTTCAAAATAGAGTTATTCCCTTCAAGCAACTTGACTTTGAAAATCAACTTGTGCTTTGGCAGACAAGAGTATAATGTGCATCTTTTCTTTCTTTTTCTCTCTCTTCAATCAGTTTATAAAAGGACAATGTTTATCCATTATCAAGAGTTTTAATAGTACTTACAGTTTTTATAATACCTACAGTCAGTGGTGATTCGTAAATATGCTATAGGACCAAATTTTATTAGAAAGAATTTCGACCATTGTCATCAGATCTCTCGTTTCATCCCTAGGTTGAAACCTCTGGAAACTTAGATGTATATTACATTTTACTGAATAATACACTGCGATCTTTTTTTTTTTTTTTTTAAGATTTTATTTATTTACCTGACAGAGATAGATCACAAGTAGGCAGAGAGGCAGGCAGAGAGAGAGAGAGAGGGAAGCAGGCTCCCCGCTGAGCAGAGAGCCCGATGTGGGACCCCATCCCAAGACCCTGAGATCATGACCTGAGCCAAAGGCAGTGGCTTAACCCACTGAGCCACCCAGGCACCCTACACTGCGATCTTAGTCTTACTTTTGGGGAACATGATACAATCCTTAACTAAAGTTGCCTTTTTCCATAAACAGGTAGAAAGGTATTTTCAGCGTGTATTAATTTAGTGAAAAACTGAAGTTTTTCTTTCATAATATAATTTATTTTTTACCCTCTCTCCCTCTGTTGGGTTCTCTTTTGGTTTTACACAAAAGTTCACATTTTTTTGAAATTGAAATAAATATAAATAGGGCAGTAAAGTAAATATGGACTAATTATTGCTCATTTATAATTTATATTTAGTATGAGGAATGTTCTAAAAATTTGAAGGCAAACTGTCAATTAGCACATTCCAGAATATGTTCCCAAATCTCCACAAGACATACTGCAGTTGAAGTCTGAGCATGATCAACAGGTTAAGTGATGTCTCAAAGAATTCACAGGAGAAAAGAACTAGACACAAAGGAGTACAATCACTTTAAAAATGTATACCAAACTCGAAGATGGCGGAGAAGTAGCAAGCTGAGACTGCTTCAGCTAGCCGGAGATCAGCTAGATAGCTTATCTAAAGATTGCAAACACCTGAAAATCCATCGGCAGATCGAAGAGAAGAAGAACAGCAATTCTGGAAACAGAAAAACAACCACTTTCTGAAAGGTAGGACCGGCGGAGAAGTGAATCCAAAGCGACGGGAAGATAGACCCCGGGGGGAGGGGCCGGCTCCCGGCAAGCGGCGGAGCAACCGCGCACAAAATCAGGACTTTTAAAAGTCTGTTCCGCTGAGGGACATCGCCCCAGAGGCTAAACCGGGGCGAAGCCCACGCGGGGTCAGCGTGGCCTCAGGTCCCGCAGGGTCACAGAAGGATCGGGGGTGTCTGAGTGTCGCAGAGCTTGTGGGTATTGGAACGGGAAAGCCGGCTACAGATACAGAGCCGACAGTAAGCTCGCAGCTCCGTGTTACCTTGAACCGGTCGCAGGCTCGGTGAGCTCGGAGCGCGGCCGGAGGTTAGGCAGACGGGAGTAACTGGGCGCTGTTCTCTGAGGGCGCACTGAGGAGTGGGGCCCTGGGCTCTCGGCTCCTCCGGGCCGGAGACCAGGAGGCCGCCATTTGTATTCCCGTCCTCCGGAACTCTACGGAAAGCGCTCAGGGAACAAAAGCTCCTGAAAGCAAACCCGAGCGGATTACTCACCCCGGCCCCGGGTAAGGGCGGTGTAATTCCGCCTGGGGCAAAGACACTTGAGAATCACTACAACAGGCCCCTCCCCCAGAAGATCAACAAGAAATCCAGCCGAGACCAAGTTCACCTACCAAGGAGTGCGGTTTCAATACCAAGGAGAGCAGCAGAATTCCAGAGGAGGAGAAAGCCAAGCACGGAACTCATGGCTTTTTTCCTGTGAATTTTTTTAGTCTTGCAGTTAATTTAATTTTTTCTTTTTCATTTTTTTTTTTTTCTCGCCTTCGGGTAAAATTTTTTTTTTTTTTAACTGTTACCTTTTTCTTTTTTAACGATTTTTTACTAGTTTATCTAATATATATATATATATTTTTTTTTTACATTTTTCTTAGATGTTTTCTTTTTTTTTTTTTTTAAATATTCTTTTCTTTTCTTTTCTTTTCTTTTTTTTCTTTTTTTCTTTTTTCTTTCTTCCTTTTTGAACCTCTTTTTATCCCCTTTCTCCCCACTCACGATTTTGGATCTCTTCTAATTTGGTTAAAGCATATTTTCCTGGGGTTGTTGCCACCCTTTTAGTATTTTACTTGCCCCTTCATTTACTCTTATCTGGACAAAATGACAAGATGTAAAAATTCAACACAAAAAAAAGAACAAGAGGCAGTACCGAAGGCTAGGGACCTAATCAATACAGACATCGGTAATATGTCAGATCTAGAGTTTAGAATGACAATTCTCAAGGTTCTAGCCGGGCTCGAAAAAGGCATGGAAGATATTAGAGAAACCCTCTCGAGAGATATGAAAGGCCTTTCTGGAGAAATAAAAGAACTAAAATCTAACCAAGGTGAAATCAAAAAAGCTATTAATGAGGTGCAATCAAAAATGGAGGCTCTAACTGCTAGGATAAATGAGGCAGAAGAAAGAATTAGTGATATAGAAGACCAAATGACAGAGAATAAAGAAGCTGAGCAAAAGAGGGACAAACAGCTACTGGACCACGAGGGGAGAATTCGAGAGATAAGTGACACCATAAGACAAAACAACATTAGAATAATTGGGATTCCAGAAGAAGAAGAAAGTGAGAGGGGAGCAGAAGGTATACTGGAGAGAATTATTGGGGAGAATTTCCCCAATATGGCAAAGGGAACGAGCATCAAAATTCAGGAGGTTCAGAGAATGCCCCTCAAAATCAATAAGAATAGGCCCACACCCCGTCACCTAATAGTAAAATTTACAAGTCTCAATGACAAAGAGAAAATCCTGAAAGCAGCCCGGGAAAAGAAGTCTGTAACATACAATGGTAAAAATATTAGATTGGCAGCTGACTTATCCACAGAGACCTGGCAGGCCAGAAAGAGCTGGCATGATATTTTCAGAGCACTAAACGAGAAAAACATGCAGCCAAGAATACTATATCCAGCTAGGCTATCATTGAAAATAGAAGGAGAGATTAAAAGCTTCCAGGACAAACAACAACTGAAAGAATTTGCAAATACCAAACCAGCTCTACAGGAAATATTGAAAGGGGTCCTCTAAGCAAAGAGAGAGCCTACAAGTGGTAGATCAGAAAGGAACAGAGACCATATACAGTAACAGTCACCTTACAGGCAATACAATGGCACTAAATTCATATCTCTCAATAGTTACCCTGAATGTGAATGGGCTAAATGCCCCTGTCAAAAGACACAGGGTATCAGAATGGATAAAAAAACAAAACCCATCTATATGTTGCCTCCAAGAAACACATTTTAAGCCCGAAGACACCTCCAGATTTAAAGTGAGGGGGTGGAAAAGAATTTACCATGCTAATGGACATCAGAAGAAAGCAGGAGTGGCAATCCTTATATCAGATCAATTAGATTTTAAGCCAAAGACTGTAATAAGAGATGAGGAAGGACACTATATCATACTCAAAGGGTCTGTCCAACAAGAAGATTTAACAATTTTAAATATCTATGCCCCCAACGTGGGAGCAGCCAACTATATAAACCAATTAATAACAAAATCAAAGAAACACATCAACAACAATATAATAATAGTAGGGGACTTTAACACTCCCCTCACTGAAATGGACAGGTCATCCAAGCAAAAGATCAGCAAGGAAATAAAGGCCTTAAATGACACACTGGACCAGATGGACATCACAGATATATTCAGAATATTTCATCCCAAAGCAACAGAATACACATTCTTCTCTAGTGCACATGGAACATTCTCCAGAATAGATCACATCCTCGGTCCTAAATCAGGACTCAACCGGTATCAAAAGATTGGGATCATTCCCTGCATATTTTCAGACCACAATGCTCTAAAGCTAGAACTCAACCACAAAAGGAAGTTTGGAAAGAACCCAAATACATGGAGACTAAACAGTATCCTTCTAAAGAATGAATGGGTCAACCGGGAAATTAAAGAAGAATTGAAAAAAATCATGGAAACAAATGATAATGAAAATACAACGGTTCAAAATCTGTGGGACACAACAAAGGCAGTCCTGAGAGGAAAATATATAGCGGTACAAGCCTTTCTCAAGAAACAAGAAAGGTCTCAGGTACACAACCTAACCCTACACCTAAAGGAGCTGGAGAAAGAACAAGAAAGAAACCCTAAGCCCAGCAGGAGAAGAGAAATCATAAAGATCAGAGCAGAAATCAATGAAATAGAAACCAAAAAAACAATAGAACAAATCAACGAAACTAGGAGCTGGTTCTTTGAAAGAATTAATAAAATTGATAAACCCCTGGCCCGACTTATCAAAAAGAAAAGAGAAAGGACCCAAATAAATAAAATCATGAATGAAAGAGGAGAGATCACAACTAACACCAAAGAAATACAAACTATTATAAGAACATACTATGAGCAACTCTACGCCAATAAATTTGACAATCTGGAAGAAATGGATGCATTCCTAGAAACATATAAACTACCACAACTGAACCAGGAAGAAATAGAAAGCCTGAACAGACCCATAACCAGTAAGGAGATTGAAACAGTCATTAAAAATCTCCAAACAAACAAAAGCCCAGGGCCAGACGGCTTCCCGGGGGAATTCTACCAAACATTTAAAGAAGAACTAATTCCTATTCTCCTGAAACTGTTCCAAAAAATAGAAATGGAAGGAAAACTTCCAAACTCATTTTATGAGGCCAGCATCACCTTGATCCCAAAACCAGACAAGGATCCCACCAAAAAAGAGAGCTATAGACCAATATCCTTGATGAACACAGATGCGAAAATACTCAACAAAATACTAGCCAATAGGATTCAACAGTACATTAAAAAGATTATTCACCACGACCAAGTGGGATTTATTCCAGGGCTGCAAGGTTGGTTCAACATCCGCAAATCAGTCAATGTGATACAAAACATCAATAAAAGAAAGAACAAGAACCATATGATACTCTCAATAGATGCTGAAAAAGCATTTGACAAAGTACAACATCCCTTCCTGATCAAAACTCTTCAAAGTGTAAGGATAGAGGGCACATACCTCAATATCATCAAAGCCATCTATGAAAAACCCACCGCAAATATCATTCTCAATGGAGAAAAACTGAAAGCTTTTCCGCTAAGGTCAGGAACACGGCAGGGATGTCCATTATCACCACTGCCATTCAACATCGTACTAGAGGTCCTAGCCTAAGCAATCAGACAACAAAAGGAAATTAAAGGCATCCAAATCGGCAAAGAAGAAGTCAAATTATCACTCTTCGCAGATGATATGATACTATATGTGGAAAACCCAAAAGACTCCACTCCAAAACTGCTAGAACTTATACAGGAATTCAGTAAAGTGTCAGGATATAAAATCAATGCACAGAAATCAGTTGCATTTCTCTACACCAACAGCAAGACAGAAGAAAGAGATATTAAGGAGTCAATCCCATTTACAATTGCATCCAAAACCATAAGATACCTAGGAATAAACCTAACCAAAGAGACACAGAATCTATACTCAGAAAACTATAAAGTACTCATGAAAGAAATTGAGGAAGACACAAAGAAATGGAAAAATGTTCCATGCTCCTGGATTGGAAGAATAAATATTGTGAAAATGTCTATGCTACCTAAAGCAATCTACACATTTAATGCAATTCCTATCAAAGTACCATCCATCTTTTTCAAAGAAATGGAACAAATAATTCTAAAATTTATATGGAACCAGAAAAGACCTCGAATAGCCAAAGGGATATTGAAAAAGAAAGCCAACGTTGGTGGCATCACAATTCCGGACTTCAAGCTCTATTACAAAGCTGTCATCATCAAGACAGCATGGTACTGGCACAAAAACAGACACATAGATAAATGGAACAGAATAGAGAGCCCAGAAATAGACCCTCAAATCTATGGTCAACTAATCTTCGACAAAGCAGGAAAGAATGTCCAATGGAAAAAAGACAGCCTTTTCAATAAATGGTGCTGGGAAAATTGGACAGCCACATGCAGAAAAATGAAATTGGACCATTTCCTTACACCACACACAAAAATAGACTCAAAATGGATGAAGGATCTCAATGTACGAAAGGAATCCATCAAAATCCTTGAGGAGAACACGGGCAGCAACCTCTTCGACCTCTGCCGCAGCAACATCTTCCTAGGAACAACGCAAAAGGCAAGGGAAGCAAGGGAAAAAATGAACTACTGGGATTTCATCAAGATCAAAAGCTTTTGCACAGCAAAGAAAACAGTTAACAAAATCAAAAGACAACTGACAGAATGGGAGAAGATATTTGCAAACGACATATCAGATAAAGGACTAGTGTCCAGAATCTATAAAGAACTTAGCAAACTCAACACCCAAAGAACAAATAATCCAATCAAGAAATGGGCAGAAGACATGAACAGACATTTCTGCAAAGAAGACATCCAGATGGCGAACAGACACATGAAAAAGTGCTCCATATCACTTGGCATCAGGGAAATACAAATCAAAACCACAATGAGATATCACCTCACACCAGTCAGAATGGCTAAAATCAACAAGTCAGGAAATGACAGATGCTGGCGAGGATGCGGAGAAAGGGGAACCCTCCTACACTGTTGGTGGGAATGCAAGCTGGTGCAGCCACTCTGGAAAACAGCATGGAGGTTCCTCAAAATGTTGAAAATAGAACTGCCCTATGACCCAGCAATTGCACTATTGGGTATTTACCCTAAAGATACAAATGTAGTGATCCAAAGGGGCACATGCACCCGAATGTTTATAGCAGCAATGTCCACAATAGCCAAACTATGGAAAGAACCTAGATGTCCATCAACAGATGAATGGATCAAGAAGATGTGGTATATATACACAATGGAATACTATGCAGCCATCAAAAGAAATGAAATCTTGCCATTTGCAACAACATGGATGGAACTAGAGCGTATCATGCTTAGCGAAATAAGTCAAGCAGAGAAAGACAACTATCATATGATCTCCCTGATATGAGGAAGTGGTGATGCAACATGGAGGCTTAAGTGGGTAGAAGAAGAATCAATGAAACAAGATGGGATTGGGAGGGAGACAAACCATAAGTGACTCTTAATCTCACAAAACAAACTGAGGGTTGCCGGGGGGAGGGGGTTTGGGAGAAGGGGGTGGGATTATGGACATTGGGGAGGGTATGTGATTTGGTGAGTGCTATGAAGTGTGTAAACCTGGTGATTCACAGACCTGTACCCCTGGGGATAAAAATATATGTTTATAAAAAATAAAAAATTAAAAAAAAAAAAAATGTATACCAAACTCAGTTACTCATAAACCATGAACCAGAATTAATAGAACAGACCAATAAAACACTTCCAATAAGTATCTTACACATTTCCACTGGTTTAATGAATCATAAGGAACTTTTTAAATTACTTTAAACTTAATAATGTATAATGATTTGAAGGCAAGTATTAAAGTTATTAGTTGTGGGCAATATAATCAACTACATGAGTCATTCTCATTTCGGGAGAGGGTTGCCAGATAAACTATAAGATATTTAGTTAAATTTGAATTTTATATAAACAATGAATTACTTTTAGTATGTCCCAAGTTTTGCACAGGACATACTTATTCTAAAACATTATCTGTTGTTTATTTGAAGTACAAATGGACTGTATTTTTATTTGCGAAATCTGGTAGCCCTTTCTAGAGTTTGATTCCTCATTACCACTAAATATTAGGGACCCAGTATCTTTTAACAACTTACCAGGTGCTTTTTCTTACAGGTAAATTATAAAAACTAGAACTATTTATTTATATTAAACTAAAAATGGAAGTTACAATAGAAAAGTTGTATATAATTTATAGAATCCCAGAAACTATAGTGTATCTTATCAGGTAAATATTACCTTGAAAAAAAATAGATAAAACCTCTAATTGTTACCAAATTCTATTAAAGGGCACAGATGAAAATACATCCTACTCCTGGATAAAATGATCTAACAGTTTCAAAATGTCAACTTTTCAGAAGTATTAATTAACTTTATTGGAATTTCAATCAAATTCTGTGTGTAGATTATTTAAAGTTAATTCTAAATTTATTCTAAATGTTTTCAAAGACAAATGTGGAAGAATGAAGTCCTCAAAGAGTTAAGTCAGTTTTGAGAGACAAAAGTACTAAGTGGAGGGTATGGGGAAGAACTAGCCCTGTCCGGTAGTTAAATAAATATTGGGCCATCATGGTATAAATTTGATGCTAATGTTACAAGAAAAGACAAGACCAGACCAACAGAACGAAGTAAACAGTTCAAAAATGGACACTGGTATATTTGGGAAATTTGTATATCATAAAGGTCATACCATTAATTAATAAAGTATGAATTGTGTAGTAAATAGGTTTTGAAACCTTATTCACATAAGGAGGAAAAAAAAAACCTGTATACACATGATTTCTACTGGATTAAAGACCAAATAATGACAGAGTTAACTAAAAAGGTAATAAAATGAAAAGTAGGAGAAAAATATGATCTCAGTGAGATGATAGATTGATTAGAAATTTCAACTAGCACCAACTAAAAGGTAAAAATTGATATGAAATTCTAAACATTGACAGATTAACAAAGAAAAGGCACATTGTGCAGAGTTTGTTATGTTTAAAATTCACATGAGACTAGTATATACAATAAGAAAATCCTACAAATCAATGAGGAAAAAGTAAAAAAAAATAAATAGTAAAAAACTGGACAAAGGAAGTGGTGATACAACATGTGGGCTTAAGTGGGTAGGAGAAGAATAAATGAAACAAGATGGGATTGGGAGGGAGACAAACCATAAGTGACTCTTAATCTCACAAAACAAACTGAGGGTTGCTGGGGGGAGGGGGTTTGGGAGAAAAGGGTCGGATTATGGACATGGGGGAGGGTATGTGCTTTGGTGAGTGCTGTGAAGTGTGTAAACCTGGTGATTCACAGACCTGTACCCCTGGGGATAAAAATATATGTTTATAAAAAATAAAAAAATTAAAAAAAAAACTGGACAAAGGACTTTAATAGATGACTCAAAAATGGAGAAATGCAAATGAAGAATCAGTAAATTAAAAAGTATGCTCAGTTTATTACAATAATCATTAAAAAAATCCCAATTAAAATAGCAAAAAAAAAGACCCCTATAACATGAATTCACAGATAAAAAACAGAGCATTTAAGTGACATATCAAATTATGTCACTGACACATTATTGGCTACTCTTTAATCGGAATCAAACTACTACCAGAAAGACAGAGGCCCAAAACTGTTTTCTAACTTTTTAAGATCCTTTCATCATTTTCCCTACTGGAAGAATACTTAGACACTTCCTTTGTCATTGTCATACATATGATAAAATCCTTATCAAAGTCTTTCTTATAGTTTTCTTTGGTTACTATCTTCTATATTTTGAAAATTTTATATGAAATTTCAGATGAAAATTATTTTCCAGAGACTTCTTTTGATATCACAAATATTTCTTTCCTTAATTGTTTCTTTCTTAAATCTTTATTTTTAAAATTTTATTTATTTACTTGAAAGAGAGAGGGAGAGAGATCACAAGTAGGCCAAGAGGCAAGCAGAGAGGTCGGCTGAGGGGATAGGAGAAGCAGACCCCCTGCTCAGCAGATAGCCCAAGGGGCTCAATCCCAGGACCCTGAGATCATGATGCGAGGCCTGAAGGCAGAGGCTTACCCCACTGAGCCACCTGGTTGCCCCACTGTTTCTTTCTTCAGTTTGTATATTTTATTTGACTTTGTATTTAATTTTGTTGATCTACTTATAGTTTCCTATTTCAGTCATAAAACATTACTATGAGAAAAGTACTTTCTTGGCCTCTCTTGTTGGATTAGACTTCTCTATAACTCTGAGGTCTTTCCCAATCCACTTTCTTCTTTCTTCCAATCTCCTCACCTATTTTCATTTTGTTCCCAGCCTTCATTCTTTATCTTGCCATTCTTTCCAGTGTTAAGAATGGGCAATTTTGAGCTCTGGGTATGTATGTGTTGAAGTTAGCAGTAGTATTTTTCACTGGTTATAGAACAATCACAGTAGGGAGATGTGAGCAGAACTGCAAAGAGTGTGTAAGACAAATGATGTAATTCTTCACCTATTTTTTTTCTCTGCTAATGAGTTGCATTAAATGTCAAATACATGTTTTATCTCCAGTTTCTCATTTTGGAAACAACTTAGCATTTACATTACATAAAATTGTAGTCTAACTAAAAGAAAGTAGAATGTTTACTAGAAGTTTCAATACCATTCTGTGATGTCTTCTCAATCTAGAATAAAATTAAAACATAATGATGACTGCAGGGAAACACCAATATTCATGCAAAATTATTCAATACATATTTCTACCCAGGGTTTTGACTTCTATCCTGATAAATCAATTTTCTTGGGATTTCTTTTGTTCTTAGTAAATACCACAATATTCCTCTAAGGCAGAAGGTTATTACAAGTATTTATAATTAAGGAAATTGAGACATTGTTAATCAAAGACAATCAGTCAAGCACAATTGATCATGTTAAACTAGACCCAAGAACAGAGAGAAATAAATAGTAATGCCAGCATCTAAGTTTATAAAGGAGGACAGAAATGCCTAAGAAAGTAACATTCATTACTTACCTCCCTAAACACTAATGATACCTCTTCTTTATACTGGTTTTATTCTTATAATAGTAAAAAGCATTATATTCTACACCTATATAAGCATGTCAATGTATAAAATAATACAATAATGGATAGGTCTTGTTCTCTCCTTATTTATGTTCAGTTTGTTGAAATGTTTGGGTTTTCAAAGGTAAAGGAAGAGATCTTGGGTTATTTTCACTTACATCTTCTACCTATATATTCATTAGCTGCTATCCCAATCCCAGTAATACTCTTTTTCTGCTTTTGCATTTCACTTGAATAATATATTATTTGCCATTCAATAAACAAAGCACGAAAAATTATGTAAGTCTTTGTCCCTGATTGCTTTGCTCCAGTGATTTCCTATGTCTTCCTTATTATTTCTAAGCAACTATATTATGTTTAGCACCATTCATCATATTATCTGTGCAAAGGTAGGTAAAACTTCCAAAATTAGTATCTGTGGCATACAATCCAAAATAAAATGATCTAATCTTTCACAAGTAAGTAGAAATATGAAATGTTTCTGGGTAGAAGGGACAATGAGACCAGTAGGGCATTTAACCTACCTTATCCCCATAGTGCTTCAAAAAATAAGCACACCATTATGTGCTTTTTGATTCTATTATGTCATAGTTGTCTTACATCTCAAATCATTAATTAAAACAGTTTATAAGCATGGAATGGCTGATTTAAAATAAGTAATTTAAATTTGTTAAGCACTTCTAAAATATATCAAGGAGAAGTTAGATTGAGCATATAGTAGAAAAGATAGTATTATTAGCATTCTAATAATAAGGATGATTATATAATTTTGTTAAAAAATGTACAATATGTAATCAAAGTACTTGCCAAAGAAAAGATTTTATGATTTTATTTACTTGAAAGAGAGAGAACATGAGCGTGAACACTGGCAGGGTGAGCAGCAGGCAGAGGGAGAGGGAGAAGCAGGCTCCCCCAGAGCAGTGATCCTAATGTGGGGTTGATCCCAGGATGCTGGGATCCTGACCTGAGGCAGATGCTTAACTGACTGAGCCACCCAGGGACCCCAAGAGAAAATAATTTTTATTGCTAAAATATCTTTTCTGTATTTTTTTAAAAGGAATCATGAAACATGTTTTAAATTTAAAATAGAACATATTGATATTCCACATTGACATCATTTTTTTAATTTCAAAAATTATGAAAGTATATAGAAACAAATAATTGATGTCAAGTAATGACATGAAGAAGTCTGCTTTGTTACTTACTGAAATCAAATAATATCAGAATATCAAAAAAAGATGCCTTTGAATTGTTCAAATTCACTATTCATTGTGATCACATTCAATCATAAAATCATTATTTTACAGAAATAAACATCATTTTATAAGCTTAGGTTTTAGTGGAGTGAAACAAAAAATAACAAAATATATAAGTAAAATAAATCATATGTTAGATGGTGATACATGTTATGAAAAAAAATAAAACAAAGAAAGGACCATGTTACCAGTTTAATTGGGGTGGCAAAGAAAGGCTTCACTAAATCAAATGGCATTTGAATACAGACCATGGAGCAAGCCATGTAGATGTGTTGGGAAGGAGAATTCCAGGTAGAGGAAGAGTGGGTCCAAAGCATACCTGGTATGAGACTAGCGCGGCAGGAAAGTGAATTTGGCTGAAATGTCCATTGGTAGGTTATTAAATCAGGATTCAGTAGGTGATTAAATTGGTGGTGGGGCTAGTGGGATTGAGAACCTCATGTTTACTTACACACTTCTCAAAAAGTTTTGACATTTAACTCTGAGTGAAACAGAGGCCCACTAAAGGGTCCTGTGTTGTGTGACTTACATTTTAATAGAATAGTTTTACATCTGTGTGGAAGAAACAGATTGAAATATGACCAGAAAAGAGACATGGTGAATAGGTGCAAGGAAATTACAATAATACATTGGAAACATATTGGTGGTTTGAGCCAGAGAAAAAGTAGTGGAAGCAATGGAAAATGGTAGGATTCTGGAAAATTTTTAAAGAAATTACTAATAGGTTTTCTGGAAATTGGAAATGAGGTGGGTTTTGGGGGGGGGGGCATGAAGGAGTCACCCAAACTTTAGGCTTGAACAGAAAGGATGATTTTGTCACTAATCTGAAGGCAGGGTTATGGGAAGAGGGAATTTGGGTGGTGATGATGGGAAGGGGTGGTTAACCAATGAAAGCTCAGTTTTAAGAATTTTAAGTTTAAAATGCTTGTAGGAATGAAAGAAGAAACACTAAGTGGATGAACATGAATCTAGAGTTGAGGAGAAAATTTTAGAGGGGAGATATAAACATAGTCATCATTATTACAAAATGTTATTTAAATAATAAAATTGGGATTTAATGAAGATAGAAAAGACATGAAATTAAAGGTCTAATTGCTGGGGCACACAATATAGAAGATGAAGCAGAACCATTAAAAGAGAGTGAAAAGGAGTAGCCAGGTGGGGGGGGGGGGGACAGGAAAATAGGAATTTGGAAGATAAGCAGAAATAATGTTTCAAAGATAAAGGAGTGTCAAATGTTGCTAATAAATCAAAGATGAAGGGATGAGAAATGACAGTTGGATTTTGCAGAGTGGAAATAATTAATTACTCTTTCAAGGAGTGGTGGAGCAAAAATCATATCCAAATGAGTTCAAGAAGATATATTGGAAATAGCAAACAGAGGAGATTGAGAAGGTTGGCTAAAAAAGGAAGAGTTGTGAGACTGAAAATACAGGGAGAAGTGAGATTGAAGTAAAAATGACTCAAATTACTGTAAATTTCTACATTTCATCCAAATGAATCCATTCTTTTAAAAAAAAAGCTATTATATTTAAATTCAATTAATTACATATCATTAGTTTCAGAGGTAGAGTTCAGTAATTTATCCCTCGCATATAACACCCTGTGCTCATTACATCAGGTGCCCTCCTTAATGCCCATCCACCAATTACCCCATCCCCCCACTCATCTCCCTCCAGCATCTCTCAGTCTGTTTCCTACAGTTATGAGTCTCTTATGGTTTGTCTCCCTCTCTTATTTCATCTTATTTTATTTTTCTCTCCCTTCCTGTATGATTCTCTGTTTTGTTTCTTAATGTAAATCCATTCTTAAACCTTAGAGTACCTGTGTATCTGAATTTAATTAGCCTTTGCAAACCACTATTTGGTTGATTTGCATTTTTATTAACAAGGGCCTCAACTTATAATAACTGAGACATTTTTTTAAGTCTATAAGTCTATTTTTTCAATATTTTTCCTTGAATGTACAATTTCACAGTAGATGAGTAACTCAAACCAAACTCACTATGAAATGGAAGCACAGATTTGATAGCACCGACTCAATTTCTCTCAGGTACTTAAAGGAAGAAACTGTATGAAGACATATACCTATCCATAACAATACTTTCCTAGATTGCCTAAAGAAATGTTCATTCCTTTGGAATCTCCTTTGATGATGGAAACCATCATCAAAGTTTAATACTTAATATAAATACAGCGAAATAAAAACTACATAAAAGGTAGAGATCGTAAGATGGCTTTTCTTACATTAAGGGGCTGTTTTTGGCTAAGGAAGTTTCATAATGTATCAAATGTTACACTTTCATAGAGCTTTGTTCAGGCACATAAAAAGAATATAGACAAACCAAAATTACATTCATTTTCACTTCATAAGCATCCTTTGGTTTTCCCTCTAATGGGTTATGGGTTATGGTGAATCAAAATAAAATTTAAACAAAACCACACATCTTCATGGATTTACATTTTATCATCCAAAAGAGGAAGTGAGAACAAGTAGTCTCAGCAAGAGCAATTCTAGAGAAGCCAAACAGAAAAATGAAAGGTTTCAGAAAAAGCATGTTTCTTTGATGACAGAGAAAGTCACATTCATGTCTATATTTAATTTTGTTTCATTTCAATATTGGCTTTAATGAACTTTATATAAAATATTATTATTTAAAGTTGTTTACACACTCATCCCCTCATGAACTATATTTTTAACACTTTTAATGAGTGAGAAAAGAGTTTCTTCCTGTTTCACTTTGACAGCTTAAATAAACTAAGTAATTCATGATCTTTGGGAAAACATCATGATGGTGAATTTAAATAATGTATTTGCATTTGAACACACATCTAAATGTGATGCTATACTTTCCCCAAAATATTTGGAGTAGTTGACATACTGTTAACAATATCACTGATTATGAATGAATCTAGATATTATTAAGAATAATGTGAGGGGCTCCTGGGTGGCTCAGTGGGTTAAGCAGCTGCCTTCGGCTCAGGTCATGACTCCCAAAGTTCTGGGATCGAGCCCCATATCGGGTTCCTTGCTTGGCAGGGAGTTTTCTTCCTTCTGTCTCTCTGCCTACTTGTGATTTCTGTCTGTCAAATAAATAAATAAAATCTAAAAAAAAAATAATAATAATGTGAATCCATTATTGAAGATATATACAATTATTAGATTTGATGAATTTGATTATTACTTTACATTTCAATTTAACTCAGTTTGACTTAGTAAAAATTCTATTAATCAGTTTAATATATAAAAGTGCAATTTTGTTGGAAAGACAAGAAAAAAGAGGTACCCTCAATGTTCCCAACACCTACTGAGTGACATCTTATTAACAACAAAGATATGTGGTAAAATCAGAGTATGAACATTTTATTAAGGCAAAAGGATTATGAAAGGTTTCAGAAAAGAGATGATATTTGAGCTGCATCTTAACACTTTAAAATGAAAGAACTGGTTCCCTATGAAATATCTCACCCATATTTCCTCCTCAAACCATGCTAATTAGGTTTTCTTCTTAACCCTTTCATTGAAAGTGCTGTTGGTTAAGGTCACAGACATGAATTGTTAAGAATTTTAATCATGACTCATGAATTTTCAACAGTATACAAAACAAGGTGACCACTTCTTTCATCTTGAAAGTCTCTTCTTTTTTCATTAATATTTTATTTATCATTTTTGATTCTCTATCCCTGGAGAGGATTGGGCATCAATATCATTTCTATATATTCTTTCCCTGATTTAGGTATTAAATTTACACCAGACTTATACTATGTGTTGGGGAATGTTCTCTTCTTTCTCTCTTTTTTTTTTCATTCCTTTTTATTTTGAGAAATTTATATAATATTAGAATTTTCAGATATATTTGTTTAAATATTTCTAAAACTAGACTACTGAATACATTTCCTTCACAATTTTTTTTTTTAAATACAGAACAAATTTCTTTAAAGTCTATAAGGATATTTATGTTTTATAGTTCTCCATGAAAAGTTTAATATATGTTTTGTAGGAATTTGTCCATATGTCTAATCTCAAAGTTATTAACATAACAATCATTTTTATTCAACTCTCAAGGCCTTTCTACTAACTTTTCCATCTGTCATGATTCTTTGCTAGATCTTAGAATTTAGGTTGCAACTCAAAGGTAATGTCAAAGAAGTATTCCTTTACCCCATTACATAATTTTCTTACAGATGTCATTTCTTTCAGTATCATTAACTGAATCATTTCCTGAAATTCTCTGATTTTTACTTTTTACTCTTACTAGGATTTAAGCTTCATGAGACAAGGGACCTGGTCTGCCTTTTTAGTCACTCTATTCTGAATTTCTAGAAAAGTATCTAGGGTATAATACTGGCATCATATTTTTTTAAATACATGAGTGGTACTTGTTATTGTTGGAAGACAATTTCCTATAGTTTCCTCACATTTCTGCATATCCTGCAGTGAGACATTGGGTACCATTTTGTTCTGGATTACCTTTTCAAGGTTGTTTATATAGTGAACAACCTTTTTTTTTTTTTTTTTTTTTTTTTTTTTTTTTTTTTTTTTTAAAGATTTTATTTATTTATTTGACAGAGAGAGATCACAAGTAGGCAGAGAGGCAGGCAGAGAGAGAGAGGAGGAAGCAGGCTCCCTGCTGAGCAGAGAGCCCGATGCGGGACTCGATCCCAGGACCCTGAGATCATGACCCGAGCCGAAGGCAGCGGCTTAACCCACTGAGCCACCCAGGCGCCCCTATAGTGAACAACCTTTGAAGATAGGTGTAGTGTCTCCCTTTAAGCAAAGTCAAGACATGCTTGTTTAATATAATAAAGCTAAATAAATAAATAAATAATAAATATAGATAAATAAAATATAATAATTTTTCTCTTTAAATATAGGGTAGGTAAGTTTACGCTCATCATTCCAATCCTGAAACACAATCCAGTAAGTGGGCCCATGTGGGCCCATCTGCTTTATCCTTATAGGATCATGGGGCAAAAAAAAATTAACACCCATATGCTGATACAAATACTGCCTTTAGTATGTATGTAATTTAGTTATTTTTCTCTGACCTGGGAGTCTCATATGTTCTCTCAGCATTCATGAAACCTAACAAGCTAACTTGTTGCCTTGCTATAGGGTAAGATCTCAACTTCACATTTCTTGAAAATTCCAAAAGAATTGGCTATAAAGATATGATTTGAGGTAAAGTATGCTTGGATATAATATGTTGAGGATTTAAGCCTCTTGCGCAAAATTACAGTGAATAATTTTGGGCAAGAGAGATTTGGGCATTTGAGATTTGGGGGTTGGGTCACATGTATTCTAATATAATCTAATATTAGAATGAACCCCCATGACTATAAAATAGGCATTTTTAATCTTCCCTTTGTATGTATCCCTTTAATATCTTTAGCTATTTCATGATTTTATTTATATTTATATGATAATTGTTAATGACCAAGATGCATGCTATGTTCTCAGTTAAAGCCACTTAGTATTTTATCATTCTGGAAAAAAAATCTTACCAATTTCCTACAATAAAATGGGGCTAAAACAGAATCCTTAATTGCCAATAGCTCATTTCTATTTCAGTTGTATCAAAGTATCTATTTATATATTTTTTACAAGTTCCATGCATATGAAATCTTATTTGCTAATAAGCCAGAGTAAAATACTTAAAGTAATTCCAACATTATATCTTGAAATGTTTTATGGAGTTGCTACTTCAACTCCAGTTGTACATTTTTTAAGTCAAGAAAATAATTCAGCCAAAGTCTATTAAAGCACAGTTATCTTATTTGTTACACTAGCTTTGCAGCTACCAAAATTTCCTTGAATTATAGCCTCAGAATTTAACCAAGGTCCCCCATCCTCGCTATCCATGGCTGAAATCATCCTTAATAATTTTCTCTGACTTGATACATAAACAGCAATATATTGACTTTATATTCCATCTGGATATGGCTAATAAATTTGGGTTACTCAGCTTTAAAATTGTTTTGGGAACATAAAACTCATTTAACTCATCAATTATGTGGTTGTAGTCACTGTCATTTGGCTTTTTAGAGTATAAATAACTTGCTACAGTTAAGCTACTGAGATGTTTTATAAATTTTATCAGCTGAAGGATTATTGCAGATACATGCAATTGTAAAGAAAGACAATCAGTATCCATGCATTTCACAAATTATTCAAACTGTAACTTAAATATCCTTATAAAATATATTCCATAAAATGTACAAATATTTACTGTGGCATAAATTACTGCATGTGATATGCTGTAGTGACTTTCCTTCTAAACGACTGATATTTGTAAAACAGGTATCAATTATTAATGTTAAAGGGCAAAGAAGTTGCATAATATAATGTTATTTTGAAAGAAATATATGTGATTAATTAAAAAATAAATATGTAACTCTTTATTTTGTTATTCATATATACATAGAAATAATCAAATACTATTTAACTTGTTACTGAAATCTTATTAGCTTCCAATAAATAGTCCTAAAAATAGGCAACAATTAGGTAAACTTTTTAATAAAAAGGTAATATGTTAGTGTTTTTACACTGTAAAATACTCATTAAGTACTTATGTACTTAATTTCTCTAACTGAAATTTTAATAGTATTCTCAATATTATTTTAACCAAAAATTGGCATAAACAAGCAAAAAATTTTCTTTGTTCTATTCATTTCAATGAAAGCAAAATACTTGCAAAATTGTTTTCTTTTTGTTTGATAGTGTTTAAAAAAACACAGAATATGTCATTTTAGCGTCCTAAAACTCCTGAAACATGTTTTTCCATTATTTGAAATAATATGCTTAGGGAAAAAAAAATGGCAGGGCATTCATAATTATGTAATGGATGTATAACAGTGTTCAGAAGTTAAATCATAGTTCTTGGGTTTTTTTCATTTGAAAAGAACCAACCTTTCCAATTTGCATGATTATCTAATTAATATTTGCTCATACATTGGAAAATGGGAAAAGTATTCTAGGATATTTATCCTTTGCACACTCTATTTTACTACACATATATACAAAAACACACAGATACACATCGGCACACATATGTACAAGCATAGGCACTCTCACTTAAAAATTCTCATTCTCAGGAATGAGTACTTACTGAGAACATGAGAAATGAAGAATGACATTCTTCATTTATGAACTGCTTTTATTTTCAACACAATCTTTACTGATAGAGAAATAAGCAAAGAAGTTAGGTGAACTTCCCTAATCATCACTTGGCAAGGGATGCGGCAGGGATTTGAACTCAGAGAGTCCGGCTTCTGAGTCCAGGCTCCTATCCATGACACTCTGACAAAATATTTTGAAATTTCCATTCATCAACCTTGATTAAAATATATTTTTCTTCCTAGGTTGCCTGGATGGCTCTGTTGGCTGAGCAACTGACTCCTGCTTTTGGCTCAGATCATGATCTCATGGTCCTGGGACCAAGCCCTCACTGGGCTTAGCACTCAGTGGGGAGTCTGCTTGAAGAGTCTCTCCTTGTGTGCCTCCCCCAACATGCACACACTCTCTTTCAAATAAATAAATAAATCTTTAAATACATACACATAAATATATGTATGTATGTATATATATGAATTTATATATACATAGACATATATATGTATATACAAAGTTTTCTTCCTGAAAGTTCCTGTTAAAAATCAATGCATCTCTTACTTTTGAAGCTAGTAGACATAAGTCATCTATTTAAATCAATGAAATGACTGCATCATGCATTAAAAGGATTGACAAAAGTTGCTACTCAGTATAAAAATTAAAGGATGCATTATTTCTTAAATTCTTGCATGTCCATCCGCTCAGTAGTAAACTCCCTGGACCCCAAAAATAAGGGGAAAAAATGAAAGAAAAGAAAACCTTTATAATTTCATCATAAAGGAAGCAACTCATAGTCAGTTCAATAATAGATTAAAGATAGACCCTTTCATTTATTACATGCAGATTTCAATATATTCTTCTACTTCAAGTACAACCTTTCTTGGTACAGTCCAATTTTTTGCAAATAAATAATTCATTTCACTTGAACATGTTTTTATTATATGAGATATGGGGCTATATAATAACATGCTCTGGCAGAAATAATTGAAAATTTACTAAAACAGCATAAACATTTGTAGCATAACGTGATATATTGAGCTAAATTTCAAGTAAATTTTATATTAAAAATTCTTGTTCCTTTACATTCGAAATGTGTACTACTTCCATTCTCTTCTTTTAATGGTCATTCTTTTTAATTCTTTTTAATGGAGAACATGCATAGTCTCTGCTATGTTTATTTGAGCTTAAAATTCACCAGAAAGGTTACTTAAAGCAACACACGTTCTACACTGAGTAAGGAAGACAGATCTCAAACAAATAAATATTTTAGATTTCAGAAAATGAAATCTTACTATAAATAAAAAGTTCACACTTATGCTTGAGCTAATTGTGAATTTATGAAAGTAGTGCTTCCTTTCCTCTTTTTACATTGGTTGTGGTCACTATCACTATTCTAACAAACTGCTTGGAAAAAATAAACAATTTATAGCTTTGTGTATGCCTAAGTAAAATTATCTTTTGAATATTTACTGATGGAATAGTAACACCAATAATATTTGTTATATTTCTTAATATAATGAAAGTAACATTAAATAACAATGAAAACATATATTTTATATGTTAACACATGATACTATAATAACTAAAAAAAACTCCATATACTAACTTTTAAAATGCATTATCTATTTTTGTCTTAATTTGATATGAGAAAAGCTAATCTGAAATGAAGACAGAAATATAGCCAGAAGATAGGTGTCTGTCTGTGGTTTGCTGACTCCTTTAACTAAATATATACCAAAAGGCTCAGCACATCTCTGCTGCAAATGCAAAATTAAATATTAACAATGTACATCCTAAACTAATACAGGTGATACCTGAATTTTAAGCTGGAAGCTGTTTTGGATACATACTTAGATGTGAAGAGTTCTATTAACTATACATTGATGCTGTTAAAATCAGAAGCACTTTTAGTAGAACTTCTGATAGATCCATTAATATCACAGGGGCTTCCAGTTTGCCAACATATTATTCACAGAATAATTTTTATTTTATTTAGGGGCACTATGTCATAGAGATATAGAGTGTCTAAGTAGGCAAAATAAAGATTCATCGTTGTGTTTCTATTATTTTTAGCTTTCTGAAAATATACATCTCAGATTAATTAAAAAATAATATAGTTTGTGCACTTTTAGCTGTTTTTATCATACAAATTTCCAGAAAACTAAAATGCTCCTTTTCTTTTTTACCTAGAGCTTCCATGTGAATGTACTTTGTGATATAAAGGAAGAGATTTACATTAAATAAATAAATCTTCTCGTGATAATCTGAAAAATTCAGAAATACTTAATAAAGATAAGATATATGGAATTATTTTAAATTCTCCTCTTTTTTAATATCTGTTACAAAATTTATTTTTATTGATGGCTGAATACTTTCAAGTTATGAGAACAAGTTGCTTGCTTTAATTTACACCTTCCTTCTGTTTTCCTCCTCCTATCAACCCTTCCTTCCCCTCCCCTTTTCCCTCTTCCTCCTGTCTCCTTTCCTCCTTCTCTCATTCCCTCCTTTCCTTCCCTCTTTCCTTTCTTTTCTACTCTTTTTTTTTTTTCTGCAATGAACAAATGATGTAGTCTGTGAATTCAGGCTCTGTAATTCAGTGAATGTAACTGGTTTTCAACTGGAGAGAAAAGAGAGAACGGGAATCATCTGTGAATGATTTCCCAAAACAAATGCTTATCTTCTGTAACCGCAGGGATTATTATATTCTCAGTTATTGCAATCTGGAATAAAGAACATGCATATTTTTAAACATTCCTAGGTGATTATGCTGTTACTCCCTACATAATTTTAGGATATTACAAAGATGCTTTGCATATGTGATGAACACAACTGAACACCACCATACACAAATGTAAAGGACTTCAAAATATTCCAGAGCAAACTGCAATAAATTTTCCAAAAATTAGTAAAGACTAGATAGAAATACAGAACAACCTCTTTTTAAATGAAAATAAATCATTGAATATTCCTTATGGTTTTTACATAGGAATTCAACTTTCTCACATTCTATGAATTGGTATGTACATGCACAGGATTGTGTTAGTATGACCCAAATCTTGCCTCAAATGTGTTTTGATAAAATTGAAAAAGTTACAGGTCTTAAATTAGTTATATTCTAGGATTGTCTAGCTAAGTACTTATTTCAAGGTATTTTTTATTTCATAATACCTTGGTATTAATATTTTTCAGCATGAAAATAAATTAGTGGTGTATCTTATCTATCAGCACCTTGTGAGTTTGATTAGTGGAAGTTAGCATTCTAAAGTCAGATACTTCTGGATTGACTAAGAACATCATATTTTATTATTTAATAGCTGAGGGACGATTCTAGTTATGGTAACTTCAAGACAGTCCATGCCTTGCCTAGAATGGTTGATGCTCTTTATCCTAATTCCTTTACTACTATTAAGTCCAGCATTAAATATTAACAAAGGCTATAATACATAGAACAAGTAGCTAGGACATTTTGAAATTAATAATTCAGGGAAGCCTTATAATGTTTAGGAAAACTATGAAGTTTAAAGGACATCAGTTTATTGACAGTAATGTCTATACGATGTTAACCAGAAAGCAAGTTATATTTCCTATTTCAAGGAAAAAAAATTAAGATAAAAGAAGACAATACAGTAGAAAACTGAGTCAAGCCCTCTACATAACCAAGTGAAGATAGTACTTGTTATTGGTATCATCATTACGCTTATTGCTGTTATGTTTATCTCTATGTTTCTGATTATATTTTAGCCATTACTTTAGCCAAAAGAGATATAGTTTGCCAGAAGTTACCTTTTGAAGACTCTAGAGGATGATCATGCGTATTCTCAGTCATAAACCCATAATATATCGGTCTTGACGTTAGCAGATGTATCAACAAGTTAAAGGTCACACCCTGTACAAGTGACATGAAATTTATTTATTCTTACTCTTTTTTACTTTGAGTCATACCCATAAAGAAAATGTATTAATATTATAATTCATTGTTTAGTAGCATATAGTTTAATCTCCATGTAGTTGTGGTCTTTCCAAATTTTTTCTTGTCGTTGACTCTAGTTTCATAGTGTTGTGGTCAGAAAAAGTACATGTATGATTTTAATCTTTTGTACTTGTTGAAGCCTGTTTTGTGACATAATATGTTCATCTTATTCTGGAGAATGTTCCATATGCACTTGAAAAGAATGTGTATTGTGCTTTTTTGGGAAGGAATGTGCTGAACGTATCTGTTAAATCCATCTGGTCCAGTGTATCTTTCAAAGCCATTGTTTCCTTGTTGATTTTCTGCTTAGATTATCAGTCCGTTGATGTGAATGGGGTGTTAAAGACTCCGACTAACACTGTGTTATTAATTAGTTATTTTGCATTGGGTGCAAAAATATTTACAATTGTTCTATCTCCTTGTTGGGTTGTCCTCATTATAATTATTATATAATGCCCTTGTCTCTTATAGTCCTTGTTTTAAAGTCTAGTTTGTCTGACACAAGTGTTGCTACTCCAGCTTTATTGTGACACTCATTTGCATGACAAATTCTCTATCCCTTCACTTGCAGTCTGCAGGTGTCTTTAAATTTGGAATGAGTGTCCTGTATGTAACATATACATGAGTAATTATTTTTTTTTAATCTGTTCTGACATCCTATGTCTTTTGATTGGAGCATTTAGTCCATTTACATTCAAAGTGATTATTGATAGATATGTATTTACTGTGATTTTATTACTTACTTTGTCATTGTTTTTGGAGATTTTCTCTGATCTTATTTTGTCTTTGTCACTTTTGGTCTCTCCTTTCTACTCAAAGAGTCCCCTTTAGCATTTTGTGCAACCCTAGTTTAGTGGTCACAAACTCCTTTCACTTTTGTTTGGGAAACTCTTCATCTGTCCTTCTATTTTGAAGATAACCTTGCTGGATAGAGTATTCTTTTTTTTTTTTTTTTAAGATTTTATTTATTTATTTGATAGACAGAGATCACAAGTAGGCAGAGGCAAGCAGAGAGAGAGGAGGAAGCAGGCTCCCTGCCGAGCAGAGAACCCAATGCGGGGCTCGATCCCAGGACACCGGGATCATGACCTGAGCCGGAGGCAGAGGCTTTAACCCACTGAGCCACCCAGGCGCCCCTGGATGGAGTATTCTTGACCACAGATTTTTGTCATGCAGCACTTTAAATATATCATGCCACTCCCTTCTGGCTTGCTGTCTGTTGAGAAATCTCCAGCTAACATTATGGATGTTCCCTCGTAAGTTAAGGACTTCTTTTGCCTTGCTGCTTTTAGTTTTGTTTTTTTTTTTCTTTATCACTATATTTTGCAAATTTAATTATATGTCTTGGCACTGGCCTGCTTTGGTTGATATTAATGGGAATTTTCTGTGTCTCCTGGATCTGAATGCCTGCTTCCCTTCCCTGATTAGAAAAGTTTCCTGCTATTATTTCTTGAAATAAATTTTCTGTCCCCCTTTTCTTTCTCTTTTTCTGGGACTCCTATAATATGAATGTTATTACATTTGATAGAGTTGCTGAGTTCCCTAAGTATATTCTCGGGCTGCATGATTCTTCTTTCTGTCTTTCCTTCAGCTTCATTATTTTGATTATTTTGTTTTCTAGGTCACTACTTCATTCCTTTGCATCTTTCAGCCTGCTCTTCATTATATCAAGCCTGTTTCGAACATCTTTCCACTCATACGTGGAATTTAAGAAACAAAACAAATAAGGAAAGAGAAAAAAGAGGGGAAAAGAGAGACAAATCAAGAAACAGACTCTTAACTAGAGAGAATGAAAAGATGGTTACCAGAGGGGATGGGTAAGGGGATGAGTAAAAAGGTGATGGGGATTAAGGAGTGCACTTGATGAGCACTGGGTGTTGTGAGGAAGAGTTGAATTGCTATATTGTATACCTGAAACTAATATTACACTGTATGTCAACTAATGGGAATTTAAATAAAAAATTTAAAAAATGTGGCCATTCATCAACACAATTCTAATGTTTTAGCTTCAAAGATCAGGTCATCCAATTAGCCTTTATCATAATCTTTCTGCCCTACAAAATGAGGATATGGGATTTCATTATTGAATAATTAAATTATTTAGAGCATATTGGATTGCAAAACTAACTAGAACTATATAGTTGATATAATTTGTTGAGGCTAAAATTGTGAGAAGTTAAAATAATTTTTAAAATGATGACACTTTCATGATTTCTAACATTATGAACATTTGAGACAATCCATGATATGGCAACCAAAATAGTCAATTCTTCACATTCATTAAAAGAAACATGGTATTTAGAACTAAATAGGTGACAATCAGGTTTCCTTTACATACTCTTCAGATTATATAGGTATTACCATTTTCAGTTTTCAAATGAGATAGAGTGTGAGATGAAAAGATTTACTATTATTGTGAAGGCACTTACCCTTAGAACCAACATATGTAACATTTGAATGAACTAGCATGTATTGTTCTGAATGAAAGAACACAATGATTTCTTTTAAATGGTTGTTCAATTGTTCTATGAATGAAGAATGACAGTAATTTTGTAGGATTTCCAATGATATGATTTAGGCTAACAGAAGAAAAAAATCAGTAAATATGAAAGAACTAACGAATACAACAATTTTCAGTAAGGCAGTCAAAATTTGAATATATTCCCTAGTATAGGCTCACATAATGATAATGAGAATGTTATATAAAGACTTTAGTCATTATGTAGGTAGTTGAACTATACAACATTTAAAAGTCCTTCTGACTTTTTAATTCTTGATTTATTACGATTCTATTTATTATTTCACTCACTTTTCATTCACTAAATATTTGACTTTTCTTATTATTTAAGAGTAATTCATCTTTTTTACCAATATAATACACCTTAGCTTCTTTCTATTTGAAAATTCATTCTAGTTCTCTGATATTTGGCAACCTCTTCCTCCATTGTGTTAATATAATTCTGTCACAATTTATATCCCTATTTTACCTTGCATTCAAGTGCAGAGTCTAGCATAAGAAAGGAATAAGCAACCGCCATTCTACACAACTGAATCACTTAATTTTTTCTGAATCACTTTTTTTTTTAAGATTTTATTTATTTATTTGATAGAGAGATCACAGTAAACAGAGAGGCAGGCAGAGAGAGGGAAGCAGGCCCCCCGCTGAGCAGGGAGCCTGATGCGAAGGCAGCGGCTTAACCCACTGAGCCACCCAGGCGCCCATCTTTCTGAATCACTTTTAAGACAAATGATTTACTAGGTTGAGCAGAGTGTCATGTTGTTTTCTAAACAAACTACATATTTTACAAAAATAATGCTAGAAAACATAAAATTAATGTGAAAACAAAGAACACAACTTCTTTATTATAAATGCTATTTGGTTTCAATCTGATTAATCAGCCTTACAAAAAATAAAACCCCAATTTTTAGCTAAACACACTAACAAGGCTGGAAATATTAATCTTACGTAGATGTTGCCTCTGTTATGGAAAAAAATTGTTACACACTAAAACTAATACAATGTTATGTCAATTAAGAATTGAAATTAAAAACTAATACAATGTTATCTCAATTAAAAAAAAAAGTTTCAAGTTACCAAATAGTTTTTTTAAAAAAAGCTATTTCTGCTGTTGTTATTTAATTGAGGTATTTAAAAGAATTTTTAATTGTAACTGAATGTCTGTATCTGTCTTTTGTCATCAAATAACATTTAAATTTGAAATAGGTTAAGCACTGTGTGCTGAATCCCACCCACCTACAGTGTGCCAGAAAATTATATATTGTCTTCTTCTAGATGGTCATCATTAAGTATGAAACACTGACACTGATGGAGTAAGGTTCCTAGCACTGTGCCTAGCATATTAATATGTGGTAGATATTAGTATAATAAAAAAGGAAAAACAATCATTAATTAAATTCATATTTTCCATAAAGCTGGAACTAATGTCAAATACAATGAATACTTGTGTTCTAAATCTCATTGGCTTAAATGAAGGCCCAATTCTAAAATTACAATTTTGTATGTTATAAATATAAAGTTGTAAAAAAATAAAAATAAAGTTGTACATTTAACCCAAAGCAAATTACTGAAGAACAAGCTTATGTAAATAAATCCAAAAATAGCTATCAAATATTATGTTAAAATATAGAGTCTACAAAGGGAAAGGTAAGAATTTTTCTCAGTAGTCAGATGTCACTCTCATCCCCAATGCAAGCACTTTATTCTGTTTGTAATCAAATAATAACAAATAACAAATCACTTTTTAAAGTCCTTTTTATAACTATACTTTGGCTTCAACTTTTTAGTAAGAGGTATATACAACTTAGAGTGAATAGTGAAGGGTATTGAATGGTAGAAATAGTAGTAATATGTAAGATAAAAGGAAAATAAAAACATAAAGATGATTTTTATATAAAAGAGGACTCTATAAATGTCTTAAGCTGTTCTTTGTGCTTTTTCTTGTCTTCTTTCTTTCCATTCTCTTTTCTAAAAAATTCATTTCCTAGGACATGAAGTAGTGAGGAATGGGGATGAATAGGCAGAAATCTGAAAAGTAAAAGCTGCAGCCAACCAGAGCCCAGTCTGTAGTAAATTCTATGTAAGTATTTGTTAAATGCAACAAATGAACAAAGAAATAAAAATACATGTTAAGGGGCACCTGGGTGGCTCAGTGGGTTAAAGCCTCTGCCTTCGGCTCAGGTCATGATCTCAGGGTCCTGGGATCGAGCCCCGCATTGGGCTCTCTGCTCAGCAGGAAGCCTGCTTCCTCCTCTCTCTCTGCTTCCCTCTCTGCCTACTTGTGATCTCTGTCTGTCAAATAAATAAATAAAATCTTTAAAAAAAAATTTAAAAAACATGTTAATTATGGTAAATATAAATATTTACCATAAATATTAAATATTTAATAAATATTTAATAATAAATATTTATTATAAATAAATTTATAATATTTATATTATATTTATATTAAAATTTATCGAATATTTAATATAAATATAATATAAATATTACTTATAATTTCAGATTTAGCTTTGAGATACATTCAAGTAGAAATATTAAAATATTGATTTATCTAGTCCCAATAATTCTGGAGAAAATTCCAAACTGGAATCATCCATTTTCAATCACCAGCACATAGTTGAATGAATATGCACTCACAAAGGCCAAAGTAAAATGCAAGTTTCTGAGGGTTAGAACTGAGCCCTGAGAAGAATGATGGAAATATTGGAAGATAAATTATTTTCTATAAAATATATCTATAGGAGTGTTAATGTCAGTCTTAATGTTTAATTCTACTATAGATTATTCATAGGAAATTATTCACAGAAAAACACAGAGGTATGGCTAGTACTAAAGAGGAATACATATGTAGATTGATTAGAGAAGAAATTTGACATTTAAGATTAGAAACAACCCTCTTTGGGTTGATAAAATGATGAAGCTGGAGATACCTGGTACATTTATAAACCAGAAAGAGATAAAAATACATGTTACCACATCCAAAGTATGATTACCAAATTAAAAGTATACATATATATATATTTTTTCACTTTTGTAGAATTACTGAAAGCTTTATAGTAACTGGCTGGTAAATTCTAGCAACACAGATCTGCTTATAGCTGAGGGAGGGAGCATGGTGAATCCTAGCAGTATAGAAAGGACAATTACAGAAACTGCAGTGAATGAGTCATTTCAGAAAGGCACACTGTCTGTGAATTCTAAATAAAAAGACTACCCATCTCCATTTATTGTCAGCTGTCAGGCAAACATATATTAAAATCAAGATTTTGTTTGCAGAGTGAGAATGAAAAGATTTGCCAGTCTCCTACAATAGCAATTGAATTAAAGTTTTTTGGTGTTAATTATAGCTATTAATATAACTCTGTTGTAAAAGTCCCAATTCCTTATTTTAGTCATTCCTGAGAGTGCAACTAATTACTAGTAAAAACTATTTTAAAAAATTGTACTGAAAATGATGCTTCATTAATATGAATCAATAATGTAGTTTGACTGATAAAAAGGGTAATGTAATCTCAGGCTGCATTAACTAAACCAGAGCATCACATCACAGGAAATAATAGTTTTACTATACTTAAGTTCATTAAAAATTAGTTTAAAATATATGAATTTATAAGACTTACACTTTGGGTGAAAAAGTTCTAAACTGTACCAGAATAGAAGGGATTAGAAATCACTTTATAAGCAGATCAGTTTTTTCCTGGTGATTATGTGTTTAGAGATCTTTGCTTGGCTTTGTCAGGAATGCTTTTTCCCCAGATCTTCTCATGATGACCCTTTCTTATTATTCAGGTCTCAACTCAAGTATCACTTCTTAAAGATGAATGCTTAGATCACTCACTGTATCTAATGTTTCTCCCTCCCAGGGCAACACCTTTTCATCAACTTGTTTATTTATGGTCACAACAATGTATAATATCTTATATATCGGTATATTTTCCATCCCGAGAATGTGATTTATGCCAGGTGAAATTTGTTCTGCCTAACATATTCTTTTATCTCCCACCAACCACTGCATTTGGAACATAGTAAGCCACTGATATATATGAATCAGAAATGTTTTGATAGGGCATTCCACTATATTCTACTAATTTTTCTATTAATTATTAATAAACCAATTCTACTAATTTTCAATAAACTCAAATAGAGTATAATATCCTCTTGAAATGTTTTAATAAGGATATTTGAACTAGAGAAGCCTAAAGGAAAATATAATAGCTTGATTGAAATAGTCTGCATTTGTTTCAGAATACAGAGTGAGAATTTATAGTTTGAATTTGAAAGGGGACATATTTCATGTCAGTGTAAGAAATACCTTCCATACAACAAAAATATCTTGAACGGAAGGAGCACCTAATGCAGAAAAAAAGTATGTGAAAATTTCTAGTACCATATGCTAATTTGTTAATTATACTGTAAAAGTTTGAAATGGCCTGGATAGCCTTTAAAATCCTCCAAATTTTTAGATCTTAGTGTGATATAATCCATAATTTGTTACACATTTTATTATGTAGATATTATTAAAATTTTTATCCAGTAGTATAATATATTCACTACTATGCTTTCTACTAAGTTCACATATGTTTCTTTAGGAACATATTATTAATATCTCACTTCTTTACATGTTAAGAAAAAAAATACAAAAAAATTTTACCAATTTTCATGTAACAGAGGAATAAACAATACAATCACACCAACAGTTAATTCAGAAAAATTACATTATTACCAAGAATTCTGTGGTAGTTATAACTGTCCTCCATGATACTATACTAAGGTTTTGACTTTGAAAATGCAGAACTATATACAATTGTGTTATTCATAAATTAATCTAATTTTAGATCCATTTATCTTTCCCTATGAATAGTATTTACAGATGTTACACCTGCTCTATTAAATGTAAAAAATTACAAGACATTTTCTCTATTTGTTGGAAGAGGTTACCAAGAAGATGTGACAACCAGCTGACCCTCAAGCTGGACACAGGTAATTGGAGGCTCCTGAGCCCTCCCGGCCTTGGAATGTGTCTTGTCCATGCCTTCCCCACTCCCCAAAGCTTCTCTGAGGGCATAGTCTTAAGATAGAAATGTGGTATTGAAGCTCTCTTGACTGGGTAAGTAACTGAACCGTTTAAGGCCTATATATGAACTTTCAAGATTTTGTCATGTGGGTGCAGAGATCTACTTGTCTTGTCACCAGACAAGAAGTTCCATAAGTATCCTTGCTTATGAAAATTGCCACCTACCAATCTAGAACAGCCTGCTTCTTTCTTTAGTCTCTCCATGTTCTCTGTGTACGGGGGCTGATTTCAGATTTCACTCAGAGATTCCCAAGGATGTTGTAAATGTGGAATTGGCAAGCCAGCTAGGAGACTGAAGAAATGGGCTTTGGGAAAGGGGAAAAATCTTGTGTTGCCCACTCATCTCTACATGGGGAGATGTGACCTGTATGTTAGGTCCTTAGGGACTATCTCACTGAGTACAGGGATACCCTGAAAATGCCAGCTGTTTTAATGCATTGTTTGAGCACTGCATATAGCACACCTAGGCTAGAATGTAAAATAAATAGTTGCCAGAGGGGGCTGGCCTTTATTGTGGGCAGTTTGACTGGATAAGAATGCCCAACTAGAGGCTGAAATTCAAGTTAGAAAGTTGGAAGAAGAGCTGAGATTAGAGAAGGACATGTGGTTGTCCACAAAGTACTACCTTCAGGGTTAGCAGACAAGAAGAAGGGGATAATAAATCACAGAACTTAGTGTGCTATTTTGCAAAACTAGAAGGGCACATGATCTCAAGGGTTAAGATCTAGACACTTGTGAAAAAGCAAGTGTCATAATTTGCAATGAGATGTCCCACTAAACTGCGTTAGTTATTTCACACCTGTGGGGGAGGGGAAACCACTCCAACTCTCCTTTGTTCTGCTGCACATTGGATCTGTTGAAGCACATGATACCTGGAATGGAATACACATCATTGAAAGAGGGGAGAAAAGTGGGAGTCCCGTTCTGGCATATCCCACTTACAACCCCCTCCTCATGCCCGACAGTGCTGCCTCCATTGGTCAACATGTATGGTATGCACAATCTGGTCAAATTCCTAAAGCTACACCCACATTAACATTTAAGGATCAAGCCACAAGTGTTAATCCTTATAGAAAGGAAAGATTCCTCATACAAGTTTCTACTAAATATCTATTTCTTTGACCTTAGACTTCCGCTGCTCCTGTGGTGTCCAGGCATAGTACGGGCACCTGATGGAAATGCCTTTCTATGGCAGGCCCACTTGTTTGCCCAACAAAGGAATCAATCCAACTGTTAGGTATGTGGGCAGCTGCTTCTGTCTAGAGTATTGGGATTGCCATGGTTGGTATCACCATCCCAGGGAAGGGACTGGAGGGCCCTAAGCAGTACATTAAGAAAGAACAAGCTAGGACTAGTACTTCTGTTTTTTTTTTTTTTTCCTTTTTTAAAATTTTATTTACTTGAGAGAGAGAGGGGGAGAGAGAGAGAGAGAGCATGAGCCAGGTGAGGGGCAGAGAAACAGACTCTTTACTGAGCAGGAAGCCTGAATAGGGACTTAATCCCAGGATTCTGGGATTATGATCTGAGAATTGAAGGTAGATGCTTAACCACTGAGCCACCCAGGCACCCCCAGGGCTAGTACTCTTAATTCATCTGTTATTACCAATATTGTTCCAGAGACCCAGCCTGTGGCACACATTATCATTGACAGTGAGCATGGGTATTTTTTTTCTACCAATAAAACTGCGAAGCAGCCCATCAAACTGCTGACTAGAAGGGTCCTATAAATCACTATTTATCACTAAGGGTCCTTCTAATCACTATTAGAGCCATGGATGGCTATGATTATATTTGGGATAGGTTTATGTGGCTTACCTTGGGTTATGGACAACCTGTATTTTATCTTTCTTGTTGGAAACAGAAAATTCACTCTAAACAGAATCAACCCAATTATACCAGAAATATGGAGCAGATATCACTGGAACTGTGTAACCATTCTGTCATACTAAAGGACAGGCACTGATTTGGGATTGACTCATCTGATTGCCCAGGTATTTTTTTGTTGGCCCAAATGGTACCCAGTGGTTGTATGGCACAAATCTTTGGCCATGGATTTGACCTCCATGGTTGGACCACTGCATCTTGGGTTTTCCTTCGTAGAGGGAGAATCCACACACAGTAACAACTGCCAACCTCTCTCTTCTCAATACCAGATGGCACATTCTGTTTTCCACTGATGAAATCAATTGGCCACTGTCTTTGTCCCCTTCATTGGCCTAGAAGACATTATAGCACACATAGAAGCCCTTACTAAGTTCACCCAACAAATCTTAAATGATACCTAACAAAGCCTGTCCTCCATAAACACTAAAATGTATCTAGTGAGAAAAGCAGTCATCTAGAATAGGATAGCCTTGGACTTTATTACTGCCTCACAAGGAGTCACCAGTGCCATTATCCAAACAGAATGTTCTGTGTTCATACTTGATCAGTCTGCTAGTGTGTCATCTTTATTAAATCATATGAGGGTAGAGTAAATGCCCTGAAGGATCTAACCCCCAGCCTAAGAGACTCAATAAGTCATTGGTTTGAATCATGAACCTCTTGGTGGAAAAAGCTGTCACTGGTTTGGGGAATAATTGTCTTAACTTGTGTTTCCTATATTGTTGTGTTTGCCTCCAATGCAGCCAGCTGTTTGCCAATGAGCCACCTCCACATTAGTGAAACCCTTTCTGACTGCTCAGGGATACATTGCAGAATGGGGGGTTGGCACATATGAGATTGGAAGACCTGGTTTATGAGGGCTGGGGTGTTGGAGGAGGTCTTGAAGAAGATGTAATGGCCAGATGACCCATAAACTAGACCCCGACAATCAGGGGCTCCTCACTCACACCCCTGTCCTAGGAATGTATGTTCTACCTGCCTTTTCTGCTTCCAGAAGCTGCTCGAAGAATATAGCCTTGAGATAGAAATATGGCATTGAAGCCATTTGGACTTGGGTGTGTGACTGAACCCAGTTAAGGCCTCTATATTAACTTCTAAGATTCTGGTGTATAGGTGCAGAGATTTACTCATCTTTTGCCCAAGACAAGTGTTGTCAGTAAGTTCTTTTGTTTATTAAAATTGCCACCTGTCATTCTGGGGTAATCTGCTTCTTTCATTGATCTCCCTTTGCCTCCATTTACAGAGACTGGCTTCAGATTACACCCAGAAGGTGCCCAAAGAAGTTTTGAACAACACTATTTCCAATATTCTCTTATAGACTTCAAAGTATGCAATTATTCTTTTTGTTGGAAGTAAAAGAAAATTACCTGTAACTATTTAAAGCATAAAAAAGATAATTTATTGGCTTATATACCTAAAAATCCCTGAGAGAGTTCTGGCTCTTATCAGCTGAATTCACGAACTCACTCTTTCTCTTCCCATCACCCAATTTGATATTATTCTCTTTTGATGTCTTCAATTTAATGTAGGCTATCATCCAAAAAATTACTAAAATAGATTTTGTTAATTTAACCTTTTCAGTGAAAGTGAATTTACTTTCACAATAGTTCTAGCAATTTCTCATCATTGACTTTCATCGGTTCAGTTTGAGTTGGATGAGTTTTTCTGGGAAGACTCAAGCCTGAGCCAATCCCTGATTTTTCCCAAACTAACAGCATGAACTGATAATTGGATGGCAGGGACATTGCTCTCAAAGGAAAAAGAGAAGGTGCTTGTTCTGTTACTAGAAGAATGGGAGATGGTTGGGTGGCTAGTAAAATCATAGTCATTCACTACAGGATTTCTTCCTGCATTTGGGAAATTGGTGAGTAAGTGTGAGGTTACCTTAGTCATCGCTTCTCCTTAGTCTCTTCTCCTTCTCCCTCATTTTAATTCTTCATTTTAAATTAGTTCTTCATTTTATTATTTCCTGATATAATCTTCCTTCCCTTATATATTGGTTCATTTTCTTTGCCCATTTGTGGTTCCATCATATCCTTCTTGATGCATCGTGATCCTAACCGCATAGCTTTTTATATAAAACTAGAGGATAATTTTTTGTTGAATTTCTAATGCCTTTCTGAGAAACCATTTCATTGGCCTTGAAGATTGATGCTGAGTTTTAGGCCCGTTTTCTTATCATACAATTTAAAATGCTTTTTCAGATATTTTCTTATAGTGTTATCTAGAGCTCAGTACTTTTTTGTTTTACAAATATGTTCATTCACTTCATAAATAACTTCATATTAGAGTTGTTCTCACATAAAGTATTTGTGTATATGCCCTAAATAACATCTCTTTCTAGAGAAAGATAGGTAGGTAGACAGATAAAAAGATAGATATCTAGATTTAATATACATATAACTAGTCACCATAATGACTAATCTCTAAAGCGTCACATTTAAAAATTATTGAATTACAAGGACTACTCTAAAAGCCTAGAGTAATTTTGTAGATCTTTATTGTAGGTATCTTTAAAATAGCACCCAACATATTCCACAGAAAATTTATCTTTAAGCATTACTTTCTTTCACCAAAGTTTTCTAGCAAAACTCAGGAGCAGGGAAAACAAAACAAAACAAAGCAAGACAATACAAACAAACAAACAAAAAACCAACACATGTGCGCGCACACACACACCCCCCCTCTGCTAGTCCCTTTCTATCCTGGTTTCTCACTACACAGCTTGCTTTCCTCTCTATTTGCTCCTCCTTTGTTCTTCATCTTCATGCACCTATCATGACCTAGTAGAATCTAGACTGTGTTTCTGTTTGATACTGTTTGAGAATAAGTTTCTTGGTTATAATGATAAAAAAAATTATTTACCTTTGTTCCTATTTTATCACTAGATTTCAGAAGACTTTAGGTTACTTTCAAACTTGAGAATTTCCTAGTATATGTTCTCCGTTAGAAAATGTATTAAGATGTCAAAGGAGATGATTAATAGCACAGATCACTAAGGAATCATCTTTAACAAAACTGCCAGCTTATCTTTATGAGGTGTATCCTGTTTCCAAACAGAAGGTATAAAATATAAAATAAAGGTTAAGACTCTGGAGTCAGTCAGACTTCAGAAATGCAGAAATGTTGCTCACTTAAACATTTCAACTGCCTTATCTGTAACATGAGGATGATGTTAACTTATATATCTCACAGAACTGTCAGCAGCAAATGATCTAATACATGACACATGTTGAACACCTAAGAGTACTGATTTTTAGTATTTCTTAACTGAAATCAACAACTCATTGAATGATTACTCAGTTATCTTATGAACACCCATGGTAGTTTTTGAAAGTATGGGCAGATAGTATTAAAATTTCCTCTTTATTTTTCTTCTGAAGTAATTTGACTTTTTTGACGTTAAAAAAGGTTATTTTTCTATAATAGGTTGGTTTGCTCAGCAATTCTTGATTACAGGTTTTGTACCCTGGTTTAATTAGTGTTCTATAATTCAGTGTTCTCAGTGTTCTATAATTTTCTTGATTTCATGTAGATCCCTTCTCACATATAGGGATCACAGTTCTAATCTTGCAGACTTCTGCCAATTAGTATTCACAAAAAGTAGTTTGGCCAACAGTTACCAAATGCCATTCTCAAATTCTACAATATATTCCATGGATGTTGACACATTCCAGAGGACCCATGATGATTTTGTTCATTTGACCTGTTTTATGGTCCCAAAGCACATGTTACCTATTTCTGTTACATTGTTTTCATATACACTTTAATTGTTTATGTGGCTAGTTTCTCCACAGTTTGACTAAGTTTGCCTTGGGCATTTTACTTCCATCCCCTTATCATCATTCCTCTCTAACTTCTATCCCTCAAAACATGTGCATATATACACACACATACACATACACATACACACACTAGGTCCAGAACACATTAAAGAGCTAGTAATTGTTTAGTGAATGAGTACATGCAATATTTTTTTAAAGATTTTATTTATTATTTATTTGAGAGAGAGACATACAGACAGACAGAGATAGTGAAAGAGAGCATGAGTAGGGAGGAGAGGAAGAAGTAAGTTCCTGACCAAGCAGGGAGCCCTATGCTGGGCTTGATCCAGGACCCTGAGATCATAGCCTGAGCCAAAGGCAGAGGCTTAACTGACTAAGCCATGCAGGTGCCCCAAGTACATGCAGTATTAAGTATAATTTGATAAAGTATCTTGAGCTTCATAGTGGAAAAATCCTCCTAACCCACTGCTTACAAAAGACTAAAATATTCTGTTGTCATTTTAGCCATTTTCTTCCCAATTTCACCCTTAATCTCAGAACCACTAAAATTTATTGAGCCTTCTTCCTCATTTTGATTAAAGGGGAACCAAAGAAAGCAAGCATTTCTTGAATATCTATGAGACAGTATAGGGTTAGATACTAAAGTGCGGAGAATTGAAGTTGGGTAAGGTTGGGTCACTGGGTCCCACAATACTGTTTTGAATAAAGTATCAAGTACAAAGAGACAGTGAGTTAAGGTGGCCAGAGAGATTGCTACAAGTGTATGGGTTATGGAAGATGCTTGCTACAAAATCTTAACCACATTGTTCTACTTCATTATTTAAGATTCCATTCACAGAGGTGGGGATGTCAAAGTATCTTGGAGATAGGAGAGCTGCCTGGATAGAGGTATCAAGAAAACAATAAGGTAAGTGAAACATTTTCTTTAAAAAGCTTACAAATTCTATTATATGCTTTTGGAAAACATTTCTACTTTATGTATTTTAGTTTATACATAAATTATCATAATCTATGAGATTCCAGACAGCTTTTATTATTCACATTTGCTACTTATTCTAATTTTCAATTAGTTCAACACTGGACAGCTAATTCCTACAGGGTCCTGTTGAGACAAAATCTGAACAATTTAAAAAACATTTTTTCTACTTTAGTATTATTAATTAATCTAGATTATATTTATGTAATTTAAATCTATTAATACCCTATTAAATAGTTATTTGTGAAAGTGTTTCTCTGGGTTTTAGGATTTTGTTATTGTCAGCATGAAAATATGGAAATTATAATATAGAAATCTGACAAAGGCCAATCAATATGGAAATAGTATTTGTAAAAACTTCCTTTTTTCAGAAATTGAGCTTGAATAAAAATCACTAACATGCTATATTTTAATAAACATTCTCGTATTTTTAACATGTAAAAAAATTATGAATGCCCCACTTATGCACCATAACATAAGGAATGTTATAAAGGTAACACAGTTATTGAAATTAGACTCTACTTCACAGTTACATCACAACCTACCCCTCTCTCTCCCTAGTATGTGTCCACTACTATTATATTCCAAAATTAGGTAGTGGAATATCTGAATAGGACTTATGAAAGAGGTGACACATCCTCTAGCTTAAAATAAGAAGTTGGGGCAGCTAAAACATGTTTGAGATTGACATCATAATGTCTTCTAATGCAAGACAAAGGAGCCTTAAGAAGATATTGACCCCAAATAACATGGTGCCTCTTCTAAAATGATCAGTTTCCAAAAAATTAGTAAATATCAAAATAAAGGATTTAAAATTTCCATAAATATACTTTAAAATTTAGAAATTGAGCAATGGGCATGAACTCACCCTCCAAATATAAGTATTTTGGTAGAAAAGTATCAGATGCATTGCCCTAAGAAGTCCTGTTAACTGCCCCTTCTCAGGATAGGGGCAGAATGGAGACCACCCAAGTTTCTTAACAGGGGTGGTCACCAAGAGGTAGTCATTTGGAGTTGCATAACTCCTGGCTGGCTTCTGACAGAACAGCAACTTTTAAAAGTTGCAGAAAAGACGATGAAGAAGTATAGGAAATGAGCTAAGCCATAGGTTTGAGAGGAAAGAACAAATTTGATGACTTTTGGCAAAGTGCTGACTTGAGAACTGTGAATCATCAGCACCTATCTAGAGACCTTTTACTTTTCATTCTAGGGGACATAGTTGTGCCCACTAATTTGAGAAACAAAGAGAAGAGAAATTATTATTTTTTTAAAGTTTTTATTTATTTATTTGACAGAAAGAGAGATCACAAGTAGGCAGAGAGGCAGGCAGAGAGAAAGTGGGAAGCAGGCTCTCTGCTGAGCAGAGAGCCCTGTTATAGCCAAATAATGGGTCCGTGATTAAAGGAGCAAGACTGATACAAAGCGAAGGTCAAGCAAAGCTTTATTTTGCACCAAGCATCAAGAATCAAGCTGGCCGGCCAGGGCCACACCTCTTACAGAGAGAGGGCGACCTTTCTCTGTTTCACAGACTAGTTTTTAAGGGCAAAGGCCATGCAGTGGGGCCTGTCCACATACTGGTGGCCAATGAGATTGTAACACACACAAAGAAACTCCACGGTGATGCTAGGTGACCAATTGAATTACAATTTACCCTAGTAGACATTAGAACCTGCCTATTACACCTTGATTAAGATTGGTGCCAAAAAGGCTCCCAAAGGCGGGGGGGGGGGGCGGGGGGGGGAGAGCATACTCCTTGGTAGTTAGGGAGACAGTATGCAACCCTCCACTAATCAGACGTCTCCACCTGGTCTGATGCATCCTTGTTATCTGTGTTTTGTTACCTGAGGCTGGCTTCCGGGACTTGTTTTTAAGTAGGTCCCCTGGGGGAAGGGGAGCAGGGACAGTTTAGGGTTAAACAACAATGTTATTGTTTAACCTCAATGGAAGCCTCTGGCTAAAATATAGAAATATAAAATAGGTCCTTACAAGCCCGATATGGGGCTGGATGCCAGGACCCTGAGATAATGACCTGAGCCAAAGGCTTAACCCACTTAGCCACCCAGGTGCCCCAGAAGAGATATTATTAAATTTCCTTACTACCTATAGCCCATTGACAAATCTCTGTAACAGGCAAGGTGACCTTCCTCTAGAGACTCAACTGCTTCACTATTGATACTTTGCTAAAGGCAAAAGTCAATCTTAGCCCAACCCCCAGGATCCTGTAAGTCTACTTTAACGTATAAAAGTTCTTTTGGAAACTTCCTTTATTTCTAACCATTCCCCTAAGATATAGGTTGGCAAATATCCCCCAAGTATATGACCTACTGAAATACATCTGAAGGGTCTCATGATTGAGCTTTTACTAAACAGTAGTAAGTGACCTTTCTTAACAATAGCTAGCCCCCTCAGGACCCTGGAAAACTTGTTCCCAAAATACCTGGGAGGATTATGCTATCTCTAACCCCCTCCCAACTTGAAGATACATAATTACCACCCTTCACAAACCCACTGCAGCTCTTTCTGTCCACAGGTCTTGTGTCTGTGCTTTAATAAAATCAACTTGTTGCACCAAAGATGTCCCAAGGATTCTTTCATGGCCATCAGCATCTGTTCCACTGCTTGCTACTGCTCTTAGCATCTCTGTGTCAAACTTGTCAAAATTTGTAAGATTCCATCCACAGACCACAGTGAAAATAGCTGCTTTCTCATAAAGGCAATGGGACTTGTTTAGTCTATTGTCAGCAGTAATTCCCCCACTTCTGAAAGCCAAAAACCATTTTTCAGCTATTCTAACATGTGCCATTGTTGACATTCTAATATCTTTAGGATCAGGGCATATATTTCACCTGATGTTGTCTTTTGATGGTAGAATATAAACTAGCTTCATATCTTTAGTCAGTGCAATCTTAAATTTGATCACAGTTTGTGAAAACAATGTCTTCAGAATGCTCTAAGATTTCAAAAAGAAAAAAAAAAGCAAAGCAAAAAAAAAAAAAAAAAGTGTTGCCTTATTACAATACCCTAGAGGAATGGGACATAGATATTTGTGCCATACCCACACTTGGAAAAAGAGTAGAACTGGTTAGTTGTTCTAATTATAAAATTAAAAGTAATAACCTGAAATCCAGAGTTTACCAGAACAGGATACATAAGCATTTAGTTTACAGTAGATGAGAGTCACCAAAGCTGACTTAAAGAAATTTTGCTCAAAAGTGACAGGAGGAAGGTTAAGAAGGGGATTCCAACTGAGAAAGGCTGAGTGAACCGAACATCATAAAATCAGGAACTTATAAGGGAATTATAAATGACTAGCCAGGCGAAAATGCATTGTGAATGTGCTTCAAGAAAGAGCTAGCTTTAAAGAACTGCAAAGCACAGAGAAATTCAATGCCAAATAACATCAATAACTGTCAAGTAACAAAATTCTGCCCTTTACCTCTTTTCTTACTAATCCCCCACTCTCTTTAATTGTAAGGCAGCCTACCACAGCCTAGTAAGGATGGGAGAGAGTAATAACCTAGGCAGGAAATAGGAAAGAAGCCATAGATTCAGCCCTTTCCATCTGCAAGCTTCCCCTCTGGAAGTCTCATTTTGTTGAAAGGAAGAAGATCGAATTTTGAATTCAGTTCTTAGTTTTTAATTATTATGCTGGACAGATCTTCTTAACTATTCAAGTGAGATCCTTCTCATTTGAAAGAAAACTGAGTACAACCAAAGAGTTAAAGAACTTTTCATCTAAGGCAGGAAAGTTCTGTTCTCACAGAACAGGTTTAAGTGAATAGAAAGAGAAGAAAAATAAATTTGTTTTCTGATTATATTATAAGAACCCCATTTGTTCAATGAATATTTCCATAAATAACTTCGAATTACAAAATGTTACCAGACATATCTTTCAAGTGATATGAATGGAATATCTAAAAGATCAAACACCTAACATGAAATTTCTTAACTATTTTATCAGAAAAAAAAATACATGTTTAGTTTATAGAATCAAATTCTTAAGTTGAGGGAACAGAAGGCAAGCCAGGGACAAAGCAGAAGTTGACACTCAGAAACCTTCCCCTCCCCCAAAATCCCTGGTGGGACGTAAGTGACATTCTTCCAGAAGCTCCCATCTTAAGTTAATACCTTGCTAGAGGGGGAAAAACAACCTTAACCTGACAATGGCAACCCTCAAGGCCTTTTGTAGGTCCTCTTTAGCATATGAAAATTCTTTTGAAACCTTTTTCCTTACCTTTTTCCTTACCTCCCCCAAACCCATGATCTATAAACTGCCACCCCTCACAACACCTGGCCAGTAGCTCTTTCTGCCCATGGGCCCTGTCCCCATGGTTTAATAAACCACCATTTTGCACCAAAGATGTATCAATAATTCTTTCTTGGTTGTTGGCTCTGGATTCCACCCCACTGAGCCTCACTTATATTCTAAAACTTTATCATTTCAAGGAAAGATTTTAGAAATTTTAATAATTCATTAAAATTTCAACTATCTTATTAGATTGGCTTATTAAAATATAAATTGAATTACCCATAATTTGTTTTTATGTCAATATACACGATTTCCAAAGACTGACTACTTTATTTTTTGTCTTCACACTTAAAATAAATATTTGTGAAAACAAATCATTAATGAATGGATAAACTAATAAATGAATGAAGAGGTAAATGAATGAACACACTAAAGAAAATGTACCTGAAATTTGCAAAAGGTATCTAAATAATCTTACTTGGCAGAGACTACTTTATTTTCATTAATGTAAAAAAGGAAGTGATTTGAGCTTTCTGTCTGTACTGAAAAAAGCACCATGGATTAAAAAATGTTTTATAGTTTCAAATAGATTCTTAACATTATATTTGAGTCTAATCAGAGTATTTAATGCAGCTAATTTAGTGCAGCTAATGCAGCTAATTTTGGTCTTCTTTCCTGAGAGTCTGAGTCTATGCCTCAATGAAAGCAGGTGAGGGGAAAACCTTCCTTTACTTAAACCCTATAGTGGCTCCACAGAGAAAGAGTAGCTACATGAGGGAATTGTAGCACAGAAATCAGGGTAGTTTGTCTCAAGAGAAAATATCAGGTGTTCTGGTAGAAAAGGGTAGGTCACTGTTTATATTCATCAGTGATACCATGGCTTTCTCCTAGATATATGGGAGGAAATGTAGACAAAGGAATGAATGTGCAAAACTTAATTTCAAAAGGTTACTAAAAGTGAACAAATATAAAACATGGAGGATTAGATGCCTCTTCTATATTTAGCCTTTCTCTGAACTCAATATTAAAAAAAATAAGTGAAATGATTAGGCTTTGATGATATCAAGTGTAATTTCCAGGTTTAAAAATGGAGGAATACTATTTTCTAATTTGGAAACTTAATGAGCATTTTGGAAAATAAGAATATTGTTTCCATTTGGAATTAAATGAGGGTATCTGTGCCAAATTCAAAGCACTGTGCTTTCATACTGTATTAACGTCCATTTAAGCTGTCATTAATAGAAATATTTTTTAAGAATTGATTGCATACTAGTAACAATCCATTTTTCATGCTTCTTGAAACTGTCCAACGACAGTTTGCAGCTAATTTTATATATATATACTAATATATATTTAATATATATTTTTTATATATATATATATATACTTATATATATTTAATATATATATTTTATATATATATATATATATATATATATACTTTCAAAATACAGGAGATATGATGCCCTGGGGCACCATTTAAAATTAGTAACTATTCATTTTACCCTTGCTACCTTTATGTTGTCTGACTATTCTTTGGTTTATGTAAGTTTTAGGTACAAGAATCTAGAAGGTTGGAGTTTGTTTTAAATTTGATGGTTTTCCATTTGAAGTAAGTATACAAGAAAACATAACAGACATTACCTAACCAAACACAGGGTTTAATGAACTGTCAGATGGCAAGGAAAGTGGGCATAAGAGAAAACAAATGTTTACATCAATGCAGGCTCCAGGAGACCCATCAGTATTTTCACACAATAGATAGTGCATTGAATATACACTAGGAGTCTTAGAACTCACTCAGGTTTGCCTATTATTAGGTGAGGATGGCAGGTGTGTGACAGGTTCAGCCTGATCACAAGGACTAAATTTAAATATAAAGGCATATTTCAATTCTTCTTAGAGATGCAGTGTGGCAGCTGGAGAATAGAGCCTGAGCAACACAGGTGAGGGAGATGCTGAGAATAAAGTGACTCCTGGCAATTAATCACACATGTCAAGGAACAGTCAAGAGGATCTGTTGAATTTGACAAAATAAGGGACTCCACATGTCCCTGAAGAACAGGGCTTCTAATTCCTCTGGTACTGTTGACTATGTTTGTTCTAACCAGAGTGGCACCGGGATGGATATTAAATGAAAGAGTAGAAATTAAATAAATATAAATTAATGTCATTTGATAATATTATGGAAGTTACTATAATTTACAAAAACACTGAAAACAATAGTAGACAATCTTGAATTTTGTATATGATTATACATTTTCATTTCCTTTGGTGTTTTGGGTTACTTTTTTCATGTCAGTTCAACTCTCTAATGATCAGAGACATGTTATATCCTCTGATTTGTCCATACTTGTGCCTAGTTAAACTCACTCCTATGCTATACTTGACTCACACATTGTTAAAAATCTATTATTTACTCTTTAGTCTCTCTCATCCCTAGCATCTAGTCTGTCACTAACTTTATCAGATTTGCTTGTGAAATATCTTTCTAATCCCACCTCATATGATTCTCAATTTCTACTTATCTAATTTCTCTTCTTCAAGACTGCAAGAGTTATTTTCTAATGTAGACCTGTTTATAACACTCCTCTGCTTAAAGGAAAAGACTGGAATAGCAACAAAAGAAAATCACATTTTTTAATTAAAAATGTGGTGAAAGTTTATGTTTTGACATGAACTTATTATATAAAACTAAATGCATGTAATTCAAAAGAGTCTATATTGTCAGTGTTTTATTTTAAACAATACACATTATATACTTTGTGAATGTAAGCTTAAAGGATGCTCTTTGCATTGTTCATTGTTTGTGTAGAGGTAATAATCATGTATTTTTTAAAAGATTTTATTTATTTGTTTGACAGATCACAAGTAGGCAGAGAGGCAGGCAGAGAAAAAGAAGGAAGCTGGCTCTTCACGGAGCAGAGAGTCTGATGTGGGGCTCGATCCCAGGACCCTGGGATCATGACCTGAGCCGAAGGCAAATGCTTAACCCACTGAGCCACCCAGGCACCCCATCATGCATGTTATTGATAATGCATGCTTTTGATAGTGGGGCACTGATCTTATGCTCAATTAAAAACATAAAAATATATTGATGAAGAAGACATACAGATGGCAATCAGACGCATGAAAAGATGCTCAACCTCATTAATCACCAGAGAAATGCAAATCAACATCACAATGAGATACATCTTATTCTTATCAAATGGCTAGAAACAAAAAGACAAGAGAGAATAAGTGTTGGAGAGGATGTGGAGGAAAAGGAACCCGCATACACTGCTGTTGGAATATAGACTGGGATAGCCATGGTAGAAAACCGCGTGGAGGTTCCTCAAAAAATTAAACATAGAAATACCATATGATCTAGTAATTCCACTATCTGGTACTTACCCAAAGAAAAGAAAAACACTAATTCAAAAAGATATATGCACCATTATGTTTGTTGCAGCATTATTTACAATAGCCAAGACATGGGAGCAACCCAAGTGTCCACAGATAGATGAAGAGATAAAGAAGTGATACACACACATACATACACACACACAGAGAAATATTACTCAGCCATAAAGAAGGTTGAGATCCTGCCATTTGCAACAATATGGATGGATCTAGACGGTACTATGCTGCATGGAATTAGTCAGACAGAGAAAGACAAATCCATATGAATTCACTCATATGTGAAATAAAAAAACAAACAAGTAAATAAACAAAAAGAAGAAACAGACCCATAAATACAGAGAACAAACTGATGGTTGCCAGAGGAAAGAAGAGTGGGAGAAAGGCAAAATGGGTAAAGGGGCGTGGGAGATACAGGCTTCTGGTTACAGAATAAGTCACAGGTGTAAAGGTATAGTATAGGGAATATAATCAATGGTATTATAATAGCATTTTATGGTGAGAGATGGTAGCTACACTTGTGGTGAGTATAGTATAACAACATAGATTTGTGGAATCATTATATTGTACACCTAAAACTAATGATGTAACATTGTGTGTCAACTAATCTCAAATAAAAACATTTTAGATAAAGAAAGAATTTGAGTGAGAGATGAGAGATTTAACTTTAAATTATTAGGAAATTACTGCATTAAATTTCTTATTCCTAAAATCTTAATTGAATTTAAAATGTAATTTTCTTGCCTTTTTAACTATGATTACTTCTTTCACTTCTTACTCCTCCCAGACATCCCCAACCAAGATCAATGACAAAGTCATCCTTGAATTACTGAAAATGTCTTCTTGCAGAATGTTTGTATATAAAGGGAATTTCCTAGGAGGAAGAAACTATATAACACAGAGGACCTTGCCCTCTCTGTCTTCTTCTCAGATACCCTCTAAATACCTATGTCCTTAGAAGCTGTATTTTGTTAATGGAAGATTAATCTAAAAAAAAAAATCAAAGTTATGTCTCACTGAGATGAATAAAAGCTTTAAACATTTATGTTTAAATCATTTATGATTTGCGAGAGGCATTTATATTGTCTCATAGACCCTTCTTAAACTTCTGTCCCCAATATTTTTCTTGAAATAGAAAAATGTTTAATGATGAAATTAGGAAGGAGAGAATAGGCAGACAGGGGGGAAGTAGGGAATATATTATTAATTTGGTCATGGTAATTCTAATTCAGTTTAGCACCAGTTCATGACAGACAATAAAAATTCAATAGACATTCGTTACTTGAAATAATGAATTAAATAAATATTAGTTGTATATTCATTATTACCAAGACCTTTCTAGGCTTGGGGAATTTCTAATTTAGTGAAGAAATGCTGTATGTTGATTCTTGTACTCAGCAAGTACTTAAGGAACACATACGTTATGACAGATTCTGAACAGCACTTTGGATGCAGGGGAGAACAAGCCAGTTGTAACTCCTGAATTCACAAATCTTACAGGCTGGTGTCATAATATAAGATATTTAAATGCTAGGAACATAAATTGAAAAGTATTTACTTCTACCTAAGAGAGAATGAAATAATACCCCCAAATTTGTTGAGCATCTATTGGTGCATCTGCCAAGCATTATACATAAATTTGTCATTTATACCACCCTGAGGGTTTTTAATAGTGTGACTTGTTTCTGAACTGCTAATGATAATTTCATGTCTACCAAAATAGAACAATTTATTATAACATGTAATTTTATTTGGCCATGATTCTATTTTATCTCTCAGTCAATTATTTGTTCTAAGTTGTTATCCTCAATTATGTTTATTATAAAGTATGGTTTACAAAACTATAATCTCTTTATCTGCCATTTCTTTTTTATTTTGATTTAAAGTTTTGACTCCTATGTCTGACAAAAGGAAAGAATGATGTGTTTAACCTGCTGAAAAGAAATAAAAGATGTATCACACAGGATATTAAAATGGAAGTCATATAGATATTGAAAGATCCATCAGAAAGTGATTGAGAAAATAAATGGCAAAGATTATCATACAAATTAGGGCTGGTGAATGGAATTTCATATTATGAAAGATATCAGGAAATTTAGAGCAACTTGGCAGTATGGCCAAAGAATTGAACATGAGGTAGTCGAAAGAAAATGTGATGAGAGCAGTTGTTAAGTTTGCTGCTATCTAAACACCTGTCCTATGCTGCAAACTTTTTTATATAGGGATCATGCTATGAGGGTTCCATAAAAAACTCATCTAGTTAAAAAGATCATGTCCAACAATGTACCCCCCTCCCAAATTCAATGGGTATCTGAGCATGATACCCCTTATATTTCTTATATAAGGACAGCGAAGGTCCTAAAAAGAAGTAAAATTTGAGCTTGATCTAGAACAATATACTGTGTTTCAACAGATGGCCAATGAAAAGAAGAGAATATTAGTTAGAATGACCTAAATATCTATGCAATATTCTGGGACTTTGAGAATATACAAGGTAAGGCTACAGTCAAGATGGGATTTGGAAAATGCAGAAAAAAATTGGAAATTGAAAGAAAAACAGTTTGGAAGTAGTACTGAATTTTGATATTATTAAAGTATTTGCATTTATTTTAAATAGTCTTGACATAAAGTTTAAAATATATTAACATAAACAAAAACAAAGAAAATTAGAAAATATGTGGCATTAGATTTTTTTCTCTAATCCCTATTTATTAATTTTATAAGTTTACTAATAGGTATCTTTTTTTATATATTAATCTCAATTATCTAGAACATGGCCAAGAAATAAGTAAGGTAAAAATAACTATAAATAGCCATAATTTTTTTCTGGAATTCAATTCTTTTTGTTGACAACAGAATATCTAACATCCTCACTTCTACTTAACAATTTAAATTTTCTACCTCTACTTCATGATTAGTCCACAGGAAACCAAAAGCAATAATTTTAAAAGGTCTTAGATGAAATTTTTGCTTCTGGGTATGAGGGAGTAGCTTGCAGCAAAATAAGGCCAGCTAAAATGCAAAAGACAAATCTGTTTCTAATTGCTAGCAAGGATTTGAGGGAAGCAAGGAGAGGTAGGCTGATGTTCTATAAGCTGCTGTAAGCACAGCACATTTGCCAATTCTTAGATAAGGTAAAAAGGCTATGAGGTCAGACACAGAGCTATTACTATGAGAATGGAAAACTAGCAGAGCTTTCAGCAATTTAAGTCTGTGGAGAGAAAGTAGAGGTTAAAACTACAATGGCAACTAAAACTCGAGAGGCCAAGAGTACAGAAAAATTGACCATAGGAAAATGAGGTAAAATCTGATTTTTCTTTGGAGGATTTACTGAATTCTTAAACTTCAGAGACAGAGAAGCAAATAAGCTAAAGGGATAGTTACTCAAAAATATGTTATTGTTGACAACCTTAAAATGCTGAAGAGACTAAAAGTAAAATGGGAAGACATAGCAAAGAGAGGGGCTTTTAGTAAAAACTCACCATGAGTTTATCAGCGCTTGATGGGGTTAAGGTATTCAACCCACTCTTGAAATACTCCAGGATTGACAAAAGACATCAACCCACAGACAAGAAATGCTAAAAACCCAAATAGGGTAATTACAGAGAAAGGAGTATCATCCTTCACTAATACCATCAGAGTTCTGTATCCAGGTAAAGAAAGCAAATACTGCTATCACTTAAAAAAAAAAAAATAGTGAAGCTGGAATGGGAAGATGATATGTGGGAAATATGGTGAGCTTGACTCTAGGATTGATCAGGAAGCAGGCAAAGAAAAAGGAGAGAGATGTCCCCATGAGAAGTCCACCACAAGATGCAGAAGAGTCCTCCATCACAGAAGGGAAGGCCTCCTGCCCAAGGAGGAACTCAGTGTTCCAAGTTGAACCTCCTTGGTTTTTGTTTGGATTATATAAAATGAAAGGGCTGGTGGATACAATTTTTGATATACATATGTAGCAATTTGCAGTTGTCAATGTTTTTATATATTTAGTCTCTTCTTATCTCATGCTGTAATTGAGGCAGGACAGATATATTAAAAATCTTCATTTCAACCACAGTAGAACTTATCTTGAGAGAAGTTGATGTGTTATTGTATAGGATTCTTCTGGCTTTAACTCTCTAGAACATGACCTCTAAAGGAATGTATGTTTTTAATACAAAATCAAGTCTTTGAAATTAAATATTATTAAAGAATTGTAATTAATACTTTTAGGAATGAAAATGATATTATGGTTTAGTTTTAAAGAACACTTTTATTTTATACATATATACTAAAATATTTTTGACTATGACACCTGGAATTTGCATCAAAAAAATCTAGGGAATAGAATGGCAATGTTCTATATCTTGTTTTGGGTGATTCTGAAATGGATACACACAACTGTTAAAATTAATCAAACTGAAAAGAAGATTTCTAAATAAGAAAAAAACATATCATAAATTAACTACAAAAGACAATCTAGAAGAAAATAGCAAAGCCTGTGCACCAATGCTATCAAAATCAAGACAAGCATAACTACAATAATGAAAACAGTGTGTTTTGGTCTAGGTATAGAAAAATAGACCAATGGAAAAGAATAAAACAACTAGAAAAAAGCTCAAAATTATATAGTGATCTGATACAACAATGTTTATCCTGTAGTAAAATTAGGAAAGAATGATTTTTTCAGTAATGGCCATGGGTCAACTGGTTAAACATGTAAGGAAAAAAATCAGTCTTACCTTCTACTTTACTTTGTGTTAAACAATTCCAGATGGCAAATAAATGTAAATGCCAAAAATAAATAAATAAATAAAGAAAGAAAGAAAGAAAGAAAACTCTTATAGAAGAAATCATAGGAGGGCACCTGGGTGGCTCAGTGGGTTAAGCCACTGCCTTCGGCTCAGGTCATGATCTCCGGGTCCTGGGATCGAGCCCCGCCTCAGGCTCTCTGATCAGCAGGGGGCCTGCTTCCTCCTCTCTACTTCTGATCTCTCTCTGTCAAATGGATAAATAAAATCTTAAAAAAAAAAAAAAAAAAAACTTATTTATGAGCAGTTAAAAAAATAATCTTGGTAGATGTTACCACTGCTCACAAATATGCTTCTTCTATATGTCTGGGCATAGGAGAAGATTGTACTTCCCTATTTCCTTGAGTTAAATAGTGATTGTGTGACTTGTTTTGGCCAATCTAATCTGAAAAGGGAGTGAAGCGTCTTCTGCTGGATATCAGTGATAGATTCTTCAGTTTGAGTCTTTCTTGCTTCAGTGATTGTGAAAACATATACTGATTTGGAGGTGCCATTAAATTCAACAGCAGCCTCGAATTCTTAGTAACTGTAAGGATAATGGTCTGGGATGTGTTCTACATCCTCAGTGATGTGTGAGCAAAGAAAAATTGGGGTAAGCCAATGAAAATTTAGGATTATTACCACAGCATACCTTAAACCTTCTTGAAAGATTTAAGAAGCTAAAGTAGAAGGTAGAGCAGGAGAATTAAATCCCAGGAGATCTAAAAGAAGTTGGGTAGAAGAAAAGCTAAATATTCAAACTAATCTCAGGAACTGAGTCTTGGAAAGAGTCTTAGGAAAAAATGGGTTCTACATGTCAGAAACAGAAAATGTTATGGCATGGTATAGCTCAAACTATTTATTCTTTCCTAGTGGAACTGTGAATGTTACCTTACTTATCTTTGTTAACACCTTAATGAAATTTTATTTCATTTTTTTCTATTTTAAACAGGCTTTAGAGTTCTGGAACTAGAATAACTGTAGTCTAGGATTTTGAACTCTAATTTCAGAAAATAGAAAATGACTAAAAGCAAGTTTCAATAATCATATTCTTTGGGGGGAAAGAAAACTTCTAGCATTTTATTAATGCTTTATGGTGATATTATCTTGTAAAGTTTACAGTGAATACAGAAAGGTAATTACGGGGTGCCTGGGTGGCTCGGTTGGTTAAGCAACTGCTCAGGTCATGATCCTGGAGTCCAAGGATTGAGTCCTGTGTTGGGATCCTAGCTCAGTGGGGAGCCTGCTTTTCCCTCTGACCCTCCCCATCTCATGCTTGCTCTCTCTCATTCTCTCTCTCAAATCAATAAATAAAATCTTAAAAAAAAAAAAAAAAGGAAAGAAAGAAAGAAGGAAAGAAAGGTAATTAGGGATGCCTGGGTGGCTCAGTCAGTTAGGTGTCTGCATTCAGCTTGGGTCATGATTCCAGGGTCCTAGGATTAAGTCCCTCAAAGTGCTCCTTGCTTAGTGGGGAGCCTGCTTCTCCCTTTGCCTGCCACTCTCTCCACTTGTGCTCTTTCTTTCCCTCTCTCTCTAACAGACAAATAAATAAAATCTTTTTTAAAAAGGTAATTAAAAATTCAAGTATTCTGATTCTTGATATATTAAGGAAATGTAACACATCATCGATCTTTTTTTTTATTCATATGTTGTCCTTGCCATTTTATTTCAGGCATCTGGGTCTATTTTACCAAAATATTCCTAAGAAGTCTTAAGACTCAACTGAAAATATTCCCACCAAAGAATTTCAGAAAACTATTCTTTCTGGTTGGGAAGGCACCCTTACATATAATGATGAGAAGAGATTATTTGTCAGTGAATTCCAGGAATATTCCTTAAAAAGTTTCATACTTTGCCTTTTCCTCCTTATTGATTTTTAATATTAAAACAAACAACAGTATTGTTTTTATCTCGAGGGTCAAATTACAGAAACAATAAACTAGCTAACAGTAAGAACGATTACATAAAATCAAATAAACTAAAGTTCCAAAATTCAGATGAACACTTTGTCCTTACTTTGGCTTGCTTGTGGGAATTTATTGAAGAAGGCTTTTAAACTTCATCAGCAAAGCCTCATACCAGCTAATGATAGTATGAGGGAAGAAGAGGTTTTGCTATGTTTAAATTCCATTAGAGTATTGTGGGTTTTCACTTCCTAAGTGGATCTTTTAACTTCTGAAGAAAATCCTTTGAGGTCTAAGATTATTTGCCCTCAGAAAAAATATGACTTCAGTTACTTTGGAAAAAAAGAAAAGAAAAGAAAAGTAACTTTAAAAAATATATACTCAGAAAATATTTTCCTACCATAAATATGTAAACAGAATTCATTTTTAAATTAAATTGTCAGTTATAATGCACAAGTTTAAATTTTCAATTAAATGAAATCAGTGAGACTGAGCATTAATCAATTGAAATTTTTTTCTTCCTTTTTCTTCCTTTCACTTAAAGAAAGAAGCATTAAACAATGAGAACAAATAGCTCATTACAGCAATAGGTAAAATGAAAAAAAAATGAGTCCTTTCAAATCTTATGAGATACATATTTTCCAAATTTTGGTGCCAGACTTTAATAAAGGATAGATTAAATTCTAGAGCCTCAGGCAAGATAAAATTTTCTTATCCTACCTAGGGTTGTTCATAAGTTCATGTTAAATAAATCCATGATCATATGCGATAAAATGCATAACATAATTGTGATACACTTATATCAATTGTATTGGTCATGTATATTCAAATATTGCAAAATCAATATTTTTAAGAATTATATCCTTCTGATTCACTAACTTACTCTGAAGCATTTGGTTAGATATAGAGGATTGACAGATCACAAACATTCATCTCCTTATGAAAACTCATTAAAGTAGGAATTCTAAATGTATAAAAATCCGTAAGGTCAAAGAGAACAAGAAAGCAGATCACCGCAACGGAGAAGCAAGGCTCCTCGCTTAGCAGATTTACAACATAATGCCTGCAGGGGGCGTGGCTGACAGGAAAAATAACCGTTTCCACAGCTCCTGGACACTAGTTATTGAAGAAGCAGGGATAAGAGGGGAGCTGAAAACAGGAGATGGTGTAAAAGCCTGTATTTGAACTCCTCTTTCCCAGGGCACTTCCCTACAACAGATAAGGTACTTTTTCTGTTGGACAGACAAAACACAGGGGATGCCGGTGGCCCACGTCACAAAGCCAAACTAAAAATCAGCCTCCTATAGGGAAAAGCCTCACAGTAGAGGAAATCTAACACACACTAAGCTCAGTCCTCCAGCTCTAGTGAGTTTACGTGGCCTCGGGAAGTAGTACCGACCTCCTACCAATCCCGCCCGCGTGTCCTGCGGAGCCTCTTCTGACGCTCTATAAATGCGCTCTTACCCAGAATCCCTTGGGCGGACCTTGAAGCGTACACGTTGGCGTCGGCGTACGAGGCACCGCGTTTCCCCTACTCGTGGGTTGTTTTCCACTGGATGAAGGTCAACCTTGTTATTAAATTGAGTTTCCACTTGAAAGTTTTTGGGGTGATGTGGGACGATGTCTGCTGAAGTCCCAGGACTGCTGCTAGACACAGGGGAAGGGACCGTCCCATGGGCTGGTTCGAGTGCTCTTCGGGCATCTCCGGTAAGATAGTCTCTGTTCTAGCCCTGCTTATTTTGCATCATGAACGTTTGAAGTTCTTCCTTCTGGGTGAAAAATTGGGGTGTGAGAGGATGCAGATTTTCATGGTGAGATGTGGTGGGCCACAGTTAGGTTTGTGGCTGACCTCACCTATTGGGTAAGCTCCTCATGGAGGACCTGGCAGGTCTCAGGAACTGTGTGCAGGCCGCAGAAACACTAAGTCTAGTTTTATTATGGAGAATTGTCTCAACAAGGGAAAATAATGGGTACTCCTGAATCTTAGAAAGCAAAATGGTAGCCATTAGGACTCTTCAAAGGCTCAAAGTAAGTCCACACTATGAACTGCTGTGGGAGCTCTTTCAGAAATAAGATAGGAAATTCAGACTGTTTTGATCAATAGTACATCAAAATCTAAGCAGGCATCAATCAAAGTATTAAAAGCTCACTGTAAAGAAATCATCTCTTGAAAGGATTTAATAGATCTGAGAGACTGTCTCAGAAGACAAAGGTACAAAATTGGTGGCCAGAGATGGAGCATTTAGAAGTTGTTAAAGCACTTGCCACCTAACTCTAAGACCCTTGTGTTATGGTAAATTGGTCATGGAATGGGTTAGATTGGCAGATTACTTGCTAACCTCAAGAAAATTTCTGTGCTGTCAGTACACTGTAAAAACTATGAAATCCCCAACCCAGTGGTACATCCATCTTAGGTATGCTCCAAGAGACCAAAGGCTTAACTAAAGAAATGGGATCCTCAAATTTCAAAAAATCGAGGGTGCCACATTTCTGTCACACCTGTTTATTTTGCTAAGAACCACGGTACTGTAATTACAGTGGCCTTTACAGGAAACATTCCAATTAGGTGAGATTGTTCATTTGAGAAGTACACTTGAAAGAATTCCCAAATCAAACAAATAGAATGAGATGCCTGTTTAAGTGGGCATGCATATGTTTCCAAAAGAGTTCAGGATTCCAAAGTAATAGCTTCATTGAAAGATTCATGGCAAAAAAATAATGAAAAATTAAAGACACAAGGATATCTAAAACAAAAGACATTAGATTTGTGTGACTCTTAACTACTCCCTTCTGTTCTTCTTTACCTGAGTACTCATAGTCTACAATATTTCTATATTAATTGCCTTTCCACTCAGAAGAAACTATAAGACCATAAATAAAAGCTAGTGGCCTTATAGTTCCATATCTGCCCTCTAAGGAGGTCCCCCCAACATGGGCCTCTTTCAGTATTGACAAGTCTCTTGACGGATTCTCCAGTAAATTGCTATCAGCTATTTCCTTAAACAGACAAGGGGAAGCTAAACATTAATTGAAAACTTTGCCAAATTCTGGTAGATACCAGAACTATACTCTCTACTGTAAATTCAATACACACTCTGGCCCTAAAGTTTCGTTTTCTACGGAAACATAATGCTTGGGAACCACCAGCACAGAAAAGCACAAGGCCAGGCATGGAGCCATAAACAGGATTTAGAAAAAAGTAGAACTGCAGTAGCCTTTCTCAGAATAAACACTGCAATATGGTATGTATCCTGCAGCAGGAAATGAGAGGATGCGGCTAAAGATAGACTCTGTGCAGTTCTTCCTACAGCAAAGACCTCTAATTAACAAATTCTTTATAGAAAACTTCCTGTCAACCTCAAGTGTCTCAGTGTTAAATGTAATAGGACAAGACAGTAAAGGACTATTAGATATTTGAGGAAGGCCACTAATATGAAAAGAGAGTGACCAGAACTAACAAATTAGAAAATTGATAAAAGGAAGCTAGTGCACAAAGCAGAAAATAAAGTTAAAATAGAACAAATTGCCATATAAAGATATGTGAAGGTATTATATCCTTAAAATAAGTGCTCTGTTCAAAAAAATAATAAGAAAAAAAGAAGGCTTGGATAAAATAAAAACATTTAATTAATGCATTGAAAGGTAAAGTTGATAAATTCTGTGTCATGGAGGTGCCTGGCTTATCCAGTCTTGTCACTTGATCTTGGGGGTCATGAGTTTGAGCCCCATGTTGGGAGTAGAGATTGCTTAAAAAAATGTTTTGTATCATGACTTTATGCTACAACATGAGTCCTGCAGAGGTAAGACACTCAGAACAGAGAAGCGAGATAGTTTTGGTTTCATTTAGCCCTTTCTTAGGAGAACTGGTAGCTAGTATTTTGCATTGTATATCAGTATATTTAACTGATAGTAGTGATAGTTATTAGTTGTTGAGGTATAATTGACATATTAGTTTTAAGGTTGCAACATATTTGTATATTTGTGAAATAATCACCACAACATGTCTATAAATTTACATTTGTCATTATATAGTTACAAAAAATTGCTTTTTCTTGTGATGAGACTTTTAATATCATCAACTTTCAAATTTGCAATACAGTATTATTTACTATAGTCACCATACTGTATGTTGTATCTCCATGACTTAATAAAAAGTCATTTAATTTCTTTTTTTAAAAAGATTTTACTTATTTGAGAGAGAGAGAGACAGAGATAGTGACAGAGATAGTGAGAGAGAGCACAAATGGGGAAGAGAGGGAAAAGCAGTCTCCCTGCTGAGGAGGGACCCTGACCTGGGGCTCTATCCCAGGGCCTTGGTGTCATGACTTGAGCCAAAAGGCAATTAACTGACTGAGCCAACCCAGGAACCCCATACCCATGACTTTTTAATATTATAACTAGAACTTTGTACTTTTTAGCCTGCTTTACCCATATTGTCCCCCACCCCCTACATCCAGCAATCACCAATCTGTTCTGTATATCTAGACTTGTAAATCTGTAAACTTTTTTGTTTTTTAATTCTATGTATAAATGAGGACATATGGCATTTGTCTTTCTCTGACTTATTTCATGTATCGTAGTGTTCTCAAAATCCATCCATGTTGTTGTAAACAGCAGTATTTTGTTCTTTATGGCTCAGTAGCATGCCAGTGTATGTGTGTGTGGGGGGGAGTTGTGGGGACATCTTGAGCCATTCATCCATAGATGAACCCTTTGATTGCTTCCATATCTTGACTATTGTGGATAATGCTACAATGAACTTGGGGGTGCATATATTTTTTCAAACTAGTGCTTTGGCCTTTTTTGGATAAATACCCAGTAGTGGAATTGTTGGATGATATAGTGGTTTTATTTTTAACTTTTTGAGAAAACTTTATACTTCTTCTTTTTTTTCTTTTTTAATTTTATTTATTTACTTGACAGATCACAAGTAGGCAGAAAGGCAGCCAGAGAGGGAGGAGGAAGCAGGCTCCCTCCTGAGCAGAGAGCCTGATGAAGGGACTCAATCCCAGGACCCTGAGATCATGACCTGAGCTGAAGGTAGAGGCTTTAACCCACTGAGCCACTCAGGCACCCCTATACTCTTTTTTTCACTATAGCTGTATCTTTTTATATTCCCATCAACAAACAGTACACTGAATTTTCTTTTCTCTACATCCTAACATTATTTCTTGTATTTCTGTTGTAACCATTCTAACAGGCGTGAGGTAATATCATATTGTGGTTTTATTTGCATTTCCCTGATGATTAGTGACCTTGAGCATCTTTCGATGCATTTGTTGGTCATCTGTACGTTTTCTTTGGAAAAATTCTATTCAGATCCTGACACTTTTAAATCAGATTTTTTTTTTTGCTATTAAATTGTATGAGATTTTTAAAATATATTTTAAATATTAACTCTTTGTCAGATATATGATTTGCAAATGTCTTCTCCCATTCAGTAGGTTGCTTTTTCATTTTGTTGATGGTTTCCTTTGCTTTTTGGTTTAGTCTCTTTTATTAGTTTTTGCTTTATTGCCTTTTCTTATGGAATCAGATCCAAAAAATCATAACCAAGACTAATGTCCAGCAATTTTAAGAGTGAGCCAAGACTAATGTCAAACAATACTAATGCTTGTATTTTCTTTTAGGAGTTTTATAGTTTCAGGTTTACATGCAAGTCTTTAATGCATTTTGAGTTAACTTTTGTGTATGGTATAAGATAGTAATGCAGTTTCATTTTCATTTTTTTTTTTAACATGTGGCTGTCCTGTTCTATCAGCACCATTTATTGAAGAAACTATCTTCCTCAGTGTATATTTTTACATAAATTAATTGTATTATTATTTTTTATTTTAAATTAATTTAAAAATAACTTTATTATAAATTAATTGACAATATATGTGTGGATTTATTTCTGGGCTCTCTGATCTGTTCTACCACTTTATGTGTTTGCTTTTATGCCAGTACTATATTGTTTTAATTATTATAGTTTTGTAATATAGTTTGAAATCAGAGACAGTGATACCTCCAGCTTTGGTCTTTTTTCATAAGATGGCTTTGACTAACCGAGGGTCTTTTATGATTCTATACAGATTATAGGATTGCTTATTCTATTTCTGTGAAAAATGCCACTGGAATTTTGACAGGGACACAACTGAATACCTGAAGTAAACAGCTTCAGGTAGTATGAACATTTTATTTTATTTTATTTTTATTTTTATTATTTTTTAAAATATTTTATTTATTTATTTGACAGACAGAGATCACAAGTAGGCAGAGAGGCAGGCAGAGAGAGAAAGGAGGAAGCAGGCTCCCTGCAGAGCAGAGAGACTGATATGGGGCTCCATCCCAGGACCTTGGGATCATGACCTGAGCCGAAGGCAGAGGCTTTAACCCACTGAGCCAACCAGGCGCCCCTAGTATGAACATTTTAACGATATTAATTCCTCCAATCCATGAGCACAGAATACCTTTCCATTTATTTGTGTCTTCAGTTTCTTTCATCAATGTATTATAGTTTTCATTGTGTAGGTCTTTCCCTTTATTGGTTATATTTATTTTGTTATTTTGTTATATTTGATGCAATTATAAATGGGATTTTTAAAAATTTCTCTTTCTGATAGTTCATTATTAAGTGTATAGTAGTGTAACAGATGTTTGTATATTGATTTTGAATCCTGTAACTTTACTGAATTTATTTGATGGTAGTGCTATTTATTGTAATCATAGGACATTAGAATAACAAATATCAGATTTTCTAGCATTTTCCTTTTTTTTCTTTTTAAGATTTTATTATTTATTTGGGAGAGAATGAGAAAGAGATTGAATGAGAGAAAGCACAAGAGCAGGGTGAGGGGCAGAGGGAGAAGCAGACTCCCCACTTATCAGGGCGCCCAATGTGGTTACTCCATCACGGTAAGTCAAGATCATAACCTGAGCTGAAGGCAGCAACTTAACCCAACTGAGCCACCCAGGTGCCCACCATTTTTCTTATTTATTAGTCTCTGGTACTTGTGTGCATAGGTGAAATAAAATTAAAATTTTATTTTTATTTTTGTCAGATTTTGCCCTACATTGTAATACCACAAACACTTGTAATACTTGCTGTGAAGCCACCTTTGTCCAGAATTTTAAAAAGTTAGTTTTTCATTTACAGTTTCTCTGTAGATATTCATTGTTGAAATTTTGTTTTGTTTTTAGGAGATTTCGGTAAGTTACACTTTCTCAGGTATTTCCCCTCACTTTTTCATATGTATACTATCAAATGTTGCATATAGTATAATTTGCATTTGAAAATCTTATTTGTGGTATCATCAGTCATAATCCTTCCTAATTGGGTGGGTGATTTAATTAAATTTACAATAGCTTAATATATTTTATTTCTTTTATTTTTACTTTTTAAATTTTTTTAATAAAAATATAATGTATTTTTATCCCCAAAGGTACAGGTCTGTGAACCACCAGGTTTACACATTCCCTCCCCAAAGTCTATAACCCCACCACCCTTTCCCAACGCCCCTTCCCCCAGCAACCCTCAGTTTGTTTTGTGAGGTTAAGAGTCTCTTATGGTTTATCTCCCTCCCAATCCCATCTTCTTTCATTTATTCATTTCCTACCCTCCAAGCCCCCCACTCTGCCTCTCAAATTCCTCATATCAGGGAGATCATATGATAGTTGTCTTTCTCCAATTGACTTATTTTGCTAAGCATAATACTTCTAGTTCCATCCATGTCATTGCAAATGGCAAGATTTCATTTATTTTGGCTGCATAGTATTCCATTCTGTATATATACCACATCATCCTTATCCATTCATCTGTTTATGGACATCTAGGTTCTTTTCATAGTTTGGCTATTGTGGACATTGCTGCTATAAGCATTTGGGTGCATGTGTCTCTTCAGATCATTGCATTTGTATCTTTAGGGTAAATACCCAGTAGTGCAATTGCTGGGTCATAGGGTAGCTCTTATTTCAGCTTTTTGAGGAAACTCCATGCTGTTTTCCAGAGTGGTTGCACCAGCTTGCATTCCCACCAACAGTGTAGGAGGGTTCCCCTTTCTCGGCATCTTTGCCAGCATCTGTTATTTCCTGACTTGTTAATTTTAGCCATTCTGATTGGTGTGAGGTGGTATCTCATTGTGGTTTTGATTTGTATTCCTCTGATGCCAAGTGATGTGGAGCATTTTTTCATGTGTCTCTTGGCCGACTGGATGTCTTCTTTGCAGAAATGTCTGGTCATTAAACAGACATTTAGGGTTTACCAATATCTTGAATATTTGTTCCATTTCTGTTCATGTCCTCTGCCCATTTCTTGATTGGATTATTTGTTTTGGTATTGAGTTTGCTGAGCCTGTTACAGATTTTGGATATTAGCCCTTTATCTGATATGTCGTTTGCAAATATCTTCTCCCATTCTGTCAGTTGTCTTTTGGTTTTGTTAACTGTTTCCTTTGCTGTGCAAAAGCTTTTGATCTTGATGAAATCCCAATAGTTCATTTTTGTCCTTGCTTCCCTTGCCTTTGGCGATGTTCCTAGGTAGAAGTTGCTGTAGCTGAAGTTGAAGAGCTTGCTACCTGTGTTCTTTTCAAGGATTTTGATGGGTTCCTTTCTCACATTGAGGTCCTTCATTCATTTTGAGTCTATTTTTGTGTGCGGTGTAAGGAAAGGGACCAATTTCATTTTTCTTCATGTGGCTGTCCAATTTTCCCAACACAATTTGTTGAAAAGGCTGTCTTTTTTCCATTGGACATTCTTTCCTGCTTTGTCGAAGACTAGTTGACCATAGAGTTGAGGGTCTATTTTGGGTTCTCTATTCTGTTCCATTGACATATGTGTCTGTTTTTGTGCCAGTACCATGCTGTCTTGATGATGACAGCTTTGTAATAGAGCTTGAAGTCTGGAATTGTGATGCCACCAACTTTGGCTTTCTTTTTCAATATTCCTTTGGTTATTTGAGGTCTTTTCTGGTTCCATATAAATTTTAGGATTATTTGTTCCATTTCTTTGAAAAAAATGGATGGTATTTTGATAGGAATTGCATTAAATGTGTAGATTGCTTTAGGTAGCATAGACATTTTCACAATATTTATTCTTCCAATCCAGGAGCATGGCACATTTTTCCATTTCTTTGTGTCTTCCTCAATTTCTTTCAAGAGTACTTTATAGTTTTCTGAATATAGATTCTTTGCCTCTTTGGTTAGGTTTATTCCTAGGAATCTTATGATTTTGGGTGCAACTGTAAATGGGATTGACTCCTTAATTTCCCTTTCTTCTGTCTTGCTCTTTCGGTATAGAAATGCAAATGATTTCTGTGCATTGATTTTATATCCTGACACTTTTCTGAATTCCTGTACAAGTTCTAGCAGTTTTGGAGTGGAGCCTTTTGGGATTTCCATGTATAGTATCATATCATCTGCAAAGAGTGATAGTTTGACTTCTTCTTTGCCAGTTTGGATGCCTTTAATTTCTTTTTGTTGTCTGATTGCTGAGGCTAAGACTTCTAGTACTATATTGAATAGCAGTGGTGATAACGCACATCCCTGCCGTGTTCCTGACCTTAGCGGAAAAGCTCTCAGTTTTTCTCCATTGAGAATGATATTTGCGGTGGGTTTTTCATAGATGGCTTTGATGATATTGAGGTATGTGCCCTCTATCCCTACACTTTGAAGAGTTTTGATCAGGAAGGGATGCTGTACTTTGTCAAATGCTTTTTCAGCATCTATTGAGAGTATCATATGGTTCTTGTTCTTTCTTTTATTAATGTATTGTATCACAATGATTGATTTGCAGATGCTGAACCAACCTTGAATCCCTGGAATAAATCCCATTTGATCATGGTGAATAATCCTTTTAATATACTGTTGGATCCTATTGGCTAGTGTTTTGATGAGAATTTTCACATCTGTGATCATGAAGGATATTGGTCTGTAATTTTTTTTTTTTTTTTTTTTTTTTTTTTTTGATGGGATCTGTCTGGTTTTGGGATCAAGGTGATGCTGGCCTTATAAAATGAGTTTGAAAGTTTTCCTTCCATTTCTATATTTTGGAACAGTTTCAGGAGAATAGGAATTAATGCTTCTTTAAATGTTTGGTGGAATTCGCCTGGGAAGCCGTCTGGCCCTGGGCTTTTGTTTGTTTGGAGATTTTTTATGACTGTTTCAATCTCCTTGCTGGTTATGGGTCTGTTCAGGTTTTCTATTTCTTCCTGCTTCAGTTGTGGTACTTTATATGTCTCTAGGAATGCATCCATTTCTTCCAGATTGTCAAATTTGTTGGCGTAGAGTTGCTCATAGTATGTTCTTAGGATTGTTTGTATTTCTTTGGTGTTAGTTGTGATCTCTCCTCTTTCATTCATGATTTTATTTATTTGGGTCCTTTATCTTTTCTATTTGATAAGTCTGGCCAGGGGTTTATCAACCTTATTAATTCTTTCAAAGAACCAGCTCCTAGTTTCATTGATTTGTTCTATTGTTTTTTTGGGTTTCTATTTCATTGATTTCTGCTCTGATCTTTATGACTTCTCTTCTCCTGCTGGGTTTAGGCTTTCTTTGTTGTTCTTTCTCCAGCTCCTTTAGGTGTAGGGTTAGGTTGTGCACCTGAGACCTTTCTTGTTTCTTGAGAAAGTCTTGCATCGCTATATATTTTCCTCTCAGGACTGCCTTTGTTGTGTCCCACAGATTTTGAACCATTGTGTTTTCATTATCGTTTGTTTCCATGAATTTTTTCAGTTCTTTTTTAATTTCCTGGTTGACTCAATCATTCTTTAGAAGGATGCTGTGTAGTCTCCATGTATTTGGGTTCTTTCCAAATTTCCTCTTGTGATTGAGTTCTAGTTTCAGAGCATTGTGGTCTGAAAATATGCAGGGAATGATCCCAATCTTTCGATACCAGTTGAGGCCTGATTTAGGACCGAGGATGTGTTCTATTATGGAGAATGTTCCATGTGCACTAGAGAAGAATGTATATTCTGTTGCTTTGGGATGAAATGTTCTGAATATATCTGTGATGACCATCTGGTCCAGTGTGTCATTTAAGGTCTTTATTTCCTTGTTGATCTTTTGCTTGGATGATCTGTCCATTTCAGTGAGGGGAGTGTTAAAGTCCTCTACTATTGTATTCTTGTTGATGTGTTTCTTTGATTTTGTTATTAATTGGTTTATATAGTTGGCTGCTCCCACGTTGGGGGCATAGATATTTAAAATTTTTAGATCTTCTTGTTGTACAGATCCTTTGTGTAGGATATAGTGTCCTTCCTCATCTCTTATTATAGTCTTTGGCTTAAAATCTAATTGATCTGATATAAGGATTGCCTCTTCTGCTTTCTTCTGATGTCCATTAGCATGGTACATTGTTTTCCACCCCCTCACTTTAAATCTGGAGGTGTCTTCGGGTTTACAATGAGTTTCTTGTAGGCAACATATAGATGGGTTTTTTTTTTTTTTATCCATTCTGATACCCTGTGTCTTTTGATTGGGGCATTTAGCCCATTAACATTCAGGGTAACTATTGAGAGAGATGAATTTAGTGCCATTGTATTGCCTGTAAGGTGACTGTTACTGTGTATTGTCTTTGTTCCTTTCTTATCTACTATTTTTAGGGTCTCTCTTTGCTTAGAGGACCCCTTTCATTATTTCCGGGAGAGCTGGTTTGGTGTTTGCAAATTCTTTCAGCTTTTGTTTGTCCCGGAAGCTTTTAACCTCTCCTTCTATTTTCAATGATAGCCTAGCTGGATATAGTATTCTTGGCTGCATGTTTTTCTCGTTTAGTGCTCTGAATATATCATGCCAGCTCTTTCTGGCCTGCCAGGTCTCTGTGGATAAGTCTGCTGCCACTCTGATATATTTACCATTGTATGTTACAGACTTCTTTTCCCAGGCTGCTTTCAGGATTTTCTCTTTGTTGCTAAGACTTGTAAATTTTACTATTAGGTAATGATGTGTGGACCTGGTGGCTTAAGGGGGTAGGAGAAGAATAAATGAAACAAGATGGTATTGGGAGGGAGACAAACCATAAGTGACTCTTAATCTCACAAAACAAACTGAGGGTTGCTGGGGGGAGGGAGGGTTGGGAGGAGGGGGGTGGGGTTATGGACATTGGGGAGGGTATATGCTTTGGGAGTGCTGTGAAGTGTGTAAACCTGGTGATTCACAGACCTGTCCCCTGGGGATAAAAATATATGATTATTAAAAATAAATAAAAAATGAAAAAAAAAAAAAAAAGAAGGGCTGTCATGGTAAAGAAGACTCTCAGGATACTGGAGGCCTGGTTATTGTCATGCCAAGGCTGTTTTTCCCTCTAATTAGGCACTAACATGAAGACAATTGGGAATTTCCTAGTGGAATGTCACCTTCCTCCTATCAAACATCCTTGTCAGTGAGTTTTAGGTTTGGAAGAATTTTAACTTTATTTACATTTCCTTTCCCTCAACCTCCTTCAGTTTTATGGAGGGGAGGCCAATGTTAGGGCTTGAGGAACTGAGTTACTTGTCTCTGGAATTTGAGCTATCGATAGGATAGCTTCTTTCTTGTAAATCAGTAGGACATTTGTAGACTGAGAGAGACTCCTGTCTTGCAGGATTGTGATCTCTGCAAGTTAACCATTTGTTTTTCTTTTAGGGCAGCCAGGGCTGCCTGAGTAATGCCACACATTTACTAGGGTGTGAGGGAGAGAGGGAGTGTAAGGTGCCAGCTTTTGCTTTGTTTTAAGCCAGCCTTCTGTTCCCTCATCAATTTGACCTTCAGTAAACTTTGAAGTTTCACAACTGCTGATAACTTTGTCAGGCAACAGGATAGGAGTGGGGAGGGGGAGTGGTAGACGGGTGCGCCAGTTCAGAAAGCATGAACATAAGGGACCTTGGCCCATCTGCCTTGGTGTCTGCTGAGGTTACTTAGGTCCATGAGAACCTGATAATTAAATGTGTCTTCCAGAGGCCATTGGGAGTGATTTTCTAATTGGTATTTTGGCCAAGCAACAGTACAGTAACATCACTTTTGCAGGTACTGGTCCAGTTCTAGGGTTTAATGATTGGCCAACAGGCCTACAGAACCCCAGGGATGTTTTAGGGTCGAATTTGGATTGGGAGGTCCCCATTATTAGTTGCCGGACAACCCAAGGGCTGGAGGAAGGCGTCCCCTCATCTACCACTGGGTTGCGGAAAAACTGTGTCGATTGCTGTGGAGGTTAGGACGTCTCCCATCCTCTGGGAGTCATGGAGGTCACCTGGTGACCGGCAGGGTCTACCCTGATGTGGCAGCAATTAGGGCAGGGCCTAATTTTTTTTTTTTTTTTAATTTCTAAAAAAGGAGTTGATAAAGTAAGTTGGTTGGGAGAATAAAGAAAAAGAAAGTGGAGAGAATTTGCTCGGGTTGGAGACTAGAACAAGCCCAGAGCTAGATTTAGGGTATATTTTGATCTATTAGGAGAAGTTGTACCCCAAATTTTTTAGAAGAAAAAACCCTATGTGTATACAAAAAATAAAGTTAGAAACAATGAAGGATAAAATATAACTATAATAATGAAGGTTCAAAAAAATTATTATTTTTTAGAAAAGTATTGTTAAGATAAACTAGTTAAAAAAAAACATTAAAAGAGGAAAGGGTAAAAGTTAAAAAAAAAAGTTAGAAGAAAAAGTTAGAAGAAAAAAAAATTAACTGCAAGCCTAAAGAATCATGGGGAGAAAGCCATGAATTCCATGCTTTGCTTTTTCCTCCTCTGGAATTCCACTGTGCTCCTTGGTAAGTGAACTTGGTCTTGGCTGGATTTCTTGTTGATCTTCTGGGGGAGGAGCCTGTGGTAGTGATTCTCAAGTGTCTTTGACGGAGGCGGAATTGCCCCACCCTTACCAGGGGCCAGGCTAAGTAATCTGCTTGGGTTTGCTTTTGGGAGCTTTTGTTCCCTGAACGCTTTCCGTAGAGTTCTGGAGGACTGGAATGAAAATGGCAGCCTCCCAATCTCCGGCCAGGAGGAGCCAGGAGCTCGGGGCCCCACTCCTCAGTGCCCTCTCAGAGAAAAGCACTCAATAACTCCCATCTCCCTGGCCTCTGGTCACGCTTGGAGAAAAATGCTCAATTGCTCCCGTCTTCTTGGCCTCTGGCTATGCTCTGAGCTCACCCAGCCTGTGACCAGTTCAAGGTTATTCTGAGGTGAGAGCTCACTCCTTGGCTTTGTCTCTGTAGCCAGCTTCCCTGCTCAAACACCTGCTAGCTCTGTGACTCGCAGACACCCCCAGTCTTTCCATGACCCTGCGGTACCTGGGGCCACACTGACTCCGTGTGGGCTTCACCCTGGTTTAGCCTCTGGAGCCATGTCCCTCAGTGGAGCAGACTTTTAAAAGTCTTGATTTTGTGCTCCATTGCTCTACCGCTTGCCAGGAGCTGCCCCCCACCCCACGGTCTATCTTCCCCTTGCTTTGGATTCACTTCTCCACTGGCCCTACCTTTCAGAACAGATTTTCTGTTTCTAGAATTATTGCTCTTCTTCTCTTCGATCTCCTGTTGGATTTGTAGGTGTTCGCAATGGATTGATAGGCTATCTAGCTGATCTCCTGCTATCTGATGTAGTCTCAGCCTGCTACTTTTCTGCCCAAGGTTCAACCATCTAATATATTTTATTTCTTATTTTACCCTCCAGAGAAGCATATCCGGAATTGGTTTATTTTTCTGCTTTACTTTTTCCTAATTTATAAAATCTTTCTTTAACTTGTCTATCTCCTCCACTCTTCTTTCTTTGTGTTTGTCATATTTTTTCAACTTCCTAATTTAATGTTTAAATAATTATATCCATTTTTAAATTTTTATTTTATTTTATTTTTAGATTTTATTTATTTATTTGACAAAGAGAGAGATCACAAATAGGGAGAGAGGCAGGCAGAGGGGGAGGGCGAAGCAGGCTCCCTGCTGAGTAGAGAGCCCAGTGTAGAGCTTGATCCCAGGACCCTGAGATCATGACCTGAGCCAAAGGCAGACTTAACCCATTGAGCTACCCAGATGCCCCTAATTATATCCATTTTTTAAAATAAAAGTGTTTGACTTTATCTCAGAAAACAATTGTGGGTACATTCTAAGACACTTGAGAGAATTCCCATTTTCAAAAATGATCTCTGATTATGGGTAGGATATCCAAATTGAGCCAAATTTTTAGAAAAAATGTATATTATTCAAGTGAATATTTTTAATGAAAAGTTTGTCAACTTATAATTTTATTACTTTTTGAAAGAAGATGTGACATACAGTTTCTACTCACTGGAGTTTATTGAGATTTTTTTCATGATCTATTCTTTGAATCTGTTTAGGAAATAATTTTTAGAAATAAGAGCTATCTTACAAATTTAAATTTATTAAATGTACTATACAGCTCCCCTATATCCTCACTTTGTTTATGGCAATGAAATTAGGCAAAGGCAAATACTATGTTTGTTCACTTTGTATGTAAACTACATTTTTGTAAGGGCAGTGTGTGTGTGTGTATATATATATATATTTTACATTTATTTTGAAAGACTGTGGGTGTTTTGTTAGTGTCTCTTGTATTTCCTTTAATTTATATTTTTATTTCTAAGACTTTCTGATTTATATATTTAAAGTTCTATAGTACAACAAAATATTTTTTCTATGGACATTATTTGCTCTCTCTAATGCTTTTGCCTTGATGTATATACTTCATTGTTTATTGTTTTTTATTATAACTAACTTGCATTATTTTGTTGGATTTCTTTGATAAAACTGCTCAAACTGTTACTTATAATTTGTGAATTTTATATGTTTCATAAATAATGGATATATAAATCTTTAATATCAACAGAGTTTTTTAAACCTTCTTAATGAGTTTTACACTTTCATTTTTTAAATAAACTATTTGTTTTATTTTGTGATTTCTGTTCTTGATGCTTTCAGTGTTTTGTTATTATTTTATGGACCATTATTCCTTATATGTTCTTTAATATAGAAAAAACAAGTAGTGTACATGTTTTAAATTTTGTTACTGGTCAGTATATACTAATAGTCATTGCTAAATGTGATGTGCTAATTCAGTTTTTTATTATGAGGGTTTTTTTTAATATTTTATTTTATTTGACAGAGATCACAAGTAGGCAGAGAGGCAGGCAGAGAGAGAGGAGGAAGCTGGATCCCCATGGAACAGAGAGCTTGATGTGAGTCTAAATCCCAGGACCCTGAGATCATGACCTGAGCTGAAGGCAGAGGCTTAACCCACTGAGCTACTCAGGTGCCCCTTATTGTGAGTTTTAAGAGTGAGGAAGGATTTTTGATGTCTTAAGAGTTGAAATTGCATTTGACTATAGGTAATATAAAACCAAATTACATTTGCTTTTAGAAATAGGTGTTTATATATATTATGAAAAACAAATCTGTAAGTATGTCATGGCAGCTATTAGTTTAGAGAAGTACAAAGGGGCCAATATCCCCGATTTATCTTAGCCTTTCCCTAATTGTCCTTTCAGGTGGCCTCTCAAGGTCTAGTCACAAATGATTTGTGATCAAGATAAGAAGAAAGAATCATCCAGAGGCTTTACAGGAGTGAGACCTTGCCTGGAAGTAGCTAGCATTAACTTAAGTGAGATGAGCAATTTTCCCCTTGTTATTCTCTTCCATCCTCTTCCTAATTTGAGATATATATATATGCATATGTACATATGTATACATTCATATATTATAGATTATTACATATATACATATATTATAGATTTTATGTATATTACAGATTAAAATCTATTAGCAATTTTTTGGTTCGTTTTTTATCTTAATTTTCCGAAGGTATTGGATACAATGTTTACATTAAGTTTTATAAAATTATATTTAAAAATTATTTAGACAAATATTTAAGTGCTCATGTGATTATCTTTAGTTGTGTTTTTTGAAATAGCACTTGTGAATTATATTTTATATATTCCATAGTATTAATATCACCATGCTGTCTTTTGAAATTTGGGGTAATTAAGAAATAAGCCTTGACACCATAGAAAAAATTTTCAATATTAGAAAACAAGAATGATCATCTACCACTAAATTTTGTTATTGAGAAATCTTTGGCCACTGTGAATTTTTTTTCTTTCTTAAGTTACTTTTTTTTGAGGGGGGTTGTTAGGTTTTCAGTCTCAATGCTTCTAGATTATTTGATTTAAAAAAAATGAAAACAAAAAATCACGTATTTCAAAGGTGCTGACCTGTTTTTACTTGTTTTGAGAAATACCAATGAGCTGTTACCATTTACAAGTTTTTAATTATTTTTAAGATCACTGTTTTTTAAAAAATCTGTTTTAATTTGATTATTGTTTCTGTTCTGTTAATTCCGGTTACTTCTAGATATTACAACACCATTTCCAGATTTCTAGGAATGTCTTACCTATTGTTTTGATCTTCTTGTTTCTTTATTTCATATACTGTGAGTCGTTCTCAACTTTTCTTTCAGTTTTGTGATTTTGTTTTTTGGAGTACTCAGTTCTTAATGAATCTAAATTTGATTTTAATATGGCTTTGTAAATGCTAATTACCTTCCAGTATTTTTTGATCACACATAATCTTTACATTTATTCTAATCACCTTTTTTTTCAGTTTGTTACTTTATCTTATTTTTCATTATTACCTCTTCTTTAACACATTCTCAGAATTCTAAAAGTTTAGTAAATTTAATATGCTTCTTCTGTTGTATTGAACTGAAGTCCCCTTTTATTTCATGTTGTAGAATCTTTTCATATGCAAACCTGTGTAACTAAACCAGTAGTCCATAGTGTCCTTTGGTGTGGAGGCTGCTACCAAATATAGATGATAGTAGCAAAGCTAATCAGAATTCCCTCTGGCCTCCACCACCATTCAGGAATTGAAAAGTATGTATAAGAAATGCTTTTATGTTTTTACTTGGGTAGAAGAAGATATTAGAAGAAATATATGAATTTTATTTATATTAGGAAACTAAAGATTAGTAAATTGAATATATAATGTCTCTAGATATTGTCATAAATCCAGTACCTTTATTCTGTTCTAAGGAATAGAATAGAATGTTTAATCTATTAATTAGACTAGAATATATAGTTCATAAATTTAATCGATACCTGATGACCAGGTATCCAGATGACCAGGTATCCATTAAATTTATTTTTCTGTATTATTCCATTCTACATAATTTTTTAAAAAAGATTTTATTTATTTATTTGAGAGAGAGAGAACAAGCATGGGGGTGGGGACAAAGGGAGAAGCAAAGCAGACTCCCTGCTCTGCAGGGAGTCCAATATGGGGCTGGATCTCAGGACCTGAGCCTAAGATGGATGCTTAACCTCAGAGCCACCCAGGAGCCCCCCACATAAGTTTTTATGATGAGAATGTCTGTCTTGCATTAACTGAGTCAGTTTCTTGATTATTTCTGCTTTTGTTTATTATGCTTAGAGGGGCACACCCAACCTCAAATGTAAGAATATTGATAGATAAATGCTTTTACTTAAGTAGTTTCAGGTTTTGCATCCTTTATCTATATTTACTTGGCCATGTAATAATGTGGTCAGGCTTAACCTTTTTCTGTTTAAACAATTCATGATTGTCAAAATTTTTTATATTGTTTATTGTACCTCATAATTTATATGCATCTTATGTCAATATTGTTACTGATACTAAGTGATTCCTTGAAAAATGTTTGAACTCAAGACAAAGTTGAATGAAGGGTATTATGTATTATTTTTGTTTGTTTGTTTGATAAATTATTCTATTTACATGATGTAGTTCTAAGTCCATAGTGCTTAAAATAAACTCTTTCTGCTCGATTAAATATACTTTTTTTTTTTTTTTTTTTTTTTTTCGTTTCGTGGTGCCATTCATACAATATCTCTAATCAGAATCCTATCTCAGGATTATACAAAGGTGCTCTAAACATGCTGTTTTAACCTCCACTGATTCAAGGACTCTGTCATTATCCCATTTTCCAGGGTGAGGTGATTTCTAATCACTTCACATCCTGGTTAATTTCATGTGATAAGCTTGAAATTAATAGATGAATATACCTCCTTGTTTCTGAAAATGAAATAATTTGGATTAAATGGATAAAAAAAAGATTTAAGAAATGACAAAAGTGAATTTTTCAAAGTCACGCATATTTTAAATGACATTTACCTACAATTTTCCTGCCTACAAAGAAACAAAAGCAAAACCCTCTTTACCCTTTCAAAACTGATAAAAAATAGATTTAAATGGAAAAAAAATCCATTTTACTGTTGGTTTATATACAGTGTCTAAAAAGTCACAGAAAACAGGCAAATAATTTTTTCAAAATATAATGGACCATATATATTCTATGTATCAGATATCTAATATTGTTTTATTTTCTTTTTATAGCAGTGAGGCATTTTAAAAAAGTATTCATTTAAGCAGAGTCATGCTGAAGCACAGCTTTTATTGTACCTCTTTCAGAAAACAATTCTTTCAAAAATCATCCCTTCCTTGTATCTTTATAAAGAAAGGTAAGATCTGGTGATGTTTAATGAACTTTAAATATATGCTGAATAGTGTAACTTCAGATTTATTAGTAGTGTAACATTAACAAAACACCTCTCTGTGCTATTTGTGAAGTAGAGGTATGCTATTACTATTGAAGGAGTCAGGGACGAGTTGCAATCTGTTTAAGAAATGCACATTATATTCAAGTATGGCTTGGTATTCCCTTGCTGTTCACTCTTATGAGTGCAAAAAGCGGTTTTTGCTAACTCCATTTTGCTGCTCATGGAAAGCTGAAAAATCAATAGCTGCAGGTTGATGAAACCTAAATCCATTTGATTCCTCTCCACCATTGCCATTATGCAGACAGTCAAGTGTGATGTATTTAGTTCATGCAGTACTTATTACTCTCAAGCACAGCTTCTCATCAGGGAAAAATTGGACCAGATGAGAAGTAATCAAGAAATTCTGGAGAGGTTGCAAAGATCTTCTTTTTAACTGCTTCCTTTTTCTTTTCTTTTTTTTCTCCCTTCTCTGTCTTTGGCTCTCCTACTCTTTTGCAAAAAAAGAAAAGTTAAGATCTCCACCACAAAGCTCCAGAAAGTTTTATAGAAATGTTCTATGTCACTTTTTCTTTCAATATTTGTATTTAGTAACAGTCACAATAAAGGACACTAGCTGAATAAATGACAAATTAAGAAAAATTCTCCCTTACTAGAGCTACCGGAGTCATCACTTTGGCAGATTTGAACAAATAGAAAAACAGCTTAAACAGATTTGGACATTTCCATTTTTTTTAATAGGTTATTTAATAAGCAGCTATAAGTGGTTGTATAATCCAGAGTTCAGATCATGGTCTTTGGCAATGGGCTGTCTTGGTTCAAATCCATTTTTGGGGGCACCTGGGTGGCTCAGTGGGTTAAAGCCTCTGCCTTCGGCTCAGGTCATGATCCCAGGATCCTGGGATTGAGCCCCGAGTCGGGCTCTCTGCTCCGCAGGGAGCCTGCTTCCTCCCCCCTTCTCTCTGCCTGCCTCTCTATCTACTGTGATCTCTGTCTGTCAAATAAATAAAATCTTTAAAAACAAACAAACAAAAAACAAATCGATTTCTGTTAATTACTAGCTGTTTGATTAATCTTGGACACATTGTCCTCACTGATCATCAGTTTTATCAATGTCAAAATTTTGGTCAGAGAATAAAATGGGTAATCAATATAAAGCATTTAACACTGTAAACATTCAATATGAATTATTTGTTAATATTAATCCCTTACACAGCAGTGGTTGGGTTTAAATATACAGCAACACTTCGAATGTTACAGACATTTGACAAAACCTCTTATATCACATTGCTGTAATGTATGTATTGCAATGAATGATCAAATGATCACCTGGTCCAGGTTCCTCTTTTGGTAGCTAAAATACTAAAATGACAGTTAAAGTGATTTGCCTGAATGTAAACATCTGTGCTTGGTGGAGATCCAAGATTAGAACTTGGACGTCATCACTTTCAGAAGTATCTTTTACTTTTAAACTCCCATCTGTGAGTTTACCTAGATTGCTTTTCAGACATGGATGGGCAAGATAGACTCCAAATTCTAGAAACAGAATTTAAGGTGAAAACTTGGTCACAGGGCTATACAAAAGGAGTACCCCTGCTTTCTAATTAAAGGTGTAAGTAGCTGACCACTTGGAATGGGTTAGCAGCTGGCAAAAATAATTTTTGACCAATGGAACAGGAGCTATTGTCCTAGGAACAGACAACTGGAAGGCACTGAAACTGTCCCATTCTTGCCAGACAAAATAGTAAAAATAAAGCAGTGATATTCCTCAGGAAGAAATGAATCTATGTTTATAGACTTTAAGGAAGTTGAAAGTCTCTGTCATTTCTGTTTATTTCAGTTATGTTGGTTTTGTAGAAACCAGATAGATTGTGACAAATGGCAGTGGATTATCATAATTTTAACTAGTTGTTAGCTCCAGTTACATTTGTAGCCCTGAAAGGCTACATGTATAAGGATAGCCTTGGACTCTGAGTATAGTATGATGAACACATTCTTTTCACTCTCCTCAGTTGAGAGGATCCAAAGCTCTTTGCCTTTTGTGAAAAGAACAGAGGGATGTACTGTCTTGACCTACAGCTGGGTTAAAATTATTTTCTTTTCTCTACTCAAAAGTAATCTGCAGTAGGGTGCCTGGGTGGCTCAGTGGGTTAAGCCTCTGCTTTCGGCTCAGGTCATGATCTCAGGGTCCTGGGATCAAGTCCTGCATCGGGCTCTCTGCTTGACAGGGAGTCTGCTTTCTCCTCTCTCTCTCTCTCTGCTTGCCTTTCTGCCTACTTGTGATCTCTCTCTGTCAAATAAATAAATAAAATCTTAAAAAAAAATAATCAGCCATACCTTGATTAGATATCTTGACATTCTGCAGAATATCACACTGGGTCACTATTTTAATTATGTAATGAAAATTGGACCTAGTGAGCAGGAAATGGTAGTATATTTAATATATTATGCTAAGATGTGTATGTCTGTCTATGGGAAATAAACTCTACAAAAATTCAGAGACATGACATGTTAGTGAAAATTTTTAGATTATTGAAGTAGAGTGGTTGTACAATGTCAGCAGTGTGGGATGTGTCCAGTGTTCAGGGAATCTGCTGGATTGTCTCTTGTACTTCCATGCTTTTGTAGTGACCATAGTTCTAACAAGGCAAGGTGGTAAAGAGTTCAGAGCTTTGTGGGACTCTTTAATAGGAATCAACCCACCACAAAAGCAATCTAGAATGGCTGAATTGCTGATTCAGGCTGAGAAAAATCTAGAATGTATGGTGGAAGAGGAAAATGATGACTATAACACAATGGTGAGTACAGTCTGTTTCAGTAGCTATGACATACAGTTTTTTGTACTTCATATAAAAAATGGTCAGCCACTAATTTAAAACTCAATGACAAAAAAGACTAAATTGGTGCAAGTGATAGACAGTAGTATCAGGTGCTTGGGTTGCCTTCCTCTGCGTCTTCTCTGTCTCACACAATTCTAAATGAGACTTTGTGGATAGTTCTGCATAGGTTTTGATACCTGGTGCCAGTGGTTACTTATCTGTTTTAAGGCTTCTTAAGAGATTTACTCCAACACTGAATAGTAATCTGAAAACAAAAAGCCATTAACAACCCTTAACCACTATGGTGGTAGGAGCAGAGGCATTAAACTCAGGGGAATAATTCCAGGAGACATTCAGTACCCTTGTTTGGATATCTTAGTTGGAACTTAACCTCAGTTGTTCATAGCAGTGTGTATTATTTCACATTTGCTGGTTTTTTCTCCTTTCCTCAGCTCTTCATGTCCTTCACTCCTACTTCTTGAGATTAACTCCTAGAAAACTACCTGCTTCTAAGTTATTTTTTCAGGCTCTGTTTCAAAGGTTTCTTATAGCCTCTGAGAATAAATCTAACTGCATGGTTATAAGAGATAAATGTTTTTTATTTTTTAATTTCTAATTTTTAAAGATTTTTAAATATTTATTTATTTGACAGAGATCACAAGTAGGCAGAGAGGCAGGCAGAGAGAAAAGAAGGAAAGCAGGCTCCCTGCTGAACAGAGAACCCGATGTAGGGCTCGATCCCAGGACCCTGAGATCATGACTAGAGCCGAAGGCAGAGGCATTAACCCACTGAGCCACCCCGAGATAAATATTTTTATAGAGCAATTATATCAAAGTTTACCTGAAACAGTTCTTTGAATGAGGCCTACAATATCTCATTTTGTTTTCACACTATTTCCTATAATGAATTATGTATATAGTTTGTATATAATAGGTCATCATATATTTTATACATATAGTATTTTATATATGTATGTAATGTTTACTCCTTGTTTATTAGTCACCACTATATATTTTAAATTAAGTTTCTTTCTTCCTATGAGGTAGTTCCACCCAAACCAGTACTACCTTGGCTTTCAGTAATCACCTGTCTCTGAAATTTAAAGAACTGTATTATATCATAAATGAATTAGAGAAAAACAGAAAGGCCCAGTACTTACAAATGTAGTTCAGGACTCCTGGGGGAGTTAGATTAGGGAATCCAAATGCTTCACTGTTTGAATAATATATTTATAATGATATTAAATTTAGTAGGATTAGACACGTAAGAGAATTGTTAAATTCATGCACAAACTGACTTTAGTTACCTCTTACAGTGCATTGTTACTGGAAGCACTCTTATTATATTGTGAATCTCTGTGGCATGTATTCATTAGAGTCTTTTATTACATTTTCAAAAGCTAGAAATGCAATTTATATCAATTTGCTTTCCATACTTCTTAGGGAATTTGATAGAATATGAAAAAGTTCTACTGAGTTCCTGTATGATGTACTGATAATTGGGATATATACCTGTACAATTCACTTGTTAAAATGTCTAATGCTTTCAGATAATTCATTAAAAAATATATAAGGCTACCAACTTCTTCCAGCTTCACAGGGTCTAGAAATATTATTTCTGAATATACACAAACACACACACCCCTCTTGATTTTCTCTGCTACATTTTTGAACTTGGCATAGGACAGACATGGAGAATTAGTAAAGGGCAAGAAGGCAACTATCTCATATAATTCTATATAGCAAATCATTTACTTAACTGTGTTTATTATATAACAGGTGTTAATCCTCAAAGACCTTCTGTGTGGTAGATTTTATGTTTTGATTTTTTTTTAACAGGTAAAGATATAATAATATATTGGGGCTTAGAGAGGTTAGGCAATTTGCCCTAGGTATCATAGCTAGTAAGTGGTATAATCAGATTCAAATCTTTCTGGCTTTGTTTTAAATTTTAATATTTTCATGACCACTACCTTTTTGTTTGTTTGTTTGTTGGAATGTATTTATCTTATGTTTCAGCAATTAACTGATTTGAATTCAGGTATATAACTATTTGTTTATAAATTGATATCTTACATAATTTTTTGTTACATAATATATTTCATTTCCTCTTTATATTCTCATCAAGGCATTTATCATTATGTTAACAAAAGTTTTGCTCACCTGTAACTCTGTCTAGACTTGGTGTTTTTTTGAAAGAAAGAATTTTATAAATTGGATTATAATGGTATATATAGAATACTTATATTTGTCAGTGATTTGTAGCAAAGGTGTATGATTTTACTTCTCTCTTCTATATTGTACTCTGAATTTTTTCCTTAATATTATTATGCATATTAGCAAAATATATTTATATTATAGATATATCTATTTACATATTTGAGTTACTTAAAATAGGTTAAATATTCAAAAAATAATTTGACTTTGGATACTGAAATGACTAAGAATTTCAAGAGATGCAAGTAAAAAGGAATAAATTACATATAATGAGAGAGGATTTTGAACTAATGATGTGAAGAAAATAAAATATTGAACCTATGTGATCTGACCCTATGCCAAAGTAAAGACTTTTTAGATGAGGCTTGGTTAAATATCACTTTATGTGGTAATTGTTCAGGTCCAAAAATATGACTTCATCTGAAACAATGCAGACTATTATTCCTCACTTCATTACTTCCATGTGACTAAATCTAAGGGCATATTTCCCACTTACATTATTTGACTGCTATCCTGGTAAGAGTATTGACTACATACATTCCTGCAATACCATTCAGTCATAGTCCATGCCTGTTTCTCTAATGAGTCCTTTGTAGTGTCCCTCATAGGCTTTTCTGTTTTTCCACTGTTCTGGAAGCGTTTCATGGCTTGGTAATGTCATTCAGTATTACTAGGGTTTTAACATGGTTTTCCCTATCCCCTACCAAGTCCTGTAAAGCCCTTCACAGTCAACATTATTTTTTCTCTCAAACCTGCTCCTCTTAGTTACTCATAATATTTTTGACAAATCACATCACTTGACATACAATGAGTTTCCAACTTCAGTTGATATTTCCAATGATGGCTTCTGTGTCAGCTTGGCTAGGCCACAGTACCCAGATATTTGGTCAACCACTACTATAGATGTTTCTGTGATGGTAACTTTTAAAAAATATTTTATTATTTATTTGAGAGAGAGAGAGAGAGAGAACAAGTGGTCAGAGGGAGAGGGAGAAACAGGTTCCCTGTTTGGGGCTCTGTCCCAGTACCCTAGGATCATGACCTGAGCTGAAGGCAGATGCTTGATGGACTGAGCCACCCAGGCATCCCTCTGTGATAGTGTATTTGATAAGATTTATATTATTATTAGTCTTATCCTGCAGATAGTGAAGGCATCTAAATATAGGTGAGCAGCATAGTTTTTGAGATATATGATAAATCACATATGCATAAATATGTTAATCATTTTCTGTTTGTAATATTGCATAAAAATTGCTGTTCCTTCTGTTGACACTGAGATCTCACAAGTGTCTGAAGAATCTCAGCAAACCAGTGGTGATTTGTAGACTAACCTTGGTATAGTTTTATTGTTGAAACCTTTTTATAGGAGTGATTCTTAATCCTTTTTTCAATTATATTGAATAAGCAGGGTATTTTAATATTTGTTGCTAAATTATAATAATGGTTGAGAAAATAGGTTGCTAAATTATAATAATGGTTGAGAAAATAGGTTTAACTTACTTTTCATTCACACATATTTGTTAAAAGAGGAAAATAAATGTAGATGTGTGTCCTACCAATAAATGTAGATGGAGTCAGTGACTAGTTTTTACTTCTCCTTAAAGTTGTAATTTCAACCTAACTGCTTTTAGAACATGATGATAACTTTTTACTTCTTCAACTTTGACCAGTCTTAGAAAGTGTATTTCACCTTTGAGAAACCTTTATTTTCATCTAAAAAGACAGAAAATTTATTTAACAGAGTAATTGTAATAAAGTATTAAAAATATGTTATGATCAAGTTTTTTAAATCCCATATATATATGGGATTTAAATATATATATATAAATCAGGGTAGATAATTTAAATCTTTATACTGGCATTCTCAAATCTAGAAATTCCTAGGCTTAAGGGATAAACACAGAAATAATACTGTGTAATTCCCCAGTATAACTGCTTTCAGGCACGAGTATATGCATGCAAATACCTTCTACAAATCAGAAGTGCCATGCTATACTGAGAGCAAGTTTAAATGAAATAACTCTTTCCAAATGGGTAACTTCCTCTAGTGAGCAGGTTAAAAATTTCCATAACTGTTGTTAGAGGCTCATAGAAAAATACCATCCTTATGACTGCTAAGCCTCAGACATAGGGGAATAGCGTAACTTGATTCTACATGAAGTTGCGTTCTCAGATCTTATTGGTGTTTTATAACTAATGTGTATATATATATATATTTTTAAAGATTTTATTTATTTATTTGACAGAGAGAGATCACAAGTAGGCAGAGAGGCAGGCAGAGAGAGAGAGAGAGAGAGAGGAGGAAACAGGTTCCCCGCCGCGCAGAGAGCCCGATGCAGGACTCGATCCCAGGACCCTGAGATCATGACCTGAGCCGAAGGCAGCAGCTTAACCCACTGAGCCACCCAGGCGCCCACTAATGTATATTTTTAAAGTGAAAACTCTCACTGATCAAATATCAAAGACCTTTGAAATGTTATTTCTTGTTTAAAGAAAAATGATATCAATATTTTATATAACCTCTATTGTATGTTCATTGTTAAATATTGAATGGAATTTTGAGCATTAGTATTTAGTTTGTGTAAGTACTGTTACGTTGGGAAGGTAACATAAACCTTGATAATCATCCTGGAGCACGATTCAAACAAATAAATACCTTTTCTTGTTAACTGTTTTATTTTATTTATTTATTTGTTTATTCTTAAAAGATTTTATTTATTTATTTGACACACAGAGATCGCAAGTCGGCAGAGAGGCAGGCAGAGAGAGAGGAGGAAGCAGGTTCCCTTCTGGGCAGAGAGCCCGATGCAGGGCTTAATCCCAGGATCCCGGGATCATGACCCAAGCCGAAGGCAAAGGCTTTAACCCACTGAGCCAGCCAGGCGCCCTTTGTTAACTGTTTTAAAGGAAAGATAATGAGTACTTTTGCTACCTGGCTTAACACAGGCAGACCCACATTAAGAATAGTATCGTAGTTCAGAGGAAAAATGTGAGTTCTGTAGCTTTGACTGCCTTTTTTTTTTTTTTTTTAAGGATTTTATTTATTCATTTGAGCGAGAGGGAGAACATGAGCGGGGTGGGGGGAGTAAGGTGGGAGGCAGAGGGAGACTCCCTGCTGAGCCAGGAGCCTAAAAGCTCCATCCCAGGACCCAGAGATTGTGACTTGAGCCAAAGGCAGACAATTAACCATCTGAGCCACCCAGGTACCCCTACTGTCTGGGTTTCTTTTATTTTATTTTTTAAAATATTGTGTTTATTTGACAGACAGAGTTCACAAACGGGCAGAGAAGCAGGCAGAGAGAGAGGAGGAAGCAGGCTCCCTGCTGAGCAGAGAGCCCAATGCGGGGCTCGATCCCAGGACCCTAGGATCATGACCTGAGCCAAAGGCAGAGGCTTTAACCCACTGAACCACCCAGGCACCCTACTGTCTGGGTTTTGATCGTGGCTTTCACTTATTGGTATTTGAACTTGGAAATAATACTTAAGAAGTGTGCACCTCAGTTCTGTAAACTGGTTGTAATGATATAATATACTTCGTATGAACAATACCTATCATAGTAGATGCTCAGTAAATGTTAGTTACTCATTATGAGAAATGAAATGTATGTATCTAATGTTCGAACACTGGTGATTTCTAATTTTTTTCTCTCAGTGACTGTTTTTGTTAGTTTGATGTTTGTATCCTAAAACCTTCCTAAAATTATGTTTAAGATTTACCATGTTGAGGTTAACTTTTCTTGGGAATGTTATAATAGTCCTTGAAATAAATGCCTTGAGTAATATTACTGGAGCTCAGTTTTGGGGTGGCATTTTTTATGTTTTACTTGAGGAACATAGAAGGCTGGAGCTGGAAGAAAACTTAGAGGCTGCTATTTACAAGAAGAGGGGGATCTGGACCCAGATGAACCTTCTGAAAATCACTGAACCAAGGGTAGAGGATCCTGAGACTTAAATCTTTTGTTTTTCTTGTTATGCTATTCTGCCCTTCTTCTCAGCAATTAAGTTGCATGTACATATTCTTTCTTCTTTATGTATGTATTTCTTAGAAGTGAAGAAGGCTGTTACGATTGGAAAATAAATTTGTCAGGCTAATTTATATGCAGACAGTATTTTCCTAGCTTTCTGATTCTAAATAATCCTTATACTATTGAACAAATGATTAGGCATTTTTCACATCTTAGGATGTAAGACCAATATTGTTAAATCTTTAATCATGCCCGGAGGCAATACATCAAAGGAATCAACCATTGTAATGATGATGACTTCAATTAACTATTTTGTAATCCAATAATGAATTTCAGTAGAGTTCTCGAAGAACTTTCCAGGCATTATTACCGTAATCTTCATTGCTCCTATTTGGTATTTATTTAGAGTCCTGAACATAATAAATAGAAAGGCACAGTCCCTCCCACCATAACTTTCATTTCTTAGTAGAATACACTGCAGAACAATGTGTTGACAAAAGGTAATATTTGCACCTAAATTTTACTACTGTGGATTAGTTATAGGTCTGTTGGTTCTTTATGAGAGAGGAAAGAAGAGGTAGAAAACAAATGAGGAATTGTTTTTTTGGCTGTCAGAAAGCCAGGCAAAAGCTCTTGCTAAATATTAAAGCTGCCTCAATCTCTAAATGAAGTTGCGATATTCACTTACTTCCCAAAACACATGCAAGAAAGATAACAAATAGTACTCATTACTTTTAACTCTGGAGAGCTGAGACATTAAGGATCCAGACAGTTGGATCCAGGACCTTGTGAAATTCTCTTAAACGAAACGAAATCAATTTGGTGTCTCCTTCTATACGACAATTTCTTTAACAACTCAGTGTCTTTCAGAGTCTAAATATATGTTTTCTTTTAACAATAACCATCAGCTTATTTAAGAAGTACCTGCCATTCTTGGTAGGCAGAGTGAAATGAGTAAGTGTGTGCACATACACCTATTATTTTAAAACCTAGTGGTCTTTGACTGACAGATCCTTTGATATGTGAAGGCTTGACAAAAATTCTGCTGTGTTTGGGGTGCCTGGGTCACTCTCAGTGGGTTAAAGCCTCTGCCTTGAGTTCAGGTCATGATCCCAGGGTCCTGGGGTAGAGCCCTGCATAGGGTTCTCTGCTCAGCAGGAAACCTGCTTCCTCCTCTGTCTCTGCCTACTTGTGATCTTTGTCACATAAATAAATTAAAAAATCTTTAAGAAAAAAAAATCAGCTGTGTTTGATCATTTCCTTAAAAGGCTCTTCTGGGTATAGGGAAAAAAAAAAGATGATATTCATGTTCGTTTCCCATTTTTTTAGTAATGTGACACCTAAAAGGGGAGAAAATAGAGCTTATCCACAAGCTGTTGAAGGCAATACTACGACCCCCTGGTGACTAAGATTTTTGTACTCATTTCTACAAAAACGGTGATTTTCTGTAAATTTATAATGCATGGTTCCTTTATGTTTCCACAGCTGTGTCTGGAGTGCATTTTATCTGAAGTATAGCTTAACTCTTCTCTCAAACATGTAAAAGTAGATCAGAAAGACAGTAGTGTATCCTATAATTTTAACTAATTATGAGTTTATTAGTATAATTTTTGTTGTATATACTAATGGGTAGAGAGAGTATGTGGAGCTTAAATAATAGGCTTATTATAAAACCATGTCTTAGAAAATACTGTTTTTTTAAATTTTAGTTAATGAATCTAATTATTTAATGTGTCCCACAGCAGTTTCTTTATTAATCCAAATAAAATGGGTTGTCAGTGATCAAAAAAAATTTCATTTCAAGCACATTCCTTATTGCTTGTCTTATTGTAACATTTCCAAGAAGTGCCTCTCCTATCCTTCTAAACTCTCTTATGCATTCTTATCCCTCACCTAGTGATACTCTCCCACTTCCTTCCTAAATAATTTGTTTTTGTATACCTGCATTCAGCTCAAGCAAGACCCTCTCTTTGGGACTATCCCTAGCCTCCATCAGTTAACTTTTTTAAAAATGTTTTTACCTTTATGTTGCTGTTGATTTCATAGCCTTCAGGAAATAAGAAATTAGGAAACAACAATAGAAAATGAGTATTTTTTATGGAACTCCAGTGCAGGTATCTGAGCAGAGAGCCAAATCATGGATGAACAGAACAAAAGCCACTGTAGTGTGGAACAGAGGCTTGATCCTAGTAGCCAACAAAACAAAATCCCATTTTTAGGGCTAGCCTATGATACTAAATATAAAAAGCCTGACTTATTTCTCTCCTAATCAGTTTTTAAAAAAATTATATACTATCAGAATACATCAATTTCACTTATATTTTCAAATTGCTTTTTATATAAATTTTCATAGTATTTTTTTATTTTGCTAGCTGGTAATAATTGTTCAAAATAATTGCACCTATTTCCTACAAGTTTCTGCTTTATACAACCATTCCCTAGAGGAATAACTCTTTCTCTGTATTCCAATGTATGTAGAAATGCTAATTTTGTTATATTGTATTGTATTATTATATTATATTATATTATGTTATAGCCTGGCCCATTTGACAACAGTCTTGGCCCTGTGACTGACTTTGGTCATTTGAACATGAAAAGATATAATGTATGACAGCTTTAAGAGCTAGCAAGAGATCACAACACTTTTTAATTTCATAGCTATGAAACTAGCAAGTTCCAGAACAAAAGGGATTTAAAATTGATAAACACAGTTAGCCCTAGGAATTTAACCAAACAATAGTGCTTCTTTACTATTGTAAATTACTGAGATTTGGAATTATTTGTTACTACAGCATAACTTATTTTTAGTTGATTAACATCTGCTTTGTCCATAGTTAGTTTACTTTTTAATTTGTTCCTTCTAGCTTGGTCATATTTTATTAAACATCAAATGAGAAATTCAACTGTTTAATTATTTTCTTAAAAAAAACTGATTTTGCTTTTTCACATCTCTATTTTATCTTTATGTTCTCTTTATTTACTAGTGTTTTTGACAAATTATCATTGTTAATAGACAATACCTTTATTTTATCATCACTTTTTTCTACTTTCTTTGGGTTTATTCTGTAAGTCTTTCACACCTTTTAAACATATCATTAGCTTATTTAGTCTTAACATTTCTGTTCTCAACTATATAATTTTTAAGCTATAAATCCCCTTTATTAGTGTTTTGCTTTAAGCCTACAAGTTTTAATGTATAATTTTGTTTTAATGTCTTTTTAAAACTGAGATAGTTCGAATATGTTTTCAAAATTTAAAGCAGATGGTTGTTGTCTTTGTTTATATTGTCATTATTGACTTTGAATTTAATTGTATTGCAAGCAAAGTAAGTGTTCAGTGTGAAAATGATTTTTGAACATCTCTAGGCAGGTTTTTTAAAAAAATATTTTATTTATTTATTTGACAGATAGAGATCACAAGTAAGCAAAGAGGCAGGCAGAGAGATTGAGAGGAGGAAGCAGCCTCCCTGCCGAGCAGAGAGCCCTGTGTGGGGCTCCATCCCAGGACCCTGGGATCATGACCCAGGCTGAAGGCAGAGGCTTTAACCCACTGAGCCACCCAGGTGCCCCTCTAGGCAGTTTTTAGTGCCAAATTTATAATATGTGTGCTACAATATAATTCGTATTTTCTCATTGTTAGGTGCAAGGTTCTGTGTATGTCCAACAAATCATACTTATTCATTATACAGATGCTTCTTACTTTCCTAATCTTTTTACTTTGATTTTTCATTAATTGAAAATTCTGTTAAAATTTTCTACTAAAATGGTGAATTTGTCCATTTCCCTGTTTTGCATGTTATTATAAGATAAGGCAATTTTATTAAGAAATAAAATGTTTAAAATAGTTATATTTTCTTACTGAGTTGCATCTTTAATCATGTTCTTAATGCTGCTTTTTCTTGATGTTATATCACATTAACAGTGTCAATACCAACTTTATTTTTGCTAGTATTTCCCTGTATATATTCTTCCATTTTTATCTTTCAGGATTTCTTTTACTTATTTTAAGAACATCTTATAAACATCATATCCCTAATATTTTTTAAAGATTTTTTATTTCTTTATGTAACAGAGAGAGAGATCACAAGTAGGCAGAGAGGCAAGCAGAGAGAGGGGGAAGCAGACTCCCTGCTGTGCAGACAGCCCACTATGGGTCTCAATCCTAGGACCTGAGATCATGACCTGAGCCGAAGGCAGAGGCTTTAATCCACTGAGCCACCCAGGTGCCCTATATCCCTAATTTTTAAAATCCCAATTTGAAAATATTTTGCTTTTAAATGAAATTTATTGAAGATTAATTGTCCATTGAAATCTGCTTCTGCTTTTTCCTGCTGTTTCATTTCACTGTTTACATTGACTTTCTAGCCTTGATCAAAAATTTTACGTATGTTCTGTACATTTGTACCTCTCATTCTATTTTTTCTATGGAATTCTGTCTACTTCTTTCTATTTCTTTGAAAACTGAGCTTTATATTTCTTTCCTTGTAGAGGTTATTATTTGGAAGTTACATTTACTAAAGGGTAGAATATATATTTTAAAAATAGAATTTATTTTATTTTAAGATTTTATTTTTTTATTTGAAATACAGAGATCACAAGTAGGCAGAAAGGCAGGCAGAGAGACAAGAAGGGAAGCAGGCTCCCTGCTGAGCAGAGAGCCCAATTCAGGGCTTGATCCCAGGACCCTGGGATCATGACCTGAGCCGAAGGCAGAGGCTTTAACCCACTGAGCCACACAGGCGCCCCTATATTTTAATACCATGACAAAAAAAATAAGGACCATGGAGCTCTCTAACTTATTTTCATTCCTTATAAAATTCCATGCCCTTTGGTTTTGACTTTTTTTTAACAACCAAAAAAGAAATAGCATTTTTATTATTTACATAGAGAAAGTTTAGATTCACCTGTTTATTTTTTCTCACTACTAATATAATTTTCTTCTTCCCAGAGTACATTTTTTTTAGAACTCCCTTTACTTTAGGTCTTTTTTTGGTATACTATCGTTTTTCTTTATCTGAAAGTGTTTTATTTCATTCTCATTCCTAACAGGGTCCTCCAGCCCATGACCATATGGCCACACTCCATGGGTCTCAGGATCCCTGAGTGTCCAAAGGACGAGAATGATCCCAGTTACTTGCTTTACCTTTTTCAGGGTTGGTTCCTAATCCACTTTGGGGGAGGGGAACACGAGTAGGCAGACCATAATTTCAGGCAGAACCTCAAACTGTCAGGCTCGAAAATTTAGGACTCTTTAAAAAACCCAAATCCTGGCTTTTGGGAGCTGGTTCTTTTTTTTTTTTTTTTTTTTAAATTTTATCTATTTATTTGACAGAGATCACAAGTAGGCAGAAAGGCAATCAGAGAGAGAGGGGAGGAAGCAGGCTCCCTGCTGAGCAAAGGGGCTTAATCCCAGGACCCTGGGATAACGACCTGAGCCGAAGACAGAGGCTTTAACCCACGGAGCCACCCAGGCGCCCCACAGATGCTGTCTTAATACAAAACAAGTGGTACCAAGAAAGGACTTTTTGGGGAGTTGAATAGGAATAATGTTTGCTCTGTCTCAGCTTCGGTTTTCAGAATGGTGGGTGAAGGGTCCATGTGCGATGGGGATGGGAGGTGGGAGTGGGACTCAGAAAGAGCCCTTCTTCCTCTCTGAAATATTTTCACAGCCAGCCCCTCTTCCTTGGGTTTAAGGTCACTCTTTCTTCAGTGCCTGCAGGGTTCTGGGGGGCTCCAGTTGAGCATAGGAGTTGTCGGGTTCTGCCTGTACTCGGGAGAAATGCTGGGTTTTTGAAGTACTGGAGTCTCCTAAGGACACACACAACCATGGCCACTGTGGGTGTGGGGAGGTGGGGACCTGCAAAGAAAAAGAAAATTAGATTTGTTAACATCCCGACATGTTACAATATCCTACTTCAGTTTTTTGTTTTTTTTTTAAGTTTCTTTTTTAAAATTAAGAAATCTGGTTAAAGATTATTTACTGTTCTTTTAAAGGAGTTCTCTTTTTCTGTCTTGAAGAAATTCTTTTAGCTGCTGCATACAGTTTTATTTTCAATCATCTGTATTTCTTTTAATCATTGAATACATTTTGTATTTCTTGTACCTGTGAATTTAGGTCTTTCACTGGTTCTGAATAATTTTATTCTTTATCTCTTAAATACTTCTTTCAATCAGGTCTCTTCCTAGATGTATATTAGAACTTACTGTCTGGTATTCATCCTTTCTGATGGAGGCATAATGCTCCATTGTATAAACAATGAATCTTGGAACATTGAAAAAATACAATTAAATTAAAAAAAAAAGAACTTACTGTCTGTACTTTAAGACCTTTTTTTGGGGTGTGTGTGTGTGTGTGTGTGTATCCTTGTCTAAGTTCTCTCTGAGTAGATTCATTAGAATTTTCTTTCAGTTGGATTATTCTTTTTCAGCTATGTCTCCTATGCTCTTTAATCCATGTTTTGAGTTTTTTTCTAACGGTTATATATTTTAATGAAAAAACTTCTATTTTTCCCTTTTTCAGATATGCCTATTGATTACTCATCTTTATAATTCTGATTTTCTCTTCTTTGAGCATCCACTTCTAGGAATATATATACAAACAATTAGATAGCTTTAATATCAGAAGTACTGAGTAGTCTTAAATATGTTTTTTGTTGGCCTACTTCTCATTCATGACATTTTACTTGATTGTATTATTAACAGAATCTAGATATTTAGCTCAACAAATCACAAACTCCAAAAATTTGGAGGCCTAAGTTGATGAGATTGTCTTCCACAAGAGATTTGCTTTTGCTTCTCTGTGATAAAGAGTCCAATATGATGTTTGAAATACAGCTTCTTTGCTTATTACTAGCAATGCCTTTAGAGCAAGCCTCTAGAGCAAGCCTTTTATATGTGTTCATTGATCAATATTCTATGAGACCATTTCTTATGGGACCCATGGAGATTTCTCTTCTTTCCTATGAGCCTAAAAATACAAGGATAATTTTATGCATAATTTGTAGCATAAGGATTGCTTTGAGTATCTAGCCCCTAAAGTTATATTTTCTACTTTCAAAATCCCTTTTAGTCAAAGAATTGATGTATTGACATTTTGAATGCTGTTGAAATAAACCTACATAGTGTTAAAATTAAATGATATTTCTTTTTCTTTTTCTTTTTTTTCTTCTTATTGGTAATTTTATTTGGGAAAGAAACAACGCAAGTCGGGGGAGGGACAGAGGAAAAGGGACCAGCAGGTTCCCCTTCTCAGTGGGGAGCCCACTCTGGGGCTAGATACCAGGACCCTGAGATCATGACCTGAACTGAAGTCAGATGCTTAACCCACTGAGCTGCCCAGGCAACCCAAAATATATTGATATTTCCATTAGCAGGTATTTATGTATATATTTTCATCAATTAAGTTATGTGGCAAATTTATTAAATAAGATATCATTGGTTATGGGTAGGGATAAAAACTTAGAGAATATTATTTCTTTCTTTACAACTGTATTATATTATACAATTTAAATTATGAGCCTATGAAGTTAGAAACTTTCTTTTTTATTTAATATATAAACATGATTTAAATTGATTATATTTGTTTTAATGAAATAAGGTACTGAATTAGTAGCTAATGCTTTGGAGAGTGTTTATATAATAGAGAAGCCTGCTATCATAAATCACTTTGGTGAATAGTTTTTTATTGAAGATCATCAGAGTCAGCACAAAAATAAATTCAAATCAAAGTATAGCTGCACACATTTTAAGACTTTAATAGAATTAATATACTCATTAGGCTTACTCTTAATGTTTAATCCACATCTTTAAGTAGTATTTAGATAAAGTTTCTTTCATTTCTATTTCTGTTTTACCAAAAATGTATGTATTATGGAATATAAATATCTTTTGCAATGATGCCTTAGGTATACTATTGTATACATTAATTTTTATACCTGAAAGGCTAAAATTAATTTGATATTTTAGAGTGTTGTCAAGTTTATTTAGAATAAAATAGAAAATCCACATTTTGTCAATAAAACTGAGAGTTGCTCCTGCCATTCAAGGCCAAACAAAAGCTACATTTATTAATACATTAATAGTCAATTAATTTTTAGCATTCCTTTATGAGAATACTGCATCATATAGCTATACATTTCAGTGAATCCTGATCCTAGAATGATATCATAAAAATGACAACTAAATATTTATTGCTTTCTGTATCTTCTTGCTGTTTGTGAAAGTATTGCATTAAGACTCTTAATAATATTTCATTCTTAATTTCTGTAATAAGAATAGAAGCTCTACCATAGTGTTCGCAGAGTGAAAACTACATGGATAAATTGTTTATATCCCAGAAATTAAGCCCACAATGAATCTACTTGATTTTTTAAAAAATATAATCTTTATTTTAGGTTTTAATGTATCTTTATAGTTTTAAGAAATCCATTTTTCTTCTTTGAAAATTCTGTGCTACCCTAGCAGAAAGGAACCGTCTCTTGAATCTAAAAGGGAAAGACCCCTGGCAAAAACAATGTGCCAGGCAGGGTACCACATATATAACCTACATTAGGACATTAAAGTCATTAAAAAACATAGGAGGTAAATGGTAGTATTATGGCCAGTTTACAAAGGAAAGTGATATGGTAAATTGACTCTCTCAATATTTCTTTATCTTGTTATGATAGCTTGAATTTCTATAAAATCAAGATTGAAAATGGGAAGTATAAATTATAAAGATTTCCTCGAGTACACATAGCTTTGTTAGACATGGAAGCTAAAAGTGACCACTTCAAAATGGCAGCAGTATAGTTCTCTTGAAGCTTTTGAGCAAAGTATTTAATTTTTCTTCTGTGGGAGTTCTGCTAAGTGGCTCTAGTGTCCAAAGGGTCCCTTAACTGAATGTTGCCAAACTAACCACAGTGGTTGGGTCCCTCACCAAGCCAGCTTTACAAAGTTATCCTGGAGGGCTTTCCTGATAGGTTAAACTAAGCTCTTCAGTTCTTTATTTCTTTCTTTCAGATTTTATTTATTTATTTGACACAGAGAGAGCATGTAGGCAGAGTGGTGGGTAGAAGGAGAGGGAGATGTGGGGCTGGATCCTAGAAGACTGGGGTCACGACCTGAGCTGAAGGCAGCCTCTTAATCAACTGAGCCACCCAGGTGCCCCAAGCTCTACAGTTCTTGAACATTTCTTTATGTCACTTAAAACCCTATAATAAATTGCTTTCTTCTTAAAATTTTTTCTTCTTCAGTCTTAAGCAGGTTATGTTTTCTGCAACTATACTCTGGTGTGTAAATCAGAGAAGGAAACTGAGGCCAAAAAAGGCAAAGTAACAACATATGTAAAGCTAGTTAATTATAGACCCAAAATTTGAGTCAAGTAAGTGTGGGCCAGTGCCCCAAATGTTCACTTATACAGCTTTGCCTGTAAATCAGATATTTGACGGGCAGATATGTGACATGCTATCAGAAAGGGGCTCTTTGGGAAATTCAATGGGTATTTGAATAAAGTTTTTAATGAAATGCAAAATCAGGGGCGCCTGGTTGGCTCAGTGGGTTAAAGTCTTTGCCTTCGGCTCAGATCATGATCCCAGGGTCTGGGGATCAAGCCCTGCATTGGGCTGTCTGCTTAGCAGGGAACCTGACCACCCCCCCCCAACTACTTGTGATCTCTGTCTGTCAAATAAATAAATAAAATCTTAAAAAAAATGCAAAATCATAAAAATTGTTCCCATATAACTCCAAAATTATGAAAACACATGAAATGCTTTCCAAAAGAATGAATGTGTAGACTTAACCGTACTTGAAATCAGTGGTGCCTGATATATAGTTGTGTGACTTATTCAACTTTATTATGAATTATCATACTGATTAAAACAGTGACAGGCTTATTCAAATCATTGCTAAAAAATAATCTAAAAGAAAACAGAAAACCAGGAATAAAGAAACAAAATGAAAGAAAACACATTTTCTGGAGAGAAGTCAAGATGGCGGTGGAGTAGCGACTGAGATGAACATCAGGTTGTGGGAGTTCAGCTAGATAGTTATCAAACATTCCAGACACCTACAAACCCAACAGGAGATCGAAGAGAAGAAGAGCAGCAATTCTAGAAACAGAAAATTGACCCCTTTCTGAAAGGTAGGACCAGTGAAGAAGTGAATTCAAGCAATGGGAAGATAGACTGCGGGGGGGGGGGGGGGGCAACTCTTGGCAAGTTGTGGAACAACAGAGCATAAAATTTGAATTTTTAAAAGTCTGCTTCACTGAGGGACATTGCTCCAGAAGCTAAGTGGGGACAGTGTGGTCTCAGGTCCCACGGGGTCACAGAAGGATCGGGGGTGTCTGAGTGTAGCAGAGCTCACAAATATCAGAGCAGGGAAACTGGTTGCAGAGATGGACCTGAGGAGTGAGCTCTCAGCTCATGGTTACCTTAAACTGTGATCTGCGGCACAATTAGGCCACTGCTCTTTGAGCAGGGACACCACAAGTGGCAGATCCAGGGAGACCCACCTTCATCTGCCAGAAGAACAGAGCAGTAGGAATCTGCTCTGTTTGGAGACTCCAAACAGGGCCATATGACAGAGACAGAAACAGTCAGTCACAGGCCAGGTGAGCTCAGAGTGAGGCTGGAGATCAGGGAGATAGGGGTGACTAAGTGCTTTTCTCAAAGGGTACACTGAGGAGTGGGGCCCTGAGCTCTCGGCTCCTCTGGGCCAGAGATTGGAAGGCCACCATTTTCATTCCTGTCCTCCAGAGCTCTACAAAAAGCGTTCAGGGAACAAAAGCTCCTGAGAGCGAACCTGAGCAGATTACTCAGCCTCGCCCTTGGCAAGGGTGGTGCAATTCTGCCTCAGGTAAAGATTTGAGATTTGAGAATCATGCAACAGGCCCCTCCCCCAGAAGATTAGCAAGAACATCCAGCCAAGACCAAGCTCACTGATCAAGGAGAACAGTAGAATTCCAGAGGAGGGGAAAGCAAAGCATGGAATTCATGGCTTTCTCTCTGTGATTCTTTAGTCTTGCAAAGTTAAATTTTTTAAATTTATTCTTCTTATTCTAATTCTTTAACTTTTCCTCTTTCCTCTTTTAACATTTTTAAACTAGTTTATCTTAACAATACCTTTCTAGAAAAGAAAAATCTTTCTGAACCTTCATTATTATAGTCATATTTTATCCTTCACTGTATCGAGCTTTATTTTTTGTATATATTATAGGGTTTTTTTTCCTCTAAAAAATTTTAGCATACAATTTCTTCTAATAGATCAAAATACACTCTAAATCTACCACAGGGCTTTGTTCTAGTCTCCATCCTGAGCAAATTGTCTCCACTTTCTTTTTCTTTTCCCAACCAACTTATCAATTCCTTTTTTAGAATTTTTGAAAAAATTTTCATCTTTACAGTCATATTCCATCCCTTCATCATGTTTACCCTTATTTTTGTATATATATAAGTTTTTCTTTCTTTAAAATTTTGGGAGGTAGTTTCTTCTAAGAGACCAAAATATACCCAAAACCAAGGGGTGGCTCTGTTCTATTCACCAGTCTAATTATATATATATATATATATATATATATATATATATATATATATTCAACAGTCCAATATATATTTATACATATAACTTTTAATTTTTTTTTAAATTTCTTTTGACCCTCTTTCTTCCCCTGGTTTGGGGTCTCTTCTGATTTGGTTAGCATACATTATTCTGGGGTCTTTACCACAATTTTAGTATTATATTCTCTCATTCATATATTCTTATCTGGATAAAATGACAAGGCAGAAAAACTCGCAACAACAACAAAAAGAACAAGAGGCAGTACCAAAGGCTAGGGACTTAATCAATACAGACATTGGCAATATTTCAGATCTAGAGTTCAGAATGACAATTCTCAAGGTGCTAGCTGGGCTCAAAAATGGCATAGAAGATATTAGAGAAACCATGTCTGGAGAATAAAAGCTCTTTGTGGAGAAATAAAAGAACTAAAATCTAACCAAGGGGAAATCAAAAAAGCTCTTAATGAGGTGCAATAAAAAATGGAGGCTCTTACTGCTAGGATAAATGAGGCAGAAGAAAGAATTAGTGATATAGAAGACCAAATGACAGAGAATAAAGAAGCTGAGCAAAAGAGACAAATAACTACTGGACCACGAGGGAAGAATTTGAGAGATAGGTAATACAATAAGACTAAGCAATATTAGAGTAATTGGGATTCCAGAAGAAGAAGAAAGAGAGAGGGGGCAACAGAAGGTATACTTGGAGCAAATTATTGTAGAGAATTTCCCAAATACGGCAAAGGGAACAAGCATCAAAATGCAGGAGGCATAGAGAACCCCTCTCAAAATCAATAAAAATAGGTCCACACTCCATCAACTTATAGTAAAACTTAAAAGTCTTAATGACAAAGAGAAAATCCTGAAAGCAGCCCTGGGACAAGAAGTCTGTAACACACAATGGTAAAAATAGTAGATTGGCAGCATTAGATTTACCCACAGAGAACTGGTAGGCCAGAAAGAACTGGCATGATATATTCAGAGCACTAAATGAGAAAAGCAGACAGTCAAGAATGCTATATTCAGCTAGAGTATCATTGAAAATAGAAGGAGAGAGAAAAAGCTTCCAAGACAAACATAAACTAAAAGAATATCCAAACACCAAACCAGCCTTAGAGGAAATATTGAAAGGGGTCCTCTTAGCAAAAAGAGACACTAAAAGTAGTAGACCAGAAAGGAACAGAGACAATATACAGTAATAGTCACCTTACAGGCAATATAATGGCACTAAATTCATATCTCTCAGTAGTTATCCTGAATGTAAATGGGCTAAATACCCCAGTCAGAAGACACAGGGTATCAGAATGGATATAAACAACAACAACAACAACAAAAAACCATCAATATGCTGCTTACAAGAAACTCACTTTAGACCCAAAGACACCTCCAGATTTAAAGTGAGGGGGTGGAAAATAATTTACCATGCTAATGGACATCAAAAGAAAGCTGGGGTGGCAATCCTTAGATCAACTATATTTTAATCCAAAGACTATAATAAGAGATGAAGAAGGACACTATATCATACTCAAAGGGTTTGTCCAACAAGAAGCTCTAACAATTTTAAATATCTATGCCCCCAACATGGGAGCAGCCAACTATATAAACCAATTCATAAAAAAATCAAAGAAACACATCGACAATAATACAGTAATAGTAGGAGGTTTGAACAACGCCTCTCACTGAAATGGACAGATCATCCAAGCAAAAGATCAACAAGGAAATAAAGGCCTTAAATGACACACTGGACCAGATGGACATCACAGATATATTCAGAACATTCCATCCCAAAGCAACAGAATACACATTCTTCTCTAGTGCACATGGAACATTCTCCAGAATAGACCACATCGGTTCTCAACCAGTACTAAAAGATTGGCATCATTCCTTAATGTTTTCAGACCACAATGCTTTGAAACTGGAACTCAACCACAAGAAAAATTTGGAAGGAATGCAAGCACTTGGAAGCTAAACCTTGCTTAAGAATGTTTGGATCAACCAGGAAATCAAAGAAGAACTTAAACAATTCATGGAAACCAGTGAGAATGAAGACACTTCATTCTAAAACCTATGGGATACAGCAAAGGAGATTCTAAGGGGGAAATACATAGCCATCCAAGCCTCCCTCAAAAAAATTGAAAAATCCAGAATATTCCAGCTCTCTTTACACCTTAAAGAACTGGAGAATCAACAACAAATTAAACCAACCCCCCTCCCCACACAAAAAGGGAAATAAGATTAGAACAGAGATAAATGAGATAGAAAGTAGAGATGTAGTAGAACACATCAATGAAACTAGAAGCTGGTTTTTTGAATGAATCAATAAGATCTATAAACCATTGGCCAAACTAATCCTAAAGAAAAGAGAGAGGACCCAAATTAATAAAATTATGAATGAAAAGGGAGAGATCACGACTAACACCAAGGAAATAGAAGCAATCATTAGAAATTATTATCAAAAGTTATATGCCAATAGGTTAAACAGACCAGACAAAATGTACCCATTCCTGGAACCTATAAACTGAGAACTGAATCAGGAAGAAATTGACAACCTGAATAGACTAATATCTAGTAACGAGATTGAAGCAGTGATTAAAAACCTCCCAAAAAATAAGAGCCCAGGACCTGACATATTCTCTGGAGAATTCTACCGAACATTCAAAGAAGAAATAAAATGTATTCTCCTGAAGCTGTTTCAAGAAATAGAAACAGAAGGAAAACTTCCAGACTCTTTTCATGAAGCCAGCGTTAGCCTGACCACAAACCAGGCAAGGACCCCACCAAAAAGAATTTTAGATCAATATCCCTGATGAATATGGATGCCAAGATTCTCAACAAGATCCTAGCTAATAGGATCCAACAGTGCGTTAAAAATATTATCCACCATGACCAGGTGGGATTTATCTATGGGATGCAAGGGTGGTTTAACATTTACAATCAATGTGATAGAACAAATTGACAAGAGAAGATAGAAGAACCTCTCAATTGAGAAGAACTCCTCTCAATTGATACAGAAAAAGGATTTGACAAGATACAGCGTCCGTTCCTGATTAAAACCATTCAAATTATAGGGATAGAGGGAACATTCTTCAACTTCATAAAATCTGTCTATGAAAAACCTACAGCAAATATCATCCTCAATGGGGAAAAGCTGAGATCCTTCCCTTTGAGACTGGGAACACGACAAGGATGCCCACTCTTGCTACTCTTATTCAACATAGTACTAGAAGTCCTAGCAATAGCAATCAGACAACAAAAAGAAATAAAAGGTATTCAAATTGGCAGTGAAGAAGTCAAACTCTCTCTCTTCACAGGCGACATGATACTTTATATAGAAAACTCAAAAGACCTCACCTCCAAACTACTAGAACTCATAGAGCAATTCAGTAATGTGGCAGGATACAAAATCAATATACATAAATTAGTTGCTTTCTTATACACTAACAATGAAAATATAGAAAGGGAAATGAGACTCAATTCCATTTACTATAGCACCAAGAACCATAAGATACCTGGGACTAAACCTAATCAAAGAGATAAAGATCTGTACTTGAGGAACTACAGAACACTCATGAAAGAAACACTTATGAAAGAAATTGAAGAAGACCCAAAAAGATGGAACCGCATTCCATGCTTATGAATTAGAAAAATAAACACTGTTAAAATGTCTATATGGCCTAAAGCAATCTATACTTTCAATGCCATCCCGATCAAAATTCCACCCACATTTTTCAAAGAGCCAGAACAAACCATTTCTAAAATTTGTATGGAACCAGAAGAGACCCCGAGTTGCTAAGGAAATGTTGAAAAAGAAAAACAAAACTGGTGGGGGCATCATGTGACCTGATTTCAAGCTTCACTATAAAGCTGTGATGACCAAGACCGCATAGTACTGGCACAGAAACAGACACATAGACAGTGGAACAGAATAGATAGCCCAGATATGGACCCTCAACTTTATGGTTAAATAATCTTTGACAAAGCAGGAAAAAATATACAGTGGAAAAAAGACAGTCTCTTCAATAAATGGTGCTGGGAAAATGGGACAACTATATGTAGAAGAATGAAACTCGACCATTTTCTTATACCACACACAAAGATAAACTCGAAATGGATACAAGACCTCAATGTGAGGCAGAAATCTATCAAAATCTTAGATGAAAACATAGGTAGTAATCTCTTCGACAGGCCACAGCAATTTCTTTCAATATATGTCTCCAAAGGCAAAGGAAACAAAAGTGAAAATGAACTTTTGTTACCTCATCAAGATCAAAAGCTTCTGCACAGCAAAGGAAATAGTCAACAAAACAAAGAGGCAACCAGCAGAATGGAGAAGATATTTGCAAATGACACTACAGACAATGGTCTGGTATCCAAGATCTATAAAGGACTCCAAATTCAACATACACAAAACAGATAATCATGTAAAAAAACGTGCAGAAGGCATGAACAGACCTTCTCCAAAGAACACATACAAATGGCTAACAGACACATGAAAAAATGTTCATCATCATTAGCCGTCAGGGAGATTCAAATCAAAACCATATGGAGATACCACTTTATACCAGGGAGAATGGCCAAAATTAACTGACAGTAAACAACATGTGTTGCAGAGGATGTGTGTCAAGGGGAACCCTCTTACACTGTTGGTGGGAATGCAAGTTGGTGCAGCCACTTTGGAAAACAGTGTGGAGATTCCTTAAGAAATTAAAAATAGAGCTACCCTATGACCCTGAATTGGACTACTGGGTATTCACCCTAAAGATACTGATGTAATGAAAAGAAGGGCCATCTGTACCTGAATGTTTATAGCAGCAATGGCCACAGTCGCCAAACTGTGGAAAGAACCAAGATGCCCTGCAGTATACAATGGAGTATTATGCCTCCATCAGAAAGGATGAATACCCAACTTTTATATCAACATGGATGGGACTGGAAGAGATTATGCTGAGTGAAAGAAGTCAAGCAGAGAGAGGTAAGTGTCATATGGTTTAATTTACTTGTGGAGCAAAAAGAATAACACGGAGGACATTGGGAGATGGAGCGGAGAAGTGAGTTGAGGGAAATTGGAGGGGGAGACAAACCATGAGAGGCTGTGAACTCTGAGAAACAAACAGGGTTTTGTTGGAGAGGAGGATGGGGGTTGGGTGATACTGGTGGTGGATATTATGGAGGGCACGTATTGCATGGAGAATTGGATGTGGTACATAAACAAAGAATGCTGGAACACTGAGAAGAAATAAAATAAAATGGAGAAAAAATGATAGTGCTTTTCAGTCATATATCAAATATTTTGAGTAGTTCATTATGCAACCCTTGATCTTACTTAAATCTTCTGTTTTAGCAGGCCTGTAGTGGCACCAGGCTCATAGGGTAAAGAAGATGGTGCTTCATTACTACTTTGTGGGAGTAAAAGTCAAGGTTTCCTACTTAGCCTTTGTTGACATTTCAGGGGGTTGGGAGGATACATCAATACTGCAGGGTGGGGTTAAAGTTTAAAGTCTTCCTACAGCCTCTACTGATACCATCCTGGCTGAGATAAGAGGAATACCTTGTTCTTGTTTCCGTATGTCCTCCATCAGCACTCTGTGGGGTAGCCATTTTCCTGCCTGATGAAATTGAAGTGTTAGACTACCTAGCTAGGTTTACCTGACTTTTATCATCACTCCAGTAAGGAGTTATGGCCATTGCTGAAATGTGTGAAGGTGAGGTCACAATTTTGTCCAAGACATGTAGGCAAAGTAAGATGATTATTTATTTATTTATTTTTAAAAAAGATTTTATTTATTTATTTAACACACACACACACAGAGATCACAAGTAGGCAAAGAGGCAGGCAGAGAAAGAGGGGGAAAACAGGCTCCCCACTGAGTAGAGCGCCCAATGCAGGGCTGGATTCCAGGACCCCAAGATCATGACCTGAGTGGAAGGCAAAGGCTTAACCCACTGAGCCACCCAGGTGCCCTAAGATGATTATTTAAAGGATTTATGTCTTGCTAACCTACCATTTCTTGGTCCTTTTCTCTAGAGAGAAACCTTTTAATTTTTTTAAATTTTAAATAAAAAAAAATGTGTTTATTATGGCAAAAGCACTTTACATATCTGCCTTTTTTTTTTTTTTTTTGAGATCTGTTCTCTTAACAGAATTTAAAGTGTACAATACAGTATTGTTAACTGTAGGTACAATGTCAGAGTAAATCTCCAGAACTTACTCATCTTCTTTAACTCAATGTTTATGCCTATTGATTACCGCTCCCCATTTCCCTCTGTCATGCCCCACCCATGACAACCACCTTTCTGCTCTTTCTAGGTGTTTGACTATTTTAAATAAGTCATATAAGTGAAATGATTTTGAATAAGTCACATGTGAAATACAGCATTTGTCTTTCTGTGACTATTTATTATCATTTATAAATATATTTATATGTATTATAATATGTGTAATAAATATTATTTATAAATATTATTTCACTTGGACTAATGCCCCCTAGGTGCATGCATGTTATGGTATATTGCAGAATTTCCTTCTTTTTTGAAGGTGGAATAAGATTTATATAAATGTAAATAACATTCATCTTTCAGTGGACATTTAGGTTGTTTACACATCTTGGGTTTTGTGAATAGTGTTGGAGTGGACTTGGGAATGTAGATAGCTCTTCAAGATGCTGATTTCAGTCCTATGTCATAAATACCCAGAAGTAGGATTGCTAGATCAGCAGCAACAGAAACAATATGGAAGTTCCTTTAAAAATTAAAAAGAGAGGCTTTTTCTTGAGTTACTTTTTTTCTGAGGTTTCCAGAATACTGGCTTTTCTAGTACCAAGTGTGGAACTGAGGAGACTTACCACCATGTTGATGCTGAGATCGTTATCCAGTCTACTTTCTTCTTTTCATTTTTTAAGGCCTCCTTAGGTTTGTGTTATTTATAATATTTAGGGTTAATATGTGTACTTAGTAGAAGAAATAGAAATTTATCTAGTTCATCTTGTCCCAGACTCAAAAACCTTGCAGTACCCTTTAACTTGGTATCTCTGTTTTCTCTTTTTGCTCTCCCTAAGAAAGGGAAATTTAAATTTAAATTAAAGAATGAAAATAAGCTACAAGTAAATCAATAAAAGAAGTAGGGTAGAACAATATAATTAATTGTTCTAGCAGAAAATATATTTTTATTTTATAAACATATCTATATTTTACAAATTGTGCCTTTGAAGGTTTCTTTTTTTTTATCTACCTTTGCCTCTTTCAGTTTTATCCCAGTGTCTAATTATTACTTTCTTTTATTTCAGTGTCCTCTTTTCTATGGTATGATACTGATAAAGATTTTTAGATGCTTTGTATTTCATCTTCAAAGCGTCTCTTCTGCAGTATAGGCAATAGCAATTTTCTTCAGCCTTTTATTGATACAGATTTGATTCGGGGCTATTTGAGAATTAGTTTTATATTTTCTTCCCTCTCAGACCCTCACCTAAAATGTTTACTATTATATATTTCCAAATCAGTAGTACATTACTATCTTCATTGAATCATTTTCTAGTGAGATGAACAAATAAATAGTTCTTACTCATTTAACTTGAGATCTGGGATTAATTTAGAAAGAGGAAAATAAAACTGTCATATCAAAATATTATATCTGTTTTTTTCTTAGCAATACAACTAAAACTGGATACATAACTGGGTTATGTAAATAATAATGAAACATTTATAAAGTTATTATATCTAATAGAGGAAGAGAGTTATATAAACATACTGTGTTCACTTTCAGTGACAACTATGATAGTAAAATATTTTGGGTTTTGTTTTTTGGTAATATTACATAATTTGGTAATCTATCTTTTTTAGGGGAACATAGAAATTCAATAAGAAAACATTTTGTTTGTTTAAAAGGACATTAGAATTGTGATCAACATTTATGATGTAGAACTGTAGAGTATAGCTACAATTCATTGACCACTTACAATAATATTATTTTCATTTGCTGTATAATTGAGTTTTTACAAAAAGCTTTGGAAGTATGTATTAACTCTTTTACATATGAGACAAGTGAAGCTCAGGGACTTTAAGCAACTTTGTCACTGTTGTAATTATTAAATACAAGATCCAGCTCCATCTACAGTGTAAATCTACCTTTCAGTATTATTTGCCACCTTATAGTACATTAACTATTTTAAGATTATTTAATTTAGTGAATAATATTTCACTAAATGGGCAAATTATATTTCTTCAGTTTTGCCAGGTCTTTCTCCTTCCTTCCTCCTCCATCTTTTTTTTTTTTTTTAATATTATTGAATAATAACATGGACCATTTATTTATTTCTTTTTTAATTTTTTTTCTTTTTATAAATATATATTTTTATCCCCAGGGGTACAGGTCTGTGAATTGCCAGGTTTACACACTTCACAGCACTCACCAAAGCACATACCCTCCCCAATGTCCATAATCCCACCCCCTTCTCCCAAACCCCCTCCCCCCAGCAACCCTCAGTTTGTTTTGTGAGGATAAGAGTCACTTATGGTTTGTCTCCCTCCCAATCCCATCTTCTTTCATTTATTCTCGTACCCACTTAAGCCCCCATGTTGCATCACCACTTCCTCATATCAGGGAGATCATTTATTTTTTAAATGGGAGAGAACTCATTTCCATCTTACAAAGGATTTCACAATATAGAAGAATCGATAAGCAAATTTTTCTGAAGTTCTGACTCTTTCTTGAAGGTAGATATATGATGCTGTGCTGATAGGATTTTTTAATGCCTCAGTGGAAATTTATACGGATAGCTGAGTACTTTTTGGAATGGAGGAGGCCAGAATCTGAAATGTAAGAGGTGTGTGAACAACATCCTCTGTATTAGCATGTTAACTAAGCATATCAGAACTTAAAAAAAAAAAAAATCAGATGATTATTTAAGATACTTTTCAAAGGGTATAAGAGGCATGATTATTTCCTTTGAATAAAACAAATTTCACATAGTTTTCCCCATAGGCTTAGATGTATGCAAAACTACTTTCTTGTCTACTGCTCATGCTCTTCTGTCTTCTTTCCCATTCTGACCTCTAGGGAGAATGGTTTTCCATTTGTCCAGGTCCTAGGTCCTCTTTTTCTACTTCTTTTTAATCATATTGAGAATTTCTGACAACCCACCACTTCTGAAATCCAGAGAAAGAAAAATGTTCATCTTAAATTTCCTATTTTAAAACTTTGATTTAATGGAAATTTATTATTATTATTTTGCTACAAACATAAATAATCTTCATTTTTTAAAAGATTTTATTTATTTATTTGACAGAAAGACAGAGAGAGAGGGAACACAAGCAGGGGGAGTGGGAGAGGGAGAAGCAGGCTTCCTGCTGAGCGGGGAGTCCCATGCAGGGCTCCATCCCAAGACCCTGGGATCATGACCTGAGCCTAAGGCAGATGCTTAATGACTGAGCCACCCAGGCGCCCCATAAATAATCTTTAGATTAGAGAGCTTGAAATTTCTTTTTTAAGATTCTGTTTATTTATTTGTCAGAGAGAGTGAATACATGAACAAGGGAGCAGTAGATAGAAGGAGAAGCAGGCTACCTGCTGAGCAAGTAGCTTGGCTCCAGTTTTGATCCCAGGACCCTGGGATGATGACTGGAGCTGAAGGCAGTTGTTTACCTGATTGAGCCACCCAGGTATCCCCTTAAAATGTTTCTTTCCTGAGGAGACATCTTAAAATGTCTCCAGTGATTGAGAAATAGAGGGGAAAAGAGAGCCATTTGATATAGATTATAATATTAAAATGAAAATTCTTGTCAAACCCTAAATAAATTTCAGTATTATGAATATGAATTATTACCAAGAGTAATAATAGTAGCTAACATTTACTGTTTTCTTACTATGTGCATTCAACTAAATGTTTTACACTAGTTATTTCTTATGTGGTAGATATTAAAAATATTTTCATTATATAGATAATAGAATCTAGGTTAAGCAAATCAAATCACTTATCAATTGGAGAGAGACTCAAGATTTGATCATAGCTGCACTACGTCTATAACTTACATTCTAAGCCACTGCAGGATACTCCCTCTAAAAGGTGCCGAGGCCCAATAGAGACATATGCACATTGTAAAGACAGATATCACTCTTTAAATATTTTTCTTAACTCCATTTTTACTGACTTGCATTTTTCAGGTATTTTTTTATGAACCTTGACTGACCTGAGAATAAAAAAAATGCCACTGGTTTCAGTTGACAACTGATATAGTCTCTTAGATTTTCATGTGATTTCTCAAGCTGCTTGTGGGAGTTTAAACATGCCATCTTGGGAGGAAAAGAGAAAGTACTTCCATTGGTTATAAAAAATTTCCAACAGTAGTATTTATTATTGATTTTATCAGAGCCTCACTGGATATTATGCTATAACAACAACAAAGAAATGCAAAGACCTGTGGTCAAAAGATATAAGGTAATTCTTTAGAAAAAAGGGGTACCTGGGTGGCTCAGTGGGTTAAAGCCTCTGCCTTTGGCTCAGGTCATGATCCCAGGGTCCTGGGATTGAGCCCCACATCGGGCTCTCTGCTCAGCAGGGAGCCTGCTTCCCCCTCTATCTCTCTGCCTGTCTCTCTGCCTAATTGTGATCTCTCTCTGTCAAATAAATAAATAAAATCTTAAAAAAAAGAAAAGAAAATATAGTAAGGATACTTTCTCTTTTGTTTCCAACTGCAACATGGCCCTGTACAGTTGTACTAGGACATTCATGGCTCTGTTCTGCAAAATACTTTGGTGATTCAATCAATATATTCTTACAAATACTAAAGCTAGTTATTATTTTTAACAAGTTAATTGACAGAAAACAAGTCACAATTTTTGAAGTATTCTGGTTTTGGTTGTCTTCATGTGTTTTTATGGGAAGATGAAAAAGGTTGTATGAAGTGACACTAACTATCCTTTTTTAAACTGGAATATATTTTAGCATCATCTCTTAACTAAAACAGAAGTGACCTGACCCAAGAATATATACTCACTTGTAACATTGTATCACTAAATATCTTTTTATTTAAAGATAGAGATTCCAGTTGCATGTTGTTTCCAAATATTGTGGGAAAAACAAAGGAACTCAGAAAAATTTCTATTCATTTTATATATTCAAAGACATGTTCAGCTCTGGAGGATTGCATCAGTACTTCACTCACAGTCTCAAGAATTCAGAAAACAGATTCTGCAAGACAAAGTTCTCATCAAGAACATGTTGTTCAAAATCTATTACCATGAAGCTCAGGTGTTCTCAGTGCAAAAGAAAACATCTGGCAGCCGGTGGTCATGATATACTGGTATCCATGATTCTGGTAAGGTCAAACACCTGAATGGTATTTTGAATGACAAGAGAATGATGTCTCAAGATACTGTGGCATTTCCACCATTACTCATAAATTTATGGCTTAACAGTTTTAGCAAATTTTCCACTGCAAATAACTAATACAGTTTTTATACCGTTTTCTTACAGGCATTTCGCAAAAGTTGTTGATGACATTTTTTAAGGGTAAACTAATTGTGGCTTATGCTCCTGGAAGTACAAGTATTTATGTCTTTATAACAATCAAACTTTAGGAAATACCAATTAATTTCCTGCTCTTATTTTCTAAGTACAATGAAGTATTTAAGGTCTTTTCAGTGTGTTGTGCTTTGTGTTCATGTCTTTGCACTATAAAACTAGAAATGGTTCTTTTATTTCTTTGTGATTTATTATTTTTTCTATGATTTCTCTTTATTTAGCATAAATCAGGAGTTACTCATATCTGTAAGCTGAGGAGATTATTTAGCAAGTTTCTTGACAACAAGCCTTTCAATCTGTTTTATTTTTTATATACTCATGACTGTATTTTGGTAAGTGAATTACATGATTTTTTTCAAATTTTTATTTAAATTTTAGTTAACATACAGTGTAATACTGGTTTCAGGAATAGAATTTAGTGATTCATCACTTACATACAACACCCAGAGCTCAATACAGGTGCCCTCCTTAATACCATCATCCATTTAGCCCATCTCCTGCTCACCTCCCCTCTAGCAACCCTCAGTTTATTCTTTATAGTTAAGAGTCTTTTATGGGGGGCGCCTGGGTGGCTCAGTGGGTTAAAGCCTCTGCCTTTGGCTCAGGTCATGATCCCAGGGTCTTGGGATCAAGCCCCGCATCGGGCTCTCTGCTCAGCGGGGAGCCTGCTTCCCTTCCTCTCTCTCTGCCTGCCTCTCTGTCTACTTGTAATCTCTGTCTGTCAAATAAATAACTAAAAAAAAAAAAAAAAAGAGTGTCTTATGGTTTGCTTCCCTTTCTTTTTTTCCCTTCCCCTATGTTGATCAGTTTTGTTTCTTTTTTTTTTTTTTTAATTCACATATAATGTATTATTAGCCCCATGGGTACAGGTCTGTGAGATGTTTTGTTTCTTAATTGCTCCTTTTGTTTTAAAAGAGGGAAATGAATATATTGACTTTCATTTAAATACCTTTCTCTCACCCTGTAGATACATATAGATATGGAGAGATGATATTTTATATATATAGATTTGCAGAAAAATGAAACCAATGAGTAGCATTGGTTAAAAAATAAACTAGTGAGTGGTATTTTATCTCAGTGGGCTCAGTAAAAAGGTTAGTTACGACTATAAAGACTGTAAATGCTCTGAATATTAATCATCACTAATAGTTACTATTTGGAGTCTTCTGTGTTCTGAAATAGAGGGTCTATGTAAATCTCAGCACTTTCTAAACTTATCAGTCACCGATGACAAAATTTTGATAGAACAAACAATCATCCCTTACCCAATACTGTTGAGCCCTTCATTTGGAAATAGTGGAGATCCTATAATTTTATATCCTCATGTAAAGAGATTTTAAAAAATTCATCAAGTTTTTAATCATTTAGCACATTCATTCTTTTAGTAGGCTTTTAGTAGATATGTATTACTTGTTATGAACCACAGAAATATTAGAGGCAAAATACTGAGTAAGGTGCATATCCACCCTCAGGGAATTTGCTGTCTAGTACACATATAGATGGATATTAGCATCGGAAAGAACCTAATTACAGTCTTCATCTCAGTACTTAAAATATAGCCTAGAGCTGTTATATAAGGAAATAGATTATATATGTGGCTCCTATTAAACAATACAAGATATACAATCAATAATAAGCATCTTTAAATATAATATTTAATAGTAGCATTCAAATAGAGATACTGTGTTACTAAAGGAATAACCTCAAAATTTCTTAGATGGTTTTCTAAGGAGTTATAAATTGTAAAATTCTAACTCTTGCTTTGTATCTATTTTGTCATCATCTTTAAAAACAATTAAAGGCCTAGTGAACAATAATTTTTCATTAATCATAAAAGTTGAATTAATTTGTGTTTTTAAACCTATTTTTATAATACAGTTGGCTTTGTGAAAAGGCATCTCTTTATAAGTTAAGATCATACTAAAATTATGCTAAATAAGGAAAGGTATTATGTATTTAAAGTGTACTTTTTTAAAAGTGAACTTAAAATTGAAAAAATAAACAGAAAAGTGTACACATCATCAGAGTTCAATTCAACAAATTTTCACAAAGTAAACCAGTAATCAGTACAAGCAATATTAATGATACTGAAGTTACCTCTTGTACACTTTAAGTCATTCCCCTACAAAGCCAACTAGTGTCCTGATTTCTTTCATGTTAGAATAATTCTGTCCTTTTTGAACTGTATATAAATAGGATCATGTACTATATACTCTTTTGTGTATGCTTCATCCACTTGCTAGTTTGTATCTACCTGAGGTTTATTCATTACCATTATTGTGTGGTATTTCATTGCATGGATAGCACAATTTGTGTATCCCTTCTAATATTGATAGACATTTGGTTGATTACAGATTTTTGTTCTTATAAATTAGCTGTTGTGAATATCTGTGTATGTATTTTTGCTGAAATGATGGCTGCATATGTTTAGAACAAATGTACTCATGAGTTTGTTTTGTCATAAGCATTGTGCTTATGAGATCTAACACATCACTGTTTATAGTAGTAGTTCATTCATTCTGCTTATTCTGTAATGTCAGAGTACTGTTGTTTGATAATGTGTTTTCTTGCCTTTCTTTTTGGTTGCACATTTTTCTTATTTAGGTTGAATTTGCCTAGAATGATGTTTGCCCCAGAGAATGATTGTTAATAGCCTCCTTATTCTTTAAGTCTTTACTGCCATCCTGAAACAGCTCCCTTTGTCATTCAAATACTCAGCAATCAATGTTCAGTGGCCCAGAACAAGGAACTATTACTGTTTCCATCATGTGAAAACCTGGAAAAATACTATCTACAAAGAGTTAAAAATTCTTCTAGCATTTTTTAATTAAGTAGCTATTGACTTTATGGTTATTTTATTTCCTTTTCTTTTTGGAATCCTTTATAATTAAGCAAAGTCAATGCCTAATTTACTAAAACCTTTCCTTTTATTACTCTTTTATCTCACAATGTTTCTAGAAACTTAGAAAGTTATGGGGAAGAAAAAACTTGCTTAAGCTTGTTCAAAATAAAAGGTTATATAAAACTAAAGAAAGCATTACTCAGTTATGTCTATCCTATCAGGTGTCTCTGGGCCTCTCATCAGCACATTGCATGCTGGATGGTTCTTCACACAGTTAGCTTTATCTCTATTTTAAACAATCGGTTGTGTCATTTATACTTTTTCTCATCTTGATGTTTAGTTAGTGATAGTATGTAAAGCTCTATCTTTTCTTTTTCACATAAATGCAATTCCTTTGCTTAAGTAAAATTCTACTTCCCAAAGACAATATGTATTTGGAATTTTAGATTGTTATTATTAATACATAATTCCAACATTTTCTAGAGACTTTTGCCAATAATGGTGTTAAAAGTAAGGCTTATAATGTACACTAGTTGTAGTGTGGAATTCTCAAATCCCACACGCATTCTAAGACAAACTATCCAAAGTTATCCTCAGTAACTTTTTAGAATAGGTTGAAAAAATAAGCTATAGCTGTGTCCTTATGGTATTATCTATTTTCTCTTTTTCCCAAATGTTTTAGAGAACAACTTAAAAAAAAAATTTAATTACTTATTTGAGAACCAGTGATCAAAAACAGGAATGGGAGGTGGAGGGGCAGGGGGAGAGGGAGAAGCAGACTCCCCACTGAGCAGGGAGCCTGACACTGGGCTCTATCCTTGGTTTCCTGGATCATCACCTGAGCCGAAGGCAGATGCTTAACCGACTGAGCCACCCAGGCATCCCAGAGAACAACTCTTGATGTGGTAGATTGATACATTTTATTTCTGGATGCAGAAACAGCAGAAAGGGCATTTGGGAAGAATGCATTTAATACTAACTGTTTTGAGGATATTATATGAACTGTCAAAGTAAAAAATTGCACAGAGTTAAACAGGGGATGCTTTATTCAAGACTATTGTAATAGACTATTGTAATAGGGAAGAGAGAGTGAACTCAACTCCACTGAAACAAAAGGCAAGAGGAGTTTTAAAAGATGGGATGAGCTAATGGAAGAGTGCTAGAATACACTAGGGATGGATTAGGCTATCTGTATGATTCATTTGTGTGATTAGGCTATCTGCATTTGCTAATTGGCTTATCATATTTAGGGTCCTTTACCCTCCCACAAAGACTAGAAGTAGGGACACTATCTTTTTTATGATTACATTTCAAAGATATGACTTCCAGATTCTTGAGAAAGACATCCTTAGGTTGTAGAAGATTTATATCTCATGAGGCACAGGAATAATTTTCAGTGACAAGTTTTCTAAAGTAAATGCTGTAAGAAAAGGGAGATCAGAGAGCTATAGTTAGGAAGAAACTGATCTAAAGTTTATTCAAGTTGAGGAGGTTGTTAGTGCCTTGTTGTTTAATACAGAATACTTGTTTTCATACAAAGAGTGTGTTACAGAAATACCTATGTATTTTTAATCCAGGATTTTGTTTCCACAAAAAAAACTAAATAACCTCATACTTAGTTGTGGCTTGAAAATGAGCATGGACCCTTACTCTTCTTTCTGCTTAGGCAGTTATAAAAACAAAAAAGGAAATATTTGTTATATTGGGCATAGTTAATATCTAAAGATATATTCCTATATTTCAGTATACATATGCACTAATTCCTAGGCATAACTTTTTTTAAGAATTCAAAATTTAGTCTTAATACTTAACTGCTTTTAATAGCTTATTCTCAAAACGAATCCAGTTTATCTGCTAGTTTTTATAAGCTAGACCTGATAAGTTTAATTTCTTTTGACAAAAATGAATCCCAAAAGCAGTGACACCTTTTAGGCCATAGACAGTTTCCAAATTGCTATAGTTTATTATTAATCAAATAAAAATAATAAACTATTATAGCATTCTTGCCTTATACATATTGAGTATATTTAATCACTATTAAAACAATGCAATTTTATCATCAGAGAAGAAAACATGGAAATAATATTAAAATTACCTGGCACATGTTAACTGCTCACTGTTCAGAGGTCTGTTGATACTTCGTGGTTTGTACAGGGTTATATAAATTATCACTTCCTGATTTGCTCTTAGTCATGAATTTCTTATCTCCTACATATGCTATCCTATGTAAACACTTTCTCCATCTGCCTGTCAAATTGCTACTTCTAAATTTCACATTGCTACATATAATAAATGAATGATGTAAAATACAAACTCTATTAAAATTTATTTTGTATGAAGTGGTTTTATGCTTTTTATCATAAATAAATGCAAAAAAGTTTTTAAATAATTTCTCCAGAGCTATACTACTCCTAATGTAAAATAATTTTTCTTCATTAATAAATCAAGACTACAGACTGATTTTTAAAATCAGATTGTATATCTGAGAATTGCTGAGGTACCTCTCATTCCATAATGCTTAAAACATTTGCTTTCTAAAATTTGATCAAATATGAGTTTATTTTGAGAACAAATAAGTATAAATGAAACTCCTTTGACTCTCACAATACTCTAATATAAGAGCTAGTCATAGCTCTTAAAAACAAAGCAAAAGAATAAACCTTTTTTGTGGTATTATTTTGAGAGTTTTGTTTTTTGGAACTATGCATAACTTTCTGGTTTCAATACATCTTTTATAAACATGATTTTATAGACATGCTGAGTCATAGGATTAAAAACTTATCCATTCTTTGCCTTTTATTATTTTGTTCTGATCTGCTCACAAGTCTAAAGCAACCATATGAGCCAGAGTGGCATCACAATGAGAAGAGCCTTGAGTTGCATTTTAAGTGTATGTGATGAAGTTTTAGAATATAGGTGAGGTTCAGTGGGCTGGATTTAGGAGTCCATTAGCAAGAAAGAATTCTTGAGACATCTTTGGTTAAAAATAGTGGTTTATTAAAGCATGGGGACAGGACCCATGGGCAGGACCCATGGGCAGAAAGAGCTGCTTCCCTGGGGTTGTGAGGGGTGGCAGGTTATGTACCATGGGGTTGGGGGAGGTAAGGAAAAAGGGAAGTTTCAACAGAAATTTCATGTGCTAAGGAGAACCTACAAGGGTACTGCCAGAGGCCTTGTCATTGTCAAGGTTATTTTTCTCTTCTTAGCAAGGTATTAACATTAAGATAGGTGGGATATTCCTAAAGAATGTCACACATGCCTCACCCCAGGAGTGGGAGTTGGTGAAGTTTGCAGAGTCAGCCTTTTGCATTGTCCTCAGCCAGCCATGTTTTCCCTCATCATATGGACTCTGACAGATGAATAATTTCAGTTATATAAGTCTTTCTGTATGTTTTCTGGGAGCTCTAGAAGGAAGAAAGGGGAAACAAGTTAGGGCATTGAAATGTCATCAAAGGGGAAATAACTTGGGTGTGCCTGGGTGGCTCAGTGGGTTAAGCTTCTGCCTTCGGCTCAGGTCATGGTCTCAGGGTCCTGGAATCGAGCCCTGCATCGGGGCTCTCTGTTTCCCACTCTACCTCTGCCTGCCTTTCTGCCTACTTGTGATCTCTCTCTCTGTCAAATAAATAAATAAAATCTTAAAAAAAAAAAAAAGGAAATGACTTAAAACACTTGGGCGCAGAGAAAGTGAGGGTGAGTGGTAGTAGAGAGAATGAGACTAATTTTTTTTTTTCCACATTTATTACCATGGCATTTTCTACTCTTCTGTTCCTGCTTTCTGTGATTCTGCCGAGATGTCTGTTCAATTGTCGGGAAAGAGATGTACTCTTCCCCTCCTTGCACTCTGCTAGACAACATTTCTCAGTCTTTCTGCTGTTACTTAGAGACATGTGACAGAATTGTGGCCAGTGTACTGTTAGAAGAAATGGTGGGTACCAGTTCCAGAGTTGATTGCCTTTTTTTTTTTTTTTCCCCCACTGAAATAATTCAGAGCAAAGCCAGAAATGGCAACTAATTACAAGTTTCAGCACTACCACAGCATCACCAAGTTGAGAAAAACTTCTAACCACATTTTTTTTTCCTGCACTTTTGGGGTAGGTTAAGGCTGATTCTTAGATTTGTCTCTTAGATTTGTGTCACACAGTGTCCCAGATTTTCTCAACTTCCTCATTTGCTGGCAAAATGCAGGTGTTTAATGATTATCTCAGGGTCTTTGGAAGCCAGATAAGGGAGGAGCTTGTTTATTTGAATAACTCTTTGAAGCAGAGTTCCCCAAAGGCCAACTGCTATTGAACTTCATGGTGAGAGAAAAATAATCTCTGCATTAAATTACTGAGATATGGGGCGCCTGGGTGGCTCAGTGGGTTAAGCCGCTGCCTTCGGCTCAGGTCATGATCTCAGGGTCCTGGGATCGAGTCCCACATCGGGCTCTCTGCTCAGTAGGGAGCCTGCTTCCTCCTCTCTCTCTCTGCCTGCCTCTCTGCCTACTTGTGATCTCTCTCTGTCAAATAAATAAATAAAATCTTTAAAAAAAATAAAAAAATAAAAATAAATTACTGAGATGTGGAGCTGTTTTTTTTTTTAATAGTAATTAATAATACTTACCATGACTAACACAGATATATTTTATTGGTTGTCATTTCGTACTACTGACATATAGGAGACACCAATGTAGACATTTTCCCATCTGTAAAAAAAAAGGCATTACTTAAATGTTTTGCCTATTCTGTGTAGCAGAATATTAGCTATAATGTTCTTTCGAAGTCCACATGACTCACATATCTCTGTTTAAGCATATTGCAAAAAATTCTTTACATTGGGACTTAAAATTTTAATAGATATAACAAATACCTATTTGAATTACAGAATTCATACTATCACATGAAGTTACATTATACTTATATTTATTATATAGTTTAATATATGAGTATATGTGTCTTTATTTTTATGTTTATATATAACTTAATATATGTGTGCATGTTTTATTTAATATATACTTAAATTTGTTATATATTTAAAAATAGAAGTAAATGTTATATATTTAGATGACTGCAGAATAAAAATATCACAGTGAAGATTTGATGTTAATTTTAAGTATTTTATTTGAGAGAGATTTGGAGATAATCGCTTTGCCAGTTTTCCTAAAAGAAATATCTCTCATTCAGTTCTTAACCTGAATTTTTTTTGTTATATCGTTCAGTTCTGAGGGGGTTCTTTTTTGTTATTATTCATATGCTGGGATGTTGTCTTCATGTAAAAGAATCTCCATAATCTTTGGAAAATTACTGAGTCTTTGTTAAATTATACAATTTATTTTAAGCACATGTTTGATGTCTTATGTTATTCAGTATTTAAAAAAAAAAAACAAAATAGTGTGTACTACCTCCCTGACAATAACTGTGAAAAGTGTTGAGAATTTATTTACTTGGCAATCTAACAACTTAATCTACTAGTTTCATAGTTAACAAAAACAAAAACATTAAACTATTAGGTCAGAAGCAAAGGAGTTTATTATAGCCATATCATTTGCCAGTGTATCAGTTTTCCCTTCCATGATGCCCCAAGCACCAGTTCTGGCAAAACAACACTAAGAGGATCCAATAGTACCTGTGCTGGGAGGAGAGTAACCACAGTCTTAGTAAACTTGAATGTAATAAGCAGGAGGGATGGAAGAGAGAAACATTCAGGATCTTTCAAACTGTTCACTATAAAAACAGTCTTGGAAGAGTTCAAAACGAAGATAGTCAGTATCTCTGCTTGTAAGATAATGCAGAAACCTGAGGGATCAATGGAGATTTGCCTCCCAGTCCTACCAAGCAGCCTCTGTATCTGTGGATGCTTGTAGGTTTCTATTCAAGATCTGTAGGTTATATTAATCTTTTTTTTTTTGTCCTTACTACCATAATAGGAGATCAATTTCATTCTACTCTATTTAACTAAAAAGAGTAACATCTAGATTACAATCTGAGCCAAAATCTGTTTCTCCTGCTGAGCTGAGTCAGAATGTTTTGATGCTTATTTAGTGTCATCCTTAACCAGCTTCTTCTCTGCATTCTGTTTACAGCAGCTCATGGCGTTAATATTTAATTATCCACAGTCTCTTATATGAGCAGTGTGAACCACAAACAAATGATTGCTGGACCTTTCTTCCCCTTAAGAGATGTAAATCACAATGGCTACAATAAGACTTGATCCATGCATGTAAAAATAACAAAATATAAGGGACTGAATGTGAACATAGTTAAATGCCAATGTAAATATTAGTGCTATATAAAGTCATTAATTTCAGATAAATGCTATTTATAAAAATGGATGCTAATGGACCATCCTGCCTAAAGAAGTTATTTAAAGACTATTTATTTATTTATTTATTTATTTGACAGACAGAGATCACAAGTAGACTGAGAGGGAGACAGAGGGAGAGGGCGAAAGCAGGCTTCCCGCTGAGGGAAGAGCCCGATGCAGGGCTCATCCTAGGACCCTGAGATCATGACCTGAGCTGAAGGCAGAGGCTTTAACCCACTGAGCCACCCAAGCAGCCCTAAAGAAATTATTTGAATAGAAGTTTTAATTAGTTGAACATAAAGGTATAGTTTTCAGATGTCAACAAAATTAAATTAATCGATTCTGTCTCAAAATCACTTTAGAGCAGCACTGTCCAACAGATAAATAATATGAGCCTGATATGCAATTTTGAAAGTTCTAGTAAATGAGTTAGAATAGAAACAGCTGAAGTTAATTTTAATACATTGTATTTAAGCCCATATAGCCAAAATATTACTTCTATTAATCAATATAGAACTGTTAATGCGTTTGTTTATATTAATTTCTATATTTAAGCCTTCAAATTCCAGTATGTATTTTATACTTAATGACATATCTTTGCTTAGGCAAGACACATTTCAAGTGCTAAGTAGCTGCAGATGGCCAGCACCTATAATATTGGGTAATGTGAAAAATAAAAAGTCAACTTTCATTTAATTGCTTCATCAAACTCATAAAATGGCCATTAAATTAGAATTTCACAATGCCAAGATACCCTCTATGTATGCACCTGAACAAAAGTTTTGAATGTAGTCTTTCCATTATAGCAGAATGATACAGAGGTAAGACTATTGGATTAAGAGCCTAGAGTCACAGGCTCAAGTTTCTACACACTAGCATAGGACCTTGAGTGAATCATGTAAACTCTTTGGTCTTACTTTCTCGTATGTAGATGGAAAACTTTAACTTTTATGATTTATAAAGTAGTTTTAGTTCTAAAATTCTGTCAGTATATAAACCAAATAAATGGCTAGGGGGAAAATATAAAATACCATTAACATGAGAAATAGGTAATCAGGGCTTTGGAAAATCAATGGCTATGCTTCATAAAAACATAGCTACTAACTCTACCTTGTATTGGGTTTTATAAAAATCACATAAACATATGTAGTTATTTGACATTAAGCACTGGTGTGGCCTGAGAACTAACATTTAACAGAAATTATGGGGATTATCTCATATTGGGATTGGAGGGTTGTAAAGTCATATATCTTTAAGTCATATATTACCAAAAATTCTGTTGAGCCATTGCATCTAATTCAGAAATGCATTTTTTCTTCCAAAAAGAAGTCAACTACAATGAAATAAGCAAAAGGTAGAGGGAACAAACAATGTATTAAGCATGCTGCAGTCTTCCTAGACACATACATTAACCTGTCTGGCTGAAGGTATTTGCTAATTCATTTAGTGCAAAACGTTGTCTTGAAAACTCACAGCTGGTCACAAATCCAATCTTTTACAAAGCTATATACCTGTAGGCAATTCAAAGAAATATTCAAGTTCAACTTCAGCTGCAATGGGAAGTTAATCATTAAGTTACCTTCCTGATTTTCTTGTACTACTGAGTCAATCACATTGAATTTTCCCTTTAACATTTCGGCTTTTTTTTCTGCCAAAAAATTATTTGGCTTTAGAAGGAGAGAAACACACACACACACACACACACACACACACACACACACACCAGTACTGTTACAACAATTATAGGGTGTAGGAATATTTGTTTGCAATTACTGAGTCTATCATTCCTTTGCTAATAAGCTTCTGTGTTTGATTTCAGAAATAAATATTTTATTATTTCCTTAATTTTTATGGCAAGGTAGTGGTCTGTATACAGTCAGTAAGAATCTACCCTGCCTCTTTTTTAACCAGTATCAATTGTACTACAATGTTACACTCTGTGTCATATTCAGAATAAATCTTATTGAATTAGAGCCGAAAACCCTTCTATTAAATAACAAGAGTTGTATTTTATTTGCAAAGGTGGTGTGATTAAAAACAGACAAACAGGAAAACTGACCTGTTACCTGTTGTATACTGAAAGGTCATTGGCCTCATTTTCTGGCAAGCCAAAAGCCTTGGTATATTTTAAGCACCTTGAATATACAGAAATTCTTCAAAATTAACGAATATTGCAGGTGAAATAATAAAGGCTTTTAAAAAGTCCCATACTGTATTTCTTAAGTTTAGGATAGAGATTAATTCTATGGTTTTAGCAGTTGCTCAACAGTTTATGTTTAAGGAGGTTTAGTTAATACCTTTAGTTGCAGATAGAATAAATCAAAATGTGACAAGCTTTCTTGTTAAATTGAGTACCATTTAAGATTATTTCTGATCAAGCTTTCTTGTTAAATTGAGTACCACTTAAGATTATTTAAAGAAAAACTATAAGTACCTACAAAATTAAAAAAAAAAAAAACAACGAATATTACGGCAGTTCTAACAATACCTAAAATGTATTCATTTCTTTAGGAGAATTCACTCATTATTTGTTATTTGATTAGAGCCGAGTCACTATAAAGTTGCATGTCCACTTATAAATTTATTTTTGGTAGAAAAGATAACTTCAAGGGCTATAAACATTAACTAGGTTTGTATTTAACCTAGCAGCCTTTTTATAATATATTTTCAAAAGGCCTTTCATAATGGACTATATATTTTAGTTCTTTAAATGCTTGTGGCATCACCATCTTACTTCATTAAGGAGTTAAATGAAATAATACACACATTCTATTAATGGTAGTCATGTTTTTAACATGTGAAAATGATATTTTAACACTTGAATTATTTTGAAGATTATTTTGAAGGGTAAATTATTCATGTAATTCAGTTATTTTAGCACTATTAGAAGAGTCAAACCATACTTCCAGTTTATTCATCTGGGCAAATACCTCTTTAATTAGGACAACAGATTGCTCATCTACTCAGACAGCTGCTTGTATAGTAATACTTGCTCACTTCACTGTACCTACCAATTCTAAATGATTATTTCACAAAATATTCCATCCAAATAATTCTCTTGAGCCCAGATTACAAAATCTGAAAACATACTCTTCCAGTCTCCCCTGTCTGATACTATTAAACCACTAGAGCCCAGACTCAAAAACCGTATATGCTTTGCTAACCTCTCCCTTTTCTGAAACTGCAAAGATTCTATCAAAGATATATTCTCCTTTAATAAAGGTCTAATAAACTTAGCTAGACTAGAACAATAGGTTATTTTGATGGTCTTTTGAAAAGAGAGTTAACAGTGTATCTTCTGGGCCATGAACTGGACTTTGACTTATTTTGAAGAGTTTTTGTATTTATGAGAATATTCTAATTTGTATGTAGAGAACATAACTTTTGTCAGATGATAAAAGTGCTCTGCGTATCAAAAATGTAAGGTTCAGTCTTTAAAGAATTTACACTCTGGATTATTTTAATGATAATTAAGGTTCTAGATCCACCTTATTGTTACACTTACAGAAGCTGAGCTCTTTAGAGAGGTACATGGAAAAGTTGTTACTCAGCTTTTTCTAGGCACAGGAATATTTTCAGTTCCTTTTAAATTTCTGTCAGGTTTCTTAATTGGATACCTGTGTGTAAAAGCCATGATAATGGCTGCTAAATCTCTTGTTGTTTTTTTGTACTCTCATAAAGCACATTAATATTTATATTATATAATGAATAGCTTCCTGGGACACATATATATCAGTTTTCCCTATGTAAAATGAGTAAAGGAATCCAGAAGTAATGAAAAAAATATGTAAGGGAAATTTTAGCTGAGCTATGACATCAAGAGTGGTAAGAATGTGTCACGTCATTCTTATTTTTATTATAATAGCATTTCCCTTTTTTTATCCAATACTTGTACCTTAGAGGACTTTATATAAAGCTAAAATTATAGAAAATGTAAGTAGTGTAAGGAAATATTTTCTTGATGGGCTTTCTTTTTCAGCATTTTTTATGTTTTTGATGCTTGTTTTTTTCCAAATTATTATAATTCCTAAATGGGCAAAATGAATAAAAACCTTTTTTATTTATTAGCCCATAGATTATCTGTATGGCCTGAATTATGTGCCTGCCTGCCCAGAAATTATATTTTTGTAAAACTGTAATAAATACAATGGACAAGGTAGGAATTGACAACAACTACTTATACCTCTCTCACTTTCTCTCCTTTTTTTTTTTAATCTTGAGGGTAATTAACTTTATTTGCTTTATTAAGTGAACACATTTATAAAAGTTCAACATATATAAAGTTAAGCACCTTATGACACATGCGAATGAATAATATTTTTGAGTATTCAAAATATTTTGAGCAGAGCTTTTAAAACAACAGGAGATACCTGTTATCTAGACCATGACCATCACAACTAAACCAATAATATTGAAAGCTATTAATGAAAGAAATAATTTTTCATGTTTAATAAAATTATTTTAAAAAATTAAAAATAATAATTCTCAAATATCTGCATACATACCTGTCTCTTAACACGGCTCCCAGGACACCAGGATACTTTCAAGTTCTGTGCACTTTTTTCTACTGGAAGGATGTGGATGAAGAGAAGTATAGACTCATTAGTTCCCCTGAAAAGAGAATCAGATTAACTGGCCTCACCAAATCTTCAGAGGGACTGGTGAGGCTGGAAAACATTGATTCATTGGTTTTGAGATAAGTACATTTTCTTTTTTTTGAGTTGTTAGTATAAAAGAACACATGTCTTGAAATCAGGAAATGTGGATCCTTGTTTGAATATCACTAATTTGCTGTATAACAGTAGGACCTCTATGATTTCTTGTCCTATTTCCAGGAAAAACAGAATCTATTTTTAAATAGGTTTAAGCTAGGTAATTTTAAATGTTTTAGATTTAAATTTTATACAAATTTGAGGGACGAGAACAATTCCCTTTTGGTTGTTTTTTGGCATCTCCACCCCAAGTCATTATTTTCCTTGAATTGAAAATCAGGAGGAGAAGAACCAAAATTTAGCATACAGGGTCACAGAAGCATATGTGGATTTATATTCTATAATTATGGATATTTAAAAGATATTTAAATACTTATTTCCTGATACTTCAGCTATTGACACATCAGCAGGACTAGAATTTTTTTATGATTAGATCATGCTGTTTCATTACAGATCACATACACATACATAAATACATATATATCCACATATATAGTGTGTATATATGTGTGTATATATATATGTGTGTGTATATATATACACATAGATGTGTATATATATATATATATACACACACAATAGTTTAACCTGAATAAATTCAGCAAGTGTTAATATGACTTTTCTCAAGATGGAGGGGGAAATTCTTTTTTTCTAGTAAATTCTGCATGTAGCTGTAAATGAAAATATATTTATGTCTTAAATGTAAGTCCAGTAAAGCTTCAGCATAGCACAATACAATGGGTCCAAAAAGATCAAGAGTGTATGTAACCTTCAGGGATTCATCACTTTGAGGCCAATGGAACGGACTAAGTTTAGCCTACTATAGCCAGCCAAATCTCTCCACACTGACCTGAGCTTTGGCGCAAATAGATGCTATTTTTTCAATCTGGATTAAATTACTTGATTCTGTGGTAGATTCTCCACCATCCTCATCCTCTCCTTGTCTGCCTTCTTTCATACTGAAGAAAGTAAGAACTCTAGCCTTCCTCTCCCTGAGACTGTGCAAAAGACTAGAGGCAGATATCATTAATTCAAAATTTATCATATTTAAGTACTGTTATCTATGGAATTTTTTTCACAGATTTTTTTACTCTTATTTTAGAATTCAATTGCCCAAATAATTCAATACTCTTTATCTAAATATGTGACTAGATATGTCTTCACCTAAATACCCCCTACCAAGAATAAAAACCATCCCCACCTGCCCTGCTGCCTCTTCGCTCTTCATTCTACTTACTAGCTATCACACTACATGTTTTTATTTATTTATGCTGTTTATTCTGCACTTCCTGGCTAGAATGAAATTCTGAAGAAAGGAGTGCTTTATTCACTAACACTTTGTACATAGTAGCTGCTTACTAATTCTTTCTAAAATGAACAAATACTGTTCAGCAGATTCATTTAATTTTTATCATGAAGTTAAAATTCCACATTGTGTATGGTTCTCATAGCCTCTATCAACAGAGTTTTAAAGTTAGGTTGAATACAATGTTTAGATGATAATTAGTCCTCACCTTTTTCCTTAATAGTCATATTTTTAAGCCCACACTAATGACTGAAAGTTTGAACACCAGGACTTTCAAATGCAGAAACCTTGCTTTTTAGAGAATATGGTGTTTGGGCATTCCATAAATCATGGCCAAAATGATAAAAATAAATAGTTTATATAATAAATAAAGGGGTTGAAGAATGCATATGTGCACAAGCTAATTTCTGCCCCAAAGTAACTTAGTTTTCATCTGCTGAAAGACTAGAGAACAAGAGAGTAAAACTGTAGCTGGGATCTTTGCTTGGTGCTGGAAAGGGACTTGGTACTGGAAAGGGACTTGCCCAACACACAGTGAGCCATGGATATGTTTTATGGGAATTTGAGAGCAGTGGGCCTTACCCTTCACTTGCTTTCATACATCTCCTACAGCAGCCTCACTTGGAGCAGGTATCACTTTGGCAGAAATGGCTGAGTCAATGTAGTGAAATAAAACTTTACACATATTTCAGGGCTTCTATTTAAAAAAAAAAAAAAGTCCTGGTTTTCTAAGCCATGGAAATGTATACAACATAAAGATAAGGGATATTTGCTTTCACTTCCCCCAAGAACATCTTACTCTTTAAATATCATGAGAAATAGATATAGTAATTTGTCTAGTTAATTGCCCTGACACAAGAAAGCTGAATGCTTAAGCCTGGACCAATGTGTTGGAAAGATAAAAGACATCCTTTCTTATAAAAGCCACAGATATCAGGGGTTTATTTGGTCCTTGGAAAGAAGTATTTATATTCCAGAATATTAGACTGAGAACCCAGGATCTGTCCCATCCACCCCAAAGAAACACATTCCCCTCCCCCATTCTTTTGGCAGATGAGGGGACAGTTTTCTTTCCATTAGGTACACAGAAAAAAGTCCATTGTTTTCCAGCTGTTACCTTTGACTACTGAGTTACTTCTCTGGTACACTTGGCCTGATTTTCATCATGTTGCAGCAGGATAAAGCCTGAGCCAACGAGTGTCAATTTGTTTATTATTTATTATAAGATAAATAATAAGAAATCTGTATCGAATCCAGAACATCTTGTGTACACATTCAAGATAAAATAAATGAAGATGCATTCTAAAAACTCAGTTGTTGGGTGTTAAGGAAACCTCTGCTATGTTCTGTGGCAGAACTTGATGCTCCTGAGCTAAAGTTCTGTGTTACCTTTGAGGGAAAACTCACAAAAAGACATTAACTTTGTATGAGGATCTAGGAGATAACAATCTGGTGGTCAGTAGCCATGATAGGACAAATAAATGCCTAAAGTCCAGTGAAATTTGTACATTTGATCATACCAACATACCAACAAAGACCAGCTGACTCATCAGGTTCTTATTATAGGGTTAAATATAACACCCACTGCAGCATTCTTAGTCCAACACATAAATTAGATCACAGTTGGGAAGAGGAGAAGGAGAAGGGAGAAAATCTCGAGAAGAAACCAGAATTAATTCCTCAAAAAGCTTAAGTCCTCCATAAATAACAGAGCTAACTTTGGGTTGGCAGATTCGTTTTTCATTTTCAGCATGAATGGAGCCTCAAAGCCTTAGTCAGTTTCACTGTAAGTATAAAGAAGTCATAATGTTTTTGCTTCTCTGTAAGCATAGGAAATTTTTTTTTTTCAAGTTTAATTCCTTCTCATTTTCTTAATTTGGGTGGACAAGTTGATTCTGATGTAGTGTTACATAGTTTACTGCCTGGGTACAGGCTATAGTTCTATGTCTATGAACATACTTTCTCGGTAGATACTTTTTTGAGGATCTTATGGGAAAATTGGAATTTTTAAAGCATGTTTCTATATCTTTTTTGTTTACTAGTTGCATTACTTCCTGATTTGCTGTATTACACAAATGGAATAAAGTAATATTGGTATTATTTCAAAGGAGGTATGTTTTTTGAGAGGATTCAGGTTTTTTATATCCCATGTTTTGTGTTTACCATGCTCCTTTATCCCTACTGATGCTCAAAAAATCATTAAAGATTTAACATGAATACATATATCTAAATCTTTTTCTAAGTCATTTTGTTTACTTTTGATGTCTTGATTATGTTTTCTTTTAATAATATTTTCATCTGTTAGTGATATTTTATTCAACAAATATCCATTGCGTGCCTCTGAGGAGACAGGTACTTTTCCAGGGGTGTATACAGGAGTATAAAAAAGCAAGGGTTACATTATATTAGGAAGAAGATGCAATAAAGACCACAGATTTATATAGTGTCTTAATAGGTATTATAATAGCAGATAAAAATAAAGGGGCAAAAGAGATATGGGCTATGTGGTAAAGCAGTTTTAAAAAGGGGTCATTGAGAAAGTGAAACCTGAGCAAATATTTGGAAGAGGTAAAGAATACACCTTTTATGTATTTGACACAAGCATTTCCCAGCAGAGGCAAGCACAAATGTCAGGACCTTATGGTGGGAGCACACCTGGTACATTCCTGAAATAGCCACCAGACCAACATGGCTGAAGCAGAGTGAATTGAAGGACTAGAGTCAGAGAGGAGATGAGATCAGAGAGTTGGGGAATGAGAAGGCACAGATCACCTATTAAGGTATGCTATCAGGTTTAGCTTTTAATTTAATAGTATATCACTACATTTTTGGGTTTTGAGCTACAAAATTTATCATGATCTTATTTTCATTTTAAAAAGAGCTTTTTAGTTGCTGCTTAGAGAATGCATCGATTCCTGTAAGGATAGAAACAAGAAAAAAAATTTTGTTTGTTTGTTTTGAAGACTTTATTTTTCTATAAGAATTTTAACTCCACAGCAAAATTAAGGTACAGATATTTCCCATATATTCCCTGCCCCACAAGAGTAGTGGGGCAACCACCAGAGTGTGCATTTGTTGTAATTGCTGTACCTACATTGATATGATCACCAAAAGCCCATAATTGACATTATGGTTCACACTTAGTGTTTTACATTCTATGAGTTCGGACAAATATATAGTGATATATAGTAATCATTACAGTATCATGCAGAGTAGTTTCATCACCCTAAAAATTCTCTATGTTCTGCAAATTCACCTCTTTTCCCCACTAAACTCTGACACCCACTGATCTTTTTATAGTCTCCACTGTTTTGCCTTTTTCAAAATGTCATTGGGGCCCCTGGGTGGCTCAGTTGTTTAAGCATCTGTCTTTGGCTCAGGTTATGATCTCAGGGTCCTAGGATTGAGCCCTGCACTGGGCTCCCTACTCAGCACAGAGTCTAATTTTTCCTCTTCCTGTATCCTTCCTCCCCCACTGTGCTCTCTCTCTCTTTCTCAAATAAATAAAATCTTTAAAAATGTCATATTGTTGGAATCATACAGTATATAGCATTTTCAGAATGATTATTTCTCTTACCAATATGAATTTAAGGTTCCTCCATATCTTTTTATGGTTTGATCATTTCTTTTTACCACTGAATAGTGTTCCATTTCCTCGATGTATGCAGTTTATACATTTACCTACTGAAGGACATCTTGGTATTGGCAACTATGAATAAAGCTGTTGGAAACAGACCTGTACAGGTTTTGTATGGACATAAGTTTTTAACTCCTTTGAGTAAAGACCAAGGAGATCATTTAATGCTGTGGTTTTCCCTGAGTCATCCCCTCTCTTATGGATCCAAGAAGATTTGTTGATTTTTCAATGTGTTTAGCTTTTTACTTGTTAGGATGGAGTGGTGAGTTCTAAGCTCCTTAGATTTAAAACTGGAAATAGGAAAACTATCTTTTAAAATATTAGTCATCCAGGCAAGAAATGATAATGGTTTAGACCAAAGGCATGAGATGGTAGTGATAAGAAAAGCTTAATATATTTTAAAATTAGAGTCAGTAGGGTTTGATGACAGATGTGGTGTATGAAAGAACAGTAGCAATTAAAGACAGATTTGAGACTGGAGGGGTGGAATTTATTGGGGTGTGTGTGGGTGTGTGTGGGTGTGTGGGTATGTGTGTGCATATGTGTATGTTTTAAAACTGAAAATCAGAAAATGTATAAACTATTCAGTTAATTACCAGTGTTGATATTTCATTTACAGGTAGAATTTATTTTATTTTTAGAACAATTAAGTTTGTTTTTTCCAGCAAAAAAACAATAGAAGATTCAACAGAATTAATTTTTGCTTTTTAGGAGGAATTGAGATTCCTTTGGAAATATTTAGGTCTTGTTATTTTTGAACTAACTTGGAAAAAGTATATTTTACAAAAATGTTTACATAGGATACCTTCTAGATATCTATGTTTGATTTTGTTTTGAGGTTTATGGTGATAAGCAAATTATGTCATAGAGAATGTGTGTTTTTTTTTAAAGATTTTATTTATTTGTTTGACAGAAAGAGATCACAAGTAGGCAGAGAGGCAGGCAGAGAGAGAGAGAGGAGGAAGCAGGCTCCCTGCCGAGCAGAGAGCCCAACGAAGGACTTGATCCCAGGACCCTGAGATCATGACCTGAGCTGAAGGCAGAGGCTTAACACACTAATTAACTAGTATTTATTCCTCTGGATTAACTACCTTTTTAATTCAAGATATGACCACACAGTCTTTTATTATGCTGGTACACAAATAACTAGAATAAATTAAATTTACAAGGTTCTTATGTTTCAGAATTATCAATAATTTTTGACATAAACTTTTCATTAGGACTAGGTATAATTAACAAAACTGAATAATGTATTTTTTTCCATTCTCTTTTTTTTTGAATATTTTATTTATTTTACAGAGAGAGAAAGAGAGATCACAAGTAGGCAAAGAGGCAGGCAGAGGGGGGGGGGGGAAGCAGACTTCTCACGGCAGAGAGCCCAATGCAGGGCTTAATCCCAGGACCCTGAGATCATGACCTGAGCTGAAGGCAGAGGCTTAACCCACTGAGCCACCGAGGCACCCCTTCCATAGTCTATAGAGTTTGGAATTTTGGTCATTACAGAGGAAATAATCTATAGAAATAGACAAAAATAAAGGTACAGTGAAGTCATAGTCTGGATAATTCTCTTAAATAGCTTACACTTGGTTGAAAGATAATTTAAGAATTTGACAAGGGAGGGTTGATAAGCATTCACTGCTCTCAGAAATAGAAATGACTTATGCCATTGGCATAAACAAGCTTTGGCCCAGTAACCTCATTTATAACGTCACAATTTAAGAGAATTACATGTTAAATGATGTTCCTCTGAGATAATTTTTTAATAGTCAAATTTCAATTAATACTTAATTTTCAAGGCCAGTGATTTAATGATAAATTCACTTTTTGAACAATGCACTATACCAAGTAACAGAGACTAATTTTATTTTTTCAAGTCTGTCAAGTGAAAGGAATTCATAATAATGTAGTGATCACTCTATATTTGTATGTTAATGTTACCAGGTAGTCATCTTGAAAGACTGGAAATGATTAATATGTTGTTGCATAAACCAGAGATAATGTTCACTACTTGATAGAGACAGGAACATTTAGGACAATTTAAAAACATCTGCCCAGGAAATTGTTTTCCAAACTCTGAAAATTATATGCAATTATAAGAATTTTACCTGACTATACTTATAATTCTGACTTAGTGACAGCTTAACTGGTATTAAGCTTCATTTTTCAGCACTAGGATTTTGGAATAATCACTGTGTGCCTGTAATTTATACTGCTTCATCTTCCTTCTTTGTACATGCTGAAAATGTTTTAGCAATATACTTTTAAGAGGGTAATTAGGTTGGAATATAAGGTTGATTTTGTTTTTTAAAGCTAGTGAAAAGAAATTTGGCTTTACTGCGCTTACCTAAAAGTTTGAGAACTAAATTTTCTCAATTTTAATTACATTCTTTTATAAAATAATGCCAAGCCAGTCACTTCCAGTATCAATGCTTACATTTCAATTGCATGTATTTATTAATAGCAAAATATGAGACTACTAAAAAAGAGAGGAAAAATACAGTGAAGATTTCATGGCAAAATACAGATTTTTATCTTAGGCAAACTGATATTCAGATCTTAGCTTCACGGCCTACCCTGTAGCACCACTTAATTTCAGTCTTAGTTCCATCTATAAATGGGAAATATTTATGCTGGAAAGAACAATGAGATGATGTGTGTAGTGTATATTAAAGGGACCATCACATAGTATTCAATGAATAATAATTATTACTGTTGACCAACAATGTACTTTTAAAAAATAAAATTACATTTGTTCACTGTTATTATTACCAAAGCATAATTCCTCTGGTTTTTCATTCACATTAATATAAAAAAAACTTTACATATCAAAAGAAAATAAAAGAGATTACGTGGTTATTTAAAAGATCATGAAATTATATATGAAGGTCAAAGGGCACTAGCAGAATAGCAGTCATAAAATTATATGAACTTTTAGACCTCACTGGAGAACACAGCTCAACATCTTTCTGTGTAATGTATTTCCTTTTCAGATCTTCAGCCTGCCATGGCTGTGTTTGAAAAAGTAGACCATAATATATTTTTTTACATGAAGCTACGTTTTTGCTTCCAATCTGCAGAGAGGGAAATTGCATCCAGATAACAAATAATGGCAAATGTACTTTAATTGAAATTCTGGAATACTGGTTACAGAGCCCTGAAGGCTACAGAAAAGGATTTGATGCCTTATAAATTTGAAATTTAAGTCTCAGGAAAAGAAACCTAACAAGAATAAATAATATAACTGCTTAGTGTTTTCTGTCAGTGTTTAATATCTTTAAGCAGAACTCTAGTTTTTACTTTAATACTATAGAAATGATATGTTAAAAGTGCTAAGTAAAATTATAAAAATGACAAATATATACTGTATTTATGAAGTTATTGCATTAACCTTCGTTTTCCTGGGAGTCTCTTCTTCATTTTGCTTGGTACACCTCTAGAACTATTATTCTTCTATTGTATTCAGGTTAGATACAACAGCAAAACAACAAGTTTCAAAATTAAAAAAAATCAATAAACAGGCGCCTTTCTGGCTCAGTAGGTAGAGCATGTGACTCTTAATCTTGGGTTGTGAGTTTGAGCCCCACATTGGGTATAGATATTACTTAAAGAGTAAAAAAAATTAAAAATTAATAATCTGTCATTTATAGACTTGTATGCTCTTTCCAATATTAAGGCAGTTCTGAATGAAAACTTTTTTACTTGAACAGCAGTTTTGCAACTTCTGTTAACAAGAATTTCAATAGAGAAAAAGTTGAAACAGCTGCATAATAAACCATCATCATTCTCATTATAATAATCAAAAGCATTGTTTCTAATAACATAGGAAAATATACACTGTTAGAACAGAAAACTATGTTTTATAGGTAAATAAATATATATTGAATGTCTGCTATTGACACATATTTTGAATCTAAATCTCAAATAGGTTGCAAACTTGACAACTTAAAATATTTAATTATATTTAATTCTCTTCCAACTTTAGGTGATGGTTATGTTATATGGGGTTACAAGAACTAGATGGGACAAGTATAATAACTGTTTTATTTTCTTAATGCCCATTTGTTTTAATCTTTTCTCAACTTTGAGAAACTTGGTTTGTTGATAGTAATAGTTCAGGAAGAATACATAATTTGTCACTCATCTACTTTTTCAGTGTATTGGTTGAATAGACTTCTTCCAGTCTAAAGCTAAATAATAAGATGCATGCATTTGAATCATATTAGCTTTTGAGGTGACAAAAGAGCCAGCTATAAAGTTACTTGTTGAGTTGCAGTTTATTGAAAAGCATCACAAACTTTTTAATTTTTAAGAACAAGGCAAGACAATTATCATTGTCTATTATTAGCAGACAATGATAATTATACTGCTTTCATAAAATATTTTCAGAAGATAAAATGATGAATTTATCTAATCTTTTTATATATCCCTCATAGTTTAAGTTTATTTAGTAGTATCAGGAAAATAGGTGTATTTTATTTTTTAAAAAGTTTTAATTTACTTTTTAAATTTCTTTTCAGTGTTCCGGAATTCATTGTTGTTATTGAGTGGTTCTTAATGCTTACTTTTTTTGTCATCAAATTTGTCTATTTCAAAGAATGTACCTATATATTAATCTTACTAGTGATTTTCATAATTAGTTGATAGAAGTTACATTTTCAATCTAATAAATTACAATTATCTCCATTTCTAACTAATAATGAGAGCATGGTAGTAAATCTACTTTACTTTTCCAAGATTTTCCTTTGAGCTAATAATCTGAATAGCCGTATTTGTTCTCTAAGACCTGTGTATTTTGTTCATTTCAAAATTTTTCTAAACAATTTTCAGGGACTTCATACTGACAAATAACTCTGAAGCATTCCTGGAGTTGACAAAACAACTCATAGTAAAGGGGAGTTAATGTAAATTATCTGCTTTGAAAAGATACTATGCTGAAAATACTACTTTACTAAGAAATAATGCTTTCTACAAGCTCTGAATGATAAATTTGGGTGGAAAATGATAGGAAACCAAAAGGTAGTTCCCTTATTGAATAATATAGATTGAAAAAGAGTGAAGCAATTTAAAGAGCTAAACCTTTGGGGGACCTTTGAAAGAAGTACTTGCCAAAGACAACTAACATTTTATATTGTACATGTAGAAAGCAATGCTAGTTTTCATTTTGCTGCATGAGGAAATTAGCATATGTCCCATGTGTGGAATATTAAATATCTGTGTTTATTTATAAAGATTTCTTGTGTCAGTAAATAAATGCTATTTGTGGAATGTATTGTAGAATATGGAGAAAAGAAAGAAATTCCCCTTGATTTCTGTTGCTAAGAACTAAATTATCACTATCTGGGCCAAAATAATGATCACAAAAATGGAATGGGTACATATGAAAAATGTTTCGGAACTGATTGTATTCTTAGATGTTAGGCATTCTAATTTAAAATAATCTAACTTTCTACAGTATTACAGATGGATAGGAACCTGCCATTTACAGACAATTTTTCAGTAGGAAAAAACAAAAAGCAAAAAAGACATAATATTCTTTATTTACCTTATCTCAGTCTCTTTTTGTTTTCTTTTACGTTCTTGTCCCAAGTAATTATTATATTGTTTTTGTTTCTCAAAGATCAGGTAATTCTGTTCTTTAGCCTACCATACAGTGTTATTCTAGTTTAATGCAATTTTTTGGTATTTTTCTTAACTCTCTTTTTCCATCTTTTAAAAAATGTTTTATAAAGATATAAACCCATTAATGAAGAACTCCATATATAGCTGCATTACTGTCTGTAGGTGTGTTGCCCTACTTTTCTGGTCAAGTTATCAGTGTCAACATTTTATCTTTAAAAATCACAGTCTTTCTTGAGTTTGGCTATGGGACAATGTCTTTTTTTCCTTTAGAACTTACAAAAATTATCTTTTTAAAACCTAATTCTGTTTAATATTTCTTTTCTTGACTGTTATGATTTACCAAATTCACTGAATGCAGATTGGCATTTTTGCTGATTCTTTCCTCAGTCTCCTGAATGATTAAATTATTATTAGGTCATGTGGTCTAATTTTGTCAAAATCAGTCTTGTTGCATCAAGAGTCAGAAAATATTAGAAACAGGTATTATGGGGGTGGAGCATTTCCTAGTCCTGCCCAAGTACCTATACTGAAAATTTCCTAGTACTGTCTCCATAACTTTGGGGATTGAGGACTGCATTTCTATTTTGGGGTGGGGAGGCTCATTGGCCTTTAGCAAGGAAGGTAATCACAGTTAAATTTACATAGATACTCAAACTCCAGTGTCTCAGGATATGGTCCCTCTGCATAAAGACCCACAGAGGAGGGGCTGGTAACTCTTTTACATATTTAATGACATTTGAGCAAGGTTCCTCAACATGGGCATTTTGGGAAACTGACACATGTTATAGGATGATACTATGCAGATGTTGGCTTGGCTTCCAGTTGACTCAGTTGTCTCTCTCTATGGCCATCTAACAATACTATTACTTTGCTTCTTTCCCCAACCTGCCCTCTCCATACTTTTGTCCAGCTACCCCAATGTAGTCTTTTTTTTACCACTACCACTGTCCATTAATCTATTTGAAGTATACCCTTGATGGTTTTTTTTTTCAGTACCTTTCATTTTGATATGTGTATGCACACATACATATATACAGGGATTATCATTCAGCCATCAAAAAGAATGAAATTTTGCCATTTGCAATGATGCAGTTGGAGCCAGAGAGTACTATGCTGAGTGAAATGAGTCAGAGAAAGATAAATACAGTATGTGAAATTTAAGAGACAAGACAGATGGATGTAGGGGAAGGGGAAAAAAAGGAGACAAACCATAATTGTTGGAAGGGAGATGGGTGGGGGAGGGACTAAATGGGTAATGGGTTTTAAAGGAGGCACCTGCATTAAGTACTGCGTGTTGTATGTAAGTCATGAATCACCAAATTCTCTCTTAAACCCAATATTACACTGTATGTTAACTAACTAGAATTTAAATAAGATTTGTAAAACCAAAAAAAAAAAAAAAAATCTCCCCCACCCCCAAATTACTGGTAATTACAAATAAACTTTACCCTATAGATTATGTCCTGTAAACTCTATTATAAATATTATAGTGTAAATAATTATACACTATACTGCCATCCTAAATTTGTCTGGGTCCTTTAACAATTCTGTATATCTGCTTTGACATTCAACATACTTCCTTTGATGGAGGTTGGTTATGCTGTAGGGCCCAGAGAGATTTTTGCTTCAGCCCTTTTCAGATGATAAAACATGGATCTCAATACACGCCACCCATATCCTTTCATTACGCTTTGTGAGATACTACTAACACAGTAAAAGGTTGTCTTCATTAGCAGAGAACTTTCAATATGTCATTGAAAATTTTTGGTACAAATTTGCTTATTTTCCTTATACAATCTAGTGACATATAAGGAGGGCCCCATCATTTATGTAATATGTACATATATGTTTTTCCAGGACAACTAACAACAACAATAAAAATAAAGTGACAACAAAACTAAATAAATAGCCTAACAGTTAAATTTTCTCATAGACATATTTACTCACTAAACCGGAATAGATTATAACTAAATTATCTAAGGGAGATTAATTTGAGTGAAAGGAACTTCTATCACTTACAAATTTGGGGAATAGTTAAAAGGGTACATACTGTTTTCCAGAGTGGCTGTACCAGCTTATATTCCCACCAATAGTGTAAGAGGGGTCCCATTTCTTCCATCCTCACCAACATTTGTTGTTTCTTGATCTGTTAATTTTAGCCATTCTGACTGATGTGAGGTGGTAGCTCATTATGGTTTTGATTTTTATTTCCCTGATACCAAGTGATGTTGAACATTTCTTCATGTGTCTGTTGGCCATTTATATGGATTCCTTGAGAAATGTCTGTTCATGTCTTATGCCCATTTCTTTTCTTTCTTTTTTTTAAAATTTTTTTCCCCATTTCTTGACTGGATTATTTGTTTTGGGGTGTTGAGTTTGATAAGTTCTTTATAGATTTTAGATAGTAGCCTTTTATCTAATAAGACATTGGCAAATATCTTCTCCCATTCTGTAGGTTGTCTTTTAGTTTTGTCGACTATTTCCTTTGTTGTACAAATGCTTTTTATCCTGATGATATCCTAATAGTTAATTTTTGCTTTTGTTTCCCTTGCCTCTAGAGATGTATCTAGCAAGATGTTGCTGCAGTTGAAGTCACAGAGGTTGCTGCTTGTCTTCTTTTCTAGAATTTTGATGGATTCCTGTATCACATTTGGGTCTTTCATAAATTTTGAGCTTATCTTTGTGTACGGTATAAGAAAATGGTTTCATTCTACACGTGGCTGTCCAATTTTCCCAATACCATTTGTTGAAGAGACTGTTCTTTTTCCATAGGATATTCTTTCCTGCTTTATTGGAGATTAGTTGACCATACAGTTGAGGGTCCATTTTGGGGTTCTCTCTTTATTCCATTGATCTATGTGTCTATTTTTGTGCCAGTACCATTCTGTCTTGATGACTACACCTTTGTTATAGAGCTTGAACACTGAGATTATGATGCCACCATCTTTGGTTTCCTTTTTCAATATTCCTCTGGCTATTTGGGGTCTTTCCTGATTCCATACAAATTTTAGGATTATTTGTCAAGCTCTGTGAAAAATGTTGATGTTATTTTGATAGGGAGTGCTTTGAATGCGTAGATTTTTCTGGGTAGCACAGATATTTTAACAATCTTTGTTTTTCCAATCCATGAGCATGAAATGTCTTTCCATTTCTTTGCATCTTCCTCAATTTCTTTTGTAAGTGTTCTAAAGTTTTTAGAGTACAGATCCTTTACCTCTTTGGTTGGGTTTATTCCTAGATATCATAATGTTTTTATTGAAATTGTAAATGAAATGGATTCCTTAATTTTTCTTTCTTCTATCTTATTAAAGTACAGAGATACAACTGATTTCTGTGCATTGATTTTATATCTTACCATGTTGCTGAATTCCTGTATGAGTTCTAGCAATTTTGAGGTGGAGTGTTTTGGGTCTTCCACATAAAATATCATGTCCATTGCGAAGAGTGAGTGTTTGACTTCTTTGCCAGTTTCAATGCCTTTTATTTCTTTTTGTTGTCTGATTTCTGAGGCTAGAACTTCTAGTACTGTGTTAACAACAGTGGTGAGAGTGGGCATCCCTGTCAAGGTCCTGACCTTATGGGAAAAGTAGTTTTTTCCCATTGAGAATGATATTCACTGTGGGCTTTTCATATATGGCTTTTATGATACTGAGGTATAATCTCTCTATCCCTACATTGTGGAGGGTTTTGATCAAGAAAGGAGGTTGTATGTTTTTCAAATGCTCTTTCTGTATCATATGGTTTTGTCCTTTGTTTTATTAATGTGATATGTTACATTGATTGATTTGCAAATGTTGAAACACCCTTGCAACCCAGGAATATAGCCCACGTGGTTGTGGTGAATAATCCTTTTAACGTACTGTTGGATCCTATTGGCTAGTATCTTGGTGAGAATTTCGGCATCCATGTTCATCAGGGAATTTTCCTGTGATTCTTTTTGGTGTGGTCTTTGTCTGGTAAGGTAATGCTCGTCTTATAGAACAATTTGGAAGTTTTCCTTCCATTTCTATATTTTGAAATAGCTTCAGAAGAATAGGTATTAGTTCTTTAAATGTGTGGTAGAATTCCCGTAAAAAGCCATTCAGCCCTGGACTCTTGTTTGTTGGGAGATTTTTGATTACTGCTTGAGTTTCCTTGTTGGTTGTGGGTCTGTTCAGGTTTTGTATTTCTTCCTGTTTCAGTTTTGGTAGTTTATATGTCTCTCGGAATGCATCCATTTCTTCCAGGTTGCCCAATTTGTTGGCATATAGTTGCTCACAATATATTCTTTAAAATTGTCTATTTCTTTGGTGTTGGTCATGATCTTTCCTCTTTCATTTGTGATTTTATTAATTTGGGTGCTTTCTATTTTCTTTTTGAAAAATCTAGCTAGTGGGTTATTATTATTATTTATTATATTTATTATTATTATTTTTAATTCTTTCAAAGAACCAGCTTCTAGTTTTGTTGATCTGTTCTACTCTTCTTTTAGTTTCTATTTCATGGATTTCTGCTCAGTCTTTATTATTTCTCATCTCCTATTTGGTTTAGGCTTTATTTGATCTTCTTTCTCCAGCTTCTTTAGGTTCAAGGTTAATTTGTGTATTGAGACTTTTCTAATTTCTTGAGGAAGGCTTGTGTTGCTATGTAAACTTCCCTCTTAGGAACACCTTTGCTGCAAGGCTTTGAACAGTTGTGTTTTCATTTTCATTTATTTCCATGAATTTTTAAAATTCTTTAACTTATTGGTTGACCTGTCATTCTTTAGTAGGATGCTTTTTAACCTCCAAGTATTTGAGTTCCTTCCAAATTTCCTCTTTTGATTTTGTTCAAGTTTCAAAGCATTACATTCTGAAAATTTGTGGGGTATAATCCCAATTCTGGTACCAGTTGAGATCTGATTTGTGACCCAGTATGTGATCTATCCAGGAGAATGTTCCATGTACACTCAAGAAGAATGTGTATTCTTTTGCTTTAGGATGGAATTCTCTGTATATATCTGTGTAGTCTATCTGGTCTGTTGTGTCATTCAAAGCCCTTGTTGGTCTTCTGCTTAGAGGACCTGTCCATTGCTGTGAGTGGGTGTTTAAGTCCCATATTATTATTGTATTATTATCAATGTGTTTACTTTATTTTGTTATTAATTTGTTTATATAGTTGGCTGCTCCCAATTACACTCCCAGGCAATTTTAATTCTTAGATCTTGCTGGATAGACACTTTAAGTATGATATAGTGTTCCTCTTCATCCTTTCCCACAGTCTTTGTTTTAAAATCTAATTTGTCAGATATAAGGTTTGCTATTCTAGCTGTTCTTTAGCATGATAAATGGTTCTTCACACTCTCACTTTCAGTCTGGCGGTGGCTTGGGGGTATAAATTGAGTCTTTTGTAGACAGAATATTGATGGGTCTTGCTTTTTTATCCAATTTGATAGCCTGTGTCTTTTGATTAGAACATTTAACACATTTACATTCAGAGTAACTATTGAAGGATATGAATTTAGTACCATCGTATTTTCTGTAAAGTCCCTGTTTCTATATATTGGTCCTATTTCTTTCTCTTCTGTTACTTTTAGGCTCTGACTTCACTTACAGGATCCCCTTTATTATTTATTGCAGGGCTGGTTTAGTGATCAGAAATTCTTTTAGTTTCTGTTTGTTCTGAAAGTTCTTTATCTCTCTTTCCATTCTGAAGGACATTGTTGCTGGATAAAGTATTCTTGGTTGCATGTTTTTTCTTATTTATTATTCTGAATATATAATGGCAACCCTTTCTGGCCTGCCAGGTCTCTGTAGATATGTCTGTTGCCAGTCAGGAACCCCTTGTCTCGAGCTCCTTTCAGGATTTTTTCTTTATCTCTAAAATTTGCAAGTTTTGCTATTATGTGTCTGACCATTGATGTATTTTTATTGATTTTGAGGGGTGTTCTCTATGCATCTTGGACTTGAATGCCTGTTTCCTTCCTCAGATTATGGATGTCCCCAACTATAATTTGCTCAAATTAACCTTCTGTCCCCCTCTCTCTCTTTCTTCTTTCTCTGGGGTCCCAATAATTCTAATATTGTTTTGGTTTATGGTATAGCTGATTTCTTGAAGCCTATCCTCATGATCATTAGTTGTTTTTCCTATTTCCTCAGCTTCCTTACTTTCCATCATTTGTTTTCTGTATCACTGACTCTCTCTTGTGCCTTATTTACCCTAGCTGTTAGAGTATCTATTTTAGCCTGCATCTCAATTAAGCCATTTTTAATTTCGGCCTCTTTAGATTTTAGTTCTTTTATTTCTTCATCAAGGCATTCTCTAGTGTCTTTTTTGCTTTTTTTTTTTTTAAAGATTTTGTTTATTTATTTGACAGAGAGAAATCACAAGTAGATGGAGAGGCAGGCAGAGAGAGAGGGAGGGGGAAGCAGGCTCCCTGCTGAGCAGAGAGCCCGATGCAGGACTCGATCCCAGGACCCTGAGATCATGACCTGAGCCGAAGGCAGCGGCTTAACCCACTGAGCCACCCAGGCGCCCCTCTTTTTTGCTTTTTTAAAGCTTAGCTAGTATCTTTATAACTGTTATTCTGAATTCTAGGCCTGATATTTTACTTGTATCTGTATTGATTAAATATATGGCAGAGAATATTCCCTTTGGTTCTTTCTTTTGTTATAAATTTCTCTTTCTAGTCATTTTGTCCAAAGAGGCATAAATGAATGAGAGTGCAAAATAAAAAATACCAACCACAACCCCAGTGAAATACACTAGACTAATCCAAAGATAATAGAAACCAAAAGGAAAAAAAAAAAGGGGGAAAACAAAAAGAATATAATCTCACCAGTGTATAAAATAAGGTGTTATTCTTAGTCCTAAATCCTAAAATTGTAAAGAAGGAAAAACTTATATGCATTCAAAAATAAAATTGAATAAAGTGAAAAGAAACAAAAAAATGAAGACTATATCTATAAAATGTAAATGTAAAAATGAAAAATTAAAACAAAACTTAAAAAAGGCATTGATAAAATAATAGACTAGTTGAAAAGAAAAAAAAATAAAAAGAAAAACAATTTAAACTGAAATACTAAAGAATCATGAGAAAAAACCTTGAATTCTATAAACTATTTTCCTCTAACACAGTAGTTTTTCAGTTCTGTGTGATCTGTAAACTTGGTATTAGCCTGATGTTCCTGCTGGTCTCCTGGGGGGAATTGCCTTTCGCACTGATTCTCAGGTTTCTTTGCCTGAGCCTAGTTTCACTGCCAGGTTCAGTGTAAGCTGCTTGCTATGTATGGCTTTTATTCCCTGAAGGCTTTCTGGGCTGCTTTAGGGGATGGGGAATAAAAATGGCAGTACCCTGATCTCTAGTACCAGTGCTGGATGTTTCCATCCCCCATTCTTCAGTACCCTCTCAGGGAAAAGCAGTCATTCACTTTTGTTTGCACTAAACTCTGCAGACTCCTGCAGTGCACATGCACACCAGTCCTCTCAGGGGAAGTAGGAGGTTTCCCCAAGATTTTGTTGCTTGCTGGGCCCCTACTTGGAGAGTAGGCACCTGATCCTGCCGTGGTTTTGAGTTTATGGTAATAGCTTACTTTCCCATTCCATTGCTTAGGAACTCTGTCACACTCAGGCACCCCCATTCTTTCTGTGACCTTAGGGATCCTGAGATTATCACTGCCCTCCTAGGATTCTGCCCTGCACCACCTGAATGCCTTTTAAGCAGGGAAGTCTCTCATCGAGCAAACTTCTAAAAGTTCCAATTTTGCACTCTGTTATATCATTTTCTGGTAGTCAGCCTACAAAATTTCCTCCCTTCTCCACCCCTGCATGGTTTATCTTATGATATATCCCCTCAAATTCACTTCTCCACACCTCCTACCTTGCAAAAATTGTTCACTTTTCTACTTGTAGAATTGCAGTGATTCTTTTCTTCGAGCTCAGATTGAATTCACGTTTGTTCAGAATGATTTAATAGATAACTAGCTGAAATCAAGGGATCAGATGAAATGAGGGTCCCCTATTCTTCTGTCATCTTCCCTCCTGTCACTTGTTACCCGCCCCCACCGTATATTCCAATTATGTGGTTAACCTCAAAGAACAGGAATCTTTGACCTTTTGTTCATTTCTGTATCTTCAGAGCTCTAATAACAGAAGGACTTAAGAATTAAATAAATACTTCCTGAATAAGTGAATTCAAGAAAGATTTACTTAAAATATCCCTAGGCTCTACGTAAGAAATTTGCATTAAATGTAAAGAAATGATTTTGGAAAATATTTTCCCTTTTCTAAAGCAGTGCAAGCCAGAAGGTAGACATGTTTAATGTGTGTGAGATGTTCTGCTGGGAGGTTATTGCAAATGAAAAACATGAATTTGATGAAAAAAAATATAATTCTACTGGCAAACAAGTAAGGAATCCAAAGTCAGCCATACCAGGTGTTATAATGCTTCTTTTGGTAGTATAAAAAGCATTCCACTCACTGTGAGTTGAAATCTATCCCGAGACCATATATTCTAGAACATGGTCCAAGTTTAGTCCAAGTTTATCTTTTATTATGGAATGTGGGCTGTGTTTACCTAATTTATCAGAATGCACTTTACTTCTCTCTGCATTCAGTCTAGCATCCTTGTCATTTTCCTGGAAAAATGACCTTAATCTATTTGCATACTCCACGACCTGTCCAGATTTCAGTTGTGACCTGTGATAACCTCCCAAATCCACATACTTGATTTGTATCTGTGGATTAGACTCACTTAAATACTCGATGTTCTCTCTTTGCTGCAGATCTTCTTCTATACTTCACAATGGATCCTCATCCTCCCATTGGAAACAAAATGCTTAAATTCTTATAGAAAGTTAAAAGGAAAAAAAAGTTGAAATGTCACTCTCATGGAATTTATAATCCAGATGGTAGATAATAAAAAATACTACAGGAATATAATGCATAATCTTAATTATACATAAGTTTTGTTAAATATTAATAGATCATGTAATCAGAGACATGAAATAAAGGAAAGGAAACTTTGAGTGAGTTGAGTCTTATGGAAAATAAAGCAATGATCCTAAGTGTAGGATAAGAAATAGCAGCTCACAGGAATCAATGGAAACACTGAAAATATCCAGAAAAGTATGTTTTCCAAAATTTAGTACTATTAGATAACCACTGTATATAAGCAGGCATTTGTAACATAATTGATAAGAGACATTTTCTTTACCTCCTCCCAATTCCTCAAGAGAAAAAGTGTAACTTAGGATCTATTAGAATTTATTTAGTTCCTCTGCCTTTTAAAGATGCCATGCATATCTAAGCTACAAAATAATTTTTAGTTATTAATGCAGATTACTGGTTATTTTTGATGAACACCATGGAGTTGCTGGGCCTCCTTTACCTGTTAGAAAGTCCATGGGATAAGAGGAGTATTTGTGTGTGCAATTCAATTATCTGAGGATAAAACTCCTTGAATATTTTTTATTCAGACCATGAACAGCAAAGTTAACCTCTTGCTTTCATGAACATTTGTTTTTGCAGATCTCTTTTAGGAAAGATTTAAATCAACCTTTACCTATACCATATTTGAGGTAGAAAATTATTTCTTCCTACTCTTGAACAGGTATAAGTAGGTATTTAAAAATATGTTTTTAAAAATTGAAGAATAGCAAATATGAATTTTTATAAATATCTTCATTATTTCATTCTTAAAAGCAATTAAATGTGTAAGTGCTAGGTAATAGATTTGAATAAGTCATGGAAAATTCATCCCAGATCTCATTTTTTTTTTTAAAGATTTTATTTATTCATTTGACAGAAGAGATCGCAAGTAGGCAGAGAGGCTGGCAGAGAGAGAGGAAGGAAAGCAGGCTCGCGGCTGAGCAGAGAGCCTGATGTGGGGCTTGATCCCAGGACCCCGAGATCATGACCTGAGCCAAAGGCAGAGGCTTTAACCCACTGAGCCACCCAGGCGCCCCAATCTTCTCATTTTTAATAAAGCTGTCAAATACAATTCTCATAGGCTAGAATGTTTCTTCAGTAAAGAAAATATGGTTAGAGTTTTGTATGTTCCTGACATGCGCTTCATAAGTCATAAAGTTCTTCATTAAGAGGTTTTGCCCATTTGCCTTAGGCTGAAGTCATGATTTCAGGGTCCTGGGATCAAGCCCCGCATCAGGCTCTCTGCTCAGCAGGAAGCCTGCCTCCCCCCCTCTCTCTCCCTGCCTCTGTCTACTTGTGATCTTTCTCTTTCTGTTAAATAAATAAATAAAATCTTTAAAAAAATAATTCTTCCAAATGTATGTTTTATTATATACATTGTATCTAGCATTTTATAAGTGTGAAAAAAATATTTGCATGGTGATAAAATAATATTTTAATGTACTTTGTCATCATTATAATAATCATCTTTGTATTAGTAAATGCATTGCTTTTTAGTCTTGGAATAAACCCAAATTCTTCTGTAAACTTGACCTCCCAATAAATTGGCTATGGTGAAAACCAAGTTTAGTTTGATGTGTATTGTTAATTCTTCCATTTGTATACCTTCTAGTTAGGTTTAAAAAATCTCCTGAAAGGAAGGTCAATGGTTTTTTGCCAGAACCATCTATAGCTGGCCTTTGGGCAATAAGAGAGTGAGGGCAGGCCTGTATATGGAGCTCAAGTGCTAAGGATGGAATCAAAGTTAATACACTCTGAGTTCTCTAACCAATAAGTTAACAAGTTAACAGATTTAGTAATTGTGTCAGATATTTTGTATGACTAATATTAATTATAATTTTATTTATAATTTTAGAAAAGCTAACAATATGAGTTCTGGCATTTTATAAATTTTGAAGATTAAGTAATTGAGTCTTTGATTATGTAATTTTTCCAGGATCGCACAATGAGTTATACCTGAGTTAGAACTATACCCCAAGATGGAGCACCTGGGTGGCTCAGTGGGATAAGCTTCTGCCTTCGGCTCAGGTCATGATCTCAGGGTCCTGGGATTGAGCCCTGCATTGGGTCTCTGCTTAGCAGGGAGCCTGCTTCCCCCTCTTCCCTCTGCCTGCCTACGATCTTTCTCTGTCAAATAAATAAATAAAATTAATAAAAAAAAAAAAAAGAAAGAAAGAACTATCCCCCAAGCATATCTGATTCCAGAGTCCAAATTCTTAATTATAGGAGTTCTTTTTGCATCACTGTATAAGCTATATGGAACCTAAAGTTATAGGGAAAGGTGAGTATTAGTCTTAATATCTGTCTGCTTGTTCTTGTGATTGAGAGAAAAATAAATCTAATTTTAGATAAAATGTGTATGTTTCAGTTATCTTTTGTTACATAGAATACTCTGAAATCTCATGATTTGGGGATGATTTGGCTTAACTAGACAATTCTCAGTTGGGTTCTTATGAAGTTTCAGTCAGTTGGTAGCTAAAGCTAGAGTTATCTAGGTGTCTTCACTTTTATGTCTGGCATTTTGTGCTGACCATCAACTGGGACCTCATGTGGGATTGTCAGCCAGGACACTTCCACATGTCCTCTGCATGTGTCCTGGACTTTCTTACAGAATGACAGGTGGATTTTAAGAACAAGATTTCAGGAAAGAAAGCCAGGTAGAAGCTTTTACAACTTTAGAAGCAATGGTGTCATGTCTTCAATATTATGTTACAGCATGTGTCATCAAGACCAGCCAGTATTCAAGGGGAGAGAATTAGACTCCACATATGACTGAGAAGGGTATCAAAGAAATTGCAATAATGTTTTAAAACCACTCCAGTACACATGTGTTCTAATCTTCTCAATTATTTTTTTTAGTGCCAGCTAGTAGACTCATTTTCTAATTCCTTGGTAGTTGTTAGGGCATCATTCATTGTTCATAGATAGCCAAATGTAAGAACCAGGCTGATCGTTCATATTTGACAACTCCACAGATCATTCTGGGGTAAAAATTGTTAAATTATACATTAAAAACTAGAGTCCTTGGAAATAGACACGATTATGTAATGAGTTGGAATGAAAAGAATACTTGCTTAGGCATCATAGACATGAGTTTCTGGCTTCTTTATCCCTTAATTGTCAACATATATTGGTCAATTTACTAATCTTTTTAATGCTTTAGTGTTTTCATGTATAAAAAGGGAATATATACACATATACATATATATATGTATACACACATGTATATATACATATACATATTTGTTTGGGTTTCAAATGCGATAATGAGAAAAAAGGTTTTTTTTGTTGTTGTTGTTGTTTTCCACATATGAGAATTTCAGAAAGGGGAAAAGTTGCCTAACCATTAAGTCAAATAAGTATGCTATCTCCTGGATACAGATTTTGAACGCAGAAGAGGAAATTAGAGACATTTCAATATAGAATACACTTTAGAGACTATCCATCAAACCCTTATTATACAACCAAAGGAGATGAGATGAAAACAGGTAAGATATTTGCACAAGGTCACATATTCTTGGGCAGGGACATAACCAAATTCAGAAGTTCTTGACCAGAGCTTGAGTTTGCGTTCTTGGCCAGAGCTTGACATTTTTATAGTCTGCTTATTTTTCTTTTTAAAGTGTACTGGCTTGTCATAAATTTTGCTCCTGTACTGGTAATTGTTTTACATAATCTTTCACTGAATTTAACTATTTGAAGCCACATTTCTGCCATTTATATGTTTCTAAGTTCTTATAGTCCAAAATCAATATTTTAGTTATAATATTATTTAAAATTTCTACCCTTTGATGAAATATATAGAAGGAATGAAATCTTATCCTTGTGATTTATTGGTGGAGCAATGGAAAATGTAATCAGGAAATACATAATCGGCTGATGATTTGGAGAAACAACACTAGAACACATTAATGATCTGCTAGATATCATTTTTTAAAGTTCTCTCTCTCTCTCATACAATATAATCTGGCCTTTATTTATGACAGTGAAGCAGCATTCAAGAAGAAACAAAATGAAGATTTGAAGCGCATGCAACATATTTTACAATATATCTGATGACCCTATCTTAAATTTTCACAAAGATTGTCTTAGAATAAAACTTTAAGTTTATATTTTTTCATTCATTCGATATGTGTTATGTGCTTGGGACCATACAAGATGCTGAATACAATATGATGATGTGCTAGAGGTGGCTCTAGCTTTCACAGAGTAAGCAGTCTTATTGATATCATGGTGGAGCATGTCGGTGGAGGTAGACGGCTCTGAGGAAGTTTTGAATGTTGCTGATTCAGAGAATGGTAGTTGGGAAGTTTCCATTATGTTAGTAACATTTCAGCTAAGACTTCAGGTTTGAGGAAGTATTCCTGGCAATGGTCAGAGTTGGGGAGGACATTAAACGTTCTGTCTAGGTGGATGCCAGCAAAAGAATTGGTCTATAAGCAGAAGAAAAATTATGATGTGGCTTTTAAATCACATTCAGAGATACTTAATCTGTTCCCAGAACCATGGGAAAGCTCAGAATGGATTGAAGCATTTTTCGTCTTCTAGGACTTGGGTAAGTTTCTCTGCATCTCTTTTTTTAATGACTGATTTTCCTTTCTCCAAGCTGAGTCCATCTCCCCTTTTCTAGGCCAATATGAGCTTAAACTGACAGACAAAAAAGATTTGTATGTGTCAGAAAAAGCTTTATAGTTACAAATTTATGCTTGATGTAAATGAATCATGAAAAGTTGGAACTTTTAAATTTGATTTTAATTTCTCCTTCCAGCTATACTTTCCTTCTACCATACCCACAATAAAGGTAAATAGGAAGCTAAATTAGTCAGATTTTCAGATTTTGAAGTCTTAAGTATTCCTTTGTTCAAAGAGAATTTTTTAAATTAGTTTTGCTTCCTAATGTTCTTTTATATTTCAAGTTTTATTTAAATTCCAGTTAATATACAGTATAATAGTGGGTTCAGTAGTAGAATTTTGTGATTCATCATTTATGTACAACACCCAGTGCTCATCAGAAGTGCCCTCCTTAGTACCTGTCACCTGCTTAACCCATCCCCCCACCTCCCCTACACCAACCCTCTATTTTCTATAGTTATAAGTCTGTTTTCTGGTTTGCCTCTCTCTTTTTTTCCCCTCATTTTCATGTGTTTTATTTATTAAATTCCATATATGAGTGGAATCCTATGGTATTTGTTTTTCTCTGAGCTATTTCATTTAGCATAATGGACTTTAGTTCCATCCACTTCATTGAAATTGGCAAGATTTCATTCTTTTTGATGGCTGAGTAATATTCCATTGTTTGTGTGTTTGTGTGTGTGTGTGTGTGTCTGTGTATGTGTGTCTGTGTGTGTCTGTGTGTCTGACATACAGACACACAGACACACACACATACCCCACCTCTCCTTTATCCATTCATCAGTCGATGAGCATTTGGGCTCTTTGCATAATTTGGCTAAGTTGATACTGCTGATAAAGACATTGTATTGTATGGTCCATGTATTTTTGTATTCTTTGGATAAATACCTAGTAGTGCAACTGCTGGGTCTTAGGGTACTTCTGTTTTTAACTTTTTGAGGAAGTTCCATGCTGTTTTACAGAATGGCTGTGCCAGTTTGCATGCCCACCAGCAGTGTAAGAGGATTCCCTTTTCTCTGTATCTCTGCCAACAACTGTTTCCTGTGTTGTTAATTTTAGCCATTCTGATACTTCTGAGGTGATATCTCATTGTATTTTTGAACTGTATTTCCCTGACAATTAGTAATATTGAGCATCTTTTCCCACGTCCGTTAGCCATCTGTGTGTCTTCTTTAGAAAAATGTCTATTCATGTCTTCTGCCCATTTCTTGACAGGATTATTTGTTTTTTAGATGTTGAGTTTTATAGGTGTTGAGTTGTTTTTTAGGTGTTGATTAGTTCCTTATAGATTTTGAATAGTCTTTATTAATTATGTCGTTTTCAAGTAACTTCTCCCATTCCAAAGTTTGCCTTTTATTTTAAATCCCATACACAAACTCAAATGCCAACTTGAACAGTGTAAGTAAGCTAAAAGAGTATATTTGCTCATGCTTAAGAAGTGAATAAGCAATTTAAATGATTAACTATAAAAGATACTTAGAGGAATAATTGGGGATTTTGGATATGGCCTGTTATTATGTGATTAATTAATCATTGCTAATTATTAGATGTAATAGTGATATTGTGGTTATGTAGAAAAAGTTCTTGTAGGTTTTTTTTTTCCTTAGAGATGAACACAAACATTTAGAATTGAATATTATGATGTGTACATTTGCCAACAAAGGTGAATAAATATTAAAAAAAAAGTAAAAATTATTAGGCACTGTCTTACCTGAAGAGAAATTTTATAAATTAGGAAACCATTATTCAGCTTTCTTCACATGAAGAAATGTAGGCTCATTGTTGGCCAGATGTTCAGTTTTTCAAAAGAGACTGTAAGTCCAGATTTTTATATGAAACCACCTGTGTTTTGAATATTGGCATTTAATTAATCAATATTTAAACATTCTTTATTCCAAACAAAACAGACTTAAGACCTTTAAGAGATCTTTGGGATTTCTAATTTAGGCTCATCTACAAATGTGGGAGAAATGGGGCTGAGATCTGGGAAGTGAGGAGGCAGAAGCAGCTAAACAAGCAGAGATGTTGAATTCATCCCTCTCAACTAGGAAGCATACTTGGTCCTTGAAATGTTCAAATAATACCTGCATTGTAGATGGTAGGATTGAGAGAGTTATGTTTCAAAAATATGTGATTTTCAAAAAAAAAGTTGTTAGTTTTGAATATACCCCTATTTATAGGTATAAATATGAACCTATGTCTATCCAGTGTTAGATTTTTGCTTTAATTTGAGTTAGCTATGCTCCAATGACGTCACTGAACTTTGTGCTCCTCTGGTGGGATATTATGTAGAATGGATTAAACTTTATTAAGTAGCTTCAAGTAAATATGACATTTATTATAAGTATTTTGCTGTGTAAAGCTCACATTTGCTATGGATTTTATAATTATTGCTTTGACAAAATACCAATATGAAGAAAGCATTAGAGATGATTATGTCTAAACGTGGTGAGATCAGTAAATAGTCCACTTTAGTAGTCTAGTCTAGACAGTGCTCGTCTGACTAAAAATACACAATGGGGATGTAGTAAGTGAGTGATGAGAAATATTAAATAATTTTGATTGAGTAGTACTTAACAATACAGAGATAAAGTAAATACAAATTTCAAAGACGTTTACTGTGTTTCAAGTTTAGTAAACTAGGTGACTCATGGAGTCATCTACTGAGCTAGATGTAGCTCATCAGCTACTTGCTGATGTAAAAGCAAGTCTGGGTGGGGTTTTGGACATGTTGATATGAGATGCCTGGGAACTTACTGGTCAAGATGCACATGAGTAATTTAAATATTGATTTGAGGCTTAATAGTGAAATCTGAGCTAGTAATAAAGATTTGAGATTACTAATTTAGTGATGATATTTAAAGAAGAGAAGTTGTCATGGAAAATGTGTACAAAAGAGAAAGCTTGAAGGATAGGGCAGTAAATACTATCTTTTTAGTTTTCCCAGTCTCCATTCCCTTACTTTTCTAGCTCAAGAGTGTGCACTTGACCTAAACTAGACCAATCATAATACTCCTTTCCCTTGGTGACAGTTATTGGTAAAAGGAGTAGGGATGTGACTCAAATGATGGTAATCACAGTTAAAACTAGAACTGGGAAAAAGATACTCCTTTCTGTTCTTATAAGATGTGTGAGTGGATGACCTTAGAAGCAGATCTTGTGTGGATAAAGGAAGACAGCTGTAGAAGAAAAGTCATCATACAAACAGAAGAGCAGAAAAGAGGTAGTAAGATAGTACTGATTGCACTTAAGGTTTTGATTCCACTTTTTCTTGATGTCAATTTTTTAAAGCCAATATATTTTCTTTGTTGGTTTAAGTTAATTCTATCCCAATATAAAACATTGTCAAGAAGTTAAAATGTAAAGGACTAAATGCATAGAATCATATTTGCAGGGGCAGAGAGTTGATTAGGGCTTTAAAAAGAAGGTATTTCCCCCCCACATACATACATATATGTATGTATGTATGTATGTATGTATGTGGGGACTGAGCAGAAAAAATACAGTATGTTTAAATGTCTGTAAAAGAGACTCATTAGTGAAGAGACAATTACAGTGAATCAAACTGAAAATATTAACACTCATTAATTGTGTGCCTCACAAATAAGGAGTGACTAAGACTGAGTTACAATAATAGTAGTTTATCTTTAAGGAATAGGGCTATTTTACCAAAGTAATCATAACAGAAGGAATGTATTTTCCAAAAAAATTGTTTAAAATGAAGAATTTAAAACTTGTAAGAACATGTAATATATAATATTACATAGTAATCTTAGCATGCAGTGTTTTTTCCTTAATCTTTCATGTAAGCAAAGTGATATATACTGAAATTAAAAGTTTCTTTTATTGCAAATAAGTAGTGTATGACATACGAAATCTAAAATGCAAATTTTTTTCAAATTCACTTAACTTTTCTGAGATTCCTCTTTGCGTTTTATGAAAAAAACAAAACAAAAACAAATAACCACTGAAATCTTACTTAATAAGCTGTGCATGTGAGTCTGATCCCAGTACTTGTTGTTAAACTCACTAGAAATTCGGACACCTTAGGAGCTGTGGTGATGTATTCATAGGAAGCAGAGAAGTAAGCCTTGTAAGTGGTCTGAGTTGGGGGTGCCTGGGTGGCTCAGTCGATTAAGCATCTGCCTTCAGCTCAGGTCATGATCCCAGGGTCATAGGACTGGATCCTGTGTGGGGTCTCCCTGTTCAGTGGAGAACCAGTTTTTGCAGCTCTCCCTGCTTGTGCTATCTCCCTTTCTCAAATAAATAATAATTTTTTAAAATAGCCTGGGTTAGATTGAGGCTGGCAAAATCATTAATTTATATTCTCCCTAGGATTATGGTAAAACCTAATTAATTTACACTCTCACAGGATGGATTTATGCAAGAAAATATTACCTGACTTATGGGCTGTTAGGCCTAGGCTAAAAGTATAATAGATAAAATGTCTCTATGTTGAAGATACTTCATTCAGCAACAGATGATAACCCTATTTGGATTTTTTTTTGTGGAACTCTTATAAAGCAGGCGGCTCTTTCTACTTTTTGGACTCCTTAATATCCTACATGGAAATTGTGTTTCTAGAATATTACTCTGATTCTCATTGCTTTATTTGGTTAGTTATGAGAAGTAACTATTTTGGGTTTAAAATGATATGTCATTACTAAATAAAGTGAATCACATAGAATTTCATTAGTAAGTAGGAACATTATAAGGCCTCATTCTTATGATTATTTAATAAAATTTGTGTTGGTCTTTTTATTTCCTTTTGGCCAGAGACAGATTTTATGGAAAGTAGATTATAATTACTATATTTTAATTAGGATTTTGTATCAAGAGAATAAAGGTAAATTGCATTTGTTACAATACTTGGTGTCTATGCACATTCATCTGAAAAGACATCTGTGTTATTAATTTAAATATGTATCTTATATGCTTTTAAGAGTAGGTAAGTAGATGCTCAAACTTAATTCTTTTAAATGTGTTATAAACAACCTCCTATTATGTTGATGGAATATACTAGATGCTACTTTTTAATTTAAAATAAATCCAAGTACTTCTAATGTGTATGGTGGCCAGTTTGCAATTATGATCTCCATGATGAGATTCTTCAAGGAAATGAGAGGTACATTATAATTTAAATGGAGTTGTAGATCTGGTTGATTTTAATTTGTGACCTAGAGGTCAATAGTTATTGGGTGTAATAACCTTCCGGTAATGGGGAAATTCAAGGCACATTTGTATAATGAGAAATCATAACTAGTTATGGTTCAGGATGATGATTTTACTCTTGCCATTTTGATCTGCTGCAATTCTGCCTTCATTTTATAGACTTCATACCTCTAGCATTTAAGACATATCTTTACTAGGCAACATTATAAAGCTAGTCTTTGATTTATAATAAAGTTTATAATATCCACTATATTCAATGCAGTGCTACTTTTATATGCTTGCTAGTTTTAAATGCATGCTTCTATTCCTTCTTTTAAGTCTCATATTAGTGTTTGCCTTATACTTTGTTTCCCCAGGATTGTCTTTCAGATAATCAGATTTTCCTAGTTTTATTTATTTTGCTAAATTAAAATGCCCATTTTCTAGTAGAAGAAAATTCATAGCAGAGCTATCCTTGTATTTATTGCACATCAAGACAAAACTGAAATTTATTACGGGGTTGGAAACTAGCATTTCCAAGTTAAATGAGAATTACATTTACATTAGTAAAATAACATAAAATCTGATCTTTATTCATCATTACTGAATCAGAATTTAACCTTGAATTTAGAATAATGCAAATCAAAATAGAGTCAAAACTTAAAAAGTGAATGAAAAAGATTTTACTGTATAGAAGTGCTTTACTCATGAATAACAATAATACGGATAAGGATAATACATTTTTGAGTAATTATGCTATAATGTGGAAGATTATCTCTCTTTAGGTGATTATCATATAGTTCTTTAGTTAATCTTCATAACTACCAGGTGAAATAGATACTATCATTATATCCATTTAAAAATGAGAAATCTGAAATTAAAAAGATTAAGTAACTAGGTCAAAGTCACATTTGCTATTAAGTCAGTTTAGGTCTTTGGGGTCTCAAACCTGTGCTTTCTGAACCACTTCTCTTTGAAGTATTTTCTTTGAACATCTTGTTTCAGACCTACTGAATCAGAATTTCTGGGTGTATCACATAATAGTCTATATTTTATCATCTGCCCTAGAATTCACATTTCTTATATACTGCAGCCTACAAAGACAAGAAATACCATAAATAATTAATGATGAGTCTAATTCACTTGAAACGATGTACTAATAAACAGGATTGTAGACAGCCCAACATCAGAGTTGGGACAAACTGCCTATTTTAGTAGAAAACTGCCTATTTCAATGACACTTAGAAATGGTAAAGCCTTTAGAGTACTTTTGTTGGACTTCATTTCTTCTGACTCAGGATGAGTTCTTCAAAACAAACTGTATTTGGAGGCTTGTATTTTACTTGTGTCTCTGACAGCACTTGGGTGAGAGGAAAATGTTAGAAGGAACCATAACATGTGCTAAAAAATCTACTCCATTCCCAGGGATATTGAACATTTGCTTAGTTTGTTTTAAGAAGCTTTGTAGGTACCGCTCTTGTTTTCAATGAATATATCACAGGGAGTTTATAGTCATAATTAGAATTCTTTAGTATCAACACTCCTTTCCTGGCCTTTAAACAGTTATAATAGGTGAAACATATATGTTTATTTGAGGTCTTTGATATGTAAGTGAAAGAAATTTTGTTCACCATTTGGTATTAAAAACAAACTCAAAACTGACCTATTGGGCAGGAAAATAAAAGAAATTAAAATCTGAGAATATCAAAGCAGGAATTTAGATGTTGAGTGTTTGAAATATGGATGAAAGGAATATTCAGTGTGTTTCAGGTTTTTAAGTAGCTTTAGTCAAATCTTGAATCTTGGCTTATTGAAATCCTGTGCAAATATTCATATTCTAAGGTACTATTGGATAACTTATGGCAGCTTCAATATTAGTCACTTTTCTAAAAATGTGAAACTCACACTTTAGAAACAAAACAGACACAAAACCAAACAAAATGAGGTAAAAGTTAAGATAATAATTTTGGTCATGCGAATCTTACTTAAAATAATGGATTTTTCCTTACCTACCCATTGTGGAAGCAATCAAATGTCTACCTCTCACTCACTGAAAAAGCTTCAGCCAAAATAAATAAACTTTCCAGATACAACTGATTTGTTCAGTTTCTCAAAGCCTTCTGCAGGGACCAGCATAAAAACAAAAAAACAAATATATTTTTAATATTACAATAACAAAGAGGTTCACTGTAGAATATGTTAAGAAAATATAAGCAGGGGTGTTTTAGTTGGTTAAGTGTCTGCCTTTGGTTTTGGTCATGATCCTGGGGTTCTGGGATCAAGCCCCACATGTGGGTCCCCGCCCAGCAGGGAGTCGGCTCCCCTCTCTCCCTCTGCCCTTCTCTCTACTCATGCTCTTACCCTTTTCTCTCTCTCTCAAATAAATAAATAACATCTTTTAAAAATAAAAAAATATATATATAAGCAAAAAGAACAAAAAGTAAAATTACCTATAACTCACAGACATGAACATTATTATTCATTGTCTGTTTCTTCTGCCCACCCCTCAGAAATGGAGTCAGAATTCTATGATATTTAAATTTGATCCTAGAATCTAAATGTTGTCTCTTTTTAAGTTTTTCATTTTACAATATTTATTTTTCCATGCCATGAAATAGTCTTTGTAAGACTGTTTTTAATGACATTAATGTATTCCCGAGTGAGGATGAGAATTAAAAAAAAATGGAATAGTTTATTGTTCGACATAATTATATGATATAGGGGACAAAATACAGGTTGTGGAGATAGGTCAGCCTCTTTCAAGCTAAATGGCTTGGGCTGTGTTGTTTAATCCCTCTGTACCTCAGTTTCCTTAACTGAAAATGTAGATAAAAAATTTGTTGTCTCATTGAGTTGTGAGGATTGGGCGAGTTAATATTGCTTAAGCATAGTAACTAGAATATGGCACAGTTCAATAATTATTAGGTGTTATGAAGATGACAATAATTTTGTAATGCCTTCCTAGAAGTAGAATTTCTGAGTAAAAGATGAAGCATGATTTTTAGAACTTTTGATGCTTTTCAAATAATCACCCAGATTTGCCTAATGGGAATACACAGATTATCTATCTAGTTCTATACCCAGATTCAGAGTTAAGTATCAAATTTAACATGAAAATTATCAATATTTGTTTTAGGAGTCATAAAATGAGTATTACTGGCACAAAATTCAACTACATACCTTACTTGGGTTTTTATGTATTACTTTAAATTTGTTTATATCTCTGTTAAGGTTAAGCTATACATGGTTTTATAATCTTTGATCAACATTGTTTTCGCCTCTATATTCATGCTAAGTAGCACGCTATTATAACTTTATGAGATCTATATCAATTTGAAATGTACAAGTAGAATCTAAATGTCTCTTTTTAAGTTTGTATTCAAATTCAATTTAATTAACATATAGTGTGATACTAGTTTCAGGAGTAGAACTTAGTGATTCATCACTTACATACAACACCCAGTTCTTATCCCAGGTGCCCTTCTTAATATTTATCACCCATTTAGCCCATCCCTTGCCTACCTCCCCTCCATCAACCCTCAGGTTGTTCTCTATAGGCAAGAGTCGAGTCTGTATTATGGTTTGCCTTCCTCTCTTTTTTTTTTTCCTTTCCTTATGTTCATGTTTCATTTCTTAAATTCCATACATGAGTGAAATCTTATGGTATTTGTCTTTCTCTTGACTACCTGTCTCATTTAGCATAATAAACTCTAGCTCCACCCATGTCATTGCAAATGGCAAGATTTCATTTTTTTATGGCTAATATTCCATTGTGTGTGTGTGTATGTGTGAACATATATATATATACACACACATATGTATATGTATGCCATTTCTTCTTTATCTGTTCATCAGTCAGTGGATGTTTGAGCTTTTACCATAAATTGGCTGCTATAGACTGCTGCTATACTGCTGCTGCTGCTGCTATAGGTTTTGGGGGTTCATGTGCCCCTTTAAGTCAGTATTTTTGTATCCTTTTGGTAAATACATAGTAGTGCAGTTGCTGGGTTCTAGGGTAGTTCTGTTTTTAACTTATTGAGAAACCTCCATACTGCTTTTCCAGAGTGGCTGAACCAGTTTACATTCCCAACTACAGTATAAAAGTGTTCCCCTTTCTCTGCATCCTCACCAACACCTGTGTAGTTAATTTTAGCCATTCTGGTAGGTGTGAGGTGGTACCTCATTGTGGTTTGATTTGTATTTCCCTGATGATGAGTGATATTGAATATCTTTTCATATGTCTGTTAGCCATCTGTGTATCTTCTTTGTAGAAATGTGTGTTTGTGTCTTCTGTCCATTTCTTGACTGTTTTTGTTTTTTTTTTTTTAGGGGGGGTTTGAGTTTAGTAAGTTCTTTATATATTTTGGATACTAATCCTGTATCAGATATGTCATTTGCAAGTGTCTTCTCCCATTTTGAAGGTTGCCTTTTAATTTTGTTGATGGTTTCCTTTGCTGTTTGGAAGCTTTTTATCTTGATGAAGTCCTAATAGTTCATCCCTTGCCTGAGGAGATATATCTAGTAAGAAGTTGTTATAGCTGATGTCAAAGAGGTTCTCCTCTTAAGATTCCTGTCTCACATTAGGTCTTTCATCCATATTGAGTTTATGTTTGTGTATGGAATTCAAAAGTGGTCCATTTTCATTCTTTTGCATGTTGCTGTCCAGTTTTCCCAACACCATTTGTTGAAGAGATTTTTTTTCCACTGGATATTCTTTCCTGCTTAACAAAGATTAATTTAACAAAGATTAAGTTAAGTTAAGTTGTAGGTCTATTTCGGGGTTTTGTATTCTGTTCTATTGATCTCTGTGTCTGTTTCTGTGCCAGTGTTTTTATGCTGTCTTGATTACTACAGCTTTGTAGCTTAAATTCCAGAATTGTAATGCCTCTAGCTTTGCTTTCTTTTTCATTACTTTAGCTATTCATTGTTGTCTTAATTTTCATATTTAATATATTTTTGAGGTGAACACCTTTTTATCTTTTGCTTTGACCTGCTTTCATTGAACTGCTTTATCTTTTTCTTTTTCTTTAGGAATGTTTCTGCTACGTGTTTGTTCCCATTTGTTACTAATATATTAAAACTTTCTCTGCAGTGAATTTGGAATGTTTTTATTTTCATATTTGTTATTATATATTTGCCTTGATTTTTTTCCCTTTCATTTCTTCCCCCTAGGTGTCAATGTGTAAGTATGTAAGTGTGTGTGTGTTTATATGTGTGTATGTGTTCAGTAATATCTATCAGTCTGTAAGTTTATGAACCTTTTGTTTCTATAGTTGATATAAAGTGAATGATTATTTAAAAATTTTAATTTGGCATGTGTAGAACATTAAGTTACTGTGAATTTGAAACTCAAAAACATTAATACTTTCTGACAGTTTTCTCCAGATTTAGCTTCCATATGAAGCCCCTAAATTTCATAGTAACTCTATAATTAACACATATCCTACACATAATGGTAGCCATTCTGTTAAGTAATTTGCATATATTCTTTAATTCATTAACATAAGGAATAGGTGTTCTATTAATTCCATGTTTTCAAATTAGGCATATAAAGTTTAAGGAATGAGTCAATTCCACAGATCTATAAATGACAGAGCTAAATTTTATTGCCCCTTTATCCCTCTATAAGATAACCTCTTCTGTACTATTGCACCCTAACATTATTAGAAAACTGAAGTAGAGGCAGTGTAAGGTAAACACCAGAACTATAGAGTTGGAAAAAGTCTTTGAGATATTCTGGCACAAATGCTTCACTTTTTCCATGTGTGGACTGAGGTAAAGAGGACCAATTGTGATTAAGTATCTTGCTTAACACATTCTAGGTAAGAATTTCAGCAAAATAAATTAGGATTATTGCATGTAGATATAAGGCATATTTGTTTGATGCTTTTGAATCTGTAATTAAAGCACCTGGATATATTTAAATTACTTGTTTGTTTAGTATGACAATCTCTAGTTTTATTATTTATATTCACATACTTCTAATGTTAAAAATGATATTTTTTATCAATATATGCTGAGATATGTTCATTTTGGGCTCCTTTAAGGAAAAATGCAAACAAGATATGTAATTAGCTTATTAAATACAGGAAAAGATGAATCACAGATCTGTACCCTTGTGATATATTATATAACATATAACACATTATATGTTAATAAAAAATAAAGAAAAAGAAAAAAAAAGAAATGAAAACCACACACAAAGAAAACATAGGAAATAATAGAGAAATTCTGTGTGCTTCACATTCTTTTTTTTTTTTTTTAAGATTTTATTTATTTATTTGTCAGAGAGAGAAATAGAGAGAGAGAACAAGCAGGGCAAGCCTCTGGCAAGCAGAGCTCCCTGCTGAGCAAGGAGCCCAAACAGGGACTCGATCCCAGGACCCTGGGATCATGACCTGAGCTGAGGGCAGACTGAATTATCCAGGCATTGTTGTGCTCTATATTCTTGTATACCTATGTTGTATGCTCTGTAACATATTTGTTACATATTTACCCCTGCTGTTATATTTAAAAATAATATAAAGAATTTCCAAAGATAGTTTCTACTTCTGGATAGCTTATACATGCAAAGTTACTAGCAGATTTAATATTCCTCCTTTTGAAGTTGATACCATGACTGTCAGCAGAGTCTACTAGAAGCTTTAAGAACATTAATTGCTTTTTAGAGCTGGAGGCAGAAAGAAAATTTCAGCAATGTCTTTATTTGAACCGTTGTTCTTTGGTATACCTGGTTCTCATATCAAGGGAATAGTATAGTTATAAGTAAACTAACACTGTGTGTTCTGCACAAGGGCAGAAAAAGATGACATGAAAGTTGCAATAAATAGAGCCCAGTTCCTTTTTGTTGGCAGAGATGAGGAACAGCAAATCTTTACTTCTCTACCTCTTTCAGCTTTCCCTTAGTTACTTCTCATTCTACCTACAGAGTCATCTCAAGTTTGTTTCTAGGGCTAGCTCTGTGTAGTAAGATGCAGCAGTGAACTGGAGAATCAAACACTGTCTTCCCATGGAGTTCCTTGAACTCTGGAAGAAATTTGAAATGTAAATACCACAGTATAATTAGGTATCCTCAAATTAGTTTTCTCTATTTCATTTGAGTTCTAATGGAAGAATGAGAGGCAGATGTGTCAGGATTAATATAGGTAACACCAAGCACAGGCTAACATTTATGATTCCCATAGGTTTAATTCTCTTTCAGAACCTAATTCTGATGCTAAATCTGAATCAGTATTTTTCTTCCAGGTTGTATAGACGCAAAACACTGATAAGCTTATTTGTTTGGCTTGTTGTGTTCTTAATTCTTTGGTTTTATCTCTTTGGCTACTGACTTCACTCCTGTTTTGATCCTTCATTTTACAACACCCTCACATCACATCTTTATGAACCTATTTACAGCTTGATCACATTTTCCTGCTGCAAACCACTGCAACTTTATTTAGATCTCCAAAGACATTCCTTATACATTGTTCTTTTATGTGGCTGAGGGAGGGAGCCTTTATAACATACAAGCAAACCTGTGTTACTAATATTTATTGAATGCTTATCTATATATTAAGCACTGTGGTAGGTGTTAGGAAATTAAGAAGAGTAGAAACTGTTCAACCCTGGGGACCCCAGTCTCTCTGGTGCCTTTCATAAGATCTGAAAAGAATGGGAAGTCATAGGATTTCTCTAGGGAAGATAGATATTCCTACAGAAAAAAAATAAGTTAAATTTTAAGGTTGTATAAGCTTAACAAGAGCATATAGCTCCAAGTAGTATGAGGGAGAGCTCATGACCTATGTCCATCCTACATATATGATCCAGTGCCTGGAGACATGTCTGACAAAGAGTAAGTGCTCAAAAAGTATGTTCTTTTGACAATGCTGATTCTGTATGTCATCATTACTAAGTATAAATAGAAAATACTGTTCAGTGAATCAGTCAAAAAGGCCTGTTGAAAGAGATTTTATTCAAAATGAAAATAGAAGCACATACATGATGGGTGGAAGGGCATTTCTTTCAGAGTTTAGAGATTATTTTAAGCACAGATGGGAGTTGATTCAAGAGCCATCCATTCTGCCTTAGGCATTTTATGAATATGTTTATTTGAAGATAATAAGACATACACATATAAATTATAAGCGCCCTTGTGTAATTTTTAATTTTTATTAATTTTTATTTTTATTTATTTATTTTTTTGTAGGCTCCACATCCAATGTAGAGCTCAGTTCAGTGCTTGAATGTACAACCCTGAGATCAAGACCTGAGCTGAGATCAAAAGTTGAATGTCTAACCAACTGAGCTACCAAGGTGCCCCTGTAAATTTTTTTTTTTTTAAATATCACATTCGTTAATTCTTTATGGAACTGGAAGGGCATTAAAAAGGTACACTCTGCTAAAAGAAGTTAAAAGATCTATAGCCTCTCTCTCTCTTTTTTATTTTCTTTTTTTTTAAAGGATGCATTTGATTGTTTTTTCATGGCAGTACTTAACAATGGACATTTTTACTCCAAGCCAAAAGTAGGTGTAGAATAATATCTATATAGTCAGAGAAGTTCCTTTTTCCTCTCCCTTGTTTTTAAGTGAATGTGTTAAGAAGATAAACTAAGAGAGGGAATTGGAGGAGTTAATGGGACAATTTGATCACTAGGCATTATGCCAAAACAGCACTTTGTATGAACAACTGAAGAAGAATCAATAAACTCAAACAATGGGGACAGCTGAAGGCAAAGAAAGGTAGAAATTTTATTTTGGAATAGTATAGTCATGACATTGTTATTGGAGAAGCAGCAGCCATCGCTGATTATGCTTTTGTGCAATAAGTAGATGTGGTGGTTTAATTTGGAGTAAAAGCACAAAGTCAGCCTGAGGTTAGCAGAGTGGGTTTTAGGCTCTTTCCCAAGCTCTAAGACTAAGAATAAATGGTGTATGCTGACTAAGTGGGAGAAACAGCAATGAAAACATCTTTAAATAGATGGGGGGGGGGGCAAAAAAACCCAACAAACAAAAAACCTGGTTTTTGAGATCACCTTCCTGTGGAAAAGCAAATACTACTGGGGAGTCTCCATCTAAAAATGCATTTCAAGATTAAGCTTGTGCAAAAACTATGAAGAAAGGGAAATTTATTTCCATTGTCTCCAGCCTCTCCTATACTTTTCTGAATGTCCTTAGGTGCTATACACACTTGAATGAAAAAGAACATTTTTGTTGCAGCCAACTTGATACAGTATTATAAGGTACCATTAGATGCAAAGGACACTCAAGATAGAATAAAGTACAAACTCAGGAGATATCCCCATACGTACTTCAAGTTTGTGCCTCACTCCACCTCTCAACACTTTTCCTGTCTTCTCCTTGAATAGAGATCATGGGGTGAGAATACTGATTTTATGTAACTATCCAAACCCTAGGACTATACCTATTTATAAAATTGTTAGGGGATACATGTGACTGTTTTTATTATTCTAGTGTATAGCATTTCTTTCATGTTAGGATGGTCCATAAAAGCTAGACACCTAAGAAGAAAAAAACTGTAACATTTAACTATTGTAGCTTTTTTATTTTAAACGATTGTAACTTTTTAAAAAAAGATAAACGGCAGGGCGGTGGGGCAGGGGGGACATTTGCTGTATGTATTGGAAGGTTTATATCCTTTATATACCAAACCTGTTTACAACTTAACTGAAAAAGCAAGACCCTCAATAGCAAACAGGAAGCAAAAATGAATTAAGATTTATACACAATAAAAATAAGATGTTTGAAGTCAAGCAAATTTTTAAAGATAATTTTTTTTTCAATATCAGGTTGCCAATTATGGAAGAATCTTCAGTATTCAAGATGCATTGTTAATTTAAAAATAATGTTTATGGAACAATATGCATAGCTATTAATTGAATGTGAATAGATCTAAGTTAGGGAAGCCCACATAATTATGAGTATACACATTTTAAATGTAAATCTGTCTCTATCTTATCTATCTTCATAATGATCAGGATGGGTGAACATGGAACGGTTTACTTTAGGTATTTCTGGGAAGCTGAGTGGGATTGCAGGGTAGTAAAGGAGAACCTTACTTCACATTTTATTAACTAATGCTGAAACTCACATGTAAAGCAAAACAAGGTTCCCATGTAGAACCAGCCCTAACCTGAGAGATGAGATCCACTGGTTCATAACATGAGCCAGATCATGAGACTGATTGTAGGCATCAATTTCTAACTCCATATTCAGTGACATCATGTTAGTAACTTAGAATACTCCATGATGGGGATATTTACATCAAAATAATCACTACAAATCAGGATTCTCTTCCCCCTCTATTCTCTTTCTCCTTTAGTCTACAGAAATGATTATTAAGCATTTTTCAGCACACCACTGGATGGGACAACTATAGTTAATTTAGGATTTACCCCTTGCAGTAAGTCATATGTGAGGGGTACTATTAGTAAGGTCAGTTTATATCCTTTCTTTGCAATTTGAAGTGGTGAGTGAAGGTTGAACAGTGAACAGTGTCTTATATTATAGTATAGGAGTCAAAAGCAGTAATAATTTCAGTGTATTCTGGATGGGCTAGCACATTTGAGTTACCATAATCAATCCTAGATAACCCATTGTAAGTATTGCCCTAATTAGCTAGCAGACTTAGGTGAAGAAAATAAAAGATTTGGTATCTAAAGTATATGACAGGTAAATAATTATGCAAGGATATGTGAATGCTTAAAATGAAACAGGCAAGTATAAGGAGGATATAGTTATGTTCTTCAGTATTTGAAGGTCCATCATTTGGAAGAATGTTTTGACATTTTCTAAAGTGCAGAATTAGAATGTGCATTCATGAAAGTCAAACTATATTCTTGATAACTGAGTTGTGGTTAACAGAATAATTATTGTGGCCTTGACTAGTTCTAACTTATTAGATAAGTTTTGGTTTTTTGTTTTGTTTTGTTTTAAGTTTTTGGTTTTTAAATCATGTATAATTTAAGAACTACGATGTCATTACATTTTTAAACATTACCATCTTTAAATTAAATAAGAAAAAGGGCTAATTTAACCTATTAAATCTCTTTATAATCCCATTCTCATCAACTTCTGTAATTATTCACATTAATAATTCAATATATAAAACATAACTTTTATACCATTCTAAAAACATATTAGTTACTATACTTTCTTGGGTAACCCATTTCCACATTAACTATGACTGAATATTTAGATTTTGATGCTAAGGAACACTGGAACTTAGAAGCGTGCATGTTTCTATTTAGTGTTCCTTTCAGCACAGTGAGAAAAATAAAAATGCTTTATATAATATTACCGGAAACAAGAAACCAATGTCATAAAGAACCAGGAGGGCAGTTTTTTACCCTGGCTTCTCATTTCTTCTGCATTCTTATAGTAATAATGGCAAATGCTGAAATCCCATCCCTTTATTTTGTTTTAGGTGGTTGTCATGATACTTTTGAAACAAAGTAAGGTAAATGAAAAGCACAACCCATAAACATATAATCACTCTTCTTAACAAAATAACATCATACCTTCTACATATTACCCATGTTGCTTCATACAGATTTCTTACATATTGAATAAACAGAAATACAGTTCCAATTATTTGTTTAAATTACAAGAAAAATGTATGAATTTATATAATTTAAGGGAGATAGATCTAGGCAGCCCATTTTAATTAAGAGCTTGGCATTTAGATAGGATTTTACTTTGATAATGTGTTTTTTTCTCTCTTAGTAAATTCAAATAAGAAATCAAGAAAATAAAGATTTCTTTAAGTTTTCCTTTTCAACCAGATAATGGCATGTGAGTATTTGCTGATACTAACTCGGAGTCAAATGTAATCTAGGGGCTACAGAATTAATGCACTAAAGGTATGCTACTTACAATGGGTGAGAACAGCTCTGCATTCCTGGGACTTTTTCATTTTATGAAGAAATGGGGAATGTTTACATAGTTAAATAAAAATCATTTGTACTTTAGGGGTGCCTCGGTGGCTCAGTTGATTGGGTGATTACCTACCTTCAGCTCAGTTCAGGATCCTGGAGTCCCAGGATAGAGTCCTGCATCAGGCTCCCTGCTCAGCGGGGAGTCTGCTTCTCTCTCTGATCCTCTTTTCTCTCCTGCTCTTGCTCTTTCTCTTTCTCTCTCTCTCTCAAATAAATAAATCTTAAAAAAAAATTTGTATTTTAATCCAACATTTAAATAAGACAGTTTTGGATTTAGGAATCAGAATATCTGGAAGTCAGTTCACATTCTACAAAAGTATATGAAAAAAAAAAAAACACTATATAACACAGAATTCACAACTGCACTATGCAGAATGGAGAAAATAGCTGTCTTAACCTTTCTTACAAAGTTTGAGCTTCAAATAAAATATATATAATTCTAGTTTTAAAATATAAATGTACTAAATAAAAGGTCCTGTTATTTATGTATTTTCCATGCATATACAGACTGTTCACAATGTTCTAAATATACTCTAAGAAGTGAATTTTGACAATACATATTGATGATCTACTTAATACTAAAGTGCAATTTTTTACATTTATTTTTGTTTGTTTCAAGTTTTAATTTAAATTCTAGTTAGTTAACATATAGTGTAATATTTATTTCAGGAATAGAATTTAGTGACTCACTGGTTGCATAAACTGAAGTGCTGTTTTAATCTATTACCCTGTTACTTGACCCACTGAAAAAGAAATGTGCCACATATTCTCTAATTGTAGATGGAAAATCGGAGCTCAGGGATGTGAAGTTAGTTGTCAAAAGCTAATAGGCAGTAAAACAAAATTAAAATTTATTTTAGCAAATTACAGATCCAGTGCTCTTTTATATATGTATATATGAATATACAGGCAAATACAAGAGAGCATTTTTACCTTCAGTTTAAAACAGAGAAGTGAGTTGGGGGAAATCGGAGGAGGAGACAAACCATGAGAAACTGTGGGCTCTGAGAGACAAACTGAAGGTTTTGGAGGGGAGGGTGGGGTGAGGCTGGTGGTGGGTATTAAGGAGGGCATGAATTGCATGAAGCGCTGGGTGTGGTGCATAAACAGTGAATTTTGGAACACTGAAAAAAATTAAATTAAAAAAATAAAACAGATTCAGGATTACTTAAAGAAAAATGTATGAAAAAACTAGTTAAAAATCTAAAACAAGAATCTAAGCCATTTTGTTATATTTGTCTGGTAAAGAAATAAGAGATAAAGGAAGGAAGAAGAGATAGAATCTAAGAGATAGAAATAAGAGATAAAGGAAGGAAGGATAAAGATAGAGATAGAGATAAAGGTAAAAGAAGGAAGATAAAGATGAAGGAAGAAGAGATTACTGTGGGTTGCAGAAGTCAGGGAAGACTGTAATTCAAATCTATGATTCAATAGTATAGGCAAACATTATTTTATTGTACTGTGCTTTATTGTGCTTTGTAGATGTTGTATTTTTTACAAATGGAAGGTTTTTGGCTATCATTTATCAAGCAAGTCTGTCAGCACCATTTTTCCAACAGTATTTGCTCACTTCATGTCTCTGTGTCATGTTTTGGTAATACAGTATTTCAGGCTCTTTCATTAATATTCTGCTATGGTGATCTCTGATCAGTGATCTTTGATGTTACCATTGCAATTGTTTGGGGACACCACAGACCATGTTCATATGAGATGGTGACCTTAATAGATAAACACTGTGTGTTCTGACTACTCCCCTGACCAGACATTCCATCATCTCTCTTCCTCTCCTCAGACCTCCCTATTCCCTGAAATATAAAAATATTGAAATTAAACCAATTAAAAAAAAATAACTTTAAAATGGTTTCTAATTGTTCATATGAATGGAAGAGTCACATGTCTCTCACCTTAAAATAAAAGTTAGAAATGTTTAAGCTTAGTGAGAAAAGCCAAAATAGGCTAAAAGCTAGGCCTCTTGGTACCAGTTAGCGAAATTAGAGAATTAAAAAAAAAGTTCTTTAAGGAAATTAAAAAGCACTACTTCAGTGAACACATGAATGATAAGAAAGCAAAATAGCCTTGTTACTGGTATGGAGAAAGTTTAGTGGTCTGGGCAGAAAATCAAACCAGCCACAACATACCTGTCAACTGGAGCCTAATCCAGAACAAGGCCATAGCTCTTTTCAGTTCTGTGAGGCCTAAGAGGTAGGAAAGCTGCAGAAGAAAAGTTGGAAGCTAACAAAGGTCAGTTCATGAAGTTTACGGGAAGAAGCCATCTCCATAACATAAAAGTGCAAAGTGAAGTAGGAAGTGCCAATGTGAAAGCTGCAGCAAGTTGTTTAGCTTAAGATAATTGATAGCTTAAGATAATTAATGAAGATAGGTACATTAAACAGCTACCTTTCAATGTGGATAAAACAGTCTTCTATTGGAAGAAGAAGAGAGAAGTTTGGCTTCAGAGCCTCAAGGACAGGCTGTCTCTTGTTAGGTGCTAATGCAGCTGCTAACTTTTAAGTTGAAGTCAGGGCTTATTTACTATTCAAAAATCATAAACAAACGTAACCCAAAACTTGGGCCCTTAAATCTACTCTACCTGTGCTTTATATATGGAACAACAAAGCCTAGATGACAGTGCATCTGTTTAAAATGTGGCTTACTGAATATTTTAAGCCCACTGTTGAGAATTACAGCTCAGGGGGGGAAAAAGGATATTTTTCAAAATACTATTTGGCCATTGATAACGCCTCTGGTTACCTGAGAGCTCTGATGATGTATAATGAGATTAGTGTTTTCATGGCTGTTAAGGCATGATCCATTCCGCAGCCCTTGGATCAAGAGTGATTTGACTTTTAAGGCTTTAATTAAGAAATACATTTTGTGGGGTGCCTGGATGGTTCAGAAGGTTGGGTGTCTGTCTTCAGCTTGGGTCATGATCCTGGAGTTCTGAGATCAAGTCCCACCCAGCTCAGGCTCCCTGCTTGGGGTGCGGGGGGAGGGAGTCTGCTTCTGCCTCTCCCTTGCTTGTGCTCTTGCTTGCTCTGCCTCTCTGTCTTCCTCTCAAATAAATAAAAATCTTTAAAACAATGAAGATTAAAGAAATATATTTTGCAAGGCTATTGCTATCATAGATAGTGATTCTTCTGACTGATCTAGGTAAAGCAAATTGAAAACCTGAAAAGGATTCCCCATCCTAAATGTCATTAAGAATATTAGAAGAGGCCAGAATATCAACATGAACAGAAGTTTGGAAGAAGTTGATTCTGGTCCATATGGATGACTTGGGCAGAGGAAATAGAGCCTGAAGATATGACTGAATTGCTTATCTCGTGATAAAACTTGGGAATAGATGAGGAGTCACTTTGTATGGATGAGCCAAGAAAGTGGTTTCTTGAAGTAAAATCTACTCTTGGTGAGATGCTGTGAAGATTGTTAAAATTACAAAGGATTGAAATATATAAACTTATTTTGTAAAGCAACAATAAGGTTTGAGAAGATTGACTTTAATTTTGAAAGAAGTTCTGCTGTGGGTAAAACAATTAAATAGTGATGATACTACAGAGAAATAATTTGTGAAAGGAAAAGTCAATTGATATGGCAAACTTTATTTTTGTCATATTATAAGAAACTGACATAGCCACCCCAGCGCTCAGCAACCACCACCCTCATTAGTCAACAGGCATCAACATTGAGGTAAGACATTGCACCAGAAAAAAGATTGTAACTCACTGAAAGCTCAGATGATGGTTAGCAATCTTTAGCAATAAACTATTTTTAAATAAGGTATGTACATCTTACTGTTTTTTGTTTTTTTTTAGACTCATATTATTGTGATACCCACTTTATTGTGGCAGTCTGGAACCTAACCCAGAATATCTCCTAGGTATGCCTATAATAATGGAATTTTTTTAATGGCAACATGGGAGCTAAAGAAAGATAGTTCAAAGAAAGGTAATGGTAAGAGCAGGAATTCATAAGGACTCTAAAGAGGGAGTTCTTTTTTTTAAATTTTAAAATTTTTTTTAATTTTTTGGGGTTAAGATTTATTTATTTTAGAGAGAAGGAGAGGCAGAGGGAAAGGGAGGGAGAATCTCAAGCTGACTCTGTGCTGAGCGCAGAGCCAAGCGGAGGGCTTTGATCTCGTGACCTTAGTGGAAACCAAGAGGCTTTTGCCACCCAGACACCCCAAGAAGGATGTTCTTAATAGATAATGTTGGTATGAAATATAATTTTTTCCATGTGCTTTATCAGATGCAACAATAAAAAAGACATCGCAAAAGTGTACTTTAAAATACTTTCAAGTAGGTAAAATTTTAGCTTATAATTAATTTCAGAAATTTACACTTTTTATTTTTTTTATTTTTATTTTATTTTATTTTATTTTTTTAGAAATTTACACTTTTTAAATTGAAATAAAAAGACTTAACTATGCCTTTTTCCTACTTGCCTGTCACTCACTTTTCTGTTTACTTTTGCATTTGATTCTCTCTCTCTCTTTTAAATATTTTAAGATATATATATATACAATGAAGTTATATTATTAAATATAAATATAAATATGTATTTTAAAAATATTAAATAATTTAATATTTTACATGTATATAATGAAGTAAATTCAGGATTATAATTTAAAAGAACAGTTGTTGCCAATGTATTTTCTCATTACCAAGCAACCACTTTGTTTGCACAATTATTCCATTCCAAAGAGAATGTTCAAATATGAACAATCAATAATTCTGTGGCCCTCACAAATTAGCATACTATATGTAAGAGCTACATACATATTTTGAATATTATTCATTATTGCAAGGCAATAATAGGAAATGGCAAAAGACAAAGCCATTGAGAGATGAGTTAATCATTAAATCATTGATTTTTTTTTTTTTATTTGAATCTTGAACATACATTGAAATTAACAATTAGGTCAATTTTAGAATGTTTACATACTATATTTGCTTGGAATTCATGAATTCACAGGTGTGGAAATCAGAAACATATAACACGATATTGACATTAATATTACACTAAGAGCTGGCTTATGCATACTAATCTATCTATACAGTGTGCTGGATAATATTTGCTTTGTATTTCACATGTCCTCAGGCTCTGTTAATGCTTGTGATATGCTTTGAGTCATAGATTAAGGGTGATATATAGATATCTTTTAAAAACTTAATATGTGGGGCGCCTGGGTGGCTCAGTGGGTTATGCCGCTGCCTTCGGCTCAGGTCATGATCTCAGGGTCCTGGGATCGAGTTCCGCATAGGGCTTTCTGCTCAGCAGGGAGCCTGCTTCTCTCTCTCTCTCTGCCTGCCTCTCTGTCTACTTGTGATCTCTCTGTCAAATAAATAAATAAATAAATCTTAAAAAAAAAAAATCATAGACTTCAATAAATAAATAAATAAATAAATAAATAAAAATTTAATATGTGAATGAATTTTGGCTACCAAAAGAACAAAAACAACAACAAAAACAGACAAATTTATCAGGAAAGAGTTGTCTACCCAAATGGTCTAGAATTTTAGACAATAAGGTACTTTTATTTCAAAACATAACATATGTACTTATTATAGCATAACATATAAAATAATAATTTTACATATAATGCAAATTATTTAAGATACAGTGAATGTATGGGGAACATGTATTTGAGACTATTTTCACCTGCTTTTAATTTACCTTTATAATCCTTTTTAAGAATTAGAGATGCCATTCACATTTAACCACTAAAAAGATGTTTATCCCAATTTTCAAAAAGTGAAAGTCTATACACAGTTCATTGTGAATATAAAAAGAATATTAAAGCTATTTCCTTAATAGATGTAACTATAATAAATGAAAATGTGAACATTTTAAAAAAGAAGAAAAAAGTGAGCTGTTAAAAAGATTTTGTGGTATAAGTAACTCAGTTATCTGTATCTGTTAAACATTGATTTGTAAAATAAAATTAAGGTCTATTTTAATTTTATTAAGTTACTCTGACCACTGACAGGATACTACTTAAAAGATTATCATTAGTTTTGGGACTGGGCAACATAAGAAGATATGTAGAAAATTGGTCAGATTTGAAGAAAAGTAATGATGAGGTCTGTATTTTGAAATTTAATTCCTGAATAGGGTGGCATCATCAATTACGAAAAAAAAATCATATGATGATTTAAGGCATCCTTAAGTAGATGAATGTTCATGATCTATTCACTTTTGAATATGTGCACCTAAGGGGGGCTTTCAATGTTGGTATGGGCAGAAAATAATATAGTTTTATCACATTTAATTTTGTCTCATCCCATCATTTTTTACATTATTATTTAGATGTATATGTCATACATTAATATGATATAGGTATATAATTATAAATAACTAAAGATGCTTTCAAAAGTAACTTAATTTTTAGCCAGTAAAATTAGGAGACTGATGCTCTGGAACCTTTCACAGAACACCCAAGCAGTGCACAGATAATTGAAAGGAACTCTAAAAATGTGTTGGTTGAGCAGGAATTAAACTGAATTTAATTAATAAAGGTGATGTATAAGTCATTTACTTCTATAAGAAAAAGAGAGATTGATGCATATTTCTTTAATTGAATATATGAAGGTACATTATATTAACTATGAAAAGGTTATGTATATAAGATTTCTCTGGCAAATTTCCTTCCCTTTTTTTAAAAAATGAGAAATTAGGCCAGTTTCATCTTCTAAAAGTACTTATTTGTGACAATGCTAGGTATACTGATAGAAGAAAAAGCAGGATAATTTTTTGAGATTTCTTCATCTTAAAAGCTTTTTTTTTCTATTCTAAAAATATGAATAAAATGTTATTCAGTTTTTATTTGTTTTATTTTATTTTTTTAAATAAACATATATTTTTATCCCCAGGGGTACAGGTCTGTGAATCGCCAGGTTTACACACTTCACAGCACTCACCATAGCACATACCCTCCCCAGTGTCCATAACCCCACCCCCCTTCTCCCAACCCCCCTCCCCCCAGCAACCCTCAGTTTGTTTTGTGAGATTAAGAGTCACTTATGGTTTGTCTCCCTCCCAATCCCATCTTGTTTTATTTATTCTTCTCCTACCCCCTTAACCCCCATGTTGCATCTCCACTTCCTCATATCAGGGAGATCATATGATAGTTGTCTTTCTCTGCTTGACTTATTTCACTAAGCATATTATTCAGTTTTAATCTGTGCTCAATCCTTTGATTCTTTTTTTCTTTAATTTTTATTTATTTATTTGTCAGAGAGAGAGAGAGAATGCAAACATGGGAGCAGCAGAAGGAGAGGGAGAAGCAGGCTCCCCACTGAGCAAGGAGCCTGCTGTGGAACTTGGTCCCAGAACCGTGGGATCATGACCTGAACCAAAGTCAGAAGCTTAGCCAGCTGAGTTACTCAGACATCCCTGAATGATTCTTTTTTAAAATCCATGTTCCTATGTTTTTCTTCCTGAGGTAAAGCCTATACAGTTTTTATCAAGTGCTAGAATCCTGGCAGAATTAATTTACAAATACTACCTTTGGGATTGGAGAAGAGTCATAGATAAGCTTGTTAAGGTTGAATTTAGATTTTTCCTAACTCATCAAGTGATTATTCTTCTTATATTTTGCTTAATTTTCTTCTATGAATGTTCTTATTTGCTAGTTTTCATAGATAGATAGATAGATAGTAGATACCTCAAGCAAAGGTATTATATTGCACATGAGGGGTAGCTAACCTCTTTTACCACTGAATAGTGGCTTTTGTAATCACAAAGATGCTCTTAACATAGTCATAGGTATAGGCTTTGTTATCTTATTAATATTTAAAGGATCGATTGGAGAAAAATAGAAAAATTTGTATATAATTATATTTTGAAAAGAACTTTCATTGGGCTAAATAGAAGACTACAAAAATTAAGTTTACTTTCTCATTTAAAATGAGGGGAGAGGGCGCCTGGGTGGCTCAGTGGGTTAAGCCGCTGCCTTCAGCTCAGGTCATGATCTCAGGGTCCTGGGATCGAGTCCCGCATCGGGCTCTCTGCTCAGCAGGGAGCCTGCTTCCTCCTCTCTCTCTGCCTTCCTCTCTGCCTACTTGTGATCTCTCTCTGTCGAATAAATAAATAAAATCTTAAAAAAAAAATAAAATAAAATGAGGGGAGAATTTGAGGAAAGTATTGTATCAGTAAAGTGTGACTTTATATTTTAGTGTGCATGTTATGTTTCAAAATGTGCATATTTCATGGACCCAACCATGACTTCAGGGCAGCAGCCACTTTTTCAGTGGACATGGAGGAATGAAGTCCTAGAAATGTCACTGCTATTACACTTCCTCCTCTTTTTCTTCTTTCTTCTCCTTCTAAGGAAAAACTGAAAAAAAAAATTTGTGAAGCACCCTATCACATGCTATTTTTGAATGATTACATTATGCAAAAATAATGAAAGTATTTCTGTATAAAAATATTAAGGACATACTAATTTCACTTTGTGCATTATTCTGTTTTTTAAGGCATAAATATAGGAATAAAAATTCACTATTTTTTGAGAAGTTATAAAACTGCATAGCATTCATTAGAGAATTTAATGTCAAGAATTAGATTACCATTTAGAGATTCACAGTTTAGAATAATCCCCAAATAACTAGATTGCCCTTCACACAGTATATTCATGGAGTGACAGCAATCTTTTTACACTTCTAACATGTTCATAATTATACTGCACCTAAGATCATTTTGCAATACATCATATGAATAGGTAATCTTGACTCCTAGTGTTAATATTTAAAATTTCTTATTATCACTGTCAGTAGGAAAGAGCCAATCATCTACTGCTTGCATCAAGCCTATCAAGCTTTCTCAGCCAAATTATTAGTGTCACTTTTGGACAACACCAGTCTTATTCATAGGTCTTACCTTGGTTCCTGTGAAAAGCCTAACAATATACATCCCTTCAATGCATCAAAAATCCTATTCTCATTTTCTGAGACCAGAAAAGTTTCTAGGTATTTTTTGTGCAAGTATGTTTCATACTTGCAAGAATTAGAAGTCTATTACTTTATCCACTAATTCATTTAATTGAGAATTCTTTTAGTATCTACTTTATATGTTGCTTTGCACAAGGCAACAGGAAACATTGAAAACATAAAATAGTAATAGGTGACCTAACTAGCAAACATTTGAAAAATCCAGTTAAGGAGAGAAGACATATAAATAAATAGTTTGCAATCTAAGTAAGTATGGTAGGTATCTCATCATAAATATGGTCAATATATGTGAGAAAATTCAAACATTTAAATATAAAGCTGACACAGGTGCGAAGAAAATTTTACTGAAGGATTTGACAAAGTTTAGCCAATTGATTTCATAATTTTAGATATCTAGTAAGTGTTTATTAATTGGAATTGGATCCTTACCCCTACTGACTTAATTGTCTAGGATTTGTAGAATACCCTATTTTCTGCCATTATGTTTTAGGTATATAGGGAAAATTACATATGTCTGGCATTGAATATGCTGAAACCCGATTTGCTAATCATACGGCTGCATTCCAAACACATTCACTTCACATTTACCCTGCAGGTCTTTAACTTACAGCTTTCCCAAGTGACTGACATTCAGGATGTAATTGGTCCTTGAATTTTCTTAGTGCATATTATTTATTGTTAAATGTGGCTATATGAACAGAATAACACAGAAATAAATGTATTTTTGCAAGTTCTACTTTAAATGGTATTTAGATGAATATGTAAATAAAACCATTATGCTTGCAGGCAACTTAGCTTTGAATTTCTATACTTAAATCTGCAAATTAAGACTATTTTGAAACCCTATAGTATCCTTCTTTCCATTAGAAATATGCCTGAAGGCTGCCAAGTGATTGGAACATCCAATATGACTAATAAATAATAGATGTTCCTATTGACTATGGTTAATGTGGACCTAGTCCTCCTTCAGGATATGGAAAAACATTCAATTATTAATTTTAAAATGACATTCAATAAATAGTCTTTTTTAAGTTTAATCAGTGAATTTTAAAAGTTCTGTTAAAAGATTGTATTATTTTCTAATTTTTTTAAATAGTTGTCTCAGATAAGTCATTTTCTTGCCTGTTAAATCTGCTATTTCCTAAAGGCTAGGTATTCATGTCCCTTGCAGTGATATCAACTTTTAAACTTAGGATTTTACAGATTGTAAGCATTTGGTATTGTATATATTTTTATATTGGAAATCTTTGCATTTTGTATTATCAGAAAATTGAATTACTTCTTCCTGAGCTGGGAATTTTGATATTAAGAAAAAGGTTACAGGGCGCCTGGGTGGCTCAGTGGGTTAAGCCGCTGCCTTCGGCTCAGGTCATGATCTCAGGGTCCTGGGATCGAGCCCCATATCGGGCTCTCTGCTCAGCAGGAAGCCTGCTTCCTCCTCTCTCTCTCTCTGCCTGCCTGTAATCTCTCTCTGTCAAATAAATAAATAAATCTTTAAAAAAAAAAAAAAAAAAAAAAAAAAAAAAAAAAAGAAAAAGGTTACAATTTACTACTATTTGTGACAGCAAATAAACTCACTATTTGTGAGTTTGCAGTTTGGTTTGTGGGGTACCCCATATTTTAGATACCTTTGTATATCAAGTAAGATTCAGTTAATATTATTCTCAAACTGTATGACTGAAAAAAAAAACATTTATTTTGTAATTACCATATATATTTTTTAATGAGGTGAACAGTTCCTAACAATCACTACTACCCCATGTAATTTGCAGACTTAAATACCTTCACTAGCTCTCCTTGCACATAAAAGTAATTCCTTTTGATTGTCAACATCCTGCCTATATTCCCTGTGCTCCCAGGTTCATTTATTGCTAAAATTTCGTACTTCGTTCCAGCAAAACAGCAATGATTCCTATTCTTCAAATGGCCTGCTTTTTCCTGTTTGTGATATGGCTCACAGTATCCCTTCTCCATTGTCCACATGCCAAAACACAAGTTCTTCCTCTATTTCATGATAACTACTTGCCCCTTACTCGATTCTAGGCATTACGCTAAGGGCTTTATGTTTGTTAAGTCATTTAATTATCAAAGAAACTGATGAAACAATTATTACTCTTCTCATTTTATGGGTGAGGAAAACTGAGGCATAGTGAGGTTAAGAGCTAGTTGGTAGTAACTCAGCTGGTTAGTGGCTATCTTAGTCTCTTTGGGCTGCTACAATAAAAATATAATAGATGGGACGAGGAGAGGGGGTACAAGGTGCTTATTATTTCTTATAGTTCTTCTGGAGGCTGGGAAGTCCAAGGTTAATGTACAGGCCCACTGTCTGGTGAGAGCCCAGTTCCTGGTTCATAGATGGCCAACTTCTCATTATGGCTACAGATGGTAGAAGGGGCAAAAAAGATCTCTGGGGTCTCCTTTTTGAGGATGGTAATCCTATTCATGAGAATCCTACCTTCATGATCTAATCACCTCCTAAAGGCCACAACTCCTAATGGCCTCATACTGGGGAGTCAGTATCTCAACATGTGAATTTTGCAGGGACACAAATATTCAGTCCACAACAGTGGCAGAATTAATATTTGTACCCAAAGTAAATTTCCAGAATCTGTGTTCTTAACTACTACTGTATTACCAACTACTTGCTCCAGCTTAAGAGTAATCTTTTTAGGTGTGCCTGGGTGGCTCAGTGGGTTAAGCCTTTGGCTCAGGTCATGATCTCAGGGTCCTGGGATCGAGCCCTGCATTGGGCTCTCTACTCAGTGGAGAGCCTGCTTTCCCCTCTCTCTCTGTCTGCCTCTCTGCCTGTTTGTGATCTCTCTCTGTCAAATAAATAAAAAAATAAATAAAAATATTTGGAAAAAAAAAAAAGAGTAATCTTTTTAGTAAGCATCCTAACACCTTATGGACAAAAAGTACTTCTCCTTTTACTGCAGTATCTATGTCCTTTAGATTTCTCTTTTTGATCTTATAACAGCTAAGATTTTATTATGTAATATGTGTATGTGAAATAAGCTAGCCAAATATTTTCACCTCTTTTGTCATCAAATATTACAACATTAAAAATCTAAAAATAATTGGAGTGCTTGGATAGCTCAGTCAGTTGAGTATCATACCACTCTTGATTTTGGCTCAGGTCATGATCTCAGGATCGTGAGAAAGAGCTGTGCCTCCATGGCTGTGCTGGGCATGGAACATGCTTAAGATTCTCTCTCCCACTCCTTCTGCCCTTCCTCTGATCATATGAGCAATAAATAATAAATAAATAAATACATAAATAAAATTTGAAAGTCATTTCTGGGACCCTGTGCCTACCCACAAATATTCTTTTACCTCCATTAATTTTTTAAAAATAAAACAGCTTTATAAGGCTGCTTAAATAAAATGGAATATAAAATAAAACAGATGAAATTGTGCTTACAAAGCATTATTATATATAAAGTCTCAAAAGTGATATTCTTGTCATTTTATTATGAGAGTGTCAGTAATAGAAGTTACAAAATAAAGACTGAAATAGTTCCTTGACTTTGATCAAAATTGCAGTTTTGACCAAATTATTATGTATATATCTTTTAATATTTTTTCATTTCTATATTTGTTCATTTGTACTATGTAATTTTAGGTATATAGTACTTATTTTCCATTTTTTTTTCTCCTGAACTCTGGAAATTAAGGCAGCCTGCTTCTCAGTTTTCTCAGAGACTTAATGAATTTTTTTTTTCCTGCTTCAAATCAGAATCAACTTTTCTGCTTTAAGACAGAATCAGCTTACATTTCTTGAAATTACTAAAACTGACATGGAGATTTAGGTACCAGGAATGGATGCTGGTTGCACACAGATTAAAAAAAAAAAAAATGGTAGTATGAAATTGATTATTTGGCCCATTTGGGATTGAGAGCAATTAAACATCCATTAAGTATTACATAATTAGAATTTGGCAGCATATAGCATTCAGTAATAAAACAAATTAATAATGTATAGTCATCTGGAATTAAGGGACACAATTAAGCAAAGACTTTGACAGATCAAGTGGACATTGATTAAAACTAGTAACAAAATAATAACAATGTCATAGCACAACCATTTGTAGAGGATGGGAATGTAAGGATCAGAGGTAGATTAGATGCCTCTAATACTTACAGATTACCAGAAGAAAGAGAAAGACAAATTCAAATACCTACAATTTAATCTCAAGGCACAGATTACATTTCAGGAACTTCTGTAACTCTCTAATTCATGGAGTCACAGTGGCATAGTTGCCAAAATTCATATGAAAAGACTGAATTAGTTTGTTGCCAATTTGCGATCTTAGTAGGATTTACAGTCTCACAAGGCTTTAAAATGAAATTGAGGGAGCTTAATGAAATGTAAAGGGAAATGCTAAAAATTGAAATCCGGGCTTCTAGTAATTCTCCCAGTTCCCATAGGGATTGTCACCTCAACAACTGGTACCTTGTTATTTAGGAATGGTTTCTTGCATTTGTTGAAGTTTGTGCAATAACGTAATATAAGTAAATTTCATGTTAAGGAAAGCCAGTTTTCCTCCTTCCAAAAATCTTCCTTTCTAACCTTCTTTTTCTAATACCACTCGTTACTTCTGTACACAAAACTAGAGTCAGGACCTCAGTTCTTTGGTGGTCAAATTATAAAGTCAAGAGCAAAATTAGAAGGCTTGCCTCACAAAAGTATTTCAAGGCATTTGAATAAACAAAATTTGAACAAATTCATGTGGGAATGAAGAGCAGAGAACATAATTTTAGATGGAGGTCAATTCATAGATATGGTTAGTCGACATGTCATTCCATATTTAAGTGCATTAGAACATTATTATCTTTAGATGGAGGTCAATTCATAGATATGGTTAGTCGACATGTCATTCCATATTTAAGTGCATTAGAACATTATTATCATGGGGATAATAACAATTATAGATAGCATTTATTGAATATTCCTGCAGGGCACTGTTTTTTTTAAATAATTATTTTTACTTTACATAAAATTTACTTATTATAGTATATAGTTTATTAAGCTTTGACAGATGCAGAATCATGTAACCACCACCAAATTAAAGATAAAGATCAATTTTAATACCCTCCAAAAACCCCTCATGATTCTCCTTTATAATCAGTCCATCCCCACCCCTATCCCCCAACTCAAGGAAACTTGTCCATTGTTTCCATTGGTTTGCCTTTTCCAAAGATCTTCAATAAAATGTTAGCAAATCAAATTAAAAGAAGTATAAAGAGAATTATATACCACAACAAGTGGGATTTATTGCAGCTATGCAAGACAGTTTTAGTACTTAAAAATCAAAGTAATCGATCACATCAACAGGCTAAAAAGGAAAAATCACATGATTATATCAATAGTTGCAGAAAAAGCATGGAACAAAACTTCATTCCTGTCCATGATGAAAACTCAATAAACTAAGAATAGAGGGAAGCTTCCACAATTTGGAAAAGAATATACAAAATAAAACTATAGCTAATATCATACTTAATTGGGGAGAAACTAGTTTTTTTCTGCTAAGATCAGTAACAATGCAAGTTCATTCCCTTTCACCACTCCTTTTCAACATTATACTGAAAGTCTTAGATATTGTAGTATGACAAGAAAAGAATAAAAGAAACGCATTGGGAAGGAAGTACTACAATCATCTTTATTCACAGATGACAGGATCCTGTATGGAGGAATTCCAAAAGAATCAACAAAAGAACGGAACTAAAAAGAAGTTATAGGGGCACCTGGGTGGCTCAGTGGGTTAAAGCCTCTGCCTTCGACTCGTTATGATCCCAGGGTTCAGGGATTGAGCCCCATGTCTGGCTCTCTGCTCAGCGGGGACCCTGCTTCCTCCTTTCTCTCTGCCTGCTTCTCTGCCTACTTGTGATCTCTGTCTGTCAAATAAATGGCTAAAATCTTTTAAAAAATAAAAAGAAGTTATAGCACTGTTGTAGAGTACAAGTTTAATACACAGAAGTCTCTTTCATATACACCAGCAGTGAACAAGTGAAATCTGAAATTTAAAACACAATATCATTTATATTAGCACTCCCTTCCCCAAATAGTTAGATACAAATTTAACAATGTGAAAGATCTATAAGAGGGAAACTACAAAACCCTGATGAACAAAATCAAAGAACTAAATAGATATTCCATGTAATGGATAAAATAACTCTCAAGGTATACAGATTCAGTGAATCATATTCCCAGCAAGTTTTTTTTGTTGTTGTTATTTTTGTTTTGTTTTATTTTGTTTTGTTTTTAGATATTGACAAACCAATTCTGAAGTTATATAGTCAGGCAAAAGACCCAGAATAGCCAACACAATATTGAAGGTAAAGAACAAAAAGCAGCAAAACTACCCAATTTCAAGATTCACTGTAAAGCTGAAATAATCAAGACAGTGTCATATTGGTGAAAGAACATAAACAGTTCAATGGAAAGAGTAGAGAGCCCAATAATAATATTCCCATATATTCACATAATTGTAGTCAACTAATCTTTGACAAAGGAGCACAGGTAACAGTGGAGTAGAGATTACAAGTCTCTTCCACATATAGTGCTGGAATACCTGGAGAGCCACATTAAAAAACAAACAAACAAACAAACAAATAAACAAACTGGGAAAGGTTAACACTGCATTAACATTGTTACAGTATGTTTTAAATGTTCCTGATTGCCTTCCCAGGGTTTTAGGACTAGTTAGTAGATTATCTGTGAACTAAGGAAACCAAAATATTCAGGTGTGTCCATAACTGTGGGATACTAACACTAATCACTGCAGATCCAGAAGGACCCTTTTCTCACCATTGTGAATGCATGTGCAGAACAATTATTAGAGTTTTGATACAAGTCTGATTCAAAATAATGCCAATATGACCCTATAGTAATACCAGGCTTATTTCCAAAGTTCCTAAATTGGGTAGTATAGTTGGAAAAGGCATTTTTAAGTAGAATTATTCCATTTGTTTTCTCATTCTAAATATAAGTATTATTATTACAGGATGGGCTAAAATTTTTCATAGATTTGAAAAAAAAAAAAAACTTGTAAAGTCAACTAAAGGATTCTAGAGCATTGGTTCTTATTGTGCCCCACAGATGCCTCTTTCCAATATGTTGATATCTTTTTTAAAATTATTTTTTAGGATTTTATGTATTTATTTGGGAGAGAGAAAGAGCAAAGGAGAGCATGAGCCAGGGAAGGTTAGAGGGAGAAGCAGGCTCCCTGCTGAGCAAGGGTCCTGATCCAGGGCTTGATCCCAGGACCCTGGGATCATAACTTGAACAGAAGGCAGATGCTTAACTGACTGAGTTACCCAGGTGCCCTCCCCTCCTCCACCTGCCCCCATGTTGAAATCTTCTGAAAAAGGACCAGGACAATTAGGACAGGAAATTTTTCCACTAGGCAGAACATCAGGGAATATCTCTTACTTTCCCTTTGCCTAGAAGAGCAGCCCTAAGAATTGTGTCTACATTTACTTTTAAGCTATCTTTTTTTCCTTTTGCTAGATGACTATGGGCTTTGAAGAAGCAATAGTTAAGAAATGGTGTCAAGATTGCTTGGGGAAGAAATTTTAATAGTCTGTAGCACTAAGATATAGGTGGCCTATGAATTATCATTAAAGTACCTAATTGCTGAAAAGATTCTTAGAAATCACCCAAATTTATAGAGTATTAATTCAACACTCTTTCCTATGTTCTCCCATGTTTGTTCAAAGAGTGTGTCCACTCATTCAGCCAATATTAAAATTATTTGGAACTTTGAATGTGCCAGGCAGTATTTTAGGTGCTGGGGATATAGAAGTAAACAAATCAGGCAGAATCCTTGACTTACAATTTAGTAAATAAAATAGATAATCTAGATATATAATATCATGACAGATAATGCTATGTGTGATGTCAGGGTAAGGGGATAAATATTAATAAATATTATTTAAATTTCTTTTTAAATAAAATAACTTTTCCTCTCATGAAGTTCTCATATGAACCAGTTTTCCTCCAGTAAAAATAGTCATGAACCCAATCTGGCATTTTACACCATGTGACCAGCCTGTTTCCTAAAGCAGTTGATTACACTGGAACCTTTCCTAATACAAAGTGAGCAGTAATGTTCCTCAGGGAAATATGTATTTATTCTGAATTTATTTTTACTTTTCATGCCTGCCTTCTTTTCTGCAGAATTATTGAAAGCACCTGTAGTTGCACTGAATGGCTTTGATTATATCGTGGTAGTCCATCCATACTGCTTCATATTTAGGATTTTATTTCAGAGAAAATGAAGGAATCATTAAAGAGATCTTTTAGTGTTGCTGTATATAACCTATTACCCCAAAGCACCTAGCCTTAAAAAATAAGGATACCAATACTAAGCATAATTCAGAATATGCTCAGATCAGTGATCTGTATATGAGATGATTTTTCTCAGTGCCAAAATACATATATCTTGCCTCCAAGATGCCAAAGTGGGATACATCATTTGGTTATAATTAATAATCTTTCTTTCTTTCTTTCTTTCTTTCTTTCTTTCTTTCTTTCTTTCTTTCTTTTTTTTAGATTTTATTTATTTGACAGAGATCACAAGTGTGCAGAGAGACAGGCAGAGAGAGAGGGGGAAGCAGGCTCCCCACTGAGCAGAGAGGGGCTTGATCCCAGGACCCTGAGATCATGACCCAAGCCGAAGGCAGAGGCTTAACCCACTGAGCCACCCAGGAGCCCCAATAATCTGTCTTCAATATAAATAGGAAGTTGTAGTGTCTACTGGAGGACAAGTCAAGATTACTGCTGTGAAAAGAAGAAAGGGAATTAGAAATAAGAACCCAGAGTGTTCCTGTCATTAACAAACACACTGGCATAAAGTTAGGAAAATCTTAAAACCACCAATATAAATTTATGTGCAGGTCACTCATAGCTTAGAGCCCATGGGACAAAGCTGTAGGTGTTCAGGCTGAAAAAATTCATGTCACTAAAGAGATAGTTGAAGATAAAAAGTATTGCATAAGAGAAGAGAGAAATCACAAGTACCATGTCCCCAGTAGTGGTAAGAAAAGTGCAACGAGAACCGTGTACTTTGTCTTATACAAGTATCTCTTTCTTTTTGTATTACATACATGTCAATATATTTTGCTGCATTATCATACATATATATCATATAGATTCATATCATGTATTATATATACATATTTCTTAGATATAATATATGTAATATCTATTTATGTGGAGAATTTTTTCATGTTTCAATGGAAGGAACTGAAGAAAGAATAGCCATCGCCCAGAGATAGTGGGCTTGAAGATGCATGTGGAATTAATTAGCCTTGAGGTACACTTTGTATTGCTTGAGGATGATTGAATTATGTTAGTGAGAATATAGCTGGAGGGAGTGAAGCAATAGGAGAAAAGATTTATATTGACATGTAAAGCCAGAGTGTGGATACTTAGGACATTTTTGTTTTCTTTTTGGCTTCCCATGTATGACTCATTTTATTGGGGGAATCTCTATATATACAAGGAGAGAATTTGACTCTAATTATAGGAAACGAAAAATGACTCAATATTTACTTCCCTAGTTGCCTCTCCAACTAGATTACACAAAAATTACTTATCTTCAGATATGCATACTAGTCAGAGGCTAGGACCTCTGACTTGTATGCATGATTTAGTGTTGTAAAGAAGCAGGAACCAAGAAAAATAGACTTGTGCCTAAATGTTGCCACTAGTAGAAACAGCAACATGCAGTTTTCATGAGAAACATAACCATGATTGCTAATAGCATCCAGTGTCCATTTCAGATACTGCCTATGACGCAGGGTATGCAATCTGGTCTTGAAGGTTGGCAGCTGATATCTTCACTAGAAAAGTTATGAACCAATGATAATTGGTCATAGCTTTGGCTGATCAGCTTCTTTTTCCTCCTATTGACTTACTGAGCCTGTTTCTTCCTTCTAGAGATTGTCTAAATTAATGTTAAAAAATATATTTTTGCTCAATTTAATGATACTATATTCACAAAAAGCAAACATGACTAGAATGTAAATAGACTTTTGTAACAATGTTTATTGTTGTATATAATCTGTATATATTTGGGTCATGAACACATAGTCTTCATGACACTAGTTAGCTCTATGACCTTCATATGGATTATAAATTCAAGGAGACTTTCTTTAAAGATCTCTTGTAAAATCCAGCAATGTACTTTATTCTAATTTTTAAAATAGTATGTTTGTCTTTAAGGTATCTATTCTGAAGGAGGAAAATTCCCCCAAAAGTGGAGTCATGTTATAGGGTTAGGACACTATTGATTAGGTATTTAGGCTTATATTTTGGTGACTTCTATTATATTATTTCCTTACCAGTGTTCATATCCTTCCTGGAGCGGTTTAGTATAGGAAAACATCAAGCTACTGGTAATTAGGAGACCCAGTAACACAATGGCTTAAACAAAAAATTCTCTTGTAACACTCCTGGATGGAGGAGTACAAGACAGTGGTGCAGTTCTACTCAATCACTGTGTTTATCTAGGGACCCAGGCTGCTTCCATCCTGTTGTTCTATTCTCTGGGGCAGGAGTCTATAAACTTTTTCTGTGAAGAGGCAGAATGTAGACAGTTTGGGCTTTCCAAGGTGTATGGTATCTGGTGTAGCTATTCAACTCAGCTATTGTTATGGAAAGTAGCCCTAGACTATGTCATGATTGGGCATGGATGTGTTCCAATAAAATTTTTAAAAGAACAGGCAAAGGGAGAAATTTGTGTGTAGGCTGCAGTTTGCCACACCTTGTACTAGGGCACTTTTGTTATTTGGGTGGTTGAAGTTGGGTCCCTGCCATGTCTGAGTTCCACTGCCAAGGAGAAGAAAGCAGGTATGAGATTGACATACTCTTTTTATAATATCTGGGCATAGAAGTGACAGATACCACTTAGGTTTACATTCATTTAACAAAGATTTATTCACCATTTCTATCTACAAGGAAGGCTAGGATTGAAAATTAATAGTTTAGCTAAGCAATGGTATGTCTAGCAGCTACAGGTTCATTTGTTTTTGTTTGTTTTTATGGAATTAGTGGAAAAGGATTTTGGTGAAAAACAAGTAATCTCTGTCATAATCACATAGGATTTAGGAAAAAATGCTGAAAAGTGTTAACATTATTTTTCTATCAAAATTTAACCAGACAACAAAAAGTGTGGAGAAGGACCTTGTAAATATATAATATAAAATTAGATTTATTAATATTTTACATATCATAAAAGCTATCCTTCAATATTGCTACCTTTGCCATAGTAATTAATCTAGTAATTTAGAATTAACTACTAAATTGAAATGCTTAACAAGTATTTTAGAGAATATAAAATGAGTAGTTTTCTACTGTCAGCTCATTTTTTTTAGTTTGCATGCCTAACACATTCTTAAGCAGAATCTATAATTCACATCCTGCAGAAATTGATAAATGTATCTATGCCGTTTTGTGGAGAATTTATGCCATTTGAAATAGTTGAATGCATACTGGGTTGATGATGCTCTCCAGCTATCAGTAGTTCACCAGAAAGTGTCATGCTTCCTACAGACATGTCAGTATTTTATCAAATATTTTCCTAAGATGCATACGTTCTAAATCTATTTCCAGATTTTTCACCTAAAAGATGGTCTAAAAAGGAATTCACTGAATTTACTGTAATATACAAAATCTGCTGCTTACATACGCTTGATTCCATGTATAAAATTAAAATGCCAAGACTATGTAATCATTTAATAATGAAGTGTAAAATTTTTGGCAATCATTTGTACCAAGACACTATCTGCTTCAGTCACTTTACGTGTTTTCATTAATACAAAATAATAATGATAGTGTTTACTTGTTGCTCTCAAATGGCAACTTACAAGAACACTGTTTTTGGCTCTAGTACTGAATATGTATGGGGATCCACACAAACGTTTGTTCTTATTTTTTGCTTCATTTTAGACACCCGCTCTATGTTATTCATGTATTATTCAAACCCTGTGCCTTTTCTCACATTTTTATGATGTTAATAGATAAAACTCAATTTGCTGTTATTTGTTAAATTATTGTCAAATTTTGGTACCATGGCCATACAATATCCAAAGTTACATTTCTTTTTGTCTCCTAGAAGTTTTTTTGTATTGATATGGTTTGTCAGGACATGATGGGTTTTAAATTAATTTCTGCTTGTCTGCCTGACTCCACTACAATGATGACATTTTCTAGAGCAATAAACATATCTAAAGTAATGGGCTTCTATATAAAATGGGACTTTTTGGAGAGAAGTAAAATCTGCCTCCTCTATTTCTATGTAAAAGCAATAACTTAATCAGTCAGAATTAACATAGCATAGAATGGCAGCTCCTGACTTAATTACTCCTGTTTTCTCATCACAGTACCTTTGAGCACAATAAAACTGTAAACAATATTACCCATGGAAAAATAGTAGGATTATACAGTAAAATTTTGCCAGTTAAAGTGGTGAAGGATTTTCATTGTTAAACTTACTTGGAAATATATATTTACAGTTCTCAGTTTGAAATCTCATTATACTTGAAGTAGAAACAGTAAAATTTTGGTCTTAACTACATATTTCCCCTTCCCTTAACATGAAGATTTTGAGGTAAAGTAAAAAATGTGACACAGTTGTTACTCTGAGTCTTTAGAATAATCAGTTTGGTATCTTTTCTTAAGCTTCTTTCTCTCCTCTCTTTTCTTCCCTATATCAAATGCCATCTATATTTTTATCATTCATCTAGGCATTCTAATTCTAAGGCCATCTATCATCAGATTGCAGTTGAAGAGAATAACATTAGGACTTTGTGTGTTGGGCAGTATGGTGTCATCAAAGGGCATAAGGTATTATTGGAATGGGTAGGTTGAGGAAGAACCCTCATTAAGAAAGAGTACTATTCATTTTCCTCCATTGTTGCAAAGGAAAAATGCAGATTTTGGTCAGATATTCTGGAAGATACATTCTTCTGCTTAAAGTTAAAGAAAAATACGTAGTAGGGACTGGTGAAAACCCTTTTATTTGAATGAATTACATTAATAATTTTTTTTACATTAATAATTTCTTGATAGAGATAACAGAGTGGTGGATCCTGGTAGTGTCTAAAACCAAGCAATGGATTAAGACCAAGCTGTGTACCGTGCCTGATGACAAACAGTAAATTTACAGTTATTTCGAAAAATACCCAAAATGGGGCTGATGTTTGATAGGGAATAATACATTGAAGACTAAGAAGAAAAGCCCACTTTTATTTTTATTTATTTACTATTTTTAATTTTAGGGTAACTTTACAAAGACAATCTTTTATTGACAGTCATAAGCCACTAGGGTAAGCTCTCAGGTAGAAAGCCCCTCCCCACTCTCCTGGCCTGGGCCCTCACGTGGTGCTGGGATTAGGGAGCAGGCCTTTCTGGTAGCCCTGGTGATGTGGGGACCTCAGGCACCAAGCAGAACTGACCCAGAGCCTGCCCTGCCCACATCCTATGTGTGTACAGGGTGGGACCCCCACCTGATGGGCTGCATCCAGGGGAAAAGCCACACTTTTAATCAAGAAAAAACTGTGTAATCTGTTTATATTTCTAAAAGTAGGACCAAGACATGACCTCTATTAAACAAGGTTAGGGATGATGAATAAACAACAAATCACATTGAACTAAAAAATAAATAATCATGAATAAAAATAATTATGAATAAAAATTACAAACAAAAATAAATAAACTGCAGGAAAAGGAAAAAAAAGAAACAATTAACACTACAAAAAGTCGATCAAATATGTAGAGGATAAAGTTGAGGCATATTTCTAAAATACAGAATGAAAAAATAAAGCAATACAAATGAAAGAAAATCAATACACAGTACAAATAATACAGTAATACAAAATTCCGTGGGATTCTTTATTGCTGCCTGTATGTTGCAGAGAGTGCTGCAGAAATCAGGAACTACCAACAGGACACAGACAAAAAAAGCTTCAAGAAAAGCCTGTTCTTGATCAAAGGACTAAAAAAGGATAGCCTAACAACCAAAATCCTTTTTGCCAATACTTATCCTTCTTCAACCAATGGAAACTACCAAACACACTTCCCCAGGAAACCATCGATCTGCAGCCTGACAGAAGCAGGAAGTACCCTAATTTCCCTCCCTGGTGTCCATGTCCAAAGGAGGGAGATGATATTCCATCTCCAAACTGGTGGAACAAAGATCTCAGTCTGGCTGTGCTTTGAATCTCCTGCCAGGGTACTGCCAAAGAGATCTAATGGGGAGAAGAACTTCCAAATGAGTTTTGACAAATGTGTAATGGCAGTTCAGTGGAGGAAGGATAGTCTTTTCAACAATGGTGTTAGGACAATTGAACATCCATATGTCCACCCCCTCAAAAAAATTAAGAATTCTGGGATTTATGCATACTTTTATTAATTTCATTTCTGTAGGTTCAAATTATTTAAAATTGTTATATATTTCTCAAAAAATAATTTTTTTCTTTAAAAATGCATCATATTAAGAGTCAAAACAAACTGAGGGTTGCTGGGGGGAGGGAGGTTGGGAGAAGGGGGGGTGGGGTTATGGACATTGGGGAGGGTATGTGCTTTGGTGAGTGCTGACTCACAGACCTGTACCCCTGGGGATAAAAAATACATGTTTATAAAAAATAAAAAATTTAAAAAAATGCATCATATTGACATGTTGAGTCTATTTGTTCAACTGAAACATTGTGTGCCTTCGTTTTTACTATAAAAATTTCAAAAATGCTTAACTTACAGGAATAAATGTTAATAATATACAAGCAAAAACCACCAGAAAGGCCTTATTTTGGCTAGTTATTATTATTACTACCTGCTTAAAAAGAAACGATTTATGTATCATTGCAGTTTTATTGTTTTTCTTTAATTTTAAAATGCTGCATTTTTTAACTGATTATCTTTATAGTTATAACCTCTCCATATATACATATGTATTTCTAATAGTCTTTTTTATTTTTTTCCTGGAAGCTAAATAGTGATTTGGTTATTGCTCCAACACACTAGTTATTAAGGGCAATTTGTAGTTCAGTTGGGAACATGGGAACATTTTTTTTTTTTTTTTTTGGTAACTATGTTTGAAACTAGAATAAAATACTATATTCTATGAACTCAAGTAAAATAGTTATCACAGCTGTTGTTTTAGGAAAATAGTTGTTCAGCTTTGGTGATGCCTGTTTATTTTTCATTACCTTTTATCTTAAAAAAATGAGTTGGCTTGGGGCACATGGGTGGCTCAGTCAGTTAAGCCTCCAGCCCTTGATTTTGGCTCGGGTCATGATCTCAGGGTGGTGAGCTAGAGCCCAGTATCAGGCTCCATGCTCAGTGGAGAGTTTGTTTCTCTCCCTCTCCCTTGGCCCCTACCCCCATTTGTACACTTTCTTTCTCATAAAAAAATAAATAATTTTTTTTTAGAAATGAGTTGGCCATTATTCATACATCTCATTAATTTTGCCATCTACCATGTGTAAAAACATTTTAATAAAAAAAGCCTGGAAAGGCAATTAAAAAAAAAAAACACGTCGATTTAAACTCTACTGATATATTTGAATATGCTGATACCCCCATAGTTTATGTTTGTAAACACTATTTTGAACAATTGGAACTCATGAGATATAATCATGGGACAGTTATACTCTAGAATTATTTTGTGTAATATTTAAGGAGTCTTTTATTTGTATTTTTAAAAATTATATTTGTTTAATCTTAACTAAGTTGCTTCAGTTTTTTGTTTTGTTTTGGTTTGGTTTTTTGGTATCCAGAAACGAAAACTAATTTTTTTTTTAAGTAGGCTCCATGCCCCATATGGGGCCTGCACTCACCACACTGAGATCAAGAGTTGGATGCTCTACTGACTGAGCCACCCAGGTGCTCCCCAATACTACATTTTTATGACTACATCATAGAGCTTCAGTCACTTCAGAAGAAATGCAAAAGCTTATGTTCTTCCTAATGAGAAAGCAGACTACTCCATATTGTAATTCCCAGGCACAACAAACAAATCAGTGGGGATATTATACTACTCGGTACTTTAGTACTAGAAATAAGATCTATTTTTTAGGTGATCTGGGCTGTAGAGTTTATTTCCATTAGTCTATTTAAAATGACTAAGTGCTTTGTATTTAAAGAAATAAAAACAAATTATATGATCAATGACTTAAACTCTATTGAGACATTTAATATGCTGAAACCACCTAGTTTATGTGTCTAACGGCTACTTTGGCATATAATCATAATCATCTTTGTGTTTCCCACTCTCTCTTTACAATGTATTCAGCAGGAAAATATTTCCTCTTGACCAAGATAAACCTCAGAGGAAATTACATATCCTAAACACAACTTAAACTAGAATTTAAAACATCTAGTTCTATATAAAATCATAATTCTGGGCCTGATATAAAGTAATACCTTATATGAACAGATGAAGAGTACAAATGGACATGTCCATGACAGTGTTAAAAAGGAAACAATAAGGAACTGACATAAAGAATTATGTAATGAGGCTGAGGTATGAACTTGAATGAGAAAATAATTTGCAGAATAGATGGGAAAAAATTCTTTGAGATTAAGACATTTTAGTTAAAATCTGAGGTTGTGGGAATTAATATAAAAGAACATTTCCTGAACCAGAGATGTGAATCTGCAGAGTCAAAGGGATTAGTAAGCAGCACAGGGAAAATAATAAAGGATAGATAACCATTTAAAGATACACTAGTGAATATTTCTAATTTCAGGGATTTAAAACATTGGCTATCTACAGATATGTGGATGGTAAAAAATAAGATATATTGAAAAAATTACACATGTGTTATATTAAAAGGCAGAGAAAAATGTGTCAATCAGTGCATTGTTTCTTTTATGAAGAGCCTTGATACCTCCCTACCTCCCTCAAGAAAAAGTCCATAGAAGACAGCAGTGTGTTTAGTAACATCAGCAATTTACATTCTAATGTAAAAAACATACCTTTTCACAAACAGATGAAAAATATTTTTCAATCTGCCACTCTAAATAAAATAGTCTTGATTTTTCATTTTTAATCATAATTTGCTCACTTTCAACTCTGGAATATGAGGATTTAATTCTCTACTCTCAACAAGTCCCCCTACACCCCCCCCCCACTTTCACCCATTGTTCATCCATCCTTCAAATAAGAATGTTTTTAAATTTATGTTACTTTGACTATGTGATATACTGAGATGGAATATACAGTTGTGGGGTCTTTTTTTTTTTTTTTGCGTTTCTTGTTTAATTTGTCTTGTTTTTTCATGTGCTTAGATTTGTTGTGTACTTACCACTATTTTAACCGTTAACTCCCCTATTTATCTGAAATTCCTTTGATGCATTAATTTACATCAGTCATTTTATCAGTTTCTTAAGTAAGCCTTCCTTGGATTTTTCTGACTTATTTCAAGTGGACTAGACTATAAATTTTTTGGTATTTGTCTCCTATTTTGTTTTTTGTCTCTGTTATTTTGTTCTTCATTCTGTGAGATTTCCTGAAATCTATTTCTTACCTTTATATGTTTGTTTCTATTACCAATTTTTTCAAAGGTTGTTATTTTTTAATTATTATTAAAAACATTCTATAATTTGATAGCTGTAAATTACAGCTGACTTACTACATTTCACCTAATATTAATGGTAGTTTTTTGTGGGGTGGGGAGGGGTAGTGAAGCATACGGTTCTTCTTGAATATTCTCCACTTCCTCCAAAATTTTTTCCTGTATCTTTTGGTCTTTATCTTTTTATACCGAAGTTTCTTTCAGAAAACTGGCTATACTTTTGGGTGATTATTTTTATTACTAATGTTTCTCTTAAAGTTTCAAAAAAGTTAGGCAAAAGATGAACAGCTTAGCATCCCACATGTATGTGCTTATTTTATTCCTATGTTTGTGGTATATCCCCAGAGCCATTAACTATAACTCTCTCCCCGGCCCACAGATGCTGTTTTATGTTCCTAAAGTAATAAACCTCCAGTTTACTGTTGAAGATTGCAGTGATAGTTGTCCATCAATATAGCATGGTACAGGATTGAGAAATCTACCTGTTTTTTAAGAGAGTTTTGTTGTTGTTGTTGTTGTTTTTAAACTTCCCATTTTAAATCAGTCTGCCATCAAAAAAAAAAAAAAAAAAAATCAGTCTGTCATCTCCCCTATCACATCCTTTGGCTTAAATTCTCAGATGTAAAAATCAGACTACTTTTCAGTTTTTTATCTTAGGATTTAGATTTAGTGGTTCTGTCTCATCCATTTAACAGTCTCCATGATTTATTTTTCTTTTCCACCTATTTGCCCTATCTTTTTGCATTTATGCCTTTTTAAGGTAATTCAATGTTGTAGTTTTATAGGGATTGAGGAGGGAGCAAAATTAGGTCATTATGAAAAGTACTTTAACATTTTGAAACTTCCAGCCCTTGATTCATTAATCAACTCTATTACATTTATTTATTTTTAACTAATTTCTAATTATAGTCATTATTTAAATTGACATATAAATTATAATTAATTTCAGATGTAGAACATAACGTGATATTTGTATCAATGTTACAAAATGATCACCACATTAAATCTGGTTAACGTCTGTCCCTACCATAGTTACATAATTCTTTCTTTTTATGAAGAGGATTTTTAAATTTTACTTTCTTAGCAATGTCCAAATATGTGAATCAATGTTATTAACTCTAGTCATCATGCTGTACATTATATCCCTATGACTTGTTTTATGATCAGACGTTTGTACCTTTTAACCCCCTTCATCCATTTTACTCACACCCCTCACCCTTGCCTCTGGCAGACACCAAAATCTATGAGCTTATTTTTGTTTGTTTATTTTTGAGTTATTTTGTTTGTTTTTTGTTTTCAGATTTACCTACCAGTGGGATCATATGGTATTTGTCTTTTTCTTTATGATTTATTTCATTTGGAAAAATTATCCTCAATGACCATTCATGTCCTTGACCAAGTGGCAAGGTTTAATTATTATTTATGGCTGAACAATATTCCATACACATTCCATATACATACATACCAAATTTTCTTTTATTCATTCATTTGATGGACACTTAGATTGTTTCCATATCTTGGCTATTATACTGAATGTTGTAGTGAACATAGGGGTACATATATCTTTTTGAGTTAGTGTTTTAGTTTCCTCAGATAAGTACCAAGAAGTGGAACTGCTGGATTATAAGATAGTTCTATTCTTAATTTTTTGAGGAACCACCATTCTGTTTTCTATTGTAGCTACACTAATTTACATTTCCACTGACAGTACACAAGAGTTTGTTTTTCTCTACATCTTTGCAACATCTGTTATTTCTTGTCTTTTCAATAATAGCTCTTGTACATTCTTGACTGCTTTGTCATAAATTAATTGACCATATACGTGTGGATCTATTTCTGGGCTTTCCATTCTGTTCCATTGGTCTGTGTGAGTGCTTTTATCCTAATACCATACTGTTTTGATTACTATAGCTTTGTAATGCCGTTCACAATTAGCCAAAATCTTTTTCAAGATTGCTTTCGCTATTCAGAGTCTTTTATGGATCCATTCAAACTTTATTATTACTTGTTCTATTTATAAAAAAAACTTTGGAATTTTGATAGGGGTTACATTGAATCTGTAGATTTCTTTGGGCAGCATGGAGAATTCAACAATATTAATTATTCCAATCCCATGAGTATGGGATAGCTTTTCATTTATTTGTGACCTCAATTTATCTTATCAATTTATTAGTGTTCTCAGTGTATAGGTCTTTATCTCGTTGATTACATTTATTCCTTTATTCCTAAGTATTTTATCATTTTTGAGGCAATTGTAGATGGAATTGTTTTGTTAAGTTCTCTGTCTGATAGTTTATTATTAGTGCATAGGAATGTAATAGATTTTTTATATTGTTTTGTATCCTGCAACTTTACTAAATTTATTTATTTATTCTAGTAGTTTTATGATAGAGTCATTAGGGTTTTCTATATACAGTATTGTGACATCTGCAAATGGTGACAGATCTACTTCCTTTACAATTTGGATGCATTTTTTCTTTTTCTTCCTAATTGCTCTGGCTAAGACTTCCAATTCTATCTTGAATAAAAGTGATAAATAAGAGTAGACATCCTTGTCTTGTTCCTGATCTTAGAGGAAAGCTTTCAACTTTTTAGTGTTGAGTATGATGTTAGCTATGTGATTGTCATATATGGCCTTTATAATATTGAGGCATATTTCCTCTATATCTGCTTTGTATAGAATTTTTGTCATAAATGGATGCTAAATTTTGTCCAGTGCTTTTTCTGTGTCTAATGAGATGATTGAGTGATTTTTATCCTTCATTTTGTTAAGTGATACATCACAGTGATTGATTTGCAGATGTTGAACCAACCTTGCATCCTTTTGATAAATTCCATTTGATCATGGTGTGTGATCTTTTTAATGTGTTCTTGAATTTAGTACGCTAATTTTTTGTTGAGGATTTTAGCATCTGTGTTCATCAGGGATGTCCAAATATGTGAATCAATGTTATTAACTCTAGTCATCATGCTGTACGTTATATCCCTTGACTTGTTTTATGAGAAAACATTTGTACCTTTTAACTCCCTTCATCCATTTTACTCACACCGCTCACCCTTGCCTCTGTTTTTAATTTTTTTCTCTTGTGGTATCCTTCTCTGCTTTTGGTATCATGTTAATGCTGGGCTTGTAAAACGAGTTTGGAAACATTCTCTCCTTTTCCATTTTTTGGATGAGTTTGAGAAGGATCAGTTATTAATTATTCTTTGAGTGTTTAGTGGAATTCATTAATGAATCTATTTTTTCCTGGACTTCTGTTCCTTGGGAGATTTTTATTACTAATTTAGTCTCCTTAATATTGATTACTCCGTTCAGATTTTGTTTCTTCATGGTTCAGTCTTGGTAGTTTGTATGTTTTTAGGAGTTTATCCATTTCTTCTAGGTTATCTAAATGTCATATCCATTTCTTCTAGGTTATCTAATTGGCAGAGACACCATAATAGTATCTGGTGACTTTTTGTTGTATTTCTGTGGTATCGGTTGTATCTCTTTCATTTGTGATTTCATTATTTGAGTTCTTTTGTTTCCTTGGTGAATCCAGCTAATTTGTTGATTTTATCTTTTTTTAGTGAAACAGTGCTTGGCCATTTCTTTATTCTAAATTATGATGTTTATTTTAACATTCTTCATTCATTTTCTTCATTTGAAGTATATATATATATATGAAATATATATACATATATGTCTTTTAAAAAATGTTTTGTTTAGGGACACCTGGGTGGCTCAGTTGGTTAAGCATCTACCTTTGGTTCAGGTCATGATCCCAGAATCCTGGGATTGAGTCCCTACTTCTCCCTCTGCCTACCTCTTTTCTTGCTTGTGCTGTCTTTCTCTCTCTCTCTGACAAATAAAATAAAAAAAGTTAAAAAAAAAGTGTTTTGTTTAGATCAAAATAATATTTGTACATGGGTTTATGGGTCAAATCATCATAAAAGACTCATAATTTAAGAAGAATTCGATTACACAATTACTTTCCTTGCTGTGGTAGTCTTATTCACCAGAATCAAATTGCAATCACTTTAGCTGGTTTTTTTTTTTTTTTTAGCTATTTAACTCTTTATTTCTAATGATATTTATCTCTTAATCTATGCTAGACATCTTCTGTTGCCATTGTATTTTGGTTGATAATGATTTAACGTTCTTGCTTTTTCCCTTCTGCCTACTCTATGCACTTACAGGCCCCTTGATCTTTCTTTAAGTTACAATTGTATTCAATTTTAAATTGGTATTCCTGGTTTTTATTATTCTGATCATGTGAAAATATGTTTATTTATAAAAAGATTATTATCACATATTTTTTTCTATGCAACTACTTTTGTCTAATATTAATAATTGGCTTTGTTTCATTTATATACTTTTATTTTTTCATGGTCTAATTCTACACATTCTCTAATATAAATGTAAATCTCAACATATTCCATCATATCAGTAATTTTTTTCCTTCTTATTTTTCTGGTGTAAAGTATTGAATTGACTTGTTGAATTTTAGACTTCCTATTTCAACCTTTACAGTGGTTCTTTGGTCATGTTACATAATTAACAGCCTCAATTTCCCTTAACCATCATCCAAAGAATTCAGAAGATATTCTTTTTACATTTTCACGTGTAGTATTCTACTTGTAAGGAGTTTCTTGTCTTCTTTGTCTTTGTTTATTTCCAAACAGCAAGACTCCAAGAATTTCTTGATGTGAGAGTCATGAGAAGCAATCATTTCAAGGTCTACAAAGGTGTGGAAGGAATGGTTTTCAAGTGTTCAGAAACTTGTTTTTGAACATATTAAGCTTGGGATACCTATTAGCTATTATAGTGGAGATGTTGAGTAGGCATACGGTATCCAAATCTAGAATTTAAAGGAAATTCAAGTTTAGAGTTTTGAGCTGTAGAAAATTTGAGTGACACTTATATAACCATGTGACTACATGAAATCACAAGAGTATGAGTACAAAAGAAAAGATAATGGGTCCAGAGCCTGAGTTGGGGCACTGTAAGATGAAAGAAAAACAAAGAGACTGTGAACGCTTAACCAGTGTTGTTGAAGGAAAATAAGATGAGTATTATGCACTGGAAAACAGAGTTGGAAGAGAAGCAGTTATTTGTAGGTCATTATTTCTAACAACAAAATTATCTCTTCTAGACTTATAAGATACAGGTAGGTTCATACTTTAAAAATTCCTCTTCTTCATAAAAAGAACATGAAAAGGAGGTGGATAAAAGAAGGTTTAGTCTGAAACAAGACCCAGTATCTCAGTGGAATAGGCATACGTCAGAAATGATGAAGAGTGAACAAGGTCTTGATTTGATTGATTTTGATCCTAAAGCAGGCAGTAGTTGTAAAAGAAATTTAAAATGTTTGGGGAAAAGAAGAATAAAGTAGCAGCACAGAACTAGAGACATACTATGACTTAAAGCCAAAGAATAAGAATAAGATTATGGACTCAAGTTGGGAAAGATAAAAAACAGTATCATCTGAAGGAAATTGTTTTAAACTATAGAATATTCAAGAGGGGAAGATGGCAGAGTACAAGGACTCTAAGCTCACCTCATTTCAGGGATATAATTAGATAACAATTGCACAAGCAGACATAACCCAGGAAATGATCCAAAGATTGGCAGAATAAACTCCACAATCAAAAGTATAGGAGAGGCCACACTAAAAATGGGAGGAAAGGCAGAGATGATTTGAGACCTAAACAGACTTTGGCTTTCAGTGGACAGGAGGGAGCCAGGAACTCAATGAAGAGCAAGGAACAGATAATCACATTTGAGACCCCATGCAGGGGAGATGAACTCCCATAACATTTGGCTTTGAAATGATTTTCAAAAATCATAAGTTCTAACAACCAGCCAGACTCAAAGCCTAGAATTCTAAAAATCAGTGGGATGGGCTCTGGGAGAGCCTTAAAGGTGTTAGGAACCAGAGTCGCTGCCTTTAAAGACACAACACAACAAGCTTGACTGAGGAGGTACAGTGTAGAACCATCAGTTTGAAAAATGGCTGGGGTGCACAGGAAGAAAAATTATTTACTCATCACAGAGCATGTCCCAGAGAGAGACCTCAAATAGACCCCTCCAGGATTAAAAAGCTGGCAAGCACCATTTTGCTCCCCCATGCACCAGCAGAAACACATAGTCACCTGTAGGAACCAGCACAGTACCAACACTCCCCTAACTAGCTTGCACCAAGCTCTGGCTCCTCCCCCAGCTTCTGCAGATCTGCCCTTCCCAGCCTCAATGCCAGTGCTATGGGGCCTCCTTCCCCCAGAAGAGTGCTGCAAAACTTGCCAGCACTACATCTCCCTACCTGCACCTTTTGTCAACCTTGATCTTGAAGCTAAGATGGGGACTCAGAAGCCTGAGGCCAAGTTAACAAGTGTATACCTCAAGTTAACAGTGTATACCTCACCTACATAAACTCTGAAGATCCACTTAAGCTGACCAGGTCCTAGCAGTGCAGATCCAGGTTTCATTTAGCAAGTCAACTAGTGTGTACCTAGTTAAAACATGCCCCACACCCCATACTCACCAGGGATGAAACACTGCCCAAAATAGGCAAAGAGAACATCTGTAGACATCTGGTTTGATGGGGAAAATGGCAAGAATACAACAGGTCACACAAAACACACACAGGAATCAGTCCCTGAAGCTCCAGGTCTTGGAGGACAGGGGAAACTGCACTACTTGGTACTACAGGACCTCTTCTTTATAGGACCACTACCTACAAGAGCGGGAGACATAGATAACTTTCCTAGCTCACAAAGACAGACATGGAGAGTTAGACAAAATGAGGAGTCAGAGAACTATGTCCCAAATGAAGGAACAGGAGCAAACCACAGTAAGAGATCTAAGCAAAACATGTAATTAATTACTGTTTTGTAATTAATATCTAATTAATATGTCAATAGAGAATTTAAAGTAATAATCATAAAGAACTCACTGGACAGGAGAAGAGTGGAGGACATCAGTGAGACCTTTAACAGAGACAAAAAAGAATCAGAGATGAAGAACACAATAAATGAAGTAAAAAAATACACATTCTTGAAATAAATAGCAGGCTAGAGGAAGCAAAGGGACAAATTAATGACATGGAACACAGAGTGATAGAAATTAACCAAGCTGAGCAAATGAGAGGAAAAAATATGCTAATTGAGAATAGTCTTAGGGAAACTCAGTGACTCCATCAAACAATAATATTGACATTATAGGAAACTCAGAAGAAGAAAATAGAGAAGGGCAGGAAATTTATTTGAAGAAATAATAACTGAAAACTCCCTTAAAAATCTAGGAAAGAAACCAGGTAGCCAGATACAAGAGGCACAGAGATTCCTGCCTCAAAAAATCAACCTGAGGACGTCCATACCAAGACATGTAGTCATTAAACGGTGAAAAGCAGTGATAAAATATTTTAAAAGCAGAAAGAGAATAGATAGTCACATACAAAAGGAAAACCCATAAGGTTATCAGCAATTTTTTTTTTTTTTTATCAGAAACTTCTCAGGCCAGGAGAGAGTGGCATGATATATTCAAAGTGCTGAAAAGGAAAATTCTGTAGCCAAGGTATTCTGTTCAGCAAGCCTATCATTAAAATAGAAGGAGAAATAGAGTTTTTCAGACAAAAACTAAGCCAGCCCTACAAGAAATGTTAAAGGGAATTCTTTGAGTAGAAAGGAAAGAACATAAATGAAAATATGAAAAATAATTATATCTGTAAAAATCAGTCAAGAGGTTCACAAAATAAAAAGATGTAAAATATGACACCATATACCTAGAAAATGGAGGGGAGGGAAGTAAAGAATTAGTTCAAACTTAAGTGACCATTAACTTAATGTAGACTGCTTATGCCAGAGATGCTGAGGTGTTATATACAAACCTATTGGTAAATCAAAACCAGTAATAGATATACAAATAAAAAAGAGAATAAAGTCTGTGACAAGAGACAAGAAGGCTACTATTCGATAATAAAGGGAACAATCCAAAAGGAAGACATAAAATTATAAATATTTACACACCCAGCATAGGAGCACCTAAGTACATAAAACAGTTAGTAACAAACATAAAGGAACTAATCGATAGTAACACAATAAAAGTTGGGGTCTTGAACACCCCACTTACATCAATGGGCAGGTCATCTAAACAAAAAATCAACAAGGAAAGTGGCTTTAAATGACACACTGCACCAGAAGGATTTAACAGATATTCTCAGAGCATTCCATCCTAAAACAGAAGAATACACATTCTTTTCAAGTGCACATGGAACATTCTCTAAAATGGATCATTTATTGGACTACAAAGCATGTGTCAACAAATTCAAAAAGATTGAAGCCATACCATGCATCTTTTCTGATTACAACACTATGAAACTAGAAGTCAGCCACAAGAAAAAATGTGGAAAGACCAGAAATACATGGAGGTTAAAAAATATTCTATTAACAATGAATGGGTTAACCAAGAAATCAAAGAAGAAATTAAAAAAAAAATACATAGAAACAAATAAAAATGAAAAAACAAAGGTCCAAAATCATTGGGGTGCAGCAAAAGTGATTTTAGGAGGAAAGATTATAGCAATATAGGCCTACATCAAGAAGCAAGAGAAATCTCAAACAACCTAAGCTTATGCCTAAAGGATCTAGAAAAAGAACAGCAAATGAAGACTAAAACCAGCAAAAGTAGAAAATAATAAAGATTAGAGCAGAAATTAATGATACAGAAAATAAATAAACTAATAGAATAGAACAGTGAAACCAGGATCTTGTTCTTGAAAAAATTAATAAAATTAATAAAATTCCAGACAGACTTTATCACCCTCGACCTGCAAGGACAAGAAGCCCCAGTTCAGATGTATCTTCTCTCTATTTCTGCAAGTCTACACACTTACATATGTTTACATTACCAATCAGCGAGCAGGGTACAAGAGGGAGCGAATCAGGCTGTGCACCTAAACGAACAACTTCGCCAGCAACCAATGCTGTTTACTTCCTCTTTGGGCATTCCGCTTAGTCTCACGAGGCAATCCTAACCTGGCAACTAGCCAGGTGCCATCTTTTAATGGCGGAGGCCACCCTCGCCAGGGGCCTGCCTCCGACAAGACTTATCAGAAAGAAAAGAGAATAGACCCAAATAAATAAAATCATGAATGAAAGTAGAGACATAACAACCAGTACCACAGAAATACAAATAATTGTGTAGAGAATATTATGAGAAACTAGATGCCAACAAATTTTGGACAACTTAGAAAAAATGGATAGATTCCTAGAAACTGATTACCTACCAAAGTGAAGCAGGAAAAAATAATTTGAACAGACTGAATACAAGCAAGGAGATTGAATCAGTAATCAGAAAACTCCCCCAAAATGAAAGTCCAGGACAAGATGTCTTCACAGACAAAGTCATCAAATATTTATTTATTTATTTATTTATTTAAAGATTTTATTTATTTATTTGACTGAGAGAGATCACAAATAGGCAGGCAGAGAGAGAAAGAGAGGGAAGCAGGCTCTCTACTGAGCAGAGAGCCCGATGCAGGACTTGATCCCATGACCCTGAGATCATGACCTGAGCTGAAGGCAGCAACTTAACCCTCTGAGCCACCCAGGTGCTTAAATTGTCCAAACATTTAAGGAAGATTTAATATCTATTCTTCTCAAACCATTCCAAAAAAAACAAAAAAGAAGAGGAAGGAAAACTTCCAGATTCATTCCATGAAGGCAGCATTGCCTTGATACCAAAACCAGATAAAGAAACCAGAAAAAAACAGAACCAGACAAAATAGGTGCAGAAATCCTCAACATAATACTAGCAAACAGAATCCAACAATATGTTAAAAAATAAAATAAAATCCTTCACCATGGTCAAGTGGGATTTATTCCCACTGCAAAAGAGTTTGGTACATTATTCACAAATAAATCTACATGATATATATCATATTAATAAGAGAAAAATTGAAAAACAGATGATCATTTTAATAGAGACAGGGACAGCATTTAACAAAGTAGAACATAATTTGTTTTTTACGATCTTATTTATTTGACAGAGAGACAGCAAGAGAGCACAAGCAGTGGGAGTGGGAGATGGAGAAGCAGGCCTCCTGCTGAGCAGGGAGCCCGATGCAGGGCTCCATCCTAGGACCCTGGGACCACGACCTGAGCTGAATGTGAATGCTCAATGACTGAGCCACCCAGGTGCCCCAGAACATCAATTTTTTAATGAAATCTATAAATAAGTAGGTTTAGAGGGAACATAACTCAGTGTAAGAAAGCCTTCATATGAAAAACCCACAGTGAACATCTTAATCAATGGGGAAAATCCAAAAGCTTTCACCTAAGGTCAGGAACGAGACCTGGATGTCCACTCACATCATTTTTTTGGCCGGGGTGGGGGAGTGCGAGAGGCAAGTGGAAGTTGGGGATGAGGTGCAGAGGGAAAGTGTGCAAGAATGCTTAAGCAGGCTCCATACCTAGCACAGAGCCCATCATTGGGCTTGATCACATAACCCTGAGATTATAACCTCAGCTGAAATCAAGAGTTGGGATCCTAACCAAATGGGCCATCCAGCTACCTCTCATCACTTTTATTCAATATAGTAGTGGAAGTCCTAGCCACAGCAGTCAGACAACAAAAGGAAATAAAATGCATCCAAGTTGTTAAGGAAGAAGTAAAACTTTCACTATTTACTGATGACATGATACTATGTACAGAAAACCCTAATGACTCTACTAAAAAAATCTTCTAGAGTTGATAAAAGCATCCAGTGAAAAAGCGGGATACAAAATCAATGTGCAGAAATCTACTGCATTTCTATATGCTAATAATGTACCAGAAGAAAGAGAAATTAAGGAATCAGTCTCATACACAGTTACACCAAAAATAATAAGGTGGCTAAAAATATATCTTACCAAAGAGGTGAAAGACCTATATTCTGAAAACTAAAACACTGATGAAAGAAATTGAAGACAACACAATGATACAGAAAGACATTTCAAGAACAAATACTGTTCAAATGTCTACACTACTCAAGGCAACCTACACATTTAATGCCATCTGTATTAAAATACTAACATTTTTCACTGAACTAGAACAAAACCATCTTAAAATCTGTATGGAACCACAAAAGATTCTGAATAGCCAAAGCAATCTTGAAAAAGAAAAACTAAACTGGAGGTATAACAATTCCAGTTATACTACAAAGTTGTAATAATCAAAATAGTATAGTATTGGCAGAGAAATCGATACATAATATTAATATAACAGGATAGAAAACCTGGAAATAAACTCAAAATAATATGGCCAATTAATCTTCAAAAGAGTAGGAAAGAATATGCAATGGGAAAGAAAATCTCTTCAGCAAATGGTCTTCGGAAAACTGGACAGCTACATGCAAAATAATAAAATGGCCCAGTTTTTGGACCCATACACAAAAATAAAATCAAAATGGATTAAGGACCTACATGCGAGATCTGAAACCATAAAAATTATAAAATATAGCATGGTCAGTAACGTATCTGACAACAGCCATAGCAACATTTTTCTCCTGTGGCAAGAGGTATAAGAGCAAAAATAAACTATTGAGACTACATCAAAATAAAAAGCTTCACAGCAAAAGAAACAATGAATAAAGCTAAAAGGAAAAACAAAGAATGGGAAAAGATATTCTGAAATGCAGAACCTAAGATTACTGAGTATCTACCTCCTTAGCCTATTTCATTTCATGATACCCCAATAGTTAAGAGATGTTAAATAAGAGATATTAAATCATTTGTGTGCCACTGAATTATTTGATTTTTTTTTAAAGATTTTTTTATTTATTTGAGAGAGAGAGGGGAAGTAGGCCTGGGCATTCAGGCACAAGCAGGGGGAGGAGGGGCAGAGGGAGAAAGAATCTCAAGCAGACTCCCCGCTGAGTGCAGTACACAAAGCAGGGCTAGGTCACATGACTCTGGGATCATGACCTGAGCTGAAACTGAAATGCCAATTGAGTATTACCCCCACCTTAAAAGACCACCAGAGACGTGAGTCAAAGCCAATCAGCAAGGGTCGTTTATTGCAGGTTCGAACCTGGACCTCTGCGCCGCTCGTTGCCGATAACGCCGAGAGGTCCAGAGCTGGGTTGGTGCAGGGTTTTTATAGACAGATACAAACAAGCTTAGGGTGGGGCTGAGCTGATTGATTGATAGTTTGAACAGGCATACTTGGCCTCAGTGGATTGGGTCAGGGGACCCCGAGTGAAAGCAGACAAAGCAATCTTACAGAAGCAGAACTGGCCGGTTAGCCCACGCATGCGAAAAAAGCACTACCAGGATATTGAAGGCCTGGTTACTTATCAAGTAAAGACAATTGGGAGTCTCCTGGTGGAATGTTACATTCCTGCTATCAAGCATCCTTGTTAATGAGATTTAGGTTTAGAAGAAATTTAACTTTATTTACTTTTCCTTCTACCTCCGCCTCCTGCGGTGTTTTATGGAGGGGAGGGTGACATTAGGGCTTGAGGAACTGAGTTTTGTGTCCCTGGAAATTGGGCTATTGATAAGGTAACTTCTTTGTTTGTAAATCTCAAGGACATTTGCAAACCAAGGGAGACTCCTGTCTTGCAGGATTGTGATCTCAGCAAGTTAACCATTTATCATTTTATGGCAGTCAGGGGTGCCTGAGGAATGCTACACATATGGAGGGGAGCAGGTGAAGGGGGGGGGGGTGCAAGGCGCCAGCTTTTGCTTTGTCCTCAGCCAGCCTCCTGCTCCTTCAAAACCAAGAGCCAGATGCTCTTGTTAGAGCAATTCTTGTTAGAATTTATGAAGATGGGTTGCAACAGATGAATATGTAAAAATCAGTGTTCTTCTGAGGCACTTGGGTGGCTCAGTGAGTTAAGCCTCTACCTTCGGCTCAGGTCATGATCTCAGGGTCCTGGGATCAAGCCCCGCACAGGGCTCTCTGCTCAGTAGGGAGCCTGCTTCCTCCTCTCTCTCTGCCTGCCTCTCTGCCTACATGTAATGTCTGTCTGTCAAATAAATAAACAAAATCTTAAAAAAAAAATCAGTGTTCTTCTGATATTCTAAGAAAATATGGTAAAAAATTAAAAGGGGATAATGACCTCTATTATTAAAGAAAACAATATAAAAAATATATATTTAAAAATAGAGATAAGTTTAAGAGGAAATCTGCAGGATTTATAAACTTCAAGAGTGAGTAAATCTAAGGCCACAAATGAAAAATTGATTAACTGTCCTATGGAAAGATAATTTTTATATGCTCCTAAAAATTAATGTTCATATTTAGCACAATTCCTGTCCATGTGTGAATGTAATATTTTAATAACAAAGTTACAGTAAAATTTGTCTGCAGAATAAATGCACAAGAGATTTTTGAAAAAGATAATCATGGAAAGTGACTTTTTCTACAAGATTGTGTGATAACACAATAAATGCATACAAATGAACATGAATGAAAATCTAAAAGATACAAATATGCTCAGAGTTTTGCAGTTTAAATAATTCACTATTTTATAAATTCACTGTGAATAAATAAATTTAGATTCTTAACTTGTGCCTATTGCCAAGATGATTTTAGATCAATTTAAGAATTATATTTTAAAAATAGGTAATTAAAGAATTAGAAAAAATAGGTGTATGTCTATGTTTATATAAGTCCTCATGATAGAGGACTTTACAAATACAGATAGAAATTATAAAATAAATTACTTTTAAATGATTACCTGCAAAGTTAAAATGTCTTTATAGCTAAAGCCTGATAAAGAAGTGCAAGTACTGGGGCACCTGGGTGGCTCAGTTAGTTAAGTGTCTGCCGTCAAGTTTGGTAATGATCCCAGAGTCCTGGAATCGAGTTGTGTGTCTGGCTCCCTGCTCAGTGGGAAGCCTCCTTCTCCCTCTTCTGCTCCTCCTGCCTGTGCTCTTTCTTTCTCTGACAAATAAATAAATAAAATCCTGGGGGAAAAAATGAACCTCAAGTACTGAATCAGGAAAATATTCACACTAAGATTGGTAGGGATAAGTTAAGCATCTGTCTTAATCTTAATCTCTGCTTATATAAGCTTTCTATCTATTATCTATCTATCATCTATCTATCTATCTATCATCTATCTTATCTAGGGAACACATTCAAATTAATGATAGAGTAGAATAAAACAAGATTGAAAAAAATGGTTTAAGAACATTCACAAGATATTTATAAGACTAAAAATGCAATGAAACTACATGTACAAAAGCAAATCCTACTGTTAACTAATGACAAATATAATATGAACATTTTATCTCTCATAATATGATAGATAAACATGATACATGATAAACATGTAGCCCAAGCCAGAGGTCAAGAGAAGTCAATATAAGTGCCAGTGCAATATAAATGACCACAAAAACTCAAGAAAATAATTTGGCAAAGTATATTTAAAGATCTAAAAATAATGCAATTATTTGACTTCTTTGTGTTTCTAATTGTGAAAAATAAGGAGTACTAAATATATATTTAAACTGGGAAAGTATTCACTAGTATGAATTTAATATTCACTAAACTATATCCATATACCATATTAAAAAATTTGTGACACATATTTATAAACCTTGTAAGATGTTCCCTATATATGGTGGAAATTATATCTCTACTCTTTTTTTCTCCTCTTCTTTCATTTTCCCTGCTCATCTCTACAGATTCATTCTGTTTTGAGAAGCCCAAGGAAAATAGACATCACATGAGAAGACTGAGAGATAGCTGTGGTGAGAGCTGAGTGGGAGCCTCTTAACTGAAACAATGAGGAGAATTGCCATTCAGAAGGGAGGGATGGGGGTGGGGGAGAGTAATGGATATGCAAGAAAATTTCAGAGACAAAATAGGGTGAAGAGAACCTTTGGGTGGAAAGATGACCCATTATGTGTGTCAGAGCTTAAGGTGTATGAGAATGGCATCTATGTGGGATTTGTAATGTAGGAGTCCTACCCTGGGGCACAGAAGCCCAGGTGGGGTGAGGAAAGCAATTATGGGGACAAGGGACAATGAAGGCCTGGCACAGGATGGGGCAACACTAGTATGGTGAAAAAGATGGCACCAATGGTTGTTTAATCCTGAACAGTTTATTGAATTCTGTGTAGAGTAAAATGGTTCACTATGAGTAGGGAGGGGTGTTACCAGCATGGCATGTTGGGTTGAAACCTGATTTGGGTGAACAGATCATTTGTTTAAAAGGTAGACAGTAGTGGCCCAGAGAAGGATGTTGCAATAAAAAGTGAAGTTAGAAATGCCTTTATGCTGGGGTTAGAGGGTGGATGGCCGCCACTTATGGAATACTGGTTCAGTTATTGATCAAATAAGTAAAATTAATGATAATAACAGGAGCCAGATTCCTCACCGTTAGATAAAAGAATCTTAACTAAAAGAAGAAAATAAATTGGAATGGACCTGTAGTGTTGGATTGGCATTTAAAATATTGGTCTGAATATATGGATTTTAGTATATAGATATAGTTACAAAGAAAATAGAAACAAATACATATATGTATGCACACATACAAACACACACATTATCTATATTTCTGAATTCTGTTTATTGAAAGGATAAGGGAATAGCAATGACTCAGTAGTGATGAGCACTCCTGATAACTAAATTTTCATTTTTAATACAATTATCTTTCTTTTCTATATTCAAAATAATATTCCATTGTATGAATATGCCACTTTTTATTTATCTCTACATCAGTTGGTGCACCTATGCATTGTTTCCATTTTTGGGCTATAATGAATAATGCTGCAATGAACATTTATGTGCAGGTTTGTATGTGTGTGTATGTGGACAGAATCTTTCAATTCTCTTCTCTAGGAAAGGAGTAACTGGACTGTTTGATAACCAGTTATTTTTGAAGAACTGTCGAACTATTTTTCCAAATAGGAAGCAAGTATCTTTTTATGTCCCAATTAACATGAATGAAGTTTCAAATTTCTCCATACCACCAGTTCACTTAATTATCTGTCTTTTTCTATTACAGTTATTCCAGTGCATAAAAAGGCTATCTTGTGGTTTCAATTTGAATTTCCTTTGAACTTCCTCTATTTATGTGCCACTTCATTGGCCACTTTTATATAAATACATATTTTTATATAAATGTCTCTTCATGTTTCTTGCTCATTAATTAAATTGTATGAGTTTTTATTGTGGTGGTGGTGGTTTGTTTTTGTTGACTTGTCAGTGTTCTTTATTCATTGTAGAAGAAGATACATATATTAGAAATGCAATTTGGCAATTTTGGAAATCACATTTCATTCCCTCACATCACTTTGCCCAGAGATTGCCATTGCTATTCTTGATATTTCTTTATTTAGAGTCTTTTTTGGACTAGTTATCCTAATATGTATTTTTTGTCATTTATGGCTACCAAAGTCTTTGCCTGATTAGCTTGGTGGTCATATAATTATTAGGCAGAGCTTTCCTTAAATACCTTGAACTAATAAGATTCCCAGCCTTTGCTGAGGGGCCCTTTGTATATATTTTATGACTTTAACACTCCAGTAGACAGTTTCCATTTCTGCCTTATTCCTCATTTTCAGTATGCCTTGAGATAAGGCTAGCCAGAGATAGAGCCTTTTCAAGATTTTCTGAGCAAGTGCATCACCCTCTCTATGCAGGTAGCCTTCCAGATATTCCGAATTTGCCTTATCTTTTCAGTGTCCTGTGAACATTTGATTTCTATTGTTTCATGTTTTTTTGATCAGCCTCCTTGAAAGTCCCAGCTGGTAAAAATGCCTTAGCAGCTGTGATGTTAAGTAATTGCCACTTACTTCAAACAAATGCCTTTGGAATAAGACTATTTGCACAGAATAAGCTCTGAACCAGGTCAAATAAAGACAAACCCTGAGAATGGAGCTTTTCAGCAAGCTACAAAACAGGTCGAATACTGACCATTATCTGAGAATGGGATTTTCATGGAGCTCCAAACTGGCTTTGCCCCTTTCATGGGCTGTTTCACAGCTAAATTTCAATGCTACTTTAATAGGGGGTCTTGGTTTTTAAAGCTACCACAGACCTCCCAAGAGAAGATAGAATTAGAGAAGGTTAAAATGCCATAAAGGTTACTGTTCTTACTAAGATTTAGGCTGTTTTTCGTCAATAAACACTCCTTAGATTGTTGTAGGACTTTAGTTTAATTTTGAAAGCCTTGGAAAAGTTGATTTTGATAATTTTTGCTATAGTTTCCATTGCTTTTATTCATGAATGGACTTTTTAGGGTCTTACTCCACCTTTCTGGAAATCCCATAAATATTTTAGCATTGTAGAATAGTTAGTAATTTTTGTTTCTTTATTTATTGCTTACTTGTTTGCCATATATTAAAATTTTCTTACATTGAATAAGAAAACTTCTTATGTAAAAATAGTATTTCTTTTTTTAAATTTTTTATAAACATATAATATATTTTTATCCCCCGGGGTACAGGCCTGTGAATCTCCAGGTTTACACACTTCACAGCACTCACCATAGCACATACCCTCCCCAATGTTCATAACCCCACCTCCCTTCTCCCAACCCCCCTCCCCCCAGAAACCCTCAGTTTGTTTTGTGAGGTTAAGAGTCACTTATGGTTTGTCTCCCTCCTAATCCCATCTTGTTTCATTTATTCTTCTCCTACCCCCTTAACCCCCACCCCCATGTTGCATCTCCACTTCCTCATATCAGGGAGATCATATGATAGTTGTCTTTCTACGATTGACTTATTTCACTAGCATAATGCCCTCTAGTTCCATCCACATCATCACAAGTGGCAAGATTTCATTTCTTTTGATGGCTGCATAGTATTCCATTGTGTATATATACCACATCTTCTTTATCCATTCATCTGTTGATGGACATCTAGATTCTTTCCATAGTTTGGCTATTATGGACATTGCTGCTATAAACATTCGGGTGCACATGCCCCTTCGGATCACTATGTTTGTATCTTTAGGGTAAATACCGAGTAGTGTGATTGCTGGATCATAGGGTAGTTCTATTTTTAACATTTTGAGGAACCTCCATGCTGTTTTCCAGAGTGATTGCACCAGCTTGCATTCCCATCAACAGTGTAGGAGGGTTCCCCTTTCTTGGCATCCTCGCCAGCATCTGTCATTTCCTGACTTGTTAATTTTAGCCATTCTGACTGATGTGAGGTGATATCTCATTGTGGTTTTTATTTGTATTACCCTGATGCCAAGTGAAAAATAGTATTTTTTATTTATATTCTGTATGCTTATGTGCTGTAATTCGGGTTCTTAATTTCTTCTGTATCATTATTCTGTGTATTTTCCTGTGGGCTGGGACTTTTACATTAAAACATTTTCTGACAAAACTTTTTTTTCTATCAAGATTAAATTTTTATTAAATTTGCTGTTAAAATTTCTATTAAATTACTCAAGCTTTATCTTACCAGGCTGACAATTTAAAACAAATAGGTCAATTTATAGTTAATAAAATCTTCCAAATATATGTCCAGTACAGAAAAAGACATAATTTATATTTGGAAATATAAGGAAAGATAAATTTCAATGGCTAGGTAACGTTTTATTTCTTAAGATGTGTTAAAAGATGAAAAGAGAAAGAAAATAAAAACATATGTTATAAAATCATTATTGCAATGTCTTCCCTATTAAGGTAAGAGAGATGCCTTTCAAGTTCTACGTGAGGATTTATTTGCATAAAATACAGCCTGTAATGTACTCTGCCTGATAGATTTTATTCAGAAATGCTAGGCATTGGGGCACCTGGGTGACTAAGTAGGTTAAGCATCTGCCTTCAGTTCAGGTCATGATCCCAGAGTCTTCGGATAGAGCCCTACATCAGACTCCCTGATCAACTGGAATTCTGCTTCTCCCTTTCCTCTTCCTCTTTCCCTTACCCTACCCTTCTCTCTCTCTCTCTCTCTGTCTCTTTCAGATAAATAAAAAAAAAATCTTAAAAAAAAAAAAAAGAAAAGAGATGCTAGGCAGCCGTGCATTAAAGACAATCTTCTATGCTGCTTGCTGCATGTGCCATAAGAATCTTAATGAACATGATATAGTGCTAACAGATGTCATTAATGAAAAGAACATTGATTAATATAACTTAATGTTATAAGTACTGATTTTTATTAAAATTATTTAACAAAGTAATCATAGGTATTATAGTATTTTTAATAAGCAAGGATATATTTTATGTTTTTTAAAAACTTACTGTGGTCAAATATTTCAGGATTAAAATTCTCTAACCCAAGAAAGAATCATGTTGACAAAGATGTTTAGATAATTAAAGATGGTTTTGCCACCAAAAATGTAATAACTAGATGAAAAAATATATATTTTTTTAAATTTATTTTATCTTTTTCAATGCTCCAAATTCATTGTTTATGCACCACACCCAGTGCTTCATGCAATACATGCCCTCCATATCCACCACAAGGCTCACCCAGTCTCCTACACCCCCACAAAACCCTCAGTTTTTTTCTCAGAGTCCACAGTCTCTCATGGTTTGTCTCCCCCTCCAATTTCCCCAAACTCAGTTCTCCTCTTCTTCTCCCAATGTCCTTGGGAAACATTGGGAGACATCTCCCAATGTCCGTGGGATGGGACATTGTCCTTGTTGATATTCTTTATGCTCCACAAGTAAGTGAAACTATATGATAATTGACTCTCTCTCTGTTTGACTTATTTCACTCACCATAATGTCTTCCAATCCCATCCATGTTGACACAAAAGTTGGGTATTCATCCTTTCTGATGGAGGCATAATACTCCATTGTATATATGGAACAAATCTTTATCCATTTGTCCACTGAAGGGCAACTTGGTTCTTTCCACAGTTTGGTGACTGTGGTCATTGCTGCTATAAACATTCAGATGGCCTTTCTTTTCACTACATCTGTATCTTTGGGGTAAATACCCAGTAGTGCAATTTCAGGGTCATAGGGTAGCTCTGCTTTTCATTTTTCAAGGAATCTCCACACTGTTTTCCAAAGTGGCTGCACCAACTTGCATTCCCACCTACAGTGTAAGAGTGTTCTACTTTATCCACATCCTTTGCAACACATGTTGTTTACTGTGTTGTTGATTTTGGCCATTCTCACTTGTGTAAGGTGGCATCTCCATGTGGTTTTGATTTGAATCTCCCTGATGGCTAAAGATGATGAACGTTTTTTCATGTGTCTGTTAGCCAATTGTATGTTTTCTTTGGAGAAGTGTCTGTTCATGTCTTCTGCATATTTTTTGACATGATTATCTCTTTTGTGTATGTTGAATTTGAAGAGTTCTTTATAGATCTTGGATACCAGCCCTTTGACTGTAGTGTCATTTGTAAATATCTTCTCCCATTCTGTGGGTTGCCTCTTTGTTTTCTTGACTGTTTCCTTTGCTGTGCAGAAGCTTTTGATTTTGATGAAGTCCCAAAAGTTTATTTTCACTTTTGTTTCCTTTGCCTTTGGAGACATGTCTTGAAAGAAGTTGCTGTGGCTGATGTTGAAGAGGTTACTGCCTATGTTCTTCTCTAGTATTTTGATAGATTCATGCCTCAAGTTGAAGTCTTTTATCGATTTTGAGTTTAATCAATTGTATGGTGTAAGAGAATGGTTGAATTTTTAACTTTATGTGAAAAGTGAAAATTTAACTTAACATAAAATACCTTATGAATAATTATGTAAATATATACTAGGTTTTTATTTTCTTTCTAAGGATATGTGTTTAGGGGGAGGAGTCAAGATGGTGGAGAAGTAGCAGGCTGAGATGACATCAGGTAGCAGGAGATGAGCTTTATCAACTTTAAAGGCTTATTCCATCCCTTCATTGTGTTTATCCTTATATATGTTTTTCGTTCTTTAAAATTTTGGGAGGTAATTTCTTCTAAGAGACCAAAATACTCCCAAAATTAAGTGGATGACATTATTATAATCACCAGCCTAATATATACATATATATTTTTCTTTTTTATATTTTTTCTTTCTTTGTTTTCTTTTTAAATTTTTTTTTCTCTGAACTTCTTTTTATCCCCTTTCTCCCCCCCCTATGATTTGGTGGCTCTTCTGATTTGGTTAAAGCACATTTTCCTGAGGTCTTTGCCACACTTTTAGAATTTTATTTGCTCCTTCATATATTCCTATCTGGACAAAATGACAAGGCAGAAAAATGCACCACAAACAAACAAACAAACAAACAAAAACAAGTGGCAGTACTGAAGGCTAGGGACCTAATCAACAAAGATTGGTAATATGTCAGATCTAGAGTTCAGAAAGACGATTCTCAAGGTTCTAGCAGGGCTCAAAATAGGCATGAAAGATATTAGAGAAACCCTCTCGAGAGATAAAACTCCTTTCTGGAGAAATAAAAGAACTAAAATTAACCAAGTTGAAATCCGAAAAGCTCTTAATGAGGTACAATAAAAAATGGAGGCTCTTACTGCTAGGATAAATGAGGCAGAAGAAAGAATTGGTGATATAGAAGACCAAATGACAGAGAATAAAGAAGCTGAGCAAAAGAGAGAAGAAAAACTACTGGACCATGAGGGGAGAATTCGAGAGCTAAGTGACACCATAAGATGAAAGAACATTAGAATAATGGGGATTCTAGAAAAAGAAGAAAGAGAGAGGGGAGCAGAAGGTATACTGGAGAGAATTATTGTAGAGAATTTCCCTAATATGGCAAAGAGAACAAGCATCAAAATCCAGGAGGTGCAGAGAACGCCCCTCAAAATCAATAAAAATAGGTCCCATCCTGTCACATAATAGTAAAATTTACAAATCTTAGGACAGAGAAAATCCTGAAAGCAGCCCAGGACAAGAAGTCTGTAACATACAATGGTAAAAATATTAGATTGGCAGCGGACTTATCCACAGAGACCTGGCAGGCCAGAAAAAACTGGCATGATATATTCAGAACACTAAATGAGAAAAACATGTAGCCAAGAATGCTCTATCCAGCTAGGGTATCATTGAAAATAGAAGAAGAGATAAAAAGCTTCCAGGACAAACAAAAGCCGAAAGAATTTGCAAACACCAAACCAGCTCTACAGGAAATATTGAAAGGGGTCCTCTAAGCAAAGAGAGACTCTAAAAGTAGTAGATCAGAAGGGAACAGAGACAATACACAGTAACAGTTACCTTACAGGCAATACAATGTCACTAAATTCATCTCTCTCAATAGTTACCCTGAATGTAAGTGGGTTAAATGCCCCAATCAAAAGACACAGGGTATCAGAATGGATAAAAAAACAAAACCCATGAGTATGCTGCCTATAAGAAGCTCATTTTGAAGACACCTCCAGATTTAAAGTGAGGGGGTGGAAAACAATTTACCATGCTAATGGACATCAGAAGAAAGCTGGGGTAGTAATCCTTAGATCAGATAAATTAGACTTTAAGCCAAAGACTATAATAAGAGATGAGGAAGGACACTATATCATACTCAAAGGATCTGTCCAACAAGAAGATCTAACAATTTTAAATATCTATGCCCCTAATGTAGGAGCAGCCAACTATATAAACCAATTAATAACAAAATCAAAGAAACACATCAACAATAATACAATAATAGTGGGGGACTTTAAAACTCCCCTCACTGAAGTGGACAGATCATCCAAGCAAAAGATCAACAAGGAAATAAAGGCCTTAAATGACACACTGGACCAGATGGACATCACAGATATATACAGAACATTCCACCCCAAAGCAACAGAATACACATTCTTCTCTAGTGCACATGGAACATTCTCCAGAATAGATCACATCCTGGGTCATAAATCAGGTCTCAATCAGTATCAAAAGATTGGGATCATTCCCTGTATATTTTCAGACCACAATACTCTGAAGCTAGAACTCAATCACAAGAGGAAATTTGGAAAGAACTCACATACATGGAGACTACACAGCATCCTTCTAAAGAATGAATGGGTTAACCAGGAAATTAAAAAATAATTGAAAAAAAATCATGGAAACAAGTGATAATGAAAACACATTGGTTCAAAATCTGCGGGACACAGCAAAGGCAGTACTGAGAAGAAACTATATAGCAATACAAGACTTTCTCAAGAAACAGGAAAGGTCTCAAATACACAACCTAACCCTACACCTAAAGGAGCTGGAGAAAGAACAACAAAGAAAGCCTAAACCCAGCAGGAGAAGAGAAATCATAAAGATCAGAGCAGAAATCAATGAAATAGAAAACAAAACAACAACAACAACAAAAACATAATAGAACAAATCAACGAAACTACGAGCTGGTTCTTTGAAAGAATTAATAACATTGATAAATCCCTGGCCAGACTTACCAAAAAGGATAGAGAAAGAACCCAAATAAATAAAATCATGAATGAAAGAGGAAAGATCACAACCACCACAAAATAAATACAAACAATCATAAGAACATACTACTATGAGCAACTCTACGCCAACAAATTTGACAATCTGGAAGAAATGGATGCATTCCTAGAGACATATAAAGTACCACAACTGAACCAGGAAGAAAGAGATAACCTGAAAAGACCCATAACCAGCAAGGAGATTAAAACAGTCATCAAAAATCTCCAAACAAACAAAAATCCAGGGCCAGATGGCTTCCCAGGGGAATTCTACCAAACATTTAAGGAAGAATTAATTCATATTCTCCTGAAACTGCTCCAAAAAATAGATATGGAAGGAAAACTTCCAATCTCATTTTAGGAGACCAGTATCACCTTGATCCCAAAACCAGACAAGAATCCCATCAAAAAAGAGAACTACAGACCAATATCCTTGATGAACACAGATGTGAAAATTTTCACCAAAATACTAGTCAATAGGATCCAACAGTACATTAAAAGGACTATTTCCCACAACCAAGTGGGATTTATTCCAGGGCTGCAAGGTTGGTTCAACATCTGCAAATCAGTGTGATACAACACATTAATAAAAGAAAGAACAAGAACCATATGACACTCTCAATAGATGCTGAAAAAGCATTTGACAAAGTACAGCATTCCTTCCTGATCAAAACTCTTCAAAGTGTAGAGTTAGAGGGCACATACCTCAATATTATCAAAGCCAACTATAAAAAATCCACTACAAATATCATTGTCAGTGGAGAAAAACTGAGAGCTTTTCCACTAAGGTCAGGAATTCAGCAGGGCTGTTCGTTATTACCACTGCTATTCAACATAGTACTACAAGTCCTGGCCTCAGCAACCAGACAACAAAAAGAAATTAAAGGCATCCAAATAGGCAAAGAAGAAGTCAAACTATCACTCCTTGCAGATTATATGATACTATATGTGGAAAACCCAAAAGACTCCACTCCAAAACTGCTAGAACTTGTACAGGAATTCAGAAAAGTGTCAGGATATAAAATCAATGCACAGAAATCAGTTGCATTTCTATACCGAAAGAGCAAGACAGAAGAAAGGGAAATTAAGGAGTTAATCCCATTTACAATTGCACCTAAAGGCATAAGATACCTAGGAATAAACCTAACCAATGAGGCAAAGAATTTATATTCAGAAAACTATAAAGTACTCATGAAAGAAATTGAGGAAAACATAAAGAAATGGAAAAATGTTCCATGCTCATGGATTGGAAGAAAAAATATTATGAAAATATCTCTGCTACCGAAAGCAATCTACACATTTAATGCAATCCCTATCAAAATCCCACCCATTTTTTTCAAAGAAATAGAACAAATAATCCTAAAATTCATATGGAACCAGAAAAGATCTCAAATAACTGCTAGGATAAATGAAGCAGAAGAAAGAATTAGTGATATAGAAGACCAAATGACAGAGAATAAAGAAACTGAGCAAAAGAGAGAAGAACAACTACTGGACCACGAGGGGAGAATTTGAGAGATAAGTGACACCATAAGATGAAACAACATTATAATAATGGGGATTCCAGAAAAAGAAGAAAGAGAGAGGGGAGCAGAAGGTATACTGGAGAGAATTAAAGGAATATTGAAAAAGAAAGCAAAAGTTGGTGGCATCACAATTCCAGACTTCAAGCTCTATTATGAAGCTGTCATCATCAAGACAGTTTGGTACTTGCACAAAAACAGACACATAGATCAATGGAACAGAATAGAGAGCCCAGATATAGACCCTCAACTCTATGGTTACCTAGTCTTCGACAAAGCAGGAAAAAACGTCCAATGAAAAAAAGACAGCCTCTTCAGCAAATGGTTGGAAAATTGGACAGCCACATGCAGAAAAATGAAATTGGACCCTTTCCTTACACCACATACAAAAATAGACTCAAGATGGATGAAGGACCTCAATGTGAGAAAGGAATCCATCAAAATCCTTAAGGAGAACACAGGTAGCAAGCTCTTTGACCTCAGCTGCAGCAACTTTTTCCTAGGAACATCGCCAAAGGCAAAGGAAGCAAGGGCAAAAATGAACTATTGGGATTTCATCAACATCAAAAGGTTTTGTGCAGCAACGGAAACAGGTAACAAAATGAAAAAAAAAAAAAAAACAATTGACAGAATGGGAGAAGATATTTGCAAACAACATATCAGATAAAGGGCTAGTATCCAAAATCTATAAAGAGCTTAGCAAACTCAACACCCAAAGAACAAATAATCCAATCAAGAAATGGGCAGAGGACATGAACAGACATTTCTACAAAGAAGACATCCAGATGGCCAACAGACATGTGAAAAGATGCTCCACATCACTTGGCATCAGGGAAATACAAATCGAAACCACAATGAGATACCACATCACAACAGGCAGAACGGCTAAAATTAACAAGTCAGGAAATTACAGATGCTGGCGAGGATGCCAAGAAAGGGGAACCCTCCTACACTGTTGGTGGGAATGCAAGCTGGTGCAACCACTCTGGAAAACAGCATGGAGATTTCCCAAAAAGTTGAAAATAGAACTGCCCTATGACCCAGCAATTGCACTACTGGGTATTACCCAAAAAATACAAACATAGTGATCCGAAGGGGCACATGCACCCAAATGTTTATAGCAGCAATGTCCACAATAGCCAAACTATGGAAAGAACCTAGATGTCCATCAACAGATAAATAGATAAAGATGATGTGGTATATATATAGAATGGAATACTATGCAGCCATTAAAAGAAATGAAATCTTGCCATTTGCAATGATGTGTACAGAACTAGAGGATATTATGCTTAGCAAAATAAGTCAATGGAGAAAGTAACTCTCCTATGATCTCCCTGATATGAGAAAGTGGAGTAGGGGGTAGGAAAAGAATAAATTAAAGAAGATCATTTATCTTCTCGGGAGGGAAAAAAACCATAAGAGACTCTTAACCTCACAAAACAAACTTAGGCTTGCTGGGGAGTTGTTAGGAGAGGATGGTGTTGTTATGGACATTGAAGAGGGTATGTGCTATGTTGAGTGCTATGAAGTGTGTAAACCTGGCAATTCACAGACCTGTACCCCTGGGGCTAATGATATATGTTTATTAAAAAATACAAAAAAAATTTTAAAAAAGTAATAAACCTAAAAAAATATATGTTTATTATAAATACTAACCTAGGGGTGCCTGGGTATCTCAGTTGGGTAAGTGTCTGCCTTTGTCTAAGTACATAATCCCAGAGTCCTAGGATCTAGCCCTGTATCAGGCACCCTGCTCAGCAGAGTCTGCTTCTTCCTCTCCTTCTGCCCCTGCCCCCTGCCATGTACTCTCGTACTCTCCCTCCATCAAAGAAATAAATAAAATATTAAAAAAATAAAAATACTGGTTTATCATCCCATGGATAGTGTATAATCACATAAGGTAATGTGATAAAATTGCTGAGTCAACAGTTACATGCATTTTACAGGCACATACTAAATTGCTCTCCAGATAGTTTGTAACAGTTTTCACTCCTAACTAATTGTGTTTGACTCTTGCCTATTGCTCCACATTCCACTACAATATGAATATTTAAATTTAAATTATAGTCTGCTAAATGAGAGCACCAGTATTGTGTTTGGAGACTGAAAGTCTTCTATGTCATTATTCTGTGCACTTGTAGACTGTGCAATATAACATATTTTCACAATGAGCCTCTTATTTTTCTTTTCTATGAGATAGCTACCATTCTATTTGGTATCTTATGTTATTGATTTAGATGAGGAGGAAGGTATTAAAGTAAGGTTTATGAGTTTACAAAGCTTTAGTTAAAGCTTAGATTGTGACAAAGCTCATCCACTTTACAGTTGCTTAAAAATACTTAAGCTTCATCTGAGTAGGTTACCTACATAAACCTTACTTGAATTCCATCTGTCATCCCCCTGCTTTCCCAGAATTGCTTCTGTCAAGAATACTGGAAAATACCTGGAAATCTGAAGTTTTCCCAAGGCTGCTTTATACTGGAATGCAAGGCAGAGATTGATATGAGACACTCATTCTCAAAACCTCAGCAAAATGAAGATTAGTTTCTCCACCAAAATAAGTTTACTGGGGGAATGCTTAGGCAAGTTACAATAAATTCCTATTTTTCCTCAGATTTTATCATAGGTTATTGAGTTTTGCAATTGGAAGTTGGCATATTGACTCATCCATGCTGAAGTTCAGTTTGTATAATGCAAAGATGTCATAAATAGCAAAACACAAAAGATAAAAGTTTTTAACTGAATATTATAGGTATGAGATGAATTGTTCATACTTAGAAATAAAAAATAATAAATACCCTGCTGTGTTAGGCTGAAATGACATGAACTTCGGTTTTCAGAAATGACTGTTTAATTTTATGCATATTTTTCATTATTTAAAGTAAATACCTATATAATGAATCCTAAATTAGTATTGGTATCCTTCAGGGTAGTAGTTTTTCTAAGCATAAAATTCTATTGATCCTGTGTCTGGCTTATTGTACATGAGGATAGAGTGCAATCCATTATCAGGAAAAGCAAAGCCATTAGACTCCTCATGCATTCAATTAGGCTATTACTTTATCTATATTAATTGATACTGCTAATAGTATCATATATAATTGCTGCATATAGGCAGAAGACATGCTTGTTAATAAGTCTTAGCTAATTCACAGAATGACATTTAAGCACTATCAGTAGCACTACACATACATCCAAGATCGATAAGTGAGCCATCTCTCAGCCTTAGAGCAGAGGGTGGGAAACAGTAATTCTTATCCGGATGATGATAATTTAAAGTGAATTCTAGGGTATTTCAGTTTTTTATCAGAGCAATGAGGTTTCATTTTGCTATTTTTTGGGGGATGTGTGAGTATTATGCAGGTGTCTGTGAATTATGCAGGTATCTAGCTTGATGAACAAATGGTTTTGAAATTAGTATCACTGTTATTTACAAACCTTTATGTTTATGTCATAATAATTACATTAAATTTTGTTTATAAAAAAGACTTGTTTTAACAAATTCAACAAAAACAATGGGACCCTTCAGTTTATTTGAACAAAAGAAAATATACTGCCATATATAAACTGTGTAGAAAGATGCAAAGGCTAGAAACTATGTTAAAATATATGACTTTTAGGGGCGCTTAGGATAGTGCAGTCGGTTAAGCATCTACCTTTGTCTCAGGTCATATTCCCAGGATCCTAGGATCGAACCCTACATTGTTTCTTTCTCGGCCGCCGCTTGTTCTCTCTCTCTTTCTGCCAAATAAATAAACAAATAAAATAAAATATATGATTTTTAAAAATGTTACTCTGTTTAATTCAGGTTACCCCATGAACGTAAATTAAGTGATTGTCCTAGCTATTTTAATTGTTTAAACTTATGAAATTTCATTTAATTTAGTCTTATAAAGTAGGCTAATTTCTCCCAGAGAAATAACTTATGCAGGGCATAGTATCTCAGTAACATGTAATGCACAGTGTGTTTTGAATTGACTCTCAATACCATCTCTGTAGCAGATGGTTAAACTACAGTGAAAATGGAAAGTAGGCAAGGAGTTAACCTCTACCTAAATAAAAGATGCTTTGAGACCCATACTCTCCCTCTCTAAGATTCACTAAATTCTGTTTTATTGTCTGAGCACTGCTATGTTTGAAGAGAAGTTGAAGTGTAAAGAAATGTAGGTCCTAGTAAGATTATTTAACTTGAAGTCTAAGCCTTATCCAGCAGTTATTTGCTGGTATATAATTAGATTCAGAATTCGTTAGAAGATCTTTTAATTTTTTAGTGGGGTGCTTAGATCACTGAACCATGAACTTAATTTAGAAAAATTTGCATAATATTGTGCTTTTTAAATCAATTTATGCAACATATCTGACATATTTTCAATCTGGAGAGAGCATATTTACAGTTACTTTGCAAAAGCAGTTTAAAATAATATTTTACTTCTGACATTTAAGATGCCTTTGCCTCAGACCTTTATAAATTTTATCAGGTATTTCTACCTTGTTTTCCCTATGGAAACCATGAACAGCCTACAGAATTTTTACTGACTTTCACTTTCTTAGCACTATTTTGCTACTAGACTGGAAAATGAGTGAAGAACTAATTGGAAAAAAAAAAAAAAAAAGCACCTATTTTCCAGCTCAGTAAGATCCCTAAATGTTACATAAATTCTAAATGGTACAGCATGTAATATTTGAAGAGTGCTTTGGACTTGAACACTAGATAAGTCTATTTCTTCTTACAGAGAAAATTGTTTGAAAATCTGGAGGACATTTCAAACTGTATTACAGAACGACAAGCATGTAATTATCTCACAGCTATTCTTTATTTCGTTCAGAACAGTTTGGTAATTGAATAATGCATGCTCATTATGGAAAAAAATCAGTTTCTCTTTTTAAGGAGTCATCTCTATGAGTAATTTTCTCTTTTTCTGCTTCTCAGAACATAGTTTTGACTGGAATTTAGGTTTTTATTTTGGGGAAGGTGATAGATTATCTATACCATATACAAGATAGAGTAGGGACTAAAGTTTTAATTGATTTTCCTTTTATTGTAAGAGTATCACAGAAAGTTGTGAACATCCCCAAACCTCAATGTTTATGTTGGGGTTAACTCTACAAATGCTTGTGAGAAATGCACTTAGAATTAACTTGGGGTATATCATGCCAGAAGAGTTTGGGAAGATGATATTCTTCCTCGTATGACCTCAGATTGAAATATACTGGGAAAAGCACTAATTCATATGGGTTGGTAAGCAGAGCTATAGAGAATGAAAACCATAGTATCTTAACATACTGCTTTTGACTCTTCCTCCATAATTTGTGTTTTCTCAGTCCTTCAATGTAAACCACTTCTCCCTGACATTTTGGGAGGAATGTTCCCAAAATTTGAATTGAAATATTTTCGTATCACCTGTGGCATCTTTTTACATACACCCAAATTTCTCAATTTAGTTCAAATACTAATGTACTACAATTTATTGTAATTTGTTGGATGAAATGTAGACAAGGGAGTAGTGAATCTACTCTTAGCTTCCTTTATGCTAACAAGTTGATTTCATCTATTTTTTTTTGTATCTTGTTCTTCGTCTTATTTTTCTTGATCTAAGATTATGGGGATTTACCCCCTATTTTGTTAGGGGCTTCAGTCACATTCTGAAGTAAGAGGCTGTATTTGGCCCTTCCTTGCCTGAACCCCAAGATATCTGAACACCAAATCTGAAATTTGAAATGAAAGAAAATCCAAAATCTAATACAACCACACAAATAACATTATCTTAGCCAAATATTTCTCTTAATTTTTTAAATGTCATTTTCTGAAGAACATATTTCTATGCTTTAAGTAGTTTTTTAATGGCAAGTAATATAACATTGTTTAAATAGGGAACATCTGTTAAAATTGGATTTCAGTCTACCACTATTTTTGTGTAACCCTTGGTGATTTAGAAGTTTTTAGTAAATAGATGCACAAATCATTTTTTAGAATATTTTTTATTTGAATATAGGTGACACACAACGTTTCATTAGTTTCAGGTATACAAAATAGTTATTCAGCTTCTCTGTATGTTATGTTATGCTCACCACAAGTGTCGTTACCTAGATGTGTAAATATTAAATGTCATGACAGCTTTGTAAGAATCAGAAGTGTACTAAGGTAAGAGACATATATTCACATTGCATTTTATCTGTCCCCTTCATTTTGAAATGAAAACAAAGAGAAATGAATATATATGTGTATATATATGTGTGTGTGCATATATATAGCTTTATATATATAGCTTTTTATAATCTTTATATAATTCTAAAATGTAATCTTTGAAGATCTAAAGCTATGGTTTTGTTGAAAGCTCATTTATAAGGTACACTTAAGTGGTTATTATTTTTTTTAACTATATCTCAATTGCACTCAACTTGTGGCAATGCTAAGATACTAAATTTTTCTCAAAAGGAATTTAGGTTTGCCTTTGACCAGGAGTGAATGGACATTGATGAGACCATTTTATCAGGCTACATGGGTCCTAGTTTAATGTAGGCATCTGAGAACTGGCTCCTCTACATTGTTTCTGGCCATCAACTTAGTCTTACAATCCCAAAGTGGGTCTCCATAGCTGCTACCCTAGTTTTACATTTGTTTATTGCCCACAATTCAGATCTTAGCTTTTTAATTTGATGTTTGTTGTTGTTGTTTCTGCAAACCTAACAGTGTTTTAAACAATAGAAATAAAATTTCTTTTTCCCATCAATTTCTTTTTATACTGGTAAAATTAACTCTTACTTTCCTGGACTGCAGTGCTCAAATTTCTTTTTGCATATTTATTCAATTAGGCTTAGATCACTGAAAAAGTATACCCATGTCCAGAAAAAAAATACAGGACATACATACAGTCACACACCTACATCTTGTAAAACTCCATTTATTTTTCTGAGGCCCTACTCAAGGGAAACCCTTGGATACCTTTTGGGATAATCAAAATACTTTCACTTACTATTTTCCAAGAGTGTTTCCCTCAAAGAATACTCCCTCAAGACTTTGGAATGTGCTCAGTGGATCTTTCTAACTCTTCTTGCTTTCAGTGATTATAATGTAACAATAAAAGAGACACAGACTCCTTTTTATGGGTCTGTAGCTGGGAGCACTGAATGTATTTGCATCTCTTCCTCTAGTACACCTTTTCCCTAAGCCTCCCTGGGACTACTGAAAGTTTCTTGCTTTAACTAATTCTCATGTAGGAATGACAGTTTAATATTAGGTATCTTGGAATTCCACTTGCATCTATGCAGGGACTGATCCCATTTTTAATGTCTATACTTCCACACTGAAGAAATCCCTGGGCATTTCCCCATTCCATTCCTGACCTCACTCTCTTTCCCCACTAACGTTTCCTTCCCTTCTCTTAAACTGCCAATCCTATTGTCCTCCTTTGGGAAAATTCCACCTCTTCCATAGAAAAATATCTTGCTCTTTAAACATTCTCACATCTCTTTCTCCTCTAGCAAAGTTGCATTCTTTTTGACGCGGTCTCCATTCAGAACTAATTATCATGACCTTATTTCGCTTCTCATTAGAGAAGTCAGCTATTGGGATGATAAGAGGCATAAGGATGGGATAAGATTGTTATGTCCTCTTTCCATGGCCTATGATTAATGAGTTTCTCTCTTTGACATTTCTCAATATTGTCATCACTGTGTGCTGGGGCTCTCCACATTTCTTTGTAAGTTAAATTATTAAAACCACATTCTGTTTCTCTGGAGAAACAAAAAGCTAAAAAATTAAAAACAAGTTTTACTTGTTGGTAATAGTCTGTACTTATGCAAAGAAAAATAGATTTATTTCACTGAGAGATTTCATTTCTTCTTGTTTGTTTGTTTGTTTTTTGTTTTGTCCCCCCCCCCCCCCCCCGGGATTGACAAGAGGCAATGGTTGTAATGGTTGTGTTGAACATGTTGAACCTAATTCATGGTTGTAATGGTAACATCCTTTGTTAAAATGTATGATGACAGTCTCTATTAATTTCTTCTGACTCCTTCTTTGATGGCAGAACAAAAGGAATTGTTCATTTCTCAAGCAACACTTCTTTCTAAATACACTATTCCCTACCTAAGACCACCCAATCACAAGTCACCATTCATTCTCTAGTTCCTCTCCTCAGCCCTTGATTTGCTGCTTCTTATTCCTGACATAAATCTTTTTTTTCCAAACCTGAGGATTCTCCCCTTCTCTGGTCATTAGGTAGTCAAGTAACCAAACCCCAGCTGTCATAGACAAAAAGCAGCCTTGAGGATTGCTATGAATTAATAAGATTTGTCCCACAAGTAGGTTTTAAAACATTTCTCTCTCAACATTCATATGTAGCCATGGACATTCTTAATATAAAGAAATAATATCCATGTTAAAATGAGAAAGATTTCCATAAAATGAAAAAAAAATACATCTATTTATAAAACTGTTAAAACCCCACTTCTTTGCAGACATTTTGAATTAATGTTCATTCTTTTCAAGGCTGATGTTTGTATTCTGCATGGAGTTTCTAAGTTTTTCCTCTTTTATAGATTCTCCGAAGTGATATATGCATGGACGTTATATATAATGATTCTCAGCACAGAAAAATACATAAGTAAAATCATTGTATATAAATGAATTAAAAATTTTTCACTATATTTTCCATATTTTTAAAGTGCTTGGATTGTGGGTTTTTTTTTTTTTAATTCTGTCTCCTCACTATGTCATTAGATCTCTCTCAGATGCTTTCTACAGGTTGAAATTTATAAAGGTCATCAGGGAGTAATCCTGAAGTGATAGGTTTGTAGAGTTTGAGAACAGGTACATAGGTGTACATCTAGATGAAATAATGTTAAGACTAATGAAATAATAGCTAACACATTTCAAAGTATACAGAACCAGTTTTAGTTATAGACTGTGTTGCTAACTGTATAATGGTTATCTTTCTATTTAATATGCTATGTATTTTGCAAGATCATTTTACAGCAGTGGGTTTTCAATCTAGAGTCCCCACACAGCAATATTAGTATCACCAGGAAACTTCAGAAATGCATTCGTTCAGTGCCACTTCAAAACTCAGAATGGAATGGAAAAGGTGCCCAACACTGTGTATTAACAAGCCTTCCAGGTTATTCTGATGCGTAAAATTTGAAAACTACTGGTTTAGTGCAATCCAAACTTAAATTATCAAGATTTTTTTCTTCTTCTTCAGTGAAGAAAATCATTAATTCTTTTTTTTTGGGGGGGGTTATTCATTCTATCCTTTGAAATCATATACAAGACAATATCTCTCATGAAATGTAATTTTGAAAACCTATTGTAGAAAAATCACTCCAAAGCATTAGAAGCTCTAGGCAGTTAAAAAATATACCCGAAGACAGGTTTATTTTATTCTAAGAAGTTTGTTTTAGTTTAATTTATAATCTTTCAATGTAGCCTTTTATTTCTTTCAAGAACCCAACTTAACCAACATGATCTACAATGTTTCATGATTCAAATAGCTTTGTGTTCTCATCCCTGTGCTCTAATTGTGAAAGTCTATCCACATAGCTGTTGATTTGGAAAAATTTTACAGCTACAAGATAATTTATGGTTTCAAGTTAAGGAAAAATGAAAATGCATCAAGATGATGATCTGCATCAAACTATCTACTTCTCCCTCCTACTAAAAATTTATTAATATTTTAATATGTATAGAGCTATATTCATAAAGGTACTGAAAAGACTGGAATGGTTGATTTCAAGGGAACTGAATATTCTAGTAAATAAAAGAGGATAGAAAATAGTGTAGCTTAAGCCAGTACAAAATACCAAAATAAGAGATTTTCTTCCAAAAGACATCCTGAATATTTTAAATTCAGAAATAATCAATTAAACAAAGCAGGAAAGAGCTCAAAAATTTAAACAAAATGTCAGTCAAATCATTTTTCTTCCTCTATTAACATGGAGCAGAAAGTAGCAGTGACATTTGTCTTCAGGGTAAAAACCATACGTAGTTTATAAACTAAGTCTTCTGGCTTATTAGGAAGTGCTATATATGAATTTGGGGACTTAAAGAAATACAAGAGAACAGTTTGACATAATTTTTCACACTCCATCCAAAGAGGAAGAATAAAAGGAGAAGATTGACATTCTCTTCTCTTAAGAAATTGTACTGGTAAACAGGATATTAAGACATAGGTTACAATCACTGTTAGATAAGGAGGCAAGCTCCTTCAACTCCATGTCTTATCTCTCCCCAACAATGGCTAGAAGCAGGTCACTGACATCAGTGCTGTTATTAAACTCATCTCTCTCAACCTGAAACCCAACCTACTTTACTATGGTTTAGGATGTTGGGGCTAGGGCTCTACAAATGACAAACCCCCCTTGCCAGCTGTCTTCCTCGTAGAATTTTCCAATATGGGGTTCTGAATAGACACTGTGATGCCAGAAAGACATGTGTTGCAGTTTTCTTCAAGCTTCTTTTTTCCCACCTTATCACAGCAAAATTATTTTTCACTCTGACTGCAACTTAATGTCCACTCAGAGATATCAAAACCACTTGGGCAGCATTTTCTTCTTAGTGATTGGGATCCCACCACCACGGAGATCCTCTAACTCCACCATTAGGAAAATGGATTAAAAATCGTTGGTATGTACAATAGAACCCTACACCCAACTGAAAAAGAATGACAACTGCTACGTGAATAAATCACAGGCATTTTGTTGAATGAAAGAAATTAGATATAAAATATATTATTTAAGTATCCAGTTTGTAATCAGTTCAAGAATAGAAGCAAACAGTCTATGTTGATGGAAGTCAGAATAGTATTTTCTTTAACAGGATATGAAGGCAAGGAGCATGTAGGAAACACTTAAGGTTTTGAAAATATATTCTACATATTTATAAGAATGGTGGTTGAACAGGGGCCTGCCTATGTAAAATCCACTGTGCTCTCTGTTTATAAATAGTAGACTTTATGCACTTTATACATATATATATATATATATATATATATATAGGCACAAAATCAGGATAAAATAAAATAATAATAATTACCCTTAATTATTATAAGTACTGGGAGTTAAGTTTTGACACTGGATTACTAATAGAATTGGGAAGAGCCAACAATAGGAAAAAGTAGTTCCAAACTCAAAATCCCAAAGAAAACAGAATACTATTGAAAAAGTAAAACAAAGCTCAGAAGAATAGATAAAATTCTTTTAAAAACAAATTTAAAAGAAATTTTTAAAATTTTACTAAACACACAAAAATTATTATGGATTCAGACATATTCAAGTGGTTATTACTTCTACACATTTCTTTTGCCACCACTCTTGAATGCTAATGTATAATGGAAGTAGAATTATTGGTTCAAAACCAAATCAAGTTAAAATATTTAAAGGAGTATGATTTTTAAACAGACAAAAAACTAAAATCAGAGTATGTATTTTATAAATTTTATAAGAAATGATGGTAAGGGCGCCTGGGTGGCTCAGTGGGTTAAGCTGCTGCCTTCGGCTCAGGTCATGATCTCAGGGTCCTGGGATAGAGTCCCGCATCGGGCTTTCTGCTCAGCAGGAGCCTGCTTCCCTCTCTCTCTCTCTGCCTGCTTCTCTATCTACTTGTGATTTCTCTCTGTCAAATAAATAAATAAAATCTTTTAAAAAAAATGATGGTAAGATAATATCATGGAAAAAAACCAAAACATATAGTTAAAATTGCTAGTTGTACCATAGACCAGAACATTAAAAGCAATGATATATTCCTGTTTATGACAAAGAAGTGGTGGTAGAGTGGGAGGACATGGAGTACAAGGCTGCTATAGTTTGTAGTGAGTAATTCAAAGTATTGAAAGAAATAGAAACTTAAATAGTTCTTAATGTATAACTAAATGAACAGGAATTATTATTTATGAAGCAGATCCTTAAAAACAAATTTATTTGGAAGAGAAAGTATGAGAATACCTTTTGCATTGGGGCGCCTGGGTGGCTCAGTGGGTTAAAGCCTCTGCCTTGGGCTCAGGTCATGGTTCCAGGATCCTGGGATTGAGCTTGAGTCAGGCTCTCTGCTCAGCGAGAAGCCTGCTTCCCTTCCTCTCTCCCTGCCTGCCTCTCTGCCTACTTGTGATCTCTGTCTGTCAAATAAATAAATAAAATCTTAAAAACAAACAAACAGCATGCATAAAAAATAACGGAGTATAGTTGACATACAGTGTTATATTAGTTTCAGGTGTACAGCATAGTGATTCAAGAATTCTGTACATTATGCTGTGCTCACCACTCTAAGTGTAGTTACCATTTGTCACCGTACGATGTTATTAAACATTACTGACAATATTCCCTATGCTGTACATTTCATTCCTGTGACTTACTTATTTTATAAATGGAAGTTTGTAGCTTTTAATCCCCTGTACCTATTTTGTCAATCCTCCCACCTTTCTCACCGCTGGCAAGCGCCAGTGTTCTTTATTTAAGATTTTGTTCCTGGGTTTTTTTCTGTATGTTCATTTGTTTTTTAGATTCCACGTATGAGTGAAATCATATGGTATTTGTCTTTCTGTGTCTGACTTATGTCACTTAGCATAATACCCTTTAGGTCCATCCATGTTATTGCAAATGGCAAGGTGAAATATTAAAAAGGACAAATAAATATTTTATGTTGAGAAAAGTCATAATCTACTTAGAAAACATTAGACTTCATCAGTCTATGAAATTAACTTTGAAAGAAGTCACAGTCATAGGAAATGGAATGTGAAATAGACTAAAACACAATATTGGTTAAAAAAAAAGTTTAAGTCATCTCTCAGAAACAGCTGATGGAGCAAAAATATTTAAAGACATGAAAATTTCAATAAAAGAGTAACTTGTTCAAATAAAATATGCACATGTAATTTTGTGATATGTACATTTTTATTTATACGCTTATATAAGCATATAAACAAAAACATTTTATATTCAAAATATTTATAAAATTGCTGATGAATGTAGTCAATAAGGGTAATAAATTACAAAGTAAGAATTGTACCAAATAAGAATTATAGATGATAATCTTTTGCACTGTAATTTTCAAAGTGTAATTTCTAGAATAGCACAATTAGAATCACTTAGGAACTTACTAGAAATGCGCATTCTCTATCCATGTATGCTTAGAAGTTGTGGGAGAAGCTGAGTAATCTATATTTTAATAATCTCTCCAAATGATTCTGATGCATGTTAAAATTTAAGAGCCATCATCTTATACTGTTAAGGAAGGAAGGGAGGAAATTCACCCTTTTCCCAATATTAAAAAACTCTCTCTTGGAAATGTAAAATGTTCACCTATAAGAGAATTACTGAATTAGTAAAGAAATTGGTACTAAAAGTCATTTTAAATAAATGATATTGAGAAATTAGATTAATGAATTTTAAAATCTCTGGGCTATGGTTAACTTTACTAAGAAGAAAAAAGGCAGGTTTGGATTAATTTATGAGGAACCAAGCAATATTGAAAATGAATTAGGAAAGTGATTTCAAAAACTAGAGAAAAACAATTTTAATAATTCAGAGAAAATATACATTAAAAATAAAAGATAAAAGCAGACTAATTTATTCCTCCGACTGCATATATCCTGAAAGGACCACACAAATAAACAGTTATGAAGTGGTATTAAGGTCACAGGCAGTATATATATGATCAATATTAGTGATTTTTGTTTTTGACAGTGTGGCAGACAGCGTGTCATTTCAAAGACCATCTGACACTAACACAAAATAGCTGGCAGCAACAATAGCAAGCCCTAGAAATATTATCAACCAGTTTATTGCCTTCACTTTAGAAGAAAACTCTTGGAAAGAATGTTTTCTTCTCACTGCTTCCAATTTCATTATGTCTTTAACCAACATAGGTTAGGTATCCATCCTCACTACTCGACAGAAGCTATCGTTTTTTCACCAATAACTTCCTTGTTGACAAATTGGGAATGGAATGGTCCATTTTCACACTTTTTACTTGCCCTGTAAACAACACTTAATTATTTTCTTCCCCTTTCTTCCTTTTAATCTATTCTCATGGAAAATGCAGAAGTCCTCACTACGAACTACTTAAATCATTGACTTCTCATTACTTCTGTGATTTCATCTCCGAACTTATACTAGGAAAAACCAAGATAATATTAATAACAATGATAATAACAATTATCAATATAATTTTATATGCCAGGTGCAATCTTAAGTGATTTGTCAATGTTAATTCCTTTTATGACCATAGAAACCCCATGAGACGAGTTTTAATATTATCTCTGCTTCACAGGTGAGGAAAATGATTCCTGTGAGTCGACGCTTGGTAAGTGTCAACTTGATATCAGAGAATGTAATTCTAATATCTGCATTCTTAACTCTGCCTACCATATCCTTTCACTCACATTGCTCAGAGTGTGCTTACCTCATGATTCAAGGATTCTCCCCTTATGTATGTATGAAATAGAATAGATCACAAATTCAGTTGTAAAATCCTGGAATTAATCTGAAAGTTCATCTACTGAATGGATAAATCAATTGTGGTCTATTGATATGCCCCAAATATCCTGCTGCTAGGGAATTGAATGAACTGGAACTATTGGTATCCATATGGCTAAAGTTCATTATCAAAATATAAAGCTATAAAAACAGTTGAAAAATAATATATGCATCATGATATATTTCTATATGGTTTAAAAACTAACAGTACAATTCTCCTTTTAGTTCACTGATACATATAACTTCATAAAAGTTTAAAGGCATGAGAAGGAATGACAAACATAAAGATAAGTATAGGAGTTACTTTGATTTGGGTTGAGAAAGAGAATGAAAACAAAGGGTTCACAAAGAATGCCAAAAGTATTGGTAATATGTCTGCCTTAAGCTAGGATATATGCCCATCCACATGTATTATGTTGCTCTTTACTCCTTTTTGTATCTCTGAAATAATTTAGAATACCACTTTTGAAAGCAAAATAATCATATCAATAAAGAAAAAAGTGGCAGCAACACAAGTAACTAAATAATAGTATACCTGAAAAGTCAAATACATGACTTTAATCCAAAATATTTATCAAATAGGTTCAGGAGGATATAGGAATCTCAGACGTAGGTCATGGCATTAAAATAAAAGAAACAACTATGAAAACATGGGCAAGTTAATTACCCTCCTTGAGCTTCTTTTCCATATTTGTCAAGTGAGAATGAGGATACCTGCAGATAGGGTTGTTGTGAATATTCAGTGAGTGAATATTTATTAATCACTTATAATGGTATCAGACACATATTAAGCACCATGCAAATCTTGTTTATGATTATTATTGCTGCTATGTATAAAAGCATAAAATGCCATCACTTGCAAGATTAAAAATGGAAATAATCTACATGTCGATCTAAAGAGAAATGCTTAAAAATTATAGATGATCCATATCATGAAGTAATATGTAACATGAAAGTGTAGGTAAAGGATTTTAGTCACATACTTAAGCAGATAACAGCCGTGCATGGTATAAAAAAGTGGAATACAAAATAAAAATATTAGGTGCCTGGGTGGCTCAGTTGGTTAAGGGACTGTCTTCAGCCCGGGGCCATGATCCTGGAGTCCCAATCGAGTCCCACGTCAGTTCCCTGCTCAGCAGGAAGTCTGCTTCTCTCTCTGGGCCTCCCCCTTCTCATGCTTTCTTTCTCTCTCAAATAAATCAGTAAAAGCTTTTTAAAAAAATAAAAAAATTGTGTATGTATGTGTGTGTATAAATATATTCACTCACAATCTTTATATATAAGTACAATTCATAAAAATATCCTTGATAAAATGTGTACCATATTTTTGTTTTTTGGTTTTTTTCTTCTTGTGTACCGTATTTTTAACAGTTGTGAAACATTAGAAGAAGCTAAAAGGTGGTGAAAAGAGAAGTAATAATAATAGGGTATTAATGATGACTCATTTATTAAACACATTTTATATACCAAGTAATAAACTAAGTAATTTAGATAGTTTATGACAAGAGGATTGTTAGAAAGGTATGATTATTATTTTCAGATAAAGAGACTAATATTTAGAGTGTACTAACTTAACCAGTGGCATTCAGGAATCAAATTCTAAAGTTGAAATGTGAATAAACAGTGACTGCAAAGGCTAAAAATTTATACACTGCCATACATCATTTTTATTTTATTTATTTTCATGTCTTAGTATCGTTAGATTTTATCATGTTTTGTTTTGTTCTATATTAGATATAGGCAAAGGTTATCTGTTGTAAAGAGCACTATTTAATGTTCCTTATAATTAAGGAGCTTACCTGAAGCAGAAAAACCCGATAAATACTTCTCTTTGCTAAGGGATCCCAAAATTTAAAACAAACATCTTTTGGCTGTCCTATTTTTGATGGATAAAAGGGAAAATTCGTAACTTTTCAATATTTTGCTAAGTTCACAACCAAAACAAAAATAAATGAATGAAAAAAAGTACTGATTATTTTCTCAAATCACATCAGTTTTCTTAATTTATTTTTTATTATAAAGTAGTTTTAGATTTACAGGAAAGTTGTAAAGATAGTGAAAGAATTCCCATGCTTCATGCTCAGGTGTCCTTAGTATTATCATCATAGTATGTTTCCTCTGTTACCATTAATGAACAATTATTGACACATTATTAACTGAAGTCCATACTTTATTTGGTTTTCCTGACTTTTTACTTAATCTCCTTTCTCCATTCCGGTATCCTATCCAGGACACCATATTATATGTAGTTGTCATGTCTCCTTAGATATCCCTTGGTCAAGACAGTTATTCACAATTTCCTTGCTTTGAGGATCTTGAGAATTTTGAGTAGTACCAATTGGATATTTTACAGAATAACTCTTAATTAGGATTTGTCTGATTTTTTTCTTAATCATTAGGCTACGATTATAGGTTTGAAGGAGGAAAACTACAGAGATAAGATGACATTCTTATCACATCATATCAAGGACTCACAGTAGCAACATGACCTAACACTGTTGAGGTTAACCTTGCTCATTTGGCTGAGGTAGTGGTTGTTAGATTTCTCCACTGTAATGTTATCCTTTTTCCTCTCCTTTCCATATATGCTCTTTAAAGTAAGTCACTATGTGTAGTGACTCAAGGGGTCGGTTGTTTGAACCTTTCTGAGGGGAATGTATCTACATAAATTATGTGGAATTTTTCTGCACAGAGAATTGTCTTTTTTATGCATTTATTATTTATTTAATCATTTATTATACCTCTATAGACTAATAAATATTTTTATGCTCAAATTCTTCCATCTTTGGTCATTGGAAATTTTTTCAGTTGGTTTCTGTGTCTTTTTGACAGATTACCGTGATTGTTTGTTTGCTTATTATAGCACTTGCTTGCTTTCTAACACTATAAGATGCTTTGGGATCCTCATGTATATTTCTTCTCTCAATCCTAGAATTAGTCTTTCTTTAAGAAGGTCTGGTTACTCTTATTGAAAAGTGGTATGAGAAATCAATAGGCACTATGTGTCTTTTTTTTTTAAATTTTTTATTTTTTATAAACATATATTTTTATCCCCAGGGGTACAGGTCCGTGAATCACCAGGTTTACACACTTCACAGCACTCACCAAAGCACATACCCTCCCCAATGTCCATAATCCCACCCCCTTCTCCCAAGCCCCTCCCCCCAGCAACCCTCAGTTTGTTTTGTGAGATTAAGAGTCACTTATGGTTTGTCTCCCTCCCAATCCCATCTTGTTTCATTGATTCTTCTCCTACCCACTTAAGCCCCCATGTTGCATCACCACTTCCTCATATCAGGGAGATCATATGATAGTTGTCTTTCTCTGCTTGACTTATTTCGCTAAGCATGATATGCTCTAGTTCCATCCATGTTGTCGCAAATGGCAAGATTTCTATTCTTTTGATGGCTGCATAGTATTCCATTGTGTATATATACCACATCTTCTTGATCCATTCATCTGTTGATGGACATCTAGGTTCTTTCCATAGTTTGGCTATTGTGGACATTGCTGCTATAAACATTAGGGTGCACGTGCCCCTTTGGATCACTACGTTTGTATCTTTAGGGTAAATACCCAATAGTGCAATTGCTGGGTCATAGGGCAGTTCTATTTTCAACATTTTGAGGAACCTCCATGCTGCTTTCCAGAGTGGCTGCACCAGCTTGCAAATCAGACAACAAAAGGAAATTAAAGGCATCCAAATCGGCAAAGAAGAAGTCAAATTATCACTCTTCGCAGATGATATGATACGATATGTGGAAAATCCAAAAGACTCCACTCCAAAACTGCTAGAACTTATACAGGAATTCAGTAAAGTGTCAGGATATAAAATCAATGCTCAGAAATCAGTTGCATTTCTCTACACCAACAGCAAGACAGAAGAAAGAGAAATTAAGGAGTTAATCCCATTTACAATTGCATCCAAAACCATAAGATACCTAGGAATAAACCTAACCAAAGAGACACAGAATCTATACTCAGAAAACTATAAAGTACTCATGAAAGAAATTGAGGAAGACACAAAGAAATGGAAAAATGTTCCATGCTCCTGGATTGGAAGAATAAATATTGTGAAAATGTCTATGCTACCTAAAGCAATCTACACATTGAACGCAATTCCTATCAAAGTACCATCCATCTTTTTCAAAGAAATGGAACAAATAATGCTAAAATTTATATGGAACCAGAAAAGACCTCGAATAGCCAAAGGGATATTGAAAAAGAAAGCCAACGTTGGTGGCATCACAATTCCGGACTTCAAGCTCTATTACAAAGCTGTCATCATCAAGACAGCTTGGTACTGGCACAAACACAGACACATAGATCAATGGAACAGAATAGAGAGCCCAGAAATAGACCCTCAACTCTACAGTCAACTAATCTTCGACAAAGTAGGAAAGAATGTCCAGTGGAAAAAAGACAGCCTCTTCAATAAATGGTGCTGGGAAAATTGGACAGCCACATGCAGAAAAATGAAATTGGACCATTTCCTTACACCATACACAAAAATAGACTCAAAATGGATGAAGGACCTCAATGTGCGAAAGGAATCCATCAAAATCGTTGAGGAGAACACAGGCAGCAACCTCTTCGACCTCTGCCGCAGCAACATCTTCCTTGGAACAACGCAAAAGGCAAGGGAAGCAAGGGAAAAAATGAACTATTGGGACTTCATCAAGATCAAAAGCTTTTGCACAGCAATGGCACTATGTGTCTTCATTGCTACTAGTTGATTGTTGCTTTTAGGCCCGCTCAGTTCTCAGACAGAACAAGGAAATACATGTGTATGCTAACCTGTGCATTTACATATATCTATGCTTATCTTTATGTATATGTGTATACATGTATGGGTGCATGTGTGCGTCTGCATATATATTTACACACATTACCATTAGTTTTTTTATCAAGCTTAACATGAGTTCATACTAATGGCTTCAAGTCTCATCCATTACTCTGTGGATAATTCTAGCCTTCTTCCCTGGCTTGTCTAATCTCTATTCCAACCATGAAAGATCTGGCTCCCACCGTCTGTCTTCCATTTACTTATTTGTTCAATTCCAATATGTATGTATACTGGTTTTAGGATTGCTAACTTATTAGCTCACAGGAAACACCTTTATCAACTGAAGTTCAGTTCTTACGTATCATTCCTCATGCATTTTCAAAATTACTTCTGTTAGCATTTTTCCCCCCTCAGACACTTCAGTGATGCTTTTTTCATTCATTTGTAATACAACTGGATTTCTTTGCCACTGTCTACATGCCAATCTGGGATCTCTCAACTGCCTAAATTATTATTATTTTTAATTTGCTTGCATTAACTTACAGCATAAATTTGGCAGTTACTACGAATGACTTTTTTAAAAGATTTAATTTATTTATTTGAGAGAGAGAGAGAGAGTCAGCATGAGCAGGGGGAGGGGCAGAAGGAGAGCAAGAAGCAGGCTCCCCACTGAGCAGGGAATCTTGGAACCAATCGCAGACTGGTTCATGACCAGAACTGAAGGCAGAAGCTTAACCCACTGAGCCACCCAGGCACGCTACAAATGTCTTTTTGTGATTTTGATTATAAATTCATTAAATCGATACATCAAGTAGGGAACAATTTATATTTTATCAATATTGAAACTCCCAATTCATGAACAAAAATTAATTATTTTAGATCTTGAGTTCTTTTATGAATATTTTGTTGTTTTCTGCATTAAGTACTATACAGAACCTATATGTATTTTGACTGATTTATTTTGATCTCCCTTTTTAGTGTCTTTTGATTGGTGTTGATTTTTCAGTTTCAAATTTCAGTTATTCATTGTTGTCATATAGTAATATAATTAACCTTTGTATATTGACTGTATATCCTCTGATCTTACTATGTTCACTTCTTTTTCTTCACCCATTTTCCCAACCCCCACCCTTCACCTCTGATAAATACAAATCTGTTCTCTGTATCCATTCCTTTGGTTGTTGGTTTTTGTTTTGTTTTGTTTTAAACTCCACATATAAGGGAGATTATTCATTATCTGTCTTTCTCTGTCTGACCTACTACAGTTTTTAGTTTCAGGATTTTTATGTTGTTGTTGATTCCTTGAAGTTCTCTACATGGTAGTCATGCCATCTAAGAATAGTAACACTTTTATATATTTCCCATCTTTATACCTTTTCTTTCCCTCTCTCCTTCCCTCTACTCCCCTTTTCCTTTCCTTCCTCCCTCCTACCCTCCTTCTCCTTCCCTCCTTCCTTCCTTCCATCTTGTACCAACTGGGACATCCAGTACAATGTTAATAGGAATAGATATCCTTACCTTGCCTTATTTCTGATCTTAGAAGAAAAGAATCTTGTCATTCAGCTGTATAGTAGTGATGATGTTAGCTGTGGGTTTTTTATAAACATTATTTATCATTTCAGGAAATTCTTCATATTCATAGTTTCTCGAGTGTGCATGTCATATGTGAGAGTTAGATTAGGTTTTGTTAATATGACCATATGATTTTGCTTTTTTAGCCTGTTAATATTATAGCTTACATTGATTAACATTTTAATGATTAATAAGTCTCACATATCTGTAATATATCCTATTTGATCCAGGTATACAACTCTTTATAACATCCATGGAATGAGTTTACTAATGTTTTTTGAGGATCTTTGCATCTAAACTCATGACATAATTGCCTGTAGTTTTCCTTTATTGTAATACCATATTATGGGTTTGGTATGAGGACATTGCTGACTTTGTAGAACAAGTTAGGCAGTGTTTCCTCTGCTTCAAGAGACTGTAGAAAATTGGTATTCTTTATTCCTTAAGTATTTGAAAAATTTTACCAGCAAGATCATCTTTACTGGGTGCTTTATTTTTAAAGGTTTTAAGTATTCCTTCAATTTCTTTGTAGGCATAGCCCTATTTAAATTATTTATTAATTTTTCTATGAGTTTAGTAGTTTGTATATTTCAAGGACTTTTTCCATTTTAATTTTTTCTAGCAGTTTTGGGTTTACAGTAAAATTGAAAGGAGGGTGGAGAGATTATCCATATACCTGAGCACCTCTACACCCATGGCCTCTTCCGTCATTAATATCACTTACCAGATTGGTACTTTTTTTTTTTTTAACTCAAGATTAATCTACATTGATATGTCATAATCCTAAAGTCCATAATTTACTTTAGGGTTCACTCTTAGTATTATATGTTCTATGGGTTTTGACAAATGCACGATGGCATATATCTATCATTATAATATTATATACCAAGTATAGTTGACCTTTAAACAACTCAGGTTTGAAGTGTGTGGGTCCACTTATATGCAGATTTTTTTGGCAAATATTGTATAGTACTATAAATGTATTTTCTTTTCCCTACAATTTTCTTAATCTTTCCTTTAGCTTACTTTATCATAAGAATACAATATATAATACATATATGCAATATGTGTTAATTAACTGTTTATGTTCTCTGTAACGCTTCTGGTCAATAGTGGGCTATGAATACATAGTTAACTTTTTTTAACTTTTTTTTTAAAGATTTTATTTATTTATTTGACAGAGAGATCACAAGTAGGCAGAGAGGCAGGCAGAGAGAGAGGGGGAAGAAGGCACCCCACTGAGCAGAGAGCCCGATGTGGGGCTTGATCTCAGGACCCTGAGATTAGGACCTGAGCCTATAGCAGAGGATTAACCCTCTGCGCCACCCAGGCTCCCCTCATAGTTAACTTTTAAGGGAGTCAAAAGTTATTTGTGGATTTTCAACTGCATGAAGTAGAGAGCCCCTAAACCCTGTGTTATACAAAGATCAATTGTGTTTTTATCGCCCTAAAAGTCTTCTGTGCTCTGCCTGTTTATCTCCTCTTCCCACCCTGAAACAATTGGTATTTTTATTGTCTCTTTAGTTTTATCTTTTTCCAGAATGTTATATAGTTGGATTCTTATAGTACATAGCTTCTCAGATTGGCCTTGTTCACTTAGTAATATGCAATTAAGGTTCCTCTGTGTCTTTTCATGACTTGATAGCTCATTTATTTTTAGCACTGACTAATATTCCATTGTCCAGAGGTTTCATAATTTATCCATTCACTTAATGATGGACATGTTGCTTCCAAGTTTAAAGCAATTATGAATGAAACTTCTATAAATATCTATGTGCAGATATTTGTGCAGACATACATTTTCAACCCTTTGGGTAAATATTAGGGAGCACAATTACTGGGTTGTATGTTAAGAGTATGTTTAGTTTGGTACGAAATTGCCAAAATGTCTTCCACAGTTGCCTTATCATTTTTGTATTCACACTGGCAGTGAATGAGAGTTCCTGTTGCTTCATACACTTACCAGCATTTGGTATTGCCAGTGTCCTAGATCCTTTCTTTCTGATATTAGTAATTGGTGTCTTCTTCCTTTTAGACGTTCATCAATTTAACACGCTTTTCAGGAGTCCAGTCATTGGTTTTCTTGATGGTATCTATTGTTTTCCCGTTTTAAATTTCTTTGATTTTTCTTCTCTTTTTAAAAATAATTATGTTAGTTTTAAAGCTGAATTTTGTCTTGTTTCTCTAGTTTTCTAAGGTGGATGCTTAGCTATATTAATTTAAGATCTTCATTATTTTTTAACATATGCATTCTTGCTATACATTTTCTTCAGACACTGCTTTTGCTATACAAAATGTTAGTAAAATTTTGATAAGTTGTGTTTTTGTATTAATTTAGTTTAAGATTTTTTAAAAAATTTCTACTGAGACTTAAAATAAAAGCCTCTAGGTTATTAGAAGGGTAATGTTAATGTCCAAGCATTTGGGGATTTTTTAGTTATATTTTTGATATTGATTTCTATTTTAATTATGTTATTAAGAGAACATGTTTACATAATTTTAATTTTTTTTAATTTGCTAAGTTATATTTTATGACCCAGAATATGGCTTTTCTTGGTGAATGTTTCATATGAGTTGGAAAATAACATGTATTTCACGATTGTTAAAGTTTTCTGTAAATGTCAATTAAACCAAGTTGATTTATTATGCTCTTCAGGTCATTTACATTCTTACTAATTTTCTGCTTGCCTGATTAGTGAATTATCAACAGAGAGTATTTTCAGTCTACAGCATTGATAGTGGACTTGTCTATTTCTCCTTATAGTTCTTACCTTATGTATTCTAATACTTTTTGAGGTACATACACATTTGGATTGCTAGTGTCTTCTTGGAGAATTGCCCCTTTTATAATTTTGTAATGCCCATACTATTGCTCATAACTTTCTTGTTCTGAAGTTTGTTTCACCTGAAATTAATATAGTTAGTTCAGCCCTCCTTTAATTAGTGTTTTCATGATATATCTTTCTCTGATTACATTACTTGCAACCGATCTAGGTCTATATTTAAAGTTGATTCCTTGTAGTCAGCATATAATAAGGTTAAAAAAAAATCTTAGAGATTTTGTCTTTTAATTTGTGTATTTATCCATTCACACTTAAAGTGATTATTGATGTGGTTGTATTAATAGGTACTATATTTGTAACTGTCATCTATTTGTTACATGTGGTCTTCGTTTTGCCTTCCTTTCTGCCTTTTCCAATTTCAACTGAGCATTTATATAATTTCATTCTATCTTCCCTCTTAGCATGTAAATTGTGTTTTAAAAAAGCTTTCAGTTGTACAGCCTAGGGACAATAGCCAATGGTATTGTCATAGCTTTGTATGGTGACAGATCATAGCTACACTTGTAATATGCATAGCATATCAAAAAGACTTGTCAAATCCCTATATTGAATGCCTGAAGCTAATGTAACACTGTGTATCAACTGTATCTCAATTAAAAAAATACTATTCTAGAATTCACAGCATGCATTTTTAGTCTAAATCCACCATCAAGTAGCACTACCACTTCATATGTAGTACTGGCATTTTATAACAGAGTATTCCTAATTCTCTTTCCTGTTATTTGTGATATTGCTGTAACTGTTGCACTTACCCATATGCCGTAATTACCCAGAACATTTTTCTTTTATTATTTTAAGCAGAGGGTTATATTTTAGGTCAATTAAGAATAAGAAATAGAAAAAAATGTACCTTCATTTATTCATATTCTGATCTTCTTTTTTTAATGTACATTGAATTCTGACCTATATAAATTTCTTCCTACCTGAAGAAATTTTTTTATCATCTATTTTAGGAAAGGTATGCTAGTGATAAATTCCTTCAGTATTTGTTTGCCCAAGAACATCTCTATTTTTTTTCTTTACTACTTAAGGATAATTTCATTGGTTATAGAATTCAAAGTTGGTAGTTTTATTCTTTCACTACTTTAAATATTTCACTGCATTCTCTTCTAGTATGTATTGTTTTAGATAGTAAATCTATAATTCTTATTTTGTTCTTCTATAAGAAAGGTGTTTCCCACCTCCCTAGATTGCTTCTTTAAGATTTTCTATTTTTCTCTCTGCAATTTCTCTCTGAATTTGATATGCCAAGTTGTTGGTTTGCTCCCCGTTTCTTTTTCTTCTTCACCCCCCTTTTTAAAAAAAAAAAAAAAGATTTTATTTATTTATTTGACAGAGAGAAAGAGAGATCACAAGTAGGCACGGAGGGAGGCAAAGAGAGAAGGGGAACAGGCCCCCTGCTGAGCAGAGAGCCCAATACGGGGCTTGATTCCAGGACCCTGAGATCATGTCCTGAGCCAAAAGCAAAAGCTTAACCCTCTAAGCCACACAGGCACCCCACTTTTTTTTTTAATATATATTTATTTTGCTTGGTATTCTTAACTTGAATATGTAATCTGATGACTACTAATTGTGGAAATTTCTTGGTCATTGTTACTTCAACTATTTCTTTTTCTTCACTTTTTTTTCTCCTCTGGTGTTCTGATTTCACTTATGTTATAGCTTTTGATATTGTCCAATATAATAGGATATTCAACTTTAAATTTGCCTCATTCTTTTTTTCCTTTGAATTTCAGTATAGGAAATTTCTACTGACATATATTCAAATTCATGATTTTTTTTTTTTTTTTTCCTGAGGAGCCTGCTTCCTCCCCTCTCTGCCTGCCTCTGCCTGCTTGTGATCTCTGTCTGTCAAATAAATAAATAAATAAATAAAAATATTTAAAACAAAACAACAACAACAACAACAACAATACCCTATACTTTGAATTGCTATTTTTGTTGTTTTAATATTAAATAATCCCATACCGGACATCTGCATTATTTTTGAAAAGGCATGGCAGGAATTGTTAGTAATCCATAGATTTCTTCAAATAAATGGCATAAACAATACGTGATGCTAAGTTTTTGTTTCTTAAGACATATCCAGACTTGTAAATTTTAACATATTTTAAGTGAATACTAATTCAATCACAAGAGAATTTCAGGGCTTTATTAAAAATTATGTGTATTTATAATTCTTCCAAGATAAACAAGTGGAATCACACAAAGTATATTTCAGTCAGACATTAAATATAAATGATCACATATAAATAAATTTTTCACAAGCATATATTCAAACTGGCTTATTTTATTTTAATTAACAACAAACATAATTTCAACTAAATTAACAAAATAAAAAAAAAGTGAGGTAGGAAATTTCACGTTGCATGTTGCCTTTTGGAGTAGAAGTATTTTTATGAACAAATTCCAGCAAAAATAGTTAAAATTATGTGATTTCTTTTATCAAGATGATACTTTGATTCAATCTATAAATTGCCAAATTTATAACATTCACTTCAAACAAGTATTTGTCTATCCAGAAAAATCAAACCCCTTTAACTAACGTGGAAGTATATCTGTGCCTAAAATAAGTGTTTTTGAATTTTTGAAAGACATTGATAATTTTATGGCAATGTATTTATCTCATAGTTTTAAATATTTAAAACTTGAGATATCTGGATCAAGATTGTAAATAAACATGAAAAAATGAAAATAGTAGTGTTTTGAATGAAATATTATAGGTGAATACTCATGTCCATGTCCTTTGACACACATATTGAGTGTTTATTGGGCATATATCTAAAAATATAATTATTGTCTCCTAGTATATGATGTAACATAAAAGGAATTCCTCAAAGTGATTTTACCAAATTACTCTTCTCTTGCTCAATGTCCTTGTTAACACTTGGTGTTATCACATTTTGTTTTTTTATTTAAGGAATTTTACTGGTGGATGGTGATATCTTACTGTGACTTTTATTTTAACTTCTCTGATGATGGGTTTAAACATCTTTTTGAATATTTGTCATCCATTAGTACGTCTTTTTTGTGATGTGTCCATTCATTTGTTTGCTTTTTTCTCCTAGTTATATTGACATTTTTAGTTGTTTACAGGAGAAAAATACATTTTTATTAGTTTTTTGTATTCAGAATATTCTCTCCCACTCCGAGATTGCATTTTTATTCTATTAGTGGTATATTTAAATAAATGAAACACTGTATTTCTAGTGTTATAATTAATATTTTCTGTCTTGTGATTAAGAAATATCTATTTAAGTAAAGGTCTATAGTGTTATTTTCAAGAATCTTCATAATTTTACCTTTACCTTTAGATCTAAATCAAGTAAGGATTGATTTTATGTATTGTGGGAAATAGGGAACAGATTTTTTTGTTTGTTTGCTTATTTGTTTTTAATATTATCATGTAGTTGACTAGGTCTTCCTTTCCTTATTTCTCAATGGAGCCACTGTAGTAATAAATCAAATGTTTGTGTTAAGTATGGGTCTGCTTCTGGACTCTTTGTTAATGCCTCCAGCAGGCAAGAAATCCCAAGTGGATGACTGCTTCAGAATTTTCTTCTCTTTCCCATCTTGCCTTGCAAGTTATTGGTGATTTGCTAACTCTCTAAGGCATTCAACTAGGGTTTTTTTGTTTTGTTTTGTTTTGTTTCATTTTGTTGTTGTTGTTTTTCTAGCTTTTCTGATTATTGTCAATGAGTATATAGATCTGAAACTAACTAATATGCCACACAAGAAGAGAAACTGAGCATTTATTTTTAATTAAGAATGAATGTTTTATTCTATTAAGTGTTGTTTCTAAATGTATTAAATTGATCATCTATTTTCTCCTTTCATACATTGTACAGACTAAATGGACAAAACCAAGCACGACATTTGGCACAGAACCATCCCATTTTTAGCACTGCAAGTCCAGTATCTCAAGAAGCCCCATGGGCCCAGGCAATCTGGGACAGTTTCATCCCCTATTTATAAAGCCCCACATATTGATGGATATTCATATATTATACTTTTCACCTGTTTGGGGGATAAATTGTACTTGGTTATGGAGTTTTGATACTTAACAATCAGTAGCATTGTAGTATTAAAAACCTTTTTAAAAAAGGGGTTTATGTTAAGATTCTGGATTTGACAGATTAAATGAAAATAGTAATGGATAAAAAGATAAAGTTTTTTAGTATATATGCTGCCGAAGTGAGCACAAGATAAAGTTTTTTAGGAGGAGCTAAGATGGCAGAGTAGTAGGAGGACCCTAGGCTTGCCTCATCGCTCAAACACAGCTAGATGCATATCAAATCATTCCAAATCAACCTTAGAACTGAAAGAACACCAAAGGGAGAGAGGAGACCACACTGTGGAAAGTAGGAGGTGTGGAGACCTGGTTTTGGGGAGAAACAGATTATATATGCTTTGGAGAGGGGGGAGCGCTGTTCACAGTGGGGAGAGAGAAAGAAAAAGACAAGAGTGCACAGGAGATCACACAAGGAAAACACATTCCCAGAGCCATTGATTAGAAAAAACAAGAGGGGCTGATTTTCGTGAGTTTTTACTACTGGGGGGCTTAAAGACCAGAGTTTTATAGGTCTGTGGTATTGCTGGTGTGGAGCCTTGAGAGCAGTGCATGTGGGTGCCAGTTCCTTCTCTGCAGCTCAGCATAGGTGCAGAGACACCTGCTGTGGGTGGTTAACCTGGATAGTGGCTCTTTGTTTTGCTATGTTTTACTCTAAACTCCAGGCCCCCATGCTTTGTTATGACTGTCCTGGGACAAACCTGTATCAGTCCCAGTGTGGGGACGTTCCCACAGAGGACCAGTAGTGGTACCTGCCATGCCAGTTCCCTAAAGTTTGGAATTTAAAACAGCTGGCCTGCCTGGGATAGACCCAAAAGGTGCACTGTGTTGCCAGATGGGAAAATGGCCTGAACATAGACAGAAGTGAAGGCAGCACACACAACCATACAATGAAATATTACTCAGCCATCAAAAAGAATGAACCGCTTTCCATGTGCAATGATGTGTATGGAGCTGGCATGTATTATGCTAAGCAAAAGAAGTCAATCTGCAAAGACAGATACCATATGATTTGACTTATATGTGGAATTTAAGAAACAAAATATAGGGGAAGGAAAAAAAGAAAGGGTGGCAAACCATAAGAGACTATTAACTATAGAGAATAAACTGAGGGTTGCTAGAGGGGAGGTGGTCAGGGTGTAGGATAACTACACCCTGACCTGTGGTTATTAAGGAGAGCACTTGTGATGAATACTGGGTAGTATATGTGAATGGTGAATCACTAAATTCAACTCCTGAAACGAATATTATGCCATATGTTTACCAACAAAAAATTAAATAAAAACTGAAAACAAAACAAAAAAAAAATTGAAGTAGTATGCCCTAATTTGAAAATACATATATAAGAAGTCATAAAACTTAGCAAAAAAGGAAACAAAAATGACACTTATGTAAAACACATAACATCATTTCAAGTAGTGCTAACTACTATGTAAACAAAAGTAAAATAAAATCAAGATAATGGGCAAGAAAATATCTGGGGATGGATAGAGCAGACTGGTTAGGTTAGAGATGCCTTTCTGATGCTGAGAGTAGGCAATTATTCTACAATTATTGAAAGCCAATAATGACATGCACTTTTTGCCTGGCATAAATGACAAAAATTCCATGTTGCAATTTCAAAGATTATGTTTAAAATATACATCATGTCTGACAGATAAATTTAAGTCATCTAATAAACTGCTCAGTCAAAATTTCAAATAGAAAAGGCTGATATTTTTAATCCTGGTGCTTTTATTTCAAAACCATTTGTCAAAATTTAAAACAAAATATGAACTATGTAGAAAGTTGTGGAATGCCACAGATTGTAGTATAAGATTTAGTTGAACAAGATTTTTAAATCAAACTGCTAAACTACTTCACAGATTGAACCAATATTGTTAAAATATTTTTTTAAATATTTTATTTATTTATTTTACAGAGAGAGAGATCACAAGTAGGCAGAAAGGCAGGCAGAGAGGGAGGGAAGCAGGCTCCCTGCTGAGCAGAGAGCATGATACGGGACTCGATCCCAGGACCCTGTGATCACAACCTGAGCCGAAGGCAGCGGCTTAACCCACTGAGCCACCCAGGTGCCCCAATGTTGTTAAAATCTTAAGATTGTGTTATTTTAATATTGTTATAATAATTACCATTTATCTTAAATTGTGTGAAATGAATAAATTTTGTTTTATCTTTTTATTAAAGGGTTACATGTACTTTAGAATGAAATTTCAAACCATCTGAGTAGGCATAATATTAAAAGTAAAATCTTTTGTACTGTTCCCACAACTGTACCTTGCTTGTGTTCTTTTCCATTTCTAGCTTGTCTGACAGTTAAATCTGTCACTCCAAATAATATGTGTTTCTTTCATAATGATTTGTTCAGGATTGAATTGTGTTCCCCTCCCAAATTCATATGTCAAAGTTTTAATCTTCAGTACCTCAGAATGTGATCCAATTTAGAAATAGGGTTGTTGGTGATGGAATTTGTTAAAATGAGGTCATACTGGAGTAAAATGATCTCCCAACCCACTATGACTGGTGTCTTTATAAGAAGGAAAAATTTGCATGAAGACACTCCCGTCAGCAAAAACATCATGTTAGAATTGGAGTAACACTTCCATAAGCCAAGAACTAGTAGAAGTTAGGAGAGAATCTGAGACAGATTCTTCCCTAGTGCCTTCAGAGGGAGCTCAGTCCTTCCAACACCTTGATCTTAGACGTTCTAGAACTGTGAGAGAAATTTATGTTGTTAAGCCATTTGGTTTTTGAGGTGTTATTTTTGAGAGTGAGAGAGAAAGAGTACGTGGGCAAATCGGGGCAGAGGGAGAAAGAGTGAGAGAATCTCAGGAAGACTCCACACCCAGAATGGAGCCCGAGGCATGGCTCAACCTCTCGATCACGACCTGAGCTGGAATCTAAAGTCGGATGCCCAACAGACTGAGCCACCAAGCACCCTAAGCCATTTAGTTTTAAACTTTGTTGCAGTAGCCCTAGCAAACTAATATATGATCTGTAACGTTTATTGATTTCTTATCACATGCTGGGCACGTCAAAGTTTTTGAATGTGTTGTATCATTTGATCCTTACCTTAGCCCAAATAGGAACCACTACTATTATTCCCATAATGTAGATAAAGAACAAAGAACAAGGAGAGAAATACTCTTCCAAAGACTGTGGTCAGTGTGAGTGACCCCAAGGGTGATTGCTTAGCTATGCCAACATTATGTTGATTTCTTGATTCATAAAGACTCCAGCTACTCTAATTAACTTCTCACTTAAAAAGGCTGTGGAATTTAGTTCAGTTAAAATAAACTTTCTTCTTATAAGCTGTAATATTTATTTCTTACTTTTCAATTTTTACTTTTTACTGATTAGCTTTGTTTTAAAACATTACATTTGCCGGGCACCTGGGTGGCTCAGTGGGTTAGGCCTCTGCCTTCAGCTCAGGTCATGATCTCAGGGTCCTAGGATTGAGCCCCCAATCAGGCTCTCTGCTCAGCACGGAGCCTGCTTCCCCCCCACTCTCTGCCTCTCTGCTTTACTTGTGATATCTTTCTGTCAAATAAATAAATAAAATCTTTAAAAAACAAAAACAGAACAAAACAAAAAACATTACATTTGGATCTGTATTTCCTGATCATTCAACTCTAGACATTATATCTTATCTACCCACTATACAAAATTAAGAAAATTATAGTTCTAGACTTCCCTCAAATTCTTCTTCCTCTTTTTATCTCTCAATCTTGGTCTGGTTTCTTATGTTTACATTATTAAGGCATTTAACCAGCATGTTATATGCAGTAACCTTGATTAATTCTTTCCAGTTACAGAGATCATTCTCTATTATATAATCATTATTTTCTCTAAGCCACATAATATGACTTGATCATAGAAAAAGGAATAATTATGGTATGTCACTAAGCATATTGTCTCAAATTTTAAAATCAGAAGGGATACATTTTCTTACACATTTTCAACCAACCATAATGTTTTAATTTATGTCATTTAAAAATTTTTCCTTTCCTGTACCTATTCTCCCAAATCCCTCTTTCACCAGAATTTCCTACTGATTTCCCACTCTCTTGTTATTAAAAAATTATTAACATCTTTGCTAAATAAAACAAATAATTCTCTAGTATACTGACTTCCTTTTAAGAGGGCTATATGGCTCTTGCCCCAGAATGTCTTCATTGCATCAAGGCTATTGGGCTACTCTTTAATTAAAGTAATTTTTTGCTCTGTTTAGTTGTTTCTGTTTTTGTTTTCAGTCATATTTCAGCATTTGAGAAATACACGTGGGCACTTGCAGTAGGCTGTCAGGGTTTTATTTATTTTATTTTATTTTTTATCTTATCCTTATACCAATTGATAGGGCATAGCATTTTGGTGAGAAAAAATTTTTTTTTTCTGAGAACTTTGTAGGCATTGCTTTTTCTAAAATTACTAATAATAGTCTGATATAATCTGATGGATTTTTTTCCTAGTTTGGGTTTCCTCAAGGAAGTCTTTTTTTTTTTTTTTAAAGATTTTATTTATTTATTTGACAGAGAGAGATCACAAGTAGATGGAGAGGCAGGCAGAGAGAGAGAGAGAGAGAGAGAAGTAGGCTCCCTGCTGAGCAGAAAGCCCGATGTGGGACTCGATCCCAGGACCCTGAGATCATGACCTGAGCTGAAGGCAGCGGCTTTAACCCACTGAGCCACCCAAGGAAGTCTTTGAGGCAAGGATTTGATTCTAAATAATTGACTTTTGGAAATGAATCTAAAAAAATAGTTGAAAGTTAGGGAGTCAAGGGCACAGAGAAGAGAAGACAGCTAATAGAGGGTTTATTTTTCTACAGCCTAATCCTCAAAGTAATGTGCCTCAAAGTAATTCCACCTGAGGAGTGAAGGACATGGAGGCTGTGTGCCCCAATTTTTGCCAGGCATTAGGTGTGGAATTCACTGAATGTGAAATTGAGTTCTCTGGCATGGGTGCCAATGAGCTGAGAACGTTCTCAGCCAAAGTCAGGGGCTGGCAGGTGGAAGTTAGGACTGGGACAACTTGTAGAGCAGGAAGGGTAAGAACAGAACACATGGTATTCATCTATGCATGCTACATTGCATATTTGTACATACATCTTTAGCTTATGTCTGTGTTCACACTCTTGAAGATTTTATGATTTTATCTTTAATCTCTGAATCCCAGAATTTCATGAGAATGTATCTAAATATGGGTGTCATTTATTCTAACTTTTCACAGACTTTTAAATAAAGTCCAAGGTATTTAGCTCTGTGAAAATGTATTCTGTTGTTTATTTTGATTATTTCCTTCATTCCACTATCATTCTTTTCTTTCTTTCTTTCTTTTTTTTTTTCCAGAAAATTCTATTAGGCAGATGTTGGTAGATTCCCTAGGCTTTATTTTCTCATACACATACTGATTTTTTTTTCTATACAATTGTGTTTTTATTTTCCATGACCTCTTTCTTGCTTGCTGCTTCTTTTTCATAGAAAGCTGTTAGGTTTTATAGATTTATTTTATATTTTTTTGGAAGAAATATATTCTGAGGACATTTAAGACATTTTCTGATTTCCTTACTCCCATCTTTTTCCTCATTCTCAAATTAGTTAAATATCATTGAATAGACTTTTTATTATTGTGACATATACTTCTACAGAATTCCCCCTTAAAATCTAAAAAGTGTTTTTTCATCTCACAGCAGCCACTCTCTTTTTTAAGATGGATATCAAGTACTTGTCAGGTGTGCTTTATTGCATAGACTTTATCATTGCAGGTTTTTCTTGACTTTTTTTGTTTTTGTTTTTGATTTTTTGTGTGTGTATGTGTCTGTTAAATATTTGTCCTGTCTTTTCCATTATTTCAACATTGTAGTTGATTTCTAAGGAAGTATATGGAATAATTGACAAACTGTTGCTCAGGTTAACTCACTATAAAGTTAATTCATATAAAAATATAAACTTAAAAGTAGACAATTTTTCTGTTAGCAGATTTCTAGCATAACAATTTCTAAGCAATTATTAACATTTGTACTTATTTTCAAAATGTTTTTTTCTAATTACAATTACTATGTGTTCATTTTAGAAATATCTCAAAATACAGAAATACATAAAAGAAGAGTGCAAAAATATCAATTCCAACACCTCAGACATAACAATTATTTTAATCTTATGTATTTTCTTTATATATATGTAGAATTTTGCTAGTATCTTCCACTTAAACTATTTTAATGTATTTAATGCATTATTGTAATTTGTGATGAATGATAAAGAGATTAACAGATTAATATACGTTAATTCCCTAAAATTCCCCCCATGTCACCAACACACCTTATTTGTCTTTCATAATAAAATCTAATTATCTGAGTAAAGACTTAAATTATAGGAGAAAAGCATAATCCCATTTCTATATACATATATACATGGAATATTTATAAAATACAAATAACGTATAATACATTTACACTTAACAAGTGTACTTACACACTACCCAAGTAAATATGTATATTCTTAATATAAAGGAAAAATGCAATTTTAGGAGGGATTTAGATTTTAAAAGTAGAAGAATAAAAGAAAATTCTGAAAAAAGATAATATTAGAAAAAGTAATTTTTCTAGATTTACATCCTAATAATAAGACTGATGGCTAATTGTTTTATTCATTGGAACTGAATGAGGAAAGGTCATTACTCTTTTTCACTCTCGGCACCTTAAAATGTTAACACACACACACACACACACACACATATACATGTACAAATGCATGTGCACAGAGTTCTTTGGTTCTAAAAGCTATTTGGATGTTTATTATCATTTTCTTCACCTGGTTTCTTCCAAAAGTGTGGAAATCTATAGCTTGGAAAATTACAAGTTAAGTAAGAATGGCTCTACTCTTTTCAATTAAAACTGAAAATCACAATTGTAATCACTTTTTTCTCTGATTCTTAAATGTAATAACTGCTAATCATTAATGTCAGTTTCACATGGAACCAATTTTTTTCAGAAATACAGTACATTCAAAAATGAGTGTCTTCTTTGTTCCTTCTACAACCCGAACAATGTTAGAAGCATTTTGCTGTTCCTTTTAATAACATTAAACTTTAGCTTTCCTACGTGTCTTAGAAAAAGCCCACATTCACTTTAAAATTCTCTTTAAAACATGCTTTTTCCTTCCTACTGTTCTTTTAATTTTGCACATTATAAGCCTAATTCTCCAATCCACAGGTTTACACAGGAGGTGGGGAAAATTGCAATTCTCACCCCTGTAGGAGTATAGACTTCCTCTACAAGCTTGTTCTACCCCGAAGCCCCAGGGGGTGTTGAGGAAGTGGTGTGTGTCCACTGACAGAAGACCACTTCAAGTCTGTGCTATATTACATCTTAGTGTGTCCAAATATAGATTTTTTTGTGTGTGTGTGTACCTAATGTTGTGATGTTGTGCAAGAAGACAATGGCTCATAACTGACACATCAAGGCAGGTGGAATTTATGGCTTGTATCAGGGAACTAGAAGTGGTTTTCATGTGGAAATAGGGTTTTTCACTCCCTGCAGTTATAATGACACCACATGGGGATGACAGGGGAAATAGGATAGTAAATGAAGTATGAGCTTTTTATGCATTTGTATTATATTGCACGGTCATCCAAAGAAGTCAGTGTAACATCAGAACATAAAAAAACTTGCCTTAAGCATCATATTATATTGAAAAATTACCAAAAATAAGGCTTAGAGTCTGAAAGAGCAGTGAACCCAAGTGCCTCCAAATATATGTAGGCTAAGGACATATCTGTAAAGTATCTATACCATATCTATAAAGTATTTTTGTACACAATACCTAGATGAAGTCTTTTCATAAAATTAATTCTAACAACTGATCATTAGATATATTGATTGTATTAGAAAACATGTCAATAGTTAATTTAGAAAATCATGAATTAGGACTTGAATGTTTTCGGAGAGACAAAATAGAGGTGCTTCAATGATTAATAAAAATAGAGGAAATAAGGGGAAAATGGAGATGTAAAGTTATTACTAACTTTCTGTATATTCTTACAACAAGAAATGGGAACATGGAAAATTAGATAGACGTTCTTCCAAAAACATTCTTATTTATCTTTCAATTTAGTTTAAGCCTCCAAAAAATGAGGGAAATTATTAGCGTCATTAATAAGGAAATATGAAGTTAGTGAGCTTTTAAATTATTATCCTACAAATTGTACTCATTTGTGTTAATCTTGTACCCACATTTGTGATGTATACAAACATCTGTGAAGTGCTATAGTTGTTTTCAATAACAGATCCTTTGGTACTAACATCTGGTGCCCTGCAGTCTGGAATATCTTTCACTTCTATCTGGGTAAAGAATTCATATTCTAGTCCCACACACCTTTCTCCCCCCCATCACTATCAGATTGAATCTTTTTGTTAGATCAGATAGATTTTCCTTCTCTAAATTCCTTCAATTTTCTATTTCCAAGATTTTTGGTGACTACTAATTCTCAATTTCAATTTTCCAAAAATTTATACAGATTTGTAGGCAAAGAATAATTTCAAATCACAGATCTATTGTGATGAATTGATATTGAGTGCTTGTGAAAGTTATGATATCATGTTCAGGCATACCGGCCTGTGTATGCCTAATACTGTAGAAGCAATGGGGGGATTATAACAAACTAGGTAAGAACCTGACATTGGTGGTGTAAGCATTTTCCAAAACAACTTTTATTTGCACTCTTGTTGAAAGCACACAGGTCTTGAGATGGGAAATGTGTTTAGAATGCCTATCCATTTTCATAAGTGTGATTTTGATTCAGTTATTTAATTCTCTTGAGCCTCCCTTTCTTTGTAATGGGAATAAATTTTTATGTCTATAAAACCTGTGTCAATGTTACCTGTTCAGTGTCAGTCTCTGTTATTCCTTCACCTTTTTTCTTTCCCAGTTCCTGATGTAGGTACCAAAATATGAGAATAAAGATTACATAATGTATAATTTTGATATCAATGTATTAAAAAATAACACTTTGTGATAAAGCTCTATTGGCAAGAACGTGTTAATATCTACTATATAGAAAAATATTACTTAGGGGCATCTGGGTAGCTCAGTCAGTTAAGTGTTGGCTCAAGTTATGATCTCAGGGTTGTGAAGTTGAGACCACTGTCAGATTCTGTGCTGGGTATGGAGTCTGCTTAAGATTCTCTTTCTTCCTTACCCTCCCTCTTTCCTCTCTCTCCATTTGGAAAAAAAAAAAAAAGTATTTAGTTTTTAACTCATTTTTTTAAAGATTCTATTTATTTAAAAAAAAGATTCTATTTATTTTTTTGAAAGAGATTAAGAAAGAGTTCAGGAGCATGGGGAAGGGGCGGAGGAAGAGGGAGAAGCAGGCTCCCTGCTGAGAAGGGAGCCTGACCTGGAGCTGGATCCCAGAACCCATCTTGAGATCATGTCATGAGCCAAAGGCAGATGCTTAACTGACTGAGCCACCCAGGCGCCCCTTATCTTAGTTATTTATATCTAATATATAAGACACTTACAGAAAGGTAGGAAATGAATCATTGTATTTCCTTATGGCATTGCAGATTTTTTGACCTTGGGGGAAATACTTACATTTCTGAAATTTTATTTATCATTGAAAAATATTTTAATCATTGTAGTTGTCACTGTTCAGATTTGTTAATGGTAAAATAGCAGTAGTAAGTCATTTTAAGTTATTTTGAAATAAATTTTGATGGAAACAAACTGCAATAATTATTAGAATTGTGTCAGTTTGTAGACATTAAAATACTAAAGAATTAGTAATTATTACAATTTGTTCTTCTACTGCCACTTTGCTCCATATTTTTACTATTTCTTTACCATGAGTTATTTTTTAGGTAGAGAGGCAAAATGTTTATTGTATTGAGAGCAGTGTGGTTTCATCATAACTGGTTTGAGAAAAAAAAGTAATCAAGCTGAATTTGAGTGTGTTCTTTCATTCTGGTCAATTTAGTTTAGTTTAGTTTAGTTTTTCTGGTTTTTTTTTTTTTTAAGATTTTATTTATTTGAGAGACAGAGAGCGCACACATAAGCATAGGGAGCAAGAAAGGGAGAAGGAGGAAATCCTTAACCAATTGAGCCAACCAAGTTGCCCTAGTTTCAGTTCAATTCATTTTTTTTCCTGGACTGTATTTTTTTGATTAACTCCTTCTTGTAGAACTCATGGGTATTTCAAATTCAAGATGTGGTTTCATAGACTTACATTTTGATATTATAATTCCAACTTCTACCAATGATGTTAGAAATGCTCATTAGAAGAAGCGTCCTATAGATTTTATAATACTATTTTTGAGGACATTATTTAAATTTTGTTCAATATCACTTAAATAAAACACCACAATGTAAGTGACTCTGAGTGTTTGGTGTTGAACATTTTATCTGTCCTCTTAAAAAAGGAACTTGCACTTCTTAGACTATTAAAGCCAATTATTCACTGTATCTCCACTTTGAATTTGTTGAAACAAAGAGAAAAACTATGATTTTATTAAAATTCAGTGGTTATATCAACCTAATTTTTGAGCACAAATAAGCTCTCCTTCACTCCCATTCATTACTTGTGTCTGATTACTTTATTTGCTGTTGGAGTTCCACTGTGTGCCTGTGTGTGTATTGTAAATCTAAAATATGTATTGAGGTATTCAAATTATAGATTAAAAATAAAATAAACATATATTTGTAGACAGGAGACTGTTAATAGTATTGTTGTTCCTTTCTGAATGACAAAATAAAGGTTACTAAGTGTAGCAATAGTTTCTAATTATCGGATCAAGGATTAAAATGAATCATGAACAAAAATGTGGAGCTTTTGAGACTTCACAACAGATTACTGAGGAGAGTTGGGAAATTTTCTTAGAGATTGTAGATGAAGTGGCAACATTCTAAAAGCTGTGCCTTTTCACTGTGATGATTTTAGAAAACAGGGTTTAATAATGACACAGTTCGGACATTCTCTTGCTGAGAATCAAATGAGCACTGCCTTTCAAAGCAATATGACCATTGTAGTACTGCTAAAGCTTTCCAAGTCTGACCATCTGTTTCTAGACTTATGCTAAAATGTAAACAGCCTCACTGAAAAACTATCCTCCTTTTTTTCTTTATGATTGTCTCTACTATGAATAAGGATTTTCATCCTTAGCTGATAGTGTTTGAAAGAACACACCTGAAGCATACATGATCTAAAACCAGCAGTTCTGCAGAAATGATTTATAGAAAATTTAAGGATTAGGACAAAGCTGTTATTATAACTTTAGATACAAAGAAACAACTGTGAAAACATTGTTCAGTAATGGGTAAATGCATAATACTCTTAATCAAGAAATAAAATAAGGCCAATTATTCTTTGAAAATTAACAGGAAACACACTTTTTTTTTTTTTTTTTTACAACTTCCATTTGTGTGAGCAAAGTATAACATTGTATTAATTATCTCCCTTCAGGTAACCCTGAATTTCCTATCTTCCTTCAAAGATGCATTTGAAAGTGACTTAAGTAAAGCAATTGCCACAGAAACCACACATTTCTCAGAAAGTTTTTCATAAAATTACTGTTCTATTCTTGCACTGTTTCATTTAGGATTGAAATTAGATTGGTCTTTTATAAATACTCATTAGTGGGCCTGATTCTTTCTCTAGTAGTAGCCTTCACAGAAGGAGCTAGAACTGCCATAGCACACATTCACATTCTAAAAGGGATTGTTCATATTCTTTTGAGAGAACAAAAAATCATCTCCTCTTCTTTCTTAGTCTTAATTCATTTTCTCTTTTGGTTCACAAAGAGGGCACAATTAGGTGAGGTGTCATGGGGGAGAGGCTAAGGAGACAAAGAGAAAGACAGTCTCATTAATTGAAATTGTATTTCCTGCTTGTTAATTATCTAAATGCTATGCCACCTGATTTGAGAAAAGAAACTTCTAAAAATGTTGGGATTTCTTTGTAACAGATTATTAACATAAAGTTTAAATTTTAATTGGATTTTTGGTAAATGACCTTTATTGCTCCTGGCAGGGACACGACATACAATAACTAAATAATACAATTGGAGTCAAAGAGATTCCAAATGTCAAGATGGAAATGAAAGTGGTACAAACCATGCTTTGAATTTTCAGAATCTAAATAGCCAAATGAGCTAGGCACAATAAACTCAGTGAGACAATTACAATGAATCACCTGCCCTCTAACCCACCATGCAAGCATATTTGAAGAAAACTTCTAAGAATAAAATTTTGAGCCTGTCACGCCAAATTGCAGTAAGATAATGAAGAATCATATAATCTACTGCTAAGCCTTTGGATTCAACTCTGACTAGATGTTCTTGGGAATGAAGAAAATTATTGAATCAAAAGTATAGGTTTGGGGCACCTGGGTGGCACAGTGGGTTAAAGTCTCTGCCTTCAGCTCAGGTCAGGATCCCAGCGTCCTGGGATCGAGCCCTGAATAGGGCTGCCTGCTCAACAGTGAGCCTGCTTCCCCCTCTCTCTCTGCCTGCCTTTCTGCCTACTTGTGATCTCTGTCTGTCAAATAAATAAATAAATAAAATATTTTTAAAAAAGTATAGGTTATACATGTGAAAAACACATGTCCCAATTCTGCATGGGAACCTAAATTAGTTATAATCCCTGATTAGTTGTAATCAGAACCCACTGGGCAAAAATATTTGACTACTGAAACTCCCCCAACCTTGCAAAGAGTAGGCACTGGGTGAGAGTGTGAAATCATTCAGAAAGAAATAATTTGTGCCCTCTCAAGAGGGAGGAGATACCACTATTATAGGATGAACACTGTTTGGGGATTTTAATTTTATATTTTTTTCCTAAGAATACAAGTTGCTTTTATTTAAGAAGTCAGCATTCTCTATATTTAATTTCCTGAGGATAAGTGTAGGGCAGATGAAAAAGTAAAAGAAGCAGGTCTTTCTAGTTTTTGCTTTCCAAATGCTTAAGCTCTTGGGAGGACTTCTAAGTTTGAAAAATAAGTAAAAATAAAGAACATATAGACAGGCATCAAAGTGATTTCTAGCCTTGCATTTGACAAAGATCTCGTCCTTGAGCAAAGAGACAAGCAGGTAAGGAAGACAAATTGTTCCCAGAACCACTGTCACTGGTGTGAAGACCTACATCAGGGCAGAGTAGTCAACCTTTTATTTGACCTGAGGATTAAAAACTCTAGACTATCTAGTAATATGTTTAGCATATGCTTTAACAAGAATGTTGCAGATCAATAAGAAAAGTCCATTGTTCTGTTGATAAATATACTTAGTATAGTCTTCCATTTTATCAAAGTAAATTCTGCCCCAGAGGGTTCCTGGCTCTGAAGACTTTCTCTGACTAAAGTTATGTGATCCATTGATTTCTTCCTTTTATAATTAGAAACCCAATTCTGCATGCTATAAACTATTTCCCACTGCAGTGATCCCATTGTAGCAAATTATAACTATTACTTTAGCTTGCAACCACTACTCTGAATACAAACCCCCCTTCATCAAAACCTTTCCTTGCTTCAACTTCCTCAAATTAAAGCTACTATTGAGTTATATATTAATATACATGTATGTATTTATATGTATTATGCTAGATATAAATCCATATTCAATGTCTAATATATATGCATATATACATATTTCATATGTATACCTTAGGTATGATTGAGTAAACAAGCCACTAAATTTTTTTAATGCATTCTATTTCCATTTTATAATAGAAGACACCAATTTCATTGATAGTTGACCTTCAGTTGAGGGACATTATTTTTAACATGGAGTAATCAATGTTTCACTAGGCATTTGTACATTTCAAAAGAATAAACAATAACTTTATCTATGAATTTCCTTTTTCATTACATAACATACATATACAAAGGGTACTATCTTTGTTAAAAAGCCTAAATCATATACATTTTACTGATATTTCTTTTTTATTATAGTCTATAAATTATGCTTAATTAGATACCATACATTTGATTATTTCAGTTTTCATAATATTTTGCTCCTTTCAGTTCAGAAGTCACTTGTTAATCTTCATTTGATCTTACTTTCTCTTGCATTTTACTATACCACAGGTCAGTATTTTTGACTCTACCAATTGTCTTGGCAATATTTGTTTCTGTGAGTTATAAAACATATTATTAAATTCCACATAACCTATAAAACATATTATTAAATTCCATACTCTAACTACAAAATAAATATAAAAATTAAATACATACCAGATGAAAATATTATAACCAATACATGTAAGTATTTAGAATATATACCAATAGTTAAAGGCATGGGCATTTGATGACTCAAGTAAAGATATACATACACTACATATTAATTCTTTTAGGTACAGATTAAACCATGAAGCATACCCTTGTGAAGGATTTTTATTATCTAATTTTTAAAAATTCTAGTATGTCATTAAATCAATATTTAAATTATTTTTATAAAATTTGGATTTCCATACTTTGCTGAGAGTTGAGACTATTTCAGTTGTTTCAGTTGTTAGTATCTTTTAGTACAAAGCTTATGATTCATGTGTTGGAAGTAAATACAGTACGTAAGGCTAGTCCAATGAGTCATAAAGTGAATTATAAAGTGCTCAACAAATTCAAGGGTTCAGAGTCTATCAAAAATAATTTCAGGGCACCTGGGTGGCTCAGTGAGTTAAGCCTCTGCCTTTGGCTCAAGTCAAGATCCCAGGGTCCTGGGATGAGCCCTGCATCAGTCTCTCTGATCAACAGGGGCCCTGCTTCCCCCTCCCCCTCTGCCTGCTTCTCTGCCTACTTGTGATCTCTGTCTCTGTCAAATAAATAAATTTTAAAAAATCTTAAAAAAAAAAAAACGGGGTGCCTGGGTAGCCCAGTTGGTTGGGCAACTGCCTTCAGCTCGGGTCATGATTCTGGGGTCCCAGGATTGAGTCCCGCATCAGGCTCCCTGCTCGGCAGGGAGTCTGCTTCTCCCACTGACCTCTCTCCTCTCATGCTCTCATTCTTTCTCTCTCTGGACCAGATGGACATCACAGATATATTCAGAATATTTCATCCCAAAGCAACAGAATACACATTCTTCTCTAGTGCACATGGAACATTCTCCAGAATAGATCACATCCTCGGTCCTAAATCAGGACTCAACCGGTATCAAAAGATTGGGATCATTCCCTGCATATTTTCAGACCACAATGCTCTAAAGCTAGAACTCAACCACAAAAGGAAGTTTGGAAAGAACCCAAATACATGGAGACTAAACAGTATCCTTCTAAAGAATGAATGGGTCAACCGGGAAATTAAAGAAGAATTGAAAAAAATCATGGAAACAAATGATAATGAAAATACAACGGTTCAAAATCTGTGGGACACAACAAAGGCAGTCCTGAGAGGAAAATATATAGCGGTACAAGCCTTTCTCAAGAAACAAGAAAGGTCTCAGGTACACAACCTAACCCTACACCTAAAGGAGCTGGAGAAAGAACAAGAAAGAAACCCTAAGCCCAGCAGGAGAAGAGAAATCATAAAGATCAGAGCAGAAATCAATGAAATAGAAACCAAAAAAACAATAGAACAAATCAACGAAACTAGGAGCTGGTTCTTTGAAAGAATTAATAAAATTGATAAACCCCTGGCCCGACTTATCAAAAAGAAAAGAGAAAGGACCCAAATAAATAAAATCATGAATGAAAGAGGAGAGATCACAACTAACACCAAAGAAATACAAACTATTATAAGAACATACTATGAGCAACTCTACGGCAATAAATTTGACAATCTGGAAGAAATGGATGCATTCCTAGAAACATATAAACTACCACAACTGAACCAGGAAGAAATAGAAAGCCTGAACAGACCCATAACCAGTAAGGAGATTGAAACAGTCATTAAAAATCTCCAAACAAACAAAAGCCCAGGGCCAGACGGCTTCCCGGGGGAATTCTACCAAACATTTAAAGAAGAACTAATTCCTATTCTCCTGAAACTGTTCCAAAAAATAGAAATGGAAGGAAAACTTCCAAACTCATTTTATGAGGCCAGCATCACCTTGATCCCAAAACCAGACAAGGATCTCACCAAAAAAGAGAGCTATAGACCGATATCCTTGATGAACACAGATGCGAAAATACTCAACAAAATACTAGCCAATAGGATTCAACAGTACATTAAAAAGATTATTCACCACGACCAAGTGGGATTTATTCCAGGGCTGCAAGGTTGGTTCAACATCCGCAAATCAGTCAATGTGATACAACACATCAATAAAAGAAAGAACAAGAACCATATGATACTCTCAATAGATGCTGAAAAAGCATTTGACAAAGTACAACATCCCTTCCTGATCAAAACTCTTCAAAGTGTAGGGATAGAGGGCACATACCTCAATATCATCAAAGCCATCTATGAAAAACCCACCGCAAATATCATTCTCTCAAATAAATAAGTAAAATCTTTTTAAAAATTTTTAAAAAATCTTAAAAAAAAAATTTCAAAGTCCTGAATGTGGAAATTCAATGAGGCAGAGATAAACTTGGGCTTCAGTGAGAGATGTCTGAATAAGACTGTTAAGGTAAGTAAGGCTAGAGGCAGTTTTATGAAGCAGATAGTGATAGTCTTCTTAAAAAAATACACTTGTTTGAGGGGCGCCTGGGTGGCTCAGTGGGTTAAAGCCTCTGCCTTCGGCTCGGGTCATGATCCCAGCGTCCTGGGATTGAGCCCCACATCGGGCTTTCTGCTCAGCGGGGAGCCTGCTTCCTCCTCTCTCTCTGCCTGCCTCTCTGCTTACTTGTGGTCTCTGTCTGTCAAATAAATAAATAAAATCTTTAAAAAAAATAAAAAAAAATACACTTGTTTGTTATCATATTTTGTAGGTAAGTGTTTTCAATCTATAGTAGCAAAAGTTTGGGCAGGAATACAGAAGGTATCTCAATATTTTTCAAATCCATTCATCTTGAAGTCAGTGTTTCTACATTGTGTTTTCGTTTTCTTCAAACTAAACTTTAAGCATCTAAAAATATTTTGAACAAGTGTTGGCAACAATGTGGAGAAAAACGTACCCTCATGCACTATTGGTGGAAATGTAAATTGGCACAGTCACTGTAGAAAACAGTATAGATGTTTCTCAAAAAGCTAAAAATATTTTATAATATATGCATTCTATCACAGAATGTGTACATAACTTAAAAATAAACACAACTTTGCTCTGCCCAAAGTTATTAAAATACGGATATCTATGTGTGTATGTGTGTATGCATGTGTGTATATATGCATAAGCTTGGTATAATATTTACGTAGTGATTCAAGGGCCACAAATAGCAAAGCGCTCCCGAAGTAAAAGTGGGGAGTGATAATGGTTTTTCTTGTCTCATTTGCAATCCTAGAAGGAAGGTTTGAAGACTTCACTATTAAGTTTGCTGTTTGCTGTTATTTTCAGAATCCTTTATCGGACTGATTACCTTATGAGATGTCAATTAATTATAAGATATTATTACAAATTAGAATAAATGGGGCCCCTGGCTGGCTCAGTTGGTGGAAGCTATAACTCTTGATCTTGGGGTTGTAGGTTTGAGCCCCACATTGGGTGTAGAGATTACTAAAAAGTGAAAAATTAAAGGAAAAAGGCAAATGTCAGTATAATATTGGCAGACTATGCAAATGGATTTAATACATATATAGTCAATTTATAATAAATGTATCACTACAGACTGGTGGGGGAAATACAGTCTTTTCAATAAATGCTGGTGGGCCAATTAAATTGTAAAATGAGGAAATAAATAAATATTTTTTAAAAAGATTTTACTTTTGAGAAAGAGATCACAAAACTGGGTGAAGGGGCAGAAGGAGAGGGAGAAACAGGCTCCCTGCTGAGCAGGGAGCCAGAGGCCAGGCTAACCTCAAGACCCCCAGTTCATGACCTGGTCACCCAGGTGCCCCCCATTTGAATATGTTTTCTGTCTATTTTAGGTCACAGATAATTTTATGACTGTATACTAAATTAATTCCTATTTAAATATGTAACTTTTGCAGGATAGCACCTGTATTGAAATAGCATCTTATAAGGTAGTAATCTTCCTCCAGTTGTTTTTATCTTCTAGAATCAGTCCATTTTCTTTTTGTGCTTCTCTTTGTCATTTTAATTGTAAAAATGATTTAATATTCTTGGCAGAAACCTATTGTATTTGTCACTAAAATATTCGGAAGAAAAGCTGTGGCCATCATATCATATTTTAACTCACAGTTCCAGAAGACAGAAACCATTATTGTGTTATCAACATGTCTTCCATAGCATGGTTCCTAAACAATTCATCTTTATGAAACTATATTTTTTGAGACTGGTAAGAAAATTCTAAAAGGAAACAAACATGACCTCATCTTCTTCCCTTAAACCTATAAGCCAATACAGAGAAGGGAAGTATTCTTAAATAATTCCATTTTATTCTAGACTTGAACAGCATGGGGAAGATTATAGTACCTAGGAAGGAAAGGTATAAAGTTAAAGCTCATTACTCACTACATAGTCCAAAATACAAACATGAGGAGCAAGAATATTCCAAATGAAAATGTTGTTCAAAGCTAAACATGAACGTTTTTCTGTCAAATAGGAACATTTTTCATAGAATCTAATAAACAAACACAAATACTGAAGGAAAACACTTTTTATGATCTCTTGCAATTTGTGATATTTGGATCTAAATTAAGTCATTCCATTTAACTTTCTATAGACAAGGAAAAGTATTCTGCAATTCTCCTGCAAGATAAATGGAAACTTATAAGAAAACCATCACTTATAACCTGCAGCCACAGCACAGGCATATTAAGCCTGTTTTGAACACTGGTGCATATCTTGACTTGGGAACATTTTTCATTATCTAGGCAGATGACATTGCAACAAGTCAATTTAACACATTGGCCATGAAAAATCTCACTACTTGATCACACTGTGATAAAAATAAGAAGTTCAAAGTTGACATGTTCTGAAAAGAGAGGCCACTATCATACAATGATTTGTATCTTATGTTTAAATATTACCTACTTTCTTCACTTCAACTTTTATGCTTTCTAAACAGCAAGAAGCCAGATAACTAATATTCAAAAGAATAACATATAAAAAGAAAGACCTTTTTTGTGTATTTAATAACACAAATACATTAAGGAGAGACTTATCCAATCATGTGGTTGTTTATGAATCTTTAATATAAATTTAATATTTATCTTAATTTTTATCACAAGGAGATGAAACATTCAAAACTTGCTCATCTTAGTTATTGTGAATAGCTATGGCATTTGAAGAAATTTCTGGTCATCCAGTTACTATATAACTTGTTCATTTAAAAGGCTTTCAGTGTCTTCCCTAGCCACTGAGTTCAGATGATCTCAAAAGTGTAAAGTTTTTTTTGTCTATCAGCATAAATTCATAATTACCAAAATAGAATTTTGGACAGCTAATAAAACAAAATTAAGGATTGTAGTCAAAATTTCTAATAATTCATATACTTAAGACATACTATACATAGCATTATAATTACTTTAAACCTTTTAATATAACACTTTATAAGAAAGTAATTTTCTTTCTATTATCAATTACATTACTTATTTTTCAGAATAATTCTCTTACATAAATAACACTGTGATTTTAACATTTATGATAAATGAGTGGTGTTCACGGAAAGAAAAAATGGTCTGCCCACTATTGGAAACCGGTTCTCCATATATCTCTTGCATTTCTCTCTGTCTTCTGAGCAAAGCATTGGCAGGTTTTATTATAGATTATTCAAGGATGTTTGTGTAGTAAGCAGCCTGGGAAAAGATTCTACTAAAATTTTGCTAAGATGGAGAAAATTGAAAACACTAGAGTACCAAGTCTTGGATAAGATATAGAGTAAGTGGAACCTGTTTTAGGTTTGAAGAGATAGTGAGGGTGGATCTTTAGTCTGTTTTCTGATTGTATAATTCTTGAAATCACAGCTTATTTTTAACATAGTCTACCTTTAACTGTAGATGAAATTGATAACAGGTTGACCTAATCTCACAGTGTTTTTTGTTTTGTTTTTTTTTTCCCAAGTCTTTTAGGAGAGTAAACAAAATGTAAGCAACTCCAAAATCTGTATAAATACCTCTGGTCCATTAAATTTTAGGTGCTACAACTAGTGCTATGAGTAATAAACTCCTCTTTGTTTTTGATGCAACAGTGTATCTTATATGTCTTGTCATTGTCCATGAAACTATGGCAAGCGAATATTTTTGCTAACAAGTGAGGTAAATGTCAGACCCTTCCCAGCTCTTGGCAGTTTGAGTAATGAAGATGAGGTGGTGAAAGAGAAATGACTTTCTCAAGCAGAAACAATAAATTGATGTGAGAAAAGGTCCCTGGGATATGGTAGTGAATGCTGTTCCCCAAGTCGTCAACAGGAAGGGTCAGTATAGGAGCTCTCCACTGCCCTACCTGCTAGTGAGTATCAAAACAAGCAGTATTTTGGGTGTTACACACTCTTCTTCTGCAAGGGTCAAGGAGTCCCCAAAGTTGAAATAAATTATGTCAGCAATGATGATGTAGAATTTTAAGTGGACCAACACCAGAAGTTTATTTAGCTTAGTCCAGGAACACAGTATGCTACTCAAAACAGAGTGAATGTAAAATCTTGCTTGCCGCTGCAAGGCCATTCCTTCCTTCAGCACATTCTGATTTCTCTCTCTCCTTCTCAGCATCTGCTACGTTAAGAAGAAAGATCATTAAGTGTGGGGCCAAGGTCTTTCTGTATCCAGGTGGGAGTGAAAAGTACAAATACCTGTCTCCGAGTATGTGGAAGAACTTCAACAGGGAAGGGACTTAAACTTGTATGATTTTGCTGACTACAAGTACCCAATTGATATCCTACTCGGCAGCATGGAGTGTATTGGGTGCCCAGATTAAATGCAATTTGTTTGTACAGGGTTCACAGTAAGGGAAGAAACTAATACAACTTTGAGAGTTGAGTCCTTTAAGCTATTTCAGTGTTCTCTTTTTGTTGCTTCTAGATCCAAATGTATAGTAGAAATTGATGTATTACATGCTTGTACTTACACACCCCATAAGTGCTAGAGAAAATTAGTCTTCCAAGGGAAGATCTATAGATATAGAGGCACTAGTAAGATAAACTTCCCTGCCATTTGCCACCAGTAAGAAGTGAACTGGGATTTAGTGCAAACACTCCTACCCCATGACTTCCAAAGTTTTCACTACACAGATGATGTCCTATTGGTTGGCAAGTTAGAAGCCTCAGTTTCGGTACTCTGTTCATGGTCTATTACAGATTTACTAGAAGGGATGCCTAAATAATGCTGAAAAACTTCAGGAGCTTGAATGCCAAATAGTTTCTTAGGAATATAAAGTTTGATTCACAACCTTCTACCCTCTGGCAATGGAACAAGTACTCTTGTCTCTTAAGTCCCAACAACCAAAAAACAAACAAACAAAAACCAACCAACCAAACAAACAAACAAAAACAAACAAACAAAAAAACAAACAAAAATCCCCAAATATCTAGCACCATGTTTTACTACTTGAACATTGGGGTCAATACAAATCTGTGTGATTATTTTGCCATCTAAAACCTTTGTCAGACACTAATGATGTGGGACGCCTGGGTGGCTCAGTTGGTTAAGCAGCTGCCTTCGGCTCAGGTCATGATCCCAGCGTCCTGGGATTGAGTCTCACATCGGGCTCCTTGCTCTTCAGGGAGCCTGCTTCTCCCTCTGACTCTGCCTTCCACTCTGACTGCCTGTGCTCGCTCTCACTCTCTCTCTGACAAATAAATAAATAAAATCTTTAAAAAAACAAACAAACTAATGATATACTATGTGCTGGCTAATTGAACATAATAATAAAAAATAATTAAAAAAAAAAAAAAGAAAGCTTCTGTCAGGGCACCTGGTTGATTCAGTTGGTTAAGTGTCTGCCTTCAGCTCAGGTCCTGATACCAGAGTCCTGGCATTGAGTTCCTGGGATGGAGCAGGTTTCCCTGCTTTGTAGGAACCTGCTTCTCCCTCTGGCGCTCTCTCTCTCTCTCTCTCTGTCTTTCATGAATAAATAAATTAAAAAAAAAAAACGCACATCTATCAGAAGTGTCCTCCCCTTCTTGGGAGATCCTTAGCTCTTTAGGACATATAGCCTATCTTTAATTTGTATTTTTTTCTTTAAGATTTTATTTATTTTAGAGAGAGAGAGTATGTGTGAACAGGGGCAGGGGGGAGAGGGGGAGGGAGACAGATCCCAAGCAGACTCCTGCTGAGCACAGAGCCTGAAGCAGGGCTTGCTTCCATGCTCTGAAACCCAGAGACTGGAACTGAAACCAAGCATCTCTGATGCTCAACAAACTGAGCCACCCATGCACTTGATTAAAAAGTAGCTATTAGCTTTCTACTAGGCTCTTTTTGAAGTGGAACACCAAACTCATAGGGACCCTGTGACTCTCTGGCCTGATATTTCCATATCAGGGTGGATCAACTTGAACTTAATAACTAAAAGAGTGGGAAGGGCCTCGAAAGTCTCGTTATATGTAGCAGTTATCAAGACTGCTCTGATCTAAATCGTATTTCAGAATATTCTCTGTGATAATAAGATGAATTTCTTTAAACATCTCTCCTTTATTGAGTGCACCATGTTAAGTTTTCTGTGTAAAGGACACTGGGAGTACAATGCAGCTGTGTATGGCTGCTGCTCACTGGGTCAGTAGTGTGAACATGAGAACATCGGGTGGTGCTCTCCATCAGGCGTGCATCCAGAACACATGGTACTTTGCCAGACTTGCATTCTCAGCCTGACCTAGCAACAATCTTGTGACTCTCTCAAAATGGAAACCAGTATCCTGAGAGACGCCTTCATGTACCAAGACGATAATCCCTCTCTGAAAACTGAGGCCCAGAATGTTACCATTGGGCCCCTACTTGGACCACTTGGCTATCGCCCATTCTACAGATTTGCATCCCAGGGAATTTCCACTGAGCTGCAAGTCCCTCTGCAGACTTTTTCATGGCTTACTTGCACCCACTGCCCTTCTCTCTGTAGATCAGTATGTACTTGTCTGCATCCCAGAACCCTACTCTCTCTGCGTCTCCACACCAACAGTTGCTGATTGCCTGAATGCCTTGCATATATATTCTGGAACATTGCTTCCTGCTGGCCTAACAACTTCAGACCAACTCTGATGAAAACTGAATTTCTCTGCTGTCCAGTGAGTTGAATCAGACCTTGGTCAAAACCTGAGCCTCAAGTAAAGAGTCCCCTCCCAAGTTTGTTCTTCCTTGGGTTCTGTCCTTCATTCCTAAGATACCAGATAAAATTTCCTTATCTTATTTTCACTCTTCTATCAGTATTTAATGATCCTTTGTATTAAGCTTCCCATGTTTAACATGCTGTATGGATTCTATTTCCTGACTGGACCCAGACTAAGACAGCATGCTTAAGGATGCAGTTGGTTCGGTCCTGGTGTTTCCTCTGCTTTACAAGAAAAAGTGCAACTGTTCTTCTTGGGGAAACTTTATCTCCCACCCCACTGCCTAAAGCAGAGATCCATAGATTTTGCTAAAATCATCTGACTCTTGAGATACTGCCAGTGGTCTAACAAAGGGTTTGGTCTTTCCCTTGGAAAACTATAGGCTGGCAGATTAAAGAACTCCTTTAGGGGGTCATGAACTATATAAAAAATCATGGCTAGTGATTAATCTGTCTGCATCACTCATGCAGATGACCACAGTAAGGGCCTGTTCTCTGATGAGATTGGAATCAAATTGCTGATCCAGCCTGAATCTATGTCTAATGCAGAGTCTTTCATTGCTTGCTTAACTTGCACCTCTTTCTAAAATCTCTCAATGTCTCAATGAGGTAGGGTGAGGAAGGACATTGTGTGGGCATTGCCCACTTCCCCTCCTGGTAGATTGACCAGTTGGACATTAAACCTTTTCTGGGATGATCAGTGGTGCAGCACCACTATTGACTCTATTTTTTTTTTTTCTTTAAACAACTAAGTCAAGTCATGTCACTTTGACCTTGAATCTAGTTTGTATCCTGTGTTTGACTTTATGGATTTAGTGACTATGGCTTGCTTATTCCAACACCGACCAAAGATCTGATAGTTTGACTCTACCACACTTATCTTCTCCTAGTCCACACATGTCTTAACAAGGTGCTTAGTAAATGAGTGTGCCTTTTCCCAGAACAGGATTCTTTCCCCTTGGCTGATTCCTGAATAGTTATTATGACAAAAAGCATGGGCGATTATGGAGGACTCTATAGAGATATTTGAAAATTCAGGATCCATTCTGACATTTCTGGGCATAACGTCTTTCCTTCCACTATTGACAAACTCAATGCACCAAGTTCACCCATGTCCCATTTGACAGTCTCATAAAAGGAGACTAGAGGATTCAAACTGAATTCTGGTTATGCTTTATAAAAGTGCCTGTGCCCCTTTTGAACATGATGCATACAGACAAAAGATTTGGGTTCAAATAAAGAATAATTGGAAAAACTATGAATTTATAGCTGCTAAAATGGGACACCAGATATTTTGGAGGTTGTGGTAGAGCAAGAACCCCAAAATTGCAGAGGGAAAATATGACCCTGGGAAATTTAAAGCAGGGAGGCTATTAGTATTATTTTGTCTTTGGTAACCAACTGTATAACTGTATAACCGATAGTATAACTGTGTAACTGACCATGGGGAAGATTATCAGTGTTTGTTACAAGTGCAGGGTTTAGCCATTCTTGAGTGCTCAGGTTTATAGACAGTCATTCCTATGTATGGACATGTGGATCTAGTGAAAGTTATACAATTAGACTCGAAATAGTCCACTGTTTGTGCCCAAGGCTTGTGCAAGGGCCATACTTAGCTCTTGGACTTTATCAGAATGTAATTAAATCTATGGTGAAAAGACTTTCTGAACAGATTGTTGCTTATCCTTCATGGACTCTGTCATCTTTCTCACTGATTAATGGAGTTACAGAGCCTGGGACCAAGTACTGGTCTCTGGAGGATTCAAACACCACCATTTACTGCTCTGTGGATGGATATGCTCCTAGAACCTCTCCCTGCTGGTCTAGTTGTACTGTATGAGGAACACTTCTGCTCTGACTGTCTTGAGAACTGTTATGGCACTTTATTAATCAACTCTGTGGATGGAGAAAAAAAAAAATCTATGGATGGTGCAGCTTTTTCAAACTGGTACAAATCCCTTAAGTTTAATTGACTGTTAGGTCTATCACTTGCTATACAACTCTGACTGTAGTTTGATTGCTATTACCCTTAATCTTGGAAGAAAAGATGATTAGAAATGGCAAGGATGGACCTAGCTCAAAATGCCTATGGGGATCTTTCCCAACACATCGTTTAGCATTCTTTTGGTAAACAAATGCCACCTGGTGACATGGACTAACAGAACAAACAGGTGGGCCTTACTCATCACAGGAGGTCACCTAACAGAAGAACTAGATCCAATTATTCTAAATGAACTGGAGCCCTATGCCTTTTAGCCACCTGAGTAACCACATGGGAAATACTCTTAGCCCTGTGCAAGTCCTACTTGGGGAATCCAACAAGTGTGAACACACTTTCATTCAGAGGCACTCTCTGTCCCTTTGGAACTCTACTTTCTGTGTAAGAATCACACATTGATTTTCCTCTCTTCTGAGAACACAATGACTTGCATCTTGGGTGGTAAGAGATCTTCAGGTGTTTAAGGAAATACCACCTCACCTTGGAAGGCATTCCAGTCAGTCTCAACTAACTGGCCAAAGTTGTGGTGGATGACACAAATATCCTAGATTTCCTTCTTGAAGGTTAAGGTGGGATTTGCACAGTCCTGTTGTATTTGGATTAATGCCTCAGGATAATTAGAAATGTCAATACAGTAATGTGGCTATATATGGTAGATATTGAGGGTTTTGCACATTTGCTTAGCAAGAAACCCAGAGGGCATGGCTGAAGTCAATATTGCAGATTGGCCTTACCTTGCTGCTTGGAGTCCTGTTGATGGCATTGCTGCTAGAAGAAAATAGCATCTCCTGTTGGGCTGATGAATTATAGTCACTGAGAGAGCGGTATGCTCATGAAAAAATTTAACTGAAACAAAGATGGTGTAGAAATATGGGTGGGCAATGTTGGAAGACAATTAATCTTTAATGTTTTCCTGTTATTTTAAGCAAAGACCTTTTTTTTTTTTTTTTTTTCTGGACTATCTTTCAAGGATGCCCATATAACAGACATTTTAGTAGGATAGTAAATAGTGTCTCCTCTGCCCAGACACAGGGTAAATTTGCTTCCTGACCAAACTAGTAAAGATGATGTCTCCCTCCTGGACATAGATTGGCAGCCTTGCTAATGCCCATTTATATGACAGGGTTGCTTAACTGTGATATAAACTTACTGTGTGTACAGTCCACCTGGGCCATTCATTATGACCCCATAGGGTTTGGGGATTTGGCCAAGAAATGCACACCCCTAACCCATACTACCTGGTATTCTGAGTAAAAGTCTGTTAGACAAAGGCATTTCATATTTTCTGCCAACATGTATGAGACTGGTGGCTACACTCTAGTTTGAAAATAGGTAAACCTCATGCCTTTCACAGGTTTTAATATCCACATTTACTCCTCTATCATCCAGGGGAAATAGGCCTAAAAACTTGGTCTCTCATTTCCCGATAGTGCCTTATTTATATACAACCATGACATTTGTTATTACTCCTAAAGTGCCCAATGAGAATTTACATTCTAAATGTATTTTTTGACAGAATAAAAAGTATTTCCTGTATCCTCATTTCTAAGGTCTACTTAAGAATAAGTTTTTGTTTTTGTTTTCCAGTGAGGAGCAACACCTGGAATTTTACTGAGATTATGTTTTTTTAGTAAGAAGAGGTCACCACACCAGTGTTGATTTTAAACTTGGCAAGCTTATTTTTCAATTTCAAATTTAAACTGAGAGAGTAATCAGCAACAACAGGGCTGCAGGGAAAATAGCATGCCAAAGTAAAAGTACTTTTGGTTCTTTGAATTATAGGGATTTACTTTGTTACAAGATTTATGTGCAACCTAAAGCATTAAAAAAAAAAAATCCCAAGTGATTAATTTGTGGTCTTTGAAAAAAGCAGTGCAAACCAGAAAGTTTTTGATAAAAACTGAAACATTGGGTTCGAAGTTATTTTTTAGGATTCCAAAATAATTCAAGGTATATAATTTTCATGGAGGACATTAGAAGGGAAAATGAAGGGGGTGAAATCAAAGTGGGAGAAGAACCATGAGAGACTGTGGACTCTGGGAAAAATGGACAGTTTAGAAGGGAGGAGGTGGGGGAATGGGTGAGCCTGGTGATGGGTATTAAGGAGGGCACTGATTGCGTGGAGCACTGGGTGTTATATACAAATAATGAATCATAGAATACTATATAAAAAACTAATGAGGTACTGTATGGTGACTAACATAACACAATTAAAAAAATAAATGAAAGGTATAATAGAAGCATCAATTCTTATAATTTGCAATGCTGTATATATTCAATAAATTTAATAGAACATATTGACTTATGGCATAATATTGTGGCATTATTACACATTAACAATGCTTATAGACCATTAACAAATTAATGCCTACAGAGACTATTCTTGGAGTATATTTATCATAATTCATGTATGAACTTTCTTCCATAGAAAGTATAATTAGTTCTGAGGGAATTTAACTGAGGATAGCTTTTGAACCAAACTAACCTAATAAAATAGATACACTTTTTACTTATTTTAGTGGAAAGGCAGTCTAAATCAGCTAATTCTAAATTATAAACTTAACAGCTTAAGAGCTATAAAGGTATATATGTTATATATATAAGAATATATTTATTATATATGCTATATATATATAGCATATATAGGTTAGCATATATATATGCTTATCTAAATTAATTCAGGAAAGTACTGCTTTCAAGAGGCCCTTAGATACCTGGTGTTAATTTGAAAATTAGGGAAAAAATTGAAAAAAAAATTGTTTAATGAGATTGTATAGAAATTCTGATTCAAGATGATGATGTAGGAAGATCCCGAATTTATCTCCTCCCATGGACAAAGTGAGTCTACAGGTACAAATAGCAGTTTCCTCTTATAAAAACCTAAAGCCTGGCTGAGTGACAACTATACATCAACAACCAAGAAGAAAACCACATCCAAGTGGTAAGTGAGACCAGGACATCGGAAATAATCTCAAAATAAACCCACCTTCAGTGCAGCATCCGACAAGCCCGAGGGACTTCAAAACCTAGAGCTTCTCCCTGAGGAGCAAAGTATTCAAATCCACTTTGGGCATCTCGACCTTTTTTTTTTTTTTTTTTCCCCTAAAGATTTTATTTATTTATTTGACAGAGAAAGAGAGAGCTCACAAGTAGGCAGATAGGCAGGCAGAGAGAGAGGGGGAAGCAGGCTCCCTGATGAGCAGACCCAGGACCCTGGGATCATGACCGGAGCTGAAGGCAGAGGTTTTAACCCACTGAGCCACCCAGATGCCCCTAGGCATCCCAACTTTTGAAACATATATTTGAAAGACATACCTCCAAAATGTCTAACTTTGAAAAGCAAAAGAACTCCTGCCCCAAGACCCACAATATACTCCAGTCATCTAAAACACACCTCTTACAGGGCGGACGAATGGGTGTACTGGGACTCACCTATTCAAGGGCCCTGCTCAGAGGCAGCTGATCATGAGCTCACTTAAAGTAAAGGAGGCTTGCTGCTTATATTAAAGCATCAGCCTGAAGGTCAGAGCTCTAATTTCACAAACATGTCTAAGAGTCTGCTGGAACATTCTCCAGGGATGGAGACTGATGGGTACCATCTGTGTTCTCCCTTTGCCATTCTCCAGAGCACCAGTATTTCCTGGAAGGGGACTTTTACATACATCTGGTACCCCAATTATTTCAGCTGCTATCTAGGTGACATCTTTTGATCATCTTTGGGCTCTCAAGGCTAAAGGCACTTATGTTCCTGGTCCAGTGGGATTGTAATAATTAGTTACCCAAAAAAGGAGCTCATATTCCTATCTGGTGCCTCAATTTATGTGACTGCTGCCAGGGGATATCTCTACATTGCCTGGCTTGGTGGCCAGTGGAGCTTATACTCAATGGTCCATATGACTATAACCAACAGAGAAAGAGTTTTTAAATATCTACCATCCCCAGGGCACAGCAAAAAGAAAGAGGAGTTCTGCTTTTTTGTAAAGGTATTAGCTAATGGTCATAACTGTGGCCTGAGGGTCAAGTTTCTTTTAAACATGCATCTTGGGGAGTGCCTGGGTGGTTCAGTGGGTTGAGCCTCTGCCTTTGGCTCAGGTCATGGTCTCAGGGTCCTGGGATTGAGTCCCTTATCAGATTCTCTGCTCAGTGGAGACCCTGCTTCCCTTCCTCTCTCTGCCTACTTATGATCTCTTTGTCAAATAAATAAATGAAATCTTAAAATAAATAAATAAACAAATGTGCATCTTGGGGCTGACTGTAAATGCTTTCCAGAGACCTAGGAGGGCAGGTGGTATTTTCACTGCTGTATTTAAATTTATCCTATTATTTTACATTATGCTCAGTAGTATTTACCTATTATTTTATGAAAATATCTATTGAAATGTGTAAAAACTAAAGTCAAAATTAATTTCTATAAATTATTTATGTGATGATTTTTAGATATCATTAGTAAATTTTCTCTCACAACTGTTTTAGATGAGATAGTCTTTGATTTATACATTAGTTAGTTTCCCACAGTAAAAACAAAAGGAAAATAGGAAAATATTAAATGTATTTCTTATATTGGTCAAGTAGATTTTTCTTTGGCTAGTTGCCTAGTTTTTATTTTTTTTTGTTAATGTTGGACTAATAGCTTTTTTGTCCCTGACTACTTTAATGATTGTTACTTAAATACCATTATCATAGTCTTACTAACCATTTGAATGTAAATCACCTTTAAAAATTAGGTTTTATTTTGAGATTTCATATTATTTGAATCAATTTTATATCTAGAATATACATACATTCTGTATATATGTATATATCAATATACATTGAATATAGGCAGAAATGTCAAGGTTGGAAGCAAAGGACAAAAAAAACTACTTTAAAAAATCTCATTCCTTAAACACACACCATTTTGCACACTTAAAAGTCAAGGACATCTGTTGAATGTTTTAATATCAGGACATCTTAAGGAAATTCCTAATTCTCTTATGATTATCACTGATGGATCTACACTCTTTGATGCACGCATATTTTGCTATCCAATATAGAATAAGTTACTCAGGATGCTTGAGTGGTTCAGTAGGTTAAGCGTCTCCTTTGGCTTGGGTCATGATCCCAGGGGCTTGGGATGGAGCCCTTCATCAGGCTCCCTGCTCAGTGGAGAGTCTGCTTCTCCCTTTCTTTCTCCCTCTGCCTCTCCCCTGCTCGTGCTCACTCTCTCTGTGTCTCTCAAATAAGTAAATAAAATCTTTAAAAGAAAGAATGACAAGTGACAGTACTCAGAACCCTACTGTGTCTATGGAAAGAGTAAGAGCCTTGAGGCTACCACCATTTAGTCTAAGAGTCTGCAAAATTGTACTTTAAAGGTCCAGATTATGAATAATGTAAGCTTTGCAACTATACAGTCTCTGTTCAACTTTTTGAAACCACTGTTACAGCACAAAAGCAGCTGTGGACAAAGCCACGCATAAGCCACACATGACATATGAACAAATGGGTAAGACTGTGTTCCAGTAAACTTTTACATACAAAAGAAGTGAATGTCTCCGTTTGGCCCTCCAGTGGTAGTTTGCCAATCCTCTCACTACATCCTTTGTTGTATTCCATGCTTGCATTAAGTTATGAAGAAAGAGGCAACAGGATACAGGTCTTCCCGGACATCAAACTGGGCAGAGACTGATGCATTCCTGATAACAGATGTCAAGATTAATCTCATTTCCAGGGAGTTGAGAGGACAATAACATTCTCTCCAATCTATACTAAGCAAAAGAATCAAAATAGTAATTTTTAAAATTCACATAATTATTTTCAAAATTTTAGACCTGGTAATAGCCAATTCTGCAATACTTTTCTTTATTCTAATGTGAGACATAATGTCAAATTATCAAAAATAAAATTATCATGCTATCATACATAATATCATTTTATCAAAGGATGATTTTGTTTTAAAGTTGTGTAGTTGTTTAATAATGGCTGAAGTGTACATTAACTTTATTCCATCCAAAATGATTCTTTATATTCTCCTTTAGAAAAGACTTCTAATTAGCAGGATTATTCCAAATTCTCCAGCCATGTAAAATAGACTTACTAAAAATAGCATATGTTTTATAGCTCTCTAATGCTTTATCATGTACAAAACACTGAAGCATTCTGAAAAATGGTATTAAACTTACGTTCTATTATAACCTTCATTCTTTTGGAGAGGGCACAGTTAGGGTCCTTAGGGTACTGACATAGTCTCTCTGAGATTAGTGATGATATATCTCTAATATTCAAGCAAGCTTTCTGTTTTCAGAATTAATGTTTTGTAGTGATGTAAAAGTTAAAAAAACATTTATTGATTTATTTTATTAATTTATTATCTATATCAGAGTCTACATAGTATTTTAGGAAGTGTAAGAGTGGGAGAATGATATACTGGGAAGAGATACATGAGTTGGAATTTATTCTGTTATCTCTATTAACTTGGCAAGTTAATATTTTTTTCTCTCTGTTTATAAGAATCTTCCAGGTATTACTTGAAGGGTAAGTGACCTTCTCATCCCATTTGGGTTCTGACACCCCATTTTAGGTTACTCTTCCAGGTAAACACTCTCCTCTATAATACATGTTTCTTAACTGTTCTATGTACCAAACTGTCCCTCCTGCAATCATTTTATACCAAATTAAGATTTATAAAATGCCAATCTGATCATTTTATTCTTCAGCTGAAAATATTTCAATGGTTTATTGTTCCTTGAAAAATTAAACAACAGAGTATGACTTGGGAAATATCATGTTCGAACTCTACTTATTTTTTCCTTATCTTTTACCACTTACTTTTGCTCAATGATACTTGTATATTTCACTTGTTCTTCATTTCAGACTACAGACCTGGGCATAGCTAATTTCTACTTACTCACTTTGGGTATCCTATCTTGTGAAGCTTTCATTCATCAAGCAATTTAGTTAGGTATTCTTTTGATATGCTTTCACAGAAGGCTGTACATATTCCCATCATACCAGAGATTCTTTCATTTTTGCGCTCTACATAGATTATGAGCTTCTCAGGCTGCTACATGGTAGGTACTCAAAAAATTGATAATGTGAAAAAAATGTAACAGGCAAAAAATTATAGGTAATAATTCTTACAGTAATTATATGTGTATAATGTTAATAATAATTATTACTAATTCAATCTCAGCCGAAGAGAGATGCTTAACAGACTGAACAGGGCAGACTTAACAGCCCATAACAGGGCACCAGGTGCCCCTGATTCTGTATTTCTTATTACTCATTGATAAGGCCTGATAATTGATTTTTCTGTTGTAATTACGTGTTTGTATTTCTCCATTCTCACCATCTCACCTGATCACATTTTGCCAGGTAAATAGCTAGCATCTGGGCAGTGTTTCTTATCAAAATAAGAGTGAACCAATTAACTGACACTTTTTTTTTTTTTAACAAGTAGCATCTGTGGCTTCTTTAAAGATAATCATGAACTGAACAAATTCTCAACAGATACTTCTACAACATAACAAAGGAAAGTAATACCCTTAAAACAAATGCTTCAATGGTCATGAGAAAGATTTGGAAATTAAAGAATTTCTTTAATTCTTATATTTTCCTTAACAAGGACTCGTTTTAAGAATATTTTATATAATCAGTATTAAATATCAGTAAGCTAGTGAACTGGCAAATTATTCTTGCTAAATGCTTTCCAGAGTTTGACAAGTTAGATTCCTGTAATAATAAGCTTCCAGTTCCCAAAATTTATTGAAAAGTTTACATTTCAAGGAGCCTGGGTGGCTCAGTTGGCTATGCATCACATCTGACTCTTGATTTCAGCTCAGGTCATGACCTCTGGATCATGGGATCAAGCCACGTCTGTGCTAAATTTGGAGGCCTCTTGCCCCTCTCCCTCTGTTCCTCCCCACTCTCTCTCTCTCTCTCTCTCAAATTAATGAATAAAGTCTTAAATAAAAATTTATATTTCAATTACTTTTTTCTATAAGAAAAATTAAAGTCACTAAACGATTACTAGAATGCTGTGCAGGAATGCTAATAGCATCAAATATATAATTCTTAAGGGAGAATTTCAAAGATAGCATATGGTTACAGTAGCACTAATGGCCAGCAAATGAAAACTTAATAAAAGATGAGTAATAGGATATAAAAAAAATTGTGGTGATATATAAAAATATTTGGCCTAGTGTTGTCATATTTTATTTGGTTATTATGAATGTTTTATTTCAAATACCACATTGAGTTAATGTACCTGGCTGGCTCTTTGTGCTAAATAGGTGTCTTACTATTAAGGGATTGTTGCCTTCATTCGGCTTTAAGCAAGGCATACATGGCTGCATATACTCTCCCTTCCAGATGCTTCTCTTTCCCAGTTATGTCAGTCATGTGGGACAGGGACTATGAATATTGGCATAGGTGAGTTGAACACAGGACGACAGTTTGACATTTAAGGGTATGGTTTCTAGAACTAGGCCTGAAAATAAGCCTTGCTTCTTTTTGTGGGTCTTTGGAAGTTTTTTAACCTGTGTACATATGAGCTTCGTTGTAAGATTAATAAGCTGAAAAATGTAAAACATTGAGAAGAAAACATTTAGTAATGAGTGCATTTGATCACAACCTCTGTCTGCCCCCACACATCAGGAGATGGTATTGCTCATCTACTTTCTCAGTTCTATGTAAACAAACCCTACCTCTGAACTTCAAATATAGATTTCATGTTTGTTTTTTCAGGGCTTCATAATGAATATCAAACCAATGAATGAGGGGGGAGCTAAATCAACTGAGAGCCTAGAAGAATACGTTGAAAACTCTAAGGGAAGGGGGAGGCGGAAGTAGAAAGTCAAGAGAGAAATGCAGGAGTTGGAGAGATTAGTCAGAGAAATTTGGAAGAACAGGTAAATAAGAGTTTTTGGAAACAGCCACTTTGTGTGTGAGTTATTACCAGAATAGGAGAGATGAGAAAGGGGGATAATAAATTTTTCTAAATTCTGTAAATATCTTATTAGGTATTTTTTTTTCTTATTTCTTTTCAGCATAACAGTATTCATTGTTTTTTGCACCACTCCCAGTGCTCCATGCAACATATGCCCTCCTTAATACCCACCACCTGGCTCCCCCAACCTCCCACCCCAGTACCCCTTCAAAAACCTCAGATTGTTTTTCAGAGTCCATTGTCTCTCATGGTTCACCTCCCCTTCCAATTTCTCTCAACTCCCTTCTCCTCTCCATCTCCCCATGTCCTCCATGTTATTTGTTAGGCTCCACAAATAAGTGAAACCATATGATAATTGACTCTCTCTGCTTGACTTATTTCACTCAGCGTAATCTCTTCCAGTCCTGTCCATGTTGCTATGAAAGTTGGGTATTCATCCTTTCTGATGGAGACATAATACTTCATAGTGTATATGGATCACATATTCCTTATCCATTCATCTGTTGAAGGGCATCTCTCTTCTTTACACAGTTTGGCGACCGTGGCCACTGCTGCTCTGAACATTAGGGTACAGATGGCCCTTCTTTTCACTACATCTGTATCTTTGGGATAAATACCCAGTAGTGCAATTGCAGGGTCATAGGGAAGCTCTATTTTTAATTTCTTGAAGAATCTCCACACTGTTCTCCAAAGTGGCTGCACCAACTTGCATTCCCACCAACAGCGTAAGAGGGTTCCCCTTTCTCCACATCTTCTCCAACACACGTTGTTTCCTGTCTTGCTAATTTTGGCCATTCTAACTGGTGTAAGGTGATATCTCAAAGTGGTTTTAATTTGAATCTCCCTAGTGGCTAGTGATGATGAACATTTTTTCATGTGTCTGATAGCCATTTGTATGTCTTGATTGGAGAAATGTCTGTTCATATCTTCTGCCCATCTTTTGACATGATTATCTGTTTTGTGTGTGTTGAGTTTGAGAAGTTATTTATAGATCCTGGGTATCAAGCTTTTTTCTGCACTGTTATTTGCAAATATCTTCTCCCATTTCGTGGGTTGCCTCTTTTTTTTGTTGACTGTTTCCTTTGCTGTGTAGAAGCTTTTGATGTTGATGAAGTCCCAAAAGTTCATTTTCACTTTTGTTTCCTTTGCCCTTGGAGACATATCTTTTTTTTTTTAATTTTTTAATTTTTTATTTTTTTTTATAAACATATATTTTTATCCCCAGGGGTACAGGTCTGTGAATCACCAGGTTTACACACTTCACAGCACTCACCAAAGCACATACCCTCCCCAATGTCCATAATCCCACCCCCTTCTCCCAAACACCCTCCCCCCAGCAACCCTTGGAGACATATCTTGAAAGAAGCTGCTGTGGCTGATATCAAAGAGGTTACTGTCTATGTTTTCCTCTAGGATTCTGATGGGTTCCTGTCTCACGTAGAGGTCTTTTATCCATATTGAGTTTATCTTTGTGTACGGTGTAAGAGAATGGTCGAGTTTCATTCTTCTACATATAGCTGTCCAATTTTCCCAGCACCATTTATTGAAGAGATTGTCTTTTTTCCACTGTACATTTTTTCCTCCTTTGTCAAAGATTATTTGACCATAGGGTTGAGGGTCCTTATCTGGGCTTTCTACTCTGTTTCACTGGTCTATGTGTCTGTTTTTATGCCAGTACCATGCTATCTTGGTGATCACAGCTTTATAATAAAGCTTGAAATCAGGTAACATGATGCCACCAGTTTTATTTTTGTTTTTCAACATTTCCTTAGCAATTTGGGGTCTCTTCTGATTCCATATAAATTTTAGGATTATTTACTCCAGCCATTTGAAGAATACTGGTGGAATTTTGATCGGAATGGCATTAAAAGTATAGATTGCTCTAGGCAGTAGAGACATTTTAAAAACATTTATTCTGGGACGCCTGGGTGGCTCAGTTGGTTAAGCGGCTGCCTTCGGCTCAGGTCATGATCCCAGCTCCTGGGATCGAGTACCACATCGGGCTCCTTGCTCGGCAGGGAGCCTGCTTCTCCCTCTGCCTCTGCCTGCCATTCTGTCTGCCTGTGCTCGCTCGCTCTCTCTCCCTCCATCACTGACAAATAAATAAATAAATAATCTTTAAAAAAATAAATAAATAAAAACATTTATTCTTCCAATCCAAGAGCATGGAATGGTCTTCTATCTTTTTGTGTCTTCAATTTCTTTCATGAGTGTTCTGTAGTTCCTCGAGTACAGATCCTTTACTCTTTGGTTAGGTTTATTCCCAGGTATCTTATGGTTCTTGGAGCTATAGTAAATGGAATCGATTCTTTAATTTCCCTTTCTGTATTTTCATTGTTAGTGTATAAGAAAGCTACTGATTTCTGTACATTGACTTTGTATCCTGCCATGTTGCTGAATTGCTGTCTGAGTTCTAGTAGTTTGGGGGTGGAGTCTTTTGGGTTTTCCATATAAAGAATCATGTCATCTGCGAAGAGAAAGAGTTTGACTTCTTCATTGCCAATTTGGATACCTTTTATTTCTCTTTGTTGTCTGATTGCTGTTGCTAGGACTTCTAATACTATGTTGAACAAGAGTGGTGAGAGTGGGCATCCTTGTCGTGTTCCTGATCCCAACAGGAAGGCTGTGAGCTTTTTTCCATTGAGGACGATATTTGCTGTAGGTCTTTCATAGATAGATTTTATGAAGTTGAGGAATGTTCCCTCAATCCCTATACTTTGATGTGTTTTAATCAGGAACAGATGTTGGATTTTTGTCAAATGCTTTTTCTGCATCAATTGAGAGGACCATGTGGTTTTTCTCTCTTCTCTTATTGGTTTGTTCTATCACATTGATTGATTTACGAATGTTGAACCATCCTTGTAACCCAGGGATGAATCCCACCTGGTCATGGTGGATAATCTTTTTAATGTGCTGTTGTATCCTGTTTGCTAGGATCTTGTTGAGAATCTTAGCATCCATATTCATCAGGGATATTGGTCTGAAATTCTCCTTTTTGGTGGGATCCTTGCCTGGTTTGGGGATCAGGGTAATGCTGGCTTCATAAAAAGAGTCTGAAAGTTTTCCTTCTGCTTCAATTTTTTGAAACAAATTCAGAAGGATAGGTGTTATTTCTTTTTTGAAAGTTTGAAAATTCCCCAGGGACTCTGTCAGGTCCTGGGCTCTTGTTTTTTGTGAGGTTTTTGATCACTGCTTCAATCTTCTTACTAGATATCTGTCTATTCGGGTTGTCAATTTCTTTCTGGTTCAATTTTGGGAGTTTATAGTTTTCCAGGAATGCATTCATTTCATCTAGGTTGCTCAACTTATTGGCATATCACTGTTGATAATAACTTCTGATGATTGTTTCTACTTCCTTGGTGTTAGTTGTGATCTCTCCCTTTTCACTCATAATTTTATTAATTTGAGCTTTCTCTCTTTTCCTTTGGATTAGTATGGTCAGTGGTTTATCTATCTTATTGATTCTTTCAAAAAACCAGCTTTTAGTTTCATTGATACGTTCTACTTTGTCTCTAGTTCTACCTCATTGATCTCTGCTCTAATCTTAATTATTTCCCTTCTTATATGTGGAGTTGTTTAATTTGTTGTTGATTCTCCAGTTCTTTAAGGTGTAGAGACAGCTGGTGTATTCCGGATTTTTCAATATTTTCTGAGGGAGTCTTGGATGGCTATGTATTTCCCCTTTAGGACCGCCGTTCCTGTATCCCATAGGTTTCATGCCGAAGTGTCTTCATTCTCATTTGTTTCCATGAATTGTTTAAGTTCTTCTTTGATCTCCTGGTTGATCCAAGCATTCTTATTTATTTATCTATTTATTTGACAGACAGAGATCACAAGTAGGGAGAGAGGCAGGCAGAGAGAGAGGAGGAAGTAGGCTCCCTGCCGAGCAGAGAGCCTGATGTGGGGCTCGATCCCAGGACCCTGGGATCATGACCTGAGTCAAAGGCAGAGGCTTAAACCCACTGAGCCACCCAGGCACCCATGATCCAAGCATTCTTAAGCAAAGTGGTCTTTAGCTTCCAGGTGTTTGAGTTCTTTCCAAACTTTTCCTCATGACTGAGCTCCAGTTTCAAAGCATTGTGATCTGAGAATATGCAGGGAATAATCTCAGTCTTTTGGTATTAGTTGAGTCCTGATTTTTGACCCAGTATGTGGCCTATTCTGGAGAAGGTTCCATGTGCACTTGAGAAGAATGAGTATTCTGTTGTTTTAGGGTGGAATGTTCTGTATTTATCTATGAGGTCCATCTGGTCCAAAGTGTCATCCAATGCTCTTGTTTCTTTATTGATTTTATGCTTGGATTATCTGTCTATTACTGAGAGAGGTATGTTAAGATCTCCTACTATTAATGTATTCATATCAATATGACTCTTTGTCTTGATTAATGGTTTTCTTTGTAATTGGCTGCTCCCATATTGGGGGCATAGATATTTACAATTGTTAGATCATCTTGGTGGATAGTCCCTTTAAGAATTATCTAGTGTCCTTCTGTATCTCTGACTACAGTCTTTAGTTTAAAATCTAATTTATCTGATATGAGAATTATTACCCTGGCCTTCTTTTGAGGCCCATTGCCATGAAAGATGCTTCTCCATTCCCTCACTTTCACTCTGGGTGTATCCTTAGGTTCAAAATGGGTCTCTTGTAGACAACATATGGATGGGTCCTGTGGTTTTATCTAATCTGCAACCCTATGTCATTTAATGGGCACATTTAGGCCATTCACATTGAGAGTGATTATTGAGAGCTACATTTTTATTGACATTGTGTTACCTTTGAAGTCTTTCTTTCTGTAGATTGTCTCTATATTTCTGTTCAATGATATTCTCAGGATTTTTCCTCTTTTATAGAACCCTCCTTAATATTTCCTGCAGTGTCGGCTTAGTGGTTGCAGTCTTTTAAGCCTTGCTGGTCTTGGAAACTCTTTATCTCTCCATCCATTTTGAATGTCAGTCTTACTGGATAAAGTATTCTTGGCTGCATGTTCTTCTCATTTAGTGCCCTGAATATATCTTGTCAGCCCTTTCTGGCTTAACAGGTCTCTGTGGACACGTCTGACGTTATTCTGATGGGCTTTTCTCTGTATGTGAGGAGTTTCTTTTTCTTAGCTGCCTTCAAGAGGACCTGCCTAAAATTATAATTCTTCATTCTTGTTATTAGGTGTCTCAAGGACTTTTGAGAATCTATAATCTTGGGGGGAGACCATTCTGCCTCTAGTACATGAACACTGGTTCTATTCATGAGATTGGGAAAATTTTCATGGAGAACTTGTTTCACTATATCTTCTAGACTTCTTTCTTTCTCCTCCTCCTCAGCGATTCCAATAATTCTGACTTTGGAACATTTCATAGCATCATTTATTTCCCTCATTCTGTTTTTGTGGCTTCTAAGCTGTTTGTTCCAGGCTTCCTCCTGATCCTTTCTCTCTATCTGTTTGCCCTCCAGATCACTAATTCTATCTTCTGTCTCAGTTACCCTAGCTTTTAGATAATCTAGATTAGATTGGAACTCATGGAGAGCATTGTGGACGTCACCCCTGGTGGCTTTCAGTTCTGCCCTCACATTGTGAACATCATCCCTGTTGGCTTTCATTTCTGCCCTGATCAATTCCATTTAGTCATGCATGGCTTCCTCCAACCTAGCTATTGCCTGGATAATTGTTTGCCTGAATTCCTTTTCTGACATATTGTCTATGTCGATAGCCATTAGCTCTGTTGCAGAAGGCCCATCCTCTGAATTTTTCTTCTGTTGGGCATTCCTCCTCCTAGTTATTTTTTTTTTTTTTAATTTTTTATTTTTTATAAACATATATTTTTATCCCCAGGGGTACAGGTCTGTGAATCACCAGGTTTACACACTTCACAGCACTCACCAAATCACATACCCTCCCCAATGTCCATAATCCCACCCCCTTCTCCCAAACCCCCTCCCCCCGGCAACCCTCAGTTTGTTTCGTGAGATTAAGAGTCACTTATGGTTTGTCTCCCTCCTAGTTATTTTGATGAGAGATGGCCGAATGGATGTAGCTGGATGTATCAACTGTGGTGCAGTCAAGGTGCAACCTGGAATGCTTCTGAGCAATCAGGAGTCCCCACCCAAATGAGAGAAAAAAGAAAAGAAAAAGAAAAAAAAGAGATAAGGTAGAGAAAAGTCTATAATTACAACTCATCGCTATACTTCAAGCAACCACAGTTCTTCATTTGCTCCTCTAAAGCTGAGCAATGCTGACACACTGAGAAACTTCCTCATTTCTATGAAAAATACCTGATAAAACCATTCTTTTTTTTTGCTTTTATTCTGCATGTTGGTTTGTAGTGGAACCATTCTGGATTTTTCAAGCAAGAGAACCCATGGATTCAAAATGATATATTTTCTCACTGAACCAGATGCCTTGATTATTCTCATTCTCTATGAGACATAAGCACATATCTCCCTTAGCTCCAGCACAAGCTTGATTATGCTTAGAAGATATGTTGGATTGTACCTAAAATGGCATTATTTGGATCTAGATGGGTGAGTACCTATTCCTTCCCATGTCATAGTTTCATGTTCTTATCCAGAATTCTGTGTTGAACAGTGAAAACAATACAATCTCCTGTAAGAAATGTTCTGCAGTATTACAGTTGCTATCCCAAAACAAAATAGAGAAATACATTGTTCAAGGAAAGTGAATTTCTTGATTTTCTTCTTAATATACAACATCAGAAGGCATCAGTTTTCAGGAAATACACATACTGTAGAATAAAAGGGAACAAATTACATTTTGAAATTTTACAGAATTCATAATTTGGGCCATTGCAAGCATACTGGTATTTCACAAATGTTTTTATGGTGTTTTCAAACATAAGTGTAAACACTGTAGATCAACACCATTCCATCATTAAAAAGCCAGATTGTTAAGCTTAAGGTCATTTGTATTCTTTCCAAGAGCTTTAAGACTGGAGGGAAATGTAAATAATGAAATGCTTATTTAAAGAAATAACAAACCATAAGTGACTCTTTTTTTTTTTAAAGCCTGTCAGTAGAGTTTATTTTCTTTTTTTTTTTAAATTTTTTATTTTTTATAAACATATATTTTTATCCCCAGGGGTACAGGTCTGTGAATCACCAGGTTTACACACTTCACAGCACTCACCAAAGCACATACCCTCCCCAATGTCCATAATCCCACCCCCTTCTCCCAAGCCCCTCCCCCCAGCAACCCTTAGTTTGTTTTGTGAGATTAAGAGTCACTTATGGTTTGTCTCCCTCCCAATTCCATCTTGTTTCATTGATTCTTCTCGTACCCACTTAAGCCCCCATGTTGCATCACCACTTCCTCATATCAGGGAGATCATATGATAGTTGTCTTTCTCCGCTTGACTTATTTCACTAAGCTCTAGTTCCATCCATGTTGTCGCAAATGGCAAGATTTCATTTCTTTTGATGGCTGCATAGTATTCCATTGTGTATATATACTACATCTTCTTGATCCATTCATCTGTTGATGGACATCTAGGTTCTTTCCATAGTTTGGCTATTGTGGACATTGCTGTTATAAACATTCGGGTACACGTGCCCCTTTGGATCACTACGTTTGTATCTTTAGGAAAACCATAAGATACCTAGGAATAAACCTAACCAAAGAGACACAGAATCTATACTCAGAAAACTATAAAGTACTCATGAAAGAAATTGAGGAAGACCATAAGTGACTCTTAATCTCACAAAACAAACTGAGGGTTGCTGGAGGGAGGGGCTTGGGAGAAGGGGGTGGGATTATGGGCATTGGGGAGGGTATGTGCTTTGGTGAGTGCTGTGAAGTGTGTAAACCTGGTGATTCACAGACCTGTACCCCTGGGGATAAAAATATATGTTTATAAAAAATAAAAAATTAAAAAAAATTTTAAAAATTCAAAAAAAATAATAGTAATTTCATGTAGATCAAGTAACACTAGGTTTGAAAACAGTTATAGAACTATCCCAGAAATCTTAGCATATTTTTACAGTGTATGCTAACAAATCAATTTGCTTTGTTATTGGTGATAGTGTAACTTGTTGTTGTTGCGGTGGTGGTGGTGGTGCTGGTTTTAGTATGAGTCTCTGCAAGTCTGACTGCTAATATTGCCAGGGGCTTAGCAAAGAAAACATTGGCAATGGGTAAATGGAAACCTGTGCAGAATTCTCTCAGCAGTTATAATGCTATGGTCAGTATATATGATCTGTCCACCTTAAACTCTCTCTCTCTCTCACACACACACACACTCACATGCATTTGTGCACACACACACAATGTTTAATTTGTGGTTTCCGTTATGTTCTATTACTGGCATGATGGTCCATAGCACTTAATTAAGTACAGACATTTTATCATTGCTACTGAAGAGTAAGAAAATGGAAGCAATAACAATGAAATGCAGTTCAATTATAAAAATTCAATAGATTCTAAAATATGTGTGGCCAAAAAATATCACTAAGAATAATTTAAGAATTATAGTTGGATATTATACACACAATTTGGCATAGTGCTATAAATACTACAATTATATAAATTCTCATATTAACAAGAAATTAACCAAATACTACATTATATATTATACATCATATATTACTTTAATATTATGATATATGCCTTTAAAATGATTTTAGAAACTGTTATTAAAAATATTTTCTTTGAATACATAGAGCCAGAAACATCCTACTTAGAGACAGCACATTGGAGCTTTTCTAAGCAAGTTGAGATTGTAGATTCATTTGGCATTGTTCATCAACTTAAAAAAAAAATAAAATAAAAGCAAAAGCATTGGGAGGGAGACAAACCATAAGTGACTCTTAATCTCACAAAACAAACTAAGGGTTGCTGGGGGGAGGGGCTTGGGAGAAGGGGGTGGGATTATGGACATTGGGGAGGGTATGTGCTTTGGTGAGTGCTGTGAAGTGTGTAAACCTGGTGATTCACAGACCTGTACCCCTGGGGATAAAAATATATGTTTATAAAAAATAAAAAATTAAAAAAAAAAAGCAAAAGCATATCCTATTTGTGGTAGATTCCAAACCTGGCCACATTTTTTTTCCTTCCTATATTCTTGCCTTGTGAATTCCCCTGCCACTCTGGCCTTGTGACTTGTCCATGTTGATACCATGTTAGCAAATGTGATGGACGCAGAAGAAGAAGCACTTGCACAGAGGGCTCATCCTCTCTTGCAGCTCTTGGGTCTCCTGCCACCATAAAAATACGCCCAATTAGTCTACCAGATGATGAGAGGCACATGGCCTGGCAACTCCCTCCATAAACCTGGCTGACAGTCTTCAAACCATTCATGTCAGGCCATATTGGAACATCCAACCACCAATCTACCTTCTGACAACAGATACAAGAGAGCTCTGTGGAGATGAACTGAACTAGCCCAGTTCAGATAATCCAAAATCATGATCTAATTAAATGTTTTCAGTTTTAGGCCATTTTGTCTCAGAATGGTTTGTTACATAGCAAAAACTACACACATAAAAAAGTACAAACTAAATATGTTAGGGATTGTTTTAACTGTATTATGCAACATGCTTACAATGAAAGGTTGAATAGCAACTCTAACACTTGAACAGACAGATCTGTATTTAAAATGGGTTATAATAATAAGATTTAAGAACTGTTATAAGGGGGCGCCTGGGTGGCTCAGTGGGTTAAAGCCTCTGCCTTCAGCTCAGGTCATGATCCCAGGGTTCTGGGATTGAGCCCCACATCAGGCTCTCTGCTCGGCAGGGAGCCTACTTCCTCCTCTCTCTCTGCCTGCCTCTCTCCCTACTTGTGATCTCTGTCTGTCAAATAAATAAATAAAATCTTAAAAAAAAAAAAGAACTGTTATATGTTTTTCACTTATAGTATATTTAATGATGTTTTGGTTAGTTTGTACATAATATCACATTGTATTCCTGTGTTAACCAGATAGAATACTACTATTTTTATCCCTCTCTATTGTTTTATAGAGAGAAACAGAGGACAGATCAGTGAATAAGATAGATCATTGATTTGAACTGAAGCATCCTGGCTCTTTAAACTGAACTCTCAACCATTATATTGCTTCTTGTGACCGATATTCACAATACATTGTAGGATAAATAAAATAGGAAATAGAATATTTTGAAAATTCAACTCAAATTTTTGTTTAAAAAGATAGCTTGTACAGAGTAGACAAAGATAAGCAAATGATATGAGGAAACTAATGTTTCCTATTGCTACTGTTACTAATTACCATATAATATAATGGTTTAAAACAATACAAATTTATTACCTTACAGTTCTGTAGGTCAGGAGTTCAGTATAGGTCTCACCAGTATAAAATGAAAGTATTGGTAGGCTGTGTTCCTTTGTGGGGAATGTAGAGGAGAATGTGGTTCCTGCCAATCCAGGTTGTGGGTGGAATTTAATTTGTTGAGGTTTTGGATTGACACTCTTGATTTTTTGCTGGTTATAAAATGTGGGGGGGGGGGTGCGGGGGGGTTGCCAGCCTCTAGAAACAGCTGTGTTCCTTCTAGCCTCTGTCCTCCATTTTCAAACCCAGGTATGATGAGTTGAATCCTCATGTGGCATTTCTCTGACATCTCCCTTCTATTGGTTTCTACTTTTAAGAATCCATGTGATTAGATTGAGTCCACCTAGATAATCTAGGATAATCTCTTTATATCAAGGCATTTGAACTTAATCACATCTGTAGAATTCCTCTTACCATTATAAGGTAACATACTCACAACTTCCTGTGATCAGCACCTGGGTATCTTTAGAGGCACTAATACAACTTATAAACATATATGTCCTGAAGTTGGTAATGTTGTTTCTGAATGACTTCAATTTATAAATGAATTTTGTTTACTTCTTTTGGTTTAACTGGATTCTCTGATATTCCATAAGGATAATATGGTATAAAAATATTTATATTCACAGAAAATTTTCTGGAAAAAAAAACTTAGGATATGTTTTTTAGATAACCTACTTTGTGTGTCCTTTAAATATAAATACCATTACTTAATTAACATTGCTTATGTCTCAGGCTTGATTATTATCTTATTGCCATCGTCAAAATCATTATGTCATATAACATAAAATTGGAACTTTTTCAAGTTCAGTGTTTTTCTAGAAGACATATCAAGAATCATTAAGTGTTAAAATTAGAAATTTAAGTTATTCTGACTTTCTTTTATAACCTATGTCATTGTCATTAATTAATGATAAAGTTAATAAACCTTCTTGAGCATCTTATTTCCTTCCACAAACAAATCTTGAATTCAATTATTTAATTACCCACTTTGAAGTTTTATAGAAATTCCTCAGAAAACTAGCATTTTCAAAAATATTATAAAAAGTTTTGTGTCCATTTATTAAAGTGTAATTGTGACACTTTCGACTTTTTAAGCTCTTATTAACTCATCCTCTTTCTCTCTCAATTTCTTCTTTCCCTCTCTGTCCCCTTTCTTTTTCTTCCCCCAACCCTACCTTCTGTCCTTGAAATGTTATTTCTTTCCTTAATACATTAGCTTTTTTAGATGCCCATTTCTAACTCCAGTTCTACTTTTGACTTTTTTTTTTTTTTTTTTTGGAAGCCTTACATGTCTTATTGGGAGTCTTACTGAATTCCCACAGTATTGGCATTCTGTACACAGGGGACATGAAAAAAGTTATATGTAATGGGATAGCAAAACATATTGGATATGCATATTGCACATATTCCTCTGCTCACACGCATGCTTCATTATTCTATCAGACTTCACTTACAAAACTTAAATTCCAAAATAAAATTACTAAGAATTTCAAAATAATGGCAGCAATGCATTAAATTATATGTGGCTCCCTTAGCATAAGCCCTGTGTGAGTGCAAAGCTTGTACACCACAAAGCCAGCCCTGTTTCCTTCCTCCTGTAACCCTTTCCCCGTTTTCTTACTTGTTCTTTCTGTGGTTACCTCCTGGATCATCATTTTATTTTAAGGAAATGCATATAAAATGCCAATAGTAGTGGTTATCACAATGAAATACTGGAATTAGAAGGCACCAAGTACCCCGCTGCTGGTGACAAATGGTGTCAAATTCACAAATTGATAATGTGTGCTGGACAGAAGCATCATAATTACTTATACTCTCATTTGTGGAAAATGAAATGAGATACAAGTAGGAAGGAAAACCATTATTATGCAATAGCTCAAAGCACTTAGAACATATTAGAGCAGTAGTGATTTTAAAAAGATTGGAATTGACTACATTTTTTACTGACTTAGAAGCTGTAAGGAAAGGGAATGATAGGTTCATGCCAGTTGAGTATTAGTTTGAGGTACCTCTACAATCCAGAATCCCTTCAAGGCAAATACAGACAGACCCATATCTTTAGTAATCAAAGTCAGATTGTGCTGAAAAATTAAACCCATGTTTTGATTTTAAAAGCTGCAGAACCACCAAAAGGCATCTTCACTGCAAAACTTAAGCCCTTGATAGCGAGGAACTGGGATGCAAAAAAAAAAAAAAAAAGAAAAGACATTGGATCGATTCACTTGGTAACTCTGAACTCCAGATTCTTCTGAGCCTTCTGAACTGGGGAAATGATGCCCTATCTAATGCTCTAGAAGGGAAAAATTACATTATCTAAAGATTGAGAATGGCCTTATTTAAGATAGATAGTACATTAATGATACTTTCCCTCTTGATCTTTTGTTGCCTGTTTTTATTGCCTCCTAAATCAATAACTAAGCTGACATCTTAGCATGTATTAAGTAGGAAATATGGGCTGTATTATGTGAATAAAGAATCATTCATTTAAGAAATGTGGAAACCTACCAACATGTACCAGGAGAAGAATAAAATTTAAGCATCTGTAATATAACATAGTGACTATAGTTAATAATACAGTATTGTATACTTAAAAGTGGCTGAAAGATCTTAAGCATTCTCACCACAAAAAAAAAGTGTGAACTGTATGAGATGATGGATGTGTTAATTATCTTGACCTTGGTAATTATTACACAGTGTATATGTATATCAAATCATCACATTGTACACTTTAAATATATACAATTATATTTGTAAATTATTCCTCAATGAATTTGGAGAAAAAAAGAGCAGAAACCTAGAGAATACATACAGAAGTGGACTTTGAGTACACTGCACAAAGAAGGAGGCAGAATGTAAAGCTGATAAACAAGAGAGTTTATTGATGTGGGAGTGATAAATGATGAATCAGGATGAAAATACTAGTAATTTGATGAAAATCCTGCAACCATGTCTAATACTTAAAACTGCTTAAGTAGTTTTATATCAGTTGTCCATTGTCATAATAATGTCCTGTAACAAATAGCCACACAATCCTGCGGCTTAAAATAGTAACTGTTTATTCACAAGCCAGTGGTTTGGCATGATGTTTTATTGTTGTTGTTGTTCTAGATTTGGCTCAGTTGTGTCAACTGGATTATCTCAAGCATATGCTATTAACAGATGGATGGTCTGAATGTAGCTTGTCTAGGATCACCTTAGCTGGTTCATGTAGTCTCTCATCCTCTGGGAGGTTAAATCATACTCACCTGAATGGTGAGGCCGAGATTCAACAGAAAGAATCAAAGTGCATAAGACTCTTGGTTAGAGTCAGGCACAGTGATCCTTCCACTTCATTCTGTTAGTCAAAGTAAGTCAAAGACCCATTTGAGATTCAGAGAGTGAAGAAATAGACTCTACCTCCTGAGCTGCAAAGTCATATTGCAAAGAAATGAATAGCAGAAGGAGTAGATAATTGAGTCATTTTTCAAATATTCAATCTCCCTTGAAGCTTAGAAATATGTATAATCATCACTGCTTTGACAGAAAATTGAAAAAAGGAGTCAGAAGATTCAGAGAGATGGGAATGTTAGGATGAATTTATTATGTGAAAATGGGGAACCTATCTGTAAATAAGTTCCCTCATATGCTCTAAGTAATATTCCCTTTATTAAAAATATAAGGAATGCACCAGTGGAGGGGGTAGGGTGGGCAGCATCCTTGAGAAACTCTTTGTTGTAAGTATCAGAAGTTGCCAAAAACTGGCCTCCAGAGAGACAGTGCAGATTATTTCAGCATAACTGAGGACAGTGGCTTTAACTATCGGAGGCAAAGTGGATATGATTATTAAAACAGGCAGCAAGACTATAATAGTAACTAGTGATATTTGAACTACAGGAGTCTCTGGTAATGGCTGTATGTTTTTTGGTTAAGAAAACTGGCATCCAAGAAGAGTATAACTTGACTTACTTCAAAAACATCAGGAGATGGTGAGTAAAGAGCTAATGACTGACACTGCAGTAAAAAATAATTATTTCTCAATAAGTTTCTGTATTTGTCCCATTTCTTAGACCCAGATACTCTCTCATCTGTTGGAGTTTTGGTCTGCTGAGTAAGGATTCTGAAGACACCATGAGTAAATAAAATGAATATTCTTTCAGTCTTTCTCAAAAGGGTCCTAAGTAATTTACCAGAGTGGGTTATACAGTAGGTAAAATAAAATTCCAGACCTCCCAGAAAATTTGAATAAGCATCTGAACTATATGCATTAATGATCCCTTATTAGAGTAAATGAACAGTAAGCCAGGTAATAAATGCAACCCCAGACTACATCTATTTCATAATGCGTCCAGGAGGCTGGCAGATCTATGGTCATTTCCTTAGTTCCTTGAATGTATAAAATATATGGATATACTTGGCACCTTTATGAAGTCTTTCCTTGGCTCCTGATCTGGAGAGTAAGATAATTTATCATAGAGATTAGATAAATCCTTAAAAACTTAAGGGATGCAAGAATAGTGATTTCCATTATATCTCAATTCAATTTTCTTATATAATCCCAATGGGGGAAAAAATGAATCATGATGCAAAATGGTGGGCTATCTAAATGTAATGAAGTAAGAGGCCTAATTACAGCTATTGTGTCAGATGTGGTACCTTTCATAGAATGAACCCACACAGCCTCTAGCCTTTGATGTGCAGCTATTGGTTTGACAAATGTGTTCTTTCCAGTTACTGACAGAAAACGTCAGTAATGTTGACATTACTTGAATGTTCCACTTTTGTTCTGAGACCCACTGAAATAAAGGAGGGTGGGGTCAAAGGGCTACCTGTTCAAAAAGTTCCAGAATGAGAGGTAAATCTGTATGAGGTTTCAGTATCCATGCAAGGAATGTAGGCCAACTCCAAAAGGTGGTTCCAGTTCTAGGGTACTGGAACAAGATTATGCCTTTTGCAGTAGAAAATTATTAATAAATAGTAAATAGAAATTACTATTATCTTTGAAGTAGCCTGTAGCTTTCCACTAACCCCTAGAACAGACCTAGGACCTGAAAATATTGCATCAAGAGACTATGAAATTGATTCTGCTTTTTGTAAGCTGGATTATCAAATACATCACTTAATAAATTTAGTTCAGCTGAGTAGCAATCCATTGCACAATGAAAACTACTCAATTATGGTTGAGTCATAGTCATTAAGTAGATTTATCAACTACAATTGTTGTACCAATACCTGTCCCTCAGCTCTGACTGGTTTCACACAATTAGCTGATGGAGGAAGAAAATACTTAGGAATAGTTCCAGGATGAGTCGGTGAAATATATGTGTGAATTGAAAATGGACTGCTATCACATAAAGAGTAGCAATAAAGGATGATGTTGAAGGGAAATATCCTAGTGGGCAGAATTTCAAGCAGTATATGGGATCATCAATTTTGCACAGAGGGAAAAAGAGTCTGGGATAAAGATATACATTAACTTTGGAGAGTAGAAAATACATTGATTAGTTGGGCAATTATCTAGAAGAAGCAAGGTTGAAATATTAGAGAAAAACAGATGTGGGCAAGAGACTTGTGAATGGATGTATGGGGATGAGCAGGAAAGTTCAGATTTGGTACAAAATCCATTACCAGAGAGCTTTCAAACATACTGATGTATCAGCATGGCATTCAGCCTAATATCTCAGATCAAAATAATCATTTTTAAGGTAAAGGAAGTTTGACGTTGTGTAGAGTATGATGGGCTTCTCTGGTGATATTACATACCATGTCACCCATAAACTGCCAGCCTGAGAAAACACTGGAAGTGCCTCTAAAGTTTTGCTAGACCATCCAGTTTAGGGATGGCATTATGAAATTGGGAAGAGTCCTTCTGAATGTTTATCCAAGTGGCACAATATATCATTGCTTCTATTTACTAAAATACATAGCACCAGAAAGGAAAGTGTGAAATTAAGATGGGTCCCTTTCGCAGTAATCTACTTGAGGAACAATTTGTACTTTTTATCTTTGAAACTAAGTTCCCAGGGATTTAGAACCTATTTCCTGGATTGGATACAGGGTGTGTGTGGTGGTGGGAGGGGGTGTCACTTTTACCAGAGGCACAGGGTTCTTCTGAACCTAGTTACCACTGACCCCTTTGTCATTTTGACTTCTCATATCGATAGACCAATAAACTAGTAAACCAAGTGTGAGGCACCACTTTGTCACTAATACATCATTATTATCATAAAGCTTGATATACGAAAAAACTACCAAAAAAATAAAGCTAACCAGGGGCTTAGATTTCTCAGGAATAAAGGTCTGTGTCACCTCACTGGGCAATTAACCTAGACGAAGATTGCCATGAGTCTCAAATAAGTGATAGAGGAAGAAGAGGCTGAAAACCAATTTTGTCCTCAGGCCTAGGGATGTGCAGATGTTTTTATTAACCCTGACATTTTAAGGCATTTTTTCAAAATTGGGGTGGAAGTTCTGAGATTGTGCCTTACTGGTAAACAAGTGAGCCTGCCAGTTTTACAGGTGCTGAAAGAAGATATAAGACTCCTCCTGTGTTAGAGACAAAGGACATTATTACTGACAGCACAGCAAGCATCATAAACTTGATATCTGTGTTGGTCCCTCTTTCTCCCCATTCCCATGGGGGCATTACAGGAGAGCAGACAGTTTAGATGCTACACACACAATAGAGCTGTGGTAAAGCCGAGGAACTCCAAACATAGAAAAACCCAATCATTTTAGAAGAAATGCTAGGTTTTGTTACCCAACCTTTGTTCTCTAGAAGGAGACATTACCTCTGTCATTCAAGGCTCTTTACTATACAAATCTCCCTGAAAAGATAATCTGGGATGAAAGTTTTTACGAGAATGTAGAAATGGAATAAAGAGTACCATAAAACCTGATGAGTGACAGAGTAGTCTCATTGTGGGTCATGAATGTTTCTGAGCAGAGCAAGAGGTAGGACTTGAGCAGATACTGTAAATTCCCTGCCCCATATGCTTGCTAGCAGTCATTCATACTGATAGCTTCCTAGTTCCAGTGCCAGCTTTCTATGTTCCTCTGAGTTTAACCACTGGTGTCTGCTCAACCCACATTCAGTGAGTCTGTGTGCCAGGAATTTCACATCTGTGGGGCAGTTCACAACTAATGAGAAGGTGGGAGGTAGTGGATTAACTCTGCACTTCTCAGTCTTTAGTGGAATAATTCTTAGGTATATGCTGTGTCCTTTCTCAGAATTGTTGGCAGGATTTGGGGCATCTGGTGGCATAGTTGGTTAAACTTCTGACTCTTGGTTTTGCTCAGGTCATGAGCTCATGGGGCTTGAGATAGAGCACTGTGTTGGGCTCTGTGTTGGGTGTGAAGCTTGCTTTAGACTCTCTCCCAGTTTTTCTCTCTCTAAAATAAATTAATAAATCTTGAAAAAAAAAGAATTATTGACAGGATTGGACCCAGTGGGCCCATATCATTAAGGTATACCTAATTGGATTTTCTCCTATTCATGGCTTATTCGCCATACTTCCTCATTTATACTTACTGTGATTATTTCCGACAACTACCTGCTATGAGACCCTGCCTTATGACCTAATGTTAAGAGAACCAAAATATTGACAACTAATGTCATCATATTATTGTCTCATCTTTTATTTCACTATTTCTCACAAGTTTGAGCTTCTCTTCATATACATGCTAGTCTTAAGCATTTCCTTTCTTACAAATTTTTTCTTCACTTAAAAAAACATTTTCCTGTTGGTTTATAAAAAAGTCTTATATATTCTAGGTATCATTTTCTTGTCTCTATTGGACATTACAAATGTATTCTTCCAATACATCATCTATTAGCTTCTTAGTGATGTCCTTCATTGTAATGTATCCTTATTTTGATAAAATTATAGTCATAATTTACTCCATTTTAATTTTAAAGCCACGGTTGAACAATACCTCTTTCTTGATTTATTTTTCCGGTTAGTAGTTAAGCTCACATAATCATGGATCTCTGTTCCTCTATATAAATTTTGGAGCAAATGTATCAAGTTTCTCAAAAAATGCCCACTGAGGAGCACCTGAGTGGCTCAGTTGGTTAAGTGCCGGTCTCTTGGTTTAGGCTCAGTTCATGATCTCAGGGTCCTGAAATAGAGATAGACCCCAGTGTCAGCTCCATGCTCAGCAGGGAGTCTGCTTGAGATTCTCTTTCTTCCTTCTCCTCTGCCCTTGTCCCTGCTTGTGCTCTTTCTTTCTCTAAAATAAATAAATAAATAAAATCTTTAAAAAATTACTCCATTGTAATACATTTACTTTAAATTCATTAATATTTTAAAATATAAAGTATAATTTTATATTTTAAGTTATATATACATATGCAATTTGTATTTTTATATGAAATATGTATTAAACTTACTTCAATATATTATAATATTTTTTCTTTAAATATATTTTACCATCTAGCATTGTTTTCTAAAAGTCATATATTCATCTAATAAGAATGAGTTTTTTAACATTGATTTGTTCTATCTTTTCAAAAACTTTCTGAATTTTTTTTTTTGGGGGGGGCTTGGTGTTTCTAAATACCATTGTAATGTCTACGTGCAGAATTTTCTTGACCTCACCTACTTGTCATTCTATGAATTCTTTCAATTTGTGCATTTTCATCTTTCTCTAGATCTGAGAAATTTATTCTCATTATTTCGTCAAGGGCAGACGTTTTAACATTTCCTTGGATCTACCCTTTCAGTGCTATGTTGATCTGTTGCTGGCCTTAAGTTGCAGCTGTTACCCAACACGCATCCCACTTCAAGTCAACCTTCAGTTTCTTCAAAAATTCAATAGTTTTTCATAATAGCTTTGTTCTGTTCACATTCCTTCTATTATTATTGTTGTTGTTATTACTATTATTATTAATAATAATTTTGTGCTCAATCAGGGGACCAGCAGACTATTAGTTTACTATCTTGACAAGAACTAAGAAACATCCTTGATAATCTTTGCCCTATAAGGTTCTTTCTTTCCATATCAAGCCACTCTTTAATTTTGTTTTAAGATTTAAAGCAGTCTTTATACAGATACACACATTGAGCTAGCATTATTCTTGTTCTTTAGATGCATTTTCTTACACTTGTCTTCTCTTCTATATGCCCCAATACCTGTTCTTAAAGCCACATATCCATGAGGTGCCTGGGTGCCTCAGTCATTAAGCGTCTGCCTTAGGCTCAGATCATGATCCCTGGGTTGTGGGTTCGAGCTCCCTGCTGGGCAGAAAGCCTGCTTCTCCCTCACCCTCTCCCTCTCCCACTGCTTGCGTTCCCTCTCTCGCTGTGTCTCTCTCTGTCAAATAAATAAAATCTTAAAAAAAAAATAGGCCACATATCCTTGTTCATTCACACAGAGTGAATATATTATTCTATTTCAGGACATTTAACTTTCCATTCTCCAATCTTTTACAGAGCTATTGATTGCCTCATTTTCTCTTTACTTTCTATCCACACTGGTCCTAATATATGACATAAAAAAATTCATTTATTTGAACTCTCTGATAACTATAGTTTTATCCCAGCCAGGATACATTTAGTAATATAAACTTTTGTGGCAATTATATATCCCAAACAGGATACATTTGGTAAAGGTATAGAATTGCCACAAAAGTTTAACATTTTCTTCAGTAAAATCACAGAGAGAAAATAAATTCCTAGTAGACGCTAAGAGGTTTTTTTGAGAACTATATTGTAGCTATTAAAAATTGTATTGGGCCATTTATAATACTTTTGGAGTCTTTAAAGATATATTTCTTTATCAAAGCAATTTTAGCCTAATAACAAAATCAATAGCATCTTTAACTCATTTTGAAAAGTATCCATAATAGTAGAATGTAATTTTCCTATGTATTTAAAAACAGGAAAACCAAATAATTTTATTTGCATGTAAAAATTGAATATATTGTTAGTTTATAGGAAAAATATTTATATGTTTTATTTTTATGACTGTCACTTTTTAAGATTCTTTAGATAAGAGGTCAAAAAGAGAACTAATATTATATCACATGTGTAATTATTATTTATATTTTCAAGTATAGCCATCCATATATATATCTCATTATACACATAGCCTACATTAATATAAACATACATAGGTATAATATATCATATACAGTTTTTCACAAAATCATATTTTACAGTTCATACTTTATTATATAACACTGTATCTTATATTTTCTTTATTTTCATTTTTCTGAAACATGAATTTAATTAGATTTTAGTTATCCTATTTCAGTAATACTAATTTTTGAACAATAACAATTGTTTTTATCAATCAGTGTGCACTAGGTTTTCTTCAGCAAAGCAGATGCAAAATTTCTATGGCTTTTATAATAATAATAATAATAATTTATTGCTCACTTCTGTGGCATGGCCAGCAAGACATCACCAAGGCCACTGGTCTACATCATCCAAAATCTTGCAACCAAGTTGATGGAAGAGTTGCTACCTCTCTCATGCTGCAGGTGGCAGTGCTATAGGGAAGAAGAGCATGAGAAACCATTTACTGTCTCTTAAGTGTTCACTGAGAAGACAGGCATATGTTATTTTTACCACCATTTAATTGGCCAGCCATAGGGAATTTCCCTATTACATTTGTCCAAGACTAACTGTATTTGGCTATATTACACAAAAAGGTAGAATTATGAAACTAACTTTTTTCTGGAGGAAGCTGACACATGAAGAAATTCACGAATAGCCCTGAAAACTAATAACATCTGCAGACCTCTAGTCCTCAAATACTCAGTTTACTCTCTTTCCCTCTCAAACACGAAGTAACCTCCTTGTCCCAAAGGAAGACAGTTCAAAAATCCTATTCAGTCAGGGGCGCCTAGGTGGCTCAGTGAGTTAAAGCTCTGCCTTTGGCTCAGGTCATGATCCCAGGGTCCTGGGATCGAGCCCCACATCGGGCTCTCTGCTCAGCAGGAGCCTGCTTCCTCCTCTCTTTCTCTGCCTGCCTCTCCACCTACCTGTGATCTCTCTGTGTCAAATAAATAAATAAAATCTTTAAAAAAAAAATCCTATTCAGTCAAAGCATGGAACTCAAAGTATAGGATTTGTGGCTGATGCACAATGGTATCTTTAGTTGCTGGTGTTATATACTTTAAATATATAATGTCTTAGAGCACCCACTAACAAAATATCTAATTAACTAAATATATATATATGTATGTGCATATAGATAGATAGCTATAGGGAGAGAAAGAGAGAGAGGGGAGAGAAAGAGAATTTTAATTTGCTTAAATATGCAAATACTCTGTTTTGAAATCAGGTCACATTCTGAGTTACTGGAGGATTAAAACTTAAACATACCTCTTTTTGAAGGAACATTATTCAACCCACAATACCTATTATGTATTCAGTAAACAAGAATAGAAAATTTTTGAATTTCCCTAATGATTGTAACATTTATTTTTCAACTCAAGTATTTTAATAATTACTCTGTATATACCTAGCTCTCTAAACTATTGTGTTATATTTTTAATAAGAATTACTTAAAGTAGATTTACCTTATCAAATGCTCTGACAATTTTTATGGCTTTTGTTAAAATCAAATAAGATTTAGTCAAACTGTTTTCCCATCAGCAATTTTTAAATGTATATTTGGCTTTAAACATTTATTACTATCTTTTTGTATTGATTGACATCAATTTAAAAAGAAAATTGTACACTATCATTTTAATTTGCATTATTATTACTAGCAATAACTTCTCAATAATAGTTTGTAAATGGGCTATGTATATTTATTGGAAATTTTTCTATTTCAAGACTGTTGGATTTCCTTAATTGACTCTAGGTTAATTTATATACTAAGATATTAAACCTTTATGTATCTTACATATTTTTCAGTTTTCCATTTTTTTTTTCAATTTTATCTGTGTCATTTGTCTTTCTCTTAACTTCATGACACTTTAGATTTATTTATTTATTTGAGAGAGAGAGAGTGCAGGGGCAGTGGCAGAGGAAGAGAGAGTCTTTTTTTTTTTTTTTTTTTTTTTTTTTTATTTTTTTAAATTTTTTTTTATTTTTTTTTTTTTTAATTTTTATAAACATATATTTTTATCCCCAGGGGTACAGGTCTGTGAATCACCAGGTTTACACACTTCACAGAGAGAGTCTTAAGCAGTCTCTGCACTGAGCAGGGAGCCCAGTGTGGGGCTCAATCTCAGGACCATGATATCATGACCTGAGCCAAAACCAAGAGTTTAAAACTCAACCAACTGTGCCACCCAGGCACCCCAATGTTATTTTAATATGAAGAAATGTTAGTTAATGCATCTGACCAAGTTTTCCTTTGTGGTTGTTTTTTGTTGTTGTTGTAATATATGTATATATATATATATATATATATATATATATATATACACACACACATATATCAGATATCCATTTGATATTTCACCTATAAACCCAGATCAGATACATATCTATGTTTTCTCACCATTTTTCCTTGCAAAAAATTTGACTACTATACTCATTCTCATTTCTGTCACTTCTTCCAGTTAATTTTCCAAAACGAGATCAGAGATTGCTCCTTTATAATCTTGTCACCTAAAAAAACCTCATATTTAATCACCTTTCTCCTCTTGGCCTAAGGAACTATGGAAGGCGGCCACCACACAGGGTTTGCTCACCACTGGGTGCCTAGCGCTTCATTCAGTACCTGGCATAGCACAGGAGATCAATAAATAAGTTTTGAAGAAACGGATGGCAACCATCTGAATTCAGTCACTTTCCTGAAGATAATTCTTTAACAATATAAGTTATTTTCTACAACTGTTATTGATCTGTTTATTTTCCCTTTAATTCTTAAGTCTGTTTTTATGTCTTTTTAAAACTATTTTTATTTCAAAATTATTACATAGTTATACATATTATTTCCTTTTATATTTATTTCTGTGGCCCAGAAACATTTTTATTAAGGTAACTCTGGGTTCAGTTTCTTTGCTGTTCGTTTTTGTCTACAGTGTGTTTTGTCCTTAACTCCTGGCTTTATTAGTTTCAAATGATTTATAGTTTCTTGTCATCAATATGGGTGAGGATAGTATTAAAATAAATGTTGATTTGATATCTACACTGATAATTATTCAATAGTTATGTTATACTATTTAATATCTTAATGGATATAATTAGTCTAAATAGTTTTATCATCACAAAATGTGCAACAGATATTGTTTTCTATTAAATTAAATTCAGGTGAGACATAGACTAGAAAACATTCAGTTAAGTCAGTAGCAGATAGTTTTAACATTTATTTCCTAAAAACATTGCAACAGGATTTCATATTCTCTTTTGCACTAGTTTTTAAAAATATAACTATCAGTAGAAAACTCATTGATATTGGTAAAAACTATCTTCTCTGGGGAACCAAATGTTGACTTCCCTTAGGTAACTTCTAGCAAATTTTACCATACATTTGACAGAGTTAGATTCTCTTTATTCTTCCAGTTCCTGATGTACTAGTTTTACTGCCTTGTGGCTACTCAATAGTGTTAATTTTTTTTTTCAGCGGCAATTATACTTTCCCTTCCTTATTCCTTCTTGCCAACTTCACTGATTCTCTTCTATACTGATTGAAGGTCATATTTACTTCTTTGCTATTTTATAAGGTTTGATTATAATAGAAGACAATTGTTTTGACTATGCGTCCCCACACTCTCCATTCTCCTTATTATGAATTCTGTGGAGACCACAACAATTTTTAGTTGGTGTGAGTGCCCTGAATAAATTTATGGATTTTGTAATTTTACTTATTTTATTTGTGAGTGCAACAGAATCAGAAATAAATACTCAGTTGTTGCTCAAATAGCCTGATATATTTGGAAGCTTTTAATTATTTAGCTAGTTTTTATTGTATCCGATATAGTCAGCTATTTAAATAATTAATTAATTAATTAATTTGTTTGTTTGTTTATTTATTTTGGTGTGTAAGTACACACAGGCAAATTCTTTCAGAAATTCTCAGTGGCAGTGAGGTGATAAGCTGTCTTTCTTTGGGTATTCTCCATAAACATTAGCAATAGGATTTTTAATGTTATATGCCTGGGTAAAGGTAATTTGCTTACTTAAGGTGGTGATGTAACTTTGTCAATTGCTTCTGTAAGTGAGGAGTTGCTTGGTTTTAACTTTGGTTATAGTAAGGCCTAGGATTCTTAGCCTGATAATTGCCCTGCATTACAAATAGTACTGAATCTTCTCCTCCTTCCAGGACAAAGGGATGGACAACTTCTAAGCCAGTAAAGCTGTAGCCCACAAGAGAGGAAGATCTTATTCCTATGCCTCTTGAGACCTACTTAAGTAGGTACTGAAACCAAGCTCCAAGGAGTAGTCAAAAACCTTGTCAGTGTTTTTAATATATTCTAGCAACCAGAAGGAAAAGAAAAACAAAGTGAACAACAGATCAAATAGACAATTCATAGTAAAGTGGAATTATTGAAAGAAAGAAATGGAAATTTAAACAATAATGAAAGGAAAAGAGAGGTAGAGAGAAAGAGAGTGACTTTAGTCTGTAAAATAAAAATCAATTCGAAACTTAGTAAGGAGAGACTTATTTGAAAGGATGTTGCAAATAAAGGGAAGGACGTTATTGCAACAGGGGCAGGGAGGGGCACTGTTGTGATAGGTAGAACACTATGATCATAAGAACTGCAAGTGTTCCAAGGATGAAGCAAACATGATTTTTCTTTCATAGAGAGAAGTAAACAAGGTCAGAAAAAACCAGGTGTGAGCAAGTGAGATGAATGGAAGTGGCACGATTGGACAGTAGATCCGAGAATGTTTTCATTAAAGCTACCCCATCTCAGGAGCCGCTGAGAAGAGCTGGTATGCTTGTTCAGGCTGAAGATGGGCAAAAGTTTAGGAACTTCAAGAAAGGAGAAAATGATAACCAAAGCTTGGATAACAAGTATTTTGTTCCAATTGATCAGCCCATCATTTAGAGATCAAGAATGGAAATCTGAAAATATCTTATGTCTGGTCCTGTTATAGGTATATACAGGGGCATTCGTCCATGAGTTTTCTTTAAGTCAAATGGGGATGGGTGGTTCTTTGCCCTAAGCTCTTTCCTAGAACACAAACGATGGAAGATTTCTTCACCTTCACTGTTTTCCAAGATTGTAAGGCCTGAGTAAGGCTCAGTATTATTGTTGGAGTGATGTTTTTGTATCACAAATCAGATTGTGGTACTTATTTATTTACTTATTTATATCTGAACTGCAAGTAGGAGATAAAACGAAGGAATTTTCACCATTGGATAGATAAATTCTTAGCTGGAAGAGTAGTGAAAGAAATACCATAAAAATTAGAGTAGAATTCCAAGAAAGCAAAATCATAAAGGAGAGAAAATAATTAGAGTATAGGTAATGGCTATTAATATAGACAAATTTTAAAATCATTACAAAGGATCTTTCAAAATGATCAAATTAAGGAGAGACAGACATTAAACAATTATACATTTAAAAAATCTCCTTATGTGAAATTCTGCAGTTTTAAGTCTTTTTCCAAATTCAAAGCAAGACCAAAAGAATACACACACACACACACACACACACACAACCCTTAAGGACACATTGGTAAATTTTTTTTCTTAATTCCATGGATAAACAGAAAATCTTGCAAACTTCCAATTACAGGAAATAAATGATTTGTAAAAGAAGAAATAATAAAACTGATATTAGGTTTCTTATCTGCAAAACTTTAAGCTGAAGACTGTGAATAGAATCTACATAATAAAGAAATAATAAACTTAAAACTCAGTGTTCTTATATGCACCTAAGAAATATATCATTCATCAATCAGAGTGATAGAAAGATATTTACAAACTCAAGAATCCAGAAATTATATCAGTTATGTCTTATACCTGTAGGAAATATTTGGCAAAAAGACATAAAAAGAACACTGCATTAACCCAGACTAGAATTGGAGCGAGGGAAAGATAAAGAAAACTTGCGGTAAGTGATCAGCCTTTCTGCTCACTCTCTTATTCTCTTGCTTGCTCTCTTCCTCCCCCTACACGTTGTCTCCTCCATTTTCTCTCTCCCTCTCCTATCTACCTTATGTGTATATGTTTAAGTCCAAAACAGTATTAATGGAGTGTCTCACCTGGTAATATTTATGCTTAAGATGATTTTTTAAAATTTAATAGATATATTACAAAGAACAGTAGAAAATGGGAACATGGCTAAATATCAAAACCACATGGAAGGAAGGTGAGAATCTCTTAAAGAACACTGTGGTCAGGTGGAAATTTAGAAGTCACATTTGTCTAATGGTTTCTTCTGATCTGGGGAGGAACACAGCAGTGGAAGGATAGATTTGTAAACTAGAACCACTGGATTAACTAGGGAAAAGAGGACAATTAACAGTTAAACAGGTCAAACTAGGTCAAACAGATCAAACAGGTCACAATAAAGAATGGTGGGAGAAAACTTTCATCAAGTAAGACAATTTAAGAATGATTAAAAAATAAGTCAGGTGTGTGCATATGTGTGTGTGTGTGCGTAAGTGTGTGTGTATATATATATATATATATAAAACTTTTATATAAGTAAATATGTAAAATAAAAATATATTTAAAAATATGAAATATATAATATATATATAGTTAGATTAAAGGCAAATGGGTTATTAAATATCAGAGAGTATCCTACTGAGTTAGGAAAATGAAAAACTCTACACTGCTTAAAATGACTTTTAAACCAAGGGCAAAATAAAAATTTTAAAACTTGCAAATGCCCAAAAGATAACCACATAAATGGCACTATTAATATCAGATAAGTGTGAATTAATAATAAGATTATTAAATAGGTTAAAAATAAGTACCATGTTTTGATAAGAACCTCAATTTATGAATTAGATATGACATTCACAAATTCACATACAGCTCAAAATATCAAATAAATATATGAATCAATGCTGCTGAAAATTAAATGTAAAAAGGGAAATAAGGCTTTGAAAAAGGGAAATATTAATACACATTATTTTAACAATCAGACACCTTTAATAGTCCAAAGTAACTATATATTAAAATATAACAAAGTTATTAATTTGATTACTGAACAGCAATTTTCATATTTATTTTTTGAGTAGAAAAAAATATAGAGGATATTCATTTTCTACATCCATGGAATATTTATTTACATGTTCATTACAAAAAGTTTAGCAAATTCCGTGATCACTCTGCCCCAGAATAAAAATACATATTGACAATGTAACAGCTATGTTATTATTTTCAATCTGAGATTTTGGAATTACCCTAGATAGAAAAGATCAACCCTAAAAGTTCAATCTGCCTACAAAGCAAGGAAAGGGAGAGTGCATTTTTCATCAGAATTTAAATCTAATTAATCTTGAGGAACACTGTCATTATTGTAAACTTAACTGGGTGGAGATTCCAATTATAGATGAACTAACAAGATCCCTGAAACTTGGTACAGAGTCATTGAATTGGCAAATGCATTCTTTTCCCCTTCTGATTGGCAAAGATGGTTAGAGTTAAGAGTGAGAGGAAAAGAGAAATAATCTCCTCTGCATTGCACTCTTGTTTCCCAGCAGCTATATTTTCTCATGGCTCCACTGCTTGCCTGATTGGCCCATCAAGATTCCAGCTGCCCCCTTTGCATGAGTTTGGTCTGGCTGCCATAGCAAAATACCACAGACTGGGTGACTTAAACAACAGAAATGTATTTTCTCACAGTCCAACATAAGGTATTGGCAGGTTTGGTGTCTCCTGAGGTCTCTCTCCTTGGGTTACAGATGGCCCCTTTCTTTTTCTATCTCATGTGATCTTTCCACTGTGTGTGTGAGCATCTCTAATATCTCTGTGTGTGAGCAAATTTTCTCTTCTTACTAGGATGCCAGTCAGATTGAATTAGAGCACACTTTAATAGCCCTGTTTTAACTTAATTAGCTTTTAAAGGCCACATCTCCTAAACAGTCACATCCAGAGATAATGGAGGTTAAAGCTTCTACATGTGAATTTGGGGTGTGTTGGGGGTACTCACCAGCAGACAACATTCTTCTATTTGGTTTTTAGCCTAGGAGTGGTAATCGTGTCCAGTGGCAGTTAATCACTCACCATACTCTGTTAGCTTTTGTGCTCCTGATCACTTTTGGTTTTTTATTTTTAGAAGCAAGCAAGCAAGAAAGAAAGAAAGAGAGAGAGAGAGAAACAAAATACACATCACTTCATCATAAATTTTGCAATTTTGGTACTTTAGGAATAAAATTACCTACACAGCAGCTTATCCCTTTTCTTTTATAACTCATAAATCTTTTGGCCACAAATGTGCCTTTATTACTACCACTATCATGACCAAGCCCATAGACTAGATATATGTGCTTTGTCGATGCCTCAAATGTATGGATTTTTTTTCTTTTTGAAAAATTGAATATTAGCACATCAATTGATGTGCTAATATTCAATTTTTCATGACATAACATGCCCTTCTGAAAATTAGAGTGAGACTAGTTTTGAGAGTCTGGTCACTCAGTGTCGTACTTCGCATAATGACATTTACGAAAATTTCATCATGATTTAATGACTATGGATCAAAAACTATGAAGATGTCTCAACATGACAAAATATGGCACTGACACTGCAGGGTTCTAGTCAAGATTTAGTGGACTAAATTTTAGTTGTTTATAGGTTCTCTAATTTATCAGTCTTCTCTTACTCTTTACAAGAGACTTCTAAATTTTCACTGTCCATTTACAAAATAAAAGCAAAAATAATCTGTTTTTTTAAAAATAATAATGTTGTGTAACAAACAACTATTAAACTCATTAGCTTAAAACAATAATTTTTACTTCCAGGCATCTGCATTTTTGCTGAGGGTTGACTCAAATTAAGGAGGCTGGGCTTGGCTCTAAGTACCAGGTTGAGCTCAGATCTGCTTCATGTGTTTTTTGGTTTGTTTTGTTTTTTAATCATTGGTCAGTCAGGGTTGTGTTCTTATTATGTGATGGAAGAGGAAAAGGAGTAAGCTCTATGACACAAGTACATTTAAAGCCTCTACTGCCTTACATTTGACAAAATCCTATAGGCCAAAGTGCACTTTATGATGAGCCCAAAATCTAGAAGCAAGGAAGTACTCTCCATTTGGTGGAAAAAATGCAAAGCATGACATAAAAGTAGCAAATAGAATGAGGAGGGAATAGTTGGGAAGAATGGATGTTTTGCAGATGTGACTAAATATTAATAGGTTCTTAGGGTTTATAGAAAATTTTCAGTATTTCATTCAATCCTTAACATAATCCTGAGAAAAATTACAATTAACTTCATTATCAATGTGATAACCAAAGTTCAACGATGTAACTTTTAAAATATTTATACTACATGGTCTTTGTACTCGCACATTGTCAGTATTGTGGTTTCACCCTAATCAGAAGCTGATGTCTGTCCTTTCTATCCTTCATACCTCTGCTTGTCAATGGCTTTTCAAAGTGGAATGAGATGTCTGATCAGACACTTTGTACTGATTATAACATAGAGGCTGTAATGGATGATGAACTCCAGTTTGGTAGCTAATAAATAAATCTATTGTGTCAGGATGTAATTATTCTTTTATTTAAAAAAATCTGATGACATAAATTTTTGTTGCTTCAAAAGCTTGCTTCTTTACAATCAAGTCTTAAGTGATTTTTCAAAAATATTTATGAGAGGAAAAACAAGTAGTTGGTTATTGGAAATAGTCTTATGTCTTGCAGATTACTTATGTGCAGAATGCTCAGACTACACGAGCTTTTAATATTCTGTTCTTGCAGAGGGGATATATTTATGTACTCTGTGAAGCTAGATTAATTGGATTATACTATTTTTTTTTTAAGATTTTACTTGTTGGGAGGAAGATACTGTGAGCAGAGGGTGGGCACAGGGAGAGGGAGAGAGCATATTCTGTGCTGAGTACAGAGCCATATGTGGGGCTTGATCTCTGGACCCAGAGATCATGACTTGAGCCAAAATCAAGAGTCCAATCCTCAACTGACCGTGCCATCCAAGCATCTCTATAGTTTTCTTTTAATTGAGTATTTGTTTAGTTTCATGACACTAAGTGAAAGTGAATTTGTAGATGAAAAAAAATGGAGCTGTTAGGGCATAAAAATAAAATACCTAGTGATAATTTTGTAACAGAAGAAATAGGAGGTTTATTTTAAAGTTAACATTTTCAAGATATAGAATGTTGGTTGTGCAAAATATTGTTTAAATTCAGGTAAATTTATACTCAAATATAACATTTAATGTCAATTAAAATTTTATATAATTCATAGTTATATGTATATTACAAATATGTTTTTATTCAGTGAATAATGAGCATCAGGCTATGCTGAAATATCATTATTTTCTTATTGTTTGGAGGAGGGTGGTATTTTGTTTTGGCTCTTGCAAATTTGCCTTTGATTGCATATCACAAAAGTGGCGTCACAATATATTTGCTGAGTAAATGCATTTATGGACAGAGGCAAAAAGGGAAAAAAATGAACGTTAAGTACCCACTTTCACCATATGCCCATTTCTACAACAACTATTGTATTTTCTATTTTATTTTTCCTACTGAATGTTTTCATGTCATCATTATGGAACACAGTTCCCTGACACTTCCCAGTCTGTACATTTATGTCATCTTTGAGAGAATTCTTTCCCTTTGTGATGGGTAAACTCTCATTAAACATACTTAAACCCTTGATTCCTTACTTGAATGTGGAGATCTGAATTAGCTTTCTTTTATTTTATTTCCTTTATAAAGAAATTACTATCTACTGGCTGCTCACCACTCTCGAGTGAGTCATCAATTTATTTTAAATTCTCTATCACATGTCCTATGGTTGTTTTTCTAGATATTTCCATGTTACTAAAGTTCCCAATCTCATGTCTATCCCAACTGCTTAGCAGAATACCTTAGATTATATATGACAAATGGTAAAGACCATCCAATGTAGCTTCCCTTTCCTTTCTCTGAAAAATATCTTTTTCTTTTTTCAAGTAATCATTGAGGAAAACAGTGTTCATTCTTGCCATGAGTATTGCCTCACCATGTCATCCTGACTCTGTCTTCTCCAATATCTTTGAGGAGCCTATCTCACTTAACATTGAATACTTTTTCCTCTGTTTCTCCTGGTACTGTCACTTCTGTCTATTTATGTTTTCAAGGAGTCTTAAAAAGAAAACTTGATCTTGTTTGACCCTCAAAATACTATTTATATCTTAAAATTTTCAACAGAATTTTCAGTCCAGTAATATTTATTTTTGTGGAAAACAAGTACATACCTGTAAGAAACCCAAGTTTTACAGACCTCAGATTTATGAAACACAGCTAAAGTCTTTTGTCTTTCAGAATCTGTCATTCTTCATGTCTTTATCTAGAAGATAGTATGGACTTAGGGTACTTAAATGCACTAGGATTAAATGCTCTGATGGGCTTACTGGCAGTATTATTTGCTGTGGATATTACCAAAAGGAATAAGAATTCTTCATTTTCAGGCAAGATAACTGGTTTGATGAAAAACAAGGCTTGCTTAATCTGAGCACGTCAAAAAAGAGGTAAGTCTACAGTCTGTTTTACACAAAGCAAGATACTGTGATCTTTTATCAAAATTTCCTTAATTTGTAACATTCTGCTGTTGTGTCAAATAGATACATGGTTTTCATGATGATTAAGTGCCAGGGTTAGGTGGCTTTTCCCTTGTTTGACAGAGAGACTGAGATGTGTGTGGGAAAGAGATTAAGACAACAACATTTGTGAACTAAATATAGAATAACTATTTCTTTCTCTTTTTTTTGTTTTCTTTTCCTTTTTTAAAATTTATTTTTGAGAGAGAGAGAGTGCACCCACAAGTGAGGGGAGGAGCAGAGGCAAAGGAAGAGGGAGAGAGAGAAACTCAAGCAGACTCTTCCACTGAGCTTGGAGCCTGATGCAGGGCTCAATCTCATGACCCTGAGATCATGACCTGAGCCTAAATCAAGAATCAGACACCAGTTGGACACTCAACGGACTGAGTCATCCAGGTGCCCCTGAATGCAGTGTAACTATTTCTGTCACAATACAAATATATCTTCCTAGTTCTTTGGGTTATTTAATGTAACAGAGGTCTGTGGTGTTCACAAGCATGAGGGTAAAATGGGGTCTTTCTTAAAGAAAAAAAATACAAGAAACGAACTAAGCATAACTCAGTATGTGAGGTGAAATACAATCTTTATTCATAACATGTTTGCAAAAAGGAATGCTAAATCATATACAAATGAGAACTGCTTTATATAGTGTGTAATTATTTTATGGGATACATTATCACAAGATGTTAGATTGAGTATGTAAATAGATTCCAAAAAGGTTTTACAGAATTTATTAATGATACAACTGAGGAATGTGAAAGCTGAGATGTCAAGGCAAAGTCAACAAGACTTTGAGTGAGGATTTTTCCACTATGGTGCTATTGATACTTTGGGTGGGATAATTCTTTGTTATGGAATCTGCTCTATACATTGTAGGATGTTTAATAGCATGTCTCTGCCCACAAGCCAGTTCATGCCAGTAGCAATACTCTACCCCAGTTATGACAATCCGAAATATCTCCAGACATTGCCGAGTGTTTCTTGGAGCCCATAATCATTCCCAGTGGAGAGCCACAGCACCAAGTGTAACACTCATCTTAGAGGCTGATAACTGCCCTGGTGCTTATTAGAAATTGTGTATTAACAATAGCAAGCTGAACTAACATTAAAAAAAAAAAAAAAAAGTGTCCTTTCTCCAGGAGACTGTTAACTAAAAAAGAGATGAGAGGAAAATATCTATTTATACATAGACATCCTCCTTGCTTTTGCATAGGAGCACAAACACACAAATACATCCAAAATTCTACCAATAAGCCTAAAACTATAGTGCATCAAATTATGATTACTTTAATAGTTTTATCCTTTTTGCTTTGATCATTGCAAATTATGTATTATGGTAAACCTCTTAATTTAAATCAGTCATAATGGATTATCAAAGATCAAATACAGTAAATCTTAAGTTATCTTATCTCTGGTCATTCTCCATTGCCTATTGCCTAAGAATCTTCTTTTCCACAAGGCAAAATCAAACCAGTGCAACAAGCCACTTCTAAATTTATCTTGTTATTTGACCAGGTTATTGTTTTTCTTAATGGCTGTTTCACCCTCAATATCTGGTATCTCTTGCTAGTGTTTATTTCTCAGTGGAAGCAATTTCAGAAATGACAGAGGTTCTGAGAAATAAGGTGCTCTGCTAAAGACAGAACGTATAAAAATAACAATACCTTTTAATTTTAATATTTTAATCTTCAGGTTCACAATGTAAAGACTGTAAAATATATAGAAGGAATATAAAAGTAACATTTTGTCTTGCTCTTGAGCAGTGCTAACAATTATTCTGGTATTCTGAAATTCTCTCTTATTCTCTTATGAATCATTTCCTAAGTGGTTTACTACATCTAGTGTATGGTTTAACATGCTATGAAATACATAAACATGGCAAAGACAGATTCTTGCCTTTGAGGAACTTGCCAGACTTAGCGCAGAATCAAAAGCTCTAAAGTGAAAGTAGTAAGATACAATTTAAATATAGAGACTTTTATGTTTGGTCTAGGGGAATTGCAAATAGAATCTATTAAGAAGAAAAACCCTGAAACAACTCAAGTATAATATGAGTGATTGCTTTATGAAATGATTAAATATATTGTAATCATACTAAAATTGGTCCTGTTTTTAACATTTCTCTATTCCATTCATTTTAGATATTGCAACCAGTCCATACTCTCTAATTCTTATCTTTCAATGCCTTTGCCCTCAAATTCTTAAGATATTATCACTGCATCAAAACAAAGATTCTGTTGGGCGCCTGGGTGGCTCAGTGGGTTAGGCCGCTGCCTTCGGCTCGGGTCATGATCTCAGAGTCTTGGGATCGAGTCCCGCATCGGTCTCTCTGCTCAGCAGGGAGCCTGCTTCCTCCTCTCTCTCTCTCTGCCTGCCTCTATGCCTACTTGTGATCTCTCTCTGTCAAATAAATAAATAAAATCTTTAAAAAAAAAAAAACAAACAAAAATTCTGTAAATTTTTGTTTGGCATTGTGTAATCCCTTTCTATTTTTATTTCCAACTTAGTATTATTAGATTTCACAAGTAAAGCAATTTTCATTAAAAAAAAATACAGCAAAACCCATACCCTCTGGACAGTTAGGCAGTATTATTAAAAGTTTGATAAAATGTACAGTATTTGGTCTTGAGAATGTCTTTTTAAATCCTTCTACATACTAAATCTTTACACCTGGTTCATTTGAATATTTAATTTGCTTTTAATAGATTTATATCTTGTATAACTTGAATGAGTTTGCAGTTTTGTTTTGTTTTAAAGATTTTATTTATTTTGGAGAGAGAGATTGAGTGAGAGAGTATGTGTGCATGTGCACATGTGTGCTCCCATGAGCAGGGAGGGGGCAGAGAGGGAAAGGGAGAAAATCATAAGCAGGCTTCATGCCCAGGGCAGAGCAAACACACAGCTCCATCCCAAGACCCTGAGATCATGACCTGAGCTGAAACCAAGAGTCAGATGCTCAACAGACTGAGCCACCCAAGAGCCCCAAGTTTGCAATTTTAATGGCAATGCTTAGTCTGAGATACAAGTATTAACAGTACATTTAGTTTCCACAAAACAAGATATTATCAGTAGAATTTCTTTAAAGGCAAAATTGCCATCTTATCAAAGTGTCTCAGAACACTGAATTTTGTTTTAAAACAATAAGCAACATAAGAAATTATACACTGAATTTAACATTGTACTAGTCAACTTTCCATTGCCACATGTACACAGAATTATAGCCTTGTACATGTAAAACATTATATAATAGATTCTTATGGTTCTTTACCAGCATTAATTTTATGAGGGAGAAACTGCAGTGAAATACTACTACAAAAATAAATACTACCTTAGTATTATAACATTAGTAATATAGTAATAGTACTACAAAGGTAAAGTATATTAGTTTTCCAGGGCTGCTATAATAACCAACTACCAAAAGTGGTGGCTTAAGCAATAGAAATTTGTCTCACATTTTGTGGGTTATTGGTCAGAAATCAAAGGCCTGGCAGATTGGTTTTTTCTGAAAGCTGTAAAAGAAAAATCTGAGAATCTGTTTCAGGACTTTCAGGAATTGTTGGTGGCTTCTCTGTTTCCTCATGTTGTCTTCTCCCTATGTATGCCTGTCTCTGTGTATTAATTTCCGTTCTTTATTTCAACATCAGTCATACTGTATTAGAGCCTACCCTAATGATTTCACTTTAACTTTATTACATCTAAAAGAACCTGTCTCCAAAAAGTCACATTTGGGGACTGGGGATTAAGACTTCAACATATCTTATTTCGGGAGAACACAATCCACCCACACTGTAATCTAAAAGTATCTCAACTTTTTTTAAAAAAATGAATTATTCTCTTTATAGGAAAAATATTTTTCAAGACCTCAGTTTTTAAAATTTTAAAAATTTTTCATTTAGGTTAAATGAAAAGAAAATAAAATTTTTAAACATAAGATGTAAAATAGTTATGAATTTTTAAAAATTTTTTCTCTCAGTATTTTCTTGACTAACTGAAGTTTAACACCCCTACTACAATTCAAAAAGAAAAAAAAAATATGCCTCGTGCTTTCTCCCCCATTTATACTTGAAATATGATCTAGTTAATTTTCACTACTTACACGATATATGGGAAATTCTTATAACTCTTTGGAGAAAACAAGTGAAGAAAAAATCTCTTAAAATGGGCAACTTTCTCATCTTCCATCCACTTCTCTATCTTCTTCTTTCAGGGTTGTAGGAATGTTGATCTAAATATGTGTACTGATGGTAATGTTTCCATTTATTTGTCCCAGCAAGATCATACATGATTTCTTTAATATGCTGAGGTAAATGACACTTTTGGCTGAAGCTGAATTTTCATGTAATGAAGAGGTAGATTTAAGGAATTTTTAGCATACATTTATAAACTATCTTGACCATCGAACATGTCACCCTGGAGTAGTATTATATCTTTACTTTGAACACCAGATAGGTTGATGATAATAGAATTAACAATATCTGACAATTTTTGGAAATGGAAATGTAATAAGGGCACATGGGTTGCTCAGTTGTTTAAGTATCCAACCATGATTTCAGGTCCCGTCCTGATCTCAGAGTAGTGAGATCAAGCTCTGTGTGGAGCTCTGAGCTCAGTATGGAGTCTGCTTGGGATTCTCTTTCTCCCTCTCCCTCTGCCCTCTCCCTACAATCTCTCTCTATAAATAAATAAACAAAATATTAAAAAAAAATAAGAAAGAAAGAAAGAAAGAAAATGTCATATAATTTAATTTAGTAAGAATGAAAAATAGAGAAGGTAGTTGTGCTCTCCCCTCCCTAAGGCTAAAACAGAGAGGAGGTAGGTTTGACTGAATGATTATAGTGATCAAGGCTGCTTCTTACTCATTGTCACTGTATCATAAGAAAAGAGAAAAAAAAAAATCAAACACTAAAGACCATGCAAAGACTAGTTCAGAAAACAGGGAGTATAGTGAATTACTGTGTAGTGAAAAATTAACTTTACTCAGAGAGGTCTGGCCTTTTTCTCAGTTCTGAGGAGGTAATTTCAAAGTATTTGGAATTTCCCAAAGGATAAGAGTCTTTCTTATTCATGGTGAGTCCCTACTTAATTAGACAATGAGGTGACTCATGGTGGGCCAGTAGATAGTTTATGCTAACACAGTGACTAAGGGTGGAGGCTGGCCATGTCAAATAGGCCAACCATGTAATCAGAGGTTTTGGGGTTTTGAGTCATGTAATATCAGTTTAACTTCTGGGATAGAATGATTCTGGAGACTGAGTTCAACCACAGAGAACAAAGATTTAATCAATTATACCTAGGTAAAGGGTGAGCTTCTCTGGTTGGCAACACTCTTTGATGTTGTCATACTTGGATGCTGGAAGAATGCCATATTCTTGAAGAATATGAAGCCTCATCCTATGTTTCTCTTTCTTTGACTGATAGTAATTTTTATCATTTTACTATAATAAAACTGTAATTATAAATATAATACTTGACTGAGTTCAGAGAGACTTTCTAGGGGATTACCAAAACTGAGGGAGTCTGTGGAGACTCCAGAATGTGTATGTAGCTGGTCCAAAGTAACAATTTTAATGAAGTTAGGGTGACCCTGGGGACCCTTAGACTTGTAACTGGTATCAGAAGTCATGAACAGACTTGGCAGTCTGGAAGATGGTGTCTTTAACCTGTATTTGGGCCTAACTCTAAAATCACGAGTAAATCAACTAAGGACATTTTAAGAATAGAGGTACACAACCAAATAGGGATTAGAAAAAAAGAGAAACTAAAAAGTTAGAATAAGGAAATATTTTAACCAATAGACAGAGAGTTGTCTGAGTGGAGTATGTTTATGCTTGATTTTTTTTTTTTTTAAACAAGATACTACTCTCATTATTTGAATAGTTTGGGACCTTTTAAAAGAGTTGGAATGAATTGGATTTCATTTAAAACCCAAGTCTTCCTATAACTTTACATTAGTCAGTCTTAGCTGGACTATAGGGCACAAATACCTCTGATGTGTCCTTTAAATGGGAGATGTTTCTTTATTTTGATTATTCTAAACTATCTTTCTAATGGAACCTCATTGTTTCATTGTATTAGTTATAACTAAATCTAGAACATTTTCTGAGAAGTACTCAAATTCTCCATCTTCAGTTGTTGGGGAAATCCTCACATCAAAGAATTGACATTTATTGTACAGAGGAATGTTGAGAACTGAGTGAGTATGTAAAGTTATCAGATCATGCATTTATCCAGTTACACTGACATCAGACTCTCAGAAATATTGAGAGTTTTGACTTTTTAAAAGAGCTACACTAGGGGTGTGTGGGGCTCAGTGGGTTAAAGCCTCGGTCTTCAGCTCAGGTATCCCAGGGTCCTGGGATGGAGCCCCACATCCATCAGGCTCTGCTCAGTAGGGAGCCTGCTTTCTCTTCTCTCTGTGCCTGCCTCTCTGCTTACTTGTGATCTCTGTCTGTCAAATAAATAAAAAAGGCAATGTGCAGAAATCAGTGGCTTTCTTATACACTAACAATTAAAATACAGAAAGGGAAATTAGAGAATCGATTCCATTTACTATAGCACCAAGAACCATAAGATACCTGGGAATAAACCTAAACAAAGAGGTAAAGGATCTGTACTTGAGTAATTACAGAACACTCATGAAAGAAATTGAAGAAGACACAAAAAGATGGAAGACCATTCTATGCTCTTGGATTGGAAGAATAAACATTGTTAAAATGTCTATACTGCCTAGAGCAATATATACTTTTAATGACATTCCGATCAAAATTCCACTGGTATTTCTCAAAGAGCTGGAGAAAATAGTTCAAAAATTTGTATGGAATCAGAAGAGACCCTGAATCGCTAAGGAAATGTTGAAAAACAAAAATAAAGCTGGGGCATCACATTACCTGATTTCAAGCTTTATTAAAAAGCTGTGATCACCAAGACAGCATGGTACTGGCATAAAAACAGACACATAGGCCAGTGGAACAGAGTAGAGAGCCCAGATATGGACCCTCAACTCTATGGTCAATTAATCTTCGACAAAACAGGGGAAAAAATAGCAAAAAAGAGAGTGTCTTCAATAAATGGTGCTGGGAAAACTAGACAGCTATAAGTAGAAGCATTAAACTCGACCATTCTCTTACACTGTACACAAATATAAACTCAAAATGGATAAAAAGACCTCAACGTGAGACAGGAATCCATCAGAATCCTAGAGGAGAACATAGGCAGTAACCTCTTTGATATCAGCCACAGCAACCTCTTTCAAGATAGGTCTCCAAAGGCAAAGGAAACAAAAGCGAAAATGAACTTTTGGGACTTCATCAACATCAAAAGCTTCTGCACAGCAAAGGAAACAGTCAACAAAACAAAGAGGCAACCCACGGAATGGGAGAAGATATTTGCAAATGACAGTACAGACAAAAGGTTGATATCCAGGATCTATAATGAACTCCTCAAACTCAACACACATGAAACAGGCAAACATATCAAAAAATGGGAAGAAGATATGAACAGACACTTATCCAATGAAGACATACAAATGGCTATCAGACACATGAAAAAATGTTCATCATCATTAGCCATCAGGGAGATTCAAATTAAAACCACATTGAGATATCACCTTACACCAGTTAGAATGGCCAAAATTAACAAGACAGGAAACAACATGTGTTGGAGAGGATGTGGAGAAAGGGGAACCCTCTTACACTGTTGGTGGGAATGCAAGTTGGTGCAGCCTCTTTGGAGAGCAGTGTGGAGATTCCTCAAGAAATTAAAAATAGAACTTCCCTAGGACCCTGTCATTGCACTCCTGGGTATTTACCCCAAAGATACAGATGTCGTGAAAAGAAGGGCCATCTGTACCCCAATGATTATAGCAGCAATTGCCATGGTTGCCAAACTATGGAAAGAACCCAGATGCCCTTCAACAGACAAATGGATAAGGAAGATGTGGTCCATATACACTATGGAGTATTATGCCTCCATCAGAAAGGATGAATACCCAACTTTTGTAGCAACATGGATGGACTGGAAGAGATTATGCTGAGTGAAATATGTCAAGCAGAGAGAGTCAATTATTATATGGTTTCACTTATTTGTGGAGCATAACAAATAGCATGGAGGACAAGGGGTGTTAGGAGAAGGGAATTGGGGTAAATTGGAAGGGGAGGTGAATCACGAGAGACTATGGACTCTGAAAAACAATCTGAGTGGTTTGAAGTGGCGGGGGTGTGGGAGGTTGGGGTACCAGGTGGTGGGTATTATAGAGGGCATGGATTGCATGGAGCACTGGGTGTGGTGAAAAAATAATGAATACTTTTTTTCTGAAAATAAATTTAAAAAAAATTCCTAAAAAAATTAAATAAATAAATCTTAAAAAAAAAAATTCTACACTAAAGGAAGCAAAAAGGAAGATGTCTACCACCTAGAGCTGAGTATTTGTAGTTAATTGGTTTGTTAACACATCAAAATGTGCTTCCTTTAAAAAGCACCTCTAAAGGCCTGTTGAGAATTGCCTTGTGGTTAATAGGGATGTAGGAACTGTGACACTGACTATAGGATAAGAGACTTGGGACACTGAGGTAGGGGAGGAGAAAGTGTATCTTCAATCTTTAGAATTAAGATTCTTATAAAAAATAGGTACTTAAAATGATGATATGCTTAGATAGGGTCATAGGTGGTCTACTTGTAAAATATTTATTTCATCTATAAATGATCACACTCTATTTAGGGGCCTAAAACATTCTGGAGTTTTTTCAACAAACATTGCAGGATGTTTTCTTTCTTGATGAACATTTTACAGGAGATTTCTTGATATATTGACATGAAGAATTGTCTTACTACTGCACAGCTCTTTTTGTCATTAGTGATTACCATGTGCCAGAGATATTTCAAGAACATCTGTTGTTGATACTTCTCATTATGGTTTTCACTTTCATGCCAATTGCTTTTCATGTGGAAATGGATATCTTTGTCTCTGTGCTGGAATGCCTGTCCCATTCTTTCAATTTATCTTGTTCAAATTAATAACAACATAAACAATATTCATCAAATTAATCCATAAAATATATTAAAAACAATATGTAAAAAAGAGGACAAAGAATTAAGAAAATCTAAAGTTATACATATGTATCTTTGGCACAAATAATATAGTCTGAAAAACTTCAAGTTAGTTTTTATTCAAATTGTATGAAAAAAGTTAATGAAAATTCAGAGATATTTTGTTGTTGTTGTTTTCACTTGTATATCCAACATTTTCCTCCTGTACACATCCCATTGTTGAAAGTCTTCTCTTCACTTCACTTAGAAAAGTGACCTAAGCTTATGTTACTAGGAACATTTCTATTATTATGTTTTTTGCATAATGATGCCCTGGGGAAAAATAAACTCTCATAAGTCTTTTTTTGCTCTTGCTACAATTTTGTTTGACTCTTCTAAACAATGAATACCCAATGGGAAAGAATTCTTGTTAATAGGCCTGCTTTTTATGCATAATATTGCTAGATTTTTAATATAAATTTTATAAAATGCATGAATAGCATTACTAATTTGTAAGAGGTAACAAGGTTGAAAAGAAAGTAATAATTTCTTGTTTTGATTCAGTAATTGTAATTAATTGCAATTCAGTAATTGTAATTAACATTCATTTTGTCTTTAGATGTTAAAATAAATCTTTTAACATCATACCTTTCCTTTCTTACATTTCCTCTAATGTATTAGTTAGAACATTTTCCTAGTAGACATCTTGAAATTTTCCTTAGCAACAATATATAAAACATATATATAAAACATCTGTTTTCAGAACATGAGAGTACCAAATTCTTTTCTAGTTTTGTTATGTTTACTATAGATTTAAGTAATAAAGAAAATAAGGAAAAAGAATATTATTTTTTCATTATTATATTTAATTTTGATGCCATTTTTATAGTGTCAAAAATGGTTTGATTCAAATTACTTTTATACCCTATATATTCATGCAAGAATTAAATTATGAAATTTATTCTAGTAACTAGAAGATACTTATGAGTATGTATAGAGTTATTTCAGTGAAAGGCCTTTAGTCAAATTTACGGAATTAAGTTGATTTAAAATTATCTTTTCAGGGTTAATTCTGCTGTAATGAATATTAAGTGAAGTTATCACTGCCATTTCCTCTATCAACTTTTTGGATAATTTTTCATAAAAATGTATCACTAAATTTATTTTAAAAATAAATCATCACCATCATCATCATTATCATCATTTTGTTTTGATAACTCCCTAGACATATTTCTTATTAAAAGGGGATATTACAAAGTAAAAATCATAAATGGTAAAGTATCATCTTCTAATTTATATTTGATTAATTTAAAATTTTGTTCTTTGAGCAGTCTTCTTTATCTGTGTCACCAGGGATGAGAACATTAGGTAGTTTTCACTGACAATTAAATATTTTTGTCCAGAACTTGTACCTATCACTTTTCTAAAACTCTACATGGTTTTGCCTAACTTCCAGACAACAGGAAGTATAATCCTCTAGTATTCCTGGAAAGGATGGAGAACCAGATGTGGATAAACAATAAAAGCTTCTACCAATAAGTGTTTCTACAATGAAGACCAAAAAGGATATGAATGCATGAATCATAAAATAAATAGGAGTTGATCACATTCATATGATTTAAGAGAATTCTAGTGCAGGCACTGTGTGAAGAGATTGGCTCCATGACAGAAATTTTACATGTGATATTTCAGGCTTGAACCATTGCGAATCACAAGGTTTTGCCTGACAACCCTCTGAGAAAATGATGCTCTTTTTGCACGAGATTTGGTGCATAGTCACTGTCTTATAATATTCTGTGGGGAGTTAGAGTCAAGGTCTCAGCCACCTTTCCCTGCCCTCAAGCTAACCAATTCTTATTCAGAGGCTTCCTAATCAGGGACAATGCCTATGGGCTTTAAAGTACTCTACTCTCAGCCCCTCTTTCTTTCTCCGGCTCACGGATCCATAAAGAGGCAATCATCCTTTGTTTGGGCCTCCTTGGCAGTGAAAAGATTACCCCACATCTGTGGTGCAACCACCTGATGCAGTTGTGGTGCCATTCTATGGGGGAGGGAGAGGTGGTGCAGGGATTGAACAGCGGTTAGCTGACGCTTACTTTTTGTCTCTTGCTTTCAGTATTGTGGTAAGTGAATAAAGCTTGATTCTTATTTTTTTTTTATTGACTTATTTCCCACTTGACCAATTTGATACCTAGTTATTTGGCACTCTGAATAGTAGAAAAATGTGAGTCTTGGAGAAACAGCAAGAGGTATCTTTGAAGAATGACTTACACTGAGATCTCAGGCTGAAAAAGGAAAATTGAGAAGCAGATGGGGTACCTCAGGAAGTAGCTCTCTAGGTGAAGTCCTACTCTCTACTGTAAATGTTGATTTTAAAATGTGGATAATAAAAAATGGTTAGACTTTCAGTTTATTAGAGTGATTGGAACTATTTCCATAAGGTTATGCACATTTAAAATAGCTTTTATTTAATTTTATTTACTTGGAGGAACTGACTCTTTTTTTTTTTTTTAATTTCTTTTCAGTGTAACAGAATTCATTGTTTATGCACCACACCCAGTGCTCTATGCAATACATGCCTTCCATAATATCCACCACCTGGCTCCCCCAACCTCACGCCCCCCCACTTCAAAACCCTCAGATTGTTTTTCAGAGTCCATTGTCTCTCATGGTTCATCTCCCCTTCCAGTTTCCCTCAACTCCCTTCTCCTCTCCATCTCCCTATGTCCTCCATGTTATTCCTTATGCTCCACAAATAAGTGAAACAATATGATAATTGACTCTCTCTGCTTGACTTATATCACTCAGCATAATATCTTTCAGTCCCATCCATGTTGATACAGAAGTTGGGTATTCATCTTTTCTGATGGAGGCATAATGCTCCATAGTGTAAATGGACTGCATCTTCCTTGTCCATTCGTCTGTTGAAGGGCATCTTGGTTCTTTCCACAGTTTGGCAACTGTGGCCATTGCTCCTATGAACATTGGGGTATAGATGGCCCTTCTTTTCACTACATCTGTATCTTTGGGGTAAAAACCCAGTAGTGCAATTGCAGGGTCATAGGGAGTCTCTATTTTTAGTTTCTTAAGGAATCTCCACACTTTTCTCCAAAGTGGCTGCACCAACTTGCATTCCCACCAACAGTGTAAGATGGTTCCCCTTTCTTCACATCCTCTCCAACACACGTTGTTTCCTGTCTTGCTAATTTTGGCCATTCTAAGTGGTGTATGGTGGTATCTCAATGTGGTTTTAGTTTGAATCTCCCAATGGCTAGTGATGATGATAAACTCGAAATGGATAAAAGACCTCAACGTGAGACAGGAATCCATCAGAATCCTAGAGGAAAACATAGGCAGTAACCTCTTTGATATCAGCCACAGCAACCTCTTTCAAGATAGGTCTCCAAAGGCAAAGGAAACAAAAGCGAAAATGAACTTTTGGGACTTCATCAACATCAAAAGCTTCTGCACAGCAAAGAAAACAGTCAACAAAACAAAGAGGCAACCCACAGAATGGGAGAAGATATTTGCAAATGACAGTACAGACAAAAGGCTCATATCCAGGATCTATAAAGAACTTCTCAAACTCAACACACAAAAAACAGATAATCATGTCAAAAAATGGGCAGAAGACATGAAGAGACACTTCTCCAATGAAGACATACAAATGGCTATCAGACACATGAAACAAATGTTCATCACGAGCCATCAGGAGGAACTGACTCTTGAAATGCATGAACATTAAAAAAAAAAGTATTTTTCTAATTATACTAGGAAAGATAATATAAACCATATATCACTTATGGTTAGCAAATCAGGAATATAACTGCCTCATGTATATACACTATATATGGTATTCTTAAGGATCCTTACATTGCATCAAGTAAATAATTACAATTACAGAAAAGGACAGTGTTGCATGAGAAGCTATGATTTGGAGAGAAGGATTCTTGGGTAAATATAAGATTTATATAATAAAGTAATAGTTAATATTATTAGGTTTTATTAATGCCAAACAAAAACCTAGTGTATGAGAAATCAATGCCACTGGATCCAATAATACTGTTTTTAGAAATTTTTCCTTTTTTTTTTTAATTTAGAAAAAAAAGAAAAGTTATTTTATTTTCCAGAAGTTTAGTATTACCTCCAAAGTTCCTGATAAACCTAAACCTAGATGTGTTACTCTGAACCGAAAGCTTAAAATTTTTCATGTTCTGGGCGCCTGGGTGGCTCAGTGGGTTAAGCCACTGCCTTCGGCTCAGGTCATGATCTCAGGGTCCTGGGATCGAGTCCCGCATCGGGCTCTCTGCTCAGCAGGGAGCCTGCTTCCCTCTCTCTCTCTCTGCCTGCCTCTCCATCTACTTGTGATTTCTCTCTGTCAAATAAATAAATAAAATCTTTAAAAAAAAAAAAATTTTTCATGTTCTGCAGTAGTTCATATATGTATGACTATATATAGTCATATATGTCATCATATAGTATGATAAACAAAGTTATTCTAATGATTTTATGTGTATATATACACACACAGTATTAAAAAGACACACATATATATGAATAGATATTCTTTTGAAAATTGAACTATATAAATCTCAGGTAACCCTTTGTAAATGATTAATGAATTTATGTATTAAACATTTTCTAATCTCCCAAAAGTTAAACAATACCATAGTAGAAAATATTACTTTCTGAATCTGAAACATTATGTAATCCTGGGTTTCACATATTTGTAAGATTTTATTTATTTATTTGAGAGGGAGACAGAGGGAGCACAAGCAGGGGAAAGGGCAGAGGCAAAGGGAGAAGGATAAGCAGACTCCCCACTGACTGTGGATTCCAATACAGGGTTCATCCCAGGACCCTGAGATCATGACCCAGGCTGAAGTCAGACACTTAACCTACTGAGACACCCAGGAGCCCCATTAAGTTCTCTCTATATGCTTATTATTTAGTTTTGTATTTCAAATTTATTTTTTTTTTGAATTGAACTTCTTTTGTTAACATTTAGTCATATTTTTAAATAAAATCACTTAATTATCTGCATATATTTTAACTATATATGTAGTTACATATATAACTACATATGTAGCACATATACATATGTATCACAAATAAATGTTCTCATTCTTATTTTTTCTAGATAATATATAATTTTATTTTGTATTTCCTTATTAGGAATAAATGGGCTCATTATTCCTAAGCAATACATAATTTCAGTTTTTATTTTCTTAAAAATATTCTTAATTTATAAGTAGTCAAGGATTTGGATTATATTTATTATTTATATGTAATGTTATCAATTTATAATTATAAAATTTGGCTTTTAGTCTCTAGTGCAAACTTTAGATACTATTTCAAAGACATATGAAAATCATGATCATGTTGGATAAATACAAGAGTAAAGATATATCAATTTGTCCTATTTCTTTTGTTTCCCTACTAAAATTCCCTACTAAATTTGTTTTCATATTTTATTCCTAAATGAGTTTTGGGTTTCTCTACTTTGTTTGTTCATTTGTTTTTATATAATCATTTTAAATTTATGCTTTTCTTTACTTCATGATCCTTTTAGTCTTAATTTCTACTTTGATATTTATGTCTTCAGGCACAATTTGTTTTATCTTTTATTGTACTGGAAAACATTTTATTTTATTAGAATACAAATAACACGATTTGGCAGTATTTTGTTCATATTTAACTTACATTAACTGACTCTGTCCTATGGAAATGAAATTTTATTAGTTCACTTTATTTGTTTATTTATTTATTTTTGTTTAATTCATTTAATTAACATGTAATGTAATATTGGTTTCAAATGTACAGGTCTGTGATTCATCAGTCTTATATAATACCCAGTGCTTATTACATCACATGCCTTCCTTAATGTCCATCAGCCAGTCACCCTATCCCTTCCCCTCTCCCCTACAGTCAGCCTCTGTTTCCTATGATTGAGGGTCTTCTTATGGTTTATCTCCCTCTCTGGTTTTGTCTTGTTTCATTTTTATCCCCTATGATCCTCTGTTTTGTTTCTTAAAGTGCACACATCAGTGAGATCATATGATAATTGTCTTTCTCTGATTGACTAATTTAACATAGCTCAATACACTCTAGCTCCACCCACATCACTGCAAATGGTGAAAGTTCATTTTTAATCATATGCTAACACAATATCATTAAGTAATGTCTTTTTCTATTTTCATGTCTGCTGATTGTGTCAAGTTTTTGATCTTACCCATTCTCATTTTGGACATTCCACTAAGCCATTCAATAGTTTGAATCATTATTTTCCCTTTCTTAGCAATCATAAACTTAGAGTCACATGTAATATAAAATATAAAAATGAAAAAAAAGTTTATTTTCCTAGAGACAGATTTATATTTCTCTCCCCCTCCTCCAAGATGATCCATTTAGAACAGTTTTTGTCTCCTATTCCCTTACCTCCTCCCTCCCTCAAGTCCTGTGCTGTTGTTGTTTTCTGAAGATTTTCTTTACTTATTTATTTGAGAGAGAGAGAGAGAAAGCATGAGAGGGGAGAAAGTCAGAGAGAGACGCACACTCCCCACAGAGCTGGGAGCCCAATGCGGGACTCCAACCCAGGATTCCGGGATCATGACCTGAGCCAAAGGCAGTTGCTTAACCAACTGAGCCACCCAGGTGTAATTTTAACTATGTATACTTTATCCTATAGTATGTCTGTTAGGAGACATTTTTTTTTTTTTCGTGGACTTTGCATTCCTGAATAGTTTGGAGTTTGCAAGCAAAGTGAAAGTTTGAATGACAAATGTGCCTTTAAGCCAGACATAGTATCTCCTAAAAGATAGAGACCCCCAGAGACATTCCAAAATAATAAACTCTTTTTCCTCTCCCTCACAGACATTTGCTTACCTTTGATGGTATTAAAGATAGACACCGTGGATATTTGGGGAGGATAAATGAAAGAGAAATACAGATTTCCAGTTATAAAATTAGTCAGTCACAGGGATGAAAAGTACAGCATGGAATATAGTTAATAATGTAATAAAGTATGGTGACAGATGATACTTGCTGTGGTTAGCACTGTGTATAGAATTGACAAATCACTATGTTGTACACCTGAAACTAGTATAATATTGTTGTCCATAAGGGAGACAACTTCTTCGTGCTTCCTCAAAGATTAACTTGACTTTCTGAAAGGGAATGTGAACAGATGTGCTAGCTATCCCACTGAAGTTCTGAGTTTCATAATTTTAATGTTTTTCTCCTGTGGGACAACCTGCTGCATGCACAGGTATCATGTCACTTTGTGGGAATTGGGACATGGATAACTGATACTAGGTATTGCTCTGGTTATTATTTTGTGTCTGTGGATCTGACCCAGAGTTTTGTGTTCTGTCCAAACATTTATTTATTTATATATATTTATATATATTTATATTTATTTATACATATAAAATCATTACATTATTAGATATATTAGATATATATTATACATTTATATATCTAGATACATTTACGTATATAAATTATTGCAAGCATCTTGCACAAGACTTGTAATAAGACATTTCATAGTTTCTGAAATAATACCACTCTTCTTTTATAAGAATCCCCAGAAACATTATAATAATTCATTTAACTATGTAAATATCAAGATTCATCTTTTCTGCTCTAAATATCCTGTGTTGGTATCTTTTCTAGTTCAATTGTGTCAAAATAGTTCATCAGATATTTACCTCAGGCATAGGAAGTATACCAACAGAACCCTTGCATTCTGAAAATCTTATTCTCTGTTCTTTTTTTTTTTCTTATTCTCTGTCTTAATAGATAAAGTTAATCATGGCTATGAGAGGTTCTTTAATTATAATTCTTTTTTACTTCTCCCCACCACTTATCTATGACCCAGGGTTTTATTGTATTCCAGTGTCTGTTACGATAAATCCGGTGACAATGTCATCATCTTTCACTTATTATGTATGTTTGCTATTTTCAATTAGAAATGCACGCATTAGTTAAAGAAAAATAATGGAGGCATTAATTGGCCAAAGTAAAACTTTTAGTTTAGACTTCCACTTTGAAAAGGACTTTGGAATACTTCTCATTTAAAGTGCCATTTGATCAAAAAGTTAATGATATCATCATCATTCCTGGTCCATTTCCTGGCAGTAAACTCAATCTGTGTGCTTCAACTCTTACTCATCTTTCTCGGTAAGAGCAGACATCTTACCTCATCTAGAGAATCATAGAATGCCTGCACTACATCTCCTATGGATGAGGAAAATCACATTGTATAAATCTAAAACCTTCTTCAGAACTTCAGAACTTCTTGTTTCTTTAGCTCAAAATGATTCACATGCCCATCCCTAGAACAATCATGATCAGTAGGGTGATGATATACCCTATTAAAGACACTGAGTCCTACTAGAACCTAGAGTCAAGTGGAATTTCTCTAACAGAGTGACTGCTCTAACACAAAAGAGAGGGAAGCATATCTTGTCAATGAAAGAAAGGTATTTTAAAAAAAATATTTTGTTTAATTATTTATTTGAGAGAGAGACAGTGAGAGAGAGCATGAGCAAGGGGAAGGTCAGAGGGAGAATCAGAATTCCCGTGGAGCCCGATGTGAGACTGGATCCCCGGACTCCAGGACCACAACCTGAGCCAAAGGCAGTCGCCCAACCAACTGAGCCACCCAGGTGACCCAAGAAGGGTATTTTTGATAGAAGAGATAATAAGTGATAAAGAACAATCTCTAAATTTCCATTACAGTAGGCAGATTAGTAGAGTAATATATATGTATATATGTTCCTTCTGCCTGAAAATTTTTAAAATAAATGGTTTACTCTTAGATATTGTTGATTATGTTTTCTTCTCGATATAATATAATTCCATGTGTGTCCATCTGTGTATGCCTTTTTTTTTTTTAAATAGTGCCAGTGATTTAAAAGAGATAATTATAATTTTATCTCATTTTAAAAAACTCATTTGAGAGAACTGGATTAAATCGCAGAAGAATACTAAATGGTATAAAAATAGGAGCATCTCTCTTTTCACAATTTCCTTTTTTGTCTACCTATGCCTCTGTCAATAAAAGGAATAAAATGTGCTAAAATCCTATGTGGCATAATTTAAAAATCCTTTTAAATTAATAATTATGACTGTAATATTGTTAAAAATACATTTTAAAAGTTGTATTAGCTTATCATAATACTTACATTGGGAAGTAAACATAAAATGTAAAAACTCTGGACAGGAAAAAAAAAATATTAGAAATGTCATGAAAGATACATTTGAAAAGAATGCCTTAGAAAGAAAAGGTCATATTAGAAAAACCAGTATACAAACAAAAATTTATATTTCATATCTTCAAATGATGTATTAGTTAAATAGAAGGATCATGTTGAGAATTGTTTAACGCACAGATAGTATTTTTCTAGAATAAATATATATCTGCTAAGGACATATTTCTTTCTTCTTTTTTTTTTTTTTTTAGATTTAATGGCATTTTAGCACAGTTGATTTCCATATCTGAGCAGAAAAACAAATGGTTTATTGATTTGTAATAAATATATTAATTCAGAAATGGCATATGAAATCAAGATGAAAAAACCTGTTGAGTTAATAGGGTCTTTTTTGTTCTTTTCAATTCTTAATATTTATCATAATGTGGTTACCATTCAATATTTTATCATTATTTCACATTGTTTATGCCTACTAGCAAATGTTAAGGTGGAAAAAAGTAAGATGCTAGGTAAAATCTGTCATTTTATCAAGATTTTTAATATTCAGTTTTGGTTGCTTTAAATGTTTTGGGAAAATCAGTAGACAAATGAACAGAGCTAAATGTACACTTATAAAACTAAAAAAAAAAAAAAGAGAGAGAGAGAGAAAACAAGAACCAAAAAGAATAGCTTAGCACTTCAGCCCTATATTTTATAATTCAAATCATACTAAAAATAACAAATTGAGGCCTTTTTTTCTTAAAATTTTTATCTAAGTACAAATATAAACTAGTACATCTGCGTGAAGTTAATTTCAAAATAATACAATTATCGTAGACTGTAAACCATCTCTAGCATACCTCCAAATGCTTTATTTAATCACTAAAGATTCTTGGGAAATAGAAGGTTTACATCACACAGATAGCAAATTGATCACATTAATCACCAATTTTTAAAAAAGCACCACATTTGTCAGCTGTTAAACATTTTACTTCATACTTCATACTATTTTTTACATAATTAAGCTTATTATTGTAGCACCAAAAATTCCATTATTATATTCAACTCAAAAATAAATTTTACCTTACCTAGATTATTAAAATTGTCTTACTTTCAAAACTTCTTACCTGATTCTCATCTTTTACTAAAATTATTTTTTAATATTAACAAATCATAAATATAATGCTTGTATTATCCAGAAGTATGGGATAACAGAGAAACTTTGTAGTATCATTGTTTTCTTCTTCTGCAGTGTTACAGTCTCTTATTCAGAGAATCAAGTTTTCATTAGATGAATAATTGGGACAGATTTCAGTTGGAATAATATTTTTCCTTGAAATAATACAAGTAAATTCCAAAATTTGAATATTACATGAAAACTTATTTTTTGGGGGGGCCTTTTTAAAAATTATTTTTATTAACATATAATGTATTATTTGCCCCAGGGGTACAGGTCTGTGAGTCATCATGCTTACACATTTCACAGCACTCACCATAGCACATACCCTCCCCAGTGTTCAACCACCCAAAAATTTATCTTAATGAGACACAGAACTCTCATCTCTGATATGTTTTCTAATTTAATGTACTTACAAGGTTTCTGGTTATATGCAGATCTGCTTACAAAAACTGAAAAATAGAACAAAATTAATGAAACATAATTTTTTTCCTTTTAGAATGATTATATTATTAAACAGGACAGTGAAACTATTTAAAATGAAGGAATACAAAGAGTTATCATTGATTATTAATAATAGTGTTGTAGAATCTAAACATTACAAACTTTAGTAACATACTTGTATATAGCAAGGGCTAGAATCCAGGTATCCTGCTGAGTATCTAGCACTCAAAAACTAATATGTTTTACTGATTAATCTGATGAATTTAATGAATATGAATATTTTATCTCTTTTTAAAAATTTTTTCAATTTATTTATTTTCAGAAAAACAGTATTCATTATTTTTTCACCACACCCAGTGCTCCTCTATAATACCCACCACCTGGTACCCCAACCTCCCACACCCCCGCCACTTCAAACCACTCAGATTGTTTTTCAGAGTCCATAGTCTCTCGTGATTCACCTCCCCTTCCAATTTACCCCAATTCCCTTCTCCTAACACCCCTTGTCCTCCATGCTTTTTGTTATGCTCCACAAATAAGTGAAACCATATGATAATTGACTCTCTCTGCTTGACATATTTCACTCAGCATAATATCTTCCAGTCCCATCCATGTTGCTACAAAAGTTGGGTATTCATCCTTTCTGATGGAGGCATAATACTCCATAGTGTATATGGACCACATCTTCCTTATCCATTTGTCTGTTGAAGGGCATCTGGGTTCTTTCCATAGTTTGGCGACCATGGCATTTGCTGCTATAAACATTGGGGTACAGATGGCCCTTCTTTTCACGACATCTGTATCCTTGGGGTAAATACCCAGGAGTGCCATTGCAGGGTCCTAGGGAAGTTCTATTTTTAATTTCTTGAGGAATCTCCACACTGTTCTCCAAAGAGGCTGCACCAACTTGCATTCCTACCAACAGTGTAAGAGGGTTCCCCTTTCTCCACATCCTCTCCCACACATGTTGTTTCTTGTCTTGCTAATTTTGGCCATTCTAACTGGTATAAGGTGATATCTCAATGTGGTTTTAATTTGAATCTCCCTGATGGCTAATGATGATGAACATTTTTTCATGTGTCTGATAGCTATTTGTATGTCTTCATGGAGAAGTGTCTGTTCATATCTTCTTCCCATTTTTTGATATGTTTGCCTGTTTCGTGTGTGTTGAGTTTGAGGAGTTCATTATAGATCCTGGATATCAACCTTTTGTCTGTACTGTCATTTGCAAATATCTTCTCCCATTCCGTGGGTTGCCTCTTTGTTTTGTTGACTGTTTCCTTTGCTGTGCAGAAGCTTTTGATGTTGATGAAGTCCCAAAAGTTTATTATTACTTTTGTTTCCTTTGCCTTTGGAGACATATCTTGAAAGAAGTTGCTGTGGCTGATATCAAAGAGGTTACTGCCTATGTTCTCCTCTAGTATTCTGATGGATTCCTGTCTCACATTGAGGTCTTTTATCCATTTTGAATTTATCTTTGTGTATGGTGTAAGAGAATGGTTGAGTTTCATTCTTCTACATATAGCTGTCCAGTTTTCCCAGCACCATTTATTGAAGAGACTGTCTTTTTTCCACTGTATATTTTTTCCTATTTTGTCGAAGATTAATTGACCATAGAGTTGAGGGTCCATATCTGGGCTCTCTACTCTGTTCCACTGGTCTATGTGTCTGTTTTTATGCCAGTACCATGCTGTCTTGGTGATCACAGCTTTGTAATAAAGCTTGAAATCAGATAACGTGATGCCCCAGCTTTATTTTTGTTTTTCAACATTTCTTTAGCGATTCAGGGTCTCTTCTGATTCCATACAAATTTTTGGATTATTTGCTCCAGCTCTTTGAGGAATACCAGTGGAATTTTGATCAGAATGGCATTAAAAGTATATATTGCTCTAGGCAGTATAGACATTTTAACAATGTTTATTCTTCTAATCCAAGAGCATGGAATAGTCTTCCATCTTTTTGTGTCTTCTTCAATTTCTTTCATGAGTGTTCTGTAGTTCCTAAAGTAAAGATCCTTTACCTCTTTGGTTAGGTTTATTCCCAGGTATCTTATGGTTCTTGGTGCTATAGTAAATGGAATCAATTTTCTAATTTCCCTTTCTGTATTTTAATTGTTAGTGTATAAGAAAGCCACTGATTTCTGCACATTGAGATTATTCCCTGCATATTCTCAGATCACAATGCTTTGAAACTGGAGTTCAATCACAAGGAAAAGTTCAGAAGGAACTCAAATACCTGGAAGCTAAAGACAACCTTGCTTAAGAATGCTTGAATCAACCAGGAGATCAAAGAAGAACTGAAACAATTCATGGAAACTAATGAGAATGAAGACACTTCAGTCCCAAACCTATGGGATACAGCAAAGGCTGTCCAAAGGGGGAAATACATAGGCATCCAAGCCTCCCTCAAAAAAACTGAAAAATCCAGAATACACCAGCTGTCTCTACACCTTAAAGAACTGGAGAATCAACAACAAATCAAACAAACTCCACATATAAGAAGGGAAATCATCAAGATTAGAGCTGAGATCAATAAAGTAGAAACCAGAGATACAGTAGAACGTATCAATGAAACTAGAAGCTGGTTTTTTGAAAGAATCAATAAGATCAATAAACCATTGGCCATGCTAATCCAAAAGAAAAGAGAGAAAGCCCAAATTCATAAAATTATGAATGAAAAGGGAGAGATCACAACTAACACCAAGGAAGTAGAAACAATCATCAGAAGTTATTATCAACAGTTATATGCCAATAAGCTAAGCAACCTAGATGAAATGGATGCATTCCTGGAAAAATATAAACTACCAAAATTGAACCAGGAAGAAATCAACAACCTGAATAGACTGATATCTATTAATGAGATTGAAGCAGTGATCAAAAACCTCCCAAAAACCAAGAGCCCAGGACCTTATGGATTCCCTGGGGAATTCTACCAAACTTTCAAAGAAGAAATAACACCTATTCTCCGGAAGCTGTTTCAAAAAATTGAAGCAGAAGGAAAACTTCCAGACTCTTTCTATGAAGCCAGCATTACCCTGATCCCCAAACCAGGCAAAGACCCTACCAAAAAGGAGAATTTTAGACCAATATCACTGATGAATATGGATGCTATGATTCTCAACAAGATCCTAGCCAACTGGATCCAACAGCACATTAAAAAGATTATCCACCATGATCAGGTGGGATTCATCCTTGGGCTACAAGGATGGTTCAACATTCGCAAATCAATCAATGTGATACAACAAATTAATAAGAGAAGAGAGAAGAACCACATGGTCCTCTCAATTGATGCAGAAAAAGCATTTGACAAAATCCAGCATCCGTTCCTGATTAAAACGCTTAAAAGTATAGGGATAGAGGGAACATTCCTGAATTTCATCAAATCTATCTATGAAAGACCCACAGCAAATATCATCCTCAATGGGAAAAAGCTTGCATCCTTCCCGTTGAGATCAGGAACAAGACAACAATGCCCACTTTCACCACTCTTGTTTAACATTGTATTAGAAGTCCTAGCAACAGCATTCAGACAAAAAAGAGAAATAAAAGGTATCCAAATTGGTAATGAAGAAGTCAAACTCTCTCTCTTCACAGATGACATGATTCTTTATATGGAAAACCCAAAGGACTCCACCCCCAAACTACTAGAACTCATACAGCAATTCAGCAACGTGCAGAAATCAGTGGCTTTCTTATACACTAACAATGAAAATACAGAAAGGGAAATTAGAGAATCGATTCCATTTACTATTTTATCTCTTATAATTCATTTGAACTTAAATACTTTAAAATCGTTTAAAATATGGCCATATGAATTTATATTGTATTTTTATTATCTTAAATACATAATTAATGAATAATTTTCAATATACTCATATTAGGTTTCACCTCAAGGAGATAGCACAATGTAGGTTTATTACTTATTTTGTTTAAAATTAAATATAATTATTATATATTTATATGGAAGAAAGTGACTATTGGATTCATAAATTAAACAATAGATCTTTAATGAATGCAGAAAAGTGTTTTATGCTGATATAACTCTCAAACACTTATTGACTCTCTGAGCATGTTTTCTTTTTCAGAGAAAAGTGTGGCATTTCACTCAAAAGTTCATAAAATTGAAGATACCATCAATCATATTCTTTTTATAGGGCCAACTTGTTATAATAGATAAAAGATATTATTGGTACTGAATTATTGTCCCAATTTTTTATTCTGCATCTTAATTCATGTTTCAAATTTTTTTTTTTAATATTTTATTTATTTATTTGAGAGAGAGACAGTGAGAGAGAGCATGAGCGAGGAGAAGGTCAGAGAGAGAAGCAGACTCCCCATGGAGCTGGGAGCCCGATGCGGGACTCGATCCCAGGAATCCAGGATCATGACCTGAGCCGAAGGCAGTCGTCCAACCAACTGAGCCACCCAGGCGTCCCTCAAATTATTTTTTTAAAGACTTTATTCCAGAGAGAGAGTGTGCAGTGGGGCAGGTATAGGGGGAACGGGGAGGAGCAGAGCAAAAGGGAGAAGGAGTCTTAAGCAGACTTTGCACTGAGTGCAGAGCTCCACAGGGGACTTGGTCCCACCACCCTGAGATCAGGACTCCAGCTAAATCCAAGAGTCAACACTCAACCAACTGTGCCCCCCAGAACCCCCATGTTTCAAATTATTTGAGGATTGTTGGGTAGACAAAAGATACTTTGCTGAACTCTAGAGGACCATGAAAGTTATACATCTGAATATGATTTAAAATACTGCTATATTAATTGTCACTTTTTTTTCTGAGATTTTATTTACTTATTTGATGCAGACAGAGAGAGACAGTGAGAGAGAGAATACAAGTAGGGGGAGTGGGAGAGGGGGAAGCAGGCTTCCTGCTGAGCAGGGAATCAGATGCAGTTGGATCCTGGGGTCCTAGGATCATGACTTGAGGCCAAAGCATATGCTCAATATCTGAGCCACCCAAGTGCCCTTAATTGTCACATATTCTAAGATATATTTCTCCATCTTTTTATAGGTGATAAATTAATGCAAATAAGTTACATAATTTGCTTAGAATGAGATAGGTATAGATAGACTACAAGTGTTTATTGTAAGAAAGGAGTAAGGATTATAGAACAGCATAATTCTAGATATATGTTTAATGGAAAATCAGAAGAAGGAAGATCATCAAAGCATGCTATCAGGAAGACACTTCAAGAAATCAATATTTAACATTTATGAGAAACAGGGACATGAATCAATAAGTTTATAAAACTGGAATTACTTTATATGCATCCCACTTTGTATTTATTCAAAGAAGATAATGTAGCGATAAATTTCCTTGTTGAATACAAAATCATATACTACGTAACATTTTTTTTCATATAAACTCTATTTAGAAGTTCCATATATTATCCATGAATGTCATTAATTTAAATATTGCATTAACTCAGAAAACTGGCAGTAACTCTTCCAAACCTGTTATAGCTCATTGAGTAGTAAATGAGGCATGGGTAGCTCTTAATTAAATTCATATGTGGTGACTCTGCTAAATTAGCAACAAATGAGAAGACCCAAGATTCTTCTCTTCATTTCCTAAAAAAAAATTCTCTAAGTATTGTTTCTCTCATGAAAGTAATTATAATAATTAAACTCTGTCTGTATTATAGAGCACATTTGACAATGAAATCCATGAAAAGGTAACTGCTGTGGATCATAAATTTCACATAGTAGTTTATGAATTAAAAGATTTGTTGGGGGCGCCTAGGTGGCTCAGTGGGTTAAAGCCTCTGCCTTCGGCTCAGGTCATGATCCCAAGGTCCTGGGATCGAGTGCCGCAATGGGTTCTCTGCTCAGCAGGGAGCTTGCTCCCCCCCCGCCCCCGCCCAACCCTGCCTGCCTCTCTGCCTACTTGTGATCTGTCTGTCAAATAAATAAATAAAATCTTTAAAAAATAAATAAAAATAAATAAAAGATTTGTTATGTGACCACACTCCCACTCTCCCCCCCCCCCCACCTTTATGGTAATAATTACAAGGTTACCTTTCCTATACAGATTTATATTTAAATAAATAAGAAAAGTCAAGTTTTAAATGTAAATGTCTCTTAATTTACCTTCTTTTACAGAAAAGCACTGCCTTTTAATATTTTATATAATTAATGGGCTGTAAGAGAAAGTAGTTAAATCTCTTGTGACAAGAAAAATGAACTGTTCATTTTATTTAGAAAGTAAATGTTTCTTTGTTTGGTTTTCTGAGTATATTTAAATTATTGCCAGACAAACTACTCTCTGTTCAACTCTGTTTTCAATTCAGCCATATATGATGACAATAATTTATAATAATTATATACTATTTTATATTTTTTATAATTGCTCTCTTTATTTCTTCAGAAATGATCAAAATATAAACTTTATAATGGGATATACAGCATTTTATTCTTTTCTGTATACCCACAGCTTACAGTGAAGTCTCACATCTAATTAGTATTTAATACAAGTTTTCTGAATGAATGCACAAGGCATACTACCATTTATTTATTTCTCCTTAGTACCAAGTACTTTTCTAGAGCTTGGGATAGAGCAGTTAAATATATATGGAATTTTTCTGTCGTGGAATTCATAGCCTTAAAGAGATAGACCACAAAGCAAATTTCACAGAGACTCTCACATTATATATCATGGGGAGATTAACACTATAATACAAATCAAAGCAGTGTAAAGGGAGTCAGTGAGAAGAGAAAACATTCCTTAATATATAGCATAATTTTTCATGAAATGTTTTAATTATTCTGGAATCCTCAAAAAGAAAAAAATATATAATAATGGTAGCATTTCATTATGAATGTTTTGTATCTTCTCTTTGGAAGAACTTTTAACTTGTGTGTCCTAGAACACATACTGGATATGCTATCAAAGTCATCCTTATGCATTATACTGTGTGAGAGAAAACATCTACAGCTTATAAATTGTCACAGTAATTTAGTGTGCAATATTATTAAACTGATTAAAATGATTGATTAAAAAGTTTGTCCATTAATTAAAGTCTCTACAAAAATAGTTTATCAGACACTATACTAGACAGACACAAAACTAAATAGCATGTATTCTCTTTCCTAAAGAGTTTACTACTTTTACTAATATTCTTCTTAAGTACTTAAAGCTCTTTAAATTTTTCTCAGAGCTGAAAAATCAATATATTGATGTCAGTATGGTTGAGAAAGAGTAAAATCTCCATATGGTCAAAACCCAACAACAAGCTTTCATTTGTACTCAGTTTGTATAGGACTCATTCCTCTGTAGAACACAGCTATAAAATCTGGCTGTATTAAGGAATTACCTGAGAGAATACAGAGTGGAACAAAGCAAGCAAATTCTTGTTGAGCACATATACTTCGAAGAACAGAGTCATATATATGAGTCCTTGTTTTCAGAACATTTAACTTGTTGCCAGCCACATTCTAGTATGGCAGCTAGGAGATTGATATTGGTGGAAAATGTGCAGTCATTTTTGCCTAAGGAACCAGAAATCTAAATCTGAGGAAACTGCAGGATAAGTAGATGGGCAATCTCAGGTAGAAAAGAACCATACAGAAGATTCCCAAAACCTATCTATTCACATGTTGGCCAGTATGAAGAAAACATATGCCAAACAGAGTCAAAGCAACTCAATCCAGAATATATGAAATTAGACTGAAATATTTGGCCAAAAAATAGACATTGAAGGAATGACGTCAGAAAGATGGAGGAATAAGAATCCCTACTTCTCATTCCTCCACAAAAACAATGATCCAACAATAATATTGTTACCAAAATACCTTGAAAAAAAATTCAGCATACAGCTAAGAAGTAGAAGTTCTAAAGAAGTACAAATAGAACAGTCACATTTAAACAGGTAAGGAAAACAATTTCACTTTACCTTCAACTATCCCTTCTCCAAACTTCTCTGCTCCAAGAGAGAAGATTGCCTGTAATTTCTCCTGTGGTGGGGGAAAATGAGATTTTGGAGTGCACTCCTTTCCTATCAGAGCTTTCTTCCTGGAACCAGTTTCTATTTTGCCTTATACGAGTGCAGAACCTGCTGCCCTGGGACAGGTAGGAACAAAGGAAAAGAGAAGGCATTTCTTTACAGCTGATATTGCTCTGTGAGATTGGGAATAGGCATAGAACAGAACTTTGTTATTTTGTTTTGTTTTTCTCTATTAAGGAGAAAAGGGAACAAAAGGGGTCCTATCCCCAGCATTTTAGGACATCCTCTGTGAAGCCAATTTCTATAATACTTCATTCCTAGAAACAACCTATAGAACCCTGTCCCCAGGATAGTTAGCAGTAAAGAAAAGGGACAGGCATCCTCTTACATCACACACTTCTTTGTGTGGTTGGGAAAAAGCACAGAACTGAGTTTTGTCCTCCATAAAGGAAATAAAAAAATACCTTGTGACAAATTAAAATAGAAACACAGCATATCAAAATGTATGGAACACAACAAAAGTGGTTCTGAGAGGGAAGTTTATAATTTATAAAAATTCCTACCTCCAGAAAAAAAGAAAAATCTCAAAAAAGCAACCTAACTTTACACCTCAAAAGACTAGATAAAGAAGAACAAACTAAGTCCAAAGTTAGCAGAAAGAAGGCTATAATAAAGATTAGAACAGAAATAAATGAAATAGAGACTAAAAAGATAATAAAAGTGATCAATAAAATTAATAACTGGTGTTTTGAAAGATAAACAAAATTGACAAATCTTCCACTCACCTGTAAAGGAAAAAAGAGATACAAATAAATAAAATCAGAATTGGAAGAGGAGATATTATAACTGATACCACAGAAATACGAGGATAATGAGAGAGTACTGTGAACAAATTGGATAACCTAGAAGAAATGGAAAATTCTTAGAAACATACAACTGAATCATGATGAAAAAGAAAATCTGAACAGACCAATAATGGAGAAGAAGATAGAATCAGTAATCAAAAACCTCCCAAAAAATAAAAGCCAAGGCCAGGCATCTTCACTGATGAATTTACCAATCATCTGAGGAAGAATTGTCACCAATCTTTCTCTCTTTCAAAAAGAAAAAAAAAAAATAGAGAAAGAGGAAGGAATACTTCTAAACTCATTTACATGACCAGTATTACCTTGATAGCAAAGCCAGATAAGAACACTACAAGAAAAGAAAATTATAAGCCAATATCCCTTATAAACATAGAATATAAACAATAAACTTTTTGAAAAATAAATTAAAATAAGCAAACTCATTTACAATAGCATCAAAAATAATGAACTACTTACAAATAAACTTAATCAATGAGGTGAAAGATCTATACACTGAGAACTATAAGACACTTATGAAAGAAATTGAAGAAGACACAAACAAATGAAAATATAACCCTGTGATTATGGATTGGGAGAATTCATGTTGTTAAATGTTCATATTACCCAAACTGATTCATAGATTCGGTGCCATCCCTATCAAAATTCCAGTGATGTCTTTTTCAAATAATGTCAGTTTTTTTTCAAATAATGTCAAATGACAAATAGAAAAAGCAATCCTAAAATTCATATAGAGCTACAAAAGACTCCAAATATTCTATCGATCTTGAGTTAGAACAAGTGTGCAATTATAAGAAGTCCTGACTCCAAAATGTATTATAAAGGCATAATTATCAGGACAGTGTGGTAGTGGTGTAAGCACAGATGTATAGATCAATGAACAGATTAGAGAACTCTGAAATAAATCTACATATTTAAGGTCAAATAGCTCTTCAAGAAATGCTCCAAGACACACAACAGGGAAAGGATTGTCTTTTTGATAATCCTTTGATATTATGTACAGAAGAATAAAATGGACCCTCATCTCATACCATATACGAAGTTAACTCAAAATAGATTTAATTAAATGTAAGAGCTGTAACTATAAATCTATTGGGAAAAAATATATAGGAAAACCTGTTCTTGACATTGATCTTGGCAAGGATTTTTTTGGTCATGTCACTAAAAATATAGGGAACAAAAGCAAAAATAAACAAATGGAGAGCATCCAAAATATATGGACCTGAACTCAATAGCAAGAAAACAGATAACCCAATTTAAAAAATGGACAAAGGACATAGATAGACATTTCTAAAAAGCAGATGTAGAAATGACAAACAGGTTTGTGAATGTGTACTCAACATCACTGATCATCAGGGAAATACAAATTCAGACTACAATGAGCTATCTCCTCACATTTCTAGGAATGTTACTTTCAAATAGACAAAATTAATAACTGTTGGTAAGGAGGAAGAGAAAAGAGAACACTTGTACACTGTTGGTGGGAATGTAAATTGGTGCAGCCATTATGGAAAACAATGAAAGTTCATTAAAAATTGAAATATGATATATTTATTATGCTAAACAAAATAAGTCAACAAAGAAAAATACCATATGATTTCTCTTGTGTGGAATTTAAAAAACAAATGAAACAGATGAACATAGGGGAAAGAGGAAAAAAATAAAGAGTGTGGGGAAGGCATATCATAAGAGACTTAACTGTAGAAAACAAGGAGAGGGTTTCTGGAGGGGAGGGAAGTGGGAGATGGGCTAAATGGGTGATGGGTATTAAGGAAGGCACTTGGGGATGAGCACTGGGTGTTGTACATACTAAATTCTACTCCTGAAACCAATATTACACTATATGTTAACTAACTAGAATTTAAATAAAAACTAAAAAAATTTAAAAGTGGTTCTTTTAAAATAATTTTAATGATATAAAACAAAATAGTCTTGCAGCAAAATAAAAAGATAATGACTCTTAGAGAAGTTGAGTGAGAAAAAGAAGTGGTAATTTTGGAACTGAAGATAAATTATCATATATAAGCAAATCAGTGAATGGTCTTACCAGCCAAATGGAGATAACAGATGAAAAAGTGAAGTTAAAGAAGAATGATTATATCAATGAATTAGAATCTCAGTGAGAAAGGAGATAAATGTGGCTGAAAGATATTTGAAGAAATAATAATTGAAATTTCTTTGAAATTGATGGAAGACATACATGTAGAGATTTAAAATGCAAATTGAAACCACAGTAAGATTTTACTATAATCTCTCTAGAATGACTAAAAGTTAAGAGACCCAGACCACATAATATAGACAAAAATATGGACCAAAAGAAAATCCTTGACAGCTGGTGGAATGCAAAATGATACAGTCCTTTTGGAAAAAAGTATGGCAATGTGTCATAAGATTAAATATGCACTTATCCTGTTATCCAACAATCTCATTCTTCAGAATTCACTGAAGTGAAATAAAAACATGTCTCCAAAAATGATTTGTAAACAAGAAAAATTTTATTGCAGTATTATTTTTAAAAATTAAAATTTGATAGAACTTAAATGCCCATCAAGCGGTGAGTTAAAAAAGTGTTATATCCATACTATGCTATCATACTTAGCAATTTAAGAGTGCAGTCTTAATGAACACAACATGAAAAATTACAAAAACATTATGTTAAGTGAAACACAAAAATATGTATTGTATGATCTGATGCATATAGGAAAATTAGGATAGAAAATGGATCTATAGGATAGAAAAAAAAAAACAAAGAAAGAAAGAAAACAGGTTAATGATTGCCAGAGTGGGAAACTGGGAGCAGATTTCAACTCAAAAATTACATGTAAAAAAAAAAAAAAAAAAAAAAAAAAAATTACATGTAGGTACTTTTTAAGTTGATGGAAATGTTCTATATTTTGATTGTAATGGTGCTTACATTACTATACAAATTCTGAAATTAATCAAACCATATATTTAAAATAAGTTATAAGCATTTTATGCAAATTACACATCAATAAAGCTGAGGGAAATACAGCTAGCTCCTTCACCAGAATGTAAGTGCAAAGCAGGAAAGAAATATATTTAATTTAAATATAATCCCCCAGTGTACCTGGCACGTAAGAGATAATCAATATTTATAAGCTGAGGAATTAAAAAATGGCATGAGTCGTATTATTGACTGTCTATATGAAACATCTATACTTAATTTACTCTCTGTGCAAATACTTTTGTGGACTTTTGAATTTTAAATTTATTTGAGATCAAATAAGCTTTTATTTCCCACAGAGAAAATACATGAAATCTATTGTGTAATTTATTAACAGTTTCTTGTGGTTTGTCATTTTGACTTTTTGCTTTGTGATTATACTAAGATCCATGGTTTGCTGATTATAGATAAAAAAGTTAAAAAACAATGTTCACTGCAATTGTAGTAGAAACAGACTGTTGTGTTGTAACAGAACAATAATAAAAACATTTTGCTTTCCTTGCTTATTCTCCTGCCCCCTGCCTTGCTTTTTTAGGGCATATTCTTTCCCCAATCTTAGTAATTAAAAACAGTGACTCAAAGAAAACACATATCTTAGTGTAACAGAAATGCTAGTTTGTAGAGACAACATTTTAACTTTAAATGCCTGGAAAGGGAGAGGAACAAGAGAAGCAACAGGCTTGAATGCATTGGAAGAGAAATAGTAAGTGAAAGGGGAAAAAATCACTACAGAGGGCCTGGAGCTAGGGAGAAAGGACTAGGAACTGTGAGGGTAAGCTAACATTTGCTGTGCTTATCCCTCTTGATTTTACCTGTGGGCTACCTGCCCTATTATGGTGTAAGACATTTATAAGCATATTCCCTCCTCAGTCTCAAACCAATAGAAGACAGGTTTTGCACACCCTGTATAAGGTAGTGACCTAAAGGGAAAACATCCACTGACCAGGGAGGAACTCAGCAGAAGAAGGGGAGGAATTTCTCATGAACATAGGCAATGCATGCCCTCTGCAACCGTTACTCTTCTTAGAGGAAAGAAGAGCCTCTCCAGTCTAATCAGATCCACTTAATGTAGTTCCCCAGAAAGAAGGAGAATCATGCCTGAAGAGGCAAGATGAAATAGTTGATTTGACATCCAGATGCCTCATTACAGTGAATCAACACTACTCATCTTGTGACTTTATCAGGAGAAAAAAAAAATCTCTTTCCTATTATATCCATATGCTAGTCAGAAGTTTCTTGGCTGTCTAACATTATTTTTGAACATTTCAGTTTCTCCAGCAGTAATTTGGCAGGGTTAGCAACCTCTGCTAACTAAGTCATTGCTGAAAAAGAGCAATTCATCTTTGCTGGATTGTGCATCATTTTGGTTTGTTTGCCACTGTTGTTTCTCTGTTTTCCACATCTATGCCTCGGTGAATTCAGCTGTGTGTTGGTGCATCCTGATAGTATTTCTTTTGCCTTCATTTAAAATGAAAAACACCAGCTGTTCAGATGTCATGCTTTACATCTGTCTCCTCATCCTGCTCTGCTTTATAAATTCACAATTCTATCATGATCATTACTATTCTTTCCAATTACTCTGGGTCACAATTTTAGCATTAATTTGACTCCTATCACTGCTTCATCTCCAGTCATATCGTTTATCAGTTTTTCTATGTTAATGACCCCCAGATTCATCTCTTCTGTCTATTTGGTCTGTCACAATATTCTCCAATCTCTTTCTTTTGAATTTATCAGACAGATAACTTCTATGCTGTTTCTGGATTAATATTCTTTAAAGATTGCTGTTAGACTTATTACCTTGGTCAAAACCTTTGCTAGTTCTGAGTTAACTAGCATATCCTATCCAAATGGCTCAATTTGGCATCTAAGGCTTTCCATAAAGTGAACTTCTCTCACATTCCGTGTCCCCCAGCTCTCACTTCTCATGCATGCTTGTATATCTAAATATCTTCCTTTCTTGACTGTGAATTCTTATTTAAGAGAGATGTGTCCTCTCACTGTATTTAAGCCACCCATTTTTGTCTTTACAGTGATATACAGTCAGTTCTCCTTATTTTCAGTTTTATTCTATAAAGTTTGCTGTGAACACTAAATTACCAAGCATTGAACCACTACTCCTAGGGGAGATTATATATCTATCTACATGTATATTGGTATCTATATCTATGTATGCACACACACACATAGTTCACATAAATTATAATCCTAAATGTTTAACTCATCCTGGTAGTTTCTATTTATTTTACAAGAGAGAAAATGAGATTTCCATCTGTGAAGTGACTTGCCCCAGGCCACCTCATAAACAAGTGTTAATTACAAACCCTGTCCAACTGGCCCCAGAGAAGAAAGCTTCTTGCACTGCACTGCACTGCCCCCTGTCTTTTCTGCATTCTGGTCATATTTTTATGAGAACTGAAGAAAGAAGGCAGAACCTTTCTTTGATCTCATCTGGGAACATGAGATTAAGGTGACTCAAATTTTTTGTTGCTCTGTTTGTACATCTGCCAATGTCCGTGAAAGCACCATGAGTATTAATTTTAGTATTACAGATAAATTGTATCTAGTTGAAATCTGCTAATAATGAGGACTGACTGTGTATTACTTTTCTGTGAGCTCCTAATTTAATATCTGCATCAGTAGAAAAAATACGCATTTTCTCTAATTTTGTTGTTTTTATTTCATTGTATAATATGGCCATTAAATTAAGAACCATGTAAGTGTGAGGGTGTGTGTGTGTGTTTGTGTTTCAGAAAGCTCCAGCACAGTGATGAGGACTCCCATAGACAAACTTACTTCTTTTCCATAGAAATACTTATTAAAGTTACAACATAGCCACTTGTAGATTGTTGTTTCAAAATGGTTATTGGCCTGACTTAAAATAAAATGTAACTATCTTGTAGTCTTAGATTTATTATTTAGGATTTTTTTTCTTTTCTTTTCTTTCTTTCTTTTTTTTTTTTTTTTTTGGAAGATGTTTTCTTTTAAAAATTTTGCAGAAGACTTCTATGACATTTGTGTTGGTAACAATAGTGACTTCTAATGTTTATTGAGTATCTATTGTATGGTAGGCATTATCCTCAGTTCCTCATATGCATTAGCTTTTTTAACACTCACATCAATATGACCTAAGTTCTTTCATCTTCTACATGTCAAACAACTTAGAAATGGTAGAAAGTTTTATCTTCAGGTTTTTCTAATTGTAGAAAACATTCTGAGCTCGTCTTTGTTAATGGATAGCTCCACATCCTGAGCCCATCTATAATCTATATACAACTTAAGAATATGTTTTTAACAAATGTTGTCTTTGACATGAAGTTATGCTGAATACTTTTAACATTAATTTTTAATGTATTGACTGGACAAAAAAAAATCAAAAGTGTCATACGGGGCATACAGTTTTAGCTTGCAGGTAAAGAGTGCTAGAAGGAGTGTTCCGCACAATAAGGAGAAAGATGTACAAACTCTCTCTGAAGTCATTAGACAAACACTAACTTTAAATCTGGAGAGATACATAAACCTTCAGGGAGAAAAGGACCTGAGAATTTGCCTACGTAGGACAGATTCTACTGGATATTGTGTAAGAAAGATTTAGCCAGATTTTTTTTTTTTTAAATTATCAAAGAATGAGTGTTGGCTAGATGACTATAGGGAAGTTCATATCATCTTGGATGGGTTTCTTCAAGAACCTGAAGAGACTGACAGGAAGTATTGGTGAGAATTCTAAAAAAGTTTATCCTGGGAGCTGTGGAGAAAAGTAATAGACACTGCCAAAATGAACCTAGATCCATCTTCCTTTTCTTTCACAAGGAACAATGACCTTTGTTTATAGGAAGAAGGTCAGAGGGAAAAAAAATAGCCTGGGGGTGCTAATGGATACCCATGCTGGAGTTGGAGAGCAGAACAGCAGCTACCATTGAAAATCTATCTCTCCTAATTCCCATGTAGAACAAAGGCCTGCTTTGTGGAGAGAGTGGCAACAAGATGGTAAGTTGTAGGTATTTGGGATAATTGTGGAAAACCACTGAAACTGGAGGGAGGTGATTAGCAAACAAATATAAGAAAAAGGAAGAAAGAAAAAAAGAAAAAAGGAGAAAAGAAACAAAAATGGATAGAATTATTTTAAGAAATAATGGTTGACAGTTGTTTTAGTGATAGGCACCAATTTATGGAACCAAGAAGCTCAGAGAACATCAAACAACTGGGAATTCTATATTCAATAGAAATATTTCTCAAAATATGGGGCTTTTGAAGACCTCTACAAGAAATATTAAAAGAATTTCATACAAGGCAGTCAGAAAGAGGTCATAGAAAGAAATGAAGAGTATCAAGTATGAAATAAATTGAGGTTTAACATCTGGCTCCCCTTTATTTTTTATTCTTCTAAAAAGTGACTGTTTAAAGCAATACGAGGAACAATGTAATGTAATGTGTATTTATAGCATATATAAAAGTAAAATATATGAATACAGTCGCACAATAAATGGAAGATAGGAATTGAAAATATAGCTATAGGTTTTTTATACTACATAGGATATATTATAATATTTATAATAGAATACTCAGATGACTTTAAATATATCTATTATAAACTGAGGAAACCATGAAAAATTAAGGAAGAGGTACACATAGTAAAGGAATAGATGAGATAAACAGAATCATAAAAATGATCAAACTGACAGAAGACCAAAAAACATTGAGAATGAAAGAAACAAAGGCAAGCTGGAACAAGTAGAAAATATCTAACCAGGTGGTAGATTTAGTTCAACCATATTGATACTTAATTTAATTTTAATAGTTCAAACATGCCAATGTCATATTGGATAAACTAGCAAGGACCAACTATGTTTTTCTAAGAAACTGTTTCTAAGTAGAAGGACACATAGGTGAAAATTAAAAGATAGTTTATAAAAAACATTTACACAAAAGAAATAAAATATGCTTGTGTGTCTTTACTACAAATAATAATTATAGCTAAATTCATGAATTCTCCAAACCTGTCACAGTTTGAGACTTCCTTGAAAACTTTCAGTACATAGGAGTTCTAACATTCAGGTATCTATAATCAGTGAGTAAACAGACTTTTTGATTTTAAGGCCCAGAAATTAAGATAAGATTATCATATGCTTTTTCATAAGATAGCAGAAATTTAGTTAAACAGCAAGAATAATTAAAGTGTAGAAGTAAAATTGGAAGACTTTTAGTGAGTTTTAACATTTAAAATTTTTTTCACATAACATTTTTTTGATGTTATTATACCTAATCAACATTCACATTCACATTGTAATTTTAATATTGGAATAATTTTTGAAATCACTCAAATGTTTTAATTATGACTAAAATCTGAGACTCTCCATGCCCTGAGAAATGATAATCTCTTAATTAATATTCTAACTTTTTTTTTTTTTTTACATTATCTCACTTAGAGACAGTATTAATGATTTGGATCACAAATTGCTTCAATCAGACAATTTTAGTTCCAAATTCTATCATGTAGGATGTTTATACATAGACATGATTCTCAACATATTTTTCCCATTTATAAATGATGATGATGATGATGATATCTATTCCATAGGGTTGAGAAATTGGATGATAATACCTGTAAATCTCTTAGAAGAAGGGTGGCATCTAGTGTTGCATGAAGGTGAGTTGTCATTAACTAATATATCTAAATGCTATGGACTGAACTGTGTTCCTTAAAATTCATATGTTGAATGGAACCCAAAAGGAAGCAATTAACATTAAGTGAGATCATAAGGGTGATCTTGACCTGATAGGATTAGTGTCCTAAGAGACTCAAGAATGTGTGCTCTCGGGCGCCTGGGTGGCTCAGTGGGTTAAAGCCTCTGTCTTCAGCTCGGGTCATGATCTCAGGGTCTTGGGATCAAGCCCCACATCGGGCTCTCTGCTCAGCAGGGAATCTGCTTCCTCCTCTCTCTCTGCCTGCCTCTCTGCTTACTTGTCATCTCTGTCTGTTAAATAAATAAATAAAATATTAAAAAAAAAAAAAAAAAAAAAAAAAAAGAATGTGTGCTCTCTCCACATGCACTCACCAAAGGAAAGCTTACATAGTAAGGTGATTGTGAGACAGGAAGATAGGTCTCACTAGGAACCAAAAAACCTGCTGAAATCCTTGTCTTGGACTTCCCAGCCTTCAGCAATATGGAAAAATTAATTTCTGTTGTTTAAGCATTTACATAGCCTGTGTGTGTGTGTGTGTGTGTTTTAAATGACCTTCCAAGCAAACAAATACACTAAAGATAGTAATAAATTTCTAACGACTGTTTTTTGACATTCCCATACTGTTTAGGTTCTATCTTTGATTTGATCCCATACTTAGTAATGAGTGTTTCATTAGGAAAAAATATGATGCCTAAGTATACTCATGGACATCTCCTAATCTTATGTTATCAATAAAAAACAAACAAACAAAAAAAACACATATTTTTTTTTCTATAGGCTACCTCTTTTTTTTTTTTTAAATTTTTTATTTTTTATAAACATATATTTTTATCCCCAGGGGTACAGGTCTGTGAATCACCAGGTTTACACACTTCACAGCACTCACCAAATCACATACCCTCCCCAATGTCCATAATCCCACCCCCTTCTCCCAAACCCCTCCCCCCGGCAACCCTCAGTTTGTTTTGTGAGATTAAGAGTCACTTATGGTTTGTCTCCCTCCCAATCCCATCTTGTTTCATTTATTCTTCTTCTACCCACTTAAGCCTCCATGTTGTATCACTACTTCCTCATATCAGGGAGATCATATGATAGTTGTCTTTCTCTGCTTGACTTATTTCGTTAAGCATGATACGCTCTAGTTCCATCCATGTTGTTGCAAATGGCAAGATTTCATTTCTTTTGATGGCTGCATAGTATTCCATTGTGTATATATACCACATCTTCTTGATCCATTCATCTGTTGATGGACATCTAGGTTCTTTCCATAGTTTGGCTATTGTGGACATTGCTGCTATAAACATTCGGGTGCATGTGCCCCTTTGGATCACTACATTTGTATCTTTAGGGTAAATACCCAATAGTGCAATTGCTGGGTCATAGGGCAGTTCTATTTTCAACATTTTGAGGAACCTCCATGCTGTTTTCCAGAGTGGCTGCACCAGCTTGCATTCCCACGAACAGTGTAGGAGGGTTCCCCTTTCTCCGCATCCTCGCCAGCATCTGTCATTTCCTGACTTGTGGATTTTAGCCATTCTGACTGGTGTGAGGTGATATCTCATTGTGGTTTTGATTTGTATTTCCCTGATGCCGAGTGATATGGAGCACTTTTTCATGTGTCTGTTCGCCATCTGGATGTCTTCTTTGCAGAAATGTCTGTTCATGTCCTCTGCCCATTTCTTGATTGGATTATTTGTTCTTTGGGTGTTGAGTTTGCTAAGTTCTTTATAGATTCTGGACACTAGTCCTTTATCTGATATGTCGTTTGCAAATATCTTCTCCCATTCTGTCAGTTGTCTTTTGATTTTGTTAACTGTTTCCTTTGCTGTGCAAAGGCTTTTGATCTTGATGAAATCCCAGTAGTTCATTTTTGCCCTTGCTTCCCTTGCCTTTTGCGTTGTTCCTAGGAAGATGTTGCTGCGGCAGAGGTCGAAGAGGTTGCTGCCCGTGTTCTCCTCAACGATTTTGATGGATTCCTTTCGTACATTGAGTTCCTTCATCCATTTTGAGTCTATTTTTGTGTGTGGTGTAAGGGAATGGTCCAATTTCATTTTTCTGCATGTGGCTGTCCAATTTTCCCAGCACCATTTATTGAAAAGGCTGTCTTTTTTCCATTGGACATTTTTTCCTGCTTTGTCGAAGATTAGTTGACCATAGATTTGAGGGTCTATTTCTGGGCTCTCTATTCTGTTCCATTGATCTATGTGTCTGTTTTTGTGCCAGTACCATGCTGTCTTGATGATGACAGCTTTGTAATAGAGCCTGAAGTCCGGAATTGTGATGCCACCAACGTTGGCTTTCTTTTTCAATATCCCTTTGGCTATTCGAGGTCTTTTCTGGTTCCATATAAATTTTAGCATTATTTGTTCCATTTCTTTGAAAAAGATGGATGGTACTTTGATAGGAATTGCATTAAATGTGTAGATTGCTTTAGGTAGCATAGACATTTTCACAATATTTATTCTCCCAATCCAGGAGCATGGAACATTTTTCCATTTCTTTGTGTCTTCCTCAATTTCTTTCATGAGTACTTTATAGTTTTCTGAGTATAGATTCTGTGTCTCTTTGGTTAGGTTTATTCCTAGGTATCTTATGGTTTTGGATGCAATTGTAAATGGGATTGACTCCTTAATATCTCTTTCTTCTGTCTTGCTGTTGGTGTAGAGAAATGCAACTGATTTCTGTGCATTGATTTTATATCCTGACACTTTACTGAATTCCTGTATAAGTTCTAGCAGTTTTGGAGTGGAGTCTTTTGGGTTTTCCACATATAGTATCATATCATCTGCGAAGAGTGATAATTTGACTTCTTCTTTGCCGATTTGGATGCCTTTAATTTCCTTTTGTTGTCTGATTGCTGAGGCTAGGACCTCTAGTACGATGTTGAATAGCAGTGGTGATAATGGACATCCCTGCCGTGTTCCTGACCTTAGCGGAAAAGCTTTCAGTTTTTCTCCATTGAGAATGATATTTGTGGTGGGTTTTTCATAGATGGCTTTGATGATATTGAGGTATGTGCCCTCTATCCCTACACTTTGAAGAGTTTTGATCAGGAAGGGATGCTGTACTTTGTCAAATGCTTTTCAACATCTATTGAGAGTATCATATGGTTCTTGTTCTTTCTTTTATTGATGTGTTGTATCACATTGACTGATTTGCGGATGTTGAACCCACCTTGCAGCCCTGGAATAAATCCCACTTGGTCGTGGTGAATAATCCTTTTAATGTACTGTTGAATCCTATTGGCTAGTATTTTGTTGAGTATTTTCGCATCTGTGTTCATCAAGGATATCGGTCTATAGCTCTCTTTTTTGGTGGGATCCTTGTCTGGTTTTGGGATCAAGGTGATGCTTGCCTCATAAAATGAGTTTGGAAGTTTTCCTTCCATTTCTATTTTTTGGAACAGTTTCAGGAGAATAGGAATTAGTTCTTCTTTAAATGTTTGGTAGAATTCCCCCGGGAAGCCGTCTGGCCCTGGGCTTTTGTTTGTTTGGAGATTTTTAATGACTGTTTCAATCTCCTTACTGGTTATGGGTCTGTTCAGGCTTTCTATTTCTTCCTGGTTCAGTTGTGGTAGTTTATATGTTTCTAGGAATGCATCCATTTCTTCCAGATTGTCAAATGTATTGGCGTAGAGTTGCTCATAGTATGTTCTTATAATAGTTTGTATTTCTTTGGTGTTAGTTGTGATCTCTCCTCTTTCATTCATGATTTTATTTATTTGGGTCCTTTCTCTTTTCTTTTTGATAAGTCGGGCCAGGGGTTTATCAATTTTATTAATTCTTTCAAAGAACCAGCTCCTAATTTCGTTGATTTGTTCTATTGTTTTTTTGGTTTCTATTTCATTGATTTCTGCTCTGATCTTTATGATTTCTCTTCTCCTGCTGGGCTTAGGGTTTCTTTCTTGTTCTTTCTCCAGCTCCTTTAGGTGTAGGGTTAGGTTGTGTACCTGAGACCTTTCTTGTTTCTTGAGAAAGGCTTGTACCACTATATATTTTCCTCTCAGGACTGCCTTTGTTGTGTCCCACAGATTTTGAACCGTTGTATTTTCATTATCATTTGTTTCCATGATTTTTTTCAATTCTTCTTTAATTTCCCGGTTGACCCATTCATTCTTTAGAAGGATACTGTTTAGTCTCCATGTATTTGGATTCTTTCCAAACTTCCTTTTGTGGTTGAGTTCTAGCTTTAGAGCATTGTGGTCTGAAAATATGCAGGGAATGATCCCAATCTTTTGATACCGGTTGAGTCCTGATTTAGGACCGAGGATGTGATCTATTCTGGAGAATGTTCCATGTGCACTAGAGAAGAATGTGTATTCTTTTGCTTTGGGATGAAATGTTCTGAATATATCTGTGATGTCCATCTGGTCCAGTGTGTCGTTTAAGGCCTTTATTTCCTTGCTGATCTTTTGCTTGGATGACCTGTCCATTTCAGTGAGGGGAGTGTTAAAGTCCCCTACTATTATTGTATTGTTGTTGATGTGTTTCTTTGATTTTGTTATTAATTGGTTTATATAGTTGGCTGCTCCCACATTGGGGGCATAGATATTTAAAATTGTTAAATCTTCTTGTTGGACAGACCCTTTGAGTATGATATAGTGTCCTTCCTCATCTCTTATTATAGTCTTTGGCTTAAAATCTAATTGATCTGATATAAGGATTGCCACTCCTGCTTTCTTCTGATGTCCATTAGCATGGTAAATTCTTTTCCAGCCCCTCACTTTAAATCTGGAGGTGTCTTCGGGCTTAAAATGTGTTTCTTGGAGGCAACATATAGATGGGTTTTGTTTTTTTATCCATTCTGATACCCTGTGTCTTTTGACAGGGGCATTTAGCCCATTCACATTCAGGGTAACTATTGAGAGATATGAATTTAGTGCCATTGTATTGCCTGTAAGGTGACTGTTACTGTATATGGTCTCTGTTCCTTTCTGATCTACCACTTGTAGGCTCTCTCTTTGCTTAGAGGACCCCTTTCAATATTTCCTGTAGCGCTGTTTTGGTATTTGCAAATTCTTTCAGTTGTTGTTTGTCCTGGAAGCTTTTAATCTCTCCTTCTATTTTCAATGATAGCCTAGCTGGATATAGTATTCTTGGCTGCATGTTTTTCTCCTTTAGTGCTCTGAAAATATCATGCCAGCTCTTTCTGGCCTGCCAGGTCTCTGTGGATAAGTCAGCTCCCAATCTAATATTTTTACCATTGTATGTTACTGACTTCTTTTCCCGGGCTGCTTTCAGGATTTTCTCTTTGTCATTGAGACTTGTAAATTTTACTATTAGGTGACGGGGTGTGGGCCTATTCTTATTGATTTTGAGGGGCGTTCTCTGAACCTCCTGAATTTTGATGCCTATTCCCTTTGCCATATTGAGGAAATTCTCCCCAATAATTCTCTCCAGTATACCTTCTGCTCCCCTCTCACTTTCTTCTTCTTCTGGAATCCCAATTATTCTAATGTTGTTTCGTCTTATGGTGTCACTTATCTCTCGAATTCTCCCCTCGTGGTCCAGTAGCTGTTTGTCCCTCTTTTGCTCAGCTTCTTTATTCTCTGTCATTTGGTCTTCTATATCACTAATTCTTTCTTCTGCCTCATTTATCCTAGCAGTTAGAGCCTCCATTTTTTTTTTAAAGATTTTATTTATTTATTTGACAGAGAGAAATTACAAGTAAGCAGAGAGGCAGGCAGAGAGAGGAGGAAGCAGGCTCCCTGCTGAGCAGAGAGCCCGATGCGGGACTCGATCCCAGGACCCTGAGATCATGACCTGAGCCGAAGGCAGCGGCTTAACCCACTGAGCCACCCAGGCGCCCAGAGCCTCCATTTTTTATTGCACCTCATTAATAGCTTTTTTGATTTCACCTTGGTTAGATTTTAGTTCTTTTATTTCTCCAGAAAGGGCTTTTATATCTCTCAAGAGGGTTTCTCTAATATCTTCCATGCCTTTTTCGAGCCCGGCTAGAACCTTGAGAATTGTCATTCTGAACTCTAAATCTGACATATTACCGATGTCTGTATTGATTAGGTCCCTAGCCTTCGGTACTGCCTCTTGTTCTTTTTTTTGTGTTGAATTTTTACGTCTTGTCATTTTGTCCAGAGAAGAGTAAATGAAGGGGCAAGTAAAATACTAAAAGGGTGGCAACAACCCCAGGAAAATATGCTTTAACCAAATTAGAAGAGATCCAAAATCGTGAGTGGGGAGAAAGGGGATAAAAAGAGGTTCAAAAAGGAAGAAAGAAAAAAAAAAAAAGAAAAGAAAAGAATTTTTAAAAAAAGAATACACCTAAGAAAAATGTAAAAAAGAAAAAATATATATATTAGATAAACTAGTATAAAATCGTTAAAAAAGAAAAAGGTAACAGTTTAAAAAAAATTTTACCCGAAGGCGAGAAAAAAAAAAAATGAAAAAGAAAAAATTAAATTAACTGCAAGACTAAAAAAAATCATAGGAAAAAAGCCATGAGTTCCGTGCTTGGCTTTCTCCTCCTCTGGAATTCTGCTGCTCTCCTTGGTATTGAAACCGCACTCCTTGGTAGGTGAACTTGGTCTTGGCTGGATTTCTTGTTGATCTTCTGGGGGAGGGGCCTGTTGTAGTGATTCTCAAGTGTCTTTGCCCCAGGCGGAATTACACCGCCCTTACCCGGGGCCGGGGTGAGTAATCCGCTCGGGTTTGCTTTCAGGAGCTTTTGTTCCCTGAGCGCTTTCCGTAGAGTTCCAGAGGACGGGAATACAAATGGCGGCCTCCTGGTCTCCGGCCCAGAGGAGCCGAGAGCCCAGGGCCGCACTTCTCAGTGCGCGCTCAGAGAACCGCGCCCAGTTACTCCCTTCTGCCTGACCTCCGGCCGCGCTCCGAGCTCACCGAGCCTGCGACCGGTTCAAGGTAACACGGAGCTGTGAGCTTACTGTCGGCTCTGTCTCTGTAGCCGGCTTTCCCGTTCCAATACCCGCAAGCTCTGCGACACTCAGACACCCCTGATCCTTCTGTGACCCTGCGGGACCTGAGGCCACGCTGACCCCGCGTGGGCTTCGCCCCGGTTTAGCCTCTGGAGCGATGTCCCTCAGCGGAACAGACTTTTAAAAGTCCTGATTTTGTGCGCGGTTGCTCCGCCGCTTGCCGGGAGCCGGCCCCTCCCCCCGGGGTCTATCTTCCAGTCGCTTTGGATTCACTTCTCCGCCGGTCCTACCTTTCAGAAAGTGGTTGTTTTTCTGTTTCCAGAATTGCTGTTCTTCTTCTCTTCGATCTGCCGATGGATTTTCAGGTGTTTGCAATCTTTAGATAAGCTATCTAGCTGATCTCCGGCTAGCTGAAGCAGTCTCAGCTTGCTACTTCTCCGCCATCTTCCCACTTCTCTCCTCTATAGGCTACCTCTTATAATCACATTATATTCCACCATTTTTTCAGGATCATAATTGTTATATATTCTTACATGTATGCCTGAAGAGCAAATTCAATTGCATGCAATAATTCAAATTCTGAATTTCTAAAGATATATAGTTACTTCTCTAAGATTTTCAAATTAACATAGTATTTGTGTTTTGAATTCAAATTATTTTTAGCATTTTAAAAAATTTCTTAATTCAACTTTATGAAAGCCTAGCAGGATAAAACTATTCAGTAATAGAAACACCAAGTCATTTAGAAGCTGCAACAGTTTTGCTTGTTTTACTTTATATATAAATGATAGTTTGTTATAGCTTAAATTTATTTCAATCATATACACTTTGAGGTTAGTTATATATTAATTTTTAGATAAAACTAATAGAAAATAAGTAAATATTTCCAATAACAAGGGACCTCTGGATAGTTGTTAATCTAAGAAACTAAAAATAACAATTTAGGTACTTAAATTCAATTGTGAAACAATATTAAAGTCAGTTACGCAAATTGTTCAGCATGTTGTTCCTATTTTCACTTTCAATATGGTATGTCTATTGACAGAATTCCTTTTTAATATCCAAAATGTCATATTTTAAAAATATTTTTGAATAGTTGGTGGTTTTGGCTTGGCCTACTTTTCCAGTTACAAATGTAGAAATTAGAAATATTGAAGATAAATGAGCATCGTACATTCAAAGATTACCTAACAGAATATTATCTATATTCTACAAACTTGCATATCTGATCATTTTTTCTCTGTAATTCTTCAAGAGAAAATAATGAAGTATTTGCTTTATAATGTTAATTTGTTATGAAATCAGAGGTAAAATTAGTATATTAATTGTATAGTATACTAATTATATATTACTTTATTAACAGGCACAATATTAAATCTCTTATTTTATTATGTTTGCAAGGTATGCCTAAAATGAATTTATCATCTCACACAAAAGTAATTTTGTTTTAATAATGGTTGAACTTTGGGCTTGAATATGATCTGTGTTCTTCTTTTTTTTTTTAAGATTTTATTTATTTATTTGACAGATAGAGATCACAAATAGGCAGAGAGGCAGGCAGAGAGTGAGAGAGAGAGAGGAGGAAGAGGCTCCCCGCTGAGCAGAGAGTCCAATGTGGGGCTCCATCCCAGGACCCTGGGATCATGATCTGAGCTGAATGCAGAGGCTTTAACCCACTGAGCCACCTGGGTGCCCTGTGCTCTGTGTTATTCTTATAAACATGTCTAGTATTACCCATGTAGAATATAAACCAAACTTAATTTATTGAACATTTTGGTAAATTGAGTCACTCTAGGATCTGCATTATTCAGGCAATGCCGACAAAGCAAAGATTAGACAAGACATACCACTTGTTCATTTTTTCAGCAAGTTTTTATTAAGAACTTTATATGCAATTTGCTATTCCTGGTGATAGGGATATAGCACTAAACAAAGCAGATTCTACCCTAATGAACAATACCTTCAGTAATAAAATGTTGAAAAGATTTAAATGTATGGGGCTTACTAGGATTTTTCTACATGATATGGAGGCATAATAGCCATATAAAAAGGATCGTAGAAATTAATTTTTAGTTACTTGACTAATGATAACATGATAATAAAGTTGAAAATAAATACAAATTAAGAGAAAATCCTAAGCATCAGTAGTTCCATGTGTAGTTCATGGCACATGCTCTTTTTGCTTACTGCAACTAACTCACTACAATTCCAGCAAAAAAATCTTTGGGGAAAAATTAAGCAGTGGTATTTAATATGCTTATTTGTAACATTCAATAGAGGCCCATTAAGGTTCTGTTTCTCCTCTTACCTTTTTCATCATCAGTGTCATTTTGGATCATTACTATTTACATTGCCATTATTATCATCAACTTCTTCATTATTCTTACTGTTTTCATTAAATGTTTATTGAGTGCTTACTGTATTGTTGTTAAGGTATTAGGTGTGATATGTGATTGAAGTCCCACTTCAAATTCACTTCAATTATAAATAGCTTCACAATTCATCCTACTGATCAAAACAAACAATTTGGGTATATTTTACTTTCCTTATTGCTATCATACTTTGCATCAAATCTATTAGCTAAAGATAAAGCTCAAGCACCAATCATCTCTTACCTGAACTACTAAAATACCTACCTTACCCAACTGACTTCTCTGCTTCCACTCTTGTTTTCTACACATTCCCCATAGAGCAGCTGGATGTCCTTCTTACAGTATTAATCAGATAAGGCGACATTTTCTCTGGACTCACCAAAATTATCTTTATCATAATGTATTAGTTTTCTGTTGGTGCTACAACAAATTATCACAAATTTAGTATCCTGATATAGCACATATTTATTGCTAAGTTCTAGAGTTCATAAGTCTGAAATAGGTTCATTGTGCTAAAACAAGGTATCAGAAGTGCTGTGCTTTCTGTGGAGATTCTGGGGCCAATCTGTTTCTTTGACTTTTGTAGCTTCCAAAGTCTATTCATATTCTTTGGCGTATGGCCTCCTTCCATCTCCAAAGCCAGCAATGGACAGTCAGATTTTTTCCATGCTTCATCAGTCTGACACTGACTGTTCCTGTCTTCCTCTCTCATATTTAAGACCATGTCATTATCTTAAGCCCATTCAGAAAAACCAAGATAATCTTGTTTTAAGGGCAAATGGTTAGCAAACTTAATCCCATTTAAAATATTAATTCTCCCATTCTCCCATACCATGTAACATAAAATATTCATAGGTCCTAAGGATTAGAATTTGGACATCTTCAGGGACCATTCTGCCTACCACACATTTTTATTATAATTTCATATAATTTTCCCTTAATGATCTTTTCACTTTCATTTCTTACCATTCTGTACATGTTGCATCTAAGCCATAGTGAGCTCTTTGTTGTCTCTTTAAAACATGAGTTTCATTTAAATGATGGGGGACATAATATCATCTTTTCCTTCTTTCTTGAACAGGAAATCGTCTCAAAGATGCATGTGTCAATTTCTCCTTTACTTCCTTTTAGTTACTCAAATGTCCAATTTCCAAAAAGTCCTTCACTAACCAACCTATTGATTATATTCTCTGTCACTATTATTTCCTTATCCTGCCTTACTTTCTTTTATATATACATATAAATGTTTTTTATTATTATCTGAGTCCCTCATGAAAATGTGGGATGAATTTGAATAATGTTGGTGTATGCCTTAAAAGCCATTACAATTTTATTGGAGATGTTAGATATTTAATTTAAAGAACAGACATCAGGGTATAAAAAAAAATTTAAGATTATCTCTGATGATCTAATTGGCAGGTGAATTTGCCTATGTTAAGTCTCCTGAAATAGAACAGAAACTTTGGTTATGACATATTTGGGTTATTTTCTAGTACAGTTGTTCTCCAGCCTGGCTGCACATTATAACCACTTGGAAAGCTTTACAAATATTTATCCAAGGGTAATTCCTCACAAAATAAAGATTTAATTGGCACCAAAACCTTTAAAATGTTCTCAAGTGGTTCCAATGTTTAGTCAAGGTTGAGGGCCACAGAGGACCATAGTTTATGTGTAGTGAGAATACTTAATAAATGCTAGGGTCTGCAAACAGGGAAAGAAATGCTTACATGTAACAAATTAATGGTTATTTTATACTGTGCTTTATTGAAGTAATAATATTTAATTAATAAAAAACATTATAATGTCTTCAATCTAATTTATGGATATAATAAACATAAATAATTTCTTTAAATGTCCAATAATTGAGTCATTAAAAATTATGTTTCCCACTACTAAAGTATATAAATTATTGGGTTTATGTAACTAAAATGACCTTTTTATGCCCTCAAAATAAGGTATGATTTTTTTTTTTAAAGATTTTACTTATTTGACAGACAGAGATCACAGGTAGGCAGAGAGGCAGGCAGAAAGAGGAGAAAGCAGGCTCCCTGCTGAGCAGAGAATCCAATGGGAGACTCGATTCCATGATCCTGGAATCATGACCGGAGCAGAAGGCAGAGGCTTTAACCCACTGAGCCACCCAGGCACCCCGTAGGTATGATTTACTTCAAAATTTTTATCTGCGTAGCATTCTCAGAAGTAATAGTTCCTTTTGTTTTCTCTGGGTAGAAGTATTCCGTATTCTTGTCATAGCAGTAGTAATTTCATTTAAATCACAGATGGGATATGGGTATGGAAATCTGAACAATCGAGAACAGACATTACCTAAAACTTCCTGGGAGGTTGTTCTGCTTGTATCACTTTTTTCTCTAAGACAGAATGCTTCTTCTAGGATCCCTCTAAGTAAGGTATGGTGAGTATGAGCTGTTTTCACTTTCTATTGCTTTTTTAAAAAATTATTTTTATTAACATATAATGTATTATTTTCCCCAGGGATACAGGTCTGTGAATCATCAGGCTGACACATTTCACAGCACTCACAATAACCCATACCTTCCCCAGTGTCCCTAACCCAACCACTCTATCCCTACCTCCGCAACCCCCAGCAACCCTCAGTTTGTTTTGTGAGATTGAGTCTCTTTTTTCTTAAATTATTTGTATTAACATATTATGTATTATTTGCCCCAGGGGCACAGGTCTGTGAATCATCAGCTTACACATTTCACAGCACTCACCATAGCACATACCCTCCCCAATATCCATAACCCAGCCACCTATCCCTAATTTCCCACCCCCCAGCAACCCTCATTTTGTTTTGTGAGATTGAGTCCCTTATGATTTGTCTCCCTCCTGATCCCATCTTGTTTCATTTTTTCCTTCCCTACTCCCTCAATGCCCACCCTGCCTCTCAAATTCCTCATATGAGAGAGATCATATAATTGTCTTTCTCTGATGACTTATTTTGCTCAGCATAATACCTTCTAGTTCCATCCACGTCATTGCAAATGGCAAGATTTCTTTTCTTTTGATGGCTGCATAGTATTCCATTGTATATATGTATGACCTCTTCTCTATCCTTTCTTTCATCTGTTGATGGACATCCAGGTCCTTTCCATAGTTTGGCTATTGTGGACATTGTTGCTATAAACATTCAGGTGCAAGTGCCCCGTCAGATCACTACATTTATATCTTTAGGGTAAATACCCAATAGTGCAATTGCAGGGTCATAGGGTAGCTCTATTTTCAACTTTTTGAGGGACCTCCATGCCGTTTTCCAGAGCAGCTGCACCAGCTTGCATTCCCACCAATGTAGGAGCGTTCCCCTTTCTCTACATACTCTCCAACATCTGTTGTTTCCTGACTTGTTAATTTTAGCCATTCTGACTGGTGGGAGGTGATATCTCATTGAGGTTTTGATTTGTATTTCCCTTATGCCAAATGATGTTGAGTAAATTTTCATGTGTCTGTTAGCCATTTGGATGTCTTCTTTGTATAAATGTCTGTTCATGTCTTCTGCCCATTTCTCGATTGGATTATTTGTTCTTTGAGTGTTAAGTTTGGTAAGTTCTTTATAGATTTTAGATACTAGCCCTTTATCTGATATGTCATTTGCAATTATCTTCTCCCATTCTGTCAGTTGTCTTTTGGTTTTGTTGACTATTTTCTTTGCTGTTCAAAAGCTTTTGATCTTGATGAAGTCCCAACAGTTCATTTTTGCCCTTACTTCCCTTGTGTTTGGTGATGTTCCTAGGAAGAATTTGCTGCAGCTGAGGTTGAAGAGATTTCTGCCTATGTTCTCCTCAAGAGTTTTGATGGATTCCTGTCTCACATTGAGGTCTTATATCCATTTTGAGTCTATTTTTGTGTGTGGTGTAAGGAAATGGTCCAGTTTCATTTTCTGCATGTGGCTGTCCAATTTTCCCAACACCATTTGTTGAAGAGACTGTCTTTTTTTTTTCAATGGACATTCTTTCCTGCTTTGTCAAATATTAGCTGATAATAGAGTTGAGGGTCTGTTTCTGGGCTTTCTATACTGTTCCATTGATCTATGTATTTGTATTTGTGCCAGTACAGTGCTGTCTTGATGATTACAGCTTTGCTATTCAACATAGTACTAGAAGTCCTAGGCTTGGCAATTGGACAACAAAAAGAAATAAAAGGCATCCGAATCGTCAAAGAAGTCAAATTCACACTCTTTGCAGATGATATGATACTTTATGTGGAAAACCCAAAAGACTCTACTTCAAAACTGTTAGAACTCATACAGGAATTCAGTAAAGTGTCAGGATATAAAATCAACACTCAGAAATCAGTTTCATTCTATACACCAACAGCAAGACAGAAGAAAGAGAAATTAAGGAGTCGATCCCACATACAGTTGCACCCAAAACCATAAGATACCTAGGAATAAACCTAACCAAAGAGGCAAAGAGCCTGTAGTCAGAAAACTATAAATTACTCATGAAAGAAACTGAAGAAGACAGAAAGAAATGGAAAACGTTCCATGCTCATGGATTGGAAGAACAAATATTGTGAAAATGTCTATGCTACCTAAAGCAATCTACCCATTTAATTCAATACCTATCAAAATACCATCAATTTTTTCAAAAAGATGGAACAAATAATCCTAATATTTATATGGAATCAGAAAAGACCACAAATAGCCAAAGGAATATTGAAAAAGAAAGCCAAATTTTGTGACATCACAATTCCAGACTTCAAGCTCTATTACAAAGCTGTAATCACCTATTGCTTTTTAAAAATAATATTCATTCTCTTGTAAAGTCAGATACACTGAGTGACAGAATACAATCTAAATTTATTTAAAGTTATTAAATTTTATTAATTATAAATACTAATGTAATTATTCTTTCTTCAGCCAGTCAATGAGCATAACAGTCTTAGGGTACAAAACAAAACAAATGACTACTTTTGTCAAATAGAATAGACTAAAGGCTATTCTGTAATCATAAAGTCCTGGTGGAGTATCATTGAATATCTGAATCTGCTCAGAACTTATATTTATAACTACCATAGAAAATAACAATTAGCTCTCAATGAAGTATAAGTGTCTATGTTTCTACTCTTTGGTAAAAATTAAGAGTAAAGCATTACTTAAATTTGTGATTTGCTTATGGTTTGTCTATTCACAGACCTGTACCCCTGGGGATAAAAATATATGTTTATAAAAAATAAAAAATTATACAAAAAAAATTTGTGATTTGCTTATGAAATATTTTTGTTCTTTTTGATTTTTATATATTTGCTTTCCTTATTATATTGAAAGTCCTTATGAGTCTACATGTTCTTTCTGTACTCCTCAGATGAGTGATTCTTAACATCAATGAATGGGTCTGTGTTGAAGGGGAACCACAGTTGAATGCATAATCAAAAACCCTGAAGAAAAATTTCATTCAAAATGAAGACCAAAGAAAGGCAAGGCAACAGCATGAGAAATTCCAGGGCTTTTCAAAGCACAGGTTCTCTGTAAACTTTCAATTTAATTTTCTGTAAATGACTTACTTTAAGCAGCAGACTTTTATACATAATATCTATACTGAAAAAGCAGAAATGAGAATATGCTTGAAATTACCAGTTAAAAGTTGAAATCAAATGGCAATAGCCATGACTAAAAAGTGAGGAATAGTGAGAGAAAAGATTAGAACTGGAGATTTCGTTGCATGACTAACCAGTTATCAAGATAGTAGAAAACTTCATTGCCATAGCAAAATGAAAGCAAAATGGACATTTTTTAGATTAACTCAGCAGGTTCAGAAACCAGTCTATGCCTTCAAGCATCTGCTCTTTACATGTCATTGGGAATTGATGTTGACTTCACAAACACACCAGAGAGGAATCCAGCCAAATGAATGAACATTCAGCCTCTTACTCATTCAGATTTTTCTTTTCTCCTGCTGCTTCTTTAAGTAATATGCAGGCTACTTGCAGCAACTTTTCAGATTGCCTTGTTCATTGTCTAATACTCTATTAACTCAGCTCTGGCCTCACCATGTACTTGACTTACAGATCTAGTGGTTGTAGTATTATTCTGAAAAGAAAAGAAATGTATATTTTTAAAAGATTTTATTTATTTATTTGACAGAGAGAGAGATCACAAGTAAGCAGAGAGGCAGTTGGGGGGGTGGCGGAAGCAGGCTCCGTGCTGAGCTGAGAGCCCTATGGATGGATAGATGCAGATGTGGGGCTCCATCCCAGGACCCCGAGATCATGACCTGAACAGAAGGCAGAGGCTTAACCCACTGAGCCACCTAGGTGCCCCCCACCAAAATATTCTGAAATTGTCATTCTTGTTTGGATTTCATTTTCCAGCAAAGAAAGTTGGGTTGTTCATTCTCAGGTTCAGTTAATCTTGAGGATCATAAAAACTTAATAAAATAATTTAATAGGTTAGTGAGAACTGAAATAGAGGCAAAATTAATGTTTTACTTAAAACTTCATTCTTCCCTTTCTCTTTCTTCCTCTCTTCTTCCTTTTATTCTCCTACTACTCTTCCCTCATCACTCATTCTGTCTCTATAAATTTCTGCTCAAACATCTCAAATCCTCTGTTTTCTCAGTGGTGAGGGTGAGTGTGGTCACAGAGAACAGGACTGGAACTTGGATATGGGCTAGGGGATGGGCAGGGAAGTAAGAGTCAGTGTTAGTTGGCTAAGCCTGTTTCATGCATGTTCCTCACAACTAGAAGCATTACACATGCTGAACGTGATGATTTGAATATTCTCATGTTTTAGAGAGAATGTTTAGTGTTTACAGTGAGAAAGTTCTAATAAAATTAAAGAGGATAGAAAATATATAAAAGCTTTATGATGATGAAAAACTTTCATTAATAAAATAAGTTTTATAAAAAGTTCAGCACAACTAAGTTACCTTACTTGTGCCAAATATAAGCAATGTAATTATGTTTCTTTGGTTCAGCTTGCCCTTCTTAGATATGAAACATAAAAATATGAAAATAAATACCATTATGGTAATTTAAATAATTATACTCAATTTTAGAAGAAAATATACTCTTTTCATATTATTTCCTTGGTAACAACATTAAACCCAAAGTTAAAGTCTAAATTTAACATTTCCTTGTAAGAGGCATAAATTGCAATTATTTTCCTAAAATTACTATTGATTACATAAAATCATTCTATAAAAGGTTATTTCACATTGGCCATGCTCATTATTCAAGGGTCTATTATTCTGAATTGAACTGAAATGAGCATTTCTTATTATGGCATCTATAGAAAGATATATTATGTATTATTAAAATCTCCATTTTTGATTAAAGAAATATGGAAAAATTTGAATACATTTGAAAAGAATTTTTCAGATATATTAATGAATTGAAATCTTACTTCCCAAAGTTTTCAAGTAATTTTTTATATGTGGGCATTTGAAACTTTCTTATTTTGGAAATGTGGCCGAGATTGCTAATTACCTATTGAAAAATCTATTCTCTCCTTTTACTTTAACAATACGAATATATTGCTAGAAGCAAGAAGATATTCAGTTATAAAAAGAACCTTCATGTCTTGGTTTCCCTTTGCAAAATCAAGTTGTCAGAACATATTAAAAGTCATCATGTGGCACCTGGGTGTCTAAATTGGTTAAGTGTCTGACTCTTGGTTTGGGCTCAGGTCATGATCTCAGGATCATGAGATCCAGCCCCCTCATGGCACTCCTTAGTCTGCTTGTCCCTCCCTCTCACCCTCTGCTCCTAGCCCTGCTCATGCTCTCTTTCTCAAATAAATAAATAAATAAAATCTTGAAAAGAAATTAAAAATAAAAATCATTAGGTAGATCTTTGAGGAAAAGCTGGAAGTACTGGTTGGTTCTCTAGTATAAATCTTGTTGACAGAAGATTATTTGAAGTACTAAAGATGAGAACTGATATATGGAAGGATTTTTGGTACCTGCTAGTGACATTGTTGAGATGTTACTAAAACCCAAGTTAATGTATTTGCCACTCAAAAGTCAGTACTCAAGACACAAGCGGTGTTGGAAGGGAAAGTTTGCTTTATTCAGGAGGTTGGCCACCTGGGAAGACAGTGGACTGCTGTGCAGAGACTATTTCCCAGGTTCCAGATTAAGAGTGGGGTTTTAAAAGGGAAATTTAGGGTAAGAGATTACAATCATATTAAGGAAAAAGGTGGGGAAATTTGTGATGACTATATATGAGGAAATATGGAACATTGCTTTGAGCAAACATGCTGTAACATAAATCCCATGTTCACTTTGAAATGGAGTTCAGAACTAGGCAAAATTTGGCCCCTAACAACAAGAAGTTATCTAGGACAAAGAGAAGGTGCTATGGGTGTTCTTTAAGAGCTGGTATAAACTGGATGGGGTCTTGGGCTCATTATCTCTGCTAAGGAATGGAGGATTTTGCTTGTTCACAGGCTGGAACCATATCAGTTGACCTTGAGTCTAGACCACTGCAGAGGCAGATAGTAGATTTGTTAGTGGGACTGACAAGACTCGATAGCTGATCAAGGGGAAACAATTATCTGAAAACAAGCTTTAAACTTTTTACTGGTTTAAACCTCATTAACCCTATGGGTCATGTTTTCAGAGACATACAACCAGCCCTGGACTATCTGCCTACAACTTTAGCTATATTTGAAGGCATTTTTATTTCAAGTCCATTCCCACAAGGTAACACTATTCATCACTGATACCCTGTAAAGTTTGAACACTGTAAAGTTTGAACATTACAATTCAAACTACAATTCTAGGTATATATTCTCTCATTTGTGTTCCAATGGACAGAAATTCAGTACACTTTACCACTTATGATGCACTAATGACTCCTCTACTCCAGCTTTTACTGAATAAGTCTTATCAGAGTTCCATGCAGGAAGCATGGGTAACAGGTTGTGAAAATTTCAGCAACGAAGAGTGGAGGCTGTCGGAGTTACAGAAAATCTTGTATTTATTGATTTGAACTTGATGTTAAAAGATATATTAATGGGTAAAAAGTTCAACATGCAGACAAATAATCATACTAAGACTAACTCAATTTTTTAAAGCATTAAAATACTACTTCTCTGAGTATGTTATTTACTTATTTATTTTCGATGAATACCTTAGTAGTAGTCATTGTGCACCATGAGTTTTTCCTTTAAACTTTGATAAGTTTCTCTCTATATGTTACTTTTTTAAGGAAAAAAATCACATTTATAGTTTAACAACTTTTTTTTTAGGGTTTGAGGGTACATATTTAGGGGACAAACTTATTCCAGGGATATCTTTCTGTTACTCTTCCTATTTTTGTTTGTCTTAGAGATTATCTTAACTTAAAGCTTGGAAAGTAAGTTAAATGTTTTCTATTTTTAATATTTATTATAGGTTCTCACATTAAAACAAATATGCATCAAAATGTTCCATTCAAATACACTATGCAAATATATCTGTGTTGATTGATATGAAATTCTGGTTTAACCTGTGTTGATTCATTACTCCCCTGGAACATTTTAAACTTTCCAGTATTATGATCAGCAAAATCTTCATACACATTCAAAACTGAGGAACTTGCTAAGTTTATTTAAGGCATGCAAAACTAAAAAAAAAGTTCTACCTTCTACACACAGGTTTATCTGTCTTATTAGAAGCTGTATCCATTGGTCTTGGTCCTTCTGTCTGGAGACAATAGAAATATATACTTCTTTATCCAACTGGCATATCATCAAATATTTGATGATACTTAATATTTAAACCCTAGGTCTTTTCTCTCTTAAAATCAGTATAAAACACATTTTTAAAATATTATTACCAACTATTACTGTTACTTTGGCAATTTATAATAATAAAAATGCTGATTACAAGGAAATAAGCAGATTTTATAGAAATGAATACAAATGTATATGGGAATAAAATTACATGATATGTGATACTTGTTTTAAAATTAATCACATACATATTAGTGAATAAACACATATGAAAATTAATAATAGTTCAATCTAGATTATAGTCATATGGAATTTTATCAAATTGTTTTATTTTTAACATATTAGAGAATAATTTCTTTTTATTTAAAGAACTAGATTAAAAAAAACTAAAAAATAAAAAAAGAACTAGATTGCATTGGAAAGAATGATAGATTCCAAGTATTGGTAGGTCATCAGAGATAATTTCTTAAATAAATAAATATTAGCCAAACAACTACAGTTTTGATGCTCTAAAATTTTAACATCTTTCTTACTATATGTTTCAGAAAATTCCGTGCAACATTACAGATATGGTCTGACATAATTCACTAAGCATCTTGTTCTCTGTACTATATTCCTGTTAAAAAAGTCAAAATGTATCACAGAAGTTTTGATAGATTACTCATGCTAATAATTCATAATATACTTTAATTAATTATTTTCTGTAAGAAATAAAGATAAAGGAGGGGTGCCTGGGTAGCTCAGTCAGTTAAGTGTCCTACTTGATTTTGGCTTAGGGCATGATCTCAGAGCTGTAAAATGGAGACCCGCATAGGGCTCTGTGCCGGGCATGGAACCTGCTTAAGATTTTCTCTTTCCCTCTGCCTCTCGCCCTATTCTTACTCTCTCTCATGCATGTGCACACACATGCCTGCTCTCTCTCCTTTTCTCTCAAGTAAATAAATAAATAAATAAATTCTTTAAAAAAAAGATGATAGACAGATCAACAGATGAATATATAAAGATTTTCTGCTATTACACACTTTTGGTTCCTTGTACCTAGGGAATATTTAGCCTGTTAACCTACTCCAGACTGTTAGGATCATTCTGGATTCTAATGATTCCATCAAAATATTTTACTATTATTCCTAGTTTCTTCAGATCAGAAAATCTGGCATATGTAACTTCTGTTATTTCATCTAAATTTTTTATATAAAAGTATAAAGCATGCCAAGTTATACTTAAATTAAATACATTAGGCAACATACTGAATGGGAGAAGATATTTGCAAATGATATATCTGATAAAGGTTAGTATCCAAAATATATAAAGAACTGATGCAACTCAACACCCAAAAAAGCAAATAATACTATTAAAAATGGGGACAGACATGAATAGGCAGTTCTCCAAAGAAGACATACAGATGGCCAACATAAACCTGAAAAGATGCTCACCATCACTCATTATCAGGGAAATGCAAATCAAAACTACAATGAGATATCACTCACACTTGTCAGAATGGCTAAAATCAAAAACACAAGAAACAAATATTAATGAGGATTTGTAGGAAAACGAACCCTCTTGCACTCTTGGTGGATATGTAAACTGGTACAGTCACTGCAGAAAACAGTATGGAGGTTCCCCAAAAAGTTAGAAATAGAACTAACCTACAATCCTATAATCATACTACTATTTACCCCCCAAATACAAAAACACTAAAGGTATATATGCATCCTTATGTTTATTGCAGCAATATTTACAATAGCCAAATTTTGGAAACAAATGAATGAATGAATGAATGAATGAATGAAGAATATGTGGTATATATATACAATGGATTGTTACTCAGCCACAAAAAAAAAAAAAGAGGGGCGCATGGGTGGCTCAGTGGGTTAAGCCGCTGCCTTCGGCTCAGGTCATGATCTCAGGGTCCTGGGATCGAGTCCCGCATCGGGCTCTCTGCTCAGCAGGGAGCCTGCTTCCTCCCCTCTCTCTCTACCTGCCTCTCTGCCTGCTTGTAATCTCTCTCTGTCAAATAAATAAATAAAATCTTTAAAAAAAAAAAAAAAAAGAAATCTTCTCATTTGCAACAGCAAGGACCGGTCTAGAGAGTACAATGCTAAGTGAAATAAGCCAGAGAGAGACAAATACTGTATTGTTTATGGTCATTTGGTTAAGTGTCTGTCTTCAGCTCTGATCATGACCTCGGGGTCCTGGGATTGAGCCTCATATGAGGCTCCCTGCTGAGCAGAGAGTCTGCTTCTCCCTCTTCCAATCTCTCTCTCAAGTAAATAAATAAAAACTCTTAAAAAAAATAAAATGAAGACATTAAAATAAGTTCATTGAAAACAAACACGTGACCAAAAAATTACCCAAATTGGCAACAGTAGCTTATTAAGCAATATTTCTTTAAAATGTTATGAAACATTTCACAAATAAATGGGCATAAATAATGACATGTAAAACACCAAAGCACTTATTGCACATGTTGTATATACACTATTATCAATATAGTGGAAGTTTTTGCTCAGCACTTTTGTGTTTTCTATACTCTCAACCACACTTGGTTTATGTAAATTCTGTGAATTTTATTGTTGTTTATTACACATTTGTGTATCCCTAACCTAATTATACATATACTGTGTATAACTATGTACATACACATATACATACACATGTGTATGTATATATACATGTACACATAATTACTTTTCATGTTTTAAAATTCATGTTTAATTATAATCTGTATATTCTCCTGAAGCTGGCTTATTAAGATTTTCCTATTAAAGTATTTCCTACATATATGAATATGTATAACATCAGTGATCTCTCATCAAAGCTGATCAACTAATATTCTTACTGACTATCTGGTTCTACTAGCAACAAAGACCAATGTTATGATCCTTTAAGGAGACCAATCAATATCTTGGTGGCAAGTTGATAATAGGGCATCCTTTCTACTCTAGAAATAACATATCGTCTTAATCATGTTTAGCACATATTCATGTTTTAAGTTATCCCCTTTGCCCACAGACTTTACCTAGCATTATTATCAGAGGCTCACCGAAGTTTCATTTACTAAAAAGGGTGATCCTGCATAACAAGTCTCAGATTTAGAAAACTACTTTATGGAAAATGTGAAATTACAGTGGTTACATTATCATGAATTACTGGTCCCAGCAGATGCTATATCATCTGGAAGTTCCTGTCCTGAAAAAACACTGAGGTGACCTCTTGAAAATGTAGCAGAAGCACCAGCTTGGTGATTACACCCTGTGAGGCTGGCACTTATCCTTCATGATGCAGAACATTCCTTAAATCAATGGACATTGTATGGTTCTTTAATTTTAACAGATAGAATAAATGGGCCTAGAAACAAAGCATTGAAGTAGGAGTGGCCCTGCTCTCAGAGAGTGAGTCAGTCCTACTGACTTGCTTAGGAAATTAAAGTTTCCACAGTCTTAGTCTCTGTGAATCTGAAAGTCCTGCTTCTTGGGGAATGAATATTGTAGGAGGGACTGAATAAGACCAGGGAGAAGAATCATAATCCAGACAGAGAGAATAGCAATATTTTGATGTGTCTTCCACAGTGTGAGTTGAAGTATCAGTGATTCATGGCATTCTTCTCACAGGTTCACAGCCAACAGGAAAAATACAAAATATTGATTTTCTTCCTAGCTTCTATATAATTATTATTTTTTCTTCATTTCTTTCTAAATACTTTGTTCTATGATTGTGTTCTGTGAGTCAACTTTTTATTCTTTCATTTTATACCACATTCAATTTCTCTAAGATTCCTTGTATTCAGATTATTTCAGTAAATTCAGCGGTCACAAGCCGTATCTAAATTCTAATCCTTAAATTATGCAGAATTATATATTGTTAAGCATCCACTCCTAGAAATTTTTCTTTAGCTTCTATGACAGAACTATTCACAGTAAAATGAGCAGTATGGTTAAGAAGAACTAGGATTGGGCAGGTTTATCATTCCACAATTTACCAAGTTCACCAGTATGAGTTCTACTTCTGTCTCTGTCAAGGTTATTCCAGGGTTATTGACACTGACAGAATGTTTATGTTATCCAGATGCTGGTCAAAACATGCATGGAATATTACTCAGCCATCAGAAAGGATAAATAACTATCATTTGCAGCAACATGCATGGAACTGGAGGGGATCATGCTAAGTGAAATAAGTCAACCAGAGAAAGACAATTATCATATGGTTTCACCCATATGTGGAACATAAGGAATAGCACAGAAGAACATAAGGAATAGCACAGGACCATAGGAAGAAAGGGAAAACTGAATGGGAAGGAATCACAGAGGGAGGCAAACAATGAGAGACTCTGGGAAACAAACTGAGGCTTTCAGAGGGGAGGGTGGTGGAGGGGATGGTGTAGCCGGGTGATGAGTACTAAGGAGGGCACGTTTGTGATGAGCACTGGATGTTATACACAACTAATGAATCATTGAGCACTACATCAAAAATTAATGATGGCTAATATAATATAATATTTTGGCTAATTGAACATAATAAAAATTTTTAAAAAATTTAAAATGTGCATTCTTCTGATCCTGGGATCATGATGTGAGCTGAAGGCGGAGGCTTTAATCCACTGAGCCAGGCGCCCTGAACCCATGCATCTTTGATCAGTTGTTTTCAACAAGTGTTTTAAGGCCATGAGACAATGAGAGTCATGAAAAAAAGAATAACCTTTCAACAAATGGTGTTAAGACAATGAACACGCCAAAAGTGAAGTCAGACCTTACCTCACCTTATACAAAAATTAACTCAGAATACATCAAAGACAAATGTAATAGTTGATATTCTGGAATTCTTATAAGGAGGCATAGATGTAGATTATTTTAAGCTGAGCAAAGAAGTTATTTTAACATATACTGGAAGGGAAAAAGTCTATATCATTAAAATGACTCTAAGTTTGACTTATAACTAATTCTATTGGATATTGGGTTATCTAATTTAAATGATTTAATGCACTTTTTGTTTTCCTCCTTTCCTTTTTGCATATATCAATGTATGAAAAGTGTTCATGGCTATTCAAACCCCTATATTAAATGGAGAACAGGATAAAGAATCACTATTCTAATATATTATTTATGAAGCAGATCCTTAAAAACAAATTATTTGGAAGAGAAAGTATGAAAATACCTTCTGCATCAAGATATGATACTATGATATCTGACTATAAGCCTTGATATCAGACACTTCTGTTCACAAATTCGTTGTCTTTGTCTTATTAACTTTATGACCTTAAGTCATATACACCCTCTGTGTTTTAGACTTTATATCTGTCAAATAGGAACAAAACATTTCTATATCACATAACAATTTGCAAATTGGCATCAATTAGATGCCTTACCTTAAACTAATCACATTTGTACACCTTGGAAATGTTTAAAGATAACCAGAGATTTTACTAACATGATTGGCATTTCATTTGGGTTAAATTAAAAACAAAACATAAATACAGTAAATGTACATCCAACAGCAGCCCAAGAATCTATCATGAAAGATAAACACTGCAAGTTTACCAGATAGGCAAGGCAAAATTTGCTGTGAAATGAAGTTTAACTCTATTTTCTTTTTTAGCTTTACTAAGGCATAATTCAAAAATTAAATTGTGTATATTTAATTTGTACAAAGTGACCATTTGAATGGGTATACTTTGGTATAGGATTACCACAACCAGTTAATTACCATATCAATTATCTCTCAGAGGTGGTGTGGGTGGGTATGTGTGTCTGTGTGTGTGTGCGCATGCACACGTTTGTGTTGAGAACACCTATGGCCTACCCTCAGCAAATTTCAGGTATACAACAATTAAGCATAGCCATTATGTTGTTTATTAGATCTCTAGAGTTCATTCATTATATAGCTGAAGGAAGACAGAGAATTTTGAAAAGTCAAAGAAGTTTAACTTTTAACAAAAAAACCAACATATTATCAAAACCATCTCCAGCTATATTAAAAGTGTGGTACAGGCATGGCAGGTTGAAATGGCAGCTGTTAAGATAAAATCCTAAAAATTTTCATTTTATAGTATAGAGTGGTTTTAAAGGAATGGAGGAAGGCTTGGTTAGTAGGACTTATATAGGAACATATGAAGGATACAACAAAAAGCGTAGGGCATATATGAAAGTGTATTCTAAACATTTATTTGAAAAAAAAATAAACATTTATTTGTACACATGTGCAAATTTCTGTAATTAATAACAAGAAGCATGGCAGAATAATGTGACTGTTTCAAGAAGCTTTCAAAGGCCAATTTGAACCTGGAATATTTATTTGAGGTGGATCTCTATACTTCCTGAGATTAGCCTACCACTAATTCAAGTCCTATTGCCTTACACAAAAATAAATAGACTACAAACTTGATTTATAAGTGATGTAATAATCAACTATGAACTTTGGTTTTCTATGCCATGGTAATAAAGGTGTGTTGAACTTAAAAGTTTTTAGAACAGAGAAAAAGGCTGATGAGGTAATAATATGCCACGGTTATAAATCATGTTCTTGTTATAGAAATAGTCCTTCAGTTCTTTGTAGTGGTAGTCTATTTGTCTCCTGTCTCTTCTCTATACATTTATTATTATTGAGATCTCTTTTTATGGGGACAAAATGGACAGTTGTGTCCTTTTGAGACTAACAGACTAGAAGATTAGAATCTTCCTTAAAAAAAGTTTTAGCTACTTCAATAGGCCTTTGTTTTGCAAGTATGTTTTGTAAATAGTGGACACTTGTTCTTTTCATTTTATAAAGCAACTATGACTTTACAAGCAAAATGGAATAGAGGTTTGTATCTCCCTACAATCTATTTATCTAATGTATTAGAGTTTCTTAGTTTCAATTTTTGATGTCCATACTCCAAAGATAAATGTGCTATATATAACTGTAGCAGCCACACATCAGTTAAAAATATATGTAAAATTCAGTAAAGACATTACTTGTCTTGAAATGAAATTCATTATTAAAAATGACTTAACTAAGGGGCACCTGGATGGCTCAGTAGGTTAAAGCCTCTACCTTCGGCTTAGATCATGATCCCAAATCCTGGAATTGAGCCCCACATGGGGTCTCTGCTCGGCATGGAGCCTGCTTCTTCCTCTCTCTGTTCACCTTTCTGCCTACTTGTGATCTCTCTCTGTCAAATAAATAAATAAAATATTTTTTAAAAAGGCTTACTAAATTTTCCTTCTCTGCCTAAATTAACTTCATTTTTTATTTCATAAACATTGTCACTGCTTAAATTTTATTTCTTCCGTACTTTTCCTGTTTGTCTATTTTATAGAGAGGTAAGTGCTCAGGCATGAATGTTTAAAAAATGTTCTTTGTAGGAGCACCTGGGTGGCACTGTCTTTAAGCATCTGCCTTCTGTTCAGGTCATGTCCTGGGATCAAGCGGACTTGGGGCTCCTTGCCCAGCAGGAAACCTGCTTCTTCCTCTGCCACTTTCCCTGCTTGTGTTCCCTCTCTCACTCTCTCTCTCTGTCAAATAAATAAATAAATAAATAAATAAATAAATAAATAAATGATTTCTTAAGAAGAAAGTTCTTTGTAGTGGTGAGTTAAAATACATGCTTATATTTGTGGCAATTTGGGGAAAAGGTTAAAAATCAATGTAGTTTTCTCTGATGAGAAGCTAATTGGATAATGTTTGCTTGTATGGTTTCTAATCAAGAAGTTTCATTTTGGGGGGGAATTTAAGATTAAAGCTTCTTTGGAGATAACTTTCAGAAGGGAACCCTTCTATTTGAAATAAAACACCTATAGTTCATTGAAAGCTTACAAGGTCCGGAGAACTCTGTAAGCACTTTATACATTTTTTTCAGATTCCATTGTAATGCTAGCAAAAAGTAAGCTTAAGAAATGAGAGAGAGAAAAGAGAGGTGTCAAAGAAATTTAATTTCCTCAAGATCACAAAGCTACCAAATGGCCGAACAAGAATTCAAACATATATTCTGACACTTGCTCTTGAGTACCTGATCATTGACCGTAACTGCCTCCTAAAAGAAAAAGCAAATGAAAAGGAATGATATATTACTGATAATATTGGTGGAGCTTGGAAATTATTTTCACTTAATGTAGCATCGGGTATATCTAAAAGGAATGGCCAAAGTTTCATAATAAAATTAAATCAAATGGCATCGAAGATACTTCATTGATAAGAAGACATGGCATGTGGAGTACCATTTGACAATATACAAGTAACTATTTTCAAAGAGATCAGAAATACATACAAATTTGTAGAAATGAACATACACTGTTAGATTTCTGCAGTGCCATATCAAGTCAAAAATAGACTATTTGTTTCAGCATTATACATAATCTTAAGATGTATGATTGCTTTTATATTTTTCATCTACATTTGCATTGTGATTTTCCCACACTTAGACATCCAAATATAGAAAAATCTTAGGAATTTATTAATAAAGGGATTTTGAAGTTGAGTCTTTTGGTGCCACCTTCTGGCATGAATTATTGTATAAACTACTCTAAATTCTAGCAAAGTTTCTAATGATTAAGTTAAATTAGCTGATTTTATGTTTGTTCAGCATATAGATTTCTACTTTGAGTTTGCTTTCACTGAGGTCAATATGAGGTCTTGAACTATATAGAGGCAGTATTCAAATTCCATCATAGTATTTAGTATATAACTATACATAGAAAGAAAAAAAATGGGAAAGTAGTGGCATTAAAAAATTAGGACTCTTGGGGCACCTGGGTGGCTCAGTGGGTTAAAGCCTCTGCCTTCAGTTCAGGTCATGATCCCAGGGTTCTGGGATAGAGCCCAGTATTGGGTTCTCTGTTCCGCAGGGAGCCTGCTTCCTCCTCTCTTTCTCTCTGCCTGCCTCTCTGTCTACTTGTGATCTCTATCAAATAAATAAAATCTTTATTTTTTTTTTTAAATTTTTTATTTTTTATAAACATATATTTTTATCCCCAGGGGTACAGGTCTGTGAATCACCAGGTTTACACACTTCACAGCACTCACCTAAATTTTTTTTTAAAAATTAGGATTCTTCTATTAGTTCTATTAACTAAACTTGCCAATAAATTTTAAAATGTTATTTTTTTCTGAGCAAGTAAATATACGACTTAATACCTTTAATCATTCTTTGAATTATTTGCATTTGATCCAATACTATAATGTTTACAGACTCCTTTATGACACTCTACTCAGGTTATTTCTGTTTGATTAGTATGCCATTTAGTGCACAAAACTTAAAATTATGCTGTCTTTATTTGGTACCCATTCCTCTGATAAAAATAGAAAAATAATTTCTGGAGGAAAAAGTAAGGTGAGAACATTTTATTTAATGATGGTGATCTGTTTTTCCTGGAAATTATTAGCATCTAGCATTATTACAGCTAGAACTTAAAAATAAAATTGTGGACTGCAATAAATGCACACTTAGATCATGCTGATCTTATCATTATGCTAATTTTACAGCAAATTTAACCATCTCTAGAAAACCAAAATGGAAAATTTGAGCACAGCAATTTTTAGCTTTTTATTAACTCTTATCATTATTGTTATTAACCATAGTAGTAGTACACATCTTCAAATACACCGGCTTTCTAAATTTGAAAAGGAATCCTTTATTCCTTTGAAAATTTGAATACTGTGTATTCCCAATTCCCTACATATGGCTTTAAAATATTTTTTGCCAGTTATTTTCCCTAATCTAGAGTTCATTCATTTTCTACATATTTAGTTTAAGAAATTACAGAATCTCATTAGAATGTACTTATTACAAGATTCTAGAGGATACCACAGAAAATATAAAATTATCAGATTACCAAACATATATATTTAATATGGAAAAGAAGGGCAGGAAGATGCTCAATTCTCCATAAGAAAATTTCTAAAAGAGAATAATGAGTGTTGAATAGTAAATGAGGTTTTTCAAAATATTTATTAATCTATATTTTATTAATCTAATTATTATTAATGTAATTATATTAATCTAATTATTATTATCTATTATTATTATTTTAAAGATTTTATTTATTTATTTGACAGAGAGAGATCACAAGTAGGCAGAGGCAGGTAGAGAGAGAGAAGGGAAGCAGGCTCTCTTTTGAGCAGAGATCCTGATGCAGGGCTAGATCCCAGGACCCTGAGATCATGACCTGAGCCCAAGACAGAGGCTTTAACCCACTGAGCCACGCTGGTGCCCCTCTATTATTATTATTAATCTAATTCCTCTCAGGTGATATTTCAGATATTTCACAATCTCCTTTCCTTCCTTCCTCTCTCACTTTCTCTCTCTCTCTCTCTTTGTGGTTTAAGGTTTTGACTTTTTTATATATACCTAAATTTCCTTTCTTTTTCTTTCTTTTTTAGGAAGCATCATCCAAAACATTTGGTCTAATGATTCAAAATAGAACTCTCTATCAATGCATCTAGATGCATCTATGTATGTATCTATCATCTATCTACTTTTGACTTTTGGTATTTCCAAGTTGAACAAATAATTTCAGTACATGGCTTTTTAGTCAATATTTTCTAAATAATGTGTTACTAAGATTTATATTATTAGATGTGATTATTAGATTATGAAAAGAGGAGAAATAAATGCTTAAATTTATTTATATATATTGTATGAATATGTAACATTGCACATTAATTAAAACATGGGGCTCTGGAGCCAAACAACCAGGATTTCAATCACTATACAACATTTCTACTGATTCTTATCTCTGTGAAAATTGCCAAGTTGTTTAGTCATTTAAGTCTTTACGTTTGGAAAGAAAATGTACCTAATCACACTAACCTAAGAGTACATCTAAAACATTTAACCCAATTCTTTTTTTTTTTTTAAGATTTTATTTATTTATTTGACAGACAGAGATCACAAGTAGGCAGAGAGGCAGGCAGGGGTGGGGGTGGGGGGGAAGCAGGCTCCCTGCCGAGCAGAGAGTCCAATGAGGGGCTCAATCCCAGGACCCTGGGATCATGACCTGAGCTGAAGGCAGAGGCTTTAACCCACTGAGCCACCCAGGTGCCCCAACATTTAACCCAATTCTTAACTCAGGTTAATTATATCATTATTAATGCTTCATATGTACAGGAAAATTTGAACATTTCTATATGTATTAACTCAGATGATTTTCATATTTAATCTGAAATACTGTTTTTGTCATGTTCAGATTTAATATCAAAATGGCTCTTAACCTCATTTAAGTATTCTGTACTTCCATATTACGTAGTAATAATTTTTCTTTTTTTTTGTTTGATTTGAGTTAGGTGTTGTTGAATGTTAGTCAATATTAAAATGGGCTTTTTAGCTCAAAACTCTGAAATATAGAAGTTATACATCAAATTATTTTTGTTGTTGTTTTCTGAAAAAGCAAAAAAAATGTTTTGAGTACCAAGGTTGAACAAGGAAATCTTTAATAGAAAATTAGACACTTAACTGAATATAGACGAGTGGCAAATTCCTTTTCAAGATAACTATGAAATAGCTCTAGATAATATACCTTATCTAAAACTTTTCCATTTATAATTTAATATGTAAGCCCCACAAAATATTATTGACTCTTTGCCTTTTTTAACATTGATTCACATATATTACACTCAGTATATTTCCTCTTTCTTAAAAATGACAACATGTTATTAAAACCAGAAGTGTGACCACATGATAACCAAGCTTGGTTTCACAGTGTTTCCAGGTACTATTTGAATGTTCCTGAAATGTTAATGTCATTGATGCAGATTGAAAAGAAGTGAAAAATTCCTGTCTATCTATCTATCTATCTATCTACCTATTTATCTATTCTAAATTAGACCTTTGACCCAAGAATGGTACTCCTTTAGTGGGGATGGTCATCCTCTTAGAGCACACAGCTTCCAGAAGGAAGCACATGGAACAGTGATGGAGGACAGGGACACCTGCCTAATCACCCAGAGCAATGGAATCCACTCTGACAATCAGTGGGGTGAGAGATGTTGTAGGCAGATCACCCTCACATTCTGTTCTACTCCATCCAGTTGTTTTGAATAAATTATTAACAATGGGCTATAAACATAAATGAATGAACTAATATAAGAAAGACATTTCATTGAGAGAAGGTTTCTGGAACTAACTTCTTGTGTGCTCTGGAGAAGTTTTTAAACTTCTCCAAGGCCTTGTTTCTTTGTGTGTGAAATAAGGGTTTTGAAGTCAATAACCCTTTCAATTTTATCAGCTGTGAAATTATATGAGTATATGTTTCTGCCAGCCAGAGGAATATGAATGTATTGGGACACTTTACTGTACTAATTTATTTTGTTCTTGCAGCTGGAAGAGAATCTTAGGATAAATAAGTAACTAGAATTGACAAATCTTTATATATTGTATGATCCTCATTTGTCTCAAGGTTATACTAATGGATAGTATGTTTCAGAGTCTCAAAGAGAAGTTACATGCACCCTGGTGATTATCCTTATCCAAGCTTTTATGTGGGAATCTTGACCTATTCATAGGAATTCATCAGGTATATAGAAGAGGAAGAGATACATGTTGATATGTTTTGTTTAATGAGGGTGTCCCCAAGATAATGAGACTTGAAGTTTGGGGTGGGTTCCATGTGGCAGGAACCTCTTCAATTGCAGGATCTGTGGCAGGTAATGGAGTGTGTCTGTGTGTGTGTGTTGTGTACTTTAAAAATATACATGAGATGGTAAGGAGCCAGTATGATACTATCTCAGTTATTGTTATTTTATGATTAAACTAGATATATGATACTTTGAGGCCTACAGATTCATTTTTTTTATTTCAGTTTTTCTTGAATATATTTGACCCATTGGTTTTTCATATGCATGATTAATTCAATTTGCCAAAAATGTGCTGGAATTAAATTTGAGATTAAACTGAATCAATAAAGTGGTTTGGAGATAAATTATATCTTTTTAATATTGAACTTTTATCGGTGAAAATGGTGTATATTCCACTTGCATAGCTTTTCTTTGATAGTTCTATGTAGTTTTTTATATTATTATATTTTGAGCATATTATATTTTGTGGCTACTTTAAATAATATCATGTATAAAGTAGATTTTTGTTATTATTATTCAGCAAAGTTTCTAATGTACTTAAATTTCATTAAAACCCTAAGTTAACTTTTAAACTCATATTTTACAACTCCTATAAAGTTATAATAACATACATGGCCTCTTTCCCTAAAATGTCTTAAAAGGACCAATCAATAATACAGTCCAACATATATTACTTCAGTTAATATTAGCATTTTAAAATATTTCTTCATGAGTATATGTGCTTTGCGTTTCTGTTTAAAGCGCATTATCACAGAACTCCTGCTCCCACTCCACATTCTAGTTCAATGATACACTAAATATTTTTTTGCTGATGATATGTGTTTGAAACTTTTAAAGAGATTGATTCTCTTGTGTTAAGTTAGGAAATGGAAAAGAATACCAAAATACATTTTAATTTATGATGTGTTCTTTAACTACAGAAATTATGTTTAAAAATTTGAAATTTACTTTGCTTTCTACCTGATATCATTCACCATTCTTAGTATGTTTGCTGAAGTATAATATTGAGAGAGAGAGATTATATTAGAAAAAAGATAATCCATCCTTAATATTATAGAATTCCTTTATATAATATAACTTTAATAGTTTTGTCAACATTATGTTTCCTGTGAAACAGAATAGAAGATTGCATATTCAATAACTTTTTGATTGCACATGAAGTTGAATGTGTCAGTTTACCAAGGTAAACAAAACTGAACCTAAGGCAATATTCTATGCTTTATTGGACTGTTAAAGTTTCTGGAATATAATCATATGAGTTTCTGCAGAGTATTGGTGGTGGTTCCCCAGTGAATGTATTGTGTTCTTATTTCCAAGAATACATTGAAAACACAATGATGTGAGCAACGTCATAAATAAAACTCAAAAACCCCTGGTAACTATGTATGATTAATAAACTAATGTATATTAGGAAGTAACAATCAGTGAAATGGAAATAAAATAACCAGGTAAATAATACCTAGTTCTTAAGAAATAGGAAAAATTGAATGTAAAGTTGTTCCATAGAAATTTTATTGTATAATAAGTATAGATAATATCAGATTGTATAATTTAGTAGTGATTTCTAATTCTCTATTACACATTTACCCCTTATTTCTTAGTAAGGGCATACCCTCTCCCCAGCGGGAGGGAAGGAAAAATTGTGACCCTACATATAAGAAGTAGTTTTGGAGGGAAGAAACAATTTTTTTTTCCCTATTGTTGCTGACTACAATGAGTATATGAAATCTGCAGCTCTCTCAAAAAATCTCAGGACATTGGATTAGATGCTGAAGAAGGGATGACAGTAATAAGGAAGTAACCTGAATCCCTTAAAACTTTGTAAAATTGCTCTACAAGTTCTGAATTGCCTACATATATTTTTGTTTTATGTAGCCTAGAAATAGATATTTATCATGTGAAATCATTGTTCTTTAGTTGCTTTCAAGCAATCTAATACTAACAGATTATCATGAGTAAATTTAAATTTTAAAAGTGAGAAAAAAATTGATCAAAGAAAATAAAAAGCAACTATCACTTTTCATCAAAAATTTCATATAGCTATTACATAGATTTCTGATCTTTGCATTATTTGGGGTTGTCTTTCATTTCATTGATATAACTTATTTTACTAAAAAATTGAATTAGATTTTTTTCTTTATACACACAATGATTTGTGAATGACATTTTGTGAAATAGAGGTCATGGTAGTAATATGGTAATCATATCTCATTCTATTAAAAGGGTTTTCCTAAATGAGTTTAAAAAAATATAGTTTGAGAATATTTGGAACCAGTTTTGGTTAAGAATAAATATTAAATATTTGATTTAATTTCTGACATTTAGATTTAGAATAACATTTCACTTTCTTTTAATTTTGATTACTTGATAATTTTTATTAAAAATACTTTGTTAGGGTGCCTGTATGGCTCAGTGGGTTAAGCCACTGCCCTCGGCTCAGGTCATGATCTCAGGGTCCTGGGATCGAGTCCCACATCGGGCTCTCTGCTTCCCTTTCTCTCTCTGCCTGCCTCTCTGTCTACGTGTGATCTCTCTCTGTAAAATAAATAAATAAAATCTTAAAAAAATAAAAATAAAAATAAAAATACTTTGCTAAAACATTTGCTAGAAAAGCTGGATTTTTTTTTTAAGTTTCACTACATTTCAAGGAATAGAAAACAAATGTCTCATAGAGAGAAAACCTTGCAAATAAGATGACTTTAAAAAACATACTTGGCTAATCTCACTCACTTATGGCTCATTATTTATAGATTTTTCTCAGATGTCAATTACCTTCTCCTTACAGGTAGGGAAAAAGTAGAGGAAAACAGATCAAGCACAATTCTAGGTCAATGATTTAAACCAGATGACATGACCTGAGTACACATGTGAATGAAGTATCAAAGAACTTAAGAATTGCATAGGTCTTAAAGGGCTATAGGTTCTTTGCTTCCAGAAATTTCTGTATTGTAACACTATTCCCTTGAAATCTGAGAAAAACAGAATTTGTATTCAAATACATTTGGAAAATATTTTGTATTATATTACCTACCTCACTCATTTGGTCATTTAAGACTTCAAATTGTCTCACACTAATTTGATTTAAGTCATGCAGTACCAGTGAGCATGATATCCCCAAAGGGATGAATATTGGTTCTTGGGGTTGAAAACTTTCTAGATACTATAACAGTTTGTATTAGTATTAGTGGTATGTATTAAATAATTTGACCCTCCCAAGTTCAATGCTACTGGACAACACAAACATGGGTGGGGATGGTGATTAGGGAAAGAAAAATCTAAAAATCTCTATTATTTAATAAAGAAAAATAGATTGTAAAATACTATTTCAAAACATTTTTCTAAATTTTTAATATACGGCTGGCTCAGTCAGTAGAACATCTCATTCTTGATCTCAGGGTCATGAGTTCATGCCTCCATTGAGCATAGAGATTACTTAATTAGTATTTTTTTTTAATTTGCCTAAAAACCAAAACATTCATATATTAAAATACTACCTTTGTTTACCTAGAATTCATTATAAGTATCACATTCCAAAAAATAGACCTTATATAAACAAACTGGAAATTTTTCATGTAAAAATATGTACAATTCCTACTAAAACATTTTTAAATGAAAACAATATTTTTGATAAAGTAGAATTGAATATATATACACATATAATTGAATGTATATACATATAATATATTTGTCCTTTATTTTTTATATTTTATGAAGTGTTTAATCTTCCAGACACTAATGAGAATGCCTCATATAAACCACACATCTATAGATAAAAGTATGGCACTTTTAACAGGTAATACTATAAAATCAGCTTCGATATAAGAGCAAATTATGTGGTAAAGAGATTTTTTTAAAGACAAATGCTTTGAAAATGTGCTGTATACTCTATGATCAATTTAGAATAAATTATAAGTGTTTTGAAATATCATTTATGTGTTATTGAAAATAGTAAAGAAAAACAGTGTTCTCAACATGTCATTGGCATCAGTGCATCTTTTATGACTTCATTAAAAATATGTTAATTGAATAGAATGTATATTCATTAAAAAAGCTGACTCTGTTCTAGTATATATGGATCACACAACTTATGTATGAATTTAAACAAATAAATATCTGTTGCTTAAATAAGATACAGGGAACTAGATAACATTTTTCAGGATGCTTCAGTGAAAGCATAGGGTATTATACTTTTTTTTTGTTCATTTTCTGGAAAGGTATATATTTTCAGTGACACTAAAATATAATAAATAATAAATAATTTGTTATTAGCCTTTATGCAACAGTAAATAGAATATTGTTAAGACTCCATAACTCCAATGAAAATCAAATACTGCAATATTCCATTTATAGCTGAAAAGTATTAGATTCCATCTAAGATTGCATTAAAAAGACCCTGTAGAACAACCTGTCCATAAGCCAGTTTTACCTAGGAAGAAATCATGTAACATTCAACACAAGACAGTGTTGAATAGCAAGATAAATAGAAATTGTTTTTATTGATGGAGAAACTGTACGTTTATCTCTTTTGATAGTAAAATTTTGTAGAATTTTTCTATATAAATTCTCTTAAAAACACTTTCTCATTTTACTTCAGAAAAGTCTGCTTCTATAAAGAAACATCTCTTTGTTTTTTTTAATGATTTTTAAAAATTTATTTATTTTCAGCATGACAGTATCATTATTTTTTCACCATACCCAGTGCTCCATGCAATCCGTGCCCTCTATAATACCCACCACCTGGTACCCCGACCTCCCACCCCCCACCACTTCAAACCACTCAGATTGTTTTTCAGAGTCCATAGTCTCTCATGATTCACCTCCCCTTCCAATTTACCCCAACCCCCTTCTCTCTAACTCTCTATGTCCTCCATGCTTTTTGTTATCCTCCACAAATAAGTGAAACCGTATGATAATTGACTTTCTCTGCTTGACTTATTTCACTCAGCATAATCTCTTCCAGTCCCGTCCATGTTGCTACAAAAGTTGGGTATTCGTCCTTTCTGATGGAGGCATAATACTCCATAGTGTATATGGACCACATCTTCCTTATCCATCCATCTGTTGAAGGGCATGTGGGTTCTTCCACAGTTTGGCGACCATGGCAATTGCTGCTATAAACATTGGGGTACAGATGGCCCTTCTTTTCACGACATCTGTATCCTTGGGGTAAATACCCAGGAGTGCAATGGCAGGGTCGTAGGGAAGTTCTATTTTTAATTTCTTGAGGAATCTCCACACTGTTCTCCAAAGAGGCTGCACCAACTTGCATTCCCACCAATAGTGTAAGAGGGTTTCCCTTTCTCCACATCCTCTCCAACACATGTTGTTTCCTGTCTTGCTAATTTTGGCCATTCTAACTGGTGTAAGGTGATATCTCAATGTAGTTTTAATTTGAATCTCCCTGATGGCTAGTGATGATGAATATTTTTTCATGTGTCTGATAGCCATTTGTATGTCTTTATTGTAGAAATGTCTGTCCATATCTTCTGCCCATTTTTTGACATGATTGTCTGTTTTGTGTGTGTTGAGTTTGAGGAGTTCATTATAGATCCTGGATATCAACCTTTTGTCTGTACTGTCATTTGCAAATATCTTCTCCCATTCCGTGGGTTTGCCTCTTTGTTTTCTTGACTGTTTCCTTTGCTATGCAAAAGCTTTTGATGTTGATGAAGTCCCAAAAGTTCATCTTCGCTTTTGTTTCCTTTGCCTTTGGAGACATATCTTGAAAGAAGTTGCTGTGGCTGATATCAAAGAGATTACTGCCTATGTTCTCCTCTAGTATTCTGATGGATTCCTGTCTCACATTGAGGTCTTTTATCCATTTTGAGTTTATCTTTGTGTACGGTGTAAGAGAATGGTCGAGTTTCATTCTTCTATATATAGCTGTCCAGTTTTCCCAGCACCATTTATTGAAGAGACTGTCTTTTTTCCACTGTATATTTTTTCCTGTTTTGTCGAAGATTATTTGACCATAGAGTTGAGGGTCCATATCTGGGCTCTCTATACTGTTCCACTGTTCTATGTGTCTGTTTTTATGCCAGTACCATGCTGTCTTGGTGATCACAGTTTTGTAGTAAAGCTTGAAATCAGAAAACGTGATGCCCCCAGTTTTATTTTTGTTTTTCAACATTTCCTTAGCGATTTGGGGTCTCTTCTGATTCCGTACAAATTTTAGGATTATTTGCTCCAGCTCTTTGAAGAATACTGGTGGAATTTTGATCGGAATGGCATTAAAAGTATATATTGCTATAGGCAGTATAGACATTTTAACAATGTTTATTCTTCTGATCCAAGAGCATCCCAGACCTATGGGATACAGCAGAGGTGGTCCTAAGAGGGAAATACATAGCCATCCAAGCCTCCCTCAAAAAAACTGAAAAATCCAGAACACAGCAGCTGTCTCTACACGTTAAAGAACTGGAGAATCAACAACAAATCAAACCAACTCCACACATAAGAAGGGAAATAATCAAGATTAGAGCTGAGATTGATGAGGTAGAAACCAGAGATATAGTAGAATGTATCAATGAAACTAGAAGCTGGTTTTTTGAAAGAATCAATAAGATCGATAAACCATTGGCAACACTAATCCAAAAGAAAAGAGAGAAAGCTCAAATACATAAAACTATGAATGAAAAGGAAGTGGAAACAATCATCAGAAGTTATTATCAACAGTTATATGACAATAAGCTAAGCAACCTAGATGAAATGGATGCATTCCTGGAAAAATATAAACTCAAAAATTGAATCAGGAAGAAATTGACAACCTGAATAGACCAATATCTAGTAATGAGATTGAAGCAGTTATCAAATCCTCCCAAAAAACAAGAGCCCAGGACCTAATGGATTCCCTGAGGAATTCTACCAAACTTTCAAAGAAGAAATAACACCTATTCTCCTGAAGCTGTTTCAAAAAGTAGAAGCAGAAGGAAAACTTCCTGACTCTTTCTATGAAGCCAGCATTACCCTGATCCCCAGGCAAAGACCCTACCAAAAAGGAGAATTTCAGATCAATATCACTGATGAATATGGATGCTAAGATTCTCAACAAGATCGTAGCAAACAGGATCCAACAGCACATTAAAAAGATTATCCACCATGACCAGGTGGGATTCATCCCTGGGCTACAAGGATGGTTCAACATTCGCAAATCAATCAATGTGATACAACAAATTAATAAGAGAAGAGAGAAGACCCACATGGTCCTCTCAATTGATGCAGAAAAAGCATTTGACAAAATCCAGCATCTGTTCCTGATGAAAACGCTTAAAAGTATAGCGATAGAGGGAACATTCCTGAATTTCATCAAATCTATCCATGAAAGACCCACAGCAAATATCATCCTCAATGGGAAAAAGCTTGCGTCCTTCCCGTTGAGATCAGGAACATGACAAGGATGCCCACTCTCACCACTCTTGTTCAACATAGTATTAGAAGTCCTAGCAACAGCAATCAGACAACAAAGGGAAATAAAAGTTATGCAAATTGGTAATGAAGAAGTCAAACTCTCTCTCTCTTTGCAGATGACATGATTCTTTATATGGAAAACCCAAAAGACTCCACCCCCAAACTACTAGAACTCAGACAGCAATTCAGCAACGTGGCAGGATACAAAGTCAATGTACAGAAATCAGTGGCTTTCTTATACACTAACAATGAAAATACAGAAAGGGTAATTAGAGAATCGATTCCATTTACTATAGCACCAAGAACCATAAGATACCTGGGAATAAACCTAACCAAAGAGGTAAAGGATCTGTACTCGAGGAACTACAGAACACTCATGAAAGAAATTGAAGAAGACACAAAAAAATGGAAGACCATTCCATGCTCTTGGATCGGAAAACATCTCTTTGTACTAATGCTGTCCTTTATTATACTCCCTCCAAAGAGTTTATCATGAGACTTCAAAGATCATCTCAAAGTTACAACTCCCAAGTGTTTGTCTTCAGCCTAGACTTTTCCCATGAACTTTGAAGTATAAATCTAATTCTATATTTAACACTTCCACTTGGATGCCCAATAAACCACTTAAGCTTAAAATACTCAAAACTGAACTCCAAATATTTTTTCTTCAAACTTGCTCCATCAAGAGCATTTCTCATCTGTTATTACCAACCTCTTCCATTTGGTCACACAAGTAAGATATATTGGAGCCATCTTTGACATTTATCTTTCTCTTAGACCATTCAATTAATCAGGAAATATTTTTCCTTCTACAACTTGCCACTGTCTCTCTGAATTGCTCTACCAGTACTCCACATTACTGGTATCTCTAGACTTTATTATTATATGTCTATTTTTACTCTTATCCCTTAGAGTTTATTGAATACAGCTAAATAGAGCTCTTCTGTAATCTTATCTTTCGTAAATCTTACCCTGTCATCCTGTGTACAAACCATTCAAATTGTAAATTTCATCAAATCAATTGCATCAGTATTAAATAGCTTACCTTTTGGACCCATTTCGTTCTACTCTTTTCCTTTATTATGTTGCTTCAGCTACCCCTGTGCTTTCCTCACCCATATCAGAATGTCTCCATTTTGGGATTTTTACATTTTTTCCTCCCAGATTTCCAAATACCTGGTTGCCTGAACTCCATCCATTTCCCTCCCCAAATGTCATCTCTTTCATTAAGTTTTCATTTACCATTTAAATGAACCTGCAGGGGTGCCTGAGTGGCTCAGTTGGTTAAACATCTGCCTTTGGCTAAGGTCTTGATCTCTGGGTCGTAGGATTGAGCCCCCAGTCATTGGGATCCCTGCTCAGCAGGTAGTCTGCTCCTCCCTCTGCCCCCCAGTCTTTATTTTCTCTCTCTCTCTCAAATAAATTAAAAAAAAATCCTAAAAATATAAATGAACTTATAAGTTACCACTCTTCTTCCTGAACTCTTTGACTCCTCTTCTGCCTTCTTTATCATCTGTTTCACCTCCTTCGATTGTGAGGTTCATGAGAACAGACATACTCTTCCTATCCCTAATATATCAAGCAAAGTTTGCTATAAAGAAAGTACTAACTATTGAATATACCATGGAATGACCAAGTGAATGAATAACATTTTTAATAACATTTAAGGTAGTTTAAAAAATTGTATACTTGAAATATTCAAAGAGATCATTAGAGCAATAAGAAATAAAGCTTTACTCTCAAAAAGCAAATGCTTTGGCCATATGATGCTTTGAGACTAAGTAAAAGAAAAAGTTTAGAGTACAGTTGTTTAAAATGTCAATTTAATGACATAACCTTAAAATATATATAAATTTAGTATGTTTTTAGATTACTCTTGGGATTCTTGGATCTTAAAGTTGTTAATTTTAATTGGTTAAGATTTTTCTGACTACATATCATGACCAATAATTGACTCAAGTCAAAGAAATATCTCCACCAGGCATGGAACAACCTAATTCATTTCCCCTCTTAATTGAATTTAAATATAAAATAATTTGGGTAATTTTCAGTTCCTTAAGTGAGACTAAATTAAAAAAAAAAAAAAAAAAAAAAGAGAGAAATCATCCAGACTAAATGAACTACTTAACTGAAAGAAACACTTCTACAGTTCTGCAGGTGGTAACTGTACATAGTTCCCTCCTGAAGTTAGGAGGTGTGATTAATATGTGAAACTATGTAATTCTTAGTTACCCAGAGAAAGGAAGAAGCATGAGGATTTAAGCCCTTCCTACTGTTGCAAAAAGGAAGGGAGTCATAAAAATCGCTTTATTTCCAGTATGAAGGATTACCTGGTAAAGAACTTCCCAGATGTCTTCAAACTCATTAGAATTAGTCAAAGGTAAAAAACATTTTAATAGTAAGTTCAATCTCCTTTCAACATAGGTCAAGAGTTAACTTTTGACCGAGGCCTAAAGTCCATGCTGTATTTGAGACTTCCATCTAATTCTATAGAGATAAAGAGGAAGTGTGAGCCTTTAATTTAACAAGTGGATCCATGGAAGTCTGGACCCATCTAAAATGCCCAATTAGGGCCAGGAACCAGGTGGTGGACTCATTTCTCCCTTAATATATATTAGAGTAAATTCAAAGACATAAGACATACTTCCTCTAGGCTTTATCATTACTATAAGATGCCATGGAGGTTCTCACTGTGGAATTAAATCACAGCTTTCCCAAACTCCTTGGCTCCGGTGACACCTTGACTTTTTCACCCACTATCTATCTTGAATCTACTATAACCACATTCATTCTACCTTTTCTATATTTTTGTTATTCACCATGAGAAAGCCCCAATTTCCAGATCATTTTTTAACTACTATACTCGAAAATCCAGAGAGCTCTGTGCAGCCACTAAATATCATTTAGTACCTTTTAAATTCTACTGTTGATGGATATTGGGCTATTTCCAGGTTTTAATTATTATTATTACTAATAATGCCAGAAACATTCTTGTACATGTCTCCTTGTCTTGTACATGTCTTTTGTACATGTCTCCTTGTCTCCTTTCATTTCTGGACATATATATAGGGTTACCAGATAAGATACAAGAGCATTTGGTTAAATCTGATTTTTATTTAAACAACAAATAACATTTTACCCTACACACGCCCAAATGTACTCCCCACTCTTACTTTACTCTCTTGTAAAGTCCATTCACAGTCCATCATTAGCAAAATCACTTGTATCATCAGCATCTTTTCTGAATGGTCCCTTTACATTCTCATTCCAACAGAAAACTGTAGCTCACCTGAAGACACTGTATCAGTATCACCAGCAGCCCTTTCAAATAGTGACTTTATTTATTTATTTATTTATTTAGCCTTTCTTCCCCGAGTCCTCAAACTTCTGGGACTGGAGAATAGTAGGCGTTTTCTCTGTTCCTCACTATTAATTTCAAGCCATTCTCCCTTTTTCGTCCTTTAAACTCTGTTTTGAAATACATGTCCTCAGATTGTGTCATTGGGGACAACAAACACTATGGTACCTTCGGCTTGGAATTATGTTTTCCTCTTTAATTCAGTTGAGTTGAAACATGGGTGAACCAAAAAAAAAAAAAAAAAAAAAATTTTTTTTGGATACGTTAGGTTGAAACTTGATGCAGTGTATATTTGCTAAGATATTCCAATGCTCATTTGGTAAAATATGTGATAACTTATGCCAGTAATTGTGTTTGTTATGATAGATGTGTGGACTTTGTGTCTGTTCTGAATGTTTCATTTCTCTCCAGCTACACTGTAAGCTCCTTGAGGGCAAGGCTGTGGCTCATTGCTCTGTGACTCCCTCTAGTCCCTCCAAGGTGCCCATAAAATGTTTGCTAGTGATTGTGCTGCTGCTTGAAGAGGGCTGCTACTGTGAGCTGAATCAGCAATAAGTAGTAGTCTTTTTGGACTATTATATTCTTAAGAAAAGATTGAATCCCTCTCAGGCTTGATTGTTATTCGGTCTATTTATATATGTTTATATTTATTATATTTATATATGTTTATTTTATGTTTATAAATACATATATTTATAAATATACATATATTTATAAATATACATATATAAATATGTTACATATTATATAAATACATATATGTTTATAAATACATATATTTATATATGTTTATATTTATTATATCTATTTATATATGTATATATGCTCATTAGTAGTCTATCAAGAAATCCTTTAACATACTCCCCCTAATTTCTTTGTAAGTTTAGCTCCTGGCTCTTTATGATTTTCTCCAACAATAAGCACATTTTAATGTTTGGTAATTTTAGTAATTATGTGGCTGATATATTCAACATCTTGGCTCAAGTCCTTTAACTCTTCTCCTCTGATAATCTTAACTATCCATTTTTATAATCATACCCTAGATCACATCTTTCTATCATTACGTATCATTCTTTTTCTGGCTCCTTCTCCCAGATATGAGCTTTGGGTTGCTCAGTGTTTTGTGCCTTTCTTTGGCATGATGCCCTCTCTTTGGGGTGCTTCCAGCCTCATAGCTTGAAACAACATCTATATTTTGATTAAAATCCCACCTTTGTATCATTTACATCTTTAGCTCAGGCAACAGTTTTAAGCTCTTAAGTCATTCTCTTGAGTAACTACAAACATCTCAAGGTCTGCATGTTCAAAACTGATCTCTTCATATTCACCCCATACCTTCTCTACCTATGGCTTTCCTCTTGGTAACAACTGCTTTCAACAAATTACTAAGGCAAAAACTTATGAGATATCTTTAATTTTTCTTTATTTCACATACGATATATATTCCAACAAGAAGTCTTTCTAGCTCTGCAATCAAACCAGATTCAGAATCTTACCATTTCTCATCATCTCAGCTGTTGTTAAGTCTGGTCTGAGTTTCCATCCTCTCCCTCAGATTATAGCAGTAGCCAACCAATATGTTTTCTTAATTTTATCCTTGGCCTATTGAAAGTCTATCCCTTACATTCCAACTATGAAATACTTTAATACAGAAATACTTTAAAGACATATTTCAGGTTATGATAATTTTCTTATTAAAATTCTTAAAAGACTCCCATTTCACTCAGCTTAAAAGGAAAGTCCTTAAAATGTCTTATAATTCCTTTTACTTTTTGGCCCCCTGGTATCTCTCTGACTTCACTTCCATTCTCCCTTCCTTCATTTTCCTCCAGCCACACCATCCACTTTGTCAATCCATGAATGTACAAAGCATATACCTGCTTTAGGCTTTTGCAAAGGATTTTTCCTTTGCTTGGCATATTCTTTCCTATCAGATGCAGACCAATTTTTTTTAACTCTTTTCACAATATTGTATTCCTAGTGACTTACTACCCTGTATAAACTGCACAAATCAGCTCTCTTACTATTGTTAATCCTCTATATCCCATCTTTATTTTTTAAATATTTTAATATTAGCATATTAAACTTATATGTATATATGCATTTAATATATTACATTTATTATTTATTAACTGTTCCCTCCCTTTGAAATATAAGGGTGAGGTGCCTGTCACATATTTGCTGTATTAATGAAATATTCAATTGAGTTAATCAAATAATCTTCAATTTTCTTAAGTTTTATTTATTTAAGTAATCTCTACACCCAATGTGGGGCTCACACTCAGGACCCTGAGATCAAGGGTCGCATGCTCTTCCAACTGAGCTAGGCTGGTGCCCCTCAAGTATCTTTTTAAAGTGCACCAGTTAGACAAGTATTTGCTTTTTCCAGGCAATCCTAATGTTTTCAATTGTCATTAATCATCACTTTCTCATGGTAACTATTTTGTGATTCATTTGCTTTCAGTTATATGTAGAGATAGCTTGGTTGAGGATAATACTCATAATTTTAAGTTCTTAAACCAATTGAGTGTGCGAAATTATATCCAGAGCTCCAGCATTTCTTTTGTCATTTCCCATTCTCTCTTCATGGAGCTAATTTATACCTCAACTTTAATGTTCCTTTCTAAGAAAAGATGCCTTCTTATCCCTTAAGCATTTAAGATTTCTGTTAGAACTGTTAAATCCTATTAATACTTACATAATTATAATGAAATAATTGCTTGATTCCCTATTTGTCTCTTCTCAATAAAAATAAATTCCAGTTCCATAAGTTCCATATGATCAGGATTGGCCATACTATATTTTATAAATACCATTTATAATTTTCAAATCATCCCTAATAATTATTGAAATGTTTAAAAATAATACTTAATAATTACTTGTTGAATGAGTTCATTTTATCAAAGGATTAATTGCTTATTTATAAACACTATTTTCTCACCTATAAGCAGTAATATCATTATTTTTGCAGATGACTATTATAAAGCATATTCAGAAATGTTAATTATCATGAATAATACCACACACAATTTAATTATTTAAATAAAAATATGATAAGACTTGTAATATGTTATATATTGTATACATTATTATGAGCATGAAACATTACATTTCTTAAATATTTGGGGGATGGCACAGTCTAGCTTGTTAAATATTGATGTAATCTAATGTGAATATTAAAATTATCTATTCTAGTTTCACTTATAAAATGTCAATGGTGAAATTCTATCTAGGGAAGTCATATATTTTTTGGAATTTACTTCAATTGTATTTATTAATTTCATTTCAAAAGATGACATTTTGCCTTGCATAGTTTACTTGATTCTATTATAGAGTTCATATATTTGATAAATGGTATATTATATTTTAGTAGAAGTTATATATTATTAATTCATAATACAATCATTCAAAACAAGTTATTTTCTTAGATCATACCCGTTCCTTCATTTTCCTCCAGGGATTCCCAAATTGTATGAAACATTATCTCTAAAAAAAAAAAAAAAAAAAAAAAAATTAGACTTCATCAATTAGTTTAACCTCTGGATAGGCACTAAAATATATGGTCTTACTGCTTTAAGAAAGAATGAAAATATACATCAAAACCATACTATTACTGCAACTGATATATTCAATCATCTACTATAGAGTGTGGCACTTATCTCTATAGGAATACTTATTTTTATCAATCAAAAATACTAAACAGGAATGACTTTTCATCAATCTCACCAAGAACAGTCACACCTTCCTAGTTTGAAACCTGCTATAAAATATGTCTTTAGCTATCAAATCTCTGTGCTAAGCAGAGCTGAAAATGCTAGCTCAAATTAGTTTGGAAGAGGGCAAATAGCTATATATGGGTCTTGACTGAGTCTTAAAAGATTTACTTAGGTTGGGTAGAAAGCTTATTGTATTTAAGTTCTGCACTTGATCTTAAAATTTATGGTGAAAAAACCCCCACATTCTATACATGCCATCTAAAACTTTATCAGAGGTGGTTATCAAATAAGAATTTAATAAATATTAATTATACAATAAATATTATTCCAGAATAAATTCAGTTAAAAGATAACTTCAAAAAAATTAAGCCTAAAATATGTATTATCCCTGAAAAAGTAAAAAAAGAAATCTAAAATTTATTAAAAGATTTTTATTTTCCTGGAATAATACTTTAATGAGGTTTTACATTATTTTCTTATATCAGTATAAATATATATAATATTTAGTACATTTTTTCACTTTCTATGAAAAATGTAGCAAACAAAGAACATCAGGTGAGAAATAATACCTTTTGTTATCTGCACTAAGGAAACAATACCTTTTGATGTTGGAAAATCCTGTTAGAAAGATTCATTTATATACATTGACCAAAGAATATGATAAAAAATTTTATGTAAGTTTTATATAAATATAAATTTTATATAAACATAAAATTTTATAAAATAAAATGCATGTAATTCAGGATTCTGACTTGCATAGAATATACTGATTTCACATATGAACTACAATTTTCATAAATTTACTATTACTCTCCCTTTAGTTTTTAAGCTGCCATATATTTTTACATTGTGAAGAAAAAAATTATTGTATATATATGAAATGTTATGTATTTTTATATAGTTTTGAACTAAATCTCTAAAAAAGAACCAGAAGGTTTTGTTTTGTTTTGCTTTGTTTTTAGATTTTTTAAATTTATTTATTTGACAGACAGAAATTGCAAGTAGGCAGAGAGGCAGGCAGAGAGAGAGAGGAGGAAGCAGGCTCTCCACAGAGCAGAGAGCCTGATGTGGGGCTTGATTCCCGGACCCTGGGATCATGACCTGAGCCAAAGGCAGAGGCTTTAACCCACTGAGCCACCCAGGCGCCCCAAGAATGGGAAGTTTTAACAAACTTAAAATGTACACAGATAAGAAAGAAATGATCTACTGAAATATTAATAAGGTTTAGAGACTGAATGTTTCTTGTATATACATGAAAATGTTACACAATAATTTTGTTTATTCACATATTCATAGAAGACTATGAGGAAATGGTATCATCCCACTCCTGAACAGAAGATAAATATAAACCCTAGAAAGGAGAATGACTGGTTTTAAGTAGATAGCAGCAAAAATGCACCAGGGGAAACACAGCTTAACATTCAATATTTTGCATGTACAACTTAATTTTAATATATATATGTACAACTTAATTTTAATATATATATATATATATATATACATATATATATAATACTAATTACAAAGCATATAAATTGTTAAAACCTTATGAGGAATGCCTCCTATAATTCATTTAACCATTATTGCTCTCCTGGCATTTTTCTCAAACACTCCAAGGAGGCTGCTGGCCTGGGTTTTAGTTGTTGATATCCCTTATACTCAAGAGAGTATATCTATTACACTTTAAGAGAGAGTTACAAAATTCACTCCCATACTTTACATCACACTGGCTCAAATTCTCTTTAACACATAGTTCCTTCCTGACTTACTGATATTTAAAATGGAAGCTCTCTTATGCCCCCATCACTATATACTATGCTTTCTTGCTTTAATATTGCTTTTATCAACATTTGATTTATTATTTATTTACTGTATGTCCACATCTTAATCTCTGTAAGACTCTGCCCCCTTGATTCACCACTGTATGTTCATGTCTTGATACTTGCTCTCAAGTATTAGGTTCCAGTAAATTTTTGTAGAATACATAAATATCACATGTCCGCATGCACCCACCCACCTTTTTTTTTTTTTTAACATTAAATATTTGTTCCACTCACTGTCTGAGTAATATAAGGAAACCAAACAAGAGCCTTAGACCTGAAACAGCTAGCATAGCTAGCTGGAGCCAGGGACCAAGTGGACTTCATAGGGACAAGAATCTTATAGGAACTAAAAACTTAGTCTTGAGATACAGTCACCCCATGGAACCTCCAAAAGAAAAGAACCTAGGAGAGTAAAATCCTGACCTCACTCTCATCCCTGCTTCTAATTTCTTGCTAGTGTTTACAACAAGAAACAATGTGAAGCCAAAGATCAAGGGCGCCCACTGTCATAATTCATGTTAAATCAGCCTCGCGTATAGGTCAGGGCAGAGGAGAGGTGCAGTTAGACCTGGATGGATAAAGGGAAGAAACCCAGGCCAATAACATTCTCTAAAACCTTTACGATCATTTCTTATCCACCAACCATTATATGTGGTCATAGTCAAATATATTAAGTATTCCTCATATGTAAAATGAATGTAATATAGGTAATCTTCATATGTAAAATGAGTAATCCTTAATAATGGCAACTTCTTTGTAGGGTTTATATAAATATACAATGAGTTAATTCTGTTAAAGTGCTTAGTGAGTGCCTGCCATGTAGTTTACACTCAATAAATAAATACCAGCTATTATTGTTTTTACCTTATTACTGGGCATTTGTGTTTTCTCCAAACTTCTAGTTTCTCCTACTACTACTACTAACAAAACAATAAAGAAACACTACTGTACATAATTTTGGAAAGACCTTCTGTTTTCTGGAATTACTCATATAATGGCCTTAATGAGACAAACTCTTTGGAAAGTTATATTTTGTGTGTATATAGGTGTGTATTGCAATGTTGACACTTGGTACAATTTTTATTCCCATAGCAAAAATTGAGGAAGTAACCACTCACTTATCAAAAGAGTATTCATAGGATTTCCTTTTTTGTTAGTTTAACAGATAAAAATTATATCAGATTATTTTTAAAGTACTTCACTTCATTTTATACATTTACTAAACTAATTTTGAAAATACATGTGATAGGAAAAATGTTAGTGGAAACCAAGATTGATGGAGGATAGAAATAACCTACATCAATCTTAGTTTCCAAGATTGATGGTCCAAAGATTTATGGTCCAAAGTCTAATTTTTGTGAATGGAAATAGAAACTTTTAAAATTCTCTTACCTCCTTAGAGATTTTGATGTGGAAGGGAGAAAAAAAAGAGTGAAATTTTAGGTTTTCTTTTATGTTTACAAAACAGAGCTACAGTCTGTAGCCCACTCAAACTTCAGCTACTTAATGGTTTTTAGTTTTTGCTGTTGAAAGGTAGAAGAGAAATTCAATAAGAGTTTGAGATCTAAATTTTACTGACTAGATTTCAAATTTGGGAGAATTTGAATAGGACAGATTGTAGAAAAGACAGGAGGAAAGGGATATACCTGTTCTCAGATATGTGTGTTGCGAATATACTCCTCCATCTTTCGTTTATTTATAAATTTTCTTAACTGGTTTTTGATGACAAGAAGATATTGATTTTTTTTTTTACAATTATAGAAATATACATATATTTTAGGTACACACATTTAGAGTAACTGCAGAATTTTCAAGATGATACAAATGATAAATATACAAATGTACATTTGCACAGCAGTACATGATTCTGTCTTTGCTGCCCATCATCACCAGGTTATTAAACAAAGTACAATTTAGTAATTTTTTTAAATTTGACAGAGAGAGAGATAACAAGCAGGCAGAGAGGCAGGTGGGGCGTGGGGGAAGCAGGTTCCCCTGCCAAGCAGAGAGCCAGATTCGGAGCTTGATCTCAGAACCCTGGAATCATGACCTGAGCTGAAGGCAGAGATTTAATGCACTGAGTCACCCAGGCGGCCCCCAATTAATAATTTTTTTTAATGGTTAGTACTTTCCATGACTTGTTAAAGAAGTGTCACAGTAATGTTCCCTTATATATTCTTATAGTACTTTATAATTTTAGTTTTATGCTTAGGTGAATGATCTACCTGAAATTGTTATCATATATAATATGAGGAAGGTGTTGATATATTTTTTTCCTATGTAGAGATAGTTTTTCTAGTGTTATTTTTTGTAGAGATTTCTTTTTCTTTTTGATTTACATTGGTACTGTTTTTGAAAATCACTTGATAGAAATGTTTATCTTAGTATTAATTTTATTCTTTTGAACATGGTAGCTTCTTAGAAAGTATTAACCATAGGAGATTCAATTATTAACCTTTTTTTTAAAGATTTTATTTATTTATTTTACAGAGAGAGACACAACGAGAGAGAGAACAGAAGCCGGGGGAGTGGGAGAGAAACAGCTTTCCCGCAAAGCAGAGAACCTGGTGGGGAGCTAGATCCCAGGACCCTGGGATCATGACCTGAGCTGAAGGCAGTTGATTAACAACTGAACCACCCAGGTGCCCCTCACTTTTTTAACCTTTGTCTTCTTTTTAAAATATATTATTCTAGTTATTTTAAGTTCTTTGTATTTCAATACATATATTTTAGAGTCAGTTGGCAATTTTGTTTGTAATTTTATATGGGCTTTCACTGAATCTGTAGATTAATGTATACCTTATACATTATACCTTAGCAATATAAATTCTTTCAAATAGCATATGTATATATATATGCTAATCTTATATTTTCTGATGTTACTAAATCATTCATTAGTCTAAGAAGCTTTTTTGAAGTTTTCTTATAATTTCTGGGTATACACTCTAGTTATCTGGAAATAAAAGCAGCTTTACTGCTTTAATTCCTATTGATTGCATCTATTACATTTTTAAGACAGATAAAATAATGTTTAGAGGGAAAGGTATTGACTAAACATACATCTTATTTAAGAAAAATAAGCAAAACATAAATAAAATTGAAGAGGAAAACAAAGTTGAGGGCTTAAACCAATAGATACCAGGATCTATAGGCTATAGCAACCTTGACTGTATAGAATAGCTATACTAATTGACAAACTGAATGATGGACAGAAAAAGATGTTTGGAAAGTCCCACACATGTACAGTTGCTTGACAATTGACATAAGTAAATGTTGTAATAAGAGTAAGGATATTCTTCAAAAGAAATTATGCTGGGTCAATTGGATATTCATGGAAGAGAAAGTGAGTATTGATCCATATCTTATGCCATTTACATATTGACTTCAAATTCATTTATCTCTAAAAAAGGTAGAATAATAGCTAAAACTAGAATACAATGTGGAGGAGTAGTTTCATGAAGATAAACATTATCAAAAGTTTCAAAAATAAAAATATAATAAGCCATAATACAATAAGATAATATATTATTTTCAAATAAAATGTTATTCATGAATATTGATCATTAAGAAAGTGCAAAAGGACATTATTGGGTGGAAAAATACTTCCAATATGTATATTCAACAAAGTATTAATATAAATAACTCTTCCAATTCAATGAAATAGAAGGAAAACAACAAAAAAATGAGCAAGAGACCTAAACAAAGACTATACAAAAAAAAAGAAAAAAGGATATCCGAAGGTAAGAAACATGAAAACTTTATCAATCTTTTAATTATCATTATAATCCATATTGAAACCACAATGTGAAATATTGTACAATATTAGAATGACTAGATGGAATAGTCATAAAATATCTACTGTTAATGAGAAGCTAGGACATGGGAGATCTTGCAGATTGCTAGATTGTATGAACTTTCTGGAAAACTGGCAGTATCCACTAAATTTTACATTCTTTGGCAAAAACATTTATTCCAAGTATATGCTAATAAAGTGTAGATATGTATTCACAAAGCCATCTGCAAGAATGCTATTAGAAACAGCATTGTGGAAGGCAGAATAATACCACCCCTCCCCCACAAGATGGCATCACATCGTATCCTAAGAAGCTGCCAATTGTTACATGGCAAATGAGGCTTTTCAGATATGATTAAAGTTAAGAACCTTAAAATAGAGAAAGTAATTAGGATTATCCAGGTGAGCCCTGAAAGCAGAGAACTTTCTCAGGCTGGAGAAAAGATGAGGTACAAGAATAAGTGAGAAAGATTGGAAGCATAAGAAGGACTTGATCTGCCCTTGGAGGGTTTGAAGCTGAAGGTAGGAACATGACAAGGAATTCATGTGGTCTTAAAAAGCCAAGAGGCTCCCAATGACAACCCACAAGGAAAAGGGAGACAAATGACAACCAAATGAACTGAATATTGCCAACAAACTAAATGATCCTGGAGGCAGATTCTGCTCCAGCACCTCCAGATATACCCGGCCAGCTGACATCTTAAATTTAGCTTTGTGAGACCTGGACAGGGAACCAAAGGAGCCCATGTGGACGCAAAACTTCCAGAACTGTGAGGTCCACTAAGTTTGTGTTACTTTGTTATGGCAGTAATAGAATAGTGATATGGCAGTATTAATTATAGCCCAGACAAGAAGCAATTCTAATTTCTATTTAAAGCAGAATGAATATAAACATTGTGGCACAAACATTCAATGCAATAAAATATAGTAATGATAACAAACTAAATGCCACTTCATATAAAATAAATCTCACAAAGTACTGAACAAAAAAACCTAGAGATTAAAAAGTACATCCTATATGATCTTACTCAAGAGCTAGGTGTCAGTATATTGTGAATCTTTGGGCAGGAATCCTGACTGGAAGCATGCATGAGAGAAGTTCGGAGTCCTGGTTATGAATACTCCTGTTTTTTTTTTTTTTTTTTTTTTTTTTAACTTATGCTGGTTGCTAGCTGGGGTTCACTTTGAGACAATTTATCAAGCTTCACACTAATAATTTGGGTAAATGTCCAATAAAGAATGTCAAGAATCCTTATACAGCTAAAACAAAATAAGTGATTTAATATTTATGCAATAATAAAAATAATAAACAGATCAATGAATAGAACAGAAATTCCAGAAACAGTTCAGATATGATTTATGGCTAAAGGGACTCTGTCTTGAAATGGGGAAATGATGATGTTTTCAGTAAATGGTGCTGGTTCAGCTGGATATCTATATTGAAAAAAAACTAAATTTTAAGCCACTTCTAACATTCTACACAAAAATTAATTCCAAATGGATTATAGATCTGAAAAAGAAACAAGAAGAACAATAAAGCCTTTAGATGAAAATCTATTTGGGCAGGCATAGATTTATTCAACAGGATACAAAAGCACTCACTATGAAAGAAAAAAAATAATTTGGATTATATTAAAATTAAGAGTTTCTGATAATCAGGGGCACCTGGGTGGCTCAGTCGTTAAGCGTCTGCCTTGTCTCAGGTCATGATCCCAGGGTCCTGGATCAAGCTGCACATCAGGCTCCCTCCTCAGCAGGAAGCCTGCTTCTCCCTCTCCCACTCTCTCTGCTTGTGTTCCCTCTCTCACTCTCTCTCTCTCTGTCAAATAAATAAATAAAATTTTTTTTAAAAAGATAATTTCTGATAATCAGAAAAAGATCTTAGGAGAATGAAAATAAAATATTCATACTGGGGAAATATATTTGCAAGAAATATTAGAGAAAAAACTGTTTATCTATCTATCTAATCTACTCCTGCAAAATAAATTAGACTTAATCAGAGAACCCAATAGAAAAAAATGGAGGGAAGAGGAAATGGAGATTTGTCATTAACAGGTATAAAGTTTTAGTTATGCAAAATGAACACACTCTAGAAATCTACTATAAAGAATTGTGCCTATGGCTAACAATACTGTACTGCACTTAAGAGGGTGGCTACCAGGTTAAATTGTTCTTCCACAATCAAAAAAAAAAAAAAAAAAAAAGAAAAAGAAAAATGTGCAAAATATAGGACAGGAACAGAAGAGACTCAAATGGCCAAATTTTTAAATTTTTAAAAAGTTGTCCAATTTCATTAGATTTCAGGGCAATACAACTTAAAAATCACTATGTTCCCCATTATACACGAACTGAATTGCTAAACTTAAAAACAGCAACAAAAATGTAAATTATACAGGTGTTATTGAGACTGTGAAGCAATTTGAACTCATGTACAATGTTGGTGGGAGTGTAAATGAATTAACAACTATTTAGAAAACCTGGATGACTATATATATATATATATGTATATATATATATATCACAATGGATCATATATACATAACCTATAATCCAATATTTCCACCTTTTTATATTTAAATTCGTTTTCCTTTCCTTAGAGTTATATTATTTTGTCAGCCTTTCTATCCTGAATTCTGTGTTCATTCATGTGAAGTTTTCTTATTTAATAATAATGAAGACACTCAACAATTATAAACTTGTCTAAAAACATAAATTTGACTATATTTTGTCTACTTACCATTGCTGAATTTAATTTGTCAAAAACTGACAACATATTAAGTCTTCCCAACATTTATCTTTCCTTCATTTTTTATATGTATTTCTAGCAATTTCCTTTAGAACATTTAATAACCTTCATGTTGAATGTATGATTTATACTATTTTATATTAACTCGAGAGAATAGGTTTTCAAATTGTCCATGTTGGTTTTTATACCTATAATTTCCTTTAAAATACCTGATCAGTGTTGCTTCACTTATTTTCTTATAGTTTATAATTGCCAAATGCATATTTTGCCAGTCTTCTTATTATTGTACTTTTCATGCATTTTGTTTCAGGAACAATTGTTTCTACTTTAGAAATATTAACAGAATATTAACAGGTCTTGGTAAGTGAATATCCTTAGGAAACAACAATTTTAGTATCTTATTTTTTAGAATCCTCCTCTCTCTCTGCCTGCCTCTCTGCCTACTTGTGATTTGTCTATCAAATAAATAAATAAAAATCTTTTTAAAAAATCTAGTTCACAAAAACAAAATATTCTCTAGCTGGAGAAGATAGATGATATCTTTCTGTGGTAACAGAATATTTCATTTCTAAATATTTGTTTTTATGTGGTTAATATCATTCTCTTACCAATTTTAAATAAAATGAGAATTAATTTTGTGGCATAATATAATGATTGAAATATCCTATGTTTTACTTATTTCTGATTTATTGAGTGATTTGTCTTTTTATAATTGACAGAATGAGAATTTTCATTTCTGCACTTTTTACATGTTATAGGTATTCTTTTACTTTATTACAACATATATTTTATCTTTTCCGTGAAGATGGTTTTGACTTTTCTCTTAGTGACATTATAGAAAAGAAGAAAACATAGAAATCATATAGGTCATTCTCTTCACAGTATTGAGTATCAGAAAAGATTGTTATCAGAAAGGTTTTTTTGCTCATCAGAAAAGCAAAACTTTTCTGTGTCACAGCTACAACTTTTTTTTCCCCTAAGGATGTGTAGAGAAAAGATTCATGTGAAAAAGCTTGATTTCTGTCTTCTCAGGAAGATGATTAAAGAATGCTATTAAATTATTTTATTTTGTATTTCTATTGTTACTGGTAAGAATAAAAATATTTTGGCCTTTATTGACCATTCACATTTTTATTATGTCATTGATTTTTATATAACTGCAAAAATTTGTATTGAATTATTTGACTTTTTTGTATAAAAGTATTGGAGCTCTTATTGTGACTATTAGTCCTTTGTTGTATATATATTGCATATAATGTCATGGGCCAGTCACTTGTGTAAATTTAGACATTATATTTTTGTTATCCATATGTATTTAGTTAAGAAGCATAAATTACAGGGGTACCTGGATGGGGAGTCCACTAAGTATCTGACTCTTGATCTCAACTCAGGTCTTGATCTCAGGGTCCTGAGTCCAGGATCCATGTTGTGCCCCATGCCAGCTATGGAGCCTATTTATTTAAAAAAAAAAAAAGTATAAATTACATACACATTTTCTTTGTACTTTTGATGTCCACACTGTCCATATCTCTTTGAAAATTTTTGCTTAAAATCATAGACATATTATCTTACATTTTATAGTAATAATTTAGATAATTTTAACAGTACTTATTTTTATGAATGTTCTAAGATATCTAATATTCCCAAAATTGTCTCAGCATTGTTGTTTGTACTCTCTCTTCATTCCTCACTTATCTGAAAAGCAGTCATTACCATATAAGGTCCTTATATGTACCTAAAAAAATTCCTAGATTATCTATTTGATACAATTGACATATTTATCTAGTCCTGTGCCAATATATCTTGATGACTTTCTTTGAATCGGACTCTTCCCAAATTGACTTGCTTATTTTGCATATTTATTTTTAATATTCATTTTAGAATCTGCTTTCTTGAATAATAATCTGAAGCTAAGAATTTTGTTTTTGGATAGGTACTTCCATGAGAGAAGAATCAAAGTGATTATATTATTGAACTTCTTTAGCCATGAACAAGTTTTTCTTCATTCTTATGTCTTTTATAGATTTTGTTACATTCTATTAAATATTTTTGGATTATTTTGATGTAACTCATTATTCACATTGCTTTTGTAAGAGTTTTATTCCATTACATTTTAGTATTGTTATTGCTCATGTAGAATGCAGCATTGAGATACATGATCATATATCTTATAATAAGTATATTATATATATATAAGTATGTATTATAATGTATATTATGACAAATTGTGATTATACCAAGTTTAGGTTTACTGTCACCATAATAATATGCATAATGAATAATCACAAAATACCAGCAGAATGCACTCATGGGTATTTATTTAGATCAAGGGTCTATACAGTTTGACTATAGGTCAGCTGACCTAGACTGCATTCAGCTAGGGATATCTGCTGGTCTTATCTAGGCTCACTCATATATCTGAGGTTGGTGGGCAGTCAGCTGATCTAGAGTTCCCTTGGCTGGGGATGCCTCAGCTCCAGAGTACAAGCAGGGAGAGCGTAAGGCAGAGCAGATACAGGGAGAAGGAGGCACCCCACTGAGCAGGAAGCTTGATGTGGGACTCCATCCCAGGACCCTGGGTTCATGACTTAAGCTAAAGGCAGACACTAACCGACTGAGCCACCCAGGTGTCCCATTACAAATGCTTTTTAAGCCCCTGCTTGAGTCATGTCTGGTAACATCCCATTGCCAACATAAAGTCACATAATTAAAACCAAAGTTAATGATGGAATAACATACTCTATCTCTCCAGTTTTAAGAACTGCAAAACTACATGGCAAAAAGTGTGGCTATAGATATGATAAAATTTAAGGCCCTTAATGCAGTATATAACATGTCTATATTTAGCTTATTCAATATTTCAAATGTTTTAGCTTGTGGTTTTGTATTTTTTTCAGTAAAAATCTGCACATAATGAGAACTCAAAATCATAACATCTGATATTTATACCTCATTTTAATTTCACAATACATATGTATAGTTGCTAGGACTCTTGATACAATGTTGAATAATAGCTTATCTCCTTTTTGTTAAAATTCTGGTTTTAATTCAGAGTCACCATTCATTCATTGATTCAACACATTTAGGAGTACCTATTACATATAGAAACATATTCTGTATGTTGAAGATACATCCATGATCAAAACACAAACCGAGTGCTTACATTTGAGGAACTTATATTCTGATAAAAGCATGACTATTATAGACAAATAATACATTGCAGAGGGTGACAACTACTATCAAGTAAAATAAATCAGGGTAATGGAGGTGGGGAATCATGAGACTGAGGTAACGGGAACTGTTATTTTATATAGGAAATCAGGAAAGGCCTGACATCTGAGTTTAAAAGAGATATGAACCAGAACCAAATGTAGGAGTGAGTCAGTAAGGGCATCTGGAGGGAAGAGTATCCCCAGCAGTGTCAAAAGAAAACATGAGATCTTTTTCAGAAACAATAAGGTCAGTGAGGCAGAAGTGGAATGAATTAGTGATAGAAGATGAGGTCAGAGAAGGTGATGGAAGCCAGACAAAAAAACAGTTTCTGTGCCATGGCAGGCACTTTGGCATTTATTCTCACTGATATATAATGCCGCAGGTAGATTTGGAACAAAGCAGAATGTGGCTTAAATTATTCTAGAAAAATTGTATCTGCTCAATACATTATTAAATATATGTGAGTAAAGATAGAGGAATTTATGCCAGCATGGTAGTGATAATGTTGGTGAGAAACACTCAGATTTGAGATAAGTGATGAAATTAGGGCTGCAGGGCACCTGGGTGGCTCAGTGGGTTAAGCCTCTGCCTTTGGCTCAGGCTCAGGTAGTGATCTCAGGGTCCTGGGATCGAGTCCCACATCAGGCTCCCTGCTTAGCAGGGAGCCTGCTTCCTCCACTCTCTCTCTCTCTCTCTCTCTGCCTGACTCTCTGCCTACTTGTGATCTCTCTGCCAAATAAATAAATAAAATCTTTAAAAAAAAAAAAAGAAATTAGGGCTGATATGGCATGTTGATGTGTTGTCCATGATACAGGAGAGAACTAGAGGAACCCTAGTATTTGAACTGAGAAGTGAAAGATAATTTGTTCTTTATGGAGATAGAAAAGAATGTGGGAGGATCCACCTTGCAGGATAAGAATGGCAAATCAGTCTGCGACATGTCATGTTTGAAAAAATGGTTGAACACTCAAGGAGAGATGTTGAGGAAGCAGTTGGATATAGGAGTTTGGAATTTAAGAGGCAGGTCAGGGCTGGAGATAGAGATTTGGGAATTCTGCAACTGATATCTAAATACCTTATTCAGAACAAAATCTCTAAGACACCCAAGGAGTCAATATTAGCATAGAGAAAAGAAAGGGAGAAAGGACTGAGCCTTGAGGAACTTCACTTTTAAGATAAGGATGTGGCAGATGAAAGGCAAAGTGACCAAGAAGTAATTAATAGTATCAAATTCTGTTAAGGTATGATGTTTGTTTAATTTTTAAGATAAAATATCACTTGCAAACTAAGTATTTTATGCCTATTCTTAGCTTTCTAATAGTTGTTTCCCTTTCTTTAATTTGCAAATAGGAAATTAATTTTGGTTTTACCTATTTTCATGTCTTCTATTTTATAATGGGTATACTGAACTAAGTATATTTATTTTACAGCCTTATATTTCTGTACTAGCCTAAGTCATATTAAATATTGTCACTGAAACACTACTGTCATGCAAATACCCTGAACATATAACAGGATATAATAAATAGATGAGTCTCTGTACTGTATTTTGCTTTGTACATGGTGAAAGCATATTTGGTTGAAAGTGGTACAACTGTAAATTAGTGACACAATTGTTCGAAATGTGTCAGTGGAGAAGAAAGATGCACATAGATACTAGGCAGAAGAAGGGTTGAATTCTTATTTCTTTTCTGGCCCTATGATATTCCCCCCTTATTTTTTCTTGGGAGACCACTCATGCTGATCCTGAGCTGACTGGAGGCTGGCAGTGTTGATGTTTATAATTTCCGATTTTAATGCTTATGGTATGTTTATAATTTTAATGTTAATGTTTATGTTATATTTATAGTTCATAATTTCCTTTTTTTTTTTTTAAGATTTTATTTAGGGACACCAGTTAAGCATCTGTCTTTGGCTCAGGTAATGATCCCAGGGTCCGGGGATGGAATGCCACATCAGGCTCCCTGCTCAGTGAGAAGCCTGCTTCCCTCCTACTTGTGCTCTCTCCTGCACTCTGTACTCCAGTGAGAGAGAGCACAAGTTGGGGTGGGGGCAGAGGGAGAAGCAGACTCCCTGCTGAGCAGGGAGGCAGCTCATGTGAGGCTTGATCCCAGGACCGGGGGATCATGACTTTAACTGAAGGCAAATGCTTAACCAATAGACCTACTCAGGCACCCCTGTAACCATAATTTCTTTTAAAATACCTTAATATTACTGTTATGTCATTTTTTATGGCTTATATTTGCCAAATAAATGTTTTGCCAATCTTTCTGTTATCAGTCTTTTCATGTTGTTTTGCATTTGGACTTAGGCAAAACAACTTCAGTTTTTAAACTGTGGTCAGTGAGTGTCTTGTCTTCTGACCAATCAGATAAGCAACTCTTCCCTTGGGAAAGAGGTAAGAAAAAATGATTAGAAAATTTGAAGCTTTGTCCAAAATCCACTCACGTGAGAGGATAGCTGGAATTTTCCATGGACCTATAAGCACACAACCACCTCACCATAAGAATTGGATAAGATTCCCTTTTATTCCCAAGTATTTTGTTCTTTTTCCTTTTTTTCAGTGGAGTTTAATAATCAGGGTGAAGCTGCTCTTTCTGGAAGAAAACATTAGCATATCAATTAAGTCCTGTTCTCCATGATGTTAGTTTACTACTTGTCCCTGCTACTATCCTATGCATTCTGTGACCTTGCTACTCAAAGGGTAACCCCTCTCACTTGTCACTGGCATTACATGGTAGTTTGTTAAAAATGCAGAAACTCAGACCCCTTTCAGGTGTACTGAATCTGAATCTGCATTTTTTAAAAGAGCTACAGATAATTAGTAAAGCTTGAGGGACAATATTTTATAAGAGTCAGATGAATAATTCAAGTGTTGATCACAGAAACCTCCAAAATGGAACAAATCAAGACACGTTAATTTTAAGCTATTGTGTGTTCTTTGAGGACACATGTAATTTTTGTTCTATTTTCCATCTCAAATTATGCCTTAGTGCCCTATATAGCTCACCGGCAGATGTTACATAATAATCCCATTTAATTCAATAAATTTTTTTCTAGGTTGATCTCATTATTAAATTACATGAAATAATTAGAGTGCTGAATGAAAACCTCTTATTAATGAAAACTGAGGAAAATTAAACTGCAAAATTCTTCCTTTCCAATTTACTATTTTGTTCTGAGTTAGCTAGAGGAGTTTTCAGCTGAGCAGCTTTATATGTTCACACAATAGCAGTATCAGAAACACAAGATTAATTCAGCTGGGAGTACCTTCTTTATTACTTCCATTGAAATAATCTTACTTACCTATTCCAAAATTTTAAATATATAAATATATATATAATATAATATGCACACATATATATTATAAATAATACATAATATATAATATATTGTACATATGAATATTTTATATATATTATAAAATATAAGATATACATTATATTCATAGATGTAGGAATGACCTCACAGAGAGAACAAAAGATGATATCCATCAAAAGTTTTTCTTGAAAGAAATGAAGTTTTCATATCAATTTTGAAAGCTGAGACTTAGCCAACTCTATGTTATTTAGGGAAAGGAGAATAGAGAGGAAAAGCATGAGAAAAAGAGAAAGATTTGATTTTTGCTTCAATGGGATATCAGCTAGTCTGACCATGAGTATTTCCCCCAAGTCCATATTCTATGGATACTTCATTTTGCTTTGGGTCTGACACCAGGGAAATAGTCACAGCTACTATTATGCTATTGGGATTTTAAATTGTATAAAGCAGTTTAATTATGCATGGTGTGTGTGTACATTTATATAACATATACATACACACATGTATATATATATTATGTATATTTATACATGATATCTATATATGTAATGTGTATATGCATACACCTATACATACATTATATATCTGTCTATATATACACATTATATATTAATATACACATTATATGGATATTATATATCCATATAATGTGTATACTATATGTATTTATAATGTATACATATGTGTATATATGATGTATATACAATATGGGATTGATTATATGTATGTGTATATATATGTACATATGTATATATACATGAGATTATATATATAAAAGCCAAAGGCAAAGAAGACCATCATAAAGATTTGTACCTTGAAACTCTCTCAAAGCAGCAGGTTTGATTGGAGACTCAGAAAAAATTTTCTCAAAAGCCATGTAAATTGAATGTTGTTAGAAATTGAGGGGCACCTGGGTGGCTCAGTGGGTTAAGCCGCTGCCTTCGGCTCAGGTCATGATCTCAGGGTCCTGGGATCAAGCCTCGCATCGGGCTCTCTGCTCAGCAGGGAGCCTGCTTCCCCCTCTTTCTCTGCCTGCCTCTCTGCCTACTTGTGATCTTTCTCTCTGTCAAATAAATAAATAAAATCTTAAAAAAAAAAAAAAAAAAAAAAGAAATTGAAAGAATAAGAAACACCCATACACACAGAGACTAAGAAAAAAACACTAGAGGAAAGAAAAGACCCTTCCTCAGGAAAAAAAAAAATGTTAACAACATAGTAGATATACATAAAAATTAAAAGAATATGTACATAAGTGTTGCTAAAGATGGAACTAGGAACCACTGAACAGTGAAGTTATTACTAGGTAAAAGAGGCCAATGGTACCCAACATGGTTTAACAAAGTCATGGTCTTAGTGATCAGCCTGGAATTACTTACCCAGAGGAAAGCTGAATCGAGGAAAAATAATTAAGAGACGTGCTTTTAAACTGGTAGAGAGAGAAAATTAATTATCAGAGCAATTGAGGAAACTTTCCTTTATTTTGATCAGATGTAGTTAGGTGATTATATATTATTTGAAACAATTTAATGGAAAATCCTGCAAGTTCAGAGAGAGTGACAAAGTTTCTATACTAAGGAGAAAGTATGTATGGCCAGGGAGGATTCAGAATTATGGTGCATGAGTTAGGGGTGTGTGTGTGTGTGTGTGTGTGTGTGTGTGTGTGTGTTTACAGCAATGTGCTACCTGATGGAACCACAGATATTCCTCCCAGACCTTGAATAGACATTAGGAACACCTTGATGGAGAGTAAAAGTCAGCAAGATTTGTTTAAACAATGAATGTATTGGCTTTCTATATCTTACAGTAAGGGTAGAATCTGCAAGAAAAAATACAATGGGCATATCAGGAATAAAAACAATAAATGTCTGGCCTCAAGAAAGAGAACCATCAGGCAATAATGGCACTTAGATACAGAAGACATGTAGAACCTCTCTGTTGGAAAAGATACTGAATAAATTTAAGAAACTGAATAGAAATTTGACAATTTCACTGTATCTGCTTTCTTTCTTTCTTTTTTTTTTTTTTAAGATTTTGTTTATATATTTGACAGCGAGAGAGAGAGCACAAGCAGGGGGAGTGACAGGTTGAGAGAGAGGGAGAAGCAGGCTCCCCACTGAGCAAGGTCCCATGTAGGAGTCCATCCCAGGACCTTGGGATCATGACCTGAGCCAAAGGCAGACGCTTAACCAACTGAGCCACCCAGGTGCCCAGGTGGCCTTCACCAAATTTGCTTTAAAGGAATAGAAAATAGTAGAAATGGAACATTTAGAAGCCAACTTAACATTTATTTCAAGCCTAGGAAATTCAAATGTTGAGGAATGGAGGAAATAGAGACTAGGCCATAGCTTAGGGTTCACAGGTCTTCAGTGGCAATACAGACACAGGGCTTGGATATATTTACAACAGCGATTTAATATCTGGTAAAGTTGATTCTTTCTTAATAATTATAAGAATCCACTCCTAGAAAGTAAGATTCATAAACAGCTGAACCATCCATTATGGCACTGGTATGAAGAAGTCTTAGAATCCTAAAAGGGACAAGGAAATATGTTATTAAGAATTGTATTCTGGGGAGAACACAGACAATCACACACTTGAGTGAAGAGTCTTTATAAGAACTGAGATGTTCTGGGGCGCCTGGGTGGCTCAGTGGGTTAAGCCGCTGCCTTCAGCTCAGGTCATGATCAGGGTCCTGGGATCGAGCCCCACATCAGGCTCCTTGCTCAGCGGGGAGCCTGCTTCTCTCTCTGCCTCTGCCTGCCTCTCTGCCTGCTTGTGATCTCTGTCTCTCTCTCTCTGTCAAATAAATAAAAATAAAACCTTAAAAAAAAAAAAAAAAGAACTGAGATGTTCAGAAGAGAGGAGAGACTAACAATTTACAAAGAAACAAACAACAAAATCAAAATGTACATTTAAGTTAAAGTAATTTTTTAAAACTTTCAGAATTTTGCAAGAAATTAGGTTTGTTTCAAATATTAGTTAGAGAGGAGGTAGGATTCATAAGAGTCAAATAAGGAGCAAAATATCTCAGGAGACTTTATGATGATAGGTTTCTACAAGTGAACTAGTCTATAGATTATGGATCTCAGACAGCTGAGAGTGATGAATTTACATCCTGGACAACAGAACTTCCAGACAAGTTCATTTCTCTCAGGTTTCAGTGTTTAATGACCTTCTCCCAGAACATCAAATTACTGTCATAGTCCAGGGCTACCAAGTACCCAACACTGGAAATCTCATTCACAGAATATGGTACAAATTAGCCTTTATCCACAAAGTTATGCAAATATCATCCCTGTTATTGCCCCTGTCCAGCAATGGTTATAAGCTGGCATCATTTGGAGATGCAATTAATACTAACAGAGTTATCCATTGCTGCGTAGTAAGCTAACCCGAAACTGAGCATTTTCTAGTCTCTGGATTGGATGAGATGGCTCTACTTCAAGGTTAGACAGTGAGTTTCATAGTGGAGTTCAGACCTATCAGAGACAAAGTTAAACATGGGATTGACAATCTGTCACTTCTGTTTAGATTCTATTGGCCAGTTCTATTCACATGACCAAGCTTAACATCAAAGGAATAGGGAAATGTACTTTCTCCAAGTGGTTCAGAGGAAAGGGGAATGAATGCTTCCTAGATAATGCGTTAGGCAGAATCACTATTCTGCCTGTGCCCTCTCAATAATGTACTGCATACTATGGATATGTTATATTTTAGGGCAAAAAAAAAATGAAGGCTATAGATGCTAATAAATTTTCTAGTCTACTGATTTTAAATCAGGAAGATTAATTTAGACTATTCGTATGGGTCCAGTGCAATTAAAGAGTTGTTTTAAAAGTGAAAGAACCAGGAGTGTGTTAGTCCATTCAGGCTATTATAGCAAAATATAATAAACTGGATAGCTTATTAATAACAGAAATTTATTTCTTGCAGTTTTGGAAGAGGAAAATCTGAAATCAGGCTGCCATCACGGATGAATGAGGGTGCCCTTCCAGGTTGCATACTTCCAGGTTGGTATTCTCATGCAGTGGAATGGAAGGGAAGGGGAAGCTCAGTTGGTTCTCTTTTAATGTGATAAAAGCTTTTATTTTTTAAACTCTAAAGTATATGGAGTTAGTAAATGCACAGGTGGATAGCTCTTTTACTGCACCTTAGGTCATTCTTACTTATTTTCTCATCATAGTTCTGTTCTGATTAAATGTTTTTTAAGACACTTGTATTGTTCACTGACTTTTTTTTTTTTTTTGAAGATTTTTTTTGAGAGGCAGGCAGAGAGAGAGGAGGAAGCAGGCTCCCTGCTGAGCAGAGAGTCCGATGGGGGCTCAATCCCAGGACCCTGGGATCATGACCTGAGCCGAAGGCAGAGGCTTTAACCCACTGAGCCACCCAGGTGCTCCTGTTCACTGACTTAAAAATACCTATCTGTAGGGATGCCTGGGTGGGCTCAGTCAGTTAAGTGTCTGCTTTCAGCTCAGGAATTTAATATTAAGTTCAACACATACCTTTAAATACCTCTTTTATAGGTACACTTGATTCCTCCTGGGAGTCTCTTAATGAACATTTTCAAATCTAAACTCTTATTTACTCCTATAGTCACAACTCCTTTCTCATGAACATATATTTAGAGCATCTGAGTAGATATAGATGCTCTCAATTGATGATGCATCTACTCGAGCCTGAAAGACTGAGCATTATTCAGAGATAAGAGGCACTTGGTTTTAGGGATGCATACCTGACCTCCTTGCATCACTGACTCAGAAAAGAAATCCATGCTGGTGTACATATTCAGGTAATTCTGGGGTCAAGGTCTCAAAGCATGTCCAGAGGTAGAGATAGGCACATCTTTGTTCTGAGGATTTCTTATCATCATTTACAATAATTCTACTGAGAATTAAGAACTGAATTGGACCAGCTCCACATTAAAGGGCCTGAAAGAAATGGACACAATTATGTGACTTTCCCATTCCAGGATGCCAATCCAAACCTGAGCTGGTTTGTGATCTTACTGAATTCCTTTCAGGCCAGAATTACTTGGTTAGCTGTCTGAGTACCTCCCATAGAATGTACGTGAGGAGGTGGTCTCTGAGTGATCTAGTTTAATTCCTTGCTTCATATATGAAGAAAGCAGAGCGAAAAATTTAAGGAATTTACTTGTCCAGGGCAGATTTTCCTTAGATCTATAGACATAGTCATCTATGCCATGGTTGTACGAGATTTAGCCTTGTTACATGTAATGTTAAATGTCTGGCAGGATTTCTTTATATTTTTATAGGAGAAACAAGTCATAAGGAATTTGGCTCATTTTTAGCTTCAAAAAGAATGAAGTAAACAGTAAATAATTATATTATGTAAAACTTATTATTAAAGTGTTTCCTTATTATGATAATAATTAGGCAATTTTGTTATTTTTATATTCTATAAAAATAGTTTTTCAGGAAAAAAATCTTATTGATAACAGGGTAACATTAAATATGACAACTAGAGATAAATATAAATATAAATATATATGTTTATGCCAAGTTATTCAATATGGTCAAAGTATTAAGCAGCTTCATTACTATGAAAGTTTTTTTTTAATTTGCTGCTTTGCCGGTATTACTCAAAAGAACTTAACATGAAAGGAAAAGTGATCAATTGCCACTCTCTATTGTTATCTTTGTAAATAATAATCTCTCTAGCTAATCCTTGATCTGTTTAAATAAAAAAAAATAGCATCAGTTAAAATTTCCACTTTGTGAAACACTTATGAGGCCGTAATAAGTTCTATGGCTTACTACCATTCTTTAATGGCTTAAAGATTCCTTATACATTTTATTTTTTAAATGATGCATTTTTAAAATTTTGATGCAAGTGCTCCAAGATGAGGAACTTCAAAAATAAATCCTAGGCAAAAGTAGTACCGCAATTATACAAAAAAATTTTACAGATATTTTTATTCACATACACCATTAATCATCATGCTTTATAACTAGATTCATTTATTAAAAAAGAAAACTCACTAAAATGGAACTTTAACCAAAAGCTAAACATATTTTTGCAATGTATTTTATATTATAAAGGTTTAATGTTGGCTATCTTTGTTGTGAACTTTCAAATCTCAGAATGCATGAGTCAGAAAATCAATGAGGAATCAATGGGAAATCAATGAGTCTCTTTTAGTATTTACTATAACACATGACGGACTTAGCATGAAAGGGTCTTCCTCTTATTGAAAAGATGAAACTCAAAATTCCCAGAACCATTTATCATTTTGGGATCCAGTTTTATAACCAAATAAATGACCTATTCTTATTTCATGGAAAACAACTTCCTTTTACTACCTGTGTTTGTAAGAAGGAAAAGCTGCTGAAAGCCAAATCAATACTGTAAAATATCTTGTCTAAATCCGGTATGCAAACACTTGGGAACTCACAGTATTCGGTGTTCTACCAGCCAAAAAAAAAAAAAAAAAATACCTCAAGTGTAGAGGTAAGGTTGTAGATGTTGATTTGGTTTAATAGTATCTGTTCAAATATCTGTTTCGTAATTTGTAATTTTTGTCTCTAAAGTACAAAAGCTGTTTTTTGCTTTATTTTGTTTTTTTTTTCTTAAAGTTTGATATAATTAAAATCCTCCTGTGATAGTAAACCACATTATTATAGATTTAGAGTCTAATGCAATATTTAAACTTCACAAAATGTTTTCCTGGAAAATAAAAGGTAATAGCATTTAATAAAACCTTATTGGGTTAAATTGGAAAAGCAACAGAATGGCAGCAACAGAAACACCAGACAAAATAGGAGATAAGTTTATTTCTCCACTAAAGGTATTACTATATGAAATACAAAGATAAACTAGCATAAGGTTAAATAAAAGAAGAAAAATGAAAATAAATGAAATGGATGGTTCCCCATTGTCCTATTTTAAAGGTTATTTTCTTTTTGACATAATCACTTCTTTCATGTCAAATTGATTCAATTGACTTTATGCAATCCAAGAATCATTTGAGACTCTCCTTTTTTTCGTGAAAATTTGCACAGTAGTCTTTGGAAAATAGATAAGTAATCACCATTTGCCTGACATCAGTTATAAGTCAATCCATAATTTCTATTAATACTTATTATCTCAAGCAATTATAATTTTAAATTTCTTGACCAATAGTTGGAAAACATGTAACTAGTTTAAACAGATTATTAGCTATATTCTATGAATAGCTCTTATAGTTCCACCTAAAGGAAGTCTTAATCATATATAAGCTCTGTCAGCAAACTGATGTATAGTTCCATCGAACATATGCATTTGTAAAAATTTGTCAAATCCTGTGGTTACTGAGAAAATCTAGAAAAATCAATAATCATTTTTTAATCATACTTTTGGTATGGAATTCTTACTTGTATCATAATTATAGCGAATTAAATGTCATGTGATCTCATTCATGCATTTTGAAAAGTTAAGTATTACATGCATATAAAGAGGAAAAAATAAAAATAGGATGTGTGTTTGGCAGGAAGTCTTGATTTCCACATTTAGTCCTAAGACAGCCCTCTTTGAACAGCTTTCTTAACTTTTTAAGTCACATTTTACTAATATCTACAATGTGGCAGTTTTTTCTTTAGTGTTTAAGGGTATCTAAGCTCTAATTTAATGTTTTAAGTATAAGACAATTAATAGGGGTGCCTGGGTGGCTCATTTGGTTAAGTGTCTGCTTATTTTGCTGAACCTATCTCTGTAACCTATTTAGGCTCCCATTACCTTTACAATGAGATACTTAGATACACAGCTTTCTTTAAATTAGACTATAATTTACCTTAATATTTTGAGTCTCAGAGTTACCAGAGACATTCTTTTTCTTTCTTTCTTTTTTTTTTTTTTAAGATTTTATTTATTTGAGAGAGAGCAAGAGTGAGTGAGAGAGCAGGAGCAGGATGAAGGGCAGAGGAAGAAGTGGACTCCCTCCTGAGCAGAGAGCCCAATGACTGGGGGCTCCATCCTAGGACTCCAGGATCATAACCTGAGCCAAAGACAGATGCTTAACCGACTAAGCCACCCAGATACCCCTCCTCTTCCTCCTCCTCCTCCTTCTTCTTTTTCTTTTTTTTTTTTTAAGATTTATTTATTTGAGAGAGAGGTGGGGGAGGAGGAAAGGGAGAGAATCTCAAGCAGATTCCCCACTGAGTGCAGAGCCAGATGCAGGGCTCGATGCAAGGCTCCATGTGGGGCTCAACCTCAGAACCCTGAGACCAATAACTGAGCCAAAATCAAGAGTCAGAGGCCCAACTGACTGTGCCACACAGGCTCAGAGGTATTTCTTTTTTTTTTTTTTTCTTTTTCTTTTTTTTTTTTTAGAGATTTTACTTATTTATTTGACAGACAAAGATCACAAGCAGGCAGAGAGGCAGGCAGAGAGAGAGGAAGGGAAGCAGGCTCCCCACTGAGCAGAGCCTGATGGATGTGAGGCTCTATCCCAGGACCCTGAGACCATGACCCAAGCCGAAGGCAGAGGCTTAACCCACTGAGCCACCCTGGCACCCCAACTCAGGGAGGGAGACAAACCATAAGTGACTCTTAATCTCACAGAGGTATTCTTAAAGACATATTCAATCTACAATTTTTGTTTCATCCATTTGGAGCATAAATATTTTATGTTCCCAATTCATCTGATTGTTTTCAAATGTCTCCATTAAAAAATTCTTATTTCATGGGGTGCCTGGGTGGCTCTCAGTCAGTTAAGCATCTGCCTTCAGCTCAGGTTGTGATCCCAAGGGTCCTGGGAGTAAGCGCCGCATGGAGCTCTCTGCTGAATGTAGAGTCTGCCTCTCCTACTTCTCTGCCCTTCCCCTACTTCTGCTCTCTCTTATCTCAAATAAATAAGTAAAATTTTAAAAAAAATTTCTGATTTCTGTTACAAAGAAACTATGCCAGCCAAAAATGTGGCCACAGTGGAGTATGCTTATAGTCTATAGGCAGGTGACACCAGCATGTTAGTCATAGATTGCTTGAGTTTTGATGGCTTCATTGCTTCATTAGCCAGTATATCTTCCCAAAGGACACACTTTAATTTTGGCATCTCACCAAAAATTACAGCTATAAAAATAAACGAAGTAAATAAAACAAGGATGTCTTAATTTACTTCAGAATCACTCCATTGCTTTCACTTTCTTTACTACTACTATTAGAATATATATGCCTTTTCTTAACAAAAATGTTCAGTGAAGCTAATTTTGACAACTTTTAAAATCACTTTGGAAAAAAATAATAGAGGTTTTACTTCCCCAATTTAGCTAATAAAGTTAAAATACATAAAGCAGGATTTGAATAAAAATTAAAATTATTATAAAATATGTTAAATATTTATACATGTTCACATGTTCTCAGAGTTTTACATAATTTTGGGTTATAATTGACAAACTAATCTTAAAATATTAAATGGCACAATGAGGCCCACCATGTACAATAAGTACCTGTTTGATGCACTGTGTAAGTTTGTAGAACTCTAATGGATATATAATATTTTCGGAGATGGGCCCATCAGTAATGTACTCACATAAAGCAGCCATGCCAAAATTCTATAAAACATTATTTTTCCTCAGTTTCTGAATTAAATCTAGTTCTGGTCTGGTAATTGGTAGTTTGGCAATCAGCAGTTAAGGTACAAGCTGCACTTTGGTAGTAATGGTTTAGTGATTGCCTTGGTATCTTGAAAACATAGTTGTTAGCCAGGGAATTAATATAAATACTAAAAAGTAGAGCTATGAGAAAAAGTAAAAATTCATTTGTCTTAATGTACTCTATTACCTGGAAGCAGCTGACCTGGTAAAATTTTAAAACTGCTTATTGCAGAATTTGCTGTGATGTCAATAGACAAAAAGAATTTCCTACAAGTATAGAGAACTGTTCTATAACACGCATTATGTGCCTGTAATAATGTAACTGTTTAACTTAGTGTACACCAGAACATTTTTCAGAAGGAAAGAGGAAACAAAAGTTTTGAACTGACACTGCCTGGTGTAAACTGGAAAATTTAATCACTCTGACTTTAAGTTCATGACCCAATATTCAGTGTGGTCTCTTCCACAGAAAGAGAACAAAACCCTGGGATCCATTGGGAGTTGGCAGTGGTCAAGAATGCCATGACTCATCCCCCTTATTGCTCTATTAACCCACTTACAAAATTTTTGCTTTCTGTTTCTGTGATCTTAGGATCATTATGTTTATGTCTCCTAACACGCTAGAAGAAATGCTTTCACTAGGAAATATAGTTATGTCTCTTGCTTAATGTTTCTGCTACTGAACTAACAGAGAGGGGCTAGTGTGCTGTCCAAGGTGATTCACCCTGATTATTAAGAGAAAATTAAGTTCCTTCTCCCTGATAATGTCAAGAACAACTATATCACTATATTATAAACTAAGTTCCTCTTTTACTTTCCCTGGACTAAATAATGGTGGTCAACCTGGTAAGGACAGAAGCATGGAGATCTTTTGTCCCGTGGGATTAAGATTTGTTTCAAGTTAACTCTCTACATAGAAATTTCCCAACCAGTGTATGTGACTATAGAGGGTAAGGGGAACATGGAATAAATGGTGTAAGGGATAATAGTCAGCTGCATAAAAGTAACCATTTTTTATTTGGTTTCGTCATTTCCTTTCTTCTACTAACTTACCTGAGTCTTTGATCCATTTATACCTCCAGGTCCATTCTTCCATGTACTTTATCTTGCTATAAACATTGACCAACTGGCTTCTAAGTGCTAACAGCAGACAAAGCCTCTTGATCTTCATCATCCAGGAGAATTGCCCAAGGGGCAGCCCTGGAAAGGGTTCAAGGACAATTAGAGAAAGAAATAAGGTCATTTATTATACTGGCTCACTTTAAGCTGCTTGGCTGCACTTTGGCAGTGGTTGTTCACCACTTTTTTTTTTTTTTTTTTAAGCTGCAGCAATCAGATGTGATAACCACGAGTTTCACATTCCCTTCTAGCACTAAGGGTGAGAATGGCTGACTGCTACAGCTAGTGCTATAGCGACTGATTCACCCATCGCTTGTTGTTTTCCTTAACCTGTCTTCACATCAGTAGCTAGTGTTTCATTAAACTCTCTTCATTTTAACATTTGAGGTCACCGTCTGTTTCCTATGATCATTCTAACCAATACTATAATGGACATTTTATATTAGGATTACTAATGATTGTTTAAAAATATTTATCTACATTAATTATAATTTCTGCTATATGTAACTGCTGCTGGTAAAGATAAAAGAAGGTGAGATTTAAGACAATATAAAGAAGAAATGCTTTGATATAGAAGAAATGAAAAATGATTCTTTACTTGATACTTGTATCTGTATTAAAGTTACAAACATAGAAACACATGTGTATATACCTAGGACTTTTCTTTTTTTCTTTTCTTTCTTTCTTTCTTTTTTTCTTTTTCTTTTTTTTTTTTTTTTTTTTTTGGATTCATGAAAATGAAATTAAGCTGCCTGGGAATAAAGTTCTGAGGATGCAATTTGCAAAGGTAAGGGGGTGGGGGACAAAAGGACAAAAATAAATTTCTCTATACATAAACAATGTTTTTGGATTATAAATACACAAGACATAGAGAGTAGATGCAAATCAAAAAGAGAGAGACTAGGCAATGACTAGCAAGCTAGAAATTATGAAATTTCTTTGAGAGAGGTTGTCAGTTAACTTTTCATTAATATTAGAAATATGTTTACTTTAGGTGATTTATCCTATTGTATAATAAAGCTGATCCATTGCCTTATTCAGTAAAATCTGGTATACCGAAAAAAACCTTGAATGATGGTATTGGGAGCAAAAATAGCACAAACTAGTGACCAACCAATCTTCACTCTTCTGCTTAAGTTATAGTGAGGTGAGGCCAGCACTGGGAAGGGTAATACAGTTCTGGTCTTTCCAGCCATGGTAATAGTAGAGTGAATGCAGTAGAGACAAACATGGCACAAAAAAGTAGTTGTATCTTAGAACTTCCCTGAGAAATGATTAATTCCCCTTTTGCCCAAATAATTTAGAGAAAAGGGGAGACAGATATATAGGTAACTTTTTAAAAATTAAAGTCTATAATATGAAGTTATATAAATGCAACATATGTTTGTTTTAAGATTTATGTATTTATTGAGAAAGAGAGGAGAGGGGAGGGGCAGAGAGTCCCAAGCAAACTCCGAGCTGAGTGTAGAGCCCAATGTAAGCCTCAATTTCTGACATGAGCTAAAACCGAGAGGCAGATGCTTAATCAACTGCCACCCAGGTGTCCTGGGAAACATATGTTTAATAGTAGAAGCAAATAGTATCATATATATATATATATTTTTAAAGGGTTTTGAATAAATTATACTCTATAAGAGTCCATGAATTATTGCAGTATTTATATATACATAAAGTATTTAAATATATGCTCATGTATTTAAAGTATTTCAAATAAACTAGCCTCCATAATATAAGGTAAACATTTTCATTTCATCCATTGTCTTTTTAAAAGCTCCGTCTGGATTAAATTCCATATACATATGGTTGTTCTCTCACTTTTTTGCTCTACATCTTTCATTCTTATTTGCTCTTTTGTCCTCTTCAGTATGATAAAAGCAATTGCAAGAGTGCAATGAAGATACAAGGAATGATTTCATATGATTGGGAATTTTACTTGTAATTGGAAAATGTGGCAAGCTGTGTATTATAGATTCAGAATTTCTGGCTGTTTTCTCTACATGGTACTTACGTGGGTTCTCTAGAGAATTCCACTGTTGCACACTTCTCACTGGTTCACTTTGTCAAGTGAGTAATGTATTCTCTAGGCATTTTTCTACAGCCCCCTGGATAATGGTACCAATATCTTTGTATCCTAGCCCCACCAATATATCTACTAGAGATGGCCCTGTCTGAATCCTTATGCAAGGTTCACAGGAGAATTACAGGATCCTTACCCAATCTGTTTCTAGAAATGCCAGCTATACACGCTCTGCTGCTAAGTAGTAGCAACTCTGGCAACCATTGCGTATCTTAGAGTTGACCAATGGAGTCAGATGGCCTTTGGGCCTCAGTGGACTCATGGCAAGCTCTCCTGATGATTATTTTGAAGACTTTCGATTGACTTGATATGGACAGAAGCACTTCCTCTCATTCCCCTTGAGTTTGGTCTGAGGAGGGAAAGAAAATACAAAGTGTACACAATCTAAACCTTCCTTGGTTATACAAAGGACTCATCTATATGGACACTTACATGAATATAAATATATACAGTTATACATATTTACAAACAACCTTGTTTAATCTCCTCAGGTATAGATTTACCTTTCTTAAAAAGCATGGGAGTAGGGACGCCTGAGTGGCTCAGTCGGGTAAGTGTCTGTCTTTGGCTCAGGTCATGATCCCAGGGTTCTGGGATGTAGCCCCACACTGGGCTCCTTGCTTAATGGGGAACCTGTTTATCTTTTTTTTTCTGCCTCTCCCCTGCTTGTGCTCTCTCTCTCTCTCTCTGTCAGATAAAGGAATAAAATATTTAAAGAAAAAAAAAAAACGTGTTTTTTGTATGTAGTGATAGGCTATTTCTGAGAGTTCCCTTCAGTATCTGTTTAGCTTATTCTGCAGAGGTGATTTTTTCCCTGGCTTCAGATTGCAGAACTACTTGACACCAGTTATTTATTGTTTTCAGCTAAGGATCCATACCTAAAATCTAGAAAATAGAATCTCCTTTACATACTATATATTGTGTATGTATTAAAAATAATGTACATCAAAACACCATTGAAAGTTTTGCAAAATGAACATAATTGTGCATTGCAAACATGTTTTTAATTTTTTCAGTGATAGTAATTTATGGTCTTTCTTTTCATTTTACTTTTCATACCTTTATGCCCAATTCTCATCCAGGCACTTAAGACTTTTAGTGCTCATTTTCCCAGGGGAGGGATGTAACTAAAAACAATTTTAAAAATAAAAAGTTTTTAAGGAAATGTTTTGGTTTCTAAGAACTCAAGCAATTTTGAAAGACTCTATTCATAGGCAGAATATGTGATAAATATTCAGAGGTTATAATAAGGGATCCATAAGCATGTAGACTTCTTTTGAAGACTACAAAATAGTCTCCTGAGTAAAGGCAAAAAAAAAAAAAAAAAAAAAAAAGGAGCAAATAACAGAGCAGCTTGTTCCAAAGAAGGGCCTGTAACCTTTGAATTGAAGGAAGGAAGCTTTGCACCCTCCTTTCTATAGGCATTCAGCGAGACTTAAAACAAACAAACAAACAAAAAAAAACAATTGTGAACCTAGTCACTTTAAGCTTCTTAGATTCTCTCATCTCAGTGGGACATAGAAGTATCAGACTGACTCTTAACTATAGCATGAGATGAACAGAGAGAGTTACTGGACCCAAGTGCAGACAATGGTTAAGAATACACTCACAACATTGACAAAGTAGAGACAAACAGATAAATGATACATGTCATTGAATTGTTTGATGTGTATATACACAAATGACAAGAGGACTGCATATGCTTCTACTATTTAGTAGTATAATGTCCTCCCAGAATTTTCACTTAAACCCTACAAAAGGAGGTAAGTAGCAGATGAACTAAAATTAACTTTCTCTTACATTGGTAGGTGTTTCAAAATAAAAATTAATCTGAGTGACAGAAAAATAAAGATGACCATATCAGAGTAAAGACTGAAATTTGGAGTGTGCATGTGTGTCTGAGAATGTGTGTGAGAATTAAATAAACACAACTTTTTGGGAAATAATATTTATATATCACAAAAGTTATTTAGCTATATAATCAGGACTAGTGGTGAATAAATTGAAAGTTCATAGGGAATAATGAGGTAGTAAAGTTAACATTTCATAAATAATTTAAATCTAATTTATAATACACAAGCCATCTTTCTGTATTCATTCCTTCATATCACAGGGCATTTTTCTTAAAACCTGCAGAGGATAGGGTGAGGTTTTCTATTATCAATTTGAGTTAAAGTTCACCACTTGCAATGCCTTAGGTGTTATAAATTACTCAATTCTGTGAACATGATTTATATCACCAGCTGCTTTATTTTCATAAAAATTAATTTTCCATAATTTGTGGAATGATTAAATTGTAAGTACAATATTGTGGAGACACATACAAAAAGTAGCGAAGCTCAGAAATATTTATGTCTAATTATTTTCAAGTCTGTCCCTAATGGAGAGATAAAATGAATGATAGAGAATTTAAATGATAGAATGTTAAACAATTATTTTTAAAACACTCTAGTTAATTTGCCTTTGCATGTAATTTGTACACTGTGCATATCTCTTCCTAAGACCAACGGATCAACCCCCAGTCCTCTCTAATTGCGAAACTGTCAGGCTCCTTACCTTGGCAAGCAGTGCCCTGTTATGATCACTGTTCAAAAAATCAGTGCTGATGAGAAAAACTTGTGCCAGAAACTGTAAGCAATTAATTTCTACATTGATCTCTGGAATTCATCCAAAATTCTCAAAACTGAAAAGAGTCTTGCCATACTGTCACTCAATGAATATATTTCCAACCAGGCTGTCTAATAACTTCACCACAGCGAGGTGAGATTAACTAAATCTAATATTAAGTTATTTGGCTCCTATTTTAATGTATAATGTGTAAGGCAAATTTCCATTAGTGAAATATATTTCTTTTTTTTTTTTTTTTCAGATTTTTATTTTTTATTTTTATTTTTTTTTTTGAGTTTTTAATATTTTATTTTTTATAAACATATATTTTTATCCCCAGGGGTACAGGTCTGTGAATCACCAGGTTTACACACTTCACAGCACTCACCAAATCACATACCCTCCCCAATGTCCATAATCCCACCCCCTTCTCCCCAACCCCCTCCCCCCGGCAACCCTCAGTTTGTTTCGTGAGATTAAGAGTCACTTATGGTTTGTCTCCCTCCCAATCCCATCTTGTTTCATTTATTCTTCTTCTACTCACTTAAGCCTCCATGTTGCATCACCACTTCCTCATATCAGGGAGATCATATGATAGTTGTCTTTCTCTGCTTGACTTATTTCGCTAAGCATGATACGCTCTAGTTCCATCCATGTTGTTGCAAATGGCAAGATTTCATTTCTTGTGATGGCTGCATAGTATTCCATTGTGTATATATACCACATCTTCTTGATCCATTCATCTGTTGATGGACATCTAGGTTCTTTCCATAGTTTGGCTATTGTGGACATTGCTGCTATAAACATTCGGGTGCATGTGTCCCTTTGGATCACTACATTTATATCTTTAGGGTAAATACCCAATAGTGCAATTGCTGGGTCATATATATTTCTTAAAAAAAGACAAATGAATAAGGCTTCTGCTTGTTGAAACACATTTTAGACCAGAAAATTAATCTTAATTTCATCTGGAGCAATAATGAAATATAGCAATGGGCATAACTCTTGGATTACCCTTTCCTTGAAGCCTTAATTTATTTCATATCCTACATCCATTTTGTCAAAGAACCTTTTGGCTCTGATACCTACCTCTTACCATTTTTTACTACTTCTCTGCCCCATGTTACCAATATCTTACTCCTGTACTACTTCTGAATTTAGCTTGCTAATATGTGTTTTCCACATATTAACCAGAGACATTGTATAAGTTTGCTGGGGCTTCCATAACAAAATACCATGTGCTAGGTGGCTTACACAACAGTTATTTATTATTTCACAAATCTCACCATTCTGGAATCTAGAGGCACCAGATCAAGGTGTCAGAAGGATTACTTCCACCTGAGGCTTCTCTCCTTGGCTTGCAGATGGCCACCTTTTTACTACATCCTCACATGGACACTGAAAGTTGTCTTTCAGTATGTCCAAATTTCCTCTTCTTATAAGGACACCAGTCCTGTTGTATTAAGGACCATCCATATGACCTCATTTTGCCTTAATTATCTCTTTAAAGGCTCTTCTATGCAGTCACATTCTGAGGTATTGAGGTTCAAAACTTCAGCATATAAATTGAGGGAACACAATTACAGTCCCTAACAGTCATCCCTTTTAAGTAAAAGTAATTTTTTGTCATACTTCTGCTCAGAAGCCTACTCTAAGTGTGATGCGTCCCAAAACATCTAAAATAAAAGCCACACTTGACTATCTTTTCTACAACTGTCTTCCCTACCTATTTTATCTCAAATTGGCTTCTTTCTTTTCCATAGCACACGAAAATGCTAGGATCCTACAGATACTCCACTGGTGACCTTTCAATCTGGAACAATCTTATACCAGATAGCACTAAAATTTCCTCTCTTCTTGTGTTCCAGTCTTTGCTTCAAGTCTGATACTCTTAACACCTGTCTAAAATAACCACTTTTCTACCTCTCATCTGCTTTCCTTTTGTCATTTTTATTAACTGCCCAATAAATAATTATTTAAATATTCATCAAATAGCTGTTAATCCATTGCTGGCACCAAGTATAAACACCATGAGGCCAAGAACTACACACTTCCTAAAACATTACCTGATGTATATAGTATAAAAGTTATTCCAAGGATTATATCCAAGGATGTGGATATCTTTGGGGGGTCCATTTTTCTATTACCGTGGAAATAACAGAAGGGTGATAAAGGAAATGTGAAACTTCAAAATTGAGTGGTTATGTTCAGTGCTGATCAAGATGAATATATGAAAAAATTCACTTTATACAGAATGTGTAATGCAATTTGCAGTTGTAGGACTGAGTTTCCTGGATTCTTGCTAGCTAGTGGTAGGAGGTTATTCTCAGTTGCTAGGGACATTTTTTGGCTCGCAAAGGCCACTTGTAGTTTTTGGCCATGGTGACTTTAACAAGCCAGCAAAAGTGAGTCCTAAGAAGACTCTACTAGCAAGATGGAGTTATGTAATAAAACACAACCATGGGAACACATCCCGTGAACTTTGCTGTGTTCTACTAATCTGATGCAAGTAGCAGGTTTTGCCTACACTCCAGGGGAGGGGATTGTAGTGGACATCAGGAATTAGGCATTATGAGGAGCCATCCCAGAATTTGTCTGCCAAATTTTGTCTCTGCAGTGAATTATATTTACGTAATTTAAAAATATATACATATGTTTAATGGATTTCAACTTACCCAATCGAACTATACATGAAGCATGAGAGACAAGTTACAGAAGAGAGGCATAATAGCCACAATTTTAGCATATAAAAGACAGTTTATAGAAATGTCCCTAGAATTTTACGAGAATTTACCTTGAGGAATTATGCTATATTTGTGCCGTTACTGAATCGTTTGTCTTGATTGCTGCCAGCATGTGATGACAAATTATTAGCACTTTTGGCTCATGTAAAATCCATATAAAAATCTCACCAAATGACAAATGAACTGTCTTGTCAAATTCAAAATGACCATTGAAGAAATCAGTAAGATCCTGTTTGCCCCAAGTCCTCAGCCACAGCAATCAAATGCAGGATTATGGAAATGTACAACAAACAGCATCCCATATTCACTAAAGTCCAATAATCTAAGAAAAAACAGAAGTGAGACATTCTAAGAAATTTTTTTCAGCTTTTCCTCTATCCTTAACACCCAAGTAATCAAGCTGAAAGATTCTCTTTCTAGATGATAGAAAATCACCACAACATAATGATAGAGTATGGAATTTAAAGTTATGAATGTAATAGTAGAGGTGAGGAATATAGAGGTGGAATAAAGTCCTTGTGGTGGTAACTGATTATATTAGCTAAATCCACATCAATCAGAGTGAGAATTCTAAGGTGGGCAAATCACAAAATATATGAATTTATTTTATGAACTGTTGCCGAAATGAATTAAAACAAAATTAGTAAAATGATATTGTTCTGGGAAGCCTGATCGATCATACATAAGGAGCAGTGAAATAAAAAACAACTGCTTTCATTAAAATAATTTCCTCATGACTCATTTTTGTAGCCATGAACATATATAATTTAAAAACTAAAATCAGATATAGAAAATTATAACACTACTATATAATTAAAACTTGAAAGAAATATTGCCAGAAATGGAATAAATATCCCCTATTTTTTTTAATATTCCCTAATTTTTAAGCAGCAGTATTGAAAAGAAATATTGTAATCTAACCATGTTTTATATTTTCAGGAAACTCTTTGCAAGAATATCAGATATTTTTAAAAGATGATTATTTTCACTCTATGATAAAAATTATATATTAATATATGTGTGGGGTTTATATGTGTGTGTGTATAGATATGCACACATAATGTATTAATAATATACTATTGAATGACTAATACTATTGATATATGAGTGTATTTCAATTTATATATGTGTAAGCTCATACATATTCATATAACAGAATTTATTGAACTTTTAAAATTATCTTAGTCTAATTATCTACTTAATTCTTAAGGACAACTCAAATATATAGCCTACTAAAACTGTATTTACCCTTTTTTATAGTTCTAATAGGTTTTGCTCTTTTGAATTTATTCCATGGTCTTTACTCTGTAATTAAGAATTATCCCAGACTTAAAAGTAAGGTGAAGTGGGGGAGCATATTCATTAGAAGTCAAACCCAGACATTGTTTAACAGACCTGCCAATGACTACTTAATTTTTTTATTAGACTACAACTATTAAGCAGAACAAGCTCATAGTTACAGAGAACAGATTTGTGGTTGCCGAAGGCTATGGGTGGAGCTTGATGGAGTGGCAAAATGGGTAAAAGGGTCAAAAAGTACAAATTCTCAGTTAATAGAATAAGTGTCATGGGCATCTAAGGTACAGCATAGTGACTATAGTTAATAACACTATTTCATATTTAAAAGTTACTAAAAGAGTAGGTCTTTTTAAATTTATTTAAGTTCAAGTTATTTAACATATAGTGTAGTATTGGTTTCATGAGTAGAATTTAGTGATTCATCCCTTGTTTAACACCCAGTGCTCATCATAACAGTGCCTCCTTAATGCCCATCACCCAATTATCCCATCCCCCACCCTATTCCCCTCCAGCAACCTTCAGCAAATCTTTCTGTAGTTAAGAGTCTTTTCTGGTTTGCCTCCCACTTTGTTTTTATCTTATTTTGGTTTTCCTTCTCTTCCCCTATGTTCATTTCTTTTGTTTCTTAAATTCCACATATGACTGAAATCATATGATATTTGTCTTTTTATGACTGACTTATTTCACTTAGCATAATATATTCTACTTCTATCCACATTGTTGCTAATATCAAAATTTCATTCTTTTTGATGGCTAAGTATTATTCATATTTATACATTCAGCAGTCGATGGACATTTGGGTTCTTTCCATAATTTGGCTACTGCTGATAGTGCTGGTTTAAATATTGGGGTGCATCTCCCCCTTTGGAAAAAAAACACACAAGACTATTTTTAACTTTACTCTTACACTGGATACCAGGCATGAAAAATGCTCGGTTAATTGGTTGGTTGTAAAGAAAAAGTAAAAATAGTATGTATAAAACATTTTATATTATATATTTATATATTAATATTTATCATATATAGCTTATATAGTGTGTCTATGTATACATACTTACATATGTATGTATGTGTGTATACATATATGTATACATATACGTGTGTGTGTGTGTGTGTGTGTGTGTGTGTGTATTTTTTTAATTGTGCCATAGAAAGTTAACTGGTTTTGGACCTAACCTAGCATTTTTGACAATTTTTGTGCTCTTTGAATCTATTTCACCCATCTTACTGGTTCATTGTTCATGGCTTTAATAAAATTTTACTTCTTTTAACTTTTAAATTGTTTATTTTGACAAAATGAGTCAAATGTTATTGTATTCCAAGGTTTCTTTAGGCTTGCATGTATCTGATAAATTTTTACTACTCCTTTCAGTTATTTTTAACCCAGCTGTTACTTTGGTTTAAAAGACTTTCTCTTTTAATTGGAAAATTTAATAACCTTTATTTTATAGTCATCGCAAATTTGTTTCAAACTGGCATCCTGTTCTATGCTTTTTTCTTCTTTGCTTATTTTCTTTCCAAATTTTCTATCTCTCAAACATATTGTGTCTACTTTAACTATGATTGTTTTAAATTTATTCAACAATATTACTTTATATTTTTCTTATAATCAAAGGACTAATGTGTCAGAGAAAACTTTTTGAAACTATTTCACTGATTTCTTACATCTTACAATAATTTGTCTCACAAGAAACTGTATAGTAATGTGTTTGGTTTTTTTTCTTTTTTTTAATATTATGGACTGGGGTGCCTTGGTGGTTCAGTTGGTTAAGCGACTGACTGCCTTTGTCTCAGGTCATGATCCTGGAGTCCCAGGATCCAATCCCACATCCGACCTCCTGTTTGGTGGGGAGTCTGCTTCTCCCTCTGACCTCTTCTCGTGCTTGCTCTCTCCTCTCAAATAAATAAATAGAAAAAAAAATAGAATATTTTTAAAAAATTTATGGACTAATGGCATTCAACAATGTTGTTATTCGATTTTAAAACACAGGATTATGAAATAAAATTTGTGAAACTGAAATTATAAAAAATGAATAAGTACTAATTATTACACATCCAAAACATCTGCTATAATAATTTTGACACATTTCCATCTACTAGAAACACAATTTTCTAGAAATACAATTATACGTAAATTTTGCTAGCATCTAGGTTCATATTTTTTATGATGTTATCTTATGGATATTTTCTAAGTTCATGATACATTTTCTAGAAAACACAATTTAAATATTGGTACCATTTTATGCTGTGGATATCCTACAGTTGATTTAAACATTTTTATTATGCTATATGGGTAATTATATTGAGGAAATATTACTCTTTTTACCTTTACATCTGATTTTGATTGCTGTTACCTATGAAGTCTTAGAAGTGAATTTAACCTATAAGTTGCATTTTTAGCAGAGCTTTCTTATCTTTACACTCACTAATTTTGCTTTGCTTAAGACTATCGCATTTAAAGATAATTCAAGCCAAGTTGTTTTCTAAGATTTATAGCCTATAAATAAATGAATGAAGAAATAAATGTGAATACTTGGGGTACAGTGGGAATCAAATGCGTTATTAGTAGCATTATTGACATTATTCTGATTTTCACAGTTGCATTTTGAAGCAGAAGAAATAATGGAAGTTCAGAATTTACAAAATTTCCAGTTCTCATTTTCAGATAGTGAGACTAAAGGAGCTACTACATAGCCTTTTTTTTTTTTTTTTTTTTTAAATCTTGCTATGTTGGCCTTATACTGGGTGATATTTTCTTTAAGTTTTTTCATTGTGTGTGTTTCTGAGGTTTTCAACTTTTTTTGCTCTTGTTTTTTTCCAGTGGTAGGTTAAATGACACTACAGTGAGGAGTACCAGTCCCAAATAAATGTGCTGATTTTCTATCTGATTTTTAAATATGAATAAAGCATTTTCAAAGAATTATTCATATTTTAGTACTTCATCATCCAATAGATTATGTTCTCTGTTTTATTCTGTAGCCTTTATGATACTGTGATTTATACTAGGAAATATATATTTGATCTTTTTCCCTGTTGTTGGCACAAAGCTGCTAAAACTCTTGAAATTTCCTAAGTAATAATGAAAGCAATGTAATTTTTTTTTTTTAATGTTAATGTAGTGACCCTTGGAAAGCACCTAACGATGGAGGTTGATTGCCAGGAGAATCAACCATGTGTTGAGGGTTAGAACTTTGCATCTTATCCCTTCACCCTCGGGGAAGGAAGAGGGACTGGAGGTTGAATCAATTGCCAAGAGCCAGTGATTTAATCAGTCATACCTATGTAATAAAATCTTGAAACAGGAGAAGGATTGGGTTCAAAGAGCTTACGAATAGATGAACCTGTGGAGGTTCTGGGACAGTGGTGCACACAGAGAACACGGAAGTTCTGTGCCCTTGCACCTTACCTTGCCCTATGAATGTTTTCCATCTGGCTGTTCCTAAGATATATCCCTTTATATAAACTGGTGATGCAGTAAGTAACATCTTTCTCTGAGTTCTATGAGATGCTCTAGCAAATTAAAGTCAAGGAAAAAGTCATAGGAACCTCTAACTCATAACTGGTGAGTCTGATGTACAGGTAACGACTTGAACTTGTGAATGTTATCTGACATTGTAGGGGTAGGAGACGCAGTTTTGTATGACTGAACTCTTAACCTGTGGAAACTGACACTATCTCTGGGTAGTAGATAGTATCAGAATTTAGTTAAATTCTTAGACATCCTGCTGGTTTCTGAGAACTGCTTTTTGGTGGTAGGGAGATTCTTTCTCCCTGACAAATTGGAGCTGAGATCTAGACAAATTTACCTTGCAAAATCATATCTCTGCCTACAGCCCTCCCTTAATAATAGTAATTTATTTATTTATCATTTAAAATTAGAATAATTACCATTAGCTTTACACTACTCTGAATATATTCCCAGTATATAAGACATTAAAATTTACAATTTAGGCAAGGTAATATAAAATAGGTAAATCATTTAAGGAAAAAAAAAAAAAAACAGACACAAGTAGAAATTCATTGAAATTAAGTCAAATGACAAAGGTTAGAAATTAGAGAAAAGACCAAAGTTAGAGAAAAGGGAAAGGTAGAGAATAGAATCACTTCTCTCAGGTATTCATTATACTTTCTGCACAATGAGATTTTATTCAGAGATACTCTATTCTGGTAAAGAAAGAGCTTACGTATACCTCTTTCTGTAGGATCATTAACTATGTACATTTGTTGGAGTCTAGAGAACAATTCTTTTTTATCCTTGTGGCAAAGCTCTTTTCAGACTGTATTTCAGAGTACTGGGCAGTAATGACTAGGCAGTACTGTTTAAATAGTATCCTAAATCTCCAAGTGTCTTGAATCTGACAGTTGCAGCTGAGTTTCTTCTAATGAATCTTGTTAAGTTCTTTATTGGTCACTAAGTTCACACAACCAGGTTACCCAGATGTGATCTAAAAGTTCTATGAAATTCAAAAGTAACTCTCTGTACCTTTACTTTACATTAAGCTGGGGATAGGGTAAATAAATATGTTTCTTTTTGTTTGAGTGAGTTTTTAAAATCTCAATGTTCCTCCAAGAGAATTTCCTCCAGGACTGGCATTTCTTAAACACTGGCATCCAGGACAATTGGTAACAACATGATACATTGTCATTCCCAGAATGATAGCAAAACACTTGACACACTTGACAACAGAGACCCAGGGGACACTGTAGATACTGCAAAGTGAATATAGCATTCATTCTAATATTTTGCTTCATTTTTTAAAAAAATCAGTGATGGTTAGGGATTTTATACCTATTTGAGAAAATTTCATTTGTTCTGAATTAGATCGACATGAGTTTGTATATGATTTGCTCTTTTTAGCTTGAGAGATTTTTTCTTAATACAAAAGAAGGGAAGCAAAAACATGTTTTGTAATATGATTTTTAATGATATAAAAATAAAAAAATATAATGCATGTTAAGTGCTTAGCATGCAGAAATGGGAGATACTATAAATAAAAGTTTTATTCTTCCATTTGTGGTATGTGCATTCCAGAGAATAAAATAATAAGGATGATTTTTTTAGAAAATCACTGTTAGGTTGTATAGCAGTATACAGTTAACATGGGAATGTTATATCCATAATTAACAGAATCTTTGTTAAATATTTTTGAAAATTGTTTTTATCTATATTTTACAGAGAGAGAATGAAAAGTTAAATAGTTAAATGATTTATGTAAGTCATAATGGGTAAATAGAATTAAGAATTTAGTGTAGGAATTTCTTTTCCCTAGTTCAATTCTCTTTTGCTATTAGAAAAATTATTTCATTCTATGTATTACTTAGTACTATGAAGTCAATTTTGGATTTTTGTGGAGAAATGTAGGTATAGTCAATTTATTTTTTTTTAAAGATTTTATTTATTTATTTGACAGAGAGAGATCACAAGTAGGCAGAGAGGCAGGCAGAGAGAGAGAGAGAGGAGGAAGCAGGCTCCCTGCTGAGCAGAGAGCCCGAAGCGGGACTCGATCCCAGGACCCCGAGATCATGACCTTAGCCGAAGGCAGCGGCTTAACCCACTGAGCCACCCAGGCGCCTGGTATAGTCAATTTATTAATAGCAATAAGACACATTTGAGTTTAGGTTAAGTGCTTTACATGCATCATATTATATAGTGTGATATGTCTGTGATTGCTATAGTGGACATTTAATTCATTGAAATATATTTAAACTAATGGTGATATTATTCATAAGCTTTTTAAAAAATTTTTGTTCTAAAAAATAAAATTGTATTTGAAAACACGTGTTTTTTGCCAACCTTTTAAAATCTCAAACTCTCATATTCAAATTTGTATAACAGAAAAATACAGATCTTTTAATTTTATAAAATTGCTGTGTCAATTAATGTATTACTTTTTTAGGCAAATATTTGATATTTTTGTTTCTCTCAATGTATTTCAGAACAGTAATTGATACAGTCTAAACTTACAGGAGAGTCTAAACTTATAGGTTCTTTTTAAGTAAAAATGGATTTTATTATGGTCTCTACATGAATGTATGTATCTTCTTTGTTATTCATTTTGCTCTCTTGGAAGGAAAATACTTCATTAAATAATTACAAAACATGTTTTATTAAATAATTGTAAGCACATAATTTTATTTATATTTGAATGGTTTTATTTTACTTCAAAATAATAAACTTATTTAATTATAATTCTGCTTCCCATGCTACCTTATAAAGATTTTCCATAGAAAATATTGAACAGTTTGACAATAATTTCTTTGTTACCTTGCAACACTGAGGAAAATTTAAGAACAACTTTTTAATATTAGCATCATTTATTTGTTATGCCTCAGAGGTACTACCTGAAAAAAAAAATATGCATTGCTTCATGTATTCCATTTCTGTAACATGCTGTTCTAAATGAGTCTAAGTATAAGACATTCAATTTACATGGGATTTTCTTAATGATTATGTATCACACAAGGATGTTTCTGAATATTTGTTTCTGTAGGTAAGATAGAGACAATCAAGGAAGATGATAATCTCAGCCAACTGCTCTTCAAAGGGCTGGACTCAGCTATTTAAAACCATAGCATCATCTTAATATTCCTAGATACTTTAATGAGTTTCCCTTTAATTAAATGTGCAACTTGCAGAGTTCATTGAGTGCCAGATTGCTGTGACTGCCAACAAGCTTTCTTTGTTTTAGATAAGATTTTACATCACCTAAAAACATCCACTTTTAGTAATTTCATTATAAATGAAGTTGGATTAGCTTACAAACTGGGGTGGGGGGGGGACCTAATATGCTATTAAAATCTTCCAGAAAACAAATGTAAACAAAACAGAAGAAATAAACCCTATCAGCCAACCAGGAAAACAGATAGAAGAAATGAAGAATCATCAAAGTTCAGTGTTAAAATTTCATGCTGAAATGTCAGAATACTTATGAGAGTAACACCATGGTGTTGCTGTGTATTACTTCCATTTCTTGAGGGTGATACATTAACATCAAATATATTTTTGCTATTTTAACAGGGTTAATGATGCACTTTGCATTGTGTAGTAACTTAGGTTAGAAGTCACTTTCAAAGCATCTTTTTTTAAAGCAGCAAGAAAAAAATCACACATTTGTAACCATAAAACACCTAAAATATATTCTATATTTGTTTTAAATCTTGGGCAATTTCCCACACTCTATCCATTTTAAATTGTTCTGTGCTGGTCTGTGTTAAAAATAACTTGTCAGTTGTTTTCTTTGTTCCAATATTGTGTTAGAGATAACCCAGTAGGAACACATTTGTCACAGGGAATTTAAGGAGGCATTTTGAGGTACCAAGCAATAGAGATCTTGTTTCCATATGTCTGTCCAAATGCCAAGTTCATTAAACCAACAACAACCATACAGAGAAGAATATAGTTCATGAAGACACAGTATTTAGGTCATAAAACAGAGCTGTTAAACAATCTATGAAAAAAGCCATCCCCAGGTTATCGTGCAATGGGCTGCAGGCCTTTTGCAGAATGTATAACAACAAAATTTTTTAGGAAGGCAATTGAAAAAGACTATATTTAGAATTAATTTGGACCTATCTTATAACAGATGAGAATCCTTTTTACAAATAGGAATAAGGATTCCGGTTTAAGAATGCACACCCAACAAGTCAGGAAATGACAGATGCTGGCGAGGATGCGGAGAAAGGGGAACCCTCCTACACTGTTGGTGGGAATGCAAGCTGGTGCAGCCACTCTGGAAAACAGCATGGAGGTTCCTCAAAATGTTGAAAATAGAACTGCCCTATGACCCAGCAATTGCACTATTGGGTATTTACCCTAAAGATACAAATGTAGTGATCCAAAGGGGCACGTGCACCCGAATGTTTATAGCAGCAATGTCCACAATAGCCAAACTATGGAAAGAACCTAGATGTCCATCAACAGATGAATGGATCAAGAAGATGTGGTATATATACACAATGGAATACTATGCAGCCATCAAAAGAAATGAAATCTTGCCATTTGCAACAACATGGATGGAACTAGAGCGTATCATGCTTAGCGAAATAAGTCAAGCAGAGAAAGACAACTATCATATGATCTCCCTGATATGAGGAAGTGGTGATACAACATGGAGGCTTAAGTGGGTAGAAGAAGAATAAATGAAACAAGATGGGATTGGGAGGGAGACAAACCATAAGTGACTCTTAATCTCACAAAACAAACTGAGGGTTGCCGGGGGGAGGGGGTTTGGGAGAAGGGGGTGGGATTATGGACATTGGGGAGGGTATGTGATTTGGTGAGTGCTGTGAAGTGTGTAAACCTGGTGATTCACAGACCTGTACCCCTGGGGATAAAAATATATGTTTATAAAAAATAAAAAATTAAAAAAAAAATAAAAAATAAAAAATACAGTATTCAAGTAAAAAAAAAAAAAAAAAAGAATGCACACCCAAGTACCAGAGTTAAAGTAAATCAGTAATATTCAGATGAGCATTAGCAAGAAGCAATCAAGATTAAAAAAAAATAGAATAAATCTTTGGAGAAGGAAAATTGATTAAGAAATCCATTATAGGGGTGCCTGGCTGGCTCAGTCGATAAAGAGTACAACTCTTGATCTCAGGGTTGTGAATTTGAGCCCCATGTTGAGTGTAGTGATTACTTAAAAATTTAAAAAAAAACAACTTAAAAAAAGGATATATACAGTTTTATAGTTTTCATGTATTATGTGGTATTATATTTAAATTAACTATATAATATTGTTTATTTAATTATATGTACTAATAAAGACTGAGTTTTTCTAAAGTAATCATTTGTATGACCTTTGTAAGGTTTTTTTTTAAATTTTATTAATTGGTGTGATGCAATAATAATCTCTGTCCATGGTATTGATTTTTGCATAAACCTTCTAACATAATAATACTTGAGTATTTGAAATAATACTTAATACTCGAAAGGTATACATGAACAAATTAATTTTGGATTTGTCTTACAGAAGATACAGTCTGAAGAAAGGAGATGGCACAAGCTGATTTATATGGGGGAATGCCATGAGTCATCACTTTTTGGAAAAAATGAAAGAGAAAGGTTTTTGGAATCCGACTACAAGAGGTAAGAAGATGGGGCAGGTGATTCTAGCAGATTTATCAGAGAGGTGGGAGGAAAGAGGGATTAATGAAAGAAAGAAAAAGATCAGGGAAGAAGGAACTTTCATCTACTCGCTCATGACTAGATGCTGTATTCTGAATATGTTCAAAATTGCTTATTAGAAAGTTTATGTTCTTTCTGGTAATGAATTCTTTATGCATGTTTTAGGTAAGGCTCTAGCTAACAATACCAGCCAGTACTATAGTTTAGAGAATCCGTATTACAAACTGGTTCTTCTCATTTTCCTCCTTCATATCTTTCTCAGAATGTTAAATCAGATCATCAGAATCCATGAGAGAATAGATTTCTCAATGAATGTGTTTAACTGAGAAGATTCTAAACTCTGACATTAAAAACAGCTGCCTTTTATTCAGCATCTACTAAGTTTCAAACATTGTTTTGAGTGCTTTGTATTTGTTATTTTATTTGATGATTAAAACTTCCATGGGAGCATGTATTACTTTACCAATTCTATCCAATAGAAAACAACTCAGAGATATCCAAGTTTATATAGCTGGGATGGACTTTGAATTGAGGTTTCTCTAAATCCAAAGCCCTTTTTTAAAATGTATGTGCATAGTATTCCATTGTGTATATATACCACATCTTCTTGATCCATTCATCTGTTGATGGACATCTAGGTTCTTTCCATAGTTTGGCTATTGTGGACATTGCTGCTATAAACATCATCAAAAGAAATGAAATCTTGCCATTTGCGACAACATGGATGGAACTAGAGCGTATCATGCTTAGTGAAATAAGTCAAGCAGAGAAAGACAACTATCATATGATCTCCCTGATATGAGGAAGTGGTGATGTAACATGGGGGCTTAAGTGGGTAGGAGAAGAATCAATGAAACAAGATGGGATTGGGAGGGAGACAAACCATAAGTGACTCTTAATCTCACAAAACAAACTGAGGGTTGCTGGGGGGAGGGGTTTGGGAGAAGGGGGTGGGATTATGGACATTGGGGAGGGTATGTGCTTTGGTGAGTGCTGTGAAGTGTGTAAACCTGGTGATTCACAGACCTGTACCCCTGGGGATAAAAATATATGTTTATAAAAAATAAAGAATTAAAAAAAAGCAGTTTTTAGCAATAAAAAAATAAATAAATAAATAAAATGTATGTGCACATGCATGCACTTGCACACACAACTAATCAGATTTGAGTATTGCCTCTGTCCAACTGGATCTTAGATATTATTTTTGAGACCAAATATATATTTCTTAAGTAGCTACATTGTAGAATATTGTGTTGAGTTGTATGATACCAATCAAAGTAAAAGAAAAAATTCAGCTCTTGCCAAATTCCTAAACTTCATTCTTACTAACAAACAGAAAGCCCATTTGGGTTTTTTTTTGTGTGTGTGTTTTTGTTCTGATATTATATTATTAAATAACTATTTTGACACATAGCCACCCCTGGAATTTTCTCCTTCTCTAATCACTTTTCCCTCAGCAATTGGGACACAACTGCCTGCTAGATTTTCTCCCAACTTCTGGGACCTCTCTTTTATTTATTTCTTTGCCACTAAACTTAATGATATTATTCTTGAAGCTTTATCTTTGATCAGATACCTCTACCACAGATAACCAGTTTTGGTTAAACATATCTATTTTCCTGGACTTGTCTGATGACTCTTGTCTTTAGCAAGCTGTCACACATTTCCACTTCATATTCATTCAAAAGTATTTCATTCAACATTCATTCATGTAATAAATTGTAATAGAGGCACTATCACATGGCAGGCATAGTTTTGGGCTCTGGAATCACAGAGCCAAGAGCCTGTTCTCAAGCAGTTTGGATGTCCCCTGATATCTGAAATTCATTATGTCTCTGATAAGACTCTGCCACTACCTCAGAAAATATTTTTCTCCAATATTCTCTATTCCAGTTACTAATCTGCCTTTCATTCATTTTCTTCAGTTAGAATCTTGGTCATCGTATCACTTAATTTACACTTCTACCATGTCAGTAAATGTTGCAGGTTCTATCAGTCATTATCTCATAAATCTGTTTTCTCCCTTCCCTCTCTCACAGCTATGTTCAGACGTACTACTTCTCATGTAAACTTATCAGGAAAAGACTTGTAGCTCTTTTTTCCTACCTCTCAGGTGGCTCCTGGGTAATGTATTTTCCTTACTAATTCCAGAATGGCCTTTCTAAAATAAAAAAACAAACTTGAGCAAGACACTTCCCTGCTCAAAGCCTTCAGTGCCTTCCTAAAGCTTTCAGTATGAAGTTCAAACAGCTTAGTGTGCAAAGCTTTGTCTCATTGTCTCTTTTTAGATTAATTTTCTACTTATATACAACTGTATATACAGTCCTTCCATGCTACATGCAAATTGTGTAGTGCAGTTTCACACTTTTGTGTATTTATTCATTTTGTTTTTCTCAGGTCAAACAGGGTTTACTTTAGAAAGCTTTCTCCGAACCCATCTTGACAGAATTAGAGAATCTCTGACATGATTCCTTTTGCATTCTATAATCTATAAAATCACCTTTGCACTGCACTTTGATTTCCTTGATTATTTTACAGTCTGAATTATGAGTGTGTTTAGTATGTTCGAGCTTTAAGAACTTGAGCTTTATTTATATTTTTAAGTCTTATCACACTTTCTGGAGCACAAAACACACTGAATAGGGTCATCTAAAGAAAACTGTACTCCTGACCTGTGGTCTAGAATCAGTCAAAGATTTCATATAAGAGAGGAATAGACTTGGCATTAGGTACATATACTGTTTAAGTTTGTGTTGAAGAGAGAAGATTTTGATTAAAGCTACATCAGGTTAAAAGAAACAGACACAAATAAAAAAGTAAAGAATACAGAGTCTAACCATTTGAGAGATGGTGGTAGTAGCTATAAGGCCTGAAATGTGCACTGGGATTGACAGATGAGATCTGATGTGATGAATATCTTTGGAGCTTGTCTTTTCTTTTCTTTCCTTCTTCTTTTTTGTTTTTCTTTTCTTGATTTCTTTTTTTCCTCTTTAATTTCTTTCTTTCTATTCTTTCCTTTCTTCCTTTTATTTATCTTTCCTTTTTTCTCTTTCTTTTTTATTTTTTAAGACATACATAAACGAAAACCTTTGTAAGTATAGTGTTTTTCTTTTTTTTTTTTTTAATTTTTTATTTTTTATAAACATATATTTTTATCCCCAGGGGTACAGGTCTGTGAATCACCAGGTTTACACACTTCACAGCACTCACCAAATCACATACCCTCCCCCATGTCCATAATCCCACCCCCTTCTCCCAAACCCCCTCCCCCCGGCAACCCTCAGTTTGTTTTGTGAGATTAAGAGTCACTTATGGTTTGTCTCCCTCCCAATCCCATCTTGTTTCATTTATTCTTCTTCTACCCACTTAAGCCTCCATGTTGCATCACCACTTCCTCATATCAGGGAGATCATATGATAGTTGTCTTTCTCTGCTTGACTTATTTCGCTAAGCATGATACGCTCTAGTTCCATCCATGTTGTTGCAAATGGCAAGATTTCATTTCTTTTGATGGCTGCATAGTATTCCATTGTGTATATATACCACATCTTCTTGATCCATTCATCTGTTGATGGACATCTAGGTTCTTTCCATAGTTTGGCTATTGTGGACATTGCTGCTATAAACATTCGGGTGCATGTGCCCCTTTGGATCACTACATTTGTATCTTTAGGGTAAATACCCAATAGTGCAATTGCTGGGTCATAGGGCAGTTCTATTTTCAACATTTTGAGGAACCTCCATGCTGTTTTCCAGAGTGGCTGCACCAGCTTGCATTCCCACCAACAGTGTAGGAGGGTTCCCCTTTCTCCGCATCCTCGCCAGCATCTGTCATTTCCTGACTTGTTGATTTTAGCCATTCTGACTGGTGTGAGGTGATATCTCATTGTGGTTTTGATTTGTATTTCCCTGATGCCGAGTGATATGGAGCACTTTTTCATGTGTCTGTTCGCCATCTGGATGTCTTCTTTGCAGAAATGTCTGTTCATGTCCTCTGCCCATTTCTTGATTGGATTATTTGTTCTTTGGGTGTTGAGTTTGCTAAGTTCTTTATAGATTCTGGACACTAGTCCTTTATCTGATATGTCATTTGCAAATATCTTCTCCCATTCTGTCAGTTGTCTTTTGATTTTGTTAACTGTTTCCTTTGCTGTGCAAAAGCTTTTGATCTTGATGAAATCCCAGTAGTTCATTTTTTCCCTTGCTTCCCTTGCCTTTTGCGTTGTTCCTAGGAAGATGTTGCTGCGGCAGAGGTCGAAGAGGTTGCTGCCCGTGTTTTCCTCAAGGATTTTGATGGATTCCTTTCGTACATTGAGGTCCTTCATCCATTTTGAGTCTATTTTTGTGTGTGGTGTAAGGGAATGGTCCAATTTCATTTTTCTGCATGTGGCTGTCCAATTTTCCCAGCACCATTTAGTGTTTTTCCATTCTTAATATCAAGATTATGTTTCCTTCTTCTTTTGGTGCTCAATAGTACTGCCTTACAGAACATCAGGAAATTCAGTGTAGCATGATTCCTAAGGGCACAGTTTATGGAACAAGACTATTTTGGTTGGAAAATTGGTTGCATTCCTCACATACTGTGTGACACTGTGCAAATGACTTAACATTTCTCTGCCTCAGCAATAAAATAGAAATAATAATATGGCCCTTATAGGGGAGTCATGAGATTTAAAATATTTAATATGTATAAAGCTCTTAAAACAACTTTAGGAATACCATAACAAGTAATAAATTTTATATTAAATGTTTCCTTCAGATTATTTATTATCCCCTGCCTGTGACAAAGACACATAGTATATACTTTTTAAAATATGTGAGGTTTATTTCAACACTTGAAATTTTGTACATGGCTTAGTGGTTCGTTTGTCTTCTATTTACATCAGCTCTAAATGTTTAGCTATTTTTTTCTTAAATGGTCTTTATACTTTATGCTCATTAGTTGATTGCCAATGCAATTGAATTTTCTGTTCATCTTCATGAGTGACAGGATGTCAAGTGGAAGCATTTTAATACTAATGAAAATGGTCAATTATGTATCTTGATGGCTAATGAACCTCTAATCAACTGTACTAGGTTTATGTGCATTCTATTGACATTCATCTGTGCTCTCTGACATCTTGATATGATTAGGCATATGTATATATACACACACACATACACACACACACATATATTTATATATCTATGCATATTTAATATAAATATATATGGCTTTAAAACTTGATTATTATTGGCAGAAAGTTAAAATTCTCATCAATATGAATTTATATTTCTTGGAGAGTAAGTTTCATTTTATTTGTTCTTAAGTGTCTGAGTTTAAGCATTATGTAAGAACTTAGTAAAATTTTATTGTCTTCTTGATGCAACTTACTTGTTAAGTGAAAGGAGCCATTAATAATAGCAATAAACCTTGTCATGTCAATAATCACTTTAAATATAAATGATATAATTGCAGAAGTTTATTATGTAAATTTTTATAATTTGACTTGAAAAATAAGCACTTTGACCCAACATTTACAAAGCTGGGCAAAAGTGAAATGATACCTCATTTTAAATGACACACCTAAAAATTAAGAATACCAAAAAATTGAAAGTTAGTAAATTATAACATGAAATCATATCATTTGGATGGAAGTAGAGGGTATTAGCTAAGTGAAATAAGTCAGACAGAGAGAAACAAATACCACATGATTTCATTAACATGAGAAATCTAAACAAACAAAAAACAAATGGAAAAAACAAAAAAACAACGAAACACAAAATAGAATCAGACCTGTAAATACAAGGAATAAACTGATGGTTGCCAGAGGAGGAGTGGGGGGTATGGCAAAATGGGTGAAGGAGAGAGGACTTCCAGGTATGGAATGAATAAGTCATGGGAATAAAAGGCAGTCAGTGATATTGTAGTAGAGTTGTGTGGTGACAGATGATAGCTACACTATTGGTGAGCATAGTGTAACATACAGAGAAGCTGAAACATTATGCTGTACTCCTGAAACTACTGTAACATTGTCAACTATACTCAAATTAAAAAAAAAAATTAAAAAGAGGTTAGAACAAATATTCAGGGAGAATAATTAAAGGCTAACTTGCATAGACATAATATTTGTTAGAATTAATTATTTTGGGGGCGCCTGGGTGGCTCAGTGGGTTAAAGCCTCTGCCTTCCGCTTAGGTCATGATCCCAGGGTCCTGGATCAAGCCCCACATCGGGCTCTCTGCTCAGCAGGGAGCCTGCTTCCTCCTTTCTCTCTGCCTGCCTCTCTGCCTACTTGTGATCTGTTTGTCAAATAAATAAATAAAATCTTAAAAAAAAAGAATTAATTATTTTGGACTTTTGGTTTTCAAAATTTGATTTGGAATTATTTTTAAATATGAGTTATTGAGTTTTTAAAAACTTTATATAATAAAATTAACATACTTAGTTGCTGACTTTATTTTTATCACATTTATATTGTGGACATAAATTTATTTTTCAGGTAGTATTACGTATCAAAACATATTTAACTGTCTTTGCCTTTGGGACTACTTTAAGACCTTCCTCCTTTGATATCATATAAAGATTTATCTTTTTAGCTTTCATGGTTATATGGTTTATATTTTGTGATCAAACAATATTGATTTTTTTCTGTTTATGATATGTCTGGACATAGTCCAGTTTAATTTTATTGTTTTCCACAACTTATAATACAGTCATGTATGGTATACTGAAAATCTACTGACTCACTGTTTATGTGTATGTGTATAATATGTATTACAAAAACCATAGAATATTAAATACTTAATACACCTCAGTATTATGGACATTGAATACCACTGTCCATTTCTTCAAATACCTGTATCTATTCTTTCCTTTCATCTATTCACTTGAACACCAATATCTTACTTCTGTAATTTTTAAAGCTTTATTGAGGTTAATTGACATGCAAAAAAATTGCACATATTTAATCCATACCATTTGATGAGTTTGGACATATACATACACTCATGATACTGTCACCAAAGTCATGGTAATATGAACGTATTTCACCTCCCAAAGTTTTATTTGTCCCTTTTGTTTCTGTTTTAAAAACACTAAACATGGGAGCTACCATTGTAACAATCTTTAAGTGCACAATACTGTATTGCTAACTGCAGGCATTATGTTATAAGCAGATGTGTAGAACTCATTCATCTTATTTAACTGTATCTTTACCCATTGAATAAAAACTTCCCATTTCTCCCTCCTTTCATCTCCTGGCAACCACTATCCTATTTTATGCTTCTAGAAATTTGACTATCATCCCATACCTGTTAGAATAGCTTTAATCAAAAAGACAGGGAGCACGTGAGTGGCTCATTCAGGTAAACATCTTCCTTCAGCTCAAACCATGATCCCAGCATCCTGGGATTGAGCCCCAGGTTGGGGCTCTCTGTTCAGTGGGGAACCTTTTTTCCCCTCTGCCCAACCCCCTTCACGTACCCTCTCTATCTTTCCCTCACATGCTCTCTTTCTCAAATAAATAAAATCTTTTAAAAAAATACAAAAGATGAATGTTGGTGAGGATATAGAGAAATTGCAACCCTTGTATCATGTTATAGGAGTGCAATGGTAAAACCATACACTGTGGAAAACCATACAAGGTTCCCTAAAAAATTAAAAGTGAAACTTTAATATAATCCTGCAATCCCACTCCTGAGTATATATTCCAAAGAATCAGGATCTCAAAGACATACTTGAGCCCCCACATCCATCATCTCATTTTTCACAATAATCAAGATATGGAAAAAACTCCAATGTCCATCAAAAGACCAAAGGATATAAAGAGAAAGCATGATACATATTTATAGATATCTATATTTTTGTCTCTAGATTTCCAGATCTTTAATCTAAATCTATATTCCACGTATGTTATCTGGCCTTAAAAAAAAAAAAAAAAAAAAAAAGGAAGAAAGAAAACCAATCATTAACAACAACATGCATTGACCTGGAAAATACACAAAGTGAAATAAATCAGTCACAGAAGGATGAAAACAGCATGATCCCATCTTTCTGTGACGTTTATGGCATGTGTAACTGTGATACACTATTTCAAATTAATTATTTTTGTCACATCCATCATTTGTTTTCTTTGAATTACTTCGCAGTATGTTATTTTGCCAAGATTACTTCGCATCTTTTTTTAAAGTTTCTTTTTACTTTTGCTTCGCATATCTTTGAGTACAGATTCATTTAATTTTTAAAATAATTCTTGGGCAAATTTTATTTTCCAAATATGACCACAATATCATCCCCTCCCTAATGCCTTTCTAGCATGTTGTCATTTTACATTATAAAGTATTGTATAATTCTCCTTCCCTTTACACCTGAATGTGTTTTTAAATCACTGTAACTGTCAGGATGTGTCAGAAATGATGCTATATAACTTCCAAACATAGGTCATTAAAGACAATGCAGCTCTGGCTTTTGGGGTGGAATACTGATGTACTCATATTTTCAAGCCATCAGGTGTCAGTGCAAGTATTCTGATTGCCATGATGTCATCATGCTGTCAAGAACAAACTAGTCTTCCATAGAGAGAGAGAAGCTAGACTAACCTCCAGCTCATCCAACACCCAGATGCCACCAATACTCCAGCGTCAGCCACGGTTTGACGGTATCTCTATAAACACCCCAAGACAGAACCCCCCAGGTGAACATTTCCTGAATCAATGATCCACAAAAATCTTGAGAGACAACAAAATAATTGTGTTAAGTCACTAAATTTTGAGGTGATTTATCATGTGTCAATAGCTAACTGAACAGAGTATTGTATCTGTTAGTAGGAATCTGATATAACAGAAATATAAATTATGTGAACTGGCTTTGAAATTGGTGGTTGGTAACATTAGACACTTGAGGAGGCTAGTGGTAAAGACGTGGAGGTCAGAGATGAAAATATATGGTACACTGGATAAAATGAGATCTCCAAAATACTTACAGCTTTCCCTTAAGTTATTAGTTATTAGAATAAGAACTGATGTCCTACCTCCAGTTGAAAGCAATGGATGCTCCCCTACCCATAGTTTGAGTTTTATTTTTAAATAGCTTTATTAAAATATAATTCACATATTGTAAAATTTACCCATGTAAAGGACACAATTCAATAGTCTTAGTGCATTTGCAGTTATGCAAACATCACCATAATCTAAATTTAGTACATTTTCATCACCCCAAAACTAAACCCTATTCCTGTTAGAAATCACTTCTCATTCCACTCCCCACTAATCTAGTTTTTATATCTACTGATTTGACTATACTGAGCATTTCATATGAACAGAATAATAGAATATGTAGCATTTTGCACCTGGTTTCTTTAATTTAGAAACTTTTTTAATGTTCGTCCATGTAACATGTACCTCATTCCTTTCTAATGACAAAAAAAAAAAAAAAAGGGATGATACACCACATCTTTTTTATTCACTCTTCATTTGAGAGTTATTTTAGCTATTTCCACTTTTGAGTTATTATAAATAAAGCTTATTATATGTACAAGTTTTGGTCAGACACATATGTTTATTCCCATAGGATGATAGCTAGAAGTAGAATTGCTAGGCCATATGGTAACTCTAGGTTTATTGTTTTGTGTAACTGCCAACTTTTTCCTAAATAGCTGCTCATTGTACAATCCAAATGAAGAAGTGTGAGCCCTCCAACATTTTTTTTTTTAACAAGGTTGTTTTGAATCATCTGGATCTCTAGTGTTTCAAAATAAAGTTAAAGGTGAGCTTGTTACTATCTGTAAAAAAAAAAAAAAAAAATAAGGAGGAATGAGAGGGAGGGAGGACAAAAGGAAGAAGGAAGGAAGGAAGGAAGGAAGGAAGGAAGGAAGGAAGAATGGTGATTTTATAAAGATCAAATCTGTAGATCAATTTGGATAATAGTGAGATTTTAGCAATAAGTCTTGTGCTCCATAAATATAGGGTGTTTCCCAACCCTGAGAAACAGGATGAAAGAATAAGAAGGTGGAAGTTACAGCTTCCTACTTTAAGGATACATTCTGAGAGGCACTTGAGTGTTTCAGTAGGTTAAGTATCTGCCTTTGGCTCAGGTGCATGACCCCATACTCCTGAGATTAAACCCTGGGATCGAGTCCTGGGACGGATTCCTGAGTCAGGCTCCCTGGGTCAGCAGGGAATCTGCTTCATTATCTTCCCTTCACCCGACTTTTGTGCTCTCTCTCACTCTCTCTCAAATAAATTTAAAAAAAAAAATCTTTAAAAAAATCTTAAAATCTTAAAAAAAAAAAAAAGGGATACATTCTGAGAGCTCCATTCTTCTACATTGTTACAAGCTTGGCTACATGATCTCATGTAGCAAGAGAGATTGGGAAATGGAATCTTGTGCCTGGTCAGTATTATTTCCATTTTATTCAGCTAAACACTGGGGTTGTGTGACTACAGTAAAAGAATATACATTCATATTGTACAATATGCTTCCTTCTACATAGTGCTGTCCCAAGAAATTGGGCAGGGAAATCAGAATCTTCTTCCTTCAGGTTGAGAAAAGACATTAGTATGATATTACTCAGGTGTGCTTGGAAGGAATCAATGTGCAAGCCATTATTAAACTATTTTTTCTTCACTTTATTACCTTCCATAAGTACTTCCTTTAGCATACATTAATTTGGAAATGTTAAAAATATTTAATAATTGCCATTATGATTTTCTAGGAAAATAATCCAATTCAATGATTTTTATGAAATATTAACATCAGAGTTTAGTTGCCTGTTTAGCTTGATAATAGAATAATTGTGATTTTGTTTGTAAATACATACATGGACTAAAAAAAATCACAATTATTTGATAATTACATAAAAAGACCATTTATTAAAAGCATGAAATATGGAGTTTATATGTCTGTGTTCTGGGAAAAACATGAAGATGACAAATTTATTTTTGGTTATGCTGAGTTTGAGGTATTGATAATACATTTGTTTGGAAATGTCCTGTATACTAGAACAAATATTTGAAATAGAAAATTGAGGCTCAAAATAAATGAGATTTTTGAAAAGTAGATAGCTGCCCTAAATGATTCTAAAATCTCTTGATCTCTGTGAATTATATCTTAGGATACTAAAAGTACTTGAAGTTGAGTCTGATAACCTTTTGAGAGATAGGAAAGTAGTTATTAAACCAGAAGTACCATAAGTTAATATGAAGTAAATGAAGGTCTGACTCCACAAAGGTGAAAAACATAGTTTGCAAAATAGTCTGTCCCAGAAAAGATTATCAAATGCATTGCCAAAAAGGATAAATTTTGCATCTTAAAAATGTAATTAGAATCTTGAACCTTAAAAAAGAAAAAAAAAGTGATTATCAGGAAATAATAAAATAGTCATAACAATAACATTATTTTTTGATAGAATCATGAGAAGTGAAACACTAGCATGTCTAGAATTGAGGTTATCTGATGAAGCAAACAGAGTAACACCATGCCTTTCTGACACAACAATTAGGCAAAACAGCCACTGACAGAACCTCCTTGGGAATTTTTTTCATTTCTAGTCACTAAAATAAGGATGGGATAAATGGAAATAACACAACTTTGTATGTTTGCACATGATGTTTGTTGGGTAATAATCCCAGACTCTCACTCAGCAAAGTCCCAATATATCAGGACAAAATGAAATATAAACAGTTTAAATTCATATACATATATACATGAAACACCAAAAGCACAAAAATGGAATGAGAAATATATTTTTTAGTAGTAGTGCTTATGAAAAAAGTAGAAGATTTAAGAGATTCTTTTTTATAACTTTTTATTTTTTATAAACATATATTTTTATCCCCAGGGGTACAGGTCTGTGAATCACCAGGTTTACACACTTCACAGAACTCACCAAAGCACATACCCTCCCCAATGTCCATAATCCCACCCCCTTCTCCCAAACCCCCTCCCCCCAGCATGGAGGTTCCTCAAAATGTTGAAAATAGATTTAAGAGATTTTAATCTCACCAGAGTTCAACAGTGTGAAGTGGATATTGCAATTGTATTATTAGTGTTTTAAAAACATGTCCATAGGAATTGTATTTGATCTATTAAAATATTGTACATTGGCCAGATTACATCTAATTGTTTTTAAACATTTTTTTTTTGATTTTTTTAATTTGTATGGCATTTATTTAGTATAAACATCACAAACCATAGGGATGTTCATAGTGAGAAGATTTCCTGAATCATAGTTCCTCGTTTTCTCTGTTTCCACCTATCCCAAACTCTTCCTTAAGTTTCCACATGGCTATAGAAAAAAATGTTATTATTATTATTTTTTTAGATTTATTTTTTTTCTTTAAGATTTTATTTATTTGTTTGACAGATCAGAAGCAGGCAGAGAGGCAGGCAGAGAGAGAGGAAGGGAAGCAGGCTCCCCACTGAGCAGAGAGCCAGATGCAGGGCTTGATCCCAGGACCCTGAGATCAGGACCTGAGCCTAAAGCAGAGGCTTAATCCCCTGAGCTACCCAGGTACCCCTGGAAGAAAATGTTATTATTATATTATCATCTCCTCCCTTTTGTTTACACAAAAGTATGCATATACACAGCACTTATACATTGCTTGTTTTTAATTGAAAATGTATTTTAGAAATATGCCTATCTTAGTACTTACAGTCTTCATTATTCTTACTGCTGCATAATGTTCCATTGGTTGGAGGGATTAAATTTTATCCAGTACCCTACTGATTAACATTTTAGTTGTTTCTGTTACTTTGGAATTGCAAATGACACTTCAGGGAAAATACTATAAATGTTTTGTTTCATGTAATGATGTAGGGTATTATATGTGGAGTTACCGGGTCACTGAATGGGGAGCATTTTTTATTGTAATGAGAATAAATAATAAATACTATGAAATTTTCCCCTCGGTAATTCATACTTTAAATATATTTTTGGTGCAATATACATACCTTTGTGCATTTTTCCATTAGGTTATTGGTCTTTTTCAATTCTCTAGAAGCTTCTACCATGTTAGGAAGAGTAATGTGTGTGTGTGTGTGTGTGATATGAGTTGCCTGTATTTTTTGTCTTTTGCTGTTTGTCTTTTTTGGTGGTGTATTGGCTAATCCAAATATTTCAATTTTTAGTTAATGCATTCTATTTTTATAAATTTTTTTATTTCTGCATCTAGGTTATATCATTGTTTCAGAGCAAAGCTTTCATTAATTAAAAAATAATTTCCTGTCTTTTCCTCTAGCTTTTTTTTATTGTTTACTTAGATTTTTTTTGTCCATTTAGAATTACTTTTGTTATATGGTTTGAGTTATATATCCAATGTTTTTTCCTAATTACTACCTATTTTGTCAGTAGTATTTATTTATTTATTTGTTTGTTTGTTTGACAGAGAGAGATCACAAGTAGGCAGAGAGGCAGACAGAGAGAGAGGAGGAAACAGGCTCCCAGCCAAGCAGAGAGCCCAATGCGTGACTTGATCCCAGGACCCTGAGATCACGACCTGAGCCCAAGGCAGAGGTCTAACCTACTGAGCCACCGAGGCACTCCTTTGTCAGTAGTATTTAGTCAGTTGTCCCTCTATTCTGATTGATGTTACCACTGGCAAAGACAGTTGATACTCACTAGATAGTTCAAATGTTTTCTTATGTATTCCTGTCTGCTTTTCTATTTGGCCAGAGCCACTTGTATTTTTGTGTCTAAAAAACTAAGCAGTTGTAATAGGTGTGATTTTTGAATGGAAGATAGTTGAAAGCTGGTTTACCTCACCCATCCGTCCTTTCTCCATTCATGTTAACTTCAAGCGCCCCATGTTCCAGATTTCAGTTTGAAGATGGCTGAGCTTCCATCGACCTAGACATCCAGGTAAGCATGCATAACAGAATCTCAGCCATCCATGCCCATGTAATGAAAGCAAGACATAAATCACTGATGTTTGGAAGTTATTAACAAGCAAGAACACTAAGCCCTATTTATCATACACTAAAAAACGTGAATATTTAGACCTATTTCTGGGTACTTATTACTTTCTTTAAGGAAAGATACATCAACATAAGTCTGAGGGAACCGTCCTCCTTTTTTTTTTTTTTTTTTTTTTTAACAGCTGAACAGAAAAATATTGGGCAGGTGAGCTCAAAGTAGAATTATGCTAATACTACTAAATTCTAGAGTCTCCTCTTTTCCACAAAGGCTGTTTTTTCAATTAGGGAGTTAGACTTTGGAATTTTTTTAAAGCTTACCAATTTCCTTTTGTATACCAAGAGATCTTTGAAAAATTTAAAAAATTCCATCAAACTGATCAGAGTAGTGACCAGAAGACTGTAAAAGTATATTCTTTATTATAAAAATGATACATCTGAAGTTTAAGACCTTCACCATCCTTATTTCTCTTGAGTTGCTCTAAATAGGATCAATGATTACCATTAAGACTATAATGTTAGAGATGCCTGGATGGCTTAATCAGTTGAGGGTCCAACTCTTGGTTTCAGCTTGGGTTGTGATCTTGGGTCATGGAATCAAGCCCACATTGGGCTACACATTCAGTGGAAGTCTACTTGGGATTCTCTTTCTCCCTCTTCTTCTGCTCCTCCTGCTTGCCTCATGCTCACTCTCTCTCTCTTTCTTTCTTAAATAAATAAAATATATTTTTAAAAAAGACTATAGTGTCACATCTGGTTAGGAGCAAGTTAATTTAACCAATGTTGGGCAGTTTTTGCTTCAAGGCAAAAATATGTACCTTGAATCATGCCAGAGTGTTTTAAAATGCATTTATCTGACATAAACCTATGAACTACTAATTACTTGGTCTCCTAACAACAACAACAGCAGCAGCAACAACAAAGAGCAATTTGGAAACAACTCGAACACCTTTAAATCTGTATCTTAAAGTATTACTTTTACAAATAGAGAATTGAATGGTAGGTCAGTCTCTGAAGAAAAGAAGTAGAACCTCAAAAATATTGTACAGTGCTTCACAGAGTTCACAGATCCTATTAAATCCATAAAAGAGGCTCTCTTTCTCTACCTGGGGATAATCATAGATAATAATTGTAAACATTTGAGAAGTCCATGTATTAACAAATAATGTTTGAAAAATATAATTATGGCTACCTCAAAAGCTAGAAATAAATCAATAATAAACCTAAATCCTTTCAAAGAATCTATGGGTATAAATGCCAATGATTAGTATTGTTATTCTTAATATTTAAAAAAAGGTTGGCCAACTGAGTATCTGAGCTGAAATACATTTTTAGGAAAAACATCAATTAAGCATGATAACTTTAAAGTTACTTTTTAATTTTTAGATGTAATAAGTGTCAGTATTTTAAAAAATTTTCAAACATTCTGAAAGTGTAAAAATGTCATAATCCCTTTTTGTTACTCTAAGTTATGGTTGTATTCTATGGAGATTAAAGGATAAGTATCTAGAAGTTAACATCTTATATATAAATTCACTCCATGCCTTGTTAGGATTGTGGTTTCTCTTCATCTTCACTACTCTTGTCTGTTAACATTGATTCCATACAAAACCAAGAGACCGGCTATCTTCTGAAGTCTCTAACATAGACTGACCTTTGTATTGGGAAGGATGGAAGAAGTGAGAATAGAGAAATAAAATTGCAATTTTAAAAAAGGTGAGACAATGATTTAGAGGTGATAATAAACATTGCATTACTTGTTTAAAGGCTGGTAGTTGAGAATTACTGGTATAAAAATGAAATGCAAAATTAATCATACATTGTTTCTGTGTTTGCTTTTAAATTATATTAGGTGCAAATGTTTTTTAATTGATGAGATAATTTTATAATTTTTTTCCAAAATAGTGATTTATAATGCTGGTTAATATTAATGAGGAAAATAAATCATGTTCTACCTTGCTGATGTCATTATTTTCGCCTTCCTTCTCTAGCTATCACTGTTCATTCCAAAATTTGGCTCTTGCCAATAATTTTCAGCTGATTTGATTTACAGCATCTTCTGCAGTTATGTAATAGCTGTAATTTTGCCAACCATTATAAGAGTCATCTTGTGCCTCTACTCTTAATGTGTTCTGAAAATTAGCTGGCATGAATTTTTCTTTTCTGTTCTTGTTTGATAATTTTCCAGATTCAGAAGTTTGACCAGAATTTTACTAATGTAAGTCCACTACAGTTTTTTCTTTTGATTTTCATGAACTTGATGATTTTTCTGTGAAATTTTCTACATCTAACTATACTTCATTATCTAGAAGAAATTCAGAGTGTGAAGGATTAATTCATAAATTTGAATGTTGCTTCTTTGAAGCCTTGTAAATGATTATGTTTAGTAATCATAACTTGATTTCAAAGGTGTTTTGCTTATAATACATCATCCATATACATAACATAAGATATTTACATGATTAATATAAATTCATTGTATTATATATGCACTGTATATAGGTATTGATTAACCCCAACCCCGTTGTCACAGATCTATAATTTTTTAATTTTTTTCTTAAACATTGTCTAATTTTATGACAATTCTTATGGTTCTTGTTTCAGATTTTTTTTCCAGAGCATAACTGTAAATTATTAATACACTAAACTCCATCTTATCCAATTTACATGTAATATTTGTGAGTTATTTTTAAACTCACTTTAAGAGTCTACTGATTATTTATATTGATTTTCTCCATGATCAAAATGTCATATATATATTCTCACTCTATGAGCACATACACATACAAGATTTTTATATTAAATTGATGTATAAAGTATTATACACTCTTTTCTGCTATTTTTCTCATTCACCTATAACTCAGGAAATATCTTTTTTTATTAACATTTTATTTATTCATTTGAGGGGGAGAGAGAGAGAGCAAAGGCAGGGAGAGAGGCAGACAGAGAGGGAGAAGCAGACTCCCTGCTATGCTGGGAGCCCAATTGGGGAGTGGGATGGTTGGGGAGCTTGATCCTAGGACCTGAAGATCATGATCTGATCTGAAGGCAGGTGCTTAACCATCTGAGCCACCCAGGCACTCCAAGGAAATTTCTTCAAATTAACAAATTTTGCTATACACTTTTGTTTTAAATTGACCCCAAGGGAGTCTCTTACTAGTGTACAATGAAAATATAATGTCAATGGAACTATTTTTTATGCAACTGTGGAAGAAGACAAGTCATAATTATAACTTCATTAAGTCATTTTTAGAAATCACTTTAAAATGAAAGAAAACAATAAAAATTTTATATGATTTTTGATATTTTCCTCATCAGTAAGAGCTATTTAAAAAAACCAGCTAGTAGATTGCATAAATGAAAGCTATGTAATCAGAAAGCCTTTGTTTTTATCTTAGCTCCACCGTTCTTTAAGCAAGGCAATCATACTTTGCCTTAATTTTCCCATCAGCAAAAAAGGGACAGTAATAGAATCTCATCAGGGTTGTTGTGAAAACAAAATGAGCTAATACATGTGAACTGTTGATCTTGGTACCTGGTACCAAGTTAGTATTCAGAGAATCATGCTATGCCTGTAAATCGCTACTAAAAATTGTTGCTATTCCTTGCATAGTATGAGAACAGGAGAGATGACAGGATGCAAATATTAAACATCTACAAATTCCGATAGATGCATTAACTGCACAACAAAAACATTTTTTATAAACATATATTTTTATCCCCAGGGGTACAGGTCTGTGAATCACCAGGTTTACACACTTCACAGCACTTATATTACTGAGAGAATTTCTGGTTTTATGCTACATAAAGTTATTTTTTCTCCAGAGATGATCCATAAACATTAAAGTTCTGATACTTTCAATTGCCTTGTGTCTCTTGAATACTGCACAGATGGATACCACTCCTTCTTCTTTGTTTCCTGTCTACAAGTCTTGAATTCTACCACTTTCAAACCTCATCATACATTTATTTCTTCGATGTATAAATTTACTCATTCATATTCTAGCCAAACTTTGCTCGAGAACCATTCTGTTTCTCTTTTGACTTATGTCCTAACAGAAATATCAAATCAAGTTCACTTTTCTACCAAGTTTCTGGTGCACTACCCTTAAGAGGTTAGGGTCCACATTTAGACCTATGGTTGTGTGCAGCCCATCTATCCTCTTAGTACAGTATGCAGAGCTGGAAACCCAATCCCGGTGACACAAAATGCATTCTTCCTGAGTATAACTACTAACTTTGTGTAAAATAGTTTTCCAGTTGCTGGTAATACTTTTTTAGTTAAACCAGTCCCATCTGATCTTCTTTTGCAGCTGTCATTAAGCAATTTGGTTTTGTTCCTTAGTTGTTTATTTTCCCTTCTACTTAAATACATCTTGACGTACCCTTTCTGAAACATGCATTTTATATCCATTTTCCTCTGAATGGTTCATCTATCATCTAATGTGTTGCAGTAGTATTGGCAATTCTATTTTATTTTCCAGTTTCCTGACACACGCTATTAATGAAATGCAGTATTTATTATGAGGTTATTCTGCTCTTGTACCTGACTTTATTAGTACCTTTTAAAGATATTACAGAAAGTATGGCAATTGAACTTTTTAATAAAATATTCTTTTTCTGTATCCATTTGTGAGCAGCTAGTAAGAGTCTAACTGTCCCTTCAGAGTAGCTGACGTCTAGCTCTGAACATCCAGACTTCCTAATGTTGTAGATACCTAGTTCTATGGCCTTCCCTCTAGTTTCAGAAAATTCAGAGAATTGACTATGGGCCATTGCATAAAGTTTTCAGGATTCCTCCATGTTGAAGTATGTATCAGATATTCATCTTTTTATGGCAGAATAGTATTCCTTCATATACACAAATCAGATTTTATTTATGGCATTCATCAGTTGATGAATATTTGGATTGTTTCTACCTTTTAGCTACAAGAAAAATTATTCTATCATCAGTTATGTGCAAGTTTTTATGTGGACATAAATATTTTCATTTCTCTTGAGTATGCACCTAAGCGTAGAATAGTTGGGTCATATAGTAACCCTATGCTTAATTTTTGAATGAACTATCAAACCGTTTTCAAAAGTGTCTGCATAATTTTACATTCCCACAAGCAATGTATATGGGTTCCAATTTATCCACATTTGGTTAGCCCATGTTTGGTTTTATTTGACCTTTTACTTATAGCCATCCTAGGGTATGAACTGGTATGTCATTACAGTTTTGTTTTGCATTTCTCTGGTGGCTAATATCTTGAACATATTTTCGTGTTTATGGACCATGTGTATCTTCTTTGGATAATTGCCTACTGAGACTCTTTGGCCAATTTTTGGATGATTTGAAGAGATTTAATAATATATGTTAATTAATATCTTAAAGTTGCAATCCACCAATAATATTTCCCCCAAATTTGTTCTTCTACCCTCCCAAAGTGGGTGAAAGCGAGGGTTGCCGGGGGGAGGGGGTTGGGGAGAAGGGGGTGGGATTATGGACATTGGGGAGGGTATGTGATTTGGTGAGTGCTGTGAAGTGTGTAAACCTGGTGCTTCACAGACCTGGGGATAAAAATATATGTTTATAAAAAATATATGTTTATAAAAAAAAATAATAAAAAAAAATAAAAAAAAAATAAAAAGGAAAAGTAATGCGAAAAAAAAAAATTAATACTACATCATTAATTTAAGATGAACAAGGGTAAAAGTATCAAAGAAAGCAGAATATAAACCTTTAAATTCAGTGATTGCTATTTAGAAGTAAGCCCACCTGATTTTTATTATATTTTATTGAGGAGAAATTGAAGTGACATAAAATTAGCCATTATAAACTATACATTATAAACCATACAATTATGCCTTCATAATATGCAATCACCAACAACATGAAGTTCTGAAATATTTTCATTGATCAGAAAGAAAACTTCTACTTATTAAACTCTCACTCCCCATATAGCCTCTAGCAATCACCAATCTGGTTTCTGTCTGCCTTCGTGAATTTACCTGTTCTAAATATTTCATATAAGGGGTATGATACAATATGTGACAATTTATATAGATACTTTGATTTAGCCTAGTTTTTTTCCTTTATCCACAATTGCAACATGTATCATTATTTTATTTTTATAGCTGAGTACTATTCAATTGTGTATATACATTTTGTGATCCATTTATCCATATCCATTAATGGGCATTTGGATTACTTTTATTTCCTGTCCATCATGAACAGTGCTGCTATTGGATATTTGTGGCTGGTTTTGGTATCGGAGTAATATTGGCCTCGGTTTTAAAAAATATTCCTTTCTCTGCTATCTTTTTTGTGTGTGGGGGGGGGGGGGGATGAGTGTATTGTGTGTAGTTTTTCAGTGATAAATACCATCCCTGTACTTTTTATAGCTCTCTTATAAATATATAGCTCTCAATTTTTTAAAAAATATTTTATTTGTTTATTTGACAAAGATCACAAGCAGGCAGAGGGGCAGGCAGAAAGAGAGAGGAGGAAGCAGTTTCCCTGTTGAGCAGAGAGCCCAATGTGGGGCTTGATCTCAGGACCCTGAGATCATGACCTGAGCTGAAGGCAGAGGCTTTAACCCACTGAGCCACCCAGGTGCCCCAGCTTTTTCTATTTTGAGTCAGTTTTTGTAGTTTGTGACTTTCTAAGAATTTATCTTTTCATATTAAGCAATTCACCTGTCTCATTAAAGTCAGTAGTAATGTCTACTTTTTCATTTCTGAATTTAACAATTTAATTTTTATATTTTCTTCCCCATATTTTGTCCATTTTTTTAAAGATTTTATTTATTTATCAGAGAGAGAGAAAGGGAGAGAGAGCGAGCACAGGCAGACAGAATGGCAGGCAGAGGCAGAGGGAGAAGCAGGCTCCCTGCTGAGCAAGGAGCCCGATGTGGGACTTGATTCCAGGACGCTGAGATCATGACCTGAGCTGAAGGCAGCTGCTTAACCAACTGAGCCACCCAGGCGTCCCATATTTTGTCCATTTTATTGATATTTTAAAGAATCAACTTATGAGTCTTAAAATATATGCTTTTGTTTCCCATTCTGTATTTCATTATTGTCTGTTCTATTATTATTTTTTTCTTTCTGTATATTTTAAGATTAGTTTGATCTTCTCTTACCAGCGTTGTAAGGTAGAAAGTTAATCTATGGCACTGACATCATTGTTCTTCTTGTTCTAAATAAAGGCGCATTCTATAAATTTCTCTCCAAGCAGTACTTCCTTTGCCTCCCAGTTTTTCTGTGTTATATCTTCATTTTGTATTCATCTCAAAGTAATTTCTAATTTCCTTTGTGATTTCTTCTTTGACCCATTGGCTATTTATGTGCACTGTTTAATTTCCTCAAACATTTCTGAGTTTCCCAATTTATTTCTGTTATTGATTTCTAATTTCATTCCATGTGGCCAGAGAATCTACTCTGTATTATTTCAAACTTTTAAATGTATTGAGGTCATTTTATAGCCTAGCTGTAATAACCATGGGTGCTGTTTGTTGTTCTTGTTGTTACTTGTTAGTTTTTGTTTTTGTTATTTTCTGTCTTCTGATGCTTTGAGCCTTACTGACCTGGACAGACTACTTCTCTCAGGATTAGCCAGTTCAGAGAGATAGTAAGCAATTTATTTGCTTATTCATATGCTTTTGAATATACATGCCATACAATCCAGAGCCCATACCCTATCTACTTTTATTACCCCAGACCAGCTACCAGATAACTAGGGACAGTCCAAAATGCCTCAAAGCTGCTGAAGTTACTCCAGCTACCCAACTGTAAACCTTTTTTTTTTTTTTGCATCATGTATTCTTTCCCACATAAACCACAGTAAAGACTTTGCCTACTGTTTTCTCTCTGTTTGCTGCCAAGCTCTGTTTTTTCCTGTGGCCCTGTGTAATGTGGTATGTCCTCAACTCTTGAGAACTGTGAATAATAAAGTATCTTTTCAATGCAATGTCTCCTGATATTTTGGCCTTACAATAGCTCATATTTTCTTTTTATGTAGAATATTTTAAGTCACCAGCATAAGAAGAATACATATTATTTTGTTGTTGAAGGGTATGCTCTGTCTCTATTGTTAGATCTAATCAGTTTACAATTTAAGTCTTCTATTTCATGTTGATTGTCTACACAGTGCTTATATACATTATTGAAAGTGGAAGTATTGATATTTGTAACTATTATTGTTGAAGTGTCTACACACACTTTCATTTTTATCAGTTTTTTTGCTTCATGTCTTTAAGGGCACTGTGTTTAGGTGCAAATATTTCTATAATTGTTATAACTTCCTGATGTTTTGACCCTTTTATTATTATAAAATATACCCCTACATCTCTAGAAACATTCTGAATCAATTGTGTCTGATAAACACATAGCTACTACAGCTTTCTTTTGGTTGCTGTTTGCATGATTTATCTTTTTTTCTGTTTTTTTACTTTCCATCTCTTTGTATTTTAGGATCTAAAGTGTGTGTAATATAGATAGCATCTTCTTTTTTTACTCTTTTCAACCCTTTCCTTTTGATAGGATTGTTTAAGTGATTTACATTTAAAGTTATTATTGATACAGTTTGGTCTATCATTTTACCTTTTGCTTTCTGTATGTCTGATGTCTTGTGTGTCTACTACATTATTTGCAATAAGAAAATATTGTCTAATGTAACAATTTCTTCTATCATTTTTCATTATTTAATTTTTAGTTATTAATGATTTCTCTAGGGCTACCACAAAAATCTTATCAGAATCTGTTTTAGATTTATTTCAGTGATATATAAAAGTATTACTCCCATTTAGCTTTGTTTCCTTTTCCTTTTGGGGATGGCATTAATATTATATATATTTCATTTGTTAATGCTACTTACTCAAAATTATAATTATTACTTTTATAATTTTACATCTTTTAAAGAAGACAAGAATGGAGAGTAAGTATATATTTATAGCTTTTTTAATATTAACCATCTATTTGCTGTGTCTCCCTTCATTTTTTCTGATGGGTTTAATTTAGTTACAATCTGGAGTCACTTAATTAGCCTAATATTGCCTTGCTTCCACCTGCCTCTTTTGTGCTAGTGTTGAAAAATATATTGTGTTTTTATATACTATATGCTCAGTAATATAATTATAAACATATTGTGTAATATAATTGGTTTTTAAATCACCAAAGAGAAGAAAGTTGATGAGATATGCATTTGCACTGTCTTTTATAATTGCATAGTTGTCCTTTCCAGTGTTTTTTGCTTTTTCAGATGGATTTGGATTACTGTCTGGAATCACTTACAGTAAGCAGGGAGAAATTCCTTTCATATATCTTATAAAATGGGCCTGCTAACTACAAATTCTTTTAGTGTCCTTTTTTTTTTGTTTTTCATTTGTTTTGTGTGTATTGTCTTCATTTCACCTTTTTTTTTTTTTTTTTAAGATTTTATTTATTTGACAGAGAGATCACAAGTAGGCAGAGAGGCAGGCAGGGCAGGGGAAGCAGGCTCCCTGCTGAGCAGAGAGCCTGATGCAGGGCTGGATCCCAGGATCCTGGGATCATGACCTGAGCTGAATGAAGGCAGAGGCTTAACCCACTGAGCCACCTGGCCAGGCACACCTCACCTTTATTCTTTAAAGTAGCTTTTCCAGATACATAGCTTTTGGTTAACATTTTTTTCCTTTATTAACATTTTTTTTAATTTTTTATTTTTTATAAACATCTATTTTTATCCCCAGGGGTACAGGTCTGTGAATCACCAGGTTTACACACTTCACAGAACTCACCAAAGCCCATACCCTCTGCAATGTCCATAATCCCACCCCCTTCTCCCAAACCCCCTCCCCCCAGCAACCCTCAGTTTGTTTTGTGAGATTAAGAGTCACTTATGGTTTGTCTCCCTCCCATTCCCATCTTGTTTCATTTATTCTTCTCCTACCCACTTAAGCCCCCATGTTGCATCACCACTTCCTCATATCAGGGAGATCATATGATAGTTGCACTATTGGGTATTTACCCTAAAGATACAAACATAGTGATCCAAAGAGGCACGTGCACCGGAATGTTTATAGCAGCAATGTCCTTTATTAACATTTTTTAAAAGATTTTTTTATTTATTTATGTGAGAGAGGGGGGTGGAGGGAGAGTGAGGGGAAGGTAGGAACAGAGGCAGAGGGAGAAGCAGACTCCCTGCCAAGCAAGGAGTCTGATGTAGGACTCCATTCCAGGACCTCCAGATCATGACCTCAGCCAAACGTTAGCAGTTGAACTGAACTAAGCCACCCAGGCACCCCCCTCCTTTATTAACATTTTGAATATGTTACCCTACTGCCTTCTGGCCTTGATGTTTCTAATGAGAAGTCTCTACTCTTATTCGGGTCCCTTATAAATAGTCATTTTTCTCTTGCTGCTTTCCAGATTTCTCCTTGTCTTCAGCTTTCAGACTTTTTACTTTAACAAGTCTTTTTGTAGATGATTTTGTATTTATCCTGCTTAGCTTTGGTGAGCTTCTTGGATGTGTAGATTAATTCTTATCAAATTTTGGAAGTTTCCAGACATCATTTATTTATATATTTTTATCTCCTTTCTTTCTGGAGCTTCCATTACATGTACATTGTTGTCCTTCATGGTACCCAGTATTCCCACCCAACCCCCCACCTGCCACACACTAATTGGTCTCACTCACTTAGAGCTTAGCTGCTACAACAAGTAGCTGGGGAAATGATAATGTCCCACTGAGAAGATGCTATGACCCTTTTCATTTGATTTTATATCTATTGCCTCAGCTACAATAATCCAGTGGATTTTTTACACTACTAGTCATACATAGGCATTCAGACTGCATATTCAGACAGCCAACTGAGTGAACTCAGGATGCTAAATCACACATATTGACTGAAGACTTTTCATTGGAAAAGGCATTTTGATCTGACTCAAGAGTGTGTAAGTAAACATCAGGGAGCCTATGAAGGGAGCACAAAAAAAAAAAAAAAAAAACACCAATGTTGAAGTCAAGAGAACCAGATTCTGGTCTCAAGAGTGTAATTAACTTTTAAAGTTAATTTGGCTTAATCACTTAACAACTCTTGGCTTAAGTTTTCTAATATTTAAATTGTATGGTTGAGGTAGTTATTTTCTAAAGTGATTTTCTTCTCCAAATTGTAGGAGTGACTTCTGTTATAATTGTCACAGGGGCTTTTTATATCTGATCACTTGCTGGTCAGGTTTAAGTGTTCATGAATCACCTCCCTTTACTCTTAAAACCAATAAATTATTCTAATTTATGTTACTCAAAGAAAGTAGACGACCATTTTGACTGATTTTAAATTGTCTTAAATTTGGATTTCAGAGTTGTCTGTGTTTCAGTAGATGATGATCACCTTTCAAGAAAGAAGAAATGGTAATAATGAAAGAACTGTATTCTCATAAGAACAAATCCTACCTCATATTTAAGTATCATCCTGGCCACATGTTAGATTGTATTAGAAAATCTTTCCTTGACCTTTACTTAATAGGTGATCATATTTCAGCACAAGCACATTGCTGCAGTAGTGAATATATAGCAATTATAATTACTTATGTGCCCTGCTATTATAAATAAAATCATAATTATTTGCATTAATTCATATTTATAAAATGCATCTAACTATATAGTTTATTACAAACAAGAGAAAAATCTTCATCCCTTTCTGCATAACTCTTATCTTTAATTTCAGGATTTATGGATAAGCTAATGCAACTGGAAAACTCTTTCATACCCACTTGGATTGTTTTTTTCTCTAGACATTTCAAAATATGTGACTTGATCCTGATGTAAGAATACATACAACTTTTAAATTTTATACATCTATATTTGCTCAAAATATCATGTAATCTTATGTCCATTTATTTTCCTATTTGAATATATGATGAAGTGGAGATTGCATGATGAATATGCTTGGTTAAAATCAAACTTTTTTTTTCAATATTATGGAGGATATTTCAAGTAATATCAGAATTGCTTAGACCTTTAACTGCAAATTGGAAACTCAGTCTACTTCCAGTCCCAGAATTTGCCATGTCTTTTAGGAAAAAAAAAAAAAAAGAACACTTCAAGTTAAATTTTCTATTAATTAAAAACAAACTGCTGGTAATATTTTGCAGAGATGCAATATTGACTTTTCTGTGTCCATGTTTAACCATTTTTCTCTCTCCTTTCATAACAGTCTTCCAATTCTATCCATGTATTAAGTGTATCAGTATGTCAATTATATCAATTGTATATATAAATTATATCAATATAAAGTATGTCAGTGTAGCACAGTCAAGCTACCGTGAATTTTTTTTTTATCTTTCCATGCATTTAGACCTTACCCAAGAACAATAATGAGAGAGTCTAGAAAGGATTTTTGTTTTTGAGATTTTATTTATTGATTTGTAAGACAGAAGGAGAGCACAAGCAGATGGAGCAGCAGTGGGAGAAGCCGGCTCCCCTGCTGAGTAGGGACCCCAATGGGGGGTTCCATCCCAGGACCCTGGGACCATGACCTGAGCTGAAGGCAGGCGCTTAACAGACTGAGCCACCCAAGAGTTCCTAGAAATGCTCCTTAAAAAGGGGGCAGAAGGGGTGCCTGGGTGGCTCAGTGGGTTAAAGCCTCTGCCTTTGGCTCAGGTCATGATCCCAGGGTCCTGAGATTGAGCCCCGCATGGGGCTCTCTGCTCAGCGGGGAACCTGCTTTCCTTCCACTCTATCTGCCTGCCTTTCTGCCTGCCTGTGATCTCTGTCTGTCAAATAAATAAATAAAAATTTTAAAAAGGGGGGGCAGAAATTTTAAGAATAAAACCCTCAGAAATGTTTGTTTATTGTCCCCTTCATTTATTACCAGTTTTTAATGAATAACCCCTAGCTAATGCCTCTACTTTTTCAGAGTGCCTGTTCTTCATCTACTCTATGCTGTCATGACCCAACACCTAGACCACACACCTAGATCTACATCTCATTGTTCTTTTGTTTCCAGTTTCTTATTTTCTTATATTTTCAACAATCCTGGGGTCTACTGTCAAATTAATCTGCTTTCATCATTTCATTGTTCTGTTAAAAATACTTAATTTGCTCTGTACGTTAGTATATAAGACGCTCCTCAGTTTGTCCTCATCTTAACTTTCCATTCCCGCCCTCCATTTTCCAATATAAGTAAGTTTTCCCATGAGAATAATCTATTCAAGATTTTCTGTTTTCTGTGTGCACATGGATGTATGCCATAGCTCACTTTGTACTTAGATCCAAATATTGCCCATTGATTATTTCACTGCTCAAAGCCTTTATCCATGGAGCTGAGCACCCTAGTGTGCTGTGAATTTTCTTCCTCTAAATGTTTAAATATAATATAATATAATATAATATAATATAATATAATATAATATACCTTTGATGGTGATACTCATTTTAAATCAATCAGATTTTTTTTAAATTTTGCTTTATATTGCTAGAGAATTTAACATGCTCCTGTTTTCTCCAAATACTGCAAAGATGAGAAATAGCTCTTACAATATTTTGTATACTTCATAGCCTATATTCACAACACCTAACATATTTATCTTGGTCTGAGCCCTGAGAAAGTTCATTTCATATATCTAAATATCTTTCACCAAAGTTTTCATTTGTTTAATACAGTTAAACAGATATTTAATATAGTAACTAACAACTTCCCACTCTGCCCTAATATTTTGCTATTATTTTCATGGAATATTCCAATTAATCTTCAAGTTCTACATGACTTTTGTGAACCTAAACTGTTATCCTCCAATATTCTAGATTTCCATGGTAACTGGGACACACACACACACACACACACACTCACACACAAATTATAATGCAGTATAGTTTAAAGATAAATTCACACAAAACTATTCAATTCTATTTTTTTTTTAAATCTGCTTATAAGTGATTTATGAAAGACACACTTAAAATAAGCCAGACTAATCAAATACCTTTCCTAAGCGTTTCTGACTATAGGTAGAAGGAACCATCTGTGTTTATTTCTTGGTCAGAAGTTTTGACTATAACCCCAAAGACAACAGTTATGTTAACACACCAAAATTACAATAGAGAATGTCAATTCCAAAAATGGTTCTACAGGTTCTCCTATACTGTATAAACGTGTGAGAGAAAGAAAAGGAACACAAGAACTTAATTTCTTGCTTTGGAGCCTGAGTTACCTGGAACTTTCTTGATTTTTGAAAATTTTCTTTCAACTCTACAGTTACTATAATACAGTAATAATAAATTCCTTCTTATATTAATTGAATTGAATTTCTGCCAAACGCAAGTTAGAGGATTCTAATTAATTTTATTGATGTCACTTAAGTCTTTTTAAACTTAAATATCATGCCACATTCTATTTTTTTTTTTTTCTATGTGAAGTACTTACTAATTGTTCTCTCCTGTGGTAGACCAACCATGGGAGACTGAGATTTGTTTGCCCAGGAGTACAAAAAGAGGTGTGCATTGACTATGAAATAAAGTCAATTCAAACGTTGGCCTGCTTTATTTAATTTTATCTATCTATCTATCTATCTATCTATCTATTTATTTATTTATTTTAGATTTTATTTATTTATTTGACAGAGAAAGATCACTAGTAGGCAGAGAGGCAGGCAGGGAGAGAGGGAGAAGCAGTCTCCCTGCCTAGCAGAGAGCCCAATGAGGGACTTGATCCCAGGACCCTGGAATCATGACCTGAGCCGAAGGCAGAGGCTTAACCCACTGAGCCACCCAGGCACTCCAGGCCTGCTTTATTTTAAAAATCATTTTGTGTTGTCAATATTACTAATATCACTGATTATTCTTCCCTGAAAGAAAAATATTTCATCAGTCTATGTTCTAGAAAATTGCTGCAGTTAATGTTGATTGTATATGTTTTATGAGGTTTTAATTAGTGTATTCAAATTACTTATACTTTGATAGAAGTTGTATTCCTTGTGCATATCGGTTTGGAGAACTCCCAATAATATAGTGAGATCCTGGCAACCAGGGCTTTACCACATGAGTCCCCAAGGAGAATTAGTTTGTAATGTTCAGTTCATTAGTTTGTAATGTTCAGTTCAGTTTATTCACTGTTCATTAGAGCTTGCTTAGGGTACAGTTCCTATCTCCCAGCTCTGTTGAACTCCATATTCCATTTTGTTATTTGTATATAAACAATAATATAGTAGTCACTATACACTATACAATATACAAATACAAATACACTATAAAAATACAAAGAAAGAGAACTACCATTACTTCAATGAAGTCACTGTATGTGCATGGCATTCTCTGAACCTGTAGAGCGCACTTTTTAGAAATGTTTCTCATTTTGTATTTATGTCCTTTTAAAAAAATACATAATATAATAAAAACTCTTTACTTTTCCCATTTCTTATAAGTGGAAAGTAAGATTTATTTGCTTTTAATTTTTAAAACTATATTTCTTGATTTATGCATTCATTTTATTTTTACTCAAATGATTATTTATATAAAAGAAAAGGTTTCCTGCCTTTCTTTTCAGGTCATTGTTATTATTTGTCTATTTACATGATTATTAGTCAGCAGGCTGATGTAAAATGATCTACTAATGGGGTGCCTAGGTGGCACAGTTGGTAAGCATCTGACTCTTGGTCTCAGTTCGACTGGTGATCTCAGAGTCTTGAGATCAAGCCCCATGTTGAGCTCAGTGTAGAGTCTTCTTGGGTTTCTCTCTCCCTTTCCCTCTGCCCTTCCCCCACCCTGTACACTCACATTCTCTTCTTCTCTCTCTCTCTCTCTCTTTCTAAAATAAATAAATAAATCCTTAAAAATAATTTAAAAAAAAATGATCTAACAAAGGTGTCAAATATGCCCTCTTCCTCCTTCTCTAAGAAAGTCAAGTTATAGAGTGGATAATAGAATTTTTGAAAAATATTTTATCTTATTTTAAAAATATTTTTCTTCTCTCTCCCTCTTTCTCTCTCTCTCTGTCCTATATACATGTACATATATATATATACACACACATAATCACTTAAGATAAAAATGTGTGGGTTACCCATGAAAAGTATCTTTCATTACTTTCTCTTAAATTTTCTCACTGAGTCAGTAAAATTCTAATATTTCAGTATTTTACATCAAACTACTATTTCCAAAATGACACGAGTATTTGTTTTCATTTCTATCTCCTTTATTTCTATTTTCTGTAAGTTGTTTCTACAAAAGCTTTTAAAAAAGGAAAAATGGCTACTAGCACCTGTCTCGTTTTGAGAGGCAAGATCTTATCACTGACAGCTAATCAATAAAAACAAATGAAAAGTAATAACATCAGACTTGAGAAGTAAGGTTTTTATTCTTAGCCTGAAGCAAAGGTTCACCAATATGCTAAAATCAATCTTTCCCCCAGACTGAACCTAAATCCTAATCGTTAAATCTTTAAAAGTACCATATGCAGAGCACCCTGCTGCTTGCACTCAGAGTACAAAATAGAACAGACTGTCACTGCTGTTCTCCCCCTCAGGCCCTCATAACCAAGACAGATCACCACAGAGGATAACACCTGACCCTGAGAGTAGAGAGAGCAAGGCATCCTCAAGACTTTTCTTGCTAAGCAGATTATAAGCAACCTCCTTGTACCCACTGTGATGAAAGTCATTCTGAGCTTTCTGAGAAGCGGGCAGTAAACTGACCAAATGCAAAGCTGGATGGTGATCAAATACACTGGAAATAATGGCCAAAGGCCTGGAAGGGGGTTTGCATATGCATCATAGTCTATTACCAGTAAGACAGAAAACAGAATGCATGCTTTTGCTGGAAATTGTTTACTTCATCGGAAGAGAGAAAATAAAACTTGTAAAAGCTTCAAAATTATGTTTGGAAGTTTATGCAACTTATATACATTTAATTCCTTAAAAATAAATGTTCAGAAACCATTATTCACCTCTCGTTCCTTAATTGTGCTTAATCTTGAGTCTGCTGTGAGCCTTTAGCAGACTCTCTTGCAGAGCTGTCCCTATCATCCAACACAGTTAATTAGGATAGCAATGCACTGGAAAGGAGTAAGAGTATGCGGTATAAAATATTTGGCAAAAATAATAAAACATATTCTCACAAGATCTCCAAAAACAGTATTAGTATTAGTATTCACAAAGTCCTTCCTAGATATAATGATAAATAAATGGTTACTCACATTGGTGTGATCAGATTTGAGTGGCCAAAGTATAAAGAATTATGTTATCTTAATTTCTCATAGGAAAAAATGAAATAAATCATTTAGCAAATAGAGTACTTTCCATTGACAATTGTGGCACAAATTCTTTCTCTGCAAACTAGGTAAAAAGTAAAAAAGTTTTCTAAAGTTTTATACATTTTACTCTACTATGTTAATGGGTTAAATTACCTGACTCACATTTTGTCTTCTTCTAGCAGTTTTTTTTCCTCCACCTTTCAGATAAAATTGTAAGAAATCTGATTTCCAATTTGGAAAGGAAAAAAAAGAGAGAGATAGAGAGGAAGAGAGAGAAAGAAAACAACCTTAATTTGGAGCAAAATAATTGCACTTCCATTACTGATCCTGACAACAAACAGCAGGAAGAGCCTATGAGGATAGAGTCAGAGCCTACCTGTATCTTCCCCAAATTTCCACATTATCAACATTACTTCTACATCCTCAGGCTACTAATCATTTTCCTGAATTTAGCTTTTTTTTTTTTTTAAAGATTTTATTTATTTATTCGGGAGAGAAAGTGAGCAAGAGACAGAAAGCATAAGCTGGGAGAGAAGCAGAAGCAGAGGTACAAAGAGACTCTCCACTGAGCAGGGAACCCAATGTGGGACTCTATCTCAGGACCCTGAGATCATGTCCTGAGCTGAAGGCAGATGCTTAACCTACTGAGCCACTAGGCATCCCTGAATTTAGCTGTCTTATTTATATGATGTCTTTCATAGTTTAGTCTTAGGAGGGGTTCGGAGTAGCATAATGTATTGACTGTAGGGAGCCCTGGAAAGACCATCTGATTTTATGCCTTCATTATACCCCTGAGAGACCTTAGGTCTAGAAAGGGCAAGGGCCTTGGGCTGGGTGGGTCATAAAATTTATTTTTAATGGTGACCTGCAGCCAGATAGATGTGTTTATCATCCAGATGCTCTTAGCTCAATTTGCTTCTATTTTTCTTTCTTTCTATATCTATCTATCTATCTATCTATCTATCCATCTATCTATCCAACCTTCCACATACACATAGTCAGGATGTAATGACCAAGTGCTCACATTTGCCCATTAACCCACCCATTCATTTGACTTGATTGAACTTGATCTAGCTTTAGTCAGGCTTTTCTGTTACCTATAGGCTCTTGAATATTAGCCGACTACTTAGATTAGACAAGCACTGACAAGCATAACAGTCTCCCTTAAAGACTCATTCTAAGAATGGACTGACTTCCTATTCACCTTCCTCCTGATCATGTCATCTGCTCACCTCTGTTTACCCTTCTCCCCAACAAAGTTCTTTCCAGCCCTCCATATGCTTCCATATAAAAGAAAGATTTTTTTTTTCTGTTTAATTTTGAGACCTGTCTAGAATGTTCCAAGTATTCTCCTTGTTGCAATATTCTTTTTCGGTAAAAATCTCTCTTGAGTCCAGGTTTGTTGTTTATGGGACAGTAAAAATGTCTAAAATTATATTCTCAAAAAGACAAATTTAACAAAAGGTTAGTTTCTACCCAACAGTTATCAATTTCTACCTTCATTCTTTTTTGTATTCGTATAGTATGAGTTCCTCTCTTTCAGTTTCTTCAAACTGCTCTCTTTTAAACTCACAAGTCTGTGCCAGCAGCTTGTGCTCAATTCTCAACCTGCTTTCACTCTTACCATGAATTTATACTTAAAGCAACCCTTTCATCTAATATATATCTTGGCTTTCATGACAATAGTGTTTCCCTTTTTCCCTTGTGGTATATCTAAAATGTAATATACCAAGACCATTCAGTCTTCATTCCTTTCCCCATCTCTCCTATTGAGACTTTCCTATTTGGTGACAATTGATCAAAGTTTCTTCATTTCTTATTATTCTTAGATAAATCATAGGTCTTTTTCATCTAGAGTCTCCTTTCAAAAATTTGTTTTTCATGATCTTCTGGAATATCCAAATGATAATCTTCCATCTTTATAGGTAAATGTATAATCTATATGCTGACTCTCATGAAGAATTCTAACCATTTAAGTTAAGATGATATTTCCACAGAAATAAATTAATGTACGTGAACTTCTAAAGAAGAGCTAAGGTAATGTATAGGAAAAAATTCAAATAGGTTTGGAAAGCTTTTATAATTTTTACAAGGTATGGTATTATGCTCCAGAAAATTTTCTCTATTGAACTATGTATTTGCCAATTTCTTTGCCATTCTTAAGTAATACTGGCTCTGTGTCGATTTCATCAATTTGGATATGGGCTTTTTTCCAATGTGGCTTTTCCAGTGATATCCTCATTATAGCTCTTCCACAGATGAAAATAAATATGTGAAATAATATATTATTTTTTCAGTAACTTTGTGAATATTAAAATTGAAATGTCAGCAGGTTGTGATTCACTTCCAGACCAAAACATATATTAGTAGCACAACAGTTAGGTTTTTTATAGCTTCAGGATTGTTTCTCAAATATGGGTTCACTGACCACTTGAATTTGTATTTTTTTTAAATTTTTTATAAACATATATTTTTATCCCCAGGGGTACAGGTCTGTGAATCACCAGGTTTACACACTTCAGAGCACTCACCAAAGCACATACCCTCCCCAATGTCCATAATCCCACCCCCTTCTCCCAAACCCCTCCCCCCAGCAACCCTCAGTTTGTTTTGTGAGATTAAGAGTCACTTATGGTTTGTCTCCCTCCCAATCCCATCTTGTTTCATTTATTCTTCTCCTACCCACTTAAGTAAATACAAATTCCTGAGCCCCACACAAAACAGCTCAATTATAATTTCCTGAGGTGGGGCTTTGTTGTTGTTGTTGTTGTTGTTGTTGTTTTTAATAGGCTATCCTCGTGATTCCTTTGATATAGTTTATTTTTTAATCATTTTTAAAAGATTTTGTTTACCTGTTTGAGAGAGAAAGAGGAAGGGGGTAAGGAGTGGAACAAACAGACTCCCCACTGTACAAGGACCCCAATGTGGGGCTCCATCCCAGGACTTTAAGATCACAACCTGAGCTGAAGGTGGACCCTTAACTGACTAAGCCACCCAGGTTCCCCCTCTCTTGGTATAAAGTATCACTCATATTAAGGAAGGAATTACTTTTACTCCTATTTGCCACTATCTAGGTGTTTAGAGAGAACACAATCAGTGAGAGCATACCATCTGGCCGGATAATGCATAGCAGATCTCTGTCTTCTGAGCTTTAAAAGCCTCTGCTGTCTTCTGTCTCAAGTCCTCTAACACCATTTAACAGGGAGACCCTACAAGATGACTTTGTCATTGCCACTGCTGTGTGGGGTTGCAGAGATAGCAGCAGTGGCTGGAAAGACAGTCTGGAGCTCAGGACCTTGCTCGGGGGACTAGAGAGTGAGTATGCTAAGGTATCTGTCCTTTCCCGGTGAAACAAGGGTTTTTCAACCCTGCAGCTCTTTCACTTCTATCACTTGAAGTCCTGCCAGTCTTCCTGGAGGCTTCCACATGTCCTGAGAAAACCACATATCCCATTATTTCTTTTAAAACTAAAGTGGAAGATACCCTCTTTTCAAAAGATATGAAATTTTGTATATGACATCAGTAGATTCACTGAGTTAACTGCAGTGCTCTATATATTCTTTGAAATTTTCTCCACAATATTGTGAGTTCCTTTGCATTCCAGATTAAGAATTATATCTGATAAACTATTTTGAGCTTCTGGAGAGTTAAGATTTTTATCTTACTCAATTAATTTCTTACACTTTATAGTCCTTCTAAAGTAAAAAAAAAAATTATATTACTCATATATGAAGGGTCTTGTTGATTAGACTTCACTGTATATTTGTTCTGTTAAGTTTATTATTTTTTGCAAGGAGGTGATGAATTTTGTTATAAATTACATATACATACCTTGTATTTTCCTTGTAGTAATCAATAACATAAATTTGTGAAAGGGATTATCATAATTGAGGGTATAATCTATATAATAACATCCTGTTTGAACACAGTTAATAGAAACGCACATGGAGTGCTTTTTCTCTTTTCTTTTCTCTTTTCTTTTTTTAAGATTTTCTTTATTTTTAGTCAAGCAGAGACAGAGAACACACATGGGGAGAGGGGCTAAGGAAAGAGGGAGAAATCTCTAGCAGACTGCACTCTGAGTGTGGAGCTTTACACAGGGGTCAATCTTAGGACCATGAGGTCATGACTTGAGCTGCAATCAAGAGTCAGAAGCTCAACCAACTGAGCCATCCAGGTGTCCCTGGAGTGCTTTTTCTGACTGAGTTCGATTAGTATCCAATAAAGTAAGAAAAGCAATTTTAGCTGAGTCATCTCATGAACTTAACCATGAGGAGCGAATAATGGATGCAAAGCAGATATCTAAAGCAGAGATGACAGTTAACATGTGTATCCAAGGTGCTAATGAAATGAGGCAGTCATGGAAAAAAAGAGAGAGAGAATTATGAGAGTTTAATGCTAATATCTGACATAGTTTAATCTCAGTAGACATTTTCAAATAGTAAAAAATGTCATTTTTTTGTCACTTTGGAAGTGGCAAGAAATGAATATATTTTGGTCATGAATCTCCGTGCACTGTGATACATAGTATAAAAGTGACGATTAAAATGAGTGATTGATAAATTAGGCAGGTTTCAATAAAATAGATGTATTTTCACTTAAAAATGAAATATATGAAACATCTATGGCATACAATGTAAAATTTGTAACGTCAGTACAATTTCATTCATTATACACTCTCCCATTAACTGTATATTTCTACATGCGTTTATCTTCCATCCTCTTTCTCTCCACAACCATGCTGAAAATCAGTTTATGTTTGAAATTCTCACTGTATTCTTCCCATTCAATTCTTAATTACTGAAAAATTTTTCATGGCCCTCTCCTCTTCCTTTTTATATTCTTTATTTATGAGTCCACATCTATACTTCCCATTTCAACACTGGTGCTTCCAAATCTATAGCTTCAGCCCAGACCTCACTATTGAGTGGCTGACCTACATTTTCAGTTGAAAGTAGTTTGAATACAAAAAATTTAACCTAATTTAGATATAACTGAATGACCTAACCACCATTTTCCTTCTATCCATACTTTATAGCTTACCATTTCTCAAATCATTACTATGGGTCAATAAGACTATTTTCTCACTTACTCTTCCCACATTCCATTAGCCATGAAATCTGATTTCCCCTTTTAAATACTTATGGCTTCTGTTCTTTCACTCATTCCATTAATTTTGTTTTAATTCATGAACTCTGTAAGATTTCCTCTCTATGGACTTCAGAAAAATTAAATCTTGACTTTTAGATTGATGTTTCTCAAAGGCATAATGACCAAGACATCATTTCTTGTTTAAAATTTTTCATCTGTGTACACTGTCATCATGAGCTTTGATGATAAGATTAATTTTAGTCTCTATAACTTTGCACAGTATCGTATCTAAAATGTAACAGTTGCTTGATAATCCTTTTTTTTTTTTTAGTGGAATTATTGTACTTTTATTGGTATTCACAGTTCAGTTAAATCTGGAGAAAATTAGAACCCATATACAAAGGCTCAGGTTGTAAAAAGACAGGGATTTTCCGTCATGGTAAGAATTTTGCAATGACAGGAACATTCAATCTGTGGATATTTTATTGCAAAAAGACTAAAAGGGAGAAAAATATTGAAGTATTTGTGATGCCAAATGTGGGAAAGTCAATGTAAATTTGGGTAGAACAAGGGGTAATCTATCCTATTGTCTGGATAGTAATATGGGTAATTACTTAGTTCTTATATTCTCACCTTTCTATCATTGGCAATTTACTTTCTCATTCATTCAGTAAGTACTTAGGCATTTCTGTTATTTCTCAGACACTGTTCTTAGCATGGGAATCCATGAGGGAGATATTTGAGTAAAGAGTAGAGGATTTAATGAAGTAGAATCATAGAGTTATAGGGATAGGGTGAGATGGAGAAGATCATCCTAACTAAAAGGAGTACAAAAAGCTTTGTGTAGCATAGTACCTGGTATGTACAATAAGCAGGGATATCAGCATAGCTGGAGTTACAGGAAGTCACAATAATTTGCTTGGTTTTTTATTAAAACCTCAGAAGACTGGGACTCAAGTTGAGTGACCCAGAAGTTTGAGGAGTTAGATGCTCCTTCTTTCAGACCCTGTGTCCTTGGATATAATTGGAAATGAGCTAAATAATCACTTTTATGATTTTAAAAGAAGAATGACAAAAGGACCCATAAAAACAAACCTTGGTTGTAAGGATTATAAACATATATTTTTATCCCCAGGGGTACAGGTCTATGGAGGAATTTATCTTAGTGAGTCAGATGATTTTGTTGTTTGAGTGCTCTGGCATAGAAATCTTCCAAATCTGTGTCCATTGAATCATTTATAGTTTAATCTTTTTATTTGTTGCCAGAACTGTTTTTCTTCATTCTTTAGTTTGAGACTTCTACCATAATACATGATAGGATATTTTTAGTCATATTTTACTCCTTTCATGTAACACTATTTAAATATCATATCCTACTGATTTCAATAGTAACGTACTCATCTAACATACACATTATAAACAAAATTCTTAAATTTTAGGAACAGGTAAGAGTACCTATAATCAAGAGTCATGATTGTACATTAAATCATAACTTTGGTAATCAAAATACAAATAGCACACAAGTCACAAGTCACATAAAAATGTGGCCTAACTGAGATGTTTATGTAAACAGATGTCCTTATATATTGACTTACCAAATTTTTACCCTCATAGCTACCATTGAGCATGGGATGGGCATTTTGATAAAAGGAGTGTGCAGATAATTATATTTCAAGAGTAATGCTTGAGGAGGCTAGATCTCAGAGAATAGCTGGGTGCTATGCATTAGGCAGCCTGTGTATTGGGGCACCCTCAGGACTGGGGGTTCCTGTCAGGAGAAGGTAGATAAGCTTTAAGTAAATTTTACTTAAAATTATTCTTAATTTGCAGAACATGCTTCGGAATAATTGTTTCTTGAATACGAATGCTTTTCTCTAGTTTTTTTTTTTTTTTTTTTTCCCTAGTTTTTAAAGAGAGCTATATCAGAAAGCTAATGTGACTTTAAGTAGTAAGGTAATTTTATATGGAGGATTTAAGAGAAGAATGTTGGAGTGGGATGCAGAGATACCTGGCTTATCAAGTCTGTCATCATATATTTACCAAGATGGCTCTGGAGATGAGGACACAAGTGATAGATATAAGAGAATTTAGTAGAACTTCTGAAGACAAAGATTAACCTTCACCTTCAGTGAAGCAGAGAAAGGAATGCTGAAGAGACAGGCTTTTGTATGAATATTTTAGCATGCCACATAAAAATGATATTGTAGACAATGTCCCTATAATTTGTCTTTCTTTTCCTTGTTTACTGTGAGCTTTGTGACCTGCACTTTAAAATATTTTTCCTTTTTGGAGATATATGCTTAAAATAAAATTTTTCTTAGTTACCTAGTATGACAATGATTTAAAAATCTTTGTATTTCAAACCTTTTCCCTTTGAGCACTTCCTATTACAGTATATTTTAAAAATGACTATGCTAGCTCTGCATAGTATTGTTTTGTTATTACCTGGTTTTTGTACATGATTGTAAATTAAGGTCATTTAAAAAATTGATTCTAGCTCCCAGTGACAGCTCATGCAGTTAAAAAATAAACTTCCTGTAGTACATATAGCACTGACATTGTAAAATGTCATATTAGGCATCAGGTCCTGTTTAGTAATACCTGCTTTTAATTTAATAGCCAGCTGTGGCAACAAATTCAAAAACAAGGCCAACAACAGATAATTATGTTTTGCTTTATTGACTTACCATGCATGTGTGTGTACATATATATGGACATATATGTGTATGTATGTATGTATATGTATATATATATATAATGGTTTTTGAATGCACATATTTGTGGAGGTCATTTTGTACAAATTTTATTTAGGAAAATTCTATCTTAGTATGAATAGGCAATTTCAAATTTCCACACTTCATAAATCATTCATATACATACCTCTTGTCCATTTCTGTTTTGTTTATTTAGCATTGTGATGTGGTGATGAGCATTATTGAAAGGACAGAGGTTCTTTGTCACAAAGGAGACAAGTTCTGGAATAAGAGGTTGTAATCATAACTTTGGAGTACCTTCAAAAGTAGAGATGAATCCATAACTTCATTGTTAGGAAAATTAGTATCTTGGGTACAAAGTTCCATTTGTCATTCAACTTAACATTACAAAAATGTTGTAATCATGATGCCGTGTTTTTCATTTTTATTCTTAATTGATCTTCTCTTGGTAGTCTTTTGTGTTAATAATAATCAAATTAAGCTCTAGTAATGAAAAAGGATTAAATAGCATATCCTAGTTGTTTAATACTAACTATGTTCATCTCCTTTTAAAAAACATTATTTTATTTTTCAGATTCATAATAACCTCTGGAATGCTGAACAATCCCTCAATGAATAATTTTTATTTAGAGTAAGACCAAAATAATTATCTGTGTGTAGCCATGAAACATCACCAAAAATCCTTTTAAAATGTGCTAAGAAGCATTTTGCCCTTAGAAGGAAAGATAAGCCTATCTTCTGTAAAGAATGTAAATGAAACTGGCTTCTACATCATAGAGAAGTACGTATTAGATACAACTGATGCATTATGCTTCTGTCTATACTGTTTACTGTATTTTATATATTGAATAATTTAACTGTTTTTGTGGGATCTTATTGAAAGAATAGTAATAATTTAGAATGGCTCAATTATAAAGATTCCATGCAGGAAATAACTTACAATAACTTTATTTTTTCTTTCTCTTTTGACTCAATCTTGATTACAACTGAGCTAAATTTTATTCAAAACAATACATTATGTTACCTGGTCCCTATGCAGTTATTTTTCTAAAGTAAATTTTAATATAACAATACAAGTTAGATCTCAAAACATGTTAGGTAACAAAGTAAATGCTGACATACTTTACTCAAATTAGATATTCTTTATTTTATTATTCCAAGAAGCGTTTTTAAAATTTTTAACAATATTATTATTTATTATTATTATTTTTAAATTTCTTTTCAGCATAACAATATTCATTGTTTTTACACCACACCCAGTGCTCCATGCAATATGTGCCCTCCCCAATACCCACCACCTGGTTCCCCCAACCTCCCACCCCCCACCCCTTGAAAACCCTCAGGTTGTTTTTCAGAGTCCATAGTCTCTCATGGTTCACCTCCCCTTCCAGTTTCCTTCAACTCCCTTCTCCTCTCCATCTCCCCATGTCCTCCATGTTATTTGTTATGCTCCACAAATAAGTGAAACCATATGATAATTGACTCTCTCTGTTTGACTTATTTCACTTAGCATAGTTTCTTCCAGTCCTGTCCATGTTGCTACAAAAGTTGGGTACTAACCTAGCCCAGGACTAGGATCTTTTTACTTTCCAAGTTAATTTTCAGCTGAGTTTTGAATGATGAGAGCATAAATGCAGGTGCAGGATAGGGGTAGTTTTCTTGGAAATAAGAACTTCAGAATGTAGTTGCTTTGAAGCTTGAGAAAGAATAGGAAATTCAAGGCAAACTGAAAAAACAAGTTTAGTATTGGCTGATTTTATAACATGGGTGCACATATGTTATGTATGAGGCTGGCTTATAAACTATAAGCAACATTAAGAAATTTGAGATTCATCCTACATGCAGTGAGAGGCCAGCAAATATATAAGCAGAGTGATGGCAGAATCAGATTTATATGTTTGGAAGATCAATCTGTCCATATTACTTGAGGTCATGGGAGAGAAATATTGACATAAACTTTACAAATAGAGACAAAACAAAGCAAAACAAAACCAAGATACCTTAATCTGTGAAGGAAACAAGAAATGGGCATTAAAAATAAAAGTTAAGACATAGAGACTATATTAGATTCCAAAGTTTGCCACAACAAAGTAGCAGAAAACTGGGTGGCTTAACGTGGATGGAACTAGAGCGTATCATGCTTAGCGAAATAAGTCAAGCAGAGAAAGACAACTATCATATGATCTCCCTGATATGAGGAAGTGGTGATGCAACATGGAGGCTTAAGTGGGTAGAAGAATAAATGAAACAAGATGGGATTGGGAGGGAGACAAACCATAAGTGACTCTTAATCTCACAAAACAAACTGAGGGTTGCCGGGGGGAGGGGGTTGGGGAGAAGGGGGTGGGATTATGGACATTGGGGAGGGTATGTGATTTGGTGAGTGCTGTGAAGTGTGTAAACCTGGTGATTCACAGACCTGGGGATAAAAATATATGTTTATAAAAAATATATGTTTATAAAAAATAAAAAATTAAAAAAAAAAAGAAAAGAAAACTGGGTGGCTTAAAATAATAGAAATTTATTGTTTATAGTTCTGGAGGTTAGAAATCCAAAATCAAGGGAATAGCTGGGCTATAGTCTCCAAAGCATCTAGACAAGAATAATTTTCATGTCCTTCTTTAAGCTTCTGGGGTCTGCTGGCAAAAATTGGCTTTCCTTTGCTTGCAATTGCTTAAATCTGATCTTTGCCTCCATCTTTAAAGAAATGGTATGTATACCTTTTGTATCTCTGCCTCTTCTTCTGTTCCTATAAGTCCATATTGGATTTAAAGCCCACCCTACTCTAGGATGACCTCATCTTAAATAACGATATTTGCAAACAATCTTATTTCCAAATATGGTCACATTAAGAGGTCTAGGGCGTTAGGACTTCAACATATTTTTGAGATGATGCATTTTAGTCCATAACTGTGACTAACTATGACCAGTGTGTTAGTAAGAATGAAGGAAACTTGGATATTGAGAATAATTCTGGGGTTTATACCTTGGAAGATCAGGTTGATTGTATTCTTTAGCACAGTTTAGAAATATCACTGAAGGCACTTGGAGAAAATAAATAATATATAATTACTTAGATATATTGAGTTTGAAGTTCGTGTAAAACATAGAGCTAAATATGTCTATTAGACAGAAATGTCTTAACTGAGGACTATATGTAAATAGGAATATATGTGAATGTGTATATATATATACATATATATATATATATAAATAAAATTTGGGAGTCATTGATTATAAATGATGGATGAAGTCATAAAACTAGGTGAGTTCACCAAGGAAGAAAATGTGAAGGAAGAAGTAAAGAGAATTAAGGGCAAAACCTTAGTAGAAACTGAAAAATTTTAAGAAGCAAGTGTTTAGGAGGAATTTGAAAAGGAAAATGAAGTGGAATTATCAGAATGAGGAGGAAGCCAAGAAAAGATTGTAACCTGGTAGACACTATTCTAGAGAAAGACTCTCAAGGTGTAGAGGTTGATTTTGAGATGTCCAAGGTAAGGGTAAAACATACCTTCGGCTAGGAAAATACAGCATTCCTTGGTAGTCTTAATTAAGCTCCCTAACAATTTGTTTTTCATCGTTTAAAGAAAATAGAATTCAGAATAACATAATAATTTAAAGCAAATACTAGAGCCTGCCTAGCACTCTTACCAGGGCTGTGACCTTTAGGAAGTTACTTAATCTTTGTGCACCCCAGTTTCTCTATTTATAAACATAGATATATAGATATAGATATAGATAGATATGGATATCTATATAGATATAGATAAATATAGATATCTACAATAATATCACCTCATCACCTATGAGAATTAAATATAAATGGCTGCTATCATTATAATAATGAAATGATGACTGAGTACAATTTAAGGAAATGGGGAAGTCTGGTATAACGTATGTTTTCAGGATGTAGGTTAGTAATAGCTATTCATTATTCATTCTCTCTTACAAGTTGAAATACTCATGGAACATATAGATATGTAAAGTAAAAAATTACTGAATAAATTAATATTGATAAACCTCCAGAAAGTTATCCACGAAGGGGTATATATTATAGGACCCTGAGTCAAAAGAGTGAAGTCAAGAAGGAAGTCTGTAGATTTCTATCCATCCCCCTTTATATGTACAATTTTAACCTAAGAGATTCTAGGTGGTTGCTTACTAAAAGAAGGAAAACACCTATCTACAGTGCAGGTGTAGCTTCCTGAATTGGCCAGAGCATTTCACACACTGTATCTCATCAATACATTTCTTTATACATCTACCCAGGGACTAAAATCATCAGTATGGTTGAGCTTTATACTCACACTTTTTATTGTTTTTCTTCCTCATTTTATTTTCACAGTACTTTAGGATATAGGATAAATGTAAGTACTCACAACTCATGCATTTATACATTTTTATACTCTTAAAAACAGGACAAGACCAGTGGAAAGTGAGAATAGTGTAATAAAGGATCTAATGAGATATGCAGTTATTAAATTGGTCTTTGAATTCAAAGAAGTCAGTGTGAAAAAGGAACAATGTAACACAAGATTTAGCTTGTACACTGTCTACCACCCATTAGAGCTGCTACTAGTTGCAAACTGGCTTTGGTCATTTTTTTCCCAATAATTGTCATGCTTTATTAATAAGTAAAGTGGCCTTATATTATCAGAAATTGAAGAGAACTGCATGATCTGAACATTCGTGTTTCCCTGGAATTCATATGTTGAAATCCTAATGCCCAATGTATGTACCAAGATGAGAAAACTTTGAGAGGTACTTGGGTAATGAGGGTGGAGCCCTAATGAATGAGACTCCAGAGGGATCCTTACTTAGCCCTTTCTGTCATGTTAGGATACAAGGGAAAAGTCTACCCTCCAAAAAAGAGCCCTCACCTGACAAATGTCCTGGCAGCCTGAACTTGGACTTCCATCCTTTAGAACTGTGAAAAAATAAATTTAGGTTTTGTTTTGTTTTTGTTTGTTTGTTTGTTTGTTTTTAATGGGGAGCTCAGCCTATGCTATGTTGTTATAAAGATCTAAATGGACTAAGACAGGAATTGTGTTTCTTTTCATTACTATATCTCTAATATTTTGTATAATACAACAAAATAAGTTATCCAACAGAATCCTATTGCTAATAAAAAGTTAGTAGGCAGCATGGAAGCAGACATATGACCAGTGAGATCCCCATCCTATTTCTTTGGAGGCCCTGTCATAAGAAAGCCTTTGTAATAGTATCAGTTTGAGGAGAATATAGCAATTTTCTGATAGTAAAATGAGAATAATTCTAGTCCAAGTATTTTTAAATGTAATGAATGCAGTTATCCCTTTTGATAAAATAATTTTAATGTGGCTTTCACTATTTTAACATTAAACTTCATTGCTTAAAAAAAATTCATGCTAATAAAATTTTTCTATACATTTTACTTAAAACATAAAATGCAGATTATGTATTGATGTAAAAGGTAAAAGAAACATAATTTATAGCATAACCATGTATAAATTCTCATACATGACTATACTGATACACATTAATAGTCAATACATCAGTTTGTAAATGAAATTGGTTTAAAAAGTCATTTTGTACAAGGATTATAGGAAAGTTTAAAAGCACATGTATGAGTGGACATTAGAGTAGAAATGGTTACTTAGGAAATAATAAAATACATAATTTATATGTATGTGAGAAGAAAAAGAAGAGTATAAGCCTTACTTAAGACATGATAAAAAACACCTGAGAAGTCAAGCTGGAAAGGAAAATGAAGTATGCAGTTCTTATAGATGACTTGGACCTTATATTTATAAGTGCAGTGACAAAATAATTCTCTATAGTATGTTATATGATAGTAAACTGAAGAATTAACACTGACAACCTATCTTCTGTTTTGAAATCCCCCAGTATACTAAGATATATGTTCCAACCTCCAGCAGTTAAGAAATACCTTGGAGACCCCAAGTTTGATAAGTGGTAAGGAATAGAAGATTAACTAGAAAAAGAAGTGGCGGGATGAAAGGCATAGGTCATTTTTATGGAAAACTGAGAAGAATATCAGAATAGGATTGGGAAAAAGTAGGCAATGCACAAATATATAAAAAGAGTTAACATGCAATGTTCACACTAATATTTAATCATTGTGCTGTAGACAACTTTTGAATATGCAGAGGTAACAAATACAGGAAATATTGTCAAAGTTAGCTTTATTGAGGTTGGATAGTATTGTTTCATTGCATATGTCTTTGCATATTTAATATTTCTTTAAAGTCTGTTCAGAGGAGTCTTGAATATTTTCTTAGTCTTATCTGGCATTAAATCTTTGCAATCAGACAGGTTAAGTAGTTTGCTTTCACTTCAAAGTTGTTCCAATTCCTTTTACAAGGAGTGCCAAAACAACCTATATCATGACTTTTTATCAGAAAGTTATAAGAACTTAAAATTAACAAAGCATAATTTTCATAGCATCCAAATAAGAATAATTTAGTTCTAAAGTTGTGTATATGTAAGTACAACCTTATAGAATCACAGAATCCTATTGCCAATACATACAGCAAGCAACTGGAAATTTCTTGAAGATTGATATTGTTTTTAAGTAGCATACCTTTGAAAACAATGATACTCCCCTTCACTTTAATATGATTGATCTCTTATTTTCTTTGAAGCTTCAGAAGAATCTGATTAAACCTTTTGCATGTATCTGAAATATATGCTACATTATTTTTAATATTTCTTTTTTTAAATTTAATTTTTTTTCAGTGTTCCAAAATTCATTGTTTATGTACCATACCCAATGCTCCATGCAATATATGCCCTCCTTAATATCCACCACCAGGCTCACCCAACCCCTCACCCCCTCCCCTCTAAAACCCTCAATTTGTTCCTCAGACTCCACAGTCTCTCATGGTTTGTCTCTGCCTCCAATTTTTTCCCACTCACTTCTCGCCAACTCCCAATGTCTTCTGTGTTATTCCTTGTGCTCCACAAGTAAGTGAAGCCATATGATAATTGACTCTCTGTTTGACTTATTTCACTTTAAATTATATTTAGATATTTAATTATTATTGGTTGAATAAAACTGTTGTAATAACACTTAATAATAAAAATTCTTTAAAAAATGTAGCTGAGTAAAAGACTTTATTCTATGTAGAAAAACCATTAAAAGTTTTCTATATTAAAAAAAAGTCTTCCAGGGGCGCCTAGGTGGCTCAGAGGGTTAAGCCTCTGCCTTCGGCTCAGGTCATGATCTCAGGGTCTTGGGATCCAGCCCCACATCTGGCTCTCTGCTCCGCAGGGAGCCTGCTTCCTCCTCTCTCTCTGCTTGCCTCTCTGCCTACTTGTGATCTCTGTCAAATAAATAAATAAAATCTTTTTAAAAAAAAGTCTCCTGTATTGATTATAAAATTATCAATCATTCAAAGTATTGCTCTTAATGTTATTAATAGCAAGGATAATATTTTTTGATTTATGAAATCTTTCACTAAATTTTTGGTTATCGGTGTCATACATGAATAGGGCAGGGTTTCTGACCAATCCAAATAATGCTGATTCTCTGCATAAAAATGTCATTGGAAATTTGTTTTCATATTTCTGAAATATATTTTAGTTTCAAATATTGAAAATAATCTTTCTCCTGAGACCTTTTACTTCCTTATGGACATTACAAATTCTGGTAGTAAAGCTTCATTTTTCAGGCAGGATCCTTTCATCAACCGGTAATGAAAATCTGCTTGACTACAGCTTATTATACAGTTGACACGTATTTGACACAGAGTTGGCATAGCTGACACTGTTTGACACTCATTTGAGATCATTCACTGTCTTATACATTCTTCTCTGAACACTGTCATTGCTTAATAGGATAAAATTAATTATTTCATTAGATATTCATCCAAAAATATCCTTTTACCACTGGGAAAAGAATTTTTCACATAATATGAGATTGTCCACTTTTATTTTTCATATTTTTCTACCACTGTTAAGGAAACTATATTTTTAGCCTTCAAATCTTAGAAGTATTTTACGCCTTTTCAACTTTTTAAGAAAATTTCCTTGCAAAATATTTAATATTGATTCCCACCTTCCCATAATGCGAAAGAATGAACTAGAGGCAGGCTGGTAATTGTGCATTGGTTAGTAAAATTATAAAATCTATTTGGAACTATCAGTTGAAATACTGTCCTTACCTTTATTTACAGTTGGCTTTTTTAAATGAAGATTAAGCATTTGTTTTTTCTGTGTATATGTTTAAATTCCATGAATGTAACAACCACAAATACTGGTTGATATAAGTGTTTTATACTGGCAATAATGATAATAATAATATGTAAGAATCTCTGCCATTGGAGAAGTGATTTTCTCTGATGGTGAGCAAATCTTGTTATATAGCATAATTACAGTCTTCCTTAATTTATACAATTGTTGGCTTTTCTAAAAAAATTATTTATTAAGATTCTATAAAATATTACTGTATTTATATATATGAGAGACTTTGTGAGAGAATTTGTTCTAGGTACAGATAAATTTAAAGAGTATTTCTTCTAGATTAATGTGTGGTTGTATATTTAAAACTTGTTCAGGTAATGGAAAAAAAGTTTTTTGTTGTAATTGTTTTTGAGGAATAAAGAATTTCAGGGAGTTTTGATTCTGGTCAGACAGAATAACAAGGACCAGACTTACCTTCTGAAGCAGCTAGAAAAATGGTAAAAATATATCTTAAATGGTATTCTGATAGTGCATATCAGGTAGCTCAGTACTCTAATTCCTGAGACAAAGGAAACGAATGAGTCAAACCCCCCAAAACCCCACCTTACTGCCTAAGGGAAGTTTTGACGGCTAGGGAAAAAGGACATACAGTGGTATCTGTAAGTTGAAGACATGGAGTTATGAGTCTGAGGAAGACAATGATTTTAGAATATGCAAATCAGAGTACTGGAGAACAGAGACAGAGAGACAGCTGGAGGGTACTGTGGAGATATGCAGAGTATCCCTGGATCATTCAGCCAACAAAGGATCACTGTGTGTATGTAGCGAAACTGAGACTGGGGAGGGGGTGCTGGGATGGCTCAGTTGGTTAAGGATCTGACCCTTGATTTGCACTCAGGTCATGATTTCAGGGTGTTGAGATAGAAAGAGCCTGCATAAGGCTTTGTGTTCAGTGGGGAATCTGTTTCTCTCCCTCTCTTCCTCTCTCCCTCTCCCTCTGCCCCTCCACCCCGGACTCATGTGCACACTGGTACACCTTCTCTTTTTCACATAAATAAATCTTAAAACAAAACAAAACAACAACAAAAACAGGGGAATGAACCACATGAAATAAGCAGAGGGAATAATTGCTGGAGCTGACACAATGCCAGGAATAGTTTGTATTTCAACCGGCCATACTAGAAAAATCTCATAATTCAAGTATTCAGATGTTTTTTCCTCATTAGTGGGACCAGATTAGCCTTACACTAACAGCTGCATTGGTGCCACCTAACAAAACTCAAAGTAACTTCAAGTAACTTAAATTTTGTCCCTGAACAAAAGTGAAATTCACAATATCTGGAATGCAATAAAAAGTTATTATATGTGCTAAGAAGCAGGAAAATATGAACTAAAAATTAAGGAAACATCAATCAATAGAAACAAACTGAGAAATGACAAGGACAATAGAAGGTAAAGATTTTTTTTTAATTATTAAATATATTTTATATGTTCAAGATGGTACAGGAAAGATTGAGCATGTTAGCTAGCTGGAAAAAAATGTGTTAACACACATTAAAAGGCCCAAATCAGGTTTATATAAATGAGAAATATAATATTTGAGATGAAACTCACTTGATGGAATTAATAGCAGATTAGAAACTGCAGAAGGAAAAGAATAGTAAATTTAAGATATAATGGTAGACATTTTTTGAAATCAGAAAGATAAAACAGGGAAATGACACCAATATATTTGGAGACTAAGTAATGCATTTCTAAATAACAATTAGCCAAAATAAAAGAAAACTTTTAAAAAATATTTTGAATTGGATGAAGATGAAAATACAGCATATCAAAATTTATGTATGCAAATATCACAGTACTTATGGGAAATTTTATAATATTGAACTTCCATATTAGAACAGAAGAAGAGTCTCAAAAAATTGCCTCAGCTTCCCTTTTAAGAAAATAGAAAAAGGAGAGGAAAATAAAGTGAGTGTAATAAAGGAAATAATAAATATCAGAGAAAAAAATCAATAAAATATAAAAGAGAAATAAAACCGTGTATCTTGAGAAGATTACCAAAAATGTTATACATTTAGCCAAACTGAGAAGGGAAGAAGGGGAAGAGATAAAATTTACTAATGCCAGGTATGATAGAGGTGACTTTACTGTATTCTTTGTATATTACAAAAGTGTAGTAAGGAAATATTTTTAATAACTTTATGGCTAAATTCATAGTAAACTCAACAGCTTAGATAAAATGAATAAATTCTATAAAAAATATAAATCCAGGATGACATTTAAATGGGCAGTAATTCCAATTTTAAACAAACTTCTATAGAAAATTGAAGAAAACAAGGAATAGTTCACAATTCTATCTAGAAATCAACATTATCTTCATTTCAAAACCAAATAAGGATCAGTAAAACTTCTGACCAAAATCACTCATGAACATAGTTGGAGAAAACTTACAAAATTGTAGCTAATCACATTGTGTGTGCATGTGTCTGTATGTAAACCACATGCATAAGTGAAGTTTATCCAAGGGATATGTTTGGTTTAACATTTTAAAATCAGTGCAATTTGCCACGTAGGAAAATACACAAGAACAAACATATAAGCTTTGCAATAGATACTAAAAAGCATTTGTAAAAGGCAACATCTGTTCCTGAAAAAATTCTCATCAAACTAGAAATAGGAAGTGACATTCACAAACTGGTAAAGAACATCTACAAAGCACCCAGGCAAACATTATGCTTCATCTCAAAAACTGAATATTTTTCCTCCAAGGTGAAGATATCAATTGTCTCCACTTCTATTTAACATTGTAATTGAAGTTTATGCTAATCAGTAAGTCAAGAAATTGAAATAAATGTCATCTAAATTGGAAACAAACATGTAAAGCTCTCCTTATTAATAGATGAATGGTTATCTATATATAAGAACACTGCCAGAGCACTAAGTGTGTTTAACAAAATTAAAAAGTGCAAAATCAGTTTACAAAAATTAAATGCATTTCTAACATACCAATTAGAAACAATCACAACTGAGAGAAAAAAATATAATTCAAAGCCACCTTATATTATGAAATACTGATGGATAAAAATTCTCGTATTCATGCAAAATGAAACAGAGACTTGTTTCCAATATTTATGAGCTTCTATGGTGAAATGGAGAAGATAGAGAAATGGCAAAATGGCCTCAGATCAACAGCCTTCAGTTCTTTTCCCACCCTGGATTCATCCTTTATCACAAGCGCTTATGCACATATATATGGACAACTCAATCCAAGCTGTGAACCCATCTCATACAAACATCCAGTCCTTAGTCACGTTTGGATCTAAGGGCATGAGTATGTGTGGCATGGTCTGCCCTTATGAAAACAGGTTGAGAATAAACTAGTTAATGTCATGTAAATGGACTCTGGGCATTTGGACAGGGTTCCAGAATCCTAAGTATGTTGATTGTGATCTACAAGGAGGCCAAAAATAGCTATGGGTAGGCATATTTCCTTGCCCCAGTAGCTTTCTAATCCCGTGGGAAAAATACAGCTGGAATATGCCAAACAAGTTTCCACTGACCGGTCCAATGTGTTTAGGATGGGGGCCATGATTGCCTGAGATTCACATGTGCTCTTGCTTCTTTTTCTTCAGAGTAGGAGTGCTGGGGTCTAGAGCCCTAGCCAGAAAAAGAAGATAGACTTCTGGAAGACTCTGTGTATAGGATACTTTGTTCAAAAGAGCTGTGGTGAGAAGAAAAGATTTTGTGACAAAGTTTCTGCATATACCGGTCATGCTACATTATAAATACTATTCTGTCTTATTTATTAGAGTAAATTTAGTCTTCACTCTTTAAACTCCTTCAGCATGAGTACTATGCTGTAAATGAGTTTTGTATTTTTTTTCCTGCCTTATAATCATTAAATATCCCTGAGTAATGTATAGCATAATTGTGTATAAACTATACTATACTATATATATATATATGTAAAATGCATAATTTATATACACATGTATTATGAACTTACTCATGTCCCCTTCAAATTCATATGTTGAATTCCTTACCCCCAGTACCTCAAAACTTATTTGTATATGGGGTTTTTACAGAGAAACTCTAGTTAAAATGAGGTCATTTAGGGTGGGTCCTAATCCAATATGGCTGGTGTTCTAAAAATAGAGGATATTTGGACATAGAGATATGTACATAGGAAGAAAGCTGTGTGAACATGGAGGTGTACACCTGTAAGCCAAAGAGAAAAGCCCAGAACAGATACTTCCCTCAAAACCCTCAGAAGGAACCAAGAACTTGAACTTGGACAGCCAACCCCCATTATCATGTAAACCATTGATTATAATCAATTTATGTTGTTTAAGTCACCTGGTTTGTAATACTTTCTTATGGCATTCCTAGGAAACTAATACAATGTGCATGATCTAATAATTATGGTAATAAACTGGTTTTATTATTGGAATTTAATTTTAAGTTTGCATAAATTATTCACTTGTTCAGACATGTGATCAACCCAATTTCTAAGAAATTAAAAAAAAAGAGGAATCTCCATGCTGTTTTCCAGAGAGGTTGCACCAGCTTGCATTCCCACCAACAGGGATTGGGAGGGAGACAAACCATAAGTGACTCTTAATTTCACAAAACAAACTGAGGGTTGCTGGGGGGAGGGGGTTTGGGAGAAAGGGGTGGTATTATGGACATTGGGGAGGGTATGTGTTTTGGTGAGTGCTGTGAAGTGTGTAAACCTGGTGATTCACAGACCTGTACCCCTGGGGATAAAAATATATGTTTATAAAAAATAAAAAATTATATTAAAAAAAAGGGGAATATATGACCTGAAATTAAAAAATTAAAGATGTGTTGATTATAATGTGAGTTAATCTTAATATGGTTTAATCTATTAAATAAGGGAATTTTAGTAGGAAAGATAATTAAACCCTACAGATAATGATTTCAGTGGTGATAACCTCAGGACAGTGGGGATACCTTAAAATCAGCATGAGGAAGTGCCTTCCCATTCACTTGGGCCAAGCTGGCATCCAGACTGGGGACACTTATTTCAGACTCTACACTAGAACATGAAAACCAGGCAGACGGTATTGTTCTTTTTTTTTTTTTTTTAAGATTTTATTTATTTATTTGAGAGAGAGAGATAGTATAAGCAGGGGAAAGGGAAAAAGGAAAAGGATAAGCAGGCTCCCTGCTGAGCAGGAAGCCCAATGCGGGGCTCCATCTCAGGACCCTGGGATCATGACCTGAGCCAAAGGCAAACACTATCTGAGTGAGCTACCCAGGAGCTGCAGATAGTATTGTTTTTGACAGTAAAAAGGATCAGTTGGGAAATGCTAAAATAAACCACATGACTGCATCCTTTGATACCTTCTTTTCTGAGACAAGAGCTAGGAAGAGAGCTCGGAGAACTCTTCAGGTTTTCATGGACCTGGAACTAATAGTTACAGATAAGATTTCTACTGAGGAGTATCATTCACTTTTCCACCCACAGAAGCTCCTTAGTGAAAAGGCAGATACTGCAAACACCTACACTTGAGGACACTATTCGGTGAGGTCAGAGATCATTGACCTTGTGCTCGAGAGAATCCAAAAGTGGGCAGGTGCTCTCTTCTCCTTCATACCCGAGTACCTGGGATTTTGCCAGACACCTCCTAAGCATCAACAGCATTGTCGACCACCAACATCCTTGCCAGAGAACCTGCTCACCTTGGATCCTCTTGCAGATGCCCAGAGTTAGGAAGTGTCCTGATACTGACTTTGATTATGAAGGAAGGTGAAATAAGACTTTACATATCCTGTATGGTTTTCATCTACACAATTCCGGACTTCAAGCTCTATTACAAAGCTGTCATCATCAAGACAGCATGGTACTGGCACAAAAACAGACACATAGATCAATGGAACTCTTTTTTTAGATTTATGAGGAAATGTTATGTTTTATTTTTCCGAGATTTAGTAAGATATAACTAACATATAACATTGTGTAAACTTAAAGTGTACAATGTGATGATTTGATATACACATATATTGTAAAATGATTACCACAATAATATTATTTAACACATCCATCACTTTACCTAAATTAACCATTTTGTGTGTATGTATGGTAAGAGCATTTAAGATTTACTCTCAGGAACTTTCAAATATACAACACAGTATGGCTAATTATAGCCACCATATGTACATGAGAGCCCAGTAATTGATTCACCTTTTTAAAAAAGATTTATGTATTTATTTCTTTTAGAGAGAAAGAGTGCAAGCACCTGTGAGTGGTGGCAGGGATAGAGGGAAGGAAACTCAAGCAGACTGCCCTCTGAGTAGGGAACCTGTGGTCAGCCAGGATCTCAGGACCCTTGAGATCCTGACCTGAGCCAAAAAGAAGAGTCAGATGCTTAATAAACTGAGACACGAGAATCCCCCAATTCATCTTCTAATTGAAAATTAAAGAAAAAAAAAAAAAAAACCTGTTGATCAATGACTCTTCTAGAATTTCCCAAAGATGATATACAACTACTACTGTTCTAGGAGAGAAGTTAGCTAATTACATTTAATGAATGCCTTAGGTTTTAAGGGCTTTAATATCTCACAGAACCCCATCAAGAAGAGCTGAATTTAGTCTGTGCTCTATCCATTGGAGTTGGTGGGGAGGCTGCTTGAGATTCTTTCTTTCCCCCTTCCCCTCTGCTTTCTCTCTCTCTCTCAAATCAATCAGTCAATCATCAATCTAAAAAAAGAAAGTTACCTATACTCTTATTCATGGATTGCATTCTTTCATAATTATGAAACTACTAGTAGTTTAAATTATGTATTTAATTCAACAGCCAATTCACGTATTTTCTAGCAAGAAGATACAAGATCTAACAATTCAACCTATCTCTTTATTCACAAGAGCCACGCCTTCATATTTGCACTACGTTAAGGGTATATAACTGGCCTCTCTGTATACATTTTATGAATTGATCAATTGAATATTCTCCTACTCCTAGACTTTCCTAAGGAACTAACCTTGCTTAATAAGCAAAGAATATATCAAGGAAAAAACAAGTAAATGGCTAGAATGTAATTTTTGCACTATTATGCTTTTATCCTACATTGAAAGAGTAGGTTATGCTCTATCCTTTTGTTCCCATTAGCATATATTTGACATGCAGTAAAGAACAAAACATTTAAAACCTTAGTCACCTTGCTAATACTCTGAAAATGTGCAAGCACTTTTTTCTTTTCTTTTCTTTTCTTTTTTTAATAAAGAATGTGCAGTCAGCTTTCCTGCAATGGCAATATCCTTTGCATCTTTTCATTTTAATCTTATTCACACACTCAAGGTTATGGCCCATTGTACAAGGAAATAATGATGGATATGGAGAGATTTATTCTGACAGTCTGAATAATACTATTAAAAATCACCTCTCAGAACTGTTTATATGAGAGTGTATGTACGTATGTGTGTGTTATATCTATCAAAATGGCCAATATGTTTTCACTAATCCTCCCTGCCTCTTATTAAAAACAAGCCATTTATTCACAGGGTTGTAAATAATATTCCAATATAGTTTTCTAATACTTCAGTAATTTATTTGAGCATAGGAAAATAAACACTACTTTGCATAGAATAACACTGCTGGAATGATATATTTAGGAAATTTGAATTCTGAAACTGGCTTTACTCTGGTTTGGGGATGTCCTTGATCTTCTCTAAGTCATTAGCACTTTCACGGCTCTGACATTAAAACAGTTAGTCCTGGAATCACACTCTACACTTGGCTCCAACAGTGGGAATTACCTAGCAAGCTCTCCAAGGGCTTGGCATGGTCTCTGCTTTAACAAACTCAGGATTATATCACAGTTTTCTCAAAATAGATGCTTCTGAAATCCAAATGCTTTCTTATCTACATGCAATACTATGTCACAGTGGGTAAGACAATTTAAAATGATTTTCTCAACAAAACATGTACATGGGAGGTTTATCTCACTACCTTTCGAATTGGAGAGTTCCTGTACTGATCCTTCAGTTAAAAAGAAGCAAAACTGCTGTAACTGGTGTAATGGGTTAAAATCTGATAGGAAAGACTAGAAAAATGAATAACTCTGTTTATGTACATGAATTAATTTCATGGGAACCCATCATTTTATTGCCAAAGAAGTTATATAGAGAGGATAGAATTATTTGTAATGTATACAAGAGTCTCTGCTTTTCCATTTTCCTTCTCAGTGTCTTTTGGTCAATAGAAGTTTCAATTTTTGCAAAACAAAAAATTTTTTTTTCATTATGGTTAGTTCTTCTCAGTGTCTCCTCAAAGAAATTTTACCTCCACCCAAAATTTCCCCTATGTTTTCTATAATTTTAAGTTTTCTATGTAAGTTTATAATTCAAAACTAAAGTAGTTTTTGTTCTCAGGTTATAACGGGAATCAAGACCACTTCCACTTTATGTTACTACCCTATCACTGCAATGCCATCATTTGTTCAAAGGCTTTTATTTTCTTATATAATCACCTTTCTTTTTGTCAAAATTCAATTGACCATATACGTGTGGGTCTAGTCCTGAATTCTCTCTTCTGGTGGTACAGAAGAATTACATATTTTATTCATAATAGCAAAAAACTGAAAACATCCAAATATTAACAAGGAAAGGGATAATCAATTGCAGTATATTCATATATGAATATATATGAATATACAGTGGAATACTACTCAGCTAAAACAAAGAGAGTGACTGTTGCTATATGCACAACATGGATGAATCTCAAATGTTGACAAAACAATGCAAACACCAAAGAATAAATAGAGGATGATCTAATTTATATAAAATCAAGAAGAGGTAAAAAAATCTGTAGTTCTGAATAGAATAACAGGATTGAGGGTTGAGGATTCACTGATAGGGATACTATCTCTATCTTGATTGGGGTGTTGGTTTCATAGGCTTATATGTTTTTGAAAAGTAACCAATTTTTACACTGAGAACCCATGCCTTTTTTGGTGTAAATTTTACCCCGTTTTAAAACAAACAAGAAAACAAACAAACATCTTTATATACCAGAAAGAGAGCAGAAGATCAAAACAGTGAATATATGTTAAAATTGTAAATTACTAAGATACAAATCGCTCCCTGAGGAACAAACCTGGGAGGACATTGCCTCTGAGAGGAAATCATAGTCCTCATTCCCAGCAGCGTATCAAAGCCTGTCTTCCTTCATGAATTAGGGATTTTGTTTTACTTGACATTTATAAAATAATTTTTATTGTTTTTGCTTTTTTTGTAAAGAAGTATGGTGTAGGTATGGTATAAGGATTATATTTCAGACAAATGTATTATCACAGGGAACCTAGTTATAGAAAATATCCTTATATCTCTAACAGGGTCAGAGAACTGGTTCTGTAAAAGGTCAGAAAGTAAATATTTTAGGCTATGAAGACCATATGGTTTCTATCACAAGTACTCACCTCTGTCATTTAGCAGACAAGCAACCACAGATAAACAGTATGTAAATGAGTTAATGTGAACTATACTACAATAAAACTTCATTATAGACAAATGGATTAGAATTTCATATAATTTTCATGTAACAAAAATATTATTACTTTATCTTTTTGAAAACTATTTAAACTGTAAACAAAACAAAAACAAAACAAAGCAAACCCCAATTCCTGTGTAATACATAAACAGGTAGAGAGCCAAATTTGACCTGAGGGTCATATTTCCCTATCCCTGAAATGTATTATAAAATAAATGTTGGTATTGTGTTTTCATAGATTCTCTTTAATAAAATGGGGCCATTTAACTTAGTATACAATTTTAAATGTATTTCTTTTCTCTATATGCCAGTGCACAAAATTTCATGAACACTACATATCATTGTAATTTGTTTAATTTTAAAAATAAAATGACTCATTTATTCTTTAAATCTTTTTAAAGTTCTATTGGGTCTGGTGTTAATATCAAATGTTTACTTTTTACTTTGCCTGAATTTTGTCTGATTTAATAAATTTTAAGCATTCTGTTTCATATTCCTTTTTGCATACTTTGTAAATTAGGTAGGGTCAGATGATGCTCTTTTGGTATAAAATGTGAATTGTTTTCTTTAAGTGATAATCAAAATATAATTGTGAAAATCATTGCATCTCTTTTCTTCTTTAATGTTCTATGCTTTAAGTTTGTTTCTGTCATTCTTTTTTGTTAATTCTTTTGCTTCCTTTTTGTTCATATATAATTTATATAGTATTTTCTTTAATGATAGGGAAGAAGTCCATGGCTGTGTGTGTGTGTGTGTGTGCGTGCACATGTGTGTGTGTGTGTGTGTGTGTGTACATGCTCACTTTCAGGTTTAATTTAGATCTACTATCACTCTTTTAAAATTAGAATTTCAAAAGTGCTAAAATACTTATTACTTAACCATATTAAACTTTGCTACCCCATTTCTGATCTACATCTCAGTTTGTAAATGTGATTTGAGATTCCAGAAACAGATAAACTTGTTTTTTGTTATCTCTATAAAGAATTTATTTTGGCATTACTTTTTGCAACCGTTATTTCTAACAGTTTTCTGTGGCAATTATTTTGACTTAGTTCTATTTTTAATTATTTTCATTGTTCAAGGGTTGTTCTCTGGTGTCATTTTTTAATAAGAATATTTTCTTCAATTTTATTTGTGTGTGTGTACTTATTATTTATATTATGTGTTTTTAGAATTTTTATTTAAATTCCCATTAGTCGGGCACCTGGGTGGTTCGGTCAGTTAACTGTCTGCCTCCAGCTCAGATCTTGATCTTAGGGTTTTGGGATTGAGCCCGGCCCTGAGTTAGGCTCCCTGCTCATGCTATTGCATGAGCTCTCTCTCTGAAAATAAATAAATAAACTCTTTTAAAAATTTTTAAAAAATTAAGTTCCCATTAATTAACATAAGGTATAGTATTGGTTTCAGGTATATAATATACTAGTTCAACAGTTCTATACATTACCCAATGCTCACCATGATAACTGTAGTTATTATTTGTCACCTTAAAAAGTTCTCTCCCTATCAAAATACCATCAACTTTTTCTCAAAGATGGAACAAATAATCCTAAAATTTGTATGGAACCAGAAAAGACTGAATAACCAGAGGAATGTTGATAAAGAAAACCAAAGTTGGTGGTATCACAATTCCGGACTTCAAGCATTTTGCAAAGTTTTCATCATCAAGACAGTATGGAACTGGCACAAATTCAGACACATAGATCAATGGAACAGAATAGAGAGCCCAGAAATGGACCCTCAACTCTATTGTCAGCTAATCTTGGACAAAGCAGGAAAGAATGTCCAATGGAAAAAAGACAGTCTCTTCAACAAATGGTACTGGGAAAATTAGACAGCCACATGCAGAAAATGAAACTGGACCATTTCCTTACACCACACACAAAAATAGTCTCAAAATGGATGAAAGACCTCAGTGTGAGACAGAAATCCATCAAAACCCTTGAGGAGAACACAGACAGTAATCTCTTCGACCTCAGCCACAGCAACTTCTTCCTAGAAACATCACCAAAGGCAAGGGAAGCAAGGGCAAAAATGAACTACTGGGACTTCATCAAGATCAAAAGCTTTTGCACAGCAATGGAAACAGTAAAAAAAACCAAAAGACAACTGACAGAATGGGGGAAGATATTTGTAAACGACATATCAGATAAAGGGCTAGTATCCAAAATCTATAACTTATCAAACTCAACACCCAAAGAATAAATAATCTTAATCAAGAAATGGGTAGAGGACATGAACAGACATTTCTGCAAAGAAGACATCCAGATGGCTAACAGACACATGAAAAAGTGCTCAACATCATTTGGCATAAGGGAAATACAAATCAAAACCTCAATGAGATAACACCTCACACCAGTCACAATGGCTAAAATTAACAAGTTAGGAAATGACAAATGTTGGCAAGCATGCTGAGAAAGGGAAACCCTCCTACACTGTAGGTGGGAATGCAAGATGGTGCAGCCACTCTGGAAAACAGCATGGAAGTTCCTCAAAAAGTTGAAAATAGAGCTACCCTATGACCCAGCAATTACACTATTGGGTATTTACCCCAACGATATAAATATAGTGATCTAAAGGGGTATGTGAGCCCTAATGTTTATAGCAGCAATCAGCAATATCCACCATAATCAAACTATAGAAAGAGCCTAGCTGTCCATCAGCAGATGAATGGATAAAGAAGATGCCGTGTATATACATACAATGGAATATTATGCAGCCATCAGAAAATGAAATCTTGCCATTTGCAATGATGTGGATGGAACTAGAGGGTATTATGCTAAGTGAAATGAGTCAATCAGAGAAAGACAATTATCACATGTTCTCACTGATATGAGGAATTTGAGAAACAAGACAGGATCATAGAGGAAGAGAGGGGAAAATGAAACAAGATGAAACCTGAGAGGGAGACAAACCATATGAGAGACTCTTAATCTCAGGAAACTAACTGAGTTTGCTGGAGTAGTGGGGGCTGGGAGGGATGGGATGGCTGGGTGATGGACACTGGAGAGGATTTCTACTATGGTGAGTGCTGTGAATTGCGTAAGACTCATTAATCACAGACCTGTGTCCCTGAAACAAAAAATACATTATATGTTAATAAAAGAGTTAGATTCTTAATTTTGTTTTATTTTGACTTATCTCTCATTTACAACAAATAACTATAAATATTACCTTTCATTGTATTCTCAACTCATCTTCATTGGGCTCTGTTTACTATTCCTTTGGTAATTCTCTTATCAATGTAATCAATGATAGCATGTTGATAAATCTGGATTTTTTGAATGTGTCATTTTTACTTAATTATTCTATTATGACCATTCCTCAAAGACAGCAACTCCTCTCTTATGGAAACACCATATTCTATTGACTTTTGTAAGTCTAATTTCTCATATTCTCCTAAATCATTAGCTGCTCCATTTCTGAGTAGTTTTTCTTCCTTTACTGCTCAACTTCTAAAATTTGAAGTGACAGAAGGCTTAGATCTCTCTTTCCTTCTCTCACTCTTTCATGCATTTCCCAGAATGATTTGATCCATTTCAATGACTTTAAAAACCAGAACAAGGTTATGATTGTGCATCCCATACCTCTAACTCTGAAGTCTATTTATGAGGCTCCAAAAGCCAAATTCTTACTTGACATATCCAGTTAGATATGTTACATTCATGTCACATTCAACACCACCAAAACCAATTTCTGGAATACATTCACATTCAACATAGCATCCCCATCCCCTTCACTTTGCAGTCATCATTTACACCTTTACCCCAGTAAATTAAAAAAAAAATGTATATATGTACATATGCCTGTATTTGTATATATCCCTATATTTTCTCCCTATCCTCCAATAAACATCCAGTAAATTAGCATGTCATTATCTCTATATCTATAGCATTGCTCAAGTCCATATATTTCTTTCCATCTCAACTACTACCAACTTAGTCCAAAATGCCATCTTCTTTTTCATGGACAACATAAATACCTCCTGAACTGACTTCCCTGGGTTTATATTTTTATTTCTATTATTAGTTAAACTTATGTAATCTATAATTATATCTTTAATACATAAATCAGAACACTCAATTGCCATGCCTGCTGTTTTCCAATGACTCCCAATTTATGTAGAATAACAGCAATATTCCTTACCCTATTTCACACACTCCTACATAATTTAGCATTAATCAATCTCTTGTCCTTGACCTATTTTTTTAGACCACATATTTTGCTCTCCATTTCCCTAACTACATCAGTATTGTTACTAGTTGTAGATTTAGTACTAGCTGTTCATTCTGCCTGAATGCTTTCATCTGATATCCTTGTGGCTCATTTCCTCATTTTTTTTTTATTTGTTTGTCTCAAGTTTTTAATTAGGATCTAGTTAACTACCATATAGTGTAATACTACTTTCAGGAGTAGAATTTAGTGATTCATCACTTACTTATAATACCCAGTGCTCATCACAAGTGCCCATCACCCATTTAGCCTTTCCTCTACCCATATTCCCTCCAGCAACCCTCAGGTTTTTTCTCTATAATTAATAGTCTATTTTATGGTTTATCTTTCCCTCTCTCTCTCTTTTTATTGTAATACTCACCTCTCCATCTAAATATTACCTCTTTAGAAATTTCTCTCCTGTCTATCTTACCAAAAGGGACTAAGTCACCAATATGTCACAGTACCTCTAAAACTCACTTGTGCAATGCTTTTCATTGCCTCATATTTTTCTTTTATAAATATATATTTTTTATTTTTTTACTGTCTATCTCCCCCAGTTAAAACATAAGCTATTAAATCATTCACCAAGTTTATGCTATGCTATACTCACCACAAGTTTAGCTACCAGCTGTCACCATACAATGCTATTACATTGCCATTGACTACAATCCCTATGGTCCATGTACCTTTTATTCCCAAGCTTTATTTATTCCATAACTTGAAGTCTGTATCTCCTACTCTCCTTCACCAACTTTGCCCATTCCCCCATTCCCCTTCCTAATGGCAACCATCAGTTTATTCTCTTATTTATGGTCTCATTCTTCTTCTTATTTGTTGTTTATTCATTTGGTTATTTTTTAGATTCAACATATAAATGAAATCATATGGCATTTGTCTTTGAATAATTTCACTTAGTGTCATATCCTCTTGCTCATTCATGTTGTCACAATAGCAAGATCTAATTTCTTATGGCCGAGCAATATTCTACTGTATGCTTATACCGCATCTTCTTTTTCCATTTATCTATCAATGGACAGTTAGATGACCATTGCTTTCATATTGCCTATAATCATGCTTAATGATAGTAGGTAATCAATGTCCATTTGAAGAATCAATGGATGCTTTTAGGAAATGTTTTGAGTAATGATGCTTTTGTGGAATATTTTAATAAACATTGTATTTTGTTGCTTTCATCTAGTATAAATCCAGACATGTGTAATTACCTTATAGTTTCAAATTTAACACTCTTTGAGTTATTTCTAGATGAAGGAATTAAGGTGATACCACATCCATTGCATGAATGGAAGCCCTAATTAACTATTCCACAGTATCTTACTTTTCATAAGATTCAGTTCTGTTTAACAGGGTGGCAGAAAAACCTCCCATATACTCTTCTTGTTTTATCAAGACACTTTCTAGAACTACAATCTGACTCAAAGGATGGCTTATCTAAAAACAATAACAAAAAGAAGAGTGTTCCTTCAAAAGTATGTGTAGACTCTACATTATGTCCTCTGTATGAGAAAAATATTCCAACATATGTGATGGGATTTATAACTCTCATCCAGGAGTTCTTATTTTTTCATCATAAACTATTATTTGGAAGAAATTAAATAATTAGTTAAAACATGATGTTATGCTATAAAAATGGCATGATAGAATGAGATGGTTTATAATACTTTACAAACAATATGTAGATAATAAATTAACAATGAAATCTGAAGCAGGAGATTATAAGTATATGCAAATAAATAAAAATAAATTTGATAATATTATACAAAGACATATGTCATAAATCATAAGCAGTTGATAGATTATGGTACAAATCTATCTCTGCTTGAAATGTACCTGTGGTAAAAATTCCTATTAGTCATTATAAGAAATACAGTTTAAAGATCCACAAGAGAAAAAAAATATCATTTTGAAGTAAGAAAAACTTATCTTTTCTTGCTTTTAAATAGAATATTAAAGTCTTCCATGTGTCTTTATTAAAAGAGATAGAGTAATAAAATGGACAGTATCTTCAATTCCATCATATATGTATAATATATATATTCTTTTGAGTTTACTAATTAAAATGACATAATGCCAACATAAAATAGCATAAAATTCATTCTTTGAAAGCACAAAACATACAATCTGAAATGGTAAATTTATAATTCTTCCTAATGATAGCTATAATTTAGAAGAATAAGAGATTAGTATTTTTAAAAACAATATCTGAACTTTTTACTCCTTTCCAACTTAACATGCAGTAAAAAACTGAAAAACTGGGTTAAATTTGCATTTTTTATAATGGACCCAGATGCTAATTTAGTTCAGGTCTCTGTGCTTCAGTATTCAGCAAATCACATGATGATGTAAATAAAGAAATAGAACCATTTTTTTTTGTGTGTGGAAATGAGTAATTTTAAGGAAAAATTATTTTTATTTCTTACCTATATAAAGTTATTAATTTGTACCTCGCTGACATATTTCTCCATACTATCTAAGACTCCAAAACATCTTAAGCTATTGATTTCTTAGGGATGAATTGCCCTAAACTGAATTTTAAACAACTTTGCCAGTAAGTATCACTATAAAACATATATATCTTATAGTAGGTTAATCTTTTAATAAGAATATTGACATTATACAAAGAATCAAATTTTCATGCTTCCAACAGATTAATTTATGAAATGTGTACTTTATATTACCTCAATAAAGGATGTATTTTATGCAATTATAACATCTTAATTGTGTAAGTATAAACATAAACCCTGTGTTTTAAAAAAAAAAACTTCAAACATTCCCTAAATCACATTTATTCTTTTAAAGTTTTAAATAAATTTCCTTATCAGTAAAATATTTGGGTACCTAAGACAAAAGCTAACTTTAACTGATTAAAAAATAATCTGAATGAGATGAACAAATGCAACATGAGAACACAAAAATGTTCAAGTGTATATCATGAATAGTTCCAATTTTATCCCTAAATGTCAAGTACTAACTGTATATTTTACATGTAACAAACACTGGAGGGTGCTTGCTAATATACTTCTGAAATGACATTTTCTTAGTATGACCTTTCTTTCTAACAATAACTTACATTTTAATTAAATGGGACCATTTTCATTACATGCCAAATATCTCAGTGCCATATATTATAATCCTCCTTTGTCAGAACTGATAGTTAAAGGTCATGGACTTAAATAATTATTGAGATTAACAGAATAGGTAATTTATGAGAAAATGGCATATACACGGTAGTTTTTCTTTCAGAAAATGAGACTTGCTGATGTTTTAATAGATTTAAAAGAGAAGAATGTAAAAATAAAATGATTCTGTTGGTCATATAAAAATCACAAAATTTGAGAATTTGACTCTGTGGACTTCTGAGTCTATGTTATTACTCTATATTTTCAGCTTTGTATCTCAGTTTTTTTTTTTTAATGTCAGTAAACATATAAAGAACTGAAATAACTCATGAAGAATCCTATTAAGAAAGATAATGAAAAGTGAAAGTGAAAAACATGTTTAATGATTATTTTCACCATATGATTATTTATAATTATAAAATCAGAACAAAGTTGAGTTCAAAAATTGCCATCAACAGAAGCCTCGATTGTCCCAATTTCTTTTTTATTTCTATTTCAGATAAACTTCCTTTTCCTTTACAAAACTATACGTAGTCTCATGAGATACAATAGCAAATGGTGAAAAAAGACCAAAGGGAAAAACCCCACTCCTTATAAAGATGAAGCTATTATTCTAGTATTTTTTCTAGCATTCAAAAAGAAATAATTAAAATAATCAGGTTATCAAAGTATACAAAATTAAGATCAATATATACCATTTTTAACTCTGGATAATTTTATAAGTATATTTATTTATTTTTACATAGTTATCACATTCACCTTTTAAAAATTATAGGTATTTGTAGTATATAGTAAAAAAAAAAAAAAAGTCCTATTACTTCTGCCCTCCCATCATTATCTAATGACCTCTTCCTATATAGGTATCTGCTATTACTACTTTTATGTATACTTTCAGAAGTTTTTTTATTTTTTATTTTTTTCAAAGATTTTATGTATTTGAGAAAAAGAGAGAGCATGAACAGGGTAGGGGATGGAAAGCAGAGGGAGAGAACCTCAAGCAGACTCCAATGTGAGCATGGAGCCCTACCTGTGGCTAGATCTCACAACCCTAAGATCATGACCTGAACTTAAACCAAGAGTCAGATGCTTAACTGACTGAAACGCTCAGGTGCCCCAAAGGTTATTTTTTATACCTATAAAAACACATAAAAATTATTTTAAAAAGGAAAATGATGATGTACAATGCACTGTGTTCTGCACTTTGCTTTTTTAACATGTTGGAGTGTATATAGAAGTAAATTAAAATGTCTTGCTCATTATTAACTGATTCATAGTTTTGGTTGTATGGATAAATTTACTAAAGCATTTATTTATATAAATAAAAATTGTAGTATTTAAGAAATATAGATATAAATAATGCCAGAATGACTATTCTTGTAGGTAGTTTTTTTTATACCACAAGAGATCATTTAAATCAATAAGAACAAATAATAAAAATAAATATTGGATGTCAATAAATAACATAAAAGAAAATATAAATGGCGTTGAAACATCAAAGATTCTCAAAGTCAGTCATAGTAAGGGCAATGTAAAATGCTACTTGTAAGCAGCAAATACTGTTTGCCTATTAGAGTGGTGAAAAATCACAAGTTTGATAGTAAGCATCGAAAGCAAAGATGTAAGAAAACAAGATGGGAAAATAAACGCTTCCATATGTTAATAGGGTCTACAGGGAAGCAACCACTATGAAGAGCTGGTCATTATTATGTCCAAATATGTTGGATATATATGTTATATAAATATAATCATTGTGTTCAATTGAATAAAGTTACAAAAACGTTTATCTTTTGACCTAACTTCTCACTTTGGAGATCTTTCACATTAGTATAAGTGTGGATGAACTTACTAGCCTTAGCTCTTCCAACATGCATTTGTTTTAATAAAAGATTTGGAAGAAACTAAATGTCCATCATACAGGGGATTGTAAAATTTTGGTATTACTTAATTTAATATTATCCAGCTATATATAAGAATGGGGAAACTTGAAGTAACATCATATGAAAGATCCAACATGTAGTATTAAGTGAAGTGATCAAGATAATAGAATTTTATATATAATGCCACATTTTGTGGAAAAATTGGAAAACCAGTAAAGATATTTATGTTTGCTTAAATTCTGTAATGATTTTTATAAAAAAATCTTCTTCAACAGTTTTTTCAACAGCAGGTGAAATACACATGATCTCCCTTTGAAACTTGGTGGGTTTGTGACTAGCTTTTATACAACAGAATGTGTCAGAGGTGGTGCTATGTAATCACGAGTCAGCTTTGAGGACATGCAAACTATTGGTCACATAGAACTCCACATTTATGAGGCCCATACTTAGTTTAATGCTCTATCACTGTCTTAAAATTCTGAATAATGATTGAACAAGGAGGCCTGGCATCTTCATTTTGTATTATGCTCTGTGTATAACTGCTGAGGCTCGACCATAAGAACAATGCTACTTGTACTTTGTTCACTGGACCATTTGTGCTTGGAACCAGCACTGAGATGCCCTGTAAAAACTCCAATAAACCTATATATGCTGTGAAATTCAAGCTACATATAGGGGCCAGGTGCAGGTGCTCTGATTGATCTTTTAGTCATTTCAGCTTTGGGGCAAACTTTGTGACACTGTCTTCAGTGATTCCATAAGCCAGCTTTGGAACTGCTCTAGCCTTTAAGCTGCCCTTTGAAGCCACAGCCATCACGGAGCATGGACAAACCATCCCTGCTCTGCTCTGCAAACACTATGAGACTTAAAAAAAATAAATGGCTTTTTCAAGTCATAAATTTGGGGTAATTTTTTTATGTAAAAGGAGTAATCAAAACATTTCATTTGAGAAACTCTGGAAGGAAACATAAGAAACTAAAGTATTTATTTATGGGTTATTGAAGTGGAATCCAAGAAATGAAGAACAGAACAGGGTTCTTTTTACCATGTAGCTCTTTATATGTTTGAATATTTGAACCACGTGGGTATATTTTTCTTCAAAAATGAATAGAAATATGGGGGATAAAAACCCTAAAACTATTATTTTAGGATGTGTAGGTTGAAGAGAAAATATTTTTGTATTTCTGCAGAGGTGGGACTTTCTGAATATATTTTGCGGCATACTTGGGATTCTTGGCTAAGAGCAAGCCTTGGGGAGTTAATTTATAACTAGATAAGAGAGAGAGAACTTCAGAGAAATTTGCCTAACTCCAGAGGCATGTTTTTACATTTCAGGGGAAAGTGATACTTGAACTTTTGAGATATCTCTACCACTTGTAAAAGCTAGTGACCCCAGGGCTTATCAGACCCTTGAAGAAGTGTATTTAATTTAAAAGGTTACAGTGAAAACCTAGAAATCTTTTAGTGCCTTCTTCAAGAAGAAGTTTTTCTCCCTTGTTTGTCTCCTTATACAAAGCAGAGATTATCTATTTTTCCCCACACCTCACTTATGGATTTTCCTGTCATATTTTTTCCATCTGGCTTTCATTGCATTGTCCCAGTGGTAAGGACTTCCGAAAGTTGGGACCTAACATTTATTACTTACTATAAGATGTCTAGGTTCCAAAACACCCCATGTGCACTCTGAGGATAAAGTTAATAAAAATAAAAGTAAAAACCCAACAGGATAAGTATTTGATAAACATATACATTTGATAAAGCTATATAAAAAATTCACATGATTTTTTTTTTTTTAAGAGATACCTGAGTGGTTCAGTTGATTAAGTGTCAGACTCTTGATTTTGGCTCAGGTCATGATCTTAGGATTGTGAGATGGAACTACACATTGTGCTCTATATTCAGTATCTGCTTGGGAGTCTCTCTCTCCTTCTTCTGTCCCTCCCCCTGCTCTCTCTCTCTCTCTCCTTAAAATACTTAAGTAAATCTTAAAAAAATTGAAACAAATTAAAATTAAGAAATAAATTTTAGAGTAAGTGTAGTTTGAAAACAAGAGGGTACTTTCTTTTAAAATGGGAGCACAGAATGACATGCAGTGGTAATAGCACAAATTTTGTTCTTTTTTAAAAAAAGATTTTCTTTTTTTATTTGAGAGAGAGAGAGAGCACGAGCCAGGGGAGGGGAAGAGGGAGAAGCAGATTCCCTGCTAAGCAGGAAGTCTGACGAGGGGCTCAATCCCAGGATCCTTCATGACCTGAGAGCCATAGCAGATGCTTAACTGTCTGAGCTACCCAGGTGCCCTAGCCCAAATTTGTTTGTGAGTTTTCAGCTGATGGCCATTTCTTTTATTGCATTGTTTCATAATTTACTTGTGTGTTGCATATTGTTAATGTGTAAAAAATTACATACTAGTTTACCGTATAAAGTGAGAGTCAAGAATATGATGTGAGAGGCCAGTGGCACTTCTCCTGGGAAGAAAAAAAAATGGTGACTTGGACTAGGGACATAAAGAGAAAAATGGTGAGAGATGTATTTAGATTTCAAATATATTCTGAAGATGATAGTATATATAATTTTAGATAGTATATATAATTTTAGAGGTGGGGGAACAGAGGAAGAGAGAGAACCTTAAGCAGGATCCACACCCATTGCAGAGGAGAGCCCAACCTGGGATTTAATCTCATGAGAACATGACTTGAGCTGAAATTAAGAGTCAGACACTTAACCAAATGAGTCACCAAGGCACTCCTAGAGATGACAGTATCTAAACAGAGATGGGGAAGCTTTAGGAAAGATTCCATTTATTTGTTTGAACAACAGGAGTTTCCTAACACATTGAAATATTGGTGTAATTCTACATTGTCTAAAAAAATTCCAGTTATCATATATCTAAATCTCTTAGAAACAAGGTAACACCAAGTTATGATGTTAAAACTTTTAAATTCTCAATTGAATATAAAGTTTTTAATTCATACTCCTGAACCTTTTGGGCTTTGAAAAAGAAAGGGTGACTAAAAATATAAATTTTAATGATCAAATCAACAATCATTTTTTATACATCTATATTTGAGCTAAATATGATAGAGTTATTGGATAAATTTCTAAGTTATTTTTAAAACCAATGCTAGAAATTATAGATTCTGCTAACTAAAATGTAGCTTTAATACATTAATAAATTATTCAGGTTTTGGAAATTATGGCCTGTTCCAAAAAGGTTTGCTTGGACAGAAAAATACAAAGTTAATATATTTTTACTATCACTTTGTTCTGTTTCTCTCTAGTCCAGCGAAACTTCATTTTTTTACTTCCTATTTTTTTTCCGTCGGCCTTCCTTCCATTGTTTTTAATGTTTTTTCCTATAACGAAACACTGTAAAGACAATAAGCAATTAAGTATCATCTTCTGCCTTAAGACCATACTACTTGTTATCATGGGGTAATAAAAAACATTGTAATTAAAACCATGATAGAAGATAAATGATTCATAAAATGATACAGCTGGTACCCAACTAAAAACATCCAGACTTCTTTTTTTTTTTTTTAAAGATTTTATTTATTTATTTGACAGACAGAGATCACAAGTAGGCAGAGAAGCAGGCAGAGAGAGATGAGGAAGCAGGCTACCCGCTGAGCAGAGAGCCCGATGCGGGGCTCGATCCCATGACCCTGGGATCATGACCTGAGCCGAAGGCAGAGGCTTTAACCCACTGAGCCACCCAGGCTTAATTTTACACCTAAATTGATTAAAAATATATTTTCCTAATTCATTTAGGCCCAGATATTATAAAATAAATAGCAATTAATGCAACATTTATTTATACATATATCTGTTTGCACATATGCACATAAACCCACAACTTATATTAATAAAACATGCCTGTTTTCTTTCTTTTCTTTTTGTGTCATATGTACAAAATGATATACACTACCTGGATTTATAGTTATCATTAAAAAGTGAGAAAAATATGTTGACACATTGAACTTAATCCCATGCAGAAAATCAAGGTTTGTATCTTTTTGATTATTATAAAACAAACAGACAAAAATCTTTAGCATTCTATAATAGTCATTATTTTTAGTAGAAACTGAAAACAGCTCTAAAAAATTAAGCAGAAATGTGATTTACAAAAGAATACCTAAAAATTGAATTAATACCTGCCCAACAGTGTGGTTTTAGGAATAGAAATAATACATTTAAATTAACCAATTAATAAAATAAAGTTAATAGCATTTATTAGTTGAACTAGAACATTATAGAAATAAATTATGAGTGAATCTTATAACAATTCTAAATATTTAGCATGCTAAAATAATTTCAAAAGTATTTATCAAGTGAAATCCTCCCAACTACAAGATATATAATCCATCAATCTATAATGTCCTTATTCTTGACTTTTTAATGCAGATGTCACTTTCCATGATTATTACAAAAAAGCCATGACCTATTTTTTGAGTAGCTCAAGACTATAAAAAACTTTATTAGCATAAACTCTAAAAAAAATCACTGATGTGTATATGTACTAATACACTTACAATATTCTTAAATCTGCTATCTTCTATAATAATATATCAGGAGACACAGTAACTTGATAAGGAGTAACATGTCATTTATACATATTTAAGAAGAATGTGGGTGAGTACTATAATAATTCAGAGTTAAATATCCTCTTGAGAATTGAATCCAATTTTGTTTTCTTGGGGTTTATATTTATTATCTTATTAGGAATGCCCTGAGTGATAGCTACAAAAGGTAAAACTGTATAGACAAATTCAACCTTGAAGCCAGGAAAGCTAAATGAAGATGACTAACTCTAGCATAGTAGATTCCGGAGATTATAGAGAACAAGAAGAATAAACTCCATGTGACACACATCTCTAAATTGTTAGGTTCTGAAATTTACAACTCGGTGATTTGACAGGGTAATTCTTAAAAAGGATTACAACAACATACTGTAATCCTCTAAAGTAAGGATTATATAAATCTGTATTGTGATAGATTATGACTACAGACACACTAAAAGGAGATTAGAGTCCTTTCATAAATATTTTAGCCTTAGTACTGCAAAGCCATCAAGATTTTGATTGAGTTAGAGGATGTCTGAAATGCTGTTAAGAAAAGAATAATAGCTTGCATTACTATCCTATGGACATCTGTACCCTAGAACTAATATATACAGTATTGATCTGGAGAACTCATAATGCAGTCAACTCAAGTGATTGTCTGTGAAGGTGTTTTCTTCTGAAAGTTCCACAATTATTATTAAATGCAAATCCTATGGAATTGGGATGCTTATATTCTAATTTTTATGGCAGTTCTGTATTCCTAACACAACTTTTAAATTTGTCTAAATTCCCATTTCAGGTTCTTTGAGCTCCTTAAAAACTACCTAACCCACAACAACTCTATTCTTCTTAACATTTCTGAAGCATTTATTTTCTGTACGATATAGATTATCTCATATGCATACTATTTTTTTCAATTAGATTCAAAACTCCTTAGACAAGTTATTTCATTTTCTTCTCTGGTGAACTTTTTAACTCCTGTTAGACTGTGGGTTCTTAAGAGACAAGATAAAGTGTGGACTATATATATTATGTATGTGTGGTATTTGTACATATACTATATATTTATATCTGTAATGTGTGCTATATTTAACTCATTACCCATGATTATTTATTAACTTCCATTTGCATATTTTAAATAATCATGCCTTCATACAAGTGAAGAAGATAATATAAAACTCTATGAAGTCATTTTGAGTTGGTCTGTGCCATTTAACTGTTCTGTATTCAGTATCAGCTTACTTTTTCTCATTATTCATTTCTTCAGTTGTAAAATAAACATGAATATTGATATATGAACTAAAGATAAATTTAGATCTATTTATATAGATATATATTTAGGATAATAGCTTTATTTAAATTTGTTAGAAGAATAAAGTGATGCCTATAAGACTCCTAATATAGTCTTGTACACACAGCAAATTCTAAAACACATTGCTAGTTTCAAGAAAGGAAAAGATAAACTTCTTATAAGATCAAATTAACTTTTTTTTTTAATTCAGAAATTAAAGTGCCTTGATTTAATGAGGTTTTAATGCAATATCAAACTGTCAGCTCATAATTATTCCATTTTTGTACCTCTTTTTTAACTTGTGTGACATGTCTTAGCATTTAAGGAATGACATTTAAATTATACACAAAAATAAATGTGCAAGACTTTAATTGAGACAAAACAGATAAACCTGGGAATCCTGCAGCTCAGTTCCTAATCTTCAGTTTGAACCCAGTTCACTTCAAGAGCAACTTTTAGAAAGTATTAAACATATTGATGATGCAGCTGTTTATACTTAAACAGATTTTTTAAAACTAAAAAAAAAAAAAAGAAAACAAGAGTGAAAGTTAAATGCTCTGTTTTATTATATACTATATAAATGCTTTATTTTCAAGTTTGATATTCACAATTTTTATGACAGGAGAATGACCTTGCTTTTCCTATATTTTTTTTTCCTAAACAAAACTCAATAAGTTCTTACTACAGTTCATTACATTGACATTGCCAGTCCAGTCAAGTCTCCCTAAGAGCCAAAGTGGATGAAAACTTCAAAGTTTTATATTTATATCTTGATTCACTCTGCTTAGATTTATCACATTGTGACAAATTTATTACCAGAGCTTTGCCCACTCTGAAGATTCTGATAGTGTTTCATTATGAAATATAAAATATGTCTACAAGATCATACAAACACCCTATGATTGAGTGTGGTCTTTGCTAGATATCAAAAAGGCTACATTGTATCACATTGTTGGTAGAGTTCCTATTTTATATCCTAAATTTATTTTTATGTGGTTTCTGACCTATCCTCTGATAGCTTTTAAGATGTTGCCTGATCTGTGCTATTTCCTAATATTTTCATAATGTGTCTCTGAATAAATTTTGACATGGTTTTTAAATTGTCTATTTATGGTAGTCATGTGGCGGTTGGTGTGAATGAAATTACTGCTTTGTGTTTTCTCTATAAATTTAGAGAAAAACTACCTAGAATAATTTGAACTTGACCTTGACCATCTCATAGGGAGATAAAAATCCCTTTTGCATGTGCCCTTGATTGCTAGTATCCATCCCTCAAAAATAATTTTAAAAAGTTTTATTAAACATATTTTAGCAAAACAAAGAAAACAAAACAAAACAAAAACCTCCAGGAAAAGTAAATAGTGTTGATTAGAATTTCCAGCGATTTGTGTAGAATGTTTTGTGGTATTTAATAGATATTCTGTCATAATGTATCTGGAATAGAGAGGTTCACCTGGAATGATCCAAATATCAAACTCTTTGCTGAGAAATGCAGATTTCTGAATATAATGTTTTTTTTTTTTTTTTTTTTTTAAAGATTTTATTTATTTATTTGACAGAGAGAAATCACAAGTAGATGGAGAGGCAGGCAGAGAGAGAGAGGGAAGCAGGCTCCCTGCTGAGCAGAGAGCCCGATGCGGGACTCGATCCCAGGACCCTGAGATCATGACCTGAGCCGAAGGCAGCGGCTTAACCCACTGAGCCACCCAGGCGCCCTGAATATAATGTTTTGAAGAACTTTATTTTTCTTTACCATGCTTTTCTGACCCAGCCTTAAAATTTGTATAGCGTACAGATAGACAGGTAAAGGAAGAAAAATGATTTACTAGTCAATAAGCTCAACAGAATTAGGAATTTAATCAGTGAATTGTCAGGAAGCTGAATAAATCACATATTATATTTCTAAAACATCATTTATATTTTAATTGTTAAAAATTATGAAAGGAATTTCATATTTTATGAATTTAATGAAAGCTTAAATTATAAAAGCAAATATTGCTTTAATCAGACTGCTAATTTTAAAAAAATTATACATGAAAAATTACACATGTTGATTTCTTTCATAACTTTCAAACTATTATCAATGTTGTTCATTATGTTTTTGCTTTATATTTAATTGTATTTAGTCACAAACTGTACACAGCATGCTATTTAATTTTTTTTTTTTAAGATTTTATTTATTTATTTGACAGAGAGAGAGAGAACAACCTAAAGCAGGGGGAATGTCAGGTAGGGAGAATCAGGATCCCTGCTGAGCAAGGAGCCCAATGTGGGGTTTGACCCCAGGGCCCTGGGATCATGACCTGAGCCGAAGGCAAATGCTTAACTGACTGAGCTACCCAGGTATTCCTTTTTTTTTGCTTTAATTTAGTTCAAACCATATACTTAAAAAAAAAATGTTCCTATAACTAAGGGAAATATTATTCATTGTAGGTTTAGATGTGGCTCAAATCGAATGGCTGACACTTATCAAGTGGGTGATCTTTAGAACTATGTTGAATCTTTCTTTCTCCATTTGTCAAATGCCTAAAAGGGTTGCTATAAGGTTTGAATGCGTTAAGATTGATGAAAAGCCTAGAACATTGTCTGGCAAGTATTATATGGAATATACACATAATGTAAATAATTTTCATCTATCATTATTTGTATGTTTATGACAATACTATTTTCATTATTAAATGGAGCTTTTATATCATGTTTTTTTCTGTCTTGATTTTATTCTGTACAACTTAAATTTCTATTCAAATCTCTGTTTAGCTCTTAAGAAAAATTATTTTAATTTCTCTCATTTTGTTCAAGTTAAATGTTCCCTTGGATTTAATCTTAGCCTAAATTCTTTATCCACATACTCCAACCTTAAAAGCATACTATATAATGGTAACTTACAGATATAAATTCTAATCGCCACTTCTTCCTTGAACCACAGAAACACATATAAAACTACCTGTTACATTTCCATTTGTGTGTCCAATTGGCATCTTGAACTTAATATACTCAAATAGAATTCTTGTTTGTCCTCAGTCTCCACAAGCTATCCCTTCATTTCATCTTTCCCATGCTTGTAAAGAGCAGTTGAACTGCTCTCCACTTAGTTGCTTAGTCTGAAAACCTAGGAGCCATCTTGATTCCATTCATTCTTTACCCCCGCTATTAATCCTCCACAGGGCTTTTAGAGTTGACTTTATAATAAAAGCCCAATGTGTTCATTTCTTTCCATTTTCACTGTTACCACTATTATCCAAGATTCTTATTTTTCATTTAGACTATTATGATAACCTGCTAACTTAATTCGCTATTTACACTCTGTCTTCTCTATGACATACTACTTACAGAACCCAAATGTGTTAGATAAATTCCCTTATCTGATGGAACTCTCCAGGTTTGGTTTTATGGTTTTCTATATTTAAAAGACTATTTTAAGTCTAAACTTACATGATCCGCTACCACCCATATTTCAAATGGCATCTCTGTGACTTCTTGTGTGACTTACAATAATAAATATGTATTTGGTCTTTACCCCAATTTCTGGCAAAGCCCCTAAAGTCCTGGAGATTTCCTAAGTAAAGACAGCAACAAAGGTGTCTCTTGTTATGTTAATAAGGTGGCTTCTGGACTGCCCCTAAGAAGGGAAGTTGATTGCCAAGGAGACTCACCTAGAATAGAGGGTTGGAACTTAAATCAATCATCAATGAACAATGATGTAATCAATCACAGCTATATACTGAAGCCCCCATAAAAAAAAAAAATACTGTGATTCAGAGAGTGTCCAGATTAATGAACAGGAACACTTCCATGTGCCATTGTCTAGGTCCCAGATTCCACCAGGAGGAAAGAAGTTTCTTTGTTCAAGACCTCCCCCCATGTAATACTTCATCTTTAATATCCTTGTAATAAGTTATCTAGTGAGTAAACAGGTTTCCTGAGCCCTGTGAACCACTCTAGCAAATGAATCAAACCCAAGCAGGGAGTTGTGGAAACTTCTGATATATAGCCAGTTGGTCAGAAGGAAACAGTCTGAGTTTTGAGTGGTATCTGAAGTTGGGTGAGAAGGGCAGTTTTGTGCAACTAAGCCTTTAACCTGTGAAATCTGATGCTATCTCTAGGTAAATGGTATCAGAATTGAGTTGAGTTGTAGGTCACCAATCTCGTGTTGAAAAATTGCTTGCTGGGCGCCTGGGTGGCTCAGTGGGTTAAACCGCTGCCTTCGGCTCAGGTCATGATCTCAGGGTCCTGGGATCGAGTCCCGCATCGGGCTCTCTGCTTGGCAGGGAGCCTGCTTCCCTCTCTCTCTCTCTGCCTGCCTCTCCAACTACTTGTGATTTCTCTCTGTCAAATAAATAAATAAAATCTTTAAAAAAAAAAAAAATTGCTTGCTTAGTATAGAGTAACAAACCCCCTAACACACACACACACACACACCACAACTGTTTTCAGACCCTTAATCATGAGTCCCTATCTACCCTAGCTCAGTGTTCTAAATGTCACAGCTTCCTCCCTGTACCTTAAAAAAATCCACTGTATTACAAGTTGTTACTACATCATCAAATAGCTGGTTCCTTTCTCATTTCAGATTTCACCTTCAAGAGGCATGACTTCCCCAACTTTTCTAAATTACCTTTATTTCTCAGCTACTCTGAACAACAATTTTATTTACTACATAATGCTATTTACTGAATTTCACTTATTTGTTTACTTAATATTTCATTTCCTTTCTTCTGCTTTTGGATAGAGACTTTATATGTCTTGTTCACTGCTGCTATCATCCCCAAATCTTGAAGTATACTGAACTCACATTACTAACTTGATATACATATGAATGAATGAATTCAAGGTGTCAGTAAGCATACTTAAACTCCAAAACCTAATGCAATAAACTTGTTATTGATTCCAATTTAAACTTCCCTAACATTTTCCTGACAAAACACTGTTTTGTTAATGGTTGTTTTAATGTTGTTTTTTTGTGACTGCTTCTTACAAAAGGAAAAAGAGCCAAATAATAAATAGTGGCTGTGAAGAAAGGTGGTCTTGATTTGTGGTAGGGATAGGAGTAGGTTGGAGCTGAGGCAGGAGCTTTGTGAGAGCGTGCTGGGTTCCAGCGGCAAGGATAAACTGGAAGAAGGGACATTTTAGGACTGCCTGAAACTTGAGGGTAGAGGTTTGGGCCTATACAGGGACTTCCTCAGCTGATTTGTAGGTCCCTTTGTCCTTCTCCCCTTTTTCACTACCTCCTCCCCAATAATGACTCTTTCTTGCCTTAATGCCCCCTGTGTCCCCAGACTATATATCTATTTACCAGAACCCCTTCCTGCAGACCTCCTTGTGATATTTAACCTGGCATCACAGAATTTCATGAGCTCTGGTCTGTGCCAGAGTCTGGACTGTGCCATCCCCTCAGGACTTTATTACCATCCTGAAGAGCAAGGCTGTGTCATGTTTTCCTACCATCTTACCCCCAACACGTCACTAGCTGAGAGTAAGGAAGCTTGGCTTCCAATAAAGCCTAGTTTTAAAGCAATGTGTTTCTTCATTTATAGGCCCTTACATATTTTTTGACCAGAAGGAATGACTAAAACACATGTCATTAAAAAATGTTGAAAAATGTGCACAGTAACCAAGTGCATTTGAATTTTAGCAGTTTTGATGTTAGCAGGACAGGTCCAAGGGCACATATGGAGTCCCAAAGAACCAGCCAAGAAGGTCCTTGACTTTGCATAGGATAGATAGAAATCAAACTTGAGTTGACAGGAAGTGTGAGAAGGGTTTATTGAAGATTTATAGAGAGTGCAGATGCAGACAGAGCATCAGGAGACTCGGAAAGGAAAAAGACAGGGAGTTCATCTTTGCTTGTGGTTTGGGGGTTTTATGGAGAATTATGATCTGATGTACATGCCCTCTCAGGCATCCAGGAACCATTCAGAACAAGGACAAGGGTCCAGGTGTCCTCTGTAAGTCATTTATTCTTTGGAGCTAGGGGGTCTTGGCATTGAGATGTCTAGTGCTGGTGGGCTGGAATACGAACAAGTTGGTCTCATTTGCTCGTTACTCGTTTTGCCCAGTCCTTCCTTAGATGTTTCTATTGTGCTATCTATCTATTGTTATCTACTGAAAGAAATCATTAACTCCATGTCCCTCCCAAGGAGGACATACATTATTTGCACTGTGAATCAAGTGTAAGGCAGGGGTATAGACCTTAATGAGAATAGCAGAAAAAGGAGATTTTTATGAGGTCCTTCAGTTTCCCGATCTCAGTTGCTTTTATTTTGGACTCATCTTTCACATGCCAAAGGGTAGATTGATTCTCTTACGATTCTAATATAAAGCAAATATAAATTAATCTTCATTTTAATTGGTTTACATTAATAAATGAATTTGAATATAAATAATACTGTATTTGTAAATTGTAAGCACTTAACAAGTAAGACTTGATAATAACAACTAATTATACTGAATGCTTACAGTATGTCAAATACACCCTTAAGCACTTTAAAATATATTAATTAATACATATTAACATGTATTAACTGTTTTAGTCCCTTCAGACTGTTATAACAAAATGCCATAGACTGGGTGGCATATAAATAATACAGATTTATTTCTCACAATATTGGAGTCTGGGAAATCCAAGATAAAGGCACTTGCAGGTTCTGTGTTTGGTCAGTCCAGTATTCACTGATGGCTCCTTCTGGCTGTAACTTAACAGCACAAGGAGCAAATAAGCTCTTCAAGGTCTCTTTTATTAATAAGGGCACTAATTCTATCCATGAGGATTCTATCCTCACAACCTAATCACCTGCTTAAAAAACCTAACATCCTTATACCAACACAACATGAATTTTGGGAAGACATGTTCAGACCATAACATTAGCCAATATATTAAATACATATTAGTTAATATTTATTCACATGAATGAATTTACACATGTGAACCAATATTCATAAGAAATCTATGATTAGTGCTATTCATATTAATCTCTGTCTTACAGATAATGAAACTGCAGCAATGCAGGGGTAGATGATTATCCCACAATTATAAAACCAGTTAATGGATAAAGCAAGATCAAATCAAGGCATTCTGGAACAAGAGCTCATGGCTCCTACTCTAAGCTCTCAGATCCATAAAGATTAATTTTGTGCTTTCTGGTTTGTGATGCTGAGCTTTATCTTAACATATTACTAATACATATATTTTTAATAGCCAATTATTTAATCAAATTTCCATTTTTCATTATTTACTATTCAGAATCCCTACCATAACTGTAGGACTATTTCTGATGCAAGAGAGATTCCTAAATAAACTTCATTTAAAATATAAAAATATTGCAAATGTTTTCTTAATTGAATATTTGACAAAGTAAGAAAATGAGAATGTGAATGCATTTTGAAAATAATTCCCAATTACCAACATGTTTGCCAAACTGAAATTTTATTAAATATAATTAAAAAGCTAAGAGTGACCTGTTCCCCTCAATATGATTATGAAAGTCCACAATCCTTATACAGTGAATTTCAGTAGGATAACCATACCTTGCTGTATTTGGAGTTTCAATATTCACAAAATTTAGATTAGGAAGTAGAAAAGTTGTCAGGAACAATCCATCAGCGATATCTGGAAAAGCAACTTTAGTATTCAAAATAATTATATTCAGGTACTCAGGTTATGAGCCTTAACAAAAATTTTGGCATGCATTTTTTCCTGTTTCTAATTTATTAAATGTGATTTACCTTTTTCCATTTAAAGAATTCCTGCTGCTTGCTTTATGGTAGTATTTTGCATTGATTTTGCTGTAGGTGACATTCATTTTTGTTACATATTGTATTCATGATTAATATGCAAATATCTTCCAAAGCAAATTACCATATGTATTTGATAAAATGCAGCATACATTGTTTTTAAAAATTAAAATAAGATACATATTTTAAAGAAGTCCTGTCTTCAGATAATGCTTTAAGACCTATCAGTGTTTAATAAATTTGCTGTTGATTTCTTTGCTCATTTAACTACCCAGGCTGTAATGCCTTGTTATCCTTCTAGTCTGAGTACAGCATTGCAGTAAATGATTTCAAATTACTAACACTAGCCCTGCTATGTGAACAGATGTGGAAGTTACAACAGATGCTTTTCTGTTCCAGGTTAAAATGGATATCCCCTCCAATTCACATTGTCAGGGTTGTATTTATTGTTCATTGTAATAGCTAAAGAAGATAACCAAATTAATGTTAATGTAGGAGTCTGGGAGCTCTAGCAAGTTGAATTTTATAAGCTTTCTTTTTTTTTTAAGATTTTTTTATTTGTTTATTTGACAGACAGATCACAAGTAGGCAGAGAGGCAGGCGGGGCCGGTGGGGGGAAGCAGACTCCTTGCTGAGCAGAGAGCCCAACGTAGCCTCGAACCCAGGACCATGGGACCATGACCTGAGCCCATGACCTGAGCCGGAGGCAGAGTCTTTAACCCACTGAACCACCCAGGCACCCTTTATAAGCTTTCTTTTTTAAACTGTGTAACGTTCTTTTTCTGACTTCAATTTGTCACAATTACTATATACCTTAATGTTAAATTTTCCCCACTATGATAAATATACTTGGCTCCCAACAAAGACTTATTCTGAGACTGATATGATATTGAATATTTTTTGTATCCTTTCTAATTTTAACATTGTCTCTAACATAAATTGTTAAGTATTTTATCCCTTATAATTAACTAGTTTATTATAGTAGAGGCTAGAGTATTTCTATTTTATACCAGCATTATGAATATTTAATTACATTTAAATTCAATTATACGATTTTCTTAATTTTCTAATGAGTATCAATACATTATTTACTTCCTTAATGATATATTTTTATCAGAATTATTAGATATAAAATTTTAAAATGGAAGCTTCATTGCAAATTATGAGACCAGTTTGCTGGTATACTATATTAACTTCCTGGAACATTTGTTAATTTAACTAGTTTTACTGTAAAATACATACATATTCTCCTTCTATTTGGGGCTGTGATTCAAACTCAGTGAAAGCTTAAAATAATATAAATATCTTTCTTTCTAACATTTCCTTATGAAAATGCCAAAGTTTGTTTCCAGTGTGGCAGAACATGAACGAGTGCTAGAAGGAAACAACTGTTTCCTACAGTATATATAATACCAGACTAAAATTTTAATAGGCCCTAAAAACCTTTTAATCCACCTTTCCCCAAACCTTTTTTAATTAATTTTTTATTTTTTTATAAACATATCATGTATTTTTATTCCCAGGGGTACAGGTCTGTGAATCGCCAGATTTATACATTTCACAGCACTCACCATAGCACATACCCTCCCCAATGTCCATAACCACACCACCCTCTCCCGACCCCCCAAACCTTTTTAATTACACTGTTCCTTCACTCCCTTCTCTTTTCTTTTTCTAAATTGTCTCCCTCCCCTTCTCTTCTCTTGTCTTCTCTCCTCTCCTTCCCTCTCCTCTCTTTTCTCTTATATTCTTTCTGCAATCTAAAGCCAATAAACTGAGCACACATAGTTCACTCTATAGGTAAATATGAACTCTACAGTTAGACCTATTGATATAAAATCCTCACTCAGTGTTAGAACATTGTTGTCTTTATACATCAGTTTTTCTCTTTGAGCTTCAATTTCCCATTTGCACACATATAATTAAATATTTATTTTCTCTTGCACCTCTTTCATGTCTTGAAATTCAAGAGAATGCTTTCAAGTTTGCTAAAAGGTCATGTCACCATTTTAGTATATTACAATATTTATTTGTATGAACCTGGTTCTTGGACTTAATCATTTACTTTATATCTATTAAGTGTCTAATAGCCTACTGAGTTTTAAGACCAACATAGGACAGTATATGACTAAACACAAAAATATCTGTTAGTAGGAGAGAGCTTAATGTTGATCAGTAGATGTTTAAGAAAGAAAGAAAATGTTGATTTGTGATTTAAAGCAAAAGTTTAATTTGTGTTTTCTGTAGGTCTGGTTAGTAGCATAAAAAACAAAACAAAACAAAATGTATAGATTTATCATTCTGGGGCCAGTCAGGAGATAGAGACTATACACTGGTTTAAACAGAGAAAAAAAAAAAAAGACAAAAATCACTAAACTATGATAGAAAAGTAACTATAAGGTATAATGAAAGCCTTTATGGTACCCTGTGGTGGAGGAAAAATACCCAAAGAAGAACAAAACTTAGAAAGGGTCTCCTCACAAGGCTGGGGATTCAGACCACAATGAAAAAGGTATAGTTCAATCTACTGGAGAGTAGTAAAATTGCTGATTTGTCTAAGCAAAAGTTGGTCCACAGTAACTGAACAAGCAGGAGGAAGCAAATCCTCCAAGTACAACCAGGAAGTAAACATGTTACTCTTAACATGTAAGGAGGGGTTGGGTGGGGGAAGTTGCAGAGGAGGCTGGCTGTGTTACATAGAACTCATGGGGGGAAAGGCAGAATATACCTGGGCTTTGCAGAGGTGGTGAGTGTGGTTAGATGGGGTTCCAGACTGGTTCCAGACAACCTGCAGATTTGCGTACAGAGGGCAGTCAGGAAGTCTGTGCAGAGGAGGAAGACTTTGAGGCACTAATTTTTGTGTTGAGAGGGTCATAGAGAAAGTTATCACCAAGTCAAGGCTGAAATGTCATCCAAGGACCATGTTTTGCACACATGGCTGGGGCAGTCTTGATGGTCTGTTCTCACATTCAGACAGCTCACAGCAGCCAGAAACTGCATGAGAACTCCTTCTTCATGCAATGTCCCTAGAGCAGCCACGATTGAGAAACTTAACACAAGGCTCACTTTAATGGAGAAATGTTTAAAGAAAATCTGTTATCAAAGCATATACTGTAGGGTGAATCTGGAGCTGAGAAAATAAATTAGTAATTGACAAAAAAGTAGAGATTGCAGAGATATATTCCTTGATGTTACATACTTATTTTGTGTCTTTAAACTATTTTTTTTTCTACCTCATAAACCGAATAGACATGAATTTTTATACTGATTGCCTTTTAGATGTATTGCATTCAAAACCACTTCAAGAATATTTTAGTAGCTTTTAAATGTTTTTTTTAAAATATCCACAACCCAGTAAAAAATCTCTTGTTACTATTAATAGGGAGAAAATTTCAAGAGAAATATTTTTGTGACAAACCTGTAAGCAGCTTTACATTCATTTTCTTCTTTAGTTTTTAAAATAGAATATTGAAATTAGTACTCAAAATGTTAATAACAATTATAGTGCCGATTTTATAGTAAGGAAGGGGACTGAATTCGTTGCTAAAGTTTTCTAAAGACAACACCTACTGTATGTCACCCTTTTTTATGGTATACCAAGATAAAATTAACATGTGATACTCCATATATTCATTTGAAGTTGTCCCTGATTTCAGAAAAGACTGATAAAAACATGCTTGTATCTGTTTTCCAAGATTTTTTTTTTGTCCTACAATTCATTGACTTGAAGGTAATTGATCAGTAGAAAGTACAATAGCATTCATATTTTTATGTTCCAGTAAAAAGATATTATAGGATACATATGCATTCTAAATATGTGAAAGGTGACTTATTTACATTATAATTAGCCATTCTTTTCTTCCTTAACAAGGTTACTTGACATTGTCAAGTATTGATGCCGTCATTAAAATGCTGATGAAATTGTATTCTTTATTGCTAATTAGGAAGTCTTTTAATACAACTGAAGTCCATTGCCACTAATTACTATCCTAATAGAATACGTCTATATACATACTGATTGCTTAAAGTACACTTTGCCTTTAGTGAGGAGAGAAATGCCCTGACAAGGATGTAGCCTTGGCTCATTATTTTTTATTCAAACAGCAAGAAGGAAGAGAATGAAAGAGGAGGAGAAGGCAGGGGAGAGAAGGGAAGGAAGAAAGGAAGGATAGAGAGAGATGCTGCTTCTGAGTGCTGTAAATATCTTAGAACAATAGAGTAATTGACTTAGAGCAGTGGTGAATACAAAATGTAAACTTTCATTAAATCATTCTGTAAACCTATGAGGGCATGCGTTTGGTCCTGTGCATGTTTGGATTTCCTATATCCACTTTTCCTGAAGCAATGTGAGTCTTTTTGACTCTGTATTTTAGCTAACATAAATTGCTCCTTTATCATATAAGAAAGAATGCAAATAAAGTAAGGAGATAAAAAGAAACAAAGGGAGATAGCTCAATAAATGGTAGAAGAACATTCATTGAGTATGTACACTTTGCTAGATTCTAGTCCCAAGCCCAACAACAGTTTTCACAATATTTATGTCATTACATTCTCTGTATGCTACAGTTCCAGTAGGAAGTGAAATATATGATGATTTCTAGATGTAGAATTGTATTATTTTCTTTGACAGTCATTTGTGATGACTTCATTATGAAACATCACCTTAATGTATCACCACCGAGGAATGAAAATTATGTGCCAGTCATCTTAGGTGGCCATCTTGGTTACCTTTATTATTAACTCTATTAAATATATAACAGTTCCCATTTTATTGATTAGAAAACAAAGTTTGAGAAAAGCTAATTTTTTTTTCTTGGCAACTGTCCCAAAGATAAGGGGTATACACTACTCTTTGGATAGTCCCAATAATGCAGTATTTTTCTGTAAGATATTGAAGAAAAATTCACATTAGAGAAAGTAGTTTACTAAAGATAAAATTCAGTAATAAACAGTTTTTGTTTACCAGGGCTTTTCAGCCCTTCACTTGGTTTGCAAGCTCAGAATTTTCCAAGAAACACACAAGATGATATTCTTTTTTATTTTTATTTTTTTTTGAAGACTTTATTTATTTATTTGTCAGAGAGAGTGAGCACAGGCAGACAGAGTGGCAGGCAGAGGCAGAGGGAGAAGCAGACTCTCTGCTGAGCAAGGAGCCCAATGTGGGGCACCATCCCAGGATGCTGAGATCATGACCTGAGCCGAAGGCAGGCGCTTAACCAACTGAGCCACCCAGGCATCCCACAAGATGACATTCTTACTATGAGACTTTGTTGGGATTTGAGTCTAGATCTCTAACTCTAAATATCAGGCTCTTTTTATTATAAGAACAGTTTTAAAACTGTTTTAAATGTTCCACACCTGTCAGAATGGCTAAAATCAACAAGTCAGGAAATGACAGATGCTGGCGAGGATGCGGAGAAAGGGGAACCCTCCTACACTGTTGGTGGGAATGCAAGCTGGTGCAACCACTCTGGAAAACAGCATGGAGGTTCCTCAAAATGTTGAAAATAGAACTGCCCTATGACCCAGCAATTGCACTATTGGGTATTTACCCTAAAGATACAAATGTAGTGATCCAAAGGGGCATGTGCACCCAAATGTTTATAGCAGCAATGTCTACAATAGCCAAACTATGGAAAGAACCTAGATGTCCATCAACAGATGAATGGATCAAGAAGATGTGGTATATATACACAATGGAATACTATGCAGCCATCAAGATAAATGAAATCTTGCCATTTGCGACAACATGGATGGAACTAGAGCGTATCATGCTTAGCGAAATAAGTCAAGCAGAGAAAGACAACTATCATATGATCTCCCTGATATGAGGAAGTGGTGATGCAACATGGTGGCTTAAGTGGGTAGGAGAAGAATAAATGAAACAAGATGGGATTGAGAGGGAGACAAACCATAAGTGACTCTTAATCTCACAAAACAAACTGAGGGTTGCTGGGGGGAGGGGGTTAGGGAGAAGGGGGTGGGATTATGGACATTGGGGAGGGTATGTGCTTTGGTGAGTGCTGTGAAGTGTGTAAACCTGGTGATTCACAGACCTGTACCCCTGGGGATAAAAATATATGTTTATAAAAAAAAAATTAAAAAAAAATGTTCCACTAATAACTGATTCTATTCCATTTTTAATAGTTTAACTCTTTGTATAATGAAAATAAATACATAACACTGACTTATCAAATGTTAACACCAGCAATGAGTCAAATTATTTTTGTGCAAAACTTGAAATAAATTTTCCTGCCATTTATCATTCTGTGTTGTTTTAAACTTGCCCTGTTGATTTTTTAACATTTAATCTTAGATCCTGAGTCCAAAGTGTTTCTATGGAAATGAAAAGTATTCTGAAAAGGAAGAAGGTGGTAATTATAAAAGTATTCCTCCATGGTAAGGTTTTACCCAGCAATGATTTGGGGCCATTTACAATACTAAAACTATTAAATAATAAAATCAGAAAAATTGAAATTAAAGTAGTTATGGGAAACCATGTGGCATTGAGAGGAAACACTATAGTAATGAGGGAAACTTTGAATGTTAATATTAAACCTGAAAGAAATATTTGTATATCTCATAGATAGTACCCGGGTAATTCTTATAAAATGCTGAATCACTTCTGAGTAAGCCAATGAAAAGATGTTCTCTTTTGCTTTTCCCTAACTTTATCGTATTTATTCACCAAATGAGTAGTTATATTTGTATTCATAAAAAATTAATGTTGTTACCTATTTTAAGTCAGGCCCCATCCAGAGTATTAGGATTAAAACTGTAAAATGGTAAAAAAATAATGCATATTCTGGTTTCATAGAATATACATTCTAGTGAAAAGGACAAAGGCTGGAGACCTGGAGGCTCTGATGGTTGAATATCTGCCTTCAACTCAGGTCATTATCCCACGTCCTGGGATCGAGTACCACATTGGGCTCCTTGCTCCTTCGGGAACCTGCTTTTCCTTCTGCCTCTATCTCTCTGTCTTTCATGAATAAATAAATGAAATCCTTAAAAAAGGACAAAGACAATTAATTATTTATGATAGGCAAAATTTTATAATTTTTTTTAAAAGAATGTTATGAATTTCTGAATTATAAAAGAGAACCAGTTTGTCCAGGTGATCTATGAGAAGAAAATTGCAACTGTAAACCAGGAAGTAGAAAGGGAATGAGACTGGAACTTTCCAAAGATGAGATCATATATGATGAGAGAGAAAATATCCGATAAATGTCAATGGCAGGCAGAGTGCAGGGCTTGTGAGACATTTATACTATAATAAGGCATTTGGATATTATTCACAAATATGTCAGGAAGGCTCATGTTGAGTCATGGCAATAATATACTTCCTTGGAACTCTATTTTTTAGCATAGAAAGTAGTTCAAAGAACTGAATTTTAGTCAGGTAGCCTCCGAATTAATAATGAAATTTCAGATTTCCTAAAATATTTGCTCCAGATCCTGTTTTTATTGTTATTGTTGTTATTCGTTTGTTTTGGAATCAGAACCAATTTTCCCTGGTCCTTCTCTTCAAATATTTTATATTGTAGTTGAGACATTATATAATATTTACTCATTTATTCCTTAAAGTCAAAGGAAGTTATGGGGTTCTCTAAATGTGATATATATATATATATATATATATATATATATATATATATATATTATTTAGAGAAAGCAAACTCATCCTATTCAGCAATCAAACCATCCTTTAACCAGATATGTTAATTTATTAAAATCTATTTCTGATCTATGTTTTCTTTATTCTAGTTTACTTAACCAACAAATATAAAAACAGCAAGGGAGATTTTATCTCTCTCTAAGTAATGAAAGTTGATGCCAACAAAATTCTATCCTTTGCTGTCCTTTTTTCTTCTCCTAAGATGAATAAAAGCAGGAGCTCTTGGGTGGCTCAGTGAGTTAAGCCTCTGCACTAGGCTCAGGTTCTGATCTCAGAGTCCTGAGATCCAGCCCAGGGTCAGGCAGGGAGCCTGCTTCCCTGTCTCTCTGCCTACTTGTGATCTCTCTCTCTGTCAATAAATAAAATCTTAAAAAAAAAAAGTTGAAAAAAAACCAGACTGAAATGATTAGAATGGTGTGTGCACGTGTATGTGAGTATGTGAATGTATGTGAATGTGAATGCTGAAACATATCATAGAAGGAAAAAAACTATAATCAACTATTATTAGTCAACTTAATCTATATTTACTGAGCATAAGGCCTGTATGATTTCCAAGCCAGTTACTAGAGGCTATATACAGATTTCTATCTGTTTATAATTACGTTGTGAATAGGAGGGATAAACAATACAATTTACTGAACAATCAGGTGCTAAGTCATGGGTAAAATGAATTATTTAGTAATATAAACTATATAATTGATCTTATTTATATTAGTGTGCTTTCAATATTCTAGGATTTAAATAATATGGATTTAAATCTAGGATTTAAATAATCTGATATCTGTAAAAATGTTATGTAACTTTTAGTGATCATTTTTGTGCTAATCTACCCTTTAAGTAATGTGCTTATTTCTTTACCTTTTTCCATTTTTACCCTTATTTCTTATGCATTTTCATTTAACTTTTATCCTGTTTGCATAAAATTCTCATATGATTTTAGAATGCTTTTAAAATATAAATATAAGCACACCTTCAGACTTTATTAGTAGAAATCAATTCAGTTAATTACAAGACTGACATAGTTTAAATTATGTTTCATGCATAAATATAAATACAAATTAGAAAATTTTGTTAACCTTTGGAAGCAGATGAATTGCGACTATAATATACACAGAATGAAATAAAAATCTATAGGGCATTAATACATCCAGTGTCTTATGACTATAAGCACTAGTTCTATCCATTGAGAAACTATGTTATTGGCCAGAATTCCCCTTCAATGTGATCATTCATACAGTGTTGCTAGAGGTTAATTTACAACATCAAATTGTTTTTCGCTATAATTAATTCAGCTACATTAAAAATACATAACATGGAAAAGAGGAGTGGGCGGAAACACATTTCTAATTCACATATTGTAAACATTATATTAAGTTAGAATAAACAGTGTGCAAGACCAGTTTTTATATGTAATAGTACTTATATTTATGTTGATATTAATGATTAAAGTTTATAAATAAAAGCTGGTGCTTATATTTATATGTCACAGAATTTATTTTTGCCATTTTTGGTAAATGATAAGGTCATTTTTTTACACATAATGCACTTTGCTCTAAAAATAATTTTGATATGTTAAGAACTTACATCAGGATTTAGAACTAGACAATTGGGACTTAAATTTATTTGCAAGAACTGAGAGTGATGGAATAGAGAATATAAAGGCATGAAAGTCAGATGTTCCCAGGAGGGAAGTTTATTTGCAGATCTCAACTTAGGGATTACAATGACTTCAGAGGCCTGTAGGTAATATAAATGTGTGAAGCATCTGGGTATGAGAAATAAATGGCTGCTGTTCCAATGAAGTAGAGAGCACATCAGTCCCATAAAAGTATTCATCTAATTAAAAAGAATAAAAATCAAAACAAAAATCCTACTGGTCAAGTAAAATAAGTCAGATGGCAGGATTCAGATGAGGAACCACCAATTTACAACCATATCACATCAGCCCTGTATTTATGTCCACTTATGGACATGGGCACATAAAATTATAATTATTAGTAATTTATTAAATTAAATATCTATAAATATTTGTCATAGTGTTTTTATTTATTGAACAGATACTTGATACTAATTCTATAAGCAAATTGACACTGTCGAAATGCTTATGAACATGTTCTTTTATGTAAATTCAATATTTTCCTGTGTTTATTTGCATGAATCACAATATATTTGTTTTCCTGTTAAGTATATTGATACTTTGATTCTGGTTCAGGGCTGGTCAGTAATAATGAACTTTCTTAGTAGTTGGTTGCTATGTATTAAACTTAATTAAACACAGATGTTATTAGAAATTAGGTATAAAATTATAATTGGTATTCTCAAAGAGATAAGACCAAATATTATATTTATCAAAAAGTATGCTGAGGCTGTGAAAGAAACAATAAGCAAGCAAGCAAGCAAAAACATATACATTAAAAAAAGTAGATTGGAAATCAAAACCCAGCAGCAGACATAGAATTATTCCAGAATGAAGCAGAAAATGAATTCATCCCAGAGTAACTTCATATATTAAAGTAATATTGCTAGATTCTCTGGGGTTTTCCATTGTATTGAGAAGACGTTGTTATTAATGACAAAAAGTTTAAACTTGGATTAATATTTAGTACATGGAAAAGTAAACAAATGAAGAATAAAGGTAATGGAAAGCTATGATATGCCAAAATCACATAAATATCTATGTAACAGGTAAGAAAAGTACTTATAATAATATAAGCAATATGCATTATGCTAACCAAATGCAGTAACTAAACTGTGAGAATATAGGAAAATGAAAAGTGCCTGGTAGAAAAAATCTAATGAAAAGGACATATGAGGGGTGCCTGGGTGGCTCAGTGGGTTAAAAGCCTCTACCTTCAACTCAGGTCATGATCTCAGGGTCCTGGGATGAAGCCCTGCATCGGGCTCTCTACTTGGCAGGGAGCTTGCTTCCCTTTCTCTCTCTCTGCCTACTTGCGATCTCTCTTTCTGTCAAATAAATAAATAAAATCTTTAAAAAAAAAAAGAAAAGGACAAGAAAAGTTGATATATCAGAAACTTAATAAAGAAATTATTCTATAAGCAAGTTATATATAAGACAGAGATAAATATAGGGGAAAAATCCTGAAGTAGTTGGATATGTTGTTTCTGAAGAATAGGAATCAGCATTGGAAGATAGAAAAGAGAATAGGAAGGATAAAAAAATAAAAAGGAGACTATGTTTATTTTATTGTAAACTTTCAGATTAAATCACCTTTTATAACTTTATACATATATGTGTCTACATATTTGATTAAATTAAATATGAATTTGAAATGGAAACTTCTGTTTTCAGTCCAACATCCAAAGAAATTGGAAGTCGCCAACACCATCCTCACTAGAAAAACTACTGAGAAAACTGAAATTCAGAGATTCTTAGAGATTCTTCATCAGAGACTTACTGTCACAAGAAAAGCTGCACAGTGATATTTTCCCTAGCAATAGCCTTTCCTCAAGGGACACTATTTAACCAGAGCCTAAACAACTTTGGCTACCAGAACATAATAGGCTTGGAGGAAGAGAAATAACCAAATCTGGGCTCTTCTAGACTTCTTGTCTTACCTATATAGGAGAGCTGAAAAGCTACTGTAAAAGTTACAGCCCTGAGTCACAAGGTCATTAAAAGACTAAGATGTAGTTGTAGGAGCACAGACTTTCTCCTCCTGCCACACCAAACCAAACCAAAACATTGATGGGTCTTCAATATAATTGCAGGAGATTAAAGCTGAAAGAACTGCAAGGCACAGACCTTATTTAAAAAGGAATATCTGTGGAAACCCAAAGACAACAGAGGAGGCAAAGGGGGAAAGGAGGAGGGACAGATGAGGCGAAGGAACTGGAGGACGTTTCAGGCTCTGCTACCACAGCCACATCAAACAGAAAACACACCTCTACTCTTAGCTAGATAAACAGAAAATTTTACAGGAAAGCCTCTTTATCTCAGCTTCTTTAACCCATTATATTCTGTCCAACTTTAAACAGAAGTGATAAGGCATGCTAAAAAAGCAAAGACAGTCTGAAGACACAAAGCAATCATCAGAACAGATTATGTTCTGGCATAGCTATATGGCAGAGATTTTGGAATTATCAGAGTGAGAATTGAAACCAGAGAGAAAATTGAAGCTTGAAAAAATCCACTAATATTATAAGGGGTCTAATGGAAAAAGTGGACAACATGCAAAAACAAATGGGTGATACAAACAAAGTGATGTAAATTCTAAAGAAGAATAAAAATGAAATGCTAGAAATTTAAAAAAAACTGTAAAAGAAATGAAGAATACCTTTGATGGCATCATCAGTAGACTGAACATAGCTGAGCTAAGAATCAGTGAGCTTAAATATATGTCAATAGAAATTCTCAAATTGAAAATCAAAGAAGACAAAAAGAGAATAGAATATCCAAAACTCATGGAAAAATCATAAAAGATGCAATTTATGTGTAATAAGAATAACAGAAGAAGAATTAACAAATAACAACAAAATACTTGAAGTAATAATGACTGAGAATTTTCTGAGCTTAATGACAGATATCAAATGACAGATCCAGAAAGCTCAGAAAATACCAAACATAATAAATACTGAGAACATTTACAGTTAGTCATATCATATTCAATCTAAATATAAGAGTCAAAGACAGAAAGAAGCTTGAAAGAATCCACACAGAAACTTAGACACAAATGTTACAGCAACTTCATTCATAGTTACCAAAACTTAAAAGCAACCAAGATGACCTTCAATATGTGAATGGGTAAACTGTGGAACAGTCATACAATAGATTGTATTCAGCTATAAAAAGGAAGGAACTATCAAGGTACAAAACTACTTAGAAAACCCTAAATGCATATTTCTAAGTGAAGGAAGCAGTCTAGAAAGTCTACATACTGTTTGATCCCAATTATCCCACCCATGCTGGAAAAGGCAAAACTATTGAAATGATAAAATGATTGGTGGTTGTCTGGAGGTGAGGGAATGAATAGTTTGAGTGCATATTTAGGGCAATAACTCAATTCTATCTGATAGTGTGATGATAGATACATTATACATTTGTTAAAACAGATAGAACTGTACAACTTAAACAGTGAACTCTAATGTAAACTATGGACATTGGCTAAAAACAATGTATCAGTAGTAGTCCATCATTTATAATAAATGTACTATACTAGTGCAAAGTGTTAATAGTGGAAATAACATATATGGGTTGGTTGGGAGGAGAAGGCTTATGGGAATTCTCTGCTTTCTGCTCAACGTTTCTGTAAACCCAAAACATTTCTAAAATAGCTTATTAACTTGAAAAAAATTTCACACACCTTACCAGTTGATACTTGGGTCTGTGATGTTAATTTAGAATGGGAATTATTAATATTACTTAATGAATTACCCAGGCTATCATGTGGAAAAATTTTAAAAAGTCTCTTAAAAACCAGAGTACTGAGACTTAGAATAGGTAAGAATAAGTTTAATATACTGTAGCGCTTAATATTTAGTCTAAGTGTTTAGTGACATGGAAAAGTGAAGACAAAGGAATGAGATATGATAAAAAAAAAAAAGTAGAACTAGAATATCTAGATTTAAGTTAGAATATTATAACAGATTCAACACTAGACTTGTTAGACGGGGCATGGAGAAAAATATGAATCCATGCAATAAGTTATTACATTATATTATTTTTCTTAAATTTTATCGTAAATATAATTTACTTTATATCAGGGCCTTGATACAGATAGAAGACTCTGGAGGAGAAATTGTTAAAATATTCTCTGGTTGACTGGCATGACTGAATGAATGAAATCTTAGTTTAACATCCAAGTAGAAAGATACCTATGCAGAAGAATATTTCTGTGATCAATTTTCAGGGAAAAAGTGATGACAGAAAATTAAGAATGATTATCTTAGAGGTTATATGAAGAACTACAAGAACTACTCAGGAAAGATAATTCAAAAATAATTGTTAATTGACCAGGCAAGAAACAACAAATGTTGGAGAGGTTGTGGAGAAAGGGGAACCCTCTTACACTGTTGATGGGGATGCTCAAGTTGGTACAGCCACTTTGGAAAATAGTGTGGAGGTTCCTCAAAAAAGTTAAAAATAGAGCTATCCTATGACCCAATAATTGCACTACTGGATATTTACCCCAAAGATACAAATGAAGCAAAAAGAAGAGCCATATGCACTCCAATGTTAATAGCAGCAATGTCCACAATAGCCGAAGTGTGGAAGGAACCAAGATGCCCTTCAGCAGATGAATAGGTAAAGAAGATGTGGTCCATATATACAATGGATGAATACCCACTATTTTCATCAACATGGGTGAAACTGGAGGAGATTATGCTAAATGAAATAAGACAAGCAGAGAAAGATAATTATCATATGGTTTCACTTATTTGTGGAACATAAGGAATAGTATGGAAGACATTAGGAGAAGGAAGGGAATAAGGAAGGGGGATACTCAGAGTGGGAGACAAACCATGAGAGACTATGGACTCTGGGAAACAAACTGAGTTTTAGAGGGCGTGAGTGGGTGGATAGGTTAGCCTGGTGATAGGTATTAAGGAGGGCACATACTGTATAGAACACTGGGTGTTATACATAAACAATGAGTCATGGAAAACTACATCAAAAACTAATGATATACTATATGGTGACTAATGTAAAATTAAAAAAAAAAGGATTGTGAACTAAGGTTTGAGATTTTTTTGAATACTTATTGATGGGACTGAAAAAAAAAAAGAACTAATGAAAAAAGGCAATCAGCGAGATACAAGATGGAGGAGATACAACATTATGTAAGATACAAGGTGGAGGGCAAGGCAGTACACTACCTTTTTATAATGAAGGCAGAGCATAGTTATTAGCTTAAGGCAGATGTCTAAAATAGGTAAAATTCATTTTCTCTCCCCGTTTCCCTCAGACTGTTCCCTTTTATTAATCTCTTCTTTCTAAGTATGCTTAATTTTCCTCTAGAGGAGTGTTTCTTGGCAACATGCATTCTGCATTTTTAATAATGCCCCAGGTAATGCTGATGCTGATGGTTTTGATGACACTTTGAGTAGCAAGACCTTAAAAGGTCAGATGTCACCACTTTTAAACTCTGCTCTGTGATTTCCATATTCTAAAATTATTCCCTTTCCCTCTCTTTATCCATATTTTTATTTCCTTAAATACTAGAGGAAAAAATATGTATGATAGGATTGCCTCATAATTCTGAGACTTGGAGCTTATTTTGAAACATATAAGGAAAAGAATCATTTTTTTCTTCAATTATTATTGGATGCTATTTCACTGTGCATCCCAGATGCTATTAGGCAAAGCAAAATGTAGTCCCATATATAAAATTTTGATTTCAAAAATATAGGCATGAATGAATAGCTTTGTGCTTTGAGCTTATCCAAATGCCAGATCCAGGGACTCATAGGGATTCTATTTTTTTTTGTTTTCTGCAGAAGAATTCTCCCTGTTTTAGCTAATAACAAGAAAGCATCACCTGTCACCTTTGCTTCCTAATGAGTTCTTGAAAACTATCTTGGGGCAGCTGTATTTTCACCCTAAAAAATCAAATAGCTGTCATACTGCACTAAATTACTTCCTACATTCCTGAACCTTGTAAGCCAAAATAACTTTTTATCCTTGCCTATTCATTTTTTCATATTTAATGTATAATATTTTTTCTGTTATTACATAATTAAATATTGAACAAAAAAATTTAGGCTTACCAGATATTCTTCATCTCTAATAAGGATAATTTATTGTACCATCATGATGATTTTAACTCTGATGATTCCAAGATTATAAACCAGAAACAACTGTGGTGTTAAGAGTGCCAGAAGTTACCAAATAATTAGATTTCTCTTTAAAGTTTGCTGGTTTGTGACATCAACTCTAACTGGCATATTTTTCAGAAAGCTGAAAGATATATTATGAAATGTATTTTGGAAATGAAGATAATTAGTATTGAATAAAAACTCTTAAGTGGGGCGCCTGAGTGGCTCAGTGGGTTAAGCTGCTGCCTTCGGCTCAGGTCATGATCTCATGGTCCTGGGATCAAGCCCCACCTTGGGCTCTTTGCTCAGTGGGGAGCTTGCTTCCTCCTCTCTCTCTCTGCCTGCCTCTTGCCTGCCTCTCTTCCTATTTAAGATCTCACTCTGTCAAAAAAAAAAAAAAAAAAACATCTTAAAAAAAAAAAACAAAAAAATTTTTAAAAAACTCAAGAAATTTTCTCTCTTAATGAGCAAAATGATGGAGGGAGAAATGGAGCCTATGTAGAGTAAGATACTGCTCTGAGACCATTTCCATGAATACCTGATATACAATGGTAGCTGAACCCAGAAGGTGTTTGGGAGCCCTCTGCTCACAGGACTGTGTATCCCATTCTTGAGATACAGAGAAGGCCAATCATTATTGTCCATGGACCAACTTAGATGAACATGGTCTTTTCACCTAAAAAAAAAACCCCAAAAAACAAAATACCCAAAAGTTGGACTTCAAATTCCAAACAGAAATTGGTGTAGGATTAGGAAAAAAAATCAATTATTTTAGTTTCATTAACTGGGGGAAAAATTTTTTTATAACTTTTTTTTGTAATTTTTTTAAATAACTTCTTCCTCTTTTACCACAATCCTTTCCAAATAACAGCAATAACAACAACACAAAACTTTGATTTTGTTAATTTTATTCGTTTACAACACATTTTTGTCAATTGTACCTCACTACTCTTCAGCCATTAAGAGTCACACATATAGCCCTATGACCCAGCAATTGCACTACTGGGTTTTTATCCTAGAGATACAAACGTAGTGATCCTAAGGGGCATGTGCACTCAAATTTTTATAGCAGCAATGTCTACAACAGCCAAACTGTGGAAAGAACCTAGATGTCCATCAACAGATGAATGGATCAAGAAGATGTGGTATATATACACAATGGAATACTATGCAGCCATCAAAAGAAATGAAATCTTGCCATTTGCGACAACGTGGATGGAACTAGAGCGTATCATGCTTAGCGAAATAAGTCAAGCAGAGAAAGACAACTATCATATGATCTTCCTGATATGAGGAAGTGGTGATGCAACATGGAGGCTTAAGGGGGTAGGAGAAGAATAAATGAAACAAGATGGGATTGGGAGGGAGACAAACCATAAGTGACTCTTAATCTCACAAAACAAACTGAGGGTTGCTGGGGGGAGGGAGGTTGGGAGAAGGGGGGTGGGGTTATGGACATTGGGGAGGGTATGTGCTTTGGTGAGTGCAGTGAAATGTGTAAACCTGGTGATTCACAGACCTGTACCCCTGGAGATAAAAATATATTATTATATGTTTATTAAAAAAAAAGAATCCACTCTGTTCAAAGATCCATAAATAAATAAATAAATGAATGAATGAATAAATACAGCCTTAAAAAAAAAGAAAGAGTCACACATATCAATAGGAGTCTTATTTTATTTGGTTTTCATTCTGGAATTTGCTTAAGGATACATGGCCTTTAAATTTGTTGTTTGTGTCCCATGCTGGTCCATTGATATTATAAATAGTTGCTTAAAGTTTATAAATCTGTATTAAATGCACCAGTTAATGGTACATTTTTAGTAGAAATGACTTTGTGGATAATTGATAACCACATAGGACCAAAGGAAATTAGGTGAGAAAGGACTGTACAGGTGGGAGAAATTTGTAATTTCAATGGGATCGTAATAGAAAACAATGATCTAAAATGATAATTTGTTTTTTCTCACTACTTAACCATTTACAAAAAATATGCTGGTAATAAGAGCTAACTTTTTTTTTTTTCTTATACTGCAGAAATCTTTGAATAGCTGAATCAGTCATTGTAAAGATAATAATAAATCATAATTGCAAAGATAAACTAATTGATAGCAATCAAATATTGTACTTGCAGGCAGTTCAAAATGTCACTTTGTGATAGAAAGAACTTTTGCATATTGTAGTTACATTTTGCAATTGTAGTTACAGAAATTCAGATCAGAACACTAGGTTTTGGAATAATAGCTGTATATTTTACATTACAAAGTTTATCCTAATGTCCTCAACACTAAAAGGCTGCCCTTTTGTGGTAATCTTGAGGAGGGAAAAACTACCAAACGTTCGTATGCCATATAAAGTAATTCACAGTAAATGCAAAGGATTTGCATTTATTACTGTTGCTGTATTTTAACAGAATTTTGCATGCTTTTATTTACTTTTTGGGAGGGGCATCTGCTCCAGTGCACACAGGATTTTATTTTCTTCAGCTGACAGATATTGAATGGTTAGTGAAGCCAATCAGTACATGTTAACTCTGTGACTCTAGTAAACTCTGCAGTGATTTCTCATGGGATATGCTAAGGTAATGTTAAAATAGGTTATTATGTTAAAATGTCTTTGGGCAAAAATAAATTGCTTCCAGAGCCATTAAGGCTGCTGAGTAAGGTTTTTAGCCTATTAACTATGATTCTTCATTTTATACAGCTTTTTTTATTCCTCTCAATTTTGTTGTGACTTCCATTTTTTCATTCACTCATTGTTACACTAGACCTTATATTTCTAACATATCAAAATTGTATTAATTTCATTGATTTTAAGAAGAAAGAATTTGTGAAGGAAATATAAATCATCCTCTTGGATCAGATATAAACAATGAGTTGGAAATAGACATAAGACAAAGAACTGGACTAGAGAGCATTACATGGAAGAACAGTCACAGTAACTCCTGTACTTGCTTTAAACTCCTAGCATCTGCAAGTAATTGGACATATTTTGTCTGTAATTTTCACAGGTGTACAATGTGTATACCTATGTATACAATGTGTATTCTTCAGCACCATTTTTGCTATATTTGCCACCATTTGGTATTTGTACCATTTTGACAACTTGCCAAAGTTATACAATTGCTAGGATTTGAACTACCATTTGAAATAACATAACCTTTTTAATAAGTGAAATTGCTTCTCTCATTCGGAACCAGTAATTCAACTTGAATGAAGAGGAGGCAAGAAGCAGCAGCACACTGGGCTGGACTTCAGTGAGCTTTATATGAAGTGTCATGGGAGGTCATCAGGCAGATGCAAGCAGCCAGCAGCCATCTAGATTTAGAGGAAAGAGTTTCAATCATAACAAGGAATTTGGGAAAGTTCAAATAATGTATTACTTTTGTTATTTCATTTAGCTAATCCATTTAACAAATTAAGATTCATGTATTTGCCAAGTGCCCTGTTGGCCACTTGCAGTACCTATAAAATAATTTGGGAATAGTTACAAAATATGTGGCCTCATTCAGTTTGTAGTCGACAGATAATGAGAGAGATTTGACTCCACTTTAGACAATGATGAAAACTCTTTCAGTCTCCCCTGGAGATTTTGTAATAAGAAATAAAGATGCACATGAAAATAGTTATAGAACAAAGTAGGTCTTGTTATTTGTTATAATATAAATGCTGATAATGAAAATAAGAGAAAGGAAGTATTACTTGCATCCGGAGTAGGGACTGGATTAGGATTAAGAGAGTTTCTAAAATGAGGCTTTTGTGTTAGAATTAACTAAAAATGTTATGTGCAAAGTTGGTATAACAATACAATTTCATAATAGATTTATTAAATAGTAAGTTTATAAACGTTAACAATATTTATCTTCTATGTAACATATGGTTTACATATTACCAATGTGATCATTTGTTTATCAGTTCAAAACATTTCTGAGGTTCTCTTATGTGTCTTTGTTAGGAACAGTAGATATAATAATGCAAAATTTAGAAAATATGGCATTAACTTCTAAGAAGCCTCAAGGGAGGATGCCTGAGTAGCTCAGTCCTTGAGTATCAGATTCTTGGTTTTGGCTCACGTCATGACCTTAGAGTTGTGGCATCAAGCCCCTCGTGGGGCTCCACACTCAGCAGGGAGTCTGCTTGAGATTCTCTCTCTCCATCTCCCTCTGCCCCCATCCCCCATCGTGCTTGCGCTCTCTCTCTCTCCAAGAAATAAATAAATCTTTAAAAAAAAAAGACTTGTGGGGTAAATAAAGGTCACTAAACTGATTGCAGACTATGCATGAATACAAAAGTGTAAGCAGAATGTGCTGAGACAACATATATTAAGATTTTTGACCTTGGCTAGAAATCAGAGAAAGTCTCCCTGTAAAAATAGCATCTCAGAAGAACTATAAAGCATGAATTGCTGATCATGGATTAGAACTGTGTTATCAGATGGAGGTGGGACTAAATTGGTAGTAATAGATTTAAGAGAAACTTCAAATCTACATAACTATGATTCCATGTATGTATTCTTTCTTACTAAGGAAATTAATTATAGCTTTCATCAAAAATCTTCATTTTCTAGCTGTCTCATTATTTTATTTCAAAAATTGGGGGGACAAAGGCAGGGGAAAATAGTAACAGTTAGTTAAATTTACAAAATCAATTGTGGTTTCTTTTAGGAACACAGTAGTACTACATGAAATTCTGTTCTATATCACAATATTATCTGTTTGTATACATATTTATCTCCATAATGTACTTGCTAGTTAAGCAACAACTCCAAGTTGAACATTTTCACTGGAAGGGTCAGTCAACAATTTTAACTCACCATGGACAAACTTGTGCTCCCTGCTTTCATTCTTTGCATTTCATATTTTAATATGATCTAAACTTCAGAATCTAATTGTGTCCCTCATTATCTATGACCTCTTCAAATAACTACTCCATTATTTGTTTCTCTATTCCCTGAATGTTTTGGCATTTATAACCAATTACATTCTGGATTTGTGTCCTCTTCAGATAGATCAGAACATCATTGACAGCAGAAGTAAGTCTTTATTTTTTATTCTACATAAGTCTAATGCTTGTATTGAGATGCTCAAAAAATACCTTTACATTGATTAATTAAGGAATATGATCATTCCTAGAATTATTTACATTGAAGAATACAAGCAAAATTAAGAGTAGAGCTATCTATACCCATTGAAACATGACAACATACTATTGAAGAAAAATAGTATTTCAAATAATGCAATAGAATATGAAATATGAAAAATACGATTGAAGTTTTTTTTTAATTTTTGTATCTGAGTATAGTTGACACACAATGTTACGTTTGTTTCAGGTGTATGACATAATAATTCAACTTTTCTATACATTATCCTATCCTATAACAGTACTGTAAGTATTGCTAACATCTGTCACCATACACTCTATTACAGTATCAATGACTACATGCTTGCCTTTTATTCTTGTGACTTATTCATTCCATAATTGTATCTCTGTATCTCCCACTCCCCTTTACCCATTTTACCCATTACTCTACTCCCTCTGGCTACCATCAGCTTGTTCTCTGTAATTATAGATTTGACTCTACTTTTTGTTTACTTGTTTATTCATTTGTTTTGTTTTTAAATTCCACATACAAATGAAATCATATGGTACTTGCCTTTTTCAGTCTGACTTATTTTAATTAGCATAATATTCTCTAGGTGTGATCTAAGAATTCTACTCCTATGTATTTACTCACAGAAAACAAAACATGAATTTGAAAAGGCGTATGCATCCCTATCTTTATTACAGCATTATTTGCAATAGCCAAGATCAATAAGCAGCCTAAGTGTCCATCAATAGATAAATGGATAAGGGAGATGTGGAATATAGATACCATGGAATATTATGCAGCCATAAAAAAGATGAGATCTTGCCATTTAACTGAGGTTTTTATATCCACCAATAAAACAAAACAAAAACTACAGACTGCATTTTAAATGATGGTAAATATTTAGTAATATATTTAGTAATAGTAAATAAAATATATTTTTATTTTAATTATTTAATTAATAAAAATATTTAGTAATAGTAAAAATGTATACTACTAGTAGATTTAGCATATTTGAGGAATTTACAATACATAATATGTCATCACACTTATTTTAAATAGATGTCACAGTAGCATGATTATATTTCCTGAATTCCTGTGTTTTCTTTCCTAGATTGTGAGATCACCTGCATAAGCATATTTAACTATAAATAACTGTAGTTTCCAAATTACTGTTATGAAAATTTTTAAAAAACTTCAGATTGAAAGTATTACAAACTGACAAAAGCTATTGCTTAGACAAATGAATACATTTTAGAACATGAAAGTAAGAATAACAGACGTTCCCAAGGAGTAGAAAAATAATTTAAAAACCAGTAAGAAATGGAGCAGAAAACATGAAACAAAAAATGAAGCAAAGTGAAGGTGAGCTGGTGAGTTGCATTTCAAGTATTTATAGCTTGGAATGGAATGTGTTCATATCAAAATAAATAGGAAGACAAAATTTTTCTTCAGATAATTATTCCAAATCATCAAATAAATGCAAATTAAGTTATCAAATTGAATTAACCAAATGCATTGCAATGTAATGAAAGATAAGCAACTCCTTGGCTTGATAAATATGAGATCAAAGCTGATCTAAAATGTATAACACATAAATCAGTAAAATAGCAGTACTGTATCACCAATTTTATAAGAACTAAAACATTTCATAAATATTATTAATAATTATACTATATTTGATTTTAGCATTTATTATATAATAAACAAAAAGTATTAGTTAATGAATATAATTGTATTTAATTCAGTAGTTGAATAGAAGCTTATTGAAGTCTAATTGAACTTTTAAAAGTAATAGAAAAAATAACTTCCAAGCCTCCTCATCTACATACAAATTTTCTTATTTTTAAGCACTCACTACTAGTGCTTATGGGAAATTAATGAGTTTTGATGATCTGTACACTAACAACTCCTGAAAACTCATGGATGTTTTCTATGATGAATTTTTTTTCTCTCTCATCTAGCCCTTATCTCTTCTAGTTTCATTTTTATAGACTGTTCTTTTCTTTCTTCATACTTATTTTTTTTCCATTCATTGAATAAATATTTCTTGAGCATTTAGGATGAGTTATGCCCTGCTTTAGATAGTTGGGATATATCAATGAAAAAGCAAGCCAAAATTCTGCATCTTTATCCTTTTATTCTAGTAGTAATAGAGAGTTAAAAAACAATGAATAAGTAAAATATATAATAAATCTGAAGATGACAATTGCTGGTAAAAGAAATAAAAGAGTAGGAAGGATAAAGAATGTGGGAGATGAATGAAGTTTAAAAGGCAAGCTAATCAGGTCACATTTAAGCCCAGAACCTTCTGCCTATTATGAGATATCCTTGCATTTATGCTTACAAATTTATTATATTTCTATAGAATCCTTATTGTTTTTATTTAATTAAATTTTAATATATTTGAAAATATACCGAATTTTAACTTTCCCATACTTTTAAATTTTTAAACAAGCTTTTACATATTTACATTTTTAAAAGCTGTTCAATTTTTTTTTTCAAACTATAATGGTTTCTTCTGTTTCATAAAAGCAAGAACTCTCCTATTTGGAGAAAATCAACTACATATATTTTAAAATGTTCACTTATTTCTTACAGAAATAATTTTCTTCTATATTCTTTTATTACTTAGTCATAAAGGAATCTTTCCCTTTCATTTATGATATTTTATTTTGTAAAGGTTTTATCATTGTAATGGTCTTCTCGTGCTGTGAAACCAAGTACCCAAACCTAGTCCTTAAAACAACACATATTTATTATCTCACAGTTTCTATAAATCAGAGTTCTGGACACAGCTTAGCTGGGTTCTCTGCTCACAATGCTTAAGTTGAGGTATCCTCCACTGCTGTCATCACATCAGGAAGTTTTTTTAGTAAAGATCTGCTTCCATGCTTCTTCAGGTTGCTGGAAAATTTTATCTCCTTGTGATCTGGAGGAATGAGCTCCCATTTCTTTCCTGCACCACTCACCTCCTAGAGGCTTTCCACATTTCTTTGGAACATGTCACTCTCCACTGGCCCACTCACAACATGGAAGCTTATTTTTCAAAGCCAGCAAAGAGTCATTTTTCTCATCCATACTAATGTGACAGAGCATAAAACAACATAATATAAACACGAAAGTGACATCACATCAGCACTGCCATATTTAAGGCACAGGACCTTCCCACACTCAAGAGGTGAGGGCAGTAATAGAGGGCATGAACACAGGACCATCCTAGAATCTTGTTGCCACAATTGTATTTTGTGCATATTTTCGTTCAGGCCTGGGGATTTTCAACACTCATGGGGTTGTCCTTAGCTCTCTTTATTTTCAACTTCTGTGTTTTGAGCACTGATCTCTCAAATACAGTCCTCAATTATATTTGCTTGAACTATCAGTCATCTATATAGTGGTGTGGATTGACCATTTCATCCTGTGACAAGACCAGAGAATAGATAGAGCTTAATAAACTTTCTCTTCCCAATATGACAATTTAAAAATTATCCTTTGTTTTCATCTTTGCATTTTCATGCAACTATTTTCCTTTATGGTAATGTAAGTGCTAGGATACAACACGTATTATAAAATTCTTTTCCACTTTCTATTTTATTGTAAACATAAATGTCTCTAAATGGTTGCTAAGTTATAAGAACTAATCCTGATAATGTAGAATTGAACCCATAAATTGGGAGTTGAGATTTGTCTCTAGCTGGCTTGCAAGATAGCTCCAACATACATTACATTTCTTTGTATTCTAGTTATCATATCCCTTGCAATCTCAAGTTAATAAGAAACAATGGGAATAAATCAAAATTATCTTTACCTACACTGGAGCCTCTTACCTAATTATTATGGATCTTATAGTTGAATTTCAATTATTGGTATGTTTAATAGAAATTTTCCTTAGGAATTTTCACTTCCATTTATTTGGATTTTCCTTTATTATATGTCATCATGGTTAATATAAATGTAAATTGATAGGGATACATTAAGTACTATATGAAACTGGAATTTTCCACTTATTCTTTGACCCTATTTTAGTAATATAAATTGTTCATGAGAATGTTTCAATTTAATCACTATTTTCAAATTTGCTATTCTACCATTCTCTATTTTTGTTATATCCATTTTCTCATATCTTTTTTATATATCAAATAATCAAATTATTAGTAGTATTATTTTAATTGTCTTATGTGTGTTTCAAGTTTACTGATTTGTGTGATTTAATTTTATAATTAAAAAGACCAGAAAATGCTTAAGTTTATTTAAAAATCAACATTACAGATAGGGCAAATCAATTGGGATTACATGTTCTGAACTTTCCTACTAGATGCCAACAAGAGCAGTTTCAATCAACAGTGGTAAGGAACAATCTCATTCACTTCTTTCATGTTTATATTAATAAATTCAATTATTAATTTGGGATTAGCCATTAATGTGCATTTTCAACATTTTAGCATTTAATGATTTAAACGTTCCAAACTAGACGTTTAATGTTAAAATTGAATGAATTTAGTTAAACTTTACAGCATGTTGATGTTACCAATTGGATGAGATAATCATACTATTACTCATCTGAAACCTAATGAAAATTATGGATCATTAGAGTGATCTTTCATTCATACTAGGTATCTGAACAGGGAAACTTTGAAGTTGAAAGTAAGCAGAAGTCTTAATTAAGAATTAAAAATATATCTTTGTGAAAAAATGTAATTTTTTATTTACAAAATTAAAGGCATTATAGAGTTTCATGGGCTTGTGAGGAATATAATTCATATGGGGTGGAGTGTTGAGTGGATCTATTAACATTTTTTGGTAAGAACTGCGGGATTTCTTAAGATAAGCAATGTTGCAATGCACAGTTCCTTATTTTTTTTCAATGACATTTTTATTCAGAAATTTAAAATGTACATTATTTTCTCTAGTTTCTCACTTAGTACTACTTTACCAGCCTGGAAAATATTGTGACTCTGTGCTGTTCTTACCCTAAATATATCATGGTAAGCACAGTATTCAAATAGTTGTTGGCAGCTTCAACAGGAAAGTATAGCTAAGAAAAGGAAGTAAATATATTTATGTCATTCATTACTCTGATTATTTTTTGATAAAGAAGTATATTTTTAGTCATCAAATGATATTTACTATAAATAGTATTGTATTTATCTTTATTCTGGTCTGACTTCTTTAAAAAAAAAAAAAAAAAACCTGTAATATATGTTGCTAAATCTAATAACCTTTAGGACTAAAAAAAATTAACTCTATGTAATTGTCTTTCAGGGCAAGTGTTCAGCTATGAGAGGACCAGAAAACTGCTAAGGTATTTCTCTATTTTTGCTTTATCTGATATTATCTCTATTTCTATTTGCTTTAACCTTGACTTGAGGAGTTATTAGGTGATTTCTCTGAATTCTTTGTAATTCCTCTTAAAGAAAATTGACCATATTTTAAACTCTATAGTTTCTGGAAATTAAATGCCAAGTTCTATTTCCATACAGCTCACATAGAATCAGGAGAACTATAATAAATTAAGAGTGAGTGAAAAATATGAACTTATTCATATACTCACATTCTGTTGAGAAAATTGTTCACTCAGAAAATGTCATAAATTTGTACCAAAAAGGAAATATCCTTACTAGAATAACAGGAAAACAAAGAGAAGACATAACACATGAAAGGAGAGTAGGGGGAGGAATTACTACAGAGGCAGTAGAGATGAGAGGGATAATATGAGAATATTATCAGTGACTGCCTGCTAACCATTTGTAAACCTAAATATAAATGAGGAAATCTTGGGAAAAGTCAATAAAACTTATGAAAAGGAAATAAAAAACTTGACTTGTCTTAAAAGTATTTAATAAATGTAGGCAGTGGTTAAATGACTGCACATAAAGAAAATATCAGACTCTAATAATTTTATATAAGAAATCTACCTAACTTCAAGCAATGCTCCTCTGATTTTGTATTATCTTTTTGAATAAATGAACAACTCCTCATGACTCAGTCAGTGAGATCAGCTTCATGTAATAAAACCAGACAAAGCATCATACGCAATTTCCCTCAAGTATTAAGTTGCAAAATTTATAAAAGGAAAAAAAAAAGATAAATTCAAAGGTGACTCTGAAGATAATACATAATCACCAAATCTATTTTATCCCATTTTTCAAAGATGGTGTTTTATTCCAAATATCCACAAGTGTCATTTTCCACATTAATACATCTGAGAAATCCATTCTAAATAAGAAAAAAAATTGAAATGATAAGATTTCCTTTTGTGATGACTGAGAAATAGTCCATTGTGTGTGTGTATACACACACACACACACACACACACACACACATACCACACTTTATCCATTTATCTGTTGATGGACATCTGGGCTTTGCATTTCTTAATTAAAATTCTTTAAAAGTTTTAAAAAAGACTCAAATATTAAAATGCCTTTCTTTTTAAATTTAAATTCAATTAGCCAACTGGTAGTACATCACTAATTTCAGATGTAGTGTTCAATAATTCATCAGTTGCATATAACACCCAGTTCTTATCACATCACATGCTCTCCTTAATGCCCATTCCCCAGTTGCCCCATCCCCCACCTACTTTCCCTTCCGCAACCCTCAGTTTGTTTTCCAGGGTCAAGAGTCTCTCATGGATTTTCTCCCTTTCTGATTTCTTCCTATTCAGTTCTCCCACCCTTCCCTATGATCCTCTGCTCTATTTCTCATATTCCATATATGAGTGAAACCATATGGTAATAGCCTTTCTCCGACTGACTTATTTCATATAACATATCCCCTCCAGTTCCATCCATGTCAATGCAAATGGTAGGTATTCATCCTTTCTGATGGCTGAGCAATATTCCATTGTATATATGAACATTTTATATATGAACATCTTCTTTATTGAAGGGCATCTTTGCTCCTACCACAGTTTGGCTCTTATGGACATCACTGCTAGGACCTTTGGAAAGCAGGTGTCCCTTCATTTCACTACATCTGTATCTTTGGTATAAATACCCAGTAGTGCAATTCCTGGATCATAGGGTAGCTCTATTTTTAACATTTTGGGGAACCCTCCACTGTGTTTTCCAAAATGGCTGTATCAGCTTTCATTCCTACCAGAAGTGTAAGAGGTTTCCCCTTTCTCCACATTCTCACCAACATTTGTTGTTTCCTGTCTTATTAATTTTTGTCATTCTAACACTCATTGTGATTTTGATTTGTATTTCCCTGATGACAAGTAATACAGAGCATTTTTTCCCCGTGTCTACTGGCTATTCGGATACCTTATTTGCAGTAATGTCTGTTCATGTCTTCTGCCCATTTCTTGACTGGATTTTTTTAGGTTTCTTTTGGAGGGGGTGTATTGAGTTTGATAAGTTCTTTATAGATCTTGGATACCAGCCCTTTATCTGATAGTCATTTGCAAATGTCTTTTCCCATTCCACAGGTTGCCTTTTAGTTTTGTTGATGGTTTCCTTTGCCATGCAGAAACTTTTTATCTTGATGAAGTCCTGATAGTTCATTTTTGCTTTTGTTTCCCTTGCCTTTAGAAATGTGTATTGCAAGAAGTTGCCACAGTTGAGGTCGAAGATATTGCTGCCTGTGTTCTCCTCTATTATTTTGATGGATTCCTGTCTCACAGAAATGGTCTTTCATCCATTTTAACTTTGTGTGTGGTATAAGAAAATGGTCCAGTTTCATTCTTCTGCATGTGGCTGTCCAATTTTTCCAGCACCTTTTATTGGAGAGACTGTCTTTTTTCCACCGGATATTTTTTCCTGCTTTGTTGAAGATTAGTTGACCATAAAATTGGGGGTCCATTTCTGGGTTCTCTGTTCTATTCCATTGATCTCTGTGTCTGTTTTTGCGCCAATACCATGCTGTCTTGATGATCACAGCTTTGTAATAGAGCTTGAAGTCAGGAATTGTGATGCCCCAGCTTTGATTTTCTTTTCAACAATCCACTGGAAATTTGGGGTCTTTCCTCTTTTCATACAAATTTTAGGATTGTTTGTTCCAGCTCTGGGGAAAACGTCAGGGCTATTTTGATAGGGATTGCTTTGAATGTGTAGACTGTTCTGGGTAGCATAGACATTTTAACAATATTTATTCTTCCAACCCATGAGCATGGGATATTTTCCTATCTCTTTGTGTCTTTCTCAATTGCTTTCATAGGTGTTCTGTAGTTTTTAGAGTACAGATCCTTTACCTCTTTACAGTTAGGTTTGTTCCTAGGTATCTTATGGTTTTTGGTACAATTGTAAATCAAAAATTCTATCAGATTCATAGGATTTGAATTGGATTCACAAAATGTTATATATATATACATAAATGTATATATATATATATGTATAAGAATACACACACACACATACACAAACACATATATGGAAGGAAGTTTTGTTGCATAAAGGAGCATAAACATACACTAGTAGTGATATGCAATAAAAGCATAATGTAATTTTTATAATAAAATAGAAGCAAAAGCAGAGCTATAGAAAAGTTCAGTGTGATCCTTTGATCTCCCATTATCTCACAATCATGCTCAGGCTGGCATGGTTACATGGAGAAAGTTTTCCAAGAAAGAGAACTGACTGCATGACATGTTGAGTATTTAGAGGGAAGTTATAATTGGATCAGGAAATGACTAGTATATTAGTTACCAAGATTCTTCTTTGTGAAAATGGCTTTGTTGAAAAGTGTGACTCTGAACCTCAAACTCTGGTATTATCAGGTTTTATATTCCTTAAGCTAATCTACACCTAGAGAAGTAGAATATTTCTAAACTACCATTAAGAAGTAAGAAATAAACCTTCCGCTTTTTTACTTCTCCCACCTTGGAGGTATTTGGAGACAGTCAAGTATAAAGAAGTATAAAGGATTAGGGATGTTGGCTTCACAAATGACCCAAAAACATAGGGCTATAGCAATAGGTGTAGAAATGATGGTTTTTTTTTTCTAATTTGATAAATAACAGTAAGTCTGTTAAGTGAATAAAATCATTTGGTACAAAGCAGATAACTGATAATATGAGAGAGAATAGAGCATTCTAAATCACTGTTCTTAACAAAAAATAATGATATATTTCTGAAATTGAAAGAATAGTTTTAAAAATGATCAGTTTTAGAATACTTAGTGTGTAACAGACAATGAGGCAAAATAGTTGGGGAAGACCCTAGTGAACTCATAAATGTGATAGAGGTCACTATAGGCATTCTCTTCCAATGAATTAAATTTTCTCAGTGAAATAGAAAACATGATGTCAGGATGAAGGAAAAGTCTTAGGGGCTTAAGGGGGAAGGAGAAGATGTGGAATAGTGGTCTCGTAGAGCAGAAGAATATGCAGAGTAAGAATGTAAATATTATTTTGTGTCATCACATCTGACATCCAGACTATGAATTAGAAATGAAATTTATCATTGTAGTCTTGTAGCTTTCTCCAGGAATATTCAGCCATATAGCTCCAAGCACATATCAGAGAAAGAATTGAACTTAATCATAATTTTTGTTTTCAAACTAAGAAAATAAAATAAGAAAAGAGAAAGATAAAAATATCCCTATGTTCTAAAAATGTCCCTATGTTCCAAACTCTAGAAAAGAAAAGACTGGTTATTTTGTTGCAATAAGAATACAAAAACAGGGTGCCAGGGTGGCTCAGTTGATTAAGCAACTGCCTTCGGCTCAGGTCATGATCCTGGAGTCCTGGGATGGAGTCCACATCCTACTCCCTGCTCAGCAGGGAGTCTGCTTCTCCCGCTGACCTCTCTCCTCTCATGCTTTTTCTCTCTCATTCTCTCTCTCTCTCTCTCAAATAAATAGATAAAAATCTTAAAAAAAAAAAAAAACTAAACTAAAAACCAAAACAAAACAAAAAGAATACAAAAACAAATAAAAATTGCACCAGAGCTTAGTTGAAGCCCATTCTAATTGACCATTGACCACTCTACATCAATTACTAATACTCTGAATGCCATCCAGCTGTTAGCATTCCCTCTTCTGTAAGTTCACCAACAATCAGCATCTCTTTAATGATACTTTATCTATTGAAAAAGTCACACCTTTTTAATGATATTTTATCTAATGAAGGTCACCATTCCTAAATATCCTTGCTTCTTAAACTAAATTTTTCATAAGTTTCACAGTTTGCTTCATTCAGATACACTGTGTTCTACAAATGCAGTTCTCCCCTGATTAGAATCAATAAATCTGGTTTTTTTGCGTAATGTCCTCATCCTTCAACAGGGCAAGGGAGTGGAGAATATATATCTATTATATATCACTCTCTTTTATACATATATATATATATATATATATTAAAAATATTTATATTTTATTTATTTATATAAATATATATAAATATTTGTATTTTATATATAAATATTTATATATTTAATATATTATATAAAATATTTATATTTATTTTATATATAAATAAATAAAATTTATAAATAAATAAAATAAAATTTATAAAATTTATAAATAAATAAAATTTATATATATAAAAATATATAAATTATATATATTTTATATTTACTTTATCTATTGAATCTATATTCAATAATTATATATAGACATATATCTAGATAATAGATATATATAATATATATAAATTATATATAAATTATACACAGAAAGACAAATTTACTTTGTTTTTCTTAGCTCTCTCCCCCAACCGCCCAGATTGGTTGGTTGATTGATTGATTGATTGATTAATTATTTATTTATTTGACACAGAGAGAGAGAGAGAGTGAGAACAAGCAGCAGGAGTGCTTGTTCCTTCTTTCAGGGAGAAGTCAGAAGCTTAGAGAGAGAGAGAGTGAGAACAAATAAATATATATTTATATAAAACAAATATATAAAATGTAAATATAAATATTTTATATTTATATTTGTTTTATATAAATATATATTTGTTTATATATTATATATATTTATTTTATATAAATTATATATAATTATATATATACTTTATCTATTGACTCTATATTCAATAGATATATATATCTATATTACATAGATATATATAATATATATAAATTATATATAAATTTTATATAATTTTATATATTATGTATAAAATATTTATACAATATTTATGTATAAAATATATAAAATTTTATAATATGTATAAAATATTTATGTATAATATATAATATATAATATATATAAAATATTTATACAAAATATTTGCACATTTGTATATTTGTATATTTTGTATATTTGTAATATTTGTATATTTGTATATATACATTTGTATATTTATCCTAAATATTTGTATAATTTTATATATTATATATAAAATATTTATGTATAAATATTTTTTATATATTATATATCATATAAAATATTTATATGATATAATATATATATATATGTATAAATATTTTATACAGATATATGTATAAATATTTTATACATATAAATATTATATATCATATATTATATTTTATATAATATATTAAATATTTTATATAATATATTATATATTATAAATATTTATAATTTTATATTTATATTTATAAATATTATAATTTATATAAATATTTTATATAATATATAATATACAAAATATTTATACATAAAATTTTATATATAATATATAAAATTTTATGTATACATATTTATATTTTATATACTTATATTTTATATATATATATATAAGAGAGTGATTATAATGATTTATCATTAAGTTTAAATTGAGCAGATTGGAATGAGAAAATTCAAGGAAGTGAGGAACAGTTCTAAGGGAGTAGGAAAACAATTATTGGAGTCAGAATTTAAAAAAACACAGGTTGAAAATATAGTGGTTCCCAGGTTGGCATACATGAATGTTTGATTATAATGAGTTTTCAGTTGTAGGCACTCTGGGAATCAAAAGCTGAGGTAAGGAAAAAGACCAGATCATGCCTTGAGCAAGAACTAAACAGATTAAAAAAGAAGGTGATACCCTGCTCGTGGGTACATCATACCAACAGTATTTCATATATAATACAATCTGACAACATAAGATTAAAAACTAAGGACTCCTACCGGACCACTGAGGATTAGGAGAAAGTTTACTTGGAAAGTCACCATGGGAAGCAAGAAAGATTGCTTGGAAAGTCACCATGAAAGTGACCATGAGAACTTAGCCACATCCAAGTGCAATGGCACAAGAATTAAGGGGGGAAATAAGGGGAAAAAAGAGAGGGCTTTATGAGAAGTGTTTTAAGGAAAGAAATAGATTTCCAGAGCAGGAACCTAAGGAAATATCCAGAGAAAAGTTGGAAAATATTATATATCTGTCTAGTTATGGACTGTGATGCCTCAGGAGTTGGGGACTGTTAGGAGAATGTGGAAAGCAAAGAATATCTATGAAGAATGATAGGGCTAAAACATGGGAAATGAGGATTGTATTGGTGGGTTTGGGACTTCTGGTATCTGAAATAATCGAGTATAAAAGACACAGTGACATTAGTCTTGGTGAATTGCAGTAATTACTGTGCACACTGTGGGAGAGAAAGGTATGTCTGGGCTGGGGCCTCCCCTTCATCCCTGTAATATGAGCACAAAGGCTTAGCTTTTGTTCAAGTGCTAGGTTCATTCTTGCCTTTTATTCACAGAAGAACAAATTTACATTGTTTTTCTTAGCTCTCTCCCCCCACCGCCCAGATTGGTTGATTGATTGATTGATTCATTATTTATTTATTTATTTGACACAGAGAGAGAGGGAGTGAGAACAAGAATCAGGAGTGGCAAACAGAGGGAGAAGAAGGCAGAAGCTTGCTCCCTGCTGAGCCGAGAGTCCAGTGCAGGACTCGACCCCAAGACTCTTGGACCATGACTTAAGCTGAAGGCAGTTGCTTAACTGACTGAGCCTTTCAGGCATCCCTATTTTTCTTAACTCTGCTGATGGAATTGAGTCTTCAGAACATGGTGTTACCTTGAGAAACAAAATTCCATCTGTACCCCCTTCTACTATCTTTCCTCAAAGTCCTCATTGTGTCCCTATAGTAGGTAAATAATATTTTAAAATTACAATATGAAGCACTCTAATTTTAGGAATAGACACTGCCAGAGTCTTTTAAATAATCATTTATACAGCTCAGTAAATTTTGAGGGTTTTTTTTCCTTAAAGAAATTCATATGCTTTAATTTTATTTTTTGTATCAGTCTATCTGTTGAATGAGATACAAATACATACCCAATATAGATGCTCATATTCATTCTGTTTGTTTCTCTCTCTCTTAAATATATATAGAGAGAATATTCTTAAGGTGTAGAATCTATTCTATGTGTTAGGAGAATATTGAATTTTGTGTATCATCTTGTGTTTCAGATATATGAAATAAATCTTATTCTAGATAGTTCTCTATTCATTTTATTGTAGATTGCCAATGAATAGTTTTATACATGTTTTATTGCATTTAACAGAATAATGATGCTTAATAATTATGATATCTTGATAGTCTCTGTTTATCAGAGGAGATTAAAAAAAAAATTCCCCTGAGCAGCCATAGGTCAGGATCTGTATTGATTTTCTCCAATAAGTAGATTACATCTAGTGCAGCTGATATGCTAAATTTAAGAATAGAAAAGACCTCTGATTGAAAGTGAAACCTCTGCGTCTGTAATCGTTCTCTAGTAGAACTAAATTTTGCAACCTCCTTGAACATATTGTATTGATATTGATTGGCTACTTTTGTTGGGTATGATAGCATTAATATCTTCTACTTCACTGTTCTTACTATAATAGACTTTTCCTCATAGGATAGAAACCTAGTGTCATCATTTTTGCTGGTTGCTTGGCTATTAGTTCTTATTAAACTTGCAGGAAATGGGTGAATAGTAACTGGTCTTTTTGCAAACTTGCCCCCCCCCCAATCCTGGGGACACTGTGAAGTGAAATTTGGGCAATACACTCTCTCCCAACCCCACCCATTCTCTTTCTGTGTCTTTCTAGAGACAAAACCAGCAACCCTGTAAGTATCAGTTTCCTAAATTCAGGTTTCTTCTCCTACAGTGCATCCATTGCTATCTGGCTCCTTCTGGGTCACTCTGTTGGGATGGGGACTGAGAGAAGAGATACAAAAAACAAACAAACAAACAAACAAACAGAAAACAAGATAATTCTCTGACTGCTTCCCACCCCACCCTCAGGGCTTCCCTAATGATTAATAAAGAATTTTTGACCCTTATATATGTGTTTCCTGTGAGTCTAGGTGTATTTTCACTGTATAAGTTTAGTATATATTTTGTCAGGTTATGTCTGGACAAAGATTATATGCCATATTTTAAAACTATTGTCAATGACTTTTTTTTCTTCAAATTTTGTCTCTAATATTGGTCAATACAATTGATCTTTGTGTTTTAAGCTCTTATTCTGTAATCTGGCTAAATATCATTAGATAGTTCTATTAGCTTTTTGGGAGATATTTTCAGATGTTCTGCATAGGCAAATATGTCATCAATAAATTAAGAAAGACTCACTCCTTTCTCTGCAAACTAGTTGCTGGTTTATTTTTCTTGCACTGATTAGAATCTCCACTAAAATGTTTAATGGAACTCGTGAAAATAAACACCCTTGCTACTTTCCTGAACTTAAGAGAAAAGCTTTCAATCTTTACCATTAACTATTTGGTTAACTGTATTTGTTTTTTATAATGCCCTATTTTTATGTGAGCGTGTTTCCATCCATTCCTAATTTGCTAAAACTTTTATAAGGAATAGCTGTTGGATTTTGCCAAAAGTTTTTCAGAGTCTATTGATGTGACTATACCATTTTTACTTCTAAATATTTTTTAAAGACTTTATTTATTTGACAGAGATCACAAGTAGGCAGAGAGGCAGGCAGAGTGGGGTGGGGGGGGGGGGAAGCAGGCTCCCTGTTGAGCAGAGAGCCCCATGTGGGACTTGATCCTAGGACCCTGAGATCACGACTTGAGTCAAAGGCAGAGGTTTAACCCACTGAGCCACCCAGGTGCCCCCTAAATTTTTTAATATGATGAACTGCACTGATTGGCTTTCAAATATTAAGCCAATCTTTTCTCTGCATAAACCCTACTTGCACATAATGCTCATTTTGATATGTTGCTGGATTTGATTTACTAAACTTTCTTTTAGAACTTACACCTCTAAGTTCTTAGAGAAATTTTATCTATAGTTTTATTTTTATCAGAACAATAAACTTTGTGAAGTGAGTTTGGAGATATTCCTTCTTTAATTTTCTGCAAGAGTTTGTGTAGAATTGCTTTTTTTTTCTCCCCAAAATGTTTAGTAGAATTCACTATTAGGCCAAATTAACCAAAATACACATAAAGTGGCATAAATACACTTTGTATCCTTTTAATACTTCTTCAATCTTCAGTGGCATCATCTTTCTCATCCTGGTATTTGTTATATGTATCTTGTGCTTTTTTCCTGATCAGTCTGGCTAAAATTTATCACTTGCAATTTTTTTGTTTCACTGATTTTCTGTATTGATTTTTACTAATTTCCATTTTATCAATTGCCATCTGTTTGTTATTAATTCCTTCTTTTTGCTTACTTTGAATTTCTTTAGTTTTTGTCCCCCCCCAAGGTGGAAAATGAAATAATGGTTTTGAGACCTACTCTTAAAATATAGGCACTCAGTGTTACGAATTGTCATTTAAGTATTGCTTTAGTAGCTTTTCCAAAGTTTTAATAGATTGTGTTTTCACTTTCATTCTATGAATGAAATAAATTAAATGCTTTATATATAATTTCCATTTTTTCTTCTTTTATCCATGGGTTATTTAGAAAGATGTTATTTAGGGTTTTTTTTTTCATAATTATGGATTTTTTTAAGGATTTTATTTATTTGTTTGACAGACAGAGATCACAAGTAGGCAGAGAGGCAGGCAGAGAGAGGGAGGAGGATTTCAGCTCCTGGCTGAGCAGAGAGCCCAACATGGGGCTCGATCCCAGAACCACAGGACCATGACCTGAGCTGAAGGCAGAGGCTTTAACCCACTGAGCCACCCAGGCACCCCATGATGGGGTTTTATTAAGTGAGAATCCTTTAATTAGATATCTCATCACCACAAAAAGAAAATGTTTTAGATAATCTATTTCACTTCCTTCTCTTTGACATTTGATTGTACTGAAAATTCTATTTTCTCCATAGACATACATCTTGATCATGTCTCAGTTATCACTGTAACAATTTTATTAAATAAATTATGAGCCTAAATTGGAATCTTTGAGTGCCTTTTCAAGGCAAAAAGTGTATGTTCATTTGGTTCATTTGAAAATCCCAACATCTAACACAGTTGGTGACATGTAGTAGATAAGTAGTAAATAATTGGATAAATAAATATTTATATGAATACATAAATATATATGCTTACTATTATTAGCCTAATGATAATTCAGTTATATCTCTCACTTTAGAAATGACATCCTCAGGGTGCCTGCGTAGCTCAGTGGGTTAAGCCTCTGCCTTCAGCTCAGGCCATGATCTCAGGGTCCTGGGATCGAGCCCTGCATCGGGCTCTCTGCTCAGCAGGGAGCCTGCTTCCCTCACTCTCTCTGCCTACTTATGATCTCTCTCAAATAAATAAATAAAATATTTTAAAAATGAGATCCTCTTTTATTCATGAAACAGATTTTTTGTTTCGCATTTTTATTTTGCTGAAATATTAGTTTCAGGTATAGAATTTAGTGATTCATCACTTACATACAATACCCAAAGTTCATCACAACTGCATTCCTTAATACCCATCACCCATTTAGCTCATGCCCCACCCATTTCCCCTCCAGTAACCCTCAGTTTGTTCTCTATAGTTAAGGGTCTATTTTATGCTTTGCCTCTCTCTTTCTTTTCCCCCCATGTTCATTTGTTTTGTGTCTTAAATCAAACATGTGAGTGAAATCAAATGGTATTTGTCTTTCTCTGACTGACAGTTCACTTAGCATAATGCTTTCTAATTCCATCTACATAGTTGCAAATGGCAAGATTTCATTCTTTTTCATGGAGATATATATATATATATATGTCCATATATATATATATATATATATATATATATATATATATGGATATATCTATGTATCTATATAGATATATAGATATATTTATAGATAGATATATACCACTTCTTCTTTATTCATTCATCAGTCAGTGGATATTTGGACTTTTTCCATAATTTAACTATCACTGATAATGCTGTTATAAACATTGGGGTGCATGCACCTCTTGAATCACTATTTTTTGTAACCTTTGGATGAATACCTAATAGTGAAATTGCTGGGTCATAGAGTAGTTCTATTTTTAACTTTTTGAGGAACGTCCATACTGCACTAGTTTGCCATCCCACCTATAGTGCAAATGGGTTCTCCTTTCTCTGCATCCTTACCAACACCTATATTTTCCCCCGGTATTGCTAATTTTAGCCATTGTGATACAAGTGAGGAGATATTTCATTGTAGTTTCGATTTGTGTTTCCCTGATAATGAGTGATGTTGAGATCTTTTAATGTGTCTCTTAGTCATCTGTGTATCTTCTTTGAAAAATGCCTGTTCATGTCTTCTGCTCATTTTTTAATTGGATCATGTGGTTTTTGGATGTCCAGTTTGATAAGTTCTTTACACATCTTGGATACTAACTCTTTTTCAAATATATTATTTGCAAATATCTTCTCACATTCCAAAGTTTTTCACTATTTGGACATTGTTATGGTTAGTTTTATTATCAGTTTGACTGGGCCACTGGATACCTAGGTATTTGGTTAAACATTATTTCTGAGTGTCAATGAGGATGTTTCTGGATGAGATTAGCATTTGGTTTGGTCCATTGAGTAAAGGAGATTGCCCTCCTCAGTGTCTTCAGGCATCATTTAATGCATTGAGGACCTGGACAAAAAAATTAGGTTGAAGTAAAGAATTCATTCTTGTTTCTGACTGTTGAGCTGGAACATAGGCCTTTCCCATTTCTCAGACTTGAACAGCACCTTTGGCTTTCCTGATTCAAAGGCTTTCAGACTCCAACTGGAACTGCATCACAGGCTCACTTAAATCTCAGATGACAGATTGTTGGTACTTATAATCATGTGAGCCCATTTGTTATAATACATTTTATAATAAACTTTATAATAATCTCTCTCTCTCTCTCAGCCCTATTGATTCTGTTTCTCTGGAGATCCCTGATACAAGGATTTTTCCAGAGACTTCTGGTATTGTTTTCAACTTATTTCCATGGTATTTGATAAGCATACTTTAATGACTTAAATATGTTCTAACTTACTGAAATTTAAGATTTATCTTGTGTCCCAGAATATGGTTTCTCTTGATAAATGATGTTCATTTAAAAAATGTGTATTCTGCAATAATTGGGTAAAGTTTTCTATAAATGGTACATCAGTTCCATTGATAGTGTTGTTGGCAGTGTCATTCTTCTGTATCCTTACTAATTTTTCACTTTGTCTCTCAATTATTGGGAAAGACTTATTTAAATATTGGCCAAAGTTTGTGGATTTTTAAAAAATTCTCCTTGAAATTCCATGATATTTTATTTCTTGTATTGTTTAATTTTACTATTAGATGCAAAACATTTGGTACTATTATATTTTCTTGATAAATCAGTATCCATTTCATTATCTAATATAGTTCCTTATCCCTGGTAATATTATTTGCTCTGAAATCTATTTTTTTTTTAATAATTGAGAGGGCCAAACCAGTTTTATCTTGAGTAGTGTTACCATTATATAATTTTTTTCTGTACCAACAATTAATTAGGTCTTTTAAAATCCACTCTGTTTCCTTTAATGCATTCAGGTGGTTCTATTCTCAGCCTCAGTTACTTTCTTCACAGGTGTGCAATGATCACTACTCTATAGAATATTTCAGGAGGACCCTCTGCAGGTCTCTAGAATTCTCTCCCTTTTAATATTTTTCTCTCTAGTACTTTGCTTTAAATGCTTTAACCACTTGGTCTTCTTAGATTTTCACCTCCATCCCTTCTACTCTAGGAATTATTGGGCCAATTCTAGGTTTTCCCCTTCCTGCACCACAATGTGGAAATTCTCTCATAGCAGTAAGATGGGACAATTACTGAGTTTATTTCACTTGTTTCCTGTCTTTCAGAGATGGCTGTACTTTTTTGCTTGATATTCAAGGTCTTGGAAACTGTGATTCATATAATTTTTTGAGGTCTTAAGTTGTTTCAGGTGAGAAAGTAAACTGAGTCCATTTTAACCCATCAGAATCAGAAGCAGATACATTGTCTTTTGTCCCTCTGTTCCTTCCTTTTTTCCTGTCTTCTTTTGATTTAAAGTGAGTACAGTTAGTATGGCATTTTAATTATTCTATTAGTTTTTAAATTATTATTGCACTATTTCTTATATTAGTTTTAGGAAGAAAAATTACTCTTTTTCAAAGTTAATTTAGAGTAAATACTTCAAAGTCAATTTAGATGTGAGGAGCCTGATTCAATACTGTTCAATACAATTTAAATGTGAGAAGCCTGCTTCAGTATAGTTCTACTTAGACCAATGGATTGTTCTATAGCTGTCATGAATCACATTTGTACAGTATTTACATGCCTTATAAGTTCCTTAACACAGGGTAGTATTATTTCATTTAAAGAATAATATATATTTTAAATAATGGAAGGAGAACTTTATAGCCTTTTGTGTGTTATTCTCATTTATTATTCTTTGTATTCTTCATTATTTCCTATAAAAATAAGTGCCCATCCTTTATTATTTTAGTTCACCCTGGAGGTTTTGCTTTCAAATTTCATGTAACTCTGTTTTGATGATGATTAATTCTTTCAGAAAGCAGACATTAACAAGTTGTTAACCTGTTTTGAAGGTTTTGAAAATAAAAATGGAATTATATGTTGACATATTTTTCCTTAAAATTTTTTAAATTTATTCATTTATTAGAGAGACTGAGAGAGAAATTGAGAGAACGAGTCAGAGGAAGGACAAAAGGAGAAGCAGACTCCCTGAAGAGTTGGGAGCCGGAATAGGAACTCGATCCCAGGACCCTGGGATCATGACCTGAGCCAAAGGCAGACAGACACTTAAATGTCTGAGACACCCCTTCCTTAAGAATTTTAATGATTCCATTCCAATGTCTTCTGTCTTTAAGTTGTTTTTGTATATAAAAATGAGTAACCCTTTGTATCATTATTCCTTCGTATATACTGTAGTGTTTTTGTCTAACTGCTTTCAAAAAGTTATTTTTTTGAATCAGTTTAATATGTTACACCAATTTATCTTGCTATTTATTTCTTTCTATTTATTTTGCTTTGGGTTTGCTGGGCTTCTTGTATATGAAAATTTATGTTTTTCACAAAATTTGGGAACTTTCTAGACTTCATTTTTAAATACATTTTGTTTTCTTCCCCATTGTTCTAGAAGTCTAAAGATACATATGTTAAATATTAGATGTTTGATATTCATATTAGTGATGATCTGTTATTTTTTAATCTTATTTAAAAAATCAGTCCTTGGGGCACCTGGGTGGCTCAGTGGGTTAAGTCTCTGCTTCCAGCTCAGGTCATGATCCTGGGGTCCAGAGATTGAGCCCCACATTGGGCTCTCTGTTTAGCAGGGAGCCTACTTCCCTTCCTCTCTCTCTCTGCCTGTCTCTCTGCCTATTTGTGATCTCTCTCTCTCTGTCAAATAAATAAATAAAATCTTTAAAAAGTGCTGTGAAGTGTGTAAACCTGGTGATTCACAGACCTGTACCCCTGGGGATAAAAATATATGTTTATAAAAAATAAAAAATTAAAAAACAAAACAAACAAAACAAACAAAAATCAGTCCTTTATGGGTGTCTGGGTGGCTCAGTTGGTTAAGTGCCCAGGTCTTGGTTTCAGTTCAGGTCATGATCTCAGGGTCCTGAAATGAATCCCTCTGCTGGGCTCTGCACTCAGTAGGCAGGGTCAAGTTGAAATTTTCTCTCTCCCTTTCTCTCTGCCCCTTCCCCTGCTCACAGACATGTACTCTTTCTCTAAAATAAATAAATAAAACCTTTATATATATTTTTTAAAATCTGTCCTTTAAATTGGAAATCTATGGATTATCATCAATTCTAATTACCCATTTTTCTTCTATCTCCAGTCTATTGTTCTTTTTATCCATTGGATTTTTCTTTTCAGGTACTTCACAATTTTGTTCTACAATTTACATTTTTGTTGTTGTTGGTTTTTTAATAGTTTTCATTTCTCTACTGCAGTTACCAACCTACAAATTCACTATAAATATATTTTGCTTAACTTCTTTTTTTTCCCAAAGACTTTATTAATTTATTTGAAAGGCAGAGATAGTGAGAGAGATAACATGAGCATGGGGGAGCGGAAGAAGCAGGCCACCTGCAGAGCAGGGAGCCCAAGAGACCTTGATTCCGGGACCCTGACTGTAATCATAACCTGAGCGAAAAGAAGATGCTTAACCTACTGAGCCGCCCAGGCATCCCATTCTGCTTTAACTTCTTAACTGCTAATTCTAATCCATTCTCTAATTCAGGGTCATTTTTTATTGAATGCTTTCATCTTAACTGTAGCTTAATGTTTGTTCCAATGTCTCGTATTTTTGCTTGTTCTTTTTCTCACTGTAGACAAGGCATTGGGAATGTCTGATTTTTAGAAACTGTTGATTCTGTTATTTTCTTGGATGTATTGATTTTTTTTGGTCTACCTGATATTTATCTTGACTGGACTCAAATTCCAAGCATTGTCTTTCCTGTGGTAGGCAGCTCCTGAAATCTTGGCTTAGTTTTTTGGTCTTCCAACTTTTCCCTTTAGAAACTTGGTTTCTCTCCCATTTATGTGGGACTTTTCCCTTTTATGATCCTTCCCTTACTGGAATCTGCCCCCTCATTTCACAACAGCTCTGGAAGCTCTTTAATTTGTTACATCCAGCTTTCAGTTTCAACCAGCAACACTATATAGCCTTGTGCTAGATTTCCGTGTGCCCTCTAGTGTACAACCAGGCTATGCTTTCATGTGGAAAGTAATATCTATGCAAATATTCCATTGTATAGTTTCCATTTAAGTATCTATTCATTTCTAGTTTTGTTTTTTATTTTCCTTTGTTTGTTCTCCAGTTCCTTCAGATATTTGTTTTTGTTTGTTTGTTTTTAATCTACATTGTTTACATTTAATAATTGTTATCTGAGTATTTGGAAGCAGAATCCAAAGTCATCTCTTTTTATTTTGGAAAATAAATCATTATATTGCTGTTGTTTTTTCTCAGATCTAAGAAAAGAAATCCTCAATGATTTCAGGCTAAACTGTGTTGTGTAAACAGACACATAATTAGAATATCACTAAACTAATGTGATTATAATTAATGTAGCACACCTGCAAAGTGATTACTTAAATCAGTTTAAATTAATTGTCCTAGATACTTATATTTACCATTAACATAAAATCAAAACTTAATGAAGTAATACATTTCATTTTGTTTGCAGGAAAAGAATCACTTTTTTGAATTTGTAAATCCCCAAATAGTTATTATTGTTGTGATAAACATTGGCAGTACTTCTAACTGTGCAATGAGTGTTATTTCATTTCAATATAATTTGAAGTACTCATAGGCTATTAAGAAAAACTGTTATTTATGGAAGCAAAAGAAATGACTTACTTTATGTTTAACATCTCCCCAGAAGGGTAAAAAAGGGTTGACAAATGATAGAAAAAAATAGTAGTGCTCACAGAATTTGAGCTGTCTCAGGGCAATGCACAGCATATCCATGATTTATATCTATTATTATCCTCAAATAATATTTCCTGATATAAAAAACAAGAAAATCCCTCACTTAATAGTGACCTATTTTTACCACTCCTTCCATTCCTCTGTTACTAAGCAACCAAAAGACCTTAAGAAAAAAGATTTATAACACTTTCACATATATCATGCACAGTAATATACCCCAAATGTGCTCTATATATTGAATAAAAATAATGTTTTTGTGTTTGTGTTTTTTAGGATTTACAGGATTGCCACAACACCATATACCAAAGTTTTCTATCACAATATATTTTATAGACAGTTTTACTTGAGAAGGAATTTGTTCATGTAGTAGCCAGAAGATTCCATTTCTTTTTTTTTTTTTTAATGGAACTTGTACTGTGTTTTAAATTGCTTTTGTCTCCTCCCTGAGATCAAGCAGTAACTCCCGTTGTCCAAAATCTTTCTGTATTCTTCTGAATACCTCCCAACTTCATGATTTCTTTTGCTTTATACATCCTACTCAACTCCTCTAGTGTATCTTATAATATTGCTTTTTTTCTCTTTAAAGACAAATAAAAACAAAAAACTACGACCATTCCAGTAATCATAATCTTAGTAGCTAATGGAAATTAGATCCAGATCTGCATTTAGCATAAATTCAGATAGGACCTTGCTACTTAATAATAGAGTCTTTGAACATCTCCTATGTAACATGATAAATCATTTTTCATTGGTTCCATAGGTGTTATTTTTTTCTCTTGATCAAGATTAAAACATAGTTTTGCATTAATTGTGAGCATACAAAGAAAAATAGCTATCACTAGTACTATGATGCCAACTTACTGACAGTAGAGTTTTATTTTTGTTTTTGTTTTGTTTTGTTTTTTAACATTTAGCATTTAGAAGGACAAAGAAAAGGCAATTTCTCTTGGTTTACTTCACTATAATCTTCAGCTCAAATTTTCTATTGAGTTCCTTAACACTCAGAATCCTCTAACTAATAACATCTTTGGCAGTAGCATACTTTTTTCCCCCGTGTTTTAAAAACCCAGGTGAGAGTGATATATATGTGTGATCGAAATGGGGGCTTTAGAAAACTAACCAATTTAATTGGACACTGAATTTTAACAATAATTTAGAAGGTGTCTAAAAATTTCTATTCGTGGTTTTAGCAAATAACCAGCACTGTATCACTGACTTTCACTTAATTCCTGGATTTCACTCAGTTGCTAAATCTAAGCCACTCTCTGTTTCTTGTCCAATTCCAAACCATACGCAAAGCAGGGAGATAAAATATAGCATGCTGTTTTACTTGCAAGACACATTTATTACAAAAGAAATCTCATTCTTTATATTGAAGCATGATTCAACATTAACCTCAAATTTTATAGTGTTTTCAACTCTTAAGCTTTTTAAAAATTTCTATAAATTCCCTGAATCTTGAATTTTATGTTTTTTCAACTCTGGCTTCTGCAATATCAAATGTTATATTTACACCACCCTGCAGTAGTTAGAACAAAAGCTAAGCTAGTATAACAAAGACTCATACAAATTCATTGATTATTGAAGAGGAATTTTTTATTGTTATGTAGCTGATTTGATGTAATAGGTCCAGATCTGCATACTTCTTTACTTTGTATAGAGTCTTAAGGGCTCAAGTTTCTTCCATTGTTGGCTCCACCACCTTCTAGGGGATAATTATTATCAAGCTGTTCAAATGGATGGAGAAACAGAGAGAAGTAAATCAATGATTTAAGATTCTGAGGTATCACTAGTACATGTGCATTACTTCTCATTACATTCCACTGGCCTAACAGCAAAGAATTGTGGGTAATAAAGTTTTTCTGAAAAGCTTTGTGCCCCAACAACTAAAATTCTAAAGAGGAAGAGGAAAACGATTTGTGTGTGTGTGACGATAATGGTGTCACAATAGTTTTCTCCTGACAGTCCTTTTTTCCATGGTTAGAATACATTTATTTACTCCCTCATGAAATAAGAAAAACAAAATTCCATATATCAAATTTCAATTATCTGGATGATAAATGAAATGAAATGAAACTAACATCTCTGTTAGTTTATATGTAGCTTCTCCTGACCTCCCAAATTTCAACCACTTTTAATATATAGTATCACAAAGTAGTTATTCCTCCTAGTATACAGTATACAGATAACTTTAATAAGCATCCAATTAAAAACAGGAAAACTGAAAAACTATTATCAATTGATATAAATAATTAGAAAACTCACCTAAACAGGAAATTATGGAGCTTCCTACCATAACAGTGAAATAAATTTGTTCCTTAGTCCATCTAGACAGCCCTGGTTCTGCTATCTGGAATAATTTCATTATTCCTTGCCTTAGTACATTAAGGTTCCTATCATTAAAAAGTACCATGGAATGGTAATTTCAACAAAAAATATTTATTTCTCAAAGTTCTGGAGGCTAAAAGGGCCCACTTCTGGGCCATAGATGGTCCTCTTCTCTCTTTGTCCTCATATGGTGGAAAGGATGAGAGAGTTCTCTGGGATCTCTTTTCCAAGGGCATTTATCCCATTCATGAAAACTTTGCCTTCACGACTTAATCCCAGTTGTTCCACTTTATAGTACCATAGAGTACCCGTATATTAGGATTCCAAATATGAATTTTGGGGGTAAAAAGATTTTTTTTCTATTTTGAGAATTGTGCTTTTGCCTTTTGTGAGAGTCAATAATGTATCATCATCTTTGTCTATTGTCCTCTGTGACCTCTTTTGAAGTAGCTGTTGGAAAATATGCCTTGCTTTCTGATCTTTAGGGTGAGCTATGCAGGCAGCATTATTATTTCTTTAGCATATCATTTGCAAAACTTAGCAGACTTCTGTTCTATTTGTCTTAAATCAGCACTATGTGCTAGAAGTGGATATAATATTTAAGTTTATTTAATTTGCTGTTGTTGTTCTTTTCTGTACTCTTGTTTTCCTCTCATTCAGTGAAAGCTACATTATACCATCAAAAACAATAGACTGAATGTGGGAAAGCACATCCTTAATCTGACATTTGCTACAAGGGTTCCTCTCGCCCCCCCTCCCTTTTTTTTCTGGTTTTGGTTTTGTTTTAATAATCTTTTTTTTTTAAGATTTTATTTATTTATTTGACAGAGAGAGAGATCACAAGTAGGCAGAGAGTCAGGCAGAGGGGGAGGGAGAAGCAGGGTCCCCCTGAGCAGAGAGCTTGACGAAGGGCTTGATCCCAGGACCTTGAGATCATGACCTGAGCCGAAGGCAGAGGCTTAATCCATTGAGCCACCCAGGCCCCAGTTTAATAGTCTTAACTGACTATTAAGTAGTACCCACTACTACTAGGCACTTGAGAAAGTCTCTTTTGAAAATAAGATTTTACATTTCATTTTCTGAAACTCTGGGCCCCAGATCTCTAAGTTCTATTTCCTTCTATTACTGTTTATTAACTGGTAACTTTTTTTTTCCTGAGCTCGTTTCTTTATTTTGCTACTTTGTTAAAGTACCAAGGAGCAAACAATTACTTTCTCCCTACAGCTATGTGCTCATTAAATACACGGTACCCACTGATTCATAACCAGTAAGATATTTTTGCCATGGCATAAGAAGTCTAATCAAGTCCAGAAGTCCAATTCTAGTTTGTAGTATGTTTTTCCTTTCTGTCAACAACTTCTCAGCCAATTCCAATTATTTATTTTCTGTCACATCATTTGAGTTCTAGGTTGAATTTCTCTGTTAAGGTGAAGGAATAACTACTAAAACCAAGATCCCTGCACGTTAGAATCTGAATGAATAAAGATTTTATTTTTTTCATTTGAGGTTGCCAACACCCTTTAGAGCAGGGGTTCCCAACATGTGGTCCATAGAATTCAGAGACTATTAAAATATCTATCTTTTTCCAACTTCATGTCTGTGAAAAACCAATTTTTTTCAAATTGTTTGATCAAAAATACATATGTGATAACAGGTTGAATAAAGAATTAGAAATGAGGGACACGTGGGTGGCTCAGTCAGCTGGGAGTCCAAGTCTTGGTTTCTGCTCAGTTCATGATCTTTGGTCATGAGATCGAGTCCCTTGTCGGGCTCCACACACTGAAGGGACTTTGCTTGTGATTCTTTCTCTTCCTCTGCCCCTCCCCCACTCATGCACAAGCTTGCATGTGTGTACCCTTACTCTCTGTCTCTCAAAATAAGTAAATAAATTCTTACAAAAAAAAAAATAGTGGGGCAACTGGATGGATCAGTTGGTTAAGCATCAGGTCATGATCCCAGGGTCCTGGGATCGAGCCCCACATTGGCTCCCTACTCAGTGGGGAGCCTGCTTCTCCCTCTTCTCCTCACTGGTGCTCTCATTATCTCTGTCTCTCTCAAATAAATAAATAAAATCTTTAAAAAATTAGAAATGAGAATTCAGATGCCTCTTAGTGAGGCATTAGTGAAATTTGAATAAGGGAAAACAGTGTTATTCTTTGTACGAATTTTTTGTTTGAGAATATAATTTTTTTCATGAAAGTATGCCATTTACATTAGCACATAATGGGTTTATTGTTATTTCAAATGAATTAATATATCCACATTTTTAAAGTTTCTTAGGTTTTTTTAACATCATAATTTAATTTTATTTTTTTCAGTGTTTCAGGATTCATTGTTTTTGCATCACACCCAGTGCTCCATGCAATACATGCCCTCCTTAATACCCACCACCAGGCTCACCCATCACCTTACCCCCCTCCCTTCCAAAACCCTGTTTGTTTCTCAGAGTCTACAGTCTTTCATGGTTCATCTCCCCTTCTGATGTCTAAAAATGCAAATGTTGATAGATATGACCCACATAAATACAAGCTCTTGAGGCCCTCAATCATTTTTAAATGTGAGAAGAAACCAAGAAGTTTGAAGACATTGGTGTCATTTCTGTGATTAAATCCAACTTAAATGCACAAGATTACTGTTGTCAGGAAGGGGAAAGACAACATGAAGTGAACATACATCTTCTCTTAAAGGTGGTAGTTGCAAATGGTTTATATCCTGTGTGGTAAACCTAAATGCATGGCTGCATCTATCAGTGAGAATAAGATATGTACTCTATCTGAGCAGCTAAGCCCACCTACAAACATGATTGTGGAGGAATTTAGTGGAGGATGTGGGTATCATACATTTTAGCACAGACTGACACAATAATGTTCCCTAGTTAGATTCTTCACCATTCACTCAAATATATTAGTGAATAAACTGGCTATTTCTCATAATTACATAGGACAGAAGTAGAGGAAGGTATTCAGGAAAAAATCCAAAAATCAAAAGATCTGAAATAGATATTATCATCTCCAAAATTCTTCATTGGCTGCCCAGCCAACAGGCTGTATCATTCTCTGATCACTTGTCTTTCAGTACTTGGACTCACTGACTCCTGGCTCTCCGTGTGTGATGGCTAATTTTATGTGCAACTTTGCTGGGCCATTGTCCCCAGATATATGGTCACACATTATTCTGGATGTCTATGTGAAAATTTTTTGGAATAAAATTCAAAATTTAAATTTGTAAACTTTGAGTAAAGCACATTTCCCTCCATAATATAGCTAGACCGCATCCTAATAGTTGAGAGCCTTAATAGAAGAAAGACCTCCCTGGAGAAAAAAGGTATTCAATCAGATTGCCTTTGAATTTAAACTTCAACTCTAACTTGAGTCTCCAGCCTCCTGGGATCCCCCATTAGATCATGGACTCACTAAACCTATGGCATCACATGAGTCAACATCTTAAAATCTCTCTGTCTCTCTCATATAAAGATATGCATACACATGCACACACACACACACATACACACACACACAATCACAACTTTTGACCTTCATCCCCTAGCTTCAAGTACCTACCTCACTATTATATAAAAAATTTTATTACCTCTGGCTCCTACTCTCAAAATGTATATCCAAACCCGTCAATATATTTGATAAACCTTAACTCACCATTAATATGTTCTACCCAGAGGACAATCTGGGTTAGAGAAAAAAAGTGTTGGAAATTTTTTCTGCAAGCTTTGCTTGGAGATAAAAAGTTGCTGGAGCTTAATGAGTTTTGGGATGGGGGGATCATTTCAAAGCAATTATGGTTAACACAGAGCTTTAAAATGATATGTTGCCTGAAGAAAGTTTAGTCATTTTATTTTAAAGTGGCTAAAAACGTACACATTTAAAGGTGTTCAAAGAACTTCAAAAATCACATAAAATAGGGATTAACTGTTGCCCATAGCTCTCATTTACTTAACCATAAATATGTTGAAGAATGTTAATTTATACTACATTTATATTATGCAAAATGCATTCATGACATTATATTGTCCTTCAGCTCATTGCTTTGAAACTCTTGTTATAGTCTGCTTATTTTATATTAATGCATATTTTTCTCAATTTTCTATGAATCTGTTCACCTCTTTTTCTTCCTGCTTTTCCCAGTCTCCTTTTTATTTAATAAGTAAATGAAATAAGCTATTTTAATATTTACTGAATTTACTAAAGCTTTGTATTTATTAACATATTAATTAAAAATTACATATATGCAAAAAGGGTAAAAGAGAAAGAAAATATTAATTTTATAGGACTGTATTTTTGTCAGTGTAAGGTTTCTCTTTCTCTCCCACTTCCTATGCATAGTTTGTGTGTATGTGTATGTGCACTATGCATATATTTTTATAGCAAAGAAATGGATATTATATTACAGTATATTTTATATTAAATAATATAATATTTTAATTGTGTTATGTTACAATTATTTTTCTAATTGATATGTTTTGTAAAAGACTAAAGTTATCTCCTCTGTTAAAAATATAAATATGTTCCAATTGAATGTAACTGTGTTTTATGAAGGCTCTTTGCTAATATTCTCATTAATTTATTCAACCATGCATGCATTGGGTTGGTACTTAATGTTTCTGATTTCAGAAATAAAATGTGTCTACTCCCCAAATCTATCTAATATATTAAAATTCACTTTTCCCCTGAATTGTCATGTTGTTTTATTCAATTTGAATACAATAAAACCTGTAATATGTAGAATATTATCTTAAATTCAATGAAAATCTCTTCTTAGATTGAATGTGAAGAGTTCCATATGAAAAATAGAAGTATGGTTGCTAATCAATAGCTCTATAGAGTTTAAACACACTGTTTTTAATAATTAGTGAATTAATAAGTCAAATTGCTGGTTGATATAAATATACTTCAAACAAAAAAAGTGTGTTTGTATCTATTCTTATTGTGATTTCTTATTTTAGTTTTAACCAAAAATTATGCTATATATTCACATATCACTATTTGAGTAGCATTTGGGCTTTTTATTCAATAAGACATTTCAAATATATCCATCTTTTGTCTGGTTCATAGTTAATTGGCAGTTATGACAAATAGTTATTACTAGTAAAGTCTTCCTTGAAGTTATGGCAACTAGTTATTGCTAGCAAAGTCTTCCTTGAAGTTACAACAACTAGTTATTGCTAGTAAAGTCTTCCTTAAAGACTTTTGTTTCAGTGATATTTTCATTTTACTTGGCATTTTTGATGACATAGCTCTAATTTTGTCTCAACTAGATTTTCATTTTTTTGTGTGATTATCTTATTACCTTTATCCCTGATATCCAATATACCACATACTGATGTGCTCTCTTTTCTAAAGCCTTAGTGTTTCTATTTTATGAGAAATTCTCAAATTTTTCTTAGTTCTATAGGATTATAACTTTATATCCTTCTAATCCAGGTTTCAGGTTTATTTTGAAATTTGGTCACAAGATATATAATAATCTGAACATCTCCCACATTCTCTTAGTTATAATTATGAAATTTGTTCCCCATAGACTTTTAGACATATGGCTAACTCCAGGATTTTATTTTATAATTTTACTTTTCAACATCTCTTCTTCTAACTACTTTTCTTTCTTGCACTTGTTTCTGAAATAATCAACATCAATTAATTTGAATAATGAGATTTCTTAAACTTACCCTTTTTTCATGTCAGTTTAACAACTCTCTGCATTTCTCTCACACCTTACTGAAACTGAGCTAATTTGCAGTCTACCGTGGCATAAAATTTGGATCTCTGATTTAGTAATAATATTATTTTTGGCTCATTTTAAACAGTTTAATTTTTTTTTTTTACAAAACTCATTCAAATATAATTCCATTTGGCTGCTGGTTATTTGACATTGATTAGCTTACTTTGTAGCTTGGCAGAACAAATTGAATTTACTATGGAAAAATATATTAACATGATATCATGAACAGATTGATAATATAATAATATGAACTATACAATATCTGGATTGAAGTCTAAAGATATTTTTCAGGATTCCTTTCTTTGAATTACAAGATAGGTTGTTTTAGTCACAGTTTCAAAATATTGTAGTTTTATCTAAATTACATGTAGAAGCCGACTGATAACACCATTTTATTATTTGGTCATTTTAATACATTGAAGTATGTTCTATATAAATTTTATATCAAAGGAAAAATACATAAATCATAAATATATGGCTATATGAATTTTCACAAACTGAACAAAGGCCATGAGCCCTCAGATTAATAAATCTGTATCCTCAAGAACTCCAGAAACACCCTTGTACCTTTTCCAGTTACTAAGTCTTCCAAGATAATCACTATCCTGATTTCTAACATAATAGATTAATGTTGTTGTTTTAAGAATTTAGTTGAGTGATTTTTGAACATTTGATGTGTTTTGTGTCTTTTTTCTTTTGTTCAACATTATATTTGTAAGTAATATCTGTATCACCATATGGAGTTCTACTTTGTTCATTCTTACTGTTTTTGTCAATTCTTAATATCCCTGCTATGAACATTCTAATAACTGATTTTTGTGGATATGTGTGTATTTTTTTTGTTTTTGTTTTTGTTTTTGTTTTTAAGATTTTATTTATTTACTTGACAGGCAGAATCACAAGTAGGCGGAGAGGCAGGCAGAGAGAGAGGAGGAAGCAGGCTCCCTGCTGAGCAGAGAGCCTGATGCCAGGCTCCATCCCAGGACCCTGGGATCATGACCTGAGCCAAAGGCAGAGGTTTTAACCCACTGAGCCACCCAGGTGCCCCGATATGTGTGTATTTCTGTTGAACATATAACTAGGGTTAGAATTGCTGGATCATAGCGTAATTAGATCACAGTTTTACCTCTCTTCTCTCCAAGCAGCTGTATAAGAGACTTGAAGTTGTTACACAGTCTCAGTAATACTTGGAATTATTATTAGCTATTCTGATAAGTGTGTAGTTGTATATCATTGTGGCTTTAATTTTTAGCTCCTTAATGACTAATAAAATGAAATGGCTTTTTATGTATCATGTGGTTATCTACTTAGATAATCTCTTTAATGTGAAACACTTGGTAAGTTTTTTAGTCTTTTTGCTACTGTAGCTGTATCTCATTAATGTTTATGGGTTCTTTGTACTATGGAAATCAGTCATTTGTCAGTTACCAACATTTTCTCTCTGTGAGTTTTTTTTTTTTTAACTCTATCACTAGAACATTTGATGACCAGATGATCTAATCACTAATACTGTAAATAGTACAATTTTTTATTTTAGGATTAGTTTTTGTGCTCTGCAAAATTTTTGCTTACCACCTGTCATAAAGATATTTCATGTTTTCTTCTGAAAGTTTATTGCTTTATCTGTTATATTTATATTCCCAATCCAGCTAAAATTGACATTTATAAATGTCAAGATTTAGGAATCCAGTTTTCCTTCCTAAGAATCCAGTTGCTTCAGTACTAATTATTAAGAAGATGATCATATTCTTACTACACAGCCATATTGATTACACCATAGATAAGTTGATTCCATGTATGGGAGTCTCTTTCAAGATATTCTTTTAGGGGCGCCTGGGTGGCTCAGTGAGTTAAAGCCTCTGCTTCGGCTCAGGTCATGGTCTCAGGGTCCTGGGATCGAGCCCCACATCGGGCTCTCTGCTCGGCAGGGAGCCTGCTTCCTCCTCTCTCTCTGCATGCCTCTCTGCCTCTTTGTGATCTGCCTGTCAAATAAATAAATGAAATCTTTAAAAAAAAAAGATATTCTCTTTTCTTCCATATTTCATTTATTTAATTTTCTGTATTATTTTCATCTTTATTATTCATTTGTGTTTGATTAGCTTTTTATATATTTTCATTTTTTTTTAGTTTCTATAGACAGGAAGATGAAATTTTGTGACTTATGTTTTTGTATTTATTTATACTCTTTTAGTCTTATCAAGTTTGGGTTTATATAAATTTAATATTATTTTAGATATATATAGATTTGGAACTTTAATGTCTTCCTTTATTTATACTCAAAATAAGAGGAATTATGATGTTATCTTTATTGAAACATAATCTTTATTGAAACATACATGGGGGCGCCTTGGTGGTTCAGGTGGTTAGGCAACTGACTTTGGCTCAGGTCCTGATCCTGGAGTCCCAGGTTTGAGTCCCATGTCAGGCTCCCTGCCTAGCAGGGAGCCCACTTCTCCCTCTGACCATCCTCCATCTTGTGCTCTTTCTCTCATTCTCTGTCTCCTAAATAAATAAATAAAATCTTAAAAAAAAAAAATACAGTACTATGTGCATGTATATGTGCATATGGAAATTGGTAAATGGGAAGATAAATTAACCAGCCATTTTTCTATTTATCAGTTTATTGTATTTATCTATTTACCATATCATTTCCTGTGCTTAGAATTTCTTACATAAACTTTGCACTCTAAATTTTTGGGATTACACTTTTAAGCTAATTTGAGTTAGCTATTTCTGTTATGTGGAATTCAGAGCACTCTAAATTGAATATTTGATTGTAATGTATTGAGGCAAATGTTAGAAGCTGATATTTTTATATGTTTATAAGCAATAAAGGTCTGGGATAAAGAGGTTAAAGTATGGCAAGATGTGGAGATCACTAACCCTACTTGTTACAGAATCCATTTCTGTTCTAGAAGCAATAGAGAAGGTTATCTTTAGGGAACATTATAGGGAACCTATATACTTGAAATATACATACAGTATATATTTAGTATATATAGGGAATCTATATACTTGGAATGGGTAATAAGAACCTCATGCTTGGTACAAGAGGTAGTGTAAATATTTATCAATCTTCAGCATTTTTAAGGACAAATTGAAGATATGAGATGGAGAAGCCAGAATGCAAGAGGAGGACCACTGAAATAAACCAGTTCTTGGTAGAAAGAAAATTTTAAATTGATGTTACCTTTAATACTTAACATGGCAGATGTCTCTCTTTTATACATCCTTAAAAACTATTTTGGGACACTGATTGATGGGGAAGAGACAGGGATTTATCAATCAAGCCAGCAGGGGCTTAACCCATTTCAATCTAGGTAATAAAAACTAGTAGTACCTTCCTTAGTTTGATTAGCGAGGCAACATAGATGTTATGTACATATGAAAGATAAAACCCACGTAAACAACAAATGCAAGTAAATTAGCTTGGCCAGAAACTAATCTATAATGTTCTTTTTAGAAGTCTGAATACATATGTTAATGATCAGCTGAAATATTTTCAAAGTAATTTTAAAAGTATTTTGAAAAGGTGAGCAGTGAGAGGAAAACATGTAAGGTAAAACAAAATCATTTTCAACAGCTCTCCGTTGGGAAGCAGTTTAGCTTGTTTGAAGAACAGATTGAAGAGCCTGAAGGATGAAGATTGGAGCGATTTGGTACAATTACGTTAGAGGAATAATGGTCCTGAAGGCATGATCTTGCATGCCATGCTAATAAACTTTAAATATGATCTAAAAATGAAAAGTAAGTTATTAATCATTTAAATTTGGAAGTCATATAATCCTATTTTCTATATTAAAAGGAAATTTGCCTTTATTTTTTGGAAGGGATAAGAAAGGAACAAAAAGACCAGGGACCAGTTAAATGGAATAATCCAGTCATGAGAAAGGATATCTTAAACTTAATGACTTTGATTAGGTTAATAACACTGGAAACTCATGGAAGTGACTAACTAAGAATGAATTTGGTGGAAGAACTTATGAGAATATGTGAACTGGATACAGAGATGGTATGAATGAGAAATATCAAGATTTCCAATGCTTTGATATTAACAATCAGATGGCAATGGTATGATGGAAGAAGGAATGTCCTCTTAACAATTTGGGGAGCATGAGGCTCTTTTAAGAATCAGATTAAACTCACACACATCTGATCATATTTGCAGGAAATATTAAGGTATTTACGTGCTTGAAAACTGTCCATAGAACCAGAGTTCAATAAATACAATTATGGCAAGTGGCTATTAATAATATGTTCCTTTTCTCTGTGTTTGGTTATGTAAATGGTTGGTCAGCCATGGAATTCATTTCTTAGCTACCCTTGTAGGTGCGCACCTGTGCCTGAAGTACTGATCAGTTGTGTTTGAATGAAAATGACATATGTCCTTACTGCTTAAAAAAATTATTCAAATGTGATTGCTCATGCCCCTTGTTTTCTCCCTTTTTCCCCCCAGTTCTGTGACTTATCTATTTTATAACTGGAAGCTTTTATACTTCTCAATGCCCTTTACCTAATTCATCCATTTCTACCTTCCTCCCCTCTGGCAAATACCAGTTTGTTCTCTGCACTTATTTTTTGTTTATTGTTTTCTTTCTTAGATTCCACATATAAGTGAAATCATGTTGCTTGCCTCTTTCTGTCTGATTTATTTCACTTAGTCTATCGCCCTTTAGGTTTCTCAAAAAATTAAAAATAAAATACCATATGGTCCAATAATTCCACTACTGGATGTTTATCCAAAGAAAATAAAAACACTAATTTGAAAAGATATATGCACCCCCATGTTTATTGCAACATTATTTATAATAGCTGAGATATGGAAGAAGCCAGGTGTCCATTGATAGATGAATGGATAATGAAGGTGTGGAACATCTATGTGGATAATGAAGATGTGGAACAATGGAACATTACTCAGCCATAAAAAGGAATGAAATCTTCCCTCTCTTCCTTCTATTTGAAATACAAACATGGCAGTGGTTGTATTCTGACCATATGCAATAACAACCTAGGTTATGGTGATGAAGAAAAAAAATGGAATCTTAAGCACAGTCCATCTATTCCACTTACACTAGACTACTGTTTGAGAGACAGACAAGCTTCTACCCCATGTTAGCCTTTTCCCCATCTCAGTCACTTGAAAAAAAAAAAAAAAACAACGTATTATATTAACTAACACTTGTTGAAATATATGAAAAATATTGAATTTACATGGCCTTTCTGAGGAGAGATTTTCCAACTTTAATCTTATTTTCAAAGATCCCAATATGATTATTTATTGTTGCTAAAAACACTTTGAAAATTATTTTGGGGGGGATGAAATCCTCTCACATACAGATCATTTTTACATGTACAAAGTACTCTATGGACCATGGAAAAACAAAAACAACATGACAAAAACAATAAAACATTGCCAATTAAAGCTGCTTTAGATGGTAATATTTTCTTCTATAATTTACTGTAGCAATGTATAAACTAGCTTTGGTTTTCATGTTAGCAAATACAAAATCAACAGACCTTCTTCTGAACACAGATGCCTGCTTAATGAATTTGGAACTGGCGTTGCCACAGGTGCACAGTCTATGAATGTTTAATTGCTTGTTCTTGCAAAACCCTGGTGCACTAAATCCAATATGTTTTGCTTGCGCACGTCACTTAGAGAATCTTGTTTTTTGAATCAAGGTTCATATCTCTTCCACCTGTGCATGCCAACACATGGTGACAATAAGGTTGTTCTGGGTATTGAAAGCAGTAAAAGAGCTTGTCAGTTATATTATAAGAAAGTAAAAGAACAAAGTACAATATTGACTGGCTAATTCCAGGAGCTCAGCTTTTTACTGTTTGGACTGATTCTCATCTCACTAAAATTTCGTATCTGCAATGTCCATAAGATGTATTGCTAAATGTAGTCCTATAATATCATTATTGATCAATGAGGACTAATAACTTGTGTTATTTTTGAGTCTAAATTTCCATATCATTCTACATATTCCATAAATGGTCTATTTTCATAGGGTAATGGAAATCATTATTAATAGATTAAATAAACATCAGAATAGCTTACTATCTACTATTTCCATATTTCCAAATGAAATGAGCATAATCCACTAACCCTTTAACCTAACCTTAGTAACTAAGGTAGTCTGGAAGTGAAATTGAGAAATAAAAACAAGAAAACTATATGGCTTTTCAAGGGAACTTTTGCTATTTACTGATCTATTACGCTTTTCACAAAAGAATGATAACATTGACAATTCTGTGATAACTAAGTAAGACATATTACAGTGTTAAACACATATTCATATACCTACATTTATGTGTATAAATGTTATATAATATACATTATGTAGTAATATACATTATGACAAATAATATTCATTAAGTAAAGTGTATGGTCAATAACACATACAACTAATTATTATAAATGTTTTACCTTTGCCAAAAAACCCTGGATGCTCTTCATGAAGTAAGTTATATCTCCTTTTACCTACATTTCTCTATTTGCTCCTTAATATTGCTTTTTTTTTTTTTAGATTTTATTTATTTGACAGACAGATCACAAGTAGGCAGAGAGGCAGGCAGAGAGAGAGAGGCAGAAGCAGGCTCCCCGTTGAGCAGAGAGCCCGATGCGGGGCTTGATCCCAGGACCCTAAGATCATGACCTGAGCCGAAGGCAGAGGATTAACCCACTGAGCCACCCAGCTTCCCCCTTAATATTGCTTTTTAAAACCTGTAATGATTATAGTAGTTTATATTTAGCACTATGCTTTTCTAAGTTATGTTAAAATAATGATCTATTTTTGGTTGCTTTTCCTTAAGTATGGTTTTAAAATAAAACCCTAATATTGAAGTAGATCTTTGTAAATCATATTGAAGAAAGGTTCTAAATTTAAACAACACAAATTGGAGATATTCAGAAAGAATTATCTCCAATTTTTTTCTTCTCACACAAAATTGGTTTTATTAAAGGCTTTAATGAGAATTCATTGAGATAATGTATCCAAAAACAGTTAACAGAAGTCTAATATATTTTAGTAATAAATATTTTCCCTCATGTATTTTAATTTTCCTAATGAGAAAGTACAGAAATAAGATTTCAACTAGGAATATCCAAAGATTATTATGGGACTCAAATCAATTTCATTTGTGACAGGTGCATTTGAGGAAACACCAACCCTGGTACACATGGGTTACTACTGATGTTCACTCATTAAATCAGTAAAAGTAGTGAGGAGGAGGATAATCATACAGCATGACAAAAACTATACAGTGCAAAACGAGAATAAAATCTTTGAGAAACAGAAGTATGAGAGCAAGAAACAGATTCATCCCTTTCCCTCAAAAAGTGTGTTAAGAAATGACAATGGTCAAATGCAAATTAGAATGTTTAAGAGAATAGAAGATCTAAACATGTTACATAATTCTGGAACAATGAAAGTAAAAAAAAAAAAATACTAGGAAAATCAATAAAAACAAAGGAAATGTCTATCAATATTTGTTTCTTTTTGCTCTTATATAGCATGAAGATTGAAGCAGAACAAAATAAATAAATCTGTATTTCTCATTTACAGCAGAAAGGAAAACATCAATGCCATCACAAGGTAAGATTTTATAGGGCATCTAATTTACAAACAGTGAGGGTTTATGTCCAAGAAACAATTATATACTTAGATCCTCAGATAATAGACAGTAGAGATGACTACAGGATAATGTGATTTAAATCATGGTTAAAAGAATTGCATAATAAAGTTAAGATTATTTGAGGACATTTTTGAAAAATTGAATTATATAGTGAGACTGAAAAATTTTCTTTTTTCCTCAGGTAAAGAAAACATAATTTGCCAAGTGTTAACTGGTTGAAATATCCCTAAAGCAGCTCAATAAGAGTATCAGACAAATTTGGTGTAAAAATTAAAAGTGATTTCCAAGTGGAATTTGGTTATGGAGGAATAAGAGAACTCTCCACTGAGGAAATTTCACTCGTGATAAACAGTGAATACTCAGATAAGCCACAGAGCATAATTAAAAGTTCTTCTAGGGACCCGTGGGTGGCTCAGATGGTTAAATGTCTTCCTTCAACTCATGTCATGATCTCTGGGTCCTGGGATCAGGTCTTTGGATCAAGACCTGCTTTGGGGCGGTGGGAGGGTGCTCCTGCTCAGTGGGAGGTCTGCTTCTTTCTCTTCCTCTGCCTTTCACCCCTCTTCATTTTGTCTCTGTCTTTGTTGCAAATGAATATATTTTTTAAAATATTAAATAAATAAATAAATAGATATGATTGCCATATAAGTGTTTTAGTTTTGAAACCTAAGGACATATTTATGCTTCTCCAAAATAGAAAGAGAACGTAATGTTTTAAGAAATCATGGATAAGAGGAGAGAGCAGAGTACGAGCTATTTGTTCAGACAATGCATATACAGTAAAATTACCTAAAAGTGGGAGTGAAGAGAAGGGAGAGAACACATCAAAGCTTTTTTAAATTGTTCTTAGCACTCCTAAGCATGTCTTGACTCTAGAAAAATGAAGATGTATGCTTGCACAAAACCCACACATAAATATTAATAGCAGCTTCTATACACAGATTTTTCATCTGCTTGAGAAATGATTTTTCATTTGTTTTGATAATAGCCAAAGGCTGAAAACAACCCAAATGTATGTCAGTGAATGGTTAAACAGAGTGTGGTACATCTCCACCATAGAATACTACTCAGCAATGAAAGGGAATGAGCTGCTGATATACAAAATAATTTAGATGAATTTGCAGAACATAATGCCAAGTGAAAAGAGCCAATTGTGTATGATATCATTTATGAAATGTTACTGAAAAGAAAAATTTACAGCAAAGAAGAACAGATTGATAGTTTTCAGAGATTAAAGAGAGGGTGCAGGTAGAAAGTGAGTATGACTACAAAAGTGTAACAGGAGGGGGTGACCCTGGGTGGCTCAGTTAGTTGAGCATCCTACTCTTGATTTTGACTCAGAACTTCAGAGTTCTGAGATTGAGCCCTGTGTCCAGGAATGGAGCCTGCTTGGGATTCTCTCTCTCCCTCACACCCTTCCCCACTTCCTCTCTAAATCAAACAAAAAAAAAAAAAAAAGAGAGAGAGAGAGAGAGAGAGAGAGAGAGAAAGGGCAACAGGAAGAATCCTCATGGTAAAGGAAATATTCTACATCTAAATTGTATCAATGTCAGTATTCTAAATGTGATATTATTCTTGGGGGAAACCACATAAAGTGTATGGTATTTCTTAAAACTACAAGTGAATCTACAGTCATAGTAAAATATAAAATTTAGTTAAAAATGATGTAAAGTTTTCAAGAATATGTCAATATTTGGCACATATTTTGGCAATATGCAAACATTCACAATGAAAATGATATAAGGAACAAAGGATGTGGAAACTTTTTTTTTTTTTTAAATTCATACTAGTGCTGAGGGGAGGAGTCAAGATGGTGGAGAAGTAGCAGGCTGAGACTACTTCAGCTAGCTGGAGATCAGTTAGATAGCTTATCTAAAGATTGCAAATACCTGAAAATCCATCGGCAGATCGAAGAGAAGAAGAACAGCAATTCTGGAAACAGAAAAACAACCACTTTCTGAAAGGTAGGACCGGTGGAGAAGTGAATCCAAAGCGACGGGAAGATAGACCCCGGGGGGAGGGGCCGGCTCCCGGCAAGCAGATGATCAACGGCGCACAAAATCAGGACTTTTAAAAGTCTGTTCCGCTGAGGGACATCGCTCCAGAGGCTAAACCGGGGCGAAGCCCACACGGGGTCAGCGTGGCCTCAGGTCCCACAGGGTCACAGAAGGATCGGGGGTGTCTGAGTGTCGCAGAGCTTGTGGGTATTGGAACGGGAAAGCCGGCTACAGAGACAGAGCCGACAGTAAGCTCACAGCTCCTTGTTACCTTGAACCGGTCACAGGCTCGGTGAGCTCGGAGCGCGGCCGGAGGTCAGGCAGACGGGAGTAACTGGGCGCTGTTCTCTGAGGGCGCACTGAGGAATGGGGCCCTGGGCTCTCGGCTCCTCCGGGCCGGAGACCAGGAGGCCGCCATTTGTATTCCCCGTCCTCCGGAACTCTACAGAAAGCACTCAGGGAACAAAAACTCCTGAAAGCAAACCCGAGCGGATTATTCACCCCGGCCCCTGCTAAGGGCGGTGCAAATCCGCCTGGGGCAAAGACACTTGAGAATCACTACAACAGGCCCCTCGCCCAGAAGATCAACAAGAAATCCAGCCGAGACCAAGTTCACCTACCAAGGAGTGCGGTTTAAATACCAAGAGAGCAGCAGAATTCCAGAGGAGGAGAAAGCAAAGCACGGAACTCATGACTTTTTCCCTGTGATATTTTTTAGTCCTGAAGTTAATTTAATTTTTTTCTTTTTCATTTTTTTTCTCACCTTCTGTTTAAATTTTTTTTAACTTTTACCCTTTTCTTTTTTAACGTTTTTTAACTAGTTTATCTAATATATATATTTTTTCTTTTTTACATTTTTCTTATTTGTTTTCTTTTTTTAAATTCTTTTCTTTATTTTTTCTTTCTTCCTTTTTGAACCTCTTTTTATCCCCTTTCTCCCCCCTCACGATTTGGGATCTCTTCTAATTTGGTTAAAGCATATTTTCCTGGGGTTGTTGCCACCCTTTTAGTATTCTACTTGCTCCTTCGTATACTCTTATCTGGACAAAATGACAAGACGGAAAAATTCAACACAAAAAAAAAGTACAAGAGGCAGTACCGAAGGCTAGGGACTTAATCAATACAGACATTGGTAATATGTAGATCTAGAGTTCAGAATGACAATTCTCAAGGTTCTAGCCAGGCTCAAAAAGGCATGGAAGATATTAGAGAAACCCTCTTGGGAGATATAAAAGCCCTTTCTGGAGAAATAAAAGAACTAAAATCTAACCAAGTTGAAATAAAAAAAGCTATTAATGAGGTGCAATCAAAAATGGAGGCTCTCACTGCAAGGATAAATGAGGCAGAAGAAAGAATTAGTGATATAGAAGACCAAATGACAGAGAATAAAGAAGCTGAGCAAAAGAGGGACAAACAGCTACTGGACCACGAGGGGAGAATTTGAGAGATAAGTGCCACCATAGGATGAAACAACATTAGAATAATTGGGATTCCAGAAGAAGAAGAAAGAGAGAGGGGAGCAGAAGGTATACTGGAGAGAATTATTGGGGAGAATTTCCCCAATATGGCAAAGGGAATGAGCATCAAATATCAGGAGGTTCAGAGAACGCCCCTCAAAATCAATAAGAATAGGCCCACACCGCGTCACCTAATAGTAAAATTTACAAGTCTCAGTGACAAAGAGAAAATCCTGAAAGCAGCCCGGGAAAAGAAGTCTGTAACATACAATGGTAAAAATATTAGATTGGCAGCTGACTTATCCACAGAGACCTGGCAGGCCAGAAAGAGCTGGGATGATATTTTCAGAGCACTAAAGGAGAAAAACATGCAGCCAAGAATACTATATCCAGCTAGGCTATCATTGAAAATAGAAGGAGAGATTAAAAGCTTCCAGGACAAACAAAAACTGAAAGAATTTGCAAACACCAAACCAGCTCTACAGGAAATCTTGAAAGGGGTCCTCTAAGCAAAGAGAGAGTCTACAAGTAGTAGATCAGAAAGGAACAGAGACCATATACAGTAACAGTCACCTTACAGGCAATACAATGGCACTAAATTCATATCTCTCAATAGTTACCCTGAATGTTAATGGGCTAAATGCCCCTGTCAAAAGACACAGGGTATCAGAATGGATAAAAAAACAAAACCCATCTATATGTTGCCTCCAAGAAACTCATTTTAAGTCCGAAGACACCTCCAGATTTAAAGTGAGGGGTGGAAAAGAATTTACCATGCTAATGGACATCATAAGAAAGGAGGAGTGGCAATCCTTATATCAGATCAATTAGATTTTAAGCCAAAGACTATAATAAGAGATGAGGAAGGACACTATATCATCCTTAAAGGGTCTGTCCAACAAGAAGATTTAACAATTTTAAATATCTATGACCCCAACGTGGGAGCAGCCAACTATATAAACCAATTAATAACAAAATCAAAGAAACACATCAACAATAATACAATAATAGTAGGGGACTTTAACACTCCCCTCACTGAAATGGACAGATCATCCAAGCAAAAGATCAGCAAGGAAATAAAGGCCTTAAACGACACACTGGACCAGATGGACATCACAGATATATTCAGAACATTTCATCCCAAAGCAAAAGAATACACATTCTTCTCTAGTGCACATGGAACATTCTCCAGAATAGATCACATCCTCGGTCCTAAATCAGGACTCAACCGGTATCAAAAGATTGGGATCATTCCCTGCATATTTTCAGACCACAATGCTCTAAAGCTAGAACTCAACCACAAAAGGAAGTTTGTAAAGAACCCAAATACATGGAGACTAAACAGCATCCTTCTAAAGAATGAATGGGTCAACCGGGAAATTAAAGAAGAATTGAAAAAAATCATGGAAACAAATGATAATGAAAATACAACAGTTCAAAATCTGTGGGACACAACAAAGGCAGTCCTGAGAGGAAAATATATAGCGGTACAAGCCTTTCTCAAGAAACAAGAAAGGTCTCAGGTACACAATCTAACCCTACACCTAAAGGAGCTGGAGAAAGAACAAGAAAGAAACCCTAAGCCCAGCAGGAGAAGAGAAATCATAAAGATCAGAGCAGAAATCAATGAAATAGAAACCAAGAAAACAATAGAACAAATCAACGAAACTAGGAGCTGGTGCTTTGAAAGAATTAATAAAATTGATAAACCCCTGGCCCGACTTATCAAAAAGAAAAGAGAAAGGACCCAAATAAAAAAAAAATCATGAATGAAAGAGGAGAGATCACAACTAACACCAAAGAAATACAAACTATTATAAGAACATGCTATGAGCAACTCTACGCCAACCAACTTGACAATCTGGAAGAAATGGATGCATTCCTAGAAACATATAAACTACCACAACTGAACCAGGAAGAAATAGAAAGCCTGAACAGACCCATAACCAGTAAGAAGATTGAAACAGTCATTAAAAATCTCCAAACAAACAAAAGCCCAGGGCCAGACGGCTTCCCGGGGGAATTCTACCAAACATTTAAGGAAGAACTAATTCCTATTCTCCTGAAACTGTTCCAAAAAATAGAAATGGAAGGAAAACTTCCAAACTCATTTTATGAGGCCAGCATCACCTTGATCCCAAAACCAGACAAGGATCCCCTCAAAAAAGAGAGCTATAGACCAATATCCTTGATGAACACAGATGCGAAAATACTCAACAAAATACTAGCCAATAGGATTCAACAGTACATTAAAAGGATTATTCACCACGACCAAGTGGGATTTATTACAGCGCTGCAAGGTTGGTTCAACATCCGCAAATCAGTCAATGCGATACAACACATCGATAAAAGAAAGAACAAGAACCATATGATACTCTCAATAGATGCTGAAAAAGCATTTGACAAAGTACAGCATCCCTTCCTGATCAAAACTCTTCAAAGCGTAGGGATAGAGGGCACATACCTCAATATCATCAAAGCCATCTATGAAAAACCCACCGCAAATATCATTCTCAATGGAGAAAAACTGAAAGCTTTTCCGCTAAGGTCAGGAACACAGCAGGGATGTCCATTATCACCACTGCTATTCAACATAGTACTAGAGGTCCTAGCCTCAGCAATCAGACAACAAAAGGAAATTAAAGACATCCAAATCGGCAAAGAAGAAGTCAAATTATCACTCTTCGCAGATGATATGATACTATATGTGGAAAACCCAAAAGACTCCACTCCAAAACTGCTAGAACTTGTACAGGAATTCAGAAAAGTGTCAGGATATAAAATCAATGCACAGAAATCAGTTGCATTTCTCTACACCAACAGCAAGACAGAAGAAAGAGAAATTAAGGAGTCAATCCCATTTACAATTGCACCCCAAACCATAAAATACCTAGGAATAATCCTAACCAAAGAGGCACAGAATCTATACTCAGAGAACTATAAAGTACTCATGAAAGAAATTGAGGAAGACACAAAGAAATGGAAAAATGTTCCATGCTCCTGGATTGGAAGAATAAATATTGTGAAAATGTCTATGCTACCTAAAGCAATCTACACATTTAATGCAATCCTATCAAAGTACCATCTATCTTTTTCAAAGAAATGGAACAAATAATTCTAAAATTTATATGGAACCAGAAAAGACCTCGAATAGCCAAAGGGATATTGAAAAAGAAAGCCAACGTTGGTGGCATCACAATTCCGGACTTCAAGCTCTATTACAAAGCTGTCATCATCAAGACAGCATGGTACTGGCACAAAAACAGACACATAGATCAATGGAACAGAATAGAGAGCCCAGAAATAGACCCTCAACTCTATGGTCAACTAATCTTCGACAAAGCAGGAAAGAATGTCCAATGGAAAAAAGACAGCCTCTTCAATAAATGGTGCTGGGAAAATTGGACAGCCACATGCAGAAAAATGAAATTGGACCATTTCCTTACACCACACACAAAAATAGACTCAAAATGGTTGAAGGACCTCAATGTGTGAAAGGAATCCATCAAAATCCTTGAGGAGAACACAGGCAGCAACCTCTTCGACCTCAGCCGCAGCAACATCTTCCTAGGAACAACGCCAAAGGCAAGGGATGCAAGGACAAAAATGAACTATTGGGATTTCATCAAGATCAAAAGCTTTTGCACAGCAAAGGAAACAGTTAACAAAATCAAAAGACAACTGACAGAATGGGAGATATTTGCAAACGACATATCAGATAAAGGACTAGTGTCCAGAATCTATAAAGAACTTAGCAAACTCAACACCCAAAGAACAAATAATCCAATCAAGAAATGGGCAGAGGACATGAACAGACATTTCTGCAAAGAAGACATCCAGATGGCCAACAGACACATGAAAAATTGCTCCATATCACTCGGCATCAGGAAAATACAAATCATAACCACAATGAGATATCACCTCACACCAGTCAGAATGGCTAAAATCAACAAGTCAGGAAATGACAGATGCTGCCGAGGATGCGGAAAAAGGGGAACCCTCCTACACTGTTGGTGGGAATGCAAGCTGGTGCAACCACTCTGGAAAACAGCATGGAGGTTCCTCAAAATGTTGAAAATAGAACTGCCCTATGACCCAGCAATTGCACTATTGGGCATTTACCCTAAAGATACTAACGTAGTGATCCAAAGGGGCACGTGCACCCGAATGTTTATAGCAGCAATGTTCACAATAGCCAAACTATGGAAAGAACCTAGATGTACATCAACAGATGAATAGATCAAGAAGATGTGGTATATATACACAATGGAATACTATGCAGCCATCAAAAGAAATGAAATCTTGCCATTTGCGACAACATGGATGGAACTAGAGCATATCATGCTTAGCGAAATAAGTCAAGCAGAGAAAGACAACTATCATATGATCTCCCTGATATGAGGAAGTGGTGATGCAACACGGGGGCTTAAGTGGGTAGGAGAAGAATAAATGAAACAAGATGGGATGGGAGGGGGACAAACCATAAGTGACTCTTAATCTCACAAACAAACTGAGGGTTGCTGGGGGGAGGGGGTTAGGGAGAAGGGGGTGGGATTATGGACATTGGGGAGGGTATGTGCTTTGGTGAGTGCTGTGAAGTGTGTAAACCTGGTGATTCACAGACCTCTACCCCTGGGGATAAAAATATATGTTTATAAAAAAATAAAAAATTAAAGAAAAAATTCATACTAGTGCTTATAAGAGAAGGAAAAAAATATAAATAAATAAATAGAAGGAAGATGGAGGTATTGGAAGGAGTCATGAGATATATAAGAAACCTGCATGCTATTAAATATAGGTTCCCAAGCAAACCATTAGACCAAAATAAAACACAGTTTTGATTTTTCATGTATTTGTTTCAATATTCTGAAGTAAAAAATTGAGTTGAAGAAACACCTGGACTTATTATTATTGTCTAACATTTTTAAAAATGTGTTTTATTTTTGGGACACCTGGGTGGCTGACTGAGTAAGCGTCTGCCTTCAGCTCAGGTCATGATCCCATGGTCCTGGATGGGTTCCCACATCTGGTTCCTTGCTGAGTGGGAAGCCTGCTTCTCCCTCTGCCTGCTGCTTCCTCTTCTTTATACTCTCTCTCTCTGGTAAATAAAATATTTTTAAAAAAGATACTTAAAAAATAATATAAAATTGGGGCACCTGGGTGGCTCAGTGGCTTAAGCCTCTGCCTTCAGCTCAGGTCATTATCCTAGGGTGGTGAGATGGAGCCCCGCATTGGGCTTTCTGCTCAGCAGGGAGTCTGCTTCCTCCTCTCTCTCTGCCTGCCACTCTGCCTGAGGCTGATGGAAACTCCCAGCTCCAGCCCCTTTCTGTTGCTGGCTCCCCTTTGCTCCAGCAAAGGAAAGACCAAATAGCCATCTCATTTGACTAAGATAAGATAACAAGTCATTGCTCCTGCTGAGAGAGAGGGAACAAGACCACTTGATCTTAGCCAAAAGTCAGAGAGGTGATGAGAGGGAACAAGACCCATGCCCAATCCTACTTGAATAAGAAAAGAAAGAGAAACAGGCCCCTTGGTTATTTAACATTCTCCTGACAGACCTCCACATAGATTATACTTCCAAGTGAAAGGGCCATTTGGCCTTAAGAGACTGGGAAAGAGTCTGGGGCTTGAGAGACCTCAAAAACACCCTCTTACCATCCCCTATTGCCTGTAACCATAAGAACTCACTCCTAACCGGTCGGGGGCTCAGTCTTTGGGAACGATCCCACTGAGCCTGCTAGCATTAATAAAGCTGTGTTCTCCCATCTCTCCGTGTGCCATTTGGGTTTCCTTGGTCACCTCAAATTTTCCACAACATGCCTATTTGTGATCTCTCTCTCTCTATCAAATAAATAAATAAAATCTTTAAAAAAAATTTTTTTTAATTGTTTTACTTTTATTTCTAGTCCCAATTCTTAATCACCACCAGCACCCTATCTTTTGTGTTTAATGTATTTTCTTTGAATACACTATTGGTTTGGTTATTTAGTTCTGCACAGGTGCAAATGCACACACACACACACACACACACACACCTTGTCAAATATCCTTACATGTGCACATACACAGACATTCACAAAAAATTGATCTGTGTACTTAAAGTTTGTTTCTTTTTTTAAGATTTTATTTATTTATTTGAGAGAAAGTGTGTGAGAGGAAGAGTTCTCACAAGCAGGGAGGAGGGGCAGAGGGAGAGAGAGAATGATTGACTGCTTTTCTTTGAGGGCTCACTAAGGAGTGGGGCCCTATGTTCTCAGTTCCTCCAGGCCCAGAGATTTGGGAGGGCACCATTTTCATTCCTGTCCTCCAAAACTGTACCAAAGCTTTCAGGGAATAAAAACAACCTAGAGCAAACCCAAGGAGATTACTTAGTTTGGCCCCTGGCAAGGGTGGAGCAATTCCACCTTGGGCAAAGACATTTAAGAATAACTGCAACAGGACCCTCCTCCAAAAGATTAGTAAGAACATCCAGCCAAGACCAAGTTTATTGATTGATGAGAACTGCAAAATTCCCTGAGCAGGGAGTTCAACTGGGGGCTCTATCCCAGGATCCTGGGATCATGACCCTAGCCAAAGGTAGATGCTCAACTGACCGAGCCAGCCAGCTGCTCCTTAAAGTTTTTATAAGTAATAATTTGATATAAATTAATTTCATGTTTATTTTTATCTAGAATTTTATTTTTATTATCTGCTTTTATTTTTATGTGAACAAATGTTCCTTCCTTCTGATTACAACAGATATCCCGTCAAAAGCATAGGTACAAATTACTTCACCATTATCTGCAATAAGCAGATTAACCTCCATGTTTTGCTAACAGACATGATGTGGCAATAAGCATTCTAATGTGTGTCTTTTTATTCTTCTTTACAAGATCTCTCTTGAAGTGATTATATATTTTCATATTTTAAAAAATACGCTTTCATATACAAAGCTAAAGAATTACCACTGAGAGATGTGGATTTTGATAGAGATTGCATTGAATGTATAAATTGATCTGAGCAGCATAGATATTTTATAAAAACCATCTTTTTTTTTTTAAAGATTTTATTTATTTATTTGAGAGAGAGAGAGAGAGCATGAGAGGAAAGAGGTCAGCGGGAGAAGCAGACTCCCTGCCGAGCAGGGAGCCTAATGTGGGACTCGATCCCAGGACTCCAGGATCATGACCTGAGCTGAAGGCAGTCGCTCAACCAACTGAGTCACCCAGGCACCCGCAGCATAGGCATTTTAACAATGTTTATTCTTCCAATCCATGAACATGGAATGTTTTTCCATCTCTTTGTGTCTTCCTTACTTTCTTTCGTAAGTGTTCTATAATTTCTAGAGTACAGATACTTTACCTCTTTGGTTAGGTTTATTCGTAGGTATCTTATAGTTGTTGGAGTAATTGTAAATGGGATCGATTCCTTAATTTGCTTACATTGTTAGTGTATACAATTAGTCACATTGTTAGTGTATAGAAATGCAACTGATTTCTGTGCATTGATTTTATATTTTGCCACGTTGCTGAATTCCTGTATGAGTTCTAGAAATTTTGGGATAGAGTCTTTTGGGTTTTCCACATGAAGTATCATGTCATCTGTGGAAAGGAAGTGGGTGGGGAATGGGGTAATTGGGTAATAGGCATTAAAGAAGACATGTGAGGTGATGAGCACTGGGTGTTATATGCAACTAATAAGTCATTGAATGCTTTTAATAACTAAAAATTAACGATGTAGTATATGTCACCTAATTGAATTAGATTTTTAAAAAAGATGTGAATTTTAAAAAATGTAATATATGTATGAAAGCAAAATGAATAAGACAAATTTAATGTAACTAAAGATAAAGTGATAAGAAAATAGTAAGATAATGAAACAGATTAATATTTTATTCATAGTCATTTTACAAAAGGTCATAGGAAAAAGAGAAGGTAGTAACTTTCATATAAAATCATACAGGTTTGGGGCACCTGGGTGGTTCAGTGGATTAAGCCTCTGCATTCGGCTCAGGTCCTGGGATTTAGCCCCTTGTGCTCTCTGCTCAGCGGGGAGCAAGCTTTCCCCTCTTTCTTTTTGCCTGCCTCTCTGCCTACTTATAATCTCTGTTTGTCAAATAAATAAATAAAATCTTTAAAAAAATAAAATCATACAGGTTAAAGAAAAATAAATGGGAACAGAAATGTTTAAGGATACATAATTCATATGTAAACATGAAATAGGCATTAAAGTGTCTGACAAAATGTAAGATAAAAAACAAAACTGCATCAAAAAATTTAAGTGTATTGAAAAACTAGGCCAAATAGAGTTATAAAAAAAAATTATTACTATTAAAACAAGAACTTCTCAACTTAAATCTAATACCACAAAACAATTTTCTTGAGGGGATTCTGGGAGGAAATAAATAATAAGTCATTTTGAAATAGCAATTGTGGAAAATTGTATTTCTATTTGGATACAGGTATGATGTTCTAAAAGTTAGGAAGATAGTTAAACTATGGATTACCTAGGTAAAGACTGTATGATGTTTTTATTTTAATTAATTAATTAATTTATTTATTTATTTTGAAGATTTTATTTATTTATTTGACAGAGAGAGACACAGCAAGAAAGGAAACACAAGCATGCAGAATGGGAGAGGGAGACGCAGGCTTCCCGCTGAGCAGGGATCCCAATGCTGAGCTTGTTCCCAGGATCCTGGAATCATGACCTGAACCAAAGGCAGATGCTTAACAAGTGAGCCTCCCAAGCACCCAGTGTGCTGTTTTTTAAAATCCAAAATTAGGAATGAACTCTGAAAACAGGAAAAAAATGTTAAAATAAATAGCATAAGAAAAATCTAACTACATTAAAACATTTGAAAAACAGTAAAAATTTGGAATATTTTTAATATGATATGCCCTCTCTGACAAAATGCTTATGGAATTCATGGGAATTCAATTAGCAGCAAATCAAATGCATTCATTTTATAATAAAATTTGTGAAGAAAACATGTAATTGTCAAATAATAATTAAATAGAAAAGAAATCACAAATATAAATTTGAGATACATATCTTCATATATGAATGTTTTCCAAATATTAAAAAAGTGTTTCATAGCTAAGCAATCTTGTTTATGACAATGCATACTATCATTAAATGGATAAAGAGAAAAACAGTGAAGTGGTTAAAAAAAATGAAAAGTAAATTAATATAGATGAAAATAAATATATTAACTATGTCTTTTGTGCAATTTATAAATACTTCTATTTAAAACAGTTATATGATCAGGTGAATTAAAAATAAAACACTATTAAAACCATATATGTGTAAAGGTTAAGATATTTTATTGAAAAAGTCTTACATACAAAAGTGTAGAAATCAGTAGAACAACCTTTCTTTTTTTGCCCACTTGACTTTTTTTTTTACTTTTAAATTAAGTGTGCATAAGGTACTGGAAACCAGTGATTTTTAGTTCAATAAAAACTAAAAGCTAGCATGGACCTATCATTTTATTTTCTGTTTTCTCATAGAAAATCATCAATTTAAAGTTGTACCTTTGTTAGCTGTAGGTTACCAGTTAGCCTTTTCAAAATCCTATTTTCTATCACTCCAGTAACCACACTACTTAAAATAGCCTCAAATTTGATCCCTGCTGAATCATGATAAGCAAAGCAAAACTTGGGAACTTCTATTAGTGCTGGTTATGTGTTAATTGAGATGGGCAAATATTGATTCCCTGCCAAGGGAATCAAAACGGAATTGACTTTAAATCAGAGAACTATAAATCTTAGTGTAAGGAATTTTTTTAATTTTTTTTTTAAGCACAAAGCATCAAACATACTCTGCTGGCTAATTATATCACTTATAATTGCTAAATCACAAATATGACAACTCTTTCATTTATTCCAGTGTATGTGTTTAAAACCCTCTTTGAAATTCTGGGCATGTTTTATTCACATAAGTAGATATTTTTTTCTATTGCAAAATTTATCCTGAAAATTCATCCTTTTTTTTTTTTTTTAAACCCAGCTACGCACAAAACAGTATAACATTTAAAAATAGTCCACTGTTCTTCCTCATGACACCTCTTTACGGTGTCATGCTACTTCCCCAGGTTGGTTTGAAGCCAATAATGATTCATACAGGAATTTTCCATTTGTGGATAATTATGAAGGGTCATTTCACTTCCAGAGCCTCCCATTGGAATAGCTGAGGACTTCACTGGGATTGGACTTTTTCTTTCTGCCTAATTCTTAATAGAATTATTATTATTTTTAATATAACTTATAAGTTATATTTATATATATAAAATTTATATATTATAATATATATAATTTATATATATATAATTTATATATATATAAATAAGTTATATTAATTTCTCTCATATCAAGAGAAAGATGGAGATCAAGCTCAGGACTGAATGGTAAGTATCCAAGTTCAAAGAAGGTAAAGTCAATGAAAATAGCCTGGTCTTTCAAGATCATGGTTCTGATTAGTAAAGACTAAGACATAAGATGATAATTAAACTGTCCTGACATTCCTGGAAATCTTGACTCTCAAGATTCCCTTGGACATCTTGATCCTGTGCAACTGACTCATTTCTTCATTTTGATGAATAGTGTTTCTGCTTATTTTTTTTTTAAGATTTTATTTATTTATTTGACAGACAGAGATCACAAGTAGGCAGAGAGGCAGAGAAGCAGTCAGAGAGAGGATGAAGCAGGCTCCCTGTGGAGCAGAGAATCTGATGTGGGGCTCCATACCAGGACCCTGGGATCATGACCTGAGCCGAAGACAGAGGCTTTAACTCACTGAGCCACCCAGGTGCCCCAACTTCTGCTTATTTTTGAAAATTGCTCCTGCAAGGCAATATCCACCCCCAAGAATATTATGTATTCTCTGATTGTTGGTAAAGTTCAACAGATTTATTTGATCAAGCTTGAAAACTGTATTACTCAAACATGCTCTATACTTAAATGTGTGTTTTTAAACATTTATTTATTTTAGAGAGAGAGAGAGAGTGAGAGCAAGAGAAAGAGAGCACAGAAGGGATGCAAAGGGAGAGGAAGAAAAAGAATTCCAAGCTGACACCCTATGGAGCAGAGACCTGGGCTCAATCTCATGACCTTGAGATCAACACCTGAGCTGAAATCAAGAGTGTTGCTTAACTGACTGAGCCACCCAGGCATCTTAAATATTTTTTGTACTGCGAAGTTAATTTTTAAATTTTATATTACTACATTATGTTGCATTTGTCATATTTTGATGTTATGTATTTTGATGTATGCTTATCTTTACAAGTGATTCTTATTAAATTGTGTATTTAATCAATATGAAATATTGTCATTTGTGCTATGGTAAGATCTTTAATTTTAACTGTTTTTTTCTGATAATAATATTGATTCACCTGTTTTCTTGATAGTCTCATTTGCTGGATGTATCATTTTCCATTCATTAATTTTCAACTCTTCTTGTTCTTTTAGATGTCTCCTAAAGTAAGATCAAGTACCATATTTTTTTTGTCTAACTTAATTTCACCGTTTTTTACTTTTGGTTTTTTGTTGTTGTTGTCTTTTTTTTTTTTTTTTTTTTTTTTTTTTTTTTTTAAAGATTTTATTTATTTATTCGACAGAGAGAGATCACAAGTAGGCAGAGAGGCAGGCAGAGAGAGAGGAGGAAGCAGGCTCCCTGCTGAGCAGAGAGCCCGATGCGGGACTCGATCCCAGGACCCTGAGATCATGACCTGAGCCGAAGGCAGCGGCTTAACCCACTGAGCCACCCAGGCGCCCTTTTTTTTTTTTTTAAAGAGAGAGAGAAACAGCATGCCAGCAGGGAAGGGCAGTGGGAGGGAAAGCATCCTAAGTAGGGGCTTGATCTCATGACCTTGACATTATGACCTAAGCCAAAATTAAGCAACACTTAACGGACTCAGCCACCCAGGTTCACCTCAATTTCTTCTGCTTTTTAATGAAGGATTTAAGCAATTTATACATTGTATATATTTTTTTATTTATGATAGTCCTTTTTTTGTTTGTTTGTTTTATTTCTGGTGATCTACAAAATTCTTTCCAATACCCATCCATTTTTTAATGTCCCAGAATTTGGTCATGCTAGTACTACATTCCACTGCAAACTCAGAAAAATTAATTGCACAGAAATACATATATTTGCGTCTGAATTTGACAAGAAGTATATTACATTTTTCTTCCTCTATGCCCGGAAATTCTTACTTTGGGATTATCTGGGTGTTTTTTTCCATATCTTTGTTCATTTTATAAAGTTATGCAAAAATACTTATGTCAAATTACACTTTACAAGATTCCTTTCTCACTACTTATTATGAATTGAATTGTGTCTACCCCAAAAACATACATTTAAGTCCTAAGCCTCAGAATGTTACTTCTTTTGAATATAGGGTCATTGGATATACAATAATTTTAGGTCATACTAAAGCAGGTGGGATCCTAATCCAGTACAACTTGTGTCCTTCATAAAAAGGGGAAATTTTCAGTAGACATGTGCACAGGAAGAACAGGGTATGGAAATAAAGGAAGATATCAAGATGATACTTCTATAAGCCAACCAACACCAAAAATTTCTAGCAAACCATCAGAAGCTAGGAGAGAGGCATGGAACAGGTTCTTCCTAACAGTCCTCAGAAGGAACCAGCCTTGTTGACACTTTGATCTCACAGTTTTAGCTTCTGTAATGCTGAGGACATAAACAATTTCTAATTGTTTATGCCACGAGTTTATGGTATTTTGTATGGAAACCCAAGGCAATTAGTATACTACTATTTTTAAAGTATTTTTCATCTTTTCCTCTCTGCTTCTCTTTAGCCCATGTAATTATTCTGTCACACATTTCTGTACCCTGTACCCTGTAACATATCTTACTTTGACTGTGAAGATAGTCACGAGATCTTGATGATAAATGAGCCCCTTACCATGATTCTCATCTTACTCCAATTTGTCTTTCACATTGGTTTCGTTTTCCAAACTCATGCTTATCGAGAACATTTTCCAATATTCAGACTTATAGGTCCAGTTTTGACTTCAGTCTTCCACAGCTGATATAATTTCATCTCTTGGAATCTTCTGAATTGACTCTGTCTGGTGATCTGTACTCTCCTCAACTTAGCTGGTGTCAGATAAAGTTCAGTTTTGATTTAGGTAATAAATGCAGGTCAAATCTTACAGAATGTGTTGCTCTGATTGTTTTTTCTCCAAAAATATTTTTTAAATTTTTTTTTAAGATTTTATTTATTTATCAGAGAGAGAGAGGGTGAGAGAGCGAGCACAGGCAGACAGAATGGCAGGCAGAGGGAGAAGCAGGCTCCCCACCGAGCAAGAAGCCCGATGTGGTACTCGATCCCAGGACGCTGGGATCATGACCTGAGCCGAAGGCAACCACCCAACCAACTGAGCCACCCAGGCATCCAAAAATATTTTTAAAGCTTTATCAAAGCAATTGAGCATATTTGAAGATACTTAAATCTATTCTTTTTCCAGCTGTATATTTTGAGAGAAATGTTTTTGGGTGGGCATATAGAAGTATAAATTTGATGGCAACCTAGGTGAGTACTAGAGTTTACTAGAGTACTCTAGTACTAGAGTACTAGAGTCAGAGTTTCTGACTCTGTAACAATTTTTGCAGTTTTACAATTTAGAGATACACAGTTGACCTTTGAAGAATAGGGGTTTGAACTGTGCAGGTCCACTTATATGCAGAATTCTTACAGTATAATTATGTAAATGTATTTTCTTCTATGATTTTCTTAATAATTTATTAATAGTTTATATAATATATAATTATATATTATATATAATTATATAGTAATAATTTCTTAATAGTTTATTCTACTATAAGAATACAGTATATAATACATAAAACATTAAAAATATGCATTAGTTGATTATGTTATTGCCTCTGGACAACAGTGGGCTATTAGTAAAGTTTTGGGAAAATCAAAAGTTATACATGGATTTTTGACCATGCAGAGTAGTTGGTGTCCCTAACCTTGTGTTGTTCAAGGATCAACTGTAATTGGATCCTGGCTGAGATTATCAATAAGTTGAAACTTTTGACTATATCTTTTGGAACTGTCTACCTTTTTCCTTTGGTTTTCATTCCTTTTTATGGGGGATGGGTATGTGTTATGTTAATGAGGTGCATGTAAGTATCAGTCCAGAGATATGCTTCACTATCCAGATAAATTAATAATTTAGTGACAGAAAACCTTGGTATGTGTTCATTTTTTTTTTTTTTAAAGATTCTATTTATTTGACAGAGATCACAAGTAGGCAGAGAGGCAGGTAGAGAGAGAGAGGAAAGGAAGCAGGCTCCCTGCTGAGCAGAAAGCCTGATACAGGGCTCGATCCCAGGGCCCTAAGATCATGACCTGAGCTGAAGGCAGAGGCTTTAATCCACTGAGCCACCCAGGCACCCTGGTATATGTTCATTTTGAAGACAGAACTTATACTGCCAAAGATTCATCTTATTATTATCCTTATTGTTTTTGTATTCATTGTCAATTTAAAGTAGAGAGAGTAAATCAAGCATGTTTAGCTCCTGGACATGATAATATTCAAGGACAGTTTTTAATGCTATTTAATTCACTTTGTCCACAAAACAAAGTCAATAATGTTGAATACATAACTAGTCTTTTATTTTAATTGTACATTGATTTTTTTATATTAGGATAAAGGTGCTAAAGGTATAAAAAAGAGAAACAAAAAAATTCCAATACTTTTCCTTAATATAAAGATTAAGATATTAGAATATAAATTAACTTTTAAATAATAATTATTACTCAAATCAAACTATTTTTTCAAAGAAAAGATTTATTAAATTAGATACATCAGCTATAATTTTAATATGAGGTTACATTTTTTTTTACACTGTTTTAAATACAGTTTTAGCACTTCATGGTACGCTTAATTGCATAAAATACATATTCCAGCATATATCCCTTTAGGGGGATTTTGTTAGCCAAGGCAAATTGGTGAGAGGCATGATAATGTAGATAAATGGGTAATGACAGATACTTTTTTTTCAGAATTAATTCACATGAAAATGAGACTAGGAAATGGTGAGAATTATGCATAAGTCATCTTTCTTAGTCTCTTTTTCCATAAGTTTTATAGAGCTAGGTAATATTTCTTCAATATGCCAGTCTGTAACTGAGTTCCAGCTTAAGGAAAACACCCAAACTTCTATTAGAACTACAGTGCTACCTATAGTTTTAGTTGGTGGGAAGTTATTGTGTTTCTTCTAATCTCTATTTATTTTCTATTGGATCTTTTAAAAAAATAAAAGATTATCTATCTCTTTTGTTTCTTTTGAATAAATTTAACTTAGCTCTTTTTGTGTATGTTTTGTGGATGTGCATGCTTATGTGAATAAATGCTAACAGTATAACTTAAGTGAGAGAATATACACTCTTATGTCATATTTTTCATATTATTGCAAACTATACATTCTTGAACTGAAAAGTATCTTCCAGTTCATTAGCAAATGGCAAACCGAAATTTATATGTAATATATTTTTTACATGGTCAGAATGTTTTGAGTTAAATATGCAATAAGTTGGAGATAATCTTTTGCTCTTCACTGAGACTTGGCCATATCAATAATTCAATGACAGGAATTAGCTTTATCCAAGTAAAATATATCAGTTGGACTAATCATTATTAAGCTCAAATCTCTCCTGAATTAATCTAAAATAGGTTCCTACTTCAAAGATGGGTTTTTCAGAGAATCACTGAGGGTTTTCTTTATTGGGTGTACATTCCTTGTGGAGTGGAAGCACTTACTACAATTCTAAGCCCTTTCTAGCTATGGTAATTGGCTGCTATGATTGGCACATCTTTCCAACTGATGAACTGAAACTAACTTCCCTTTGACTCTAGAATAAAAGAAGACTTAGTAACAACTCATCATAAACAAAATCTAGCCAAATGTTTACAATCCCTTTTTTACTTAGAGGAGCATCTCTCCTGTGTGAAAATAAGCTGCCCTGGGACCAGGATGGGAAAGCAGAGTGGTTGGGTGGTAGTAATAGCTATTGATTTCTTCTGTCTCTGAACTTACCTATTTTTTTCTTGATGTACCTGATTCTAAGGCCTACATTTATACATACCATAACCAGAAAAATAAAAGTTGCATAAACTTGTTCACACTACTTTTAAAACCTAGATAGACCTGTGTATAAATCTTTGTATACTCCCTAGAACAGCAGCAAAAACATAGTAGTCTTGTAACTCAATGCTGAGTGAGTTAAGTAGAGAGGGTAACCCAGGAGAGTTTCAATTCCTTTTCTCTTTCCAGCCAGTTCTGCAATGTCACCTATGATCTACATGCAAATTATATCTAAATTTCTCCTGAACTCAGAAACACCAGATATCGGTGAAAGAGGGTGTTTAAAAGATGGAGCGTGCAATTTAGCTAAAAAAGGAGAGTGAGGAGAGGAAAACATGATGAACATACACAAGTTAGTTGTATGAATTGTATTAAGGTTTTGCTGAAGTCAAAGGATAGTTGTTTTGCTAGTGGGTAAGAAACCTAAAAGACTAGAACACTAAGTTGGAGAGGGGAAACCTCAATTTCAAGAGGAGGTATCCAAATTCATACATAAGCAAGGGAGTTCATAGGGACCCCCACTGGAGAAGATTCTTGGAGTTCAGGAACAAAAAATTAAAGAGCTTTGATACCGGATAGATTGTCTATTCTACTTAAGTCATTCTACATGACAGTAGGTCATAGGATTGGAAAGGTAGATTAGGTCAAGTTCCAAACATCCCACTGAAGGCAAGGAAATTCCAAAGAAATGGGTCAATAACAAAGAAATGGGTCAATTCCAAAGAAATGGGTCAATAACTAGTCATGCAAACAAAATTGCATCTATCTCAAGGAAGTAGTGTTCGTTTCAAGAAGACAGAGTAATAATGGTCTGATCTTTCCAGTGAGGAGAAAGAGAAAATCATCTCCTGACCCTAATGTGTGTGAGATACTGGGAAATAGCCTTCCTTATCTTGAGAATATTGCATGGGAAGGAAAGTCTAGAGTGATGGGCCTTATTTCAGTTAAAGTATGCACTCGGAAAGAACACTCATAGAGGAATGAGGGTAAAGAAGAGTTTTACACTTAGGTAGCATAAAGTCAAAAGACAGAAGTCCATGATTTGGGGAGAGAAAGGAAGAGTGTTAGATGAAAAAGGAAATACAAAGCAGAATGGGGATAAAAGTACCAAGGATGATTTTAGAAGAGTGATAAATAATAGATTAAAATAGGAAACTAAAGCCTGGTGGGCTTAGAGTCACTTTTTCTTTTAGACTGGTGGATATTTATGCTTTATACCATTTAAAAATAAGGCCTGTAAGGGTGATCTTATATTGTGGGATTAGATGTTCCTTTCCACTCTCTCCACTGTGATGGAGATCAGGCACTGATGATAACAGGTGAATGCAAGAGATTGGCACTAAGTTCTCTGAGACTTGAACAAGTTTTGGGTTTGGAGAGCAAGCAAGTAGGAACACTGAAACATACAAAGGAATGGCAGAACAGGGTAAACTTCTTTTTGAGAATAGTAGAGTCTAATAGTTTGTTTAATGATTTAATGTATGATGGTGTAATATAAAAGTGAATTTGGTTTTACAGCAAGACGCAACACAAATGTTCTATATAAATGCCTACTAATTTGAATTTGCATACAAAGGACCTTAAACCTTGTTTAATGATTCTGATTTAGTAGATCAGGGGTACGGCCCATGATACTGCTTCTGATCCCTGCCCCACACTTTGAGTAACAAAAGTCTATATCTTTGTGAAGAACAGGTGTGATTTCTAAAGAACACAGAGATAACAAAATTTGAGAATAATTTGGGGGAGTCTCACAGTCAGATTTCTACAAGGAGTTAAGTAGAAAAGGAGGAAATCAGTGCCATCATGTGGAAGTTAAGGGGATTACACCACTGAGAATTTCCATTAATTGTTCAGGGGAGAGACCCTCCAGGCTAGAAGATAAGGGTATTTTGAGTAGAGCTATAGATTACGCTTTATAGGTATGTCAAGAACCTTAAAATATCTGTAACAGTACTGAAGCTTTGACTTTTCTAATAATTACCAACTGTATTTTCAAAATAACTTATATATATGATCCTTGTTGGTTTTCTTTAAAATAACATGTCCATTGATCTTGAACTGCTGTGGAATTCAAATACATTTATTTTATACTCCTTAGGTAAAGATTTTCTTTTTGTTATAACCTGTATTTCAGTTAAAACACATCAAATTTGTTACCTTCTTATAATATTACTGGGTTTTTTTGGTAAGTTTTATACCAACATTGGAATTATTTTTATTTACTTTTCTTAAAATCCTTATGTTTGGTATTTAATGTACTTTATATTCCTTTCAGAATAGCTTGTACACTTTTTATATAGCGCAGGACTTCTCAACTCTGATTGCACATTAGAATTATTTGAGGAGATGTAAAAATAACTAACTAAAATTGTTGATGCCCTGCCCCCATCCCAGACCATATTTTAATGGATAGACTCAGGGCTGGAAGGTATCAAAATCTCCTTCAATGGTTTTAATATGAAGTTAGAGATCAGAACCATGCAAATGCAAATCTTACGAAGGTTTATTGTGTACTTCCTCTTCCTCCACACACTGTATATGAACTACAGATTCATCCCTGCAGTGCTTTAGTAAAGAAGTGACTCACGTAACACAGCACTCAGTAAGGCGTCTCATGAATGGGAAACTCTGTACAAAAGGCAATCAGCAACAGCATTGAGAGCTTTAGGTGGTCCATAACTTTCATAAAATCCTTTTTGAAGAAATATGTAATAGTTTAGTTGCCTGGTCCAAATAACTTGAATGCTAAATCACAGACAGCTGTGTCCATATCTTCCTCATTGTTTCATTCATGAATAAATACACACAGTAATAAACTACTGTAAATAAAATTAATCACATATGCTTTTGCACATAATAGGAGCCTGCTGAATGTCGGGCTGTTTTGAATCTATGGATGCGTTGATATAGTCTTTGTGTGTAAACATTCACAGATGGGCACATTTTCTCTATTAAAAACACCTGCAAAAGGTTCCTGGAAAAGTTTCAGAAAAACCTTGAATCGTTTCAAAATTTATTTTACACCACCTGGTGATTGATGGCTTTTATAGAGTTTTTTCATAGGAAACCAGGCGTTAGAACATGATGAGTCGTTCACTAGTGCCAGCAGAGGAACCAGATAAGGCGAATATTGCTGTTTCTGTCTTTCCTTCATTCCCTTATTATTAATTTTTTCCTTTCTTCACTTTGTCATTCATTCCTTATAACATAGAAAAAAGAACTCTGGAAACAAGTGAACAAAGTACAAATGATTCTGCTCCAATTATAATTTCATCCGTATCGCCCATACTGATGATCAGAATTATTTGAGGAGATGTAAAATAACTAACTAAAATTGATGCCCTGATGCCTCTCCTAAAATTGATGGAGAAACTTGAATAATTATTTTTACCGTGTCCAGTTATTAATCACTTTAAACTCAATCTCCTCTTTCCTCAAGCTCAGCATCATTCTCACTTAGATTTTCAGATATTTTCATTCCTCAATTTGTTTAAAGAAGAAGAAGAAGAAGAAGAAGAAGAAGAAGAAGAAGAAGAAGAAGAAGAAGAAGAAGAAGAAGAAGAAGAAGAAGAAGAAGAGGAAGAAGAAGAGACTCTTCATGCTTATTTCCATTTAATGTTTCTTCACTTTGCCTATAATCAATCCCTCAGTACAGTGCTTTTTTCCTCTGGCCCTATATTGTACCCTTAAATTTACTTTTGACTCATGCACAAATTTTGAAGACAAATTGTATTTACCTCTGTATAGAAAGGAAGCCCCAAGAAGTTCTGAACATCCAAAGTTGCTATGACAATTGTCAACTGAAAAAATAAAACCGACCTGGTAGCACATAATGGCACAATAAACCCTCCCTTCAAGTACATTTTTAAATAATTTTATAGGTAAAACTCTACTTGTGCTGTGCTGGAACAAAGCCATATTTGTTTAAAAATATGTTTTCATTTTTCTTCCCTCTTTCTCTTTCTTTGAAATTGGCATAATAAAGAACGAACAAAATATGAATGTGTTCTCTGTATTTTATTGAATCTATTTGGCAGTCTAGTATCCTAATACACACCTTGAACATATGTCAACTTAAAAGAGAGATTATGGCATATCCCTAAATCTATAGAGTCTATATTATCGAGGGGAGAGTGGAATCTATGAATAAATATTATTGAAAGGTAAGGTGTTGAATTTTATTCTTCTCTGATGGATACAAATTGTAGTTTGTTCCCAGTAGGGGAAATAAAAGGACAAATGAAAGTTTTTGTTATATGCTCAGCATAATACTTTGAGCTACTAAATATCAGTTACATCACTAATTTGCATATTGATAAAATTCATTGACATCCTCAAAATGAACAATAAAATATGGTATTAATTATTATAGTTCTAATCACAGTACAAATAATCATAATGAAATAAATGTTTAAAAGCTATGTTAAGATTAACATTACTGCAAGAACCTTCTCTGAGTTAGGAAATAGCATACTAATTCTCAATAATAGGTACTTAAGGTGTTGTTATTAAATAAAAATATTTGTTCAAATGACAACTATCTTGTAAGCTTTGTTCTCAAAGGTCTTTATTAATTTCATCAATTAAGAATCCTATGAAGTATCAACGGACTTTTAGTTTTAGTTTGTAAAACTAGACATGTAACAACATCCCATGTAATGACCTGTATTGTCTTTTTTATTTCTACACATGAATCAAATCTCATTGAAACATATTAAATTACAAACAAGATAAGCCTAGTCAAAATTTAACTCAATTGCTACTTTTCACAAGGTAACAAACTAAATGAATACCAACCATAAGAGACCAAGGTCTTCTAGAACATACTTTCTGAAGATAGAGGGGAAAAAAGAAGGAAAATATATTGACATAGAACCATAAAATGAATAACTATGGCATTATTCCTAGGGCTTTATATATTTTAATCCTAAGCAACAACTCTATGGAGTTAGTATACTATACAATTTTCATTTTTATGATGGAGACACTGAGCAAGAGAGATATTAATTCTTTTGTCCTAAATTGTACAGCTAGCAAGCTGCCAGAACACGGCTCAGTTCCTGGCAATCTGGTGCTGGATCCAGTGCATTTTTCCAGGAGAATAGAGATATCTCAAAATAAAGTAATGAGCCATTTGCAGATGCCACCCATTTGGGAGTTATAATTTTGTTGCTGAGGAAATCAGAGTATTACAGAAGACCTCATAATGAGATCAAGATGTTTTATAGGTAAGTGACCAAGGTAAAAGATATAGAATTTAAATGTTAGAGTCCAGTAACTGTGAACTCAGTCATTTGGATTCAAACCAAATTTATATAACTTACTAGAGATACAGCTTTGATAAAAGTAATGAGTTTTTGAACCCTGAATTTCCTCACATATGATATTAAAATATTAATAACATTTATATATTATATATCATATATTATATGATATCATATTATATGATACAGTGTTTATAGTATATGTATGTAATATATAATATCTATGTGTATTTACATACACATGTGTATATATGTATATATAATATAAATGGGATATATATTACATATGTATATGTGTATGTATATTATTTATGTGTGTATGTATATATGATATATTACAGGTATAGGGAGGAAACTAGGTCTGGGCATCCAGAGTCAAATGAGCTAGTTTCCTCCCAGTATTAAATTAACTATTAACCAATAATTCTAACGTTTTAGAGAAACATTTTAAATCAGATTAATCTTTACATAATCATAGTGTTTAGTTAGAGCAAGATTTATATGTATGGATACAAAATATACAACTACTGGGAGCATTTTAATGGAATATCATCAAATTGGATTTTATCAAAGTTAGTTCTATTTCACATTATTCTGTGGAAATGTTATCTTTCTTTCTCTGTCCCCAAGCCCCATCCATTGGAGTCATCCAGTTCATTCAGAAAACAAAAGACAGAAAATTATCTTGAAAATGTCTTGAATTATCTTGAAAATGTCCCTGTTAAAATATTAACTTAAAGGAAAAGAGAGATAAAATATTCTGCAACTCTTACCTCATCGCACACCTGATTAGCTTCTCTGATTTTAGACTCCAAGACAGGGACCAAGAAAACTTCACTGAGGAAAGGGAAATTAAAGTTCAAAATATTGTGTCCATAACATGGTTGCAGAAAAAAATGGAATTCCAATAAAGAGTTTATGGATAATATTGGGAAAAAAACATGTTGAAACCATGAAGTGTATATGGAAAGAGCAGGAATATGGGTTGTGATTTTTGCTTGAATTAGTGTTTAAAAAATGGTTTTCAAAAGAATAATGCCGCTGTAAAATTTAAGAAAATCTTTCTTTTGAATTTCGGATAAACATTTGTCATTGGATGTGAGCTTGGTGCAAAACACCAAATACCTCTTTATTGTATTTTCAGTTACTGAAAAACTCAGGTCATAATGTTTTGTAAGTAAAATTTTTAAAAGTTTGTAGGACAGGAACATCATTACAAACACAACCCTTGCATTACTAAGTAGTATCAGATATCTTCATTTTGGGTTGCAAAGAATCCCTACTTGGTAGTTACCTCTGATGATAACTTTAAAATTGAAATACATTGATCTTACTTGTGAATTGTTCATATTCTAGTGCTAAAAATATATATACATCCCAAGAGATTAAAAATAATAAGGGAAATATCAAAATTAACATTTCATGGTGACATTTAAAATAAATACTTAAATATGTGAGTGTAACTGACTAAATTATTTTAAATACCAGCACATTTTTTCCTCTCATAGAAAGATGAGTTTATTTTTAGAAATGTAGAATTTCCTGCTATACACATGCAAAACTATGCTAAAGAAATTAAACAAGCCAATGAAAGATTTACTTTGTTTAGATTTTTACTTTTTTAAGGTACACAATATATAAAAGCCAATACCACAGCAGTAAAAAGAAAATTGACAATTTACACTAAAGTGTGTTTGGTGCTAATTAAAATTCTGTCATTCTTTTTTCAATTTAGAAAATTTTCCCATTATATATTTAATCCTATAAAAATAAGCTTAACTTATTTAGAGAGACAAATTTTAGTTTTCATACGATTTTGACAAAAATGATTTGTGTGGAGCAGAGCTCAGCTATATTGTCCCAACACTTGAAAAGTTGTTTTAATGTATACTATTTTCATTGTCTTTCTGCCATTTAGTTACTGTCAATAAGGAATTGGTGTGTGAGTTTGTAAATAAATCATGATCTTTTTTGAGATCTTTTTAAAAGTTAGAAAATAGAAAAACTGTTCCTTGGTTTAATTTGTAGTTTCTATTTTCTTCTGCAATACATATAAACATTAACGTGTACTTGCATGCATGTGTAAATATGCCATACTCACAAGTTAGTATTCTGTTACTATTCTCCTACTCCATTTGTAACAAAGCAGTTCCACAATTTCGGATTGGATAGCCATAGCTCCTTCAAGAACCCTAAGTGTTTGGGGGGGCACCTGGGTGGCTCAGTCAGTTAAACATCTGCCTTTTGCTCAGGTCATGATCACTGGGTCCAGGGGTCAAGCCACATATGGGGGATCCCCACTTATCAGAAAGTCTGCTTCTCCTTCTGTCTCTGCCCCTTCCCCCGTCTTGCTCAGGCTCTCTCTCTCTCTCTCAAATAAATAAATAAAATCTTAAAAACAAAATAAAACAAAACAAAACAAAACAAAAACAAAAAAAAGAAAGAACCTTAGGTGTTTTTTCAGCAATTCTAAACTTTCTTAATTGAGAAAGTGATTCTTTTGTGTTCCATTAGTCCATTAGCAGTTTTACATCATAGAATCATAGTAACATGTTGCCTTCTAAAGCCTGTATTTGCAATCTTTGAATTTAGCATAACCTTGAAATTGATACTGAAATTGTAATGCATATTAAGAACATATGGGATCCATGTGTATTGCTCTTTCAATTTGGATAAACTCATATAGCTCTTCTTATTTCCTTGTATTTCCATATTTTATTACACATCCCTGCAGGACTCTGGTGATTATTTGGGAGAATAAATACATCGCACTTGTCTGTTCTAGGCTTCAAAAACATCATTTATTAAGAAAAATTAAGCTACAGTCATCATTTTTGTTAACTGGTAGCTGTAAAGTTTCTGATGATATTGACTTCCAGATGCATCCTGATTGCTGAAATATTAAAGTAGCTGAATTTAACAAAGACAAAGGATATACTTTAAAATCAGAAAGTAGTGCTTACATTGTTTTGACAATTTGAACTTTGCAGAGCCAAAAATTGTATAACTCCCAACTTGGTATCATGCATTCCCAATATAGAATGCAGGCAATTGAAATATGTTTTGTTATATCCAAAACTACCTGGAGGAATATTAGAAAGAAGCTGAGTTATGGAGATACAAACATAAATACTTGTTTGATTACATTTATTTTATGTAAATTAATACTTATTACTATAAAATATAATCCTAATATTCCTTCAATTAAAGTATATACTTTATCCTATTACAATTATGAAGGGGTAAATATTTACATCATCTATTTACAATAAGAACTATAAACCTGGATTTGTAATCTTTCATTACCAGGGATTTCACCTTTAAAATCTGAAATGACTAAGTTGTATGTAAATGCTAATATCAACAATATCTTTAAATGGAAAAGGTATACAATATGACAATGTATATATATAAATAATATGATTTTTACTAAGTATGGCAAAAAATGCTTTTTAAAAAAATTATTCATTTAATACTGTTTGAGCATTTCTGAATATATATACTCTCTTCTCAAGGCTTTTCTATAAGAGGAGCTTCAGAAATAAATTTTATATTAAAAATGGTATATTTAAAATAAATTCATTCCCCAAATCACATTTTTGGATAGCAGCATCTTTTTTTGTTTTTTTGTTTTTTGTTTTTAGTTGCAAAACCCATTGATTTGGAATCCAACCACCTGCTACACCAGATGAGTACCTCTTTCTCTTTGAAAGGAGAGTGCCTCAATCTGTGCTTTGGATCTCTTTTCGGCTGTCTTCTCTCCCTTTGCTTATTATCTATTCTTTCTCTTCAATATGCAATCAGATTCTCACATTTGGATTCTTCTCATTTTTACAAACATGTCCTCAAATTTCGTCATCCAAAAATCAATAGCAACAACGGCAGCAGCAGTAATGACAACAAAACTTTCTGAATCATACTCCCTTCCTGTTACTAGTTTAAGTAAGTCTTCCTTTGGAACCAATGTTCTCAAAACATTTGCCTGTATTTACTGTTTCTATTCTGTCATTCATATATATATATAGATATATATATATGCAATTGACTACAAGTGGTTTCTCTTTCAGTGACCAGTTTTTACTATTAAATTAAACCATACCCACTGTGTCAGTAAATCCAAACCTCACTCTACCCCAGTGTGTTGCTCCTTGAATTCTCATTTGTCTTCTTGACAAAGTTCTTAGGATTTTTCTTTCTACTTCATCTGAGCACTCAGATTTTCTTTTGCAAACCCATTTGCAACTCTAAATGCTAGAACCTCCAGGTTTAGCACTGGAAAAACTTCGCTTCTCAATCTGTTTTTTCCCAGAACAATTTTACTCATATCCTTGGTTTTAAAATCCACTATACCCAGGAAACTTACAGATGTATACCATCAGTTCTTATCTCTCCTCAGAGCCATGATGGAACATGCTTGTTTGACATCTCTGTTTGATATCTTACAAATGCTTCATACTTGACATTTTAAATATTAAAAAAATTAAATTTCCTTATGTAAACATCTTCTACTGTTACCTATTAATAAAAGCCATCTCCAACTATTCTATTACACAGGACAGAAACTTAGGAGTTATATTTGAACCTTTCTCTTCTTCCCTAGTCCTGCCAAAATCCAATCCAACATCAAATGCTATTGATATAATGATTAACATTACATCTATTAAATATACCCATTTTTCCTGACAGTCGCTCTCTCTCTCTCTCTTACACACACACACACACACAAACACACACACACACACACACAAACACACACACACACAGGCAGCAGTCCAAATTGTCCTCATGCATCTTCTGGAATATTGGTTATTCTCCCAAATCTACTTTTCCCTCTTCCAATCTATTCTCTATTTCTGCATGCAGAATTCTAAAGTGCAAGTGTGACCATGAGACTGAGCTCTTTTTTTTTTTTAACTTTATTTATTTATTTACTTACTTACTTATTTGACAGAGAGCTAGAGAGCACAAGTAGGCAGAGCAGCAAGCAGAGGGAGAGAGAAAAGCAGGCTCTCTGGTGAGTGGGGAGCCTGAGGTGGGACTCAATTCCAGGACCCTGTAATCCTGACCTGAGCTGAAGGCAGCCACTTAACCTACTGAGCAACCCAGGCTCCCCTGAAACCAAGCTCTTCATTAAATGACTTTTCAATGCTTTTAGACACACAAATAATTTTTTTTAACATTTTATTTATTTATTTGAGAGAGAGAGCAAGAGCTGGGGGAAGAGGCAGAAGGAGAGGGAGAAGACGACTCCCTGCTGAGCAGGGAGCCTGACACATGGCTCTATCCCAGGATCCTGGGATCATGACCTGAGCTGAAGATACAGAGAGTCGCTTAACCAACTGAGCCCCGACACAGAAATATTTAGTATTTGCCTTGAGGTACTGTATGGTCGAACCTCTACTTGTGTCCAGCATCTTCTCACAGTGTGATACCATGATGAACACAAATACTTCAAATTTATCTATACCTGTATAGGATACATTTAGAAAAATGGGTAATTCATAAATGTATATCTCTATCATTTTTCACAATGTAATCACACAACAGCCACACTATTCTTGAGAAGAGGAACATTAAGTGAAACCCAAACAACACTTTAAACTGTAACTATGAACTATAAACTAGAAAGGACATCAATAAAACATATCGAATAGACATTGGTCTCAAGTATTCATGGAACACAATACAGAATAGACCAAATCCCAGGCAATAAAACAAGTTTCGATTAATTTAAAGACATTGGGACAATACAATGTATATTCTTACACAACAGGATGGAATTAGATATGCATAGCAAAAAAAACTAAAATTCAAAATTATGTTATGATAACATAGTTCTCAATAACCAATGGTCAATGAGGAGATCACAAAAAAAAAAAAATAGAACACACTTTGAGATGAAAAAGGGTCACATTCATACCAAAACTTGTCAGTTGAAGCTAAATTACTGCTCAGAGAAAAAATTAATATTATCACAAATAATATTAAATCAAGCATTCTTGTACATGTCTTTTGGTGCATATATTCACAGGTCTGTTTTATTTATACAAATAGGAGTGAACTTTTAGGGATGTAGTATATTTATACAATCATCTTCATTCATGTTGACAAGCTGTTTTCAAAGTGATTTTACTAACTCTCCTTCTTATTTTAAGTATATGAAAGCTTTTGTTCTACAATTTTTCCAATTTTTAGTATTTTAGCCTATTTATTTTTAGCCATCCTGATGAGTGCATAAATATATCTTAGTGTAGTTTGAATTTGCACTCTCCTAATGAATATATATGTTGGTAGTTATCATATGTTTGAAATTTGCATATTTTCTTTTATAAAAGGTTAATAAGAAGTTAGGGAAGTTAATTGTTATTTCTAATTTGTTAAGAGTTTTGGTCATGTTGGATATGAAACTTATAAAGTGCTTTTCCAGCATCTATTGGGGGTAACTGTGTGGTGCTTCTTTGTTTTGTTAATTTGATGAATTATATTTGACTTTCAGATGTTAAAGTAATTCAGAGTGCCTGAATACATCTTTGGATTCAGTTTATTAATATTTTGCTTATGATTTCTACATTTATGTTTATGAGAGCAATTGGCCTGAAATGTTTCTTTTTGTAGTATGTTCAGCAGGTTATAGAATTAAGGTTTTTCTGGAGTCATCATGTCCCATGTGCTCCTTTCCATTTGTTTTTCCCTCTTCACATTGGTGACCTGTATGTTTTTTGTTGATTTATCTTTCTGGTCACAAATCATCTCACTAAGTAATTCCACTGTCTATTGTATTTTTAGTTTCAATTATTTTACTTTCCTGGACTAACTTTTCTATAAAATTTTTTCCTTCTTTTTTTTTTTTTAATTTTTTATTTTTTGGTGACAGAGGTTAACACTCCACCAACTCTCCGTATTCCCTTTTCTCTGATCCCAAATGTTTGATGTTTGGCAAAATTCTCCATCCTTCATTTTAACATCTATTTTCTTAAGAATTTTTGTTGTTGTTGTTTATTAAAAGCTAGATACTTTGCATGGAAAGTTGTAGAGATAATGTAGTCTTTACAATGTTACCTTCCTCCAAAGATTTAATTTTGCTCTGTAGCATGACATTAAAATATATGCACATCAATTTATGGATTTGGGTCCACTTGAAAGTGGATTTCAGTCTTTGTGAAGATTGGTTCATAGTGTGTTCCACCTTCAGGGAAGTCTGGAATGTGGTGTTTACCTGTATTTCTACTACTTGGTGGACCTTAAACTCCAGTTTTTTATTGCTCTGAGCTAGCCTTTTCTGCTTGCTTTTTAGTCCTTTGGCCCTGCTTATGAAACGCTGATGCAGAACACTAGGCATACCTCAGTGTTCTCCCTTTGTTACCAAAAACTATCCTCTCGCAGCCCAGCTACTTTGATATTCCTTAGCCTAAGGTTTTGTGGTGACAGTTATGCTGTATAAATACCCCCCACATTCCACTCAGGTTCCCAGCCTGCTAACTTCAGAATTCTATTATGCTTTTTATCCCTTAGGTCCCAGAGTGGTTAAGAATCAACAGATATTTCAAGGGATAGAACTCCAATACTGGCAATGTTTATGTCAGTGCATATCCCTTTTCCACAGTCCTGGCCTCTTGTGTCCTGGTTGCCTTCTGGTTCTCCAATATCTTCACACAGATTTTGCATGTGTGTGTGTGTGCATGTGTGTGCATGCATGTATATACACGCAAGTGCTGGCACATGAAAATGAATGTGTTTTGTCCAACTTTTCTGAGCTCAACTCAGCTTTTCTTAATTCAACTGGGTTAGATAATGCCCACTTGTATTGGGAAGATGTTCTGTACTTAATCTATTTTTTCAAATGCTAGTCTATACCAGTGATACTATCACAGACACACCCAGAAATAATGTTTTACCAGCTTTCTGTTCATTCCTTAGCCCAGCTAAATTGATAGATAACATTAATAATCACAAAGCTTTTCTAAAAGATTGACACACATTTTTTGGTTATTCATAAAAGATAAACTTTCTTTCACCATATTACTATTATATAAACTGTTCTGTTTCCATGAAATGTTCTCTTTCCATTTTAGTTCTTCCTATTGTCTCAACCAGTGAACTATACATTTTTATACTTCTTATTCAATTTATTCCCTGTACTTCTCTAAAAAGTAAATGCTATATGTCTATTATTTTAATTGTATATAATTTAAATTAACATTTTTTAAATTATAATGTTTTAATATTCTTATACTGTGCTTAATAATGCGAAAGTCTATAGAATGTTTTAAACCTAGTCACCTGCCACTTGAAATTATTGCTAATTTATAAATTCTATTTTAAACCAACAAATTAGATATTATTATTATTACCTAGTCAATGTATATTTAGTTTTAATCTCATTGTCAAATTTCTTATTGCATTTGATACTTTTTTCTAAAATATTTTTCTATTATGGAGTGATAGCATATTATTGATAAATGCTTTCATATTTTGTTAACCAGAAATAATTTTGCCCTTGCCCTTTAAAAACTCACTTCTTTGGGTCTAAACTTTTAATCTGGCAGTATTTCCTCTCAAGTGTGTGTGTGTGTGTTTATTTTCATGATTCCTATGGATGTTTTTGAAAAGAGGTGTCTCTTAATTTCTTTTTTTGACTTTTTTGAAAAGATTTACTCATTTATTTATTTGACAGACAGAGATCACAAGTAGGCAGAGAGGAGGAAGCAGGCTCCCTGCTGAGCAGAAAGCCCGATGCAGGGCTCAATCCCAGGATCCTAGGATCATGATCTGAGCCAAAGGCACAGGCTTTAGCCTACTGAGCCACCCAGACGCCCCTCTTTTTTTGACTTTTAAGTGACGATTTTCTTTTCTGGCGGCTCTTTTATCCTCCACTTTGATGTTTTAATGTTTTTTTTTTTTGAGTTTCATTATGAATTTTGTATTTATATTATACATGTTTTGGCAATTGTGGAAGAGGTTAATATCTTTTTGAAAATCAATTTCTTTCTATTTTCATTATTTCCTACTGGAATAATATTAGTCTGTATGTAAACCTTCTCTTATTGTCTTCCTTGTACCTTAATATTATCATATTTTCTTTCTTTCTTTCTCTCTTCTTTCTTTCTTTTTTTTCTTTATGAGAGACAGAGAAGGGGGAGCAGAGGGAGAGGGAAAATCATAAGCAGGCTCCAAGCTCAGTGCAGAGTCCAATGCCAGGCTCAATCTCACAACCTCATGTTCATGACCTGGACCAAAATTAAGAGTTGGATGCTTAACTAACTGAGACACCCAGGCATCACCATCATATTTTATTTAATTTTATGTCTGGACTATATTCTTTAAGGTTTTTATAACTTTTTTCTTTCTTTCTTTCTTTCTTTCTTTCTTTTTTTTTTCTTCTAATATGTATTTATTTATTTGACAGAGAGATAGAGAACACAAGCAGGCAGAGCAACAGGCAGAGGGAGAGGGAGAAACAGGCTCTTTGCTGAGCAGGGAGCCTAATGTGGGACTCAATTCCAGGACCCTGGGATCATGACCTGAGCTGAAGGCAGTCGCTTAGCCAACTGAGGCACTCAGGTGCCCATATACCTTTTTTCCGAGTTCATAGTTTTTTCTTTAGATTTACCTACTGTATCTTTTAAAGAGTCTATTATTTCTTGAATAGTTTTGTATTTTTTTTTTTTACTTCTAGAATTATTTATTTAAAAAGTCTTGGACTTTTTTGTAATGCTTGTTTTTAGTTCAAAAACTTTTCATTTGGATTTAAATTATATAGATTTCACCTCTATTGTATTCTCTGTAAAACTTTCAAAAGTAAATAATTTGTTTTGTTAGTTTTCCTGTTGTCCTTCCTTTGTATTTTTTTTAATGCATAATATATATTTTTGACATAAACTCAGGTCCTTGGGAAATTAACCTGTATATCTGGAGTCTGGTTTGAATTTATGCTTTTCCAGAGAGAACTTGAAAATGCTTCTTGCACTTGGTTAAGTGTACTAGCAAATCAGACAACTTTAAATAAAAATGTCTTCAAGAATTTTATGTTTAAATAGCTAATAAAAGAAAAGTTAATTTGAACCATAATATACTATAAGCTAAAAAATATTACTGGGATACCATTTATCAACCAGGACTCACATTATCTTGGACCATGTATATTTAGTTAAGTGTGACTATATGATTAAGTTTAGGGCAATGGAACATGTGCAAAAGTGATATGTAAACCTTCTAGATCTCAAGCTTGAAAATCTCCTACACAGACATTATTTAATCAGTCTTTTCTGTCTCCTGGGTCAGTGTCTATGAGTTGGTAATGGCAGAGCCAAAAGATTCTAGGAACCTAGGTACTGATAATCACTTGAAGTGGAGCCCCCATACCATTGATGTAACTCTTCATGAACAAGAAGTAAACTCTCTTGTGTTGAGTCACTGATACTTTGGGTTTTACTCTTAGCATCCTAATAGTTCTTAGCTAATCCACAAAATGATAATTTGCATTTTTGTAATAATAAATGTGGTAATTCCTTAATGTCAGGTGACAACAGCTAAGGATCACAGAACATGTTGGTTGAGCCTTCATAGAACACACAGACCATAAAACTAGGACACACCCATAAAAATCTACATATTAATCATTACCATTGTTTCCCAATATTCCTGGCTCACCTCGTTCTACATACGTATGTTACCTTATACATACGTATGTTCTTTCTAGTTCTTTTGTGATTGGAAAATGTCATGGAACTAATCCTTTCAAATGAACTACAAGTGAAAGTGACATAACACTTTGGGACCAGAGTGTTAATACCTGGCGTTAGAGCCTTCAAAGTTCTCTTTCTGCCACAGTGACTGGCAATGTTTCTGGTAGTAGCTGTAATAACAGCTTTGATCCTAGAGTAAATGGAAAAGCAGAGCAGAACTCAAAGCCACATAGTCTTTTCACATATGCTATCAGTAAAATAGAAGCTTTTTTTTTTGGTTTCAATCCATTGTGGTATGGAGTTGTTTGGTTCTACAGAATTATCTGCAGTATATTCATGCTAAACAGTGGTAAAACACATGCATGAGATAACACCTGTTATCTGTGATAACTTTGAAGTTGGGAGGTAAACTAAGGACCTACCAAGTTACAACTCTGTAAAAACTTGAAAATAGTGTGTTAAAAGGATATTGGTTGCAAATAGCTGGATTTAGTAACATATTAGATCAAAACTGTTGAGCTCCAGAGGATTTGGTCATTTTATAAGCCAAAATTAAATGGAATAGAGTGCAGAAATCTTGTGCCAGCAGAGCTGCAAAAAAATATCTGATTGTAAACCAAAATTCTAAAGAGTGAGCTCCAAATCCTTAGTCCACAATGTGTAAGGAACATGACTTTTTAGAATTATCACATGGAATCACCAAACACTTTCACTGAACTATTTTATGGGGGGAAAAAGCAAAAACAAAAAATCTTTTAATGTCTTAAGACTTGGAGATTTGGGGTTTGTTAAAGCAATTAGCTGATTCTAACATACTAAGCTCTTTTGTTCCTACATTCTTCTTTATTTAACTACTGATTAATCCTTATTATCTTGCCAAGGTGCAGTATGTTTTCAAATAAAGTCTTATATTTATATTTTAATCAGCTTTTGGCTTTTTTTACTGGCAGAATTTTCCAAGGTATATAAATCATCAGATTAATAGAAGTAGAAGTCCCTTCCTTCAGATTTTAACAAATAATTCCTGATTCAGAGAATCCTCAAATTTTACTACCTGATATTCTATTCTGGTGTAGTAATTTCCTAAATTTAACTAAATAACTTACAGTTGCTATTATTTATATTTATTTAAATTTACCATTTTAGTTAGTTGGTTAACCTCTGTATCTGCTGAATCTAGAGAAGTTCTTATGATATGGAAATTATACATTATTTTATCTTTTAATTCACAATCTTTTTATTATTGCATTCATTCATAAAAACTTTAAACTTAATTAAAGCATGGGAAGAGGGCTTTCTGATATGGAGATTCCAACTTCATATTTTGAAAATAAAGACAAAAAGTTTTTTAATATTTTGAATGATGCCAAATAATGCCAATTGTGATACAAAAATCCAAATAAAGTTCAGTAAATATCTGTTTGTTTCATCTACATTCAAGACAGTATGCAAACACTTAAGGAGGATAATGTACCAAATGGAAAGACTTAATCTTTAACCCAAATTTAACTGAAAATGAATGCTTGATAACTCTTATCCAAAGTACAGCATAGCAAATAGTGCTGGAGTCATACAAAATGGGAGACTCTATCATTACATATCATTGCTGACCCAAGAAAACTGGTAACTCTGTATTGATTAGTGACATCAGCATAGAGTAAATAAAGAGTGAAAGGGGCCTTCCTCCTGGGAAAACAAAACAAAACAAAACAAAAAAAACAACAACAACAAAAAAAGGAACATTTTTGGTTGTTGTTGATATCTGATTTAGAAAAATGGGTAGAAGTACTACAGGTAAAAGTTATTACAGGCACTGAAACTGACACAAGAAAAGACACTTTAACAAAAAAAAATGTAGATTTCTACATTTTTTTTTCTATAATGAAACGGTTTATTTAATACATAAAGACAGATAATTCTACAAGGCTCCCAATCCTGACAGAGACCAATATTATCCTTATTTTAAATTTGATGAAATAGATTTGTGAAATTAAATCTCATGCATAACTTTACACAGATATTAAATTCCAACACTGAATTATATAGTCCCATCTGTTTGGTAATAGAATAGGTTTAATGAGGACACAATACAGGTTGTTATGAATTTGAATGCTAGCTTAGTGAAATAATACATCATTTTAAAGGCAATATTAATTCATTTAAAATATAATTAGGGAAATGGTATGTCTTTTCAATAACAAGATAACATACTGTAGTGAATGGCAATCATATAACTTAATTATACTGGAGGTAAATCTTAATGTAAAAATAACGATATTCTCATTAGACATTGTTGATCTTGTGGGATTTGTTACTTCACTTTTCTTTGGAAAAAAATATGTTAATCAGTGAATGCTACAGATGCTCATATTGACAAGCACCAATTATGTATAAGTCAGAGTAAGGAACTCTCCTCTGTTTATAGCATACCATATGCCTCATATAACTCTATATGAACTAGATAAAATTTATGACAAAGTAATCTCTCAAAATGGCAAAGACAGTTTGGTTAATGTCTTTGATGTCAGTAACAGAATAACAAATTTACATGGAAAAGTGTATTAAATAATGATACAATTAGATAACTGATCTTGAAATAATGCATGAATTGACTTGTCAACTTTTGTTCAAAGGCTTGATAATAATTAAATATATTTTTATGTATTCCTTAAAGTGTTTTTAAATTTTGTACTATAAACCATTTAAACCATTTAATTGGATATACAAAATGTAAAAAAATAGTTTCTAAGCCACCAAGAAATTAAAAAAAAAAAAACTAGATTATATTTGGACACCTTGGAGGTTCAGTCAATTAAGCATCTGACTCTTGATTTCACTCAGGTCAACATGGAACCCTCTTAAAAAAAAGAAAAATAGACTGGATTCTATTGAAACTGTGCAATGTACCACTATGAAACTCTGCAATGTACCACTATGAAAGGGGAAATATTCTCAACTTTAATTTCACTAATTACCTGAACTTTCCCTCCCCAACTTCATTAGCACTGTGATAAAAGAATTGTTAAAAGGAAACTTGAGTTATCACAATCTGCAATTACTGTCTTCCCATATGTGTCATGATATGCATTCCCATCATCTTGCTCCAACCTTTGTTTGCTACACTGAAAAGTCATAGGAACTTTCTCTGATCCAGTGGGAAATTTTTAAGACCATATTGCCTGTGTCTGGAATGTAATTATTTATTGTCTGCTTAGAGTAGATGCTTTGACTCTATTCTCTTATCATAAACATTTATTCCAATCTCCTGATTTAAAAAAAAAGTTATAACTACATTATATGTTAATAAAAATAATTTTTAAAATAACTAATAGTGTAGCAATGCTACCATTTTGAGATTCTTATGTGTCTGGCTACCTAGACTTTTAAATACTTACCTAAGTATAAAATGTTCTTCACTTCCCTATTTTTATATTTCCTGTGTCTCTTTGTCCAATGTTTCTCCTTGACATGCTTTTGCTGCTCAGTTTCATAGATGTAATCTTACTGTTAGCTCTGGAATGTGTTGTATACATTTTTTCTTTCTTCTTTTTTTTTTAAATTTATTTATTTAACTGACAGATTACAAGTAGGCAGAGAGAGAGAGGAGGAAGGAGGTTCCCCGCTGAGCAGAGAGCCTAATGCAGGAGTTGATCCCAGGGTCTTGGATCCTGGATCATGACCTGAGCTGAAGCAGAGGCTTCAACCCACTGAGCCACCCAGCTGTCCCAGTATACATTTTTTCAAAGTGTTTTCTCCACTGCAGCCAGTCCCCTGGTATATGCCTATTTGTTAAAGATTTTCTTTTCTTTTCTGGCATATCTTGTCAATAAGTATAGAATATGTACAATTAAGTGATCTAAATGTGTGTAATTGGCATCTCAAAGGAGATGATGAAAAGAATAAAAAAGAATCAATATTTGAATAGTTAATGAATGAGAATGTTACAAAAAGGATGAATATCATGGCCAACAAATTCAAGAATCTTGGTAAATGACAAATAAGATAAACATAATGTAAATTAGATCTAGACACATCCAAGTTGGAATACGAAAAATCAAATACACAATGTGTAAAAGCAGCCAGAGTTAAAAGACACAGTAACTTCAAAACTGCAATAGAAAGATGGATGGATTTTCTTTACAGAAAATCAGGGCAATGGACACTGGAATAATGTGTTTAAGGAACTGAAAATGAGAACAACAGCAACAACAATAATAATGCCTGCACATTATCAACCTAGAATTCTATACATAGCAAAATAACTCTCAAACATAAAAGTAAATGAGTATATTAATAAATAAAAAGAAAAATATGTTTTTGTTTGTTTGTTTTGCCAAGAGGGCTACATTATAATAGAGAATATAAGGAATTTTTCAGGAGAAATCCAGTAATTCCAGATTGAAGCAGAGTATTACACAAAAGAATGAAATGTGCCAGAATAGGCAAACATACAATGAATATAATTATATATTTAAAAATATTTAATTAATATATAATATACACTAAAGTGTATATTATATATTCATACTAGATCACTATAAATATAATTAAATATTAAATGTATAAATATAAAATTAAAACTATAGTGGTTCATAACAGCAGTAACATCTGGAGGGTTTTTTAAAGGCTTAGAATTAGAATTCATGATAAAACAATGGAAAAGAAGAAATGGGAAAATTGTAGTTAAACTATGTCTTAAGTTGAACTATAATAAGTAAAGGAGATAGTCTCTGAATAACCAGTAAGGTATTTATATAAGGTGTTTACATTAAAAATTAAAGTGAAAAGATAAACAATACTAAAGAAGTTAAGGAATGGGGAGGACAACAGCACAGTACAGATGAGACAAAAAAGAAGGAAATTGTAAATTTAGAAAATGGTAAATTTAACTCAAGTATTTGGGTAATTTTTACTCATTAAAAATGGATTTAATTCTTTAAAGTTTGTCATACTTGATAAAAACACAAATACTCAAATTCTGTTTATAGCATACATGTTTTGAAGATAAGAACATAATTAATTATAAAATAAAAAACTGAAAATCATAACTAGAAGAAAATTTAAATATCTATACTAATATCACAAACATAGATTTAAAAGCAAAAAGTATTAGAGACAAAAAGGGACATTTCAGATGAAAAAAGTCCAATCAACAGAAAATATATCAATAATATGAATTCAGAAATGTACTTTTAAAAAGGGAACATGAGAGAAAGGGAAATAGATAAATTACAAAGAGATGTTTTAAAACAATTAAATAACTAGATATTTTAAAGACATTTCTTCTAGATTGTAGAGAACAAAATCAAAGATTAGTGAACATATGACTAGTGGAGGTTATTTCAAACATGGAAGTTTCTTGGAGGAGTTAAGATGGTAGAGAAGTAAAGGGACTTGCTGGACTTTCCTCATCTATCAAACACAGCTCTATTGAGGTTAGAATTCTTGGAACACCCAGGAAATCAATCTGAGGACTGGAAGAAGGGTCTCCGTGGTTGGAGGGGGACAGTGTGGCAGGTATGATGTGTATAGAAGTGAATTGGGGGAAAGAAAAACTGCCAAGTTGAGAGGGAGGGAAAACTTTGGTGGGGGGTTGTGAAGATGGGTTGAAAGAAGAGGGCATCAGGTTTGCATAAGAAAATCCCTTGGACCACAGACTGGGAGACAGGGGAACTGAGTGCACCAGGTTTTTTGCAAACAGTAAGTATGGCTTGAACTCTGGTTTTGAAAGTGAGTGACTTTCATAGGAGCAAAGCTGTAGTCTATTCTCCTGGGAAGAAGGAGGGCTAAGATCGAGGAGTGCCCACAAAGTGGAATCACACTTGGAGAGATTGTTCTTCTTCCTAGAATACATTTGGAAGAGGGTATATTGCCTCTCCAAGGACAAAGGATCCTGGAGAGCCAAGGAATGGTCTTTTACTGGAAGGCAACAATAGGCAGGCACAGAGGGGCTGGACAACCTGATCTCTAGTCACTGCTTTTTGTGGTACCACACAATAGATTCTGTGCCTGCACAGGCATGGGACTGTCTTTCTGGAACAAAGAGCACTAGTCAGGATAGTGAGGCTCTAATCCGGAAGAGGAAGCAGATCCAAGCAGTACTGCCTCCTTTAAGATTTGGAGTTTTAAATGACAACCCTATGACAAAGATGAAATGCAGGAGATTTGGATATTTGAACCTCAGACAGACACCTAAGATAAAACACAAGAGATCTGTAGCACCACACACGCTGATAGCCCTTGCTTTTCTGTGAGGTCTTTCACCAGGGGTTATAAGACTCTTCCAGTCTGGGGACAAGAGTGTGGAATGATGCCATTTTACCCTGGCAGGCAACTTGGTGGGACCTCAGAGAGCAACAAACACAGCAGTGCGGATGGAGGTAGGAGCTGCTTACACGATCCTCCCTCCACCCCCGGCCCCCGTGCTTAGTAAGTGCTTTTTCCCTAATTTGGATTGACTCTGAGCCAGCAGCTGGCCTCTCCCCTAGAAGAGTAACACAGACAGCATGCTGCTGCACCAAACATACTGATAATACAGTGCCTCACAGTGTCTCCTTCAATTCTGGTGGAAATAGGACTGTACTTTTTTCCTTTTTTTTTTTCTTTTTTTTTCTTTGGAATCAGGCTTATAGTTTTTTGATTCTCTGTATTTTCACTTCTTTTTTTCTTCTCTCTCTCTCTCTCTCTCTCTCTTTTTTTTTGTTGTTTGTTTTTATTTTTGTTTTTGGAACAGGTTTCTTTCTTTCTTTCTTTCTTTCTTTCTTTCTTTCTTTCTTTCATTCTTTCTTTCTTCTTCCAGGCTTTTTTCAACAAACAAATCACAGCACCTAGATAAAGATCCAAACACTCCCCACAGCAGGCAAGGAGGAACTCTGCAGAGGACCAACCAGTGGAAAAGAGCAGCCAAAATGTAAGAGCAGAGTGCACACCACATACACCAAAAATACTTCCTGAAGTGCCAGGCCTTGGACAGTGTATAACCTCTTTTTAATACTGGAATACTCTGAGATGCAGGAAACATAACTAACTTTCATAACATACAAAAAATAAAAACATACAAAAATGACAAGATGGAGGAATTATCCCTAAAAGATCAAAAAGATATAATAGCCAGGGTCTTGTTCAAAACAAATATAAATAATATATCTGGGGGCGCCTGGGTGGCTCAGTGGGTTAAGCCGCTGCCTTCAGCTCAGGTCATGATCTCAGGGTCCTGGGATCGAGTCCCGCATCGGGCTCTCTGCTCAGCGGGGAGCCTGCTTCTCTCTCTCTCTCTCTCTGCCTGCCTCTCCATCTACTTGTGATTTCTCTCTGTCAAATAAATAAATAAAATTAAAAAAAAAAATAATATATCTGAATAAGAATTTAGATCAATAGTCATAAGACTACTGGCTGGACCTGAATAAAGCATAAAAGACACCAGAATAATCCTTACTGTAGAGTTAAAACACCTAAAAACTAGTCAGAATGAAAAAAAAAAAATGCTATAAAAGAGATGCTAACTGACTGGATATAATCACAGTGAGAAGAAGAGGAGAGAATAGGTGATGTAGAAGATAAAATTGTGGAAAATAATGAAGCTAAAAAAAGGGAAATAAAACTACTAGTTACAAAGGTAGACATAGGAAACTCAGTGATTCCATAAAGTGAAATAATACCTGTATTATAGTGATCTCAGAATAAGAAGAGCAGGAAAAGGGGACAGAAGGTTTATTTGAACAAATTATAGCTGAGGCCCTCCCTAATCTGGAGAAGGAAATAGACATTCAAGTCTACAAGGCAGAGAAAACTCCCCTCAAAATAAGCAAAAAGAGATCAACACAACAATATATAGTGAAACTTGCAAAATACAAAGATAAAGAGAGAATTCTAAAATAAGATAGGGAAAAAGGTCTTAAACTTAAAGGGGTAGAAACATAAGTTAGCAGCAGACCTGTCCACAGAGACCTGGCAGGACAGAAAGGACTGGCATGATATATTTAATGTGCTAAATGAAAAAAATATACAGCCAAGAATACTTTATCCAGCAAAGCTGTATTCAAAATATAAAAAGAGGTAAAGAGTTTCTAAAACAAAAACAAAAACAACAATAACAGCAATAACAAAAAACAAACTAAAGAAGTTCATGAACACTAACTAGCTCTGCAAGAAATACTGAAGGAAACCATTTGAATGGAAAAGAGAAATGAAAAGTAACAAAGATTAGAATGGAACACAGACAATATACAGGAGAAGTAACTTTGCAGGTAGTATAATGACATTAAATTAATATCTTCAAGTAATTACCCTGACTGCAAATGAATGTCCTAATCAAAAGATATAGGGTATCAAAATAGATATAAAACAAACAGAGAGGAGGAGTCAAGATGGCGGGGAAATAGCAGGCTGAGACGACATCAGGTAGCAGGAGATCAGCTAGATATCTTATCAAACCATTCCAAACACCTACAAATCCAACAGGAGATCAAAGAGAAGAAGAGCAAATTCTAGAAACAAAAAATCGACCACTTTCTGAAAGGTAGGACTGGCGAGAAGTGAATCCAAAGTGACAGGAAGATAGACCAAGGGGGGAGGGGCCAGCTCCTGGCAAGTGGTGGAGCAATGGAGCACAAAATCAGGACTTTTAAAAGTCTGCTCCACTGAAGGAAATCGCTCCAGAGGCTAAACCGGGGTGAAGTCCACGTGGGGACAGCGTGGCCTCAGGTACCGCGGCGTCACAGAAGGATCGGGGGTGTCTGAGTGTCACAGAGCTCGCAGGTATTAGAGCGGGGCAGCTGGCTACAGAGATAGAGCTGAGGAGTGAGCTCTCAACTCAGGGTAACCTTGAACTGTAATCTGTGGCACAGGCCACTGCTCTGTGAGTGGGGACCCATAAGATCAAGAGAGATCCCCCCTGGAAGAATTCAGAAATCTGCAGTGTTCAGAGACTCCAGGTAGAGCTGTGTGCCAGAGATAGAGATGCTTGGTCACAGGCTGGGTGAGCTAGGAGCACAGCTGGAGGCCAGGGAGATGGGAGTGATTGAGTGCTTTTCTCCAAGTGTGCCTAAGGCCAGGGAGAAAGGAGTGATTGAGCACTTTCCTCTGAGGCACACTGAGGAGTGAGTCTCCAAGCTCTCGGATCCTCTGGGCTGGAGATTGGGAGGCCGCCATTTTCATTCCCATTCTCTGGAACTCTGGAAAGCGTTCAGGGAACAAAAGCTTCCGAAATCAAACCCAAGTGGATTACTTAGCCTGGTCCCTGGTAAGGGCGTGCAATTCTGCCTCGGGCAAAGACACTTGAAAATCACTACAACAGGCCCCTCCCCCAGAAGATCAACAAGAAACCCAGCCAAGACCAAGTTCACTTACCAAGAAGAACAGCAGAATTCCAGAGGAGGAGAAAGCAAAGCATGGAATTCATAGCTTTCTCCCCATGATTTTTCAGTCTTGCAAAGTTAATTAATATTTTTAATTTTGTTTTTTTTTCTGTTAATTTTTTTTAACTTTTACCCTTTCCCCTTTTTGCATTTTTTAACTAGTTTATCCTAACAATACCTTTCATAAAAAAAAAGAGTCTTTTTTGAACCTTCATTATTATAGTCATATTTTATCCTTCATTGTATCTAACTTTATTTTTTGTATACATATAGGGTTTCTTCTTCTAAAAAAATGGGGTACAACTTCTTCTAATAGATCAAAATAAATCCTAAATCTAGCACCGGGCTTGATCTAGTCTCCAGCCCAAACAAATTCTCTGCACTTTCTTTTTCTTTATTCTCCCAACCAACTTACCTTACCAACTCCTTTTATAGAAATTAAAAAAAAAAAAATCCATCTTTATAGTCATATTCCATCCCTTCATTATGTTTACCCTTATATATGCTTTTCATTCTTTAAAATTTTGGGAGGTAGTTTCTTCCAAGTGACCAAAATACTCCCAAAATTAAATGGGTGACCCTGTTCTAGTCACCAGTCTAATATATATATTTGTTCTTTTTTTCTTTTTCCTTTATTTGTTTTTTTCTTTTAATTTTTTTTCTGAACTTCTTTTTATTTTGGGGGTCTGTTCTGATTTTGTTAAAGCACATTTTCTGGGGGTCTTTGCTACCCTTTTAGTATTTTATTTGCTCCTTCATATATTCTTATCTGGACAAAATGACAAGGTGGAAAAACTCACCACACACACACACACACACACACACACAGAAAAGTCAGTCCCAAAGGGTAGGGACCTAATCAATACGAACATTGGTAATATGTCAGATCTAGTTTCAGAATGATGATTCTCAAGGTTCTAGTTGGGCTCAAAAAAGGCATGGAAGATATTAGAGAAACCCTTCCAGAGAGATAAAAGGCCTTTCTGGAGAAATAAAAGAACTAAAATATAACCAAGTTGAAATGTTAAAAAGCTATTAATGAGGTAAAATAAAAAATGGAGGCTCTTATTGCTGGGATAAATGAGGCAGAAGAAAGAATTAGTGATGTGGAAGACCAAATGACAGAGAATAAAGAAGCTGAGCAAAAGAGAGATGAACAACTACTGGACCACAAGGGGAGAATTCGAGAGATAAGTGATACCATAAGAGGAAACAACATTAGAATAATGGGGATTCCAGAAGAGGAAAGAAGAGAGAGGGGAGCAGAAGGTATATTGGAGAGAATTATTGTAGAGAATTTTCCTAATATGGCAAAGGGAACAACATCAAAATCCAGGAGGTGCAGAGAACCCCCCTCAAAATCAATAAGAATAGGTCCACATTCTGTCATCTAATAGTAAAATTTACAAATCTTAGCAACAAAGAGAAAATCTTGAAAGCAGCCCGCAAAATGAAGTCTGTAACATACAATGGTAAAAGTATTAGATTGGCAGTGGACTTATCCACAGAGACCTGGCAGGCCAGAAAAAGCTGGCATGATATATTCAGAGCACTAAATGAGAAAAACATGCAGCCAAGAATACTATATCCAGCTAGGCTATCATTGAAAATAGAAAAAGAGATTAAAAAAACTTCTAGGAAAACAAAAGCTGAAAGAATTTGCAAACATCAAACCATCTCTACAAGAAATATTGAAAGGGGTCCTTTAAGCAAAGAGAGAGCCTAAAAGTAGTAGATCAGAAAGGAACAGAGACAATATACAGTAACAGTCACCTTACAGGCAATACAATGGCACTAAATTCATATCTCTCAATAGTTACCCTGAATGTAAGTGGGCTAGATGTCCCAATCAAAAGACACAGGGTATCAGAATGGATTTAAAAAAAAAAAATCAATATGCTACCTACACGAAACTCATTTTAGACCTGAAGACACTTCCAGATTTAAAGTGAGGGGGTGGAAAACAACTTACCATACTAATGGACATAAGAAAGCTGGGATAGCAATCCTTAGATCAGATCAATTAGACGTTAAGCTAAAGACTACAATAAGAGATGAGGAAGGACACTATATCATACTCAAAGGGTCTGTCCAACAAGATCTAACAATTTTAAATATCTATGCCGCTAACATGGGAGCAGCCAACTATATAAACCAATTAATAACAAAATCAAAGAAACACATCAACAATAATACAATAATGGTAGGGGACTTTAACACTCCCCTCACTGAAATGAACAGATTATCCAAGCAAAAGATCAGCAAGGAAATAAAGGCCTTAAACGACACACTGGACCAGATGGACATCACAGGTATATTCAGAACATTTCATCCCAAAGCAACAGAATACACATTCTTCTCTAGTGCACATGGAACATTCTCCAGAATAGATCACATCCTCAGTCCTAAATCAGGTCTCAATAGGTATCAAAAGATTGGGATCATTCCCTGCATATTTTCAGATGACAATGCTCTGAAGCTAGAACTCAATCACAAGAGGAAATATGGAAAGAACCCACATACATGGAGACTAAACATCATCCTTCTAAAGAATAGATGGGTCAACAAGGAAATTAAAGAAGAATTGAAAAAAAATCATGGAAATAAATGATAATGAAAGCACAATGGTTCAAAATTTGTGGGACACAGCAAAGACAGTCCTGAGAGGAAAATATGTAGCGATAAAAGCCTTTCCCAAGAAACAAAAAAAGGTCTCAAATACACAACCTAACTCCTAACCTAAAGGAGCTAGAGAAAGAACAACAAAGAAAACCTAGAGCCAGCAGGAGAAGAGAAATCATAAAAATCAGAAAAGAAATCAATGAAATAGAAACCAAAAAAAAAAAAAAAAGAACAAATCAACAAAACTAGGAGCTGGTTCTTTGAAAGGATTAATAAAATTGATAACCCCCTGGCCAAACTTACCAAAAAGAAAAGAGAAAGGACCCAAATACATAAAATCATGAATGAAAGAGGAGAGATCACAACCACCACCAAAGAAATACAACAATTAAAGGAACATACTATGAGCAACTATATGTCAGCAAATTTTAAAATATGGACAAAATGGATGCATTCCTAGAGACATATAAACTACCACAACAGAACCAGGAAGAAATAGAAGACCTACAGACCCATAACCAGTAAGGAGATTGAAGCAGTCATCAAAAATCTCCAAACAAACAAATGCCCAGGGCCAGACGGCTTCCCAAGTGAATTCTACCAAACACTTAAAGAAGAATTAATTCCTAGTCTTCTGAAACTGTTCCAAAAAAACAGAAATGGAAGGAAAACTTCCAAACTTGTTCTATGAGGTCAGCATTACCTTGATCCCAAAACCAGACAAAGGCATCACTATAAAAGGAAATTATAGACTGATATTCCTGATGAACATGGATGCAAAAAAAACTCACAAAATGGTAACTAATCTGACTCCACAATACATTAAAAAGATTATTCAGCATGACCAAGTGGAATTTATTCCAGGACTGCAGAGGTGTTTCAACATCCACAAATCAATCAATGTTGTATACCATGTTAACAAAATAAAAGATAAGAACCATATGATCCTCTCAATAGATGCAGAAAAAGCATTTGACAAAATACAACATCCTTTCTGGATAAAAACTCTCCACAATGTAGGGATAGAGTCAACATACCTCAACATCATAAAGGCCATAGAAGAAAGACCCACAGCTAATATTATTCTCATTGGGTTAAAACAGCTACTTTCCTCTAAGGTCAGGACATGACAGGGATATCCATTGTCACCACTGTTGTTCAACATAGTAATAGAAGTCCTGGTCTCAGCAATTAGACAACAACAACAAATAAATAAATAAATAAATAAATAAATAAAATCCAGACTGGGAAGGAAAAAGTCAAACTTTCACTCTTTGCAGATGACATGATACCCATGTAGAAAATTCAAAAGAATACACCAAAAAAATTGCTAGAACTGATACAAGAATTCCACAAAGTCACAGGATATAAAATTAATGCACAGAAATTAATTGCCTTTCTATACACCAATAATGAAGCAGCAGAAAGAAAAATCAATGAATTAATCCCATTTACAATAGCATCCCAAATCATAAGGTACCTAGGAATAAACCTAACCAAAGAGGTAAAAGATCTATACTCTGAAAACTATAGAACACTTTTGAAAGGAACTGAGGAAAACCCAAAGAAGTGGAAAAACATTCCATGATCATTGACTAGAAGAATAAATATTGTTAAAATGTCTATACTACCCCAAGCAATCTACACATTCAATGCAATCCTTCTCAAAATAACACCAGGATTTTTCACAGAGCTGGAACAAACACTCCTAAAATTTGTATGGAACCAGAAAAGACCCGAAATAGTGAAAGTAGTATTGTAAAAGAAAACCAAAGCAGTAGGCATCACAATTCCAAAATTCAATCTGTATTACAAAGTTGGAATCATCAAGACAGTATGGTACTGGCACAAAAACAGACATATAGATCAATGAAAAAGAATAGAGACCCCAAAAATGGATCCTCAATTCTATGGTCAACTAATCTTTGTCAAAGCAGAAAAGAATATCTAGTGGAGAAAAGACAGTCTCTTCAATAAATGGTGTTGGGAAAATTGGACAGCCACATTCAAAGGAATAAAACTGGATCACTGTTTTATACCATACACAAAAATAAAATTCAAAATGGTTAAAAGGCCATTGCTATGAGATAGGAACGCATCAAAATTCTAGAGGAAAATACAAATAGCAACCTTTTTGACCTCAGCTGCAACAACTTCTTTTGAGACATGTCTCAAGAGGCAAGGGAAACAAAAGCAAAAATGAATTATTGGGACTTTATTGAGATAAAATCTTATGCACAGCAAAGGAAATAGTCAACAAAACTAAAAGGTAACCTACGGAATGGGAGAAGAGATTTCCAAATGACATATCAGATAAAGGGCTAATACACAAATCTATTTAAAAATAAAAGTATTATCAAACTCAACACTGAAAAAACAAAAAAAGCCAGTTAACAAATGGGGAGAATACATGAACAGACATTTCTCCAAAGAAGACATAGAAACTAACAGATGAAATAGAAAATGCTCAACTTTATTCATCATCAGGGAATTACAAATAAAAAAATATAGTGAGTCAGAATGTCTCATTGATCAGCATAGCTAAAATGAACAACTGGTCAGAAAGGCTAAAATGAACAACTCAGGAAACAATAGATTTTGTTAAGAACATGGTGAACGGGAACCTTCTTCCACTGTTGGTAGGAATGCAAACTGGTGTAGCTACTCTGGAAAACAGTATGGAGGTTTCTCAAAAAATTAAAAATACAACCACCCTATGACGTGGCAATGGTACTACTAGGTATTTATCCAAATAATACAAAAATACTGATGCAAAGGGGTACATGCTCCTGATATTTATAACAGCATTATCAATAATAAGCAAATAATGGAAATATCACAGATGTCCATCAAATGATGAATGGATAAAGAAGAGGTGATACACACACACACACACACACACACACAGTGGAATACTACTTAGCCATCAAAAGAGTGAAATATTGTCATTTACAAGAACATGGATGGAAGTGGAGTATTATGCTAAGTGAAATAAGTCAGTCAGAGAAAGATAAATACCATAATATTTCACTCATATGTGGAATGAAGAAACACAACAGAGGAACATAAGAGACGGGAAGGAAAAATAAAATAAGATTAAAACAGAGAGGGAGGCAAACCATAAGAGTCTTTTTTTTTTTTTAAAGAGACTTAACTATATGGAACAAACTGAGGGTTGCTGGAGAAGAGATGGGCGCAGGGGATGAGGAATTGGGTGGTGGGTATTAAGGAGGGCACTTGATGTAATAAGCACTGGATGTTCTGTGCAACTTATGAATCATTAAATTCTACCCCTGAAACCAATAATACACTATATGTTACTAACTGGAATTTAAAAGAAATCTGAAAAAGAAAAAAAAGAATGTAAGCTTATCATTTGTCGAAATCATCTCAGTAAGGTGATATAATTCAACACATGTTACAATAAAATATCCAGTAATCTAGAATTAGAAAGATTATAATTTTTCCAAATATATAAAGATTATCTATAAATAACCTATTGCTATCTTTTAATTAATGGGTAATTATGAAAATAGTTCTTGTCAAAACAGATAAAAAAGAAGTATTTTTATTCATTCTTTAGTCATAATTCTGAGGAAATTCCAAATCAGTATATTAAATAAAATAAAGATTTAGGGGCACCTGGGTGGCTCAGTGGGTTAAAGCCTCTGCCTTTGGCTCGGGTCATGGTCCCAGGGTCCTGGGATTGAGCCCTGCATCGGGCTCTCTGCTCAGCAGGGAGCCTGCTTCCACCTCTCTCTCTGCCTGCCTCTCTGCCTACTTGTGATCTCTGTCTGTCAAATAAATAAATAAAATCTTTTAAAAAAGTAAAATAAAAAAATAAATATTTAAAAGACAAAAAGATTTTGTTCAGTTGATATGATCATGTGTAAAGTCCTAAAGAATTTATGAAATGAACTATTAATATTTATAAGTAAATTAAATGCCTAGAAATAAAATCAGTACATAAAAATCAATTATATCTCAATATACTAGCAGCACAAAACTGAAAATGCGATTTGAAATTCTATTTAAAATAATCTTAAATATATTACTTATCAAAGAAGAGTTAAATACGTTGATTATATGGCTGACAGAAATTTATAAAGACAAAAGCAGTTGTATATCATATATATTGATTAGTGACTATTGTTAGATGTCAGTTCTCCCCATGTGATTATACTGAGTCAATACAATCTCAGCTTAAAAATATTATTTTTGTGAAAATTTACAAAATGATTATAATTTTTAACATTTCATCTATTTGAGAGAGAGATAGAAGATGAGCAGGGAGAGAAGCAGAGGGAGAGGGGCAAGTAGATGTCCTACTATGTGTGGAGCCCAGCATGGGCTTGATTTCAGGACCTGAAATCATGACCTGACCTCAAGAGTTGGGCACTTAACTGACTGAGCCAAAGAGGCACCCAAAATGAATATAAATTTAAATATAAATAAAAGTGATCTAGAATAGTGTAGACAATCTGGAGGAAGATTCAATTTGGAAGACTCATTCTACCAGATTTCAAAACTTACTATAAAACTGATAGTACATTAAAAAGGTGTCATTTTGTTTTGAGTACAAAGAAATCAATGGAATAAAATAGGTTGTCCAGAAATAGATCCATATCTGTATTTCAATTGTTTTTTGACAAACAGACAAGAAAAAAAAAATCACAGGGGATGGGTAGTCGTTTAAAAAAAAATGATGCTGTGCTTGCTTCAGAAGCACATATACTAAAAAATAAATGATGCTGGAACAACCCAATAACCTCAGGGAAAAGTAAAACAAATATTTTACTTCTGTATCATTAAAAGAAAGCCATGTCTATAATGATTATTAAATCTGAATATGTATTTTCAAAATGTTTTTATTGATAAAGTATTACTTAAGAAACCACACTCATGTTTTTGAACATAGTACAATTTTCAAGTTTGAAAATATGTTTTCATTATTCAGTGGTCTGTTAAAATATTCCTAGAAAAGCCCAGCAAAGACATTCTATTCCTTCCTTGAGGAAACATGGCCTCTGTGATTTCTTTAGCTCCTTTCCCACAGGATTTCAAAATAAACATGTTTCTTATAAACACAGATAGAATGATGAAAGTAGAATGATATTTATTTACTAAAATCTTGTTGGAAGAGATCATCAAGAGAACATGACCTTTAGCTGACTCATGAGTTGGACTTGGTCAAAGACTCCTTAGTCTTCTCCCCTCTTGCCACCTCCTGAGGCTCACAGGAGAATGAGGCACAAGTAAGTCAGCTGCAAGAGATAAGTTAACAACCAACAAAGAAGTCAGAGTAGATTACACATTGACCTTGAGTCTTGTACATACATAAGAAGAAAGGCAAAATATACCTGATAACGTAGTACATGACCTATAGTGAGCAAGCCCCAAAAAAGTATTGTCTGAATAATTGCTGGTGCTCTCCCAGGAAGGGGAGATAGTGGGAAAATGAAGCAGGCAGCATTCTGCCCTGAGCAGACCAGGTGTTCCCAGCTGCTTGATTTCAAGGACGTGTATCATCCTCTCTGGCAGAGACCTATTGCCAGTACATGTTTTTCTTAAGGTTATATCTAAGCATGCATGGTAACTAGTATAATTTCTCATGGGTTATATTTTAAGCAGTACATGGTTCTGAGGGACAGTTACATCCTCTCCTAGGAACATTCAATCCACCCTTCCTTCCACAAGGGAGCTGTTTAAAGGATGTAGCTTTCAGAGGGCAATGTATAATTGAGACCACCTGGACTGGATATGCCATTGAATGCCATTAATATCTCTATATAAAGTCTCAAGATTCTGTCATGTGCAGAAATTTCCTCATCTTGTGGCCACAGAAGACACACCTCGTAAGTTCCCTTGATTATTAGAACTTCCATCTCATATTCTGGAGTGGCTTCTTTCTTCCATCTCTTCTTGCCCTCAGCATAAAGAGGTTGCTTTTAAATTTCTCCCAAACTCCCCAGGTTGTGAACCAACAAATCTGTCCCTTCCAAAAACCAAAACAGTTTATTTTTTGAGAATTCATTTATTTATTTGGCAGATAGAGAAAGCCCAAGCAGAGGGAGAGGTAGGCTGAGGGAGAGGGAGAGGCAGGTTCCCCATTGAGCAGAGAGCCAGATGTGGGACTCAATCCCAGGACCCTGGGATCATGCCCTGAGCTAAAGTCAGTCACTTAAACGACTGAGCCACCCAGGCGCCCTTCAAAATAGTTTTCGAAGTGTTTGTGATCTTAGCTTATTTACAATAGGAGTTGTGAGTTTTCTGAAATGTATATTTATAAAATGCAACTTATTCCACATACTTATAATGACAAAAAGAAAATATTTTTGGCTATACTTTGCTCTTTCAGGTAAGTTTTTCTTATTAGGAATTTACAGGAATTAAATTATGTGTTGAATTTTACTTTAACAATTCTTATGGTTAGATTGGGTAAAATATATTGGGAAAGAAGAGTGATTACCTTAAACAATTTTTAAAATCACAACACATCAAATAGATAACTTTATATATTGTTAATAATGGAGGTATAATAGTATCCTGTATTTTCATATCCAATTCAAATGTTTATACATTTTCCAAAACATTTAAATAACTCAGTTTGTTGATGTCCTGGTATAATGCAGAGGTTTTGTCTTGTTTGTTTGTTTTGTTTATTTTTTAGGATTATTTATTTGAGAGAGAGATCATGAGTGAGAGTGCAAAAGCAGAGGGAACAGCAGAGGGAGAGGGAGAAACAGACTCCCCACTGAGCAGGAAGCCTGATGTGGGACTCGATCCCATGACCTGAGCTAAAGGCAGATGCTTAATGACTGAGATACCCAGGTGCCCCAGATCTTCTGTTTAATATATGCACATACAGCTATAATTTTTCTCTGAGCACTGGTTTAGTTGCAACCAACAAGTTTTGGTATGTATGTGACCCTTTTTCATCTCAAAGTGTGTTCTATTTTTTTCCTGTGATTTCCTCATTGACCATTGGTTATTTAGAACTGTGTTATTATCACATAATTGTCACATAACTGGATTTTTATTTTTATTTTTTATTTTTTTGTTATGCATATCTAATTCCATCCTGCTGTGATGTGAGAATGTATTGTCCCAATGCCTTTGAATTAATTGAAACTTGTTTTATGGCCTGGGATTTGGTCTATTCTGTATTGTGTTCCATGAATACTTGAGACCAATATCTATTCAATATGTTTTATTGATGTCTCTTCTAATTTATAGTTACAGTTTAAAGTGTTGTTAGGTCTTCTATTTCTTTGTTGATCTTATGCCTAGCTGTCCAAAGTTGGTTTTACTGGCCTAAGATAAAAAATTCAGCTGAGTTGTATTCCTTTTAAAAGACTTTAGGAGATAATTTATTTCCTTTTCAAGCTTCTGGAGACCACCTGCATGTCCAGACTCACAGCTCCTCCCTCCATCTTCAAAGCCAGCAACAGTGGATCAACTCTTTTTCACACTGTACCACTCTGCCCTTGCTTCCATCATCACATCTTCTTCTCTGATCCTGACTTCTGTTTTTCTTTTCTACTTTAAGTATGTTTGTAATTACAATCAGACCACCTGGATCATCCTAACATCCTCCATTTTAAAGTCAGCTGATTAGCAAACTTAATTACATCTACAACCTTAATTCTTCCTTACCATATGCTTTTACATATTTATAGGTTCCAGGGATTAGGATTAGGATGAGTGGGTGTGGGGGGGTGCATTACCTGCCTACCATATTTACATATCTCAAAACTGTTTAACTGGTCTTCATAATTTTTCAAAATAACAAACATAGCCAAACTACTAACAAATCATCACTCACATGAGGTTTCTGTTCTTTATGTCTCACATAAATATCCAAATTAAGCAAATATCTGTCTTACCAGTGATTCATGTGATACTGTCTCAACAGCCTTTATCTTTTTCTCCTACACCTAAGTTTCACCACTTTGTGAACAGATCTTTAGACTTTCTTGGTGGTCACTCCTATTCTCAACTCTCGATCTCTAGTTCCATCTCAACATGGTTGTTGGTTTATTTAATGAACCAGCATATGATCTATGTATGTGAATGTTCCAAGTACACTTAAAAGGAAAAGATGTTCTGCTGTCATTGATTGTAGCTTTCTGCAAATGTCATCATGTAAAATTTGATTCTGGCATTTCTCAGAGTTTCTTTACCCTTACTGCTGCTCTTGCCTACTCATTCCATCAACTACAGATTAAGTGTTGAAATCTCCAACTATAAGTTAGGATTTATCTACATTGTGGCTCAATCATTTCTATTTTTGCTTCATGTACTTTGAACTTATTTTGATAAATGTATAAATATTAAGCATTATTATGTATTTTTTTCCTTTTTTAAAAGATTTTATTTATTTATTTATTTATTTATTTATTTATTTTTTGAATTTTTATTTTTTATAAACATGTATTTTTATCCCCAGTGGTACAGGTCTGTGAATCAGCACTCACCAAAGCACATACTCTCCCCAATGTCCATAACCCCACCCCCCTTCTCAAACTCCCCTCCCCCCAGCAACCCTCAGTTTCTTTTCTGAGATTAAGAGTCACTTATGGTTTGTCTCCCTCCCAATCCCATCTTGTTTCATTGATTCTTCTCCTACCCACTTAAGCCCCCATGTTGCATCACCACTTCCTCATATCAGGGAGATCATATGATAGTTGTCTTTCTCCACTTGACTTATTTCGCTAAGCATGATACGCTCTAGTTCCATCCATGTTGTCGCAAATGGCAAGATTTCATTTCTTTTGATGGCTGCATAGTATTCCATTGTGTATATATACCACTTCTTCTTGATCCATTCATCTGTTGATGGACATCTAGGTTCTTTCCATAGTTTAGCTATTGTGGACATTGCTGCTATAAACACTTGGGTGCACGTGCCCCTTTGGATCACTACGTTTGTATCTTTAGTGTAAATACCCAGTAGTGCAATTGCTGGGTCATAGGGCAGTTCTATTTTCAACATTTTGAGGAACCTCCATGCTGTTTTCCAGAGTGGTTGCACCAGCTTGCATTCCCACCAACAGTGTATGAGGGTTCCCCTTTCTCCGCATCCTCGCAAGCATCTGTCATTTGCTGACCTGTTGATTTTAGCCATTCTGACTGGTGTGAGGTGATATCTCATTGTGGTTTTGATTTGTATTTCTCTGATGCTGAGTGATATGAAGCACTTTTCCATGTGTCTGTTCGCCATCTGGATGTCTTTGCAGAAATGTCTGTTCATGTCCTCTGCCTATTTCTTGATTGGGTTGTTTGTTCTTTGGGAGTTCGGTTTGCTAAGTTCTTTATAGATTTTGGACACTAGTCCTTTATCTGATATGTCATTTGCAAATATCTTCTCCCATTCTTTCAGTTGTCTTTTGATTTTGTTAAGTGTTTCCTTGGCTGTGCAAAAGCTTTTGATCTTGATGAAATCCCAATAGTTCATTTTTGTCCTTGCTTCCCCTGCCTTTGGCGATGTTGCTAGGAAGATGTTGCTGCGGTTGAGGTCGAAGAGGTTGCTGCCTGTGTTCTTCTCAAGGATTTTGATGGATTCCTTTCTCACATTGAGGTCCTTCATCCATTTTGAGTCTATTTTTGTGTGTGGTGTAAGGAAATGGTCCAATTTCATTTTTCTGCATGTGGTTGTCCAATTTTCCCAACACCATTTATTGAAGAGGCTGTCTTTTTTCCATTGGACATTCTTTCCTGCTTTGTCGAAGATTAGTTGACCATAGAGTTGAGGGTCTATTTTTGGGCTCTCTATTCTGTTCCATTGATCTATGTGTCTGTTTTTGTGCCAGTACCATGCTGTCTTGATGATGACAGCTTTGTAATAGAGCTTGAAGTCCGGAATTGTGATGCCACCAACGTTGGCTTTCTTTTTCAAAATCCCTTTGGCTATTCAAGGTCTTTACTGGTTCCATATAAATTTTAGAATTATTTGTTCCATTTCTTTGAAAAAGATGGATGGTACTTTGATAGGAATTGCATTAAATGTGTAGATTGCTTTAGGTAGCATAGACATTTTCACAATATTTATTCTTCCAATCCAGGAGCATGGAACATTTTTCCATTTCTTTGTGTCTTCCTCAATTTCTTTCATGAGTACTTTATAGTTTTCTGAGTATAGATTCTGTGCCTCTATGGTTAGGTTTATTCCTAGGTACCTTATGGTTTGGGGTGCAATTGTAAATGGGATTGACTCCTTAATTTCTCTTTCTTCTGTCTTGTTGTTGGTGTAGAGAAATGCAACTGATTTCTGTGCATTGATTTTATATCCTGACACTTTTCTGAATTCCTGTACAAGTTCTAGCAGTTTTGGAGTGGAGTCTTTTGGGTTTTCCACATATAGTATCATATAATCTGCAAAGAGTGATAATTTGACTTGTACTTTGCTGATTTGGATGCCTATAATTTCCTTTTGTTGTCTGAATCCTGAGGCTAGGTCTTCTAGTACTATGTTGAATAGCAGTGGTGATAATGGACATCCCTGCCGTGTTCCTGACTTTAGCGAAAAAGCTTTCAGTTTTTCTCCATTGAGAACGATATTTGCAGTGGGTTTTTCTTAGATGCCTTTGATGATATTGAGGTATGTGCCCTCTATCCCTACACTTTGAAGAGTTTTTATCAGGAAGGGATACTGTACTTTGTCAAATGCTTTTTCAGTATCTATTGAGAGTATCATATGGTTCTTGTTCTTTCTTTTATTGATGTGTTGTATCACATTGACTGGTTTGAGGATGTTGAACCAACCTTGCAGCCCTAGAATAAATCCCACTTGGTCGTGGTGAGTAATCCTTTTAATGTACTGTTGAATCCTATTGGCCAGTATTTTGGTGAGAATTTTCGCATCTGTGTTCATCAAGGATATTGGTCTATAGCTCTCTTTTTTGATGGGATCCTTGTCTGGTTTTGGGATCAAGGTGATGCTGGCCTCATAAAATGAGTTTGGAAGTTTTCCTTCCATTTCTATTTTTTGGAACAGTTTCAGGAGAATAGGAATTAGTTCTTCTTTAAATGTTTGGTAGAATTCCCCCAGGAAGCCGTCTGGCCCTGGGCTTTTGTTTGTTTGGAGATTTTTAATGACTGTTTCAATCTCCTTACTGGTTATGGGTCTGTTCAGGCATGCTACTTCTTCCTGGTTCAGTTGTGGTAGTTTATGTGTTTCTAGGAATGCATCCATTTCTTCCAGATTGTCAAGTTGGTTGGCGTAGAGTTGCTCATAGCATGTTCTTATAATAGTTTGTATTTCTTTGGTGTTAGTTGTGATCTCTCCTCTTTCATTCATGATTTTATTTATTTGGGTCCTTTCTCTTTTCTTTTTGATAAGTCTGGCCAGGGGTTTATCAATTTTATTAATTCTTTCAAAGAACCAGCTCCTAGTTTCATTGGTTTGCTCTATTGTCTTTTTGGTTTCTATTTCATTGATTTCTGCTCTGATCTTTATGATTTCTCTTCTCCTTCTGGGATTAGGGTTTCTTTCTTGTTCTTTCTCCAGCTCCTTTAGGTGTAGGATTAGGTTGTGTACCTGAGACCTTTCTTGTTACTTTTTTTTTTTTTAAAGATTTTATTTATTTATTTGACAGAGAGAGATCACAAGTAGGCAGAGAGGCAGGCAGAGAGAGAGAGAGAAGAGGAAGCAGGCTCCCTGCTGAATGGAGAGCCCAATGCGGGACTCGATCCCAGTACCCTGAGATCATGACCTGAGCCGAAGGCAGCGGCTTAACCCACTGAGCCACCCAGGCACCCCCTTTCTTGTTTCTTGAGGAAGGCTTGTACCACTATATATTTTCCTCTCATGACTGCCTTTGTTGTGTCCCACAGATTTTGAACTGTTATATTTTCATTATCATTTGTTTCCATGATTTTTTTCAATTCTTTAATTTCCCGGTTGACCCATTCATTCTTTAGAAGGATGCTGTTTAGTCTCCATGTATTTGGGTTCTTTCCAAACTTCCTCTTGTGGTTGAGTTCTAGCTTCATAGCATTGTGGTCTGAAAATATGCAGGGAATGATCCCAATCTTTTGATACTGGTTGAGTCCTGATTTAGGACCGAGTATGTGATCTATTCTGGAGAATGTTCCATGTGCACTAGAGAAGAATGTGTATTCTGTTGCTTTGGGATGAAATGTTCTGAATATATCTGTGATGTCCATCTGGTCCAGTGTGTCGTTTAAGGCCTTTATTTCCTTGCTGATCTTTTGCTTGGATGATCTGTCCATTTCAGTGAGGGGAGTGTTAAAGTCCCCTACTATTATTGTATTATTGTTGATGTGTTTCTTTGATTTTGTTATTAATTGGTTTAAATAGTTGGCTGCTCCCACGTTGGGGGCATAGATAGTTAAAATTGTTAGATCGTCTTGTTGGACAGTCCCTTTGATTATGATATATTGTCCTTCCTCATCTCTTATTATAGTCTTTGGCTTAAAATCTAATTGATCTGATATAAGGATTGCCACTCCTGCTTTTTTCTGATGTCCATTAGCATGGTAAATTCTTTTCCACCCCCTTACTTATATCTGGAGGTGTCTTCGGGCTTAAAATGAGTTTCTTGGAGGCAACATATAGATGGGTTTTGTTTTTTAATCCATTCTGATACCCTGTGTCTTTTGACAGGGGCATTTAGCCCATTAACATTCAGGGTAACTATTGAGAGATATGAATTTAGTGCCATTGTATTGCCTGTAAGGTGACTGTTACTGTATATGGTCTCTGTTCCTTTCTGATCTACCACTTGTAGGCTCTCTCTTTGCTTAGAGGACCCCTTTCAATATTTCCTGTAGAGCTGGTTTGGTGTTTGCAAATTCTTTCAGTTTTTGTTTGTCCTGGAAGCTTTTAATATCTCCTTCTATTTTGAATGATAGCCTAGCTGGATATAGTATTCTTGGCTGCATGTTTTTCTCCTTTAGTGCTCTGAAAATATCATTCCAGCTCTTTCTGGCCTGCCAGGTCTCTGTGGATAAGTCAGCTGCCAATCTAATATTTTTACCATTGTATGTTACAGACTTCTTTTCCCGGGCTGCTTTCAGGATTTTCTCTTTGTCACTGAGACTTGTAAATTTTACTATTAGGTGACGGGGTGTGGGCCTATTCTTATTGATTTTGAGGGGCATTCTCTGAACCTTCTGAATTTTGATGCTTGTTCCCTTTGCCATATTGGGGAAATTCTCCCCAATAATTCTCTCCAGTATACCTTCTGCTCCCCTCTCTCTTTCTTCTTCTTCTGGAATCCCAATTATTTTAATGTTGTTTCGTCCTATGGTGTCACTTATCTCCAAATTCTCCCCTCGTGGTCCAGTAGCTGTTTGTCCCTCTTTTGCTCAGCTTCTTTTTTCTCTGTCATTTGTTCTTCTATATCACTAATTCTTTCTTCTGCCTCATTTATCCTAGCAGTGAGAGCCTCCATTTTTTATTGCACCTCATTAATAGCTTTTTTGATTTCAACTTGGTTAGATTTTAGTTCTTTTATTTCTCCAGAAAGGGCTTTTATATCTCCCAAGAGGGTTTCTCTAATATCTTCCATGCCTCTTTCGAGCCCAGCTAGAACCTTGAGAATTGTCATTCTGAACTCTAGATCTGACATATTACCAATGTCTGTATTGATTAGGTCCCTAGCCTTCAGAACTGCCTCTTGTTCTTTTTTTTGTGGTGAATTTTTCCGTCTTGTCATTTTGTCCAGATAAGAGTATATGAAGGAGCAAGTAAAATACTAAAAGGGTGGCAACAACCGCAGGACAATATGCTTTAACCAAATCCAAAGAGATCCCAAATCGTGAGGGGGGAGAAAGGGGATAAAAAGAGGTTCAAAAAGAAAGAAGGAGAAAAAAAATTAAAAAGAAGAAAAGAAAAGAATTAAAAAAAAACGAATAAAGAAAAATATAAAAAGGAAAAAATATATATATTAGATAAACTAGTTAAAAAACGTTAAAAAAGAAAAGGGTAAAAGTTAAAAAAATTTTAGCAGAAGAAGAGAAAAAAATGAAAAAGAAAAAAATTAAATTAACTGCAAGACTAAAAAGTCACAGGGAGAAAGCCATGAGTTCTGTGCTTTGCTTTCTCCTCCTCTGGAGTTCTGCTGCTCTCCTTGGTATTGAAACTGCACTCCTTGGTAGGTGAACTTGGTCTTGGCTGGATTTCTTGTTGATCTTCTGGGGGAGGGGCCTGGTGTAGTGATTCTCAAGTGTCTTTGCCCCAGGCGGAATTGCACCGCCCTTACCAGGAGCCGGGCTGAGTAATCAGCTCGGGTTTGCTTTCAGGAGTTTTTGTTCCCTGAGCGCTTTCCGTACAGTTCCGGAGGACGGGAATACAAATGGCGGCCTCCTGGTCTCCGGCCTGGAGGAGCCGAGAGCCCGGGGCCCCACTCCTCAGTGCACCCTCAGAGAACAGCGCCCAGTTACTTCCCTCTGCTTGACCTCCGGTCGCGCTCTGAGCTCACGGAGCCTGCGACCGGTTCAAGGTAACCCTGAGCTGTGTTCTTACTGTCAGCTCTGTCTCTGTAGCCGGCTTTCCCGTTCCAATACCTGCAAGCTCTGCGACGCTCAGACACCCCCGATCCTTCTGTGACCCTGCGGGTCCTGAGGCCACGCTGACCCTCTGTGGGCTTTGCCCCGGTTTAGCCTCTAGAGCGATGTCCCTCAGCGGAACAGACTTTTAAAAGTCCTGATTTTGTGCGCCGTTGATCCGCTGCTTGCCGGGAGCCAGCCCCTCCCCCCGGGGTCTATCTTCCGGTCGCTTTGGATTCACTTCTCCGCCAGTCCTACCTTTCAGAAAGTCGTTGTTTTTCTGTTTCCAGAATTGATGTTGTTCCTCTCTTCGATCTGCCGATGGATTTGCAGGTGTTTACAATTTTTAGATAAGCTATCTAGCTGATCTTCTGCTAGCTGAAGTAGGTTCAGCCTGCTACTTCTCCGCCATCTTGACTCCTCCCCTTTATTATGTATTTTTGTTGAAACAATTGCTTTTTCATTATGCATTGTTTCCTTTTCATTGACACATATTTGATACATTATGTTACATTAGTTGCAGGCATACAACATAGTGATTAAACAAATCTGTATGTTATGCAATGCTCACCACAAGTATAACTGCCATCTGTCACCATATAATGCTATTACAATACGGTATATATATAATATTACAATACTGTATATATATAATACTGATTATATTTCCTATGCTGTGCCTTTCATCCCTATAACTTATTCTTTTAATGATGTAATGTCTTTTATCTCTGATAATAGTTCCTTATATTGTCTATTACTACTCATATTAATACAGCTACTCGTGTTCTTTTGAATAGCTTTTTAAGTTTTTTTAAAAGAGTTTGCCTTTTTCATCTTAAATTTTATGTATCAGTGTGTTTCTATTTAAGCTGAATTCCTAGTAGATGGCAAATAATTGAGTCTGTAATCTATGCAATCATTTAATTGGCAGGTTTAGATCATTTATATTAAATGTAATTACTCATGATTATATTAATATATAACATTTTCTTTGAAGTTAATATGCTGTTGTTGATTTCTCTTCCCAGTTTTCCATCCATGTTTTGATTCAATGACAATTTTTTATTCAATATCTAATATTGGTTTATTTTCCAATTTATATTTTTAGTAAATTGTACTCTGCCTCTAAGTAATATTATACCATATAAAGTGAAATGTAAGAAACTTACCACAGTATAATCTCCCTTTCCTATGATTTGTGATACTATCTTTCCATACATCTGACAGGGCAGATGTGTACCCCTAAGAACAAAATCTGTCTAAATAAATTAAAATTCCTTTACAAAGTAGTAAATTAATATATGAAAATAATTTGTTAAGTTTATTCAATTCTGTTGTAATTTTTATCCCAACTTGGAATTAATATCTTCTTCTACTAAACATTACAAGTAATTAATATAAGAAATATACTTGTTCATTTGAAACATAGTGATTCAGTATATTAGTAATGTAGGTTTGATTTGCTTTTCCTTAGCATATATAGTTTCAAAAATTTGGGAGAAAATATTCCATTTAAATAAAGGAGGAGTCATATGATTCTAAGTGGTTTCAATATATTGATGATAAAAAATTAAGAGTATTTGGACCTGGAGCATGGAACCTAAGGAAACCCATGTTTCCAGGAACTATTGTACTTGAGGGCCAAATGGATTTACTTGATGCTTTCTGTAATTGTAAAATTAGCTTCAAAATATCAGTATTTTTCTTTCTTTTCTTCATATCACTACACTTGATTTTGTTTAAGTGTTTTCTCATGTTTGAATATTGATTTCATTTTATAATTTTTATTTTATCAGTTGTGCATCTGTAGACATAGTAATACCAAACAGGTAGAGCGTTTTGTACATTTTTTGGAATTTTTTCTTCTCAGCAATGCCTAAACACTCTGAATATATACAGTAGTCTTAATTGCAGAAAGAATATTATAGTGTATATAAAATAAGATAAAATGTTTAAAACAAGACTAATGCAGACATAACAATTAGAAGTATATATTTTTAAAGATTTTATTTATTTATTTGTCAGACAGAGATCACAAGTAGGCAGAGAGGCAGGCAGAGAGAGAGGAAGGGAAGCAGACTTCCTGCTGAGCAGAGAACCCCATGTGGGGACTCGATCCCAGGACCCTGGGATCATGACCAGAGCGGAAGGCAGAGGCTTTAACCCACTGAGCCACCCAGGCACCCCAACAATTAGAAATATTTGCACTCATGACCACTTATTTGCACTCATGGCCATTTATTGTTTATAAGAGTTAATTCTAGAAATACTGTATTTATCTAGTTAGATCATCCACCTGGACACAACAGGGTTTTAGCATTGCTGTTAATGCTCAGTTTATTAATCTGGTTTATGTTTTAATTGATGTTTTTATTTACAATAATCATGAAGTTCCTAATTATTTTCTTAATATGTGTGTTAAGTATTTAATACATTTTTATTTTAAAATCATTGATTAGGGGTGCCTGGGTGACTTAGCCAGTTAAGTGGCTGCCTTTGGCTCAGGTCATGATCCCAGGACGCTTGAATCGAGCCCCACCTTGGGCTTCCTGCTTGGCGGAGAGCCTGCTTCTCCCTCCTCTGCCTGCTGCTCTGCCTACTTGTACTCTCTCTCTCTGTCTTTCTGTCAAATAAATAAATAAATCTTTTAAAAATATAAATAAATAAAAATAAAATCATAGATTATAATTCCTTTGTCCCAAAATCTTGTCAACATATTTAATATGTGGTCACATAATTGCAAAACTTTGACAATGTAAGTTTTAAAATGTAAAAGAGGACTAAAGTGTTTTTAGAATCTCTGTAAGTTATTGTAATACAGTTATGACATACTGTTTCCCAATGGTTGTAACCAGGAGTGAAGAAAAGAAATTGTGGAGATTTTATAAATTCTTCCAACTCAACTGACTAGAAAAGAAATGTACTACTGTGGTAAGGTAGTCTTAGAGCATTTGCAAAGTCTTAGAGCATTTGCAAAATTGAATGAAGGAAAAAGAAATCTTCCATAAAGACAATAGGTAGAGTTGAATTGAAATGAACATTTAACTAATGCAAATGCACAGACTAATACATTTAAGTGGAACAGTCCCTAACATAGAAAAAACATCTTAGTCAAATAGTGTGGGGCAAGAGATTGGGACACATTAAATTACTATAAATACATGTCGTTATTCAAGACATAGTGGAATCATGTCATTCAAAGAGTGACATTTCTTTTGATCTTCAGATAATGCTAAATGTTTAAGAGGTGCTAAGAGAATAGAGATATGAGAATTGGTATAAGAATTCCATTTGTAATATTCTTCAGCACATAAATTTGTGTATATATATTTACACTAACATGTGAAAGGGTAATGTGTGTATGTGTGTGCTTCTATGGTCCATAATGTAAATTTGATAGTTATCAAATATGTTAGTTGACTGTCTAGTTTTGCTGACTACTATACACACATGTAAATCTTTGTTAATTTAGATATTTTTAAAATTTTGTTTCAAATTATTTTTATAAACCAATATCTTTTTAATATAATTGTCATGACATTTCATAAGAAGTGGGGTAGCATAAATTAACAAATTTGAGTTCTTGGATTATGCATATATTTTAATAGCAGCATAGCAGAGTAACTGAAATAGTTGAACTAATTTTGATATCTGTCTGTAAAATCAGAACGAGTTGCTTGGATGGGATATTCTCCAGTGTGGGAGCAAGCTCACACAATAAGTGCAACTGTAACTCAGTAGTATGCTTCTGACTAGAAAATCAGATTGAGAGAATTACAGTGTTTAACGAATATTTCTCTCTCCTGATGAATTACTCTTTATTTTAGAAGTTTATTTCAGTCTAAGTAACTGAGATTGATGATGATCTTCTATCAGCCATCTGTTTCACTTGCCATTACCACAGCATCCTAAATTACTTTGAACATTTCTCAAAACACTTTTCAGTGTTCATGTTTTAGCTTATATTCTAGGTTGCATACTATCTAAAATCATGTGGAGTTCAATGAAACATCACAAAAAATTAGTAACAACCAATTTTATTTGTGCATTTATTCTGTAAATATTACACTTCAAATATTTAGAAAATATTAAAATCATTTCTGTAGGGATGCCTGGGTGGCTCAGTTGGTTAAGCAGCTGCCTTCGGCTCAGGTCATGATCCCAGCGTCCTGGGATCGAGTCCCACATCAGCTCCTTGCTCCGCAGGGAGCCTGCTTCTCCCTCTGCCTCTGTCTGCCATTCTGTCTGCCTGTGCTCGCTCTCTCCCCCTCTCTCTCTCTGATAAATAAATAAAATCTTTAAAAAAAATTAAAAAATTTAAAAAAATAAAAAAATAAAAAATAAAATCATTTCTGTAATCAGCCATGCGTTCTTTACTCAAAAGGTGTAGAGAAATTAGGGGAACTACAACATGATCTTTGAGTAAGTATAACACAATATATGTAAAAATATGGATAAGTTAAATATATGAATATTTCTATATACATGTACCTGCATGCATGCACACATATACTGAATTACCACAAACTTAGAGGTCATATCCAGCTTCTAGAGACCACCTGCACCCCTTGACTTTCTACCTTTCTTCTATCTTCAAAATCAGCAATGGCAGGTAGAGTCTTCTGCATACTCTTATTTCTCTGGTTCTCTGCAAATAGAAAAGATTCTGCAAAGTCACTTTTGCCATGTAAGGCGACATTTCGAATTCTGGGGATTATAATGTGAATATCTTCTGGGGTTACTACTTTGAATAAATTGCCCATGGAATATGAGATCTATCTAACAATAGGTCTCCAGGTGATTTGAAAGTGCAGTTTGGCTAGAGAACCACTTTTATGAAGATTACTGTAGGACCCAAGGAGATTGGTTGAGGACTAGATGAACAGCAATTTGGTCAGGGAACAAAAATGAGAGTGCACATATAAGCCAAAGGGGAAAGGCACTTTGCATGAAGACTGGCAAATTGTCTCAAGAAAAAAGTGTCTTCCTCTTTAATATCTCTGCAGCTCAACCCTTTGACTCTTAAAAATAAAACAAAAGCAAAACCATCATTACTTTATGAATCATCTTCAGCTTCATAGTAGTGGGACAGCCTGTTTTAAACTACCATGACCTAAAGCAAAATTGTATAAGCTTGTATTCTCGACATAAGAAAATACAGTGTTATTGGCATTTTTATACCCTTCCAGGTAATGAAAGGATACTGGAACACTATGGTTTTTTCTTCCTATTAATATGATAAAAATCATTTATCTATTAATATATATAGAACATAAGACATTATTGCTGTTTTATGTAGTTACAATCACATATATTTACTAACATATTTTCTATTTTAAGTGCTTCTCTTTTCATTTCAAGTTTCTCATAACTGTCTAGGATAATTTTCTGTCTGCCTTCTGTCTTTACATAAGTAGAGATATACTACTGACGAATTATCTCACTTTATCTTTGCCTGAAAAGCTTATTTTTATTCTGTTTGAAAAACATTTTCTTTGTGAGGGAATCTAGGCTAGGAAATGTTTTCTTTACTAAGAAAAATATCATTATATTGACTCTGACTTCCATTGTTCCTAAGAAATCCAATTTTAATGCAATTGTTATTTATTTGAAAGCAATCAAATAAGTACTAATTTTTAAATTTCCCCATTGTCTTGATTTTCATCAGTTTTTCCTAATAAATGCGTATTTGCTGCTTAGTGTTTTAGGGCTTTTTGAATTTGTGACTGCATTTTATATCCTTTTATACTTCTATAATTTAAGCTAGATTTTACTTATTTTTTAGCTATACCTTCCAGTTAATCCATTATTTCCTTGGCTATGTCTTTCCTGTTGACTTTTTTATGTGTATTTTTTTAATTGAAGTAAAAGAGCAAACTAAATACATTTAAATATATAGAGTATGACACACGTTTATGTTTGTAAGAATCTGTGTAGCCACCACCTAATAATAACATTTAACATTTATAGCACCCCAGTAACTTCCTTATGCACCATCTCAATATCATACGAAAGATAAGGATAATTTTTATATTAGTAATCATCAACTACTTTTGTTCTTTCTTGAACTCATATGAAATCCCACTCCAACAGGAAGAGATCTGGCTCTCATCATCTACCATCCATTTGCTTAATTGGTTAATCGCAGTATTCACATATAGTGTTGTCAAAATTGTTAACAAGTACCTCCTTTGCACACAAGTATATTAACAAACTACACTGTTTATGGACAGTTTAGTTTGCCTTTACCTTTACAGGATCTTTTTATTTCCGAGTTTACTTAGGTCAGCATTTTTTTCTCCCATCATCTTCAGGGAGGTGGTTTTATACTTGCAGAATACAGTTAAATTGTTTTTTTCTTATGGTGCATTCCATTCTATAATTTCTTAAATTACAAAATGATTTCTTCTAATTTACATACATTAAAGTTCACTCTAAGTGACGTAATGTTCTATGGGCATTGACATATGCTTAATGTTTTATTTCCATAATTACAGTATCATACAGAATACTTTCAACCACCCTAAAAATATCCTGTACTTTATTTACTCAACCTTCCTTCCTCTTCCAACTGAACTGATGGCAACCACTCATCTTTTTACTGTTTCTATAAGTTGGCCTTTAATAGAATGTTGTGTAGATGGGATAATATAGTATATAGTAATTTTAAGATTGGTTTGTTTAATTTAGCAATATCCAATATAGATTCATCCATATTTTCACAAAATTTGATAGCTCATGCTTTTTATCACTGAATAGTATTCCAGTGTATGGATGTAACAGTTTTGTTTTTGTTTTATATATTCACTTATTCAGGGACATCTTGGTTTCTTCCAGTTTGGAGTAATTATAAATAAAGCTAATATAAACATCTGCATGCAATTATTTTTGTGTTGATGTAAGTTTTCAATTGAGTTATATAGTACCTAAAAGCAATTAATGGTTTTGATGGTGGGACTGTGTTTAGTTTTATAAGAAACTATTGAATTGTCTTCCAAAGTGGCTGTACCATTTTGCATTCCCTTGGCAATGAATGGGGGTTCTTGCTGCTCCAATCCTTGTCAGCAATTGGTAGTACAGTTTTTCAGGTTCTGTTTAGCCATCGTCTTTGTTGTTCTTTAGCCATTTAAATAGGTGTGTAGGGGTATCTCGTTTTAATTTGTAATCTCCTAAGTATATTGAATATACTTTCATATGTTTTTTTTACCAACTCCATATCTACTTTTTGAAGCATCTGTTTAGATTTTTGCCCACTTTTAATTTACTTGTCTTATTATTGAGTTTTAAGTGTTCTTTATATATATCAGATACAAGTCTATTAAAATATATGTGTTCAGTATTTTCTCCACATCTGTGGTTAACTTTTTGTTTTTTCCTATGAACATAATCTTAAAATTCTATTACTCTCAGTTTTTCAAAATTCTGTACTTTGTAGAAAATATTTTATCTCTTTTTTTAAGTGTTTTTTAGATTCTGAAACCTGAATTTCATCGGTTATTGAAATTTTATATATTGTCCTTCATTCTTTAAAATTATTTCCTGTTTCTGTTTTACCTGTTTTTTATTTCTGGAATAATGAAACTTCTCTTAGTCTATTACTGTAACTTCTAGAATTTATCTTCTAAGTTTATAATCTTCATTCTTTTTAATTTATTTGGTAAAATATGTGTTTATCTCTCAAAGCATTTATTTTTCCAACATCTATTAGCTTTGTATACATCACCTTCTATCTGTTTTTATTCTATAAATATTATTATTTTGAGTGTCATGTTTTACTGTTCCTTATATAACATCTTTATTTCTGCTTACTTCTTTTCCGCTATATATTAGCCTTTCATATTTGATTAATACATAGTTCCAAGAAACAATTGTCTTAATTACTTTTGAAATGATGTAAAATGCTTATTTGGAATGCTATATGTTGCCTGGATTTCAAAAAGAAACTTTTGATAAACTTTAATTAAAATGCCACAAAAACAGTCCACATTTTTACAGTCTATATCTTGGCTGTGATCAAAACTTCTGATTCTATCTACTAGATATCACTGGAATATCTTTTTCTTAAGACCATCTTTAATTGGCCTTTGTTTATTTCATTTATGCTCTTGATCAGTATAACATCTTTATTCACCTACCCTCATTATGTGATTCATGCAAAACATTTAGCTTCCTCTCAGTATACTAAGATCACTTCTTATCAACAAGGTAGTTAAGCACCTTTTAAAAAAGGTACATATTCCTTTGAGGAGGAGAAAGAGGAAGAAGAAGAATAAAGAGGAAAAGAAGAAGGAGGAATAAAAGAAACAAAAGGAAAGGAGGGAGAAGAAGAGAAATGAGTAGAAAAAGGAAGAGAAAGAAATAGGGAAGGGAAAGGAGAAGAGAAGATATATACATAGAAATTAGAAGTAGTAGAAGAATAAGAACTTGTGACTATGCAGATAAATATTTCATATGGGAATTAGTTTCTTAATATGAACAATGATTATGATTAAAATATAACTACCTCACAATATATTCAGTGTCATGAAAACCTGACTAAGAAATAACTAATGTAGTTGCTACTTTATAAATACAATGCTTATACAGAAATAATGAAAAAGACTAATAATTAAATTTTAGATAACTTTATGCTTGGGTCATTTTATTAACACTTTTTAAAAAAGATTTTATTTATTTATTTCACACACACAAACAGAGATATCACAAGTAGGCAGAAAGGCAGGCAGAGAGAGAAGGGGAAAGAGGCTCCCCACTGAGCAGAGAGCCCGATGCAAGGCTCAATCCCAGGATCTTGAGACCATGACCTGGGCTAAAGGCAGAGGCTTAACCCACTGAGATACCCAGGAGCTCCTTATTAACACATTCTAAGTTTTTCATTTTTTAGAGATGAACTTTTTAAAAAAATTTTTTTATTAACATATACTGTTTTATTAGCCCTAGGAGTATAGGTCTTTGAATCACCAGATTTACACACTTCACAGCACTCACCCTAGCACATACCTTCCCCAATGTCCATAACCCCACCACCTTCTTCCTACCCCTACCCCCGAGATGAACATTTTTTATTAGTTAAATATATTTATTTTGTAATTGCTTTGTGGGTGGACTTATTGAAACATTGCCAAGTCAAGCACTATTTTAAAATGTGCAGTATCTGGCACACTTGGGAAATTTATAGATTCAGAGGAATAATTCAGATACAAAGTTAAAATTCAGTAAAACAAGAATATGAAAAATGGATTATCACTATGCAAATTTTTTCCTATTTTTAATTATGTAACAAATGTTATCCTAAAATAGTTAGTCTAATAAATATATATATGCTATTAACTAATTACATATAAAACAATCTTGTTTCATAAGTGGTCCAACTTGTGAACTATAAATTTTGCTTGTAGAAATCAAAATGAAGTTTTTTTCTAGAATATCTTAGATACACATCCACAACAATATATTTCTTTCATTTCTATTTAATTTCCTATGTTAGATCTCTTATAATCCAACAAAATTGTAAAACGAAGCCTTTTGTAGCTACACTAATCTTACCTATATATATTAAATGGGGAAATCAACCATTTTTTTCAAACTCTTCAGGAAATGATGATAATATTATTAAAACACAATTAATTAATTAATATATTAAATATATGTGAATTATTAAAATATATTAGTTATAATACATTAACATAATTTCAAAAATATTTTATAATATTAAGTAGGTAATTTGGTTATGCTTAACTTTAAAATTGTATTATAGAAGTATTTGAGCTAAATTCTCAAATTTTATATGAAACACAAGATTGTCATACTAAGCTAATTCTACTTAAAATAGAAAAAATGTCTTATAAGAAGTTATTTTGCATATAGGTAATTTAAAAATCAACTCTTCAAACTCCAATGTGGTTTTGTAATATTAAAAGGATTTGCACATTAGAAAGATGCCACCAACAATCAAATCTGGAAATGCCCTGATGAGATTAAAATTCTACCTCTCCAACCCACATACCCAACAAAAAACACTATAAGACATTTTTGATAGTATGAAGCCAAACTTGGTGAGGGGATATAAGAAAAATGAGCCAATTCATGATACTTAATGTTGAGAAGATTATAAGAAATATGCCCTCATCTTTTCCATTCTTTAATGGAATAATGACTTCAGCTACTTTGAAAGCCATTATAGCTTGTTATAAAGAGTTATTTACCTTTCCCTGAATTTTCATTTCTTTTAAAAGCAGTATTAAAAATATTACTCAGCATCTGTTATTTCATAATAATATTGCAGGCTTTTTATTATATATACTAGATGCCATATCATTTGCCTGTTCTTTAAAAATACATAACAATGAATTTTGTATGATATCTTATAATGTATCTTTTAAAAGCATGTATGTATAGTGAAAAATGTTCTGTAAATCTTTATTCTTATGATCTAGTTAAGAAAGTTCTGATCTTTGACCAGGGTTTTGGGTAACAGAGTCAGATCCAAAGATTAGTATCAAAAAACTGCATTAATATGAAAAGCTTATTTAGATTGGAGGAGACTATAGTAACCACTATAAACCAGATATATCCAAAGTGGTCTGTCCTTCAGATATCCTTCAGATATCCATATTGTGGGAGAATTACCAACAATTATAGCAGAAGCAAGAGAGGGTATTAAAATTCTTGGAATTAAGGCATACGAACATCAGTTCATTTGTTTTACAGATTCATAAGTGAGACAAGTCCATTATTTTTAACATGTGAAGACTTTTTGCCCCCCAAAAAACTTTTTGTATTAATCCAGAACTGAGGAAAAAAAAATCTAAATGTAGAAAGCATAAAGAAATGAACCCAACTCCAAAAAGAAAAATACATTTAACATAAATAGATAAATTAGTAGAAATCAATAAAACAATTTCACAGTATTATTTAAGGTGGTTAGATTTAAATATTATCTTTTTATTATCATAAGAAATTGAGCAATATGCAGTAGTTCTTTTTAAGTGAGGGGGTTGCTATAAAAATTCAATTTTTAAATGATTATATTATCATGCTAATGGAAACATGAGAATTTAAAATAAGTTGGGTAGAAATATTAGTAAGATAGTAAATTCAGAGGTTGTAGCAATAATATACAAGGGTATTATTTTTCACAGCACTATACTGCCAAATTGAATCTTGGATAGAAATTGATGTTCCATTTGATTCTATAATTATTGACTTGGCCATGAACTTGTTACTCACTGAAGATAGTTATGAGTGATTGCCCAGCTGTTGCTGGCAGGTAGAGAGGCTGAAAATTAAGCAATAGTTTCTGCTTCCTATTGAAGATTCTCAGGGAATGAAACAAAATTTGTAGTTGTTGGCATTTTGAGACTTTCTTCCAATAACTATATAGATTTGGCTATGAAAATGCAATTGTTTATATTTGTAGTTGAATGCCACTAACTGAAAGTTATAAAGTGAGCATGCTATTTCAAAATTGAAGATAGTAGGTAGTCTATATCTTTTTTCTTTACTGTTAAGAAATTAATATTTCAGTTCATGGAAATTCTTAAAAATGAATGACTCTTTTGCCCATGAACTAATTAAAAACAAGCAAAACATGGTTTTATTAGCATAAACTAAGAATTACATTAATAATTTATATTTCTACAAAACATGTGAATGCAACCTAGTATTCCCTGCAGGAATATGCTTGCTTTTGTAATATGGGGAAATGTTAAACCTTGCTAGAGGAGAAGGGATTAATTCTGAAATGTAAGTAATCCCAGTATGTCTAACAGTATATAAACAGTATATATAGGGTATAGACTGCCTTAATTAATGTAAATTTTTTTTTTTTTTGAGAGAGGGAGGGAGAGGAAGAGGGACAAAAGGAATTTTAAGCAGCCCCCAAGCCCAGTGCAGAGCTTGATGCAGGACTTCATCTTGCAAAACTGAGATCATGACCTGAGCTGAAATCAAGAGTAGGAAGCTTAAGTAACTGAGCCACACAGGCATCCCAGTTAAAAAAAAAAAAAAAATATATATATATATATATATATATAAAATATTATAATAAATATAATTATATTTTATATATAACATATTTTATATTAATATTTATATAATATATAATATAAATATTATAATAAATATTATATATAATGAATATATAGAAATATATATCTAACTTAAAGCCAGACTTTAATATAATATAATTATATTATATTATATGTATATTATATTATATATAATTATATTATGGCTTTAAGTCTGGAAGTCAATTTTTTATGAATTTGTATATTTATATTCTTGTATTGGTAATGATTTTGCTGTAGCAAAAATAAATAAATAAATAAATAAATATATAAAATATCTTTCTGCCTATAGTACTGAAAGATAAATATTTTTATACACAAAACTTAGGTATTACCTACAAGAAACATATGAGTTACAATGTGAAAGAATAGGGTAAAATAATTAGGAAATAAACAATCTATTTATGCTATCATTTTGTAATACCAGAATAATAGATATCATTTTCTCTTGAAATTCAGTGAGTTTAAAAGACTATACCTCACTTAGAAGTGGTTTAGATTTTAAAAAAAAATGTGGTTTAGGTCTTAAGATGTTTTGGATTAGAGACTGTGACTTTTTAAAAAATATTATGTTAGGACCACATGGAACTGATTAGTGGTCTATTGGTTATTTTTCCAATAAGCCTTGTCATTAATTCATTGCATTTTCAGTAAGTCTTCTATTTAACTTTCACTGTCCCTCCAAGCCAGCTTCTAATTCCTGACAGAAGGCTCTGAAGACAAGCAACTTACACTTCTGTTTATGGTACTCATTTGAATGATGTATTCATGAGTTGGCAGAGGTGCAGCCATATAGCCTGGCATAACTGATTATCATGTCTTAGCAAATGAAGAGAGCCGTAGGGCATTAAGAACTCTCAACTATTAATATTGGTTTTGCCACAAGGCAGTTAAATAAACTGACAGTTTGGCAGAGGCATGACTCCTTGCATACTCATATACTGATTACTTCTGAAATATCATTAATATTACTAAGTTTTCAGTTACTCACAGTTCAATTTAAAAAGTTCGCCTTACTTTATGGAAACAAAAAGTATAAACAGATTATCTTGATGCTAATAAGATGTTGAATACACTTCAATTTATCAGGTTGAATAGTTCAAACAAAAATAATGAAAATATAGTAAAATGGGTGTTTTTTCCCCTGATATTAACTGTAAAAAATGACCACATTTTTTCCTGTGAAAATAGCCTATAATTATAATAAAACTATAATTAACGATTAGGTGGATTGTGTTTCCAAATTTTAGATTTTAGAGCTGTATAAGGTTTTTCACAAGAAGAATTCAAACTTAGAGAACATTAAGATTTTAATTGATATAAATCTTGTTCAAACATTAAAGGATTTTTCATTAAAGATGTTTTAAAACAAGAGGGTCTTGTATTTTATAATAACATATTTAAGTTTAATTGTTGCATTAAGATCACTTTTACTATATAATGCTAATATTATATGCTAATATTATAGATAATATTTAATACTACTTAAATGCTGATGAGAAAGTGAAGCTGATTTAAGTATTCAAAAGTGATAATTTAAGGACCAAATATATTTATAACTTTCAATAATTAGAGTTACACAATTGTCAGAAAAATCAAGGACAGCATTAGGATCAATCATCTGAAGTATATTTTTACTTAGGTTTTATCTTAAATACATATTCATATTCTATAGGGAAGATCATTTTCTCCCAGAGCTTTTTTAATTGGTCAGAATTTAATCTATACTAAATTGAGAAATCAGATTTCTTAAAAATTTAAATGGTAGTCACTCATGCAGAGCCTGGTTGCAACATGTATCTGCTTACATATTTAAATTCTAAATACTTGAATTAATTTTAATTGGATGATTATACCTACATTGTATGTAAACCTTTTGATGCTGTTATACTCTCCATGCCTAAAATTGAGCAAAAGCAAGTGGATGAACAAGAGACTCTTAATTTTACTGAGTATTCATACTTTAAATAAATGACCACAAATCTCACACAAAACTTTTGCAATACCCTGCAAGTTTTTACATTCTTCTAATTAACTATTTCTTCTAATCCCTGGGAATGATATTTTATATCTTTGTTTTTTTCAAAACTCCAATATTACATTTGACTCATGATTTTGCTTTGTATTTCTTTGAGAAAATATAAGCAAATAAAAGACTTATTTTGTGTCCTCAGGGGCAGATCTTCTAATGTATCTGAAACTGTGCATGTAGAGTCTACCTGCCCTCCCATTAGAATTGCTTGCATATCCCTGATTTGCAGTGGATCTCATAATGGTGTTTGCATTCTCTGTCTTTAACATATTCTCCTTCCTTCTGCCTAATGCCCTGTATTCTTACAGTATAGTAATTTCTATACCATATAAATAAATCTCCCTGTAACTATACCTCTACCTTCAGATGTCTCCTCATTGGTCTATTTGTAACACAACTCCAAAGAATTATACATTATAACATTTCTCATTATTTACCTTTTTTTTTCTCATTAACTCCAGGATCTTTTTTAACTTTTATTCCACTGAAGCCCATGTCTCAACATATTTCATAGAAAGTATGTTGGCCAAAAGAAAGTCCATTACTTTTGCATCAAATTAAATAATCTCCTAGGACTATTTCTGTCTCTTTCCTGGAATAGTTTGAATGGTTTGCTGGCCACCAGAGTATCTTCGGTATTTTTGTTGCCTTCTTTGTTTCTATTTTATTTACCCCATCCTCCTTTTTAATCTCAAAATATGAAATCCCCAAATTTTACTATTCAGACCTTTACTTTTCTTTATCTACAAAAAATCTCTATTGATTGGTCAAATTCAATCATTTTAAATATAAACATAATTTTTAACACCTTTATTGAGATATAATTTACATACCATATTATTAGCAAGTTTAATTATATGATTCAGTGGTTTTTGGTATATTCATAGAGTTGCACAACTATCAGCAGCTCAATTTTAGCAAATTTTCACCTCTCCAAAAAGAAACTTTGGACTCATTAGCTACTGCTTATTACCCCCTAAGTCCTAAGTCCTAGATAACAAATGTATTTTGTAGATATCATAGGAATGAGATCATATGCAACCTTTTGTATCTGGCTTTTTTTTTTACTTCTTTTACTTCACGTATTTTTTTTTCAAGATTTATCTATGTTTTAGCATGTTTGCCAAATATTGCATTACATGGATATACCATCTTTTATTTAACCATTCATCAGTCAGTGTACATTAGTGTTGTTTCTGCATTTTGGCTATTTTGAATAATGCAAAGAACATTCAAACGCAAATTTTTGTGTGGATCTATATTCTCATTTCTCTTGAATAGATATCTGACATTGGAATTGCAAGGTAATAGGGTAACTCAACTTTCATGTTTTAGGGAACTGCCATAGTATTTTCAAAGTAGCCACAGCATTTTCCATTCCATTCACCAGAAGCATATGAAGGTACTAATTTCTTCATATCCTAGGTAATATTTGTTATTATCTGTCTTTTTGGTTATAGTCATCCTAGTGTGTGTGACGTGGTATGTCATTTCACTTTTGATTCACATTTCCCTGATGGCTAATGATGACTGAGCGTCAGGGTTTTATTAGCTGTTTCTGTATCTTCTTACATCTAAATGTCTATTTAGATACAGATTTAGAGTGATTTTTTTAAATTAGGTTGTCTTTTTAGTATGGTTAGAAGTGTTTTAATATATTCTAAACAGCAATCCTTTATCACATATGTGGTCTTCAAATATTTTCTTCCATTCTTTGGTTATCTTTTTGCTTTTTTGATAATGTCCTTTGAAGCACAAATATTTTTAATTTTAGTGAAGTCCAGTTTATCTACTCTATTGCTGCTTGTGCTTTTCATGTCCTATCATGGAAGGATTTTCCTAACTCTGGGCCACAAATACTTCTGTGTTTTAAGTATTTCACAGATTCATTCTTACATTTAGGTTTTCTATCACTTATAAGTTGATTTTTATGTTTTGTATGTGGAAGAAACTATTTTCTTCCTCTCCCCCTTCTTACTTTCTTTCCTTCTCTCTCTCTCTTTCTTTCTTTTTCTTTCTTCATTCTTTCCATGTGAAAGAATGTTGTCCCAGCAATATTTTGATTTCCCATTATTATTTTGGGATCAGCTTATCAATTATGGGGAAAAAAGGTAGCATAGATGACAATAGGAACTGAATTGAATCTATAGATCAATTTGGGAAGTACTGCCATCTTAACAATGTTAAGTTTTCTAATCCATGAAATGTCTTTCCATTTATTTACATTTTCTTTAATTTCCTTCAATGATATTTTATATTTTTCAGTGTATCAGGCCTGTACTTTTTGATAAATTTATTAGTAAATATTTTATTGGTCTTGGTGCTATTATAAATCAAATTTTTAAGATTTTATTTATTTATTTGAGAGAAAGAGAGCATAAGCAGGGGCTAGGGATAGAGGGAGAGGGAGAAACAGGCTCCTCAGTGAGCAGGGAGCCCAATATGGACACTCGATCCAAGGACCCTGGGATCACGACCTGAGCCAAAGGCAGATGCCAACCAGGCACCATATAAATCAAATTGTTGTCATAAGTTCATTTTGGATTGCTTGTTACAAGTGTATGAAAATACAATTCACTTTTTTATAGTACATATATATCTTGCAGCCTTGCTGATATAATTGATTCCAAATTTTTTGACTGAGTCCTTAATGATTTTTTTATATGAAGAGCATGTCATTTATGAATTGAGATAATTTTATTTTCCTTTCCTACCTGAATATTTTTCTTTTTTACTTTTTGCTTTGTTATTATTAGCCTAATTTATCTTATTAGCTCGAACCTCTAGTACAGTATTGAATTAGCAAAAACACTGCCTTGCCCCTGATTTTAGTGGCAAAGCATTCAACCACATGCTAGTAAGCACAAAGCTAACTGGATTTTTTGGATATATGCTCCTTAGTAGGTTGAAGAAAATTCCCTTTTATTCATACTATTTAGTATTTTTATAATGAAATCACATTGGATTTTATCAAATGCTTTGTCTATGTCTAATGTGATGTTCACATGTTTTTTGTTTTTTGTTTTTTTTTTTAATGTAGTATATTACATTAATTGATTTTACAATGTCCAAGCAACTTCGCATTTCTGGTCATGTGTGTAAATCTTGCTATGTGTTACTTGATTCAGTTTATTGTATTTTATTGAGAATATTTGCTTTACATCCATAAACAATATATTTGTCTGTTTGTTTGTTTTTTCCCTCTGATGCTTTCTCCTTCTTTGGCATCAAGGTAATACTCCTCTCCTAGAATGAGTGGGGAAGTGTTATTTTCTCTTCTATTTTTTTAAAGAATTTGTGAAAAAATGGTCAATTATTCTTTAAAAGTTTGATAGAATTGTATGGTGCAGACATTAGGATTGGGTTTTCCTTTGTGGGAAGCTTTAAAATTACTCAGTTTCTTTATTTGTTGTGAGTCTAATAAGATATTTCTTCTTGATTCATCTTCTGTAGTTTGTGTTTTCCTGAGAATTTTCATTTCTTCTGTTATCTAATAGATAACAGAATACATAACATAGTGTTGTTCATAGTATTCCATTATAACAATTTTTACTTCTTCGTAGTCAGTTGTAATACTTCTTCTTTTATTCTTTTTTTTTGAATTTTATTTATTTATTTGAGAGAGAGACAGTGAGAGAGAACATGAGCGAGGAGATGGTCAGAGAGAGAAGCAGACTCCCCATGGAGCTGGGAGTCCGATGTGGGACTCGATCCCAGGACTCCGGGATCATGACCTGAGCTGAAGGCAGTCGTCCAACCAACTGAGCCACCCAGGCGTCCCTCTTCTTTTATTCTTGATTTTAGAAATATGAAGCCTTTTTTTGCTTGCAAGTGTAGCTGAGGTTTTGACAAGTTGTTTATCTTTTCAAAGATCCAGATTTTCATTTTATTGACATTTTTTCAGTTTTCCTTTTTTGTATTTTATGAATTTCTTCTATAGTATTCACTATTTATTCCTTCTGCTTTCTTTAGTTTTAGACTTGCATTCTTTTTATAGTGTGTTAAGATGAAAATTTGGGTCATTGATTTGATATCTTCTTTTTATTTGGTATTTAGAGTAAAAATTTTCCTTCTAAGCACTGTTTTGTCTCACGACATCCCATAAATTATGGTATGCTATGTTTTTGTTTCATTCATTTAAAAGTATCTTTTAATTATTCCTTGTAATGTTTTGACCCATTAGTAATTGAAGAGTGTGCTGCTTAATTTCCAATATTTTTTTGAGTTTATTCCATTGTGATTGGAGAATATAATTTGTATGGTTTCAGTTCTTTTAAATTTCTTGAGACATATGGCTTAGAAAATCCGTCTTAGAAAATATTTCATGTATACTCAGGAAGAATTTGTTTTCTGTTGTTGCTTGGAAGAGAATTCAAACCTAACATGTCTGTTAGGTTTGGTTAGTTTATATTGTCTTTCAAGCCTTCTATTTCTTTGTTAAACTTCTGCTTAGTTGTTCTATTTAGAACATCGGGGATTAAGTCCCTAACTATTGTGGTTAATCAACAATAATAGTCTATTAATAGTCACAGTAATACTCTGTAATTGTCTTCTTTCTTTCTTCAACTTTAACAGTTTTTACTTTATTTGTTTGGGGTGTCTTTTGTTAAGACAATTTACAATTGTTGTGTGTTCTTATGGATTAAATCTTATTTTTATAAGATGTAATTTTTGTCCATAGGAATAACTTTCATCCTAGAAGGGATTTATTCTAATTTTGGTTTAGCTAGATAAACTTCTATTAACTGAGTGTATGCTATATCTATTTTCATCTTTTATTTTCAATCAGTTTGTACCTTTGGATCTAAAATATGTCTCTTGGATAGAACATATAGTCAGATCTTTTTTATTTCAACCATTCTTCAAATATCTGGCTTTTGAGCATGTGGTTTAATTTATTTAATCTATTAATGTGTTTACTTAAAAAATAAGATTTACTATGGTGAGTGCTGTGAAGTGTATAAACCTGGTGATTCACTGACCTGTACCCCTGGAGCTAATAATACATTATATGTTTATTAAAAAAATAAAATAAATCAAAAATAGATTTAGTACCTTTATTTTACTATTTGTTTTGTTTTCTATATGACTTACATCAATTCCTATATTACCAGCTTCTTTTGTGTTAAGTAGATATTGTCTATTGTATCATTTCACTTATTACTGATTCTTTTACTCTATTCTTGGACCTATATTCTTAGTGGTTGAACTTAGTTGGTATTAAAGGTAAAATTTTAGCTTGAAAAATACTACCTCAGATTAATACTATATAATTTCAATTGTTCTAAAATTTTCCCCAATATAGGTCCATTATTTTCCCCTTCACTATGCTATTTTTGTCATATAAATCCAATCTTTATACAATATAATCTTTTCCATACCACTAATAATTATTGGTTTATTCAATCTTTTTATTAAAGTAAATTAAGAAGAGAGTTTCAAACAGACATATATTTATATTTTTATACTTATATTGTTACACTGATAGTGTTCTTTATTTCTTCAATATGGATTTGAGTTACTCTCTGGTATCCTTTTATTTTAGCCTGCAAGACTCCTTAGTATCCTTAATATCCTTAGTATGTCAGTAGATCTGGTTTATTCTCAATTTTTGTTTATCTAAGAATGTCATAATTTCCCTATATTTTTTAGGTAATTTTGACTATGGAGTAAAAGAATGGGGAGAAAGGCTATAAGTGAAAAAGTGAAAGTTAAAAATTGCGTATTTGTTATTTTTTTTATGTGGGGCATAGTACAAGTGACAAGAAATGAGTACACATATTTCCATGGATCTTTTGAACAATTATGTTGACTTTAGCCTCAGTAAGTATACAGCTTGAGCCTGAAAATGACTTTTTTTTTTTCAAATGTTGGTTATGTGATGCATTGCAAAATAATTATAGTTTAAGTTCTTTAACCTGAAGTCATCATTTCTCCATGTGTGTATGTGTGTGTGTGTGTGTGTGTGTGTGTGTGTGTTCTTTCAGAGGGACAGAAAGATGCCCTATAAATATAAAGGACAAAATTAAGTAAAAAAAAATTTCAGAAAACTATTCAATCCCAGTGAATACCTTATAGCCAATAAAAAAATTTTAATATCCTTATAGTCAGTGTTTATGATTATAAATAATCAAAGGGTAAAGATACACTTGTTTAAAATTCTGTTGGAAGTAACATTGAGAAAATGGTGGCATAGGGAGGTCCCAGTTCTTATCTCAAACAAAAACAACAATTTAACAATCATTCATGCATGAGTAGACCTTTATGAGAACTCCAGAATCCAGAGGAGAGGTTACAGCACCTCAGTTGATCAGAGGAAGGAAAAAAGATGATCAGAAGTTAAGAAGAACAATTTTAATCTACCTGAGTCACATATATACCTACATGTAATGCCAAGTGAGAGTCCTTCATCCACAAGTTCTCCTGTGGAATAAGGAGAGCAATGTGAGCATCTGACCTCCCAACCTTCTATCCAAGAAGTCCCTACTGACCTTCTGCCCAAGAAGTCTGTCTCTAATGTCCCTCACCCCATATACTAGGTAAAACAGCTGGACTAAACTGCCGAGGGGTGACTAAGAACAAAGAAAGGTAGGGGCTCTTAACAATCAGAACATGGATCTCCACAGCTGGCCTGCACCCCAGTTCTACAACCCAATAGTTAAAACACAAATAATCCAACTAAAAAAGGAGCAAAGTAACTGAAAATGTATTTTTTCCAAAGAAGACATAATGACCAGTAGATGTATGCAGAGGTCTTCAACACCATTAATCATCAAGGAAATGTGAATCAAAACCACAATGAAATATCACATCATACTTGTTAGGATGGTTATTCTTAAAACACACAAACAAACAAAAAACAAACAAAAAAACCCAAAGATGAAAACATATTGATGAGGAGGTACCTATGGCTCAGGTCATGATCTCAAGGTCCTGGGATCAAGTTCCACATACCAGGCTCTCTGCTTACTTGTGATCTCTCTCTCTCTGTCAAATAAATAAGTAAAATCTTAAAAAAAAAAAATATTGATGAGGGTGTGGAGACAAGGAAACTTTGTAGACTGTTGATGGGAATGTAAATTGATATAGCCGCAAAGGAAAACTGTATGAAAGATCCTCAAAAAGTTAAAAATAGAACTACCATATCATCCTGCAATCCTGCTTCTGGGTATATAACCAAAGGAAATGAAATAAATATCTCAAAGAGATACCTGTACTCCCATGTTCATCGCAGCACTAATCACTATAGCTAAGACATGGAATCAACATAAATATCCCTTGATGAGTGGGTGAATAAAGAAAATGTGGTCTATAAATACAATGAGATATTATTCATCCTTATAAAAAAGGAAATCTTGCCAATTGTGATAACATAGATAAACTTGAAGGATATGCTAAGTGAAATTAGCCAGACACAGAAGCACAAATACTATACAACTGTATATATATGAAATATCAAAGTAATCAAATTCATAGAAGCTGAAAATAGAATGGTGGATGCCAGGAGATGGAGGAAGGAGAAAATGTCGAGACATTAGTAAAAGGGGACAAAGTTTGAGTTATGCAAAATCAATAACTTTTACAGATCTTTTATTGTATACTTTAAAATTTGCTGAGAGAGTAGACCTTATGTTAAGTATTTTTATCACACACACATAACATATACACACACAGATAATAACTAAGGAGGCTGGGAGAAAACTTTTGGAGGTAATGGATATATTCAGGTCATTGATTGTTGTGATGTTTACATAGATGTATACTTATAGCCAAATTCATCAAGTCGTGTTCATTTATGTCAATCATACTTCAATAAAAGGGTTAAAAAATCTATTGATGCAGGAGATGTCAGTAAATCTTATGCAGTTATAAAATATTTAGATGCAAAGTGTGGATATGTTTTAAAGTATCTGAGCCATAAAATAATGTGAATAAGTATTATCAGTTATGGGAATTTCCATAAATCTTAGTACAAAATATAAGTTCTGAAGTAAGACTGAATAGTTTAATACTGTAAGGAATATAATATTCTGCTAAAAATTCACACCAAAATTTATGGTGGAACAGATTTTGTGAAATCATTAAATGCTATTCATTCTGTGTAATGATGTTATTATATTGGATTTATTGTGTGTAAAATGATTCCGTATGTTAATTTAAATTGGTGAAGGTTCTGCCATGGAGTCTTTATGCATATGTGCATGAATATTTCCTTATGTTATGCTTGGGTGTACTCCAATCTCATCCAAGAGTGAAAAATGAACTTTGGGTGAAATGAGAATTGCTACCAAAGCACTGATTCCATCCGATATGAAAATTTTTACATATGCCTTAAGTAAAGTAAAGAACAATCTGTAGACTGAAAAAATGTAAACTCATTCACAAAAATAAAGTAACACGCATTGAATGCTTGGCATCATGTAGATAATATTTTATGGGAGGGAGCAACCATAAGTTGGCATTTGAATGTTAATGTTTATAATTTTTCAACAGCTTTGTAGTTTGAACATATATAGTTTGATGTGACACTAAATTACAAGATGTAAGGAATATGTTACAGCTATATGATAAATAAAGAGAAGGAAAAACTGGATTATTGAAATTATGAAGAACACTTTATGAAGCTCTTTTATGAAAGTAACACTAGTAGGTTCTCAGTGTTATGAAGCTTAAATTAAAAATGTAAAACTTGGGACGCCTGGGTGGCTCAGTAGGTTAAAGCCTCTGCCTTCAGCTCAGGTCATGATCTCAAGGTCCTGGAATCAAATTGTCCCACATCCGACTCTCTGCTCAGTGGGGAGCCTGCTTCCCTTCCTCTGTCTCTACCTGCCTCTCAGCTTACTTGGGATCTCTGTCTGTCAAATAAATAAATAAAATCTTAAAAAATAAATGTAAAACATGTATTACTACTAGACCATCATGTTGTTTTAGCATTTCATCCTGTTTAGCATTCATGTCATATTTTTTATATTAAACACTATTTTATCATTGATTTATACTTATCAAAAATTAGATTTAAAAACATTTTCCGTTTATAATAATTTGCTCTCAGCTTACCCAGTACTTTATTATGTATAGTAATAGTATTTTCATGCAGAAAAATATTATGGTTCAAAGAGTGCAACCAATTGAATATGTCAATAATCTGATACATTTTATTCAAAAAGGGTAACTTTAAAAATATTAGGTAATTTCATTAAAGAATAAAAATATAATCATCCTAGACAAATATATTCTACAGAAAAGTAGCAGTAATATAGTTTTCAAAAATTGTATGATAAAATTTATTATAGTTGATTAGATTGTACCAAGAATAATTCTTCTGCCCATGATATACATTAGGGTTTACCTAGTGAATATAGTTGTTATTTATAAACATTTTTTCAATATACAAATATAAATTACTTTTATTTCTTAGAATACATCTAAATGTCAAAATAATTTAAATTCACCAATATAATAAAGCAAATGTGTTAGTCATCAAATAAATATTTTTTCAAATAAATATTATAAAACTTCATTTAATGTAATTATATTTAATGACAGTTTCACCACTGCAACATCTTGGTTTCTGCAATGAATTATGTGGTTACTTATTTCATAGTTTTGGGGGGTTTTTTTGCCAGTAAAATTAACAATGTACTTGATGAAGACCGAGCATGTAATTATAGATTTCTGTGCCAAATCTTTAAAATGGCATGAATTATTAAATAGAAGTTCACAATAGCATAACAGCATGAAATAACTTGGTATCTTCTTTTACCAGAAATTTAAAAAAATATATATATCTAAAAGATGGAAAATAAATAGGATTGGTTTGAGGCATGATATTACATCACAGTATGTTTGAGACACATTCTGGAAATCACATTTTGATATATTTCCAAAGGTGGTGGATATCAATAGGAGGAAGCATCATGGCAGCAGAGAGGTGTGGTAGTGAATACTCAGGACTGCCACTATACCTCTCAACAGTCTGACAATTCTTCAGAAAGTTCAAAATTCTTATTACATGATCTTTTAAGTTATTTTACAAGGTAGTTTCTGAAGAAGAAAGAGAATAGGTCTGCACACATGCTTGTAAAGTATAGACATTGCAAATGTCTATAGTAATTTTATTAGTGATAGTTCAAAACAAAACAAGATGAATGTCTACATAAACAAATTGTGTTAAATTTCTATAATGAATATTACTTCATTATAAAAAGGAAAAAAAATACTGTTGTGCCCAACATGAGAGAGTCTCAGACACATTATTCTGAGAGAAAGAAATACGTGTGAAGGCATATATATTATGTGATTCTGCTTATGCAAAACTCTAGTAAAGAAAATATATAGAGACAGAAACAAAGATAAGAGAATTGAGAAGTACAGAAATTAAGAAGTAGTACAACAGAAATTTTTAAGTTGATGGAAATGTTCTTTTTTATGGAGATATTCTGTATCTTATTTGTGTTGGCAGTTAGAAATATATCTTTGTCAAAATTCATTAAATTGTATAATTAAAATAAGAAAATAATTAGATGGGCTAAGAACAAAATAAACAAGGTTTAGGAATAAGCTTATGACTAAAACAGGACAGGTAAAATATTAGGTCACATAAAGCATAGAGCAAGGTAATATAAGACATATTGTAGAAAAGTAAAAAGATCCATGGTAAATAGATTCTGAAAGTAACAGGTCTCTGAGAAGGAGAAAGAGCAAAATGGAGGAAGGAAATATTTTAAGTTACATATTCTTTTCCGGTTCATTTGTTGGCTAATCTATAGACTATAGCATGTGTTTTGATTTATTAATATTTAATCAAATTATATTTTTACAATTTCAAGATAAAACAGGGAATTGAGAAAATCTTAAATCCGCTTACTTAAATTTTTTCATTTAATTGTACATATGTATTTAGAAATCACCAAGACATTATTATTATTGGTTAAAGTACCTGTGAATTTGTAATTATATCTTGGTTCTTTTCACTCATTTTTATTCTTTCTGACATTGCTCTGATTCCATCTAGATTATTGTCCCCATATCTGAAGAACTACTGGTGACAAATTCTATCAGATTTTATTTTTTGATATGTCTTCTAATTTGAAGAATGTTTATACTAAGCTTAGAAATGTGGATTGTTAGTCCTTTTATTTAGTTAATGAATGTGCTGCCACCTACCACCCTTATTTTTTGTGTGTGTGGAAAACAAAACAGAAAGCTTGTAATGTTCAAGTAAATGAATATTATTCAGTTATCCTTACTCATGAGAGAAAATAAGTTACTTCATTTAAAATATATCAATATTGGATTTGAGAAATAAGAGATTTTAGTTTTAAAGTGAAGAATTCAAAGTTTTATTTTAGAACTTCTTAAAATTAAAAGTTCAGGAGCTCCTGGGTGATTCAGTCAGGGAAGCGTCTCCTTTTGGCATAAGTCATGATCCCAGAGTCCTGAAATCCAGTCCCACTTCAGGCTCTCTGCTCAGTGGGGAGTCTGCTTCTCCCTCTGACTCTCCCTCTGTTCTCTCTCTCACTCTCTAATAAATAAAATCTTTTAAAAATTAAAAGTTCAGATAAGAAAACCACTTCTTAAAAAATTGGGAAGCTCATGTAAGGTAATCATTGATCCCCAGTGTTATTTTTCTTTGCCAAAATCAGAGCAGTTACTCTCCTAAGTTTACACTTTGCCTTAAATAAATGGACTGAAGTCCATTTTAGAAAAAAATATTAGGAAGGTTGGAAGATGTTCACAACATAACTTGGGTGGAATGTCCAAAAGCCTACAAGTTGCTCTTCAGATTTCCAGAAAAAGGTGCTTACATTTTGCCTTTTGTATCATACTCTTATTTTCTCATAATCATGCTATTAGTTTCATAGGTAGTTTGAATTTCCTCTAGCACAATTTGTTCCAAAAGGTGGATAGTGCCTATTAGTAAAGAATTAAGCTTGCCCACAGAAAAGTCTCTGTCCTTTGTCCTCCGTTACTGGAAGGTGATCTCTATACTCTTAAAATGCCCTGCATGTTAAGAAATGCCTTAGTTTGCCCAGGGGTGTTGGCCACCAGAAAGTCTAGTAACATGATTTGTGATGGGTGTTTGGGGCCATACTGTATTAGTTCTGCCTTGGAAAAGTGTGGTAGGGGTGAAAACAAAAGGTACACCACATAAGAAGTATGAGATCAATCCCCATTCAAAATTCTAGATATCAAACCTGGAATGAACATTTTTAATTCTCAGTATCTCATTGTGTGTTGACAACATTATTTCCAAGAGGAGTTAATATGTGCATGGCTCCCTGGAGAGAAGACATCTGAACTCTCCCTTTTGCAACCCCTCCTGTACTCTGACCTAGCCAGCTTTTCCCTTGGCTGATTTAAACTGTATCCTTTCCCAGTAATAAACTGCAACCATAATTATAACAGTTTTCAATGAGTTCAGTGAGTACTTCTAGCAGAGTATCAAATACATAGATGATTCACAATTGGTGTCAGAAGTAAGGGAAATCTTTTTTAAAATTATTTTTATTAAGGGGTGCCTGGGTGGCTCAGTGGTTTGGGCTGCTGCCTTCGCCTCGGGTCATGATCTCAGGGTCTTGGGATCGAGCCCCGCGTCGGGCTCTCTGCTCCGCAGGGAGCCTGCTTTCTCCTCTCTCTCTCTCTCTGCCTGCCTCTCTGCCTACTTGTGATCTCTGTCTGTCAAATAAATAAATAAAATCTTTAAAAAAAATTATTTTTATTAACATATAATGTATTATTTGTCCCAGGGGTACAGGTCTGTGAATCATCGGGCTTACACATTTCATAGCACTCTCCATAGCACATACGCTCCCCCATGTCCATAACCCAACTACCTATCCCTAACCCGCCACCCCCAAGCGACCCTCATTTTATTTATAAGATTTAGAGTCTCTTATGGTTTATCTCCCTCCTGATCCCATCTTGTTTCTTTTTTTTTCTTCCCTACACTCAAACCCCCCACTTTGCCTCTCAAATTCCTCATATCAGGGAAATCATATGATAATTGTCTTTCTCTGATGACTTATTTTGCTCAGCATAATACTCTTTAGTTCCATCCACGTCATTGGAAATGGCAAGATTTCATTCTTTTGATGGCTGCATATTATTCCATTGTATATTTGTACAACCTCTTCTCTATCCTTTCATCTGTTGATGGACATCTAGGCTCTTTCCATAGTTTGGCTATTGCGGACATTGCTGCTGTAAACATTTGGGAGCATGTGCCCTTCAGATCACTACATTTGTATCTTAAGGGTAAATACCTAGTAGTGTGATTGCTGGGTCATAGGGTAGCTGTATTTTCAACTTTTTGAGGAACCTCCATGCTATTTTCCAGAGTAGTTGTACCAGCTTGCATTCCCACCAACAGTATAGGAGGGTTCCCCTTTCTCTGCATCCTCACCAATATCTGTCATTTCCTGACTTGTTAATTTTATCCATTCTGACTGGTGTGAGGTGATATCTCATTGTGGTTTTGATTGGTGTTTCCCTGATGCCGAGTGATATGGAGCACTTTTTCATGGGTCTGTTAGCCATCTGGACGTCTTCTTTGCAGAAATGTCTGTTCATGTCTTCTGCCCATTTCTTGATTAGGTTATTTGCTCTTTGGGTGTTAAGTGTGATAAGTTCTTTATAGGTTTTGGATAACAGCGCTTTATCTGATATGTCGTTTGCAAAGATCTTTTCCCATTCTGTCAGTTGTCTTTTGGTTCTGTTGGCTGTTTCCTTTGCTGTGCAAAAGCTTTTGATCTTGATGAAATCCCAATAGTTCATTCTTGTCCTTTCTTCCCTTGCCTTTGGTGATGTTTCTAGGAAGAAGTTGCTGCAGCTGAGACCAAAGACATTCCTGCATGTGCTCTCCTCAAGAATTTTGATGGATTCCTTTCTCACATTGAGGTCCTTCATCCATTTTGAGTCTATTCTTATGTGTGCTTTAAGGAAATGGTCTAGCTTCATTTTTCTGCATGTTGTTGTCCAATTTTCCCAACACCGTTTGTTGAAGAGGCTGTCTTTTTTCCACTGGACATTCTTTCCTGCTTTGTTGAAGATTAGTTGACCATAGAGCTGAGGGTCTATTTCGGGGCTCTCTATTCTTTTCCATTGATCTATGTATCTGTTTTTATGCCAGTATCATACTGTCTTGGTGATGACAGCTTTGTAATAGAGCTTGAAGTCTGGAATTCCAGTGCCACCAACTTTGGCTTTCTTTTTCAACATTCCTCTGGCTATTCAAGGTCTTATCTGGTTCCATATAAATTTTAGAATTATTTGTTCCATTTCTTTGAAAAAAAATTGGTAGAATTTTTATAGGAATTGCATTAAATATGTAGATTGCTTCAGGTAGCATAGACATTTTCACAATATTTGTTCTTCCAATTCATAAGCATGGAATGTTTTTCCATTTCCTTGTGTCTTCCTCAATTTCTTTCACGAGTACTTTATAGTTTTCTGAGTATAGATTCTTTGCCTCTTTGGTTAGGTTTATTCCTAGGTGTCATGGTTTTGGGTGCAATTGTAAATGGAATCAACTCCTTAATTTCTCTTTCTTCTATCATGTTGTTGGTGTATAGAAATTCAACTGACTTCTGTGCATTGATTTTATATCCTGACACTTGACTAAATTCCTGTATGAGTTCTAGGAGATTTGTAGTGGAGTCTTTTGGGTTTTCTGCATAAAGTATCATATCACTTGCAGAGTGAGAGTTTGACTTCTTTTTTCTCAGTTTGGATCCCTTTTATTTCTTTTTGTTGTCTGATTGCTGAAGCTAGGACTCCTAGTACTATGTTGAATAGCAGTGGTGATATTGGACATAGCCATTGTGTTCTGATCTTAGGGAAAAAGCTCTCAGTTTTTCCCCATTGAGAATGGTATTCACTGTGGAATTTTTATAGATGGTTTTGATGGTATTGAGGTATGTACACTCTATCCCTAAACTTTGAAAAGTTTTGATCAAGAAAGGATGCTATACTTTTTCAAATGCTTTTTCAGCATCTATTGACCGTATCATATGGTTCTTGTTCTTTCTTTATTAATGTACTGTATCACAGTGATTGATTTTCAGATGATGGACCAACCATACAGTCCAGGAATAAATACCACTTGGTCGTGGTGAATAATCCTTTTAATGCTGTGTTGGATCATATTGGCTAGTATTTTGATGAGAATTTTTGCATCCATGTTCATCAAGGATATTGGTCTGTATTCTCCTTTTTGATGGGGTCTTTGTCTTGTTTTGGGATCAAGGTAATGCTGGCCTCATAAAATGAGTTTGGAGGATTTTTTCCCATTTCTATTTTTTGGAACAGTTTCAGTAGGCTAGGAATTAATTCTTCTCTAAATGTTTGGTAGAATTCCCCTGGGAAACCATCTGGCCCTGGGCTCTTGTTTGTTGGGAGATTTTTGATGACTGCTTCAACCTTCTAACTGATTATGGGTCTGTTCAGGTTTTCTGTTTCTTCCTGGTTCAGTTGTGGCAGTTTATATGTCTATAGGAATGCATCCATTTTGTCCATATTATAAAATTTGCTGATATATAGTTGCTTATAGTATGTTCTTATAATTATTTATATTTCTTTGGTGTTGATTGTGATCTCTCCTCTTTCATTCATGATTTTATTTATTTGGGTCCTTTCTCTTTTCTTTTTGATAAATCTGGCCAAGGGTTTATCAGTCTTATTAATTCTTCCAAAGAACCAGCTCCTAGTTTTCTGGATTTGTTCTACTATTCTTTTGGTTTCTATTTTATTGATTTCTGCTCTGATCTTTATGATTTCTCTTCTCCTGCTGAGTTTAGGCTTTTTTTGCTGTTCTTCCTCCAGCTCCTTTAGGTGTAGGGTTGGGTTGCGTAAATACCATTCTCAAACCTTTCTTGTTTCTTGAGAAAGTCTCCTATTGCTACATAATTTCCTCTCTCAGGATGGCCTTTGCTGTGTCCCAAAGATTTTGAACAATCCTGTTTTCATTTTCTTTTGTTTTCATGATTTTTTAAAAATTCCTTCTTTAATTACATGGTTGACCCATTCATTCCTTAGTAGTATGCTCTTTAGCCTCCATGTATTTGTGCTTTTTCAAACTTTCCTCTTGTGGTTGAGGTCTAGCTTCAGAGCACTGTGGTATGAAAATATACAGGGAATGATCCCAATATTTTGGTACCGGTTCAGACCTGATTTGTGACCCAGGATGTTATCTATTCTGGAGAATGTTCCATGTTCACTAGACAAGAATGTGTATTCTGTTGCTCTGGGATGGAATATTCAGAATATATCTGTGATGTTCATCTGGTCCAGTGTGTCATTTAAAACCTTTATTTTTTTTTTAATAGTTTGCTTAGATGATCTGTCCATTTCAGTGAGGGGGGTGTTAAAATCTCACTATTATTGTATTATTGTCGATGTGTTTCTTTTATTTGTTTGTTTTTTTTTTTGTTTTGTTTTATTTAAAAATTTTTTTTAATTTTATTTTTTCAGTATTCCAAAATTCATTGTTTATGCACCACATCCAGTGCTCTATGCAATACATGCCTTCCATAATACCTACCACCAGGGTCACCCAACCCCTCAATCCCCATCCCCTCCAAAACCCTCAGTTTGTTTCTCAGAGTCCATAGTCTCTCATGGCTTGTCTCCCCATCCAATTTCCTCCCACTCATTTCTCAAATACATCTCCCAATGGAGATAGAACAGAGTAGTGTTTTCCTTATGCTCCACAAGTGAGTGACCCATAGGATAATTGAATCTCTCTGCTTTACTTATTTCACTCGCCATAATGTCTTCCAGTCCCATCCATGTTGATACAAAAGTTGGGTATTCATCCTTTCTGATGGAGGCATAATACTCCATTGTATATATGGACCATATCTTCTTTATGAAGAAGGGCATCATGTTTCTTTCCAAAGTTTACCAACTGTGGCCATTGCTGCTATGAACATTGTGGTACAGCTGGGCCTTCTTTCCACTACATCTGTATCTTTGGGGTAAATACCCAGTAGTGCAATTGCAGTGTCATAGGGTAACTCTATTTTTGATTTCTTAAGGAATCTCCACACTGTTTTCCAAAGTGGCTGTACCAACTTGTATTCCCACCAATGGTGTAAGAGGGTTCCCCTTTCTCCACATCCTTTCCAACACATGTTGCTTACTGTCTTGTTGATTTTGGCCTTTCTAACTGGTATAAAGTGATATCTCAATGTGGTTTTGTTTTGAATCTCCTTGATGGCTATTGGTGATGAACATTTTTTCATGTGTCTGTTAGACATTTGTATGTCTTCTTTGGAGAAGTATCTGTTCATGTCTTCTGCCCATTTTTTGATGTGATCATATGTTTTGTGTGTTGAGTTTGAGGAGTTCTTTATAGATCTTGGATATCAGCCCTTTGTCTGTAGTGTCATTTGTGAGTATCTTCTCCCATTCCATAGGTTGCCTTTGTTCTGTTGACTTTTTCCTTTGCTGTGCAGAAACTTCTGATCTTGATGAATTCCCAAAGGTTCACTTTTGCTTTTGTTTCCTTTGCCTTTGGAGACATGTCTTGAATGAAGTTGCTGTGGCTGATGCCAATGAGGTAACTGCCTATTTTTCCTCTAGGATTTTGATAGATTCCTGCCTCATGTTGATGTCTTTTATCCATTTCAAGTTTATCTTTGTGTGTGGTATAAAAAAATGGTCGAGTTTCATTGTTCTACACATAACTGTCCAATTTTCCCAGCACCATTTATTGAAGAGACTGTCTTTTTTCAACTGTTTATATTTTCCTGCTTTGTAGAAGATTAGTTGACCATAGAGTTGAGGGTCCATATATGGGCTCTCTACTCTGTTCCACTGGTCTGTGTGTCTGTTCTTGTGACAATACCATGCTATCTTGGTGATCACAGCTTTGTAGTAAAGTTGAAATCAGGCAACATGATGCCCCCAGTTTTTTTCTTTTTCAACATTTCCTTGGAAATTTGGTTTCTCTTTTGATTCTATACAAATTTTAGGATTGTTTGTTCCAGCTCTTTGAAAAATGCCAGTGGAATTTTGATAGGCATGGCATTGAAAGTATAGATGGCTCTAGGTAGTATAGACATTTTAACAATGTTTATTCTTCTGATCCATGAGCATGGAATGCTCTTCCATCTCTTTGTTTCATCAATTTCTTTCACGACTGTTCTATAGTTCTTCGAGTAGAGACCCTTTACCTCTTTGGTTAGGTTTATTCCCAGGTATTTTATTATTCCTGGTGTTATAGTAAATTGAATTGATTCTCTAATTAACCTTCTTATATTTTCATTGTTGATGTATAAGAAAGCAACTGATTTCTGTACATTGATTTTGTATCTGCCACATTACTGAATTGCTGTACAAGTTCCATTATTTTGGGGGTGGAATGTTTTGTGTTTTCCATATAAATTATATGTCATCTGTGAAGAGAGAAAGTTTGACTTCTTTGTTAATTCAAATACCTTTTATTTCTTTTTGTTGTCTGATTACAGTTGCTAGTAATTCTAGTATTATGTTTAATAACAGTTGTGAGAGTGGACATCATTGTAGTATTCCTGATCTCAAAGGAAAGGCTGTCAGCTTTTTCCCATTGAGGATGATATTTGCTGTGGCTTTTTCATACATAGATTTTTTGAAGTTGAGGAATGTTCCCTCTATCCCTATACTTTGAATGATTTTAATCAGGAGTAGATACTGTTCTTGTCAAATGCTTTTTCTGCATCAATTGAGTGGACCATGTGGTTCTTCTTTCTTCTCTTATTGATTTGGTCTGTGACATTGATTGGTTAGCGAATGTTGAACCACAATTGCATCCCATGGATAAATCCCATCTGGTCATTGTGGGTAATCTTTTTAATGTGCTCTTGGATTCTATTAGCTAGGGTCTTGGTGAGAATCTTGGCATTCATATTCGTAAGGGAGATTGGTCTGAAATTCTCCTTTTTAGTAGGATTTTTTTTTTTTAAGATTTTATTTATTTATTTGACAGACAGAGATTACAAGTAGGCAGAGAGGCGGGCAGAGAGAGAGAGGAGGAAGCAGGCTCCCTGCTGAGCAGAGAGCCTGATGCGGGACTCGATCCCAGGACCCTGAGATCATGACCTGAGCCGAAGGCAGCGGCTTAACCCACTGAGCCACCCAGGCGCCCTTTAGTAGGATTTTTGTCTGGTTTGGGGATCAGGATAATACTGACTTCATAAAAAAAGTCTAGAAGTTTTCCTTCTGTTTCTAGTTTTTGAAACAGCTTCAGGAGAATAGGTATTATTTCTTCTTTGAATGTTTGGTAGAAATCCCCGGGAATCTGTCAGGTCCTGGGCTCTTCTTTTTGGGAGTTTTCAATCTGGAGGTGTCTTTGGGTCTAAAATGAGTTTCTTATAGGTAGCATATTGATGGGTCTTGTTTTTTAAATACATTCTGATACCCTCTGTCTCTTGATTTGGACATTTAGTCCATTTACATTCAGAATAATTATTGAACGATATGTATTTAGTGCCATTGTATTGCCTGTAAGGTGACTGTTACTGTATATTGTCTCTGTTCTTTTCTGGTCTATTACTTTTAGGCTCTCTCTTTGCTTAGAAGCCCCCTTACTATATTTCCTGTAGGGCCAGCTTCATCTTTACAAATTTTTTAAATTTTTGTTTGTCCTGGAAGCTTTTTATCTCTCCTATTTTCAATGAAAGCCTAGCTGGATATATCCTTGACTGCATATTTTTCTCCTTTAGTGCTCTGACTATATCATGCCAGTCCTTCTGGCCTGCTAGGTGTCTGTGGATAAGTCTACTGCCAATCTAACATTTCTACCATTGTATGTTACAGACTCTTGTCCAGAGCTGCTTTCAGGATTTTCTCTATCACTATGACGAGGTTTTACTATTAGATGATGTGGTGTGGACATATTTTTATTGTTTTTGAGGGGGGTTCTCTGTGCCTCTTCGATTTGATGCTTGTTCCCTTTGTCATATTAGGGAAATTTTCTACTGTAATTTGCTCCAATAGACCTTCTGTCCCCCTCTTTCTTTTTCTTCTGGGATTCCAAATATTCTAATATTGTTACATCTGATGGTATCACTTATCTCTTGAATTCTCCCCTCGATGTCTAGAAGTTGTTTGTCTGTCTCTCTTTTGCTCAGCTTCTTTATTCTCTTTCATTTGGTCTTCTATATCACTAATTCTTTCTTCTGCTTCATTTATCCTAGCAGTAAAAGCCTCCATTTTTAATTGCACCTCATTAATAGCTTTTTTAAAATTTCAACTTGTTTAGATTTTAGTTCTTTTATTTCTCCAGAATGGAATTTCATTGCCCCAGAAAGGGATTCTTTAATATCTTCCATGCTTTTTTTTGAGGCAAGCCAGCACCTTGAAAACTGTCATTCTGAACTCTAATTCTGACATATTACCAATGTCTGTATTGATTAGGTCCCTAGCCATTGGTACTGCATCTTGATTTTTTTTTTTTTTTTACTTTTTAAAATTTTTTTCTTTTCTTTTTTTTTTTTCTTTCCTTTTTTTTTTTTTTTTTTTTTGTGGTGAGTTTTTCCACCTTGTCATTTCTTCTAGATAAGAATATATGAATGAGAGTGTAAAATACTAAAAAAGTGGCAAAGACTCCAGAAAAATACATGCTAATCAAAGCAGAAGAGACCCCAAACTGGGGGGGGGGGTAATAAAATAAATAAATAAATAAAAATAAACAAATGTGTATATGTATATTAGACTGGTGAATAGAACAGAGCCACCCACTTGATTTTGGGTGTATTCTGGTCTCTTAGAAGAAACTATCTCTCAAAATTTTAGTGACTGTAAAGAAGAAAATTTAAAAAAAAGATTACAAAAAAAGGAGTTGATAAGGTAATTTGGTTGGAGAAAGAAAAAAAAAAGAGGAGAGAAATCAATCTGGAGCTAGATTTAGGATATATTTTGATCTATGAGAAGAAATTATATCCCAAAATTTAAAGAAAAAAAAATTCCCTATATGTATAAAAAAAAGTTAAATACAATGAAAGGATAAAGTATGACTTTAACAGTGAAAATTTAAAAAAAGATTTTTTAAAAAAGGTATTGATAAATAAAAATAGTTAAAAAGTGTTAAAAAGGGAAAGAAGAAAAGTTTAAAAATAGAATTTAAAAAATAAAATAAAATAAATTAACTTTGCAAGTCTAACAGTTCATGGGATAATAGCCATGAATTCTATGTGTTGCTTTCCCCCAGCTCTGAAATTCCACAGTTCTCGTTGATCAGGGAACTTGGTCTTGGCTGGATGTTCTTGCTGATATTCTGGGAGAGGGGCCTGTTGCAGTGATTCTCAAATGTCTTTGCCCAAGGCAGTTTGCACCACCCTTGCCAGGGGCCAAGCTAAGTAATCTCCTCACATTGTGAAACTCTGTAAGTTTTGACTAATATATAGAGTCATTTTTCCACTACAATAACATAAAGCATAGTTTTGTGGCCCAAATTTCCCTCAGTCCCACGTCCACTTCTTTTAGTCCCACCTCCACTTCTAACTTCCAGCAAACTGATTTATCCCACTTCTGTAATTTTGTCTTTTTTAGAATATCATAGACATTTAATCATTCAATAAATTTATCTTCTTCTCTTTCACAAAATGAAAATGAAAAGTGAAAGTTACAGCTGCTTTAATTTCCTTTACAGTACCTCCTAGTGTAAGATTTGATTATTTTAGCCATTCTATTAAGTGTACAGCAAATCTCATTATGGTTGTAATTTATACTTCCCCAATGCTTCAAAATGTTTAGCACCATTTAATTTGCTTGCTTGCCTTTCATATATTTTCATCATTTATTTGTTTGTTCAGATCTGCTGTTTATTTTTAATTGATTTCTCTCTTATTAGTATGTTTTAATTACTTTTTTTCTGTGCATTATAGATATTAGTTCTTTATCAGGTATGTTGGAATATTGGAAGCATTTACTCCTAGTCTGTGTCCTATTTATTTGTTTCTTTGATTTTAGCATTCTTCTACCAATGTCTTCCACACAGTAAAATTTTTAACTTTGATAAAGTTCAATTGTCACGGGCGCCTAGGGGGCTCAGTGGGTTAAGCCGCTGCCTTCGGCTCAGGTCATGATCTCAGAGTCCTGGGATCGAGTCCCGCATCGGGCTCTCTGCTCAGCGGAGAGCCTGCTTCCCTCTCTCTCTGTCTGCCTCTCCATCTACTTGTGATTTCTCTCTGTCAAATAAATAATAAAATAAAAATCTTAAAAAAAAAAAAAAAAAGTTCAATTGTCACATATATTTTAAAATATTATGTATTTGATGTCATAAACTCTGCCAAATTCAAAGTTAATCATATTTTCACCTAACTTTTCTTCTAGAGGTTTTATAGTTAAAAATTTTATATTTATATCTAGGTAATGATTTATTTAGATTTTTTTATATAAAGTGTGAAGAATGTTTAAGTTTTTTATTTTGTCTATATTAAAATACAAATGTTCCAGTGAAATTTTCTTGAAGAGACTGTCCTTTATTGGACTGCATTTTCACCATTTTCACCTTTGTCAGAATCACATCAATATATTTGTGTGGATCTATTTCTGTTGTCTCTATTATGTTCCAACTATCCGTGTGTTCCTCATTTCAACAATACCATATTCTCTTGAAAATCAGTTTTATTTGTAAGTTGTGATAAAGCTCGGATGAGTCCTACACATTTGTACTCTTTTTTTTTAATTGTTTTAGCTACATTGAGTCTTCTAGTCCATAAGCATATCTTTTTATTTATTTGGGTTTTCTCTGGTTCTTTTCATTAGTATTTTGAGGTTTTATCACACATATCTTGGATATTTTTTTGTCAAAATTATATCCAAGTATTTCACTTTTTGATGCTAATATAAATGCTGTTTTTTATTTTAAATTTTAATTGTTGTTACTACTATTAATTTGATAGATAAGGAATTATCGTATATTGGCATTTTATTCTGCAACAATTCTAAAATTACATTGATTTTACTATGAATCTTATTTTCTTCTGCTAGTCTTGAGCTTAATTTGATCTTCTTTTCTACATTATTTTTTAAAGACTTATTTATTTATTTATTTTTTAGCAAGAGAGCAAGCACAAGCAAGGAGAGGGGTAGAGGCAGAAGGGGAGAAAAAAATCCATAAGCAGACTCCCTGCTGAGCACAGAGCCCTACGTGGTGTTCAATCTCATGATTCTGAGATCATTGTCTGAACAGAAAGCAAGAATCCAATGCTTAACCAACTGAGTGCCCCAATATTTTCTGGATTCTTAAGCAGAAAGTTTATATTAATGAATTGAGGCCTTCCTTTTTTAAATAAGTATTTTGTGATTATATTTTCCTTTAATCACAGCTTTGAGTTATTTTATAAATTTCAATATTATATATATATATATATATATATATATATATATATATATCATATAATGTATTATTAGCCCCAGGGGTGCAGGTCTATGAATCACCAGGTTTACACACTTCACAGCACTCATCCTATCACATACCCTCTCCAAGTCCAATATGATATATTTTAATTTTCATTTAGTTCAAATTATTTTTTATCTTCCTTTTACACTTTCTTTATGATCCATGAATTAATTAGAAGTGAGATGTTTTATATCTGAATGCTTAGAAATTATATAGGCAGAATTCTATTATTGATTCATAGTTTAAATTATTTGTGGTCTGAGTTTTGCATGGTTTCTTTTAAACGTGTTGTGAGTGGTACATGAGCTCTTGGGATAAATGTATATTTTGCTGTTGATCAGTTATGTGTCAGTTAGGTAAAATTGGCTAGTAGTATTATTCAGATCTTCTACATCCATACCACTGTCTGCCTACTTAATTCTATCCATTACTAACAGAGGAGTTTTAAAGTCTGAGATAATTCTGAATTTTTAAAAATTTTCTTTAAATTCTGTTAGTTTTTGCACAATCCATATTGGAACACTGTTGTTAAGTGAATACTGTATAGTATTCCAGCTTTATTTTGGTTATGTTTGAATGGTGTAACTTTTTTCTTCCTTTTTACCTTTTAGTTGTTTGTTTTTTCATATTTAAGTAGATTTCCAGTAATCAACATGTAGTTGGATTTTTTTAATGTAATCTGATAATCTCTTTTATTTGGTTTGCTTGCATAATCAAATTTAATGTGATAATTGATATGATTAGAATAAATTCTTCTAACATGCAATGTATTTCAATTTTTTTCTGACTTCTCTTAGCTGAGCATATTTTCATGATTTTATTTCATCTGCTCAATTAAATATTTGTACCTCTTACTAAATTTTAAAGCAGGCAGCATAAAAATTTTTTGTATATGCTATAAACATAAAACATTCTAATTAATTTTGCATTAGTTCATTACCTTTCAGAGCAAGTAAGCTAATTAAAATATCTTCTTTAGGTCATTTTCAGTGTTCTATATTCTTTCCATAGAAAAACTTTCTATCTTTGAATTCTGTTCCTTGTGAACAAAGACTTCCTTTACCTTATCTTGTAGAGTAACTCTGCTGACAGCAAACTCAAACACCTTTGTTTTTCTTTTATTATTTAGATTATGAACTAAATTTCATTTAATCTATATCAATTTGAGAAAAATAAATCTCATAGAATTGAGACTTTAAATCTGTTATGATACTATAACTAGCCACTTAATATAGTTACTTGTTTTTTCTCATTTCATATTGTTCAACATAGATATATTAAAAGATTTTTCGTGTGGTATTTTATGTTTTATTGGTGTTCTATAAATAGCCTATTTTGTTTTATATTTTCTTTTCAATTATTAATGGAATATAGAAAATACCACTAGTTTCTAAATTTTGTATTTGAATCCAGCAAATTTGATTATTTATTAATTCAAATTGTTTATCTGTTTCTTTTTATTCCCTGTAAAAATCTTTAGGGAGGTCCATCTGTAATTTCTAACACTGACAGTATTGTCCAGTGTTAATCTCTCTCTCTTTTTCTTTGGGAGGGTTCAAAATTTAAATTTTGGCTTTGTTAAATTATGTCATTAACTTCTTAGCTTATTTTTATTACCTCATTTCTTCTTATTTATTTCATTATTTTACTGTTCTATTTTACTGATATGATGCATGCCTTATTGTTTTCAACCTTCCTACTTGTAACATATGCCTTTACATTTGGAATTTCTCTCTAAAACACACTTAATTATATCATCAAGCTTTTATATATTATATATTTGTTATTGGTGAGTTCAAAATCTTTTTAAATTTCAAGCTTTATTCCTTCCTCACTAAGGGGTTACTTAGAAATGTACTGCATAATTTCCAAACAGATAGAGATTTTTCTTTTTATCTTCTTTTTGTTATTTATTTCTAACTCTTGTTAAAGAGATCATAAGCTGTTCTGTATAATTAACTTTTTTGAAATGTATTGAAATGTATTGAATTTATTTTTTATATCTTAGCATATGATCATTATTTATAGCTGTTTCATGTTTACAGGTAAAGACTCTAAATAATCCAGGGAAGTCTTATAATATAAGTGTTACTGACTGGAACCAATTTCAGAGAAAAGATATCCATAACATCATTTGATGAATGTATTCACTTAAATGCATTAGTTTTAATGTATTAAACATTAATGTGTTTCTTAAATAATACACCTAGTTGTTGGAGATTTCTTAATTTTTCACCCATTGCTTTTAATTGCAAACAGCTCCAGTAAAGGAAAGGATAATTCTACAAAGAAAAAATTCTAAATTTGAAACATAAATATTTTCTCCCATTGAACTCCAGCTTAAGATAAAAATTAGATTGAAACTTGTATATTTGTGCAAAAAAGCCATTTACCAATCTTTCTGTGTTCCTACTGGCAGCATTTTGTAGAAAAAAAAATCAGTAGTGTAATGAGCAATCTTATATTTTAGTTAACTCACCCAGATGTTCTCTCTTATTATAATTTTTCCCTGGGTAAAAGGAAGAACAGGTGGTTGGTTGTATGCTGGCAAAAAGAAAAAGGAAAGGATAATTTTTTTTTTTAATTCTGTAAATTGTCCCAAGTCGATTATTCCAAAAGTCACAACTCTTCCAACAGGAATATGTTTCTTTCTAAACTGCTTAATTCTGCCAAATTCTATTTTAGCCTATTTCATATCTGGGTCTTTGCCACAAACACAAACTGTTCTATGGTCAGTGTATTAAGACAATGATCCAGGAACAGCCTGTTTGCATCAGTTTTAACCCAAAATATATTCTGTATTTCTTGCTAAACTGCCAACCTTGTGGTTTAAATTCATTGCTCAAAACTTTGAAAATTCAAGTCCTTTATATAATATATATGTATTTTTTATCTTCTCCTATTCTATTGAGTTCTGTTTGCATCACAAAGAATATTTTCAGTACTTAAAAGAAAAAGCTTATCTTCCCCCCAAAAAAGATAATAAAATCTCACTTCTAAACATAGGAATTATATTTGAAAAATTTTAGACTGTTTTAGCTAAATATACCAGAAATATTGTGGTTGATGTACATGAGCAAGTCATTTTTCAAAAGTATGACATTGTTTATTAAGAATATTCCTTTTAGAAAATGAAAAAAATATTTGCAATTTAACAATGGAAAATTTAACTTTAAGTACTAAGATTTGAACATGCATTAAGATCTATTTCAGTTTATATTTCTGATAACCTTATATCTGGACTCACTAAAGAGTTTGTCTTTCTCTGGAAAAGTGATAATAAATGAGATGTGTGGAATTTTTCTCTAAAAAAGAAGAAGAAGAAGAAGAGGAAAGAAAGAAAGAAAGAAAGAAAGAAAGAAAGAAAGAAAGAAAGAAAGAAAAGAAAAGAACAGCGAGAGAAAGGAAGGAAGGAAAGGATGGAGGGAAGGAAAGAGGGAAGGAAGGAATGTTGGAAGAGAGATAGGGAGAAAGAGTTAGCAGTATAAGTTGGAGATAGCAAGCTTTTTCCTTAAAGGGCCAAATAGTAAGTATTTTAGGTTCTGTGAGGTATAAAGTAACAGCTCTTCAACTCTGTATCATAGTTATGAAAGCAGTTGTAGAGAACTTACAAACAAGTTAATATGTCTATGTTCCAATACCACTTTAACTACAAAAGCAGACTGTAGGCTGGATTTGATCCACTGTCAGTCTCAGGTGTAAGTAAATGTAATACAGATTTGCCTGTGCTCAATGCTGAATGTATTTTTTGAATGAATGATATTGGGTAATAGTATATATCTTTTTGCATTATTTAGTACTTTCCTACAATCATTATATTATCTTTAATACTATTTACTATTGTAAAGATAACTGCAATTTTAAAAAAATAATTCTGAGAGAAAACAGTATTAAATGTTGAAACATAAGTGACAAGGAAATAGGAAATAGGAAATAGGAAAATTTCTTTATAATAGAAATTTTTAACAAATAAAGATATGTGAATAATTCAGGTCAACTATGTTATAAGACCTATTTATTTGCCTTGTAATTTAAAGATACTGATTTTGACATAATGACCCTTTAGTATATATTTATTAACTTGACTTAAAATACATTTTCTACTAGAAAAAAATAATGGTTAAATGCAGTTTTATTGTTATCTTAACTTCAATTTTTTATTCCACATTTTATGGTTATGTGCTTAATTTTCTGTCAAAGGTATGTTTCATAACTGTTCCACATTTAGCTTTCTACCTTGGAAAATTCAAGAAAATATGAACAGACATTATATATATATATATAAACACAAGAGAATGAAAAATAGGAAAGATAAAAATTAGATTGAAACTAATTACTGTAGATTCTCTACAAAATATAAATCTACATTTTTATTTTCTCTATGCTTAATTTAAAATGAAATTTTTAGCTTAACTGTAAGTAATTAATATCATTGGCTATTAGATTTTAATAGGATGACTAAATTATTTATTAAAGATATTTCACAGTTATATTGATATTGTAACTTACCTTGATGAATGGCATATTTTGTGCTTGTGTATGCAACATCATGCCTTAACATTTCACCAGGTAAAATGCAAAAATAATTTTGAGACTTATGCATTGTTTTAAGGAATGTGCAAGTCATCTGACATGAAAATACTCTATACTCCTATCGCAAATATCTATGTGTTTTTTTTTTTTTACTTAGGTGCACACTGTTTTCCTTCTAAATTAAAAACAAGACAGAAACACCAAAGAGTCATAAAAGAAAAGTAGCTAGAGATAAGTTGAGTTGTGGTTATTATAAATTATTAGATATTACATTTGAGAAAATTACAGATTGAAAAGTTAGAAATTTAGTTTAACAATGTCTAAAACATAAACCCAGTGTGAGTCCCTAGTTGTATATGATAGTAGATCAAGATTCATGATCATTTTTTCCATATAGGAAATTATTTTTTAACATTTCTTTAAATAATTCATTCTTTTCCTATCGATTTGCAATGCTACTTTATCAAATATAGACATCTAGTTCTGAGTTTATATTGTTTTATTATTCTATTTATTCCTCAAATGAAAACTTCATTGGTTCAATTATTATGGCTTTGGGCTATGCATGTATGCCTTTGTAAGTTCTCCAAGTGTGTAGTTTGTATGTATTTCTGTGTATGTGTGTGTGCATGTGTTTTAGCTGTATATACAGCCATGGATATAGGTGGCTGTAAGGTAAATATTACCCTTTATTCTTCTCTTTAAAATATCTACACTTATTTATGGAATTAATTTGTCTATATATATTAGAATAATTTTATGAAATTTATATAAAAATTATCATGGAATGTTTCCCAAAGTATTCAGTTACTTCCTCATATATCTTTCTAAATTATACAAGTTTTACCCTAGAATTATTTTGCACTATTGCTTAAGAAATTTTTGTAAACCAATCTTTATTGCAAATCTTTATTGCATATAATTTATTCCTAAATTTTCTGTGTAGCACATGAGAAAGAAATTTCTATTGATTTTTGTAGGTTGACCTTGTATACACCATATGTGCCATACTTTGTAAAGTTTGTTTGTTCACTTTCTTCTCTAAGTAACAGTATTTTCTCCCCCTTTCTCCCCTTTTTTCTTTATGACACTATTCTTGCCCTTTATCACTATCTATAGACTGTATCATTGACCAGGATCAATAATTACCTCTGTCCATTATTCTTACAGTATATTATTCTTACAGTATATAATGATTTTCTTATTCTATCTGAGTACTACAACTAGAACTATCTTCAATCTTCTCAGTTTGTATAGCAGATATTTTATCATGCCTTCATACTGGATATGAATATAACAGTCTAGGTTCAATTGTCTTCAAACAGGCAGCACAGGACTGTGAGTCCATGCAGAGTAGGAAATGAACAAGGTGACCCAGTGATAACACTGCTCTCTACCTGGAAGCACTTGTGGACCACAGTGTAGTCAGAGGAAAACCAAGTAGAACACTGAGTTTTGGAGGCAGTTTAAATACTGGAAAGGTCAAGGTAGCTGGAATTTATGGGGCCAAGTCGTAGAAAGACGAGTGCCTAACAAGGACAAAAACCTCACAAATCTGCATATGTAATCCCATGCTTCTGCAGCAACTACACCTGAAATTGAAACTCCTTGATACCAGGAAATATATTCAGAGAGGCTATGGGCTAAACAACTCTAAAATGTCTCATAAGTGTCAGAGATATTCAGGTGCCAATGTACCAGAATGAAGATACTTCTAGTAATTCAGGAAAGACCCCCAGAAGGATCAACTTAGTATAGAGGAGCTAAAATGGTCCTGACATAGAGAAAACATTGATCTGCCTCCAAAAATTCACAAGTAAGTCATAAATGTATAAGATAATTTTCAAATAGCTTAATCTTTTACCTAAATATACTTCGGAACTAAAAGTCAGGCAACATAATCAGAAATTCAAAATTTGTCTATTATCCCATAAGAATTTTAGATATATACTGGGTAATGTAATCTTAAGGGAGATATTAGTCAATAGAAACACAATTTGAAAAGACAGTCACTCATGTTTGAATCAACATTGACTTTAAAAGGTTATTGTAAATATATTCAAATAATTGAACAAAAATACATGAAAAATTAGGAGAGTATTATAAGATTTTTTAAAGGATCAAATGGAACATTTAGAGATAGATAACACAGAAAGTTGTATTTTAAAGATTACTAAGTGGGCTAAAAAGCATACTGGACACTGGGAAACAGAAGAAAATATTAAGGCACAGCAGGATAAAGCATCATAACATGAGCTTTCCAGTGTGATAGATTCAGTTGCAGCAAGCAGCATTTTAAATACTCCATAGACACACATGGTTTTGAGATACTGCTTTGGATACTGCATATTGCAAAACATTCTTTTTCATTGCACAGTCTTATTGGAAAATTCTGATCTGAAATGAAGCACAGAGAGAATATGTCCAAATTAGATGAATGAAAAAATAAAACCAGTGTCTCAATGTCCCATAGGACAATATCAAGTAGTCTAAGGTACATGTAATTAAATCCCCACAAACAGTGGAATAATTAGGCAGACATCTATAGCAAGAGACATTATAACCTAAGTCAGTGAAAATTAATGTAAAGGAGAAAATTTGATTTGTTGAATGAAAAGCATTCAAACAAACAAAAATCCATTTAAAAAATCATAATCTTGTTGAAAACAATGCTAGTCAGAACACAATGGATAAAATATTTAATACTTTTTTAACAAGCTGATAAAAAAAGGGCTGGGAGAGGGAATTCTGCCCATATCTGTACCCACAAAACTTTTTGCAATAATAAAGCCAAAAACAAACAAAATGAGACAAACACAGCATCCAAATACAATATAAATTTTCACCCCAGATAAATACCATATTAAAAAATTAAAATAATTTCTTTAGGTACAAGCAAAATGAAAACATTTGAAACAATGAGGAAAAAAGAAAAATGTAGATCAGCAGAAATGTTAGGCATATGGGTATAGAATTTATTTTTCTTTTATAAAACTACTTTGTGAAATAATGACGCTAAACAGCTAACCACCATCTTAGCTCTCTTTCTGGCTAACAAATTATATAACAGAGGTAACACGAGCTTATTTGATTTTTATTAAACCTAGGTAGATTGAAAGTTGTATGTCTGTATTACATTTAATATCATTATCTCTAAAGATATATCTGTCTTAATTAAACAGATACACTTAGTTTAGTTTTTATTTCTGAAGATTATCCCAGCTCACATGAACTTGAAAAACACTTGACTTAGTTTCTATATTTCTGAGAGTAACTGATTTAATACAATGTTTGTCTTTAAGTCAATTAAATAGATCTTTTTGCAAATTAATTTCAGCAATATCATCTGAAGGTAAAAAATTAGAACACATCTATCATTATGGAACCTGGACTGGATTCTGGTGTAAGAACAAAGTGGCACTCAGATACTTTGGAGGATCAGAGGTTTATTTAACACTGGTGGGCTGAGAGAAGACTGTTCACCAAAAGTCTGAGCCCTGAGCACAAGCTTTATACCCTTCTACTTCTGCACACTTGGTACTTTTGGCATGTGCGAGAAATGGGGTAGGAAAGAAGAATCCAGAAGGGCTTTGAGACAGGGACTGGAATTCCCTTGCTGGTTTGTTCAGCCATGTTAGAGTACAGTTTTTCCCTTATCACTATAACATAAATACATAGACATACATCAGCCTACAGATAGACACAGAATGCTTACAGCTTTCATTTTAAATTTCAGCCATGAAATGTGCATGAAAATACAAAACTCACTAGTTTATTAAAGAACAGTGAGATCCAATTTGTGGTTTTTGTAGTCAGAATAAGCTAAGGTTACCTGCTCAGGGTCTAAAACTAAATATTTATGGAAAAGACTTTTTAAAAATTTTCCTAGACCTAGTTTTCAAAATAACCTTTCCTTTTTTCTCCCTTCTTGTTTGAATTACCTTGATTCCTAGGGAAGATCATCTAGAATGCTTATATTTCAACAGGCATAGAGGAAAACAAAAACAAACAAAAAACAGAAACAAAAAACAAAACAAAACCCTCAAGTTCCACAAAGAAGAGCTTTTGTTCCCTAAGTCCAGATCTTTTACATTGTCTGCAAGCCTTTTTAGATAAATAGGGAAGTTTTGGGTTTGGTAAAAAGGATGAGTTTTGGATTATATATAAAGCTCCATTTTTGTCCTTGTAAAGACTTGATTTGTAAGACAAGTACAGTGGTTTTTTAGTTCTTCAAAGAATTGGGTCATCCTGAATGAAGTCAAGAGGATGACACACCCATCCAACTCTATAATACTTTGCCTTTTTATATAAGGGAAAAGATATTCAACCAAAATGGAATACAAATAATTCCTATAGTCTATGTTTCAAGCTGTTTACTTTTGGAATGTTTCAGTAAATCTATGAAAGTTTCAGGTTTTTCTTTCCCTCTGGGTACACAGTTTTCATTTTAGTTTATGAGAGAAGAGGTGAAAAATAAGTTTCTATAAGGTGCTGAATGTCAGGCTTCGTAGTAGACCCAGTCTGGCTTCTCAGTCAGACCCAGTTTTGCTTCCAGCTCATTTCCAGACTCAGTCCTGTTTCTAAGTTGGACACAGTATGACCCTGGACTCAGTTCTATTTCTAATCAGATCCAATCTGACTCTGCCCAGTTTCTGGACCCAGTACAGAAAAAGAAATGTTCAAATTAAGTCTGAAAGTTTACAGTGCAAAAAATTGCAGAACTAGGATCTGAGAGGAACTTACTCACCACCTCCAGACCCTGGAGAGCACAGTGAACTCACATGGCTCAGCACATGTCTTCACCTGCTCATTGCTTCTGGGGCCATCAGTGTTTCCTTCAGTTCCTGCTTGTAATGCTAGAAGTCTTAAAAGATTAACTGAGTCATATTTAAAATTTTAAGAGTTTATTTGAGCAAAAATCAATTTGAATCACGCAGCCTCCCATCTAGCAGATAGAAAAGCTCAGTGAAGCTATCCAAAAAGAAAGACTTTTATAGGCAGAAGGGAGTGGGAACAAGGAAGTTATACTAGGCAAAAAGTAAATTGATTATTGCAAGGTTACTTTTCTTTAGGGTGTGGAACTAACTCCTTAGTGTTGATCAGGAGATTCCTCATTGATTTAAGATTTTATTCTTGAAATAATAAAAACTGTAATTAAATCTCAGTTTGGTGACATGGAGATTAACATGAGTGACTCCATTTTAGACTAGTTGTCTTATTTTTTGACATTATTAGCATTAATAAATAATTACAAGTTCAGATAAAATGCTAATTGCAATTTTTAGATTATTCAAATAACAGTAAGGACTTTGGAAAGTATGGTAATGACATTTCATTTTCATCTCCATAAATGTCATCCTATTTTTAAAAGCCTGCAATTCTAAAATGGATATAAAGATATACAATTGTGATAGTCCAGATGTAAAATACAACTTGAATATGTATGACTGTGATTATACTAAGCAATTATTTTAAGTATTCTAGAAAGACATATTTTCATTTTTTCCTCATCAAGGGCAGAAAAATGAGTGAACATTATTCCTCACTTCATACTGCTGTATCATCAACATACCAAGTCCTTCTTTAAGAAATACATATATATTTCCTTAATCCTATTTCTTGTCTGCCCCACTCCTAGAGAGCCATTCTACTATGTCTAATAGTTATATTTTTAGTGTGCTTTGTACAATATGTGTTGTTATTATCTGTATATGTATCTTTATATAAATGGAATCATGAAGTATCTTCATTATTTTTTAAAGTGTGTGCATATGTGTGTGTGCATGTGTTTGTGTGTTTTCCCACTCAGCTCTGTTTTGAAGTCCATGCAGTTGGTTTTGTGCCTATTACTTCAAGTTGCCAATTAGTATTTCACAGCATTGTTAAGAAAAAAACAAAAGAAACAATAAAAACTAGGATATTTGTTAAAGATGGTAAGTGAAACTTAACTCAAGGGGAGCTATTGTAACAGGTATAGGGAACATTGCAATAGGCTCTTGTAGTGTGAAGGAGAGAAATTGGGCTCAACTCCAACACAAGGAGAAATGGGAATTTGTAGCCAAGATGTAGTGGTAGGTTTGTTATGCCCCAATAATGGGTTCATGATTAAAGGAGCGAGACTGATACAAAGCGGTCAAGCAAAGCTTTATTTCGCACCAAGCATCAAGAATCTAACCAAATGTTCAGGGCCGCACCTCTTGCACGAGAGGGTAACCCTTCTCTGTTTCACAGGCTAGCTTTTAAGGACAAAGGCCATGCGGTTGGGCCTGGCCACGCACAGATGGCCAATGAGATAGTAACACACACAGGAAACTCCACAGTGATGCTAGGTGACCAATTGAGTTACAATTTACCCTAGTAGACTTTTGAACCAGCCTATTACACCTTGATTGGGATTGGCACCAAAAAGGGCTCCCAAAGGGCGGGGCCCATACTGCTTGGTAACCAGGGAGACAGTATGCGCCCCCCACTGATCAGATGTCTCCACCTGGCCAGACCCACCTTTGTATCTGGGCTTTGTTACCTGTAAATCCCCTGGGGGAAGGGGAGCAGGGACAGTTTCTAAATAGGTCCTTACATTCCCCCTTTTCTTTGGAGACAAGTCAAATCTTTGACTTTTTAGCCAGTTCTATACCTTCCTTTTAATGGCGGCTAGACTGTTTTAATGACTCCAGTATGATTTACCCAAAAACAGTATTTCTCTACTAAGGTTATACAGAGCCCCCTCTTCTCCTTTTATCAGAAACGGTAGGTTAAGCACCGCCTTTTTATTCACAATTGCTTATACCTCCCGCCTATATCTTAACAACAGGGCCAACAATGAATTTAACGAACTCATTGTTTCCAGAGTCTTAGCTGTAGTCCATGATCAGCAGGGTCCATCAGCAGTGGCATCCACCTCTGGGGGGCATCTTCATCCTCAGCTCGTTTAATGTGACCCACATGAATCCAGGTCCTGATGCCATCTACTTTTATTGCCATGGGGTGGTCAGGATGACAGTAAACAGTCCCTTTCAGCGAGGCTCCCAGCCTCCCACTTGGCAGCAGCGCATCCAAACTAAGTCCCTGGGTTGGCAAGGATGTGGCTCCACCTCCGATTCTGTCCCAGTGTGGACACTGGGATCCCTGTATAGGCTCTTTTAAGACAGATTGTAATGCCTGCAGTGACTGGAGTACAGACTGAGCAGTCCTTTCTACTATAGCAACCTCTTTCTCTTTTCCCTCTCCCCATTCTAGTTCTTTCCACATTTACCACCTGACATTGAACACATCTATCAACCACACCTTGAGCCATACGCTCCAATTTAGAAACCTAGAACTGCTTGCCCATAAGCTCTTTAAACTTGCGTGTCCCCAAATGAGTGCCCTGATGTATTTGGTTTACTAATTTTCTTCTATTCTTAGTCCAATCTTCTTTATAGTCTAATTTAGTCCACTCTACCATAGTGAGTCCTCCCTTAGTCAGTTCATAGAGGTCGCACCATCTCCACCAGCCACGGTATCCACAGCCTGCAGTAGCCCAACATCCCAAGAAACTCCCTCATGGAGACCAAAGCCTAAGTGGTGTGGCTCTTACAAAGCTGTGTTTTTATTGCTGACATCCAATACCTTTTTCCTGCAGAGTTTGTAAGAGAGTTCTCATCCCCTGCAAGCAAGACCCATAGTCCTCAGAGGCTATTTCTACTATTCCCACTAACTCAGTCAGATTCTTCCTTTCAAATTCATCAATTTTCTGAAGTTTCTTCCTTATATCTGGGGCTGACTGGCAAAGGCAAGATCGCCTACACAAGTTATCATCCAACTTCTCTGAAGTTTACCTTAAGTTGTCTAGCTTAGGTAAATGAACATTTAATAACAACCTAATCTAGAATTTAACACCCATAAAGCCATGTTATTAAAACAAAATTTTTCTCTCTAAAATAACCCTCATTTCCAGAGATAGCCAAATCAGGACTAACTTGTTTGAAAAACAAGTCCAGTTTTAACAAACTTGGCCTAATTGTTTACATAAGCTCAGCAAGAACAGTAAGTGTGATCATATAGATCTTTTAGAATCTGCTTTGCTGGAACTTTTTATAAGGAATCTCTAGGCTGAACTTTTGGTAGCCTCTCTGGGCCAGAAGCCAAGCCATGTACTCGCCATCAGACATGCCTGCAATACCTGTTGATTTGGGCAAATTTCTCTTCCTGAGGTACCCAAAGTATTTTGTGGCTCCTGCTCCTACCAGAGAGTGACATTCTTTACTCACCTGGTGAGGCTACTGGGAACTCTGTAAGCAAGGTATCAGGCCAACAGTTCCAAAGGGCTTTATGGCTCCAGGTTTTAAAAAGTCAACCTTAGTTCCTTCAAGCTGATCATATCTGAGTCTTTTCAAATATGATGTTCCAGTCAAAGCCTTGGTAAAATAACCAGTGTCCAATACTGTCCTGTTACGAGGAGAAAAGATTCCTATTGAACTTATGCAAATGACTGATTGCCAAGGAAGAACTTATTGAGCCCTTTTTGTTTCAGAAGGTTCAGATAGAGAGAAAAGTTGACTGCCTTGATTCATTTACAAATGAACATCTTTACATCTCTGTAAGTGACAGGTAACTTAAAGTTTCCCTAGTCTAGAGGAACAAACATTACAGAACTAGTAATGTTTCTAAAACATGAAGAGATACAACATTACAACCTTTCAGTTTATCTAGTCCCATGTTACTAATTCTGGTTTAGTCTGAATGTAGCCCTTACTTCTGTAAATCTTTACCCATTTCAGTTCCCAGGATTTTAAGATATCAAAGAATTGTATTTGTCCTGAAAGTCTTCCTGTATGAATTTCCTTTAAGGTGGAACTCATCTTACAAGAGAACTAAAACAATTACCAATGAAAAAACTCAGAACAAGTATAGTTAAATATCAAGTGATGACCCTTATCAAAACATTAAAATTTTAGGAAATGTATAGAACCTCTAGAATAATTACAGCATTTACCCAAATGCAACCCAAGGTTTATCAGTAACTTAGTGTATCAAGGAAGCCTTATGAACCAAAGAGATCTCATTTACAACTCTGGAGAGGCAAAGAGAAAACCGTTTACATTTCAATTAAGTGAAGAAAACTTTGCCCTTTTAAACAAAGAGAAAACCATCTTTCTATACCAGTTTCTTTCCTTGTTTTTATTTTTAAGTGTGCATCCTTAAGATAGGAGTTTTCTGGGTTTCTCTCCCATCATAAATGATGTTGCAGACAAAGGGAGGGGGATCATTCAGATGCTGTCCTGCTTGTGTCCCTCGCGGGAACTTAGGAGCCTCTTAGCTAAGGTCTGTCTGTATAAACCCCGGACCAGGCTAGCCCGTGGAGTAGATGACCATTATGCCATATGATGCCCCGTGAGACTCAGGGTGCAGCCCACTCAGATTCTGTAGCCAAAGCTGTGGAGCCACATAGACACATTTACACAGTCAGGCACTCTTCAGATTCAAACAGGTTGGACACCTCCCCCAATCAGGTCTCCCCTTCCTTTTTGTAGGAATGGATCTAGCTCAAACAGTGGCCCCAGGCCTGTTTTTCTTTCTTATTCAAACAGGATCAGGCATCTGGTATTTTTCTCTCCTTTTTACCTATTTCCTACTTTTCTACAGAGTTGTTTCCCTTATTTCCACCAGTCTTAATTACACTTAGCAGAATTTTGTTCTCTTAGTAATACCTTAACCTCTACTGAAGATTAAATATAAACCAATTGTGAATTGTTACAACAGAATTCTTTAGATGGCAAATTTATCAATTAAGGGCAAAATATGTTTACCAACAGATTTCAAAAGCACAAACCTAGTTCCAGCAACCAGTGCTCTAGCACTTTATCCCATTTGGTTGAAGTTTCAGGTTAGCAAAGACTTTGAAAGCTACTTTAACAATTACCCATTGAAACTCTGAGACAGACAACCATCAATTTAGTCATCTCTTTGCGAACAGATTTCAACACAGATTTTAAAGATTTTTTTTGACCTTAAGTAAAAACTCTTTTAAGTTTCACAGACCCTGAGAAAGGGTCTGTGCTATGTGTTGCGCGCTCGCCTCCATGATTTCCCACACACTCTCCCTGCAGTAGGGAACAATGTGGCCAAGAGTCCAGAGTTCTTAGTTAATCCTTGTTGTTCTGTACCTCCCACAATCCACTCCCTGGTTGATTGTCTTGCTAATGGCTTTAGCCAAAACTACCTGGGCTCACGAGGTTTGCTTGTAGTTAATGTAAACTTGTTATAGGAACTTGCGGTTATCTGACTAGGTACTGATGTAATGTTCCTCCTATTCTGGTTTACCTTATAAATGCTTGTAAGATGTTGAAGCCTAGGTGACCGCCGAGGGGGACTCAAACCCCCTTGACTGCCTAGGGAGACTTGAACCCCCTGACTGTCTAGGGGGACTCAAAACCCCTGGCGATCTACCAGTGGAGGGAAGGGGCTTCCCCGCATCTTCTCCAGCCCTGGGGAGCATGGCCACATCCGGCTTCACTCCGGTGGGCTATACCCGGAGCTCCACCCAGACAGACCAACCGATCTCACAGAGCACCTGGAGATCGGCAGATCCCACAGAGTAAAATCTGTGAGATCTTATCTCGAGGCTTTTCCCAGAAATTCTGATGCTGGCTCAGTTCTCATCATTTAATCCCAGACAGAGCCCCCATATGTTATGCCCTAATAATGGGTCCGTGATTAAAGGAGTGAGACTGATACAAAGCGAAGGTCAAGCAAAGCTTTATTTCATGCCAAGCATCAAGAATCTAACTGAATGTTCAGGGCTGCACCTCTTGCACGAGAGGGCGACCCTTCTTTGTTTCACAGGCTAGCTTTTAAGGACAAAGGCCATGCGGTTGGGCCTGGCCACGAACAGGTGACCAATGAGATTGTAAAACACACAGGAAACTCCACAGTGATGCTAGGTGACCAACTGAGTTACAATTTACACTAGTAGACATTTGAACCAGCCTATTACACCTTGATTGGAATTGGCACTAAAAAGGGCTCCCAAAGGGTGGGGCCCATACTCCTTGGTAACCAGGGAGACAGTATGCACCCCCCCCCCCACTGATCAGATGTCTCCACCTGGCCAGACCCACCTTTGTATCTGGGCTTTGTTACCTGTAAATCCCCTGGGGGAAGGGGAGCAGGGACAGTTTCTAAATAGGTCCTTACAGGTTTAATTAAAATATAGCCTTATTCCTGATGCTTTTTCTTAGTAAGTTTATATCCACTAATACCTCATACTACATACTTCCTAATGAAGATAGGCCAAGTAGTCAGATATCACCTGGAGAATGGTGGAGGATAAAAGTAACCCAGTTAAATATTGAAGATGAATCCATACATGGAGGATGGGGGATTCTGGCTAAACTGATTTAGCATTGATGAGGAAACAGAAGGCTGGCTGAGGACAAAGCAAAAGCTGGCACCTTGCACCCCCTCTCCACTGGCTCCCCTCCCCCTCGGTAATATATGTGACATTCCTTGGGCACCCCTGACTGCCATAAATGAGAAACAGAGTTAACTTGCAGAGATCACAATTCTGCAAGACAGCATTCTCCCTTGGTTTACAAATGTCCTAGAGATCTATAAACAAAGAAGTTACCTTATCAATAGCACAATTTCCAGAGGCAAATAACTCAGTTCCTCAAGCCCTAATGTCACCCTCCCCTCCATAAACAAAACTGAAGGAGGCTGAGGTAGAAGGAAATGTAAATATAGTTAAATCTCTTCTGAACTTAAATCTCACTAACAAAGAGGCTTGATAGCAGGATTGTGACATCCCACCAGGAATCTCCCAACTCTCTTGATGTTAATGACTGGCCAAAAGACAACATTTGATCAAGCCGCTAGGCCTTGGGAATCCTAGGCCCTCTTTAGCATATGAAAGCTCCATTGAAACCTCCCTTCCCCTCACCTTCCCCCAACCTCAAAGTACATTACCTGTCATCCCTCACAACCCCAGGCAGCATCTCTTGCTGCCCATGGGTTCTGTTCCCATGCTTTAATAAACCACCATCTTACACCAAAGATGTCTCAAGAATGCTTTCATGGTCATTGGCTCCGGACCTCAGCCCTCTGAACCTCACCTAGGTTCTAGAACTTCATCAGCATGATTCTCGCTAAAACTGGACAATGCAGACAAATACAGAAGTCCAAAAGTTGAGACTGAGTTGAAAAATAACTCAGAATAGCCTGAGTAGAGTCTGTCCAGGGAGGGAGTCTGCCACTTTCATACATTGCTTGGATGTGAGCACCTAGATAATCTTGAACTTCATTTTAACACAGTGCCATAATGAAATTTCATTTTTATGTTTTTATCTGTATTTATGAATATCATTTTGAAAGCATACCAGTTTTTGAACCAGAGTAAATTATTATTATTTACTTATGACGAATGACAATCATTTGGTTCCCCTGCACCCCAGTTTTTACCCACAGGACAAGACAATGAAAAGTAGTTCTCACCTTTTAGATAGGCTCATATTTTAGGCAAATATGAACCTATCTAAATATGGGTTTACAAATATAAATTTTCTTTGCTTATGGGGGTTGGGGAGAAGAAGACAGTTGTCAGCATTCTCCTTTTGAGGGAGAGATTGTAAGTATGAGGATGTTATATTATGGACTCTCTCCTTTGTGCTTTGGTATGTAAATAAATCTCTAATGGGAAAGACAAGACCAACTTCTCCAGAAGTCCTCCCTTTTGACATATAAATACCTATTAAAATAACCTTCTGAATCTCTCCAATTCTCCTTGTTCTTCAACCACCCTTTGAGTTAACCCAGGGCTATAGTACTGAACTGTTTTACTTCAACAGAGATAAGAGATGGCTACTTTCTTTTGGATGGGGACAATTACATATACTATTAGGGAGACAAATGGCTACAGACCAACTTTGCTTCTTATGGGAAATACAAAATGTTTCTGGTGACATAAAAGCAAACTTTTATCTTCATAGTGTTTCAATTTCTGCAGCTCCGGAGGCTGAAACTTTATTGGAACATTGAGAAATCCAGGAAATACTATTTTCCACTGCATATATACAGGTTCTCACTGAGCTTTTGGAGAATTTCTCTGGGTTACATATTCAAGAAGTGGATTAATGGATTATGTTTGTTTTGTAAAACTGCAACACCAATCTACAGTTTTCCTGCCTACTGAAATCCCTGAAATTCTTGGCATTAATTAGCTTTATAATGTGTACCAATTTAATGCATGTAGTCTTTAATATTTTAATTTGCATCTCATATGTAATGAGTTTCAGCATGTCTTTGAATGCCTGTTAGCCTCTGATATTTCTTGTTAAATCTCTTTCCTATTTCTCTTTTTGAATCTCTTTTTAATGTTTCTGTGCCAACTTTGTCTATAGTGTTCTTCAATTAATGGAAGAAAGTCTATTTCTGTGTTTTTAAATGCCTATGCATTTTTTTGCCTAAGACATTGTTATTCACAAAAAAATGGGCCCTAATGCTAGTTGCTTATCTTAAATTCAATTAACTTTATAGTTTTTCTGTTCACATCTTTACTTAACTCATCTCTATTATATGGGGCTTGTAAAGATTGTTTTATTTTTCTTCATATATAAGCTTGTTTTTTAAAGTCTTCCTGCTCAAAAATACATCAGTTTTCCAATGTTGTTGATGAGATTTTAGAATATAGATGAGGTTCAGTGGGGTGGCCTGGAACCCATTACCAATAAGGAATTCTTGAGATGTCTTTGGTGCAAAATAGTGGTTTTATTAAAGCACACAGACAGGCTCTGGGGGCAGAAAGAGCTGTTGCACTGGGGGTTGTGGAGGCATGGCTGATGATATACTTGGGAGTTGGAGGAAGTAAGGAAAAGGGAGGTTTCAAAAAAATTTTCATGTTAAAGAAGTCTGACAGGGTACCTGAGGCCTTGCCATTGTCAAGTTAAGGTTTTTCCCTCTGGCAAGGCATTAACATTAAGATAGTTGGGACCTTCCTGGAGGAACTTTACACTCTGTCTAATTCAAGTATCTGTTAATGGGGTGCAGGTTAGAAGGACATTAATTGTACCCACATTTCCTTCTGGAAGCTAGGTTATTGATAGAAATGCTTTGTTCTCGTAGATTGTTAAAACATTTATAAATTGAGGGAGACTCATGTCTTGCAGGATTGTGAACTCTGTAAGTTAACTATTTGTTTTTTTCTTTCCTTAGCTTTAGGGCAGCCAGGAGGGCAGTAGGAAAAGTCACATATATTCCTTGGGGAGGGTGCTGTGGGATGTCACCTTCTGCTTTGTCCTCAGCTTGCCTTCTGTTCACTCACCAGTTATTATATGTTAAATTATCTGGGCCTGTCATTACATTTTAAGCAGCAGCACCCAGGGTGCCTGGGCGGATCAGTCAGTTAAGCCTCTGACTCAAGATTTCACCTCAGATGAAATATAGATATAGATTAAAAATATGTATATTGATAGTCAATAGATTTTAAAGCATGCCTGTAGTATATGCACATATATTTTGTCCAGTTAAATTATATTTTAAATCTAGACACTTTATGCAACAAAAAAGTATCATAGGGATGTCTGTCTCTTTTACTAAAAACTATTTTACCAATAAAAGTGAAAATGTGGAAATAATTACAAATTTATGCTAATTTGAGACACGTTTGCCTTTCTATAACTCTGAAATTATCCATTAATAAAGCTATTACTTAGAGATTAACCTCATAGAAATACATGCTCATTTTTTGTGTTCCCTTTCCTAATGGGATTAACTATTAATGTTTCAAAATGGTCACATGAAAACACTAGTGATTTCAAGGCATTTTTTTACAATATCAAAAAATATTAGAAAAATATATTTGAAATCATGATGGTCACCCAATATTTTAAATTTTGTGCTTATGTGTTCAGTTTTTTTTTTAATTTACATAAAATATACTCAATAATTGATACATTCTAGGCATTGCTCTACACAAAATGGGGGCCCAAATAGATATCATACTTGTTTTCAGGAAAGTATAAATGATAAATTAATAAACATTAAGCTAATAGTCTTAAAATGATTGCTATTATCCTAAAGTCTATGCAGAAAACTTAACAAATACACCCAAAATTTATTTTAGAGAAACCTTACCCAGATTACTGAGACTTCCCAAACCCCTCAATTTTCCAACTCCAACACTTTTTCTAGATTCTATTCCCAATTATTGAAGCTAGAAAACATCTGCACAAAATGTCCAACCTCTTCTGCTTTTAATCATTCCTTACACTATAATTAATATTATCCCAGCTCATGATTTTAAATCATATGTACATGTTGATAAATTCTGCATTTATATTTTTAGTCATGTGATCCAACTGATAAGGGAACAAAAGCCTTGGCTGAGGACAAAGCAAAAGCTGACACCCTCCAACTTCCCCCCCCACCTTCACTCCTGGGTGGAGCATATGTGACATTCTTAAGGAATCTCCCACCCATCTTAATGTTAATACCTTGCTAGAGGGCAAAATGACCTTCTGCAATGACAAGGCCTCTGATATCTGGTATCTTTTATAGGTCCTCTTTAGCGTATGAAAGTTCTATTGAAAACTCCCATTTCCTTACCTCTCCCCAACTCCAAGGTACATAACCTGCCATCCTGCACAACCCTGGGCAGCCACTCTTCCTGCCCAAAGATCCTGCCCTGTGCTTTAGTAAACCACCATTTTGCACCAAAGATGTCACAAGAATTCTTCCTTGGTCATCAGCTCCAGACCTCACCCCACCGAACCTCACTTATATTCTAGAAATTCATCACAACCACTATATTCTACTCTCTCCTTGGAAGTCTTCTTAATCCCATGTGTAATATATCCAAACAGAAATATTTAACCACATTCCCAAATCCAATATCAGTAATAAGCATATTTATTCATGTAGATGTAGAAGCCCAAATCCCTGAAGTTATCCTTGATTTCTAATTTTTCCTCACACTCAATATTTAATCTGTAAACATATTCTATGAACATAGCCTCTAACAATTATTTTCATCACCTCTACCTCTGTCACACTAGCTGAAGCCATTTATCCAGCTGCAGTAACCTCAAACATGGTTTCACTGTTTTTACACTAGACCTTCTAAACTCCATTCTCCACTCAGCAATCAGCATGTATATACAAATCATCCTGAATAAGATCCAAAGAATTCAGATGGGTTTACTAATAAGAAATATAAAATATACCATTTTTTGTTTAACTTTTCAACTTTTTAAGAAGTCTCTGTTCTCCTAATACACTTTGCCTTACTGGATTTGTTTTTTAATCCATCAAGCTTCCATACATACATCCAGCCTCAGAGACTCAGTGTTTGCTATTACCTTCACTTGATAATCTGCTACTATTTGTTTGTTTGCTTCCCTCATTCATCTTGTCATGTGCCCAAAGTCACCTCCTCCAAAGAGGTCTTCCCTAGCTTTCTTGTCTAAGATGCACTATTCGCCAATTCCCATTAAGTTATCTTGCCTCATTATACTCTTAGAATGCAGGAATACATGATATTAAATTTATATTTATTTGCTTATTTATAGTATCTCTTTCTCTAGTATCATAATTTAAGCTTCATGAAGGTGGAGACTTTATATTGTTCTCAACTACATCTCCTGGCATATAGTAAAAACTCAGTATGTTTGGGATACATAAATTAATAGAAAAAAATGCAATTGTAAAGATCTGATCATAGAAGTATTATAAAAGAAATTAATTGGATGCAAGTCTACATTTTGATTTCAAAATTGGAAGAGAAAACAGTAAAGAAAAAAATTATAATTAGAATCTTAACATTTAGGCGGTGGTTTGTTTTTAATACCATTACTACTCTTCAAAACCAAAAGATATACTCTGAAAGAAGATTAAAAAACAATGGGAAGAATATAGAAATATTAGTAATTTAAAACAGAAACAATACCTAGTATATTAAATAATTGGAAGGATTCAAAATGTGTTGAAAAAATAAGGGACTGATCCTTCTGAAGACCATAATTCAATTAATATACTCTTGAATGATGTAGGTAATATTTGGATATTTTTATCCCACTTGATGATGGTTGCATTATACAAGATTAAATTTGTATTTGTCAATGCCATTGTTGATAATGGCAAAATTGTATTCATGTCTGTGAAGACATCATAGCTTATTTAAAAATAAAATATTGGCCATTATTTACTTAGTATGCAATTTATTCAAATAGTCATAACAAGTATGAAGCATCTTAAACCTAGCTGAGTCAAATAATCACATAGAAATAATTTATTTGCTTGAATCACATATTAAAAGATGATATACATGACTTAGCCTATACATAAAATTCCTTAAAAAATAAAACATGCTAAGAATTTTGCACCAAAATGTAACACAAAATATCTATCAAAAAATAAAATAAGAGAAGTAGAAATATTAAAGCAAGTATTCTTTCCAAGAACATTGTCTGAGGACTAACATATTCATTATCTCTTTTTATCTGTGCTATAATGCAATATCCCTTACTTTTGCTTTCCATTAGCTTAAGGTTTCATTTTGGGAGAATATGAATCATCTTTATTTTTTACTATATCATGTGGCTATAAATTTTGAAAGAGAGCACTAGTCCAAAAGGATTTTCAAAAACTAATTGGAAGATTATACTACAAATCATGATTATGGACTAAAGTCTTCTCATGATCTTCTCTTCCAAAACAAAACAACAACAAAAAAGAAAAAGTATAACTGCTTGCAAAAATCATAAGACCCTGACTTATCTAGAAAAACACAGTACTTGTTTTAGAATGGAATTAAGTTTAGACATCATTTAGTACCATTTGTCCTTTTTAATGATGAATAAAGACACTTTATCTGAAATTTTCTCCCAATACATAACATATCTTCTTACCTTAGTCACTTGGTTTGTTTAAACTTCACGTCCCTTAAAAAAAGAAATTCTTGGGGCACTTCGGTGGCTCAGGTGGTTAGGCATCTGCCTTTGGCTCAGGTCATGGTCCCAGGGTCCTGGGATCAAGCCCCACACCAGGCTCCCTGCTCCATCGGGAGCCTGTTTCTCCCTCTCCCACTCCCCCTGCTTGTGCACTCTCTCTCTCTTTGTCAAAGAGATGTTTAAAAAAAAGGAAAGAAAGAAAGAAAGAAAGACAGAAAAAAATTCTCAATTTTCTGCTAAAATACTCCAGAATTTGTTCCTTTCAGTTAGATATTTTTTAAGAGATTTTTAAAATTTATTTATTTGTCAGAGAGAGAGAGAGAGAGAGAGCACAAGCAGATGGAGCAGCAGAGGGAGAGGGAGAGGGAGAAGCAAGCTTCCTGCCAGTTAGAGATATTTTTAAACAAGATTGTTTTATTCACCTTTAAAAATCACTGTTAGTAAAACTGTATTATATTCCAGGAAATAGAAATAAGTCAATAAAAATTCCAGCAGAAGATATTAAAGTTGTGTGAAGTTACCAAATTGAGTCCCAAATTGAATCCCAATAATGGCTACATGTTATTGTGTTCATTTATTTATTTATTTATTTCTATTTTTGTGTGTGTTTATTTTAATTACTGATAGGTCCTTTGGGATTAGCACAGAAATAAGGGGAGAAATGTTTCCTTATGTTAAATGCTGGGATGATTCATAAATAATACATGCATGTTTGCCAGTTAGTACCTGAATTTTAATCAGTCACCTTCTGTCAAGTAGTAATGCACTTACACATCTCTTTATGATTTAATTACTAGAAGTACCCCAATGGGTAATAAGCATATAAAGTTGCAATATCTGCAATGCAAAATTTGAAAGTTTAAAGGAAGATTTTTTTCTTTTCTTTTCTTTTTTTTTGGTTTTGTTTAAAGATTTTATTTATTTATTTGACAGAGAGAGAGAGAGACAACACAAGCAGAGGGAGAAGCGGAGGGAGAGGGAGAAGCAGACTCCCTAGTGAGCAGAGAGCCTGATGGGGACTTGATCCCAGGACCCCAGCATCATGACCTGAGCTGAAGGCAGATGCTTAAAGACTGAGCCATGCAGATGCCCAGGAAAATTTTTTCTTTTGTAGATGTCTGCCATATCACTTTAAAATCTTGAGTTTAAATACAAGAATTAAGTATTTCCTTTGTCTCTTTCATCTGCAAAATACACTGTGGTCTATTCATGCTAGAAATGAGGACCCAAACCTGAGATTACACACCTCCTAATAGAAGAGTCATGTTAAAAAATGCAATCCTTTGGCTGGAATCTAAAGTTATATATTTACAAATAGAAGATTTAGAAATAAAACCACAATTATATGGCCAGTTAATCTTTGACAAAGCAGAAAAGAATATCCAATGGGAAAGAGTGTCTTCAACAAAAGGTATTGGGAAATTGTCAGCAACATGCAAAAGAGTAAAACTGGATCACTTTCTTACACCAAAGAGAAAAAATTCAAAATGGATGAAAGACCTAAATATGAGAACTGAAGCCATAAATACCCGAGAAGAGGACATAAGCAGCAACTTTTTTCTAGATTGGTCCCCTGAGGCAAGGAAAACAAAAACAAGAATTAACTATTAGGATTGGATTAAAATAAAGAACATCTGCACAGCAAAGGAAACAATCAACAAAGCTAAAAGGTAACCTACTGAATGGAAGCAGATATTTCCAAATGAAACATCTGATAAAGGGTTAGTATACAAAATATATCAAGAACTTATAAAACTCAATTAAGAATTTAAAACCGAACACCCCCAAACCAAAATATCCATTTAAAAATGGGCAAAAGATGGAGAGACATATCTCCAAAGAAGACATAGATGGTCAGCAGACATATGAAGATGCCTATCATCACTTACAATCAGGCAAATGCAAAGTAAAACTACAGTGAAATATCACTTCACACTTGTCAGAGCAGCTAGAATCAACAATACAAGAAACAACAGATGTTGGTGTGGATGTGGAAAAGGGGAACTCTTGTACTGTTGGTGGGAATGTAGTGTGGCCACTGATTTATATATATACATACATATATGTTATATAATGGTATACTATCCAAACATAAAAATGAATGAAATATTGTCATTTGCAACAACAAAGCTTTAGACTATGATGCTAAGTAAAATAAGTCAGAAAAAGAAAAATATTATATGATTTTACTGATATGTGGAATTTGAGAAACAAAACAAATGAGCACAGAGGGAAAAAAAGAGAGAGAAAGACAAACCAAGAAACAGACTCTTAACTATAGAGACAAAACTGATGGTTACCAGAGCAAAGAGGATGTGGGGATGGGTGGAATAGGTGGTGGGGATTAAGAAGTGCACTTGTGATGAACACTGGCTGGTGTATGAAATTGTTGAATCACCATATTGTGTACCTGGAACTAATATGACACTGTATGTTAGCTAACTGGAGTTGCAATAGAATCTTTAAAAAGTTATATATTTACAGAAATATTACTCAGTATGTTTATCAAGGAATATTAAACTTATGGATTACATAAGCTTGCTTAAAGATATTTACCAAAATTTTAACATTGTTTTTATTGTTTTAAGTTGCCTGAATTACAAAGCAAAACAGTTACAGTTGTAAAAATTTAAAAAGAGAATGCTAAAGAAATAAGTTAAAAATCTCCCTAATCTGGATCTTACTACCTTCAATGACCATTGCCCACCCCCCAAAAACCCCCACAACTTCTAAAAATTTTTTACTCCACCATGCTATCATCCATCAGTCTGAATACATTCAGAATGATTCAGAATGAAATACTTTATATTAGATGAAAATTATGTATTCTTGGAATTTATATCAAAGTAAACCATTAAAGATATATGAATTTTTCTGATTTATCTTTAATATCTTTACATTCTTCTAGGGTAATTGCTTGACTTAGTTTTCCAGGAAAAGTTGCTTTATTATTTTTTTGTTTTGTTTTATTTTGGTTTTTGTTTTGTTTTGTTTTGTTTTGAACTAGGTTTGGCAATTAAACATTCTATACATGTGGTAAGGCTAGTAATTGAGAAAAGTGTCTTGGGTTTAACATCTATATTCCTGTATCTACCAAATATTGCCCATTTTTCTCATAGAGCACAAATGTCTCTGTAAAACTTGATTTTTCAGATATTGAAATTGTTGTAATTTGAGGAACTTTTCCATTTTGTTTTTATATAAAAAAATAATGCAAGAAAAATAATTTATGCATTTTCACTTGACCAAAATAAAGTCAAGGACCAATAAGGAAAGAAATAACGAGGCAATGAATCTCATCCAAAATATGCAGCAACTACTCAGCTCCTTGGAGGAATACAATTCTCATATACTTGGATTTTTCAACTTTTTAAGATATGCTACAGGTTCTTATTTCAATTTGAAGTTGATTAGATTTTGATTTTGGAAATAAATTATAATTTATTTAAAACACTACAGATAACATGTACAAAATAAGATAATATTGATATTGATTTTCAAGTTTATTAAATGAATAGAGTTTAATAATATTGTCAAATAGATTTTAAATTTCACAGTATCAGTATAAAATTTACAGTATTCTTGATGTATTTTAGTCTTTTAAATTTTTATTTCTTTCATCTTATTTTTTAACATGGTCAGAGATGCAGAAATTATCTCAATTTTATTTTTATTTTTGTATATGGAATCTTATTTTTCATGTATGCTTGTTTTTGTATATGAAATTGACTTACTTTAAAACACACTTTGTACATTTTTGAAGTTATCTTTATTAATCTGTTCCTTGAAAAAAATAAATGACATACTTCCATTTTCAACTATGATGGAGCAGTTAATAGAAAAACAGTGCTTTTGCAGATAAGGGATAAAAATCCTGTAGTAATATAAAGTGAAATACTTCTTTGAAGTATTGCAGAATTTTTGAGAAAACTATAATTTAATGGGACCAAAATCATTTACAATACTATTTGTACAGTGAGTGTGTATGCCAGTTTTGTTTTGGCTCCATATGCCAATTCTTGGACTTTGGAGGAAAGAAGCTATGAACAAAAGGTTGCCAACAGGAGGCAACAGAGCTTTTAACAATAATATGGGCCTATATAAAAAAATAAAAATTAAAATATATCTATATATATGGTCAATCTCTGTATCTTAGACTTGCCAAAGTAGCAGATCTTATTGGCCTATCTCAGGAATATGAGAAGCACAGGGAAATGTGCAGAACATATGACTACATTTTTTTCTCAAAGATATATAAGGCCAGGCATTAGAAGTCTGAAAAAGATTAAATTTCTGCTTCTAGGAAGATAGAGTAGACATACTTTTCCCAATTCTGCTATGTATAGATAACTAAAAACCCTGAAAAACTATATGTTCACTCAAATATATAATGACTCTGAAAGATGTACAGAAGGCAGGCCAGCTAAGGACCTTAGGACTCAAGGAACAGCATATAGTGGATTTCCTAGGTTGGCTTTTTGCCTTATACATCCTAGTCTTGAAGTGGAAGAACCAGCAATCCAGCAGTACCTACAGGGGTAGACAAAAAGGCCCTACCAAAAGCACATTCTCTAGTCAAAGACAGGAAAGAGAGAAGTAGCAAGACAGAAAATTTTGAGAAAATAAATGCAAAACAACAGACACACACACACAGACTCAGATTCCATATTCATCCATGCCAGCAAAAGCCAATTGAGAAAACCCAATTTTCACTAGGCTTTAATTTAGGTATCTTACATTACCCAGGAGCTGTCTAAGTAGGGAGCCAAGGACTTGGGACTTTCATTCCCACCAGGTAGTAACATAGTGAGGACAGGTTTTCTTAAATATGTGAATTTAGGTCAAATTAACATCCATTAGAAAAAATGAATCTTGACCCCTCCACAGACACAACATCAATTCTAAATGGATCACAGACCTTAATGTGAAGGTAAAACAATAAAGTATTGAGAAATAATTAAGGGCCAATATGTTTGTTAATTTTGAGTAGTAAACAGTGTATTATTAAACAGGACATTAAGTGTACTAGCCTTAAGAGAAACTTACAATAAATTGAGCAATATTAAAATCAAGAACTTAAGTCTTTAAAAATTGCCATTAGAGTGTGACTTGTCAAGCCACGCAGTAGAAGAAAGTGTTTTTATAATATATATCAGATAACATATTCTATGCAGAATATATAAAGAACTAAAATCAATAAAAGAGAGAAACAACACAGAAGGAGGGAAGAAGATATAGCCCATATAAGGATAAATAATCAAGTTTGGTGCTATAGATAGCATGGGCTCAGTTATCTGGGACCTCCAAAAATTTTATCAGAAGTTTTCCAGAATTTTTTCTGACAGGAAGTTGGATCATGTATTCTTTGTTCCATTCTCCATTTTTTAAAAATCACAGTAGTGCAGATGGGGTTAATTGCCCCACACTTTTGGGCTGCCCTTGTACCCAAAGAAAAATAACTCTCTTGATGACAGAATGTTTTGGGGAAGAATGTGGAAAGATACATGGGGATGTCTAGGATATTGTCAGTGAGAGAAGAACTGGACATGTCCATGATGGTTGCAGCTCAAATAAAAGACAGAGGGACATGATGCTGGGGAAGTGAAGAAATTTGTCACATTATCAATTTAGGGGCATTGCTAAAAAATAAATGAACTAAGTAGAGGAGGAAATAATTTGAAAGATTATCCTTGACTCTTCTGTGAAAGTGGGCAATTCCTACACTTTCCTCTTCTTTGGGCTAACACAGCAATCATCTTATTATCCATGCAATGAAGGATGGTGTCTATATGAAATCCCTGTTTCCATTTTACATGAATTTTTATTATGTATTATGTTATTAAGTATTTTCATAGCTACATAAAAATTTCAAAATGGGGCACCTAGGTGGCTCAGTCAGGTAAGCATCTGTTTCTATTTCATCTCAGGTTATGATCTCAGAGTGGAGAGATAAACACCCTCCCTTGAACTTCATGCAAAGCAGTAAGTCTGCTTGGGATTTTCCCTCCCTTTATCTCTCCCCAACACAAGCACTCTAAAAAAAATTTATGTTTCAAAGTAAAATTTGGACCATAAACAAAAGAGGATGAATGATTTTAAACAATAATGTAAACTGGCATTTAATATCTATCTAATTAAAGATATATGTATTCAAAGCATACACATAGCCTTTGTAAACATTTCCTGGTTTGACTATGAAAACATTTGATATATGTGGAAAATATAAATAAAAATAAATAAATAATGTGGAAAAATAAAATATATATAAATAAATATAAATAAAATAAAAATAAAAATGTGGAAAAGCATTAACATTTAGCATCAACATTTGGCTTTTGTATTTGTTTCTACCACATATAATTTAAAAAATACATCATGTATATGTGAATTATAGAAAAAATGTTTTCTAAATACAATATATTTGGGACATTTTATTAAAATTCAATTTCAGTTTCTTATGTGGACATTTCTTCATGTTATTCCTCTAAATATATTGATTAATTTTATTTTTCAGAAAAATAATGGCTATAACACAAGATAGTTGCCATGGAATTTTATTAAGTAATAGTTAATGTTTGAATTCATATATTTTATAGGAATGACCCAGTGAACTTTACTGAAATTAAACTCATCCTTAAAACATTTCCATTAAAGAAAGAGTCATGACACATTAGTGATCTAAAAAATAATACAATCTTCAGGAGAATAATTTACTAAATGATTATATTTGGTATTAGAAAAATTCTGAAATAATTATATGGCAGAAAAAAGATATAATGCTAAAACAGTAAATCCAATCTAACATTTAACCCTTGGAGATGTGTATGTATATATATGTATATGTATAATACTTACATTGATATTTTCTATTGTGCAAAAACAAGGATGATCTGGATGTGATTTTTTTTTCCTCAAAATAATGTGGAATTTACAGATGGTCTTGTTTGTTCCAGAGACTTTCTCTTAAAGATAAAAATGATCAACAGAAAAGTCACTAGATTAGCATGAGGTCCATTCTTAATAGCTTTATGTAAAAGCAGAAACAATCTCAGTGAATCTAATCTCTACTTCAAAAAATGTTAAGTGCATTTATAGATTTTTATATTTTAAATATGAGTTATTGGAGTAATCAGCTCTGTTATTGTATGCAGATATGTATTCTAGAGTCTATAAAACACTTTCCAATACACTTACATGTTTTCCTGATAAAGCTAAAACTATTTAACTAAGGTATTTATTTTATACATCTTATTAAAAAATATATCTTAGCAGTGATTATAGATGAACACAGCTAATTGGGATATATGCCATGTACTCTCTATTTAATAATTACTGCTTGAATAGTTTACTTAAGCAATTCTTTAATGTTATTAAATCCAAAGCAGAAAACAATTATAAATAAAATAATACACCAAATACCACATATAGATAGAAGTTCCTATTTCTAAAATTTAGTAGACAAAGAAATTTTAACTACACCAATAATCTGAGAAGACTAAATCATTTTGAAACTTTATCAAAGTCTCAAGTATAAATGAAAAATTTTTCAGTGATGAAAAGTCCTCAATAACATTGATTGATCCACATTTTTAAGGGCAAAAACAGCCATATTTCATCAGGGAGTTTAGACATTGATAAATTTATCACATGAAAACCTTTCTAGTATTCAGCCCATACAACAGTGAAATGTTGCCTGTTGTGAGAATTTACAACCATAATATGAGATTCATAGCTCATCCTTTTATTTATTATAGAAGTCTTCTGAATACTAGCAAAATTATAAATGGTGAATTAAATCATAAATGTGTAGTTACAATTCAAAGGTCTCCCTTGAAGTAAAAGACAAAAAATGTTTGAAGTGATTATCAGTAGCGTAATTTGGTTTTATAGCTTAATGATTTTGTAAAAATGAAATATATAAGGTTAAGTTACTTAATTAGCTAAATTAAGGACCATGGCAAACAATTCTTGAGAAACCCAAGGTATGCATTTGAGGTGAGAAATCTACATGAGAGTTCTTAGTGTGTAAAGCTAAATATAGCTATACAAAGTTTTTTTGTTTGTTTGTTTTAGTTATAATGTGAATTAATAGGAAATTGGTGTCAAAACAAAGACTTACAGAGAGTCTGTTTTATCTATTAATTTTAGATAATCTGATATTGGAAAGTTCACCCTTCCTTGGCAGGTTAACCAGTGTGTGAACAAGATAAACAATATGGAATTCATACTGATTTTCCAAAATTATTTTTAAACTTCAACAAAAATATATAAAACATTAAAAATTATAGATAAGTAAATTATTTAGTGACAGATCTATAACAAGAAACAGGTAAGTATATGGTTTCAACAAAAAATTAAACATAAAGTGAAATTAAATTAATTTTCTAATAAATTTAAAAAATATTAATTCTAATCTAGCAACACTGAGACAATATTTTTTACATCACAAATACACAAAAGACATAGAATGCTACCTAGAATGGAAAAACTGAAGTTTCTATAATTAAAATGAGAAAATAATTGTAATTAGGTTACAAATACTTTTTTTTAAAGATTTTATTTATTTATTTGACAGAGAGAGATCACAAGTACGCAGAGAGGCAGGCAGAGAGAGAGGGGGAAGCAGGCTTCCTGCTGAGCAGAGAACCAAATGTGGCACTCAATCCCAGGACCCTGAAATCATGACCTGAGCCAAAGGCAGAGGCTTAACTCACTGAGCCACCCAGGTGTCCCTAGGTCACAAATTCTTATGGATTTTAGGTATTTCACATATTTTTTCAAATTTCCATAATTTATGAATTGATAGAAAACCCCATGATATGAAAGTTTAAATGGCACAAAAAATTGATGAAGCAAAAAGCATTCTTAGCCAAATTATTAGCTCAAGTACCAAATTCTTCTGCCTAAACTTATTGTCATCAAATCAAAATCCAGGAATCCAGAAATCAATAACAATAATAAATAATTATAATTAAAATTATAATAATAAGCATAAAAATATGTAACTTATGCTTTATCAAATATCTAAATATATGGAAGTCTAAAACTTGGAGAAGAAAGGAATCATATTTTTCAGGGAAAGATACAGGTGCTAATACATTTGGGAAATTAATAGAAAAAGTTGTAGGTAACCACAAAAAGAAAATACTATATCTATACCCACACATATGTATATATGTATTCTGTATACTACATATGTGTGTGTGTGTGTGTGTGTATGTACACACACAATTTAGACTCTTAAAAGAAAATTCAGGCTATCAGATTAAAGACAGGAAACAAGGGACTGGGAAAAAAAATTATATAGAAAACATGATGGTTGATGTAAGTCCTTAATTTATTTTAATTATAAGTTTGATGGGCTAAAACTCACTATGTAAAGGGAAGAACCTCAGAATGATAGTGTAAGAAGTTGTGTAAGCAATAAATAATAAGACCTAAATGATATAGGCTGTTCAAATACAATGGAATGAACAAGATATAACAGGAAAGCATGACAAAAAAAAAATAAAAAATCTAAGTTACCAATTTTAATATCAGAAATAAAAATGAAATGGTAGGAAAAAATATCTCAATAGTGCAAATGGTTGTGGGGAGACATTTTCTGTTATAAAATAATAGCTCATACAATATTTAATAAAGAACATGTATTAATATGAAATACAGTCTCACAATATTTAGGGCAGCAACTTTATAACAAACAAACAAAAAAGAACAATTACAGATAAAGTTCTTAAAGTTCCATTTCTTAAATGAACAGCAAGATTTACCTATCATTTTATGCACAGGATCTCCATGATTTCATTCAATTTCACCTCCTCTTACCTAAAATCATCATAACAGCAATTACTCTCTCTGTTTCCTCCAATATCAAATTTTTTTAATATGCTAGAGCATCCCTGTCAGCATAAAATGAAATTTTCTCTCACAATCTCAAAATGTTGTTAACACTGTTTCCTCTTTATGTTCAACTCTATTTCTTTGTTCCTATTTGCAACAAAACTCCTCAAACTTTATCATACTATCTATTTGTCTCCAATTCTTTGTCACCCACTTTCCCTGAAGTCCTCCAGGATCTCCTCTCAGGTAATCCACAGAAACTCTAAAGTTAAGGTAATAATTGACTTCTGTGTTGTCAAATTTAGTTCCCAAATTCAGTCCTGATGTACTTTTGAAATTAACAAGGTGATTTACTCACTTATTTATAATAGATTTTTATCTTTGCTTGTAAGATACCATAATTTTCTCATTTTCTTCTTACCTTAGAGACTATAATCCTTTATTGTATTCTTGCTTGTTTCTCCTCTTCTCAACATAATGACCAAATCTTTGCTACTATTCTACATATACAATTATGTTCTTGGTAAAGTTATTCAGTCTCATGACTAAATACTCTTTTTATGCTAATAACACTGTAATTATTCTAAACTCAAACTTTTACTTGAGAGCAGTCTTGATTTTTGATTCTTTTATATGGGTGTCTAGTAGATTACTGAAATAAGAATTGTCCTAAAAACTCTGATTATTAGCTTCCTAACAACAAACTCACTGAATTTTCTCATTCTTTTTCACTCCTTATTGAATTTATCAACAAATCCTACTGCCTTTTTTTTCATGATGCAGTTAGAACTACACCAATCAAACCTCTACATTTGAAAACTATAATGTCAGAGATGAAAGCATAGTGATCAGAATTAACAACAAATTATATATTTTGGAAGAAAAGATGAGTGACCTTGAAGACATAGTATAAACAGTCTAGAATCAAACAATCAGACAGAAAAAACAAAAACAAAACAAAAAAATACAAAAAAATTTAAAAATACAAAGCATATTTGTGAGTTCTGGTAGAAATTCCACCGACTGAGTATGTATGTAATTGTAGTCCCTGAAGGAGAAGAGAGAGAGAGAGACATGAGACAGTATAGTGGTAAATTCTGTGCCAACTTGAAAAATATTTTTAAATTAGAATAACATTTAAATTCATAAACTCTAAACAGATTGCCTTCTATAATACAGTGGACTTTATCCAATTAGTTAAGGGTCTGAATAGAACAAAAAGCAAAAAGAGCTGCCTCTTTTAGCAAGAGGGAATTCCTTAGCAGACTAATGTGGATTTTGTTTATACCAGCATGTATCCGGAGTCTGTCAGGCATAAATACATGATACTACAATAGTGAATTTCTTGGGTCTCTAGTGAATTTAGTGAAGAGCACTAGAAGCAGTTGCCTTACAGAAGTAGTTGGCAAAGTCAACAACACAATTTCACTGCCCTATCTCAAAAGTCCCATGTCTATTTATCTCTCCAGTCCTATGTCAATTTAATCTCTCTAGTCCTATGTCAATTTAACTTGCAGAGATCTTGACTACCTATCCTTCCACACAATATCACACTAGTCCATTACACTGATGACATACCGATTATACCTAGTGATCTAGGAACAATAATTACTTTGGGCTTATTAAGACAGCCCTGGGGGGTTGGGAGACAAATCTAACCAAAAAAATCAGAATTATTCTATCTCAGTGTAATATCTAGATGTCTATTCATGTGGGGCATGTCAAGCTATCTTTTCTAATGTAAAGCATAAGTAGTTTGATATACCCCTTTACAATTAAAACAGAAGTACAACACCTCCAGGAGGCCTCTTTGGGTTTCAGAGATAACATATTCTTAATTTGGGTGTGTTATTGGCCCACTAACTGAGTTATGTAAAAAGCCACTAGTTTTGAGTTCAATTCAGGACAAGAGAAGCCTCTGCAAGAATATCCAGGCTGCTTCACAAATTGTTCTGCCATGTGGGTTATATGATATAGTAGATTCAATGATGCTTAAAGTGGCAGTGGCAGATCGGGATTCTCTTTGAGTTTTGGGAGGCCCCTATAGATGAATCAGAATACAAGCCCTTTGGAACAAAGCTGTGCCATCCTCTGCATATAACTATTCCTCTGTTTAGAAACAGCTCTTGGGTGCTGTAAAAAGTGTAAACCTGGCAATTCACAGACCTGTATCCCTGGGGATAAAAATATATTATATGTTTATTAAAAAAACATATAAATTTAATTAAAAAAAAAAAGGAAGAAAGAAACAGCTCTTGGCCCATTACTGGGCCTCAGCAGAAGCTGAATGCTTAACAACGAGCCACTGAACTTCATGTAACCTGAGCGGCCCATCAGGAACCAGGTGTTATCAGACTCGCTAAACCATAAAAGTTGCCCACACACAGCAACACTCCAATACAAATAGTACATACAAAATTGGGCCCAAGCCTATGCTAAAAGCACAAGTAAATTGCATGAAAAGTGATACAAATGTCCATGGTCTCCATATTTGTCACACTACTTTCTCTATCCCAGTGTCTTAGCTCAGATATTATAACAAATTCTTGCACACTGAGTAACTTAAACAACAAACTTTTTTTTTTTTTTTTTCAGTTCTGGAGGCTGAGATGTCCAATATCGAAGTGTAGGTAGATTTGGTTCTGGTGAGAGTTTGCAGATAGCTGTCTGCTCCTTATATCCTCATATGACAAAATCAAACTGTCTTGTCTCTTTTTACATGTGAACTAATCCCATTCATAAAGACTCCACTCTCAAGATCTAATAACTTCCCAAAGGGCCCACCCATAAGAACACAATGGAGTGTAGGATATCAACATACGCATTTTAGTGTGGCATGAGCATTCGTTTATAGCACTCAGTCTGCACCTATAGCCTCAGGTGGAATTCCTTCCATCAGTTGACAGGGAAGAGAAAACTTGGGCCTCGTTTACAGATAGCTCTGCATAATGTGTAGGCATGATGAAAAAGTGAATAGACTCAGCACTATTGCCACTTTCTCTAGCATTCCTGAATGATGGTGGAAAAGGAGCATCCTGCAAGTGGACGGAACTTCAAGCACTTCACTTTGTTTGAAAAGAGAATTGGCCATTTGTATGATTATATATTGTGTCATGCTTGTGGCCAGTGTTTCAAGGAAAGGAACATGACTGGAAAATTGGTAACAAGGAATTCTGAGGAAGAGGTATGTGAATAGACTTTTCTAAAGGGCAAATATGTGTGTGTGTGTGTGTGTGTGTGTGTGTGCGTGCGCGCATGCGTGTGTGTGTGCATGTGTGTATGTATGAAGATATGTGTACCATGTCATTGCCCACCACAAAGTGACCTCATCAGAGAATATTTTAATAATATAGTGGGTACCCCAGAACCCCAACAGGCTTATGACAAAATTGGCTGTCATGGCAAGGATGGAGGTTATGCATGGGCTCGGTAACACGGACTTCCATACACCTGGCTACAGTCACTGTCAAGTGCCCAATTAGCCAATAGCAGAGACCAACAATAAATGTTCAATATGGCATCATTCCCCAGGTTGATCAGTCAACTACCTAGTGGCAGGTAGTTGACCACTTCTGCTATGGAATGAGCAGTCTTTTATTCTTAATGGGTTAGATATTTACTCTGGATGTAGATTTGGCGTCCCTATATGCAATACTATAAGAACTGCTATTTATGAACTTACACAATGTCCTATCTACTGTCATGTTAGTCTACACAGCATTTGTTCTGAACAAGGAACTCATTTCATGCAAACAAAAGAGTGGCAATGGACTGATGCTCATGGAATTTACTGGCTTTATCTCATTATCCAACATGCTGAACCAGCTGGATTAATAGAACTGTTGAAAGGCTTCTTGAAGATCCAATCACAGTGTTAGCTAGGGGAAAATGCCTTGCAAGGCTGGGGCAAGATTCTCCATAGGTTCTGAATCAGTGTCCATTCAATATGTGGTAGATTTCCCCATAGCTAGGACATGCAGGTCCGGAAACAAAGGTCTGGAAATGAGAGAGGCACCAATCGCTATTACTCCTAATGACTCATTAGTAACATTTTTGCTTCCTGTCATGGCAACTTTATGTTCTGCTAGCATAGAAGTCTTAGTCTCAAAGAGAGGAATATTTCCATTGGGAGACAGATCAATGATGCCATTAAAGTGAAAGTTGAGACCACCAGTCTATTTTGGTCTCTTCATGCTTCTGAATCAATAGACAAGGGAAGGATTTACTGTATAGGCTAGGGTAATTGATGCTGATAACCAAAGGTGTAATTGGACTGCAAGTCCACAATGGAAATAAGGGAGAGATGTCTGGTATTCATGAAATACCCTAGAGCATCTCCTAGTATTGCCTGCCAAATGATTAAAGTCAATGAATGAAAAACTACAACTTAACTCCAACAGGACCACTATCAGCTTAGGCCCTCAAGAACAAATAATCTTCAGTTAGCTAAAGAAGGCTTATTGTCATTTTAATTTTAATGAATCTCAACTATCAGTTTTTTCTTTCATGGTGGTATTTTTGGTGTTGTATAAAAACTCAGTAGCTGGAGGAGTCAAGATGGTGGAGAAGTAGCAGGCTGAGACTACATCAGGTAGCAGGAGATCAGCTAGATAGCTTATCAAACCATTGCAAACACTTCCAAATCCAACAGGAGATTGAAGACAAGAAGAACAGCAATTCTAGAAACAGAAAATTGACCACTTTCTGAAAGGTAGGACCGGCAGGGGAGTGAATCCAAAAATTAGGGGAAGATAGACCGTGGGGGGAGGGGCCAGCTCCTGACAAGCAGCAGAGCAATGGAGCACAAAATGAGGACTTTTAAAAGTCTGCTCTACTGAGGGACATTGCTTCAGAGGCTAAACCGGGGTGAAGCCCACGTGGGATCAGCGTGGCCCAGGTCCTGCGGGGCCACGGAAGGTTTGGGGGTGTCTGAGTGTCACAGAGCTCACAGGTATTAGAACAGGGAAGCCAGCTGCAGAGACGGAACCGAGGGATGAGCTCTCAGCTTGGGGTTACCTTGAACTGGTTGCAGGCTGGGTGACCTCAGAGCGTGGCCAGAGGCCAGGGAGATGGGAATGATTGGGCTCTTTTCTCTGAGGGTGCACTGAGGAGTGGGGCCCATAGCTCTCGGCTTCTCCAGGCCAAGGACTGAGAAGTCGCTATTTTCATTCCTTTCCTCTGGAACTCTATGGAAAGCATTCAGGGGACAAAAGCTCCCAAAAGTGAACCCGAGCGGATTACTTAGTCCGGCCCCGGTAAGGGCGGTGCAATTCCGCCTCGGGCAAAGACACTTGAGAATCACTACAACAGGCCCCTCCCCCAGAAGATCGACAAGAAATCCCGCAAAAACCAAGTTCACATACCAAGGAGAACAGCAGAATTCCAGAGGAGGAGAAAGCAAAGCACAGAACTCATGGCTTTCTTGCCATGATTCTTTAGTCTTGCAGTTAATTTATATATTTTTTTAATTTTATTTTTTTCTTCTGCAAATTTTTTTAAACTTTTACCCCCTTTTTAAACATTTTTTAAGTAGCTTATCTAATATATATATATATATATATATATATATATATATATATATATTCTTCTTTAGCTAGGGGAAAATGCCTTGCAAGGCTGGGGCAAGATTCTCCATAGGTTCTGAATCAGTGTCCATTCAATATGTGGTAGATTTCCCCATAGCTAGGACATGCAGGTCCGGAAACAAAGGTCTGGAAATGAGAGAGGCACCAATCGCTATTACTCCTAATGACTCACTAGTAACATTTTTGCTTCCTGTCATGGCAACTTTATGTTCTGCAAGCATAGAAGTTTTTTCTAAACTTCTTTTTATCCCCTTCTCCCCCCCCCATGATTTGGAATCTCTTCTGATTTGATTAAAGCTCATTTTCCTGGGGTCTTTGCCACCCTTTCAGTATTTTATTTGCTCCTTGATATAATCTTATCTGGACAAAATGACAAGGCAGGAAAAGTCACCACAAAAAAAGAACAAGAGGCAGTACTGAAGGCTAGGGACCTAATCAATACAGACATTAGTAATATGTCAGACCTAGAGTTTAGAATGACGATTCTCAAGGTTCTAGTCGGGCTCAAAAAAGGCATGGAAGATATTAGAGAAACCCTCTCTGGAGAAATAAAAGAACTAAAATCTAACCAAGATGAAATCAAAAAAGCTATTTATGAGGTGCAATAAAAAAATGGAGTCTTTTACTGCTAGGATAGATGAGGCAGAAGAAAGAATTAGTGATATAGAAGACCAAATGACAAAAAATAAAGAAGCTGAGCAAAAGAGGGACAAACAGCTACTGGACCATGATGGGAGAATTCGAGAGATAAGTGACACCACAAGACAAAACAGCATTAGAAAAATTGGGATTCCAGAAGAAGAAGAAAGAGAGAGGGGAGCAGAAGGTATATTGGAGAGAATTATTGTAGAGAATTTCCCTAAAATGGCAAAGGGAACAAACATCAAAATCCAGGAGGTGCAGAGAACCCCCCCTCAAAATCAACAAGAATAGGTCCACACCCTGTCACCTAATAATAAAATTTACAAGTATTAATGACAAAGAGAAAATCCTGAAAGCAGTGGGAGAAAGAATACTGTAACATACAATGGTAAAAATATTAGATTGGTAGCAGACTTATCCACAGAGACCTGGCAAGCTAAGAAGAACTGGCATGATATATTCAGAGCACTAAATGAGAAAAAACATGCAGCCAAGAATACTATATCCAGATAGGCTATCATTGAAAATAGAAGGAGAGATAAAAAGCTTCTAAGACAAACAAAAACTGAATGAATTTGCAAACACCAAACCGGCTCTATAAGAAATATTGAAAGGTGTCCTCAAAGCAAAGAGAGAGCCTAAAAGTAGTAGATCAGAAAGGAACAGAGACAACATACAGTAACAGTCACCTTACAGGCAATACAATGGCACTAAATTCATATCTCTCAATAGTTACCCTGAATGTTAGTGGGCTAAATATCCCAATCAAAAGACACAGGGTATCAGAATGGATAAAAAAAACAAAACCCATCTATATGTTGCTTACAAGAAACTCATTTTAGACCTGAAGACACCTCCAGATTTAAAGTGAGGGGGTGGAAAACAATTTACCATACTAATGGACATCAGAAGAAAGCTGGGGTGGCAGTCCTTATATCAGATCAATTAGATTTTAAGCCAAAGACTATAATAAGAGATGAGGAGGGACACTATATCATACTCAAAGGGTCTTTCCAACAAGAAGATCTAACAATTTTAAATATCTATGCCCCTAACATGGGAGCAGCTAAATATATAAACCAATTAATAACAAAATCAAAGAAACACATCAACAATAATACAATAATGGTAGGGGACTTTAGCACTCCCCACACTGAAATGGACAGATCATCCAAGCAAAAGATCAACAAGGAAATAAAGGCCTTAAATGACACAATGGACCAGATGGACATCACAGATGTCCAGAACATTTCATCCCAAAGCAACAGAATACACATTCTTCTCTAGTGCACATGGAACATTCTCCAGAATAGATCACATCCTGGGTCCTAAATCAGGTCTCAACAGGTATCAAAAGATTGGGATCATTCCCTGCATATTTTTAGACCACAGGCTCTGAAGCTAGAACTCAATCACAAGAGGAAATTTGGAAAGAACACAAATACATGGAGACTAAATAGCATCTTCTAAAGTATAGATAATCAGTTAGAGGGTTGAAGTAGTCATCAAAAATCTCCCAGCAAACAAGAGCCCAGGGCCAGATGTCTTCCCAGGGGAATTCTACCAAGGTTTAAAGAAGAAATAATTCCTATTCTCCTGAAACTGTTCCAAAAAATAGAAATAAAAGGAAAACTACCAAACTCATTTTATGAGGCCAGCATCACCTTGATCCCAAAACAAGACAAGGATCCCATCAAAAAAGACAATTACAGGGGCGCCTGGGTGGCTCAGTGGGTTAATCCGCTGCCTTCAGCTCAGGTCATGATCTCAGGATCCTGGGATCGAGTCCCGCATCGGGCTTTCTGCTCAGCAGGGAGCCTGCTTCCTCCTCTCTCTCTCTGCCTGCCTCTCTGCCTACTTGTAATCTCTCTCTGTCAAATAAATAAATAAAATCTTTAAAAAAAAAAGAGAGAATTACAGACCAATATCCTCGATGAACACAGATGCGATAATTCTCACCAAAATACTAGCCAATAGGATTCAACAATACATTAAAAGGATTATTCACCACGACCAAGTGGGATTTATTCCAGTTCTGCAAGATTGGTTCAACATCCGCAAATCAATCAATGTGATACAATATGTTAATAAAAGAAAGAACAAGAACCATATGATACTCTCAATAGATGCTGAAAAAGCATTTGACAGAGTACAGCATCCCTTCCTGATCAAAACTCTTCAAAGTGTAGGAATAGAGAGCACATACCTCAATATTACAAAGCCATCTATGAAATACCCACCGCAAATATCATTCTTAATGGAGAAAAACTGAGAGCTTTTCCGCTGAGGTCAGCAACATGGCAGGGATGTTCATTATCACTACTGCTATTCAACATAGTATTAGAAGTCCTAGCCTCAGCAATCAGACAATAAAAAGAAATTAAAGGCATCCAAATCGGCAAAGAAGAAGTCAAACTGTCACTCTTTGCAGATGATATGATACTATCTGTGGAAAAGCCAAAAGACTCCATTCCAAATCTGCTTGAACTTGTACAGGAATTTAGTAAAGTGTCAGGATATAAAATCAATGCTCAGAAGTCAGTTGCATTTCTATACACCAACAACAAGACAGAAGAAAGGGAAATTAAGGAGTCAATCCCATTTACAATTGTACCCCAAATTGTAAGATGCCTAGGAATAAACCTAACCAAAGAGGCTAAGAATCTATACTCAGAAAACTATAAAGTACTCATGAAAGAAATTGAGGAAGACACAAAGAAATGGAAAAATCTTCCAAGCTCCTGAATTTGAAGAAAAAATATTGCGAAAATGTCTATGCTACCTAAAGCAATCTACACATTTAATGCAATCCTTATCAAAGTCCCACCCATTTTTCTTAAAGAAATGGAACATATAAATCCTAAAATTTATATGGAACCAGAAAAGACCTCGAATAGCCAAAGGAATATTGAAAAAGAAAGCCAAAGTTGGTGGCATCATAATTCCAGACTTCAAGCTCTATTACAAAGCTGTCATCATCAAGACAGCATGGTCCTGGTATAAAAACAGACACATAGATCAATGGAACAGAATAGAGAGCCCAGAAATAGACCCTCAACTCTATGGACTAGTCTTCAACAAAGCAGGAAAGAATGTCCAATGGAAAAAAGACAACCTCTTCAATAAATGGTATTGGGAAAATTGGATGGCCACATGCAGAAAAATGAAATTGGACCATCTCCTTACACTACACACAAAAATAGACTCAAAATGGATGAAGGACCTCAATGTGTGAAAGGAATCCATCAAAATCCTTGAGGAGAACACAGGCAGCAACCTATTCAAACTCAGCCGCAGCAATATCTTCCTAGGAACATAGCCAAAGGCAATGGAAGCAAGGGCAAAAATGAACTATTGGGATTTCATCAAGATCAAAAGCTTTTGCACAGCAAAGGAAATAGTTAACAAAACCAAAATACAACTAAAAGTATGGGAGAAAGGGCTAGTGTCCAAAATCTATAAAGAACTTAGCAAACTCAACACCCAAAGAACAAATAATCCAATCAAGTGATGGGCAGAAGACATGAACAGACATTTCTGCAAAGAAGACATCCAGATGGCCAACAGATACATGAAAAAGTGCTGTACATCACTCGGCATCAGAGAAATACAAATCAAAAGCACGAAGAGATATCACCTCACACCAGTCAGAATGGCTAAAATCAACAAGTTAGGAAATGACAGATGCTGGCGAGGATGTGGAGAAAGGGGAATCCTCCTACACTGTTGGTGGGAATGCAAGCTGGTGCAACCACTCTGAAAAACAGCATGGAGGTTCTTAAAATGTTGAAAATAGCACTACTCTATGACCCAGCAATTGCACTACTGGGTATTTACCCTAAAGGTACAAATGTAGTGATCTGAAGGGGCATGTGCACCTGAATGTTTATAGCAGCAATGTCTACAATAGCCAAACTATGGAAAGAACCTAGATGTCCATCAACAGATGAATGGATCAAGAAGATGTATATATACACAATGGAATACTATGCAGTCATTATAGGAAATGAAATATTGCCATTTGCGATGACATGGATGGAACTAGAGGGTATCATGCTTAGCGAAATAAGTCAATTGGAGAAAGACAACTATCACATGATTTCCCTGATATGAGAATATGGAGATGCAACATGGGGGGTTAGGGGGATAGAAGAAGAATATATGAAACAAGATGGGATTGGGAGGGAGACAAACCATAAGTGACTCTTAATCTCACAAAACAAACTGAGGGTTGCTGGGGGGAGGGGTTTGGGAGAGGGGTGTGGTGTTATGGACATTGGGGAGGGTATGTGCTATGGTGAGTGCTGTGAAGTGTGTAAACCTGTCAATTCACAGACCTGTACCCCTGGGGATAAAAATACATTATATGTTTATTAAAAAAAAATAGAATAAAAAACCTCAGCAGCTAATCCAATATCATGAAGATTTTCTGCAATATTTTTGTCCAAAAATGTTACAGTTTTACATTTTGCATTGATTTCTGTTTAAGGTGAGAAGTCTATATCTAGGTTCAATTTTTACACAAGGGTATCTAGTTGTTCCAGTTCCATTTGTTGAAAACTCTCTCATCTCCATTGAATTGCCTTCAATCTTTTTTCAAAAATCGGTTTACATGTTCTGTCATCTATTTGTTTGTTCTTTCATTAAAATTATGTGATCTTAACTTATAACTATAGAGTCTTCAGATTGGGTAATGTAAATTACCCTTGTTTTTATTTGATATTGTATTGACTATATTATGACTTTTGCTGTCCCATATACATTTTAGAATCAGTGTGTGGATAGCTACAAAATAGTTTTTTGGGGATTTTGGTTGAGATTATATTGAATTTATAGATCAACTTGGGAAGAATTGACTTCTTACATATATCAAGTCTTCTAGTTCTTTCTTCCAACCTATGTTCCAATATACATCTATGCTCCAATCTATGAAAAATATACCTCCACTTACTTAGATCTTTTAAAAACTTTTCTTTCTTCAGTGATTTGTCATTTTCTACGTGAAGATCTTATGCATACTTTATAGATTTAAAGAATGTTTTCATTTTTAAAAATTTCAAATTCAATAGTTTAAATGCTGATGTATAGGAAAACAATTGAATTTTATGTTTCCTTCATTGAAAAGTGTTTCATGTGCAAATAAATACAATTTTTTTTTCTTCCTTTCCTATCTGCATTCTCCCTCCCCCACACCCACTGCACTAGTTATGTCTTCTAGTATGATGCTAAATGGGAATAGAGAAAGAAGACATCCTCACCTAGTTCCTGTTTTGGAGGTAAAAGTGGCAGTTTCTCACCATTAAGTCTGATGTATCTATAGGATTTGGTCTATAACCTCATTTTGTAAGGATCTATTTAGCAAGAGGCTTCCATTAAGGCTTCCAATAAGGTTATTGTTTAACCCTTAAACTGTCCCTGCTCCCCTCCCCCCAGGGGTCTTACTTAAAAACAAGTCCTGGAAACCAGCCCCAGGCAACAAAGCTCAAATACAAGGGTGGGTCAGTCCAGGTGGAGATATCCGATCAGTGGGGGAATGCATACTGTCTCCCCAGTTACCAAGGAGTATGGGCCCCACCCTTTGGGCACCTTTTGGGCGCCAGTTCTGACCAAGGTGATAGGCTGGTTCAAATGTCTACTAGGGTAAATCGTAATTCAATTGATCACCTAACATCACTGTGGAGTTTCCTGTGTGTGTTACAATCTCATTGGCCATCTGTGCATGGCCAGGCCTGTTGCATGGCCTTTGCTTTTAAAGGCTGGTCTGTGAAACAGAGAAAGGTCGCTCTCTCTTAAGAGGTGCAGCCCGGAATGTTTGGTTAGATTCTTAATGATTGGTGCGAAACAAAGCTTTACTTGACCTTCGCTTTATATCAGTCTGGCTCCTTTAATCACAGACCCATTTTGGGGGGGGGGCATAACAGTTTTATGGTAAGGCAGTTTCCCTCTGTTCCTAGTATTTGGGAACTTTTTAATCACAAGTAGAGTTGAATTCAGTTGAATGGTTTCTATACATATTGTTAATTTTCTTATAAAATCTGCTAATATCATGAAGCAAATTTATTTCTTTATTTATTATGTTGATCCAGCCACTTAGTCATTGAAATAAACCATAAGTAGTCATTATAGTTTTATCCTTTCATGTGTTGTTATACTTGATTTGATAATATTTTGTTAAGAATCTTTGCATTTATGTTCATGTATAACAGTTGATAGTTTCCCTTTAGTTAGAAAAATATTGATTACTAATATATGAAAGAGATGGTATTGAAAAAATTCATGCACTAAATAGCAATAATGCCATGCAAAAATATGATATTCTGAACCAAATTAATTTTCACAAAAATTGGAGAGCTCGTTATGTATGAATGTCTTAAATTCAACAAGTATTTTTAATATATCTATTATTTAAGAACACTAATTTATGGAGTGTGTAAGTGTATGGATTGTATATGTGATATAAAATGAAATACTAATGTAGAGTGACATAGTTTGATTAAGCATTATTATTTGGGAACAAAGATCATTGTTCCTGGAGTCAGTACCTTTAAAATACATTTAAAAAAATAAAATACGTTTAAACCATTAAACATTAAATCCTGGATTTAACATTGTGTGAACCTTAGAAGATTCTTTGTTATCTCATCTGGTCAATAGAACAAACAGTCCTGTTTCATTCATGGGGATTTTTCTGGGATTAGATGACATAATGTATTTAAAAACACCTAACATGCTTCTGATACATAATAAATGCATATTCATTTACTCAGCAACCATTTATTGAATGTCTGTTCTTCTACTATATTAGTAGGCATAAAGAAAATAAAGAAGCCATTATCCTAGCTCTAATAATGATGATGGTTAGTAATTACAAAAAGGTTAATTTAATGATTAAAAATGTGTAGTAATTAATCAAAGCCCTTTGTGATTAAAATGAAAAGATGCCAGTCAGAAACTCAGAAGATATAGCCTTACCCAAGGTTTTAGCAACTCACCAACCACAAACTAACAACCTGCATTTTCAGTATTAGCTCTGAAATACATGAAAGTATGTATTTGGAAAGATGTTACTTCCTGATACAAATTGTCTTTCTTCTAAGCTGGAGGAAAAATACGATTAAAGAAACAAACTTTAAAGTTCTTTTAGTTTTGATGCAGTGTTGTCACAATTGCCAAAAAAGTGATTGACACTTACAGCTGAATCTAAACACTTGTAAATGGCAAGTTTAAGGTATCGGAGTTTTAAACAAATATATTGAACTAAATATACATTTTTTAAAATATTTTATTTATTTATTTGACAGAGAGAGAGAGAATGAGCAAGGGGGGAAGAGGTAGATGGAGAAGGAAAAATAGGCTCTACTCTGAGCAGGAAGCCCAAAACAGGGCTTAATTCCATCATGATCTCAGTCAAAGGTAGACGCTTAACTAACTGAGCCATCATTTTTGAGAGACTAATAGCTCAATGAAACTTGGAAAAAAAAAAAACTAACTAAAAATGTGAGCATTTAGTACACTTCAAGGGTTAATTAAACTACTGTACAGGGAACTGATTTAATAATTCTGTTTCTATGTATTTTTCAAAGTTCCTTTATTTTGTAAAATTTGAATTTTGGGAAGGATTTTTATCTAATCTTGAATATTTGAATTTTAGAATTATAATATTACATATAATAATAGATTTTTTTATAAGAATGGCAATGTAAAATGTTAGGGGACTTAGAAAGTAGGAACTAGATTAAGAAACTGATATTGCAAAATATTAAGTGACTCAACACAGATCATAAAGGAAAGTATACTAAATCCTCCCCATGCTTTTTGATAAAAATTTCAGGTGAACTCTTATCTGTAGCTTTTCATGTGAACCACTGTTTTTATATGTACCTAAACAGCAGGAATAAATGGAGACCTTGTTGTTATCAGTGTATTGATCTCCAATGGGTGGTTGCACACAAGCAGTGATGCATTAGACGAGAAACAGGTTGTTTTTCTGCATTAGCTGTGAGGTGTCAGGACAAGTAAAACAATGACAGCAATATTAATATATCACCTCCAGGTGACAGTAGAAATAAGAAATCTACGGATTTTATAACATCTTTAAAATCTGGAATAAATCATTGTCTCATGAAGAAAGAGACATTTATTTATTTAACACCTGGCATTTTACATGATTTATATGTCATTTATATGAATGTGTTCTACTTTCCACATTTGAGATTTAAGAGTACATATAGAGGCTTCCATTTCATGATGATAATGCATGAATTATCAGGCATAACTTTTTAAATGTTTAAAGGAAAGGACAAAGGAACATAATAACAAAGAAAAACAATAGTAATAGATATGCATTATATCTTGAAATTAAGGAAGAATGTTGCCCACAGAGCTGCCATTTCTAATTATTTCTGTAAGCTATCAGAATTGCATCTAGCAAGAGGTCTATTTGACTAAAAACAAAACAAAAGACAGGGCATTAAGGTGAAGGACTGTCCACAAAATTTGGAACAGTCAGTAAAATTCAATTAGAAACTCAAAACAGATAAAGAGAAGAACAATTAAGATCAATTTACATAAAAGTATAGACAAAGAATGTGTTTTGGTGAGAACTCACAAGTAGAGATAAAAATGTCTGTGGCATGTGTAAGATAATTACAAAGTAATACATAAGAGGAGTTTTGAGTTTCTCTACCAAAATAAATAAGTGAAAATGGAGCAAATTCTACAGAGCATGAGAAAATTTTTATCTAAACAGATTTTGAGTATGATAACATGCAGAGATGAAAAACAAACAACCAAAAACTCCAGCTGAGGAAAAAATACAAAATCAAAGCTAAAGCGTTTGTTGTTTTCCTTCCTTTTCTTCAGATGTCAGTAATGGACTGTTCAGACTTATCTAGGGTATTCCTAAACTAAGTGGAGAGAATAGAAACAAGGTATTTTGCCCATTACCTTTTGTTAGCAACTTCATGGCCCTCGTCATATTGCTGAACATGGATCCATTTGTGCACTGGCTTTACCCTCTGTCACTTGGAAATTGTTTTATGTTTTCATAGTGGGGCAGAGGTAAAAACAATGGTAACTTACATGAAGATAATTGTTCTAGTCATTAATTTGGGGGAATATGTCCATATAAATGTGAGTCTTAAGTAAAACTAGATGTGAGTTAGATCATGAATATAAGCAACACATTTAACTTAATGGGAAGAGCATGGGCAAAAGCTCTGTGACAGCAGACTTCCTTAAACACAAAGGAGGTTGTGGTGTGAAATTTTTGCCTGTCATAGAATAAAAATTTTCAGAGCCAGGAAAACCTTCAGGAGCATTTACTGTAATTGCCTAATTTTGCTACCTGGAAAATTGACAAGACAAGAGTTTTACTTAGACCACATAGACAAAACAGAAAACAATAACTACATTCAGGTTCCTGGATTCTAAGTCTGATATTTTTATATTCTCACAAAAGTAAAGATTAACAGATGACCTGTGTTTTGCACAACTGTAAACAGATAACTTCTTAACTATTTTTCCTTTATAAATTCTAAGACTAAAACTTCTTTATGAAATGTGATCCTATGCTATTTTGTTAGAAGGGAAATATTAATTCAATGTATTTTTTTAGAAATGCATATATTTCAGTAAATATCAATAACTAGATGAAAATGAAAACCTCTTCTTCCATCTCCTGAACCATAAGGTTTGTTAACTCTACACAGCTGTAGAAATTTAAATAACTGGCATGTGGGGACAGGGTGAAATTTAGCCTTTTCAAGCAGATTTTTTTTTTTTTTTTTTTTTTTTTTTTTTTTAGCAATGACATATTGTCTCATCAACACATCTAGGAGCTTCTATTTTTGAAATGCTTCACTTATCACTTGTGGAGTGTTGAAATGGAACCTATTTTTTTTTTTTTCCCCAAAGAGAACATTGCTTGCAAAGACAGATTGTCTCATCTGCATTAAGAAACTGTCCTTCATGAACACTCTGTCTATTGAGATATGCACATGCTTTCTCTCTGCAAAACTTGAATATTTAAAAATGGGACTTTTACTTTATTCTTGAATGATAATTTTTGTTAGAGGCTAATAATTTAACTGTTTTGGCTTATATTCCTTATGAAATCCAATAGTTGTTCCTAAAATAGAAAATGTCATACTTCCATAAAAAGATAACCTGAGATGAGCAATGTAGAAACAGACTGACCATTAAAATTGTAGGTGAAACTTTCCTGGGGTAGTTAGTGTCCTCTCCTCCTTAGACAAAAAAAAAACCAAAAAACAAAACAAAATAAAAAAACACACACAAAAAAACAGCCAAACCAACCAAAAAAACCCCACCCACAACCATTCAGGATCTAGTGACAAATGAAGTAATTATGTTAAGTTGAAGCATGTACAAATGAAGAGAAGCTGAGAGACTTCGGAACACTCTGTTCAATGGAGTTTGCCCCTTCTTGGCATAGAAACGGCTGAAATGCAACACAGAGCAAGCTTGGGTTCTAATGGCAGGAAATCAGGATCAAGCTCGATGAACATTCATTCATGACATTGTGAAAGTCACTTTATCACTGTAACTCTCAATGTGTGTATGTGTGCGTTCACCACCCCCAGAGGTTTTGTGAGTATTAAATGTGCTTTAACATACAGTGTGCTTAACATATACTTCTTGGAAAAGACTAAAATCTATGTATTGCTTTTTATTTTTTATTGTTTTTAAAGATTTTATTTGAGAGACTGAGAGAACAATGAGCAGGGTGAGGGACGGAGGGAGACACAGGCTTTACACCTAGTGGGGAGCCAGACATGGAGCTGAATGCCAGGACTCTAATATTGACCTGAGCTGAAGTCATGTGCTTAACCAACTGAGCCACCCAGGCGCCCCATGTATGGCTTTTTAACAGAAAGCTTTTTATTGAGGTATGATATTTATTCTGAAAATACTGAAGTTATAATTTAAAAGCTCAATATATTTTGACCAAATGAACCCCCATGTAATCAGCTGTGTAACCAAATTCAAGTAGAAATCACAAACATTCCTGGTACCCTTGTGGAGTGTTGAAATGGAAACAATTTTTCCCTAAAGCCTCTTCTGTAACTTCTTAGGATCACAACCTTTGCAAGCTTAACCACTATCCTGACATCTAACTATCAATTTCATTAGAATGTGTTTGATTTTGCATAGATAGAATTATATAATATGTACTCCTTTTTGGTCTGGCTTTTTCAACCCAATATTTTCTGACTTGTACTGTCAAGTCATCCAGGAGGGAGAAGAGAGCTAAGAAATAAATAAATCTTCCTGTTTCTCTGTCAGTTGTGGAAGAAATCAAATTGATATTTTTTTCTTTAAAATACTATTCAACTGAAGGTAAAAACAGGACAAGATTAGCAAAAGCCAGTAAAATTGAAACACAACTTTATGCCATATCATACTGACTTGAAAATATAACTAGAGCAAATATTCTGAGATATAAGAATTCAGGGAACATAGCACTTAAAATTATTTCTAAAATGCAAACAATCTACTTAATGATGAAATCTAGCCATCTAATAGAATAAATATATAACTTTAGTAAAATATCAAGTTTCTTATATAAAATTATGTCTAAGTAATCGTCTAAAAACACAAATGTCATGCATACTCTAGGGGCAAAATGATCAATTTGAGAATTAGTACTTGGAAATTAGAGGAGACAAGGAGTGTCAGTGGAATTATCTCATTCTTTAAATTTAGAGTGAATAAAATATATTATTTATTTGTTTTTTTAAGCTTTTATTTATTTGACAGAGAGAGATCACAAGCAGGCAGAGAGGCAGGCAGAGAGAGGGGGAAGCAGGCTCCCTGCTGAGCAGAGAGCCCGATGCGGGGCTCTTTCCCAGGACCCTGGGATCGTGACCTGAGCTGAAGGGAGAGGCTTTAACCCACTGAGCCACCCAGGCACCCCAAAATATATTTATTTTTTTATACTCAAAATAATTAACAAGATGTCTTAAAAAAATATATAAATATTAAAAATTAGAAGTTAAGCAGAAAAGGGACTTACTTTTATCAACCCATTTATATTGTCTGTTTAAAATCACTTAAAAGTTTTTAAAATCTGTATATATTTTTTCTCTTTCCCTGATTTCTATTGTAATGGAGGTTTTTCCATTCATTTAATGGATAATTCATTAATTCCTCCACTGTATTGGAATCATTTGTTATATTTTTATTTTATGGATTGTCTTTAAATTTTAAGAAGATATTTAAATTCTAATAATTGCATAGTTACTTTTATAATTAATTAATATGAAGAAATAGATCAATTTTAACAGTTTGTAGGTGCCCTATTGTTTCTTGCATCTCAGGTGTCTTCTCAATATTTATGTTTCCTTTTCACCAAAAGATGCAGTTAATATTTTGAGGGTTTTAGAATAATGAACAACATTACAGGTGATAGTCATATTTAAAACCTGTGTCTAGACTAAGACTGACATAATCATTTAGTAGTTCTGTGACCAGAAGTAAGGTGCTTAAAGTCTTGCTGTGCTTTGTTTTCTTTTCATTTGCAAAATTGAGGTAATATGTCAAAGGACCTTAAGCTAGCTTCCATGTTTCTTAACTAACTCTTTATACTTTTGTCTCTCTTTCTTTTGAAATGTTTAATTCCTCCAAATTAGTTTTTATCTATTTAATTGTGTGTGCTTCAATCACTCCATCTTTGTAACGAAACAGTACATTTTTTAATTTGCAAAATATATAGATATGATGGAGCTATAAGTATAGTTATAAACAAAGACATAGACATATATGGATATATATTTATATCTTCCAATGAGTTTTTTTCATAGATATCTATTCTTATGTTACTTGTACTTATTTTCATTTCATGAAGCCTTTTGCTGTCTTAGTCATTACCCCTTAGTTGTACTTTTGGTCACTTTAAATTAATTTCTTTTAAAACTGTTGTTAGATGGAATTAATTAATCTTCAATTAATTAATCTAGGTTGAAATTATGTGGTGATTATTTATTGGCATTGTTGAGTTTCATACCTTTTTTTTCCTGAGAACTTATTTATAAGTTCCTGTTTAATGAGAGAAGGTGGTGTTATTTGTCTCTGAAAGTGTTAGGTAGTTGCCTCCTTACAATCACTAACAAAGAACTGGATGTTACTAGTTGATGTTTTTGTTCCTTTATACTATTAGGGCATCATGCATCCAGTTGCTGGGCTGCTGCTAAGTTATTGTTGTAGTTTCATCCACTTTTTATTTCTTTCCTCTTTTCCTTCCTTTCTTCCTTCTCACTTCCACAGGAGTGAAAACTTTATTTCAATCTAATAGCTCTAATAGGCTTTTACAATTCCTTTTCCCTCATTTTTTTTCTTCTTTAGCATTTTTTTTCCCAGTAAATCTTTTGTTCTTCTAATATAAATTTAATATCTACCTCACAGAAGATGAGGACTAATGCATTGGATATTCCTTAGGAGGACAAGTTATTGTGTCTTGCATTTTCTACCTCTAAGGGAAAAAAACAAAACAAGACAAAACAAAACAAAACAAAAAACACCCAGAAAAACAAAACAAAACAAAAAAAAAACGTGATTTGTAGGTCTCTTTGGTTTATGGATTCATGATATATTGCACTTGAGACTCATCCTGGTGCACTTAACAGATCAAGTGAAAGAATGTCATTTTTTAATAGATGTTGGGAGGAGTAGATAGCTCTGTAGCAAGTCCTGGTTATGGTATAAGCAGTCCTAGTCTGTGTCAATATGATTTGACATGATTTTATGCTACTAGAGAATTCTATGGTAGATAAGATTGTCTTCCCATCAATTTACACCTGTGATTTCATGGAGAATATTTTATGACCACCTGTTAGAGGAGAAACATAAAACAAAGTCTGACTCATGTGTAGATCAGTTCTGTGTTTATACAAGTTAACAATTTCTTTTGTGCTCCAGCCTCACAAACTGGTGGCTTTGAAAGAATGTGATGAGGGTAAATTCTTCCAGTTTGCAGCAGTGGTAATCCATTGGATACAGAGGAAGAATTACTTGAGTTCAGGTTGTGCATGGACTTCTATATTGTGATGAATGGTGTGGTTCTTTCCTGAGGGCTTGGAAGGAAAAATATTGATAGATTTTGATGAAGAGGTATGGAGTACAGAGGTATGATAATGAACCTTGGAAGTGGTCATAAAGTGTTATATGAGATCTCATTAAAGGCACTACAAAACATCCCCTACAGAAGATACCTCAACTAGAGGAACAAGTCGATTGATCCAGTAGATGTCCAGCAGCCTCTGTATTAAATCACTCTAGGTTTTGTACAATGAATATAACTCCTTGCACGGTAGCAGATCTCCATAGTCATGGTGGTAGATATAAGAGCTGTGCATATGTCCATCACCATAAGCTTCTTCTCATCAAGGCCTATTTAGTGACTGTTGCTGAATGTTTAATATATCACTAGCAGAGGTCACTGTTGAGCCATAGTAAATGCCATCTCTCAAGGAGATCAACTAGATCATTGGTGGCAAAATGATTGCATCAAATCCCATACAGCTGCAAAATATTTTAATTAGTGTTTACTTAGACTAGAAAACATTCCCAAGATGGTTTTGCTTATCTGGTATCATAGAAGATTGCTATTGATACCACAATAAGAAATGGTTAGAGAAACACAGGACATGGACTGTCTTTGGAGAAAAATGGTAGGTGATATGTTTGAAGGGGTCATGTGACCACAGAGATGGCTTCTAATGTGTTGGTAATATGGTGGATACAGATCCATTAATTTTACTATTATTTTAAATGGTATATGCTTTGATACTTTTGTATAAATAGCATATAAAATAATATATTATTTTGTATATTACAAGTATAAATATATTGCAAATATAAATATATAACATGTAAAAATTAATTATGGATACACGTACACACACTATATGTATATATACTGCTATTTGGATTCTCTTCAGGACTGAGGCACTCTTTTCATGAGGTGCACTAGCAGAGTAGGTATGCTACTGATGGCTCTCAGTTGGGTGGCTCTCTGAATAGCTCCGCCCCACAAAGGCATGTCTTCTTCCTTGTAAAGGGAGTTCACCATTGACTGGTCTATGTGGAGGAAAGTGGAATGGTATGAAGATCTGGTGCCTTTGTTTAAAGCCATCATAGTTCCAGAGTTCCTTGTAGGCTCTACTGAGAATTGTTATAACTAAATCACCATTCAACTTCTCCCTACACCCAATCTTTCTTCCTTCTCTTTCCTCAGGAGATAATCCATAGGAGACTCCCCAGTACAATTTCCACATGCAAGTCTTCACCCCAGAGTCAATTTCCTAGAAAATCAGCAAAGAAAAATGTGGTGAGGCCTAATGCTTATATAAACTGTTCATAAAGACTTAATCAATTGTTAGATGAAACATTGCATAGCTAATTGGAAATGTTTAAAGATTTTATTTATTTATTTGACAGACAGAGATCACAAGTAGGCAGAGAAGCAGGCAGAGAGAGAGGAAAGGAAGCAAGCAGGCCCCCTGCTAAGCAGAGAGCCCGATGTGGGACTTGATCCCAGGACCTTGAGATCGTAACCTGAGCAGAAGGCAGCGGCTTACCCCACTGAGCCACCCAGGCGCCCTGGAAATGTTTAATGAAGAATTATTGATAAATGAAGTTGTAAATATGCCATGATTTTTTTTTAACAATACAAAAACATCATTTAATTTTTCAAGTACTTTCCTAAGATTTTGTTTGCAGAACCAAGAACAGCCTAATATGTTTCAATCAATTGTATAAATTATAGGTATCATAGATAAATTATTAATTCCCAAAGAGTGTTAACATGCAAGACAGTTTGGAGGGGAGAAAGGGTGCTAAATAAATCAATGGTGATTTTAATAAACTAGAAGCTTTTAGGTACTAAATCTGTCTGCAGCTGATCTGAATTGCAATTACCTGTCAAAAATTCATCCATCATCACAAGCTCCAAACAAACTTTCTTGGCAGCAGATGTTTGAGAAAGCTATTTCGTATGGCAAATTTTTCTTCTGGTTTACAACATCCTCAAGAATGACAGAAATTTCAGGGAACATTTCAGTACAACTCAGCAATAATCAGTTAGGTGGAAAAAAATCATGGTTTACATACTGTCTATAATTTATAAATACATGCTTTATACATAAACCATGTATTCATAAATGAATGTTTTGATTTCCATTGTTTCTAATATTCATAATCTTTTATTCAAATATTTTAATATTTTCTAGGAATACATGAAAATGTATATTTTAACAATGGATTTGAATAAGACATTTTCATTTCATAGTATTTTTCGTGTTAAAACTATCTTCAGTTATATTTGGATAAAATTAATTCACTATATCAGTACTTAGCAGTCATCAGAGATAACTTAGTAGGGCTTAGGGGATGTCATCCTCAATGGCCTTTATAAAGGCAAAATCTGAAGACATTATTGATTAAATAGAAAACTACTATTTTTAACCTTAGCTCCTTTACATTTACCCTTTTTATGAAAAAAATATAGCCACTTTGAAAATTTTGTTGACAGAAGTGCATTTCTAATACACTTTTTATATAAAAGTTTTTTCACCACAAAAAAGTAGGTTTAAAAAAAAAAAACTAAACAAATTGCTTGCTACATAATAGATTTTAAGAATTATTGGTTCTTTGGTATATTCATACACTGAATGCATGGATACATCTTCTTCTTTTCTTTTTTCTTTTTTAGCTACTTGATTACTTGTGATCATATATTACTGATAGTCTGAAAGTATGTATTGCTTTGTGAGAAAAAACCCTAATATATTTTTTAAAGATTTTATTTATTTATTTGACAGAGAGAGATCACAAGTAGGCAGAGAGGCAGGCAGAGAGAGAGAGAGGAGGAAGCAGGGTCCCTGCTGAGCAGAGAGCCCGATGCGGAACTCAATCCAAGGACCCTGAGATCATGACCTGAGCCGAAGGCAGTGGCTTAACCCATGAGTCACCCAGGTGCCCCCAAACCGTAATATTTTAAAGGAAAACACTGAATAATGTCTTTATGACTTTAGGACAAAAACCCATTTTTTTCAGATAAATCAAAGAAAGGAATATGCATATGTATAAAAAATATTATAGGCTTCATAATTTAAAACTTCTGTTTATCAAAGTATATCATCAAGAAAACAAACAGGTATGCCACAAGTTGGGAGTAAATGTTCACAAAACATATAAAAAGAGTTTCTATAATTAAAAATTAAAGAAAACAAAAACTTCTAATAAAATGCATGGGAAAAATTTTAAATACTATTAAAAGTTCACTAATGTCTAATAAACATGAAAAAATATTCAAGCTTATTAGTTTTAGGACATTATATGTCAAAACCACAATTAAATATCACTATAACCACCACAGTCATTCAAATTAAAAAGACTAAAAAGGTGAAATGCTGGTGAGTATAGGGAGTAACTGAAGTGCTCCATTTTTGTTTTTGAGGTGGTTAAATTTTGCAGTCACTCTGGAAAAAGCTCTTGCAGTTTTTAAAAATATATATAAAACTAAACACACACAACACTGTGAGCCCGCAACTTTGCTCCTAAGCTATCATAAAGATAAATAATCACATGCATACAAAAACAGAAACAAAAATAAAACCAAAACACCAGCATGGTATCCCAAAACTAGAGATTGGTTAATTGTCAATCCACAGACAATGGGTAAATGAAACCTGTCGTATATTTATGCAATAAAATAGAAATAGAAAGGAACAAACTACGTATTAAATTTTTCTTGGTCCTGCAAACAAAACCTTAACAAGGGATGTAAGTGTTTTAATATCAAACAGAAGTCATCTATGGTAGAAAGAGTAAAAACAGATTGCTTCAAGAGGATTGAGTGTAGTAACTGACTGGAAAGGTACATGAGAGAGATTTCTGAGGTGATACTAATATCACTTTATTGTGTCAGGGGTTTAAGTTACAAAGGCATATGCAGTTGTCAAAACTCTGAATATGTATCCTTAAGATTTATGCATGGCACTATATGTAAATTTCATCTAAAATTCTGTGCAATAATATTAAATTATATTTAACAATATGCATGATAACATATTTAACAAGATGTCAGAAAATCACTTAAAAATATCAAAAAAGGAAGATGAAATGGCAAATGATTATCAGGATCAATAAAGATGTGATAAAACAAATAAAATAACGATTAGTAAAAGGTGATTGAATGTTCATTCTAAATTATTTTATCTTTTCTTTTTGTTTGAAAATTCTCATAGTAGAACACTAGGATACAAGTGGCAATATAAAAAAGTTAGCAGACTATAGTTTCACCACATGAAGGAGCCTCATTTCTTCCAGACCTCCCTCTTATAACTGAACATGCCTTTAAACAACAAGCAATAAGTATAGAAAAACTCTGAAAGTTGGAAAGAGGAGGATAGACACTCTAGGGATTTCAGCACTTGAAGAAAAACATGCCAATGAGTTCCCCAGTTTTCTTTGTTGTCTTTCATATACTGCGGACTCTGTAGTAGCCTCCATCTCTGTAATGACAAAAGACACCCCAAAAAAGTAAAAACATCTTTATAAAAAATTTTATAAAATTTTATAATTTTGTTCTCCAGTGAAATTACTTAAAAAAAAAAAAAGGTAGCCTAAGGACACCTGGGTGGCTCAGTTGGTTAAGCTGATGCCTTCCGCTCAGGTCAGGATCCTAGGCTCCTGGGATCCGACTCCCATATTGGGTTCATTGCTCAGCGGGGAGTCTGCTTCTCTCTGCCTCTGCCTACCACTCTACCTGCCTGTGCTCTCTCTCTGACAAACAAACACATTTCAAAATTTAGGGAATATGGATTTAAGATAAAACAGAAAGATTAAAAAGCCTATATTTACCAAAAAAACAATTCATTATCAAAACATTACCACCAAAATTTACAGGCCCAAATAATTTGTCTGATGAATTACTAAAATAAATAATGTGGAAAAATGTCCCCCCCAAAGGAGAAAATGCATACATACTAATTCATGAGGTCTGCATTAACTTTGAACAACACTGGATAAAAGTAGCATATGCTATTTATAGACCAATTATTTTCACAAACACAAGTATAAATTCTTAACAAATTATAGACAAACCAAATTAAGTAATATGGTAAAAGGATAATATGTTATAGCTAAATGCTGTTTTTCCTAGGAACATAAATTTAGATTGACATTAAAATGCTGCTTAATGTATTTTGGCATATGAAAAAAAAAATTAAGTAGTATGATTATCTCAATAGGAGAAGATGAATTTGATAAAATTTACCACCTACACATGATAAAAATTCTAAGCAAATTAGGAAGAAAATGAATTTCTTTGATCCAATAAAGTGCATGTAAGAAAAACCTACAGCTATCATTTTGTACAGTGAAATGTTAAATGTTTCCCCTATTAAAGTTATCAAATCAATCACGTCAGTTCACTCTTTCTTTTCAACATTATACTGGATAACAGATATCCATGGCCTGAAACCAAGGAAAATAAATGAAAGATATATACATAAATATGGAAGAAGTAAAACTCTTCAGAGGTGAAATGGTTGCCCATATAGAAATACCCAAGGAATTATAAGAGAAATATTATAACCTAATTAAAGATTTTAGAAATGTTCCAGGTAAAAGGTCAACAACAAACATGTGTTTTATGTTTATATACTAGCTTTAAATAATTTAAAATGAAAACATGCTTTTTAAAGCTCTTGATAATAGCATCAGAAAGCACAAGATATTAAGGAACAAGTTTTGTAAAATATTTTCAAGATTACCCAAACTATAACACATTGCTAAAAGAAATTAATGCAGACCTAAATAAATGAGAAATTGCACCATGTTCATGCTATAATTTCTTATGTTCATGGTATAATTTCTTATGGAAATGAATAATCCTCTTACATTTATATTAAAATTGTATAAGTCCTAGAACTTCTAAAAGAAGCTTCTAAGATAAACATGAAGTTGGAGGATTTATACTGCTAAATGTCAAGAGTTTCTACAAAACTGACATGCTATATTTTCATGAGAACTAAAAATTGTTAATGCAAAATAATAGTTTAGAAATAATCCTGCAAATATATGGGCAATTTATTTTGACAAAGGTGACAAATAATTTGGTAGAGAAATTAAATATTTTTTAATTGTGATGGAAAAACCAGTTATCTATATTGAAAGAAAATTTTCCTTTTCTTGCACCACACACAGATATTAATATGTGCAAACTCATAAACCCAATTTAGAGTTTAAACTTACTCAGCTTCTGTAAGAAAGTAGAGACTTACTTTATGGTTTTTGATTAAGCAAAATTTCTGAAACTGAACCCAGAAAGAAGCAATATTAAAAATTACAAACTAGATCTCATTTAAATCATTTTTTAAAAATTTTATTTAATTATTACAGAAGGAGAGAGAGATCACAAGTAGGCAGAAAGGCAGACAGAGAGAGGGGGGGAAGCAGGCTCCCTGCTGAGCAGAGAGCCCAAGGTAGGGCCCAATCCCAGGACCCTGAGATCATGACCTGAGCCAAAAGCAGACGCTTAACCCAATGAGCCACCCAGGTGCCCCCTAAATCAAAATTTTTGAACAGGAACTTTCATTCATTGTTTGTGGGAATGCAAAATGACATAACTTTGGAAGATAGTTCTGCAGTTTCCTACAAAACTAAAAATACACTTAAAATTGTGCTGTTGTACCCCAAATTATTTGACACCCTATGTCCACACCAAAAACTTATATGTAAATGTTTATAAGAGCTTTATTTATAATTACCCAAACTTAGAAGTAAACAAGTTGCCTTTCAATAGGTGAAAGAAGAAATAAACTGGGATACTTTCAGACAATGGAATATTATTCAGCCCTAAGAAGAAATTAACTATCAAACCAGGAAAAGTCATGGAGGAATGTTAAATGTGCATTGCTAAGTGAAAGAAGCAGTTTTCAAAGGTTATTTCCTGTATAATTCCAGCTATATGGACATTCTGGAAAAATGTGGAGACTAAGAAGTCAGTGTTTGGGGACGCCTGGGTGGCTCAGTTGGTTAAGCACTGACTTCGGCTCAGGTCATGATCCCAGTGTCCTGGGATCCAGTCCCACATCGGGCTCCTTGCTCCGCAGGGAGCCTGCTTCTCCCTCTGCCTCTGCCTGTGCTCGCTCGCTCTCTCTCCCTCTATCCCTGACAAATAAATAAATAAAATCTTAAAAAAAAAAAAAAAGAAGTCAGTATTTGTCAGGAATTTAGTGAGAAGATATAAGGGAATGAGTAAGTGGATCACAGAGGATTTTGGGGACAGTGAGACTATTTTGTGGGATACTACAATGGTGGATATATGTCATTAAACACTTTTTCAAACCTATAGAATTTATAAACACAAAGAGTGAACCTTAAGGTAAATTATGGATTTTGGTTGATAGTAAGGTGTCAACGTTAGTGTGGTAATATGATAATGTCCTACACTGATGGGGGATTTGATGGTGAGAGAGGCTTTATGCTAAGTGTAGGGAAGGATGTTGGGGAACAGAAGGTATGTAAGAACTGTCTGTACTTTGCTTTGAACCTAAAGTTGCTTTAGAAAATTAAAGTATATTAATATAAAAAATTAAACTTCTGCTAATCAAGGACATTACCAAGTAAATGAATAAGGTAGGGAAAAAATGTTGAATATTTATGAAACACGTGATAATAGAAGGGACGCATTCAGAATACATAAATAATTCCTCCAACTCAAAGTTGGGAGGAAAAATAATAATTAAAAAAAAAAAAAAAAGCTCATTGTACCTGCAGTGTCTTTTTGCTTTAGGATGTAATGAAATTCTCAAGGAAAGGTCAAAAGCACAAAGAAGCCATTTTGAAAAGATTTCCTCTGACCTAATCTGGGACAATGTGAATATCAAAATATGCAATGACAGAATGAGACTAAAACCCACTGAATTGGAAAAAAAAATGTCCTAAGTCTTTATTTATATAAATATGTCAATAATAAATAGAGGAAAATCTTTTAAGGACTAATGTCAACTATGTAATCAAAAAATCCTAAAACCAGTGGATGAAAGGTTGATAAGAAACAATATATTTACATAGTTTCAAAATGGACTCCCCAATAGTAGTTATTAATTACAAAGAAAAAAATAATCTCACAGCAGTAGGAAAAACCTGAGAATAATACCTTAATCAAATAACTAATCATTACCAATAATTGGATGAACCAGATATCATTCTTCCTGATATGATGCACCAAGAAAGATGGACAATCTCATTTTTGTCAAATATTTATAAACTGAATTAAGTATAAGAGAACATTTTTAAAAATTATTGCCAAGTTCAGAAAAGATGAAGAAAGCCTGAGGAAGTGTTTCAAATCAAAGGAGATTACAAAAAATAGTAACTAAATGCAATTCATGAGCTAAAAATGGATCTTTGGTGAAAAATTTTTTGAAGTTCTATATTTTACTCAAGACAGTTATAATTAAATTATATTGTAGATTAGATAATATTATACTATGTTAAATTTTCTGATTTTGATAACTGTGCTGTGATAAGTACATTGCCTATATGGACCAATATTTTTGTTTCTGAAAAAAAAAAGTGACACACATGGAAGTATTTGGGTAAATGGGCATGTTTCCAACCTATTCTCATGACATTCTTCCTTTTGCTGGGTAGTGCCAGTTTGTAAAAGTGACTCTCTAAATGGAAATTACGTAAAGCAATCTTAACAATCAATAGGAAAAATTACTAATATTCTGTAATCTGTAAACATTTTAGTCAAAACATTAAAATTCATTTTATTCTCAGTCTAAGAAAATAAAAATTAGTAAAAATAATATTTATTTCATAGATTACAATTTAGAATATAAAAAAATTACAATTAAGTCATTTTATTTATTTGTATAAAAGTTATCAAGAGATAAAAGGTACAATATAGGGAATATAGCCAATGATACTGCAATAACATTGTATGGTGACAGATGGTAGCTACACTTGTGCTGAGCACAGCACAAAGGATAGAGTTGTATAATCACTATGTTGTACACCTAAATCTAATGCAACATTGTGTGCCACCTATACTTCAATAAAAAATAAATAAAAATAAAGGCAAGCAATAAAAACAAACAAACAAACAAACAAACCAAACCTTATGAAGAGGGAGGTGAATAGCACCTATAATTCATAATACACACAAGAACCTTTTCATGCCTTAACAGATTGTTATTCTACTTCCTAAATTAGGATAAGTTCTAATTTTTTATCCTTTGTTCTTTCAACGTTGTGAAATATTCTGAGGGTTCCTTTATTGTGACTATTTTTGAATGAGCATCCCTTCTGGTATATCATCATCCTTTTTCTCACAAAAATTTGACTCATTTATGTCTGTAAGCTTCCCTTCACTGACTTCCTCTGGCTGCTTATCTAGTCTGTCAAATGTGGTGGAGTCAACATCCCATGGTAGCTATTTCTTCTATAACTCCATTTGTGTTCAATTTGAACTTCATTCTAGCATTACCATGTTTAATTTTTGTTTGCACTTTCAATTTTCAGTTCCCTCTTTTGTTAATCCATTTTTATAAAATGTCACATGGCTTATCACTGGGAGATAAGAAAGTAACACAAACTACATACTTTTCTGCTTGTGAATCAACTGTGTAACAGATTCACAGCCACAAATACTGTCAGAGTTGGAAGAAATGACATGAGTGGTCACTGATCATGATGTGCATACATTATTTACCTTGTACAGACTGGAGAAATAGCAGCAAAGATTATATTTTGTGCAATTACACAAAGCTGGTATCCCACCATCACTGTTGTTCTAAATTGCAGTGGGAAAATATTTGCTGTGAAAGATAAATATTATGTTGCTCAGAGAGGCCTGATTTGATCTTGTTCTAGTTTCTCAGGACTGAATTTACAAACTTATTTGGCTCAAATAATGATAATTCAAATCATATATATCTATCCGTATATCTATATCTATACCTATCTATCTATATATACACATACATATATTTCATTCTAAATTACCAGGTGACTGGGCTTGTCTTCATTGTGGATTGTTTTATACTGATATACAGATGTATTATATCCTGAAGTTATTGTGCAAATAGCAAATTCCAAGAAGTGGTAAGTGCATGAAAAGTTGAGGTTTTAGTAGAGATCCCAAAAGCAATTAGAGATGTCATTAGCAAAATGCTAAAATAATAAATCTGTTGCTCAAAGTATATTGTCAATGCTACCTTTCTCCTTAGAAAAATAGATTAGATGTATGTTTTCCACTTTTTTAATATTTCCTAAGAAGAAGAATTTTCTATATTCATCAATTGTATTGCTTTTTTGTTCCAAAACTGACTTGTTCCAACTTTATTCTAAAGTTGCTTCTCAACTTGATCACATTTTCTCTTTTTATTTCATTTCTTTGATCCAAGTATCTAGCACTACAATCTGAGATGTCTACCAGAATCATATTTTCATGAATAGAATCTGTTGATAAGCTACATATAAATATTTGTAGCTTTAACTAATTTTAACTAATAGCTTTTATTTTATATTCCACTTTGTATTATTAACAATTTTAACTAATAGCTTTTATTTTATATTCCACTTTGTATTATTTATAATTGAAGGCTCTAAACATTTTTTGTACATAAACAATTTGAATTACCTTGAACTTAGTACAAATTGTAAACATCCTAATCATCTTACGAATATTTTAACTTGCCAATTGCTCATCTATGTTTTTCTTTTCCCTTTTTATTTAGGAAATTATAATGTTACAGAACCTGGACTGGATCCTGGCAGAAGAACCATTCAGCACTCGGAGACTTTGGAGTATTGGAGGTTTATTTAACACTGGTGGGCTCAGAGGAGGTTGTTCTCCAAAGGTCTGAGCACCCAGCACAAGCAGGGAGGGGAATTTATACTCTCCTAGTTCTGCATACTTGGTACTTCTGGCATGCACGGGAAATAGGGTAGGAAAGAAGAACCTAGAAGGGCTTTGAGACAGGGACTGGAATTCCCTTTCTGGTTTGGTCAGCCATCTTAGAGTACAGTTTTTCCCTATCATTCCCCTCTTTGATGCCCCTTTAAACATCTAGTTTAGAGGGCAGCATTGCCATCTGTTATGATGGCCTTGCAAGGCTAGTATCTGGGGAGCACCTCGCCTGGTAACAGTGTTTTCTATGAACTTAGCAATCCATCTTAAGGTTCCTAAGGCTGCCCAACAAGCAATAACAATAACAAGTTTCTTGGAGAAAGTCCAGTCAGAAGGGGCAGCAATGTAAAGTCCAGCTCCTGAGGTGTTGGTGTCACACCGACAATAGCCAGGACCATGGTGAACAGATGTCCATCAGTTGGTGGGGTCTCATTGAAGGTAGAGCTGGAGCAGGTCTGTAGGTTCTGGTTGGGCTTTCCACTGGTGTGATTCTTCCAAATGGTGAAAGCCTTCTTTACTCTAGAGCAGTGGACGCATTCAGTGACACCTGAGACCCTGAGGACAGTAGAGGTGTTAGAACAACAGTGTGGGTCCCTGTCCACCATGGTTTTAGGGGTTCCTTTCTAAAGCTTCTCAGGAGATGTGCCTTTGAGTTTTTCCCAGGCTTGGAGGTGTTGGAACACTTCTAAGTTTCCAATCTGTTCAAGGTCTCCTCTAAGCCTACTTATTACATGGGGTAACCTGCCATAGAGCCTTTGAGTTGACTTGTAGCTGTGGCAATCTTTTATATCCAGTTGACTAGAATAAACAATATCAGTGACCTCCAACAGTTATGTTCTATAGAAGTATGACATTCAGGTCAAGGAATAAGAATAGCTGGATTTAAAATCTGACAGGTTTTAGGTATTATTTCAGGCATATCTATCAGTGTAGCCTGGTATTTAATAAGTCGGCTTCCATCATCCATCAGTGTCCTTTGGTTTTTCAAACACTCTGGACCTGATGTGAATTCATTACAGTTAGGGGCTTTCCCGTAGTGAGCTTTGAGGCTCCTTTTACCAGGAGCACTGTTGTATGCTCAGCTAAAGTCTTTGTTTGTAATTGTACCTCAATAGAGGTGGCTTCTAGGATAAATATAACTGAAAAAATACCATTAAGAAGACCTCTTCATTTGAGGTAAAGAGTTAACATTCTAATTACAAATGATCACTGGGAAGTGGGAGAAAACTTGTCTCAGGAGATAAGGCTATCCCCAAGTGCATTACCGAACCAATTATAAGAAAAGTGGTATTATCCATTATCTCCATAAGTCCACAGTTAACCCTATGAAGTGGGGTATGCTCTGGCTTTTAGGGAATGATTTAATTTTCCCAGCCACACAGAACTAGTCAAGGTGATAAGTTACACAACTGTTGGGGAATCAATCTAATTTTCCAGTTGTTTAATCATGTGCCATGTGATCCTGTTATTATTATCCCCACAGAATAATAAGCAAGAAGATGTCATCATATGAGTTACTGTGGTAATTTCTCTTAAGTCTACCTCAAGTTGTCTAGCTTAGGTAAACAACAAACATTTAAAGACAATCAAATCTAGAATTTAACATCCACAAATGTGGGTATTATTTAAACATTTTTTTTCTCTAAAATAACCCTCATTTCCAGAGAGATAGCCAAATTAGTACTAATTTACTTGAGAAGTAAGTCCAGTTCTAACAAACATGTCCTAATTATTTACATAAGCTCAGCAAGAGCAGTAAGTGATCATATAGTTCTTTTAGAATCTGCTTTGCTGGAACTTTCTAAGGAATCTCTAGGTTGAACTTTTAGTAGCCTCTTTAGGCCAGAAGCCAAGCCATGTCCTAAGCCATGTACTTGCCATCAGACATGCTGGCAATACCTCTAAGATTTAGGCAGATTCCTTTTCGTGAGGTCCCCAAAGCATCCTGAGGTTCCTGTACCTGCCAGGAAGTGACGTTCTTTACTCACCTGGTGAGGTTCCTGGGACCTCTGTAAGCAAGGTATCAGAACCGTAGTTCCAAGAGGCTTTATGGCTCCAGGTTTCATAAAGTCAACCTTAGCTCCTTAAAGCTGTCTAGCCATATATGAGTCTATGCATTTCTTTCTCAAATATGATATTCCAGTCAAAGCCTTGGTAAAATAACCAATGTTTCCAATGGTGTCCTGTTTCAAGGGGAACAGATTCTTACTGAACCTATGCAAATGACTAGGATTGCCATGGAAGAATGTACACTTACTGGGACCTTTTGAGTTTCAGAGGGTTCAGATAGAGAGAAAAGTTGAATGCTTTCATGTGCTTACAAATGATTATTTTATGATGTTTCTGTATGTCAATAGAAATCTTATGTTTCCTTAAACAGAAAGAGTGAACATTAAGGACCCAGCAATGTTTTTCAAACAAGGATCACAAAACTGTTCAGTTCATTTAGTCCCATGTTACTGATTTTTGTTCAGTCTGAATACAGCTTCTTAGTTCTGGAAGTCCTTACTCATTTCAGCTTTAGGATTTTTAGTATACTGAATACCTGTATCTATCCTAAAAGTCCTTTATATGAATCTCTTTGAAGATATAACTCACTTTACAAGAGAATGAGAACAATTATAAATGACAAACTCAGAATAGACATGGTTAATGATCTGATGGGAGAGTTCACTATGATACGATTGACAAGGAAACTCAGTTATTCTGATACATAATACTTCAATAGCCAGAACCAGATCGTTACATACCAAACAAGCAAGCCTAATTAGTCAACAAGGATGTGTGTGATTTAAATCTTGGGGAAGATTGTTAAAACCTTAGAAAGTTTCAAAGCATATGCCTACATAGGATGTTGAGGACCTGATAAATGCAAGATACAGAAACTAATTTTTTCTAAGGTAGAGAGAAAACAATGATTGGCATTTTTTCATCAAGAGCAGACCAACAATTCAGAATACTTTGTCTTTTTGAAAAGAGAGAAAACCAAATTTCTTTACCAGTATCTTTTAAAAATTTGTTTTAATCTTAGTCCATCCTGACCACACCTAAAATTCATTTCCAAAGATTTCCTGTCACAAACCTTCTATGACTTTCCTTTGCATTTGGGTTTTGTCCCAAGCCATTTCTTTCCAAAAACCCATCTCATTTGGGACAAAATTACCTTCTCTTACCTTCAGCAAAATGTATTCCCATTCCTTATCTTTCTTATGTATCTCCTACTTTTCCACATACAGAGTTGATTCCCTTATTTCCATCAGTCTTAGTTACAGATAGCAGAATTTTGTACTCTTTAGAGACCTTAATCTCCAGTGAAGACCAAGGAGTAATGAAGCACAAAACATGTTTACTAACAGATTTAAATATCCCTAGTTCTTTTTAGTTAAGTCAAAAGCACAAACCTGTGTTCAGTTATGAATGCTTCAGCACTTATCCCATTTGGAAAAGGCCTAGATGTCCAAAAAATTTAATTCAATTTGTCATCCAACCAAAAACTTCAAAGTTTCAGGTTACCAAAGACTTTGAAAGCTACATTAATAATTACCCATGAAAGCTTTGATGAGACTATTAACCATTTTAGTCATCTTTTTACTAACAACCCAACAGAGGTAACTTGGGGTTATTTGACCTTCAGTAAACCTTGATAGAATAAAAGTTTCACATTTACCACTGATAACTTAAGACACATCTGTCTGAACTAAACCAACAAACTTAGTTTAAATGCTGAATTATGTTCCACCAGGATACTCCCCATGGTCAATTTTCTCCTGAGACGCTTGGACAAATCTGGTCCTAGTGGTGCTCTTCTTGCTTCTTGACAGTGAAGGGGAGAACCAAGATGCCTAAGGCACTGAGGATGGTCTAGAAAACAGTAATGCAGTCTACACCCAAGGTGGTGCAGAAACAGGAAAAGGACGATGGGGAGGCAGAAGAAGAGGGCAAGAAAAATTTCTTGGTTCAGGATATCATCAGCTCCAGAGGAGCAGATGCCATGTTTTCCCACCAACGATGGGGGATATACAATCCATATTGGGCCAGAGAAGACAGGGAATTTCCCCAAAACAAAGGAGTTTTAGCAGCTGCTTGGGAATATTCATTAAAGTCCCCATCCTGAAGGACACCTGGGATCCTGACCTGAATGGAAGGCAGACACTTAACCGACTAAGCCACCCAGGCACCTCCCCCATTTTCTCTTAAAGGTAAATATGAGAGCTGCTGTTATTTTACATTCTGTTTATGTTGGGATCAAGTTTCCTGTGGGCTGTCAGAGCTGCTAAATCCTCACACATGCCACTTACAAGAAGCAGGAGCACTGTCTTCCTGCAGCTTAGCTTTAGGACGTGGGTCAGGGGACTGTGGTCCCCACACTTTCTGATGGGTTCATCCTTGTCCAGAGCTCATCTGCTTTGCTAACACTGATGCCCCCAGACAGGACCTCCCTGATAGGCTTTGCTTCCTTACAGCCATTGGACTCTTTTACCTCGGTTACAAATATCCTAGTTTGGTCCTTCCTATTAGCACAAAATCAGACCATGGTGGCAGAGTTTGGGCTATCTGAAGCCAAGAATCAATATATGGGAATGGATCAGGTTGTCTGGCAATCCTGACCATAATTTGTAAATGACCTGGACAGTGGCTAGGTCTTAGGGCCCCTTGGAGGGCCAGTCAACGCCACAGGTGGCCCCTTCTAGTTGTAATGGGCCTAATTTTCTAGAAGTTTTGATCCCACAATCTCCTGAGAATCACTTCTTAAAATTTTGAGCATACAGTCTAAGACCATAGGTTTTGAAGAGCTTCTATCCCTGAGGAGCAGGGGGCTCTCTTGGCCACCCTGTGTATTCCCTCCCTGTGTTGTTGGCACAAAGACAAAGGGTGAGTGTCCCTTCAAAAGAGAGACCAGCCAGATGTCTGCCTGTCTGCCACCCCAGAGTATACCTGTGTGCCTCTTAGCCATACTGAGTCCATATAAACCCCAGACTGGCATCCCAAAGAGGCTCACCTTAGAACCTATGAGGTCACCATGAAAGCAGGTTAGGGTCCACTCAGACTCTGTAGGCTTCTGGGGACCCTAAGGGTGTCCACCCTTGGAGCCACAGAATCAGTCTGCCTGACAAGCCAGGCCAAACTGCACATTCATTCACACATTCACACCAAAGTTATTACAGTTCCTCTCCTCCCACCCCCAACCTGGGAGGCCCCAACCTGTGGAATTCCTTTAGGAAATTCTTTCTTATCCCTTCTTCTGGGGGGTTCTTGCCCTGAAGAACCACCCCCCACCCCCAGAAGGTCCTACCTGTGAGACCTCTAAGAGGTCTCTTGGAGGTGATTGGTCTCCTCTTTTACCCTCAGGGGTGGGCCTGACTGGGTCGTGGGGCCCCAGGCCTTACTGGAATCTGACATTGGGAACGGTCCTCACCTGCCAAGTCTCCTTTGAGTCTGGATTGGAACAGAGGGGTAGACCAGCCTGAGGCAACTGGGCGGGAGACTCCCTGAAAATTAGGCAGGTGTGCCTTCTCCCTTATGATCCCTCATTTCATCACTGCCCTACCATTGCCCCAAACTGGTGGCAACAGTGGGCCAGCACAGTTGGGTTTCCTGGTCAGGGAACCAAATGTTATGGAACCTAGACTGGATCCTGGTGGAAGGCCAAGTGGCACTTGGAGACTTTGGAGGATCAGAGGTTTATTTAACACTGGTGGACTCAGAGGAGGCTGTTCTCCAAAGGTCTGAGCCCCGAGTACAGGCAGGGAGGGGAATTTATACCCTCCTACTTCTGCATACTTGGTACTTTTGATGTGTGTGGGAAATGAGGTAGGAAAGAAGAACCTGGAAGGGCTTAGAGACAGGGACTGAAATTCCCTTGCTGGTTTGGTCAGCCATCTTAGAGTATAGTTTTAACCCATCAGTAATAAAAACAAAACCAAAAAGAACATGTGTGTAGAAAGGGAACACATAGCCTTATAACAACTTTGGAAGTGAGGTATATGACATGGGCACTGGTTTTCTAGCCAGATTTCCAGCTGTATGTGTTAGGGCCGATTTAATGTTAAAACCTGTTTAACTGTTAGCACCCGCTTAGCCAGAGCAACTCCATATTGCCTAGGTAGTCATATTGTTGTTTACATCCACAGACTTCATTCCGGAAATAAGTGCCCCATTAGTCCCTGGTATCGGTTCCAGGTATCGATTCCGGGAGTAAACGCTTTAACAATAGAAGCTACATACCTTGGGTCTGCAGTTATGCTCTATAAAAACCAGCCTGTGAGATCAGGACGGGGTCGTTCTCTTCGGAGGGGGCCCTGGCCGGTCAGTCTGACTTCTAATGCTTGGCATAGAATAAAGCTTTGCATAACTTTCACTTTGTCTCAGTCTCATTCCCCTGGCCAGTCAGTCCAACTTCTAATGCTTGGCATAGAATAAAGCTTTGCATAAGTTTTACTTTGTCTCAGTCTCGTTCCTTTGATAACAGACCTCAACAGTAGGAATGGCTGCACAGTTTGTAGCTAAATATCCTTTTACAAAAATCAGATGAGAGGATCTGTCTTGTCAATATTTTTGTTGTCTTGGAAGAGAACTGTCATTCAATGACTGATTGGAGTAGAAAAGTGTTAAAAGGACTGAGCCTCTTGTTTCTAATTTATATAGTTTTGGAAGGATCATCACAACTCCAAGGTTCCAATAGGATTGTCTAAGAACACAGTTGTGACTGCTCTGTAGTTTGATTTCTTCCTTACCTAATCCTGCTTCCCTCAGGTGTTGTTCTGTAGGACATGCCATAATTAAACCACCTAAACACAAATCTCGTTCTCAGAATCTGTTTTTGAGTGACCCAACCCAATGTGAATAAGGGTTAGTTCCCTGAGAGACAACCTAACTAGTATAACTATGTTCATGCATTCTTTAAAACTCCTTGATATTTAACACTGTTGTCCAACATCCTCTGCAATAAATATTGAGACTATGAAATACATCAGAGTGATGTAACATAAAGATGGGAGAAGTGGGGTGCCTGGGTGGCTCAGTGGGTTAAAGCCTCTGCCTTCGGCTCCGGTCATGGTCGCAGGGTCCTGGGATTGAGCCCTGCATTGAGCTCTCTGCTCAGTGGGGAGCCTGCTTCCTCCTCTCTCTCTGCCTGCCTCTCTGACTACTTGCGATCTCTGTCTATCAAATAAATAAATAAAATCTTAAAAAAAAAAAAGATGGGAGAAGCTATCTTAAAGCAATTATCCATAAACATTTTGTTTTTTTCATCATAATCACCTGGAGAGCATAAGCAACCTCAAGTTGTAGGGATTCACTCCCAGGTTTTCAGATTCAAATGATCTGAGGTGAGAGCCAAAATTTTGCATTTCTAATAGGTTCTCAGTTGAGAATGCTGCCATTTTGGTGACCATACACTTTGAAAAACACTTCTTTAGAAAGAGAAACATTAGTGGTTAAGAGGAAAGAGGAATGATAGGTTTGATATTTGCATGAGAAATAGTTACTTGCCAAACCCAAATACACTGGATCTGATGAGAGAGTTCTATCTGAATACAAACCCAGCATCAATTTAATAAACTAATGTGTCATATTTGAATAATAAGCTCTAACCACAGGTAAGGACATTCAATAAAAAATGTGTCATAATGATATTTTAGATATAGACTCACTATTAAACTGGAGTAATATATTATAGAATTAGGAAGTGTCCATTAAGGAGTTCAAAGTCACACAAATATTTAAATAAAAAGACATCAATGAATATATAGATACTGGGTAATTGAAACATACATAAGACAAAAAGGTAAATACTCTTCTCAAAAAAAAAAAAAACCTCAAATTTTTCATTATGACATCTCAGTAGTACCAACTAGGTACTTAAAAACTGCAATAAACTAACACAAACCTTATAGATTTTAATTTGGTGAAATACCCTTGTACCATTCATTAAGACATATGCTAGTGTTATATACTATTATGAAAATAAGACACATTTAATGATATCAATAGAAAATCAACTAACCCATGGCAATAGCAAAATATTATTGGACCTTATATAATATATATTAAAAAAAGAATCATGATTATACTTGATAGAATCTATCATCTATATATCTATCTACCTATCTAAATTGCAATGGTAAATATTCAACAACCATGAAATATTGAAATGTATGGGCAGAACAAAATATCCCACATTGTGCAAATCAATAGGATAAAATGCAAATTTTGTAAGTAGGAACTTTATTAATGGAAAATTTGAAACAACATGTTTTTTTTAGTTTCTAAATGCAAGGACATGGAAGATGAAAACCATAAGGATAATAATGAAGTTGAAGATAGATATCTATTTTTTTTAAAGATTTTATTATTTACTTATTTATTTGACAGACAGAGATCACAGTAGGCAGAGAAGCAGGCAGAGAGAGAAGAGGAAGCAGGATCCCCACTGAGCAGAGAGCCCAATGCAGGGCTCCATCCCAGGACTCTGGGATCATAACCCGAGCCAAAGGTAGAGGCTCTAACCCACTGAGCCATCCAGGTGCCCCAAAGATAGATATCTAATATAAAGATAAAGGAGGAAGAAATATAATATACAGCGCTGTTTATTCTGCATTATAGCTACATGGACATGCATATAGATGTCTACACACCTTTTGTATAGAATACAGTTAGTTCTCTAGTTTTATATCTATCTAAATTTGTGTGTTTGCCTTCAATTTACTTCTATATCAAATATAGAACAAAGACTTCATACATATTTTATTCAAAGCATCTTATGTAGCCTAACTGAAGCATTTGGAAACACATCTTCCATATATGTCTTTTTTAATATCCTATGAAAAATTTTATATTATATGAAATAGTTATAATTTAATAACATACCAGACTATCTATCTATCATCTATTTATATACATACACACACACACAAATATCTAATAGGCTTAATTTTACCAAAACCATTGTAAATAGTTACTATCGAAAATTTCCATAGAATCTAGGCAGAAGGGACTTTCTATGAAATCAAAAAATTTTTTTAAGGATTTTCTTTATTCACTTGACAGAGAGAGATCACAAGTAGGCAGATGTTGGGCCCCAAGAGGCTAAGATGGCGCCGGGTGGCCTTCTCTTCCGGATCGGGAACCCACATGGCCGACCACAAAGTCGCCAAAGTGGCGATTTCGGTTTCCCATCAGTTTCGTTTCCCGGGAGCCTCCACCCCCTGCAGGACGTGTCTCTCCCAACTCCCGCCGACAGGGCACATTCCCATTGGCCCCCACTTTGCTGACCTCACTTCCCTTCCCTCACCCCATATAAGCCGCTGCCCTGCTCAATAAGGCGAGATCCTGCTTCGATAGATCCCCTGAGTCTGGTGTGGTTCGTTAATGCGCCTGGACTCACGACACTCGCCATCCCGCTCAGCCCCAAGGGGAGCTACCGGCTGGCCCGGACGCTCTCCTCGTGCCTGTCGGCCCATAAAACCTACCGGAGTCCGACAACTGGTGCCCCGTGTGAGGACCCTCTCCTCGTTCTTCTCGCTGACGGGCCAATTGGTCTTCGGGTGAGTGTACCCCCATAAATTATGGGGCAGTCATCTTCCAAAAGTGACCCTGCCCTCGAATCCCTGCGTTTCCTTTTGAGAAGCCGTGGTCTTTCCCTCACCGATTCCCAAGCCCTTAGGACATGGGAGCCCTTTGTTAAGGTGGCTCCTTGGCTTCTGGAAGGTAACCTTTTTGATTGGGACACGTGGGATCGTATTGAACAGCTAATCCATAAAGCCCACGTAAACAGGGGGGAGATACCCCCTTTGGGTACTCTGGCGGCACTAAAGAGTTGCTTTCCACCCAGACCCCCAAAGGGGCTTAAGGAGTCACCTTGCCCCCCGAAATCTTCCCAATCCGAGGCAACCAAACTCCCTTCTGGGATGCCCACTCCGACTATATCAGACAAGCCACAAGAGAAGGCCACCCGGCGCCATGAGTCAGCTAGTAAACGTTCTCCTGACATATTGGATGGTAATTACGTAAGTAAGCCTTCTTCTAGTAAGCCCAGGTTGCTGGGCCATCCCTAGCAAAGGGGACTCTGGCTTTATTTCTCTCTGTTTCTCCTAATAGATGTGGGAGCTTCTCCCTCACTCACTTCCCGTGTTAATGGCTATAACTGGAGCCAACTGGGGTTGGTCTAACTCGAGACAGAGACCATAAGGAATATTCCCAAGCAGCTGCCGAAACTCTCTTTGTTTCTGGGAAGTTTCCCTGTGTTCTCTGGCCTGACTTGGACTGCCTAACCCCTTCCCCCTTGGTGGTGGGAAAGCATGGCGTCTGCTCCTCTGTTGGGGCTTATGAGCTCTAAAACCGGGAATCTTTTCTCTGCCTCCTGGCAGCACTTTGTTTCTTCTGTTTCCCCCTTATTGTGTTTCTGTACCAACGCGCGTGCAACCTGCATGACTAGCCTCTAGATCATGCACCACGGCTCCTTCTTTCTCCACTGTAAAGGAGCAAGAAGAGCACCCCCTGGACCTAACACCCACTCCAGATCTTCCCACGCATGTCTCAGGTAAACATTCAAAGTGGAGTGGGCCCACGTCGAATGTAAATCGCTATTGGAACTAAGTTAAGTTTGTTGGTTTAATTAAGATAAGACCTGTCTTTTAAGTTATCAGCAGTAAATGTGAAACTTCGAAGTTTACTGAAGGTCAAATAAGCTTGTGTTATTTATTAAAATTTGTTAGCAAAGAAATGACTAAACTGATGGTTAATTGTCTGTCTCAAAGTTCTAATGGGTAATTGCTGAACTAGCTTTCAAAGTCTTTGGTAACCTGAAAGTTTTAAAGTTTTGCTTGGATGACAAATGGAATTAAATTGTGGACATCTAGGTCTTAACCAAACAGGATAAAATGCTAAGTCATTAATTTCTGGATGTAGGTTTGTGCTTTTGACTTCTTACTGCAAAGAAACTAAGAGTATTTAAATCTGCTGGTAGACTTGTTTTCCATGTAACTGATTCATGAATTGCCACCTGAAGAATTCTGTTGTAACAGTTCACAATTGGTTAATAACTAAAGGTGTTTCTAAGAATACGAAGTTCTGCTTAGTGTAACTAAGACTGATGGAAATAAAGGGAAACTCTGTATGTAGGAAAGTAGGAGATATGTAAGAAAGATTTAAGGAATGGGAATACATTTTGTTAAAGGTAAAGGAAGGTAATTTTGTCCTAAATGAGATGGTTGTTTAGAAGGAAATGGCTTGGGACAAAACCTGAATGCAAAGGAAAGTTGTAGAAGGTTTGTGAAGGGAAATCTTCAGAAAAGGAATTTTAGCTATGGTCAAGAATGGATTAAGATTGAAATGAATGGGTTTTAAAGGTACATTGGAACAAGACTGAAATTCTCTGTTCAAAAGGACAATGTTTTCTTAGATCAATTGATCTGCTGTTAAGAAAATGTAAATAAATGGTTTTCTCTTTGCCTGCCCAGAAAAACCAGTTTCTATGTTCAGTTTTATCAGGTGTTTAACATCCCTAATTATATTTAGGCATGTGCTTTAAAACTTCATAAGATTTTAGCAAATGTTGACAAGATTTAAATCGTAAATCTCTTTAACTTAGGCTTTTCTTTGGTATGTGAAGTTGCTCATGAAGTACTACTGAACCAATGATAAACCTTGGATTACATTTGGGAAAATACTATAACTATTCTAGAGATTCTACACACTTCCTAAAGTTTTAATGTTTTGAGAGATCACCGCTTGATACTGTAATTATGGAAATGTTATGTATCACAGAAATAACCTGATTTCCTTGCAGCTAAATTATAAACTCCCGTGTCTCTTTAGCTCTAACCATATCCATTCTGAGTTTTTGTCATTTATAATTGTTTTAATTCTCTGGTAAAATGAGTTTTATCTTCAAGGAGATTCCTATAAAGGACTTTCAGGACAAATACAGATATTTGATATGCTTGAAAATCCTAAAACTGAAATGGGTAAGAATTCCCAGAACAGATCAAGACTGATAATGGCCCCTGCTTCACTAGTCAGGCCCTCAAGGATTTCCTTACTACCTGGAATATCTCCCACTCCACGGGAATCCCCTATAATCCCAGGGGCCAAGCAATCATAGAAAGACAAAACCGCACCCTTAAGGACCATTTACAAAAACAAAAGGGGGAATCACTCCCCCCACACGACCAGCTTAAGAAGGCATTATTTACCCTAAATATATTAAATTTTTCCAAATCGGACGGCCTATCCGCATTCCAGAGACACTGGGCCACTGCAGCCCCACATCCTGCTGTCCTGGTTAGATGGAAAGACCCCCTGACGGGCCAATGGAGAGGGCCCGACCCCCTCCTCACAGCAGGCAGAGGATTTGGATGTGTGTTCCCACCCTCTGAAAAGAAGCCCATATGGGTGCCTGCCAGGGACCTTAAGTACCTCCCAGAGGCGAAGGAAATTGCTAACTCTGACCCAGAGGGCCTACCGCCCTCTGAGGAGCCTCCCCTTATTGATTCATAGGCCCACCAATCAGGATGTCTTGGGTGGCACCGCTTCTTCTTCTGCTGGCTCATGGACAAGTCACTCACGCTGGCCTATGCTTAAAGAATGGGCCCCTACTGGCCCAGGCTTTCCTCGCCAATGTCTCCCTGCTCCTTCCCACCACGAACTGCCCTCTTTGGCCTCCCAGAGACTATGTGTACATATCCCCCCTCTCTTCTAATGTCACCTGTCTTTGGGCGCCCCCGTTGGCGGACAATGGCTCTAATATTGACCTCGGGGCTATTGACCCCAGCTACTGTGACCAAAACACCACAGTAAACAATACTCAACTCTGCCCCCCCCAATGCCACTGTATTCGTCTGTGGGGACCAGGCATTCAGCTTCCTCCCCACTAATTGGACTGGCCTTTGTGCCTTAGCTTGGCTTCTGCCAGATCTCAACATTATTCCCAACAATCAGAGCCTTCCGATTCCTGCCTTCGATAGTCTCGGAGGGCTATCCAAAAGAGCCATCCAGGCCATCCCCATCATGCTGGGATTAGGGATCACTGCGGGAGTTGCAACCGGCTCTGCCGGGATAGGTACCTCTCTCCACTACTATAACACATTATCCCGACAGATGATTAATGACTTGGGTGCAGTCTCGGAGACCATCCTTGACCTCCAAACATAGATGGACTCGCTGGCTGCGGTAGTCCTCCAAAACTGGCGAGGCTTAGATCTATTAACAGCCGAAAAGGGAGGCATATGTTTGTTTTTACAGGAGGAATGTTGTTTCTTTGCCACCGGTCGGGTATTGTACGAGACAAATCAAGAAGCTACAGGAGGACCTAGAGAAGCGCCGCCAGGCCCTGATGACCTCCCCCTTCTGGACAAGCTTTAATGGCTTACCTTTGGCCCCTGTATTATCAATAAGATTGCCCAATTCATCCAAAAAAAGAGTGGAGGCCATTCAACTCATGAACGTCCATGTTCAATACCAGAGACTGGCCACCCGTGACGACGAGTCCTACGAGGGGCCCCATCAATAGTCTCACGACCTATGGCGGATGGGATTCCTTGCAGGAACAACCCACGCCAGGTCAGGGACCAAACCCCCATATAGGCATGATATTCAATGACGGGTAAGACCAGCGGGGGACGCAGAGCAACCTAAGACAGGGGGTACACCAAAGCAGTGTGATTCCCCAATGACGGGTAAGCCTGAAGGCCTGCCGCCAGCGACCTAAGACAAAAGTCATGCATACAAAAACAAAAGGGGGAAATGTTGGGCCCCAAGAGGCTAAGATGGCGCCGGGTGGCCTTCTCTTCCGGATCGGGAACCCACATGGCCGACCACAAAGTCGCCAAAGTGGCGATTTCGGTTTCCCATCAGTTTCGTTTCCTGGGAGCCTCCACCCCCTGCAGGGCGTGTGTCTCCCAACTCCCGCCGACAGGGCACATTCCCATTGGCCCCCACTTTGCTGACCTCACTTCCCTTCCCTCACCCCATATAAGCCGCTGCCCTGCTCAATAAGGCGAGATCCTGCTTCGACAGATCCCCCGAGTCTGGTGTGGTTCGTTAATGCGCCTGGACTCACGACACTCGCCATCCCGCTCAGCCCCAAGGGGAGCTACCGGCTGGCCCGGATGCTCTCCTCGTGCCTGTCGGCCCGTAAAACCTACCGGAGTCCGACAGGCAGAGAGGCAGGTAGAGAGAGAGGAGGAAGCAGGCTCCCCACCAAGCAGAAAGCCCGATGTGGGGGCTTGATCCCAGGACTCTGAGACCATGACCTGAGCTGAAGGCAGAGGCTTAACCCACTGAGCCACCCAGGTGCCTCCAAATCATAAAATTTTCTTAAACTCACATTTTTACCAAAGTCGTGGCAGAGAAAAAAACCAAGGAACCATATTGAAATATGTTTTCAGAAGAATCCCTCTTTATTTTTTTTTTAAAGATTTTATTTATTTATCAGAGAGAGAGACGGGGGGAGAGAGCAAGCACAGGCAGACAGAATGGCAGGCAGAGGCAGAGGGAGAAGCAGGCTCCCTGCTGAGCAAGGAGCCTGATGTGGGACTCGATCCCAGGATGCTGGGATCATGACCTGAGCCGAAGGCAGCTGCTTAACCAACTGAGCCACCCAGGCATCCCAGAATCCCTCTTTAAAGATTCATAATTTCTAACAGCAGATAAAGAAAAAGTTACTATGCTGTCAGGATACATGACCATAATTATCATGTGGAGATAGTGTTGCTGTCACATAATAGTGGCAGATTTAATTAACCAGTGAATGTCATATTCATATTTTCTTCATGTAGAGCCATTTATCTTAAGAGTTGGTGCTCAACATAACAGATTAAAGTAAGAAACTGGGTTAACCTTCCACTATATCATATATCAAACAACACCATTTGTGGGAAACTGTCCAAGAATAACACCATCAATAAACTCTACCTCACAAAACATTATGTTGATTCTTTTGAGGTAAAACTTTCAAGGAAGAAAATGTGACAAGCCATTCCATGAAATACCACAGAAAATTGTGTGATTCTTTGAAATACTATAAAATATTAATAAGATAAGCTTTTACAAAATGTATGGGGAGATGCCAAGAATAGGTTTTGAAACATGATTAATGGGTTCATGTGTTACGAGAAAAGGTTTAAAAAATCATAGTCATTAGTTATTCAATAAACATAATGTTAGACATTGCCGTAAGTACCATGGATATATTGACAAATAAAACACAGAAGCCAGGGACACCTGGATGGCTCAGTTTAAAACCTCTGCCTTCAGCTCAGGTCATGATCTCAGAGTCCTGGGGTCAAGCTCTGCATTGGGCTCTCTGCTTGGCGGGGAGCCTGCTTCCCCCTCTCTCTGTTTGTCTGCCTCTCTGTCTACTTGAGATCTCTGTCTGTCAAATAAAATAAAATAAAATAAAATCTTAAAAAACAAACAAACAAACACAGAAGCCTGTTATCTTGAATCTGGTAGGAGAATTTAATTGTACCCAAGATCAGACATATACAAATGCATAAATATGATTACTATTTGTAATTTTTTTTTTTTTTTACTATTTGTAATTTTTGTGAAGAAGAAATTAATGTAAACCAAATCTCACATTCTCATTTAAAAACAAAATAAAGTCAAAAGAAAAGACCATCTGCTGTTATGGGAAGATAAGCTTAAAATAAGCACTGTGATGTAGCTTATATTTAAAACATTGAGTGAATGACAACATTGAACACATAAAGGAAAAATAAGGAAAAGTGATATAAAATATTTTAAAAATAATATCAAAGGAAATGTTGAATAACAACAAATAACATCTATCAATCTAAGAGTGTTTATGAATTTAAAAGAAATAAGGCAAAGCAGTAATGATTTACTAATATATTCTAATAAAATGGGGGTACCTGGGTGGCTCAGTAGGTTAAAGCCTCTGCCGTTAGCTCAGGTCATGATCCCAGAGTCCTGGGATCAAGCCCTGCATTGGGCTCTCTGCTTGGTGGAGAGCCTGCTTCCCCCTCTCTGTCTGCCTCTTTGCCTACTTGTGATCTCTCTCTGTGTCAAATAAATATATAAAATCTTAAAAATAAATAAATAAATGTTCTAATAAAATGGCAAGCTAAAGGTTTTTTTAAACAAAAGAACAAAGAAAGTACATGTTCTTTACAATAAACAATGAAGGAGCCATTAAAAACTCCCATACAACCTCACTAAAGTTTTTATAAGAAATTTAAAATTTTTTACTATAGTTGTGGATTTTTAAGAAGTATTACTAATATTTATTTTTGAAAAATAAATCTTTGATTTTTTTATGTTTTAGTAAAACTATCTGGAACAGTAAAAATATGGAAGTCTGTTAATAAATATATATCCCATAAGAATAGGAAAAAAGATAAAATGTATGATAGAAACTCAAAAGAAAGTTTGAAAACCATATTCCAAAAACTATGTCAGTTATTTTGCCTGGTAAGAAAGCTTTTAAATAAAGAGTGTATAAACTGTTTTGTTTTTTTTTTTCAAAAATTTTTTTATATAATTTTTTATTTTTTATAAACATATATTTTTATCCCCAGGGGTACAGGTCTGTGAATCACCAGGTTTACACACTTCACAGCACTCACCAAAGCACATACCCTATGAGCTTTTTAAAACAGTTTATACACGAAGGAGTGTATAAACTGTTTTAAAAAGCTCATAGAGTTTGAGAATAGGTTTGGGGGGAAATGAGTGAAAGTCTAACTGAAGTTTCTTAATATTTTGTATTAAAAGTGAAAGGGTAGGAGCGCCTGGGTGGCTCAGTTAGTTGAGTGCCTGACTCTGGTTTCCCAGGGGCATGATATGGTCAGTAGTGAGATCAGCAGGGTATGGGACTCTGCACTTAGCAGGGAGTCTGCTTGAAAGATTCTCTTCATCTGCCCCTCCTTCCCCCCCAAACATGTGTATGCCTTCTCTCTCTCTAAGAAATAAAAAAATCTTTAAAAAAAGTGAAAGAGTATAAATTTAATTATGTATTTATTTTTCTCTAGTAATAGAGACTCTATTTAACAATATAGATGACAATTAAATTGTGAAGAAATAGTTAATATAAGGAGAAATTTGAAATAGTAATGTCCATTATATTATTTAAAAGTTATATTCAAGCTTATGCAAATTATTAATCATGTATGTTGTATGTATTTTAACTCAGCCACACAAATGTTTGATTAAACTTGATTTAAATTATTCTCTTCTTAATAAGGCATTTTATAATGAATGTTCTATGCTCAAGTTTCAAATTAAATTTCCTTCATTGTTTACTTTCATAATGTTAGAAATATTTACACATCATTTTGATATTTCTGTGAAATCAGAAGATTCTTCTACTAAACTAAGGCTCTGAAATATTCACAAAATAATTTGTTTTATACTAAGTTATGTGTTATGGTTACATTATCTTGATGATTTTCTCTAGGGAATTTGTATATTTTATCATGTTTCTACCAGTTGAAATTTAATAACAAATTATTTTACCTCATTAGGGAAGATTAAAATCTAAAGTGTGTAATTAGTGACATTTTGTCTCTATAATTAAAATTCTAAAAATCATTTTTACATTGACATGTTTAGTATAAAAACTTCAAGCAAAATTTTCTAGCTCCTTTTGTGTGGAAAATATACAGAATTTTCCTTTAAACGATGTTTATTTCTTACATACCATAGATTGAACTAGCTGTCCTTTTTTTTTGTGGTGGAGGTAGAGGCAGATAGACAAAAGGTACATTTACATGTAGAAAAAAAAGAGATGTTAAAAGAGATCTATCCGATAGAGCAAGTAGTCTGCATTAACAATCAAACTGTAACTGACAATTTGAAAACATGTTGATGTAAAAATTTTATAAATGTTTTCTGGATTCACTATTCTTATGTGTTATAAAGTCTATGCCAAGCATCATAGGTGCCAATGCTTCTTCCACATTGTTTCTTCTTACTAATACATCATGATTTAGACCATAAATACTGTTTATTTACCATAAAGTTAATTTTGTCTCTGCAAATGAATTTGATTAGCTTAGAAAAATTATGGATATACCAAGACCAACTCTTAGATGGAACTTAAATTATTTCTTATTAACACAACTAACTGATCATCTTAACAATGTGAAAAAAAATCTGTATTTATTATTGATTTACTTTATACTTCCCTCCATTTAAACATTTAAAAAAATGTTTTAAAATTATTACAGCCTCAAATATTAAATTGAAAAGCCATAAAAAAAATCAGTTTCATATAATGTTTCATCTTATTAAAGTGAATTGGCTCTATCACTTATATGTAATATGTTTATTACCAAAGCAAGTATTTTATTTTATTTATTTTTATTCATTTTATTTTTCAAACCAAGTATTTTAGTTTTATATATTATTGACTTGTTTTTTATTTTATATTTTATTATAGAATACCATTGGATGTTCTTCTCTCAGACCATAATGACTAAGAATTTGGTTATGTACTTAATTTTTATCTATTTAAAAATATGGCTATACTTTTAAGTTTAAGGCAATCTGCATAAAAATAAAGGCAACTTGAGTCTTCATTGTATAAAAGTAAATCATTATTCAAGGGTTTGATTATATTATCCATGGATTTTCTTTTTTAACATAATATCTCCATATGACAATGATATATCTTTCTAAAAAAACAGGTTGCCAAGTAATCCAAATATTCCAAATGGAGTGATAGAGAATAAAATATATAATATAGATATTAAACAGTCTTATACATTACTATAATTGCTATCTAGCAAAATGACTTATTAATCACCTGAAAAATGCGTACTATTACATTATCTATTTCAATGTTATGATCTTCATGAATTTACTCTTTTATATGAAACATTTAATTTTTATTATGTATTAAATACATAAACAAATTGGTTAAATAACAGCTAAACTTCTGGTTCCATGAAACACATAGCATAATGCCAACATAGCTATGAATAAAATGATCATAAAATAAATACTAGTTTCCAATTTTTATAACTGATTTCAAAGAAAAATACAAGTTACCAAGAGAAATTATACTGGAGGAGTTAAAGTACCTGTGAAGTGTCAAATAAGAATTTTAAAAGTTATGATGTAAGTGTAATACAGTAAAATATCTGAAGCACAATATGATATGGCCAAGTGAGGTTACATCAAGCATGGAATTTGGTTTAATATGTAAAAACTAATTAAGGCAATTCGACATATTAAAATATTGTGAAAAGTTAAAGATTATTATAATAATTTTATAAATATTATTTGGTACAGTTTACTACCTATTCATGCTGAAAACCCTCAAGAAACTTGAATAAAATGAAACTTCAAGCAGATAATGGAGGTGTGCAAAATATTTAAAGTTAATATCATAATAATAGCCTCAATGCTTTCACTGTGAATTCAGGAAAAGTAAAAAAAAAATGCAGAAAGAAATAATGCTCTGCATTCTTTTATTGAGAAACTAAACAGTGCAATAATACATGAATAAGCAGTACCCTTACTAAGAATTAGAGGGAAGAAAAACCAAAACCTGTTTTCTAAGCAGACATTAAAATTCTGTATATGAAAACCCCATAAAAAAGGTTCTAGAAATTATGGAATATAACAAGATTGCAGAATACTAAATCAACGTGAAGGAAAATATTTATACTACCATACTAGAAATAAATAGATGGAAATTAAAATTAAAAAAAAAAAAACCTTTCAATTTACTATATCATCCCAAAGCATGAAATAACTAAGGACACATAAAATACAGGGATGACCTTTACAATGAAAAGCCATATATTTAGTGTATATTCAGTGCCTAAATATAAATGAAATAGATAAAACCCTGAGCTAAATCCATCAAAAACAAAAGAGGGCTCAAATAAATAAAATTAGAAATAAAGAGAAGACATTACAACTGATAACATAAAAAACACAAAGGATTAATAGAGACAACTGTGAAAAACTGTATGCCAATAATTCAGATAACCTAAGAAAAATGGGTACATTCTTAGAAACATACAACCTAGTGAGACTGAATTATGAAGAAATAGGAAATTTGAAGAAAACAATTACTAATAAGGAGATTGAATCAGTAATCAGAAAGCTACCAACAAGGAAAAGATTGGAACCAGAAGGCATCACTCGTAAATTCTATCATATATTTAAATAATTAATACTGATCCTTGTCAAACTCTTCCAAGAAATGAGAGAGGACAGAACACGTCCAAACAAATGGATAGAAGAACCAATATTGTTAAAGGTCCATACTACCCAAAGCAATCCAGGTATTCAGTGCAATCCCTATCAACATTCCAATGGCATTTTTCACAGAAATAGAATAAGCAAACATAAACTAATATGGAACCATAAAGACTCCAAATACCCAAAGTAATCCTGGGATAAAATAACAAAATAGGAAACATCACATTTACTGATTTTAAACTATATTATAGATCTATAATAATCAAAACAGTATGTTATTGACATTAAAACAGACACATTGATCAATGAAACAAAATAGAGAGCCCAGAGATAAACCTATCTATAGGTTTGTATGTATATATACATGTATATATATTATATTATATATATAATATAAATTATATATTATGTATATTATAATATATATGTATATATATTATATTATATTCAATTAATTTAGGACAGAGGAGGCAAGAATATACAATAGGGAAATGACAATCTCTTCAATAAATGGTGGTGAGAAAACTGGGTAGCAACTTGCAAAAGAATGAAACTGGACCACTCTCTTATACCTTACACAAAAATTGACTTGAAATGGTTTAAAAACTTGAATACAACACCTGAAGCCATAAAACTCCTAGAAGAAAACATAGGTGATAAGCTATTTGACATAGGTTTTGGTGATAACTTTTTGAATTAGACACTAAAAGCAAAGTCAAAAAAGCAAAAATAATTATGTGGGGTCACATCAAACTAAAAAGTTTCTGCATAGCAAAAGAAACCATCAACAAGATGAAAAGGAATCCTACTAAACGGGAGAAAATATGGACAAATACTATGTACAAATAATATATGTGCTAAGGGTTAATACACAAAATCCATAAAGATCTCATAAGTCTACAATAAAAAAGTCCAATTAAAAATGGACAGAGGATCTAAATAGATATTGTCCTAAAGAAGACATCCAGATGGCCAACAGGTACATGCAAATGTGCTCAATTATCAGAGAAATGAACTAATTATTAGAGAAATGAAAATCAGATATTACCTCCTGCCTATTAGAATAGCTATTACCAAAAAGACAAGAATAACAAGTGTTTGTGAGAATGAGGAGAAAAGAAACCTTTGTACAGCCTCTGTGGAAAACAGCATGGTAGTTCCTGAAAAAATTAAAAATAGAGAGGCTTCTGAGGGGCTCAATCAGTTAAGCATCTGCATTTGGCTCAGGTCATGATCTCAGGGTTCTGGGATCAAACCCTGCATCTGGCTCCCTGTTCACTGGGGAGCCTGCTTCTCCCTTCCCCTCTGCACCTCCCCACTTTCCCACTCATGTTCTCCCTCTGTTAAAAAAAAAATCTTAAAAAATATGAAAAATAGAATTACCATATGATCCAGCAATTCCATTTCTCACTATTCAAAGAAATTTAAAAAAGTAATTCAAAAAGATGTATTACCCCATATTCATTGCAGCATTATTTACAAACAACAGCCAAGATGTGGAGACAATCTAAATGTCCCATCTGTGGACAAATGAATAAAGAAAATGTAATATATACATATATATACACACAAACATATGTATATATATATAACATTATATATATAAAACATTATTGCATGTATATTACAATATGTATTTTATATATTGTATATTTTATTTATATATATGTGTGTGTGTATATACTAATATATATATGAGTATATATATACTCATATATATGTGTATATATATGAGTATATACACATATATATAATGTTACATTGTATATATACACACACAAACAATGGAATGTTAAAATATTTCCTTCATAAAGAAGAAGGAAATACTTCCATTTGTAACAACATGGATGGTCCTTGAAGGCATTTTGCTGGTGAAAGAAGTCAGACAAACACAAATACTGGAAGATTTTACTATACAGGGAGTAAAAGAAAAAATGTAAAAAACTTATAGAGAACAGATTGGTGGTTGCCTAAGGGTGAAGGGGTGGGCAAAATAGGTGAAAGTGTCAAAAGGTACAAATTTCCAGTATAAGAAAATTAAGTCTTGGAGATGTAATTTATAACATGGAGACTTTAGTTAATGTTTAGTATTGTGTATTTGAAAGTTGGTAAAAGAGTAAGTCTAAAAGTTCTCACAAGAAAAAAAATGTAACTATGTTTGTGATGGATGTTAAGTTTTTTTAGTATGATGATTAATTTGTAATATATACATATACTGGACTACTATGTTGTACATCTAAAACTAATATATTTTATGCCAATTATATATAAATAAAAATAAGTAAATACAAAATAAATAAACATAGTACATATGTATACATGAACTCATAACAAATATTTGCTTTTACCTTTTTTTAAGGTTTTATTTTTATTTATTTATTTGACAGATAAAAGACAGCGAGAGCAGGAACACAAGTAGGGGGAGTGGAAGAGGGAGAAGCAGGCTTCATGCTGAGCAGGGAGCCCAGTGTGGGGATGGATCCCAGGACCTTGGATCATGACCTGAGCTGAAGGCAGATGTTTAATGACTGAGCCACCTAGGCACCCCTCAGTGTTTGCTTTTATGTGAAAGAACTTTGTCAACTATAGTAAACTCTACAGTTTTGTTGTTGTTGTGAATCTTAACACTATTCACTTGTTTCTGAAGTTATTTAAACCAGTGATTTTTTTCCTTATTTTCCTCAGTGAGATCATTTCACACATTCCTAATATGATTAGATTTTTTTCTTTTTTTTTTTTTTTTTTTACACAATGTGTATTCTATTCCATCCTGGGATGCCCCAGTCCCCTCTTCCGCCTCCGCCGCCTCCTCCTCCTCCTCCTCTTCTTCTTCTTCTTTTTTTAATTTGTATATTATAGGTTCAACTCTCTCTGCTGGAAATTTTTATAAGTTTGAAAAACATAGTATCATATATCTGCTCTTATAGTATCACACAAGATATTTTCACCTCCCTGAAATCTGCTTTATGATGGACCTATTCAATTTAATATTATCCCCAAACCTCTGACAGTTGACTATTGATCTGTTTATCATCTCTATAAGCTTGCTTTTCTTGAGTATTATGCAATTGGTGGCACACAAAATGTAGCATTTTGAAGTAGCGTTCTTCATTTTGCCATATAGATTTAAATATCATCAATTTTTTACATTACTTGATTTGAATATATATAATACATACATATACATATATAGTTATATATACATATGTATAAAGTTATACATATAACTTCATTATATGAGTAAATAGTATTTCAGTGCCTGGCTATATGATACTTTGCTTATCCATTCATCTATTGAAGGACATTTTGATTACTTGAAATTTTTGGCAATTATGAGTAAAGATGCTATAAATATTCACATGAAGATTTTTGGATGAATGTACTTTCAATTCATTTAGTAAATATTTAGAAGAGTGACTGCTGAATCAAATTGTAAAACTATATATGGTTTTGTAAGAAAATACCAAATTCCAAATTTATTTACCATTTTTATGTCCCCATACACAATGAATGAGAATTTCTGTTGCTCCACATACTCTCAAACGTTTGGTGTCATTAGGTTTTGGATTTTAGCCATCTTCTTTCCTCCCTCCCTTCCTTCTTCCTTCCATCCTTCCTTCCTTCTTTTTTTCTTTCTTCTTTCTTCTTAAGTGCATTTTAATTAATTTTGACATTTAAAAAACAACTAATGACCCAAAACAAGATTAAAAGAGAGAAAATGCATTTTGAAGTGTGATAAGCTTAACTCATCGCTTAAGAAATAAATACATTTTATGGGAGTGATTCATTAATTTTTAAGTCTACAGACTTAGGTCCATGCCAACACTGAATTTTTGGCATTTCACCCAATGACAATGATACTGACCAGTTTTTTCATATGCTTATTTCCATCCCTACATATTCTTTGGTAAGTTGCCTGTGCAAATCTCCTGTTGTCTTATTTTTTTTTAATTGAATTGTTTTGCTATTGTCAAGTTTGAAGAGCTATTTATGTATTGAAACAAGTCCTTTATCAAATATGTTTTGCAAGTATTTTCTCTCACTTTCTTTTCATTCCCTTATTCCCTTAACAATGTCTTTAAACATTGAACACAAGCATTTAATAGTGAAGTTTAACTTATTAATTGTTTTCATGGATCATGCTTTGGGTGTTGTTTCTAAAACCTCATCATCTATCCCAAAGTCACAAAGATTTTTCCTACATTGTCTTTCAGAAACTTTATAGTTTTGCACTTTATATTAAGGTTTATGGTCCATTTGAGTTTGTTTTGTGTAAGGTCCAAGGTCTTCGAATACTTTTATTGTTGTTTTTATTGCACATGGTCATGCATTAATGTAGCACCATTGGTGAAAAATACCCATTCTTTCTCTATTTACTTGATTTTAGGGCTTTTCCAAATATCAGTTAAGTGTATTTGTGTGGGTCTTTCTCTGGGACCTCAGTTCTATTCCATTGATCCATCTGTTTATTCTTTCACTAACATTGGGCTTTATGAAAGGAAGTTTGTTTTGTTAATATTTTAATTTCATACTCACAACAATATTTTGAGACTTCAGAATTTTTTTATTAAGATTTTATTTATTTATTTGACAGAGAGAGATCACAAGTGGGCAGAGAGGCAGGCAGAGAGAGAGGAAGAAGCAGACTCCCTGCTGAGCAGGGAGCTCAATCCCAGGACCCTGGGACCATGACCTGAGCCAAAGACAGAGGCTTAGCTCGCTGAGCCACCCAGGTGCCCCAAGACTTCAGAATTTAAGTTGGAGAGGATTCTTTCTTTTTTTTTTTTTTTGTATTTCCAGTATGATTTTGTGTATCCTTGGAAATGGTTTATTCCTTAAAAATGTGGTCAAACTTACAAAATCATCTTTGCCTAGTATTTTTACATGGAAATTAAGGATTAAATTCCTTTATTTATTATAGAATATTATAAAATTTATAATGTTCCTTGAATTTGAGTTTATAATTATACAGTTTTAGAAATTAGACCTTATATTAGTTTTCTAAGGCTGCTGTAACAAAGTACCAAAGCTGAGTATTAAGAAATAGAAATTTACTATCTCATGGTTCTGGGGTTAGCACTCTAAGATTAGGGTGTTAACAGCATCATTTCCTTCTGAAGGCTGTACAAAAGAAATCTGTTACATGGCTATCTCTTAGCTTCTGGTGGATTGTTTGCAATCTGGGATTGTTGCCTTATAGGTATATAACCTTAATCTCTGCCTTTATGTTCTGTGTTTATGTCTAAATTTCCTCTTTTATACAGACACTAGTCATATTGGATTGAGGTTCTCCCTAGTCTAGTATAAACTTGCCTTAATTAATTACATCTGAGATGAGCCTATTTCCAAACAAGATCACATTCCAAGATACTGGGAAAAGGACTTCAGCATATGAATTTTTGGGGGGGGGGATGGTGGGACACAATTCAAACCAAAGCAACCTTTCCATACATTTCCATTTGGGGGGGTAAAAGTTGTTATTATTCTTCTCGTTCTTTTTAAATTGAGGAGTAACTGACATATAGCATTGTATTAATTTCTGGTGTACAATGTAAGGATTTGATATTTGTATATATTGTGAGTGTTCATCACCATAAATCAAATTAATATCTTTGACAGTTTTCTTTTTTGTTAATTTTTAAAACACTATTTGACTCACACGAAAAAATGATGATATATCTTATGGCTTAAGTTTTGGTCTGCTTTTCAAAATCCAGGCATATATTTTACCTGGATTTTTAACATCCAAATGAAAATTCCCTATCTTTTAAATTGAATGCTTTTTAAATTTATGTTTTTTGTAATTGATTTTTTTAACCACTTTTGATTGACTTTGTGTTTATGCCTTATCTGTAGTTTGTTTTCTTTACTTAGATATGTTAATGTTGCAAGGTTGACATTAATTTTCTTTCTCCCAATCTTTGCCATATGAATTTGGGAGCTATATCAATTTCTTTTTTATTTTAGTGAATATGCTTCATCTTTTAACATGCATAAATAATTTCATAAGTCTAAGGTTATTATCTTAAGCTCTCTCATGGAAATATGAATAATCTAAATAATTATTTGCCACAAAATTACTATTGCTGTGTTCTATTATTTTACTTTTCCTTATTCTTAATTTCATGCAAATAAACACTAATGTGATCATTTTTTAGAAATTATGATTTTTTCTAAACATTTTGTTTCAAACCCTTTCTTCAGTGTTCTTTATTTCAAAGATCTTTGTTATGAGATTATTTTTTTCTTCCTGAAACATTTACCTTATTAATTCATGGAAGGCATGTTGTTGGTGATAATTTTCATTTTATTATTATGTGAAAATATTAACTCGCCACTCACCCTGAAAGACGACTGAACAATGCCTTCCAAAGATCTCCATATTGTATTCCTGAAAACTATGAATACATTAGTTTATCTGTCAAAGGAAATTAAGCTTGCAAGTGAAATCAATTTTGCTAATCAGCTGACCTTGAACTAGGGAAAGCAACCCGATTTTCCAGGAAGGCCCAATGTAATCACAAGGGTCTTTCTAAGAGAAGGAGAGAGAAAGGGATAGAGCTATAAAGATGTAAGCAGAGTTAGATACTATGTCACTGGCTTTAAGGATGGAGGGAGAGGGGGCATGAGCCAAAGAACACAGGCATCTTCTAGAAGTTGGAAAAAACAATGTAACAGATACTTTCCTTGAATCTACAGAAATAAAGTATACCCCTGCAGACTTTGGATGTCAGATCAATGAAGCCCTGTTGCGCTTCTGAACTACAGAACTTAAAGATAATTAATTTGTGTTACTTAAGCTATTGCATTTGTAGTAAGTTGTCACAGCAGCAGTAGAAAACCAATACAAATATTTTGGCTTGGTATAAAGCCTTAACTTGACAAATACTTTCTTTCTGTTCTTTGAATACAGTTCTTTCTTTGGATATAGATAGACTACTATTCAGATAAAAATTGCATTTGCTCTAGCTAATTTTTAGATTTTCACTTTGTTTTTATAGTCTGTTTTTTTTTTTCCCCTACAATTTCTTCCCTCACTCCTACCCACCTTTTTTCCCCCCAACTGTGCTTTCTCTTTCTCATTTGTTTTATTAGTTTAAAACAAAATGCTCACTAACTCTGAAATAGTTCCTCTACCTTATTTTCTGTATACATTTTTCTAGGACCACACTTAGACATTTGTAAGAAGGTCTCATTCTTTTCTCCCCATCACCTTATTTATACTCCCCTATTTTCATGTTTTTGTCTCTGTAAAGAATTTTGCTTCATTACATCAGGTTCAAGTATAAGTTTACTAATTCTTTTGAAAACTTTATTTCATAGATACAATTCATAGAAAATTTGAGATGGGATAATTTGATAAATCTTTATTTCAGATAAATCTTTAGTCAGATATTTGCCTCTGCTGCCTCCTTGGAGCCTAGTAGTAATGAAAACCTGATGGGCCTCCCAGTGCTTTTAACTTTCCCTGGATTAACTGGGGAAATATGATACAGCTTCCTCACTGTTCCTGGCAGTGTGCTTTGCATTTGTTTGTTCTATTTGTCTATTTGTAGGTTTCTTTTGCTCCTCTTGGCTCAGGATGTGTCTGTGTCTATATATCAAATTCTATTTGTTTTGTAGTCACAGTTCACTGAGCTTTATATAAATCTTCCAATACTTAAATAAAGAGTATTTACATTTAGAAAGTGGTTATATTTTAGCAGGAGGTTAGCTGTGAATAAATTTGAGATACAAAAACAAAATTCTTGAAAAGATATAACTTATTTTTAAGAAAACATTCATTCTTAATGAACTTTATAGATTTCAGATTTTCTTTCCATTTTTATCTAGGTGCTATGGGTAATTGAAACAGAAATAGAAACACACCCTGCCCTCAATGATCTTCCAAAGTATGTAAGTGAAATTATATTATAAACTTATGTTTTAAGCAAATATGGTGTTATGGTGTTTTATCAGAGGCAAGAAGTCAGTGCTGTGAATATTGTAGAAAAACATTCCTGACTTTAAAAAAAAATTCTAAATGTCCTATATAGTGAACATTTCCTTATTTCATGAGTGTTTAGAAATGATGAAGCATCGATTTTATTTAAGGAAGAAAAACAAAATGGGAAAATATATAGTCCCAAAGGGGCTGAATCATTATTACAAAAGATTGTATCTCCTCTGTTTGGCATCCACATAGTACCATGTATAGTAAAATATGAAAATTCTTGTCATTTTAAATATGATTAATGTAGAAACATTAATTTTATTTGCTTACATTTGATTTTTTTGGATGGGAGAAGAGTAGGTTTTGTCTTGCATCTTACCTGTTTGAATATTGGAACTTTGAAATTTTCTGCCCTTACAAAAAACACATTAAAAGTTATTTTGACTAAGGGAATATTGTGAAATAAAAACAGAATTTTACTCTCCTTGGCGAAAAGATAAAGAGGGTTTTGGAAGAAAAATAGTGGGAATTGCCAGGTAGAGCCCAAACCTGACACCTGATTCTTGAAAATTGAGTCACAAAGGAGTGTGTAGACATGGAAAATGACCAGAAAACATGATGAGCTGAGACCAGAATTAATAAGACTGCATTTGCAAGAAAGAACCCCATTTCTTCTCATGGACATAAGGAAGGTTTTAGGGCTCTCTTCATCATCATAAACCATTCCTTAGTCACCTACCATGTCATGGGACTTACTGTGCATTCTGTTCGCAGTGTTGGAATTCTGATTAGAGATGGAATTTATGAGAAAATTGAAGTATTTAAAAAGCATCAATTTACTAATACTTGTTTTATGCTATTTATGTGGAAAATTAAATAATGGGATTGGACAAGAATAGAGAAATTATAAGAATTTTTAAAATACTTCTCAATTCCATATTGATAATTACAACATTTATTCTATATGTTCATTAATTCTATGTTAATAATTCTGTAATAATTATATATAAATTGTGTTGATTATTCCATATGTTAACTTATTCCATTTGTAAAGATAACGTGTATTGTGTGTCTTGGTTTTAATCATTCAATGAAGTGATTCATATAAATGATGTCATGCATATAGTAAATAGTCAATAAATTTTGGTGTTATTTATTAGGCTCCTACATCAAATGGTCTCAGATTTTAGCTTGCACACTTACTTTTTCAGGAATAAATGTATATCTTGTATAGCCTTGTCAAAAAAAAATTGCAGTGGATAGAGTTAAACAGGCAAGGACAACTATTCAAAACCATTAAAGTAGGGGAGAGAGACTGGACTTCAATGAAACAAAGCATTTAGAGCTGTGCTGAATTAAATAAAGAATGCTGGAACATATTACAGGGTGGGGGGTGTTGGTCAATATGATTAGGCCATTTATGTTTGCTAATTGTCATTGTTTACAGTTAGGCTCCACAGAGACTGGGAGATTAGAGCGCTATCTGCTTTGATTATTACATTTCAGAGGAACAGCTCCCAGGTCCTTGAGAAAGACATTCCCTTGTTTTTTAAAACTGGTAAAGACTAGGAGAAGATTTACACCCAAAGGGAGCAGGAAAATAATATACAGTTAAATGTTTCCTAAAGTAAATGCTTTAAGAAAAGGGAGGTCAGGGGCCTATCATCAGGAGAATAAATCTTTCTGTGGTTTACTATAGCTAAAAGGAACAATGAGGCTATCTTGGGCAGCCCAGTGTAGAAAAGTGCCATGGGATAGGGGGAGGGATGGTGCTAAGACAGTAGCTGTTTCTTCTGAACTAGACTTAAAAAAAAAAAAAAAAAAAAGACTTGTCTTTATACTAATTGAGATTGAAATAGACTGGAATTTAAAATAACTTGTGAACATAATCAAATAATTTTAAAAATGACCACGTTTTATTTAACTTTAGGTAAAAACAAAGTAATACCCACTAAAAGAAAAAAAAGTTTGCCAAATAAAAAGGTCTTTTGAGAACTTAAACATATTCTTTATCTGTGTTTATTTTAAAAGTACTTAAAAACAATGAACATGAGTCTTTTGTATTCCCTTCTTTTTATTATTAAAAAATGTCAATGATAAGAGAAAAATGGTCCAGGAGTCAGTGCAAAATAGCTAGAGCAAATACCAAACTTAAAGCAAGGATTTTTATGAACTTGGTTAATAAATTATGCCTTTGAAGCATATTCTATATTCAATCTAGTTGGCAAAGCTTAATGGAATGGTTGCTTAATGTTTATCTAGAGCAATGCAAAAATGTTACAGTAATAAGCTATCTTAAAGTATTTTAATGACAATCTAAGGAACTATGCTGACATCTTTAATAGATTTGAAACTATTAAAGACAGAATAAGACTACAGTAAAAGTGATCTGGAAATCCACGAGGCATGTCCTCAGTAAAACAATCATCAAGCCAGATTTCTTCAATTGCAGATGACTAAATGTCAAAATGAAAGGTCAAACTATACTAGATTTTAAACTTAAAAATACAGCCTTCCCTGGAAAACATATATCGACGTCAGGAATGTAAAAATAATTCTAATTTCACTCAGGTGGAATAGATAAACATGAACACTCAAGCCTTCAAATGAGTTATTTAGCATAGAGGTCATTGTCCTTATATTATAATAGCTTAACATCTGATAAATATTATATATATGTGCTTTTTTAAGATGAATGAGATTAGGCAAAAAATAAAAATACTAAACAAGTGAGAATATAGCAGCAGCAGGTATTTCCACATTTAATCTCTTGTACTTGTTACTACATTTAATAGAAATACGAGTAAAATCAGACTTTTATTTTATAATATTTCCAGTAAAATGGGATAAAATATTATCTATAATCAGTAACAAATGTCAAATAATAAAGACTGAAACATATCTCACGCCTGGATTGGAATATATAGTCTATTTATCATTCTCAGGAAGTCATTTTGGAAGTCAGAAAACACTTAAGATGGCCCCTTACAATATTTCCCAAATCTTAGTTGGTAGCCAGTGCTATAAAAGAGGGAACTGTATATAAATTTCTCAGCAGAAACCAAAGTGTGTCATAGATACTTTTCTGGGCAATTGATTACAAACATGTTTGTTTTAAACAAAGATAACTTTTTTCTAAAACTTTTTAAAATAAGTGGCTAATTAAAAATTTAAAAAAAAATCTTTCTACTACTGGATTCTTTTTTTTTTAAGATCTTATTTTAAGATCTTATTTATTTATTTGACACAGAGAGAGAGAGACAGTGAGAGCAGGAACACAAGCGGGGGAGTGGGAGAGGGAAAGTAGGGAACTCAATCTCTGGGGCTCAATCCCAGGACCCTGAGATCCTGACCTGAGCCAAAGGCAGATGCTTAACAACTGAGCTACCCAGGTGGTTTAACAACTGAGCCACCCTTCCACTTCTGGATTCTTTGTGGTGTATTGTTCATAAGGAATATAAGACCAAAGAAGAAATTACAAAATAGAGTAAGTTAAAGCTGGTCTCCCTTTCATACCCAAGAATATATTTTTTAAAGGAAGATTCAAACACCTTATATTTATGATAAACATAATTTTGACTATCTCTGTACAAATGATATATTTAAAAAGGACAATTATTCCATTCTGATCTATTTCAAAAATACCACTTTGAGGGCTAAAAGGATTACATATGAGTATTATTTTTCATCCTTCTTGTAGTCTTTTTTCATGAGCACACATACTAACTATACTACTTCAGTCATTTAAAGATATTCATTGCCATGTATGTATTTCATATGCAGAATAAGATAACTTTAATGACGATTTTTGAAATAACTATTGTACTCCACCCTTGAAGAAAAGAAATGGGAGAGTTGAAAAAATCTACCAAATCAACATTATTTCCAAAAATAACTCTGCTGAGTGATTATGACTTTTTGAAGATGTTAAAGAATAGTGAAATAAACAATTTAAAATAAAAACAGTTTGTACACTTGGTACAAACTTATTTTAAATTGTTTATTTCACTATTCTTTAACATCCTCAAAAAACCATAAGTGACTCTTAATAAATTTTAGATAATGATCCTTTGTCTAATACATAGTATGCAGATATCATCTCCTGTTTCATATGTTGCTTTTTCATCTTTTTAATCATTTCTTTTGCAGTGCAGAAATTTTTAGTTTGATGTAGTTCTATTTTTTTTAAAGAATTTTATTTTATTTTTTAAGATTTTATTTATTTATTTGACAGGCAAAGATCACAAGGAGGCAGAGAGGCAGGCAGAGAGAGAGAGAGAGGGAAGCAGGCTCCCTGCTGAGCAGAGAACCTGATGCAGGACTCGATCCCAGGACCCTGAGATCATGACCTGAGCCGAAAGCAGCGGCTTAACCCACTGAGCCACCCAGGCGCCCCTGATGTAGTTCTATTTTTGTTGCTGTTTCTTTTTTTGATGTCGTAACTAAAAAAATCATTGTCAAGATCAACATTGAGGAATTTCTTTCTTAAGTTTTCTTAATTTTTTTTTTTAAGATTTTATTTATTTATTTGACAGAGAGGGATCACAAGTAAGCAAAGAGGCAGGCAAAGAAAGATGAGGAAGCAGGTTCCCTACTGAGCAGAGAGCCCTATGTTGGGCTAGATCCTAGGACCCTGAGACCATGACCTGAGCCCAAGGCAGAGGCTTATCCCAGTGAGCCACCCAGGAGCCCTCTTTTTTATGTTTTCTTATAGGATTTTGTGGTATAAGGTCTTAAGCTTGATTTTTGATCCATTTCAAGTTAATATTTGTGAGTGGTATAAGATGGGAGTCCAGTATCATTTTTCTGCATGTGGCTATTCAGTTTTCTCAACATCATTTGCTGAAGCTATCATTTCCCAGATAGAGGTTCTTGGCTCATTTATCAAATAGTTGTTGACAGCATATGCGGGTGTTTCGTTCTGGGATCTCTATTGTGTTGGTCTGTGTGTCTTTTATGCCTTCTTTTATGTCTTCTTTTATACCATAGAACATACCAGCATACTGTTTTAATTACTGTAGCTTTATAGTACAATTTGAAATCAGGAAGTTTGATGGTTCTGGTTTTGTTCTTCTTTCTCATGATGGTTTTGGCTATTTTGAGTCTTTTGTGGTTCCATACAAATTTTAGAGTTGTTTTTCTATTTCTGTTTAAATTGACTTTGGAATTTTTTTTTTGTAAAACATCTTAATTTTATTTTATTTTTCCATGTTCCAAGATTCATTGTTTATGCACCACACCCAGTGCTCCATGCAATATGCACCCTCCTTAATACCCACCACTAGGCTCATCCATCCCCTCACCCCCCTCCCATCCATAACCCTAAGTTTGTTTCCCAGAATCCACAGTCTCTCATCTTTCATCTCCTTTCAGATTTACCCCAGTTCACTTTTCCTTTCCTTCTCCTAATGTTTCCCATGTTATTCCTTATGCTTCACAAGTAAATGAAACCATATCATAATTGACATTGGAATTTTTATAAGAATCCTATTAAATCTGTAGGTGGTTTTGAATAGTATAAACATTTAAAAGATATTAACTCTGTCAATCCATGAACCCAGGATGTCCTTTCAATTGTTTGTCTTCAATTTCTGTCAAGGTTTTGTAGTTTTCATTGTACATATTCTTGGCTTAGTTAAGTTTATTCACAGACATCTTATTGGTTTTGATACTGTTTTGAAGGATAGGGTCCCTCCCCCCAAGTATTTTCTTTTCAGTGTATAGAAATGAAACTGATTTCTGTGTTTTGATTTAATATAATGAAACTTTACTGACTTCATTGACTAGATTCAATAGTTTTTAATTTATTTATTTTTCTTTTTTTAGTTTTTTAGATTCAATAGTTTTTAGTCGAGTCTTTGGGATGGTCAATACACAAGATCATATAATTTGAAAAAAATTACTGTTTTACTTTTTTTTCTAATTTGGATATATTTTATATCTTTGTCCTGCCTGGTTTCTGTAGCTAGGACTTCAGTACTGTATTAAATAAAGAGGTGAGAGTGTGCATCTCTGTCTTCTTCCTGATCTTATAGGCAAAGCTTTCAGTTTTTCTCTCATAGTATAATGTTAGCTGTGGATTTGTTATATATAACCCGTTTTATGTTAAGGTGTATTCTCTATGCACAATCTGTTGAGTTTTTATTGTAAAAGGATGTTGGATTTTGACATATGCAGAAAAATCATCTATTCTGATGCTCAAATATTGCATCGTGTGTGTGTGTGTGTGTGTGTGTGTGTGTGTGTTGAACCATTCTTGCATCTCAGATATGGATAAATCCCACCTGGTCATGCTGTGTGATCCTTTTAATGAGTTCTGGGATTTGATTTGTTAATATTATGTTGAGAAAATTTGCATCTACATTCATCAAGGATATTGACCTGTGATTTTTCTGATAGTGTCCTTATCTGGTTTTGGTATCGGTATAATGCTGGCTTAATAAAGCAGTTTTGGAAGTATTTCCTCCTCTTCAGTTGTTTTGGAAGTGCTTGAAAAGTATTGGTGTTCTTCATTGATTTTTTTTTTAAGATTTTATTTATTTATTTGACTGATATCATAAGTGGGCAGAGAGGCAGGCAGTTGGGATGGGGGGAGAAGCAGGCTCCCTACTGAGCAGAGAGCCTGATGAGGGGTTTAATACCAGTACCTCCAGATCATGACCTGAGCCAAAGGCCAGAGGCTTTAACCCACTGAGCCACTCAGGCACCCTCTTCTTTGAATTTTTGATAGACTTCACTAAAGAAGCCATTTGGTCCTTGACTTTGGTTGAGGACATTTTTATGACTGATTCAGTGTCCTGAATATTAATTGGTCTGATAGACTTTGTATTTCTTCCTTGCTTAGTCTTAGTGAGTTGTATGATTCCAATAAAGTATCCCTTTCTTCTAGATTATTGCATTTGTTTTTGTTTTTCAGTAGTATAGATTATAATTTCTTCTCTTTCATTTCTGATTCGAGTCTATTTTTTTTACCATTTTCACTTTTTTTGAAAAACTAGTTGTTAGTTTTGTTGATTTTTTCTATTACTTTTCTGATCTTGATTTCACTGATTTTTTTCCTTCTTTATGTTAACTTTGAGCTTAATTTGTTTTTGTTTTTTCTTCTAGCTTCTTGAGATTTAGTTAGGTTCTTTGAGATTTTTAAAATTTAATGTATGTACTGATTGCTATAAATTTCCCTCTCAAACTTGTTTTTTTTAGCATCCCATAGGTTTTAGTATGCTATGATTCCATTTTCATTGGTTTCAAGATAAAATTTGATTCCCCTTTCATTTCTTTCTTAATTTATTCGTTTCCCAGGAGTATGCTATTTAGTTTCCACATGTTTGTAGGTATTCCAGTTTTCCTCCTGTTGTTGGTTTCTAGTTTGATACTACTGTGGTCAGAAAAGATACTAGGTGCTATTTGAATCTCCTTAAATTTTCTAAGACTTGTTTAGTGTCCTATAACTTGATCTATATTTTAGAATGTTCCATATTTTCTTCAGAAGAATGCATATTTTGACTGTACATAAGGGAACTGGAGTATAACTAATTTAAGCAATATAGTCACACAGCTATTGGATAATAAACATAATTTTATGCTAGCATAAAATAAGAAAGCCAAAGTATAAAATTTTGGCAGTCTTTACATAATGCATAGTATTTTAATATATATTATTAGAAAATAAGGAATTCCTACCACACTGTGTTCCAAATGAGAGGAAAAAATGTGTTTGGTTATCACCACGGTCAGTCATAGTTATAAAAAACTGAAAGCAATCACTTATAAGGAACAAAAACAGTGGTGAGGTTATGTTTACATGCTTGAAGCCTCTTTGAAAAAAGAATCTTTAGCTTTTCATACAAAAGTAACTTCTACCTGAAATCTGAGGACAATAAAATAGGCTGTTTCTGATTATAATTTATGTCATATGGCATAGGAAGAGACTGTGTCAATAGGACCTTATACCTAATATTTGTCTTTTGCTTATTTGCACTTTCAGCTTTTAAACTTTCAAAAAATTAATATAGTCAGCTTCCTCTGATGACTGCAGTTGTGTCCTTTGGGTGTGGTTAATGATTTTGTTTTTCTTTTTGCTCATTAGATAAGAGAGCATATGACATGCCAATATTTACAGAAAATTTCATTTTCTGTAAATGAAAATACTTTCATTCTCCTACCATGCCCCGACACAGACCCACTGACTTAAAAATTGATAGAATTTTGTCTATGCCTCCAATTCCAGAACTGAGGGGGGGGGGGAAATCATACGGTGATGTAATTCCCAAATCATGTCCTCCTATGTGACTTCATGGATAACTTGGTTGAAAAGTGAAAGAGGACACATTTAGCACAGTCATGTAGTTGTCACTTCAAACCTGATGATAGCAATTTTGAGTATAATTATTATAGAGGGCAGAATAAAAGCAGGACACAACCACTGAAATAATGAGAACTGTGTAGTTCTTAAAAAACCATATATTTTGGACCTTGAAATACTGAAGTCATGAAGGCTCACTTATCTGACTAGATAACCAAGGACAAATTAAAGTACAAAACTTGCATTTTATCCAGGCATTTTCTTAAATAGGAGGTGAAACATCAAAATCACCTTGAAGTAAATTCAAAGGGGAAATAGAGATAATTAAATCTGAAAGTTAAAAAGATAATCCTTAAAATTTGCTAGAGAGACTCTTAAATAATATAGACTAAATATTTTTAAATGTTTTAAGGATTAAAATATTATATATATATATATATATATATATATATATATATATAATTTTAAAAAATATTTTATTTATTGGAGAGAGAAAGACAGCAATAGCTAAAGAGCAGGAGCAGGGAAAGAGAGAAGTAGGCTCCCCGCTGAGTACGGAGCTGGATCCCAGGACCTGAGCTGAAGGCAGACGCTTAACTGACTAAGCCACCCAGATGTCCCTAAAATATTACATATTTTAAAAGTAATATATTGAAAGCATATATGTAATTTTGCTGATAATTAGTAAGATATTTACCAAGTATCTGAAGATACAAAATTATATAGAATCAATTATCATGTATTTAGGAGGATAAAACAGCACTATTTCATATACTGTATTAACAGATACTTAAAGCTAAATAATTTTTAAAACTCCATATCATTACTAGGTCCAACTCTGATTCCTCATGTGCTAAAAACTTATTGACAAACCATTAAAACAAACCATAATCTTAACCAATTAAAAACATGACCTCCTATCATATACTACTATAATGCATAGCATACAGTAAGTCATATTTTTAAGTCAATTTTTATTTAGGTATTTCTGGCAACCAGATATTTATGTCATAAATTTAGAAACCATTTTTTAAAAGATTTTATTTTATTTTTTTTTTATTTGAGAAAGAGACAGAAAGAGAGAGAGAGAAGAGAATGCATGAGCAGGGGAAAGGAGAGGGAAAAACAGATTCCACTGTGATCATGGAACCCAACATGGGTCTTGTAAAATAAACCAAATTTTTTAATTGAAGTAAAATTTACAAAATATAAAAGTCACTATTTTAAAGTGTATGCTTAGTTATATTTAGTATATTCAAAATGTTTATAATATTTTTAAAACTTAAAAAAAGAACAAATTTAATCACTTGAGAAGAAAATATAATAGCTATTAAGAAATCGTCCCCATTCTCTTCTTCCAGTGGTCCCTAGCAACCACCATTTTGTTTTCTGTCTCTATGGATTTAACTATCTTAGATATTTCATATAAATAAAATCATAAATAAGCAATTTTTTTCTTTTTTTTTTTCTTCCACTGAACATGTTTTTTGGATTTGAATTCTTTGTACTGTGTTACTACCTCATTTCTTTTTTATCTGAATAATATTCCATTCTAATATATATATACCTATTTTGTTTATCCAACTTGTTAATGGACATTTGGATTGTATCCACTTTTTGGATATTGTGAATAGTGCTACTGGATGTACACATATATGTTTGAGTACCTGCATTCAGTATATACCTAGAAGTGAAATTGTTAAGTTATATGGTAATTTAGTGCTTAACTTTTTGAGGAACTACCAAATTTCCACAGTGACTATACCATTTAATAATAATATGAAACATTCCTTTATGAGCTTTAAACAAGATTTACAATCAAATATTTTCACTATGACATTGGTATCTTTTTTCCATGGTGACTGAGCATTATGTATGTTCCAAAACCTTCCAGAATCTCTACAAAAATTTTGGAAATATGTAACAATGAATATTAAAGTCTATTTAATAAGATTTAATGACAATAACCTGAAAACCTATTAGTGAAACATTTTTCAAAGTGTTAGATTAAGTTTCATATGAAAATTTTATATCTCTTTTTTAATTTTTTTAGTTGTTAAATGTTTTTATTATGTTATGTTAGTCACCATACAGTACATCATTACTTTTTGATGTTGTGTTCCAATATCCATTGTTTATGTATAACACCCAGTGTTCCATACAATACATGTCCTCTCTAATACCATCACCAGGTTCATCCATTCCTCCACTCCCCTTCCCTCTAAAACCCTCAGTTTGTTTCTTGGAGTCCACAGTCTTTCATTGGTTCATCTCCTCCTCCGATTCCCTGCTTCACTTTTCTCTTCCTTCTCTTAATGTCCTTCATGCTATTCCTTATATGTTCCACAAATAAAAGAAAGCATATCATAATTGACTTTCTCTTCTTGACTTATTTCACTCAATATAATCTCCACCAGCCCTATCCATTTTGATGCAAAAGTTGGATATTCATTCTTTCTGATGGCTGAGTAATATTCCATTGTATATATGGGCCACATTTTCTTTATTCATTAGTCTGTTGAAGGGCATCTTGGCTCTTTCCACAATTTGGCTTTTGTGGACTGCTTTTATGAACATTGGTGTACATATGGCCCTTCTTTTTACTACATCTGTATTCTGGGGTAAATTACCCAGTAGTGCAATTGCTGGGTTATAGGGTAGCTCTATTTTAATTCTTTGAGGAACCTCTACACTGTTTTCTAAAGTGGCTGTGCCAACTTGCATTCCCACCAGCTGTGTAAGAGGGTTCCTTTTTCTCCACATCCTCTCCAACATTTGTTTTTCCTTGCCGTGGTTTTTGCCCTTCTGTGTAAGGTGGTATCTCAATGTGATTTTGATTTGAATTTCCCTGATGGCTAATGATGATGAGCATTTTTTCATGTGTCTGTTAGCCATTTGTATGTTTTCATTGGAGAAGTGTCTGTTCATGTCTTCTGTCCATTTATTGATGTAATTATCTGTTTCTTGGGTGTTGAGTTTGAAAAGTACTTTATCGATCTTGGATATCAGCTTTTTGTCTGTAGTATCAATTTCTTCCATTCTGTGGATTTCCTCTTAGTTTTGTTGACTATTTTGTTTGGTGGGAAGAAGCTTTTCTTCTTGATGAAGTTCCAAAGGTTTATTTTTGCTTTTGTTTCCTTGCCTTTGGAGACATTATTTTGAAAGAAGTTGTGGTGGCTGCTGTCGAAGTGGTTACTACCTATGTTCTCCTCTAGGATTTTGATGGATTCCTGTCTCACACTGAAGTCTTTCATCTATTTTTATTTTATCTTTGTGTGTGGTGTAAGAGAACAACTCAAGTTTCATTCTTATGTACATAGCTGTCCAATTTTCCCAGCACTGTTTATTGAAGAGACTGTCTTTTTTCCACTGGACATTTTTTCCTGTTTTGTTGAAGATTATTTGACTAGCGAGGTGAGGGTCATATCTAGGCTCTCTATTCTGTTCCATTGGTCTATGTATCAGTTTTTGTGCCAGTAATATGCTGTCTTGTGATCACAGCTTTGAAACAAAGCTTGAAATCAGGCAACATCATGCCCCCAAATTTGTTTTTCTTTTTCAACATTTCCTTTGCATTTCAGGGTCTTATCTGGTTCCATACAAATTTTAGGATTGTTTATTCAGGACTTTGAAATATGCCAATGGTATTTTGATTGGTTTGGCATTGAAAGTATAGATTGCTCTGGGCAGCATAGACATTTTAACAATGTTTATTTTTCCAATCCATGAACATGGAATGTTTTTCCATCTTTTGTGTCTTCAATTTCTTTCATGAGTGTTCTGTAATTCCTCGAGTAAAGATCTTTTACCTCTTTGGTTAAGTTTATTCCAGGGTATCTTGTGATTTTTGGTGCTATTGTAAAGGGAATTGATGCTCTAATTTCACTTTCTACAGTTTCATTGCTAGTGTGTAAGAAAGCAACTAATTTCTGTGCATTGATTTTGTATCCTGCCTATTACTGAATTGCTCTATGGGTTCTAATATTTTGGGAGTGGAGTCTTTTGGGTTTTCCACATAAAGTACCACATCATCTGTGAAAAGAGAGACTTTGACTTCTTTTCCAACTTGAATACCTTTTATTTCTTTTCATTGACTGATTGTTCTTGGTAGGACTTCAAGTGCTATGTTGAACAATAGTGGTGAGAATGGACATCCTTGTCATCTTCCTGATCTCAATGCGAAGGGTCTCAGCTTTTTCACCATTGAGAATGATACTTACTGTGAGTTTTTCATACATGGATTTTATGATGTTGAGGAATGTTCCCTCTATTCTTATACTCTGAATAGTTTTAATCAGGAAAGGATGCTGTATCATGTCAAATGCTTCTTCTGCATCAACTGAGAGGACCAAGTGTTTTTTTCTCTCTTTTCTTATTAATTTGTTCTATCACATTGAATGATTTGCTAATGTTGAGCCATGCTTGCATCCCAGGAATAAATCCCACCTGGTCATGGTGGATAATCTTTTTAAGGTATTGTTGGATTCTATTAGCTAAGATCTTGTTGAGAATCTTGGCATCCACATTTATCAGGGATATTGGTCTGAAATTCTCCTTTTTAGGGGGTCTTTGCTTGGTTTGGGAATCAGGGTAACGCTGGCTTCATAGAAAAAGTCTGGAAGTTTTCCTTTGTTTCCATTTTTTGAAACAGCTTCAGGAGAATAAGTATTATTTCTTCTTTGAGTGTTCGGTAAAAGTCCCCAGGGAATCCATCAAGCCCTGAACTCTGTTTTTTGGCAGACTTTTGTTCACTGCTTCAATCTCATTACTAGATACTGGTCTATTCAAGTTGTCAATATCTTCTTGTTTCAGACATGGAAGTTTTTAGGTTTCCAGGAATGCATCCATTTTGATAATAATTTCTGATGATTGCTTCTATTTCCTTGGTTGTTAGTCATGATCTCTCTCCTTTCAGTCATAATTTTATCAGGCTGTGTCCCTTCTCTTTTCTTTTGAATTAGTCTGGTCAGTGGTTTATCTATCTTATTAATTCCTTCAAAGAACAAGCTTCTTCTTTTGTTGATGTGTTCTACTATATCTCTGGTTTCTAATTCATTGATCTCTGCTCTAATCTTAATTATTTCTTTTCTTATGCATGGGGTAGGCTTAATTTCTTGTTGATTCTCCAGTTTTTTTTTTTTTTAAGATTTTATTTATTTACTTGAGAGAGAGACAGTGAGAGAGAGCATGAATGAGGAGAAGGTCAGAGAGAGAAGCAGACTCCCCATGGAGCTGGGAGCCTGATGCGGGACTCAATCCCGGGACTCCAGGATCATGACCCATAGCTGAAGGCAGTCATCCAACCAACTGAGCCATTCAGGCATTCCTGATTCTCCAGTTCTTAATGTGTAAAGAGTTTGTGTATTCAAGATGTTTCTTTTCTTTTCTTTCTTTCTTCTTTTTTTTCTTTATCTCTATCGTTTTTTTGTTTGTTTGTTTGTTTTGCTTTTTTTTTGTTGTTGTTGTTGTTTTTAAGGCTTGGATGGCTATGTATCTCCCCCTTAAGACTGCCTTTGCTGTATCCCATAGGTTTTGGACTAATGTATCTTCATTGACATTGGTTTCCATGAATTGTTTAAGTTCTTTGATTTCCTAGTTGATCCAAACATTCTTGAGCAGGATGGTCTTTAGCCTCCAAGTGTTTGAATTTCTTCCAACCTTTTTCTTGAGTTCCAATTTTAAAGCATTGTGGTCTGAGAATATGCAGGGAATAATCTCAGTCTTTTGGTATCAGTTGAGACCTGATTTGTGACCCAGTATGTGGTCTATTCTGGAGAAATTTCCATGTGAGCTCTAGAAGAATGAGTATTCTGTTGTTTTATGGTGGAATGTTCTGTATATATCTATTGGTCCATAGGTCCAATGTGTCATTCAATGCTCTTGTTTCTCTGTTTATTTCCTTTAGATGATCTATCTATTGCTGAGAGTGGTGTGTTAAGTTCCCTTAAAATTAAGGTATTCTTATCAGTATGTCTCTTTATAAAAGTTGATATTTCAAATGATAGACAGTTCTATAAATGCAATTGATAAACATTAAAGATTGACATCTAAATATTTTCTTTTTAAAAAGATTTTTATTTATTTATTTGGCAGAAAAATAGAGTATGAGTAAGAGGAATGTGAGAGGGAGAGGGAAAAGCAGGCTCCCCAATGAGCAGGGAGTTCCATGAGGGGCTTGATCCCAGGACCCTGAGATCATGACTTGAGCTGAAGGCAGATTCTTAACCAACTGAGCCACCCAGGTGCCTCAAAATCTGAATAGAATATTTTATTTGGAAAAATACTTATTTGGGTTCTTTGACCATTTTTTAATGGGATTATTTTGTGTATGTGTGTTTTCATTTTTGTTTTGCTATTGAGTTCTAGGAGTTCCTTTATATATTTTCTTATCAGGTATAGACTTGGCAAAAATTTTCTCCCATCTTATAGGTTGCCTTTTAATTTTGTTGATATAATTTACTGTGTTAAAGTTTTTTAGATGTCATTTCATCTGTTTGTTTCTTTTGCTTTTGTTACCATTTCCAAAAAAAAAAAAAAATGCAGTCAAGAACAATGTTGTGGTCTTATATTTAATTATAAGACAGCCTGGTGTATCCCTTTTTAGGTTCAAGAAACCTGTTTGGTTTCTTTTGGGCCTCATGAATCTGGATGTTTATTTCTCTATCCAATATTAGGAAATTTTCAACTATTACCTTAATAAAACTTTCTGTTCTTTTTCTTTCTGGCTTGGATCCACTGATTTGGATCCACTGGACTGCACTAGGTTGGCTGTTATTTGTGATGAGGGAATAGCTTGACAGTGTCTGGATATTTAAAATAGCCTCCCCTTCATACCTGGGGACTCATCTCTGACAGGTTTACAGGGAGACCTATGTATACAAGATTTCTTATTGTCCCTCAGGCCGTCCCTGGCTTATTCATATGGTGGTAGAAGGGTATAGAATAGGAAAGAAGAACAAGGTCCAAGGTATATGTATTTGTCACATCTCTGCTAGCATCATTATTGCTAAGGACTGTGAGATAAAACAAGTTAAAAGGAAAAAATCAAATTCAAGAGTTTCTTAATAATATTTATAATAAATCTGCAAACTTTTTCTTTTCCTCTTCTGTTAATGGTGGACTTTGAAGATGATTGATAAAGGTAAGTCTGAATGACCAGATAAAATTTGCTGTGAATAATTTTCTACTTTCTCAGTTTCCAAATCAGTAGACTGATGTAGAGGTACATGTATGACTATTTCAAATTCTTATCTTGTCTTCTAAGGGTCATACCTAAACTTTTGTTACAATGAACACAGTCACTGTATTATGAAACTTCAAGTGGCAGTCATACCAGAGGAGATAGTGCATGGTGAACTATTTTCACAAAATGTAAATAGAATATCCACACCATGACCTAGATTCTAGATCTCATCCGTGTCACTGCATTTAGAGCATTAATAAAACTTGTAGTCAAAAACATTGGAACAGGGGCGCCTTGGTGGCTCAGTGAGTTAAAACCTCTGCCTTCAGCTCAGGTCATGATCCCAGGGCCCTGGGATTGAGTCCCGCATTGGGCTCTCTGCTCTGCAGGGAGCCTGCTTCCTCCCCTCTCTCTCTCTGCTTGCCTCTCTGTCTACTTGTGATTTCTCTCTCTCTGTCAAATAAATAAAATCTTGAAAAAAAAATTGGAACAGGTTAAATAAATCAATGTATGTGAAGAGCTAATATGAATAATCTAAACTGGATGCATACAGAAATTGCCAAACAAGAAAAAGTTTAGATGCATTAAGCAATGGATAGTAGACATCTTTTAACAAAGAAAGATTAGTAAAACCATTTAAATTATTTTATTGTCTAAAGCTAGAATCCTGACTTTGAATATTTAAAATATATGACACCTGCAATTTGGAATAATATATATTTGCAGATTTTTTGAGATGTATTTTATAACACATCAAAAATACATATCACATTGCCTAAATCATAATGTAAGTTTTTTAGTGGTGCTTTACAATTTCTTATGGAGAAAAAAATGCATTTTTTTGATAACAAGGAAAAAAAAAACCTGAGACCAAAGAGTCTCAGCTATAGTGTTAAAATCCAGAATTTAGAAATAATGGCATGAAGTTTAGATCAATGGAAAAAGTATTCAGGAAGGGATCTAATAAATACTGTATTAGTTTGCCAGCTTTTTCGGGGGAGCAAATTCAAGCACCAGTGAACTCAGACTATTTTTATGAGATGAGATATATCCATTTTTATGTATGTGGACTTTTGGTTCTAAAAAGACTTTTTAGTCCAGTCCTCAAAATAACAAGAATTGATAGTTGGAAGTGTTAAATTGCCTTATCAAAATAATTTAGCCAATTAGAAGTAGAATAGAAATCACAAGTTACTTTTTATTCTTATTTGCTGATATTTTTATGTAGTTATTCTTGTTTAAACATTCTAGATTTATTTTTTACAGTCCAACCACAGCAGATATTGAACTGATCATATGGAAAGTCAATTGCCCATAAAATGTTTAATTTTAGATGAACCAAATAAAAATGTTTAACTTTAGATGAAATTTTTCCCAGTGGATAACATCCACAAACAGCTCCATTTCCACTTAAGGTTATAATGGTAGAATGGGCAGTTAGACTGATACACTTCACTTTTATATCCCAAATCTCAAATAATTTCAAGTCTTGTATAATTTATATATTTTCAAATCTAAGTGATAACAAGGAAAAACAGCCCACAAATTATTTAAAATCTGCCATTGATGGCAATTATGTGATTTAATATAAGTGCCATGGCTTTTGTTTCCTGTCAAACTCTCTTGAGCTTAAAGGGCATTATGGCAACAAAAGTTTTAATTTATCAAAAAAGTCAATTTTGATTGTGGTAAAATCAACTTTAAAATCAGAATTTACTATTGAAAAACTGATTTATCATATTTAGTTTCTTACTTCTATAAATAATGTGAAGGTCTAAATTTGGAGGAAAAGAGCACCTGGGTGGCTTGGTCAGTTAAGCAGCTGACTTAGGCTCTGATCATTATCTCAGCATCCTGGGATTAAGCCCCATGTCATATTCCCTGCTCAGTGAAGTGATGGTAAGGGCGTCTCCTTCTCCTTCTTCCCTTGTTCCTCCTCTCTGCTTGTGATCTCTCTCTCTCTCTCAAATAAATGAATAAAGTCTTAAAAAATAAAAATTTTGGGGAAAATCCTGATGAACCAGAATCTCTGACATACTTGAAAGTCCAAATGACCACAGGATGAAAGCTTTATAGTCCTGACAGATTAATGAAATAATTTCCATTGTGGCACCATGTTTTAGAAAATATGTAAATAAAGTGGTTACAATAACTTTTTAATAATTTGATCTGTAAATTACTGGCAGAAAATCAATAAACTCCAAATGAAAAATAATAATGCAATAACCACACTCAGCTTCAACCTGAAAACATGTATAATGATCACTATGATAAGGACTCCATAAACCCGATTTAAAAAAGAGATTGAATAGTAAATTCATATAGAAAGACCATTTTGCTAGCTAAGTGATCTCTTCTAATACTGAACATTCATTTTCTTTGGTTTTAACATATTTCTATGTCCTGGGAATGCAAACATTATATTTGTTTTTGGTGTTCAAAATAAGCCACGGGAATGAAATACATTTGCAATATGAGCAATTATTGTACATATATTTATCCATTCTGTATATTCTCAGGGTAAATACATTAAACATTAAATATTATAAGTTTATATGAGCTTAATAGTCTGACCTGAAAGTGATAAAAACTTTAAATTTGCACTATTATGTAATACTTTTAACTAATGTAGGCATGCTGTAATCTATATTCTGTACTCCTGTCTCTCAGTAAATAACTATTGATATTGATACTTCATATAAAAACCAAAAGGAAGTCCCCTATATTCTCAACAGAAATTTATACAAATTGTACAGCAAGCTTCATAATTTATTTTTAAATTTTATATTGTAATGTTTTTAAAACAACCTTTATCATCAAGAGACAAAAGCTATACCTCCACATTACATTTTGTCACATGCTGCATAGATAAAAGGATGAGAAGGTAAAGAGGAATCTTAAAAAATAATCATGATTCATGATACAGTGGTATATACTGTTTGTATTGAGGTTCTCTCTGTAAAGCGTCTGCTTTGATACTACCAGTGATAAAAACTTTAAAGTTGACATCTTCTCACTTATTCTGGAATATATCTAATAACTTCAGAACACTTTTTTCTTATATTATTGAGGTAAAATATTTTATGGTTGAAATATACAAGTGGTGTTATCAGCCCAGCTGAATTTAGATCAGTTTCTTAGCTGTGACCTTGGGAAATTTTATTAACCTCTTTAATTTATTATTTCATTTGTTTTACCTCTAGAAAGACTATTGAGAATTATAGCTATTGCTTGTAAATCCCTTGCCATGTCATGAGCATTCAGTCAATTATAGATAATTTAATTATAGTGTACATCATAATATGAATTCTATTACTGTTAAACTCTTAACTCTTGGTCTGAGTTCTTCTGTTTGTTGGGGATCCAGTACAGGCTTGAAGAAGAAAAGGATTTAGACTATCAGAATGAAAACATGAATGCATTCCTCCTTCTAGCAAAGGCCTTTTAGCAAAACAAGCAAGCAAACAAACAAAAACAAACAAAGACAAACTTTAAACATATTCTGTCAGTAAAACTTTATGAATGTTTTGCTCAGGGAGATATCAAGATAGTATGGGAGTATAAATTAAGTCTACCTAGGGATACTGGATTAGGCTACTCTGAGGAAATGACAATTCAATTGAGATATAGATAAATGAGTTGTAACTAGGTGAAGAAGTGAAAACATGTGTGTGAGTGGGAAGAAACAACAACATTACTTAAAGCTGTAATTTTCAACTTTAGCTGCATATTAGAATTATTTGGGAGAGTTTTTAAAAATACATCTGTACAGAGAGCACCCAATTTCAATTAAATCTGAATCTTCCTAGATGGAACCAGGCATGAATAACTTTTTAATGTTCCTCAAATGATCCTACTGTGCAATGTGTAGCTAATTTTCAGAACCACTGAGTTAAGGGAATTTAAAAAAAGTATAATTTTAAAGAAACTAGGAAACTATTTCAGTTGCACCACAATATAGAATGGAAGAAGTGTTAGACAAGTGAGCACAAATGTCAAGTTTAATCTTTATTCATAAGAGTATTTCTTTTATTCAATAATGAATAAAATATATTACGTTCTCTTTTATCACATTCATAATTCTTAACAGCTTTGTATATTTTCCATTATTATAGCATTTCATGTCTTTTCAATATTCCATTTTCTTTATGCTTGATACGTTTATTTAAGGATATTTGAATAGTGTGTTAAACAGAATATATCATAGTGCCCCAAGTTGGGAAAGAACAACAGAGAAGAATTCAATATATTCACCGCACTTGTCCCCAGCTGACAAATGTGTTTGATACTTAACAAAGAATGTCATAATGATTGTAATAAGCTTGAATCAGCAGAATACTGTAGAAAGAGTACTAGACCTGAAGACCAGAAACCATGTGTCTGAAATAACACCTCACAAAGTGACTTTGGAAATTTGGACCTACCCACCCATTTAGTGTGAGATAGGTAAAGGAGGGCAGTGCTATGAATGTCTGTTTGGGGTAGTCAGATTATGACTTCTGAGAAATTTTTTGTTGTTGTTGTTCTCCTTAGTTTTCTTTCTGTAACATGAGACACTTTCTCTAGGCTTCTTTGCAATATAAGTTTAGATACAGTTTATACAGTGTTAGCACTGAATGGGCTTATAATGAAGATAAACTAATATAAACATTGTTCTTAATCAGATAAGTTCATCTCAAACTTTCTCTTGAAAAAATATATTTTTTGACCTTGTGAAAGATAATTGCTCTCATTAGGTCTTTGACTTCGACTCTATAAAGCAGTAGAGTATTAACAATGCTGTAGAAATTGTGGGATTGTTATGCAAATACAATTGATCATGCTTTTATAATGTTTTGAAACACACTTCAAAGAAATGTTATAAAATAGAACAGACTATTAAGTATATTTTCTTCTGTGACATACATAATCATTATTCATGTTTGTTTTCTTTGAAAATATTTTTTAAACATTTATATCCTGGGGATTGTTCTAAGATTTTACATTCATTCATTAACTTTTTCACTAAAATTCTATATTATTAGTGTCACTTTACAGATTAGGAAACTCATACAAGAGAACTATATGTTGTACACTAACATACAGTAGGAAACACTACTTACTGCACTGTATGCTTCAGAGTTCATGGGATTATTTCTATTTTAAGTTTACTTTCTGCTTGAATCCTTTAAACATTGAGTTTAAGAAGAGTCTGTTTGAATTATTGTTAAAGAAAAATTAGGAGGGGACAAGATGGCAGGGAAGTAGGAGGAGGCGCCATTTCAACCTGTACCCTAAAGTGAGCTGATTATCTACCAAAGAACTTTGATCACCCACGAAATCAGCCTGAGATCAGAATTATACATGTCTGGATCACTACAGGGGCAGAAGACACCAGTGGGCAGGTAAAGCAGAGTGGGAACGTAGGACTGATATCAGAAGATAAACAAAAGGGGGAGGGAGCCACCAGAGGCGACTGATTGGAAAGTAATACCCCAATATGAGAGTGCCCTGCATCTGGGGACCAGCATTAACTTGGAGACTTGTTGAAAGCACTCAAAGAGAGCAAAGGATCATGGGGAGCAGATTTGTGGGAATCCAGGTGGCTAGGGACAGGGGCTTAAGTCCCAGGACCCAGGACAGCCTCCCCTGGTGCTGAGCCAGAGAGAGTGCAGCGGAGAAACCATGTCTTGGTACCTGAGCTGCCAGTGTGCCTGAGAACTTGTGGGATCCGACTCCTGTGAGGGGCTGGGAGCCTCGCCAGATTCCAGACGGCAGAACACCCAGCCATGCTAACAGAGCCTGAGACATGTGCATAACCCTCACCCTCCCCTGAGAGAGGTGTGTGCAAGCCCGGTGCAAGCTGGAAAGACCAGGCACTCCCAGCCCAGGGCAGTGGGAAAATCTCAGTGTGCCATTGCTGCTTGGAACCTCTCTGGCAGTCTGGAGCTGCCCAGACAGCCGCCGCTGCCGTGGTTTTGGGTACAAGCAAAAGATCCTGCATCCCCGGGGGCCGTGACTCAGAACCTGCTCTGTCATCGGCCAAGGGGGAATTTATTTGGGCTCTGCAGCCAGACTGAGGCTTCTCTCTGAGAGGGAGGTCAGGGTGCAGTTTGCTTTTCTCTAAACCTATAAAAACCATCCAAAGCGGTCAAGGCGAGAGAAAAAAAAGTGAACAAACTTTTTTTTTTCTTTCTTTTTTTTTCTTTCTTTTCTTTTTTCTCTCATTTGGGTGGGGAATCCTGTTTGCTCAGAAGCGTTCCAGGGTGCACCTTGACTGCACCATGGTTGATACATCCAGCTACATCTATTCAGTCATCTCTCACCAAAATGACTAGGAGGAGGAATGCTCAACAGAAGAAAAATTCAGAGGGTGGGCCTTCTGCAACAGAGCTAATGGCTATCAACATAGACAATATGTCAGAAAGAGAATTGAGGCTAACAATTATCCAGGCAATAGCTAGGTTAGAGAAAGCCATGGATGACCAAACAGAATTGATTAGGGCTGAACTGAAAGCAACCAGAGATGATGTTCACAATGTTAGGGCAGAGCTGAAAGCTACCAGGCATTAGGTTCACAATGCTATCAGTGAGGTCCAATCTAATCTAAATTCTCTCAAAGCTAGGGTAACTGAGACAGAAGATAGAATTAGTGATCTGGAGGACAAACAGATAGAGAGAAAGGGTCAGGAGGAAGCCTGGAACTAACAGCTTAGAAGCCATGAAAACAGAATCAGGGAAATAAATGATGCCATGAAACATTCCAATGTCAGACTTATTGGAATCCCTGAAGGGGAGGAGAAAGAAAGAAGTCTAGAAGATATAGTGGAACGATTCCTTCATAAAAATTTTCCCAATCTCGTGAATGGAACCAGCGTTCATGTACTAGAGGCCGAACAGTCTACACCCAAGATTGTAGATTCCAAAAAAAATCAAGGCAACTGATAGTCAAATTGAGGAATCATAATTGTAGATACAATCTCTTGAAAACTGTTAGGACAAAGAGGCTTCTTATGTACAGAGGACAACCCATCAGAATAACGTCAGACCTGTCCACAGAGACCTGGCAAGTTAGAAAGGGTTGGCAAGATATATTCAAGGCACTAAATGAGAAGAACATGCAGCCAATAATACTTAGTCCTGCAAGACTGACATTCAAAATAAATGGAGAGATAAAGAGTTTCCAAGACCGGCAAGGCTTAAAAGATATGCAACCACCAAGACCAAACTGCAAGAAATATTAAGGGGGGGTTCTATAAAAGAGGAAAAATCCTAAGAATAGCATTGAACAGAAATATAGAGACAATCTACAGAAAGAAAGACTTCAAAAGTAACACGATGTCAATAAAAACGTATCTATCAATAATCACTCTCAATGTGAATGGCCTAAATGCTCCCATAAAATGGCATAGGGTTGCAGATTGGATAAAATGACAGGACCTATCCATATGTTGTCTACAAGAGACCCATTTTGAACCTAAAGATACACCCAGACTGAAAGTGAAGGGATGAAGAAGCATCTTTCATGCCAATGGGTCTCAAAAGAAGGCTGGGGTAGCTATTCTCATAGCAGACAAATTAGATTTTAAACTAAAGACTGTAATCAGAGATACAGAAGGACACTACATAATTCTTAAAGGGACTATCCACCAGATGTTCTAACAATTGTAAATATCTATGCCCCCAATATGGGATCAGCTAATTACATAAGAAAACTGTTAATCAAGATAAAAAGCCATATTGATATGAATACATTAATAGTAGGAGATCTTAACACATCTCTCAGAAATAGATCATCGAAGCAGAAAATCAATAAAGAAACAAGGGCATTGAATGACACATTGGACCAGATGGACCTTGTAGATATATACAGAACATCCCACCCTAAAACAACAGAATGCTCATTCTTCTCAAGTGCACATGGAACTTTCTCCAGAATAGACCACATACTGGGTCACAAATCAGGACTCAGCTGATACTGAAAGACTGAAATTATTCCCTGCATATTCTCAGATCACAGTGCTTTGAAACTGGAGCTCAATCACAAGGAAAAGTTCCGAAGGAACTCAAACACCTGGAAGCTAAAGACCACCTTGCTTAATAATGCTTGGATCAACCAGGAGAGCAAAGAAGAACTGAAACAATTCATGGAAACCAATGAGAATGAAGACACTTCAGCCCAAAATCTATGGGTTACAGCAAAGGTGGTCCTAAGGGGGAAATACATAGCCATCCAAGCCTCCCTCAAAAAAATTGAAAAATCCAGAATACAACAGCTGTCTCTACACCTTAAAGAACAACAAATTAAGACAATTTCACACATATGAAGGGAAATAATCAAGATTAGAATTGAGATCAATGAGGTAGAAACCAGAGATACAGTAGAACATATCAATGAAACTAGAAGCTGGTTTTTTGAAAGAATCAATAAGATCGATAAACCATTGGCCACCCTAATCCAAAAGAAAAGAGAGAAAGCCCAAATTAATAAAATTATGAATGAAAAGGGAGAGATCACAACTAACACCAAGGAAGTAGAAACAATCATCAGAAGTTATTATCAACAGTTATATGCCAATAAGCTAAGCAACCTTGATGAAATGGATGCATTCCTGAAAAACTATAAACTCCCAAAATTGAACCTAGAAGAAATTGACAACCTGAAGAGACTGATATCTAGTAACAAGATTGAAGCAGTGATCAAAAACTTCCCAAAAAACAAGAGCCCAGGACCTGACGGATTCCCTGGGGAATTCTACCAAACCTTCAAAGAAGAAATAACACCTATTCTCCTGAAGCTGTTTCAAAAAATTGAAGCAGAAGGAAAACTTCCAGACTCTTTCTATGAAGCCAGCATTACCCCGATCCCCAAACCAGGCAAAGACCTTACCAAAAAGTAGAATTTCAGACCAATATCAATGATGAATATGGATGCTAAGATTCTCAACAAGATCCTAGCAAACAGGATCCAACAGCACATTAAAAAGATTATCCACCATGACCCATTGGATTTCATCCCTGGGCTACAAGGATGGTTCAACATTTGCAAATCAATCAATGTGATAGAACAAATCAATAAGAGAAGAGAGAAGAGCCACATGGTCCTCTCAATTGAAGCAGAAAAAGCATTTGACAAAATCCAGCATCCATTCCTGATTAAAACTCTTCAAAGTATAGGGATAGAGGGAACATTTCTGAACTTCATAAATTCTATCTATGAAAGACCCACAGCAAATATCATCATCAATGGGAAAGAGCTTACAGCCTACTGTTGAGATCAGGAACACAAGGATGCCCACTCTCAACACTCTTGTTCAACATAGTATTAGAAGTCCTAGCAACAGCAATCAGACAACAAAGAGAAACAAAAGGTATCCAAATTGGCAATGAAGAAGTCAAACTCTCTCTCTTTGCCGATGACATGATTCTTTATATGGAAAACCCAAAAGACCAGGTGGTGGGTATTGGAGATGGCACATATTGCATGTAGCACTGGGTGTGGTGCAAAAACAATGCATACTGTTATGCTGAAAATAAATAAATAAAATTAAAAATAAAAAGAAAGATTATCCCACTCTATGTCAAACGGTGTACTAGTCATTAGACTAGTGATGGATTTGGAAATATGCTCACTTCCTTCATGGAACCTTTATTCTAGTGGGCATCAACAAAGCAAATAGATGGCATAAGTAGTACAAAGGAAGTTGATTATAGGTGAGATATATAACATTTTAGGTGGGTGTTTATTTGACACACAGTGATTAAGTAGATGTATCTCTAAAGAGAACTACTTAAAATAAGATTTAAAGGGCAAAAGTAAGAAATGCTTACAAGAAATAGGAAAAGGCATTTTATCCAGAGGAAACATATTCAAAGGCTTTGTGACTGGTGTGGCTGTAGCAAGGTCACTGAGGAAGGCATGAAATGGGATGTGGTTCAACCATGCATGGCCTTAAAAGAACGTTGTAAAATATTTGATTTTTATTTTCATTCAAACAGGAATCTATTCAAAGTTATTTGTTGTTAGTTTATTTTATCTTATTGCTTTATTCAATAAATTATCTTTTCTCTAAATTTTGTAAATTTTCTTTAATGATAATTTTATAATCCGAAAAATATTGCAAGGCCTCTGATTATAGCTTAGACATGTAAAGAACTTGGGACACATCACTCTCATTAGAATAGAAAAAGATGAACAAATTGAAAATTAATAACTTGGAATCAATAGAAAACTAAACATAGAGCAAACTACCACCCAAAAATCTGGACAGCATGGTGCATTCAGAGACTTATAGACCTAATTACATGGAACAGAAGTTGCAAAAAGTCACAAAATGGAACTCTTAAATGACAATTTTGACAAATTTCTGGAAATTCATTATAGCTGGGCATGTGTCAGAAATGTCCCTGGAGCCATAGCCTTAGAGGAGCCACAAACTTTTATGGTCATTACCTCTAGGAACCTCATCAAGTTCTCACAGTGAAGATCTAAGAAAGATTCCTTCAGAGCTCGGGCAAGGAGAATAGAAAAGTGGCCATTGTTAAACATCTTGGTTTTTCTCCATAATTCCAAGACAAGGACTTTGAGCTTAGAAAGTAGAATCCTCCATACATTAGCCCTCTAGTCTTCATTTCTCACTTAGAGTGGAAGAGCACATAATCAATGAGGAAGATGGCTTCAAGTAAATAGACTGGAAATGATAAGCTAGGGAAATAAATGGGGGCAGGGGACACACACACACACCAAAAAACAAAAACAAAAACAAACAACAACAACAACAACACACACACACACATACACATACACAAAACACACCAGATTATTGGAGAAGGGACAGAAGCTCTAGTAAAGACTATGAGTAAGATGGCTTTAAAATCCCCTTAGCCTAATTAAACCATAATCAGGCTTTTTCTTGACTCTTGGCCTCTGATTGCTTTTTTCTTGTAGCACTTAGTTTATAGAGATTGCAATTATACATTTTTTCTCTGTCCTTTTGGGATCTAAATCTTAAAAAAAAAAAAAAAAAAAATCAAATCTGTTCAAAAGCCTCTTGCCAGGATTTTCTCAAGGAGCTAGGAACCACCCTATTGAAATATAATCATTATTAAACTATTGGGAGGTTATTGAATCTTTCCATGGCTCAGTTTCTTCTTTAAAGTAATAATAGATCTAATTCAGTTCTATGAATATTAAATATTATTTACGCAGTCAACAATAAAAGCCCAGTAAACAGTGGACACTATTATTAGTAAATATTTTAAGGGAGAAAATCAACTATTCATGTATATGGAAGGAGAAACTAAATTAAATTTTATTATATTTGGCAGAGGCTTTAGCCCACTGAGCCAACCCCATCAATTTCATTATATTTGGGAAAATAAATATATAATATACAAAATCTGTATTGTAAATATAATACAGATAGCTAGGAGTTTCAGAAGCAAAGGAATAGAAGGGCTATTGTTTTAGAAAAGAAAGCAAGGAGCTATAGAGAGTTGAAATAAATTTTCAAGTTGCTTTTCCTGAAGAATATTTAATGATCCTGGGATAAGACAAACAGCCTCTGTAAAGAAAAACAGAGTTTTAGTTGTTTTGTTGTGTTGATTTAAGTATATTTAAAATTTGCAAACTGATAGGTGATATGCTAGGAAAAAAAAAGATGTGGAAATGAGTCAAAATTTTTGCATGGTTAAGTCTTGGACAGAAGTATAAATTAACCATAGATTCAGCCTTAATAGAACTGCTGATTCCCATCTGTCTCCGATAGGATTAGGTTAAACAGCCCCCAGTATTTCTGCTAGTCTTAATCCTTCTTAAATATCATTATCTAGATCCTCAACACTTTTTACATATGAGCCCCACCATTCAAGCATTCAATGGAAGCTCACTATGTATTCCAGACAGGCTTTTTACTACTGCAAGTGAAAACTTATAATAGAAGTAGACCTAGAGGTGGTGTATACATTCGCATAAACAGATAAAAACTTTATATAACTTTGATTAGTATATTCAGGATAAAAAAGGAAAATCTGTAGAAAATAGGCAAAAAGATAATTTTACCAGAGAATTGGATTCGAGAAGTAATAACGAAAATAAACATCTTAAAACTGAAACAAAAAATAACTACAGCTAAATAACTCATTATGTCATTATCACATAATGTAACTCATTATAATAATGTAAGTCAGTATAATCATGTAACTCATAATAATAACTCATTATCTTAACCCTTTAAGAATGCCAGAGTCTCAGAATTAGTGAACTAGAATTCAGGTTGCTAGAATTCAGGTTGCTTTCTAAACTGAAAGAAAAAACAAACAAACAAATGAAGAGAAAATAGAGAATGTACTGAACAGTTCTAACATAAGTAGAATCAGAATTAGGCATAGAATGGAAAGGGAAAGAATAGGTGGAACACTTACTGGATAAATTACTTTCCAGACTAAAAGAAAAATATAAAATAGCCCATACTTAAGCAATTTTTTAGTGAAATCTTTTAGACCAATTTGGTCAAATAGAGAAAAATGATAAAATAACAGGAGAAACAATGCATAATTCATTCTAAAGAGTGACAATAAAACATATTTAAATAAAAAGCATATTAATATGAAGAAAATAGTAAGACCTCTTTATAGTCCTAAAATTATTTCTATCTTTTTTAAAAATCCCCTTCAAAATAAAATATGAAATGATATCATGTAAACAAACTTTGAGAGAATCTGTTTCACGTAGAGCAACAGAACACTAAATGCACAGTATATTAGAAGGAGATTTATAAGAAATAAAGTGATAGCAGAAGGATTGAGGGAAACAGAGAAGAATGAAGAACAAGTAATAAGTAAATATGCGACATAAAAATCTCTTTGCTTATATAAATAGGTATATAGCTCACATATGTGATATATATATAAATGCTCATTTAAAATATATGTAGACATAAGCCATATGGAAGAAATAACAAACTGGGAGACAAGGGCAAGTGGATTTTGTATTCTATAGTTTTAGTAGTATTAGGGAAGTTATAAAAGTGAATGTTTTTATTATACTATTAAGGTCAAGAATGTATGTTGTAACTCCAAGGTAACCATTGAAAAAACAGTAAAACAGTATATAAGTTAATAGATAAAAATCATAACAAATATTCTCAAGTCAAAAGAAGGTAGTGAAGGAGAAAAAAAGCAGCAACAACAAAAAAGAAAAACAAAAACAAAAACAAAAAAGTTAAAATAAAAATTGATGTATAAGAAACTTACCTGATATATAAGAATAGATAAAACTATAGATGCCTGGGTGGCTCAGTGTTGTAAGTGCCCAATTCTTGATTTCTGCTCAGATCCTGATCTCCTGGTTGTGAGATTGAGACCCATGTGGGGATTTGTGCTGAGTGTGGAGCTGGTTGTGATTTTCTCTTTCCTTCTTCCTCTGCTCCCTGTGCAGCACCCCCATGCTCTCTCTCCCCCTCTCTAAAATTAACATAAAAGAAAAAAAATAATAAAGAATAGCTAAAATTACATGCAAAAAGATGGAAAAAGATACAGCATACAAACACTTCTAAAAATACATTTATGTATTTATACTATTGAAGGAAGAAGCATAGAGTGGATGTTCACATTGATAAATATAAAAATTTCCCCAAGGAGGTAACAATGTTCTGAATCTGAATATACTGAATAGCAGTTTAAATACATGAAACTGAAGGTGTTAATAAAAGAAATGGACAAACCCACAATTGTAATAAGAAACTAACATACTCAATAGGTAAAATAGGTCATAAAAATTCAGTTGTAGTTTAATAGACATGTACAACAAATTCAATATCACAAACAAAATGTTGAGCAAAGAAGCCAGACATATAACATGATTTCTTTTAGATTTCAAAAGCAGGTAAAGCTTATCTACGGTCTACCAAGGGAAGGGTTAATCTTGAATGTATGAACTCTTCATTAAACACCTCCATAACCCATTATGATTATAGAGGCCACAAGAACTCTTGAGGTGTGGGACATTTTCTGTCACTACCCATGGTACTGATGATATGGATGCATTCACTTGAATAAAATTCAAGTTGTACAATTGATTATGCACCTTATAACATTTTCTTGAAAACACCCATGAATAAACACACTGCACAAATGCAAAAATCATTTCATGCTTAAAGAATACAACAGCAGCTTGCTTTTGAGATGGAAAAGAACCAAAATATCTCCAGCATTTTGAGAATTTTAAAGAAATGTCAGGATACTGTCAGAATTTGTTTTAAAAACTTTTCTTTGTATTACTCATATCAATATCACATTGAGCCACTAAAATAATTTTAAGAACATAGCTTGATTCTCTTTCCCACCCTAGGAAGAAGGAAGACTTAACTGTCTCATCAAAAACTGCTTAGAAGGGATGCTTGGGTTGCTAGGTCAGTGAAGCATCTGCCTTCAGCTCAGGTCATGATCCCAGGGTCCTGGGATTGAGCTCCATGTCTGGCTTTTTGCTCAACAGGGAGTACGCTTCTCCCTTTCCCTTTCACCCCTCCCTCTGTTCCTGCTCTTTCTCTCCTAAATACATCCATGCATACATACATACATAGATACAAAACTTGGAAAATCTTTTTTGCCAGAGGAAAAACAGTCAATTGATGTTCTAAAAACACATTGGCCAAAGAAAATGATAGCCATTACATTTCAGCTCTCTCTCTCCAATCACATATCCACCCACTTCTGTTTCTTTAAACACAATGCTTGATTATCCTACCTGACACAACATAACTATTTCATATAAATCAAAACCCCACTCAACTCGTTCTCAAAGGAGAAAAGAACCAAAGTTCAATTACTGCTGGAAGTTAAGAGTCCAAGATCTTTAAGCAGTGTTCATTTCTTCTTGTTTTGAATTACTATGTATCTGTTTTGTACATATCTATAAACAAAGGATTTTGAAAAAATTAAAATAAATTTTAAAAAATTAAATAAATAAAATGAAAATAAAATGGAATTGTGATTATAAATTTAGGAGCTACCACAATATGCATAGATATTTAATTAATGGAAGTAGATAATGTCACTTAGGGCTGAGTATAAAGAGAAATTTGAGGATTTACTCCAGGAGCACACCGAATTTCAGTGGTTCAGGGTAGCACAATCAGACAAAGAGAAAGAATTTCCAATGGAGCAGTACAAAATCAAAATGTATTATTAGGAAAACAAGTAAATACATGTTTCAAGGTTGCATGATCAACTATTCTAAACACTACTGAAAAAATGACCATTCCTTTTAGTAATTTAGAGTCTATAGTTGATTTTGACACATCCATTCAAGTAAAATACTTGGTTAAAAAGTCAGTGTGTGAAGCTGGAGGATGGAATGTGGTCAGGTGAGACCATGAGCATTTATAACCCAAAGAGTTAACAGTAAAGAGTATATATGGATAAAAATATGGGATTAAAGTAAATACACATATCAAAATAATCCTCCCATATCCTCCATCATTTATACACACTATGGATCAGTCAAATTGGAGAGAGCAGTGAAATGAGATAATTTACACCACTGGTATCTTTGCAGTATCTTTGCAGAATCAATCACATTGATTTACATTTTTTTAAAGACTTTATTTATTTGAGAGAGAGGGCCAGCGGAAAGGAGAAGGAGAATCTGAAGCAGACTCTCCACTGAGCATACAGCCTGATGCAGGGCTCGATCCCACAACTGTGAGATTATGATCTGAGCTGAAACCATGAGTCTGAGATTTAACAGATTGAGCCCCCAGATGCCCTCTGATTTACATTTGTGGTAGTTATAGAGAACTGGCAGTTAACACTTAGTGATATTTACTATAAAAATCATTAGCACGGGGTAGGGATTTGCTATTTTTTAAGTACATCTACTCTGACTAATATTGCAATGGAGAAATCATGTGATTGGCTTCTGCATACTACCAAGCCTACTATGAGTTTGGCTTAGATCAAAACTCTCCTTAACACTTCTGGACAATTCTTCTATCTAATGAGTCATGAGGAACTCAGGTATCCAGAAACTAATGTTGATTTAAGAGTATTTTCCATAATCTCTGAAAGATTAGGGTGTTTTCCTTTTGTTAATACATACACACCCAGCGAAGTATCCTCAGGACATTTGACTGAAGTTTTGAAATGACATGTAACATGTTGTTTTTTTACACTACTATTATAGGATCTTTCCTTAACTTTTTTAGCTTTAACGGGGTTCTGTCCGGGACTGTGAATTGACTCTAAATAATTCAGATATGGGGGATGGATTATTTATTAATTTTATTGGCTCAAGTCAAACCTATGTTTACATTATCTTAAGTGTTTTATGGTTGTTTCTTTTGTCATTTGTTATTAAAAATTGGCTTCCATCTATTTTGGCCCTATCGTGCCAGTAGATTGAACCATTCTGATAACCACGAAAGTGCTGCCTTTTGTGGCAATATGCCTTTTCTCTGATGGCACTCTTTCTATCTAACCTTTGTCACTCTGAACTCTGTGATCTTTATTAAAAATAGCTCATTTCAAATGGTGGTCCCGTACCTGTCTCACAACCACAAAGTGCTATTCATGGTAAGGTTTCAGTGTTCTCTATATTTTATTGAGTTAGTTTATCAATTGTTTATTAAATGCTACTATATATCAGGCTCTATTCTAGACACATTCAATAGTGAACCAAAGAGGGGAAAAAAAAAAAAAAAAGCCTTGTTCTCATAGAGTTTACATTCCTTTTGAGAAACTCAAATAATAAAAAGTAAAGTACAGAGTATGTCAGAAAGTTACTATATGTGCTTTGGAAATTTGGAAAAAAAAAAAAAACAGAGAAGGCAGGAAGGCAGTGAGAAGTATTGGGAGAATATGATGTAATTTTAAATGAGATGTACAGGAAAGATCTCACTGAAAATATGGCATTTAAAGCATATTAAAAAAGAGCTGGAGATGAGGAAATAAGCCACGTGGGAAATGGGACTGTGTGCAGGTACCAAAAGTCACATCAAATGCCAACACCCTGAACTAAGACTTTCCTGGAATGTTCGAGAAAGAGTAAGGAGTCAGGTGTGGTTGGAATTGAAGGAGAGAACAGAGTTAAGTACATAAGGAATAGAGGTTGGGGAATAGATCAGGCTCAATTCATCCTCATTTTCTTTCCATTACCATCTCATCACTATCCTGGGGAGTTTTGGAAATTTTGTATGACTTCTCCAAATGGACATTGGGACTAATGAAAGGGTAGTTCAGTGTTTCAAAGATTTTATAAATGTTTCTTTGATTTGTCTTGAGAAGCCACGTATATAAACTTTCAGATTTTTTTTTTCCTATCCAGGCAATTTTGTGTATCATCACTGAATAGTATTCCATAAATAGATGTACTACAGTGTAATTAGTCACCATTGAAGCATAGCTAGCTATTTCCTGTTGAGTCTATTATGAAGGAAGTTGCTATAAACACTCAAGTAGAGGATTTTGTGTGATCATGCCTTTGTTTCTCTAGAATACATGCCCAAGAATTCAATTACTGAGATATATAGTATTTGCAGGTTTAATTTTTTAATAGCAACTGCCAAACTTCCAGGAAAGCTATACCATTTTACATTCTGGAGAGCAGTGTATGAGCAATCCTTTTTGTCAACAAAGTTACCCACATTTGATGTTGTCCCTATTTATTTCAGCCAAGAGATAACTTAGGAGTCTAGACTGCTTGAGACAAGACAAGTCATATTTTTAAAATAATATGCTGCATCATTTCCAAATGGGTTTATGTTTATAGAACAATTGAAAAATTTTCATATACCCTCTGTAGATCTTTATAGGCAGATAACATTAGAGGGTACTTCAGCAATTTCCAAATGATAAATTCATTCCAGCAGCTTAACCTCCGTAAGGCATTAAAATCCTTCTTCCACAAAACTCTAACAAATTTCTGTTAACTTTATGTTATAGGAGTAGTCACTGAGTCTACATTTGTAGAACTAACCCAGCAAATATGAAATCTTTGTCATACTTCAATACTACCATATTAAATTCAGATTTCCGGATAAGTACACTCATACTAATACATATAACTCAAATGAAAAGTATTTTTATCTTACGTTCTCAGCCTCAGAATCCATTTCTATTTGTGTGCCCCACATTTTGCCTGTATATGAAATGTTTTCGTTTTTCTGCGTAACTTTTTCTATGTTAAATTTTGACTTGTAATTTATACATTGATAGATGCTGATATTAAAGTTTAGTTATAGATCTGTATACATGAGAAGTGGAGGTGAACTTAACTTTTTGCAACCTAACACTCAATAGACAATTAGGCAGAATGATTACTGAGACTGAGGCACCATCATTATGCAGGAGGAAAAAAAAAGAACTGGTAAGAAAATCTCATTAATCATGTATGTCTTTGGTTTTTGAATAATCCCATGTATTTCCATTTCAAATTATGGAGTTCTGGTGTTTCTAAATCACTGTCTTATTCTTTATTTACTAAGGTTTTAAATGATGTGAATTCAACTGATGCTAAACTCTGGCTTAGTATTCCAGGTGTGAGGGAGAATTTATTTTGATGTTCTTTTAAACACCCTAGAGCCTGAGGCAAACATTTAGACACCTGAGTTTGTCATTCTCTTTAACTTGACTGAACTCTTATGAATATTCTTTTCCTGCAACAGTAGATTGCTATCAAGATTCTTCACAATCTTGATAGCAATCTATGGCAGTGGTCACTTGGCTCCCCAGGATTTGTTTATCATAGGTGTTTCATAAAGAATGCTCACTAATGACATTTTAGTTAAACATTTTGCTCCTTGATGACATTTACTGAAAAAAATCCACCCCTCCCACCATTACACGTGTAATTTCATGGCAATTGAGCCCAAACCACACCAACTGCTTGATCACAAATTACCTCTTCCTAAATTCTCTCTGGTTCCAGTTCTTGACACTTGTTTGTGTTAATTTTTATAACAACAAGTCTTTTATAGGTAAGTGACTGAAACAAATGCTAGCTGAATTCATGAAAGGAATATTGTATTAGTCAGAATTCTCCAGAGAAATAGAACCAATAGAATATGCAGAGAAACAGACACAAAACTCCCCTGAGAAATAGAAATGTATAAGATATCTATATAGGCTCTCTCTCTCTCTCCTGTTTGTGGAGGCTGCCAGTCTAATCTGAAATTTATAGGGGAAACCAACAGACTGGATATATTGGGAAGAGCTCCAGTCTCTCTAGTCTGAAGACAAAATTCCTTTTTTCTTAGGAAGCCTTCAACTTTAGTCTTAAGACCTTCAGTTGATTCAGTAAGGCATCTGCATTATGGAGTATAATCTGCTTTATTCGATGTACTGATTTAAATGTTAATTATATCTAAAAAGTAGTTTCTCAGCAACATCTGGATTGGTATTTAACAAATCTGAGTGGCATGACCTAGATTAGCTGACAGAAAACTGACTATCATGAATATATTAGAATATACATGTAGCTTAAATATTGCAAGGGGGTTTAAAAACCAGGTGCAGGAATAGAAACCAGGCTGAATACTGGAAGCTTTAGCATGTCTACCTATATCTACCTATATTTGATTCCTTAGGGACTCAGGCTGTCCAAATCTACCAAAGGCATTATGGACTGTCACTGTTCTGGTGCAAGCTTCATCTTCTTTGAACTACCAAAGCCACCACTCATGCTACTCTGCTTGACCTATAGGCACATTAACACTAGGAAGAGATTTTGTGGTCTTAGATTTCTTCTATAATTTCAGTTATTCCTACATTTTTAAAATATAAACATCAATAAATTACTATATTTCAGAATGTTTTTGAATATTATGGATATGGAAGATAGAAACAAAGATCTCTGATCTTCTGGAACTTGCACCATACAAGGGAGTAATAGACAATAAGCAGAATAAATACACAGATAAGTGCATAGAGATAAATACATCAGGGAATGTGACTGTTAGTCTACTGCATTCAAAACTGTAGTCTTACTGTGAAGGTGATATTGCATAGAATTTTCATGAGGAAATGAGGGAAAAAATGAAATTATTTGTGTTAAGAGTCTAGACTGCTTGAGAACTGGTAGGGCACGTTAAAGACTTGGCTCTTTCCTTAAGAGCAAGGACAATATTTGAGGATTTTACTCATAGGAGGGACAGGACTTGGGTTTAACACAATCCCTCTAGTTGCTGGATAGAAAATGCTGAAGGGAGGGACGCCTAGGTGGTTCAGTTGGTTAAGCAGCTGCCTTCGGCTCAGGTCATGATCCCAGCGTCCTGGGATCGAGTCCCACATCGGGCTCCTTGCTAGGCAGGGAGCCTGCTTCTCCCTCTGCCTCTGCCTGCCATTCTGTCTGCATGTGCTTGCTCTATCCCCTCTCTCTCTGATAAATAAATAAAAGTCTTAAAAAAAAAAAAAAAAAGAAAATGCTGAAGGGAAACAAGAGCCAAAGCACTGAAAACACTGAAGTGAGCATTCTGATATGATAGGAAGAGAGAAGTATTCAGATCAAAAACATATTTTGAAGGTAGGAACATTAGCACTTGCTGCTGAACTAGATGTAATGTCTGTATTAAACAGTCAGATGCTATTCTGAAGCATGTGTTTTGAAGAACTGGAAAGACGGAGTTGCTCTAAATTATGAAGAGTGATTTTCAGAAGTTCAATCTTGGGCTTGTTAAATTTGTGATGCCTATTAGAGGTACACGTAGGGAGATTTAGTGCGTAGATACCCATTTCTGTAATCAAGGGTAGAAACCCAGGCTTGGCAAAGAAGAAAACAGGTAGATGTAAAGGCCAAGGAGCTAAAGGAGGTCACCAAGTAAGTAAATATAGATAGAGAGGAGATCCAAAGGCTAAGTCTCAAGTTCTATCTTGATTAAAGACTTGGAGGAAGGGGAGATTCAGCTATAAGAAGTCTTTTATATAGGGGTCACTTATATAAAGCAAGAAACAAAGTATTCTCCCCTTCAGTATTATCTACACAGCAGCCAGAGAGATCTTGTTAAACACAAGTCATAAAAATCTACTTAAAATCCTCAAATATAACTCCATCTTTTTCAGAGAGTGTATTCAAAAGAAAGAAAGTAATTGGTCTTTAAAAGGCCCAGAGAAAACAATGAGAACAAACATAGTGAAATGCTTGGTTTTTAGCAAACCGATAGTCATTGTTGATGTTGACAAGAATGGTTTCAGTGGTGTCATCAGAAAAAATCCTGTTTGAAATGGAGTCAAGAGAAATTGGAGAGAATTTAGTCATTGTGTTCAAGCAAATATATCAATGACTTCTTTTAAAAGGTAGTAGAGAATGAATATAGAAGTCTGAAAAGGTGACATGTAATTAAATAAGGCTCCTTTTCACAGAGGAGAAATCATAATAATGATCCAATTAAGAGAAAAAAATGGTGACACGGGGAGTTATGTTAGCATTGCTGGAGCAATATTCTTGTGTTAGCAACTATATATATGACCTCATGTAAAAATAGAAGGTGAGAGTGGAGGAGTCAAGATGGTGGAGAAGTAGCAAGCTGAGACTGCTTCAGCTAGCCGGAGATCAGCTAGATAGCTTATCTAAAGATTGCAAACACCTGAAAATCCATTGGAAGATCGAAGAGAAGAAGAACAGCAATTCTGGAAACAGAAAAACAACCACTTTCTGAAAGGTAGGACCGGCGGAGAAGTGAATCCAAAGCGACGGGAAGATAGACCCCGGGGGGAGGGGCCGGCTCCCGGCAAGCGGCGGAGCAACCGCGCACAAAATCAGGACTTTTAAAAGTCTGTTCCGCGGAGGGACATCGCTCCAGAGGCTAAACCGGAGCGAAGCCCACGCGGGGTCAGCGTGGCCTCAGGTCCCGCAGGGTCACAGAAGGATCGGGGGTGTCTGAGTGTCGCAGAGCTTGCGGGTATTGGAACGGGAAAGCCGGCTACAGAGACAGAGCCGACAGTAAGCTCGCAGCTCCGTGTTACCTTGAACCGGTCGCAGGCTCGGTGAGCTCGGAGCGCGGCCGGAGGTCAGGCAGACGGGAGTAACTGGGCGCTGTTCTCTGAGGGCGCACTGAGGAGTGGGGCCCTGGGCTCTCGGCTCCTCCGGGCCGGAGACCAGGAGGCCGCCATTTGTATTCCCGTCCTCTGGAACTCTACGGAAAGCGCTCAGGGAACAAAAGCTCCTGAAAGCAAACCCGAGCGGATTACTCACCCCGGCCCCGGGTAAGGGCGGTGTAATTCCGCCTGGGGCAAAGACACTTGAAAATCACTACAACAGGCCCCTCCCCCAGAAGATCAACAAGAAATCCAGCCGAGACCAAGCTCACCTACCAAGGAGTGCGGTTTCAATACCAAGGAGAGCAGCAGAATTCCAGAGGAGGAGAAAGCCAAGCACGGAACTCATGGCTTTTTTCCTGTGATTTTTTTTAGTCTTGCAGTTAATTTAATTTTTTCTTTTTCATTTTTTTTTTTTTTTCTCGCCTTCGGGTAAAATTTTTTTTTTTTTTAACTGTTACCTTTTTCTTTTTTAACGATTTTTTACTAGTTTATCTAATATATATATATATTTTTTTACATTTTTCTTAGGTGTTTTCTTTTTTAAAAAAAAATTCTTTTCTTTTTTTTTTTTTTTTTTTTTTTCTTTTTTCTTTCTTCCTTTTTGAACCTCTTTTTATCCCCTTTCTCCCCACTCACGATTTTGGATCTCTTCTAATTTGGCTAAAGCATATTTTCCTGGGGTTGTTGCCACCCTTTTAGTATTTTACTTGCCCCTTCATTTACTCTTATCTGGACAAAATGACAAGACGTAAAAATTCACCACAAAAAAAAGAACAAGAGGCAGTACCGAAGGCTAGGGACCTAATCAATACAGACATCGGTAATATGTCAGATCTAGAGTTCAGAATGACAATTCTCAAGGTTCTAGCCGGGCTCGAAAAAGGCATGGAAGATATTAGAGAAACCCTCTCGAGAGATATAAAAGCCCTTTCTGGAGAAATAAAAGAACTAAAATCTAACCAAGTTGAAATCAAAAAAGCTATTAATGAGGTGCAATCAAAAATGGAGGCTCTCACTGCTAGGATAAATGAGGCAGAAGAAAGAATTAGTGATATAGAAGACCAAATGACAGAGAATAAAGAAGCTGATCAAAAGAGGGACAAACAGCTACTGGACCACGAGGGGAGAATTCGAGAAATAAGTGACACCATAAGACGAAACAACATTAGAATAATTGGGATTCCAGAAGAAGAAGAAAGTGAGAGGGGAGCAGAAGGTATACTGGAGAGAATTATTGGGGAGAATTTCCCCAATATGGCAAAGGGAACAAGCATCAAAATTCAGGAGGTTCAGAGAATGCCCCTCAAAATAAATAAGAATAGGCCCACACCCCGTCACATAATAGTAAAATTTACAAGTCTCAATGACAAAGAGAAAATCCTGAAAGCAGCCCGGGAAAAGAAGTCTGTAACATACAATGGTAAAAATATTAGATTGGCAGCTGACTTATCCACAGAGACCTGGCAGGCCAGAAAGAGCTGGCATGATATTTTCAGAGCACTAAACGAGAAAAACATGCAGCCAAGAATACTATATCCAGCTAGGCTATCATTGAAAATAGAAGGAGAGATTAAAAGCTTCCAGGACAAACAACAACTGAAAGAATTTGCAAATACCAAACCAGCTCTACAGGAAATATTGAAAGGGGTCCTCTAAGCAAAGAGAGAGCCTACAAGTGGTAGATCAGAAAGGAACAGAGACCATATACAGTAACAGTCACCTTACAGGCAATACAATGGCACTAAATTCATATCTCTCAATAGTTACCCTGAATGTGAATGGGCTAAATGCCCCTGTCAAAAGACACAGGGTATCAGAATGGATAAAAAAACAAAACCCATCTATATGTTGCCTCCAAGAAACACATTTTAAGCCCGAAGACACCTCCAGATTTAAAGTGAGGGGGTGGAAAAGAATTTACCATGCTAATGGACATCAGAAGAAAGCAGGAGTGGCAATCCTTATATCAGATCAATTAGATTTTAAGCCAAAGACTGTAATAAGAGATGAGGAAGGACACTATATCATACTCAAAGGGTCTGTCCAACAAGAAGATTTAACAATTTTAAATATCTATGCCCCCAACGTGGGAGCAGCCAACTATATAAACCAATTAATAACAAAATCAAAGAAACACATAAACAACAATACAATAATAGTAGGGGACTTTAATATTCCCCTCACTGAAATGGACAGGTCATCCAAGCAAAAGATCAGCAAGGAAATAAAGGCCTTAAATGACACACTGGACCAGATGGACATCACAGATATATTCAGAATATTTCATCCCAAAGCAACAGAATACACATTCTTCTCTAGTGCACATGGTACATTCTCCAGAATAGATCACATCCTCGGTCCTAAATCAGGACTCAACCGGTATCAAAAGATTGGGATCATTCCCTGCATATTTTCAGACCACAATGCTCTAAAGCTAGAACTCAACCACAAAAGGAAGTTTGGAAAGAACCCAAATACATGGAGACTAAAGAGTATCCTTCTAAAGAATGAATGGGTCAACCGGGAAATTAAAGAAGAACTGAAAAAAATCATGGAAACAAATGATAATGAAAATACAACGGTTCAAAATCTGTGGGACACAACAAAGGCAGTCCTGAGAGGAAAATATATAGCGGTACAAGCCTTTCTCAAGAAACAAGAAAGGTCTCAGGTACACAACCTAACCCTACACCTAAAGGAGCTGGAGAAGGAACAAGAAAGAAACCCTAAGCCCAGCAGGAGAAGAGAAATCATAAAGATCAGAGCAGAAATCAATGAAATAGAAACCAAAAAAACAATAGAACAAATCAACGAAACTAGGAGCTGGTTCTTTGAAAGAATTAATAAAATTGATAAACCCCTGGCCCGACTTATCAAAAAGAAAAGAGAAAGGACCCAAATAAATAAAATCATGAATGAAAGAGGAGAGATCACAACTAACACCAAGGAAATACAAACTATTATAAGAACATACTATGAGCAACTCTACGGCAATAAATTTGACAATCTGGAAGAAATGGATGCATTCCTAGAAACATATAAACTACCACAACTGAACCATGAAGAAATAGAAAGCCTGAACAGACCCATAACCAGTAAGGAGATTGAAACAGTCATTAAAAATCTCCAAACAAACAAAAGCCCAGGGCCAGACGGCTTCCCGGGGGAATTCTACCAAACATTTAAAGAAGAACTAATTCCTATTCTCCTGAAACTGTTCCAAAAAATAGAAATGGAAGGAAAACTTCCAAACTCATTTTATGAGGCCAGCATCACCTTGATCCCAAAACCAGACAAGGATCCCACCAAAAAAGAGAGCTATAGACCGATATCCTTGATGAACACAGATGCGAAAATACTCAACAAAATACTAGCCAATCGGATTCAACAGTACATTAAAAAGATTATTCACCACGACCAAGTGGGATTTATTCCAGGGCTGCAAGGTTGGTTCAACATCCGCAAATCAGTCAATGTGATACAACACATCAATAAAAGTAAGAACAAGAACCATATGATACTCTCAATAGATGCTGAAAAAGCATTTGACAAAGTACAACATCCCTTCCTGATCAAAACTCTTCAAAGTGTAGGGATAGAGGGCACATACCTCAATATCATCAAAGCCATCTATGAAAAACCCACCGCAAATATCATTCTCAATGGAGAAAAACTGAAAGCTTTTCCGCTAAGGTCAGGAACACGGCAGGGATGTCCATTATCACCACTGCTATTCAACATCGTACTAGAGGTCCTAGCCTCAGCAATCAGACAACAAAAGGAAATTAAAGGCATCCAAATCGGCAAAGAAGAAGTCAAATTATCACTCTTCGCAGATGATATGATACTATATGTGGAAAACCCAAAAGACTCGACTCCAAAACTGCTAGAACTTATACAGGAATTCAGTAAAGTGTCAGGATATAAAATCAATGCACAGAAATCAGTTGCATTTCTCTACACCAACAGCAAGACAGAAGAAAGAGATATTAAGGAGTCAATCCCATTTACAATTGCATCCAAAACCATAAGATACCTAGGAATAAACCTAACCAAAGAGACACAGAATCTATACTCAGAAAACTATAAAGTACTCATGAAAGAAATTGAGGAAGACACAAAGAAATGGAAAAATGTTCCATGCTCCTGGATTGGAAGAATAAATATTGTGAAAATGTCTATGCTACCTAAAGCAATCTACACATTTAATGCAATTCCTATCAAAGTACCATCCATCTTTTTCAAAGAAATGGAACAAATAATTCTAAAATTTATATGGAACCAGAAAAGACCTCGAATAGCCAAAGGGATATTGAAAAAGAAAGCCAACGTTGGTGGCATCACAATTCCGGACTTCAAGCTCTATTACAAAGCTGTCATCATCAAGACAGCATGGTACTGGCACAAAAACAGACACATAGATCAATGGAACAGAATAGAGAGCCCAGAAATAGACCCTCAACTCTATGGTCAACTAATCTTCGACAAAGCAGGAAAGAATGTCCAATGGAAAAAAGACAGCCTTTTCAATAAATGGTGCTGGGAAAATTGGACAGCCACATGCAGAAAAATGAAATTGGACCATTTCCTTACACCACACACAAAAATAGACTCAAAATGGATGAAGGACCTCAATGTACGAAAGGAATCCATCAAAATCCTTGAGGAGAACACGGGCAGCAACCTCTTCGACCTCTGCCGCAGCAACATCTTCCTAGGAACAACGCAAAAGGCAAGGGAAGCAAGGGAAAAAATGAACTACTGGGATTTCATCAAGATCAAAAGCTTTTGCACAGCAAAGGAAACAGTTAACAAAATCAAAAGACAACTGACAGAATGGGAGAAGATATTTGCAAACGACATATCAGATAAAGGACTAGTGTCCAGAATCTATAAAGAACTTAGCAAACTCAACACCCAAAGAACAAATAATCCAATCAAGAAATGGGCAGAAGACATGAACAGACATTTCTGCAAAGAAGACATCCAGATGGCCAACAGACACATGAAAAAGTGCTCCATATCACTTGGCATCAGGGAAATACAAATCAAAACCACAATGAGATATCACCTCACACCAGTCAGAATGGCTAAAATCAACAAGTCAGGAAATGACAGATGCTGGCGAGGATGCGGAGAAAGGGGAACCCTCCTACACTGTTGGTGGGAATGCAAGCTGGTGCAGCCACTCTGGAAAACAGCATGGAGGTTCCTCAAAATGTTGAAAATAGAACTGCCCTATGACCCAGCAATTGCACTATTGGGTATTTACCCTAAAGATACAAATGTAGTGATCCAAAGGGACACATGCACCCGAATGTTTATAGCAGCAATGTCCACAATAGCCAAACTATGGAAAGAACCTAGATGTCCATCAACAGATGAATGGATCAAGAAGATGTGGTATATATACACAATGGAATACTATGCAGCCATCAAAAGAAATGAAATCTTGCCATTTGCAACAACATGGATGGAACTAGAGCGTATCATGCTTAGCGAAATAAGTCAAGCAGAGAAAGACAACTATCATATGATCTCCCTGATATGAGGAAGTGGTGATGCAACATGGAGGCTTAAGTGGGTAGAAGAATAAATGAAACAAGATGGGATTGGGAGGGAGACAAACCATAAGTGACTCTTAATCTCACAAAACAAACTGAGGGTTGCCGGGGGGAGGGGGTTGGGGAGAAGGGGGTGGGATTATGGACATTGGGGAGGGTATGTGATTTGGTGAGTGCTGTGAAGTGTGTAAACCTGGTGATTCACAGACCTGGGGATAAAAATATATGTATATAAAAAATATATGTTTATAAAAAATAAAAAATAAAAAAAAAAAAAAATAGAAGGTGAGAGCTTGGTTAAAATCAACAGTTCATATATAGAGATAAGAAAATAAAATGGCAAGAATTTATGGGCAAAGATTCAGGTAGGTTGCACATTAATCTCAAATCTGTCATGAGTGTGTACGATTGGAAGAATCTAAGTCAACAAATCTTTACTGCAAGCTAGATTGAAAACCCAATTATTTTGCATTTTTGGCTTCCAGGGTGGGAACTGATATTTAACTTCCATAGTCATATATCAAAGAAATCTCCAAGGATAAGAATGTAGTTCAGATTCTGAAAGACAAAATGAGAACTGTTTTTTATAGCTACTGTCTTTTACAGAGGAGCACCAATTTCCCAGTTTTGATTCTTGGTCTTTTCCTGATTGGATTAAAGTTAGTTTATGGTACCCTTCCAGGGCTCCTCTCCCTACATTCAGAACCAGACCCCAGGCGGCCCACAGCCCATAGTTTTACCTCCCAAAACTATTTTTATTGAACTTCCTTTTCTAACACTTACTTGTTTTTAACCGAAGGAATTCCTTTTATATTTACAAATTGTTTATAATTATTTTATGTTTGCTCTTCAATTTATATTCTTTACTTTCTTAAGCCAAGCCATTACTGTTAATATTTAAATATTATCTATAATTATTCTATATTTGAGACACGTAGAATGATTTCCATCTATTAGACTGGAAAATTTGGTGATTATTGTTGTTGTTATTAATCACCAAATGTTCCCTGGTGATAAAACTTTTACTAAGCTTAGCAAATTTTTTTTTTTTTTTTTTTTTTTTACTGAAGGTCACCAGCCAGAATTTCAAGGATTCGTTTATTGGCTAGTGAATTTCCTTAACATAAGGTAGCATGAATTTATCTTCTATACAGTGCAGAATTTCTCCTGCTTTACATGCCTAATGGATCTTGGCTTGAAGTCTTGCTCAAAATATCATGTATTTTGTCATTATGGAACAAAATAAATATCCACAGCTCTCCCTAATCTCTCTTTAAAACCAATCTTACCTAGTAAGGTGGTGGTGGTATGCATGTGTTAGAGAAAGGATATTACTATGTTCTGTTTGAGATTTTGTAATTACATTTTCTTATATTGTCTTTTGGCTTTTCCCTGGTTTGCTGTGAATCACACACTAACCAATGAATCCTTCGCTTTCTCCTTTTTTCAACTGTGCAATATATTGCAAATAATTCTGTGATTATCTGGCAGGTATATTTCTCTTTCACCTGATTTGAGCACTAACAGATTTTTCTTCATACATTTTTTCTTCTTTTGTATGTCCTTTCTCTTTTCAATAAGAATTCCCCAACCAGCATGCCTGATATCAGAGAACAGTGTTACTGAGAAACTCATGGAATGCACTGATGATAAAAATTGCAGCTGGTAAGAGCCAGGTATTTTTGACTTAGAATTCATTATAGGTTTTATTTATAGTAAAACATTTCATATTTTAGTGGATTTTATCCTTTTATTTTTTAAATTTATTTAGAGAGGGAAAGAGAGAGGGGGAGGGGCAAGGGGAGAATGTAAGAATCAAAAGCAGACTCTGCCCTGAATGTGGAGCCCTATGAGGCTCAATCTCACAACCCTGAGATCATGACCTGAGCAGAAATCAAGAGTCAGATGCTTAACTGACACTCAGGCATCCCATATTTTAGTGGACTTTTTAAGGTTTATCAACTGTGATGCCAAAGGATCCATTTTATAATTATCTACTTTTATATCAACATATTTTTATAGAAATGTAGGCAAAATGTAGAAATCAGAAATATTTAAGAGTCTCATGCTTTACCTACTGAGCTAGCCAGGCGCTAGAAATCGGAAATATTTAGAAAAATAAGTTATTAAAAGATAAATATATTTAGTCCAAAATCAGTGTTTTTGTTTTTATTCTGATGTACATTTCAAAAATAGCACTGTAGTACTTAAACTTCATTTTGGCCATTATAAAGCTGTTTTAAAGATTTCTATTGCATTTTTAAAATAACCTTCACATTCAAGGTGATTTTAGTGATTTTATTAAGTATATATATTTACATAATTTATACTTTGTATTATAATTTATAATATAATTTATAATTTATACATTATATATAATTAATATCATATATAATATATGACACTTATATTAACTATATATAGTTATATATAAACACATACTCTAATTTTTGACTTTAGAAAATAACGTTTTGGATAAATTATTCAGTTTTTAAATCTACACTAAAATCTTTGATTTTCAGAATAGATATTTATTTCATTTCCACTATGAATTCTTAAAGTAATTTTTTATTTTTCAATTTCATTGAACAATGTACTCATCATGATTTCTTTTCTCATATAAAATTTTTTTGTCACTGATCTCCTTAGTTTATAACTACACCTCCAAAGATAAAAAGTCACAAAACAAACTGAGGGTTGGTGGGGGGAGGGGGTTTGGGAGAAGGGGGTGGTATTATGGACATTGGGGAGGGTATGTGCTTTGGTGAGTGCTGTGAAATGTGTAAACCTGGTGATTCACAGACCTGTACCCCTGGGGATAAAAATATATGTTTATAAAAAATAAAAAATTTAAAAAAATAATAATAGAAAAAAAAAAAGAAAATAAATCCATTTACCTGATTAATTTTTAGCACTTCTGTTTAAGACATTCAGTGCTATTTGATCTTTAAATGTGAGTGAATTTATGGAATTAATTAACTGAAATCATTATAGCACTACAGAGCACTTTCCCGTATAATTATCTCATTGACCTTATTTGATGTGATATAATAATCTAGCTCTTGACATAAGATTATAACCTTCATGAGAGAATTTTGAATATTCATTTTTTACTATTATACCATGAATGATGAGGTAAAGAAGTCTGAGGAAACAAAACAAAATATTACAAAACACAAAAATACTCCTTTTCCTCCTATCTGGAATTATTAAACAGAGTGTATTTTAAGATTAATAAATTTTGTTTCACTAATCGAATAAAATGGGTGGTAGATGTTCTCAGTGCACTGAAAAGTCCTGTCAGTATTTAACTTTTTTTCCCTAACAGACTAAGTTAAAACTACCACCTTCTGTGCTTCTTTCCCTGAGCGTGTTCTCTGCCTCTGGAACCTGGTATGCCCATGTCACATGGAAGTGACAATGAATTAAGATGCCCCTGGGAGCAGCTCTTAATTAGAGACAAATAGGAATTGATAAGTGCATATCCCAGGCCCCATACCTCCAAGTGAGTTAACTCAGCTGTGTGCTGAGTAACTTAGTTGGAGTAACTTAATTTCAAAGCAGGATTTATCTTTAGTTGTCCACGATAATAACTTGCTTAATAAGACATTCTATGTTGACCTTCATTCCTTCTCTAATTCCTCCTGTTCCCTCTAGTGTTTCCTGGGAACACCTTATAAATAAACCAATTTTATGACAATCCTCATATCACAGTCTTTTCCTGAAGAAACCCCAAATAATTAAATCAGTTAAGGCAATAAAAAAAAAAAAAAACTACATTCAGATTTCTGTCAGATAGACCTTAATAATAAATAAACCACTGGGAAATAGGATTGCTTTTTATCTAAGAATATTGGAAGAATTAGATGAGCAAAGAGTATGCCTACTTCTAATACCTGTCAGAGAAAGTACTAGAAGAGAATCCCTGTCAGAGGGGAAGATTCTCTCATAGATCTCTATTTGCTGGAAGCTAACAGTGTATTCCACTCATCACTTTTCCCCTATTGAACAAGTGACTAAGATACAGCCTAGATTATAAAAGCTGTTAACCTGACTGTAGGCAGTTCTTACAGTTTCCTATCATTTTTACTCTAGAAAATGAAATATTAAGAAATGATCCACCTCTTGAAAGATGTCATTTCTTTGTCTTAATTCAGTACCATGATAAGCTTAAAGTGGTTAGGTGGGATTCTTCATTTCCAGCTTAATGCTTATAATGTTTTGTTTTGTAGTAGAAATTTTTCCTCCTTAATAAAAAAAAAAAAAAAAAAAAAGAGAGAGAGAGACCTCTAATCCAACAGAAGTCTTCAGTGTCGAGGAGTAAAATGCTAAGAGAGATTTTGGGGACTAGGGAAAGAAGCCATGTCTTCTTCCACATCCTTGGTTCCCAGACCTGTATATTCTGGCTTTTATGAGAGAAATGGTACCATATATTGGTTACTAGTTCAGGGCTTTTATGATACACAGGATGTGCTTTTTTTTTTTTAATTTTTAATTTTTTATAAACATATATTTTTATCCCCAGGGGTACAGGTCTGTGAATCACCAGGTTTACACACTTCACAGCACTCACCAAAGCACATACCCTCCCCAATGTCCATAATCCCACCCCCTTCTCCCAAACCCCCTCCCCCCAGCAACCCTCAGTTTGTTTTGTGAGATTAAGAGTCACTTATGGTTTGTCTTTGGTAAGTGTTGTCACTCAACTAATTCTGTCTCTGAACTTCAGTAGTTAATTCCATAATGTTAACTGCCTTTTTTTTTTTTTTAAGGTAATGGATCATTTGTGGGCATGAGCCTATTTACTCTTTAGAAAGCAGTATCATAGAGAAACGTGATGGTAAACAACGGATTCAGTAATTTCAGGAATAGTGCTGGTGTGAGAACTGTGGGCAGTAAAACAGTGCATTAAATGAGAAGATGTTCTCTACCAAGTGAAACAATTACCATGCAGCAGCGAGATCCTAGATTTTCTTGCCATACTACCATAGATTCTATCAGTAAGAAATCTGAACCCAGGTGGAATTAGACAGTTTATTACTCATAGCCTCATAGGAAGATAGAACTTCATGTTTGTATCAGTTTCTAGTTTCCCTTCCAGTCTCACAGATTTGAATCCAAATGACCTCATATAAATGTAATACACAGAGTTCTTTGTTAAAGCCAGAGAACACTGAGCTTAAAAGTGGACTGAGAAAACCACACCAATATTTGCTCTGGAGGGGGAGTCTTTTATCTTTGTTATATTGATTAAGAAACAAATCTGGCCTCTGACCCAGAAGAAAATGTTATCTGTAGCTTTCAATTTTAGTATATGTAGCTTTCAAAGCTATTTGCTATGGAGACATCCTTGAAAGATAGTTTTGAAGAGTTGCCATAAGACATGTAGAAGCACTATGAACCATTTCCTTCAACACCTTCCACAATGGAGTCCAGTGTAATTAGTCTATTGCTAGGCTAAATTGTGTCTTACAATAAATTGTATAATAAATTGTGTCTTACAAGATGATTAGTTTTGGTTTCTGTTTTTTAAAAGCTGTGTTTCAAAAGCAATTAAAAGGACCATATAGATAGTGATGTGCAGAAGCCTGTATTGTTAGTCCATGCGTTATTTCAATGGCAGTCCTGCCATCATTACCCTTTGTCAATGATCATATTGAGGAATGCTGGAGTGGAGAAAGAGACAGAGTGATATCAAGAGTTTGAGTCCTATCACTTGTCTTATTATTAAAGTCCTCATCTGCAAGGGATGTCCTTCGCTGGCCATCCTTACACCTTGTTCCGGTTATTAAGGACCATCTTTATACCTCTTTCCAGTGCCTCTTGTCACTGTCCCTTTAATGTTCTTTCAATAACTCTCGCCAGCCTAATCATTAGTGATGTCCATGGATTTAAGTGGATCCATAGCTCTGGTCAACTCTAATTATAAACAACCAGACACTTCATAGTCTCATGCTGCAGTATTCCTCAGACATCTGTATGTGGAAAGCCAAATGAGGTCAATAGGGAGTTGAGGAAAGGTGTCAATGCAAGGGCATTGGGAATATCTGGGTTTCAAGAACTTGATTATGCAATAGAATCTCCTTAAATCTAATCTAATCTATGTTTTACATTCATTTAGTAATAGAGTGCTGCTGTATATATTCCACATTTTATTTTTTTAATTTTTTAAAAGATTTTATTTATTTATTTGGCAGACAGAGATCACAAGTAGGCAGAGAGGCAGGCAGAGAGAGAGGGGGGGATGCAGGCTCCCCACTGAGCAGAGAGCCCAATGTGGGGCTGGATCCCAGGACCCTGGGATCATGACCTGAGCCGAAGGCAGAGGCTTAACCCACTGAGCCACCCAGGCGCCCCCATATTCCACATTTTAGTTTGACAGCTCAGTTCATGAATGGAAGCTCAGATTGCATGACCTTTTAGCAACAGAAGTTCAGGAGCCTAGTCTGTCTTTACCTGGCTCAATATCAAGCCTGGGGCTATATATCAGGAATAGAATGGTTATCTGGAGAATCCCATTTTATTGTAGTTTTCCAGAAGCTCCATATATCGAACATACATACTACAGAAAATAAAAGGGCTATTGTATCTGTTGAGTTATTAAGCCAAATTTACAAAATTTCTGCCTTGCTTTCCAGGACTGTTGAAGAATGTACTCTCGCTTTGGGCCCCAGTAAAAACTGGCAAAATTACTCTTCCTCTAAGATGTCCAAAAGATTGCTACAAGAAGCACAGGCTACAATGTCCAACCTAAATAATCCTGTCAATCTCTCTCTCCCCTATGTATCTGAACAGAAAAATAAGTGGGAAAAATTGTAGTCATGGTAATTCCAAAATTCTTATGCAAATTAAAATATAAAAAGAACTTCATCCTCATAAAATAAATGTGGCTAGTGCTATGTTTCCAAAAACCTATTTTATATGACTCTAGACACACAACATTCCTGACACACACATGCACAGTCACTTAGAATTAACAAATTGGTGATTCAAATTAATGCATATTGCTTTATAAATATTTTAAAGTCTGGTGAAGAAAACTTTCTAATCTTGTTGATTTTCTAATCCTCTAGATCTAATCTGATCCTCTAGACAGGAAGATTAATGAGAACATAGAAACTTTTATTACTGAAATTCATATTAATGCATAGCTACTAACTTTGAGATACTTTAGGAAACACAGAATAATAGAAATTGATATTTTTATTGCTATATAGAATTATTCTATGAGGAAACACCTGTAAGCAATTATCCATCTGGTATTTGATACCAGTGGATATCAATCCAGTGGTTTATTAGAGTAATTTGTGGAAAATTGCCTTTACTTGTGCCCCAGCACAAGTCAGAATGATTATATAAACACAAAAGTAGAAACGGTTTTTAAAAAATATCCATATATTTAATATTTATACTTTTTAAACTATCATTTATTGAAGTGTGTGAGCAGTTTCTCAAATAATGTGAAAGTTTAATCTTCAGCTAACATTTTTACCCTTGATAAAATAATTTTTTCAATGGAAGTGAATGCTCCAATGCAAATATACAGTGATTCATTTCCACGAATCAGAGAAAAAAATAACAACTATTCATGATATTCAAAGGCACTGCTAAGTCTTTTTTCATCTTCTCTTTTAAGAGTTTGTGGATCATTGGAACACAATATTCAGAGGCCTCTGAAACTGCCTGAATGATTATTGCTTGTGTGCTTAGTGTTTCAGAATCCCTCTGAATACAGAAATCAATTAAGTAAATAGATGCAACCAAGATACTAGGTTTTATGCTCACTGGGATATCACAAACATTTAAATTTTATAAAGTTAATCAACAAATATATACTTTTATACACAACAATAAATTAATATACATCGATAAAAGTGCAAATTTAGAAATCAAGACTTGATGAATGATTAGGGTTGCTTTTTAGCAAATTGATACAATAATTTCACCTCCATGGAAGATTCTTTCTACAGATGGAAACACCATTGAAGCCAGAATAGGCTGAATTATTTTCACCAGCCATACAGCATTTGTTCATGTGAAAGCTGGTTATTACTGTTAATAAGAAAAGTAAAAGCAAAATTTTTTCTAGAATCAAGCCCTTTAAAGCCATATATGTAACATAGAAAAATCTGTGATTCATGGTATCAAATGTTAAGTTAAACTAAACTTCTAAAAACTACATTTTTTAAAATATTTATTTCTTTATTTGAGAGAGAGAGAGAGAATGAGCAGGGAAAGGGGCAGAAGGAGAGGGAGAAACATGTGGGAGTCCCTGATGTGGGACTCAATCCCCAAACCCTGGGATTATGACCTGAGCTGAAGGAAGATGCTTAATCAACTGAGCCACCCAGGTACCCCCCTTTTTTTTTTTCTTTTTAAAGATTTTATTTATTTATTTGACAGACAGAGATCACAGGTAGGCAGAGAGGCAGGCAGAGAGAAAGGGGAAAGCAGGCTCCCTGCTGAGCAGAGGAGCTTGATCCCAGGACCCTGATGCCAGGGCCCTGAGATCATGACCCGAGTCAAAGGCAGAGGCTTAACCCACTGAGCCACCCAGGCAACCCTAAAAACTAGATTCTTAAACAAATGTTTTTAATTTGTATTAAAAAAAAAACCACACACACACAAAACATCTAATCACAGTGTAATGTGATTGACTAAAATTTTCCTAAGGAGAAATGTTAGAAGTAAAAATGGCATTACCTTTGTTAATTTTAATACTACTGTAAGTACCTTTGTTACCTCCTTGACCCTAATAACAATACTTGTGCATAATTTCAGCTGACATTAAAAAAATGAGGAAGATATTATAGCTATTATATAAATAATACTGATAACTTTGTCAGATGTTATCAATTGAACAATACAATTAGAATATATAAAATTATTTAAGTTATACAGTCTTTAATTGAAAAATTCCTAATATTCCAGACTCTAAAGAACTTACATCTATAAATCTTACTAGAGTTCACTAAAATAGAAAAAAAAAAAAAAAAAGCCATGTCCTTAAATATCTCTGAGCCAATCTTCTCTCTACCTTATATTTAGAATCAAAGAATTAGGAGAAAATTCTTGCAATATTTTTAGAAATTTTCTTTTCTGACACAGTGGGTCTAACAAATATGTTGTTAAATCACTTTAAGGTCTCAATAAAGATCCCATATCTGTACATTTAACGTATTTTACTCTTAATCCATTTATTAGTATGTATCACTTTTGCTGAATGTAACATGATAAGAAATAATTTTATTATTGAATTTAGTAAGTCCTAGATACTTTATTTTCTCTAAAATCTTCTAGAGACCTAAACTGTTGTTTTCTCTCTTTTTTTTTTTTCTTTCAATATAATTTTTTATTTTTTATAAACATATATTTTTATCCCCAGGGGTACAGGTCTGTGAATCACCAGGTTTACACACTTCACAGCACTCACCAAAACACATACCCTCCCCAATGTCCATAATACCACCCCCTTCTCCCAAACCCCCTCCCCCCAACAACCCTCAGTTTGTTTTGTGAGATTAAGAGTCACTTATGTTGTTTTCTCTTTTATCCCGCATGGAAATCCCATGCAGAAATCCCCAGCTGGTTACATATTCCCTTTTCTCACCACAAGTGAGATAGTGTTGCCAAAAGTTCTGACATTACATAATGTGGATCCCTTTTTCCTCCAGACTCTGTCAATATTTTTTTCAGTGTCGTTGAGTAATACTCTAATGGTTTGCTTGAGGAGCTTCCAGTTTTTATTTTGCTGCCCACTCCCTAATGTCACATGTGTAAGTTGCCACATCACCCGATTTCCAGTTTCCAACTTCTGTTTGAGTTACTTTGCTTTGTAACAAGACAGTTAAATTCAGTAGCCGGAAAAAAAAAAATGTTTCTCACATTTCTGTGAATAAACTGGGTTCAGCAGGGGGATTCTTGCTTGGGTCACCAATATGCTTGATGCCAAATAACAGTGAGTGCTGGTAAGAATATAAGGAGGTCTAGGTGCTGTGGAAAGCAGTGTAGTGGCTCTTCAAAATGTAAACATGGGACTTCCAGACAATACACAGCAATTCTACTTCTGAGCATATACTGAAAGGAATTGAAAGCAGAGGTAGAACAGATATGTGTACACCTGCACTGATAGCAGCATTATTCACAATAGCCAAAGTGTAGAAACAACCTGAATGTCCATCTATGGATGAAAAGATAAAACTAAATGTGATAGATACAAAAAATGGAATATTTTCAGCTTTAAAAAGGAATGGAATTTGGACACATGCTACAATATTTAGGAACCTGAAGACATTATGTTAAATAAAATAAGCTAGATGTTAAGTAAAATACGCATAAGGACAAATACTGTATTGTTCTACTTTCCAAGGACACATATTGTAGGGTTCCACTTAGATGAGGTAACTAAAGTAGTCAAATTCATAGAAACAGAAAATAAGATGGTGTTTTCCAGAGGCTGGGGAAGAAAGGAATGGGGTTCTATAGTTTAAAGGCTATAAAATTTCAGTTTAAGAAAAAAAAAATTCCAGAGATACACTGTGGTGATGGTCAAGCAACAATGTTAAGGTACTTAATGTCACTGAATTGCACACTTAGAAATGGTTAAAATGTTAAAATTTATATATATTTTACTACCAAAAAAATGGAAAATTTTTAGACCTATATGTTGTCACATGAAAAAATATTCAAATCATATAGTTAAGTAAATACTTAAAGCAGATAGCATATATGCCAAAAAGTGATAAGCATGTAAATGGGTGCGAAGCACCAAACTGAAGAGAGAAGAGAGGTGAGATTTTGCCTTCATATTTGCTGACACATTACTCCTGTTACAGTGCCACACAGTTGGAATCTCTTAATGATAAAGTAATCTTATGTTATTCTTACAATTAAAAGGAAAAATGGCAATGCATAAGTCATTATAATATAAAGTACTTTCTGATAAACACACATAATAACAAGAACATTTTACAAATCATACAACTGCAGGAGAAAAAGAAAATAAAGAAGGGTTTCAGGAAATTCAATCACATTTATTTTTGTACTTTTAAGAGAATGGATGTATTTCCCTCACTTTCTAATATTCACAAAAATTAGTATGTTAATCAAGAAATATTGACACGAAACTGCTACTTTTCTTTTTGAAACACCCTCATGCATGACCTCCTTTTTGGAATCAAAAAGTTGGAAAAGGAGGGCACCTGGGTGGCTCAGTGGGTTAAAGCCTCTGCCTTCGGCTCAGGTCATGATCCCAGGGTCCTGAGATGAAGCCCCGCATCGGGCTCTCTGCTCCGCAGGGAGCCTGCTTCCTCCCCTCTCTCTCTCTGTCTGCCTCTCTGCCTACTTGTGATTTCTCTCTCTCTGTCAAATAAATAAAATCTTAAAAAAAAAAAAAAGTTGGAAAATGGGAAAAAAAAAAAAACATTAGAAGGAAGAGGCTGGAAGCAAAACCCAAGAAATGTTAGGGACTTCAGTGTCATATGAATTATGGAACACAAAATCCCAAGGGACTTCTATATCAAATCAACTTTTGTGTTACATTTGTCTCCATCATGTGTTTGTTTTTCTCAGTGAAATAGTTTAACACTAAAAAAACCTAATACTCTTAACTAAACCAAATTGTTCTAAACTAAGGCCCTTTAAAAATGAAAATGGGAGTCCTTGATCTATTTGGGTTAGTATCTCTAAGTATCTGGTTGAGCCTTCTTGACCCTGTTTAATCTGAGCACATAGTTCTGTCAATTTGTTTTACATTCCTGCTAAATCCATCTGATATATTACTCTCCTTAGAGAAGCTCTCCTAAGAACTACAGCTTCCAAAGGATCAGTAGAAACTTGTAGGCCCATACCTAATGTTTCTGCAGTAGTGGTATCAGGGGTGGAGAGGTTCTGTCAGAAATGGCTCATAAATTTACATAGCTTATATCCTATTAATCATTGTATCAAAGAACTGGTGTTCTATTATAAAGGAGCATATAGAAACACAGACATTAAGTTATTTATTGAACTATGGTAACTTTAAGAACAAGATACTGTAACAGCATGTTGGGCATTTATATTATTGTAATTCAAGTTAATTAATTCAAGTAATTCAGGTTATTTAAACAACCCTGTCCCTAGATAACAATAATGATGCGTTACAAAAGTATCAAACATACTGCAATTGAAAGCTACTTTCTGAGGAAATAAGAATTACATGATAAGATTATTTTCCCTAAAGGTGTCACCTGGTTCCATTTAAAATGTGGTTCTAACTAGTTCAAAGGGTGGTATTAATGAGGAAAAATCTGAAGTAAAAATGCCAGTTTAAACCAAACAAACTTTTCTCAATAATGCAGTCATGAGGCAATTGGAACACAGACATACAATTCCTCTTTGCTCTTCCTCTCTTGCTCTCTCTCACTCTGCTGACTCTTCATGTACAATTTTAATTTTATATAGATAAAAGATCAATAACAAAAGTAGTTATTGATGTATATGTACAACAAAGTCATTATTTTTAAATCAAAGCCATTCTTAAGTAACCACTTATAACTGAACAATTTTTGTGCCGCACTAATATCATTTCTCCATGTCTCTCTTTGAGTCATAATAGCTGCTCACAGCATGCTGAATGACTACTGTTAATTGTTATGAGTTGGGGGAAAGCAAACCAATAATTAAGTAATATATATGTTGTGGAATTTCAGACTCCACCAGTTAAATTCTATGAATAACTAGAGTCAGTTATATTTGTTCACAAATTAAATCTGTAGGCATTTCAAGAGCAAAAAGAATTCTATTTTTTAAAACATTACATAATGTTATTAAAAGAATGTGAGTTACTTAAAGAAGGTTTATGATGTAGTAGAGATAACTATAAAAGTTTAGAAAAAATCATAAAGGCTAGGAGGAGTTTTTAAATACAGTTTTCAGTGTGTGAGCCCTTGTTCTGGTGTCTACCTTTGTCCCAAAGGTCTTGAGTAAATACTATTAGGTCCAGGGTAATTATACTAAGCATATTCCTCTTGTTAGTAAGTTTAGAAGTGAACAGTGACCTATTTCTAGCTTTTGGAAAACACTTTGTCACCTTTCAAAAAATAAATGAAGCATTTTCTGTCTTTGAGCGTTGTGTGAGAATGTAGCTGCTATAGCACTCCTTTTTATCATAAAAGGAAGGAAGCAGCATTATGGAAGATGGCAAAGGGGAAAAACAGGCAGCATTTGAAGACACCTTTAAGTCACTGAATTAACTAAACCCTGCTCTGCTTAGGAATATTTTGTGGGTTATTTTTTTCTTTTTTCTTTTAAACAATACATGTTATTGCTTGCATTTTCTGTGACTCCTGGCTGAAATGATTCTAATATGTACATGCTTAGTAGAATAGTATTTACCAAAAAGTTGACTGTAAATTAGACTCACTTGGAACATAAAAAACAAAAACAAAAAACAAACAAACAAACAAAAATGATGCCCAAGCTGCATGTAACACAAAGTAAATTATAACCTTCAGGCATCAGTAATTTTAGAATTTTTCAGTTTGACTCCAAGGTATACCCAAAGTTGAGGGCCACTGAGGAGGTGGACAGGTAAGTTTTCTCTGCAGTTTTATAGGTCTCTTTCTTCAACTGCCTCTCTCTGGTGAATAATAGGATTGGTTTTGGGGTCTGTGTAAATCTTAATAGTCTTCTCTGGAAATTAGGGGAATAGCCTGCTCCTTTATTTTTTGTTGAAGCCACTTTGCTTTATCCCACTGTCTCCACCGGCAGGGGCTTTTTGGTGGTGTTCCTTCTGGCAACATCATTGATGGACCATGTTTACCTTCTTAAGAAAATAGTTATTTCTGCTTTTATTAAGTAGCATCATTTCTGAAAACTGTTGTATATTTTTTAGGAGACTTGAAAGGATGAAAACATAGGTTCATTAGAAAATAATTAACTTCATTATTTGATAATAGTAATTATCCTAAGTGCCTTAGGTCTATGTCAGTTTTTTTGTATTTAAAAACAAAACAAAACAGAACAAAACAAAACAAAAACTAACACGGAGATTTACATGAGTCCCACTAGAGACGAAACACTCTTCTTACCACCTCAGAAACTTGATACCTCTATTCTACTTTTTATGGAACTCTAATCCCTGTTTTCTAGGAATACCCTAAATAATTAATTCATTGATTTATATTTTTATATTTTTTAATTTATTATGAATTTATTTATATCTTCCTTTTTGATTCAATAAGACTTTTGGAAGGAGGGTTATGAGGTGTATTATATTCATGTTGGAATCATTTCATGTTTCATTACATATTTTAAAACTATGCATTTATGTCAGGGATAATTAGCTATTTATATGTAACAAATATTATAAAAATTATAATAATAATTATCAATACATATTACATGTATCAATAAATATATATGAATATACTACACAAAAAGTAGGTAAATTGATAAGATATTTTAGCTAGAGGTTTTGGGGGTTTTTTCCCCCCAAAAATGAAGTATCCTTCCATTTCTCTTAGGTAAGTTATTTTCCCAAAAACTACTTGGGTAGATTTGTCTTGGTTCCTTTGGCTACTTCAATACTCAGATTATTTTATGCTAAGATATAAAGTCCCAGTAGGCTATTTGATATGTATTCACTTTACAACAGGTAAAAGCTTGTGAATATAGAAGTGGGGGATCTCTACATTTCTGGGTATGTGCAAGAGCAAGTACGATTGAAACCGGATTTATGTATTCATCTTTCTGTTTCTCCTTGCTCAAAGTCAGGTGCAGAGTGGATGTGCCTGGTCTTCTTGGCAGAGCTGGCCACATCATGGGAAGAGAGTTAAAAAAAGCCAAATAGACACTGATTAGGCTGAGGTCCCTCTGTTGACTAGTAGCGTGCATATGTGATGCTTTTCCAGGGGCAGGAGGCCAAGACATTGACCCACAGTAAAGGAAGAGCTTCCAACTGTACTTCTTTTTTTTTTTTTTTTTTTTTAAAGATTTTATTTATTTATTTGATAGAGATTACAAGTAGGCATCGAGAGAGAGAGGAGGAAGCAGGCTCCCTGATGGGCAGAGAGCCCGATGTGGGACTCGATCCCAGGACCCTGAGATCATGACCTGAGCCGAAGGCAGCGGCTTAACCCACTGAGCCACCCAGGCGCCCTCCAACTGTACTTCTTTACATCTGCTTTTCAAGCTGGACCTTGAGCTCTTCCAAATTGGGGATTATATGGGACTTTTTCAGGTTTCTTTTATTAAATTTCCATGATTCAATATTGTTTTCGATGAAGAGATATTCTGAGTAAGCTTTGATGTCTTTCTTCAATATGTACAGTCCAGCAAAAATCATTAAAATTATACATTGTGAAAGGCATCTGCAGGACTTTTCCTACTTTAATATTCTTTAGTAATTTATATTTTTATATATTATTTATTTGTTTGTTTGTTTTATACAGAGTGAGAAAATGGTCCCGTTTCATTCTTTTGTGTGTAGCTGTTCTATTTTCCCAACAACATTTATTGAAAAGACTGTCTTTTTCCTATTGTATATTTGCGCTTTTTTGTCATAGATTAATTGACCATATAAGCATGAATTTATTTCTGGGTTTTCAATTACATTTCATTCCTCTAAATGTCTGTTTCTGTGGCAATATCATATGCTCTTGATCACTATAGCTTTGTAGTATAGTTTGAAATCAGGGAGCATGACACCAGCATTGTTCTTCTTTCTGGAGATTGCTTTGGTTATTTAGGGTCTTTTATGGTTCCATGCAAATGTTAGTATTATTTGTTTTAGGTCTATGAAAAATATCATTGAATTTTGATAAAGATTGTATTGAGCCTGTTGATTCCTTTGGGTAGTATGGACAGGATAAAAATATTAACTTTTCCAAATCATTAGTATGGTATATATTTTCATTTATTTATGTCATCTTCAATTTTTTAAGTGTCTTTTTTTTTTTAAACACTATTTTAAAAAGACACTTTTTTTTAAAGTGTCTTTATAAGTGTCTTATAGTTTTCAGAATGCAAGTCTTTTACTCCCTTGGTTATATTTATTCTTAGGTATTTTACTCTTTTTGGTGCCATTGAAGATAGGTTTATTTTCTTAATTTTCCTTTTTGAGAGTTCATTATTATATAGGAACATAACAGATTTCTCTATATTACTTTTTTTATCTTGCAATACTTCTGAATTCATTTATTCTAATAGTTTTACCATGTAGTCTTTATGGTTTTCTATATAGAGTATCATGTGTTCTGTGAATAATGACAGTTTTACTTCTTCACCAAATTGGATACCTTTATTTTCTCTTCTGATTGCTGCAGTATATTGTTGAATAAAAGTGGCAAGAGTGAATATCTTTGTCTTGTTCCTCATCTTGGAGGAAAAGCTTTCAGGTTTTCACTATTGAGTATGACACTTGCTCTGAGTTTGTCATATATGGTCTTTATTATGTTGAGGTATATTCTTTCTCTACCTACATTGTTGAGGGTTTTTATCATAATTGAATATTGAATTTTGTCAAATGATTTTTCTTCACTCACTCATATAATCATAGATTTTTATGTTTTGTTTTATTAGGGTGGTGCATCACATTGACTGATTTGCAAATATTGAAGCATCCTTGTATCCCTGGAATAAATCCCACTTGATTATAGTGTATGTTCCTTTTAATGTATTGTTCAATTTGATTCACCAATATTTTGTTGAGGATCTTTACATCTATGTTAATGGGAGATATGGCCTGTAATATTTTGTTTTATTTTGCTTAGTTTTGATGGCATCCTTGTCTGGTTTTGGTATCAGATTAATACTAGCCTTGTAGAAGGAATTTGGGAGCATATCTTCTCTAGTTCTTTGGAATAGTTTGAGAAGTTTAGGTATTCTTTAGACATTTGGTAGAATTTACCTGTGAAATCATCTGGTCCTGGGCTTTTGTTTGTTGGGAGTTTTTGATTACTGATTCAATTTTTTTTTAACTAGTAATCAGTGTGTTCAGATTTTTCATTTCTTTATGATCTTCCTAATTCAGTATTAGAATATTGTATGTTTCTATGAATATATCCATTTCTTCTAAATTGAACAGTTTGATATATAATTGTTTGTAATAATATCTTATTTATTTAATTATTTAAAGTTCAGTTACCCAATATACAGTACATCATTAGTTTTTGATGTAATGTTCAAAGATTCATTAGTTGCATATAAAACCCAGTGCTCATCACAACATGTGCCCTCCTTAATAACCTAGGATAACCACCTGGTTATCCCATCTCCCCACCTTCTCCCTTCTGTAATCCTTAGTTTGTTTCCTGGGGTCTGGAGTCTCTCATGGTTTGTCTCCTCTAATTTCTTTCCAAGCAGTTTTCCTTCCCATCCCCTGTCCTCCTCTGTGCTATTCCTTATGATCCACATATGACTTAAACCATATGATAATTCTCTTTCTCTGCTTGACTTATTTCTCTCTTGGCACAATCCCCTTCAGTTCTATTCATGTCAATGCTAATGGTAGGTATTCATCCTTTCTGATGGCTGAGTAATATTCCATTGTATATATGAACCATATCTTCTTTATCCATTCATCTGTTAAAGGACATCTCAGCTGCTTCCACAGTTTGGCTATCATGGACATTGATGCTATGAACATTAGGGTGTATGTGCCCCTTTTCACTACATCTGTATCTTTAGGGTAAATGCCCAGTAGTGCAACTGCTGGGTCATAAGGGAACTCTATTTTTAACTTCTTGAGGAACCTCCATACTGTTTCCCAGAGTGGATGCACCAGCTTGCATTCCCACCAACAGTTTAAGAGTGTTCCCCTTTCTCCACATTCTCACCAACATTTGTTGTTTTCTGAGTTGTTAATTTTGCCATTTTAACTGGTGTAAGGTGGAAGCTCTTTGTGGTTTTGATTGTATTTTTCTGATGAAAAGTGATGTGGAGCATTTTTTCATGTGTCTGTTGGTGATCTGCAGGTCTTCTTTGGAGAAGTGTATGTTCATATCTTCTGCCTATTTCTTGACTGGATTATTTATTTTTTGGGTGTTGAGTTTGAAAAAGTTCTCTATATATCTCGGATACCAGTCCATTATCTGATAGGTCATTTGCAAATTCTCCTTTTATCTGATATGTCATTTGCAAATGTCTTCTCCCATTCCAAGGGTTGCCTCATAATTTTGCTGACTGTTTCCTTTGCTGGACAGAAGCTTTTTATCTTGATGAAGTCCCAAAAGTTCATTTTTGCTTTTGTTTCCCTTGCATTCAGAGACATGTCTTGAAATAAGTTGCTGTGGCCAATGTCAAAGAGGTTATTTCCTATGTTCTCCTCTATGATTTTGATGGACTCCTATCTCACATTGAGGTCTTTCATTCATTTAGAGTTTATCTTTTTGTATGAAGAGAATGATCCAGTTTAATTCTTCTGCATGTGGTTGTACAATTTTCCCAGGACCACTTATTGAAGAGATTGTCTTTTTTTCCATTGAATATTATTTCCTGCTTTGTTGGAGATTAGTTGCCCATAAAGTTGAGAGTCAATTTTTGGGGTCTCTATTCTGGTCCATTGATCTATGAGTCTGTTTTTGTGCTAATACCATGCTGTCTTGATGATCACAACTTTGTAATAGATCTTGAAATCAGGCATCATGATGCAAGCTTTGGTTTTCTTTTTCAACATTCCCTGATGACTTAGGCCTTTTCTGGTTCTATACAAATTTTAGGATTGTTTGTTCCAACTCTGTGAAAAATGTCAATGGTATTTTGTTAGGGATCGCATTGAAAGTATAGATTGCAGAAGTGTGGTGTAGATTGTCTGGGCAGAATGGCATTTTAATAATCTTTATTCTTCCAATCCATGAGCATGGAATGTTTTCCTGTCTCTCTATTCCTCAATTTCTTTCATAAGTGTTCTGTTGTTTCTAGAGTATAGATCCCTTACCTCTTTAGTTAGGCTTATTCCTAGGTATCTTAAGGTTTCTGGTGCGATTGTATATGGAATTGATTCCTTAATTTCTCTCTCTTCAGTCACATTGTTAATGTATAGAAATGCAGCTGACTTCTGTGCATTAATTTTTTATCCTGCCACACTGCAAAATTGTCATATGAGTTCTAGTAATTTGGTGGTGGAGTCCTTTGGGTTTTCCACATAAAGTATCATGTCATCTGTGAAGAGAAGAGTTTGACATCTTCTTTGCCAATTTCAATGCCTTTTATTTCTTTCTATTTTATTGCTGAGGCTAGGACTTCTAGTACTATGTTGCACAATAATGATGAGGGTGGGCAACACTCCCCTGGCCTAAAGGCAAAAGCTGTCAATTTTCCCCATTGAGAATGATATTCACCATGGGCTTTTCATAGATGGCTTTTAAGATACTGAGGTTTGTTCTTTCTATCCCTATACTTTGAAGAATTTTAATCAGGAAAAGATGCTGTATTTCGTCAAATGCTTTTTTTGCATCTATTGAGAGGATTCATATGGTCTTTGTCTTTTCTTTTATTAATGTGCTTTATCACATTGATTTGTGAATGTTGAACCACACTTGCATCCCAGGAATAAATCTTACTTCGTTGTGGTGGATAATCCTTTCAATGTACTTTTGGATCCTGTTGGCTAGGATCTTGTTGAATATTTTGTCCTTCATATTCATCAGAGGTGTTGGTCTGTAATTCTTGTTTTTGATGTCGTCTTTGTCTGGTTTGGGGGTCTGGGTAATGCTGGCCTCATAAAATGAGTTTGGAAGTTTTCCTTACATTTCTATTTTTTGAAACCACTTCAATAGAATAGGTATTATTTCTTCTGGGATACAGATGGGAAGCCGTCTGGTCCTGGAGTGTTGTTTTTTGGGTGGTTTTTGATTGCTGCTTTAGTTTCCTCACTGGCTATTGGTCTATTCAGATTGTCAATTTATTCCTGTTTCAGTCTTGGTATTTTATAAGTTCCTAGGAAAGCATCCATTTTTTCTAGGTTGCTTAATTTGTTGGCATATGCTTGCTGATAATAATTCCTAATAATTGTTTCTATTTCCTTGGTGTTAGTCATGATCTCTCCCCTTTCATTCATGATTTTATTGATTTGGGTCCTTTCCTTTTTCTTTTGGATAAGTTTGGCTTATCAACCTTATTAATTCCTCAAAGAACCAGCTTCTAGTTTTGTTGATCTGTTTTACTGTTTTTCTGGTTTCCATTTCATTGATTTATGCTTTAATCTTTATTTCTTTTCTCCTTTTTGGTTAGGCTTTATTTGCTGTCTTTCTCCAGATCCTTTAGGTGTAAGGTTAGCTTGTGCATTTGGGATTTTTCTAATTTTTTTGAGAGAGAATGGGACGGCTATGTGCTTCCCTCTAAGGACTACCTTTGCAGTATCTGCTGTGTTTTCATTTTCATTGGTTTGCACAGATTGGTTAAAATCCTCTTTAATTTCATGGTTGACCTGTCCACTTTTCAGCAGGTTGCTTTTTAACCTCTAAGTGTTTGTGTTCCTTCCAAATTTTCCCTTGTGGTTGAGTTCCAGTTTCAAATCACTGTGGTCTGAAAATATACCTGGAATAATCTCAGTCTTTTGGTATCAGTTGAGACCTGATTTGCGACCTAGTATGTGATCTATTCTGGAGAAAGTTCCATGTGTACTTGAAAAGAATGAGTATTCTGTTGTTTTAGGATGGAATGTTCCATATATATCTACGAAGCCCATCTGGCACAATGGGTCATTCAAAGCTCTTGGCTCTTTATTGCTCTCCTGCTTACATGAGCTGTCCATTGCTATGAGTGGAGTGTTGAGGTCTCCTACTATTAATGTGTTGTTATCAATGTGTCTCTTTATTTTGGTTATTAATTTGTTTATATAATTGGCTGCTCCCATGTTGGGGACAATAGATATTTACAATTGTTAGATATTTTTGTTGGATAGAATCTTTAGGTATGATATAGTCTCCCTCTATATCTCTTACTACTATCTTCGGTTTAAAATCTAATTTGTCTGATTTGAGGATTGCTGCCCCAGCTTTATTTTGAAGTCCATTAATGTGGTAAATTGTTCTTCATCCCCTCACTCTAAATCTAGAGTTGTCTTTAGGTCTAAAAAGAGTCTCTTATAGATAGCATTTGGATAGATCCTGTTTTTTTATCCAATCTAAAACTCTAGGTCTTTTCATGGAAGCACTCAGTCCATTTAAAGTCAGAGTAACTATTGAAAGATATGAATTTAGTGCCATTGTATTGCCTATAAAGTGCCTATTCCTGTAGATTATCTGTTTCTTTCTAGTTTATGTGACTCTTGGGGTTTCTCTTCCTTTACAGAATCCCCTTAATATTTCTTGCAGAGCTAGCTTGGGGGTCACATATTCTTTCAGTTTCTGCCTATTCTGAAAGCTTTTTATCTCTTCATCCATTCTGAAAGACAGCCATGATGGATAAAGTATTCTTGGTTGTATGTTCTTTTCATTTATTACCCTGAATATGTCTTACTAGCCCTTTCTGGCTTGCTAGGTTTCTGTGGACATGTCTGATGTTACTCTGATGTACCTCTCTTCAAATGTAAGGAAGCTCCTCTCCCTGGCTATTCTCAGATAGTTTCCTTGGATATAAAATTTGTAAGCTTTCAGGGTGTTGATCTATTTTTATTGATTTTGAAGGGTTTTCTCTCCCCTTGGACTTGAATGCTTGTTTCCTACCCCAGATTAGAAACGTTCACAGCTATGATTTCCTGAAACATATCTTCTATCCCCCACCCCGTACCTCCTTGGGGACCCCAATAATTCTGATATTGGAATGTTTCATGGTATCATTAATCTCTTCAATCTTTTTCTCATGTGCTACTAGCAGCCTATTTCTGTTTTCTTTTATTTCCTTCCTTTCCATCAGCTTATCTTCTAGACCACTAATTCTCTCTTCTGCCCCATTTACCCTGACTGTTAGAGTATCCAGTTTAGACTACATCTCATTCATATCATTTTTTAGTTTGGCCTGATTGGATATCATTCTGTTCTTAGAGAGTCTAATTGTCACTAGTGCTTTTTTCAAGCCTACCTATTGACTTTATGATTGATATACTCAATTCTTTCTCTGATATCTTGCTTATATCCATATCCATTAGTTCTGTGGCAGAGGACATTTTCTCTGTTTCTTCTCTTTGTTGAGAGTTCCTCTTTCTAGTCATTCTGTTGAGGGATGGTTGAGTGAATGAGTAGAATCTAAAATCTCAATCACGACCCAAGCAAGATGCACCTAGCAAAATCCAGAGTGGTCAGGAGCCACCACTGAAAAAACAAAGCCAAAATGAAACACAAGAATAAAACTTTAAAACTTATAATTTTTTTTTAAAGGAAAAAAAAAATAAGAAAAGCAAGAGAAGGGCTACAATCTCTCAGTGTTGACAAAGCAGGGTGCTTAAGTTGTTCCTGGGTGTATTTTAGTCTGTGTGTTAGAGGACACTACATCCCGAAATTACAAGAAAAATAAAACTTGTATATATATAAAGGTAAAATTGAATAGTGTAAAAAAGACTAAAATAAACCATATATCTTAAAAATATAGATGTGAAAAAATACAAATTAAAGATCAACTACAAAATATGAGTTAATATAACAAACATCTAGTTAAAATGAGAAGGTAAAAGGAAAAACAATAGAAAAAGCATAAAAAGAAAAAAAGAAAAAAATAAAGGAGAATTTTAACCGGGGGGAGGACAAAATCAAAAACAAAACAAAATAAAAACAAGTTGTCTGGCCACACCTGGAACTCAATATATAATTTTCCGCTAGCGTTGCGATTTTATAGTCTTATGGGATCCATGGGATTGTCATCCAACTGTTCTTCCAGTCTGTCTTCTGGGGGAGGGACCTGCTGCGCTGTTTCTCAGGTAATCCTGCCTGTGTGGAATTATCCTGCTCCTGTCAATGGGATGCGCTCAGAAGAAAGCAGTCTTCTGTGTGGCTTTGGTTCCCTGGGGAATATCCACCCCTCTTCAGAGGATCAGAGCAAAAATGGCCACAGCTAAACCTTTGGCTCAGAGCAGAAAATTCACAGTGTGCCCTTTAATAAAGCCTTCAGGACAAACAGTCTCCACTTCCTTTTGGGAGGTGGAAAACCACAGCCTTCCATCCTGCATGCCCACAGCAACTTTCTCAGAGGTGGTCCCAGGGGTCCAGTAGTGCCACTGTCCTTTGTGATTCTAAAACTGTGGGCTTGCATGTGCACCTGAAACTCCTTGATATCATGTCTGGGTGCCACTCATAGGCCTTTCTGGGCCACTACCACTCTAAGAGTTTTTGCCTGGTTGCAGGTGCAAGTTCCAGATTTTTAAAGTCTTCCCAAGAGAAGAGTGATTATTGACTAGCCTGGCTCATGGTTTATTATGATCAGAGCTGAGAGTCCTTTTCTGGGCTCTCTGATAATAGCCTGCTTCCTGGCTCCACTGCTTGGGCACTATATTTGTTTAGGAATCCCCTTTTGCTTTGTGGCTCCTCATATCCTGAGACCACAATACCTTACCCAGAATTTTGCCTTTTCATTTTCAGAGCCCCTTTCAGAGAAGAATGTCTCTCACTAAAGCAGATTTTTAAGGTTTCTGATTTTGTGTTCCTGTGTGCTATCACTTTCCAGGATTTGGCTTATGGAGGCTACCTCTCTCTTCTGTTTATCTTCTGATATCTCTCCACAGATTTATGCCTTCCCATGTCCTACCTTGCAAAAAGCAGTCACATTTCTGCTTGTAGAGATACAGTTATATATTCTTATATCTCAAGCTGATTTCATGGGTGTTCAAAAATGGTTTGATAGATATCCATCTAAATTCAGAGGTCCCCTATTCCTCTGCCACCTTGCCTCCCCCTCTTATATACCTTATATTTATGCAATATTGGTTAACTTCTCTTGGAATTATGATTTTATTTGTTCCCTTTCTTTAACTTTTGTTTGTTTGGACCACTCTATCTCCGTTTCAATTCTGAATTATAAATTTGCTAAGCAAAGTATTCTTGGTTATAAGTTTTTTGTTTGTTTCTTAGCATCTGAAATATACTATTCCCCTCTGTCTTGCAGTTCCTGCTGAAAAATCAGCTGACAGGTGTATGTGTTCTCTTATATATAGCTAGTTCTTTTTCTCTTGTTGCTTTTAAGATTTTTTCTTTATCTTTATTTTTTAATATTTTAATTATTATGTGTTTTGGTATGCACTTCTTTGTGTTCATCTTATTTGTGGTTCTCTGTGATTCCTGGAACTAGATGTATGCTTCCTTGCACAGTTTAGAAAATTTTTCTATTATTTCTTTGAAGACATTTGAAACTATTTCTTTCTCTCTTCATCCAGAGACCCATATAGTGCAAATGTCATTTTACCTGATGTTGTCTTGGAGGTCCCTTAACTATCCTTATTTTTTTTAACTCTTTTTATTTTAATTTTATTTATTTATTTGAGACAGAGCGATGCAGAGAGAGAGAGACAGAAAGCATAAGCAGGGGAGAGACAGAGGGAAAGGGAGAAGCAGACTCCCCATTAAGCTTGGAATTGAACACAGGGCTCAGTTGCAGGACCCAGAAATCATGAACTGAGCTGAATACAGGCACTTAACCATCTGAGCCACTCAGAAATCCCTAAACTCTCTCTCTCTCTCTCTTTTTTTTTTTTTTAATCTTTTAATGTTCAGTTTGTGTGATTTCTACTCCAGGTCTTCCAGATCAGTGATCTGCTCTTTTGTATTTTCTAACCTGCTGTTGAATCCCTATCATGTATTTATTTATTTATTTATTTTTGGTCAGGTATTGTATTTATTAACTCTTTTTGTTTTTTTTTCTTATATTTTCTATTTGTTTGTCAAATTTCTGGATGGATATGTTCATTGATTTCTCTCTCAAATTTAGTGAGCATCTTTATGACTTACTTTGAGCTCTTTATCAGGTAGATTACTTATTTCCATTCTGTTTTTTTCTTTTCTTTTCTTTTTTTTTTTTTTTTGGTCTATTCTTTCATTTGGAATATATTCCTTCCTCTCTGCATTTTACCTGACTTTCTGTTTCTATGAATTAGGTAGATCAGTTATATCTCCCAGTCATGAAGAAGTGGCTTTATGTAAAAGTATCCTGTGGAGACCAGAAGTGCAGTTATGCTGGTCACCAGAACCAGGCTGGTCAGAGGTAAACCCTGTGTGGCTGCATCTTTCTCTCTGTTGTGGCTGGGCAGTGACTGCTGTGAATGTTCTGGTGGGCACAGCCAGTCCCTGGTCTTCCCCTGATCTGACTGTGTGACCTGACTGTGACTATTGTAGCTCCACTGGTAGTTGGGGCTATCCCCCTTGGGTTTGACTGGTGTGGCATGATGGGAAACATTTTTGAGGATTGCCCACTAGAATAGGCAGACTGGCCTGAGCAGGTCTGCAGGGAAACACCAGAGTGAAGGAGCAGTGATAATAAGGTAGATGGAGAATACCAAAAATGAAGCCTACCAGTCCACAACAAAACAGGTGAAGGAAAATAAGAAAAATACACCCTCTAGCACTTCCAATCCTGGTAAAAGTTCCTCTATCCCTGACCCCCTGGCACATGCCCTAAAATAAGTCAGTACATTTCCATATATGGCCCTGGTGCTTTTAGACTGATGCTTTTGTTCTGGGTCTGAGAAAGTGAATTTGTGCATTGACTATAAGAGTGAAGTTTCACTTTCCCTTAGACTGCCAGCTTTTCTGGAGTTAAGACCTACTGGTTTTCAAAACCAGACATTATGAGGGCTTATCTTCCTGGTACAGGTCCCAAGGGTGTGGGTGACTGATGTGTGGCTTGAACGTTTATCTCTTCAAGAAAAACCTTCACATTTGTGATATTCTTCCCATTTGTGGCTTACAGTCCTAGGGCTGTGAGTCCTGACTATACTGCTTCTCTGCCCCTCCCACTTGTTTCAATGTGGCTTTTTCCTTATGATTTTCTTTGTGGTTGTGCTCTTCTGCTACTCTAGGTTGTTCTCTGTTCTATGTGTAGTTGCAGTTTTGGTTTGTCCATGGGAGGAAGTGAGCTCAGAATCTTTCTACTTCACCATCTCAGTCCCCCCCAAGTTTTTCTTTATTTAAAACAGTACCATTTATACTATAGTATTACATTTCCCCATTCATGCTGTATGAAATTTATGCTGGGGTATGTAAATTGAAGACTGATTATTTAGTTTAATGTATGTGTATTTATGCACATGTTAAATTTTAGTACATCTTGCTAAATTGTGTCTTACTGTTTACAGACATTAAGTTTTGTCAGTTTTATAAGTGTAAAATATTGCCTCGCTTTAGCTTTAATTTTGAGTTTACTTGTTACTAGTGAAGCTTAACACATATTTAAAGTTATTATCTATAGAAATTTCTCTTTTTCTTGTTTATTCATAACTTCAGGCCATTCTGTCTGTATTCCTTTTTAGTTTTAGAATTGTTAGAATATATTTCTCCTGATATTTTTATATGTTTATATATTTACATATATATTTATAATTTTCATATGTTGTAAGCATCTTAACTCTATGATCCTCATGTCTTACCTCTAGTAGTTTCTAATGGAAAAGTACACTAATTTATTAATATTCTCTGTTTGTCGTTTTATCATTTAGCATTATCTTTCTTGAGTCTAGAGCTTCCTTTTTTTCTAAACATTTTAAATTTACCTACGTATTTTTCTGTTATACAGCACTTATCGAATCACTATACTTGCTTTAATGTTATTCAAAGTCTCTGTGTTATATGACATTTTTCATATACAGTTATATCTGCTTCTCAATGCATCAGTACCATACTTACTTTATTAACAGAGATGTATAAAAATCATGATGTTAGGAATGTTCTCGATTTTATTTTGTTCTTGAGATGACACACAAATTTTATTATTTATTTTCTAAGGTAGCAATAATTCTTTAGGTATTTTGTTGGAGTTTAATTGAAGAGATAAGTCATATTTATTACACACAAGTTTATTAAAGTTATATATTCTTTGTGAAGTGATCCTTTGATTCTATTTATCCAAAAATTTAAAAAAAAGTTTTATTTTAATTTAAAAAAAGTTTTATATAGGCATCTTGACTTCTGTTTAGATTGTTATTTATCCTCTAAGTATTCTTTATTATATAGTTGGTGTTTCCTTTTTACTGAAGTTGAGATACAATATTATATTAGTTTTAGATGTACAACATAGTGATTCAAAATTTATATACGTTACAAAGTGCACCATGATAAATCCACTTACCATTTGTTACCTTATAAAATGGTTACAATGTTATTTACTATATTCCCTATGCTGTACATTGCATTTCCACATAATCTTCCATTTTTAAACTGAAAGTTTGTGCCTTTTAATCTCCTTTCCTTATTTTGCCCATCTGCTTATTCCTCTCAGCTCTGGCAAACACCAGATTGTTCTCTGCATCTATGTTTCTGTTTTTTTTTTTTTTTTCTTTTTTGTTTTATCTATTTATCTTTCACATATAAGTGAAATCATATGATATTTGTCTTTCTCTGACTTATTTCACTTTATGTGAAACCCCCTTGGTCTGCCATGCTGTTGCAAATAAGAGGATTCCTTTATTTTTAATAGCTGAGTAATATTTCACTGTACATATATTAAACATATTCTATATTCATTCATCTATCAATGGATACTAAGGTTGCATCCATTTTTTGGTTTTTATAAATAATGCTGCATTAATCATAGGAGTGCATATCTTTTCAACTTCATGTTTCTGTTTTCTTCAGATAAATACCTAGAAGTTTAATTGATGTATCATGATATTGGTTTTACTTCTAATCTTTTGAGAAACCACCATACTGTTTCCCTTAAGAGTTGCACGGTTTTGCATTTCTACAACATTCCATAGGAATTCCCTTTTTGCCACATGCTTGCTAACACTTGTTATTTTTTATCTTTTTGACACTAGCCATTCTGAGTGGTGTGAGGTGATACATCACTATGGTTTTTGTTTTGCATTTCCCTGATGATAATTGATTTTGAGCATCTTTTCATGTATCTGTTGGCCATCTGTATGTCTTTTTGTAAAAATGTCATTTCAGGTCCTCTGTCCATTTTTAAATTGGATTGTTTAGTTTTTGTTTTTTCTTTTTCTTTTTTTTTTTTTTTTGATATTGGGTTGTGTGAGCTCTTCATATATTTTGTATATAAAGTAAACCCTTACTGGCTATATTATTTGCAAATATTTTCTCCCATTCATTTAGATTGCCTTTCTGTTTTGTTGGTTTCTAATGTTTGTTTCTTTTATATTATATAACTTTTCAATTTGTATTTTGAACTCTTACCATTTCTGTCCCTTAAATTAGAAATTTATTCCATTTATAATACTGGGATTATTGAGAAACATGAATTATTACTATTATTAATATGTGTATTTTATCTATTCTTTTTCTTGTTCTTGCTTTCAGTGGGATTGAACGAAGGCTAATTTTTTTATGTTTTCTTTCTTGTTATTTGCCCCTAATAATAAAGTTAATAATTTCTCTTTAAATATTTTACCATTTACATTAAAATTTACACCAAAACATCAACATTTCATTCACATGTCTTCCTGGTACTTTAGAATATTTAAAATTTTTAAACTTCCTCTTTTTACCAACTATTATCAGTAATTTAGTTCTTCCTTTGAACTCAACACATTACAAAATTAATATAGCAGTCTTTTTGGGGGTAAATTCGTGTGACTAAAAAATTTTTACTTACTAATTTACTATTTTTTATTAATTTCAGAATTTTCATTATTGCCTTAGTAAATACTGCCAATTTTCCAAATGGGTGTACTTATTTTATTCAGAGAGTATTGAAGTTTCTGGGTTTTTGTATTCTTGCAAAACTTTGGTATGTTTTATAAATTTCCACTTAGAATGTACTGTAGTGAAAATATAATAACATCTCATTGTGGGTTTAATTTATCTTACCTACAGATGTTGAGCACCCTTTCATATTTTAATAATTTAATTTAATTATTTAATATTTAGTGGGTTAAGCCACTGCCTTCAGCTCAGGTCAGGATCTCAGGGTCCTGGGATCAAGCCCCACATTGGCCTCTCTACTCAGCAGGCAGCCTGCTTCCTCCTCTCTCTGCCTACTTGTGATCTCTGTCTGTCAAGTAAACAAATAAAATCTTAATTTAAAAACAAAAACAAAAAACTGTAAATAATAAAATAATTCTGAAACTGCCAGTCTTTAGTTAAGAGCCATTAGGAAGAGTGTTAAAAGTGCCTCCAACTTTACTTTTTCAAAGCCTTGAGCAAAAAGCTCATTAACATTTGAATCACTGGCTTTTTCAAAATAAAAAATGGCCACTAAAGTTTTCTGCAATGAAAACACTTTTTCTTACCATTCTCTTTAGATGTTATCCTTGAATGGAGCTTAAAATAGTAACAATCAAGTTTTGGCTTCTACCAACATGCAAAATTTACTTAAAGTAGCCAAGGTTTTTTCTTTAAGTTCTCGTTAGTTAACATATATGGTAAAATTGGTTTTAGGTGTACAGCTTAGTGATTCATCATTTACATATAACACTCCATAGCTAGTTTTGTTTTGTTTCGTTTTTTTCCCCTACTCTATCAACTGGTCGTAGGGACATGTATAGCAGTGCATTCCAAGGAAGAGTTATAGGGATATAGTGAAAGACCCGCGGATCCCCTTACCCAAGAATTCAACACTGCCACAGGATGCAAACAGCAAGAGGTTCTTTATTGTTACGCAGGCGCCTGCGGGTGGTCAGCGCGCGCCTGCGGGTGGTCAGCAGCTCCTGCTAGCTGAGCACCCCTGGCTGGGGTGGTGCAAGATTTTTATAGACAGGTACATACAAGTCCCGGATGGGACGGGGCCGATTGGCTGACAATTTGAACATTTGAAAAAAGGCATACTTGGTGTTAGCGGATTGGCTTTGGAAGACCCCCTCGCGCGAAGAGAAAGGCGGGAAGGGGAAACAAAGAGGGGAAGTTTGACCTTATTACTCAGCAGAAAGACATCCTGTCTACGTGACTATGCAGCCCCCTGTCTACGTGACCTACGTGACCATGCAGCCCCCTTGCCTGCGTGACCATGCCTCGGCTATTAGGAGAAGGTATCTTGTTCAAACAGGAGACAAGCGTCATGCCCTAAAAGCCAAGCGGTTACAGAAAGGCAAAAGAGCAGTTACATTGAATTCAACCCTGGGGGAAGGGTCTTTTCATTGCAAGGGGAGGAGGGGTACTCTTACACAACAAAAGAGCAGTTAATTAGTTAACGACGGGGGGGGGGGGTCTTTCAATAGATATAAGAGAATCTAGGTCATCTTCTGAGAAGTCCTTCTGAACTTATTAGGGCAAGCCTATGACAGATATACCACTATGATAGTAACCAGTACTGTGATAGCTCTATTCACATTGTCATTTGATCTGCAGTTTTCTGTAGTGGAGTGTAGGATACCGATACAGTTACCATCCTTACGATGACATATACTACCTTGTATAGTCAAAGTGGCAGTGCCACTGTAGTGCAGACTATGCCTGCTACAGAACCTTCTCTTAGACAAAGAAAAAAAAAAAGTCAGCTTTCTGAGTAGACCAATAAATGATCCAAAACTGTATTCCCAAGTTGGTTTACTCTTTCTTAAAAAAAAAAAAAAAAATATTCCAATCACAGTAACCATTACTTAGTGTTAAAAGGCTAGTGTTTCAATACTTGTCTTTATCTTGGAAGAAGTCAGTCTCCAGGCCTCAGACCTTCAGATCAATACAGACTTCATCAATGCTACAGAATTTTCAATTTTTATGGGGTTTACTTCCCTCATCATAGTGTGTCTTACCAGAATATACAGAAAACTTCTAACCTATCTCCTATCTTCCAATTAACATGCCATCAATATAATGGTTCAACTAACACTAAAGAAATGCTTAGACAATTAAATTCTCTTCAGATTTTATTGTGACAGAAGTGAGAATTAACATAGCCCTGTGGCAAGAAAATAAATGAATGCATTAGTCCATCACAGGAGAATGCACACCATTTATTTTCCTTCCCAGTGGGTATTAGGATATAAAAAGCTTTGATGAGATCAGTAGTATCACATCAAATAACTTACCATGGGTTATGTTGATTCATCCCTCTAAGAATACCATATACAACACTGAAACTGCAATTATAGATATGTGATTTTATATGTACATTGCATGATGTGTCTATATTTCCCCACAAGGGGCCTTGGTGATAGATTAATTAGAAAATATGATGGACTACAAATCTGCATCTTTTTAATCTGAAAATTGCATTAATCTATTTTCTGCCACTTTTCCTAGAATGAAGTATTGTTTTTGATTATTTTTGTGTATATTCCATTGCAAGTGCTCTGCTTTTATCTATTCCACTTCACCTTTGCTAGCATGATAGCTCTTACTTGATAAGATAAAACAAAACAAAACAAAACAAAAAAAAACAGTATGAGGCTTCAGTAACTCCTAAGTCTTTCCATGACTCAGTTATGCTTTTAAGAAAAGATTGAACATTGGGTGTGTCTGTGTACCTATTTGATCTGCTATAAACATCCAGGGTCAGGACTCCATTTCTTTTCTATGCTCCTACTCTAATACAGGGTTGAAGGTTAGCTCCGATGTTTTATTTAATAGCTGTGAAAATGTCTTAGAATTCCCATTTTACCAGTGTAAAGTGGGCATATTGCCTTTTGGAAAAGGCCCGAAGCAATTGCTACTTTTGCTCTAACATTGGAGATTTCTCCAGGGAAAAATGACCTTTTCTTTATTCATGTATTTTGTGTCTCAGAACTGGCTAGGGTTGGAAGGTGGGTGAAAGATTTTGACTTTCCTTTGGGTCAGTTGAAAGGACACTTATGCTCCTCTACACTTGATTTTTTTTTTCTTATTATGTAAGAAAAGCAGTAGTCTTTTGAGCTAATGTACTATCTTACACCAAGAAGACGTAGTTTATTAGCTATATTAATATAACTTTGTAGACCATGCTCCTTTACTTGCCATTAGGTTACTGTTGATTACAGACAAATTGCACTTGCCTTGTTTTGATACTTAGAAGATGACAACCTGAGTCAATACCCACACTGATAGGAAGACCTTCACAGTATTTCTTACTATCAGCACCAACCAGCAGCAGACAATAGTGAGTCAGATTCTCAGTGATAGCTATTCTCCCCTACCACACCAACATTTCTCTTATTTCCTTAGTTAAGAAAGAATTTTCCATGTCCTCCATCTTGGGATTGTTTTGTCTAGCTTAATAGGTTCATATTAGCAAATATACTTGTAAGCCTTTTGATTCCTCTTTCAACCCTAAGAAAGTGGTTGTCATCTTCACCTAATTATTATTGGCCTTCATTTTTTTCACGCTCTGGAAACCCATCTCTAAAGCATTTTTTTGGATGCTTTGGGTGTCTATACTAGATTGTCAAATACCTTAATAATGGAAGAGTGCCCCCCATCAATTCTTTTACTCAACTTTAATGTACGCTACCCTTTCCCCTCTCTGTACTCCCCTGCTAAGATCTATTCCAATTTATGCTCTCACAATTTCTAGAAATATATAATTACAGGTATATTACTGAATAATCTCTTTTGTCTCTTATTAGATCCAGGATTTTTTCAGTTAGTTCATATTGGCATTTGATCCCATTTATTAGAGTAATGGCTAAGAGCTAGGGACAATGCATATCTGAAGGAGGAAAAATATTTTCCTGTGGGAATATGACTGTATTAATACATTTATAATACATTTATAATACATATATATATATATAATACATATATATATAAAGAGGGTTGTTGCTATTCTCCAGACTGTGAGAGAATCACTTCTGCAGGCTACAAAATTAAGGAAATCTGGGTTTAATGCTCTAAAATACATCAATCAAGATATGTACAGCCCAAAACTCAGGGTTACACTTTTTTTCTGTTAGAGCTCTAACTCCAGTGTGGAATTTTTGCCAAGATGTGAATTGTGAATTTAACATTTCAAAAATTATCTTTTACAGTCAAATCCTAGAACTTGTCTTCAGCACATTCTACCTTCAGGGAGCATAAGATGAAGGTCTTCTGACTATCACATTTAATTTGGATACTGGTTTAGTTGAACCGATCATTTTCTTTAATACAAAGTTGTGCTTTCAGCAACTACCCAATTCCACGGTTCTTTTAAGTTGCATACTCATAACCCTCAAATGCCAAAACCATAAATCCATGCAGTTCTGTCTACCTCTTTTACATCCCAAGTTAGTCTTACCATTTGTAGTACTCAGTATTGAGATTATCATTCCCCTTGACCACCAAAAATGTGTTTCCCATTGTCTTCTGGCTAATGACTAATTAAAATAAAAGCAACAACACCAACTCATCTTTTATATTTACTTCCTAGATCATTTCCAGTACCAACTATCTTCAATAATGTTCACTCAAAATAATTTCTTACAGAAGTAGTCTCACTGAAAATTAATAAAGAAGTAGAGGTATCAGGATAACAAAATGAGTAAACTTAGCAATGGTGTAACTTCAGAAATTGTTTAGCCTGATTCTGCAAAACTATGCAATGCGAGCCCTTAGAGTTAACCTGATCTGAAAGTTACCTGGTTTTCAACGCTCACATCCATCAAATATTGAATAAAGTAGAGATCAAGTGTAGGAAACATTAAATCGTCAGGCTGCTAGTTTTCTGCATTAATGAGCAAAGTGGGCTTTAATGCATGCTTCAACTCTTTTCTAACAAAAGTTCCACAAGTAATTGAGGTTGAAAGAAAGAAAACACCAGAGTGAGGGCATTAGAAATTGTTAAAAAGCAATAAAAGCAAAAACAAACAAGTGGGACTATATCAAACTAAAACCCTTCTGCAAAGCAGAAGAAACCATCAACAAAATGAAAAGGCAATTTCTGAATGGAAGAAAATCTTCTCAAATCATATATCTGATGAGGGGTTAGTTATAAAAATATATAAAGAACTCCTATAATTCAATAACCAAGATAAAATAAAAACTCTAACAATCTGATTAAAAAACAGACAAAATACCTGAATAAACTTATTTATCATCAGGAAAATGCAATCTAAACTGCAATATCATCACACACCTATTAAAATGGCAAGTATCATAAATACTAGAAATAAAAAGTGTTGTCAAGAATGTGGAAAAAGAGACCCCTCACACACTGTTGGTGGGAATGTAAATTTGTATAGCCAATATGGAAAACAGGATGGAGTTTTCTCAAAAAAATAAAGATAGAACAATTATATTATCTAACTATTGCACTTCTGGGAATATAAACTTCCATACCTTGGGTAAATACTAAGTCTATAGTTGCTAACACATATATATTTTTTTAAATAAAGCACAAGACATAAGTTTATGTTTGTGAATAATTGGCAAGTTGTTTCGTGAGTGTAAAATTAGATTTAAAAAATAATCTTGAGGTTGACAGTTCTTCCAGATATGAGTCCTTCATCAGATTTTTGGTTTGCAAGTATTTTTTTCCAGTCTGTACTTTGTCTTTTCATCTTCTTTTGAAGGACTTTTTTTTTTTTTTTCATTTTGAGGCAGTAGATTTAGAAAATTTTCCTTTTATGAATAGTCCTTGAGGTGTCCTATATAAGAACTATTTATCAAGCTCTAGATTTTGAAGATATTATCTGATATTACCTTCTAAAAGTACTATGGGTTTATATTTTATATTTTAATCTGTATATCATTTAGAGTTTTCCTTTTTTTTATGTCTGAGGTATAAGGTTTAAATAAGGGCTCACCTTTTTTTTTTAAATTTTTGGTCAATGGATATTCAGTTAATATGGTACCATTTTTTAAAAATACTACCCAATATCCACTGAATTGCTTTTGTATCTGAGATAATCAGTTTGCTGTACTAGAGTGAAACTATTTCTTGGTTTTCTTTTCTTACTTTCTACCAATAATACAGAGTCTGCTATAGCTATAACTGTCAGTTCATGTAGACTCATTTGTCCACCTCTTCCTTTGTCTTTCACTGTAGACTTCAGAAAACTCTTGTCAACCTCTACAAAAATCTTGCTAAGATTTTCATAGAAATTGTGTTAAAATCTGTTAATTTTGGGAGAATTGACACTTTCATTGTAATCTTTGTAATCATTGTAATCATATAGCATGTCTCTCCATTTATTTAGATCTTTTCAAATTAATTCCATCAGTGTTTTGTGGTTTAGAACAGAAGTTTTGTATATTTCATATTATATCTCTACCTAAATATTTTACTTATTTAGAGTAAATTATAAATCCTTGCCTTGGTCGTGATCTTAGAGGATAAACATTCAGCCTTTCACTTTACATATGATGTTAACTGTATGGGATTTTGTTGTTGCTCTTTTTAAATACTCATTAGGTTGAGACTTTTCCTCTTTAGTCCTTGTTTTCTAAGATTTTCTTATGAATGTGTGTTAATTTGTATAAAATGCTTTCTTCTTGTATTAGCAGTATTTAATTTTGATAAATTCATATTTTACATAATGTACATCTTATGTATTACCTAAGGAATATTGCATATCTCAAGATCACAAAGCATTTTTCAAATCTTATTCTAGAAATTTTATCATTTTAGATTTTACATTTAAGTAATTATTTTTAGTACAGATATATGTATACATATATTTTACATTTATACATTTTATATGTATACTTATATTTTAGTTCATATATATACATATTCATATATAAATACAGAAGTTAGATATTGGTTGAAATTAATTTTTATCTAAGTCTAGGTCTAATTGATCTGATAATATTCAAGAAAGTGGCTATTTTTTTCCCTTGAGTTACCTTTATCCCTTTTATAAAAAACAATTGTCTCTAAATGTGGTTCTATTTCTTTTTTTTTTTTTTTAAGATTTTATTTACTTATTTGACACAGAGAGAGAGGGGAACACAAGAAGTGGGAGTGGGAGAGGGAGAAGCAGGCTTCCTACTGAGTAGGGAGCCCAATTTGGGGCTTGATGAGGGCTCAATCCCAAGGCCCTGGAATCATGACCTTATCTGAAGGCAGATGCTTAATGACTGAGCAACCCAGGTGCCCCTAAATGTGGCTCTATTTCTTTGCAATCAGTTCTGTTTCATACTGACTTGATGACTATAGCTCTATACCAAGTCTAAACTATGTACCCAAAGCATTTGACTTTATAAGACACAAATTATTTTTTGAAGGGGTTGTACAATATTTTTCTTTGTTCTTAGATTATCCAAACAATTTTTTTTATCTAAGTTGTTCTTTTTAGAGTTCTTTTGCTTTTCTACATAAATTTTAAAATCAACTTCTTAGTTTGGTTTGTAGAAAAATAGCAAATAGATTTTGAATATGATTACATGGGCTATACGTATCACTTCAGTGAGAAATGACACCTAATAACATTGAGTCTTATTTTCATGTCCGTAGCATATCTCCCCATTTATCTAGATCTTTGATTTCTCTCATTAAAATTTTGCTGATTTTGTTGTAAAAATCTTACAATAATTTATTAGATTTACATCTATACATTTCATAATTTCATTTCTTTATTGCTAACATGTAGAAAAATATATTTTAAATATAATCCTGTCTTATTGTACGAAATTTACTTATTATTTTTGTGTATTTAAATTCTTTTGATTTTATCCAATTGATGAATGCAATATTATTCAGTCATAGAATGAAATCTCACCATTTTCAACACTGTGGATGGAGCTAGGGAATGTTATGCTAAGCAAAATAAACCAGTCAGAGAAAGACAAATACCATATGATTCAATCATATGTATAATTTTAGAAACAAAACAATTGAAGATAGGGGGAAAAAAAAAAAAGAGGGAGAAACCAGAAAATAAACTTTTAACAACAGAGAACAAACCAAAGGTTTCTGGAAGAGGAAGATGGTGGGGGATGAGTTAAATAGTTAAATGGGTGATGGTCATTAAGGAGGGCACTTATGATGAGCACTTGGTATTGTATGTAAGTGATGAATTACTAAATTCTACACCTGAAACTAATAGCAATATATGTTAACTAACTGAAATATAACAAATGCCCTATGTAAATAAGGACAGTTTTACTTTTTCATTTCTAATTGGTATATAATTTTTCATTTTGAATTATTCTTACATCATTTCTCTGGCAAGGAACTTAGCCAATGAGGAATAGGAGTATTAAAGGGAGACATATTTTCCTTATTTCCAAACTTGATATGGATTTTTAGGAAGTGATCTTTAATAGGTTGGAAAAATGCCCTTCAATTCTTAGTTTACTAAGAGCTTTTATTTTGAGTGGCTGCTAAGTTTCTTCCATCAATTCTTAGATATTTATTGAGGTTAAAATGTTTTCCTTATTTTTAGTCTTTTAATATGACAAGCTGCATAGACTGATTTTTCAGTGTTAAGCCAATCTTGGTTTTCCTGGGATAACAGACTTCTTGGTCATAATGTATTATCCTTTTTACGTGATGTTCTATTTGAAAAACTTGTATTTACTTAAGAGTATTTTAAATAACTTCCATAATGATCTCTAATAATTTTTTGATAACTGTATATTCTTTTGTTATATATTTTCTGGATTACTTTACATAAATATTTGATAGAATTAACTAGTGAGATCTTCTGGTCATTGTTTTCTTTTTAGGAAGGTTTCTTAATTCAAAATTTAATATATTTAACAGTTTAGGCTTGTTCAAATTATGTATTGATTCCTGAAGAAACTCTATTATCATATATCTTTCAAGGAATTAGTTTATTTTATCAACTGTCAAATTTATTAAAGAATTTTTAAAATAGTATTGTCTATCTTTTATGTATTGTCTGTAAAATTCATAATAATATTTGTGTTGATAATTTGTGACATTTTTCCCCCTTTGGTGTGCTTGCTTGAATTTAACTACTTAACACACTTTTGACAGATATATATTTTAGTTTCACCGATTGTTTCTATTGTTTTATCATTCTCAATTGTGTCGACTTCTGTTCTTTTTATGCATTCCTTCTCTGTTCAGTTACCTATTACTTAATTTCTGCTTTATTCTCATGGTGGATTAGATTATTGCTCTGAAAAATTTTTTCTACATCTGATACAAGTTCTTGATGCTACAGTTTCTTTCTTTAATTGTATCTCACTAAACAATATATTTCATTTCATTCAATTAAAAACAATCTGTAATATTATGTAGAATTTCCTCTGTGACTTTCTAATATGATCCACATATTGTTGCATAGGTTTGTTTAATTATGAATTATTTGGAGATATTCCAGAGAGATATTTGTCAAAGTAAGAGAGAGAGAGAGCACAAGCAGGGAGATCAGGAAGCAGAGGGAGAAGAAGGAGCATGACTTGAACTGAAGGCAGATGCATAACTGACTGAACTACCCAGGTGTCACCAGATGTATTTTTGTACTCATTCCTAGCTTATTTGCATCATGTTCTGAAAGCATGCTTTGCTTGATTCAATTACCTTTAAGTATGTAAAGTTTCTTTTGTAGCCCGAGGTACAGTTTCTTTGTAAATGTTCCAAATGTTTCTGTTGTTGATGTGCTTTATAAAAGTTAATTGGATCAAGTTATTTAATGATGTTTATTTTTTTCTCTATGCCTCTTGATTTTATCAACTTGTTCTATTAATAAGAAAGAAGGATTGAAATTTTCAGTCATAAATATACATTCTCTTTTCAGTTTTGTCTTTCTTTTCTTTTCCTTTTTTCTTCCCTCTTTCTCCTTCCTCCCTTCCTTCCGTCCTTCCATCTTTCCTCCTTTTCTCCCTCCTTCTCTCTTTCTTTTCTTTTCTTTCTTTCTTTCAATTCTGCGCTGTATGTGCATTCACACGTAAGAATTTGATGTTTTCTTGATGAATTGACTCCATTCTCATGTATTTCTCCTCTTTATCTCTGCGAAATATTTTTTTTCCAAATGAGTCTGAAGCTTTAACTTTTAATCCCTGTATATATTACCAATATGATAAATCAGTATAAAATGATTAATCATTGCTGGGTGGCCATTTTTCTCAAGAATACTTTAGTTTTGATTTGTTGCCATGACAATTTTAGACCTTTCAACCATTAAGGATACAATAATTGTGAGATTATTTTTCAAAATTTGATATGCTTATTAAAATTTTTATTGTTACAAAATAATCATATTTCATTAAATATATATTTAGTCCCAACCCAAATACTTAAAGTCATCCATAAGAATTCTATATGTGTGAGATAAAATTATACTTGGTCTCTTTTACACTTCTTTAACATTGAGCTTTTATTCAGTCATTTGAGAAAATTCATTCATTTTCCTCCTTTCGAGAACAAAGTGTTCTCTTGCCAATTTTCCAGTTTTTGTTTATTTTTATTTACTTTTTTACCATTATATTCATCCTACCAATTTCCACTGCATTGGCAGTTCTCAGATCATCTTAATTTTCTGTGTTCATTTCCCTTTATATTTACAAAGGTTTCTCCATTTTCTTTTTTAGAACGTCAAAAAGAAAGTAGTAACTTTTCTCAGATATACATCCCTTTAGTGATGTATTTCATAGAACAGTTTTTTTTTTCCCCTTTGTCATTTTCTGATTGGCTAACTCATTATCCACTCTTGTCTTTGCTCTTTGTTTTCATGGATTTCAAATTACCCTATCCACTTTCTTTTTTGCTTACTTAATTTCTCCAGTTTTAATTTTCCTTCTCATCCTCTCCCTCTACTCTTTCTCATTCCCTTTCCTTTATTTGCTATATATTATTAGGCTTCTTCTATCTCCAGATGCTTGCCACAATTTTATTTTAAGGTAGGTGAGATGAAGAGTATTAAATTAAGAAGAATGCACGTGTTTCTATTCAAGATATATGCTAAAATAATGTCCTTGTACATGGATTCCCCAGCTTGTTCTTTGAATTGGGATGCCCTTTGCTGCATACATGATAATATCCTAATTCTTTTTTTTTCCTTTCCTGTATTTTATTTTTTTAAAAACCAAAGTTTTTCTGAAATATTCTATACATACATTAATCTTTCATAATTTACATCTTTATAAATGTCAAATGTCTTAGGACCACTGTCTCAACTCTGAATTTTATAAACTGTTTTGCTTTCTTTATATAGCAGATGTACTTTAAAATAGTTCAATGTTTTTCAGCATCATTTTTAACGAAATGATTTTATCTTATATTTTGAAATTAGCTATTGCTAAAACCTTTATTATTCCTTAGACTTCTATCTTGTAAACATTTATATTACTGTTTCTGTTGTTTTATTGCTGTGCGTATAAGTCTCAAACTTTCTATAAAATTAAAATATTGATATTTTATTTTCTACTTGGTTGACTAGAATTTTCTAAAAATTACTAAATGATTATATTAGATAAGCAATTTCCCTTAATTTTTAATGAAAGTATCCATTATAAGACATAAAATGATCTCTGAGTTATTTTGAAATATTCTTAGTGTATTAAATCAAACATTCTTAAATTCCTTTATTCTTAAAATTTATATATTATTTCCCACAATATATCTCGGTAAGAAGTGGGTGTTACATTTTAATTAATATATTTCCAGACTTCTTCCTTTAAATTTTCTTTTGTTTCTCAACACTAAATAATTCTTACAATCATATATGACCTTTAAAATGTTCAGGTATATTTTCTCTCTACCCACTTTGTTGAGAGTTTTTATTGTAAATAGATGTTAAATGATGTCAAGTGCTTTTCCTACATCTACTGAGATGATTGTATGATTGTTACCCTCTATTTTGTTAATATGGTGTATCATGTTGATTGGTTTGCAGATGTCAAACCATCCTTATATCCCTGGAATAAATCTGTTTGATCATGGTAATGATCCTTTTAATATGTTGTTTAATTTTATTTGCTAAGTTTTGTTGATGATTTTTGCGTTTATGTCCAGAGATTTTGGCCTGTAATTTTCTTTTTTTTTGTTGTTGTGTTTTTGTCTCTTTTTGGTATCAGGGTAATGCTGGCCTTGAAAAGTGTGTTTAGATGTGTTCTCTTCATTTTTTGGAAGAGTTTGAGAAGATATGGTATTAATTCTCTTTTGAATGTTTGGTAGACTTGACTAATGAAGCCATATGATGTTAAGCTTTTATTTGTTGGGATTTGTTTTTGATTACTGATTTAATCTCTATACTAACAATTGTCCTATTTTGCATCATTTAGATAACTTTTACTTTAGTGAATTAACCACATCATATAACATTCTGCTAAAATAGCTAGTGTTTTTTTTTTTTTCAATGTTATATTGATAGCCATTCATATATGGTTTACAGGACAGGGTTTTAATTTTTTAGAGTAATTTAATCAGGTTTGTAATAAAAATTTTAATAGATTTTTAAAGTACAACTGACATTCAATATTATATTGGCTTCAGTTATTTTATATAGTGATATAACAATTCTATACTCAATAGTCATCATAATATAGTCACCATTTACTCAATAGTCACACAATAGTCACCACTATAAGTTACTCAATCATCACCACAATAAGTATAGTCACCATTTATTGCCATATGAAGTTATAATATTGATTATATTTCCTATGCTGTATGTTTTAACTCTGTGACTTATTTATATTATAACTGGAAGTTGGTACCTCTTAATCTCCTTCACTGATTTTACCCATTCCTTTACACACATCCCTTCTGACAAATACCAGGTTGTTTTCCGTATTTAAACTACACCCCCCCCAAAAAAAAGTGTTTGTACAGAAAAGTAAACCATAAACAAAATGAAAAGTTAATATACTGAATGGGAGGAGATACTTGAAATGATGGAGCCAATAAGGGGTTAAAATTTAAAATATATAAAGAATTTATTCACCTCAACACCAAAACAAAACAAAACAACAAAAAAGAAGCTATTCAATTAAAACATGGGCAGAGAACATGAAGGAACATTTTTTCCAAAGACATACAAATGGCCAGTAGAGATAAAGATGCTCAACATCACTAATAATCAGGGAAATGCAAATTAAACACACAGTGAGATCACCTCACTCCAATCAAAATGGTTAGTATCAAAAAGACAAGAAATCATCAATAGAGAAGATGTGGGGAAGAAGGATCTCCATACTGTTGGTGAGAATGTAAATTGGTGTAGTCACTGTGAAAAACAGTATGGAGGTTCCTCAAAAAAGTAAAAATAGAAATATCATATAATCTGATAATTCCACTTCTGGGTATTTACCCTAAGAAAATGAAAACACTAACTGAAAAATATATATGCTCCCTTCTATTTATTGCAGGATTATTTATAATACACAAATAGAACAGTAACCCTGTGTCTATTCATGGATGAATGGTTAAAGAATACATACTATATATGTCAAACACACACATACACACGCATGCACACATGCACACACACACACACACACTGAAATATTACTCAATGATAAAAAAGATGAATATTGCTATTTGTGACATATGTCTGGACCTAGACAATATTATGCTAAAATAAGTATTATGTTACAATACTATTATGCTGAAATTAGTTAGACAAAGACAAATACCATATGATTTCACTTATATGTGGAATCTGAAAAACAACAACAAAAATATTTTGCTAGTTGTTTTTTTAATTTTTTTTTTAAGAGAAAATGATAGAGAACAGGGGGAGGGGAAGTGGAAGAGGGAAAGAGAGAATCTCAAGCAGACTCCCTGCTGAGCATGGAGCTCTACATGGGGGCTTGATCTCACAACCTTGAGATCATGAGCTGAGTTGAAGAAACCAAGAGTTGGACACTTAAATGACTGAGCCATCCAGGTGCCCCAGTGTTTTTCTAGTTTTATTCAATATGGTGTGTTTTCTTTTATTCTCCTGAATAAATTACATAAAGAATGTATGATAATGTAATAATGAATGTTTAAATCATTCACATTAAAGTAATCTGAGTTTGAAAATTTTAATAAATTCTTTCATATCTTATTTTGTTCACAATTATTACCCTATTAAATTATTTTATTCACAAAATTTTGGATAAACCTAATTTTCTCTAGAAATTTATCAATTTATCAAGATTTTCAAATTTAGAGAAAATTTTTTTATAAAATTTCTATATTTATAATTACCTCTTGTTTATTTCTTCTTATGTTCTCATATATGCCTTTTTCTTAGATCTTGTTTTATTTTTATAATAAAAAAATAGCAATTTGTTTTTACATCCTCCTCTGCCTAAACACCCACAATGTTCTAACAAAATATATCCACATTTGGTTTTTGGATTCAAGTTAGTTTTGAATCTAAGTAAAGTTACAATATTTTTTTTTCCCCTCTTGTACTTCTTTTGGTTTAACCCATATAAATTGAGCAATAACAATCTCTTTCTTTTTTTAACTATTTCACTGACATCACCTCATGGGATCATATATAGCAATACTTAAAGGTCCAAATAAGTAACACCAGAGGAAAAGTAAAATCAGAATCCTCTGAGGCTAATGCAGTGTTATTTCCCATATGTTATAGCACACAATACAGAAAGGGAAATATGATTAATAGTGTCTAACATACTTTAGAACCTAAACAAGTACAAATGCGTGTCCTCCATTTCCAAAATTTAAGTCAGGATTAATGAATTTGAAATTATAAAAACAACAGTTTTATTTCTAAATCTCTGATTCAATATTAGCCAGGTTTGTACTGATGCTGATTCCTAAGTTATTCAGACAGAACCCTACTTATGGCTTTTGCCTAAAATACCCAGATGCTACAAGAAAAACCAAGTCTTTGCCCCAAATTACCATGACACTTAGAACTGTGTATACTGGACCATAAAATCAATTAACAGATGTTTTCCTCAGCTCAATAGTACTTTCTTATTTGCATACATAGTATTACACATTCTGTTATATAGATGACTCTTTTTTGATTACAAAAGGAAATGTATTGGCTTTAAGCTTTTATTTTGTTTACCATAAAATTATTTCTTTTTCTATAATATTTACTTCTCAATTCTATGATCATGAGCATTGACATAAAAATAGAAGTTAAATTTTGATTCTTAAATATGTTGTTCTTAAAAATTCCAGATATATTTTGGAAAATATAAATTTCATGAAGTTTATTTTTTTTTTAAGATTTTATTTATTTATCAGAGGGAGAGAGGGGGAGAGAGCGAGCACAGGCAGACAGAATGGCAGGCAGAGGCAGAGGGAGAAGCAGGCTCCCCGCTGAGCAAGGAACCCAATGTGGGACTCGATCCCAGAACACTGGGATCATGACCCAAGCCGAAGGCAGCTGCTTAACCAACTGAGCCACCCAGGCGTCCCAATTTCATGAAGTTTAAATGCAAATTTTTTCATTGATATATTTGACTTTTTCTCTATGAGTGGAACTTTTATGCTTAGTCAGATACATTAATTCTAATGTGTCTTCACATTGTTTTATAATTTCTCACATATTACCATTCTCTCTCTCTCTCTCTCTCTCTCAAACCACACACACACATACACACAGAACTGTGGTTGGATATATTCCTTAACAAGAGAGGTGCCCGCCAAGGCACATTTCAAAGAGTAGGGAAAAACAGGTGAAAAAATGCAGTTTGTTCTGCAATTAATCTAAATTTTAAGTTATAATTGAGTGTATTTTTGAGCAGAATTGAATATAAGTTACAGTAACACAGATAAAGTAGAACACCTTTTTAAAAGATTTTATTTCTTTATTTGACAGAGAGGGAACACAAGCAGAGGGAGAAACAGGCTCCCCACTGAGCATGGAGCCCAATGTGGGGCTCAACCCGAGGACCCCAGGAGTACAACCTGAGCTGAAGGTATGTGCTTAACTGACTCAGCCACCCAGATGCCCCCAAATAGAAAACTTCTTAATAAAATACAGAAGAAATGAAATATATATGTAAACAGAATTCTTGCAAAAAAGATTAAGATAGATAAGGATTCATATGGTGTTCACGTAATTGGAAATCATGTTTATGAAATAAAGGAATCCTTAAAACCTTTTAATTAATAGGCACATCTGTGTCTAATATATGACATTAACTAATATTATTCAATGCCCAGCCACTTTTGAGATATCTCCTTTAGGATATATAAAGGAAACCTTAAAAGACTAAATACAGAAATGTTCACACAAAGGCCTATTTAAGTAAGGATATTATAATTTGTCATTTTTAGAATTACCTGTGTGATAATTGGTTTACTGACCTGAATTTCCTTTAATTAACTTTATAAATTTAAATATATTGAAGAGGTTTTATGATGCAAGAAAGGTGACCAGCATATAGTGAAGAAAATGAACTTGTGTGGTAGAATATCTTGAATGAATCCTATCTTTAAAAATGTAGTCCCTTTATTCTTCTACCCACTTAAGCCTCCATGTTGCATCACCACTTCCTCATATCAGGGAATCTCACAAAACAAACTGAGGGTTGCCGGGGGGAGGGGGTTGGGGAGAAGGGGGTGGGATTATGGACATTGGGGAGGGTATGTGATTTGGTGAGTGCTGTGAAGTGTGTAAACCTGGTGATTCACAGACCTGGGGATAAAAATATATGTATATAAAAAATATATGTTTATAAAAAATAAAAAAAAAAAAAAAAAAAAAAAAAAAAAAAAAAAAAAAAAAAAAAAAAAAAAAAAAAATGTAGTCCCTGTGACCTTAAGATCTTAACTTCAGTTTCCTTATCTATTAAACTAGGATTTTAATAATATATGTAGATCTTGGAATAAAAAATGTACAATATTTCTAAAACACTGGGGCTATAAAGTGTACTATTATTTCTCTCAGAATGGCATTTGCTATATGAAAACAGTCCTCAAATAAACCATTTACTAATAAACACATACTTTTGATTTTTCTATCTCTTTTCACATTATCAGATGGGATTTATAATATTTGCTTAAAATGCATCTTTAAATATGTTGTAATAATTATTAAAAATAGGTTGCAGTTTATTTTTCAGAAATCATAAAGAACAACTCTTGATTCACAAAATAAATGTAGATGGAGTATTAAAAGCATTCAACAAAAAGTTTTAGGGACAACAAAAAGGAATGCTAGCTTCTTATCTGAACCCTAGCCAACATGCAGCCAGATTTTAGCAATATGCTAGCAAAGAGAAATAGCTATGGTCAGAACAATATTATATCTGTTTGATATTTATAATTTAATCTAGATTTATGTTAAAATTAGCATCTCATGAAATAAGGACAGTGTTTTTGATTAATGCTTATAAATTATGTGGAGAATCCTAAGGTAAAATCATTTCTTCAGTTATCAGAAGTACCAGAATTACCAGTAACCAACCCAGTGGTGACTATACTTCTGCAGTACTCCTTTTTTTTTTTTTTTTTTTTTAAGATTTTATTTACTTATTTGAGAGAGAGAAAGAATGGGGGCAGGGAGGGGCACAGAGAGGATGAGAGACAAGCAAACTCCTTGCCAACCTCAAAGCTGGATGCAGGGCTCCATCCCAGGACCATAAGATCATGACCTGAGCTGAAGTGAGAAGCTTAACTGACTAAGACACACAGGAGTCCTATGAAGAGCTCATTTGTAAAACACACAAAAAGAGGCTTTTGGAGTTGTCATCTTTATCTCTGTAATAAGATTCCATAAATGTAAAATTGAGCACCTCATCTATATCAAACAAAAGCTAGATACTAAAAAAGATACTCATTTTGAAATTTGTAGAAGAAATCCTGAATTAAAGAACAATAACAGCATTATAGGAAACAGCAATATGGTAAATGCAGTCAGGACCGCCAGAATTATACCCATTATAATAAAACAATTATTTCTAAAATGTGAATGACCATATAGCAGAAATAGGTTTAAATGCACATTATTAGGGGAGCCTGGGTGGGTCAGTGGGTTAAGCTCCTGTCTCTTGATTTTGGCTCAGGTCATGATCTCAGGGTTGTGATATCAAGCCCCACAAGGAGCCTGTTTTAGTTTCTCTCCCTGTCCCTCTGTCCCTCACCCTAACTGCTCTCTCTCTCTCTCTCTCACTTCTCACCCTCCCTCAAAAAAATAAAAACAAACAAACAAAAAACACTTTATTAGATTATTATACATTTTACTATTTTTAAAAATGGTTCAAATATTACATTATACATTAAATTTGAATATCACGTATTATATATATTACCAGTACTTTAGTTCTTCACAAATAAGCTGTACAAATTGCAGTCATCTGTGCATTCAGGTCAAAAAATACTTTTCAATTCATAATTATATTTCCATAAGATGTTCAGTAAGAACTATTGAGGTTTCTGTTAAAAATTTGAAGATGTGATTCACTGCATTCAATATGGAACCCTGGGGAACTCTAAAAATAATCAGAAGCCATCTGGCAAATATTGAAAATTTAAAAAAAAGAGAGGCTTTAGAAAAATAACTTCAATATGTTTATCAGTATGCACCTAAGGAAACAAAATAAACCTTCTAAATAGCAAAGATAATGTGCATATTTTGTTTTAAATGCAGATATTGAGATCATATTAAAATTTGTAAAAATCATATCAATTGCTTAATTGATTCTTTTTTTAATTACATGCAAGAAAACAAAATCAATCGGACTACTTGCCATGGAATTTAGAATGAAGTTAACCTCACCTTTTCCACATATAGTTTCAATATTTTAAAATATACCTTAAGTAATTGAACCTCTTTGGAAAAAATTAGGTCAGCAGTGGTCCTATGACATGTTTACTGTCAAATTTTCTTTTTTTTCTCTATTTAATATTTTGCTTATGTAATGTTTACTGATTGCTCAGAATCTATGCTAATGAAAGCGGCCTCCTTTAAAACCTAGAACTGAAGAGAAGCAGAAGACATGAACAATTTACATATGAAAAGTAAATGAAATACTTTGGGCCACAAGATGTCACTGTAGCTCAAGCAAGACATTTTTTTCTGGACTCAAATAGAAAAGAGAACATATTGGACTTAATTTATATATTTAATCTGCTTTTGATTGTATTCCAGATAATTTTTTATAATGGACAATAAAATGAAGATAAAGGAAAGAATAATTTCTACCTGGAGTAATTTTCATCTAATTTTCTAGGAGTTGTGGTGATAGATGTTAGAGAAAATGACAAGTCAGTTCTTCAAACTTTATGAAAAAAGAATTATCATGAACAATTATAACAAAAACAAATGAGTTGTTGCCTTTCAGTCTTAATTTTTATTTGTATGAAGCAGTGTAATATCCAAGGTATTAGGTCTTAATTTAGACTGCAGAGTTTATATCTCTGTTTTCTCAACTACTTTTAGACTAACCTACACACCAAACTGTAAGATGGAAATAATGCAATTATTTTGTAGGGCTCTCATTGGCTAAATAAAAATGCTTTTATCTAGGCCTTAATATAAAATTAATTTATAAAATTTGTTATTATTTGAGAAGCCAGCAAACCTATATATCCCAACCAGGTTTATTTTGATTTTTTTCACCTTTCTAATGTCTCTTATATTGCCTCAATTCCCAGATATAAAGCTTGAATACAAAATATATTTTGCATTATAAAGCCCTCTAACAATGAACTGTGTCTTCTCATACTCTCCTCTTCTCCAAATTACCTATTATTGCAATAAACTTATGTTAAGAATCAAAACTTATAGTTTTTAATTAGGACTCACTTAGCTCATGTCTGTTAAGAAATGTTTAATATCTGAATAGTCAAAAACATAAGTATAGTATTTTGCTAACACAATGTATTAGTTTATAGAAAAACATTTTTCAAATGTTTTAGAAGTTAATTAAATATTTTATACTATCACTGATAATATATTTTAATTCTCAATACATTAAATAGTTACAGATTTGAAAATTCTAAACTCAGCAGAATAAAGTATACATTAATCTTTAAATTACATCTAAATATGTTACTGATGAATACTCCAACATTGACCTCATTATGTTTACAAATTATTTTTCAAATAAAATGTAAATTACTATATTTTCCTGTATAATATACATGAAAATTTGACAAACTCACTTTAAATTGAAATTTTATAGATTAAAAATCCTGTTTTCCCATGGATTTACTTGTTAAAATAGAGCTAATTACCAATATAGAAGAATTTAATGATGTAAGTGAGGAAAAGGAATGAATGTTCTATGAAACAGTGTATTCTTGGTCTTTCCTAAAATATCTGCTTTAGTAAAGTTTTGTGTTTACAATTCTGAGTATATAACATCATATAGCTGAAAATAAATATCCAAAGTTAATGAATATTTATTGATATTCCACCTATTTACACAGTGTCTAATATTGTTGAAATAAATTTTACTATATAAATGGTAATAACATAATAATAGATGTAGGCAAATAAAACTGGACAAATGTAGAAAGAAGTTGCTGCAGCTGAGGTCAGAGAAGTTGCTGCCTGTGTTCTCATCAAGGATTTTGATGAATTCCTTTCTCACATTGAGGTCTTTCATCCATTTTGAGTCTATTTTTGTGTGTCGTGTAAGGAAGTGGTTTAGTTTCATTCTTTGCATGTGACTGTCCAATTTTCCCAACACCATTTGTTGAAGAGGTTCTTTTTTCCATTGGACATTCTTTCCTGCTTTGTCAAAGATTAGTTGAATATAGAATTGAGGGTCTATTTCTGGGCTCTCTATTCTATTCTATTGATCTATGTGTCTGTTTTTGTGCTGGTACCATACTGTCTTGATGATTACAGCTTTTAATAGAGCTTGAAATCTGGAATTGTGATGGCACCAACTTTGGTTTTCTTTTTCAACATTCCTCTGGCTATTCATGGTCTTTTCTGGTTCCACATAAATTTTAGGATTATTTGTTCCATTTCTTTGAAAAAAAAAAAAAGATTTTATTTTGATAGGGATTGAATTAAATGTAGATTGCTTTAGGTAGCATAGACATTTTCACAATATTTGTTCTTCCAATCCATGAGCATGGGACAGGGACATTTTTTCCATTTCTTTGTGTCTTCCTCAATTTCTTTATGAGTACTTTATACTTTCTTGAGTACAGATTCTTTGCCTCTTTGGTTAGGTTTATTCCCAGGTATCTTATGGTTTGGGGTTCAATTGTAAATAGGATTGACTCCTTAATTTCTCTTCCTTCTGTCTTGCTGTTGGTGTATAAAAACTCAACTGATTTCTACGTATTGATTTTATATCCTGAAACTTTACTGAAACATTGCCAAAGACAAGGGAAGTGAGGGTAAAAATGAACTATTTGGAATTTATCAAGATCAAAAGTTTTTGCACAGCAAAGGAAACAGTCAACAAAACCAAAATACAACCAACATAATGGAGGAAGATATTCACAAATGACATATCAGATAAAGGGCTAGTATCCAAATCTATAAAGAACTTATCAAACTCAACACCTAAAAAACAAATAATCCAATCAAGAAATGGGCAGAAGACATGACCAGACATTTCTGCAAAGAGGATACCCAAATGGCCAACAGACACATGAAAAAGTGCTCAACATCACTAGCCAACAGGTAAATACAAATCAAAACCACAATGAGATACCACCTCACACCAGTCAGAATGACTAAAATGAACAAGTCAGGAAACAACAGATGTTGGCAAGGGTGCAGAGAAAGGGGAATCCTCCTACACTGTTGGTGGGAATGCAAGCTTGTGCAGCCCCCTCTGGAAAACAGTATGGAGGTTCCTCAAAAAGTTGAAAATAGGGCTCCCCTACAACCCAGTAATTGCACTACTGGGTATTTACCCTAAAGATGTAAATGTAGTGATCCCAAGGGGCACATGCACCCAAATGTTTATAGCAGCAATGTCCACAATAGCCAAACTATGGAAAAAACCTAGATGTCCATCAACAGATGAATGGATAAAGAAGAGGTCACACACACACACACACACACACACACACACAATAGAATAGTATGCAGCCGTCAAAATGAAATCTTCCCATTTGTAATGATGTGGATGGAACTAGAGAGTATTATGCTAAGTGAAATAAATCAATCAGAGAAAGACAATTATCATATGATCTCTCTGAAAGGAGGAATTTGTGAGGTAAGGTGGGGGTTTTGGGGGGTAGGGAGGGAAAATAGAAACAAGATGGGACTGGGGACGGAGACAAGTCATAAGAGAATCTTAATCTCAGGAAACAAACTGAGGGTTGCTAGGGGGTGGGGGTAGGGATAGGGTGGCTGGGTTATGGACATTGGGGAGGGTATGTGCTATGTGTAAGACTGATGATTCAAAACCTGTACCCCTGAAGCAAATAATACATTATATGTTAAATTAAAAAAAAAAAAAAGAAAAAAGATATCCACAGCCCCTTGCCCAAAACAACAACAACAACAACAACAAAAACTGGAGAAATGTAGTTTGTAATAATACAGATGTTTAAGAACACAATTTCTGAGGGCCGTCATGGTATTATGGAGATATCAATATGATCTTAGTAATAAAAATTATAGCTATTATTTGGTAATTATAGCTAATATTGCCTTTTTGTGTGTATACTAGGCAAGGAGCAAATCATGTTCTATTATCTCAGTTCATTCTCAAAGGAACCTTATAAAGTAGGTATGATTATTTTCATTTTATTGACAAAGAAAATTCTTAGAGATAGTAATTTGCCAGGGATTTCTTGGGTACTTATTGAGAAAACAAAACCAAATGCCATACATAATATATCAAAACTTACATTAGAGTTTCTAGTAATTAATCCAGGGGACAAATCTCATGAGACAGTCACAGAAATCCTGACAAAATCAACAATGAAAATGATAGTGGCGTATTATTATCATAGTTTTACATAGTAGTAAATATGGAATTGTCATAAATAGCCACTTAAATTGATTTCAAATGTTGAATAAAACAGTATTAAATTGCATATATTAATGTTTTCAATGATAAATACTAGGATGTTTACACAGTGGTGAATACTAAAAGACATATAACAATTCGTAGACTGATACTTTGCTGTATAATACATTTTCTCTTTAAAATTACTTTTGAAGAAGTGATCATATTCTATAATATCAATTTTTAGAATCTTGTGAAATGGTACACATATGCCATTTATTTTATGCCCAGTTTTGTAAATGTGCATCTTCTGAGGTCAGTGCAATTGATTGTTAAAAATATTAATGTGTTGGGTAGCTGGGTGGCTCAGTGGGTTAAAGCCTCTGCCCTCAGCTCTGGTCATGATCCCAAGGTCCTGGGATCAAGCCCTGCATTGGGCTCTCTTGTCAGCAGGGAGCCTGCTTCCTCCTCTCTCTCTGCCTGACTCTCTGCCTACTTGTGATCTCTGTCTGTCGAATAAATAAATCTTTAAAAAAATATTAATGTGTCTAGGATTCCTTTCCTGATTTTTTTGTAACCCAATTTCACTTTCACCTAACCCTTGTAGAATGAGTAAGTACCTTCTTCACATCAGTTTCACAAATTAGAACCTTCAGATTCCTAGTAATCTGCCCATCTAAGAGGCAGACAAAAGAAGACAGAGATCAAGAGAATGAATGGATGATCAGGAAAGGGGGGTCAAAAGCAAGAATCTTTATCATCTTTTATTGTAATGTAAATTTCAAAAGTCAGTGATTACATGCTGGCATATGTTCAACATGCACACACATATACACACTCCTGCCAAAGAATAATTTTGTGCCTGGGTCTCAAACTTAAGTGGAGAGTCATGCATCAACTGATTTTTGAAGGACCCACCTTGAGACATAGAAGCTAAAGAAATCAAGAACAAGGATATGATCTAAGTGATCATCATCCAGTACATACTTGTCCTGTTTTGAGATGATCAGCTTAAGTCAAGAGACATTTTTAGTGCTTACAAATATTTCAAATAATTCTTTCAGACCACCACCAGCATCAATTTCAGGATCACAGCATTATATTTCTGGAATTTCTAAAGCATGACCCTAATAGTTTCTTTGGAGTCAGAAGATCAAATGTGAGATAAAAGAGACCAAGGAAAATGTTTCCCAGTTAGAGTGTTGTTATTTTGTTTTGTATTATTTTTGTTTCCTTTCATCACTAGACAAAGTTTGGGCTTTAATACTAGCTAGTATGGACCTGTGTATGTTATCTAACCATTTGAATTCCATTTTCTACATTTCCAAAATAGGGATAATGAATTTACTTTTTTGGATTCTTATATGAATTTATGAGATAACATGTGATGTGTAGAATATAGATCCTAGCATGAAAATTGCCTCACTAAATGAAAGTATAAATAATGCTCACATTTGAGTTATGTTAACCAACTATGTGTTTAGAATGTAAGGCTTCATGATTTAAACATTGAGAATGTCTTGGCATTGTCTTAATCTATTAGAAACATTAAAAAAAAAAGATTTTATTTTATTTATTTGAGAGGAAGAGAGAGAGAGCTAGAGAAAGAGCACAGGAAAAGGAGAGGGTGGAGGAAAGGGAGAAGCAGAATCCCCACTGAGTAGGAAGCCTGACAGACTTGGGACTTAATCCCAAGACGTGGGGATCACGACCTGGTCTGAAGCCAGATGCTTTACCAACTGAGTCACCAAGATACCCCTATTGTAAACACTTAAAATTAAATGTCTATATCTAAAAACTAAAGTGAAATATCTTCAGGAGAAAACCACATTTGCCTCTCCTCTTTGCACTTTCAGGAAAGTTAAAAAATAAACTAGATCCTTATGGATATGGTCTTTTGAAAATCCTTAACAAAACAAAAAAGACACAACAGATACTAAAAATGCTATAGGGATTTATTGAGGGAAAATATGTAGGAAACATTCAGCTACTGTGTAACCTATAAAATACATATTTAGGTTCAGTACAAGTGAGAATCTTTTTTTTTTCTTTTTATATTTCATTGCTTGAGTAAGTAACTATTTTTTTAATATTTTTATCTTAGGTTTCCATTAAATTTATGGACATTCATCATGCATGCCCTTCTAATTTCGCTAAAAGAATGCAAAAATCCTTCCAAAATGGATATGTTATATAATACTATTTATCTTCTTTTTAAAACACAAGCCTTATGTTTCAGTATAACTCCTAGTAATATTAAGATGCTTAAAGACTATCAGGTTGAAAGGTAATATTTTTGTTCATAAAGTGATTTATTTTTAAGATTTTAAATTGGTGGGAAAGTAAGAAATTATTAAGATGACAATTTAAAATCTTTTATGCTACCTTTTTGAATTTGAGAGTGATTTTAGTAATTCAATTAATATGCTTGCCCAATATAAATATATTGAAAGGCTAGGAAAGAATAAAGCGGATAAGGAACAAAAAACAAAACAAAGGAAAAACAGAAAACAGAAATGTAGGACAGATGTGCTGTTGCCATTGATGTCAAGATCACTATACTTGATGAAGAAATAAGATTATAGCAGATGGTGAGGATTTAGGGGAATATGAGAAAAAGAATACATTAAAAAGAGAACAGAAATAAATCATGTTGCAGGCTTCTTATATTCTTTAAAATTAATATTTTTTTAGCTTAAGACATGTTTCAAAGATTTCTGAAGATAAGTAGCAACTGATTAAAGCCAAATGTGACCCACAGCCAGCCAGCCTTATGGCACTGTTTTTCTGAAAGTCATCTGTTTGTCTGCATGTGTTTTTATTAATGATACACTTGAGAAGTCTGTTATTTTCACCATAGTCTAGTAGAATCTAGCTTAATGTATTTGCTTGGATGTAAGAAATCAACAACATTAGGTAGAAACCATCAGCTAGGAATAGTGAGCTGAGGCAGAGGAAGGAGGTATGGAGGGACTGAGAAAATGGATTTGGGATGTCAAAATAGAGAGGATCAAAACCAGATTGCTTCCACTTGGTGTTCTCCCAAGAAAGCACTGTTTTGCTTTTCGCTATTATATTTGCTGTTACTTTTCTCAACCTCATGCACTTTTACAATAGACACTCTCCACTCCCTTCTTAGCATTCCTCTTATAACTTACCAGAGTTTTAAAAAAAGTAAAATAGGTTTGTGTAGAATATATCAGGACTTTATGAAGTTTCTTGCTATAAATAAATAATAAGAATATGTTACCATATGTAAAACAGGCAGTACATGTGTTTTGCACATTATCTATGGATATTATCAATGGAAAAGTAATATTTTCAGTTGTAACCTGTAACTTATATGTGGGTTAAGTACCCTTCCCCTGTAGTTTATTTTATTTTATTATTATTATTTTTTTAGATTTTATTTATTTATTTGACAGATGGAGATCACAGAGAAGCAGGCAGAGAGAGAGGAGGAAGCAGGCTCCTTGCTGAGCAGAGAGCCTGATACGGGGCTCGATCCCAGGACCCTGGGATCATGACCTGAGCAGAAGGCAGAGGCTTTAACGCACTGAGCCACCCAGGTGCCCTCCCTGTAGTTTATTTTAAATGAAAAACACTATCTATTAAATAAACAGATTAGTTATAATTTTTTTCTTCCCTGAAATACATTGTTATATTTATTAAGAAAATCTGTTGGTCATATTTATCCATTTGCATTTAATATAAAAATTATTCTGTTAATTATTAGGCTGCAATATTTGATACAATTCTCATTGTGATCATGTGGTTGTTTCAATTATCTAATGATGCATAACAAACTACCCCAAACTCACTGGTTCAAAACAATAGTTATTTGTTTCTTCATAATTTTTCACCTGGGTCTGGCATGTCAGGGATGGATGGTTTATGTTCCCTCTGACGTTATGATGTTGGCTATGCTCCATTGGTCCTGGTGGACATGTGCCTTAACTTACATGTCTGATAGCTCAGTTGGATTGCTGGATGGCTGGAATAGTTTGAGCTTCTCTCTTTACCTAAATTGTGTTTCATCCTACAGTCTTTACAAATGGTCTTGCTCTCCATTAGGGAATCAGAAATAGCTGACTTCTCAGGTAAGATAGGAAAATCCAAGCATCTTAACACTAAAGCACTGAAGTCATTCATTGTAATTTTCACATACTCTGTTGGTAAAAGAAGTCTTTAGGATAGCTCAGATTCAACAGAAGGGAAGTGAATTCTTCTTCTTGATAAGGCAAGCTGCACGTGAATATGGAGATGAAAAGGAATTATTGGTGGTCATTATGTAGATAACTTACTAGATGGTTCAGAAAAGGAATTGTTAATTTGTTATAAAAATAACACGTAGTTTGAGGTTAATAAAATATATTTGCCTGTGACAGAATAATACTGCATTTATTTTTTCTTGCCCTCTCATTCTTGATACTTCATGTTACTTCTGTTCTATTATCTTAAGCATGGGTCATGACTGAATTAAGTTTCTTAGGGGCTTTTTGACCTTATGATAGTTTTTAATCTATAAATTTTAACTGCCATAGGAGAAAGATGATAGATTTCATTTTGTAAGGAACAATTCACAGAAGTACTGTTGAGTTCAGATTCCCTTTGTTTGCAGAAAGTTTATTATGACTGCTGTTTATGTCAACTGCAGAGGGGAAGTGAAGGAAGAAGGATTGAACAGAGAAAATTCAATGGTGATGTAATCACACCAGTGATTCAGCAGATACCATGAGGAATTCAGGAGCTGAATAAGAAGTATCTTGAATTTAGGCAAGCCAACTCAGCCAACCCTGTGATCTTCTTTGGACAAGGGAACAATCTTTAGCTAAGGGCAAGTTCCACAGAGGGAAATTAGCCAAGAGCCTTTGTCTGCCACTTTAAATAAATGAGGGATGCACATTTTAGTTCTAGAAGGAGAGATAATCTCTGGGTATCATATCATATTGTGTAATCAAGAACAAAGAGCTTAAAGAACTGATCCAATGTATATAAGGATTAGCATATATTTATTTCATTGTATTGCACTGTCAATAATAGTGACATAAAGTACCAAATGTACCGTAATCATATTAAAACAAAGCCCTAAAAGCCTTCAGCTAGGAAGTTGTCTTATTTTTTTAGTAGAAGTATAATACAGTAACAAAAGTAATTAAATTAACATCTCTCTTTCTCTCCTCTCTCTCTCTCTCTCTTTCTCTCTCTCTCTCTCTCTTTTTTTTTTTCCTGGTCACTAGTCATATCTTCCTGGAAAGGAGGGAGAGAGAAAACAACCTAATTTTACAAAATTGTATTTCATAATTGAAAATTGATCATTCTGTGAATACAAAGAATCCTTGAGATAAAAATTGGAAGAAACAAAATTATTTCACATAAGAAATTAAATTCCATTTACATGGGCTTTAGGTGGTAGAGATAGCTAAGCCTACATTCTCTTTATTTTCTATGCTTTATTATACTGTGTTCCTTATGATTCAATATTTTGGGATTAAGTAATTTAAGCCCCATTAATAATGTTAAATGAATTAGCTATAATATGCAGCATTGATCATCTTATAAAATGTTGAAATTATCAAACTTTTAAAATGAAAAAGTGTGACTTCTTTGAAAGAATTAGAAAAAGAAAATACTAATTAAGAACTTATTGTCTTCCATGAATAATTAATGTAGTTATTAAAGGTATTAAAAGGAATGTCAATTTGTTAAATATCAAATATCTACAACTAACATAGTTAATGTTGAAACACTGGATACTTTCCCTGATAGTCAAAAATAAGACAAAAGTGTTTACTCTCAATACTCTTAATCAAAATAATACTGGAAGGTCTAGCGAATGCAATAAAGAAAGAACAGAAAAGACATACATATCAGAAAGAAAGAAATTAAACTGTTATATATGCCAATAATATGATGGTCTACTTAGATTATCCCAAAGAATTTATTTTAAAAAATCCTAGAATTATTAATTGCATTTAGCAAGACCACAGGATATAAAATAAATGTATGAAAATTAATTGTATTTATATATTTGCAATGAACCCATAATTTGTTAAAATTAAACTTTCAGTGTTGTTTATATAAACTCTCAAAAAGTTGAAATACTTAGATGTAAATCTAAGAGAAAATGCGTAAGACTTTTATGCTGAAAATCACTCAATGCTAAATGGAGTACCTAAAGAAGGTCTAAATAAATGGAGAAAAATTCTGTGTTCACAGAGCTAATTCTTTTGGAAAAAAAAAAAAAAGAATAAAAGAGGAATAATACTGCCTAATACTAAGAACTACTATATAGTCACTGTAATGTATACTCATATATTTATATAATTGTACCCTGTGGACCTGAACAATTTTAATTATCAATATACCTCAGAAAGACTGAAAAAAAAATCAGACCTACACATGGAATATATTCATTTTGTTAAAAGTCAAATTTTATTGGGGTGCCTGGATGGCTCAGTTGGTTAAACCTCACACTCTTGATTTTGGCTAGGGTCATGATCACAGGGTGGCATGGGTCTACACGATGGGTGTGGAGTCTGCTTAAATTCTCTCTCTCCCTCTCCCTCTGCCCCTCCCCCATTCACACACATGTGCACTCCCTCTTTCTCAGAAAAAACAAACAAACCCTACTTTTTGGTCATTTAGTTGGAGATTTTTTTTTTTTAGTTGATGATGGTGGATTAATTGAATGTTCATATATTTTTTAAAGATTTTATTTATTTATTTGACAGAGAGAGATCAAAGTAGACAGAGAGGCAGGCAGAGAGAGAGAGAGCCCAATGCGGGACTCGATCCCAAGACCCTGAGATCATGACCTGAGCCAAACGCAGAGGCTTAACCCATTGAGCCACCCAGGCGCCCAAATGTTCATATTTTAACAGCTGTTAATTTATTTTCTTTTGTGAAAAACCAGTTTATCTTTCCTATTATTTTATTTGATTTTCCACTGTGTTTTTTTCATTTTTTTAACTTACAATCTTACTTAATATGTTGTATATGTGGTACATGTGATGACTGCTTCCCAGTGATCTTGCCATGTCAAGCTTTTTGACTGCTGGATAGGAGTGAAGGCTCAGCTTGCTGCTGGATCATGTTAATACTACCCTGGGGATATTCGGAAAGTACCAACTGTTTCCTTAGAACAGGGTGGTGTCCCGAAGATCAGCTTCTCCCTCAGCCCTACTGAAGCCTTGGAGTGTGGGCACATTTGTTCTATTGGTGTTAGGCTAGAGATAGTGGGTGTTGGTCAAACTGTTTTCTTGTGTTTGTCACCCTTTTTCCAGGCCTTGACTTGGGAGACAAGCTTTCTTTTGGATGTTTTGTTGTGGTGGTGGTGGTTGTGGTTGTTGTTGTTTTATGGTCTGTGCTTGTTCCGGGTTGAAGGACCTTTCCCTTACATGGGAAAGCAGTAAAAAAACCCAGGGAACACATTGCTGTGTTGTTTCTGAAGTTGAGTTCCATAGACAGTTGTCTTCTTTCCACTTTTGTTCATTGGGTTTTATCCGGAATTTGCAATTGTATAGGTGAGGATCTGAGAAGAAAGAGGTTACTCCAACTTTGTGAAAACAGAAATTGGCATGATTTCTGTGAATATTTTAAATAATCTTTGTGGCAAGGAAATTGATAACTGGAAAAATAGATGTTCAGAGATGTTGAATACCTTTAAATTTATGATTTTTTTTCTAGAAGGACTTTCATCAATAATTAAAGATCCTTCTTTGATTTTCAAATTAAGTATTATCTCCTTTTGGGATGATTTTGTAACAGTGCTTTCTGTGATTCAACAAATCTCTTTCAGACATATGTTAAGACTTCAAAGAGTATGACTCTCTCTAATACAAAGCTTGGGTGTATATTCTAGAGCCACCATCTTTTCTGAATTGTTGTTATTATGGCACAAGTGGCACAAATATGTGCTTCAGCTGATCTTAATTAAGTTCTAATGAGTGATTGGCTTTTTTTTTTTTTTTTTAGAACAAGATCTGTGGGCATGGAAACAAAACAAAATGACATATATGAAAAGAAAATTTCTTCACATACATAATAAAAGGTTTGCTTTTCAGTAGTATTTCCCCTTCAATATCATTGCTTGTTTGACATGAATTAATACTTCCCTTAGTCCAAAAGCTCTTTCAGGATCTAGAATGTAATATTTTAGTATAATTAACTTTCATCTTTCTCACTACCTTATAACTACCAACAAACTCCCAATTTATTTTTAGCATAATCTTTTTTCAAAAATTTACTTTAAAATTTATTTTATTGAGATATAATTGACATATAAGTTTGAGGTGTACAATATATATGACACATTTATGTCCTGAAATAGGACTATCAGGTCCTAGTTAGCTGACGCCTCTATCAGGTCACATAATTATTATTTAAATTTTTAAATTTTAATTCCAGTATAGTTAACACACAGTGTTATATTAGTTTCGGGTGTACAATATAGGGATTCAACAATTCTATGCATTACCCAGTGCTTATCATGGTAAGTGTACTCTTAATCCCCTTCACTTATTTCTTTCCCACCCACCTCCGCTCTGGTAACCATTAGTTTGTTCTCTATAGTTATTCTGTTTCTTGGCTTGTATCTCTCTCTCGTTTCACTTTATGGTATTTGTCTTTATGACTGATTTAATTTGTTTAACATTAATTTCAGTGTAATCCTTATACTTATTTGTACTACAATAGATATATTGCAAATGAAAATTTCACATATTTTATATTGATCATGTCTCCTGTTTCTTTCTATTTACTCTTTATTTATAAAGCTTCTTTCTTTTTCTTTTGAGGTATAACTGACATACAAGATTATATTAGTTTCAGGTGTACAATGTAGTGACTCAATATTTTTATATATTGTATAATGATCACAATAAGTCTAGTTAATTTCCAAAATCATACATAGTAATGATATAATTTATTTTTCTTGTGATAAGAAGTTTTAAAATCTTTGGCCTGCCTTAGGCTCAGGTCATGATCCCAGGATCCTGGGATCAAGTCCCACATTGGAATCCCTGCTCAGTCAGGATCGTGGTTCTCCCTCTGCCTGCTCTTTTCTCTGTTTGTGCACTCTCTCCCCACTGCTCTCTTCTTTACCCCTGACAAATAAAAAAACTTAAAAAAAAAAGAATTTATAAGATCTACTATCTCAGTACCTTATAGATATTTGATACAGTATTATTAGTTCTAGTCACCATGCTGTACATTTATTTTATAACTAGAAGTTTGCACATTTTGACCTCTTTTACCTATTTCCCCCATGTCCTCATCCACTTTTTATTTATATCCCACATATAAGTGAGGTTGTACAGTATTTTTTTAAATATTTTATTTATTTTAGAGAGAGAGAGGATGACAGAGGAAGGGACAAAGAGAGAGGGAGAGAGAAAATCCCAAGCTGTGGGGTTTGTGTGTGTGCTGTGCACTCTGTGCTGTGCACAGAGCCCAACACAAGGCTGAATCCCACAGGCCTAAGATTATGACCCGAGCCAAAATTAAGAGTTTGATGCTCAATTGACTGAGCCACCTAGGCACCCCAAGATTGTATATTATTTCTTATTCCCATCTGGTTTATTTCATTTATCATAATGCCATTAAGTTCCTTCTATATTTTCCTCATAAATGGCAAGAATTCATTATTTTTTCGAATAGTATTTCATTGTGTATTCATACCACATCTTTATTCATCCATTTTATAGACATTTGGGTTATTTTCATATCTTGGCTATTGTAAATACTGATTCAATATTTGCATATAAGTTTGAGGTGTACAATATGTATGACACATTTATGTCCTGAAATAGGACTATCATGGTAGTGTTAGCTGACACCTCTATCAGGTCACACAATTATCATTTAATTTTTTAATTTTAATTCCAGTATAGTTAACATACAGTGTTATATTAGTTTCAGGTGTCATATATCTTTTCAGGTTAGTAGTTTTACTTTTTTCTTTTTTCAATTCCTGAAAGAAGGAATTGCTGGATCATATGGTAGTCCTATTTTTAGTTTTTTGAGGAATCACCATACTGTTTTCCACAGTAACTGTATCAATTTATATTCTCAACAACAATGAGAGTTCCCTTTTCTCCACATCTTTGCCAACACTTGTTATCATTTATCTTCTTGGTAATAGATATCCCAACTAGTGTGAGGTGATATCTCATTATAGTCTTGATTTACATTTTCTTAGTAATTAATGACAATGAACAACTTGTCAGGCATATGTTGGCTATCTATATGTCTTCTTTGGAAAATGTTTATTCATATAAACTGATCATTTTAAATTTGATTATTTGTTTTTTTGGGGAGGGCTATTGAGCTACATGAGTTATTTATATCTTTTAAATATTAACCTTTATCAGACATATAATTTGCAAATATTTTCCCTGATTTCATAGGTTGATTTTAAGGATTTTTGGAGATCTTCTTTGCTATTCAGAAACCTTTTAGTTTGATGTGGTCCCATTTGTCTATTTTTGCTTTTGTTGCCTTTGCTTTAGGATTCAGATTCAAAAAATTATCACTATGACTAATGTCAATTGTTGTTGTAAATGATAAGATCCCATTTCTTTTATGGCTGTGTAATATTACACACACACATACAGAGCACGCCTTTATCCATTTATTTATAAATGGGCACTAAGATTGCTTCCATTTCTTAACTATTGTAAATAATGCTACAACAAATATAGGGTGCATATATTTTTCAAATTGGTGGTTTTATTATGTTCAGATAAGTACCCAGTAGTGGAATTGCTGGAATTATTATATAGTATTTTAATTTTTTATTTTGGGGAACTTCCATACTCTTTTACATAGTGGTTGCATGAACTTAAATTCCCACTTATAGCACACAAGGTTTCTTTTTGTCTACATAACAGCCAACCCTTATTATTTCTTGTCTTTTTAATATTACCCTTCTGACTGGTGTGAAGTGATATTTCACTATTGTTTTGATTTGCATTTTCCTGATTAGTGATGTTGAACATCTTATCACCTGTCTGTTGCCATCTGTATGTCTTCTTTGAAAAATTTTCTACTCAGGTCTTCCACTCATTTTTCTTTTTTCCTGTGAAAATATTATTGGTATTTTGATAGGGATTGTAATGATTCTGCAGATTGTGTTGGGTAGCATGGACATTTGAACAGAATTCTTTCAGTCCATGATCATAGCACATCATTCCATTTGTTTGTGTCATCTTCAATTTTAACCCTTAGGGTCTTGATTTTTAAGAGTGCAGCTCTTTCACTTCCTTGGTTAAATTTATTCCTAAGTATTATTTTTGGTGCAATTGCAAATGAGATTGTTTTCTTAATTTCTCTTTCTCATATTTTGTTATTTCTATATGTAAGTGTAACAGACTGATATATATTTATTTTGTATCCTGTACCTTTACTGAATTTACTTATTAATTCTAATAGTTTCTTAGTGACATCCTTAGGGTTTTCTATATATAGCATTATGTCATCTGGCAATAGTTACAGTTTTATTTCTTCCTTACCACTTTGGAGTCCTTTTATTTCTTTCATTGTCTGATTCCTGCATCTAGGACTTCCAGCTCTATCCTAAATAGAAGTGGCCAGCCTGGATATCCTTGTTTTGTTTCTGACCTTGGAGGAAAATGTTTCACTTTTGCATCATTGAGTATGATTTTAGCTGTGGGTTTTTCATCTGCGGCTTTTACTAGGTTAAAGTAAATTTCCTCTGGTTCATGTTGAACATTTTTATTATGAATGAATGTATTTTACCAAATGCTTTTTTCTGCATCTTTTGAAATGATCATTTTTTTCTTTCCTTTTGTTGATGTGATGTATCATATTGATTGATTTGTAAATATTGAGTCACCATTGCGTTCCAGAAGTAAATCCCACTTGAATGTGTGAATGATCCTTTTAATGTATTGTTAAATTCAGTATGTTAACTTTCTTTCTTTTTTTTTTTTTTCTTTTAAGAATTTTCACATCTATGTTCTTCAGGGATGTTGGTTTGTAGTGAGTTTTTTGTTGCTTTGTTTTTTTTGTGTGCTTTTTAAAATTTGTTTTTAGTGTCTTTGTTTTGTTTTGGTATCAGATTAATACTGACCTTATAGAATAAATTTGGTAGTTTTCCTTCCTCTTTGATTTTTTTTTAAATAATTCAAGAATAGGTTTAAAGTCTTATTTCAATGTTTGGTGGAAATCACCTATAAAGCCATCTGGTTTTGGACTTTTGTTTGTTGGGAGATTTTTGATTACTAATTCAATTTCATAATTAGTATTAAGTCTGTTAAATTCTTATTCATGATTCAATTTTGGAAGATTGTGTTGCTTTTAATTTTTTTAAATGGATCATCCTAATACATTTTTCCCTTTGATGTGTCTATTCAATTCCAGTCTGATTCAATCGGTCTTGAAAAAAAACTGCATATGTTTGATCTTAATTAGATATAATGATGATCTTGAGTAGGTAAAATATTGTCAAGAAATTTTATTTGTTTGGTTTTCTTTCCTATTTTCTATGTAGATTGTATTATATGAAGCATGAATTAAATTTACTAATTTGAACTTACTATTAAAGTTTTGCAACAATTTACAGGATAGAGCTCTGTATCACAAATGTACATTTTGCCTGTGTTAGAATGCTAATTTTCCTAGTTCATTTTTTTCTTTTTGATGGTCCAAACAGCATTACTGAATCAAATATTGGTTTTCTATTAGTGACAAAATAGGAAAAGGACTCTAGCCATTCATGATTTTGTTAATGATCAGAAAATTCGATAATGATTGGGAGGAATTTCTTAATTTATTAATGTTATTTTAAAACCTAAATTTTGAAAGTTCCTACCAGGCAATCAAAATGTTGATGCGATAATAAGTAAGATAAATACTGCTTATTAAGTAAAGAGTGAGCAAAATACATATTCAATAATTAATTTATAATATATATTTTTAACCTAAATTATGACCTTTGATTACTGGTTTGTCAGGGATTGATCTGCCATACACCATCTATTAAGGATAACTTTGTACAGGGCCTCTCCAGCACCAGAAGACTTGATTATGGAATCTCTTTTACTTTACTATACATCAGCCAAAACCTGCAGAATGGTCTTCCCATTGTATGATCCTAATAAAGGCTAAGTGACAATCATCCCTAAGCTACCTACAGAGAATGGAATTGTATTAGTAGCTTTATAATTTATAGCAGAAATATACATTTGTAAACTATCGAAGAGGGAAGTTAAATAAAATCAATAAAATATGGCCATGAATATTGGATTGTCATTTTTATTAAGTGCTTATTTTACTTTAATGTCAGAATGGTAGCTTAAAACTATTTCCATCATTTAAAAAGAAATATAATGTGCTTTAAAGCACAATTCAAAATTAGAGAACTAATATTCTCACTGCTTTAAGAAAATGCACTGCTCTTTGGAATAATGAAACTTAGAAATAAATTATCATTTGTCTGTAGTCTATATTGTTGTGAATTCAGGTAGTTCTAATGGCTTTTAGAATGAATGAGACCTTAACAAGGGATTTGAAAGGTAATGTAATTAAAAAGGCAAAGAATAGTCATTTCAGTTTAGTGCAGTGTAAAATGCTGTCACACTGATTCATATAATAATATTAGAATAACTCTCTAGTCCAAATTAACAAAGGACTGCATTGTAACAAAGGAAACTAAGTCACTATGATCATTCTCACAGCATTTGCAACACAATGAAATATTCTTCAGTATAACTGATAGCAGTTGTGAAAATAAAGATATAGTATGGATCAAAAATTCCACTTTCTTATGCATGTGCAAGTTGAGCATTGGTAGGTGTAAAAAGATACCAACAGCAAGAATGATTAGATACATGAATAAGTCACATTTATGTTTTCCAAAATTAAATACTTAAATCCAAAGCTTTATATATACCTATGTATTTTCTTATACTCATACAATCATTAAGTAATCAAATTGAAAACTTACCATGTGTCAAGAAATATGTTCACAGGGCAATTAAGACATAGAGTTGATCTGTATCCTTAAGAATTTTACTTTTACTATATGGCTTCCTATGCTATAAAACAGAACTTTCCACACAGTCTCAGTAATAAAGTATTTGTTTGCTCCCCCTAAAATTGCATTCTCAGTATTTCTAGTTCAGAGGGCATTGTAGGCCTCCACCAGTTTCAGACATAGGACTTAACTGTCAAATAACCTTATGTTTTAATCAAATAATTTTTTAAACTTCTATAAAAGAATTAATGCAGGAGAAAATCACTTTAGAAATAGATGCTAAGGAATCTATATGCTATATTTCCCTCTTTTATTGTGCATCTCTCAAGTTCCATCTATAAACACCCATAAGAAAAATATAGTTTATCACTATTTACATGAGGTATGTAAATTAAGAAAGAAAAAAGATAATCAATTCACTTAATAGTTTTTATGTAAGATAATTAGATTTTAACTATTTATAGGATTTTTTGAAGTTTTCATTAAAATTGTAGTTAGTTAACATATAGTGTAATGGTTTTAGGAGTAGACTTTAGTGACTCATCACTTACATATAACACCCAGTGCTCATCACAACAAGTGCCCTCCTTAACCCCCATTACCCTATTTAGTCTGTCCCCCTACCCACCTCACCTCAGTTTGTTCTCTATGGTTAAGAGTCTTTTATAGTTTGGTTCTCTCTCTCTCTCTCTCTCTTTTTTTCCCTTCCCCCATGTTCATCTGTTTTGTTTCTTAAATTCCACATATAAATAAAATCACATGGTATTTATCTTTCTTTGCTTGACTTATTTCCTTAGCATAATATATTAGTTCTATCCATGTTGATGCAGGCCTCAACCTCATGACCCTGAGATCATGACCTGAGCCAAAATCAAGAGTGAGACACTCAATTAACTGAGCTATGCAGGTCCCCCAATATTTCATTCTTTTTAATAGCTGAGTTTTATAAATACACACACACACACACATATATTTTATTTATATATATGTATATGTATACCACCTCTTCTTTATCCATTCATCAGTTGATGTTTAACAAATTAGAACAAAATTAATATATATTATGTTAAAAATGAAAGCATTTCTTCATAAACCAGGAGCTGTTACCACACTTGTGTCTGAATAAATGTCTGCCAATAAAATGCTTTATTGAGCCAGAAGTCTTTATGTTCAACACTGATGTTTAAACAGAAAGGTTTGTTGACCTAGTTTCTAATTTATGCAAGTGTTTCACCATGAAAAGATTGGCTTTCGGATATGAAAAACATGTTTGACAATCAGTGAAATTTTAGAGATATCAATTCATATACTTCAACGTTATAAAACATTAAGACAAGAATAATGCTCACATAGAGATCAGTGTTTCTGGTAATTCTTTTTAAAATATTAGGGGAAATTGGAGAGGGGGATGAACTGTGAGAGACTATGGAGTCCAAGAAACAAGCTAAGGGTTTTAGAGGGGAGGGGGATGAGGAGTGATGTTTGAGCCTGGTGGTATTAAGAAGGACATGTATTGCATGGAACACTGGGTGTTGTACATGAATAATGAATCTTGGAACACTGCATAAAAAACTAACACAATTTCAAAGAATTTTCCATAGACCTAAAAAAATTTTCATAATCTGAGTAATATTTCTAAATTAATAAATTTAATCAGTTAAATGAAGAAAAAGAAAATGTTGAAATATGCCATACATATGTATATACAAACAACTATCTTGTATTTACCTTATGATTGTGTTTGAATAGCTTTATTACCCCTACATTCCTTTATTACCACTACACTACCCCTACACTGCTAGTATATATGAATATATTCATGTAGACAAATAGTTATGTAGGCACTTACTGTATTAATTCTATAATTAAATATATAATATGATCTTGTTATTAATAAGCCATGATGAAATAGAATACTCTAAACATTTTAGTTTGAAAGCATTTTATAAAACCTTCAGATTTTACTTAAAATTTCAGAAAAATGGAAACACACACACAAACACCTTCAAATAATTATCTGTCTTATATAGCAGAAAATTTTTCTACATCTTCTCTACTAACTAACCACCTCTATTAAGAAAATCTAGCTAATTATTATTGTGTCTCATGATCAAACATTGAACTTCACATTTATAAATGGATTTGGTTTAGTCTTTTCTATATGCACAAAAATATGTTTTGTTTTTTAATTTTTCTCAGAAGCTGTAATAGTTATGCTCTCAGATACTTTGATTAGAAATCCTCCATATTGAATATATCGTTACTGTTTTTACACAACCTGCTATAGAAGTTACAAATATTTAGCTTTATTTTCCTCTGTTAAGGGAAAATAAATATGGCCTTCATTGTTGGATTGTGCATTGCATTAAACCTACGATATAATCTAAAGCTGATATTGACAATGAGTCATACAAAGGAAGCATATGCTGTATTTATCCCCTTATTTTTTTTTCATTTTTCCATGTTTTTAATTTTTTATGAAGATTTTCATTAAGCTTCAGTCAATAAGCAGTTTTTTAAACTTAGGTTTCATGATCCTTTTGACTTCGTACTTTTAAATGGAGGCATTTCTCTTCAAAACATGACAAATTTCAGAATCCATTAAAAATTATTTTATTCAAATTATGTTTTCCAAAAGAGAGGGTTCTGTGCTAGTCGTCTTTGAAAGTTTTCATACCATTTCAAAACCACATTTGCTGGAATGAACATTTCAGATGGACTCGGTGTCATCTGGGCCTGAGAGACAGCAAATGATGAAGCAAAATTGTAGAAGTTGTCCAACATCTTTTGTGTGAACTGAGTGAATGAGTCAACTGAGGATACAGCAGCATTGCCTACTGGAGTCTGCTGAGCCAAACTGTCCAATAATTCCACTGAAATTCCAATCTGAGCAACAGATGGAGTCCGGACAATATTCATGGCTCCAAAAGGGTGTTGGCTTCCTTCTCCAGATTTAAGACCTGAAATTTTGAAGATGGCACTTGGTTTCCCATTTGTGACAAATCCTAGGAGTTGCCATACAGGCATTCCGTTTGAATCAGGATAGGAAAAGTAGACAGATCCTCCCATTCCCTCAGGAAATGGGATTGTTCCCAGCATAAAAACCACAACGTGGTTGATACTTTCATAATCAGGCAAGTCAAAAACAAATTTATCCTCTGCCACTTGCTGTGCAGCTGTTTGCACCAGCCTCCCTGCCACCAAGCAGCCAAACATGGCGGCGACTCCGCTCAGCCGCCAGGGACCCGAAGCCGGCCTATCCCCTTATTTTTATATGTATAATCATTTTAGGATAGTTTTTGATCCATATTTATTTTTATTTTTATTTTTAAAGATTTTGTTTATTTATTTGACAGGCCGAGAACACAAGTAGGCAGAGAGGCAGGCAGAGAGAGAGAGGGAAAGGGAAGCAGGATCCCTACTGAGCAGAGAGCTGGAGATCATGACCTGAGATCATGACCTGAGCTGAAGACAGAGGCTCTAACTGACTGAGCCACATAAGCACCACCAGATTTATTTTTTTAAAATATTAGAATAAATAGCACCTTCATAGGAAATGTTGCATGATATTTTATTTCTTAAGTGTGCACAATATTTAGCTTCATTACTGCAGAGCAAATGAAGATAGGAAAACATGTAGCATGTGTATACCAGACATTACATTATGCCAGATTTTCCTATTTACATTTGAAAACTAAATCTTGTGATGTAAGTGATATTCTCCCTATTATATATATGAGGAAATCATGGCTCAGAGAGTTTAAGTAACTTTTCCAAGGCCATACAATTAATAATTTGGTCTGACTGAGCATATTTGTCTTTCCACAACATAGTGGTGTCCAAGAGAACACATGTTGTCAAAGTGCATATAGAGTCTTCTCATATGTAATCCCACAGGCAGTATGGTGCAAACAAATGCACACATGTAAATATAGGCAGTTGTTTATACTGGCACACACTTTAGTTTACATTTTAACCTAATTTTGGTGTCAAATTTTTAAAAAATGACTTGTTCTCAGTTACAGAAATCAAAATGTTACTCTACCTCAAATCTATGCACTAACATGAATCTATAAGTTAATATGTTCTTTATAGTCAGTAATGCTTATTCTCTGAATTATTAAGTGTATACCCAACATGTATTTGCTGAATATATTCAGAGCCAGTATGGTGTTTTATAACAGCATCATTTGTGGAGAAAGACCAAAGTGAATCTACCTCTTGCCAGTTGGGTGCTTTTCAGTAAATCACATATCCTCACTTATACTAATGATAATCACTTAAAAATGAAGATGATAATACATAACTTCCCATGTGAGTTGATATTGCATATTAAAGATTGCTGAGCCTCATGAATGTTATTTACTATCATTGCCATAATCATTATTGCCATCATAATTAACAACAGTAGTCATTATCATTGATCAAAAAATCAGAGTAAAATTTATACCAGTAGATGGGATTTACTTTTTGGCTCAACATATCCCTATTCTTAGATCCCTGTAAGGAATGTTGTAATCTTCTGAGGGACCTAGAAATTCTATTGAGTTACAGAGTTTCTTTGGTTCTATTTTTATGATAACAAGTACCATACCTCATGTTTAATAATATATTTATATTTTATTAAGTGCTGTTAATGTCCTTAATTTAACTTCAGAATAGCATGTAAATTATATAGGAGCAAGTATTATAAACTTTTCATATAGGGTAAACAGAGGTTCATTGCCATGAAATTCCCCCTTAGTTCTCTGTTACTTGAAATCTAAGAATGAGGAATTCCTCTTAAGTGTTTGTGTTAGCATCACCATCAACCACTTAGCCTATCACTATTCTTTTTTTTAATTTTTTTTTTATTTAAGATTTTTATTTATCCATTGGACAGACAGTAGTAGTAGACACAAGCAGACAGAGAGGCAGGCAGAAAGAGGAAGGGAAACAGGCTCCACGCTGAGCAGAGAGCCCGATTTGGGGCTCGATCCCAGGACCTTGGGATCATGACCTGAGCCAAAGGCAGAGGCTTTAACCCACTGAGCCACCCAGGCGCTCCATCCTATCACTATTCTTAATTCTACTTTCATAGTGCTGAGGGATTGAAAGTAAAATTTGATTATATTAACTGTGACTTAACTGTGAATTTATTTTACAATCTGCATGTGGTGCCTACGCTAACACACATGCAGCACATAGATAGAGTGAATCTCTGTTTTCCTCAACATTAAACAAGGAATGGCTTCAGATCTGCCACAAAAAACAGCTTGGATTCAGACCTGTGTTTAAGTTTTCCTTCTCTTTATTTGAAGCCCCAAAAGTAAGGTTCTTTACCTATTCTTTCTTAAACTGTACTGATTTTTTGATCATGAAGTTTTAAATATTTTAAATTATTCACTATGTTAGTAAAACATTTTGATGTCCACCCCAATATATGCAGAAATGTTTATTTATAAATTGTCATACCTATAGTTATAATATTATATAATGAACTCTAAAATATTTCTTTAACTTGGGATAAACACATAGAAATTCTATAAATTTCTTGTTGACCTCAAGAAGTAGACTTTGTGCTTCCTAAGATTCATGTTATTTTCTTTGTAACTACTATCATAAATGTCAAAAAGAGTGCATTCACAGGAATGTGTTGTTCCTACACCCTGATCCTCAATGGGTTCCTATAGTTGTTCAATTATATGAGCCATTGAAGAAGAGGATTTAGTTTTAGCCAAACTCTTCAAAGATAATTTGAATGCTTTAAAAAAAAAATTGTGGGGTTCCTGGCTGACTCAGTCTGTAGAATATGTGACTCTTGATTTTAGGTTGTGAGTTCTAGGCCCATATTGGGTGTAGATGTTATTTAAAATAAATAAATAGGGGTACCTGGGTGGCTCAGTGGGTTAAGCCTCTGCCTTTGTCATGATCTCAGGTTCCTGGGATCGAGCCCCACATCGGGCTCTCTGCTCAGCAGGGAGCCTGCTTCCCCCTCTCTCTCTGCCTGCCTCTCTGCCTACTTGTGATCTCTCTCTCTCTGTCAAATAAATAAATAAAATCTTTAAAAATCAATCAATCAATTAATTAATTAATTAAACAAGAAAAGTGCTTAAAAAAAGATGGGTTAAAGACACAAATCCTAATGATATTACTTACCTAATTTGGTAAAATTAATACTAATTTGCATTACCAATATTTCACTTTTTTTAAATCAGAAATCAGTGGGGTTTCATTAAAAGATGAAACAATACTAGATTGGTTGGTTCATAATTCCATTAACATTTAGCCTGTGATATATTGTTTTTTTCATACCTTGTTATACATCTTCATGTGATAGAAATGCTCTTAGTTACTGTATATTTATTGATCTTTGAGCTCTCAGCTAGAATACTGTTTCCTAAAGCATTTCATATAATGGTTGCTTACTCAGTCACTAAAGTTATCCAGAATACTAAAAAAAATAATTAGTTTTAAACTAATAACCAATACAAATAATCAAGTATTAGTATAATCTGTAACTGATAATAATAATGCATCCAAAAAGCATTTCTGCATGCTTCCTCAACAGTATTTCCCATTACAATATTGAGGGGAAGTACTGTCTCTCATTATTCCATTTCCTATGTGAAAAACTAATTCTTCTAATTTGTGGTACATTTTTTATTATTGGTGCTCTCGGTCCTTGTTAGGTATGATGGTATATTACTAATGCTCTCTTTGGTTTTTCCTTTTGAGGAAGGGCACACTTCTTAGTAAACCATTCTTAAAAAAAAATACTTATTTTTTTTGAGAGAGAGAGACAGAGAGAGTGCATGGGGGGAGAGGCAGAGGGAAAGAATCTTCAAGCAGACTCCCCACTGAGCACGGAGCCATGGCTCCATCCCATGACCCATGAGATTATACCTGAGCTGAAACTAAGAGTTGGACCCTTAGCCTACTCAGATACCCAGGCATCCCTCAGTAAACCAGTCTAGCAGATGTTCTGGGCCCTACTTAGCTGCTGTGGGAGTGAATTTATTCAGGAATATGCTGTTGAACACTTAGTTGATATTTTCCTTTCCTAAAAGATTAATTCATTATTCCACTTTCATTTGCTAGAAAATTCTTATTCTCATAAGACAGCTGATTAATGCTTGGTGATTTCTAAAATAACTGATAATGCTTTATTAAGATTGCATTGAAATGAGAATAACTTCCTAAAGGCCTTCTAGGCATAAATTCCCTTTTCTGTAAATTGTGGAAAATGATAATGCCTACATTATAATGTTCCTTTGAAAGTTAACTTTAACAGGATGAAATTAGGCAAATAATATTGATGTAAATAATTGTAAATAATGCTTTTTCTTTCCTTATGTAAATACTTATTGAACATATAAAGAAAAAAATAATTAAAATGTAAATTTGGTTAGTTTCTATAAAGTAGGATTTCACTCTTTTGAAATGTGTGTACATTTAAGCTTGCTCTACTACAATCACAATATACTATGAAAATGTATTTAGCTCAATATTTTTTTGTCACCCATGGATTTTTATTTTTTGGATATTTCTAAGGTATTTTTGTGAAGTTATTACTATTATTAAATAATCTTCATTATTTTTACCTCACATTTCAAGGTAATTCTTATATATATATGATGAAATATTTTCACTACATTTTATTTAGTATATATAATTACATTGAGAATGATAATTTATAATAAATTATTCTCTTTATATATGTATTTTTTTCTTACCTATATTAAATAAATTTCTGTGACCCTAAAATAAATTGGGACTAGTATTTTGGCAAATGCTTAAGTTGAATATAGTTAAGAGTAACAAGATTAGGCAACACTTTTTTGGTATGAGTTGGTAAGATCACTTTTTGTTATAAACTCTTGATAGAAAATCTTTTTGATTGTGCTAGAAGCCCCTTGAATCAGCTGAAGCAAAGTGGACACAATCTGATAAATATAATTAATATCTCTCTTATGACAAGGAGACCAACATGACTCGACATCAAAAAGAACCAAGTTTTTAAGGATGTTAGAGTCATGCCTCTTCTTTTTCTATGTGTTAACTATATTCTTTAGTTTGGGAGACACCATGTCTGCTAACAGCTCCTGATTTTTTTGTCTCAGAAATTGGTTCAATAATAATACCTTTTTTCTTTCAACATTCTCATTTCATATTTACCTGGGGAAAAAATATGATCAACTGAATTCAGTGTTGACACAAGAACAATAAGCAAGGGATAAGATCAAAATTTCCAAAATTACATTCTTGCACTAACCATGCTGCTTGGCAAGGTCAGTTCCTGGAGGAAGACAGTGTTTAGATAATACGTTTTATTATGTTGGCTTTTGGAAGTATAGGTCTCAGGTGATATAGCCCAGTGACTGTACAATTACTGAACATGCATACATACAAACAACTATACAATTAATTTAGTGAAATTGCATATTATTTAAGGGGAATCAATTAGACAAAAGATTGTAAGATATTTACTTTCAGAGAAAAAAAGCATAAACCATTAAGAACTCTTCATGTAAGTTCAAAATTAATAAAACTTTTTATAAAATGACATTCTCAGCTCTGATAATAACACCTTTCTTAAACGTCTTTGTATAACATAGAAGTAGAACTCTGAAAATTACATATATAGATTGATTTGTGTCTTGAGTTTAAGATGTAACCCAGTTCTGCCAAAAGAGAATACTAAGAGTCAACTGGAAGAAAGATATAAATACTTTTTTAAGCATAATGGAGAAGGCATTGAGTTCTTCTAGGGCAACTTTGTTTGATCCTGTAGTTTCTAGTCCTATCATCAAAGAGCTGAATAACAAGAGCTTGTGGAATAGAATTTTCACTACAAAATCTGGGGAATAGTTGGCTGTTTTTCCTGGTTGCTGCTGTGTTTAGCTGTAACCATAACGATACAATGGATTTGTAGTAGTGAATTCTGGTTCAATGACTGCCCCAGAATTCTATAAACTGCCATATGTTGGCTATTGAAAGACAAAAGTAATTATTAGCCATGAAAAAAGAAAACATTGAGGCATAAAACAACAAACAATCATATACTTTGAGTTAGACATCAGTGGATTTACATAGTACTTCACCTTTTTTGGCTTCCATCCTTCTGCTAAGATCAACTGTCTAATTTTTTCTAATTTAAGAATACAATTTTTATGGTGATAACAGAAGCTTAAGGGACAGAAGTTAAAATATGCAGGTACTCTTGCTGTCTTGGTTTAGAATTTATATGCCATCATTTTTGTCGTAGTCTGTTGACAAAATCTAGTCATATGACCAAACTCAAACTCAAGAAATAGGGTATCACATGCAAATACTTTAGTTAAAGGACACAGGAAGTCACACAGCAAAGGACGAGAATACAAGGAGTGAAGAATTTCATCCAATGTTGCAATTAAACACAAGTGCCTGATGTTCTTGAATAAATTACTCATACTTATGTAAGTCTTCTTGTTCTAAAGAAACTAGAATTCTAAAAGGTATAATTTCTAGCCACCTTTCTTCTCAAGCCTGAGTTGATACAATTATTCCAAAATAGAAAAATCACCAAAAATTGTTTTCCACTTGCAAAGCATTCTACAACATGATAGTGGAGATTATGTTTTACCACACAAATAAATGTCATCAACTCTGCTCATTTAATAAATGTTTTTATAACTTTTTTTTATAATATAAAGTATAATTGTTAAAATGTGGAAATAACCATAAGCAAATAGAAATACAAACATAACTTCTGTAAACTAACTAAGAGGGAAAACATTAAAAAAAAATTGAATTAACAAACCAGAAAGCATAAATAAGACAAAACAGAGATTAAGCATGTAAATAATTAGCCTGAAGTGAGATATCAGGAATGCATCCAAGTATATTCAACATTTTTATCAAGGAAAACTACTTAGAAACACGTATTAAAGGATAAATAATCAGGAACACCTGTCTGGCTCAGTCAATTGAGCATCTGACTTGATTTTAGCTTAGGTCATGATCTCAGGGTTTTGAGATTGAACCCTGTGTTGGGCTCCATGCTGGGTGATGTGGAGCCTGCTTGGGATTCTCTCTCTCTCTCACTTTGCCCCCCCCCCACCCCCACACACACTTTGATTGCATGCACACTCTCTCTCTCTTAAAAAAAAAAAAAATCAGACTGGTTACACTGCTATTAAAAAACATAGTAGAAATGACACAAAGATATTGCAAACAGAGTTGGGAAATGCATTAAACTAGAGGAAGACATCTGCTATTACAATTTCAAACAGAATATAATTGAGGATGAAAAATTGGTAGACATTCATACAAGGAAAATACTTTAAAATTAATAAAAATAGTTTAACAATTTGAACCATATAATTTTATAAAATAGAAACCTCCAAATGACAATTGCAAATATATTTAGTCATTACATCTTTCAAACTCTGTTTTAAGTAACAGAAAATGTATAAAACTATAGAAGATTTGAAAAACCCAGTGATAATATTTGATTCAGCTGATACATAGGAAACTGTATCCCTTCAAACAATTATATATTATGGAAGTATATACTATTTTCAGCAAGACTTTTAATATTTCAATTATGACCATGTTCTAGATCAAATTTTCTTACTCATTGACAGAGTTATAATGTTCTTAACTATAAAGCAATTACACTAGAAAACAATAATGAGATGATAAAACTTTTATTTAGAAAGTAAAAAACACTTTTATAATTTGAGCTAATGAAAGAAATTACAGTTGTAATAATAAAAAGGATTTAAACAAAAGGATCAACTATGTTCTAAGGTTGAGAATTTACATGATAATCATTAAATTAGATTTTATTTCTAAGCATTTAGGAAGAGATGACAAGTTACCTTAATATAAAAAATTTAGGATCTCTCATTTTGTAATTAAAGTAGTTAGTTATTAAAATATTATTCAACTAGTACCTTAGAATTTTTTCTTATGATTGTTCATTGATTTTTCCTCATAATCATTTCTAATAAAATCATAGCCTTCTCTTTCCATATCAAATTAGTTTCTAACTTCATTGGTAATCATTTTCCAGAAAAATAAAACAATGCACAATTTAAAAGAAGAAATTTGTTTCATAATATAGCTATTGTTTTACAAATTAAAGTAGCAATAAAATTATCTCTCTGAAGTCCCTACCAAAGTATGTTTCATATTCATTGAGGTAAAGGCCCATTGAAGAATTAATATTATTTCCTCTTTTAAAATAGTACATTAAATAATGTGTCCCCTAAACTTGTAAAATACTTCTTTTATTTCATGATGTGATATATTTCCTTGAAAGAACTGATTGAAAATATCAGTAACAAAAGTAAAAAAAAAAAAAATAGATCTTCACAAGATAAAAGCTGAACAAGATGAAATTCAACAACTTTTTTGTGGATCTCTCAGTGAACTGAAGTCACAGGACCAACTACTACCCTGAAAACTGGAGAGACAGGAAAATACAGAAAAGGCAAATCAGTTTACCTGGTGCTGATAAATAGTAGAAACAATTAAATGATAATTTGGCCAAATTGCTGGAAGATAAGTATGGACAAACTTGAGAGCTAAAACCTCTTAGTAGTCTATTCTAAGCAGCCACCATAATTTCATGGGTTTTGCTTTCAGAAGTTCCACCAGTTTCTCACAAAGACAATTAGAGAAAAATCCCCTCATGTCTGACCAGGGTAATGTAATAGTAGCAGTTTTGAATTATGCCTAATGGAAAAAATAACCACTTTGAAATATTTCCAGGAGAAAAATAGTTGTTTTTAAGTATTCTTCGATAATTTTCTGCAACAAAGTCCTACTCAGCAAGAATTCAAAATGACATCATGAGCTTTATTGGATTTGGGAATAGAAAATTAACCAAGTCTAACCTTTTTTTTTTTTTTTCTTCCAAGAAGAATAGGAAAAAAAAAATTGCTGAGAAGCACTTGCAAAGAAAACGGCTCAGACAGGCTGACTGAGATTGAGATCTAATCAGAGAATTGTAGAATGCTCCCTCACTCCACCAACTCCACTCTTACCACCACAACCACAGGGCTCCTGAAAAATAATAGTCAACTACATTAAAAGATTTATAAGTGGCAGACTTTAAGAAGTGTCTAGGGAAACCCAAACACAACAGAGGAGAAAGGAAAAAAAAAATCACTAAAAGAAATGGAAGCCTCAGACACATAGAACTACAGCAAACAGTAGACACAGATAAACTCCTATCTGAGTAAACATAAAACTTTATACTAGTGGTCTCTATGCCTTGATTCCCATTGCCACACCCAGCTTTTAACAAAAATTTACAAGTCCTATAAAAAGGCAAGAGAAAACACAACCTGAAGAAACAATGCAAATATGAGGATGAGGCTATATATAACAAAGATTTTAGCAATATCAGATCAAGAATTTTTGGAAAACCCAAAAGATTCCACCCCCAAACTACTAGAACTCATGCAACAATTCAGTAATATAGCAGGATACAACGTCAGTGTACAGGAATCAATTGTTTTCTTATACACTAACAATGAAAACATAGAAAGGGAAATGAGAGAATCAGTTCTATTTACTATAGCACCAAGAGCCATAAGATAACTGCGAATAGGCCTAACCAAAGAGGTAAAGGATCTGTACTCGAGGAACTACAGAACACTCAAGAAAGAAATTGAAGAAGACACAAAAAGATGGAAAAGCATTACATGCTCATGGATTGGAAGAATAAACATTGTTAGAATGTCCATACTGCCTAGAGCAAACTATACTTTCAGAAACTTTCTGTTTCTGTTTTAACTTGTTTATTCACTTGTCCTGTTTATTTTTTTAGATTTGACATGTAAGTCAAATCACACGGAGTTTGTCTTACTGTGTTTGACTTAATTTCATTTAGCATGATCCCTGAGAAGGGAGCCTGACATGAGGTTTGATCCTAGGACCCAAGCCAAAGACAGATGCCTCACCAACTGAGCCACCAGGAACTCAAGATTTTATTATTATTATTATTTTTTAATAGCTGAGTAATACTTACTATATGTATACATATATAGTGATATATATACATCACATCTTCCTCATCCATTCGTCTATAGATGGACACATAATTTGCCTTTATACATTGGCATTGTAAATAATGCTACAATAAACATAGGGATACATATATTTTTGAATTAATATTTTCATTTCTTTCGGTAAATGCCCAGAAGTAGAATTACTGAGTCATATGCTATTTCTACCTTTGAGTTTTTGAGGAACCACCGTATTGTTTTCCACAAAGGCTGTACCAGTTTGCATTCCCTTTGCATGAGGATTCCCTTTTCTTCATAGTCTTGTCAACACTTATTATTTCTTGTCTTTTTGATACAAACCATCCTGGCCAGTGTGATGTGATATCTTGTTATTTTGACTTGAACTGGTGTGGGCTAGAGGTCTGGGATTTGCTGAGGTGACAGACTGCATAGAATGTCCAGACCCTACTTTCATCTGGACTATCAAAACAGAGGAGGGGCATAAACAGTGGCATTTACCAGCATCTCCAACCCCAGAGAGAGTTTCAACAGTTCCCCAACATTTGGTGGATGCTGTAGAGTGAGAAAATGGGTTTCCATCACTTATAGTTTAAACTGCTCTTTAAACTGCTATTTTTTGCTGTACCTCAGAGTAGCAAAACTCTGTGTGGGGTCCTCATGGCTATCCCTCCATACCACAGGTTCTGGTGTTGGGGTTGAAGTTCCTGTATTGCCATGTCTGTCTCCCCTACCTTTCTCTATGTGGTCTTCCTATATTTTGTTATATGGGAGCTGGTTACTAAGCCCTTACTTCTTCAGGATGAATTGTTCTATATGTATATGTAGATTTGGTGTGCCTGTAGGTGGAGGTGAATTCAGGGTCTTCTTATGTCTCTACCTTGAATCCCTCAATGGAGTACTTTATAACAGTTGGAAATTTATCTTTATCTGTTTTTATTTTCTTTTTTTTTAAAGATTTTATTTATCTATTTGACAGAGAGATCACAAGTAGGCAGAGAGGCAGGCAGAGAAAGAGAGGGGTTAGCAGGCTCCCTGCTGAGCAGAGAGCCCGATGCGGGGCTCAATCCCAGGACCCTGAGATCATGACCTGAGCTGAAGGCAAAGGCTCAACCCACTGAGCAAGCCAGGCCCCCCTCTTTATCTGTTTAATAGGTTTAAATCACCTCTAAATGGTCTCTTTGTCGTCCTCAGCTTCTAGCACAGGGCTTTGCATCTGGAGGAGTTTCCTTTATCCTCTAGGTCCTACACTTCCTTGACAACTCATGCAGTCTTCTCAGAACTTCAGAACTGTGCATTGTTATATATCTCCTGCTCACTCCTCAGCCATTCTCCACTTTTGCTCTATAGTGTTCTAATCTTTCTTACATAAAAATGATAAATGCTTCAAAATATTATCTCCTTTATACAGAGATAAAATAATATACATATTGAGACATGTATACCTTAGAAATATTCAATATAATGATAATCATAAAATTCTGTGGAGTATCCAAAATCATTCTCTATGTGAGGTGCGATTAATTTTAGATGATCAGGCATCATCTAATACTAATTAAAGAGCATGAAAGAAGATATTCTGACTTATATGACATTTAAAAATAATTTAGAGACCTGAATTACTTACTATTGGCCCCATTGCTTTAATTTCATTGTGTTTCCTGTCATGTTGTATTAACAAGATGTAGTCCATTATGAATAATCTTCTAGTGTGTTTGGGAGATTTGCAGATATCTTCCACACATAGTACACAGTGTTTCTTTTATTTTGAGTTTTATTTGTTGAAAAGTCTCTAATCAATTTTCTCAGAAACATCAATCTGCAAAATAAGCAACTTAGGGTAAATGGAGTAATATAGTTCATAACATCACAAAATGCAAAATTAATCTATGATTCACTGAAAGAATATGGTAAAAAGTTATATTTTTATTAAAATAATTAATCTTGTGGATTACTTATTGAACATCCAAGGTGCCCTATGCATGATAAAATTTGATCCCAATAGCCACTTTGTTTTAACTTAACAGTTTCATTGAGTATCATCACTTTGATGACACAAAATAATTATTTTTCACCCAAAGTGGCATAGATAATACTGTAAGGATGAGATTAATAAAAGTTACAAAAAATAGGCTTTGAGGTTGATTTTTACAAGATCAATATTAATTAATTATTTTTTTAAGATTTTATTGTTTTATTTGAAAAAGACACAGTGAGAGAGGGAACACAAGTAGGAGGAGTAGAAGAGGCAGAAGCAACCTTCCCAAGCCCAATGTAGTGCTTGATCCCAGTACCCCAGAATTATGACCTGAGCCGAAGGCAGATGCTTAACAACTGAGCGACCCAAGCATCCCCATATTAATTGTTTCTGTAAGTTACTTTACCCTTTTCTGTGTGCTAATGGGCATGGGATAGGAAGGAACCATGTTGTGGTGTTTGTTGGATGGCTGTAACTGAGAAATTCACATTTATTCATTCATTTATTCATTCATTCATTTATTTATTTATTTATTTTAAAGACTTTATTTATTTATTTGACACAGAGATAGAGAGCACAAGTAAGCAGAGCAGCAGGCAGAAGGAGAGAGAGAAGCAGGCTCTCTGCTGAGCAGGGAGCCCAATCGGTGCTCTATCCCAGGACCCTAGAATCATGACCTGAGCCAAAGGCAGTCGCTTAACCAACTGAGCCACCCAAGCGCCCCAGAAATTCACTTTTAAAAATGTGTACATTTTTATAATGCACATTGCTAACCTATGAACCCCTGTTATCTCTCAATGAAAGAATTTTAAATCTAGCATACGCTGGTATATACTCTATTTGATTTTTCCTATACTTCTGTGTTTATGCTTTACCTTAGAGTAGAATATCTTTACTCTGTTTCTTTACCTCATCTCCTCTTCATGATATATTATTTAGAGTTGTAGTTTTACATTTTATTTAAATTTTTAATAAAGGAGAAAAATAAATTTATTCAGACTAGTTGTCATAGGATAAGCAAAGTGCATGTTGTCCCTAAGCCTCATCCATGAATGAAATATTTCTTAAAATTTCAGAAATCTATAATAGTTGATGACAGTGTTTTAATTCTGTCAAAGTAATGTACAGCACAGGCAAAGGGATATGGTGTTTGACAAAGTCCCTTTAGTGTCTTAAAGTGAACTAGATGGAGATGTAAATTAGCTGGATTTGGAACTGAAATTAATGAATTGATATTAGCATACAAGAGAACCCCTGGTGATTTTTACAAGATTCCTTCCTTGCTTCTGTTAATCAGTATGTCATTAGGAAGTTAAAGAAACATATGTCATGAAAAGATAAAGTCTATGAGTTTATACCCACTTAGAGAATCTATAAATACAACTGTACTCATTACTTAGTGCCATTTTGATATCCCATCAAAATAAAAATTCTCCAAAATCAGAGATTTCTTTTTTCTATTTTGTACACTATTGTATCTCTGGAATTTGGTGCATAATAGTAGATTCACAGTAAATATTTGTTGAACAAAATTATTTTGCAAGACTGATGAGGCATATAAAAGAACTTGAGACATGTCATAAGACAAATGTAAAAGGAGCTCTAACATTGTATTTTATATTGGAAGAAATGATTTCCAAGAACAGATATTTAGGCTGAGGTGTCCAGAGGGCATTTATTGAAAGAGGGATTAGAATTTTTCTGCTAATTCCCTTTGGAGGGGTAACAGCTTTAGCAAGATATTTTATTTTAATATAAAAGGGTGATTTCTAATATAGTGGTCTTAAAAAAATCATAAAGTTGCACTAAATGGTAATGAATTAGTTATATCAAATGGCATTCAAGAAAGCCCCAAGATCTGACATAATAAACTTTAATCATTGGATGGTAGATAAACTTGATCTTCATATCCTTTACATTTCTCACATTATGTGATTATAATATAGTCTTAAAAAAATGCACCTAACTCCATCATTAGGTCTTGGACATATTGATTTCATAAAACCAACAGTGTTTCAATTAAATTATAGTTTTTGGAGGTATATGTATTTAATAAAATACTTTGCTATATTTTCAATATCATTCTATCATAATAATTATAGAATTATATCTTCAACTGTTTGATAAATTAAAATGAAGTATGGTGCTATTGTTTAGGATATAGAAAACTGATAAGTGAAACAAAAAGGTGGTGTAATAAGGTAAAACTGGTGATACATTAGGATACTTAAGAGCTCTATTATCATTATTTTAAACATTATTCAATAACTGCCTTAATAAGAAATTAACTTTGGATGGTTGTGTTATCTCTGTGAGTCAGTCTTTATAAGGTGTTGCTCCTGTGGATTAAAAAATAGTTTGATTAATTCTAAGGGCTTGCTTTATCTGCAAAAAAAAGACTAAGACTCCAAGTACAAAAGCAGTAAGTGCATCAGTTTATGAGGAAAGAGAAATATAATAATCCGACTTATATTACATTACACTTATGCATGAAAGAAAATATTGTATTTAAATGAGAACAGTTGTAACATCTATTATTATTATTTTTAAATACTTTTTAAGAATATTTTATTTTTATTTGACACACAGAGATCACAAATAGGCAGAGAGGCAGGCAGAGAGAGAGTAAGGGAAACAGGCTCCCTGCTGAACTGAGAGCCCGACATGGGGCTCGATTCCAGAACCCCGGGATCATGGCCGGCGCCGAAGGCAGAGGCTTTAACCCACTGAGCCACCCAGGTGCCCCTGTAACAGCTATTATTAAAGGCAATACAAAATAAAGGCACAATCCATTATGTTGTATAACAATGCTTAAAATATCAGAAATCATCCCCATAATACGATGTGTCTGATATGCAATAGATTTCAAGTTGTTTTCAAAATTTGTTTTCCTGCAAAATTAAATGCAAATGAAATTTAGTAGAATGTAAATAGTTATTACATTTTTTGTTATGTTTACTTTTCAGATAAAAATGATTAATATTCTATTTTTGCTTTTAAATGAACCATGAGAAATTAGGGTGTACTTTTTTTTCATTTTATAATTTTCTCAGAGAAAACTACCCAGCAAAGTAATGTTCTTGCTGATTATGTATTATCATATATGCACATAAAGTATTTTATTTAAAAAGACTTCTAATTTATGTTAAAAATTCAAAAAGTAGGTTTGCCTGGGTGGCATAGTCAGTGAAGCCCACTGCTTTCTGCTCATGTCATGATCCCAGAGTCCTGGGATCAAGCTTCACAAGGGGATCCCTGCTCAGCAGGGATTTTGCTTCTCTCTCTGCCTTTTCCCCCTCCTGCTCACCTTCACTTTCTCTCTCTCTCTCTCAAATAAATAAATGAATAAAATAAATGAATAAAATATTTTTAAAAAAATCAGAGTAACTTATTGCATTTTTCTTAATGTAGAGATAAACCATACTGAATATCTCTATAATATTAAGGACAGTGATAGTATTTAATATAGCTAACTTTTAAAATTGATTTTTTAAAATTTTAAAAAAAAAAGAGTTATTTATTTATTTATTTATTTTCAAGGGGGAAGAGAGAATCTTCAAATAGAATCTTCAAGTAGACTCTCTACTCAACAGACACAGGTCTCCCTCCCAGGACCCATGACATCATGATGTGAGCTGAAACCAAGAGTTGGACACTTAGCCAACTGAACCACCCATGTGCTCCAAAACTTCTCTCTCTCTCTCTCTTTTTTTTTTTTCCCCACCTTTAAATAATCTCCACACCCATCATGGAGCCCAACATGGGGCTTGAACTCAAAACCCTGAGATCAAAGAGTCTGATGTTTAACTAACTGAACTATACAGATGACCCCCTCTAACGACTTGAATTTTCAAATACAAATGAACACATTGATTTTAATCTACTTTAATCATTCTGTATGCTAACATATATGAAGAAGATTTAGGGAGGAAAAGAAACTACACTGATTTTAAAGAATGTTCACAATGTAAAATCATCACCTATATTTCGAGATAGCTTTAACTAAGGTGGAGAAAAAAATGCAAAGTTCTAAAATTTCCCTAAAAATAAAAATCAAATAATTCATACAATTTTGTGGCCATATTTAAAATAAAATATAAAAGTGGAAATGTCAAGATTATTTGATAATTTTCTAATTTGGGTGACATAATTTAGATAGCACAGAATTTCAAATTTTATTTTTGAGATCAAGTAATTTATTTTGATAAGTTTTTTTTTTTATTTAGTTATTGACAGACAAAGATCACAAGTAGTCAGAGAAGCAGGCAGAGAGAGAGAGAGAGGGGAGGAAGCAGGCTCCCTGCCGAGCAGAGAGCCTGATGCGAGGCTCGATCCCAGGACCCTGGGATTATGACCTGAGCCAAAGGCAGAGGCTTTAACCCACTGAGCCATCCAGGCGACCCTTTTGGTAAGTATTTGACAGTGCATGTTAACTATCATTTTCAAGATTCTTTGCCAGATTCAAAAGTCTAGTTCTGGTATAATGCAATCCACAAGTGAAAGTTAACACTTTAGAGGGTCTCCTGAGAAACTTAGTATAGTAATAATTAAATAATCAAGTTTTCCTAGATACATCCAATCCCAAAAAACAAGGACTGCTATTTTTTTTTTTTAATTTATTTATTTGACACAGAGAGAGAGATCACAAGTAGGCAGAGAGGCAGGCAGAGAGAGGAAGAGAAGCAGCCTCCCTGCTGAGCAGAGAGCCCAATGCTGGGCTCAATCCCAGAACCTTGGGATCATGACCTGAGCCAAAGGCAGAGGCTTTAACCCACTGAGCCACCCAGGCGCCCCAAGGACTGCTATTTTTTTGTGAACATCTTTCCTTTGTTAAGCTTTAATTATGTTGTTCAAAACAATAACAAATAAAACAAATAAACTTTATTTCCAAATCAGAAAATTCCCATTAGTATCAGTAATACTTTTAGTACTATTATTATAGCAGTTATTTAGTGGATGAATATACATCCCCAAGGGAATTTTGAGGGCATTACCTATTAATCATTTTACAGATGATGCTTGAATAGTTTGAAACCTAAATAATTTATATAAATTCCTCAAGTTTGCAAAGTTAACAAATAAATAAATCTGCCTTAGAAATCGTTTTATTTAAATATTTTAGCACTTCATGGTCTGTCTTCTATTTCAGTCAATTTGTTTATAATACTGTATATAAGGAACTGCTCTATTGACAGATGAATACACTGATATATAAACGGTGTTAATTTTAAGCACAGTATTTAATCATACTTGTCTGAATATTTTAATCACATTTTTTATAGTGGTGACATTAATAATTATCCTTATGGTTAGACCTCTACTGTCATTATAGTTTACCTTTATAAAAGACATTAAAGTGCATTTAGTTTAAATGAAGCATTTCTCAGACCAAAACAAGGAGATTAAAAAAAGCTGCATTAACTTACCAAAGTTATGCTATTACTGCCAAGGGCTGCGGACTAGGTCTAGAGCTTTGTAAGCAGCTCTGAAAAATGTTCCAATACCGTGTGAGTACACACATCCGTGAGTTCTACAAAAGGAGTAAAGGAAATATAAAAAGTAAATAGAACACAATATAAAGCCTACATTTTTTAGGACAACAAATTATATTTTTTTTAATTTAAAATGAATCCTTTTTTCCTTTGTCTTAACAAATAAAGCAATTAAAATGGGTATTGACATGATCAACTTTGACAAGATATAACCAGGAATTTATTTTTATTTTTACTTTTTGCAGTTTTAAGTTTTTATTTAAATACCAGTTAGTTGACATGTAGTGTAATATTAGTTTTAAGAGTAGAACTTATTGAATCATCACTTACATACACCACCCACTGCTCATCTCAAATGCCCTCCTTAAGCCCCATCACCAGTTTAATCCATCTCCCCACTCATCTCCCTTTTAGCAGCCCTCAGTTTATTCTCTATATTTAAAAAGTCTGTTTTATGGTTTTCATTAGAATTCTACAGCATTTGTAACATTTGAAAATCAGTAAATTATGTCATTGTACAACTTCCTGGAAATTAATATTTCTCGAAAGCAAGTCAGACTCTGTAAATGATGTATTAATACCTTAACAGTGCACCAGTTGCTTATCTAGATAAAGCACATATTTTGCTTCTTACATACACATGTCTTATGCATTTTGTAGATGAATTCAGAGTGAGAAAGCAGGGAAGAAAATGCATGAAAAGAAAGATGTTAAGATATTAAAACAAAGCTTGAATTTATGTGCTATTTCAAGAGGCAATTACTGAGTACATTATTCCATTTATTCATACTTTGTAAATAAGTTTATTAAATTTTTTAACTTTACTTTCTTCAGAAAGTTACTTTTCTCAGTCTGCCAGCCTCAAATGCATAATTGGGAATAACTGTGATCATATGTGTAATGTTCTTAAAATGTTTCTGAAACATAACGATCACTTAGTTTGTAAAATATTATAGCCATTGTGAACTGTACAATGTGAATGAAAAGAGATATAACGTCTAGAAACATGAGGTGTGAATTCACTGGGTGGACAATGTGATATGGAATTCAAAAGTAGGTGATATTAGTCCTGCTAAACAAAGGAGAACATTAGACACATGAGTAATAAGAACTTTTTATTGATGATTTAACAAGTGACCTGGCCTTAGCAGAAGGGGGGAAAAAAGGAGTTCTTCAGAAGATGGGATAGTATGATTGAAAAAAAGAAATACTCAATAACAGAATCTATTACAAAAATTGTGTGTCCATTGCTTGGGCCATTTGGAAGGAAAGGATTGGATACAAAGTTTGATTAAGATCAGGCAGTAAAGCATGAAAATTTTCAGAAATTTTAATCCTTCTAAAAAACAAAATTGGAGCTATTTGCAGAATATATTAAGTCATACCTGTGTTTAAAAACAAGACAAAACAAAACAATACAGAACAGTACAGCAAGCACGTTAGTGGGGGGAAAAATGAGGATAGGACTTCTAGAATAGTGATATGAGGTGCTCAACAGAAACTTTTCCCAGCAAAACAGTCATTAAAGCTGAAAATTATTTCTTTAAATCCAATTTAATAATTTCTAGACATTGTCCTAAATCAAAATAACAGATGAGGAAACTTTATGAAATTCTGCCAAATCTCAGTAAGGAGTGTGACGATCTGGGCCATTTGAGCCATGCCTTACTTCCTGGGTCTCAGACTGGCCTTATGAAGCTCCGCTACAAGCAGGAATAGCCAAAAGCATAGTTCTCTCCCTCCCCTTATCCCAGTCAAGGGCTCCAGTATCTTTTAAGAAGGAGTAAGCCACCAGCTTTTCTCATCCCCAGCTCTGTGATGCAGTGATTCCATTCCAGGTAAGAACAGCTGCGAGTCCTGGGGTTCTTTTCCTCCACTTCACCCCCAGTGATAGGGTAGTAGTTCTATTTCAGTTGCAGTAGATCTTTGCTGTCATCTTAGCTCACTCACCACATGGTTCCACTCTGAGAGAGGCAAGCAGAGAAAACCAGAAGATGGCTCCCTGCCCAATATTATTACATGAAACAGAGTTCTCACTTTTAGAGGAGTTGGCTCTGGTCCCTGTTTCTAGCTCCAGAAAAGAGGTTTTGCCTGTGAAGGAGGAGTAGACCATAATAACAAAGGCTTTTGAAGCTTTTGACAAGTAAATGGACTTATTTGAAATACCATATGAAAAGTTCAAACTGAAACCGTAAAACATCTAGAAGTTTACCAGAAAAAATCAGGGAAGAAGATAGCTAAGATAAGCCCTCCTTGGATCAGAGCAAGACTGGCCTCAAGAAATGGGACAATGTTTAATTAGATTGCAATATGGAGTAGTTTATATTATAGAAACTTATCAAACACAATAGAACATTTAGCCAGAAATTATTGGAGGCCCATATATGTGTGTGATTGTCAGAGAGATGAGGGAAAAGAGAAAACTAATAAATCATCATTGAAGGATGATTGCAAGTGAGACAAAGTATGTACCCATCAGAAGAGTGATATCAGACGTTTCACACCAAGGAAAAATAGACTTCACTAGAATAGTTCTGCCAAGTCTCTGAATACATAAACAAGCATATAACAACATTAGTACTGAGGAGGAGGGTAGATCAGAATCCAGAATAATTATGCTATATTGTCTAAAATGTCTAACATAAAAATATAGAATATTAAAAGAAGATTATGAAACATACACAGGGAAAAAATTCAACCAGTCAATATAGTGTGATACAGATATCAGAGTAGACATATAGGTCGATGAGGTATAGTCTCTAGGAAAAAAGCCCTTACATGTTCTGAAGAATTGACTTTGGACAAGCATGTCAAAACAGTTCAATAGGGAAACATTGCCCTTTCCCATAAATTCTGTTCAGACATCTGGTTTTCCACCTATGAAAAAACAGAGTTGGACCCTTTCCTCACATTATAAACAGAAATTAACCCCAAATAAATTATACACACAAATGTAAGAGCTAAAACTATAAAATTCTGAGTCATAAAATGTAGGAGTAACTGTATGGCTTTGGGTAAGGCAAACTTCTTTATGACACCAAGAGCATAAGAATCAACAAAATTTGACAAATTAGACTTCATCAAAATTTAAAGTTTGTACTTCAAAAAACATCCTGAGAAAGGTAAAAAGACAATCAATAGAATGAGGAAAATATTTTGAATATTTTAAAGTCATATTTGAGATATGGGAATTGTATCCAGAATCTGTACAATGCTAATAATAATAACACTAATAAATGAATTGATAAAGGGCAGAAGATCTGAAAATACTTGTTTTTTAAAGTTTTATTTATTTATTTAAGAGAGAGAGAGAAAGCACAAGCAGAAGGAGTGGAGAGAATCCCAAACAGACTCCTTACTGTGCTCAGAGTCCAACATGGGGCTCAGCCCCAAGACCCTGAGATCGAGTTGAACAGACATTTCTTAGAAGACATATAAATTAGCAATAAGCACAACAAACGATTCTCACCATCATTAGCCATCAAGGCAATGTGTATCTAAACTACAATAATATATCAATTCATAATTATGAATACAAATATGATAATCAGTTAATAACAAGTGTTGATGGCATTTGGAGAAATTGGAACAAACATTCATTGTTTGTATAAATCCGATTTGGTGTGGCTACTTTGAAAAAAGTTTTGAAATTCATTCAAAATTTTAAATATAGAATTTCCACATTTTTATCAATTCCACTTGTTGGTATATATGTAAGACATAGTAAAACATTTGTCTACACAAAAGCTTGTACGTAACTTCTCATAGCAGTGTTATTTGTAATAGCCAAAAAATAACAACAACCCACATACCTATCAGATGATGCACAGGTGAGTAAGAGGTGTTGTATTAATAATAGGACTATTGTTTGTTTTGGGAAAGGAACTGCACATGTTTTTCAGTTGTTTTCTGTTTCTCTTCTATTGAAAGTTGATTATCCAAAAACCACATACTTTAATTGGTTTTTCCATTATTGTATTATAAGGGAAATGAGAAGGAATGCTGAATTTCATTGTTACTTATTAGGAAATGGTCATTTTTGTTTAATTCTAGAGAGTAAAAGTAGTATGACTTTCTTTTTAATGCCAGATACCTAAAACTCATTACTGTGTGTATATGAGTCAGGGAGAGAGAGAGACAACTGATATAATAATACTTTTTAATCTTTTTTTCGGTAATTTTTCAATTTGCAACAATGTTATATTTGAAAGAAAAATGTTACAAATATTATGGCTATTCTTTCAGAATAGCTAAAATCAGCAGCAGGTTTTTTTTTCTGTATGATATATGCACCTATACACACAACAAATACAATTAAATTTAGATGCTAACATTAAGATCCTATAAAGTGTGAGTATAAAAGAAAAACAAAATCTATTATGGCAATATCACATAGCACACAAAGATACACACACAAAAAATTATTCTTCCTTGGAAGATTAATTAAATTTCTGATAAGCCTGATCTTTTTTTTTAAGAGAAAAGATGAACAAAAATTAAATATAGAATAAATTAATTACAGTACAACATGAATTAACAAAATCATATTAACTACTTAATGCAGTAACCATCCTATAAATAATATGCATACCTTTAGGTAAGATTTAAATGCCAATATTTCTATATATCAACATAGAAAACTTGAATAAATAAATAACACTAAAAGCAAAATATTTCCTCCCTAAAAGTCCCTAAAAGTCTACATATACAGGGTTTTATAAGTAAATTTTATCAAGTATTTTAAAATTAACAATTCTGATCCTATAAAGTTATTATGGAAAACATGAAAATAACAGCTGCTTGACAGATTTTATGGAGTTTATATAACTTTAATTTGAACACTGATTAAGATAATATTAGAAAAGAATATTAAATAAATATTTTACTAATGAACACAAAATATCTTGAATACATTTGTTGACTAAAAATATAAATTTTGCAAAAATCCTAAAAATATTAATTCAAACCAAATTTTAAGTATAGACAAAAGTAGAAAATAATAAAATCTCAAATGAAAATACACTAGGGATAGTGTTATATGTTGCCTTAATACAGGGAAATGTTTGATAAAGTTCAAAACCTAAATGTGATTAAACATTACTTTAAAATCAGAATTGGAAAAATAAAGGCAAATTTTTAATTGAGATATAACTGACATATATATAATGTATTAATTTCAGTTGGACAACATAATGATTTCATATATATATATATTTTATATATTTATATATATAATTATGTATATATATAAATATATGTATATATATACATATTTATATATATAATAAAGTGACCACAGCAAATCTACTTAACATCTGTCACCATACAAAGTTTTCTTGTGATGAGAAGTTTAAAATTCACCTTCTCAGCAATTTTCAAATATACAATACCATAATATGAAGTATAGTCACCATACTGTACATTACATCCCCAACACATACTTATTTGTTTTATAACTGAAAGTTTGTATGTTTTGACATTCTTACATTCATTTTTCCCATTTCTAAATCTTGCCTTTGGCAACCACCAATCTGTTTTTTATATCTTAGTTTGGTTCTTTTTTTTTTTTTAGATTCCACATATAAGTGACATCATATGATATTTGTGTTTCTCTGTATGAATTACTTTATTTACCACAATGCCCTCAAAGTCCATTAATGTTCTACAAATGGCAAATTTTCATTCTTTTTTATGGCTGAATAATATTCCTCTCTCCATGTGCATATGTGTTTATATATTATATATATATAAAATATATAAAAAATATAACATATATATCACATCTTTATTCATTGATACATTGATAGACACTTAGGTCATTTCCATTATCTTGGTCGTTGTAAATAATACTGGCACGGACATAAAGTGTGTATCTATTTTGAAGTTAGTGTTTTTATTTTCTTCAGATGAAAATATACAGAAGTGAAATTGCTGTATCATATGATGATTTTATTTTTATTTTTGTGAGCAACCTCCATACTGTGTTCCTTAATGGCTGCACCAGTTTACATTTCCATTAACAGTGCATGTGGATTCCTTATTCACATCCTCACCAACTCTTATTATTTCTAGTCTTTTTCCTTCCCTAGATTAGAAAAGTTTTGAGCTATAATTTGCTCAAATTAATTTTCTCTCCTCTTTTCCTTTCTTCTTCTTCTGGGACTCCTTTAAGATGAATGCTATCCTTTCTGGAGTCTCTGAGTTCCCTAAGTCTTCATTCACGATCCAATATTTTTCTTTCCCTCTTATTTTCAGCTTTATTATTTTCCATAAATTTATCTTCTATATTACTGATTCATTCTTCTGCTCCTTCTGTCCTTGTGGTCATAACATCCAGTTAATTTTACATCTTAGTTGTAGCATTTTTATTGCCTAGTTTTTACGCCTTTTATCTCTGTGGTGATAGACTCCCTGGCGTCTTCTATGCTTTTCTCAAGCCTAGCTAGTTTCCTTGTGATTGTTGTTTTAAATTCTGTTTCAGGTATATTACTTATATCAGTTCGGATTAGCTCCTTGGCCATGATCTCCCCTTGTTTTTTATTGTTTGGTTGGTTGGTTTTGGTTTTTTTCGAAATAAATGCTCCATCTTGGAATTTTTTTTTCGAGGTCTTTGTTTTGTGTGCTAGGAAAGACAATGTTTGGTTTTATTTCCACCAGAGCTGGAGGTTTGCAGCACTCTGTGATCAGTAGACCTGGGGTGTGTGGCTTGGGGTGTGTGTGTGTGTTGGTCTTCTGGGGAGACTTTGGCTGCTCCTGCTGTTTTGGCTCTCAATCGCACTTGCCCTAGTATAGGCCCCTGGAGAGCACAGTGAGACATGGCTTGGAGTAAGCAGCTCCAGCCCCCCATTGTGTGCTCTGTTCCACTCACTGAAGTCTGTCCCTGCTGATGGACGGGGTGAAAAATGGCCTCAACCTGCTCTCTTCCCAGAGGGGAGTTTGAACCTACTGCTGGGCAAGAAGCCCTCACAGAAGAGTGAGCACTTTCCTTCTTGTGTCCCAGACTTCTGACAGATCGCTGCCTTCACCCTATCTGTACCTGAGCTGTCTGTCTGTCTGCCCGGTGGCACAGTGCTTCTGCTTTTTAAGTCAGGTGCACAGCTGGGTTTCAAAACTCCAAATTTTAAGAACCAATTGTGGTGTAGTCCTGAGCTGATGCTCTGAGAGAGAAACTCACCATGCTGTGGCTGGTGCCAGTTTGTTTTAGAAAAGCAGTCACATGACTGTGCAGGGGTTTGGATTTTATGGTAAAGTGTAGCAAAAGACCATTCAGGTTAGCTGCCTTCAGAAACTGTCTTTGCTTGTATACTAATACAGGGCAGCTCAATGCCACCTGCTAACTCTTTTGTCCCTGTGAAGCAATGCCACTTTTCCCAAATGCACTCCAGGAAGGGGAACAGTCTCTCCCAGTGTGATCCAGGGGATCTACAAAGCATGGTGTCTCCTCTACGGCTTCTGCCCTCCTTCACTGGAGCAACTCTAAACCTGCCAATGATGGCATAGGTTTCTAAAATTTTAGACTTTGAGTTCTGCTGTTTGTAAATCTTTGTAATAACCAGCCCCTCTCATTTCCCAATCAATGGTTTTGGGAAATTGTTTTTCTTGTGCAATCCCCTGAATGCTGATTTATCTCTCTCCCTCTCATTTCTGTGATCAGGGCTCTCTCCTTTTCTGCAGCACCTGTGATTTATTTTCATCCCTTACTACATTCTGATTATTATATTTAAAGCACAAATGATATTGGTTGTGATTTTTAATATGCTGTTAATGTCTGTAGTGAGATATAGGAACTACTTTTATAGTAATCATGTCATATAACAAGATAATAACTTCAAGTTATAATTGAAATAACATGTCATTTTAAATTCATATATATTCAGCATAATTTTTAAACTATAATCTATCTTGAAGTATAGATATTTCTTTCACTTGTAATTAATTAAATTTAGCTATTTCATTAAACTGGTAAATACTGTAAATGATTTTTTAATTAAAGGTTAAATATATTTCACTGGATGTACTATCAGTATAATGAATTCCAAGGCGAGCACAGGCACTTTGTTAGGAGAATAAAATAAGTTCATATTATCAATTAAATTATTCTCTTTCTTAGCAAAAAGTCTTATGCATTAAAATGATCTTTTAGGGGGTGTCCGGGGGCTCAGTGGGTTAAAGCCTCTGCCTTCAGCTCATTCTGGGATAGAGCCCAGCTTAGGGCTCTCTGCTCTGCAGGGAGCCTGCGTCCCTTCCTCTCTCTCTGCCTGCTTCTCTGACTACCTGTGATCTCTGTCTGTCAAATAAATAAATAAAATCTTTTAAAAAATGATATTTTATTTCTTAATAATCATAGTTACATAGTTAAATATACATATATATTCTAAATATTTTTCTTATATTCTTTGTTAACTAAGAAGTTCTTTTTAATGATTAACCATGAGGTTAGCAAACAAAAAAAATACACTTTAATCTAAATGAGAATGTCTTTTCATGAAAGATGATTGATTAGCTAAGGCTTGCTTAGCTGATTTCCTCCCAAAATTTAATAGTATAGAAACTATGAGAACCAACTGGAAACTAATACAAGCACTGGGAGTGTCAGAGGGTGTCAGAAAGGAATCCTTTATGTCTTGACATTTTTTATTTACTTATGTTTTTATCATACTCTAAATTTTGAAATTTCTCATTATTTGGAACACATCACCTTAAAGTCATGAAATTTAACAATACAATCACAAATCTTAATTTTTTTATTTCTATTTTCTTTCTATAAGCATATAAGAGTACATCACGTTTGTTAACTTTAACAGAAAATCTCATGTAATGCTTTATTTTGTTTGTCTCTGTTTACCCAAAAGTATATAAACCTCCTTCTCATTCAACTACTATGTTGTTGTCACTTTCAACCCTGTTGTTTCAAGTCTCTTCTTATTTTATAGCACTAGAATATTTCATCACTGGATTAATTGTAATCTTTTGAGTAGTTTAAATTACAGTTAGATTAAGCTGGTGTTGCAATAATCTCATGCTGTAAAATAAAACATGACTTGAAACAATAGATAGTTCCAACAATGAAATCCTTGGGATGCTAACTATGCTGTTTTGTTTCTGCTGATACTCATTCATAGTAATTTTTCCTCAGAATTACTTTGCCAAACACACAGCCACAAATAAATAAATAAATAAATAAATAAATAAATAAAAATAAAAGAAACAAACCAGAAAAATTCCTATGTCTTTCTCTGGAATTTTTATAATTTTACATTTTACAGTTATGTCTATGGCTCATTTGGGGTTAATTTTTTTAAGATATTATTTTAAGTAAAGTTATTTTTTTCTTAGATTTTCAATTATTCAGTACCATTTTGGGGAAAAAAGAGCTTTTTCTCTATTGAATGGTTTTATAGTTTTTCAGAAATTAATTAACTGTAGGTATGTTGGTCTTTATCTGGACTCTGTGATATTCTGTTGATTTTATATGTCTATCCTTTATCTAAAATAATGAATTCTTTTTACAGTAAACTTTGAAAACAGTTAATGTAATTTTTCTAATTATTGTTTTTGTAAATAAGTTCCATTTTAACAATTAATTTTTGGAAGTATATTGGTAGCTTCCAAATATTTAAAAATTTCCTGACACTTTTCTGTTAATGGTTTCAAATTTAACCTTACTTTAAAAACATTGAAATGCATTAAGGTGTGCTTTAAGACACCAAATATGGTCTATTTTGACAATGCATATTATAGAGGTTAAAATGGAGTAAAGAAAGGTCATGATATTTTTATGATAAGAAACTAATAGCTATAATAGCTATAAATATTGAATATTGAGATTAATTTCAAGCCAGTGGAAGCCTTGAAAAAAAGTGATAAGCCCAGGCCAGAGACCAGGAGGCCGCCATTTGTATTCCATCTACGGAAGGCACACAGAGAACAAAAGCTCCTGAAAGCAAACTCGAGCGGATTACTCACCCCGGCCCCTGATAAGAGCGGTGCAATTGCGCCAGGGGCAAAGACACTTGAGAATCACTACAACAGGGCCCTCCCCCAGAAGATCAACAAGAAATCCAGCCAAGAACAAGTTAACCTACCAAGGAGTGTGGTGTCAATACCAAGGAGAGCAGCAGAATTCCAGAGGAGGAGAAAGCAAAGCACGGAACTCATAGCTTTCTCCCTGATATTTTTTAGTCGTGCAGTTAATTTAATTTTTTACTTTATTATTTTTTTTATCCCCTTTTCTGCTAAAAATTTATTTTTAACTTTTACCCTTTGCTTTTTTAACGTTTTTTAACTAGTTTATCTAATATATATATTTTTTTCTTTTTTATACTTTTCTTTATTCGTTTTCTTTTTAAAATTCTTTTCTTTTCTTTTCTTTCTTTCTTTCTTTTTGAACCTCTTTTTATCCCCTTTCTCCCCCCTCACGATTTGGGATCTCTTCTTATTTGGTTAAAGCATATTTTCCTGGGGTTGCTGCCACCCTTTTAGTATTTTACTTGCTCCTTCATATACTCTTATCTGGGCAAAATGACAAGGCGGAAAATCTCACCACACAAAAAAGAACAAGAGGCATTATCGAAGGCTAGGGCCCTAATCAATACAGACATTGGTAATATGTCAGATCTAGAGTTCAGAATGACAATTCTCAAGGTTCTAGCTGGGCTCGAAAAAGGCATGGAAGATATTAGAGAAACCATCTCGGGAGATATAAAAGCCCTTTCTGGAGAAATAAAAGAACTAAAATCTAACCAAGTTGAAATCAAAAAAGCTATTAATGAGGTGCAATCAAAAATGGAGGCTCTCACTGCTAGGATAAATGAGGCAGAAGAAAGAATTAGCGATATAGAAGACCAAATGATGGAGAATAAAGAAGCTGAGCAAAAGAGGGACAAACAGCTCCTGGACCAAGAGGGGAGAATTTGAGAGATAAGTGACACCATAAGACGAAACAACATTAGAATAATTGGGATTCCAGAAGAAGAAGAAAGAGAGAAGGGAGCAGAAGGTATACTGGAAAGAATTATTGGGGAGAATTTCCCCAATATGGCAAAGGGAATGAGCATCAAAATTCAGGATGTTCAGAGAACGCCCCTCAAAATCAATAAGAATAGACCCACACCCCATCACATAATAGTAAAATTTACAAGTCTTAGTGACAAAGAGAAAATCCTGAAAGCAGCCCGGGAAAACAAGTCTGTAACATACAATGGTAAAAATATTAGATTGGCAGCTGACTTATCCACAGAGACTTGGCAGGCCAGAAAGAGCTGGAATATTTTCAGAGCACTACACGAGAAAAACATGCAGCCAAGAATACTATATCCAGCTAGGCTATCATTGAAAATAGAAGGAGAGATTAAAAGCTTCCAGGACAAACAAAAACTGAAAGAATTTGCAAACACCAAACCAGCTCTACAGGAAATATTGAAAGGGGTCCTCTAATCAAAGAGAGAGCCTACAAGTGGTAGATCAGTAAGGAACAGAGATAATATACAGTAACAGTCACCTTAAAGGCAATACAATGGCACTAAATTCATATCTCAAAATAGTTACCCTGAATGTTAATGGGCTAAATGCCCCAGTCAAAAGACACAGGGTATCAGAATGGATAAAAAAACAAAACCCATCTATATGTTGCCTCCAAGAAACTCATTTTAAGCCCGAAGACACCTCCAGATTTAAAGTGAGGGGCTGGAAAAGAATTTACCATGCTAATGGACATCAGAAGAAAGCAGGAGTGGCAATCCTTATATCAGATCAATTAGATTTTAAGCCAAAGACTATAATAAGAGATGAGGAAGGACACTATATCATACTCAAAGGGTCTGTCCAACAAGAAGATTTAACAATTTTAAATATCTATGCCCCCAACGTGGGAGCAGCCAAGTATATAAACCAATTAATAACAAAATCAAAGAAACACATCAACAATAATACAATAATAGTAGGGGACTTTAACACTCCCCTCACTTAAATGGACAGATCATCCAAGCAAAAGATCAGCAAGGAATAAAGGCCTTAAAGGACACACTGGACCAGATGGACATCACAGATATATTCAGAACATTTCATCCCAAAGCAACAGAATACACATTCTTCTCTAGTGCACATGGAACATTCTCCAGAATAGATCACATCCTCGGTCCTAAATCAGGACTCAACCGGTATCAAAAAATTGGGATCATTCCCTGCATATTTTTAGACCAGAATGCTCTGAAGCTAGAACTCAACCACAAAAGGAAGTTTGGAAAGAACCCAAATAAATGGAGACTAAACAGCATCCTTCTAAAGAATGAATGGGTCAACCAGGAAATTAAAGAAGAATTGAAAAAAAAAAATCATGGAAACAAATGATAATGAAAATACAATGGTTCAAAATCTGTGGGACACAACAAAGGCAGTCCTGAGAGGAAAATTATAGTGGTACAAGCCTTTCTCAAGAAACAAGAAAGGTCTCAGGTAAACAATCTATCCCTACACCTAAAGGAGCTAGAGAAAGAACAAGAAAGAAAGAAACACTAAGCCAGCAGGAGAAGAGAAATCATAAAGATCAGAGCAGAAACCAATGAAATAGAAACCAAAAAAACAATAGAACAAATCAACGAAACTAGAAGCTGGTATTTTGAAAGAATTAATAAAATTGATAAACCCCTGGCCTGACTTATCAAAAAGAAAAGAGAAAGGACCTAAATAAATAAAATCATGAATGAAAGAGGAGAGATTAGAACTAACACCAAAGAAATACAAACTATTATAAGAACATATTATGAGCAACTCTACGTCAACAAATTTGACAATCTGGAAGAAATGGATGCATTCCTAGAAACATATAAACTACCACAACTGAACCAGGAAGAAATAGAAAGCCTGAACTGACCCAATAACCAGTAAGGAGATTGTCTCCAAACAAAAAAGCCCAGGGCCAGACGGCTTCCCGGGGGAATTCTACCAAACATTTAAAGAAGAACTAATTTCTATTCTCCTGAAACTGTTCCAAAAAATAGAAATGGAAGGAAAACTTCCAAATTCCAAATTTGATCCCCAAACCAGACAAGGATCCCATCAAAAAAGAGAGCTATAGACCAATATCCTTGATGAACACAGATGCGAAAATTCTCACCACAATACTAGCCAATAGGATTCAACAGTACATTAAAAGGATCATTCACCACGACCAAGTGGGATTTATTACAGGACTGCAAGGTTGGTTCAACATCCGCAAATCAGTCAATGTGATACAACACATCAATAAAAGAAAGAACAAGAGGAGGAGTCAAGATGGCAGAGAAGTAGCAGGCTGAGACTACTTCAGCTAGCTGGAGATCAGCTAGATAGCTTATCTAAAGATTGCAAACACCTGAAAATCCATTGGAAGATCGAAGAGAAGAAGAACAGCAATTCTGGAAACAGAAAAACTACCACTTTCTGAAAGGTAGGACCAGCGGAGAAGTAAATCCAAAGTGATGGGAAGATAGACCCCGGGGGGAGGGGCCGGCTCCCGGCAAGCGGCAGAGCTACGGAGCACAAAATCAGGACTTTTAAAAGTCTGTTCCGCTGAGGGACATCGCTCCAGAGGCTAAACCGGGGCAAAGCCCACGCTGGGTCAGCGTGGCCTCTGGTCCCGCAGAGTCACAGAAGGATCAGGGGTATCTGAGTGTCACAGAGCTTGCGGGTATTGGAACGGGAAAGCCGGCTGCAGAGACATAGCCCACAGTAAGCTCGCAGCTCGGTATTACCTTGAACCTGTCGCAGGCTCGGTGAGCTCAGAGCGCGGCCGGAGGTCAGGCAGATGGGAGTAACTGGGCGCTGTTCTCTGAGGGCGCACTGAGGAGTGGGGCCCTGGGCTCTCGGCTCCTCCGGGCCGGAGACCAGGAGGCCACCATTTGTATTCCTGTCCTCCGGAACTCTACGGAAAGCGCTCGGGGAGCAAAAGCTCCTGAAAGCAAACCTGAGCGAATTACTCACCCCGGCCCCTGGTAAGGGCGGTGCAATTCTGTCTGGGGCAAAGACACTTGAGAATCACTACATCAGGCCCCTCCCCCAGAAGATCAACAAGAAATCCAGCCGAGACCAAGTTCACCTAGCAAGGAGAGCGGTTTCAATACCAAGGAGAGCAGCAGAATTCCAGAGGAGGAGAAAGCAAAGCACGGAACTAATGGCTTTTTCTCTGTGATTTTTTTTTAGTATTGCAGTTAATTTAATTTTTTTCTTTTTCATTTTTTGTTTTTTTTCTCACCTTCTGGTAAAATTTTTTTTTAACTTTTACCTTTTTCTGTTTTAACTATTTTTAACTAGTTTATCTAATATATATATATTTTTTCTTTTTTATATTTTTCTTTATTTGTTTTCTTTTTTAAATTATTTTCTTTTTTTAAATTCTTTTCTTTTCTTTTTTCTTTTTTTTCTTTCTTTCTTCCTTTTTGAGCCTCTTTTTATCCCCTTTCTCACCCTCTCACGATTTGGGATCTCTTCTGATTTGGTTAAAGCATATTTTCCTGGGGTTGTTGCCACCCTTTTAGTATTTTACTTGCTCTTCATATACTCTTATCTGGACAAAATGACAAGACGGAAACATTCACCACACACAAAAAAAAGAACAAGAGGCAGTACCGAAGGCTAGGGACCTAATCAATAGAGACATTGGAAATATGTCAGATCTAGAGTTCAGAATGATATTCTCAAGGTTCTAGCCGGGCTCGAAAAAGGCATGGAAGATATTAGAGAAACCCTCTCGGGAGATATAAAAGCCCTTTCTGGAGAAATAAAAGAACTAAAATCTAACCAAGTTGAAATCAAAAAAGCTATTAATGAGGTGCAATAAAAAATGGAGGCTCTCACTGCTAGGATAAATGAGGCAGAAGAAAGAATTAGTGATATAGAAGACCAAATGACAGAGAATAAAGAAGCTGAGCAAAGGAGGGACAAACAGCTCCTGGACCAAGAGGGGAGAATTCGAGAGATAAGTGACACCATGAGACGAAACAACATTAGAATAATTGGGATTCCAGAAGAAGAAGCAAGAGAGAGGGGAGCAGAAGGTATACTGGAAAGAATTATTGAGGAGAATTTCCCCAATATGGCAAAAGGAACGAGCATCAAAATTCAGGATGTTCAGAGAACGCCCCTCAAAATCAATAAGAATAGGCCCACACCCCATCACCTAATAGTAAAATTTACAAGTCTTAGTGACAAAGAGAAAATCCTGAAAGCAGCCCGGGAAAACAAGTCTGTAACATACAATGGTAAAAATATTAGATTGGCAGCTGACTTATCCACAGAGACCTGGCAGGCCAGAAAGACCTGGCATGATATTTCCAGAGCACTACACGAGAAAAACATGCAGCCAAGAATACTATATCCAGCTAGGCTATCATTGAAAATAGAAGGAGAGATTAAAAGCTTCCAGGACAAACAAAAACTGAAAGAATTTGCAAACACCAAACCAGCTCTACAGGAAAAAGACTGCACTCCAAAACTCCTAGAACTTGTACAGGAATTCAGTAAACTGTCGGATATAAAATCAATGCACAGAAATCAGTTGCATTTCTCTACACTTACAGCAAGACAGAAGAAAGAGAAATTAAGGAGTCAATCCCATTTACAATTGCACCCAAAACCATAAGATACCTAGGAATAAACCTAACCAAAGAGACACAGAATCTATACTCAGAAAACTCTAAAGTACTCATGAAAGAAATTGAGGAAGACACAAAGAAATGGAAAAATGTTCCATGCTCCTGGATTGGAAGAATAAATATTGTGAAAATGTCTATGCTACCTAAAGCAATCTACACATTTAATGCAATTCCTATCAAAGTACCATCCATCTTTTTCAAAGAAATGGAACAAATAATGCTAAAATTTATATGGAACCAGAAAAGACCTTGAATAGCCAAAGGGATATTGAAAAAGAAATCCAACGTTGGTGGCATCACAATTCCGGACTTCAAGCTCTATTACAAACCTGTCATCATCAAGACAGCATGGTACTGGCACAAAAACAGACACATAGATCAATGGAACAGAATAGAGAGCCCAGAAATAGACCCTCAACTCTAAAATCAACTCATCTTCGACAAAGCAGGAAAGCATGTCCAGTGGAAAAAAGACAGCCTCTTCAATAAATGGTGCTGGGAAAACTGGACAGCCACATGCAGAAAAATGAAATTGGACCATTTCCTTACACCACACACAAAAATAGACTCAAAATGGATGAAGGACCTCAATGTGTGAAAGGAATCCATCAAAATCCTTGAGAAGAACACAGGCAGCAACCTCTTCGACTTCAGCCGCAGCAACATCTTCCAAGGAACAATGCCAAAGGCAAGGGAAGCAAGGACAAAAATGAACTATTGGGATTTCATCAAGATCAAAAGCTTTTGCACAGCAAAGGAAACAGTTAACAAAATCAAAAGACAACTGACAGAATGGGAAAAGATAGTTGGATACGACATATCAGATAAAGGACTAGTGTCCAGAATCTATAAAGAACTGAGCAAACTCAACACCCAAAGAACAAATAATCCAATCAAGAAATGGGCAGAGGACATGAACAGACATTTCTGCAAAGAAGACATCCAGATGGCCAACAGACACATGAAAAAGTGCTCCATATCACTTGGCATCAGGGAAATACAAATCAAAACCACAATGCGATATCACCTCACACCAGTCAGAATGGCTAAAATCAACAAGTCAGGAAATGACAGATGCTGGCGAGGATGCGGAGAAAGGGGAACCCTCCTACACTGTTGGTGGGAATGCAAGCTGGTGCAGCCACTCTGGAAAACAGCATGGAGGTTCCTCAAAATGTTGAAAATAGAACTGCCCTATGACCCAGCAATTGCACTATTGGGTATTTACCCTAAAGATACAAACGTAGTGATCCAAAGGGGCACGTGCACCTGAATGTTTATAGCAGCAATGTCCACAATAGCCAAACTATGGAAAGAACCTAGATGTCCATCAACAGATGAATGGTTAAAGAAGATGTGGTATATATACACAATGGAATACTATGCAGCCATCAAAAGAAATGAAATCTTGCCATTTGCGACAACATGGATGGAACTAGGGCGTATCATGCTTAGTGAAATAAGGCAAGCAGAGAAAGACAACTATCACATGATCTCCCTCATATGAGGAAGTGGTGATGCAACATGGGTGCTTAAGTGGGTAGGAGAAGAATAAATGAAACAAGATGGGATTGGGAGGGAGACAAACCATAAGTGACTCTTAATCTCACAAAACAAACTGAGGGTTGCTGGGGGGGAAGGGGTTTGGCAGAAGGGGGTGGGATTATGGACATTGGGGAGGGTATGTGCTTTGGTGAGTGCTGTGAAGTGTGTAAACCTGGTGATTCACAGACGTGTACCCCTGGGGATAAAAATATATGTTTATAAAAAATAAAAAATTAAAAATTAAAAAAAAAAGAAAGAACAAGAACCATATGATACTCTCAATAGATGCTGAAAAAGCACTTGACAAAGTACACCATCCCTTCCTGATAAAAACTCTTCAAAGTGTAGGGGTAGAGGGCACATACCTCAATATCATCAAAGCCATTAATGAAAACCCCACTGCAAATATCATTCTCAATGGAGAAAAACTGAAAGCTTTTCCGCTAAGGTCAGAAAGTGAAATTAAGGAGTCAATCCTATTTACAATTGCACCCCAAACCATAAGATACCTAGGAATAAACCCAACCAAAGAGGCTAAGAATCTATACTCAGAAAACTATAAAGTACTCATGAAAGAAATTGAGGAAGATGCAAAGAAATGGAAAAATGTTCCATGCTCCTGGATTGGCAGGTACTGATAGAACTGATAGAACAAACTGCATAACTGGAGGGAAAGAAGAACTCACAATGAGGAAAGTCAGAACTGTGGAGACATGGTTTGGGGGAGAAATTTATTGTGGGTTCTGCAGAGAATGGTGAGAGAGAGTGGAGTGCATAGGGATACATATACAAAGAACCCTCATCCACAGGCACTGGTCTGGAAAATGAGAGGGGTTGATTTTTGTGAGGTTTTGAAACCAGCAGCGCTCAAAGTCTGGAATTTTAGCATCTGTTGGTTTGGTTGGGATAGAGCTCTGAGGCTGCTTCCCTACCTCTGGAGAGAAGTCAGGCAAACAAACCTAGGGCAGATAGTACGATCTGAGGATCATGTAAGACTCAAAAAGGTGACACTCTTTGCTTTTTTTTTGGAGTGCATCTTTGAAAGGTGGTGTTCAAAGTGATGCCTTTCTGGGGACAAAAGAGTTGGTGGGCTCCATTTTCTTCCCCTTTCCTTCAGCGTAGGAACAGGGACACCTGGTAAAGGCAGGTTGACTAAACACTGGCTGTTTAGCTTGCTTGCTCCAAATCCCTCCCACCTGTACTCTGGCATAAATACCTTTCTTGCAAACCTGCCACAGTCCCAGCATGGAAAGACCCTTCCCCAGAAGGTCAGTGCAGGTCTCCATCATGCCAGATGTCTAGAGTTTGGAGTTTTAGAAGTCACCAGGTTTAGCTGGGACAAGCACAAAGTACACTGTGCTGCTCCAGCCAAACTAGCAACCTGAAAACAGACATAATGAAAGCAGTGATCTGAAAAAGGCCTTGGATGCATGGGGAGAAGTTGTTTGCTGTTCTGGGAATGCTCCCTTAGAGCAGCAAGCATGGAGGCCCCTCTCTGGGGACAAAGGAGCTGGATGGAGTCATCTCTTTCCCCAACCCCTCAACTTAAATCAACTTTAGTAAATAGAACAGTGCCAACATTGGTTACCTACTTACATCAAGTCCCATACCCCTGCACTCTGCTAGCACTGCTTTTCTCAGGAAAGTGTGCCTAAAGCCCAGCACAGTGGAATTGCTTTTCCAAAATACCAGCAGAATCCTCTGTGTTCACCAGATCTACCAACCAGAAAGTTTCCCAACCAGAAAGTTTCAGTTCTTTGGAAGTAGGGAAGACCAGCACACTTAGTTAAAATTTGCCACACTCTGGCCACTGTTCAAACACTACCCACTGCAGGCAAGGTGAGCCTGTATAAAGGACTGGTCTGAAGACTAGAGCATCCAAAACAGTGGTACAGCACAAGGAGAACACACCAGAGATATTCCCTGAAGTGCCAGGCCCTGGACACTGTATGATCTCTTCTTTATAAAGCCATTACTCTCAGGAGCAGTAAACACAGAGACTTTTCTAATACAGGAAAGGCAGAGACTTAGACAAAATGCCAAGATGGAAGAATTCATCACAAATGAAACAAGAAATGGTTATGGCCAGAGTTCTAATCAAAATAAATATAAGTAATATGGCTAGTGGAGCCATGAGGATACTCACTAGACTTGAGAAAAAGATGGAAGATTTCAGGGAGGTCCTTAGAGTAGCGATAAAAGAGTTAAAAAGCAATCAGAAATGAAAAATACAATATAAAACATACTAGATGTAGTGATCATTAGGATAGAATAAGCAAATGAAACAGTAAGTGATATAGATAATGGAATAGTAAAAAAAAAATGAACCTAAACAAAAGAGAGAAAGAAGAATATGGATTACAATAATTGACTTGGGGAAATTTGTGACTCCATCAAATGTAGTAACATTCGTATCATAGGAGTCCCAGAGAGGAAGAGAGAAAAGGGGGCAGAAAATTTATTTAGGGAAATAATAAACCCAAACTTCCTAACCTGGGGAAGGACATCAAAATCCAGGAGACACAGAAAGCTCCCAGTAAAATAAAAAAAGCAGGCCTACACCATGACATATTGTAATTTAATTTGCAAAACATAGTCATGAAGAAAAAGTCCTAAAAATAGCAAGACAAAAGAAATCCCTGATTTATTAGGGAAGGCCCATAAGGCTAGCAGCATCTCTCTACAGAAACTTGGCAACCCACAGGGGAGTGACATGATCTATTCAATAGGAATAGGAAGAATCTGTAGCCAAGAATATTCTTTCCAGCAGGGTTATCATTCAGAATAGAAGGAGAGCTTGTGTTTCCCAGACAAAAATTAAAGGAGTTCATGACCACTAAATCAGCCATTTCATAAATATTAAAGAGACTTTTTGAGTGGGAAAGAAAGACCAAAAATGACAAAGAATAGAAAGTAAGAGAGAAAATCTTCAAAAACACCAGCTTTACAGATAATACAATAAAAGTAAATTCATGTCTACCAATAATTACTCTGAATGTAAATGTACTAAATGCTCTAATTAAAAGCAATAGGGTGTTAGAATTGATAAAAACAAACTAACCAAGCAAACAAACAAAAAATCTCATCTACAGGCTGCCTATAAGAGACCGATTTTAGACTTAAAGTCACCAACAAATTGAAAGTGAGGAGATAAAGAACCGTTTATCATGCTAATGGGCGTCAAAAGAAAGCTAGGGTAGCAATACTTAGAAAAACCAGATTTTTAAACCAAAGACTGTAACAAGAGATGAAGATGGACCCTATATTATAACAAAGGGGACTCTCTAACAAGAAGTTAAACAATTGTGTTTATGCCCTCAACATGGGAGCACCCAAATACATAGAATGAATAATAAACAATAAAGTAACTCCTTGATAATAATACAATAATAGAAGGGAATTTTAACATCTTGTTTATATCATCAGACAGATCATCCAAGCAGAAAATCAACAAGGAAACAATGACTTAGAATGACACACTAGACCAGATGTACTTAATAGATATAGTCAGAACATTTCATCCTAAAGCATTAAAATACACATTTTTTTCAAGTAAGTATACATGGAATATTCTCCAGAATAGATCACATACTAGGTCACAGATCATGCCTCAACAAATACAAAAAAGGTTAAGATCATACCATTCATATCTTCTGACCACAGCACTATGAAACTTGAAGTCAACTACAAGAAAAAATTTGGAAAGACCACAAATACATGAAGGTTAAACAACATGCTACCAAAGAATGAATGGGTCAGCCAGAAAATCAAAGAAGAAATAAGAAAAAATACATGGGAACAAATGAAAATGAAAACATAACTGTTACAAAGCCTTTGGGATACAGCAAAAGTGGTCATAATAGGGAATTAAACAGTAATACAGGTCTACTTAAAGAGGCAAGAAAAGTCTCAAATACACAACCTATCTTTACAGTTAAATGAGCTAGGAAAAGAAAAACAAAGCCTAAAACCAGCAGCAGGGAAATAATAAATATTAGAACAGAAGTAAATGATAAGGAAATTGAAAAAAAAAATCAGTGAAACTAGGAGCTGGTTCTTTGAAAAAACTAACAGAATTATAAACCCTTAGTCAGACTTAAAAAAATGAAAAAGAAGAAAGGACCCAAATAAATAAAATCACAAATGGGAGGAAGAAATAGCAACCAACACCACAGACATACAAACAATTACAAGAGACTACTATGACAAATTATATGCCAACAAATTGGAGAAACTGGAGGAAATGAATAAATTCCTAGAAACATATAAACTACCAAAAGTGAAACAAGAAGAAATAGAAAACTTAAACAGACTGATAACCAGCAAAGAAATTGAATCAGGATTCAAAAATCTCCCAAAACAAGAAGTCTAATCCCAGGGGAATTCTACGGAACATTTATTTTTTTAATTTATTTTAATTTATTTTTTAAAATATTTTTATTTATTTGGCAGAAAGAGAGAGGGGCAAGCAGTCTCCCCCCTGAGCAGAGAGCCCAATGCGGGGTTTGATCCCAGAACCCTGAGATCATAACCTGAGCCAAAGGCAAAGGATTAACCCACTGAGCCACAAAGGTGTCTCTCTGTTGAACATTTAAAGAAGAGTTAATATTTATTCTTCTCAAACCACGTCAAAAAGTAGAAATGGAAAGAAAACTTCCAAATTCATTCTATGAAGCCAGCATTACCATGATGCCAAAGTGAAGCAAACACTCCACTAAAAAAGAGAACTGCTGACCAATATCCATTATGAAAATGTATGCAAAACTACTCATCAAAATACTAGCAAGTCAAATCCAATAGTACATTTAAAGAATTATTTACCATAATCAAGTGGGACTTATTCTTGAACTGTGAGGGTGGCTCAATATTTCCAAATCACTAAGCATCACACACAATATTAATAAAAGAAAGGATAAGAATCATATGATCCTCTCAATAGATGAAGAAAAATTGTTTGATTAAGTATGGAATCTATTCATGATAAAAACCCTCAAAGTAGGGATGGAGGAAAATTACCTCAACATCATAAAGACCATATATGAAAGACCCACAGCTAATATCATCCTCAATGGGGAAATAACTGAGAGCTTTTCCTATCTGGTCAGGGGCAAGACAGGGATGTCTTGTAATTGTATTTAACATAGTACTGGAAGTCCTAGCCTCAGCAATCAGAAAACAAAAAGAAATAAAATGCATCCAAACTGCCAAGGAAGAAGTCAAACTTTTACTCTTCAAAGATTATGTGGCACTCTATTTAGAAAACCTAAAAGACCCTGTCAAAAATTTTCTAGAACTGGTGTGCAAATTCAGAGGAGTTTCAGGATATAAAATCAATGTAGAAACCCATTACAATTCTGTACACTAATAATGAAGCAGCAGAAAGATAAATGAAGCAATCAACCCCATTTATAATTGCACCAAAAATGGTAAGATTCCTAAAAAGAAAACTTAACCAAGGAGTTAAAGATCTGTACTCTGAAAACTATAGAAAACCTATGCTAGAAGTTGAAGAGGACACAAAGAAATGGAAAAGCATTCCAGGCTCACAGACTGGAAGAACAAATGTTATTAAAATATCTTTCATATTCAAAGCAGTCTACACATTTAATGTAATCCTCATCAAATACCATAAACATTTTTCACAGAGCTAGAGCATACAGTTCTAAAATTTGTGTGGAACCAGAAAAGACCCTGAATAGCCAAAGAAATGTTGAAAAAGAAAATGAAAACTGGTGGCATCACAATTTTAGACTTTAAGCTCTATTACAAAGTTGTAATTATTGAGACAGTGTGATACTGACACAAAAACAAACACATTGATCAAAGGAACAGAATAGAAAACCCAGAAATGGATTTCCAGCTCTATGGGAAACTCATCTTCCACAAAGCAGGAAAGAAAATCCAATGGATAAAAGACAGTCTCTTCAACAGATTATGCTGGGAAAATTGAACTGAAACATCTAGAAGAAAGAAATTGGAACACTTTCTTACACCATGCACAAAAACAAATTCAAAATGGATGAAAGTTCTAAATGTGAGAGGAAACCATCAAAATTCTAGAGAAGAACACAGGCAATACCTCTTTGACATTTGCTATAGCAAATTCTTACTAGGTATATCTCCTGAGGCAAGGGAAGCAAATGTAAAAAACAAATGAACAGAAAACAAGCAAGCAAACAAACAAATAAAACAAAACTATTGGACTTCATCAAAATAAAAAGCTCCTGCATAGTGAAAGAAGCAATCAACAAAACTAAAAGACAAACTTCAGAATAGGTGAATATATTTACAACTAATTATATGATAAAGGGTTAGTATCTAAAATACATAAAGAATTTATCAAACTCAACACCCTAAAAATAAAAAATCCAGTTAAAAAATGGATTAATGGGCAGAAGACATGAATAGACATTTTTCCAAAGAAAATATCCAGATGGCTAGCAGACACATGAAAAGATGCTCACCATCATTCATCACCAGGGAAATACAAATCAAAATCACAATGAGGTACCACCTCACATGTCAAAATTGGGGCATCTGGGTGGCTCAGTCATTAAGTGTCTGCTTTAGCTCAGGTCATGGTCCCAGAGTCCTGGGATCTAGCCCCACTTGCTCAGCGAGGATCCTGCTTCTCCTTCTGCTTGCTTCTCCCTCCGCTTGCTTCTCCCTCTGCTTGTGCTCTCTTTCTCTGTCAATAAATAAATAAAATATATACTTTTTAATGGCTAAAATTAACAACACAGGAAACAACAGGCATTGGCAAGGATGCAGAGAAAAGGGAATCCTCTTATACTATTGGTTGAAATGCAAACTGGTGTAGCCATTGTAGAAAAAAACTATGGAGGCTTTTCAAAACGTTGTTAATAGGATTACCCTACAATCCAGCAATTGCACTACTAGGTATTTACCCAAAAGTTACAAAAATATCAATTCAAAGGGATACATGCACCCTGGGTTTATAAAAGCATTATCAACAATAGCCAAATTTTAGAAATAACTCAAATGCCCATTGACTGACTAATGGATAAAGAAGATATAACAGACACACACACACACACACACACACACACACACACACACACTGGAATATTACTCAGCTATAAAAAAAAGAATGAAACCTTGCCATTAGCAATGACTTGGATGGAGGTAGAAAGTAGATGCTAAATGAAGTGAATCAGTCAGAAAAAGACAAATACCATATGATACACTCATATGTGGAATTTAAAAAACAAAACAAATGAACATAAAGAGAGGAGGAGGCAAACCAAGAATCAGCTTCCTAAGTAGAGATAACAAACTGAGGATTATTGGAGGGTAGCCAGGCAGGGGGATGAGTTAAATGGGTAATGAGTATTAAGGTGGGCCCTTGTAATGAGCACTGGGTGGTTTATGTAAGTGATGAATCATTAATTTCTATGCCTGAAACTAATATTACATTGTATGTTAACTAACTGGAACTTAAATAAAGATTTGGAGAATGAAAGAAAAGAGTAGATCAGGCTTACATGGCTTAGAAACCATGAAAACATGATGATTGAAAAGATGGGTTTGTGCACCTCAATACAAAACAATTAAATAAAATTCAATATGATACAGTTTAAAAAAAGATTATTTATGTTCTTCAATGCAGGATTCTTCAATGCTGTGACTAAATAAAACTTACAAGTTAAAACAAATTAAAAAAAATTCAAAAGCCATTGCACGTTACTTAATTTATAACTCTATTTATTATATAACTTTTGATATACTTGGAAACAAATTCTATCTCTTGATGAAAATAAAAGTGAGTAAAACAATCTGTACTGACATGGTTTGCCAACATTTTCAATATTAATTATATATTTTTTAGTAAATTACTTTTCTTGGCTCTTCTTTTCCTCCATAGACTCCTTCATGATTCAATTTATTTTCTTCTTATAATTTGTATAAGAAGGTAAGCAATTTCAAGTAGAAAAAAATCTGTACTATCTTTGGGGTAGCCAAATTTGGTAGCTTAGAGAACAAAATTAGCTTCATTTTTTCTTGATAGCTTAAACACCTTATAACGTGACACATAATTTACAAATCAAAAATTATATTGAATTTTAGACTTATAAAGTAAAACTGTTACATTGCCAGGTATAAAGTACTATGCACATTTTAAGTTGAGGTAAAATTCTGAGAATAACCCTAGAGTTATTGAGATTTAAAGAGGTCTTTCAATAAAAATAAATTAATGGCTAAGAGGTAAATGAAAAAAAAAATTTTCCTCTTATTTTTAGTTTTTAAAGTATTTTTAAATTTATTTGACAGAAAGAGAGAGATCACAAGTAGGTGGAGAGGCAGGCAGAAAGAGAGAGGGAAGCAGGCTCCCTGCTCAGCAGAGACCCCCAATGTGGGGCTCGATCTCAGTACCCTGAGATCATGACCTGAGCCAAAGGCAAAGACTTTAACCCACTGAGCCACCCAGGTGCCTCTTATTTTTATTTTTTAAAAACATTTTACTTATTTCTTTAAGAGAGAGAGAGACACATAGTGAGAGAGAGCATGAGCTCCCCAATGAGCACGGAGTGTGAGATGATGTGGGGCTCAATCCCAGAACCCTGGAATCATGACCTGAGCTGAAGGCAGATTTTTAACCAGTTGAGCCACCCAAGTGCCCCTAAATATTTTTCTTTTTAAAAATTAAAACCCACCGCAAATATCATTCTCAATGGAGAAAAACTGAAAGCTTTTCCGCTAAGGTCAGGAACACGGCAGGGATGTCCATTATCACCACTGCTATTCAACATCGTACTAGAGGTCCTAGCCTCAGCAATCAGACAACAAAAGGAAATTAAAGGCATCCAAATCGGCAAAGAAGAAGTCAAATTATCACTCTTCGCAGATGATATGATACTATATGTGGAAAACCCAAAAGACTCCACTCCAAAACTGCTAGAACTTATACAGGAATTCAGTAAAGTGTCAGGATATAAAATCAATGCACAGAAATCAGTTGCATTTCTCTACACCAACAGCAAGACAGAAGAAAGAGATATTAAGGAGTCAATCCCATTTACAATTGCATCCAAAACCATAAGATACCTAGGAATAAACCTAACCAAAGAGACACAGAATCTATACTCAGAAAACTATAAAGTACTCATGAAAGAAATTGAGGAAGACACAAAGAAATGGAAAAATGTTCCATGCTCCTGGATTGGAAGAATAAATATTGTGAAAATGTCTATGCTACCTAAAGCAATCTACACATTTAATGCAATTCCTATCAAAGTACCATCCATCTTTTTCAAAGAAATGGAACAAATAATTCTAAAATTTATATGGAACCAGAAAAGACCTCGAATAGCCAAAGGGATATTGAAAAAGAAAGCCAACGTTGGTGGCATCACAATTCCGGACTTCAAGCTCTATTACAAAGCTGTCATCCTCAAGACAGCGTGGTACTGGCACAAAAACAGACACATAGATCAATGGAACAGAATAGAGAGCCCAGAAATAGACCCTCAACTCTATGGTCAACTAATCTTCGACAAAGCAGGAAAGAATGTCCAATGGAAAAAAGACAGCCTCTTCAATAAATGGTGCTGGGAAAATTGGACAGACACATGCAGAAAAATGAAATTGGACCATTTCCTTACACCACACACAAAAATAGACTCAAAATGGATGAAGGACCTCAATGTACGAAAGGAATCCATCAAAATCCTTGAGGAGAACACGGGCAGCAACCTCTTCGACCTCTGCCGCAGCAACATCTTCCTAGGAACAACGCAAAAGGCAAGGGAAGCAAGGGAAAAAATGAACTACTGGGATATCATCAAGATCAAAAGCTTTTGCACAGCAAAGGAAACAGTTAACAAAATCAAAAGACAACTGACAGAATGGGAGAAGATATTTGCAAACGACATATCAGATAAAGGACTAGTGTCCAGAATCTATAAAGAACTTAGCAAACTCAACACCCAAAGAACAAATAATCCAATCAAGAAATGGGCAGAGGACATGAACAGACATTTCTGCAAAGAAGACATCCAGATGGCCAACAGACACATGAAAAAGTGCTCCATATCACTTGGCATCAGGGAAATACAAATCAAAACCACAATGAGATATCACCTCACACCAGTCAGAATGGCTAAAATCAACAAGTCAGGAAATGACAGATGCTGGCGAGGATGCGGAGAAAGGGGAACCCTCCTACACTGTTGGTGGGAATGCAAGCTGGTGCAGCCACTCTGGAAAACAGCATGGAGGTTCCTCAAAATGTTGAAAATAGAACTGCCCTATGACCCAGCAATTGCACTATTGGGTATTTACCCTAAAGATACAAATGTAGTGATCCAAAGGGGCACATGCACCCGAATGTTTATAGCAGCAATGTCCACAATAGCCAAACTATGGAAAGAACCTAGATGTCCATCAACAGATGAATGGATCAAGAAGATGTGGTATATATACACAATGGAATACTATGCAGCCATCAAAAGAAATGAAATCTTGCCATTTGCAACAACATGGATGGAACTAGAGCGTATCATGCTTAGCGAAATAAGTCAAGCAGAGAAAGACAACTATCATATGATCTACCTGATTTGAGGAAGTGGTGATGCAACATGGAGGCTTAATGGGTAGAAGAAGAATAAATGAAACAAGATGGGATTGGGAGGGAGACAAACCATAAGTGACTTTTAATCTCACAAAACAAACGGAGGGTTGCCGGGGGGAGGGGGTTTGGGAGAAGGGGGTGGGATTATGGACATTGGGGAGGGCATGTGATTTGGTGAGTGCTGTGAAGTGTGTAAACCTGGTGATTCACAGACCTGTACCCCTGGGGATAAAAATATATGTTTATAAAAAATAAAAAAATTAAAAAAAAAAATTTATTTTAATTTATCTCTAAAACATCTTAAATATGAAATTCAGTAATGTAGAATCAATTATTTTTTCTACATTGATATATGACATACATTTCTACATATGATTATTTCATTACTAATTAATTATTATAATATGGACAAGCTACACACCAGCAGATATCAGATCAAAAATATTTTTGTTGTTATTGCTGCTATTCATGTTCCAAAGTGGTCAGTAGTATATTAGCATTTATTTCAACTTTTTACATATATGATAAAAAAGTTTAGGAATTAGAGAATTTTCAAATTGATGGTTTAATTATTTTAATTTAGGTGTCAGTGATCTTTTCTGTAAATAGCCAAAGAGCAAGTCATTTATACTTTGTAGGCCATATGCTTTCACTTCTGCCACTGTAATAAAAAAGGAGCTGGACATAGATTGGAAGAACAAATACTGCAGAAATGTCTATGCTACCTAAAGCAATCTACACATTTAATGAAATTCTTATTAAAATACCACCAATTTTTTTTCAAAGAAATGGAACAAATAAGGGGTGCCTGGGTGGCTCAGTGGGTTAAGCCTCTGCCTTCGGCTCAGGTCATGATTTCAAGGTCCTGGGATTGAGCCCCACATTGGGCTTTCTTCTCAGCAGGAAGCCTGTTTCCCCCTCTCTCTCTGCCTGCCTCTCTGCCTACTTGTCATTTCTCTCTGTCAAATAAATAAATAAAATCTTTTAAAAAATGGAACAAATAATCCTAAAATCTATATAAAACCAGAAAAAAAAAAACCCAAATAGTTAGAGGAATGTTGAAAAAGAAAACCAGAGTTGGTGATAATACAATTCCAGACTTCAAGCTTGATTACAAAGATGTAACCATCAAGACAGTATGGTACTGGCACAAAAACAGACATATAGATCAATAGAACAGAATAGAGAGCCCAGAAATGGACCCTCAACTCTATGGTCAATTAATTAATCTTAAACAATGCAGGAAAGAATGTCCAATGGAAAAAAAGACAGTCTCTTCAACAAATGGGGTTGGAAAAATTGGACAGCCACAGGCAGTAAAAATGAAACTGGACCATGTCCTTATACCACACACAAAAATAGACTAAAAATAGATGAAAGATCTCAGTGTGAGACAGGAATTCATCAAAATCCTTGAGGAGAACACAGGCAGTAATGTCTTCGACCTCAGCCACCTTCTTCCTAGAAATATCGCCAAAGGCAAGGGAAGCAAGGGTAAAAATGAACTACTGGGACTTCATCAAGATCAAAAGATTTTGATGAAACAGACAACAAGGAAACAGACAACAAAACTGAAAGACAACTGACAGAATGGGAGAAGATATTCGCAAATGACTTATCAGATAAAGGGCTAGTATACAAAATCAATAAAGAACTTACCAAATTCAAAACCTAAATAACAAATAATCCAATCAATAAGTGGGCAGAAGATATGAACAGACATTTCTGCGAAGAAGACATCCAAATGGCCAGACATATGAAAAAGTACTCCACATCACTCGGCATCAGGTAAATACAAATCAAAACTACAATGAGATACCCTTCACACCAGTCAGAATGGTTAAAATTAACAAGTCAGGAAACAACAGATGTTGGCAAGGGTGCAGAAAAAGGGGAACCCTCCTACACTCTTGGTGGAAATGCAAGCTGGTGCAGTCACTCTGGAAAACAGTATGGAGGTTCCTCAAAAAGTTGAAAATAAATCTACCCTATGCCTTAGCAATCACACTACTGGGTACCCTAAAGATACAAATGTAGGGGTCTGAAGGGGCACATGCACCCCAATGTTTATAGCAGCAATGTCCACAATAGCTAAACTATATTCTCATTTCTTTATCCATTTCTCTGTTGATGGACATCTAGGTTCTTTCCAATATATATATTAGAAAAAATATATATATATACTATATATATATTCATTCATTCATATATTATTTCATTAAAAAATGAAATCCTGCCATTTGCAATGAAGTAGATGGAACTAGAGTGCATTATGCTAAGCAAAATAAGTCAATCAGAGAAAGACAATTATATGATTTCTGATATGAGGTATTTGAGAGGTGGGAAGTCTTGGGGGTAGGGAGGGAAATAAATGAAACAAGATGGAACTGGGGAGTGAGACAAACCATAGAAGACTCTTGATCTCAGGAAACAAACTGAGGGTTGCTGGGGGGATGGGGGAGGAGGGATGGGGTGGTTGGGTTACGGACATTGGAGAGGGTATGTGCTATGGTGAGTGCTGTGAATTGTGTAAGATTGTGTAAGATTCACAGACCTGTACCCCCGAAGCAAATAATACATTATATATTAATAAAAAATAAAATTTTAAAAAAGGAGCTGGTGATAATATAGAAACTCACCCTAGTGTGGCTGTGTTTCAGTAAAGCTTCATTTATAATTTTCAAGTTTGCCATACAAACTGATGTTTGCCAAGCTTATTTTAATCAGTCATCCATAAATTAATAAATAAATAGTAATGATCTTTAATTATGAAACTATCATGGTACATTGAAGTTATTCTGGATGAAAAAAAATTACATCCTATTTAACTTCCCTTGAATGTATCCCTACCTTTATTCATTCTATGCAGATTTATCAAATACCTATTAGTTCTCGGAAACTGTGGTAAAATATGTGTATACAAAAATGTATGTATTTAGATATTGTATAACAGTTAATTTTTCTCATTTTCAAAATTAAATCTGTTAGTGTTTGTTACAAAGAATTTTCTCTATAAGTAAAAATAACTGATAATAGAAGTTTCAAGGATTTTCCCACTTTACAAAATATTTATTGAATCCTAGATTTTAATAGGACAATGTCAAAATTAAATTAGCACTCAAATCTTCCCTGACACCTCATATCAGTGGGACATTTGTGATCATCAATACAAATTTATTACTTGTATATTTTCATGACAGATTATTACTGAATTTTCTCAAAACAACAAGTCAAGAGAAATCAGCACTAAGAAAGATTAAATGTGTGGCTTACCACTGAAGTTTCTCATTAGAATTAGTCTTAAGATAATAATCACTAAGTTGAGAGAGTAAAATGCAACAAAAAGAAATGACTAAATAAACAGGGAAACTTATGACGTGTGCAAATTAGACACTACAAATTTCAGACTATTACTCTTATCAATAAAGAAATAGCAAAGAATGACGGCAGAAGTATTAAACAGTTAAATGTGCATAAAAAATGTACTACTTAAAGCCTGCCAATATGACATGAGCAAAGAACTTTGGGTTTTGTTCATTAGAGAAAGGTGTTATTTTTGAAACATTAGCATCTGGTATGCTATAGCAGGTCTCCAAGTCAAGTTTTCTAACTCCATGAAAAACATGTGGTATTTTACATATTTAGAGAAAAAGAACTTTGATTTTTTTTTTTAACAAACTAATGGACTGACTTTTCCAAGGCTTAAAAAATTGTAAAACTTGTATATTGTTGTTGAAAAACACGTTTTTTTTTAAAGAAGCTGACTTCTAGCTTTTTCAAAAGACAGTCTTCTCATAATTTAACATATTCCTTTTAAATCCTTTTAAAAATTTGAGTAAAGGTGTCTCAGTGTCACATTAGTTTCAGGTGTACAATATAGTGATTCAACATCTCTATGTGTTATGTTTATACTCATCATAAATGTAGCTAACATCTATCACCATATAGCACTATTGCAATATCACTTACTATATTCCCTATACTGTGCCTTTTATTTCCATGACTTATTCATTTCAAAATTGGAAGAGTGTATCTCTCACTCCCCTGCATTCATTTGGTCCTTCCAATCCCTTACCTCTGGTAACCATCAGTTCTCTCTATTTTGAGGTCTAATTCTGCTTTTTGTCTGTTTATTAATTTATTTTGTTTTTTAGTTCTACATATGGGTAAAATTGTATGGTATTTGTCTCTCTAAGTCTGACATGTTTCACTTAACATAATACCCTCTAGGTCCATCCATGTTGTTACAAATGACAAGAGCTCATCCTTTTTTATAGGTGCATAATATTCCTGTTTTTGTGTGTATCTTCTTTGTCCACTATTTATTGATGGAACCTAAGGTTGCTTCCTTATGTTGGTTATTGTAAATAATGTTGAAATAAGAATGGGGGAATATATATATTATATATATATAAAAATATATATACACACACATGTTATATAAATATATATACATTTTATATAAATTTATATATTATAATTATAAATCTATATTATAATTATATATTATATATACATATATGCATATAATATAAATATATGTGTATTATATGTATATGCATATATTATATATGTGTATATAATATATGTATATACTATATAGTATATATATAATAAAGTTATATATGTCTATAAATAGATACATATTTTAAATTTGTGTTTTCTTCTTTTCTTTTTTTAAAATATTTTATTTATTTATTTGATAGAGAGAGATCACAAATAGGCAGAGAGGCAGGCAGAGAGAGAGGGGGAAGCAGGCTCCCCGCTGAGCAGAGAGTCCAAGACAGGGCTTGATCCCAGGACCCTGAAATCATGACCTGAGCCAAAGGCAGTGGCTTAACCCACTGAGCCATCCAGGTGTCCTGTGTCTTCATTTTCTTCATGCAAATGCCTACCTGTGGAGTTACTGGATCATATGTTATATCTATTTTTAATTTTTTGAGGAAACTCTATATTGTTTTTCACAGCATTTGCATCAGTTTCTATCCCCACTAACAATGAACAAGAGCTCCAATTTCTCCACATTCTCATCATCATTTATTACTTCTTTTTTATTTTAACCATTCTGACAGGTTTTAAGGAGATGATATCTCCTAGTGGTTTTGATTTACATTGTTCTGATGATTAATGATTACAAGCATTTTTTCCTATGTCTGTTGGCCATCCTGTGTCTTCTTTAGAGAAATGTCTATTCAAGTTCCCTGGACATTAAAAAAAAAAATTTTTTTTTTGGTGTTGAGTTGTATAGATTCTTTATATATTTTGAATATTTACATCCTATTAGATAAATCACTTGCAAGTACTTTTTTTTCTCCCATTAGATTATCTGTTTGGTTGACGTTTTGCTCTGCTTTACAAAGCTTTTTAGTTTGGTGTAGTTCCAGTAGTTTATTTTTGCTTTTATTCCCCTTGCCTTAGGAGATACATCTAGAAAAATGGTGCCTTGGCAGATATCAGAGAAACTTCCTGTCTTCTTTTCTAGGATTATGGCTTTAGGTCTCATAGTTAGGTGTTTAATCCATTTTGAGTTTAATTTTGCGGATGATGTAAAAACTTGGTCTAGTTTTATTCTCTTGCATATAGCTTCCAGTTTCCCAAGCATCATTTACTGAAGAGATTATCTTTGCTCCATCATATATTTTTACTTCCTTTGTTATAGATTAATTGACTTTATAAATATGGGTTTATTTCTGGACCTTCTATTCTCCTCTATTGATCTCTAGGTCTATCTTTGTGTCAATACCATATTGTTTCAATTACTACAGCTTTGTAGCATATCTAAAAATTTGGAACTGTAGTACTTCTGGCTTTGTTCTTCTTTGTCAACTCGTTTGCTTTGGCTAATTGAAGTCTTTCATTGTTTGATACAATTTTTTGTATTATTTGTTATAGTTCTGTGAAAAAAAATGCTGTTGGAATTTTTGAAAGGAATTGCTCTGAATTTGTAATTATTTTGGATAGTATGGGCATTTACCAATTTTAATTCTTCCAATCCATGAACATGGAATGTATTTCATTTATCTTTTGTCCTCTTCAATTTCTTTCATCATTGTTTTACAGTTTTCAGAGTATATATATCTTTTACCTCCTGGGTTAAGTTCATTTTTAGGTATTTTATTCTTTTGGGAGCAATTATTAATGGTGTTTTTCTCTAAATTTCTCTTTATACTACTTTGTTATTAGTGTATAGAAATACAACAGATTTCTGGGTTTTAATTTTGCATCCTCCAACTTCACTGAGCTTGTTACTTTGAATTGTTTTTTGATGAAATCATTAGGATTTTTTATATATATAGTGTATCTGCTGCAAATAGTGACAATTTATCTACTTCCTTACCAATTTATTGTTTATTTTTCTTGTCTGATTGTTGCCTCTAGAAGTTCTAGTAGTATGTTGAATAGAAGTGGCAAGAGTGGGCTTCCTTGTCTTGTTACTCATCTTGTAGGAAAACCTTTCAGTTTTTCACCATTGAGTATGATGTTAGATGTGGGTTCTTTTATATATGGAATTTATTATATTGAGGCATGTTCTCCATAAACCCACTATGGTGAGAGTTTTTATCATGAACAAATGTTGAATTTTGTCAAATATTTTTCTGCATCTATAGAGACAGTCATGACTTTTATTCTTTTTGTTGACTTGTATCACTTTGATTTGTGAATATTGAGCTATTCTTGCATCCTCAGAATAAATCCCACTTGATTGTGGTGAATAGTCCTTTTGAGTTGGCTGGGGCTGATATATGTAGGAGTCCAGGACTCACTGAGGCAGCAGACCAGTTAGCGCATCTGAGCCCTGCACTAGTCTGTGTTTTTGAGGTGGATGGGGAGCTTAGACCATGTCTGCCACCCCCTATAACTCAGAGAGGGTTCCAGCAGCTCCTTGACTATTTGGTGGCAGTCTAGGAATGGCTCTTCTACAAACTAGTTGTTGGTTTGAACCATTGCTTTTTCTTCTGGGCCCAAAGACAGACAAATATGCTTCTGGTCCTTGAGTACTATCCCTTCTCATTGTAGTTTACAGTATAAGAGTGGAGTGTTTATTCATTGCTGTGTTTCGATCTCTCTTGCTCTTTTCTTTTGCATTCTGTATTTTGTTGTGCTGAAGCTGTTCAGTCAGCCCTTAATTCTTCAGGAGGAATTGCTCTGTAAATAGTTGCAATTTGGTGTGTTTCATGGAGAAGGTGAGTTCAGGGTCTTACATTGCCATCTTGGACCAGAACCTCCAGCAAGTGTGTTTTTATATGTTTGCCTATTCAGTCCGGGAATGGCTCATTGTTTTGCAGAAATCACTTATGCATTTTTTAATGTAGAGCTTGTAATAGTTAAATACCCAAATCAAATAATTAGAATATTAAATAAATGGCATAATATATACTTTGTTCATAAAAGCTTGGATCTATAGTCTTTAGACTTTTTGTCCCATGATTGCAGAATTGAAATTAGGAATTTATTTGAAGGACTAAGGAAGGGATTTAAATGTGTCACTCTTTTGTTCTTATTCTTCTTGTGAATAATAATTTGTTCAAAAAATCTTATTCTAAAGCAAGACTCAGAGGAATTCCCCAGCTATCTTGGCCTTGAATTATCATAATGGGTCTTCTGAGTATAGACTTATTAAAGACCAAGTGATAAATGAATCTTTGGCCCAGATCTTGCTCTCAGTGAGAACAATAAGACTGCTGATAACAGTATCTTCATTTCTTTTATTCCCAAGTGAATAATTGAAATACTCTTAGCAGCTGACAAAGCTCTCATGTTGGTTACCTGACCTGCAGATAATTGTCCATTGTGATAAAAATGGCCATGTGTAAGCTGCTAAAATTTCCCCATACCCAGAGAGTAAAGCAAATGCAACACAGAGTTCCAGGAGGAATTACAGCAATTATTGCATGGTAAAAGATGTATTGGTGTTGATCATTATCATATCTTCCTTCAGTCCATTCATATTGCCTTAGGGAAAATCAATTTTATTATGACAGGTAATAATGAATTTTGATGTAAGCTTAGCCAAATGGTAGCCCCAATTGTATCTGTTATACTGAATGTGGTGTGTTAATTAGGTAGATCAATGTTACCTATGGATATTGCAGACCAATAAAATCTTTAATGTCCAAGTGGAGTAAATACAGTTTTTAAAGGAATAGAAGTATACAAGGGAACTAATTTTTTTTTTTCTTTAGCCTAAGGCTTTAATGTTTTTCACCTATTTTCTTTTATATGTCTGCTAAAATTGTTAAGTTTATATATGAATTTTACATTATAAACTTACTTGACTTAGCTTCCTTAGGTAATATGGTGATACAACATGTTCAAAATAGAATTTTCTTTGGGATCAGTACTGTATACAAAGAAAATATGGTTTATTTCCCAATGTATATATCCAATTTATACAGATTTTATTGTATTTTCATGTATTATCAGGGTTTTTTTTTTTTTTCTATCTTGTCCCCCTTTAAATGACTAACCAGTTGGCCCTTCACATTATTTTTTAACTTAGATGGTAACCTAATGTGGAGATAATCTTTCTCATTAATGAATGTAACTTTGTATCTATTTTATGCTTCAACTAACACATATCTTAGCTAGTCAAAGATTCACAGTTCTTTTTTTTTTAATTTTTTTTTTATATTTTTTTATATTTTATTTATTTATTTGACAGAGAGAGATTACAAGTAGACAGAGAGGCAGGCAGAGAGAGAGAGAGAGAGAAGGAAGCAGGCTCCTTGCTGAGCAGAGAGCCCGATACAGGACTCGATCCCTGAGATCATGACCTGAGCCGAAGGCAGCGGCTTAACCCACTGAGCCACCCAGGCGCCCCAAAGATTCACAGTTCTAAAGATAACTATAGCACGTATGCATGAATAACAAGTTAAGCATTCCACCCTAAAAAGAATTTACATATAGTTTACATGGATTTGTGTTTACATTTAAAAATCAGGACTGAAGAAAATGCAGATAGTTTTATTTTTTGTTTTAATGCAAGTCCTTTAAATATAGACACAATTTGCTTATTGACAATTACCACTATATAAGATTTCATGTCAAAACATAAAGAGGAAATATAGCAGAATATTTTATGCAAGTATTAGTAAAGATAAAAATCCCAGAATACTTTTAAAATCAATTCAAATATTTAGTTAATACCTGAGAAGTATTAGAGCAGAAAGTTCTCAAAGTTTTAACTTTTAAACATGGTAATCAACTCTAACTTACTCTGTCAGATTTCAAAATTTCAAGCTTTCTAGTCATTTTTAACAACTTATACCTATTTGTATAAGTTATGAAATATTAACCATTAGTGCAATGAACAAATAATTAATAGTATCTTGATTATAATTACCATATATTTAAAATTTATTTGCTCAAAATGGAATATATGACTTATTTGTTACTATAAAGTGTACAATAATATAAATTAAAAATAAAATTAACCTGGTGATATGTTACGGGAGAAAATATTTTAGGAAGCTCATAATAATGCTTAAAATGTATGTTATTTACAGTTGTCAAGGGAGATACAAGAAGAATCAGCTGAGATATATTGAAATTAGTTGCCACTGAAATGCAAAAGTTATCTTAGAGAAAATGTATGTTAACTTTTGTTGGCATATAATACATTATTATGTTAACAATTTAAAAAACACACTTTGACCATCTGACAATTTCTGTAAGTCGAAATTCGGCATGACTAATTGGGTTTTCAGCTCTGTGTCTCACAAGGCTGCAATCAAGATATCTACTAGGCGGCATTCTCACTTGGAGCTCAAGGTCTGTTACCAAACTTATTCAGGTTGTTAGCAGAATTTAATTTCTTGTGGTTATAGAGCTGAAAATCCCATTTTCTTGTTGGCTGCTGGCAACAGGTTGTTCATGGTGACATGCTCAATGAGTAGAATGGTCTACTTTCAAGAATGGCCCTCAAGAACTTTGCTCTTTGTATATACAGTCTTGGCCAATAGCTATCCTGGAAGTGTGGGCTCAACCCAATCATCTGCTTCTAGCAAATAAAATAGAACAAAATGAGGCAATGCCTTTTTCATGATGAGGTTAAAATGTCTGCCATACTAGCTCTCTCTGCTGGAACTCTAATTAAACAGGATCATATATTGAGAGATGTTCTTTGGGGAAGTGCACACAGCAAGAAACTGAAGTGAGAGCTCTGTGCTCTGACCTTGACATTTCTTTAATTTCTGTGACATTCAACCTCAGTTCCAACATCTATAAAAGAGTAGGTTCAACTACAGCTTCTTGGATGCCTTTCTGCTAAAATTCTATGAACAGTCTACCACAGCCGTTCTTACAGTAAGTTGGTCTCATTTTTCTTAGATCCTGCGAGTCAACTTCTTACATAGGCATGAATTTTTAAAAGTTTTTCATTGTAATTCCAGTATAGTTCACATAAAGTGTGGCATTAGTTTTGGGTATACAGTATAGAGATACAACAATTGTATACACTACCCAGTGCTCATTGTGAGAAGTTGTGTGAAAAGGCACAGATTTTTTCATACTGTTTTCTAGTAAAATTTCAAAGACACTTTCAAAAAATAAAGACCTGGAAGAAGCTGAAATAAAAACCTTCAATTTCTACACACACAGACCAAAAAAAAGGTTTGGGAGGAACTAAATCCTTTCAGCAGCCATCTAAGCCAGACCTGGATTTCTGAAGCACAGAAACTGGGAGGTGGCAAATTTTCGTGTTTTAATGAAATACATTTTGGAGTAATTTATTACGTAACAATGTATAATCAACACAAGTTGTAGGTATACATTCATTCAAGTGGTAACAGTTACACTCAGTTTAATAATTTTTGAGGCTTCTGTAAAATGACATTTTTGCATTTATATGAAATATTTTGTACTTGATATATCCTTGTGATGTATGCATAGAGACAAAAAATACCTTTTATATTAAATTAAAAACTAGTACCTCCAAAGTTGGGTCTATGTTATATTTGTTGAATTTTTGAGAAATTTTAAGGATAAGCAGGTATTTTAAAAACATATGAATTTTGGAATTTAATATACAGATTTTTTCCCATTATGATGGAAAAACCATTCATATGAGAATCACTAGGGTTTAGACTTATTGGAAAAAATACTAAAATGCAGGCCAAATATCCTGTGAAATAATCTCTATAAGAAGAGTCAAGGAATATACATGGTAACTTCCCCATCCCAAAGTAGTCTTTCTAACCAAAAAAAACCAAAAGTCATTACCGTTTATTTTTATTTTATTGATCATGTTGCAAAAGGGTGAGTCACATCAGAAAATAAGTTCACATTTTTGAGTGCTTATTTTATGAATTGATGTAAGTGAAAAATGAATAAATTTCCTAAAGGTGGTATTCAATATCACTGCTCATTTTTCTTTTTGTCACAATGATTTCAAATATATAATGATGACCTAAATAAAGATGAATTTTATCTGTTTTTTTCCAAGAGTAAATGAAATATATATTTTTTAGAATACTGATGGAAAAATCTTTAATGTTGCATTCCATAATATTAGAAAATAAAGGTAAAAGGTGTATAACTCTTCACACTGAACCAGAAATATAACTTAAGGGTGCCACCTGCCTCTCTTTAAAATTATTTTTTGTTAAATGTATTGTTTCTTTTCTATTTTTATAGAAAATATTTTGTAAGTTTAATATAATATTTTGGCAAGTGAAGATTTACTTTATTTTGATATTTACATGTAATTCTGAGTTAGGAATGTAAACATATAATTAAATAACATTAATTTGATTATTTTTTCAAATTTTGCTTTTATAATGCTGTAATGAATATATTTTTTAAATTTTTTATTTTTTATAAACATGTATTTTTATCCCCAGGGGTACAGGTCTGTGGATCAGCACTCACCAAAGCACATACCCTCCCCAATGTCCATAACCCCACCCCCCCTTCTCCCAACCCCCCTCCCCCCAGCAACCTTCAGTTTGTTTTGTGAGATTAAGAGTCACTTATGGTTTGTCTCCCTCCCAATCCCATCTTGTTTCATTGATTCTTCTCCTACCCACTTAAGCCCCCATGTTGCATCACCACTTCCTCATATCAGGGAGATCATATGATAGTTGTCTTTCTCTGCTTGACTTATTTCGCTAAGCATGATACGCTCTAGTTCCATCCATGTTGTCATAAATGGCAAGATTTCATTTCTTTTGATGGCTGCATAGTATTCCATTGTGTAATGAATATTCTTATCTTACTATTTTATACTTGATTAAGTAATTTTTATGGATATATCATAAAAGTCATGTTTAAAAGCCACCATGAGATTTCCTTTATTTCCAGTAAGTTTCTAAAGCACTTATAAAGCACTTAGGTTTGATCTGGAGACATGGAAAGGACCCAACAAATTCTGATAATCACTTTTATTGATGTCATTATTGTTGAAGTTATTATTCTGGTTGTGCTCTTCTTATCTCATATACCTAGTTGTATACTCTTTAGAAATAGGTTTTGGGATTCTTAATCTTCATGATCTAAAGCACATTAGGACTGCAACTGGATATAGGTGGAATTCAATAAATGTTTCCTTTAAAAAAAGATTTTATTTATTTATTTGAAAGAGGGAGAGATAGGAGAGAGGGAACACAAGCATGGGGAGTGGGAGAGAGAGAAGCAGGTTTCTGGCAGAACAGGGAGCCTGATGGGGAACACGACCCCAGAACCCTGGGATCATGACCTGAGCTGAAGGGAGACGCTTACTGTCTGAGCCACCCAAGTGCCCCAGTAAATGTTTCTTTAAATGGATGTTGAGAAGACATTACTCAACTTTGATCCAAATTCATTATGCCTGTACCATGACAAGAGGTTCTGACTGATTACAAGGGAGCTCAGCCTGATCATAGTCCTGAATTAAAACTTTTCTAGGAGATGCAAATTAATGCAGTATGTAGTTTTGAAAGTCCCCAACTTGGCACCTTATTCTCCATGAGTAACCACTTTAAAAATCTTTCAATATTTATTATTTATTGATGTAGTGATATATATATACATATATATATATATATCTTACATAGAGAGTTTTATTTATATATAGGTAGATGATAGATAGATAGATAGATAGATAGATAGATAGATATAGATTGTCTTGGTTCCTTGTTTCATTTTCTCCAATTTTACACATTGTTTAGTAATTTCCAGCTATGGAAAAAGTGTAATAAATCTACTTTACAATCCCTTGCCTGCTCCAGTTGACTCTCTTTCCTCTCTAAGACTACCAGTAAAAATTACATCACAATTTTATGCCTAGATTTAAATATTGTCTATGTAGGGGTGCCTGGGTGGCTTAGTCATTAAACATTTGCCTTCAGCTCAGGTCATGATCCAGGGTCCTGGGATCGAGCACTGTGTTGGGCTCTCTGCTCAATGGGAAGCCTAGTTCTCCCTCTCCTAATCCCTCTGCTTGTGTTCCCTCTCTTGGTGTGTCTCTGTCAAATAAATAAATACAATTTTAAAGAAAATTAAAAAAATATATTGTTTATATAAATATTGTTTATGAATATCATCAATGTTATAATTTTATTTCTGTTGGGTTTGCTCTGTCCCCAACCTTTAGACTAATAAGTGTTTGTTTATTGACATTATTTAGCATTTAAGTCTTCTTACATAAATATCCTTTGCAATTTTTCAACTGTAACTCCTCTCAATAAAGGCAAACATGTAAATTATTAATTCCAAAATATTCTTGGAATAATCTTTCAATGGTCCCTCTGCCTTTCTTCTTCTATCTAGACCTTTGCTCACTAGACTTACTGCACAAAGACTAGATGCTCTTCTCACCATCTTCAGGGAAAATCTCTTTATCTTTCTTTCCTTCTATCTTGAATCCTTTATTCACTGGATCTTATATCTCATTTTTAAATTTTTGTTGTTTTGTTTGCTCATTTTTATAGAGTATACCATCTCACTGCTTTATGTTAAAGGAAGAACTTGTGTATTGTAAAGTTCTTTTATTACATATTTTCTGGTCTGAAATAATTTTTTCCTTAGAAATGTAAAACACTTATATTATTTTATTCCCCATTTTGTTCCTGTAAAGATTTATGCCATTTAAGTCACAATCATTTGCATGAAAATATATTGCTTGTTTCTTCATATTTTTGTTTTCACATTGCAATCTTTAGGTCCCTTCTCTATATTTGATGTTTATTATTCTTTTACACACACACACACACCACACACACACACACACACACACACACTCACACTAGGATTTTTAAGTTATTATTATATTAGACACAGAGTGGGTCTTCTCAAACCAGAAACATAACATATTTGCTTTTAATGTATTTTAACTATTATTTCTTTGGTTCATTTTGTCACTCAAAATTTTTCTCTTTTTCAGTTCTCAAACTCTCACTGGTTGAATAACAGACCTCCTGAAACTAGTCTGTTCTTGGCATTTTTTTCTATTTTTTTTTCCACTTTCTGTAAGATTTCCTTAACTGTATTTCTCCTCTGAATACTTGTTTTCTGTTTATTATTTCTTGTTTGTTTTTTAATGGCAGAGGCTTTTGCAGTTTGTGTATCTTCGTTTCTCATTCATAAAATGGTGACTGGGTACTTGTTCTGGGTTTATATGCATGTATTATGTAGTTATGAAGAGTTCTATGAGGCAACTGATATATTTGACTGAAGAAGAGTCCTCCAAGTGACAAAATATAAAGAAAAATTGTTCCAAACAGAAATATTTCAAGGTTCTACATGAAAGTTACAAGCCCAGCTGTGCTGCTGTGTCAGAAGGGGACTAAGAATTGCATTTTATATTGTACAGATTAGAGGTCAGCAAATGATGGCCTATGGGACAAATGTTGCCCACAACATATTTTTGTACTGACTACAAGTTACAAATGGTTTTAATTAATGATTAAATGATTAAAAAAACTCAAGACTATCTTACAGCACATGCAAATTCTATGAAATTCAAAAGTTTTTGTCTCTAAATAAAATTTTTATTATAATCCACCCAAATTTATTTGTTTATATATTGCCTGTAGCAATTTTTGCCCTACAACATCAGTTGTACTAGTTGAGTAGTTGTGACTGAAATTGTAGATGACTTCTCATTGCTTCACATTGCTCTTGGGCTTCTTGTAAATTACAGTGTTGTAGTTATAACTTGGCAACATTTTGAATGTCATATATAGCATAACACATTTTTTCTTACATGTAGTATCAGTGCATATCTATCATGTAAAAAGAAAAAGTTGAGTTCAAATGTCATGTTTTTAGGCACAGTGGAATATAGATTATTTTGTTTTATAATTATGGCAAAGCATTTTTGTTATGTGAGTATCCTCTAGCTGGGTTAAAATAATGCACTATACAATGACAATACAAGAACAGACATTTATTACAATATTCCTGATTCACAAAAAATGGAACAGAAAAAATGGAAAAGTCAAAACAAAATATATTATCACAATAGAATTTCTACACACACAAACACATACACATGATCAACATAAAGCTGAAACCAAAGTACGTTTCCAAGTGACTCATGTGTTAGCCAAGCAGTGAAAGCTGTTTACCTATGGTTGCCTTAATTAAATAATGTTTAATTGCAAATGCTGAAGAAATGTGTCCTGAGAAAATAAATTGTTTAAGACTATTAACCTCCCATTAGAACAGTGGCTTTACCAGTTGCAGACCTCAGGAACAACATCAATAGGCAATTAAAAGACAAGTAGAATTTAGAGTGATTTTTATTTTGGGTCTTGATGAATTGATAGATGTTCCCAATACTATCCAGTTGTTTTGTTTGAAAAGTCAGTGCTGAAATTGAAGTGATTGAATAATTAGCCTGTATGAATAGTCTGTATGGAACAATTATAGTCAAGAAGTTGAGAAAACATAAATTAAGTGTCATCTGAATTGGAATTTGCTAAGATTCCAATTGATGGGGGAGAAAAGATGTGTGGAAAAAAAGTGGCAAAATTGGACAAATGTTAAAAGCTGACAAAATTTTAAGAAGTTTAATGTTTATGTTTATTCATCAGATTAATTATTAGAAGGTAAATATGAGGAAATTATTTGAATCTCATGTGTAATTAAACATAGGGTTCAGTGGTGAGCTTCATTTGATCTTATGGACTTAACCAACCTTAGCTCTATACAATTTTGTCAAAAATAGGAGTTAAATATTTGGCCTTACCCTGATACTTAGCTGTGTTGAGAAGTTTTAAGTGCTATTTCAACTTTTGGGGCTCAGGGCTGAGGTTGAAATTTTTATGAAAGAGAGATGCTCTCAACTACTACTGTCAGACACTGAATGTCTTTGGAAACTAGCTTTTTCTGCAGACTAGATAATATTCTTTAAATGAATTCAAACTAAAATTACAAGGCCAAATAAAAAAAAAAGTTCTAATGCACACAAATTATACTACAATAATGTCATTTAGATGAAAATTAATGTTTGAATCACCAGTAACATCAGATGCTTTATATACTTGCCATGCTGTTAAAAGCTAAAGTAAGGGGTGCCTGGGTGGTTAGGTTGGTTAAGCATCTGATTCTTGATTTCAGCTCAGATTGATGAGGGAGCAGGAGGTTGGCTGAGGACAAAGCAGAAGCTGGCGCCTTGCACCTCCTCTTCACCTGCTCCCCTCCATATCTGTAGCATTCCTCAGGAACCCCTGACTGCCATAAAACGATAAATAGTTAACTTGCAGGGATCGCAATCCTGCAGAACAGGAATCTCCCTTGCTCTATAAGATGTCCTAGAGACCTAAACAGGGAGGTTACCTTATCAATAACACAAATTTCCAGAGGCAAATAACTCTTGGTTCCTGAAGCCCTAATGTCTCCCTCCCACCATAGACTGGAGGAGACTGAGGTAGAAGGGAATTTAAATGATAGCCAGATCATAATACCCCACCAAGAATCTCCCAATTATCTTGATGTTAATGCCTGACCTAAATACGACATTGATCAGGCCATAAGGGCAAGGCCTCCCCCCAGCACCTTGTATGCCCTCCCTAACATGTGAAAACTCTGTTGAAACCTCCCATCCCTTCAGCACCTCCCCCCAACCGTGGGGTATATAACATGCCTACCCTCACAACCCAGGGCAGCAGTTCTTCCTGCCCACGGATCCTGTCCCCGTGCTTTAATAAACCACCATTTTGCACCAGCGACATCTTAAGAATTCTTTCTTTAGTCGTCAGCTCCGAACCTCCTCACCCCACCGAACCTGACTTAGGTTCTGGGACTTTATCAAGATCATGATCTCAGGGTTGTGAGATTGAGCCCTGCCATCAGTCTCAGCACTGGTCATGGAGCCTTGTTAAGATTCTCTCTCTTCTTCCTCTGCCCTTCCCTCCCCCGACTCTTTAAAAAAAAAAAAGTAAAAAGTAAGGCCAACCACTCCTCACCCCATTTACAGCAGACATATTTTTTGAGCTCAAACTAAAGCTTTATTTTTTCAGATATGCATGAAAATGCAAAGGAAATTTCCATATTTCAAAATACATTTAACCATTCAAATGAAATGCTTGCACCTAATTTGTAATCCAAAGTGATTAATCTGCAATATAATGATGTGCTAAAAAGCAAAAATCAATAGAAGAACCTAAGAGAATTTGGTATGTGCCTTCCAAGTCTTGAATAAGCTTAGTTAAAATCATATACTCATTGATTTATATCAGTATCTGTCAGTCCTTTCTTTGTGAAAAGACATTTTCAAAGATGAAATACAAAAAATCTCATCACTTATCATCATTAACAGATTGGCATTTGAAATCTTTTTTTTCATGATAGGGAATACTAACCTTGAATTTTAATTAAGTAGAATATTACTCCTAGCTTGCTAGGAATGCCATATACAAGCACCACAAACTGGTGGTTTTTAACAGCATTTATTGTCTCCGCTATTATGGAGCTAGAAGTTCAAGATCAGGGTTTTGCACAATTGTTTCCTTCTGAGGGCTGTGAGGGAGAATTGCTCCAAGTTTCTCTTCTGGTGGTTTTCCAACAACTATGGTGTTCCTTCACTTGTAGAGATATGACTGATCTCTGACTGGTGGTCATAAGGCATTCTCCCTGTGTATATGGCTGTCTCCATTTTTTTCCATTTTATAGGGTTATCACTCCTACTGGATCAGGGCCCACCCTAATCTCATTTTAGTTTGATTACTCCTATAAAGACACTATCTTCAGATGAGGTCACTTTCTGAGGTACCTGAGATATATTAAGGCTTCAAGATATGATTTTTGAGGAAAGACAATTCAACACATAACTCTTTTTCTGAAAATGAATTTCCTTCTTAGTAGAACTACATTATAAAAATCATGCTCCATTTATTGTTATTATTATTATTATTATATAAGTGTCACACACTATACTCAATGTAAATGTGTTATATATTAGTGCTATCACTTGTTCTCCTACATATCTGGTGATTCAGTTTACCCAGATATGCATTTTGCATTTATAGAAAGAAATGAATACATAGCTGGAAAGTTCTATGGAAAAGACTCAGTAGGTTGTTTCTTTATGTTCAGTCATTTTCCCTGATTAAACTCAATTTCTCCATCTTCCTACTACTGTACCTAGAGTTTGTAATTCTGAAGATTTTCTTGAGTTATTATACACAGATCACATCTACAATTAGTTTTCAACATATATATATATATATATATATATATATATATATATATATATATATATTGTGTTCTGTTAAATCATTTACCATGTATGCACTTTTCTGCCATCTGCCCATCTGTCCATCTGCTCTGTTGTACCCAGTATCAGATTAAATCCTCAGTGAAGCAATACTGAGACAGATATTAGGAATGGAAAGAAATGGCTAGATCCTAGTACTTCCACATGCTTATAGTCTAGAGGTAGCCTGAGGCTAGCATGACCTCAGTATAAATGCTAAGGCAGATGCTAAAGACAACAAAGGTTGTAGGTTAAATGCACTCCCTGTTGCTAATGGCAAGTTCTTGTTTGAAGGGATATCTGAAAACTACATTTCCATTGCTGACACTGTCCATTTATGCTATGTATATTTATTTTCTTCATTCTTATAAAAACAAGTTTTAGTTTCACAGCAAAATTATAGAGAATGCAGAGATAGTTCCCATGTATCCTATGTCCCTCCACAGGTATACAGTTCTCAATTACTAATGTCCTTCACCAAAGTGGTATTTTTGTTACAATCCATGAATCTGCACTGACAATCATAATCTCTCACAGCCCATAGTTTAAATTACAATTCCCTCCTGGTTTTGTACATTCTGTGGATTTGGACAAATGCATAATGGCATGTATCCACCATTAAGTATTACACAGAACAGTTTCACTGCCTTAAAAGTCTTCTGTGTTTTGCCTGGACATTCTCCCCAGCTACTCCCCTGTAAGCTGTGGCAAGCATTGATCCTTTTCTTTCTCCATAGTTTTGCCTTTTCCAGAATGTCATATATTTTCAATTATACACTCTGTATTTATAGATTGCTTTTTTTCATTTAGTAATGCATATTTAAGTTCCCTCCATTTTTTTTTTTTCATAGCTTAATATCACAGTTCTCTTAGTGCGGGATAAAACTCCATTATGGATATAGCACTATTTATATACCCATTCACCTACTGAAGGATATCTTAGTTTGGCAATTATGAGTAAACGATAAACAATTATTTATTATCTGTTCTATAAACAGCCATATGAAGGTTTTGTGTGGAAATAAGTTTTCAACTCCTTTGACCAAATACCAAGGAATGTGATTGCTGAATTATATGACAAAAGTATGTTTAGTTTTGCAAGAAACCACTAAACTCTCTTCCAAAATGGCTGTACCAGTTTCCATCCCTACCCATAAATTTGCTTTTATATGCACATATGAGGTGTCACTCCTTTGGGTTTCAGTGTTTTTTTGTTGTTTTTTTTGTTTGTTTGTTTGTTTGTTTTCCCTGAGGTGGATCTTTTAAGTTAGGGTGATCTTAAAGAACAATAGACACTTATCATTTTCTTCCACAGTTACAGATTCTAAATTGCCTTTGTTCTCAGCTATTGCTTTTGCTGGTCTCAGTGTCTTAGCTGGTGAGGTGACCAAATGCCTTTTCCTGAGAGGTCTGAACACATATTTCTCTGGCAGCCATGTTTATCTCATGCAGGATTGGGGCTGTTGAGAACAATTTTTCCTGCATCTTCTTATGTTCAATGTCTGGAAGCCTGAAAATCAAACTGACAAAAATATAGATTAGCAAACGAAAAGACAATTTTTCTTTTTTAATTCCCATACAAACATAGGAGTTCACAGAAAAGATGTGACTAAAGAAACTTCTTAGAATTTGAGATATATTTCATCGTAATAGAGGAAGGAGGCAAAAAAAAAGTGCTTATGGAAAATAAATGACATTTAGGAAAAATAAATGATCACTTAGAAAAATGGGTGGATGATGTGATACTTTTGTGACAATGTCTGTTTCAGCATGCTGCCGACTTCTCTCTAGTGGTAAGAGTCACTGGTTGCAAAACTCCTGGGGAAATGATTTATGACAACTGAGTTCTTTTGGAAGATTCTGCTTTCAGGCAGATAAGGGAGTTTAGGGGGGAAAAAAGCCTTTTCTCAAAGGCTCAAAATAACATTTATGTCACAGGGACATATTCTAGACCCATTTATAGTGTACGTGTTCATTCATACATAATTGGGCAAGGGAATAGCCTCAGGCAGTCTGGATTCCATTTGTTTACCTCCATGCCTTATATAGCAACTTTACTTCATTGGTTACCCCTGCCAACATTCTGACTTATTTTTTACCTGCAGTTCCTTGGACACAAGATTACAAATTTTTCAGAAGTCCCCCATATCTTGTGGCTTTTCCTCTGCAAAGTGTGACCTTTTGGGGACAAAGACACTTCTTTGTGCCTTTCAGGAATGCTGGTGCTTTGTCCTTTGTATCATTTATATCTTGCAATGGATTGAGGCTTAGCCCTCCAAAATTTATGGCTCGGCCTGTATGTCAGGATCGGGTTCAACAAGTGACCATTCATTCAGAAGGGCTCATCACAAAGGGCTCCACGACTAATAAGGCACAGCTACACTAAAGCTCTTTTTCAAAAGATGTGTAATTTTGTCATGTAAATGATATGATATGGCCTTCCTCCAGAACCCAAAGGTGGGGGCCAACTTTTGATTCTCCTCACTGGGCCACAAAGTCCACACTGAAACTTTTTTATTTTTTTACAGTCATCAGCTATAGAGTTTGCAGACTTTATGTCCTGAACTGTAGGGCTGCAGGCATTCAGATCTGAATATACTATGGAGCCCTTTCCTGTTCAAGATTTATCGAAAGTTTTAAGCCATATTGTCCTTAGGTTTAGGAGTTGGACTACTCTTAGGTGAGAAAAATGGTTTACCAGACACTATGTTTCTTTGTGATGGCAAAGAATACAGGATGCAGCAATATACTCCTTACTTTGGAGGTAAATAGCCAGTATGTCCTTTTTCCTTGGACTAGTAAAACTCCACTAGTCCACAGAGATGTGAAGAAACACATCTCTGATTCTTCATAAAGTTTACTTCTACCTTCAGGAGTTATATGGGTATTGCTGAAACCTCTAGTGTGCTAACTGCCCCCTGCTTAGTCTTCCCTAATAGCAGATAACATTAATTTAATAGATTTTTGTCATTTTTTAGGATGACCAGGTAGCTCAGGTCTTTTCAGACTGTCTTATGACAGAAAAGGGACTCATTAACAGAGATTTGAGACAGAGTTTTGAATGTATATTGTTGACAATTCCATGTGGATTTGAACCATTTCTGATCTTACTTTTTGTTTTTAGAGGGTGATATAAAGGAACACATTTAGCAAATCAATGACTACATATTATATACTTGAGGTTTTAAAATGTTCTAGAAAAGGTAGCATTCATGGACAGCAGCTCCTCCTGTTACTATGTCCTGGTTGAGTTCATGAAAGTCTACAGTACTTCTCTAGGACCTAACCAAATTATATAGTATCTAAATATGTGATTTATATGGAGATTTGCCAAGAACCACTATTCCTGCACGCTACTGAAACTTAAGGTCGCATTAATTTCTCACATTTTCCCAAATATGATATTGTTGGGATTTACTACAAAGATATTTCCACTATAATAATTTTTGCCTCAGAGTCCAAAGACCCAACTGGATATTATCCCAACTGTCAAGTATTTTAGTTTCAATTACACACACAGAAGATAGATAATGATTAGGTAGATGCCTGGAAACAATGACCACTGTAAGCCAATGTTTGACCAGGATTTCAATAATCTTTGTATGCTCCAATAAGAGAGGCCATAGTGATAGCTTGTGTATCTGGGTATATTATCTTATAAACCGCAGCTATCAATTGTTGAAATTTATGTTTTTTTTCCATTATCCCCACTATACAATAAATGTTGTTAGATCCTTTTAGGAAAAAGACTGGAGGAATTTTATATTATATAAATCTTACGGTGTTTCTGGTCCTTCCTCAATAAGTTCCTGCATTCACAGCCCTTTCCAATTATGTGCTTTTACATTTTTGCTGTCTTATAAAACACACGCATGTGACATACACATGCATGCATTCATATAGAGTACTTTCTTTTTACAATAATGCAAGATCATAAAAATGCCCTGGCAAGCTGAAATCATGCAAAATATTCTTAATGATGCTTAAGAAAAATTATGATTTTCCATGACCTCCAAAATTGTTTGTAAAACATTAAAAATTATCTTACTAAAAATGGTAACTCTAATATTTATTTCGTGCATTGTAAGAGGTAAAGTGCCTTATTTTTTTGTCAAAAAATCACTTAGAACTCTTTGAATAATCGTTTCCACTTTCTTACTGTATAACTTATAATTTGAAACAAAATCTTTTCTAAGCAATGGGGAATTGGCATACTCTTTTCTAAATCTGAATCATCTACCATTTTATTCTTTGCACTTTCAATGTCATGAAAAATAGAGTTCCTTTAGTGAAACATTTTTGGCCAGTCTCCTTTCATCTGGAACATCTTTATCTTTTCCATTATAACCACAGATGTTATTTATGCTGATAAATTCATTTTCACTAAATTCTTCTGGCTATATATCCAGAGGTCTTTCAACTTCAATAGTTCAGCATTCCCAAAATCGTCCATTTCTTCCGAAACTTCATTTCATCTGATTTGAATTTCATTTCTAGCATGAACACTTTTTGTTTGTCTGTTTGTTCGTTTTTTCTGTGGTTGACTACTTCCCTCTTTGATTATGCATTGTTGTAGAATGTCCTATGGGCTGTTCAGTAGGAGACAAATAGGTGGCACAATTACACACATTGCTTTTTGTGTGAATTTGATAATAAATGTGTTTCTACAGAAGGGAATAAAGTGATTAGTCATTGATCACGGTATGCATTTGTTATTCATTTGAGATTTGTGGAAGGAAGACCTAAAGTAAAGCTGTAGTTTTTATAATTACTCTCAAGAGAACGGTGTAATTGAAATTTGAATAGTGATGTAGGGAGGCAAAGGATTCTTTAACTAAACTCTGGTAACTGAGATGTTTGCATATTAGAACCCATGTTCAATGAGGACTGCCTCTATCTGTGTGTGGAGTGTGTGTGTATGTGTTGTATGAGTGTGTGCCCCCACTCAATATTTACTGAATCAGAAATCTAAGATAGAGCTCAGTGATCTTTATTTCTACAAGACCTGCAAGTGGTTCTGATAGATGCTAAGCTTACATACCCACGCACATGTCATCATCATTGTCGCGTGATCATCTAGTTTGCTGAGGGAATCATTTTCATGGCTTTGTGCTGGTCAAGCTATCTTGGCTGCCATGATTTTTGCGACACAGCAATGCTGGTACCCTTGTCACTAGTGAACTTCTTTCTTTCTTTTTCTGTTTTTCACTAGTGAATTTCTGATTGGTTTGGTGAAAGTTGTGTTTTTGTTCTTTTCTTGAAGCATACCTTGAGACATCTGGGTGGCTCTTTCAGTAAATGTCTGCCTTAGGCTCAGTCATGATCCAGGGTCCTGGGATTGAGTCCTGCATTGAGCTCCTTGCTCAACAGGGAGCCTGCTTCTCCCTCTGCCCTCTACTCCCCCTGCTTATGTTCTCTCTCTCTCTCAGACAGATAAATAAATAAAATATTTAAAGAAAAAAAAAACATACTTGGTGGATCTTCAGGCTTCTCATAGTATATCCATTCTTGTATGTCAACTACACTTTAATCCTTTCCTCTACTGTTTGCTATAATAATTCAGAAATTTTCACTTCAGATGGAAGGCATCAGTCCTTAGAGCCAGTTGTTTTAGTCTGTTTAGGTTGCTCTAACCAAATACCACAGATTGGTGACCTCTAAACAAGAAACATTTTACTTCACAATTCTGGTGGCTGGAAGTCCAAGGTCAGGGTGTTAGCATGATTGGATAAAGGACTTATTCTGGGTTGCAGAATTCTTTTATCTTCACATAATAGAAGGATCAATCAACTTCTCTGAGGCCTTGGGTACTAATTATAAGGGTACTAATCCCATACTTGAGGGATCTGACTTATAACCTTTCCAAAGTGCCCACCTCTTAATACCATCATATTGGGAGTTGATTTCAACACATGAATTTTGGGAGGAGCACATACTTTCAGACCCACAGCACCATTAAACCAATGAGTTTGATCATGTGTGGTCCTTACAAATCAGTGACCATATAACACATACCTAAATATTTGTTAATCTGCTCTTGTAAATATTTCACTTCTACACAAACACTCCAGGTCTTTGTCAGGGTGTTAAATATTACATACCAAAAGAATTATCTCCAAATCAAAACTCTTCAGTGTTAAATATTATGTTGTTTCCTTTGGCCAACCGACCTCAAACTCCAGTCCCATATTACTACCAATGCAAGCTAATTCTTGGAGGTTTTTGGGTTATAATCTCTCTCCTTCATTACCTCCTTGTGTAATATTTTGCAAATTAATCCTAGCTAGCAACCTGGCATCTAGAGAAGTGAAGACAGACATCCTAAGGAGGGACACTGTTGCTTTGAAGGCACGAGATTTCTAAAGTGTCTTCACACTTCAGGTTCCACACTCTTAATAGGAAAGTTTGGCCACTTGTGAAGGAGCTTATGATATAAAGGAATCATGAGATTAGGAAAGGAATCATGAGGAATCATAATATTATCTACCTGGATATTTTCATCTTAGGTACCATGACAGATCTCTTCAGCAGATAACCTTTTTGAAACTCGACAAATCTATAAAATCCTGAGGTAAGCCTTTAGCTTTTCTGCTGCCTGTCATTAATCAGAAAGTTCTTCTGCTCTTCTTAACTAAATTTCACTGTTTATTAACAACCTTCAGTTTTTCATTATCTGTCTGAGAACATCAATTCAACTTATGAACAGTCAGTTGCATTACCCTTGTATGCATTGTTCTCCTAATTTTCAAAGACTTATTTATGTAAAATCCAGAACATTCCCCTCTACTGGAGCTTTCTTACAAATCACTTGATGGATACTTTAACAATAAGGCTTTCACACTGTGTTGAGACTATCCTTGACATACATATTACCTCAGATGAGGGGTTCATTGTCAGTGAGCTGGGTATTCTAGTCCTGAATTTCATCCTACCAACCTGCTTCACTGGACTCTTCCCTAAATGTGCTAATTCAAAACTTACTGGACACAGATATTGATATGGAGTTGGGAGTGCAAAAGTTTTGTTAATGGGATACTGTTGTGAAAGTAAAGGGAGGAGGAAACAGGACAAGGCAGGAAGACTCCTGACTGTGAGGCAAAAATAACATTAATGAAAAGAAACAGAGAAGGAAGCAGAGTTAAGCAGAGGAAATCTCACACTGCACTGTGCTTCTGACAAAGTCCCAACCAACCCAATAAGGAACTCTGGAGCAAAGAAATAGCCAGACTTTATTTTTCCCACTGTGTTTAATCACTGGCTGCATAAATGCCTGGGAAGAGGATGACCACAGCCCAAATCAGGCAGATCCAAAAAGCACTACAGCTGACTACTGTCTGCTAAATAGACACCTCTTAAAGTTCAAACACAATTTCTTTTCTGGAAGGAGTTTCAAGCAGCACATTCTTGCCATGTAACCTCTCTTGAGGATTTAAGACTTATTATGGTTTCAGAGGAAGCCGATATTTTTAGATTATATTCAATATGTCAAAGAATGTATTTTACATAAGGAGCAAGAGCGTAGATAAGTTCTCTCAACAATGAAAATATCTTTCTATTAATATGGTGAGAGAAAGTCTGGGATAATAAGTCTGAATAATGGTTGGAGTCTCCACAATAGAATATTTTTATTAGTGTTATTATTTTAAAAGAAACAGTGATGAATTTTTTTCTTGTTTACTTTTTGCAATCAGATTCACCAGATTGTCATCAGAACATTTTTCAGATGATTTTATTTATGTGATATAATAATAAAATGTTATCTCAAAATTATTATTTTTTTTAAAGATTTTATTTATTTGTGAGAGAGAGAGAGAGAGTACAGGCAGACAGAATGGCAGGCAGAGGCAGAGGGAGAAGCAGGCTCCCTGCCAAGCAAGGAGCCCGATGTGGGACTCAATCCCAGGACGCTGGGATCATGACCTGAGCTGAAGGCAGCTGCTTAACCAACTGAGCCACCCAGGTGTCCCTCAAAATTATTTTTATCAGAGCTTCTTTGTATGTCCTTACAGAACAACAGAGAGATTTTTCTTTTCTTTTTTTTTTTTTTTTTTTTTACAAAAAATCATTCCTTTACTGGTCTACATTTGGAATCCTGTCAGTTGTCCCCAATCTTAATGCTCTAGGCATATTTGCTCAAAGGAATGTAGAGATTGTTGTTTACACGATTTTCCTATATATCTGGTTGTATATAGAAATGTTGTCAAAGCCTGTTGTACAGTTTTGAATTTCCTAGTATAAATGTTGTGTGTCATAAAAAATCTACTATTTCTATTGCAATATATCCTCACCAAGCCACTTAAGCCTAAAGGCATCTATTTTGCAAAGCTTCCAATCAGTTGACCCTTGGTTCACTTCTGCTAGTATCAAATGTAATGTGACCACTAGTATCTTCTCTCTATCACAGGTGGCATTATACCTCAGAACCATGAAGAACAGGTAGATAACATTCACAGGTAGCATCTGACTAAATCTCTGAGTTGGAGATTTCAGTGTAAGGCTGAATTCATTACCTCAGACTGAGTGTCAGAAGAGTTTAGGATCATCACTGCTGTAGTGTGAAGAAAACAACTCACTGTATCAGGTATACAATTGTATTAAATAAGAATTGAATGCACTGAATAACACTGAAATTTGAAAGAGCTGGATGGCTAAAATGTTACAAACAATATCATAAGAGGTCCGTATATTCATATATCTCAGAATCAATAGATTTTTGGGGGCTACTTTAATGTTAGTCTTTTATTAGAAACCAGAAATTGTCTAAATGTTTTAAACAACCAAGAAGTATTACTGGCGTTTGACATATCTATCTCAAAGAACTACCCTACTCATTCTGTAGTTAATATTTATCATTCATTTTTCTAATAGTCCTACTCAAGAGATAAAGAAAAAAATATTTAAATTCTTTCAGTGAAAGAAACAAAAAACAAAACAGATTTTCCCAAAGAATTTAGGAAGAAGAGAAAAAAAAAATTAAGTCATCTAATTAAGTGAAAATTCCACAACCATTTGGAAGGATTTTAAGCTAGAAAAGAAAAAAATCTTGAAAAAGGTATCTTAGGTTCCTGGGTTTCTCAAAGGTGTGTGTGTGTGTGTGTGTGTGTGTGTGTGTGTGTGTGTGTGTGAGAGAGAGAGAGAGATAGAGAGAGAGATTGAAAGAGAGAAGAGTATATGTTTTAAAACCTCATGCAGTTTTGGTCTAAATGATGGATAAAATATTAAACCGTGATTTGTCCATAATCCTAGGTCCTTTCTAGCTTTAAATAAAGTGAATTGTTAACTAAGCAGAGATAAAAATGTAAGAGTATAATTTTAATTAAAATATTTTATTTTTTTAAAATAGCTTTAAATTTATAGAATAATTGAACAGATAATATAGAGGGTACCTATATGCTCCCTCTCCTAAAAGTTTATTTTTATTTCATCTTGTATTAGCATGATGTATCTCTTATTATTAATGAACCAGTCTGATAAATTTTTATTAACTACACTCCTTTGTCTGGAGTAAGTTTCACTCTGTATGTTGCACAGTTCTCTGGGTTATGACAAATGCACAATGCCATGTATTCACTATTATGATATCATTCAGAATAGTTTTCCCGCCAAAAATTCCCTGTACTTCCCTCATTTATCACTTATTTTCACCTAAACCTTTAACAACCACTGATCTTTTTGCTGTCTCCATAGTTTTGTGTTTTCCAGAAATCATACAGTTGGAATCATACTGTCTGTAACCTTTTCACACTGGCTTCTGCTACATAACAATTCATTTAATATTTCTCCATGTCTTTTTGAAGATGTCATTTCTTTTTATCACTGAATAATATTCTACTGTATAAACCTACAAGAGTTTATTAGTCATTCCTCTATTGAAGAAGGACATTTTATTACTTCTAGTTTTTTATAATTTTGAGTAAGTCTGCTACAAACATTCATGTGGGTACTTGTGTGGGGGAAAAAAAAAAGTGTTCAATTGAATTGGTCCTTCCTAGGAATAAAGATTGTTTGGTTATGTGGTAATAGAACATCTTTGACTTCTGGTGGGAATGCAAGCTGCTTCAGTCACTCTGGAAAACAGTATGGAAGTTCCCCAAAAAGTTAAAAATAGAGCTACGCCACAACCCAGCAATTGCACTACCAGGTATTTAGTGATCTAAAAGGGCACTTGCTCTCCAGTGTTTATAGCAGCAATATCTACATTAGCCAAACTATGGAAAGAATTCAGATGTCCGATAACAGATGAATGGATAAAAATGATGTGGTATATATTATAATTGGAATATTAGCTATCAAAAAAGTGAAATCTTACCATTTGCAACAACGTGGATAGAACTAGAGGGTATTATGATAAATGAAATCAATCAATCAGAGAAAGACAATTATCATATAATTTTGCTCATGTGGAATTATGAAGCAAAACAGGATTATAGGGGAAGGTAGGGAAAAATAAAACAAGACAAAATCAGAGAGGGAGAGAAACTATGAGACTCAACTATAGGAAACAAACAGTGTTTGTGTAAGATTTTTGGGGGAGGGGGTAACTGGTTGATGAGTATTAGAGAAAGCACATGATCTAAAGAGCAGTGGGTGTGATACATAACTGATGAATCACTAATGAACTCTCTCTGAAACTAATAATACACTACATGGTAATTGAATTTAAATAAAATAATATAAAAAAATTAAAAACAACACCTTTGTAAGAAACTGGTGAATTTCTTCCAAAGTGCCTGTACCATTTTGCATTTCCAATAGCAACAGGTGAGAATTTTTGTTGCTCAGCATCCTCCCTAGTATTTGGATTTCTCAGGTTTTTGTATCCTAGCAATTCTAATACCTGCATAGTGGGATTGCATTATTTTCACTGAAGTATAGTTAACACACATAACATTTTTTTAAATTTACAATTTCCTAATAGCATATCATATTAGGTATATTTTCATATGCTTATTTGTCATCTTTATATCTTTTTTTGATGAAGTATCTGTTCTGATTTTTTGCCTATTCTTTTTTTGTTGAATTTTTTAGAAGGATACCCATTGAATTTTAAAAGTTCTTTGTGTATTTTGGTAAAAGTTCTATATTAGATGTATCTTCTGCAAATATTTTCTCCTGGTCTGTGGCTTATATTCGAATTATCTTGATAATGTGTTTAGCAGAGAAAAATCTTATTTTTAATTTTAATTAAGTTTAGTCATTTTCACAGATCATGCTTTAGGTATTACATATAAAAACTCATCATCAAACTAAGGCTACCCAGAATTTCTCCTATGATGTCTTCTAAAAGCTTTAAAATTTCCCATTTTAGGGGTACCTGGGTGACTCGGTTGGTCAAGTGTCCAACTCCTGATTTCAGCTCAGGTCTTGATCTCAGGATTGTGAGACTGAGCCCCAAATCGGTTTTGTGCTGGGGCAGGGCCTGCTTTAGATTCTCTTTTTCTGTCCCCTCTCTCTTTGTATCTAAAAAAAAAATCATTTTACGTATAGGTTTATTTTATTTAATTATTATTTTTTTGGTAAACAATGTGAGGTATGCATTTAGTTTTGTTTTTGTTTTTGTTTTTGCTTGTTATTGTTTTTGGTACATGTATGTCCAATTGATCCAATATAATTTGTTGAGAAGAGTATCCTTTTTCCATTGAATTTCCCTGGCTTCTTTGCCAAAGATCAGTTGACTATATTTCTATGGGTTTGTTTCCAGGCTCTTTATTCCGTTAATCAATTTATCCATTCTTTTGCCACTACCACACTGTTGTGATTCCTGTAGCTTGACTGTTAGTCCTAAAGTGAAATAGTTCCAGTCTTCTGACTTGATTAGTACTGTGATGGGCCCTTTTAACTTCTTTGCCATTTCATATAAAATTTACAGTTTATAGAAATCCACAAGATAGTTTCTTTGGATGGTATTGGGTTGAATCTACAGATCAATTTTGAAAGAATTAACACCTTAGTTGTATTGAACTTTTCTATCAGTGAACATGAAAGAACTCCCCATTTATTTGGATCATTTTCCATTCCTTTAATCAGAAGTTTATAGTTTTTTCACATACAGATACTATACATATTTTGTTAGATTTATAGCTAAATATTTCATTGTTTGGTGCTAATGTCAATGTTACTGTATTTTAATTTCTAATTCCAGTGGTTCTTTGCTAGATTATAGAAAAGTGATATTTGTATATTAACTTGTATCCTACAACTTTGTTATAGTGTTTGTATTTTTGGAAAATTCCTCTTATTGATTCTTTAGTGTTTTCTACATAAACAATGTCATCTGAGAACAAAGATAGTTTTATTTTCTCCTTCCCAATATTTTATTTGATTTTGTAGTATTATTTCATTTCCCATACCATGTTCACTAGAAGTAATGAAAGGGATTGCTTTGTTTCTGATTCTAGGGAGAAGGATTTATTTTCTCATCATTAGTTATGAAATATATATATTTTTTGTTTCTCTTTTGGAGATGTCATTTTGTCAAACTGGGGTATTTCCATTCTATTACCTAGTTTGCTGAGAGCTCCTATCATAAATGGGTATTAGATGATTTTTCTGAATCTATAGATATTTATGTAAAATTTTTCTTCTTTAGTATTTCTTTATTATGAATTTAATGCTCATAGGATCAATAGTAATGACTCATCTTTCATTTCTGATATAAAAAATATGTGTTTTCTCTTTTCTTTTTCTTGGTTTATATAGCTAAGTGTTCATCAAATTTTTATATCTTTGCTAAGAATCAGCCTTGGCTTTTTTGACTTTGTTATTGATTTCCTATTTTCTATTTCATTGGTTTTTGTTGTAATTCTTCCCCCCCTTCTGTTTGCCTTACATTTAATTTTTCCTTCATTCTTTTGCTCTTAAGAGTGAAATTTAGATGACTGAGTTTAGATCTTTCTTCTAATACATGAATTTAGTGTTACAATTTCCCTTTAAATACTTGTTTTGCTGTATCCCATGAGGTTTGATAAATTTTATATTTTTATTTTCTTATAGATCAAAATATGTATGTATATATGTAATATATATGTAATATAAAAGTTATATATGTGTATATGTTATATATGTATATATGTTACATATATATGGAGAGAGAGAGAGCAGGGGAGGGGAATTGGGAGAGGGACAGAGAGGAAAAGGGTGAGAAAGAATTTTAAGCAGGTTCTACAGCTGTCATGGAGCCTGACTGGGGGCTCTATCTCATGATCCTGAAATCATGACCTGAACTGAAATCAAGGGTTGGATGCTTAACCAACTGAGCCACCCACATCCCCCTGTATGTATTTTAGATAGAACTAAAATTTTATTTATTTATTTATTTTTTAAATTTTTTATTTTTTATAAACATATATTTTTTATAAACATATATTTTTATCCCCAGGTCTGTGAATCACCAGGTTTACACACTTCACAGCACTCACCAAATCACATACCCTCCCCAATGTCCATAATCCCACCCCCTTCTCCCAAACCCCCTCCCCCCGGCAACCCTCAGTTTGTTTTGTGAGATTAAGAGTCACTTATGGTTTGTCTCCCTCCCAATCCCATCTTGTTTCATTTATTCTTCTACCCACTTAAGCCTCCATGTTGCATCACCACTTCCTCATATCAGGGAGATCATATGATAGTTGTCTTTCTCTGCTTGACTTATTTCGCTAAGCATGATACGCTCTAGTTCCATCCACGTTGTTGCAAATGGCAAGATTTCATTTCTTTTGATGGCTGCATAGTATTCCATTGTGTATATATACCACATCTTCTTGATCCATTCATCTGTTGATGGACATCTAGGTTCTTTCCATAGTTTGGCTATTGTGGACATTGCTGCTATAAACATTCGGGTGCATGTGTCCCTTTGGATCACTACATTTGTATCTTTAGGGTAAATACCCAATAGTGCAATTGCTGGGTCATAGGGCAGTTCTATTTTCAACATTTTGAGGAACCTCCATGCTGTTTTCCAGAGTGGCTGCACCAGCTTGCATTCCCACCAACAGTGTAGGAGGGTTCCCCTTTCTCCGCATCCTCGCCAGCATCTGTCATTTCTTTTAAAAATTATTTTGGGTATAGTTGGCACAGATTGCTATACTAGATTTAAGTGTGCAACATAGTGATTCGACTCCCTCTATACGTTGTGCTATGCTCACCACATTGTAGCTAACATCTGTCACCATGCAATGTTATTACAATATCATTGATTTTATTTCCTGTGGTATACCTTTTGTTCCTGTGACCTACTCATTCCATAACTGGAAGCCTGTATCTCCTACAGCCCTTCACCCATTTTGCCAATTTTGAGGTTCTGTTTTTGGAGACTTATACAGTATCAATTGTTATGTCTTCCTGAAGTATTGACTCCTTAATAATTATGCAATATACATCTTTGTCTCATAATTTGCCCTATTCTGAAGTATGTTTTGTCTGAAATCAATAATCTATTCTAGCTTTCTTTTGATTTGTATTAGCATGATATATCATTTTCCATCCTTTTGTACTTAAGGTATTTGCCTCTTGACATTTAAATTAATTTTCTTCTATCAATAAAAATGACAAAGCAGTCTACTGAATGGGAGGGAATATTTGCAAATGATATATCTGATAAAAAGTTAATATCCAAAATATATAAAAATACAACAAACAAATCACCCAATTTAAAAATGGGCTGAGGACCTGAATAGACATTTTTCCAATGAAGTCATTCAAATGGAAAGCAGGCAAATGAAAAGATATTAAACATGATTAATCATCAGTGAAGTGCAAATCAAAACCACAATGAGATATCACTTTAAACCTGTCAGATTGGCTAAAATTAAAAAAAAAAAAAAGATAAGATAAGAAGTAGCAAGTGTTGGTGAGAATATGGAGAAAAAGGAACCCTTATGCATTCTTGGTTGATTGCAAATTGGTGTATCAACTGTGGAAAAGAGTACAGAGGTTCCTCAAAAAATTAAAAATAGAGTTACTATATTGATCTGGAGTGCCTAGGTGATTCAGTCAGGTAGGCATCAGTCTCGATTTTAGCTCAAGTCATGATCTCAGGGTCTTGAGTTTGAGTCCCCCATCAAGCTCCATCAGGCAAATAGTCTGTTAAGGACTCTCTTTCTTCCTCTCCATAGGGCCTTCCCCAAATTCACAATTTTGCTCTCTCAAATAAATAAACATTTCTAAAAAATGACTATGTGATCCAATAATTCCACTATTGGATATTTACCCAAAGAGAATGAAAACACTATTTTGAAAAGATATGTACACTTCTATGTTTATTACAACATTATTTACAACCCAAGTGTCTACTCATAAATGAATGGATAAAGAAGATGTGGTGCATATATGTACATACACAACAGAATATTACTCAGCTATAACAAAGAATGAGAAATTTCTACTTGCAATGAACACAGATGGACCTGGAGAGTATAATGCTAAGTAAAATAAGTCAAACAGAAAGACACATATACCATATGATTTCAATCATATGTAGAATTTAAGAAACAAAAACAAATAAGCAAAAAAAGAGAAAAACAGAAATACCCAAATATAGAGAACAAACTGGTGGTTGCCCAAAGAAAGATTGATGGGAGAATAGGTGAAATAGATAAATTAAATAAAGAGCACATGCATAATGTTGAGCACTGAGTAATGTACAGAACTGTTTAATCATTATATTGTTCACCTGAAACTATATATTATTGTATGTTAATTATACTTTGATACAAAAAATTAAAAATTAAAAAATAATAAAGTGGATTTATTTAAGTAACATGTGGTTTATTGTTTATTGTCTTTGTCTTTTAATTGGAATATTTTGCCCATTCACATTTAAAATATTTGTTGCAATATTTTTATTAATATCTAAAAACATAAATATTTTTATTGTATTTGCTTTTCCTTTCTTTGTAACTTACCCTTTTTCTACCTTCTTTGGTTTTAATTGATTATTTTATATTATTCCACTTTCTCTCTCTCTTAGAACATCAAGTATATATCTTTTTTTTTTTTAAGATTGTATTCATTCACTTGACAGACAGAGATCACAAGTCAGCAAAGAGACAGGCAGAGAGAGAGAAGGAAGCAGGATCCCCCCTGAGCAGAGAGCTCAATGTGGGCTCCATCCCAGGCTGAGCCTAAGGCAGAGGCCTTAACCCACTGAGCCACCCAGACGCCCCTCAAGTACATATCTTTTATAAATATTTTTTGTGGTTACCTTAAAGTTCGCAATATAATTAAAAGTAATCCAAGTTCATGTTCATATAAGCATTAAATTGCTTCACAGATAGTTCAGGTTATCTTATAAAAGTATTCCAAATTTCCCACTCCATCTCTTATAACAATACTATCATTCATTTCACTAATCTATAAGCTATAATCCCCAAATACATTGTGTCTACTATTTCTTTGAATAAACAGTTATTACTAGATTGGTTATGATTAAGAAAAACAAAATATTTTATTTTACCTTCCTTTATTCCTTCTCTGAAGCTCTTCCCCTTTTTCTATGTCTGCTTAATCTTCTGACCTATAATTTTTTTTTTTTTCTCTTAAAATTATTTAACATTTCTTACAAAGGAGATCTTCTGGAGAAAAATTCTCTCAATTTTGACTTGTCTGAAAAAGTCATTAATTCTTCACTTTCAATAGATAACTTCATTGAAAACAGAATTCTAGGTTTTTTGTTTGTTTTGTTGCCTTCAACATTTTACAAATTTCATTCCCTTCTTGCTTGCATGACTTCTGAAGAGAAGTCCAATGTAATTCTTATCCTTGTTCTTCTATAATTTAGGTTCTATTTGTTCCCTATCCTCTATCACCAGGTTCTTTCAAAATTTTCCCTTTGACTTTGGGTTTCTATAGTTTGAGTATAATACGCTTACATGGAGACATCTTGTTATTTATTTTATTTGATGTTCTCTGAGTGTCCTGGATCTATGTCTTTCATTTTGGAAAATTTTCTATCATTATTATTTTGATTTTTTCTTCTGTCCCTTTTTCTTTTTCTTCTGTTACTCCTATTATGCATCTTGCACCTTTGCTTACTTTCCCACCACTTTTGTATATTATCTTCAATTTCTTCATGTTGTTGTTTTTTCTTTTGCTTTTTATTTGGGAAGTTACAATTGGCATAGTTTCAGGGTCACTGATTCTTTCCTCAATCATGTCTAATCAAATGATGATCTCATCATTTTTCTTTTTTATTTTTCTTATGGAATTTTTATTTTTAGCATTCCTATTTATTTATTTATTTAGTTCTTTCCATCTGTCTGCTTACTATATCCATCTATTCTTACATGTTGTTTACTTTTTCCATCAGAGTGCTTAACATATTAGTCATTTTTATTTTATATTCCTTACCTGATAATTTAAAGATCTATGTCATATCTGCATTGGTCTTAATGCACGTTTTGTTTTTTCACAATATGTTTATTTTTGTCTTTTGGCATACCTAGCAGTTTTTGTTGTTGAATATTGGACATAATGTATCTGGTACTAAGAATTGAAGTAGTCAGGGGTTTGGCATGAGGTTTATATCACTCTGGCTAGGGTTGAACTGAGTTTGTTAAAGCTATTACTGTCAAAGTCTTTAATTTACTATTGTTTCCTTGTTTGTTTATTTTCTTCTTTGTGGGGTTTCTCAAAGAACTCCTAAAATAGTGTCTGAAAGTTACAGCCTTCTTGATTATAATCAATGTTTTGAAGTCCTGTTGTGGTGTTAAGCTATTGGAAAGAGTAATTCTATAATTTTATGATAAAAATTTTAGGTTTTTTAGTGAGTTTGAGTTCCTGGACTGTGATATTCAGCAATAATACTTAGTTTCCCACCCTTCCTCCCAAGTATGACTAGCAGGCCTGAAGGAGCATATCACATGCCCTTTTCTCAAGTCAGGTAAAGCTCTAGTAGATTCTTCTGAGGATAGGCCCTTGTCATGGAAAATATTCTGAGCATAATTTTAAATTATAACTTTTCTGTTCTTACTTGAAAAACAACATGATTTATATCCAGTCTCAACCAGGAGAAACTCGCAAGTTTCCTGGAAGTAAAACCCATGAAAGTGTGGAGACGTCTAAAGACTGAGACTTCAGACGTGATTAATTCACAAGATAGTCTACACAGCCTCCAGCAGTTTGTCAATTTAGATTTAAGTATTTTTATCAATGACTGGCCCCAGTGGCTCCTGCTCCAGATATGCTAATCTCAGTTGTGATTCTTTGTATTTGTCTGTCTCTCTATTATCCGTGGTGGTAGTTTGTCCTGGGACATCAATTCTCTGATAAATCTGTGAAAAGTCAATAATTTTTAGTTTTGTTTAGTCTCTTTTCCCCTTTTTAATTGTGAGGACAGGAGTGATGACTTTTTTTAAGTTCTTTACAGAAACTGTAAGCCCAAAAAATTTTAATAATTTTTTTTCTTTACTGTAGAAGATAAGCAATGTGATAAAATCTTTGATAGTCACTTTTTTCTCTTCCACTTTTTTCATTCTAAGTTCATCTGCAAAAGTCCATGCTCACTTATTTATAGATCTTAAATGTATACATTTGCTATGAAATAAAATTGACATGTGCTTGTGATATTTACTAAATTATGTGTAAAATCATTGTATTACTATTTTTCATGGTGTTTCCTTTTATTGTTATTATTTCTATCAATATAAAGTTCCTTGGTGTTGATTTTATGTTAAGTGTGTTGCTAGTAAGCAAATAGACATTCATAATATGTATTATATATATGAGTTCTATTATGTCAAACTATTTTGAAAGGATATGCATTAGTTGTCCCTGGAAATGTATTTTAAGAAGACCTTAATATATGCTTAGTTTTATACTCATCTCTGGCAAATCATCAATCAAATAATTTTATGCACCTCAATATAGTCAATAATCAGTATGAATTTTTTTAAAAAAGTAATACTTTTGACTAAGTTGACTTTGTTTTGTAAGTACTATAATCAATAAGGAAGAATCAAATATCTGTCATTTTAAGTACACTACAAATCAAGGTAAAGTTGTATTTTTGAAATGTCTAGCTTTGTGCATACTAATAAAGGCACTTAATACATTATACTTTAGGGGATATTGTTCTCTTGCCTAGCTTCCTACATTTGTTATATTTCTGTGTTTACTAATCAATTTCACACCTTGAGCTGAGGGACTTTTACCTATTATAGAGGGGAGTTTTGAAAAATAGGCACATTAAAGTGAAATAATTCAAAACTGCCAGTTTATAAACAACTCTATAACTTCTAGAATAAGGCAGAATGCTATACTTCTAAAAGCTAATGGCATTAATTTAATAGAAAATGTAATAATATTTCAATGACAACAGACAGTCATATTCTTCAACCTTGAAGATTATAAAAAAATTTTCATATCTTCAGCAAGTTGAGAAAAAGAAAAAGCAAATTAAAAGTGGATGTACTCTCACTTCACCTCTATTACCTTTTTTAAAACTGCAATTATGCTCTTCTGGTATTATTACAATAAAGCCCTTTACTCTTTGTTCTAATTTTGACATTTTTATTACAAGCCATTCTCCACACAGCTGCCAGATTTTACCACATCCCAATTTAAGACTTTTCAAAGTCTTCTTATTCAAGTTTGTGTGAAGCTTAGCTTTTTACAAAAGGCCTATCAGGAATGATATCACTTGGATTTTGCTTAAGTCTCAAACTTTATTGTTCTTTGTTATTAATGTGCATGGAATATTTTTCATATATTTTTTAAAATTTTCTACCTTCATTTAGCTATAGTTGACAAATACAAATTATATATACTTAAGATGTACATCAAACATTTTGTTATATGTATACATTGTGAAATGAGTCTCACAATCACTGATTAATGTATCTATCACTTTTTGTTGCTGTTAGAACACTTAAGGTATATTCTTTTATAAAATATCAAGTATGTAGCACTTTATCATTAACTATAATCACCATGCTGTATATTAGAGCCCCAGAACTATAATTTACAACATCTTACCATAACTAACTATAATCTTGTAATGGAGTTTGTATCCTTGACCAACAACTCCCCATTTCCCCCAACTCTCCACCCCTGACTATTGTTTTACTCTCTGCTTCTATGAATTGAATTTTTAGATTTCATATATAAGTGACATACAGTATTTGTCAATCTGTGTCTGGTTTAGTATAGTTTACTCCAGGTTCAATCATATTGTAATGTCAGGATTTCCTTCTGTTTTAAGGGTGAATATATAATGGAAGATAACATATACTTTGTACTGTACATATATAATATCATACGCATGCAGTTTTCCATATGTGTGTGTGTTATGAACATACTCTGAAGGTGCACACATGAGTTTTGTCTTTCCATGATGTCAGATTTATTCAATCATAAAAAGTTTAATAATTATAAAGCAGATTCAGGATTCTAAATTCAATGGCTTCTTGCATAGCACGCAGAGCAGGGCAGAAGACAGACCCACACAAACAAGATAACAGAAGGGTGTAAGAAGTTCAGGAACTATACATACAGTTGAGACAAGGCCTTCATCTGGTCTGGGTCAGCTCTCTGCAGAGCACTTACTTCAAGCAGTGAAGCTTCTTGCATAGCACACAGAGCAAGACAGAAGACAAACCCACAGAAAAATAGAAAACAGAAGGCTGTAGGAAGTTAAGGAACTAAACACACAGTTGAGACAAGGTCTTGCTCTGGTCTGGGTCAGCTCTCTGCAGAGCACTTACTTCAAGCAGTGAAGGGTCTCAGTTCTGTTTTGAAATCAATGGGGCAGAGTCTTTGGAGTCAGCTGCCTTTTTTAAGTGGTCAGACATAGAGAAATCATGTCTGAAGAGTCTGACAGTTTGCTGCCAAAATCCTCCCCTTTTATTTTTTTTATTATTTTTTTAAATTAACATTTGATGTATTATTTGCCCCAGGGGTACAGGTCTGTGAATCATCAGGCACATTTCACAGCACTCCCCTTTTTAAAGGGATTTAACTAGTCTTGGGCCCCTACAGATTTCTGGTTCTGTGTGTTATCAGATCTGGGGTGTCAGCTACAGTACTCTTAACTGCTTGAGTCATTGCTTGACACAGACTCCTGTTTGACATACTCCATTTGCTCTCTACATTCATTCTTTCTCCCTCTCTCTCTCTCTCTCTATATATATATATATGTGTGTGTCAATTGACAGATGAATCATATATATATAACATATATATTAATATCTATATATTATACGTATATATACATAATATATGCTATTAAAATCTATATATTATATGTGTATACACATATAATTATGTATATATACATAGTGTATTTTATTAATATATAATATATATGATATTGATATATATAATATATGATATTTTATATATATAATCACATTTTATTTATCCATTCATTGATACCTAGCTTGTTTCCATATCCTGAGGTATTATAAATAATGCTTCAATTAACATGGTAGCAAAATGTCTTTGAGATACTGATTTTATTTTCTTTGAATATATATCCAGAAGTAGGATTGTTGGATCATATGGTATCATATGGTAGTTCTGTTTTTCATTTTTTGAGGACTCTCCATACTGTATTCCATGGTGGCTGAGAACATAATTCTAGACTTGCCATGCTTTGGTTAGCCCAAAAAATTCCAGCACTAACTTGTTTTGTGTACTTCTTTTTCTTTTTTTTTTTAAATTTAACTTAATTTTTTTCAGTGTTCCAAAATTTATTGTATATGCACTACACCCAGTGCTCCATGCAGGATGTGCCCTCCATAATACCCATCACCAGGCTCACCCTCCCCTCCCCTCCAAAACCCTCGGTTTGCTTTTCAGGGTCCACATTCTCTCACGGTTTCCTGCAAAGGAAACAGTCGACAAAACAAAGAGGAAACCGACAGAATGGGAGCACAAATGACACTACAGACAAAGGGCTGGTATACAAGAGCTATAAAGAATTCCTCAAACTCAACACACACAAAACAGATAATCACGTCAAAAAAATGGGCAGAAGACATGAACAGACACTTCTCCAAAGAAGACATAAAAAGGGCTAACGGACACATGAAAAAATGTTCATCATCATTAGCCATCAGGGAGATTCAAATCAAAGCAACATTGAGATACCACCTTACACCAGTTAGAATGGCCAAAATTAACAGGACAGTAAACAACAAGTGTTGATGTGGAGAAAGGGGAACCCTGTTACACTGTGGGTGGGAATGCAAGTTGGTGCAGCCACTTTGGAAAACAGTGTGGAGATTCTTGAGAAACTAAAAATAGAGCTACCCTATGACCCTGCAATTGCACTACTGGGTATTTACCCCAAAGATATAGATGTAGTGAAAAGACAGGTCATCTGTACCCCAATGTTCTTAGCACCAATGGTCATAGTCGCCAAAGTGTAGAAAGAACCAAGATGCCCTTCAGTGGACAAATGGATAAAGAAGATATGGTCCATTATGTAAGTATTATGCCTCCATCAGAAAGGATGAATACCCAACTTCTGTTTTGCTTACTTCTATACAGCTATATTATTAGCTATTCAAATTGTCCAAACATAATTATGTAAATGCTAGAACAGTTTCTGTCTGCTACAGTTTTATGGGATTCATAAACACAGCCCTGCTGGCCAATAGGGCCAGGTGATGAAGAGGAATTTCCAAGCTGGAAGATACAAAACCCCGTACAGTAGACATGCACACAAACTCCCTTTTGGGAGAGAAGTGCAACCTGGAGGGAATCACAGGGAAGATGGCTCTCATTGTTCTCCCTTTGGAGAGTGTTGCAGTAGGCATCATATCATTTATTAAATTAGAAGCTTGCTCCTTCAAGCCCCAGCTGTTAAGATAAACAGATATGCTCTTTCAGGAAAGGGTGCATTCCAGCCCACTACTTCTGTGCTATATCCTGGAGGTTAACCACAGGTTAGCCCTGGGTTAGCCATGGTGTGTCTGCATGAGCTGTTTAAGAACCATCTCTTAGTTTCTGATAGCTTTGTGTATCTCGTGGACACAAATCCTGTTGGCTTTTGAAGCTAGAGGTTTTAGAGGCCCATCTCCTAAGGGGAAGTTTTAAAAACCATGCCATATGTGGCATCCAAACCTTTAACTCTTCAAGGAGAATCTCAGGATTCTGAATGCCATTCTGATTGTGAGTACCCACATCTAGGGACTGGGTTTAAGGCACAATTGTGTCTTAGTCTCTTCTACCCATTTGAATGCGGGTTTTTCTCATTCACTCGCCCAGTGTAGGAGTAGCTCACATAGTTTCTAGATTTCTTTCAGAGGAAATTGTCCCTATGTAGCTGTGAATTTTTTATATCTATGGAAGAAGGTAAATTTGAGAGCTTCTTATATGGCCATCTTGGACCGGCACCCGCAGGAAATTCCATGTTATAAGTTTGGGCACTATTCACACAACACAATACCTAGATGAAGTTAATCTTTCAAAATTAAGCTTGGCAAAGGGTGACAAATTTTCAAGGGCAGCTCCCATTTCTTCATTTAGGAGCAATGGTATGGGACTTTAACACCAAAAATCTGATTTACTGATAGGAATATTCTAACACTCTAAGGACTGATTGCCTGAAAAGCCATAGGTCTTTCGTACTGCCTCTGGACAAAATTTAACCAACCAAGAGTTAAAGAAAATTTCCCAGTATGTTGGGATTCCAAATCAAATATGATGTAATTTATGTAAGGTCTTTCAATATATGAAACAGCATTGCTTTTTTAAAAAAATACAGTATCATCTCCAAATTTCTTTCTAGAGGATGGTTCATTTGTACAATGCAATATACTACATTATCTGATCATTATGCTCATGGGTTAAATGAAATACTTCAAAAAGAGGTAGCCATGACATAGTAACAGCCATGGTCACTTTAATTGACCACAGCTATACATTTACAATGTATGACATTTGATATTGCTTTCCATAATATAGAGTAAATTTTAATCATTAAACAATCTAATTGTCTATTTCACAACTCATAATTTCACGAATCATTGATTCCTTTAAAAAAATAAGGGCGCTATTTTATTTATTTCCTTGTTAATTATTTTGTTTTTTATATTTGACATAGGACTGAAATCATATGATACTTGTCATTCTACTTCTGAAATTTCACTTAGCATAATAGACTATAAGTCTATCCATGTTGTTGTGAATGACAAAACCTCATCCCTTTTCATGGCTGTGTAGTATTTTATTATGTATATACACCACATCTTCCTTAACCATTTGTTTATTAATGGGCACTAAAGTTGCTTCCATAGCTTGCCTATTGAAAGCAATGCTGCAATAAATGTAAGGGGTCATGTATCTTTTCAAATTAGTGTTTTGTTTTGTTTTGTTTTGTTTTAAACTGGGTAGATACCCACTTATTGGATCATATGCTATTTCTATTTTTAATTTTTTGAAGAACCTCCATACCATTTTCCACAGTGGCTAGAGGAGATTTCCTGGTATATTCATATGAATTATATACATATATTTAATATTACTAACAACCTTAACTCTTTGTGTGGTTAACTAGTGGGAGGAACCAATCTGCTATCTTTTCCTTCACAATTGGAATGGCACTTCTTCCTTCTTATTGCTTTATGCCTATAAGTTACTACCATTTTGGATGTTTTGGGTCAGTTTTGTTTGCTTTTTTTGCAGCCTCTATCCATTTTGTTTCAAGGGTGCAGTAGCTTTGCAAATTGCTTATTTTACTTTTTCTATCCTTTGTTTTTGATATTAAGCTTATTAAAAATAAAATTTTTGTAACTAATTTCTAGTTTTTCTGAAAAATAGAGACCTATAAAATGTGTAAGGAGAAAAAGAAGAACTGAAAGACTTTGACCCTGGATAGATAAGAAAAATGTATAGACAACTGTAAATTTTAATTACATTTTCTTTTTCAAGAAGGAAATTCTCTTTTAATTTTTCTTTTATTTCACAAAAAGAGAAATTTATTTGGAATGTGTGAACTTCTCACGAGATTAACCTTAGAATCAACAAAATGTATTTCTCAGTTTAAAATTCCATGAGGTACATCTCTTGGACAATGCAGTTTAATTAGTTCCTGCATATGTGTTTACCTAGGTCAGTGAGGATTTCTTAGATCTCAGTCATGCCAAAATTACTTTTAAAAAATATTTTTATTTTCTTAGAAGGGGTGGAGTAGCAGAGGGCGAGGGAAAGAAAGTCTTAAGCAGACTGGCACTGAGTGCAGAGCCTGACCTGGGACTTCATCTTGAGACCCTCTGATCATAACCTGAACCAAAACCAAGAGCAAGCACTCAACCAACTGTACCACCTAGGCTACTCACACCAAAATTACCTTTATTTTATTCCAAAGAATTTGTTAGAACTTATAAGGAATTTTTTTCTTATTAAAATATTTTTCTTGCTAAAATATTTGTACTTATGAAAAATTTACTGTTTTTCTTTGTGAATTTCCTTAAACATCTTCAAGTGTTCAAGAACTTGAGGTAAGGGTGCCTGGGTGGTTCAGCTGTTAAGCATTTGCCTCTGGCTCAGGTCATGATCTCCAGGTCCTAGAATCAATTCAGGATCTCTAGTACACATTCCATTTAAGATATTTTTAAATGCTAAAGGAGGAGATCTAAAGATAATCTTTCAAAATGTTCTGTCTTAATGGATAACTCTTTTCTAAGTTTTGGTTAAGTATATTTATTAATGTATAGAAATTCTGACCTAGTGTAGTTCTTAGTTTCTGAAATTCAATGTGATAATTACTATTGTTGTGTTAGGATTTTACATAAGCATCAGCAGATCATAATGTTCACTTTTTTAATCCTTTGAGTAGTGATTATGGAAGGATGAACAAATAAAAATATGGTTTATTTTCTCCAGAGCTGGGCTATTCTATCTTGAATTTCTATCGCATTATTTGACAAGACATCATTATGTTATATCCAAATTCTGTATTTTGGCTTTTCGTTTCTTTCTATTGAAAACAGATCTGGGGGGGGGGGGGAGTTGAACATTTGCCATTTGATTTTTTTTTTCTATTCTGTATTTCTGTCTCTCTACCTTGGTCACAATTTCAAAAAAGTTTTTCATTATACTTTAGGTTTATTCCTTTAGATTCTAAGACTTTCTTTGGGAGGGTTATCAGATCCAATTTGAGTTTTGATCTAGCTTTTTAGATTCTTTTGAAATCTAAATAGTGAGTCAATTGTTTAAAAGTTTCTCTGTTTTGGATTTCCCCATCTGGAATATTGCATTGATTTCAGAGAACATTTCTTAGAGCATGAACTATTACTTTCACTAATTTAATTGGGATGCCTATATACTTATAGTTCATTATGACCAAATGCAGTATGAGAAATAGATTCACATACACATACACAGCTAGATAAAGTCTCTCAGAGGTCACAGAACAGGAAGACTCACTGAAAAAATTAAATAAGTTAATCTCATTTATTGTTCAATGTATTTTAAACACAGAAAGAAGCAAAGGGGAAAGATAAGGAGGGTGGTTACACAATTAGCATGCAAACAGGGTTGAAATACCAGACTAATTGAATCTTTATACAACGCACATATATTCTCTTCCCCTTTGCTTCATCAAGATTTCCTACTCTCAGTAAGGATATAAGAACCAGACTTAAGGTTTAAACAAGGTAAGTCAGCAGACAGAAGGTGCCTGGAACTAAAACATTCTAGCTGTTTTGAAGACTTGAAAACTAGTATGCCTAAAGCTGAAGCTCACCATTTAGCCAGATAAATGGTTATGGGCTTTATACAGAGGAGGATATATGGGGGGGTAGTTGTTGTCATTGATACATGATGGTTAAAAACTTCATGATTATTTACGGATTCATGCAATTCTTACATTTTCAATATATCATATATAGTTGGTACTTTATGTACCTAATTTATTGTGTTAGAATTCCTCAAATACTTCATGATTATGGATTCTTTCATTATTCCTTCCTGTGTTGATCACTGAAATTCAGTTCTTACTTTATGTTTGGCTTAATGCACAAGCTACTTTTCTCTATATTTAGGTTCATGCAACTTCTTATGTTTTGTTTCATTTTTATTTCAGATGTTTGTTTCGGTTATTTTTATGACATAATTAAATACTCGTAAATAATATAATGAACACAAATTTCATTACAACTTGCAACCCTGTTGTCCCACTGCAGGTTATTTACCCAAAGGCAATGACTATGTCATGCATCAAGAGTAATAATGTAAATATTATTTACATTAATAACAGGGTGGGGAAGAACAACAAAGGTTTGACAATAATAGACTTGGTTAATTGCAGTGAAAATGAATACATTATAGTGTTCTACAGCAAACAATGAATTTCACAAACAATGTTGAATGAAATTGAACAAGAATTGAATGTATGAATCAGTTTATGCAAATTTCAGAAATGAAGGACTCTACTTTATGATATTAGAAATTGGCTGCTGGTAATATTTTTAGCCAATTAGTGCCTAGAAGGGGGAATACACAAAAATGTAGTTTCTGTAGTTCTGGTAATGTTCTTCTTAATCTGGGTGCTGATCATACATGTATCTTTTATTTGTAAGGGAATAAATGACCATGAAATCCTCAGATTTTATGAGACTTTGTAATAAAATATAAAATGCCATATAAACAAAATGAAATTTAGTATTTTGTATGATTTTATTCATAGACACTACTAAAAAATGGATTACAAGAAAACTAGAAAAATATGTTTATTTCTGGTCAAAGGATTTTTAAAGCTAGATTTTTTCATTCTCTATAATTTTTAAATTTTATGAATATTTCATATTGGATATATATTACTGTTACTATTTTAAAAATTCCCAACTAAATTTCTACCAGAAGCCCAATTAATGAATTTACAATCTCAAAATAACAACAGATATGTAAAAAGGAGAGATCTGAGTTAAAATATTCTAAACCTCTCACTTCCCATATAAAAGAATAAAGATTTGTCCTATTAGTAATTTTGGACCCATAATATCAGTGAATATAAACATGCATTTGAAAAAATTCAAAGTAGCTAATACTTAAAGTGCATCAGTTTGTTTACGCTCAACCATAATGAGGGAAATAAGCTTACAGTGACTGAATATAACATGAAAACCTCTAATGAAAAGAAGGGGAAAATAGCACTTCTTTTGGTTTTTGTTCTGTTTTAGTTTTATACTCCTCTTCAACTCCTCACCTGCCCAGTTATATTGAGGTATAATTGATATTTAACACTGTGTCAGCTTTAGATATAAAACATGATGATTCTATGTATGCATATATTGTGAAAAAATCACTGCAGTGTTTCATTAATATCCATCACTTCACATATGTACAATTTTTTCTTGTGATGAGAACTTTTAAGATCTACTCTCTAACTGATAATTTTCTAATATGCTTTCTTTTGAAATTAAATTAAATTAATCTATTAAATTTTATATAATAATTTTATTTGTTTGTTTGTTTGTTTTCCCAGTGTTCCAGGATTCATTGTTTATGTACCACACCCAGTGCTCCATGGAATACATGCCATTTCCTTAGGTACTTGTTCCATCAGGTACTTTAGAAATTTCCTTGAATGCCATTTTTTCAGTGATGCTTTCCCTGAATCTTTAATTTTAAATTGCAATACCTCCCATCCTACTTCTCATATCCTTTTACATCCCTCCATCTTTCCTGTTGCACTTACTACAATTTGACAAATATTTTGCCTATTATTTTGTTTTGTTTTGTTTCAATCACCTCCCCCCCCCACTAAACTGTCTGTTCATTATTGAGAAATATAGCCTAGGAGATATTTATTATGTACATGATGAATGAAGATGTGCTAAGAAATATATTAAGATGTACTAAGAAAGAGAAACCAAAGAAATTAAAAAAAAAAAAAAGACAAATGGGAGTATTTGTATTTTAAGGACATCTGTCAGTCTATATCAGACAAAAACAGATATGAAACCAGATGATATAATTAAATTAATTCATATTTTTAAATTAATCAAAAATGTTAATTTTTTGCCTGAATGAAAATAGTTCCTAATGCTGGTCTTAAGTTCAATTTAAAAAAGAAAAAAATGTAAGGGGATACCTCAAAAACTTCTGGTTAGTTCTTATTTAATATGCTTTCTGATATTAGTTATAGTATTATGAACTCATCACTGCCTGGAATTTTTCATATAATACATTCAATTTAAACCATTTGATAAAATATGATTGGTCTGGTAGTGGGTCCATACCTAATAACCAATTTTCATACTTTTGTAAAAATTGATGATTAAAGGAATGAAACCATTATTCCTCATAATTCTCAGCAATGGGATTATTTTAGTTAAAGCCTAATGTGATCTAAAAATTGATCAAATTGAGTTTAGTTTGCTCATTATTATAATAGTTCAATGTGCTATATATATATATTTTTTTTAAAGATTTTATTTATTTATTTGACAGAGAGAGATCACAAGTAGGCAGAGAGGCAGGCAGAGAGAGAGAGAGGAGGAAGCAGGCTCCCCACTGAGCAGAGAGCCCGATACGGGACTCGATCCCAGGACCCTGAGATCATGACCTGAGCCGAAGGCAGCGGCTTAACCCACTGAGCCACCCAGGCGCCCTCAATGTGCTATATTACATTTGTTTATTGACATGCTCATATTTTCACAATTATTGTAGTAGATTAATTCATATCTGTTGAATTATAAATAAATGCTTTTGGGAAGTCTAGATTTTAGGGATAGTTATTCACTGTAAAGAACGAAATCAAGATAATTTGTGACACTGGTAAAAATACATTTTGCAATATAAAGTAGTGTTTAACATAATTTCAATATTAGTGTTGATGTAAATATTTACACATGAGGTTTTATCTTCCCTGTATTCTATATATTTACACAGTTGTGTTAGTCTAATTAACCCAATAAATATTCAAATGCTGATGATATGGTATTTGAAGATGGGCATACAGTCTCTTCTTGCCATAATTAACAATGAAATAGGGGAATAGGTACAGACACATTAATGTATATAAATAAAATATTTTAAAAATCACAAAATATAATATATAAATGAAAAGCTACAAAATAAGGGAAGTGGCAATGCAAATGAGTGATTCAAGTCCATGTACTGTCCTTCATTAGTTATAGAAAATTAATGTAGAATATTAATATACTAATTTAGCTTCATAATCATGGGAAATGATAAGAAAATGCCTAGTTCATGCAAAGCTCTTAAAAATTAAATATTAACCATTATTAAGATGCCTGTATCACTCAGTCAATTAAGTATCTGGCTCTTGATTTAGTCTCAGGTTATGATCTCAGGATCTTGCGACTGAGACCTGTGTCTGGCTCAACAATCAGCAGGGAGTCTTCTTGAGATTCTCTCTCTTCCCCTCCTCTGCCTCTCCCCTCCCCACTTGCTAGATCTCTGTCTATCTCTGTCAAATAAATAAATCTTAAAAAATTAAATGTCAACCATTATTGATACTATCATTACAAACTAAATAATATGAAATTTCAATATCCATTTTGGTTATTAGACAAGGCAATGGGAGCACATAAGGAATGCAGAACAAGAATGTGAGGAAAGGGGCGCCTGGATGGCTCAGTGGGTTAACGCCTTTGCCTTCGGCTCAGGTCATGGTCCCGGTGGTCCTAGGATCGAGTCCCACATTGGGCTCTCTGCTCAAAAGAGAGCCTGCTTCCCTTTCTCTCTGCCTGCCTCTCTGCCTACTTATGATCTCTGTCTGTCAAATAAATAATAACTAAAATCTTAAAAAAAAAAAAAAGAATGTGAGGAAAGCATCAATTGTCGAGTGGGAGAAATGTATTTAATTACTGATGGAATGGGGGTAATTTTGACCTTTTTGTTTACTTGTACTTTTTGTTTACACATATATATGTATATATATATATATATATATATATATGGCATATATACATGTATATATATGTGTATAGTTTTTGTATACACACACACACACACACATATATATATATATATTTGAGAGAGAGAGTGTGTGCAAGCAGGGGGAAGGGCAGGAGAAAGAATCTCAAGCAGTCTCACTGCTGAGTGCAGAGTCAGACAGGAGTCTCAATCTCACAACCCTGAGATCATGACCTGAGCCAAAACTGAGTCAGGCACTCAACTGACAGCCACTCAGACACCTCTGCTTGTGCTATAATTTCAATTCAAAGGAGAGCTATGTTTTAAGAATTCAAATTAGATGCTGATTTTAAAGTAGATTAAGGAAGAAAGACAGAAAATATGAATTGACGACACACTACAATTTCTACATTAGTCTGGATGAAAGGTCTGTCTCTGGTAAAAATGGAAAGAGAGGATGGCTGGGGAAATAATGTGAAAAATAAACTACAGTATAGAGTTTGGACCATAGGATAAATCACACACACACACACACACACATACACACACACACACACAATCTAAGCCAGTTCTGCTTTGATGAAATAATGAGTAATGGGAAGGGAAGCTTCAAAGGAAAACAAAGAGGAATAGGTAGTTTGCAGATCATCTATTATTTATTTCTTCTTGAGGGCAATCTCAACATCAGAGCTACTTTTCTATGTAAATTTATTTTATAATTTTTCTTACCCTTAAAGTAGTTAAACTTGTCCAATGAGCCATTGTAAATAGAAGGTTTTGTGACTTTATATATATATAAGAATTCTTAGAATGTGTTAACATTTGGGCATCTTAATCTTGGTGTGCACAGAATCATCTCTTGATAAATAATATCAACTAGTTCCATTTAAATTACATGTTCTATTCAAAATGTGTATTATATTGCCAGATCTCTATCCTATATCATATAGTCTTACAAATGTCTACCTAACAACTTTTGGATATTATAAACATATCAAAATATGACAAAATTTAAACCATTTAGGAGCACCTAGGTGGCTCAGTCGGTTGGGCAGCTGCCTTTGGTTCAGGTCATGATCTCAGGGTCTTGGGATGGAACCCTTCATTGGGCTCCCTGCTCAGCAGGAAGCCTGTTTCTCATTCTCTCTCTACCTTTCCCCTGCTTGCACTCTCTCTCTCTGATAAATAAATAAATAAAATCTTAACAAAAATTTATTCTCTTACCTTATTTGCTATTTTTTAGTATATTTTAGATTCTTAAACAGCACTCATTTTCCCAGGCCAAAATATTAAATATATATTAAATATTAACTTTGGACTCTTTCTTTCATATTCAACACCTAGTCCATACATCTAATTGATTCCACCTTCAAAATAAATCTTCTGTCCATTTATTTTGCATCACTTTCAACACTAATACCCTACTCCATCATCTTTAACCTAGATAAGTTCAAGAGTCTTTTAGTTCTTCTTTTCATACTCTTTTTTCCTATAGTTTATGTCACACAAAGGAACAAATGTTTCTTTTAATGTTGAATTCAGAGCAGGTCAGTCCCTTGTTAAAACTCTCTGGTGGCTTCCCATAACAACTCTAATGTGGAAGTATTTGATAATAAAGACTTTTTTTTTAAATAAGATCTAACTTTATATTATAATTTACCCACCTAAGATTATTCTCAACATACTATACACTACACACAGTGATACAACAACTGATGCACATGGTCCCTGAGGATGGGTGCAGTGACATTTTAAGAAAAGCTCCATAAGAATTTTAAAACTGATTGGAGAAGTGTCTGTCCATATCTTCTGCCCATTTTTTTGATATGATTGTCTGTTTTGTGTGTGTTGAGTTTGAGGAGTTCATTATAGATCCTGGATATCAACCTTTTGTCTGTACTGTCATTTGCAAATATCTTCTCCCATTCCATGGGTTGCCTCTTTGTTTTCTTGAGTGTTTTCCTTGGCTGTGCAGAAGCTTTTGATGTTGATGAAGTCCCAAAAGTTTATTATCACTTTTGTTTCCTTTGCCTTTGGAGACATATCTTGAAAGAAGTTGCTGTGGCTGATATCGAAGAGATTACTGCCTATGTTCTCCTCTAGGAGTCTGATGGATTCCTGTCTCACATTGAGGTCTTTTATCCATTTTGAGTTTATCTTTGTGTACGGTGTAAGAGAATGGTTGAGTTTCATTCTTCTACATATAGCTGTCCAGTTTTCCCAGCACCATTTATTGAAGAGACTGTCTTTTTTCCACTGTATATTTTTTCCCGCTTTGTCAAAGATTATTTGACCATAGAGTTGAGGGTCCATATCTGGGCTCTCTACTCTGTTCCACTGGTCTATGTGTCTGTTTTTATGCCAGGACCATGCTGTCTTGGTGATCACAGCTTTGTAGTAAAGCTTGAAATCAGGTAACATGATGCCCCCCATTTTATTTTTGTTTTTCAACATTTCCTTAGCGATTCAGGGTCTCTTCTGATTCCATACAAATTTTAGGATTATTTGCTCCAGCTCTTTGAAGAATACTGGTGGAATTTTTATCGGAATAGCATTAAAAGTATAGATTGCTCTAGGCAGTATAGACATTTTAACAATGTTTATTCTTCCGATCCAAGAGCATGGAATGGTCTTCCATCTTTTTGTGTCTTCAATTTCTTTCATGAGTGTTCTGTAGATCCTCAAGTACAGATCCTTTACCTCTTTGGTTAGGTTTATTCCCAGGTATCTTATGGTTCTTGGTGCTATAGTAAACTGAAAGTTATATGACATAAAGATAAACCTTTAGTATGATAATTAGAAATATTACATTAAATAATTCAAAAAGGATATGAATGTTCCACAAGAAAGGTAATGTATAAGTACATATTCTGTGATAGATAATTATACATATAACTTTGCTCTTGTCAAGCAAATAAAATAACTTAACATCTAGATGTGTATACATTTCCTGAGGGGTGATGTGTATACATGGTGTTTTGTATTTAGAGTAGCATTGTTGAAAAGGAGAAAATCCTGAGGCATGTAGACAAGAGTTTAGTTTATGCACTTCAAAGAAAGTTAATTGTTGAACTTGTCATGTATATCAAGAACTATGATAGGTCAGAGATTTTACCCACTCAGAAACTAACAAGTTAGCTTGCTACAGTTTCATAAATGCTGCCAGAAGACATGAGACTCCTCGGTCAGCAACAAAAGAATTTATTACTCATTGTACAGCAAGCTGCGTGATCTTTAAGTTCACATGAGTTTCCTTTGCAACCTAAGTAAGTGCACATGAGTAACATGAAATGGACCAGCTGGGAAGTCTCCACAAGCTGTTTGTGTTTCATCTAAAGGATTGAATGCATGGAAAACCTTCAATCTTATAAAAGGGTTGTTTTTATAAGCAGCTTTATAAGCAAAGCTGTCTGAACTTGGTCCTATAAAGAGACATTACCTTTTTTTTTTCCTGGTCAGGAAAATATTCTGCCCCTTTCCCTGGAGGTGGACATATCTATACATTCCAAGCATGTTTCCTATACACACATTCTTGAAAATACAGTGTAGGACAAAAACTCTCCCAAGATGTACAAAAATGTCATGGAGAATGGCCATCCAAAAACATAAAACATTTTATTATTTGCTTAAAAGCCATTGTAAAACATTTTGATTGACATTCATACAAGAGAAAAATAACTGATACATAGTCTAAGACTCCTGAGAAACTAATCTCAACTTTTGTGTTGTGATCTTATCCTATTTTAGGACTTTAACTATCAACCCAATGATTCCCAAATTTAAATCTCCCAATTTTAATTTGATATAGATAGATCATCAGAGTTTCTGTGTATATTATATGATAATATAAATTTAGTTGCTTGAATTCTGTTTATTTTTGAGCACTTTAAAGTTTAATAAATTTCATTATGCAGCTGAAAGAATCCATTCCTATTAACCATTGAGTCTTTGCACCAGATCTCCTGTATAATCTGTTCTAGTAAACCATTAGGAATTAGGTTAGTAATCTAAATTTATAAGGATTTTAATACATAGTGTTGTAAATATTATATTTACATATATGCTACACATACACGATGCATGAATTTGACATTTCCTTATTTTATGAACCAAGGTAACATTTTAATACTTTTTAATTTTTTTAATTTTTAATTTTATTTTTTAAATTATTTTTGAATTTGACCTTTTCAAATGAAGAAAAATAATTTTTTTAAAGATTTTATTTATTTATTTGAGAGAGAGAGATCACAAGTAGGCAGAGAGGCAGGCAGAGAGAGAGAGAGAGAGGAGGAAGCAGGCTCCCTGCTGAGCAGAGAGCCTGATGCGGGACTCAATCCCAGGACCCTGAGATCATGACCTGAGCCGAAGGCAGCGGCTTAACCCACTGAGCCACCCAGGCGCCCAAGAAAAATAAATTTAAAATGTTCTTAGAGAAGAAAATTACTATATAATACACACTCTCATTGAAGCCACTCAATTTCATAAGGATTTATCTGTATGATACAGATATAAGCAGCACTTATTGAGAATAGTTGGCTGAATAGAGAGCCAAATTTGCACATGGAAACAGCACTTTGATAATGAAGCTGAAGTTAAAAGAAATGAAGTGGACTGGCCAATCATGAGTGGTAAGGCTGGATCAGAGCCCATCTTTATTCAGTGCTTTTCCCATGGATGTGAACACACTTTTCACAATGTCCATAGTTGTTCCTAGTAATGTATTAGGAAATGATATATGTGCTAACTTCAAGCTCAAACTTACTGATTTTTACATGTATAGAGCACCATTCAAAAATAATCTTTAAGCAATTTTATATCTATTTTCTCAAAACTGTCTATGTAGGTAAGAAATAAAATAATTTCCTTTCTATAGATAAATGGCTCCAAAGAGCTGAATCACTGAAATATAATAGTGGTCTTGAGTTCCAGTTATAATATTTTTCCATTAAGCCTCTCCATCTGGTTAACCAAATAAAAATATTTAAACTATTGATATATAAAGGACTTACAATAAAATTAGGAGTTAAAATTGTAACTATATTATCCAATGAGTTGGAAATTACTTATTTAATTATGGAGCTAATATAAAGAGATATTGGGGCACCTGAATGATACAATTTGTTGAATGTCTGACTCTCGGTTTCTGTTGGGATCATGCTCTCAGGGCTGTAGGATTGAGCTCCACAATTGGCTCTGTGTTCATCAGGAAGTCTGCTTGGGATTCCCTCTCTCTCCATCTCCTGCTCTTCCCATCATTTGCATGCTCTCTCTCTTTCTCTCTCAAATAAATAAATCTTAAAAAAAGGAGAGAGATCATGTGTGTTGGCACTCCCCTGTCTAAAACAGGCAAGGTCAAAAAAGAGTAAAGTAGAGTTAGAAAATTATGAAAGTCACAGATAAAAGAAAACATTGACCAATGAAGTGCTCTTTGAACATCCTGCCTTGTTGATTTTTGCCATCTAACTGGTGTTAGGTGGTATCTCATGATTTGAATTTCCCTGATGACTAGCAATGTTGAACATTTTTTTTTCATGTGTCTGCTAGCCAATTGTATGTCTTCTTTGGAGAAATGTCAGTTCATGTCTTCTGCCCATTTTTTTTTTTTTTTTTTTTACTGGATTATATGTTATTTGAAAGTTGAGTTTGAGAAGTTCTCTATAGATCTTGGATATCACACCTTTATCTGTAATATCATTTGCAAGTACCTTCTCCCATCTGGTGGGTTGTCTTTTAGTTTTGTTGACTCTTTTCCTTTGTTGTGCAGAAGCTTTTTCTTGATGAAGTCCCAAAAGTTCATTTTTGGTTTTGCTTTCCTTGCCTTTGGAGACAAGTCTTGAAAAAAAGTTGCTACAGTCAATGTTGAAGAAGTTGTTGCCTGTTTTCTTCTCTAGGATTTTGATGGATTCTTGTGTCAGATTGAAGTCTTTGGAAAACAGTATGGCGGTTCCTCAAGACATTAAAAATATAGCTACTTCATGACTCAGGAATCACATTTACCCCAAAGATACAGAGTTAGAGAAAAGGAGGGGCACATGCACCCCAATGCTCATAGCAGCAACGTCCACAATAACCAAACTATGGAAGGAGCCAAGATGCCCTTCAACAGATGAATAGATAAAGAAGATGTGGTACATATACACAGTGGACTATTACTCAGCCATGAGAAAGGATGAATACCCATTATTTGCATTGACATGGATGGAACTGGAGGTGATTATGCTAAATGAAATAAGTCCAGCAGAGAAAGACAATTATCACATGGTTTCACTCATATATGGAATATAAGAAGTAGTACGGAGGACCATAAGGGGAAGGAGGGAAAATGGAAAGGGGGGATTCAGAGAGGGAGACAAACCATGAGAGACTATGGATCCTGGGAAAAAAAAACTGAGGGTTTCAGAGGAAAGAGGGATAGGGGTATGGCATAGCCAGTTAATGGGTATTAAGGAGGGCACATGTTGAAATAAGCATTGGGTGTTATACACAACTAATGAATTATTGAACACTACATCAAAAACTAATGATGTACTATATGGTGGCTAACTGAACATAATAAAAAAACTCTGAGCATCATAGCATTTCATACAGCTTGTAAAAAATTTGAAGAACTTAGGAAACCATGATGGTAGTATAGATATAGGTATTTATAAAAAGTAGCATAGATAATTTTTGAATTGGATAGCTAGTCTTTAAAATGTGTGTTAGGATAGGGTGCCTGGGTGGCTCAGTGGGTTAAAGCTTTTGCCTTTGGCTCAGGTCATGGTCCCAGGGTCCAGGGATTGAGCCCCACATTGGTCTCTCTGCTCAGCAGGGAGCCCTCTTCCCTCTCTCTCTCTGCTGCCTCTCTTGCCTACTTGTGATTTCTGTAAAATAAATAAATAAAATCTTAAAAAAAAATGTGTGTTAGGGAAGTTAACATGATGTCCCATGGTGAAGGAATCCTAGAACACATGGAGTATATTTTTTATCATTAATTCCATGTTCCCAAAAACAAGACAAAAATTCAATATTTATCCAACAATTAAGTGTAATTCAACTCTGAATCTTTTTATCCTGAAAGAAAAATTTTTGAGCTTCATGAATGATTATAACTAGAAAAATCCACCTGCCTTAATAATCTGTTAAACAAACAAACAAACAAAACAAACAAACAAAAAAACCCTTAGGACCTTCTAAGCTTACTCACTGATTAAGTAAATTCCTTGAAAACTGCTTTTGTACATTACCAACTTTGTCAACACTCTAGTATTATTTGATGTGGAGTACACCAACATACTTAGTGTATGCATGCATGCATAATTTTGAGTTCTGTTGTTCATTTATTAGTTGTTGTGGACCTTTCTGTATTTCAGCATAAACCTTCACAATTTTTAAAATTTTGGCAGAGGAAAGAAACTGGAATGTTTGTGTTCTATAAGGTAAAAAACCATGTTTTAGATATCCAATTTTATGTGAAGAAATTATTTTTGTTCAAATAAATAACTTAAAACTTTTTGTTTCATTTTAAAGAAAGAGCACCAGATGATTTTAAGTTTTGATTAAAATCTTGATTTGGGGAAACAATTTTAACTTTCACTGTGTATCATATTTCATATGAAATATAGTTATAAGTTATTTATTTGAACAAAAATAATTTCTTCACATAAAATTGGATATCTAAAACATGGTTTTAAAATAAAATGAAATGGTATTATGACTATATAGCTTTAATTATAATGAAAACATTTTAACCAAAAGCTACAAAACAAAAAGAGACATTTATGGAAAATTTAAACATAAATTTAGATATTCCTCTGAATTCTAAATGTTTCATTGAGTATCAGAAACCACCAAAATTTTAGTCTTTTACTTGTATTATTCTGTATTCACATTCTCTGCATTTGATTGGATGCCTGGATTTTATTTCCTTTTCTGTATGACATTTTCCACAAATTAATATGACTGGTTGCTGCTTTTGGGATTGAACATCCTTCTGGGTGTTCACTGTTAGTCCTTATGCAACAGTGAGAAACTTCTTACACCAGAGAACATTACTTACTTTCCCTTTGAAAGAAAAGTGGAGCATGTGTGTGTGTGTGTGTGTGTGTATGTATATATATATATTTATATATATATATATATATATATGTATATATATATTTTTTAAATCACAACTAGACTAGGATTTTATGCCCATTTTACAATAAAGACTCCCTTAACTTATAAGCATGATGCCACTATAACTTTTAATGTTCAGGTTAAAGAGTAGAGTAGAATCATGTTTTCACCATTGAAACAAACAAACAAAAAGTTAAGGGAAGAAAGTACAGTTATTTTGTTTTCTGCTCTCCTTGAGTGTGAATATCTTGGGATGAATAACTCTATAGTAGTCTTTTCTGTATTTTTATATACCTCTAGCATTTTTGGTCCCCCCAAAAATAAACAAAACATCCAATATCACTAGTGGCAACAAATGTTAGATGTGTTTAATTATTACAACAATATCAGATAAAAGGACAAGTGAATTCTACAGAAAAGTGTCATCTTAGTGATTTTTAAAATCCACATTTTTATTTGCAGTGATATACCTATTGGAAACAGGAAATCCATTTTTTTGTGAAAATAAAACATTCAGTTAGAAAAGTTTATTAAAGCATTTAGTCAACAGATTACTTCTGTAACCTTTGTTCTGTTTGTGAGAAACATTTATATGGCTGTTTCTAAAATCTATAAACTGATATACCAAATTAAAATGAGCAACACAGATTGGTTTTCATACACAATAGCATTTTTATGGACTCTCATTTCTTCATAGACCACTTAGCTGTAAATAATCCATGCAAATAGCAATTAGACCTTTCCTGGTTTATGCATATAAACATAATGGTTATTCAAGGAACACAGAAATGCTTCAAGCAATTTTCTACATAAAATATGCATATTTAAAACCATATGTTTGAAAGTTTCAGTAAATGATTTTAAAATGAACTACTACACAATTCAGAATGGTAATGTTCTGTATGTATCTTTGTTATGCAGAATCGGGTCAACCTCTACTTACCACAGCAAACATGTTAAAAACCTGTTGAATTTTCTATTACTATCTTAATGTATTCTAAGTCTATTATAAAATGCTTAAAATTTTCTTTCTTAGTTATGAATAAGAGATAAAAAAAATGAAGATGTTCTTTTAACCATAGTGCAATTATATAAATTAAGAAATTAGCATTGATATAATACTAGTATCTAATGCAATGATCTTACTCAAATTTTGGCCTTTGTGCCATTGATGTCAGTTAACCGCAAAAGAAAGAAAATCTGGTTCTGGACTTAAGCCAGGATTTTATCTTTTCTTTAATTATTTCTCTTTACTCCCTCTTAATCTGATTTTTCTTTGGTCTTTTTTTTAATGCCACTGATAGTTTATAAGACATATTTCAATTTATATTTGTCGGATGTTTCATCAGAATTAGTTCAGATCAGGTTTTTTTGGCAGAAATACTAAAGATGTAATGTTTTGTCCTTTTCTGAGCATGATTACAGAGTGAGCATGATTTTTACTTATCCCATTATTAGTGATAACTTTTCCACTGATGTTGACTTCTGCTCTTATTATTTTTTTCTATTGCTAATTAAAAACTGTTTGGGAAGTATTGTGCTGAAAGTTAACTAAGATTGATTCTTTATTTTGGCCTTGCAAAGGGCATCAACATTAAGTGTCTGAAAGGATGTTAAGCCCATTGTGCAGTTATTCACAAAGGCTTTAAGGTTTGTGTTGAGTAGAGATGAGGAATAATGCAGAAAGGGATCTTCTGTAACACGAGTGTGGGCAGAATGTAACAACAAAGATAGGAGAGTTGGACTCTTTTTTGAAAAAAAAAATGACTTTGCTTTCTTCCATTAGTCTTTTTAATTTCTGTGAAATAGATGGCAGTTTGATTTAAAAAGGAGAGAGAGAGAGAGCAAGCAGATGTTAGAGACTGGATGAGAGAAAAAGGCTATCCCAGGAATTTTAGAGAATTTATCCACTAGGGAAAAAATAAGTCTGCCTAACAGAAATACTACACCATTTGAGATGTATGAGGATCTCAGTTTACTTAGAATGAAAACAGTGAGCATGCCTGTTTAGCTTTTTTTACAATCAGGTTCTTCTCCTTGGATGCTGTCAATGAACATGAAATGATCCGGTTTCAGAGTTAGAAATTTAATAATCAAGTATAAGAAATGTGGAAACGGTCAAGACAATGGTGAACAACAGTCTTTCTGTTACATAAAGAGAAAATGAAGAAATGACAGGTGTACTAACATTTAAAAGGTGATAATGTCTTTGACACAAAGTACTGGTAGAATAATTCTGGAGAAATAATACAGAATACTGGGATAAGTAATTTTGATAAATGGAAGGAGATAGACAGTATTTACATCTTTTAAAGCATGACCTTGGAGATGATACAGTAGTTGATAATATATACATGCACACACACACATACACTCATGTCAGTAGGATAGTGCAAATGAATTAGGATGTGGCTAGTCTTATGACAGTTTGACTTTTATTAGAGGAAAAGTAATAAATAAATATCCTGGCAGTCTCTGTGAGGAGGAAAAAGAAGGGGAAACCAACCTCGCCGAAAAGCCTGTAGGTTTTATAGTCATTAAAATGAAGGAAAATACATATTCAACATTTGATATGACTTCAGGGGAAGCACTATCCAAAAGGTATAACCAGAACTATTAAACACACTTTTATTTTCACTTAATTGTAGCTCTTATTCCATCTTTATAGAGTATTTGTTAAAAGTTCTCAGAAAGTATTCTTTGGCTGGTGTCATTATTCTGATAAATTGAGACAGTCCTCATGAGCTATCACAGCCTGTTCCCTAACAACTGTTCTTTCTCCCATTCCACATCAATATAATATTAAGTTAAACTATTGCCACTAAAATAACCACAAATATAAAAAAGATATACTTAAAATAATACTAATACTTAAGAAAATATATAAGTAAATAAAATGTGATGTTAATGACTTTTACTATAAATGTCAGTTAAAAAATCAATTGTACTAGAGGCACCTGGGTGGTTTAGTCATTAAGTGTCTGCTTTCAGCTCAGATCATGATCCCAGGGTTCTGGGATCGAGTTCCGCATCTGGCTCCCTTCCTGGCAGTAAGTCGGCTTCTCCTCTCTATCTCCCACTCCCTCTGCTTGTGTTCCCTCTCTCGCTGTATATCTCTCTGTCAAGGAAATAAATAAAATCTTTAAAAAATTCAGTTGTAGTATTTAAAATATTTGGAGAGGTAATAGGAGAAGAAGAAATAATGCTTTTGTACTAATGCATCTTCATGAAGACTAAAATGTTCATAAAAAGCAGAATGGAGCAGTAAATTGTGGATTGCTAGGCATCAATGCAATGAATAAACTACAGCTATATTCACGATGTGGATAAAAGTCACAAACATTTGTAAGGAAGAGTAGACAAGTCATAAATATACAGCCTGGTGAATTATTATAGAGTGACATGGAAAGTCACCTCAAAGATCAAAAAGTAATAAGTATAAAGGATAATAAAATTAATCACAAATTAAATCTAAAATAAATAACACATTTTCCCAGTGAGATTGACAAAGACACGAGAAGTTGAAGAGAAAGTTAAGGAGAGTTGATAATTCAACACCCTTTATTTGGGGATATATTTTGTTTTAATTGTGATAATGAGGATACTAGTCACTATCTACCAATTCTTTAAATGTCCTTTTAAGACTTAATAATCAGACTTCTAGAAATGTATTATATAGAAGTATTCCACGTGTAAATTTTGTAGTAGCGAGGCATAAAAATAACTTCATGCCCATTAGTAGTGTGACAATTAAACTAGCACATATGCACAAAAAATTCACTCTTAATAAGATAGACATAAAATGTATAATATATTGCACTTTATAAAATATATATGACATATTTAGAGTGAATTTTGTTTACTCTTTGAACTTGTATTTGATGAATTACATATTTTGTTTTATTGTTCAGTAATTTATTGACAAATTAACTAACCTTTCTTTTATGCCCATTGCACTTATTTTTAAATCATTCAATTTTATCTGTCTACTCTATTAGCATATTCATGTAGGTAATATCTTTCTTTTGTAAGTTAAAGATTCATCAAGTTTTCTAACAACTTTGTCCAAATTTCTGAGTTATATATCTACTTCATTTATCTGCTTTTTATGTCAAATATTTATGTGAATTTTTTCTATCCCAGTTTAATTATATTGAATAAACTTAAATGTATACAATAATATATTAAAATTCAATATTTTGAGTAAAACTAAGCAACTTGCTATAATTTCAAGGAGTAAAATTACCCACTTACTTTAAAACCTAGAAAGTATTGGTCTAATTATATTTATTCTTCTATTTTTATTATTTTTAATTTTTTATTTATTTTTTTAAATCTTCATTATATATATATATTTCTCCCATCCTCCCACCACCACCTCTCTGGTAACCATAAATTTCCTCTCTATAATTGAGAGTCTGTTTCTTGTTTTGTCTTTTTTTCTTCTTTGCTCATTTGTTCTGTATCTTAAATTTCCACATATGAGTAAGGTCATATATTCATCTTTCTCTAACTTATTTCCCTTAGCATACTCTCTAGCTTTATCCATGTTGTTGCAAATAGCAAGATTTCATTCATTTTTATGATAAATAATATTCCATTGTATATATTTATATACACCACTTCGTCTTTATCCATTCATCTATCAATGGACAGTTGAATAGCCTCCATAGTTTGGTTATTGTAAATAATGCTGCAATAAACATAGAGGTATGTATATCCCTTTGAATAAGTCCTTTTGTATTTTGGAGGTAAATACCCAGTAGTATGCTTACTGGACCTTAGGGTAGTTCTATTTTTAATTTTTTGAGGAAGTTCCATACTGTTTTCCAGAATGGCTCCTGCAGTTTACATTCCCACTAACATTTTAGTCATTCTGTTGGATGTGAAGCGACATCTCACTGTGATTTTGATATGCATTTCTCTGATGGCGAGTGACGTTTAGCATCTTTTCATGTGTTTGTTGGCCATCTGTATGTCTTCTTCGGAGAAATGTTTGTTCATGTATTCTTCCCATTTTTTAAACTACATTATTTGTCTTTGGGTATTGAGTTTTATTGGTTCTTTGTATATTTTGGATAATAACCCTTTATTGAATAGGTCATTTGCAAGTATGTTGAGGTATGTTCCCACTAGACCATTTAGTTTTGTTAATTATTTCCTTCATTCTGCAGAAAATTTTTATTTTGAAGCAATCCCAATAGTTTAAGTTTGCTTTTATTTCCCTTACCTCAGGAAACACATCTAGAAAAATGCTGCTACTGTCAATGACAAAGAGATTATTGCCTGTGCTTCTTTTTAGAATTTTTATGGTTTCAGCTATCACATTTAGATCTTTAATCCTTTTTAAATTTATTTTTGTAAATGGTGAAAGAAAGTGGTCAAGTTTCATTCTTTTATTTGTAGCTGCCCAGTTTTCCCAACACTATTTGTTGAAGAGAATTTTTCCCACTAGGTAGTCTTTCCTCCTTTGTCATAGATTAATTGACCATATAATCGTGAGTTTATTTCTGAGCTATTTTGTTTTTAGGATTTATTTGTTTATTTGAGAGAGGGAGAGGGGGGGCATGAGTGGGGGAGGAGCAGAAGGAGAGAGAATCCTCAAGCAGACTCCCCACTGAGTGTGGGAGTCCAATGCAGGGCTCAATGCCAGGACCCCAAGATCATGAACTCAGTCAAAATCAAGAATCAGATGCTCGACTGACTGAGCCACCCAGGTGCTCCAACTAGGTTTTTTGTTCTAATCCATTGATCTCTGTACCTATTTTTATGCCAGTACCATATTCTTTTAATTACTATTTCTTTGAGTGTAACTTGAAATCTGGAATTGTGATACCCCCAGTTTTGTTTTTCTTTTTCAAGATTGCTTTGGCAACTCCAGCTCTTTTGTGGTTCCATAAATATTTTAGGGTTGTTTGTTACAGTTTTATGAAAAATGCTGTTGGTATTTTGATAGGGATTGTATTAAACATGTATACTGCTTTTTGCATTATAGACATTTTGACAATATTTGTTCTTTCAACACTTGACCATGGACTCTCTTCCTATTTCTTTGCACCATCTTGAATTTCTTTCATCAGTGTTTCATAATTTTCAAAGTACAGGTCTTTTACCTCTTCAGATAAATTTATTTCTAGATATTTTATCATTTTGGGTGCAATTGTAAATGGGATTGTTTTCTTAATTTCACTTTTGCTACTTCATTTTTAGTATGTAGGAATACAACAGATTTTTTGAAAGATTTTATTAATTTATTTGACAGAGAGAGACAGTGAGAGAGGGAACCCAAGCAGGGGAATGGGAGAGGGAGAAGCAGGCTTCTGCCTGAGCAGGAAGCCCAATGCAGGACTTGAACCCAGGATCCTGGGATCATAACCTGAGCCAAAGGCAGACATTCAACAACTGAGCCAGCCAGGTGTCTCTACAACAGATTTTTTTTTACAACAGATTTTTGTACATTGATTTTGTATCCCGTGACTTTACTGAATTCATTTATCAGCTCTAGTATTTTTCTGGTAGAGGTTTTAGCGTTCTCTCTATATAGTATCATGTTATCTGCAAATAGTGACACTTTTATTTCTTCCTTACTCATTTGGATGCCTTTTATTTCTTTTTGTCACCTAATTGCTGTGGGTAGGACTTCCAGTACTATGTTGAATAAAAGTTGTGGGAATGGACATCTTTACCTTCTTCCTGATCTTAGGGAAAAAGCTCTCAATTTTTCACCATTGAGGTGATATTAACTGTGGGTTTTCATAAAAGGCCTTTATTATGTTGAAGTATGTTCCCCCTAGACCTAATTTGCAGAGAGTTTTTATGAGGAATAGATGTTGTACTTTGTCAAATTTTTTTTCTGCATCTATTAAATGATGGTATTGTTTGTATCCTTTCTTATTGATGTGATGTATACGTTGGTTGTTTTGTGAATATGGAACTACCACCCTAGCATTCTAGAAATAAATCCCACTTGATTGTGGTGTATGATTTTGTCAGTATATTGTTTGATTCTGTTTGTTAATATTTTATGGAGAATTGTGTATATTCATGCAAGATACTGGCCTGTATTCTCTCTCTGCCCTGTGTGTGTGTGTGTGTACGTGCGCGTGTCTATCTGGTTTTAGCATTAAGGTGATACTGGCTTCATAGAATGAAATTGGTGATCTTCCTTCCTGTTGTATTTTTTTGGAATAGTCTGAGAAGAGTAGGTATGTTTGGTAGAATTTGCCTGTGAAACCATCTGGTCCTGGATTTTTGTTTTTTAGGAGGTTTTTTGATTACTGACTCAATTTCATTGCTGGTAATTGGTCTATTCAAATTTTTTATTTCTTCCTGCTTGAGTTTTGGCAGGTTATGTTTCTAGGAATTTACGTGTTTCTTCTAAGTTATTCAATTTGTTTGCATACAGGTTGTCTTAATATTCTGTTACAATTATTTGTATTTCTGTGGTGTTGGTTGTTACTTCTCCTCTTTCATTAGTAATTTTGTTTATGTGAATCCCCTCTCTCTCTCTCTCTCTTTTTTTTTGATGAGTTTTGCTGAAGGTTTAACAACTTTGTTGATCTTTTCAAGGAACAAGCCCCTGGTTTTATTGATCTATTATCTTGTTTGTATATCATTTATTTCTTCTATAATCTTTATTATTTCCTTCCTTTTTCTGAGTTTGAGGTTCATTTGTTGTTTTTCCAGTTCCTTTTAGGTGTAAAGTTAGGTTGTTTACTTGAGAATTCACTTGCCTCTTGAAGTAAGCCTGTATTGCTATATATTCCCTCTAGAACACGTTTGCTGCATCCCAAAGATTTCGTACTACTGTGTTTTCATTTTCATTTGTTTCCATGTCGTTTTTTTAATTTCTTTTTTGGTTTTTTGGTTGACTCTATTCATTGTTTAGTAGCATGCTGTTTAACCTCTATGTATTTCTCCTCTTTCCCGAATATTTCTGTGTGGTTGATTTCTAGTTTCATAATGCTGTGGTCAGGAAAGATGAGTAATATGACTTCAATATTTTAAAATTTGTTAAAACTTGTTTTGTGGCCCAATATATAATCTGTTCTGGAGACTCTTTTATGTGCATTTGAAAATAGTGTGCATTCTGCTGTTTTAGGTTGGAATTTTGTGAATATGTTAAATTGATCTAATCCAAAGCCAAAGTGTTATTCAAAGCCATTGAATCCAAAGTGTTATTCATAGCCATTGTTTCCTTGGTGATTTTCTGTTTTGATTATCTGTCCTGTGATATGAATGTGATGTTAAAATCCCCTACAATTACTATATTACTGTTTATTATTTCCTTTATGTTTGTTATTAACTGCCTTATGTATTTGGGTGCTCTCATATTGGTTGTATAAATATTTCCAACTGTTATATCTTCTTGTCTGATTGTCTCCTTTATTATTATAAAGTGTCCTTCTATGTCTCTTATTAGTCTTTGTTTTAAAGTTTGTTTTGCCTGATATAACTATTGCTACCCTGGTTTTCTTTTGACATTTGTTAGCGTGATAAATATTTCTCCATCCTCTGACTTTCAACCTTTAGGTCTGAGTAGGCAGCATATAGATAGGTCTTGTTAGGTCTCATTTTTAAAATAACATTAGTATAAGCTTTATCTATATGAGTATTTATTTATTTATTTATTTAAGAGAGAGAATGAGCAGGGGAAAGGGTAGAGGAAGAGAGAGAAGCTCAAGCAGGCTTCACACTAAGTTTCTCTAGATTTTATCAAGCATTTTGGCAATTGATAACAGACATTTTTGGCTGGCAATAAAAATGATTTTATTTTTGATGATTTTTGGCTGTCAGTAAAGAGATAAATTTAAAAAAAAACAGAGGGGAACCCTCCTACACTGTTGGTGGGAATGCAAGCTGGTGCAGCCACTCTGGAAAACAGCATGGAGGTTGCTCAAAATGTTGAAAATAGAACTGCCCTATGACCCAGAAATTGCACTATTGGGTATTTACCCTAAAGATACAAACATAGTGATCCAAAGGGGCACATGCACCCGAATGTTTATAGCTGCAATGTCCACAATAGCCAAACTATGGAAAGAACCTAGATGTCTATCAACAGATGAATGGATCACGAAGATGTGGTATATATACACAATGGAATACTATGCAGTCATCAAAAGAAATGAAATCTTGCCATTTGCGACAATATGGATGGAACTAGAGTGTATCATGCTTAGCGAAATAAGTCAAGCAGAGAAAGACAACTATCATATGATCTCCCTGATATGAGGAAGTGATGATGCAACATGGGGGCTTAAGTGGGTAGGAGAAGAATAAATGAAACAAGATGGGATTGGGAGGGAGACAAACCATAAGTGACTCTTAATCTCACAAAACAAACTGAGGGTTGCTGGGGGGAGGGGGTTTGGGAGAAGGGGGTGGGATTATGGACATTGGGGAGGGTATGTGCTTTGGTGAGTGCTGTGAAGTGTGTAAACCTGGTGATTCACAGACCTGTATCCCTGGGGATAAAAACATATGTTTATAAAAAATAAAAAAGTAAAAAAAAAAAAAAAAAAACAGAGGAACTAAATTTATAGGACTTTATAATTAATTTTGTGACATAAACAAGGAAGAAGGTAATGAGAACCTGAAATTTTCTGACTGTATCTAGTGTAGAAGATAATACCAGAATATTGATTAGAATGAAGTAGAAGAGAAGATTTAATGGGTAATTTGAAATTTGAATTTATGTAAGTCTGGCATCATGACAGAAACCAAATTTTAATATGGGCATTTACCACAGAAACTCATACTCAGTATATTCCTATTATACTTGTTCTGGTGACACCTGGGTGACTTAGTTGGTTAAGCGTCTTCTTTCAGCTCAGATCATAATCCCAGAGTCCTGGGATTGAGTCCCACATTGGGCTCCTTACTTAGCAAGAGACCTGCTTCTTCCTCTACCTGCCATTCCCCCTGCTTGCGCTTGGTCTCTCTCTCTTTCTCACAAATAAATAAATAATATCTTAAAGAAAATAAAGATACTTGTTCTGACTTTTAATGTCCTTGTAATGATGCAATGTACATTAGTGCAAGAGTAAAACACAAAACTTGAGATTCAAATAGTTATGGAGGTCTACTGAAATGAATAAGGATACCAAATTTTCAAGAAATTGTACTTCCTTTATTGATCAGTATTTACATTTTTTTTTAAGATTTTATTTATGTATTTGTCAGAGAGAGCAAGTGAGAGCGAGCACAGGCAGACAGAGTGGAAGGCAGAGTCAGAGGAAGAAGCAGGCTCCCTGCAGAGCAAGGATCCCGACGTGGGACTCGATCCCAGGACTCTGGGATCATGACCTGAGCCGAAGGCAGCTGCTTAACCAATTGAGCCACCCAGGCGTCCCAGTATTTACATTTTTAATACAGTGAAGTGAACAATAAAAGAATCATTAGATGATATATCACAATGCACTGTCTACTTACATGTCTAATGATATAATCTGACTTATAGTAGTAAAAATAGTATCAAAAATAGAATATTTTCTTACTCTGAATTTTCATTTTCTATCACTGTTCACATATATTTATAATTGGTTTTTCTTCAGTTCTTCTATAGACTCAAACTGATTTCATTATGATTCAATATATGAGTTTGCCTTAATGTTTATTACAGTAGGGGACCTCTATATCTGGCAGCTATTGTCTCAGATTCTAAGTGATCACAGATTTCCATTGATCCAAGAAGAACATTACTTCATAAAAGGGGTTGCAATTCATGATGACTCCAAAGTGATGTCTTGGTAAAATTGGATTTCTATATTTTCAAAATCATTAATTATCTGGACATGTTTAAAAAGTTGAAGGTTAAAATTTATGTATGTTATAAATTTAACAGAAATGAATTTCTTTGTGGGAACTATCTGATCAACTTAAGAATGCTACTATTGGAAAGTCTTTGACTTTTCCCTGATTTAAAAAGTTCATCAAAACATTCAGCTAGCATATTTGGCTTTCTCTGATGTTTCTATAATCATAATATTGATATATGAACAGAATCTGTGCAAAAACAAAGGTAGATAAAAGTTGGGAGTTAAAAAAATGTCTTAAACAACAATAATTATTTTTTTTTATGACTTAGAATTTTTATAGGGTAATTTACCATGCTAAGTAAAATTTTCAGTCATTCTCAAATAAAAAAAAATGAAACTTTCTAAGAGATTTGAGAGAATAGGTTTTGTTGTTGTTGTTTTGATTTTGTTTTTCTCTTGATAGAGCATATATTTATAAAACTGAACAAGAAGTGGGTATGTGTCTCAGTCCGTTCCGTATCTAACTTTGGCTCAGCTCATATCTCCGGGTCCTAGGATTGAGTCCTGCATTGGACTTCATGCTCAGTGCGGAGTCTGCTTATCCCTCTCCCTCTCCTCCACCTCCACTGCTGCTATATCTCCCTTAAATAAATAGATAAAATCTTAAAAAAAAATGATCATGAAGAGTGTCCTTTGCTATATATCTGAGTTCAAGAAGCTAGTTTTGTAATCTTGAAAAACTGTCAAAGAAAACACCATCAAAAAGAAAAATAACATAGATCAATGGAACAGAATAGAGAGCCCAGAAATAGACCCTCAACTCTACAGTCAACTAATCTTCGACAAAGCAGGAAAGAATATCCAATGGAAAAAAGACAGCCTCTTCAATAAATGGTGCTGGGAAAACTGGACAGCCACATGCAGAAAAATGAAATTGGACCATTTCCTTACACCACACACAAAAATAGACTCCAAATGGATGAAGGACCTCAATGTGCGAAAGGAATCCATCAAAATCCTTGAGGAGAACACAGGCAGCAACCTCTTCGACCTCAGCCGCAGCAACATCTTCCTAGGAACAACACCAAAGGCAAGGGAAGCAAAGCAAGGGCAAAAATGAACTATTGGGATTTCATCAAGATCAAAAGCTTTTGCACAGCAAAGGAAACAGTTAACAAAATCAAAAGACAACTGACAGAATGGGAGAAGATAGTTGCAAACGACATATCAGATAAAGGACTAGTGTCCAGAATCTATAAAGAACTTAGCAAACTCAACACCCAAAGAACAAATAATCCAATCAAGAAATGGACAGAGGACATGAACAAACATTTCTGCAAAGAAGACATCCAGATGGCCAACAGACACATGAAAAAGTGCTCCATATCACTTGGCATCAGGGAAATACAAATCAAAACCACAATGAGATATCACCTCACACCAGTCAGATTGGCTAAAATCAACAAGTCAGGAAATGACAGATGCTGGCGAGGATGTGGAGAAAGGGGAACCCTCCTACACTGTTGGTGGGAATGCAAGCTGGTGCAACCACTCTGGAAAACAGCATGGAGGTTCCTCAAAATGTTGAAAATAGAACTGCCCTATGATCCAGCAATTGCACTATTGGGTATTTACCCTAAAGATACAAACGTAGTGATCCAAAGGGGCACGTGCACCCGAATGTTTATAGCAGCAATGTCCACAATAGCCAAACTATGGAAAGAACCTAGATGTCTGTCCATCAACAGATGAATGGATCAAGAAGAAGTGGTATATATACACAATGGAATACTATGCAGCCATCAAAAGAAATGAAATCTTGCCATTTGCGACAACATGGATGGAACTAGAGCGTATCATGCTTAGTGAAATAAGTCAAGCAGAGAAAGACAACTATCATATGATCTACCTGATTTGAGGAAGTGGTGATGCAACATGGGGGTTTAAGTGGGTAGGAGAGGGTAGGAGAAGAATAAATGAAACAAGATGGGATTGGGAGGGAGACAAACCATAAGTGACTCTTAATCTCACAAAACAAACTGAGGGTTGCTGGGGGGGAGGGGGTTTGGGAGAAGGGGGTGGGATTATGGACATTGGGGAGGGTATGTGCTTTGGTCAGTGCTTTGAAGTATGTAAACCTGGTGATTCACAGACCTGTACCCCTGGGGATAAAAATATATGTTTATAAAAAATAAAAAATTAAATTAGAAAAAAAAAACCTTAAAAAAAAAGAAAAAAAAAAAAAAGAAAAATAACCCCAGATTAATCAGGAACAGAGAAAAAAGTGAGAAAATAACTCTTGTTGCTATAGCTTAACAAGTCACTACATCTATTTCCAGCACTATGTTACATGCATATACCTACTGCTTCAATAATTACTTCTTAAGAAAGATTGATATAGAAGAAGAATAAAAATAATACAAATTGAATGCACACATGATAATATTCAATTTAGAGGAGAATATTATTGCATAACAAAACAAATTCTCAATACATTTTTTGAATGAATTTTATTTACTGAGTTGTAAACATTATACAAATCAGCATTTATCAAAGAAAGGTATTAAGCATAATACATTGTGTTTCTCTTTAGAATAAGCACAAGATGTGTGCATCTTTTTAAATGTTCACAGTACCAAAATTCTACCATTTACTCAAGATCTCTTCTACCATAAAGTGTGATATTTAAATAGATAACCATGCTGGTACACTGATTCTCCAGTTTGAAGCTGTTTTTAAGAGAAATTACTTTTTCCAAGTTAATTGTTAGGAACATATGCTAGTGAAGCAAAATAAGTTCTGAATAAGATTTATACTTTATCCAACAGGAGAATACAATTAGAGAGTAATCTCTGGAAGTCATTTTTAAAATCCCACTTTACACTCCTGTGAATTTGCCTTTGGGAAGACATAGGATAGAATGTATCTTCTTGGCAAAAATACAGATATTAACATGTTGTTTTAGGCAGATGTTGTCCCAGATGTAGAAGAAGATTTAAGATGCGCTCTGGCCAAGCAACAGAAATTACTCTCACAGATGAGTAAGCATCCATACCAAACACACTGTTACCAGCCTGTATTTGTGTGTAACAGATAATGAAAAACCATCTGTCCATTGCAGTAATTTGCCAAAAGGACAACCCAATATACTACTTGATTTCTCTATATTTAAAAATAAAATAACAAACAGTATCTCTTATCACAGCTCTTTTTTTTTTTCTGTAATATTTAAAATAAAGTGCTCTCCAAACACCTGGAAAAAAATGAGTTAGGGAAAGATGCATTTTGTGGTTCATAATGAAAACAAAACTTCTAATTTTCATGCAAAAGAAAATAATGTTTGTTCTTAGTAAATTCTTTTTACCTTTTTTTCCCAACAGTTTTATTTTTTAAGCAATTTTAGAATTACAGAAAAATTGAGCAGAAAGGGTTTAAAAATTTTAATGATGTGTATCCACCATCACAGTATCATACAAAATAATTTCCCTTTTCTTGCCCTTAATTTCCCCTATTATTAATATCTTGCATTCACGTGGTACATTTGTTAGACTTGAACTAATATTGACATATTATAATTAACATTTATAGCTTATAGTATATTTCTCTATGTTGTATACATCTATGAGATTTGCCAAATGCATAATGTCAAATGGTGACCATTACATTACAGAATACAGAATATTGTCATACAGAATAGCATCACTGCTCTGAAAACCCCCTGCACTCAGCCTATTCATCACTTTCTCTTAGCCCCCTCAGTCTCTGGACAAACACTGATATTTTTGCTGTCTTTATGGCTTTGCCTTTCCCAGAATACCCTATAGTATGTAGCCTTGGAATCACACAATATTTTTATTTTAGATTAATAATGTTTAGATCAATAATTTTAGATTGACATCTTCCACCTTGCGATATGCATTCACTTTTCCTCTGCATCTTTTCATGCCTTGATAGCTCATTTCCTTTTTATCAATAAATTTACACATACTTATATATCCATGATCCTACCACTTCCATCAAGATAGGTAGTGTATCTATAATTCCCCCAAACTTCTTTCTTCCATTTTTTAAATAATACACTAAGACTATTTTTGAGAAGTTTTAGATTTACATAAACATTGTGTGAAAATATCCAGAGTTCCCATAGACCTCCTTTGTGCAGCCCCAATTTCTCCTGTTATTAATATCTTACATTAATGTAGGACATTTCTACAATTGTTGAGTCAATATTGATGCATTTTTATTCACTAATGCCCCCATTGTTTACATTAGAGTTAACTCAGTGTTGTACAATCTATGGGTTTTGAAAAATTTTAATGATATGTATCCATCATCACAGTATCATACAGGATAATTTCACTATCCGGAATATCCTTTATGCTCCACTTATTCCTTCCTCCCCACCTTCTTTAAACTTCCAGAAAACACTGATCTTTTTATTGTCTCTATAGTTTTCTCTTTTTCTGAAGGTCATGTCTTTGGGATAATATAGTGCATGACCTTTTCAGAATTGACTCCTTTCACTTGACAGTATTCATTTAAAGTTACTCTTTATCTTTTGGTGGCTTGGAAGTTCATTTCTTTTTATTGCTGAGCTACACTCCATTGTAGGGATATAGCACAGGATGTTATTCTGTTTCCTTATTGGAGGACATCTAGGTTGTTTCTCATTTTTGGCAGTAATGAATAAAACAGCTATACACACTGATGTGCAGGTTTTTGTATGGACATAAGTTTTCAACTTGTTTAGGTAAATACCTAATAACCTGTGATTCCAAATACCTAATAACATGTGATTGCTAGATCATATGATTAAACTATGTTTATCTTTTTAAGAAAGTGCCAAACTGTCTTCCATTTGCTTTTGCAACCAGTGAATTAATTTCCTGTTCCACATCCTTGCCCACATGTAGTGTTGTCAGTTTTTGGATTTTGTGCATTCAAGCAGTTGTCCCATCGCTTTAATTTGAAATTCCCTAGTAATATTTGATGTTGAGCTTCTTTTCATATGCTTATTCACATTTGTATATTTTCTTAGATGAGGGATCCCTTTAGATCTTTTGCTCACATTTTCATTGAGTTGTTTGTTTTCTTATGGTCACTTTAAGAGTTTTTTTGCATATTTTACATACAAATCCTTTAACAGATATGTGTTCTGCAAATATTTTCTTCCATCTGTAGCTGTCTTTTCCTTCTCTTAACAGTGTCTTTCATAGAGCAGAAGTTTTCAATTTTAATTAAGTTCTATGTCATTTTTCTTCTTTAATAGATCATGCTTTTCTGTGTTGTATCTAAAGTCTCTGCCAAATCCAAGGTCAGCTTGGATGTTATTATCTAAAAGTTATTTTCTATAAGTTATTTTATAAAAGTATTAACAGTTTTGTATTTCTACATTTGGGTCATTGTCCATTTCAACTTAATTTTAGTGAAGCTGGAAGGTCATTATATAGACTTATTACTATTATTGTTTTTTGCTTATGAATATCTATTCCCGTACCCTTTTTTGAAAAGACTATCCTTTATCCACTGTGTTGTCTTTGCTCTTTTGTCAAAGATCAGCTGACTATACATCTGTGGTCTATTTTTGGCCTCACTATTCTCATCTATTGGTGTGTTTGTGTATTCTTTTACTATCACCATACTGCCTTGATTATTATAGCTTTATAGTAAGACTGCAGTACAAGAGATTTGGTCCTCTGATTTTGTTCTTAGTATTGTTTCAGCTAACTTGGGTCTTGTGCCTTTCCATATAAACTTTAGAAGCAGTTTGTCACTATTAAGAGAATAACTTTCTGGGATTTCAATTGCTATTGCGTAGATTGCATAGAGTTTTTAAATTGAGAAAAACTGACATATAAATAGTGTAAATCTTCTTATATATGTACATAGAATAACTGTCCATTTTTTTAGGTATATTTTGATTCTTTATTCAGAGTGTTGTAGTTTTCCATATGGAGGTTGGGTTCATATTTTGCTAGATTTATAACTATTATTTCACTATTTTTGTGCTAGTATAAACAGTGTTGTGTTTTTTTTTTAAGTATAATTTTTTATTTTTTGTAAACATATATTTTTATCCCCAGGGGTACAGGTCTGTGAATCACCAGGTTTACACACTTCACAGCACTCACTAGCACTCACAGTGTTGTGTTTTAATTTCAAATCTCAGTTGTTCGTTGTTGGCATGCAAGAAAGTTATTAACAGTGTATCCAGCAAAAATGTAATAATTCCTTATTAGTTCTAGGAATTTTTTGATTGATTTTTTGTTTTTTTCTCATAGAAAATTATGTTATATACCAAACAGATATTTTTGCTTGCTCAGTCTGTATATTTTTTCCCCCTTTATTGCAGTACAGTGTTGAATAGGAATGGAGGGAATGTACATCTTTGCATTGTTTCTGATCTTAGTAAGAAAGCTTCTAGTTCCTCATCATTAAGTATGATGATGTTTGCTACTGGTTTTTCTGAAGTTGTTTTTATCAAATTGAGGAAGGTCTCTAGTCCTACTTTGATAAAAGCATTTATCATCAATGTGTAAGATGTTTTTTCTATATCTGTTGATATGATCATATGATTTTTCTTCTATAGCATTTTACTGTGATGAATTATATTAGTTGATTTTAAAATTTAAACAAATCTTGCATAACAAGAATCAATTTTACTTGGCATTAGTATATAACTTTTTTATATATTGGTGGATTTGACTTGCTAATATTTGTTGAATATATTTGCATTTGTATTCATGAGAAACATTGGTTGTAGCTTTCCCCTCTTGTAATGTCTTTTTCTGGTTTTAGTATTACAGTAAGGCTAACCTCGTAGAATTAGACAGTGTTTCATATGCTTCTACTTCTGGAAAAGATTACAGAAAATTGGTATAATTTCTTCCATGAGTATTTGGTAGAACTTACAACTGAAAACCTCTGGACCTGGCACTTTATCTTTGGGAAGATTATCATTATTTAAATTTCTTTAATAGACATAGGAGTATTCAGATAATTTCTGCATCATTGTGTGAGTTTTGTTACATTGTGTTTTTTTGACAAATTGGTCCATTTTATTTATCAAACTTTGAAGCATAAGGTAGTTCATAATATACCTTTGTTATGCATTTAATGTCCATGGACGCGCTATTGTTGGCCTTTCCTCCAATTCTGATATTATTAATTTGTGTTTGTTTTTTTTTTTTTTTTTTTTTTTGTCACCATGGATAGAGATTTAGCAATTATATTGATCCACAAGTATTATTTGCATATTTTGGGTCACTTATAATTTTCAGTTTTGGAAAGAATACAGTTAGGTATGACATTTTATTGAAGATTTTTGTATTATACTTGCAACTTAGAGAATAATATGTACCCTATAGAGTATATTAAGATATTGTAGAGGTTTTTGCAAGAGAATTCCAAGTTGTAGAGTTCCTTTGCATAGAAACTTGGGAGCAAATCATAGGGTAACTGCAGGTTAACTGGAACATAATATGCATGACAAGAATAGTAGTTCACATCATTAAAAAGATGGGTGAGAGAGAATTTGTGGAAAGATGTGAGTGAAGAGCCAAAAATGTGATGAATAAAATTCAGTGAATTTAAAAGTGAACCAATTAGTTGAGTTTATTTACTCTTTAGAAAGAACTCACTGAAATAGAAATGATTTGAAATAATTTCCTTAACAAGAGTAGTACAGATTTTATATATTTGTTGGTTAATTATAATCAAATTATAGTTTTAATAAACACAGAGTTAAGCTAATTATCACAAGATTAGTACAACCTTTTAAACTGAACTTGTTTACCACTTAAACATATTTAAATAGTTTTCAAAAAACAAACTAAACATGAAATTAATTTTAACAAAATTAAATAGCTTTAAGGTTATAAATTAACAATATGGGGAATAAATAATTAACATTTGAATTTATATGAAATTGTTTTTTTCCTTCCTAAAAAACGGACTCATACAGAAATTCAACTTTATATTTACCTTTTGTAATAGGTATATATTCTTTTTGTTTGTTTAATTTTTTTATTTAAATTCAATTTAGGTAACATATACTGTATTATTAGTTTCAGGGGTAGAGTTTAGTGATTCATCAGTTGCATATAACACTCATAGCTCATTGCATCAAGTATCCTCCTTAATGACCATTACCCAATTCCCCCTACCTATCCCCCCATCTCCTCTCTAACAACCCTCAGTATGTTTCCTAGAGTTAAGAGTCTTTTATGGTTTGCCTCCCTCTTTGTTTTCATTTTATTATTCCTTCACCTCTCTTATGTTCATCTGTTTTGTTTCTTAAATTCCACATATGAGTGAAATCACATGGTATTTGTCTTTCTTTGACTGACTTATGTTGCTTAGTATAAACCCCTTTAATTCCATTCACATCATTGCAAACAGCAAGATTTCATTCTTTCTGGGGTTCCTGGTTGGCTCAATGGGTTAAGGCCTCTGCCTTTGTCTCAGGTCATGGTCCCAGGGTCCTGGGATCAAGCCTCATATTGGACTCTCTGCTCGGTGGGGAGCTTGCTTCCCCCTCTCCACCTCCTCTCTCTCTCTTTGCCTGCCTCTCTGCCTACTTGTGAGCTCTGTCTGTCAAATAAATAAATAAAATCTTAAAAAAAAAAAAAAGATTTCTTTCTTCCTAATGGTTAAGTAATATTCTTGTGTGTGTGTGCATGTGTGTGTGGCGGGGTGGGGAGGTCAGTGTGTGACTTCTTCTTTATCCATTCTTCTGTCAATGGACTTCTTGTCTCTTTCCATATTTTGACTATTCTGGACATTTCTGCTATAAATATTGGGATTAATATGCCACTTCAAATCACTATGTTTATATCTTTTGGATATATACCTAATAGTGCAATTGTTGGGTCATAGGGCAGTTCTATGTTTAATTTTTTGAGGAACCTCCGTACTGTTTTCTACAATTGCTGCAGCAGTTTGGATTCCCTCCAACAGTATAAGAGGGTTCCCTTTTCTCTACATCCTCACCAACATCTATATTTTTTTCCTGAGTTGTTAATTTTAGTCATTCTGACCAGCATGAGGTAGTATCTCATTGTAGTTTCTATTTGTATTTCCCTGATAGTGAGTGATGATGAGCATCTTTTCATGTGTCTGTTGGCCATTTGTATGTCTTCTTTATAGAAATATCTGTTCATGTCTTCTGCCCATTTCATGACTGGATTTTGTTTGTTTGTTTGTTTTGGGGGTGTTGAGTTTGATAGGTTCTTTATAGATCTTGGATACTAGCTTTTAACTTATCCCCATCTCACATTTAGGGTTTTTATCTATTTTTAATTTATTTTTCTGTGTAGTCTAGGAAAGTGGTCTAGTTTCATCTTTTTGCATGTGGTTGTCCAATTTTCCCAACGCAATATTTTGAAGAGACCATCTTTTTTTTTTTTTTCCATTGAATATTCTTTCCTGCTTTATCCCAAAGAGTTGGAGGTCCACTTCTGGTAGTATAGTTGAGATGCTGATGGTGTCTATCACAGGTGACTCCTTGAACCACTAAGATATACTGGTGATTACTTATGTTAACTTTACTCTGAGGACCTACAACTATTCCAGATGGAGGCTGGTTGCAATTTCTATAAAATAACTTATAAAAAGAAGGGCAGAAAAAAATTAGATGAATTACTGTCCTCATTACTACAGCTTGTCCCCAAACCACACCTGGCATTTATCATCTTCTTCCTCAACATTCATTCCAGACTTGCCTCACACTTGGGCAGGATTTCTGCTCATCTCATTGTTGCCTGGTGTCTTAAGCTAGACATAGATAGTTCTGGTGTCCAAGAAGTTTATTGCTCTGTCTTTCATACAGGGTCTTTTTCTATTTGCTTAGTGTGTTTTTGTTTTTGTTTTTTTGGTATAGTTGCTTCTTAGTGAGCCATGATGTAAATAACAAAGATCTGAATGCTAGGTGCCCTCAGAGATTCATTCACCTGCTTTTTCTCTGGATTTGTCTCTGCTCTTCCAGTCCTGAATCTTCTAGACCACTTACTGTCCATCTAAGTGAGCTATGAACTACTGTATATTTATATAGTTCTCTCTTATCTTTTCTTATCTTGTTTATATTACATCTTCTTGTAGCTAGGTTGATTACTCATATTTCTAAGTTCAGTCCAGTGGCAGTGTTTTTCTTCACAAGTGCCTTTTAGGCCTGCCGTGATAGGGACTATATTATATATGTAGATGCATGCATACATGCATATGAAAATTTATATTTTATATATATTAAAATCAAATAATGTATATTAAAATTAAATATCAATTATTTTATTTTTATGTATTATATATTTATATATTTAAATAAATATATTTAGTTTTGAGGGAAAGAGAAAATTGGCTCACATAATTGTGGAGACCTGATATGTTGAATATCTACATGGTAGACAGGCAGGTTGGAGACCAGGGAAAAGTAATAGCTTAAATCCAAAAACTGTCTGCTATCAGAATTCCTTCTTGCTTACAGAGGTCAGTCTAATTTTATCAAGATCTTCCACTGATTAAATGAGGTCCAGCCACATTATGGATAGCGATCTGCTTTATTCAAAGTCTATCAATTTAAATGTTAATCTCTTCCAAAATCACCTTCACAGAAATGTCTAGAATAATATTTGGCCAAATGCCTGGGAAATGTTTCCTGACAACTTGACAAATAAAGTAAATCATCACAGGCACTAATTATCAAGTGCATCCTTCACTATCAGCTCACAGGGAGTCATTCACAGACTATAGCTATTAGGTGCAGGAAAAGAATTATAGCAAGACAAATATATGCATTGAGGAGGAAGGACGGGTTCCATCATTTTCAAATCTAATTATTTCAGCTGACACTAGAGTGCCCAATTTCATACCAGCATGTCATATAATTTCTTTGCCTTGGGTCATCTGGATCTGTTCAGACCCAATCCTGAATATGCCATTTCCATTGTGAAAGATTTATGCTGTACCCACACTTTTAGCTTAGTGGACCTGTGAATATTCAACACATGTCATTGAGCTTCTAGAAGAAACATACTCACTTAAGGTCTCAGAGTCAGACATGTGGTGTCTATTAATATTAATAGCATGCTGGAAGCTGCTTTCTAAATTATAAATAATTTTTTTGAATATGGCATAGCCTAAAATCTTATGCTATGACTTCCATATTGGGGACAGCCAGAGATTCTACAGAATGTTCTTATGACACTGAAAGTACCATATGACCTTTAGCAGGTCACATAGTCCACCTGTCAGTAATAATTGAACTATGACCGAACCTAGAGAAAAATCCTCTCTTGTGGAGGGCTCCACTTAAAACTATCCACCTTCCAAATACAAGCTACATTCACAAGTGTTATATTCATCATTTTCACATTCCAAAGAAAATAATCAAGTACTGTGACTCTTTCTTATTGATAGAAGTGCAGCATACTTTAACTTCATTTCACTTTGGTAGGTAGACATGCCTTAGCGTATGCCATAAATCTGGGTTTTCTAAAACTTTTTATTGTGGCAGACCCATGAACAGTCTACATATGGCCCCTCATTGTCTTTGCACATCATACTGGGGCATCTCAAATGTTTATCTCTTTGTATTCTCAAGTTCAATTGCAAAATGCCATCATAATAATGAAACAGTGTCTTGTCAGCATTAAGTCAATATGGCCAAATTTCACTTGTTCTGTATTTAGATAGAGATAAATAAGGCTTGCTTTGCCCTAGAGAAAGATCTTTGGTTAGTTAAAACTACTTTATATTCCATTTTGACAAAAATTAGAAGGAACATATTCACTAGACCAAAAGACATTGCATCAGAACACATGTTGTAGGGGTGCCTGGGTGGCTCAGTGGGTTTAGTCTCTGCCTTCAGCTTAGGTCATTATCTCAGGGTTCTGGAATTGAGCCCCGAATTGGGCTCTCTGTTCAGCAGGGAGCCTGCTCCCCCCTCTCTCTCTCTGTCCGCTGCTCTGCCTACTTGTGATCTCTCTCTCTCTCTGTCAAATAAATACTTTTTTTTTTTTTTTAAAGAACATATGTTGCAGTAAAGATTCTACACTTACAGAGCAGCCACAGTTAAGACTACACCATCATCTCTCATGATAACCTAGTCTGGATGTATACAACCAGTAAATTTCATGTGTACCTCTGGATTGATTAGATCTTTTAGGGTGGCATTAATGTCTGTCATTTTACTTGAGATGTGCTATTGTTTCTGATTTACCATGTTGGCTGTAGGAGTTTCAAAAGTTTCCAATTCTTCTGATATAAATTTTTATTCCTCCACATGAAGGAAACCAATGTAAAAGTCTGCCATTTTTCAAATAAATCCATGCCAATCATTTGCATAGGGACAGGAGAGAGAACTATAAAAAGAACTCTATACATCCATTTCAAATTAGACCTGGCCCATGGCTATACTTATCACATCATGTTCATATACTCCCATTCTAGTGAGGAATATTGAATTTCATTTTGGTTCACCTGGTGTTAGTTTTAGCTGAGATATTCATAGAAGATTCTAGTTAATCCATTGCCCTCAATATGTATTAATCTTTTGTGGAATAGTTACAAAATATACTCCATGAGCATTTTAGGGTCATTGTTAAAAAGAATTTGTCCTTTTCTTCAATCAGCTGACTCTGGATCTGAGAATTGGCTCAGTTCTGGAGATTGAGTTAGGCATCATTACTTTCTATTATAGCAGTAACTATTAGCCATTAGCACACCCACTCTTAATATTTTATGGTTTCATAAGGAAGCAGACAAAACCCCCACATTTTGTTGTGTATCTTTTACATCCCTAAAAATACCATAACTCTATTTGCCAATACCACAGAACCCTGTAAGTCAAGGATCTCTATTTGCTGTTGCAGTCTTGCTGGTCAATGCAGTACTTTTTGTCTGCCTTCTCATGGATGGATGATCCTACCTATTCTCTTGTCATCTCTTTTCTTATTTGACATCATTATTCTCAAGTTTGAAGCAGCAATTCTAACCAAATAGAAAACTATTTAACGGCATTTACTTAAATTAATAATGTCTTGATATCAATAAAATCTCACTGATCTAGATTTATGGTACACATCCTGTGATCCAGCACTTTCAAAATCAATTCCCAAGCATGTCTTCACGGTTCTTTATGGAATGTATTAGCTATACCATATAGATTTCTTTGCTGAATAATCATGTTTCTCCTTCTAGTAGGGTTATAACCACTTAGGCCATGGTGACTCTGTTTTAAGAGCGTTAAGTGGGAAATGGGGACACCATTAGATACACATAATCTTGTAAGATAGTTTTTTTTTTCCCAAATGAAACCAACTGAATGCTCTGCAGATACTGAGAAAATGTTCTCTTCTAAAAATTGTGAAGGGACTATTCCTTCCAACCCAAAGTTTCAAGGATTCTTGGGAATAATTTTTAAATACATACAGAAAAATATTTATTTTTATTTTTATTTTTTTAATATTTTTTATTTTTTATAAACATATATTTTTATCCCCAGGGGTACAGGTCTGTGAATTGGGAGGGAGACATAGAGAAAAATATTTTAATCCTTGCTTCAGGTCTGCTCCCTTCATTTTAATGTCCTCACTTCATTTTAGGGGTTTTTCAGAAAATATAAGTTTGGTTTCCTGTAAAACTCTTTCATACTTAAAATCACTTCTAAGGCCAAATTTACAATAGAATCAGCCCTATCACTGCAGGACAAAAAATTATTTTATTTTAGTTTTTGGTTTTTTTTTATTTTTTATTTTTTTAACTTTTAAAAAAGATTTTATTTCTTTATTTGATGGAGAGAGAGAGAGCTAGTGAGAGTGAGAACATATTAATTTTTTTATTATTATTTTTTAAATACAACAGAATGTTTAATGAGCAAATTTGTCTTAGCAAATATGAAACTTCCACAGAGAGAAGAGGGACAGGGGCCATGGGGCTGGGGTACAGGTCAGGGAGACTAAAGAGGAGAGTCAACTATGTAAGAAACCAGGGAGGGCTCGGGGACCAGAGGCCAGGAGGACGCGAGCTGTGGTCCTGGAAAGGGAGAAGGCAGGGTACTGGGCGGACAACAAAATTAAAAATAGTTTGGCCATAAAATATAAACACACTATGTTTCTACAGTGGGGAAAAGGAGGAGGAGGGGAGAAGGGAGAAGAAGAGAGGCTGTTCTGGGGAGGGTCTGTGGGGGTCCTACCCCGCCCCACTGAGCACCTCCTCCCCACCCAGAGGAAGAATAAGGCTTCCTTCTGAGCAGGAAGCTCAGTTTAGGGATGGATCCCTGGACCCTGAGATCATGACCTGAGCTGAAGTCACATGCTTAAGGACTGAGTCACCCAGGAACCCCCATAAGAGTTATTTTATTTATTTATTTTTTTTGTTTGTATGTTTGTTTGTTTGTTTTAATTTTTAAAAATTTTTTTAAATAAACATATAATGTATTTTCAGCCCCAGGGTTACAGGTCTGTGAATCTCCAGGTTTACACACTTCCCAGCACTCACCATAGTAAGAGTTATTTTAAATATTACTTTGAAATCCTTTGGCATTCAAGTTGTGTTCTAAATGTTCAGTTTGCTAAATTTAGTCTGATTTTTTCATACCATTGGGCTTCCATGGCAATTAGTAGCAGCCAACCCATTTTATAATAATGAAAATAACCATTGTCTCCATCTTCCAAACATCTAAGTAAGTACTATCCAGTATAGCCCTGCTACTCACATCCAATGCCAACCCCCACAGATGAAAGTGCTAGTAATTTTCATTGTAAAAATGCCAGAAAGCATCACACTTCACTTAGCTTCAACAAAGTTGTTGGCATGTAGTCAGCACTATTAATCTCCCACTCTGTGTGTCTACTGGTAGGAGTATTTCAAATACCAAGTGCCTGAGGCTGGGTTTCCCCAAACACAGACTTTAAAACAGATCTCAAAAAACATTCTGAGAGTTAGCTACAGGAGTCATCTATAGGTGAGTGGAGAAATGAAAAAGGAGATGAAGAAAATAAATTCAAGATATAAATATATGGGAACATATATATTAAAATATATGCATTTATATATAATATATAGATATACAATATACTATATATATGTATATAAATATATGGGAAACTAGGACTCTGTTTTGTTAGGGAACTCTGGTACACAGTATAGAACAAGGTTCAGTGTTGTCTCAAAGGGCAGATTTATGTTCATTGTCAGTGAAATTTACCTTAACTGCCCTATATTATCAGCTAAACTTACAGATGACTTATTAGGAAGTCATCAGTGTATATGAGAATAGTAAGGGCACCACCAGCTTTTGATATACCTATAATGCTAATATATTTCTCCTAATAATAATTTCATTTTAAAAAATGTGAAGTATATGTGATTGAGGCTAATTGCACATTAACTGAGTATCATTTGAAAATTATCTAGATTTTAATAAATGTAAAGATTAGTTATTTAATTCAAAATTTGTGTTCATCCTTTAAAAATATATTTCAAATACCAGGAGTTGCTGGGTGGCCCAGTTAGTTAAACAACTGACTCTTGGTTTTGGCTCAGGTTATGATCTCAGGATTTTGAAATTGATCTCCTCATCAGGCTCCACACTCAGTGTAGAGTCTCCTTAAGACTTTCTCCCTCTCTCTTTGTCCATTCCCACTGTACTCTCTCACTTTCTCTCTAAAATAAATAAATCTTTAAAAATTTATCATATCAATATTCTGTTTCTAGAAATATACTTTCAAGGTTTTATTTAAAAATGTAAAATTATGATTAAATAAAATTTCACAATATTATTTTCATATTGAAAATACTTAAAATTAAAACTTTTCTGTGATAAAGTCTAGAAGAGAAGGATGATAAAGTAGTTTTATGAAGTGTCTCTGTAACAAAGTCAAAACATGAATTTTGTGATGGTTAAATTAAGTTATTGTTTAAATTCTCTCAGAAGACTATGAAATCAACAAAGTGTAGATTCATGAACTTTTAAAAGTGACTAATGTATAAAACTTTAAAAAAAACAATTTTAATTTATATATTTTATTTCAAATTAATACATTTTAGTGTAGAAGATATTATTTGCAAAGCAAGATACATTGTTTCAATTCACTTATTTATTCAAGAAATAATTTTACTAAATTTCTTTGTATTAAATTGTAAGGAAGAGAAGTCATGGTCCTTTATGGAAAGATAAGAAAGGATAATGTTTGTTTTTATTTTGAGTAATGATAGTTGAAGATAATGAAAAAGGACAAATACAGAGAGAAAAATCTTTTTTATTCAAGAAATTGTACAGAGAGTAAAGCATCAAATTTATGTAGTTAGCTTTTTAAACCTTTGTTGTAAAGAACAATAGACAAATGGATTACAAATAGAACAGGAGTAGACAGATGAAGATTGAAGTCTAGAGCAAATTTATAAGCTTTAAGGAAGTATTCCATAGAGTGTGAGAGACGACTGGTGGAAGAGATAGAGTGTATGTAAACAAGTCAATCCCGTAAAAAGGCAAAATAAAGTATCATTGGGAAAATTCATAGAGAAACACGTCTCACTATGAGAGGAATTTTTATGGTAATACCTAGTGAGAAAGTAATGATGAATGCATATTCCAGAATTTTTCTAAGGTTGGGGACAGAATGACAGAAGAGCTCTTATTTGATAACTTCTATATTTTTAGTGAAACAAGAAGCAAAGTAATCTGAGACTGACTAATTCAATTATTTAATGAGGAAAAAGTTTCAAAGAGAAAGGTATTGAATTCGTATTTAGATTATCAGAAAACCATATCAGAATTATTAAGAAGAATTGAAAGCTTTTATAATTTGAGATTGTTATCTTATTTTGAAAGGAGTTTCTCCAGCTTTGTCAGTTTCTGCCAAAATACTTGGATATATGTACATACTCATGGTTGAGTCATACAGGATGTTGTCAGGTGAGTAAAATGGAAGAAAAGGAGCGAAGCTAAATCTATTTTCAAAAGATGATTTTATTTATGGGACACTGAGTCTAAATGATAAATAAGTATAGAAAATGTCATCAGAAAGTTGAGAATGTAATGGATTGAGGAATTAAGAGAGGATTTTAAAAATTGTGGTTAACATATTTGAGTAGCTGGGATAGGAAAATGTTTTTGGTTTAAATTTGGGAAGCTGAAGTTTGAGGGTTTTGTATAATAAAATCTGGTCAATGATAAATACAAAGGTATTTGGAGTGGTGGAATTAAAAGGAAATGTATTAGTAATGAAGAAGAGGTAAAAAAAATAAAAGAAGTCAAAGGACTAAGAAACCAAAATACATGAAAATAAATGTAAATTACTTCAAATTACAAAAAAAAATCCTAAGTTATGACTTAAGTGTATAAAACTTCTCCACAAATCAAATAATTAGGATTATCATCATACTTTCAAAAAGGAACAACACAAATTTATTGTGAAACCATGTTCCTGTAGTTGTAAACACTCTTCCCAATCATTCATAAGTAATCACCCTAAGCATCCTAATTTGTACTTAAGTGTAATGATCACATAAAATAATTATCTAAACTCTAGGAGTAAAGTTTATCTTTATGTCTCCAAAATCTTTCATTTTATAATATGCATAGTTTTATATTCCATACATAATACTGTTCAGTTCTTTATCCTTGGCCAGTGTGCCAGGGCCTACTGCGTAAGTAACTAAAGAGTTATGCTTCATCTAAAAAAGAAAACCACTAATATAAATAATTAGAAAAATATGTTAAACACAAAATATTTCAATACAATTTCATAGACAATAGTATTAATTGGCTTTAATGTGTCACACTCTGTATTTGTTTTTCCCGTAGAAAATTATAATACTTATTGCACCAACTGAGTAGACAAATCATTGAAAATAACACTATTTCTTGCCTTGAGTCAGAGAAAATTTTCATTATTATTCAACAGTTTAAAACAGTTTAAAAACAGTTTAAAAACGTCCTGTATTCATCTCCAGATTTAAAGAACATTTTGAGATGTAAGCTAGGTTGTGGTTTTTTTTGTCTTTTTTTTAAATTTATTTTTTAATTTTTTTTATTTTTTTATAAACATATATTTTTATCCCTAGGGGTACAGGTCTGTGAATCACCAGGTTTACACACCTAGGTTGTGTTTATTATAGGAGTTTTGTCATGTTTTACCATCTAAAATTGACCTTTCCCAAATATCATTTCAAAATACATAAAACAAACTTTTAAAGTAGGGTACTTTTCCTTTTGAATGTGAAATTTAAATAAATAGGATTCTAGGAAGTGTTCTTAATTAAAGTTTTTAATCTTGGTGTTTAAATTTGTTTTGGGGTGTTTATGTTAAAACAATTGCTGTCAGCAATCATTAATTTGAATAACAGTAAATGGTTCCTTGTGAGCCCTGGTTATCAAATCCTTATCATAGCAAATGAATATTTTGCATTCTCAGAAGTGCCACAAGGGAAGTTATGGATTATTGCAGGTAAAATAAGGCACACACAACTGATAAATTATTGAACACTACATCTGAAACTAATGATGTACTATAAATTGGCTAATTGAATTTAAAAAAGACAGACAGACTACTAGAATTTTTTCTTATTCTCACTTACCTTCTATTAAGTAGAATATTCAAAGTAATAAGTGTGGAACATTTGCCCTGCCTTCTTCTTGTTAAATTTTACCTTCCTAGCAGAGCAAGTTGGCAAACAAGTACAGAAATAGATAACCACGGGTCTAATTCTGGGAGAGGAGCTCAGCACTCATCAAACTATAATCTACAAGCACTAGGAGGATAATATAACATTGTGAATGTTAAACTGTAGTGATTTCAAATCATAGGAGATCTGAAAACTCCCTAATATTTCTCTGAATTCTTGAGCATTTTTTATCTTTAAATTCTCCTCAGACTCTGTGTATCTGCTTGCATTAGTCTGGTCACGGCCTTGATTCTTGTTAATCCAGATATCAAAGCTCCTTTTCCAATCTATCCCAAATCCACCCATATATACAACTTCATATTTTTTTATTGAGTGAAACAATATATACTAAAATTCAAGGGAACTTGACAGTAAAATAAGGAAGACTGGATTTCTTTGTAAACATATGTCTAGTAAAAACTTCTGGTCCCTCACTGACCCTTCATTTTAGTACATTTTCTCTTATTCTGCTCCTTTCATATTCCCTGTTTTCCTTTCTTTCCTTTCTCTTCTTCAAAAGAAGCACACAATGTATTTTCCCTCATTTGTCTTGACCATCAGTTTAGCTATTCTCCTAATTCTGTTGACTGTTACATACATTTATTAAATCATGTATTTATTTTTTATTTAGGGAGCATAAGCAGGAGAAGCAGAGAGAGAGGAAGAGTCTCACACAGACTCCATTCTGAGTGTGGAACTTGAAGTGGGACTCAATTTCACAACCCTGAGATCAATACCTGAGCTGAAATCAAGAGTCAGATGCTTACCTTACTGAGCCATTCAGGTGTCCCTGTTATATCTTTTTAAATCCTTTTGTCTTTCCTCCTGTATTAATTTTAGAGGGTTGTCATAACAAATTACCATAACCTAATGGCTCAAAACGATGTAAACTTATTCTCTCACAGTTTGGAGAATAGAAATCCAAAGTCAAGGTGTTTGCAAGGCCATGTTTCCTCTAAAGGCTCTAAGGAATATTTCTTCCTTGTCTCTTGTAGCTTCTGGTGGCTTCTGGAATTCGTTGACTTGTGGATGCATAACTCCAGACTTTCTTCTATTTTCACATGACCTTCTCTTCTTCCTGTGTCTTGTGTTGTCCCTCTTTTATCTCTTATAAAAACATTTATTATTGTTTTAGGGCTGTAAAATACTTGATTTAGGGTATTTGAGTAATCTAGGGTGATCTTAAGATTTTTAACTTAATTAGACTTTCAAAGATTGTTTTTCCAAATAAAGTCCTGTTTACAGGTTCAAAGGATTAGGAAACAGGCCACTGTTCTGAGGACCACTATTCAATCCACTATGCCACCTTTCCAAAATGCATATTCAAGGGACTGCTTATAAGATTATTTTCTTCCCTAAATAGTATCTATGTATGCTGAAAATTCATACCATAAAATTTTCATACCATAAAATTTTCACTCCTTTACAGTAATTCAGGTGTATGAAGTCTGGAAAACGTGGAGTTAAGATTAGTCTGTGTGTGATAAGGGCAAATGTGTGAAAATAGAAGCAACCACGGGAACTTTTATAGGAATTTGATTGTTAAGCAATTATTGCCAAAAAGTTGTTTGTAATTCTGACTTTCATAATCACTTTAACTTTCAATACTGAATACTGCTTAATCTTTTTTTTTTTTTCCCCTATCATTTGTGTGCTTTTAAAATATCTGACTCAGGGGTGTCTGGCTGGCTCAGTGGGTTAAGCTTTTGCCTTCAGCTCAGGTCATGGTGTCAAGGTTCTGGAATTGAGCCTAGCATTAGGCTCTCTGCTCGGCAGGGAGCCTGCTTCCCCCCTCTCCCTCTGCCTGTGTCTCTGCCTACCTGTAATCTCTCTCTCTCTCTCTGTTAAGCAAATAAAAAATAAAAAATCTTTAAAAAATAAAATAAAACATCTGATTCAGTCTTTGCTTTGTTCTTTTATTACAGGAAGGGAATCAAACTAACCTTCTTGTGAATATTGAGAAGCTGAGCACCAAAAAGGGGAACCACATAATCTACTCAAATGGTGCCTTTTTTTTTTTTTCTTTTTTTCCTCACTCTTCTCCAGTTAGATAGAGAAGGGATGATCAAGTTTGATCTGTGATCACAGCTGAAATTCATACAGCTGTGGCTAAAGAATTCACAATGTTTAAACAGAGTCAGACCATGCTATAGGATATACCACTTTGTGAGTAAAAAACAACAGAATTTCATTTCGTGAACTGCTCAAAAACTGAATTCATCTTGTCTGTTATCTCATAATGACCTGCAGGTGTGTAGCTGACAGCTGCCAGAGCTCCACTTTGCAGGAAATGGGAATGTAGTGCTAGGCACGGGGTGGCTGAAGCACCAAGAATGTAGGATAAATGTGGTGACATACATGGAAAGAAAGAAAGGTGCGTTTAGCCCCAGGCGGTTACTTGGAAGCATCTCTCTCTTCATTTGGCTGGTAGTTACATGAGTGTGTTCAGTTTGTGACAGTTCATCAAGTTGTGTACTTACTTCCGTTTATGAATGTGAGTAAAATGTTAGAAACAAATATCTAAATTCAAGTATTTTTTTAAAGTAAATATTATTCTTTTGCCTAGGGCTTTTATTGTCTTCTAAATAAGGTTCTTCATAAATTTCATGACAAACCATTTTGATATTTTTAAAATTGAAGACAACTTCCCTGCCAATGACACAGTATCACTTATCTTTTTTTGTAGAATTACTGTCTTTTTAGAAGTTAGGGTTTCAACCTAGTAGCAATAGTATCTACATAGACTCAGATAATAGTTTCTAATACCGATATCCTATAAAAGGAACCAGGGCTTGTTGTAAAATGACTGATACTAGGCCTGGGGCAAGATGCTGGGTGGCTAGTCATTAAGCTGCTGCCTTCAGCTTAGGTCATGATCCTGGGATCCTGTGATGGATGGACCCCATGTCAGCCTCCCTGCTCAGCAGGAGAGGCTGCTTCTCCCTCTGCCTGATGCTTCTCCTACTGATGCGCTCTCTCTCTAATAAGTAAAATTAAAAAAAAAAAAAAAAAAGACTGGGGCAAAAAATATGCAAGATGAGCCTAAAGAGTCTTTTTATATCAGAAAGTAAGGAATTACAAACACACACACACACACACACATACACACACCGCACATGATGAAGGTATATCAAAGGGACATGGAAGGAAGCCAACTGAAAGGGCTCTCCATGGCCAAAACTGGAACCATTTGAGCAACAAAATAACTTTAGTAACATTCTAATGCAAAGAATAAAATTGATGTATATGAATATGTGTAAATATAAATCAATTATCAAATGGGTAAATACATGAGGGAGAATAGACAAATATTCTGTACACAACTGTGGGTTTCCCATACTGACCTCCTTCTAAAGAGTACAGTATGGAGATAGAAGAGAAAAAAATAGTAACTTTACAGTGTAGAAACCTGGCAAACATTATCTCAACTATGTGATAAAGGTTTATGTCATCAGTGCTAAGTTGTTATGATGAGGTAAGCTAATACTTTGCCTCTATGATCTTCCTCCCAAAAACCCACAATCCCAGTCTAATCATGAGGAAAATATAAGACAAATTCAGTTAAGAGACATTCTCAAAATACTGTTAGGATTATTCAAAACAAGCAAAGTCTGAAAATAGTCATATTCTATAGGAACCTAAAGAATCATGACAATTAAATGTAATGTGATATCTTGGTTGGGATTCTGGAACAGAAAGAAGGCTTCGGATAGATCTAGAAAAAAAACCTGAATAACGTAGGGACTTCAGTTAATAATAATAAATATATCAATCAATATGCTCACTATCGGTGATGCAAACACCATGCAAATATAAGATTATAGTAATAAGAGAAATAAAATGTGGAGTGCATGGGAGCTTTCTGTACTATCTTTGTATTTTTTTGTAAATTTAAGACTACTATAAAATAAGAATTTATTTTTAAAAGCTAAAATTCAAGATGCATAGATAGAAGAATAGTTATGTGATAAAATATTTATAATAAATGTCAATGGTTGAATCTATGTAGGTATAAGGTTTTTCAGTATTCTGTTAACTTCACTGCCTTTATGAAACTTGGATTAAAAGAAATGAAAAGAAATAATTATGATGAGCAGAAGGATCAAACTCAAAAAATTATACCAAGTAAGTTTTCTATGACCATTAAAATATTTATACATTGGGTTTATTCCAATGTTTTCCAAAACATTTTCCAAGGTATTTTTAATAGATGACATTTTATACATAGCCTAATGCTATGTTTTCATTCCCAAGTATTTATTGAACATTTGATAGATTCATATCAACTTTAGGCCTTCTTTTTTTTCAGTTCTAGACTCTGTTATTTCTTAGTTGACAAATTTTGTCAAATTTCTACATTTATACTAGACTTGCCTCGTAAAATAGTAACACAGCTAAACTAGAATATTTGATGGGATTCTGTAATTCTAACCTTAAGGACATTATCCTAAGTACTCAGAGGATATTTTTATTTGTGATTTATTTGAAATCTTATAATCTGTGGCTGGTATTTTCTATGTTAGATAGGCATGTGCATATGTATATGCAAATAGCTATTACAAATTTAAATATTTTTGAAGTTATACACAAAATTTGAATACTTAAAATGTGTGATGACAATTGAGAAATTTTCTTATTTGTTAATATGAAATCAGATGCAATTGTTCCTTCTGTAATTTATAAATAATTATGAAACAGCTGGACAAATTTAGACAATGTTAATAATTAAGTATTATATTGCTTTACTCTCACTTTCATGGGGGTGTGGTTCTAAAATTGATGAAATGTGGGTGGCTTAGTTGGTTGAGTATCCAACTCTTGATTTTGGCTCTGGTCAAGCTCTGTGCTCTGTGCTCAGCAGGGAGTCCATTTGAGATTCTCTTTTCTTCCCCCTCTACCCTTCCCTTGGTTCACACTCTTTCTCTAAGTAAATAAATCTTTAAAATAGATGAATTCAAAGAAACAAGTTTATAACAAATCTTAGTAATTTTGAGAATTTCAGGTGAAGGAGAGATATAAAATAACTTCATATTCAATGCTTGAGCATACTGGGGTCCAACTAATTTCTCTAATTTGTTGGACCAAATATTTGTTGAAATATTTTCACAAAATCTAAGTGTAGGACTAAAAAGGAAATTGCTATGATGAGGATATATATATATATATATGTGTGTGTGTGTGTGTGTGTGTGTATACATAAGTATACTTCTACACACCCACTAAGGTGACTATCAGAAAATGTATATATGTATACATATATATGTATATATGTGAGGATATATATGTGTGTATATATATTTATATCCTTTTAATCCTATATAATTGTATTTTTTCCAATTTCTTTATCACAGTAAAATATATATAACTTCAAATGTACAATTTTAACCAATTTTAAGTGTATAATTTAATGGAATTAAATGCATTTATAATGTGCAGCCGTTACCACCATCCATCTCTATACTTTTTCATCTTACAAGATAGAAATTCTGTATCTATTAACGATAACTCTCCATTTCCCTCCTGTTTCTAGTCCCTTGTCTAGTCATCATTCTACTTTCTGTCTCTATGATTTCTACTACTTTGAGTATTTTATATAAGTAGAATGATATAGTATTTACCTTTCTGTGAGTTGATTATTTCACTTAGCATAACGTCCTCAAGGTTCATTCACATTGCACCATATTCCTTTTTAAAGTTGAATAACATTCCATCATATGTATATACCATACTTTGCTTATCCATTAATCTGTCAATGGACACAATTTACTTCTACCTTTTAGCTATTGTAAAAACTGTGGATGCATAGATATCTTTGAGACTGTGCTTTCAATTGTTTAGGGTATATACTCAGAAATAGAATTGCTGGCTTATATGGTAATTCTATGTTTAAATTTTTGAGGAAGAGCCATACATTTTTATATATTGGCTATGCTATTTTATATCCTTACTAGCAATGCATAGGGGTTCCATTTTCTCCATATCTCACCAACATTTGTTGTTTTCTATTTTTCTGATAGTCATCTTAGCGGGTGTGAAGAAGTATCTCATTATAGTTTTGATTTACTTTTCCTTAATGATTAGTGATGAGCATCTTTTCATGTGCTTATGGTCATTTTTATCTTTTTTTAGAGAAATGTCTATTCAAGACTTTGTCCATTTTTAAATTGCTTTTTAAAAATTTTTGTTGTTGTTGAATTTTAGGATTTTTCTATATACTCTAGAACTGACCCCTTATCAAATATGTGATTTGCAAATGTTTTTACTTTTTGTGTGGGTTGTCTTTTTATTGTGTTGATAGTATCTTTTGATGTACCTTTTTTTGTTATTCCTGAAGTCTGTTTTATCTACTTTCTCTTCTGTTCTCTATATTCTCGGTGACGTAGCCAAGAAATTACTGCCAAATCTAATGTCATGCAGTCTCGCCCTGCTTTCTTCTAGAGAGTTTATTGTCTTATTCATAGATTTATTTTAAGTCATAGATTTAAGTCATAGATTTATTTTAAATTAATATTTGCATATGGTGTTACATAAGGGTCCAACTTCATTTTTTATAGCTAAAAAAAGGAAGACAATAGGTTTACCTTAATAAGTCACACAATTTTTCAAGGGACACCTGGGTGGTTCAGTCAGTTAAGTGTCAGCCTTCAGCTCAGGTCATGATCTGAGGGTCCTGGGATCAAGGGTCATATTGGGCTCCCCACTTAGAGGGTAATTTGTTTCTTCCTCTCCCTTTCTGCCCCTCTGCCATACTTGGGCTGTTTCTCTCATGATCTCTCTCTCTCTCTCAAATAAATAAATAATAATATTTTCTAAAAATTTTAAAAATCACAAAATTTTTCAAATTGAGAGGTTATTTTTATATTTTTATTACTGTATATAAAATGCTATCTATGATATATAATAGTTCAGTTCTGAATGAAAAAAGGGTGTACTATATATTAGGTAATTCTATTTAAAGAAAAGAAAAATTATATGGTTGCATTTATAAGTATTTTGTTTAATGAGGTAACAACTACAAGTCATGACATTTATTTCAAGCTTATTTGAACTATATGTAACTTTAAAACTCTAACTTAAGCTTTTAAGAAAATAAACGATTTCCTTTGCTTCATAATTTTGGTTTTCTTATAATTTTATTTAACCAGGTTGTTGGATATTCATATGGAATTCATCTTCAGTAGATTAAAATGATATAACTTAATTTTTAAAAAATTTCTTTATTTCTAAAGGTTACTTAAAATAATAGTAAACAAAGGAGTGAGTGAGACAAATTTATTATTAGGTGATAAGAACTTTTTTTTTTTTAAAGAAGAATATTGATTTAAAAGTCAGGAGACTTGGAATAGTTTAGTTTTTTCAGGATAAACTTTTGTGATTATAGAAAAGCCACTGGACTATATGTGCTTCCTGTGCTTCAGTTTAGTCATTTTCATAATTAAAGACTTGCATGAGGAAATTCATATAATTTTCTCTAAAATATATTCTATTGATACCTACCTTTTTATTAAAAAAAAAAAAGAATATACTAGATGCTATAGTTTATAATCTCAAAGGACTCTCTTCATCCATCGTGCAAGTCACCTCCAGATAGTGATTAGAGTCAAGTTTGTAAATGATATATAATTCACCACATTCTAGTATTCAAATAGCCAAAGTCTAAATTGCCATCGAAGCACTAAATATGGATGAGTGTAAAGTTGTGAATAAAATATGTTTTCATTAGAAAAAAATGGTAGGGTGTTTGTAAAATAAATAAAAATCATGAGAGTATGTGTTAGGAGGGAATCTAAACTGATTAGAAGAAAAGGATCAGATTTTTTGAAACTATAGTTTTGGAAAAAATATCTTCATTTATCCCATGATATCAGATATACTTTTAGTATTTGAGCCATGGTGGTTAATTATAGAGGGACAGTAGAATAGTTAAAGTTATTCTAGCCATCAATATATTATTTTTTAGTATGTATATATACACATGCATTTAAACATCAAGTAATTGAATAAACAAAATATATTAATGTAGTTTGATTTATGCATTATGACTAAAAGGATATTTAGTTATTCCAGCTCTATGTAGTCTCTTGTTAAAACAATATATATGTTACATATATATATATATATATATATATATATATATGCATATACTATACATATGTCTGAGATGTGATTGCTCTTCATCAGCTTGCTCCAAATAGAGGACCTTTGGGTTCATGTCTGCAGGTAATATTATAAAACATATTATTTTGTTGAATTATATGTCTAATTTGAATATATTAGAGTCATATTTCATTCATACTGAGGAAAGAAAAGTCCAGTTACTTATACAGAACATGCTCTGCAAGGATGAACAAGTATTAGTTCTGTTTTTCTGTAATAAAGTTTTTTGTGTGTGAGTTGTGACAATAAATTTGTAAATACTATACATCATTCTCCTTTGAACATAAATGTAATAATTATGTTGGATCCATGCTAAACAGAAGGGGCGTTATTACATTTTTATCACTATGCAGGGGAGGGTGGATGGACTGATTCAACACTGGTGTGAAAATCTTGCCTTAAAAAAAGGTCATGATAATGGACCTGAGTGAAAGTTCTACATACATGGGATCCAAAAGATGGAATGAAAAATAAGTAAGTGGGATGGGGGTAATTCAAGTGAAAACTGAAGTGTTCTATGTGAAGATCTTTATATAAACTTTAAACAGATGAGGACAAAATATTGTTTAAGTGCTCTCTGGGAACCTCCTACCATTTACTTGGTCACCACATTCCCTTATATTAATTTAAGACAACTTAGTAATTAAAGGAGAATAACAATGTTGGAATCATAATTAATCACAATTAATTAATTTTATTTATTGTATATCACCTTGGCTGGGCCCTAGTGCCAAGGTCTGTGGTCAAACATTACTTTGGATTTTTTTGTGTGGTCTTTTGGCTGAGATTAATATTTAAATCTGCTGGGGGCTGTGGGGTAGGCTGGAGAAAGCAGTGAGTTGGAGCCAGGGCTAGGGCTTTCCTGGCTTCAGTGAAACTGCTGGGGTCCCATCTTCTGGCAGTCCCAGGAGTTTGTGATTATTGTTGCTACTGCTCCTGCCGCCATCACCCAGGCTCTATTTCCTGCCTTCTTCTTCTCTTCTTCCTCCTCCTCCCCTTTTTCCTCCTCCTCTTCCTCTCCCTGGACCAGTCTAATCTCCATACTGCAACCTCCTCCTGAACTGGATCCTCAATGTTTTGTCCCCTTGCCAAACTGCTCCTGCTGCCTCCCTATTCAATTTTGTACATCATATCATGCATGATAGGAGGGTGATGCAGGCACCAAACTGTTCAACACAATGGTCTGATGAGAAGGCAGTCACTCCAGGAACTGGTACACAGCCTCAGGATCACAGTGGAATGCATGGCTAGAAGGTTGGCTTTCATAAGTACAGTCTACAAAAAGATTTGCTAGAGCCATTAGTGCACCTCATGTAGGATGTATGTACTATATGTACTGTGGTCCTTGTGGTACTCAGGCTTAATGCTTACAAGCAAGTGGATCCCTATATTATCAGGAGAATTTTCTGTCTGTGGCCTTCTCATCATATGGCCCTCTCTCCGTGTGGATATCTATATTTATATCTCTATCTATTCTATGACCTTGGTATTGATCAAAGAATTTATGGAAAACTATGGAAGATAGAATGTTTGAATGAATGCCTCTGCAGACAGATGAAGATAAGCACAGTATTGAAATGTATTTGCCTTATATTATAAAGCCATAGAAAGCCATGAGGATGACTTTATCATTATTCCTGTGTTGGAGCTCTGAGTGAGTCAAAAGAACAGGAATTTGGAAAACTCTTCAGTAAATATTGAGCAGATCCTAGTAATCTCTTTGTAGTTTCTTTTGATTTCTTCCAGTGGGGTCAAAACTTCTCTTGCACTTACTATGATGAATCCCATGGGAGATTTATAGAATCTTTGAACATCTAGATTAAAATGGGCATGAGTATTATAAGACAATTAGACCCCACATCTTTCAGCAGTTACTTAAAGAAATACCATAATACTCTATGTGGAAGACATCCCATTGGGGTCTTATTAAATGCTATCACAGAGTTCCAAAAGAATAGCCAGTCAAGCCAGTGTAGAAACTTATAAGACATTTCAGTGAGTTATGCAGCAGGAGCACTGAAGGGCCACTAAATCTCTGAATCATCAGGGATGCCACCTGCACATACTCATTTTCTGCCCTTACTAGAAACTGGTCATGGTTTGGGGAGAATCTGAAACCTCAAATCAATAGAATTTTCTTCTCCTCATTTCTTTTCTTTATTTTTTAAAAAAAGATTTTATTTATTTATTTTAGAGAGAGAGAGCGCAAAAATGGGGCAGGAACAGAGGGAGAGCGACAGGCAGACTCTGCTCTGAGTGCAAAGCCCAATGCAGGACTCAACCCCTCAACCCCCAAGATCATGATCAGAGATGAAATCAAGAGCAGGATGCTTAACCTGAGCTACCTAGGAACCCCTCTTGTCTTCTTTTCTAGTAAGTATTGTCCTTCCTTAATTTCAACTCATGCAAAAATGTTTTATAGTAGAAGGAAGGATGGCATGAAAATGTTTTGACCAAAAAAGATAGAGGTGCCTGGGTGGCTCTCTCTGTTTCATACACATATATCCTACTCTGAGGATACTTTTGCAAATTGTACACAAACAAACAGACAAAAGGATGGAAGTTTTTTTTTTTTTTCCTGGATTTTTTTTTAATTTTTTCTTTTTTATAAACATATATTTTTATCCCCAGAGGTACAGGTCTGTGAATCACCAGGTTTACACACTCCATAGCACTCACCAAAGCACATACCCTCCCCAATGTCCATAACCCCACCCCCTTCTCCCAACCCCCCTCCCCCCAGCAACCTTCAGTTTGTTTTGTGAGATTAAGAGTCACTTATGGCTTGTCTCCCTCCCAATCCCATCTTGTTTCATTGATTCTTCTCCTACCCACTTAAGCCCCCATGTTGCATCACCACTTCCTCATATCAGGGAGATCATATGATAGTTGTCTTTCTCTGCTTGACTTATTTCGCTAAGCATGATATGCTCTAGTTCCATCCATGTTGTCGCAAATGGCAAGATTTCATTTCTTTTGATGGCTGCATAGTATTCCATTGTGTATATATACCACATCTTCTTGATCCATTCATCTGTTGATGGACATCTAGGTTCTTTCCATAGTTTGGCTATTGTGGACATTACTGCTATAAATATTTGGGTACACGTGCCCCTTTGGATCACCACGTTTGTATCTTTAGGGTAAATACCAGTAGTGCAATTGCTGGGTCATAGCCCTATGACCACTACTGGGTATTTACCCTAAAGGATGGAAGCTTTTTAATAAAGAAATTGCTTTTATGAACGATTTATATTAGAATATATCTCTAGTTACAGTCAATTATTACCCATGTTGTGCAATAGATACCTTCTATTTTAGATGCTAATAAAGGGCTACACAACTCGAAACAAAAATTAAACCTGTGAACTTTGAGTAAAAGAGATTGCCCTCCACAGTGTGGGTGACCCTCATCCAATTAGCTGAAGTCCTGTAAAGAACAGAAGATTTAACTCCCTTGAGTAAGAGGGAATGCTGCTGACAAATGGACTTTAGACTTTAAGTGCAACATAGGCGCATCTCTGAATCTCCAGCGTTATGGCCTTTAGACATAAATTGCACATTTTAGTCTTACCAGCCTCTGTAATCATGTGAGACAATTCTTTAAAATAAATCTTTATTTGTATCCATATCCTGTTAGGTTTCTCTGGGGAATGCAGACAAATAAAACTTGTATAAGTTAAGTTCATAAGGCCATTCATTATTTTATATATTATTGTTCTTTATAACTACTGGTAATTGTTAATGGACACCTGGTAGTAATAATTGTATAAGGGTAATTTTTGTAGGTTATTTATTTATTTTTAGATTTTTCTTTATTTATTTGACAGACAGGGAGATAACAAATAGGCAGAGAGGCAGGCAGAGAGAGAAGGGGAAGCAGGCTCCTTGCTGAGCAGAGAGCCTGATGTGGGGCTCAATCCCAGGACCCTGAGATCATGACTGAGCCAAAGGCAGAGGCTTAACCCCCTAAGCTACCCAGGTGCCCCAATTTTTGCAGGTTCTATTGGAAAAACTCTAAGCACTTTTTCATATACATTGTTATATCACTTTTAATACTTCTGGGTATTCAAAATCTACAATACATTCCTCATATATTATAATATGGAAGATGAAGAAGTTAATGAAAAATTAGGCATCTTGGAACAAGGTCATAAACTTAGATTTTGATATTTTAGAATTTGAGTTCACATTTTTGACTTCCAGATCAGTGGCCTGTCTGCATTATTGTATTTTCTCTCAGTTTAACTTTAGTAGAGAAGTTGAATGTAAATTATTCTCTGTGGAAAAAAAAATTGTGCTAGTTAATCTTGGTAGCTATTTTAACTATTTTTAGAGAATTGCCTAAAGTTACTAGATTTTCTCATATATTTCCTTAAAATGAAATGTATCTTTCAGAAATGTTCAATAATCTCTTTAATACTATACTATTTAGTCCTTTAATGAGTACTTTAATCATGCAATTTTAGTTCTTTTCATCTCTGGTAATGATCTTATTACTATATACATATTAATGAATTTCTTCCTAGTAATGATCTACTTTATGGACCATTTAAATTTAAGGATATATAATATATTTTAAATATGTCATTAATACAGAGCTTCTAAGTTTTTTAAAGTAAATTAATTTATTCATCTGTACTAGTTAACCTTTGAATTGGTTTTCAAAGATTTTCTACAGGAATGAATACATAAATAATCAATTTGGGATGAAAATGCATACATTTCCTTGGAACCAGCAAAGTACTAGTTTATTTACAGAGTTACAGAGGTAATTCTGTTCCTCAAAGAATGCAGAGAGTGATCAGATTGTTAATCAACATGGATATACTAGTAGAGTCTGACAAGTCATCTATTAAGCGAGCTAAATTAGAAGTATTGGGGTTTTTCCAAAATATCTATCTTTCAATTAAATATTTTCCATTTTATTAAATTGTATTTAAATGATAGGAATAAAACAAGAAAATATTAAAGGGCAAAGGAAAATATTTCTATTTTAAGCATGAAATTCTTACAGAATATATTAGATTTTTAGATATCTAATTACCTATATTGTATGAATATCTAGAACTATGAACTTTATTGGTGATTGGTTTAGCATTGGTAATATAATCATTTATACATCTCATGACCAAATAATGTGCATCTTTCCTTCAATTCTGATTAAAATATGTTGGTTTGGGTATAACACAGATTTTAAGGAAATTAGTGGCATTTTTCTACTCTTGGTCATGGTGTCTCTTTTGAGCAAATATATTAAAGTTTAAGTGTAATCCTTCCTCATAGAAAGGTGAGACTTGTACCATAATGTCAAGCCCCAAAAAGTAAAAAATATTTTTACCTGGAGGTCAGGCTGATTCTAATGTACTTTTTATCAAAAGAAGACATTTTGTGTACCTCACATTAAAGTTCTTTTTTTTTCCCTATGGTTAATATATTTACTTGAAGCCCCCCCCCCTTTTTTTTTCTTTTTTTGGTAAAGTCAGTTTAAACTTACTGTTATGGATCCAAGTTAACTTAATTGACCTGATGCTAGTGCAACTGATTTTAAATCTATTCAGTCTTGATAGCATCTAGACCTATAACTTGCTAGAGTTTACTAGTGACAATTCACACTATTTTCCATCCCAACTCTCTCATGTTTGTATCCTGCTGAAGGGGCTCAAGCTAAATAAATGTTCTCTCTGATCCAAGCACTTTTGCTAATGTGATGTTCTAGAAGACACTTTCATGATTTTGTGTGGCAATTTACAATAGTGAGTATCCTTGCTCTTTTTCTAATCAAGTTCAATTAATAGAAATATGAATATAGTATCAATTTAATACATATTTATAGATTTATTTTAAAAAGAGTCACTGAATTCAAACAAATCTAAAAATAAATATTAACAGAATGTTGATGAATAGTGTTGTTAATTATTCTCACTGTTTCCTTTGCCCAAGAACTCTTTTGGTTGGGTCTTTTTTCTTTTTCTCACTTGCATGTCAATCCATCCCGAACTAATTCTAGTTTACCTCCAAATGGTAAAACTCAACCATGCTTTAAAAAAAAAAAAATTAGGTGCCATAGATTCTTTTATTATTTTTTTTGAAGATTTATTTATTTGAAGGAGAGTTCACATGAGCAGGATGGGCAGAGGGAGGTACAGAGAATCTCAAGCAGACTGCAGGATCAGCTCAGAGCTCAATTGTGGAGCTTGAGCTTTAAGACCCTAGGATCATGACTTGAGCCAGATGCTTAACTGACTGCACCACACAGGTGCCTATAGGTGTTACTGATTCTAACCCCAATTTTGTGACTACTGTGCTATTACTCAGTGGTGACTACTGAAATCTGTAATCATTCATATACTGGTCAATTTTATGTGTCAACTTGATTTAATACCTGAGTTCCCAGATATTTGACTACACAAATATCCCAGATATTTGACTAGACTACCTCCAGTAGTTTGTGAGCATGTTTCTGCATGCAATTAGCATTTGAATTGGTGAGCAGAGTAGAGGAGGTTACTTTCCCCACGGTGAGTAGTTATCATTTAATTAATTGAAAAAGTCAATAACACTAGTCAGGGTAGTAGAGAATTTGCTCTCTCATCCTGATTGCACCTTATCAGTGCTCTGTTTCTCAGAACTAAACTACCAGCTTTCTGGGGTCTCCAGGTTGTGGATTATCTATTTATCTATCATCTACCTATCTATCTATCATCCATTTATCATCTATCATCTCTCATCTATCTACCATTTATCTATCATCTATCTATTATCTATCACCTATCTATCATCATCTATAAGAGATAATATATATAAATATATATGAATCTATCTATCTATCTATATTATATATATATCTCCTATTGCTTTGTGTCTCTGGAGTACCCTAATATAATTCACTTGAGATGTCTTTTTGTTTTTTTGTTTTTTTTTCCATGTCAATAGAAACTTCAGTGAAGGCACTCTTAGTACAACATAGTTGCTAACAAGCCCTAGTCCTCTCCAACATGTTGAGCCAATGTTTGCCTAGGTCATTTAAGTTTGTCATTGTTTTTCTATATTTCACTTGTTTTCTGTATTTCACTGTATTTCTACACTTCTACATATATTTTCTATATGTTCATTTTATAGCTGCTGTAACTGCCATATTACAACATATATGTATCAATTTTTTAAAGATCTTTATCTTTTAGATGTACACCTGCAAATATTTATGTGTGATATAGGAAAAGACAGCTGAATGACAACATAAAATTTGTAAAATTCCAATGGACAAAACAGAAATCATCAGAGCATCATAGAATCTTTCCACTCTCCTAAATCCAGAGCATAATAACCCTGATTTTACTAATGTAAAATAACTGAAATTTAGTTAATGCTCTCTAATAAACATTTTCCTGTGCAACTTTTGTGTATTATTATGTAAACCTCAATAGATAATCATTGAGGACATATTTTTATTGATTTATTATGAGGACATATTTATTATTTTATTATTTTTATTACTTATTCTCCAATAACAAGTGTAGAGAAAACTGTATGAATCTATGAATCAGGTCCACTACAGGTCTTAGCTCTCAAAGAACTTATTTTCTCCCCTCAATATTAGAGAACATAAAAAAAGTTTTTTTTTCCTTCCTAGAGTTCTAATCTCAACTTCTGTTCTATTTTCCTTTTCTTCACCCAGAACAACCTTTTCTTAGTCTCATTTTATTTGTTAGTATTCTTTGCATTCCATTGTCATATATTTTTATCTCATTATAGACAATGAAGGCAGTATGATCAAATGGACATCTCATTGTTCTGCAAACTGGGTTTATAATATTTCAATGTTGTTTACTTTAATAATTTTCAAATACTTTTCTGGTATCTGGGTCACAACAGTAAACAACGATAAAAAATTATACTGACTCTTCTGAAGGTGATATTCAAATGGGAGAGATATAAACCATGAACAAAAACATAGTAAATACAGAAGTGATAGAGTGTAGTAGAAAATGATAAGAACTATGGGAAAAATATATTAAAATATGTTATGACAGTTAAGGAGTATCAGCTTACAATTTTAAAAAGGGTGATGAGGGTAAGCTTCAAGGTAAAGATGATATTTGAACAAAGACTTGATGGAGTTGAGGGGATCCGTTTTGTAGATCTGAAGGAAAAATTCTTCAGCAGAGATGAATAGTTAGAGCAAAGCCCTTATGAAGAAGAATATCATGTGTGTTATAAGAACGAAAAGTCTTCTGCAAAGTAGGTCAGAGCAATGGCAGTAGGGGATAGGATGTCAAAATAGGACATTTCTGAATAACTAACTGATTAACTGTACAGAATATTAGATGCAAAATGTGACTCTCCAGGGCAAGTTAGGACAGAGGGTCACCCTAATTGTAGGCTATCATAACAACTTTATCTTTTGTAATGAGGAAAAGAAAAATCATTGCAGAGTTTTTAAGATTGTAGATTACATGATCTAACTTGAGCTTCTTCAATAGCTGCTACACAATAAATACTATTCAAATGGATGACAGATTACTCTGGATGCTGAATTGTTAGCAAACTCTAAGGGGACTGGTGATGGTGGTGTGAATATGAAGTCAGGAGACCAGTTAGGATGTTTTTTGTTTTTTTTTTTTTTTTTAAAGATTTTATTTATTTGACAGAGAGAGATCACAAGCAGGCAGAGAGGCAGGCAGAGAGAGAGGAGGAAGCAGGCTCCCTGCTGAGCAGAGAGCCCGATGCGGGCCTCGATCCCAGGACCCTGAGATCATGACCTGAGCCGAAGGCAGCGGCTTAACCCACTGAGCCACCCAGGCGCCCTCAGTTAGGATGTTTTATAGTATAATCCAGGTAAAAGACTATTATTGGACAGTGATTTTAGCTATGGGAATGGTAAAACATGGTTAAATTTTGGATATATTTTAAAGATAGATATATTCTAAAGATAAATATTTGTTGCTGGATTAGATAAGACATAGTAGAGAAGAGCCATAAATATGTGCAAGTTTTTAGGTCTTAGGAGACCATTAAGTGGTATATGAGAGATTGTAGATCTAGTAGGTTCATGGAACAAATACCAGAAGTTTTATTTGAAATTTTTATTAGCCAAGTGCAAGGGTTGAGTAGGTAGTTAGATAATTTCTGTTTCTGGTTAAATAGATATATACTGAAATTAAAAGATAACAATAACATGGAATTCGTTAGAAATGGTTTATAAAAGCTGTAAGACTTAATGAGATTACTAAAACTGTAAGTAGAGAAGAGACGAGGACCAAGTATCAAGAACTTTCTATAATTTTTTATCCAATAATTATTTATTATGCCAAAAAACGGAAGAATGAGAAAAAAAGGCGTGCCTGGAAGAATGACTCAATAGGTTCGGTGGCTGCCTTAGGCTCACATCATGATCCCAGGGTCCTGGAATCAAGTTCAGTGTTAAACTCCCTGCTCCACAAGGGGCCTGCTTCTCTTTCTGCCTTCTGTTCTCACTACTTGTGCTCTCTCTCTCTCTTTCTCTGTTGAATAAATACATAAAATCTTAAAAAAAAAAAAAAGGAACGAGAAAAAGAGTATCTGTTAAGAGACCATGTAGGTGATCAGAAAATTCATAGTGTGATATCTTGCAACTAAATGAAAAAAAAAAAAAAAAACATTTTTTCTGAGTGCACATTTAATGATCTCTAGCACTCTCTATCTCTCTCTCTTTTTTTTCTTTTTTTCTTTTTTTTTTTAATTTGACAGAGAGAGAATACAAGCAGGGGGAGTGGGAGAGGGCGAAGCAGGCTTCCCACCAAGCAGAGAGCCTGATGCGGGGCTCAATCCCAGGATCATGACTTGAGCCAAAGGCAGATACTTAATGTCTGAGCCACCCAGGAACTCCCAATGATCTCTTTCTTGACAAGATATTTTTCCTCATGGTATAAATTATGTTTATCATGTATAATTTATTTTAGTTTAAAAAAGTTATTTATAAGATTAAATGTTCCTAGTCTTGCGCAGCAACCATTCCTTCTCATAAATTATTTTTTTAAATTAACATATAATGTATTATTTGCTTCAGGGGTACAGGTCTGTGAATCATCAGTCTTACACAATTCACAGCACTCACCTTAGCACATACCCTCCGCAATGTCCATAACCCAGCCACCCTATCCACCCTCCCACCCCCACTAGCAACCTTCAGTTTGTTTCCTGAGATTAAGAGTCTTATGGTTTGTCTCCCTACCTAATCCATCTTGTTTCATATTTTCCTTCCCTGTTCCCATTTTCCTTCTCTGCCCCACCTCTGAAATTCCACATTGAGAAATACATGAAAGGTATACAACTAGAAAGATATGAATGACTATTAAAAAAGCATAAATATCTAAAATATTGTTAGACTACTTATATATAATGGGAAATTGAGAGTTAAATATGTAGTAAATTTCTAAAAATCTTATTGGAAATAAGTAGCAAACTTGAATTCTCTTTCTTCTCCTTCATCAATAATCCGTACCTTAATTCAGGAATTCTGAATTTCTCACATATAATTTGAAAACTGTTACTTGGCTTTTCTCTGGTTTTCCATATTGTCATATCTCCTATTCCTTCAACTAAATTGTACAGGGAAATGTATTTGTAATGTGTTACAGACTTACCACTTACCATCGTCCTACTTAAATTTTCCCTTTCCTCAGAATGAAGTACAACTATATTTTTAGGGTATAAAAGTTTCTTTGGTTGCAGCCAAATTTTAATCTCATTTTTTCTATTTGATAACCATTTTTTTATTGTGACACTCTGTTTTAGGTATAGAACATAATGATGTGAAATGTTTACACAGCAAATGATTATCACAATAAGTTTAACATCTATCACCATACATAATTACATTTTTTTTTAATGAGACTTCTATAAAAATCTATTCTCTTGGGGTGCCTGGTTGGCTCAGTGGGTTAAAGCCTCTGCCTTTGGTTCAGATCATTATCTCAGGGTCCTGGGATCAAGCCCCACATTGGGCTCTCTGCTCAGCAGGGAGCCTGCTTCCCTTCCTCTCTCTCTCTCTGCCTGCCTCTCTGCCGACTTGTGATCTCTGTCTGTCAAATAAATAAATAAAATCTTAAAAAAAAAATAAAAACTACTCTCTTAGCAACTTTCAAATATACGATATGGTATTGTTTTCTATAGTCACCATGCTGTACAGTACATCCTCAAGACTCATTTGTCTTATAACTGGAATTTCATGCCTTTTACTCATTTTATCCTTTCCTCACCCCCTCTGTCTAAGGCAACCAGCAATTTGTTCTCTGTATTTATGAATTCAGCTTTTGTGGATTTTTTCAAATTAGATTACACATATATGTGAGATTATATAGTGATTTTTCTTTTTCTTTCTGATTTATTTCATTTAGTAAAACATCCTCAAGGTCTATCCATGCTGTTTCAAATGGCAGCATTACTTTTTTGGTGTGTGTATCTAAATTATATACATATATATGTTCTTATAAATTATATTATTATAAATTATATATAGCTCATTTTTATTCATTCGTCTATTGATAAACACTTTTCCATGTCTCAGCTACTGTAAATAATTCTATAATAAAAATGGGGGCACAGATATCTCTTCAAAAAAAATATTGATTTTGTTTTCTTCTAATAAATACTCAGAAGCAGAATTACTAGATCATATAGTAATTTAAAACCTCCATACTGTTTTCCATAATGGCTGTACCAATTATATTCCCATCACAATGTTCCCTTTCTCCCTATCTTCTCCAGCACTCATTATTTCTTGTCATTTTTGGTAATAGCCATTCTAGTAGAGGTGAGGTGATACCTCATTGTGCTTAGGATTTTCATTTCTCTGATGATCAGTAATGTTGAGAATATTTTCATGCTTCTATTGGCCATTTGAGTATCTTCTTTGGAAAAATGTCTCCTCAGGTTCTCTGCCTATTTTTTAAAAGATTTTATTTAGTTATCTGTCATAGGAAGAGTGAGAGAGAAAGAGCCCAACCAGGGGAAGCAATAAGCAGAATAGGCCGAGCAGACAGAGCAGGCAGAGGGAGAAGCAGACTCCCTGCTCAGCAAGAAACCCAATTCAGGACTCCATTCCAGGACCCTGGAATCATAACCTGAACTAAAGGCAGACATTTAGCCAAATAAGCCACCCAGGGACCCCTCAATGCCCATTTCTAATCAGATATTTTTTTCTTATTTTTATGAGTTCTTTATGTATTTTGGATATTAGTCCCTTATCAGAAGTATGATTTAATTTTTTTTGTCATTCTGAAGTTATCTTTTCATTGTTTCTTTTGCTGGGCAGAGGTTTTTACTTTGATGTGGTCCTACATGTTTATTTTTGCTTTTGTTGCATTTGCATTTGATGTAAAATCCAAAAAAAATCTTTGCCAAGACTGATGGCAAGGAGCCACCCATTATGTTTTCTTCTAGAAGTTTATGATTTTAGTCCTTATGTTTAAGTAATCCATTCTGAGTTGATGTTCTGTATGGTCTAAAATAGTGGCCCAATTGTATATCATTGACCCCTTTGTCATAAATTAATTTGACCGTATATGTGAGGGTTCATTTCTGGGTTATCTCTTATATTTCATTGATCTATGTGTCTTTTTTTTTTATGCCAGTACCATACTATTTTGATTGCTATACATTTGTAATATAGTTAAATCAAAAAGTATGTTGCCTTCAGCTTTGTTCTTTCTCAAGATTTTTTTGGCTATCCAAGGTCCTTTGTGCTTCCATAGAAATTTTAGGATTATTTCGTTTATATCTGTGAAAAAATTCCAGGAATTTTAATAAGGATTGCATTGATTGATTCTGTAGATTGATTTGGTTGTATGGACATTTAACAATATTAATTCTCCCAGTCGATGATCATGGACTATCTGCCCACTTTTGTGTGTCTTCTTCAGTTTCTTCCCTCATTATCTTGTAATTAAAAGTATATGAGTCTTTCATTTGTTTGGCTAAATGTATTCTGAAGTATTTTATTCCTTTTGATACATTTGTAATTGGGTTTGCTTTCTTGATTTCTATTTATGATAATTTGTTATTTGTATATAGAAACACAACAGATTTTTGTATATTGATTTTGTATTTGAATCTATGTATTATTTCTGATAGATTTTTGTGGATTTTTTAGTATTTTCTATATATTTCATGTAACCTACACATCCTATTCTCATTTATTTTTCCACTGATTTATGCATTTTTAATTTATACTTCACTAAACCATTTGTAGTTTCTTATATTAGCATTTATCTTTATATTTTATATCCTCTTATATTATGTACTTTTTCTGATATGCTAAATTTTATTTTTCAAGACAAAACATTCAGCCTTTTCTAAAGTCCTTCCATGATGCCACCTCTGCCTCTAATGTACTCATTTAGCTAACTCCTATATATTTATATATATATATATATATATATATATATATATATATGCCTATATTCTTTATATACTGGATAAAGCAATGCATTATTTTTTACTTTTTTAAATTCCATGTGTACATGTTTTATTTATTTAACTGATTACAATTTCCTCAAAGTGCTAACCTCTTTATTTATAGAGTTGAGTATATAAAGAACACAATATATCTTTGTTTAACTAAAAAATGCTTGCTGAAATCTTAGAAACCATTATTGTGAACTTCAAAGTGTTATAATCACTACATTCAATCTAAACTTCTGTATTTCCTGTTTTCAATAAATAATATAATTTTACATGCAAAAAAAAAAAAAAGAAAAGATGCTGAGAGAGACCAATTTAGAGATATGAAGCTAGCACAACAAGGGTAAATGACAGTAATGCCATGCTAAAGCAAAGCTAAAGCGAAACAGATTTGAAAATTTCCAGGAAATAAATGGGGAGTTTTAGAAGGAAAGGGGGTGAGGGAATGAGTGCGCCTGGTGATGAGTAGTAAGGAGAACACAGATTGCATGGAGCATTCAGTGTTATACGCAAGCAGTGAATCATGGAACACTACATCAAAAACTAATGATGTACTGTATGGTGACTAACATAACACAATAAAAAAAAAAAAGAAAACCGAAACAAAACCAAAAGTTTCATAGACTACGGAAGAACACAGCTACCTGATATAACCAGATATATGAGAAACTCATTCTAAATATCTAGTAATAAAAAGTTCAGTAATCTATTTAGCATATCTTTCATTAGTCACTAAGTCATATTAAATCAATAAAAATATGAAAAACGATATCTTTGTTTGTTTATTCCTGAAGCTTAGTCCCATCTTTCAAAACTTTATTATTCTTTTATTTACTTCTAATTTTTTTGTGTGTATAACAAAATAAATTGAGGCAACCTATTTTTGAAATTATAAGTTACATGATTAGTAAATAAAAATTTAAAAGCCATGGAAAAAATACAGTTGACCAAAGCCTAACTATTAATGTTAAGCTTACTTGGGCATGTAGGGAGCAATAGGTATTATATATATATATATATATATATATATATATATATATAATACCTATATATATATATATAATGTGTATATATATATATATATATATATATATATGTGTATATATATATATATATATATATTTATATGTGTGTATATATATATATATATATATATATATATATATATATATTTTTTTAAGAGCTGGCAAAGAACCTGAAATTCCTCTTATATTCCTTTCATTGTACATTAAAGATGAATAAGAAAATACCTAAGATGCTCAGTTAACAACATTTTTTGTGCTTCTGTGTCTCCTTCCTTCCCTCTGCATTCTCATGAAATCAACAGCTTCCTCAAATACCTGTTTATCTCATATTCTACTTTTCTCCCAGTTGGTTGAGTTTTCACAAAAACCATACATGAATTACTTTCATAATTCAAACAAGCTTGCTATGTCCTCCATTTTTTCTTAAGCAATGTAATTCTCCGGTTTTTTGTACTTTCATAAAACACTTTCATAAAACACAATGTATTATAACTATCTGCTTTTCTGCTAGCCTATATATTCCTTGGAAACAAGGACAATTTTATTTATTTATTTATTCATTAATTCATTCTTTCACTTATTTACTTTTAATTAGATATTTAGCATGGTGGCAAATACATAATTGATTAATATAACAAAATTATTGAACAAGCATATGAATAATTTCTCTATATATTACATATATTCGTCTAATAATTCTGCTTTTAATTCTACTATAGATACACATTTGACAAGTCAGTATTGAGAGTATAATTTCAATTATCTGGCAATATTCAATTCAACAGATTATTGGTAATCATGCATTATATCAATATATAGTATTAGATTCTAATATGCAAGTGTCATTACAATACATTTTAGAAGAGCTAAAATACATATGGAAATAACACATAGTTGAATAAAATACCAACCAAAGGTTAAACATATGAATATATATTTATAATGTATATCACACATATAAAATATTTTATGTATTATATACAAAATATACATATATTTTAAAGTAGTTTAATATAGGTGGATAAAGATTCAACCAAAGTCGGCATACATTGGTCACTTACCTGCAATGTCTGTACATGGAAACAGAAAGAATTCAAAGGATGCTACCTCCTCTCTGCACTCTGCTTTTAGTTTATTTACTAGTAGGCTGCCTCCACAGGATGCTGGTTGTCAGGCTTAAGCTTTATATTCCAAGTTGAGCAGAAAGAAATTGAACACTTCTCCAGATTCTCCAGAGGAAAACAAAAATCTTGAAATTATAAATGCCTATTTGCTAGTTGGATTGTAAGTTCATCCCTGACTGATCACAATGACTGAACTGATGTTGTGATTGACCAGGCTGAATCAGGCCATTCTTATAACTGGCTGTGGAACAGGCCCACCCCAAATCACAGAAACCCAGGGTGAAAAAGAGTGGGTTTCAAAATCAAACTTGAAGTGCTGTGTCTAGAAAAGTGGAGAATGATATTCACATATTGAACAACTGTCAATATGAGCAATAATTGCCCCCTACATGATCACAGGAAAAGAGACATTATTTCTTCTTACATTTATGGCTAGAAATTATCATACCTAAGTCTGAAAAGGCTAGTATGATGCCAATCATTACTGAAATAGTAGAAGGGATTCCAGATATTTGATAAAGATGCAGGTATATAAAATATATTGAACTTTCAGGGAATACTGACTAGGGTTGTTGGAATGTAAAAAAAATAGAGGCAAATATGAGACTTAAAAAAGGACAAATAAGGGGCGCCTGGGTGGCTCAGTGGGTTAAGCCGCTGCCTTCGGCTCAGGTCATGATCTCAGGGTCCTGGGATCGAGTCCCACATCGGGCTCTCTGCTCAGCAGGGAGCCTGCTTCCCTCTCTCTCTCTCTGCCTGCCTCTCCGACTACTTGTGATTTCTCTCTGTCAAATAAATAAATAAAATCTTTAAAAAAAAAAAAAAAAAAAAAAGGACAAATAATAACTTACTCTTTTTAAAGATTTTTAAAAATTTATTTGACAGATAGAGATCACAAGTAGGCAGAAAGGCAGGAAGAGAGAGACAGGGTGAAGCAGGCTCCCTGATGAGCAGAGAGCCCAATGTGGGGTCCAATCCCAGGACCCAGAGATCATGACCTGAGCCGTAGGCAGAGGCCCAATCCACTGAGCCACCCAGGTGCCCAATGACTTCTGTTTGTACATGTTGAATTATAATAAATCATAATATATAAATAGCTGCATTCATCAGGCAAATGAATCATTCTATACCTATGTTTGTGGTATGGTATTGTGCATATGTGTGTGTGCAGTACGTGTGTGTAATGTGTGTATGTGTGAAGTTAAAAAAGGTCAAATGTGTGTCTGTAGATACACTGACTAGTAAAACATACAAAGAGTACACTTAAATGACAATTTAATAAGCAAATTTTATGGAAAAGTGTAGAAAATAGTTTTCTATCAAATTATGATAGATTTTGAATTAATTAATTAATGTATTTATTTACCTATTTATTATGTTATGTTAGTCACTATACAGTACATCATTAGTTTTTGATGTAGTATTCCATGATTTGTATTTGTATATAACACCCAGGGCTCCAAGCAATACCTGCCCTACTTAATACCCATAGATTTTAAATTTAAACATCTTATTGAAAAATAATGTATCCAATTCAGTAAGCTTTTACATTAGTAGGCAAAATATTAATTTATATAAATATGATATATGCATATACGTGTATATGTTTATGCATGTGTACATGTTTATATATTTATATTATATATATCCAAAATATTTCACTTTAAACTTTATAAAATTTATTTTATTTATTATGTGAAAATAAGAACATAGTTTTCAATTATAAGACATGTTGTAGAAAGTAAAACAAATTCTATAATTTTTATATAGTGGGTAATTTAGCTGTATTGAAATGTACATTGGGTCCCTGAGGTGAAATTAGTCCTTTAAATTTCTAGACATATTTGAAAAAGAAATTGATAGGATGGTTACAAAAAGATTATCATCTGTTTTTATCATCTGTTAAGAAATCTTATACTAATCCAATTTTTTTACCAAATTCTCATTAAAATGTATTTATCTTCAAAAAGATATATATGTATTTCCTAACTGTGAAAAGTGTTCTCAAATCCTAACTTAAACATATTACCTACTGATTGTCTTTTTCGTATGTTTTTCTAACTTTTGAATTGTATGTTGAAACAATTGATAATGTAAAGTACACCAAAATTTTATGAAAGGAGAGCAAGAAACAAAACATGGAAGTATTTAGGTTCTCTTTACATTTATCTGTGTGTCATCATTGTTTTAATTAAGAAGAAACATTTAATACCATAGCAGAACATAAAGTATTCTATAAAGACAGAGAAATTATTATGATATATTAACATTAGCTTTATATTATTAACAATTGTTTTTCTCTTCTTCATCCTCTGGCCCTGACATTTCCTGAGGTTCTGGTGAATTTTCATATGAGTGTGCCATTTTGTCAGCTGCTCAGATTTATCTGACTGACAGGAGCTAAAAATAAATCTATTTAACTTGCTTTATGCAGCATTTAATTAAAGATACCACTAATAGGACTTCAAGGAGCAGGTTGAGGACAAGCTGCAGTATTAACCGCAATCATTCCTCAGGGACTCGAACTCAGACAACTCTGAATAAATCCCAGGGGAAAAAAGGAGCTGTTATTTTACACAGCAAAGAAGTAGATTATCGTTAGCCTATTAGCCATTGCAGCCCAAGAAGAGGGTTTATATTTATCTTTGTTGGCATGGCTAATAGAGGGAATAATGTATGGGCAGAGGTTCAACTCATCCCCAAAAGAGATATAGTCCATGGTCCAGTCATTCCCACATGTAAACAAGCAACCCAAAGGCATACAAGTCACTTCAATTTAGGATGTATTATTGAATTCATCTGAATCACCATTACATTGGTTTGTTTAAGCCTCCTGGGTGGTGTCACCAAGTAGTTGCATCATCAATACCCACACACAGTATAAGTCCATCCTATTTAGATGTCACGAGAACCTATGAATTTGAATCAGATTGGAACAAATCCATGCCAGTCGTGTAATTGTACGCTTTATAAGGAAATCCACGTTTAGAATTTGTCATGGATGGTGTTAGACACAGAAAAATAGAACTGGCCTTGTCCACATGAGTTATTTTTTGTCACGGCATGTGGATGAGAATGAGTAGCCAATAGATAAGGCTGCCAGCCACACTATTAGCTCTTGACTCAGACAAACCTTATCCTTGTTTTTCTAGGCTGCAGTGCTGAATCTAGAAGGAAACTCTTTCAGAGAAAGAAGTGGAGGAAATATTACCCTGTTGAATCTATAGAACTCAGCATAATCTTGAAAATAATTTCAAAAAGTGCACAAGAAAAGAGTTCATGAATAAAGATGCAAATTTTTCTTAACAAAATAGTCACAAAATATAAAAATAAACCACAATTAAGATGAGTGTATCTCAAAATTGTAATCATGACTTAACATGAGAAAATCTTTGAAAATCATTCTCTATTTAAGTTAATTATGAAAAATATGATCATAACAGATGTTATCAAAGCCTTTGATCAAATTCCACCTCCAAGCATGATTAACCCCCTCTGCTTCTGTTTAACATAGTATAGGAAGACTTCATTTGCAGTCTGTTGCTGCACTCACTGCTCTGTTCCAGTGGCCTCTTTCTTTTTTTAATCAAGTACCACACAGTTTATCCATATGGCTTTGTAGTATATCTTAATACATGTAAGAAACCCCCTAATGTTTTTTTAAGGTTGGCTTAGCTATAGATGATACCTCTTTTTTGTAGAAATTTTACAGTAAACTGGTCAAAGTCTTTAAAAATACAAGTGATGATTTTATGAGGATTGAAATTACTTATAAATTACTTTGAAGACAACTGATAGCTTTATAAAATTTTGTCTTCCTATCCAAGATTATAGAATGATTATTTAGATAATAATGTTATCCTTTATTAAAATGTTAATGCTTTCTTTAAGGATGTACTGTATATTATTTGTTTGAATTTGTTTAATTTTTTACTTAAATGATTATTACTGTCATTAACTGTATCTTAATTCTTAATTTTACTGCTTTTAAAATTATTATTGTAGAGACTTTTAAAATTATTTTCTATACATTTTGAGTAATTGCTACCTTGATCAAATATTATGAAATTTAGTAGTATTTGATTTTAACTTATTTGATTCCTAATTTCTACACTGTTCTTTTTTTTTTTTTTTAAAGATTTTATTTATTATTTGACAGAGATCGCAAGTAGGAAGAAAGGCAGGCGGAGAGAGAGGAGGAAGCAGGGTCCCAGCTGAGCAGAGAGCCCGATGTGGAGCTCTATCCCAGGACACTGGGATCATGACCTGAGCTGAAGGTAGAGGCTTAACCCACTGAGCCACCCAAGCGCCCCCTGTTTTACCTTTTTATATTTTATTCTTTCACTTCATTTTTATTTTTCTTTCATATAAGATCCACTGAAATTAATTGATTAGTAGATGAGGCTGAGGGCCAAACACTTTGATCTCAAAATCCAAGTGGGAGATAAAACAGATTAGCAGCAATACAATATTGGCTGTTTTTTTTTTTTTTCGTTTGTTTTGAAGATTTTTTTTATTTATATGAGAGAAAGAAGGAGTAGGGAGAGAGGTAGAAGGAGAAACATACTTCTTGCGGAGCAGGGAGCCCAACAGTGTATGATCACAGCCCCTGGGATCATGATATGAGTCAAAGACAGATGCTTAACTGACTGAGCCACCCAGGTGCCCAGATGGTGGGTTTCTATATTGACATAAATTATTTGGGAAATAATTTGCCTTTATCTTTAAATTTGAACATTGTATATCGTTATGAGTAATAACTAATTTTTAATTCTTTTTATTAACATATAATGTATTATTTGCCCCAGGGGTTACAGGTCTATGAATCATGAGGCTTATGCATTTCACAGCACTCACCTTAGCACATACCCTCTCCAAAGACTCTGTTTTTAAATATGTTGAAAATCTCATACTGCACAATGGGAAATGCATGAAAGACTGCATTGTAGCACTGTTCTTAAACAGACAAACAAAAAAACTTCAAAACCCCACAACATTTCAAATATCTTCCATTCTGAGAAGAATAAATAAATAAATAAATAAATAAATCATGAAATGTTTAAATGGTGGATTATATACTTGTTAAAATAAAATAAATTTTACTTATATATAATAATATAGATATATGTTTCAAGTGTTCAGATAAATTATATAAATAATATCCCAGAAGACCAAACACAATATACTATTTTATATTTCTCACAGCAAAACCAAACAGTATTTGTTTATGACAAACTTTTACTTTAATAAAAATAATAGTTAAGTGACAAAAGTGTACTTCAGTGATAGAAAGCAAGGTTTGTAATTAGATAGATTCTATTTTTATTAAAATGCTAATTTCAGGATTAAGGGCATTCTACTAATAGGTTATTAGCATGGTTTATTTAACACATAAATATATGGCATACATTTTATATGTAATAAATTCTATAATAAAGCAATAGGAGTAAAGGAAAGTAAAAATCAGGTTAACTTCTGTAAATCTCTTTCATGGCACATGCTGATTCCCTCATTATAGCAGGCACTGAAGAAGGTCATAGCACTGAAAATTTAACCTTGGGAAAATAACCTGTAAATAACCTTTATATTAGGCTTTTGAAAAAATTTTATTTTATTTTTTCAGTGTTCCAAGATTGTTTATGCACCACACCCAGTCCTCCATGTAATATGTGCCCTTCTTAATACCCACCATCAGGCCCTCCCAACCCCACTTCCCTCCAACACCCTCAGTTTTTTCTTAGAGCCCATAGTCTCTCATGGTTCATCTTCCCCTCTGATTTCCCCCAATCCACTTCTCTTCTTCACCCAATATCCTCTGTGTTATTCCTTATGCTCCACAAGTAAATGAAACCATATGATAATTGACTCTCTGCTTGACTTATTTTACTCAGCATAATCTCTTCCAGTCCCATCCATATTGATACAAAAGTTGGGTATCCATCCTTTCTATTGGAGGCTTACTACTCCATTGTATATATAGGCCATATCTTCTTTATACATTCCTCTGTTGAAGGGCATCTTTGCTCTTTCCACAGTTTGGTGACTGTGGCCATTGGTGCTATGAACATTGGGGTACAGATGACCCTTTTTTTCACTACATCTGTATCTTTGGGGTAAATACCCAGTAGTGCAATTGCAGGGTCATATGGTATCTCTATTTTTAATTTCTTAAGGAATTTCCATACTGTTTTCCAAAATGGCTACACCAACTTGCATTCCCACCAACAGTGTAAGAAGGTTCCCCTTTCTCCACATCCTCTTCAACACTTGTTGTTTACTGTCTTATTAATTTTGGCCATTCTAACTGAGGTAAGGTGGTATCCCAATGTGGTTTTGATTTGTAACTCCCTGATGGCTAATGATGATGAACATTTTTTCATGTGTCTGTTAGTCATTTTTATATCTTCTTTAGAGAAATATCTGTTCATGTCTTCTGCCCATTTTTTTTATGTGATTATCTGTTTTTTGTGTGTTGAATTTGAGGAGTTCTTTATAGCTCTTAGATGTCATCCCTTTGTCTGTAGTGTCATTTGAGAATATCTTCTCCCTTTCCATGGGTTGCCTTTTTGTTTTGTTGACTGTTTCATTTGCTATGGAGAAGATTTTGATCTTGATGAAGTCCCAAAAATTCATTTTCGCTTTTGTTTCCTTTGCCTTAGGAGACATGTCTTGAAAGTAGTTTTAAGCTTTTAGAACAATAGTTCTGTTCTGTGATTTTCACTTGGCATTAAGTATCCATGAGTGTCTAGATGGAGAGGTCCAGCATTTGCATATAATTTGTCCATGGTGAAAATAAGATGATTTTCTTAGAAGTCACAGACTTTAAGAACCAGCACTCTTTGCTTCCCCAAGAGAAATTGCTTTATTCAGTTACTTCTGGAAGGTGAATTATTCCCTTTACATGTTACAAGAATTTATACTGCCTGTGTTCTCTTATAGGGTACTTCGTGGTTTCAAGTCTCACATTTAGGTGTTAAATTGACTTATCTTTGTGGATGGTATAAGAAAGTAGTGTAAGAAAGTTGTCTTGCAGGTAGCTGTCCAGTTCTCCCAGCATTGCTTATTGAAGACACCTTTCCACATTGCATATTCTTGCCTCTTTTGTGATAGATTAATTGACCATATAAGCATTGGTTTATTTCTGATCTTGCTATTCTATTTCATTGATCTATGTGTCTATTTTTATGCCAGAACAATACTGTTTTGATTACCACACTTTAGTAGCATATCTTGAAATCTGGAATTGTGATACTTCTCCAGCTTTGATCCCCTTCATGTAGATTATTTTGGCTATTTGACGTCTTTGGTGGTTCCGTACAAATTTTAGGATTGTTTGTTCTTGCTCTGTAAAAAATGTCAGTGGTATTTTGATAGGGATTGCATTGAATCTGCAGATTGCTTTGGATAATGTGGTCATTTTAACAGTATTTGTTCTTCCAATCTATAAGCATGGAATATCTTTCCATTTGTGTTATTTTCAATTTCTTTCATTAAGGTAATAATGTTATGTAGTGACAGATGGTAGTTACACTCATGTATAAGGTATAGAGGTATAGAGAAGTTGAACCACTATGTCATACACTTGAATCTAATGTAAAATTGTGTGTCAACCAGACAAATAAAAATAAATTTAAAGAGTCATTTTATATATTTACACTAATGTCTTTTAGTCAATATCCATATCTTTTTTATGACTGAATATTATAATTAAACACATTTTCTGCTGTCTTTTATATTTACGTTTTTTCTCTTTCCTGAAAGAAAACTATAAATTCCATAAGCACATGGGTCTTATTAAATCATCGACCATTTTAACTATATATTAAATAATAATGTCTTTGCCCTCCTCAAACTTCAACTAGTAGTTCTCAAAGGATGAGCAAATCATATGTTTTTCAAAGTGGTTATATTAAGTAATTGATAAAAGTGCTTCCCATGGTATTGTAGATATAAAGAATAGCATGTAAATGGTATTGTTATAAATTTGTATCATCTCAAGTTTCTATCATCCTCATTTATTTACAGGTTTATTCTAAGGTTTTGAGGCTGGATGCACTGCACTTTTCTTCTTTTTTTCACTCCAAGGATCATGTCTCAATCATAGGTGACTTTATTAGATATTTTGAATGTATGAATGAATGAATGAATGAATAAGTACATGGATGCCTGGTTTCAGGGTAACTGTATTCAGTAACTTCATAATTTCTGTATGTGGAAATTATTTTAATGAAAATATTATCAATATTATCAATGATATTATTTAATCATATCATATTATTGTCTTAAATATATATATAAATATATATTTATATATCTGTTTTATATATGTATAATTAAGCCTAGGATATGTGTCATTAAAACTGTGGCAAGATAATGCATTATCTAAACAATCTTAGAAGTCAGTTAAGATGTAAATGAAATTACATTGTCTTGAAAACTAACATACCTATCAACAATTGTTTGCAAAATAAATTCTACAGATCACTAAATTTAGTCTCAGAGTATGGTTTAGTTAGCATATTGATTAAAGAATATATTTGAATACCTTTTATTCAGAACAGGTATATAGGTATGTGTTGAGAGAATTTTTCAGCAATGTTAGTATAAATGAAAGTTCATGCATTTAATGCATTAGAACTTTCACATCTACAACAAAATTCAAATTTTATTTCCCTGAAAATAACCTTTTGGTTGGTAGTGACATTTTATAGTAACATTAATACTCATATTACCATAGTTTTGTGTCAATTTTAAAAAGATGATTACATTTTGATTTATATTCAAGATAGGAATGTGTAGTTTATTTTTTTAAGAAATATTTTATTTATTTATTTTAGAGAGAGAGAAAACAAGACAGGTGAGGGGCAGAGGGGGAGGCAGAGGGTCAAGCAGATTCCTCACTGAGCATGTGCCTCACATGGGGCTTGATCCCATGACCTTGAGATCTTTACCTGAGCTGAAACCAAGAGTTGGAGGTTTAGCCAACTGAGTCACCCAGGTCCCCAAGGAATGTGTATTTTCTAATTAAATAATGCTTTTGAGAAAAACAGGGTAAATTTTACATGCATTAAGTATTGATATCACTATAAATATGGATTAACTAATGATTGAACACTGATAAGTTTATCTTTATCTAAGTAATTTAATAGTAAATTTAACACTAATTTTAAAAAAACACTTCTTTTATTACAGAGTTCATATCCATTTACTTTGAGAGGAGGAATTTTGTTATATATTTGTTATGTATAACATCTAACACAATGCCTTCTTTGTCAAAGATAAAAATGTTTTTATTACATCTTTTCTTTATGGTAAACAAAGGTAAAAATAAAAATGCACGTCTTATAAACAAAATAAAACAAATTATCTGCCTTCCATTAATTGTCTTACAGAGAACAAATCAAGCAAATAGATAATATCATATAGTAAAACAAAACTAAATAAAAACATAAGATTAGAAGGCAGTTTGTGAAGAGCTGTAAAATAAGGTACGTCTAGGTGGATCTTAAAGATAACCAATAAGACTGAATTAGTTATAAAGGAATGATTAAAAACATGCATGTGAAAGCCATCAAACTACATAGATGCATGAAAACTGTGGCTCACATGTCAAGAGAATAACTATAGCGCACCTGAGGAGTCTTAAGAAAACCTGAAAGCAGCATTTAAGGTCAGATATAGATTTCAAAGGACATAACGTACAAGTGCTAAGAAAGAAAGGAAAAAAGAAATTAACAAAATTAAGGTATGAATAGGAAATTAAAGGAAAAGATGATTAGTAGTATCATTAGTAGTATCATTCAGGAATCCTTGACTGTTGTCTTTCTTTCACTTACTGGATTCATTTCATCAGGAATCCCTCTGACTCTACCTTCAAATTATGCTCCAAATCAGCCACTTCTCACAGCCTTTTCTACCTTCTTGGTTTGAACCACTATTATTTCTTTCTTAGATGGACACAATACCTCCTTTCTCTGCTTTCATCCTTGTCGTTTTAGAGTTTAAAACAATCTTTTGAAAGTCTAAATCAGATTATGACTTTCTTCCATACAAAATTCAGCAAACTGTACCCTTGTATTTGTTATAAAAGCCCCTAAGGACTTGCATGATATACATACTCCTTTGACTCACCTCCTCTCCTCTTACATTCCTGTCCTTATATTTTTTGACTCTGCTACAACAGATCTCACTCACTCCTTTTCATCTCTTAATCCATAATACTGAGGGCCTTCACACTAGTTGTATTCTTGACCTCTTTCTCCACATACTCAGAAGAGTTAATCCCTTATTAACAACAAGTTTTACACAAATGTCACTTTCTTAATGAATTCCAACAGTCATCTTTAAAACAGAATCTCCATCTTTATTCCTTTTAACTTGATTTCCTTTTTCTTTTTCTTAAATCGTGCAATAGTTTTATTTATTTAATTTAATTTATTTATTTGTTTTTATTATGTTCAGTTAGGCACTGTTACAGTACATAATTAGTTTTTGACGTAGGGTTCAATAATTCATTAGTTAAGTTTAACACCCAGTGCTCATCACAGTACATACCTTCCTTAATATCTATTTCTTTTTTAGTGACATTTATCACATTCTACTGTAATTTAAAATTTAGCTTCTTAGTATTTTGTTTTGGGCATATATGCCTGTGTGCATATCAGTGTTTTATTGTTTCTCCTCCTGGTAGAATTTCACCCTCATAAGAGCAAGTTTCTTCATTTATTTTCTTCACTTATATAGCAAAGCTTTGTCTGCCACAGTGTCTGACAGAGTCTTCACTTGATAAATATCTGCGGAAATGTATAGATATCAACAGAGAGGAAGACAGATATAAAGAATTGGAAAAAAAGGTCATAGTCAATCTATATAGGATTGTTTTGAGATTTAACATGATTATCTTTACCAGTGAAATACTGTAACTCCGAAATAATCCATTTACAATAATAATAACATGATGACAAAAATGATAGCATGATGATACCATTTACTTAACCAAATTCAACTTTGGTTTCCTAAGCAGAATAAAAATAAGTATTTGGAATTCTGTTATTAATTATATGGTCCAAGTAGGTGTAGAAACTCCAACAAGTTTCCTCTCTAGATGTTTATAAGAGAATAAATAGATTCGATTAGTACATATAACTCATATATTTGTCAAGACCTCATTATGTGTCAGTCTTCAAGCTAGATGATGGGGAAAGATAAATGGTCAAATAGTAAATGTATGTCTTACATCTACTATCTTAAAGTATTAAGGGGCATCTGGGTGGCTCAGTCATTAAGCATCTACTTTGGCTCAGGTCATGATCCCAGACCCTGGAATACAGCCCTGAGTTGGGCTCTCTGCTCACCAGGGAGCCTGCTTCTCCCTCTCCCTTTGCCTCTTGCTTCTGTTTATTCTCTCTCTCTCAAATAAATAAAATCTTAAAAAAAAGAAATCTTAAAATCTTAAAAAAGGGAAAATATTGAGAGGCCAGGGGGCACCTGGATGGCTTAGTCAGTTAAGTGTCTGACTCCTGATTTTGGCTCAGGTCATGATATCAGCATTGTGAAGTCAAGCCCCATGATGCACTCTGTTTAGCATGGAGTCTGCTTGAGATTCTCCTCTTTCTCTGCCCCTCCCTGCTACACACACATTCTCTCTCTCAAATAAATAAATAGAACTTTAAAAAAAAATGAGGGACCAGAAGTAATAATAAAAAAAATTACGCAAATAGGGGTGCCTAGGTGGCTCAGTGGGTTAAAGCCTCTACCTTCAGCTCAGGTCATAATTCCAGGGTCCTGGGATCGAACCCAGCATCGGGCTCTCTGCTCAGTAGGGAGCCTGCTTCCCCCACTCTCTCTGCCTACTTGTGATCCTTGTCAAGTAAATAAATAAAATCTTTTAAAAAAATTGGGATTGAGAGGGAGACAAACCATAAAAAAATAAATTTTTAAAATTATGCAAATAAATATAAAATTATGATTTGAAAAGGTACTTCAAAAGAAAAAATATTGCATATTGGTTGAAAATATAAAGTATGCCATACAGATTTGGATGCATAGAACATCATCTCACATAGTATAATAGTAAATATTGATTTGACCTGAAATTATGTCTAATCATTTAAATTTAATACCTAATACATTAAAAGACAATAAGAGGTTTATATCCATCATTTTTAACCCTTCTTTTTTCTAGCCAAACTATTCTCCATAAAAACAGTTATTAGATAGTACAATATAGTAACCAATTAAATATTGAGATGACAGTTAGAAAAAATAAAATATTCCCAATCAGGTTTTTGCAAAGCAATCAAATGAAGAATAAAGTCTTGGTTTGTTTGTTTGTTTTTTCCTTGAAGAAACTGCAAATAATTAAGCATCTGTAAGATAATATGGAAGAATGTGGACCTATCAGTGGCTAAAGAGCAACCAAGTGGCTTTGGTGTCCACTGTGCTGTCCATTGTTCCAATGACATACAAGCTCTGGACTTGAAAGGCAGTTTAAGTTAGTGAAATGGTATAATATATAATAAAATCAGACATTTCTTGAAAAAGGATCAAAGATATGTTCATCATGTTTATTTCTCTCATATGGTGTTCTATAAGAAAATTTTTGTTTTGTATTTTATAAAGTAAACATGGAACTTTAAAAAGATTAAATATATACTAACAGACTCTTTATCCTAGCAACTATCACTAGAAACTATATGTGTTAATGCTTCAAAAATATGCTTTTAAAAAGCAACAGTAAAATCTCCCATTTTAGTTCTGATAAGTATCATGTCTACACATGAAGTTTGCATTATTAGTTTAGACATATTTGTTCTAAGATTTTTCATGGATATTGTGACATATTTCTGACTCCAAATCCTGATTAAATTGAAGGTGATGCTCAGTTTAAGATATTTCTGGGGAAATGCAGAAAACATATATGAAAACTTAGATTTGTGACTTTGGATGCTCTTTTGCAAAAGAGCATGTGCTATAATAAGTCATCCAATTTATTTTCAGACTTCTAAATGAATTCCATAAATTATTTATTATTTAAAATTAGAATATCTGGGGCACCTTGATGACTCAATTGTTTAAGTGTCTGACTCTTGATTTCAGCTCTGGTCTTGATCTCAGCATTGTGAGTTCAAGTCCCTCATTGGGCCCCACCCTGAGTATGAAACCTACCTAAAAATAAATAAATAAATAAAAATAAAACAGAATTGTAGTATTTTGCTTGACATTTAATACCTGAAATTAGAGTTGTCACAGTTTTAGTTCAATATAAAACTTTATATTACAAATTAATATTGAAAAATGTTATTTGAAGACATAAGTATTAATTATCCCATTCTATGTTCCCTTGAAGTATTTAAATAATGAACCATTGACTATAATAGCTCAGTGTCCTAATTACTGATTACTGAAAAGTGATTTGCTTTTAATGTAAAACATTACCACAAAATCAATGCCTCTTACTACTAATGAAAAGAATTAATTGATTTTGTTCCCAGAAAAAAAATGAAATGTAGTACTTGTACAGTTTTCAGAGTCTTATTTCAATAATGAATTATCTGATTAGCAATGACAGAGGGAAAAGTTCAAGGAAACTGCCTGCAAAATATCTGGGGCATATTAAATTGTTCAACTTTTGTCACCTTCCTTCTCATGATTATTTTAAATGACAATACAATTAGGCAGCAGAGTCATAAAATTAAAAATTGTTTTAATTTTAAAATTAACTAATTTCACTAAATTAACTAAAATTAACTAACTGCTTGATATAGATTTGGTCTTAGGCTTTAAAGTTAAGGTGTCAGGGGTGCCTAGATGGTGTTATTGGTTAAGCACTAACTCTTGGTTTCCTCTAAAGTCATGATCTCAGAGTCCTTATCTTTGGGTCATGAGATTGAGCCTCTCATGGAGCTCTGTGTTCACTGGGGAGTCTGCTTGAGATTCTATCTCACTCTCTCCCCATTTCTCCAGCACACACACACTTTCTCTCAGATAAATAAATTAATAATAAATAAATCTTTTTAAAAAATAAAGTTAAGGTATCAGAATATCAGGAATTCACAAATTTCCACATTCCTCTTTCTCTTTATTTGACTTTGGAATTTAATTCCTATAATTTTCTTATGATTTACTAAGATGATACTGATGATACTGATATATAATGAATTGATTTTTGCATTTAGTTTTCTTGATCTCAAAAATCAGGGGCGTGCCTGAGTGGCTTAGTCACCAGGTGTCTTCTTTCAGCTGAGGTTATGTTCCCAGCGTTGTGGCCGGGGACCCTGCTCTGTGGGGAGCCTGCTTCTCCCTCTCTCACTCCTCATGCTTGTGTTCCTTCTCTAGCTGTCTCTCTTTCTGTCAAATAAATAAATACAATCTTAAAAAATATTAGGTGTATGATTAACTATTTCTAAGGTCTTTGCAGTGTAAACATAATTCTCTGACAATTTGAGAATAATAATTTTCAGTTTTTGCTTTCTGTAAAAACAATTGAACATGAACACATTTAGAAAATCAGTTCTAAAGCTTTAATAATAATAATAACAATGGAATCAATCGAGTGATAAAATATTTCTTAATGTTGACTTCAAGTATATGATAAAAACAAGCAAATAGGAGGGGGACAAGATGGTGGGGAAGTAGGAGGAGGCGCCTTTTCAACCTGTACCCTAAAGTGAGCTGATTACCTACCAAAGAACTCCAATCACCCATGAAATCAGCCTGAGATCAGAATTATACACGTCTGGATCTCTACAGGGGTAGAAGATGCCAGTGAGCAGGTAAAGTGGAGTGGGAATGGCGGACTGATATCGGAAGATAAACAAAAGGGGGAGGGAGCCACCAGAGGCAACTGGTTGGAAAGTAATACCCCAATCCTAGAGTGCCCTGTGTCTGGGGACCAACAATAACTTGGAGACTGGTTGAAAGCACTCAAAAAGAGCAAAGGATCGTGGGAGGGAAATTGTGGGAATCAGGGTAGCTAGGGACAGGGGCTTAAGTCCCCAGTCTCAGGACAGCCTCCCCTGGCACTGAGCCAGAGAGAGTGCGGCAGAAAAACTAGGTCTTGGTCCCTAAGCCGCCAGCGCACCAGAGAATGCGTGGGTTCTGGCTCCTGTGAGGGGATGGGAGCCATGCCAGATGGCAGAATACACGATCCCTGCTACAAAGCCTGAGATACGTACATCCCTCATCCTTCCCAGAAAGAGTTACAAAGGCCCAGCCGGTGCTCTTTGACCCATGCCATTGTTTCAGAGCCTAAGACGCATGCCCCAATCTCTCCCCTGACAGAGGTGCGCAAAAGCCCAGCCTGGTGCTTTCGGACTTGCACCCCATTCTCGAAGCCTGAGACACGCATGCGACTCATAGACTCCCCTGAAACAGGTGCGCGCAAGCCGGGCACTCTTAGACCCAGAAAGACCGGGCACTCCCAACCCGGGCCAGTGGGAAAATCTCAGTGTGTGATCACTGCTTGGAACCTCTTTGGCAGTCTGGAGCTCCCAGACTGCCACTGCTGCCATGGTTTTGGGTCAAGCAAAAGATCCTGCATCCCCAGGGACCACAACTCGGAACCTGCTCTGCCAGAGGCAAAGGGGGAACTCATTTGGGCTCTGCAGCCAGACTGAGTCTTCTCTCTGAGAGGTAGGTTAGGGTGTAGTTTGTTTTCCTCTAAAACTACAAAAACCATCAAAAGTTGTCAAGGTGAGAGGAAAAAAAAAAAAAGTGAACAAACATAAAACCCGCCAGAGAACAAAAGCTTGAAAAAAAAGTTTCCTCAGAGCCCACCCCCATGAGGGGGGTGGGAGGACTTAACTCAGGGAACATCATTGACTGAAAACCCATGTGGCAGACCCCTACCCCAGAAAACAAACCAAGAAAGGAAAAAAAAAAAAAACCTGCAAGAGAACAACTACCACTACTTCATAGGACAACTTTTATTTTTAACTCATTCCCACTATTCTGGTTCATTTTTTTTTTATATATAGATAATTTTTTTAACCTATTAACCATCACAGTGAGCTGCCCAATACATCAAATTCCATAATAACCTTCTAACCTAAACTTTTTGATACATACACCTATGTTTTTCTTTTACATTTCTATTTTCTGAATTTCTTTTTTTTTAAATTTTAGTTTATTTTAGTCTAGTTTATTCCTTTTTATTTTTATTTTCTAAGATTCATATAGAGTTCAACTTCAAAGTAATCCCCTTTCCCCAATCAATACTGCCCCTATAGGTAAACCAATTTTTAATCCCGCTTTATCTTAGGAAAGTTGAGTCTTTTAACAAAGATATCAAGATACATCCAGGAAGAATCAAAACAACCTTCCTCACCCACACTGAGAATTTATAACCACTCTCCCATCTTTTTCCACCACTGTTTCTGTGTTTTTGTGTTTGTCCTGATAGTATATAAATCTTATATTTGGGGTTCTTTTTGATGAGGTTCTTCCTTTATTTGCATATATATATATATATATATATATATATATATATATATTCTCATGTCATATACTTTTATCAGTCTTTTTGTTTGTCTGTTTTTGTTTGTATACTTCATAAATCATACATTTAGGCCCATTTGGGCTGAACCTTCTCTTTCATCTTCCTTTTCTTTCCTGTCTCTCTCTCTTTCTCTCTTTTTTCTTTTTCTTTTCTTTTGTCTCTCATTTTTTGTGGGGAATCCTGATTGCTCAGAAGTGTTCCAGGGTGCACCTTGACTGCACCATGGTCGATATGTCCAGCTACATCTGTTCAGTCATCTCTCACCAAAATGACTAGGAGGAGGAATGCCCAGCAGAAGAAAAACACAGAGGATGGACCCTCTGGAACATAGACAATATGTCAGAAAGAGAATTCAGGCTAACAATTATCCAGGCAATAGCTAGGTTGGAGAAAGCCAGGGATGACCAAATGGAATTGATTAGGGCCGAACTGAAAGCAACCAGACAGGATGTTCTCAATGTTAGAGCTGAGCTGAAAGCTACCAGGGATGAGCTTCACAATGCTCTCAATGATTTCCAATCTAATCTAAATTCTCTCAAAGCTAGGGTAACTGAGACAGAAGATAGAATTAATGATATGGAGGACAAACAGATAGAGAAAAGGATCAGGAGGAAGCCTGGAACAAACAGCTTAGAAACCACGAAAACAGAATCAGGGAAATAAATGATGCCATGAAATGTTCCAATGTCAGAATTATTGGAATTTCTGAAGGGGAGGAGAAAGAAAGAAGTCTATAGTGGAACAAGTTCTTCATGAAAATTTTCCCAATCTCACAAATGGAACCAGCATTCATGTACTAGAGGCCAAAAGGTCTCCACCCAAGATTATAGATTTCAAAAAAACACCAAGACGCCTGATAGTCAAATTGAGGAATCGTAAGCCATTAGTACAAAGAGGCTCCTTACATACAGAGGAAAGCCCATCAGAATAATGTCAGACCTGTCCACAGAGACCTGGCAGGCCAGAAAGGGCTGGCAAGACATATTCAGGGCATTAAATGAGTAGAACATGCAGCCAAGAATACTTTATCCAGCAAGACTGACATTCAAAATGGATGGAGAGATGAAGACTTTCCAAGACCGGCAAGGCTTAAAAGACTATGCAACCACCAAGCCAACACTGCAGGAAATATTAAGGGGGGGGGGGGTTCTATAAAAGAGGAAAAATCCTAAGAATAGCATTAAACAGAAATATAGAGACAATCTACAGAAAGAAAGACTTCAAAGGTAGCACGATGTTAATAAAAACGTATCTATCAATAATCACTCTCAATGTGAATGGCCTAAATGCGCCCATAAAACAGCACAGGGTTGCAGATTCGATAAAACGACAAGACCCATCCATATGTTGTCTACAAGAGACCCATTTTGAACCCAAAGAAACACCCAGACTGAAAGTGAAAGGATGGAAAAGCATCTTTCATGCCAATGGACCTCAAAAGAAGGCCGGGGTAGCGATTCTCATATCAGACTAATTAGATTTTAAACTAAAGACTGTAGTCAGAGATACAGAAGGACACTACATAATTCTTAAAGGGACTATCCACCAAGATGATCTAACAATTGGAAATATCTATGCCCCCAATATGGGAGCAGCCAACTACATAAGAAAATTGTTAATCAAGATAAAGAATCATATTGATATGAATACATTAAAAGTAGGAGATCTTAACATGCATCTCTCAGAAATAGACAGATCATTGAAGCAGAAAATCAATAAAGAAACAAGAGCATTGAATGACACACTGGACCAGATGGACCTCATAGATATATACAGAACATTCCACCCTAAAACAACAGAATACACATTCTTCTCAAGTGCACATTGAACCTTCTCAAGAATAGACCACATACTGGGTCACAAATCAGCACTCAACCAATAACAAAAGACTGAGATTATTCCCTGCATATTCTCAGATCACAGTGCTTTGAAACTGGAGCTCAATCACAAGGAAACGTTCAGAAGGAACTCAAACACCTGGAAGCTAAAGACCACCTTGCTTAAGAATACTTGGATCAACCAGGAGATCAAAGAAGAACTGAAACAATTCATAGAAACCAATGAGAATGAAGACACTTTGGTCCAAAACCTATGGGATACAGCAAAGGTGGTCCTAAGGGGTAATACATAGCCATCCAAGCCTTCCTCAAAAAAATTGAAAAATACAGAACATAGCAGCTATCTCTACACCTTACAGAACTGGAGAATCAACAACAAATCAAACCAACTCCACACATAAGAAGGGAAATAATCAAGATTAGAGCTGAGATCAATGAGGTAGAAACCAGAGATACAGTAGAACATATCAATGAAACTAGAAGCTGGTTTTTTGAAAGAATCAATAAGATTGATAAACCATTGGCCACACTAATCCAAAAGAAAAGAGAAAAAGCCCAAATTCATAAAATTATGAATGAAAAAGGAGAGATCACAACTAACACCAAGGAAGTAGAAACAATCATCAGACGTTATTATCAACAGTTATATGCCAATAAGCTAAATGAAATGGATGCATTCCTGGAAAACTACAAACTCAAAAAATTGAACCAGGAAGAAATTGACAACCTGAATAGACCAATATCTAGTAACGAGATTGAAGCAGTGATCAAAAACCTCCCCAAAACAAGAGCCCAGGACCTGATGGATTCCCTGGGGAATTCTACCAAACTTTCAAAGAAGAAATAACACCTATTCTCCTGAAGCTGTTTCAAAAAATTGAAGCAGAAGGAAAACTTCCAGACTTTTTCTATGAATCCAGCATTAACCTGATCCTCAAGCCAGGCAAAAACCCTACCAAAAAGTAGAATTTCAGACCAATATCACTGATGAATATGGATGCTAAGATTCTCAACAAGATCCTAGCAAACAGGATCCAACAAGACATTAAAAAGATTATGCAGCATGACCAGGTGGGATTCATCCCTGGGCTACAAGGATGGTTCAATATTTGCAAATCAATCAATGTGATAGAACAAATTAATAAGAGAAGAGAGAAGAACCACATGGTCCTCTCAATCGATGCAGAAAAAGCATTTGACAAAATCCAGCATCCATTCCTGATTAAAACGCTTCAAAGTATAGGGATAGAGGGAACATTCCTGAACTTCATAAAATCTATCTATGAAAGGCCCACAGCAAATATCATCCTCAATGGGAAAAAGCTTGCAGCCTTCCCGTTGAGATCAGGAACAAGACAAGGATGCCCACTCCCACCACTCTTGTTCAACATAGTATTAGAAGTCCTAGCAACAGCAATCAGACAACAAAGAGAAATAAAAGGTATCCAAATTAGCAATGAAGAAATCAAACTCTCTCTCTTCGCAGATGACATGATTCTTTATATGAAAAATCCAAAAGACTCCACCCCCAAACTACTACAACTCATACAGCAATTCAGCAACGTGGCAGGATACAAAGTCAATGCACAGAAATCAGTGGCTTTCTTATACACTAATAATGAAAATACAGAAAGGGAAATTAGAGAATTGATTCCATTTACTATAGCACCAAGAACCATAAGATACCTGGGAATAAACCTAACCAAAGAGGTAAAGGATCTGTACTTGAGGAACTACAGAACACTCATGAAAGAAATTGAAGAAGACATAAAAAGGTGGAAGACGATTCCATGGTCTTGGATCAGAAGAATAAACATTGTTAAAATGTCTATACTGCCTAGAGCAATCTATACTTTTAATGCCATTCCAATCAAAATTCCACCGGTATTCTTCAAAGAGTTGGAGCAAATAATCCAAAAATTTGTATGGAATCAGAAGAGACGCCGAATAGCTAAGGAAATGTTGAAAAACAAAAATAAAACTGGAGGCACACGTTACCTGATTTCCAGCTTTATTACAAAGCTGTGATCACCAAGACAGCATACTGGCATAAAAACAGACACATAGACCTGTGGAACAGAGTAGAGAGCCAAGATATGGACCCTCAACTCTATGGGCAAATAATCTTTGACAAAGCGGGAAAAAATATACAGTGGAAAAAAGACAGTCTCTTCAATAAATGGTGCTGGGAAAACTGGGCAGCTATATGTAGAAGAATGAAACTCGACCATTCTCTTACACCGTACACAAAGATAAACTCAAAATGCATAAAAGACCTCAACGTGAGACAGGAATCCATTAAAATCCTAGAGGAGAGCATAGGCAGTAAAATCTTCAATATCAGCCACAGCAACTTCTTTCAAGATATGTCTCCAAAGGCAAAGGAAACAAAAGCGAAAATAAACTTTTGGAACGTCATCAAAATCAAAAGCTTCTGCACAGCAAAGGAAACAGTCAACAAAAGAAAGAGGCAACCTACCGAATGGGAGAAGATATTTGCAAATGACAGTACAGACAAAAGGTTGATATCCAGGATATATAATGAACTCCTCAAACTCAACACACACAAAACAGACAATCATATCAAAAAATAGGCAGAAGATATGAACAGACACTTCTCCAATCAAGACATACAAATGGCTATCAGACACATGAAAAAATGTTCATCATCACTAGCCCTCAGGGAGATTCAAATTAAAACCACGTTGAGATATCACCTTACACCAGTTAGAATGGCCAAAATTAACAAGACAGGAAACAACATGTGTTGGAGGGAATGTGGAGAAAGGGGAACCCTCTTCCACTGTTGGTGGGAATGCAAGTTGGTGCAGCCTCTTTGGAGAACAGTGTGTAGATTCCTCAAGAAATTAAAAATAGAACTTCCCTATGACCCTGCAATTACACTCCTGGGCATTTACCCCAAAGATACAGATGGAGTGAAAAGAAGGGCCATCTGTACCCCAATGTTTTTAGCAGCAGTAGCCACGGTCGCCAAACTGTGGAAAGAACCAAGATGCCCTTCAACGGACGAATGGATAAGTAAGATGTGGTCCATTTACACTATGGAGTATTATGCCTCCATCAGAAAGGATGAATACCCAACTTTTGTAGCAAAATGGACAGAACTGGAAGAGATTATGCTGAGTGAAATAAATCAAGCAGAGAGAGTCAGTTATCATATGGTTTCACTTATTTGTGGGGCATAACAAATAGCATGGAGGACATGGGGAGTTAGAGAGGAGAAGGGAGTTGGGGGAAATTGGAAGGGCAGGTGAACCATGAGAGACTATGGACTCTAAAAAACAATCTGAGGGGTTTGAAGTGTAGGGGGGGTGGGAGGTTGGGGTAGTAGGTGGTAGGTATTATAGAGGGCATGGATTGCATGGAGCACTGGGTGTGGTGAAAAAATAATGAATACTCTTATGCCGAAAATAAAAAAATTTAATTAAAAAAAAAAACAAGCAAATAATTTTAATGAGTGAATATTTTATGCAAGTATAATCTTTTTTTTTTAAGATTTTTTATTTATTTATTTGACAGAGAGAGAGATCACAAGTAGGCAGAGAGGCAGGCAGAGAGAGAGAGAGAGGAGGAAGCAGGCTCCCTGCTGAGCAGAGAGCCTGATGCGGGACTCAATCCCTGGACCCCGAGATCATGACCTGAGCCGAAGGCAGCGGCTTAACCCACTGAGTCACCCAGGTGCCCCGCAAGCATAATCTTTAAATGTATTTCACCTATTGCATTTTCTCTCTACAATATCTATGTGATAAATTAAATAATTCAGAAATCAATTGTTACAAATTTTATTTTAAAAATATTATTCTTTTTAAAAAGATTTTATTTATTTATTTGACAGAGATCACAAGTAGGCAGAGAGATAGACAGAGAGAGAGAAGGGGAAGAAGACTCCTCGCTGAGCAGGGAGCTTGATGCAGGGCTTGATCCCAGAACCCTGAGAACATGACCTGAGCCAAAGGCAGAGACTTAACCCACTGAGCCACCCAGGCACCCCTAAAAAATACTATTCTTAATTCATCAAGTATTACTAAAATATGTTAGGTTTAATCTTTCAAAAATATGACACATTTTAATTGTATTTATGATGACTGCTTTATAAGAATGTAAATTTTTTGGCTTTCATGAATTTTTTTTTTTTTAGAAATACAATCCTTAATGTTTAGTTCTTTTTAAAAATGTAAATGGAAAATTTATATTTAACTGGTAAAGATACTTAGGGACAATGACTCAATCAATACAGCACAGATGTTTTGAATAAAATTGGTATCTTGAAAATGTGAGCCTTTTACATGTATATAATGGAATATTACTAAAGCATCAAAAAATAATGAAATCTTGTCATTGCAATGACATGGGTAGAGCTAGAGGATATTATGCTAAGTGAAATAAGTCAGTCAGAGAAAGACAAATACCATATGATTTCACTCATATGTGGAAATTAAATAACAAAACAGATGAACATAAGGGCTGGAGGAATAAAAAAGGCGAGGAGGCAAACAATAAGAGACTCTTAACTATAGAAATCAAACTGAGAGTTGCTGGAAGGGAGTGGGAGGGGTGGGTTAAATGGGTGATGGGTATTATGGAGGGTACTTATAATGAGTATAAGGTGTTGAATCTCTAAATTCTACTCCTGAAACTAACAGGACACTATATGTTAACTAAAAACAAAAACAAACAAACAATAAAAACCATGATGTCTAAAACTGAAAAAATAATGAATAGTTGGATAATGCTGTTACTCAGAAAAATGGTAGTAAATACTCAAAGTAGTAAATAAGATATCTGAAAGAGGGGGAAAAAAAGTTCAGGCAACATTGTATGACTATTTTCTATCAACTTTAAAGAAAAGTGAATAATTTAATGACATTTCATTATGGCACTATTTATCACATGATGATATATTAAAAGGCAATACCATCTGATCCAAATATTTTGATACCAAAAGAACAATCTGTCTGTTAATTCCTTTGAGAATCAGAAGCTGAGACATTGTTAAGAGTATAAGACTTTTGTTTGGAATAATTTGTAACAAAGATCAAAGGACAGGGACAGAAGCTCTGAAAACCTGTCATTCAGATCTAACAACTTTGGAAGGAAAGGGTGTTAGAAGAGATTTTTTTTTTGCAGGTAGAGTCTCATGCTGTGATGCATATCTGACAAAGTCATCACCAACCCAATGGGGAACATAACAGTAAAAATTGCCCATTAGGAGAGTCCCAAGTTGGCTAGAAATAACCAGCCTCTTGAATTCCTGCTGTGCTAAATCCTGGCTGAAGGCTACAGGAGTAAAGGTGCTGGGCCTCAAAGTCTGAGGCAAATCTTAGAGGTGACAGCAATTGAATTTTGTGAGCTAACTCTACTCTTTACAACTGAATGGCAAGTTTTCTTTTGATAGAAAATCTAAGCAATATTTCTCTATGGCCTCTATGATCAATCCCTTACATGACACAAATTCACCTCTCCATACACATCAGGGAGCCATTCGTCTAAGCTTTATAAACTTAGGAAAGAATGGTTACTGGAATGCTCTAGAGTTGATGCCATCAGGCTGGAAGTGGGTACCCAGAAGGTGTCCTCTAGGACCAGCCAAGAGGGTCCTTGGCTTTATGAAAGATGGAAATCCAGGAGAATCTGGAAGGAAAGGAACATGAACCTTGCTTTTGTTTGGAGTCTGAGGTTTTTTATTGAGGATGGTGTTCTGGTATATGTGTCTTCTCAGGCATCCAGGAAACAAAGATAAGCGCCCAGGTATTATTACTTGGAGCCTGGGAATCTTGGCCTTGAGATGTATAGCTTTGGTGGTTTGGAATATGCATATGATAGCTTTGTCCAGTAATTCTCACCTGGTCCTCCCTGTGATGTTATCTATTCTAGAGAAATCATTAATTCCCTTTCCCTTACAAGGAGGACATAAGCTGGTTGCATTACAAGGCATGCATAAAGTAGGGTGCGGTGCAGGTCCTAGCAAGAATAGAAGAAGAAAAAGGAGCAAAAATCAGATTTTTATGTTGTTCTCTAGTTTCCTCATCTCAGAGCCCCCATAGTTAGAATAGATTTTTATGATCACAGTTGTCACCCAAAGTCACAATTTTCTCATGTCCATTCTAAATACCCCTTGTCTCAGCTAACAATTCTGCTGGTCTTGGTGGAATACTTGGCAGTATAATCAAAGTCCTCATTCTTGAGGAATCCATGTCCCCTGTAACTATATTTTTCATAGGCTTTAGTTACTGCATTTGTTCATTTATAGTCCCAATTGGGAAGAAATTACCAAGAGAGACACCCATGTAAATTACTTGAGTTCCTAATATATTCCTCTTAACCCCAATGTTTATCAGCAGCTCTACCTTCCCTTATAAGAATTAATTTCCCCTGCCACTATGATGAATACTCTTCTAACTGCTTGTCCCCAGACAGTAGGAGTCTGGAGTGTCCAAGTGATAGCTTACCTTACATAGCTTATAATTCAATGAGACTCGTGCTGACCCTGCCAAGCATTTACTCCATTTGGAAATGAGGTCCTCCAACACTTCAGAGCCCGGAGTTCATGACCAGGAATTCAAGTGTAAATACATGTATATAGGCATTCATTCATATATTCAATATACACTCATATACATAATGTGTATATATTATGTTTTATACATAGGTGTAAATACATAACACATGGCTTTAATAACAGTTATTTTTTAAGTAGATAGTTTTCCCTTTATGTTGGAAAATAGGATTTATGTCTAAAATACATAAAGAATTCCATAGGGTGCCTGGGTGATGTAGTCAGTTAAGGTTTCAGCTCAGGTTGTGATCTCAGAGTCATGAGATGGAGCCCCCACAGTGGGCACTGTGCCCAGGATGGGGTCTGCTTGAGTTTCTCTCTTCCTCTCCCTATGCCCCCCACACCAAACACACACTCTATCTCCATCAAATAAATAAATATATTTTAATGATATTATATATATTAGTAATATAATTAATACTACATAATTAAAGCAATATAATTAATGATATTATCTATATTAGCAAAGAACAAATAATCTGATTAAATAATAGGCAAAAGATTTACATAGACATTTTACAAAAGAAGATAAGCAAATGACTAACAAATGCTATTGAGGTACTTAGTATCATTAATCATAAGGGAATACAAAGCAAAATCACAATGAATTATCAGCTTACACTGTTAGAATGTCTACTGTCAAAAACAACATCAGCAAGGATGTAGTGAAATTAGAACTCATACACTGTTGGTGGAAATGTAAAAAAATGCAGCCCTTATTAAAACCAGTGTAGTGTTTCCCTAAAAAAATAAATGAAATAATTGAATTACCATATGATTCAGCAATTCCATTCATGGATATATATATATATATATATATATATATATATATATATATATCTTCAAAAGAATTGAAATCAAAATATCAAGAGATACATACCTGCCACATTAATTGCAGTATGATTCACAATAATCAAGATATCAAAACAACTTAAATGTCCATCAGCAGATGAATGGATAAAGAAAATGCAGTATATACACACAATGGAATATTTATCTTTTAAAAGAAAGAAAGACTAACTTACACAACAATATGAATGAACTCGGAAGATATTATGTTATGCTGAGTGAAATTAGCCAGGCACAGAAAGACAAATGCCACATAATTCCAATTACATAAGTTATTAAAATGAGAAACATGGAGTAGAATAGTGGTTGTCAGATGCTTGAGGGAGAGGAAAATGGATACTTGTTGTTCAGTGGTGTAAAGTTTCAGTTATTCAAGGGGAACAGTCTAAATCTGCAAAACATGATGCATATATTTAACAATACAGTATTGTGCACTTAAAAATTTAACAAGGTCAGTCTCATGTTAAATATCCTCACCACATTAAAAAAGAAACAAAGAAAGTAAAGAGTACAGTTGCATCTTCCAGTCATCATCATATCTTGCTAATAGCATACTGTAAGAAATCCACTATGTAGAAAAACTCGGTATTATAGGATTAGTATTTACTCAAAATTTGTTGTTTTATATATTGACATCCATTTTGTGTATTTCTCACATATCACTTACTAGAGATTTGTCTTAGTGATTGAAAAATAAAAGATTTTTTTTAAAAGATTTTATTTATTTATTTGAGAGAGAGAGAGAGACTGTGCATGAGCAGAGGGGAGGGACAGAGGGAGAGGGAGAAGCGAACTCCCCACTGAGTTGGGAGCCCTATGAGGGGCTTGATCCCTGGACCCTGAGATCATGATCTGAGCCAAAAGTAGACACTTAACAGACTGAGCCAACGGGGGCTCCTGAAAGAATTACATTTAAGAATAATGAAAAAGGAGAAAAATAAACTGACATTTATGAAGCTGTACAGGGACATTCTATAATGAAATAAATTTTAACCAAAAATACTGACTTGGTTCTACAGACAATAGCAACTCTACTGGTAATTTCTAATTACAGAACATTCTTTCATCTTTTTTTAAATTTTTCATATGATGTGCACACACCTGTCATTGGACACACTTTCTTAAATGATCATAATACATGTTATCCAGATATATCTTGGTGCTGCCACAGAGCTAAAACTTTTTCTGTGTTCTAATCCTAAATTAGGATGAAAGACTAAACTGGTTTAAGATTGATTGTGTGTGTGTGTTATAGCTTTAAACATTTAATGAAATTTGGAAAAAAAAAATCAACAACAACAGTAATTTCATGAAATGGCATGATAACTTTTGTTTACTACTTTCCAAAGCACACAAATAGAAGAGGAGAAAAGAAACCATACTTCTAAAATGGTATGTATAATAGAGCAAAGACAATACCTAACCCTTTTCTTTAGGACCTCTGTTCTTGTTGACCTAGTTATTATTTTCCATTATAAATTTCTCTGCCTTACATTTTTTTAAGTTAAGATTTTTTAGGGTAGTTTTATATTCACAGCAAAACTCTACACATGCACAATATCCCCTGATACAATTGATGAACATACGTTCATCACATAGTTTACGTAAACACATAGTTTACATTTTACTCTTGGTGTTGTATATTTTATGAATTTGGACAAGCATATGATTATATATAAACATATAATTACTTTCATCCACCATTAATGCATCACACTGAGTATTTTTCTGCCCAAAATATCCTCTATGCTATACCAATGTATCCTTCCTCAATGCCCTCCAGCCTCTGGCAACAACAGATATTTTTACTATCTCCATAGTTTTGTCATTTCCAAAATGTCATATGGTTGAAATAATATAGTATAAAGCTTTTTCAGTTAGGTTCTTTATTATTGAGTAGACTTACTTAATAATATGCATCTAAGTTTCCTCCATGTCTTTTCTTGGCTTGATAGCTCAATTATTTTTGGCATTGAATAATGTTTTGTCATTTGGATGTATTCCAGTTTATTATCCATTCAACTACTTCAGACATCTTGATTCTTTCCAAGTTTTGGCATTTATGAATAAAGCTGCTTATAAACATCCATGTGCATATTTTTGCACACACATAATTTTGCAACTCCTTTGGGTAAATACCAAGTAATGCTATTGGATCTTATGGCAAAAGTATGTTTAGTTTTGTAAGAAACTGTCAAAATGTATTCCAGAGTAGCTGTACCATTTTGCATTCCACCAGCAATGAATGGAAGTTTCTGTTTCTGCACATTCTTGCTAACATTTGCTGTTGTCAATGTTCTGGATTTTGGCCATTCTAATAGGTGTGTATGGTATCTCATTGTTTTAATTTCATTTCTGTGATGACAGATGATATGGAACACTTTTTTTCTTATGTTTATTTGCTATCTGCATATCTTATTTGGTCAGGTGCCTGTTAACACCTTTGGCGCACTTTTTTAATCAGGTTGTTTTCTTATTTTAGGAGATCTTTATATATTTTGGATAACAGTTCCTTTCAGGTGTGTATTTTGCAATTATTTTTTTTTCCAGTTTATTGTTTGTCTCCTCATTCACCTGACATTGTCTTTTGCAGAGCAAAATTTTTTTAATTTTAGGGAAATTCAGTTTATCAATTATTTGTTTCATGTATGGTGCCTTTGACATTTTTTTTTTAAATGGGAGATTTTTTTTTTAAAGATTTTATTTATTTACTTGAGAGAGAGACAGCGAGAGAGAGCATGAACGAGGAGAAGGTCAGAGAGAGAAGCAGACTCCCCATAGAGCTGGGAGTCCGATGCGGGACTTGATCCCGGGACTCTGGGATCATGACCTGAGCCGAAGGCAGTCGTCCAACCAACTGAGCCACCCAGGCGTCCCGTCTTTGACATTCTATCTAGAAAGTCATTGCCATATCAAGGTCATCTATGTTTTCTCCTATGTTATCTTCTAGGAGTTTTATAGTTTTGCACTTTCCATTTAGGTAGGAACCGTTTTGAATTAATTTTTGTTAATAATGTGAGGTCTGAGTTTAGATTTATTTTTTGCATGTAGATGTCCAGTTTTTCCAGCATCATTTGTTGCAGGACTGCCTTTTTCCATCGTCTTGTCTCTGGCTTCTATGTCAATTGGAACAGTATTTTGTTTTAACTATTGTGGCAACATAATTACTTATTAGACTGTAAAACATCATACTGATGTTTTTGTTATCAATCTTTCAAAAAAGTACTTTGTGACATGAAAATTGCATTGAAAGGTATTACTCAGGAGATACCTTAAGCAATGTGAGAATGAGTCTTTCAGATTCAGGTACAGATGCCTATTAGAGCTAGAGATATGATTGATTTATTTAACTCATTTCTGTTGTGGAAAAAATAATAAACAGGCAATAATATACAAATATTTATTTGTATATTATATATGATTTATTTAACTCATTTCTGTTGTGGAAAAAATAATAAACAGGCAATAATATACAAATATATTTCAATTGAAAGTATATTTTATTCTTGGGGCACCTGGGTGGCTCAGTTGAAGTGTCTGTTTTTGGTTCAGGTCGTGATCTCAGAGTCCTGGGATGGAGTCCGGTGTCAGGCTCCCTACTCAGCCAGGAGCCTGTTTCTCCCTCTTCCACTGCCTTTCCCTTCCCCTCCTCGCTTGTGTTCTTCTGCTTTCTCTCTGTGAAATGAATAAATAAAACCTTTAAAAATAATAAAATATATTTTACTCTTAATAGTCATAAAATTTTTTGCCTGAATTAGAAATGGGGTTGCTTCTTCACTTGTTTTAATTTTAGGTGTATTTAGGACAGTTAAATTAAAATCTTTCTCTCATCGATGTGTATTCATTGCACCTATCTTATTTAATAAGAATATGGCATATTAATTTGGACATTTTTTATTTCTCCCATCTGAAGCAATTTTCATGTATTAAAATAGGGAAATATTTGTTAATATGATATTTATATAACCCACATTCTACAATTTTTGTGACTGTATTGGTAATTAAAATGGACTTACCCTGGTTTTATCTGAGGTGAGTCACAATGTAACCTTAAAAAAAGTCATTAAATGATCCAAAGGTGCCTGACTTTATAATTTCTACCATATATGTCATCTTTTCTATTTTTCACTAGCTGGATATATTCTCTATTCTTACATATTTTATTTTCCATTGCCCTGAGTTTACATGGTAGATTTTATTTAGTTCAAAAGATTATGATGATTGACTTGAATAAGGTACTTACACATTAAGATGTAAACATTAGGATGTACACATTAGATGCACACATTAAGGAAAAACCATATTCTCCTCTAAATTTACTCCCAGTATAATTTCAACTGACATTACTGAATTCCAGTGAGCGTACTTTGGCTATAAGTCTTTCATTTTTCAGTATTGCTCCAGGCTAAAGATTGCTTTAAAATTCTTCCTTAATTTTGATTGGACTTCAGAAAGTAAAATATTTTAATGTCAAGCCTTTGTCAACCACTTATGCAGATTTTATGTACATAATGGAATATTCATCATCTTATTTTGATTAGTCTTTCACTAGACACTCTTTGACTCATCTTTTATAAAACTGTATAGTTCAATATGTATAAATGTGTAGTGCAGCATATAGATTGTTTATATAAGCAGGAATCTATCTACAGAAGAGAAAAATATGGTGAAATGCTTAAATATTCAGAATTTTTCTCCTTTGGAAAATATAAACACATGTTATAAAACATGTTTAATGTTCCTTTAAAACCTTCATTTAATTTTTAGTTATTTGCCATTTTCTAGTGTTTTTGTGGCTGTGCTTTGGAGGTTAAGGTTTTAATAATACAATCAAAAGATTTGTATAGGAAATCGACTCTGCATATCCATAATATTTGTCACAGCCTAAAAAACTTAATGCCAACTAAATTTGAGAATTCATTGTATTTTAGTGTTTTTTTTTTTTAAAGATTTTATTTATTTGACAGAAAGAGGTCACAAGTAGTCAGAGAGGTGGGGTGTGCGGAGAAGGCTCCCTGCTGAGCAGAGAGCCCGATATGGGGCTAGATCCCAGGACCCTGAAATCATGACCTGAGCTGAAGGCAGAGGCTTTAACCCACTGAGCCACCCAGAAGCCCCTATTTTAGTGGTAAGAACATGTTGAAATCTTTCAGTAGTTAGTACAATATAAAAGGATATATTTTATTACAGCAAATGTGATATGTCAACTAGCCATCCATTGCTTGATATTAAGAACAATGTTGTTTGTTGAGACAAAGTCTTCTTTTCAATATTTTAAATGTTTGAAAGTCAGATTTTAGGGCACGATGTGAAGATTAGCTCTGAGAAAGGAAAATAATAAACAGAAGCAACAACTTTTATGCAGATAATTGTGTGTAATTAATACTAACAGCTAATTATAAATTCAAGCTTGGGAAATAATTTCAATACAATGTTTACTGATTCCCAGAAAAGCTTGCATTTCATATTTAATTTAATTCTTCAATTTAATTTAGAAAGGCTTATGTTTTACTGAGGTTGAATGAACACATAATTAGCTAAATGCAAGATTTTTATGCATTGGATGATTACAGTATTGCAGGATATCTTTCTGTATAAAGTGACAGAAGAATCACTTTTTTGCCTTTATATTTATAGAATGATAACCAACATTTCAAATAGTTTTATAAGTTGCATGCATTATTGAGTGTATATAAATTTATGGTAGATTGTGTGAACAATATTTGGGTTGAAAATTTCCCAAGATCTTATAATATTTTGATGCAAAGAAAGGGAAAGAAAGAAAGAAGAAGCAAACAAGCAAGCAAGCAAGTTCCTGCTCTCCCCCTAGGGAAAAACTAAATTAAAATGTTATAAAGAAAAGCCTCTAGCACAGAATTTATTGCTATATACTACAAGTAGGGAGTTTCAAAAGTTATTGAAGAAAATATCACATGGCATAATGGTTAAGCATTGATACTCATTTATTGGCCACTTGTATTTTCCTCTTGTGTTAATTACCTTCTTTATTGTTTTAATCTTATTTTTTTGCAATAGAGTTTTTCTTTTTCTTTTTTTTCTTTATGAGTTTTTATTTTTCTTATCACTTTTTAAATTTTGAAAACTTCTCCGCTTAAGAGTAATCATAATCTCTAGGTCCTTCCTAGTTATAAACTTTTATGATGAAAATTTACTGGTACTTTTTTTTTAATTTTTGGCCATTTATTTTTTAAATATTTCATTAAACAGACTTTTCTCATTATTATTGACTTATGATTATTATCAAATGCATATGTATATTTTGAGTAGAAAAATGAGTTTATGGGATAAATGGTCGTTTAGCCTATAAAATCAGGCATATAATACATTAAAAAGGTTGGAAATTAAAATATATATTTACAGATAATTTAAGATTTACATATAGGTATGTGTGTGTACATATATGTATACATATATATGTGTATATATATATTTATAAAAATGAAAGATATATATGATTTAAGGTCTGGTGTACCCATTCAACATAAATGTTGTCGCAACTTGGTTGTTTCCTGCATAGTCAAGCAGGTAAGAGTGGTAAAGTTTCATGTATTGTATTTTAAACTTTGAAAGCTCAAAGATACATTTTAGAAATGAAATTGTATTATTATCAGTCCAATAAGGGAATAACTCTTACTTTAATCTGTACTGCAGATTATATATGTATGTAGTTATATATATATAATATACATATTACATACATATATACTATATATGTTCATATATACATATATATATATGTATATATAAATACAATTATATATTCATACATATACATGTAGTTCTAACAATATAAAGGATATATACAGTAGGGTTTTTATTTAAAAGAACATAGAATTATTTTCTGGTTTGGGGTTTTTTTTGTTGTTGTTATAATTTAGGCTTGTAGCGATAAAAACCAGTAGTTATAGGGGAAAAAAAAAAAAACAAGAGTTGTTGAAAAAACAGAAATGCAGCAATTCTACTCAGGGCTAAAAGAAACTGGCCACTATGTACACAATGAACATGAGCAGACTTTTGAGAAGAGATGAAAGCCTTCTAATGTAATAATAAATGTATAAATAAATAAGTAATGTGTAAATGAATAATACTGATGAATATTCACATAAAGGGGATTAGGACATAAGCATTCTTCAGAGTATTTGAAGAACGTTTGGGCTGTGGTCAGTGGATAGATGCCTATTCCTCCACGAAGGTCTAATACTGAAGAGAATACATTCTTGGTTCTTGCTCATGAATTTTGATCTTCTAGAAATATTAGGTGTTTGTGGTAAAAAGAATTCTTGATTCAGAAAATTTCTCTTGTAGCTTGAAATGGGAGAATTCTTCTAACCTATATTTCTTTTGGGGAAATATACAAACTCTCTTCCAAAGAGTGTGTCAAAACCACTCGTATTTAACTTAAACTCCCTTTTACACCATGTAATTTTACTTCTTGTGTAGCATTACAGTTTTCCTTATTTCAGAATCACAACTGGATCTATATCCATCATTTGTTGTGAGTTCCAAAACTGTAAGTATAGGATCATATTTTTTTTTTCATTTCTGATGCCTCGATTATTGTTTTACAGATATTATAACCATAATATCTAATACTAAGATGTGGAGCTAAGGATTTCATACACATAATCTCATTTAATGCTCACACCAAACTCAAGGGTTACATAATCTGTTTAATCTTCATTTTACAGATGAGACAAAAGCATGAGGAGAATAGACAATTTCCCAACATCACACAGTTTAAGAAGTGAAAAACATTTTCAAACTCAGGCATTTTGGTTCTACAACATGCACGCTTAAATGCTTTAGCAAAATATGTATTAAGAAATGTGTATTGAAATTTCATGAGTTTACTTGGGATTTTTGAGCTGGTATGGGAATATTATTAAGTACAAAGAAGTTTCCACTAGATAATGTTTGACATATATAGTGGACAAGAGACTCATCCAGTGATTGAAAAATATAACAGTAACTATAACAAAAGAAAGGAGACCCTGAAGACTTAATAGTTCAGTGTATGGTTATCGGAGAGATTAGCAAATGACTACATCAGAGTACGAAGGAAGCATATAACCCAATAATAAAGTAACATATAATAATTACTAGAAAAAAAAATGGGACATTTATGTCAAGACCTGAATGATGAATGAAGATCATACAGGTAAAAAGTGGCAGAATTAAATTAGGGCAAAATTAAAAACAATTTTAACCTGAGTATAGCTATGTGAAATAAATTATAGGCAATAAGTGTATGATATATTGTGAGACTGAATACAGTCAATATGGATTGAAGGTTTGGCTGCAGTTACTAGGTTGAATGCAAGTTACTGAGAAAAGGGTTAGGGGAAAGAGAGATGTGTGTGTGGTGGGGGAGTAGAGAAAAGAGTATGAGATAAACTTCTAATAATCCAATGACATCCAACATAATTCACTTTGAAATTCAAAATAATCATCAAGCTAGTGAAAAAATACCTGAGTTAAAAAAAAAAAAAAAAGTAGTGGGAAAAAAACTTTCATATTAAAACTGCTTAATGACCTTTATACTCATTCATGATCATATCTGGCTACATAATTTATAGAGTCAATAAAAAATTAAATTGTGGAGCCTTAGCAAGGGGCAATGAATTCATGCCAAGATGTGGCTGGTACCTGAATTGGTACTTAGCAAGAGGTTCCTATAGACCTGACAGCTGAACGCAACATAAGGCTTATAGTCCAGAGAGAATATAGCTGTAACCTTGTCCTATAGCAGAAACCATGTGGTGTGGGAAGTCCTGATTCTCCCTAATACTGAGCCCAAGACCCCACCAGGAGTGCAGAGCAATGGCAAAATGAAGGTTTTCCATTTCCAAATGATGTGATCCAATTACCACTGAAAGTACAGGGCAGCAGCTATTGTGGGTAAGAGATTGCATGAGAGAGGTCAAGTGGGGTTAGGGTATGGTGAGATAGGGAGCCGGTGGCAAAGAACACATTGCAGGGAAGTGGACAGTTGGCAGGATATGGTATGTTATAGGGACAAAAATACTAGGCCCCTGGTGCATGATTCATTTTCTCATAAAACTTCACTTTAAAAATGCATCACTTAGGAATTCAAAAATAAAGTTAAGAATTTCAAGATGACTACTACAGAGCATTAAACTTCAGAAGTAGAGTCCTCTGGAACAAGAGACCCTGTTTAATTGCATGGTTTAACATTCAAGAACCAGGCACTATTCGAAGTTAATATCTTTTTATAGTTATTTTATATATTTCAATCATACTGAATCTTACTAGGTGTAATTTAATTATAAATTTCATATGTCTTACCTTATTTAACATGGGGAAATGTATATTGGTAGAATACATAACTTTTAGAGTATACTAATTCTGACTTCCAAATTTAACTCTGTATGTTTTATGGGAAAATATATATTTCAGACTCACAACTAAAAATCAACTATTTGGTATTATTCTTTATGTCAATCTGTTTCTATCCATTCATAACTTACTTTCGGAATAACAGATTTTGAAATCTCATAGTTTGAAAGCTTCTACTTTATCCATGGATCATTTACATTAAAGCCTTGCTTAATTTGTATTTATTTATAGGTCCTATATTTTAGGACTGTTACAATTGCATGATTAGAGGTGCTAGAAATTGAGACAACTGAATCTGGAGACTGACAGAATATAAAATTTTTATTATTTGTTACTTTAAACTTTTCTGCCTAGTTGAATTTATTAATGATGAATTCAGATAATGAGTGTAAAGAATGATTTTTTTTAAGCTTGTAATTTATATTTTGAAAAGAAGTGCTAATTTTTATGACCAAACGTTCCATTTCCCAATATCTTCTTCATGAAAAAAGTAAATTAAAACCATTAGGTTGGTTGTATCCCTAATCTTATGTGAATGCTCTAAGTTTATAATAATTTAGCATATTAATTGCTTTAAGTCTCAGGTTTCTATGAAATGGTCACTTATGAAAGACATTTCTCAATTCCTTCTGTGAGACTTTTGAGAGTGGAACATGGTAAAGTGTGGGAAGTTTGCTCATTTTGGTATTAATCCTATGTGACTGCTCATCAACTTTCAGATGTGCTTTGGAATATTAAGTTGACTTTTTATGGAAGGGAAAGGAATACTACTAAAGATGTAAATCTTTATATGAATTACATTCATAAGATCTATAGTCACGTATTATTCTTTGATTATACAAGAACATACAGGAATGGCCAAAATATGAAAATGAAATAATGATTTTAAAAATTGGAACTACTTCTTGAAAATCTTTATTTAAATAGAAAATTAACTATCATAGGCTCTTTAGACACTTCTGAGCTATTTTAATACCCTCTTATGCCCTTATAACTAGGGAAAAATGAATGGAAATAGTTTCCAATATTTAATCCTTTATTATGCCATAAGTGACAGAATGGGAATTGGTATACTGGACAGCATTCAGAGCAGATTGCCTCAGGAGGTTGCTGAAAAGGACAGATGAAGTTACCATTTGTTAAAGGAATGAACTATACATTTATAAGAACTGTAGTAATTATGCTGTTTTTCTAGGTATTGGGCAGTACTCTATTTTAAGATAACTATTTTTCAGCAAAAATATGAGTGATCAATCATTTTATGAAAGCTGAGAAGTTTTAGAGATATTCAACAAAATTTAATATGGGGATACACACTTTTGATAGAGCACCAATAATATCATTTTATTTTATACTTATTTATTCATTCCTCTGTTGAGTATTTTTAAAAACTTAGTGAACATTTATTCTTCTTGTTGAACATTTTAAAAACTTGGAATTTGGGGTACCTGGGTGGCTGAGTCGTTAAGGATCTGCCTTCAGTTCAGGTCATGATCCCAGAGTCCTGGTATCTAGCCCAGCATCGGGCTCCCTGCTCCATTGGGAGTCTGCTTCTCTCTCTCCCTTTCCTGCTGCTTGTGTTCCCTCTCTCACTGTCTCTCTCTCTGTCAAATAAATAAAATATAATCTTAAAAAAAAAAAAAAAAAAACACCTGAAGTTCCTAGGGATTAGAATAACTTAAGAAAATCCATGAGGTTTATAATGAAATTATAAAATAGTATTGTTTTGAAAAATTTAAAGATTTTAAATAGAGGCCTAAAGCAAATTCATCACAAATCCAGAAATCAAGGAGCCACATATGTACGTGGATCACCATTTTATGTGTCTTATTTTAGGTTTTGTATTCAGTTTCCCATTGCACTCTGCTAATTAACATTCAGTTTCAATTAAATGTTTGGGGTCCATAGAGACAACCCCACCTGCTTCTGAATGTGATGTAGGAAAAAAAAAATACTTTCTGCTTTTTTCTCATGACATTGTCAATTTGTATGACATAACTAATTATCCTCAACATAGTGGAAGGTTAAAAACAAATACATAAAATGTGTGCTTCGGCTGAAGTGTAATTTCTGTTATGTAGCTTCAGGAGGGTTTGTGGAATGTAATAAAATAAATGAGAATAAGAGGAAATTGAACAGATAATATTTGAATTCCAAATATATACTTAGAGATTATATAGTCAGCATTGGTTCTTGTTCTCTCATAAAGGATCAGCAAGGTAGATCATAATCAAAATAAAGTACCAAATTCAAGGCAGTTCTGAATATAGATATTGGTGCACACCCACAACAACACAGCCTTATCAGCTTAGGAGGCACACATTAATTACCTCACAATTTCTATGGGTCAAGAGTGCCAGCCTGACCTTACTAGATCCTTTGGTAAGGGTGTCAGCAAGCTGCAATCAAAGTGACAGCCAGGCTACATTTTCTACTGGAAGCCTGACTGGGGACTAACTCATCACTGAGCTCATTCAAGTTGTTGGAAGAATTCATTTCCTGTGACTCTAAGAATGAGTCCCAGCTCTTTGTGGCCAGTACAGACTGACTGCAACTACTAAAGGCAATCTTCAATTGCTTGCCACGTGGACTCCCTCAAGATGGCCACTTACCCTGACTGCATAAAACCTTCCAGGAGACTCTCCAGCCCTACTCTGCTAATATGGAGTCTTTTCTAATATAATTGGATCATAGTCATGTCATCCCATTACCTTCACCATATAGTGTAACCTAATCAAATTTCATCAAGAGAGTGCCATTTTATCATCTTTGCTATTATTCTTTTGTTTAGGAGCAAGTCAGAAATCTTGTTCAGACACATGGGGTTAGGAAAACACAGCCATGTGAACATCAGGAGGCCAGGAACCATTGGGATCACCTTGGCATCTGTCTACTGTACACACAGAAAAAATATTTTGGAAACTAAAAATAAGGAGCAAATCATAAAAGAAGTCAAAGCTAAAACACACATTATATACAACACAATGATACAAATAAAATATGACTTTTATCAGAAATAATTGACATAAAGTCTATTATACTAATAAAATCTATCCCACTGTTCTTTGAAAAATGTATATTGAAAGTCAAAAGTGAAAGCTGAGAAAAGGGGACATTATAATACTTGAGCAAAAGAGATAGTATTTTAGAATAAGGTAGTTGCAGTAAAGATGGAGATAAGTGGATGAATTTGGTACAGAAGAATAATGGTAATATAAATATTAACAATAATAACAATAGTTAACACTTATTTAAATATTACTAAATGCCACCTTATATTCTAAAGACCTTTATAATCATCCTAAACTTATAAAAATACACATTATTTCCATTATGAGACAAGGACATTGATTTGAAAAGGTGGATAGAAAGGTTTTAGTTAAGTGTTGGTTTTTGCTCTTAGATACATGTGTGAGGGTGGAATTTGAGGGATTATAATTAGGGATGGACACTACCTTTCTAGTTTGAACAACCAAATAAATGATGGGACCATTTTGGAAATTGTTTTTATGGTGTTATTCCAAAATTGTTAAAAACAGTCTAATATATCTAATCAAACATACTTTTATTTTTAAATAACCCTCTTCGGACGGCTGGGTGGCTCAGTTGGTTAAGAGGCTGCCTTTGGCCCAGGTCATGATCTCAGCATCCTGGGATCGAATTCCACATTGGGCTCCTTGCTTGGCGGGAAGCCAGCTTCTCCCTCTGCCTCTGCCTGCCACTCTGCTTGTGCTCTCTCTCTCTCTCTCTCTCTCTCTGACCAAATAAATAAATAAATAAATAAAAATAAAATAACCCTCTTTATCTTACTTACCTCTAGCTATTCTTCTATGAAATTTATTTCATGTTCTTTATGAACTATTCAAATCTAAATTATCTTTTACATTAAAGTTCCATCTTGTCCACAAAAAGAAATAAAGATACTTTAAAAAAATTATTTATTCATTCAACAGAGAGAGAGCAGGAGCAGGGGCAGAGAGAAGGGCAGAAGGAAAGGGAGAGGCAGGCTCATCATTGAGTGGGGAGCCACATGCACAGGGCTCAATCCCAGGACCAAGGGTAGATCCCAGAACACTGGGATCATGACCTGAGATGAAGGCAGATGCTTAACTGACTGAGCCACCCAAGCGCCCTGGGGGGCTGGGGGAAGGTACTTTAACTCTCAGTAACTGAGATTAACGAAAACATGTATTCTTTAAATTTTATGCACACTTTTATATTTATTATATGATGAATTGTTTTATAATTTGACTCTATATTAATTATGTTTGTCAACTAGATAGAGAGTAGCCCTTCTGAGGGCAAAGAACATGACATAAGTTTATTTTAGTTATATTAATGCTAAGCATAAGTTATCTTTTAGTAAATATTCACTGCTATATTTTCAAATTTTAATGCCTGTGTACTTTACCTTCTGCATAATAGAAAAACTAGCTACTTTTAATTATTTTTTCATAGAAAGATGAATGGAGCAGAACCCTTACTGTATGGAGGATATTACTGTTTCGAGAGTTCCCTTCTCACTGAAAATGCAAGGTGCCAAGAAAAAATATGAAATATAAGGAGATCTCACAGAGTACAGTTTGAAATAATAGTGTCTCACCTTTTCCCTGGGTAGGCCCAAGTAGAGTGCTGTGGAAATATATATATGATGAGAGAATATTTTCTAAGACAGCCACAGTAATTCCTCCTATGCTCTTGTGCTTTTTTCCAATATGACTTTGGCACTTCTCATTTCAAGAGGTAGAGATAATTTCTTAATTCCTTGAATTGGAGCTAGCCTTGTAACTGTATTTTGGCAGAATGATACAATCTTATTTCTGATTCTAGGGCCTAAGCCTTACAGACTTTACTCATCTCCACTCTTTTGGAGCCCTGACCCACCAGGTTGTGAAGAAACACACTGTCCTGCTGGTAGATGAGAGGTCAAGTGGAAGAACTGAGGTTCGTGGGCCCACAGCTCCTACTAAAGGACAGGGGAACTATTTCTCAGGCTTAAACAGAGGAAGGGATCCTAAATAATAGAATTCACAATTTTGTCATGTAATAGAGATAAGGACATAATTATTTAATGTGTTTTCTTCTGTTAATACTTTATTTGGATTCACATGTTGATCACAATTCTTACAAGTCTTGCATGCATTTGTTAGAGATTAAATACTTTACAATTATTAATTAAGCCTCATAGTATTTCCATCAAGGAAAAAAAAAATCTAGCAACACTTAGAGAAGAATAAATAAATAAATAAAGCAGAATGGTTTAATGAAAAATATTAAAGGCAATTTCCATGCAGTGCTATAATTTGGCTATCTGATGAGTATATTTTTCAAAAGACTGTATGGCATTACTAGCAAATAATAGGCTTTTTGAAATGGTTTAATATAGAGGAATAACAAGATGGCGGAGAAGTAGCAGGCTGAGACTACTTCAGCTAGCAGGAGATCAGCTAAATAGCTTATCTAAAGATTGCAAACACCTGCAAATCCATCGGCAGATCGAAGAGAAGAAGAACAGCAATTCTGGAAACAAAAAAACAACCACTTTCTGAAAGGTAGGACTGGCGGAGAAGTAAATTTACCCAATATGGCAAAGGGAACAAGCATCAAAATTCAGGAGGTTCAGAGAACACCACTCAAAATCAATAAGAATAGGCCCACAACCCATCACCTAATAGTAAAATTTACAAGTCTCAGTGACAAAGAGAAAATCCTGAAAGCAGCCCGGGAAAAAAAGTCTGTAACATACAATGGTAAAAATATTAGATTGACAGCTGACTTATCCACAGAGACCTGGCAGGCCAGAAAGAGCTGGCATGATATTTTCAGAGCACTAAACGAGAAAAACATGCAGTCAAGAATACTATATCTAGCTAGGCTATCATTGAAAATAGAAGGAAAGATTAAAAGCTTCCAGGACAAACAACAACTGAAAGAATTTGCAAACAACAAACAAGCTCTACAGGAAATATTGAAAGGGGTCCTCTAAGCAAAGAGAGAGCCTACAAGTGGTAGATCAGAAAGGAACAGAGACCATATACAGTAACAGTCACCTTACAGGCAATACAATGGCACTAAATTCATCTCTCTCAATAGTTACCCTGAATGTTAATGGGCTAAATGCCCCTGTCAAAAGACACAGGGTATCAGAATGGATAAAAAAGCAAAACCCATCTATATGTTGCCTCCAAGAAACACATTTTAAGCCCGAAGACACCTCCAGATTTAAAGTGAGGGGGTGGAAAAAAATTTACCATGCTAATGGACATCAGAAGAAAGCAGGAGAGGTAATCCTTATATCAGATCAATTAGATTTTAAGCCAAAGTCTATAATAAGAGATGAGGAAGGACACTATATCATACTCAAAGGGTCTGTCCAACAAGAAGATCTAACCATTTTAAATATCTATGCCCCCAACGTGGGAGCAGCCAACTATATAAACCAATTAATAACAAAATAAAAAAAACACATCAACAATAATTCAATAATAGTAGGGGACTTTAACACTCCCCTCACTGAAATGGACATATCATCCAAGCAAAAGATCAGCAAGGATATAAAGGCCTTAAAGGACACACTGGACCAGATGGACATCACAGATATATTCAGAACATTTCATCCCAAAGCAACAGATTACACATTCTTCTCTAGTGCACATGGAACATTCTCCAGAATAGATCACATCCTCGGTCCTAAATCAGGCCTCAACCAGTATCAAAAGATTGGGATCATTCACTGCATATTTTCAGACCACAATGCTCTGAAGCTAGAACTCAAACACAAGAGGAAGTTTGGAAAGAACCTAAATACATGGAGACTAAACAGCATCCATCTAAAGAATGAATGGGTCAACTGGGAAATTAAAGAAGAATTAAAAAAAATCATGGAAACAAATGATAATGAAAATACAATGGTTCAAAATCTGTGGGACACAACAAAGGCAGTCCTGAGAGGAAAATATATAGCAGTACAAGCCTTTCTCAAGAAACAAGAAAGGTCTCAGGTACACAACCTAACCCTACACCTAAAGGAGCTGGAGAAAGAACAAGAAAGAAACCCTAAGTCCAGCAGGAGAAGAGAAATCATAAAGATCAGAACAGAAATCAATGAAATAGAAACCAAAAAAACAATAGAGCAAATCAATGAAACTAGGAGCTGGTTCTTTGAAAGAATTCATAAAATTGATAAACCCCTGGCCAGACTTATCAAAAAGAAAAGAGAAAGGACCCAAATAAAAAAAATCATGAATGAAAGAGGAGAGATCACAACTAACACCAAAGAAATACAAACTATTATAAGAACATACTATGAGCAACTCTACGCCAATAAATTTCACAATCTGGAAGAAATGGATGCATTCCTAGAAAAATATAAACTACCACAACAGAACCAGGAAGAAATAGAGAGCCTGAACAGACCCATAACCAGTAAGGAGATTGAAACAGTCATTAACAATCTCCAAACAAACAAAAGCCCAGGGCCAGATGGCTTCCCGGGGGAATTCTACCAAACATTTAAAGAAGAACTAATTCCTAATCTCCTGAAACTGTTCCAAAAAATAGAAATGGAAGGAAAACTTCCAAACTCATTTTATGAGGCCAGCATCACCTTGATCCCAAAACCAGACAAGGATCCCATCAAAAAAGAGAGCTATAGACTAATATCCTTGATGAACACAGATGCGAAAATTCTCACCAAAATACTAGCCAATAGGATTCAACAGTACATTAAAAGGATTATTCACCATGTCCAAGTGGGATTTATTCCAGGGCTGCAAGATTGGTTCAACATGTGCAAATCAGTCAATGTGATACAACACATCAATAAAAGAAAGAACAAGAACGATATGATACTCTCCATAGATGCTGAAAAAGCATTTGACAAAGTACAGCATCCCTTCCTGATCAAAACTCTTCAAAGTGTGGGGATAGAGGGCACATAATTCAATATCATCAAAGCCATCTATGAAAAACCCACCGCAAATATCATTCTCAATGGAGAAAAACTGAAAGCTTTTCTGCTAAGGTCAGGAACACGGCAGGGATATCCATTATCACCACTGCTATTCAACATGGTACTAGAGATCCTAGCCTCAGCAATCAGACAACAAAAGGAAATTAAAGGCATCCAAATCGGCAAAGAAGAAGTCAAATTATCACTCTTTACAGATGATTTGATACTATATGTGGAAAACCCAAAAGAATCCACTCCAAAACTGCTAGAACTTGTACAGGAATTCAGTAAAGTGTCAGGATATAAAATCAATGCAAAGAAATCAGTTGCATTTCTCTACACCAACAACAAGAAAGAAGAAAGAGAAATTAAGGAGTCAATCCCATTTACAATTGCACACCAAACCACAAGATACCTAGGAATAAACCTAACCAAAGAGGCACAGAATCTATACTCAGAAATCTATAAAGTACTCATGAAAGAAATTGAGGAAGACACAAAGAAATGGAAAAATATTCCATGCTCCTGGATTGGAAGAATAAATATTGTGAAAATGTCTATGCTACCTAAAGCAATCTACACATTTAATGCAATTCCTATCAAAGTACCATCCATCTTTTTCAAAGATATGGAACAAATAATTCTAAAATTTATATGGAACCAGAAAAGACCTCGAATAGCCAAAGGGATATTGAAAAAGAAAGCCAAAGTTGGTGGCATCACAATTCCAGACTTCAAGCTCTATTACAAAGCTGTCATCATCAAGACAGCATGGTACTGGCACAAAAACAGACCCATAGATCGATGGAACAGAATAGAGAGCCCAGAAATAGACCCTCAACTCTACAGTCAACTAATCTTCGACAAAGCAGGAAAGAATGTCCAATGGAAAAAAGACAGCCTCTTCAATAAATGGTGCTGGGAAAATTGGACAGCCACATGCAGAAAAATGAAATTAAACCATTTCCTTACACCACACACATAAATAGACTCAAAATGGATGAAGGACCTCAATGTGAGAAAGGAATCCATCAAAATCCTTGAGGAGAACACAGGCAGCAACCTCTTCGACCTCAGCCATAGCAACATCTTCCTAGGAACATCGCCAAAGGCAAGGGAAGCAAGGGCAAAAATGAACTATTGGGATTTCATCAAGATCAAAAGCTTTTGCACAGTAAAGGAAACAGTTAACAGGATCAAAAGACAACTGACAGAATGGGAGAAGATATTTGCAAACGACATATCAGATAAAGGACTAGTGTCCATAATCTATAAAGAACTTGGCAAACTCAACACCCAAAGAACAAATAATCCAATCAAGAAATGGGCAGAGGACATGAACAGACATTTCTGCAAAGAAGACATCCAGATGGCCAACAGACACATGAAAAAGTGCTCCATATCACTTGGCATCAGGGAAATACAAATCAAAACCACAATGAGATATCACCTCACATAGTCAGAATGGCGAAAATCAACAAGTCAGGAAATGACAGATGCTGGTGAGGATGCGGAGAAAGGGGAACCCTCCTCCACTGTTGGTGTGAATGCAAGCTGGTACAGCCACTCTGGAAAACAGCATGGAGGTTCCTCAAAATGTTGAAAATAGAACTGCCCTATGACCCAGCAATTGCACTACTGGGTATTTACCCTAAAGATACAAACGTAGTGATCCAAAGGGGCACGTGCACCCAAATGTTTATAGCAGCAATGTCCACAATAGCCAAACTATGGAAAGAACCTAGATGTCCATCAACAGATGAATGGATCAAGAAGAAGTGGTATATATACACAATGGAATACTATGCAGCCATCAAAAGAAATGAAATCTTGCCATTTGCGACTACTTGGATGGAACTAGAGCATATCATGCTTAGCGAAATATGTCAAGCAGAGAAAGACAACTATCATATGATCTTCCTGTTATGAGGAAGTGGTGATGCAACATGGGGTTTTAAGTGGGTAGAAGAAGAACCAATGAAACAAGATGGAATTGGGAGGGAGACAAACCATAAGTGACTCTTAATCTCACAAAACAAACTGAGGGTTGCTGGGGGGAGGGGGTTTGGGAGAAGGGGTTAGGATTATGGACATTGGGGAGGGTGTGTGCTTTGGTGAGTGCTGTTAAGTGTGTAAACCTGGTGATTCACAGATCTGTACCCCTGGGATAAAAATATATGTTTATCAAAAATAAAAAAATAAAAAAGAATTAAAAAAATAATAAAAATAATTTAATATATATATTTTTAAATATGAGTATTTTCAGGGTGCCAGGCTGGCTCTGTGGGTTAAGCCTCTATCTTTGGCTCAGGTCATGATCTCAGGGTCCTGATATTGAGCTCCACATGGGGCTCTCTGCCCAGCAGGGAACATGCTTCCCAGTCTCTCTTCCTGACTCTGTGGCTACTTGTGATTTCTCTCTCTGTCAAATAAGTAAATAAAAAACCTTTTAAAAAATGAGTATTTTCATTATGATACATAATGATGTAAAATTTTAAAAGCAACATCAGGTTATAAAATCTTACCTTTCTCCTAATATTGTGCAGACATCAAAATTTAAATTAATTTATATATAAATATGGCTTATTTTGACACAAAAGTGATAGGTATCCATTGTAGAGAATTTGAAAAATATAAAAGTTTCAAAAAAAAGAAACAAATTCATAATTCTGCCTGCCAAAAATAATCAGTGGTAACAATGAACAGTTCTACGTTTAGAACAATGTATAGACATATGTTTAGTGTGTTGGTATATAATTGGTTCCACACTATTTTTATTTTTTTCCACTTCATACATTATAAACATTTCCGAGGAACTAAATATTTTTAAAAGACATTACTGGCTGCATAGTGTTCCTTTGATGAACCATAACTTATTTATTTATACTTATTTGCTTAGGTTATATTTAAGTTGTCCCTCATTTTCACTATAATAATAAAACTGTCTTCAATTTCATTATACACAAACTTTTTTTATATCTCAGAGTATTTCTTAAGAATGACTTCACATCACAACAACCATTACTAATTATTGTAACTACCATTGTGCTAGAAGAGTGGACTCTTTTATGTGTATCTTTCTATTTAATTATCTCGAAAATCCTGTGAGGAAGCTTCTATTGTCTTCATTTTTGCTGATGAATAAATCCAGTTATGAAGCTGAGCAGCTTGATATTAGTCAAATGAACAACAGAAGAAACAAAAAACCTGCTCTGTCTAATTACTGAGAAAGATTTTAAGAGCCAGACTGCCTAGGCCTAAAGCCCACCTACTCCTTTTACTGCAGCTGTGGCATTGGGAAAACAACTTAATCTCTCTGTGCCTCACTTTTTCCATTAGTCAGATCAAGATGGTCAAATTGTTTCAGTGTTGTGAGAATTAAACAAGTGATTGAGCAGAACATTTAAAATAGTGTCTGCTTAATAAAAACCACTTAAGAATTGTTAGCAAGTATGAAGTTGGAGCTTTTTGAGGCAAGTCTAAAAAATCATATTCCCTATAACACAAGTGGCTGACAATCTAAACAATATGACCAACTCTACTCTGTCCTTTAAATCAACAATTAAGACTTTTTAAAATGCATTTTACATTTATAAAATGCTTATATATATCCAATTGGAATTTGGAGGGTATTAAAGAATTAACTGTTTTCAAATATTAAGGTATTCAGAGCACAGAGGATCAGGATGGTTCTGGGAAGATGATTGAGTTCACAAAATATATACTACTTTGTATTGGTATAAATGTAAGGCTGTATCTTTTTTGCAGTCATGGGACAGGGTACCAGAGTCAAAACTAAATATATTTTAACAAAGTTCTCAAAGCAATATGAAATAAAAGTGGAGTATCAGGTTATGTGAAAAGCTAAACTCAGTTTTGGACTTGCTGAACTACAAATGCATGCTTTTCTTCTAAGTAGGAAATTTCTATAGACCTACATGTACAGTTCTCCTCATAAGGGTAAGGATTTGACATAAATTTGTAATTTGTTAACATAAACTGATAGGATTATCCATATTTCTCTTTTTTTTCTCTTTTAATTTCTGAAATAGATATGAATGCATACAATTCAGTTCTACTCAGGAATGTCATAGCTAGGCTGGCCCAGAAAACTGTCAGCTAAAATTACAGTGAAGAATGAGTAAAGAAAAAAAGTAAATATGGCAAGGAGGCAGGGAAAGCAAAGGCAAGATATCTAATTAATTACAGAACAGAGCACATAACTACTTGTTATATGATGCAGGAGCCCTCTCAAGAGGACATTTGGAAAAATTACTTGTGCACTATTCCATTAGGGAAAATGCATAAAAGAAAAAAATATAAATATCTGTTCATTTCTTCCCATATTTTGTCTCTCATGAGTCAACACTTGCCCTATAGGAATTTAAGTCCTTCATATCTCAAGATTATATAAAATTGTCCATCATGAGGTCTCTGCTGAAACCAGATCCCCAATAGCTGAGTCAATCATTAATCATGTGAGCCACGGAGTTCAGCGGAATCAGTGCCATTGACACTCCCTTCCTGTGTTCCTGCAGTCTTTGGCCTTGAAGACAAGCTCACTTGAGTCCCCCATGGTAATTGAGTTAATGCAGTAACATGGTGACAGAAACCTCCTGGGAAAGGCATTCAGTGGGGCAGAGGGGGACGGAGAGGGAAAGAGAATCTCAAGCAGGCTCTGCGCTGAGATGGAGCACAAGGCGGGGCTTGATCCCATGACTCTGAGATCATGACCTAAGCCTAAACCAAAGCAGGACACTTAACTGACTATGCCACCCAGGCACCCCAGTAATTCACATTTTTATGGTCCAAGCCCCTAAATGCTTTAGGACACCTATGCATTGAGTAACAAATGCTTCCCTCTGGAACTGATTTTGAAATAGGTCATTCTTTTCAGTCAGAGTAATTTTTTCATTGACATTTTGTACACTTTGGCTACTTAAAAATCCAATGAAACAGTTCCAAGAGTTTTTTCATGAGATAACCTACTCATTCCATCAAAGGATGCCCGACTCAGTATAAACACATTATTTATTTTGAATATTTGTGATAATTTATTTCTGTTTTTGTACCTGTGCTCTTCAGTTATTGGTAGTATTCAGTGTTTTTGTTTATGAATCTGCATTTGTGATATTTTAAACTACTTAAAAAATTAATCCCTATATTGTTTAGTGAGTATTTGAAAAATGAAGTTCACACTCACATACTTACTCCTTGATTGCCTTCATAAAATAGGTCATATTATCCTAATGTTCCATATACTTGAGAAGCTGGTCCTTCTCTAGTAAACGTTTCTGATATTCACTGTAGTTAATAGGTACCTCACAATGCCGCACCTTACAAGTCATGCAATACCAAGTGATCACCATGAAAAATCCAGTTACCTTCCATCACCATGCTGTAGATCCCCTTCATCCATTCTGCCCATCTCTCATTATCCTTCTCTCTGGTAACCACCAGTTTGTTCTCTGTAATTATCAGTTTGCTTTCTTATTGTTTTTTTAATTTCTTCCTTTGAGTGAAACCATGTACTGTATCTTTCCTTATCTGACTTATTTCACTTAGAATAATCGCTCAAGGTCCATCCATATCTTCACTGACGTAAGTAATGCTGCAGTGAAGATAGGAATGTACATATCTTTTCACATTGATAATTTTTATATTCTTCATATAAATACCCAGAAGTCAAAGAGCTGGATCATAGGGTAGATATATACTTAAATTTTGAGAAATCTCCATACTTTTTTCCATAGTGATTATACCAACAGTGATTAAGCATTCTCTTTTCTCCATATTCTCTCCAATACTTGTTATTTCTTGTCTTTTAGATAATAGCCATTCTAATATGTACAAGATAATACATCATTATGGTTTTGATTAGCATTTCTCTGATGATTAATAAAGTTGAACATCATTTCAGGTTGTTGTTGGTCATCTGAATGGCTTCTTTGGAAAAATACCTATTCAGATCTTCTGCTCATTTTTTATTTTTTAAATTTTTTGGTGTCAATTTCATGAGTTCTTTGTATATTTCGGATATCAACCCCTTATCTGAAATATGATTTGCAAATACTTTTCCCATTCAGTAGGTGATTTATGTTTTAATGATAATGCTCTTTGTTATGCAGAAGATTTTTATTTGATGTGATCCCAGTGCCTTTTCATTAATTATTTTTTGGGTGTTTTGTATTTCTTCTTTGTCCTTTTCTTGTCTTTCACTCTTCCCTTATGATTCAATGACTTTATTTATGTATCCCTTAATCTGTTGTGACTGGGTCATGACCACTGTAAGCATTCTGATGAATGGGGATGGCAGCCAGCCATTGTAGTTGGCTGCAATGACTGGCATGACTACTTCATGTGCACTAGTGAGGAGGGCTAACTCCCAGCGGTGCTGACAAGGGGCCCAGCTGAAGCAGTTATGACAAGCTGATAGGCTGGACTACTACCCTCCCAGGACCTGAGTCACTTTGGAGGAGCAGAGGTTGGGCTGGGCTGCCTGTCAACTATGGCAGGACAGGAGCCACCTTGGAAGGACACATGCCAGAGCAGCAGCTCTACAGGGAATGGCCAGTGAGGGTGAGCAGTGCTAGCAAGGTTGTAGTTGTAGCCTTGGTAAATCCACAGAAGATGAACTAAGGATCCTTGTGTTCCACTATCTTCCCCTGTGTCTTCTTTTCCCTTCTTTGTCTCTTATTACAGTCTTTATTTTAAAGTCTATTTTGTATGATATGAATAAAACTATACCAGCTTTCTCTTTATTTCCATTTGCATGGAAGATCATTCTCCATTTCTTCATTTTCAGGCTGTGTCTCTTTACTTCTGAAATGAGTCTCTTGCAGGCAGGGGGAGGGTTAAGCAGAGCTCTCACTCAACACAGCCAAGACAAAGGGTTCTGGTACAGGTTAGGGCTGGACCCTTATGAAAGCATGCCTTTTGGTGCTAACAGTTTAGAAAGAGTTCCAAAATGGCACCCGCCAGTGCTAGCATTTGTAAGTAAGAACAAGATTGCAGAAATGGCACATGCCACTGTCTCCATTCCCGAAGAGCTACTGCCTCTCTGTCAGATGCTCTAATATTAGTAAGAGGGTGTTCTTATTTTATGGACCATGTAATTTTCACACTAGTGCTGGGTCTGGACAAGTGAATCTTTGTGTGAGTTCTTTAAGAATGGACTCTCCTTTATTCAGAGTTCTATGGTTTTACTAGATATAGTCCCTATTGTTTTCAAAGTTATGTATTTTGGGGATTTGTCCCACATGTGTAGGATCCAGGGGTTGGGCAGCCTAATGTGGATCACAGACCCTTCAATACTCAAGGAAAATTTATGCATTTTTGATACCCTCTGATTTGTTGTTCACCGTCTTTTTAAAATTTTCTTCTTTTAAGTTTTATTTATTTAGGTGATCTCTACACCTAATCGAAAGCTCAAATTCACTGCTCTGAGATCAAGGGTTGGGTCTCCCTACCTACTGAGCCAGACAAGTAACCCTCTCATGTCTGTTTTGACTCTGTCCTTTCATCTATTGTTGTTTTCCTAGTTTTCAAGTCCTTTTCAAAGGAATTACTTCCATATGTAGTTTTAAATTTGTTGTGTTCATGGGAGAAGTTGAGTTCAGTTGAGTCTTCTTATGTCATCATCTTGAACCCCTTGAAGTTACTAAGCTCATATTTTAAAGATTTGGAGAAATTAACAAAACACTAAGAAATGGAACCAAATAAGAGGCAAAAATATCGGAGAAAAAGATCAAATATTCAAGGATAAATGAAAAACAGTGTGACTTTTCTCTCTAACATCAGAGATGAATGTAAAACTATTGAATGCAAGTTTGCTGAAATACAGGATTATCAGTAAGATAAAATTTCCAGAATAAGTCTCAAGGAAATATGAGCATTAATTTCATCATTCAACATATTTTTAAGTATTACTTGAATGTTGGTATTTACAAATAATTTAATATTTTTATATTGGATATAATTATATATTAAAATATGATTATTTCAACTCTAAAGAGAAACAGAACCAAATAAATTTCATTACACAATTATTTTCCCTACAATATACTTGAGCACAAAGTTTAAAATGATTATCTTAATAATTTTCTTATTTTGCTCTATCAAATTTTAAAATAAGAGAACATGTGAATGATGATCATGTATTGTAAAATATCATTGACAAGAAGTCTGTTGTTCATTTTAGTTTTCCAAGATCTAGATTCATAATAAAAATCTGTATTTATAAACAAAAAAGAAATTTGTATTCATATCAGAAAAAAAATTTTGCAAATTTTCATCCTAAAACAATATAAATCTGTTATTGAGCTTTAGAAAAAAAAATATAATAAAGAGATATGTTAATATACATTAATTTATAAATGATTGCATTCATCATTGATAAAAGAGGGTGTCGAGATGTGGTTGATATCTAATAATAAAGAACAGTCAGAAAGTGGTGGTACATACAAGAATTAATAGTGTCTCTAAGGAAAATTTCTTATATTTTTTACTTAATGGATTGATGGAGTAAAAAGCTAAAGTTGAATTTATACAAGAATGGCTTATTTGGATTACTACTATAAATAGTGCCCATTCCAAGTTGCTGTGTTAGGCCAGTCTATGAAATAGTCTAAAAATACAATTCTTCTATGTGCATCTTGTCATTATCAGCATATCAATCTCCCTTTTTTCCCCTTTCTCCTGATTTACAGATATGGTGTCATGGTCTCCTCTTATAAATTAATATCTTAAAATGAATTACAGCATTAGTGAGTTGGAGCTGTCCCATACATGCTCAGATAAGTGGATTGATAATTATTTTAGGAAATTTGCAAGTTGATTTTTGAAGGTAGTCATTGTCAAAAGTAATATATAAAGTTGTAATTAAATTGATTTTCTTAAAAACAAAATAAATATCCAAAAGTCAAGACTTCCCTATTATAACATTCTACTATTGTTTACTTTTTTTTTTTAAGTTTAAGATTTTATTTATTTAACAAAGAGTTGACACAGCAAGAGAGGGAACACAAGCAGTGGGAGAGGGAGAAGCAGGTTCCCTGCCAAGCAGGGAGCCCGGTCTGGGGCTCTATCCTGGGACCCTGGGATCATTACCTAAGCCAAAAGCAGATGCTAAATGACTGAGACTCCCAGGCACCCCTATTATCTATATTCTTGAGGATATATGCAATTATTTTTGTATTGGAACTGCTATATAATGATATGATATTTCACATTTCTTCCCAACTCTGCCTTCAGTGACTTTACATTAGTATCTTGAAATAAGCCATGGTGAGGATAGATATACTATAGATATACTTCAGAAATTGACATGTGTTACAAGTTGAAATTATGAGTAATTTTTTTTCTCAGATAACTAATTGTTACACATTTACTGGCATGCCACTATCTATAGGTGGAATGACTTACCATTGTGAGGTTATGCCTACATTAGCATATTTTCATTTTAAAAGGAAATTTAGAAATAAATGCATAGCATGAAGTAGAATTGTCTGCATTATAATCATTTAATTAAATATGAGCTTTTGGGGGAAATGTTCCTGTACCTCATAGATCACACTCCCTATTCAAACCTTTTTTCTACTAAAAATGTCTTATAATTCATGGATCTTCTCATTTTTTCTTTTTGTAATGTACTCAAGTCACAGGAAAAATCAATTAATTAATGACTATGTGTTTACATCTTTGAGTTGTGAAACATCTAACTGAGCTCTGTCTTAAAAAATGCAAGCATAAAGTGTGGTGTGGAGGATCACAGGGGAAGGGAGGGAACACTGAATGGGAAGAAATCAGAGAGGGAGACAAACCTAGAAAGACTCTGGACTCCAAAAAACAAACTGAGGGTTATAGAAGGGAGGGAGGTTAGTTAGGGGTTAGGGTAACCAGTTGATGAGTATTAAGGAGGGTAGGAATTGTGATGAACACTGGATGTTATACACAACTAATGAATCATTGAACACTACATCAAAAACTGATGATCTATATGTTGGTTAACTGAATATAATAATTAAAAAACACAAATATACCATTAGAAATGTTTCTCTTAGATATATATTTGTTATTAATTAAATAAAAATATAAAGCAAACCACTTGAATATAGAAAACTTTGTTTACTGGGTTCCAGGTAAAATACATTTACTATTAGTGAGATAGTAAGATGGATTTACAACCTGGTGAACTAAACAAAGAGTTTGAGGGAGCTTACCAATGAGTTTTTTATTATTATTATTATTTTTTGGTGCAGCTTAATTCTCATTTATTGAAAATTTAAAGTAATTTTACCTCTAAGGCTGACTCACAACTATTTTTGTAGATAAAATCAAAGTATAAAGAACATTACAACAGTATATAAACAAATGTAATGTCTATATACATATAGTAAAGTAAGGGCTCAAGTGTATACTAGCAGAATTTTAAAGTCTTCATTATGGAGATCACATTTATGCTGATACAAATAAACTTAACTATCAAAAGAGATAAAAGAATTCCATACAGAGGAAAAAGCAGCATAGTTATGGGAATACACAAATGTATATATAAAATTCAGAAATTAAGACATAATGTTTGGTAGGATAGAGTGACAGGCAACAAAATAAACCAAATCAATAAAATGTCAGCATTTGTATAAACTAATAAAATATAGATATTCAAAAACATTCAAAAGAACATCCCAGAGTTAATTCAATGAGTAAGTGCTGCTTTTTAACCAGTTAAATCACAGCAGCAGAGATCTTTTCATTCATACATGCTTATTTAATGCATCTCTGGGAGGACATAAACAAATTATCATATGAGAAACAACAGTAATTATTTTTTTTTATAAACATATATTTTTATCCCCAGGGGTACAGATCTGTGAATCGCCAGGTTTACACACTTCACAGCACTCACCAAAGCACATATCCTCCCCAATGTCCATAACCCCACCCCCCTTCTCCCAAAGCCCCCTCCCCCCAGCAATCCTCAGTTTGTTTTGTGAGATTAAGAGTCACTTATGGTTTGTCTCCCTCCCAATTCCATCTTGTTTCATTGGTTCTTCTCCTACCCACTTAAACCCCCATGTTGCATCACCACTTCCTCATATCAGGGAGATCATATGATAGTTGTCTTTCTCTGCTTGACTTATTTCGCTAAGCATGATATGCTCTAGTTCCATCCATGTTGTCGCAAATGGCAAGATTTCATTTCTTTTGATGGCTGCATAGTATTCCATTGTGTATATATACCACTTCTTCTTGATCCATTCATCTGTTGATGGACATCTAGGTTCTTTCCATAGTTTGGCTATTGTGGACATTGCTGCTATAAACATTCGGGTGCACGTGCCCCTTTGGATCACTACGTTTGTATCTTTAGGGTAAATACCCAGTAGTGCAATTGCTGGGTCATAGGGCAGTTCTATTTTCAACATTTTGAGGAACCTCCATGCTGTTTTCCAGAGTGGCTGTACCAGCTTGCATTCACACCAACAGTGGAGGAGGGTTCCCCTTTCTCCGCATCCTCGCCAGCATCTGTCATTTCCTGACTTGTTGATTTTAGCCATTCTGACTGGTGTGAGGTGATATCTCATTGTGGTTTTGATTTGTATTTCCCTGATGCCGAGTGATATGGAGCACTTTTTCATGTGTCTGTTGGCCATCTGGATGTCTTCTTTGCAGAAATGTCTGTTCATGTCCTCTGCCCATTTCTTGATTGGATTATTTGTTCTTTGGGTGTTGAGTTTGCTAAGTTCTTTATAGATTTTGGACACTAGTCCTTTATCTGATATGTCGTTTGCAAATATCTTCTCCCATTCTGTCAGTTATCTTTTGATTTTGTTAACTGTTTCCTTTGCTGTGCAGAAGCTTTTTATCTTGATGAAATCCCAATAGTTCATTTTTGCCCTTGCTTCCCTTGCCTTTGGCGATGTTCCTAGGAAGATGTTGCTGCGGCTGAGGTCAAAGAGGTTGCTGCCTGTGTTCTCCTCAAGGATTTTGATGGATTCCCTTCTCACATTGAGGTCCTTCATCCATTTTGAGTCTATTTATGTGTGTGGTGTAAGGAAATGGTCCAATTTCATTTTTCTGCATGTGGCTGTCCAATTTTCCCAACACCATTTATTGGGACCCCTGGGTGGCTCAGTTGGTTGGAGGACTGCTTTCGGCTCAGATCATGATCCCAGAGTCCCAGGATCGAGTCCCACATCGGGCTCCCAGCTCCAACACCATTTATTGAAGAGGCTGTCTTTTTTTCCATTGGACATTCTTTCCTGCTTTGTCAAAAATTAGTTGACCATAGAGTTGAGGGTCTATTTCTGGGCTCTCTATTCTGTTCCATTGATCTATGTGTCTGTTTTTGTGCCAGTAACCAATGAGTTTTAATACAAAGTTCTCACTTAATGTGGGACCAACCCTTATACTGTACTGTATCAACAGCAGCAAACATCTTTTTTATATCTTTTATTAAAAGGAAAGGAATACATTAGTTCTTCTTGTAATTGAATTTACCTAAAATTTTAAACATTATCTTTTTAAATACCATAATTTAAGTAAAAAAACTTTAGTAACTGAGAAACATAATAAAGCAAAGCTATGTAAGATATGGAAACATTCCATAAATTATACTTATTAGTTACTACATATAAAATAGAATTTAAGATAAACTTATTGCTTGATTTATTATTGTTTTTCTATTTTAAACAAAATATTCTTGTTTCTCTTTGTAACTTCATTTTTTCCCAAACCACCTGCAGTGGTTTATAATTAAAAACTAAAGTTGTATCCAAAATTGGATACAAATTGCAATGGAAATTGCAAAACATGAACATAAAATAAAATTTTAGGCCTAAGAGAATACTATCCAACATTCTTTTTTCAAAAAGAATTTTTTTCTTTAAAAATTCCAGTTAACATACAGTATAATATTAGCTTCAAGTGTACATTATAGTGATTCAATACTTCCATATAGCACCTGGTACTTATCACAAGTATACACCTTAATTCCCATCAGCTATTTCACCCATTCCCCCACCCACCTCCCCTTTGATAACCATCAGTTTATTCTCTATTGTGAAGAGTGTGTTTCTGGGCTTGCTTCTCTCTCTTTTTTCCCCTATACTCATCTGTTTTGTTTCCTAAATGCCACATATGGATAAGATCATATGGATTTGTCTTTCTCTGGCTGACTTCACCATTTTACATTGCAGCCTATCCCTGTTCTTACAGATGGCAAGGTTTCAATCTTTTTTGGCTGAATAATATTGTATTTTACTTTATTTATGTTTATGTATGTGTGTGTGTGTGTGTGTGTGTGTATACATATATATATATATATCTCCTTCTCTTATTTATCCATTCACCATTCAATGAAATGGATGAGTTTCATCAGTAAATTGACATTTGGGCTGTTGACAATTTGGCAATTATTGATAATGCTGCTACAAACATCCAGGTGTATGTATCCCATTGAAATAGTATTTTTGTATTCTTTGGGTGAGCAATTAGTAGTGCAATTGCTGGATCATAGAGTAGTTCTATTTTTAACTTTTTGAGGAAACTCTATACTATTTTTCACTGTGGCTGCACCAGTTTGCATTCCCACCAATAGTGGGAGAGTTTTCCCCTTTCTCCACATCTTCACCAACACCTGTCGTTTCTTGTGTTGTTGCTTTTGGCCATTCTGTTCTGACAGCCAGTGCAACCACCTGACAGCCAGTTTGATATGATATCTCATTATACTTTTGATTTGTATTTCCCTCATGGTTAAAAACGTTGAGTATGTTTTCATGTGTCTGTTGGCCATTGGTATGTCTTCTTCAGAGAAATGTCTATTCATGTCTTCTGCCCAATTTTTAAAGATTTATTTATTTATTTATTTGAGAGAGGGTGAGAGAGTGAGATGGAAGGAGAAAGAGATAGAGCAAGGGGAGGACTAGTGGAGGAGGGAGTGTTAGGGGAAAAGAATCCCAAGCAAGCTCTGCACTAAATGTGGAGCCCTACATGGGGCTGAATTTCAGGACCACCAGATCATGACCTAAGTCAAAACCAGGAGTTGAACCCTTAATCAACTGTGCCACCCAGGCTCCCCTGTCAAGTTTTATTTTAATTATTCATTTTAAAGATCTTGCATTTTCTCAGTTCTTTATATATTTTGATACTAACCCTTTATCAGATATGTCATTTGCAAATATTTTCTCCCATTCTGTAAGTTGCCCTTTAGTTGTTGCCGTTGTTGTTTAATCATTTCCTTTACTGTGCAGAAGCTTTTATGTTGGTGAAGGTCCAAGAGTTTATTTTTGCTTTTGTTTCTCCTGCCTCAGTAGACACACTTAAAAAGAAATTGCTAAGGCCGAAGTTACTGCTTGTGTTCTCTAGAATTTAAGTGGTTTCCTGTCTCACATTTAGGTCTTTTATCCACTGTGAACTTCTTTTTGTGTTTGGTGTAAGAAAGTGGTCCAGTTCTATTCATTTGCTTGTTGCTGTCTAGTTTTCCCAATACCATTTGTTGAAGAGACTGGCTTTCCCTTTGGATATTCTTTCCTGCTTTATTGAAGATCAGTGGAACAGTATAGAAAGACAGAAAAGAACCCACCTAACATTATTGACTAAAATTTGATTTTCATTCATAAAATGAGTTTTAAGATAATTTTATATAGCTTTACAACAAAATGTTTCTCTTTCATTTCATCACCCCTTTAGGACATATTTTATTCAACATATTTTGATATATGTAAAGAATTTTTCACTTTTCTCAACTAATTATCATACATATTTTCCCATTTATTGTCATTAAGATTAGGGGATTATGTTGAATGATATAATTTATATGTATGGTTCATTTATAACAATATGAAATTGATGAATTTTTATATTGCAATGTATCTCTTATTGTGGCAAAGTGTGGTAGAGGGCCTCTAAGATTAAAACTGGCTTGTGGAAATTCCAAAATGCAAACACAAAACAGGTTTTTTAGATCTAATGAGAACTTAATTCTTTCTTTACTCTTCATGCTATTTTGTAATTTTTCCTCCTCCTCCTCCTCCATTTATTTAATCACATCCTTTTCCTTAACTGGTCCTTTGTGATACACACACACACACACACACACACACACATATATATGTATATATATATATATATATATATATATATATATATATGATATGTGTTCTACAAATACTTCTCAAAAGGTTGTACATTTCAGAATGTATGTAATCCTGTCTTCTTGCATGTGAGGTGGAAATATTAACATGCTTCTAATGAATGTAATAAGACAAAAGAGGTGGGATTATTTTTTTCCCCTCTGAAATTAGATTATATAAAGACTGTGGTTTCCTCCTTCCATGTTAGTCACTCTAGTTTCCTCTTAAATTGCTTCTACTTGAGGATGTCAAGTGCCTTGTGTTGAGACAGCCATTTGTGTCTCTTCACTTGCCAGCTCCTGACATGTATCCTTTATAATAAAACTTGTCATTAATATAATGCTTTCCTGAGTTCGGCATTTTTCTTTCAAATTATTGAACTGAAGGGATAGAAACACCCCCAGTTGTTTATAAGAGTGGGTGGCCGGGGGATTCTTAAACCTGCAGCTGACATCTGAAGATGGAATAGTCTTTTAGGGGACTATGTCCTTAACTTATACGAGTTCTACCTAATTCCCATGTGGTTAACAACAGAACTGCTTTGAAGTATTACAGCTTCAGTATATTAAGTTTAAGGCTAGAATATTGAAACATGGAAATACAAATTAGAAATATAAACTAAGTGTCATGTATTTAAGAAATAAGTTTCTGACTAAATGAGAAAATAAACTATTTAACTATTAATATTAAGCTTTATTTGGAACATTATGTTTTCGGAAAATGAAAACAGTTATTTTTTTATTGTGTTATGTTAGTCACCATAAAATTCATCATTAGTTTTTGAAGTGGTGTTCCAAGATTCACTGTTTATGTACAACCGGGTGTTTACTCCAAAGATACAGATGTAGTGAAAAGAAGGGCCATATGTACCCCGATGTTCATAGCAGCAATGGCCACAATGGCCAAACTGTGGAAAGAACCAAGATACCCTTCAACAGATGAATGGATAAAGAAGACGTGGTTTATATATACAATGGAATATTACTCAGCCATTAGAAAGTATGAATACCAAGACAACTATCATATGATCTCCCTGATATGAGGAAGTGGTGATACAACATGGAGGCTTAAGTGGGTAGAAGAAGAATAAATGAAACGAGATGGGATTGGGAGGGAGACAAACCATAAGTGACTCTTAATCTCACAAAACAAACTGAGGGTTGCCGGGGGGAGGGGGTTTGGGAGAAGGCGGTGGGATTATGGACATTGGGGAGGGTATGTGATTTGGTGAGTGCTGTGAAGTGTGTAAACCTGGTGATTCACAGACCTGTACCCCTGGGGATAAAAATATATGTTTATAAAAAATAAAAAAAAATTAAAGTCTAAAAAAAAAGAAAGAAAGTATGAATACCCAACTTTTGCATCAACATGGATGGGACTGGAGGAGATTATGCTGGATGAAATAAATCAAGCAGAGAAAGTCAATTATGTTGTTTCACTTACTTGTGGAACATAAGGAATGACATGGAGGACATTAGGAGATGGAAAGGAAAAGTGAATTGGGGTAAATTGGAGGAGGAGATGAACAATGAAACACTATGAGAACAGTTTTTAAAAAATAGCTTGAGGTTGTTCTTTTTCAGAACTTAAGATTCATCAAATATTTTTACCATCATAATTTATTTATTTGTTTGTTTGTTTGTTTTTGCATTGTCTGAGGTTGCAACTAGTAGGTTAACTTAGGTAAGAAGTACCAGATAGTTTTTCTCCTTTTCCTAAACCAGTTTGATTCTTTCTGAAACTAAGATTTTAATTTATTTGTTAAAAAAAATCCTAGGATGTTGGGCACCTGGGTGGCTCAGTGGGTTAAGCCTCTGTCTTTGGCTCAGGTCATGATCTCAGGGTCCTGGGGTCAAGCCCTGCATTGGGCTCTGCTGAGCAGAGAGCCTGTTTCCTCCTCTCTCTACCTGCTGCTCTGCCTACTTGTGATCCCTCTTTCTCTCTCTGTCAAATAAATAAATAAAATCTTTAAAAAAAAAAAAACATCCTAGGATGTTTCTATTGTACCTAGGGGCTAGAGGCAAAGAAGTATTCAATGAAGACTCAAATACGTTTAAGGTCACACCTCTGTTTTCTTCTCAAAGTGTCTGTATGGTTTCCTCAAAACTTCCCAAAGTTTCATCTGCTCATTGTTATCCTCTTTCTTTCATATAATGTATGCAAATTATATTTATTTTTGAAAATAAAATGATAGGCATATAAGATTTACTTATTTTTCTCTGTTATATGTGGTCAAAGGAAAGAACATCAAGGGTTAGAGGGAAACTGGAGTCATTTCTGTAGTCTATGTCCTAGAGAAACACAAACAAAGCCAGGAGGACTTCATTATCTTTAAGGATATTTCTAAGTATAGACCCCTGGGTGGCTCAGTCAGTTAAGTGTCTGCCTTAGGCTTCTGTCATGATCCCAGGGTCCTGGGATGGAGTCTTATATCTAGCTCCCTGCTCAGTGAGGAGTCTGCTTCTCCTTCTCCCTCTGCCTGACCCTCCTCCTGCCTTCTGTGCTCTCATGCACTCTCTTTCTCTCTCAAATGAACAGCTGAAATCTTTAAAAAAAAAAAAAAAAGAGTATTTCTAAGTATTACATATAGTAGCCTACAAAATGTCTACCTTGAATCTCTTTCTGTACTTTTAAGCACTTAAAGATAGAAAATATTGCATATTTTAATGTGTAAGATTGGGAAAAAATGAAAGTTAACCTAGACATATAGGAAAGTTATATATTTACAAATGTATGCTTAAACCAGAAAACATGGTAAAAGATGTTAAGTATTGAGTATTTGAACATTTTAAAGAAAGGCAGATAGCATTTTCTTTCTCTATTCTTTTACTCTATATCATCTCAAAATTTTTGAAACAATAAACTAAACACTTAGCTTCTTTCTATTTTTTTTTCTAGATGATCTTTTTCTTTTCTTTTTCTCCCTCAGCATTAGTGAATGTCTGTATAATCCAATGTAAGGGAAATCAATAATTTCAGTTTGCTCATTTTTAAAGTGAACTAAGTTTTGCAAACTAATCAAGGATGTAAATCATCAAGGGATAAATATTTAACAACTATTCATCACAGTAAGAATTCAAAGTACAAAGTATTAGCCTTACAATTTCCATATCACCATATTGATTTCTTATATACACTGTCTAGCTTGTTTTAAGGGTGCTATGAATAAAGTATTGAAAAATTCTTACAATATCAATATTCATTTATTTTATATTGATTAGTTGCCACTATTTAGTTCTGAAACTAAATTAACATATGCAGGGTAATACTTTAAATTCAAACGTTCTAAATTATTTTTTAATATACAATAGGAATTGCTCTTGTAACAGGGGAAAAACTCATATTTTTCCAAAGACAATTAATGAAAGAGTTTATTTCTGATATCTCAATGAAGATTTAAAATATCAAATGTAACATAGTGATTCTACTGAATTTATTCTATTCAATTTTAATCTAGTTCAGAAATTCCATGCAAAAATATAGTAGGATCAAATAAACTTTTATTAGAAACTATTATTTTATTAAATTATTTTATTTTATTAAAAACTATTTTAGTAAAAAATATTTTATCACCCTTAGAATGAAAAACACTTCCATAGACAACACATTTTAAGATTACAATTGGCTGTCCTGTTTTCTACTGACATAAGAATTTCCTATGTATATGTTACATGTAAATAGAACCTGCCTCTCAATGTTCATGTCTTCCACTGCTCTCTTCCTCTGAGAGTAAAGATGAAGATTGTTGGGGCGCCTGGGTGGCTCAGTGGGTTAAAGCCTCTGCCTTTGGCTCAGGTCATGATTCCGGGGCCCTGGGATCGAGCCCCGCATCAGCCAGGGAGCCTGCTTCCTCCTCTCTCTCTGCCTGCCTCTCTGCCCACTTGATCTTTGTCTGTCAAATAAATAAAAATAAAATCTTTAAAACAAAACAAAAAAAATGAAGATTGTTAAAAGAGTATTTTTGGCTACGACTATTTTTTTTTCTTTTTTAGAGTTTTTTAGTTTACTCTCATTTTGCTTTGCATTAAAAAAAATATTTTAACTCTCTTTGGTGACTCTATCATTCCATCACAAAATAACTGATGCAACCTTAGCTGCTTTCTGACACTCCTGTAAGTAGATAGGATGTTCTTTCCTGATCATAGGTGAAACTCCCACTATATAACTCATAAAAATCAGGGAGAACTCTGGAACCAAGTTTATTATTGTATTTTGTGTCTAGAGCAGATTTCATTCTAATGAGTACTCAATTGCAAACTAGTTTTATAATTTTTCTCTAGGTATTCATATACATTTAAATACAAGATGAAACTTTTTAGAATTTTTCATGAGATGAAAAACACAATTTCAAGTATACCAAATATTTACTTCTTTCAATGGATCCTGAATATGTGAACTCATTTAATTCTAAAAAGTGTGTAAGAAGCTGTAACTCCAGTCTTTAATTTTGATGTTAGGCTTCTGTTAATATGGCTAGAATACTTTTAGTGATACCCATTAAAAGAAAACCAAGTGATTTGCTTTTTATTTTAGTCCAGGGACCCTGCGCACAATTAAGCAACATTGAAAATTCCTTTTGATATAATATTTCTAATTAACCAGCCCCACATCTTTTGGAGTCTACTGCTTTGGGCACTGTAGTACAAGTATGTGATCCATTGCCCCAGTTCCTCTTTTCTTACTAAAATCTGGGAGACAATTTTAATAACACTAACTCCCAACAGCATCATAAACCCTATCACCATAAACTTCTATATGTGTAAAAGCTAGTGTTCTCCTATGTTCCTCAAGACTGATGATCTCTGAGCTCTCTCCTCAAACATAGTTTGGGCATGGGTGACTATATGTCCAAATATTTGCTTCCTCTAGTTATTATTTTCTTTAATTTTTTCACCTTAGTCTTTGAAGCCATGTTCCAGTTAACTAACCAAGTAAATAATGGAGCAATTAAAACCATAATCTAGTGTTTCACATAGTCCACTGAATCTAGTTTGTGGGAAAAGACAGTCATTTTTTAAAAATTTAATCCTGTGTATGATTATAATATTCTCCTTTTTTTCCTAACATCCTTAGAGTTTATTTACATAGTTAGTAGTTTTCTAAAGTTTATGTTTTCAGTTTCCTGTATTTATACCCCTCCTACATATATCAGATTGTAATGAGTCCTAGAGGCTGTAAGGAATGGAACATGAGGAGAATCAGCTTTCTACTGCAAACAAGACTCTTAGGTGAGTGTATTATGAATTATGAAAACAAGGACTGAACATCATCTTTCAAGGGAAGCATTTCTGCTGCTTCTTGTAAAATGATCTCAGTGGAGACGGAGGCTGGGGAATTAAAAGACTCTGAGGTACCCAAATTCTCTCATATAGTAAATTCTTGGAGCTGTATGCTTCCTAATCAATACAATAGATCAATTTCACATATGCAATCTGGTGAGATCATCTACTCCCTTAACATTTGCAATTCAGAAAGATCACAAAGATGGGTTCTTTATTAGCTATCAAGGTCCTCTGGAGGTCATAAAACTCCTTATATTCTACTTTCCAAGTTGAATATTTAGTTATTTGTGCTTAGGGCTAAGCTAACTAATGTGATTAAAGGCAAATATGCTATCTTTAATTACTGAACTCATTATGTATTCATATTGTTTTAATTGAATCATTTAGTAAATTCTAAAATTTACTTTCTTTTAAACAATCCTTCATGGCAATTGATTAAAGATTTATTTTGGTTTGGTTTGGTTTTTCATCTCCTTTTATCTCCAAATTTCTGAACGTTGGGGGGATATCTGGAGTGGAATCTGCTTTCCTGATCATTGTAATTATGGCAGATTTTTTTTGGTTCATCATTTTAATATGACTCTTTCCCTATATTTCAATATATGATATACTTCTGAGATGGCTTAGAAGGATAATTTTACATGCTATTCCATGTAAGGAATCAGCAGTTGTACTATATGGCGTCTATAGGATTTTGTATGGGAGACAAGATCTTGAGAAATATTTGTCCTTCCAGGATCTTATCATATCTAACTCTAAATGCATACACACCTTATGGCTTAATTACATTATTTTTGTAATGATCAACTCATTTTATAAAGGAAAATATATTAAAGTCATCTTTATTTCATCACTTTATTCAGAAATATTTTTGACTTGGAGTTTTGAAAATAATAGTAATGTATAAATTTAAAAATAGTGATCAAATTCTACAATATTTTTATGTTTATGTATCTTTGAATAGAAATGCTGATTATTTGAATAGAAATGAGTTTATATCTTTTTACTTAAAGCATCAATACAGAGGAGAAATCAAGCATCATTTTTAGAAATGAAAAATAAAATTTATCCTAAAATATCTATTGCTTGACAAGTGACTCATATTCTTCTCACAGGTTCAATATAGTTTACTTACATTTTGACATTTCTATTTTATATAAGAGAATTTAGTTATCCACCAATATGTACTCTCAACCTCATTCCAAACATTGCATTTTATTCTGGATATAACACAAGATATTTATTTAGAATTTGTAATTGAGTTCTTATCCATTCATCATCATTAAAGTAAAAATTTCTAGTTGGCAGACATTAAATACGCAGAATAAAACACCTTAGATTTTGAATGTGACTTGAAATTGAACCAAACATTGTTAATGTAAAACCATATTGTTAGCAATTTAAAATCAATGCACAATAATATACCAGAAAACTTATTATGCTTAGAGAGTATATTTTTCAAAATAAGATTTGGTTAACATGTTGCAAAAGGAAAATTTTTCAGTGCTTACAAATGATTTAAGGAAGTACATTTTTTTTAACTTCAAGTTTATGACTTTTTGTTATTGGTAAATCGACAAGAGATAAGCAAATTACCAGTAGGATTGGCATGAAATTTAGATAAGCCAACCCATTCTTAAGCAGGAATTACAATATCATAACTGAAATATACCCAGTTCCTAATCTTATAATAAATAATGTGTTGAAACAGAAAAGCAAGCAAATAAGCAAAACTACAAGTAGACTTCTATATCATTCTGGCACAATGTTCCAAAAGGAGACTTGCATCCCTTTTGTTTTCACTGCTTCAGTGTAGTTTGATTTTAAACACATAGTATAGAAATAATGTAAGAATCTGAATATTATTATCATCATGGAAATTGAATGAAATTCAAATATTTAATGAATTCATTTGTTTTTCCAGGGATGACTAGAATAATTTTACCTTAATTACTATAAAATATAAGCTCAAATTGATTACATATTCATACTTTCCACTTAAAAAACACAGACGAATGCTGTACTATTTTTAATAAGAATTCTTTTATTTTTAAAGATTTTATTTATTTATTTGACAGACAAAGATCACAAGTAGGCAGAGAGTCAGGCAGAGAGAGAGAGAGGGAAGCAGGCTCCCTGCTGAGCAGAGAGCCCGATGCGGGACTCAATCCCAGGACCCTGAGATCATTACCTGAGCCGAAGGCAGCGGCCCAAACCACTGAGCAACCCAGGCGCCCCTATTTTTAATAAGAATTCTTAAATAATGTTGGATAGGTGTAATTTCACTATGTTTACAAGCTTGGTATACACTTTTTTCCTGCCCATCAACTTGGAAAGCTCTCACTAATGCAATTTTCACTCTCCACTGTTAGGGAAGGTATACTAACAAGTTGTGAAGATTTTCTGATAGAATCTCTTTATGCTTGTTGACACCTGTGTTTGTAAGGTATGGCATGATGGTCATGTTGAAGGGCACAAGCAGAGTCCTAGATGGTAAATGCCGTGATAACATTGACATCCTTCTGCACACATGGGTATATTTTCCTTTTTCTCTATTTGTACTCTATTAGCATCATTGAAAGCCATAATTGAATAGAATGAAATTTTATTAATTATTTGTTTTAAATCAATGTAGAAATACAATGTAAAAATACAAAATTACCTTAGAAGAAATATGGGGGGTTTTCAAGCAGATATTAATAATTAAACTAATTGTCATATATAGGTTTATCAGGATGTAACTCAATCATAAGTGGAGAAGGTCCTAAGTCAAAAATGCATGTAATGCCCCTAATCTATGAAACACCACAGCTTAGCCTAGCCTACCTTAAACATTCTCAGAATACATGGGAATACCTGGGTGGCTCAGTCAATTAAATGTCTGCTTTCAGCTCAGGTCATAATCCTCGGGTCCTGGAATCAAGTCCCAGATTGGGCTCCTTGCTCAGCAGGAAGCCTGCTTCTCCTTCTGCTTGTTGCTCCCCCTGCCTGTGCTCTCTCCTTGACAAATAAATAAACAAAATCTTTGATAAAATAAAATAAACATGCTCAGAACAATTGCATTAACTCACACTTGGGCAAAATTATCTAACACAAAATTTAGTTTATCATAAAGTGTTGAACATCTCATGTAATTTATTGAATATTGTTCTGAAAGTGAAAAATTAAATGATGTATGGGTAAAGAATTATTATAAGTGTATCAGTTGTTTACCTTAATGACTTTGTGGCTTACTGGGAGCTGTGTCTCTTTGCCACTGCCCGGCATCATGAGAATGTCCTACTATATATCACTAGTCTAGAAAAAGATCAAAATTCTTGATGACACTTGAATTTCCTTGTAAAATTTCATTGTCTTGGGTAATTTAAAGCCATTGTAGGCAAACCTTTGTTTATGAAATTTCAATTAAAAATCCATGATTTAGGGGTGCCTGGGTGGCTCAGTGGTTTGGGCTGCTGCCTTCGGCTCGGGTCATGATCTCAGGGTCCTGGGATCGAGCCCCGCATCGGGCTCCCTGCTCCGCAGGAAGCCTGCTTCCCTTTCTCTCTCTCTGCCTGCCTCTCTGCCTACTTGTGATCTCTGTCTTTCAAATAAATAAATAAGATCTTTAAAAAAAAATCCATGATTTATAAACAATAATTTTGTAAATAATGATTTTTTTTGTAAGTAATGATTTCAAACTTAAAACTTCATTTATTCATAGAAACTGGGTTAGGATAGTTAGAAGGTGCCAAGCCATCTCAAAAGTATATCACTTTTTAAATCTTTAATGAACATGGCACATATTACACTTAAGACAATTTTCATTAAAATTTATCTTCACTTAATAATGAAAAGAAGGAGCACCCCAATATTCATAGCAGCAATGTCCATAATAGCCAAACTGTGGAAGGAGCCAAGATGTCCTTCAATGGATGAATGGATAAAGATGTGGTTCATATATATCATGGAATATTATTCAGCCATTAGAAAGAATGAATATCTATCATTTACATTGACATGGGTGGAACTGGAGGGAATTATGCTAAGTGAAATAAGTCAATCAGAGAAAGACAATTGTCATATGGTTTCACTTGGGAACAGAGGACAAGGAACACAAGGAACAGAGGACAAGAAGTGTAGGAGGAAAGCTGAATGGGAAGAAATCAGAGAGGGAAACAAACCATATGAGACTCTTGACTGGGAAAAAAATTGAGGGCTGAAGAAAAGGAGATGGGGGGGTGGGGGTAACTGGGTGGTGGGCATTAAAGAGGCCGCATGTGTGATATGATGACCATTGGGTGACATATATTCAACTAATGAATCATCTAACATTGTATCAAAAACTAATGATGTACTATACCTTGGCTAATTGATTAAAATTAAATTGATTAAAAATAAATAAAAATAACAAATAATAATAATTCATCTAACTTTGCCAAAAAATACCCATTATTTATCACATTGATTTTAATAACTACATGTTAAAACCTAAAATACTTTGAGTTGAATCCCAGAACGCTACTGTATGCATCCTTGCTTAAGTTGGGTATCCTTGGGTTCTCTACTAGAGACTCATGAACTGATGTGTGAGAGACAGAGTTGGTCTATATATACTGAATGGCATTTTAAAATCCTTAATCTCATATTTCTAGAGAATTCTTAGGTGCCCAGAATAAAACAGAACATGAGAAAAGAAAAAAGTTTTTTTTTCGGGGGGGTTGGGTTTTTTTTGGTAAATGAAATAATGAAAAAAATTAATTATTTCTTTAGTCAGTTTTTTAATGGTTATCTTGGGTGTTTTACCACCCAAAATTATGAGTATGGCTTATTTTTAATCTTGTGTTTTAATATTTTTTTTCAACATAATATTTATTTATGTGCCATTTCCTACAAAGTTCCTCTCTTTCTCTTGCTTTGACTCGTAATAGTACCATTCCAGTCTTTCTGGTTAAAAACCTTACATATCCATTTATTAAAAACATATAAACCACATTTTAAAGTATGTTTTTTTCCTTAATATTAACTTATTTATTTCTAAAAATTACAAGTGACTTTCTTCCCAGTTTACACATTCTCTTTCTAGTACTTTAAATATACTTTAACATAGTATTTTTTAAAAATTTTCTGTGTTCAGAAGCATCCTATAGGTAAAAATAACAGTAATCACATTCTCTTTTTTTTTTTTCATGGTTCTGTATTTGTAGGTATGCCTATATATACACATGCATATGCATACATGCATGCATGCACACATACTACATGTTCTTCTCTAGAACGTGGAAGTTATAAAGTTAAATATTAAACTCAGTAACTTAATAATTGCAATTGAAAAATAAAATTTGTGATTTTGTATCTTCCATGAATTTCATGATGTTTCTTTTACGACAGCAGTGAATAGAGGAAGTTCATGTAACGTCAACTCTAATAAATTTCATCCCCCCAAAAAACCTTGATAATACACTCCCTTTCTCTATAATCACCACATACAAGTAATAACCAAATTAAGCTTCATTATATATGAACATATATGTCCTTTGAGAAATTTGTCAATTTCTATTTTGGCTGCTATCTTTGTTAATTATCCACTGGAATACTTAAGTCATCTTATACCCACCCTTGACCCACAGCATAAAGCAATATGTTTTCTCAGAGTTATGATTGGATTTTCTGACTTTTAAGCATTTTTACATACTTTCTTATAACCTTCCTTATAAACCCTTACATACATTCTTATAATCCCTGCTTTTCAGGGGAGGAGGTAGAAGGTCTATGTGAAGCATATTCTATTTTTTCGTGTGAAGAAGGTGAAGAAGGAAATGAAAGAAGAAGAAAAGGGTGGGGAAAGGAGAAGAAGGAGGAGAAAGAGGAAGAGAAGAAGGCCCTCTTCTCTTTTTTTGGTGGGGGGCAGAAGTAATTACAGAATGACCCTTCCTCAGGAGTGCTGCAGCCCCACACTTCTTTGACAAGCCACCCTCATCCAAGTGACTCTTCAGGGTACAACCTTCCCAACCACACAGTGATATTGATTAATATGGCTCCATTCCACCTCCACAGACATTCTCCACTGACATTTTTTTTTAATTTTTTATTTTTTATAAACATATATTTTTATCCCCAGGGGTACAGGTCTGTGAATCACCAGGTTTACACACTTCACAGCACTCACCAAAGCACATACCCTCCCCAATGTCCATAATCCCACCCCCTTCTCCCAAACCCCCTCCCCCCAGCAATCCTCAGTTTGTTTTGTGAGATTAAGAGTCACTTATGGTTTGTCTCCCTCCCAATTCCATCTTGTTTCATTGGTTCTTCTCCTACCCACTTAAGCCCCCATGTTGCATCACCACTTCCTCATATCAGGGAGATCATATGATAGTTGTCTTTCTCTGCTTGACTTATTTTGCTAAGCATGATACGCTCTAGTTCCATCCATGTTGTCGCAAATGGCAAGATTTCATTTCTTTTGATGGCTGCATAGTATTCCATTGTGTATATATACCACTTCTTCTTGATCCATTCATCTGTTGATGGACATCTAGGTTCTTTCCATAGTTTGGCTATTGTGGACATTGCTGCTATAAACATTCGGGTGCACGTGCCCCTTTGGATCACTACGTTTGTATCTTTAGGGTAAATACCCAGTAGTACAATTGCTGGGTCATAGGGCAGTTCTATTTTCAACATTTTGAGGAACTCTCCATGCTGTTTTCCAGAGTGGCTGTACCAGCTTGCATTCCCACCAACAGTGTAGGAGGGTTCCCCTTTCTCCGCATCCTCGCCAGCATCTGTCATTTCCTGACTTGTTGATTTTCGCCATTCTGACTGGTGTGAGGTGATATCTCATTGTGGCTTTGATTTGTATTTCCATGATGCCAAGACATTTAATTTTTTAATGTATTTTCCTCAAGCATGGGAATAGCCTCCCCTCCAAACTTCTGTGTTATCATTTCATTACACAGATTGCCCCTCCCCCTTTCCTTGAAAGATTTGATGGTTTGATTTGATTATCATCATATATAGCTTCTTGTTCTACATTCCACATTCCACGTGTCTGTTTCCATTTTTCCTGTTTCTTACTGTATTTTCTTCCTCTATTCTATGTTTCGTCCATTCTAGTTACTCTCAACCTTCAAATTTCTTTTTAACTTTCAAATGCATTTATGTCAAATATTGTGCAAAACTTTTTCAATTTGCTATAATAAATTCTGAGGTAGTCCTGGTGCTTCTAGCTTGGCTGAGGAACTTTCAAATTCTTTTCAGTAGAAACTTGCTGGAACATGATGGGTATCATGTAATGTTTCTCAAGCTGAAAGGACTTGTTTTTCATTCCCTTAGTTAAGTCTCTAGAGCATAATTCACAAATCCCATGCATGTTTTTAACTGCATTGTGTAATAACTTTATCGAGATGTTTTTAATGCTATCACTTTTGTTGATTTTATTATAACATTCTATATAATTCATAAGCTATCTGAGGAAGTAGCCTTTAAACAATGATTTGTTATTTTCTGTAGAAGTGAGTTTATTATTGATTCATGACTTCCCAGGAGAAAGATGATGGAAATTGATCTGTTCTTATTACAATACAACTCTGAAAATCACCAAACAACCTCTTTATAGTTTAGCACTTTATAAAATCAAATACTTCTTTTGTGCTTGAAAAAAGAGAAGGAGGCCCACAGGATTGCTAGAGATGGCTTTTAAAAGTTTTGATTGGTTTTGCTCAATACAAATTATCATTTTTGGTTTTTTACTTTTCTTAAAATGTGGTGTTTTATTTCAAATGATATCATCTATTGGCCCAGCAGTTTTTGGCAATTTACATTGATTTTTTTTTTCATAATAAAAAATGTACTCTTAATAACACAAATTTTTACATATTTTTTCCACTCTCCATGGAGTTCAACATAATTCATCTCATTTTATTCAGGTATAAAATAATATGTGATATAATTATCATTATTATACCTATATGAAGACTGAAGTTTATACTGTTAAAGTACATTATTTAACACTGTATATCTAATTAGTGGAAGAGTCATAAATTAAATATGAGATCTTTTATTTCACCTTGATTTCTACTATGGTGGTCTTATTACTCTAAGAATTTAGTTTACATTCACGCATAAACAAGATACAAATATCAAAACATTTTTCTTGGAGTATCACAAAAGTATATGCAAAATAGAAGAAGTATGTTTTATCAAATACCCATTACAATTAAAGCCAAGAGATTCAAATTAATCTTTCTTTATAACGTTTAACATAATTTGTTGTATAATAATCCATTCATTTAATAATCCATTCATTGAATAGATTTAATATCTATAATTTTCGAGGATTACACTAAGCATTAAAAATGCTTAGTGATATTAAAAATGAAAAAAAAAAAGAATTGTACCATGGAGCATAAAAAAAAAACAAATAAATAAATAAAATAAATAAAAATAAAAATGAAGAAAAATAATACCCTCAAGTAGTTCATCATACTAAACCACCTGATTTTTTTTTTTTTTAAAGGACGTAGGCTGTAATAGTGGATAGGTTTATGGATTTCAGAGGATGTTTCTATAATAACAGGAAACTTATCTTCAAAACTAAAGTAGCATAGATTTTGACAAAGAGGAAATATCTCATTCAGATGATAAAATGTAGCTTTGGGAAAAAATGGAATAATGGTGTTAAGGTGTTGTTGAGGATCACTCCCACTTTTCTGTCATAGACATTTATAAATATCAGGATGCTTTCAATTAAGCTCAGCAAATTACATATATATACATATATATGTATATATGTATATATATATAAAACTGAAAATTACATAAACAATTACACTCAAAGTTGTAGTACATGTAAGTAAGAAGTCCCAATGTATGGTTAGTTCATTCAGTGGTTTAGTGAAGTCATTTAATAGTCAGCCTGTCACTTTTACTTCTTTGTCAATTTTGTTAGAAAAGTTTATTCTCATGTTTAAAAAACTGTACATTTTTAGACATCACATCTAAAAATGACAAGAGGATAAGAAATTATCAGCTTTTGTGTGTCTGGCCTGAGGTTGTGGGGGGTAGAAATAAAAAAAAAAGAAATCATTTCCCTGAAGACCCTTAACAGAGTTCTTCTCATGCCTCATTTATTAATGTGCTTTTATTCCCAAAACAAATTCAGTTCTCTGGTATGTAGATTAGCTCCTCTGTGATTGAGTCAAATCAATTACAACCCACCCTCTGGGGAATGGAGCTAAGGCCAGCCTCCCCAAAGTACATAGGTCCAGTAGGAAGGAAAATGCTTTAATAAAGTTAAGCTTATGTCAAAATAAAGTCAAGATTTTTAAAAAGGTTGTTCTGTGGTCAGTTCCTATGGTCTTCTATAAAACCATTTATAGGCTGTGCTAATTCTGACCACAATGTGGAATGCAGGTTGTGGGATAATTTTGAAGGTGAGGATGACAATTTAAGATTTGAGGGAGCAGATATTAAATTTATAGCTTATAAGGGAAAATAGTTTATAAGGGAAAATAAAATGAATATGGAGCTCTAGGAAGTAGCATGACCTAACTATGTGGAATTTAGATAAAGTCACACTTACGGATTCTTTAACTCAAAGAGAGTATGAAAGAAGTGATTTAGAATATGAACACTTTTATAAAACAAAGTCATGAAAGAATTCTAGGAAGCATTAGTCAGAATGGAAACAGAACCAAACTTAGAATTGTTTTGTGTTTATATGAGTTTGGACAATTTGACAAAGAAGCGTATTTGGTAATGTATGACCATTATATTTTAATACTTAACTGAAAAATTATAAATCAATATACTATATTTTACTGTTCTATGTAAAATAAGTACAATAATAAAATGTATAAACGTATTTTCTCTTCTTATGCATGATGATATTAAATGCTAGTTTCTTTCTGCAGTAAGAAGACAACTTGATTTTCAGTTATATTATTGTTATTCTCTATAGATTGTCTCCTCTATTTACTTATATTTGTATCATTTTGTATTTATTATATTTATATAATATACTTGTCATTATATACTTGTATCATTTTATATTAACAGTCCATAAATTATAATCTCAATTCTTCCTTCTTCCATGTAGAGAAAAATGATATGGTGTCATCAACCCTTAATTTACAGATTATTAAATTATTTAGTATTATGGAGTATCAGTTACAGAAAAAAATAAGAAAGTGCTTACAAACCAGTTGAAAAGACAAAAATAATCTAGAAAAATAACCTTATTTTTAAAATATTTACTTATTTGTTTATTTGACAGAGAGATACAGAGCCTAAGTAGGCAGAGTGGCAGGCAGAGGGAGAGGCTGAGCAGGGAACCCAATGTGAGACTCAATTCCAGAAATCTGGGATCGTGACCTTAGCCAAAGGCAGCCACTTAACCAGCTGACCCATCCAGGCATCCCTAGAAAAATAACCTTATTTATCCAAATTTATAAATAAAATACTAGTATTTAAAGAGACGGTCATTAATATTGCTTATGGCTTAGCTGAATCAATTCGACAGCCATAGACTTCCCTGGTTAGTGTGAAAGTAGTATAATTCACGTGACTTTATGTTATTTAACTATTATTTCTTTTATCTTTATGTTTTTGTAGGGCATGGTAGATACATTCTTAAATTCAGATATATGATAAGTAAAAATATTTACATTAAATCAATTTGAATCTTCTTATGAATATTTTTCTGTTAGCTGGTGTTTGTGGTTATACATGACTTTTTTTTTCTCCCATGTTACCCTCGCTTTTGAAATTTTATCATATTTAACCAGTTGTATCATTAATCTCTTTTGCAATTTTGAGGTGCTGATGTTTACTGCATATTCAGTTATGTAACTATACAAATTGTGAGTACCATGTGTACTAATATTTGCAAAAAGACACTTTGAAAGAGAGTCCATCTGTCAAAAGTCATTGGAAAAGAATTTTAATATATAATTGTTTCAGAAAAGTGTTCCCATTTGTATTTATTTTGAGAAATGGATCTGTTATGGTCAGAAACTTATTATTATGGTCCCTTTGCAAGAAAGATAGGTGCACTCTGACTGCTATCAGATGAAAGGAGAATTCAAAGTTCTTCTACAGAAATAAATTTAACTAGGGAAAAACATGATAAGCACTTAACTTTTATAATCTTAAGATTAATGGTTATTTGTTATATTCCAGTGAAGACAATAATAAACTTTTGAAGTTTTTTTTTTTTTTAAGATTTTCTTTATTTATTCAACAGAGAAAGAGAGATCACAAATAGGCCGAGAGTCAGGCAGAGGGGGAGGAGGAAGCAGGCTCTCTGCTGTACAGAGAGCCCGATGTGTGGTTCCATCCCAGAACCCTGAGATCATGACCAAGCCGAAGTCAGAGACTTAACCCACTGAGCCACCCAGGTATCCCAAACTTTTTAAGTCTTAATGTATTTAAACAAACTATTTGTGGATCACTTGGGTGGCTCAGTCAGTTAAGCATCTGCCTTAGGCTCAGAGTCCTAGGATGGAGCCTGCTCAGCGGGGAGTCTGCCTCTCCCTCTTCCTCTGCTACTCCCTTTGCTCATACTCTCTTTCTATCAAACAGATAAATAAATTTTTTTAAAAAGTAACCAAAAAAAAAAAAAAAAAAAAGAAGGGAAGAAAGAAAAAGAAAGAAAGAAACTAATTTGGGCACATTATTGTATAACCGCCACAGAATTCTAGCATAGATATGACAAAAATGGGCTCATAAAAAGTGGTCTAGAATTTGTATCTCTGATGTTATTAAGGAAAATCACTTTGAAACTTTCCCAATCCAGAACATATATATAGTTAAATACATGAGGAACTTGTCTCTGCACTTAGTTTGGGCTAGAAGTCTCTCATCAACACCACCTGTATTGGCTTGTCTATCAATGAATGATATAGGCAGCCTGATTAATTACATCTTATCAGAGCCTTCAATTCTTAGTGAAACTTGGGCATTTTCCCCACTCTTCCTAGTTGTGTTGTGTTTTGTTTTGTTGTATTACCTCCACACTCATCCCACTCAATTTAGTATCCCTGACTTTTTATTTTCCTACTTAACCTGTTATTCAGATCCCAACAACAGAGAATATCTTGGAAAAAAATATTGTCTTTCCATTCCTATCTTTTATACTTACTATTCTGCTTTTGAAGCATAAAATATGTTAGGAGCAAACCTGGAAAAGAATGTTGAAGGCTATTACTTATGAACAAGTACTGATTTTGTTATTTTGTTTGTTTGTTTTAAAAATTTTGCACACTCCCCTATCTCAACAGGTTTCTCTTAATTATACTGAGTAGAATGCAATTTTTCCCAAAGGAGTTGGAAGAGTTTTTCAGACTCATTCTTATTTTAGGATACCCAGGATCCAAGGAAATACAGTTCTCATTTTGACTTGCTGAAGATGGGTAAAAGGAATATCATCAGTCCTTTTGTTTCAGTGTTGTTTTCTTTTCCTCTTGGTATGAAAACTGAGAACAAATATTCCTCACTAAAGCAAGTATCAGTCTGGGATACAGAGATAAAATATTTTAGTGATTCCATTGATAATCAATTTTGACCTGCTGGAAATTAAGTTATATTTCCAATTGCCAAACTAAGAAAGAGGTTGTGTTTTAGAGATCTCTGTAAAAAAGCAAAGAAAGGTTACTGCCATCCAGTAGGATTTCTGGCTTCTGTCAGGTGAAATCCATCCCTTTCTCAGATCATGGGTTTCATTAATTTATCTTTCTTTTGATGAACTGTCATAATTGCCTATTTTTCTTATTACTATTATAACTTTGATAATTACTGCTAGTTGTGGTTAAGTCAACCACTACTTAATAAAGAAACTTGATTATAAATAAATTTTTACCATGTGCCTTTCCTTTCTGGAACTGGTCATTTCTAATTCTTGAAAGCATTGTTCCGCCAATTCTGGGAGTAAGGAGTCGTTCATTAATGATGCAAATATTTTTTTCCTTTGTATACTGGTATTATGCAGTCAGTGTATGCATTGTAGCCACTATTTGCTTTAACACTCATGAATTTGGACTCCAAATCAATCTTTCATGGTATGTGTAAATCTAATTCCCAAGGATAACACTTAAGTGTTAAACCCTGTAGAATTTGACTAATACATCGCCATACTAAAGTCATTGAGGATGTATGTCTGCCAAAACCAAATGTACTTTATGCTCTCAATGGAACAAAGTCTTTCCCTTAGGAACTTGGTATAATATCTAATGAAATAATTTCTTCAGCTTCTGGTAAATTGTTATCTCCAAGATCACCTAACTACATTTCTCACAGAAACACATGTTCCTGCCTTGAGAAATGAAGAAAAGCAGTATGTTTCTCCTGACCTGTGAAAACCTGGCATATAGCTGTCAGCATTTTGAATATAACACATAATTAAATGACTGCACATTCTTGAACATCTGAGTGTGTTGTTGAAGTAGTTTTTATATAAATCATGAACTTGAGACTTGGTCTAAAAGTTATAAAAGCAAGAAAAGAGCAGAGAGCTCAATCCCAGGACACTGAGACCATGACCCAAGCCGAAGGCAGAAGCTTTAACCCACTGAGCCACCCAGGTGCCCCAATATGTATCTTAATTTGATTTTGCCTATGTTTATTTAAACATGTATTGTGTCCCTGAATTAAAAACAAAAACAAAAAGAAAATCTGTATTATCCAACTCTTAGGGACTGAATTGTTTCCCTTCCCCCCACCCAAAAATAATTGTATTTAAAATCCCAATTCCCAGTACTTCAGAATATAACCATATTTAGAGATAAGGCTATCATCAAGATGATTAAAATGAGGCTGTTAGGGTTAGTCAATCCAACATGACTGGTGTCCTTCTAAGAGGAAATTTAGACACACATAGATACCAAGGATAAACATACTCAGAGGAAAGATCATATGAGGAACCATTGCAAAGGTGGCTATCTGCAAGTCAAGGTATGAAGCCTCACAGACCTGCTGTGATCAACACCTTGGTGTGATCAACACCTTGATTTTGCACTTTTACCCCCCAGAACTGTGAGAAAACAAATGTATATTTTTTAAGCTACACAGTCTGTGATATTTTGTTATGGCAGCCCTAGCAAGCTAACACACCCCACTGCATGCCGACTGTTTCAAAACAATCCATGCTACTTCTGTTGTGGGCCATGGGAGCTCTCTGCCGCTCACGGAGCTCCCAGGGGAGTGAGCCAGTCTGATGGTGGAAGCAAACGGATCACACACAATAACTGAAAGCGAAAGCTGTTTATTAGCACGTACCACACAATAGCGAAGACAAGACAGACAACTCTAGCCCTGGGGGCTAGGGAGAGGGCCCAGGGTACTCCCGCTCGATCCCCTTCTCTGGAGCACACCGTTTGGGTGCATCAACTGGGAGGATGATCTGAGCTAGAGTGCCCCACGAGCACACTCTGACAAGCAGAGGGCCAGTGCTGCTTATATTCAGTTCAGTCACTACGTCAAAGGCACTTGTGGTTAATCTGCGGTCTGCTGCAGATGCGATGCTAACACTTCCTGGTTGCTTGCAGCACGAACAACACGTCCTGGTGGTCTATCTGCGGTCGGCTATAACATCCTGCATAACATCTCCTAGTTCATAACAGTTCTCAGAAGCCCTTTGTCTGCTGGGAAGTTCTGCAGCAGTGGGGTTCATGCTCACAGGACTCCCTCAGTCCACCCTTTTCTATTGTGGCAAGATGGTGGGGTTAATTCTTATGATGGTGCTCCTTCCTCTCTGTGGGAAGTCGAGGACATCTTGTTTTGGGGCAGTACGTTCCTGATGTTCTGTACCTTATCTCAAACATTCAGCTGCCAAGTGGAGCTGCGCAAATTGGGCTTCCAGTCCTTCCCTGGCTTGATGCCTTGCCCGAGCGAGGAATCGTCGCCGACCTCTAGACGTCTGCCGTCATTATCTGGTCCGCCACAGACAGGGCAGGAAGGATTTGGTCTTGTTCAGATATAAGAGAATAACTTACAAACTTATAAAGCATATTTTGAACGCATTGAAAGAGGCATGGCCCGAAAAGAAGTAAGAGCAGTACTATAAGTGCTAGAACACCCCGTGATCTCCACAGATCCTTGAACTTATTCCATATGGTAGTTAGCCAATTTGACTCCCCAAAATTTTTGAGTTGCACCTCTAATGATTGGAACAAGGCACCACTCTCAGCCAGTTGCTGCAGTATTAACTCCTTATATGTCCTGCTTTGATTTAACCAGTTGCTCATGGTCCTATTCTTCATGATAATGTTATATGTGGAATTCCAAACAAGGTGGGTCAGACATACTGGGGTAAAACTCCCACATCCGGCCAAATTCATTAATTGGGCTGTTCCCAGGATCCAGTCGATTCTGTCTACTCTTGCCTCCAGTTCCATCAGGCCTGCCTCCAGGGCCTCCTGTCTGTGCAACAACAATCCTTGGGTTTCAAGGATGCCTCTCAGGAGTTTCTGTTGCTCCTTCAAGACTCCTACAAGCCCTGAAGATTGGAGCACTCCAGTTATCCCTGATGCAGCTCCGATTCCACTCATCAGCAAGGAGAACAGAAGCAATGGTACCTGTACAGCTCTTTTCCTCCTGCCAATCGACCTTTTGGTCCCCCACATTGGGAATTCACTTTCCCTGAACACTCCTATTGAAGGTTGTTTGACTATGGAGTAGTCTTTTGACTGATGCATAAGGTTAGAGTATGGATCTATAAAATTTATAATGGTATTATTTTGGCATGAGCATTCACCTCCGTCACTAGAATTATTACAGCTGCTGTTATAGAACCCTTTCCAGGCATTATAGCATGTCCAGTTCCCTGCCATGCTTTTGAGGGATGTTCTGCTCCAATTAGCTATTAACCCTCCGGCTCCTCCATCCCAGAAGGGAATATTCTTTGCTGTTGTACAGTTATTCCAATCTACTGAGGTGTCATTTGTGTTACCGCAGGGAGAACTTTCTTTTTTGCTATCAATGCAAGGACATTGTATGATGACGCTAAAGTTCCTTGAGTGGCAAGGAAATAGGAACCACCTGGCAGGGTTTTCTTGATCGTGGCTGGTATTGACCTTCCATAGATTTAATACTGCTCCATCTGGCCTCCAAGGATCACCAGTGTAATTGCATTTCAATTGCCCATATCTTTTTTCCTTATAGCTCAAATATGATAGGGGAAAACCCTAAAATTTGCCTTTTGTTGATACTCTTTGTTTCCACATGGTTCTGGAGCAGTTGACAGACATATTTCTTGGTACCCAATGATATGTGTAGTTACATTTGTCAACGCCAGACATGCTCCCCTAAAGTGTTCCATTAGGTCCAAAGATCAGTTCTGAGATCATGGTTTGATTGGTAAGAGTACTAGAAAGGTTAGTAATGCAATATTGCAAAGTTTGTTCCCTTAGAAAGAAGTAACCCTCTGTTAGACACAAAGAGAATTTTCTGCCTCCTGCAGCCCAATTGTGTAGCCTTTCCAGGTTACAGGTGTAATAGCTAGTCTCTATTGAGATATTCTCAAGTGAGACCCATGTACTATTAGCTGTTATAATTGTCACTTCCCCAAATAAACCTTGGCTGGAACTCCCCCTCTCCTTGCAACCTTTTATGGCCAATTTGATGAAGGATTTTAACACATCTGCAGCCAGGAGGGAGGCATTCATTCCTTGGAATGTTTCATTAAAAGTAACCTTTCCCTCCGGCATTAGTGCCTCTGACCTAGAGCATCCAGGGTGGTTGTCGGAGGCGCACCACCATGGTGGCAGTTCCTCCGCTGGGATCACTCCTGGGGGAGTGGCTAGCAGAATAACCCTTTCCTCCTGGCTGGCTCGCCAAAGCCCTATTTGCGCAGCTGCACTTGGTGGCTGAAGGACTGGAAGCCCAATTTGCGCAGCTCCACTTGGCAGCTGAATGTTCGAGATAAGGTACAGAACATCAGGAACGTACTGCCCCAAAACAAGATGTCCTAGACTTCCCACAGAGAGGAAGGAACACCATCATAAGAATTAACCCCACCATCTTGCCACAATAGAAAAGAAAAGGGTGGACTGAGGGAGTCCTGTGAGCATGAACCCCACTGTTCAGAACTTCCCAGCAGACAAAGGGCTTCCGAGAACTGTTATGAACTAGGAGATGTTATGCAGGATGTTATAGCCGACCACAGATTGACCACCAGGACGTGTTGTACGTGCTACAAGCAACCAGGAAGTGTTAGCATCGCATCTGCAGCAGACCGCAGATTAACCACAAGTGCCTTTGACGTAGTGACTGAACTGAATATAAGCAGCCCTGGCCCTCTGCTTGTCAGAGTGTGCTCTTGGGATTTCTATTTTTGTTTCTATGTTTAGTTTTATAATTTCCCTAGGTAATACAAATAAATCTTTTGGGGTACATAGATCATAGCCTACATCTTTTGGTCTTTTGTCCTTAATATTTTCTCCCTCCACAACAATAGATACTAATTGGTCTGCTTCTGTGTTTCCAGGTACCCCCTTATGTCCTGGTATCCATCCTATATACCAATTGTCCTTTTTCATAACTAATGAAATTATATCGTTCCATAAACTATTTTCTATAGTTTCTGGGTTTGGTCTAGCCCTTAAAATGGAGAAGCAGTACTTGCTATCTGTGATGATGTTAACTTGCGGACCTGAATCTTGAAAGGCCATTTTTATTGCATATTTTTCCGCTTGCTGACTTGATCCTACTATATGTTCTATTCTATTTTTTCCTGTGGATGTAACATACCCTGCCTTTGTTTGTTGTTCCTTTCTCCCTCCATCTGTATAGAAGACTTCCACATATTCTAAAGGATCATCACTTTGGTTTGCTAGGACTTCCTTAAACATTAAATCTGCATTTATTAGTTTGACATGGGGAAACCAGCGAAGATAATTTTGTTGGCTGTACCAATTTTCTAAGGTCCTTTTTTCCATGAGGAGTAGAATAATGGGTTCTACCCCTAATCTGATTTTGCATTCTGTGCAAATATTCTGAATAGCTATGGCCAATTTATCTAGGATAGATTTCCCAATATCCCTCTTTAATGATCATCTTCCAACCCATAGCATTTGTTTTTTCCCTTGCTCTTCCTATATATTCCATAATTTATTTCCTGAGAATCCTTAACAATCTTGCAATAAACCTCTTTTTCTGATATGTAGTAATGATATCCTTGATTTTCTGTTATTTTTTGTTGGGCATATTTTACTTCCTCTAAAGCTTCTGTTGTCCATTCCTTATGGGAGTCTAATTGCATATTGCCTCTCATTAACTTACATAAGTTTTTTATCTTTAGTCCTGGTATTGTGGAGCTAGCCCAACTGATCTTCCCTAATATCTTCTGCAGTTGGTTTAAAGTTGGTTTTTCTGGGATTTCCAATTCCCATTTCTGCAATTTCCAGGTTTTAGGTTCTAATTCATACCCCATCCAATCATATGGGGGAGTTTCCTGTAGTTTCTCCTCTGGGGTTTCAAACCCCCATTTAAGTAGCATGTCTCTAAGATTTTGCACTACCTTTTGATGCTCCTTTTTGCTTAAATCTGATCCTATTAGTAAACCATCCATGTATTGGTATAATAATATCTCAGGATGTTGTTCTCTCCAGGGCAAGAGAATATCTCTAAGGGTGCCTTGATAGATAGCAGGGCTGTGACTCCAGCCTTGTGGGAGACAGCACCATTGGAACCTTCTGGCTGGTCCTTGATTGTTTAAGGAGGGTAGGGTGAATGCCGGGTAAGGCATAAAATCAGGATCCAATGGGATAGTAAAGTAGGCATTTGCTATATCTAAAACAGTTATATTTTTCTTTTCTGGCAACCCTGCAGGGAAGGGAATTCCCAATTGTATTTCTTCTCCCTTTAAAGTCATCTTATTAAGCTCCCTGAAATCTATTAACAGTCTGTATTTTCCTGACTTCTTTTTTACGCAAAATATGGGTGTATTCCAAGGGTTATCCCATGCTGCTTCTTCTATTTTCCCTTCTTTTAATAACTTCTCTATGATTTCTGTAATTCCCTCTAACTTATCCTTGCTAAGGGGCCATTGTTTTATTTGGGGTCCCTTAGTAGGGTCTTTAAGTTGTACCTTGTAGGGCCTAATCTTATCTGATAGATTAGCACATATTAATTTTACCCTTAGTTTCTTTAAAATATCTCTTCCCAAGAGATTTAAGGGGACTTCTCCTACCAAGATTTTTGAAGAAATCCTTTTTTCTCCTACTTGAATATTTAAGGGACCATATTTTTGAAATCTTTGGAGACCCCCTACTCCAATTATGTTGACTACCTCTAAGCATGGTCCTAGATCCAATTTTCTTGCTTCCTTGTTGCTGATAATTGATGTATCGGTCCCAGTGTCTATCAGCATATGAATCTCTTTTTCATTAATATACACTGGGGCTATAGGCCTACTATTTAGGCTAAGGACAGGGAGGGATATAGTTTGTTGGTCCCCCCCTCCTGATGGGCAGATTCACTCGCTTGCATTACTTTCCCAGGGGACATCCCCTGGGGGCGCTGCCCGTTTCCCTGTTTGCACTCCTTCTGCATGTGGCCTGGTTTTCCACATTTAAAGCAAGTCATTTTTTGTTGTTGCTTGGGCGCCCGACATTGCCTTGCTACGTGACCAGGTTTGCCACAATTAAAACATTTTTCTCCATTTCCCCTCCTTCCTTGTTGCAGCCCCGCCTGCAGGGCTTCGGCTAGGAGAGCCATTTTGTGTTTATTTGACCCTATCTCCCTACAGGCGTACATTTTGTCCTCTAGAGGATCTTCTGGTCTTAGATTTCTCCTGGCTGCCTTGCAGTCCTCATTAGCATTATTTATACTTAGCTGCTGTTTTAGGTATGCCTTGATTTCCTGATCTGTTATTTCTTGATCTATTTGGCCGAATAATCTATCTATGAAATCTGGATAAGGTTCTTTTGGGCCCTGTCTGATGGATGTGGCCTTAGGAGCCCCCTTATAGATGGCATCCTGGAAGGCTTCAAGAATCATGTTTCTATATAGGTTTCTAGCCACATTCCATTCTGGTCTGGCAGCTTCTTCATTTGTCATGTTTAGACCGCTAATTTCTGCCACCGTCAGATGGCGAGGTCCTGCTGCACCAGGGCCTGGTGGTGGATGCATCCTCTCTTATTCTTCTAGCCTCTCATTCAATTTGGCAAGCAAAAGTTCCTTTTGCCCCGAGGCCCCTGGGACTATGTCTAAAAGCCCATTCATCTCCAGTCAAGTACTACTTGCCGTGATGATCCCAAAATACTGGAGAGTTGCCTGAGCAAGAAGTCCTGACTCCTGTACCTTGCCTATCCAACTGCTGTAGAATCTGGGATTAAATTGTTCATATTCTTGTTGGCCATGCCTAACAACTACTGGATATGCAGCCTGGACCTTTTGATCATCCTGCTTTGGGGGATTTTTGACACCCTCATCTCCAAAGCCTGGATGACAAACCTTGTATTGTACAAGTCCCTCTGACAACTCTCTTATCTTAAATTTTTTAAGAAGACACCATATTCAACATAAAGTTTCCAAGCAGACCTTGTATAACCCGTCTGGTTTGTTTCCTTTTGCTTCCACCCATCTCTGAATTAGGTCCTCTAGTGGTTCCTATGTCACCTCCTTAACTGGAGACCCGGTTGCCTCAATGGCTGTCTCCAAGGCCCAGATACAGTTACTCTTTACTCCCCAAACATTTCCTTACTCTCGACATCGCCTTGAAGACCGGTTGCAACCGCTTCTCTTCACTCTTACTTAACCAGCCCCCATGGCTGTTCTTCCTATCCCCTCTTGGGACAGTCTCAGATCTCTGTTTCAAGATCTCGGGGAGTACTCACCACTGAGGCTTTAGAGGCTCGAAGGATGGCTCACTCGACTTCGTCTGTGTGCTCCTGGCTGGCTCGCCAACTGGGAGCTCTCTGCCGCTCACGGAGCTCCCAGGGGAGCAAGCTGGTCCGATGGTGGAAGCAAACAGATCACACACAATAACTGAAAGCGAAAGCTGTTTATTAGCACGTACCACACAATAGCGAAGACAAGACAGACAACTCTAGCCCTGGGGGCTAGGGAGAGGGCCCAGGGTACTCCCGCCCGATCCCCTTCTCTGGAGCACACCGTTTGGGTGCATCGACCGAGAAGGTGACCGATCCCCTCCCTGGAGCACACCTTTTGGGTGTATCGACCGGGAGGATGATCTGAGCGAGAGTGTCCCAAGAGCACACTCTGACAAGCAGAGGGCCAGGGCTGCTTATATTCAGTTCAGTCACTACGTCAAAGGCGCTTGTGGTTAATCTGCGGTCTGCTGCAGATGCGATGCTGACACTTCCTGGTTGCTTGTAGCACGTACAACACGTCCTGGTGGTCTATCTGCGGTCGGCTATAACATCCTGCATAACATCTCCTAGTTCATAACAGTTCTCGGAAGCCCTTTGTCTGCTGGGAAGTTCTGCAACAGTGGGGCTCATGCTCACAGGACTCCCTCAGTCCATACTGTATTCAAGTTTTCCACTCACCGTCTTGCAAAATGACAAACCAACCCATTGTGAAATCCAGGAATACGGGTTGGAAAAGCATGGGAAGCATAATCAGGTAGAAAAATCAGTGTAAGTAAGGACAAAGTAAAGAAGATTACAAAACACGGTGCATGTGGGAAAAGTAGTTTTTGTTGTATGAAATTTTTATTTCTTACTCTCAAAATGTCAAAAACAATTAAAGCCATAGCAGCAGAGATTACAACTCAATGTTACAGACAAACACTGAGAGAATATATTCTGAACATAAGCTATTCATTTAAAAACTGCTTTTCACATCTAGAGCTGAGATGGGACATTGATATTATACAAATGAAGAACAGTAACAGTAGTAAAGATATTCTACTCACCCTGTATTGTTTTTTTTCCCCAGCGCATGCTTAGATAGATATATACTCAAACATGAGAAAATGAAGCAAAAATAAATGGTGCATCTCTTATGCTAAACTGTATTCTGTGGGAAGTGAAGCATTGCATTCAATATACATAATAAAGTCCATCTCTGGGAAAATTCCTTTCTTTTTGCCCAGATAGAAAAATATTAGTAAACATTTACTGTGGGTGTCTATGCCCTCTAAAACAGAACAGTGAAAACTGGGTAAAAATAAACTGAGTTTAAAACAGAGGACAGGGGCACCTGGGTGGCTCAGTGGGTTAAGCCTCTGCCTTAGGCTCACATCTTGATCTCAGGGTCCTGGAATTGAGCACCATGTTGGGTTCTCTACTCAACAGGAAGCCTGCTTCCTCTTCTCTCTCCACCTTCTGCTCTGCCTACTTGTAATCTCTCTCTCTCTTTGTCAAATAAATAAATAAAATCTTTAAAAAAAATAAAAATAAGGAAAACAGAGGACAGTGACTAAACTGAAAATAATACAACATCATATAAAGTGCCATAGCAGAATTTAAAATAAAGTGGAAAAAAAGAAAAAAAAAAAAAGATCAAAGACAATGCTCTCTGAGGGTGTAGAGTAATAGAATTAAGGTATTTTTTGGGCAAAACATAATTCAGTAGTTTAAATGGATGGTGATAGAAAACTGGAATTGCAATGAGTAAAACATTTCAAAGTTTTCTGATTTACCAAAAAAGACAAATTCTTTATGGAGATTCCAAAATTTGGCTCAATAATGAATAAATAAACTTAAAAAGATAAACTGTGAAAGATAAGCATTGTATCTGGAAAATATCTAGAGTATGGTGAAAAATTAAGAAATTATGGATCTCTCAAATATACATTGTATGAATATAGTAATATTTAGACTCTTAAGTCCTTTAATTCACTGCTTATAGAAGACAGAATTCTAGGGTTACTTCCTAAAGACATTCCCCTTGTATAAAAGTCCTTCCCTGTGTGTGAGGGGGGGGGCAGGGGGGCATGCACACAAACATAACCTGTGAATATGATGAGACATCAGTTCCTGGAGTAGGGTAAATTATGTGGCAAATGGGAAGTTATACTGTAGACCTGATGACTGAGCCCTTTGAGGCAGAATTTTTTTCTGGTTGGCAGCAAAAAAGGAATTCAGAGATTTGAAACACAAGAGGATTTGACTTGCTCTTGCTGGCTTGGAAATGGAGAGGAAGCATATGAAAAGGAATAAGGAATGTGGATAAACATTTGCACTCTCGCTCAGATCATCCTCCTGGTCCATGCACCCAAAAGGTGTGCTCCAGAGAAGGGGATCAGGCGGAGTACCCTGGGCCCTCTCCCTAGCCCCCAGGGCTAGAGTTGTCTGTCTTGTCTTAGCTATTGTGTGGTACGTGCTAATAAACAGCTTTCGCTTTCAGTTATTGTGTGTGATCCGTTTGCTTCCACCATTGGACCGGCTCGCTCATTTTGGAATCTATAATCAAGATTAAAATTTGAGTATTATTTTTATACAAATAAGTAAAACAATCTTTGTTGTGACTGATTTACTATTATATTTTTAAAGTCCAGTATTATAAGAGAACTTTTTTTAGTTGAACAGGAAAACTGAGAAGTCACTAGGGAGTCACTAGGGCTGGGGAATACTTTAAGTGATGTGTCTATATATTTTAAAGTAAATAATTGGTTATAAATAAAAATAACATGGAATCAATGTTAAAAGCCTTGTTTTCCTTATATTTAATCATTTAATAATTTTTAAGATATTCAGTGAGCACATATAAGAAAATAAATTATTTAAAGCAATAATTTTATATACATAAGCAAAAGATTTCCAGAGATATCACATATGTGATCTTATAAACTTAAAACAAAGTGAAAAGCATTCTATGCATCAAGTATTACAGTATTATAGCACAGAGGCTAAATATATGTTACTAATTTCCTGGATAATTTGGTTACAGTCCCTGGTCAGCACTTGGCAACAAAACTAGTGCCCCAGTCAGAACCATAAAGAAGTTAATTCTGTCATCCTAGTGTCATCACTAAGCCTGAACATTAAGAAACAACATCACTTCAGATAGAAAATATGGGTTATAAGCAGCATGCTTGATAATGTTCAGATACTAGGAATATGTATTAGTCAGACTAGTAAACATTTAAGACCAAAGGAAGGACTAGCATGGTAAGAGGAGCTCTTGGAAAGATTGACTATAGCACTGAAGCCCTGAATGAAATGGTTGTAAGAAATTACTGTCACAGTGCCAGGCACAAGGCAGATAAACACAAAATATTACTTTTCTCTTCCTTTCTAATGGACTTGAATTTATGTGTTCCTTAAATTGTTAATTGAATGGCAAGAAGAAAGTCATGTGAAATTTAGTGCAAGACACTAAGAGATTCAAGCACTTATCTTGTCACAAATTCTGAAAACTTGGAAAGCTTAGGAATCATTCCTCCTTCTGGGACAAAGATAAAATTCTCACAAAGACAATAAATAAGTTGTTCTATTCTTCCTTGCAATTTCAAACTTAACCTTGATATTCACTTTATATTCTTCTATCTGCATCATTTTTTAATTTTTTTTTCTTTTTATAGCTGCAGGAAAAGCCACATTTTCAGATATTAATCACATCAATATTAAATGTCTCTACCTCCTTTATTATAGAAGAGAGACATCATTGATATATAAAATAAAATCTAACTGCCTATTTCTTGAATAGGCAAAGTGAATATTTAGGTTCTCCAAACAAGAAGAATTTTTGTCTCATATAAAATTTAAATTATTTTTTTTTTTCTACCCAAAGTGGTATGTCACAGATTTGGGTGTTATTCTAAATCTCAAGGAAACTTCTCATTCCTTTTCCTGTAAATAGAACATATGTAGAATTGCAAGATGGCACATTTTGCCTGCAAGATAAGGTAACTTTCTCCATGAAAGTAGAGTTTTTCTGTGTGGTAGCCAGAGTAAAGAGAACACCCATTAACTTTTACAAACAGGCTTGTTTGAGCTCAAGATTACTAGAAAGAAGCCAGATAAAAAATTTTACTCACAGATTGCAAACTCTCCCGGGCATTAATTACCATCCATCTATGTGCATATGTTGGAAGGAAAGAAAAACAGACTCCAACATACCATCAAGTGATGTCCCTTCAGGAGAGGTGGGGTGGATGTCTGCTTACTTCTTCAGAATGTTTACCAACATCTTGGAAGATGCATTTGAGCCATGACTGAAATTCAATGACGGTTCAGTTGTTAAGACAAAGCAGTATATTCCTTAAATAATACAGCTAAGCAATATCTTTAAGTAAAACTCATCTTTATGTCAAATCTAGATATATCAGGACAAGCTTCAGAAGGAATAACACAATAAAACTTGTCTGCTAGTATCTAAAGTTGTGTAGGTCTGAAAACAATATTCATATCATTACTAATTTGAGGTTAAAAAGAAAGTTCACTTTGTTTTTGCTTTCTTGGTTGGCTCTGTTTTGTTTTGTTTCATTTTGTTTTAATCACAACTGAGAATAAATAAGGTGTGCTCATTGTTGTTTTTCTAAATTTGGATTCTTTGAGGGTGATTTGCCCAGTGTCGTAAAGTACTAGCATCATTGCCTTGGTCCCCACTACCTGGGAGAGATACAGTTACATAAAACCTGCATTTGTAGCCAAAGAGAAGCCTAAAAGCTTTTTAAAAAGCAATGTCACACAATTTCCATGGTGTCTTTAAATTTAACTGGTACACTGAATGTCATCCTCTGACTGCAAAGGGCCCGCTTCTCATAGCCAGCTTTCTTCTCACGAAACCTCTTTCTCCAAACATGTTTTACTTTTGTTTGCTTTGTCAAGTGAAAGATGAAACCAAACAAAAAGCCAGCCCTCTTCTTTCTTCCTGTGATAAATAACTAAGTCTGTTCAAGTGGAAAGAATAAGATTGAATGCACAGAATACATTACTGTGTCAATAAGACACTATCGATTCTGGGGCAAACAGCCCTTAAACCACATGGGTTAAAATGATTTTGCAAGGTGAAGTGCATATTACTCAAGGATAATATAAGAAATTTGAATAAAAGAAGCAAACAGAACCATAAGTTTTGAAAATTGTATCCAAAATAACACCTACCATTTCTCATAATGATGTATGAACCAAACTCTAAAATTGGTTAAATGGCAAATTAATATGCATTTGTGATCAGCTGAGACATAGCAGTTGTCTTTTAGAAAGCAAGCATTTGCTCAGTTTATTAGTCATAGCTGTCTACGATATTTCTTCTGAATAACACCCCAATCCCTCTCTCTCTTTGAATAAACCTTTGACATTTCTCTGGATATCTTTTGCTTATGTATATAAAACTATTGCTTTAAATAATTTATTTTCTTATATGTGCTCACTGAATATCTTAAAAATTATTAAATGATTAAATATAAGGAAAACAAGGCTTTTAACATTGATTCCATGTTATTTTTATTTATAACCAATTATTTACTTTAAAATATATAGACACATCACTTAAAGTATTCCCCAGCCCTAGTGACTCCCTAGTGACTTCTCAGTTTTCCTGTTCAACTAAAAAAAGTTCTCTTATAATACTGGACTTTAAAAATATAATAGTAAATCAGTCACAACAAAGATTGTTTTACTTATTTGTATAAAAATAATACTCAAATTTTAATCTTGATTATAGATTCCAAAACATACTTATAAATTCACCTGGAAACTCAACATTCTCAAATGAATTATTTCTATAGACATTGCAATCATATTTCATTCTAAGCAAAATTCATGATAGTGCATGTATGCACACACACACACACACACACATATATCTTCTTGTAGTTCTAGCTGAACATTAACATCACATATTTTATAGGCAAAATTTTAGTCAATACGTTCTATGTCTTCCAAAATCATCCTTTTTCTCCACATAACTTTCTGTTTGTACATAGAATTTAAATGCGATATAACTCAAGAGCCACAAACAATACTATAATTAATCATGACAAGAGCAAGAGGATATTTTGCAGGAGGTCAATAGACAATTTGGGGTTTACATGAAAAGACTTTTCTTAATACATTTTAAGTATTCAGAAGTGTATATAGCTAAAAAAAAACTTGCTTTTCTTAGCTATCATAAAGGAAAAAAAATCAGTACTGAAATTTTACTCTTTTTTAGATGTTTCATCCACATATGTGATCTTATAAACTTAAAACAAAGTGAAAAGCATTCCATGCATCAAGTATTACAGTATTATAGCACAGAGGCTAAATATATGTTACTGATTTCCTGGATAATTTGGTTACAGAAAAAATATAGGTCAATTAAATTATCATATAAAATATGAACCTATAATCTGTAATATACATTTAAAAAGAAAGGCAAAGGGATCTCCTCCAGTCCCGTCCATGTTGATACAAAACTTGAGTATTCAACCTTTCTGATGGAAGCAGAATATTCCATTATATATGTGGACCATATCTTCTTTATCCATTCATCTGTTGAAGGGCATCTTGGCTCTAGGAGATTATGCTGAACGAAATAAGTCAAGCAGAGAGAGTCAATTATCATATGGTTTCATGTACTTGTGGAGCATAAGGAGTAACATGGAGGACATTGGGAGAAGGAGAGGAGAAATAAGTTGGGGGAAATCAGAGGGGGAGACAAACCATGAGAGACTGTGGACTCTGAGAAACAACTGAGGGTTTTGGAAGGGAGGGTATTGAGGGGTTGGGTGAGCCTGGTGGGGGGTACTAAGGAGGGCATGTATTGCATGGAGCACTGAGTGTGGTGCATCAACAATGAATCTTAGAGCTCAGAAAAATAAATAAATAAAAATTAAAAAATGGAAAGGGAAAGGGAAATATGACTCTGTGGCTGTATATAATAGAGAATTATAAATAAAAGGAGATACTGTGTGCTACTCTGGATCAAAATTTTCATTACTTATCTATAATCTCACAAAAAATAATTGTGTCTCTTAAAAAGAACCTTGTAATTTTAGCAATGATTTAAAATGTAATGCAGGATAAAGATAGGGGTCACTTTAATTTACTACAGTCAAACAGTCAAAGCTTGTTTTATTCCACTTCATTCTATTGTACTTGGAAGATACTGTTTTTTTTCTGTTGTTGTTGTTTTGTTTTGTTTTGTTTTTTACATATTGAAGGTTTGCAGCAACCCTGCATGAAGTAAGTGTATAGATGCCATTTTTCCAACAGCATTTGTTTACTTCATGCCTCAGTGTCACATGTTGGTAATTCTTACAATATTGCAAACGACCCTTGCAATCCAGGAATAAATCACACTTGGTCATGGTAAATGATCCTTTTAAAGTGCTTTTGGATTCAATTTGTCAGTATTTTGTTGAGAATTTTTGCATCATGTTCACCAGGAATATTGGTCTGTAATCTTTTTTATTGGGGTCTTTGGTTTTAGCATCAGGGTAATGTTGGCCTCATAGAATGAGTTTGGAAGTTTTCCTTCCATTTCTATTTCTTGGGAACAGTTTGAGAATAGATATTAACTCTTCTTTAATGTTTGGTAGAATTACCGTGGGAAATCATCTGGTGTTGGACTTGTGTTTGTAGTGAGATTTTTTTTTTTTTAAGATTTTATTTATTTATTTGACAGAGAGAAATCACAAGTAGATGGAGAGGCAGGCAGAGAGAGAGAGAGGGAAGCAGGCTCCCCGCTGAGCAGAGAGCCTGATGCGGGACTAGATCCCAGACCCTGAGATCACGACCCGAGCCGAAGGCAGCGGCTCAACCCACTGAGCCACCCAGGCGCCCTGTAGTGAGATTTTTTATTCTGATTCAATCTCTTTGCTGGTTATTGGTCTATTCAAGTTTTCTATTTCTTCCTATTTCAGTTTTGGTGGTTTATATGTTTTAGGAGTTTATGCATTTCTGTAATCTGAAAACACTTATGAAAGAATTGAAGATGACACAAAGAAATGAAAAAAAAAAAATCCATGCTCATGATTTGGAAGAACAAGTCTTGTTAAAATGCCTCTAATACCCAAAACAGTCTACACACCTAATGCAATCCCTATCAAAATACCATAGGCATTTTTACAGAGCTAGAAAAAACAATACTAAAATTTGTATGGAACTGCAAAAGATTCCGAGTAGCCAAAGGAATCTTGAAAAAGAAAAGCAAACCTGGGGATGCCTGGGTGGCTCAGTTGGTTAAGCAGCTGCCTTTGGCTCAGTTCATGATCCCAGCGTCCTGGGATCGAGTCCCACATTGGGCTCCTTGATCAGCAGAGAGCCTGCTTCTCCCTCTGCCTCTGCCTGCCAATCTGTCTGCCTGTGCTTGTTCTCTCCCCTTCTCTCTTTCTCTGACAAATAAATAAAATCTTTAAAAAAAAAAAAAGAAAAGAAAACCTGGAGGCATCATAATTTTGGACTTCAAGTTATATTATTACAAAGCTGTAGTGGTAAAGACAATTTAGTACTGGGACAAAAACACATAGATCAATGGAACTGAATAGAAAATTAGAAGTGCACCCACAACTACATGGCTACTGCTTTCTTAATCTTTAAGAAAGCAGGAAAAAATATCCAGTGGAAAAAAAAGACGGTCTCTTCAAGAAGTGGTGTTGGAAAAACTGGAAAACATGGGCAGAGTAATGAGTAATGTGCAGAGTAATGATACTGGACCACTTTCTTACACCACACACAAACATAGATTCAAAATTGATGAAATATTTAGATGTGAGACAGGTAACCTAAAATCCTAGAGTACACAGGTAGCAACCTCTTTGACATCAGCTGTAGTAAATTCTTACTAGCTACATCTTTTCAGGCAAGGGAAACAAAACCAAAAATGAACAATTGAGATTTCATCAAGATAAAAAGCTCCTACATGTGAAGGAAACAATCAATAAAACTAAAAGGCGACCTATTGAATGGGAGAAAATATTTGCCAGTGACATATCTGTCAAAGTGTTGGTATCCAAATTCTATAAAGAATTTATCAAACTCAACACCCAAACACAAATAACCCAGTTTAAAAATGGGCACAAGACACGAGTAGACATTTTCCAGAGGCGACATACAGATGGTTAACAGATGCACAAAAAGATGCTCAACAATACTTATTATCAGGGAAATACAGTTCAAAACTACAATGATATATAGCCTCACACCTGCCAAAATGGTTAAACTCAACAACACAAGAAACACAACAGATGTTGCCAAGGATGTTGAGAATGAGGAATCCTCTTATACTGTTGGTGGGAATGCAAACTGGTGGAGTCACTCTGGAAAATAGTATTGGAAGTTACTAAAAAAATTAAAAATAGGACTGCTTTATGTTTCAGCAACTTTACTCCTTGGTATTTGCACAAAGGATACAGAAATATTGATTCAAGGGAACATGCACCCCAATGTTTATAACATCATTATCAACAATAGCCAAATTTTGGAATAGCCCAAATATCCATCAACTGATGAATGGATAAAAAATAAATAAATGGGAGGGAGGAGTCAAGATGGCAGAGAAGTAGCAAGCTGAGACTGCTTCAGCTAGCCGGAGATCAGCTAGATAGCTTATCTAAAGATTGCAAACACCTGAAAATCCATCGGCAGATCGAAGAGAAGAAGAACAGCAATTCTGGAAACAGAAAAACAACCACTTTCTGAAAGGTAGGACCGGCGGAGAAGTGAATCCAAAGCGACGGGAAGATAGACCCCGGGGGGAGGGGCCGGCTCCCGGCAAGCAGCGGAGCAACCGTGCACAAAATCAGGACTTTTAAAAGTCTGTTCCGCTGAGGGACATCGCTCCAGAGGCTAAACCGGGGTGAAGCCCACGCGGGGTCAGCGTGGCCTCAGGTCCCGCAGGGTCACAGAAGGATCAGGGGTGTCTGAGTGTCGCAGAGCTTGCGGGTATTGGAACGGGAAAGCCGGCTACAGAGACAGAGCCGACAGTAAGCTCGCAGCTCCGAGTTACCTTGAACCGGTCACAGGCTCGGTGAGCTCGGAGCGCGGCCGGAGGTCAGGCAGACGGGAGTAACTGGGCGCTGTTCTCTGAGGGCGCACTGAGGAGTGCGGCCCTGGGCTCTCGGCTCCTCCGGGCCGGAGACCAGGAGGCCGCCATTTATATTCCCGTCCCCCGGAACTCTACGGAAAGCGCTCAGGTAACAAAAGCTCCTGAAAGCAAACCCAAGCGGATTACTCACCCCGGCCCCGGGTAAGGGCGGTGTAATTCCGCCTGGGGCAAAGACACTTGAGAATCACTACAACAGGCCCCTCCCCCAGAAGATCAACAAGAAATCCAGCCGAGACCAAGTTCACCTACCAAGGAGTGCGGTTTCAATACCAAGGAGAGCAGCAGAATTCCAGAGGAGGAGAAAGCCAATCACGGAACTCATGGCTTTTTTCCTGTGATTTTTTTTAGTCTTGCAGTTAATTTAATTTTTTCTTTTTCATTTTTTTTTTTCTCGCCTTCGGGTAAAATTTTTTTTTTAACTGTTACCTTTTTCTTTTTTAACGATTTTTTACTAGTTTATCTAATATATATATTTTTTCTTTTTTACATTTTTCTTAGGTATTTTCTTTTTTTAAAAATTCTTTTCTTTTCTTTTTTTTTCTTTTCTTTTTGTTTTTTTTTTTCTTTCTTCCTTTTTGAACCTCTTTTTATCCCCTTTCTCCCCACTCACGATTTTGGATCTCTTCTAATTTGGTTAAAGCATATTTTCCTGGGGTTGTTGCCACCCTTTTAGTATTTTACTTGCCCCTTCATTTACACTTATCTGGACAAAATGACAAGACATAAAAATTCAACACAAAAAAAAGAACAAGAGGCAGTACCGAAGGCTGGGGACCTAATCAATACAGACATCGGTAATATGTCAGATCTAGAGTTCAGAATGACAATTCTCAAGGTTCTAGCCGGGCTCGAAAAAGGCATGGAAGATATTAGAGAAACCCTCTCGAGAGATATAAAAGTCCTTTCTGGAGAAATAAAAGAACTAAAATCTAACCAAGGTGAAATCAAAAAAGCTATTAATGAGGTGCTTTAAAAAATGGAGGCTCTCACTGCTAGGATAAATGAGGCAGAAGAAAGAATTAGTGATCTAGAAGACCAAATGACAGAGAATAAAGAAGCTGAGCAAAAGAGGGACAAACAGCTACTGGACCACGAGGGGAGAATTCGAGAGATAAGTGACACCATAAGACGAAACAACATTAGAATAATTGGGATTCCAGAAGAAGAAGAAAATGAGAGGGGAGCAGAAGGTATACTGGAGAGAATTATTGGGGAGAATTTCCCCAATATGGCAAAGGGAACAAGCATCTAAATTCAGGAGGTTCAGAGAACGCCCCTCAAAATCAATAAGAATAGGCCCACACCCCGTCACCTAATAGTAAAATTTACAAGTCTCAATGACAAAGAGAAAATCCTGAAAGCAGCCCGGGAAAAGAAGTCTGTAACATACAATGGTAAAAATATTAGATTGGCAGCTGACTTATCCACAGAGACCTGGCAGGCCAGAAAGAGCTGGCATGATATTTTCAGAGCACTAAACGAGAAAAACATGCAGCCAAGAATACTATATCCAGCTAGGCTATCATTGAAAATAGAAGGAGAGATTAAAAGCTTCCAGGACAAACAACAACTGAAAGAATTTGCAAATAACAAACCAGCTCTACAGGAAATCTTGAAAGGGGTCCTCTACGCAAAGAGAGAGCCTACAAGTGGTAGATCAGAAAGGAACAGAGACCATATACAGTAACAGTCACCTTACAGGCAATACAATGGCACTAAATTCATATCTCTCAATACTTACCCTGAATGTGAATGGGCTAAATGCCCCTGTCAAAAGACACAGGGTATCAGAATGGATAAAAAAACAAAACCCATCTATATGTTGCCTCCAAGAAACACATTTTAAGCCCGAAGACACCTCCAGATTTAAAGTGAGGGGGTGGAAAAGAATTTACCATGCTAATGGACATCAGAAGAAAGCAGGAGTGGCAATCCTTATATCAGATCAATTAGATTTTAAGCCAAAGACTATAATAAGAGATGAGGAAGGACACTATATCATACTCAAAGGGTCTGTCCAACAAGAAGATTTAACAATTTTAAATATCTATGCCCCCAATGTGGGAGCAGCCAACTATATAAACCAATTAATAACAAAATCAAAGAAACACATCAACAATAATACAATAATAGTAGGGGACTTTAACACTCCCCTCACTGAAATAGACAGGTCAACCAAGCAAAAGATCAGCAAGGAAATAAAGGCCTTAAACGACACACTGGACCAGATGGACATCACAGATATATTCAGAGCATTTCATCCCAAAGCAACAGAATACACATTCTTCTCTAGTGCACATGGAACATTCTCCAGAATAGATCACATCCTCGGTCCTAAATCAGGACTCAACCGGTATCAAAAGATTGGGATCATTCCCTGCATATTTTCAGACCACAATGCTCTAAAGCTAGAACTCAACCACAAAAGGAAGTTTGGAAAGAACCCAAATACATGGAGACTAAACAGTATCCTTCTAAAGAATGAATGGGTCAACCGGGAAATTAAAGAAGAATTGAAAAAAATCATGGAAACAAATGATAATGAAAATACAACGGTTCAAAATCTGTGGGACACAACAAAGGCAGTCCTGAGAGGAAAATATATAGCGGTACAAGCCTTTCTCAAGAAACAAGAAAGGTCTCAGGTACACAACCTAACCCTACACCTAAAGGAGCTGGAGAAAGAACAAGAAAGAAACCCTAAGCCCAGCAGGAGAAGAGAAATCATAAAGATCAGAGCAATAATCAATGAAATAGAAACCAAAAAAACAATAGAACAAATCAACGAAACTAGGAGCTGGTTCTTTGAAAGAATTAATAAAATTGATAAACCCCTGGCCAGACTTATCAAAAAGAAAAGAGAAAGGACCCAAATAAATAAAATCATGAATGAAAGAGGAGAGATCACAACTAACACCAAAGAAATACAAACTATTATAAGAACATACTATGAGCAACTCTACGGCAATAAATTTGACAATCTGGAAGAAATGGATGCATTCCTAGAAACATATAAACTACCACAACTGAACCAGGAAGAAATAGAAAGCCTGAACAGACCCATAACCAGTAAGGAGATTGAAACAGTCATTAAAAATCTCCAAACAAACAAAAGCCCAGGGCCAGACGGCTTCCCGGGGGAATTCTACCAAACATTTAAAGAAGAACTAATTCCTATTCTCCTGAAACTGTTCCAAAAAATAGAAATGGAAGGAAAACTTCCAAACTCATTTTATGAAGCCAGCATCACCTTGATCCCAAAACCAGATAAGGATCCCACCAAAAAAGAGAGCTATAGACCGATATCCTTGATGAACACAGATGCGAAAATACTCAACAAAATACTAGCCAATAGGATTCAACAGTACATTAAAAAGATTATTCACCACGACCAAGTGGGATTTATTCCAGGGCTGCAAGGTTGGTTCAACATCCGCAAATCAGTCAATGTGATACAACACATCAATAAAAGAAAGAACAAGAACCATATGATACTCTCAATAGATGCCGAAAAAGCATTTGACAAAGTACAACATCCCTTCCTGATCAAAACTCTTCAAAGTGTAGGGATAGAGGGCACATACCTCAATATCATCAAAGCCATCTATGAAAAACCCACCGCAAATATCATTCTCAATGGAGAAAAACTGAAAGCTTTTCCGCTAAGGTCAGGAACACGGCAGGGATGTCCATTATCACCACTGCTATTCAACATCGTACTAGAGGTCCTAGCCTCAGCAATCAGACAACAAAAGGAAATTAAAGGCATCCAAATCGGCAAAGAAGAAGTCAAATTATCACTCTTCGCAGATGATATGATACTATATGTGGAAAACCCAAAAGACTCCACTCCAAAACTGCTAGAACTTATACAGGAATTCAGTAAAGTGTCAGGATATAAAATCAATGCACAGAAATCAGTTGCATTTCTCTACACCAACAGCAAGACAGAAGAAAGAGATATTAAGGAGTCAATCCCATTTACAATTGCATCCAAAACCATAAGATACCTAGGAATAAACCTAACCAAAGAGACACAGAATCTATACTCAGAAAACTATAAAGTACTCATGAAAGAAATTGAGGAAGACACAAAGAAATGGAAAAATGTTCCATGCTCCTGGATTGGAAGAATAAATATTGTGAAAATGTCTATGCTACCTAAAGCAATCTACACATTTAATGCAATTCCTATCAAAGTACCATCCATCTTTTTCAAAGAAATGGAACAAATAATGCTAAAATTTATATGGAACCAGAAAAGACCTCGAATAGCCAAAGGGATATTGAAAAAGAAAGCCAACGTTGGTGGCATCACAATTCCGGACTTCAAGCTCTATTACAAGGCTGTCATCATCAAGACAGCATGGTACTGGCACAAAAACAGACACATAGATCAATGGAACAGAATAGAGAGCCCAGAAATAGACCCTCAAATCTATGGTCAACTAATCTTCGACAAAGCAGGAAAGAATGTCCAATGGAAAAAAGACAGCCTCTTCAATAAATGGTGCTGGGAAATTTGGACAGCCACATGCAGAAAAATGAAATTGGACCATTTCCTTACACCACACACGAAAATAGACTCAAAATGGATGAAGGACCTCAATGTGTGAAAGGAATCCATTAAAATCCTTGAGGAGAACACAGGCAGCAACCTCTTCGACCTCAGCCACAGCAACATCTTCCTAGGAACAACGCAAAAGGCAAGGGAAGCAAGGGAAAAAATGAACTACTGGGATTTCATCAAGATCAAAAGCTTTTGCACAGCAAAGGAAACAGTTAACAAAATCAAAAGACAACTGACAGAATGGGAGAAGATATTTGCAAACGACATATCAGATAAAGGACTAGTGTCCAGAATCTTTAAAGAACTGAGCAAACTCAACACCCAAAGAACAAATAATCCAATCAAGAAATGGGCAGAGGACATGAACAGACATTTCTGCAAAGAAGACATCCAGATGGCGAACAGACACATGAAAAAGTGCTCCATATCACTCGGCATCAGGGAAATACAAATCAAAACCACAATGAGATATCACCTCACACCAGTCAGAATGGCTAAAATCAACAAGTCAGGAAATGACAGATGCTGGCGAGGATGCGGAGAAAGGGGAACCCTCCTACACTGTTGGTGGGAATGCAAGCTGGTGCAGCCACTCTGGAAAACAGCATGGAGGTTCCTCAAAATGTTGAAAATAGAACTGCCCTATGACCCAGCAATTGCACTATTGGGTATTTACCCTAAAGATACAAATGTAGTGATCCAAAGGGGCACATGCACCCGAATGTTTATAGCAGCAATGTCCACAATAGCCAAACTATGGAAAGAACCTAGATGTCCATCAACAGATGAATGGATCAAGAAGATGTGGTATATATACACAATGGAATACTATGCAGCCATCAAAAGAAATGAAATCTTGCCATTTGCAACAACATGGATGGAACTAGAGCGTATCATGCTTAGCGAAATAAGTCAAGCGGAGAAAGACAACTATCATATGATCTCCCTGATATGAGGAAGTGGTGATGCAACATGGAGGCTTAAGTGGGTAGAAGAAGAATCAATGAAACAAGATGGGATTGGGAGGGAGACAAACCATAAGTGACTCTTAATCTCACAAAACAAACTGAGGGTTGCCGGGGGGAGGGGGTTTGGGAGAAGGGGTTGGGATTATGGACATTGGGGAGGGCATGTGATTTGGTGAGTGCTGTGAAGTATGTAAACCTGGTCATTCACAGACCTGTACCCCTGGGGATAAAAATATATGTTTATAAAAAATAAAAAAATTAAAAAAAAAAAAAAGAAAAAATAAAGAAAAAATAAATAAAAATAAATAAATAAATGGTAAATATATGTAAATATATATATGTACACACACACACACAATGTATACACACACCCTTACACACACAATGGAATATTACTCAACCATCAAAAAGATTGAAATCTTGCCATTTGCAACAATGTGGATGGAGCTAGAGTATATTATGATAAGTGAAATAAGTCAGTCCTGTCAGAGAAAGACAGATACCATATGATTTCACTTACATGTGGAATTGAAGAACCAAAACAGATGAACATAACAGGGAAAAAAAAAAAAAAAAAGGAGAGAGAGTCAAACCAGAAAACAGACTCTTAACTATAGAGAATGAACTGAAGGTTGCTGGAGGGGATTTGGGTAAGAGAGGGCTAAATGGTAATGGAGATTAAGGATGGAAATTGTGATAAGCACTAGGTGTTAGATGTAAGTGATGAATCACTAAATTCTATTCCTTAAACTAATACTATACTAAATGTTAACTAATGGAATTTAAATAGAAACTTGAAATTTCAAAAGAAAGGAAATAGAGGATTGTATATTTTGAGTTTGCTTCTTATAAGCTACTGTGGTGTCCTTTAAATATTTGATGTACAACATTATTTTGAGTAAACCTAAGTATTCATTACAGACAAAAGTTTTAATAAAGAACAAATATCACACAACATAGTAGAACCAAAAAAATAGATTCTAGATTATGATTTTCCACAGAAAAGAGAGTACTTATATTTTTCCTATAAAAAATAGATATTTAATTATATGCACACAAATACATTCGTTCACCATAAATGTATTTTTAAAATATTTATTTCAATGTATCTGAAAGGTTTTATTTAATGAATATTTTAATTCACATGAACATATATAGTGTCTAACATGAGGTAAAAAGGATACGGGACTAGAAGCTTTATCCTTACAAATCTTAACATCCATGTGTACATACTGGACAATAGAAGCATAGTGAATTTGAATAATTAATTCTGGTCAGATGTTTACTGATTAGCAAACTAATTATTTGAAAATCAGTTCTGGTTCTAGAGATATTTTATTTACACATTACAGTATGCTGGCAGGGAAGTTAAAATGTGTCACTGTAATTTTTCCACTTATTAATTTATGTTCTTTTTCTAATTTAACTTAGTAAACAAATAATTCTGTGACTGTGTGTGAAAATGCACTCGTATAATTTCTGAGCCAGCTTTTATGCTCTAAATTCAATTTTTGGGTGACCCTGTCTACTATAGGGCCTTATGCTGACAAACATATTTTCTTGTATCCAATCCCTTATTATTTGACTTATTTCTTATATTTCATACTGTAGTTAACAGCATCACAAAGCCAAAGCCTTTACAGTTATATTTGAAATACCACCTCATGTTAGTCCAATCTTAGAGTTGTTCCTAAGATTGGCATTTCAACCTTAATCTTAAATACTCTGTTCAAGTATCCATTATGTTTGTGTGAAGAAGACAAGCATGTCTTAATTAACCTAAATACTATTAGTAAAATTCATCATCAAGTCTAACAGCTATAGCAGTATTCTCAAGCCTTTTATGAACATGCACCTAACAACATATTCAAGTGCAGACCTTCGTAAATGACTATCTCCTTATGGTTTCTAAACAGGAAAAACACAAAATAGGAAATGATAGAAGTAAAATAATATTTTAAACATCTTATTATCTTTTGCTCTGTGGTAAAAATATAATTTAACATGTCTAGTATTCTTTTTTCATATTTCTGGAGTAATACTTTGTGATATAATGATTTAAGTAAATGTGCCTAGATTTGGATTTCTAATGCTTGATTTTAATGGTTACATGGAAGAAAATGATACCTTAACAAAATTTGTTGATCTAAAAGGAAAAAGTACATCTTGGACTGTATGAACTAAATTATATTTCATTTATTTCATTTTCAATTACAATGTTCATTTTTTAAAAATGAACTCACACATTTTTTTATCTTCACTGATGTCAATCAGTTGTTTTTAAAACCTAATCTGTGCACATTATATTTTAATGTGCACATTATATTTTAATATATTTTAATAATTTTGATTACATCTTCAAATTCCACTGCAATTCTTCAAATGGAAAATTACTTAGAAGGTTAGAATATTTCTTTCTGAAGTTTTATAAAGTGTCTTAAAAGTTTTGTAAGTGAGATATTTACGCTATTTGGTAGCAAAATTACACTGGGTGATTAACAGAGATACTAAAGAACTAAGGTAAAGGATACAAGTAAATTTACTTGAGATAAAGAATGCAAAAATCACAGCTGACATAAGATGAACACCAGACATGAACATCCCCCATCTGAAGTACATATTTTGTTGGCATTTCAGTGCTCATGGTGCTCTGGATGGAGAAGACCCTGTGGTCTTTCCTCAGTCTCCTTTCACCTTCTCTAGAGACCCACCCTCTGCAAATTCCTACAATCTACACATATCCTGGCTTGTATGAAGTATGAATCAAAGTAGATTCCATTTCAGTTTTTAGTAGATTGAGGCTTTAGTCTCTTCTAGATGCCAAAAACATTCCCAAATAACTGCTTCCAAATTTATATTTGAAAACTTTATTTTAGAAGCAGTTATTTGGGGTGCTTGGGTAACTCAGTGGGTTGGGCCACTGTCTTTGGCTTGGGTCATGATCTCAGGGTCATGGGATCCAGGCCCGAATCTGGCTCTCTGCTCAGCAGGGAGCCTGCTCCCCCCCCCACCCCGCCTGCCTCTCTACCTACTTGTGATCTCTCTCTCTGTCAAATAAATGAATAAAATCTTAAAAAAAGGGTTGAGGGGCACCTGGGTCTCTCAGTGGGTTGAAGCCTCTGCCTTATGTTCAGGTCATGATCCCAGGGTTCTGGGATCGAGCCCTGTGTTGGGCTCACTGCTCAGCGGGGAGCCTGCTTCCTTTTCTCTCTCTGCCTGCCTCTCTGCCTACCTGTGATCTCTGTCAAATAAATAAATAAAATCTTATTTAAAAAGTCTTAAAAAAAAAAAAAGAAGCAGTTATTTGGACAAGTTTAAGTGCACCTGTTTTCTGTTTAATGATGTAGTTCTAACAACTCTTTATTCTAGCAAATTTGAAAAGATTTTAGAATATATCTTTTCATTAAATTTGTAACCAGCATGTAAGCTTGTCAATTCTGAATGAACTATGATCATCTCCCATAACTCTTTGTGAAAACTTTTTACATGGTGAGATTATGGACAATTCAGAACATGCACTGATATGTAACACTCTAAGGTTGTACTTCAGAGTATTTTTTATTAAAATTCACATCAAAATAACTATTCTTTCAATAATAGCACATAAATAATAGTTTATTATATAAAATATTTTTAACTAAAATGTAATTTAAAGTATTTTTAAAAGTGTAATCTTATGTTAGATTTATAGGGCAAAATGGGAGAGCTTTTCTTTTTCTTTGCTTTAGAACAAATTCTAAATACATTGGAGTTGGATAGTCTAAATTTTCACTAAGATACACAAACAACTGCAACATTTCAAATTTCAAGTACTCAAAAATTCTTTCATTTTTTTCATTCTTTTTTACTTTTTTTGGAGATTTTATTTATTTATTTTGAGAGAGAGAGAGAGAGAATGAGAGAGAGAGATAGAGCAGGAATGGGGGTGCAGAGGGAGAAGGAGAAGCACACTCCCTGCTGAGCAGGGTATCCAATGGGGGACTCGATTCCAGGACTCTGAAATGATGACCTAAACAGTAGGCAGATGCTTAATGGGCTGAGCCACCAGGCACCCCAAAAAATTCTTTCTTAAATAAACCAAGAGAAGCATACACACTTCCAGAAGATGAATAAATAAACTAGAACAAATAACTGGATTCCTCACATTATTCTTGGTTTTGGAATGATTTAAAATAAATGAATTTGGTTTATTGCTTTTATGTTCATCATTTTAAGCCCAGAAAATTCTTCAATTTCACTACATATCTTACCTTATGCTCTCCAACTTCTAATTTGTCTGCTATTTATTTTAAATTGTCATTTAATTTTCTAAATGTGTTTGGCTGCTATATTTAACTGCCATTTTGTTCTGTGCAACTCTTTTTTTTTAAAGATTTTTATTTATTTATTTGACAGAGAGAGATCACAAGTAGGCAGCAAGGCAGGCAGGTGGAGGGGGGGGGCGGGGGAAGCAGGCCCCTTGCTGAGCAGAGAGCCTGATGGAGGGCTCCAACCCAGGACCCAGAGATCATGACCTGAGCTGAAGGCAGAGGCCAACCACGTGTCCCCTGTGCCACTCTTCTTAAGTGACTTTTTTTTTTTCTTTTTATCAATTTGACAGACAGAGATCACAAGTAGGCAGAGAGGCAGGCAGCAAGAGAGGGGGAAGCAGGCTCCCCACTGAGCAGAGAGCCCGAGGAAGGGCTTGAACCCAGGACCCTGGGATCATGACCTGAGCCGAAGGCAGAGGCTTAACCCACTGAGCCACCCAGGTGCCCCTTAAGTGACTTTTTATAAGATGCCTTTAATAGAATTAAAAAATGTGAAATTCTATTAATTTTCATTTATTTTATTTTAAACACTTTTTTTAAAAAATCAAGTAAAATTAACATATACTATTGTATTAGCTTCAGTTGTATGATTCAGCAATTCTATACATTTCTCAGTGTTCATCAAAATAGATTCTTAATCCCCGTTATCTCTTTCTAATTTAAATACCCTAGTTAAGGGGCACCTGGGTGACTCAGTTGGTTAATGGACTGCCTTAGGCTCAGGCCCTGATCCTAGGGTACTGGGATGGAGCTCTGCATCAGGCTCCCTCCTCAGTGGGGAGCCTGCTTCTCTCTCTCACTCTGCTGTTTTTGCCTACTTGTGCTCTCTCTCACTCTCTGTCAAATAAATACATAAAATTTTTAATAAATAAATAAATAAATAAATATCCTAGTTGAATACAACAAAAATATCCTAGTTAGCATTCACAGATTTTCAACTACTACTGATGATATATTTTTCATCTTTTTAAATGGTTTTGCAGGCTAATGTAATTATTTCTAATTTTAGTTTTATACTCAGGGTTCTTCAGCTGGGCCTGGAGATGAAATTGACATGAGACAGAATAACAAGAGAAAAATGTATAAGTTTATTTAATACAAGTTTTGTGTGACACTGGAGACTTCATAAGGAATGAAGACTAAGAAATGTCAAGAGGTATATGTTTTTATACTGGATTGAACAATAAGATATAATTGTGGCAAAGTAACAAAACTATGAGCAGAGGCCAAAGGAAGATAGATGACAATGTTTTTATCAAGGTCTCTTTGTACAGACTTCTCTCTTTTTTTCTGGTATGGAAGTCATCTCTTACATGAGAGTTTTTTTTTCCTGTTTTCAAAAAGAAAAAGGGAGTTAGAATACTCTTGTATCCACTACTTTTCAAGTGCCTTCAGCTCAAAGTAATCCTTATATCAGAGTAACATATTTGGGGTAGAATATCATGTCCTCCTTCAATGTCAGTTTTAGTGATTTCAAAAAGGATACAGAATCCTTTTTAAATTATTTAATGTATATATTTTTTTTCAAACACATTTTAAATATTATATTTACATGAAAGTCTTCCATTAACCTGTAATTTATTCTGAATTGGTCTCTACTATGCTTCTGGTTATTGTTCCTACTTTAGACAAGCATTAATCCACTGCTTTGATTTTGTTGAATTCTGTGACTAAAATTTCTTATTAGATTATGATTCTTTGAGACTTAAGTTTTGCCTATCTTCAACTCCAACTTAAAGTATTCACTTCTTTTTTCCTTTAGAAGGCTTTCAACAAATATTTACTAAGAACATTTCTGGTAGTTTTCCCCACATTTATTGATCTGATGACAATCTTTCTGTGGGGTTGGATGTTAATCCTTAGGTGAAGAATAAACATGAGAACCTTAAGAAAGTCCATGAAATAATTTTAGAAAAATAAAATCTGCATCTGGTAAGAGTGTCCCTTCACATCTCTTGGGAAAAGAAATCTCATGACTCTAAAATATTTTGAGGGTTCAGTTTATATTTTTTAAGTTCTTATTGTTTGTGGAAATTCCTTTTAAAAGACTACTTGTTGAGGACTTGCAACATACACACACAAAATAAAAGAAATGTGGTATTATCACTGGGTTTTACTGTGGTTGCATAAATGGATCTATATCCTGCATAAGTGTTCTTTGGAAATCATATATTACATAAATGGAAAAAATGCATTCAATTATGTATAAAAGATATTATATGTTCTGTTACAGTAAATTTTCCTATAATAATAATTCATATGTAATTTGTAAATATGCTAATTATTTAATATAATTTGGAAGTCTCATTGAAATATGCGCATTACTTTGTTGCATCACCAAGAAACCAAGCAGCTGAATACTAAGTTTACTACCATAAGCAAGGAGAAACAATACAGAGTAGCATTCTCAGTCATCCCATGTTTCTTTTGGATTAGCTTGACCTCATGCTCTGGCTTGGAAGAGCTTATTCTCAGTTTTCTGTGATAATTGTGGGGAAGAATCAAATACAGGACAATGAGCCAGAGCTCTCCATCTCTGGTGCTACATCAATTCACACAGAGCTTTTAACTGTATCTTCACCTATAACTTCTGGACATATTTTCATTCTGCCTTTGTTTATAAAACTCAGATGTCTCTTGCCTTTGTTAGAACCCATCAAATAGCTGTTACCTATTTCTTTTGAAAAAAACAAATATTAGCTATAATATTTCTTAATGTATTAAACATTTTAAAGTGTTAGATTTTATTTGTGTGGTTATTTTCATGTACATGTATTTTGGTTACAAAGTATGATTAAGCCCATTTCTATTTTTAGTCACAAATATATTTTGGCTGGACATTATTTTCCACAAATACAGGCATAGTGTTCCAGTAGAAACTTCTCTCTTTATATAATTTTAATACATTTGATTTGATTTTTTTTTTTTTTTTTTTTGATTTGAAAGCTGTGGAACACATTTCACAAAGCAAAGTTTACAAAAAAGAATATAATACCTTCAAATTTTAAAAAGAGGCATTTTACATACTGACATTAATCTCTAACTCAATTTTTTTTTTTCAGAATAACAAATTATGGCCCCCAAATCTACCAAATGTGCGTAAGCTCACTTAATAAGCAACAAACACATGGGTCTGCTACTGTTCAAAACCCTAACCACAGGACCATGACACAGGAAATTTTAGAATAACAGGGTAAAACTAACAAGAAATTTGTTTTAATAGATATAGAGCATTTATCCATCCTATTTTATACATCATGGAGGTAAAATAAAGTTATACATGGTTTAAGCATCATTAGATATTTTATTTTATGACAATTCCATGTCGTGGGATAGAGGTTTTAAAAAGATATGTAAAAGGTGAAAACAGAACATGAAAACAAAATCAAGAGACATTTAAAAACCAATTAGATTTTCAAATATATGCCAAATACATGCGGTAAACATGAATATGGAAGTTATAAGTAATAAAAGTAAAGAGAAAAAAAGACTTCCTTTCAGCAAAGCTTTTAAAAGAATAAAGCAAAATATTTTCAATGAAAACCCAGCAGCTTATAAAATCGTTTGCCATTGCAACGATTAATTTCAAGTTTATAATGTGTTTTATTTTCACACTTTTGCAGTAATACATTCATTTCATGCCCAATTTATACCAGAGTTAGCCACAGAATTCCTTATAAAGACAAAGCAGATTTGTATTCAATCTTATCTTTTGAGCTATAGCAACATGACACTCTGTAAAACTGGAAGATACTAATGCAATGTACCAATAAAATGTGGGCAAGATCTATTTTAGATCTCTAATGGAAGAAAGGATTATTGCTTTAACAGCAACCATAGTTTTGATCTATTCAGCACATATAAATCTATATTATCTGAGTCCGTATAAATCAATTCTCAAAATTTTGGGAGGCATTAGTTTTTGTGGCTGTGTGTGTATCATTAAGTTAACTAAAAAGGAGAATAAGGGTGTATGCTTCAGAGTTACAATGGGGAGTAAGCTTCATCTTTTTTAGTATATTCCATCACATGGCAGCTTTTAAGGTTGGGGGAATTAAAAACAATATAATGGAACAAAACTGGATTTTGGAGTGGATTGTAATAACTATAATAGGGGAAAAAATCCCTCTTTGAAAATAAAGGCTGCAAATGACAATAATGGTGTGAAATCTGGTCTAGTGTGAGAGCCTTAATTAATTAACAAAAAAGTACATAAACCTATTTAGAATGAAAGGCTAAAAAACAAAAAGCCCATATTCTCTAGAAGGTCTTTCTTGATGTTCTTCTTCTGTTAAAGATTCTATGCTTATAGATCACTAATAGTTATCCATACAAATTTTTCAATGATATTGAAATTATTGTTCACTTTTTATCGAATTAATTTGTTAGTGACTTTTTTTAGTACATCCAATTTTTAAAAATGTCTTTTTAAAATTTCTATATCCTTAAAACTTTTAAGCTAAGTGGTATAAAATGACAAGCACTTTTCAGGTGAATAAATGAAAAAAAAAACTGATAGTATGCATAATAAGGAAAAAATTACATAATTTTAGGGCCTTCTGGGTGGCTCAGAGCCTAAGTCTCTGCCTTAGGCTCAGGTCATGATCCCAGGGTCCTGGGATTGAGCCCCGCATTGGGTTTTCTGCTCACCCCGCCCCCACTCTCTGTCTGCCTCTCTGCCTACTTGTGATCTCTCTCTTTTCAAATAAATTTAAAAAAATCTTTTTTAAAAATTAGACAATTTTAAATGCCAAGATCAAGCATTTCATTTGGAAAATGTGTATTTTTTTTTCCCAATGAGTTTTGGTGAATATTGATTACATAAATGATTCATGAGTATTAATTTGTTTGCTGAGAGTTCAGTACAGATAAGTACTATGGCAATTGAGCATACTTAAAAAAAAAATATCCTATAGTTCACACTGTACACAAAAGTTAATTGAAAACGGATCATGGATTTAAATGTAAAATATAAATATACCCAAGTATATTGGCAAACCAAATATCAGAGAAAAGTAGTGTTACTAGAATATCTGATGTACTCCTAAAATTCAATAATAAAAGCAAGCAAGTAACCCAGTTAGAAAACAGGCAAAGGTAATCAATGGATTTTTTCCAATAGAAGATTAGATGGAAAATAAACATAAAAGATATTTTACATCATTAGCTATTAGGAAAATGTAAATTAAAACCATAGTAAGATATCACTGAAAATCTACTGAAACAACTGAAATTGAAGAAAAGTAATAATTATAATACTAAACTCTGGCGGGGCGCCTGGGTGGCTCAGTGGATTAAAGCCTCTGCCTTCGGCTCAGGTCATGATTCCCAGGGTCCTGGGATCTTGCCCCGCATCGGGCTCTCTGCTCCGCTAGGAGCCTGCTTCCTCCTCTCACTCTGCCTGCCTCTCTGCCTACTTGTGATCTCTGTCTGTCAAATAAATAAATAAAATCTTAAAAAAAAAATACTAAACTCTGGCAAAGTTCTGAAGAAACTGGATAATTCATATATTGCTATTGGGAATGGATAAAAGTACACCCATTCTGTAAAATGCTTGATAGTTTCTTATTAAACTAAATGTGTGCTTATCAAAAGACCAAGCAGTTATACTCTTGGATATTTATCTCAGAGAAGTGAAAACTTAAATTCACACAGAAACTCACACATCAATAAAACCTACACCTAGATCAATAAAGAGAACATTACCACATCTACAGGAAACTTATCTGTAACTCCATTATCAGATAGTAAAATATATATTTATTATTATTATTATTATTTTCTGATTATAAGTTTAGTTATTTGATCAATCCCACTATGTGTAAACAATGTCCTATCACTTCTCTTGCCCTCCTTCTATTTTGGGGTTCTGAATATCTACATACAGTTTCTGAAAACCAATGCTGGCCTGTCCCTATTACATCCATTCCCACTCTTTGTGGATCACCTCATTATGTGCTCCTCCCCACTGAATATAAAGAAAAATATATAATATAAAGAAAAAATATATATACTGAATTCAAAGACAAATACAGTATTATTTCACTCATCTGTGGAATTTAAGAAATATAACAAATGAGCAAACAAAGAAAAAGGAAAACAAACAGACTTAAATACAGAGAACCAGGGTGTGTGGGTGGCTCAGTCCATTAAGTGACAGACTCTTGGTTTTTGGCTCAGGTCATGATCTCAAGGTAGTGAAATCAGGCTCCATACTCAGTGGGGAGTAAGCTTGAAGATTCTCTCCCTCTGCCCCTCCCCCCACCCTCATGCTCTCTTTTGTTCAGTTAAATAAGTAAATAAATAGATAGATAGATAAATAAATAAATCTATCTTTACAAACTGGTGGTTGCCAGAGAGGAAGTGGAGGGGCTGGTGATGGGTGAACTGGATAAGAGGATGAAGAGTACACGTATCTTGAAGAGCCCTGAGTCATGTACAGAATTATTGAATCATATTGTACACCTGAAACTATATGTTAATTATACTTCAATTTAAAAAAATAAATGAAAACATATAGTGGATCCAAACCAGAGCTTCTTTCTTTCAAATTATGCTGGTGTCCTGTTACTAAGTAGAAAATAAAATGCCACCAGGATTGCAGCCCATCAAGAGTACCTCAGACCCTTCTAAAAACTCAAAGTTTATGTGAATTTATCTGTCTTAGCTAATGCTTTGGAAAATCATACTACAGTTACCATTACCATCTTTTTTATACTCAAGCTTTCCTACCCATGGTTATGTTTTTGTTTTTTGTGTGTGGTGGTTACTTTTGTTTGTTTGTTTGTTTTGATTTGTTTTGCTTTTTCCTAACCCAGCTCCCCATGATTTTCACTTTGCTCATTCATTTCACCACACACTTTGGACCCTCTCTCCCTTGGTAAACAAACTCTCATCCTTTATTTCTTCCTCTACCTTCCCTTCATCTCACTGTGCTAATGGCCATTAAGTTATTGCTCTCCTGCACCCTCACGCAAAGGCTATTTTTTCCACATGTCCTTTTAGATACAAGTTAAAAGTTGCAGTTGCCAATGTGCTTGATGTCCAATGCTGCCTTTACATCTAGCCTCACCCATCTTTTGTAAAATAGTCTTGTTTCTTTAAGACTCATGTCTTAAGCTACAGCACTTTTCTTTACTTTCTTACTATGGTCAAGTAAATCGCACTCGTGTTTGCAGAATTTGGAAATCATATTATCTCTTTCTACTTAAATACTTGCCATCATTTTGGCTGACTTCAAATTCCATGTGGGATTTCTAATTACACACAGCCACATAGTGACTATTAGCATCATATTCACTGATGTCACTCTATGTCCTTTCTCATAGCTGCCGCTGCACTTCTTTTAATTATACCTCTACATCAACTCTGTGCAATATATTTTTATTATCACATCCCACTTTTCTTACTCCTACTATATATCTTACCTGGCCTATAGATAATTTCAGTTCTTGATTGGACATCTTAGTTTATTATATTTTTAATTTAATTTTAATTTACTTTATTTGGTTTCTTGCTTATATCTTATTTCCCACCCTCTATTTATTTACTTTTTCTTTATTTGTTTTCTGGCTTTCAGCTAGGCCACATTTTCCTCAGTGGCTATCTACTTAATTCATCTTAAAAGAGTTTTTTGATTACACTTTAAACTCTCTCAATGTTACAAGGTCTTGATTGTGATAAAGGATTTGTTAATGTTGTATGAACTGCTCCATATGGAAAAGTGCTACTTTGTTCATTTATTTTGTCTTATGTTATTATTATATTCACCTATGTTTAATTAGTTATTACTTATTTTGGAGGTACTCCAGAGTTTATATTAGCTTAGTCTTATGAAAATTCTATATATTTGCATACATTTTTATTGTAATTTGAAAACCAAAGAATCTAATTTTTAGTGTAAAAGTTTAGTGAGGAACTTAAACTTGATGAGATTAATTGATTTGCCCAAGGTCACATATTCAGGAATCTGGGCCTTAGGAGTTTGATAATTGCATGGTAGTTATTTAGGAGAATGCCATTTTCCTTAGGTGAAGAGATGCTAATGGTTGGTAAAAAAAGATGAAGTTTATACAGGTATTCGGACCATTTTTGATGTTCCTGTGTACATTTCATATTATTTAAAAATAAAAACCAGAGAAGTAATTGCTCTGATCTCCTCTTTTCTCCATTAGTTCAGATATAAGAGGTTTGTCCGTATTCAGTATTTTCCCACTTACTTACTTTTCCTTGTACTTATTTCTCACTACCATGATAATATAGATACCAACCCTAGGGACTTGCTAAAATTTAGCAATCATTTCCTTATTTACATAAATTGTTTTGATTTTTATCCAATCTGCAGGTTAATTATAAGAAGAGATTGAATGAGAAGTGGTAAAATTGCAGGTTTTTTTTTTTTTTTTAACTTTAGCCACAAGGAAAGCATGTTTATTTAATTATTTAATGGTATGATATAGTTGAAGAAATCTGTATTAGTCAGGATTCTCCAGAAAAAAAGAACCTATAGGATGTGTGTGTGTGTGTGTGTCTATTTACTTATCTATCTGCCTATTTATCCATTGAGAGAGAATGACTCTCACAAGCTGGAGACCAAGGGAACAGTTGATGGGTGGTCTAAAGTCCAAAGGCAGTCTAGAGAGAGAATTTCTTCTTCTTTAGGACACTACAGTCTTTTTCTCTTAAAGCATTAACCTTAAGGATGAGGATAAAGTCTGTCCACATTATGGGGGTTCATTTGCTTTATTTAAAGTCTACTGATTGAAATATTGCCACTTGTCTAAAAATATCACCTTCACAGGAACGTATAGACTCATGCTTGACCAAACATCTGGACACGTTAACCTAGCCAACTTGACACATAGAATTAACCATCATATTAATTTCTATATCCTATTTCATGTGAAAATTATTTTATTTTAGATAGGTTTGAAAGGATAAGAGTGAGTTCAATATGTATTTATATTATTATCTTATCCAGACTCCTGGCATTTTTTTGTTGGTGTTGTCCATTCCCTCAATCCCTTCCCTCTGGTAACCATCAGTTTGTTCTCTGTATCCATAGGTCTGATTCTGCTTTTTGCTTGTTTGTTAGACTTCTGGCATTTCCTTTCTGAATACTATAATTAACAACATTGAATAAGCTACTGATATTTTCCTTACTTGACTAAATTTGTGAGGATTTCCTTATTTCCAGGATTACCAGTATATATAATTTTATGTCAGAGTTCAATGAATGGAAAATTAGCAACTTATTTGTCCAGTAGGAAAAAATATATGTATTCTACAGTATCAAGTAATACTAAAAATAAATCAAGTGGAATAACTTTTTTTTTTCATTTGATTCCCATTTATGAAATGAAAAATACTTTATTTTTTTTTCTTTTTTTAACAAATGCTTCATTCCTATGTTAGTTTGGGCTGCTATAACAAAGTACCATAGATTGGGTGTCTCATAAAAAATATTTTTCGTGGTTTCAGAATCTGTGAAATCAATAATCAAGACACTTGAGTGATTGGGCCCTGGCGATGTTCCTCTTCCAGGTTACAGACTGCCATCTCCTCCTTCTATCCTCACATGGCAGAAAGAGGACTAGATAACACTCCAGGAGGTGTCTTTTTAAATGGTAATAATCCCATTCATGAGGGCTCCATCCTCATGACAAAATAATCTTCCAAAGACCTTACCTCATAAATATCATCACATTAAGGGTTAGGATTTCAACATCTACATGGAGGGTGAGGGAGTTGGGGCGTAAAAACATACATTCCATAACAGACTCTATTGAATTTATAATAGGTTACCAGAAATAATGGTACATAAATAAATATAAAATTCATTTAATGCATTTAAGTAGTTTAAATCATATTTTCATAGCGAGGAAAGCAAGAATCTAACCAGAGGAATGATATATTCTAACAATATGTATGTAAGACTCTTGGAAGAAATTGAATAATTACAACTGGATTGAGATCATTTTTTAACTTAGCAATAAAAAAGTGGAAAATATAGTAACACTAAATAAGGGGCTTAAGAAGTCCAAAATGTTTATGCTTTCTTTCTCTTTTTTCTTTTCTTTATTACTATAATTGAAGTATTTAAGTTCAAGTCCTGATGACATATGAGAGATTAATTGACCTTAGACTCTGCTCTTTATGAAATGTTACATAACAATGGGTGCCAAAACTGTTAGTCCCAAGAGATGTCTCTATGCTAAAATATACTTCTCTATGTTGCCATTCTTTGCAATACTTGAGCTGAGTATTTACAGTTTAAATAATTTGAATGTTTGATTATTAAGTAAAAATATACTGGCTTTTTAGTGGGTATGAAATGTGAAATACAGTTATTAACTTTACTTCCATGACCAGAATTTAATACCGCTAGTTTTTTTTTATAAGTTTCTTAAAAATGGCTTTTTTCCTAGCCTTAGTCAATGTTTCTGAATGAGTTCAACTGGCAAAAAGTACCAGTATAACATGAAACTATTTGTGAATTTGGGTAAGACTAGTATTTGCTTATGGAGAAAATATCATTCGAGGCCTTTACTGTGTAACACTGTTACCATAAATCTTGTCACTATTACTCTAGACAGCTAAAACTGATGAAATACTTTATTAAAGTTGTTAGTCAAATCAACAAAAGCACCAGAGAAATGCTTCCAGTTAGGTTGCTCAGACAAGTAATTTGCATATAAGCAGTTAGTGTTGGTTAATTAAAGGCCAATTCGTTCTTCAACAAAAATTATATTTCTCTGCAGTAAACTCAGAAGCATGGTGCAAGAATTTTGAGACAATTTTGTTTGGCCATTAGGTTAACAGGATCTATTCAACTTCAGTGACTATTTTTAACAACAATGAATCAAAATTGTGCTTTGTATTTTAATCAAATATTTAATTGCAATCTAATATTATCATTGTGTGAGCTAATGGTATATGATATAATTTTTAAATTAATAATAATAATGACATTTGTATTGCTAAACATACATTATCCATTGATGAAATTCATAGATTTCACATATTTGGTATTTGTAAGAAAAAATAGGATTGCTATTTTCCTAAGAGTATTTTTAAGTTAACAAACATTATTTTATTTTATTCTTTTTTTATTTTTAAAGATTTTATTTATTTATTTGACAGACAGAGATCACAAGTAGGCAGAGAGGCAGGCAGAGAGAGAGAGGGAAACAGGCCCCCTGCTGAGCAGAGAGCCCGATGCGGGGTTCAATCCCAAGACCCTGGGATCATGACCTGAGTGAAGGCAGAGGCTTTAACCCACTGAGCCACCCAGGTGCCCCACAAATATTATTTTAGAAACAAATACTGAAAGTTTCTATTTCATAAGGGATTAAATGTTTATTGTCTACCACAGAGGTCTAGAGAGAAACCTTAAGTATACAAATCAATGTTAGAGAATTTAAATGTTGAAAACAATCTCATCTCTAGCATTATTTTGTTTTCTGAGTATAATTACCTGTGGGCATTGATCTTGCAAATTTGATAGTAAGAATATTAGAAAATAAATCCATAATTATTAAAAGTTGAGATTTGCTAAGACTAAGATGTGAAATTCCCTAGTCCAATATGATTATATCACTTCTTATTTACAAACTTTCATACAAACTACATACAAACTTATATCTGCTTCTGTTACAGAAACCTCATTTTTCCCCCTTTAATCACTAGACTGCTGATTAGTGTGTGATTAATCAATTTCTATAGCTTGAAAGAATAAGTGAAATCTCCCTGCCTTCTTCCAAACATAAGTACTTCAGAGTATTTCTTTGGGGTTTACATCACTGATGAACACATCCTAAAACTAACTGTGCAGCAGTGAAGTTTTACTATGCTATATATAGTTTTATCTTAGACAAGAGTCAATATCAGACTCTTTGATGTGTCCCTGAATATAAGCAAATAGCAGTCCCAGTCCAGCAATCTCATACATCATTAGTGAGGACAATGAGTGAGAGCTTGGGGACATAAGGAACAAATTGTTCATTCTTAGTAAATAAAGTTCAACAATTAATTAGTATTATTGCCTATTTGAGGATCTCTTCCTTCTAAAATTAAACTTTAAAAAAATTTAACTTTTATTAAACTTCAAACACTTATTAATATTTAAGTTTCATTTCTCATTGGAATTTCTTCTTTCTCTCTCTCTAACTTACTTTTTCTGATAAATAAAAATAGTAATTAAAAATTGGAGTCATACTTAAATGTGTTCTACCTACTCTCCTTTATTCTGTCAAAATCCCAGAAATAGAAGTAAAACAATGAATCATCAAAGTAATAATTAGTAAAAGCTTATTGTGCACACACTAAAAAGACAGTTTGCCAACCAGGAGCACTCAATCCAAACAGGGAATGAGACTCAGAGGCACACTGTTATAAGGCAGTTTCTATAGTGAGGAAACAATGACTATTCTTCAGAACAGTTGGTTACTATATATATGTTTTAATAAAAATACATATTTTATAAATATATATATATATATTTCTATATATTAATATTTCAAATATTACTGCTCATAGATAATGCATCTGGTCACCTAAATGCTCCAATGGAGATGTACAATGTGATTCATGGTTTTTTCATGCCTGTTAATATACTATCCATTTCACAGCCCATGGATCAAGGAGTAATTTTGACTTTTAAGATTATAATTTAAGAAATATATTTTGTAAGGCTATAGCTTCCATAGGCAGTGATTCTTCTAGTGGATGTGGGCAAAGTAAATTGAAAATTTTCTGGAAAGGATTCACAATTCTAGATGCTATTAACAGTCATGATTTGTGTGAAAATGTCAAAATAGCAACAGTAACAGGGAGTAGAAATCGTTTCCAACTCTCATGGGTGAATTTTTATTTTTATTTTTTTCCCTTTTTTATAGAAAGAGAGAGAGAGTAGGGGGATGGGGCACAGGGAGAGGAAGAGAATCCTTAAGTAGACTCCCTGCTGAGCACAGAGCCAGACATGGAGCTCCATCCCAAGACCCCATGATCATGACCTGAATCAAAATTAAGTGTTGGATGCTTAACCCACTGAGCCACCCAGGAGGTCCTTTCATGGATGACTTTGAGTGGAGGAAGTAACAGCAGTTGTGCTAGAAATAGCAGAAGAACTAGAATTAGAAGTGGGGTCTGATGATGTGACTGAATTTCTGAAATATCTAGTAAAAGTTCAATGGATAAGGAGATGCATAAAAATAAGCAATGAAAATGGCTTCCTGAGATGGAATCTATTCCTGGTGAAGATACTGTGAAAATTATTGCAATGAGGACAAAGGATTTAGAATATTACATTAAGTTAGTTGAGAAAGCAGAGGCAAGATTTAAAAGATTGATTCTGATTTTGAAAGAAATTCTACTGTGGTTAAATGCTATCAAATAGAATCACATGCTACAGAAAAATCATTCAAGAAAGAAAGAGCCAATCAATGTGATGAACTTCACTGTCTTATTATAAGAAATTGCCACAGGTACCCCAACCTTCAGCAAATACCACCCTGATCAGTCATGCCAAGAACTTCTACCAGCAAAAAGATAATAACTTATTGAAAGCTCAGATGGCGGTTAGCACTTTTTAGCAATATTTTTAAAGTATGCAAATTTTTATACCTACTATTAAATTGTACTTAATAGAGTACAATGTAATATAAAAATAACTTTGTATGCACTGGGAGTCAAAAAATATCATGGGACCTGCCTTGTCAGCATTCACTTTGTTGCAGTGGTATGGAACCAAAGACACAGTATCTCTGAGGTATGCCTGTATTAAATCCATTTTTGGCTTACTATATTTTCATGTTATGATGGGTTTATCAGGGTAGAATGCCATCCTAAGTTAAGGAAGATCTATGTGCCCTGGGGATAATTTAGTCTAATTAGTTCCCTACTTGATCTTAATTATTACAGTCTGTTAACCTGATTTTTTTTTCTTAATCTGATAGTACCCAGATTGATTCTTAGTATCACTAGAAGTCTTACATTAGAATATAAGCAATTCTTCCAGCTACACAATCAAGGCTAATAATTAACAAGCTATAGAAACTGATTAATTTTGTAAAATAATGCACATGAAGATAAATGATTATTACCTGTATGAATCAATTTTATTGGTAAATAATCTAGTAATAATAATTTAATTATATAATATTATTATATATAATATAATAATTTAATTATATATTATTTTTATAATTTTTACTTTAGAAATGATAATTTAGACCTATTAAACTTTTGTATAATACACTTTAACTGGGGCACCTGGGTGGCTCATTGGGTTAAAGCCTCTGCCTTCGGCTCAGGTCATGATCTCAGGTTCCTGGGATGGAGCCCTGCATTGGGCTCTCTGCTCAGCAGGAAGTCTGATCCCCGCCCCCTCCCCACACTCTCTGCCTACTTGTGACCTCTGTCTGTCAAATAAATAAATAAAATCTTTAAAAATGCGCTTTATCTGTATGCCTTATGAATAGAGATCAAGTGTTTCTGTAAGATGGGAGAATGAACTGCATGCATATTCCTGAATTTCCATTTAGCTTTATATTTTAAAAATAATTGTGTAATAGTGTCCAATACAAGTGTGATGTCAGCACATATATTCCCCCAGTTTATGTCTTCATATCTCAATGAAAAAAAATCAAATTTAGTTTGAATAACTCACAATTATTAGAAAATACAGAGATGATTAACTTGCTTCATCACTCTGAGCAGCTGTAATTCACACTTGAAAGTCTATTAATTTTTCTTTTTCTCTTCATGAAACCCTAAACTATAAAACTTCAGCCTTCATAATTGTACAGTGATATCTTACCAAAAGCCATCTTGAATCCATCCTTCTGTCTTACTTAAGTAAAGCATAAGATAAGTATACACTGAGGGATATGGTCCAGAAACTGAGTCATCTCTAAGCACCTCAATAAAACATGATATTCCTTTTGATAGGTTCTGTAATAGTCATATGCATTTAAAAATATGAATTTTCTTTTGTTATTAAATAGCTTCCTCATGAGAACATATTTTATAAAAATATATTGATTGGGACCCCTGTTTGGCTCAGTTAGTAGAGCTCCCCACTCTTATTTTCAGCTCAAGTCATGATCTCATGGATCAGTGCGGTTGAACCTCAGGCTTCATGCTTAGCAGGGAGTCTACCTGAAGATTCTCTCCCTTGGCCTCTCCCACCACTCATAGGATCGCTTATACATGTCTCTGTCTCTAAAACAAATAAATAAATCTTTATATATAAAAATATATATAATATATGTATATGTATATATGTGTGTGTGTTTGTGTATATATATTATTTCTATATATTTTTATCTAGTGTGATTGTGAGTCTAGCGAAAAACTTGCTGATATGGGTATCTAAATTTTTAAGACATTTGAGGAGTAAACCAGTTGTGAAATACCATCTTTTACAACTGTGCATATATTCAACTGTAGCATTAATTTGTAATACACAATTGTAATTGTTAGCATTTGGAATGCAGATCTTGGAGTGCAGGGCAAATAAAACAAATTAATGATCATAAAATGATGAAGAAATTAGTAATTCATCAGTATTAATTGTGTTATAGTCATTTTCTGCAAAACTGTTAGACTATGATAAGAAAATATGTATTTCTTAATGTTACTGTGGAGAAAATGTTCCTCATGAGTCTAAATACACACGTGATTGGCATTAGCAACTTGCAACTACCTAAAATGGCATAAAACAGTTGGGCAAATATAAAGCACTAAGAATTTTAAAAAACTGGCTTTCATCTTTCTATTAAACATAAATTGTTGAATCTGAATCTTTTCAAATTTTGGGACTATATGTTATAAATACATATTTATTTATGCTTTATATATAATATATAATATCATATGTAATAAACTTTTATATATGCATATATAGTTGCAAATTGCCCAGTTTTATCATATCTATAAGTAAGGGTGGTGATAATTTTACTGTTTTACAAACTGAAGAATGATTACATTTTGCTGAACAAAATTTGTATTTTTCCAAAAACTTGTTGAAGAGAAGGAAGACAATACATCAATTTTTTTTTACAAAAGTGGGTTAAAATTGCATGAATGTTAATTATAAAGGAATCCTTTTTAATAAAAGAATATGCTATTTATATAGCATGTCTATCTCTAACTCTATCATTTCCTAGCTATATATATGCACATGATAATCATTTCATTTATTTTGGGGGTTTTTTTGGCAGCATAACTAAAAATGTGTTACAAGGTAGACTTTTAATTTTCTTTCTTACAAAGTCATTGTAGTTTATTCAAAATTGGTCACCTCAAAACTAACTTTCCACTTTATTACATATTATATGGACTATTACATAAAATAGTCATGAAAATAAAATATTAAAATAAACAAGAGTTCTTACTTTAATTTAACTAAAAACATAAAATCTTTTCCCCCAGTCTTAATTATTTTCTAAATATCATGGAGGCATTTCTGAAAACCTTTAGATGATAATAAGCAATGTGTTAGAAATTTGTTGTTCTTTAACCTGTGAGCAGTAACTCTTCAATTAAATCATATGTGTAAGAAAACAAAATTTTTATGCTTATTCACAAGAAATTCTCTGACATGTTTGATAAAACAGATTTTCATAGAAATAAGCCAACCTTACCTAATGTGTTTTGCTGACCATTTTATGTTTGTCTTAATGCTAATATCTTCATTATCAGTGAGAATGTAGCATATTACAACAAACAACATTCATAGAAGTTGACATTTATGGAACACTGTTTCAAAATCTAATCTTCCCAAAACTCTCATGTGGGCACTATTATTCCCCATCTTGTAGATAAAGAAACTGAGACTTAAAATAGTGACTGCATGAATTATAGTAGTTAAGACAGCAGACCCAGGAGCACCTGGGTGGCTCAGTCAGTTAAGTGTCTGCCTTTGGCTTGCATCCTGATCCTAGGGTCCTGGAATCAAGCCCCACATCGGGTTCTCTGCTCAGTGGGGAGACTACTTCCCTCCCTCTCCCAGCCACTCTACCTGCTTGTATTCTCTCTCTCTCTGTCAAATAAATAAAATCTTGAAAAAAAAAAAAAAGACAGCAGACTTGCTAGCCAATTGCTTACATTCTAATTTCAGTTCTGTCATTTGTTAGTTAGAAATGTGGATAAACATTCTAAATTCTATACCTGATGCTGCTGCCCCTCAGAACAATTTTTTACTTAAACTGTAACCCCTGGAGGATTTTACTAATTACCAAGCACATTTAGATATGGGCTTAAGAAATACATATACTGGCAACAGGTCTTTGGGGAGAAGGACGATGTACCACCGTGAAGCTGGGCAGCTGGGGATGCCCGGCTCGCTCAGGGCAGAATGCCCACCCTTCACAGAAGCCGGGCAGCCGGGAACGCCCAGTCAGCTCAGGGTGGAAGGAAAACCGCCTGCTTCCCTTATCCATTATCGCTCCTTTCTCTTCCCAGAAGCACCCGTTGTTAGATGAGTCCTTTGAATGTGCTTGTTTATAAAATTTATCCTCATTCTTGCTTGTCTGCAAGACGGGATTAACGTTTGACCTTCATGGATCCTTCTGTTGGCTATTGTTTTCTATCCAATAAAAGTGAGACTATCGAGTTGCTCGTGGCAGCCGTCCTTTTCGACTGTTGTCCCCTGCTCCCAGTCTCTTGCAGCTGACTTGTTTGTGCCTAATTCTTCTCTCGTCCCCAACTGGAAGCGGCAGCCCTAGGTTTCCTTTTCACTAAAACTTAATTATTTATATTTTTATATCAACAAACACTATTAAATGGATGTCCTGACTCAGACATTAAGATGAATTAAAATGTACTATTTTTTAACTGGTTAATTATGACGCTGGTATTATTCTATCAAGTAAGATAATGGAATTGTAGTTTTCTTAAGATTTTTTTTTTAAGTTATTGATATGTAATATTTCTTTAAGACTCAAAAACTGTGAAAACTATAGATATGTTCTTGGGTTCAAAATGAAAATTTAGAGAATTCTAAAGTTAAAGCATTAAGATTTGTTAGCTTTTAAATATTTTTTTCTTTATTTTTTGAAGTGTAATTGACATGTAATATTAAATTAGTTTTCAGGTGCCCATCATAGTTATTCACATTTGTATACATTGTAAAATAGTAACCACAGTAAGTATATTTACCATCTGTCCCTTACAAAGTTAATATAATATTATTGACTATATTCCCCATGTTATACATTGCATCCCTATTATTTATTTATTTTATAATTATAAGTTTCCAGTTTTTAATTCCTTTTACTCATTTTGCCCTACTCCAGCCTCCTTCCACTCTGGTAACAGAAAGCTGTTCTCTGTACTAATTATTTTTTAATATAACATTTCTTATTGTATGAGGGAAGAAAATCCCCAAATAACAATATGTGTTGGACTGTTTCAATTAAAAAGATATATTAAACTGAATTTAGAGAAAAGATACGATTGTAAAAGAACATTACAAATGATTATTCTGGACTACATTTCAAAAAAAGGGTATTTTCTGCCCTGTGATTTCTTCAAACAACACAGTGTGATTTTCACCAAACCAAGAAAAATATTAAACAAAATATATTTTTGAGTATTTCACTTTATTTTTATTTAACCACAAATTTGCTTGCAGAACAGAACATCCCAAGAATACACTTTTAAAAAGAAATTTATTCTCTGACTATGAAAGCTGTTAATTGGTGAAAATCCTTACCTTTATTTTTCATGTGCCTTTTGAAGAAGTTGAACAAGTAGAAAATGCTTACATTTAAAATGTTATGTTTTCAGTTTTCTACTAAAACTATATGAAGTGATTACCTTATTGAAGTTAATAATTTATTTTATTTTATTTATTTATTTGACAGAGATCACAAGTAGACAGAGAGGCAGGCACAGCCAAGAGAGGAAGAGAAGCAGGCTTCCCACCCAGCAGAGAGCCCAATGCAGGGCTCAATCTCAGGATCCTGGGATCATGACCTGAGTCAAGGCAGAGGGTTTAACCCACTGAGCCACCCAGGCGCCCCAAAGTTAGTAATTTTTATTAATACTACGGAATCTGATTTTAAAAGAAACCTCTATTTTACTGAATATCTCAGTCTTTCTTGGTGACAGTAGACATCTATTAGAAATAATGCAGGATAGTCTAAATGCCTTAAAACCAAAATTAGAAATATTCTTGTTTAAGCAAGAAAAATACATATGTAGCAAAAATATAGAGTAGTATCCAAGGTTTGGGGGGTGTCTTCATGGTTTCCTAGCAAACAGGAATTCAATGACTCTATTTAAATTCAAGTGACACTAAACTTTAGATCATGAAATTTTAAGCATAAAAGAATTCAATTCCCTCAATTGTATAAAATTGTTTGAACTAAATGGAAAGTCAGATGCAGGTGAATGATATGTCTTAAGTAAAGGAGGAAACAGTATAAGGTATAATTGATTTTTTTCTAAAGTGATAGGGATGTGTAAAATTTCTAATTTCAATAGTTTCTTTCAGGTATTTCCTGTTCTATTAATAGTCTTTGCTTCTTATATTTTGGTGTTCTGTTATTTGACATATAAATTAAACTATAAAATAAATTATCAATATGATAGCTAGGAAAATTGATTTATTAGCAAAGTTTTCTTATTCACTGACATTTTTTTGGATATCACATACAGTCAAGAATATACACTGTTAATAGGCATGAAAGATGCACAGTTTTATAACAAATTAAACAAATGACCTGCATTGTAAGAATTAGATTTTGACATAGGCGAAAGAAATATGCTAGATGATAATTCTAATTATACCTGAAATTCTATGAAGATTTACTGCATTTGCTAATAATTACTTGATTTGGCATGATAAGATATTTTCATGATTTTGGGGATTCAGTATGTATTAATTGTGTATTGGAAAATTTATACACAGAGACTAAAGTGACAGAGAATACCCTCATTAACTAAGACAAGGATTTCTTTATGCCAAGGATATTGCAAATGAAGGCCTATCCTTTCATTTGTTGAAATGGTATATATGGGTATATAATCAAGAAATGATTGCTCTGTGAAAGAAATGGATCACTTCATGTCAAATGTATTGTTGTGGTTGAGAATAAAATATAATTTCTTAAGACATAATTATGTGTAATTGGTTCAAGTACTGAAATTCAACTTGTTCTCAATATTAAATCATTTTATTTTTATCTTAAGAAATATAACTTAATGGTTTGGAGGATTATTGGAACAAATATATCTAAATAATGCCACAGCTTATTAATGAAGTAACAATAAAAAGACAAAGCCTAAAGTAGGAAGCTGTTTGTCACTGCTTCTCTTTAGGGTGCCTGGTTAGCTCAGTTGGTAGAGCAAGTGACTCTTGACCTTGGGGTCTTGAGTTTAAGTCCCATGTTGGATACAGAGTTTACTAAATAAATAAATAAATAAATAAATAAAATAACACTTCATTTATATCTATATCCATATATATCTATATCAACATATAGATATATATAGAGAGAGATTTGGGTTTCTTGTTCTGTTTTGGTTTTGTTTTGGTTTTAGAGAGAGAAAGCGGGGAGGGGCAGAGGGAGAGGGTGAATTTTAAGCATGGAGCCTGATGCAGAGCTAGATCTCATGACCCTCAGAAGAAATCAAGAACCAGTCACTTAACCAACGGAGCTACCCAGGTGCCCCCTAACATATATTTATTGATTGAGCTTCTAAAAATAATGCTGTAAGTACTCTGCAGTTAGAAATCTATTTATAATTTCTCAGTCAGTATTTAAACAACTATGCAAAATAATGATGGTTTTCAAACACTTGCTGCCATTTTCAATGAATTATAATTGTATTCTAACTTAAGAGAAAAATGATAAAAAATTAAAGGCAGCAATTGTGAAGTCCTACTGGTAACTCTTGCCTCTCTCCTTGATTCAGTCTGCTACTATGCTCTACAAACATGATTTCTTTCTGACTGAAACCTGTTATTAATTGTAAATAAGTTTTATTCTTCAACTTACTTAAAGCGTTATAAAATGTGTGGCTTATATGAAGCCACATATATCCATATTACATAAATACACATTACGAACTCAGTGGGTGCCAAATACTGAAGAATTATTTCATTATTTCATATTCACAGTATTATAAAAAGGCTTTATTTTTTTCATCTATGCATCCCTCATTACAATTAAAATTTTTTCACATAATACTTTTATGGCATATATTGTTTTAAACAAATCTAGTTGAATTAAATATAAATCAAATAGGCAATGAAAGGAGGGATTGTTAAGAGATATCTGCTTAACAGTTCATGCAGAATATTAGAATAGAACAAAATGAAAAAAATGTGGTGGTATAGCCAATGTTGTATTATGCTAAAGGATATTAATGTTCTATTAGCTTTGACAAAGTTGTTAAATTTATACATTACCACCAAGTTTAACTAGAAAGACAAGCCAGGGAATTATTTGCTGAAAGTACATAAGCTCATATAAGCTAGGCGATAAGCTATTCCCCAATGTGTTATTTCCCTAAAAAGAAATTAACAGAGTTTAAAAGTAAGGCTTTCTTTTTGTGTTAAGCAAACATTAAAGTCCAGTAATGAAAACTGCTATAAACTTTAAAATAATTTATATCAAATAAATAAAATTGGACTGCAAACATTGAAAGAAGTTTGGCCATCTCACACCCAAGTTGAGACCAAGACATTATATCTCATGCACTTATATCTCATGAAATTAGAGTTTGGGATTATCAAGTTTCACTGCTAAAGTCCCTGAATGTTCTCCTAATTACCAGAAGGCATTTTGAGGTGAAAGGATAATAAGCTTTTAGTAGTGGATACAGAAAAATGTTTCCAAAGCTTCAATAAAACAAGGAAATAGCCTAGTATATACCTAAAATTCTATAATAAATATACGTGACTTAAAAATATTGTACCATTTTGGGTGCCTGGGTGGTTCAGTTGGTTAACCAACTGTTTTTGGCTTAGGTCAAGACCTTTGGGTCCTAGAATGGAGTCCCACACCAGGCTCCTTGCTCAGTGAGGAGTCTGCCTCTCCCTCTGTCCTTCCCCACATGCCCCCCCCCCACTTGTGTGCTTTCTCTCTCTCTCTCAAAAATAAATAAATGATTTTTTTTTTTTAAATATCACATTGTGGCACCTGGGTGGCTTAGTGGGTTAAGTGTCTGGCTTCAGCTTGGGTCATGATCTCAGTGCCCTGGGATTGAAACCTGCATTGGGCTCTCTGCTTAGTGGGGAGCCCACTTCCCCCTATCTCTCTGCCTGCCTCTCTGCCTACTTGAGCTCTCTCTCTCTCTGTCAAATAAATAAATAAAATATTTTTAAAAATAAATAAAAATATCATATATTTTAATGTGTAAATAGTAAATATTCATTAAAATAAAAGCATGGAGCACAAAACAGCAATATAAATAATCTAAATTGCAGCATGAAAACACTTCACCTATTGTTCAACTAATGCATACTACAAAAATATACCCCAGGTTGTCAAAGAAATATTTTAATATTTTCATTTCATTTTAATGTCATTCTACCTACTCTGAAAAAAATAAATGAATGATAAAACAAAAAACAAACAGCAAAAAAACAACAACAAAAAAGAAATTTTAGGGAGGAGCCAAGATGGCGGAGAAGTAGCAAGCTGAGACTGCTTCAGCTAGCCGGAGATCAGCTAGATAGCTTATCTAAAGATTGCAAACACCTGAAAATCCATCGGCAGATCGAAGAGAAGAAGAACAGCAATTCTGGAAACAGAAAAACAACCACTTTCTGAAAGGTAGGACCGGCGGAGAAGTGAATCCAAAGCGACGGGAAGATAGACCCCGGGGGGAGGAGCCGGCTCTCGGCAAGCGGCGGAGCAACCGTGCACAAAATCAGGACTTTTAAAAGTCTGTTCCGCTGAGGGACATCGCTCCAGAGGCTAAACCGGGGCGAAGCCCACGCGGGGTCAGCGTGGCCTCAGGTCCCGCAGGGTCACAGAAGGATCGGGGGTGTCTGAGTGTCACAGAGCTTGCGGGTATTGGAACGGGAAAGCCGGCTACAGAGACAGAGCCGACAGTAAGCTCACAGCTCGGTGTTACCTTGAACCGGTCGCAGGCTCGGTGAGCTCGGAGCGCGGCCGGAGGTCAGGCAGACGGGAGTAACTGGGCGCTGTTCTCTGAGGGCGCACTGAGGAGTGCGGCCCTGGGCTCTCGGCTCCTCCGGGCCGGAGACCAGGAGGCCGCCATTTGTATTCCCGTCCTCTGGAACTCTACGGAAAGCGCTCAGGGAACAAAAGCTCCTGAAAGCAAACCCGAGCGGATTACTCACCCCCGCCCCGGGTAAGGGCGGTGTAATTCCGCCTGGGGCAAAGACACTTGAGAATCACTACAACAGGCCCCTCCCCCAGAAGATCAACAAGAAATCCAGCCGAGACCAAGTTCACCTACCAAGGAGTGCGGTTTCAATACCAAGGAGAGCAGCAGAATTCCAGAGGAGGAGAAAGCCAATCACGGAACTCATGGCTTTTTTCCTGTGATTTTTTTTAGTCTTGCAGTTAATTTAATTTTTTCTTTTTCTTTTTTTTTTTTTTTTTCTCGCCTTCGGGTAAAATTTTTTTTTTAACTGTTACCTTTTTCTTTTTTAACGATTTTTTACTAGTTTATCTAATATATATATTTTTTCTTTTTTACATTTTTCTTAGGTATTTTCCTTTTTAAAAAAATTCTTTTCTTTTCTTTTCTTTTTTTTTTTTTCTTTTCTTATTGTTTTTTTTTTTTTTTCTTTCTTCCTTTTTGAACCTCTTTTTATCCCCTTTCTACCCACTCAAGATTTTGGATCTCTTCTAATTTGGTTAAAGCATATTTTCCTGGGGTTGTTGCCACCCTTTTAGTATTTTACTTGCCCCTTCATTTACTCTTATCTGGACAAAATGACAAGACGGAAAAATTCAACACAAACAAAAGAACAAGAGGCAGTACCGAAGGCTGGGGACCTAATCAATACAGACATCGGTAATATGTCAGATCTAGAGTTCAGAATGACAATTCTCAAGGTTCTAGCCGGGCTCGAAAAAGGCATGGAAGATATTAGAGAAACCCTCTCGAGAGATATAAAAGTCCTTTCTGGAGAAATAAAAGAACTAAAATCTAACCAAGGTGAAATCAAAAAAGCTATTAATGAGGTGCTTTAAAAAATGGAGGCTCTCACTGCTAGGATAAATGAGGCAGAAGAAAGAATTAGTGATCTAGAAGACCAAATGACAGAGAATAAAGAAGCTGAGCAAAAGAGGGACAAACAGCTACTGGACCACGAGGGGAGAATTCGAGAGATAAGTGACACCATAAGACGAAACAACATTAGAATAATTGGGATTCCAGAAGAAGAAGAAAGTGAGAGGGGAGCAGAAGGTATACTGGAGAGAATTATTGGGGAGAATTTCCCCAATATGGCAAAGGGAACGAGCATCAAAATTCAGGATGTTCAGAGAACGCCCCTCAAAATCAATAAGAATAGGCCCACACCCCGTCACCTAATAGTAAAATTTACAAGTCTCAGTGACAAAGAGAAAATCCTGAAAGCAGCCCGGGAAAAGAAGTCTGTAACATACAATGGTAAAAATATTAGATTGGCAGCTGACTTATCCACAGAGACCTGGCAGGCCAGAAAGAGCTGGCATGATATTTTCAGAGCACTAAACGAGAAAAACATGCAGCCAAGAATACTATATCCAGCTAGGCTATCATTGAAAATAGAAGGAGAGATTAAAAGCTTCCAGGACAAACAACAACTGAAAGAATTTGCAAATAACAAACCAGCTCTACAGGAAATCTTGAAAGGGGTCCTCTACGCAAAGAGAGAGCCTACAAGTGGTAGATCAGAAAGGAACAGAGACCATATACAGTAACAGTCACCTTACGGGCAATACAATGGCACTAAATTCATATCTCTCAATAGTTACCCTGAATGTGAATGGGCTAAATGCCCCTGTCAAAAGACACAGGGTATCAGAATGGATAAAAAAACAAAACCCATCTATATGTTGCCTCCAAGAAACACATTTTAAGCCCGAAGACACCTCCAGATTTAAAGTGAGGGGGTGGAAAAGAATTTACCATGCTAATGGACATCAGAAGAAAGCAGGAGTGGCAATCCTTATATCAGATCAATTAGATTTTAAGCCAAAGACTATAATAAGAGATGAGGAAGGACACTATATCATACTCAAAGGGTCTGTCCAACAAGAAGATTTAACAATTTTAAATATCTATGCCCCCAATGTGGGAGCAGCCAACTATATAAACCAATTAATAACAAAATCAAAGAAACACATCAACAATAATACAATAATAGTAGGGGACTTTAACACTCCCCTCACTGAAATGGACAGGTCATCCAAGCAAAAGATCAGCAAGGAAATAAAGGCCTTAAACGACACACTGGACCAGATGGACATCACAGATATATTCAGAATATTTCATCCCAAAGCAACAGCATACACATTCTTCTCTAGTGCACATGGAACATTCTCCAGAATAGATCACATCCTCGGTCCTAAATCAGGACTCAACCGGTATCAAAAGATTGGGATCATTCCCTGCATATTTTCAGACCACAATGCTCTAAAGCTAGAACTCAACCACAAAAGGAAGTTTGGAAAGAACCCAAATACATGGAGACTAAACAGTATCCTTCTAAAGAATGAATGGGTCAACCGGGAAATTAAAGAAGAATTGAAAAAAATCATGGAAACAAATGATAATGAAAATACAACGGTTCAAAATCTGTGGGACACAACAAAGGCAGTCCTGAGAGGAAAATATATAGCGGTACAAGCCTTTCTCAAGAAACAAGAAAGGTCTCAGGTACACAACCTAACCCTACACCTAAAGGAGCTGGAGAAAGAACAAGAAAGAAATCCTAAGCCCAGCAGGAGAAGAGAAATCATAAAGATCAGAGCAGAAATCAATGAAATAGAAACCAAAAAAACAATAGAACAAATCAACGAAACTAGGAGCTGGTTCTTTGAAAGAATTAATAAAATTGATAAACCCCTGGCCAGACTTATCAAAAAGAAAAGAGAAAGGACCCAAATAAATAAAATCATGAATGAAAGAGGAGAGATCACAACTAACACCAAAGAAATACAAAGTATTATAAGAACATACTATGAGCAACTCCATGGCAATAAATTTGACAATCTGGAAGAAATGGATGCATTCCTAGAAACATATAAACTACCACAACTGAGCCTAGGAAGAAATAGAAAGCCTGAACAGACCCATAACCAGTAAGGAGATTGAAACAGTCATTAAAAATCTCCAAACAAACAAAAGCCCAGGGCCAGACGGCTTCCCGGGGGAATTCTACCAAACATTTAAAGAAGAACTAATTCCTATTCTCCTGAAACTGTTCCAAAAAATAGAAATGGAAGGAAAACTTCCAAACTCATTTTATGAGGCCAGCATTACCTTGATCCCAAAACCAGACAAGGATCCCACCAAAAAAGAGAGCTATAGACCGATATCCTTGATGAACACAGATGCGAAAATACTCAACAAAATACTAGCCAATAGGATTCAACAGTACATTAAAAAGATTATTCACCACGACCAAGTGGGATTTATTCCAGGGCTGCAAGGTTGGTTCAACATCCGCAAATCAGTCAATGTGATACAACACATCAATAAAAGAAAGAACAAGAACCATATGATACTCTCAATAGATGCCGAAAAAGCATTTGACAAAGTACAACATCCCTTCCTGATCAAAACTCTTCAAAGTGTAGGGATAGAGGGCACATACCTCAATATCATCAAAGCCATCTATGAAAAACCCACCGCAAATATCATTCTCAATGGAGAAAAACTGAAAGCTTTTCCGCTAAGGTCAGGAACACGGCAGGGATGTCCATTATCACCACTGCTATTCAACATCGTACTAGAGGTCCTAGCCTCAGCAATCAGACAACAAAAGGAAATTAAAGGCATCCAAATCGGCAAAGAAGAAGTCAAATTATCACTCTTCGCAGATGATATGATACTATATGTGGAAAACCCAAAAGACTCCACTCCAAAACTGCTAGAACTTATACAGGAATTCAGTAAAGTGTCAGGATATAAAATCAATGCACAGAAATCAGTTGCATTTCTCTACACCAACAGCAAGACAGAAGAAAGAGATATTAAGGAGTCAATCCCATTTACAATTGCATCCAAAACCATAAGATACCTAGGAATAAACCTAACCAAAGAGACACAGAATCTATACTCAGAAAACTATAAAGTACTCATGAAAGAAATTGAGGAAGACACAAAGAAATGGAAAAATGTTCCATGCTCCTGGATTGGAAGAATAAATATTGTGAAAATGTCTATGCTACCTAAAGCAATCTACACATTTAATGCAATTCCTATCAAAGTACCATCCATCTTTTTCAAAGAAATGGAACAAATAATGCTAAAATTTATATGGAACCAGAAAAGACCTCGAATAGCCAAAGGGATATTGAAAAAGAAAGCCAACGTTGGTGGCATCACAATTCCGGACTTCAGGCTCTATTACAAAGCTGTCATCATCAAGACAGCATGGTACTGGCACAAAAACAGACACATAGATCAATGGAATAGAATAGAGAGCCCAGAAATAGACCCTCAAATCTATGGTCAACTAATCTTCGACAAAGCAGGAAAGAATGTCCAATGGAAAAAAGACAGCCTTTTCAATAAATGGTGCTGGGAAAATTGGACAGCCACATGCAGAAAAATGAAATTGGACCATTCCCTTACACCACACACAAAAATAGACTCAAAATGGATGAAGGACCTCAATGTACGAAAGGAATCCATCAAAATCCTTGAGGAGAACACGGGCAGCAACCTCTTCGACCTCTGCCGCAGCAACATCTTCCTAGGAACAACGCAAAAGGCAAGGGAAGCAAGGGAACAAATGAACTACTGGGATTTCATCAAGATCAAAAGCTTTTGCACAGCAAAGGAAACAGTTAACAAAATCAAAAGACAACTGACAGAATGGGAGAAGATATTTGCAAACGACATATCAGATATAGGACTAGTGTCCAGAATCTATAAAGAACTTAGCAAACTCAACACCCAAAGAACAAATAATCCAATCAAGAAATGGGCAGAGGACATGAATAGACATTTCTGCAAAGAAGACATCCAGATGGCGAACAGACACATGAAAAAGTGCTCCATATCACTCGGCATCAGGGAAATACAAATCAAAACCACAATGCGATATCACCTCACACCAGTCAGAATGGCTAAAATCAACAAGTCAGGAAATGACAGATGCTGGCGAGGATGCGGAGAAAGGGGAACCCTCCTACACTGTTGGTGGGAATGCAAGCTGGTGCAGCCACTCTGGAAAACAGCATGGAGGTTCCTCAAAATGTTGAAAATAGAACTGCCCTATGACCCAGCAATTGCACTATTGGGTATTTACCCTAAAGATACAAATGTAGTGATCCAAAGGGGCACGTGCACCCGAATGTTTATAGCAGCAATGTCCACAATAGCCAAACGATGGAAAGAACCTAGATGTCCATCAACAGATGAATGGATCAAGAAGATGTGGTATATATACACAATGGAATACTATGCAGCCATCAAAAGAAATGAAATCTTGCCATTTGCTACAACATGGATGGAACTAGAGCGTATCATGCTTAGCGAAATAAGTCAAGCGGAGAAAGACAACTATCATATGATCTCCCTGATATGAGGAAGTGGTGATGCAACATGGAGGCTTAAGTGGGTAGAAGAAGAATAAATGAAACAAGATGGGACTGGGAGGGAGACAAACCATAAGTGACTCTTAATCTCACAAAACAAACTGAGGGTCGCCGGGGGGAGGGGGTTTGGGAGAAGGGGGTGGGATTATGGACATTGGGGAGGGTATGTGATTTGGTGAGTGCTGTGAAGTGTGTAAACCTGGTGATTCACAGACCTGTACCCCTGGGGATAAAAATATATGTTTATAAAAAATAAAAAAAATAAAAAAAAAAAAAGAAATTTTATAAGGTTAAGGTGTATTCTTCCACATCACTGAGTAAAATATACAAATTATGGAGTTATTACCATTGTGGTTTGTTCATTACCAAAAGTGAAATTTAACTTTCTACAACTTTATCAAGATGCAATTGACATATAATATGTGTAGGTATAATGTGTACAACATACCAATTTGAAAATGTGTAATTTTAATATGCAAATTATTTCATATTTTGTTTAATTCATATAGCCTAAATCATGTGCACCTCATCACATCACTATTTCTTAATTTGTTATTCCTTTATATTGTGCATTTATATGTCAGGCACTTCCATAAATGTATTTATAAATTTTGAGTCATTTAACCCTCAAAATATCCCCACAGGTTAGTTACTACTAACTTTATAGATGATAAAATTTAAGCACAATTATGTAAACTAATCTGTACAAATTAAGATAGCAAGTGTATGGCAGAAATTGAATCAAGTACTCTGGTTCCAGAGTCTAATTTCTTAAAAAAAAAAAATCACTATTGGCATAACTGTAAATTACTAAAAAAATTCTTCAAAATAATCTGGAAATATTTATAACAATACATCCACATTCTTGCATTTTGTGTTATTTAAAAGGGTTAGGTCTATATACACCAAGCCTGAGGTGATCCCTTGATGTAATATTGGAAAAAGTGAAATTCAAAATAGTACACTGTGTAACTATTTCTGGAGTCTTTATTCTGTTGCATGTATCTAGTTACTACTTTCACTCTACTATGATATTAAATTGATTATAGTAGCATGGTATTTTTCTGAGCAAATTTTCCTTTCTCATAGTAGTTTTTTCATGGTTGTTTTGTTTTGTTTACTGTTCCATAGAAACTTTAAAATTATTTTACCAAATTAAAAATAAATCTATGGGAATAATTTTTGAATTTTTTAATGATGATAAATATTCTACTTAAGAACATGACATTCTTCCTTCTTGTTCAAAATAGACTTTACAATCTTCAATATCATTTTATGGATTTTTAGTGCCATTTTCCATTCTTATTAAATAGCCTTATATTCTTTCATATGTTTATTAGCCATTTGTGTGTGCTCTTTGAAGAAGTGTCTCTTCATGTCTTCTGCCGATTTCTTTACTGGATTATTTGTTTTTGGGGTGTTGAGTTAGAGAAGTTCTTTATAGATCTTGAATACCAGCCATTTATCTATAATATCATTTGCAAATATCTTCTCCCATTCCATGGATTACTAACAACAAGGGAAATTCAAATTAAAACAACAATGAAATACCACCTTACCCAGTTAGAATGGCAAAAATTAACAAGGCAGGAAACAGGGGTGCCTGGGTGGCTCAACCCCTGCCTTCATCTCAGGTCATGATCTCGGGGTCCTGGGATTGAGCCCTGCATTGGGCTCTCTGCTCGGCAGGGGGTCTGCTTCCTTCACCCCCCCTCTCTGCCTGCCTCTATGCCTACTTGTGATCTCTGTCAAATAAATAAATAAAATATTAAAAAAATAATAAAATGCATACTCTTTCTCAAAAAAAAAAAAAAAAACCAAACAAACGAACAAACAAACCAAACAGCAACAGCAACAACAACAAAAAACAAACAAAAACAAGGCAGGAAAGAACAAATGTTGGTGAGGATGTGGAGAAAGGAGAATGCTCTTACACTTTTGGTGGGAATGCAAGCTGGTACAGCTACTCTGGAAAACATATGGAGTTTCCTCAAGACATTAGGGCACAGATTGCATGGAGCACTGGGTGTGGTGCAAAAATAATGAATACTGTTATGCTGAAAATAAAAAATAAATTAAAAAAAAATAGAGTTACCCTACAACCCAGCAATTGATACACTAGGTATTTATTCCAAAGATAGAGATGTAGTGAAAAGAAAGGGCACATGCACCCCAATGCTCATAGTAGCAACGTTTACAGTAGCCAAACTGTGGAAGGAATTGAGATGTCCTTCGAAAGATGAATGGATAAGGAAGATACAGTACATATATACAATGAAATATTACTCAACCATCAGAAAGGATGAATACCCACCATTTGCATTGACATGGATGAAACTGGAGGGTATTATGCTAAGGGAAATAAGTCAAGCAGAGAAAGACAATTATCATTTGGTTTCGCTCATGCGTGGAACATAAGGAATAGCATGGAGGACCACAGGGGAAGGGAAGGAAAACTGAATGGGAAGAAATCATGGAGGCAAACCATGAGAGACTCTGGACTCTGGGAAAGAAACTGAGAGTTACAGAAGGGAGGGGGAAGTTGGGGGGATGAAGTAACCAGGTGATGGGTATTAAGGAGGACACATACAAGTGGATGTGCTGAGGAGCCCTGGGTATTATATGCAACTAATGAGTCATTGAACATTACATTAAAAACTAATGATGTACTGTTTGTTGGCTAACTGAACATAATAAAAATAAATGAATAAAACCCTTATATTCTTATTGTATATATTTTGTACTGTTTTAAATAAATTATCTCCTTATTCCCATTGCATAGTGCTTATTGCATGATTATAAATAAAACACAGAGAGAAAGAAAGAGAAGAAAAGGAGAAAGATTAAGGAGATTTCCTAGTTTCTGTGTCTCAGCATTCACTCCCAAGTTTCTGGGTACATAAAGTTCAGGCTGAAGAATACAGGAGTTGGGGAAATGGTAAATCCATTGATGTTTCTATGATACTTCAAATTCTTCATGCTTGGAGTCATTGCGGTTTTGATATTCTGGCTGCTGTTTATTTTCAGAGTCCTCAAATAGCTGCTCTGTAAGTAGCAATGGGAAAATATACTCAAATACAAGAATTATATAATACTTAAATACAAACTAACATGCACTTAATAAATCAATAGAAATCACCACAGTAGAGGAATAGATCAAAATTTGAAGGAAGGTCATCAAAGGAAATATACAAAGGGCAGATAAACATTTTAAAAAGATAGCACTAGGTATAATATGAGACTTATGAATCACTGAACACTGAACTCTAGCATACACTATATGTTAATTAATTGAATTTAAATTTAAAAAAATAGAAAAGATAGCAAACACTAATAAATCTAAAAAACTTCATAAGCCAAAATAACAATAATTATTTCAATATTTATGCATGGAGTTCAAAAAATTGAAAGATTATCAACATCATGGCAATATCATGGCTACAATGATTTATTATTTTTATTTTTTTAAAAGATTTTATGTATTTATTTTAGAAAGAGAGAATGCACAAGTGCAGGGAGGGAGAGGGACAGGCAGACTTTACACTCAGCATGGGGCCCAACAGGGCATTCAATGCCACAACCCTGAGATCATGACCTGAGCCAAAATCAGGTGTCTGTCACTTAACCAACTAAGCCACCCAGACCCCCCCCAACCATTTTTTTAAAGATTTTATTCATTTATTTCAGAAGGAAAGAGCACATGAATAGAATTGTTTTTATTTTTAATTTTTATTTTTAATAGAATGTTATTTTTTTAAAGATTTTATTTATTTATTTGACAGAGAGTGAGAGATCACAAGTAGGCAGAGAGGCAGGCAGAGGGAGAGGGGGAAGCAGGCTCCATGCTAAGCAGAGCAGGGCTCAATCCCAGGACCCTGAGACCATGACCTTAGCCTAAGGCAGAGGCTTAATCCACTGAGCCATCCCGGTGCCCCTAATAGAATGGTTTTAAAAATCAATTAGCAATATATGCTAAAATGTTTTCAATTAAAAAATGCTTTCAATTAGATGTACATAAAGTTCAGGCTGAAAATACAGGAGTTGGGGAAATTTTCATATAATTAGATGAACAATTTCAATTCTCTATGCAGATTTTTTTGGAATTTTGATATAGAAATTATTCAGCCTACAGATACAGCTCCAATCCAGCACTTAAACTCATTTTAAAGATTAAAAACAGCTAGTATGCATTGCTCTTACGATTTTCTTATATAATCTTTACAACAGACATTAGTGACAGTATCATTATCACGACATTTACATATGAAATCTAAAGCTTAAAATTTTATACAATTTAGTAGAATCATGGTGTTATTAAGTCTTGGGGCAAATTTTTAGATACAATTTTACCTAATCAGATGAACATTTATTAATAGGGAGAATACTAGCAATTTGGTTTCTCTCTTTCTTCCTTTTTCTTTCTTTCTTTCCTGGTTATAATCTTTGTGATGCTTCTATTTTCAAAAATATATGCTTCTAATACTTGCTCTTTTCCAATATATGTTTAAATATTGTCCCTAATGAGTTCATCCTTACATTATATTTCTTTCTGACATGGTCCATTATACCTTTTTTTAAGAAGAAAAGATTATAAAGAGTATGAACTAGATGATCATAGATGAATGTCAAAAGTATATATTTATATATAGCTGTATATAAAAATCAAATATATAATCTATATGCAATATAATTGTTTGTGTAAGCAACAAAAAGATTAAGAAGACAGTTTGAATCTCTTCTAAATTTGCATCATTCAGAAACATAGTTCTTTGGATTTTTTTTCTTTCCAAATTATATATAATGTGCATAATTCAGAAATAAGAAGGGGCACCTGGGTGGCTCAGTGGGTTAAACCTCTGCCTTCAGCTCGGGTCATGATCTCAGGATCCTGGGATCGAGTCCCACATCGGGCTCTCTGCTCAGCGGGGAGCCTGCTTCCCCCCCTCCCCTGCCTGCCTCTCTGTCTCTCTCTGTTAAATAAATCAATAAAAAATATTTTTAAAAAAATTCAGAAATAAGAAGAAAAATTATATGTATTTAGAGAATAAAACACTTTTGATAAAATATGTACAAAGAGACATTCAATACAGCTAATTAAGCAGAGCTTCTCAGAAGCATATCCATTTATTTATGCCCTTTTAACATTCGTGTCTATTTATATTCTTAAATTCAAGCAAAGCAATAGCCAATAAAATTGAGGGAAAATTAGTTACATGTATTCACCTAAAAATGAACTTTTTTCCTTAAAAGTGAGCTCAGATTGAGTGTTGGTTTTAGTTCATTTTCTAAGACTACTCTGACAAGGGGTGCCTGGGTGGCTCAGTTGGTTAAGCATCTGCCTTTGGCTCTGGTTGTGATGGGGTTGTGATCCCAGGGTGCTGAGATCAAGCCCCACATCCGGCTCCCTGCTCAGTGGGAGGCCTTCTCCCTCTTCCACTCCCTTGCTTGTAATTCCTCTCTCACTATGTCTCTCTAGGTCAAATGAATAAATAAAACCTTTAAAAAAATAGAATACTCTGACAAGTCATTTCTATACTACTTAAAGGAAGAAGGATTAAATTCAGAAAGGGTTACCTTAGTGTAATTTATCAAATATTTAGTATTAACAGTAGTCTAAGCAATAGATTAATCTTGTTTACAATAAATACAAATTGGAGAAAAAAATTGCTAAGACTTTCTTGAAATTCTTTCTTCATTCCTAAAATGAGTTAGTTTCCATGTCTTCAAAAATATATACCAAATATAGTTTGTAGATATTGTGGTGGTGTTTTTAATATGTTAATATTTTACTGTTAGAAAAAGATTTAGCAATTATTTCTACCAAGTTTTAATTAGCATATAACTTATTAGGTAGTAATAGTTCTTGAGAAATATTAAATTAAATTATTAATTTTTTTAAGAAACAAAGAAACAAATACTTGGCCGTTTTAAATATCAAAAGTCATTACAAAAGACTCGATGTCTTTTGTAAGAGCCATGACTCTAATGTTTCTAAACTCTTCTCTTCAGCTTGATTAATGACACGACTTTTCGAAGTTAAAGTGCCTTTTTAACATAATAATTTTTAAAAAACTGTAACAGCACATATATAAAATATGTATTAAGCTTCTTTCTGAATCCACCTGAATCAAACAGTGGTATAATCCCATAATTAATATATTGGCTTTATCTCTAAATTCTAAACTCTTAACTGGGAGTTCCAAAGGTGTCTATTTTTAATATTTCATCTATGTTCTGTCAATTGATTTCTCATCCTTAGATTTTCCCTGGCATTCTCAACCTACTTAAAGGCTACATGTTGAAATTCTAGAGCTAAAATAGAAAATGGGAACAAAAATCAAGTTCGATTGGAATCAGAGCAAGAATGTGAACAAAAGTCTTGTTCCTCTGGTATTACTGTTCTGAATTAAGATTTGTTACGGATTCTTAATAACCACTACTTGTTATAGAACTTATTTAAAACCCAAAACCTTTCAGAAAAATATTCTGAAATGATGGCTTGTGTATATTTAATTGCTTTATATTTATGGAAATATTATAATTTTAATGAACTTATTAGAGTTAGTATAAAGTCAAATCTAAAATAACTATAAAGCTTCAACATTAATTAGTTGCATTTTGAAGATAGACCCCAAATATTATGTGATAACACTTTTTCCTATGTATATTTTCATTTATCATAAAATTTTAATGTTTACTTAATAAATATGCTGCTCAAATTAAAACTTAATGGTTGCAGTTTGATTTGGAACAAGTAGTATGAGATTTTCTGTTTTTTTGTTGTTGTTGTTGTTTTTTTTTAGTTACTTGGAGGTTAGCCCTAGGTAAGGTTGCATGTTATATTGAAGTTGGAGTGGAAGACTTTAGAGAGAGTTTAAGAAATTGTTCCTTCTCCTCCTTCTATTAGTCTTTCCTGCTTTTCTTCCTACCATTTTAGGACAGGTGTTGATTAATTTAAATGCAGCGGACAGAAACATAATGACCTCACTGAGAGATACTGAATCTGTTTTGTTTTTATTTTTCCTGAAATATAATTTACACACAATATCCTATTAGTTTCAGATGTACATCATAGTAATTTACTATTTTATGTATTATGAAATGATTCCCATAAGTGTAGTTATCATTAACTAAACTAAACTGAACTAAAATTATTACAATATTATTGACTATATTCCTTATGTTGTACACTACCTCCTCCTGACTTACTTATTTCATAACTAGAAGACCTATTAATCCCCTTCATCTATTTTGCCTACCAACCCCTCTCCACTCTATTAACCACCAGTTTTATTCCTGTATGTATGAGACTGTTTCTGTTTTATTATGTTTGTTCACTTGTTTTGTTTTTTAGATTCCACATATAAGTGAAATCATAGAGTATTTATCTTTTTCTCTGACTTAGTCATACTCAGTTTCTCATTTGTAATCTGTTCTGTACACTTCCTATATGTTGAATTGTTAGGTATTTGCTCAATAGCACCAAGAATCTTTCTGTACAATATTCTTTGCCTCTCCTGTAGACTCCCATATACAGCGAATCCTACAAGGCCAGTGGTCTTCTTCATCAAATCTGTTCTATAGCCTCCATGATGTGTTAAATCTACTCCAAAGGCTTCACTGAGACCACTACATAAAAAACACTACTGATATTGTCAAATAATTTATATAATTAAGCTATTTCTATTACAAAAGATTCTACAGGGTTTTTTTTTAATTAAAATACTTTAAACAACTTTTAAGATATATCTCTTTTTTAAACACCATAGTGCTGGTATTTTTCTGAAAAATTTATTTTCAATACAGTTATTTTTTAAAATGGTTAAAATAATCTGCAGTCTTTTTCAAAGTTCCATTCGGAGTTTATAAGTGGGAATTATTTTTTTTTAATTTCTTTTCAGCATAACAGAATTCATTGTTTTTGCACCACACCCAGTGCTCCATGCAATACATGCCCTCCTTAATCCTCTCCACCTGGCTCCCCCAACCTCCCACCCCCACCCCTTAAAAACCCTCAGATTGTTTTTCAGAGTCCATAGTCTCTCATGGTTCACCTCCCCTTCCAATTTAAATTGAGGGAAATTGGAAAAAGATTCTACTTTTTAAAATATTACTTATAGATAGAGAAAATGGGTTAAAATCTAATATTTGAATAATATCTTAAAATGATCATTGTCTTACAGATAAGAATTATTTGGAATATGTACCCTGTATCCTTAACTAAAATTCAAATTCTGTTTCTGTCCTATCTCTTTGACAAGTTCTTCCAGTGTATCATTTAACAAAACTGGGGGTTGCAAGCATTCTGATCTCATTCTTGATTTTAAATGGTGTGATTCTTATATTTAACCATAATATATGACATTAGCTTTAGAGTTTTTTAACAAAAAGGTAGTGTCATAATTTTTTATTTTAACCTTGGCTAGATTTTGAATTATGATTAATTTACATTTATTGTGACAATCTACACTTAATATTTTATGTGGTAAGTAATATTAATGTATGTCTAAAGTTAGAGAAAATTAGTAGGAAAAGTTAAATTCTGTAAAACAGCAAAACTAAATTTGAGCTCTAGCCTTTAACTTCAAAGGCTATGAAGTTATCCACTATATATTATCAATAATCTTTTGCTATTTTCAGAGGATGTAGGACATAAAGTAGTAAATAAAAGAATGGGAAACAAGACATGAGTTTTCCTGTGGTTTCCCTATTATTTGACAAGGTAGAAACATTTTTTTTTCTTTTTTACTGTCTCTATTCAGTGTTATATTTTCAAAGGCATCTTTGTATCACAGGATGAAAACTATAGTTCAGATTATCACTATGGTACTCATACATAGTGTCCCCAGTTTTTTCAATTAGTGTTTTTTAAAAGATTTTATTTATTTACTTATTTGAGAGAAAGAGAGAGTGAGCGAGCAAGCAAGAGAACACCATGAGAGGGGAAGGGGCAAAGGGAGAGGGAGAAGCAGACTCCCCATGAGCAGTGAGCCCAATGCAGGGCTGTGTCCCTGGGCTCCAGGATTATGATCTGACCAGAGCCAGACACTTAACTTACTGAGCCACCCAGGTGCCCTCAATTAGTACTTTATGTCAAAATGTACTCACAGAGTATTTTGTATCTAGTAGGTAAATAATTCAAGTAAATACATGTATAAATACATTTCCAATTTTAGGCTACTGACTTCAAATAATCGACTTTTTACCTCATTTTTTTTTTTTCCCATTAAGTTTTTCATTTTAAATTTCTGTATAGTTAACATGCAGTGTTGTATTAGTTTCAGGTGTAAATATAATGATTCAGCAATTCTATATATTAGTGCTCATCAAGATAAATAAACTCTTTGGGCCGCCTGGGTGGCTCAGTTGGTTAAGTGGCTGCCTTCAGCTCAGGTCATAATCCCAGCGTCCTGGGATCGAGTCCCACATGGGGCTCCTTGCTTGGCAGGGAGCCTGCTTCTCACTCTGCCTTTAGCCTGACACTCTGTCTGCCTGTGCTTGCGCTCTGTATCTCTCTCTAACAAATAAATAAAAATCTTAAAAAAAAAAAAAAAAAGGCAGGATCTAGATGGCAGATGCCATGTGGGGAAACTACCCCCCTCCAATAAACTGAGAAGAAAAAGCAGCGTCCCACCCCAGGCAATGAATATTCTGCTGCCTACTTAGCAACTGTCAATAAAAGATAGAACCCCCCCCCCAAAAAAAAAAAAAGATAAATTCTTTAATCCCCACCATCTGTTTCACCCATCCCCCACAGGCCACCCCTCCAGTCACCCTGTTTTTTCTCTACAGAGACTAATTCTTAGTTTCCTCTCTCTCTCACCATTTTCTTTTCTCTAAGATGATGTGAAGTTCTAACTTCACATCGGGGTACCTGCTCAATGGGGAGACTGCCTGCCTCTCCCTCTGACCTTCCCTCATCTTGTGCTCTCTCTCTCTCTCACTCTTGCTCTCTCAAATAAGTACATAAAACCTTAAAAAAAGAAATTAAAAAAATAAGATCATGTGAAGTTCTGGAGCCATAAAAGCTTCAAAAACATTTTACTTATACATATTTATTTGCATGTCAGGAGAGTTTGAAACACATTTACACTTAAAAAAATAAAACACATTAACACTTAAGTGCTAATTACATATGTTTACCTCAACTTTATATTCTTTAATTATTTGTCAATAAGTCAAAATATTTCTTAATTTTTCAGTCATCCAAAGATTGTCTTAAGATAAGTAACATAGAGCAGGGTTCCTGGGTGGTTCAGTCAGTTAAATGTCTGCCTTTGGCTTAGGTCATGATCTTGGAGTTCTGGGATCAAGTCCTGCATCAGGCTCCTTGTTCAGTGGGGAGCCTGATTCTCACTTTCCCTCTCCCACTCACCTCGCTTGTGTTTTCTCTCTCCCTCTCTCTGTCAAACAAATAAATAAAATCTTTAAAAGAAACAAATAAAATCTTTAAAACAGCAAATAAATATTTCACTGAAAAATGCTATTAAATTAGTAACCAGATATTACAGGTTGGGATGGAAAATTACTTCTTTAAACTATAACAAAGGAGATGAAGGACAAATTTTTAGAAAAGAGAATGATTGCAGATTTAATTAAAATGTTAATTTATTGTTGAAACAAAGGTCATAACCATAAAATATAATTGAAAGGAGATCATTATCACTTACCCTAAGGGGTTATTTCCTTTTCAAAGTATATGTTGCATACTTGAGAATAAACTATAGAATGAATGTTGTTTTATTTGATGAATAAACTTGGAAGATAAGAATTTTTATACATTAAAAAGCTTGGCTTTTAAAAATTCACTGTATCTCTTTACATCTTCAATCTACTGTCTTTAATCTGTACTCTAATAACACTTTGTTTTGTAACATTATGGACTAATAGAGTGATGGGAACCACTACAATTAAATTTTTCTCATGTTATCAAAATGCTCTTTTAGATCTATTTAAAAAGGCAGCATCTTTTAAAATATCTGCTTATACCCATCATTTATAACATATGTAGGAATCTTTATTGTGTATTAAAAGATACATATCACAGTGTAATACTATCAGTATAAAGCTGTAAGTAAAATATGCACACAGCTTCAGTTTCTGAGATCACTAATGTTGCTGTTATTACATTTTTGGTGTTAAAAAGGAGAGAACATAATATAATTTTGGCATCCATGAGACTTCCATTAGCTACATAATTCCAGAAGAATATCCCTAAAAGTCTCTAGAGGCTTCTCACTTGTCAGATAAGGAGAGTGATAAAAAAATTTAGGATTTCTTCTAGGTATAACTCTTGCAATCTGTAAAACAAACAAACTAAAAAAAAGGAAGTCATAGGGGACCAAAAGAGTAGGATTATAGATGATCTTCATAGTAGACAAAATAGTTATTTTCTCTAGTTTCTGCCAATTAAAATTTGTGACTCTAGCAGAAGAAAGGTTGTGTTTAAGATTTTATTATGTATGTATGTATGTGTGTATGTAGAGAGAGAGAAAATGCAAGGGATTGTGTGGGAGAGGCAAAGGAAAGGGAGAGGGAAAGAGAATTCCAAGCAGACTCAATGCTGAGCCTTGAGCCTCATCCATGGCATGATTGCAGGACCCTGAGTTAATGAGCGGAGTGGAAATCCAGAGTCTGATGCTTAACTGACTGAGCCACTGAGGAGCCCCAAAAGAAAAGTTTTGTTTTGTTTTTCTGAGGCTATATGTATGCACAGTGAATCATATCCTTGAGAACGACAAGCAGATTTATAGTTTAATATATTTTAAGTATGCAGAATGGAAATTTAGGAAAAAAAATAACTCACACCATGATGAAAATAATAAAAGGGATTGAAAAGTATTCATTATTTCTTTCACATTATTTAATGTTTGCATTGGCATTTCACACTAAATGAAGAATACTTTGACATTAGAATAATTTCAATTTCAGAGATGCAAATTAATTACAAAGTGTTCTCTATCTTTTGCAATGGCTGTTCCTTGCTGTTCTTTTAAACTCATCTGTACTTACATCGAAGTTCCTTGAACTCTAATAAAACATTTTCAGGATTCTGTGATGTTAGTTTAGGTGAGAAAAGATGAATAAGAGTCATTCATCACTATTATGAATTAAAAGGAACACAGGAGTCATGTTATTAGCATTGCTAAAACAACAAAGAAATGTATATTATTTCAAAATGTTTTATTTTGTGGAACTAAATTGTGGGAAATTTCATGTATAGCTCTTAATAACAGTGTACATTTTCTATTTTTTTGATATAATATTAACTATACTTACTATGCTTTACATTTTATCCCCATAACTTATTTACAACTGGCAGCTTATACTCTTTGACCCCCTTCTCCATTTCACTCACCTTCCACCTTTTCCCTCTGGCAACTACCAGGCTATTGTTCTCTATATCTGTGAAATTTCGATTGTTTGCTTTGTTAATATTTGTCTTCCTCTGGCTCACTTGTTTCCCTTAGCATAATGACCTCAAGGTTCATACATGCTGTTACAAATGGCAAGATTTTATTCTTTTTTTTATATGGCTGAATAGAGTGTGTGTGTGTGTGTGTGTGTGTGTGTATACCAGGATTTCTTTTTCCATTCACTCATTGATAGGCATTCAGTTTGTTTCTAAGCTTGGATATTGTAAATACTGCTCCAATGAATGTGGGGATGCAGATATGTTTTCAAATTAGTGTTTTGTTTTTTTTCAGATAAATACACAGAAGTGGTATTGCCAGATTATATGGTTTTTTAATCTTTTGAGAAACCTCCATACTGTATAATTATGTAATTCCTTTCTTTATCTCTTAGCACAGTCTTCCCCACCACAGCCTTTTTATTTAATTAATTAATTTATTTGTATATTATGTCTGATCATTACCCCTGCTTACTTTTGGTTTCCGTTTGCATGGAAAATCTTTTTCCATATAGTTACCTTCAGTCTGTGTGTGTGCTTATATGTAAAGTAAGTCCACTGTAGGTTGTGTGTGGATGGGTCTTGTTTTTGTGGTAGTTTTTGTGTGTTTGTTTTTTAATCTATTCAGCTACTCTCTCCCTCTGATGTGGGAAACAGAGGCAGAAGAGAAAATTATTAAATTTCCTTATCCATTGACAAGCTCTTGAAACAGGCACAGTGACATTCCCCTAGTGACTCAACTATCTCCACGTTAAGGCTTTGCTAAGGACAAAGGGCAATCTTAGCCTGACCAACCCCTATTCCCAGCCAGGATCCTGTTAAGTTTAGTTTAACAATTCCTTTGGAAACTTCCTTTATCTCTAAACCTCCAATCATTCCCAAGCATATGGCCCACTGATATACATCTAAAGGGTCTCACAACAAAGGTTTTATTACTGGTAATGAATAACCTTTTTCCCAACAATAGCTAGCCCCTCAAGGTCCTAGAAATCTTGCTTCTAAAATTCTTTAAAGACTTATGCCATCCCTGACCCTCTCCCAACTTGCAAGTGTATAATGGACCCCTCCTCACAACCCCAGCAGCAGCTCTTTTCTGCCCATGAGTCCTGTCCCCTTGCTTTAATAAATCACCGTTTTACACCAAAGATGTATCAAGAATTCTTTCTTGGTTATTGGCTCTGGACTCCACCCCACTGAACCTCACTTATATTCTAAGACTTCATCACCTCCACCCCCCTAAAAATTTTAATAAACCAAATTTAAAAAAAAAATACATGATTCTTCCTACTGGATTACACTGGATTCAAACTGTAAAAACTTTAACACTGGATGACTGTTAATTTTTAACATTTTTACATGGTAATATAATAAGTTTAAATTATTTTTCTATTTTTACTTTTTGACGGTTCAAATGTAGATTGAGAAACAGGAAAAAATAATCAGTTTTGTAACTGAAAAGAATATTAGTTTTCATATAAAAAGTTATACAAGATTATCAATGTCAAAAGCAAAGAGACCATCCTATCATTTTTACAAGAGGACAACATGGAGAAACTGCCAATTAATGACTCCTCTTTGCCCTTAGGGGCATGAAACGAATGACTAACTGAAATCATGAAATCATTTCTCCCTGAACTGGGAGAAACAGAATCTATGGATTTGATTATCTGGGGAAGATTCAAAGGATGCCATATAATCTTAAAAAGAAGATTCAACCTGAAAATTTTAATAAACTGCTAAATTCCAGCAATGAGCAGGAATGATAGTCTAAAGCTCCTGATGATCACAGGTATAGGGGCTGTCCCACTTATTTCCAGGGTTTTCCTCCAGGATCCTGACCAAGTTCTCCCTGGGAAGGTAGATAGCACCCTGAGAATGCAACTTGACCACCCAATACTTGTGGTTGAAGGAAACACCAGTCATTGTAGGACTCCACTCTTACTGATTTCCCCCATCTCTATAAGAATTAAGAGCCTAAACCTGCAGAGGAAGAGCAACAGAAAGAGTAGTCTGAGTTGGTGGGGGGGGGGCGGTCCACAGTTAGGGGAGGAGAACAGAGGAAAAAACAAAACAAAGCAACAACAACAACAATAACAACACTCTACTCCGGGGGAGAATGATAGGCTCCTTTTATGACTCAAGGAAGAACAGAAAGTTTTGAAGTTCACATTCTCCAAACCCAGTATTACTGGGCTTGCCTAAGACTGTGACTTAATTAAAACACCAGAGAATGCCAATTCAAACCACCAGCACCCCCATGCTGCAAGTGCCAAGGAGAACCACAAGAGGAGTCCCCCTGAGAGCTACAAAATTGTAGGATCTAAAGCCCAGAAAAAAGCAGACACTAAGAAACACTTCTGCAAAGTATCTCACTCTCAAACACAAGTTATTCTCAGAAGACTGTGGTGTACTACAGGGAGCAAATACAACAGAATTTAACCAAACTCAAATTCTGATTTAACATCAAAAGCCTGGGAGAAGAACAGACATGCTCATCTCTACTCATTACCAAAAAATAAACAAACAAACAAAAAACAAAACAACTTATTATCTACCATCCTACATTAAATGCCTCATTTTCACAAAAAAACCTTAAAGATATTACAGAAAGGCAAGGACATTTTCACAAAAACTTAAATGATACAAAAAAGCAAGGAAAAAATACAGTCTGACAGACCAAGCTGTCACCAAAAGGTAATATATGATAAATATGTTGTAATTATTATATAAGGAATTTAAAACACGTATGACCATAATTGTTAATATGATATTATAATAATGTATAATATGTAAAAATTTTTAATTGAAAACATAGGTGACATGCAAGATCATATAGGTAATTCAAGCAGATAGGTGAAATCAATAAATGAAGTAGAACTGGTAACAATTAAAAACAAAGCAGATGAAGAATGTCATCAATATGCTGATCAATTTATACAATAATTCCAAAAAAGAATCAGTCAATTTGTGGGAGGGTAATATAAAGTTTTGCAGGTGAGGTAAACACAACACCAGGCAAGGTAGGCGCAGGTTAGATTTATTAAAGGCACTCGCTGGTGAAGTTTCAGGGCTCAGGAGGAGGGGAGCTGGGAAAGTCACACCGGGAGGAGGTAGGCACCCTCAGGCGAAGTTCTACGACTCCAAAGAGGGGAGTCGGAGAAGTCGCACTGGTAGGGAGTCCATGGGGGTCTTTTATCGAGCCAAGGCAGGGTATGGGCTCACATCCATATATGGCAAGGTATTTGGTGACCGGAAGGTATGGGGTGGGGGCTCCTGATACTCCTGTTTCCTGCATAGGTATTGGGTTACCTATGGAGACGGGACCTGGGCATACATCCTTTTGACGAGAGATCAAGGGTTAAGGAATGGGGGGAGAGGGCTGGAAGATGGGGGCCCTGGCGGTCATTTCTATTGTTCCTCCTGCATTCCCGAAGCCACCGACCCAATAGGTAATAAATAAATACTTAAAAAATGCAAAGAGAAAAAAGTGTAAAAAAAAATCAAACAATAGATCTAAGAGTTGTGAGATAAAATCAAATAACCCAAAATATGCATAAATTGGGATCATAGGATAAGAAAGGACAGAACAGGGCAAAATAATTATTTATAGAAATAAACTGAGCATTTCAAGCTAATGACAGACACCACATAGTTCAGAGAGCAGCAAGCAGGAAAAACCCCCAAACAAACTAAACACCAAAAACACCAAAATGTAAAACCTAGGCACATCATATACAAACTCTTGAAAACATAAAGAAAACCCTGCTGGAGGGGAAAAAAAAAAAAAAAGAGAGAGAGAGAGAGACAAGTTTTCTATAAAAGTAAAAAGGATAAAAATTATAGCAGACTCTCGTCAGAAGCCATACAAGAAAGATGATATTTTGCATCATTGTAAGAAGAAAAAAAGTATCAAGCCAGAAATGTAATCCATAAAATGATATTTTTTAAAATGAAGGTGAAAATTGATTTTCTCAGAAAAACAAAAACTAAGAAAATTCATTATCAGTAGGCTGATTTTACAAGAAATAGTAAAGGAAGTTTTTCATAAAGAAGAACTATAATATAGATTAGAAACTTGGATCCACACAAATAAATGAAGTGTCTAAAGTAGAATAGGAAAGTAAAATCATGTTTTCTTATTTCTAGTTGCTCCAAAACATAACTGTTAGTTTAAAATAAAACAAACAAAAAACAATGTATTGTGTGTATATAGCATCTACAAAACTGAAAATTATGCCAATCATGGCAGAAGTAATGAGATAAAGGAATCAGTGATGCACAGGTAGGCAGCACTTGGTACAAACATGGATTCATAAAAACGACCACTCTAGCTGCCACCATGCGAACGATTTAATCATCAACTGAAATATTATGATTGTTCCATTACCTCAACAAATTTCTATTAGAACATTAAAACCCCTTACTATTTGTTTAACATGTTGGGGAAATGAAGAAAAATATTCACTACACTTTAAACATGACAAAGCTTGAGAAATTTGTGCTTTACCTCTTAGTAAAAAAACAAACAACAATAAACTTTGTAAATTTGATATTATTCTAACTGTTCTTACCTTTCATAGGGAAAAAATGTACTCTAAGATAGCTGACCAGACCAGCAAGGGAATTCCAGTCCCTGTCTCAAAGCCCTTCCGGGTTCCTTCCTACCCCATTTCCAGCGTGCGCCCAAAATACCAAGTATGTGGAAATAGAAGGGTATAAATCCCCCTCCCTGCATGTGCTAGAGGCTCAGACCTTTGGAGAACAACATCATCTGACCTCACTGGTGTTAAATAAACCTCTGATCCTCCAAAGTCTCCTAGTGCTGCTTGATTCTTCCGCCAGGATTCAGTCTAGGTTCCACAACACCTTCATTTTCTTGACACATAATTTATGATAGTGAGACTTAATGAAATGTCATAATCTTTTAAAACAAATTTTATTTAGTTATTTGACAGAGAGAAAGCACAAGCAAAGGGAGCAGGAGAGAGAAGCAGGCTCCCCACTGAGCAGGGAGCCTGGTTTGGGGCCCTGCCACAGGACCCTGAGATTATGAGCTTAGCCAGAGGCAGAGGCTTAACTGACTGAGCCACCCAGGCACTTTGACATAATTTTTTTTTCTAAACTTAAATCAGCTTCTAACATTTTATCTCTTGAACTTTCAGTGTCTGCAAATATTCCTGAGTGCCCTCATTGTGAAGTTTTGCCCAGCATCAATTTTTCTGGCGCAGCTTCATTATTTTTTTCCACAATAGCCTTCATTTATTTCTGTACATTTATATTTGCTAAATTTCTCTAGCTGCACATCTGGAGTCTCTTAAATGAGGATAGTATCAACATTCTCACAGCCATTTATTGCTTCTTATAATTTCATTTGCATTCAGTTTGAATCCTGTAAAATTGTTTAAACAGGTGTAGTAAAAGTTTCTGTCATGCTTCATGTTTAAATTCTCTTTTACTTATTCCATGACGCTTACATGTTTTCAGCCACATGCTTTATATCATATGTTTTCAAAAATTCAGGTAAAGAAATTGCATGATCTTCAGTTGTAATATCAATAACCTATGTAAAAGTTTTCAAAAGTTGAAATAATTTTTTGATCCATGGGCAGGGTTAATGAAGTTGTAGTTGGTGAAAAAAAAAATACATTTTCGTATTTTCATTCAAGGCCCTGAGGGAATGATGGTGACCTGAAACATTACCTCACAGTAGTACTGCTTTAAAATGTAAATGGTTGGAATGATAAAGATGTGTGAAGGAAGAAATTTGAGAATTCAGTCCTTTCCTGCTGGGTGTGAATATAGTAGGAGTCCCAGCCTGGAAAATGAGGTCTGCCTCTAGAAGCTGACCATGATTCTAGGCTATCCATCCACGAGGGTACAGGAATATCATTTTTACAGTCTGAAAGAACTGAATTCAACCACAAACTAGAATCTTGGAAGCCGATTCTTTCCTAAACAGTAGGAAGGATCACAACTGTGCTGACATCTTGATTTTAATGTTTGAGATCTGGAGAAGATACCTAGTGTACTCACATTTACCTGCACTTCTGACCTTTAGAATTTACAACACAAACATAGCCCTTGTGTATCAGGATATAAGATGTTAGACGAGAGACTTCAATCATAGTCAGTAGAGTAAATGCCTCTCAGTTACTTTCTCATTCAGATTATACTCCAGTGCTGTAAGGTCAGACAGAGGCATGGGCTCAATGATAATAACATGTGGAATCTTTTCAGGAATCTTTCGGTAGATCTCTGCTTCCCTTCAAAGGCCACAGAGATCATAGAGAAATAAGTCCTCATTGGTAGTTTTACCAGTTTTAACAAATCCCATTTTGGATTACTGTACCACCATCAGCCCAAATTTCAGTCATGTCAGCTCAGTCTATTGCAAGACTTATCATAATATTTAGATCCATGTTGAACCTCAGAACACACTACCAAAACATATTCGTAAGTAAATTTATGGAGATGATTTGTACAATCAAGACCTAAGCTTTGATATGAATAAACTTACCCACATGTTTAGGTTTATGGAGAATGAGTAATGGATAATAAGACTGTATCCAAATAAGCAGAGAATAGTTAAAACTGTAAATATGGTAGAAGAATACCATTACTTTGTATTCCCACTCATGATGAACCATTTTCTTAAAGGGGGATTTTAGTATTTCTGAATCAGACATTTCCTACAAATGAGGAAAAAAATATAGAAAAGAGGTGAGGAAAATCTCAATCTTTTTAAACCCACAATTTTGTTTTGAGCTTTCTTCTAACAAAAAAATGTGTAATCAGTTGCTAATTTTATGGTTCAGATAAAAGTTACAAAAGGAGACTTGAAGGAAGAAATCAATAAGGATCAAGTAATTAGTGAAAAATTAGTTCTTTCACATAAACACTTTCTAGCATTGCCTCTGAAATCAGAGAAAGTTCAAGATGAGCAAAATTCTTTGATGTCCTAAGAAGAATCTCTAGAAAAAGTACATATTTAAAAGCTATGAATAAATACAATAAAGTAATTATTTTATGTTTATCTAAAATTTTGAATATTTATCTCTGTATCTCTCTACCTCTGGACAAAAAAATACAATTGCAACCAGTGTTGAAACTATGTTATTTAGTTTATGACAAGCCGAATGACAGGTAGGGATGCTTTGTCGTTACTGGTTAGTGCTCTGGAATTCTCAGAAAGACTGAAAGATAAGCACAGGTTTTACTTTAAAGTCATCTTCTTCAGTGCCTCCTAATAAGAGTTAATGTAACTTTAACTCGTGTAGGCCACTCACAATCTTACATCTCTCATCACAGAAGTTCTTAATGGTAGCCTTTCGAAAAGGTATTTTAATCAACAATAAATATTTAATTATCATCATAACCACCTATTTAATGGATCTTAGAGCATGGGTGCATATTGTATAGCAGCATTCCTCATGTCTAAAAGTTTGAGCAGATAGTGTAATATTATTTAATTCATGCCAACTTCTTAAATGATAAAACCTGCCTTCATTAACAGTAAGAGTCATCTCATTAGCATCAACTATCAGGTGTAGCCTGAAGGGTTCATCGTGAATAACAAAGACACATATCACTAGGAATATTTCAAGGATTTAGAGGTTACTTTCCTAGACTCTGGACAAAAGCCAAATTTTAGACTTGTCTTTTTGAAGCAAACGTGAAACCAACTTTAATTCTATAGACTTTATATATGTTGTACCATCACTTTTATTTAAATTTTAAAATATTGCTGATTTCTACAAAAAATATCAGAAGTACAGTTGAAATTGAGTTGAATTCACTATTTAATTTGGGAATAACTTGTACATTTATTTATTTGTTTGTTTATTTTTACGATTATTTATTTATTTATTTATTTGACAGAGACACAGTGAGAAGGAACACAAGCAGGGGGTGTGGGAAAGGGAGAAGTAGGCCTCCCGTTGATGAGGGAGCCTAGTGTGGGGTTTGATCCATGACCCTAGGATCATTAGGTGAGCTGAAGCAGCTAAACGAAGCCACCCAGCTGCCCTCAATTTGTATTTTTAAAATATAGAGTTTCCTATTAATGAATAAGAAATTGTTCTTATTTTTAACCTCTTTGAATATTTCATATTTTTCCACATTTATATTGTAGACTTTACTTTTTAAGATTTTATTTATTTGACAGAGAGAGATAGTGAGTAAGCGCACATTCATGCACAATAAGGGGGAGGGGCAGACAGCAAGGCATTGGAAGAGGGCAAAGCAGATTTTCTGCTGAGCAGAGAGCTTAATCCCAGGACCTTAGTCATTTTATAATTAAGTAGTTATTTTTGAACTTCTTTTAGTGAGAAATGATTTTTCCCCTAAGACTTTATTTATTTATTATTTATGTATTTAAATGCATATGAATATTAAAGAACCTATCAAAGGGAATCTCATGTTTTATTTAGGATTTTAGAAATAGCTAAGCTTCTGGACCATATCCCTCAATATATCCTATATTTTTTAAACATTTTATTTATTTGAGAGAGGGAGAGAGCAAGAGTGGATGTGCATGCACATGCATGAGCAAAGGGGGGAGGGGCAGAGGGAGGAAGACAAGCAGGGAGCTCAATGTGGTGCTAAATTCCAGGACCCTGAGATCATGATCTGCACCGAAGTTAGCTGCTTAAGGAACTGAGCCACCCAGGCACTCCAAGGCTTCATTTCTTAGAGCACTCTTAGGTTTACAACAAATCTGAGATGAAGGTACATAGAGATTTCCCATATACTTCCTGGTCTTTAGTAGGATCTTCCCCATTATTAAAATTTCATACTTGAGTGCTGCATTTGCTGTAATTGATGAAGCTATGCTAGCACATCATAATCACCCAAAGTCTGTAGTATACAGTAGGGGGGCAATCACTGATTTTTTTTTTTTTTTTTTTTAGTTTTCTCCATAGCATTGCCTTTTTGAAATGTCATATACTTGGAGTCATATGGTATGGAACCTTTTCAGATCAGCTCCTTTCAATTCATCATATGCATCTAAGGTTGCTTCATGTCTTTTATGGCTTGATTGTTCATTTCTTCTTAGCACTGAAAAATGTTATTTTGTCCAGATGGACTCAACTTAACCCATTCAACTATGGAAGGACAGCTTTGGTTGCTCTCAAGTTTTAGCAATTATTGTTAAATATGCTATCAATATTGGTGTGCAATTTTTTATATACACTTGTTTTCTACTGCTTTAGGTAAATATCAAGGAGCACAATTACTGGATTACAGGATGAGGAGTATGTTTAGTTTTGTAAGAAGCTGCCAAACTGTCTTCCAAGGTAGCTTACTACTTTTCATTCCCACCAGCAAGACTCCCATTGCTCTGCATCCTTACCAGTATTTGTAGATTTTTCAAATTTTGGCCATTCTAATAGACATGCAGGGTATACCTCATTGTGGTTTTAATTTGCATTTCCTGAGTGAACATATGATGTTGGACATCTTTTCATATGGTTATTTGTCATTTGTATATCTTCTTTGAAGAGGTGTTTATCACTAAGGTCTTTCTCCCATTTTTTACTTGGGTTGTTTGCTTTATTGTTGAGGTCTAACAGGTTTTTTTTTTTATTTAATTATGTTTGATAACAGTCCTTTATTAAATGCATCTTTTGCAAATATTTTCTCCCAGTCTGTGGCTTGTCTTATTTTCTTAACTTTATTATTATTATTATTTTGCAGATAAGTTTTTAATCTTAATGGAATTAAGTTTATTAATTATTACTTTTATGGATCATGTCTTTGGTGTTCTACCTAAAAAGTCATTGTTATACTCAAGGGCACCTAGGTTTTCTCCTGTAGTTGTTGTAGAATTATTTGTTCAAGACAATATCTTTGATCCGTTCTATTGACTTCCCTCCTGTGTCAGAGATCAGTTGATTATATTTATGGGAGTTTATTTTTGGGTCCTCTATTCTGTTACATTGATCTCTTTGCTTACTCTTTCACCAATACCATAATGTCTTGATTATTGTAACTTTATAGTAACTCCTGAATCTGGGTTAAAAGAGTCCTCTTTATTCTTTCCCTTCAATGTTGTCTTGGCTATTCAGGGTCATGTGTTTTTCCATATAATGTTTAGAATTGGTTTGCTGATATTCATAAAATACCATGCAGGGATTTTGATTTGGATTGCATTGAATCTATAGATAAAGTTGGAAAGAACTTACAACTTGATATATTGAGTTTTACTATTCTTGAACTGGGATATCTTACCTTCATTTAGTTCTTCTTTGAGTTTGTTCATCAGAGTTTTGTAGTTTTTTTTATGTAGACTTTGTACATGTTTTGTTAGATTTATACCAATTTCATTTTTGGATACGCTAATATAAATAATATTTTATTTATTGCTTTAAAATAGTATTGTGTTTTAATTTCAAATTCCATGTGTTCATTGATGATATGGGAAGAATGAATTTTAATTAATTAATTAATTATTGAATTTTATTTATTTACCTTATATCCTGCAAACTTAGTATGATCACCTATTTGTTCCCAGAGGTTTTTGTTTTTTGTTTTTTTTTTTTTCTTTCTTATTTTCTGCATAGACATTGTGTCATCTGTGAACAAAGAGTTTTAGTTCTTTATTCCCAATCTGTATAACTTTTTCTTTTAAAGATTTTATTTATTTGATAGAGAAAGATACAATGAGAGAGGGAACACAAGCAAGAGGAGTAGGAGACAGAGAAGAGGGCATCCTGTCAAGCAAGAAGACCGATGTGGGGCTTGATCCCTGGATACTGGGATCATGACCTGAGCCCAAGGCAGAGCCCCAACAACTGAGCCACCCAGGCACCCCTGATCTGTATAACTTTTATTTCCTTTTGTTACCTTACCGCATTTGGAAGGACTTTCAGTTTGTTTTGAAAAGGAGTAGGTGAGAGTGGAATCCTTGTCTTATACTTGATCTTAGTGAGAAATTTTTTTAGCTTTTCACATTAACTAAGGTGTTAAATGGAGGTTTTATTTATGTAGATTGTCTTTATCAAGTTGAGAAATATCCCTATCTTCCTAGTTTACTTATTTTGTTTTTACAAATATGAAGCATGCCATTCAACACTATATGTTAGGAAGTAAAGGAACATTATATTTTTTTTATAAATAAAAAATACAGAAAACTTAAGAAGCAAAAATATAATACCAGGACTCAAACTACTTTTCCAAAAACCTAGTAAAATAATTTTAAAAGGTAATATAAACAGATTAGAAATTTTGGTATGTTTTTACTGATGTATAATGTTTTTCATGTACTGCAAGTACATGAGAGATAATTAAATTACTCATTCCATAGATGTTATTATTCCTTAATCAAAGCTGTATTTTATCTATTTTTGATGTGCGCAGTTTTTGTTACACAAAACAGATTTTATTTTATTCCTCTTACCAATGAGCTGAAACTAGGTCACTACTCACAGACATTAAAATATATGTTTTTGTTTTTCTATGACTAATTGCAATGATTTGTTAGTTTGGGCATAGTTGTCATATCTTTGAATACTTAGACATAGTCTGGACTTAATAAAATTAATGGTCTACTGAAATAAAAAAAAAATCACTGTTTGTTTATCTGATAGTATAAATTTATCCCAAGGGATATAAAATATTCAAAACAAGAGATATAACTCTCATTCCACCAAGTGATATATTTTAATTTTGTGATATAATGTTTTAATTTAATTAAATAAACTATATCAATTATTCTAATGTATATAAAGAGCCATCCTCTTTTATTAGGAATTTGAACTTGTATGAACAAGCCAACTAAGACATCACTTCAATATCAATTATCAGCTTATTAAATTATGTTGTATGTAATATAACAAAACATAAAGGCAGGAGGAGCCTATTCTAAGACAATGGTTTATACTGACCACTTTTCACTCTACTTTGGATTCTAGCAATTATCTTCTAGGAGTTATCTATGACTCAAGACTCATTTACTTCCACCATTACTACCTTAATGGTCTGAAGGCAGAACTCCAGGTTGATTGGCTCCCATTCAGAAACAGGCAGTGATGTTTTACTGCCTAAGTAATTGAGTATAACATTTCTATATGAATTTAAAATTTTCCTCAATAAAATAATTATTTCCAAGCTTACTATCAAATAGTTGATACTTGTGAAGCATCTGAGCTTTCGCCCTACTTCAAACTAAAAAGTAAACTTACAACTATTAGGTGAATGCTGGAAGAATATAGAAGACTATTTCGTTGTAGACCAAGAACTTTATCACTTATGGCATAGCAAGAAGTATGAACATCCTGTTTAGTCAAGGTCCCTTTGCCCCAAAGTTCTACAGATGGTGATGTGGAGGAGCCCAGGCAGATACTACACATACAATGAGCTTGAATCACAGTTGAGGAATCCTGAGCTTAATAAATGCAAATATTTTATAATGTGCCGCAAGCAAATTTAACCATTTTCCCAGATAAAGACTGTTGGGGCCAATTCCAGATTAAAACCTGTTAAACCCCTAGGGCCTGCCTGGGCCTACTTAGCCATAGTGACTCCATGTTGCCTAGGTAGACATTTTGTTGTTTAATAAATGACTCAGCAGTTACTGATATCAGTTCCAGGTAACTGTTGCTAAAACACACACCTAAAACAAGGTCATTTCGTTTAATAAATGCTTCAACAGTTATTGATATCAGTTCCAGGTAACTGCTACTAAAACACGCACCTAAAACAAGGCCAGACAGGTGGAAACATCCAATCAGCCAAAGCCACATATGTAGAGGTCTGCGGTTGTGACCTATAAAACTAGCCTGTAAGACCAAGGGGTCTTTGCTCTCTTTGGAGGTGGCCCTGGCTGGTCAGTTTGACTTTTAATACTTGGCATAGAATAAAGCTTTACATAACTTTCACTTTGTCTCAGTCTCATTCCCCTGGCCAGTCAGTCTAACTTCTAATGCTTGGCATAGAATAAGGCTTTGCATAACTTTCACTTTGTCTCAGTCTTGTTCCTTTGATAATGGACCCAATAAAGACATTATCTTTATTACACTAGAGAGTAAACAAACTATCCTTCTATAGCTATATTTTATCTTATTTTATTTTATTTATTTTTTAAAAAGATTTTATTTATTTATTTGACAGACAGAGATCACAAGTGGGCAGAAAAGCAGGCAGAGAGAGGAGGAAGCAGTCTCCTTGCTGAGCAGAGAGTTCAATGTGGGGCTTGATCCCAAGACCCTAAGATCATGACCTGAGCTGAAGGCAGAGGCTTTAACCCTCTGAGCCACCCAGGCACCCCTATAGCTATATTTGAAAAAGAATCCAGAAGAAAAGGACAGGAGTGCCTCATTTGCAAGATATATAGATATGCAGGAGATCCATGGGATTTTCTTCCAAGAATATTTACTTTCATTTACACACAAACAAAATTTGTTCTCATAATTGTTCCCATAAGTATGTGCCTGTTTTGGCCACTTTGATTATTCTGACCCACAAAATTTAATTAAGGCTTCTCTCAACCGTACTCCAAAGGGCTAAGGATGAAGCCAACTTAGAGTTGTGACCATAACAGTGCATCCTGGTATCACAAAGCATATCCCATAAACCACATGGAGTTACCTAATAAAGCACATGGCTTTATTCTTAAGTTTCTTGATTGACTCTTCTCCCAGGATTTAGATGTTAATTCAGGTACAGAAGGATGTATTGACAATAGAACAGATATAACTTTGACCCAGTGAAGAAAATCTAGATCAATTATTTCATTCATAACAATCCTAACCAGTGAGTTCAGGTTGACCTGAATGCCACCTGGTGTTGAACTGTTGTTGTTAGTGACATTAGCTAAATTCAGAGATTGAATTTTAACTCTCTTTTCTAAATTGGGTGAGTCTCATTTTAGGTAAAACTTCTGTCAGAGTAGACATATAGCACAATGATTATATCATCACAGGGTTACATGATCTACTGGTTTTCTTAAACACTTAATGTTTTCTTATGGCTATCTTTAAAATGTGAGTCCCAGTGCTTTTAGGATGAGGCAAGTTAGTTCCTGGCTTCAGCACAGGTTAGAGTTCCAAGTACATGTAGTTAATTATAACTTAAGGGATCCCACAATGAGATTTCTATCTGTTGGGGGGCGTAGTATACCAATGTATACAGTGTGGCTTCCTAGCTGCTGGTGAGTCTTAGAAGTCACAATTTAAACTATTGAGTCTATTTCTTATATTTAGAACTGCCTAATTTCAGTCAGTTGAATTTGTCCTGTTTGTCCACGCCACCAGTTAAAGGGCATTCACTTATCCCACAAAGTGACTGAGAAACAGACTGACAAAGAAACAGGGAAAGGAAGACATTGGTGGTACTGACAAGTGCTTTGGTTGTGAAGAGTTTGCTGCTGTTTCCAACAGAATTCTTGATAAAGTTCAGAGGAATAGTGAGCAAATCAATGTCAAAGCCAAATGGAAAGAACAATAGGCCAGCATTCCATTAAATTTATGGTGCTTGTAATGGTTCAAGAGCCCCACACCTAAGTGTTTTCCTTTGTGAGGAAGGTTCCTGGAGCTGTTCTGAAATAAAGAGATAATTAATTCCACTCCTTCCCCTTAACACCTAGGACATACATAATATTTTCCCTCCTCCCTGGGTGCCAGGATTTCAATCCCCATCATTGGGTAAATATAATAAAAATTATAATGTCCTTACAAACTAGAAAATTTCTTCTCAAAAGTAGAAGAGGAAGAAAATAGTTTTATTGTTGAATAATTATTAAGCCAGAGTGGGATGTATATCACAGGCAATCCACAAAGAAATTGCAAAGACAAATAAGTCTTACCCTTTTATAGAGGATACAAGTCCACTTAGTTGATGGCCAGTTGTTGATTTTTTTTAACTTTTTTTTTTAAGATTTTATTTATTTATTTGACAGAGACCACAAGTAGGCAGAGAGGCAGGCAGAGAGAGAGAGAGGAGGAAGCAGGCTCCCTGCTAAGTAGAGAGCCCCACTTGGGGCTCGATCCCAGTACCCTGGGATTATGATCTGAGCTGAAGGCAGAGGCTTTAACCCACTGAGCCCCTCAGGTGCCCCCCAGTTGTTGATCTTGAGGATGGATATATAAGTGGACTTGACAATACCACTTATCACACGTTCCTTATTCTAAATCCAGTATTTGGTAAGTAGGATGACCATTTGTATTAGTTAGCTGACTTTATCCAAAGGTAAAAATAAACTCCTTCTATCTTGATGGCAGGAAGTGGTTCTGAAACTTGGAGCAAGGTCCTGCCCTCCCACAGAAACTGGGAAATAGGGACTCTATCTTCTTTGCTGATTACATTTCAAAGAGATGGAATCCAGACCCTAAAGACATACTGGAGTCTTAAGGTAGGCAAGAGTCCTATTTAGCTTTTGAAAAGATTTATGAATATTTCAAAGAGATAAAGAAATTGCAATTACAAGTTTGTAAGTAGATGCTTTAAGAAAAGGGAGGGGATGTCTTATTTTCAACAGGAAGAATTATTTCCTTACTATTTTTAAAAATTATTTATTTATTGGGGCATCTGGGTGGCTCAGTGGGTTAAGCCTCTGCCTTCAGCTCAGGTCATGATCTCAGGGTCCTGGGATCGAGTCCCACATCCGGCTTTCTGCTCCGCAGGGAGCCTGCTTCCTCCTCTCTCTCTCTCTCTCTGCTTGCTTCTCTGTCCACTTGTGATCTCTCTGTGTCAAATAAATAAAATCTTTAAAAAAATTATTTATTTATTTGAGAGACAGACATAGAATCATATATTGACTATTAGCCCATTGTTGAATGGTTTTTGTGACATTAGGTATACCATGTCAGATGGCAAATTGTTAAGAAACCAGATAACAAAAGAGTAGTTTGGGTGGACATATTTATGTGACAGAAATTGACCAGTTGGTTTTGAATAGCAATACTGTACCAAAACTAAACAAGCAAACAAAAAACCCCAAAAGAGCAAAAATAATCACCAAAGATACCATTTATAATCACAAGAAAGCAAAATTCCAACATAGTCTGTCTTCTAGATTTAGTTGGGGGCAGTGTTATATGCAATATATATTCACTCATCATGAGACAAACAGGTTAAATTTTGTCATGAGTCTGAAGTCTGGCATGTAGTAGTAGGTTTTGCATCCCAAACATAAGTATTTTACTTTGTGTCCAGGATAGGATGGTGTTATGTTTTGCTCTGTCCAGTGTGACAACTGGACAAAACAGCAATGATTGAAGAATACATTATGCCAATGTATCCAATGCATTCACTGGATAGTGTAGACTGGATTAGCGGTTTGATTGTAGCTGGTTTCATCAAATGATATTACCATGGACATCTATACACAGGAATGACCCTGACAGTTTGTTTTAAACATCAAAAAAGTAGGATGGAGGGGCGCCTGGGTGGCTCAGTAGGTTAAACCTCTGTCTTCAGCTCAGGTCATGATCTCAGGATCCTGGGATCGAGCCCCACATCAGGCTCTCTGCTCAGCAGGGAGCCTGCTTCCCCCTTTCTCTCTTCCTGCTTCTCTGCCTACTTGTGATCTCTCTGTCAAAAAAAAAAAAAAAAAGTAAGATGGAAACTAATTTAGGAGCCAATATTACATTGATATTAAAACCATGGGTTAAATAATTTAAACTAGGCAAAAGGTATAAGTACAAAAAAACGGGGGTCCACTTATATTTTTATAGGAAAATTTGATGACAAAAAATATAAGCTTCTTGGGGCACCTGGGTGGCTCAGTGGGTTAAGCCTCTGCCTTTGGCTCGGGTCATGATCTCAGGGTCCTGGGATCCAGACCTGCATCCTGCATCTGGCTCTCTGCTCAGCAGGGAGCCTGCTCCCCCACCCCCTGCCTGCCTCTCTGCCTACTTGTGATCTCTGTCAAATAAATAAATAAAATCTTTAAAAAAAAAAAAATATATATATATATATATATATATATATATATATATATAAGCTTCTTGATGTTAAATATTTTTCACTCTACTCTCTCTTCCTTAATCTCACATTTTGACCATTAGTTTCTCTTTTTATATGTCAAGTAAGCCTTAAAAGATTACTTTTTTCTAAAAAGTAAGTATCTAAAGCTAGTATCACTTTTTTCTAAAGCTCTCACTATCTTAATTACAAAAGTCCAAGAATGCCCAAGTGGCTCAGGCAGTTAAGGGTCTGTATTCAGTTTGAGTCACAATCCTAGGATCCTGGGATTGAGTCCTGCATCAGGCTCAAGCTTGCTTCTCTCTCTGCCTGCAGCTCCTCCTGATTATGCTTTCTCTCTCTCTGACAAGTAAATAAATAAAATCTTTAAGAAATCTAATTTGTTTCTACTAAAATAGAGCTTTATCCAACTATGTTCTTTAACAAATGTAACACATTTGAAGAGTCAAAAGTACAATTTCTCCTACAATAAACAATACATATTTGCATTCCCATAGTTTTTATAAAAATATCAGTCTTTGTAATTTTTAATTCTCTACATGGTATACCTATGGACCATATCTTAATGAATCAATACGCAGAAAAAGCAGTTGGATTATACTGATAAAAAAAATCAGCAAAAAACTTTGCTTAACTATTTAGTATCCTGAAATAGAGATGATTTTATTTTAATATATTGGAACTGCATTAGGTTTTAGGTTTTAGCTAATGGGCATATAGGACAATTTGATATGTTATTGCTATAGACTAAAAATTTGTGTTTCCCTAAAATTCATATGTTGAAACCTACTCCCCAGTGTGAAAAGATCTAAAAGTGAGTTTGGAGAGGCAATTAAGTTGTGAGAGTGTAGATCTCATAAATGGGATTAGTGTCTTTTAAAGAGGCTCCAGAATAATCCTTGCCCCTATCACTGCAATCAAAATATGCCCATATCTACATCAAAATAGACATAGAATTTAATTATCTTAAGATCGTGTAGATAAATATTTATCTGCCCAAGTCAATACATAATGAGAAATATGAAAAATATATTGAACTTGCATTATTAAGAGTTAAAACATGGTGTCAAATCTCTAAAATGGTATTGGAACAAAGATCTCTGGGTTAAAGGGGTGAGGAATTGGGCAACTCTTTCTCCAGGTAAGGATAAAAGTAGATATATTTTTTTCAAAATCAATAATTTTTAGACTAGAAATCATCCAAAGTCATATAACAAGTTGAGAAACATCGACTTAAGAAAAAAATTGAACCACAATTTAGAAGAATGAGGGTTTATGACATGTCAATTTGTAGTTGTTCCTAATTCTCCTCAGTGATACTAGGAGATTTATTTATGGGGAGGAAGAAATCCTAAGGCCTACCATAAGGAGCTCACTTGATTTGGAGTGAAGTTTAGAAAATCCCCATGTTTCAGGAATTATCAGAAAGATTAGACCTTGGTGACAAACAAACAGGAAAGGCTAAAGTGCCAGCTATTCTGAGGTTATTATCTGGTTGATGCAAGCAAAGATTGACCAGTTAGACTGAAACATACTTGGATATCCAGGGAATGAAATAGCAATACTGGTCTAATGATCTGAAGGTACCAAAATTAATCTCTCATGAGGAGAGAACACTAAGAACTTGTATTATATATACAATAATATAATAACTTATTATTATATTCTGTTTCTGCTATAATGAATTACCACAAATATAGGTCTTAAAACAATACAAAATTTTAATTTATAGTTCTAGAGGTCTGACGTCTAAAATCTGCCTCACTAGGCTAAAATCAGGGTGTTGGCAGGTTGGGTCCTTCTGGACGTTCCAAGGAAAAAATCTATGTTTTGGGTTTTCCATCTTTCAAAGGACCTTGGCATTCCCTGGCTTGTGGTGGTATCGTTCTAATCTCTGTTCCTTTAATCACATTAACTTTTTCCATTCTACTCTGATCCTCCTGCTTCCCTCTGATAAGGACCTATGTGAGGTCATTAGACCCACCGATACAAGCCACCCTAATCTCTCCATCTCAGTATGTTTAACTCGATTGCATCTGTAAAATTTTTGTACCATGTAAGAACATATTCACAGGTTCTGAGGGATTAGGTCATGGGCATCTTTGGGTGGATTATTTGATCTAGCACAGGGTCCTAGTATCTAAATATTCCTGAATGAATGTGAAGCCTGCACAGGCATTGTTTTAACACAAGAAGGATCTTGGCAGAGAGTTAAGGATTGTGCACATTTGCAAAAGGCCTGAAAGTTGAATGCATTCCCTAATCTTGCAAAGATCTATCAGAAATGGGTGAAAACCCTACTGGTTCACAGTATTTAAACACAATCTCTGATCAGTCATTGGCCAACTACAAGCTGTGCTTCCCCAGGTATAGTACAACTGGCATAAAAATAAAGATGAAAGAAAAGAAGGTAAAAAAGGAAAGGAAGGAGGAAGGGAGAGGGAGAGGTGATGAGATGAGCAAAGAGGGAGGGAGGAGGAAAGAAGGAAGACAGACAACTAAGCAGAGAAATCAACAGAGCACCCTGTGGTAGAGATAGACAGATATTAGAGAATTAACCAAGGAAAGTCTCTAAAATATACAAACATACAAAATGACACCAACATTAAAAAAAAAACATATAAAAAGCAATAACCTTAATTAACCTTAATCCATAGTTGCCATATCATCTAAAATGTTTGATTTTAAACAAAATATGAAAATGCAGGAAAAAATAAAATGTGATCTATATGCAACAAAGAAGCAGTCAATACAAACTGTTTCAAAGAAGCCTCGATATTAGAATAAGCAAAGACTTCTAAGAAGTAAGCATAAACATGTTCAAGATACATGATAATGAGCACCTACAAAAAGTCAATAGATAATAACATACTAATTAGTGAAAGATTAAATGCTTTCTCTTATAATAGGGAACAAGGAAAAAATATTTTCTCTCTCCACTTCAGTTCAACATTGTACTTAAAATTCTATTCAGTTCAATAAAGCAACAACAACAACAAACAAAAACGAAAAGAAAGACTTGCATGTTAGAAAGAAAGAAAGAAACTTCTTATTTGCAAACAACTTCATTCTGTATGCAGAATATAGTAAGTAAACAACTCCCCCACACTCCAAAAAATAAGCTTACTAAAATAAATAACAACTTCACCAAAGTTGTAAGATACAATACCCATATACAGGACCAAATGCATTATCATATACAGTTGGCCCTTGGGCAATGCTGGAGTTGGGGCCCCAGCCCCCACCCTGCACAGTAAAAAAGTCCACATATAACTTTTCATTCCCCCAAAACTTAACTACTTATAGCCTACTATTGAGATACTTAATATTGTGAAGATAAAACTTTTCCCCAAATTGATTGGCATAATCTACATATCCCTACAAAATGCCAGCAGAATTATCATTTTCTAGAAATCTACAATCTAATGTTGAAATTGAAATAAAAATGCAAAGAACTCCAAACAGCCTGAAAAATTTAGAAATAAAACAAAGAATTCATACTTCTTGGCTTCAGAAGTTACTATAAATCTACTGTTATCAAGAAAGTATGGTGTGATATAAGGATAGATATACAGGTAACTGGAACACAAGCCCACAAGTAAACCCTTATATTGTATTAATAATCAGTTGATTTTTGGGTGCCTGGGTGGCTCAGTGGGTTAAAGCCTCTGCCTTCAGCTCAGGTCATGATCCCAGAGTCCTGGGATGGAGCCCTGCATTGGGCTCTCTGCTCACCAGGGAGCCTGCTTCCCCACCCCATCTCTGCCTGCCTCTCTGCCTACTTGTGATCTCTGTCAAACAAATAAATAAAATCTTAAAAAATAATAATAATAATCAGTGGGTTTCAATGGCATTGTTGGGACGATTTAGTGTGGGAAAGTGCAGTTATTTTGCAAATGATAAAGGTTTGTGTACAACTGAACATCCATATATCAAACACAAAAATTAAAAAAAAAAACATAGTTACCTTACACCAAACACAAATATTATCTAAAAAATGGATCATACACCTAAATGTAAAAGGAATAACTTTAGAAAATCAAAATATATAATAGAGAGAAATCTTTATAATGTGAGTTAAACAAATAGTTCTTAACCCACAAAAGAAATTTTGATCAGTTACTATTTATTGAAATTTTAAAAAATGTATCTCAACAGACATAATTAGGAAAACAAGAAGACAGGTCACAGACCTGAAAGTCATATATCTGCAAAAAGACTGCATTTAAAGAATATAAAGAAGATATCCAATGGAAATCTGAAAAGCATAGACCAAATAAAAACTGGCAAGATACTTGAATTGACATTTCACCATAGAAAGTTGAATGGCTAAGAAGTATATAAAAAAATACTCACTGTTCTTCGTAATTAAATCAACACATTAAAATAACTAAAATGGCCATCTTATAAAGAAAGATAATGGGATACCTGGGTGGCTCAGTCAGTTAAGTTTGATGCAAGTCATGATCTCAGGGGCATGAGATTACGTGGGGTTCTGCCCTCAGCAAAGAGTCTGCTTGGGATTATCTCCCTCTACCTCTGTCCCTTACCCAGGTTGTGCTCCCTCTCTCTCTCTCACTCTTTATCTCTCAAATAAGTTTTTAGAAAAAGAAAAGAAGGAGGGAGGGAAGGAACAAAGGAAGAAAGGAAGGAAGGAAAGAAGGAAGGAAGGTAAGAGAAAGAAAAGGAGGGAGGGTAGGGAAGGGAAGGGAGAGAGAAAAGAGAGAGAAGGAGAGGAAGGAAGGAAGGAAAAAGGAAGGAAGGAAGGAATGGAGGAAAGAAGGAAGGAAATAACCAGTATTGGCCAGTGTGTGGAAAAATGGAAACATAATACAATGCTGGAAGGAATATAAAATGGTAAGTCTCTTTGGAAAATATTTTGGTAGCTTCTTAAAATGTTCAACATAAAAAAAAAAAATGTTAAACATAAACTTACCATAAAATCGAGCTATTTCAATTCTAGGAATCTACCCATGAGAAATGTTTGTGCCTGTCTTATAAATGGTATGGTGGAAGACAGAACTAGAAATTTGAAATTTTCAAAAATTTCTGAAATTTTTTGACAGAGCAATTCTATAAATTATATGGCCTTTTTCTTTTCTCCTTATAACATTTGAATATCTTTATCTCACAATCTCTAACTACTTACATTTTTAACATTTTATTTTTTAATTTTTTTTTAAGATTTTATTTATCTGGGGCGCCTGGGTGGCTCAGTGGGTTAAGCCGCTGCCTTCGGCTCAGGTCATGATCTCAGGGTCCTGGGATCGAGTCCCGCATCGGGCTCTCTGCTCAGCAGGGAGCCTGCTTCCTTCTCTCTCTCTCTCTCTGCCTGCCTCTCAGTGTACTTGTAATTTCTCTCTGTCAAATAAATAAATAAAATCTTTAAAAAAAAAAAAAGATTTTATTTATCTTATTTGACAGACAGAGATTACAAGTAGGCAGAGAGGCAGGCAGAGAGAGAGAGGAGGAAGCAGACTCCCTGGTGAGCAGAGAGCCCAATGCGGGCCTCGATCCCAGGACCCTGAGATCATGACCTGAGCTGAAGGCAGAGGCTTTCACCCACTGAGCCACCCAGGCGCCCCCATTTTTAACATTTTAAATTATGTATCATCTTACAATTTTTGTGACTCCGTTTTCATCATGTTGGATCTTTATAAACATAGGAGACAGATAAGAAAACAATTGCCCACATTTTCTAGATTAAAAAAAAAAAAAGAAGTTCTAGGTTTCAGAGAACCTCTAACCAAGGTTACTCCACTAAAAAAATCATCAAGTATAAAGATTTGAAAAGATTGTTTTGAGAACAGTTCAGTAAACTCTGTCATTTACTATTCAACTTTTTATCCTATATTAGTTCTTTAAAAAGCCATTTAAGCGGCGCCTGCGTGGCTCAGTGGGTTAGAGCCTCTGCCTTCAGATTGGGTCATGATCCCTGAGTCCTGGGATCGATCCCTGCACTGGGCTCTATGCTCAGCAGGGAGACTGCTTCCCCCCTCTCTCTGCCTGCCTCTCTGCCTATTTGTGATCACTGCCTATTAAATAAATAAATAAAATATTTTTTTAAAAAAAGCTATTGTAACAGAGGACTCTTTCCCCTGTTTGAACATCTTAAGTTTTTTTAAATGACAACACTGAAAATAGGGTTTAAATTTTATATCATATCTCTTATAATCTTGACTCTTTCTCTGTAGTAAAAAATTATACAGTGTACATAAGATAGAAATCCAAATTTCTCTCATTTGTTCTACTAATTGTAATATAGAATGTTGTATGTTCTCTTAATCTTAAAATATTCCTACTTTCTATCCATTATGGATATTAGTCTATTATGAAATTATTAATTTTTTTCTGGAACATTATATATATTTTTAAAAGATTTTATTTATTCATTTGACAGAGATCACAAGTAGGCAGAGAGGCAGGGAAGCAGGCTCCCTACTGAGCCAAGAGCCCTATGTGGGGCTTGATCCCAGGACCCTGAAATCATTACCCGAGCTGAAGACAGAGGGTTTAACCCACTGAGCCACCCAGGCACCCCTGGAACATTATATTTTTAAAAAGATATATTAGTACAATTTTCTGGACCGAATTATAGAAAAATGATTTTTAATAAGCTATTAAATCCATATCAATTTATGAAAATTGTTAGGGTAGAAATTTGTGCATTCTCAAAACTTCAAAAGAGGACTTTTTAGACTCATCACATATTTATAATTAACTAGATATAAAAGCCCAGAATTACTGATAAAGTAAAATTAACTTAATTCATATATTTAAAAAATTAATATTAAGAGAATCATCTCCAGTCCCACTCCTTATAGGATAGTAAAAATAAAATATTCTTTATGGACAGAGAGACTTAATTTCAAGTTCTTATATCATGTATCTGTATCTATCTACATACATAAATCTACATAAGTAAATTTATATATTATATGTCCCTCAAGAAATTATTCTGAAGGTAAAATGGAAACAAGGTCGAGAAGTGCCATAATGTCATAGAATTTTATGTTTTGACAATATTTAAGTATTCATCCACAACTCTAACCTAACAACCTAATTTACTTCACCACTCAGATGGCTAATAGCTATCACATTCAGCATGTTCAATTATTGTTTACCCACCAGCCAAAAACCAATAAATGGCACTACTTATCATACAGTTTCTCAAGCCTATGCTATAATTATCTTTGTTTCCTAATTTACACTTACTGCCCATGTTTAATACCAAAGAAACTACTTTTATTTCTGCTTTAAAAATAATCTCTCACTCAATTCGTAGTCCACTTCTAGTTTACCATTTACAGAATAATTATATACCAATTTTTAGAATGGCAAATTGAGATCATCTCACGTCTTACCTTCCAGTCATTCCAAAAGCATGCTTCGCTTTCTAAGGTGCTTCATCCTTTGGCTTTTCCTCTTTTTTTGGAACCTATTTTATACAGTTTAACTGCGCTGTTCTTCTAGACATTCTCTTTTTGTCTGGTTGTTTTGTTTTGTTTTAAATGAAAGCACCAGATTCTTTCCATCAAGGTCTTCCCTCAGCCAGAATTTCTTTTTCCTGACTGCTATTCATATCTCTTTCACATCATTTCGATACGAATTTACATATTCTTAGAAACTGCTTTTAAGATTTTTTTTGGAAATTACCTTGTTTAAGCAATATTTTTGTGATTTTTTTAATTGTTAAATATATTTTCCTTTCTGTATACTAATTTATAATGTTGATTCACTCACAAGATTCAATTCTGGTCATGTCCATCATATTTTTCTACTTGAGTTTCCTGATCACAGCACAGTGTTTGACACGTAATAGGCATGTAGAAAAATTACCTGTTTTTCCTTGGGCCATGCAGCTTTCAGGAATAAATGCAAGTTCACCATTCTGCAGATAAGCCAAAGTTGTCTTTTTTTCCATCTCCCTTTGTCCCCCGAAGTTTGGGAAACAATCTATTGATATTTTACTAAAGTGTTTTTAATTGTCTGAGTTGTTCATCTAGTTCCCATCTATGAGCTTCATGAATGTTGGCTCTTTAACTTTTAATATCCTATTATCAGGAACTAGTTGATAATTGGCATATCTTGTTACTAAAACCCAGGTTCAGCTGCCCATCTCTTGAAGACCAATACTTGAGAAATGAGTTCTGACTGGAAAGAAATACGAGCTTTATTCAGGAGGTCAGCCACCTGGGAAGAAGGCAGACTTTTGTCCAAAGGTCAACTCCCAGGTTTAGCCTTGGCCCAGAGATTTTTAAAGGAGTTTGATCAGTTAAAGAAGTGCAGTGGCCTGTGTCAATTCTTGATTATGTGCCGACTCAAGGATGTCAGCTGCAGTTACAATGGTGCTCAGAGTTGTGGAAGAAGTTTTAGTTCCTTGGAACCCGGGTGGTTCTGCAAGAAGGTCTGGTACCCAAGGGTTGTGCATAAGTACTCTGTTCTTTCTGCAAAGGAGAGCAAAGTCTACAGGTCCACAGAGGGAGGTAAGTAAAGTCATTTGTGTGGTCATAAGAGGAAAAAAAAAAAAAAAAACACTTTGTGAAGTTTGCTGAGATAATCAGAAAGCTGAGGTGGCTTTGAGTAGACTGGTTGGCCTCTGTGGCCTGGGAAAATTCTGGTCCCTTATTCCCCAAAGCCTTTGTTCTGCAAATCTCAAAGAAGCAAATCACTTCTGTTGCAGATCAAGAACCTTAAGTCATCAAGCAAGAATTATGTTAATTTGAAGCAGGTTAACCCTTAAGACCAGCTAGAGTGCTGTTACATTTTACGTATTTGGTAAATATTTGTTGAAAAAATAATAAATGTGATGCAATAGTTTTTTTAAAAACTAAAACGTAGTGACTTTACTAATTGCTGATTTTCCATGTCTTAGTGTGTCTAGAATACTGGCTTAGAATAATGAGCTGGGCAGAAGTGAAAAGATAAGGGATATATTTGAAATTAGACTTGACAGTTCTTGATTGAAAATTTGAGTAATGAAGGAATCAGAAAAATTAAGAGCATCTCCTGGATTTATCCTTCCCAATAAAATTCAAATTCTTTGTGATCTTTAGGATTTTCTTCTGGTTCAGACCTCTATCTCCGGCTATATTCAAGATCAGCCATTGGAACCAGAAGTCAGAGTTCTAAAGAAAAGTAGAAAAAGAGATTTCCATGACATATCAGCAAATCCTTCCTCTGACTTCAGTTAGACACCCTATATTCAAGAGAGAAAACTAATGTAGAAAATGTTAAGGTCGTCTTCTGATTGTTTTTGAAATAGCTTAATGCGTTAAGTGCACATGATGAAGCAAGTATCAGGATTATTTCCTTTCTTTTTTTTACATACTTATTTTTATTTTAAGTTTAAAACTCTGGTTTTGTCAGTTTGCTCAATACAGAAAAACTGAAGGAATAACAATATTTTAAAATATTTATCTAGTTTTTAATCATAACTTTTGAGAAATTACTTGTGAAGTTTTATCTCAGTAGGTATTATTATGTCTCTGTGGGGTGTCCAGATCAATTACTTTCACTCAATTACATAATTACATACAGAAACATACTCAAAAATGTTTCTGGCAAAGATCCTTCAAGCCTGCCTAATGGTTTTTAGCATTAACATTCAGTACTATTGCTTTTGGGGCCACATTATATTTTTCACCTAACTTCCCCAGAATATTTTTTATTTCTGAAGCCTTGGTTTTTGTCTTTGTTTTCTCAAATACTGATCATGTCTTTAGATTTAATCTGAGTTACATAAGAATTAGATATATGTGATATTTACTAGGGAAATGCTGTTAAACAGTGCAAGTCTTCTTAGATAAGGAAATTTTAACTCGGTTAAAATAGGAAATATGTTCAGAGCACTGTGTAGGGGAGTTGCTAGTGATGGTGTGTTCAAACATCATGCCCATTCTTGCAAGGGAGAGGTTTTAAATAAATGGATTTTTAATGCCTTTTAGATTGTGTAAGGTTTTCATAGTAGGCACATATTTTGCTTTGAAATTCAGGTAAAAATAGAATGTTTTTTATTTAAGCTTACTTCTACTTAAGACGGATATCATTTCACACAAGTATAAGGCTGTTGGTAAGTATTTAGCATGATGGAGAGTTAACATTCAAAAAAATACATTTTAGAAAAAATCTTTAAAGCTCAGAATGTACTAAATATTATGTCTAAGAAGGGAGGTAAAACTTTCTCAGTCCATTTTGCAGGGATTTTGATACAGCTATAACAAAACTGTTACTAAGAATCAAAATGAGGGGTGCCTGGATAGCTCAGGGGTTTAAACGCCTCCCTTTGGCTCAGGTCATGATCTCAGGGTCCTTGGATCAAACCCCACATTGGGCTCCCTGCTCAACAGGGAGTCTACTCCTTCTTTCCCTCTCTCCTGCCCCTCCTCATTTTTCTCTGTCCTCCTTTTGCACTCATCCCCTCCCCATACTCATGCGTTCTCTCTTATATTAATAAATAAAACCTTTAAAATAAAAAAGTGAAGTTTATCTTCTTCCTTTTAAAAATCTGATACTTAATAATAAATATAGCTTTTGTGCTTATACAGGATTCATATACTAAAATTTATTTGTCATATTTATTTTTATCTTTTTTCTAAGGATAAGTAGTATATTTATTAATATCCAAACATCTGAAGATAGTAACTTATTATTTAATATACCAATGCCTGACCAATAATCACATAAAATGTAGAGATATATCAAGGTAAACTACACCTATGTTAAGGGAAATGGGGAATTCAGTATTATCTCAAAAAATTAAACTTTCATATATAAATATTTATGACATATGTCTTTAATATATATTTATATATATGGGAAATAAGCTCATGAAAACATGAAGTTTATTTATCAGAGAAATGTATGTTAGATAAAAAATGACTAGTGATTGAGAAAGGCTAAAATTTAAAGATCATCAGCTATGAATATTGATGAGAATTAGAAGAAATGGGGATAGTGAAATTGTTGGTGAGACTGTAAAATGGTGCAACCATTTTAGAAAAATATTTTTACCTACCCAATAATTCAGATATTATATGCCTAGATATTTAAGAGGTATAAAATATGTATTCACTAGCAGTCTTACACAAGAAAAAGTCTATTGCAGCTTTATTTAACATAACTAAAGACAGGAAAAAATTAAAATATTTATCAACTTGACAATATACAAACAAAGTTTGCTGTATATATAGAATGAGACATTACTCAAAAGACACTCATACACACACTAACATGGATGAATTGCCCACACAGAATAGTATGTTTCCAATTCTATGAAGATCTAAAGTTAGTAAAACAATCTGTGGTTTAAGAAAAAATATATATGAACTGGTTGTCAGTATATGACATTGTGGAACTGGATGGAAAAAAAGAGAAAGAGAAATTTCTGGATGATGGAAATAACTACACTTGATAGGAGAAGTACAGATGTATGCTTTTCTAAAATTTACTAAATTGTACATATAGAATATGTGCATTTCCCCTCATGAATTTTACCAAAACAAAAAGTTCTGTAAATAAAACTAAGCATAGAAAAGTATTAAATAAAAAGGCAGAGTGTATCTGATTGTGGCATTGAGACTCCTTTTAAATATTTCTTTATTTTTTTATTTCCCTTAAATGTTCACATGCAATTTTTAAAATCAAAAGACCAAGCAAAACAGATTAAAATATTAAAAATATTGAAGATGTAATAAGCTACTTCAGTAAGTTCTTATTTAATATACTGGTATAAATAAAATTTATTTATAATTAATTAATATTTTTAAGTTCATGAACCACATGATAAATCATTTTATTTAATAACTGGAAGCTGGCAAATCTTCATATTTCCACTGATACTATTTTACATACAGGTTTATTAGTGGACCTTATATGACTAACAATTTTGAGTAATAGATCTATCAGAGAACATAGAATTTCATTCATAACTTTACAGTTGTTTTTAAATTCTGTATTAACACGGGCCATAGCATGGTTATACATAGTTGAGTTTCAAATGTGACTCATACTGATTTTATAGGCAATTCAAAAATAGCACTTATAAAAGGGTATCATGCAATAGCAAACTAAATTAAGATTGAGGAAACCACTCAGAAAAATGACTAGGATTTTTTATGATTTCCTGATTTACTTCTGCAAAGATATATTTCACTTATTCATTTTACATAGCATGCTTATACTTTGTTTCATTTATAATACTCAAACGTTTAACCCTTACAATTTTAATAAATAAACAGAACTTCCCTCTTTTTTCAAGTTTGTTGTATAGCTATTGACATACTTCATTATTAGCTTCTAATTGGTTTTGATTTTGCATAGCTGTGAAACTCATTTGAATAAGCTCATTATTTTGCTGCCAGAAGAAACAAAATTTAATTTAATTAGAGGTCATTGCACTTCCCGATTGAGTTAATTAAAGATCTAATCAAGCCTCGGGGTATAAGTACATTGTCAGTTGGGAAAAATCCTTACAAGGAAAAACTCTAAAATCTACATTTAGGTTAATAGTTTTTTCAACTAAAACTTTGTATTTCTTGGCTCCTCCCAGCTCTGTAACCCCCTGAAATATTGACTAATGAATGTCAAGATGGTCACATCTGCATTATGTGCTGTATTCATACTAGTACATCTTTATCAAGATTTCAAAAAATAAGCAAGATCTAGGTCTTAAATCAAAGAAATGATTAAAAACTACACCCGATGATGTCATGTTACAGAGACTGAGCACTCTTATGTTTTCTAAGAATAAAACAATATCAATTTAATTAACACTATCAGTTATTAGGACACTATACAAATCTGTAATAGCTCTATTTAAGTACCCTCTTCTTTTCTTTTCAGTTCTCTTTTTTTTAAAATTAACTATTCTAACAATACTATTTAATAAATTGCTTTTCTCAACTGTAGTTCCAAATTTAAAAAGAAGAGAGAAATGAGATATTTACTAAGTTCTAGGAGTAACAAAACTAAATACTAGAAAAATAAAAGAATGTAGTTATGTAGGGCGGTAGTCCACCGAAATGAGTAAAAACACAAACATCTAAGTCATCCAGACAATTACTAGAGAAGGAACTTGGCTAAAATAACTTACCACTGCATCTGCATTCATCCTTGGCAAAATGAGCCTGCTATCTTCCTCAGTAAGTTATTTTAATGACTAATGAAATAATAATAAATGCAGCATTCTTAGTGCTTAGTAATGTTAAATCTGGCTACTTTACATATTTTGTAAAATCCATGGATTACAAGTCAATCACAAATGCTCAGAATATATGAAACAGGATAGAGGTGCTTTTCTTAACATACTAAAAGGTAACTTTTCTGTAAGTGGACATAGTCGTGGGACATTTCACGAAGTGGGGATGATCACAATCTCTGAAGAATCACAAATAAATCCACAATATTTCATTGTATGCAACTGATATAGATGCCATCAGTCAAATATTTTAATTATGTTGACAATAATTATGTCAAAGTGGAAATCTCTACAATGTGTAGTTATATTTTTAGTGAGAATTAAATAAAAATAAAATTGAGTTTTAAGTAGATTGTTTGCTTTGAGTCCTGGAAATGCAAATAAAAACACTTCCTGGGAATTAGTATTAACTCAAAGGTAATTATTATTATAGTCCAAATTAGCTATATTCCCCAAGAGTTTCAAGACTGGAAATGAATGCTTAACATACCAAATTATGATTACATACACACTCACCACATACACACATTACACATTTTAATTATTGTTGACCTCTTTCTTTCTCTCATCCTACTTTCCTCAGACAATTTTATGGACACCTATTTAAATATCATATGGCACGACTGTTTGTCTTACTCTATATTCAGTCTCTCTATAGGTTCATGTAATTTTTCTTATTAAGGAAACAATATGAAGAATAATTACAATTATAAATACTTATAAATTCCAACTCCATAACATTTTGTATTAGGGAAGTATGATGGCTGTAAATTCTGGTTAAGTCAATAGTGTGATATGTCCTTTTGTTCTTGTCCTGCATCTTATTCTGTATACATTATATTTTTACATGTGATATAAACTCATATGACAGTGTTTATTTTGCTATAAAAAGAGGTTGAAATTGGAAAAAATGGTTGAAATAGAAAAATATCTTCGATACAATAAAATAGTAGTGTTTAAAATTTATAATTTGGTAAATCTTGATATATGTATATACTCATGAGTCTCATGAGTATATGAATATATGAGTATAATAACTCATGTTACCAACTCAGATAACAAAATTTTCCATCACCCACCATAGTCTTTTTGTGCTCCTTTGTGATCCAATCATTCATCTACCTTAATCCCCAGGCAGTGATGTATTTGCTTTTTTTCCTCACAAAGATTAATTTCCATTTGCTTAAATTTTATATGGAGTCATAGAATCTATATACTCTTTTCTGAATGACTTTTTTTCAGTCAGAATTTTCTCTCTCCCTTTTTCTTTCTCACTCCCTCTCCCTGAGTCATACATGTTCTTGAATGTAACAATATCCATTCTTTTTATTTCTGAATAATATTTAATTTTACAGATAAACCCTATGTTTTTTATTTACTTGTTAATGAACACTTGGGTTATTTTCAGATTTTGGCTTTTACAGAAAAAGCTTATATGAAATTATGTGCACTAGTTTTATTATGGACATATGGTTTCATTTTTCTTTCTGAAGGTAAGTATCTAAGAATTACTTGGTGGTATATAAGTGAAGGTTAAAGTTTATCAGAGATCACCAAATTATTTTCCAGAGTGATTGTACCATTTTATAGCAGTGGATGAGGGTTCCAGTTTGTTCAAATCCTTGACAACACTTGGTACCTTCAGTATTTCTTTTTTTTATTTTTGCCATTCTAGTGTCTTTATATTCTGTTTTTAATTTGTAATTTCCTAATTATGAATAATATTGAACATTTTCTTAATGTGCTTATTTTCCACTCCTATACCTTCTTTGGTAAAATTTCAGTTCAGATCTTCTGGGCTTTGTGTTTTTGTTGTTTTTGGTAGATAGGCTTCCAGTTACTGAGTTGTAATGATCATATATATGTATATGTACATACATATATATTTCCATATATAATATATATTTCTAAAATTATAAAGATCTGAATTTTATTAAGCTTTATGCTACTTCATTTACAGGTATGAGTAAAGCTTGCTATATGTATTCAAGATGAAATTAATAAGCAAACTATTGTATTTGAGTATGTATAGGTGGCATAAATAAACACATATATGTATCTCTGTGTGTGTGTGTGTGTGTGTGTGTGTATTTCCATATGTGCACTTATAGAATGCTTGGTAAAAAGAACATTGACTAAAGAATTCAAAGGAAATGGGCGCCTGGGTGGCTCAGTGGGTTAAAGCCTCTGCCTTCAGCTCAGGTCATGATCTCAGGATCCTGGGATCGAGGCCCGCATTGGGCTCTCTGCTCAGCAGGGAGCCTGCTTCCTCCTCTCTCTCTCTGCCTGCCTCTCTGCCTACTTGTGATCTCTGTCTGTCAAATAAATAAATAAAAATCTTTAAAATAAAAAAAAAAAAGAATTCAAAGGAAAAAGCAGGGATCTACTGGTTGTTTTGTGGTTACTTTGTTGTTTCAGTGCTTACTTTGAATGTACCACACTGTAGACAAACCATTATGCAGAAAAGTCTTATTTTAAATTGATGACCATAAACTTTGTGTGAGCCCTTAGTATTAAAGAAACTTTTACTACATATGCTTATGCTTTCCACTCTTCTTAATAATATTTCATGTCTTCAGAATTTTAAGACCTTGTAACTCCAATTTCCTGTCCACACTATAAGTGAACGATCTTACTCCCTACTTGAGGAAATTCAGACAATTAGAAAAACTTGCATGAATTCCCTCCTGTCTTTTACTCACTGCCTGCATCTATGCCTCTGTTCTCTTCCTGCCACCTCTTGCCTTATGTCAACTTTCTATGTTCCTACAATGAACAAATTCTTCCACTTATGCACTAAAACCTATCCCTTCTCTTCCACCCAAGGCAATTACTATACAAATAAATGCTTTCCATTCATTCATAATTTTTTGTTGAAAGCTGTTTATGATGTATTAGCTAATTGGAATTGAGATAAATAGGCCTTTTGTTTAAAGTTTGATGTTGATAAAGTTAGGCTATATTTAATGTTTGCTGTACTTGTAGATGCCAAAGACTGCAGTTTCCTTGAGTATCCTTGTCTCTCCTGTTGTCTTGGGGTTTCCTTAAGGAAACCTCCTTAAATAGTTTGTGGCTTATAGCTCTTTCAGCTGTGATCATTTTTACTAGAGCCCTGTTGACATTTTAATAAGGTATGAGGGAGGAAAGAGGTCTGTAATTTGTGATTACATTTCAGTCTTTCAGTGGGCTGTGTCTCTCAGTTGTGATCTTCCAAATTGTTTGTAACTTTCCCCACAGTCTTCCCCTTAGGTAAGACTAGAAGCCTAGGGAGAAATGAAGTACAGGTAATGCCAGCATGCTGCTATGATAAAGAATTTTCTCCCCCAAAGTGGGATTTTCTTATTAAAAAAAAAAAGAAAAGAAAAAGTAGTGGGTGCATTTCAAAATCATTACCTCTTTTCTCTCCTCTGCCAGAGACAGGAAATCTTTTTTGTCTCTTCCCTGTGGGAACACAGTTGGGGATCCTGGAGTCCAAACTCATGAAATTACAGGGTCATCCCCCCAGGATTATGTCACCCATGAGTTTCTGACTTACATGTTAGTTCACATTTAGCCTTCCATGATTCATAAAATATAGGTACTCCCACCAGCTTATGGTTCCAGTGGTTTCGGCTCCAGTAAGCTGGTCTTGTCAGGAGTTGACTTGCCTGTCTTTCCAGATATCAGCTTCATCCTTTGCCCTGTGACCTCAATTCTCTGCTAATTCCGAGAAAAGTTGTTGATTTTAAGTTTGTTCAGCCTTTTTTTGTGTAAGAACAAGGGTGAAGACTTCCAGGCTCTCTATGTGTCAGAGCTAAGCCTGAAGTCTCTTTTTTATATATCATCATTTTTCCCTTCCTCCTGAATCATTTCTATTAGCGTACAAATACATTCTTGATTCTGCCATTTAATAAACTTTCTCCTCACTCATTTTTTTTTCTCCCTTTTTGTGTTAGTTTCCTAGAGCTTACTTAATAACTTAAAAGACTGAGTGGCTTAAAACAATAGAAATTTATTTCTCACAGTACTGGAGATCAGAAGTCCAAATTCCTGATGTGGATAGGACTATGATGCTGCTGAAGCCTCTAGGGAAGGAGCTGCTCAATGATTTTCACCTTAGTGGTGGGAATTTAAAATAGAACAGTCCCTTTGGAAAAAGTTGGGTAGTTTCTTAAAAAGTAAAACACAAATTTGCCCCATGACTAAGCAACTTCACTCCTAGTTATCTACTCAAGGGAAATTAAAAAGTCCATACAAAGACTCACACATGAAAATTTATAGCAGCATTATTTATATAGTAAAAGAAATAAAAAAGAAAACATTTATCAAATGGTGAATGAATAAACCAAATGTGGTATACTCATACTATAAAATATTATTTTGAATGAAAAAATAATTATATAATAATACATGCAATAACATTAATGAATCCTCTAAGAATTTCTCCTAAAAGAGGTCATAAAAAAACAGACTACAGTTTGTGTGATTCCTTTATATGAAATTTCTAGAAGAAGAAATCCTATAGAGACAAAAAGGAAATCTGTGATTGCCCTGGGCAGGGTGATAGGAAAAAGAAATAGCTGCCTATAGGACCAAACAATATTTTTTGAAGTCACATTATGTTCTAAAATTGGATTGTTATGATGTTTGGGTAAAACTATAAATTTACTAAAAGTTATTAAATTGAACTTTTAGAAATGATTGAATTTTAGTATAAAATTTGCCTCAATGAAGTAATTAAAAATAACAACAATAAAAAACAACATCTGGCCTCCCTGCCTTTAATCTAACAGGAACACATTATTCATATTTTTCTGAATATTTCTTCTGTATATTTGTTATCTTCTAATATATTACATGATTTGTTATTTATTATGTTTGTTCTATCAGAATGTAAATGGCAAGGATCTTTATTAATTTGGATGTATACTGAAAGCCAAGAAAAGAGTTAACATATCAATCAATATTTTTAATGAATAAATACATTCTATTTAGAAATAATACAGGGTCACTTCTCAAGTATATTATGAAATATACAATATAGATTTAAGAAAATATAATAAAAATAAAATAGACGTAAATAGTCTCATATTTTAATTGTCATAATAGGAAACTATCTATGGCCTTTAATTTCTTCAGTGTTTCAGGAAGGTTGTTTGATATTATTTATATATTTTTAGAATTAACTTTATCTTTTATGGGATACAATGTAAATTTACACATTTTACCACTCATGATTCCCATCATGCAGGTAGTATATACTCACACTATAAAATCACTTTATGTGAGTCTTTTTTTTTTCTTCTTAAGAGTCTATTTATTTATTTATTTGAGAGAAAGACAGAGAGTGTATATGAGGGAATGCAAGCACCAGCAGGAGCCTGAGTGGGTAAGAGGGGGATAGTAGAGGGAGAAGGAGAGGCAGGCCCTTTTGTGGAGAGGAAGACTGTTGAGGACCAGGACCTGAGCCTAAGGCCCATACTTAATGACTGAGACACCCAGAGGTCCCTCCGTGAATCCTTCTTATTTTAGTAGCTAGACTATATGATACACAATTACACTGAGCAATTTTTATGTCTCTATGTAGGTAGATAGAGAGAAACGTAATAGATACAGAAAATAAATGTACATGGATGTATCACTTACAGCATTAATATGAAATCCCAAAGGAAGTTAACCTAAGCAACAATATTAAGTGATTTCCTTAAAAGAGATAAAAATTTAAGCTGTATAAAATTATTTGTCAAATAAATAGTCATAGATTATTGATAGTATTTAGTACAAGTGAACTAAATTCATACAAAGGGCTTTAATATTTTACAATATAATGAAAAGAAGGCAGTTTATTCCCCCTACCCAAAATTAATTTAATATTTTTCTCTCAAATTATCTTTTCTTCTGGAAAAAAAAAATTCTTAGAAGTACTTACCACCAAACAATTGTCCAAACAATTGTCCCTTACTTCTGCTGTTACTATATCATTGAGATAAAAGCAAGGAAGATGAGACATTCATAGCACCATTTTTAAATTTTATTATTATTAGTCTGAATTTTGGGAAATGTGATTATTTCACTGAGGGTCTTATTTTCTTGGGGCCCAAAATACAGACACAGGAGTGATTCAAGTGCTACTAAATACCAAGAAACATTTTAAAGTGTAAATTTAATAGTGCAATGTGTATAGCACTGAATTAAAATTTTCATAATCCTTCTCTACATCTTCTTTTTTTTTTTAAAAATACATTCCTTGTAGGGGATGGTTATTATCACTCTCATTTTAGAGATGAGGAAACAGATATTTCCTCATTGAAAGCTAAATGGAAAGCTCACATAGCCACTTGAGCTCATATAGGATCTTGAGTTTATTTTTAACTCCAAATTTTTAATTTAACCATTATATAATATTGTTTCCAATGGAAAAATTAATATATAAATGTGGGAATATGTATTTAGTCCAACAAGACTATTACATTTTAGATATCTTTGCATTCTTAAATGTTTCCTAGGAATTTCAAACAAGGGTAAAATTAGCAGAATTCATCTTTGACTTTTTTCTTGAATAAGTTCTGTTACTTAAAATGTAGTGGGCACTAACACCATGATATTTTCTCAGAAGTAAATAGCTTTCTAAGTAAAAAAGTAATTTTAGTGTCAATAAGCAATAGTTGACATGTTCAGTATTGACTTCATGCTACTTTTAATTTAGAAATGAAAACCTATTTTCCCGAAGGACTGCCTTTATACAAAGTATCGTTTTATAAAAAAAAAATTTTTGATATACTGAGATATTAACACAGAAATGGTGATGTTAAGTAATACATTCTATAGCTCTAAAATGGTAGTAGGGTTGTGATTTCATAAAAAGAAAATTAGTTACGCAGGTAACATTATTGTATAATTTCCCACAGGATCTCTACAACAGGATTGTTTTATTAAGTCCTAAAATAAGTCACCTGCATTCACGTTAGATATAAAGTAGTGTTGAATAAAACAATATCATACAGAAGCTCAGAGTATGAGCAAAGTCATGTGTTTATATTACTATGAATAGTTATGAACTGAGGTGTTCAAATGGCTTTCCCAGTAAAGCATTGCCTCCTAATTTATTTTTATAGCAAATGGAAACCTTGTTTTTCATGGTTGGGTAGTTTGCATTCAAATGTACCAATAACTTTAAATGCAATCACTTCTACACAGCACGTTTTATTGTAGAACATAAAGGGGGGATTGCTAATGGTCTCTTGTTGGGCAGTCATCTTCTCCATCAAGAGTTCTGTCTTATTTTATTATATTTTTTGCATTTAGTATGTAAATTGGGATTTATTTCTTTAAAGAAAAATTTAATGAATCTGAAACTAATGAGATTTTAATATAATGCACAACATGTAAACTTGAAAGAGCAAATAAAAATGTTCTCTCTAGGAATCTCGGAATTTTGCCCGTTCTTTGTGGGGTACTGAACCTGAAGTTTTTCTTGAAAGATTTTTTTTTTCAACAAACAAAAAGAGAAACTACATCTATTTTTTTTTTTTTTAAGATTTTATTTGTTTATTTGACAGACAGAGATTCCAAGTAGGCAACAAGGAAGGCGGGGGAGTGGGGAGGAGCAGGCTCCCTGCTGAGCAGAGAGCCTGATGTGGGCTCAATCCTAGGACCCTGGGATCATGACCAGAGCCAAAGGCAGAGGCTTAAACCCCTGAGCCACCCAGGCCCCCCGAGAAACTACATCTATTAAAAGTACTTAGATTATGAAAACTTTACAAAGAGAAGATTTTCTATGAATAAGATATTTGTGACCATGACTGTTTTACTGATTAAATATAACAATGGAAGTCAGAACAAGTAATATATTTTCAGATATGCAATTTAAATTAAAAAAATTCTTCTTTTTATTTCAGTAAGTAGAGATTATAATTTTACATGAATATTTTTGTTTATTTTTATGGCAGGAAAACAGAAAAAATATTTTCAACTCTACAAACCCATAAGATCAAATATTATTTGTTCACATAAAGAATTCTGTTCTAAATATTCATAAATATTTGAAAAACACAACTGAGTCATTTTGTCTTAAATGTGTAAGTACTGTTTTCTATTCATTTAAAGTATATATATATATAAAATAACATTTTTTCAGACATATAGTCTTCAGTGTTGCACATATTTTTATTACATTTAACATAATAAATCTATGAGAACATGAGAATTATTTTATTATGTTTTTTATTTTAATTCCATTATAGTTAACATGCAGTGTTATATTAGTTTCAGGTATACAATATAGTGATTCAGTAATTATGTATATTACTCAAAGCTCATCAGGGTAAGTATGTTCTCTAATTCCCATCATCTATTTCACTCATCCTTACCCCCACATCCCCTCTGAGTGAAATCATATTCTATTTATCTTTCTCTAACTTATTTCACTTATCATTATACTTCTTGCTCCATCCATGTTGTGGTAAATGGCAAGATTTCATTCTTTTTTATGGTCAAATAATATTTCATCAAATGTATATACCATTTCTTCTATAACTGTTCATCTATTGATGAACACTTGGGCTGCTTCCATATCTTAGCTATTGTAAATAATGCTGTGATAAACATAGTGGTGCAGGGGCGCCTGGGTGGCTCAGTGGGTTAAGCCGCTGCCTTCGGCTCAGGTCATGATCTCAGGGTCCTGGGATCGAGTCCCGCATCGGGCTCTCTGCTCAGCGGAGAGCCTGCTTCCCTCTCTCTCTGTCTGCCTCTCCATCTACTTGTGATTTCTCTCTGGCAAATAAATAAATAAAATCTTTAAAAAAAAAAAACATAGTGGTGCATATATCCTTTCAAATTAGTGTTTCTGTATTCTTTGGGTAAATACTCAATAGTGTGATTACTGGATGGAAAGGAAGTTCTACTTTTAATTTTTGAAGGAGCTTTCATACTGTTTTTCCCAGTGGCTGCACGTTTGCATTCCCACCAATAGTGCAAGAGGCTTCCTTTTTCTTCACATTCTTGTTAACACTTGTTTTCTGTTTAGATTCTAGCCATTCTGACAGGTGTGAAGTAACATTCACTGTAGTATTGATATGCATTTCCCTGATAAAGTGAGTGATGTTCTGTATCTTTTCACATGTCTGTTAGCCATCTTGATGTCCTCTTTGGAGAAATGTCTGTTCATGTCTTTTGTCCTTTTTTTAATTGGATTATTTATTTTGTGGGTGTTGAGTTGTATCAGTTCTTTATATATTTTGGCTTGAATACTAATCTTTTATCAGATATGTCATTTGCAAATATATTCTCCCATTCAGCAGGTTGTTTTTTAGTTTTGTTGATTATTTCCTTCAATTTGTAGAGGCATTTTATTTTGTTGGAGAAAAAGTTTTTAAAAGATCTCATTTTTTCCGCTTGAGTATGATGTTCACTGCGGGTTTGTCATATATGGACTTTTTTATGTTGAGTTTTGATCCCTCTAGAGCTACTTTGTTGAGAGTATTTATCACAAATAATTGATGTACTTTGTCAAAGGTTTTCTCTGCATGTATTGAAATGATTATGTTTTTATTCTTTCTCTTATTGATATGATGCATCAGGTTGATTGTTTTGCAAATATTGAATGTCCTTTGCATCCCAGCAATAAATCCCATTTGATCATGGTGTATGATTTTTTAAAATGTGTTACTGGATTCTGTTGTTAGTATTTCGCTGAGGATTTTGGCATCTATATTCATCAGAGATATTACTCTGCAGTTTTCTTTTTTGTGGTGTCTTTATCTGGTTTTGAAGTCAGGTTAATACTGGCTGGTATCATAGAATTAATTTGGAAGTTTTCCATGCACTTCTATTTTTTGGAATAGTTCGAGACAAATAGGTATTGAGTTTTCTTTAAATGTTAGAATTTGCCTGTGAATCCATCTGGTCCTGAATTTTTGTGTGCTGGGAGTTTTTAATATCCTTGTTGATAATTGATCCTTTCAAATTTTCCATTTCTTCCTGCTTCTGCTTTTGTAGGTTATATGTTTCTAGAAATTTACCCATTTCTTCTAGGTTATCCAATTTGTTGACATATAATTTTTCATAACATTCTATTACTTATTTACATTTGCATTTCTGTGATGTTGGTTGTTATTTATCCTGTCTCATATGTAATTTTGTTTATTTGGGCACCCTTCCTTTTTTTTTTTTTTTTTTTGAGTCTTGGTAGAGGTTTATCAATTTTGTTGATCTTTTCAAAAAATCAGTCCTGGTTTCATTGATCTGTTCTATTATTTTTGTTCTGTTTTGTTTCTATTTCATCTCTAATCTCCATTATTTCCTTCCTCCTGCTGTGTTTGCTGTTGTTTATTCTTTTCCTAGCTTCTTCAGGTGTAAAGTTAGATAGTTTATTTGGACCACAACAACTAATTCTTACTTAAAACAGATGAGAAAACTGAGGTTTGAAAAGACAGCAATACCCACAGTTAAGGTTCAGTTAACTAGGAAGCAGAACTACTAAGAGTGTTATAGAATAAGGTTACATTATTGGGGTTGGACTTTAAAAATAATCCAAGGAACTGGTTAAAATAAATATAAAGGGCTGCTGCCTCTGAATCTGGTGACAGGCCTGGATCTCTGAAAGTTAGGTGGTAGTCAGGAAAAAAAAATAGCGGGGACTACAAACCAGGAACATGAGAGAAAATTGGTGCTCATTAAGACAAACTAGAGCATCTTGCAGAGTCTGTACATTTTGTACAGGGAGGAGGACGGGATAAGTGAAGCCCTGATTGATGCCCTCACTAATAAAGCGAGTCACCCGATAGTAACAATGAACATGAATTAGAGAGGTGCTTGATGCTATAACTGACCTACAGAACATAAAATGCTTTAATGTTACCTTCCAAGTATCATGCAAAATTATCTTGTGGCTAATTTTAACATACAAACGTTGGAGAAAAGAAATGTGGGAAATATAGTGCCAGCATGTTTAAGACAAAAATAAATCAAATCACCACATTCTCTTTCTTCAGTTTTACTTATATCTAAACATTTATTTTGATCTGTTTTCTTTCCTACTTCTTTGAACACAAAGTTGAGATGATTTTTTCCATTTAGATTTATAGAATTATTCTATAAAAATTACTAAAACAAAATATTTTTTAAAATCATGAAAAATGTTACTTTTGAATTATGAGTTTTAGAAATATCACTTAATGATGAGGCAATACAATAAAATTAATTTTCACCTTAAGTATATTTCCTTCAATATGTATCAGGAATATTTGGGAAAATATTTGATAAAATACTAAATCTTTCACAAGCAGAAAGCACATTATTTAATTCAGACATTTACATAAATGTATTCAGTAACAAGTTACTTGATTATTTCATAATGACTAGATCTACTTAACTGTACTAATAAAAAGCTATTTTTTATTATCAGCAAATATTGGTGTAAGTTGCATTATTTCATATATAAAATATCAACATTAATAATTTTTCATTCCTTTTTGGAATAACATTTCTAAATTAATAAATTTATTTTATGTATGTTTCCCACAATGTCTAAAGAACAAGCTTTCATATTTTACTACAGCAGATATATGGTTTGTGTTTGTAAAATTATACATTAATTCAACATCTTTTTAAAAATACCTGTCAAGATACCACAAAAGATAATAGTAAAAAACAATCCTGGAATGAGATGAGCAGGAGTTATATCTGAGAAAAATTTTCACTAACTGTAGCATTGATAAGTTAATTTATGTTCATAATCCTTAGATAAACCAACAATATCCAGGGTATTATTACTTAAGGAGAGGAGCTATCAAATCAATTGGAAAAACGCTGGTGCAAATTTTTTCATTATAAACATTAATTTTAATTACTAGTAGTAAAAATATCAGATACTTTCCCCACTTTCACTTCACCTCCCTGCATGAGGCTTATTTTCAGAAGCAGCCAAATTTATTCTACTTCATCTTCATAAGTATCTCTCTATTTACCTCTATTCATAGACTACAACCCGTTGTATATAAATTAAAATTGCTTAGGAGTTTAGGAAGAAAAACAACACATCTTAGGATTTGTTTCTTTGAGCAAAATTACTTTCTTGGAAACAAGCCTTAAAGAGTTTATTACAAGCAATGAATTAGCAGGAGGCTGAGACGTAGCAAGTACTACCGCAGCATGAAAGAAAATCTGAAACTGTATTGAAAATCTATATTCTGCTTACATAAGACAGGTTAAGAATTCTAGAGTTCCCATGCAAATCTAGAAAATGCCATGTATATCTTGCAAAATTGTATCCAGTAGTAACTGAGCAAAAATTAAAAATCTACTAACTTTAACAAGTGTACATCTGAGAAGTTAATTTGCCAGGTACAAAATGAAAATAGATTTTGCTTGTGATAATGATAGGCCATGAGTTCTTTTTATGGAAATCAGTGAAAGTGTGTGTGTATATCATGTGTATATGTATGATCAAAAATATATCTGACTATGATAGTGTAAGAAAAACCAGATTCATACTAAAACTGGACAAAAAAAACCAGAAAGACAAAACTCTTTAGGCATTGGGAAGCAAATATGGACTGTGGTCATAGAGAACTAACCAAAAAGAGGAGCCCTTTGATTTTCAGGCTTTCTGGCTGGGGAAACATTTAGAGTACAGAGCAAAAGGCAACTACCAAGTAGTAGTCTTACTGAGTTTTCAGAATAGTGATCAGATTTTAGGAGAGAGCATGGCATGTCTGAAAATTTCAGGACAAAGTTTCAGAGAATTAGGGGGCTTTAGAAGTAAAAACAAACAAACAAACAAACAACAACAAAAAAACATCTCCATAAATGGACACAGGGATCTGTTGAATCCTTCTTGAAATACAAGAAGACAAGACAAGAAGACAAGAAGAATGGGCAAAATACCACAACTTTGAGTGAAGAATGACCTGAAACATTAACTGAATGGTTTCCAGAGTTCATCATAGCTATGATGAACTTGAGTTTCAACAAGCTGGAGAAGAATTTAGCAATCCTCCATGAGAGAGATTCCTTGATATCATGGCTAAATGCTCATTAATGTCTAGGGTATACCAGAAATTTTCTAGCACATCATTAATACAATAATTGAAATTTAAGCTAACAATTAATGAGTTGCCCATCAGAAAAAAATATGAATATTCTTCAGAAGAAGATAAAAAATTGAGATATTCAAATTAAATTAAATGTTAGGCACCTAAATATTATTTGACATTTCAAAAACAATAAAATGTAGTCCATAAAGGACAAAATATATCAGTCCATAGAAACAGATCCAGAAATGAGATGAGGACATAATTAGAAAAAATATTTTTTAAAAAGTATTAGTTACATTCAAATAAGTAAAATGTAAACATAATGAGAAGATTTCTGGAATATATGAAAAGTAGAACTTCTTTTTTATTTTATTTTATTTATTTATTTGACAGACAGAGATGACAAGTAGGCAGAGAGGCAGGCAGAGAGAGAGGGGGAAACAGGCTCCCTGCCGAGCAGAGAGCTGGACGCAGGGCTCGATCCCAAGACCCTGAGATCATGACCCAAGCCGAAGGAAAAGGCTTTAACCCTCCAAGCCATCCAGGCACCCTGAAAAGTAGAACTTCTAAAGATGAAAACTATGACATCTGGAATTAAAAATTTTCAAATTTAAAAATTGGGATTAACTATTGCTGAAGAAAATCTTAACAAATTTGAAGACACAGCATGTACTAGATAAAATGGAGCATATTGAGAAAAAAATATATATATGTATATAAACTTATATTTCCAGTGATCTGTAAAATGATTACAAATACTCTAACAAAAATTAGTTTAAGGGTACAGAAAGAGAGAAGTAAGTGTGCATAAATATTTGAGGAATTTATTGGTGAATTTTTTTAAATTTGATGAAATCATAAATTAATAAATCTAGAGAATTCAAGAAAATCCCATTAAGATAAGAACATGGAAAACAACTTTAAGCCACATAATACTCAATTTAGAGAAACTTATGATGAAAGGAAATCTTAAAACACAAATTTTAAAAAATCATTATATATAGAAAAACAGACATATTTATATATTATATTTCTCATCAGAAAGTGTGTAATCCAGAAAAGGATGGAATTATACCTTCTAATACTGAAGTAAAATAATACTGTTTATCCACTCATATATGCATAAATGAAAGATCAAAAAATGGTATATATGTGAATAAATTTTTTTAAACTGTATGCCTCATCTTTATTATTATCATAAATAATTGACTATGTTCTAATTTTACTGATGCTATGTTAGGACAGGACTTTACCTCAAAATACTAAAAATATTCTCCAGAAACATGCAAACACATGTTAGACCTTCAAATCACATTTATTTATTTGTTTGCCTGTTTGTTTTTGTTTAAAGATTGCTTTGTTTGTTTATTTGTTTTTGATAGTGAGCATGCATGGGGAGAGATGAAGGGAGGAGCAAAGAATTACAAACAAGCTCCATTGTGAGCATGGCTCCAGGACCCTGAGATCAGGACTGGACCAGAAATCAGAAGTCAGAGGCTTAACCAACTGAGCTATCCAATGTCCCAAATCACTTTTAAACACTTCCAACAAGACAAAATTATTGGCAGGCAATTTTTCAATGTATTTAGGTCTACTGTACTTACGAAAAGAAACCTAAGGTCAAATATGCATAAATATAGATTAAAAGAGAGTACACTTTATTATTATCACTAGCAAACTTATTTCATTGTTTATGACATCTTTGGGTGACTGCTGAAGTTAAACCCATACATATTCAATTTTGCATGTATTTTCTTTACATTAAAACAGTCTCAAAAAATTTTTGCTCCAAATTTTTATTTGTTTTCAGCAGGTCATAATTCAGTCTTCAAAAGTAATCATGATTTTTGAATAAATGGACTACATTAAGAATATAATGAACAATTTGTGTTGCATATGCCTAAGAGGGATTCTCAATCACAAGACATTCGGGAGGGGTTGTTTTGAACAAAAATTCATTGGGAAAGAGCACGAGTCCATGGTGTTGATGCTTAATCATTGGCTATGTTGGAAGGGTGGTCAATTTCTTGTGGGAGAGGCAAAACAGTTCTCCTTCCTACACATACATAATTTGTTTATTTTTGAGGTGATTACCCAGGTTGGATACAATTCTTTTTCAAACATCAGAAAGCTGGCTTTAAAAAATACATATGCTTTTCATGAAAAAAAAAAAAAAATCTGTCTTTGGGATTCTGACCAAAAAATGTTCCTGCAGACACATATGCATCCTAAATTATCATATGATTCCCTACATTGAAATTACATGATAATTGGAACTGGTTAAAAAATGAACATTTGTCCAACACTTTTATTTGTGTTCGATAACTTCTGGGTTACTATAGATTATTGTCTCTCTTACTGGCCCTGACAAGGACACACTAAATAAAATTTGTAAATGTCCAGAGATAAATATATGGGCATTTGTTTTAATTAATGTGATTCTGAGGAAGACTTATGTGATAATTTGGCTGGATAGGGGTGAACAAATAAGAAAAGGGACTAATAGAACACTTGGAAGCCCAGTTGCTGTCCTTTATATTTCCATATGTAATGCAAGTATTAATCATCCCTATATAAGCTACTCTGTAACAGTATGTCTATTAGTAACATTATACAATTTACACAATTATCAGTATAGAAATGGCACTGAAATTGAAGTCAACATATTTTATCTTGATACATTTTTGTGTATGTCAAATAAATAAAATTAAATGGGTTCAATTAGGTGATTAATGTTAATGTTCATTGACAATTCCACTTAATTCCTTATTTGGTATGTTAAATTTAGGGGCAATATAAATCAAAGCAATTTTTCTTAACAGGATATATCCTGTAGGATGTTATTTCCAGAAATAAAGATGTTTCTCTGAATAAAAAGAAGTCTAAGGAATTTGCGAGACATTCCAGAATTCTATCAGCTTGGTAGCTTAATCAACTATCTATGGTAATACTTCATATACCATTCCTGTCATTATTATCATAACTAGTTTTATGATTGTTATTGTTATTATTATATTAAACAGATTTATTTACCTTAGTCTAAAGGAAAACTATTATATCATTATGGATACTGACCAGACTTAATTATTGCTTCTGAAGACATATTGAGAAAACCACAGAGACAAATTAATCTAGATAATTCAATACTAAGGAAACTGCTAATTAGTATGTGACTAATTTAGCAATTTGTTAAAGTACACAGAATCCATTGAACTGTGAGCTATTTTAAGCCTGGTATATTCTTGCCTTTATTGTGGATTTATTATATTGACTTTTAAGTTGCCTAATATTGTTGAAAATAAGTTACTCATAAGTAATTGTTTTATTAGTACAATTTGACCATTATAATTTTTATTCAACTCTCCATACCCTTAAAACATAACATAGATTCATGAAATGAAATAACTTAATAGTATCATAAATGTTAACCAATATTGCTTATTTTATGGATTCAATTACTAAATAATATGAATAATAAGTTTTATGTATATAGGTAATATTCTATGGATGTTTATGTTATTTGCTATTATTCTTCATATGAATATGTAGTTAAATATAGGTAAGATGTATTGATAGTTTCATCTCAATGAAATAGTTTCAAGAATACACTGTCTTACCTCATTTTTTTTTGTTAATATAACATAAATATATAAAGAACTTGTGCACACATCTGGACATTTTTTAGAAGTCTGCTTTAAATGTGTAGATTTGCAGTATTGTAATTGAATAAGAGGTGAAAACAAACAGGACCATCTTGAAAATTTGTTCTTCTCATTGAAAGTAACCTTAATTAATAGGACACCTAAAATCCACAATTGATTGTAGCTGATGATGCTTTTTACTGGTTTAATGGTATCCCCATCACTTTTTGGTGTTGCTCCCTTTGTCTTCTATGTCTCAATTCCCATCTAAGAAATTCCTGCATCTGATACTCATAACTGTTGAGCATGTGAACATTTGTGATGTAAAAGTCTCACATTCTTCCCAGTGGTATGGGCATTTAGCTAAGTAGACACTTTTGGCACAAAGGACAGTATCATTAGTGGTTTCTGAATAGGAGTTCAAGATCTAAGTGAGTCTTCACACTTTCTCCAGTGTGTTCTTATTTTGTTGAAGATCATAGGAGACTTGTGGTGAGAACATCTCAAGGGCTAATAAATATAAAGTTTAGCAATTGTAAGATAGGTAACAAAAGACACCCTAATTATTCCTGTTTCCTTACATTTTACCAAGACAAAGATATATTTAAACCACCAAATATTTATTGATCTCCTGTTACAATCATAGATTTATCACATTTAAAAAGGCATGAACTTGGGGTGTCACTCAGCACCTGCCTTCAGCTCAGGTCATGATTCTGGAATCATGGGATTCAGCCCAGCATGGGGCTCTCTGCTCAGTGGAGAGCCTGCTTCTCCCTCTCCCTCTGTCTGCTGTTTCCTCTGGTTGTGCTTGTTCTCTCTCTCTCTCTGTCAAATAAATAAATAAAATGTCAAAAAACCCTATGAATTCTACAGTGAAAAAAACTTGACTTTGGAAAACATACACAAATGTGCACAAATATTCAAATGAGATATACAAATGAAATTAAGACAACAAAATAAAGAAACCAAAACTTTATAGTAATTAATTCATGTAATGATTTCATTGTAGCTTTAGAGAATCTTGAGTATTAAGACTTTTCTTTGCAAGTTCGTCTCTTGATTGATGTCAGTATATTCATTTCAATACTTTGTTCTTAAATGTAAGTTTAATTGAAAAGAAAAACAGATTCCTTGAGTGTTTTCCATTTAGATATGTGGAAAGATAATAAGAAATATAAACTTTTCATCTATGAGAAAGCAGGACATTTTTCTTCTAACTATTTTTCTACTGATAAATATCTATTATAGCAATACGTTAATTTTGTCTAAACTCTGTCATCATATTTAAAGTCCATTTTTTGTTTTATTAGTAAACACTGTTTTTAGTTTCCACCTTGTAGGGTTTGATGTTTTAAAAATCTAGAGCTTCATATCAATACATCTAGTTTGCAGTTGTATGTACTAAGAATAAATAGATTTTTATTAACTCTTATCAGAAGGAAAAGCACAACATAAATTAGTCTTATTTTGATTTTAATATTTAGTCAGTGTATTTTCAGAATTTTAATTGCCATTTTGTTAAGTCAAAACAAAATTGTTTACATTAACTCTAATAAATAGATGATATACAAATTTAATAATTGATGACAGTCAACTAGACAGCAGTGGCAGGCTGGCTGGGGAATTCCCAAATGAATTATAGAAATCTGGTAGGCATCAACATTTCGAAATTGTTGAGTTAGTATGGATTAATAGTAAAAATGAGGAAATTAGGCAACTCTAAATCTTTCCAAGTGGAGCTGGTAAAAACAGACAACTGCATTGGTACTAGATTGTCTGATTATTACACACATTTCTCCAGTATCTGTACACTATCTGTCCCTCTTTTAACCTTGTATTTTAAGTCTATTTCTCAGCAAAACTTGACTTACTGATTATTTTTCCCTGATGGGAATAAATTCCAATTTAGCAGGATATTTGAGAACATAAGAGAAATCTTGTTACTAGTTAAACCTCATAATTAGTTTCCATTTGTTAAAAAAGATAAAAATGAGAACTGACATTTTGAGGGACATGGTAAATACTAAGAGTTAGAGGACAGGATTTTGAAAAGAGTAGTCTTAAGTAAGTTTTATTAGAAAAACTAATTAAAATTAGCCACCTAAAGGGATATTTGTCTTAAATAAATTTTAAGTGCATAAATTATATGTATTGCAAATATTTCTCAAAGTTTGGCATTTGTCTTTATATGTTAACCTGTAGTTTTGCTCTTTGGTTTTTTTAGCCATTTTTTAAAAATTAATTTTAAAACTCCTAATTTCCTCTGGAATTTTGAGGCATAGGAAGTTTTTTCTCCTTTTGAATATTTTTTAAAATTTCTGTAATGAAAACTTTAAAAGGACTGTTCCTATTTGAAAAATAACAGCTAATATATCTGAAAAATTCCTATGTGCCCGCTTCAACACTAAGTATTTCACTTGGATTATCACATATATTCTTTATAGTGCAGTCATAAAATGGATTATTTTACTGTTCCCTTTTATGTAAGAAGAAAGAAAGGGTCAAAGATTTAAGTTACCCCAAAACTATCTTGCTAAGAAGTGGCAGAATTAGAATTTAGAACCTCATGTCTATTTCCACAGCTCACCTGAATAACCTCACCCTACTGCCCCATTGTACTTGAAAATAGTATTTTTAGCAAGCTACTGATGCCTGTTTATCCACTTGACCTCTCTTGGACTGAGAGTAGTGTGTTACATTCTCTAATCATCAATGTATTTTTTTTTTAAGATTTTATTTATTTATTTGACAGAGAGAGATACAGTGAGAGAGAAAACACAAGCAGGGAGAGCAGGAGAGGGAGAAGCAGGCTTCCCATTGAGCAGAGAGCCCGATGTGGGGCTCGATTCCAGGACCCTGGGACCATGACCAGAGCCAAAGACAGACACATAGACATGACTAAGCCACCCAGGTGCCCCTCATCGATGTATATTATAGGACTCCTTTATCTCCTTAATTGTCTGCTTTATGTAGATAATTACTTATTTAGTACATAGATAGTCATAATGATTATATTTTTGTTATATATTGTGGACTTTAACATACAGTGTCTTTGGTTGGTGGAAACCCAGTCCCTGCTTTCCTGTTATTTACATTTGTTGGATAATGTCCTACTCAAGACCTCCTTTCATTGTTTTTCGTTTTTTAAATCACTATATTAGTCCTACCTTATTTACATCTCTCTTTTTAAGTTATTGGTTATTACCTTAGGAAAGTCTTGCTATGTCTTGAAATCTTAGTAGAACAAAAGTTTTTGGTAACTTTGGTATAGTCATCTATTATTTTTCAAAAGTTATGCTTTCAATTTCTCTGTTTCTTTGTTTCTTTCTTTCTTTTTTTAAATTTCTTTTTCATTTTTAATTTTCTCAGTTCCTGGCTGTCATTCCAAAGTGATGCTTACAAAAGCCTTTTGTGGAGACAAGGAATGCATTTTAGGTAAAAGTATTTCCTTAAATGGTATACACTTATGTAGTGTTATCAGCAGAAAAGCAAATACTTGCCTTTAAGATTATAGAATAGTGAATAGTTTTCATATTACTATTCATAGCTTTCAAAAAATTGACACATATATTTCAAACAAAACCCAGTATCAATCTCTGAAATTTTAGTATGCTCACAATGGAGTTTTCAAATGTCGGTGTGCTAAATATAACCACATTAGGAAGCATGCCAGATTTATTAATAGAGTACACCAAATAAAGGTATAAAAATAACCTACAATCTTTAAATGACAATAGCTTTTATCAATCCTAACTAGATTAAGAGTAATATATTTTCTGAATGTTTATTCAAATGTACTGAATATAAATAATGTCTAAATTTTTTTCAAGGGCCACAAGAAAATGCACTGTTAGATTACAAATAAATTTAATAGAGAATGTATTTTTCATTAACTTAGCATTTTTGCACTTTCTCTTTATTACATTCTTTTGCCTTTGCTTGTAGTTGCCTTTGCTTATATTAAATTCAGCAGCCAGGATAAGGATGATCTAGGAATGGAAAGCACCTTATCAAAAATTCAGTTCTTACATTTTTCTTTTTGTCTACTGTGTTTGATGTGATAGATACATAGATGTAATATAAATAATAGTATAACAAAATAATAATAATAAAATAATAAAATATTAATAAATATCAATACATATATTAAGATATAATGCAATAATAATAAAATCAGCACTAAAGCTAATTTAAACAAAGAGAATCCACTGTTATTACATATTAAGTATAAACAGATTGAATAGATGAATGAACTTTTGTTCTGGAAAGTAAATTCTCCCTGTGTGGTTAGACTGCTCTTAATTTAGTACAAGACTAAAAATAATATATCCAAAGATTATCTTGCCAAAAGTGACATTAGCCAATTTACACTTTATAAGGTATTTTGCCACAACCATAGAAAGTAATGAATTTACAAGGCTTCTTATTGATCTGCAAATTCACCAGCAAAGCAAGTGACAATTCACCTTAAGTCTAATAATGAACACCTAGCTTTTGGCTATCAGTAGGAACAAAAATCCACATACTCAACTTTCACCTCTTATAAAAAATAAAACATCAAAGTCATACACTCAAAAAACAAATTCCTTTTTAGTATCCTAATGGGTTTCATAAAACATTACAATGTACTTCATGTACATAAATCATTATAGTTTATTTCATTTTACCATAATTTAAAAATCTTATGTAAATATTCTGATATTCAAATTGTTTGAAGACAGACTTACTTTTTTTTTGAAAGATTTTATTTATTTGACAGAGAGAAAGAGCACAAGCAGGGGGAGTAGTAGAAGAGAGAGAAGCAGACTCCTCACTGAGCAGGGAGGCCTATACAGGGCTAGATTCCAGGACCCTGAGAGCATGACCTAAGCTGAAGCAAGCACTTAACCTACTGAGTCACCCAGGCAATCCAGGCTTACTTACTTTTAAAAATTTGTAGAGATCTTATAACTCTAGGTAAACAAATGGCAAAATTTGAATAGCCAAACATGGCTTGAAACTTAAGCATATTAAATAAAACAAGGCTTTTTTTTTTCCTTGTAAATTAGCTTGTTAAATTATATTGCATTTTAGGCAAAAAGTCCAAAGAGCTAATAGTGTGTGAGAGAAGTTTTAAGCTATATGTGATGAAGTGAATAATTAGATGTAAATATAAGTGGAGACAGATCAGAGAACATAAAAAAATTGAGTTAAATTTATTAGATTAAGTGTTTAGTAATCCAAACAATATATTTCTGTATATAAATGTTAAAGAAAGCTCAACAACATTCATACTGCAAGGAAAAGATAGATGAATTTCTAAATAAATATTGAAGTTGATTCATACATGTGAGTCAATTAAAAAGTTCTTATGTGTTCAGTATCCAAACATAATGAAAAAGAATCTCAAGCTAGACTCAAATGCTGAAATAAACATAATGAATGAGACAAGAGATAATCAACTTCCAAATGTTGGAGAAAATGACTTTCATAGAATTGAAAAATCTACAAATAATTAAATTGGTTTATGTAGTCTGTACTTATAGACGTAGAGTAGCAGATAGAGTTTTTCCCTTTAAATGTTTGCCTCTTTGGATCCTGGATGATTCATTTCTCTACAGGAACTCTACTGTGGGTAATCTTTCAAAGTAACATTGTGACCAAGCCAACATGAGTTTGCTCCTTGGTGAGTCAGAACTTGTAAATGATAGTCATGGCACAAAGAAAACTTTATTTGTAGCAAATAAGAAAATCACTGAGAATGGCTTCCAAAGCTGTGGCTCCCCTAGCAAGGGGGAATGGATTCCTTTTATTTAGGGTTAGGAGGAATATTTAGATAGGGAAGCCTTGTCCTTGTGTATCGAGGACATAAGGCCACAATGCACCTTAAGGAAACATGCCTATATACATATTGTATTAGGTAAGGCTTGTGCTTCTCCTTGGGTGGAGATGTTAGTATTATAATGAGGTAAAGGTCCTTGTTGGTCATTCCAGAGGTCACTCCATGGTCCATCTGTGCAGGAGAAATTCAGGGGTTAAGCTCAAACTTGTCTGGGTGGTCTGGGCCAACTGGGAGGTCTTATCAAGACAATTGTTTTACTCAAGAGGTAGTTTTGCTTTCCATTTGTTGGAGTTAAGAAATAAGCCAGAAAGAAGAGCTTAAGGAAAATTGTGGGACAAATGTTGGTGGGTACAAGCAGGTGGCAGTAAAGGGAGTCTAGCAGGTGATAGCTTCTGAGCAATGAGAGTGCTTTGGTTACCCTATTTTGTGATACAACTTATCGTTTATCATTCATTCTAGATATTTCTATTTCATGATGCTTTATAGTTCTATTGATTCTGTGTGATTCTGCAATCTATATTCTATTATATTCAATCTATATTACTACATATTACAGTATATATAACATATATTACTATGTTATATCTATTATTTATCTATATTATGTCTATCTATCTATAATCATGCTTCTGCAGGATTTATGATTATACAATGTGTATTATATGATTCTGTATTATATGATGTTATTATTCTATACTAGAAAGTCAGGAAAACAAAGATACTTGGAATCAAATGGAGTGTCAAATAAGTGGTTATGATTTTTTGAAAATAATCTTTAGGGGATAGGGAAGGACACCCAAAAAGGAAATAATCTTTATACATGTGAAAAGGATCATAGAACCAGGATTATCAATTCCTACTCACAAAACTTTCTGCATTAGTTCAGAATTATCCTTCCTACTGATATTACCTGTTAAGTATGCCAAATTCATTTACATAGTAGTTTGCAATTTCAAAGTCATTCTAGGCATAAAATCATGAATATTTTGGGGCACCTGGGTGGTTCAGTGGGTTAAGTCTCTGCCTTCAGCTCAGGTCATGATCTGAAGGTCCTGGGATCGAGCCCCACTTCAGGCTCTCTACTTAGTGGGGATCCTGCTTCTCCCTCTCTCTCTGCCTGCCTCTCTGTCTACTTGTGATCTCTCTATCTCTCTCTCTCTGTCAAACAAATAAATAAAATCTTTTAAAAATCATGGATATTTTAAATTATTCAACACTGTAGGGGTGTCTGTGTGGCTCAGTGAGTTAAGCATTCGACTCTTGGTTTTGGCGCAGGTCATGATCTCATGGGTTGTAAGATAGAGCCCTGTGTATTTCTCTTGCAAATAAAGAAAGAAATTTTGGGATCCTGGGCAGCTGTCAGTTAAGCACCTGCCTTCAGTTCAAGTAATGATCCCAGGGTCCTGGGATCTAGTTCTGCATCAGGCTCCTTGCTCAGTGAGGAGCCTGCTTCTCCCTCTGCCTACTGCTCCCCTGCTTGTATTCTTTCTCTCTCAGACAAATAAATAAATAAAAATCTTATTTAAAATAAAATAAAGAAATAAATCTTAAAACTATTCAACACTGTAGAATCCAATGTGTAATGGCATATGAGAAAATTTATCATTTCTTTACTAGAGATAAAATGAAAAGATTGATCAAAACAAAAGTAAATGAGAAAAAACTATACCAAAAAGCTTTTAGATTCTGTTGATTATATTGTGAAATTTTAAGAAGCATATTTATAGTAATTTTCAGACATTGTATACATAAATTATTACCACATAATAAATGAGTATAATATTATTGGTAAAGTGAGGGAATGGATTATGTACTAGAAAGTCACTCAGTTATAGTAGACATCACCTAATTTGTTAAAAACAGTATTTTGAAAAATAACAGGGAGAAAAAAATGATTTTTGTCTTACCCTTAAATGATTATAACAACTAAAATTTAAAAAGTATTTGTAAATCATAATTTTTTTGCCAATAGTACCAATTAATTTTTTGACTAATATATATTATTTAAAGTAGAAAATATTCAAATTTTCTATTATTTCTGAAAGGCAAGTAAAATTCTTTGCGATCACATATGGTACTGTGTTATAAATTTTAGTTATGAATCTAGATAGAGATCTGCACTCAGTATTTATAAGAAAGCAATTTACTATGATCACCAAATGAATATTGGGAATAAAATATAATATTTTTAAATGAATAAAAATTACTATTTTTTATTTTTTGAGAGAGAGAGAGGGAAAGAGAGAGAGAGAATCTTAAGCTGGTTCCACACCCCATGCAGAGCCCAACCTGTGGCTTGATCTTAGAATCCTGAGATCATGACCTGAGCCAAAATCAAGAGTCTGATGCTTAACCAACTGAGCCACCCAGGCACCTCTATATGAATACAATAATACAATACAATAGTATCAACTTAAGTTCATTTTTAACAAATTTAGCTTTTGAATGGGGCTCTGCTGATTTAAAATACTCCAGAAGTTTGTGTGTGTGTGTGTGTGTGTATATATATATAATTTATATATATATATAAAAGAATGTGATTTTAATAGTCTTTTAAAATAATAAAAATATGATTATGTAAATAAGACTAAGCTATACCTAATAAAGAGTAAGACTTTGTAAGATGAAACATTATATACCTAAATACATATTTACTTAAAGGTAGCTCTCAGTAGTATTATTAATAAATAATAATAACTAATAATTATTAGCATTTACTATATCCTAAGTACAGACTGTTGAAAGAATTTTCTCTTTGTAAATATGTGTTGTTTCCTTTTTTCAGAAGTAATATATACTATCCTCTCTTTTATATTGTTGTGTTTTGTAATCTGATTTACTTTATAATGCTTTTAAAATACATGAAATTAAATTTAATCAATTCCTCATTTTTCAACTTCATATAACACTGACAAAACACTGAATGATACTTTTTTTCCCCCCTTATCTTAAATGCAGGGAAGCCATCTAGTGTTTGGAGAGATAATTTTCTATCTTCCAAAATTACTACATGAGAGAATTAATGTAGTCATACTTCTAGTTCTAAACCCTGCATTGTGGTCTTCTAACTATGTGAAATTCATGAATATAACTTTGATTAAAGTTTGGTCTGGTAATTCAAAAATAAATAAAAATTATACTGTAATGTCTTAGGAAGCATATATGCAGCTTAATGCCATTTGGACAAAACCAATACACAGGATTAATATATGTCTTGAAATGTGTATTTTGATATTTTTCTAGTTCTAGGAACCTGTATTTTACCTAAAACAAAACAGCAAAACCGTATTCTGAAATTCCTGAGCCAGCACTGGATTCATTTAATGTGAAAGTGCCTAGTCTTTCAAAGAAGATGACTGTGGTCCAGGAAAAGGCAATGCCAGAGGAGAACTAATGTTTCTTGAGTCACAGATCTGTGCTCCTTTTATATCAACACTTGGCCTTCATGCTGCAAAAAACAAAACAAACATGCAAAAAACTATGAGGCATTTCACTTTGTAACTGAATATTTCATTATGTATTTTCTCCTTATTTTAATGAATTATAAGAATGCGTAGTTTTGCAACATTGTGTATTTTTACAATTCCTCAATTTTAAGTTTCTCCACTATAGAAATCAACTCTTAACATTTTTCTTTTCTCTTTACCACTATCCTTGAACAGAGAGAAACCTAATTTGCACAATCTATTCTAAACAACAACAAAAACAACAACAAAAAAACAGATGGTTTGAGATGACTGAATTCTCAAATCGCTAATTATAAAAAACGGCCACAACTTTCTTGATAGTCATTGAAATATTCATTTTCTAATTTTCAACATTAAGAAACTATTAAAGAAAATACAAAATGATATTTATGATATTTGTGTTAATTAGTATTTTTCTGTTCCTTTGTTAAGCAACTGCCATGGTTTAATTCCTCAGCTGACATCTGTCCAGAGGAATTCTGTCCATCTGTTTAAATCTGTTTTAAAGAGAATCATTTGAGAAAATGAACTTATAATAACACATGGTAACTATGGATTTTCCACTGCATTGATCAACTTAGGGAAATTCTCTTATGCAAATACAAATGCTCACAAGACTTCCAGCATGGCTGTTAGGAAGACAGCAGGGAAATCAGCCTCCTCAGCCAGTGTGATTGTGTGCACCCTTCCCAGTCTTACTAAATGGCCTAGTATTGGTTCACATATACATTACATGCTTCTCTTGAAAAATATAAAGGATTTTGTTCATTGGTTCTTATAATGCTTTAACATTTACTGTTTAAAATGGTATTTATGTTTACATTAAACAGATGCAAACTCATTGGACAGGTAGAAGGCTGATTCTCTGAACTTAATAGAATTAAAATGCCAAACAGGCCTACACAGGGAGAAAAATGATAAATATAATCTTGTAATAGAGTATATAGTGCCCAGACTTGTTTGACTTTCCATTATCACTCAATAATGACTTAGGTTGAAAATGAAACAATATGCAGTAAGAGTATTTTACAATTTGTGTTGGGACATTTTTGTATCTTTGAAATCTTAATAGATATGTTTAAGTCTTTTTGAGAATGTAAGACTGTGGAAGAATTATATGCATTATTTGCCATTGTATATGCAGTTCCTGGCAAAAAAAAAAATGGTATATTTGATGTATTGATTCTTCTACCACCCTTCCCCTTTACCTTTCCATTTCTATAAACTAATAATTGATATAATATTGATTAGCAGGAGAAATTCAGCATACTTTTTAAAATATTTTTATCTGTTCTAGTCTCTTAAATGTTGAATTCACTAAATAACTCTTTTACTAAAACCATAATTGATGTAATATATTTTATATATATATTTTAGATATATATTATATAATAAATATATATATTTATTATATAATATATATATATTTATTATATATATATATATAATAAATCCAGAGAAAGAGATAAAGAGAAGGAGGGAAAGAGAGGGTTTATTTAGTATCTTGGAACAAAATTGGTCCAAAATAACATCCAAAGTAAGTACCTATGATTTGGAATGACTTTAATATTGAGGCAAAAATCCACTCTATAAATATACAGAATAAAATTTTTCAAAAAAACTGAAACTTAATATCATGTCACTGTTAAATTCAACATATTTGACCTTTTTTCTTTCCTCATCCTCATTTTTTTCACTACATTTCTTGCCAGTTTTGACTATCATCTTTTTTTAATGTGTTATCAATACCCTTGTTTAAAATATTACCTATGAGAAATATTTTCTATATCTTTACTTTGAAAATAGATGATTTGATGTGAATTTAGGGATCTCAAGTTGTACAATGACAAGTTCCCCTATTATTTTTGTCAAAAATATCCTCTGGGGGCGCCTGGGTGGCTCAGTGGGTTAAAGCCTCTGCCTTCAGCTCAGGTCATGATCCCAGAGTTCTGGGATCGAGCCCCGCATCGGGCTCTCTGCTCAGCAGGGAGCCTGCTTCCCTTCCTCTCTCTGCCTGCCTCTCTGCCTACCTGTGATCTCTATCAAATAAATAAATAAAATCTTAAAAAAAATATATCCTCTGAAGCACAAGAAATGTTACACATATATTTACATATGTAATATTATAGTATATATATTATTATCAATCTTTCTCTATTTTAAGGTAAGTCAGTTAGTAGAAAGACTTTACCACATTTTATGGCATTTTCAATTATTTTAACTTAGATAAAGGAGTTAGAAATACTGTTATAGTGGGGTGCCTGGGTGGCTTAATGGGTTAAGCCTCTGTCTTCGGCTGAATTCATGATCTCGGGGTCCTAGGATCGAGCCCCACATGGAGCTTTCTGCTCAGCAGGGAGCCTGATTCCCCCTCTCTTTCTGCCTGCCTCTCTGCCTACTTGTGATCTCTCTCTCTCTCTTAAATAACTAAATAAAATCTTAAAAAATACTGTTATAATAGGTTTATTTTTTATGGAGTATATCCATAAGAAAGTTGCACAAAATAGTGCATATGTAAGCATATCTATTGGGGAATATCATTTAGAGTGTAGTTCTAATTTCTTTCTTCTGGAGAATAATACATAACCTTGTTTGTGGTTCAATATTAGTGTTTTACTTTTATAATATACCATGATTCAAAGATAACATTTTGTTAATCAGCATGATTTGGATATTGAAATATCCTTATTTCTGTCTCTCTCAAGTTGTTAAATCAAGATGATGATAATTACACACTTTTTCCAGATGAATCTTAAAAAATAATTCAATTAGAATTAACCTTCCAAATTAGAGACATATCCCATGTACATATATCTCTTCAACATTTTATCTTTTTTCCTTAGGACTTACTATGATAATTGTTATTTTACTTCTTTATGATTGTTTTATCTCACTGATAAAGTTGAAGCTACTTAAGAAAAGGATTTGGTAATTATACTTGCCCTGATATTACTAAACCTAAAACATAGTAGATGTGTAATACAGTTTGGATGCCCAATAAATATTTACTGAATGAATGAATGACCTGCCTTCTGCTATATGCCTAGGAGTTGAAAGGTTATTAAATCATTAGCAGTCTTGCTCCAAGTGGACATAATAAGATAACAGATAGAATATACCATATTGTCTTGATGACGACAGCTTTGTAATAGAGCTTGGAGTCTGGAATTGTGATGCCACCATCTTTAGCTTTCTTTTTTAACATTCCTCTGGCTATTCAAGGTGGTCTTATCTGGTTACATGTAAGTTTTAGGATTATTTGTTCCATTGCTTTGGAAACAAAAATGATGGGATTTTGATTGGGATTGCATTAAATGTGTAGATTGCTTTAAGTAGCATAGACATTTTCACAGAATTTGTTCTTCCAATCCATAAGCATGGAATATTTTTCCATTTATTTGTGTCTTCCTCAAATTCTTTCATGAGTACTTCATATTTCTCTGAGAATAGATTATTTGTCTCTTTGGTTAGGTTTATTCCTAGGTATCTTATGGTTTTGGGTGCAATTGTAAATGGTATTGACTCCTTAATTTCTCTTTCTTCTGTCTTGTTGGTGTATAGAAATGCAACTGATTTCTGTGCATTGGTTTTATATCCTGACACTTCACTGCTTAATTCCTGTACAAGTTCTAGCAGATTTGGAGTGGAGTGTTTTGGGTTTTCCACATGAGGGAAATAATTACAAATAAAAATAACAGTCAAGAGTGTACTCCTGCTCTGATTGTTATGTCTATCCTATTCAGAGAGTGTCTACATGTCTGTTTCCACTAGTAAGACTAGATAATCCCAACAGCTGGTTGTCATCTATAAGGAGTCACTGACATTCTGTGTTATACAAGCTTTATTTATCTTGAGAAATATATATCTGACCCATCAATTTATCCATCACAGGATAAAAAAATAGGATGTTGGATGTTTTCACTGGGAAATAGTTATCATTTCCTTTGTTCTCACCTACATGCAATATAACTACTCTGAAGGTTTTTAAATTTTTATACTGCATGCTTAATTAAATTGAAATATTTGAATGGGCTTTTCAAGGATTAAATTTGCATTCAATAAACATTTATTGAGTGCCAAATATGTATCAAACATGATTCTAATATAAATTAATAAGGAAATTATCATTATTTGCATTTAATGAGCTCATTTTTTATGGAAAAAGTGTAATAGATGCTGATAAATAAACTCAATGAGAATCCAATCAGCAATACTATTAAATATTTGTTTATTTCATTCCAACCTAAAATATACATTGCAATGGCATGGTATAATTCCTCACAAATTTTATGTTAAATATCTATTAGGTATTATATATTACTTAAGTAATATATATTTAAACATATATACTATATATTTATATATCGGAACATAAATAATTCTACTGTGTATATATTTTAAATATATGACATGTTTATATATTAAAAATACAATATATGTTGCAGAGTACACACTTAGAAATTTTTATTTCTAAATAATTTAAGATATTTAGGCTTAAGATATAATGTCAGAAGAAATATTAACTGAAAGTTAATACATCATTGTAAGAATGAGAACATTATCAAGTTCCCCATATTTAGATTGTTTTAGTAATAAGTGTTGACATTTTAATTTCACATGACCTCAATTTAAACTGCCGCAGTGTATTAATTTCTATATTGCATGAAAATACCAGTAGAAAATAGAGAAATTTCAGACAAGTTGTTGCAATAATAATCAACTTGCTATATGTAAAATTTATTCATAGAAATGTCATTCACTTAGGCTTCAGAATCTCATAGTTATTTTAAAAATGAAGAATGTACTTAAAAAGAAAGTGTACAGATACCTCCACTAATGAGTAAAAAGTTAAAAGAAACAACCGTGTTCCTTTCTAAAGCTTATTGAAGCATTTTTTTTAAAGATTTTATTTATTTATTTGACAGAGAGATCACAAGTAGGTAGAGAGGCAGGAAAAGAGAGAGGGGGATGCAGGCTCCTGCTGAGCAGAGAGCCCAATGCAGGGCTTGATCCGAGGACCCTGAGATCATGACCTGAGCCGAAGGCAGAGGCTTAACCCACTGAGTCACCCAGATGCCCCCCTCCGAAGCATTTTAAATTATTGTGCTCATTGTCTTATGTGTATGTAAAGCCAGCTATTTGGAGGAGGCAGATGTGGTGCAGGTAGGCTGGATCTGAGAGCTCGAGGGTAGCTCCCACAAGTGGAGCCTCAGAGGTCCTCAACTTCACATACGATAGAAATCAAATGGGAGCTGGAGAAAGTGGAAATGGTTTACTGAATAGTGTGAGTGATAGAGAACAGCAGATGGAGTGTCAGGGAGACTTGGAAAGGAGAGAAGAATAAGTTTCATTGTTGCTTGGAGCTAGGGCTTTATAATAAAAAAGGGTTTAGGGTATGTGTGCCTCCAGGAATCCAGGGTAGGGTCTAATCAAAGGCGAGCGTCAGGTGAACAACAGGTGTTATTCTCTTTCTTTCACTCTCTCTTTCTCTCTCTCTCTCTCTCTTTTTTTTTTCCCTACTAACATATAATGTATTATTAGCCCTAAGGGTACATTTCTGTGAATCGTCAGGCTTATACACTTCACAGCACTCACCATAATACATACCCTCCCCAGTGTTCATAACTCAAACACCCTCTCCCTACACACCACAATCCTCAGTTTGTTTTGTGAGATTAAGAGTCTTTTATAGTTTGTCTCCCTGCCAATCCCATCTTGCTTCATTTTTTCCTTCCCTAACTCCCAACCCCCCCACTTTATCTCTCAAATTCCACATATCAGGGAGGTCATATGATAATTGTCTTTCTCTGATTGACTTATTTCACTCATCATAATACCTTCGAGTTCTAGCCATGTCATTGCAAAAGGCAAGATTTCATTTCTTTTGATGGCTGAATAGTATCCCATTGTATATTTATACCACCTCTTCTTTATCCATTCATCTGTTGATGGACATCTAGGTTCTTTCCATAGTTTGGCTATTGTGGACATTGCTGCTATAAACATTCGGGTGCACATGCCCCTTCAGATCACTACATTTGTATCTTTAGGGTAAATACCCAGTAGTGCAAATGCTGGGTCATAGGGTAGCTCTATTTTCAAGTTTTTGAGGAACCTCCATGCTGTTTTTCAGAGTGGTTGCACCAGCTTGCATTCCCACCAACAGTGTAGGAGGGTTCCTCTTTCTCTTCATCCTCACCAGCATCTGTCATTTCCTGACTTCTTAATCTTAGCTATTCTGACTGAGATGAGGTAGCATCTCATTGTGGGTTTTGTTTTGTATTTCCCTGATGCCAAGTGATTGCAGCACTTTTTCATGTGTCTGTTGACCACCTTGATGTCTTCTTTGCAGAAATGTCTGTTTATGTCCTCTACCCATTTCTTGATTGGATTATTTGTTCTTTGGGTGTTGAGTTTGATCTGTTCTTTATAGATTTTGGATACTAGCCCTTTATCTGATAGGTCATTTGCAAATATCTTATCCCTTTTTGTAAGTTGTCTTTGGTTTTGATGACTGTTTCCTTTGCTGTACAAAAGCTTTTGATCTTGATGAAGTCCCAGTACTTGATTTTTGCCCTTGCTTCCCTTACCTTTGGTGATATTTCTAGGAAGAAGTTGCTGTGGCTGGGGTCAAAGAGGTTAATGCCTGTGTTCTCCTCAAGGATTTTGATGGAATCCTTTCTCACATTGAGGTCTCTCATCCATTTTGATTGTATTTTGTTTGGTGTAAGGAAATGGTCCAGTTTTGATCTTCTGCATGTGGCTGCCAATTTTTCCAACACCCTTTGTTGAAGAGACTCTCCTTTTATCTATTAAACATTCTTTCCTTCTTGGTTGAAGATTAGTTGACCATAGATTTGAGGGTATATTTCTGGGCTCTTTATTCTGTTCCAATGATCTATATATCTGTTTTTGTACAAGTACCATACTGTCTTGATAGTGACAGCTTTGTAATAGAGCTTGGAGTCTGGTATTGTGATTCCATTGACTTTGGCTTTCTTTTTCAACATTCCACTGGCAAATCAAGGTCTTTTTTGGTTCCATATAAATTTTAGGATTGCTTGTTCCATTACTTTGAAAAAAGAAAATAAAAAAAGAGAGATGGGATTTTAATAGGGATTGCTTTAAATGTGTAGATTGCTTTAAGTAGCATAGACATTTTCATAATATTTGTTCTTCCGATCCATGAACATGGACCATTTTTCCATTTCTTTGTGTCTTCTTCAATTTATTTCATGAGTACTTTATAGTTTTCTGAGTGTATATTATTTGCCTCTTTGGTTAGGTTTATTCCTAAGTATCTTGTGGTTTTGGGTGCAATTGTAAATGGTATTGACTTCTTAATTTCTCTTTCTTCTGTCTTGTTGTTGGTTTATAGAAATGTGATTGATATCTGTGCATTGATTTTATGTCCTGACACTTCAATGAATTCCTGTACAAGTTCCAGCAGATTTGGAGTGGCATCTTTGGGGTATTCCACATAAAGTATCATACATCTGCAGATCGATAGTTTGTCTTCTTCTTTGTCAATTTGGATGCCTTTAATTTCTTTTTGTTGCTGGATTGCTGAGGCTAGGACTTCTAGAACTATGTTGAATAGCAGTGGTGATAATGGACATCTCTTCTGTGTTCCTGACCTTAGTGGAAAATCTCTCATTTTTTCTCCATTGAGAATGATATTTGCTGTGGTTTTTTCATAGATGGCTTTGATGATATTGAGGTTTGTACCCTCAATTTGTACTACACTTTGAAGGGTTTTGATCAAGACCGGATGCTGTACTTTGTCAAATGCTTTTTCAGTATCTATTGAGATGATCATTTGGTTCTTGTTCTTTCTTTTATTAATGTATTATATCACATTGTTTGGTTTGTGAATGTTGAACCGAACTTGAAGCCCTGCAATGAATCTCACTTGGCTGTGGTGAATAATCCTTTCAATGTACTTATGGACCCTATTGGCTAGTATTTTGGTGAGAATTTCTGCATCTGTGTTCATCAAGGATATTGGTCTATAATTCTCTTTTTTTGATGGGATCTTTGTCTGTTTTTGGGATAATGGTAAAGCTGACCTCATAAAATGAATTTGTAAGCTTTCCTTCCATTTCTGCTTTTTGGGACAGTTTCAGGTGAATAGGTATTAATTCTTCTTTAAATGTTTGGTAGAATTCCCCTGGGAAGCTCTCTGGCCCTGGGTTCCCTTCCCGTTTTTTGGGTGATTTTTGATGACTCTTCCAATCTCCTTACTGGTAATGGGTCTGTTCAGGTTTTCTATTTCTTCCTGGTTCAGTTTTGGTAGTTTATATATCTCCAGGAATGTATCCATTCCTTCCAGATTGTCAAATTTGATGGTGTAGAGCTGCTCATAATATGTTCTTATAATCGTTTGTATTTATTTCTTTGGTGTTGGTTGTGATCTCTCCTCTTTCATTCATGATTTTATTCATTTGGGTCTTCTCTCTTTTCTTTTTGAGAAGACTGATAAACTTGAGAAGTTTATCAATGTTATTAATTCTTTCAAAGAACCAGCTCCTATTATTTTGTTGTTGTTGTCATTGTTGTTTTTGGTTTCTATTTTATTGATTTCTGCTCTGATCTTTATGATTTCTCTTGTCCTACTGTGTTTAGGTTGTAACTTTCCTGTTCTTTCTCCAGCTCCTTTGGTGTAGTGTTAGATTGTTTATTTGAGACCTTTCTTGTTTCTTGAGAAAGGCTTGCATCACTATATATTTTCCTCTCATGACTGACTTTGATGTGTCCCGTAAGTTTTGAATCATTGTGTTTTCATTGTCATTTGTTTCCATGATTTTTTTTTAAATACTTCTTTAATTTCTTGGTTGACCCATTCATTCTTTAGGATTTTCTTTAGCCTCCATGTATTTGCGTTCTTTCTAGATTTCCTCTTGTGATTGAGTTATAGCTTCAGAGCATTGTGATCTGAAAATATGCAGGAAATGTACCCAATCTTTTGGTACTAGTTGAGACCTGATTTGTGACCCAGGATGTGATCTATTCTGGAGAATGTTCCCTGTGCACTAGAGATGAATGTGTATTCTGTTGCTTTGAGATGGAATGTTCTGAATATATCTGTGATGTCCATGTAGTCCAGTGTGTCATTTATTTCCTTGTTGATCTTTTGCTTGGATGATCTGTCCATTTCAGTGAAGGTAGTGTTAAAGTCCCCTAATATTATTGTATTATTGTCAATGTGTTTCTTTGATTTTGTTCTTAATTGGCTTATAGAGTTGGCTGCTCCCATGTTAAGGGCATAGATATTTAAAATTGTTAGATCTTCTTCTTGGACAGACCCTTTGAATATGATATAGTGTCCTTCTGCATTTCTTATTACAGTCTTTGGCTTAAAATCTAATTGATCTGATATAAGGATTGCCACCCCAGCTTTTTTTTTATGTTCATTAGCATGATAAATTTTTTTCCACCCCCTCACTTTAAATCTGGAGGTGTTTTGGGGTCTAAAATGAGTTTCTTGTAGACAGCATATTGATGTTTTTTGTTTTGTTGTTGTTGTTTTATCCATTCAGATACCCTGTGTCTTTTGATTGGGGCATTTAGCCCATTTACATTCAGGTTACCCACTGAGAGATATAAATTTAGTGCCATTGTATTGCCTGTAAGTTGACTATTACACTATATTGTCTCTGTTCCTTTCTGGTCTACTACTTTAAGGCTCTCTCTTTGCTTAGAAGACTCCTTTCAATATTTTCCATAGGGCTGGTTTGTTGTTTACAAATTCTTTTAGTTTTTGTTTGTCCTGGAAGCTTGTTATCTCTCCTTCTATTTTCAATGATAGCCTACCTGGATAATCTGCTTGGGTTCACTCTCAGGAGCTTTTGTTCCCTGAACACTTTCTGTAGAGCTCTGGAGGACAGGAATGAAAATTGTGGCTTCCCAATATCTGGCCTGGTGGAGCACAGAGATCAGGGCTCTGTATTCTTGACTGCATTTTTTTTTTTCTCATTAGTGCTCTGTATATATCATGTCAGTTCTTTCTGGCCTGCCAGGTCTCTGTGGGTAAGTCTGCTGCCAAGCTAATATTTTTACCATTGTATGGTACAGACTTCTTGTCCCAGTGTTGCTTTCAGCATTTTCTCTTTGTCATTAAGGCTTGTATGCTTAACTATTAGATGATGGGGTGTGAACCTATTTTTATTGATTGAGGGGGTTTTCTGTGCCTCCTGGATTTTGATGCTTGTTCCTTTTGCCATATTAGGGAAATCCTTTACAATAATCTGCTCCAATATACCTTCTGCCCCTCTCTCTCTTCCTCTTTCTTCTGGAATCCCAATTATTCTAACGTTGTTTTATCTTATGGTTTCATCTTATGGTTGTTTCATCTTACCTCTCAAATTATCCTCTTGTGGTCCAGTAGTTGTTTGTCTCTCTTTTGCTCAGCTTCTTTATTCTTTGTCATTTGGTCTTCTATATCACTAATTCTCTCTTCTGCCTCATTTATCCTAGCAGTAAGAGCCTCCTTTTTTTTTTTTTTAATTGAACCTCAATAATAGCTTTTTTGATTTTAGCTTGGTTATATTTTAGTTATTTTATTTCTCCATAAAGGGCTTTTATTTCTCCAGACAGAGTTTCTCTATCTTCTCTGCCTTTTTCAAGCCCAGCTGGCACCTTGAGAATCATCATTATTAACTCTTGATCTGACATGTTACCAATGTCTGTATTGATTAGGTCCCTAGCCATCTGTACTGCCTCTTGTTCTTTTTTTCTTTTCCTTTTTTTTTTTTTTATGGTGAGTTATTCCACCTCGTCATTTTATCCAGATAAGAATATACGAATGAGAGTAAAATACTAAAAGGGTGGCAATGGCCCCAGAAAAATATATGCAAACCAAATCAGAAGAGACCCCAATTGTAGGGAGAGGAAAGGGGGTAAAAAGAAGCTTAAGAAAAATTAAAAAAATATATATATACATATATAGAGAGAGAGAATTTGAGAGAGAGAGTGGTGAATAGAACAGAGCTACCTACTTGATTTTGTGTGTATTTTGGTCTCTTAGAAGAAATTACCTCCCAAATTTTTAAAGAAAGAAAAACTTTCTTGCATATATATATATATATATATATATATATATATGCAATAATAAGGGTAAACATGATGAAGGGATGGAATATGACTGTAAGGATGAAAATTTTAAAAAAAATTCTAAAAAAGGAATTGGTAAGATAAGTTGGCTAGAAAAAGAAAGTGCAAAGGATTTGCTGAGGATGGAGACTAGAACAAAGCACTGCTAGATTTAAGGTATATTTTGATGTATTAGAAGAAATTGTATCCCAAAATTTTTTTTAGGAGAAAAAACCCTATAAGTATCAAAAAAAATAGTTATATACAAAGAAGGATAAAATATGGCTATATATAAATAAAATTCAAAAAATATTTTTAAGAAAGGTATTGTTAAGATAAATGTTTAAGAAAGTTAAGAGAGGAAAGAGGAAAAGTTAAAAAATTAGAATTAGAAAAAATAAAAAAAATTAATTTACTTTGGCAGTCTAAAGAATCATGGGGAGAAAGTCATGAATTCCATGCTTTGCTTTCCCCTCCTCTTGAATTCCACTGTTCTCTTTGATCAGTGAGCTTGGTCTTTGCTGGACGTTCTTACTGATCTTCTGTGGGAGGGGCCTGTTGTAAAGATCCTCAATAGTGTTACCTGAGGTGGAATTGTGCCGTCTTGCCAGGAGCCAGGCTAAGTAATCTGCTTGGGTTCACTTTCAGGAGCTTTTGTTCCCTGAACACTTTCTGTAGAGCTCTGGAGGACAGGAATGAAAATTGTGGCTTCCCAATATCTGGCCCAGAGGAGCACAGAGCTCAGGGCCCCTCTCCTCAGTGCATCCTTGGAGAAAACCATTCAATCACTTCCATCTCCCTGGCCTCTGGCTGTGCTCCAAGCTCACCCAGCCTGTGATCAAGCATTTATGTCTCTGGCACACAGCCCTGTTTGGAGTCTCCATACCCAGGAGATTCCCTGCCATTCTGCTCTTCTGGTGGAGGAAGGTGGGTCTACCTGAATCTGCCACTTATGGTTCCCTGCTCTAAGAGAAGTGGTCTGACTGTTCTGTGGATCACAGTTTAAGGTAACCCAAGCTGAGAGCTCACTCCTCATCTCTGTCTCTGTAACTAGCTTCCCCACTCTGATACCTGTGAACTCTGCAACACTCAGATACCTCCAATCCTTCTGTGACCATGTGGGACTTGAGACCACACTGTCCCCACGAAAGCTCCACCCCTGCTTAGCTTCTGGATCAATGTCCCTCAGTGGAGGAGACTTTTAAAAGTTCCACTTTTGTGCTCCATTGATCCACTGCTTGCTGGAAGCCACACACTACCCCCTCCCCCACGGTCTATCCTCCCATCAATTTGGATTCACTTCTCTGCACATCCTACCTTTCAGAAAGTGGTCAATTTCTGTTTCTAGAATTACTGCTTTTCTCCTCAATCTCCTGTTGGGTTTGTAGGTGTTTGGAATGGTTTGATAGCTATCTAACTGAACTCCTGCTACCTGATGTCATCTCAGTCTGCTACTCCTCTGCCATCTCGACTCCCTTCAATAGGTGTTATTCTATAAATTAATTAAGGTGGAGATACTGATGCAAACATCAGCTGAAGTTAATGTCTTGTAAAATGCTTGAGGCCTGGTTCTCCTTAGGTGTTATCAGATGTCTGGGCCTAGGACAAAACTCAGAGAATAGTTAATTTTCTTGCTTCACCTTGATGCAAGAATATAACATCTTTTACTTATTCAGCAACAAAAAATGGAACAAGGGTAAATGGGGCCTAGCAGAAAAACAGCAGAGATGGAACTTTCTGATAATAAAAATCCAAGGCAATACAAAGGCAGTGGGACAAATATTTTGAAAACTTTTTTAATCAGATATATTTTATTTTAATTTTTTCAACCATTCTTAAGGACTAAAGAATGAAAAAAATAGTATGCCATAGTCACCAGCACACTTAAAAGACAGGAAATTGTGTCTACCAAAGCAATTTATTAAATGCTATAGATGCTATTAAATGAAATAGCACTGAAACCAGTTGAAGGTGAAAATGATAGATACATGCCATTTAGTTTTTGACATTGAAATAGAGAAATGCAATAAAATCAATATTGAGGAATGCCAAGAAAGCCAAGTACAGACAAAGGCCAGGAACTCCTAAACAATTTTCTTCAAAACCATAATTTAATCTTGTATTTTCTTCTAAAATGTTATTACATTATAGTATTATCTTTATTAATGAATTATTCAAAAGGGGATTTCACTTTTCAATGTTTGCATTGAGTTGATTTTTTGTTTGTTTTTTGTTTTTTGTTTTTTTCTCGCTGGTCTATGAGATGAAGCGAGTGTTATGGGTGTCAGGGTATATTAGCTAATTAATTTTATAAGACATCATGAAAAAACATGATTCAAGAGCTTGGATGCTTATCTTAATATTTTACTGAACTATTTCTAAGCATTAAAAAATAAGCAGAGTAAGTATACTATAAGTATACTACGGATTAAAGAATGAGTGGAAACAAAGCAAGAGTTTGGACCTATCTAAATACATAGTCTACTCAAGTCCCTTAAAGTTAAAAACAATATTAAATATAGTGGGAGAAAGAATGCATGCCATCTAGAGACCAGCAATTATGGAGAATGAATGCCTGGTAGATTCAAAACAGAGGGAAATCATAAAGACAAAGTAGAAGCCACCACAGGGCAATCGGTGGCACACTGCAGGAAAAGACCAGAGTGAAGATAATGGTAGATTCAGAGAAATGACTCCCCCAAGTTAACACGTATAAAAACAAATAAACATACAAGTAAAAAAGTGGTTATAATCAAGATGGTTACAAACTAAACAACTTCAGTGAGAAAAGAGACCCCCTCAGGCTCACACTCTTAGGAAAGTAGGACCCTTTGCAGTGTGGATGTGGGCCCCAAAGTGAAATAGGGAAGTGTTTGAGAACATCAACACCTACAGAATGGCAGAAAGAAACCATTCAAATAGGGAAATAGACAAATGCCCTTCATCACCGAAGCAATGGCCCCAAGGCTAAAGCCCTGAGGAATAAAAAAAAAAAAGGAAATACGATCCATTAGATAGTAGAAATAACAATAAGCTTAAAAGTGGCAAAACAATAAAACAATAATAGTGAAAATAATAATATGGTTATCTGCAACTACTACTATTGACTGAACACTTATCTCAGGCTTAAATGCTTGATTTGCTATTAATATTTTTAATGCTCCTAACTACCATAGGAGATAAGTACTATTTTTTTTCCAAATGTTGGCTGTGAGAAAATAAGATGTAGATAGTTAAGTAATTATCCTTAATTATATATATATTAGTTACAGATAGTTTGACTACAAGGGAAGGGAAACAATTAGGTCAGTTAACCACATTATCTACCAACAAGAGGTAACAAGAATTGGGGATGCTATTTGAAACCAGGCATGTGATCTTCAGTAATAGATAAAAATAGCCACATGCTATTAAGTCTTTAAAAAATCTATTATTGGTAAAGAATGCCGTATTTTCAGACAAGAAGCAGAGAGAAAATGTTTATATCATTTTATCAAACTGTTATACTCAGAATGTATTATTTTTTATAAATCAGTATGAAAAATAGAAACCAGTCCATAGATAATTAGTTCTGCAAGATACTAATCTTTCTAAATATTCAAGATACTTGCCTTAACGTCTTTTAAACAACATTTCTCAAATCTTATTCACCCTTAATATTCCTGAATACACACCCAAACCCTTGAAGTTATGTCCCAAAATGATAGTATCAAATGCATCGTAGAATAGGAATGTTTAAAAAAAAAAAAAAAGTTTGCTGAATAAATTTTGGTGTCAATCCATTAGCAACTGTTAAAATAGAAGATTATACTTTTCAAAATCTATAGATGGGTTTATCAACACTGTCACTATTAATATTAGTATTATTTTTATGGGAATGATATATGCTTTATCTGAAGGTTAAATTGATTTCTATTTGGCATCACATTTTGAAGAAAGGTGTACTTTTTTTCCTAACTACAGGTAGGTGGGAAAGACAGAGTTCTTAATGAAGTGGATACTCGACGAATGGTCAGGTCACTTGAATCCTGCCCCTAGTTGCATTGCTTTTTAGCTTTGTGAATGTAGGTGGAAAATAAGGCACATATTGGTTATTGTTTGTTAACAACTTATAGATTGCTTTAACATATATTAACTTATTTGATCCCCACACCATGAATTAGATATCATTATTATCTGTAGATTATCTGTATCAGGTTTAAAACCTAAGCTTAGAGAACTTAAATACTTTTACCAAGATCTCATGTGTGAGGAAAGGTAAACCCAGAAATAATTTCAGAATTTTGGAGTCAGATACAGTGTTTTGTTTTGTTTTGTTGTTGTTTTTAGAGAGAGAGAATGAGCTGGGGGTTCAGAAAGGGAAAGAAGGAAAGGGAGAGAGAGAGAATCCCAAGCAGGCTCCATGCCTAGCCAGAGCCTGAAGTAGGGGCTAGCTCATGACCCCGAGATCACGACCTGATCCAAGGTCAAGAGTATAACATTTAACCAACTGAACCACCTAGGCATCCCATGACATAGTGTTTTTATTTTATTTTATTTATTTTGTTTTATTTTATTATTTTATTTATGTTTAGTTAGCCACTGTATAGTACATCATTAGTTTTTGCTGTAGTGTTCAATGATTCATTAGTTGTATATAGCAACCAGGAACAGTTTCTTTAATAGAGCATACCATTTCTCATTCTCATGTTGGGTGTGCAAATCAAATGAAATACTAAAACTAGAGTAATATGTAAACTATTAAAATATAGAAAACAGAGGCTTAATTATTTTCTTAAATAATTTTTAAATACCAATCCTATATTATAAAATATTTAGTTGATTTTAAAAGGCTCATTTTGGGGGCGCCTGGGTGGCTCAGTGGGTTAAAGCCTCTGCCTTGAGGTCATGCTCAGGTCATGATCCCAGGGTTCTGGGATTGAGCCTCACATTGGGCTCTCTGCTCAGCAGGGAGCCTGCTTCCTCCTCTCTCTCTCTGCCTGCCTCTCTGCCTACTTGTGATTTCTGTCTGTCAAAAAAATAAATAAAATCTTTAAAAAAAATAAATAAAAGGCCCATTGTGTATAACCATTATAAATACAAAATCAACTAATAACAATAATATGCAAACTATTACAGTATAAAAAGAAATGTGCATGTCCCCTTTGCCAGTGCCATGCTCCCTTTCCATTCTCCAGAATCTCCTGTAAATCTGGAATCACACACTCACATTGTTCTATGGGAATCTAGTTATTAAAAATGTGAAATTCAGAAATTTCTATCTAATAAAATGCAATTATGCATTACTATCTGTGATACCAGAAAATGAGTCAGGAGTCCGAGGGTAATATATTTAATATATTGTGTCTTAAAACAAGCAGGCAGCAAGTAAATATAATTTTCCACATTATTTCTATAAGTTATACATGCTTTTTGAAATGAATTTATAAATTATAAATTCTGAAAACAACTTACAAAGATCTGAACTCTTTAAAATACTGGCCCTTCTTTTGAGTTTTTCACATCACACTGGCTTTTTTATTCTTAGTGAAGTTTTCCTTTTTTAAGATAGAAGAAATGAACTGTAAAGATTTATAGACTATGTCACAGGATTCTTAGAGATTGCTGTTTCCTTTAGATTGCTTCTTTTATGAAAACATTTTTCTTCTATGTCCCAATAAATTTATTTCTTCTCACTGTGGGTGTGTGTATATATATATATATATATATATATATATATATATATATATAATGTGTAGAATTCGAAAATTTTTTCTCACCTTATATTTAAGCCTAGGAATACTACTATAACTACACAAACACACACACATACATACACAAACATACACTGCCCTGCTTTAGAAGCCTATCAACAATTTTGACCACTTTTTAATAGAAATAGGCATAATTGAAAGAAAAATTTAAAACCTTATCAGTTTTAATAACCTTGGAAATGGGATCCAGAAAACTTAAAAACAAAAATAGTTTATTTCTTAAACTTTATTATCTTCTGTTGATAGTACTGGATTTTTGAGAACCGAATTCTATTTTTGAAAAACAATTACAAAATAACTCAAATTAACTTTTTGTTAAATATACAAGTCTAGGGCACCTGGGTGGTTCAGTGGGTTAAGCCTCTGCCTTCTGCTCAGGTTATGATCTCAGGGTCCTAGGACTAAGTCCCACATAGGGTTCTCTGCTCAGCAGGGAGCCTGCTTCCCCCACCTCCCTGCCTGCTTCTCTGCCTACTTGTGATCTCTCTCTGTCAAATAAATAAAGAAAATCTTTTAAAAAATTAAATATACAAGTCTATTTATGTAAAATACACATTAGAAGATATATCATACAAATATATTTATTAGAAAAAAATATATATTTATTAGAAATAATAGCATGTTTTATAGCATCTTTGCTATAAAATATATTTATGTGGGAGGATATAAGATATATTTATGTAGAATGTACACTGTAGGGGCACCTCGGTGGCTCAGTGGGGTAAGCCTCTGTCTTTGGCTCAGGTCATGGTGTCAGGGTCCTGGAATCGAGCCCCACATCGAACTTTCTGCTCAGCAGGTACCCCGCTTCTCCCTCTGCCTGCCTTTTTGCCTACTTGTGATGTCTCTCTCTCTGTCAAATAAATAAAGATAATCTTTAAAAAAAATACACTGTAGGGCGCCTGGGTGGCTCAGTGGGTTAAGCTGCTGCCTTCAGCTCAGGTCATGATCTCAGGGTCCTGGGATCAAGTCCCACGTCGGGCTCTCTGCTCAGCAGGGAGCCTGCTTCCTCCTCTCTCACTCTGCCTGCCTCTTTGCCTACTTGTGATCTCTCTCTGTCAAATAAATAAATAAATAATCTTAAAAAAAATACACTGTAAAAGACCTATGCTTATAGTACCATTACTATACTCAATACTACATACACGTTCTCTCTAATTGCAATTTTCATAAGAAAACACAAATATTTGTCACGATAGTAGGAACAAAAATATATATTTGTGTAGTTTTATTTTTTTTATATCATGCCTGAATATTTTCTGTTAAAATTACTTTTGTTTGTTTGTTTGTTTTGTTTCCCATCTTATGAATAAATCTATGGTGGTTTCACATATGATTCTGGATATAAGACATATTAAGGCTATTTTCAAATGAGAGGTACTTAGCTCAATAGTATATAAACTTGTATATAATATAATTGGCTACTGCTTTAGATAACATGTACTTAATAAGTGATTTGCCAGGACAAGTTATATTTCTCCTCAGCATTAAGTACCTTGTCTTATCCAATTTGGTAAACTATCCAACATTTTGTAACCACTTAACAAACTCAAGTTGACCAGTCAGAATAAGTTAAAATTTTGAAGTTAGATTTCATTGCCATAACATGAAAGCATAATTTAATACTGTTACTCAGTAACAGACTATGAGATAACTGAAAGACTCAGTATATCTTCCCAATGCTCTAATAGGTATTTGTAGCATTATTTTTAAAGAAAATTTCTTAATGGAATGAATCTATATATTAACTGTTGGATAATCAACTTTTATAAATAGACTAAATGTTATTTTGTGTAGAAAAACAAAGTTAAAAAGTTAAGATTGACTTTTTTTTGTTTGTTTTTTAAAGACTTCATTTATTTATTTGACAGAGAGAGACACAGTGAGAGAAGGAACACAAGGAGGGTGAGTGGGTGAAGGAGAAGCAGGCTTCCTGCTGGGCAGGGAGCCGATACAGAGGTGGATCCCAGGAACCCAGGCTCCCCTAAAAAGTTAAGATTTAATTAAAGGTGTTATTCCTTAACAATTAGACATTTTGTATTTAAATATAATTAACAAAATAAAGTTGGTAAATTTTACCACAAATGTAGATTTAAAAAAATGTGTTTTTGATCCCTTATGCTTTTCTAGTTTTCAAGCTACATTCTTATTTTATATTTTTGCTATAATCAGAATAAGTTTATCATATTCTCCTCTTGATGTTCCTGTCTACTCTCCATATTTATTTTCATCCTTTTAGGGATATGATTCTGAGGGAAGGATTGCAGTGTTCTCTGGCTCCTGGTTTCACATATATATTTTTTCTCTATATGTATTATATAATATATATATATAATGTATATATGTATATGTATCATATATAATATATATAATATATAATATATATATACACACACACACTATCTCTTTATCATGCTAAAGCACACTAAGGCAAATACATATATGTATTATATATGTGTTTATTATACATACATATATTTTGTTCCATGGAAAAGTGGAATAGTTTTGAGAAACAGTTTCAACTTCTCTACTGTGGTAAAAAAAAAAGAAAGAAAAATCTGTCAATTACTATACATGTTCAACATAAACACATGGAACATGATCTAATGAATATTTATAACTGAAAATAAAATTTAAAGTAGTTTGTGATATGAGCATTAGAAATGTGATGCAACATTATTAATCAAAAACAACATCAACCCATGTGTTTAGGAGTTTAAGAGATTCAACTTCAACTCAACTTTAAGCATTTTATATATACTTAAAATTAAATAAGAAATACCAAACCTTCATATCTGATACAAAAATGACTTAGTGGAGCCACTGTAATTAATACAATTATATGAGACAAATACTTTAACTAGGATGGTCTATCAGGGATTAAATTTACATTCCTCATAACAATAAAAGTGAAAAATATATAAAATGATGGTTTTCCTGACTCTGGGCATGAAGCAATGGTGGGGATGATTACCTTATAAAGGGAAATAAAAGGAAAAAACAAACAACAAACAATTGGTGATTATCCTAACATACTGCCTTCACAGAGTCTCTAGCACCTGAGGTACAGAAATGTCGAATCAAATTTAGCTAAAGATATAAATTTGTATACTCAAGAAGTTGAACTAACTTGGTGCAAGATAAATAGAAAGAATGAAAGAAAAAAAGAAAGAAAGAAAGAGAATCTGCACAAAAACATACCATAAGTCAAGCTTCTGAAACTAAAAGCAAAGAAAGACTCTTTAAAGCTCTGTGAAAGTAATGACACCTTATGCATAAGGGAAAAACGATTTGACTGAAAGAGTAGTTTTCATCAAAAACCATTGAGACCAGAAAGAAATGAGAGAATATTTTACAAATGTTGAAGATAAAAACTCTCAACCTAGAATCCTATTTTAAGTGAAGTTATTTTTGAAGAATGAAGGTGAAGAAAGACATTCTCAGATAAGGGACAACTTAGAAAATTTGTCACCAGCAAATCTATATTAGAATAATGGTTAAAGGAAGCTCTCTAAATAGAAAGGTAAATGTTTTTTTATAAAAGAAAATTTAGAATATCAGAAAGGAAGAAAAATCATAGTGAGCAAATATATAGGTAAATTCAACACACTTTCATTCTTCTTTTGAATTTTCTAAATTATATTTGGCTGGTGAAGAAAAAATGATAACACTAGGTGATATGTTTTTAATGTACATAATGCAAATATTTAAGACACATAATAAAATCGAGGCATTAAAGGAATTATTTTAAAAAAGTAATGTTCTATACTTTAAAGTGATGGAATGACTAAGCAATGAAGGTGTGATAAGTTATGTATACATAGTATAACACCAAGAGAAGACATTAAAAAAGTGTAGAAAGTAATATACCCCAAACCATTATAGATAAATCAAAATGGAATTATAAAATATGTCCAAGTAACCATAGGGTAGTAGGAAAAGGAGACAGAAAATCAGTGAGAATAAATGGGAAAAAATAGGCAGAAGATTTATCATAACAAAAATTACTTAAAAAAAGTAAATGGTCTAAATATATCAATTAAAAAAGGAGGGCAGTGTAAATAAAATAACAGCAACAATGACAATAACAACAACAACAAAAAAACATGACCCAACTATTTTCTATATATAGGAAACTCATTTTAAATATTTTCATATAGCAAGTTGGATGGAAAAAGATAAATCATACAAATATTAATCAAAAGAAAGTAGAAAAAAGCTATAGTAATGTGAGATAAATTAGGCTTCAAGGAAAGAACACTATGAGAGAGAGAGTAAATAATGCTAAAAGAGACAACCCAACTAACCAAGGAAACAAATTCTAAATGGGAATGTGGTACATAACAGAGCTATAAAATATTTGAAATTAAAATTGCTAGAACTATGAGTAGAAATAAATCCATAATTATAACTAGAGACTTCAACCTTCCTCTTTCAAAAATGGGTAGAACAACTACACAGAAGATCAGTGTGGATATAAAGAACTGAATAATACCGTTAACCAACATGATCCAATTGACATTTATAGACCAGTCCACCTAACAACAACAGGATATTCATTATTTTCAATCAACTGCAGAACATATACTGAGGTGAACAAACCTCTAATGTGAAAGAATTGAGGTCAAAACTTGTTATCTTACTGCTATGATGAAAAAAAAAATCAGCTAGGGGAAAAAAAAAAAGAAGGAAAGAAAAATTAAACATGAATATCTCTTATGACCCTCAACTCAAAAATCTTTAACCAAAATATTGGCAAATAGAATTCAGTAATATACACCAGGACCAGATGGAATTTATTCCAGGAAGCTGAATAAAGTGTTTCAACATTTTAAAAGTCAGTCAGTGTAATGCACAACGTTGACAACTATGTAAATAAGAAAAACCATGTGGTAATATACACCGATACAGAAAAATACAGATGGAAAATCCCCAAATTAATATGATGAGTTTGCTTGTAGATGTAGGGAAGGAACTGAATGGAAGAAACACAGATAAAAGTTAGGTTCTCTAAATACTATTTGGGTTATAAGCTAAACAACAGTAGTATTTTACGTTAACCTAAAATTAAATTTTAAAAACTTCTAAATATAAAACGCAGAGTGACATAAATCAGTCTACCTGTATACAATTTTTGTTAAAATCACAAAGGGATGACTAAAAATGACATTTAAACAAAGTAATTTTGATTTGCTGCCTTGTGAAACGAGAAAGAATTTTTAAGAAGTAAAATAATGTTTTTAGTAATCATATTGGTATTGCTATTATGAAAAATTAGATTTAAACGATGTTATGTTAATGTTATTAGGAACCAATATTTTTAGTGTTAGAGAAAAAATGTGATTATAATTTAGGGGTTATATGGAAATCTTAGTTCAACATTATGGTGGATTAAATATTTGATCTTATGATTTAATAAAAAGTCAATATTCCTATCAACTTAAAAGTCCTTAAAAAAAAAAAAAAGACCAACATAGTTTTAATGCACATCAGTAGGTGATTAATTTCTATGTATTTGTTCTGTAAGTTACTGGAATGGCTGATTCCAAGTCTATTGCAAGAAATGTACAAAGATCGCTAAAGGAACTGAATGGAGGAGACAGGGATAAATGCTAGGATCAATGAATACAACTTGTGTTATAGACTAAACACAGTAATGTTTTACATAAATATAAAATTAAATTTTAAAAATTTCTAAATCTAAAAGGGAGAATCACAAAACTAGTCTACCTGTATACAATTTGTTAAAATAACAAAGTATAAAATCTGAGATCTCGTGTTTTACTAGAAAACAAAATCACCAAAGCCTATTCAGAACTCTTCAAAAGGATGGAGAAGTCAACTTAGTCATTAGTCATGGATGTGGCAATTTGAGAAACTCCTCAGTGCAATCAAATTCCACTAAAAAAAAAAAAAAAAAAAAAAAAGAAAAGAAAAAAGAAAAACCAGAAAGAAAGAAAAGAAAAGAAAAAACATCAGAATTAGGGGGTGGCTGGGTGGCTCAGTCCGCTGAGTCTCTGCCTTCAGCTCACGTCATGATCCCAGAATACTGGGATCAAGTCCACAGCGGGCTCACTGCTCAGCTGGGAGTCTGCTTCTCCCTGTACTCCTCCCCACTGATTGTGATCTCTCTCTCTCTCTTTCTCTCTCAAATAAATAAATAAAATCTTCAATAAAATCAGGATTAGGTAATTGATAGATAAAAGAAATGTAAAGACCTAAAGACAATTACAGCGATATTTGTGTTAGACTCTGATTGAGTAAACAATGTCAATTGGGGAAATTTAAACACTAGAAATTATTTTTAATTTTTGGTGTGATATGATTTTGTAGTTGTTAAATATATCTATCTTCTAGACATAACTACTAAAACATTCACAGATGAAATAATGGAATATTTAGCATTATATTAAATGAATTCAGTAGGGGTCAAAAGACAGTGTATAGGGGATATGAATAGAAAATATGGGCTAAGATCCAAAAACATTTACAATTTAAAATTTCAGGATAAAAATATATTTTTATTTTACTGGCCTCTCAAGTTTTGTTTATTTGCATTTTTTTCCATATTTTAAACCTAGTTATAATGTATTAAAACCTGAGAAAGAATAATATACTTGAGACATTGTTACAGATGCATTACCAAATTATCCCAAAGTATATTAATTACTCTTAATCTAGGTTATAGGAAAAATATCTCAGTTACCTAAATAAAAAATAACCATTTGTATAAAAAACTCAAAGAGTGATCATGTTATCACAAATCATCAGCTCGTGGTTGAGAATAACTACTCATTATGCATATTTTAGATAAGTAAGCAGGGCTTAGTTTTTAGAAGGAATAATGATGCATAAGCATTATTATGTTAGGCTGAATTTTATTTTTGAAAATAAATATATTTTTTATACTCTTCTCTCATACTCATGTGAAAAAGAAGCAACATATGAAAAAATTAGTAAATGTATATTCTTACATATTTATAAATGTATAAAATTACTCCTGACCTGAAGATGTGTGAAATTATATTAGAAAATATAAAAGATCATTTTTTGCAAATGACTACATTATATTAATATATGAAACAATAATTCTGACTCTAAAGATAAATTTTTTGAAATGCAATGCATAAAAGTTCATGTTAGATTTTTCTATGTGTAATTTGACTTCAATATTTTATTTTTTTAAATGTGTAGATGATTATGAATGTTTACTTTGAGGATAATATGATTCTGAGATTTTATAAAGTACTGTCATTAAAATGTGAACTTTCAGTCTACTTAGCAAGAAGTAACTATATAATAAAATATTTTACTTATAAAATTTTATACAGTATTCATTTCACATTAGCTTATTTAGTTGAAAATTTTATATCATATATATTCTGCATATAAATTAAGCATATTTTCATTTCTCTGTAGAATATATCTCTGTATTATTCATAAGTAGTCCTATTGACAGAATAAACTTTTCTAACAAGATAAAAAATTACATTTCCGGGCGCCTGGGTGGCTCAGTGGTTTGCCCCCTCTGCATTCGGCTCAGGTGGTGATCTCGGGGTCCTGGGATTGAGTCCCATATTGGGCTCTCTGCTCGGCAGGGAGCCTACTTCCCCCCGGCCTCTGCCTGCCTCTCTGCCTACTTGTAATCTCTCTCTGTCAAATAAATAAATAAAATCTTCTAAAAAATCACTTTTCCAACATATTGCTCATACTTTTAATAACTATAATTCTTTCTAAAAGAGAATCCGTTTCTAAAAAAAAAAAATCCCATTCTACTGTATTGTCATGCAGACCATTATTAAAATTGTTCTTCAGAAACTTTGTTTTTCCATATTACCATCTATATTTGAGTTACAATAAAATTTATAAGAGAATACACAAAAGCTGACTTATCCACTGAATACTTATAGTATTTAAAGTATTAATAGAATATATAATAGGTACTAAGAATTGCTAAAATTTTGAGACAATCAAAACCCTCATTTATTTTAAACATTTACATCATTGCTATTTTGCCTGTTCTCCTAGACAATCTGCATGCAACTAAGACCTTTTTGGAGGAAGATAAATCACTGCAAAACTTTTCTCATGATTATGTACTCCCCCCCCGCTCCTTTGGAGCAGACACAAACTACTAGATAGGAAGGATATTTTCAGAAGCAGGTGTGGTGGCTGTCATGACCAGGCTCATCACTTTTATCATGGGAACTTTACCAGTACACTGCCAACATCATGATTCTACCTCTTAGTCCCTTGGAGACAAGACAGCCTATAAATTGATGGAAGTAGAACAGAAAAATAAAATGTCCTTGCTTCTGGAGAGTAGTCAAATTTACCCAAAGGTATGAATGGTCAATGCATGGATCATGATAAAACAATCCCGGGGTTTGTGAAATAGAGAATCACGATCACTTGTAATTAGATACAAATCTTTCTCATTATTTTACCCAATTTTTATGCAATTAGGAATAAAATTTGCATTACTATGTGGAAAACAAGGCCAATTAAAGTACCAAGAAATGAAAATGGCAGAATCAAGTATAATGAAATTGTTCAGAAAAAAAGATGTTTTTAAAGACATTTTTTCTGCATAAGAATTCATTTCTGTACATCTAAAATTACTGTATTAAGCCAAGTTTTTAAGTCAAATGCTTTGTTATAGAACTTTAAAGCAGAATAAAGCAATTTCATCTCATTATCACTAGTCAGCAAAGTAACATCTGTTTTGCTGTTCAATTTAGCTTCTGAGATTCAACTCTGAAGTCTTTATAAAACAAAATTATTCTATAGCTGTACTGTGCATTTTATGCATACAGAAAGCCTCTAAACTTTTAGCTTTTGAACCCTGATACTTTAATTTGTTTTTTTCTAAATAAATGTTATATAACACATAAAATGATCTGCACAAATTCCATTTTTTTAATCTGAAATCCTGGACTTGTCTGTATAAATGTATATGCAAGATAACATTTACTTCAGCAACAAAAGCGAATTCTTTTCATCCCTGTTTTCTGAGTCTTTCTAATAACATTGCACTCTTAGATCTCTTGCAATTTGTTATGCAAACACTTTGCCTATTTTTCACCTGCATTACTTTGTACAACTATTGTAAAGAAAATGAGTTTTAGGAAACATGAAAGCTAATCTGAAACTCCACTTTCTAACATGTGGCATATGTGGCTGTTTATAACTTATATGCTATAGGAAGCATTTGGGCCCTGAATACTCAAAGCAGAGAAATAAAGGAGATTATTCAGATTATTGGAAAAGGATTAGCAGTAAAATTAGGCAAAAGTGTGTGCTTCTGTACCTGCTTGATTAGTCTGCACTTCTGACTACCTGCGTTATGAAGATAACCCCATCTCTGCATTGTGTTTCATGAAGCCATTAAAAAAATTCAGTCTTTTCTTATTTTAATGATTAATGAAGTAAATAAATGTATGATGGCTTTATGGTTTTTCCTCACCAGCACAATAAAATCAGCTTCAAAAGAATTCATTATATGTCACACTGCTTTAGCTTCCTCAGTATTGTTTGTACAATTATCTTATTGCTACACTTATTTCTGAAATAAAATAAAATATCAATGCCATTTAATATATTTGTCAATAATTCCTAAATAACTGCTACCAAAAGCAAAGCTTTTTCTTTTATAAATTTGTTAGATCATACGAAACCAAGTAAAAAGGGTGAAACTGTGTTACAGGATATATGAAATATTGGCAAAACGTAAGTATCCTGCTGTCTTGATGATAAATTCAGATAACCTCAAACTTATTTTAGCTAGGGTAATTTTTATCAATCATGAAGAAGGTTGAGATGCATAAGCATATTTTGCCAGAAGCACAGACTGCTCCATACCAACAAGGCCTCGCAGGGAAGTTGTATCAAGAAATTTATCACAAGTATTTTGAGTTAGAGGAATTGAAATGAACCCACTGTGTTCATATGTGTATATGGGTGTATATTGTATATATGTGTGTATATGTATATAAAACTACACATATGGTATATACGTGTATATATATACATATCATACATATGGTATGTGTATATATGTATGTATGTATGTATATATGCATATCATATATATAATAAAACTTTAATACATGTATGAACTGGTTGGTTATTTATATATGACACAATTTGATACAGCATCTGCCTGTGCAAATAAAGGAAACTCTAATATAAATCATTAGAATTTCATTTGCTTGCAGTTAGATGTTGCTATCATTCAGCAGTATTTTTAATCATTGAGAAATATGGATTCCACTTGAAATTATTTCCTCATGTACTTGTATTTCTCTCTTTCAGAATTAAACATTTAATTGTTTACAATATCATGCACATAATTTCTATCATTTTATCCAGTCTGGTGAATAAGGAAAATCATTCATGGATTGCTCTCTGTTCATCTCTTGGACTTTTCTGAAATTTATTAATAGTTATTATTTATAAAGTATTTATAAATGCTGAGAATCTTCCAAGTATTTTATATATTGTGGTAACAAAGAATTGGTTTTGTCGCACACAAGAAGTAATCCAAGTAGAGTAACTTAGGCAAAGAAAGGTATGTTTTCCTCAATAAAATAAAACAAATTAGTCCAGAGGTAGGCATTCCAACTAGTGCATAGGGTTCCATGCTGTCATTAATGTTCTAGATAATTTCCATTTTTTGGATCCATCATTCTTAAAGCTTTGATTTTGTTGTCGAAAGATGCTCAGTCCCCCATTATCACAAAAGTATGCTGAATTTGAAAATGAGAATAGGAAACCAGTGACAGGTGATGTCAGATGATTCTGTCCTTTTTTTATAGAATTGTAGGAGTTTTCTCACACAATGACTTCTGCTTCAAACCATGTTGTTAAAAAGAACTGGGATACATGACCACCCATGTCTGTGAAGGAGGTTGGAAGATGGAGTTTTTAATCTGTCCACAACAGAATTAGGAATCTTTTAAAATAGAAAAAGGGGGGATTAAAATCTACAGTGAGCATCAGTTCAATTCTATACAGTAGGCACTAATCACAACTGATTTTTTTTTAAATGTTAGGAAAAATTCAAGTTCTACAACCAACTTATACAGCTAATAAGAGCCAGAGCCAGGACCCTAATTAATATGCTCTAATTCCAAGAGGCAAAGCAATAAACCTAGTTCTGGGCTTTCTTTCCTGATTAAAACCTTGCTGAGAGATCACACTTTACTTGTTACTAAACCTTGGTAAACAAAAATACAGTGCTGCTACTTTGTATTCCCAAACTCCTTCTGCCCAATAGATCTCATTTCAACTTATTATTTTTTTAGAATATTAAAAAAAAAATCCTACTTTTTCAGTAACCTCCAGAATCCATCTTATATTGCATTCTTTAATGTGTATTTCTGGTGTTAACCAGGCTCTTATTAGCTGTATAACTAGGTTGTAGAACTTGAATTAAAACACCCTTCATAATCCATACCTCATGTATATGCTTCTTTGGTTAACCCTTGATCTTTCAAATTAAGCTGCCTACAATTTATAGAGCTAATCCAAATCATAGAGTATAGAATCCTACATTTACTCTTTGTCTACTTAAAGTTCTGTGGTTTTTTTTTTAATTGATGCATATCTTACAGATAGTGAGATCTGCCTCTTACATTTATGGCCATGTAATGCCACTATGTTGCTTTCAGTATGCAAGTCCTATACAAAGTTCTCACAAACCCCATTGATTCCATTTCCTAGCCCATTAGAGGTCTTCTGCTCCTCATATATTTGCCTTTTCCAGAGCGAATAAATAAAAATAAAATCATGCACAATACAGTTCACATGTATAGTTGTCTTCAGTTAATAGAATGCTTAGAGCTATGTTCATGTTTTTAATGTAGTAGTAGTTCTACTCCTCATTACTGAGTAGTAGTCAGTACTATGGGTGCCCTGCAATGTTTCTGCATTCGCAATTGATGAATATTTGGATAATTTCTAGTTTGGGGTTATTAGGAACAAAGCCTATGTATGTATTCTTGTATAGGTCCTTAGATGGATTTAAAGAGTTTATTCCTCTTGAGCAAATACTAGGAGTACGTAAAACAGAAAAAAAATAAGTTTGCCAATACCTCTTTCAAGGGATCAAAGCGGCCTTTTTAAAAAATATATTTATTTATTTGAAAGAGAGAGAGAAAAAATAAACAGGGGAGGGGCAGAAGGAGAGGAAGACTAGAATTCTTAAGAGACCCCTTGCTGAGCTCAGAGCCTAAGGTGGGGCTGAATCCCTGGACCCTGAGATCATTACCAAAGCTGAAATCAAGAGTTGGATGCTCAACTGACTCAGTCACCCAGGCGTCCCCCAAAGGAACTGTTATTAAGAGACTTTTGCCCATGTACCAGATCTATCCTACTGCTAATATTTGTAAGTGAATAATCACTCCCACCTTCTAGCCTCCCCTGCCAAAATGTCCACATCTCACTCTCTAGAGCCTATGAAAATTTTCCTTGCAAAGGGAATTTGCTGATGAGATTAAGGCTTTTAAGATTGGGAGATGATCCCAAACCCTGTGAAATCACAAGAGTATGAATGAGGCAGGAGAATTAGATTACATACCAGGAAATGTTTCCATGAAGCCAAAAGGGCAGAGTGAGGTGAGGAAGAGAACCTGAACTCAGGAATGCGGGAAGACTCTAGAAGCTGAAAATGTAAGGGACCATATTCTCCCTTGAAGACAAGAGTAGGAATGCAACTCTGCTGACACTTTGAGTCTTAATTTCAGATATCCACAAATATAAACACATAAAGTTGTGTTACTTTCAGCTACTAAGTTAGTGTTAATTTATTACAGCAGCAATAGGAAACTAATACACCCACTCATTTATATATTTCTATGGCTGCTTGTGCATTACAGAGGCAGAGTTGAGTCATTGTTCCAGAAACCATAAATCCTGAGAAGTATAAAATATATACTTTCTATTCCTTTATAGAAAAAAATTCTGCAGATCCTTATCTTAAAATTAGGACTCTCTCTTCATTCCAATTTCATAAAACATTATTTCAAATATCTATTATAATACCCCTTATATTTATCAGTTTTCGTAGCTATTTGTGCATATGTATGTGTGTTCTATTATACAATGAATTCTTTAAATGTGCCAAAACTTTCTTGCATGCTTTCTTCTTCACATTAGTAGTTTACTTTCTTGCATGTATTGGTGTTCTAAAAGTATTTATGGAGTGATAAAAGTTAGAAAATATTTGGAACAAAATCTTTCAATTTATGGTTATTGTGTAGCTCTGGTTGACTCCTTGTAAGTTTTTTATGAGTTCATTATCTAGATATTAATTAGACCTACATTGATATATATTTAAATTTCCTTATGTCAATATAACAAACACCAAAGAGAACAGAATCTCATCTTGAAATTTTTATATAAAAGTCTATTTTTTCTTTACACTTACTAAAAAGCCTACTAGAAAGTGTGATATTTGAGGAAAGAACTTAAAGAAATGAGGGAAAGAATATACAGATATCTAGATGATGAAATCCCAGGCTGAGGAAAGCAAAGTGTTTCAGTCAAGAGTCTCCATGAAATGTAAGATTGAAACAGAGTATGAACTGATACATATTCAACAGAAATCTTCTAATTTTTAAATCTATCATTTCTATATAAACATTATTCCATATTATACATAAATATTACTTATTTGTATATACTATGTATTATTCCATAGTCTATATAAATATTATTCTATATTATTTCTATATAATTTTTGTCTATATAATTACATAATTTCCAGTAATAGAAAATCAATTATAGGGGTGCCTAGGTGGTTCAGTCAATTCAGGGCCTGGCTCTTGTTTTCAGCTGTGATCGTGATCTCAGATTCCTGGGATGAAGGCCCAAGTTAGGCTCTGCACTCAATGAGGAATTTGCTTGAGGATTCTCTCTCCCTTTCCCTCTGCTCTGCCCCCACTCTCACTCACACTTTCTCTCTCTGTAGTATAAATAAATAACTCTTTTAAAAATAGATTTATAGTTATTTATAGCTATAATATGTATGGATTTTAAAATCAAAACTAATTTAGTTTTCAAGAATATGATGACATTAGTATTCTATTAGAATTTCTTACACATTTATTTCTCAGATTATATTGCAAGAACTAAGCAGCTTCCTTCATAGCTATTTATAGAATGGATCTTAAATATACTTAAACAGAATGGAGAGACACCTTTAGAGAGAGTGACCAAATACAGCCACGTATCCTAGGATGGATAAATATGTCAGTCTTTTATTCCTATAACAGATAACTATTAAAAGGATAGTTCTAATCTACCTTACATCTTCTAGATATATTTCTATGACAGAAATATTTAAGAAAGCCAAATTGCTACAAGTTGGTAAAGCAGCACCTGAGGTGATCGTAAATTTTAAAAAGATTGTAATTTTTGAGTTGAGATTCTAAAATCAAATTTCAGACAGTGAGAAAGAGATTAAAAACTTCTTGAGAAACCCATCAATCAAAACTATTCTAAACTTAAAAGACCTTGTAAAATGTATAATATTCAGGGTATTCTTGCAAGGTATTAATTGGGTCACTTTGCTCGAGCTAGGTTAAAAAAAGTCCTTTAGCTTCTAGCTAGGTGATAATTACATTCATTCTAAAATAAAATGCCTTTATGTGGGTAAAAAACTCTTCACACCTAGCTAGACAAAGGCTGAGTAGAACTCCGTGAAGTATAATGAGAGCAAATTGAATTAGAACAATGAAATGTATACCTGCACATAATTAGCATTATAACAACCTTTTATTTGTGCATAATTAGTGGTTTTGTATTGGGTTGATTATTAAATTTTAATCAGAGAGTTGCTGTGATTTTACCCTCTAACACAATTTTTCATTTGTGTTATTTTTATTTCCTTAAGAAAGTATTCATTTGATATTTTTTCTATTTAATTTTAATCTCCTTATGAAATAAAATGCCTTTCTAAAGTTTTTCTAAATATGAAATTCTCAGTGACTTTTTTTTTCTTTTTAGAAATGTCTTTTATAATTCAATCAGATATTTTATTTTCTAATTCTAGTCATTAATTTTTTCTTTGCAGCCTTGGCTATCAATCACATTTTAAAAGCCATTTTCCCTTTATTTTGTACCACAGTTCCTGTTTTGCTGTTGGACACAAGCAGTTCTAAATATGCAGGGCACATTGTTTTCAACTGTAAATATTTGTACGTTTGTCACTACAGAGTATTTCTGTGAATAGGACTTTTCCAGTCTATTGAGAGACAGATAAGTCAGTGACAATTCTACAAAATTGGGACTTTTTTCCACCTCCAGTCTTCCTCTTCCACTCCCAGCAAGGCTTTGGTTTTTCATGGCTACCACAATTTGTGAGGCTTCTGGCTTTCACATCTGTGGCAGATCTGAATAGAGGAGAATGAAAGTGTACCACAAACCAAGGAACCTTTCCAAATTTCAGCAGCTTTTCCCAAGTAAACACTTGTCCTATTTTTGCAAGTATTTGACAGATTTCCAGATTTCTGAATAAGCTGATTTTAATGAACTCTGCCTCCTTCTCCCTTTCTATGGAAGGATGCATATGGAGGTACTCACTCTGCAATTCCAGAAATCTTGTCACTATTTCAGACTTTTAAACTAGAATTGTTTCACTGCACCCATATGAAAACTGAAGAAGAGGAAAATTGAATCTGAAATTCAAGGGAGTGTATTGCCTGGAATTATAATTTTAGAAATCAGCTTAGAGATAATATGTTACACCGTGAGATCATGAAGGGAAAAACTAGATGGGAAAAAGAAGTGAACTAGGAGCTACCATTGCCTCTTCAGGATGCATGCTTCAAACACAATCCTAGAAATTCAGCCCAAATGTCTAACTGAATTCCACTCTATGTTAGATGCTTAGAATCTTATCAGACAAACATATTCCATGAAATAAAATGCTTTCCTAAGGTTTTAATTATTTTACATATGCAGATAGGTTGAATATTTCCACAGTAACAAATGCACTCCTGAGTCAATCTTAGATTGTATTTAGTTCTAGAAAATACTCTTCATTATGGATGTGATTTTTAAATATGCCCAATATATTTGCTATTATTTTATCTCATTAAAGAATGAAAAAAAAGTTTGAGAAATGCAAAAATTTCATTATAAACTTGGCTTCACAATTTTCACTCAAGTAATACTGATACCCTCAACTTCTATAGGCATATTTTTAGCTATTATACATACAAAGTGTACTTCTGAGAAATATAAACTCATTCTTGAGACTTACCACATGAGCAATCCTTTGCGTTCATACCCAACATTCAGGTGCAACTTCCAATATGATGAGGAAAGTTCTTTATTTCACCCTCCATCCAAACACTTTGAAAATCAACTCAAGAGATCTGATATTACTTGAAATCTTCTAAATAGAAAGGTATTTAATCCAGGGAATTGGTATTAAAAGAAGTCAAAGGACTGGGAGAACAAGAGTGGAGAATGTGTCCAGAGCTCAGATTGCAGATACCATGTTGAAGGAGCCAATGGGCCAGCACCGCAGAGTCCCTGCCACAAACACATGGCTCCTACCCAATCTCATTTTCCCTAATCTCATGTGAATGTCTCCTTGTTTCAGACCTCAAGGGACCACACAGTGGCAAGGAAGTCTGGCAAATATGTTTGATGGGAGAGGAAGGAGCAGAATCCCTGGAAAATGTAAGTAATGACATGAGAACTTTTCATTTTTATGTCATATCATTTATTAACAAAACCAAAAATATCGATTTTATTATGTGATAAAAATATGCAAGCTATCATAAAAAATGAATAAAACATTTTTAAAAGATTCAATAATTTCAGTTGTCTGAGAAAACAAAATTCTATGTGATAAAATGTTCTTTATCACTAGAAGTGTGTAAGCAGGATATGATAATAGATCTTAACCTAGAAATAATACTTCCATTGGCATTTGGGTCCTATGATTTCAAAGACATCACACACTATCAAATATTCTCAAGACTCATGGATTCTCTCTCCAACCATGGTTGATATATTCTTACAGTCCTGTCTTTAGTAAACCACAGTTAATCCTACTGCAGCATGTTCCTTCAGTGTTACATAAACAAATATATAATATTCAAATAAATTTCTCTACCCATGTCCCAAAACTTGCTAGTCTTGTTTTTGTATTTTATAACCTAAAAATTAACACCATAACATATTCAGTTTCTCATAAGGGGACTCTAGAAGTTAAACTTTTCTATTTTCTATCCCATACACCTGTATCCACTCCATTGACAACTCTTGCTGATTAAAACAGCAGACTATATATTAATCCTTTTTTCTCTTTATATCTATGGCCACTGATCCAGTAAAACCCCATAATTTCTCAAACAGATTATGTGGGAAAAAACTGTTTCAAATAACTTAATTGCTATCTTTATTCATTCTTCTCAATATTTTTTTAAATTTATTTATTTACTTATTTATTTATGAGAGAGAGAGAGAGAGGGAGCAAGCATGCATGCAAGAAGCAGGAAGAGCAGAGAGGGAGGGAGAGGGACAAACTGACTCTGTGCTGAGTGCAGAACCTGACACAGGGTTTAATCCCAGTATCCTGAGATCGTGACTATAGCTAAACTATCTGTTGGACCCTTAACCCTTAACCCTTAATGTATATGAGGTACCCCTCATATACATTACTTCAGAAACATTAAATATAGTATTGTCTCCATAAAATCATTCCATTGTTATCAGTAAGCTATAGCTGTGTAACAAAGTGGCACATAAATTAGCATCTTAAAAGAACAAGAAATGGCCCTCAAGAACCTTGTATACTTTTTTAATTTAATTTTTTAAAAATTTATTTGACAGAGCTCACAGGTAGGCAGAAAGGCAGGCGCAGAGAGAGGAAGGAAAACAGGCTCCTTGCTGAGCAGAAAGCCCAATGCGGGGCTCGATCCCAGGACCCTGGGATCATGACCTGAGCCGAAAGCAGAGGCTTTAACCCACTGAGCCACCCAGGCGCCCCAAGAACCTTGTATACTTTAATACTCTCTTGCTCTTCTGCTTTTTTCATGGCAATGTGTCTGAATTAGTTGTCTGATAATAAGACATATGGATTATAGCCAATACCAAGCAATAGTTCCACATGAGGCTCTGAGCATCTTAGCTGATAGTGTTTAGTCAAGACTGACAAAGCCATTAGCCAAACCAATGCTGTGTGTGTAAGGTGTGTAAGTGAGATTTCTGCATTAAGCATGGGTTAGCAAACATAAGAAATAATGAATTCTTATTTTCTTAAGTGGTATATTATGTGCTGGTTTGTTACACAGCTATAGCTTACTGAAATGACTCCTTGATAGCCAGAGCAGTGAAATCATATCAAAAAGTGTACAGATATAGGAAGAGTAAATAATTGAGGCCATTTTTTTTTCCAATTTGCTAAGTACACCTTCCCAGATCACTCAAGATCAAATCCAAAATCTTATATGGCCCACCAGGCCCTCTGTTTTCTGGTTTCTAGCTCTTCAGCTTTATCTCATCTAATTCACCTAACAAACATTATGATCCTTCCAATCTAGTCTTTCATTTTCTCAAATAATCAACATCTTCCCAACTCAGGAATTTTATTGTGTCATGCCTTCTCTTAGAGTGATTTTTCTTTGTTTTACATGACTAGAAATACATTTGCTCTTGGATACATCTTAATTATTTTATTCACATAAAAGTCTTCTCTGGCCTCATGAACATAAATACCAAACACACATTCATACACACACATGTGCAATACACAGATATTCTTCCTTGAGGAAACTGTTTTTCTTTTATAGCATTTATCACAATATATAATATTTTAATTAAATGCATTTGGTGCATTTTTCCTGTACTAAATAAGAAGTCACAATGAGGACATTGACCATTTCTTCCTCTCCTTTTTCTCCTCCCTTCTCATGTTTTTCCTTATTTTCTCCTCTTGTTTTTTTCTTTCCTTTTCTTCCACTTTCTTCTTAATCTAACTGTATTCTCAGATTCAAGAAAGAGTGTCTTTCAAATTGCTAATGCTGAATGAACACTGGTTGCATTAATAAGTAAATGGTAAAGTCATTAATGGTAGGTGGGAGGGTCTATACAAACTTATAAACTTAATGGGTGCCTGGGTGGCTCAGTGGGTTAACGACTCTGTGTTTGGCTCAGGTCATGATCCCAGGGTCCTGGGATCAAGCCCTGCATCAGGCTCTCTGCTCAGTAGGGAGCCCGCTTCCTCCTCTCTCTCTTTGCCTACCTCTCTGCCTACTTGTAATCTCTGTCTGTTAAATTAAAAAAAAAATTAAAAAATTAAAAAAAAATTAATTAAAAAAAACAAAAAACTTAAATTTCACAGTTATAATTTTATTTTATTTTATTTTCAATGTTATAATTTTAAATAAAATTCTTAGAAACTAATTCCAATTTTTATATCTCTTCCATTAAGATCAGGGATAATTGTTTCCATGTGTCTGTTAGTAATTTGTTTTTCTTCTTATAAGGTATACTTCTTCATATGCCTAAGAAGATATAAATGTTGAAGTTTCAACTAGCACCTTTTTGAAAGTAAGTTTTTGTTTTGTTTTGTTTTGTTTTTCTATGACAGTCTTATCATTTTCCTCTTCGTGTTGGCTTATACCTGACACATTTTAATATGCTTTGGTGTAATTTTCCTTGTACACATTTTGTTTAGGAATTTCAGAAATTTTGTATCTTCAAATTGATATTTTTATTCAGTTTTTAAGAACCTGTCTTAATCTGTTTGAGTATTCTTACCTTCTTTTTCTGGGTAAACAATTGCATATTTATTCACCATTGTTGCTGAATCTTCCACATTTCTTTTGACCTTTGGGATATTTCCATCATTATTATCATTTTTGTTCTTCAGTTATATATTTTTATTTACCTGTATTCCTGTTCACTAATCCTATATTTTTCAGCCTGCAATTTGTTCTTTAAAAAAATCATCAAAAAATTCCTTAAATTTAGATATGAGTTTTTAGAGTTCTAGAAGGAACATTGCTTCATACTTGGTGATTGTATTTTTACTCAAAATCCTCATATTTTAATATATTTTCTCCATGTTTTTTCTATATTCATTTGAACAATAAAATGAAAATCTTTTGCTATCCCTCATAGTAATTTCTTATCTGAGTCACATATGGAATGGTTTTCATTTTCTGTGCTTTTTTTTGTTGTTTTATTTGGCACATATCTTAACATACATAGTACATTGTTTTTATTTATTTATTTATTTATTTATTTATTTATTTATTTTAAAGATTTTATTTATTTATTTGACAGACAGAGATCACAAGTAGGCAGAGAGGCAGGCAGAGAGAGAGGGGGAAGCAGGCTCCCCGCTGAGCAGAGAGCCCGATGTGGGGCTTGATCCCAGGACCCTGAAATCATGACCTGAGCCAAAGGCAGAGGCTTTAAACCACTGAGCCACCCAAGCGCCCCAGTACATTGTTTTTAATGCTAAACATTATATGTGAACAAAAATTGCACAAGGTTAGGACAAAGTCTTCCCCTAACCAGGGTTTGTTCTTCTTTCCCATGGTAAGATAGAGTATGGCTCATCACTTTAATCCAGCTAGAGCTTGTGGTAATTTAAGACTCATGCGGAGCTCTAGCAGAACTCAGTCTACCTAATACCCTGATTTCTAGATTTCTAACTAAAAGTGATATTTCTTTTGGAGAAAACTGCTCACCAGAAGGCTGTTAACTATGTTCTGAAGGAGACTGAAGAACCCTTCACTCAGCTTTTCAGCAGTTTCACATCTAGGCTTTTAGTTTTCTACCACACAGAGTCTTATTACTCAACAAATGTCCTGAGGGGAAATGCCGTTCTTGAAATACCCCAGTCTCCACATTACCTATCATAGTTTTCCACATGGTACCATCTACTGTACTTTACACTAAGTTTAGCATAAAATCTTTGGCTTCTATTTGTCAAGAATGGTCAAAAACTCCAGGGAAAAATCAGTAGCAGAAATCTTTTGTCTTTGTAATCTTGACTACTACAACTTTCATTGTCTTATCAATGTTCAACTCTCTTTGGACAGGTGTTTCTTGTATTTAAATGACCACTGCTCTTCTGCCAGCTACTCCTCCTTTTAGGAATTAAATTTATATTTACATTAACATCTAAAAATGAGAAGAAATTAGCTTTATCAATTTTGTTATAAGGAATCATACTGGCTCTTCCATTAGATCATAGACAAACATTGTGCAATATATCTTCGGGAAAAAACATTCAATGTTGGCCACAAGGTAATATTGAGAATATTGAAAAAAAAGGGGGTAGCATTTTTCCAAATGAAGTGCTAGTATTAGAATATTATTTTCTTTTGATGAATAAATAATATGATGTATCCATTATGATAATCATATAACTCATGAAAGCTAATGGGATTTAAAATTTTTTATTTTTTTATAATTTTTTATTTTTTATAAACATATTTTTATCCCCAGGGGTACAGGTCTGTGAATCACCAAGTTTACACACTTCACAGCACTCACCAAAGCACATACCCACCCCAATGTCCATAATCCCACCCCCTTCTGCCAAACCCCCTCCCCCCAGCAACCCTCAGTTTGTTTTGTGAGATTAAGAGTCACTTATGGTTTATCTCCCTCCCAATCCCATCTTATTTCATTTATTCTTCTCCTACCCACTTAAGCCCCCATGTTGCATCACCACTTCCTCATATCAGGGAGATCATATGATAGTTGTCTTTCTCTGCTTGACTTATTTCACTAAGTATGATACGCTCTAGTTCCATCCATGTTGTCGCAAATGGCAAGATTTCATTTCTTTTGATGGCTGCATAGTATTCCATTGTGTATATATACCACTTCTTCTTGATCCATTCATCCCTTGATGGACATCTAGGTTCTTTCCATAGTTTGGTTATTGCAGAAATTGTTGCTATAAACATTTGGGTGCACGTCCCCCTTTGGATTACTACGTTTGTATCTTTAGGGTAAATACCCAGTAGTGCCATTGCTGGGTCATAGGGCAGTTCTATTTTCAACATTTTGAGGAACCTCCATGCTGTTTTCCAGAATGGCTGCACCAGCTTGCATTCCCACCAACAGTGTAGGAGGATTCCCCTTTCTCCGCATCCTCGCCAGCATCTGTCATTTCCTGACATGTTGATTTTAGCCATTCTGACTGGTGTGAGGTGATATCTCATTGTGGTTTTGATTTGTATTTCCCTGATGCCGAGTGATATGGAGCACTTTTTCATGTGTCTGTTGGCCATCTGGATGTCTTCTTTGCAGAAATGTCTGTTCATGTCCTCTGCCCATTTCTTGATTGGATTATTTGTTCTTTGGGTGTTGAGTTTGCTAAGTTCTTTATAGATTCTGGACACTAGTCCTTTATCTGATATGTCGTTTGCAACTATCTTCTCCCATTCTGTCAGTTGTCTTTTGATTTTGTCAACTGTTTCCTTTGCTGTGCAAAAGCTTTTGATCTTGATGAAATCCCAATAGTTCATTTTTGCCCTTGCTTCCCTTGCCTTTGGCGTTGTTCCTAGGAAGATGTTGCTGCAGCTGAGGTCGAAGAGGTTGCTGCCTGTGTTCTCCTCAAGGATTTTGATGGATTCCTTTCTCACATTGAGGTCCTTCATCCATTTTGAGTCTATTTTTGTGTGTGGTGTAAGGAAATGGTCCAATTTCATTTTTCTGCATGTGGCTGTCCAATTTTCCCAGCACCATTTATTGAAGAGGATGTCTTTTTTCCATTGGACATTCTTTTCTGCTTTGTCGAAGATGAGTTGACTGTAGAGTTGAGGGTCTATTTCTGGGCTCTCTATTCTGTTCCATTGATCTATGTGTCTGTTTTTGTGCCAGTACCATGCTGTCTTGATGATGACAGCTTTGTAATAGAGCTTGAAGTCCGGAATTGTGATGCCACTAACGTTGGCTTTCTTTTTCAATATCCCTTTGGCTATTCGAGGTCTTTTCTGGTTCCATATAAATTTTAGAATTATTTGTTCCATTTCTTTGAAAAAGATGGATGGTACTTTGATAGGAATTGCATTAAATGTGTAGATTGCTTTAGGTAGCATAGACATTTTCACAATATTTATTCTTCCAATCCAGGAGCATGGAATATTTTTCCATTTCTTTGTGTCTTCCTCAATTTCTTTCATGAGTACTTTATAGTTTTCTGAGTATAGATTCTGTGCCTCTTTGATTAGGTTTATTCCTAGGTATCTTATGGTTTTGGGTGCAATTGTAAATGGGATTGACTCCTTAATTTCCCTTTCTTCTGTCTTGCTGTTGGTGTAGAGAAATGCAACTGATTTCTGTGCATTGATTTTATATCCTGACACTTTACTGAATTCCTGAATAAGTTCTAGGAGTTTTGGAGTGGAGTCTTTTGGGTTTTCCACATATAGTATCTTATCATCTGCGAAGAGTGATAATTTGAATTCTTCTTTGCCGATTTGGATGTCTTTAATTTCCTTTTGTTGTCTGATTGCTGAGGCTAGGACCTCTAGTACTATGTTGAATAGCAGTGGTGATAATGGACATCCCTGCCATGTTCCTGACCTTAGCGGAAAAGCTTTCAGTTTTTCTCCATTGAGAATGATATTTGCGGTGGGTTTTTCATAGATGGCTTTGATGATATTGAGGTATGTGCCCTCTATCCCTACACTTTGAAGAGTTTTGATCAGGAAGGGATGCTGTACTTTGTGAAATGCTTTTTCAGCATCTATTGAGAGTATCATATGGTTCTTGTTCTTTCTTTTATTCATGTGTTGTATCACATTGAATGATTTGCGGATGTTGAACCAATCTTGCAGGCCTGGAATAAATCCCACTTGGTCGTGGCGAATAATCCTTTTCATGTACTGTTGAATCCTATTGGCTAGTATTTTGTTGAGTATTTTCGCATCTGTGTTCATCAAGGATATTGGGAGTAATTTCGCATCTGTGTTCATCAAGGATATTGGTCTATAGCTCTCTTTTTTGATGGGATCCTTGTCTGGTTTTGGGATCAAGGTGATGCTGGCCTCATAAAATGAGTTTGGAAGTTTTCCTTCCATTTCTATTTTTTGGAACAGTTTTAGGAGAATAGGAATTAGTTCTTCTTTAAATGTTTGGTAGAATTCCCCCGGGAAGCCGTCTAGCCCTGGGCTTTTGTTTGGAGATTTTTAATGACTGTTTCAATCTCCTTACTGGTTAAGGGTCTGTTCAAGCTTTCTATTTCTTCCTGGTTCAGTTGTGGTAGTTTATATGTTTCTAGGAATGCATCCATTTCTTCCAGATTGTCAAATTTATTGCCGTAGAGTTGCTCATAGTATGTTCTTATAATAGTTTGTATTTCTTTGGTGTTAGTTGTGATCTCTCCTCTTTCATTCATGATTTTATTTATTTGGGTCCTTTCTCTTTTCTTTTTGATAATTCGGGCCAGGGTTTTATCAATTTTATTAATTCTTTCAAAGAACCAGCTCCTAGTTTCGTTGATTTGTTCTATTGTTTTTTTTGGTTTAAATTTCATTGATTTCTGCTCTGATCTTTATGATTTCTCTTCTCCTGTTGGACTTAGGGTTTCTTTCTTGTTCTTTCTCCAGCTCCTTTAGGTGTAGTGTTAGGTTGTGTAACTGAGACCTTTCTTGTTTCTTGAGAAAGGCTTGTACCGCTATATATTTTCCTCTCAGGACAGCCTTTGTTGTGTCCCACAGATTTTGAACCGTTGTATTTTCATTATCATTTGTTTCCATGATTTTTTTCAATTCTTCTTTAATTTCCCGGTTGACCCATTCATTCTTTAGAAGGATGCTGTTTAGTCTCCATGTATTTGGGTTCTTTCCAAACTTCCTTTTGTGGTTGAGTTCTAGCTTTAGAGCATTGTGGTCTGAAAATATGCAGGGAATGATCCCAATTTTTTGATACCGGTTGAGTCCTGATTTAGGACCGAGGATGTGATCTATTCTGGAGAATGTTCCATGTGCACTAGAGAAGAATGTGTATTCTGTTGCTTTGGGATGAAATGTTCTGAATATATCTGTGATGTCCATCTGGTACAGTGTGTCGTTTAAGGCCTTTATTTCCTTGGTGATCTTTTGCTTGGATGATCTGTCCATTTCAGTGAGGGGAGTGTTAAAGTCCCCTACTATTATTGTATTATTGTTGATGTGTTTCTTTGATTTTGTTATTTATTGGCTTATATAGTTGGCTGCTCCCACGTTGGGGGCATAGATATTTAAAATTGTTAAATCTTCTTGTTGGACAGACCCTTTGAGTATGATATAGTGTCCTTCCTCATCTCTTATTATAGTCTTTGGCTTAAAATCTAATTGATCTGATATAAGGATTGCCACTCCTGCTTTTTCTGATGTCCATTAGCATGGTAAATTCTTTTCCACCCCCTCACTTTAAATGTGGAGGTGTCTTCGGGCTTAAAATGAGTTTCTTGGAGGCAACATATAGATGGATTTTGTTTTTTTATCCATTCTGATACCCTGTGTCTTTTTTTTTTTAATTAATTTTTTATTTTTTATAAACATATATTTTTATCCCCAGGGGTACAGGTCTGTGAATCACCAGGTTTACACACTTCACAGCACTCATCAAAGCACACACCCTCCCCAGTTTCCATAATCCCAACCCCTTCTCCCAAACCCCCTCCCCCTAGCATCCCTCAGTTTGTTTTGTGAGATTAAGAGTCACTTATGTTTTGTCTCCCTCCCAATCCCATCTTGTTTCATTTATTCTTCTCCCTGTGTCTTTTGACAGGGGATTTAGCCCATTAACATTCAGGGTAACTATTGAGAGATATGAATTTAGTGCCATTGTATTGCCTGTAAGGTGACTGTTCCTGTATATGGTCTCTGTTCCTTTCTGATCTACCACTTGTAGGCTCTCTCTTTGCTCAGAGGACCCCTTTCAATATTTCCTGTAGAGCTGGTTTGGTGTTTGCAAATTCTTTCAGTTTTTGTTTGTCCTGGAAGCTTTTAATCTCTCATTCTATTTTCAATGATAGCCTAGCTGGATATAGTATTCTTGGCTGCATGTATTTCTCGTTTAGTGCTCTGAAAATATCATGCCAGCTCTTTCTGGCTTGCCAGGTCTCTGTGGATAACTCAGCTGCCAATCTAATATTTTTACCATTGTATGTTACAGACTTCTTTTCCCGGGCTGCTTTCAGGATTTTCTCTTTGTCACTGAGACTTGTAAATTTTACTATTAGGTGATGGGGTGTGGGCCTATTCTTATTGATTTTGAGGGGCGTTCTCTGAACCTCCTGAATTTTGATGCTCGTTCCCTTTGCCATATTGGGGAAATTCTCCCCAATAATTCCCTCCAGTATACCTTCTGCTCCCCTCTCTCTTTCTTCTTCTTCTGGAATCCCAATTTTTCTAATGTTGTTTCTTCTTATGGTGCAACTTATCTTTCGAATTCTCCCCTCGTGGTCCAGTAGCTGTTTGTCCCTCTTTTGCTCAGCTTCTTTATTCTCTGTCATTTGGTCTTCTATATCACTAATTCTTTCTTCTGCCTCATTTATCCTAGCAGTGAGAGCCTCCATTTTTTTTTTAAGATTTTATTTATTTATTTAACAGACAGAGATCACAAGTAGGCAGAGAGGCAGGCAGAGAGAGAGAGAGAGAGAGGGAAGCAGGCTTCCTGCAGAGCAGAGCGCCCGATGCGGGGCTCGATCCAAGGACCCTGAGATCATGACCCGAGCCGAAGGCAGCAGCCCAAACCACTGAGCCACCCAGGTACCCCGTTTTTGATTGCACCTCATTAATAGCTTTTTTGATTCAACTTGGTTAGATTTTAGTTCTTTTATTTCTCCAGAAAGGGCTTTTATATCTCTCGAGAGGGTTTCTCTAATATCTTCCATGCCTTTTTCGAGCCCGGCTAGAACCTTGAGAATTGTCATTCTGAACTCTAGATCTGACATATTACCAATGTCTGTATTGATTAGGTCCCTAGCCTTCGGTACTGCCTCTTGTTCTTTTTTTTTGTGGTGAATTTTTCCGTCTTGTCATCTTGTCCAGATAAGAGTATATGAAGGAGCAAGTAAAATACTAAAAGGGTGGCAGCAACCCCAGGAAAATATGCTTTAACCAAATTAGAAGAGATCCCAAATCGTGAGGGGGGAGAAAGGGGATAAAAAGAGGTTCAAAAAGGAATCAAGAAAAAAGAAAAAAAAGAAAAGAAAAGAATTAAAAAAAAAAGAAAACAAACATGAAAAATATAAAAAAGAAAAAATATATATATTAGATAAACAAGTTAAAAAACGTTAAAAAAGAAAAAGGTAAAAGTTAAAAAAAAATTTAACCAGAAGGCGAGAAAAAAAACAAAAAATGAAAAAGAAAAAAATTAAATTAACTGCAAGACTAAAAAAAATCACAGGGAAAAAGCCATGAGTTCCGTGCTTTGCTTTCTCCTCCTCTCGAATTCTGCTGCTCTCCTTGGTATTGAAACCCCACTCCTTGGTAGGTGAACTTGGTCTGGGCTGGATTTCTTGTTGATCTTCTGGGGGAGGAGCCTGTTGTAGTGATTCTTAAGTGTCTTTGCCCCAGGCGGAATTGCACCTCCCTTTTCAGGGGCCGGGTTGAGTAATCCACTCGGGTTTCCTTTCAGGAGCTTTTGTTCCCTGAGCGCTTTCCATAGTGTTCTGGAGGACAGGGAATACAAATGGCGGCCTCCTGGTCTCCGGCCCAGAGGAGCCGAGAGCCCAGGGCCCCACTCCTCAGTGCGCCCTCAGAGAACAGCGCCCAGCTACTCCCGTCTGCCTGACCTCCGGCCGCGCTCCGAGCTCACCGAGCCTGCGACCGGTTCAAGGTAACCCGGAGCTGCGAGCTTACTGTCTCTGTAGCCGCCTTTCCCGTAACAATACCCACCAGTTCTGCGACACTCAGACACCCCCGATCCTTCTGTGACCCTGCGGGACCTGAGGCCACGCTGACCCCACATGGGCTTCGCCCCGGTTTAGCCTCTGGAGCGATGTCCCTCAGCGGAACAGACTTTTAAAAGTCCTGATTTTTTGCTCCGTTGCTCCACCGCTTGCTGGGAGCCGGCCCCTCCCCCCGGGGTCTATCTTCCCTGTCGCTTTGGATTCACTTCTCCGCCGGTCCTACCTTTCAGAAAGTGGTTGTTTTTCTGTTTCCAGAATTGCTGTTCTTCTTCTCTTCGATCTGCCGATGGATTTTCAGGTGTTTACAATCTTTAGATAAGCTATCTAGCTGATCTCCGGCTAGCTGAAGTAGTCTCAGCCTGCTACTTCTCCGCCATCTTGACTCCTCTCTGGGATTTTAAATTTTATAATTTAAATTTTAACTAAGATAATTTGGAATTTAAAGCAGTTGATATGTAATAACATAAAATAGGCAAATATGCCTCATTGAAATCACATGGCATTTTGAATGCTTACTTGCTCTAATATAGTTTTGATTAAAATGTTTACAAATTTTATTTATTCTATGACATTTGATATTAAAATATAATATTTTTAAGAAATTTGGTCCACTGACAATTGATATAGAAAAAAGATTAAAGATAACTATGAATTATATATTGTTCAGAAAGGTGAATAGATGGATGCCATTACTAGAAATATTACATTAAATTATTTGGTAAATATTATTTACTTTTCCAACAACTTTGTATTTTATTTGACAGTTTTTTTTCATATCTGGAAAGAAAACATAATAGCTAATATTTAATATGACTTAATATGTAATTACATTATAAGTGTAAGATAGTCATTAATAGTTCCATTTTTATTGAGTTATAATTGACATATTACATTGTATGAGTTTAAAATATACAACATATTTATTTGATATATTTATATTCTAATTTGATTACCAATGTAATCCTGTCACATAATTATTATTTCTTATAATGGTGTGAACAATTATAATCTAGTGTCTCATTAAGTTTAATACTTACCATACAGTTTTGTGGTCTATAATCACTGTATTATTTATTAGATCCCCATGACTTATTTATATACTTGTTACAAATATGTACCCTTAAACAACATTTCTCCCATTCTCACACTACACAGGCTCAGGTAACTATAATCCCATTCTGTTTTTTTGTGGTGTTTTTCTTGAGTTTTTTTTTTTCTTTTTAATTTCACATGTAAGAAATATCATATAGTATTTGTCTGTCTCTGTTCGATTTATCTCACATAGTGCAATGTCCTCAAGGTCCATCCAAATAAATATTAGCATTTCCTTTCCTTCCATGCCTACATAGTATTCATGTATATATTTCACATCTTTTTATCCATTTATTCATTGTTGAACAGTTAGGTTGTACCAGTATCTTTTATCGATTATCGTATTGAAACAAATGCTATGCTGTGAGTGAATAATGCTGAAATGATCATGCGAGTGTAGATATCTTTATGAATTAGGGTATTTGTTTACTTCAGATACATACTCAGAAGTAGAATTGATGGATCATCTGGTATTATTTTTTAAATTTTTTTGAGGAACCTCCATACTGCTTTCCATAGTGGTTGAACAAATTTGCAATCCTACCAACAGTGCAGAAGGGCTCCTTCCCTTTTCTCCTTATCTTTATTAACAGTTGCTATCTCTTGTCTTCTTGAAATGGCCATTTTTATAGATATGGAGTAATATCTCAGTGTGGTTCTGATTGCATTTCCCTAATGATTAATGATGTTGTGTACCCTTTCATGTACTTATTGGGCATATGTATGTCTTGGAAAAAAAGATGTCTATTTAGCTTTTCTAAAGTTCTTTTTTGTGATGATTAAATTACCTATACATACAAGAGAGAAATGATTGCTAAAATATAACTAAGGATATATATATATATATATATACACACTCATACACACACACACTAGACAATAATTATGTAACCATTTAGGTTTATGTATTCTTTTGTGGAATGTGTTATTTATAGTTGAAGAGTCATTATTACATAGAACATTTTTCCATATTAAAATACTTCAGTTGTAAATTTGAAACAGCTATGATCTCTGATACCATAAAAATGCTGGATAACATGAAACACAATATAAAATGATAAAGTTAACCATTGCAGGGATATAAACAAAATCATGGCTATTTTATCCATTCAAATTACAATACAAAGGCAATATCTTATTTAGGAATCTAGGCTAAGTTATGGGTGCTTGGGTAACTCAGTTGGTTGAGCATCCAACTTTAGTTTTTGGCTCAGATCATGATCTCTGGGTCCTGGGGCAGAGCACCAAGCCCTGCATCATCACATCATCAGGGTCTGTGCTCAAGGAAGTCTGCTTCTCTGCTTTACCTTCTCCCTCTCCCCCTCCTTCACTCCCATTGCCTGGAGCACACAAGTATTCCCTCTTTCTCTAAGTAAATAAATAAATCTAAAAAAAAAAAAGAAGAAGAAGAAGAAAGAAAGAAAGAAAGAAATCTTACCTAAGTTACATAATTCTCAATGAACAAAGCTTTAGTGTTTTTACTTTTCTAAATGAAAATAATGTACACAGTATATGTGACCCTATTAGATAGGCTGTTTTATTCATATGCAAATATTCTTATCTTGAATGAGGGAAAAGCTAAAATAATAGTATGATCTTTAATATGGTAAAGCTGCCTATGGTATGAATGGTGGTTCCTTGGATGTGGCACAGTTTCGGCCTGCATAACTGCATGTGGGATTCTTGAGAATAAAGATTTCACATTTTTACTAATTTACAATATAGTGTGCATAATTAATTTATAATTATAATTTTGCAGGCTGCATTAAGAAATGAAACATAGTTTTAACAAAACCATTTTCACTATATGGTCTATCACTTGAAAACCCTTGAATAAGGTAACACAGAGATCCAAGATAATATTAACAGCACATGCAAATAGCAAGAAAATGGTCATCATGATACTTTCATTACAGTATGAAAACTTTTCAAATAGAGTTTAAAGTAAATTATTTTCTAACTACATGTTTCTGGACTTGGGCCTAAAACATTCAACATTATCAGGAAGAGTATTAGAAACAGAATTTGAACCATTCTTTTAATAATGAAACATGGAGGGCGCCTGGGTGGCTCAGTGGTTAAGCCGCTGCCTTTGGCTCAGGTCATGATCTCAGGGTCCTGGGATCGAGTCCCGCTTCGGGCTCTCTGCTCAGCGGGGAGCCTGCTTCCTCCTCTCTCTCTTTCTGCCTGCCTCTCTGCCTACTTGTGATTTCTCTCTGTCAAATAAATAAATAAAATCTTTAAAAAAAAATAATGAAACATGGATCAAGTTTGCACAATGTCATGAGATTTTAAATAATAATTATGTGAAGGGTGTCCGGGTTGCTCAGTTGTTAAGTGTCTGCCTTCAGCTCGAGTCATGATCCCAGGGTCCTGGGATCCAGGCCCATGTCGAGCTCCCTGATAGGTGGAAAGCCTACTTTTCTCCCTCCCACATCCCCCTGCTTGTATTTCCTCTCTTGCTGTCTCTCTCTCTGTCAAAATAAAATCTTAAAATAATAATAATAATAATAGTTATTATTATTATTAAGTGAAACCATTCCCATAAAACATACAAAAAGCATCAAATGTGAAACTATAACTTTATTTATTTTTTTTTATTTTTATAAAACTTCTGAATATGAAACAAACTGCAACATTTTTCAGGTATGTATGGCATTAATAGTATTTAATTTATGTTTTATAAACATGACTAAACTAATTGCTGAGTGTTTAGAAATATCTTTAATATTTTCTACTGAATAACACAATTCAGAAACTTCCATAATACTGAGAAAACACATCCTGGCCTTTTGTGTTAATGATACATATGATTAAATACCATTTTAACATAAATATATTGTGGTCTCATAATATAATATTAGAGAACTCAGAACATATTGTTCAAGTGTTGTTATATTATTTTAAAACATATTATACAAGTGGTGAATTCCTCTATAGTTAGATGAAAATGGAGATTTCTTATTAAGGCTCACTTTATGATAGTTTCTACTTTTTACATAATTATTGGTCAACAAGAATATTTACATTTTTGTAAGTAGTAAAGGAAAATTACACTGGAGAACGTGTAATTTCACTTTTGTATTATTTATTGGTATAAATATTTTATGAGTGAAAAAAACTGCCTACCGTAATGCAGTTTTGATTTGGGAAACAAAGAAACAAATGGACAAAACAGGAATCTGTGAAATGGGTACAACATGCCAACCATGTAAAATATCTTCCCTGTCTTATTTATAAGTAAGCTAATATAACATGGAAATTTTGAGCCAAATGCACAAAGCATGACACAATAGGCAAATTTTCTGGAAAACAAGCGTCTAAAAGTCTTGGAAAGTAAGCAAGGGGATATTTTATTATTTTTTATTTTTTAAGGGAATATTTTATAAAACCAATCGTAGTTCAACTTATTTGAAAACACTGTAAAAATATTCACCAATAAGCTTATGAATTATTATTTTGCAAAGATAAATATTTATGATTTGTTGACATTTGCTATATTATTAAATCACGGTCAGTAGATGCCTTCTACTTTGCAGGAAGTTAGAAGCAAAGAAATACATCAACAAGTTGTTTTTTTTTTTTTTTTTTTTAACTGAAAGGTATTTTATTTATAGGAAAAAAAACTTTTTAAAGAAAACAGAAATACAACCAAACCAGCACCCAGATCGGAAAGATCTATGTAAACCAGTAGGAGACAGACTTCCCCGGAGGCACCCACAGCCATGAAGTCCTGGCTGGGAAGAGACCATGGCTGGTAGGTTCTGGAAGACGTACTGCTTGGAGAAGAAAGGCCGTTCCCCCCCCACCCACCCCACCGCCACCCTCCCCCAGGCCCCACCACTGTGTTCTTGCCTTCGCCTGCTGGCCCAGGCCCACCCCCAAATGAAGCAGAGCGTGTGTGGCCAAAGGCGAGGGAGGGCCGCAGTTCTAGTAGGGGGCCACTAGCCTTCGTTTCCGGATACAGGCCCAAATCCACTCCGGGGAGACTGCTGGGCCTCAGGGTTCTTGTCCCTGCTACCCAGCACATGTGTGGCTGAGGCCATGTCAAATTCCTGCACCAGGTCCCCATCGAATGCCACAAAGTAGCGTCTGAGACAGCTGAAGTCTGGTGTGGAGGGTGGCAGGTAGAGCCGCACCCCAGTGAAGATGTCCAGCAGCACTTTTGCTGGGCACGCGGCCTCATCAGGAGCCTTCGGCTTCTGCCCCACTTTCACAGTCCACTGGTGGCCGCCTCTGCTGTTGGCGCTACTCGGCCTTCCTCCTGCCTTCTTGGCACTGGTGGAGGGCTGCTTCGAGAGGCCCTGGAGGCCTTGTGAGCCGCCGCAGGCCCCAAGGTACCCTGGTTCTCTCCGCTGCTGCCCCCTGTGGTGGAGCTCCTCTCCTCTCCGGCCGCCACCGTGAAGTCAGCTCTCTCTTTGGACAGCTGGTACAGTTAGTTCCTTGAGTTGGGGGAGGTTAGTGGCAGATTTCCAGTCCTTATCATCACGGATGCGGGTGCAATGTGGGAATCGGATAGTGACCTTAATTGCTCTGTGTTGTAATACAACACGTCAAAGTCACTCTTTATCTACACAGATTATGTTATAGATATCTTCGTAATGATATTACAGAAACACTTTCCTAGTTATAATATATTCATTGAAAATATGAGTATCTATTAAAATTCGAAATACATTCTCTAACTTTTTAAAAATTTACAAAAGAGATCAGAAGTTTTGAATTAATTTCTTGGGAAAACAATGAAGCCGATTATAATTAGTTTTGTAGATTTGTCTGAAATCCAGAAAGATGAAAATCTACGAGCTGAATTTCAGCTGTCACCAAGAAACAAAACAAAGCAAAATTAGAACCTCTCATGAATGACTGATTCATATAATTGATTATAATATTTTGGAAAGAATTGCTACCAAAGGTCAGTTTTTTAAAGTACCTATTTTTTTTAATCTCAGGCAATAATTAAACTCATATAATATAATACATAAAGTTAAACCCAGAATTTCAAATTGCTCATTCTGAGATACTACCTTACACCAGTTAGAATGCCCCAAATTAATAAAACAGTAAACAACATGTGTTTACTGAAAGAAAGGATGTGAAGAAAGGGGAACCCTCTTACACTGCTGGTGGGAATGCAAGTTGGTGCATCCACTTTGGAAAAGTGTGTCGAGATTCCTTAAGAAATTAAAAATAGAGCTTCCTTCGCTGCTATCATATGATCTCCCTGATATGAGGAAGTGGTGATGCAACATGGGGGCTTAAGTGGGTACGAGAAGAATCAATGAAACAAGATGGGATTGGGAGGGAGACAAACTATAAGTGACTCTTAATCTCACAAAACAAACTGAGGGTTGCTGGGGGGAGGGGGTTTGGAAGAAGGGGGTGGGATTATGGACATTGGGGAGGGTATGTGCTTTGGTGAGTGCTGTGAAGTGTGTAAACCTGGTGATTCACAGACCTGTACCCCTGGGGATAAAAATATATGTTTATAAAAAATAAAAAATTAAAAGTAAAAAAAAAAAAATAGAGCTTCCCTATGACCCTGCAATTGCACTACTGGATATTACCCCAAAGATAAAGTTTCAATGTTTCATACATTTTTTTAAATTATACCCATCTTAATACATAATTTTTATTTTTAATGAGTTGTCAGTGTAACGACAGAACTCCATTTTTAGATGCATCATTTCATTTTTATTTTGTTTCAAAGGAGCATCCATATGAAGAGCTAAGCTAAATACATAGTTCCCAGCCCTATATAATGTAGGAAAACTGTGTTTTCAATATTTCTGATTATCAAAAGTTGACTATAATTGAAACCATACTGTTAAACAGCAATGTTAGAGGTATACACTTTTACCTGAATTTTAGTTCAATACAACCCAAGGCAGTATAATCAATTAACGATATGATTTACTTAATAGTTGATAGTTAAACATATTCAGTGTAATTTGCTGTCACTTTATCAGGCTAATATTATTTTGAGATTTTACTTACTACAATATGAAATAAAAATTCAATGCAATAGGCTAAACAATAACAAATATACTCTAAATTAGTGCAATGGGCATACTTTAGTAAACTGAAATTATTTATTTCAGTATGTCAATATTAATGATACAGTGGGTTTTTTATTATTTAATCATATGTTGTTTCATTTCAACCTTTTCAGGAAATTATTTTTACTATGGTTATGATTGTTCTGTTTTGTTTTATTACTGTCTGCATATATCTGTGTTATGAAACATTAATATCTTGGAATTAGAGTATATATATGTATATATGTAGATGTATATACATATGTGTATATATATGTATTTATTTATATTTATATTTATTTCAGAATATACATAGCAGGGTTTCTGGAAGGAAAAAGGCAAAGCAAATGTTATAATATGGTCTAGCATATCATTCACTAGGTAAAGACATCTACATTAGATTAAAAATTGACAGCATGTTGCAACTGATTTAATCTGGATTAAGCATACACAAAAGTATTTAATTTTTCAAACAAATAATTATACACTAAATACTGTCTTAGCATGTAGCAAATTGTATCCCATATCTCACTCTAAATTAAACATTGAATTATTATATACCTGTGACAAGATTAACAAAAAGTTCTGCCAGAACGTGGTTTCTTAATGGTAAGATCAAGATAAATGTTAATAAACATTTTGTTTTGGGGTTCATTTTTGGATTTAAGTATTTAAGAAATGTATATCTATACCTATATAATAGTAAGAAGCCTTATAAGCATCTCAAGATAAAAATTATATATAAATAATATTATTTATATCTTTATTTGTATTTATATAGTTAGATTTGGAAGGAGAAAGACTGAAAAAGCAGTCATAAGATATTATGTCATGAAGCTTGAAACCTATTTCAATCTATTAATTGAATAATTTATTATTAAATAATGATATTTAATACCAATTAAATATTAATTATCAATCTATAGCAATCTATTCAATGGCAGTAGGAAATGGAAATAATATAGGTAAGAACAGGATAAAATGAAATAGAAATTGAATATGTAGTTGAGAAAATCTGTAAATCTACAGTGTGGTTTGTTGAAAATGTTAGTGAAATTTGAAATCCCCTAGAACTGTAATGAAGAAAAATATTAGAATTCTAATTTAAAAATATAAGAAATAATTAAATTGTCACACAATATTGTATTAAAATTAAAATTTTTGCAAAATTGTCACACAATATTGTATTAAAATTAAAATGTTTGCAAAATAACACTGCACAAGCACCAAAATGTCTAAAATGAATATACATATGTGAGCATTACAATGATGTGTAGCCACTCATAGGCTTAGATATTTTTATATATATTTGGGAACTCACATTGTCTAAAGGTAAACTGTTCATAATCTGTGATTCGAGTACTCTTTTCTATAGTGTTAAAATTTAATAACTTTTTCTAAACAAATAGCAAGTAAAACGATGTCAAAAGATCACTTTGTTAAAATCATTTTTGTCTGGAAACATAACCTAGAACGTAGAACCAAAACACAAAATAAGAATCACTTAAAATACATTCCAGGGGGCGCCTGGGTGGGTTAAGCCACTGTCTTCAGCTCAGGTCAGGATCTCAGGGTCCTGGAATCAAGCTCTGCGTTGGGCTCTCTGCTCAGCAGGGAACCTGCTTCCCCCTTTATCTCTCTGCCTGCCTCTCTGCCTACTTGTGATCTCTCTCTTTGTCAAATAAATACATAAAATCTTAAAAAAAAAAATACATTCCAGGAAGCAAATACTGATTCTGTAAGTAAAAGTTGGTTTGGCAACCTAGATACTCAATAAGCAAATGAAAAGTTTCCACAGTTGATGAAAAACCAACACCAATGTCATGTTTGAAGGGTTGGTGGCTAATTAATTTATCTAATAAATGGTGACATTGATATGATTAAGATTTATTATGTTAGTTGAATTAAAAATGTCAGTAATGAATATGGAATTTTAACTGTCAGTACCTGCATAACTAGCCTTATTAAATGGTATATCACTGCAGATGATTTAAATGAGAAACAAATCTCTTGGAGTGTGTCTAGCAGAATTAGTCCTGAAGACTTGGGAGTTCATTAATGTTAAGAAAATCTTTTCTATTTTAATAAACATATTTTAAGTTATACAACTTAGAACACTGTATTCTAATGTCTTCAAGCAATAAGCAGCAAACCTATTATTTTTCTTTTGCTATTAGAAGATAACATATAAACTTTTCTCTTAATGTCTTCAATAAGTGAATAGAATAATAGAACTATTCCTGAATTAAATGGTGCTACAATTTTATAATAAGAATTATAATTTGTTGTAATAATGATAATCTAGAGTATGAAAACATTGAGACACAACAATTATACCCTAAAGATAAAGTCACATAACTAAATTTTGCATATAGTGGGGTGAAACAGCAAAAGATCTAACATCTGCCCCCTGTTAGTAGTTATTTAACTTCTTGTGTCTCAGTTTTATTTGTATGCCAGTGTATATGGTTCTTTTGAGAATGAATGAGAATGAATGTTATTCATGAGAATAACAAAACATTACATTTTTTATTGTTCTGTACTACAGCTCATACACTATTCTGCTTTTCAAAAGGCATGAGAAAAGGTAAATAGACAAAACACACAAAAGAATAAAAATTTAGGAATCAAGGCATTAGAACACTATTTTGAATATGCAGCCTTTATTACTGGATAGCCATACCAACAATCTATTTTTTCGTAAGATTTTGTTTGTCAGAGAAAGAAAGAGAAGCACAAGCAGGGAGAGTGGAAGGCAGAAGGAGAGGGAGAAGCAGTCTCTCCGCTGAACAAGGAGCCCCATTGTGGGACTTGATCTAGGACCATGGGATCATGACCTGAGCTGAAGGCAAATGCTTAACAGACTGAGCCACCCAGGCATCCCATCTATACCAACAACCTAGAAAGGAAAATCGTATGATGAAATTTGTATAAATGCAAATTCATTATATGGCCAATTATCAAAACAGGATTAGTTTAGTTTTTTAATAAAAATTTAGAAATGAATATTAGCATTATATGGACAAACAAAATCAGTTGACTGCTGGTGTGTCTCTGTTTTTTTTCTTTTTCTTTCTTTTTTTTTTTTTTTGCAAGCTTTGTGTGATCTCTGATTTATTCAAAGAACTTACCATATTATTTTTTCCCACAGGCTGTAAAATTTCAAATTCTATTCTGTTTAATTTCTGTTTGAGGAGGCTTTAATCATTATACCTCAAGATGCTATGACAAGAAATAAAATGTTGCATATTGATTATTTCATCCCTAAATTAAAGACATGCTTATTTAATTCAAGTCTTATGGCCAGGATCTGCAATATACAAACATTTTAGAACATGTTGGGATCAATTTAGACACCTCTCAGCTAGCATATCAATTAAATTTTATTTTACAATCTCTCTCTCTCCACACTAAGCATTAATGGAAAAATTTAACTGTTCTTTATCCCATTTAAAAAGTGAAAACCTGTTTTGAAATCAAATCACTTTCCTCCACAGGAGCTCTTTTGCTTTTTCATTTTCGCCATAGTGTTTGCTCTTGGAAGCAGCTATTTAGCAGTAAAGGTGCTCTCACCAGACTCTGCATTGCAGGTAGTTAATTGTCCAGCACAGTTACTTATCTGTGAAATATGCTTTTAGAGGGTGTATAGTTTAAATTGCATTTCCTCTCAAATGTAGAAGAATTACCTATAGTCCTAAAATAACTAGGATGTATTTAGCTCCTCCCCCTCCTCCCTTACCTTGGAGCTCATGACCCTGAGATCAAGACCTGACTTGAAATCAAGAGGCAGACACTTAACCAAGTGAGTCACCCTGGTGCACTGTATTTAGCTCCTCAGCAAGAAGTGGAAATATCTCTTGTTAATATTTCACAATTAAAAGATGAACTCCTAAAGCTATTATTCTTAATTATCAGGGCACTGATATGTTTTGCTTTTGCCTAGATTATGAGTTTATTTTATTCAAGTTCTAATTTAGTCACTTTGGAAAGTCACATTGGGATTGATTAAAAAAAAAATCTAGAATGTGTTCCTATAAAAAGTTATAGGAGGCACAAATCCTACAAGTCAAAACTTTTTACATAAATCATTAACCAAAGCAAATATTCATTATAAACACTTTATTGAAAGAAAATGCAAGTCTTATCCTCTCAAGAGAAGCTCAAAAAATATAAAAGAAAAAAAAACAGAAAAATCTTTCTTTTTTCTTGAAGTTAAATAATAGTTCACAAAGAAAATAGAAACATTTTAATGTTTTGCATCTGAGGTGTACTTTATCATTAAAAACAATATGTCATCTTTTGAATAATGAAAACATAAAATTATTTATGCTATTGCCTATTTCTTATTTCTACCCATTATTGTTTTACAATTCAATTAAATCAGATATTTTTTTATGTCTAATAAGACACCTATTACCATGCGGCACCTTTAGCATGACTGTCAAAATATATTGTTCATAAATTTAACATAATATGGAAATACTGTTCACTATGCTAGAAAAAAAAATTATTCAAGATATCAAACTTTTCAACAACAGAATGTTAATGTTAGCATCCAGGTTCTGAATCATTAAAATTTATCTTGAATCATTTACATGAAATATGCACATAAGGCACTCATCTCATAATTTGACAATAAATTGGTTGCTTTCCAATATATGACAAAAGCATGACTGAGATAATTACTATTTGAAAGAGACAGTCTAAAGGGCTTGCTAATTATATATTCTTTCAGATCACTGGTTCTCAAGTGTTGGCATGCATAAAAATCATCTGTTAATATTCAAATCTCCTTTCCTATAATTTAAAGGATGTCGATTAGAAGGGTAACGCTTATACTCCTTTCTTTTTACTTTTCCTGTGTCCAGTCTCTCTCCATTAGTCTTCACCCTCAAGCCTCTCCCCTCATCCAACTACTTTAATTTGATGGAGTCTCAGAACCCCATGGGCCTATGTCATTAATGGTTGTATTTGCCGTTTCTTATTTACAAACAAGATTTCTCTCTTCTTTTTTTCACTTGTGCCAAGATCAGAAAATTTATTTTATTTCTTACTTACTTCTTATTCCAAGGTCCATGTGTCAGTAAGTTAGATCTAGCCAGTTAGAGCTGGGGATAGAGTGGGTTTTAAGAAACAGTTATGTTTTGCATGTATTCATTAGCAAGACAGAAGGAAAGCTATTTATTCATGTATGATGAATTTGTCCCAGAAGTAGGGTTTGAGCTTGTTTTCTAAGTACTAAAGAGATTCATGAAATACAAAAGTGAAATAAATAATATTAAGAATGGATAGAGTATTGGTTAGAAAGATCTCAAAGCATACTTGAAGGTCCAGGTGACAGTGGAAATTAACACTTATATAGCACAACCAGTCTTGAGGCTGTGGGATATATAGTGGAAGTCTTGGTAGTACTAAGCAGCTTGGGGAAAAGTAATGATAAATGGGCATTGTAGAAGCTACTGGGGAAAGAGGAAATTGAATAATGGCAACATGGCAGATGGTTGTTACTAAAGTAGAAAATAATTTTTAACAATGAGGTTCTTCAAGGACAAGAAAGAAGATTAAGCTGTTATGTTACAAATATTGCTGCTTCTCTAATACCATCAGCTACGTTTATTTGGATATAAAAACTTATGCTAGAACCCAAAGTTGTAAGACATTCTATGGGTTTTGCACACATACACAAATATACACAGAAATAAAATAATAAGTGTGCTTTGATACCAATTTTCCCATAGAGAAATGTTCTTGAAGTTAATCTTTTTAACAATCTGTAAATTCTAATTGAGTTTTGGCTATAGTATTGAGTTTAGTGTTCAAAAATTTGTCATATCCTAACTTGAAAAAATATCCCTAAAATCACAAATTCTTGTTTATGCTCTGAAAAAGCAAGCAAATCTATGGTACTTTTCCCAGTATTCAAATGTTTGTATTTTGGATTCAAAGGCCTTGAAACAATTGGTATTTCCCAATACTGTGCTTAATTACCCATGAAGAAATTATTCTTTACAATCTTATTGACTCTGAATTCCTGACTTCAAGATTTTTATGTCTAATTACGACTGCCTCCATTTAAGAACAAAGCAAAGTTTGTATTAGATTAGAGGCTAACAGTGCCCTCTGAACATTTGGGGTATTCAGAGTGACCAAAAATGTGTTTTGCATTGACTGGGGTATTCACCTTAACCCATAGAAGGAGATGGGAGAAGCATGGGTTGAATAAAAGTGGTTCTCTGGAGTACCCCCAGTACTGCCATTGTGCACCTTTAAAAGGTAATGAAAGTTAATGAAATTTTATACAGGAAGGAGTTTCAAGTAATCAGAACCTTCAGGAATGACTGAATCATGTTATCAAGTAAAGAACTGTAACCAGTTAAGTGTCAGCAGAATGTAAAAGGAAACACAAATTGGTTTTGAATGAGGAAAGCCACATTCACCAAATACAGACTTGCTGTAAAATTTCTTTCTGTAGTTTCTTACTTGCTTTTTTATTTAACGTTAGTGATTCCCTTTCTTTTCCCTGATATTATCACGTGATATGTTAATAGTTGATAACCTTACAATTTAATCCATAGATAATAAGTTTTAAAAAGAGAACTTAAAAAAAAAAAGAAGGAAAGGTTATAATCAAAGATTTTAATCCAGCTGATGCAGGATCTGGTTTTGCTCTCTTGTGAGAATGTGTTGGGTTCATTATTGACTGTATAGTGGATAAATTCATAAAGCATAGTATTTTTAGGGATTAGGGTAAATTCATAATTCTAAGACCAATATAGTTTTGACAGGGATTGGGATGGCTTGTCCTGAATATTTATGATGTGTGTGTGTGTGTGTGCTCAGCATCTGGACCCCCTTTTTGTTTACAGAATTGATTCTGCTCTCTCAGAGGAAAGAATGTCTAGCTTCCCACTAATGAAGCTGAAACTACTAGCTATTCATTCTCCAAGCTTCTCCTGCAAGAGGGCAACAACGTGCAACACAGACTCCACTAATTTGATTTTGTTAAAAATAAGCAGAGACCATAGAGTAATCTCTCTGGAGCAGAAATTGTTACAGCAAGATCAGATCCCTTGTGAAGCAAAGGAAGCAATGACAGCTCAGTTTCTCTTGCTTGGCTAAAGCAATAAAGGCTTCTTCATTGGATCAGGAACATGGCTTGATCTGAGGAATTTTCCTATTGCCAGTAACTATTTTTTTTAAGTTCCTGTTTTAGTTTCGGTTAGTTAGTATGCAGTGTTATATTAGTTTCAGGCGTATGGTACACGGATTCAACGATCCTATACAATGCCTGGTGCTCGTTATGACAAATTCACTCCTTAATCCCCATCGCCTATTTTACCCATGTCTCCACCCACCTCCTCTGGTAACTATCAGTTTGTTCTCAGGAAACTTTCTTGGTTTGCCTTTCTTTCTCTTTTTTCCCTTTGCTCTTTTGTTTTGTTTCTTAAATTCCACATATGAGTGAAATCATATTGTCTTTGTCTTTGACTGATTTATTTCACTTAGCGTTATACTCTAGTTCCATCCATGTTGTTGTAAATGGCAAGATTTCATTCTTTTGAAGATATATAGCTCAAATCTTCTGTAACCATTCACCTATCCATGGACTATGCAAGGCACTACTTCCATAATCCAGCTATTATAAATAATACTGTTATAAACACAGGGGTGCATGTATCCTTTTGAATTAGTGTTTTTGCATTCTTTGGGTAAATACCCAGTAGTGAGATTGCTGGATCATAGGGTAGTTCTATTTTTAAATATTTGAGGATCTTCCATACTCTTTTTCACAGTGGCTGCACCAGTTTGCATTTCCACCAACAGTGCATGAGTGTTCCTTTTTCTACACATCCTCCCCAACAGCGGTTATTTCTTGTGTTATTATTCTGACTGGTGTGAGGTAATATCTCATCGTGGTTTTGATTTGCATTTCCCTAATGGCAAGTGATGATGAACATGTTTTCATGTGTCTGTTGGCCATCTGGATGTCTTCTTTGGAGAAATGTCTTTTCATGTCTTCTGCCCATGTTCAATTGGATTATTTGTTCTTTTGGTGTTGAGTTGTATAAGTTCTTTATGTATTTTGGATGTTAACCTTTTATCAGATATGTCATTTTCAAGTATCTTCTACCATTATGTAGGATTGCCTTTTAGTTTTGTTGATTGTTTCCCTCACAGTACAGAAGTTTTGCATATTGGTATCATCGTAATAATTTATTTTTGCTTTTCTTTCCCTGGCCTCAGGAGACATCCTTAGAAGAAATTTGCTGCATTTGATGTTAAAGTGTTACTGCATGTGTTCTAAGATTTTTGTAGTTTCAGGTCTCATATTTATGTTTTTAAACTATTTTAAATTTATTTCTTATGTATGGTTAAAGAAAGTGGTCCAGTTCCATTCTTTTGCAGGTAACTGTCCAGTTTACCTAACACCAATTATTGAAGAGATTACCATTTTCCCTCCTGAATACCATTTGTTGAAAATTAATTGACAATAGAGCTGTGGGCTTATTTCTAAAATTTCTATTCTGTTCTATTGATCTATGTGTCTATTTTGTACTAGTACCATACTTCTTCTTTTTTTTTTTTTTTTTTTCCCTAAGGTTTTGGTTAAATCCCAGCTAGCTAACATACAGTGTAATATCAGTTTCAGGTGTAGAATTTCATTATTCATCACTTACATACAACACCCTGTGCTCATCACAAATGCCCTCCTTAATCCCCATTACCTATTTAACCCATCTTCCCACCCACCTACCGTCCGGTAACCACCAGTATGTTCACTTTAGTTGAGTCTATTTCTTGGTTTGGTTTGCCTCTCCTTTTCCCCCACTATGTTCATTTGGTTTGTTTCTTAAATTCCATACACAAGTGAAATCAAATAGTATTTATTTTTCTCTGACTTAGTTAGCATAATACTCTTTAGCTCCATCCACATCATTGCAGATGGCAAGATTTAATTCTTTTTCATGGCAGATGGCAAGATTTTAATTCTATAGACACTTTGTTCATCAGTCAATAGGACATTTGGGCTCTTTCCATAATTTGTTTATAATATAATGTTGTTATAAATATAAGGGTACATGTATCCCTTCAAATCAGTATTTTTGTACCCTTTGGGTAAATACCTAGTAGTACAATTACTGGTTCATAGGGTAGTTCTGTTTTTAACTTTTTGAGGAAACTTCATACTATTTTCCAAAGTACCTGCACCAGTTTGCATTCCCACCAATAGTGTAAGAGGATTCCCCTTTCTTGCATCCTCCAATACCTGTTTTTTCCTGTGTTGTCAATTTTAGCCATTCCAACTGATGAGAGGTGATACTGTGTGCTTGTTTGTATTTTGAGACCATTTTGACTACTACAACTCTGTAATACAACTTGAAGTCTAGAATTGTGATGCCTACATCTTTGTTTTTCCTTTTCAAGATTGCTTTTTCTATTCAGGGTCTTCTGTCATTCCTTACAAATTTTAGAATTGTTCCAGTTCTGTGAAAAATGCTGCTAGAATTTTCATGGGGACTGTAAAAGTGTAGACTATTTTGGGCAGTATGGACATTTTAACAATAGTTGTTCTTCCAGTCTATGAGCATGAGATATCTTTTCATTGTTTGTGTCATCTTCAATTTCTTTCATCACCTGTTTTATACTTTTCAGGGTGCAGGTCTTTCTCCTCCTTGGTTAAATTTATTCTTATGCATTTTATTATTTTTTATTTTACTTTATAATAGGTGAAGGAAAATGCTGTGTGAAGTGAACAAAGTTATTCTTTAAAAAAAAAAAAAAGCAGATTTTCACACTTAATTGACTCCACTGATCTTCCTTATTTTTATTATTTTGGTTTGTTTGCTTGTTTACCCCCGTTCCCAACTGGATTTTATGTGTCAGGTCTTACCTCTACTTTATATTTTGTTTCTCTTGAAGAATCCAAAACTCAAATATCTGACTAAAATCTTTTTTCTCAGTTATTCTTCTGTCATGCTCACATTTCAGTTTTAAATGTGCATTGCCTTTAATGACAATTCTTTTATCCTAGATTTTACGTTAATGTTCTATCCTCTTCTGGCTTCATTTCTTTCCCTATAATCATCCAATGCCAAGATAAGAAAGTTGAGCAATCTATTCACTTATCTTTTAGAATCTCTTATTAAATTTCTTTTTGTTAAGACCAAGGTGATGCTTTTCCACTTAGAACCACAATCATCGGTTTCCTCTATCCAATCACATACTTTATATCTCAGTGTGGGCCACACAAAAGGTATATTTAAATTAATATATCCAAAACTAAAAGTTTTATTGCACACTTAAACCAGCTGTATCCACATCCTCCTCTCCTATTTATCATGAAAAATGTACCCATCAAGCCTGTAGTGACCAAGTCAGAATCTAGGAGTTGTTATCTTTCTTTTTAATTAATTTTTTAATTTTTTATAAACATATATTTTTATCCCCAGGGGTACAGGTCTGTGAATTACCAGGTTTACACACTTCACAGCACTAGGAGTTGTTATTTTAATCATTGTTATCTTACTCCATATAGATTTATTTTCAGAATATATTTCAGATCCAGTCCTTTTTTTGTCTATTTCCATTGTGCCCACACAGTACTGGCACCAACTTTTTACCTACCTTTTTTTTTTTAAATAGTCGTCTGGCTGTCATTTCTTTTCTCACTGAATTTTAAACACTATATGCCATAACCAGCCATTATGAAAATGAAAGGCAATCATATAACTGCCTAAAATCTTTCAAAGACTTCAAGTGGCCTTGTCCCTAATCTTGCATCATCAATATGTATCCCAAATGATGTCTTGCACACATTCATTTCACACTACATACTCTTCTACTCACTTAAGTTCATTTGTAGCATATATTGAGCTTTTACTTTTATTTAAGTATTTATTTAAATACTTAGCAAAGGTTTTTAGCCCTGATTTCATCTTTGTAAATAATAATTCACCACTATTCCTCAAATCACAGTTTAAATCATACCTTGCAATAACAAATTTTTGACAACCCCAAAAAGAACATCAATCTAAAATCTACTTGTTTTGTTTTGATTTTTATATTCAATACTATTTTCTCTATTTATCATATTCTTCAAAATTCATTAATATTTAATGTGTTTATTTACTTACATGTCTTTACTGTATCACAGGTTCCTGAAGGAATAACATCTGAAGTATTTTCCATTTCACACCTAAATCCTGGGACAGCCTGTGGAATATTATTTACTTCTAAAAAATGTTGGCAATGGAAAGATGAATAAACTGACAAGCACCGCTCTTTACTTCCATATAAACCAATGGAGAGAGTCATCTGAATATGAAGACTTTAAAAATGTTTGCATTATGAATTTAATTAAGCCTTCACAAATTGTTTTATTAATCATTCTGGAATTCCCATTTAAGCATTATAAACATTTGTATCCCTCTAACTAACCAACTTCACCTCTACCCTCCAATATCTCTAAACAAATTAAGATGCTGAAGTGACAATGTAATCTAAGATAATCTGATATATTTACTTAACCTATGTTTTCTGAAATTTAATATATTTCCTTTGTCTTGTATTTTATTTATTTTTATAAATATTATTTCAGAATGAACACTTTTTTCCTTTCACTATCTTGTCATTCCCTCTGAACTTTTTATTTCCTTAAACCTATCTTAGGCAGACTCCCAAACCCTAAATATAATAAATTCAGTATAGTTACACCTTCACTCGTATTTGTAACTTAACATTCATCCTTTCTCAAACATTAAGCACAACTTTAACAGGAAAGTGGCCAAATCTATCCCTACATTTTCTTTACAGTGTGACTTTCTTTCAGGGAATGCATTAGGGAGGCTGCAGAAAAAGAAGAAATTAATATTTATTTCCTGGGTCCTCTAATGGTTTCCTGGGTAAGATGAATTATCATTGTCATTTGTAAAGTCTGGTTTCAAAGTATTGACATATTACAATGGTGTGGAACAAAAGGGAGATTTTAAAGAAGACTGAAAATTGAAAATTTATCTCAGTTGGAAGTCTGTCAACACTCCCTGGTTTATTCTTCGCTGCAGTAGTATCTCCCATGTGGCTTTTCTTGAGGGCAACTTCTCTAAGTGGAAGAGGTCTCTTGCCCATCCACCTTCCATGTAGTATATTTGACATATAGGAAAACCAAGGGCTTTTATTTTTCCAATTCTTGTTTTCTTCAAAGAGAGTGAGGGAAGAGAAAATTTCACACAGAAGCATGGGGAGAAGACATGCCCAATTCACCTTCTTGCAGTGGCTTCTTACAGCTCTAATTGAAACTTTTAGAGTCTTCCCACATAACATGGTAAATAAAGAAATGTCTTGGCCTTCTATAACAAAAGTGAAAAACAACAAAACAACACCAACAACAACAACTTCCAAGTAGGCAGAAAAATAATGATTTCAATAATCCCTCTGAGTGTGTCTTGGAGGAGGGAGTACACCGATGATAATAGTTGTAGCTTGGGTGCCTTCTGAATAAATTCTGATGATTTGCCTGTTTTTAAAAGTTTTCAGTTCTCTTTAGAAATAAATAGTGCTTTATAGATCTTTGGTTTTCTCCTTAATGCTGGTCAGAGTTGTAAAAAAAAAAAAAAAAAAAAAAACAAACAAGTCATTACATTTATAAGCTTGAAAGTAGCTTTTCCTTCACTGAAATTGAACTGGATTCCTATTTTTTCTTAGTTTTTTGAGCATTGTCTATGTATTATATTTTTTAAATGATAGCTTTGATATATAATATGTTTCACCTAGAAATCACCCATTTAAGTTGCACAATTCAATGAGTTTTAGTGTATTTACAGATGTATATAACCATATTCCAATTAATTTTAGAACATACTCATATCCCCAAAGGAAAACTAACTTTAACCATTTTAGGAGCTAGAGACTGTTGTCAAAAGCAGCACTTCCACTATATATGTGACTTCAAAATTTTCCACAACCTTGGCAATACTTGTTACTATCTTTCTTCCTAGTGGCAAGAAATGGTGTCTGATTATGCTTTTTTTTTTTTTTTTTCCACAGTCCTTTTCCTATAATCAGCCTCCCAGTATAAGACATTCTGTAGTAATCACTATGCTTTTGATTTGCATCCCCCTGATTACTGGTAATGTTGACTATCTTTTCATGTACTTATTGCTGCATTGCAGAAATATCCAAAAAGATCATATGCCCATTTCTTATTTATTTATTTATTTTAAAATATTTTATTTATTTATTTGACAGAGAGAGATCACAAATAGGCAGAGAGGCAGGCAGAGTGAGAGGGAGGAAGCAGGCTCCCCGCCAAGCAGAGAGCCCGATGCGGGACTCGATCCCAGGACCCTGAGACCTTGACCTGAGCTGAAGGCAGAGGCTTAACCCACTGAGCCACCCAGGTGCCCCATATGCCCATTTTTTAAAAAAAATTGTATTTGTCCTATTATGGCTTTAGTGTCATAGGTCTTTACATACATATATTTCTTTTATTTTTTAAGTTTTTATTTGTTTATTTGACAGAATGATAGAGCCAGAGAGCACAAGCAGAGGGAGTGGCAGAGGCACAGGGAGCAGCAGGCTCCCCACTTCAAGGAGGTCCACTGCAGCTCCTGGGATCATGATCTGAGCCAAAGGCAGATGCTTAACCATGTGAGCCACCCAGCCACCCCTACATATATGTATTTCTAAGGGACTCAAGTCCTTTGTTATAGACTCGAGTTCCTTATCACATATATAATTTGCAAATATGTCTTCCCATTCTGTCGACTGTCCTCTCACTTTCTTGTTGGTATCTTCTAAAGCACAGAATTTTTAATTTTGATGAATTCCCCTGTATGTATGTGCATGTGTTCCTTTTGTCACTTGTGTCTTTGGTGTCATCTCTAAGAAGACTTTCCTGAACCTCTGGTTACAAAGGTACACTCATACATTTTTATCTAAGAGTTTTGTAGTTTTAACTCTTACATTTAGATCTATAATCCATTTTTAGCTAATTTTTTGTTGTTCAGTTATTCCAGTGCCATTTATTGAAGAGACTGTTCTTTCCCCCTTTGAATTGTTTTGGCACTCTTATAAAAAAATCAATTAATCATAAATGTGATTGTTTATTTCTGGACTATTAATTGGAATATAATTGTAATATTAATATATTATATTGATGGATATTCCTCCCATTATAACAAGCTTATATTGTTTTAGTTACTGTAATGTTGTAAGTTTTGAAATTTGAAGTGTGAATCTTTTCAATTTGGTCTTTTCCAAGATTGCTTTGCCTATCTTAGTTCTCTTAAAATCTCACATAAATATTAGCATCCACTCTTTAATATCTGCAAAAAATAAATAGCCAACTGGGATTTTCATTGTAATTACATAAATCCATAGATTAATTTGAGATTAATTCTATCTTAATCACAAAAAATTTTACCATCTATGAACATGGGATATCTTTACATTTATGTAAGCTCTCTTTAATATTCTTTAAACAATATTTTCTAGTTGTCAGAGTCCAATCTTTGAACATATTTTATTAATTTGTATCACTTTGTAATTTTAGAAGTATTTTATTCTTAATGCTATTGTAAATAATTTTTAAAATTTTATTTTTGGATTATATATTGCTAGTACAGAGAAAACATCTGAATTTGTATTTTGATCCTGTATTCGAAAACTTTGTTGAGTTTGTTTACTAGTTTGACTAGTTTTCTATGTGGATTCCATAGGACTTTCTACATTCAAGATCATATAATCTACAAAAAGAGATAGTCTTACTTCTTTTCTAATTTGATGCCTGCTCTTTCTTTCTCTCTTTTTTTCTTCTTTCTTCTTTCTTTCTTTTTCCCTTTTATTTCTTATTCTTGCCTAGTAGTCCTATCTAAAACCCCCAGGACATTGTTGATTAGAAGTGATGAGAGAATATATCATTGATCTCTTCCTAACTGAAGGGGAAAACATTGAGTCTTCCACCATTAAGTATGATAGTAATTGCGAAGTTTTCATACCTATTCTTTATCAGATTGAAAAAGCTCCCTTCAAATCTTAGTTTGTTTTTATCATAAATGAGTATTGGATTTTGTCAAATACATCTTCAACATTTGCTGGAATAAATTTTTAAAACTGTGTAATTGATGGGAAAATGAAAGAGTCATCCCACAACCAACAGGCAATTGCATTAAATCTGAAATGAGACATTGGCCTAGTGCAAGAAAGGAAGGGACTTTTATAGAGAGTTATGTCTACCCAAGATTAAATTTCTCCATTCAAAGAATGGTTCACTTCTGCATTGTAAGCCTATATTTCTTCAATCATTAGTTCAAATGATAGTATGTGACATTCATGTGAATATGATTTGACAGCTTAACACTTTATGTCTTCAGGTATGTGAATCAAATATTTTCTTGGCAAAAGAAAATGACTCTATTAAATTATTTGCTATCTTCTGCGATTTTAATAACAAATGCTAAAATGAATCAGAAATGGTCACAATAGAGTATGTATTAAGCATTTTCTTTTACAAAATTTTTTGTCTATTTTTCTATCACACATTTGTTTGCAAATAGACACACACACACACACACACACAAACACACCAGATATCATCACATATTATTTTTATGTATTTTGCTCCTCCTTATCACATTATAGAGGTTGATACTTGTTAGGAAAGATGAAATTTCAGTTATTTCGTTGGACTACCCTGAGGGCAATTATTTTCCTGACTCTTTTATGAAATATTCTAAGCAAAACAATTTTCTTTCTACAGGGATTTGCTGTGTTCATCAAAATTTTAATTTATTCTCTAGAAAGCTACCTTGTAGTGTAGGTCTTTCAATTTCTTAAGAGTAAATAAAGCAGATTATTTGTTCTTTACCATTTGACAAAATCATAGGAGAATAATGGTAACATTAAGTGACATGAACTTGATGTCTTCTGTGGATACTGGAAATCAGTCTTTCATTTTATAGTTAAATGTAATAAAGACCTATTATTAGCATATGTTAAAATATTTAAGAATTCTTATAATGGTTATACCATTAAAGGCTGACATATATTTAATTAGTTCAATAAATAAGAAACTAAATTTATAATGGAACTATCTCTGTCAATTTATATTTTATTTCAAATTTAGGAGTACAAACACAAAAGCCCATAAATATACAGGCTCCCTTTTTACTTCCTCTGCTTCTGAACTGTCACTCAAATAATTTTAAGTTACCACATGTACATAAACATACATATGTGCATTGCATTATACACTTTCATGTATGTATAAATATCCATGTATCTATATCCGTGGAGTGGGATGTGTGAATTAAGAGCAAGCTCATTTAATACACAAACTACTAACTCTGAAACTACTAACTCTCAACATTTCTTGTTGAGATGCACTTCAGATATTTTTTCCACTTTACATTTAAATTTAGAATACTAAATTATTTGTTGAATGTTTTAAAAAGTAAGTAAGATAATATAAGTGATTTATTTTATAGTTTTCCAACTTAGTCAATAAAGAAATATTTGATTACAACAGTTTTTCATTTAATCAGACTCCCCCCACTCCCCTGGAGAAAGTTGAAAATTAAAGGCTGAAATAAGTTAAAATACCTTTTCATTCTTCCACTGATAGAATAAACAAAATCCATGATTCTGAAAGAGATGCATTAAAAAGAACAAAATAATATATTTTTCTTGATTAAAAGAACAAAGGTTTTTTTTTCTTTTCAAAGATTTTATTTATTTATTTGACAGACAGAGATCACAAGCAGGCAGAGAGACAGGAGGAAGCAGGCTCCCTGCTGAGCAGAGAGCCTGATGCGGGGCTAGATCCCAGGACTCTGAGATCATGACCCGAGCCGAAGGCAGTGGCTTAACCCACTAGGCCACCCAGGTTCCCCGTTCAAATTTTTTTTTTAAAGATTTTATTTATTCATCTGACAGATCACAAGTAGGCAGAGAGTCAGGCAGAGAGAGAGGGAGAAGCAGGCTCTCTGCCTAGCAGGGATGCTGAGGCAGATGCGGGGCTCAATTCCAGGGCCCCGAGACCATGACCCCAGCCGAAGCAGCGGCTCAATCCACTGAGCCCCCAGGAGCCCCCCAAATTTTATATAATACTAAAAAGATAATTTTGTTTTTCTATAACATCTTTTTATCGGTTATGTCTTTGAATAAAGAAATATCACATCATATTATATTCATGGGGATATATTGTCATGCTTAATTGGTCTAGAAAATGTATAGGTACAGATAAACACTTTCATAGAAGTGTTTCAGAAATTTTGTAAGATCTTTAAAGTAAATTATTCCTATTCAATATTCCAGTAATGCCTTTCTTCAAATGAATAGATCTTGGGTTGAATAAAAAATTCCCATATAACAGTGCTTTAAAAGAAAAAAAAATCATTATCAACAAACTGTCTAGAATCTGTTCATTAAAATTGGACCAGAAATCAGATTTTTGTCTGTTCTACATTGTTCTGAAGTCAAAATGTCTGACTTTGTTGAGATATCAGTATCAGCTCACACATACATACATATACATACATGTATACATACATATAATATGCATATATAAAATATATATGTAAATAATTATATATTTTATCCAAAGGAAAAAGAATGAACTAAAGGAAGTTTTAATTTAGCCATTATACTAAAAGGAATCATGTCTGAGTTTTTGAAAAATAGATTCAGGAAATACTTTGGAAAATAGTTTCTGCATTTACATCTTGATTTTTTTCCCTTTGTGTTAATAATTTTATTTATTTTATTAGTAGAATCAGCAAAAGTTTTATTATTTATAATATGGTAAAGCTTAATCTTCCAGTGCATTATATAAAAGGATAAGTACAACAAAATTTTGAACAAAGTACCAGTAGAAACATGTATCAGTTCTTCTGTTGTTTCATGTTGGAACATGCAGACAATTAAAATATAGGTAAAATATATATGTTGGTAGGGTCACATTAGATTTAGTAAAGGACAAAAACTAGTTTAATACTTTAGAAAATACCCAGATATTTAAATTTAATTTGAGGAAATAAATGAAATAGAAGCATTGAGTCGTGAAGATAATGAAGAGGGAGGTGTGATTCAGTTTTCTGAATGATTACATAAACTCTTTTTCACAACATTAATTCACAGTCTGAGAGTGATTAGAATAAAGAAAATAAAACTGAATAGTCTGAAAAATATTCAGTAAAATATTTTAATTTTCTCCTATATAAATGTTACTGTTCTTGTTCCTTTGAGTTATTTTCATAGTCTGATAAAGTTAAACACACACACACACACACACACACACACACAGATTTTGCAAGAACTTGAAAATAGGCCAAGCAAATATAAACTCTTTTGCCCCTGGTATCTTCAACAGAATTAGGTATTAACAAATGAACTTAATAATCTGCATAGTCAGAAGTATTAGGATGTATGGGAGAATCATTTAATGAACATTTCTTCTATGTATTTAGCTTCCAGATACAGCATTCTTAGTCTTCTAAATCATATACCACGTTTTATTAGAGTTAACTTGAAAAATTCTTTCTCATTGCTTTTAAATAGAAAATCTATGGTTTCAATCAAGAGAAAGAGCTACATTTTAAAAGTAGACTAGAAGTTATGGCTGATGGGTGAGGCTTTGATCCATGGAAGATCCAATGGTCACTATCGGCAGACCTTTCCATAAACAAGGTAAGGAGAGTAAGAAACTAAAGATGAAAGATATTGTCTCGGAAAGTGATCCATAATTGGATTTTCTAGTGAACAATGTGAGCCCTTCCTTGGAGTCAAACTAATTATTTGCTTACATTTGTGTATATTCCTAAATACATAATGTCATTTTGGTAGGTTAGTATTTGTTAAATTTAAAAACATTAATGTTAAATATTTTGTTCCGTATTTATATAATTAATGGTCAGAGGATGACCAGTGGACAATTTAACAGACTCCTTAATCACATAAGTATTCATTGGGAGCTACTTTTATTGTCTTAAGCAAAACTGAGAAGACTTTATCACCAATAGATTGATAGGAAAGAAAATGGAAGATTTATTGAGATCTTATCTAAAATGCATACATCATTGTATAATCCCAAAGTTTGCAGAGTTGTGCATCATGATTATGGCTGGATCTGAAATTTGAAATCACTTTTCATTGCAAGATCATGTAGGTCTTCCTTTGTTTCAGTTAAATTGCCTGTGAATTACTTGTCTTTCAACCCTGAATATGCAAATAAATACTGATCTGTTTTAGCTGGCATTCTGAATGTATAACACATAGTTTTGACTAAATAATAGATTCTTTATAACATAAAGAAAAGTAAGCACAGTTGTAGATTATTTGTCTCTGCTGTATTATTAGATAATAATTGAATTGATAAGTTCTATGTGTGATCTCTCAGGACTGACCTTAAGCAATTACAAAGGGTTTGCCTGACAGGCCTCAGAAAGGAAAGCTGTACTCATCACACCAAACAGTGCACAGGCAATGCATTGCAGTCTCCGAAAGGAGTTGCAGTCAAGGCCTCAGGTCCCCTTTCTGGCCATACTCTCGTGCATTGCTGCATTCATAGCACACATGCCTCTACTTAGAGGCCTCTCTCAGGGACCTTCTCCTGAGGGCCTAAGCTGAATCTCCTTAGAAGCTTTTAATATTATGGTATAATTGTACTATAATGGACACATAACATTATATTAGTGTCAGGTATACAAAATAATGGTTTGATATTTGTACATATTGCAAAATGATCACCACAATAAGTCTAGCTAGCATCCATTACCTTACATACTCACAAATATTTTTTAACTTGTGTCAAGAACTTTGAACTCTGATCTCTTAGTAGATTCCAAATATTATTATTAACTATATATTATTAACTATAGCTGGATTGCCAATAGGTATATGAAAAGATGCAGAACATCACTAATGATTAAGGAAATGCCAAAAAAAAATGAGATAAATGAGATTCACTTCATACTCATTATAATAGATATTATTAGAGGAGGAAGAAACTAGAAGATGCTTTTCTTCATTCTAACTCTGTACTCATCACTTCTCCACTCATGATTCTTTCCCTTCACTCTCCCCTGAACCAATCAGTCCATAAAGTGGCAGGAGTCTTTTGTTCAGGATTCCTTCAGCCTTGAGACCATGCCTCCCACCCCAATTGTTCTGCTATATTTGGCCCTCACTTGTCACAGTTTCATTGGGAAAAATGGAATATAGGGAAAGTTCTCTTGCTATAAGTGATTTCAGCTTTGACTTTTATTTTTTATTTTGGCTTATTGTCTTATTCTCCACTCTGCCACCTGTCAGATCGGCTCTCTCCAGTTTAGATGTTTATTCTCTCTCCCTTTTACATTGCGAAGAACAGCTAATTTGATATATGGAATGCAAAATCTCTCAGGCTTTTTCATACAGCCAAAACTAGTGTCTTCTACAAGCCCAGTCTTCCACATGTAAATTAGGTCAGATTTATCAATTCACTGAATCAATTGTTCCAGGCCTAGGTTGTGTATATTAAAATGATTGTGAAAATTGAACTGATTTCAAGAATTAATCACAACACCCTGGAGAAAACTGAATATACTTTCTACAGTAAGAGTTCCAAGTAGCAGATAGCTGCATGACATCAACCAGGATGGTCTCTCTATGAGTCAGTTAATCAGCAGAACAAAGATCTGGAAATAATACTGCACAAAACTGTTTGAAATTTAAAGTGTACAGTATGTACAATGTGATTATGTAATTATCACATTGTCTGGTATGTGGTTGCTGCTTATTAAATTTAGCTATTTTCATTAAAATAATCAATTATCCTGGAATCAGATTCAAATCTCATTCTTTGCTTTCTTCTTGCTTTTATAAATCTGAGTAGGTTCTTTATGTCTCAATAATATAGAATTCATTATAATTTTTTACTTTTCTCTGTATTCATTCATCTAACTGCAAACTCATTAAGTTTTGAACTCTTGTTGTAAACCAAATGTTCAATAAGGCATGGTGCATACAAAAATACACTCATTTTTGTGGTAGACAAACACAAGCACATCACTAAAATGTAATATTTTAATTCAGTGATGGATACATGCATGGATGCACCTGATCTAACACTGTTTGGGCATTGGTCACATGCATTACATTGTACATACTCTGGGAAATGTAGCTAATAGATGGCAGCAACCACCAGGTAGCTCTCAAGAGCTTTTGAGTAAAGGAAAATTGGGTGGTAGGTCTGGTTCTGTTCATAGTAAGGTAGCTTGTATTATTAGACTTACCTTTCACGCTAAAAGAATAATAATTATTGTATAATACAAAAATAATTCTTTGAAGGTATAGGAGAGAAACCAAAGTAGAAGAACCAGTAGGGGGATGCCTGGGTGGCTCAGTGGGTTGGACGACTGCCTTCGACTCAGGTCATGATCCTGGAGTTCCGGGATGGAGTCCCACATCGGGCTCCCAGCTCCATGGGGAGTCTGCTTCTCCCTCTGACCTTCTCCTCGCTCATGCTCTCTCTCACTGTCTCTCTCTTAAATAAATAAATAAAATCTTTAAGAAAAAAAAAAAAAAAGAAGAAGAAGAACCAGTAGGGATAGAAACGTGGTAAGGGAGAGGCAGACTATGTGGAAAGGAACCAATAATGTCTCTTCCCCAAAATTCCAATAATGTCTCTCACCCAAAATTCATATCTACCCAGAACCTCAGAATATGAACTTATTTAAAAGTATTCTATCACTACATGGATCACTACAAGGATCTTCATGTTGCTCTTTTATAGTTACACATAATTCTTTTCACACCAGCCCTTTCATTAACCCCTGGTAACCTCTAGATTTTTAATAACCTCAAAATTAATGTGATCTTTATGTGTATACTTTCATGTAATCTAAATAAATCTAAAAGCATGAAGATTTGTAAGATGTTAAAGTTTACATGCAAGGGGGTAGACTAGTCATATTATGTGTATGTTTAAGAATTATATTTTAAACATATGGTATATTATTCTTATTTGGGTGAGTCATTAAGTAAGATTTGAAAACTAGAATCAGTATGTATTAACATTAGTGGAAAGAGTATACATTTTCTACTAGATAGTATGACACTGTGTATATTTACATGCTATCTAAAAATTTTCTAATTTGTTATAAAGTCATAAATGATATATCCAGAAATGCCCTGAGTTTATTGGAAAGTAATATAATAATAATAATAATAATAATAATAATAAAACAGAGAAAATCTAAGTGCATATAAAAAGGGCAGATACATTGAATTTTATTCTGGAAGCCTGACTACTTAACTTGTGTGATAATGATGATTTCTAATACCCCAAACAAATATATATTTTTAAATTTGTTTTTGTTTTTAATTTAAAAACAATTTAAATTTTTTAAATTTTTTTTAATTTAATTTTTTTTTCAGTGTCCCAAGATTCATTGTTTACGCACCACACCTAGTGCACCATACAATACACGCCCTGCTTAATATCTACCACCAGGCTCACCCAACCCACCACCCCCCTCCCCTCCAAAACTCTGTTTATTTCACAGAGTTCACAGTCTTTCCTGGTTTCTCTCCCTCTATAATTTCCCCCAACTCACTTCCTCTCTCCTTCTCCCAATGTCCTCCGTGTTATTCCTTATACTCCACAAGTAAGTGAAACCATATGATAATTGACTCTTTCTGCTTGACTTATTTCACTCAGCATAATCTCCTCCAGTCCCATCCATGTTGATACAAAAGTTGGGTATTCATACTTTCTGTTGGAGGCATAATGCTCCATTGTATAAATGGACCCTTTCTTCTTTATCCATTCATCTGTTGAAGGGCATCTTGGCTCTTTCCACAGTTTAGTGACTGTGGTCACTAGTGCTATGAACATTGGGATACAGATGGCCCTTCTGTTCACTACATCTGTATCTTTGGGGTAAATACCCAGTAGTGCAATTTCAGGGCTATAGGGAAGCTCTATTTTTTTTTTTTTTTTTTTTTTTTTTTTTGATGAATCTCCACACTGTTTTTCAAAGTGGTTGCACCAACTTGCATTCCCACCAACAGTATAAGAGGGTTCCACTTTCTCCACATCCTCTTCAACACTTGTTGTTTACTGTCTTGTTAATTTTGGACATTCTAACTGGTGTAAGGAGGTATCTCAATATGTTTTTTTTTGTTTTTGTTTTTTTTTTTAGTATTTTATTTATTTGACAGACAGAAACCACAAGTAGGCAGACAAGCAGGCAGAGAGAGAGAGGAAGAGAAGCAGGCTCTCCGCTGAGCAGAGAGCCCTATGTGGGGCTCGATCCCAGGACCCTGGGATTATGACCTGAGCTGAAGGCAGAGGCTTTAACCCACTGAGCCACCCAGGCACCCCTCAATATGGTTTTGATTGGAATCTCCCTGATGGCTAATAATGATGAACATTTTTTCATGTGTCTGTTAGCCATTTGTATGTCTTCTTTGAAGAAGTGTCTGTTCATGTTTTCTGCCCATTTTTTGATGTGATTATCTGTTTTGTGTGTGTTGATTTTGAGGAGTTCTTTATAAATCTTGAATATCAGCCCTTGTCTGTAGTGTCATTTGTGAATATCTTCTCCCATTTGGTGGGTTTCCTCTTTGTTTTGTCAACTATTTCCTTTGCTATGCAGAAAATTTTTATCTTGATCAAGTCCCAATGGTTCATTTTTACTTTTGTTTTCTTTGCATTTAGAGACATGTCTTGAAAGAAGTTGCCATAGTCAGTGTGGAAGAGGTTACTGCCTATGTTCTCCTCTAGGATTTTGATAGATTCCTGCCCCACATTGAGGACTCTTATCCATACTGAGTTTATCTTTGTGTATGGTGTAAGAGAATGGTGGAATTTCAATCTTCTATACATAGCTGTCCAATTTTTCCAGCACCATTTATTGAAGAGACTTTTTTCCACAGCATATTTTTCCTGCTTTGTTGAAGATTAGTTGACCATAGAGTAGAGGGTCCATATCTGGACTCTTTACTCTGTTCCACTGGTCTCTGTGGATCCATTCTCTAATTTTCTTTTCTATATTTTCATTGTTAGTGTGTAAGAAAGCAACTGATTTCTGTACATTGATTTTGTATCCTGCCTCATTACTGAATTGCTGTAGGAGTTCTAGTAGTTTGGGGGTGGAGTCTTTTGGGTTTTCCATATAAGGTATCATGTCATCTGAGAAGAGAGAGAATTTGACTTTTTCTTTGCCAGTTTGAATACCTTTTATTTATTTATTTTTATTGTCTGACTGCTGTTGCTAGGACTTCTAGTACTATGTTGAACAACAGTGGCAAAAGTGGACATTGTTGTCATGTTTCTGATCTCAAAGGGAAGGCTGTCAGCTTTTCCCCATTGAGAATGATATGTGCTCTGTGAAGACAGAGTTTATGAAGTTGAGGAATGTTTCCTCTATCCCTATACTTTGAATCATTTTAATCAGGAATGGATGCTGTATCTTGTCAAATGCTTTTTCTGCATTAATTGAGAGGACCATGTGGTTCTTCTCTCTTCTTTTACTAATTTGTTCTATCACATTGACTGATTTGTGAATGTTGAACCACCCTTGCATCCCAGGGATAAATGCCACCTGGTCATGGTGGACAATCTTTTTAATGTGCTGTTGGATCCTGTTTGCTAGGATCTTGTTGAGAATCTTAGCATTCCATATTCATCAGGGATGCTGGTCTACGATTCTCCTTTTTGGAGAGGTCTTTGCCTGCTTTGGGGATCAGGATGATGCTGGCTTCATAGAAAGAGTCTGGAAGTTTTCCTTCTATTTCTATTTTTTGAAACAGCTTCAAGAGAATAGTTATCATTTCTTCTTTGAATGTTTGGTAGAAATCTCCAGGGAATACATCAGGTCCTGAGCTCTTGTTTTTTGGGAGGTTTTTGATCACTGCTTTAATCTCATTATTAGATATTGGTCTTTTCAGGTTGTCAATTTCTTCCTGATTCTGTTTTGGAAGTTTATAGGTTTCCAGGAATGCATCCATTTCATCTATTGGCATATAACTGTTGATAGTATTTCTAATGATTGTTTCTATTTCCTTGGTATTATTCAGGATCTCTCCCTTTTCATTTATTATTTTATTAATTTAGGTCCTCTCTCATTTCCTTTAGATTAGTTTGGCCAGTTGCTTATCGATCTTATTGATTCTTTAAAAAATCCAGCTTCTAGTTTCGTTGATGTGTTCTACTGTATCTCTAGTTTCTATCTTATTGATTTCTGCTATAATCTTGATTATTCCCCTTCCTATATGTGGGGTTGGCTTAATTTGTTGTTGATTATCCAGTTCTTTAAGGTGTAAAGAGAGCTGGTGTATTCTGGATTTTTCCATCTTTTTGAGTTAGGCTTGGATGACTATGTATTTCCTTTTTAGGACCACCTTTGGTGTATGCCATATATTTTGGAACAAAGTGTCTTCATTCTCATTGGTCCCCATGAATTGTTTAAGTTCTTCTTCTATTTCCTGGTTGAATCAAACATTCTTAAGCAGGGTTGTCTTTAGCTTCCAGGAGTTCGAATTCCTTCCCAACATTTTTCTTGTGGTTGAGTTCCAGTTTCAAAACATTGTGGCCTCAGAATATGCAGGGAAGAATTTCAGTCTTTTGATATCAGTTAAGCCCCAATTTATGATCCAGTATGTGGTATATTCTGGAGCAAGTTCCATATATGCTTGAGAAGAATGAGTATTCTGTCGTTTTATGGTGGAATGTTCTGTATATGTCTTTGAGGTCCATCTGGTCCAATATGTCATTCAATTCTCCTGTTTCTTTATTGATTTTCTGCCTCAATGATCTATCTATTACTGAGAGTGGTGTGTTACGATCTCCTAATATGAATGCATTCATATCAATATGACTCTATTTTGATTAACAGTTGGCTTATGTAGTTGGCTGCTCTCATATTGGGGCATAAATATTTACAATTGTTAGATCTTATTGGTGGATAGACCCTTTAAGAATGATGTAGTGTCCTTCTTTATCTCTGATTACAGTCTTTAGTTTAAAATCTAATGTATCTGATATAAGAATCACTACCCCAGCTTTCTTTTGAGGCCCATTGGAATGAAAGATGCTTTTTCATCCCTTCACTTTCAGTCTGGATTATCTTTAGGTTCCAAATGTGTCTCTTGTAGACAGCATATAGAGTGGTCATATCGTTTTATCCAATCTACAACACTGTGCCATTTTATGGGAGCATTTAGGCCATTCATGTTGAGAATGATTATTGAAAGATACATTTTTATTGACATCATGTTGCCTGTGAAATCCTTGTTTCTATAGATTGTATCTTCAAATTTCTGTTTTCACTCTTGGGTTCATTCTTCTCTTATAGAACCCCCCACCCAATATTTCTTGTAGTGCCAGCTTGGTGGTCACATACTCTTACACCTTGCTGGTCTTGGAGCTCTTTACCTTTCCATCCATTTTGAATGTCAGCCCTGCTGGATAAAGTACTCTTGGCTGCATGTTATTCTAATGAATATGTCTTGCCAGACCTTTCTGGCTTTTCAGGTTTCTGTAGACAGGTCTGACATTATTCTGATGGACTTTCTTCTGTATATAAGGAATCTCTTCCCCCTAGCTGCTCTCAAGAGCTCCTGTCTTAAATTATGATTCATCAGTTTTACAATGAGGTGTATCGAGGTCTTTCTAGATTCTATGATCTTGGGAGGTGATCTTTCTGCCTGTAGGACAGGAACACTGGTTTCATTCCCCAGATTGGGAAAATTTTCATGGATAATTTGTTCAACTATATCTTCTAGTCTTCTTTCTTTCATCTTCCCCTCAGGGATCCTAGTAATTCTGACGTTGGAACGTTTCATGGCATCATTTATTTCCCTAATTCTATTTTCATGGCTTCTAAGCTGTGTATTCCAGGCCTCCTCCTGATCCTTTTTCTATATCAGTTTGTCCTCTAGATCACTAATTCTATCTTCTGCCTCAGTTACCCTAGCTGTTAGAGTATTTAGATTAGATTGAATCTCATTGATAGCATTTTTAACTTCTTCCCAGGAGGTCTTCACTTCTGCCCTTAGAGATTCTATGTTCTCACTAATGGTTTCCTCCAACCTAGCCATTGCCTGGATAATTCTTACCCTGAATTCCCTTTCTGACATACTGTTTATGTCCATATCTGGTAGTTCTGATGGAAGGACAAAGTCTCTGAATTTTTCCTCTGTTGGGTGTTCCTCTCTTAGTCATTTTGATGAGAGGTGGTTGAGAGATGTGTAGCTGAATATATCAATCATGATCCAGGCAAGGTGCACTCTGGAACACTTCTGAGCAATCGGAAGTCAGCACTAAAAGGAAAGAAAAAAGAAAAGAGAGAGGGAGAGAGAGAGAAGAAAAAGAGAAGACCCAGCCAGAATGAGCTACAAAAGTAAGGTTTATAATGTATACAAATAAAAATGGACAAACAAAAAGACAACAAAAGTAAATGAGAAGAAAAAAAATAAATAAATAACCTAGCCAAAATGAACCCCAAAGATAAGATTTATGTAATACCAGAACAAAAACAAATACATAGAAACACTGACAGGAGAAAAAGATGGGAGGGTGATTATAAATCCTCGATGTGGAGAGGAAGGTTATTTTGATTCTTCCTGGGTGTTTCTTGATATCTTTGTTAAAGGACTCAACTTTCCAGAAATAAAAGGAGATTAAAACTGGTTTATAAATAGGCATAGTGTTGATTAGGGAAAGAGGATTACCTTGAAGCTTATATCTATATGTATACTTAAAAAAATAGAAAAGAAAAAGAAAAACGCAGGTATGTATATGAAAAAAGTTCAAGTTAAAAGGTTTTTATGGAATATGTTGTATTAAACCTCTAGTTGTAATGGTAAGTAGGTTAAAAAAATTTAAAAGAACAAGAATAGTGAGAACTAATTAAAAATAAAAGTTGTATCTGTGAAATATGCAGGTTTTAGGGCAATACCAGGAGCTCAAGATATTGTTTTCCCCCTGATGTTGTGGTTTTATAGTTTTATGGGGATCCTGGGGTGGTTGTCCTCTCATTGTTTTAGCTTGCTTTCTGGGGCAGTGGCCTGCTGCTTTGTTTTTCAGTCAGTCATTTTTGGGTTGAGTGCCCCAGCTCCATATCCAGGCATTGGGCTCTATGGAAACCAGTTTTTCAGGCTTTTGTTCTCTGGAGGTTTTTGTTCCTTGGTGGCTTTTTGGAGGTTTAGTGGAAAGCAAACTCCACCCAGACCTCTGCCTCAGAGAGAACCCTCAGTCTGCTCCCCTTTGGGTGATCCAGAACACACAGACTTCCTCTCTGCAAATTCTGCTGAATCATGCAACCTCTCACAGTCAGTGCACGTCCCCAGTCACCATCTCAGTTGTCCCCTTGCCTGAAGCACCTGCTTGTCTCTGCACCCGCATGCCACTAAAACTGCAAGCAGTATTGGTCCACCAGTTTGCCCCTAAGATCTTTTGTTCTTTTTGAGTGCTTTTAATAAGACTCCAAGTTAACGTTGGTTCCCAATCATAGGGAATTTTAATATTGGTGTATTACTTTCCAGTGGGTCACTTCTGGTGGCTCCCTCCAGAAGGGAGGGAAGGGATCTGTTTATCCTCCAATATCAGTCTGCATGTTCCCCCTCTGTTTTACCTCTCCACAGGTGTCTTCTGCCCCCACAGAGATCAGATATGTATAATGCCACTTCTCAGGCTGATTTCATGGGTGTTCAGAATGTTCTGGTAGATATTTAGCACACTTTAGGGGACCGGTTGAAACAGAGTCTCCTACCTCTCTGCCATCTTGCCCCTCCCACAAGAAAATGTTATTAAGAGACATAGGAAGCAGGTTTTGTATCATGCTTGGCCATTTATGAAGATGTACATGTGACTGACACATAATTTCTTCAAGCTTCAATTTTCCCCCCACTCTGGAAGATGGATAATAATAGGTTTATATTAATAAGTTTCATATGAATTAAATTTATAAAACATTTAATGCTGTTTATCTGTTCTTAAAAAAAATGATGTGTGTGTGTATGTCTCTCTGTGTGTGTGCACATGTGTTGGATTGGTTATGTAATCTGAAAGAGAAATGGACAAAGAGACCAAAGGATATAACCAAAAATTAACAAGGGTTAAATTTCAGCTATCAATTTATTTAGCTTAGCATTAAAACGAAATCAAAAACAAAAACAAAACTTTCAAGTTTTTATTTATTTTCCCAAGGCTTTTGAAAGTGTATCTATTTATTTTGTAATTAAAATTCTATTAAAAATCAGTTAGATGCCAAATATTTCTTAGAAAGTGTTTGATAAAATTATTGTAATAATATTACAGATGAGGAAAATAAACTCTTTGTATACTGTTAAGCCAAGTGAGAAAAGGTAAAAGTTCATGAGCTCTTTTAGGGATGGCAGCCTTCTTAAAACTTTGAGTACAAAAAAGACCTTTATACCGAGTGACTTATTGAATGACCCAGTAGAAAGTAATAGCTTTTAAACATCTCTCTTAAAGACTCTCTTGTGGAATATGCCAATATTACCTAACTTAAAAAAAAAAAAAAGTCTTTTATAAAGAAGGGAAGAAAATAGAAACAACTTCATAGAATCCATTTAAGTCACTGCCTTGAAAAATAATGAATCAATTTATTCCAGTTCTCTGCAGAGGCTGACTGATGTAGCAAGAATACCAAGTACTAATGTGCAGCTTACAAGAAATATTTGAAAAGTTTCAGACCTACCTATTTTATAAAAATCATTTTTTACGTATTTACAATTGGATATAACTCCAGGAATCCTTTATATACCCATAATATCAGTTTATTTGGGAGTTTGGTTGGTGTCAGAGATTTCTAAGAGCATAAGACTAGATATTCAAATATATAAAAGAAGTAAACTAGCAAAAATAATGATGTTCCAATATATTGACTGAGCAACTATTAAAATTCAATTTTATTTCTTGCATGGAATACTTAGCCTATAAATTGTGGGTAAAAAAAGTAAGAGACAAATATTAAAATAGTATTGTTAAACAAAACCATGTAAATAATTATATTAAAAGTCAGAGTTAATCAGGTGCATTGAAATAAACAACCATGACCCCAAGCCCACTTTGAATATCAAAGAATCAAATGTAAGAGTAAAATAATGGGAAAAATTATACCATGTTAATACTAGGGGAAAACCTGGAGTAGCTGTATCAATACCAAACAAACAACAAACAAACAATCCCTGGACTTCAGAACAAAAAGTGTTACTGGAAATAAAACAAGATATTAGATCACAATAAAGGGATGAATTCATTAAGAAGTCTAAATAGATTTAGGGTGCCTTGGTGGCTCAGTTGGTTAAGCATCTGACTCTTGACCTCAAATCAGGTCTTGATCTCAGGGTCATGAGTTCAAGCTCTGTGTGGGGCTCCACACTGGGTGTGAAGCCTACTTATAAATAAATAAATAAATAAATAAGCAAGCAAGCTAAGTCATCTTAAATGAGCATGTATTAACAACAAATCTTCCAAAAAAAATATTTTTTGAAGCCAAAAAAGTGATAGAGCTTGAAGTAAAAGTAGAAAAATGCATGATTATAGTCAGAGATTTTTAACATTTCTTAATAGAAACCAGTCTATTTTTCTAGATGTTCAAACTTTATTTAGAAATGAATTCAATACTGAAATGAATTTAATACAAATTCTGTATAAATGAATTCAAACTATAAAGATATGCACAAAATTTCACTTTTGAAAAATGATTTATAAAAGTAGATGGTTTAAAAATCTAATATCAGTACTGTGAAATTAATTTTCTCAGTGTAAAGAAATTTATAATTGCTGGCTATGGTTGATTTTCTAGTTATTTACACTTTACCGTGAGAAGATACATGAAGGAGTTTCTTTTATTTTATAAGTACCTTTAGTTTGATTTTATTTCATAGAAAAGTCTTGATTTTTTTCCCTTTACACGTCTTTCAATGTGAGAACATAGCATTTTATTTTATTATTTTTATGTTAGTCACCATAGAGTACATGATTAGTTTTTGATGCAGTGTTCCATAATTCAGTGTTCATGTATAATATAACATTTTAAGTTCAAAATCAACTTTGATTTTCTTCTTCATCTTTCAGGTTGGAAAGGCAACATAGTTTGTCCTTATTTCAGGTATTAGAAGAATTCTAATCAGTTTATTTGAAGGAAGTAAATTCATGATTTGAGGAGCAAGCAAGAATGAATTGTCTAAAACTTTGGGAATCTGGCATCAGTCAGTATCATGTCCATTGCCATTCTCCTAATAATCATATGCAGACAGTAAACTAAGAAAGGCATCTGAAAGGATATTCTGCAATGGACCCAGAGAAAGAATGAAGCAAACCATGGAGAAGTAAAGGTCATCACCTCTACATAAGACTGTCATGTCACGGAAAGCAGGTTTGTTTGTTTGTTGGTTGGTTTGTTTGTTTTTCCCTCTCTAGGATGATCTCAAATAGTAAAGGTTTCACGTTTATATTCAAAATTAATTTTTCTCCAATACTCTGGATAAGATAATAAGTTGTCAAAGTTGCATCATAAAGTCAAACATCTAAAATGCTGATGTGTTTTGTATCTATGGTAATTTAATAAGCCCTTTTCAAGTAATTACTTTAGTATTCAGATTAAGACAGATTTCTTTTTTTCTTGATACTGCCTGATCTTTCCCTTAATATTTCCATGACTATCTTGTTCTGCCTCATCTTTTTGTCTTTGTCCATTAGTTTCCTTTTCTACAAGTGACACAGATTTTTTTTTTTTTTTTTTTTTTTTACATCCATTCATTCTGAGCAGATTTGTCTGTGAGATCTTCTCATCTGGTTCTTTCCTTTTATATCAATTTTTCTTTTTTAAAAATTTATGCACCCAAATATTCTTTTTTATTCTCTTCATAATGCTGCTTCCCTTACTTTGTCTTCCACTTAGCATTAGTGAGATTTAATTCATGTTTGAGTGGATCAGCTACCTCTGGTGGCCAATTCATTTTCAATTAATTTCATCATATTGTTTCTTTTCTTTCGTTCTTTTTTTTTTTTTTTTTTAAGATTTTACTTATTTATTTGACATACAGAGACACAGCAAGAGAGGGAACACAAATAGGAGGAGTGGGAGAGGGAGAAGCAGGATCTCCACTAAGCAGGGAGTCTGATGCAGGGTTGGATCTCAGGACTCTGGTATCATGACCTGAGCCAGAGCAGCCACTTTAGAACTGGGCCACCCAGGCACCCCTCATCATATTGTTTCTTGCTTCTATTTTCAGGATTTTAAGATACTCTATATTGTATTTTTTGTTACTTCATATTTTTCTTTTTTTTCCCATAAACTGCTTTTATTCTAATCATAAGGAAAAAAAGATATCTGCTTAGTGGAAATCACCTATAAACACCGTATCTTGTTTATACAATACTATGTAGCAGTGCCTTAATACAGAGAATCTGTTTCAAAATCATCTTAAAAATAGCCAACTTACTCAAATGGAATACTATGCAGCCATCAAAAGAAATTAAATCTTGCCATTTGCGACAATATGGATGGAACTAGAGCGTATCATGCTTAGCGAAATAAGTCAAGCAGAGAAAGACAACTATCATATGATCTCCCTGATATGAGGAAGTGGTGATGCAACATGGGGGCTTAAGTGGGTACGAGAAGAATCAATGAAACAAGATGGGATTGGGAGGGAGACAAACCATAAGTGACTCTTAATCTCACAAAACAAACTGAGGGTTGCTGGGGGGAGGGGGTTTGGGAGAAAGGGGTGGGATTATGGACATTGGGGAGGGTATGTGCTTTGGTGAGTGCTGTGAAGTGTGTAAACCTGGTGATTCACAGACCTGTACCCCTGGGGATAAAAATATATGTTTATAAAAAAAAAAAAAAAAACACACACCAATGTTGCCTTTAAACAGATGCTCTAAAATAATCTTGTGACAAGATGGGAAAATAGTTCATTACAAGTGCAAACAAAACCAGATATATTTTAAGGGAAAGTTTGCACTAACTAATCACAAATGTTTTCCCTATGAATGAATTTTCTAACTTTCCTATTACCATCAGAACTTCTTAGTTTCTTGGCTTTGTGCCTGTGTTCTTAGAAGTAAAACTTCATATTTTTCTTAACTGGTTTCATTTTGATTTTACATTTTTATATTTTGGTCTTTTATAGACTTGCTTGAACCTCATTATCAAAAAACTTGACCTAATTGATATTTATTAAATAGTCCAATATATAATAGTAGAAGAAACTTTATTTTTTTGTTTTTTTTCATAAATAGTTATTTTATTTGGTTATATAAAAAACTTCTTTGAAATATCTTTGACATATAAACATTGTATAAATTTAAGTTGTACAACTTGATGTTTTGATATGTGTTTACATTGTGAAAAGATCAGCTCGATCAGGCTAGATAATTTATTCATCACCTCTACATAATTCTCATAGTGTGTGCAGAGAATATTTAATTAGATCTATCCTCTTAGCAAATTATAAATATACAATACAATCTTGTTAGCTATCAGCACCATGCTGTATATTAGATCTCCAGAATTCATTTATCTCGCATAACTGAACATTTGTATCCTGTGAACAATAGTTCTCGTTTCCACCTTCCCTTTCACACTCCACCTCTGTTGACCATCATCCAATTCTCTGCTTCTATGAGTTTTACTATTTTAGATTCTACATATAAATGAGATCATACAACATTTATCTTTCTGTGTCTGGGTTATTTCACTTAGCATGATATTCTCCAGTTTCATTCATCTCATCAGAAATGTTTCTTTTTTTTAAGTCTAAATAATATTCCATTGCATATATATGTCACAATTTATTTTTTCATTCATCTGTTGATGAACATTAAGTTGTTTCCATTTTTGGCTTTTGTGAACAGTGCTGCAATGAACATGGGAATGAAGATACTTCTTTAAGGTACTGATTTAATTTCATTTGGATCACACCCAGATGTGGGATTGCTGGATTATGGTAGTTCCAATTTTTTTTTAAAGATTTTATTTATTCATTTGATAGAGATCACAAGTAGGCAGAAAGGTAGGCGGGGGGTGGGGGTGGGGAGGAGGCAGGCTCCCTGCTGAGCAGAGAGCCCAATTTGGGGCTCAATCCCAGGTCCCTGAAATCATGACCTGAGCCGAAGACAGAGGCTTAACCCACTGAGCTACCCAGGCACCCCGATAGTTCTAATTTTTAATTTCTTGAAGAAACTCCATCCTCTTTTCTAAAACAATTATTGCAATTTATATTCCCACCAACAGTGTAAAAAGGATCTTTTCTCCCATATCTTTTCCAACACTTGTTGCCTTTTATCTTTTTGATAATAGTAGTTATTCTAACAAGTATGAGGTAATATCTCATGGTGGTTTTGGTTTGCATTTCCCTGAAGATTAGTAATATTGAGCTCCTTTTCATTTATCTGTAGGACATTTATGACTTATTTGAAGGAATGTCTTTTCAAATAACCATTTTTGAATTGGGTTGTTCAGGGTTTTTTTGCTATTGAATTGTAGAAGTTCCTTATATATTTTGGATATTAAGCCCTTATCAGATATCTTGGTTGGAAATATTTTCTCTCATCTTGTAATTTGCCTTTTTTTTACTTGGTTCAGTGTTTCCTTTGCTGTGCAAAAACTATTTAAAAACTATTTTAAACCAAAAACAAATTAAGATCTTCATCAAGTCGTCTGCATCCATATATTTAACAAAGGTTTTTTTCCCCCACACAATGAAAGTTTGATGTAACATTACTTGTTTATTTTTTTTCTTGCTCCTGGTGATTTAAGTGTGGTATTCAAAAACTCTTTGACAAGACCAATGTCAATAAGCTTACCCCCTTAGTTTTCTTCTAGTAGTTTTCTTCTAGTAGTTTTACAGTTTCAAGTCTTATGTTTAAGTCTGTAGTATATTTTGAGTTGATTTATGTATAAGGTGTAATATAAAAATCTTACGTTATCCTTTTGTATGGGCATACCCAGTTTCCCAAACACCATTTATTAGAGACTGACTTTGTATTGTGTATTCTTGGCAACCTTATCAAAGATGATTTGACCATAAATGTGTGCATTTATATCTGGGCTCTGTATTTTTTTCCACCTATATATAAGGATGCTTTTATGCTAGTACCACACTGCTTTGATTACTATAGATTTACAATATATTTTGAACTCAAAAGAACGTGATGCCTCCAATTCATTCTTCTTGCTCAAGATTGCTTGGACTAAAGAGGAATTTTTGTGGTTCCATATAAATTTTAGAATTGTTTTCTCTATTTTTGTAAAAAATGCCATTCAATATTGATAAGAATGCATGAATCTGTAGATCATTTTGGGCAGTATGAACATTTAAACAATATTAATTCTTCTAATTTATAAACACTGAATGTCTTTCTATTCATGTATCTTTTTAAAATTTCCTTCATCAGTGTGTTATAGTATTGAGTGTACAGAAAGTATAAATGAACATAAAATATTCACCAAAATTGGCCAGGTATTGGATTTAATACAAGTCTTAATAAATTTATAGACATAAAATCAATAAAGGTATGGAAGAATTAAAATACATTATCAATTAACTTTATATAATTTACTTTTATGAAATAGCCCAACTCACAATAGCAGCATGCACATGCTTTCTGAATTCACAAGGTGGTGGGGGGGGATAGGACATGATAAAAGTCTCACACATGTAAATGGATTGAAATTCCACAAATTAAAATAAGCTGAAATTAAAAAGAAAGACACTTGAAAATCATCAAATATTTAGAAGTTTGAAATTTTGACTAACTCTTGGGGCAGATAATATATCACCAGGTAAATCATTAAATAATTTGAAATAAATGAAAATAAATATAAGATTTGTGAAAATTTGTGGGCTATACCTAAGCAGTGCTTAGATTAAATTTTATAAGATTAAATGCTTACATTAGAAAAGAAGAAACAAATGAGCAGTTACATAAGCTTACACCTTAAAATACAGAGAAATAAAAGCTAGCTTATAAAAAATAGGAAAGAAAAAAAATGATATCTGCTATGTCACTATCACTATGGACATTATAAGGATAAGAGGGAAATATTAACAACAGCTTTATGCCAATAAATTCAGCAACTTAGATGACAAGAGTAAATTCTCAAAGTGAATTACAATTAGTAATTAGTTACAATCACTAACTTAGAAAGAAAGAGAAATCCTGGATAGTTTTAAATCTAATATAGAAATTCAATTCATAACTTGAAATTTTGCCACAAAGAAAAATCCAATTCTTGATGGTCTCAGTATCAAGTTTTATCAAACATTTGAGAAAGAAATTGTGCAAATCTTGCCCACATTTTTCATAAAATAGAAGAGGAAGGAAATCTTCTCAATATTTTCTATGAGACAGAGATTACTCTGATACCAAAACCAGAAGGAAAAAAAAAAAAGATATCACAAGGAAAGAAATCTCCTTGAATATTTCTTATAAGTATAATAGTAGCTAATGAAATTCAGAAATATTACAAATAAAAATACAGCAAGTGGGGTTTAACAGATGATTGCAAGATTAGCTTAATATTCCAATTGTATCAATGTAATTAACGATCATACAGAAGAGGCAAAGTAATAGGATAATCTCAGCCAGCATAGAGAAAGCATTTTAACTCTCAGCAAATGAGAAATAGAAAAGAACTACCTCAACATAAGTGGAATTTGTGAAAAATATGTCTGTTATATCACATGTAACAATGAAGGATGAAATATTTCCCATTCTATTCAACATATAGCTGTGAAAAAGAGTAAATAAAGCTTTATTCACTGATAATGTGATTGTTTTTGTAGAAAATCCTAAGGACTCATCAAAGAAACTGCCAGAAATAATAAGGCACCCTATTTGTGTTTCCTCTCTTGCTGTGTCTCTCTCTGTCAAGTAAATGAATAAAATATTTTTAAAAATATATATACTTATACAATCTGTCCCTTTATAGGAAGTTTTGTGAACTTCTGTATTTTGTGAACTTCTGATCACATATATATATATATATGATCAATTTTAAGTATGACAAAATATTCAATGGATTTGATTGAAGGATTATGGAATAATTTATAACTTTATTTTCCAAAAAAAGAAGGAAGGAAAGAAAAATAACCTCTTCTATTATCTACATCACAAACACATGAAATTAATAATAAACTATTGACCTACATGTAAAGGCTAAAATTATAAAACTTCTAGAAAATGCACAGATAAGAAACTATCTGTGATTTTTTAGATATGTAAAGATTTTTTAGATGCAACAAAATTACATGAACCAAGAAAAAAGTTGATGACTTGAAGCTTGTAAAAATAAGAACTTCTGTTCTTTAAAAGACTAATATAAAAATAAATGGCAATCCAGACTAGGGGCAAATATTCTCAAATCTGTTATCTGACAAAGTACTTTCTTCAAGAATATTTAAAAACTATTACAAACCAAAAATAAGAAAATGATCCAGTAAAAATGTTTTAAGAAAGATATTCAGATGGTTGATATGGACATGCAAAGGTCACCAGAACCATTAATTATCTGAGATTGTAAGTTAGAATCAGAGATACCACTACACTCCTGATAGAATGAAAATATCAATGTTAATGAACAAGTAATTTTTATTTTTTGGTACACTAAGGAGAATTTAAATAAGTTTAGAAAAACTTTGACATTCTCTTATAAAATTAGACATACATTTATTATTTTGAGAAATCCTGCTTTGAGGCATTTAATTTATAAAAATAAAAGCACATGACCCCAAAAGAGCTTTTACACAATTACGTATTCATAGTATATTTTTTAGAATAACCCTAAACTGGAACAAATCGTGGTGTATCCAAACACTCAAACACTACTTAGCAACTAAAAGGAAAACACCCAACTATATAAATTTCATTCATTTGTCATTGCATGATTTATAAGATTCCCTGTATGTGTAGTCCTAGAAAATATAAATCCGATCTACAATGATAAGAACCAAATCAGTGGCTCTCTGTGGTGGGAAGCATGACAGGAAATTGTAGAAGGGAACATTTTTTGTTGATGGATAAGTCTTGTATCTTGATTGGATTGGTGATTATTAAATGTATATATTTTGAAAGTGCTTTCCACTGTAGACTTGTTTTTTTTGCAATTTCGATGTAAATCATATTTAAATAAAGTTGATTTTAAATATGAAATAAAAGTAAAATCTAAGATGTTATCATGATTCTGGAATTAACTGAATGGCCTTGAATAAATTACCTTATTTCTCTGAGTTAATCATAAGCTATTAAAGGAGATTTGGTTAATTATTGATAAGGCTGGTCCAGCATCAATTTAAAAATTGTTATATTGTATTATATTTAATACAATACCAGACAAAGTAAGATATATAATACTAGACAAAGTAAGATAGTAATAAAGACCTTATTCTTTGGAAAAGAAAAACAGTAACAGAAGAAAAATGATAAAAAAGCAGAAAGTAGAATGTTATCACTGAGAGCTGGGGGCAAAGGAAAATCAGTAGACATTGTTCAATGGGTATAAAGTTGTAGTAAATGAATGAATACATTCTAGAGGTCTGTCATATAATATAGTACCTATAGTTAATAATACTCCACTGAGTACTTAAAACATTTGTTAAGAGTGTAGATCTCACATTAAGTGTTCTTACCAGATTCACACACAAAACACACAAACACAAAGGGGCACTAGGAAACTCTTGGAGTTGATAGATACATTTATTACCTAGATTGCAGTGATAGTTTCATGGGTGTATGTATATGACAAAACTCATCAAACTGTATACATTAAATGTGTGCAGATTTTTGTAAATCAATCATGCTTCAATAAAGCTGTCCTTTAAAAAGGGAAAAGAAAGAGAGATTATTTGTCTGAATTATATGCTTAAAATTGAAAAAAAAATCGTGAGAAATTAAGGTAATAAATTCACAGAGATAAATTTCTAAATATTTGGATTAAAGGTTGTGGCTCCAACTTGAAATCTATACATGAATAGTATTGCTGGAAAAAAGAGGAAGAAAAAAACATGTTTTGTTGAATCGAGGTCATTTGATGGCTACAGTAATTATGCCACCTTCATGAAAATTACTGTAGACATATGCTCTGGAATGTAGATTTTACCTAATAATAGTATTTTTATCACTACAAAAATATAAACATAAACTGTAAACATAAACATAGGTATGATTATAGAATTACAATTAATATAACTTATCACATTACTTTATATTCAAATTTCATAATTTGCTGAGCAATTGTCCCAATAATGGTGGACTATTTTTCAATCAAAATGTTTACTTAAAAAAACAAAAGAAAAATATCTGATGACTTCACATAGTTATGCATGTTATTTGCTTCTCTGCCCACCCCTAAATATACACAAGTACCAGAAATTAAATGACTGCAATGTATGTTTAGTTTAAATCTTTCAAATCTTTGATTATTATTAAATTAAACTGGTAACATATTTTCTAAGTTACTGTCTTTTCCATTGTGGACTGTCTTTGATGTATACTGATTTTCTGAAGAAAACTATTGTCACATGTTTAATGAACTTCCTTCTGGTAATCTTACACTTTCTTTTCTTACAACTTCTTTCCTGCTTTCATTTGTCACTAACTGTTAATCATAACTTTTGAGCCACAACAAGACCTGTATACTACCTCTCTATTTTTCTCTGTTATTTTGACATGGGTTATTAGGTCTGTCACTTAGACAATGAGAAAAATAATAGCTGTTAAATTTATTGTACTTGGAAGTCATTTTTTATACTACTTTCAGCAATGTCTATTAAAAGTTTGACCAATGTCTGTTGGGTAGAAATAATAAATTCTTCATGGGAAAATAATTGAACCATTACAGAGAGAACACAAATATGAAATACATTATCATTAATCTCTTTCTCATTTCCAAAGTTCACAATCATTTGGGAGATATTTGTTAGAATGATGTATGTGTTTAATTTCATCCAAATTAGCCTAAAGAAGTTTGAAATCCTTACAATACTCAGAGAATTTAATCCTGCAAAGGAGTTGTGATATCAAATAGCTTCGTGCTTTATGGAATGAAAATATTTTTAATTATTTGATTTATATTATTGATGTAGAGCTACCTAATTCCCTTCTGGCTGTGTATATCTTCATTATGTCATTGGAAACACTGAGCACTTTGCTTCTCCATCACTTTGGCAGTTCCATCAGCTTCCTGTAATGTATATTTCCAGTCAGGCAGCCACTGGAGATCAATGAGTGAAATAACAAGGACTTCTTAGGATTGTAAACCTGTTCTCCTGAGGATAATTACTACATTTCTTTCCTTTAACAAGAAAATTATGACTACCCCGGCTGTAACTGGATAAGTCAGGCAAATCCCATACTTCAAGTCTTGAGCTAAACAGTTTACACAACTTTTACAAGGCCAAATTCTATGTCCTACCAAAGCTTTGTCTTTTAAACAAAAGCCTATGTCAAAACAAATTTGTACATTTTAATTATAAGCATTTTCATCTCACTTTCTTTGATTACTCACTAACTTAAGAAAGTCCAGGTGAAGGGGCGCCTGTGTGGCTCAATAGGTTAAACATCTGACTCTTGATTGTGGCCCAAGTCATGATCTTAGGGTCCTGAAATTAAGCCTCATGTAGGGCTCCACAGTCAGGGGAATCTGCTTAAGATCTCTCTCCCTCTGCCTCTCTCTCTCCCTCTTAAGTAAATAAGTAAATAAATAGATTAGTTAATAAAGCACATACATTCTTAAGTCTCAGAGTTCTCCTTGTGGGAGAGGCAACTAGATGTTGAGGAAAGATGTGTGCCTCCTTCCCTAGTAAAGAGTTTTGTCTCAAACTGTTGAGCCAATCAAGTACTGTATGTCTTACTCCTTGTGTCTAAGTAGGATATCCTTGCAATTGAAAAAGTAATGTCAGAAATGTCAATTTTCTATCTTAAGATGGTAAGATGTGCATTTATCTTCTTCACATTATTTCCTTTGTGCCCACTACTGTTGGTGAAAAATATGGAAGCAACAGATTAAATATATTATAAATTCTGGAAAAGTTCATGCCCAAATAATCGTGAGATACAGTCCATAAGACTTCCCCATTTCTGCTACAAATAAGGAGCAACTGTTTTTAATTTTAATTAAAGGAGAAATAAATTTCTGCTATATTAAGACACAAAAAGTTGGGGATTTTCCTTCTTAATTCTGTGTAAACTTTCTTTTACTTTTTTTAGGTTTTTATTTAAATTACACTTAGTTAGCATACAGTGTGATATTAGTTTCAGGTGTAAAAATAACCTGATTCAACACTTATATACAATAACTGGTGTTCATCAAAAGTGCCTTCCTTCGTCCTCATCACTGATTTAACTCATCCTCCCACCGACCTCCTTTCTAGTAACAATCAGTTTGTTGTCTATATTTCAAAGTCTATTTCTTGGTTTGCCTCTATCTGTTTTCCTCTGGGATCATTGTTTATTAAATTCCACGAGTGAAATCATATGATATTTGTAAACAGTTGGGAATTTTCAGTGTCTCATTTTAACTTAACAAATACAGTACCAAACTATTTATTGCAAGTGCATTACTATTGTTCTTTTTGTTTTATTAAATAGAGAGTAAGTTATAGGTAACAGTCATATCTTTGATGACCCAAGTAGAAGACTTTCATTAATTTTTTTCCTCTATTTGCTAACCTCAGTAGAGAACATCTCATTAAATCAGATTCCATTAATACATAAATCTAATCATTTGGAAAGTTTGGGTTGACACTTAATTTTTGAAAATTTTCACAATTTCATTTTTCAAAGGAATTGTTTGCCAGGTGAACAAATATTGTAAAATAGCATAGGTGGATATTAACCTAGCCACAATAGCAAGATATTTGGAGAACTTTAACAAAATATATCATAGAGAATATGGAGAAGTTAAATTTCAATATAGCAGAGATTAGTTTTGAATTTAAACTTCTATTATTAGCTGCATAACAAGAGCCAGTAATTTTATTTCTGTCTTTTTTTGTTGTTGTTATTTGAAAAAGAAATGCATTAACTGTGCCTTCCTATGAAATAGTGTTATGAAAATTAATAGGGATAATTTATTTAAAGTGCTTAGTAAAGTGACTTGTATATATTAATAGTCCATAAATAATATTGCCACATTTTATTATTAACAATAATAATTTATAAGCAAATAAATAATATAATTTAAAAATCATGTATCCACCTAAAGTGGTCAACTTACTTTTTAGAAATAATTCATAAGTAGTTCAAATTATTTTAAGTATTTGGAAGTAGCAAACTTTATCTCTTTAAATTTGCCAAAGCCAACTTTCCTAAAACAGTTTTCCTCATTATCATTTTACTAAAATTCAACATGCTTGTGAATTTACATTTATCTGTATGGTAAATGTATAAATGTACATGCATATGTGTTTTTTTAGATTTAATTCCATTTAAATAAACTCTTTGGAAGAATATATAGACAGAATATACTAGAGTTGATAAAATATAATATTTGTTATGATATGCAAAGAGATATACTAATGTTAATATTAATTATCATTTTATGTAACTGATTAGTCTTGAAGGATGGGTGAGGAGGTTATATTAGAGGTAGAAGTTCCTTTGGGAAATAGTCATATGTAGTAAATATTAAGGTAAATAAATCAAGATGTAGACATGTGTATGTAAGTTTAGATTTATCATATTTAATACAATACTTAAGTAATAACATAGAAATAACCTAAGCAACAAATATATTGCATTCAGAAATGTAAACAAATATATAGGCATTATAAATATATCTGCATCATTTTCATGAAAAAAACTGCTTTGAAGATGTTGTCTCTTTGGAAGTACTAATAATATCTCCTTGTTGTTCTTTAATTTCCACATGAACTTCTATGAGTAAGGAAAAAAAAAAGATTCATAATTTGGAGGTAACTTTTTCTTCCTACCCTTCATTTATAATGGAAATACTTATTTTGCTTCAAGAGTGAATATTAGAAAATGGAGAACAAAAAGTAATTTGGTAACCGAGCCATATTTAATATAATGACTAAATTAACACTGATCAATGTTTTCTTCTTATAGGCATTCATTTAGAATATTTCTAGTGCTATTTATTGAAATGAATTTCTTTTCCCCAATAATTTTGCCTTAGAATTTCTGTTTAAATACATCGGCCATGTATGTGTTGTTCTAGTTTCTCCCTTTCATTCTTCCATTTAATCTATCCCGAATGCTTTATATAGCTCAAATTTTTCTCTCTATATTGGTGGGTTGGTCATATACTTTCTATTACTTTTAAATTTATGTTAGCAATGAAAATCTGTATTCTTGACTTACCAGTAAAAATACAAGGACTTTCTAACATTTTAACTATTTTCTGCTCATCTGATTTGCATGCTATTATTGCTGAGTATTTGAAATCTGTATATTTTAAATCCCATAAGATATCACTGTTTTATATATCAGTATTAATATAGACATACCTTCATATTTTATCTTTCTATTTATTTAATCCCTTCATCCAAGATGAATTTATTTTTGAGTTTATTTTCCATTTTTCTGAAGAATTCTTTGATATTTTGCAGTTGTCACTCTGTTCTTCTGGTAAAATTCTTTCAGTATTGTTTCATTCTTGAAGATGCGCTTTATAGAGGGACACAAAATTATGTCAGCATGAACTCTCTTTCAGTTCTTTAAAAATAATATCCTATTGCCTTTTGTTCTGCATTTTTTTAGATACATTTTTTTCATCTGTTGTCTCTTTGAAGGTAACCTTCCTTTTTTCCTTGGCTGCCTGCAGATTTTAGTCTTTACTTTGATTTTCTAAAGTTTTACTATGATGTTCCTCGCTTGATTTTATTTATATTCTCATGGTTCGTGGGCTTCCTCTTTTTAGCTTTATCATTAACATCAGAAAATTCTCAAATATTTTTCTTCAGTCATTCCTTCATCTCTTTCTGAAACGTTTAAAAAATATTCTAGGTTGCCATTTCTCTGTCTCTTAATAGGAACACATGTTGCATTTAGTTGGCACATCTTGATATTCACATTTATTCTATAAACTTGACCTCTCTAGCACCAAGGAGCTTCTGGAATCTTTGCTCAGCTTTTGAATATCACATTTCTTGCTCTCCTCTGCGTTCCTTGGATTGTCTGCTTACTCACAAGCAAGTATTGAAGTCAGTTATCATTTTAAGAATTTATACTGGGATTTCAGGATTCATCTCGCCTATCCCAATTTTCTGCCATTCTGATAATTCAAACACCAATATATCTCATTAGTTTATTATCTTTACTGTGTCATTGTCAATATCCTGGCTGTGATATTGAACTACAATTTGCAAGATGCTATCTTTCCAGGAAACAGGGTAAAGAGTACATAAACTCTCTCTATATCACATTTTGCAACTGTAAGTGGATTTATAAATATTTCAGGTAAAAAACAAACAAAATTAATTAAAATTATTTAGAGGAGGGGCACCTCAGTGGTTCAGTTGGTTAAACTTCTGCCTTCAATTCAGGTCATGATCTTAAGGGCCTGGGATCTGCCCCCACATTGGACTCTCTGCTCAGCCAGGAGCTTCCTTCTCCCTTTTCCTCTGTCTACTGCTCTGCTATTTGTGGTATCTGTCAAATAAGTAAAATCTTTAAAAAAATTAAATATATATATATATATATATATGTGTTCTATATATATATATATATATATATATATATATATATATATTTAGAGGAAAGAGTCCATGCCAGAACTAAAAATCCAAAATATACTCAGACTAGGTTCAATCATTTCATTAAAAAGAGAAAGCCCTAGATTATTCTGACATATAATAAATTGATGAACCACTGAACAATATTGGTGAAAAAATATTTATTTTGAACTTAACCAGTTTTCACAAGTATATAAGCATAATATGTAAGTAAAGAACTCCTTACATAGTTACATAGTTCTCTATTCACAACCCATATATATGCATACCCAATGATCACAATGATCCCTATAGGATTTGCATATGGCCCAGATACTGTTCAAAATGAAGCCAATGTGAATGAAGACTTCAGAGAAGTAGATAGAGAAGAGGAATTCTAGACCCATGTATCATCATGTGGACTCTGCATAGATCCTCTCCTAAACACGAAGGCACCAGTGAAGGGTAGAGATGCATTAGGGTGTGTTATTTAACTTAATAAAAGGGAAAGAAGAAAAGTAAGAGGAAGAAGAAGAACAACAACAACAACAAAAAGAAGGAGGAGGAGGAGGAAAGGGAGGGGGAGGAGGAGGAAGAGGAGGAGAATGGGGAGGAGCAGGAAAAGAAGGAGGGGAAGAAGGAAAGGAAGAAAAGAAAAAGAAAGGAAGAGAGGGGAAAGGAAAATAGAAAGGGGAAGAAGTTGGATTTCATGCCAGTTGTCTATGAAGAGTTTCCTGTTTCTTTTATTAGTTTTTGGCAAGAGAAGAGTTTTGTCCTATTATGTTGGAGTAAATAATACTCATCTACTCAAAGTGGTATGTAAGGAAGATATTGAGGACATAATCTTCCTCCACAGGACAGCTGAATTAAATTCAATTAGAATGAAAATTAACTGGAAGGTAATAAGAGCAGTATGTAAAACCCAAGCATGCATTAAAATATATGACAGTAGGATTCTAACAGAATTCACATATAGAAGTTAAACATGGCTAACAGTAAGGGAACAAAAAGCGGGGTAGGGAACAAAAAACTTCAAGAACACAACACAAAATAATCAGGCATTAAATTATAAATAACAGAAAAAAAGTTGTTTTGGAGAATAATCACATAGTAAAGATATTTCTATATAGGACACAATTTTGTATATATTTTCATTAATCAATAAAATTTGTACATAATGAACTTGAAAACAGAAAAAAAAGCTGTTAGAAATTTGGTATTTGTCAAATAAATTAGGTATAAAAGAAAAAAGGATACAAAAAATAAGAAAAAAGTATATTATTTATAAGAAATATCTCAAATAATAAATCACATAGTTAAATAATATACATTTAAATCAATTTGGAACCTGTGAAAGGATTGCTTCATATTAGGTAATATTGAAAGTAACAATTAATTCCTAAGTATAAAACTTGCCGGGGCGCCTGGATGGCTCAGTGGGTTAAAACCTCTGCCTTCAGCTCAGGTCGTGATCCCACAGTCCTGAGATCAAGCCCTGCATCGGGCTCTCTGCTCAGCGGGGAGCCTGCTTCCTTCTCTCTCTCTCTGCCTGCCTCTTTGCCTACTTGTGATCTCTGCCTGTCAAATAAATAAATAAAATCTTAAAAAAAAAAACAAAAACAAAACAAAACTTGCCAAGTTTTCTCATAACATAATAGGTATAACTAAACAACAGAAATATTAAACTTTATTATTAAATAACCCAAAGTTTTAAAAACAAGCAAGTTCATGATATAGCCAGTAACTGGAAATCCTTAAGCTCAAAGAAAAGCCAAATTTGTGATAAACAGTATTATGGAAATAATTACAACATGAAAATACTTATCAGAACTAAGATAATTTAGTCCCCCCCAAGGATAAATTCACAGGCTTAAGCACTTTTGTTATTAAAGATAAATGGAATACTGATGGAAGTCTTCAGGTAGTTATGCTTTCCAAATATACTGTTACATTTTTTAAAAAGATTTTTTTTTACTTCATTTTTTTTATATAATTTTTTATTTTTTATAAACATATATTTTTATCCCCAGGGGTACAGGTCTGTGAATCACCAAAAAAAAAAAAAGATTTTATTTTTTATATGACAGACAGAGTTCACAAGTAGGCAGAGAGGCAGGCAGAGAGAGAGAGAGAGGAGGAAGCAGGCTCCCCGCTGAGCAGAGAGCCCAATGCGGGGCTCCATCCCAGGACCCTGAGATCATGACCTGAGCCAAAGGCAGAGGCTTTAACACACTGAGCCACCCAGGCACCCCATACTGTTGCATTTTTGGGTGTCTGTTAACACAGGGAAGGAAAATTTTATGTTTATTCACCTGATGCTAGACTTGACCCCATACTAGACTGTCGGTTGGGGTGTTAAGATAAATGGACTAATTCTCCCTATCACATTTTTTAGGGTCACTCCTGGATTTTACATAAGAAGTATGACTATTTAGTTATTCTGAGTCTTTTGGATATCACGAAGAAGAAATTGAACAGGCTGGTTTTCCCGGTCAGGTCACCATGCATAATTTATTCTCGGAAGATGCTTTTAGAATTGTTTAGACTGCAAACAAACATTTCTCCAAATTTACTCTGTGTCTATTACTCTTCCACACAGACTCTGCCAGATCTCATAAAATGTCAATGGTCTCCTTAAGCTGAAAATCAGATCAAATTATTTTCACAGTTGGTAAACTGTGAATATTATATGAACAAATCACCCTCCACCCCCAACACACCTGACACCAAATCTTCAGACTTGTCATGGCTTCTTAAGACCTAGCAGTCTTCAGAATTTTTCTCACATGCAACATTCAGATAACTTGCCCTATATTTTACATATATATATATATGTTTATATATATATATGTTATATAGTGTGTGTGTGTGTGTGTGTATGTGATATATAGGGTGTGTATATATATATATGGTATATATATAGGGTATACAGGGTGTGTGTGTGTGTGTGTGTAGTATATAGGGTATATATATATATAGGGTATATAGGGTGTGTGTGTGTGTGTGTGTGTGTGTGTATAGGACAAGTTATCTGAATATTGCACATGAGAAAAGTGCTGTATATAAATAAATATATATAATATATATGTATAAATTATATATATATATATATAATCATATACCATATGTATATTTTTGTTCCGGTGGTCAAAGGAACATGTGATAGTAAATTTGTTTTACTTCTTTTTGTTGTTGCTGTTTAACAAATTTTATTTAAATTCTAGTTAGTTAAACAGTAAGTTTATCTTTGTTTTAGATTATTTATTTATTTATTTGAGACAGAGAGAGAGACAAAGAGAGCACAAAGGGAGGAGCAGAGGGAGAGGGACAAGCAGGACCACAAAGCCTGATGCAGGGCTCGATCCCAGGACTCTGAGATCATGACCTGCGCCAAACCAAGAGTTGGACATTGAACCAAATGAGTCACCCAGGTGCCCCAGATAGTAAGTTTAGATGGTGAATATTTCACCAATATCATAAGCCAACCAGTTAAACTGAATTTTCCAGCCATGGAAATATATACATAGCCATGTGACTGTGTTTTCTGTTCAATGTGATATAGAACTTATTAAAACACGTGACATGTAAATTTCTATTCTCTTTTTTATTTTCATCCAGGAGCAGATGAGAAAAGCTATCTTGAATTGACAAAGCCACACACTAGAAGGATCTAGTACTTCATGAATTATGATTCATAATTGATGAATTTATTATTTTTTATGAATTAGTAATTAGAGGAATGCTGACTTTTGATCAGAAACACTGTTTTAGAGTTTACAAAAGACATTCTGTTTAGTTGGAACAAGCATAGATTTCCATTTGTAAGTTACATTTAGCATCACCATGGCTATCACACTGGACCAAATCTAATTATAATTATAAAGCCATTATTTTGACATATATAATTATAGATCACACAAATAAATGTTGATGGCTCAGTGTGGCTAAACTGTTGAAATTTGCTGATGCAAATTAAAATGAAGAACCAGTTAGACAGAGGAGAAGACATTTTTGCACATACTTAACCTAAAAATACAAAAATAATGAGAAAATAGTCTTTATAATAGGCTAATAAATAAGCTGTTAGAAAATTCCAATTGAATATAGAAATGGTTTTAAATAAGTTAAAGGACGAGCTATTTTCCCAAACATACAGTTTTACAGCAAAATTACAACTTATATCTGCCAAATGTTAAAAAAAAAAACCCAAAACAGAAAAGAAAGCACAAAAAACAGCAATCTAAAATTAATGATAACATAATGGCATAGTTTCACTATTTTTTGTCATTTTTCTAAATTGTTTCTCTTTCAATTCATTTAACAGTTTTGTCTATTATCATTTTATTAGGAATGTGTGTATAAGTACTTGTGTGTATTTTCTTCTCTGTAATATCTTAAAAAAAATAAGGAGCATAGCTAGATGTATTTATATACAGCTTGACAAATACTTCTCTAAGGAACATTCACATTGATTTGTGGACTTTTCTCACCCATAGCAAAATGAATAGTTGTTTCTGATTTCCCCAATTCTGAAGAGAATAAGAAAGACATTGCCTGAAAATTATCTAGTGCATTTCATGGAAACTGGAAGAAATAGCAAGACCTTAAAAAGTAAAACTGAAAACATCTAGAATCGATATGTTCAAAATCCAAAAAAATCACTAGTTTGATACTTGAGCCTCTTCAAATATTGAAACAGAGTAATACATTGAACCAGGCCATTGTTAGTAAAAATAAGATACATATTGGCATTTTACAGTATTTATGGTATCTCGTGTTATTTTCTCTTTCAGTGGAATTACATGATGGCAGAAACAGTCATTATCATCATCATCATCAACATCAAAAATTAAAAAAAAAAAGAATCTGAAATGATAGCACTACATTTTATAGAACACCTTTTCATGAAGGATTCCAAAGAAAAAATACTTAAGCAAAATTTGGTGGAGGAAGTTGAGCTGTGGATGTTATTCTCTGGAGGTCACTGTGCTTAGAGTCCTTGAAAGAGGACATCCAACAAAGTTCCTTTGTCGTCACCTTTCACACTGCATTGAGCTCTTGTTTCCAACCTCAGTCACTGCTAATCCAGGCTACCTTCAGATGCTTGGAGGCAAATTCAGAGAAATTTGGTGACAACAGACAACAGACTAACATAGCCCGTTTTTCAGGCCCACTGCTAAATCGAGACATGGCTGGCTTCCAGAACTCCCATGTTCCAGTGTACCCGCAGGCATCACTGATTCTGGAGGTGTGATGTGGGCTTTTCTCTAATTCCTCCCTTTTGGTTTCCTTAATATCTAAGTTTCTCCCACAAGAAGATCTTAGTTCTGGGGCGCCTGGGTGGCACAGTGGGTTAAGCCTCTGCCTCCGGCTCAGGTCATGATCCCAGGATGCTGGGATCGAGCCCTGCATCAGGCTCTCTGCTCAGCGGCGAGCTTGCTTCCTCCTCTCTCTCTGCCTGCCTCTCTGCCTCCTTGTGATCTCTCTCTCTGTCCAATAATAAATAAAATCTTTAAAAAAAAAAAAGATCTTAGTTCTATGAAAACTTTACATATTTAAAAAATGTATAGAGTGGCATCTCTTCTCTTGACTGAACACCAACTGATTTATAGGATTATATTTTATGACTTCTGTATTCTACCCTCATATCATATTACAGGATTATGACTTTCTTTCTCTAAATGTTGCTTTGAGTTATGTTTTGAAGGCAGCTCTAAGTTTATTGCAATATTGAAAAAGTGCAAGACTGGGTAAGGACAATATTCTCCAAATATTTAGCTTTTATTGACCTAAAATTATTTCAAATTAGAGAAATAAATAAATGGTGCTATGAATAATCAAAAGGTTTCATCCACGTGTTTTTAGAAAAAATATTTTTTAAGATTTATTTATTTTTTTATTTTTATTTAAATTCAATCTATATATATGTGTGTGTGTATATATATATATATATAATTTTTATTTATTTATTTGAGAGAGACAGATAGTGGCAGAGATAGTGAGAGAGAGAACACAAGCGGGGAGATGAGGGAGAGGGAGAAGCAGGCCCCTGCTGATCAAGGGCTCAATCTCAGGACCCTGGGATCATGACCTGAGCAGAAGGCAGACACTTAACTGAGTCACCCAGGTGCCCCTAGCCAACATATATTTTTAAATAACTGCAATGGGGGCATCTGGGTGGCTCAGTCAGTTAAGAATCTGCCTTTAGTTCAAGTCATGATCTCAGGGTCTTGGGATCCAGCTATGGGATTGGGTTCCTTGCTCAGTAGGGAGTCTGCTTCTTCCTCTCCCTCTCTGCCTCTCCACCCCCCCCACCTCCTGCATGTGCTCTCTCTATCACTCTCTCTCTCTCTCTTTCCTACAAATAATTAAGTAAAATAAAAAAATAAAAAAAAAAAAACCCTGCAATTGTTTCACTGCATACTTTGTGGCATATTTCAATTCGGCTAGTATTCAATAAATTAGGCTTCTCTACAAACAGCAAGACCTGACAAAAGGAGACCTAATCTAGGAATAACGTATAGCAGGGTTCACCAAGTTTTTGTAAAAATTAGATATAGCCAGAATGAAATATAAATGTAATAATTAGCATCTTGCTATCTTTATGAATCAAAACATAACTGAATGTACAAATATATAATTAAGGTGGCATAATATTTTTTTTCTTTCATAAGCATTTATCTGTAAGCTTACTTACAGTATGTAAGGGAAGAGATGACCTTAATGAAACAGGCTTAAAAACACTTCAAATTTGAGTAGAGAAAAGCTTTTGCTGATTGCTCCCATTTTTAAATTCTTTCCTGAAATTTTTAATTCTCTTTGTGAACACCAAATTTATAAAGATATATTACTCACTTCTAAATTCTGACACAGGGAGGAATGAAAATTTTTTAGAATGATTAAAAGTGACTGGCTCAGATATACATACACATGCATGCAGAAATTAGGGTAGAATAATGGAAATCAATATGAATATTTAAAATTAAAAGGCAGAAAATATGCTCTGGTATTTAAGACTTACCAGAGCATATTTGGAAACTTGGGGTAGATAGGTCCACCAGTTAAATGTAATCCTACATACCTATTATCTTTGTTTCCATCTCCAAAAGCACGTTGTTTGGGGCTATATTTTTTTCTGGTTTTGTTCTTTCTTACACTGCTCTGTAATGCGGAACCCTAAATGCATCATTCAACTGCTAACATTCCCAAAACCCACAACATGGAAAATGGGGCCACCATCCAATCATAAATAAATATGTCTGCACTCATAGTCTCTTCATAATTTTTTTTCTAACCATCTTGGATTTCACTAAAACTTGAATTTCCTTCAAGACTGCTTCTTTCTTATCCTTCACTGTGCCTTAAAACACCCTCCAACAATATTGGCATTTTTCTCTTAAGTTTGAGAACACCGTGTTCAGAGACATTAACATCTTTACTGTAATACAAAATACATGTGTGATATTTCAATACCATGTAATCGTCATTTTATTACATGTTATTAATCCCTTCACATTCCCATTTTAACTCTGTAGCTAATCGCTTAAATCGCTTAATCTACTTTTTGGAAAACTGCATTTACTTCTCCTTTCTGTGTTTCTATGTAACATTTTCAATCTGGATCACCTCTACGATTGTAATTTTGTTCTTCTGTACCCAGGCACCTGAGAAGCATTAGAGAGAGAGAGCATACAAATTGATGATTTTTAGCCACTAACACTTCATTGATCACTGGATATTTTGAGGCCAGCTTTTTCTCTCATTTTTACTTGGTGAACATTCAAACTTCAGATTTCTCCCTGAACTTCTTTCCCAAACTTAACTCTCTTTTCTACCAGCACTGGTAATTTCCTTATTTCTAAAATTTCTGAGACACTGTCTTCCTTAGTTTTTGTGCACTGATAACTGTTCCTTTATGAACTATTCTTGGCATGGGTTTCTTAGTTCTTCACCTTTTTTTTTCCTTTCTTTTTTTAGTTTCCTTTGCCAAACCTCTTTGTTGTGTTTTTTCTTTTTATACTTTGTCTGAGTGAACTACTTCACAACCTCACCCTAAATACTTCTGGTGCAAAATCTTGGAAGTGCTTAAAAAGTAAAAAAGAGAAGGATAAAGTGTACTTCAGGCGAGTAACAAAAACAGCTATCATGCTAAAGAACAAAGGAACAAAAGGGAAATGGTTATGTTACCAGAGTCCAGGATACTATTTTCTAATGCAAACTAAAATTATGTGGAGATAGTATGTCAATAAGAAGCTGGAACCAGCAGTAAAATAATCTATGATCTGAGACGGATAACATGGAAGAAATATTCTGGCTTCTCCACCTGCTGATCTTGGTCTAGTGCTTTTCCCTGGCTGAATGTAACCAGAGCCAGTGAGCAAGTGCACCTGGAAATATGGAAGACGTCAGCCTTCTGTGATACAAACTAGAGTAAGGAAAGGCAAAAGATGGATAAGAGAAAAATCACACAAGTGACTATGTCATGGCTCTTACTGGTTTCAGGGTATTCTTACAGGCTGCTGTCTTCATCTTGGAATGTTCTTTCCATGTGTGTTGTGACTGTGTCTGTGAGACTTCCCTGGGGCCACCAGAGAGTCAGTCTTTCCTCTCTTCTCTATATTTCTAATATTTTGGTGTTTAATATGATATTGTAACAAAAATGTATATTTCATTTAATAACTTGAGTTTTTGTTTACTTTTTTTACTCTTTATTTATTTTTTCTTTCTTACAATCTAAGTTCTGGATTTTTTATTCAATGTACATTTGCTGAATGAATAAAAAGCTCTATTTCCAACTATCAGTTTCTGGAATTATAAATTCTAGTAAAACCAGCAATAAATAAATAAAAATTAAAAAGTGTTGGGTATTATATGCAACTGTCAAATTGTTGAACACTACATATGAGACTAATGATGTACTGCATGTTGATCAATTGAATTGAAATTTAAATTCAATTGAAATTTAAAAAAAATACCCCCCAAAAGAGTCAAAATGTAAAAAAAAAAATAAAGTATTGATCTTTATAACTACACTCAGGTAAATGATGAGTAAAGTATAACTTTATCAACCTCTCAACACATAGATTCTTGTGCTGCAAGAGAATCTCCTCATTTTCCATTACATAGTTATCAATTTTACTCCTTCTATTTAAAATAACTTTTAAACTTTTAAAATGCAATATTTCATTCTTTATATGCTCCTGTTCAGCCTTGATATATTGTCCTAGAAACACATTTCACAACCTAAGAGAGATAGTGAATGGGTTAAAAGGCTAGATACTGGGGGCTAATAGAGTAAATTCATATTCTGACTTCAACTCTTACCTACTGAGTAACTGTGAGTACATTATTAGTCTCCCATTCAGTTTTCTTATTTTAAAAATGAGGAGATTAATATTAACATGATTGGTATGAAAACTAACAGAGTTAAGATAGATAAAATATTTTAAAAAAATTTTTGGCTGAATATTTTAATATTCTTAACTAGTAATCAGATGAGTACTCATAAATTTTAATGACAATTCAAATAATTTTCTTCTCACAACTAAAAAGAAAATATTTTTTAGAGGAAAAATTCTTATAAAAGCCCATTATATGAGTGCACAATACAAAAGATTATGAATAGAAATAACAATACACAATCAATGGGCAAATGCAATCAGTGCAGTTAATGTTATTAAAAACTGAATCTGGGACACCTGGGTGGCTCAGTTGGTTAAGTGGCTGCCTTCGGCTCAGGTCATGATCCCAGCCTCCTGGAATCGAGTCCCACATTGGGCTCCTTGCTTGGCAGGGAGCCTGCTTCTCCCTCTGCCTCTGCCTGCCTCTCTGTCTGCCTGTGCTCGCTCTCACTTCTCTCTCTATGACAAATAAATAAATACAATCTTTAAAAAAAACAAAAAACTGAATTTATAGAAATAGGTGAGGCTTCATTTCACCCTCTTTCATTTAACTGTGTAGTTAGATGCCTAAAAACATACCAGAGACTGTTGTCTGTTAGAGAGAAGAGTGAAGTAAAGTTCACCTAAATATTATTTGATCATAAAAATGCAGCTCTTCTGAACTTGTCAGACACCACTGTCATTTTAAATGATTAGTATTCTTATTTTTAGAAACAAACTAATTATTTAGTTTGTGTATAATTATTGATGTCTAATTATTGATGATTGAATTTTAAGAATCCCAATAGAAAAACATTATAAAAGTAAGGTAGTCTATCGAAATTTCAGCACTTAAAACCTACTGATCAAGTCAGATATAATAATAAATAAGTAATAATGCTAGAAAATATACTGATGTGTGCTTTTAATTTTTTTAAAGATTTTATTTATTTGACAGACAGAGATCAGAAGTAGGCAGAGAGGCAAGCAGAGAGAGAGAGGGAGAATCAGGGTCCCTGCTGTGCAGTGAGCCCAATGCAGGACTCGATCCCAGAAGCCTGAGATCATGACCTGAGCCGAAGGCAGTGGCTTTAACCCACTGAGCCACCCAGGTGCCCCTGATGTGTGTTTTTTAATAGCTGTTTCCTAATTTGTAGTTCTCTTCTCCCCTCCAGAAATTCCCCCTGATTCCCTAACTTCAGAGTAACACTTCTTCTAGTGCCTTGTCTACCCAAATATGCAGAAGAAATCCCATTCTTAACTTACATTCTCCATCCAGTTCCATAATTATTTCTAGCAGTCTAATCCTGGAGTTTTTGGTCTTAACTAGAAAGCAGATTCCTTTTTTTTTTTTTTTTTTTTTTTTTTTTAATTCATATACAAGAGCCCATGTTCAAGAGCCCCTTTAAGATTGGGACTATCTTGTCTTTCTCCTTCATGAGATTGGAAATCATTATTTATGGCCCTAGGCTGAGTTAGCAGAAAATTCTACCTGCTAACAGCTCTGTTCAGAATGCCACATATTGTGTAACCTGAAAGGCTATCATCACACAACATCTGCCTATCATGACATTTATTGTTGGGGTTGATTTGTGTCCCCAAAAAGACATTTTGAGGTCATAGTCCCCAGTACCTGTGAATTTGAACTTGTTTGGAAATAAGGTCCTTTACAGATAAAATCATGTGAAGATGAGGTCATTAGGGTAGGTTTTGAAACTCAAATGTGACTTGTGTCCTTATAAAACAAAGGAATTTGAGACCTAGAGACACATAGAACACCACAAAACCTTCTGAATAATCAAAACAATCTTCTTCTGGGGAAGAAGAACAAATCTGGAGGTTTCATGCTCCCTAATTTCAAACTATATTGCAAAGCTATAGTAATTAAAGCAGTATGATATAAAATAAGAAACAAACAAGCAGATTAATATAACAGAAGATACAGTCTAGAAATAAATCCATATTTAAAGGATAATTTATAACAAAGGAGAAAACAATATACAATAGTGCAAAGACACTCTCTTCAATAAATGGTGTTGGGAAAACTTAACAACTATATAAAATTAATGAAACTGTATAGCCTCCTATAACAAATACAAAAATTAACTTTAAATTAATTAAAGATTTGAATGCAAGATCTGAAACTATAACACCCCTAGGAGAAAACATAGGTGGTAAGCTTCATGATACAGGTTTTGGTGATAAATTTTTGAATCAGATATTAAAAGCAAAAGCAACAAAAAGAAAAACAAATAAATGAGACCACATCAAACTACAAAGCTTCTGTATACCAAAGGAAACCATCAACAAAATGAAAAGGTAACTTATTAATGGGAGAACATATTTGCCAATTATTTATCTAATAAGGGGTTAATACCCAAATATGTAAATATGTAAATATTTTTTTTAAAAATTTAGGAAAAAAGAAAAAAAAAAAGAAAATCCAAACAATCTGATTTAAAAATGGACAAGGATCTGAATATACATCTTCTTTTTTTCAAAAGAAGATGTATAGATGGTCAACAGGTATATGAAAAAATGCTCAATATCATTAATCAGCAGGGAAATGCAAATCAAAATCAGAAGGAGATACTACCTCACACCCATTAGAATGGCTATGATTAAAAGAGACCAGAATTAAGTGTTGGTGAGGATATGGAAGAAAGGGAATACTTACGCACTGCTGGTGTGAATGTAAGTTTGTGCACCTACTTTGAAAAATATTATGGCCTCAAAAAATTAAAAATAGAATTGCAGTATGATCCATAAATTTCACTTATGAGTATTTATCCAAAGAAAACAACAATAAAAAAATTACTAAAAAACTTATACATACCTCCATTTTGACTGCAGCATTATTTATAATAGCCAAGAAATGGAAACAACCTGTGTCAATCAATGGATTAGTGGATGAGGAAGATGTGGCGTGTACACACACACACACACAAATACTATTCAGTCATTAAAAAATAATGAAATTTTGTCATTTCTGACATGAATGGCTGGACCTCAAGGGCTTATTATGCTACATGAATTAAGTCAGGAAAAGACAAACACTGTATGAATGTGGAAACTAAAAAAAAAAAAGAAAAAAAAAGTTAAAATAAAATAAATATAAATTTAAAAAATTACTTAAAAATTATTTAAAATAAAAATAGAAAACAAGCAAAATCCCAAACTTACTGACACAGAGACTAGATTGGAGGTTGGGAAAAATGGATAAAAGGAGCCAAGAAGTAAAAAGAAAAAAAAAATAAGAAAAAAAAAAGTGATGCTTACATGTATCTTATTTTGTAGACTCATTATTCCATAAAATTGTACAATAAGATAGTGAGTTGTGAGAAAGAATTTATTTGGGAAAGTGACAAACTGACTTTTAAAAATAATTTCAGTTACATAACCAGAAAATATTTTATCTGTACTCATTAAAAAATTATGAATTAACTGTTTCCTTTGCTGTGCAAAAGCTTTTGATCTTGTAAACCTGGTGATTAACAGACCTGTACCCCTGGGGATAAAAATATATGTTTATAAAAATAAAAAATTTTATTAAAAGCCTTCAAAAAATGATGAATTAGGTTCAAGATAAAATCTATAAACTTACACAACAGAAACTTAAACTTTCTTTTTTTTTTTTCATTTTCACTAATTGAAGAATTATGTCTCTCCTTTGGAGGAGAATATACCATGGTATAACGAATTTTTTGTTAGCATTTTTTTCAAAGGTGTAATCCTAAATTCTTCCTTGAAAAAGAGTATAGTTCCTATGGGTCCATTTTATAACATTGGCAAGAATTATTTGGTAGTAAATACTCAAAAAACAATAATACTATTATTCACTAAGAAAAAAAAAAGAGGAAAGATTTCACTTCTCTATAACAGAACCTGCTTTAGTGCCTATATAGTAATAGAGCTACCAGAAGGAATGCCAATGATACCTGTGACAAAAGTGACATTCATGGATTGATGCATTCTGTATAAAGGGATTTGTGAGAAAGGTATGTTAGGAATATTAAGCCATTTTTCTTGTCAGAAATAAATGCAGCAGTTTTCTCTGCCCTTGCCAACATTTTGTACACTTTAGTTCTCAAGACATAAATTTTTTATTGTCATACATCAAAAAAAAATTTTAAATCTTGAAAAATATTTCAATCAATGTATACATTACACAGGGTAAAATAGAGATTAGTAATTGATTTTCCATGAAATCACATAACCCACTCCACCCAATTAAGCTCTAAACTCTACTTTTAGATGCACACTATAGGAACTGCTTTCCACTTCAGATCTGACCAAAAGCTGGTCTGGCTCCATATCACTTACTTTCAGAATGACATTGCTAAAATGAAAATAATTTGAACATCAGAGAGTGGTTTGCATAATTTGCAAACAAAATGTTAACATTACAGTAACAAATGTTATCCATTATATGAATAAATAAGAACATATCTCTTATTTCCATTTTAGTATTATAGAGAAATCAAATGAGCTGCCCATGGTCAATGTTAATGGTGGTTTCAAATACATTGATTTTATAGACAGAGTCATAATTTTTATGATAAAAGGTAAATAGAAACAGAGCATTTATGACTGTTTCCCTTAACAGTATGCTAGTATATGCTATTTCTTTTTAAGAATAGCATATTTTCTATGGTGCTGCCGACCACTCTACAAATGCATTAATCACTTTTCTTTTTGCTTAAGTTTTTATTTTAATTCAGTTAACATACAGTGTTAAATTAGGTTCAGGTGTACAATGTAGAGATTCTACAATTCCACACATCACCTGAGGCTCTGTCATAAGTGAACTCCTTAATCCCATCATATATTTAACCCATCTCTCCACCCACATTTGTGTTCATTCTTAAATTCCACATATAGTGAAATTATATTGCATTTATCTTTCTCTGACTGATTTATTTTGCTTAGCATAATACATTCTACTTCTGTCCATGCAGTTGCAAATGACAAGATTTCACTCTTTTTAATGGCCGAGTAATATTCCACCACACACACACACACACACACACACACACACACACACCTCATCTTCCTTTATCCATTCATCAACTGTTAGACATTTGGGCTCTTTCTATAATTTGACTGTTGTTAATAATGTTGCTATAAACATTGAGATTCATGTGCACCTGCAAGTCAGTATTTTTTTATTCTTTTGGGTAAATACTTAGTAATGCAATTCCCAGGTTATAGGGTAGTTCTATTTTTAACCTTTTGAGGAGTCTCTATTTGTTTTCCAGGATGACTGTACCAGTTTATATTCTCACCAACAGTGTAAGTGGGTTCCCCGTTCTCTGCATCCTTACCAACACCTGTTTCCTGTGTTGTTAATTTTAGTCTTTCTGAAAGGTGTATGGTGGTATCTCCTTGTCGTTTTGATTTATATTTCCATGAGGATGAGTTATATTGGACATCTTTTCACGTCTCTGTTAACTGCCTGTATGTTTTCTTGGGAAAAATGTATATTCATGTCTTTTGCACATTTCTTTTTTTTTTTTTTTTAATAAACATATATTTTTATCCCCAGGGGTACAGGTCTGTGAATCACCAGGTTTACACACTTCACAGCACTCACCAAATCACATACCCTCCCCAATGTCCATAATCCCATCCCCTTCTCCCAAACCCCCTCCCCCCGGCAACCCTCAGTTTGTTTCGTGAGATTAAGAGTCACTTATGGTTTGTCTCCCTCCCAATCCCATCTTGTTTCATTTATTCTTCTTCTACCCACTTAAGCCTCCATGTTGCATCACCACTTCCTCATATCAGGGAGATCATATGATAGTTGTCTTTCTCTGCTTGACTTATTTCGCTAAGCATGATACGCTCTAGTTCCATCCATGTTGTTGCAAATGGCAAGATTTCATTTCTTTTGATGGCTGCATAGTATTCCATTGTGTATATATACCACATCTTCTTGATCCATTCATCTGTTGATGGACATCTAGGTTCTTTCCATAGTTTGGCTATTGTGGACATTGCTGCTATAAACATTCGACTACACGTGCCCCTTTGGATCACTACATTTGTATCTTTAGGGTAAATACCCAATAGTGCAATTGCTGGGTCATAGGGCAGTTCTATTTTCAACATTTTGAGGAACCTCCATGCTGTTTTCCAGAGTGGCTGCACCAGCTTGCATTCCCACCAACAGTGTAGGAGGGTTCCCCTTTCTCCGCATCCTCGCCAGCATCTGTCATTTCCTGATTTGTTGATTTTAGCCATTCTGACTGGTGTGAGGTGATATCTCATTGTGGTTTTGATTTGTATTTCCCTGATGCCGAGTGATATGGAGCACTTTTTCATGTGTCTGTTGGCCATCTGGATGTCTTCTTTGCAGAAATGTCTGTTCATGTCCTCTGCCCATTTCTTGATTGGATTATTTGTTCTTTGGGTGTTGAGTTTGCTAAGTTCTTTATAGATTCTGGACACTAGTCCTTTATCTGATATGTCGTTTGCAAATATCTTCTCCCATTCTGTCAGTTGTCTTTTGATTTTGTTAACTGTTTCCTTTGCTGTGCAAAAGCTTTTGATCTTGATGAAATCCCAGTAGTTCATTTTTTCCCTTGCTTCCCTTGCCTTTTGCGTTGTTCCTAGGAAGATGTTGCTGCGGCTGAGGTCGAAGAGGTTGCTGCCCGTGTTCTCCTCAAGGATTTTGATGGATTCCTTTCGTACATTGAGATCCTTCATCCATTTTGAGTCTATTTTTGTGTGTGGTGTAAGGAAATGGTCCAATTTCATTTTTCTGCATGTGGCTGTCCAATTTTCCCAGCACCATTTATTGAAAAGGCTGTCTTTTTTCCATTGGACATTCTTTCCTGCTTTGTCGAAGATTAGTTGACCATAGATTTGAGGGTCTATTTCTGGGCTCTCTATTCTGTTCCATTGATCTATGTGTCTGTTCTTTTGCACATTTCTTAATTGGATCGTTTGTTTCTTGGGTGTTGAGTTTGCTAAGTTCTTTATAAATTTTCAGTACTAATCCTTTATCAGATAGGTCACTTACAAGTATCTTCTCCCATTCCAAAGGCAGCCTTTTAGATTTGTGTTTCCTTCACTGTGTAGAAGCATTTTTTTTTAATAGCCCCATAGTTTATTTCTGGTTTTATTTTATTTCCCTTCCCTCAGGAGACAACCCTTAGAAAGGAGTTGCTATGTTTGATGTTAAAGGGGTTACAGCTTGTGTTCTTTTCTAGGATATTTATAACTTCAGATCTTTCATTTAGGTTCTTACTCCTTTTTAAATTTGTGTTTGTGTATGGTGTAAGAAAGTGGTCTAGTTTCATTATTTTGCATGCTGCTGTCCAGTTTTCCCAATACCATTTGTTGATGAGACTGTCTTTTCCCCTTAAATATTCTTTCCCACTTTGTAGAAGATTAATTGACCATGTACTTGTGAATTTATTTCTGGATTTTCTATTTTGTTTCATTGATGTATGTGTAAATTTTTGTTCCAGTACCATGCTGTTTTAATGACTACAACTTTGTAATATAACTTGAAGTCCAGAATTCTGTGATGTCTCCAGCTTGGTTCTTCCTTTTCAACATTGAATTAGCTATTTGAGGTCTTTTGTGGTTCCATACCAAATGTTCCATACCAAATTTTAGAATTATTTGTTCTAGTTCTGTGAAAAATGTTATTGGTACTTTGAAAGGGATTGCACTAAATGTGTAGATTGCTTTGGGAATTGTACACATTTTAACAAGATTTGTTCTTCAAATCTATGAGCATGGAATGTCTTTCTCTTTCTTTGTGTCATTTTCAATTTCTTCATCAGTGTTTTAGAGTTTTCAGAGGAATTCTTTGGTTAGGTTTATTCTAGGTATCTTATTATTTTTGGTAAAGTTGTAACACTACTCACTTTTCATTCAAAACTGGAAAATTGGATTAAATACACGCACCACCAAATAAAGCTGCCAAAGTCTAACTTCAATTGTGTGTATGACTGGATATCTGGATTTATTTTGAGATGAAAGTATAGTACCTAGGTTTTGTAGACAGACAAGCTCAGTAACAATGAAATTAAGTGCATACTCTGGAATGATCTTTTTGCTTGAGTTCTGATTTAAGCAGGTGATATGGGCAAGGAACAAGGACACACAGTTAATTAGATGAGTGTGGAAAATAATGTAAGAGCCATGCACTATAGATGTTGAAATTAAATGTCAAAACCATAATTTTTTTTCTTTCCTTTTTTTAAAGATTTATTTATTTATTTATTTGACAGAGAGATCACAAGTAGACAGAGAGGCAGGCAGAGAGAGAGAGAGAAGCAGGCTCCCTTCTGAGCAGAGAGCCCGACATGGGACTCGATCCCAGGACCCCGAGATCATGACCCGAGCCGAAGGCAGCAGCTTAACCCACTGAGCCACCCAGGCGCCCCTCAAAACCATAATTTTAATTTCAGTTTTGGTAAGTGGTATCAAACATAATATTAAGTTGTACCTTCTACCTTCTTGTGAGTTTTATAAACCTTATGAGATGTCCATTCAAAATAGGAAATTTTTCTTCCTCCCCAAATTTATGCTATATTCTTTTCATTCATTTGTGATGTGTGTTTATGTTTGGGTATTGTCACAAAAACAAAACAAACAAACAAAAAGGAAACATGTTAATAATTAATTTCATCCAGTTATGGGGAGGGACAAGATGGCCAGAAGTAGGAGACTCTGTTTCAACTGGTCCCCTAAAGTGAGCTAAATATCTACCAGAACACTCTGAACACCCATGAAATCAGTCTAAGATGTAAGATTATACACTTCCATGTCTCTATGGGGACAGAAGAACATCACTGAAGAGGTAAAATGGAGTGGGAATGCTCAGACTGATATCAGAGGATAAACAGAATGGGGAGGGAGCCACCAGAAGCAACCCATTGGAAAGTAATATCCCAATATGAAAATGCCCTGTGATTGGGGACTACCATTAACTTGGAGTCTGGTTAAAAGCACTCAAAAAGAGCAAAAGATCTTAAGGGACAACTGATGGATTGGGTGGTCATGGGCACGGCCCTAAGCCCATGGTAGCAAGATGGTCACCATTGGTGACCACCCATGCCAGAGAGTCCATTGGGGTCTCCAGTCTGTGGTCCCTGAGCCTACCACTTTCTGCTGCTTGCACCAGTGTTCGTGCTGTGTGCACTCCTGCCTGCACTTGAGAGAGCACTCAGCCTGCTCTCAGACCCTGACCTGTGCAGCCATGGGGTCTGAGTGCACCCAGCCCATGCCTGAGAGAACCTGGCTGGGACTCCAGTCACGATCCTTCCCCCTGCAGCTTTTTGTGACCTGCCCAGCCGCCAGGTGTCAGTGCACCAGATGTGGGTCTAGACTCCAGATGGCAATCCCAGCAACAGCAGCCACTGGAATTGGACTCCCCAGACAGATATCACTTGCAGTTTTAGTGGCATGGGGTTTCAGAGACAAGCAAGGGACCTCAGGTGGCCACTGGGATGGTGGCTGGGAGTGCTCACGGCCCATGGGAGGTTGCAGTGTTCAGCGGAGTTTGCAAGGGGAAGTCTGTGTGTTCTGGACCACCCAGAGGGGAGCAGACTGAGGCTTCTCTCTGAGGCAGAGGTCTGGGTGAAGACAGTTTACTTTCCACTAAACCTCCAAAAAGCCACAAAAAGCCACCAAAGAACAAAAACATCCAGGGAGCAGAAGCCTGAAAAACTGGTTTCCACAAAGCCCAGCCCCTTGATAACCTGCAGAGCAACTCAACCCAAGCAAGACTGACTGAAAAACAGCACATCAGGCCCCTTCCCCAGATGAAAAGCCAAAAGAACAAGAGGACAGCCACCACAGAGTCCCCATAAACCTGTAAAACCCCATCAGGGGAGAACAGTATATTAAGCTCCCAGTATTGTCCCCAAACCTGTATATTTCATAGCTACAACTTTTTCTTTCTTTTTTTATCTTTTTTCTTCTTTCTTTCTTTCTTTCTTTCTTTTTCTTTCTTTCTTTCTTTTCTTTCCCTTCCTTCCTTCCTTCCTTCCTTTCTTAAGATTTGTATTTATTTATTTGAGAGAGAGCATGAGAGAGGAGAAGCTCAGAGGGAGAAGCAGACTCCCCATGAAGCTGGGAACCTGATGTGGGACTCCATCCCAGAACTCCGGGATCATGACCTGAGCTGAAAGCAGTTGCTAACCAAGAGAGCCACCTTTTTTTTTTTTTTTTTTTAATTCATTCTCAGTATTCTAATTACCATTACAATGAGAGTTGTAATACTACATCTTCCATAATAACCTTTTAACTTTAAAGTTTTTCATACATATACATGTCTCTGTCTCTCTCTCTCTTGATACATATAGGTAAACACTTCAAGATAATCCTTTTTCCTTATTCAATACTACCCCTATATATAAACCAGTTTTGATTTCCCTGTATCTCTGGAAAGTTGACTCCTTTAACAAAGATAACAAGATATACCCAGGAAGAACTGAAATAACTTTCCTCACTCACATTGAGGGTTTATAACCACCCTGCTTAAGAATGTTTGTATCAGTCAGGAAATCAAAGAATTTAAACAATTCATGGAGACCAGTGAGAATGAAGGAATGAGAATTGCACTACTGGGTATTTAGCCAAAGATACAGATGTAGTGAAAAGTAGGGTCATCTGTACCCCAATATTCATAGCAGCAATGGCCATAATCATCAAACTGTGGAAAGAACCAAGATGTCCTTCAACAGACGAATGGATAAGGAAAATGTGGTCCATATATACAGTGGAGTATTATGGCTCCATCAGAAAGGATGAATACCCAACTTTTGTATTAACATGGGCGGGACTGGAAGAGATTATGCTGAGTGAAATAAGTCAAGCAGAGAGAGTCAATTATCATATGATTTTACTTACTTGTGGAGCATAAGGAATAACATGGAGGGCATTAGGAGAAGAAAAAGAAAAGTGAATTGGGGGAAATCAGAGAGGGAGACAAACCATGAGAGACTGTGGACTCTGATAAACAAACTGAGGGTTTTGGAATGGGGGGACTGGGGAATGGGTAAGCCTGCTGATGGGTATTAAGGAGGGCATGTATTGAATGGAGCACTGGGTGTGGTGCATAAACAATGAATCCTGGAACATTGAATAATAAAATATAATAAAAAAGATTTTAAAAATTGATCCAGTTAGTCAATAAATCAAAATGATTTAATGATCTAAACCTATGTTAATAATTATAATGTTTTTATTTCTTCAATCTCAACTTTTAAAGCAGTGAGCCAGATAAGTAAAAGTTTCTGCTACACACTTGTGAAAATTTTTTTAAAATTTATTTAATTGGAAAATTTTCAAATATTTTATAATACTTTGCGATGTATTGGCCTTAATGGGTGTAATTTCTATACTCTGTCACCTGTTATGCCCATCTATAATTAGCCAATGTTAAATCTTTCTAACATATAAATAAATTTCAATATTAATCCTGTTTAACTCCACATTTACCTCCAAACACTGCCCATCTCTCCTTCATTTCATTGTAGTATAAAGTAGAAACTGTAATTTTCCTATAAGACATCCTTTTTTTCCCTTTTTTTAAAGATTTTATTTACTTATTTGAGAGAGATGGAGAGAGAGCATAGAGAGATTATGAGAGCGAGCAGAGCATACTTATCACTGAGCAGAGAACCCCATGCAGTGTTCGATCCCAGGGCACTGAGATTATAGTCAAGCTGAAGGCAGAGCTTAAGCAACTGAGCCACTCAGGCACCCTAAGACATTTACATTTATATATCTATTAACAGTTCAACAAAACACAGTGCTTTTATCACCAACTTTAACTAATAAATATATATACATAATAAAAATATAATACATATTAGATATATATTTCTATTAAGCTATTTCTTTTTTACTAATGTAGATCAATGAAGATTACTCACATATTTATTAGACTTTACAATAACTACTTGTACTACATGAAACATTTTTCACTCCCTTACTGATGTCAATTACTGAAGGCAAAGTTCAATTTTTTGGTATCCTACTGTATTTTAAATGTCCTAAAAATAATGAAAAAGCAAGCAACTCTTGTAGAACCTGGGTGGCTCAATGGTTTAAGCCTCTGCCTTCTGCTCAGGTCATGGTCTGAGGGTCCTGGAATCAAGCCCTGCTTCAGGCTTTCTGTTTAGCAAGGAGCCTGCTTCCCCCTCTCTCTGCCTACCTCTCTGCCTACTTGTGATCTCTGTCTCTCTGTCAAATAAATTTTTTTTTTTTTTTTAAAGAAAAGCAAGCAACACTCATTTTTAACTTAATTATAGTCATAATAACCAAATTTCATAATTTATGGCTTATTCTGGGAATACAATCTTACTTTGGATTTAATTTCTGCATTTTATTTGCACTAAAGTTGGATAGTACTCTAAATTAGTTTGTAGGTTAGCTTAATCATGTGAATAAAAATTATGAGCCTCTGAAATATTTTGTCAGATTGTTTTCATGTTCATTTAAAAATTTATTGCTTGAACTTTAAAAAAATAATAATTAGACTGGTTTATCACCATGTTAAAAAAAATGTAAGCAGGCTTGTTATATTCAGAATGCAATCCTAATGAAGCAAACTGAGCATGTTCTTCATCTGAGTGTACAAGTAGAATTCACTAACCACCCACCTCATTAAGTTTAATATGTCATCAATACGGGAAGTTGAATGCTGGTTGTAAAACAAACATAAAGTGTAAACTGCCGAGTGAAGTCAGTCTCATGTTTAACTCAAGGCTGTATTTCTTACTTTGCTATCTCTTATGATAAAGTGTTTGCACAATGTTATATCTTCAGTAAGAGTTAATTGAATCTACTGATTACAGATTTTTGCACATTTCAAGCTAATTTAATTCTAATAAAAATTATTAGTGGTCTTGCAAACACATATACAAATAATCAAAAATTTTTCAAAATAATAAAAAAAAATGAATATACCATTTACCATTTGAAATGAAATCTAACTTGTCAATTCCAAATAGAAATGAGCTGTGGATGGCATTAACCATGTCAACCTTATTAATAACACCAAAAATACAAAAACTATTACACATGTATAATGAGGAATTGCTAGAAATAGTTACATTTTAATCTTTAGTTTCTTCAATATCAATCATTCCAAAATGAAAAAATAATCAAGAGTCAACTGGTTAAATAAGAACAAAACAACAAAACAAAAAAGACCAGAAGTTTAGAGATCTACTATGTTCAAATATGTCTTTTAATTATCTATATTTTCTCACTTATTATTTGGAAATTTCTCACACTTTATATGTGATAAAACTAGCTCAAATAGATCAAATCTTTTTATCAAAATTAAAAATAGGTAGAATTATTTCTTATCTTTAGTTTACTATATCCATAAGGATTATATATAATGCTAAAAAATTAGCAAGATATAATACTACTATAATGAAAGCAATTGATTTTCGTATGTTATCATATTTAATACTCAAAATATACTATTTATACCCTTTTACAAATGATAAATCTATAAATTAGAGTTTTAAGAAAATTTTTATGTATCTTAATGAAGCTGAAACTCTGATCTTCTGATCTTTTTACTTCAAATCTCCTATTCTTTCCTCTGCTTCTCAACTAGAATAGTTTACTAAATGACAAAGTTCAATGTCAAGTAAATAAAGTCTAAAATAAGACTCCTTGAGCACCTGGGTGGCTCAGTGGGTTAAGCCACTGCCTTCGGCCCAGGTCATGATCTCAGGGTCCTGGGATCGAGTCCCGCATTGGGCTCTCTGCTCAGTGGGGAGCCTGCTTCCTCCTCTCTCTCTCTGCCTTCCTCTCTGCCTAGTTGTGATCTCTCTCTGTCAAATAAATAAATAAAATCTTAAAAAAATAAAATAAAATAAAAAATAAATAAAATAAAATAAGACTCCTTAAGCTATTTTTACTAAATGATACATTAGAGTGAGATATTTACTATGATGCTGGTGATGGCTAGCTTAGAAAACACTAATAGAATAAGTGAAAAATATCTACGTCTTATACTTCATAAAAAGATAATGAAGGATTGTCCCAGAATTACTTCAAAATATTAGAATAATAATGTCAGTAAATAGTGTCAATAATAGTGTCAGTGCTAGGTCACCCGGTAGGAACAATGTTCTCTGTACTTTATATAAGCTTGACATTCCTACAAATCTACAAATATAAAGGGGGGACAAGCCTACCAGTCTTTTAATTGGGCAGATCTTTCACTCTGGGAAAGCTGCAAAAAAACCTCAAATATCACATGCATCCCTGTGAGATATCTGAAGGCCAAAAAGACACCATCTCCGTATTTTCACATTCTCCTATCTTTATCTGGTTTATAACTTAGCATATTTTGTGACTGTTTGAAGAATGAGCCCAAGGAAAGCAACATCAAACAAAGGGACAAATCATTATTCTCATCAAACTTTCAATCACAGAACAGACTTTATCCTAGTGCTGTGATCTACCCAAAACTATTGGGTACAACTAAAGTATGTTTAGAGAAACATTTAGACATTTAAACATTTAGAGAAATATTCAGAAACTTAACTAAGTATATTAAAAAGATGGTGAAAATAAACTGAATAATCACACAGTTCAGAATGTTGAAAGTTAGATAGGAATTAAAAAATTGATTTAGGAGGAAACAGAAGAATGTGTATGTATATATATGTGTATATACACATACATAATTTTTATATAATATATATTTACAAAAATGAGGTAGAAAACAGAAAATGAAACTACAGAATAAATGGAAGAGCTGATTTTCTTTCCATATCAAATAGAAAAGAATCGGGGTGCCTGGGTGGCTCAGTGGGTTAAGGCCTTTGCCTTCAGCTCGGGTCATGATCCCAGGGTTCTGGGATCGAGCCCCGCATCGGGCTCTCTGCTCCGCAGGGAGCTTGCTTCCCTTCCTCTCTCTCTGCTTGCCTCCCTGCCTACTTGTGATCTCTCTCTCTGTGTCAAATAAGTAAATAATATCTTAAAAAAAAATAGAAAAGAAGCAACATTTAGCTAATGTAGTTAAGAAAAAAATGCAGGTAGTTTAAAAGGAAATTAGAATGAAATAATATTCATAAACCCTAATGGAATCAAAAGTATTATGAAAGAATATTATTAATTCTCCTGAGGCTTCTCCAAATTATAATCTTAATTTCTTAAAGAAAGATATGAGACTATGAGGTATTCAAATAAAGAAGAATGAACCAAAATTTTCACAGGCAAGCTGTTTTTGAAATGTAAACTATACAGTGTCAAATACCCAAAATATTTTTAAAATTTGGGGTACACAATTACCAGGATTTTTCTTGGAAAATCTTTAAGAGTACTGTATCAGTTCAGATACTGCCTACTCTATGTAATTTTTCTTGAACAATAAGGATATTTATCATCTCAAGTCAGATTTCACAATGTTTTCTACTCTGTCATCCTTTCAATGTCAGTTCTGTCCTTTTATAAATACCTCCAGTATCTCCAGATACTACATCAAGAAAAGACAATGCTGAGACTCAGAAAAGGATCACTCTCATTCCTATTATTCACTAAGATGGAAGAGTTTCTTAGTGGCCTCACAACACAAGATCTTTCCTTACTCCTTGTCTAAAATTAGGTGATAGTCACACATGTAAAATTTCAGTTGCCAAAAACTTAGTATCAAACAATGAAATAAGACAAAGAATAAAAATATAAAATATTAAAGACATAAACAAAAAATCAAAATATTTCACTAGAGCTATACTAAAAAAAAAATGCCAGTCCTAATTCATAAATGCTCACATGGAGCTCCAAAAAATATGAATAAATAAACCTAATTAAAAATAAATTAGGACTAATTTCAATTATACATATACTTCAACCCTTTACCATAATCTCTTTACAGAGATCCTGCCATCAAAGGTCTATGGAATAATCATAAAAAATTGTTCCTACATTAGGAAATAAAGAAAAAAATTTCAAAAAGTAGAAATGATAAAAGTTTATCTGATCTGGCTGTAATAAAACTATATCTCTATTAAAAAGATAGAAAAATACCAGTATTAGGAATATTTCAAAACACTGTTGTTAACTCTTGGATCAAAAGAGAAATGAAGTTCAACAACTAAATTAATTTATTCTATCTACAAACATTTCCTATGTACTATGTAGTAGTTAATATATTCAAGGCACATATATTATATGTGCAAGGCACTGAGCATACAATGATGACCACACAGATAATGTTTGTCAGCTGCTCAATTAAACCTGCACTCCAATGGAATAGATCCACAACGGGGAGAGGGAATAACAGAGGGTGATGTTTTATTTATTTTTTTCTTTTTATTTTGAGATTTTATTTAAATTCAAGTTGATTCACACATAGTGTAGCATTAGTTTTAGTGGTAGAATTTACTGACTCAGAAGAGTGATGTTTTAGATAGGATGGTAACATAAGCCTTTTTTGGAAGGAAAATTTTTAAGCACTACATAAAATGTGAGAGTGAATCATGTGGATATCAGGGAAAAAGTATTCCAGATAAGGGAATAGTAAGCGTAAGACCCTCAAATGGTTATGGAATTAGTAAGTTTGAGGAATTACAAAAAAGATAGTTCTATGATGGATACAGAATAATAAGGAGCAGAATTGTAGGGATGGAGGTGTAAAAAGCACCCAGGTGGCTTATATATGGCTTTATGAATTTCTGTGTATATATAATAAATGTAATATATTATACATAATATAATTTATTATAAATATAATATGATATAATATAATTTTATTATAGATTTTATTATAGAAAGTATAATTTGTGTACATAACTAGAAAGAATAGTATATTGAATCCACATGTACTCAGCACTTACTTTCAAAAATTAACAACACTTTGCTTAGCTTCATTCATATATTTCTCTCTAACCACCATTTTTTGAGAAAGAGTCACAAGACAATTTCAGTCATGCTGTGCAGTTTTTAGTACACTATCTCTTTAAGCACATGATGAATATGTGGTTATTCCACCTTATGTGATGTTTAGATTGATTAGAAAGTTTTTATTTAATTAATCTAGTTCCTCAATTATAACATTTCTAGTTAGGACATAATTTCTGGAAATAGAAACAGCATTGCCTCATGCATTAGATTGGGATCAGAATAAAAAAGCCATGAAGACAACAAGAATTTGGAATTAAATGCTATTGATTAAATGGTTGTACCTTTTACTGTAATAGGCAGCACAGGAGAGAAATAGACATTGAGATAAATCACTATTTTATTCATAACTGTAGGTCATTTTTGATGTCTCTTAACATCTAAGCCATGATATGAATCTAAAATTCAGAGGAAAGGTTAGGAACGGTGATATAAATTTTAGAGACCATTATATTGGAGACTGATTATTAAGCCAAGTGACTGAAGAAGACAACCTTAGTAGTATTTTAAAAAGAAAAGGAAAGAAAGAAGAAAAACCTGTAACACTTCATCATTTATTGGTAGGAAAATTAGAAATATATAAGACTTATGAGAAATGGTCCTTGAAATGAGAGGAAATCCAAGAGGGTGTGATGCATCAAAAATCAAGAAAGTAAATATAGAACGGAGAGAGCAATCAGCTGAGTCAAACATTGCCTTAATCATGTTAGATTAGGAAGAAGGCTTGATATTTGGATTTGGTAATGTAGAGTTCATTACTGACCTTAATAGGAATTCTCTTTGGAGAGAAAGGAACTTTCTTGGAATGTTGTTCCACAGAGCACTTGGAGAAAAGAAAGTGAAGGTGGAAGATATAGGCAAAAATACTGAGATTTCCATAATGGGGGGGAAAAAAAAGTCAGAACTTGAAGATACTTGTGCCATCAAGGGAAATTTTTAAATTTATTTGTTTTGTTTAAGATGACATTTATTTTGTTGTATTTTTTGTATTTTTATGTTAATTAAATGGATCTGGGAAACAGGAAAAAACAGACAACGTAGAAGATGGAAAAAAATGGTTACAAGAAAAATGGCCTAGTTTGGTTCAGAGTTTGCAACTCTGGTACAAAGAAAGAATTATAGACTTTACATAACCCCAGGAAATATTCAACCTTTTTAGCAGAGGCAGATGAAAAGTAAATTTTATATTCAATAAATGTGGGACTTCACTTTAAGAGGTATTTTATTATCATTTTTGAGAATAGTAAAATGAATTGATAAATGAAATATATTGGAAATAACAAGAAAGATATAGTGTCCACTAATGTTAGAAAAATGTATTTTAAAAAAGGCTATACAGTGTGACTCTGTGATTGGGTACACCCATATTAAGCTGCTCAGTTCCACATATGGAGAGACAGCTAAATATAAATAAACTGGAGTTTTGAAAGAAACAGATTATAGTAGGAGAAGGAGAAGATATAGGTAGGTATGCAATTAGAGGTTAGTTTTGAATCATTGTGGAGGAAAGTGGTACATAAGAGAAAAAATAATGAAAAAAGTTATAAATTGAATTAATTAAAAATCGTTACAATCAGCTTCCTTACAAACAAAATATTTCATATATTTTGAAGTATTACCTGTCACTCTTCTGACCCTATTTCACACACACATTCCCACACACACACACACACAGAGATCTTTGCCCTGAATTTGATGATTATGGTTCCAGAGCATATCTTTGTATGCTAAGTACACACATTCATGCATAAACATGTATGTGTATAAATATATATACATATATATATATGTATTTTTAAACATTTACAAAAATTATTGTATAATTTTCTTTGTATCCTTCTGCAACTGCTTAATTTTGAGTTCATGTATGTGATAATTTGGGTTTTTGTTACTTTAGTTAGCATTTGTAACTTTGATATTGTAATAAATTATTTTTATTCAGCCTATCATATTAGCCATAATTATATTGACCAAAATATTATTTTTGAAATTCATACTTACATATCCAGTCCTAATTTAAATAATATCTCCTTCTTTAGGAACCTTCTCAGATTGTTCAGTCAGGACTATGTGCCCCTATTGTGGGTAGTTATTATCTCTCTTTTCCAGAATTTATGGTATCCTTTGTGTTGTAATATCTATGTATATGTTGTATACAAAACGTGTGTGTGTTCACAATAAAATTTTTTTTAAAGTTTATATTTAATTTTATTATTTAAACATTTTTATTCAAATACAACTGACACATGAAGTTACTATTTTTATGTGTACAACATGGTCATTCAACTTCTGTATGTGACATGTTGTATGCACACCACAATGCAGCTACCACCTGTCACCATACACCACTATTACAGTATCATCGATTCTATTCCCTGTGCTGTGCTTTTTATTCTCATGGCTTACTCATTCACTGAAAGCCTGCATTTCTCTTTCCCCTCCACCCATTTTTTTTTTCCATCCACCATCCACCTTCCCTCTGGAAACCATGTTTCCGATTGGTTCTCTGTTATTTATAGGCCTGATTCTGGGTTTTGTTTGTCTCTTCATTCGTTTGGCTTTTAAGGTTCTATATATGAGTGGAATCAAATAGTATTTCTTTCTCAGTCTGACTTATTTCACTTTAACATAATACCCTTTAGGCCCACCCATGTTTTCACAAATGGTAAATTTTCTGTCTTTTTACAGCTAAATAATATTCCACTGTACATATATGTCATATAATATATTTATCTGAGAGAAAGATGAGAAGGTATAAGCAGGGGGAGAAGCAGATTCCCCACTGAGCAGGGAGCCCAATGGGGGATTCAGTCCAAGGCCCCTGGAATCATGACCGTATCTTGGCTATTGTGAATAATGCTTCAGAGAATATGGAACTGTAGCTATCTCTCCAAAGTTACTACTTTTTATTTCTTCAGCTAAATACCCATGAGTGGGATTGTTGAATGATATGATAGTTCTATTTTAATTATAATTTTCTTCACATTCTTACCAGCACGTGTTTCTTGTCTTTTTGAGACTAGTCATCCTAATAAGTATGAGACAATATCTCACTGTTTTGGCTTATATTTCTCTAATGAATAGTGATGTAGAGCATCTTTCATATAGCTGTTTGCTATTTGTATCTCTTCTTTGGAAAAAATGTCTATTCAACCTCTTTGCTCATCTTTAAAATTGGATCATTTTTGTGTTCTTTCTATTGTGAGTTATGAGTTCATATCTACTTTATTTTTTTTAAATTTTTTATGAGTTCCAGATCTATTTTAGATATTAACTTCTTGTTAAAGGGTTTTCAAATGTTTTCTGTCATTCCATAGGTTGCCTTTTCATTTTGTTAATTGTTCCATTATTGTACAGAAGATTTGATGTAGTTTTACATAATTTGCTTGTGCTTTTGGTGTCATTTCCACAATGTCTTTGTCCAATCAATGTCAAGGACGTTTTCCCCTATATTTGTTTTGTTGTTGTTGTTGTTATTTTCTTTCTAGGACTTTTATAGTTTCAGAGTTTACATTTTAAGTCTTTTTAACCATTTTTAATTTAATTTTCGTAAAAAAAAACTCTTATTACTCCAATATAGACTTTTAATATGCTATCCACTAAACTGTATTTAGCTTCTTAACTATAAAAGCTAAAATAAGAGCTAGATTAAATGGAACCAGAATTGTATGAGAAACTAAAAACAGAGATGTTTAGTTAATAAGTAAAGAGAAGGAAAGTATGCAAGGAAGTGCTTACTAGTGGAAAAAGATTTTAAAAATCAAGAGAAACTGCCTAGAGTACGTAAGCTTTAGAGAAAAAAAAAATTTCCTAATTTGTTTGCACTGCTATAACAAAATACCCACAGATTGTGTGGCTCGCAAACAACAAACATTTATTTCGTACAGATCTGGGAAATGGAAGTCCAAAGTCAGGGTACCAGATGTTTCTAATGGAAACTCTCTTCTCTGTTTTAGACTGCTGAGCTGTATCCTGGCATGGCAGAAGGGCTGAGCGAGCTCTTTATATCCTCATTTATGAGAGCACTAATTTCACTCAAGAGAGTTCCATTCTCATGACCTAGCCACCTCTCCGAAAGCTCACCTCTTAAGTTCACATTGGACATTAGGCTTAAGATATGAATTTTGAGTAATATCAAAATTCATTCTACAACAGAAATGAAAGCGACATTTTTTATTTTTTTTCCCCCTCAGTCATGTTCTTCTTGAACACCTTGAATTTATGTTGCATTCATATGCTAAGATAATTCCTAGGAAGTTAAGAGCGCTAAGACTGATTTTATTTACATAAAGTTTCTTTCCCATGGGTTCACACACAATCTGAAAATAAGAAGGAACTCCAGTCACTCATACATTTACTTATTCATTTATTCCTTCATTACTCCAATACTTACTGAGCACTTAATTTTGTGCATGGGAGTTTAATTAATAAAACAGTAAAAGATGCCTATCCTCAAAAACTTTCATTCTACCAGGAGATAGAAAAGCATGATGAAAATGTCAGTTATGTAGTAAGTTAGAAGTTGGTGAGAACAATAGATAAAAGTCTCCATTTTTGTTGCTGTGCTTATTCTGGACTAAGATGATAAAATAAATCAACTTATATCTCAAAGGAAATTTTTCCCAATGTTGTCACTTTCCCTCTTCAACAGATGGTTGCTCCTGAGTGTGAAGTCCTTCTCTTTAAAATTTCCAAAGCATATTTAACACAGATTAACACACTTTCTAAAACAGTATGAAAACTCTGCTAATTCTTCAATTCCATTATTGGCTTCCACATATACAAACCTGAAAAATTTGAGAAAATATTTTATAAAAGTTTCTATTAATATTCTAGAAATAAAGTAAATTTAGATTTTATTTTATCCTCCTCCAAATTTTGGTTATATGTAAAAGTAACTCAGTTGTACCTTACAGAAATTTGACCTTAGGCGTGTACGGGAGCTTGTTAAGGAGTTTCTATAAACCTGTTGGCATATCTGATGTTGGAGCTTGAAGCCAAAGAACAGAAGGCAGTCAGGAAAGGAAGATGGATGGAAGGTGAAAAGAGGAAAAATAAACTGACACCCACAAACATGAGCTGGAGCCCAAGACTACAGACAGAAATCTGTGTCAGCTTTTAATTGCTTCTGACCTTGATAGAAGGCAAGGAGCCCTTCATTATGAAGGACAATACATATACATTACACCGGATTCAGAAAAGCTGAAGGAGGATGCAAGGGAATATGGGACAGCTGTATGCTCAAGTGCTATTTCAGAAAACAATTTTTAGGAAGTATAGAAAATGGCTGCTCTTTTAATTTTGCCCTTTAAATTTCCAGCAGAATCTCTCAAGGCCCAGGCTAACTGGAAGTAAATTGTTAAACATCCTGGGAAATGTAGTTTGGCTTCTCCAAGTTGACACATTGCAAAGCCATCACAAATACCCTTGATGATTTTCTCTATTATTACAGAGAAACTGGTTTCTGTACCAATATCCCAGGCTATGTCTATAAATTGATATTAAAAAAGTAGACAATAATGTTTTTTAAATTTGTTTTTGCCATACAGATAATTCACATACATCAATGACTACTTCAGTTTTATATGCATTGTTTGAAATATTATAGATGTAATATTTCTTGAATTGTGTCAATTTGCTCAAAAACTCATATTCTAAAATTTTAATTATAATTACAGAAACACGAAGTTATAATTTTCTGAAATAAAGCTTGTGTTTTTATATACCCTAATGCTAGATCCACAGTGCTAAATGTACTCCAGTTTTTCCATTTTCTGTCTCACTTGGGTAACAATCCACAGAGTGGGACTCCTAAGGGACCCTTCTTAGAATTCTTGTTTCCTAGCTCACTGGACCTGATGTATAAGATATTAAGGACTGGATAGCCAATGCTTGTAAATTAGAGTTGAGTTGCCTGTTTAATAACTCAGGCCAAAACCAAATATTTTCCTTTTTCTGACAGTGCCACCATTTCCTAGAGATCTGTGCTTTCTCCTTCAGATAAAATTTATCAGGATAGTTATGTAGCTCAAACTAAGCCAATCCTAGTGATATAATAACTAAAAAAATAATGACGAAGACAACAATGCATTATTTTTAATTAATATGATCAATAAGAAATCAATAATATTACTTAATATGTACATAATGCTTCCTAAAGATGAGGTCTGCATATTCCCCAGGCATATGTATTAACTAATGCTCTGTAAATAGTTTATTTTCGCCCATCAGTATTACAATTGTATCTGACAATGAGGGGTCTAGTGCTGTAACAAAATCAGAGATGGCACAATAAATGAGCCTGAAAGAATAAATACAAAGTAGCATAAAATGTTGCTTTTGATATAAACAGAAAACAATCAATATCAGCCCAATCTGGTCAAGATGAAAACACATGTTCTTTCACAAATTTAAGCTTTTGCCATATGCTACTTTTTTTGTAGTTATAGAATTTGACGGCTGTTTAGAGTTACAAACATTAACAATAGCATATAGAAAAAATACACCCCCAAACTATTTTTTATTGGACCATATTTAGAGAAAATGAAATTGAATGCAATGACCTTGTAGAAAAGCAGTTTGCAAAGTACAATTCATACACTCTTGTGGGGATCCCACTCTTATGGGGACGCTTTCAGGAGTTCCCTGACATTGAAACTAACTTCATAATAATACTAGAATGTGATTTGCTTTTTTTCCCACTGTGTTTATGTGCACACTAAAGTTGCAGACTTAGTGGTGAGTAGAACTCGTGGTGCCTTAGCATGAATGAAGACAGTGGCACCAACCACTTCTAGTAATCAATGTGTTTTTCATCAGCAAGTGCTCACTGTAAACAAACAAACAAAAAGAGTTATCAGGTTCAATGAAGATATAAAAATATTAAATATTGGAAATAGTAGGTGTGCATTTTTAATATTATGAGTGAAAAACCTGCAGTGAAAATGGGCAAAAACTGTGTTATATATCTAAGTACAATTGTTGCCTTCAGTGAAAGTATTTGTGTGATTGTTGATTTAAGAACTGAACTAATCAATTTTTTCAAATAAACCACAATTATGTTTGAAAGAGTGACCAAAAGAGACTATGACTATACAGCTATAGGTATCTAGTAGATGTTTTCTCAAAACCAAACTAATTTAGCTTGACACTTAAGAAAGATACTTGAAATTTGTGCTTAAGAGCAAATATTAGAATTTGTAAAACTTGTTTCTACCACTCTGGGCTTGACAATTCCTAGTGCTTAAATACTTTTCTCATAAGAATATTAGTAAATACAATTATGTTTATGCTTTCTAATAAAATGTGTTAGCATTCAGAAATGTTTTTCATAATCCAAAGAATCAATACTTTTCAAATGAGCAATATATTACCTTAACAAATCATGCATGGTTAAAATGTCCACTCAAAAATGCATCTATGTCCAGTGGATTTTAACGTCACACACTGCAAAACTCCTGATGTTTCAGAGTCTGCACTGAAACTGACTTTTAAGAACCAGCTACATGCTATGTTTTGGTGTAGCATCAAAGAAAAATACTTACAATTATCTGGAAAATATATATATTAAAATATTTATTCAATTTTCTCACTAAATTCTTGCATTGAAAAATACTTTTTCAGGCGCCTGGGTGGATCAGTGGGTTGAGCCTCTGCCTGCAGCTTAGGTCATGATTTCAGGGTCCTGAGATTGAGCCCCATATCAGACTCTCTGTTCAGCAGGGAGCCTGCTTCCCCCTCTCTGTCTCTGCCTGCCTCTCTGCCTACTTGTGATCTCTTTGTCAAATAAATAAATGAAATCTTTAAAAAAATACTTTTTCACAAAAATATGTCAATAGTAACAGGTTCATTATTATTTTAAGAATATTTAATTTTGATTTATACATAATTCTTTATAAGATAATAGATAACCTCATACTGCATACACATAGAAGCTCTTTTAGGATCTCAACATTTTTAATTATTTATTTACTTATTTTAGAGAGAGCATGCAGGGAGAAGGGCAGAAGGAAAAGGAGAAAGAGTATTAAGCAGACTCCATAGTAGCTCAGAGCATAGCTCAGAGCTTTATCTCACAACCCTGAGATCATGACCTGAGCAGAAAATCAAGAGTTGGGTACTTAACCAACTGCACTGCCCAGGTATCCCTGTTCTCAAAATTTTTCTTTTAAGTTTAAAATCTTTTGAAGCTTGAAAACCACAATTCTAGAGAGTAGAAATATATGATATATACATTTTCTATGTTAGTAAGCTTTTATTGGATCATCCATTAATCTTCTAAAACAAATATTTATTGAACATCAAAAAAGACATTTTTGTAGGTGCTGGAGTTATGGAAATAAAACAAATAGACCACTTTGTTGCCATTATGGGTCATCTATATTGTTGCTCTTTTGTCCCCCCTTTAAGTGATAGTAACCCCTACCTTATCTTCCGCTAATGTCTTACTTACTCTATTCTCTTACCTTATTATTTTGGAAATGTAAATAAAGATTCTTGAAAACATTTTAAATTAAAATTAAAAAAAGAAATCTTGAAATAGAAATTAGTTTTATCCCATAGCCATAATAGTTAAACAAAGACAGTTCTTTAATTCTGATAAACTTTTTTATTAATTCAACTCTGATTTAATCACATTTTCAACAGTGTTTTTGCAAATGTTTTCAAGTTTCTCTAGTTTCTATCCACACATACCTACACATACCTTTCCAAAAGATCTCTAATCAGAGTAAAATCTGAATTGTGAGGAAATAGTCTGTCTTGGAAATAAATATTGGAGAATTGGTCTATGAGAAAAATGCATTTTTAAAGAAGTGAATGTATTCTGAAAAGCAAATATAGAATCCTTCAATGGGAGACTAAAAATATAAAACAGAGAAACTGGAAAAAAAGAATCAGAAGACCGGTGAATAACTAAGACCTAGAAAACTGAGAACACAATATAGGACCCATTAAAGAATAAAGAGTTACAGTTGTTGTTTTGTTTGTTTTGTTTTCTTCAAAACCATGAAGTTGTTCAGGCAGCAGTAATGAAGTAAAAACTGATTGGTGTTTATGTACATTTCATAGTCTGGTGTGGTTTAGGTAAGTGTTTTAGCTTAGTTTCAATAGTGGAGAAAAAAAAGAATACTCAAAACTGGTTTTAGTTTAGTTTCAATAGTGGAGAAAGAAAATAGAAAAGAAAAATCAAAACAGTGTGGTTTAACTGTTCAAAACCAGTTGAGATATTCTAAAGGAAAAGAGGAAAATGTAACTCCCAAGTACTCTATATTAACTTTTTTCTGGCAGTTACTTTAGTATTGCCCTGCTGAAATGATGTTCCACTATTTCACTGGCCACCACAGTTCTAGGGCTCCAGTTGCTTAACAGAAGTCATGTATCCCCTATTAGTCTTCTCTTTCTTTCCAAAGTTCATTTCTTTCAACCTACAGTTGTAGGTATGGGAGAAGGCAAAGAGTTTTATTACTTAGCACACATAGACAGCAGAAACTTCATGTTTAATCAGTTCCTTTTGCCTCCAAGTCCCAGAAGGGTGATGCATAGCCATGCCCAATTGCATGCTATGCTAACAGTGGGTTTGTGGCACAGATAAGGAAATTCAAACTTGGGAAACTTCAAGTTTTAAAAGTGGGCTGCTAGCGAATCTTTCCAACTCCTGCTCAGAGGGAGACATTACCTTTATTTCCTTCCCCGACAGCAAACAAACCTGTCTTCTGCTCCAGAATGGAGGACACGCTCTGTAATTTCATGTTGTCTGCTACAGAAACATCCTTGAGAGGATGGAGGGGAAGAAAATTGAAGACAAGACTTGCAGAACCCTGAGAAACCCATTAAAAACTGTATTCCAATAGTTTCAGGAGGTAACACTTAGCCAAACTCCTGAATGGCAAGAAGGATCCAGCCACTGGATTAATTAATTAGGGGAAAACATCATGAGACAATGAGTGCAACCACTACTAAGATTCAAAGTAGAAAAAAAAAAAAAAAAGTGGAGTTTTAAGGGAAAGAAGGGTCATCATAGGCCATGGATAAGATTTAATAAATGAGTCCAGAGAAAGGCAGGAGTTAGATTACATAGATCAGGGGTTCTCAGACTTTACACAAAAATTGCATGGAGGATGGATGCTGTTAAAAATCAGATTCCAATTAAGCAGATCTAAGATAGCGTCTGAAATTCTTCATTTTTATCTTTCTCTCTCTCTCTTTTAATTTATTTATTTAGTTTGGAGAGAGAGAGAGAAAGCACAACCAAAAGGGACAGAGGGAGAAAGACTCTCAAGCAGACTCTGCTGAACCCAGAGTCTGACAACGTGGGACTGGCTGGATCTCAAGACCCTGAGAAATGACTGAAACCAAGCATCAGATCCTTAACCGACTGCACCATCCAGTTACCCCTGAAATTCTGCATTTCTGAAATGCTCCCAGAAGATGCCTGCCAACGTTGTATATCTTAATAGCAAAAATGTAGAACATTTTGCAATATTCAGATGAAAAATAATGGTGTTTGAATACAGTACGGTATTAACAGAGGTAGCGACAATTGGGCTGAATCAGCATGCATCAGAAAATAGTGATGCTGATTGAATGGATACAGACAGCAAAAGACAAAAAAGGTTCTGAGCACCCAATTCTGGTGTATGTGTCAAGGGACGCCATAGCACCAAAGGAATGCTTTGACACTAGCTGGTTGTCATAGGATTCAACTGAATTCTGATAATTTCCACCCTGAGATGGCACCAGATCTTACAGGTTAAGGTCTTGGTCCTACTAGATGGCTTCCTTCCTACTTTTGGATGCCAATTGCAAGGCCATGTTTTCATTCGCACTGCTGAAAACCCTCTCCTTGGGTTTGATTAATTTTATAGAGTGGCTCATAGAACTCACAGAAATATTTATTTATTGGACTATTGGTTTATTAGAAGAGGATATAACCCAGAAACAATTGAAGAAATGAATAGGGGAGGGCCTTGAGAAAGGGCAAGGAGTTTCCTGGCCCCTTGCAGTATACCATTTCCCCCACATCTTCATATGTCACCAAACTGAAAGCTCTCTGAACCTTGACTTTTTGAGTTTGTATGGAGACTTCATCACCCAGGTGAGACTGATAAATTATTAGCTGTCAGTGAACTCAATCTCTAGCCCTCTTCTCTGCCTGGAGATATGTGTTGGGAGAGAGGAAGACTCAAAGTTCCACCTCTGAGCATGTGGTTGGCTTCCCTGGCAATCAGACCCCATCCTTAAGTGTGAACCAAAAGTTGCCTCAGTAAGAGAAAGGACAATTTCATTGCTCTTATCATTTAGGAAATTTCAATGGTTTTAGGAGCTCTGTGTCATAGATGAAGACAAAGACCTAATATATACTTCTTATTATAAATTATAATATTACAAAATACATAACAAAAATTTGTTTTTTTTTTTTTTTTTGGTTCACCAACTAGATTACAACATAGTTCCTCAGAAACAGGAAATATAGGGGGTAAAAAGCAGCTTCTGTATATGCACATTGAGGTGGAAAATAAGTACTCTATTTTAAGAATAAATTTGAACTGACAAGATATGCAAGTGCATATCTCAAGTAATTAATAAGACAGCATAGGACTCTGAAGTAATAGGGAGAGGTTATTAACATAAAGCTGTTATATAAAACAGAGCATTAGTGAAATTACCTAGGGGATTCAGGAATGAAGGGAGACTAATATCAAATTTAGGAGTGACAGAAGTGTAGATAACAGCAGAGGGTTTTTTCTTTAACCTTTGTTCAGAAAGATACCTATTAGAAAGAGGTAGTTTAAAGAAGATATTGGGCAAAGGAAAAATTTCTTTGTTGTATGATAGAAAACCATAGAGTAAGTAGACATACGAGGGGATGAATTAAGTAGCATGTGTGAAATCGATACCCTACAGGCTATTACAGAAGAAAGTGCAGACAGAAAGTCACTGAATTAGCAGAAAGGAATGGTCCCAAGTACTTGAAAGCAGAAGCAAACTGTCCATTGTAACAAGAGGGAGGACAAAACTTGTTTGCTGTCAATGAGATGAAACATTGACTTCTTATAATTTTTCTTCTCTTATTGAAGCATAAGATAACACCAGTGTTTGAGGAGAAGAGTAGGGGATGTGTGTAGAATAGTTGAGGAAAGAGGAAATGTGAACCAGTAGCTTTGGAGAGTGAGGAAACAAACACATAAGGGAAATGGGGAGCATAAATGGACAATGCTGTTTGCTGATTTGACATTTCTGGTCATTAAGCTAAAGTAAGCTTAGGGGCACCTGGGTGACTTAGTTAAGTTTCCAATTCTTGATTTTTGGCTTAAGTGACAATTTCAGGGTCTTGAGATGGAGCCTATGTCAGGCTGTGTGCTGGGCATGGAGCCTACCTAAGATTCTCTCTCCCTCTCCTTCTGCCCCTCCCCCACTTATACTTGTTCCCTCTCTCTTTCTCTCTCTCTATCAAAAAATTTAAAAAAAAAAAAATAAGCAAGGTAAGCTTGGTTAACATTCCATACTGTTGTGTTTCCCTAGGTGTTTACTACTTACAAGCATACCAGGAGGGGAAAGTCAGCTGGGTTTTCTCCAGGGATAAGACTGATAGAGAAAAAAGCAAAGGAATTAAAATGCTCACAAGATTTACTTTTGGAAATGGGTCCATGGATTGTGGATTCTAAAATGGTAAAGATGAAAGTTAGAATTTGGAGGGATTGGATTTACTGAGGATAAGAATTAAAGAAGTTCAAATCAATGGAAACTTAAGTAACTGATACATACATACATATTTTTTGACAGCCTGGCCATAATAAATAACACTGGTTCTTTACCAGGAAAAGCTAATGCTACTTCTTACCTATTTCTGCCAAGATTTATTTTACAATAAGGGTTTATTTTTTCTTTTATAAGTTAGAACTCATTAAAGTCATGAAGTTATAATGAAAAATTAGTACTTAATCCTAAAATTATGTGAAACCCATGGATTAGATTGGTATTGCTTTCACATCCCAGCACAAGAGGACCAGCATTTGGAGGGCACTTTTCACAAGCACAAATAGTAAGATATATTTTTGAAAGAATACACAGGAGCTGCATTCAGAGTTTCTCATTCAGCACTTCACAGAGTACCATCTGTAAAATCTAAACACCTACCCTAATAATAACACCTTTGAGGTCATAAGGAAACAGTCCTCCATATAGGACAAGAGCCATATGACCTTAAGATAAAATACAACTGCCATTGGGGTGCCATGAAGTTTGCATATTGTATTCCTGCCAATGTTCAAGATAGATATTGATACAGAATGTATGTTGGATTTGAGTGATGGATGTGCTTAGATAAGAGGAAAGACAAATTAATTAACCTGTCAAATCCTTCTTCTCAGACAGCAAAATTCAATAGATTCTTTCATAATTAGGTATTGATTCTCGGTAGTTCTAAACATCTGTTTTCTTGCTTATCTTGATGTTCCCATTTGTGAGTTGTGATGGAGAAACTCATGAATTAGAAATGATTTTCACAACAGTGGCAAATAGAAGTTGATATACATTTATAATATGAAACAATTCACCTTCCTCTTGAAATTGTATATGTGCTGTAGACATAACATTCATGAAGTGTATCCCCATTGTTTATAATGTAACTAGATAAATTTAGGGCATAGAATTGGAGTAGTTTTACTTTTCTAACATCTTTAATTATATTTAGTTGATTTTATAAGATAAAATAGCTTTATGCAAAAAATTTTCCATTTTAATTTTATCCTGTTTTTTCATTTTTAAGTGATAATTTTAATAATTTAACAGATAGATGACAACTAAAAGTACAAATAAAATATATTTCATTATATATATTTCATTTACCTTAATTTACATTTTTAAATACATATTTAAAGTTGGAATAATGAGTACATGTTATTTTTTTTAAGATTTGTATTTATTTATCTGATAGAGAGAGAGCAGGAGAGTACAGGCAGGGTGAGTGGCAGAGGGAGAGAGAGAGAAGCAGGTCCCCCACCGAGGAGGAAGCCTATGTAGGACTGTGTCTTAGGACCCTGGGATCATGACCTGAGCTGAAGGCAGTTGCTTAACAGACTGAGCCATGCAAGTGCCCCCACACATATTATTTTTAAACCTACCTGTCATTATAACTAAGTCATGAAAGAATAATTCTTCTGATAGTAAGAAAATATGAACGTGCAATTCAAGGGGGGAAAAAGCCTAGATGAAGAAATGAGACAATCCTTAAAGAGCAAGAGACAAGATAAAATTTGTGATCTGAATTAATAAGCAAGGGCACAAGAATATATGTGAGCTTCCAAATGGACTTGTGCTCCAGGTCCTGAAAATGTTAGGGGGCAGCCTGAGGAAAATGAGTTCCATTTTCCTCAGAATGTTGATGGGGTCAGTTCTCCACAGGAAGAACACCTGTTTCCTATGGCCCCAGAGCTGCCTGCACAACCAATTAGGATTCCAGAGCTGAATGCATAAGACCATCAAAGAGTTTTTAACATTAAAAATATAAACCTAGAAAATAGCATTTCTAAATTTTAGTCAAAGTCAGTGACTGTTATATATGCTGAACGACAGATATTAAAATTTCATGGAGAAAACTGTGGTTTGGGAAGAGAAAGAGCAGAAAATAAATCTAATAGAGAAGACTGGATTCCTAACACAGAAACCTCTAAATGATAAACTGATGCAATGCACTTGGAAAATCCTAATCTTTTTTTTTTTTTTTTTTTTTTTTTTTTTTTTTTTTTTTTACAGAGAGAGAGAGAGAGCACAAGCAAACAGAGAGGCAAGCAGAGAGAGAAAGAGGAGGAAGCAGGCTCCCTGTTCAGCAGAGAGTCCAATGCGGGACTCTATCCCAGGACCCTGAGATCACGTCCTGAGCCGAAGGCAGAGGCTTAACCCACTGAGCCACCCAGGCACCCGAGAATCCTAATCTTAACCCTAATCCAAACCAACCTTAACATTTTAAGATTTTTGTTGAGATCACCAAACATCAAAAAGACTAACCACACACACACACACACATATGCTCATCTACAGCCAATTAATTGCATTTGAGAGTAGAATCTGGGAAGTGCTTTTGGTTTGAGGTTGGCAACTTCTGTCATAAGCATGGTACATGAGGGTTAGAGTTAGAGAATAAAATAATTTTGAAGGTTTATGAACAAGAGAAGGAAGTAACCAAATGTGTCCTTTAGGAGCATTATTCTGGCAAATGTATGTAGGACAAATCAGAACTAGAGAAGTTCTGAATAAGGAAGAGTTTTCAAGTAACTATGAGAGTCCTCAAGGTAAGTACGAGCTGCATAAGAATTGAGGCGAGGATGTGGGCAGATGAGATCACATTTAGCAGAAGGGACAGGATATGCTAGGTTATTTATGGAGCTGAGGGTGAAAAGGTGAATTACCACGCCAGGTTGTGAACAAGAATAATTAAAAATGATGATCTGATTAAGTCAAGTGTCAAAAATAGTGCAAACAACATTGACAGTAAACAATGATTTTATTTTTCCAACATATTTTGTTTGAGATGTCATGGGTCCTGTTGAGGAATGACACCAAGCTAACTGTTACAAATGTAACTCTTAGCCTGGTAAGAAAGATAGATTCAAGATAGAGTTTGACAATGCTGAGTATGAAGAAAATTTACACCCAAAATAGAAAACAGAAATGAGGGGTACGTGGGTGGCTCAATTGGTTAAGGTCAGGATCCCAGGGTCCTAGGATCAAGCCCCACATTGGGTTCCCTGCTCAGCTGGGAACCTGCTTCTCCCTCTCTCTCTGCTTCCCCAAGCTTGTGCATGCTCTCTCTCTGTGTCAAATAAATAAATGAAATCTTAAAAATAAAAACCCAGAAATGAATAACAAACATAGGAAATAATATACTCCTGTAATAACTGAAATGGTTATTAAGGTAATTGGATAATTTATTTTTAATTTCAGACAAAAATCTGTGTGTGTGTGAGTGTGTGCCTCTATGAGCACTTGTTATTCTGCTTTGTTTTTCTGGATGAATTTAGTACTAGTAAGAATACTGTGAAAGGGGCTTATAATAAGGATAATTTATTTTTCAAAAAGGCATTCCAAAAATTTGCATCCTGACCAACTCCTTGCTGGGATTGTTTTATAAATGGATTTCTAACTTGTTTATTTGTTGATGTCCATGACCAAACCATCTCTTGACATTTAATGCCTTCCTTAAGTTATTGAACTTTTATCCAGTTTTAATTTTAATTATGAATATATATGCATATATTATACATACTCACATATACATACATATTTGGTACATATTTCTTATAATCAAATCTATCAGTATTTTCTTTCATGCTCTTTTAAATTTATTTATAACATTTATATTTCAAGTGTCTACATCTGCCTTCTTGAATAAAAAAAAATAATCACCCTTGGCTGACTTTTAACGATATTTTTCTATTTTTTTTATTCTTTTTCTATATGAACTAGGTAGTTCACCTAGAGTTAAATTTGGTGTTTGGCATGAGATAAGGACCAAAATTTCTCCCTTGCATCTACCTTCATTATATTATTATTTCAGACTGTAAACTGTGCTATTAAACTTCATCTAATATATCAAATTTCATTTCTAGGTGCTCTAAACTTTCACTTATTTATTCAATCAACATATAATTATTAAGGACATATTATCTGTCAGGTAATACTATAAAAGTGGAAAATATAGCAGTGAAGAAAACATACTTAAATGCTTACCATCATGCCTATTTCATTGTGTAGTATAGAAATGGGCAAGAAAAAAGAGAAAGGAGAAGGAAAAGAAGTTTAAAATTTTAGTCTAGGGGCATCTGGGTGACTCAATTGGTTAAGCATCTGCCTTGGTCATGATTCCAGGGTCTTGGGATCAAGCCCCACATGGAGCCCGATGGCAGGCAGCTGGCTCAGCAGAGCGTCTATTTCTCCCTCTCCCTCCGCCCCTCCATCCTTTTATGTATGTGACCTCCCTCCCTAAAATAATTAAATCTTTTTAAAAAAAATACTGGGTGGATTTTATTATTTCCTCTTAGAAAATTTTCTTAAAATACTGCAGTAAGTTATTGTATTTCTGGACAAGGAAAATAACATTTATTATAATTTATGTCATGATTTGCCCTCCTTTCTAAGTCTTGGAAATCTTTAACACTTAACTTTGTTCCATTTAAAATTAACAATCTCATGAGCCAATATTCTCCTGATGATACCCCAAACCTAAACAAGCTCCATATATGAAGACAAATCTTTTTATTTTTCCTTCCTTTTGATTATAATTTGTCACCTCTGCCAAAATAGGTGATTGAGATGCTATAGACTATATCTGGAAAGATATTATGAAATGATGCCACTTCTAACAAAGCTACTCTTCAGGTAAAACACCTCTTCAGCATGCAAAGGAATCAATTCCCAAGTGACAACACTACCTCTTGAGGCTGCTTCCCTCTTTTGTTATCAATTGTATTGACATTTGGTAGTTTCTACTTTGAGACAATCTCTCTTCCTTTTTACTCAATCATATCTTGTATTGACCTTCCACTGTGAGGATGCAGTGAATAACAAACTCCCTTGGAGTCTGACAGATGGTTTTGTATTTGGCTTTGCTGTCAGCAGGGAACCTCAGCAGGCGCAAAACTAAAGACCAAAGTGAAGAGGAAATGTTACCTGGATTAAGAGGCTAGTGACCATTTGCAGACAATAAGAATGCTAAATCCTGGATTTAAACAGGAATTCATTTTCAGTTGAAAGCCAGATTTTCAAGACTAAGCATGAAAAGAAAGGTTAAATACTTATATTGCTGATTTTAGCTGCCAGGCTGACCCATGTGTAACTCGAAAAGACAACCTTAATTCTAAATGCGATTTTTAATGTGGAAGATCTTACAAATAAACCATAAGATCTTATTTTAATCTATAAAATAACCTATTACTGTCCATATATTTTTTGAAGTATATATTTGTGGAGTTATTTTTTTTTAAAGATGCTAGAGACAAATAAAGATGCAGAAATAAATACCTTCTTTTTCATATCACCGATATTATTATCCATTATCACATATTCAACACTGAATAAAACAATGTATTGTTAATATGCAGTCAAGTGATTATAAATTATAAACATTGAAATTAGATTCTAAAATAATATTTAACAATAAAGGATACATTTATAAGCAACAAATATATGTCTTCATATTGATGTGGCTATTTCAGCCACAAACCTGCATTAAATTTTCAGACAAATGGCATTAAGTCTTCTTGGTTTAATATTCCATTCTGACTTCAACTACTTCAACAATCATTTCATTCTATGTGAATTACGGCAAGAATAACTTAATCTATTCCCAGGTTCCTCATTCTTTTCTCTCCAATTCATCCTTTCATCATGTTTCCTCCATAATACAGATCTGATTTTGTCCGTTACCTTCTTAAATGACCGCATGGTCCCAACTGCCTAGAAAACAGAGATCAAATTCCTCAGCAAACAATTTAAGACCCTCCAAAGTTTGATTCTAATTAATTTGTTTCTAATAGTATGGTCAATCCTTACCTCAAATATTACACTTAAAGTGCTCCTAGACCCCCCGAAAATACTATGCGTTTTCACATCTCTGGTTATTGCCCAGGCTGTTGCTTGATCCTTCTCACCTAGCTCAACCTGAAGATGTTCTATTTCTGAATCAAGTGTCCATTCAAACATTACACCCAACACGAAGACTTCTCTAGTCCTAGCATTTAGAATCAAACTCTTCCTCCGCTGCACTTTAAAATGATGCATTTTTAGCCTCTGTTTTTTTGCTCATTTTGTTTTGTTTTTATTGTCCCCCTCACTTGTAGGGATGCAGGTTTCCATATACAAAGGATTTCACAGACAAATGAAAATACTATATTATGATATTCTTTAGGAGAAGATTTTAGTCTTATTTCCTGTTTTCTCCCCGGAAAAAGGCATAGTTCTCAGCCATATTTCTTGAGGTGTATTTGTTTACTTTACCATTCTTTTAACACTTTCATTGAAATATAGTCGATATACAATGTTATATTAGTTTCAGGTGTACAACATGTTGATTCAAAATTTCTATACATTACTCAGTTCTCACAAATGTAGTCACTATTGAAAGACCCGCGGATCCCCTTACCCAAGTATCCAACACTGCCACTGGATGCAATCAGCAAGAGGTTCTTTATTGTTACGCAGGCGCCTGCGGGTGGTCAGCGCGCGCCTGTGGGTAGTCAGCAGCTCCTGCTAGCTGAGCACACCCGGCTGGGGTGGTGCCAGGTTTTTATAGACAGGTACAAACAAGTTTTGGGTGGGGCGCAACTGATTGGTTGACAGTTAGAACTTTTGAAAAAGGCATACGTGGAGTTTGCTGATTGGCTTTGGGGACCCGTGCACGCGAAGAGAGAGGCGGGAAGGGGGAACAAGCTGATTGGTTCTGAGGGCCCGCGCGCGGGAGGAGAGAGGCAGGGAGGGGGAACAAGAAGGGGGAAGGTAGGAATGCCATCATGGCGTCTTCTATTATTTCTATAAGCCAAGCAGTTACAGAAGGGCAAAAGAGCAATTAATAACCTAATTTACGCCTAAAAGCCAGCGGTTCACAGAAAAGCAAACAAGCGGTTAGTTATCCTATCTATCTTCTAGGGGAGGGGTCTTTCACTATCTAACAGAACAAACTGATGCTTATCAGAGGGGAGATGAATGGAGGGACAAGTGAAATAGGTGAAAGGGATTAAGAGGTATAAACTTCCAGTTGTAAATAAGTTGAGGAGATGAATAGCACAGCATAAAGAACACAGCAAATAATATTTTATTAATATTACATGGTAACTGAGGTATATATTTATGAATTATTTGGATAGAGAAGAGAAGATGGAGGATAGACATCCAGACACAATAGTCACAGAGCTACAGAAGCCATTTTGTACTTCAGTTTCTTTCCTATTCACTTGTGATATGCTTATCATGAAAGTAGTATGAAATTTTAAAAGTAGGACTCATTATAATACAAGAATTTTAAATTAACTATGTCAATGTTTGATTTAATAAAACCACATAACTTTAGATTAAAAAAAGTGTTTGATTTAATAAAACCACATAACTTTAGATTAAAAAAAACAAATCTTTTCCACACTCAGAAATATAAACTTCGCTTTGTGATATGAAAAAGAAGGTATTTATTTCTGCATCTTTGTCTCTAGCATCTTTAAAAAAATAACTCCACAATATTTTGGAAAATATTATCTATACTATGTGGTCAGCCAAATGGCATCATTGTTATTTGAACGATAGACCCATAAGAAGTTAAGCACAGGGGCGCCTGGGTGGCTCAGTGGGTTAAAGCCTCTGCCCTAGGCTCAGGTCATGATATCAGGGTCCAAGGATCAAGCCTGCAACAGGCTCCCTGCTCAGCAGGAAGCCTGCTTCCCCCTCTCTCTCTGTCTGCCTGCCTCTCTGCCTACTTGTGATCTCTGTCTGTCAAATAAAATAAATAAAATCTTAAAAAAAAAAAGTCAAGCACATCTCAATCCATTGAAACAAGGCAGCATTCCAATCTTAATAAAGATTTACATTAAGTCAGATATTTTAAAATTTAAAGGAGGAATGGAAGCAGGCAACAACTTTTTCCATTTAAATGCCATTGCAGACATACTACAGTTCAATTTTTTGGAGCGCTTCATTGGGCAACTGTATCTTTCCATTTATTTATTTATTTATTTATTTATTTATATTTGGGGGGCAGTATAGTTGACATACAATGTTACATTAGTTTCAGGTGTATAACATCGTGATTCAACTTCTCCACACCTTATGTTCTGTTCACCACGGATGTAACTACTATCTGTCACCATACAAAGCTATTACAATATCATTGACTGCATTTCTTATGATATGCCTTCTATACCTCTGATTGATTCACTCCCTAACTGGAAGCCTGTATCTCCTCTTCTCCTTCCCTTGGTTTGTTTTTTGTTTGTTTTTAATATGATGATGTAAAAAATGTGTTACAAATTCAATTTGAAATCATGTTTACCAATTCTGTAATTTTTGGAATTTCTGCATCCATTTCCACTGCCCAATTTTCCTCCAATTATCATTCATATTTTCCCCTTTTTTCCATTTCTTGTAGTTTTTGATTGGATGCTGGACAGTGTGAATGTCATCTGATTGAGTGGTAGGTTTTGTTGTCTTCCTTTAAAGAGTATTGAACTTGTTTTGGGTATACATTTAAGTTCCTCATGAATTAGCCAGGTTTTTGAGGTTTGCAAGCATTATTAATGTAGATCTCATCGAACTTGCACCATAGAGCCAAATTAACCCTACTGTTAAGGTGGTGGCCCTGCTTGAGTCTCTCTTAAATGTCACAAGCTTTCAGTGAAAATTCTCTATGCTTGATAGAATTTGAGAGTCTGCTAGCCATGTAGGAGCCCTTGAAAACTTGCTGTTTCATCACCTTTCATTCTTTGCTTGCCCTCTGCAATTTCACCCCATGCTTATGTGACATATCATATTCCAGAGGACACTATAGGTTTCTTGGAGACTTTCTTGGCCTAACTTTCTCCACTCCAGTGCTCCTTCACAGATTTCCCCTAATTCAGCATCCCTGAACTCCTAACTCATCCCTTCAATCTACAAAATCATTCTGCTCTGCTTGGCTTCATCTTTGTGCACCATGATTTAGAAAGGACAATCAAAGGGCTGATTCTATTTTTTTACTGTTTATGTTAGGATCACAGTCCAGCTCTGCCTTTTGTCCTTTTCCTGAATACTGTGATTTTATATATCTCATCCATCTTTCTGTGTGTTTACTGTGGGAGTGTGTAGTACAGTATTAGTCAGTCACTCACCACTGAAAGAAGAATTTCCCCTCTTGAATTATAATAATCACCAATATCACAAACATAGAACTGGATGTGTAATAGGAATGTGTAAAATAAATCTGTTAAATCTTATTTATTAATTGCAAATTGGTTAAAATAAATAATAATTTTCCTTAAAAATATTGTCATATACATGTTATTCTTTGTCAAATAAAGGTAGATAAAATTGACAATGAGTGAACCTTGTATTAGAGAACATTATGATACCCAACAGATGTCAATAATTGCGGAGATTTGGAATTTTCATTTATTTTATGGGACTAATGAAGTTAATGTAAAACCTAAATTTAGCATCTCAATTTGAGAATACACTTAAAAGGAAATCTAAATTTAAAAATAAAAAAGTTTAGGCTATAGAGCAGCGTTGATTATGCAGGATTAAAAAGGAAAAGACGATATGTTAAAGATTTTCTACTTGAAAAACCAGATTGAGTGAATGGTGCTTTTTGAAAAGTCTAGATAATTTTAAAGCACTTCTAAACATTTTGTCTTCCTTTATGAATAAAATAACACTGCACTGTATGAATAAAGCTTTGTGTTTTTCATTTTGATGTGTGACTTTCAGAAGAAAATTGTATTATGCTTGCACATGTGGCATCCTCAATCTTGTCAAAAATAATGCCAAAAACATACAAACAAAAGTTCAGAAATTACATTAGTATTTTATAAATACTTTGCGTGGTCCAAATGGTTACAATAACCCAGTATTGTGTTTTCTGTGATTGTAAGCAGAGTGACAGATTCTCCATTTAAAGTAGACAATCTAGTTCTAGAACATTGTCTAGTTCCAACAAACTGGACAGTTTCAAAAGGCACTGCTCTTTTCTCTAACTGAAGCATCATACTTGAGTTCCCCTAGACAACTCTCAGTAAATTTGACTTTTTTCTAAGTCTTGCTGCCCTAATTCTGTACCTCTATTTAAAATTCATCACTGATTTAATTAACCTCAAATACCACTCATAATCCAGCTGTCAGAGCCAAGAACTGAATAGCAGCTGGGAATACAAAACAAAGCAAAGCAGACAGTGCAGCAGAGTATTCAAAGGAGTGGAATGATGAATGGGGAATACCTCCAGGAATAGAGATTTATTGTAAGAGAACAATGGTTTGGTGTTTTACCTAATTCAGAAGCACTTTGCATGATCAAATTCCACATGTAATTGTTTGGATGCTCTGGGAAATGCAGGCACACTGTCTGCTGTTCACAGCAAGTTGTTCAGTGTCTTATAGATAATTAGGCAAGTTGGAAAGCATTATGGTTCAGCACATATTATGCAGACACATGGTGATAATAAGGCAATTTGTATGTAAGCTTCATCTTTTAAATCATGTACAATTTTTTTTTTCCTGAAAGAATACCCCAACCTTTAAACCATAACTTAGTCACTAATTATTATGGTTTCATGAAGCACAGAAGAATGAAAAAATTGCCTCAGGTTCAAAGACAAATTTAAAGATGGACTGAATTTTGATTAGTAAGACCATTAGCATTTTCAAACAAAAATCTTTGTAATATTTGGACTCAGGAAATGATATGTAAAGCTATATTAATTAACCATAAGTATGAGATTCTTAGTTGCGAGAACAGCAACAAAAAAGTCAATTCTGTGCCCCACAGCAAAATGGTTTCTCAAACAACTAATCCTAGAAAATAAAGATACTGAGGGGTATCTGGGTGACTCAGTCACTTACATGTCTCCCTTCAGCTCAGGTCATGATCCAAGGATTTTGGGATCCTGTCAGGCATGGAACTCCCTGCTTAGCTTGGAGTCTCCTTTTCTCTCTCTTTGCCCTTCTCTCCCCATTCCTTCATGCCGGTATGCTGCTGTCCATGGTCTCTCTCTCTCTGTCTCTCTCTCTCTCAAATAAATAAATAAATAAATACGATTTTCAAAAAAAATATATTGACTACACAATAGTATTTTGTTGGGTAATTATTTTCTAATAGGAGAAATTTTTTCCTAAAATGTGTTGTTGTTGTTCCATGACACATTCTTACATATGGTTGACTTCCAGAAGCAACAATGTAACACAATAGTTCAGAGCACCTATTCTGTCATTTATTTGCTGACCTTCAAAAAATTACCTACATATGTGCTTCTGTTTCCTGTTCTGAAAAATATGTGAATTATAATAGTATTTTGCATAGGGTTTTCAGGAAAAGTTAGTTAACATATATAAAATGTTTAGAAAAAGGAAGGAGTAAGCATCATTTAGTGTGCACTGTAATTAATTATTATTGTTGTTATTAGCTATGCCTTTGTTTTTGTTATTGTTGTTCTCATTCCAGTGGAGAGTAAACAGAGCTTGATTCTGCTTTATATGAATTATTAATGGAAAAAATTACATAACTTTTATTACTATTACTAACTTATTGATTATAAATTATTAATAGGAACAGTATTTTCACAGATGTTACTTTATTTACACTTTCCAGATTCCCTCTAAAATAGTCACAATAGTACAATGGTACAAACAAATTTGTACTAAATATTTTACAGACCTTAGAAAACTTTGCTTACTTAAATTCTCCCAATAACATGTGATGTGTGTAACATTTTTTTAATTTTCAAGTGTGGAGTCTGGGTTTAATAAAATTAGGTAAACTGATTAAAATCATATAGAATCATGACTCCAACCCCCCATTGTCTTCAGTTAGTGAACAGTAAATCTTTAGATTACACTGAGGTCCTGCTCTTCAGCAGATGAAAACACTGGGTTGGTCTTTCTTTACCATAGAAAAGGTAATGAAAAAGAAAATAATGAAAAATTAGTAATTTAAAAACTGGAATATATAATCCAATGTATCTGTCTTAGTTTGATTCAATTATCTTCGTTAAAGTGCCATATATATTTAAATATTTTTTTTCCTAGATTATGGAAAGGTTAAAAGATTGCATGAAAAACTCCTAGTTGAAGTGGAAATTGTTACCAGTTATGGCCATTGCTTATTTAGTAACAATTACTTGGCCCCACATTTCACAGAAGTCACACAAGGACTAAAGGTGACATTTTATGACAAATCACTCAGGTTTATAGTGGAGAAAATGAATAGTGTTTCCCATGTTAGCATTCTCTATGATATGTTCCCAGATATCATGTATATGAATACTGAATAAAAAAGTCCCTCCTCTGAGGGTTTTATTTTGGAAGGTTTCTTTCCAGTATTACACAAGGTTCTTATGTAAACACCACATAGCTAAGTATTAGTGTTTTAGCCTTTGCCAGTTTTTAGTGTGTTCAGCATTCCGTGGAGCAGCCAGACAGAGACTGAGTTTTGAAAACAGAGGGAAGTTTGGGCTCTAGTAATGGCCACTGAACATGCAAAACAAAGTAAGTATGGGCTCCCAAGATTCATTTAAAGAAGAGATTTTCATTCAGAGAAGAAAAAATTAAATGTATCTGCATAAAGTGAAACAGGAAAATTAAGTAAGAGGCTGGTTAGAAAGCATCCAATCAGCACTGGGCATTTATGATACATCAAAGATCATTAATAAAAAGACTTCAAGTCATTCAATATGAATTTCAAATTCCTCCTGCATTCAGCAATTTTCTGTGTTCAGGGACCATGCCTTCTCCTATGCTTTTAGAAAGCCAAGTTTATCCTTTTAACTCAATTACATAACAAAGAAAAAATTGCCATTAGGAGGATATTAAAGGATATTTATAATTTTTAAACATAATTCTTACATTAAGCTATTATTTTTAAGACCAGCAAACTACTACTAAAACACTATGGTAAGAAATCTACACTTTTTTTTTTTAAATATACTCTCATGACTTAGAATCATATTATGTTAATGATTTCTTCTGTGCATAGACTGGAAGTCACATAAAATAAGGATGCTTGAGAATAAGGAAATTAAAATAGACCAAAGTTATTTATAGCTGCCAATTTGAATGTTCATGTTCACTTAGTTTAAGTATGAAATATTAAGTACATCTTATTTTATTAATATCTATATAATTTAAACAGTTTTAAAATGGTATTATCTGAGTAACTAGCTGTTATAAACCATATTTGAAAACACGTGCAAGAACTAAAGAGATTGGATGTAAGTATACTACAAAGAATGCATGAAGACTACCAAGGCTTGCCCAAATTGATGAACAAGAGCCCAGAGGTTAGAGAAAAGCACAGAAATAAACTGCCATTTTCCTCACATAATATGCTAGAAGCATACATTTCTCCAATGTAAAATTTCTTCCCCCTCCCATCACATCCCTTTAATTCTTAGGAAAGAAAGCATTCTGCACAGCACATACTTCAAAGCGTAGGAAATTAATACCACTGCCTCTTTCCACTACCCTGAGAACAGAATACCTACTAAGCTGTTTTGAATTCTTCCACATGAGAGATTTGGTCTTTTCCCCTATTTATATATTCAAACATTTAATTATATCAGTATGGACTGATGAGTATGGACTCATAAGTATTTTTTTTTTTTAAACCTTGGGTTATAATCCTATACTACTTTGTTTCTTGCTCAAATTGTTCCAGGATTGGCCATTTGGGGCTCTTTTAGTTGGTTCCCATCTCCCCTTGACATACAATCATCATTGTGAATTGGGGTATTCTTTTTATTTTTTAGGGCTTCCTTGTTTTTCTGCTTGCTATAGGATGCTTCAGATTTATCTTGTATATTTCCTACACCAGTATATGTTAGTACTTTCATAATAATTTATTCCCTTCCATAAAACTAACTTAAAATATATATTGCAATATAAAAACTAACCCATTTACCTTGATGGAAGTTGTATGACCTGGTGATAGACTGTCCCTGTATAAAGTGAGAGGTCTGTCCTTCTAACTCCTTTGGGCCCTAATACTTTGACTCTAATATCTTTATGAAACTGTATCCAATAAAAATCAGAAAATTATTTCCCCATTTTCAGAAGAACAGTTAGTCTTTGCAGATGAAGTTCAGTTCAATTCCTGAAATATTTATGGGAAGACTAGTATACTCCTGACATGGAGATACAGTGATAAATAATATGCCTAGTGGCAGTTTGTAGTCATGTGATATCTTCCACTTAAGAATCAGCCATATTGCAATATTCAGAACCTACCTAGAAAAGCCCAGTCAAGTGATGTCAGAAAGCCTAAAACAGAGTGTGCATTTACTTCTGTAAGTGCTCCAATGGGAATGCAGGGGTGAGTGGTTCTGGAACAAGTATCGTATAACCTGATTTAGGCAGAGCTTTGGCTAGTTGTTCAGAAGAATGAAGTTAATGTGCTGGGTAATACTGCCGTGGGAGTCCACAGCTGCAGTGTGGCCCAGCGAGGCAGTGTTAAGGGCAGTGGGATAGCCAGAGCTCCCCAGCCATGCAGAGCAATCAGTAGACTGAATGAAAGGGTAGGGGTAGAAATGGCACAAACCCTTGCTCCAGGGGAACATTATGTGCAGACCTATATAGCCAAGTGGAAATGACAGAAGAAAGAAATTCTCAGATTTCTTCAGGAGTACATATAAGATACTAGAGGGAGAAAGGAAACAGACAACAAACAAAAATTGACAATTCTTAAAGTCACACGGTGGAGAGTCAAAACATTAATAAACTTTCTGTGGGAACGATATAGCCTCAAGTTGATGAGGCCTGAGGAGAACAAAAAAGACAACTGATGCACTCATGTTTGTCACATGGAAACCATTTTGAAAAATATAAAAAAGGCATATAATTAACCAAAATGTAAATAGATGTGATTCAATGTATAATTGCTTTAAAATAATTGTTGACACAAAAATACTGCAAAATACAAATGGAGTTACAGATATCCATACACTTTTTATATGAAATATCAAGAAAGCTGTCTGAATTAATCTTGGTGTTCCTTGATGGGAACATCTTTTTATTATATTACTTTATTAACTTGCTACCAGATGATTCTTATGGGAGTAACTAAACCTTTCAATAGTTCCCTCATTGGCGTCGTTCTTTGGAATTTAATATTATGAAAGCAGTGTAGTTGATCCCAGTTTTTAATCTTTGGAGAGAAGAAACTGTCCCTGGGTCAAGGGAGGTGTTAAGCAGTAATTGGTTTTGGCAGGAAAATCTATATCAGTGTGCCATAGCCTTCTCCACTGGGGTGCTGATATCAGGATGACCTCCAGCTCATTCAGCAGCATTTCAAATGTGCAGGGCTGCTGGCCAGCAAAGTGGATCTTGTGAAGTTTCTACAGATTGGCTTTGCTTCCTGGGGAAATACTACTTATTCACATCTGTTTTCAAGGTTGTTAAGAAAGAAAACACTTTCCCCATGCCTACATGAGCCAGTGTGTGATATGGCTTTCTTTAGCAGATGATATTACTTCTTTGTTTTGTTTTGTTTTGTTTTTAAATATTGACATTAACACTTGAATAAGGTTTTGTTCTTAATTATGCCCCAAAGGGGGATAGTTGGCACAAATCTGGAATTGTTTTACATAAAATGGCAACTTCAATATTGACTGAAACCTAAGTTAAACTAATTGCTCTAAGTTCAAAACACTAAAACAGCAAAGAGAAAAAAAAAAGTTGCTTCTTTAGTTGGCTTTATGTATTTGTGCTTTTAAATGTGTTTTTGCAGTATTGGAAAATTCATAAGATGTGTCTCTATAATCACATAAATTTCATTATTAAAAGCATTTCTTTCACTGTGTTTATAAACTGAAAATATCACCATCTCAGCATAGTTATTAAGAGAGTTTTAAATCACTAAAATTATTAGTTTTCCCATTTGATCATTAATTTCTAGTCAATATATGTTCACTTCATTGCCTAAAATAATTGGGGAAAAAAAAAAAAAGAAAGAAAAAAGAAATTCACATGCAATGCAAAGCTTTGCTGAAGAAATAATCAACACCATAAATATTTATGAATGGAATTATTCACAAATAATTAAAAAAACAATTCCTTTATTTTCACAGCAACTTTCATTATAACTATGCTTTATCAAAAATAAAGTTATAGGACGCCTGGGTGGGTCAGTTGGCTAAGCAACTGCCTTCAGCTCAGATAATGATCCTGGAGCCCCAAGATGGAGTCCTGCATGGGGCTCCCTACTCCACAGGGAGTCTGCTTCTCCCTCTCACCTTCTCACCTCTCATGCTCTCTTTCAATGTCTCTCTCTCTCTCAAATAAAAAATAAATAAATAAAATAAAATATAAATAAATAAATAAAGTTATATTGTTTTGATTAGAAATTTTTTATGCTTGAGGATAACAGAAAATACCCATTAAATTTAAGTGGTATTATAATGGTAAAACGGGGCGCCTGGGTGGCTCAGTGGGTTAAGCCGCTGCCTTCGGCTCAGGTCATGATCTCAGGGTCCTGGGATCGAGTCCCGCATCGGGCTCTCTGCTCAGCAGGGAGCCTGCTTCCTCCTCTCTCTCTGCCTGCCTCTCTGCCTACTTGTGTTCTGTCAAATAAATTAAAAAAAAAAAAAAAAATCTTAAAAAAAATATAAAAAAAAATATATAATGGTAAAACGTGGGCATTTTATTGAGTTTCCCTAAGTCATCATAATACCACTCATTCCCCCAATATATCAGAGAATCATGCATATTCAAGCTACTTTTTTTTTTTTAAGATTTTACTTATTTATTTGACAGAGAGAAATCACAAGTAGATGGAGAGGCAGGCAGAGAGAGAGAGAAAGAGGGAAGCAGGCTCCCTGCTGAGCAGAGAGCCCGATGTGGGACTCGATCCCAGGACCCTGAGATCATGACCTGAGCCGAAGGCAGCAGCTTAACCCACTGAGCCACCCAGGCGCCCCTCAAGCTACTTTTGATCCCTACTCTTACCCTCTGCATATAGCTATCATTAAAATCACCATATTGGGGGCGCCTGGGTGGCTCAGTGGGTTAAAGCCTCTGCCTTTGGCTCAGGTCATGATCCCAGGGTCCTGGGATCGAGCCCCGTGGGGAGCCTGCTTCCCTCTCTCCCTCCCTGCCTGCCTCTCTGCCTACTTGTGATGTCTCTGTCAAATAAATAAATAAAATCTTTAAAAAAAAATTAAAAAAAATAAAATCTCCATATTGTTTTAAACTATACATTTATCTGTCTCATTGCCTCATAACATTGTAAACTATTCAGCACTAGAGGCTTTATGTTTCCAACATTCAGTAAGAGTGCAGAACACATGAGGGAAATTCAGCATGCATTGAATAACCAATGTAAATGAACATCTTTATTTTTACAATGCCTGTTTGTTTTTCAAATTGGATATCTGATTCTCATTTATTGTGAAAAGGTCAAAAAAGTCCAAACCTGGGACGCCTGGGTGGCTCAGTTGGTTGGACGACTGCCTTCGGCTCAGGTCATGATCCCGGAGTCCTGGAATCGAGTCCCGCATCGGGCTCCCAGCTCCACGGGGAGTCTGCTTCTCCCTCTGACCTTCTCCTCGCTCATGTTCTCTCTCACTGTCTCTCTCTCAAATGAATAAATAAAATCTTTAAAAAAAAAAAAAGTCCAAACCAAGAAAAGGGTCTTAATTGGAGATTTTTTTTTTTAAGAAACATAGGATAATTAGAATCTGTGCTCCAATGACTTCTTACAAAAATTATTCCCAGTATTATGTATTTGGTATTAAGCAAATGGCTTATTGTTCATTATTTTTCATGATTTTATACCTTCCAGAGCCAATATTAGACCAGAAACTGCCTGAGGGCAGCAATTTAACACTTCATTAAATATCCAACATTTTTATAGCATGTAGTGTGTTGCTTGATTAAAAATAGGACTCAAATCATATATTCTTATTAACTATGCCTGCTATAAGAGAGTAAATTCAACTCAGTAAATATTGAGTATTTGTTGAAGGCAACACTATGCTCAACTTTGCCTATAAAGGTTAAGAAGACAGTTTCTTTCTTCACTGCTTACAATCTGCTGGAGAAAGACAGTAGTTATCACATGGTGATAAGCAATGTGACTGGAGAAATTAAACTAGGATTCTCTGGTATAATTCAAAAAACTAGTGTCCATGGTGTGAACTAAAGAATAATATTATTGCATACTTTAAACATTTGATAAGAGTTGTCTAGACAAAGGAATGCATGGAAAACTTTTTGGCAAAAGAATGACATAATCAAATTTATATTAAGTAGAAAATCATTGGCAGTATTTAGAGAATGGTTCCATGAGAGTCAGACAAAATTTAATCAAATATAAGGCTGTCTCATAAAACTTCACAAAAGAATTATGGTTGTTGGTACTTAAGTAGTATCACTAAGAATGGAGAAAACAGGGCAGATTCAGCCACTATTAACAAGAAAGTTTTAACTGGACTTGGTCTTTCTATATATGTATGGTTAGAGAGAAATTATATACATATACATTCTTAGAGATTTCTTACCATCGTGTCTTCAGTTATCATCTGCGTCTGTATTATGATGACTTCTCCAAAAGAAGAATCTGCATCTGAGATCTTCTTCCCCATCTCAAAACACGTATATCAAGAGTTACCTGCATTTTACTGATTTTACTTTCTTTTTTTTTTTCTTCCTTTCTTCACCGCTTTAACATATTTCTAGTTAACTGCACTTTAATTAACTTAAGGGCAACTCAAATTTAATATATCCAAAACTCAAAACAAATTTATCCCATGAATTTCTTCTCCTGTTTTCGATCTCAGAAAATGTCACCATCTCCAAAGTTGCTGAAGTAGAAAGCTGAATGATGATAGATCCTTAACATATTTTTCCCTAACTATGCATATGTAGAAGGACCAAAGCTTATTAAATAAGACTATCTTGTCACTACTGCCTGAATCTGTCATGTTATCTCCATTCTTGGTGATATGGTGATATTACTTTCTACAAATAACCATAATTATTTTTAAAGTTCTATGAAATAGTCTTGCATTTGATCAATTTTTGTCTGACCCTTACCAAACCAACCTAGATAAAAGCCTAAAAAACCCCAGAAAAACCAACCAGTTCTTGCCAAAGAAACTTATTTTCCCTGTGTATAAGAAATATCATTCCAAGGTAAGAATGAGAAACATTAAGTACCATTCACTAAAAAAATATCTTTCACCAACATCTCTACAAAACTTTATAAATCATGTGTTCAAAATATCTAAAGCAAAACTGTGTGGTCTATAGTATTTAGACCTCTAAAACATTCAAATAATTTAAAAGAAATTTAAGAGATTAGCACCAATTCTATTGAAGATGATCAAGTTTATATGTATAGCCTTGTAAGGTAACAGAGCTGATTCTATACAGCTTCTATATGAATTACATTGGATACAGAAATTACCTTATTAAACATAATAATTTCAAAACATATTCTAAATGTTTATCCAATTTAAAATACTTATTTTAAAAATATAGCTCCAAAATTTATATTTACTTGTGTTAACTACATTTTTTAATATATTTCATATGGTAAGAGGCAATAGATTTTATGGAATGAGATAGCTATATTTAAAGCTATTGCAAATAAGTGTAGAACAAATGGCTGGAAAATTTTAAAGTAATGTGTTTATATGTATTTAGTAAAATAATTAGCTTTTGTGAGCAAATTCAATTTACATAATTAAATATATATGTTCATGTATCATAGAAAAAAAATAGCAACCATTAAGAAACTTTGTCTTAAGTAGACCTTTATTGAAAATGAAAATACTTATTGTTTTCTTTTAAGTCTGTAGAGCTGCAATTTGCCAATCTTGGATTGAGAACAGAGATGCATATACTTGTTCTATATGGGCCCAATCAACCTTTATTTTTTTTTTCTCTTTTGGTTTCACTTAATTTTTTAAAAATTAATTTTAATTTTTTTCAGTATTCCAAGGTTCATTGTTTATGTACCACACCCAGTGCTCCATGCAATATGTACCCTCCTTAATATCCACCACCCACTCTCCTTCCTTCCATCCAAACCCCTCAGTTTGTTTCTGAGAGCCCACAGTCTCGCATTGCTTGTCTCCCCACCAATTTACTTCAAATGACTTTTCTTTTCCTTCTCCTAATATCCTCCATGTTATTCCTTATGCTCCACAAGTAAGTGAAACCACGTGATAATTGACTTTCTCCAATCAACCTGAATCTCTGTTAAAATACCAGATCACATCAGGACTGTTGTCTCATGAGTTCCTCTGCCTGGATTTCTCCCTCCAAACAAACAGACATTTCTCCCTTACCTCTTCCTGTTGATTTTCAAATATTGCCTTCTCTATGAAACATTCCTGATCATCTCAACTTAAAATTTCAGCTCCACTTTCATCTCTTAGTTCTGTCTACACTGCTCACTTTTCTTATTTTTCTACATACTAGTAACCATCTGATATATGATATATATTTTCTTCTTTATTTGTTCACTATCTATCCTAGTATCTACCAGCTACTCTAGTATGCTCTGGTATGTGATCCCCTTAGATTACAGATTTTATTGACTGGTTTGCTCACTGCTAAATCCTTAGAGTTCAGACAATGATTTGTTGAATGGGAAATACCCAGTACATGCATATTTGTTGAAAAAAAAATATTATTTTTATTTCTAGGACTCAAGTTTACCGATTGCAAAAGAGAGTTGAACTACTGTTAGCCATAAGTTTAAATAAGGTGCATTGAGATGAGAAATGCTAGTAAACATTTTTATATTTCATATATATTGTGTTATCTTTAGTCTTTTAAACATAGTTATATCCCAATAAGTCAGTCTTTTTTCATGAGGAAATTTTGATAACAAATATTGTTCCTCACAATCATTAATAGATTTTCTGAAATAAATAATATCTTCTCAAAATACTTTCTATTCAAAAGCCCCTATGAAATAAAAATCATTTAGAGTTGTGATCAAGAATATAAACTTTGAAACAGAAAGCTACAGGTTAAAACCTTATCTATAAAGCCCTGGAAAATATGCTTTATCTCCCTCTACCTCAGTACCCACATCTGCAAAATAAGAATAATATAAATCACTAGTTCATATGACTGCTATGGGATTTTAATGAATCAATGTCTGTAAAAGCTATAGAACAAAGCCTGGAAATTAGTCTATAAATACATATACATGTGTGCATGAACACACACACACACCACACACACACACATTTTAGGGTAAACAATACTGTGGTTTTTCTTTTGAAGCATATTTTTTAAATGTCCCCTCTATCTTCCCTCCTCCCCAAATTTATACATTTGCTTTCTAGGACAAATGTGTTAATTTGAATCATGTATCAAACCACATATGAAGATAGAAGTGTGAAAAAGTAAGTAGTGGATCCAAAAGAGACTGTATGATGCTGGACAATTTAATCTAAATGTATATGTGGAAATGGTATAATGCTTAAAATATATATATATATATATATATATATATATATATATATATAGTAAAAGCAGAAGCTATTGGTTTCAAATCCCTGTTTTCCTTCCTGTGTCCCCTTGAGAAACTTATTAACCTGTACTCAACAATAAAATACAGACAATTATGCCTGTCTGAAATAACTAAGAAAGGTTGCTGCAGGAATCACTTGCATTGCTACGAATGAAAAGCAGTTTGTGATGGTGGCAGCTGACATGATTTTCTCTCCAGGGCTTGCTACTGGATTTCAAATATAAAGAGGGTCATGATGTATAGCACTGCCCCTTGTACTGGGAATGATTTTGGATCTATGGTTAGGGTGCCATCTACATTTGCTGACAACTGTATGTGGTTTACAAGAGACACATCTAAAACAGAAGGACACAGACATGAAGAAAGTCAAGAATGGAAAAAGTTATACCATAAAAATTCTTAACAAACACAACAAAAAAGTGACTGGCGCTATGTGAATATCTAACAAAATAGACTTTAGGGGAAAAATGATACCTAAGTTGTACCCATTTTGTAATGACATAATTATTTTAGAAGAAAAATTTTATGATTTTAAGTTAGCTTGTACCTGAAACCATAGCTGCAAAGTTTCTTCAAAAGTATGGTTCTGTTATTCCAAGCAAGAGAGATAAGCTCTAACTCAAGTAGCAGGAAAATGTTGGAAAACTGATTAGCTCATAAAGCTGACAGAGTTTGGGAAATTAGGAAAACAGAAACAAAGTGAAATTAAGCTCTAAATACCATAATCAATATTATAATTCAAGGAACAGTTAGGTTGCAGTGTCACAGAGGACAAACCTGGAGCAGCTGGACCAACAGTGCTGCTGGATACAACTGCTGGCACCACTGGAGGCGCTCAACATTCCTGTAGGATCTGCTCTGGTCAGTGAATCATATATCCTCCCTCCCAGTCATCTGAAAATAAAGTCCATGAATCTTAGTTACCAATTCCTTTCTGGCTAGAAAAAGTTCATAGATAGATGCCAAATAGATAAATAGATAGATAGATGATAGGTAATAGATAAAATTTATCACAATGGATATTCAATGAGAACATTTCCAAACAAAAAGAAATATAAAAATAAAAAATTTCATTTGCAAGTAACAGAACAAAAACTTCCAGTATAACTACATCATAAGGCTAAAACACAATTTTTCATTGCAATTAGTTCTCTGATAGATTTCAGCTTCTCTTTTAATGCCTGACTCTGGAAGGGATTTCTGACTTATTGATTCATCCACAGAGAAAGTGACTAAAATATCCTTAAATAATTAAAAGCTGAAATCTAATTCCTGAAAATTAATAGGTTGACTCATATTTCTCCCACTTTTATTGAACCACATTTGATATGGAGTTCTGTGATCCTCTGGCCTAAAGTAATCATAACACGGTAGCTGGCAATTTGACAGGGCACAACACAAGCTGACAACCACTCCTCAAACAAGCATAGACTGTGTTTCCAGTGCTAAGTGGAACTTGACATTTAATTTAAAAGATATTTTAACATAGATTCATACACACACACACACACACACGCTATAGTTAGAAAATCAGCGTTATTTTACCTGAACCCCAAACTCCTGATGTCCAGAAGGCAGACTATTTTAAGAAACATATTATGGCTTTACATTCTTGAATCCTAACAGGCTTAGAAATAACATACTGAGACTAATTTAGTATTGGCTTGTCTCATTGGTACAGAAAATTATGACAATTAAAATAAAGGAGGAAATTGCTATAAATACAGAATTCCTACTGCTATATTTATTTGCCAAGTTGGATAAAAGTATGCATGAGTGGGGGCTACTGGGTGGCTCAGTGGGTTAAAGCCTCTGACCTTCGGCTCAGGTCATGATCTCAGGGTCCTGGGATCGAGCCCCCTGTCGGGCTTTCTGCACAGTGAGGAGCCTATTTCCTCCTCTCTCTCTGCCTGCCTCTCTGCCTACTTGTGACCTCTCTCTCTCTGTGTTGAATAAGTAAATAAAATCTTAAAAAAAAAGTATGCATTAGTGTATGCATGTGTGCATGACTGTATAATAACACACACTTCTATACAAAATTATAAGTATATCACAAAAGCATTACATTATTTATTTAGTAAGGACGATGTTGATTTGCTCATGAGCATTATTTGGAGAAATAGAATTAACATTATGCTTGATTTTACAGAATGAAAAACACATACATAAATTCTTAATGAAACATATTTAATGATGAGCACCTGGGTGGGTCAGTTGGTTAAGCGACTGCCTTTGGCTCAGGTCATGACCCTGGAGTCCTGGTATCTAGCCCCCCATCAGGCTACTTGCTCGGCAGGGAGTCTGCTTCTCCCTCTGACTTCTCTCCTCTCATGCTCTCTCTCTCTCATTCTCAATCTCTCTCCCAAATAAATAAATAAAATCTTTTTTTTTTTTTTTAAGGAGTCTCATCACTCATTGTTTAAACAATGAGTATATTTATTTTTTTTAATTTTTAATTTTTTTATAAACATGTATTCTAAAATCTTTTTTTAAAGAAACATATTTAATGACAAATAAAATCAGATATAGCATCACTGTTTTTAATCAGATAAAATATTGACCCAACTTAATAGTGTCAACTTGATTAAAATAGCAATTTTCAGTGTATTTTTAATATATTGTTTTTCAGTATTATTTCTTAGGAAATTAAAAAGAAAAATAAGCTTTTTAATTATCTCTTCAAATCCATTGCTTCTCAGCCTTTTGGCTAAGATCAAGTGTAATTATCTTTTCAAATTCAAATTAATTAATAGGAGAAACTGTCCTAAAATTAGAGTCATTAACTGAAACCTTTATTACACCACTACGATGTGAGAACATCTCACAAAAACGACTCTGTGTAAGAAGGAACCTAAACATTTTATAGGATAGATTGAAGAAGGTCAATAAATTTTGGCTTTGTTCTATTTTGAAAATTGTTCACTACTGGAAATTGGAAAGGGTACGGAAAAACTGAGGTTGTGTTAATCACAAAATTGGATGCAAGATAATTAAGGCTGGGGCTGTTAATTTACCCTATAATGAGTAATGAATATTTGTTGAAAAAGTGAATGAATAACCACTGGTTAGCCATTCGGGTTTAGCAAGAGGATAGGGAGAAAAAGATAAAAGCTAAAGCCTCAGTAGAGTAACTGGAAATTTTTCATCATTTTGAAAAAATCAAAATTTCTTACCAAATGCAACTCAAATATTTCTTTCCTTCCATATTTTTAATTTCGGTAAACCTTCATGATGCACTCAACATTCAAGTATTGGTTAAATTCATATACACTAACATTGAACATTCTGAGAAGGAAAGAAAAAATCATTTTTTATATCATCAAAAAGATCTAACAGTTAAGAATAAGTGTAACCAAGAAGGTGAAATATCTCAACACTGGAAAGTGTAAAGCATTATTTAAAGAAAAAAAAAAATTGAACAAAGCACAAATGAGAGGAAAATATTTTGTGTTCATAGATTGAAAGCATTAGTAGTATCAAAATATCCATTCTACCTAGAGAAATCTACAGAGTCAGTACAATCCCTATCAAAATTCCAATGGCATTTTTCACAAAGGTAGCAAACCATCCTAAAATTTATATGGAATCACAAAAGGCTCTGAACAGCTGAAACAATCTTATGCAAGAATAAAAAAATCGGGAGCTTCATGTTTTCTGGTTTCAAGTTGTTTTACAAAGCTATAGTAATCAAAAAAGTATAGTACTCCCAGCAATTGCACTATTGGGTACAAATGTACCTAAAGTAGATACAAATGTAGTGATCCAAAGGGGCACGTGCACCTGAATGTTTATAGCAGCAATGTCCACAATAGCCAAACTATGGAAAGAACCTAGATGTCCATCAACAGATGAATGGATCAAGAAGATGTGGTATATATACACAATGGAATACTATGCAGCCATCAAAAGAAATGAAATCTTGCCATTTGCTACAACATGGATGGAACTAGAGCGTATCATGCTTAGCGAAATAAGTTAAGCAGAGAAAGACAACTATCATATGATCTCCCTGATATGAGGAAGTGGTGATACAACATGGAGGCTTAAGTGGGTAGAAGAAGAATAAATGAAACAAGATGGGATTGGGAGGGAGACAAACCATAAGTGACTCTTAATCTCACAAAACAAACTGAGGGTTGCCGGGGGGAGGGGGTTTGGGAGAAGGGGGTGGGATTATGGACATTGGGGAGGGTATGTGATTTGGTGAGTGCTATGAAGTGTGTAAACCTGGTGATTCACAGACCTGTACCCCTGGGGATAAAAATATATGTTTATAAAAAATAAAAAAAATTAAAGTCTAAAAAAAAAAGTATAGTACTGACATAGAAAAGAACAGATAAAAAAAAAAAGAAAAGAAAAGAAAGAAATGAACATGTAAACATTGGGACAATATCCTTGATGAACACAGATGCGAAAATACTCAACAAAATACTAGCCAATAGGATTCAACAGTACATTAAAAAGATTATTCACCACGACCAAGTGGGATTTATTCCAGGGCTGCAAGTTTGGTTCAACATCCGCAAATCAGTCAATGTGATACAACACATCAATAAAAGTAAGAACAAGAACCATATGATACTCTCAATAGATGCTGAAAAAGCATTTGACAAAGTACAGCATCCCTTCCTGATCAAAACTCTTCAAAGTGTAGGGATAGAGGGCACATACCTCAATATCATCAAAGCCATCTATGAAAAACCCACCGCAAATATCATTCTCAATGGAGAAAAACTGAAAGCTTTTCCACTAAGGTCAGGAACACGGCAGGGATGTCCATTATCACCACTGCTATTCAACATCGTACTAGAGGTCCTAGCCTCAGCAATCAGACAACAAAAGGAAATTAAAGGCATTCAAATCGGCAAAGAAGAAGTCAAATTATCACTCTTCGCAGATGATATGATACTATATGTGGAAAACCCAAAAGACTCCACTCCAAAACTGCTAGAACTTATACAGGAATTCAGTAAAGTGTCAGGATATAAAATCAATGCACAGAAATCAGTTGCATTTCTCTACACCAACAGCAAGACAGAAGAAAGGGAAATTAAGGAGTCAATCCCATTTACAATTGCACGCAAAACTATAAGATACCTAGGAATAAACCTAACCAAAGAGACACAGAATCTATACTCAGAAAACTATAAAGTACTCATGAAAGAAATTGAGGAAGACACAAAGAAATGGAAAAATGTTCCATGTTCCTGGATTGGAAGAATAAATATTGTGAAAATGTCTATGCTACCTAAAGCAATCTACACATTTAATGCAATTCCTATCAAAGTACCATCCATCTTTTTCAAAGAAATGGAACAAATAATTCTAAAATTTATATGGAACCAGAAAAGACCTCGAATAGCTAAAGGGATATTGAAAAAGAAAGCCAACGTTGGTGGCATCACAATCCCGGACTTCAAGCTCTATTACAAAACTGTCATCATCAAGACAGCATGGTACTGGCACAAAAACAGACCCATAGATCAATGGAACAGAATAGAGAGCCCAGAAATAGACTCTCAACTCTATGGTCAACTAATCTTCGACAAAGCAGGAAAGAATGTCCAATGGAAAAAAGACAGCCTCTTCAATAAATGGTGCTGGGAAAATTGGACAGCCACATGCAGAAAAATGAAATTGGACCATTTCCTTACACCACACACGAAAATAGACTCAAAATGGATGAAGGACCTCAATGTGCGAAAGGAATCCATCAAAATCCTTGAGGAGAACACGGGCAGCAACCTCTTCGACCTCAGCCGCAGCAACATCTTCCTAGGAACAATGCAAAAGGCAAGGGAAGCAGGGGCAAAAATGAACTATTGGGATTTCATCAAGATCAAAAGCTTTTGCACAGCAAAGGAAACAGTTAACAAAATCAAAAGACAACTGACAGAATGGGAGAAGATATTTGCAAACGACATATCAGATAAAGGACTAGTGTCCAGAATCTATAAAGAACTTAGCAAACTCAACACCCAAAGAACAAATAATCCAATCAAGAAATGGGCAGAGGACATGAACAGACATTTCTGCAAAGAAGACATCCAGATGGCCAACAGACACATGAAAAAGTGCTCCATATCACTCGGCATCAGGGAAATACAAATCAAAACCACAATGCGATATCACCTCACACCAGTCAGAATGGCTAAAATCAACAAGTCAGGAAATGACAGATGCTGGCGAGGATGCGGAGAAAGGGGAACCCTCCTACACTGTTGGTGGGAATGCAAGCTGGTGCAACCTCTCTGGAAAACAGCATGGAGATTCCTCAAAATGTTGAAAATAGAACTGCCCTATGACCCAGCAATTGCACTATTGGGTATTTACCCTAAAGATACAAACGTAGTGATCCAAAGGGGCACATGTACTCGAATGTTTATAGCAGCAATGTCCACAATAGCCAAACTATGGAAAGAACCTAGATGTCCATCAACAGATGAATGGATCAAGAAGATGTGGTATATATACACAATGGAATACTATGCAGCCATCAAAAGAAATGAAATCTTGCCATTTGCGACAACATGGATGGAACTAGAGCGTATCATGCTTAGCGAAATAAGTCAAGCAGAGAAAGACAACTATCATATGATCTCCCTGATATAAGGAAGTGGTGTTGCAACATGGGGGCTTAAGTGGGTACGAGAAGAATCAATGAAACAAGATGGGATTGGGAGGGAGACAAACCATAAGTGACTCTTAATCTCACAAAACAAACTGAGGGTTGCTGGGGGGAGGGGGTTTGGGAGAAAGGGGTGGGATTATGGACATTGGGGAGGGTATGTGCTTTGGTGAGTGCTGTGAAGTGTGTAAACCTGGTGATTCACAGACCTGTACCCCTGGGGATAAAAATATATGTTTATAAAAAATAAAAATTTATATTAAAAAAAAAATAATGAGCCCCAACATAAACCCACACATATGTGGTCAAATGATATTTGACGAAAGTGCCAAGAATACAAAATGGGGAAAGGATAGACTCTTCAATAAATATATTAAGAAAACTGGAAAACCACTTGCAAAAGACTGAATTCGAGCCCTTATCTTATACCTTATATAAAAATCAACTTAAAATAGATTAAATATTTAAATGTAAAACTTTTTTTTTTTTTAAAGATTTTATTTATTTATTTGACAGAGAAATCACAAGTAGATGGAGAGGCAGGCAGAGAGAGAGAGAGGGAAGCAGGCTCCCTACTGAGCAGAGAGCCCGATACGGGACTCGATCCCAGGACCCTGAGATCATGACCTGAGCCGAAGGCAGCGGCTTAACCCACTGAGCCACCCAGGCGCCCCTTAAATGTAAAACTATTTTTAAATCATAAAACTTCTAGATGAAAAAATAAGGAAAAGCTTCTTGACATTGGTCTTGGCAATGAACTTTATGACACTAAAAGCACAAAAATAAACAACTGGGACTGCTCCAAACTAAAAAGACTGTATAGCAAAAGAAACAATCAACAAAATGAGAAAACAGCCTATAAAGTAGGAGAAAATATTTACAAATTATATATATAATAAAGGGCCAATATTAAAAATAAATAAGGTATTCCTACAATTCAATAATAAAAAAATAAAAATAAATGGACATTTGGATATCTTCGAAGAAGGCATACAAATGACCAATAGCTATATGAAAATATGCTCACCATTACTAATAACTAGAGCAATGCAAATCAAAACCACAATGAGATATCACCTCAGACTTGCTAGAAGGCTATTACTAAAAAGCCAAAAGTTAAGAAGTGTTGGTGAGGATGTAGAGCAAAAACAACTTGGGTATATTATTGGTGGAAATTTAAATTGGTGCAGCCATCTTGGAAAATAGTACAGAAGGTCCTTAAAAAATAACAAATAGAACTATCATATTTTCCAGCAATCCCACTTCTGAGTATTTATTCAAAAGAATTGTAACCAGATTTCAAAAAGATACGCACACTCTCATGCTCACTGCAACATGATTCACAATAGCCAGGATACAGAAAATAAATAAATAAATAAATAAATAAATATCTGTTGACAGATAAATAGATAAAAAATATTTGGTAGATATGTACAGTGGAATAGTATTCAACCTTAAAAAAGAAGGAACATCATTATAGTAGGTGAAATATCTAGACCAGAAAGACAAATACTGCAATACCTTACTTGTATGTGAAATCTAAAACTCACAGATTCACAGAAGCAAAGTAAAATGTTGGTTTCCAGGGGGCTCCAGCAAAGGGGAATCAGGAGGTGATGGTCAAAGACTACAAAGTTTTAGTTACACAAAACAAAGTTCTTGAGATCTACCATAGGACATAGTGTCTATAGCTAACAATACTTTGTCGTATAATTAACATTGGCTAAGCAGGTTTTAAATGTCTTTTTTCTAGAAAAAGATGTTTTAAATGTCTTACCACACACACAAAATAATGATAATAATAAAAAGGGGGCAGGAGGAAACTTTTCGATGTGATGAATATGTTTACGGACTTGATGGTGACCAAGGATAGCAGAATATGTCACCCTGAATGATGAGTGTAATGAGTTCAGAACATGCCACACCCGAGCACGCCACTTTAGTATATTGACTCTTTTGAGCTGTGACACTTGAAAAACAGCAAAGGCAGGAAAACGTGTTCTCTGAACCCTGCTTATCTGCCTAATGACAGATTCTCCAAAAGAAACCCAATTCTTATAAATCCCTTCCTTGGGAATTCCATCAACCAGGGAAAATTAGCCCTTATCACATGAGAGGAGACTAGACATTGACAGCACTGCTCAGACAAACTACCACAAATCATGTTACCTCCCATCTGTCCTTCTCAGAGTTCATTCATCTTCCCTAGAAACCATTTACTCTTCCCTAAGACATCAACCCAACCTCCTTTCCCTATTAAAATGGTATTGAATCCTGATTTTTATGCCCCTTCGTGGAAGTTACTAATTTTTCTCTGAGTATCTCCCAATATACATGAGTCATACATGATAATAAACTGCTGTTTGTTTTTCTCTTGTTAATCTTTTACTTCATAAATTTCCACTAAAAACTCAGAAAGGTAGAGGGAGAATTATTTTTCCTCCTCTAGATAGTCATGATTTTATTGTTCCTTACTCATTGTCAAACTCATTGATTTTTATACATGAAATTTGTATAGCTTATCAATCATACCTCGATAAAATAGTTAATAGATTATAACATTGTAATGGGTTTTAAGGCTTTTACGTTAAGTTAAATATGCATTCCAGATAGAATAAAAAAAATTACTTTTTGACCAAGATATGACTTTAAAATTTTGTATTGGTGTTTAAAAGAAAAAAATATAAGAGCCTATAAACACTCATGCTCCATTTCTGAAAACGGAGGCTGATCCTTATCGTACTCAGTAAACAGTCTAAGGGCCAAGAGCAAACCTGAATCATTAATATAATCCCCTTCAGCCCTCCCAACCATAATTTATAACATAGCATTTTGCATATAAGTGATTGTTCTGTAAATATTTATAAGTAAATTATTAAAATGTAAAGAAGAGTAAGTATGTGAGACCTTGGGCAGAATGTGAAAATGGGTATATAGCAAATTTGAAGAAGAGATAGTCACAGATTACAGGAAAGTCCATGGCATTGTAGTAAGAACAGATGGACACATATTTTTTCCCCCAGTAGAAAGGAGACCGAGAATAAGTTTTCTTATTGTGGTATCACAGAAACTCACATACACATATTCATATGTTGAAACTATGTATTTATTATTTCACACATGATAAAATAATTCTACATGTATTACTAATTTTGATGACTATAATAATCTTATGTAGCAGGACAGATAGCCACTCCTTATATATACAAATCCTGTTAATATCATTTCTTCAAAGGATCCTTTTTTGGGGGGGCTTTACCTTACAAACAAGATTTTTCCCTCCCTTTGTGTAACTTTGCAATATACTACAAAGACTTTTATTACAGTAATTTTAATATTTTATTTAAATTAGTTTATTATTACATGCTCTATCACTGTATATCTCTTGGATATAGAAGATCGGCCTTAAACTATTTTTTAACATGACTGGTTCACTTTATGCTGAATAAATGATGTAATGTTTGCTAAAAAAATGAATGAAGAGGGAAATTATTTTTTTTCCTCTGAAGTTAAAGCAATAATTTCAGCTTATAGTTAGCAGAATAGGTATGGGCATCCAAAAAAATAGGAAGGTTTAAACAGAATGCTCTACATTTATAAAAATAAATTAAGGGAAAGTAAAAGAGACAAGTATAACAAAGAACATGTGCAATTTCTGTTAGTGTGAATTAGATAGTATGTCTCTATTAATACTTCCTTACATAGGCTATATATGGTTTCCCTTCAGTAAAACACAAGAAATTTTATTTTAGACCTAGTGATAGAGAAGAGATTTGGATTAAAGACAGACTTTGACCAAAAGGGGGATAAAAGTGGTAATGTGTATGTTTCCTTTGACTCACCATAAATAACATTTGAGCAGCTTAGAATAAGGAATGAGGGCTCCACAGTCTCTGAGCTTCAAAAGGAAGACAAGATGAGCCTAAATGCAGAGTGTTTAGCTAACTGTCTATGACAACAGCTTGTCAAGAAGCCCTTCTCCAGTGACAACTCCATATCATTCTGACCCTTCAAGGATGAAAAGTCCCCAGAACTTTGAGAAGTGGCTTTCCTGATAACATTTCAGGATGGCAAGTAGCTGCAGTAAAATGTCTATAAGCACCCAGGGAAGCAAGTGAGGGAAAGTAGAAGCTGAAGTAAGACAGCAATACCAGATTAACACAGCTTGAGGACTGCAGTTCATAAATTCACAAATAGGTGTGTGTGTGAAGAGCTCCTCTGAGACACCAGAAATAAGTACAGGACACTAAAGGGGAGAGCTTGCTCACACCATTACACAGGTCAGGGCCATCAAACCAACAGTCATTTGAGTGAACAAGTAATGGAATTTCCAGGCAATTTTGAAGACCCAACTGAAATTGGAAATCATAAATCTGCCCTACCTGGCAGAGTTATGTAGTTCTCTCCAGCAAAGCATAGGAGGGGGAAAAAGCTTTTGATAAGAAAGATCCATTTTGGGAGTATGTTTAAATGAAAGCAGCAGAGAACAGAACAAAAAGAGAATTGAAGATACATGTGACCCGAATGGCCAGTCATGATATGAATTTAGCTAGAAAAATAAGTCAAGAAGCAAATGATAATCTAAAAACATTTTGAGGAACTTAAAGACTGAAGTAAATGAAAAAAAAAAGTATTTAGTGGAGGTAAATATTTGTTATCGGATAGAGCAATTTTAAATAAATAGTTTAGAATACAGTTCAGCTTGGGAGATAAATCATGACTGTGGCCTGAGGCACAGTTTACTGAAGAAAAATACAATGAAAATTACTGCCTCAGAACAGATTAAGATTAAGTGAGGAAACTAAAGTTACTCAGGATAAACTGAGAATGAAAATAGAATAAAACAATGTGCCAATGTTATTTTGCCCTCAGAAGACCAGGTTCCACCTGCATGTGGAAGAGGTTTTGACTAAGAGAAACTACACCTGACTATTCTAAAACAATTCCAAAATCCCCTTCATTAAACCAGTAAAATTTTTTATGTACTACAGTGTGGTATAATTGCTTATGTCATGGGCTACCTTCAGGGCAGTACAGATACCTGGGATTTTTTCAGACCTTGTTATTGGCAGGATATGCTGCTTTTAATGGGAGGCAAGGGAAGGCAGAGAGTGCAGAGGATCAGGGAGATGGAAGTGCTACCTTTGATCTGTTTACTTCACTAGTTGGAAATCAGCTGGTCCACATAACTGACAGCTGGGACACATGACACAGTCATGTCCTATAAGAAAAACACTCTCGTGTGTCTGCTTTACTATATACTTCACTTCTGGTCACAAATGTGTCTGCTTTTCCCCACACAAAGCAAATCTGTGACACCAGGTCACAGTTCTACTACAATCTGCTTCAGTTCTGACACCTTGAGTTAGCCTCAGAATCCATAAATTATGGGCTCAGTCCCACAAGACTGTTCTCTTTTCCAGGTTCACACACCAATCCCAAGTCCAAGTTGTTCCCTGTGCTTCTGACTGCTGGCTATAAATCAAAGGTTCCCACAGCCCTCCCTCCAGGTACCGTTAATTTGCTAGAGCAGCCCAGAGAGCTCAGGAAAATAATTTACTTACTAAATTACTAGTTCATTATAAACGGATAAAACTCAGGAACAGACTGATGTAAAATATGCATAGAGTAAGGTGTGTGGAGAGAAGCACAGAGCACCTCCACATGTTCATCAAACCCAAGAGCTCTCTGAGCTGTCCTTCTGGGTTTTTATGAAGACTTCATCATGTAGGCATGATTGATTAACTCACTGACATTTTCTTTTAATTTTTAAATGAACATATATTGTATCATTTGCTTCAGGGGTACAGGTCTGTGAATCATCAGTCTTAACACAATTCACAGCACTCACCATAGCACATACCCTCCCCATGTCTATCACCCCGCCGCCCCATCACTCCCTCCCACCTGCTCCCTCCAGCAACCCTCAGTTTGTTTCCTGAGATTAAGAGTCTCTTATGGTTTTTCTCCCTCCCAGGTCCCATCTTTCATTTTTCCCCTCCCTTCATAACCCCCGTTCCCAGCCACACCTCTCAGATTCCTCATATCACTCACTGGCATTTGTGACAGAAGTCAATCTCCAGTCCCTTTTCTCTTCCCAGGGATGAGGGGAGTAGGTGGGACTAAAAGTTCCAGCTCTCTAATCTCTGTTTGTTGCCCTTAAAACCAACACTCACCCAGAGGGGCTTTCTAAGAGTCACCTTGTTAACATTAACTCATAAAAAGGACTTGTTATGAATAACAAAAGATTCTTATTTTAATCATCAACAGTGATTTAAGCCCATTAAATACAATAAATTCATTTGAAATTTTGGCCCTGCTAATTTTATTTTTATATGTATATACCAGACACAATTATTATTTCCACCTTCTAAGTCAACAGATCATTAGGAATTCCCCATGAGTCCAAGATATTCATGGTTAAGCATTCAGTTTCTACCATGGCCTAAGAGCAGGTCAGAGGTTGTTGCTAAAAATCAAACAATTAATTAAAGAAGAATGCATGTTTTTTTTATTCTAAACCTTAGAGGTCGGCAGTATAATATTTGTATTAAGATTTTCCAGAGGCTCCATAGAAAAATTCCTATTTCACACAGACAATTTGAATAAATCTGGTTGAATGTGGACATAAGGTCTATGTATAATATTTCCTTAAGAGATCCCTGTAGACCTTATCTTGCTGCAGGCTGCATTCACAAATGGAAGTATTGTGGCCTGTTTGATAAATGGGTCAGAGTAGTACACTCAAATGGGCCATTTTTTTGCCTTCAGTATCCAAAAAACTTTACCAAGTTTATGCAGTAGCTTGTCTTGTCTCATCATGTTCTAGACCACTAAATTCCCAGAGGTTTCACTAAGGTAACTGTCTTCTGAATTTTCCAGCATTTATCTTCTATTTTCTGGTTCATATGTATCTTGACAAGGCATCTACTTGCAAGGTTTTACTCATCAGGATCAATTAGCTTAATGTCATCAGTATTACAGACAAGACTAGTTTTATGTGAAATGCCAGTGTGATGTTCTGTGAAATGTTCAGATGATGGGAATCTGAAAATCTTTGTAAGGGAGGGATCAGGAGAATTGACTGGGAAGACATACTGCTATTTTCCAGGTAAAAGGAAATGGCTTCCAGTACAATTCATATAGAGAGAAATCACTTACTGTCCCATAGTTGAATAATATAGCTGTGAGGGTCCATGCTATATTTATATTGGGAACTGTAGCTGTAACTAAAGTCACAACATAAATAGATTAAAATAATTCATAGCCATTTTTCAAGATCAGTCCTTTTTCTATATCAACCAAAGAGACAAGTTAAATAGGATTATGATAGTCATGACCACCCCTTAAATCTTTCAGATCATTAATGGTGGCATTCATCTCTGCAATATCCTGAGGAATGACATATTGTTCTAATAGATTGAGAGAATCAAAACAAAGATCTTTTAATCTCTTTGCCACTATATGCTCTTATTATGACTGGTTAACTATCATGGCATTTTGATTATCTAGAATTGGTATCATTTTAGAGCTACTGCCAATCTATAATGTCTGCCCTTTTGGGCTATTTTGCCTTATTGATTTCTAATATACCTTGGTAAGTGACTCTAAGTCCCTTTAGAAAAGACTAAGAGAAAGAAATTTTTGGCTGAATAACATAATATTTTCAGAAGCAAAAGGGGACTCCTATTTTATTCATAAGCCTCTGAATTTGTGAACTGTCTCATATCTAGGAGTACTTTGAAGAGCAACTCTATTATCGTTAAAAACTAAAAATTCTGTTCAAAAATTAAAGAGCTTTTCTGCTTACGAAAATCAAGTAAGATTTTAGTAGAAGGCCCATATATTTCATTTCTATAGATAATATGATATAAAGGTCAATGACAAAGGTCTCTGATGGTAAAAACATTCTTATCATGACTGAATATTTGTCAATTATGTAACTAGGCTCACTTTGTCACTGTCATACATCCCAGGATCCTGCTTTCATTGAATTCAGGAACCCTAGTTTAATGACACAATTACCACAATCATTTTGTCATGAAGACAATCTCACAGAGCTCTCAAGGATGTTAGAGCTTCCTTTACTAAGGTATTTTTCACACATTACTGGTTTGGGAGTGCCCATAGTAAAAGTATATGCGAGCACCTCTTACATAAGAAATCCACGCTGATCCTTCTTTTTTTTTTTATTTAATTTTATTTTTTTCATTGTTCCAAGATTCATTGTTTATGTACCACACCCTGTGCTCCATGCAATACATGCCCTCCTTAATACTCACCACCAAGCCCTCCCAACCTCTCACCCCTCTCCCCTCCAAAACTCTCAGTTTGTTTCTCAGAGTCCACAGTCTGTCATGGTTCATCTTCCCTTCCAATTTTCCCCAACTCACTTCTCCACTGCATCTCCCAATGTCCTCTATGTCATTCTTTATGCTCCACAAGTAGGTGAAACCATATGACAGTTGATTCTCTCTGTTTGACTTATTTCACTCAGCATAATCTCCTCCAGTCTCCTCTGTTGATACAAAAGTTGGATATTCATCCTTTCTGATGGAGGCATAATATTCCATTGTATATATGGACCCTTTCTTCTTTATCCATTCATCTGTTGAAAGGCATCTTGGTTCTTTCCACAGTTTGGCTATTGTGGTCAATGAACATTGGGGTACAGTACTGTTTACTACATCTGTATCTTCAGGGTAACTACCCAGTAGGGCAATTGCAGGGTCATAGGGAAGCTCTATTTTTAATTCTTAAGGAATCTCCACGCTGTTTTCCAAAATGGCTGCACCAACTTGCATTCCCACCAACAATGTAAGAGGATTCCCCTTTCTCCACATCTTCTGCAACACATGTTGTTTACTGTCTTCTTAATGTTGGCCATTCTAACTGGTGTAAGGTGGTATCTCAATATGGTTTTGATTTGAATATCCCTGATGGCTAATGATGATGAACATTTTTTTATGTGTCTGTTAACCATTTGTATGTCTTCTTTGGTGAGGTGTCTGTTCATGTATTCTGCCCCCCCTTTTTTTGATGTGATTATCTATTTTGTGTGTGTTGAGTTTGAGGAATTCTTTATAGATCTTGGATATCAGCTCTTTGTCTCTAGTGTCATTTGCAAATATCTTCTCCCATTCTGTGGGTTTCCTCTTTGTTTTGTTGACCATTTCCTTTGCTGTGCAGAAACTTTTGATCTTGATAAAGTCCCAAAAGTTCATTTTCACTTTTGTTTCCTTTGCCTTTGGAGACGTGTCTTGAAAGAAGTTTCTGTGGCAGATGTCAAAGAGGTTATTGCCTATGTTCTCCTCTAGAATTTTGATGGATTCCTGCCTCACGCTGATCCTTCTATCTATATCTGTAGCTATCTAACTTTACAACATAAAAAAAAAAAGATTTTTGTAATTTAGTATTTAATTTTCATCTGGTAACATCTATCTTTGTGTCCGCTTTCAGTCAACCAAACAAGGAAACCAAAAGGGACACTATCAACTTGCTTAAGTTGATACATTAAATATGGAATCTCTGTTACTGTACCATAGACACATAGCAAATAAGCTTTTCCCAATCCAACATTTCTATTCCACCCTGATCCAACTTGTAGAGGCCTTCAGTGCAGAGTTCTCTAGGTTTTGCTATGTAAATTAACACTATCTTGAAATTCTTTTAGTGTGTATGCAACTTTCTACAGGCAAAATTTTGCATTTGACTCCTTGGGGATGTAGGACTCTGTCTACTTTAGAAGCAATGAAAAGTGGTGGGAGTAGCTTCTGAAGAGCAATCCCATGCATAGCATGGGAGGAAATTTAGGCAAATGAAAACAAGCAGTTTAGATAGAGGGTGAAGTACTCTTGTTACTGACAAAGAAGCTCATAAATTTTAAACATTCACTATCCTAAGTTTCATTTGCACATTTTGAATAAATGTATTATAGTGAAGTGCCTTGGAGGCTATATGTACAGATTAAGAAGTGATTGATTGTGTAGCAGGAATGAACTGGGGGGTTACAATATCTGCTCATGCAACTTGCTTGTGCTTCTAATACTTGCTTAACTTCAAAATTATAGGAACATTTCCCACAGTGATTGAATATTTTTTAAATTCAAGTATACTTAATCTTCAACATTGTATTAACTTCAGTTGTACAATACAGTGATTTAATAATCTATATATAACTCAGTGCTCACCATTATAAGTATACTCTTAATCTCCTTCACCGATTCCACCACCCACCTCCCTTTTGGCAACCACTAATTTGTTCTCTGTATTTAAGATTCTGTTTTTGTTTGTTTGTTTGTTTTCAGTTTGTCTCTTTTTTCTTCATTCATTTGTTTTGGGTTTTTTTGAATTCCACATATGAAATCTTGGTGAAATTTGATTCAATTTGAATAAAGTCATATGGCATTTTCTTTTTTGTCTACCTTATTTCACTTAGAGTTGTGCCCTCTATGTCTATCTATGTTGTTGCAAATGGCAAGATTTCATTCTTATTTATGGCTAAGCAGTATTCCATTATATATATATATATATATATATATATATATATATATATATAGCATGGGAGGAAATTTATATATATATATAAAATGGAATATATATAGCACAACCATAAATACACACCATGTTGACTTTGATATAAACAAGCTTATAGCAGTCATCAGCTCAAGGTTGTAATTACTGTGTATGTATATGAGTATTCTTTATCAGAATATCCAAACTTGCTATACAATATCAGAAGAAAGGAAAGAGTTTTCTTATCTCCAGAGTTATAATGAGCAAAATTTGAAGGGAAAGGGGAGGGTAGCTGGACTCCTAGGAAATAAAAACATTCTCTATTTATCAAGTGGGAAGATGATGCCAAGGCTCACTGATTAAGTACATTCTTATATCCTTTAAGCTTTCTTATACTAATTATTATTGTTATTTTGGCAGAGTAAATAAAATATTTAGCAGAGTAAATAAAAAGGGAGAAACACACACACATGTACACACACACACAGGAACTCAGTCTTTCTGTATGTCATGTACCCTGAGTGGACAAATTGGAATGAATTTGAGGAGTGGTACAAAATTGGATTATTGTTACATAATACGGGAAGTTCATATCTGTATTTCAAATTTTTTTTTCTGAAGAGAATGTCTTCTTGATAAACTGCGATTATTTGAGTTTCATTTAAATAGCGATATTGTAAAATAATTTTAATATTTAAAAGGAAACTATTTTCCCCCTAAAATGGTCTAATATGAACAAATATGTCAATTTCTATAAAATAGAATAATTTATAACTTTTTTTATAAATAAGGATACTTTGAAAGTGTGTCATTTGTTTATTTTGAACAGGTTCTATTATGTGCTGTCAGCAACTCAAAACTCTAAGAATAAAATACACAGATATATAATGGGAATATCTGCTAATACACCAGCTATCAGACAAAACAATTGCAAAATCAATATGAGAGGGGCTCAATCACTGAAATCAAAAGATATGACGCATTTTCAAGGAATTAATTTTATTTAATTAGTTTTATCAGATCAAGATGTCTTTAAATGTATAATATAACTCCTAAAAAAGGGAGCTTTTTTTTGTTTGTTTTATGTTCACAATACAAGTTGACAAGTTATCTTATGGACAATTAAATGTATCCCATTTATTTGTGTGTGTATGTGTGTGTGTATCTCCCTGATATTTCCAAAGAAATAGCAAAGATAATTATGCTCATTGGGGTCTAGTTGATACAAGGTCAGAAAATATTGATTTAGGGATGCCTTGGTAGCTCAGTCATTAAGCGTCTGCCTTTGCCTCAAGTCTCGGTCCCAGGGTCCTGGCATTGAGTGGGCATCAGGCTCCTTGCTCAGCAGGAAGCCTGCTTCTCCTGCCTGCTGTTCCCCCAGCTTGTGCGCTCTCCCTCTCTCTCTGACAAATAAAAAAATTGATTTAAATTATAAACATATTTTTAATTACTAATGGTTTTCACACATTATTTATTTTATCCCCATTGGAGATGATTTTTCAATGGTTAAGCATTTTATCTCCTTTCTGGATGACTTTATTTAATTTTTGTGAATTATATTTCCTCTACTATTTCAAGTATATTTTTATATTTTGCTTTTGTTTCAGAGAATTGTCTAAAACTAAACTAATTGATAAAAAATGTTAAGAAGTTGTTCTTAACATTTATATTTATATTAATGTTTCCAGTGTCATTTAAGATATTTTAGAACTATTTAAGAAGCAATTTACATTTTCTTATGTATTTTTATTTTAAGATAAAATTTATATTCCATTAATTATTTTTACATTATGTATTTAAACATGTTTTTAACATTTTCTATGCATTTTTATACTATAATTATGGGGCTTTTTGAGTGCTGTTTTAAGTATAATTTCTAGCACCCCATTTTATTAGTACTACAATTTAAAACAATTTTTGCCTTTTAAGAATTGAAGGTATAGAGAATTGAAGGTATATGTAATCTCAGCAACATGTTTAGTTGTAGATAATTGAACCTATTCCTAAGAAAGAACATGTATAAACTTTGAAAGCACCTCCATCCCCAAAGTTTACAAAAAAAAAGTTGATAAAAAAATGAGAAATACTTAAGGTTGCATGAAATTTACAAAATCATCTCTCAAGGTAAAAATTATAAAAAACTTGAAACCTGTTTTTTTGAAGTGTCACTTTTGACCAAATTACTATTTTTGAACAATTAATCTTTATGATCAATACAGCAAATCAACTAGTGTTTTCACAATTATTTTACCTATATTTAAATACAGTAGTTCTATATTTGCTAATGGCAGTTCTGAATTACAGTCACCAGGAAATAAAATGCTATGCATGGTGACTACTCATAAAATTACTTTTTTTCTTATCCATTAGGTGTGTAGTGCATCAGTACCTCAGAACACATATCAATATAATTTATACAATATACACTTTTATCAAATTCAAATGTTTAATTTTGGGACGCCTGGGTGGCTCAGTGGGTTAAGCCTCTGCCTTTGGCTCAGATCCTGGGATTGAGTCCCATATCGGGCTCTCTGCTCAGCGGGGAGCGTGTTTCCTCCTTTCTCTCTCTGCCTACCTCTCTGCCTACTTGTGATTTCTCTCTCTGTGTGTCGAATAAATAAAAATCTTTAAAAAAAAATAAAAAGTTTGATATCCCATGAACAGGAAAGATAGAAAAAACTAATATTCATTTCCCTGTTTTAGGAAAAGAAATAATTATATCCATGTTTACTGAATTTTTTATTTATCTTAAAACTTTTTCTTTCTTTTTTTAATACTGAAGTTTTAAAAAATACTCCCAAAGTATGAATTAACTTTCTGGTAATTATTTGTTCACCTCATTACATAAAGCATAACTTACTATAATATTTACAAAAATAGTATGCCAAGTAGTAACTTTAAAAAGACAGTATTTCTAGTGAAACTGTTTGATAAATTTTCTTGCTCACTTATCCCACTTGGATATGCAGAGCCTTAAGTTAAGGGGGCTTTGCAATAAAATAATACTGAATAAAGACAATTTTTCTTCCTATCAGCAAACTCTCTTTCTCCTCTTCCTTCCTCATTTTTTCTTCCCCCTTTTTTCCCTCCTATTCCCCATAAGCTGAGTTTTAGTACTTCAATGATAAAAACACATTTAGAAATACTTTATGTTTTAGGAATACACTTGCATAACAAAGCGAAATCTTAGTATAAATAGTTTCAAATTCTAAGCTTACATTGTCATTTTCAATGTTTAAATAGTATCAACTTCAAAGAAAATTCCTTTATAATCATCCTATTAATATCATTTGGTAATAAAGGTTGTAGTAAATGCTATCATTAAGTGGTAATATGAAAATTATTAAAATGAATTCTTGAAACCATATTTAGAAAGTAAAATAAACAGGGGCACTTGGGTAGCTCAGTGGTTAAGCATCTGCTTTAGGCTTAGGTCATGAACTTAGTGTTCTGGGATCCAGCTCTGGATCAGGCTCCTCCCTGTCCCTCTGCCCCTCCCCCTGTTCAAGTTCTTTCTCTTTCTCTCAAATAAATAAATAAAACATTTTAGAAAAGAAAGTAAAAGAAACAAAAATTAGAATAGACTAAAAACTCTTTGAAGAAACAATACTTATTTTATTTATTTATTTATTTATTTATTTGACAGAGAGAGAGTGAGAGATCACAAGCAGGCAGGCAGAGAGAGAGGGGGAAGCAGGCTCCCCACTGAGCAGAGAGCCTGATTCGGGCTTGACCCTAGGACCCTGAGATCATGACCTGAGCTGAAAGGAGAGGCTTAACCCTCTGAGTCACCCAGGTGCCCCAGAAACAATGCTTCTAAGTAAAGAAAGCATGACAAATTATGAAGACAACTAAAACTTGTGGATACCAGATCAGACTAATTTAGTGCTTGACTCATGGACTGTGATTAATGCTTTGGTTGAATGGTCAGTGACTTGAAAGGAACATGGTTGGACAATTGGTGATAAGGAAATTTGGAGAAGAGATATGTATATATTCCTCTCTGGATGGGCAAAAATGAACACATTTGGGTCTGAAGTAAATGTTTATCAAAGATTCACCTCAGCAGAGGAGCAGATAAAAATTAAATGGATCCAACTGTTGGATGGATACTGGTCAGCTTCTTTACCCAATATCATTCAAGGGCTCATGAACAAAATAGCTATAGTGTCAAGGGTGTAGGTTATACACAGGTTCCACAGTATGGACTTCCACTCACCAAGGCTGATCTGGCTACAGTCAAAGCTGAATGCTCAATCAGCCAGAAGCAGACACTAACACATATATGGCATCATTGCCCAGGATAAACAGCCTGGAGGCAGGTTGATTAAATTAGACCACTCCTAGCATGGAAGGGGTAGCATTTTTTTTTTTTTTTTCCTGGAATAGAACTTGTCTAGATGTGGATTTGACTTCCCTACATGGCTTGCTTCCACTAAAACTGCCATGTGGATTTAACAGAATGCCTTTTCCATTATCATGGTATTCTACACAGCATTGAATCTGATCAAAGAATTTATTTCACCAAAAGAACTACAACAATGGACCCATGCTCATGGAATTCACTGGCTTACCATGTCCTCCACCAGTCTGAAACTGCTGTTTTGTTTGTTTGCTTTTGTTTTTGTTTTTTATCATTTTATTTATTTATTTGAGAGAGAGATACAGAGAGAGAGAGAGAGAGAATGAGCAGGGGGAGAGGCAACGGGAGAGGGAAAAGCAGCCTCTTTACTCACTTCACTCAGAAGCCCAATGTGGGGCTCTATCCCAGGAGCCCCAGATCATGACCTGAGCCAAAGATGATGTTTAACTATCTGAGCCACCCAGCCACTCCTTGGAATGACTGGTTAGATAAAACAGTGGAATGGCTTTTGAAGACTCAATTACAGCCTCAGATTGGTGCCAATAGCTTGCAGAGCTAGAGCAAAGTTCTTGAGAAGGTCCTATGTGTTCTGAATTAGTATCCAATATACCAAACTCTTTCTTCCATAGCCAAGATTCATGAGTCCAGGAATCAAAGAGTAGAATTTGGAGTGGGACCATTCACTATTACTACTAATTCCCCATTAGCAAGATTTTTTTTTTTCTTTCTTTCTGTCCTCATGACTTTATGCTCTGCTGGACTCATGGTCTTATTTCCAGAGAAAGGAGAAAGGAATACTTTTGTCAGAAGACCAACAAGTACTTCCTTGAACCCATAGTTAAAACTGACCCCCATTCACTTTGGGCTCCTCATGCTTCTGACTGAACAGGCAAAGAAAGGAATTACTATGCTGGTTGGGATGATTGATACTGTCTATCAGGGGAAATTGGACTACCAATGCACAATAGAAGGAAGGAATAATAGTCTGGAATATAAGAGATTCCTTAGGATACCTTTTAGTATTACCAAGCCTTGTGATTACAGCTAATGGAGAACTACAATAATTCTGGGCTATTAATGATATAGGTCCTTCAAGAATAAAGGTTTGGTTTACCCTGTCAGGTAAAGATCCATAACCAGCTGAGGTACTTGCTGAAGGCAAAGGGAATAAAGAACGAGTAGTGCAATGAGGTAGTTATAAATAGCCACCACAACTATGTGACCAGTGACATGAAGACTAAAATTGTCATGAATATTTCCTCCTTATTCTGCTATGAATATATATGTGTGAGAAATTTTTTTTTATTTCCTCTATTATTCTCTTATCATGCACCGTAACATGTATTGAGTTTATATTACGGTATTTCAGTATTGTTAATTTTACTTCATAATATATTCAAACATTTTACCTCCCAAGGAAGACTTTAGTGCATTGTCAATTTTACACAGGATGGTTGTATCACATGAGACAGAATTATGACTGCATTATTGTCTTTCGAGATTACATATGTCTTAAATACATTTGTATGGGTACCAGATTGACATGGGGGTGGACTTGTACTGGCAGTTTTATGTGTCAACTTGATCAGGACACTGGGTGCCCAAATATTTTCTTAAACATTTTTTCTAGGTGTGTCTGTGAGGTGATGTTTCTGGATGAGGTTAGCATTGGATTCAGTAGATTGAGTAATGTGAATTGCCCTCTTCAGTGTGGGTTGGCATTGTACAGTACCTTGAGGGACTGAATATATCATACTGGTTCTGTTTCTCTGGAGAATTCTGACTAGTACATTGGCCCAAATTTATATTTAAACCTTCCCAACAGCTCTAAAATGGAACTATGTTGAAATTATATAAATACAGCAAAGTAAAAGTAACAGCTAGATAAAAGGAAGTGACCAAAGTTAAGTAAGGGATGAATTCTGGTTCTTTCGTCAACTGTCTTCTACAGTATATAATCTATACTCTCTTTTTTAGTATTTCAAACACAATATTTATACTCTTCTAAATTTTCACTTTTCCAAAACATAAAATTTAATATTGCATTACATTCTGTTTCTAAACTGTGTTTTCTGTTGCTACCAAACTATATACATACATTACACACACACACACACACACACACACACACACACACACACACACATGTTGTCCTTGTCTATTTCTAATAATTTGAACAATAACTGTAGTTTAACTACAGATTAGTCAAAGGATATCAATCTATTTTCAATTTAAGCAAGTCAGTTCTTACTCTGGACTTCAATTTTCTTACCTCTGAAATGGATAAATTTACCTCTGCTGTCTCTGAATTCTGAAATTTGATGAATCTGTAAAGGGATGAATAAAATACTTCTTTAAAGGTATATTACTTAAAGGGGAGTTGTGGATACAGGATATATGGCCCTTTTTGTAACATACTACATGTAACTGTTTTTAGCAGTTTTTTTAAAGTATATTTTAATAAGCATATAAACAATAGCGGTTTGAATAAGATGTGTGTGTGTGTGTGTGTGTGTGTGTGTGTGTGTATTCTAGTCTGTGAACTTCTTGGGTCTGTGGTTTGTTGTCTATTACTAATTTCAAAAATTATTGGTTATTTTTCATTAAAATTTTCTCCTCACCAGTTATTTTTCTCTACCTTTTTGAGATTTCAATTATATGTTTAATACAATTTGATATTTTCCCCTAGCTCTTAGATTCTAGGAATTTTATGGATTTTGCTTTTTTTGCCAATTTTTTCTCATCTAACTTTCTTTTCTATGATTTTATTGACCTGTCTTCAGGTTCACTGGTTATTTCCTGGTTATGTCAAGTCTTTTGATGAGCCCTTAAAAATAATTTTTCTTTTCTGTTACTATATTTTTAATTTCTTTCATTTCCATTTTATTCTTTCTTATAGTTTTCATCTTTTACTAGATTTACTGATCTGGTGATGCATTTCTGTCTACCTGATTAGAGCTTTTAGTAAGTTAATTGCATTATTTTAAAATTCACTTTCTGATAGCCTCAGTATATGTATTTTATCTGAGTTTGGTTCTGTTCTTCTATGTCTTTTGACATAGTTTTGATACATTTCTTGATATTTTTTATGCTTTATAATTATTTTTTTTGAAAATCAGACATGTCATTTAGTATAGTAAAACCTGATATAAGTTGTTTCTATGTCCTGAAATAGGTAAACCTTTCCTTCTGCTAGACATTTAAAGTGGGAGTTGAGTTGATCCTGTGAACAGGTAAGTGTGGTTTGGATTTGTTTTTGTTCACAGCATTTCATAGGGTTCAAATTCCTATAAGGTGAAGTGAGTTAAAAGTGGAAACCGGTTTACCACTGTTTTCTCACTCTTTGATCTACCCTCTGCTTTTATGACACCCTTTGTGCTGTGCCTCAAAAAAAGGTCTCTCATATGCCTCTCGGCATTATTCCAAGTTACTTTTTACTTTATGAGCTTTGTGATGATTGTAGGAAGTGCTCTGGTATTCTTTTTTTTTTCTTTTTTAAAGATTTTATTTATTTATTTGACAGAGAGAAATCACAAGTAGTCGGAGAGGCAGGCAGAGAGAGAGAGAGAGGGAAGCAGGCTCCCTGCCGAGCAGAGAGCCCGATACAGGACTCGATCCCAGGACCCTGAGATCATGACCCAAGCCGAAGGCAGCAGCTTAACCCACTGAGCCACCCAGGCGCCCCGTGCTCTGGTATTCTGATTCAGCATCTATCTGACGCAGTAACTGTTCTTAAAGGGAATTCCTAGAAATTTTTCTCTTTCTCCAATGCTAGTTATGATCTAAGCACATATACTTGCTCTGTCCTAGTGGAGACTTTTTTTTTTTTCTCTTTCCTTTCCTCATTGCAATAGGTTTTCATCAGTGTGTAAAGGCAGCAATGTTTGCTGCCCTCTCCTAGACATGTAAGGGTTTTGTTTGCTTGTTTAGTATAAGAGATTGGGGAAATGGATCTGGGCAGATTCTCTGCCTTTACTAAAGCCACTGCTACTTCCATTCCATGCCTTCAACACAAGGTAATCTTTCTGAGGTTTCACAGTGATGTTTTTTAATATTATTACTGAAGTATAATTGACATTCAATGTCATATTAGTTTCAGGTGTACAGCATACTGATTCAACAATTCTATACATTACTCACTGCTCACCACAAGTGTAGTAACCACCTGTGAACATACAACATTACTGTTACTGACTACATTCTCTATGCTATACTTTTCATTTCTGTGACTTATTTATTTACAGCTGTAAGTTTGTACTTCTTCATCCCCTTTGCCTATTTCACCCATCGAAGCCCTCCCCTCTGGTAAACCCCAGTTTCTTCTCCATATTTGTGAGTTTATTTCTGTTTTCATTTGTTTGTTTATTTGTTCTGTTTTTAGATTCCACATTGATGTGAATTCAAAAGTTTGGTTTTTTTGTTTTTTTCTCTCTGTCTTATTTTACTTAGCACTCTATACTCTAGGTGCATTCATGTTGTCACAAATGACAAGCTTTCATACTTTTTAGGGCTGAGTAATATTTCATTTTAGGTATTTATAAGTATATATATTATACATATCACATGTTTTTAATTTATGCATCTATCAATCAAACTTGGGCTACTTTCATATTTTGGTTATTGTGAATAATACTGTAGTAAATCTAGGGGTGCGTGTATCTTATTGACTTAGGGTTTTTAGGTTTTTTTGGAGTGGGTAAACACAACCTGGTGAAATTATTGAATCATATATATTATTTCTATTTTTAAGTTTTTGAAGAAACTCCATTCTTTTTTCCACAGTTGATTGCACCATTTTATATCCCTACCAACAGTGCACAAGTAGACTTCCCTTTTCCCCACATCCTCACCAAAACTTGTTATTTCTTATCTTTTTGATACTAGACATTACAACAGGTATGAGGTGATATCACACCCTGATTTTGATTTGTATTTCTTTGATGATGAGTGATGCTGAGCATCTTTTCATATATACATCTGTTGGCCATCCAGACGTCTTTGGAAAAATATCTATTCATGTCATCTACCCATTTTTAATTGGAATTTTTGGTGCCGAGTTGTCTGTTTCTTTATACATTGTACATGTTAACCCCTTACAGATATATCATTTGCAAATATCTTCTCCTAGCTGGTAGGTTGCCTTTTTGTTTTCATGATGCTTTTCTTTGCTGTGCACACAGTGATTTTTCTTTAAGGACCTTGTGTAATCTAGGGAGAGATGCCTGCATAATACATGAACATTCCCCTTGTATTTAGTGCCCCAGTATTTCTATAATTTCTTGCTAGCCCATATTCACTTTTTACCAATTTATTAACAATTTCTGCACAATTACTCCTACTGGTCTCCAGAGCCATCTGACCCAGATAAGCAAGCGTTCATATTCTGTATTGATTTGTAAGCACTTATTTTTTATTTATTTATTTTTTTTAATGATGTTTCAGGTTAGTTGGTTGCTCTGTGTCATTAGCTTTCTAATGGGTTTAAAGTTCATTTGAAGTTTGGAGATGGTCTGGGTTTTCTATTGCTATTGTTATAACAATGAAAACAATGCTTTTTTCAAATTTTACATTCTAAGTAGAAAACAGAATTCTTGCTAGAATATTTTGTACTTTTCAATTTGATAAAACTGTACTTGGGCTGACAAGTTTTGGAAAGTGTTATCTTCAACCCTCCACTTAATTCAGAAATGCCTTTTACATAATTATCCAATTCACTAAGTCCTATATTTTCAGCAATTGAAGAGAGGATGACATAGGATTTTAGAGCTATAATCTTAAATTTGAATTGCCAGCATTTCTATTACAGAAGCCCTTAACATCATCAAGAATTTGAAAGTAGTTATTGTGTATAGAATCTGAAGATTCCTAAAGAGAATTGTCCTTCCAAACTAGGTAACAAAGACAAACTAAGAGAAGTTATTTCTGAATGTTCAGTTCAAATATTTAGGAAAAGAATAATACTTTAGCTCAGAGAAACTGAAGACGACTGCCAGTTCTATAAGATTAAAATGAAAATACTTTCTTTTATACTTTTGCTTTCAAAAGATTATATCCACAAATTTAATATGCATTTATTTTGTTGTAGCATCCTTTATATTATAGTATCTTAAGCCTGAATTATGTCTTCTCAAAATTATAGCTTAGAAGCATGGACTATATTAGGTCTTATAATTATTTGTGATTCTCCTCATTTATACTATATAAGTACAAATTATATTTGAATAATTCCTTCCACTGGAGAACTAAAAATTATATTTGGTGTTATTAAGATTAAATATCATGTAGTATTTAGTAACTTTTGCTATTTGGATTACTTTGTATTTCCAAAGCCAGGGAAAACTTCAAAGAATTTTCCCATGTATTATTTTATTCCATGTACTAAAATACATATTATAAATTTCAGTCCATAATATTTGTATTAAGAATGAGTTGTCTATACACAGTCAACATGCTAAGTCAATCATTGTATTTACCTAAATAGATTTTATTTCTCCCTAAACACACTACTGACCAAAACTGCCTAAGTGGCCCCTTCAGCCTAAATGTTAGACTTCTCCCAACTCTAGGACCCTAGTCTTCCTTATCTAAGAGAATTTACTTTAGAAAATTTATAATCATAAATTCCTTCCCTAATCCCTTGAGATGTAAGTCTTTCAACAGTTTTACAAATAGTTTTGTATATAATCTCGTGAATAGAGCTGTCTTTCACAAAGAACTGGAAGCCTTCCCATTGAAATATAATCATCAAAGAAAATAGTAACCCTCTCTAACCCAGTTTCTGTGGGAGAGTAGGAGCTACCTTCAGGGGGCACCTCACTCCAAATTGTGAAACTACCTCTTGTCATGTAGGTACTAGAAAGGTTTCCCCCTTTTGGATAAAGCCAATTAGCAATCACAAATGGCTAAAGATCTCCCCCTCACCTCAGCACCCTAAAACTTATGTCTTTTGTTTCAGTAAAATTGAGTTCAGACTGAATTCTGAAATCTCTCCCTTACAGCAATAGCTTTGAAAAAAGTCTTTCTTGCTGGTTTAACTTTGTCTAGTGCAACTTTGCTTTGACACTCCAAAATAAATAATTACTACATAAGCAATCCCAGACTTATGAAAGTTCATAAATCCAGTTTCTATCCAGCAGATAATTTTATATCTTTTTTTATTAACAGTAATATTATAATATCTATAGCATTTTGTTTTACAGGTACTAACTTCCTTGAGTACACATATTCAAATCTATATATTTTCAAATCCATTATGGATATGTGTATATATATATATATATATGTGTGTGTGTGTATATATATATATATATATGTATATATATGTGTATATATATATGTGTGTGTGTATATATATATATATGTATATATATGTGTATATATATATGTGTATATATATGTGTATATATATGTATATATATATGTATGTATATATGTGTATATATATATATATATATACACACTGACCAAGGTGTTAGGGTAGTTCAAATATCTACTATAGGGTGAATTGTAATTCACAATATTATAAGACCTTATATAAGTCTTATAATATATTTATAAGTCTATTTATATAATATATTTATATTATATAAGTCTATTTATATAATAGCCTTATATTATATAATAGACTATTATTATAGACTATATATAGACTATATATATATACATATACTATATATAGACTATAGGCTATATAGTAGACTATAGACTATAATAATAGACTATTATTATATAATTTATATTATATAAGTCTATTTATATAATACATTTATAAGTCTATTTATATATATTAAATATATATTACATATATATTTATAATATATTTATAAAATATATTATAAGTCTATATTTATAAGTCTATTATAAGACTTATTTATAAGTCTTATAAGTCTTATAATATTGTGAATTACAATTCACCCTATAGTAGATATTTGAATTGTAATTATATATATAATTATATATATATATATATATATATATATAGGCTATATTAGGTCTTAAGACCTAATATAGTCCATGCTTCTAAGCTATAATTTTGAAAAGACATAATTCAGGCTTAGGATACTATAATATAAAGGATGTTACAATAAAATAAATGCATATTAAATTTGTGGATATAATCTTTTGAAAGCAGAAGTATAAAAGAAAGTATTTTCACTTCATATATATATACACACACACACATATATATATATATATCCTGCCCACAAATTAATTTATCATTCCCTGATAAGTGTCAACATGCTTCTCTTCCCATTTAATTTTTAGCTCATATAAAGGAAACATTTTTGTCAATCATCTTACTTTATATTTTAGGGGGATCTTTATAAAATGTCCTTTAATTTTCTTTCATTTTGTCACTAAAGGGTCTGTGATCAAAGGAGTGAGACTGATACAAAGCAAAGTCAAGCAAAGCTTTATTTCACGCCAAGCATGGAGAATCAAACTGAAAGTTCAGGACCACTTCTTACAGAGAGGGTGACCCCTCCCTGCCTTACAAACTAACTTTTAAAGGGCAAAGGCCATGTGGTTGAGCCTGGCCACACATAGGTGGCCAATGAGATTGTAACACACAGAAAAAGCTGCACAGTCATGCTAGGTCACACACAGATGGCCAATTGAATTACAATTCCTCCTATAGTAGATATTTGAACTAGCCTAACACCTTCGTCAGGCAGGGCTCGCACTCCTTGGTAGCTAGGGAGAGAGTATGCATGCTTCACTGATTGGATGTCTCCACCTGGTCTGACCCACCCTTGTATCTGGGCTCTGTTACCTGGGACTGGTTTCCTGGACTTGCTTTTAAAGTAAGTCCCCTGGTGGGGCTGGGGGGCAGGGTCAGTTTAAGTTTTATTGCATAAACAATAAAATGGCTGTTCAAAGGAAATGGAGGCGCTCTGGCAAAGTAAGCCCTTCCAGTCACCATGAAAAGGGTACACATCACAACACATTTCTTACTATTTACTCCCCCAAGATAAGAAATTTTATTCCTTTCAATCTTTCTATATTTGGAGTGGCAAGTTAAATGTTGAAACGTCCATCCATATTCCATGATTTATTCTTGATAGTCTTTGATGTTTTGAATAAAATATTCTATAAAATGATCCCATGACCTATGTAACTTTTTGCTGAGATTAGTAGGTTACCCAATACTAAAAATTAGAACCCATGAAGAGAGATCCAGAAATGTGGCAGAAATGAGCATACACACTAAAAATATATATTCTACTTTATAGGTGACTTGCCTCAAATTCAATCCCCTGGAATCATTAAAAATAAAATACAAAAAGGAGGGGTTTTGTTATCTCTGCTTTGATTTTCATTCCAAATTGTTGCATTTGGAATATTTTGTTTGTTTGTTTTTGGTCAGATCCATAATTAAAAATAAGCTTTTTGACAACACTGATATATAGTGAAAGATAAAGGAAGAGAGCGGGGGAGAGAAAAGGGAAATGTAGAGGGTGGGAAAGAGAGGGAAAAGAGGGGAGAAAAGAAAAGAAAACTTAGCTTGTCACCTATTTAGTTAGGTATTATTTAATTAGGCCTGCCTTCCACTAAAAAGAAAATCTTTCTGGATATTTATGCTATAAATTTCTTATTCCAGGGCTGTGGTATTGTTAATGGACAGTGAAAATAGAATAAATATGAACTTACACAGCTGGTTTACTTGTGATGAATTTCTATGTAGTGGGCAAGATTTTTATTTTTCTTATGATTGTCATGTATTGTCACACAAGCTTCAAAGTCACTTTTTCATATTACATATTAAAATTAAACAATGTGTCTTCTAGTGGTTGATTTTGCCTATTTACCACAACGCTATCTTTTGTCACTAATGCTCATTTTTACATGATGAATTAATCTAGATCTCATTATTTAAACACTGAAAGTAGCAACAGGACATAAAGTGTCTTGAAGAGCACATAATTAGTGAAGAGATTTCAAGACTATTGTCTCCTGCATTCTTAAGAGTCACATTACTAACATCCACTCACATCAGAGGGGAAAATAAAAACCATTAAGCTTTCACATCATATCATGAAGTGAGCACTGCTTTTGTCCACTTACTTTAGCCTTTTATTTATTTATTTATTTTTTAACTTGGAACAAAATATTTTCTTGTTTAATGTGAAGTTCCTTTTTTTTTTAATTGATGAACAACTATGTTTCAGGTTAACAATCATAAATATAAAATTGTGTTGCTGATAAATTTTTTTAACCTTCACAAACTTACTTTGGAATTTAAGTAGTTTTATTTTTAGTTATGAAAGAAAATTTTCTATCAACAACCATACATTTGTAACAATCTCAATATCTGTAGAAGTTTTTTAAGGCAACCAACAAACTGCTCCTCAAAGGGAAGTTCATAGCACACTTTTCTAACTGTATTGAAATAATATGTCATAAATATTTATTGATATTTTAAGAAGTGTCACATTATACTAGTGATATATCTTAAACCAGTCAGCACATGCCCATTATTGGACTCAGCTGGAGTCTCAAAGGATACAAGCCTAGAACTGTTTATAATACTATTTCAAGAGTTGGAACAACAAACTAAAAAACAAAATTTGATCAACAAAAAAACTTTGATTTTTCATTGCAAACTAGGTTACAAAATAAAGCTTCTAAAAAATTGTTGATTGTTTCTTAATAACCTATGCAATCTGGAATCCCTATATCTAAATTGAGAGAGAGCCTTGGATTTCCCCAGGCAAGTAATACATTGATTTCTGCATCAGGTCCTAAGCAAATGGATGAGGGCTATCATATAATATGCCAGAATCAATGCCATTTGTTTCTGTCACTTTCCAGGAAATAAACATATATTTCTTTTGCAACTGATGATGCTAATTGAGATTGTTTTTTAATTATAAATAGAATGCAAGGGTTATTAAATACTCAGCATATAACACCTCAATAAGAAGATCAAATGCACTAAACCAAACCAAACAACGATAACAAAACTGATCTGCTAGCACCAATGTATTCCCCTTACATTTTTGTTTATTCAGAAATGTAAAAGTTTAAAAATCATTCTCAGTTACACAAAGAGTTCTATTCATAGAATATTGCAATAAAGACTATAAATTCTCTGGGCAATGACATCAGGATGTGTTCCAGACAAGACATTATCTAACAGACAGTTCATATGGCATTTGTCTGGGAGAAAAATTTCAGGAAAAAAGACAGAATACAGCCCTGGTGCTCTGCTCTTCTACAGGGCACTCAATTAGTCATCTGCAAACTCAATCACTATAGCCCTGCTGGAGGGGCAGTTTTATTCAGCTTGATTCCTAGAAGCATGGGATTCCTTTCTTCTTCTGTTTCTTTTATTAAAATATCTATTTATATTATTTTAATCTATAACCTTACATGTTAATCTGCTAAATTTTAGTTACAATTTCCAGAGAATCTTATAAGACTTCTTTGTAGTAACCATACTAGGGAGAAAAATAATGGATGAATAAGATGCTTGAATCCTGGGTTATTTTTTATTGTTCTCATCTCCTAAAGTCCTGAAGCTTTATATGATTATATGATTATGTATATATTAAAGCTTTATATGATTTATATGATTATATATATTAGATCATATATATTAGATCTATTCATATATTTAATATAAAAATAATATTTCCTAGATTTTTGTTCACATATTTGTTATCATATAAAATTCATATACTTTGGAAGCTTAGAACTAAAATTTGATATTATAGTAACTGTGCAAAATCAACCCAAAGGGTAGCATCTTATAATTTTTTGCCAATCTGCAATTTAAAAAAATATGTTAATTTGTATAAACTATTCCACTACAGTTACCATGGATAACATAATTTGATTTATAATAAAAATAACTCAATTTATTGAGCACCTATATAACAGGTATTTTCTAAATTCTTAGTTATAATGGATTATCTCATTCAATTCTGTCCAAATAATTTGAGGCTAATACTGTTATACCCAAACTATAGATAATGAAATTCAAACTTTAGTAGTTATAGGATCTATCCAAATTCACCCAAATAATAGGTAGTGAAATTTGGATACAATACAATGCATAGTCTTTCTGACAAGTGAATTAAATAGGCAGGAATGCCATCTTCTAGGTTTAAAATGTCCATCTCAAAATTATCCACATTTATATGAATTTATAAATTAGATCATTACTATTAGATTGAAAGAAGCTCTATAAAGCATATAGTTCACAATAATGCTATTTGTTTCTACAATCCTTTTCATACACACCTAGTCAACATCTCCATTTATCTTCTTAAACATTTACAAGCAAATTCCATTTTAGCTTGAAACTACTTGATCTTAACTTTCAACTGAGATTTGTTTCAGAGACTGCATTTCAGCCTCTGCTTTGCAGTATCTACTTTTGAAATCACTGGATTCCTATGAGAGACAACATGAGAGACAACACTTATGTAGCCAAGAAGAAAGTATCAATATACTTTTCCATTTTCAAAAATGCCCAATGCTGAGATTGATTCTAAAGCTGGACTTCAATATGCTCTCTAAACTATGCCTGTCATATTCCTTGTCTTAAGGCCACACTGTGGGCTTGCTGCACAATCCTCCTTCCTTAAATTGACTAAAGAGTCACAGCTGCCATTGACACTGTATATGAGGGCCCCAATGGCAAGAGAATGGCTGAATGATATGCCATTTATCTGCCTAAGGGGAAAAGTTGGAGGATCGATAAATTGGCAAAATATAAGATTGCCTGTAAGGGCTGATGGACAGTTTTAAAAGCAAAGCAGAAGAAAATTATATTAGTTTTAAAAAGTTTTTCTTACACAATAAAATGCTCCATAGTTTAAAGAAATAAATTTTTTTCAACCTAAGATTTTATATTTGAAAGTGTTATGCATGTGCACGTATGTGCACACACATACAAAAAATTACTGTTTGTCACAGAGAAAAAATATAGAAGAGATTTCTAAATATAATGAAAAAAAAAAGGTGTCTAAGAGAGGTACTCTGATGGAAAAACTCTAAGCCTGCTAAGTTTCTGTCCAATAGGAAAAAAAACTTCTATCAAGTTACCTTTTAAGTTGTTCTATTACTGCTCCTTCAATTTGAGGATAATTAATAAGTTTACTATATTGTATCTTCTGCTCCAAGAACATGGTATTTTCTTTTTCATTTATTTCAATATTACTTGGTTTCTTTCATATGAGTTTTATAGTTTTCTGCATGTAGGCCTTATGTATATTTGGGGGGTTTCTATTATAAATGGTATTATAGTTTCAACTTTAAATTTCAAGTGTTCATTGTTAGTATATTGACCATTGTATAATAACCTTGTATGCTGTGATCTTTCTAAAATCACTTAATAGTTCCTGGAGGTCTTTTTGGTTGCTGTTTCAATTCTTTGAAATATTGTGCATAGAAACTCATGCCACCTGATGGTAAAGGCTATTTTATTTCTTCCTTCCTAATCTGTATTGATTTTATTTCCCTTAATTATCATACATTTTTGTTGTTAGAAGGATTTTTTTTTCACTTTTTTTTTCTTCATGGTGGATCATGGCAAATTGGATTAAAATGATTTGTTTTAGAGTTAAATACTGATCTTTTACAACTTGAGACAAGTCTTCAATGAATTAATAAATTTCATGGAAATATATTTCTTAACAGCTTTGTGTGATGGTAGCTGTGGTAGAAGCAAAGTGAAATTAAAAGTAGGATTGATTATTCAAATTATTCACCTTCCATAAATTCTATCTTAACTTATAATCCCCTTATCATTTGCTGTTATGAGTACATAATAGTGTGCCAGATATTTTTTGTCTGCCTTTCCAGAGTCATTCTCTATCTCATTTTACCTCATTTTATTTACTTTGAAAACCAATGTGCTAGACTAAATAAAGCCACTTTTGTTCTGGCTTTAAGCTCGGTTCAGACTATGTGAAGATATAGAACAAATTAATCAGTGATTTTAGTACATGACTACATGGTACTGGCACAAAAACATGGTTCTGGCACAAAAACATAGACCAATGGAACAGAATAGAGAGCCCAGATATGGACTCTCAACTAATCTTTGACAAAGCAGGAAAAAATATCCAATGGAAAAAAACACAGTCCCTTCAATAAATGATGCTGGAAAAATTGGACAGCTATATACAGAATGAAACCTGACCATTATCTTACACCATACACAAAGATAAACTCAAAATGGATGAAAGACCTCAATGGGAGACAGGAATCCATCAAAATCCTAGAGGAGAACATAGACAGTGATCTTTTCAACATCAGCCAGCAACTTCTTTCAAGACATGTCTCCAAAAACAAGGGAAATCTCAAACTCACCCAAAAAGAAAATAATAAAGTCAAAAAATGTGCCAAAGACATGAGCAGACACTTCTCCAAAGAAGACATACAAATGGCTAACAGACACATCAAAAATATTCATCATCATCATCAGGGAAATTCAAATCAAAACCACATTGAGATATCACCTTACACCAGTTACAATGGCAAAAATTGACAAAGCAAGAAACAACAACTGTTGGAGAAGTTGTGGAGAGAAGGGAACCTTCTTACACTGTTTGTGAGAATGCAAGTTGGTGCAGCCACTTTTGAAAACAGTGTGGCAGTTCCTCAAAAAATTAAAAATAGAGATACCATATGACTCAGCAATTGAACTGCTGGGAATTTACCCTAAAGATGCAGATGTAGTGAAAAGAAGGGCCATATGCACCCCAATGTTCATAGCAACAATGTCCACAATGGCCAAATTATGGAAAGAGCTAAGGTGCCCTTCAACAGATGGATGGAAAAGAAGATGTGGTCCATATCCACAATGGAATATTACTCAGCCATCAGAAAGGATGAATACCCAACTTTTTCATTAATGGGACTGGAGGAGATTATGCTAAGTTAAATAAATTAGAGAAAATCAATTATCATATTGTTTCACTTATTTGTGGAACATAAGGAATAGCATGAAAGACATTAGGAGAAGGAAGGGAAAAATGAAGGGAGAGAAATCAGAGTGGATAATGAACCAAGAGAGACTATGGACTCCAGAAACAAAATAAGGATTTTAGAGGGGAGGGGGCTGAGGGGATGGGTGAACCTGGTGATGGGTATTAAGAAGGACACATATTGCATGGAGCTCTGGGTGGTATACACAACCAATGAATCATGGAACACTACATCAAAAACTAATGTCATACTCTATGGTGATTAACATAACGTAATTTAAAAAAAAATGAAAAAAAGAAAAAAGAAACTACCCAGGAAGATCTAGTGAATAAGTTTAAAATTCTATCTACCAGAATGAGTAAGAAGATTAAATATCCATCCTGAGACAGGGAAAATAGTCCTAGAGGCTTTGGGAACTTGTCCAGTCATCTGCAAAAAAAAAAAAAAAAATCACCAAGGAAGCAAGATTAGAGAGAGAATTTAGCAAATAATAGTATGAAGTAATCGGAGATCATTTTATGCCTTCTCAGAATTTGGTCTAACGTAGGTTTTTAGCTTTCCATTGCAAAATTGTATAATGGAATAAGATGAAATTACATTGCTATTAACTGAATTGTGTCTCCCCATTTTTATCAGAAACCTTAATTGCCACTGTGGCTGTATTTTAGATGAAGGAATTAAGGGTAAATGAGGTTAGAAGAGTGGTGTCTTGTTAGGATAGAATTAATATGAACATTGGAAATATCCCACAAAGGATTCGGGTCAATTGTAGTATTTAGAGATCATGCATTCACCTGAAGATAAGGACACCTTTATGTTTTTCCCCCTCCCCCTTTTTCTTCCCCCTTAGAGAGAGAGGAGGGAGAGAGTGCATGAACAGGGATGAGTAAGGGGGGCAGAGGAAGAGGGAAAGAGAAAATCCTTTATTTTTTAAGATTTTATTTAACAGAGAGAGAGAGAGACAGCGAAAGAGGGAATACAAGCAAGGGGAATGGGAGAAGGAAAAACAGGTCTCCTGCAGAGCAAGGAGCCCGATGTAGAACTCTATCCAAGGACCCTGGGCTTATGACGTGAGCTGAAGACAGATGCTTAATGACTGAACCACCTGGGTGCCCCAAGGACAGACTTGTTAATTTTAGCCATTCTGACTGGTGTGAGGTGATATCTCATTGTGGTTTTGATTTGTATTTCCCTGATGCCGAGTGATATGGAGCACTTTTTCATGTGTCTGTTGGCCATCTGGATGTCTTCTTTGCAAAAATATCTGTTCATGTCCTCTGCCCATTTCTTGATTGGATTATTTGTTCTTTGGGTGTTGAGTTTGCTGAGTTCTTTATAGATTTTGTGTACTAGCCCTTTATCTGATATGTCATTTGCAAATATCTTCTTCCATTCAGTCAGTTGTCTTTGGTTTTGATGACTGTTTTCTTGGCTGTGCAAAAATTTTTGATCTTGATGATTTCTCAATACTTCATTTTTGTCCTTGTTTCCCTTGCCTTTGGCGATGTTCCCAGGAAGAAGTTGCTGCAGCTGAGGTCAAAGAGGTTGATGCCTGTGTTCTCCTCAAGGATTTTGATAGATTCCTTTCTCACATTGAGGTCCTTCATCTATTTTGAGTCTATTTTCGTGTGTGGTATAAGGAAATGGTTTAGTTTCATTTTTCTGCATGTGGCTGTCCAAGCTTCCCAACACCATTTGTTGAAGAGGCTGTCCTTTTTCCATTGGGCCTTGTTTCCTTCTTTGTGAAGATTATTTGACCATAGAGTTGAGGGTGTATTTCTGGTCTCTCTATTCTGTTCCATTGATCTATGTGTATGTTTTTTTGTCAGTACCATACTGTCTTGATGATGACAGATGTAATGGAGCTTGAAGTCTGAAATTGTGATGACACCAACTTTGGCTTTCTTTTTCAGTATACCTTTGGCTATTTGAGGTCTTTTCTGGTTCCATATAAATTTTAGGATTATTTGTTCCATTTTTTGGAAAAAAAATGGATGGGATTTTGGTAGGGATTGCATTAAATGTGTAGAGTGCTTTAGGTAGCATAGACATTTTCACAATATTTGTTCTTCCAATCCATGAGCATGGAACATTTTTCCATTCATGATTTTATTTATTTGGGTCCTTTCTCTTTTCTTTTTGATAAGTCTGGCCAGGGGTTTATCAATCTTATTCTTTCAAAGAACCAGCTCCTAGTTTCATTGATTTGTTCCATTGTGTTTTGTTTTTTTTTGTTTGTTTGTTTTTGTTTGGTTTCTATTTAATTGATTTCTGCTCTGATTTTTATTATTTATCTTCTCCTGCTGGGTTTAGGCGTCCTTTGTTGTTCTTTCTCCAGCTCCTTTAGGTGTAGGGTTAGGTTATGTATTTGAGACCTTTCTTGTTTCTTGAGAAAGGCTTATATCGCTATATATTTTCCTATTAGTACTGCCTTTGCTGTGCCACAGATTTTGGACAGTTGCGTTTTCATTATCATTTGTTTCCATGATTTTTTTTTTTTCAGTTCTTCTTGAATTTTCTGTTTTACCCATTCATTCTTTAGAAGGATATTCTTTAGTCTCCATGTATTTGGGTTCTTTCCAAATTTCCTCTTTTGATTGAGGTCTAGCTTCAGAGAATTGTAGTCTGAAAATATGCAGGGAATGATCCCAATCTTTTGACACCAGTTGAGACCTGATTTATGACCCAGGATGTGATCTATACTGGAGAATGTTTCATGTGCACTAGAGAAAAATGTGTATTCTGTTGCTTTGGGATGGAATGATCTGAATATATCTATGATGTCCATCTGGTCCAGTGTGTCATTTAAGGCCTTCATTTCCTTGTTGATCTTTTGCTTGGATGATCTGTCCATTTCAGTGAGGGGAGAGTTAACATCCCCTACTATTATTGTATTAATGTCAATGTGATTTATGATTTTGTTATTAATTGGTTTATATAGTTGGCTGCTCCCATGTTAGGGGCATAGATACTTAAAATTATTACATCTTCTTGTTGGACAGATCCTTTGAGTATGATACAGTGTCCTTCTGCATTTCTTATTATAGTCTTTGGCTTAAAATCTAATTGATCTGATATAAGGATTGCCACCTCAGCTTTCTTTTGATGTTCATTAATATGGTAAATTGCTTTCCACCCCCTCACTTTAAATCTGGAGGTGTCTTTAGGTCTAAAATGAGCTTCTTGTAGACAGTAGACATTATATTAATTTTTTTTCTTTTTTTGTCCATTCTGATACCCTTTGTGTTTTGATTGGGGCATTTAGCCCATTTACATTCAGGGTAACTATTGAGAGATATGAATTTAGTGCCATTGTATTGCTTATAAGGTGACTATTACTGTATAGTGTCTCTGTTCCTTTCTGGTCTACTACTTTCAGGCTTTCTCTTTGCTTAGAGGACACTTTTCAATATTTCCTGTAGAGCTCATTTGGTGTTGACAAATTCTTTTAGTTTTTGTTTGTCCTGGAAGCTTTTTATCTCTCCTTCTATTTTCAATGATAGCCTATCTGGAAATAGTATTCTTGACTGCATGTTTTTCTCAATTATGCCCTGAATATATCTTGCCAGTTCTTTCTGGCCTGCCAGGTCTCTGCAGATAAGTGTGCTGCCAATCTAATTTTTTAGCACTGTATGTTACAGACTTCTTGTCCTGGGCTGATTTTAGGATTTTCTCTTTGTCACTAAGACTTGTAAATTTTACTATTAGATGATAGGGTATGGACCTATTCTTATTGATTTTGAGGAGAGTTCTCTGTGTCTCCTGGATTGTGATGCTTGTTCCCTTTGCCATATTAGGAAAATTCTCTACAATAATTCTCACCAATATACCTTCTGCTCCCCTCTCTCTTTCTTTTACTTCTGGACTCCCAATTATTCTAATGTGTTTTGTCTTATGATTTCACTTATCTCTTGAATTCTCCCCTCATGGTCCAGTAGTTGTTTGTCTCTCTTTTGCACAGCTTCTTTATTCTCTGTCATTTGGTCTTCTATATCCCTAATTCTCTCTTCTGCCTCATTTATCCTAATACTAAGAGCCTCCATTTTTTTATTGCACCTCATTAATGGCCTTTTTAAAATTTCAACTTTGTTAGATTTTAGTTCTTTTATTTCTCTAGAAAGGGCTTTTATCTCTCCAGACAGTGTTTCTCTAATATCTTCAATGCCTTTTTCGAGCCCAGCTAACAGCTTGTGAATTGTCATTCTGAACTCTAGATCTGACATATTATCAATGCCTGTACTGATTAGGTCTTTAGCCTTCAGTACTGTTTCTTGTTGTTTTTTTGTTTGTTTGTTTTGTTTTTGTTTTTCTGGTGAGTTTTTCCACCTAGTCATTTTATCCAGATAAGAATATATAAGGAGAGAATAAAACACTAAAAGGGTGGCAAAGTTCCCAGGAAAATGTGCTTTAACTAAATCAGAAGAGACCCCAAATTGTGGGGGGGCAGAAAGAGGCTAAAAAGAAGTTAAGAAAAAGAAAAAATAAATGAAGAAAAAATATATAAAAGAAAATATATATATATTAGGCTGGTGAACAGAACAGAGTCACTCACTTAATTTGGGGAGTATTTTGATCTCTTAGAAGATACTACCTCCCCAAATTTTAAAGAATGAAAAACATATATATACATACATATGTATGTATGATGCGTGTGTGTGATATACACACATACATATGTATGTGTGAATGAAAAACCTATGAAAAACTTATATATATATACATACATTATGTATATTTGGGTACATACATATACATATATATAAGAGTAAACACGATGAAGGGATGGAATATGACTATAAAAATGGAAATTGTTTAAAAATTTTCTAAAAAAGGAGGTGATAAGTTGGTTGGGAGAATAAAGAAAAAGAAAGTGGAGAGAATTTGCTCAGGCTGGAGACTAGAACAGGCCCTGTACTAGATTTAGGGTATATTTTGATCTATTAGAAGAAGTTGTATCCCAATTTTTTTTAGAAGAAAACACCCTATGTGTATACAAAAAATAAAGTTAGATACAATGAAGGATAAAATATGACTATAATAAAAGAGGTTCAAAAATATTTTTTAATGAAGGGTATTGTTAAGATAAAGTAGTTAAACATCATTAAAGGAGGGAAGAGTAACAGTTAAAAAAATTTGGCATAAGAAAAAAATAAAATTAAAAAATTAACTTTGCAAGACTAAAGAATCATGGAGAGAAAGCCATGAATTCCATGCTTTGCATTCTCCTCCTCTGCAATTCTACTGTTCTCCTTGGTAAGTGAACTTCGTCTTGGCTAAATTTCTTACTGATCTTCTGGGGGAAGAGCCTGTTGTAGTGATTCTCAAGTGTCTTTGCCCGAGGCAGAATTGCATCACCTTACCAGGGGGGCAGGCTAAATACTCTGCTTGGGTTTGATTTGGGGGAGCCTTTGTTCCCTGGATGCTTTCTGTAGAGTTCTGGAAGACAGGAATGAAAATGGTGGCCTCCCAATCCCTGGCCTGGAGGAACCGAGAGCTTGGGGCCCCACTCTACAGTGCACCCTCGGAGAAAAGTGCTCAATCACTCCCATCTCCCTGACCTCCAACTGCGCTCCAAGCTCACACAGCCTGTGACCAAGCATCTCTGTCTCTGGCACACAGCCCTGCCTGGAGTCTCCAAACCCAGCAGATACCTATGCTCTTTCAGAGGGGGTCTCCCTGGATCCTGTGGGGTCCCTGCTCAAAAAGCAGTGGTCTGACTGTGCCACAGATCACAATTTAAGGTAACCCTGAGGTGAGAGCTCACTCTTTGGCTCCGTTTCTATAGCCAGCTTCTCTGCTCCAATACCTGCAAGCTCTGCAATACTCAGATACTTCTGATCTTTCTGTGACCCATGGGACCTGAGACCATGCTGTCCCCACTGGGCCTTCACCCTGGCTAGCCTCTGGATTAACGTCCCCCAGTGGAGCAGACTTTTAAAAGTTCTGATTTTGTGCTCTGTTGCTCCACCACTTACCAGGAGCAGGCCCCTCCCCCATAGTCTATCTTCCCATCACGTTGGATTAACTTCTCCACATATCCTACTTTTCCGAAAGTGGTTGATTTTCTGTGTCTAGAATTGCTGCTCTTCTTCTCTTTGATCTCCTGTGGTTTGATAAACAATCTAGCTGATCTCCTATTACCTGATGTCATCATAGCCTGCTACTCCTCCTCCATCTTGACTCTCTCCTCTCTCTTCTTTATGAGAGGCTAAGTGAGGACATGCCCAAGAAGAGGCCATATCACCAGAATATGGCCATGCTGGCACCCTAACTGGGAACTTCCAATCTCCAGAACTCTGGAAATAAATTTCTACTATTCAAACTTACCCAGTTCTGGTAATTTATTATAATAGACCAGGATTACTAAAACAAATATTAACTTAATCCAAGTAATTATAATTATAGTCAAGAGAAATAGTTATGAGTGATGAGTCCTAAATGTTTACAAAGATAATAAATTAATTTAAATATTTATTTACATGAAATATGATGAGTGTTAAAATTACCATATTACTAAATTTAAAATTTTTTCTTTTTCTTTAGGTTCACTAAAAATGGAAATTTACCAAAATGTAGTCATTTCATGAAAGTTATATGTGGACAAAAGTTGAGCTCCATGTTCTTTTTCTGTGAAAATCATAGTGAGAATACAGTGAGAAAGTTTTCATGCAATAAAAAAGTTATATATATCCTTGTATCACTGCAGAACAAATAATGGCACCCTTTTTTTTTTTTTTTTTTTACACTGGTGGAAGAAGATTAAATTCTTTAAAAGCTTAAATTAATAAGAAATTTCCATGATATCATTTGTAAGTATGTAATGACAGAGTCGCAAAACTCTAATGGGAATTAAAATTTATTTCCGAAGTCAGAATTTTGTTCATCCTTTCATTTCAAAAGTCTAGATATCATATTTCATAATGCAGGATTAAAGTCTTAAGAAATACAAAAGAATAATAATCCTTATTAGCTGTATTTTTTCAATTTTATAATTGAGTCAACTTCCTCTTTAACATCTACCACTGTAGAATATTGTGGTTGTTATCTTAAATTTACATATATGTATGTTTTCTAATCTTTCTTAATACCTCAGTCTGATATATTTCTGTTAAGGTTTAGATGCATTTTTGGTCTAACTACATATTGTAAAAAATGAGCTTTCAATTTGACTACTTAGCTGACTTCAATGCTAAGACAGGGATGAGATATCTAATAAACTTTGTGTATGAAAATAGCATTAGATGGTTTACTTGGAATTCCATAGACACAGCACTGACAAGCTCACTGAGGAGTCTTTCGGACCTTACCAATTTTAGAAAGGTTTTATTGATTACACATAGACAGGTAAGTTTTAATCATTTTTCACACTATTATATTGCCTGAGGTACTGAAATCTATTAAACAAGGATTATGAACTTTGTTTTAAACAGCATCCTAGATTGTTTCTTGATGTATAGTAAACAGAAGCTCTATAAGATCAATCACGATTACTAAGGTATAATAAAATCATCTTCTTTCATTTTAATTGCTCATATGCCTGACTTTCTGAGGTGCAGCTGTTCACAAAGCTAAATGGCTTTTTTACAGATAGTAGTTTTATTTTAGTATTCGACCTTGTCCCCTTTTCCCCATTTTATTATTTATTGACTTTAATTTTAATATCTCTTTCTGGAAAAACTAATTAACTGAAACTTAGAAATATTTATTCTATGTTTTCTGTAATTTCACAAGGGGATAAAGGTTTTCTGGACAAATTATTTGAAGAGTCAAATAATTTTGTGAGTATACACGTGCATGTGCACAGACACACACACACACACACACACACAAACATTTCACAAGGATGTCTCCTTGCAGGATTCTGATTGGTTAAGTATGTTATTGGTAATGTGCACTTGGGGAAAAATAATATTTAGGTTTTACAATAGAACTTGTATTTTCTTCTTATAAATGATAACTGATTTGGTTCCATGAAAAACTGATTAATGTCTTTAATTTTAATATAATATTTAATATGTCTAATATAATGAAACAATTTAATAAATATCCTCAGTTTTGGAAATGAATCAGAGGAACAAAGAAAATTTTTAAGGCAGTGAAAATACTCTGTGTAATGTCATAATGGTGAATAAATGCCATAGGTTTGTCCAAATCCATAAAATGTACAATACCAAGAGTGAAACTTCATGTAAACTATAGACTTCAGATGATTATGATGTGTCAATGTTGATTAATCAATTATTACACATGTACAACTCTGGTTGGAGATGTAGATAATGGGGAGGCTATGCATGTTTGGGGGTAAATCGTGTATGAAAAATCTCTGTACCTTCTTAATTTTGCTATGAACCTAAAACAACTCTAAAAACAGAAAGACTTAATTTTTAAAAATGGAAAGAAAAGGCAACTACTGTAAAACAAAGTAATGAAAACTTTGAAGGTGGTCATAACATAAAGATTATGATTAGCTTGAGAAAAATGATTATAGGAGGATTAACTGAACCATAAGAACAAATCCAAGAAAAACAAAACAGATAGCATGAACATGGTGAAGTAAACCTTGTTCATCTCAAGTGAGTCTTGGTTTCAGCTCAGGTCATAATATCAGGGTCCTGAGACAGAGCCCTGTGTCAGGCTCCATGCTCTGTGGGGAGACTGAGGATTCCTCTCCTTCTACCCTTCCTCCCACTCATCCCCTCTCTCTAAAATGAATAAATAAATCTTTTAAAAAATGGACATTTAAAAATTGTTGCAGGAAAAAGACTTGAGTGTGATTAGAGTAGAACAAAAGTGGGCTAATGAATTTATTATTGCTTTGATTTCATAAAATTGGTGACACAAACTTTTTTTTACTTATAAGCTCAGGTAGAACTCACAATTTTTAATAATCAGGAAAATACTGAACTGTTTAGACAGATCATCTAAATAAGCTTATTTACCAAATATTGGAAGTTGTTTAAACAGTATATTGAGATATATATGAAAAGGAATAGATGAAATCAGTTTGGAAAGGAAGAAAAAAATGTCAGTTTGATTATGAGGTAATCTTGACTACAAGATGCATTTAAATGAAAATACCCATAAGATATTGATCAGTGTTGAGATGGGAGAACATAGCTAAAGCAAAGATTTCAGTATGAGTGTGAATTTAAAAATCATCAGTACATTTTGAAGTCTCTGTACTTGCTGAATTCCAAAGAATAAATAAATACATAAAAAAATAAATGTCTAAGCAGAGGACAGAACTTGTGCAAAAGATAAGATATAGAAAGGCAACAGATTTCAATTATATATTTAAAACTTTAAAATGATGGACTATAACTTCACTAATATCACAAACTATTCCATTGATTACAATACTTCAAAATCTATTTAATAGCAAGTTGAATACAGAATGGTTCTGTTTTATTTAAAAAAAGACTATTGAGGCTTTAAAGATAAATTCTAAAATATTACTTCTTATTTCCTTTGCTACCAAAAATCTGTAAACAAAATTTTTGAAAACAAGAGGACAAAACAAACATTATCTATTAAATGCATGCAATTGTACTCTTCTGCAGAAAGTTGGGCTTAAGAAATAACATATACAGAAATGAAGATACCTACTCTAGTTGTGAAAATTATTTGGATGTATTTATTCTGGAAAATTAAGAGGAAAATTGAGAAAAAAAACCATGAAAAGGGAAATAAAAATGCAGTTGACCCATGAACAATGTGGGGACTAAGGGTGCCAACCCCTGTCCCCCCAGATAGTTGAAATTCCACATATAATTTTTAACTTACCCAACACTAACTACTAATAGACCAGAAGCCTTACTGATAACATAGTCAATAACACATATTGTTTATGTTATATATATTTATATACTGTATTCTTACAATAAATTAAGCTAGAGGAAAGAAAATGTTAAGAAAATTATGACGAAGAGAGAATACATTTGCAGTGCTGTTGCTGTAAAAATGCATGTATAAGTGGATCCATACAGTTCACGCTCATGTAGTTCAAGTGTCACCTATATAAAGAATTAGAAATGTAAAAACAAGAGATAAAAAAGAAAGACAAAGCAGAGTTAATTATAAATAAATTTTTTTTTTTTTTAGATTTTATTTCTTTATTTGACAGACCAAGATCACAAGTAGGCAGAGAGGCAGGCAGAGAAAGAGAGGAGGAAGCAGGCTCCCTGCTGAGCAGAGAGCTCCATGCGGGGCTCGATCCCAGGACCCTAGGATCATGACCTGAGCCGAAGGCAGAGGCTTTAACCCACTGAGCCACTCAGATGTCCCATAAATAAATGTGTTTTATGGGATAACAAAATGTGGCCAAAAAAGCCAAAATAAAAGATAATATGAAAACATATGTTAAACTTCATTGTATGAATTTACATCCTGATACTGTACTTAAAATTGAAAAACAGATAGAGAATTAAAGTTAAATGCAGAAAAGAAGCAAACATCTCACCTTACATGAAGATGTGCAATGTTATATTTATTTCTTCCAATTAATCATTACAGACAATTCAAAATATTTTAATTTATTATACTTGTTACTAATTATTAATTTATTCCAAAAGAATAAAATATAAAAGTGTATATAGCAAGTGTCCAAAAAATTACAAGTAGAAATAGAAACCATGAAACTATATAATAGACTTAAGATTAATATGACTGCTGAAATGACAAAATCTCACACAACAGACATATGCACATTCAGAGATTTGTATCCTAAAAAGGAAAACAGAACACATGGTCATATCAAATATTCATGGAATATTCATAGAAGCTCAGAATGTTAATCTCAAAACATCTAAAAAGTGATCCACAGAGAAATATAATTAAGAAATAAGTAATTAAAGTTCAAAAAAAGACAGATCTTTGAAAATTCAAAATTATTATCTAAAATAGACCAAACTGTCATAATCCCTGATTTGTTGACATTTGTTTACAAGTGCATCATGTGTAATACAACCATGAATGGTAGGAAAAGAAAAAGTCCATCATTAAAATAGAGAGGAGAGGGGCACCTGGGTGGCTCAGTGGGTTAAAACCTCTGCCTTCGGCTCAGGTCATGATCCCAGAGTCCTGGGATTGAGCCCCTCATTGGGCTCTCTGCTCGGTGGGGAGCCTGCCTCCCTTCCTCTCTCTCTGTCTGGCTCTCTGCCTACCTGTGATCTCTGTCTGTCAAATAAATAAATAGAAAATCTTAAAAAAAATAATAAATAGGGAGGAGAAAGTTTAACCCATAGCATAATTCTTATTTTCTTCTTCTTCCTACAGGTCTCAAAGTAAAGTAAAACAAATACTTATTATTATGGAAAAAATAAATATTTCAAGTTTGGTTAAATCCAAAGCATATGTGGAAGTGAAAATGAATTTGGAAATAAATATGCAAATTAATTTCAAAATTTCTTAATAAATATTCAAAATAAATATTTTAAAGTAGCAGATTGCTTTTTTCAAAAAAGTGAAAACTTAAGACAATCATTAAAAATTTTTGGCATTAGCATTTCTGAGCAAATTTTGGTATTAACAATTGCTAATATTATTTTTGATCTTCATTTAACAATCTCTCTACTGTGATATCTTCTGAATAATAGTGTGTTATATTTGGATGAACTACTGTTTTTCACCTGCAAGACATATCATCATATTTTTCTCTTTCTTCTGAAGATAATTTCATTGAAGATATTTTGTGTCAATGTTAAAAATGGGTCTACTGTATGCTCAAGTTAAATTATATTCATTTTAAATCTTAAGCATCGATGAAAACTTCCAGGGTAAAATTAAGAGCTGAAGTTAAATGGTGTGGATTTTTATTTTGTCTTACTAGCTATATAACTTTGGGTAGTTAATTTAACTCTTCAGACACTATTCTCTTATATGTAAAAAGGGTTAATAATATCTAACTCTTTTTAGGGCCAATACCCATTTGGGTTTTAAAGGACCAGCAAAGGACAAATTGTTGGCTCTTTCTGAATTGCTCATTCATTTGTCTGTGCATTTCATTCATTATAAAAGTATTTCTGAAACCTTACTACTATTAAAACTATTTGATGCAGTTTGAAAATATTAGTGAAAGAACAAAAATCTTTGTCCCTTATAAGTTTATATTCTATTGATTGTCAGAACAAACTGTAAAAGCAGCTAAACATGTTAAGAAACTCAGAAAAATTACAAAGAACACACATTTATCGACTTTAAGTGTTCTATTTGATTATGCAGAATTATGACATTTCTTTAATAATTAAATTGGGAATTCAACCTAGTAGATTTTCACATAGTGAGGTTTCAATGTAATTGTTTATTTTTAATAGTTAAAATGAAAAACTTTTCATTACAAGATTTTAATTTTGAAATTTTAATTAAATTATTAATATAGATTATGAATCTGAATTACTTCTTACACCTTTCTTCTTCTTTTTTTTCTTCTTCTTCTTCTTCTTTACTCTTAGCATTATAACTCTCTGTGTACTTGGTAAATGATCAACAATTTGAGTATTTCATTGGACAGCTATTGGTTAAAGATTAGATTTTTGGCAATAAACATTGACTGACAACTACTTTTTTCCTAACCACTGGTATTTTTCATTGTCAACAGCTGAAAGGAAAGGGGGGGGAATTAAACATTTCTAAACTCCTTCTATTTTTCTCATGATATAATGCTTTGAAATGCCTATAACAACATTGTAGCTCAGCTCCCATATTAGCATTATTAAAAAAAAAAAAAGACAAATTTAGTAAATGGCAGTAAACAGTAGGTCCCTGGTCGGAAGTCATAGTTTATAAACTTTATTACACAAAGTTGAATATGAACAAGTTATTAGAAAAGCAGCATCTTCTTTTTTGCATACATAAGCCAAACAAGAAAAGAAAATTGTTGCAAAAAATAACTGATATATTTCTTTTTTTAAAAATTTAATTATATTTTATTTTTTGTGTGTGTGTTCCAAAATTCATTGTTATGCACCACACCCAGTGCTCCATGCATTACATGCCCTCCTTAATACCCACCAGGATGCTCACCCAGCCCCATATCCCTTTCCCCTCCAAAACCCTGTTTGTTTCTGAGTTCACAGTCTCTCATGGTTTGTATCCCCCTCCAATTTCCCCCAACTCACCTCTCCTTTCCATCTTCTAATGTCCTCCATGTGATTCCTTATGCTCCACAAGTAAGTGATGCCATTTCTAAGAGTAACTGAAATTGATACAATTTTAAACCAGCCTTTACAGTCAGATATGGAACACAGAGGTGGTTAAGCATTAGTACGGGTAAGCACTTGGTGTGATCTTTAGATGACTGTAGACTGAGTGTGAAAAAGTGATTCAAATAAAACCATGAAATGGCAAGATATCACTAATTCAAAAGTGAATGTTTTCTGCTAAAAATGACTTATTTTCTAATATATGCCTCTTCACCCATCAGGGTATTAACCAATTAACTTTCACAAAACTTTTCATTGCTCTTTTGTTCAAATACTGAGGGACCCAAACTTTTAAACATTTCTAAACATCAGCCTCATCAATCTTCTTGACAGCTACTGGGCTGGATCAGAGACCCATAAAAAGTCACATTATGGATGAAAAAACAACTCAGTAGAAAACTGTTGAAAATGAAAACTTTCCATCATTCTAATATAGTCTACCTACATGAATTTTCATGCTTCAACAGAAAAGAGAAAAATCAGCAAGCACAATGACAAGTAAGAAGTGAAAATTTAACTTTGAAAACTGATTTGTGTATCCTTCTCAAACATGTTTTGAGAATATTTAATTTCTCATTATTTCAATGCTTATATAATACATATTTTAATTTCTTACTTGAGTTCTTCTAAAATGGTGACTGATAACTTATTCAAACACTTTTTTTTAAAGATTTTATTTATTTGAGAGAGAGCAGGAGAGATATAGCAAGAGAGAGCAGGAATGGGTGGGGGAGGGAAAAGCAGACAGGGAGCATGACCTGGGGCTGGATTCCAGGACTCCAGGATCTTGACCTGAGCTAAAAGCAGACACTTAGCCATCTGAGCTTCCCAGGTGCCCCTATTCAAGCCACTTTTAATTCTAATGAAACTTCTCACTGAAGTTTATAAGCTTCATAGCCATGTTTTTAAAAAGAAATTCTAATGGTGCCTGGATGGCTCAGTCAGTTAAACATCTGCCTGTGGCTCAGGTCATGATCTGGGTGTTCTGGGATCTGTTCTGACATAGGGCTCCTTGTTGGCAGGGAGTCTGCTTCTTCCTCTCCTTCTGCCCTGTCTCCCCACTTATGTGATCTCATTTTCTCTCTCTCAAATAGATAGAATCTTTTAAAAAAATAAATTAAGTTAAATTAAAAAAATATAACTCATATGAATTTGTAAAGAAACTGGAGATTTTTTTTTGTTTGTTTAGAAAAACACTGTTTTTTCTTAAATAAATACATGGAATCTGAATGATTATAGATATGAAAACTTTGACATTTTTTTTAAAGATTTTATTTATTTATTTATTTGCCAGAGAGATAGAGATCACAAGTAGGCAGAGAGGCAGGCAGAGAGAGAGAGGGGAGGAAGTAGGCTCCCTGCTAAGCAGAGCGCCTGATGTGGGGCTCAATCCCAGTACTCTGGAATGATGACCTTAGCTGAAGGCAGAGGCTTTAACCCACTGAGCCACCCAGGTGCCCCCAAACTTTGACTTTTCTAACTGAATTATGATCTAGGCTATCTATAAAATAACAATGTCAAAATATCACCTTATTTAAAAATTAACCAATAATCAGAAACTATTTTCAATTCAGTTATGCAGAAGAGCATACATTTCGGGGCTCCTGGATGGCTGAGTGGTTTAAAGCCTCTGCCTTCAGCTCAGGTCGTGATCCAGGCTCCTGGGATCCAGCCCTGCATCGGGCTCTCTGCTCAGCGGCGAGCCTGCTTCCCCCTCTCTGTTTCTGCCTTTTTTTTTTTTTTTTTTTTAAGATTTATTTATTTATTTATTTATTTATTTATTTATTTATTTGAGAGAGAGAGTGTGAGAGAGAGAATGAGCATGAGAAGTGGGAGGGTCAGAGGGAGAAGCAGACAGCAGGGAGCCTGATATGGGACTCAATCCTGGGAATCCCACAGTCGTTTAAATAACCGAGCCACACAGGCATCCCTCTGCCTATTTCCGATCTCTGTCAAATAAATAAAATCTTAAAAAAAAAAAAAAAAAGAACATACATTTGTCTGTGCTGATAATAGAAGAATGAAAAGTATTTTTCCCAGAAAATGTGTAATTTTCTCTTTAAAATTTAAATAATTTTATTAATATTCCACATGAAGGAATTTTAATCCACCACTTTCTCAACTGCTATACTTAAATACTCTGTGACAAAACAATTTTTTTTTTAAGATTTTATGTATTATTTATTTGAGAGAGAGAGAGCATGAGCAGAGGGAGGGAGAGGGAAAAGAAGACTCCCCACTGAGCAGAGAGCCCAACTTAGGGCTCCATCCAAGGACCCTGAGATCATGACCTGAGCTGAAGGCAAACACTTAACTGACTTAGTCACCCAGGTGCCTCTGTGACAAAACAATCTTTAAATTACTTATTTTATCTTATTATATTTCAAATAGTCTGAATTTTCTTAAGTAGTACCATTAGTTGTGAAAGTTTTCCTAGAAACAAATCTATCTAAACTGTCTGCAATCTTAAGCTGTTATTTAGAAATTACTTTAAGATGATGAAATTTAGTAATTGCTCAAGATATTGAATTTGTATACATAATTTCCAATAAGACTCTATTATTTTAGACCAAGATCTAGCCTGAAGCAATGAAAGTTAATATGAACAAATGTTGGAAGGGGCAGAGGCAATCCCTTCTGTATGTTTCTGCTATATAACTTTGACTGGATTTTCAAAGTGTTGCTTTAAAAAGGCTGTGAAAGATTTTATAACAATATATTTTAACAATGAGAAATTTTATTGAACATTTTGATGGAGTGAGGCAAGAGATGAATCTTTTTAAATGTTCTCAATACATACTTAATAATTGTCAAATTAGAGAAAATAAGACAAAAATATTGAATAGTTATAAGTGAAAAACAAAATTTATTTTTTAGAGCTGATTTAAATTAAGGCTTCCTTGACAGTTTCCTAAAATGATGCAATTGATACCTGTTTGTGGAAGAATCACTATCTTTTGAATTTCCCTGTTCACAGTTACTGCTTGTGGGCTTTATCTATTAATAAGTCACTGTGGTTATTCTCATTATGTCTTCCCAATCTTTGACTCTACTACAAATATCGATCTGAAAGTGAACTGCCCAAGGACAATGACACCATAAATTACTAAGTGTTCTTCAAACAATTAGAGGCTATTTTATTCTGGCACAAATGGATACTTGAATCTGTCAGCTAGATTAAATATGATTTTATCACCTGTAGAACACTTAGACTCCTCAGAAATGTCCTTCACATCTATTTTCCATTCTCACAATAAGCACACATAATGTATTTTATTTCTGCATAGTTTTTTCTAAGAAATCTTCATTTGTTGGATTATGTGAGCAAGAATAATATAAAATCATAACACTACTTTGGTGAGTGCTCAATGAGAACCCAGGTTCCTAGCCAAAAAATCTAAACTTCAGGAGTATATAAAAAGATCCAATTCATAAGTAAGTTGAAAGGTACACTGCAGTTATAAAAGATAAGGAAATATTTATAAGTTGTACTTGAATATAATTTGTATATCTAATTTGTGATAAAAATGGACTGAAAGATGCTAAAATTCTACCTACACATAGCTTCCTAGTTTTGTACAAAATAACATCAATGTATATGTGATTCTCAAATTAAAAACACATACCTGGGGGGTGCCTGGGTGGCTCAATTGTTAAGAAGGCTCAGTGAGCGCCTTCTTCTTAGGTCATAATCCCATTGTCCTGGGGTGAGCCCCGCATTGGCCTCAGCTCAGCAGGGAACCTGCTGCTCCCTCTCCCTCCCCCTGCCACTCCCCCTGCCTGTTCTCTCTCTTTTTCTGGCAAATGAATAAATAAAATTTATAAAACAACAACAACAACAACAAACAACTTAAGTAAAGATTGTGTAATTGTAAAACACTTTATATACCTCATTGCTTAAGTAGAGGTATATAACACATGTATCACATAAATTCATTTAATTAATTTTATAAATGCCAGCCTTTATAATCATGTCCTACTTATCTATGACATAAATTAACATACTTGACAATATGAACACCAAAATGATCTCCTTAATGTATATGATTTAAATTTTAAGTAGAGATGTAATTTTCAAACCATCATTAATCTAGGGGTGTCCTCTTGAAGTGAACTAGCTCACATTTTAAAAAATATTAGAAATTGAGTTATCACTACTATTTTGGGGTGTAGGGATTTAAGACTTGCTCATAATAGAGGACTTTTAAAAATTTTATTAGACTTTTCATTTTAATTTCAGTAGGGTTAACATGCAGTATTTTATTAGTTTCAGGTGTACAATATAGTGATTCAACAATTCTGTGCATTACTGAGTACTCATCAATGACCAGTGTACTCTTTGATCCTGATAACTTATTTCACCCATTCCCCTGCCCACCTCCCCTCTGGTAATTATCATTTTATTCTCTATAGTTGAGATTCTGTTCCTCAGTTTGTCTCTCTCTCACTGTTTCTCTCTCTCTCTTTTTTCTTTCTTTGTTCTTTTGTTTTGTATCTTAAATTCTACACATAAGAGAAATCATTTGATATTTATCTTTCTCTGGTTGATTTATTTCAGCTGGCATTATAACTTCTAACTCTATCATCTCATTGCAATTAGCAAGACATCATTCTATTTCATGGCTAATAATGTTCCTGTATGTGTGTGTGTGTGTGTGCATCTTCCTTGTCCGTTGATCTATTGATGGACATTTGGGCTGCTTCTATAATTAGACTATTTTAAATAATGCTGCAATAAACATAGTAATGCATATATCCTTTCAGATGCATATAATGGATATATATCATATATTCTTTCAAAAAATGTTTTCATATACTTTGGGTAAATACCCAGTAGTATGGTTACTGGATCTTTGTGTAGTTCTATTTTTCTTTCTTTCTTTTTTTTTTTTTTTTAGGAACCTCCATCCTCCTTTCCACAGTGGCTGCACCAATTTGCATTCCCACCAATAGTACAAAAGGTTCCTTTTTCTCATGTCCTTGCCAACACTTGTTTCTTGTATATTGATTTTAGCTACATTGACAAGTGTGAGGTGATATCTCATTTGTAGCTTTGATCCATAGTTCCCTGATGATGAGTGACGTTGAGCATTTTTTCATGTGTCTGTTGGCCATCTGCATGTCTTCTTTGTAGAAAGGACTGTTCATGTCTTCTGACCATTTTTAATTGGATTATTTGTTTTTCTGACATTGAGTTGCATAAGTTCTTTATATACTTTGCATACTAAGACTTACTGAATATATTATGTGCAAATATCTTCTCCTATTCAGGAGGATTACTTTTAATTCTGTTGATTTTTTCATTCTTTGTGCAGAAGCTTTTTATTTTGACACAATCCCAATAGTTTATTTTTGCTTTTATTTCCCTTGCCTCAGGAAACATATCTAGAAAAAAGTTGCTACAGTGGAAAGAGAAATTACTGCCTGTGACTCTCTTCCAGGATTCTTATGGTTTCAGGTCTCACATTTAGGTATTTAATCCCTATTGAGTTTATTTTTGTGAATGGAGTAAGAAAGTAGTCCAGTTTCTTTCTTTTCAGTGTAGCTGTCCAGTTTCCCAAACCATTTACTGAAGAGACGTTTTCCTATTGTATATTCTTTTCTGCTTTGTCAAAGATTAATTAACCATATAAACATGAATCTCTACCCACTTGTGCTCTCTCTCACTCTCTGTCAAATAAAACAAACAAACAAACAAACAAATAAATAAATAAAACCTTAAAATAATTGGAGTCTTTTGCAGGTTCCATACCAATTTTAGGATTATTTATTCTAGTTCTGTGAAAAATGTTATTGGTATTAGGGGTTGCTTTACATCTGCAGATTGCTTTGAGTGGTATGGACATTTTAACAATATTTTTTCTTCTAATTCATAAGCATGGAGCATCTTGACATTTGCTCATGTCATCTTCAATTTCTTTAATTAATGTTTTATAATTTTCAGATTACAGTTCTTTCATCTTCTTGGTTAAGTTTTTATTTCTAGGTATTTTATTATTTTTGGTGTAATTGTAAATGGACTTGCTCTTTTAATTTCTCTTTCTCTTGGTTCATTATTATTGTGCAAAATGCAATGAATTTCTGTACATTGTGTATCTTGAAACATTCTTGAATTAATGAATCAATCCTTGTTGTTTTTTGGTGGAGTATTTAGAGTTTTCTTTATATAGTACCATGTCATCTGCAAATAGATAAAGTTTGCTTCTTTCTTATCAATTTGGGTACTATTTATTCATCTTTCTTGTTTGATTACTGAGGATAGAACGTCCAGTGTTATGATGAATAAAAGTAGTGAGATGGATACCTTTGTCTTATCCTGACCTTAGCAGGGAAGCTTTCAGTTTTTCACCATTGATTATGATGTTGGATGGGGATTTTTCGTATCTGACCTTTATTAGGTTGAGTTGTGTTTCCTCTCAACCTACTTTGCTGAGGGTTTTTAATCACAAACAGGTGTTGTACTTAGTCAAACCTTTTTCTACATCTGTTGAAATGATCATATGGCTTTCATCCTTTCTTTTATTAATATGATGTATCACACTGATTGAATTGTGAGTATTGAACTACTCTTGTAGAGAACTACTCTTGTATCATTAGAATATATCCTTCTTATCATTGTGAATAATTTTTTAATGTATAGTTGAATTTAGTCTACCAACAATTTGTTGAGGATTTTTACATCTATGTCCATCAGAGATATTGGCCAGTTTTTTTTTTTTTTTGTTTGTTTGTTTTGTTTTTTGTGGTGTCTTTAACTGGTTTTGATATTGGGGTTATACTTGTCTCAAGAGTGAATTTGGAAATTTTCCTTCTTTTCTATTTTTTGGAATTTTTTTAAAGATTTTATTATTTATTTGACAGAGAGAGATCACAAATAGGCAGAGAGGCAGGCAGAGAGAGAGAGGAGGAAGCAGGCTCCCTGCTGAGCAGAGAGCCCGATGTGGGACTCAATCCCAGGACCCTGAGATCATGACCTGAGCCGAAGGCAGCGGTTTAACCCACTGAGCCACCCAGGTGCCCTATTTTTTGGAATATTTTGATGGGGATAAGCATTAATTCTTCTTTAAATGTTTTGTAGAATTCACCCAGGAAGCTGTCTGGTCCTGGACTTTGTTTGTTGGGAGTTTTTTTTATTATTGTTTCATTTTCATTGCTGGTATTCAGTCTGTGTATGTTTTCTATTTCCTCTTGCTTCAGTTTTGGTAGATGATATATTTCTAGGAATTTAACCATTTTTTGTAAATTGTCTAATCTGTGGCATATAATTTTTTCATATTTTCTTATAATTATATTTCTGTGATGTTGGTTGTCATTTCTCCTCTCTCATTTCTGATTTTGTTTGAATCCCTTCTCTTTTTTTTCTTTTTTTGAACTTTTTTTGATGAATCTGGCTAATGGTTTGTAATTCTATAGATCTTTTCAAGGAACCAATTCCTGGTTTTATTGATCTTTTTTTTTTTAATTTTTCCTTTTTCATTTATTTCTGCTCTAATTTTTATTATGTCCTTCCTTCTACTGTTTTGGGGTTTTGTTTGCTCTTTTTTAGCTCCTTTATGTGTAAGTTTAGGTTGTTGGAGAGTTTTCTTGCTTCTTGAGGCAGGCCAATATTGCTCTTAGAACCACTTTTGCTGAATTCCAAAGACTTTTGACCATTGTGTTTTCATTTTTGTTTGTACACATTATATACAGTAACTTTACAAGTATCTACATCATAGTCATTTGTTTTACCTGTACTTTCAAAATTTTGTCTAAAATAAATTTGGATTAAGTTAAACCACATACAACTACATTTCCCCTGTGAAAAACTCTACTACTAATTTTTGGAAAAAAAAATACTGTCTCTTGAGACTTCTGTGTTTTAAGATTAAAGAATCTGAAGCAGAAGAACTTTCCTCTAAAACAACTGGAAGTGTGTGTGTATGTGTGTGTGTGTGTGTGTGTGTGTGTGTGTATAGTTTAGCTAAACTACTCCATGCATGGCTGCCTTGGCAAGCATTTTGTTTGGCCACAACCCCTCATACAAGCACATGTGCTGGATAACAGTCTGCAGAATCACAAGCAACTGAGTTTCTTTATGACTTCCCCTGTAGCCTTTGTGATCATCAGTCTCTACTTCCTCCTAGGACCTCCCCTTAAGCGTCCCTTAGATTAGAAGATAGACAGCAAGGAAATAAGCAAATGTGGCAAGACTCACACTGAAGTTTTTTCATACAAGAAAAAGAATCGTGCAAGAACTGAGAAATGCAGGAGGAAATGAAGAGTAGAAAAGCAAAAAAATACATTGCTTCTCTCCCAACTCACTATTTCTCCTGTCCTCTTATATACAGTAATCTTATGGTTTATATAACTTTGATCTTATGGTTTATATAACTTCATAAATTAAGTGAAATTATCCTGAGACTCAGAGATCTTTTCCCAACTGCCAATGATGTATTTCCACCAGAACATCCCGGGCAGTTCAGAGTCATCCTGCCCAAAATTAGATTCATAATCTTTCCTCTGCAATCTTCTCCTTCACCTAAGGCTCCATATAACTTAAAGGCAGCATCACTTACAAAGTCACCTCCAGATTTAGTTTTCATTCTTCCTAACCCTTATAATAAATAAGACTTGTGGGTTTTACTTTCTAATTACTTTTGAAACAATCTCATCCTCTCCATTTCTACTCTCCCAGGATAATGATCACTTGTCACCATGGCTATTTTGATACTCTGCTGCTCCCCTTGGTCTGGTTTCTTTCCTAGAAATGATAGTAGTCACATTGCTGCCAGTTACTTTCCCAGCACTGATCTGATTATTCCTCTTTTATAATTAAAGCTTAGTTTTCCCAACTCCCATATTATAATGTAATTTTAGAATTAAGACCACTGCAGTGTGGACCACCAAGCTTCCCCAACTTCCTTAGCATTCATGTCCTTAACTGATCCTATATTCTAGCCATGTCAAATGACAGTTCTTAAACATCCAAGTGGCTACCATCCTCACACCTGAGGGTAAACAATTTGTTTGCTTTATGGTATCTCTTTATTAGGCTTTGCTTGTGAAATTGTATTCATTCTTGATCCAACACTCAGGAAAAAATTGTCTTTTTTTTTCTAAAAATTTTTTCCTAAATGCTGCCCATTTCCTATTTCTATTAAATCTTCTCATCTTAAATCTTATTGGTTTATTTCCCAAATCTGCAAAGTATACTGAAAAATGACAAGACATTGGGCTTTTCCCAAGAGAACTTACTTTCAACTCCTCTCTTTCACTTTATAATGATATGACCTTCGTGAAGGCATTGATCTCTGTGGGAGATTGGTATCTTCCTCTATTTACAAGAAAATTATATCTTTCAGGGGTAGTGAGATTAAATCTAGCATACAACATAAACCAGAAGTTGTTTAAGTATCATTTCATTTATTTAATAAGAAAAATAATCATAATAGAAACTAAAATAAAGAACTGATAAATGCATCAGATCTTGTCAAAAAGTGTTGAAATTTATGTGAATGTGCCATGCATGATTCTAAGATTTATCATTAATAACATTGTTAATATTTATAACAGCCTTATAAAATTGGCAATATTGTGACCCCCATTTTACATATAAGAAATTATAGATTTGTAACGGTTAACTTGCCTGATATCAAATAGCTTGTATATGGTCCAGCCAGGATTTGAACACAGGCACTCTGACTACAGGGCTCTATCTGGCCATTACATGCAAAGTTAAAATACGTTTGGAATCTGTGCTATTGTTTCCCTAAAATTATCCCTCTTTTTTATAATCTGCACAGATTTTGACTTTTGTCAGATTTTTTTTCTGCTATGACTACAGCTTTTAAAATTTAGATTTGATCTAAACCCCTTGCCCTTCCCAACACTAAAATCACTACAAACAGCATAAAGTGTTACCACTACCATGATTCATTCCTACCACTCCATTGATTCTACATGCCATTTCTACTGATTCTAACTTTCACTTAACAGTTTTGTGACCAGGAACTTCCACAAGAAGAGTCATTATTCCAATTTTTCAAAGGAACAAGACAGACAGTACTATTCTCATTTTTTTTTTTAGATTTTTAAAAAAAATTATTTATTTGACAGAGAGAGATCACAAGTAGGCAGAGAGAGAGAGAGAGAGAAGCAGTCTCCCTGCTGAGCAAAGACCCTGATGTGGGACTTGATCCCAGGACCCCAAGATCATGACCTGAGCTGAAGGCAACGGCTTAACCCACTGAGCCACCCAGGCACCCTATTCTCATTTTTTAAGTAAGTCAACTATAAGAAATATGCATTTAGTTTAATTCAGGTTTTTAAATTACTATCAAGTTCCATAAGGAACATGATTAATGCTTTGTGTAAGGCAAAGAGTTTCATTATTGGCTGCCTGTGAAAACAGCTCACATATATGCAATCATCCCTAATTAAGTTTTCCCTCATTTCTAAATTCTACTCTCCTACTTACCATACCCATGAAATTTATACTTGCATCTTCATACACCTTCCTCCAGGAAAAAAAAAAAAAAACCAGAAAACTCAGAGAGACAACTCTAGTTCTGCAGTAATGATTTGGCACTTTTTTTTTTTTTCATTTCTGATAGTTTGATATGATAAATCTAAATGCAAGATTTGATTTTAGTTCTAATTTTCAGTGTCAAATTTTTTCTGATTTTAAGAACTTTTCTTCATATCAAGATTCTTAGTAATTCATTGAGAATATAAAAAATGAAATAAAATATATGCTTGAGGCAGAAAATATTATCTTTTTGTGTTTTTTGGGTGAGGATAAATTTGTAGTAGAGATAATAACTGCCAATCCAAATAAGAATGTAAAGAGGTTATAAGGAAACCTATTAAGCCTTATTAAGGACACAAAAAAAACAATGTCTTAATGTTTTACAAAGGAAGAACAATTGATAGGCACAAAAAGAATGTAAAGGTAGAAATTCAAGCATTTATTTTCAGGTTTTCCTTTGGTTCCTACATACTCAGCTGTAACACTTGAAAGATTAAACCCCCTCAGGCAAACCAAACCAAGAAGGACAATATAATCCCTTGGAGAGCAGAGGTATCTGTATTACCTGATATTCTACTTTAGTCTTCTAATAACAAAGAAAAGGTATGGCATTTGTGACTCCAATTTAAAATTGATTCTGGATGTAAAATGATCCTAAGAGTCCAAGGACAGACAGAGTAGTGAATACAGCCCAGTGTGCTGGGTGTCAGCATTTCATGCTTTGTGGGAACTGATTGTAGGGAGAAAGAAGTTAAAGTTGTTCTATTCATCTATGTCATAGGATAAAATAACCTTTCAGTAATATCCTATTAATCCTGACAAGATTCTTCCAAAAATGTTTTAGAGAACTTAACAGAATTTAATATGGTCTAGTGAGCACAACTAGTAAACCCAAAGCATTAACTGTTGATAGTAGCATAGTTTCTATCATCTATTCTTGAAATCTGTGCAACAATAAGGCTGTTAGCCTATAGAGAAAATTGATAGCTTCTTTGCTGGTGAGAAAATAGATGCTCATAACTAAACCAAAAAAGTCACATAAACTATCTTGGTCTAAATTTAACCACTTGCCAGCATAATGAAATCATTATCCTTATTTACAGTTACTACCCTAGTGAGCAGAATATGCATGATCTGTTCTACTTGGACAGAATTCAAAATGCATTTTTTAGACAATGAGGTTTCAACATTTTTCCTATAACAAGAAAGACTCTTTCTCTAGTATTAAACCTATATGTTATCTAGTAGAAAATCTGTATGTCTCCTCTATTCTTTTTTTTTTTTAAAGATTTTATTTGCTTATTTGTCAGACAGAGATCACAAGCAGACAGAGAGGCAGGCAGAGAGAGAGAGAGGGAAGCAGGCTCCCCGACGAGCAGAGAGCTCAATGCGGGACTGATCCCTGGACCCTGAGATCATTACCTGAGCCGAAGGCAGTAGCCCAACCCACTGAGCCACCCAGGCGCCCCTGTCTCCTCTATTCTTCATCCATTAGTGGACCAAACAGATTATTTATTAGATAAGATAATCACTACTCTGAAAAGCATGAGTGTGGCTCCGGGGAAATAAGAACAGGTGATTATAATTTCAGAGTGAAGTTGAGGGTGAAGGGAGTAAGTGCATGTTCAGGACATCAGAGTGAGCTTAGGGAACGTTGTTGGTCCTCAATTCTTAGTAATATAGCAATTTTATAATACTTTGCAATTTGTATTATCAAAACAATGTCAGTTATTCAATTGCGTCAATTATTAAACAGATTTTATAGAGAAAAGGTACAAAGTTTTATATAGGGGTGAGGTGTTAAAGGATACAAAGTTTCAGTTATTCAAGATAAATCGATCCTAGATATGTGCTACACAGCATAGTACCTAAAGTTAAAAAAAAATACTATATTGACGCTTAAAAATGTGTTAAGAGGTAGATTATAAGTATCCTTCACAAAAATGATAACAATAAAGTAGGTGAAGGAAGCTTTTGACAGTGATGACTATATTTATGGCACAGATTGTGGTGATATTTCCATAGCTTATCTCCAAATTCACCAACTTGTATACAGCAAATATGTACAGATTTTTGTATGTCAATCACACCTCAGTAAAGGGTTATTATTATTGTTATTATTTTTACAGAGATAAGTCTTCAAAAGTTGTGTTCAAAGTAATTGTTAATTCCTTGGGATAAAAACCCAGTAGTGTAATTCCTGGGTCATAGGACAGCTATATTTTCAGAAATAGTGAAAAGAACATAGCACCCCAATGTTCATAACAGCAATGTCCACAATAGCCAAAATGTGGAAAGAACCAAGATGCACTTCAAGAAACAAATGCATAAATAAGACGTGATACATATACACAATGAAATATTACTCAGCCATTAGAAAGGATGAATACCCAACTTTTGCCTCAATTTGGATGGGACTGGAGATTATGGTAAGCAAAATAAGTCAAACAGAGAAAGTCAATTATCATATGGTTTCACTTATTTGTGGAACATAAGAAATAGCAAGGAGGACATTAGGAGAAGGGAAAAATGAAGGGGAAGAAATAAGAGTGGGAGATGAACCATGAGAGACTATGGACTCTGGGAAACAAAGAATTTTAGAAGGAAGGAGAGTAGGGAAACTGTTGAGCCTGGTGATGGGTAATAAGGAGGGCACAGATTGCATGGAGCACTGGGTGTTATATGCAAACAATGAATCATGGAACACTACATCAAAAAGTAATGATGTGTGGTGACTAACATCATAAAAATTTACTGGAAAAAAAACAAATAATTGTTGATTATAAAATAATTTTTATTTTTTAAAGATCTTCTTCTTCTTCTTCTTTTTTTTTTTTTGAATTGCAGAATTCCTCCCTTACATGTCTACACTAATTTATGTTTTATTTTTAAATGATCAGTGTTCTAAGTTGTCAAGAATGGATGGAGGCTCTTAGTGAGAAATTGGAATAAACTTGAATTTATATATAGTCACTACAAACAAGATGGGACATAAAATTGAGTCAGTTTTGTAATAGCTAATTCAGGAATGGTAATAATCTCAGCTCTGAGGGAGTTCAGAACATGCCACCTGAAAATATGCCACTCTGGCAAATTATTGTTTTGAGTAATAGTTGTTTAAAAACAGCAAATATAAGAAAATCCTTCCTTCTTTTCTTCTGACTTTCTTTTTCCCCTAAAATCAGGACATGCTCTTCTCATGGGAAACATGTCCTCCCTATACCAGAAGGAAAATAACATTCCTGTCATCAAGACGAGACATTGAGTAAGACCCAGAGAATCACATACAAACAGACTTTCTTAAAATAAATCTCTTCTTCCTTTTACCTGCGCACAAAGCTTAGTTACTTTTCCACCATTGCCTCTCTTTGTTCAACTTAAAAGCAAGTAGGTTTTCCAATTTGGGGGAAGTTTTCATTTATTATGAAGGCATCTGTGTCATATAAAGCTTTTTATCAAATATATGTGTATGTTTTTCTCCTTTTATCTATCTTGTATCAATTTAATTCTCAGGCCCAGCCAAAAAAGTAATAATAATATAAAGATAAAATTCTGCCTCCTCAGCAACTCCAATCTAAGCCAATTTCTAAAGTGGGTCAAGAAAAATATATAGGCTTTTAAGTATGTAAAAAAAAAAATAAAATTTTAAATGAAGATAATTAAAACCAAGTATGTAGATCAAATGACTGAACGCAAATAAACACAGGTATTAAGCAAGAACTGCATTTTTACAGATTGTGATTTACATTCGGTAAAGGGAACTACCAATAGGATCATTGGGGAACATTTCAAGTGTGATTAGAGACCTGATTACTTTTTTTTCATATTCCAAAGTATGATAGTAAGTTCCTTAAAGGAGCATAAAGGACCTAATAGTTAAAAACAAAATAAAATGAAACAACAGCAACAACAACAAAAACAAACTACAGAAAGTTTGTTCCCCAGTCCATACCCGTTCTATAGAAAAACAGAGTGGCTGATATAATTAGATTATAAATGGAGCAATATCTCCTAGGGCTCTGATATCATAATGAGGTGGGTCTCACCACCCTCAAGCTCTCAGAAACTGCCCTTGTCTCTCTGCCCCCACTCCTTTCACTCACCAGACTATTCAAACACAAGAATTTTATGTTGCATAAATTGATTTTACATTCTTTTTTTTTTAAGATTTTTATTTATTTATTTGACAGAGAGAGATTACAAGTAAGCAGATGGAAAGAGAGGGAAAATCAGGTTCCCCACTGAGCAAGGAGCCCGATGCAGGGCTCGAACCCAGGACCCCAAGACTATGACCTGAGCCGAAGGCAGAGGCTTAGCCCACTGAGCCAACCAGGCACCTTACATTCTCTTTTATAAAACATTTTGTACTATATTCTCTCATGTTAATAAAAGTGAAGGGACATTCAAATAGGTATAAATAGTATAAAAACCCATTTAATTGATAACAATTAATACTCCCAGATGCAGTATCTTTAAGATCCTTAAAATGTTTTCCAGAAGTACAAAGTCCTCTAAAATAATTTTAAATGCCAGGGAGTCTATAAATACTTACATATCAGTATAAATGGAAAATGTGTTCTTTTCCCCCTCACACACAGAGGGCTTGTTGTTTAGTGCAAATTTTCATGCCTACTCTCAGAGGTATTAATTTCATAGTTCTAGGGGAGAAATTAGCATCTTTATTTTTAATCTTTGACATTATAATTATTCCATGCCTAAGTGTGGACCTCCTTGCATTCATCTTGTCTGGAACTCTATTGGCCTCCTAAGCCTGGGTGTGTCTTTCCTTAGCTTAGGGAAATATTGAACTATTTTTTTTTTAAAGCTATTATTTCTTCAAATATGTTTTCTACCACTTTCTCTCTGTCTTCTCCTTCAGGGCCATGTTTGTTCACTTAATGTTGACCAAAAGATTCTTTAACCTATCCTCATTCCTTTTTATTCTTTTTTTTTTTTTCATTCTGTTCAGCTTGGGTGCTTTCCATTACCCCATCTTCCAGATCACTGATCCATTCTTCTGCATCCTCTAATCTGCTGTTGATTCCTTCTTGTGTATTTGTCACTTCTTTTGCTATATGCTTCCACTCTGATTAGTTCTTTTTTATATTTTCTTTTTGTTAAAGTTCTCACTGAGTCTATTCACTCTTCTCTCCAGTCTGGTGAGCATTTTTATGACCATGACTTTGAACCCTTTTTCAGATAAATTGGTTATCTTTTCATTGAGTTTTTTTCTGTTATTTTATCTTATTCTTTTGTTTAGATCATGTTCCTCTGTCTCTTCATTTTATTTGACTTTCTGTGTTTTTGTGAATTAGGCAGAATGGCTAAACTTGAAGCAATAGTCTTGTGTGTGGTTGTCCCCTATATAGACTGTGTGTGCCTGGTGACTTTGGCTGACCTTGCTGAAATTGTGGTTGGTATGAACTGCAGGTCCTGTGGCACTATGTGCTGGGGCCTCCCTGTTAGGACAGGCACAGCTGAAGTGGGTATAGGCCTGGGTGATCCTGGGGCTCTCTGTGTTGAGGGTGCCTTGGTAGGGCAGATAAAGATAAGTGGGTACTAGCCGGGGGGGTGTGTCCCATGGCTCTTTGTATTGAGGATACCCTGGGGAGATAGTTGAACTGAAGTGGGTGCAAGCTGGGGTGTCCTGGGGTGCTCCTTGCAGACGATGCCCTGGTGGGGCAGGAGTTGAAGCTGTCATGGGCTGAAGGGCGAGGTCCCCAGGGTGCAATAGGAAAATATTTTTGATACGAAAATAATCATGATGCTAATGATGATGGTTGAAGATGTGGTCAGGATAGTTTTGATGATAATATTAAGAAAGGTCCTACTCTACAGAATGGGAAGCTCAGACAGGCTGGCATTTTATGTCAGGATAAAGGCAACATCATATAAATATCTAAACTCCTGGCAGATGTGTCACTTCAAGCTGCCAATTTTGGAGCAGGTGCACATAAATAAGGGACAATATAGAAATGGCTTCCAATCAAGTTCCTGAAGCACTACTGTTGCAGCCATTTAACTTTCCCATAGTTTTATCTCAGAAGTTGTCAGGAGAAATAGATTGCTTTCTGTGCCTTGTAACTGAAGAGAAGCATTTATAGTGAAGCATCCCAAAGGTGAAGCCTTCATATTCAGTTTCAGTTTGGAGAGGAAATCCAAGTGAGGCCAATATATGATTATCATGAGAGAAAAAGAGAGAATAATAACAATTTTTATTCACCATGTGTTTACTATCTGCTGGTCTACAGCACTGAGCTAGGAATTTTGTATATTACCTCAGTGAAACTTCAGAGAAATGCTTTCAAGCGGATAATGTTACCATCATCATCATCCCCATTTTTAAAAGAATAACCCAAAGCACAAGCAACTTAATAGCTTGCCCAAGGTCACACAGCTGGTGAGTGACAGAGCCAGAAAATGACAAAAGAGACCATCTGACTCCAGATGTCATGCTCTTAGCAGCCAGACTATATTGCATGTGTTTAATGACATTTATTCACACAATCACTTCTCATTTTTCCCCCTCTTATTAGCTTCAGGAGAAAAAGAGAAAACTCATTTTCTGCATTCTCTTTTCCTTTTTTTATTCTTTTTTCTTCCAGAAGTTTTTAGGCTCCCACTTCAAAGAACCTAGGTTAAATAAAACTCTCTAATCTTTAAATTTCATTCTTTTCATATGTAGCTAATATATAACACAAACTACTTAGAGCTTATAGAGACAGCCCCTCTCTACAGACCAAAATAAAAACTTAACAAAAGAAATATAATCTTCACTGGAAATTTTTCTCAATACTTAGAAGTAATATTTAAAAGACTGTGGCAAATTGACATAGAAGAGAAGACACATAGAATATGTTATATTTAATTGATGATTGGATTCAATGTGGGAGAGGAATGAATCTCATATATCTCCTGTTTGTGAAAGGGCCTGAGGCAGAGATCAAATTAACAAGTGACAGTGTTTTATCTGTTACCCAAACACTTAATTGTAACAATTTAATGATGTAGTTGCACTCATAAACTCTCGGTTAGGAGCTTTTAAATTTCTGCATTTAATTTAATTCATGAAGAAGATATTCCCCAAGCACATGGTAATGTGAAAAATCATGCCCTTAATTGTAGAAAAAATGAAAGATAAGTCCTTAAAGAGATAGCAGTTTGCAAGAGAGAATGAGGAATATTTAGTGAATCAATAAGTGGGCATGAAGGAAGTTTTAGCAGAATGGTACCATGTTTGCTCTGAAGATAGCTTGCATGCCAATCATAGATTTCCATAGTCAGTACTTCACAAATTTCAAATACTTTTAATCCTCATTTCCATGGAGAAAGATTTTCAGTTTCTTAAAATTTCAAACACATTTTTGTAAGATATTGGAAAGTTCAAAGAAAAATGAGAGACTCTAATGCATGTTAATACAATTCTATCTTTTAAAATATCTTCACCATAAAGTATGTATTGCAAGTCAGGTTTCCCAGGAAGTGGCCCCTAAAGTAAAGGTTAGTGTGACAGATATTAATTATTCAATAGTCTCAGGATTCACACCTGTGGTTAATTTCAAAATAAGCAAAATGAATATTGATTTTTATAGTAACATTCTTATGCAATATGAACTGGGCTTTGTCTTGGAATTTATTACTTAATAAATCTATATAATTTTTCATAAGTCATTTATGATCTCAATGAATTATTTTTCCATTTAAGTTCTGTGTTAAAGAACTGAATGACTGCCTCACTTCAAACGCTGGGAAGAACAACTCTGGGAAGGAACTGCCAAGTCATTGTCTCTGCAGCCAAGGGTTATGTAGGCTTCTGCCTTCTGGGAGGCAAGACCAGCCTGGTAGGTGAGGCTGTCTTGTCTGGCCCAAGACAAGCAGGATCTGCGGGTTTGATGTCCTGATAGCACAAAGGTTTCAAATGTTTATTTGCAGTAAACCTTCCTAATTTTGGTTAATTAAAATGAAAATAAAAAGGGGTGCCTGTGTGGCTCAGTCAGCTTAGTGTCTGCCTTCGCTCACATCATGATCCTGGGGTCCTGGGATCTTGCAAGGCATCTGGTTCCCTGCTCAGTTGGGAGTCTGCTTGTCCCTCTCCCTCTGACCACACTGCCCACTCATGTTCTCTCTCTCACCCACACTCTCTCTCGAAAATAAGTATTTTTTAAATAAAATTACATTAAATTAAAATGAAAAGTTCTCCATTAAGATTCCTTCCAAAAGGAATTTAAGCAAAAATGTTAACAAATTAAAGTAGTTTCAGGGTGTCTAGGTGGTTCATTCTTAAGTGTCTGCCTCAGCTCAGATCATGATCCCAGGGTCCTGCGATCAAGCCCCACACTGGGCTTCCTGCTCAATGAGAAGCCTGCTTCTCCCTCTCTGGCTTCCCCTGTTTGTGTTCCTACTCTCACTCTCTTTCTCTCTGTTTAATAAGTAAATAAAATCTTAAAATATATATACATAAAGTAGTATCTATAAAACTTGACTAGAATAGTATGAGTATTATGAAATATATAAATTTCAAAAGAAGCATACATGTTTAACTGAAAATAATTTTAGAGTATCCTAGAATTTTAAAATGCAGAAAGTTGCCATAACTATTACCATATTATCTGAGCACCTCTCATTCCAAGGGAAAAGAGTGATCAGATTTGGGTAGCACATATGTTCATTGTCTGGTCTATACTTGCAATAGCTGTCAAATGGGAGAAGCAGAGAAAATATCTATCAGAAGCCAACAATTATTTTCTTCTCCACTTGGCACAGTATCTGGGTCATTTATTTAGAAAGCACCCTATTGCTTTTGACATCTTGTGCTCTGTAGGCATCCTGTGTCCCTTAATTTCTCAGAGGGAAACTTGGAGGACAGTTAGTACCATTCAGCCAATTATTTCAGAAAAAAGTAGAAACAGGGATGGGTCATTTACCATTCCTATGTTCCTATTATCCCAAAATGAATATTTTTAATGAACTTTATTTTATCTTCTGATTCATCATTTGTGATTGGCGTATATGCATCTTTTATAAAATGAATAGTTATTAAGAAATTGAACTAGTACTGCAATAATGATAATTATCTTCACTATTTTCATGACTCAGCAAATCATTTTGACTTAAGATATTACATATCCTTTACACTTGCAGTAAATCCTTTCTTAGAATGTCTTATTCCCGTAGGATAATTACTGCAGAATTTTTTTATTATAATATTGATTCTAATCTTACAGGAACCTTAAAAACTCAGTCTTATGGTAATACATTATTTTAGCACTCCTTTCCTGTTAACTCTCATCTCATTGAAAGCCATTCTCTTTCCTTTGAGTTAAAATACATATGCTCTTAAATATTTATATAAAATTTATCTTAGGTGTGTAAGCACAAAAAATGAAAAGAAAAAGAAAAAAAACACCCCAAAAGTGAATCTTTAACAAATCTCTGTCTCTGAAAATCCAAGGCCAATTAATTATGCTATATTAATATTGATGTTGTAACAGGTATCTATGATATTTTACTTCTATGAAAATGACATAAACTTTTATAGTACACTACCTTTATTCTCTTGTAAAATTCTCAAATTCTATTTTTTTTTTCTTTCCTTTTGATATTTTTGTTACTGGTGTGAGAGCCTGTGTTGTGTGAATGGAGGTCTCAGTCAGGGATTCCTGTTCCAATAAAGACAGCCAGAAGGGAAACAACAAGCAGGAAGAAGTTCATTAAAGCGAAAAAAGTACAGTCTCAAGGTGGACAAGCAGACAGCTTCTGGGAAATGACTCCTGGGTTCAGGATTGGGTATTACTGGGTCTCTTTGGTCTGGGAGTAATGAAGTTTTAGTTTTATAAATGAGGTTCAGTGGTGTGGAGTCCAGAGCCAATGACCAAGAAAGAATTCTTTTTTTTTTTTTTTTTTTAAGATTTTTTTATTTATTTATTTGACAGAGAGAAATTACAAGTAGGCAGAGAGGCAGGCAGAGAGAGAGAGAGGAGGAAGCAGGCTCCCCGCCGAGCAGAGAGCCCAATGCGGGACTCGATCCCAGGACCCCGAGATCACGACCCGAGCCGAAGGCAGCGGCTCAACCACTGAGCCACCCAGGCGCCCAGAATTCTTGATGCATCTTTGGTGCAAAATGGTGGTTTATTAAAGCACAGGGATAGGACCTGTCAGCAGAAAGAGCTGCCGGCCCAGGGTTGTGAGGGGTGGCAGGTTCTGTAAGATGGGGTTGGCAGCAGTAAGGAAAAAGGGATGCTTCAATAGAACGTTCATATGCTAAAGAGGACCTACAAGATACTTGATACCAGAGGCCTTCCCATTTTCAAGGTCATTTCTCCCTTCTTAGGAAGCTATTAACATTATAATAGTTGAGAGATTCCTAAAGAATGTCACATATGTCCCATCCAGGGGAAGGTTGCAGGGTGTCAACTTCTGCTTTGTCCTCAGCCAGCCTTCTATTCCCTCATCAGGAAGAGTTATGGGGTACCGTGGGGTTGTGTCTAATGGAGGCTTCCAATCATTTGGGGGACTCTTTCCACAGGCCCCAGGGGGGAGCCTGTATTTTTAAACACACAAGGCTTGTACCAGATGGCTTGTGGCAGTCTTTCTCTGCGGGAGGTGTAGGGTTGGTGGAGGCTATACCCTCAATGCATATCTGAAAAATGAGTCTAGGGTTTACCCTGGGGCAGAGGTGGAAGAGGAGAGGCAGGCTTGGCATTTGAGGCTTTTGATCTGGACCTGCCCCCTACAAAGGCCTTGGAAGACACAAGTTCAGGAAGTTGTACTCCAGGGCTTTTAATGCACAGCTTATTTATCAGGGGCCTTGTCTCCAGCTCTTGTCTGTATGGTTTCCCTTAAGGATTTAGGATTCTGCCCTGAGTATTCCTTTCACTGCTCAGGTCTAGCTTCTCCCTAACACTTTTAGGGGCACCAAGAGAAGAAACACCTCTAACAGTTTGTGGAATTAGGCAACACACCAATATAGTTCTTCCTTATTCTCTAAGAATTTTGGAGAAAAGTTTCTTGCAAGTTACAGACAGTCTGGGAGCACTTAAAATATTACCCTGTACCTTTCCTTTTACTTGCATAGTTAATGTTAAACAGAACAAAAAGCAATTTTCTTTAAGTAAAAAATAAGTTTATTCGAGAATAGTGGAGCAGTTGCAATTTGGGACAAATAAGCTATGGTGAACCACAGGTAAATCTGAAGAGACAAAGGGAAGTTCAGCTTGTACTGGGTTTAGGAGAAAATTGGCAACGGTTTTTTTGAACAAAAATTTATTGCAGGCAAACAAGTGTTTGAGGATGTAGCAGTTTCTCATTGGCTGGATGGGTTGGGTGCTGTTGTAGGGAGGGAGCAAATGTCTTTCTTTTCCTTATAAGAGAAAATAAAATTCGTATGTGAAAAATATGATCCCTTGTTGAAATAATTCTTAGCTTCTAACTACTGTTTATCCTAACTAGAAGAAGTGGTATGCCGAAGAAGGAGCTCCCCCTTCAGGGCTGACTCAACTTTAAATTAAGTTTCCATTTATTATTTATTATTTAGTTAGTTTCACGATAGGTTCTAGAAACTCTGTGGGGAGAAAAATTGAAATTAGACTCTGTATTGGCTTCCTCATGATACAATAACAAATGGCCAGAAATTCAGAGACTTAAACTAAAACGAATTTATTATTATATAGTTCTGGCTTAATAGGTCAGAAGTTTGATGTGGGACTCACTGGACTAAAATCAAGTTATCTACAGGGCTGATTTCCTTTCTGGAGGCTCTAGTATTGGGTCCCCAATGTAGGCTCCCCCAATAATGGGTCTGTGATTAAAGGAGCAAGACTGATACAAAGCGAAGGTCAAACAAAGCTTTATTTTGCACCAAGCATTGAGAATCAAACCAACTGGCTGGGGCCACGCCTTTTACAGAGAGTGTGACCCCTCCCTGCCTCACAGACTAACTTTTATAGAGCAAAGGCCATGTGGTTGGTCCTGGCCACACAGAGGTGGCGAATGAGATTGTAACACACAGAGAAAGCTGCACAGTCACGTTAGGTCACACACGGGTGGCCAGCTGAACTACAATTCACCCCATAGTAGACATTTGCATTAGCCTATCACCTTGGTGAGAATTGGCCCCCCAAAAGGCGGGGCCAACACTCCTTGGTAGCTAGGGAGACAGTATGCCCACTTTACTGATTGGATGTCTCCACCTGACCAGACTCATCCCTGCATTCAGGCTGTTATCTCCACCTGACCTGACCCACCCTTGTATTTGGGCTTTGTTACCTGGGACTGGTTTCCAAGACTTGCTTTTAAATAAGTTCAGGGGGCGGGTAGGTATCAATTTAAGTTTTCCTGCATAAACAACAAAATGGCTGTTCAACCGAGGTGGGGCTGCTCTGGCTAAATAGGCCCTTACACTAGGGTAAAACGTTTCCTTTCTTGTCTGGTTTCCAGAGGGTGTTTGCATTCCTCAGCTCAGGTGTGCATTTACAATGCCAGCATCACATCACAATACTCTCCTCTGCGTTCCTCTTCCACGTTGAAGATTCCTGTGAGGAATCTTGTGATTTCATTGGGTCCACATGGATAATCCAGGATAACATCCCTATTTTAAGATAGCCTCTTTAGCAACTTTAATTCTATCTGTAATCTTAATTCCTCTTTTGTCATGCAAGGTTAAATGTTTACAGATTCCAGAAACTCAGAAATGGACATCTTGGGAGGAAAGTGGGGAGGGGCATTATTTGTCTACTGCCATTTAAAAAAAAATTATTGATTTATTTGAGAGAAACCCAAGCTGTGGGGTGGTAGGGTAGGGAAGGCAAGAGAGAGAAGCAGATTCCCCACTGAGCAGGGAGCTGGACATGAGGCTTGATCCCAAGACCCCAGGATCATGATCTGAGAAGGCAGATGCTTAACTAACTGAGCCACCCAGGTACCCATGTCTACTACCATCATATTTAAGTTTTGTAATGCCTTTGAAAGACTGGGGAACTCTAAGGAAATCTGTATCAGAATGAAAAATACTAAGTTACTGGGAAACCACCATACCATGAGTGGGGAAATTGTTTTATGGAAAGGCTGAGTGATATTCAGTCTCAGAGAAAAAAGAGACAAAAGTCTACTTAAAAGAGAAAAAAAGTCTATTTAAAAGAAAGAATCTTATCAGTAATATTTTAGGCCTCAGAGATCCTTTGTATCACACTACACATGTACATTTCTTTACAAATAAATATATCATAAACCTTGCATATTGCAGATCTGTCACTCAGCGTCTGGCCCTCAATGCTTGCACATTTTGAGGGTGTAGCTTAAAAACCATGCCATTTGGGATTCAGGACACATCTCTTGTAGAATACAACTTAAACAAAAGTTAGCCATGTTGACATATTAAGTCAGTTTTGGTTTGGGCCAGTGTCAATATTCAAAAACAGATACTTTTCTGGAATGTAGGAAGGACTTGGAAATCACAGATTCTTAAGGGGATAAAAAGGCAAATTACTAGCATGTGAATTTTCTCCTCCTAGCACAAAAGCAAAAGATATTGTCCTGCTGAAGCCTCATATCTGAGTAGTGCTGAGGATCTATTCCCTGTTTCATTTTGTGTTCAGATGCAGCTTTAATTCTGTTTCATACTTCCAGAGATACTCACAAATTAGCAAGCTTTTTGTAACGGTTTCACAGGTGGCCAAGGATCACAGCCTATTATTATTTACAGAAGCATACCTCTTAAGATAGTAAGACTGAAAATTTCATTTAAGTTTGCTAGCTGGGTCATAACTGTTAAATATTTAGGCATACGGTATCTAGGGTCCATTTGTACAGATGACCCCTCAAATATCAGGGGTCCAAACACTGGTCCGAAAGATGAGCTTTTGAAAAACCTTCTTATAAGAAGTAGAGAGAATTCTCCTAGGAATAGAAGGAACGGAAGCTAAGATCAGAAATCAGAGGAAACGAAAGAGCAAGGAGGTCAAAATACATTGAAGTTGAGGGCTTTCAAACTTTGTGCAGCGACATTAATTTTATATGAGAAAGTCTTATCCACCTTAAATTGTTAAAAAGAAAGTGACTTTGCTGACTCTAGAACTACAGCATTTGTAGGTGGTGAAGAAAAAGGAATTTACATAAGCAACTCAGAAAATAATATTTTGACTATCAGATTCATGACTATCAGACAGTCAATTGACTACCTGATGCTTTAGAGCTAGCACCAATCGGATTTACCACAAACCTAAATTTTTATGCTATTTTTAATCACATTTATTTACCTGACACACATTTATTATTTATATTAAGGAAGGGGAAAAAAAGCCGGCATACGCCAAACACTTGTTTTGAGTTAGGTGTTGTGCAAAGGACTAGAAGCTTTGTAACATTACTCTGAAAGATTTGTTAGTATTCCAGATCTTATTGGTGGGGAAACTGAGGCTGGTAAATAAAGAATCCAGATTACCTGATTCCAGAGTGTGTGCACTTAAGCCCTCCTCCGCCTCCTTCTCAATCCTCATTAGCTACATACTCTGACAAGCTGTGTCTGCCCTATTCAGTCAGGGCATTCTCCTTGGCTACAGTGATTCTATGTCTCTGTAAAAACAGTTGCATTGCCCACTTGTCTGCTCTAGCACTTAATTTTCAATGTTGCCTCTACCTTTCCTCTCAACAAGGATTTGGATGATAAATCATATGGCAAGTCTAAATTCTTCATCAACATCTATACCTTTTACACCTTGATATTGTGAGGTACCTTGCCCATCCAACATCAGTTAGAAGTCCTCCTTCTCTTCATGAAATTAGTGTCTTCATCTTTTTCAGTAGAGAGCTTGGCCAAAAATTTTCATAGGTTATCCTTGATTTATAAGAATAAGAAATAACATAATAAAATTTTTCTCCAAATTTTTATTTAAATTCTTGCTAGTATAATATTGCTTTCAGGAGTAGACTTTGGTGATTCATCACTTGCATTTAACACCCAGTGCTCATCATAACAAGTGCCCTCCTTGATACCCATCCCCCGTTTAGCCCACCCTCCCCAATTTATATCATAATAAATTTAAAAGTAATCTTTGGAAGTGTAAAATAAGAGTGCTTCACTAAACAGTATTTTAAAAATAATTTCCCAATTCCATGTTTCTCTATAGTTCATCTTAACTGTAATCATAATAAGGACTTTTACCCCAAACACACCCACATATAAAAATTTAAGATTTCGGGGTGCCTGGTTGGCTCAGTGGGTTAAAGCCTCTGCCTTTGGCTCAGGTCATGATCCCCCAGTCCTGGGATCGAGCCCCACATCAGGCTCTCTGCTCAGCAGGGATCCTGCTTCCTCCTCTCTCTCTGCCTCTCTGCCTACTTGTGATCTCTGTCAGATAAATAAATAAAATTAAAAAAAAATTAAGATTTCTACATGGCATTATTTTTTGTTCATTTACTTACTCACATATTATCTTCTTCCAAAAACATTTTAAAGTAGGTTAAAACAAATGATAGTCACAATTAGATGATTAAAACCAAATGAGAGAAATAAAAGGAATGCCCAAAATAAACAAATATGAGATTATAGTGAGAATCAGGGTCAAAATGTTTACTGTGTTTGATCTTTAAACTAATTCTTAACTTTCTACCAATTACAATTAAAAAAAAAAAAAGGAGGGAGGTGGTAGGGGAGAGAAAGAGAAGTTAGAGATTTGCGAAAAATGGAGAAATGTAACAGTTCTGTTTGAGAAAAAAAGGTTTTTTTAATATTTTATTTATAAATAGTTTATTATAAGACATAGAATGGTATAATAGAAAATACTTTCAACAGTGTTTTTTTTTTTTTTTTTTTTTTTTTTTTTTAATTTATTTAGTCAGAGAGAGAGAGCGAGAGCGAGCACAGGCAGACAGAGTGGCAGGCAGAGTCAGAGGGAGAAGCAGACTCCCCGTGGAGCAAGGAGCCCGATGTGGGACTCGATCCCAGGAGGCCGGGATCATGACCTGAGCCGAAGGCAGCTGCTTAACCAACTGAGCCACCCAGGCGTCCCTCGACAGTGTTTTTATAGCAAATACAAAAGGTTATTTCACATGAGTCATACTTGGAAGTTGGATCTGATTGATTTATGTCATTAAACACTATTTAGGATTTTATTTATATTTTTGATTCTTCATCAAAGCTAATGGTGGACTGAGTATATTCTACCTCACTCAAAAATGCTTGTTGGAATGACTTGAACTCCAGAGATAGGCATCTGCAGCTAATCAGTGGAAAGGATCACTGATAAAAGATGCTTCCTTAGCAGAAAATATAAGTAGATCCCAGTGGTTCCTGAAGAACCCTTTTTGATCTTTCTCTTTATTTGCCTTCTGAGCATGTTGGGGATCATCCACCACCCAAATATAATGTAAGAAATATCAGTTCTTTCTCCAGCTCAGAGAAAAGAATTCACAGTGTGGAAACAGCTGAAAATGCACATTTAGAATATTGCTGCAATGCAAATATTCCATGAGATGATTTTTGTTTTTTTAATTCTATGAGGTGATGTAGAAAACAAAGGCAAAAGAAATAGAAACAAACAAACAAATAAATAAATAAAATTCTTTACAATGTACAGCCCATTGACAAGTGCTTGGGACAGGGAGAGTGACCTTCCTCATGGAGTTCAACTGCCTCAATGTTAATACTGTGCTGAAGGCAAAAAGGCACCCTTAGCTTGACATTAGCCAGAGCTCCAGGCTCCTGTGGTGCTCTTCAACATATACAAATCCCTTTGGAAACTTCCTTTGTCTCTACCCTCCCCACCCCAAGGATATATGTTATATGTTTCAAACACATGGCAAACTGATGCACATCTGAAGGGTCTCATCACTAAGGTTTACTAGACAGTAATAAAGTACCTTATCCAAGCAATAGCTGTCCCCTCAAGATCCTGGAAACCTTGCTTCCAAGTTCCTCAGAGACTTATGCTATCACTAATCACCTCCCAGCTTAAAAGTGTATAACTAGCCACTCCTTACAACCCCAGGGTAGCTCTTTCTGCCCACTATTCTGTCCCCCTTGGTTCCCGAGCTTTAATAAACTGCCTTTTTGGCACCAAAGACATCTCAAGAATTCTTTCTTGATTGTTTGCTCCCAGAAACCAACATTTCACATCATGAAGGACTGATCAATACCATATGATTAAATTATCTTGAATATGTATAATTCACTTTTTAAAAAGATTTTATTTATTTATTTATTTATTTATTTCGCAGACAAGAGATCACAAGTAGGCAGAAAGGCAAGCAGAGAGAGAGGAGGAAGCAGGCTCCCTGCTGAGCAGAGAGCCCAATTCGGAGCTCGATTCCAGGACCCTAGGATCATGACCTGAGCCGAAGCCAAAGGCTTTAACACACTGAGCCACCCAGGCATCCCTATAGTTCACTTTTTAATATGATAAAATATTGTTTCACTTCTGAGTTATTAAGTAATAGTAAAAAAAAACAAAACAAAACAATAAATCATAGAAAAAAAGTAGGTCAATGTGGAGACTAGGTATTATATATACAAAGCTCATAGGGAATATAAATAAGAGGTATTAAACAAGTGAATATAATTATTTGAATCAATTAGATTACCTTTTAAAAACTGCTTTCATGGGGCACCTGGATGGCTCAGTGGTTTAAACCTCTGTCTTCATCTCAGGCCATGATCCCAGGATCCTGGGATCTAGTCCCACATTGGGAAAATCTCTGCTCAGCAGGGGCCTGCTTCTCTCTTTCTGCCTGCCTCTCTGCCTACTTGTGATCTCTGTCTGTCAAATAAATAAATAAAATAAAATAAATGCTTTCACTGTATCTGGAAAAAATTTGCTTTGCCACTTAATCTCTGGTAGATTGTAAAAGTGACATTTTCCTCCCAGAATAAGAAAATAAAGAAAACACATGAAACTTCCAAATTGAAAATGTTATCTCATGATCAACATTTTATTATACAATTTTAAAAAAATATATCTCTTAAGAAATTGTTTCTATATATTTTTTAAAGATTTTATCTATTTATTTGACAGACAGAGATCACAAGGGCTGAGAGGCAGGCAGAGAAAGAGAGGAGGAAGCAGGCTTCCTGCTGAGCAGAGAGCCCAATGTGGGGCTTGATCCCAAGACCCTGGGATCATGACCTGAGCCAAAGGCAGAGGCTTTAACCCACTGAGGCACCCAAATGCCCCAAGAAATTGTTTCTGAACTTAAATCTATTTTTACAGATATTTCACTCTGGGAAATAAGTAAATTATTACCTAATGTATTTTTCTTAAGTGAAATATTTTTCAATTTATAGGTTTTAGTGCTTACCAAGAATATAATCAATATGCCCATTTAGATATGACTTCAATACAATTCAATTATATTTAAAAATAATTTTAAAAAATATTTTATTTATTTATTTGACAGAGATCACAAGGAGGCAGAGAGGCAGGCATTCATCCTTTCTAACGGAGGCATAATACTCCACTGTGTATATGGTCGGTATCTTCCTTATCCATTCATCCGTTGAAGGGCATCTTGGTTCTTTCCACAGTTTGGCAACTGTGGCCATTGCTGCTATGAACATTGGGGTACAGATGGCCTTTCTTTTCACTACATCTGTATCTTTAGGGTAGATACCCAGTAGTGGAATTGCAGGGTAATAAGGTAGCTCTATTTTTAATTTCTCTAAGGAATCTCCACACTGTTTTTCAAAGTGGCTACACCAACTTGCATTCCCACCAACAGCATAAGAGTGTTACCCTTTCTTCACATCTTCTCCAACACTGGTTGTTTCCTATCTTGCTAATTTTGGCCATTCTAACTGGTGTAAGTTGGTATTTCATTGTGGCTTTGATTTGAATCTCCCTGATAGCAAATGATGATGAATATTTTTTCATGTGCTTCTTAGTCATTTGTATGTCTTCTTTGGAGAAGTGTCTGTTCATGTTTTCTGCCTTTTTTTTTTTTTTTTTTTTAACGTGATTATCTGCTTTGTGTGTGTTGAGTTAGAGGAGTTTTTTTTATAGCTCTTGGATATCAGCCCATTGACTGTAGTGTCATTTGCGAATATCTTCTCCCACTCCACTCCATGGGTTGCTTTTTGTTTTGTTGACTGTTACCTTTGATATGCAGATTTTGATCTTGATGAAGTCCCAAAAGTTTATTTTCACTTTTGTTCCCTTTGCCTTTGGAGACGTGTCTGGAAAGAAGTTGCTGTGGTTGATGTTGAAGAGGTTACTGCCAATGTTCTCCTCTATGATTCTGATGGATTCCTGACTCATGTTGAAGTCTTTTATCCACATCAAGTTTATCTTTGTGTATGGTATAAGAGAATGGTCGAGTTTCATTCTTCTAAACATAATTGTCCAATTTTCCCTGCACCATTTATTGAAGAGACTGTCTTTTTTCCACTGTATAGTTTTTCCTGCTTTGTTGAAGATTAGTTGACCATAGAGTTGAGGGTCCATATTTGGGCTTTCTGCTCTGTTCCACTGGTCTATGTGTCTGTTTTTGTGCCAGTACCATGCTGTCTTGGTGATCACAGCTTTGTTGTAAAGCTTGGAATAAGGCAACATGATGCCTCAGTTTTGTTTTTCTTTTTCAACATTTCTGTAACAATGCAGGTCTCTTTGGGTTCCATACAAATTTCAGGATTGCTTTTCCAGCTCTTTGAAAAATGCTGGTGGAATTTTGATCGGGATGGCTCTAGGCAATATAGACATTTTAACAATGTTTATTCTTCCAATCCTTGAGCATAGAATGTTTTTCCATCTTTTTGTGTCGTCTTCAATATCTTTCATGAGTGTTCTGTAGTTCCTCAAGTACAGATCCTTTACCACTTTAGTTAGATTTATTCCCAGGTATCTCATCGTTCTTGGTGCTATAGTAAATGGAATCAATTCTATAATTTCCATTTCTATGTTTTCATTGTTAGTGTGTAAGAAAGCAACCGATTTTTGTACATTGATTTTGTATTCCGCCACATTACTGAATTGCTGTATGAGTTCTAGTATTTTGGGGGTGGAGTCTTTTGGGTTTTCCATATAAAGTATCATGACATCTGCGAAGAGAGAGAGTTTGACTTCTTCTTCAATTTGAATACCTTTTAATTTCTTTTTGTTGTCTGATTGCTGCTGATAGGACTTCTAGTACTATGTTGAACAAGAGTGGAGAGAGTGTTGTCATCCTTGTCATCCTTGTTTCTTGTCATCCTTGTCATGTTCCTGATCTCAAAGGGAAGGCTGTCAGCTTTTCCCAATTGAGGATGACATTCGCTGTGGGTCTTTCATAGAAAGATTTTATAAAGTTGAGGAATGTTCCCTCTATCCCTATACTTTGGTATAGGGATCCTTTGGTTCGTTTTAACCACGAACGGATGCTGTAACTTGTCAAATGCTTTTTCTGTATCAATTGAGAAGACCAGGTGGTTCTTCTCTCTTCTCTTACTGATTCATTCTATCACATTGCTTGGTTTGTGAATGTTGAATCACCCTTGCATCCAATGGATAAATCCCACCTGGTCATGGTGGATAATCTTTTTTAATGTACTATTGAATCCTTCAGCTATGATCTTATTGAGAATCTTAGCATCCATATTCACAGATATTGGTCTGAAATTCTCCTTTTTGGTGGGGTCTTTGCCTAGTTTGGGAATCAGGGTAATGTTGGCTTGATAAAAAGAGTCTGGAAGTTTTCCTTCTGCTTCAATTTTTTGAAACAGATTCAGGAGAATAGGTATTATTCCTTGATCATGAGTGCATATATGTGAATGACAGGCAAAAGCAAATAGACTATAGGTTAAATCAAACATGTTCATTCTTACATACAGATCAAATTTATATGACTCTATAAGATGCCAAGTATTTATAGTTAATATAATAATTATAGCTGTAGTTTCAAAAATAATTGAAATACACAGTAAAAAAAAATATCAACTAATCAAAAACTCTTCAAATTTCCCATACACTTAACTAAGCATGCAATAGGGTATAATAGTAGGGAAGTTATTAAAGTCTATTAGCAAGGCTTAGCACATATACTTCTACTTAGTAAGTTTTCTATAATAATAATAATAATAGTTTTTTCAAGCTCCATTATGTTCTGGGCATCATATACTATATAGAAAAACATGTTTAAAAATCAGCTCTTTGGTCACATCCATATCTGGTCTCTTACTGACACAATATTTTTAAGAGTTGTTCTATTCTTGGGAACCAAAAGGAAGAAAACATATTCTCACAACCATAGAAAGTCACTAATTAGAGCTGACAGGCTACAGGACAATAAGTTCATCTCAATTCTGTAGGCACCTTTTATTTCACAAATTTTTTGTTTGAACTTAAGTGGTATGCAGAAAGAATACAGATGATGGTCAATATGTCAATCAGTGTTTGAATGCTGACTCTTTTGACACAATTAACATATTCAATTCTTGGTTCCAAAAGAAGAGATCTATATGGATCAGAAGAAAGACAAATCATGGTTGAAAAGAATCGGCACTCCCCTCCTCTCAAAAATCTAGATAGGGGCACCTGGGTGGCTCAGTCGTTAAGCATCTGCCTAAGTAGGATCGAGCCCCATATAGGGCTCCCTGCCTGGTGGGAAGCCTGCTTATCCCTCTCCCACTCCTCTGCTGTGCTCCCTCTCTCTCCCTGTGTCACTCTCTGTCAAATAAATTTAAAAAAACCATCTCTAGATAATAGGGGATAGATGATACAGCTGCAAAACAATAGGTGACTCATACTTTGGGAGGCCAATAAAACCACAGGTTTAGGAACTTCAGCTCTTTTGCTTTGATTCTATAGAAATATTTCATCTGAATTCTTTAGAAATGTTCACTTTTAAATTTTCAACTGTCATAGATGTGTCAAAAGTAACCAGAGGAACATCAGAAGTTAAAATCCCTAAAACCTAAGGAAAATTCTACAGACTGTTCCAGATTTAAAGTGCTCAACTACTTTTTTTTTTTTTTTTAACTTTACCATGGTGTAAAAGTGATAAGCATTCAGTAAAAACTGTACTTTGAATTTTGGATTTTGATCTTTTCCCAGGCTAGTGATGTGCGGTGGAATACCATCCAGTGATTCTGGAGAGCAGCACTGAGCCACACCTTTTAGTCGGTCACATGATCACAAAGGTGAACAAACTTAACACCATTCTGTGCCCATACTACTATTCTGTTTTTTACTTCCAGTACAGTATTCAATAAACCACATAAGGTATTCAACACTAAATTATAAACTAGTCTTTGTGTTAGGTAATTTTGTCTAGCTCTAGGCTTATGTAAGGGTTCTGGGCATGCTTAAGGTAGTTTAGGCTTAGCTATGATGTTTAGTAGATTAGGTGTCATAAATTCATTTCAACGTATGATATTTTCAATGGCAGCTTGTTGGGTTTACCGAGATGTAAACCCATCAAAACTCAATGAAGATCTGTAGTTCCATAGAGGCTGCCTTTGACGCTCATGACATCACATCATGGAAATATTTGAAAATGCTTTCAGACATTGCTTAGCAGTTGTCCTCCTCATCTGATGAATGCCAGAAACATAAATGAAGTAAATTCACCCAAATTTGTTCAAAATCTATTCCAGGGCTACCTGCAGTATACATCAGGCTGTGCCAGATCTCTTCACCCCCACACACTTATCAGGGGCCTTTCACATAGACCATAATGTGAGTGGCTCTTCCCCAAATTGTTTAGTGGGATGCTTTGGTCAGTACTGAGAAAAACAAAAGCAAAATAATATACAGCAATGAATGGCAACAACCACAAAAACTGCAGACCCCCTGAAGAAATGAAATGCAACTGAGAGAATGGGAAAGTAGTCAAGTCATTTAGCTATGCCAAGTGGGATGGATTTAATTAGGAAGGTTGAAGCATTATTTCACATATGTAACAAAAGTTCCATTCTTCCAAACCAACTTAACATACATAGGAATTAAAAACAGGTCATTTGATCCACCAGTGGGGGAGGAGTCTGCTACTAGCAGACATTGTCTCATTGCTTAAGCCACAATGTAGCACTGAGACCAGGGAAGCCAGAAACTACTGCAGACTCTGACTGTGATAGGCTAACACTAGCAGTCAATGAATCAATGCAAACCTGAGTATACATTGTGGCCTTTTGGAGAAAAAGAAAAAAAAAAGTTATGTGACTGGCAACTAGAATATTTGAGAAGAGAGATGTCCCGTAACTCAGTCCTTATCTTCTACAACATGAAGGAGCAGAACTTAGACCAGAAATAAAAATATCATTGGACTTTGAAAAAATTGCTAATCTGATACTGGAGGCATAGGGAAGGAAATAATAAATTTTGCCTATTTTAGGAACAAATGGAACTCTCAATTTTTTTATATGTCCTATGAAAAATGGGAAGAGTTTGTGAATCAAGTGCAGTACAGTGGTTCGGGGATCACTCAGGAGTAGACTCCTTAAGGTCAGATGCAGGCTTTGTTACTCACTGGTTATGTGACTTCCACAGTTTTATTAAGGGCTTTATTTCTTAGTTTCTTCCTTATATATGGGCACAATGGAATTTGCATCTCAGGGTTACTATGAAGATGCAATAATTTAATATAAATAAAAACTTGCAAAAGTCCTCAACTCAGAGCACCATATTTAAGTGTTACAGTTACCATCAACCAAGATGGGCAAGCCCGCTGGTGGAAAAGGTTTGCAGGATGAAAACAAGGGTTTAGTTTTGCACATGTAGAGTAGATGATTTCTGTTATATACTTCAGTTTACAAGTAAAGAATAGGATATATTATTAAATTCAGAAAAGCACTTGGGGTGGTAAAAAAGAGAGGAATCCTGAGTCCAGCACCTTTTAATATTAGGAGGTCAAGGGAAAAAAAGGAGGAACAAGCACAAGAGACTGAGAAGGAATACTCGATAAGATTGGGAGAACAGAAATTTAAAAAAAAAAAAAAGATATTGAAATATTTTAGAAAATAAATGAAAAAAGAAATCTGGGAGAATAGAAGAATCACAGTGAAGAATACTGCCAATGCTGAAGAATTGACAACTGATTTTTGCAATGTCATCTGTAACCTTCACAGGAGCAGCTTTATTAGGTGGCATGAGCAAAAGCCCAGCTGGAGTGATTTCAAGAGAAAAACTTAAGAGTTACAGTAGATAATCCTTTTGATGATTTTGCTGGAAGGAAAAGCAAACAAACAAAAAATGGGTTAATAATTGGTAAGAGAAAGAAGACCCAAAATTTTTTTTTCTTTTTCTTTTTTTTTCTTTTTATCTCTTTTATTTTAACAATAAGAAGGGGCACCTGGGTGGTTTTGATTTTGGCTCAGGTCATAATCTCAAGGTTGTGGGATCCAGTTCCAAGTGGGGCTCCACACTCAGCAGCATGGAATTTAGTTGAGATTCTCTCTCTTCCTCTGCATCCTCCACCCAAAATAAATAAAACATGTCAAAAAAATAAAAAATAAATAAGAAAACTAGACATGTGGTTGCATGTTGATGAAATTCTATTGGTAGAGAGAAGAAAATTAGCGTGAAGGTAAAAAGGCTGGAGGGACATTCTAGACTAGATGAGAGGGAATGCAAACTAGTGCTCACATGAAAGGATTGATGTTAGAGAAAAACACTGGTAGTTTATAGATAAGCATGGGATGGTTTAAGTATAAGTACAAGAATATATTGTGGCGGGGCACCTGGGTGGCTCAGTGGGTTAAAGCCTCTGCCTTTGGCTCGGGTCATGATCCCAGGGTTGTGGGATTGAACCCCACAGCGGGGTCTCTGCTCAGCAGGGAGCCTGCTTCCCCCTCTCTCTCTGCCTGCCTCCCTGCCTACTTGTGATCTCTGTCTGTCAAATAAATAAATAAAATCTTTAAAAAAAAAAAGAATATATTATGGCAAATTTTCTGATTGACTCACTTACTTTGCCTCTACTTTTTAATTCATTAAATATTCTAGGCTCCTGAAATACTGGAATTGATATATAATTGAAACTTCAAATACATATATAGGTATAATATTTAGTTCACAGAATTTGTGCTCATAAAGTTGAACATGGGGAAATCCGAACATGTAACTTACTTACAAATGCATTCAAAGGGTTACATTTACCACAATTCACCAAACCATAATTCTTGAGGGTCCCATACTCTCACATGCCTCAAGCCAAATATTTCTGACAAGTACTTTGGAAAACATCCAGGAAACAGAGTCCATAACTGTGAGGGCAGATGCAGAAGCCACAGCACATTGGATGGCAAACAGTGGTACTCATTAAATACTTGTCAAACTGGGGTGACCTCTGATTTGCTCAGTTGGTTAAGCGTCTGCCTTCAGTCCTGGTCATAATCCCCGGGTCCTGGAATGGAACCTGCCTCAGGCTCCCTGCTCAGTGGAGAACCAGCTCCTCTGTCTCCCTTTGCCCCACACCCCACTCAGGCTCCTTCTCTCTTTTTCTTTCAAGTAAATAAATAAAATCTTAAAAAAAGAAAAAAAAAAACTGCTTATCAAACAGAATTTGATTTCAGGATTCTGCTTTGGTGTTCCAGGATATAGTGTCAGGTTCATAATGTCAGCATATATAAAACTAGGTACTTCAGTCTACTCATGAGATTTACATCTAAACTCAAAGTCAACCAAGGACTCTTTAATTTGTCTTAGCCATTATGGTGAGCAGAAATATGACCCCTACAGGTATCTAAGTCATCATCCCAGAATCTGTGAATATCTTACCTTAAATGGCTAAAGGGATTCTGCTGGTGTAATTAAGGTTAATGACTGTGAGGTGGGGTTCATCCTGGATTGTCCACATGGGGCTGATGTAATGGCATCGAGAGAGACAGGAGGATCAGTCAGAGGAAATGTGATGACACAGGCAGAGGTAACAGTGATGGAGCCACAAGCCAAGAAATGCAGGCAATACAGCTGGAAAAGGCAAGCAGTAGATTCCCAGGGCCTCTGCTGACACTGGATTTTAACCCCTTATGACTCATTTAAGACTTCTGACCTCCAGAATCATAAGATAATAAATCAGGGCTGTTTAAGTCACAATTTTTGTGGTAATTTGTTCTAGCAGAAACATCAAGGAATGTTAGGAACATTAAGAAGGAATATGGCTATGAACCAGAATGCGTATAGTGAGCACTTTATATAAAAAGGCAGATGTACAAATACTGTGCTCCTGATAAGTAAGTTTCCTTACATGAATTACATGATATGTATTACATAATATGTAATATAATATGTAATACATCCCTGAAAATTAAAGCATGTCACAAAATTAAAATAAACAAAATATCTGGAAAGGAGAAATACATAGCAAGTCAATGTTAACAAAACCTGAACTGTTGAGCTAAGTGTTTTAAAGAAATTATTTGAATAGAATTTGACCAAAAAGATCATATATAAAAACTTATTAGTACATAAATGTTTAAGTCAAAAATATTTCTAAAAATATCCAGTTGGATCTCTCAGCTGATGATTCCTGTAGCCAAAACAAACAAACAAACATACATACATACATACAAGCTTGGGAACCAATCCTATACCACTTTCTCAGTAACATTAAAGTGGCAGTCTGTTAATTTTCTCTTTGCCACCCTCTGTGCCCAACCCGCTACCCTCTTTCTCTCATTTTTTATTATTCCAAATTTAATAGTAGATGCCAAGGAAAATATGCGTATTACTTCAGATGTTTTCGTAGTAAACCCCACATGTAAAATCAATGCCTTGATCAAAGTGTATGCGTGTGTGTGTTTGTGTGTGTAAATGAGAGAACTGATAAAAGATAAAACTCTATGCAAATTATGTTCATATTTGGCAGTCAAAAATGATGTGGCAAAGACTGTGACAGGAGAAGTAGTAGACTAAGCTCTGAGGTCATGAAGTAGTGTTGGATATATCCTCCTTCAAAGAAGAATCTATCCCAATACATATGAATTCTTCTCTGACCCTTTGAGTTGAATCAGCATAATCTTGGTCCACCACAAACCACAGAGGATTCCTTGACCCACGTTAAAGTAACAAGAGCCATTCAGTTCCTGAATAGGGAATTTAGTTTCTTGTTTGACACATGATTAAAGGCAGCAATTCAAGTTCTTCCCCGGAAATTTTGGGAAAGTTACAGAAAAAGACCATCTTTCTTTCCCTGGAATACTAACCACCTTGCCAACACACAGATAGGTCTACCTTAGCATACAATTAGATGTAGATAAGTAAGTGAATAAATGGAAAGAAAGAGGGGAGAGGGGATGAAGGATCAAGACAGAGCATGGCAGTGCACAAAAGCTGACGTCACCATTAAAACTTTTCCACCTAGATGTGTTTAACTTCCTTCAATGCACTTTACGAATGTGAGACAACAGCTTAGGCTGGGTGTGTTTTATTTGTACAACAGTCCCAAACAAGGTGAAGATGCTTCATTTTATGTTATGACTCAACAGTTTTAAAGAATGTTGAATAGGAAAAAAAATATAGTTCTGTTGTGATAAAATGAAATCACTGATGGATTTCAATGATGAACATTTGGCGGAAATAGAAAGTTTGAAATTAAGACTCAGGGGCATAGAACTAGATCTAATGTGGTGCAAAATCACTGGAGAATAACAATTTCACATGAAAAGCAATAAAAAAGATAATAACTAAAAGTAATTCAGTTTGGAGATAGGAAAATCAAGAGTCACTGCTAAATATATCATAATATAATTAAAGTTACTTAAAAATTACAGTAAAATGTCTTGATGTGTTTTTGGATTGTTTTTTTTTATTTTTTTTTATTTTTTTTTAAAGATTTTATTTATTTATTTGACAGAGAGAAATCACAAGTAGATGGAGAGGCAGGCAGAGAGAGAGAGAGAGGGAAGCAGGCTCCCTGCTGAGCAGAGAACCCGATGCGGGACTCGATCCCAGGACCCTGAGATCATGACCTGAGCCGAAGGCAGCGGCTTAACCCACTGAGCCACCCAGGCGCCCCTGGATTGTTTTTAATGTAATTTTATAGACTCTAAATTACTGGAAATGTGTAGGGAAGGAGGATTTTCATATAGGACCAACTTGACAGTATTTCAATAGTGCTCAGTATGGGTCATCAGTTACTAGAATAAAATTTTCTAGTTCTAAACATTCTGCATATCATGAATATCCTTTTTACATACATAAACACAGAGAAAAGGAAACTTTCCCTTATCGAGGCAAATTGAGTTTTCAAAGTGGCTTCCATTTCTGCTTTTTCATAGAAGAAACAATAGTGGCTCATTAACTACCATTTTAAAATTTATTCCCTAAGCATATTTGTCTGTCAGGGTCTCAGAAGCATCACTGCATTCAGCTTTCACTGGCCCTTCTAAGGTGGTAAGAATGTAAACAATGCCTAAAATGAGATTTATGGTTTCTACATAATTAATCCATTTTCAGCTTCCTATTTCTCTTCACATAAGAAATATGATCACTTAAGGGAAACAGCACATTGATTTACTTAGATTTTAGTTTAAATCAAAAACAGAGTTATGCATTAACAGCAGTAACATTATTAAACAGAACCAAAAAGTGACAGTGTTTTCTAAAGATTTCTAGTCTTGCGAAGTAGTTGAAATCCCATTATCAGCAACTACATGAGAAGAATGACATTTTTTTTTAAAGATTTTATTTATTTATTTGTCAGAGAGAGAGAGAGCACAGGCAGAGTGGCAGGCAGAGTCAGAGGGAGAGGCAGGCTCCCTGCGGGGCAAGGAGCCCAATGTGGGACTCGATCCCAGGACGCTGGGATCATGACCTGAGCCGAAGGCAGCTGCTTAACCAACTGAGCCACCCAGGCATCCCGAATGACATTTAAATACCATTCATAATAGAGGGAAACTTCCTTGGCTTGATAAGTAATATCTTCAAAAAAACTATAATTAATATCATATGTAATGGCAAGAAACTCAAAACTTACCCGCTAAGCCTAGGAATAAGGCAAGGATGTCCTCTCTCCCTGTCCCTATTCAATATGATATTGTAAGTCCTAGCTAATGCCTGTAACAGAGGGAAAGGAAGTAAAAGGTGTGCAGATTAGGATGGGAGAAATAAAACTATCTTTGTTTACAGATGACATCACTGACTGTGTAAGAAATCTCAAGAGCACATTGCAACCCAAAGCTATCCTGATTCAAAAGTTGGTTTGGTGTTCCAACATTATTTTAGCATTGTTATATGCCCACTCGCCACAGATTTCTCAATTTGCTGACTATGAAAAGTAATTAGAGGATGAATTTTTAAGGCAAATGCCACCAAATATTTTTCAATGAAGCACTAAGAAGAGTTGTTTAGGTATTCAAATTCTTTATTACCTCTTGGTGCATTTTTTCCTGTTCTTGTACTCTTCTTGCGATATAGTAATGGCTTTGATTTTTTTTCTTTCTAGGTCATGGCAGCTTTAAAATTTTGCTCTCATGAAGGAAAATGGAAAGACTATTTGTCGTTTGTCCGCCTCACCCCCAAGTTTGGATCATATTGAAATGAAAATTTCCTCACCATCAGCAACATAACAATGGAAATATAGCTATTTTGAAAACAGAGAAATGAGAAAAATATAGAAAAATTATGAAATTTTTCTTTCTTCCTTTTTTTTTTTTTTTTTTTTTTGGCAGAATCTGGGCGACATTGCATGTGAAACAAGAATTTTCTTCCCTTGGAGGACTGGGCTGCCATGGAAGGTTAGCAATGCAAATATGCATGGAATTTTCCAGAAGTAACACAACAGAGCAACACTGGGATTACAAATATGTTGAAGTCTCCCCATCCTTGCCCTGTCAAATTTTAGATGTAATCAGAGAAAGAGAGGGATGAATGAGTCTAAAATATTACACAGAGGTTTAAGGGAAACTTAGAGAAGAGGGTCATAAAAAGCAAGAGTATAAATAATTTCAGTAAAGGAATGAAAGTTTTGTAAATGAAATTAAGTCAAGAAGAAATAAGCTGAAAGGGGATTGTTAGACTTGGTTGTTGACTCTAGTACAGAATGAATGGCGGGTTTTACTAAGGCAAGGGTCAAAAATTGAAGAGTATCGTTAGCATCAAGATTTGAACATATGTGTTTTTCTCTGGTTCCTCCTAAAATTTGAAAGGCAGTAAAGTAAGTAAAAAGATTGTTAAAGCCCATTAACTATATGGAATACTAGAGAGTTGCTGACAGCAAGTAAGAAGTGCCGACACTTTCTATGGAGGTGGGAAGCAGAAAGATAAGTAGAACATAAGTGACATACAGCTGAGAGCTAATATCCTGCAGGGTAGGATGGCCATGAAGAAGCACGTTGTGTTACAGAATCTACCACTGAAAGTTTCCTGTAATTGAGGTACAAGGTATCTCAATGTGGCAGGTGTAACAGTTTCTAACAGTCTACTGAGGGAGTTAGACTGTTCAAAACCTTCCCCAAGCCAGTCCAGGCTGAATAGCCCTTCCTGACAAAACAGCAGATACATGCTTATTCTCAGGGGGAAAAAAAAAAAAAAAAAGTGATCCCTGTGTTGGGAAACCCACAGATAGCTGATGGTGAGGATGAGGGTGAAACGGTGTCCTGATAATCAGGGAAATAAATGAAATTGCTAATTAAGCTTTACAGTTCCCATCCTGTTTCTGGAATCAGTCACCAGTATGAAAGCAGCCAGGTGTGGAGCACCAGGCAAGAAATCTGAAAATTCATCTATGAAGAAAGTGGCCTGGAAAGATTCAAACAAGCAAGCAAACAAACAAAACACAAAATGTAATCAAACAAAAACTACAGACAAAAGCAATTTGAGATTTTATGCTAAAACTTTATTATGAAGAAGTTCATCATTCAACAAGCACTCTCCTCTACACATCTACACAAACACATGTAGAGTCTCACAATAAGTTTTTTAGTGCCTCACTTTAAATCATGTTTCAATAGCCAAAGATTACTAGACATTTTATGAAAGCTTATAATAATGTTGAGATTATCTCCCAGAAAGTAGGAAAAAAGGCAGAGATAGAAAATAGAAAAGAAAATGAGATATTATAGCAGGGTGTTCAGTTTTTTAGTAATGTGTACTTTAGAAAAAGTGAACAGAAAAAATAAGTGGAAGAAGATTATAAAGAGGAGATATTTCCAAAATAATATGTGTGTCCAGACAAAGATCCTAACAATTGCCCATCATCACAAATGAAGATAAAATGAAGGTCCCCTTGCTGGCTCAGTCAGTTGACATCTGACTCTTCATATGCACTGAGGTCATGATCATGGGGTCATAAGATCAAGTCCTGAGTGTGGCTCTGCACTCTCTATGGAGTTGGCTTTAGATTCTGTGTCTCTACTTTTCCATCTGTCCCTCCCCACTCATGCTATCTCTCTCTCCCCTTCTCTCTCAAATAAATAAACTATTTTTTTAGCAAAACTGAAGATAAAATGATTCTATCACAAGTTATTCTAAAATTTCAGAACAGAAGGAATTTTAAAATCCTAAAAGTAACAAAGAAGAAAAATAAAACAAAGCAAAAGAAAATAAGCAGATCACATATCACAGCCAGAAATAAGATTGCCATTAGATTACTCAAGAGTATTACGGAGACACAGAATACAGTAGTTAATACCTTCAGAGGCTGAGAAGAATTGATTACTAATTTGAAACTCTATATTCAAGTGTCCACCAAGGTCAAGACAAAAATTAAAACATACTTATTGCATGTAAGGGTGCAGGAACATCTCATTTTCCTGGGAAACTTCTTAAAAAAAAATACAAACTACTGCAAGATAAGCAGTCTGAAAAAGAAAAAAATAAGTTATAAATCCTCAAAACATAAGGCTCTGGAAAGCCGATGGGGTGGGGGACAGAAGATAGATGGGGGGAAGGGATATTCTGGGTCTATGGCTATGCATCTGGCTAGCAGTCATGCAGCACGGACTGGAGCAGCTTTAAAAGAAGGATTAGAAGACAGATGGTTTACTTGATTTCTTCAACTGTAGTGAGAAGGAGTTTGCAGTTCTTTTTCAAATATTTTAAAATAAAGGAAAGTAAACAGCTTTGGGTTGGGCAAGATTAGATAGCTGTATCCTCATAACACAATAGTAAATAAATCAATAATTTATGAGAGATATACCAATAATAGTAGTACAAGCATATTATTGAGCAAAATGGTGGTAAATGCCGGAATAAATCAATAAGTAATTTAAATGAGTTCACATCTGTGGCTGTTGGCCTCATTAGTTTGGAACTTAGAGTAGGCTGGCTAGTGATTTTTACTATTAGTATTATTAGTATTTTTATTGTTATTATTTATTAAGATCTTAGTATCATTTGGTTTTAGGACATGTAATACTTAGATAAAATTATAATTTATTTTTTAGGTTAAGTTGGTAGTGAGAAAATAATATCTACTATGATAAATTACTTTTATAAGATACATTAATAACTTAGCAGTTTAGAAAGAGCAGAGTAACTTGAGATATGGAGCAATGTTCAGGGTTGGCTTGAAAATACAGATGGTTTTGGCTTTAGAATGGAGAAGATTAATATACATCTGTCTCCTGAAAGTAAAGATGAGCAGATGAATTTGAATTTGAATTGCTGATTTGAATGAAAGGAGACACAAATGACGACGGAGCTAGGTTCTGGGAGAAATGGAAGAAAATGGGCAGAAAAGTCATGGGTAGAGGAGATATACCCCATAACCGTAAACATATTTCATTAAATCCTTATATTTTACTAGTCACAAAGTGCATCACCATATTATTGTGATAACTATTATCCAGTCATTATGATTCCCATTTAACACAAAACCTGAGTTTCAGAAGTTAAGAGACAGAACCAGGAATTTAACTGTCTTAATTCTAAATCTGTGAAACTAAACTTTCTAAGCTTCAGTTTCATCTGTAAAAATGTTGAGGGGGTCACCTGGGTGGCTCAGTTAGTTAAACCTCTGACTTTTCATGTTGGCTCAGGTCATGATCTCAGGGCTGTAAGACTGAGCCCTGCATCTGACTCCATGCTGGGCATAGAGCTTGCTTGGGATTCTTTCTCTCTCCCACTCCCTCTCCCCCGTCCCCCTCCACTGCTAGTGTTCTCTCTCTCTCGAAGGGGGAAAAAAAAAAAAAGAAAAAGAAAAAGAAAAAACCTTATTAAATGTGGGAATACTAATGCCTCCTTCATTGGGTTATTTTAAAAGTAATGTAAAATACGATAAAAGTATAGCACCACAGCTGAACTGACTGTTACTACTAGTTAGCTATTACCATTATTTCTATGATCGCCATCAATCTCCCAACTTTTTTGCAAATAGTTACATTACGATTTATTTGCAAATAGTTACGATTACAAAGAGAAGTAAAATCTGGCAAAGTAGAAGCAAATTTGTAGCTATATTCACAATATATTACATGGTTAAATTGTCATTTCTTAGACAGGAAGCTACATTTAAAGAATATCAGAAATACAGGTCAAGTAATCTATTATTCAATACAGATACAACAAGGAAAAATGTACATGCAAACTTTTTTGAATTAAAAATTTGAGATTGAAACAATCACAACTAATTTGATGCATCTGCCACAGAACACTATAAATTTTGTATGACACCCATTAATAGGTGAGAAAACAGACTTCCAAATATTGACTTACAATTGAAAATTAATACATTTAGCATTTGAACTTAAAATGATGTGGATATGTGTGTGTGCATTAAAGTATACAGCACATGAAAGGATAGAGAGCTATGCAGTGAGGCATATCAATTTTATTTCTCTATGCTAATGGGCCTGTGAGGAGATGGCAGTGAAGCAGGGAGACAAGGAAGAACACTAGGCTGCCGCATTCTACAAAACACAAAAGTGCACTGGGTGAAGTCAATTTTTACTAATGAGTTCTTGACTATTTTTCAATTTCCCATTTCTGAAAGTCAATTTTCAGAAACAAAAGAAGTCTTCAATATTTGAGACTTCTTTCTTCTTTCACTGAATCTTAAGTTACAGAAACCGAGTATAATAGTATAATTCATTCATTTAAATGAAGAAATAAAAATTGTATTGAAAACCCCCAAACTGTGTGACAGCTTAGCTCTGCATTAATGATAACAACCAGATGATTCATGCATATATCTCAGCCTCCTGACATCAGGTTGGCATAGCTGCTTCAATACCTCTGAAATCATACCATTGCTACTCTTCCTAATTCCGTAAAAACGTTGAATTTCCCTTTACTTCTTAATTTTTCTTAAGTGTCAATAAAATAAAGAACCCACACAATTATTACCAAATAATAATGAATTAAACATAACTACATATGTTAAACATAACTATTAATAAGTTACATGATGTGTTCAATCAGCTGGTTCTTTGTCCCTAACTCATTTGTTATGTAAATGCTGTCTATCTGCTATTGATGAATGGAAGCCTTTATAAGCGTACAGGTAGAAAGGACATGCTAAATCAGAAATACTCGGCAGTAAAACATAAAACTGTCAAGGTCAAAATTATTTTGTATAGTAATTTATATTTATTCTAATTGCAAATAAATTAAATTAGTTACAATAATATAATACATATTACTGGCTTGCCAATCCATATCAGTATTTAAAGGTTTTTTTTCTTTTTCCCCTAAATCCCCTCTCTCTCTTAGACAATATGCTGCATTAGTTATTCAATTAAAGGATGAATGTACTGTCGGTTTCACTTTTCTTTTTTTTTTAATATTTTATTTATCTATTGGCAGACAGAGATCACAAGCAGGCAGAGAGGCAGGCAGAGAGAGAGAGAGAGAGAGGAAGAAGCAGGCTCCCTGTGGAGCAGAGAAAGCCCGATTCGGGGCTGGATCCCAGGACTCTGGGATCATGACCTGAGCTGAAGGCAGAGGCTTTAATTCTCTGAGCCACCCAGGCACCTCTGTCAGTTTCACTTTTAATAAATGGCTTTAGTTTCTTGGATACACATTAACCTGTGCCACTGCTACATATATTAATACCATTTGGAATCCACGTCTTGTCATTTTTCAGGCAATGACTTTTGGCTTAAGATTTACATTCTCCAAAGACCACTGAAAACATATGTATAAGGCATTTGTTTTAAAAGTAGCTGGACCTGGGTGCCTGGGTGGCTCAGTGGGTTAAAGCCTCTGCCTTTGGCTCGGGTCATGATCTCAGCATCCTGGGATCGAGCCCCACATCGGGGGTCTCTGCTCAGCAGGGAGCCTGCTTCCCCCTCTCTCTGTCTACTTGTGATCTCTCTCTGTCAAATAAATAAAATAAATCTTTAAAAAATAAATAAATAAAACTAAAAGTAGCTGGACCTGGAAATTAAAAGTCTTCATTCTATCTGTGCAGGAAGAACCTGCCTTCCTAAGCTGAACTCATTTGTCTGGCAACATAGAGACAGTCACCTCATGGGGACATTAGAATGAACCCAACATCATGCTTCCTCTGGAAAAGAGGCTGAGCTGAAACATCTTAAAACTAGCTCTATGTCAGCTTGCTCCTTTAGAAATAGACATATTTGTCCCTCTTTCTTCTCATTCTGAAGGAAATGAGAGCTAAGGAACTGCCAGGCATGTAAGACAGCCATTAGATAGACGAGAGTGTTCTATCAATTCAGAGATTTTTGCTCTCTGGAAATGACCTGCAGCCTGAGCCATCAGGAAGGAGGGTGCCTGCTATTCTTTTCCTACTCCGTGTATCCTGAAGGCCCGGTTTCATTGTTGTGTCTAACATGTGCACTCAAGACTTACCTCTCATTGGTATGTGTGTGTTCAGTTTTAGAAATTTTAAATGTTAGTAGAGACGTTCCAGCGGTAACTGAAAAAAAAAAAAAAAAAGTAGTTTTAGAGCACAGAGAAGTGATTAGATCTGAAAATGTGGATTTTGTGCTTTCTTAACCCTTCTGCTGACATAACTCTCCCTGTTCACTCTTATAATGAGTGAAGCCTGTCAAGGAAAGATGTAGAATTGTTCATATGGAGCAGCAGAGCATTGAAAGGGCTTAGGTTTTACTTAAATTTTTGAAACTCAGATTAAAGTACTTAGCCCATATCCTTTTCCCATTAGAAATAAAAGCAAGTTGAAAAAGAAGTAAAAAGGGAAACAGGAAGAAAGAGGAAGGATGTAAGGCTGCATATATTCTCTGTTTATCTAGGTCAGGGTGGATTTTTAATTTAAACTGTATGAATTCTCTGAACATTAAAAATATGGCATAGTGGCACCTGGGTGGCTCAGTGGGTTAAGCCACTGCCTTCGGCTCGGGTCATGATTTCAGCGTCCTGGGATTGAGCCCCACATCGGGCTCCCTGCTCAGCCAGGAGCCTCCTTCCTCCTCTCTCTCTCTCTCTCTGCTTGCCGCTCTGCCTACTTGTCATCTCTCTCTCTGTCAAATAAAAAAAAAATGACATATATTATATAATATATATGATATATCTATGATACATGATATAGACGATATAATATAAACACATAGTTATGTTCTGCTTTCAATGATGTTCTTTTTTATATGACTGCTATACATAAAAATAGAAGTTGATTATATTCTTTAAGAAGAAAACATTTTAATTATCATCATTTATATATATAATTTTTTAAAATTAATACTAAAAACATCTATCAAAAAATCACAAGGCCCCAAAACTGAATCATAAGAAGAAACCAATTACTTTTAGCAAAACTGTTGCTTGAGAAGATAGCATTACATTACCCACGAAGAGGTATGTCTTGCAGGTAAGTTTTCTTTACTACACCTCTCCCAAAGGAAAAGATACAAAGAAAGTACAGAAAGAAAAACAAAAAGTAAAATATCTGACAGTAGCATATATTGTGTCATGACAATGAAGAAATTAGCCAGGAAGTTAACTATGACAAAGTTATGAAATCTGGAGCTAAAAGAGACATTTAACTGCATAAATCAAATGACTTATATGGAAAGGTGCTAGAATTGTCAAAATCTAGACATTATGACTTGGAGTAATCCAGAAGTAAGTCACTGTGATCAAGCTGTCCTCAGGATTTATTAAGATTTCTATGGCATTTAAAAAAAAAAAAGCTATTTAAATATTTTTAAATATGAGTCGTGAGTATTTAAAAGAAATATTTATCCCTCTGTAAGTTGTAATAATAATTAATACTTCAAGGAAAGAAGAAAAATATACTGTTGGTCAGATGGTTTAAAGCAATATGTGTTTAGCAGAAAAGATAAAGTGATGCTTTGTAAGAAGTTCATAAGTGAATATAAATTGGTAAATGAGTTTTCAAATTTAATCAGATACATGAGATTACTCAGGAAAAAGAAATGATAGAAAAGTATTTTTAAAAAGTCCTCATCCTAATAGTAGCAAAAGAAGGGAAAAATTAAGCTAATTGTTATTCTTCACAACATTTTAAAAAATTAAAATAGCATCAAACTCCCTAAATTTTTATTGTTTCCAAGTCTAAACTTATTTTCCTTGCAGTAAAGTAGATGAAATCCTAGAAATCCTTCTAGGAGTGTTGACATTTTCCATTACCATAGTTGTCAAATTTTCTGTATAAACACTTGAATAGTTTCTCAAAATTGGTATTCTAGAATACCAAGGAAGCAATATTCTTGAGATTGTTTTAGGAGTAATGTAAGATGACATTTAAAATAGAAATTCAATGGACATCAATTTATGACTTAGAGCTGAAATTAAGATTTATTATCTGTGGATGGGTAATATGAAAATAACGAAGTTCCATCATGTTTAAACAAAATAAAGTGTATAGATGGAACTTGTCATTCCAATGGATGGACTCAGTGAAAACTGTTCATAAAGTAAATTGAAATCTAAATATGTAGTCTAAGCACAGATCATTTATTATTGAGGAAATGACTGTCAATTACTATGCAAGGCAGACAGAGGCTTCACCCATTTGCAGTGATATTGTAGTGAAAGCAAAATAAGAGTTGCACTTGCTCCCTTAGTTATAAAGTACCACAAAAAAATTATAGCAGAAATGTGGGCTGGGTGTGAATTAAAGAGACCCTATTCAAAATCTCTCCACCATTTCCTCAAAAGTCTTCTGGTGCCTAGCAAAATGAACAATGACATCTATACTTATAGGAAAATTCTTGAAATTCTATCCAGGCAAATATTCTTCCTTGAAACTTTGTATGACTACACAAAAGAATGTGATTTTTCTCCTTTTCACGCTATTTTCCACTTAAATGTGTTTGTCTCTTTCACTCCTGGGATAGATTTTGGAAGAAAGTGCAGAAGACCCATTGATGAAATTACTTTGGCACATACAACATCCTCCAAAAGGCAATGTTGCTCATTCTATAAAGAGCACTTGCCTTTTTTTTTTTTTTAAGATTTTTATTTATTTATTTGACAGACAGAGATCACAAGTAGGCAGAGAGGCAGGCAGAGAGAGAGGAAGGGAAGCAGACTCTCTGCTGAGCAGAGAGCCAGATGCAGGGCTTTATCTCAGGACCCTGGGACCATGACCTGAGCCAAAGGCAGAGGTTTTAACCCACTGAGCTACCCAGGCACCCCTAAAGAGCACTTGTCTTTTAAAATAGATACCACAACAATATAATATCCCAAATATCAGATGAAAAACTTAGTAGAGCTTAGAAGCTTTTAATTTGAACAAAAACACATGATGTCTTCTAAAAGCCTATGTTAAAAGTTATTCTCATAGTACACCCTACTGCCTCACTGTGTAATTTAGATCATGTCTTCCTAATCACTCCTTAGTTCTCAAATTGAGAACTTTATTTAATAAACAAAGATGTTAAAATTCCTTTGATACAAAATGATACTTGCTGAAGTAATAACTTGCTGAAATCATGTATATTTTTAAGAGATCTCTGTAAAGTTGTAGAGAGCACAAGAGAATTACAGGTTGTTCAAAATTTTTGGACTATTTTATTTATTTAAGAGAGATGGAGAGAACACAAGTGGGGGGGGCAGGCAGACGGAAAGGGAGGAGCATGTTCCCCACTGAGCAGGGAGCCAGACTCAGGTCTTGATCCCAGGACCCTGGGATCATGGTCTGAAATGAAGGCTGACACTTAACAGCTGAGCCACCAGGTACCCCTAAAATATTAAAGTTTTTCAAGTATGGTGACTTTGTTTAAAACTGTATTCCTTAGTTTATGTTGCAAGTTAACAGTAAAATATCAAGTTGAATAAACTTCATTCTGTAAAAGTGGGTAAAAATCATCCCCACTTGTTAAATAAAGATATGTCCATCTTCTTATATATCTTATGAGATATATAGATACATGAGACAAGCAATAATGAGGTAAAAATTATAAAATATATTTAATACAGGCCTTACATTATTCACAAAAACAAACAAAAAACAAAAACAAAACAAAACAAAAATCTCAAAATGGATCATAGAACTAAATGTAAAACTCAGAACTATAAAACTCTTAGAAAATAACAGGAAAAAATAGATAACCTTGGATAGTGTGATAACTCTAGACACTAAACCAAAGACACAATCCACAAAAGAAAGAACTGGCAGGTTGGAATCATTAAAATTATGATGATGATGATTATTATTATTATTTCGCAAAAGACACTGTCAAGAGAAAGAAAAAACAAGTCACAGACTGAAAGAAAGTATTCTCAAAAATACATCTGATATAGTTATGTAAAATATACAAAGGAATTCTTAAAATTCAACAATAAGAAAACAAACACCTGATTTTAAAAGAAGTCAGAGATCTTCATAGATACCTCACAAAAGAAGGTAAACAGATTAAATAATTATATAAAAGTTGCCCCACATCATATGTTATCAGTGAAATGAAAATTAAAACCACTTCTTTGAATAGTCAAAATGCAGAACATTGACAAAGCCAAATGCTAGTGAGGATGTGGAGCAACAGAAATTTGTTTATTGCTGGTCAAATGCAAAATGGTATAGCTACTTGGGAATACGTTTTTTGATTTCTTAGCAAACTAATCCCATACTCTTACAATACTATCCAGCAACCATGCTTCTTGATATGAACTCAAAAGAGTTGATTATTTCATCTTATTTTATTTCACAAAAGCCTGCACATGGATGTTTATAGCAGCCTTATTCATAATTGCCAGAACTTGGAAGCAAGGAATAAACTTTAGTAAGTGAATGGATAAGCTGTTATGCATCCAAGCAATGGAATAAGCACCAAAAATAAGCTCTCAAGGCATGAAAAGACATAGAGAAATCTTGAGTGCATATTATTAAGTGAAAGATAGAAAACAAAAACCTATATACTTTGTGATTCCATCATTCTAGAAATTTTGTTATCTCCATGGAGATAGTAAAAAGATCTGTGGTTACCAGGAGCTGGGGGAGGGGTAGTGAATAGGCAGAGCACGGAGGAATTTTAGGGTGGTGGAAACTACTCTGGATGATACTGTCATGATAAATGCATGTAATTATACATTTATCCAAACCTGCAGAACGTACACAACCAAGAGTGATCCTTAATGTAAATTATCAACTTCAAGTGATAATGATGTATATACATAGATACATATATATTTTAACAAATGTACAAAGGTAGTGTGAGATGTTGAAAATGAGGGAATTCATGCATATACAGAAGCATGGAACAGATGGGAAGTTGCTGTCCTTACCAATTATTTTGTGAACCCTAAATTTCCCTAAAAAATAGTCTATTTAAAAAAGACTGATATACGTCTAGAATTTTTTCTTCAGACTGCCAATATTTCCGTAAGAAATCTTTAATCTGTTGATTTTTTAAATTAGATTTTATTTATTTGTCAGATAGAGAAAGAGAGAGTGAGCACAAACAGGGGGAGCAGGAGACAGAGCAGGCAGAGGGAGAAGTAGGCTCCCCCCTGAGCAAGGAGCCCCATATGGGACTCTATCCCAGGACCCTGGGATCATGACCTGAACCAAAATCAGCCACTTAACTGATTGAGTCACTTGAGCATTCCCATCCTGTTGATTTTTATTGATAGAATATATTTTCACTGGAATATACTGATACAGATGATACCACCTAAGTATCCAGGAGAGCAAAAGAAAAAGCCTTAAAAATTATATCATAACTGTTACTACACAAATATATGTTTCTGAGAACCCAATTTATTGTTTATGTAAAAATCAAACAGTAGAAGAGGAAGCACTAACATAAAGCAATTTTCCAATTTTTTATTTTTTTTAAGTACTAGAGGTTGAGTAAGAAACAATACGACTCAAGTAAATTACCATATTTTCCTTTTTCAGTACTCTTTAGAGATAATGAATTGTCTGCCCAATATCAAAAAATCACTCTGCAATCAAGGAAGAATAATTGATAAGTTTTATGATTTTTAGTGCTTTTAAGGATGCTAGTTGACTGAACATTTCCACTCATTCTGATGGTTATATACAGATGCTTAAATCCAGACTGGAAATTAATACAAGAGAAGAATGATAATGTCGATGGTTTTATTTTCCTGCCATTTCTTTTCTAAACTTCTGTTTTTCCTCTTTGTTAGAGATAAGATGCTTTGTATTTCAAATTAGAAGTACTGACTTCAGCTTTGTAGAATAAACAGATTTTTTTTTTGAAGGATTCAGTAGTAGTTCACAGAAAACAAGAAACCACTGAACCACAAAGATTCGAAAATTCAGCATCATAAAATCTCCAGGAACCTTAGTAGTAAGAGTTTGCCCTCTATCTCTACTACATTGTCATTTACTCACTTTGATACAAATTCTGAGGGAGTAAAACTGATTGGCCTTACATGGACAGGCAAACCACACATATGGACAGCATGTCTTTGAATAAATATAGCTTCTTGTACTCATACCTATATATTGATTGATTAGGATCATTATAAAATCATTATAACATAATTATGGTCAATCAAGTAGTGAGCCTAATCCATGTATAAGTTGTATGACACCTTTTGCACACTTACTTTATTATAATTACAGTCTATCTGGAAAAATAAATATAGAAATAAAAAGAAATAAAAATTATTTAAATGAGCAGAGAATTTCAACCTTCATCCTATCATTTACAGATCTGGAGTGAGAATTTTTTTTTTTATTTTTTTTTTTTTAAGATTTTCTTTATTCATGAGAGACAGAGTGGGGAGGGGAGTCAGAGGGAGAAGTAGGTTCTCCATGGATTAGGGAGCCCAACATGGGACTCAACCCCAGGACCCGGTGATCATGACCCAAGCAGAAGGCAGATGTCCAACTGACTGAGCCACCTAGGCACCCCTTTTATTAAGTTTTTACTATTTTTTAAATCTTTATTTTTAAGATTTTTTTTTTTTTAATTTATTTGACAGAGAGAGAGATCACAGGTAGGCAGAGAGGCAGGCAGGGAGATGGGGAAGCAGGCTTCCTACTCAGCAGGGGGCCTGATGTGGGGCTTGATCCCAGGACCCTGGGATCATGACCCAAGCCAAAAGCAGATGCTTAACAACTGAGACATGCAGGCACCCAGAGAATTTCTTTCTTTCTTTCTTTCTTTTTTTTTTTTTCAATCAATGATGCAGACATTTAATGTTATATTGCCAAACAAAATCAAAAACTGCCAAAACAAACAAATCCAATATATTTTATGTCAAAATATGTACATATTTGGCTTTATTCCTTGCCTAAAAAGCATCAATTCTTCCTCCTTCCTATTTTATTCATTCTTCCTCCTTCCTATTTTATTCTGTGTTCACATTTTCCTTCATTTAAACTATATGCACCAGGAGAAGATGACTAGATCCTCCAACACTGGCAATACTGGGTAACAAGCTTCAGGATACCCCCCACATTTTTTTTTAAACCAATGATGAGTTTAAAATGGGCATATGTTAAAATTCAGATCACTGGGAAATCTTCAGGAAAGGTTTCCTCAGCTTTCCTGGGAGTGACATGAATATGTTAAATCTGAGCTACACTTCCATCTTGCTACATGGAAAGAAAAGACAAGAAGACTAAAGAGAAATGGATCAAGGCTTATACACTTTTGGAAGTCCTATCTCAGGTGATCATGTGTGTCAGCCAACATATTTCCTTTTACTGAATTTTGTTTGACTTAAGTATTTGATTATTTGGTGAGGACAGAATTCTTTTTTTTTTTTTTTCTTTCCTCTTTATCCATTTTTTGGGATGATACTTCTACATAAGAACATGAAGAGAATGCAAGGTTATTATCTTAGTAACAAGTATAAATATTCCTTTTTAGGGAGAGATCTATTTTTGTTGAAACCAACTTTTGGCTTCATGTGGAAAAATGAGGTCACCTAAATAACAAGGACTAAAAAGAAGGAGTAGGTTGGAGTGCCACGTGGGACTACAGTTAAGAGTTCAGTTTAGCAGTTTTGGGCCTGAAGGAGCAGCTTGTTGAGAGATATTCCCATGAGTATTTTCCCAGGTCACTGTGTGCACTATGTGTTGTGACACCTCTTACGATTCTGCAAGTCTCTGGCAATAAAAAAACAACAGAAGAGAAGAGAAGAGAAGAAAAAAGGAGAGGAAAGAAGGGGGAGAGGAGGGGAGGGGAAAAGAAAAGAAAAAAAAAAGAAGAAGAAATAGGTTTGGTTATATCAAAAACCTGTGAAAACAAAAGCAAAAATGAACTACTGAAACCTCACCAAATTAAGAAACAGTCAACAAAACTAAAAAGAACCTAAGGAATGGGAGAAGATATTTGCAAATATCTTATCAGGTAAAGGGCTAGTATCCAAAATCTATAAAAAACTTACCAAACTCAACACCCAGAGAACAAAAAATCCAGTCAAGAAGTAGGCAGAAGACATGATTAGACATATCTCCAAAGAAGACACATGCATGAAAAAAATGCTCAGTATCAGCATCAGGGAAATACAAATCAAAACCACAGTGAGATATCACCTCATACAAAACAGAATGGCTAAAATGAACAACTCAGGAAAAAAAAAAAAAAAACATGCTGATGAGGATGAGAAAGGGGAACCCTCCTACACTGTTGGTGGGAATGCAAACTGGTACAGCCACTCTGAAACACAGTATGGAGGTTCTTCAAAAATTTGAAAATAGAGTTACCTTATGACCCAGCAATTGCAGTACTAGGAATTTACCAAAAAAATAAAAACAGTGATTCAAAGGGGCATATGCCTCTCAATACTTATAGCAGTAAAGTCCTTAATAGCCAAAATATGAAAGGAGCTTATAGTTCTCATTACAGTTCACTCTTGGTGCTGTGCATTCCATGAATTTGGAAAAATGTATCATGACACATATCCTTGATCTTTTTTTAAAATTTTTTCTCCCTTTTATACATGCAATTAGATTTTTTTATAAACAAATCTTTGACCTACTAATCTAATGACCTAAATATTAACCTAAGCATATGCTTTTTTTTTTTTTCTTTGCAAGACCACTGAATTAATTAAATCCACTTCTTTGGGAAAAAAATCTATTTTACTAGATAAGTTACAGAGTTTTATTTTTTCACTCCCCCACCAAGTTGTACATTCTATTTATATCTCTAATATGACTAATGGCAAGAATACATGAAATTATCTCAATTGAGTGATAATTCAGCTTCAAAAAAAAAAAGGATAGGTTTAGTAAATATATTTCTTGAGTATCTGATAGTTAGTGCAACGTTCTAGATGTGAATAAAACAACCTAATACAATCTAAAACATTTGTAAGTTTCCAGACTTATAGCATTTTATTTTAAATGCTACCATTGCTAAATGAAAAACAAAACAAAACAAAACAAGTCAAGGCACCATTAACTCTTTTGCACACCAAATCATATACTTTGTAATTATTCTTTGTGATCTTGATACATACAAAGAAAAAAAAATAAACCCTTCTCCATAATACATTTATATTTGGGAAGAAGATTTGATTTGTTTAGCATTTAGCATTATTAGGGTTATTTTATTACGTCTATTTTTGTTCTTGGAGAAGTATTTAGGTAAGTAATATGGCTTAAGTTTTTAATTGGGAAACAGGTATAACTCAACCATAGTTTTCTAAATATTATCTTTATGAGTTTCTTATCGTGTTGTTAGCTACTAATCAATCAGGAAACACTTATGAAACACCCTTCATGCAGGGTGTAGAAGACAAAATAAAACCTACTGTAAAGTATTTCAGTAGTTAACAAGTCTGAGATGTCAGAGACAAGAAGAGAGCTTGCAGATGAATTTTAGGTAAGTGCTTTAAAAGTGGAAAAAGTTCTTAAAGTCTTTGAAGACAAACAATTTTTTATAAAGATAGAAAGTCAAAGGCTTTTCTTTACTCTTTTCCATTTAGATTCAACTTTATGTTTCAAATTTCCAAAAACTTTATTAATTTCTTCTTATAGACATATTGTTATAGACATAAATATTGTACTACAAAGACATTAAAATATTGTACTGGAACTTCATGTTATTGCTGTGATGGGCAGAATAATAAGCCTACACACATACCCTTGGAACTTGTGAATATTTTATGTGGCATTTTCCGTGTCAAAGGGAATTAAAATTATAAATGAAAATAAATTTGCTAATCAAACGATGTTAAAATAGGGAGATTATTTTAGATTTTCTGGCTTGTATTTATCACAAGAGGGCTTAAAATAGGAAGAGGGAGGCAGGAAAAGGAAGCAAGAGTGATATGTTATGGGAAAGACTTCCGTTTTTGCTGGTTTGGAAGGTACAATAAGTGGGCCACAAATCAAGGAACGTGGGTAGCCTCTAGGAGCTGGAAAAGGTAAGGCAATGGATGTTCCCCTAGAGCCTTCAGAAGGGGACGCTGCTCCTTGATTTTAGCTCAGTAAACCCATGCTACAGAACTGTAGGATAATACATTTGCATCATTGTAAGCTGCTAAGTTTGTGGTAATGTTATAGCAGAATAAGAAAAGTAATCGACTTTAATGCTGGAAGTGGGGAACTGCTATAATAAATACTTAAAAATGTGGAACTATCTTTAGAACTGGGCAGTGTAGAGAGGCAGAAAGAAGTCTTGAGATGCATGACAGAAAAAGGCTAGATTGCTTTGAACAGATTGTTAGGATAAATATGGATGTTAACATTTCTGCAATCGAGGATTCAGATGGAAGTGAGGAGCATGGTAGAAAAATCTAAATTTTATCTCAGAAAATACCTATATTACTGTGAACTGACTGCTAGTGGAAAGATATGTGCTCAAAGTGCTACTTCTTTTTTTAAAATTTTTTATTTTTTATAAACATATATTTTTATCCCCAGGGGTACAGGTCTGTGAATTGCCAGGTTCAAAGTGCTACTTCTAATACTAAGGGCTCAGAAAGAAATGAGAGGTATGTTGTTGGAAGCCAGAGGAAGGCAAGCCTTGTCATATAAGCAGAAAGGTTGGCAGTTGTGTTCTCCTCTCATTATGTGGAAGGCAGAATTTATAAGAGAATCTGGATGACATTAAGGCTGCCAATCAGTGGACGTTGACATGGAAAGTTTATCCTGGACTGTTCAGGCAAACACAATGCAATCACAGGAGCTTTTATAAGAGGGAGAGGGAAGCAGGTAGAGGTCAAAATTACTTGATGTGAGGAGGTTGCAATTCACTATTGCTGGCTTTGAAGGTAGAGGCAGGGGCCATGAGCCAAGGAGTGCAGGTGATCTCTAAAAGCAATAAACAGTGGGATTTTCTCCAGGTCTTCCAAAAAGCAGCACAGTCCCACTGACACTTTGATTTTAGCTCAGCAAATTGTTGGATTTATGACCCACAGAAATTTATGACCCACAGAATTATAAGACCATAAATTGTCTGTGTTTTTTGTTGTTGTTGTTTTTTGTTTTGTTTTCATTTTTGTTCTTTTAAAGATTTTTATTTATTTATTTGACAGTTCACAAGTAGGCAGAGAGGCAGGCAGAGAGAGAGGAAGGGAAGCAGGCTCTCTGCTGAGCGGAGAGCCCGATGCGGGGCTCTATCCCAGGACACTGGGATCATGACCTGAGCCAAAGGCAGAGGCTTTAACCCACTGAGCTAGCCATGACCTGAACCAAAGGCAGAGGCTTTAACCCATTGAGCTACTCAGGCTTTAACCCACACACTTAAAATGTGAGTTTTTTTAAGCCACTAAGTTTGTGGCAATTTGTTGCAGAAGTGGTAGAACTTAAATACAATTGTGGGGCTGGAGTGACAGTTGGATAAGCATTTGACTCTTGATTTTGGCTGAGGCCATGATCTCAGGGTTGTGGGACCAAGCCTTGTGTTGAGGTCCTGCCCAGTGGGGCAACAAGATGTTCTTAACGATGAAAGTATCTTTCAGCCTATCACTAGACAGCATACTTCTAGAAGATTGTAAACTGCTACAGAGAAAAGACTTGAAGTCCTTATTAGGGTTTGGAGTCAAAAAAGGAAATCCTCAGCTTCTGAACATGATGTCACCTAACAGGCATTTTCAGTCCAGGATCCAAAATCAGATATCATTGCTAAATATATAATTGTTCCAAATTAACATCGGCTATCTTATGTTTAAGATCTCTGAAAACAGACTTCTGTTTAACGTTTACACCTAAAGGAATGTAAAAAATACATTTAACGTATAATTAAGTGTAATTGGCAATATGTAAATTTGTAATTTGTTAACCTTTTTGTATATATATGCATTACAATCTAAAATCCAAGAGTAACATATTAATAAACGTTTTATGTATGCACGGAGGCAACAGCCAAAGTTGCATACAAATATAAAACATTTTTACCATGTCAGAGGCTTTCTTCATGTACCTATGTTTGTCTGTCTCCTTTGTTCTGACTTCTATCACCTTATATATTAGGGACTTATTGTCGAAATTTATTTAAATTTTAATGATACAAGATAGACTCATTTTATATAATTCCTTTTGCTCAGCATACTGTTTCTGAGATTCAGCAGGTTATTATGTATGTAAGTACATTTTTAAAATAAGATAGCATTTTATGCATATATCAGACTTTACTGATGCATTCTTTTCACAGGCATTTAGATTTGTTCCAATTTCCATTTTCCTTTTTTTTTTTTTTTTTTTTTTCCATTTTCCTTTTGACAGCAATTATTTGTTTTCAGTTTGGTGCTATTAGGAGGACAAAAGCTGCAGTGAACTGTATTTTATGTGTCTTTGATAGCCAAATGCTAGAATTTCTTTTTGGACATAAAGATAGGAGTGAAATTCCTGTTCATGGGATATAAAAATGCCTAGTTTTAGTAAGTATCATCTAAGAGATTTCCAAAGTTGTTTTTTTCTTTTTAAGTCAATTTGCACTTCCAGAAATTAGAAGATTGCACGTGGCTCTACATCTTTCCCAGTACTTACAACTGTCAACTTTTAAAATTTTGTCCATTCTGACATTTGTAGTACTATTTCATTGCTGTTGTCATTTTCATTTCCCCAATAATGATTGGTATCCATCATGATTTTTTAGGCTTATTAGCTATTTGGATATTGTCCTCAGCTAAGTGTATTTTCCAGACTTGTGCCCCGCATATAAATTAGATAGTTTCTTCCCTGTTGTGTTGGTTATTTATACATTCTGAATATTAATCTTTTCTTACATATAAATTTGAAATATCTTCTTTCAGTCTATGACTTGCCTCTTGCTTCTGAGAACTATATTTTGATGAATTGAAATTCTTAAATTCAATGAAGTCCTGTTTATCAGTTTTTGTCTAATACTCTTTGTAACTTATATAATATGTTTTGGACTATACAATATCATAAAGATATCTCCTATGTTTACTTCTATAATCTTGATAATCTTAAACTCCTGCATCTATAATCTATATTCTTTATTGTTTTAGCCTTCATGTCTGTGTCTTTGATCCATATAAAATTAATATTTTAATTTTATATAATGTAGGAGTCAATATTACTCCTGCCAAATTTACTGAACCAATTCTTTCTCCAAATGAACTACAGTGTCTCTTTTTCCATAAATTAAATGAACATATTTGAGTATCTCTTTTATTTGTTCCATTTGTCGATTTGTCTTACCTTGCACTAATAATGCACTGTCTTACCAGAGCTTAAAAAGCATAATATAATTTTTCCCATATTGCCTTGTTTTTCTAATTTGCATTACCTGTTCTAAGTCTGTTGCTTTCTATATGAGTTCTAAACTTTCACATTCCTTAATTTTTTATTGAAATACCAATGAGATTATTGGGCCTTAAAAATTTTACTTTTGGTGAGGGAGAATAATTACATGATTAATATCTTAATACATGGAGGAATATCCAATTTTCTGTCTTCTTAAATTAGAATGGTAATTTTATGTGTTAATTTCCATTTAAATAATGCTTAAAATATTTGTTGGATTATATTCAATCTATATATTAATTTGAGGATAATAGCAACATAGAATATGGATCTTGATAATATGGAATCAGTCAATTAACAAAGTATATGTTTCCAATTTTAGGATTACTTTTTCTCAGAAATATTTTATAGTTTAAGTTTTAGAGATCTCTGATGTTTTTCTTGAGATATGTTTTTGTATTCAATAGTTTTGAACTATTATATGCAACTATAAATGGAATTTTTATATTTTATTTCATGCTTTTGTTGATGTAATATAATTGTATATATTTAAACATTTTAATATTTTCCTATATAATTTTATATTTTTGCTGATGCAGTCTAAATGATTGTGTTGTTGTCATTAAGTCTGAGAATCTTACAAAACTTATACTTAAAATCTGATATATTTTAATATAGAAACAACAAATAATTTGTGTGTAAAAGCAGGTCTTACCATTCCTTTCCCTTGTTTATGCCACTTCTTTCTTGTGTGTTTTTTTTTTTTTTTTTGAGTTTTTAATTTTTTATTTTTTATAAACATATATTTTTATCCCCAGGGGTACAGGTCTGTGAATCACCAGGTTTACACACTTCACAGCACTCACCAAATCACATACCCTCCCCAATGTCCATAATCCCACCCCCTTCTCCCAAACCCCCTCCCCCCGGCAACCCTCAGTTTGTTTCGTGAGATTAAGAGTCACTTATGGTTTGTCTCCCTCCCAATCCCATCTTGTTTCATTTATTCTTCTTCTACTCACTTAAGCCTCCATGTTGCATCACCACTTCCTCATATCAGGGAGATCATATGATAGTTGTCTTTCTCTGCTTGACTTATTTCGCTAAGCATGATACGCTCTAGTTCCATCCATGTTGTTGCAAATGGCAAGATTTCATTTCTTTTGATGGCTGCATAGTATTCCATTGTGTATATATACCACATCTTCTTGATCCATTCATCTGTTGATGGACATCTAGGTTCTTTCCATAGTTTGGCTATTGTGGACATTGCTGCTATAAACATTCGGGTGCATGTGTCCCTTTGGATCACTACATTTATATCTTTAGGGTAAATACCCAATAGTGCAATTGCTGGGTCATAGGGCAGTTCTATTTTCAACATTTTGAGGAACCTCCATGCTGTTTTCCAGAGTGGCTGCACCAGCTTGCATTACCACCAACAGTGTAGGAGGGTTCCCCTTTCTCCGCATCCTCGCCAGCATCTGTCATTTCCTGATTTGTTGATTTTAGTCATTCTGACTGTTATTTCATTAGCAGTGAATTCCAGTATAATTTTAAAATTTAAATTCAATTTATGTAACATATATTGAATTATTAGTTTCAGAGGTAAGATTTAGTGATTCATCAGTTGAATATAACACCCAGTGCTCATTACATCAAGTGGCTTCCTTAATCCCCATGACCAAATTATCCCATTTTCCACCCACCTCTGCTCCTGCAACCCACAGTATTTCCTTCTACCATCTAAAGATACGCATTAAAATTTTGCCATTGACTTTAATGTTGTCTGTAGCTTTTTTTCTTTATTTTTTTTTTTTTTAGATTTTTTATTTATTTGACAGAGTGAGAGATCACAAGCAAGCAGAGAGGCAGACAGAGAGAGAGGGGGAAGCAAGCTTTCCACTGAACAGAGAGCCCAACATGCGGCTCGATCCCAGGAACCCAAGACCATGACCTGAGCCGAATGAAGGTAAAGGCCCAACCCACTGAGCCACACAGGTGCCCCTGTTGTCTGTAGTTTTAAAAAGATTGATAGGTAGCAAGATGTAGAAATAGATGATAAGTAAATATAAATGTAGATACCCCTTGTCTGATTACTCTATTACAAGTTAATTGAGAATAGTAATCATATATGGGTGCTGAACTTAACAAAATATACTTCCAGCATCTATAAGACAATTATGTTTCTCTCCCTTTATCCTACAAATGCAGTGCATTATACTGATTGATCTTCCAGTGGTAAAGCCCGCTCACACTCCTAGAAATATCCTGGACATAATTAATCATCCTTCTTATATATTGTTAAATCTTATTTGTTCCATTTAAGGTCTTTTTGTTTGTTTGTTTGTTTTGTTTTTTGTTTTGTTTTTGTTTTTGTTTTTTTATTTTATTTTATTTTTTTAAATAATTTTTTTTATTTTTTTAATAAACATATAATGTATTTTTATCCCCAGGGGTACAGGTCTGTGAATCACCAGGTTTACACACTTCACAGCACTCACCAAAGCACATACCCTCCCCAATGTCCATAACCCCACCCCCCCTTCTCCCAACCCCCCTCCCCCCAGCAACCCTCAGTTTGTTTTGTAAGATTAAGAGTCACTTATGGTTTGTCTCCCTCCCAATCCCATCTTGTTTCATTAATTCTTCGCCTACCCACTTAAGCCCGCATGTTGCATCACCACTTCCTCATATCAGGGAGATCATATGATAGTTGTCTTTCTCTGCTTGACTTATTTCGCTAAGCATGATACGCTCTAGTTCCATCCATGTTGTCGCAAATGGCAAGATTTCATTTCTTTTGATGGCTGCATAGTATTCCATTGTGTATATATACCACATCTTCTTGATCCATTCATCTGTTGATGGGCTACTCATATGTTTTTTAAAAAAAATGTTTAAATATCTACTAATTTTGAATTTCTGTTTTTAAACTAATAGTAAGCATACACACTGTAGAAAAAATCCAGGGCAGAGTGAAAGTCCAGAAAATTATTGCATCATAATACTTTAACACCTTAGATTCAAAAGATTTTATATTAAATTCGGATGTAGGGACACATGGGTGGCTCAGTTGGTTAAGCATCTGCCTTTGGCTCACGGAATGATCTCAGGGTCCAGGGACTGAGTCCTGCATTGGGCTCCTTGCTCAGCAGGGAGTCTACTTTTCCCTATGCCTGTGCCCCCCTCACCCCTGTGAGTGCTTGCTTGCTCATGCACCCGTGCCCTCTGACAAATAAATAAATAAAATCTTAAATTTAAAAAAAAATCAGGGTCTATCCCGGAGGGTTCTTTGGAGGAGAATCCTTGGAACTTGATATAAAAATAACAAAATATAGCCAATAATAAACCAACAATATTATCTAACACTTATTAAACACTTTCAATGTGCCAAACATTTGTTAAACATTTTACATAAATCATCACATGTAATAATTTCAGACTAGTTAAGGGTAAATGATACTAATATTTAATTTCTGCACATGAGGAAACATGTATAGTCAAGTTTCTTAGCTTATTTAAAGCCTCAAAGCTATGTGTGCTGGATTTGTTTAACAAAACAAACATCATTCCCTAGTATCTCCCAAAAGTGGTGATAAACCCTTATAAACAAACAACAGTAGAACTGGACAGGCATGCTTTTTAGACTGATATATTGTTTTGTCAATTAATTCTTCATGGTGATAAAATTTATGAACTTGCTAGATCAGTTCCTTAGGAAACAGAGAAACTAAGTGAAAAATCATTTAGCTGTAAAATAATAGTAGTATTCTCTAACTGATAAGAGTGGAAAAGGACCATTAATTTAAAACTATCCGCTAAAACAGAATTTAGCAAAAGCATTATTTTAAGAATAAAATAGCATTAAGTTTGTTAATTGAATTAGATAGACATAATTCCCAATAGAAAAGGCACCCAGCTGACAGTTTGGAAGAAAGGGAAATTAATTCAGAATCTCAAATATATATATATTTTTAATATCCTATGTTTAAATTAATGCTAGAGTCAAAGATGGCTTGTAATTTGATTTTAGAAATAGCCCGCCCCCCCCTTTTTTTTTTAAAGAAATGAACCTGATTATTAAGGCAAGGATGAGAAACAGTTATGCTGTTTCCAGTCATAAGCATAGAAGATGTAATTAAAGAATTTAGGCAAATTAACAGTGTCTTAATAGGCAGCTCCACTTTTAAGCTAAACCCGTGGCCTTCCAACTCAACTGTGTTGAAAGACAAAACCCACTCTTTCATATATACCTTTTTATTTTACTAATAGAATCAGTTCTATATGATCATAATAATATCTAATATTTCATGTATTCCATTTCTATTGTGTGATTATTTTTGCCATACAGAAATCTCCAAAAACTCAAAAGAAATCAATAGTATCAATGGTTGCACTGTATTAGTTACAAAAAAAAAAAAAAAAAAAGCCTGTTCTCTTACAGGCCACATTGTGTCGGGCATGTTACTCACCTAACAGACATGATGATACCAACTCATCCTGTTCTTTAAAAGAATGAATCTAGAAAATTTCCAGCTCTGCCAAGGGATGTCAGATGGGTTGGATTGTTAACGAAGGTGAAGAAAAAAATATATATGTCACTGGCATTTTCATAAAGAAATCTGCCAATTACCTATCTGCCCTTCAGAATGGAAAATCTAGACAAGTACTCAGAAATCTAGGATCAACCTTTTCTCTTAGTTTCTTCCATTTCACTCTTCAAGAGAAAAACAACATAAGCTTATAAAATAGAGGAGAAGAATGTTAGAAACACAACTACTTTTTCAAAATTTGGTTGATATTCTGCTTTAACGCAATCTGTCAAAAGAGGGATATTGGGCTTAATACGGGATCCAATACAAACTCATGAGGAGCATTTGGCTTTGAATTTAAACAGGCTTGAGTTTGAATTCCAGCTTAACTTTTGAATTATAAGAATTGGGACCAATTACATGCTTTCAACAATGATTTTTATCCCCTGCAAAACCAATAATAAAAACATTACTATAGATTCACTTTGTAAGAGTAAGAAGTAACTATGTTAAGGGGTGTTCAGTGATGGTCCTGGAGTCCCAGGATGGAGTCTCCCATCAGGGAGTCTGCCTCTTCCTCTGACCCTCCCCAATCTCATGCTCTCTCTCTTCCAAATAACTAAATAAAATCTTAAAAAAAAAAAAAAAGAAGTAACTATGTTAAGTAACTCTTAAACAAAGATGACCTTAAAAATTGTAATTATCATTATTATACTTAAAAGTTATTTCACTGATTCTTAAAAATAATTGATTCTTTGAAAATAGGTCTCCTAAATTAGGATAATTTAGATCAGTAAAGTTATTTCCTAGACAGTAAACTTTTCTGGAGATGTTTCCCAAAATGTAAAAAAGGCAATATTCATTCTTATTTTAAGTTACTTTTAAAGCAAGCAAATGAGGAAAATAAGATAAATTTGTGTTCCTGACATTCAAAAATCATAAGAAACTCAAAAACTGGCAAAGCCAAAAGCTCCAAATATACAAAGTCTTCCTAGGTCTCTCCTTTGAACAATAAAAAGTTTTGAGAAAGTATGCAATGGACAATAATAAACACTGTATTTCCACAACCACTTGTTGGCACCCTGTAAAGCTTGGATCAAAAATATCTGCTTTGAAATTAGACAAAATCACATCCTGTTCTTGTGAGAAAAACTCTTAGGTAATGAGTTTCAACTTCAAAATTACATTTGAATGAGAAGGTGTACTTTTAATGTAACTTTTATAACTTGCTTGCATATATTGTGTTTATCTGTATCTTGTGTGAAAATTTAATCAGAGATGTCTGAATAAAAGAACAGATGGGAGCTTTATTTAAATTTAGAGAGAATGAATACCACATGCTGAGCTCAATAAAGCAATTTAAATAAGTTTTCCATCTTATATAAATTTTATTTAATGATGTTTTCAACCCAGGAATTCTAAAATAGCAAAAACACTAACTATAAAACAACTAAACCTACCTATGTCTCTCATATGTGATAAGCATAAAAATATATTCTGAGAATATGGGAAATGTCATGGTGTTATCCAAAGAATATTTAACTTCCATTATTGATTGATTAGGTCTGCCCTTTTTTTTTTTAATTCTACCCGGTCCCACAAAAGAAAAAATAAAAAGAAAAATTTCCAGATAGATAAACAAGGTTTATGGTTGAATGCAAAGATGGCAATGCATTTTAAACAGATTCCCAGTGGAGTTGTCATAGGCTCTAGCAGGCTCAGAAGATTAAATGCCAGATTTTCTTCAATAACCATCCTTCTTTGCATTTTTGGTTACTGTTGTTATGTAGCTCCCACCTTGGTTCAATTTCATGATTTAAATAAAAAATCATTTTTGCTTTGTCTCTCTTTTCTTTAAAGATAAATAATATAAAAATGGACATTGGGGAGGGTATGTGCTTTGGTGAGTGCTGTGAAGTGTGTAAACCTGGTGATTCACAGACCTGTACCCCTGGGGATAAAAATATATGTTTATAAAAAATAAAAAAATTTTAAAAAAGGCTTTTTCTCTTTTAACTACTTTTCTTTATTATAATGCATACCCCATGAATCATAACAGAGATGAAAGAATATAAAATACTTACAGAACTAAATAAATATAAAATGGTAGTATTAGTCACCGTCATTATTAATGTTAATTGTTTGACGGTTAATAAATAACATAGAAATTAGCCAGTCAGAAAACAATAGGTAAGGAAAGGGATTTTGATAATACTAGAAGGTTAATAGTAGACCAACCGTTGCAGAGGAAAACATTACTTACTCTGCACAATATTAAAAAGAAATATTAACAGCACTAGAAAGTGACAAAAAAAAAAAGGCAGAAACCTGAGGATATTTGACCCTTGGCAAAGGGAACTACACTGAGTGAGACTTACTAATATATAACATTCCTGGGAGCGTGTCCACTTGCTCTCACAATCAAAGTTGCTCAGTGCACCTTAGAGCCTAAGCAAAAAGCCTCAGAATTTGACTTTGGGTGTAAAAGAAGGACCTAGGAGGTGACCACAATGGCAGGGAGTCGAGAGGGGAGTTCATAAAGGAATGATTTGTAGCAGAAAGTGCCCCAAATTTTACATACATATCTCCTGTCCAAGTCCTTAGACTGCATCTAAACTCTGCATGCATAAAGAAACTTCAAGGTGCTTAGTGGGAAGACACAGCACAAAACTAAAAGAACATAACAATTATAGCTTATATCCATTATCACTCTTTTGGGTTTGAGTTCAGTAAGTTATTTGACTACTAGAACAAAGATCAACACAATTAAGGGAAAGAGAAGAAAGCTAAACAATAAGCATTTCCAGATGTACAAAGGAACAGGGAAAAATCACCAATGGTCAAAAGCAAAGCAGCTGAGGGACTATAAACTTGAGGTGATACACACACACACACACACACACACACACAGGGACCAAAGGGAAATATCATAATAATTGACTCAATGGGAATCTATACAAATAGCAAAACAAACAAATAAAAAAATAAATAAAAACTCTAGAACCAAAATGTAAAATAATCAAAATGAAAAATTACCTTATAGGCTTATCAGAAATCAGAGAGAGCAAAAGAAACTGAAATTAGAGAGAGATCTATTGAAATGATCCAACCTGAGGGATATAAAGAAAATAAAATAGATTATGAGAAATGCAGAACACTGACTTTTGCATAATACCAAGCCTTCTAACTTAAATATAATTGGATTCTTCATAAATGAAAAGTGAAAGTGAGAGATAAAGAATAGTGGAGGAAAACTGAGTGAAAAATGATGGCAAAATTTTCCCCCAATTTTGGTTTTCAAGTATTTTTTATAGCCATATACCAGACCGTCTGACTCTGAGAAGCAAGCATAGACAATTTTTCTGCTTGTCTTTTTTTTTTTTTTTTTGTAATTCATTTGACAGAGAGAGATCACAAGTAGGCAGAGAGGCAGGCAAAGACAGAGAGGGAAGCAGGCTCCCTGCTGAACAGAGAGCCTGATGCAGGGCTTCATTCCAGGACCTTGAGATCATGACCTGAGCTGAAGGCAGAGGCTTTAACCCCAGGAACTCCGAAGCTTCTCCTTTCTTAATTGTTCCCCATGTATCCAGGATTTTCGTACTTTTTTTTTTGGCTATCCAAAGCTTCTTAATATCGATTATTTCCGTATGTATCAAGCACAGTTAAAATTTGCTTTTAAGGGGCACCTGGGTGGCTCAAGTTGTTAAGCCTCTGCCTTTGGCTCAGGTTACGATCCCAGGGTCCTGGGATCGAGTCCTGCATCAGGCTCCTGCTCAGTGGGAAGCCTGCTTCTCCCTCTCCTACTGCCTCTGCTTGTGTTCCCTCTCCCACCATCTCCCTCTCTGTCAAATAAATAAATAAAATCTTTTTAGGAAACTGCTTTTAATATACCGATAAAGTTCATTTCCCTCAACTTACCTACTTCTTAAGAAAATAGCAACCTGTTAATCAGTGCTAAGGTGTGAGTAACTGAAATGTCCCCAGGGTATCAGAATTATAAATGAGAAATGATAAATTTATTTGCTCATAAGAATTAGTATGGAACGGGAAGATTTTACATATTTGAAGAAAGATGGTCTTTCCTAGTCAGATTGTCAATTAGTAGCCACAATTCCTCTAGGATCGGTTCTGGGTGTATAAGTGTGAGCATACAAATTATTTTCTTTAATAGATTCTAGTTGGGTGGATGCATTTCTTTCTCCAGAGTAGTTTCAGAAGTGTCTCTATTAACATTCTTGAGGTAATTCATTTGAGAAGCAGCATACTCCATTTATCAATGGAAATAGGGCTGGATAGGGACAAAGTGAGAAAAAAATCAGTGGGAGAAGCATGTTAAAATTTATGTGACCTAGTGCTTCTCTAAATTAATGTACCCAGTCCTACCTTATCTGTTTCTTAATCTAGAATCATGATGCTTCAGGGCTGGAAAAGCTTCCCTCTGGAACTAACATGTCTGAATATTATTCAGTCTTCACATCTTTTCTAACACTCCGTTTTTATCCAGACAACCTGCACTTATTATGCAAATAAATGCATTCAGATTTTTACAATTTTTTTCACCTACGCATATTTAAATTCTATTTCTGCTTTAAGAATTTCTACACACTTTGATCTAGACTGCACACCCCACAGCAATACACATGCTAAGATACTATTCAAAACAAATAGTTTTAAAAAATCACTGAAAACAGAGCAATGCAATTTAGAGATACTCAAGAATGTATAGTTGCATTCCAAGGCATGTACAATCATCAACCTTTTCAGAAATATATTTGCCTATTTTCTGCTTCTCTGTTAATGAGTATATCAACATTTTTAAACCTAAATATAAAGGTAAGGACCTTGAACAAAAGAACATGCCATGTGAATATTTTATTTTTCTTTGCCATGCCAGAGTCGAATCTAGAGAGAAGAAAGGAGGCTTGTAATGAGACACAAGTAGTTGTGAGAAAAGACATTACAGGCAGTTTCCTGACTGAAAGACTGAGATTTAATCATGGGAAGCTGCTTTGCAGCCGCTGCCAAAGCTCACTGGCTTCACCCGCCTAGAGCAGGATGCCTGCAAAGCCTGAACTAAAGCAAACCAAACTGCTGCCAATGCGCCGCCTCCAGGCAATAGATAATCTTCATCGACCATTTATTTTACTTCTGCACATTTTGATATTGTGTTTTGTTATTTATAAAAGAAATACTGCACCTTTATATCACTGGAAAAGGACACGTAGGGAGAAAAGATTGCTATTAAATCTATGAAAAGGAGGAAGGTGCTTCTTCAGGGTTTAAGCTACTAGTCAGAATCTTGCTACGAGTAAAGCAAAGACCTGTATTGTGCATATATCCAAAACCTTTAAGCTTTAGAGGAACCCAATTAAAACATATTCATTCAAAAAGAATGGCAATAATAGGAATTATATAGTCCATGTAATATTTAATACTTCCAAATATAAGCAAGCCCCTTAAACTAGTTGTGTGACCTTGAATGAGTCACTTAACCTCTTAGGGGTTTCCTGATCTAGGAAGTGGGAAAACTACTTATCTCTCACTGCTTAATACAGAAGTGAGTTAGATAATCTATGTAAAAGTCCTAGCTGTAGAATTAGAGTAAAATCCTAGATATCTCTTCTTATACAAGGCATCGATCTCTGTTTATTATTATTTTCATAGATGTTCACTAAATATTTGCAGAATTAACATATGAACAATACATATTCTGATGCTCACTTCTGCTGGGAAAATGTTGACTCCTGAGTCAGGACAAAAGAGGACAGCAGCAGGAGACTGTTCACGGCACTGGAAAGAAGGCTAGGTAGATTTGGGGTTTCACTATTATCTCAATTCATCTTTTCTTTTTTCTTTAAAAATTTTATTTGTCAGAGGGAGAGAGAGAGAGACAGAGAACGCACCAGCAGGGGGTGGTACAGGCAGGGGGGAAGCAGGCTCCCCTCTGAGCAGGGAGCCTGATCCAGGACTGAATCCCAGCACCCTGGAATCCTGACCTGAGTCCAAGGCAGCTGCTTAACTGACTGAGCCACGCCGGCACTGCTATCTCAATTCATCTTAATAGATACAGTATGAGCTGTTAGAAGTGAATTTATGTGGAATTTTGAGTTTCGAGAATCACCAAAAATGTTCTATTTTAAGCTTTATAAACTCATAAAATTAAATAATACTCATATTATCTATCAGGTATAAGAATGACAATGTGCTCACTATAATGAGTGCTTTAATATACTTTAGTATACTATCTCCCTTATTTTTCATAATAGATACGACTCTCTGAATATGTGTATGTGTGCACATTTGTATGTGTGTGTGTACACATGTATGCATTCTAGCTCACTTGTGAGCCGTGTTACTGAGCCAAGAATTAAACTCAAATATGTTTCTCTTAAATGCCCATGCTATTTTTTTTACACTGTAGTGGAAACAACATTATAAATGTGAATGGGGTTGGTGATTAAAAGCAGCATAAGTGCATTAGGGGTGTCTGTGCAGAATTTGATGTAATAAAATTAATTGAAACCTTATCCTAGTTTAGTGTGAAAATTGTCACTATATAATCATATGTCCTAGCATATTTACAAGCACAAGAAAAAAAATCTTTTATTTTTCCTAACCACTCTGATCCCTAAAAAAATATATTCATTTGAGAAGGGAGTTGAGGGAAATTAGAAGGGGAGGTGAACCATGAGAGACTATGGACACTGTAAAACAACCTGAGGGTTTCGAAGGGGTGGGGGGGTGGGAGGTTGTGGGAACCAGGTGGTGGGTATTGGGGAAGGCACGTATTGCATGGAGCACTAGGCATGGTGCAAAAACAATGAATACTGTTATGTTGAAAAGAAATTTTAAAAAATAAATAAAAATAAAAATAAATAGATACCATCTTCCCACTGAAAAACAAAACAAACAAATAAACAAACAAAATACAAAATAGGGCCATGAAAAACACAAGCTCAAGATAGGTAGATGTGATACCTACAGAAATATTCTGTAACTTTCCCAAGAAAGTGAAAAGATAATTGTAATACAGAAAAAAGAAAACTTTCGTACCCTTAGTTCACTGATTTAGACTTTATGTGGCCTGGGAAAAAAATGAAAATAGAAAGAGACAAAGATTTTCTATAGATTTTAACTGTTTCTCTACTAAACACACCATGAACAGGAACTATAAATACGTATCATTTACTGAATTTTTCCATTTCACTGAAGTATATTTCCAGATTTACAACTCATTATATTCTAACCTGCTGGCTCAAAACTATCATAGGTAAGAAAGTGCACTCAGAGGCACAACACTTTGCATATGGTGAAACTTCTGCAGTGCAGTAGCTCTACACTTACCAAAAGCCAGCCTCAAGCAAGTAGCAATGCTTAATTAAGTACTAACTGAAAACATCTGTAACTCCCTTCCTAATACTCCCTATGACAGAATCCAAGAAAGTCCCAGCTTCAAGTAGAGAGTCTACAGAAATGAAAGCTTGCATTCATAAGTCAAGGACAGGCAAGATTAAATTTAATTAAAATGACACAAGTTAGGAGTGCTTCTGCAGCTACCAAGAAGAATTAACTGCAGAGAATTACCTTCTCATGGAAAAAAGAGAACTAGAAAAACTAGCAAATATATGAAAAGGAGATTTCATATTTTGTCAACAGGCAAGGGAGGACTATAGGACAAGTAAGAGAAGAAAAGCAAAGAATCAAGGCTGTCTTTCCCCAAACTTAGAGCCCCAAGAAAGTTTCTTAGCTTTGAGGTAGGAAGCAGAAGCTAAACCCAGTGCTGCGTTCTTACTCTGTTAAGGAGACAGGGATTGGAGTTTCAGAAGACCTTTTCTTCTTCATGTTTATGCCCCTATAAAACATAACTGCTCATCTTCTTGATCCATTCATCTGTTGATGGACATCTAGTTTCTTTCCATAGTTTGGCTATTGTGGACATTGCTGCTATAAATATTCGGGTGCACGTGCCCCTTTGGATCACTACGTTTGTATCTTTAGGGTAAATACTCAATAGTGCAATTGCTGGGTCATAGGGCAGTTCTATTTTCAACACTTTGAGGAACCTCCATGCTGTTTTCCAGAGTGGCTGCACCAGCTTGCATTCCCACCAACATATGAGGAAGTGGTGATGCAACATGGGGGCTTAAGTGGGTAGGAGAAGAATAAATGAAACAAGATGGGATTGGGAGGGAGACAAACCATAAGTGACTCTTAATCCCACAAAACAAACTGAGGGTTGCTGGGGGGAGGGGGTTTGGGAGAAGGGGGTGGGATTATGGACATTGGGGAGGGTATGTGCTTTGGTGAGTGCTGTGAAGTGTGTAAACCTGGTGATTCACAGACCTGTACCCCTGGGGATAAAAATATATGTTTATAAAAAATAAAAAATTAAAAAAAAAAAAACCATAACTGCTCATCTGGTTCTGAACAAGATGGGAGTCTACACATTTGACCTTACCCTTCCTACCATTTACAGCAAAAGCCCTGCACAGGATTTATAAAGCAACTGACAGAAGACTCCAAAAGGTAGAGAAAAGAAACAACTACCTGAAGAACTTGGGGTGTGAGACACAACAGTCATGAGGACCCTGTTTTGTTTTGTTTTGTTTCTGTTTGCCTCCAGTGGAAATAGAATTTTAATAGCCCATAACTTCAGCTTTTAGCTTTATCCATCGATCATATTATTTCTCTGTGATTTTTGCACAAAGAATCATTCCTCCCTAAATAAGGAAGAGAAAGTAGGTCTCTTCTGCAGGATATCAAACTAGAAATTTATTTCAAAGGACCCAAGTCAGTGAATACAGAATGCCTTGTAGGATTCAAAGTTCATCCCTTCCATCTATACAAAACATGTTTTCCAACTCGACAAAATGCAAGAGTCTTTTTCCCCTCGACTTCCAGACTTTTACTCTAATACCACCCACCCTTGAAATAGCCATTTCCTATACTTGATACTTTTACATACCTTATTTAACTCAAAACCAAGATGCATGACCAAGGAAGATATAAAGCTTGTTAAATCCCATGACTCAAATGGGCAGTTAACTTGGCAGTTCACCACGGATGGGAGACACCTGGCCAGGGGACAAAACTCTCCCGCTGAAGAAGTAACAATGATGAAGATGTGGACTTGGACTCTTGGCGATAACACACTGTCTAAAGAAGATGGCTGGCTTTTCTGGCAGCCTAAATAAAGCACGAGGGCATTTTGCACATGATATCTCCTGGAGCTTTTATTTTGGGTTTCTGAACTGATTCCACATACGGCCTAATCTCTGTTGTATACTTTAGCCATAATGTGTAGTATTTTGAGGGAAATCAAAAAAAGAAACTAAAAGACCAGGAAGTTATGAAGGCAGAAAACATTTACTAAGACCATGGCACTCAGAGACAAAACTGTTCTTAGTAACAAGATAAACACCTACTTACCTATTTGGGGACACCTGAGTGCTGAACTAAGTATCTTATTTAATGCACAGCCTAAAATATCCAGCTATAAACTGGACATCCAGAGAAGGATTAAAGGAAGGCATAATATCACAAAATCAACTGAACATAGAAAAATCAATTTGTATTTGTAATGGGGTTGCATATTAGAATTTTGAAAAAAATACTTCTTTTTGTAATATTAAATGCAAATGTTAAAAGTATGTGTTTATTTTTTCTTTAGGAATATAATTTAAGACATTTTCAAAGTGGCTGTTTTATATTAGAATAGTTAGAAAATAATTTAGTATTTGATTCTTCTTCCTTACTTTCACTGGTTTAAATAAGAAATATCTACCTCAAGTGTAGATCATATCATATCTGAAATCTATCTTGATGAAATCCCAGTAGTTCATTTTTTCCCTTGCTTCCCTTGCCTTTTGCGTTGTTCCTAGGAAGATGTTGCTGCGGCAGAGGTCGAAGAGGTTGCTGCCCGTGTTCTCCTCAAGGATTTTGATGGATTCCTTTCGTACATTGAGGTCCTTCATCCATTTTGAGTCTATTTTTGTGTGTGGTGTAAGGGAATGGTCCAATTTCATTTTTCTGCATGTGGCTGTCCAATTTTCCCAGCACCATTTATTGAAAAGGCTGTCTTTTTTCCATTGGACATTCTTTCCTGCTTTGTCGAAGATTAGTTGACCATAGATTTGAGGATCTTTCCAAAAAACAAAGTACAAGACTTCCTCGGAGCTATTAAACACTACTCTGAGCACAGGATGATGTGGAGTTGAGAAAAAGTTTTACTGACTTAGGAGTTTCATTTTTGCTGGAGTCTGTCCATCTTTGTGTTCAGACAGAAGAAAATGATACCCTACTCAGTCCCAAAATGAAAGAAAAAAAAAATTGTGTTTGCTGTGAAAAAGTGACAGCAAAATCTTATTTTAATTTTCCCTAAATTTATAATTACTTCCAGTTCCAACAAAACAAAATTTTGGATACCAAGGAAACTGAACCAAGTGGAAAAGAGTATATGTGTAAGAACATCGATTGAGTCCCAGATGACTTATTTGCATATCAGATTGTGACATATCTCACACTTAGACCCACCTTTCTTCCTTTTTTTCTTTCTTTCTTCCTTCCTTCCTTTCTTATTTTTATTTATTTATTTATTTATTTATTTATTTATTTTTAAGAAAAGGAGAGAACACGAGGAGAGGCAGAGGGATAGGGAGAGAGAAAATCTCATTCAGGATCCATTCCCAGTGCTGAGCCCAGACCAGGGCTCCATCATGCGGGTCTTGATCTCACGATGCTGAGGATCATCACCTGAGCCAAAATCAAGAGTCTAATGCTTAACCAACTGAACCACCCGTACACCCAGAGCTCACTTCTGATAAAGCAAACTAAATTGTGAAAGTTGGAAATTGCCAAGGTTAGCTTGCGACATTGCTCAAAATAAGAGGAAGCAATCTTGGTGCACTTCAGATGAGATATTAGAAAACAAAACCTACTCTTGTTGCTTGTCATTTATCTCAGAAGATTGAAATAATTGGGGTGGTTGAAGTCATAGTTACTATTGGAAGTATAAACACTCTCATAAAACTAAAGTAATTTTATTGCATTAGAAAGGTATTAGACAAAATATTTTCTAAAATATATGTGTATTTTAAATGTCAGAGAAGAAATGGGGAAAAGTAGGAACCACTGGACAAAAGTTATACAGGGATAAATTAAATCAATATTAATTGTGTGTTTTCTGGGGGTCCCTTGGTTGAGCTTCTGACTCTTAATTGCAACTTAGGTCATTACTTTGGGATCCTGGGATCAAGTCACTCATTGGACTTGGTGCTCAGCATGGAGTCTACTTGAGATTCTCTCTTTCCTTGTCCTCTGCCCCTCCTGCACCAAGGTAAATAAATAAAATCTTTTAAAAGTATATTAATTATGTGTTTTCTAGATGTAAGACATGATATGAATATTGGAAGCAGCTAAGAGATATCAAATATACTCCCTGCTTTAAAAGCAGCTTATATTTTAATCAAGGCTAAACAAGGTAGAAATTGCAAATAATTTGTGTAAAAAAGGAGGTAAGATGGGCAGTTCATGATAAATTATAAATGAAAAAGACAATCAGTACAGAAGAAAAGGAAAGACTCAAAACGGGGATTTCAGAAAAACAATTTTACAACAATGTGGAATTTAAAGTCTTAGAAGATGGGTGATTTAGGGATATACCTTAGTTTATATCAAAATATGAAAAAATGTATAATAGTTTATAAAAGTCAAACATGATCTTGACTAAAGGTGACTACTTCTTCTATGTCAAATTTGCATACAAGAATCTTTGCTCTTTGGAGGAACCCTGTACTTCAGGTTTCTCTACTTTGAGGATACCAGAAATCAAGTCAGTCAGTACCCACTGTTGCATGGCCTCCTGTTCTGGGTGGTCCTAGGGAGTAAGAAGTATTTTCTTACATTCTTGTTACCTGCTAATAGACTTCCCATCTCACTTACGGGTTTCCTTTATGTATTCTTTTCTCTTCCTATAAACGGTGTCCTCTCTTCACTCTCCTTAAAGATTCCTCAAGATGTTTGGCCTTCTGGGAAAAACAAAACAAAATCCCCACAAAGCTAGGGAAACATGTTCTTTTACCAGTTTATTCTTTCCCTCTGGAAAAGTAAATTTGCTTTTACTCAAGAATCTGTATGCTGGGAAACCAATTTGGAATAGTGAGGCAAAAGTAAACACATAGCAAAATATAAGTTAATGTCCTAACAAATTATCCTGCCATATGTGAAAAAGGGTATGTTGGGAAGTCCAGGTTGGAGAACAAATAGCCAAAGGAGTAGGTTAGGCATGTGGTTGAAGAGATAATGAATAAACTAGTATAATATCTGGAGATAATTCTAATTCTCTAAAAGGGAATCCAAATAGGAAAATAGTACTCTAGCTATTCTAAATTAACTTTAGAGTTGCACTTGGGCAATATTTAAGGAACTCTGAATATAACTTACAGATTCACTCTAATGAGGATTATTGACATATTTTTTGGCAGAATAATGACTTAATCAAACAATGACTTAAAAATTCCTAGAAGATTAAAAAATTAATAAATAAAAACCCAACAAAAAGAGACTGAGAAAGGAAAAGTCTAAAAGCAGGAACAGTGAGTAGATAATCCAGCTGAGGCAAATTAAGGATTTACCTTGTTAGCATACTTTGTTTGTGGTAGTTGTGTCATTAATGGAATTTTGACAAATTAAAGTACCATTGAGTTGACTGGGAAAATTAAGGGCAGTAAGTTAATAAGAAAAGGGAGTAAGTAATTTAAAAAAAGGCTGACATTGAAAAGGGATTTAGAATGTTAGTGGAGTTTTAGGGTTGGTATAGAGAATGTAACCAATTCTCCATAAGAAAATTTTCACTATAAATGATATTGCAAATCATTTTTTATTCTGGGAATGGCAAGAGACACAGAGGTCAGCATTTTGAAATCCCACTGCTTGGAGGAGACATTTGAAAAATGAGCAAAGTAGAATAAAGAGCTTTACTTAAATCAGTGTTTCAAATGCCAATGCCATTGGGGTGTTGAATGATGGCAAAGTTTCTACATTTGCATGCAAAATGCAAATCAAGTGGGCAAAATTAATTTCCATTTTAATTAATTTTAATTTAAAAAAAAACAGTCACTGCTTTAATGTAGGCAGAATGCCTCACACTTTTTTATTTTTTTTTTTGTCATTGTTGAATTTTTAAAGGGAACTGGGGTTTAGGAGGTTGCATTAAAAGTTTTAGAAGCCTAGTAGTAGAATTTACAGTTACTCAGAGCCATCTCTATATTCTATATGTCTAAATGCTAATCCATCTTAAAATATTTTCTTTAATTCTAATATAAATATAGAAATTAAAACTTCATTTGCTTTTTAAACTTGGCATGATAAAGAATTTTTAATTAGACAAATATATTGTGTGGAAATGACAATCCTGGATCTTTGGGTACCAAAGCTGCTCTGTGACCAATTAATTAACTCTGTGATCTCAGCTCTTGGGTCTTAGCTTCTTAGATCTTAGCCTCACTTCATAAGTTTTATACATTAATTTCCAAAATAAAAGATGTTGAGCTAGAACCAGAGCTCACAAACTACATAGGATGAAGTCTTAATCCACTCAGGCTTCTGTGATGAAATAACAGACTGGGTACCTCATAAACAACAGATATCTATTTCTTATAGTTCTGAAAGCTGAAGATCCTAAGGCAGGGTGACAGCATGGTCAGGTGACTAACCTCTCCTGGACTGCAGACATCTTTTATTCACATGTGGTGGGAGGGATGAGAGATCTTTTTGGAGTCTTTTTTATAAGAACATTAATCCCATTCATGAGGGTTTCATCCTCATGACCTAATCACCTTCCAAATCCTACACTTCCTTATGACATTCCCTTTGGAGGGTTAAGTTTCAACATATGAATTGCAGTGGGGGGGGCATTTTTATCACACGAGATAGCAAAAGCTATTTGCTTGACCCATGGCATTAATTTTTTTAAACATTCCAATGTCAAACAAAGAAAATTTTATATCAAATTCTACATGTAGTTATCTGAAAGCACATGTGCACCTGAATGTTTATAGCAGCAATGTCCACAATAGCCAAACTATGGAAAGAACCTAGATGTTCAACAGGTAAATGGATAAAGAAGATGTGGTACACACACACACACACACACACACACACAGGAATACTATGCAGCCATCAAAAAACCCCCCAAAATCTTGCCATTTGCAATGACGTGGTTGCAACTACATAGAGGGTATAATGCTAAGCGAAATAAGTCAATCAGAGAATGACAATCATTATATGATCTCTCTGATATAAAGAATTTGAGAGGCAGGGCGGGAGTCATGGGGGGAAGAAAGGGAAAAATGAAACAAGATGGTACTGGGGAGGGAAACAAAACATAGGAGACTCTTATTCTCAGGAAACAAACTGAGGGTTACTGGAGGGGAGGAAGGTGGGAGGAGTAGGGTGGCTGGGTGACGGACATTGGGGAGGATATATGCTATGGTGAGTGCTGTGAGTTGTAGAAGTCTGATGATTCACAGACCTGCACCCCTGGGACAAATACCACATTATATATTAATAAAAATTTTAAAAAGTCTACATGTATAACTCCTTTTGTGTGCTGGGTCTATTTTCTCACTCAGTTGCTATTGTCCTAATTGGACTCGTCACAATTATCATCAGCTTCCTCTATGTTATTGGCCTTGTCCTTGTATATACTGAAGTTAAAAAAAATCCCTTATCTAGATGATGATTAAGTTCCCCTAAATATCTAAGGCTGTTGGGCTGTGTCAAAGAATAGAATATATAGAGAGATATACATCTAGGTGTCTGTCTTTAACCTAGCTTTATAAACAATTTATTTTATTATTTCCATTGTCTGCATTCTCCTTCCTCAAACAATATACTGTTACTCTATGAAGTAATTTTTTAAGATTTTAAGTAACTTTATTATTGTGTATATTGTTCCTTGGTAGGAGCCACAGATATTTTTGGAAATATGAATGAATTTTATCTCTATCACTACCAAAGACATACCTACATAAATGCACCCTAAACACATGTAATATCAATATTCATATACATTAAATACATATATGTGGAGGATATATATAGAGAGATAGAAAGAGTATATATGTATATGAGCGCGCGCGTGTGTGTGTGCATGAGTGTGCGCGCGCGCCCATGCGTATGGATAGCCAGAAAGAGAAAGAGAAAACCAGAGAGAATGTATTTGATCATCTAACTTTGTGATATGACAGATTATACATATCTATAGTGTAGATTCACAAAAACTATCCATCTTACAAATGCTATATACATCATTGAATGGTGCTATAGCATTATAACAGCAAATATGAAGTTAGCAAGACATAAAACTATGAGCAGGGGTACCTGGGTGGCTCAGTGGTTAAAGCCTCTGCCTTCGGCTCAGGTCATGATCTCAGGGTCCTGGAATCAAGCCCTGCATCAGGCTCTCTACTCTGCAGGGACTCTGCTTCCTCCCTCTCTCTGTACCTGCCTCCCTGCATACTTGTGACCTCAGTCTGTCAAATAAATAAATAAAATCTTAAAACAAACAAACAAACAAACTGTGAGCAACCTAAAAGAATTATTTTTTCTAAAATATTTTAATAATCTGGGATGCATGGGTGGCTCAGTGGGTTAAAGCCTCTGCCTTCGGGTCAGGTCATTATCCCAGGGTCCTGGGATGGAGCCCCACATCAGGCTCTCTGCTCAGCCAGGAGCCTGCTTCCTCCTCTCTCTCTCTCTCTCTCTGCCTGCCTCTCTGCCTACTTGTGATCTCTGTCTGTCAAATAAATAAATAAATAATCTTAAAATAAATAAATAAATAAATAAATAAATATTTTGATGATCAGTAAACAACTAACCATTTAATCACTAAATTGTAATATAAGCATTAAGACACTAACATATTTTTTAAAAGAAAATTTTATTTCATTTTTTCATCTAGGATATATTCATATTGCACTTGGTCTTATAAATACTTGAGAACATAGTCTAAATCAAGCTTCACTTTCTATGTTTTTACTATCTAACATTACAGGGTACAGTTTTCAATATTGAAATCATATTTATAATTATTTTAATGGCAGTATAAGATGACTTCAAATAGAAGTATTTTAGTTTAACTGTTTCAGTATATTTATACAATTATATGTATAATTGTTCTTTGTTATACTCATTGCTGCCATATGCCTCTCTGCACTTAGCTCTTTTCTTCTTTTTGTCTTTCTCCTCTTCTTCCTCTTTCCCTTACTTCTTCATCTAATCTTTTTCTTTTTTTTTTGAAGTGTTTCCATGAACTAGTTTCTCAAGAGTGAAATTATTGTATCAAAGGCCAAAGATATATTTTATAGTCTATAATATGCATTGTCACATTATTTTCTAAATGGAACTATGAATTTGTACTACCACAACAAATGAACCAGTTTTGTTCAAAACTTTTTAACACTTGGCTATTATTATTTTAATGTCATGCTAATTAAAATACCTCATACTTATTTAAAATTTTTCATGTTAATAATGAATATTTTAATATTAAACTTATAATTATACAAAAAAATTGAATATCTAGGGTGCTAAACATTCAAGACATCACCTTGATTAGGCATTTATTTTTTAAGAGATTTTTCTTTCCACTTTTATTCTACTTTTCTTTTCTTTCCTTTTTTTTTTTTTTAAGATTTATTCATTTATTTAAGAGGGGAGGGTAGAGAGAGAGGAGGAGAGACAATCCCAAGAAGACTCTCTGCTGAGTGTGGAAGCCCGAGTGAGGCTTGATCTCAGGACTCTGAGATCATGACCTAAGTCAAAATCAAGAGTTGGACACTTAACTAACCAAGCCACCCAGGAGACCCTCTATTTTTTTCATTTTCAACAAGATTGAGACAGCATATATCAGGAACTTAAGTTTCTATTTGAAGTATATGTTGTTAAGAAATGAGACTGCAGATGCTATGGGGTACCTGGGTAGCTCAGACCCACTCTTGGTTTGGGCTCAGGTCATGATCTTGGGGCTCATAGGTTCCTGTTGGTGTAGGCTTTGTGCTCAGTGGGGAGTTTGCTGAAGATTTTCTCTCCCTCCCCGCTCTGTTTCCTCACACCCTCTCTCTCAAATAAATAAATCTTAAAAAAAAAAAAAAGAAAGAAAGAAGGAAAGAAAGAAAGAAAAAAAAATAAGACTACAGATGCTAAATGACATGAATTGGTTAATTTTTTTCCAAGAAAATTTGTGTGTTCTCTCAGAAGTTAAATCTCAAAACCAAAATTCATTTTTATAATTTTGGCAAAATTAGGAATTCTTCCTACTTTTGAAATTGTGACAGTCATGGATGATTTTCAAGTGACGTCAATCTTATAAATATATTTTTATCTAGTAGTTTCATTCAACCAGAGCCCAAGTGTTTGTAATGTAAGAAGTCCAGCTGAGTGATGATAATAATCTTTTTATTCATGAGCCAATTATACAAATGAGACAAACTATAGGGTTAATGGTACTTTTTTGTATCTAACTGAGTCAGAGGCCATGGTTTAGAAGAATGCTATGTTCCTTCAAACCCCTGATATGTCCCATCTTTTCAATTTTATGCCCTCAAGTCTGTGGGGAAGTCAAGTACCTGGATCTGAATGCCAGAAGAGAACTGTAACAGCATTTCTGAGTTTTTGGCTTACTAGGAAATGAATTGCTTGGATCATGCCTTTTTATTTTGGTTACTTCGTTCAGTCTCCTGCTTTTCCAGTACTGCCTTCTTCTGGTTGTGGTTGTTATCTAACACCCATGATGACTGTTGGTCTTTTCTCTTCTTAACACAATGGTCTATTCACAATCTCAACTCCCTGTGTGTCAATCCTTCTTGACTGCCCTCTCACCTTGTGGGTCTTTATGATTGTTATGCCCGAGTTTTCAGGTCTGAGACCACCAAGGAGCCAACAACAATGTAATCATGCAAGGGTTTATTTGACAAGCTTAAGCTTGGGCCCAAGTATACCTGACACAGTGGAGTAGGGACTTGAACCCTGAACCAGATTACAGTCAGAGTTTTTAAAGGCAGAGTAGAGGTGGACTCGGTGGTGGGTGAGGACAAAGGGGATGTTCAGAAGAGCTATCAGGGTAAAGAAGACTGTCAGTATACTGGAGGCCTAGTTATTATCAAGCCAAGGCTGTTTTTCCCTCTAATGAGGCACTAACATGAAGACAGTTGGGAGTTTCCTGGTGGAATATCACATTCCTCCTATCAAGCATCCTTGTTAGTGAGATTTAGTACTGGGACATTTGTAAACCAAGGGAGACTCCTGTCTTGCAGGATTGTGATTTCTACAAGGTAACTATTTGTTCACATATACTACCGAGGGGGAGGGGAGCGGGTGGAGAGGGGGTGCATGGTGCCAGCTTTTACTCTGTCAAGATGGCTGTACTTATGTCAGGGCTAGACTCGAGGTGGGTGCAGCCTTGTTTTTCTTGGCCTCCACAATGATGATGGAAGCTTTCTGTCTTCTGGTGATTGTTACCTTCTGGCTTTATGACCAAGTCATTATCTTCATGAATGTCAATGAATCCAGCTGTATGAACATCTCTCCTGTTATTAACATATGTCCACAGAGGAGAATCTCCACTAAACATCTTAGCAATGCCGGTTCCCCCTCACCAGTACATTCCTGATGACCTTCTTTGAGCAGTGTTTCCTCTGGCCCTCCAGTGAAATACAATCCACTAGTGGGTATTTTGTCCCCAAATAATATATTCTTTCTTCCTTCAGTCTTTAGTCCCTTCCCTGCTGTCTGCCATAGCAACTAACACTTATCTGACATAGGCTTAGCCATCACTTTTTCAAAGCCACACTAGAAGTGAGTTCACCTATTCCCTTCGGCTCCTCTCTAGGGTAGTCGATCTCATATCCCATGAAATTAGCCCCAAGTAAATGAGTTCTTGCTTATTCAGTGTTAAAGGTTTTGGTCACCTTGATTAAGCACCTGCAAAACGTCATCCCAAGAGTACTCACCTGACTCCTGACTATAGATCCCAATTCTTCCAACTCCTCTTTTGGAGGACATGACTCCTTCTCATGTCAACCTCAGCATATCCCTGGTCAGGTCACGTAGGGATTTATCCCTAGAGAAGAGACAGCCAAAACAGTAGGTGGGTGAAACTTTCGAAGGGGTACATGTCCACTTGTGGAGGAGAAATCTCTGTAGCAGCACAGGAAAAGCACTATCTCTTATATTGGATGTTGGGTGGGGTGTAGGGGGCACATACGCCCTGCAAGGGGTGAGGATCCAGGTGCTTTACAAAGCCAATATCCTCAGAAGCATCCATCTACATATCAGCATTTTGGCATCTCATTTTTCTTTCCTTACAGGAGAGTCTAACTTTAACATAACAGACCCGCAGTGGTTGAGCATTTAAAAATCTCTAAAGCTAGGTGAGACTAATTTGCAAGGTCACAGAGTTCCAGAACTAAGCCTTTTTGTCTCTCATTGTCCTGCTTTGGAGCACAGTACATATTTCTGAAGTAATCCCTGTTACCAGGGGAATAAGTAACTTAAACTAAGCAGGTTAGGGTTATGTGCCCTGAATCAGGGCAGCAGTTAGCATCACTGGAAGTGAATGGACTGAAAATAAGGAATGAGTCAATATTTATAAGCAAAATTCAGGTACTGTTTCCACAAAAGGGAGGGAATGTCATGCAACAAATCTGCATATCTGTTTAATCTTTTAAAATATTTTATTTATTTATTTATTTATTTATCAGAGAGAGAGAGAACACAAGTAGGGGGAGTAGCAGGCAGAGGGAGAAGCAGGCTCCCTGTCCAAAAAGGAGCGTAATGTGGGACTCAATCCCAGGATCCTGGGATTATTACCTGAGCCAAAATCAGAAGCTTAACAGATTGAGCCACCAAGGCAACCCTACAAATATCTGGGATATTTTTGTTTGTTTGTTTGTTTGTTCTGTTTTGTTTTTTAAAAGTACTCTGAGGACCCTGGGTGGTTTAAATAGTTAAGCTTCTGCCTGTCTTAGGCTCTGGTCATGATGTCCAAGTTCTGGAATAGAGCCCAGCCTAGGGCTCCTGGATCAACAGAGAGTCTGCTTCTCCCTCTCCCTTTGCCTTTTCCCCCTACTTGTATTCTCTCTGTCTCTCTCCCTCTCTCAAAAGAATGAATAAAATCTTTTTTTTTTTTTTTTTAATTCCAAAGATTACCCAAAAGACTCCACTCCAAAACTGCTAGAACGTACAGGAATTCAGTAAAGTCTCAGGATATAAAATCAATGCACAGAAATCACATGTATTTCTCTACACCAATAAGACAGAAGAAAGAGAAATTAAAGAGTCAATCCCATTTACAAATGCACCCAAAACTATAAGATACCTAGGAATAAACCTAACCAAAGAGGCTAAGAATCTATACTCAGAAAACTATAAAGTACGCATGAAAGAAATTGAGGAAGACACAAAGAAATGGAAAAATGTTCCATGCTCACGGATTGGAAGAACAAATATTGTGAAAATGTCTATGCTACCTAAAGCAATCTAAACATTTAATGCAATTCCTATCAAAATACCATCCATTTTTTTCAAAGAAACGGAACAAATATTCCTAAAATTTATATGGAACCAGAAAAAACCTCAAATAGCCAAAGGAATATTGAATAAGAAAGCCAAAATTGGTGGCATCACAATTCTGGACTTCAAGCTCTATTACAAAGCTGTCATCATCAAGACAGCATGGTTCTGGCACAAAAACAGACACATAGATCAATGGAACAGAATACAGAGCCTAGAAATACACCCTCAACTCGATGGTCAACCAATCTTTGACAAAGCAGGAAAGAATGTCCAATGGAAAAAAGACAGCCTCTTCAATAAATGGTGTTAGGAAAATTGGACAGCCACATGCAGAAAAATGAAATTGGACCATTTCCTTACACCACACATGAAAATAGCCTCAAAATGGATGAAGGACCTCAATGTGCGAAAGGAATCCATCAAAATCCTTGAGGAAAACACAGGCAGCAACCTCTTCGACCTCAGCCTCAGCAACATCTTCCTAGGAACATCGCCAAAGGCAAGGGATGCAAGGACAAAAATGAACTATTGGGATTTTATCAGGATCAAAAGCTTTTGCACAGCAAAGGAAACAGTTAACAAAACCAAAAGACACTGACAGAATTGGAGAAGATATTTGCAAATGACATATCAGATAAAGGGCTAGTGTCCAAAATCTATAAATAACTTAGAAAACTCAACACCCAAAGAACAAATAATCCAATCAAGAAATGGGTAGAAGACATGAACAGACATTTCTGCAAAGAAGATATCAGGATGGCCAAAGACACATGAAAAAAGTGCTCCACATCACTCGGCATCAGGGAAATACAAATCAAAACCATAATGAGATATCACCTCACACTAGTCAGAATGGCTAAAATTAACAAGTCAGGAAATGACAGATGCTGGGGAGGATGTGGAGAAAGGGGAACCCTCCTACACTGTTGGTGGGAATGCAAGCTGGTGCAACCACTCTGGAAAACAGCATGGAGGTTCCTCAAAGTGTTGAAAATAGAACTACCTTATGACCCAGCAATTGCACTACTGGGTATTTACCCTAAAGATACAAACATAGTGATCCGAAGGGGCACGTGCACCCAAATGTTTATAGCAGCAATGTCTACAATAGCCAAACTATGGAAAGAACCTAGATGTCCATCCACAGATGGATGGATAAAGAAGATGTGGTATATACACACAATGGAATACTATGCAGCCATCAAAAGAAATGAACTCTTGCCATTTGCGACTACATGGATGGAACCAGAGGGTATCATGCTTAGCGAAACAAGTCAATCGGAAAAGACAACTAGATGCAACATGGGGGATTAAGGGGGTAGGAGAAGAATCAATGAAACAAGATGGGATTGGGAGGGAGACAAACCATAAGTGACTCTTAATCTCACAAAACAAACTGAGGGTTGCTGGGGGGAGGGGGTTTGAGAGAAGGGGGGTGGGGTTATGGACATTGGGGAGAGTATGTGCTATGGTGAATGCTGTGAAGTGTGTAAACATGACGATTCACAGACCTGTACCCCTGGGGATAAAAATATATTATATGTTTATTTTAAAAAAGATTGATTCCTATTTAATATATACATTATATAAATTATTTATATGTTCTGAGTTACTTTGAACCGAAATGGAAATTCATAATAAATAAATAAATAAATAAAGCCTCTAATAAAAGACAAATTTTAGACTTAAAACCTCACATCTCAGCTCCAAAACCATTCACCACACATCTGTTCATTTATTTATTCTTTCAAGGAAACCATTGGTTTTAAGCCTACTATGTGATAGAGACGTGGAGCTGAATCTGTAGATCAAGATTCAAAATCTCAATCCTAGTCTTAGCAGATTTCTAGATCTGTCCAGTGGGTGTGGATCAGAAAAATAAAAGAAACTCCGGAAGGATAGTGAAAGTGGGTGGGAAGCAGCAATTATGAATAACTCAAGCTGAGGCCAAAAGGCAGAGTAGCTGTGCTCTGCTAATAATTATTACATTATATGAAGTGTAGTAACAACTGCCTCTTCCCATACACTGTCCTAGGAGTGGAAAGTGAATGTCCTTGGGTAGGACTTAGACTTTGCGGTGCTCCTGACACCCATCTCGCGCCAAGTCAGAGACACACAGTCTCCTAGGAAGCGCAACCAGGGTCATCCTTGGCGGCCCCCACCCTCTGCCAGCAGAGGCCATGGGATCGCGCCGGCCAAGGCGAGACACCCGGGGTCACCACGTCAAGGCTCGGGCTGGCGGATCCTCAGGGCAGACCCCGGCGCGAGGCCCTCCAATCACCTGCTTCCGTCCCGGTCCCCACTGCTGCCCCGCAAGGGCAAGCGTCCCGGCCGGGAGATAGGAGGCGGACGGGCGGGTCCCGGGGACGCGGAGCGAGTCGGAGTGAGCGCACCAGTGTCCGGCGCGCCCGCCCCGCTCGTCCGGCAGCGGCTTACAGCCCCGCGCCAGCAGCGCGGCTACTCAACCCAAGCCGCTCACCCGCTGCGTCTGGGAGGCCTCCCGGGCGGGCGAGGGAAAAGCCGCCCGCCTCGTCCCCGCTGGGCTCCTGGCACGGAGTCCCCTCCATACGCCATCCGGACCGCGGGGCTGCCCCCGGGAGTAGCTGAGGCCGAGCACCCCGGGAAGGAGGATCCCACGGACGCCTGCAGCCCGAGGTAATCACCGTGGAAGACGGACGGGGCCGGTCCTCGCCCAGGAACCCGACCCGTGGGACTCCAGAGGTGACTCTCCTGATCAGGACAAGTTTCTTAAGGCTTTGAAATGATGTGGTTGAAACTGACACTCATTTTAATAGCCAGCTTTTCTCTCCTGTTTTAAATAACTTTATTTAGTTAGGAGGTGATACTTCCCCGGAGTATTTTGGGTTGAAAATATTATTCTAAAAGTTTTTGTATGTGGTTATTTGCATATCTATATTTGTTAACTTTCTAGCTAATTAGAAACTCTAAAATTAAAATATTCTTTAAGCCACATTACAAGATTGCTGTGGCTCTTAAGCATCATCTTTTATCAATTTAGAATCAGCATCTGTCTTCTAGGAATGGTACCATAGCCAGTCCTGTGGTGATGGGTTTTGCTTCTTACACGCTGTGGCACTCTGAGTCTTACCAGGTTCATAGACATCGTATGGCTAATTTTAGTTACGTATTACATAGCACAAAGTTTTGGGGCCACTACCAATTCGGCTGTTTCTTGTGAAGTCTCTTTCCAAAGAGCCTAAACAGATGGGAGTGAATATTGAAGTTTTCTGCTTTTTTTTTTTTTAAAGATTTTATTTATTTATTTGACAGACAGAGATCACAAGTAGGCAGAGAGGCGGGCAGAGAGAGAGAGGAGGAAGCAGGCTCTCTGCTAAGCAGAGAGCCCGATGCGGGACTCGATCCCAGGACCCTGAGATCATGACCTGAGCCGAAGGCAGCGGCTTAACCCACTGAGCCACCCAGGCGCCCCGAAGTTTTCTGCTTTTTCATGCCTGTCTTAAAATTTTCTCAAGTGTTGACTTTAGCACAAATTTAACTTTAGGTAAGTGTGTACCATTATTTGGCCTATCCAATAATAATAACCCACTTGTAAATATATTAACTTTTAATGAAATTAAGCAGCTTTCTGTTAAATTTAATTACTGAGATAATTTCAGACTTAACCAAGAGATTTAATTTTGATCTCTTGAAATCATTTCAATTAAATTACATCGAGAAAAACAGAACTTATACAAAAAGAAATACTTTCTAAGTTATTTGTAATTTTCTCTTTTGAAACTTTCCAACATTGAAAAGAGTCACTACCCTCCCCCTTGCTAATTGTTTAAGATCTCTGTAAAAAATTTGTGATTGTTTGATGAGTGTGTTAAACAAACTAGGGCCCTCTGTTGCTCCAGACTGGAATTGTGTAACAGATATTAGGGATTCTTACTTGATACAATGCGTGCTATTTTCTTCAATTAGTTGCTCTGAGAATCATTTGAAATTTCCAATTTAGGACTGAAGTTTTACATCTCTTTTTATGAACAATTATAATATAGCAATAATGTAAACAATGTGAGGAGAAAGGATTGTGAGAACAAAATTTTAAAACAGCAGAAATGCTTTAATTAAATTCTAGTACTTAAGTATTGAGACACAAATAAAACCAATCTCAATTAGGCATTCACACTTTGTCCTTAAAAAGACATAGACCTGAGGGTTGCTGGGGGGAAGGGGGTGGGAGAGAGAGGGTGTCTGAGTGATGGACATTGGGGAGGGTATGTGCTATGGTGAGTGTTGTGAATTGTTTAAGACTGATGATTCACAGATCTGTACCCCTGAAAAAATTATACATTATATGTTAATTAAAAAAACTGTAAAAAGTTTTTTTTAAAAAAGGACATAGACCAAAATGTTGTTGAAGAAAATTTTTCAAAAGTTTACATAGAACGCACAATTTTTTTTCTTTCCTGGATTTCACTAATAAAATAGACACTAATAAAAACAGGACAATAAATATCATTAGGCTTCCTCTAATAGAGCTTTTCTCTTTTTTTCTCCCTTCCTCCCAGTACCTTACCTATGATATGCTAATTGTTTTTATTTAAATTCATTTAATGGGAAAAATAGAAGATTATCTTCTCAAGTATGTAAAATATTTATTCCAAATGGTTCTCACCATTAAAATTTATCTTTAACATCTTTAAAATAAAGGGATTTTAAAATATCAAAATATCTCAGAAGAGCACTTCCATTTTTGTGATATTGGTTACTAATTTGTTAATTTATAATATGGTCAATTTGGGGGGGAGTCTATTTCTGAAAATTATAGCCAAATATTTGAGTAATTTTGGTAAGATTCAAAATTAGTTTTAATGATAGTAGGGATACTATTTTAATTTTTATTTTAATTTTTTCCCTAGACCATATGTCATACAGATAAAGTACATTATGAGAAAAAATTGACAAATGCAATTGTTGATGTCAGATTGGAGAAATTATAACTATAATATATATATATGTATATATATATATACATATATATATATATAAAATACACACACACACACACACACACACACAACAAAGGGAATGTTTGGCTATGTAGCTTTCTTGCAGTCCAGCTGTGCTTAAGCTGCTGCTGCTCTTTAGTGCTCAAGACCAACTCATAATAACTCACAGCTACAACTCTTCTGACACCCACTCCATGAGTAAACTTCAGGTCTTTATCATATTTACCATATTACCATATTTACCATAATATTCATGTATTTTTCAATTATTTAACATGTGTAGGACTGTGTTGACACATTAATTAGGTTCCTAGTTTTATTTTTTTATGTGTAACTAACAAAGTTTCTGAGTTTTATACACCTAACACTGTTTTGCATAGGCTTGTGGTTTATATAGCAAGATTTAACATAATTTGGTGTTTTTTCTAGTACTGCTTATGTGAGATTATAGCAAAACTAACTATATATGTATGTATATTTAGAGTCACTTATGGTTTGTCTGCCTCCCAATCCCATCTTCTTTCATTTATTCTTCTCCTACCCACTTAAGCCCCCATGTTGCATCGCCACTTCCTCATATCAGGGAGATCATATGATAGTTGTCTTTCTCTGCTTGACTTATTTCGCTAAGCATGATACGCTCTAGTTCCATCCATGTTGTCGCAAATGGCAAGATTTCATTTCTTTTGATGGCTGCATAGTATTCCATTGTGTGTATATACCACATCTTCTTGATCCATTCATCTGTTGATGGACATCTAGGTTCTTTCCCTCACACCAGTCAGAATGTCTAAAATCAACAAGTCAGGAAATGACAGATGCCGGCGAGGATGCGGAGAAAGGGGAACCCTCCTACACTGTTGGTGGGAATGCAAGCTGGTGCAGCCACTCTGGAAAACAGCATGGAGGTTCCTCAAAATGTTGAAAATAGAACTGCCCTATGACCCAGCAATTGCACTATTGGGTATTTACCCTAAAGATACAAACATAGTGATCCAAAGGGGCACATGCACCTGAATGTTTATAGAAGCTATTAGCTTTTGATATCTCTCATTGTTCTGTGGCTTGAATGAGCTCAGTTGGTCAGTTCTGATCTCATTAGGGTTCTTACAGCGTTATAATCAGAAGGCAGTGGGACAGGAAATATCTGAGGTTAACTGGCAGGTTATGATGGCCCTGCTTCCCTCTCTCTCTTAGTAACCCAAAGCCTCTTTTCTCTACTTGGTGTCTTTATGTGCCATTCTTTTTTTTTTTTTTTTTAATAATTTTTATTAACATATAATGTGTTATTTGGCCCAGGAGTACTTTTTAATTTTCAGTCTGTGAATAGTCAGGCTTACACACTTCACAGCACTCACCATAGCACATAGCCTCCCCAATGTCAGTAACCCAGCCACCCTTACCCTACCCCTCACCCCCCAGCAACCCTCAGTTTATGTGCCATTCTTAACAGGGTAGCCATATTTCATACATGGAAACTTAGAGTAAACACAAGCACAAAAGTAGAAACTGCCAGGAGATTTTAATACAGACTGGAACTGGCACAGGTTCCCTTTCCCTAACTTCAATAGGCTAAGCAGTTACAGGGCCAACCCTGACTCAAGGAGAGGGGAAATCAATACTACATCTTGATGGGGGAAGTAAAGTAGTAAAGAATCTGTGGCTGTCTTTAATCCACTGCAGTATTCTTCACTAATAATTTTGTAGATGACAAACACAAGATTTTGGACCTAGAATGTTCTTAGAAATCATTTAATTTAAGATCATTAGTTTACTTGAAAAGAATACTGGAACATAGTATCACATTAATGGGAAGACCTGGAGCTATGACTCCCTCCCCCTTTTTAAATTTCTCATAACACATGAAAAAATGCCTGGGATATGGTAGGCAGTTAATATGTACTATTGACATGAGACTTTATTAATAAGTAAAACCCAAGATTCTAATAGTCCACTCTAAGAAGCACCCACATTTCTAACTTGTTAGAAATAAGTCTGAATTTTTCAGAGGACCTGAAGGTTTAAAAGAGATTTTAAGTGATAGCAGAACAAGATATTTCAAAAACTTTTAACTATTTTCACATAATTATTATTCTTCCCTTAAACACACATAAACACAGGGAAATGAAATGTTATGAGACAGTAACGTTAAGATAAATCATAAGACATATATGACACCATCATCGTCTACTACCAAATTTATTGTGCTTTAAGAAATGTTTGACTCCTCATATTTGTCATAAGAGAAATCTGTATAAGTATGCGTTTCTCAAATAATAAATCAGGATGGGGAACTTTATTTTTATTACTAAAAGTTTACCTCCTAATAAAAAACAATAAAAATGATTTTGATTTGAGCCTAAACTTAAAAGTACACACACCTACAAAATTCATTGTATATAGAACATAATGGTGAAATAAGTTTGTTCTTTCTTTTTTGACGTATAATTGACATTCAGTATCGTATTAGTTTCAAGTATATATCATAGTGATTTGATATTTTTATAAGTTATGAAATGACCCCCGTGCTAAGTCTAGGTACCATCTATCACCATACAAAGTTATTCAAATGTTATTGACTCTATTTCTTGTGCTGTACATTATATTCCCATGATTCATTTTTTAAAAAATACTTGATTTACTTATTTATTTGAGAGAGAGAGAGAGAGCACAAGAGGTGAGAGGGTCAGAGGGAGAAGCAGACTCCCTACTGAGCAGGGAGCCCAATGCAGGACGCGATCCTGGGACTCTGGGATCATGACATGAGCCTAAGGCAGTTGCTCAACCAACTCAACCAACTGAGCCACCCATGTATCCATGATTTGTTTTATTATGGGAAGTTTGTACCTTTTAATGCCTCTCACCTAATTCACCTACCCCTCAACCTCCTCCCTCTTCTGGTAACCCACAGTTTATTTCCTGTATCTATGAGGCTGTCTCTATTTTCCTTTATTTTTTAAAAAAATTCTACATATTAATAAAATAATATAGTATTTGTCTTTTTGACTTATTTCACTTAGCATAATATGTTCTAGGTCTATCCATGTTGTCAAAATTATTAGATTTCATTCGTTTTATAACTAAGCAATATTCTATTGTGTATATAAGTGTGGGTGTGTGTATTATATTATATATCATTCTTTTTTTTTTTTTTTTCTGGATAGTTTTCCAAACTAGCTTTTATTTTTTTTTCTTTCAATATAATTTTTTATTTTTTATAAACATATATTTTTATCCCCAGGGGTACAGGTCTGTGAATCACCAGGTTTACACACTTTACAGCACTCACCAAAACACATACCCTCCCCAATGTCCATAATACCACCCCCTTCTCTCAAACCCCCTCCCCCCAACAACCCTCAGTTTGTTTTGTGAGATTAAGAGTCACTTATGGTTTGTCTCCCTCCCAATCCCATCTTCTTTCATTTATTCTTTATCCATTCATCTGTTGATGGGCACTACGTTGCTTCCATATCTTGCTATTGTAAATAATGTTGTGATGACATAATGGTGCATATATGTTTTTGAATTAATGCTTTTGTTTTCTTTGCATCAGTCAGTAATCAGAAATGGAATCACTGGATCATAGGCAAGTTTTTAATTTTTAATTTAATTTTTAATTTTTTGAGGAACTTCCATCCCATTTTCCATAGGGGCAGCCCCAATTTATATTCCCACCAACAATGTATGAGAATTCCTTTCTCTCTACATTCTCTCCAACACTTCTTATTTTTTGTCTTTTGATAATATCTAATTTGGCCAGTACAAGGCAGTATTTAATTAGGTTTTGGTTTGCATTTTGTTAATTTCTGAAGATGAGCATCTTCCATGGGTCTGTTGGCCATCTGTTATTTTAGGAAATAAATCCATCCAAATCTTATGCCCTGTTTTTAATTGGGTTATTCGGTTTTTTGGTGTTGACTTACGAGTTCAGTACGTAGTTTGGCTATTAACCCCTTATTGGATATATCATTTGCAAGTATCATCTCTCATTCTGTAGGTTGCTTTTTCATTTTTTGGATGGTTTCTTTTGCTGTGCAAAAGCTTTTTTCTTTCATGTAATCCCATTTATTTTAACTTTTGTTGTTCTTACCTAAGGAGACTGGTTCAAAGGTTCAGAAAAAAATATTGCTAAGACCAGTGTCAGAGAACATACGGCCTATGTTTGTTTCTAGGAATTGTGTGATTTTAGGTATTACATTCATGTATTTAAATCATTTTGAATTTATTTTGTTAATGTTATAAGACAGGGGTCCAGTTCATTATTTTGCATGTAGCTATCCAGATTCCCCAATACCATTTATTTAAGAAGCTTTTTTACCCCTCATTGTATATTCTTGCCTCCTTTGTAATAGTTTAATTGACCATGTATGCTTTAGTTTAATTCCAGAGTCTCTATTTTGTTTCATTGATCTATGTGTCTGCTTTTGTGCCACTTCAATACTCTTTTGATTACCATAGCTTTGTAGTATAGTTTAAAATCAGGACATGTGATACATCCAGGTTTGTTCTTCTTTCTCAAGATTTCTTTGACTATTTGGGGGTTTATATGGTTCCATATAAATTTTAGAATTCTTTAGAATTCTGGTTCTGTGGAAAATGCCATTGGTATCTTGATAAGGATTACTTTGAATCAATAGATTGCTTTAGGAAGTATGGACATTTTAACTATATTAATCTATACAATTCATGAGCATGATATATCTTTCCACTTATTTGTGTCATTTTCAGTTGTTTCCATTAGTGTCTTATCATATTCAGAATACAGGTCTTTCATCTTGGTTAAATTTGTTCTTAGGTAGTTTAGTCTTTTTGATGAAAATGTAAATGTGATTATTGTCTTAATTTCTCTTCCTGATAGTTTGTTATTACTGTACAGAAACACAACTGATTTCTTTATGTTAATTTTGTATCCTGTGACTTTACTATCTTCATTTACTAGTTCTAATAGCTCTTTGGTGGCATCCTTAGGGTTTTTCATATATAATATCCTGTCACCAGCAATTAATGACAATTTTACTTCTTCCTTTTTAATTCAGATGATTTTTATTTAAATTTCTTGTCTGATTGTTATAAGATTTCCTATACTATTTTAAATAAAAGTAGCAACAGTGGACTTCTTTGTCTTGTTCTTGATATTTAGAGGAGACACTTTCAGATTTTCACCATTGAGTATGATGTTTGCTCTTGGTTTGTTGTATATGACCTTTATTATGCTGAGCTTTGTTTTATTAATGTGGCCTGCCCTGTTCATTGATTTGCAGATGTTGCACCATGCTTCCATCCGTGGAATAGCTCCCCCTTGATCACAGTATGATATTTTTAAGGTATTATTGAATTTGACTTGCTGTTTTGTTGAGGATGTTTGTATCTATGCTCATTAGGGATAGTGACCTGTTTTTGTTTTTTTTCTGGTGTCTTTGTCTGGTTTTTGTATGAAGATAATGTCAGCCTTCTAAAATGAGTTTCAAAACATTCCTTCCTCTTCAATTTTTTGAAATAATTTGAGAAGAATGGATACCAACTCTTTAAATATTCAGTAGAATTTACCAGTGAAGCTGTCAGGTCCTGTATTTTGGTATATTGGGAATTTTTAAATTACTGTTTCTTTTTTTTTTTTTTAACTTGTAATTTGTCTATTACATTTTCTCTTCTTCATGATTCAATCCTGGATAGTGTGTGTTTCTAAGAATTTATCTATTTCTTCTTTTTTTTACAATTTGTTGGTGTATTATTATTTGTAGTAATCTCTTATGATCCTTTGTATTTCTGTGATGTCAGTTGCAACTTCTTTGTCATTGCTGATTTTATTTATTTGGGCCCTCATTTTTTTTTTTTTTAAGGAGACTGGCCACAGGTTTTTATGAAGCAACTCTTAGTGCCTTTGATCTTTTCTTTTCTTTCTTTTTATTTTTTTGTTTCAATTTCATTTATTTATACTCTGATATTATTTTCTTTCTTCTACTAACTTTGTGCTTTGTTTGCTCTTCTTTTATGGGGGTTGGGGGTCTTTCAGGTGAAAAGTTAGACTGTTTACTTGAGATTTTTCTTGTTTCTTGAGGTAGGCTATATTGATATGAACTCCCCTCTTAGAACTGGTTTTACTGTGTCCCATTGATTTTGGAAATTTTTGTTTTTATTTTCCTGTGTCTCAAGGTATTTAGGCATTTTTTTAAATTAATTTTTTATTTTTTATAAACATATATTTTATCCCCAGGGGTACAGGTCTGTGAATCGCCAGGTTTAGTATTTAGGCATTTTTAAAATTTCCTCCCATTGATGGTTTAGTAGCATGTTGTTTAATCTCCACATATTTGTGTTTTTCTCATTTTTCTTCTTATAATTAATTTCTATTCAAAACAACATTGAGATACTATCTTACACCAGTTAGAATGGCAAAAATTGACAAGGCAAGAAACAACAAATGTTGGAAGGGCTGTGAAGAAAAGGGAACTCTCTTACACTGTTGGTGGGAATAAAAGTTTGTACAGCTACTTTGGAAAACAGTGTGGATGTTCCTCAAAAAATTAAAAATGGAGCTCCCTTATGACCCAGCAATTACACTACTGAGTATTTACCCCAAAGATACTGATGTAGTGAAAAGGAGGGCCATATGCATCCCAAAGTTCATAGCAGCAATATCAACAAGAGCCAAACTGTGGGAAGAGCCAAGAAGCACTTCAACAGACGAATGGATAGAAAAAGATGTGGTCCATATATATGATGGAATATTACTTAGCCATCAGAAAGGATGAATAGCCAGCTTTTGCATCAACATGGATGGGACTGGAGATTATGCTAAATGGAATAAGTCAAGCAGAGAAAGTCAATTATTATATGGTTTCACTTATTTGTGAATCATAAGGAATAGCATTGAAGATATTAGGAGAAGGAAGGGAAAAATGAAGGGGGGGAAATCAGAGGTGGAGATGAACCCTGAGAAACTATGGACTCCAGAAACCAACTAAGGGGATGGGTGAGCCTGGTGATGGGTATTAAGGAGGGCATGTATTCCATGGATCTCTGGGTGGTATACATAATGAATCATGGAACACTACATCAAAAACTAATGATGTACTGTATGGTGATTAACATAATAAAAAAAAACAGTTTGCAGAGTGAGAAAGCAGTAAGTGTTCATTCTTCACAGTGATTGGTTATATATTAGAATTTCTTAAATGATAGGGTTGGTCAATGGTTATGTCATATCAACCTTAGGAAATGATTCAAGTCTTGCCTGTGATTTGCAGAGGCATAAACAAGAAATGACCCAGGTTAAATCTAGACTTGCCAAATACGGTGAATAAGTTTTCTTCAGAGAATTTTTAAGATTATTCCCTGTTTCTTTTTGATTTTAACACTTTCACATGTTTCTGACTTTTTAAGATGTCTGTCCATTTCAGTTTAGCTCTCTCTTGTCCTATCATTTAATTTTTTTTTTCTTTTTAGTGGGTGTTTTCATCTTGTAATCTCTACTGTCAGTTATCCCAATTTGAAAACATCTGTGAAATTCTACTCCTCATTACAATCTTCTTTCACTCCTAAGTGTTTTAATTCTAACAGTTGTTCTTTCCTCTCTACTTAAGCTGATCTTCCTTATTTATAAATCTGTTTGTGTCCCATTTCTATCTGAACTTAACTTTATATTGTCTTATTTTAGTTTTAGAATTGCTAATTTCTATTTTTCTGTTGGACTTTTTCTTATTTACTTAATAACATTGCTTCACAAAGAAAAAAGTACATATAAATTGGGAACAATAGTGTTTGCTAGTTTTTCCTATATATTTTTTTTCATTCTTATAACTAAAGGAAGGAATTAATTTTCTTACAAATTCATGTCTCTGTTGCTAGTATTTCTTTTATTTGTATACCATAAATAGAATGGTATGTTTCCTAGTTAGTAAATGAAGTTCTAATATCTATGCTTCCAGAGAAATATATAAAACTTCTTACACATTAGATTTAAGAAAATCTCACTCACACCATAGAGAAAGGCTTACATAAGCTCTTTAAGAAATAGCTAGCCTCAGCATTTCATGTTTCTCCTGTTTTTCTTCCTGTACTGCAGGAGTCCTGTTGATAGTTGATAGCAGGCTAGCCTTCAGGTGACTTTTCCTCTTCAAGTTACCATCCTAGACCTAAACCTCTGTAAAAATGGGAATAAAAATAGTCATGTCTCCTATTTCAAATGACTGTTAATATAATGTAATAAACACATGGACATGAATACCCTTTACACATTATAAATTTTTTTTATCTGTTGGAAGATAGAAGATTTGAAAATTAAATTTAGTCATTTCTGAAATCTCTACTTGTTCTAACTATGTGAGATTCTCTAAAATTTCAAATCTAGCACCTGATTTGAACATAGTAATTATGTGGCAAGATTGAGTAAGCAAAATGCCCTTTTTTGAGAGTTAAATTCCCTGTCATATAAGCTTCATCCAGCAGCTCTGCCAAAGGGCTTGTATGTGAAGGTGTTGTTGGCCTCCCTGACTTAATCTCTTCAGGTAAGGGATATAATTTTAAGACATCCTCGTTTCCATAAATAATTTATTATCCATCTATAATATAACTTATTTAAAATATTTTAAGATATTTATATAATTATGCTCTACCATCTGTTACTCTGAGATTTCTAAGAGCTTACTTTTTTATGAAATTAATTTACCAGCTCCTCACTTTTTTTTTTTTTAAGATTATTTATTTATTTATCCATTTGACAGAGAGAGAGAAATCACAAGTGGGCAGAAGTAGGCAGAGAGGCAGGCAGAGAGAGAGGGAAAAGCAGGCTCTCTGCTGAGAAGAGAGCCTGATGTAGGGCTTGATCCCAGGACCCTGAGATCATGACCTGAGCTGCAGAGGCTTAACCCACTGAGCCACCCAGGCGCCCCCCAGCCCCTCACTTTAACCAAATAATTCATTATTCTGCTCCTACAATTATAGAACTGAACCATTTCCCTCTTGTTTATTTACATTTGTATTTTAGATTTTTTAAACTTATCATTTTTTTAACTTTAATTTATTTTTTTAAACTTATCATTTATTTACCCTTATTAGATACTTAACTGGATACATTTGAAAGAGCTTGACATTTAGAATGTGATAAACCTTTATTTAAATCCCAGCCTTGTCAATTTATATCTGTGGTTCTGGGCAATTTCTTTAACTCTTTTTGCTAACCTCAGTTTCCCTTCTGTGAAATGAAAACATGGACCTCATAGGTGATATGCATTATCCATGAGAATTAAAAGGCATATAAATTGTTTAGCACAGTATATCCTTAATAAGTGTATACTATTATTGTAATAATTAGACAATGAGTAAGGACAGTATAATTGAAAAACATATAGGTGAAACTTTATTTTATTTTATTTTATTTTATTTATTTTAAGCTGTGCAATGTCCCTGACAGACACACACATCTTTTTTTTTTTTTTTTTAAAGATTTTATTCATTTATTTGACAGACAGAGATTACAAGTAGGCAGAGAGGCAGGCAGAGAGAGAGAGAGAGAGAGAGAGAGAGGAAGAAGCAGGCTTCCCGCTGAGCAGAGAGCCCAATGTGGGGCTCAATCCCAGGACCCTGGGATCATGACCTGAGCCAAAGGCAGAGGCTTTAACTCAATGAGCCACCCAGGCACCCCGTGTAGGTGAAATTTTAAAATAAGTAAAATGGTTTCCTTAAAAATAGTAGACGTATAAACTCAGAGAATAGAATCATTTTTGACATTCATTTATTCAAAAAGTATCTGAATGCTTATTGTGTGCCAAGCACACTTCCAGGTGTTGATTGTAAAATGATGGACAAAGCAGGCAAGTCTGGCCCTCAAGTAGCCATCCTTCTAGTTAGGAAAGACTGAAAATTAATTCACAAATAAATGTCTGTGGTGATTTCAAGTGTGATAGGAACTATGCAAAAACAAAACAGGTTAGGAGATAAAGCATGCCAAGTGTGCCCAAGAGTGAGTTGGTGATGGTGACCAAGGCAAGACCTTGCTGTAACAGGAGCTAGGACCTGTAAGACTGACAGAGCCTACAATCTAGATATCCAGGCTAAGAGGTGCTCAAATGAAGTGAGCCTGTGTCATCCAGGGAGAGAAGGATAATCAGTGTGACTAGAGCATAGCAGATGCAAGGGAGCCTGGAGTGAGATTCTGTGGGAGATGGTTGGCCCTGGAGAGGAGTTTGGATTTTATTCGATTCCAGGAGCTCTGTAGTGACATGGCCTTATTTGGTTTTAAAATGACCACACTGGCTGATATAAAGAGGGTGGACTTTAGGAAATATGGAATGTGCTATTGATGTACTTCAGGAACTTGAAAATGCTGGAATGTAGGAGGATAATCACAGTGAAGATGGACAGAAATAATCAGGTGTGAGGTATACAGTGAAGGTAGTGCTGAAAGCATGTGCTTAATAATTGTATGTTGGGAATAATTGAAGTAATAAAAGGGTAGAAGTCAGGATAAGGCCTAGGAATTTGGTCTGCCTGTCACATGGTTAGAAGTGCATTCTTGTAGCAGGGCAGACTAGGAGAAGGGGAAGTGTATAGTGCAGTGATTGTAAAAATGTGGATACTGTAGATAAATGCTTCCATCTTTGTCACTTATCAGCCATTGGCAAGTTTTAAAAATTCTCTGTGCCTTATTTTGCCCATTTATAAAGTCAAAATTTTAATACCTGTCTCATTACTTGCTCTAGAAGGAAATTTGAAGAAGATCATGCATTAAAATTATTTATAACAGTGTTTGACATATGGCAAGTTTTAACACTGAAAGAAGATCAAGAGAGAAAATTAGTATGTAAGGTTTGAATATCTTTGGGACATCTGAGTTAGCAGTACCCAGCATTGGGTAATAGCTTGAAGATGCAGAAAAATGATTCTTTTTTTAAAAAATATTTTATTTCTTGATTTGACAGAGAGAGACACACCCTGAGAGGGAACATAAGCAGAGGGAGTGGGAGAGGGAGAAGTAGGCTTCCTGCTGAGCAGGGAGCCCAATGCAGGGCTTGATCCCAGGATCATAGGATCATGACCTGAGTTGAAGGCAACTGGTCAATTACTGAGCCACCAGGGTGCCCCAAAAGTGATCTAGTTTGAGATTCTTGCTAAGGTAGATCTGAAGGATTTGGTGATAGTGTCATGGTTGATTGGACGGACTCTGGAACAAGTTGAGTTTGCAAACCATCTTCACCACTTTCTAGTTATGGGTGTTTTATATCCTGAGTGCCTCAGCTTCCTCAGCTTGAAATGAGAAGCCTAATAGAAACTATCTCATAGTTTTTTCGAAGGATTAATCATCTAATTTATGGTATGTGCCAGTTAGTAAGGGAGGATAATCACAAGTCATATTTGGACAAGGTAAAATCTCATGGGTTTACTCTAAGGATTAAAAAGCTAATACATATATTTTCCTGTTTTGTCAAAGATTATTTGACCATAAAGTTGAGGGTCTATATCTGGGCTCTCAACTCTGTTCCACTGGTCTATGTGTCTGTTTTTATGCCAGTACCATGCTGTCTTGGTGATCACAGCTTTGTAGTAAAGCTTGAAATCAGGTAATGTGATGCTGCCAGTTTTATTTTTGTTTTTCAACATTTCCTTAGCAATTCAGGGTCTGTTCTGATTCCATACAAATTTTAGGATTATTTGCTCCAGCCCTTTGAAAAATACCGGTGGAATTTTGATCAGAATGACATTAAAAATATAGAATGCTCTAGGAGGTAAAAAGACAGTTTCTTTAATAAATGGTGCTGGGAAAACTAAATAGCTATATGTAGAAGAATGAAACTCGACCATTCTCTTACACCATACACAAAGATAAACTCAGAATGGATAAAAGACCTCAACGTGAGACACGAATCCTAGAGGAGAACATAGGCAGTAATCTCTTCGATATCAGCCACAGCAACTTCTTTCAAGATATGTCTCCAAAGGCAAAGGAAACAAAAGCTAAAATGAACTTTTGGTACTTCATCAAGATCGAAACCTTCTGAAAAGCAAAGGAAACAGTCAATAAAACAAAGAGGCAACCCACGGAATGGGAGAAGATATTTGCAAATGACAGTACAGACAAAAGGTTGATTTCCAAGATCTATAAAGAACTCCTCAAACTCAACACACACAAAACAGATAATCATATCAAAAGATGGGCAGAAAATATGAATAGACAATTCTCCATTGAAGACATACAAATGGCTATCAGACACATGAAAAAATGTTCATCATCACTAGCCATCAGGGAGATTCAAATTAAAACCACATCGAGATACCACCTTACACCAGTTAGAATGGCCAAAATTAGCAAGACAGGAAGCAATATGTGTTGGAGAGAATGTGGAGAAAGGGGAACCCTCTCACACTATTGGTGGGAATGCAAGTTGGTGCAGCCTCTTTGGAGAACAGTGCAGAGATTCCTCAAGAAATTAAAAATAGAGCTTCCCTATGACCCTGCAATTGCACTACTGGGTATTTACCCCAAAGATACAGATGTAGTGAAAAGAAGGGCCATCTGTACCCCGATGTTTATAGCAGCAATGGCCACGGTCTTGGAAAGACCTAGATGCCCTTCAACGGATGAATGGATAAGGAAGATGTGGTCCATATACACTATGGAGTATTATGCCTCCATCAGAAAGGATGAATACCCAAGTTTTGTATCAACATGGACGGGACTGGAAGAGATTATGCTGAGTGAAATAAGTCAAGCAGAGAGAGTCAATTATCATATGGTTTCACTTATTTGTGTAGCATAACAAATAGCATGGAGGACATGGGGAGATAGAGAGGGGAAGAGAGTTGGGGAAAATTGGAAGGGGAGGTGAACCATGAGAGACTATGGACTCTGAAAAACAATCTGAGGGTTTTGAAGGGGCGTGGGATGGGAGGTCAGGGTACCAGGTGGTGGGTATTATAGAGGGCACGGATTGCATGGAGCACTGGGTGTGGTGCAAAAACAATGAATACTCTTATGCTGAAAAGAAATTAAAAATAAAAAGAAGCTAATACATGTTACCTCCTAGATACTGTCGGGGGGAAATGAACAAATGAAGTAGAAAGGAGGACAAGGTGGGGGCACCTGGGTGGCTCAGTGGGTTAAGCCTCTGCCTTCAGCTCAGTTCATGGTCTCAGGGTTCTAGGATTGAGCCCCCACGCATCAGGATCTCTACTCAATAGGGAGCCTGCTTCCTGCTCTCCCTCTGCTTGCCTCTCTGCTTACTTTTGATGTCTGTCTCCGTCAAATAAATAAATAAAATCTTAAAAAAATAAAAAAGAAAGAAAGAGAAGAGGACAATGTTGGGAGCATTTCACAATTAAAATCATAGCTCAGGTATTCTCAGGATAGAAGTAGCAGGGAGTCAGAAATAATCCAATGCCTCACTAACTTTTAGGGAAAGTCTTATTCCTAAATTAACTCATGAAATAGTCTCATTTGAAGTTCTAGATCACAAACTCTCCTCCATTTAACATTTCACTTAATGCCTTCAAATTAGAATGTAGGCTTCTGGCGGATCACATAATGTGGTGTATTTCTTTTGGTTTGTTCCTGCCACCATAATGCAAATAGTGCTCATTTTAAATCATTTAGTGTGGTGACTGAATTTTTTTTTTCCTTAGAACCACATGGTATACTAGCTGCAGGGGCCCTGAATCATTTTATTCTAAGGAAGAAGTTTAAGTGAGTAGTTCATTTTATTGCTACACCCACCTCTCCACCTCCAATGACTTATATTGGAAAACTAAATGAAACTAATGGTTACAACTCAAAACACATCTTAATTTATACAAATTGAATCCAGGAATTGTCTTTCTCCTACTATAAAAGGCTATATGGAAAGCAAAAAGTTAATGTGTTTTGGACCTGAGCAAGACAATGTAGAAATTTCAGGTACACATTAGGGAAAGACCTTGCCAATTTATTAGTCTTCTGAACCATAGTCATCTCATATATAAAATGGAAATAATACCTGTCTCATAATATTTGAAGTGACTGAACAAGGGTGTGTCCTCAAATAATTTTCTATCTATACTACAAAGCATGAATAATCTCAGGAAATGTTTTGAGTGCTCAGAAAGTACCATTTTACTGTGCACACCAACTACAAATACACTGTCAATTCATTGTATGCTTTAAAAACTTAATCTCACAAAACAAACTGAGGGTTGCCGGGGGGAGGGGGTTTGGGAGAAGGGGTTGGGATTATGGACATTGGGGAGGGCATGTGATTTGGTGAGTGCTGTGAAGTGTGTAAACCTGGTGATTCACAGACCTGTACCCCTGGGGATAAAAATATATGTTTATAAAAAATAAAAAAATTAAAAAAAAAAAAAAACTCAACCTATTTTGGAATTTGTATATAGCCTAAGTAGTATTTGTGTATATAAATTTGTGGTTTTAAAATTACAGAGTTGTGGAGATCTAATAGGAGAGCTTTGTTACTGTTGTAGTAGTTTTGTTTATTTTTGTTTGCTTGGTTTTAAACAGATTTAGCAGCCTTCACAGTCAAGGACTGTCATGGTCTCATTATTTCCTGGCCCCTAGAGGAGAGCTGTGCTAATTAAGTCCAGTTAGTGAGGAAAATTAATGCTTCTTTACCTGTATTCTCCTTTAGCAACTATTTCTTACTTACTTGTGCTTGTTACAATTTACTCACCATGTAGTATACATCCAAGTAAATGAAGCCTGCCTTCTTCTCTGCTCCCTGCCTCCCCATACTGAATTGACCAGGTAGAAAATTTGCATAAAGTTACAAACCAGTCAGCTTCTTGAGAAAAGTTGTTACTGAACAATTTCTTGTAGTGTTAAACCTGAGAAAAATTCAACAGCTTTTGTAGCTCCACTGATGATTTTCATTTTCAAGCCAGGAGCTAAATATATAAATCATGTTTAACACAGTGTACCTGTCTTTAGAAAGCTGTTTAGAGTCATGTTTTATATATTTAGTTTTCTCAGTTGAGAGCTGCATGTTTTCTTTGCCATCCTGTTCTTTTTCTGAAGTGAACACCACACACACACACACACACACACACACACACATACACTTCCCTATTACAAGTATGGTGCATTTATGACATTTTATTGCAAGATTCGTTTCTCTACCTGCATCTTCATACCACTGTATCATTGGTACTTTAAATAAACTGGACTGTTTGTGATTCGTGGCTCCTTTATAAGTTTTCATTTTGTCACTAAAGTTTTTTTTTTCTTTTAATATATTGTATAACAAATTAATACTGTTATCAATACATGTGTTTTGAAATCTGCTTTGATTTATTCTATGTATATAGAATCTTTATATCACATATTTCTATTCTAAAGAGATACCGCTTAATTCCTTGGGTTTTTTGGTTTGTTTGTTTTTTTTTGGTGAGTTAGTTTCTTTTTTTTTCTTTCTTTCTTTTTTTTTTTAGATTTTATTTATTTATTTGACAGAGAGAGATCACAAGTAGGCAGAGAGGCAGGCAGAGAGAGAGAGAGAGGAGGAAGCAGGCTCCCTGCTAAGCAGAGAGCCCGATGTGCGACTCAATCCCAGGACCCTGAGATCATAACCTGTGCTGAAGGCAGCGGCTTAACGGCTTAACCCACTGAGCTACCCAGGCACCCAAGGTGAATTAGTTTCTTAAGTCTTGCCCAATCTACTTAACCTCTGTGTACCTTGAATTTCTCGTCAATTAAATGCATTGTATGAGTGAATTGAAGGAGATAATCTGTGTGTAGTACTTGGTCCAGGACTTCGTTTACCACTTATAACTGGCTGTATCAGTTATCTCATGAAAAGATGAAATTGTTATCCTGTCTCCTTCAATCTTGAGGGGTTTTGAAATGGCTTTTGCTAATAGAAATGATTCTGTAGCATTTTCCCAGCCCAGGCAATTTTCACCTCTTATCTCTTGACACATTACATTTGGGAGTTCTGAGTTGTCATGCAGATTTTCTGATTGCTCTTGAGATTGCCATGTTGGAGAAGCTATATGTAGGATATCTAGTCCATAGTTTTAGCTGAGCCTAAGATTATAGCCATTTCCATCAAGACTTCAGACGTGTCAATAAATTGGTCTTGAATGTTCCAGTTTAGCCCATTTACTAACAGAACACCAAAGAGACCTTTGTTGATGTTCCATACAATAGGATAATTTTCCAGCCAACCTGAATAAGTGACCCACAGACTCTTGAGATTGAAGAAAAGAGTTATTTGCCATATAAGTCAGTAAATTTTGGGTGGCAATAAACAACTGGAACACTGATATATGGAAATAAAATGTCTTTTGTATCCTATGATATTAGTAATAGCACTTATTAGTTTCTAACATTTATCTGTATATATTTCTTATATATATCCCATATCTATATCTGTACATTCATAATGAACATATTTTTAAAATATATAATCACTTGGTTGAGAATCATTACTTTCATTCCTAAGTTCCAGTGTTAATTCATACATTGTTTTAACTTCTTCCAATGACTAGGGTCTTTGGTACATTGTGGAATAAAAGTGATGAGAACGCAGGAGCAGTACTCTGCTTTTCTTCAGGGGTAAATCGATTAAAGATACTTCATTCAGTATGATGTTTGCTTTAGATTTTCTATAGATCCTTCTACCAGGTTTAGAAAGCTCCTGGTCATTTCTCTTTTCTTGAGAGTTGTTATTTTATTAAGCAAGAAATGTTCTTGAAACTATTTTCTTAAAATATTTGTCCTTTTTTTCCTCCTCTCTTTAATATGAGAACTCCAAGAGGTTATTCATGTGATGTATATTTCTTACTCCAACTTCAGCAACTAGAATAGTCACCATTGAATAAATCTTACTGAGTACACAAATAAATAACAGAAAAGATATTTGATCATGTGAAAGTTGAACCTACAGAAAAACTACTCAATTAAATTTGAAGATGTGAAAAACTATAGAGGGAAAGCTATTATAAAATCTCTTTTATTTTAAAGAGTTAATATTATCAAACATTAGAAGTCTGAGGATGACACAATTTTATAATTGAGTTGATTAACATATATTATTTCCCCCCCAGTTTTGTTGAGATATAATTGACATGCAATACTGTATAAATTTAAGGTATAGAGCCTAATGACTTGACGTATGTATTGCATATATATTCATATATATGTGTATATGATAACTTATCATGAAAGCATACAATGGGCTAATGGATAATTGTCAAAAATACAGAGACACTAATACATAGTTGATAAGAAATAAGCTCTAACAGCTTGAAAAAGAAAAATAAAACAAGGTACAGTACATAGAACTAGAACATAATGTAATTTATATAGCAAAAGAATGTTTACCTAATTCAAGATCCTTCCACCTATTTTGTTGCTTAGGAAACTGAATAAGGGGCTGATTATATAACCTGTCCATGGTTACATAGCTAGGTAAGTCTGTTTATTTGAAAATATTCATAATAAATTAGTGAGACTAAACACCTCTGGAGAAGGAATTTGGGAAGTGGAAGGTGAAGGACAGTAGTGAAAGAGACTTCTTATTCTATTGTTTCTTCTACTTTCAAATTTATATTGTATACATGTATTATCGATATATGTATGTTACATTATCTTTTCTATTAAATAAACATAAAAGCAATTTTTAAAACTGCTGCAATATCTACATAGGTATTGTGATAATTTTCTACAATTGTACATTAAAAATTTTTCATTTCTAATATTATCAAGTTATTCTGTTTATATTTTTGAGACTCCTCAAGGGTTTAATAAGCATAAAGATTAATTAAGTGCTGTTTATATACTAATAAGTTGTTAAAACTTCCATGTGCTTATGAAAAATGCAGATAGGTTTTTAGAAAAAGTGAGGTCACATTTATTTTCACAAAATTCAGTGAAACATAGGCCTTGATTCTAATACAGATGACATTACATTTTAATGAGTGTTTGTGTTCTCAATTTGAGATTTTTGAAGGTTGTAATTGTAATTTTAAGAGGTCCTAAAGCTCAGGGTGCCTGGGTGGCTCAGTCATCAACCATCTGTCTTCATTTTAAGTTATGATCCCAGGGTCCTGGGATAGAGCCCCTGCATTAGACTCCCTGCTCAGGGGAAGCCTGCTTCTCCCTCTCCCACTCGTCCTCCTTGTGTTCCTGCTCTTGCTGTCTCTCTCTCTCTCTGTCAAATAAATAAATAAAATCTTTAAAACAAAAGAGATCCTAAAGGCTTTATTCATGTAAGTAGCTTAAAGTGAATAAAATAATATCCAGAAGCATCACACAAAATTATGTCATGATTCAGTGTGTCCTTTACCTCCTAATAATGAAAATAACAATGAGTGATTTTTTTTTAAAGAATACCTCATGCGACATTTTGATAGGAGTGAGTAAAAATTTGATTGCTATACTTGAATATGCTTTCCCAACAAAAATGTTCCTTTGCTTATAAAAATATTTTCCTCAAAAGTAGTTAAATTTGGAAACATATTTACCCCCTCCTGCCTACACATATGGTTACCTGCTCAGAAGAGATAAATACCTGCTGTACTCCAAAATTACAAACATATTTTGAAAAGTACTGAAAAGTTCTTGCATGCATTAATAAGGAGAGGAATTACTTGTAGGTAAAATATAATCAACTATGTAAGGTTTTATATTACTTTGGATATAATTGGTATTCAAGAAAAATATTGTTCTGACACTAGTTAAAATGATAAGACTTTATCCAGGACTATTATAATAGGTGTCAAGACTATCATAACAGAGGAGAGATCAGGCTCAACTCTGAATATAGTAAACACAGTTGGGGATTTATAACCTAAGAGTAGAGTGGGTAGCAGTTGGAAGTTGGCGGATGGAAATATCAAGGTTGGTGGAGAAGATTTCAAGGGTGGGGGCATTCTTGCTAAACCTTCGTGCTGAAGGAGATCTGGGTGATCAGATATTGAAAGAGAGGAATAAGGAATTTGATCGGATATTAAGGGTGGTGAGATATCAAGGGTGAGGGGACTCTCATTTAACTGACTTAAGTAGGATTCTTGCTACAACTAACTGAGGCCAAAGGATGAGGCCTAGACAGAAAAAGCTTCAGAAGAACCTTTTTGGAGTTTGGCCATTGAAAGAATATTTGTCACCAGTCAGAATATGGCAGATGCAGCTGTAAGTCAAGAGAGTCTAAGGCAATGCACAGCACCATTACTACAGAGGACCGTCTGGCTTGCCAGAAATCGAGGAGCATTAACATTGACTTCCTGCATTTTTCTTGAGCATGTTGAGCTGCTTTAGGTATGCCACATGCAGACCATGAAGGGACACCTGACCTTCCAGAAAATAGAAGAGAGATCTGTCAGAAGAGATCACCAGGCATGCCAGCCAAGCATAAGCAGTGTCCAGGGCAATGAAAGAGACTGGTCATTTCCTATATGGGTAGCACACATCATTTACTCCATCACTTCCTCCTTGCTCACAGTTGCTATTTAGATCATTGAAGCAAATAAGTGGAAGATCTTTAAGTCAAATCATGTTGGTGTGCAGTTCTCTTGATATTATCTGCTCATCTTCTCCACCTTGGTCCTTGTTTTGACTTTGAAGCATAGTTATTCAGAATAAAAGAAACATGATCCCTTAATTGTCTTTCTTAAAATTCCTTGGTTTAGGATTGTTTTGCCATCTTTGCAGATATTCATGGGGTAAGAGCTTTCCATTTGTACATAATAGTTTTTTAATGGCCCTAACAAAATTATAAACATTGAACTACTGAAGTCATAGTATAACCTACACCATGCCATTAAAGGCTAGAGGATGGTCCTCAACATTTTAGCCCTGGCCTAATTATAGGATATTTCTATTGGATGCCTTGACATTCTTTGTATGTGTGGAGTGGGGAAGAGGTGATGGATGGTTTACTAAACATGTAAGGGTCCTGGAGTGCTTGAGGAATGACCCAAACATGTGTTCTGGACACTTGGATCTTGATGGATCTGTGTGGCAGTGACAAAAATGGAAAATTATAAGAAGAACCATATAAACAAACCCTTGACTATCTAAGTGCATTCAGGAAACATTATATAGTAACTGAAGTTCTCTGTTCAATTCTAAGTCTTAAAAAATAAAGCCCTCTTCATTTCTTGTTTTCTCATCACAAATTTTAGTCTCTTTTTCCTTCTTGTCTTCCAAGATATCCTTTTCTGTCTTTCCCCGGGAGACTCTCAGAGCTCACATGATAATATTCTTGAACTGCATAGGGGAACAAGGAGCACTGGGGCATGCTGCAACCAAGGCTAGGAGTGTCTTGCCTTAACAGTTATCTATATAAGATATGTGGCTGCCTCAGTACTACAGCCAGCATAGTCTAGGAAGAGAAAAAGAATAGTGCTGTGAGAATTGTTAATAAATTGTAATAGTGACTCTGAAATCTTTAAAACTGGGAAATTGCCAACTTTGAAAGTAGAAGAAAGGCTTTCCTTTTCCTTTTGAAAATGTCATCCATTTAGCCAGCTTAGAGTGGAAGGAGAAAGATAGCTTTGTCAAGCAGTGCATTTGACTTTATTTTTTTGTTTGGAGTGTGCTACTTTTTTATTTTTTTTCTACTGAGTTATGAAAGGTTTGTGTATTTTGTGAGAAAAATAAAGATGAAATGATGAAAAATAATGCTTGCCCTTTGTTAGGTACTCACCATGTTCCAGGCATGGTCCTAAGTGATTTCCTTGCAATGTTTCATTGAATAATAGGAGACAGAGGCAATGTCTAGAGATCCTGTGTTTAGATAACTAGCTTAAAGATGCTTAAGGTTATACTGTTGAAGAACAGTTTTTACTCCTATTTCAGCCTGACTGGTGAGTTAGGAAATTGATTTTTTTTTTTTTTATTTTTGTTACTGTTTAGAAGGCAGTCTATGGCTAAAGAATCTGAAATACAAGAGGTTGATATCCCCTTTGTTTATGTGTTTGTCTGTCTAAGGGTGGCATTGGCCAGGGCATTCACTTGGGTCCCTCTGACTTGAGGTGAGCTCCGCTGGGTATTTCCCCCTTTCAGAGCCATTATTTTGATCAGACTGGCCCTTGTAGTTCTTTTGATTGCAAGAAGCACCTCAGCAACAACTAGCAAGGCACATTGAGAAAGCAAGGTTTGTTACTGATAAGTCCTAGAGGGTGTACCTGACACATCAGGGGCCCCATAGAGAGTTTGCTTGTAGAGAAAGAGGGAAGAGAGAGATGGAAGGAGGAAACCTGGAATTCTGTCTTTATTGGGGGTAAGAAGGGGCTACCTAAAGTGTCATAAGTTTACTCTTTACTGGGGAAAACATAACAGCAAAAATTAGGGTCCAGGAAGGGAATAGGTCACCCAGGGTTTCCTACAAGTGTAAGTGGAATGGATGGAATGACCTGGTTTCTTACCTAGTTTAGTGGTTTTACTACTTAGCTCTGTCATGTAGTTGGCAATGTTTACTCCAGATGGATGTCTTTGAAGTGGATGTGTGGCACCCTTACCTATCATTTCTTTTAGTTGTTTGACCTCCTGAGTCACTAAGTTCAACAACATTTGCAAATTCCAAATTGAGTCAGGGAATTAATTGCAAATTTTAGCAAAATTATAATTAATTATAAAAAGCAAACATATTTCCAAACTGTATGTCATATAAAGCACACAAGTTTAGAGTTGTTCAAATTAGATTTGAATTTAGTTACTTCCGCATAAACTCTGTTGACCTGCAGCAAATTACCTCTGCTTTCTGAGTTTCATTAGTCTCATTTGTAAAAAGGGCTAAAAGTGATTTCTACCTGGGGTTATTTATGAGAATCGAATGAGATAATCTTATAAAGCCTTTGGCAAGATATTTGGCATTGGTAAATTCACAATCAGAGGTATTTTTATATATGTATAGGAAATTCTGTGGGGTGAATACTAAAGAGTTCTAAATCATAAAAATAGTTATATACAATTAATAAGTGATAATTTACAATAACATAAAAAACATAAGAATCTTGTAGTAACTCTAGGTGAGAGCACTTAAATTGAGGAATTTAAGTTCTAGCCCTTCTTTCTGTACTTCTGACAAACATGGGAAATTGGGAAATTGAAGTGACCAGAAAAGACCAAGGTATTTCATTCATGAACAACTAAATTCCATCTTCTTTTTTTTCTTTATTTATGGATGAAGTAATAAGCAACAAACACTTATAGATAATAGAATCAATTCTAATGTAAACAAAAATTCTAATGTAAAAAATTTCTAACATTAAAAAAAAAATCCCTAACTTGAGATTTAAGGAAACCAAATAAGGCAGGCAGATCCATGGAGAATAAAGGAGGGCAGACATCATTTGTTTAACTCCTGCATGATTCAAATGAATGGATATTTTACCTCAGATTTAACTGTGATATTTAGGACTGGGACAACAGGTACTTGGGTCATTTTTTTTTCCCCTAAAAACAAAAAACACACAATCTGTTTCTCTGCCTTAAATAAATGAAGTTTGGGCTGAAGGCAACTAGAAAAATGAGTGAAGGAGAGATGGAGGAAAGATGTAGGAAAAGATGGGAGTTGTGTTGACAGAACCTAGAACATTAGGGTGGGTGACTGTTCACCAATCTCAGCTCTCGTTAATCACACTCATATTGGAGGGAGGGGCAGAATCACAAAGAAGTGATTAACTGTCTGGTTACTGCTTGAACTACAGCCCAAGACTTCTGCCAGTTCTTAGTTTGGGAAGGAAAAAGAGCAGGAAGTAACTCAAGTAGATACTCAATTATGAGAAGAATAAACACCACCCTCATGTGGCCTGTCTCTAAACCACTAACCACATCTACAAAACACATATTTATGAGGCCCTCTTCCTTTTACCCTGCAAAGGTTGCAAAGTCCAAAGCATGCCTAGATTGAGTTTTCTAAAGATATTGCAAACCTACTTTTGCATCTTCCTTTTCCTTGGCATTCCTCACTGCGTGGTTTTCCTGAGCTGTAAAATAAACACTCCAATTTCCCAGGAATGTGAGAATGGGTTACTCATTCATCAAGGCATTGGAGTCACAATGATGGTTTGGTCAGTCAGTGACCCCATTGTCTCCTCGGCCACACAACACTCAGATGATAGCCTCTCACCACAGTGGTGTAGGGTGTAGTGACAAAAACCTAAAAAGGAGCCACTGGGTGGCTGAGACTGATAAGCTTGGGTCATGATCTCAGGGTTGTGAGATTGAGCCCACATCCTGCTTAGAGTTCTTCATTGAATGTGGAGTCTGCTTAAGATTCTCTCTTCCTCTCCCTCTTCACTGCCCTCCCCACCTCCCCACAACTCATATATGTGCTTTCTCTCTCTTTAAAGAAAAATCAAACCTAAACAGGGAGATTTGGAACATGAGGAAAACAAAGAGTGGTGGAACCCACATGGCATTAGGAACACTTTGGTTCCTTTTTGAATGAATGTAAGTTCTAAAAAACAAGTGATGGGGTCAGTGATCAAAGGAGTGAGACTGATACAAAGTGAAGGTCAAGGAAAGCTTTATTTCATTCCAGCAGCGAGAATCAAACCAACCGACTGGGGCCGTCTCTTATGGAGAGAGAGACCCCTCCCCCAGTCTCACAGACTAGCTATTTATAGATCAAAGACCATGTGGTTGAGCCTGGCCAATGAAATTGTAACACACAGAGAAAGTTGCATAGTCATGCTAGGTCACACATGGGTGGCCAGTTGAATTACAATTTACCCTATAGTAGCTGTTTTGAACTAGCCTATCACTTTGGTCAGAATTGGCACCCATGTTTGGTGCCCAAAAGGTGGGGTTTACATTCTTTGGTGGTTAGGGAGATAGTGTGTGTGCTTTACTGATTGGATGGCTCCACCTGGCCTGACTCATCCTTGCATTCTGGGCTCTGTTATCTCCACCTGACCTGACCCGTCCTTGTATCTGGGCTCTGTTATCAGGAACTGGTCGGCCATATTTTACCGGTTTCCCAGATTTGCTTTTAAGTAAGTTCCTCTGGGGGGCGGGGGGAAGGTCAATTTGAATTTACTGCACAAACAACAGAGATGGAGTCGCTCTGGCTAAGTAGGCCCTTGCAATAAGTATTATTTTTTGTTAAAGAAAAAGTGGCAGAACTACATTTGAGCTACAATTTTCCAATTCCAATAGCTGTACATTTCTGCTTCATTGTACTTTATGGTATATCATATGGTAGATGATGAAGTGGAAAAACATCAGATTTAAAGATGCCCCTTATAATGTTTCTTATTATTTTTAAGTCTTTTTTTTTTTTTTAAGATTTTATTTATTTATTTGACAGAGAGAGATCACAAGTAGGCAGAGAGGCAGGCAGAGAGGAGGAAGCAGGCTCCCTGCCTAGCAGAAAGCCTGATGTGAGACCTGATCCAGGACCCTGATATCGTGACCTGAGCCGAAGGCAGAGGCTTAACCCACTGAGCCACCCAGGTGAACAATGTTTCTTACTTTGTAGTTTTTTCATCTATTGAGATATACGTGACATATTCATTAAATTAATTTCAGGTGTACCTCATTTATCCCATGGCTGCCTGACTGCCTCACCAATGTTTTGGGTTTTGTTTGTTGTTTTTGGCTAATCGGAGTTTTTAAGGGTAGTGATGCTCACTTAAGTGTAATCGCATTCTGCCTGAAACTGCCAGATCTGGCCTGTTTGGGCAGCTGACCCACATGGTCCCTTACTCAAAATTATAATAAACAAAGTTTGAATTTATTAAGCCTATTTTTTCTTGTACAAACAGAAAACTGTTATTTTATGGGTAGCATCATGAGACCCAGCTTCACTTTATCTTCAAGTATAAAGTTTCATGTGCACCTTTGCCAAACATTGGCAAATCCTCTGAGAACAAGGACAACTTTTTTTTTTTTTTTTAAATAATAAGTTTAATCCATAAATAGAAAAAAATAGATTGTAAATTTGGGCAGCCTTGACAGAGATTGCAATATGGAGCATTAAAAGTCCTCCCTACATCCAGAAAGTTTTCATACTCCTCCTTTTGAAGTTTCAGATTGGTGCTGTGGGCTCTGGCAACAATCTAGGGTGCAGAGAAAATGATTTTGTGTTTTATTCTCAAATCTGTGAAAGAAAGAAAGAATTTCTGAGAGAGGAAACTATGTAAATAAATATAGTAAAAGTCAAAATGAAAAGTAGGGATAAATTAATGCTACTAATTTGGGTTTATTAACCACTAACAGTATATTGTATAAAGACTGATAGGATGAAATAAATGATTTTTATTGCTCTGCTCCCACAGAGTAGAAGGGGGTTTGCAAAAGAGTAGGATTTCTGTGTGCTACTTACTTGTCAAATAAATTAATAACGAGTGAGGAAAAAAAGGAATAAATAACCCTTTTTATATTTAGAAAAATGATTATTTCAAAACACATACTGAAAAGAACTTAATGTTCAGCTATAACAATTTGGAAAAAAATATAACCTGTTTTATGACTTTAAATGAGGGAGAATATCACTAAGAAAACAAGACAAACCATTAGAGTTAAACATCAATCAGTATCATCTGTAAGATACTCAATTAAAAAATGTGATTACATTTTGGCAAAAGAAATTTGAGTTTTTTAAAATTATGAAATAATTTTGCAAATATCAACTGATAAACTTTAGCAACAATACTATTACATTATTAGTAGAAATAAAACAATGTTTCTCAAAATATTAAATCTTACTAAAGGCCACTTTCTTTGCTTTGTCATCATTCTTTTAAATACTGAACATAGTTAATTTTTTTTCTCAATTTTTAATATTAAAAAAAGGTTTTAGGGGCGCTTGGGTGGCTCAGTGGGTTAAAGCCTCTGCCTTCAGCTCAGGTCATGATCTCAGGGTCCTGTGATCAAGCCCTGCATCTGGCTCTCCACCCAGCAGGGAGCCTGCTTTCCCCTCTCTCTCTGTCTGCCTCTCTGCCTACTTGTGATCTCTCTCTGTCAAATAAATAAATAAAATCTTTAAAAACAAAACAAAACAAAACAAAAAAAAATATTTTAGTATCAAAATGTGATTTGAATACATTGTGGACATAAGGAATGTCTGATAATGTTTTAATTAGTTTAGTTGCCTGCTATATTTTTAGCTAAATGAATCCTATCATTCTCAATTAAGTAAAGCTCTTTTCATAAAAGCATGCTAGATTTACTTGCAATTAATAACCAAGCTATTCAGGATACAACAAAATTGGGCATGCTCTTCCCTAAACAAATTTTTCTTGGAGGTTATAAGTTAAAATAACAGCTAAAAGATAGTATCTGAGAGTCTTTAATAGTTTGTAGATGTTCTGTAATATTTCCAAATAAGAATTAAAGGAGTGTTCCATGAAATATATTACTGTGTATATATTATTATAGTTAAATACATAGCCAAATAAATACATAAATATATAAAAATATAATTAACCTAATGACTTTAAAATTTTACGACTGTGTACCAATTTAAAAAGATAGTATTACATGCATTAGATTCAACCATTAAGCAAAGAGAAGAACATATTTTTCAATTTGTGACCATAACCAAGACCTCAGTCACTCAGTTCTTTCTATCTCACCTGGTCTTCTGGTTGTATTTCATGACCCGGTCTAAACTTCACATTCAACTACTCAGTGTTTTTTTTTTTTTCTTTTTGTTGTTGTTGTTGTTTTTTTTTTTTTTTTTGTTTTTTTCATCAGCCTATATTTCCAAGCCCTTTTCCACCCCCATGTGTCCCAACTGCCCTTCATCTCTACACTAGTCCCAAGAGGAAGGCATGCAGTAATAACTGGAGAAGCAAACAGAGGTCTCATCTCTTTTTAAGGCACTTTGTCCAGACAACTGAGGCCACTTGGCTGCATGTTAAGTCTCTGCCATCTCAGGCTTTTGGGGCAGGCTGTGCTAAGGGAACCTTAATTCCCTATGCATAAAGCCCAGAATCAGGTCACTCTTGGTTTGTGACCCATTGGACTTTATACTCTACATCTAGTATTCAAGTTCCAATATGGTTCCCTTTTGCCTAAACTCTCTAGGCACCCATTAGAGGTTCAGTCCCCAAGTTTCAGTGTTCCTTATGTCTTCTCTGGCTTTGTCCTATGCCATACTGCAGTTCCACCTGGTGTCCTGCTACATGATGAAACAATTATATACTATTTCCTCTCTCAATCTTTGAGTACTGCCATATTTCTTAGTACCACCCATACAAAAAAGTCACAGAGAGAAATTCAGTTTAAGATCAATCCATATAAGATTTATATTTGAACATATTAAATGAGACAAATTTTATCCATTTTATATGCAGATAAAATCTATTTCACTTAAAATCTTTCAGAGACTTTTAAAAATTTAATACATAATTTAATTTGGTTTTTGATACATATAATGCCTTCCTCTTATATGTAAATTATTTAAATGTCATACCATATTAAAATAATTTTTAAATAAAATTTTAATCTGCCACCATTTATACATCCCCTAACATCTATTTCAGTACCAGTGGCATTTTTTAAACTAATCTTACAGTTACTGGATTTCTAAAGAATTTGTACTATAGGAATTTTTACATTTTATTTAAATAATTTAGTTAATATATCTTGCCTTCTGAAGTAACAGTTTTATTGCATTTATGTAATAAAAAAGAACAATTTTGTTAATCAAATTTCTGTTACCTTTATAATTTATAAACTCATTTTTCTATTTTGTTCTAGATAAAGATCAGTTTCTTTTATATAATGACGTGTATATGGCCACCTTGCTGGGTGTAGTCATCATTTCTTGCGTCCTCCCAGTAACAGCAGCTGTTCTAGGACTTTTCAGTTCCCATACTCTCCTACAAAATGAAATATGTGTGTAATCAACCCAAATTTCACCTTAGGAAGCACCCTTAGGAAACATATTGCCCTAAAATAAATATGCTTTCATGAATTGATTTTTCTCCTGTATACTGTTTGCATTTACACACACACATACACACACACACACAAACACAGAGTCATCCTCTGGAGAGAGGTATTTTCTTACATATGTGTTTGGTAAATATGAAATAATGATTCAAATGTCATTGCTTTTAGAGAAATCCAGTTGAAAATCAAAGGAAAACTACTTTTATCTAGGTATAACTCCAAAATGTATCATAATATGCAAACATTTAGAAAATTTGTCTTACATTCATGTAATTGTAAAGGTAAATTCTCTATATTGTAAGATTGTTAACAAGGTGTGGACTTCAGTTTCTCCTATTTTTAGAAGCCAGGGCATTCTAGCAAAAGTGATTTGTTTCCCTTTTGTAGTTCAGTGAATCTGTTTAACTTCTTATCATTACTGTGATTTTTAAATTACATTTGTTTGCAGAATTTCTTGTATACAAAATATTGAAATATTTAATAGGGTATTTTCATCAGTAGAAATTTAAGAGGTTTTTTTCTTTCTCAAAATATGAAATGAAAAAAATGTGTTAAAGTAAAATAGTGTTTTTATTTCTTTGAAAAAGATGGATGGTACTTGGATAGGAATTGCATTAAATGTGTAGATTGCTTTAGGTAGCATAGACATTTTCACAATATTTATTCTTCCAATCCAGGAGCATGGAACATTTTTCCATTTCTTTGTGTCTTCCTCAATTTCTTTCATGAGTACTTTATAGTTTTCTGAGTATAGACTCTGTGTCTCTTTGGTTAGGTTTATTCTTAGGTATCTTATGGTTTTGGATGGAATTGTAAATGGGATTGACTCCTTAATATCTCTTTCTTCTGTCTTGCTGTTGGTGTAGAGAAATGCAACTGATTTCTGTGCATTGATTTTATATCCTGACACTTTACTGAATTCCTGTATAAGTTCTAGCAGTTTTGGAGTGGAGTCTTTTGGGTTTTCCACATATAGTATCATATCATCTGCGAAGAGTGATAATTTGACTTCTTCTTTGCCGATTTGGATGCCTTTAATTTCCTTTTGTTGTCTGATTGCTGAGGCTAGGACCTCTAGTACGATGTTGAATAGCAGTGGTGATAATGGACATCCCTGCCGTGTTCCTGACCTTAGCGGAAAAGCTTTCAGTTTTTCTCCATTGAGAATGATATTTGCGGTGGGTTTTTCATAGATGGCTTTGATGATATTGAGGTATGTGCCCTCTATCCCTACACTTTGAAGAGTTTTGATCAGGAAGGGATGTTGTACTTTGTCAAATGCTTTTTCAGCATCTATTGAGAGTATCATATGGTTCTTGTTCTTTCTTTTATTGATGTGTTGTATCACATTGACTGATTTGCGGATGTTGAACCAACCTTGCAGCCCTGGAATAAATCCCACTTGGTCATGGTGAATAATCCTTTTAATGTACTGTTGAATCCTATTGGCTAGTATTTTGTTGAGTATTTTCGCATCTGTGTTCATCAAGGATATCGGTCTATAGCTCTCTTTTTTGGTGGGATCCTTGTCTGGTTTTGGGAACAAGGTGATGTTGGCCTCATAAAATGAGTTTGGAAGTTTTCCTTCCATTTCTATTTTTTGGAACAGTTTCAGGAGAATAGGAATTAGTTCTTCTTTAAATGTTTGGTAGAATTCCCCCGGGAAGCCGTCTGGCCCTGGGCTTTTGTTTGTTTGGAGATTTTTAATGACTGTTTCAATCTCCTTACTGGTTATGGGTCTGTTCAGGCTTTCTATTTCTTCCTGGCTCAGTTGTGGTAGTTTATATGTTTCTAGGAATGCATCCATTTCTTCCAGATTGTCAAAATTATTGCTGTAGAGTTGCTCATAGTATGTTCTTATAATAGTTTGTATTTCTTTGGTGTTAGTTGTGATCTCTCCTCTTTCATTCATGATTTTATTTATTTGGGTCCTTTCTCTTTTCTTTTTGATAAGTCTGGCCAGGGGTTTATCAATTTTATTAATTCTTTCAAAGAACCAGCTCCTAGTTTCGTTGATTTGTTCTATTGTTTTTTTGGTTTCTATTTCATTGATTTCTGCTCTGATCTTTATGATTTCTCTTCTCCTGCTGGGCTTAGGGTTTCTTTCTTGTTCTTTCTCCAGCTCCTTTAGGTGTAGGGTTAGGTTGTGTACCTGAGACCTTTCTTGTTTCTTGAGAAAGGCTTGTACCGCTATATATTTTCCTCTCAGGACTGCCTTTGTTGTGTCCCACAGATTTTGAACCGTTGTATTTTCATTATCATTTGTTTCCATGATTTTTTTCAATTCTTCTTTAATTTCCCGGTTGACCCATTCATTCTTTAGAAGGATACTGTTTAGTCTCCATGTATTTGGGTTCTTTCCAAACTTCCTTTTGTGGTTGAGTTCTAGCTTTAGAGCATTGTGGTCTGAAAATATGCAGGGAATGATCCCAATCTTTTGATACCGGTTGAGTCCTGATTTAGGACCGAGGATGTGATCTATTCTGGAGAATGTTCCATGTGCACTAGAGAAGAATGTGTATTCTGTTGCTTTGGGATGAAATATTCTGAATATATCTGTGATGTCCATCTGGTCCAGTGTGTCGTTTAAGGCCTTTATTTCCTTGCTGATCTTTTGCTTGGATGACCTGTCCATTTCAGTGAGGGGAGTGTTAAAGTCCCCTACTATTATTGTATTATTGTTGATGTGTTTCTTTGATTTTGTTATTAATTGGTTTATATAGTTGGCTGCTCCCACATTGGGGGCATAGATATTTAAAATTGTTAAATCTTCTTGTTGGACAGACCCTTTGAGTATGATATAGTGTCCTTCCTCATCTCTTATTATAGTCTTTGGCTTAAAATCTAATTGATCTGATATAAGGATTGCCACTCCTGCTTTCTTCTGATGTCCATTAGCATGGTAAATTCTTTTCCACCCCCTCACTTTAAATCTGGAGGTGTCTTCGGGCTTAAAATGTGTTTCTTGGAGGCAACATATAGATGGGTTTTGTTTTTTTATCCATTCTGATACCCTGTGTCTTTTGACAGGGGCAAATAATGCTAAAATTTATATGGAACCAGAAAAGACCTAGAATAGCCAAAGGGATATTGAAAAAGAAAGCCAACGTTTGTGGCATCACAATTCCGGACTTCAGGCTCTATTACAAAGCTGTCATCATCAAGACAGCATGGTACTGGCACAAAAACAGACACATAGATCAATGGAACAGAATAGAGAGCCCAGAAATAGACCCTCAAATCTATGGTCAACTAATCTTCGACAAAGCAGGAAAGAATGTCCAATGGAAAAAAGACAGCCTTTTCAATAAATGCTGCTGGGAAAATTGGACAGCCACATGCAGAAAAATGAAATTGGACCATTCCCTCACACCACACACAAAAATAGACTCAAAATGGATGAAGGACCTCAATGTACGAAAGGAATCCATCAAAATCCTTGAGGAGAACACGGGCAGCAACCTCTTCGACCTCTGCCGCAGCAACATCTTCCTAGGAACAACGCAAAAGGCAAGGGAAGCAAGGGAAAAAATGAACTACTGGGATTTCATCAAGATCAAAAGCTTTTGCACAGCAAAGGAAACAGTTAACAAAATCAAAAGACAACTGACAGAATGGGAGAAGATATTTGCAAACGACATATCAGATAAAGGACTAGTGTCCAGAATCTATAAAGAACTTAGCAAACTCAACACCCAAAGAACAAATAATCCAATCAAGAAATGGGCAGAGGACATGAACAGACATTTCGGCAAAGAAGACATCCAGATGGCGAACAGACACATGAAAAAGTGCTCCATATCACTCGGCATCAGGGAAATACAAATCAAAACCACAATGAGATATCACCTCACACCAGTCAGAATGGCTAAAATCAACAAGTCAGGAAATGACAGATGCTGGCGAGGATGCGGAGAAAGGGGAACCCTCCTATACTGTTGGTGGGAATGCAAGCTGGTGCAGCCACTCTGGAAAACAGCATGGAGGTTCCTCAAAATGTTGAAAATAGAACTGCCCTATGACCCAGCAATTGCACTATTGGGTATTTACCCTAAAGATACAAATGTAGTGATCCAAAGGGGCACATGCACCCGAATGTTTATAGCAGCAATGTCCACAATAGCCAAACTATGGAAAGAACCCAGATGTCCATCAACAGATGAATGGATCAAGAAGATGTGGTATATATACACAATGGAATACTATGCAGCCATCAAAAGAAATGAAATCTTGCCATTTGCAACAACATGGATGGAACTAGAGCGTATCATGCTTAGCGAAATAAGTCAAGCAGAGAAAGACAACTATCATATGATCTCCCTGATATGAGGAAGTGGTGATACAACATGGAGGCTTAAGTGGGTAGAAGAAGAATAAATGAAACAAGATGGGATTGGGAAGGAGACAAACCATAAGTGACTCTTAATCTCACAAAACAAACTGAGGGTTGCCGAGGGGAGGGGGTTTGGGAGAAGGGGGTGGGATTATGGACATTGGGGAGGGTATGTGATTTGGTGAGTGCTGTGAAGTGTGTAAACCTAGTGATTCACAGACCTGTACCCCTGGGGATAAAAATATATGTTTATAAAAAATAAAAAAATTAAAAAAAAAAAGTAAAATGGTGTTTTTAATTACTAGGGTAAATTTAAATCAAACCTCCCCCTCCAAATTAATAGAGATAGTGACAAAATGATTTACTTAGTAATGGTGTTTAACATGTCACTCTAAACAGATGAGCATTATTTTTTTTCTTTCATAGAAGATTAATAATAAAATATTTTTTAAGGAAAAAAGCACCATTTTTTGAGATTGTATTGGTCATATAGTCTCTCTTTAGAAAATATTTGATGTATAGATAGAAAAACAATGCAGGGTTTAATTTTGTAATGTAACTTAAATATATAATTGCCTAAAATTAATTATCATTTTATGTGGTAAAATGAAATGAAAAATAGTGTCAAAGGCATTGTCTACATATCCATTATACAAGTATTAAAGTTTCTCTAAGTTATCCAGTATCTATTCTTCATATAAATTGGCTGGTTAATTTTACCAACATAATTGAATAAATGAAGAACAGAACAGAAGACAGAGGCTATGAAATCAGTTTTTGTTCAGACATATTTAATGGTTGCAACTGACCAAAAACTGAGGTTATAACAACAAACAAAACGAATGCACTGTAAACTTTCATGTATCCTACTATTTAAGGAGAAACTCAAATAATTATGCAAAGAAATCCAGTTATAGACTATCCATTTATAAACTATAATGTATATTTGAAAGACAGGAATGACATGAGAAGTTGAATGACAGCAGAGAGCCAATTTAGAATGGAGTTGGATTTTATGTAGAGATGCAGTAAGATTAGGAACTCTACCAGCACTACTACTTTCATGAAAGTCTTTTAGGATTATCTCTTTAATAATGCATACTTTCTATTTTGTATTTCTCCGATTACAAAATAAGCATTTATTGTCAAATTCAAAAACTCAGAAATAGTAAGAATATACGAATACACACACACACACACTTCTTATAAAATGTTGTAATCAGTCTTATAGAATAGTCAACCTTCAGTTTAGTTTAACTTTTTCTAATTAGATGATATTTCCGGTAATTCTCTTTGTTACTGGATGCAAATCTTGAACTAATATCTGCAGTCATTAACCAAAACTCATGTTGAGTGTGGCTTCCTATTAACATTCTATTTTGATAGCCTGAGCCCTGATGTTATCAGTGGAGGGGATTGGGGCCAGAGGGAGGTGTAGCAAACCAAGGAAATGGCTCGGGAAACAGGGAAAGACATATCGTGTCAAGAGTGAACCAGTAATAATGTTAAATCTTCCTCGTAGTGGAGAGCTAACACGTTTGTAAGATATTAGTGAAAAAATCAATGGAACAAACAATAATGACGATAATGGTCAGTATTTCTTGATATTTATCATGTGTCATGAATTATTCTTATTGCTTTATATTCTTTATTTTATTAGTAATCACTATAAGGTAAATACTGTTGAGAAAGACACTAAGATTTAGAGTTTGAGTAACTTCTCAAAGGTGGCAGGTGGTTAGTGGATGTAGTAGGCAAAAAAATGCTCCCCACCCCAAAGATCTCTACCTTCCAATCCCTGGACTCTGTGAATGCTACTTTGAATCACAAAAAGAAAGGTCTTTGGAGATGTAGTAAAGTAAAGAGTGTTGACATGGAGATTATCCCTGATTATCCAGGTGCAATCACATATATGCTTATACGAGGAAAGCAGAGGTATGGTTTACACCCCAACACAAAGAAGCAGAGATTGGAGCAATGTGGCTACAGGTCAAGGAATGCTAGCAGCCCCTGGCAGCTGGAAATGCAAGGAACAAATTCTCCCCTAGAATCTCCCCAGGGAGCACAACCCATTGACACATTGATTTCAGTCCAGTGATACCAATACTGGACTTCTGGTCTTTAGAACTGTGAAAGAAAAAAGAAAAAAAAAAAAACATTTTAAGGTCCAAATGTTGTGGTAATTTGTTATAGTTGTAAGAACCTGGTAAGATATAGTTGTGAAATAAATCAGATAATGCCTCCAGAAATACAGCTTTCAGCCATTTGCCAGATCATTCATACATTTCCCATATAAGCATAGACATGATCAGTTTTTCTTTAGTGCTGAAAGCCAGATGGAACATAATAAAGTAAAAGAGGTGTGTGTGTATATGTGTGCCCCATATATGTGTGCATATGTGTTTATAATATGATGATATTATATTATATACATGATGATTTATGAAGTTTCAGGGTCTTAAAAGTAACATTTTAATTTTATAATTTATATGTACACATCTGCTCACAGATATAATCTGAATAAATTTGAAGTAATGGAAATTTGTATACAATGCTGAACCATACATTTATTATACTATATTCCTGAAGATACAGTTAACTTTTATAGATAATCAAAACTAGTTTGAATGTTAATCATTCCCTGAAGAGAAATACTTTCCTCCAAATTTGGATTGGTACTTGCAAGAATTTTAAAATTTATCTCTACTTAGTCTTATCACTTAAAATCTTTCATAGACCTTTAAAAGATTAGTTAATCTGATAACTTGATTTTTTCATTCATTTGTCCATGGCTTAAGTCTACTTCCTTTCATCTATTTCATTATCATTGCACCCCATACTGTACACTTTGTAGACAAATCCTGCACCAACCTTCCCCTGAAACTCATTTTGTGTTTGTGTAATTCTAAGTTTGTTTCTTGGATAATACAGTTGACCTTACACTTTCTTTTCTCACCCATCAGAAAACTTGGGGGGATTCCCCTCCCTTCTAAAACTACCCAACCCCCTTTTTCTAGCAGCACCATTGTGATTGGTTTTTCCAGGATTATCAGCTATGAATGACTAAATGAATAGAGTTAAATAAATAAGAGGGAAAGAACATTTCAAATAAAGGGAATAATAGATGCAGAGACAGCAAGACAGTAGCTAGAAGCTGAGGGTGTGGTGTATGTTGATGAGAAATGGCATGTAGGTAAATTGAGATCATATTTTTATGTGAAAATGTCTGGATTGTAAGGATTATCCATTTTTCCTGTATGTCTGAGTTCTTCATACACTATACCCCCTTTCTGATATCAGTTAGTTTCTAAAATAAACTCAGCCATATGTTTCCAATATTCTACATCAGTTTGTGCAGTTTCTATGATTCAGTGATTTCAACAACAAGACACCTCAGTGGTCTGTATATGAGATTGCTCTCTCAATGCAACAAAAACTAATATGAATTGGACTTTGATGACAATAAAACAGTATAAAAGTAAAGGCTGAAAAATAAAAGTGATCATTCTGAGGAAAAAAAAAAGTATTCATATAACACTGATAACCATGGGAGTACTTCTTATGGAAAACAGGGTCCTTCTCTTTTGCCTGTGTATTTTTTTGTTGTACCAGAGAGGATACATGATGGCGCATTTTTAGGGAAGAAAATCAATCCAAAAATTATATGAAACTTATTCACCACTATTATCACACAACAACAATAATAGGAACAACAAATCATTTTTAATACTTTTATATATCATCCAGATTTTTTTTTTTTAACAATTATATTGTTTCTTTTTTATTATTTCAAAATATGCTTCAATACACATTCTTATTACTGACTTTTAGGACACTTGTGTAAATATTTCTTTTTTTTTTTTTTTATACTTTTTTAATTTTTTATAAACATATATTTTTATCCCCAGGGGTACAGGTCTGTGAATCACCAGGTTTACACACTTCACAGCACTCACCAAATCACATGCCCTCCCCAATGTCCATAATCCCAACCCCTTCTCCCAAACGCCCTCCCCTCGGCAACCCTCAGTTTGTTTTGTGAGATTAAGAGTCACTTATGGTTTGTCTCCCTCCCAATCCCATCTTGTTTCATTTATTCTTCTTCTACTCACTTAAGCCTCCATGTTGCATCACCACTTCCTCATATCAGGGAGATCATATGATAGTTGTCTTTCTCTGCTTGACTTATTTCGCTAAGCATGATACGCTCTAGTTCCATCCATGTTGTTGCAAATGGCAAGATTTCATTTCTTTTGATGGCTGCATAGTATTCCATTGTGTATATATACCACATCTTCTTGATCCATTCATCTGTTGATGGACATCTAGGTTCTTTCCATAGTTTGGCTATTGTGGACATTGCTGCTATAAACATTCGGGTGCACGTGCTCCTTTGGATCACTACGTTTGTATCTTTAGGGTAAATACCCAATAGTGCAATTGCTGGGTCATAGGGCAGTTCTATTTTCAACATTTTGAGGAACCTCCATGCTGTTTTCCAGAGTGGCTGCACCAGCTTGCATTCCCACCAACAGTGTAGGAGGGTTCCCCTTTCTCCGCATCCTCGCCAGCATCTGTCATTTCCTGACTTGTTGATTTTAGCCATTCTGACTGGTGTGAGGTGATATCTCATTGTGGTTTTGATTTGTATTTCCCTGATGCCGAGTGATATGGAGCACTTTTTCATGTGTCTGTTCGCCATCTGGATGTCTTCTTTGCAGAAATGTCTGTTCATGTCCTCTGCCCATTTCTTGATTGGATTATTTGTTCTTTGGGTGTTGAGTTTGCTAAGTTCTTTATAGATTCTGGACACTAGTCCTTTATCTGATATGTCGTTTGCAAATATCTTCTCCCATTCTGTCAGTTGTCTTTTGATTTTGTTAACTGTTTCCTTTGCTGTGCAAAAGCTTTTGATCTTGATGAAATCCCAGTAGTTCATTTTTTCCCTTGCTTCCCTTGCCTTTTGCGTTGTTCCTAGGAAGATGTTGCTGCGGCAGAGGTCGAAGAGGTTGCTGCACGTGTTCTCCTCAAGGATTTTGATGGATTCCTTTCGTACATTGAGGTCCTTCATCCATTTTGAGTCTATTTTTGTGTGTGGTGTGAGGGAATGGTCCAATTTCATTTTTCTGCATGTGGCTGTCCAATTTTCCCAGCAGCATTTATTGAAAAGGCTGTCTTTTTTCCATTGGACATTCTTTCCTGCTTTGTCGAAGATTAGTTGACCATAGATTTGAGGGTCTATTTCTGGGCTCTCTATTCTGTTCCATTGATCTATGTGTCTGTTTTTGTGCCAGTACCATGCTGTCTTGATGATGACAGCTTTGTAATAGAGCCTGAAGTCCGGAATTGTGATGCCACAAACGTTGGCTTTCTTTTTCAATATCCCTTTGGCTATTCTAGGTCTTTTCTGGTTCCATATAAATTTTAGCATTATTTGCCCCTGTCAAAAGACACAGGGTATCAGAATGGATAAAAAAACAAAACCCATCTATATGTTGCCTCCAAGAAACACATTTTAAGCCCGAAGACACCTCCAGATTTAAAGTGAGGGGGTGGAAAAGAATTTACCATGCTAATGGACATCAGAAGAAAGCAGGAGTGGCAATCCTTATATCAGATCAATTAGATTTTAAGCCAAAGACTATAATAAGAGATGAGGAAGGACACTATATCATACTCAAAGGGTCTGTCCAACAAGAAGATTTAACAATTTTAAATATCTATGCCCCCAATGTGGGAGCAGCCAACTATATAAACCAATTAATAACAAAATCAAAGAAACACATCAACAATAATACAATAATAGTAGGGGACTTTAACACTCCCCTCACTGAAATGGACAGGTCATCCAAGCAAAAGATCAGCAAGGAAATAAAGGCCTTAAACGACACACTGGACCAGATGGACATCACAGATATATTCAGAATATTTCATCCCAAAGCAACAGAATACACATTCTTCTCTAGTGCACATGGAACATTCTCCAGAATAGATCACATCCTCGGTCCTAAATCAGGACTCAACCGGTATCAAAAGATTGGGATCATTCCCTGCATATTTTCAGACCACAATGCTCTAAAGCTAGAACTCAACCACAAAAGGAAGTTTGGAAAGAACCCAAATACATGGAGACTAAACAGTATCCTTCTAAAGAATGAATGGGTCAACCGGGAAATTAAAGAAGAATTGAAAAAAATCATGGAAACAAATGATAATGAAAATACAACGGTTCAAAATCTGTGGGACACAACAAAGGCAGTCCTGAGAGGAAAATATATAGCGGTACAAGCCTTTCTCAAGAAACAAGAAAGGTCTCAGGTACACAACCTAACCCTACACCTAAAGGAGCTGGAGAAAGAACAAGAAAGAAACCCTAAGCCCAGCAGGAGAAGAGAAATCATAAAGATCAGAGCAGAAATCAATGAAATAGAAACCAAAAAAACAATAGAACAAATCAACGAAACTAGGAGCTGGTTCTTTGAAAGAATTAATAAAATTGATAAACCCCTGGCCAGACTTATCAAAAAGAAAAGAGAAAGGACCCAAATAAATAAAATCATGAATGAAAGAGGAGAGATCACAACTAACATCATCCAGATTTTTTTATTTGGAATGACAGGACCTGATCAGAGTCACATGAATAGACTCATCATGACATCTGATAATTAATGAGCTTAGTGTGTATGTCGTTTTGAATTCTTATAATCTGTAATAATTTTATGCTCATTTTTTTTTCAAATTAACCAAATTCACAGATTATTTGGCACTTTCAGAGACTCCTGCTTTCATTAAGAGAAGTGCTTTTCATTTAAAGAAAATTATTCTATGGAATCTGACCACACTATCCAATTTAAAATTTGTGCTTCTCCTGAGTGAGGCAACATTGTTTATTAATGATCCATATGCTTTGTGATTAGCAGAAATGTGACAACCTTGATGGCACATGGGATATGGGCAAAATAAAATCCCATCAAAAACATAGCAAAAACAAAAAACATAGCATAGCAAACAGCTCGGAGTGTGTTCTGCTTCTCTGGTAGATACTTGTTTAATTTTGTGAGGAATCCATAGGTTGCTTGAAGCAGGTGTTCGTGATTTATTCCACTGAAATTATGAGCAGTGGAATGAATGTGGGTGTTAAAACTAGGATGTGCTGAATGGGAGATATATCATTCTCTGAAATTACTGGTCTTGTCTCCAAATCTCAAACACAAAGTTTCCAACATCGACCGTGTTGGAATATCTGATAATTCATGAGGTCTATAGTCTTAAAGGTAACACCTTAAATGTACCATGTAACTAAGTAAGAATGAATTTCATCAGTTGTATTTACAGTGCATTTGAAAATCCTGGGGTAAAAATAAAATTACGCTTTGGCTAATGCTCCTGGATGTTCTGGGAGCCTCCCTTGCCTGTGACAAAAGAGGGGAGGAGATTTTGCTAGTGTCATAAAGTGGGAAGATGTGTCTGATGGGAAAGTGACTGGATACCTGGTGCAACCTGTTGCAAACATTTGCAAAGTTTAAAAAATACGCTGAGGCACATTAAAAATTTCGATTGTATATTTGAACATACATCAGTTGGAATAGAGTAGCGGTTTGGAGTGCTGTGTGGGCAGGAATTAGACTGAGGTTTTTATAAAGAAGCAGCAGAGGCAAAACAAGGACATTATTTCATTGGGTTTTACACAGAAGAAGCAGAAACAAAGCTAGGACATTATTTCTTTGCCTTATTCTGGAAAGCCTCATTGGCTATTGGTTGGGGGTTGTTCCTAAGTTTCACTTTCTTAAATTCAAGTGCCTTGACTCTGAATTAGGTTTTGGTTTGCTTGCAAATGATACCAAGGCGTTACACCTACCTGGTCTAATGGGCTCCCTGTTTAATTACTTCAGCAGTAATTTCATATCTTAGATGGAAGCCCACATGGTCATCATGTTTGCATTTGAGTAAATTTGCTGCAGAGGGTTCAGTCTTAGGTCTCAGCAGAATTACAATCCTTCCTGATCACATGATCATTGTCTTTGGGGGTGGTAAAGAGATAGATAAATGGATAATTTGGGTTTCTAGTTTCCGGAGTTGGCCACATCTTTCCTTTCAAACCAGTGAACTCTGTTTTAGGGAGGGATTACTGGTAAATTTCAGTGTGTTAGGAGCTCACAGCCAGATATGGGACCAGTGAGCCGTGTATATACATTCTCAGAGGGCAGAGGAAGGACATGCTCACTCTTCTTTCTCTCGTATGCTTCTCCTCCTGGACATTGTCTATAAAATATCGAAGATAATTATAATGCAGGACACTCATTAGGAATTAGATAGTTAACAGAATTCAAGCTTTCACAAAGTATTATCAGTATGATATTGTATTATCAGTATGATATTGTAGCAAATTTTTGCAAGATGTTACCCCTTAAGAATATTAGTTTAAGAGTGTAGGAAATCTTTGTTCTATTTTCTTTCAACTGCATGTCAATTGATAATAATCTCAGTAATATTGTCAGTTAAAAAAGTATTCTCAGACCATCTGAATGCTCCTTACAAGTTGGTATCTGTAAAGTGAGCAGACTCCAGCTGAGATTACTCTATCTTTGGTGAATCTGAAGAGCAGTCAGCTCAATCATGGTTCTGATCTTGTGTCTTTCCAACTTGGTGGAGCCTAAAGAAGGCTTATATCCTATAATGTCATGATTCAGTTAAATAATTTACCCTAAGGAGAAAATAGACAGAATATAGGGCACAGGGAACCTGTATAACATAAATACTAAATGTTAATTATAACAGTACATTATAATTAAAATTAAGAAAGAAAATGGAACATCCCCCTGTAGATAACTGTTTGACTATGTTGTGTTTGTGAAAGGTGGACTAAAATGGACCTGGGAGGCCATTAAGGATATGGGAATTATGCACATTTTCAGCAGATGGAACCATGAACTTCTAAACTAGGCCAAATCACAAAAATTCCAAGGATTCTGCAAGAAAACCTGCCACTTGCTATAGTAAGAGACTTTTGCTTAATGTGAGCTTTAATAATCAATTATGTTCAGTTAAATTTGGCTTTGAGACACCATCACCAATCAAAATTCTTTATAAACAATGGATACAAATGTTCACTTTTTGCTTGAAAAACCCCTGTCTGACTATTGCTTCCTAGTGGCACATTGTTTGCGTTGTTGCCCAAATCTTTCCAAAATTGCAATTCTTTGAGCTCAACCACTTTTGCTTAATTATTGCCCCTTCACAATTTGGGGTTGACATCTAGAGATGAGGAATGGAAATTCTTCAGATTTTTTTTTATGTCAATAACATACATCTACTTAGAAAAACTTGCACTGCAATTTGAAAATCCTTTCTACTATATTTACAAGGATAATTTGCCTTGATTCATTATATATCATAATACAGTATTTTTGTTAATTCTGACTTAATGAGGTTTATGTTCCTGATTCTATATCTTCCTGGTTTCTGGTCTTTCTTTGTAATCTCAAAAGCCTGAATTTTTATAGAATAATGTTTTCAAAATCAAGAATGTGTTTTATTGTCTGATAAGTTGGGTCTTTTTAAAGTAAATCTTGATAAACCTTTTACAAATTTTCTCATATAAAAAATTGCACAACCTTTGCTAGATTTATTCATATTACCTCACATTTTTATATTAATGTATATGGTAGCTTAAGTTGTTTCATTTTTAAAATTGTATGTTCCTGGTAAAAATAATAGTTATTTGATACATATCAATTTGTATCCAGCTACCTTGCTAAACTATTATTAAATGTAATGATTTTTTTACAAATTCCTTTGATCCCAGATGATTTTACTGTTATGTTTTTGTACAGGTTATATAACTTATATTTATTCAACAATTCCTTGGTTGGCTTTAAAGTGTTTATATCAACATTTCTGAATAAAAAATCATTTCCTTCTATAAAGGAATGCTCTTTTTCTATAAGATGAATCTGATGGTGACAAATTCTGCTAAGTCTATATATTTGTGGGAATGCCTTTATTTCTTCTTCATTTTAGGAACTTTCTTTCTGTGTAAAGAATTCTAGGTTGGTTTATATTTTCTTCAGTATTCTTTATGTATAATTCCATTTTCTTTTGAATTTCCTTACTTAGATTCATTATAATTTATAATAATTTTAAAGCCTTTATTTAAATTCCAGTTAGTTAACATACAGTGTAATATTAGTTTCAGATGTATAATATAGTGATTCAATACTTCCATACAACACACAATGCTCAGATAAGGCTGTGTGTGTGTGTGTGTATGTGTGTGTGTGTGTGTGTGTGAGAGAGAGAGAGAGAGAGAGAAGAGAGAGAGAGAGAAGGAGATTGATTCTGTGCTCAAGATCATGGTTCTTCTTGTTAACTGTGGTTTTCATCAGATTTTGAAATTTCTCATCTATTTTCTTTCCAAATTTACACTTTAAAGTACTCTTTTTTGAGAGTCAATGAGAAGTCAGTAATTATAGTAAAATCCAAGCCAAAATATATAAACACATATTTTCTCAGTAAGAAATGCTGAGGTGCATTTCAACATATACAAAAAATATTCAGGTTAGTGGAATGCTATCAAAATCATCTGTCTCTTTTAATTGAAAATATAAATGCTTTATGAACAGGCTGACAGCAATTTTAAGATTACAAAGCAAAGTAAAATTGGGGGTGCCTGGGTGGCTCAGTGGGTTAAAACCTCTGCCTTCAGCTCAGGTCATGATCCCAGGGTTCTGGGATCGAGCCTAGCATCGGGCTCTCTGCTCAGCTGGGAGCCTGCTTCGCTTCCTCTCTCTCTGCCTGCCTCTCTGCCTCCCTGTGATCTCTGTCTGTCAAATGAATAAATAAAATCTTTAAAATAGTAAACCAAAATAGTACCAAAATAGTACTTTATTAAATATTTACAAAATAGTATTTTATTACCAAAATAGTAAAATTAAAAAAAATTTATCATTGTTAAGAGTTGTTGAGGAATATAATGTTTTTAAAAATCTCCTTCCAACCCAAAATACCTCTTCACAAATGTAAAGGAGAAAGAACATAATTTTAGAATTGCATAAGCAGTGGCCAGAATGTCAGGCACATCACTGGTAATCTCCAAAGTATTGCAAAGACAGAGAAATCTCACTCTTGAATATAACCAAGCAGATTCAACCATCACATATATATTCTCAAGATAAACAGTAATAAGTTATCAACTGAGAGGATTTGACAGCACCATTTGTCACACATAGTTCATCCTAAATTAACTTGGTAATTGGGGTGAACATCTATTAACTGACTGGCTTTATCTAAAAGAACAATAAACTTCTCGTTTTCGTATGACAGGAGGTGATTTTACAGTTTAGAGTGAGGTGCCCACTGCCGTTAGGTCCCCACCTTCCCACAAAAGCTGGGAGAGAGGGACACTATTTTCTTTGATGTTTGCACTACGAAGAAATGATTCCCAGTCCTAGAGAAAGTTATTCTGGGGTCTGAAAGCTGGTAACAGGCTTATTTAACTTTTAAAAAGACATAAGTATCTGAAAATTTTCAATTACAAGTCTTCTAAAGTAAATAAGAAAAAGGAGGAAAGGAAAGTCTCTTATTTTCACAGAGATAATTAAGATTTTTCAATTCATATTTGCTGTTACAGAGACTACATTGAATAGACAGAAAATTTAGAGTTTTTTTGAAAATATATTATACATTTAAACTTCATATAGATGAAATCGCACTATGACTTTCTATATATATAAATATTTTCTGATGAAAACATGGTATAATCAAGTGATATTATAGAAAACTATGAAGAATAAATTATTTAAAAATTTAGTCAAATTCAGTTATAGCATCCTTGTATTTATATAAGGTTACATAAATTTATTATACACATTACTTGTAAGTATGTACAAATATATATTTATGATAAAATACTAAAGGTCATATTCTCTTTTTCAGAAAGAATATCATCATATTTAGAATTTTTTGGAAATTCATATGCTTCAGGAAATCATTGTGCTTCAAAATCAAAACTAGTGTTTCTAATTCAGAAAATTTAATTAAGACTAACATGAACTTATTATAATAGAATTAGCACTAAAATACACTTATAATCTTCTTTTCTTTCTGCTCAGAGAAAAATTTCAGGTTAAAATTGTACACTCACTAGGTATTTACTACTGGTTGCTTAAAATTTTCAACTCATTTTTCACTCTAGCACTGTGCCAGTGTTAGCACCATTAAAAAATAATCTTGGATTTTGATGTCTATAGAATGATGAGTACCAGAGCACAGACTATGAAACTTCTCCTATTGCTGATTTTGTTAATAGAAAGGGAGAGTTATTGTTCATCAAGTCTGAAGATTTAAGTTGCACAATTGAAAATACTCTGACTTTTCACTAAGACAGTTTTGTAAATGACCTTTTTTTATGGGATCATGAATAATGATACACAAATTGTGACATAGACTTATGAATATGTTTTTCTTTTTGTTTTCTCAATAATGAAACAAACTTTCATTTATTTATTTATGTACAATAAGATTGACCCATTGTAGGTCCACAGTTCGATGGATTTGGGAAACTATCTAGAAACATGTACCCAGCAACATCATAATTAAGATGTAGACAGATTCCATTTCCCCACAAAACTTTTTCCTTCTTTGTAGTGGATACTTCTTTGTACCCTTAGTGCCAGGGAAGATGGCTCTGCTCTCTATCACTACAGTTTCCCTTTTATATAATTTTGTATAAATTGACTTAAATTGTGTTTTATAGTTTACTACTTTCAGTTAGGGTAACGTCTAAGATTTATCCAGGCTGTTGTGTGTATTATTTTTTTCTTTTCTTTTCATCACCATGTAATAACCTACAGCATGTTGAGCCACAGTTTGTTTTTCCATTCACTGGTAGATGGACATATAGGTTGCTTGCAGCTTTGAGTTACTCTGAATAAAGCAGCTGTAAATATTCATGTATATATCTGCATAAACATATATTTTCATCTCAATTTGGTAAGTACCAAAGTGTAGAATTCCTGGTTTGCCCAGTATGTGTTTGTTTTACTCTATATGATATAGCAATAGTGTTTTCAAAAGTGGTTAACAGTCTGGGCACCCATCATCTTTGTGTGAAAGTTTCCCTTACTCCCTGTCCTCACCATACCTGAGGATTTTAACTATAGCCATTTTAGGTGATGCATGTTTAGTTGTGGTATCCTAATTTCTGTTTTTTTCTGATGGCTAGTAATGTTTAGCATCTTTTCACATAAAAAATTGCCATTGCTTATCTTCCCTTGTGAAGTGTCTATTTGTATCTTATTGATTTTTTAATTGGGCCATACATTATTTGTTAGTTGTAAGAGTTCTTTATTTATCTTGTATAGGAACCCATGGTGAGATCTGCAAAAAAAATTCCCTAAGTCTATACTTTGCTTTCTCTTTCCTTAGCTATGCCTTTCAAAAAGAAAACATTTTTAATGTTGATGAAATTTATTTCATCACTTTTTGTGCATTTTATTTCTTCTGTTGTTTAAAAAAATCTTAGCCTAATCTAATTCTCAAGAATTTTCTCTGATTTTTTTCTTACCTTCCACATTGATGTCTGTATATTATAATAAAGATACACATTCCTTTTTATGTTTTTTAAAAGACTTTATTTATTTATTTGAGAGAGAATGAATGAGGGAGAGAGACAGCACGTGCACAAGCAAGCATGAGTAGGGGGAGGGGCAAAGGGAGAAGGAAAAGTAGACTCTCCACTTAGCAGGGAGCCTGATTCAGAGCTTGAGCTCAGGACCCTGAGGTCATGACGTGAGTCAAAGGCAGAAGCTTAACCAACTGAGCCACCCAGGCACCCTAAGATATGTTTTATTTTAGAAATGTTTAGGGGAAATGAAAGGAATTTAAGCAGTATTATTTTAGGAAAAAGCAGTGTATTGAATTAAATATATTGCCAATAAGTCTAATCAAGAGTATTGTTTTGCCTGTTATTTTTCTTAAAGTAAGTTTTGACTATTTATGTTCTCATAATTGTAAAAAATATGTATATTCCACTATAATTCCCTTTGGGGACTGTGTTAACCAAAGTAAGCTGATGAGAACCATAATAAGGTAGAGAGATTGATAATAACATAAAATCACTTAGAATTAATTTACTTAGAAAAATGGCCTTAATAAAACTGTAGGAATTGATAAGTACTACCTATAGATTACATCTTCCAAATTCTTTTTCCAAAATTTTCTATAGATTTATCATATTTTAAATAAACTCTAATTTAAAGAAATGTCCATGATACTGTGCCTCAACTATGATATTATGTAAGGTTGTTACTACTGAGAATTTATTTGGCAGTTTCTTTTTTTCTACATTAATTGGAATTTAGATCTTTCAAGAAATGTTACCTTCATTTTCTTCCAAATGCATTTATGATCCCTAAATAGGTGTAACAATACATCTCACAACAAGGTAAGTTACAGAAATGTTAAATAGTCTGATTTGCACATCAAAACAAATTGAATTTTTTGAAATTAAGTATTTATTCATAAAATATGGAGATTTTCTTATTATTGAATTGTATAATATCTACATATTTCTTGTAGTTAAGGAAGTGATTTAGTATATAGGGATTTTATTAATTAATTGTGAATATCTAATAATAAATATTTAATATTTAATAATATTTAATAATAAAAGATGAAGAAAAGAGAAGTCCTCCTTTTCTCAGGTGAATGGTAAATTCATAACTGTATTTGTAGTGTATTGTATTTTCCAGAGATGGCTACATATCCCTTCTCACTTGCTGTTTTTACAATATGACTTGTACTCTTGAACCTAAGAGGTGGGATCTATGTTCCCTCCTTTTGAATCTGGTTTAGAATAATAATGTTTGTCTCCATAGAAAATGGTAGAAGCAAATTCTATGTAATTTCAGTGCTAGATCTTAAAAATGTTAACGGTTTCTATCTGGCTTTTTCTCTGTCAGGACACATGGAGATGGAGCCCAGTCACTTTGCTTCAGAAAGCCTGAGGCAGTCTATCAGGAGAGAACACATAGATAGGAAGTGAAGTTCTTAGGTGACTGCCACTATCAACCATTAGATTTGTGAGTAAATTATCCTTCAAAAGATTTTAGGTCTCAGTATTTGGGTTTCACGCATGAAGCTACAGACATTCTAGAACAAAGACAAGTTATCTCTGCTATGCGTGAAGTTCTGACCACAGAATCAGAGATTGCTTTATGTAATTAGGTTTTATAAGTTATAAAAGTTATAAAGTTAATTTCTGTCTATGCATTAGTATGTTTCACCTCACTAATAATCCATTTAGGTCAATTTTATTAGGTTTAAATTTTTTTGAAGATGGTCTTAGTAATGGAGTTAACAATATGAAATAAGCTCCTATACCTTATAGAAGAGAATTGGGCATTAGAAACACCGAGGGTTTACCCATCTCTGACTTCATGATTTGACAGATGGGACCACAGTTAAAGATCCTAGCCCCTGCCATAGATTATAGTTGTTCTGGTTGGCCCATGTTTTCTATTTCTGTGTTTTGCTACTATCACCAACCTCTTTGGATTCTGATTAGTAGGAATGAAATGGCAAGTTTATAACTGCATCTCAGAATTACCAGACAAAAATAAGAGTGTGTTGGAAACAAAGATGATTTATCCTTGCTAAGTAGGTGAAAAAGTGAAGAGAAAGAGAAACCTGTACAATAAATATGAGAGAAGAATTCATTGTCCTTTCCTAAATAAATCAGGCCTAGGAAAGACAAAATACTGGACAAGAAAGAGTATTTTAAGTTATGGAACAGGAATTTCAAAAGGCATGCTCAGTGGGGTTTGTTGAAAAAGAGAAGCATGTTATTAGGGAGAAAGAGAAACCAAAGCCCTGCGAATATGAGAATCCAAGAGGGAAAATTCTTGGCAAAGGAAAATGATGCTGAAGTAAAATAGGGCCATGGAGCTTGGTGAATTTTGTACTGTTCATCACCTGGAGACTGATGAGTATTCCTGGTTCACAGTGCTCAGCTAAGGCCAGTGGGCATTGGATGATTCTCTAGTCTGACCTTGGTGTTACTTTCCACTTTGCTCACAGTGATGGGTACTCACAGTGGCAGGCAGAAGCCAGAGAGTATGGCCATAAGAATTTTGTGACTTGGAGCAGAGTTTAGGTGCCAGCATGAAGAAGCTGGGTTGTGTGTCACATGCCTACAAGTGGCAGAGCAGAGAGGTCTGACTTGATGAGAATACATAAGTTACGACAATTCAGTACAGTATTTATCTTGAATATATAGTTGGTTTTGCAGAAAGAATAAACTCAGTTGTTCTCTATGGCTTGATTTCTGGGTAAAACAGGTGTGATTGCTGGCAACAGTGGAAGATGGTAGAAGTTGACAGCACAGTCATTAACATAAGTGAGCTCAGCATCCTATTCTAGAGGGTTAATGGAGAAGAGGGATCAAATGACAGCTGTGGTTTGAAAACTTGAGTAGATTATATTGTTGGTCATACCTAATAACAGGTGGTGATGAAGGAAGGAAAAGAGGTATACAGGAGACACTGAAGTTGAGTTTTAGATCTTTCATGAGAGAAAAAAGCAAGACCTTTAAAAATTACCATCATTCTTTTTTTTTTTTCTTTTAATCTTGGGCTTATGTGGAGTCAGAAATATGGGTAATATCAATGACTACTTGAGTATCCAGTTTATTCTTAACAATACTTACAACCCATTGTATAGTTTCTGTATGGTTTTTTTTGAAACTGTTCTTTTCCTAATAATCTTTGTCTATAATAGAAGTTAAAACATTTTTCTTTTGCAGTGAATGTTAGTTTTCTTTTTATTCAAAGCTTTCTTGAAATTCTCCCATTTTAACATGTACCCAATTTGTATTTTAATTTACTTCCGTTTATTTTTTCACAGCTAATATTTTGGATTGTTTAAAACTATTTTCAAAATAATTCCTACACTGGATTTTGTTTGTTTGTTTGTTTGTTTTGTAGAGCATTAATTTTTCAACTCTGACTCTATGTTGCAATTCCTGGGAGAGAATATCTATGAGTGACTCACAACTAAGTGGTTTTAATGTACAGATAAGGATGAGAATCATTGCTTTTCATATTTTCATATCTCAGAGTGTTTCATAGGCCTTCTGAGTGATTTTAATATGGCTTTAATAAATAGGTAAGAATAAGATCTTAGAATATTTTAATGGGAATACTCAATTAGGTATTAATTAGGAATCAATTGGAAATTAAAAATTACCATGATTTATTATTTACTTTCACTATGCTTTTTATATAGATGAAAAATCCTACAGTAGAATTTGGTCATCACTATCTCAGCTTTCACTGAAGGAGGAATCATGAAGAGTCCATCATAAATAGTAATACTTGTCTGTAATACAGAATTTCATACCTGAAACCAAAAGTCCATTGATTAACTGAGAGAGCCACATAGGTATCCTATGCTCTCTAATATCTTGAAAATTATTTTCTACATTAGTCAATTCATAGGAGTATTTTTAGTGATGAGTCACCGGCAGCTTCTTCATGATCTTTTCATCACCAAATGCAGGTTCTTTTCTTAATAAAAAGTAAAATGAATCTTGTAGACTCAGCCACCAGTAAACCTGATGAAAATATTTGTTATTTTTGTTTATTTAGTTATTGAAATAGTCTGTATGTAAATAGTTATAGTGGCCACATTTATTCTGTTTTTAAAGACTTGGAAAGGTTGCTAGGAAAATTTCATGCATAACTTGATTTTTTTCTGGATTTCTTTTATATGCCATCTGTTAATTGATAACATTAATAGTTTTCCTTATAATATTTTGTCTCAGGCTAATCTGTTTACTATTCTCAGCGAAAGCAATCCTTAAAAAAATCTGAATTTTGTTCCTTTGGATTGCTTGCTGAAAAATGTTAGAAACCTGCTCATTCATTCAAGATTATAATTCCTGTTTGTTTAGTTGTTGCTTCATTTCTCCTTGTAATGATTCCTTGCTTAAATCACTTATTTATTTTATAATTCAACTGTATAGACAGAGCCATACAAGATACTCTGAATAATTTCTTTGATAGTTCAAAAACATGAGATCTATTCTGCCAGTACAGTGTTTCAGATTTTACTTCTATTCTTCTAGACTGGCAAACAGCTGGGTGAAGGCAGTTACTATAGAAAGATACCAGTTGTCTTCATGACAGCCTGCTATGATTTGAGTTGATGTCTAGATACTAAATTACTGGCTAGTTATTGAGATATCATGCATACCCAAGGAAAGTTGTATGAAGGAAAGTGTATAAATTTTGTAGTCAGATAAATCTGAAGCCAGAACCTGTTGCTAATTTTAATACACTAAATGGCAGTGGATGTGGAATTAATTATTCCTCAACCTAAGTGGTAGAGTTGCTTTTAGAATTAGGTCTGACAAATTATTGAAATTTTCCAATAGTGTTTAAAACCTCAAATGGCATTATTATTAACTACTAGTGTTATTATTTGTATTAAATATCTAAGGATAGTCTAGATATCTTTTTTTTTTTTTTTTCCTTTGAATGTTTCTCCTTTTAGTAAATATCCTATCCTCTATTTTGGTCAACTAAAATGGATGTCTGTCTTGTTTTCTTTCTCAACCTAGTCTGCACTCCAGTCTCAATCATCTTTTTTCTGAGTTCAGCATTATATCTGCTTGATTTTCAGACTTTGACTTGAGATTTGGGAAAAAGAAGGAAAGGAGAACTTCGTTTCTACTCCTATTGAACTGTTTGCATTTCAACTGTATTTAGGCCTTACATACAAATCATATTTTCTGTGGTTCCAAAATTCATCCTTCAATTTGTTTGTAGCTCACAAACAAAATATGAAAATGACTTATGCTCCACTTCCCCCATATGACTAAACAGATGCCAGGGACTTATTTATTTTCATAGCTGCTAGTACTTCTGCAAACCATAAAAACTGAAAAAGGCATAGGAACCACAAAGGAAATTGGACTTGAAAGGCATATATAAGAAGGAAAATTAAATAAAAGGAAGTCTAGGAGCTACCTTATGACCCGGCAAATTGCACTACTGGGTATTTACCTTAAAGATACAAACATAGTGATCTGAAGGGGCACATGCATCCAAATGTTTATAGCAGCAATGTCCACAATAGCCAAACTATGGAAAGAACCTAGATGTCCTTCAACAGATGAATGGATAAAGAAGATATGGTACACACACACACACACACACACACACACACACACACAATGGAATACTATGCAGCCATCAAAAGAAATGAAATCTTGCCATTTGTGACGACATGGATGAAACCAGAGGGTATTATGCTTAGTGAAATAAATGAATCGGAGAAAGACAACTATCGTATGATCTCCCTGATATGAGGAAGTGGAGATGCAACAAACCATAAGAGACTCTTAATCTCACTGAACAAACTGAGGGTTGCCAGGGTGATGGGGGTCTGGAGAGGGTGGTGGGCTTATGGACATTGGGGGGGGTGTGCTGTGGTGAATGCTGTGAAGTGTGTAAATCTGGTGATTCACAGATCTGTACCTCTGGGGCTAATAATACATTATATGTTTATTAAAAAAAAAAGGGAAGTCTAGGGATTCATGTCAAAATGAGAACTGTTTCACTGCACATGCATCTCCTATGGGGTTGGCTTATCATCTATTCAATACTGACCTTTTTACAGGTTTCCTTTGTGACTCTACAGTCAAGATTTGGAAGCTGTAGGATCCTTACTATTATCTTATGTCATATTACTCTACCTTTAGAGTAGTAGTCTTGAAATAAAGTCCCTAGTATATGGTTGAACTTTTAACCAAAAAACCTCCACAGTAAATGGAAACTATAAGGAAAGAGAAGCTGAGAGGTCCATGCTTTAGGTTTGAGTTTTGACTATTGCTAGAATAACCAAGATTCTAGGAATGATGTTAGATATCTAAAAATAAAATTAAAATTTTGTGAGTCTTGATCTCATGAACTTTGTAAACTAACAGGAATAGTTGAACATTAAATATAAATATACAATGTAAATATAAATTTTTAAAAGTCATATTAAACTGGTATTTTAAAAAGCAAGATGTCAAATAATTGCAAAGCCTATCCAAGTTAAGCTAGGAAGCTCTTTATGCTTTTCATTGGAAATTCCATTTTTGGCAATTTCTGAAAGATCTTTAAGTTTAGTAGCTGTGAGAGTCTGAAGCCCATTTAAACAAATCTTGATAATCTTTGGGATGAATTTTTTTTTTTTTTACTATAAAAAATCATGTTGTAAAATAATGCTTAGTATTTTTTTCAGCCTTGTTGATACATAGTTTAAATTAAGAAATAGATCTATTTAAAGGGTAAATCTTGATACTTTGTAATTGTATAGTCATGTAAAGGTTTTGAAATTCATAGGTTTTGAAATTCTTATATGTTACATTTGTTATTGTATTTATTTTATTGTTTATTAACATTTCATAGTTGGATAAAGTCAGATCCATTTACAACATCTGCTGATACCTGTGAGATATTGTTTTATCCATTCACAACACTTGTTAATATCACATCAAATTTCTTCTAAAAAACTTTTCAGTTTCAGGAAACAATCAAGCTCATACTTACTATGCTATCTCAGAAAAAAGTTGTAAAAAACTGTATAAGGCCTAGATTTTATCTTTTCTGAAAACTTAAATACTATGCTGCTGTAGTTCAGGGATGATAGAAGACACAAGACTCATGGGTCAGAGACAGGGATATAGCATTTTGTTGATAATGATAAGAATAGCCAGAATTTAAGCATATGTGCACTCTCCCCAGACTCCAATTCCCACAAAGCAAAGTGAAGAGGTACAAGTGATAACAGTGCATGCAGTGGGGTGTGTTACAGGAAAAAAATACCAAATATAGGGAAACTGAATCTTATAAGATTACTAAATCTCACTGACCTTGCTTCAGTAAGAGACATTATTTTTAGACAGTTCAGTGAGAAAACTTTCCCACTGATTCAGAGAATGATACAATCTTTACCTTCTAAGGCTATTTGTTCTTGTTTCCTTTTTAAAAAATTTTATTTATTTATTTATTTAAGAGAGACTGTGCAAGTGAGGGGAGGGGCAGGGGATGAAGGTAAAGAATCTCCAGCAGACTCTGTACTGGGCATGGAGCCTGATTCAAGGCTTGATCTCATAACCCTGAGATCATGACCTGAGCCAAAACCAAGAGTGGGGTGCTCATCCAATGATCCATCCGCTGTCCCTCTTCTAAAGGTATTTGTAAGAAAAGGACAACTAATATATCTTATGGCAAGATATCCAGAAATATGAGATACCTTGGAGAATTGTCTCTCAACAGTGTTCACCACTAGTTTCTACATCTTTTTTGGCTTCTAGTGAATGTTTCCATCAGTACACAACTTGGTTAATCTCTTTGGTAAATCTGATCAACCAAGGATGGACAAAATTTGTTGATTTTGTGTCACACAATATTTAATTAATATAAATATCATTAAGACTCCAAGAAACATAAGACCATTTGTATAATTAAACCCAGCTATAACACCAAGCTCCCAGACCCAACCAGCTTAATAAATCTCATAAACTATTGGTGTGTACCTTAGAAATCCAAGCATCTTTCTCTATAATTTCAGTTAGCTTTTTCACTTGGACTAAGGCATTAATTAACACATGGGGAAGCAAAATATATTAGACATTATACAGACTTTATCTTGGCTTTTAAGGAGGACGTTTAGGACAATTCCATCATTAATAACAACCAGGACCATTGAATTAAGGCTCACATGAATGACTTACAGGCTGAAGTGGTATCATTGATCATCTAAAATCAGAAGAAGTTTTACACCAGTTCTTTTAAGTGTATGGTTCTCAACTTAGGAATTACTATCCATATAATGTTATTCCTCTGGAAAACTCCTCAGTTAACTAAGAGTAGCCTGAGTTTGGAGACATTTCTATAATCATGAAGGTACTACACATACCATCTTATTCATCTACTGGTGATATCTCATTAAACTCTATGGTATTTTGTAACAGCTCTTAAAATGTAAGTCATGATTTTTCTACAAGATAAGTCCACTAAAGCTTTGTTTTCATATAAAAGATATGATACCTTCAGGGTTATTAATGATCCTGGAAATAAAATGTTGCCTGCAATTGGTGGGGACCCCAATAAGATCTATATCAACTGAGGGCATAGATTGACAGCACTTCCTTCTTGCCTCATGACTAGTTAGTAGATCTTAAGGTCACCAAATAGTTAAAATAATTGAGCAGTTTTATTTTTGCAAGGAGTCATTTGGAGGATAATGGCAAACTTTGAGAGTCAGTTAAATTTGAGGTATTTTCAATACTTTTGGAGAGCTCACCAGGAATTTTCTTCTTGAACATGGCTCCAGGTATAGAAGTGGAAGAGATCATTAATGTTCATTTCCCCCTTCTATCTTCTCAAGCCTTAAGTTTGTTCCCCCACCTACTACTTGGGTTATCTCCATCCACTGCCATAAATCCCAGAGTGTCCCATTTCAATAACTATAATTCTTCTATTTTTTCACTTTTCTCTACTTACACCAAGACTGGTAGAAAAAAGATTCAGGTTTAAGAGGAACAAAAATATTATCATAAAATTATGGAGAACTATATATCCCCTACTTTAGCTCACCTGAACCAGCGTAGGTGTAATATTCAGGGTGTACTCAACCAAGTGGCCATTTTCTTTTTTTTTTTTTTTCCAGAGACACGACAACACCCAAAAATAATCCAAGCAGGTGAGTGAGATTGTTTGAATCCCCTACACCTCTGTTAAGGAAGATAGCTATTTAGAAGGAAAAAGGTGAAAAACAAATACCAAGGAGTATCCAGGGAAAAATCTAGAATTTTCTAAAAAGGTTTGTATAACTCTTTACTACTTTAATCCTGATCATTCCTTAAGAAGTGGCAAAGACAAGAAAATTCTTTTGGGGGGACAATTATACCCAGTGACTAACCAAATTCCCTTGCTGAGGAGTATAGATCAAGACGAGGTATGTCACTAATGTTTTGAGTTAATTTTTGAGCTGTTCCAATGGTCAAAAATATTAGATGACTGGGTGGTAGATAGCATGAAAAATATATTGAACACACTGATTATGAGTTCATTTTTGAGTGATTTTTACAATTAACATTATACCATTGTCAGACTATGAATGATCTGGAAAGCCAAACATTAGCAGTCAGTTGTTTGTGATAGAACAGCAACAGCATAATTAGAACTGTGTTGACAACAGTGAGGAAGCATCAAATACCTGATAGTCAAACTGCTGGGAGCCAGAGGACAAGAGGATATGGTCTGCTTCACCTAGACAAATGAGTCAGATTTTTGACACCTAATATGGTCTCCTTCACCTAGACAAATGAGTCAGATTTTGACAGAAATAACAAATCTGGCATGCAGTGCTAGCCTCTTCATCATTCTGCAATACATTGTGCCTTGTATTTTTACTGGTGGATGTGTTGTTTCATCTGGTATGATAATGAATCTAAGCAGCAATAGTGGCAATCTAGTTCTCTCATCCGAGAATTGCCCTTATTCTGGGCATTTATATTCATGACCCAAACAGTTCAGTCAACAACCATAGTTTGTGTCCACAATCCACAGTCCAGATAGATTTATCTTTAATCTGCCAGTCTATAGATTTCCAAATAGCAGTCCAAACAGCTAGATCATTGAAAACCATCCAAGAGTCAATAAAAATATAACAGTTTATCAAGGGGAATATTGGTCAGAGTCATGAGAACAGCCTTTATTTCTGCTTATATACTTTAACAACTGTGTGTACTTTCATTTCTGGATTACTTCTTCTTAAGCTGATCAGCCACAGTGGCCCAATAGACACCATTAGTTTCCAGATTAGCTGGATCATCAGTAAACCAACAAGGCCCAGCTATTTGGGAAACCTCTGTGAATTAAAGGTTTCAATGAATAATTACTGTTGCTTCAAGCAGCAGAGTGGGAATAAATTTATTTCAGAAATATCGATTCAGGTGGCTCAGTGGGTTAAGCCTCTGCCTTCAGCTCAGGTCATGATCTCGGGATCCTGGGATCGAGTCCTACATTGGGCTCTCTGCTTGGCAGGGAGCTTGTTTCCTCCTCTCTCTCTCTCTCTCTCTCTCTGCCTGCTTCTCTGCCTACTTGAGATCTCTCTCTGTCAAACAAACAAATAAAATCTTAAAAAAAAAATATTCATTCAGTGTTTTCATCTAAACCTAGATGCTATGGGGTACATGTCAACTCTTAAACATACTATCTTCATTTGATAAGAGGGGTGTGGAGGACTTCCAATTTATTGTAGTCACCAAATCTGAGTTGACTCACCCAAAATGGGAACATCGGATATGTAAATTGCATGGTTTCTATGAATGAGACATTAAAATTTTAGTAAAAGTCCAGTAGTAATCTGCTCTTCAAAAGTGTTTTTCCTGATAGCTATGTCAGAGAGGTGATGAGTACATCCCAAGGGACACCTTTTTCCAGAGTCTCCAAATCTCAAAGTCAACCCCAGAGACATTTAACTCAAAGGAATCTTAAAGTTGTGTGTACCCAAAAGTACTTGTACTTTTCTACATGTGCCTCTTTCCAATCCAACTCCCCCCACCCAGTACTTCATAGGACAAAGATATATAACAAGTATATTTCAACTACACATTCAGATATAGAAACAACAGCAAATCAATTTGTCCAAAAGGAGTTATCCACTACCTCATATTAATGTCCCTTTCCCAAAGTAAGATTTTTCCAAACTTACTCAATTTATAATCATTAGAAAAGAAAAAGAAAAAGACCCTCAGTATGTTAGTAACAGATTTGTTTTGTTTTATTCCAGAATCCAGACGGGAGCTAAAATATAAATTTCAAATAATTAGAATTCATTTAGCTGAGAATAAAAGATAATAATTAGAGCTTCCCAGGCTGTCTCAGGAATTGTTTTTTATTAATACTTACAAGTATTGAAATAAATTTTGAGTTACCATCTGTTAATGAGATAATAGAAATACAGATTAGATGACTTTACAAACTTATTTTAGTCATACTACTGCAATAAGATGATAAACTGAAGAAATATATAGGTCACTCTTTTTTCACTTAAGCCAATCTTATATAAAATTAAACATTTAAAAAATTAAAAACATTCCTCCAAGTTTCTTAGATACATTTTGGGACAAGAAATTATAATATTCTGTCTGGGTAATTTGATATTTTATTTAGTGAACAGAAATTTACTTTGAAATCAATATGAAAAAAGGGTGTGTAATAGAGGAATACTAATGTTTGTAATTAGAGCAATTCTTAAAGCCAGATGATTTTCATTTGGGACTTTTATAAACCCATTTTATTATTAAGAATATTTTAAAATATGAATTTGATAGCTAATGTGACAGAAACTTTGCCCTTAAAAATTATAATAGTTAATTAATCACTTGTGTGGATTCACTTTTATGCTTTTTTAAATTAATAGTCATTAAGATAGTTCTCACATGTCAGTTAAAAAGGGTACATAGAGATGACATCAGAAAAAATAACAAACCCTCCAAATATTCTAACTTCCATAAAAGGAATGAGAAAACTGGGCAAAAAAAAAAAAATTAAAGATTTTATTTATTTATTTGACAGACAGAGATCACAAGGAGGCAAAGAGGCAGGCAGAGAGAGAGGAAGAGAAGCAGGCCTCCTGCCGAGCAGAGAAAGGCAAAAAATTTAAAAAGTCTAATATCAGGGTTTTTAAAAAACTCTGTAAATTAACTGAAGGTATGCAACAATCTGGTACATATTTATTTATTTATTTATTTATTTATTTATATTAAAAAAATTTTTAAAGACTTTATTTATTTATTTGACAGAGACAGATCACAAGTAGGCAGAAAGGCAGGCAGGGAGAGAGAGGGAAGCAGGCTCCCTGCTGAGCAGAGAGCTGGATGCAGATGTGGGGCATGGTCCTGGACCCTCGATCATGACCTGAGCCAAAGGCAGAGGCTTTAACCCACTGAGCCACCAAGGCACCCAAATCTGGTACATATTTATTCAATAACAACAACAACAAAAAGGTACACTAAAAATATCTATTTAACACAAAAGAAAGCAGTAGTGTAAAAAGAAGATCCAAGATAGTAAGACAAATAGAAAACAAATTGCAAAATAAGAAACATAACATCTACTATATCAATAATTACACTCAATTAAAATGGATTCGAAGTTCCATTCAAAAAGGGGAGATTGATATATATTTATAAAACATTGTGATTCGTTGTGTGCTGAGAGACACACTTTCGATTCAAAAGCACAAATTGGTTGAAGTAAACATAAAACAAATAGAAAGAAAATAGATTGATTCTATTAGAATGGAACAGAAAGATATACATTTAAACAGTAATCAATTTTTCTGCATGTGGCTGTCCAATTTTTCCAACACCATTTATTGAAGAGGATGTCTTTTTTCCATTGGTCATTCTTTCCTGCTTTGTCAAAGATTAGTTGACCATAGAATTGAGGGTCTATTTCTGGGCTCTCTATTCTGTTCCATTGATCTATGTGTCTGTTTTTGTGCCAGTACCATGTTGTCTTGTTGATGACAGCTTTGTAATAGAGCTTGAAGTCCAGAATTGTGATGCCACCAACTTTGGCTTTCTTTTTCAATATTCCTTTGGCTATTCGAGATCTTTTATGGTTCCATATAAATTTTAAAATTATTTGTTCCATTTCTTTGAAAAAAATGGATGGTATTTTGATAGGAATTGCATTAAATGTGTATATTACTTTAGGTAGCATAGACACATGCAGAAAAATGAAATTGAACCATTTCATTACACCACACATGAAAATAGACTCAAAATGGATGAAGGACCTCAATGTGAGAAAGGAATCCATCAAAATCCTTGAGGAGAACACAGGCAAAACCTCTTTGACCTCAGCCGCAGCAACATCTTTCTAGGAACATCGCCAAAGTCAAGGGAAGTAAGGCAAAAATGAACTATTGGGATTTCATCACGATCAAAAGCTTTTGCACAGCAAAGGAAACAGTTAACAAAACCAAAAGACAACTGACAGAATTGGAGAAGATATTTGCAAATTACATATCAGATAAAGGGCTAGTGTCCAAAATCTATAAAGAACTTAGCAAACTCAACACCCAAAGAACAAATAACCCAATCAAGAAATGGGCAGAAGACATGAATAGACATTTCTGCAAAGAAGACATCCAGATGGCCAACAGACACATGAAAAAGTGCTCCACATCACTCGGCATCAGGGAAATACAAATCAAAACCATAATGAGATATCACCTCACACCAGTCAGAATAGCTAAAATTAACAAGTCAGGAAACGACAGATGCTGGCAAGGATACAGTGAAAGAGGAGCCCTCCTACACAGTTAGTAGGAATGAAAGCTGGTGCAACCACTCTGGAAAACAGCATGGAGGTTCCTCAAAATGTTGAAAATAGAACTACCCTATGACCCAGCAATTGCACTACTGGGTATTTACCCTAAAGATACAAACGTAGTGATCTGAAGGGGCATGTGCACCTGAATGTTCATAGTAGCAATGTCTACAATAACCAAAATATGGACAGAATCTAGATGTCCATCCACAGATGAATGGATAAAGAAGATGTGGTATATATACACAATGGAATACTATGCAGCCATCAAAAGAAATGAAATCTTGCTATTTGTGACTATGTGGATGGAACTAGAAGGTGTCATGCTTAGCGAAATAAGTCAATCAGAGAAAGACAACTATCATATGATCTCCCTGATATGAGGAAGTGGAGATGCAGCATGGCGGGATTAAGGGGGTAGGAGAAGAATAAATGAAACAAGATGGGATTGGGAGGGAGACAAACCATAAGTGACTCTTAATGTCACAAAACACACTGAGGGTTGCTGCGGGGAAGAGGGTTGGGAGAGGAGGGTGGGATTATGGACATTGGGGAGGGTATGTGCTATGGTGAGTGCTGTGAAGTGTGTAAACTTTCACAGACCTGTACCCCTGGGGATAAAAATATATTTTTATAAAAAATAAAAAGTAAACAGTAATCAAAAGAGAGCTGGATTGGATATACTAATATCAGACAAACCAAACTTTAGTAAGAAAAATTATAAATGGAGATAAAGAGGACATTTTATAAAATTATGAAATGTTAACATATCAGGAAGATATAAAATTATAAACATATATGCAACTAACAACAAATGCATGAAGCAAGAATTAATAGAGTGGAAAAATAGACAATATAATAATAAGAATTGAAGAATTCAGTGCCTCATTTTCCATGACTGGAGCAACTACCAAAATTTGAATGATACTATGAACCAGTTGGGCAGTCAAGTATAGAAGACTCCACCCATGATAACAAAATGCACATTCTTCTCAAGTGCACATGTTATTTACATGCTAGACTATAAAACAAATGTAATTATTTTAAAAGTGTTTAAATCAATGTATGTTCTTCAACATAATACAATGAAATCAGTAAATAATAACAGAAATTTGGGAAATTAAAATTAAAGAGAAATTTAAAAATAGGAAGATATAAAATCTCCTAATAACCAATGAATCAAAGAAGAATTCACAAGAGAATTTCAATAACAGAAGTAAATGAAAATAAAGACAACATACCACAATTTATGGAGCACAACTTTAAACAGTTACTTTTAAAAGTCTATATTTTAAAAGGGAAAATATCAAATAAGAAAGTAAGAAAACAAAAACAAACTAAAATCAAAGCAAGCAGAGGAAAGGAAATAATAAAGATCAGAACAGAAATAAAGGAAGTAAAGGGTAGAATAATAAGAGAGAAAAATCAATGAAACCAAAACTCATTCCCTGAAAAGATCTTCACAGTAGCAAACCTTTTGCTGAACATACAGGTGAAAAATTAGGAAAGAAAGAGATTACTAAAATCAAAATTGAGAGAACATCATTACAGATCTTACAGAAATATAGAGATGATTACAAGGGAAGACCATGAATAATATGAAATTACAGAACTTTAGTGAAATGAACAAATGCCTACTAAGACTACCAAAACTTACTCAAGAAGAAACTGAAAATATGAATAGACTTATAACAACAAAAGAGATCGAATTAGTACTAAAAAAGGAAATCTCCAAAAGCAGAATAGCCTAGGACCAGAGACCTTCACTTTGAATTTTATAAATGTTTAATGAAGAATTAACACTCACTTTTCACAACCCTTCCAAAAAGTAAGAGGAAACACTTAAACCAAGTCTACAAGACCAATATTATGCCAATGACAAAACCAGACAAAGATATCCCAAGGGGGAAAAAAATTGTGGAAAGTACAACCTTCGATAATGTAAAGAGTATTTCATAAATATTCTATTCATATAAGGATCTTAACCTACTTCAGTCTATCAGCACTTATTTACTTATTCCACCCACCTTCTAGCTTTTTAATTATATATATATATATATATATATATATACACACACACACACACACATAAGTATATATACATATATACATGTATATATAATATATATAAGTATATATATACTTATATGTAAATATGTATATATACATACGTGTGTATATATATAATACACACTATATATACACATATATATACATATGCACGTGTGTATATATATGTATTCATGTGTGTGTATATATATGCGTGTGTGTATAAATATAGTGTGTGTGTGTTTATATATGGTATTTTATGCATGGTTTTCTTTAACTTTGGAATATGAAAAAAGGATAATAATTTAAAACGACTTTAAAGAAATGCACCTGTTTAGATTCAGATATCACTTATGTATCAATAAGTTTCTCCTAGTGATTCCTTCTGTCTTGAATGTCTGTTCATCATGCAGTCTATTTCTAAATATCTACACAAAACAGCAATATTTATGTGGCCTTAATTTACTGAGTTTGATTATTTTAGCCCTCTTAAAACTTGAAGAATCAAAGTAAAATATGAGGGCATTTAGATAAATCTTATCATTAACATTGAAGTCAGACATACCAGGGTTACTTCCCAGCTTTATTCCTTAATATCTGTATGATTTGGGTTAATTTAGGTTTTTTATAGCAGTTTCTACACCTGTAACATAGGTATAAGTATATCTACTTCATATGATTGTTTTGAGTAGTAAAATGAATAAGATTAAGAGGTACTTGCATGCCTGTTAAAGGAGGAGATTTAATAAGCAACAGCATATCAACACAAAAATATATTGTTAGTAAATGCTTTATTTTACAGAACCAGTTTGAGAACCACTTATTCAGTCAGTTTCTAGACTTGCTAAAAATCCATTTTCTTATCCTTAGTTCATGAAATTCTGATTCATAGAGAAAAGGAGAAGTAGAATAGAAACTTACATTTTGAACAAGTATTTCTGAGACTATTTTTATATTTATGGTAACATAATTCTTACTGCTTTGAGGACTAAAAATTACCTTTCTAGAGGGCGATAGAGAAAATGTTTCAAAATACTTCATTCAGCTCTGTTATATTGAAAAGGACCAATATTTCTTTTATAGTATCTAATATACTCATTTACATGATATCATCATCAAGGAATTCCTTTAGAATGATGGTTCAGAAATCCTGGGGCATCTAGCGTTTACTTAACACATGTTTACTTAACATGTACAGTGTCACCAACACGATTCTTCAGACATCTGAAATTTTTTAACCCACCAATATTTATAAACCACATATTTAGTTAGGTATGACACCACCTCAGCAATATTTATAAAATAAGGTCACATTTACCTCCTATAATTGTAGGTTATCTATGAAACATTCTACTAAAACTTAACTTCACAAATTAAACAAGAGAATTAACGAATCTTCCAATCAAGAGTAATCAGATTAAAACTTATTTTGTTGCCAAGAAATTGACACAGAACCTTGCATTGATATTTTAAGGTCACAAGACAAGTATCATCTGTTTAAAATTAGCATAAGAAACTCAGCAATATAGCATAGTTCTTTATAAGCAATTTCAAGGGGATTACTATCAAAATTCAATTTTAAAATGATTCTGTTAACATATTAATGAAAAGGATTTCAATTTATTCCACCTAACTAGGTCAGAAACACTAGAAGGATATTAAATTCAAGATTCATAATAATATTTATAATGGTTTTACTTTTCAAAGCACTGTGTGCCAAATTAAACCTTAGAAGAAAGTTGATGAACCATTTGATTCTATAATTATTGACTTGGCTGTGGGCAAGCTGCTCACTGTAGATAGTTATGATGGAAACTTGATTGCCCAGCAGTTGTTGGCACATTAAAAGATTATATAACTGAGCAATAGTTTAAACCCTCGCCTCAAGTTCTTTATTTTCAACAGATAGGATGGTTTGGTGATTTTTTTTCCCTAAAGAATGAAGAAATTCTTAAATATTGAATACAGTACTTCAAAATGAGAAATACAGGTTATGTAAAACTTGTTTTAGTAATTTATATTTTTAAAGTATCAAATTATCAAAAACAGTTGACCCATATGTCCAAGAGCTGATAAGCAATCATGATATAATTAATTGAAATAAACAAATGTTACTTGAATTTTGTTTATTTTCATGAATTAAGCTATCAATGTGTTATAATATTTCTCATAATAATATGCTTGTATTCTCAGGCAAAATTAAACTTTGATGAAATGGAAGGAATTAAATCTAAAATATTAATGCACACAACAGCTTGACAATTGTGTAGCATTTTGAATTTAAAAGTTCACTGTGTTATATTATGGCTTAATGCTCTTAAAATTATTAATTTAGAGTACACTTTATATTTGATTTAGTTAACTTTCTGTGTACCAGCCAACTGATGAAGAAGACACCTGTTGTTCTAGGGAGGCCTCAGCTGTTTAGACTCATATTTGTTCCATAATGTCTCTCATTGACCAGCCAGCAGGTTACATTGTTTGTATGGTGCTGTGTTTCCCAGGATCAACTAGTGAACCTGCCCTAAAACACAATCATTTTTAAGCCTATGCTTCTGTTACATTTGCTTATTATCCTTTTGGTAAAGCCAGAAACGGGCCAATCTTAAAGTCATTATGGGAACTTATTATGGGAGGGCACGAAACAAGGGAGAGGAAACTTTTGTAGCCATTTTTACAAACTACTAAACAGTTTTACCTCTGGCCATAAACTACTCATAATCTTTCCCCCCAAAAAATCCTATCATATGATCTCCCTGATAGGAGGAAGTGGAGAAGCAATGTGGGGGGTTTGGGAGGTAGGAAAAGAATAAATGAAGTAAGATGGGATCAGGAGGGAAACAAACCATCAGAGACTCCTAATGTCACAAAACAAACTGAGGGTTGCTGTGGGGAGGGGGGTCGGGAGAGGGTGGTGGGGTTATGGACATTGGGGAAGGTATGTACTATGGTGAGTGCTGTGAAGTGTATAAACCTGATGATTCACAGGCCTGTACCCCTGGGGCTAAAAATACATTATATGTTTTTTTAAAAATAAAAAAATAAAATAAAAGGGTTGTTGGAAACATTAAAAAAAAAAATCCTTAATGCTACTCTAGAACCTCCACAAATTGAATAAAACCATTGTATCAGCCTCAAAGCCCAGGATTTCATGATCTATGTATTAAGGAAATTTTTGAATACAGGGACTGATGAACTTAAAAGATGTTTTCTGCATCTGACTCACCCAACATCCAATGCTGAGACAAGGGATTACCTGCTATAGACATTTATATTCCCATAAGAGTTCCTTCTTCTTAGCATTCTGAAATGCAGCTTGGCACATTTTGCAAAGGCTACCTTTTCTTGTAACAAATGATGTATCTTCCTTATGCCTACCTTGTGTTCCCTGGAAGTGAGTCCTATGTCATTTTTTGCCCTCAATTTTCTATAGGAATCCTCCCCCATTCAACATTCTTTTGAGTCTCTTGGCTCTGCTCTCAGGTTTATTAGCTCTTTTCTCCTTTATATTCTCTTTATATTCTTCCTTTATATTCCCTAACAAATGGTCCATATTTGCTACTAAATAGCTCTGCCAATGTGTTTTCTGCTTGGAGACAGTTGAGGCCCCGTGTCCTCTTCAAAGTTCAACTCATACTCTTTTTTAGTTCAAGCCCTTGGTCCTTTTGCTAGTTCAATTTATACTTAAATCAACACATCAGTGATGTATGGTGTAAGATTTTGTCAGCAGCCCTTTAATTATGTATCTTTTTGTTGTTGTTGTTGCTAACTCTATAATAAACTTAGCACAAAACAAAGTGGAGTTTTTTGTTTGTTTGTTTTGTTTTTAAACAAATATTAATCTTATCACAAACCACAGGTTAACAGTTTGGGTTGGGCTCAGCTGGGTGACTCTTCTCTTCTTCTTACCTGGGCTCATTCATATGTCTTTAATTGGTTAACCAGTTGGCTCAGGCTGGTTGATTCAGTGAGGCCTCCGTTGATATAATTCATATATTCTCCATATACTATCTTCTCTTCCAGCAGACTAATCCAAGCTTTTTCCATGGTAATAGAGTTCTCTGTCTCAGACTGAGTTTTCTGATATCAGGCCAGGAGATGAACTGTGAGGTGCAAGTTATTTGTTTGTGATCAACACCTATAAAAAGAAACCAGAAGAATCAGAGTTGGAAAGAGAGAAGTCAAACTGTGAAACTGCTCCAGTGAAACCTTATTCCATTCCAGTCCCTCGTGGAGTTCTAGAGTGAGTAGTGAATACCAGAAAGGCTTCACCTCCAGCACCATAAATCACTGAGACAGACTCTGAAGGAGCTAGGAGATGTGTCTTGAACTCTACTACATTTCCTAAAATAAGCAGAAAACAAGTCTCAGCATTTCATATTTGCTAATGTCTCATTGGTCAAAGGAAATAATATAACCAAGTGATGCACTAACAAAGGAAATGGCCACAATGAAAAAAATAGATTCAGACAATTTTTGCATTCTTTATTATGATTCTAGCATAGTGATGATCGGGTAATAGCAGCATAAATTAAAAATAGCAAACATATATTTCTGTCTCTTCATGTTGAAAATTAACTTATTCTCCCCCTAAATATCAAATTAAAAGAAGTCTAGAAGAAAGAAATCCAGCTGAAAAAAGTGGAAGAGAAAGCCATAGAGAACAACAAAAAAACCCAGTCAGGTTACGTATAACACTATTTTAGTGAAGCAGAAGAATAATATGATACTTTCTCACAGAATTTAGATAGCTCAGAAGACTATGCCTCACTAACATATGTTTTAGATGTTCAAATGTTTTGGATTAGAAATTACAATGTTGCTTTTTTTCTTGCAATGTTAAGATCATTTAAAGTCGAATATGACCTAAATGTATTTTCCTGCTAAGGACTGACATTTTCAATTTGGCTTCCATTTATTTTTTTCTATCCAAATAAGAGAGCTTCTAATTCTTGACAGAAGGCTGTGAAGACAGAAGCAGCTTATCTTCCTTCTGTTTATGAAACTTTTTGAGAAATATATTCATGAGTTGGCAGAGACAGAGCCCACACAGCCTGGCATAGCTGATTATCATGTCTTAGGAAATGAAGAGAGTCCTAAGGCATTAAGGACTCTCAACCATTAATAGTGGCTTTCCCACAAGGTAGTTACATAAAATGACAGCTTGGCAAAGGTAGCACATCTTGCTTATCCCTTCATTGATTGACTCTGAAATTTCATTAAAAGTACACAGAATTCTCATTTACTCACTGATACATTTTAAGTCCCGGGCTTTCATTTTCTGTTATAAAAATTGCAATTTAGGCTGATGATAACATGTTTTTCATTGCATTGCAAATCATAAAATTGTATACTTCAGTTTCTAGCTGTGAAAATATTGTGAAATGGGTGGTTTTGTTCAGCCATTCAGATTATTATAATCCTTCTTTTAAAAATGTCCTAGAACTATTATAAAGTAAAATTTAACATTCACCAATATTACAGGGCAGTTGTTCCAAATTGTTTATGGCCTCATTGTGTAGAGACTGCAAATATTTCTCAGTTATTGTGATTCTCACAGAAAATGAAACTATTGCATGAGATGCACTATAATGACTCTAATGTAGAAGATGAGATTTGAGTGTTAGTCAATATAGGAAAACTGTCACAGGGTTTGGGTGACATATTCCTTTTAAATTATTTGACTCAGAAACATTTTGAACAGATCTAATATTCTTTTTTATTTTTATTTTTTATTTTTTTAATTAGACAGAGGGAGAGAAAGAAAGCTAGTGGAGAAGAGGAGGGACAAAAGGGGAGGGAGAAAGAGGATCTTAAGCAGACTCCATGCCCAGCACGAAGACCAATGTGGGGCTTGATCTTATGAACTAAAATCAGGAGTAGGACACTTAACAAACTGAGATACCCAGGCACCTCTTGGACAGACCTAATATTCTTATGAATTGCCTCAGACATATGCACATATCCCAATGTATTTATCCATCATATCTTCATAATCTCAAACTTTTTTTTTTAAGATTTTATTTATTTATTTATTTGACAGAGACAGATCACAAGTAGGCAGAGAGGTAGGCAGAGAGAGAGGAGGAAGCAGGCTCCCCGCTGAGCAGAGAGCCCGATGCGGGACTCGATCCCAGGACCCTGAGATCATGACCTGAGCTGAAGGCAGCGGCCTAACCCACTGAGCCACCCAGGCGCCCCCATAATCTCAAACTTTTTAGGAATGCCTTTGGATGTAGAAACCAAAGACAACTGATGAAATTATTCCCAAATTTGGTTGGAAAAGTTGGATGATGGAATTGAGTTCCAAATTAATGTATGTTGCTTAGGATAAATTAAAGGCTGGCCCCAAACATAAAATATTTATGTACAAGTTGGGAGAAGTACAGCATATCACAGCAGATACAACATAGGTATATTTGGTATATTGAAATACTCTATATATTAACTGACATGTAGAATAGAACTGTAATGTGGGTATAAGACAGTTTTTTCGGGCGCCTGGGTGGCTCAGTGGGTTAGGCCTCTGCCTTCAGCTCAGGTCATGATCTCAGGGTCCTGGGATCAAGCCCTGCATCGGGCTCTCTGCTCAGTGGGGAGCCTGCTTCCCCCCTCCCCCGCCTGCCTCTCTGCCTACTTGTGATCTCTCTCTCTCTGTCAAATACATAAATTAATTAATTAAAAAAAATTTTTCCCTTTGTTTCTACATTTTATTTAAATTATTTCTGTAGGTCCTTAATCCTCATTTCCCTTTTCCTAGATGAAAGCATAAGTAATTTCTGTAGGATTTTGTGCAGGCGATATAGTGTCCACATATGCTGCCCTGCCTGACTCTTGCATGGAATGCAGGATTAAAATCTGGACATGATGACAGGGGTGCCTTTGTGACTCAGTGGGTTAAAATCTGGACATGATGCATAGGGAAAGTATCTAGGGAATGAAAAGTAAATAGGAACTGCTGGACCAGAGAAGAACACCAAAATTCCAAGCACCACTAAAACTGCATGAGCTTATTTTTAATTTTCCTTACTAATTCCCTAATCTCCCACATTAATTTAGCTAAACTGGGAATCTGGATTGAGTATCATGGTACAGATACCTGCAAGTGAAGCTTCTTACTTCTGGCTTAAGAAACAGGAAATGAAACATATAATGTTCAGAGTGAGGGTAGAAAATCCCCTATAATTTTTTTTTCTTTTACTTTTTTCTGTTTCCTCATACCCCAGATCATAGACAATTCCATGGCATTGACAGCTTCATTGGTGGTAAAGAAAGAAGTATTAGGAGGATAAGAATTCAAATAATTTTTTCATTGGAAACCGTGAAGTCCAAGAAGGAACTGTGACATGCATATTTAAAGTATTAAAGAGAAAAAAAAAAAAAAAAAGAATTGTCAGTGTTAAATTCTATACCTACTGAAAATATGCTTCAGAAATGAAGGTGAAATAAAAACCTTCTCAGATGAGGAAAACCTAAGACAATTCATAGCCAACAAAGAAGCTCTAAAATTGTTGGTAAAGAAAGTCTTTAAACCAAAGGGGAATTATATCAGCAGGGAACTTAAAACACTAGAACATCCAGAAGAAAGAATTGGTAACAGAAATCACATATTCGAGTAAATATAATAACTATTCTATTCTAGAATTCTTTTTTAAACACATTTTTCTAAAATTTGATGTGCAATTGATGTATAATATTAATTCCAGGTTTAAAACACAGCAATTGAAAGTTGACATGCATGGTAAAATTATTATTGGTTCATGTTCAGCCATCATCTGTCACCACACAAAGTTACATATTTTTTTCTTCTGATGAAAACCCTCAAGACCCATTGTCTTACCAACTTTACAGTGTGCCATTTTACTGCCAAATTACTGACTGTACTCTGTGTTGTGTATTATACCCCATACCTTATTTATTTTATAAATTAAAGTATAACTCCCTCACCCATTTCATCCACCCCACAACCCCCCATCTATTTTAGCAAATACTAATTTGTTCTCTGTATCTACAAGTGTTGTTTTGTTTGTTTATTTTTTATATTACACACATTTTTAGATTACAGAAATCATACAGGATTTTTCTGTATCTGTCTGACTTATTTCACTTAGCATAATGCTGTCATGATCCATCCTTGCCACTGGCAAGTTTCCATTCTTTATTTGGCTGAGTAACATTTCATTGTGTGTGTGTCTGTGTCTCTGTATGTGTGTGTTTTTGTATATATATATATGGATATGGTGAATAAAGATTTAGGGTGTGTGTGTGTGTGTGTGTATATATATATATATATATATATATATATATATATATCCATTCATCCACTTGTGGAAATGTGGAAATTCAGGTTGTTACCATATCTTGGCTATTGTAAATAATGGTGCAATGAATATGGGGGTGCATATAACTTTTCAATTAGAATTTGGATGTTCTTCAAATAAATACCTAGAAGTGTAATTGCCAAATCATTTAGAAGTTCCACTTCTTAATTTTTTGAAAATCTTACATGCTGTTTTGTACAGTGACTACACCAATGTACATTCCCAACAACAGGTCCCTTTTTCCATATGTTCATCAACACTTGTTATTTCTTATATATTTGATAGTTTCCATTTTAAAAAGTGTGAAAAAGATCTCATTGTGGTTTTGATTTGCTTTACCCTGATGTTTAGTGATGTTGAGCATCTTTTCATGTGTCTGTTGGGAGCCACCTCTATGTCTTTTTTTTAATATTCTCTATTTAGATCCTCTGCCTGTTTTTGTTTTTTTTATTGAATTGGTTTGTTGTTTTTATTGAGTTGTATGAGCTCTTTACACACTTTGGATGTTAACCCCTTACCAGACACATGACTTGCAATTTTTTCTTTTTTCCTATTCAGTAGTTTGCTTTTTCTTGTGCTGTGCAGAAACTTTAGTATCATGTAGTCTCACTTTTTTGTATTTGCTTTTGTTTTCTTTGCTTTTGGAATCAGATCCAAAAAATCTGCCAAGACTGATATCAAGGAGCTTACTGTCTTATTTTACTGTTTTATTCTAGGAGTTTTATGACTTAAGGTCTTACATTCAAATCTTTAATCCATTTCTGAGTTAATTTTTGTGTCTAGTGTAAGATAGTGTTTAAGCTTCATTCTTTTGCATGTGACTGTCCAGTTCTCCCAGCACCATTTATTAAAAGACTATCATTTCTCCCATTGGCTATATATTTGGCTCCTTTGCATAAATTAATCAACCATTTACATATGGCTTTATTTTTGGCTTTCTATACTGTTCCATTGTTCTATATCTCTGTTTTTATGCCAATATCATACTTTTTTGATTGCTTTGCTTTTGTATTATAGCTTAAGTCAGGAGAGTCATTCCTTCAGATTTTTGTTTTTTTCTCTCAAGACTGCTTTGGAAGAGAGAAAAAAAAAAAAAAAAAAGAGGCTTTGGGTATTTGGGGTCATTTGTGGTTCCATATAAATTTTAGGGCTCTGTATTCTATTTCTTTGAAAAATACCATTGATATTTTGATAGAGAGTCTATTAAATCTGTAGATTTCTCTGAGTAGTATGAGAAATTTAATAAAAATTCTTCCAATCTATGAGCGTGGATTTTTTTTTCTTTTCTTGTCATCTTCAAATTCTTTCACTAGTGTGTTACAGTTTTCAGAGCACAGGTATTTCACCTCTTTGGTTAATTTTTTTCCAGGTATTTTATTCTTCTTAATGAAATTATAAATGAGATTATTTACTTAATTTCTCTTTCTCATAGCTCATTATTAGTGTGTGAAATGCAACCAATTTTTGTATATTGATTTTGAACCCTGAAAATTTCATTTATCAGTTCCAATAACTTTTTGGTGGAATTTTTAGGGTTTTCTAATATAGAATAATGTAGTCAAAAAGTAGTGAGAATTTTTACCTCTTCTTTTACCTACTTGGATATGTTACTTTTTTTTTTTCCCCCTGACTTGCTTTGACTAGGACTTCAGATACCATGTTGAATATAAGTGGCACTAGTTGCCAATCTTGTCTTATTTCTAATCTTAGAGGAAAACTATTCAGCATTTTTCACAATCAAATATGATGTTAGGTGTTGGCTTGTCATATATACTCTTTATTATGTTGAGATATGTTCCCTCTAAACCAAATTTGTTGACAGTTTTTATCATGAATGAATATTATTTTCTTTCAAATGCATTCTCAGTGTCCTTTGAGATGGGATTTGTTCCTCTTTTCCTGTTTTCCTTTAAGTTTAAGGTCAAATTGTTTATTTAAGATGTTTCTTGTATTCTGAGGTAGGCCTGTATTGCTGTGTGCTTCCCTACTAAAACTGCTTTTGCTTGGTCCTAAAGATTTTGGACCTTTATATTTTCATTTTCATTTATCTCTGTGTATCTTTTTAATTTTCTTTTTATTTCTCTTTGACCCATTGTTTAGTAGCATGTTGTTTAGCCTCAAAATATTTGTACTTTCCCCAATTTTTTTTCTATTAATCTATTTCTAGTTTTGTACTGTGGTCAGAAATAACATTGCTTCAACATGATCTCTGTCTTCTTAAGTTTATTGAGAATTGTTTTTTGACCTAACATGTGACCTGTCCTGGAGAATGTTTCATATGCTCTTTAAAAGACTGTGCGTTCTGTTTTGTTTTGTTTTGTATGAAATGTTCTATATATATCTGTTAAGCTTAATATGTTAATATGTTAAGCTTAATATGTTGATCAAAGCCCCTTTTCCTTGTTTATTTTCTGCCTGGGTGATCTGCCCATTGATGTAAGTGGGTGTTAAAAGTCCCCACTATTATTTTATTAATGTCAGTTTCTCTGTTTGTGTCTGTTAAAATTTGCTTTATGTATTTAGATGCTCTAATGTTGGGTACATAGATATTTACAATTGTTATTTCCTCTTGTTCAATTGATCCTTTTATCATTATGTAATGCCCTTCTTTGTCTCTTGCTATGGTCTTTGTTTTAAAGATTTCTGTAGTATTGCTTTCCTTATTTTTTTTTTTTCACTTCTTTTGCATGTAGTATCTTTCCCCATCCTTTCACTTTTAATCTGTGTGATCTTTAAGTCTGAAGTGAGTCTCTTGTAGGCAGCATGTAGGTTTTTTTTAAAAAATCCATTCAGTCATCATATGTTTTTTTATTTTACACTTAAAGTAATTACTGATATGTATATTTTTATTGACATTTTGTTGTTTTCTGTTTTGCATATCTTCTCTATTCCATTCTTCTTCTCTTGCTCTTTTCTCTTATAGCTTGATTACTTTCTTTAGTATTATGCTTGGATTCTTTTATCTTTATTTTTCATATATCTATTGTAGGCTTTTAATTTGTGGTTTACAATGGGATTCATAAATAATACCTATTCGTATAGCAGTTCCTATTGTGTTGATGGTTCCTTAAGTTCAAATACATTCTAAAAGTGCTAAAATTTTACTCCTCTCCTCCATGTTGTATGTACATAATATAATGTTTTACATCTTTTTATTTTGTGTATGCTTTGACTATTTTTTAATGGACATAGTTGATTTTACTATTTTTGTACTATAATCCTTATACTAGCTTTATAAGTGTTTAAATTACTACCTTTAGGGGCACCTGGGTGGCTCAGTGGGTTAAAGCCTCTGCCTTCAGCTCCGATCATGATCCCAGGGTCCTGGGATCAAGCCCTGCATCGGGCTCTCTGCTCAGCGGGGAGCCTGCTTGCTCCTCTCTCTCTCTCTCTGCCTACTTGTGATCTGTCAAATAAATAAAATCTTTAAAAAAATAAAATAAAATAAAATAAATTACTACCTTTACTCTATGTTTGCTTTTACCACTGAAATATTCTCCTTTCATTGTTTTCTTATCTTAAGTTATGGTCACTTTTTACCACTTAAAGAATTCTCTTCAATGTTTCTTATGAGGCTGGTTTAGTGATAATGAACTCTTAAATTTTGTTTGTGTGGGGATCTTTTTATCTCTCCTATTCTAAATAACCTTACTGAATGGAGCATTCTTGTTTGTAGTTTTTTGTTTTGTTTTGTTTACATATTTATTTTGTTTATCTTTCTATACTTTAAATATATACCCTGCCATTCTCTTCTGGCTTGCAAAGTTTTTGCTGAATAATCAACTATAACCTCATGGGATTTCCTTTGTATATAACTGTCTTTTGTTGCTGCTTTTAAAATTTTCTTTTTATGTGTCTTAGCATGGGCCTCCTCAAGTTCACTTTCTTGGGACTTTTTTTGATTTCAGGAACTGGATGTCTTGTTTCTTTTCCCAGGTTAGGGAAGTTTCCAGTTATTATTTCTTCCACACTCCAATTTTTCCCAACTTGTTTGTCTTTATTGAATTATAACTGACATACAGTGCTATATTATTTTCAGTTGCATAATTTTGTGATTTAACAATTCATACATTTCTCAGTGCTCATACAGATAAATGTACTTTTAATCCCCTTTACTTTATATCAGCCATCCTCCTACCCACCTCCCCTCTAGCAACCATCAGTGTGTTCTTTGTACTTACGAGTTTTTTTTTTCTCTTTATAGGTTTTACTTCTTAAATTCAACATATACATGAAACCATATGATATTTGTCTTCCTGTGACTTATTTCATTTAGTATTATACCCTCTAGGTCCATCAATGTTGTTGTAAATGGCAAGATTTCATTTTTATCATATGGCTACGTAATATTCCATTATTCATATGTATGTGCGCATGTATGTATGTGTATGTGTCCATGCACACATACCACATCTTTATCCATTTATATTTCTGCCTCTCTCTCATTTTTGGGGGGGGGTTCTTTATAATGCAGACTTATAAATGCTGTCATAGAGCTCTCTTAACCTATTCTCATTTTTTATTATTCTTTTTTCTTGTTTGCTATTTAGTTTGGTTTCTTTCTATTATCCTGTCTTCCAGATTGCTGATCTGTTCTTCAGCATCCTTTAATTTGCTATTGATTTTTTCTATCATATTTTCATTGTTGTTGCTATAATCTTCAGCTTTGACTGGTTATTTTATTTATTTATCTTTTTTTCTATTTATTTGTCAGAGTTCTCACTGAGTTTATCCACTCTTTTATTAAGTCTGGTGAGTGTCTTTATGACTTTGAATTCTTTATCAAGCATGTTGTTTATCCTTTTTCATTTGCTTTTTCTGTGATTTCAATTCTTTTTCTGTGATTTTTTTTTCTTTTGTGTAGGGTATATTCCTCTATCTCCTCATTTTGTCAAATTCTCTCTTTCCATGTAATAGATGAGTCAGCTATGATGCTTAGTCTTTAAAGTGGTGGCCTTGTGTAGAAGAAGTCCTGCAGTGCTCTGAAGACAATCCCCCCTGGACACCAGAACCAGGCAATTCAAGGTTGTCTCCTGAGTAGGCTGCATGAGCCTTCCTGTTGTGTTTAAGTCACAATTTCTGTTAGAAGACTAAGGGTGGGGCTGGCCTTCAGCCCACCTGGAATAATGGCCTACTTTGCCTGCTGTGGGTACACTGAGCAGGTTTTCTACCACACTTTTGAGAGGCCCAGTTGTGGTTGTTATGGGCTCACTTGCTGGTTTGACGGGCCAGCAGTCAGCACAGCTTTCTTAATTTAGCCACCGTGACAGCTGTGGGCACAGCAAAGGGGAGGTTTGCTCCTTCCCTGCACAGCCAGCCAAGATGTCCAGCTGTAGGAACTGGGCATGCCCTGGTGTGTTGGATTATCTCTCCCCTCTCCCCGGGGGCAGGAGCTACTTGATGGGTGTCTCCCAAAGTGGGAAGTTTAGGGAGGGTGGGTCTTCAGGAGAAGACTGGGAAATAACATGTGGTGCTAAAAAGGAAGATGGAAAGTGTTGGAATGGCTTCTGTAAGCATTTAGCTCTCTAGGCTTCAAGCATCCAGCTCTAGAGGAGAGCAAGATAAATTACACCCATGAACACTTTTGTTCTCAGAGAAATCTCCTGCAGATCCCTACCTCTCTGGCATAGGTCCTAAAATTAGTCAATAAACTCCATTTACATATAACTTAGGCACTTTTCAAACTGCTGATTCTGTGCTGTGTCTTGGGCCATGTTACTTAGTGTGGGGCTCTTTATAGGTGTAGTCTCTGTTCCCTGTAGCCCTCTGACTCTTCTGGAGTTAAACCCAGGTGAATTTTAAAGCTCCCAGACTTAAGCCACATTGATTTTCAAAGCCAGACATTATAGGGCTCATCTTCCTAATTTGGGGCTAGGTGGTGCCTGATGCTTGATCCCCTTACTCATTCATGCTTTTTTTTTTTTTTTTTTTTTAAGATTTATTTATTTATTTATTTTAAATTTGTCAGAGAGAGAGAGAGAGAGAGAACAAGCAGGCAGAGTGACAGGCAGAGGGGCAGAGGGAGAGGCAGACTTGCTGAGCAAGGAGGCCAACTCAAGACTGAACCCAGGAGCCTGGGATCATGGACCTGAGCTGAAGGCAGCGGCTTAACCAACTGAACCACCCAGGCGTTCCTCATTCATGCTTTTTATGCCCCTACCTTTTATTGTTAGTCACACCAGTGGTTTCATTCTCAATTGTGTTCCTATCTTTACTACCCTTTATGATGGAGCATTCTCCCAACGTTAGCTGTGGAAGATCTGTTACTCCAGAGTTGACTGCTATACATATAGCTGTTGCCTCAGTGTGTCCATGTGACAAGGTAAGCTCAGGATGCTCCAAAACAACCATCTTCCCCACCTTCCTCTATTTGGGATTTTTCTTATTCCTTAATCACTGTATTCCTGTATCACTATGAACTCTGCTTTTAGATCTGCCTTTGCTGCATCCCATAGATTTTGGTATGTTGTAGTCCCATCTTCATTTGTTTCCAGGTATTTTTTATTTCTCCATTGATTTCTTCATTGATTCATTTAGTTGTTCAGTAGCAAGTTTTTTCTTCTCCATATATTTATATATTTTTAAAGTTTTCTTGAAATTTATTTCTAAAACCATTGTTGGGAAAGTTGCATAATATGATTTAAGACTTCTTAAATGTGTGAAGACTTCTTTTGTGGCCTAAAATATCCTCAATAACATTCCATGTGTACTTGACAATAAGGTAAATTCTGCTTTTGGATTATATGGGTTTTGGGTTATAATTAGTGTGGCCTATGTGTTATTTAAGTCTAACACTTCCAGTTGATATTCTGTTTGAATCATCTATTCATTGATGTAAGCAGGATACTAATGTCCCCCACTATTACATATTGTTGTCAATTTCTCTTTCTAGGTATGTTATTTGCTTTTTGTACTTAGATTTGCCAAACTCAGTACATACATGTTTAAAAAAACCTACATTTTCTGTTGAATTGCCCTCTTTATCTTTTACTGCCAATCTTTTTCTTTTACTATAGTCTTTGTTTTAAAGTTTATTTTGTCTGATGTAAGTATAGCTATCACAGCTTTCCTTTTGTTTCTATTGCATAAAACACTTTTTTGTATCTCCTAAGTTTTAGTCTGTGTGTTTCCTCACATCTGAAGTAGGTCTTTTGCATTTGGCATATATAATGGTCTTATTTTTAATCCATGTGGCCCCTCTGTATTTTTTGATTGGAGAATTTAATCCATTTACATTTAAATCAATTATTGACAGGTATGTACTCATTGCCATTTTGTAAATTAGTTCTGTTTTGTGGTTTGTTTCTTGTTTTCTTCCCTTGTTGTGATGACTTTCTTTGTGTTATGTTTCTATTCCTTTCTCATTACTTTTTGTGTATCTACAATAGGCTTTTTCTTTGTAAGTTACTTTCAAATTCACAAGTAATATTCTATCTGTATAATACCCTACGCAAATTAAATTTGAAGGCATTTTAAAACTCTGCAATTCTACTGACACCAAAATGTTTTATGCTCTATTTGTCACATTTTAAATTGTATTGTGTACCACAATTATTTTTTGCTACTTTCCTATTTTAGCCTTCATACTAGCATTAAAAGTGATTAATTTACTCTCTTTACTTATATTTACCTTTACCAGTGAGATTTTTACTTTCATACATTTTTGTGTAATTACTTAGTGCCATTTTTTTTCAACTTAAAGAAATCCCTTTAACATTTCTCATAAGGCCAGTTTAGTGGTGAATTTCTTTAGCTTTGCTCTTCTGGAAAACTCTGAAGGAGATTTATGTTCTAACTGATCATCTTGCTAGGTAGAGTATTTTTTTTTGGGAGATTCTGGCCACCCCTTTCCCCTACTACCACCATTTTGATATATCATTGTATGCCCTTCTAGCCTATGAAGTTTTTGCTGAGAAATCTGCTGATAGCCATATGAAAGTTCCTGTGTATATAATAAGTTGTTTTTCTCTTATTTCTAAGATTCTATTTTTATCTTAAATTTTTTACATTTTAATTATAGCACATCATAGTGTGGCTCTCTGGGATCATTTTAATTAGAACTCACCAGATTTCTTAGATCTGGATGTCAATTTACTTTCTCAGGTTAGGAAAGTTTTCAGCCATACTTTCTTCAAATTAGTTCTTTCTTTCTTTCTTTCTTTCTTTCTTTCTTTCTCTCTTTCTTTCTTTCTTTCTTCTTCTTTCAGATTTATTTATCTGAGAAAGAGAGAATACACAGGGAGTGGGGAGGGGCAGAATGAGAGAAACTCAAGTAGTCTCTTTGCTGAATGAGGAGCCTGACCTGAGACCCAGCACAGGACTTGATCACACAACCCTGAGCTCGTGATCTGAGCTGGACAGTTAACTAACTGAATCACCCAGGTGACCCTCAAATAAGTTTTGCCACTTTATCTCCTTTCCTTCTGTATTGCTATTATACTAACATTATTTTTGTTCTTGGTTGTCTTATAGTTTCATTGAGTTATCTTAAAAAAAAAGTTTTTTTTATTTGTTTGATTTTTGTTGTTGTGTGTATGTGTGGGTTTTTGTTGTTGTTGTTGTTGTTTTCGTTTTCCTCTCATTGGGTAAGTTTCACTGCCTTGTCTTCCAGAACACTGATTCTTTCTTCTGACTAATCTAGTCCTCTATTGAACCCTCTGGTGTATTTTTTAAGTCAGTTGTTATACTCTTTAGTTCTGTACTTCTGTTTGGTACTTTCAGATATTTTTTAATCTCTCTTTTGAAATTCTCACTATGTTAATCTATTCTTCTTCTGAGTTCTATGAACATCTTTGTGACTATTACTACCATTACTTTTAATTCTTTGTCATGTAAAATACCTATCTTCATTTTTATTGTGTCTTTTTTTTTCTTTTCCTTTTTCTTCTATTTAAAATATATTCCTGTTTTCTTATTTTGTGTGATTCTCTGTTCCTTTTTTTTCTTTTTTTCCAAGTTTTATTTAAATTCCAGTTAGTCAAAATACAGTGTAATATTGGTTTGATGTATAATTCTATTTATTAGGTGAAACAGCTACCTCTCCCAGTCTTGAAGAAGTGGTCTTATATCAGAGGTGAACCTCATTGTTCAACCTTGCCATAATTCCTGATTGTCTCTCAAACCTTTGTGATTGTGTAAATAGCTTTATTTACTCTAGATGCATCCCAGTTGCTGAGGGTATGCCAAGATCTGTCAGCATCTAGCATCTAGCTTGAGGATGACTGGAAGCCAGATCCACAGACAGCAATTTTTAACTGTGTAAATGTATGCAGTCTTGTGAGACCATATCAGAAACTGCTGGCCTCCAGACCAGGTGATCTGGAAATGTACCCTGGTGAGAGTTGCAGAAATCAGGACTCCAGACATGTGCATAGGCTTCTTTTGATGAGGTACCAGTGAACTGCAACAAGGCCAAGACAGGTGGCAAAGATGACTTTCCTGGTTATTGTTCCCTGAAAGCACCTCTGAAACCTCTAAATATGTGGCAAGCATGAGGTCTATCCCTCAGGCCAAAAGTTTAAGGACAAATAAATAATCCTTTTTCACAGAAATATTAGGAGTGTGTTTTAGGCTGCTTACTGTAGAATGTTTCGGGACCTGTAGCCCGCCAAGAAATGTCTTTTCAATTTAATAGGCACATGATGCCAGATATGCAAGCCCCTGCCTGTCAGTACCCTGTAATCAAAGGGCATCTTTGTGTGGACTGCATGTACCCCTAGCTTTAGCAAGGCAACTGGAGAATGTAGAGCAAAGGCATGCCTGCTGGCCTTAACATTTCAGCAGGAGAGTGCAAGGCTAATTCATACCTGCCAGCTTTCTTGAGACAACAAGAGAGTATTGTGACTGTGCCTCCCCACTGGTGATAGCAAGGTATAAGAAGAGTTCAAAAATGATGCCTACCAGTGCCTCCATCCCTGGAGTGAGTTCTAACAGAAATATTACCCTCTGGCAGACACTTTAAGATTAGAAAATGAAAATTCTTCATGTACAGTCAAGTTCTTTCCAAATCACTGCTTTTGTACCAGGTGGGTCTCAGGTTAATTGAGTCTGCTTGCAAGCCCCTTCAGAGAAGTATCTCAGTTTCCTACATTCCCTTGGGTCTCCTAGATGTAGTCCCCATTGATTTGAAAAGGAAAACATTTTGGGGTTCATCTCTCTGGTACTGGTCCTAAGGGTTGGGTTGGTGGGTCTTGTATGGGGCACAAACTCCTTGCTCCTAAGGGAGAAGCTCCATATTTGTGAATTTCTTCTTTATTAGTGATTGCCACACCAGGGGTAATGTTTTTGACAGGATTGTATCTCTGCCTCTCCTAACCATCTTCATGTGGTCATTTTGTCCATCATTTTAGAGGAGCCTATGCAGCTAATTTTAGGTATTTTTCAGAAAGGATTATTCCATATGTGTATCCATGGAAAGCAGTAATTTCAATGTCTTCCTATGCTGCCATCTTGAACCCCAGTCTGTCTTTTAGAGTTTTTAAAATGTGTTTGGTAATTGCATTGTGTGTTTGTGTGTTTGTGTTTGTGTGTGTGTATTTATACAATTGCAAACATGTTTTAAGAATCTGGAAGAGAAGGGTTTATATGTGCATACACAAATATAGTAAATATATATACACAGACATATATACAGCATTGAAAATGTTTTCAGTATATGTATATGTAATATATAATTTAAATACAGCTTACTTAAAGTGTAAAGGGTGAAGATAACTGTAAAGTTTATAAACTTTCACCTGAAGTAGAAAATATATATTTTTTTAATTTTGTATTTTTTTTAATTAATTTTTTATTTTTTATAAACATATATTTTTATCCCCAGGGGTACAGGTCTGTGAATCACCAGGTTTACACACTTCACAGCACTCATCAAAGCACATACCCTCCCCAATGTCCATAATCCCACCCCCTTCTCCCAAACCCCCTCCCCCCAGCAACCCTCAGTTTGTTTTGTGAGATTAAGAGTCACTTATGGTTTGTCTCCCTCCCAATCCCATCTTGTTTCATTGATTCTTCTCCTACCCACTTAAGCCCCCATGTTGCATCACCACTTCCTCATATCAGGGAGATCATATGATAGTTGTCTTTCTCTGCTTGACTTATTTCGCTAAGCATGATACGCTCTAGTTCCATCCGTGTTGTCGCAAATGGCAAGATTTCATTTCTTTTGATGGCTGCATAGTATTCCATTGTGTATATATCCCACATCTTCTTGATCCATTCATCTGTTGATGGACATCTAGGTTCTTTCCATAGTTTGGCTATTGTGGACATTGCTGCTATAAACATTCGGGTGCACGTGCCCCTTTGGATCACTACGTTTGTATCTTTAGGGTAAATACCCAATAGTGCAATTGCTGGGTCATAGGGCAGTTCTATTTTCAACATTTTGAGGAACCTCCATGCTGTTTTCCAGAGTGGCTGCACCAGCTTGCATTCCCACCAACAGTGTAGGAGGGTTCCCCTTTCTCCGCATCCTCGCCAGCATCTGTCATTTCCTGACTTGTTGATTTTAGCCATTCTGACTGGTGTGAGGTGATATCTCACTGTGGTTTTGATTTGTATTTCCCTGATGCCCAGTGATATGGAGCACTTTTTCATGTGTCTGTTGGCCATCTGGATGTCGTCTTTGCAGAAATGTCTGTTCATGTCCTCTGCCCATTTCTTGATTGGATTATTTGTTCTTTGGGTGTTGAGTTTGCTAAGTTCTTTATAGATTCTGGACACTAGTCCTTTATCTGATATGTCGTTTGCAAATATCTTCTCCCACTCTGTCAGTTGTCTTTTGATTTTGTGAACTGTTTCCTTTGCTGTGCAAAAGCTTTTGATCTTGATGAAATCCCAGTAGTTCATTTTTTCCCTTGCTTCCCTTGCCTTTTGTGTTGTTCCTAGGAAGATGTTGCTGCAGCAGAGGTCGAAGAGGTTGTTGCCTGTGATCTCCTCAAGGATTTTGATGGATTCCTTTCGCACATTGAGGTCCTTCATCCATTTTGAGTCTATTTTTGTGTGTGGTGTAAGGAAATGGTCCAATTTCATTTTTCTGCATGTGGCTGTCCAATTTTCCCAGCACCATTTATTGAAGAGGCTGTCTTTTTTCCATTGGACATTCTTTCCTGCTTTGTCAAAGATTAGTTGGCCATAGAGTTGAGGGTCTATTTCTGGGCTCTCTATTCTGTTCCATTAATCTATGTGTCTGTTTTTGTGCCAGTACCATGCTGTCTTGATGATGACAGCTTTGTAATAGAGCTTGAAGTCCGGAATTGTGATGCCACCAACGTTGGCTTTCTTTTTCAATATCCCTTTGGCTATTCTAGGTCTTTTCTGGTTCCATATAAAGTTTAGCATTATTTGTTCCATTTCTTTGAAAAAGATGGATGGTACTTTGATAGGAATTGCATTAAATGTGTAGATTGCTTTAGGTAGCATAGACATTTTCACAATATTTATTCTTCCAATCCAGGAGCATGGAACATTTTTCCATTTCTTTGTGTCTTCCTCAATTTCTTTCATGAGTACTTTATAGTTTTCTGAGTATAGATTCTGTGTCTCTTTGGTTAGGTTTATTCCTAGGTATCTTATGGTTTTGGATGCAATTGTAAATGGGATTGACTCCTTAATTTCTCTTTCTTCTGTCTTGCTGTTGGTGTAGAGAAATGCAACTGATTTCTGTGCATTGATTTTATATCCTGACACGTTACTGAATTCCTGTATAAGTTCTAGCAGTTTTGGAGTGGAGTCTTTTGGGTTTTCCACATATAGTATCATATCATCTGCGAAGAGTGATAATTTGACTTCTTCTTTGCCGATTTGGATGCCTTTAATTTCCTTTTGTTGTCTGATTGCTGAGGCTAGGACCTCTAGTACTATGTTGAATAGCAGTGGTGATAATGGACATCCCTGCCGGGTTCCTGACCTTAGCGGAAAAGCTTTCAGTTTTTCTCCATTGAGAATGATATTTGGGTGGGTTTTTCATAGATGGCTTTGATGATATTGAGGTATGTGCCCTCTATCCCTACACTTTGAAGAGTTTTGATCAGGAAGGGATGTTGTACTTTGTCAAATGCTTTTTCAGCATCTATGGAGAGTATCATATGGTTCTTGTTCTTTCTTTTATTGATGTGTTGTATCACATTGACTGATTTGCGGATGTTGAACCAACCTTGCAGCCCGGGAATAAATCCCACTTGGTCGTGATGAATAATCTTTTTAATGTACTGTTGAATCCTATTGGCTAGTATTTTGTTGAGTATTTTCGCATCTGTGTTCATCAAGGATATTGGTCTATAGCTCTCTTTTTTGGTGGGATCCTTGTCTGGTTTTGGGATCAAGGTGATGCTGGCCTCATAAAATGAGTTTGGAAGTTTTCCTTCCATTTCTATTTTTTGGAACAGTTTTAGGAGAATAGGAATTAGTTCTTCTTTAAATGTTTGGTAGAATTCCCCCGGGAAGCCGTCTGGCCCTGGGCTTTTGTTTGTTTGGAGATTTTTAATGACTGTTTCAATCTCCTTACTGGTTATGGGTCTGTTCAGGCTTTCTATTTCTTCCTGGTTCAGTTGTGGTAGTTTATATGTTTCTAGGAATGCATCCATTTCTTCCAGATTGTCAAATTTATTGCCGTAGAGTTGCTCATAGTATGTTCTTATAATAGTTTGTATTTCTTTGGTGTTAGTTGTGATCTCTCCTCTTTCATTCATGATTTTATTTATTTGGGTCCTTTCTCTTTTCTTTTTGATAAGTCGAGCCAGGGGCTTATCAATTTTATTAATTCTTTCAAAGAACCAGCTCCTACTTTCGTTGATTTGTTCTATTGTTTTTTTGGTTTCTATTTCATTGATTTCTGCTCTGATCTTTATGATTTCTCTTCTCCTGCTGGGCTTAGGGTTTCTTTCTTGTTCTTTCTCCAGTTCCTTTAGGTTTAGGGTTAGGTTGTGTACCTGAGACCTTTCTTGTTTCTTGAGAAAGGCTTGTACCGCTATATATTTTCCTCTCAGGACTGCCTTTGTTGTGTCCCACAGATTTTGAACCGTTGTATTTTCATTATCATTTGTTTCCATGATTTTTTTCAATTCTTCTTTAATTTCCTGGTTGACCCATTCATTCTTTAGAAGGATGCTGTTTAGTCTCCATGTATTTGGGTTCTTTCCAAACTTCCTTTTGTGGTTGAGTTCTAGCTTTAGAGCATTGTGGTCTGAAAATATGCAGGGAATGATCCCAATCTTTTGATACCGGTTGAGTCCTGATTTAGGACCGAGGATGTGATCTATTCTGGAGAATGTTCCATGTGCACTAGAGAAGAATGTGTATTTTGTTGCTTTGGGATGAAATGTTCTGAATATATCTGTGATGTCCATCTGGTCCAGTGTGTCGTTTAAGGCCTTTATTTCCTTGCTGATCTTTTGCTTGGATGACCTGTCCATTTCAGTGAGGGGAGTGTTAAAGTCCCCTACTATTATTGTATTATTGTTGATGTGTTTCTTTGATTTTGTTATTTATTGGTTTATATAGTTGGCTGCTCCCACGTTGGGGCATAGATATTTAAAACTGTTAAATATTCTTGTTGGACAGACCCTTTGAGCATGATATAGTGTCCTTCCTCATCTCTCATTATAGTCTTTGGCTTAAAATCTAATTGATCTGATATAAGGATTGCCACTCCTGCTTTCTTCTGATGTCCATTAGCACGAAGACACCTCCAGATTTAAAGTGAGGGGGTGAAGTAGAAAATATTGTTTTTAAATGGTTTATGAAAAATAAGTATATATTTTAAATGCTGAGGTAACAACTAAAACATTATTCAAGATACTGCCAAAATTACAAAAGATAAGTTAAGCCAGAGCAGAAAAACATTCAAATAACCCAAAATAAAATAATAAAAGGGAAACAAATGAACTAATAAGAGAGAAGAAAGAGAAAACATAACAAAATTAGTACTTCATAACATCAATAATTACATTTGTATAAATGATCTAAAAACACCAGTTAAAAGACATAGATTGTCAAAACATGTTCAGAAATCTGACTAAACTATGTACTATCTATAACAAACTCTCTTTCAAATTAATGATATAGGTAGGTTAAGTTAAGATGGGAAAACTTTTGTCATACAAAAGTTACTCACAGCTTGAGTGGCTATATTAATATGCAAAATAGTTCTCCAAACAAAGAAAATTGCCAATGGTGAAAAAGGAGTTTTGCATATTGACAAAAGGATTAGTTTACCAAATAGAAATAACAGTATTAAATATTACACCTAAAAATAGAACTTCAAAATATGCAAAACAAAAACTGAAAGAATTTAACAAAAAATATGTGAATCCACAATTATAATTGAAGTCTAACACTTCTTGTCACTAATAGAACTAGTAAATCAAAAATCAAAAGGATATAGGGGATTGGGAAACAAACAAACAAAAATCTTCAAGCAACTGGATCTAGTTGACATTATAAAACACCCCACCTAATAATAACAAAACATGTATTCTGTTCTTCTCAAGTGCACATGGAACACTTACTTTGGTCTGTGAAATTAAATTTAGATACATTTAAAAATTTGGAATAATATAAACTACATTATTTTACCATAATGAAAGTAACTAGGAATCAATAATAAAATATAACAGGAAGCTAGGGGCTCCTGGGTGGCTCAGTGGTTAAAAACACTGCCTTTGCCTCAGGTCATGGTCTCTGGGTCCTGGGATGGAGCCCCACATCAGGCTCTCTGCTCAGGGGAGAGCCTGCTTCCCCCTCTCTCTCTGTTTGCCTCTCTGCCTACTTGTGATCTCTCTCTCTCTGTAAAACAAATGAATGAATGAATGAATAAATAAATAAATCTTTAAAAAATATAACAGGAAACTCAATGAATATTTCAAAATATGCACAGCAAAACTGAAAGAACTGAAAGGAGAAATGAATGATTCCACAATTATAGTTGGGTCCTCTACAGTTCTCTATAAATAAAAAGAACTAGTAAAGAGAAAATCAGATTGCTACGCTTAATTTAAGCATTTGAGCACAGGCAGCCTACACATTCTTACCTTTATCTACCATCTCTCTCTCTCATAATGCCATGTCATTTTTAAACTAAAATTTCTATTATTTCCATCATTATAGCAATATGTTGTATTATTCCCATATCAGTGTATGTGTGTATATATATATATAACTCTAGAAACTATCATTTTTTTATAGTAAACCTCCAAAAAGAGTTGTCTATATTCCCTGTCTACATTAGTACTCTTGTAATTGCATATTAAACACAGTTTAATAAGGCTCAAATCCCCATAATTCCACAAAAATTGAAGTTATCCAGGTCAACCCAGGCCTTGACACCACCTAATCCAACAGTGATTCTTACTTATCACCCTCTCCTATTGGCAGCATTTGACTATGCTGATCATTCTCTCCTCCTACCTCCTGGCTGCTGCTTCTTTTCCTCCTTTTCTATTCCATGTCAGATGACTAACCTGTGAACAAGGAAAGATTCTGCTCCCCTAATATCTGTTTTTTCTAAATTTGCTCAATTTGCTACATATTCTAGTTGCTCTGGCCAAAAAATAAACAACAACCACAGCTGCATCTTGAATGTTTCTGTCATCTTTCACATGAAATTCATTAGCAAATCCAATTTGAAATTCATTTTGGATTCCACTGTTCAGCCTGTGTTCATGGCACCATCATCTTCACTTAGATGTTGCATTAGTCTATAAGGAATTCCTTTCTTATATCCTTGTTTCCATATCTACAAACTGTATTTTCCACATTTTATGCTGTGATCTTTAAAAATTGAGGTTAGATCATGTCATGTCTCTGTGGCTCTCTTCTCATGGTAAAAGCCAAAGAACTTCCCTGTCAAGCAAGTTTCTATATAATTCTTCCCCTACTGACAATCTGTCTTCAGTTCCTTCTCCTAGTTCACTCACCAACACCATTCCAGCCACAGTGGTTATACTCTTCTTTCAATGCATCAAGAATGTTCCAGTTTCAGGTCCTTTGTAACTGCTCATCTTCTATCCCACTGTGCTTTTCCACAGTTGTATCTCTGTCTTTCACTTGCAATCCTATTAAAAACACTATCTGTCATCATTTTATGACCCTTAACCTTTAACCCATTTTTTCTCATTCTAGTACTTTATACCACTTAGCATATTATATATGTGTTTATTTATTCATGTACTGTTTTCCTCCAGTAAAGTGAAGCATTATAAATACAGGACATTTTTTCTTTTTTTCTGTTTTCTTTCTTTCTTTCTTTCTTTTTTTAAATTGAGATGGAATTGGAATATAACTTTGTTCCAGTATCAGGTATACAACATAATGACTATATATATATATATATATATATATATATATATACACATATATATGTATATATATATAAAATAAGAATGATCATAATAAATCTACTTAACATCCATCATTGTACATAGTTATATTTTTTTCTTCATGATAACTGTTAAGATCTACTGTTAAGATAACTGTTAAGATAAGATGTACTTTCTTAGCATCTTTCAAATGTATACTATAGTACTATATTATCAACTACAATCATGATGCTGTGCATTATATTTCTGTGGCTTCTTTATTTTATGAATGGAAGTTTATACTTTTGACTATCTGTCTTTTTTGTTGTTGTTATCTGTAGTATCCCCATTATTGAAAGTAAAGACTGGCATGTAATAGATATTTGACAAATGAATAAGAAAATATCAAAGTAACCATTGTTTCTGAAACTTAGAGAATGAATATCAAAAGGAATAGTGGTTGACATATGGAAGAAGAACAAAGACAATAAAAAGCCACTCCCTGACTTGAGGAAGACATGACATGAACTGAGTTAGACTGGTAAGGGTTCACTTTGTGTACAGCGGAAAGAATGAGTTTTAGGAAAAACAGATTAGAAAAAAGTGAAGAGATGAGTGAATGGTTTAATTAAAAGAGAATTTTGGCCTACATATGCACAGTAGTTGATTCCAGCATTGACAACAGAGGGTTTGGTGGTGCAATTCATCAAAAACAGATATGTCCTCAGGCTTCCAAGAAGGCAGTTTAATAGGGGCATCTAAAGAAGAGTGCTGGGATGTCTAGGTGGGAAGCTAGAGTATGGTGTCTAAAAACAAAAGATCAGATGAAATTATTTAGATGAGGGGCGCCTGGTTGGCTTAGTTGGTTGGGCAACTGCCTTCGGCTCAGGTCACGGTCCCGGAGTCCCGGGATCGAGTCCCGCATCAGGCTCCCAGCTCCATGGGGAGTCTGCTTCTCCCTCTGACCTTCTTGCTTCTCATGCTCTCTCTCACTGTCTCTCTCTCAACTAAATAAATAAAAATCTTTAAAAAAAAAAAGAAATTATTTAGATGAATATAGATAACAGTACAACATATAAGCTTAGGTATTTGAATAGGGCCCAATAAACAACAGTAACAGCAATAAAAGGAGTAGCCAAAAGTATAAAAATATTAGCCATAATATGGTATAATAGTATTATCAAAGAAGTCAATAGAAACCAATAGAAGTATAGTGTTTCAAGATGGAGAAAAACAGTTCTAGAAAGAAAGTATGTTGGTTAAGAATATAGAGGTAGCTATTAATTTCATAAGTTTTCATTGACATGGTACAAAAGAGTATATTACACTTCGGACTGCACTAAATTTTATGAAAGAAGATAAAGTTACCAAGCTGATATACTCTAGTGGACAACACAGACATTAAGTAATTGATTGCAAATAAATCATTTTATAATTTATACTTTTAAAAGATGCCATTATACAATCATTTGACTAGGCAGTCTTCATTCAAGGGATTGATTCTACAGATATATTTGTACATACAAAATATATAGAGGGTTATTTATTGTACCATCATTGATTACATCATTATGTCTGATAACAAAATAATGTTGAAACAGGATGCTTGTCCACAGGAGACTGATAAATAAGTTAGATTATGTCAGTAAAGCTTCTGTGTAGCTGAAATATGAATGAGCAATGCGTTTATGCCCTAATATTAATTGATCATGATGATACACAGACATAAAATCTGTATAGATATAAAAGAGCTGAGTACTGAATATTATTAATAATATTACACCATTGGATCTCCCACATACAGCTGTGGGGACCTGAGAAATTTCTAGAAATTTCATGATTTACTTGACAAATGCATATTCATATATATATTGTTTTTCCTTCTTTAATTCTGAGCTCCTTTAAAAAGTAGTAATAGTAATAATATGGCACCATTAGTATAAAAAGCATAAAAAGAGTATATATTTTGACTTGAATATATATAACATACTTTTAGAATTTTCTTCAATACACTGGGATATATATATTTTTTTTAATTTGGACTTGAGGGCACAAGGATGGGGACTAGATGTTTACAATGTATTGTTTTATAAATTTTACATTTGATAACATGAAATATATCACAATAAACATACAAAATAAACATTTTAAAATGATAATTTTAAGAAGGGGGTATAGAATTCTTTGTGTTCATTTCCCTTTCCTGTTTTTATTATTTTTTTAAACAGTAGTCTAAAACATTGGAGACAATATAAGGCAATATATACCCTTGCAGGAGGTAGGAAGAGAACCACCAGTCATGAATACTTGTAATTATATCCTCTTCCCCTACCTCATCATTACAAATTATTTATAATGAGTCTCTGGTCACTGATACTGATATAATGCATCATATCCTTAGGTCAAAAAAATTAACAATAAATAGGCTCAGAAATATCTTTAGAATAAAACATAAATCACTTCTTAAATTGAGGTCAATAGTAGTAACAGTTAAATACATATTCTGAAGATCATTTCTTTGTATTACAAAGATCATTGCTTTGTATTACAATTACTGCTTTGTATTACATTGCTTAGCCAATGTAAGTCTTATAATTTGTTTCATCTGTAAATAATTTAATACCTAATATCACTCAGTTTGTTTTTACTAAATATGTAGATAAGTAAATTCAATAGTATTAAGTGTAATATAAACTTAATAGCTCTACACATTTAGCAAATTTTAAATGTTGTCTGCAGGATTCAGAAAACTGTATCTTACATTTAAAATATGTATTTGCTGAATGAGCATGGATTTTCAACTTGATATATGAACACTCAATAGTTCAACAGCTCTCTTCACAGAGTGGTTGGAAGAAATGTAAGATTAAGTTTTGAGCTTCTGTTATAGAAGTGGTCACTTTAGTATAAGGACCTCCAACTGAAAGTAACAATCAAATCTTCATCCATTTACTACAATAGTGTAAGCAAGAGGCCACGAAGAGAAGTAGGAATGTTTCATTTTCCCCCTTGGACCTGTATTGGCACAGTGTCAGTCAAATGACATGTAGTATAAATGGGGGTAAACCCCTCACTGTTGAAGAACCTTGAATAAAAAGTTTCTGCCATTTCATGGACCTGGGGGGTCTGAGGGAGGGAGAAATAAAAGAGCTGGGAGGGGAAAAGTACTGAGTCACAGTGGAGAAATACCTTAGTCAAGACCTTACCCCAAAACATCTAAGCAAGGCTAGCAACAAAGACATGTGTATGAACATGGCAGGCCATGGAAGGAGGGACTTGGAGGAGGAGTTTAGGGCTGGGTCCTGGTCTGTACCTCTCTCTAAAAAAACTGTAATGCTCTGGGTGGGCACTAAGTCTAATGGGGAAGGCTGCTTTCCCCTTTAAGACTTGCCAGCCAAAGCCTTGTGATAGCCTGTGGTTGGCCTTGAAAGATTCTATATACAATTTGGCCTGGAAATGAACTGTTTAATAATTAATATATAACCATATTTCTGAAATTGTAAAACATTTTTTATTTCAGTCACACATATTAGTAATGCAATTAAAAGCATAAATGTCCAACCAGTATTTTCTTATACAGAGAAAATAATCCATAAAATATTTAAACCCGAGAAAAATGTTATTTTGCCCTTGCTTTAACCTCTTATAGGTGAATCCTAGAAAGATTTTAATATTAACTAGAAAATAAATTGTTAATATAGTAACAATGTGAAATAGTTAGAAATGCTAATTATACTTATTAAAATGCAGAGGAAACTTTCTTTTTTGGGAACAATGAGTATTGGTAGATGTAAATATGATTCGACATCCAAATTTCCAGGGAAATTTGAAGTGACTCTATGAGTGGGTTGTACATGATGATATTTAAGCTTTTAAATATTTCTAATATAATTTGGTTTTGATTTATTTAATCTTCACGGTATTATGGATGTCTGAGTCTACTTGGAAATTGTCTTTGGCTTCCTCAAACAGTAGCAGATGGACTATTTGCATAAGTAGGATGCTTTGTGTAGGCCTGTATTTTTTTGATGCCTCTAGATTTATGACACCAAGTAATGTTGTATGCAGATGGAAGAAAATCTGATGATGTAATGGATGTCAGATAAAAAAATAAAAGAATTACGTTTCCTTTAAAAATAGTAAATATTTTTACACTTACTTTGGCATATATTTGGATATGTGAATTGATTGTTTCATTCGTGTGCATATAAATCTGAAGTAGAAAGTTTTTTAAGTAAATAAATGTCTTTAATGTCTAGAAAAAATTTGTTTCAGTATTCCTGATTTTATTCAACTTTAGTAATATGTTTGAATTCTTTAGTAACTGTGTATTAGTTTTCACTATAAGGTTACGGATATAATTTGCCAACCCTATAATTATATATCAATATAAATAATTTGAAGTAAATATGACATATGTAATTTTTAGAATGTAAAATAATTATATACCTTTTGGTATGAAAATGCTTTCAGAGTAAAGAAAGTTGGGAAATGAGTTCCCATTTAAAATATGATACCCATTTATTTTATGAATGTTCAACACATTTAAATCTAGTATTTCAATTAGAGACATGAAGCATAGTGAAATGAGCACTAGCTTTGACTCAGGTATTCGTGGGTTCAAATCTGTATCCTATATTTACATTGCTAAACAGAGACAAATTAATTAGTTCAGTTTCCTCAGTAGAATTTAAATGAGTAATAAAACCACCAAATAATTACATTGGAATATTGTAATTATATATTCATTTATATATGTGTATGCATGTATATGCAGTTATATAGACATATACACCTATTATATATTCATATATATGATTTGTGTGTGTATGTGTGTATGTATGCATCTCTGGTACTAAATATACAAATAAAACTAACAACCCTTTTTCAGAAGGTGGTAGAGAAAGAAATAAGGTAGGCAGACATGTAGGATATTATGGAGAACAGATGAGAAGCAATCTAAACTGAGTGAAGCATTTTGGGGAAAACATGAGGATTGGATATGGCCAAAATCCAGTAAACTTTATAGAAATTTCTATAAATAGCATATCTCAAGATAGGCACAAGAATAAAATGAAAAATAAAGACTGTGTCAAAGGGGAATATAATTCAATCATGCAGGAAGCATAAAGATACAGAAGAATGAAACAAAATTATGTAAATGGGAAAGAAGTCTTTCTCATTGTTGATGATTAAGCATGCAAGAAAGAGAAAAGATGAGGGTGTAGATGAATAGCAGATTTTGTGTCATGGAAGGATCTTTGAACTTTGGTGGGACAATGACTATATTAATCAACTTTTTTTTTAGAAAATTACTTCTAGAAGGTAAGTGGATAATGGATTTAATGGGTTAATATTGGAAGCAGGAAAATGAATCAGCTGATTATTATCATTTTTAGCAGACAGGTGATAGAATTCTGAACAAAATATAATGTAGATAGAATATAGATAGAAAAAATAGGAAAACATAAAAATATAAAGTATTACAATGTATCCCTTAGTATAGTTTAAAATCTCACATTCTATATATTTTTGATACTCTAAACAGCAAGTGCAGTGATGTATTATGTTTCTACACTGAATAATTGAGTAAGACTTAAAATATACTTTTATATATACTTGTATTTTAGAATCTGGTCAAATATGTCAGATTTTAGACAAACTCTCTATATATCCCCACCCATCTATTTCTGTGTTTGTGTTTCTTATCATTTCTCCCTCTATGGAAAATATAAATTCAAATCTTAATAACTTTTCTGCAATGCATTTTGAACAATGTCTATTCAAGGCGCTTTGCCCTTTTTTTAAGTTGTTTTTGTTGTTGTTTTATTTTTTTGGTGTTGAGTAATATTAGTTCTTTTTAATTTGGATATTAACTACCTATTAGGTACATCACTTGTAAATATCCTCTCCCATTCAGTAGGTTGTCTTTTTGTTTTGTGTTTTGTTGTTTGTTTGTTTGTTTTTTTAAGATTTTATTTATTTATTTGACAGAGAGAGCGATCACAAGTTGGCAGAGAGGCAGGCAGAAAGAGGGGGGAAGAAGGTTTCCTGCTGAGCAGAGAGCCTGATGGGGGCCAATCCAAGGACCCTGAGATCATGACCTGAGCCAAAGCAGAAGTTTAACCCACTGAGCCACCCAGGTGCCCCTGTGTTTTTGTTTTCTTGATAGCCCTCTTTGCTTTGTAAAGTGCTTTTATTTTGGTGTAGTTCTACTAGTTTATTTTTACTTTTATTTCCCTTGCCTGAGGAGACACACCTAAATATGTTGCTAAAGTCGATGTTCTCTTTTAGAAGTTTTATAGTTTCAGGTCTCAAATTTAGGTTTTTAATACATATTCAGTGTTTTGTTTTGTTTGTTTGTTTGTTTGTTTTGGATATGGTGTAAGAAAATGATCCAATTTCATACTTTTGTGTGTAACTGCCCATCTTTACTAACATTATTTATTGAAGAGACTGTATTTTTCCTATGGTGTATTCTTGCCTCCTTTGTTATAGATTAATTGACCATATTAAGTGTAGATTTATTTCTGGGCATTCCATCCTATTCCATTAGTCTCTGTGTGTGTGTGTGTGTGTGTGTGTGTGTGTGTGTGTTTTGTGCCAGTATCATACTGCTTTGATTACTATATCTTTGTAGTATATCTTAGAAATATGAAACTGTGGGGGCACCTGGGTGGCTCAGTGGGTTAAGCATCTGCCCTTGGCTCGGGTCATGGTCTTAAGGTCCTGGGATCAAGCCCCGCATTGGGCTCTCTGCTTGGCGGGGAGCCTGCTTCCTCTTTGCCTGCCTCTCTGCCTGCCTGTGACCTTTGTCTGTCAAATAAATGAGTAAAATCTTCAACAAAAAAAAAAAAGAAATATGAAACTGTGATACCTCCAATTTTGTTCTTCATTCTTAAGGTTTTTGAGGGTAATTGGAATCTCTTGTGATTCCACATAAATTTTAGGATTATTTATTCTAATTTTGTGAAAAATGGTTTTGGTAGCAATAGCATTAACTCTGTAGTTTACTTTGTGTAGTATGGAAATTTTGACCATATTATTTTTTTTAATCCATGAGCATGAAATATTTTTCCATTTGCCTATGTCATCTTCAGTTTCTTTGAGCAATGTTTTATGGTTTTCAGTGTATAGATCTTTTTTTAACTTCCTTGGTTACATTTATTTCTAGGTACTTTTCATTTTGTTGAAAATGTAAATTGAATTTTTTTCTTGACATTTCTTTCTGCTACTTCATTATTAACATATAGAAATGCAACAGACTTCTCTATGTTAATTTTGTATCCTATAACTACTAAATTAATTTATTAGTTCTCATAGCTATTTTGTGGAGTCTTAAGGGCTCTCTATATATAATATCATGCAATTAATGACACTTTCACTTCTTCCTTACCATTTTAGATGATTTTATTTCTTTTTCTTGTCTGATTGTTGCAGCTAGGACTTCTAGTACTATGCTGAATAAAAGTAGTAAGAGTGGATAACCTTGTTTGCCCCTGATCTTAGAATAAAAGCTCTCTTTTTTTAACCATTGGGTATGATCTTAGCTGTGAGATTTTTATATATGGCTTTTATTATGTTGCGGTATATTCTGTCCAAAGTCACTTTTTTAAGAGTTTTTATCATGAAAGGACATTGAATTTTATCATCTCTTCTTGGATCAGTTGAGATGACCATATGATTCTTATCTTTATTAATACAATGTGTCATGTTGATTGATTTGTGAATATTGAACATAAAGGAGAATTTGATAGTAATAATCCCACTTGATTATGGTCAATGTACCTTTTAATGTATTGTTGAATTCAGTTTGCTAATATTTTGTTGAGGATTTATGCATCTATGTTCATTAGGGATATTGGTCTGTAGTTTCCTTTCTCTGCAGCATCTCTGTCTAGTTTTGGTATTGAGGTAATTCTGGCCTTGTAAAGTAAATTTGGAAATTTTCCTTCCTCTTCTGTTTTGGAAAATTTTGAGAATAAGTGTCAGCTTTTCTTTAAATGTTTCGTAGAATTCATCTGTAAAAATTTTTGGAATTGTGTTTGTTGGTAGTTTTTTTGTTTACTGATTCAGTTTTGTCACGAGTAATCTTTTCAATTTTATTTTCCTTTCTGATTCAATTTTGTAAGATTATTTGTATCTAGAAATTATCCATTTCTTCTAGGTTGTCCAATTTGTTGGCATATGATTTTTCATAGTATTCTCTCAAATATTTTGTATTTCCATGTTGTAGGTTGTTGCTTTTTCTTTCATTTATGATTTATTTAGGCCTTTTTGTCTTGATAATCATGGCTAATGATTTATCAATTCTTTTAATCTTTTAAAAATTAGCTCTTGTTTTCATTGATATTTTCTATTTTTTTAATTCTAAATTTATTTTTTCTCTGATCTTTATTATTTCCTTCCTTCTACTGAGAGGTGTGTTTTTTTGTATGTTTGTTTGTTTTTTGTTTTGTTTTGTTTTGTTTTTTACTTTGGGCTGTTCCTTTTTGTTGTTTGTTACTTTAGGTATAAATTAAGATTGTTTGTTTGAGATTTTTCTTGTCTCTTGAGGTAGACCTGTTATGTTATAAATCTCCCTCCTAGAAACTGCTTTCAATGCATCCCAAATATTTTGGACTATTGTGTTTCATTTTCATTAGTTCCCATGTATTTTTTTTTTATTATTATCTTTTCGATTTCTTCATTGACCCATAGTTTATTTAGTGGACTATTTTTTAGCTTTTTTTTTTTTTAAGATTTTATTTATTTTATTTGACAGAAATTACAAGTAGGCAGAGAGAGAGAGGAGGAAGCAGGCTCCCCGCCGAGCAGAGAGCCTGATGCGGGGCTCAATCCCAGGACCCCGGGATCATGACCTGAGCCAAGGCAGAGGCTTTAACCCACTGAGCCACCCAGGTGCCCCTATTTTTTAGCTTTTAAATCTTTGTGTTTTCTCCTTTATTTTATTTTATTTTTTCCTCATAGTTGATTTCTAGTTGTGGTCAGCAAAGATGCTTGATCTCATTTCAGTCCTCTGAAATTTATTGAAAACTGATTTTCAGCCCAATATGTGATCACCCTAGTAAATGTTTCATGTGCACTTTGAAAGAATGTGCATTCAGATGTTTTTGAATGGAAGTTTCTGGATATACCTGTTAAGTCCATCCAGTCTAATGTGTTGTTTTAAACCACTGTTTCCTTGTTGGTTTTCTGTCTGGATGATCTATACTTTCATGTAACTGGGGTCTTAAAAGTCTCCTGTTATTGTTGTATTACTATCAAGTTCCCCCTTCATGTTTGTTAATGTTTGCTTTATGTATTTTGGTCCTCCTATATTGTATATGTAGATACTTAAAATTGTTATATCCTCCTGTTGGATTGATCCCTTTATCATTATGCAAATGTCCTTTGTCTCTTGCTACACTCTTTGTTTTAAAGTATATTTTGTCTGGGGCCCCTGGGTGGCTCAGTGGGTCAAAGTATATTTTGTCTAATATAAGTATTCTTACTCCAGGTTCTTCCATTTTATTTATTTATTTTTTTGCTTCCGTTTGCATGGAATATCTTTATCCATGTCTTCACTTTTAGTTTATATCATCTTTATGTCCAAGTGATTCTTGTAGGCAGCACATAGATGGTCTTGTTTTTTGTTTTGTTTGGTTTGTTTTTGTTTTTGTTTATATCCATTCCATCACCCTATGTCCTTTAATTAGAGCACTAAGTCCATTTACATTTATTGATAGATATATACTTACTGCCATTTTGTTACTAACTTTCTGGTTGTTTTGTAGTACTCAGTTCCTTTCTTCATCTTTTGCTCTTTCCTTGTGACTGATGACTTTAATGTTATGCTTGGGTTTCTTTCTTTTTTTCTGTATTTATCACGTTTTTGGCTTGAGGGCTCATCTGTAATATCCTATGTGTATGAAAGTTTATATTAAGTTGTTAGTCATTTTAGTTTGAGCACATTTCCGTAGAACTTTTTTACTTCTACTCTCCATGCTTTATGTGTAGATTTTCATATTTTATGCCTTTATTTTGTGAAGGCCTTTAATTAATTTTTAGATATAATTGATTTTACTACATACTAGCTTTATAAGTGTTTGATCTACTCCCTTAACTGTATCTTTGCTTTTACTTGTGAATTTTTTTCTTTCACAATTTTCTTCTTATTATGTCTTTCCTTTTCCACTAAAGAAGTACCTGTAACATTTCTTGGTTTAGTGGTGATGAATTTCTCTAATTTTTGTTTTCCTGGGAAACTTTTTATCTCTCTTTCAATTCTGAATAATTGCTGGGTAGAGTATTCTTGGTTGAAGTTGTTGTTTTTTTTTAATTTAGCACTTTAAATATATCATTGCATTCTCTTCTGGCTGTTAAGTTGCTGCTGAAAAATCAGTTGATAGCCTTCAGGGGTTTCCTTTGTATGGAGTCATTTCTCTCTCTTTGTTTTAAAAATTCTCTCTTTATTTTTAACTATCATGCTTTGTTTTGTTTTGTTTTGTTTTTTAAGACTTTATTTATTTATTTGACAGATAGAGATCACAAGCAGGCAGAGACACAGACAGAGAGAGGGAGGAAGCAGACTCCCTGCTGAGCAGAGAGCCCGATGAGGGGCTTGATCCCAGGACCCTGAGATCATGACCTGAGCCAAAGGCAGAGGTTTTAACCCACTGAGCTACCCAGGCACCCCTAACTATTGTCTTTTTAATTGTTATGTGTCTTGGTGTGGACTTCCTTGGGTTCATCTTGTTTGAGGCTCTCTGTGATTCCTGGACCTGAATGTTTATTTTCTTTCTCCGGTTAGGGAATTTTCAGCTATTATTTCCACAGATAAGTTTTTCTTCCCCCTTCTCTCTGTCTTCTTTTTGTGTGACCCATATAATGTGAATGTTAGTTTACCTGATGTTTTCCAAGAGATCTCTTTACCTATCTTTTACCTAAAAAAATTCATTTTTATTTATTTATGTTTTCTTTATGCTGTTCAGCTTGGATGTTTTCTATTACACTGTCTTCAGACACTGATTTGTTCTTTATCATCCCCTAATCTCGTTGCTTCCTCTAGGGTATTTTTCATTTTGGTTTTTTATTCCTATTATTATTATTATTTTAATCTCTTTGTTGAAATTCTCATTGAGTTCACCTACTCTTTTGTCCAGTCTGGTGATCATCTTTATGACCATTACTTTGAACTCAATATCAGATAGATTTTTTTTTCTCTGTTTAACTTTTTATTTCTGAGGGTTTTGTCTTATTTTTCCATTTGGAGCATATTCCACTATCTCCTGATTTTACTTGACTTTCTATGCTTGTTTCTATAAATTAAACAGAATAGCTGCTTCTAAACTTGAAGGAATGGACTTGTATAGGAAGTCTCTTTTGTAGACTTTGTTTGCCTGGAAGCTTTAATTGGTTGGCTGGAACCGTGGTGAGCATAACATGCAAGTCCCTCAGTATTTCAAACTGGGGACACCTTGGTGTAAGAGCTGAAATTAAAGTGGGCACAAGTGGGACAGGAGTCCTAGGGCTGAACACAAAGAAGGAACCCTGGCAGAGTAGTTAAAGCTTGAAGTGGTTGCAAGTTGCCAGTTTCTGGTTGTTTCTCCAAAGGGACATCTGTAGCAGTGTTTGGAGCCAAAGGAGGCATAAGCCAGGGGTTCCTTGGGTGCTCCACACCAAAACTGTTTGGTGCAATACCTGGACCTGAATTGGGTACAGGTTGGGGAGTCCTGGGGTTCTCTGTGCTGGGACCCTGGCAGCACATGTATCACTGAAGCAGGTACAGGTAGGAAGTCCTGAGGCATTTCATGGAGGAAGCACTCTAGCAAGTCACCTGCAGCTGAAGTGAGTGTTGGCCTGGGGTATCCCAGGGTGTTTTGTGCCTGTGAAACCAGGTGAGATAACTGAAACTATAGTGGGCACTGTCCAGGGTGTCCCAGTATGATCTGTACTGGGGCTGTCTTATGGGGATAGATGGGACTAGTATGGACTAGGGGCTCAGGATTGACTGAGGCAGCACGCCAACTCTGGCATCCAGACCCTGCTACTGTTAGTGCTATCAAGGTGTAAGGGAAATGAAAACCACAGCACTCTGGATTGAGTTCCCCTGCAGTTTGGCAGAGGGCAAGTTTCTTTATATTTCTTTATATTCTAGTTGTCCTTTTAAACATGACTTTTTTTTTTTTAAATTTCTGTGCCCCAAGGCAGATAAATCTGCTCCCAGCCCCCCAGTGCTCAGTGCTCAGTGTTGCAGGTGAGGGTTCTCTTCATAACAGTGTCTCTGTCTTTCCTGCTTTGTGCGATTCTCTATCCTTTCTTGTGCAGAAGCTTTTTATTCAGCACTTAGTTATTCTTCATGATGAATTGCTATGTAGAGACGTGAAGAGTCAGTGTGTTTGTGGAGGAGGTGAGTTCAAGCACACATCTGTATCTTTAACAGCCTTGCCAGACAATTTTGATGCACAAAATGAGAAATACCACTCAAAGCAACTCATCTGATCTTACTGTGCCTCTCTGTGTTCCTTGTCATCATTATAAACATTCCTAATAATCATTGAACAATTTCTGTTGATTTTTTAAAGATTTTTGAGATGTAATTGACAAATAATATTGTGTAAGTTTAGGGTGTATGTAAAATGTGTTGATTCAATACATTTATATATTGCAAAATGATTGTCATCATAGCATTAGCTAATACCTCTATCATGTCACATATTTATTTATTTTTTTGGCGAGAACATTTAAGATTTAGTCTCTTAGCAATCAGTGCTACAAGATTTTTTACTATAATCACAATGCTGTACATTAAATCTCCAGAATCTATTCATCATCTAACTCAAGTTTGTATCCTTCAGCCAACATCTTCACAGTTCCTCCACCCCTTAACCTCTGGTAACAATCATTCTATTCTGTTTCATTTGACTTTTTCAGATTTTGCATATAAGTGATACCAGCTAGGATATGTGTTTCTTGAACTTATCTAAGTTAGCATAATACTTCCAAATTTCATCCATATATTCAAAAATGTCAAGATTTCTTTCTTTCTCATTTCCTGTATAACTTCTTGGGGATATAAGTTTTGGAAGGGTTTTTTTTGTTTATTTGTTTGTTTCATTTTGTTTTGTTTTGTTTTAGAGAGGGAGTCAGGGGAGGGGCATAGAGAGGGGGGAAGAGAGAATCAAGCGAGCTCCATGCCCAGTGCAGCACCCTGTGTGGGGCTGATCTCACAACCCTGAGTTCCTGGCCTGAGCCAAAATCAAGAGTTGGATGCTTAAGCAACTAAGCCACCCAGGTGCCCCATAGGCTTGGATATATTGTGATAGACCTTTGCAAATGATTTAAAAATATTACAGAATTAAAGATTATTTTTTTATAATTTTAATTGTTATGACACAAAATTTATTTTCAAAATTAGATTTCAGGCAAATCAGCTATTAGTCTGGTAGACTCTTCTTTGTTACTCAGAATGATTGTGAAGACTCTCTGTGTTCTGAGAAGCAGAAGACATTTAGAAATATTCTTTCTCATATTCAATCTTTTCTTACCATGTTAAGTGGTAAAGTGGGAAATTGTACAGCAGAATATGGATAGGGGCAGATAAATGTTTTTCTTTTTCTTTTTAATATAGTTAATATACAATATTACATTAATTTCAAGGCAGGTAGATTTTCATTACATGCAGTAATAAACCACATATCTATATAACTAGTGATGAATTCAGTCCCTTCAGAAATTGGCAAAGTGAACCAGTTCTATGTAAGGGAATCATTTTTCACCAGTGTCTAAATAAGGATTAATAATAACTTTTTAATAATTAAGAACATTTAATATGAGATTAATAACAGAAAAAAAAACATTACATAGAGCCAAAGTAATTTGGCTGTATATGAGCACTTATTTTCCATATTTAGTATTTGTTTTTAAAATTCATGATTTTTATAGTCAAATTAATTAAAATTACTTAAAGCAAACCATGTAATATCCATGATATAAAATATTATATCATGAATATTATTAAGATTCTATGTATATCTTATTCTTCATATTTGAAAAGGATTTTAACAATTTAAAATCAAATTATAAAATTTAAAGGATAGTTACCATTTTGCATTTGAAAGTATTTGGCCTTACGTCTGGCCTACAATTTTTTTTTTCTACAAATAAAAGTTTTATTAATATTGCATGTCTCATTTTTAGAAATTCAAGTATATTTATTTATTTTTATATTTTACACAGATATTCTGGAGCATTTTTTTCCCAACCTCAAACATTTTCTCCTAATGGATAAAAAGTGGGTAAATTTATAACAGACATATTTTTGTATTTTGTCGTGTACACACACACATTTATACACAAACACACAAATGTTCCCCAAAACAATCTCACCATTGACACATGGCAGTAATTCAGAAGTGAAGCGATTTTTGTTGCTGTGTTTTATCAGACATGTAAACAGCCTTCATTTAGCTCTATCAGAGCTGCTTCTATTGCAGTTGATGTGTAGTTGGCATGAATAATTTTCCTTTTTAAAACCCTAATTATAACACACAACTTCTAATAAGCATATGAAATGCAAAATATTCTGGGCCAATGAACACAATATTTTTGTGAAGTCCAACTAGTTCCAAGCAGTTATCAAAAGGTAAATCTTATGCCAAGGGGTATACACATATTAGCTTGCTTAAAATATATTTAGTCTTTAAACCATTTCAAAGAATATCACTTTTTTGACTTATAAATTTTATCTTTAAATTAACATTTTGTATTATAATTAAATTTTAGGGTTAAACAAAAAACAATATGGTAGACTTAGGTTAGTTTGTTTATTTTTTCTAAGTGCCTCTAGGAGGAATGTATGATAGATCATTATCAGGCAAACACAATTATTTGCAACTGATTATTTTCACTCCTCTTATTTGTTCTTACATCCATACATGGTTGCTTATCACATTGACCCATTCACCATTGCTGAATGTTCAAAAATATTCTTCAAGATATTTGAATTCAAGAGAGCATCAATCAATAAATCAAGCAAAATTCTGGCTCATTTTTTTTACCTTTTAGATAAACATTAGAATTTCAATCTCAACACGTTCATGTTGAATATTAAGAAATAACAAACAGATTACATTGTCACTATTGCATAGTTTAATTCTATATTCAAACATACCATAAAAAAGCAAACCTAAGACAATTATCATTAAAAAAAAAAGTACCATTTTTACACAATGCACTCTTACCATACATAAAGAACTTTAATTCTGCTAAAATTTTCTAGATTCTGAAAAATGAATTTTTTGTATCAGTTTAATATAGTTTTATCATAGAAAGGCAATTTTAATTTCAAGGTAGAATAATGAGGCTGGTAAAGACTACGTTTCTGTTGTGTTAAATAATTAATTTGTGTCTAATTATACATGATATGCTAATGAAATATGAATTCTGAAAGCATCAAAAAGAAGATGCAGAGTATTAACCCTCATTTAATTATAGGGTACCTTTATTTTTTTTATTTATTTTTTTATTTTTTTATTTTTTTTTAAAGATTTTATTTATTTATTTGTCAGAGAGAGAGTGAGTGAGAGCGAGCACAGGTAGACAGAGTGGAAGGAAGAGTCAGAGGGAGAAGCAGACTCCCTGTGGAGCAAGGAGCCCGATGTGGGACTCGATCCCAGGACGCTGGGATCATGACCTGAGCCGAAGGCAGCTGCTTAACCAACTGAGCCACCCAGGCGTCCCATAATTATAGGGTACCTTTAAACAGCACTGCATAGTAATTTTACTTCAGTACATGCAATGCCAATCACAATATCAAAATTAACCCCAATAATAAGATTGAATGAGATTTTCTGTAAAGATTTCCACATTCCAGGGCACATGGTTGGCTCAGTGTGTTAGGCCTCTGCCTTCCTCTCACAGGGTGGTCTCAGGGTCCTAGGATGGAGCCCCACATCAGGCTCTGTGCTCAGCAGTGATCCTGCTTTCCCCTCTCTCTCTGCCTGCTATTCTGCCTACTTGTAATCTCTCTGTCAAATAAACAAATAAAATCTTAAAAAAAAAAAAAAAACCCACATTCCTTTGGTGGTGAGTCAGATCTGTTAAAGTTATTTTAAATTCAGTTTTCACCATAATATTTATCACTTAAATACTTACATATTATAAATCAAACATAATATTTAATTCCATAAAAAAGCTTGAAAATTTACTGAAATACACACACAGAAAAGACTGATGTTTTGAGAAAATAATTAAAACATTCTAACCAAATGACATTTAATCCCAAAGCATGGATATTTCAAGTCTTGACAGCATACTTAATTTGGTTACTTGACCTTTATATTCATGAATAATTGTATATAATCAATGGAGAATTTTAAAAAATGATAAATTTATATGATCTTACTTTGAGAAAATATTTTTTCTCTCTCCCTCCCTAAATCATAAGGCACTTGGATTGAAATTGTAAAGAACTTTTGAGTCTCCACACTCTATCTTTTTCATTAAGTCCTTCTTAGCTAGTATTAGTCATTTTTTCACTAGTGATTCAAAGTCAGAAATTAATTGTACACATTTCAGATCACTTAATGGAAAGAACAAAATAATGAGCCACTCACATAACCTGATTAATGCTACAAAATTATCTAATATTGCTGTAGAAGTAGCTGAAGAAATTGACAAAATTCACCTATTAAAAGTTGGAATGTGGTTTTATGATTAAAGAAATAAACCTTTCAAAGGAACAGAATTAAATTCACCTGTTATGTCCCTTTAGTGCAATATATCCTGTGATATTGATGTATTTTTTAAAACTCCACTGGCATGACTGTGAGACCAATGCCAGTGAAAAATCTGATTGCAGTGTAACCTCCATTTCTCCTACAGTTTTGGAGTTTTAATACCTACCATATTAATTCTACCTCTAACCATCTACTGGCAAATTAAATAACACATGAAAGAAAGATGTTATCAAATACTCTTAGCAGGGAGATGTTTGTTTTCCTAAAGTATTATTTTCTCATTCAAACAAAATGTTAAGTTCTATAATTGTTTTTGCTAGATTAAAATTGGAAATGATAAATATCAAGGAATGCTATTACTACACTCTTAAATGCAGCTAAGAACAAAAATTTCTTCCAAACACAGGATACAAGTGGTAATTTTTTAGAATATAACATTTATTCTGTATGCAGTTATTAAACTACACTCCTGAAAAGTGTATTCTAAATATTACCATACTCACACATAGTACCAATTAGATTAAGAAGCCCTGGTTTCTGTTTAACCTGCGGTATGTCTTAAGAAAAAGTTCAAGTCTCACTCCTCTAAAGACTCACATTTAATGCTGAATATGGGATGGGGTTGTATCCTCTGTATCCTTTTTCTTCAGTTTCTGTCATCACTGCCATTATCATATATATGATCTTTATCTTCAGAAAAGCCAAGTGAATAAGTTTTATGATTTATATTATATATATGAGGAATCTCATAGAAATTTTGCTTTTATATATCTTTCAGATGGAACTTATTCCCACAATACATGATCTGCAAAATAAGGTTTGGCCAACTAAGACTTCTTTGCAGTTGCTGAAAGAAGAGCAAAGGACATACTTCTTTATGGCCATATTTGTTTAAGAAAAAGAGAAAATAAAATAAGCTAAATACAGGTTAAGGATCTGCCTTTGGCTCAGGTCTTGATCTCAGGGTCCTGGGATTGGGTTGCACATTGGACTCTCTGCTCAGCAGGGAGTCTGCTTCTGTCTCTCCCTGACTTGCACTCTCTCAATCCTCTCTTTCCGTCTCAAATAAATAAATCATCTTTAAAAAAAAAAAAAAAAAAAAGGAGGAAGGAAGAAAGGAAGAAAAGAGAGAAAGAAAGAAAAAGAAAATAAGCCAAATAGCTTCAGGTAATAATGAAAGGCCTGGATATTGAGCTAGCATTAATGGGTCCATGTGAATGGATTTGTGGAAGGAAGAGAATATTCTTCAAGGGTTATCCCTGACTACGGAGGTGAGACAAATGCATACCAACCAGCTCTTCAGAAATGCTAGGGCTATATGGAAGTCCATCAGCTGTTGAGAATGTTTAAGAAACATGAATAAAATTCAGTGAAAGATTATATTCCTTCAGAACAAAAGAGACCACTCAGTATAAACAAGTATTATTAGAAATTACACCCACATTTATCTCATACCTGCACTTCTCAGGGTGTATGATGTCTCAGGCTCTTTTGGAAAGGTTGCATGAACTTTAGTAGGAATAGTAAAAAACTAAATGTTGTTGCTAGGTTACAAATAATACAACTAGGTCTGAATGAAATACACATAGAAGCTGAATCTTCATAATAAAGGAAACTCACTAAAAGACTGTAACCCAAAATTAAGGTATTAAGCTGTATCCAAATATCATCTAGGTCAATTTGAGTCTATAACAGTAACCCATATGTGAGCCTATGGTGTGACCAACATTACCATGGTCCTTATTAGTTTGGAGGAATAAGTTCATAGCCTTCATTTGGTAGCCATTTTTGGAAGCAATGTGATTTTTGGTTGGAAAAAAGTATATTTAATGATATCACCTCCTTTTCAGGGAAGAGCTAGTACTATCTTTGGGTAAATATTGTAAATATTGATGATCTTTTAAGGAAGGAGAAAGCAGTGATGATCACCAATGATATTAGTTGTATCTATTACATCAAACTTTCAAATTTTATTTCTCTTCCTCAGATCAAACAACTATATAATATATTTCAAATTGAACTATTATAAGTGAAGGTAGTATCAAAGCATGTAGCTTGTCATGATCTTTGAACTGTTTTTTATATGAATCCACAGTTACCAAGTGGATACCATTTTTAAAAAATCTCGCTGAAGAAATTATTTACCATTAAGGCATATTATTAGTTTAATTGACTTAAATATAAAATTAAGATGAATTGATAATTAGTTTGTATGAATTAAAATTGATATATATGGCAAATTCAGAAAGTTTTTCGAAAGCCAATTATGTTATTTATCTTCTGCAATATTATTTTCAACTCAGAAAATTAAGTGGAGAGAAAGATACACTCAAACCACATTTGTACACATATAAACAAAAAGATTTAAATTGACTTTCCAAATTTATGAAAAACATATGGGTACACCTATGAAGACCTTTGTGCTATGTTTAAATTACATTACAAATTGGGTAAAACTGCTGCAGATAAATAAGAAAAATCAATTTGAAGATACTTAATATTTTGAATGTCTTGTGTTACATAACAACTTGTGGTCTATTAATAAAATATAAACGAGAGTGAACTACAATTATTAAAATTTTCAACCAAACCACTGGATGATCTTATCTGTTTTATATTATATATGGATCACTCACAAATGAAACATTTGTGACATTTGATTCTTAATCTTTGTTCTGTACAACAGTGTCAATTTTGAATAATATCTAGGATCAAATCAGAGAATAAACTTGTATCTTATTAAAGATGCATTTTTTCCCCTCTAGGTATTAAATATTTCTCAACTATTAGCTATTTTAATAAGGGTTAAGCTAAGAATATATTAAATGTTATCAGCTAAGTATGGGAAGACAAAACAAACAAGCAACACTTCATGTACTCTGGCAACATTTAATCTCTCTCCTTTAACATAATACAAAAATAATAATAAAGATATATTTACGTTTTCAGCTAGTTAATTTTGAAATCCAGTGTTGCTTATGAGCTGAATTAATGGTCCAAATGTGTTGTCTGCTTGGGAAAAATAGGATATACATAAATTTGTCTATGTTTCCATTTGAAATACATTGAAAACCTTTAAAATATCTACTCAAATGTTAATATGCTGCTGTTTTAGAATGTGGTAGTCTGGCCATTAATGAATTTCTGTGCAGACACAATTTTATTCAAAGTAGGTAGTGCCTTTCTGTTGTTCTTCAGGTGAATCCATTGCCTAAGAGTATACAATGGAAGAAGCCTACAAAACACATTTGGGAGGCATTGAACAAATGTAAAATACTTTACAACTGCTCATCATTAGGGAGAAATGTGTTTGTAAAAGATATATTTTGAATTCTTTGAGATTGGTTCTAATTCTTAATTATAATTAACTAATTTGAATTATTTGATCTAATTCTAAGTTACACATTGGATTGCATCTCAGAAAACTAAAGCCAAAGCAGGGAGACTAATCCTGGTTGGGATCTCCATGGTTGTGAGCCCTAAATGCTCAAATTTTCAGCAACTGTTATTGCCATTCATTGTGCCAGCCACAGGTAATTTACATAATACAATAATAGTAGGTATGGCTTCCATTTAAAATGGTTATTGAGGAAGATAAATTAATGGATATATAAAAGCATAGATCAATAGATAGGTTACATATGTAATAGTAAAGATGTCCTTCAGTTTTATTTAAGCACAAAAGGTTTTTGGAGGAGGTATTGCTGTGGGGAACAGTGTAGTTCTTTCTGTGTTCTAGAACCTATATGTGTGAAAGACAGAACATGAATGCATAACTATAGTAATAAGATGGGTCAGAAATCTATCATAGAGATTCAGACGATAACTTCTTAGAAGGGGTTCAAAAGTGGAGAGGGAAGAAAATTTTGGTGGTAAACTGTAAGAAAATGTTAGTGATTTTATTTGTAATAAGAGTTAAATTCTATTTTGATGATTGACTCTAAACAGCTTTTAGACCTCATGTTTGCCTCTTCTTGTGCCCCACACCTGGGCAAAGAGATAAGGGACCCCAAGTGTTTCCCTTCAGCACTTGCAGGAGATTCAAACCACCCAATTTCCTGCCTTTCTATGGGAGTCCTCACCCAGGCCCACCCCTGACCACAACAAAAACCCCAGCCAGGATGCTTTCCTTGCTTTCTCAAGCTGTTGTGGAACTTCTTAAGACTGCTCTGCTCATCTCTGAGACCTCAAATAAGTAAGTATAGTAATCTTTTTCACACAACACCTTTGTTGGTGTGTGTGGCATCGTGTGTCTCTGTATTCAAACCAAAACTGGGTGCAGGTTCCTCATGTATTAAGAAGAGGTCAGGTCACAACAGTGTTGAAGAGAGTTTATTGGTCATGATTTCCAGATTTTTGCTCTCAGTTACAAGGTGTTGGTAGAAAGAGCTGGATCATAATGAAATTCATTGGCGGTTATGATGACTTTTCAGTTTTATGCCTGCTGAATTTATGGTTCCTGTCTGGATATTTAGTCCATTTTTGGCTTATGAAATCAAAAAAGGGAACATAGGATTCAGAGCCATTTTAATAAAAAGAATAGTTGAAAGCATGTGCAAACTAAGAGAAAGTGTCCATCCAGGAAAAGTGTTCTTGGAGTAAATGAATAGAAACTATCCAAGGTGCCTGGGTGGCTCAGTCAGCTAGGCATCCAACTCTTTGTCTTGGTTCAGGTCATCATGTCAAGGTTGGGAGATCAGGCTCAGTGCTCAGTGGCGAGTCTATTGATTCTTTCCTTCTGCTCCTCTCTACCACTTGTAACTGTATTTTCTCTCTCTAGTAAATAATGAAAAATCTTTAAAAAAAGAGATTATCCATAACTCATTACTTAATTTTTATATGAAATTCACTTAATAAAAATAGCAGTGAAAGCCAATTGTCCACTTTTACATATTAAGTTCGAATGACAATGCCATCCAGTGTTAGAGAAAAAGAAATAAGAAGTCCTAACAACAAATACTTTCTCTTTATATATACATGTGTATATACATATATATATGTGTGTGTGTATATATATATATATTTAGTCTGTATTAAAATATACATATTTTAAAATATATACATATATGTTTAAAATATATGAATATATGTGTAGGTATGTATATAACTATTATTGATATTTAATAAGAAATTTTTGAGGATTGTCCTCTGATTCATATGGTATTGAGCCTTCGTTTTACCAACCATATGATAAGGTGGAAAACTTATAATAAAAGTTAAGGTAAAACTTTCTTTCCTGTTATTGCACTGCTGTATAAGATGGACTACATCTGGAATAGAGAGCATCTCTCTATGTTGAACGAACCTCTGCTCAGCTAATCTGATTCTCCTTTATTTTGGTCATTTGTAAGTATTTGGTTTCAGTTACCATTTTATTATTTCTATATCTTAGCATATCATTTTTAGACATTGCTCTGCATGTTTCCAAAATTCTATACTCTGGTTAACTTATGCAGATGGATAGGTAATTAAATTGGGGGGGGGAAACTAAGGTCATTTTAGTGAACCAGGGAAGCACAAAACAACAATCTAAATGAGTATCCTTTAAATTTTGTTACTTAAAAAATATTTCTAAAAATCCATAAATACAAAACTGGCTTTTCTGGGAGGGGAACAAACTTTAAACATAGTTTTATTATTATATTTATATATTTAATAAAATTATTGTCCTTATAATGGACAAAGAACAATTTTCCTTTATTTAAAAGTTTAGAAGTCCTATTACTTATTTATATGTAATTGTCTTAAAGATCAGAGACTGGACTTAAGAATTCTTGACTCTTCCTTAGACTCACGTTTTAATTTTTATAAACTCATTGCCTGTATTTAAATCTGAACCATTTGAAATGATCACAAATAAAATTATATATAGCAATTAAACTACTAGATTGGAATATTGAACAGTTCTTTTGTATTTTCACCTGGAGTTGCTTAATCTCTGTTAATAGTAAAACATTCCATATATAAGCCCTTACATTAGTATGAGATAAAGGTACTTGAGTTTAATTATTAAAACAATGTACCATTGGGGCGCCTGGGTGGCTCAGTGGGTTAAGCCACTGCCTTCGGCTCAGGTCATGATCTCAGGGTCCTGGGATCGAGTCCCGCATCGGGCTCTCTGCTCAGCAGGGGCCTGCTTCCTCCTCTCTCTCTCTCTGCCTGCCTCTCTACCTACTGTGATCTCTCTCTGTCAAATAAATAAATTAAAAAAATCTTTAAAAAACAAAACAAAACAAAAAAAAAACAATGTACCATTACTAATCAATGAACATGATTAATGTACCAATTGATATGAGAAGCTGGTACATGAATCCTGTATGAATTGAAATTAAAGTATCTTGAAAAAATAGCTTTAGGAACTATTAGATGATATTTTAAATATAATCATCTGGTAATAGTCAGGAAAAACAGTATAATGAAAATGTCATACAGATATAGTAGTTTTATTCTGGTTAGTTTCTTTTGAGGGCTCGCCTGGTTAAGAAAGGTGCTTCTGGTGTATTTCATAATGGTTCCTTTTCCCCTTTGCCTGCTGGATGCACAGGATTTTACTCCAAGAACCTAGTAGAGATCCTGGAGATGAAATTCACAAACTTGTGGAGACTCCCCTGTGACTGAGTACCCTTTGCCTTTTTGATGGGGTTGTCCATACTGAGTCATAGCAATTTGTCAATTATAGTTCATGTTTTCTTATCCTGGCACTGATTGCCTCTAGGCTCCCCATCAAATTCTTAGTAAATATCAGATAAATCCCTTTGTGCTTCCAGCAGACAGAGGGAAAAGAAACCATTCTGTGATACCTCAGAGCACTCTGCTCTTCCTTTTTATTTTTTTTTATTAATATTTTATTTTTTATAAACATATATTTTTATCCCCAGGGGTACAGGTCTGTGAATCACCAGGTTTACACACTTCACAGCACTCACCCAAGCACATACCCTCCCCAATGTCCATAATCCCACCCCCTTCTCCCAAACCCCCTCCCCCCAGCAACCCTCAGTTTGTTTTGTGAGATTAAGAGTCACTTATGGTTTAATTCTGCTCTTCTTATCAATCAAAGAATGTTGATTGCAAACTCTAGGTTAACCATTTTTTATAACTTATATGCTAAGAAAGGAAATTATATAATCTTCAATAAAAATCAGAAAACACAGTGGAAGATAAAATGAACAAAGAACATGGGCAGCAAATAGAAAACCATGATAGTTCTATGATAATCCAATTGTACCAATAATGACAGAACATCAATAGTCTAAAAGCCCCAGTTAAAAGACAAATTGTCTTTATATATAAAGATGAATATTGTAAGTAGATGGGTGATGAAAATATATCATGCTAAGAGAAATCATAAAGAGCAAGAGTAGCTATATTAATTGCACACAGAGCTAACTTAAAAGCGAGTAAAGTTGTCAGTGATGAAGAAGGGCATTACATAATGATAAACTGCTCTGTTGTCCATGAAGCCCTATCAATCCTTAAAATCTATGTGTCTAACAAAGTTTCCAGACTGTAGTGTTGGAAAAACTGATAGGACTGTAGGAAAAATAGATAAATTCATTATTATAGTTGGTGGCTTTGACACAACTTTTATCCAAATGGACTGACCTGGCAGGCAGAAAGTCAGTGAGACTATTATTAAAATATCCAAACAACTCTTTAGACTCAACTTTATAGTGGATTCTTGGTGGCGCAGTTTGTTAAGCAACTGTCTTTGTCTCAGGTTACGATCCTGGAGTCCCGGGATCAAGTCCCACATCAGACTCCCTGCTCAGGGGGAGTGTTCTTCTGTTCTGCCTCTGACCTCTCCCCTTTCATACTCTCTCTCTCTTTCTCTCAAGTAAATAAATAAAATCTGAAAAAAAAAAAAAAAGACTCAACAATATAAAATCACTCTAACTGAGAAACAAGTCAAAGACTTTAGCAGATACCTCAGAAAAGAAATACACAATGTGCCACTGTTGTGGGGGACGTTGATCATGGAGGAGGCATTGCATGCATGAAACTAGGGGTTATATGGGAAATTTCTATACTTTCCTCTCATTTTTGCTGTAAATGTAAAGTTAGTCAAAAAAGTCTTAATAATAGAGACTTTTTTTGAAAATACCTACTAATAGTATTTCAAACCAACTTAAATTTTCATTAAATCAAAGTAGGCCTACCAAAATGTGCTATTCCTCTCAAGAAATAGCTGATCAAATTCTCCCTTAGACAAAAACTGCCATTGTCTATAAGAAGTTGATTTTCAATCTGATGTTACTTGATGATACTTGAAAATCTGAGACTGAATGTTTCTATTTTGTTGAAAGGCATTATGAGAATTTGTCCCTTTGTATGCATGATAAGTCTGATAACTTTGTTAATCAGACTATCAAGAACTAAATTGTACACTGGGACAATGAAAAAAAGTCATGAGAGGCCAAAAACCCTCTTCCCAGACAATGTCACAATGAAGGAGCTGCTTTGTTGCTGACTGAGACTTTGTCCTTGCCTGTTTTAAAAAGTCTACTTAGGATGTTAAAGTTCAGTTTTAGTGTTGTTTTAATAACACCAAGATTCAGAGAGAGAGGGCAGTGGAAACATTTCATATGAAGCCAATACTGGATGAGGGTCAGAAGTAAACTCTGATCTCACCAGATACTTGCTCCAGTTAAGTATGTGGCTGATGGACAGCCTTGAGAAGGAATTCTACAAATCAAGTGAATTGAAAATTTCTAATCAAATTCATAGAAAACTAAAATATTTTGGGACCAGGAATTGTATTATGAGACAACTTAGACTTCGAGTGTAGCAGAGAGCTACTTTTCCCCTCTCCTAGAGTTTTCATGTGTGGGAGCAAGAGGAAGGCCAGCCCTGATGTGAAGCAAAATGCATAATATGATTAGAATATTAGGAATTTTATTGCATTAGTATATGGATTTGTAGGATTGTTTTTGTTCCATTATGTTTACCTAGGTTTGAACGATCTCTAATCTTATTTACCACACATATAATTTTAAAGAAACTCCTATATACTTATGATTAACCTTCTGACATAAAAAATCTATTGCATAAATAGGTCACCTTCTAATTGTTGATTTTGTTTCATGGAAAAGATAATATATTTTAACTTTCATGCTGATGTTTCATTAACATTCACAGTTGAGCATATATTTTGCATAAATATATCTAACAGACATATAATAAAACTAAGCTGGATTTTTAAATAACACATCAAATACAAAGGAAATTTAGGAAATAAAGAATTAACAGCTTATCTCTTTTTTTTTGGTAGCAATTATATGGAGTCAACACATTAAGTTGTATAATTCAAGAAATTAAACTTAGCTTTAAACGTATTTTTTTAATTACATGATTTTGTGGATATTCAAGCCCTGAAAGAGCGAGCTTTGAAGTGATGGGTGAGATAGGACTACAGACATTATCACCCATGGCAGGAGAGGCTTATAATCCTAATAGTTCCTCAAATAAAATTAGAAATGAGGTGAAAGAATAGAAGTAAAAAATAGTAAAAGTAAAAAGGGATAAGGTCCTTGTTTTCCAGTAAAACTTTAACAAATAGAGCAGAAACAATAAAAGAGAAAACACTACAGCTTAGAAGCTAATTTGCCATTGTGTCCCTTCATTTCTAGTTGATAATGGATTTTTGTCATTTCCTTCATAGTAGGTTTTTGATACATCCAATTTAGAGCAAAGCTGACCAAAGAGTCTTAAAAACATGTTATTTTTCATATGATCTATTGAGATACATATATCTGACACAAACTATATAAATCCTAATTCAATATTAAAAAAAAATGTGAGCAAGAATTTTTTTTTTAGTTTATTTACGTAATCTCTACACCACTGTGGGGCTCGAACTTATGAACCCACAGTCAAAAGCCACAGGATCTGTGACTGAGCTAGCTAGGCATTCCTGTGAGCAAGAATTTTCTTAATTCCCTATTGAGGAAAAATTACCAATACCTAGTTTATTTTCCAACATTTTAAGAAAATGCTATTTTCTATTTCTATCACTGATATGTCCAAGGCAGAGAGATAGCAACTTTCAAACAGCTCACCACCAAGCAAGCCTTCTCTCTCATGTCCATTCCATGACATGCATGCCTGTAAAGATGCAAAACAATCCACCTGTCAATAGACCAACCAGTCCAGCAAATCCAAACTATGTAAACAGCTCGTAAAATGTGCTTAGCAACATTTTTCTTTTAGCCAAGCAAAAGATGAATTTAATAACACATATGTGATCTCACTTAATTGGAGGGCTTTAGTTTAGCTAACAATGGCTCACATAGACCTAATGAATACATGTGACTAGGAAGTACAAAGCTAGTCTGCCTCTTGGTCTTGTTCATCTAGTTTAAAAAGTCTAGCTTTTTTAATTGTGTGTATCAAAACTTTGGTTTCCTTTCCATCCAATTAACTCTACATTTTTAGAGGATATAGACCCTGTTTCTAATCCATACAATTTCATGTACATATAAACTAAGCACAAAGTGGCACTGAAAAAATAGTCATAGGATGAATAAATGTATGAAAGTGTAAAATAAACACACTAAAGACTAGCATTTTGAATGAAAAAAAGAACAAATTAAGACAACATATTCCTAAGTGAAATAAGTGAAACAAAGTCGATTATCATACGACTTCACTTATTTGTGGAACATAAGGGATAGCATGGAGAACATTAGGAGAAAGAAGGGGAAAATGAAGGGGGTGAAACTGGAGTGGGAGACAAGGGAGACAGAGGGACTCCAGGAAAGAGAGACTAGGGACTCTGGGAAACAAACTGAGGGTTTTAGAAGGGAGGGTGTTAGAGAATGGGTGAGCCCAGTGATGGGTATTAAGGAAGGCACAGATTGCACGGAGCACTAGGTATTATGCCCAAACAATGAATCATGGAACACTACATCAAAAGCTAATGGTGTACTGTATGATGATTGACATAACACAATTTAAAAAAAAAAAAAAGGACTACATATTCCATTTAGAATACACACACTTCTGAGCTTTGGCTGGAACAGATAAAAAGTGATTAATTATAAGAAAGTAAAAATAGCCAATAGCTTAAAGACACATTTGTCCCCCCCACTCTCACACACACGTTGTCTTTTTCTCTCTTTTTTGAACACTTAGATTTTTCTTAAAACTTAATATGTTTTTATTTGAATATCCAATGGAAAAGGTCAACTTATTTATTGCCTTTTAATTTTGCTTTTTTTCTTTTTTTTAAATTGCTTTGTATTAGAAATGTGTTTTCCCTACTTCTAATGTTCTTGTGGACAGGTTTTCCTGGACAATGTTCTTAGACTCTTCTCCTTCACCTACTTCATCTTGCCTTGCCTAATAATCTGAGAAGAGCATTAGGACATGACTGGCTCACACCTTTTCTCTAGTGCCATCCTGCTTCACAGAGTAGTCTCCTTCACCACTTCAGGTATTTATTTGTGCAGGAGCTCTACCCTGTTGGGGTAGGCCTTACAGGTTCATCATGATCCATACCCTCACAAATAAGTTCAGTAAGAAGCTGAGGTGACAAGTAGGAAGGCTCAATCTCCGATCTGGCTTCTATCAGGAATAAAGTTGAAATTTGGGACCATCTGCTACTGTTGGGATTCATCTCAACTTATTCAAAATCCAACAGGAATGAAATGCTCATTTTAATTAAGTTGTGTATTTCCTTCTATAGCCAGATACTTACCTAAATCTTTTTCTCTTCCTTTAATTGATTAAGCTTCATAAAATGCCAAGACTTTTGTTTTTTCTTATCTGAATTTTAACATAATTATCAACTTTGAGTTTCAATATAGTATTTATGATTTTCTTAAAACCCTGCTCTAACTTATATTTTCTTCCTAGTTGAGCATGTGAAAACAGTTTTTAAAATTACATATTTCAGTCTTCTACCCTTTCAAATAGGAGTCCCCATAAGTACTAAACAATAAATACCCATCAAAGGTACAACCCGCTCAGCCAGTGTTGATTGTCATTGACAGCCTGGTTTGCACCAATCCATCAGGGCACTGTTTTTTTTTTGTTGTTGTTGTTTGTTTGTTTTATTTGTTTGTTTGTATGTTTTTATTTATTTGACAGAGAGAGCTCACAAGTAGACAGAGAGGGAGGCAGAGAGCAAGGGGGAAAAGCAGGCTCCCTACTGAGCAGAGAGCCCGATGTGGGGCTCGATCCCAGGACCCTGGGATCATGACCTGAGCCAAAGGCAGAGGCTGAACCCACTGAGCGACCCAGGTGCCCCCATCTGGGTACAGTTTTAACTAAAACTTGAGGAAATGCTTTGGCCATTTAAAACTGTTGAATTTTATATCTTATTACCTGTGATCCCAAGATAATACTCTCTGGTTGTGTTTTGTCTCCCACACTATCATCTTATCTAAGCCTGTAGTTACTTGGCTTTACCCCAAACCCTCTCTTCCATTCCCAAATCATTTCACTGCATCTTCTGGAAACTTTTTGTTTTGGTGTACATGTGTTGAGAAAACAAATTTTCATCCTAACTTGTCTCTTCCAATTCCCTTAGTCACATTGTACTGAAACTGGAAAATTCTTCTGTTATACTCTCAGTTGAATACTTTATTCTCCATTATCCATGGCCCTAAAAACAATGTGGGAGCCCAGACCTGTGTGATATTGTTTACTGCTGCATGTAAATGCCCCCCAACTCCTGCCATAGGTAAAATAGTTCTCTTCCACTGAGGCTAAAAACTGTAAACTATAGCACTTTTGAGCTCTTCTTGATTATAAGTAAACTTAAATTTAGTGTTGGTTTTCAAATGTAGAACACAACCTTAGATTTTTGCTGACTTCTGGTTTTGTTTCTAATATCCAAGATCATCTAGTATTTTGTTGTATGAACCCTCCTATTCATTGGACATCCTTGCATGAATATTTCAAGGCTATATTCTGTTCTTTTTTTAAAATAATATTGACTTACTACATCTTTGAAATCTCAAATTCAAATTTCGTATTTTAGGTCATTTTTTCTCATTCAATCATTCCCACTATATTCTTTTAAATAAACCCTAATCTTATATCCTTAAGTGTTAGAAACCCCAACTATTCTTTCCCTATGTGAAATTTGAAGTGGCTGGATACTGTGTAAAATCATAAAAACTCAGTGTTTCTGCTCCTAATTTATAATGTTCAATTCAACTGTGCCTTTATTGTTGCAGGACAATTTTCATTTTTCTCCTAACTTTCACATAAGCTACTTCTACAGTTTTCCATTCTCCTTAAATATTTGGCCATCTAACTCCCAGCATAACATTTCCCAATTTCTTCAGAGAAAAGGAAATCAACATCTTGGCTTACATTAATACTTTGAATAGGGTATGATATTGTGATGGTTATGAATAGAGTTAGAGAAAGTTGGATCATTTCAAATCTGTTAAGATCATTTTTGACCTAGCAACATATAAAATTAAAAAAAAAATACATCACTTAAGGAAGATTTTTGATAGGTAAAGTTCTCAGGTATCCATCAAAGTTTAATTTTATTCCACTGTTCAATTTTAAGGAAATTACAAGCAAAATTATCAAATAATTATTTCCTAATCATTATTAATACAAGATTTACTCTGAACATGGAATTATGCTAATTCCATGAATATATTTAAGAACTCCCAATCAGTGTGAACTAATACGTGGAGAGAAGTACTAAATTATAGCTTTAATAACTGTCTATGACTTTATTTCTTCCTAAGGGGTAGTAGTGTTTCTTGTTCATTTTTTGTCTCTAGAATGAATAAGAAGAAATTACTGCCTATTTAGTTCCATTAGAATATAAAATTGCTTCAATGAACTTGTTGATAGATTGAGTGTCTAAATAACAAATTATGGGAAAATACCACTATATTTAAACATCTAGCTTCACTATTTATAAATGCTTTTAATTTAAGTTCATGACTCGAACTTGAAATGACTTCAAAACCTGGCTAAACTTGAAAATAATGTAATAAAACCACCTATGAATCCATTTCAGAAGTACTTCGGTATGTATGATATCCAAGGGATTTTTTTTTTAAACTTAAAATATTTTTGCACTACACCACAAATGGTGATAAAATGCTTGATTAAAGTTTTTAGTCAATTAAAAAAACTCAATCATTTCCAGTTTGGTTAAGTTAGTATTTAATTTGCAAATACAGTTATTATTGTTTGTGCTGTAAACTTATTTATTGATACCAAGCCTAGAAATGTGTCATAAAAGTATAACTCATTTTAGCATTTCATATGTTTTTACCTCCAGAATTGTAATTAAAGTTAATCAAATATAGACACTTGGTGTCCCATTATTAGGTTGTTTAAATATTTTTCTCCAGATTTTGTCATTGGACCAATGATGTCAAAATCATGGACTTGCCTATTCTTATTCTATTTTTCTATCATTCTTTGGTCCTGAGATGAGAAGTGTTGACCCTAAATACACTAGTCTTCGAGACAACCCCAGGAAACTCTTCATTACGCTCTTGGGTAATGAACGAGGACTTTACCATGAAGGTGCTTATTGTGATAGCACTGGGTGTTATAAGTAAGTGATACATCACTAATTCTGCTCCTGAAACTAATATTACACTATATGTTAACTAACTGTAATTTAAATTAAAACTTGAAATGAAAAATAAACTCTGTTCTACATTGCCTGATCTCTACTTCATTTCACTTTTTTAACACAAAGGAGAGCATAATTCTTAGATCTGGGAGGAACCATCTTTGTGAAGGGAGGTGGGATTTATCAAAATACCTGGGCATTTCTGAAAGAGAGCGTCTTACTGAGAAAATTTTGTTGGATTTTAGTTGGCAAAAGGCTAATGTTGGCTTCCATAAAATATTGGTTTGGCTTGGATTTTATTTTTTTAAAGTAGATTTATTTATTTGACAGATAGTGTGTGAGAGACAGAATGTGCATAAGCAGGGAGAGTGGCAGGCAGAGGGAGAGGAAGAAGTAGGCTCCCTGCTCTTTGCAGAGTCCTGGGAACATCACTTGAGCCAAAGACAGATGCTTTATGCTTAATCAACTGAATCACCCAGGCACCTCTGGTTTGGATTTTAGATGTAATTTTTCTATAGAATAAAATATCAAAAAGCATTGATAACTTTAAAACTTGAGATTTGCTAAGATAAATGTGTGAACTACTTTAGCATAATTGCAATTTTTTTCCTCTTACAGTTTTTTTTTTTAAATGTCTGCCACCAATGGTATTTTTTTTCTTTTAAAAACTAATCTCAGTCATATATTGCTTACTAAGAATCTATATTATAAAATAAGTGCCTTGTTTCTTTAATCTTTTTAGCTTAGAGGTTTCTGAGCAAATCACTGCCGATTATACTTTCAGGTATCCATTAACTTTAATAAGCTTCTGTCATTCAGAACTTTAATTTTGCCTCCTCCTGGACTTCAGATATTAAATATTTTTATCACTAGCTATATACTGTAGTAACAGAAATTAAAATTTGTAAATATCCACAGGGAAAAGCAGAAGGGAATGATTTTCAAGGACCTCACTTTCCTTCATTTTTCTGTTTTGTTTTATTTTAATTAAATCTTTTACTGAAGTTTTCTAGAGCATTTAAACTGTAGTTCCATAAGGACACATGCCAAAATGCATTTACATTTATTCAGGAGTTTGAGATGATCCAGAGCCCACTTGCTAAGAATAAGGTATGATGGTTAAAACATTGAAGTTGAAATTGTTAAGAACTTTTTAATATTTAGTACCAATAGAATAATTACTTACTAAACACGTAATGTATATAAGTTTGTTGTTCTTGCATGCAAGAAATTGAAAACTTGTTATGGCTGATGACCTCACATCTCAGTCTCTGCATAGGCGTGTGTGTGTGTGTGTGTGTGTGCGTGTGTGTGTATTTGAGAGATAGAGAGAGAGACCAAGTATTTGTATTTATATTTGTACTGTACTGTGCAATCTTATATACATATATCATCCCATGTGTACACGACAAAATGATTATCACTATTATAATTGCATTGTTGTGAAGAAAAATAAAAACTGTGTTTTACATTTTGGACAGGTGGAAGAAATAAGGTTAAATTTTGTTATCATTTTTAAGGAATTCTGGTTTGGTTCTTTGTTTTCCATAGACAGCATTTTTCCATTTCTTGGGAACATAATGGGGATGATTTCCCTAAATACCTTCAGCTACACTTCAACTCTAGTGTCATTAATTGATACAGAAAAATAATCTTCCTTAAAACTTATACAATCTTGCTGTGGTTGCTGACCTGTTCGTCTTAAGCAGAAGAGATAATAGTCTACTGGGAAGTAACACTCTTAGAAATGTCTACAGGCAGTGAATGAGTAATGAGAAGGAGAAAATCAATTGTGAAACATACTACAAAAATACCCCCCCCAAAATAAGTATTTTTGAAACTAAAGTTATTTCTGAAGACAAGTGTTCTTAATCTCTTAGGTGGGAGTATTAATTTTCAGTTATCAATATACATTTTTTCCTCAGCATGAGGACAGTCTGTCCTGAACAGACGCTTATATATTCAGAAAACATTTTAACTTCTCAACAGGGATTCAGAAAGACAAATGAGACTAGGAAAAAACAATGCATAAAAATACTGGAGATGAGCAAGGGATGTTACCTAAACTCAATGTTTATGAATGTTTCATTCATATCATGAAGCTCTCCATTTACACATGTATTTTTAAAGGATAGTGGATAAGCATTCTTTTGAATTATTTTAATTCTGCAGATTTTGTTTTGGGATGATAAAATTTTGAAAAACCCTTAAATATATCAAAATACCACATAAGCTAAATGGGAAAATCAATAAAAACAGATTTTTTGGCCCAAATCAGCTTATTTTTGTGGCTAAATTTTACATATCTTAATTGATACTTTGAGAATTGAGTGCAGTAATCCCTTTGCTTCATTTATCCACCTGTTAAAATGTCTTTCTTCTGCAGAAGTTAAATGAGGAACTTTTTTTCTCCTAAGTTAACATAAGATTCGGCAACAGGTTAACGAGGACAGTGAGAGCCAGGCATCATTATGAATGAAGTGATAAATGGTACATAAAATCTTAAGGTGTAAAAATGTTGAATTTGGAAGTCCATTTTCCTCCCAAATTATTACTCTCAAAATTATATGTTACTAAAGTTAATTCTAGTATATTTAAATTTCTTGTCTCTTTTTGAATTTCAGTTTATTCTGTTTCTTTTTTTGTGATAAATGTCAATTTTATCTTAAATTTTGATTCCTACAAGAATGTCCTCCTCTACCAAGTTTATTTACTTTTTTTATTTTTTTGTCTTTTTTTTTAAAGGTCTTTATTTATTTACTTGACAGAGAGAGGGGCAACAAGAGAGGAAATATAAGCAGGGGAAGTAGGAGGAGTAACAGTTTCCTTGCTGGGTAGGGATCCCCAAGCGGGACTCCATTCCAGGATCTGGGATCATGACCTGAGCCAAAGGCAGCTGCCCGACCATCTAAGCCACTCAGAAGCCCTTATTGACCTTTCTTAAGAATTTTGTTTGTTTGGGGATAATACATTTCTAGAATCACATCATATTTAACTTGTTTTGCTTTATTGTTTCTTCTAGACTGTTCTTTGTGAGTAGAAAATGAATCAGCACCTGTAACAGAACTTGGGCGACTTAATGCCCTGGGAAATGTAGCTCAATAAATGACTGTGAGGTATGGAATCTTATTAGTTGCTGACTTGATATGAAGCAGCAATTGCTAACCTTCTTGTCCCAATTTTTGCCAAGCAAGACCTTGAAAGTCTTATAATAGTAGCCAGAAATTTCCTTTTGTCCTTTTCTACTGAAATACTGAATAGTAGACAAATATTTATAGGATTAAAAGTTTATTTTGATTTTTTGGGCTGAAACAATTTCACTTACACACTTCAAACACTTTATAAAACTCTTTATAAAATTATTTTTCAGCATGGGTGAGATTATTTTATTATAAAGATGTAAATTTCTTAATTTTTAGATTGAGAAAGTTTATACTTTACATTACTGTGTAGTAGGTACATATTTTTAAGTCAAGCAATGACTTAAACAATTTTGAAATACTATATTAAAGTTGTATGTATTTTTCAAATCATTATATTTATCAAATGCAGGCTAGATTTAAGAATATATATACAGGAAAGCCAGGACTGCCCATAATGAACTGTGTATGTTAATGACTCAGTGATTTATCCTTTGAAATTTATAATGAAGTATTTTCTACAAAACTGTTATGATAAAATCTATATCTCAAATATGTAAATAGCAGGTACAATGACAGGCTGTAACTTCTCTCCCCTCCTCTAAAAGATGCTCAAATTTGATATGTTCAAGTAAGGATAAAGAAGTATTTTTGTTTTAATACATTTGAATTATGTTCTCAGTTTTAATGTATAAAGCATTAACAATATGGAAATTAAACATGTTGTACCTTAAGTTTTCTCAATATGGAGGATTCACATAATCTTTAATACTTACAGTAACAAATGGTGAATTGTCTACATGATCGGTTTGTAACTTCAAGTGTGGATGGTGATTATTTTCTGCTTTGCAAGTCAGAAAAGCAACCATCTATTTTCAAATGTCTAAATGCCAACGTAGAATTTCTTTACCAAAAGTTTAGAGATACAAAGAATACAAAAAATAATACATATTTTTCTTTTTTTGTTTTCATTTAAATTTCAGTTAGCATATAGTTTAATATTCGTTTCAAGTGTAGAATTTAGTAATTCATCACTTACATACATCACTCAGTGCTAGTCACGAGTGACCTCCCCATCACTCATTTAAACCCTCCCCCCTGCTGCCTCTCCTCCAGTAACCTTCCGTGTATTCTCTATAGCTAAGTCTGTTTCCTTATTTGACTTTTTTTTTTTAACTCCCTCTTATGTTCATCTGTTTTGTTTCTTAAATTCCAAATACAAGTGAAATCAAATGGTATTTGTCTTTCTCTACGTGACTTATTTTGCCTGGCATAAGTCACTCTAGCTCCATCCTCATCATTGTAAATGGCAAGATTCCATTCTTTTTGATGGCTGAGTAATATTCCATTGTGTATTGATACCTCCTCTTTTTTATCCATTTGTCAGTAGGTGGACGTTTAGTTTTTTCCATAATTTGGCTATTGTTGATAATGCTATAATCATTGGAGTATATGTGTCCCTTTGAATCAGTATTTTTGTGTCTTGTGTCTTTTTTAGTAGTGCAATTGCTAGATCATAAGATAACTCTATTTTTAACTTTTTGAGGAACCTCCATGCTGTTTTCCAGAGTGGTTGCAGCTGTTCGCATTCCCAACAGTGTAGGAGCCTGACCCTTTCTCTACATACTCAGTAGCTCTTGTGCCCTGTGTTGTTGATTTTAGCTATTCTGACTGGTGTGAGTTGATATGTCACTGTAGTTTTAATTTGCATTTCCCTGATGATCAGTCATGTTGAACATCTTTTCATGTGTCGGTTGGGCATCTGGGTGTTGTCTTTGGAAAAATGGCTATTCATGTCTTCTGCTTTTTTTAATTGGATTTTTTGGGGGTGTTGAATATATAAGTTCTTTATATGTTTTAGATACTAACACTTTATCAAATAATTTGCAAATACCTTCTTCCATTGTGAAGGTTGCCTTTTAGTTTTGTGGATTGTTACCTTCACTGCACAGAAGCTTTTTATCTTGATGAAATCCCGATAGTTTATTTTTGCTTTTTTTTCCCTTTTCTCAGTAGGCCTAGCCTAGAGAGAAGTTGCTACAGACAATGTCAAAGAGGTTACTACCCATATTCTCTTCTAGGATTTTTATGGTTTTAAGTCTCACATTTAGGTCTTTAATCCATTTTGAATTTAGATTTGTCTATGGTATAAGAAAGTGGTTCAATTTCTTTTTCATGTTGCTTTCCACTATTCTCAACACCATATATTGAAGAGACCATCTTTTTTCCCAATGAGTATTAAAAAAAAAAGGCTATTAATCACAAGGAAAATTCTTTTTTTATAGGTATCAATGTTAATGTAATATATACCATATACACACATAAAGATAATTGAGAGGAAAAAAATATTCCCAACATGTACCCAAGATATTATCTAAATTTTAATTTAGATTATAATCAAAATATTAAAAACACACAAAAATCCAAATATTAAAAACACACATGTAATGAGCCAAGGTTTTGTACACAGAACAGAATTGGGTTATTTTTTATAAATATGTTTGGAGTTTTGTTTACCTAAAAGTTCATTCTTCAGAGATGAAATGCGCTGTTTCACTGTGAAAGTGAGTTTTGATTTAAACTGTACTGATGAAATAATAAGAAAAGAAAATATTGTGAATTAAATTTTTTTTTTTCAAAAGGGCAGGCTTCTCCATGCTGTCAAATGAGAGCTGAAAGAAAAGGAGATCAGATAACTAAATTATATCACTAGAGACTTTTGAACCACATGTGCCCTGTGGTACCTTTGAGTTTCAGCATGAATAATAAGTAAACCTCAAGTATAGCTAGCAGAAGAAAGCATTTTCATGAAACATAAAAAGCCAGAATGGTGTTCATATTAATTTGGATGCTACCATAAAGATAAATTCAGTTGATTTTCCGGAAATTGAAAGTATATCAGCATACATATAGTTAAATGACACATATTTAGCAAGAAATATTTGTGGTCCTGATGTAGCAATCAACATGATTAAATTGCATCATCTAAAATAATTTGACGCAGGGTTTACTTCAAATATTTAATATGTTCAGGTGTTTTCTAACCTGTTTCTCTCTCAAGGGTCACTGTTCTTCTTTTATACGAATGTATATACATATTCCAAGAATATTTTGATCTAAGTTCCAGACCAGGAAATTTGCTCATAGGAATAATTTCTTTTTTGATAAACTAGATAGGATTGTGTCTAGGAGGCGATTGAGGAGCAATTTAAGAAAAAGGAAAAGCAAATAATGGTTGTCTGGTTTGCAGAAAGAAGTTCTTCTCTTGTGGTGGATCAGGGAGCAGAGTTTATAACAAAATAGATAAATGTACTGAAAAACTTAAGATTTCGTTTTGTGTATGATATAACGTAAGGACCCATTTATCTTCTAGTTATGTTTTGGTGCCAATGCCTTCTTTCAAATAATTTATTGATGGTCTCTGTGTTAAACTACATTTTTATATAGTTGAATTCTCTTACATCTGCTTGATTTCTCACATATATCCTGTGATCTATTTTTTGTCATCCTTAGGGCATATTGATCACACAGATTTTATCATGTATTCTGCTATCTGGTAAGGCAAGATCCCTAACCTAATCTTAGTTTCAGTTCACTTTATAATCAGATTTTTTAAAAAGTTTTCATTTAAATTACAATTAGTTAACATACTGTGTAATATTAGTTTCAGGTATACAGTTTAATGATTCAGTACTTCTACCTAACACCCAGTCGTCATCACAAAGGTATTCCAGATTTTAAGATTTTTTTCCCTAATACTGAAAAACAAAATTCTAATTAGAATCAATTAAATTTATTTCACTTGAAAGAAATGCACAGAGAATACATAAACATAGTATATCTTGCTACTTATTCAGATTTTTATTTTACATTTTAGTATTGTTTCATATTCTTCATATATGTTCTGATATAGTCTACCTACATTTCTAAGTAGTTAGATTGATTCTCGTTTTCATTTCTAGGCAGTATTTGTTCAAATAGACAAACCTATTTTTTGTAGCATGTTTCTGTATCTAACCACCTTATCATATTTTAAAAAATACTCAATTTGTGAAATTCTTTGGATTGGTCAGGTAAAAAACAGATCAGTAAAAATTATTTCTTCTACTAATTAGTTTGTGTGTGTTTGCATAAATTTGCCAGAAAATTAGATAATGTTAAATGATAGCAATACATAGTATTTATCCCAAGTGAAAGGTTTGATTTTCTGTCAGATTTTAGTAAACTTTCAAATATCCTGTTATACAAAGGATTCTACTTAATCTTTATAGAATATAATTTATATTTTTAAATGCTGATAGATATATATAATTTTTAATACATACAGATGTTATTAAAAGTCCCATCAGTTTGTAATGATGTACTGTCTTCAATAGTGCTTTTATTTCATTTATTTCATTGTTGTACGTGCTTATATTATATTGTGTTAGTATTATTCCTATGAGATTCCCCTATATTCAGAACAAAGTTTTATGCCCTGAAGTACAATAGACTTTGTTTTACCATCCTGGATGATCCCATAGTCTGCAAGGTCCAGGTATGAGCAGCCAAGGAGGAGTTCCAGTCTTTCTATCTCCCGCCATCTTCATCCAGTCCATACAATGGCATAAATCTTGAATTTTTGGTCAGCTTTTCATTTCCTACATGAAAATTAGGCTCAGTCCTTGAATCTCAATCTGCTTTTCTGGAATCTCAATGCATTGGAATATGACTTTGTTCCTCCATGTTCACTTCCCACCCCCTCTCTGGTAGGAGGCTGTGATTTAAGTCCTGAGTCCATAAATTATCATTTTATTTTGTTGTTTTAAAGATTTTATTTATTTATTTGAGATGGGGAGAATTAGAGAGGGAGCACAAGAGGTGGAAAGTCAGAGGGAGAAGCAGACTCCCTGTCAAGAAGGGAGCCCAATTTGGAACTAGATCCCACGGCTCCAGGATCATGACTTGGGCCAAAGGCAGTTGCTTATCTAACTAAGCCACCCAGGTGCCCTAACACTTTATTTTATATTGAGTCTACCATGAGATCTGAAGTCTTCAGTAAGCTTCCATATATTTTACCTCAACCTTATGACAAGAGCATTATCTGTTCTCAGTCTTCATCGAGACTTACAGATCATAAACATTTACCTTTCATGTGAACAGACAGTTACCATTTGGAGGTTCTACCTACTTGACCCAATTCATCTGGTCTTCCTTGATATTTTCAATAAAAGTATTTTTGAAGTTTACAAAGGTTATATGTTGATAAAGAGATTCTACAAAAAGAAAGAAATTCTTCAGATTAAAAAAATGCATAGACTTATTTTATCTAAAGGAAATATTAACTCTGTCCCAAAAATGTTTAAAAAATAGCCTGTAACTCATGATTTGCACATATTAATGATTTTTATTAAGCACCCACTATGTGTCTTATGCCATTATGTCCTAAAGCTGATGTTACAGCAGTGAATATCTTCTCTTATAATACTTAAATTGGGAGAGGAGGGCATGCTAGCATGTAAATAGATAAATTGATATTTCAGATAGTGATAAATACTATGAGAACATAAAAATATGGGAAAATGATAGATTGATGATGGAAATTTTTAATTGGTCAACTCAAGGTTGGTCTCGACAAAGAAGTGACATTAGGATGGATACTAAGAAGAAGTCAAACACATATAGATATGAGAACAGAATTCTAGGACAATGGATATCCAGGATTAGGAGAAATCTAATAAATATATTGCAGATGAAAGCAAAATGGCCCTTGGCTAGAACATAGCAAAGGTGGGAACAGGTCCACCCCTGTCAGGACACATCAGTCATAACAGGGAGTTCAATATTTTTGTAAATCTAATAGGTATTCCCTTAGCTAAAAAATTCTTTTATACCTTAGTATTAACTTTATTTGGAAAAATACGATATAAGGGAAAAATCACATGAGCTGTTTCTGTATTATGTTAAAGGTGCAATTTTTTTTAACCTCACACTTGGATTTTTTAAATAAACAATTACATATTCTCCATTAGTTACTGTATACATCTATTTTTCACCATTTTTAACCTACTTAATTTACACAGACCTTGTATATCCTGACAAAAAAAATGTTCTCAATGGGACTCATCTTTTCAGTTGTACATATCTTTGACATACACAACAGAAGGTTTGGACATTGAGTCTCTATAGGAAGCTCGTAGGTTAATTTTTGCTATTGGGCTTCCCCGGGACAGAATAATGTAGTACAGAACTTCTATTAACCCTCTCTGTCCTATATTCTATTGACATCATTGAGATCAGGTGACCAATGGTGATACCATCATAACTTGTCTTTAGAGAACAGTCTCTACAGAACATTCCAGCAGTGCTAATATTTTGGTAACCCATGAACCGTGCAATACCTTGTAATAATCTAGCTCTTATGGATGATGTTGAAGTAAATTACATAGAATACAGACACTTTAGTATCCCTATCTTTGTAGAACTTTGCATTTCTTTGTATATACTATACAAAGTAAGAACTTGTATCGTAAATTAATATACACTGAATAGTTTTCAGTCAACCAAGCAAGGTATTAGTCACTTACATGTGACTATTGTGACTATATGAGTAATATGACTATTAATGACTATTACTCACACTTTTTAAAAAATATTTTATTTATTAGAGAGAGAGCAAGCAGGGGCAAGCGAGTGGGGGAAGAGGAAGGAGAGGGAATAAAAGACTCTTCTGGGTGCAGAGCCTCACGTGGGCTCACAACCCTGAGATCGTGACTGAAGGGGAAATCAAGAGTCAAATGTTCAACTGAGTGAGCCACCAGGCATCCCAGTCACTTTACTCTTTCAGTATCATACATTGAATTCAGAAATTCTATTTTATACACTCCTAAAAAATTAGATATACTCTACCAATATTTTCTTTTATTTTTTATTTACCATTATCAATTTCCTCACAAATTTCTAAGGTAGCCAGAAGTATAAATAGATTAATTTTACAATTATTTACTCAGTATGAGAACCTTCAGCCTGAAAGGATAGTCCATATAGCTCTTGGGTCTGAAAGGATAGAAGTGACAGTCTGGAAGCAATGAAATTTGGTCATAGTGGGTCCCCGTAGGAATTGGCATCTCACAGAAGTGAATAATCAGATGAGATATTTGATTTTTAAAGTGTAATTATAATGTTATATTTCAGATGTATAGCATAGCAGTTAAAATTATGTTATTCAATGCTTGCTGTGTTACAAAAAACACTATTACAATATTTTTAGTATATTCCCTGTGTTATATATATTTCCATGACTTATTTTATAATTAGAAAATTGTACCTCTTAATCTTCTTTACCATTTTCCCATCTTTCACCCACCTCCCTTCTGACAACAATCATTTCTCTGTATTCAAGAGTCTGTTTTGATTTTTTGTTTGTTTGCTTCTTTCTTTCTCAGGTGTAACATATAAATCATGTGGTAATTGTCTTTGATTGTGTTTTACTTAGCATAATACTCTAAAGGTCCATTCAACTTGTAGCAAATGTCAAGATCTCATTTTTTATACCTGAGTAATATTCCATTGGATATATGTGTATATATTCACAGACATACAGCACTTTTTAAAAAAAAATCAATTAATTAATTAATTAATTAGCCACAGAGAGTATACAAGTAGGGGGAGGGGCAGGCTACGCATGGAGAAGGAAGCCCAACAAAGGGCTCGATCCCAGGATCCTGAGATCATGACCTGAGCCAAGGCAGATGCCTAACTGACTGAGCTATCCAGGTGCCCCTACAGCATTTCTTTATTCATCTGTCAATGGACACTTGAGTTGTTCCAATCTTTGGCTATTATAAATAGTGCTATAATGAAAAAGAGTATATAAATTTTCAAATTCATGTTTTTATTTTCCTTGGGTAAGTAAGTGGTGAAATTACTGGATCATATATTTTTTTAAAGATTTTATTTATTTACTTGAGAGAGGAGAGAGATCACAAGTAGGCAGAGAGAAAGGGGAAGCAGGCTCCCCACTGAGCAGAGAGCCCAATGTGGGCCTCAATCCCAGGACCATGAGACCATGCTCTGTGGTGAAGACAGAGGCTTAACCTACTGAGCCACCCAAGCACCCCTGGATCATATAATATTTTTATTAACTTTTTGGCAAAATTTCATACTGTTTCCACAGTGACTGAACCAATTTACATTCCCACCAATAGTGTTCCCTTTTCCCTACCTTCTCGACAACATTTGTTATTTGTTGTCTTTTGGTACTAGTAATTTTGATTAAGGTGAAGTGACCTCACTCATTGTGGTTTTTATTAGTATTTCTCTGATTCCTGTGTTGTTGAGTATCTGTCATGTGTCTGTGGACCATCTGTATGTTTTCTTTGGAAAAGTGTCCATTCAGGTTTTCTGCACAGTTTTGATCAGACTGATTTTTTTTGTGTGTGTGATTTAAGATGTGTAAGTTATTTCTATATGTTGGATATTAATATTTTATCAGATATATTATTTGCAAGCATCTTCTTCCATTTAGTAGCTTTCATGCATGTGTGTGTGTGTGGTTGCCTTTGGTGTAGCCCCAGTAATTTATTTTTGCTTTTTGTTTCCCTGTTTTCCCCATTGAATATTCTTGCTTTCTTTGTCATATATTAATTGGCCAAATGGATAGATTTCATATTGGACTTTCTATCAGTTTCCATCGATCTGTTTGGGTCTTTTTGTTGTTGTTATTGTTTTGTTTTTCTTTTTCTTTCTTCCTCCACATCCTCACCCTGCCCCCCAACCGTTGTCAGTACCATATTGTTTTTGATTACCACAGCTTTGTAGACATCATGAAATCTGAGATTGTGATACCTCTAGGTTTCTTCTTCCTTCTCAAATTTACTTTGGCTCTTCTGGGTCTTCTATAGTTACTTATAAATTTTAGAATCATTTTAGTTCTGTGAAAAAAAATCTGTTGGTATTTTGATAGAGAGTACATTGAAATGGTAGATTGCTCTGGGTAGTATGGGCATTTTAACGTTCTTCCAATCCATGAGTATTATATATCCTTCTATTTGTTTATGTCCTCGTTAAGTTCTTTCAGCAATATCTTATAGTTTTCAGTACATAGTTCTTCAATCTACTTGATTCAGTTTATTCTTAAACATTCCATTCTTTTTGGTGAAATTGCAAATGAGATTGCTTTCTTGATTTTTCACTTGATTATTAGTATATAGAAATGTAACCAGGGGTGCCTGGGTAGCTCAGTGAGTTAAAGCTTCTGACATCGGCTCAGGTCATGATCCCATGTCCTGGGATTGAGCCCCACATCAGGTTCTCTGCTCAGGAGGGGCCTGCTTCCTCCTCTCTCTCTCTCTGCCTGCCTCTCTGCCTACTTGTGATCTTTGTCAAATAAATAAATAAAATCTTAAAAAAAAAAAGAAATGCAACCAATTTCTGCATATTAATTTTTATCCTGCAAGTTTACTAAATTATGTAGTAATTCTAATGAATTTTAATGAAGTCCTTATTGCCATATTTATTTATTTATTTGTTTGTTTGCTTGTTTTCATTTTATTTTATTTGTTACCAGTGTTCCAGCATTCATTGTTTATACATCACACCCAGTGGTCCATGCAATATGTTCCCTCCTTATACCCACCACCAGGATCACTCATCCCCCCACCCTTCTCCCCTCCAAAACCCTCAGTTTGTTTCTCAGAGTCCACAGTCTCTCATGGTTCATCTCCCATCCAGTTTCCCCCAACTCACTTCTCCCCTCCATCTTCCAATGTCCTCCATGTTATTCCTTATGCTCCACAAGTAAGTGAAACCATATAATAATTGACTTTCTCTGCTTGACTTATTTCACTCAGCATAATCTCTTCCAGTCCCGTACATGTTGATACAAAAGTTGGGTATTCATCTTTTCTGATGGAGGCATAATAATCCATTGTATATATGAACCATATCTTCTTTACCCATTCATCTGTTGAAGGGCATCTTGGTTCTTTTCACAGTTTGGTGACTGTGGCCATTGCTGCTATGAACATTGGAGTACAGATGTCCATTCTTTTCACTATATTAATATCTTTGGGGTAAATACCCAGTAGTGCAATTGCAGGGTCATAGGGTAGCTCTATTTTTAATTTTTTAAGGAAACTCCATGCTGTTTTCCAAAGTGGCTGCACCAACTTGCATTCCCACAAACCAGGTAAGAGGTTTCTCCTTTCTCCACATCCTCTCCAACACCTGTTGTTTACTGTCTTGTTAATTTGGGTTATTCTAACTGGTGTAAGGCAGTATCTCAATGGGGTTTTGATTTGAATCTCCCTGATGGCTAATGATAATGAACATTTTTTTCATATGTCTGCTAGCCATTTGTATGTCTTCTTTGGAGAAGTGTCTGTTCATATCTTCTGTCCATTTTTTTAAAAAAATATTTTATTTATTTATTTGACAGACAGAGATCACAAGTAGGCAGAGAGGCAGGCAGAGAGAGAAGTGGAAGCAGGCTCCCTGCTGAGCAGAGAGCCCGATGTGGGGCTCGATCCCAGGACCCTGGGATCATGACCTGAGCCGAAAGCAGAGGCTTTAACCCACTGAGCCTCCCAGGCGCCCCATTCTGTCCATTTTTTGACATGATTATCTGTTTTGTGTGTGTTGAGTTTCAGGAGTTCTTTATAGATCTTGGATACCAGTCTTTTGTCTGTGGTGTCATTTGTGAATAACTTTCCCATTCCATGGGTTGCCTCTTTGTTTTCTTGACTGTTCCCTTTGCTGTGCAGAAGCTTTTGATTTTGATGAAGTCCCCAAAGTTCATTTTCACTTTTGTTTCTTTTGCCTTTGGAGACATATCTTGAAAGAAGTTGCTGTGGCCGATGTTGAAGAGTTTACCGCCTATGTTCTCCTCTAGGATTCTGATGATTCCTGACTCACACTGAGGTCTTTTATCCATATCAAGTTTATATTTGTGTATGGTACAAGAGAATGGTCAAGTTTCATTCTTCTACACATAGCTGTCCAGTTTTCCCAGCACCATTTATTGAAGAGACTGTCTTTTTTCCACTGTATATTTTTTTCTTGTGTGATGAAGGAAGCAATCAACAAAACTACAGGGCAACTTCTGAAATGGGACAAGATGACATATGAGGTAAAGTGTTAGTATCCTAAATCTATGAAGAACTTCAAAAACTCAACACCCAAAAAGCAAACAATCCGATTAAATATGGGTAAAAGTCATGAACAGACATTTCTCTAAAGAAGACATCTTAGGACACGTGGGTGGCTCATTTGGTTAAGCATCTACCTTCAGCTCATGTCAGGATCCCAGGGTCATGGAATTGAGTCCCACACTGGGTTTCTTGTTCAGCGAGGAGCCTGCTTCTCTCTTTACCTTCCACTTCCCCTGCTTGTGTGTTCTCTCTCTCCCTGACAAATAATAAAATCTTTTTTTTTTAAGATTTTATTTATTTATTTGACAGAGACCACAAGTAGGCAGAGAGACAGGCAGAGAGAGGAAGGGGGGAAGGCTCCCTGCCAAGCAGAGAGTCTGATGTGGGGCTCGATCCCAGGACCCTGGGATCATGACCCGAGCTGAAGGCAGAGGCTTTAACCCACTGAGCCACCCAGGTGCCCCCAAATAATAAAATCTTACAAAAAAGACATCCAGCTGTCAACAGATACATGTAAAGATGCTCAACATCATTCATCAAGGAAATGCAAATAAAAACTACAATGAGATATCACCTCACACCTCCCAGAATAGCTAAGATCTAAAACACAAGAAACAAAAAAATGTTGGTGAACACTTGGATAAAAAGGAATCCTTTTGGACTGTTGATGGCAAAGAAAAGTGGTGCAGCCATTCTGGAAAATAGCATGGGTTTCTTTAAAAAGTTAAAAATCAAACTACCCTATACTCCAGTAATCACACTACAGTGTATTTATCTCCAAAATACAAAATACTAATTCAAAGGGATACATGTACCCCTATGTTTACAGTAGCATTATTTATAACAACAAACTATGGAAAAAGCCTAAGTATCCATCAACTGATGACTAGATAGAGAAGATGTGGTAGGTGTATACACACACACACACACACACACACACACACACAGAGGATTATTATTCAGCCTTGAAGATACAAGTGATGTGATCCAAAGGGGCATGTGCACCCTAAAGTTTATACCAGCAATGTCCACAATAGCCAAACTATGGAAAGAGCCTAGATGTCTACCAATAGATGAATGGATAAAGAAGATGTGATATATATCACATACATATATGCATACATACACACGCGCGTGCACGCATGCACACATACACTGAAATACTATGCAGCCATCAAAAAAACCCTGAAATCTTGCCATTTGCAATGATGTGGATGGAACTAGAGGTATTACGCTAAATGAAGCAAATCAATCAGAAAAAGGGCAATTATCATATTATTTCACTAATATGAAGAATTTGAGAAACAAGACAGAGGATCATAGGGGAAGAGAGGGAAAAAATGAAACAAGATGAAACCAGAGCAGGAGACAAACCATAAGAGACTCTCAATCTCAGGAAACAAATTGATGGTTGCTGGAGGGGTGTTGGGTGGGAGGATGGGGAGGGATGGGGTGACTGGGTAGTAGACATTGGGGAGGGTATCTTCTATGGTGAATGCTGTGATTTGTGTAAGACTGATGAATTACAGACCTGTACCCCTGAAATAAATAATTAAAAAATATGAATTGGGCAATTAAAAAAGTTTTTTGAAAAAAAACGAGATATTTTCATTTTCAGGGAAATAGATGGATCTAGAGGGTAAAATGATAAGTTACATAAGTCAGAAAGACATAGACTAATACCACATTAAAGAATCCTAATTAAATGGTGGGACATTAAAGGTAACCTAAATAAGTTAATGAAGCATATATCTTAAAATGTATTTAGCAAAATTAATTTTAAAATTCTAAAATATGAAGTTATTATAATTAGCAAAATTGTGGTCCATATTTCTAAAGATTTGTAAAATAAACTCAGTGTATAAACTCTCCAACAAATGGGAAAGGAAGAATAACACTTTTCCTTTTTTTGGACCCTGAAAAAATTTTTTTTTAATATTTTACCCAATGTCCTCAATATATTGCTGTTATTTAATTGAGTATTAGTTACAAGAGAACAATGGAACACCTGGAAGAAAGATGAAAAATTAAATAATCTGGAAACATATACATATCATATGTAGACTAACAGTATTTGATGTATTAGAGAATAGGGGCTTTCATTATTTGCCACCTGTACTATATTGTAATTATGGAAATCTATACACAGGTATATTATGAACAAAGGCCTGTTTCCAGACTGAATTTGGCTTACGTGTGTTGCAATTCTTCAACAGATTTGAACTCTGGCAGCGATTTGAGTTCAAACCTTATGTCTACCTCCAAAAAGGTGATAATTGGCAGTTTATCCCCTATGTCTCACTTTCTTCATCTGTAAATTGTTTCCTTTGCCTTTGGAGATGTGTCTTGAAAGAAGTTTCTTTGGCTCATGTCAAAGAGATTACTGATAATGTTCTCTAGGATTTTGAAATATTCTTGCCTCACATTGAGGTCTTTTATCCATTTTGAGTTTATCTCTGTGTATGGTGTAAGGGAAAGTTTTTACATATGGTATTATGTCATCTGCATCTGTCATCAGCATAGATTGATATTTACTTCCTGCTTACCAATTTGTTATTTTTTTTTTCCTTGCCTGATTTCCAGAGCTAGGATTTCCAGTACTATGTTGAATCAAAGGGGCAAGAATGGACATCTTTGTCTTGTTCTTGATCTTAGAGGAAGCTTTGTTTTTCACTGTTAAGTATGATGTTATCTATAAGTGTTTCATTTATGATAATTATTATGTTGTGTGTTCCTTCTCTATCCATTGAAAGTTTTTATCATGAACAGATGTTATACTTGATCAAATGATTTCCAGTATCTATTGAAATGATCCTAAGGTTTTTATCCTTGCTCCGTTAATGTGATTTATCACATTGATTTCCCAATATTGAACCACTATTGCATCCCCGTTGCATTGTATTGTTGAATTTATTTTAATTTGTTAATATTTGTTGAGGATTTTTGTATTTATGTTCATCAGTGATATTGGCATATAGTTTTCTTTTGATGTTGTCTTTGGTTTTGGCATAGGGTAACTGCAGGCTTTATAGAATGAACTTGGAAATTTTCATTCTTCTATTTTTTGTATATAGTTTGAGAATAACAGATAATATGATTTCTTTCAGTGTTTGGTAGAATTGACCTGTGAAACCATTTGGTTCTGGCATTTTATTTGTGGTTTCTTGATAACTGATTCAATTTAATTACAAGTAACCAGTCTGTTCAAATTTTCTACTGGTTCCTATATCAACTTTGGAAGATTGTTTCTAGGAATTTATCCATTTCTTCTAGGTTGTACAGTTTGGTGTATAATTGTTAATTGTATTCCCTTACAGTATTATAGATTTCTAGTTCTGTGTATTTCTGGGGTGTTGTTTATTATTTCCCTCTGTTTCTGATTTTGAGTTCTTTCTTTCTATTTTTCTTAGATGACTCTGTATAAAGGCTAATTAAATTTCTTCATTTTTTCAAACAATCAGCTTTATTTCATTGATATCTTTTCTACTTTTTAAAAATTTCTATGACACTTATATTTGCTCTAACCTTTATCTTGCTAGCTTTAGGATCTGCTTATTCTTTTTATTCTAGTTCTTTTAGGTGTAAGGTTAGATTGTTCATTTCAAATTTTTCTTGTTTCTTGAGGTATACCTTATTACTATAAACTTTCTTATTAAACCACTTTTGCTGCATCTCAAAGATTTTGAAATGTGTCTTCATATTTATCCCCATATATTTTTTTATTTCCTGTTTGATTTCTCTATTGATTTATTGATTTGTCTACTAGCCTCCATGTGTTTGTGTTTTTTCTTATAATTGATTTTTAATTTTATATCACTATGGTTGGGGAAAAACAAAAAAAACAACAACAACAACAAAAAAAACCTTGATATGATTTTAGTCTTCTTAAATTCACTGAGACTTGTTTTGTGGCCTAATGTCATCTATCCTGGAGAATGTCCCTTGCACACTTGGAAAAAAAATGTATATCTTGCTATTTTTGAATGGAGTGCTTTTATATATCTGTTAGGTCCGTCTACTCTAATGTGTCATTCAAAGCCATTGTTTTGTTGTTGATTTTCTGTCTGAATGATCTATCAATTCATGTAATTAGGGTGTTAAATTTCCCGCCTACTATCATATTACTGTCAATTTCTTCCTTTGTCTTTTAATATTTGCTTTATGTGTTTTGGCGTTCCTATGCTGACTGTGTAGATATTTATAATTGTTATATTTTCTTGATGGATTGATCTGTTTATCATTATATAATTCATTTCTTTGTCTCTTGCAATAGTCTGTTTTATGCTCTATTTGTCTGATATAATTATTGCTACACTGGCTTATTATTTTTTTTTGTCACTTCCTCTTGAATGGAATATTTTCCTATCCTTTCATTTTGAGTATTTATGTGTCTTTTGATCTGAAGTCTCTTATAGTCAACATGTAGATGGGTCTTGCTTTTCTATCCATTCTATCACCCTATGTCGTTTCATTGGAACATTTAATAAATTTTCATTTAAAGTAATTATTGATACATATGTACTTACTGTCACTTTGTTGATTGCTACTAGTTGTTTTCTGTAGTGCTTTTCTGTTCCTTTGTTTTTCCCTTGCTCTCTTTGTTGTTTGATGACGTTAGTGTTATGCTCAAAATCCTTTGTCTTTTTTTGTTGTATTTATTATAAATTTTTGGGTTTTGGTAACATTTGGTTTTGTATATAATATCCTATTTTAATTAAGTTTATACTGATATTTGCTTAAGTTCATACCTATTTTAAAAACACGTTCTTTTTACTCTCCCATCCATTATTTTATGTATATCATGTATTTTTTTTAAGTTATATATCACTTGAGTAATGTTTGTAGATGTAACTAATTTCACTGCCCTTGTGTTTTAACCCCATACTGGCTCTATAAGTAGTTAATCTATTACCTTTACTCTATGCATTTGGCTGTGAATTTTTTCCTTCTATAATTTTCTTCTAGTTATGGAGTTTTCATTCTACTTTAAAATTCCCTTAACATTTCTTATAAGGCTGATTTGGTGATAATGACCTCCTTTAACTTGTATTTGTCTAGGAAACTCTTTTACTCTACATTTCGGAATGATAACATTGCCATGTAGTGTATTCTTTGTTGTAGTCCCCCTGCCCCCATCAATCCATGACTTTGAATATCTCTTGCCACTTTAAAGCTTTTGCTGAAAAATCAGCGGATGACCTCATGGGGTTTCCTCTGTACTTAAAACGGTGTTTCTCTCTTACTGCTCTAAGACTCTCTTTATCTTTAATCTTTGGCATTTTAATATGTTATTATGTATCTTGGTATGGGCCTAATCAGGTTTGTTATGTTTGGGGTCCTCTCTGTTTCTTGGACTTGGATATCTGTTTTCTTCCCCAGGTTAGAAAAGTTTTCAGCTATTATTTCTTCAAGTACATTTTCTGCCTCCTTCTCTATCTCTTCTTCTGGGACCTTTACATTGTGAATGTTAATTTGCTTGATGTTATCCAAGAGATCCTTTAATGTAGTCTCACTTTTTAAAATTCCCTTTTTCTTTTACCTGTTTACCTTGAGTACTTTACATTGCTGTGCCTTCCAGATTGCTGATATATTCTTCTGCATCCTCTAATCTGCTTCAGTTCCATCCAGCTATGTCGCCTGGTCTTGAAAGTCCTGGCCTTATATAGAAGAGGTCCTGAAGTGCCCTATAACACAATCCCTACTGTCACTAGAACCAGGCACTCCTGAGATGTCCCCACTCCATGTGCCCTCCTGCTATGATGAGACACAATTGCTTTCAGTTCAATCTGCAATGACCTGTTTTGCCTGTTGTGGGTGCACTGGGCAGGGTTTTCTCCCTGTCCTCTTAAGAGACCTGACTATATTGGCCACAGCCCTCTTGGTAGATAGGGTTGGCACTCAACCAATCTGTCTACAGTTTGTTTTGACACAGTTGGAAGCATACAGGAGGATAGGGCTTACGTCTCTGTGCAGTCAGCTAAGAAAACCAGCTGCAGGACTTCCAAGTGTGCTGGTGTGTGGAGATGTCCACATACCCCACTTCCCCCCCTACCACTTACCCAGGGCAGGAGTCTCTTTGTAATGGTGCAACTTCTGACTGAGGCTGCCTACTGGGTAGGAGTTAGTTGGAGGAATGCCTGCCTAGGTGGGCAGGTTGAGTAGGGTAGGTCTGCAGGGGAATGCCAGGTGGGACACACATTGATGACAAAGTATTTTGAGATTTTTAGAACTGGCTTCTGTAAGTCCAGCTACTTAGTTTGAGTGATGGTGAGAAAATGACACCACTCATCACTTTTGTTCCTAGATAGATCCCCTGCAAATCCCTGCCACCTCAAGCACAGGTTCTAAGATTAATCTATAAATCTACTTCATGTATAACCCTGGCACTTTTCAAACTGCTCTTTCTGTATTGTTTTGGTTTCAGTTTGATGGCTTTCTAAGGGAAAGTACTCAGTTTTGTATTGCTTCGGATCTCTTGGAGTTAAGTCCCATTGATTTTCGAAACTAGATATTATAGGGACTTGTGTTACCAATGGCAGTTCCCACAGTCAGGTCCTTGGTGTGGAGCATGGTCCCCTTATTTCTCTGTTCTTGGGCTCTCTCTCCTGTTTGTGGTTAGTCATGTGAAAAGCATGGACTCTGACCACTTCTCTGCCTCTCCTATCCTTTTCAGAGTGGCCCTTTCTCTATGACTAGCCATGGAAAATCTGTTCTGTCATTCTTTAGATCATTTTCAGAGTTGGTTACATAGGTGTAGTTGTGGGACCAAGGAGCTCAGGATTCTTATATTCCACTAGCATCTCTAGCTGTTTCTTAAGGATGGCATTTTTGATCCAAAACACTTACTGTAAATATCAATTCTGTACTGAAAGTAAAATATAATCCTGGGGGAGAACACTCTTCTATAGCATTATCAAATCAAAATAATGAGTCCTGTTGTAAACAACAGGTTGTTGTAAAAATTTAGAGGGGAATTTGGTATTAATGATTTATATAACATGTTTTAAAAGTTGAAACTTGTCAAAAAAACATTCATATAGTATAACATAAATCTACGAGTAGGCTGTAAAGTTAGTCATAATGAACTCACTCTATGGAAATTTATTCCTTCTTTACTATGCCAACTGGAAAAATCGTACAATCCTGGTTTAGATCAAGTTTTCTGTCAGAAATAATTTCCTGTTACCTGTGAATAAAAATGAGTCTCCTGGATAATTTAAAGAAAGTATATGTTTCCTAATATTAAATTCTAGCTAGAAATACTAAATACATTAAGTTTTCTTATATATCAATTTACATGTTTAATATTTCTGTATAGCTTTAGAAGGAATCTATTGTATATAATTCAATGTACCAGATCACTGAAACAAGTAGGTAGATTTGGGGGGGATATATATACTGACCTATAATTTTCAAGTACTAAAGTATGTCTAAAAATCTTTAGGGTTAGTTCGTAATTTAATACCAGGGCCTATGATCAGAATTCATCCAGAAATGTGTTCCTTGCACAAATGCATAACCTAAAAGTCATTTGTAGCCTACTCTGTGGTTGAAACATTGCTTGCATTAATAAATGGAACATGGATAGGGCACCTGGCTGGCTCAGTCAGTAGAGCATATGATTCTTGATCTCATGGTCATGAGTTCAAGCCCCATATTGGATGTAGAACTTATTTAAAAAGTAACAAACATGGAAACAGGTATATGTTTTGATTATACTATAATAATATTAGAATTAAGTAGCATATATCAATTAGCTGAAATAATTAAATTATTTCAGTCTAGTTTTAAATTAGATAAAGAATTATTGTGAACTTTTAAATAAAGAAGCTTGTAATATCAAAATAATTCATATTTTTAAAGTTTGCAAAATGGAAAAAAATATAAAAATAGAACAAGAACTGAAAAGGTTTTTGTCATGTGAAAAAAGACTATCTACTGTTTAATTGTATAAATAATGAACTTTTACCACTTTACTTTTTCAGGTCTGCAGCCTAAATAAAATAAGTAGAAGGGTATTTGGGTGTATATATCCAGCTACCCACCTATCTGTACATGGACATAGAGTAATGAACATACCTAAATACATGTGTGTATATATGTGTCTAGTATAAATTCCCAAACCTGAACACCAAATCTGTAAGCTTTACCCACCCACCACTTCTCCTCATGTCACAAAGTAAAGAACACAGTTAAGGGAAAGAATGAAGGAAATATATATATATATATATTTTTGTATGTGAACTTAACCATAATCTACAAACTCTGGGAAGATAATGGATACTAAATTTAGAAACTGGGCTTCTGTTTTCAATAGCAAGAGAAAAAAAAAGTCTTAAAGATTAAGCCTGTAGTATAAAGCTGGACCACCCTTCTTCTGTTATAAAACAATTCATTCAAATTAATGTTTTTGACATGGCATTCAAACAAGAAAAAGGCGTTGCCCTCAAGAAACTATCCCTTAACAGTTTTAAAAGCACTGCAGTAGGGGTGCCTGGGTCACTGGCTCAGTGGGTTAAAGCCTCTCCCTTCGGCTCAGGTCATGATTCCAGGGTGCTGGGATGGAGACCAACATTGGGCTCTCTGCTTGGCAAGGAGACTGCTTCCCCCGCCCACCACTGCCCCTGCCTACTTGTGATGTCTGTCTGTCAAATAAATAAATGCAATCTTAAGGAAAAAAACAAAACCAAACAAACAAACAAAAAAAGCACCACAGTATCCTGGAATAATAATGTACCTTTCTACTTTACTTCCAGAAAATAAACTCTTGAAGTGCACTGTTCTACTATTCTTCCAGAAAATGAACTCTTAAATTTTCCATGGGAAACCACTCCTCACTCTTACATAATTTCATTTGAGTGGAATTGACCACTTCCTTCCACGTATATCTCATCTTTTCTTAATAAATGTTACATACACTGAACCTTGTTGGGTGATTTAAAGATACACATGTGTGAAATAAGTTGATCTGATTTGAGTGAAGCTAAAGATTTTTCATTATAAAATAAGGTAAAGTTCTATCTTCTCTGGTCTTGTTGGCATAAGGCTGTGACTTTTACGTTGTCATGGCTAGAGAAAGAGGACTTATACCTTATGACATGTATGAAGGGAGCCAGCTTTAAGGATAAAGAGCTGATAATGACTTTGTTGTTACATGGTGAGCTCTACTATTGTCTCTGTTAAAGGTATTGACTTTCCTGGGCAATATTCATTCCTTGAACAAATGAATTTTCTTTTAAGCCAAGAGATGGATTTCTAGCATTTATATTTATAAGAATATTGGCAAAATAAATTTTCAGCTGGGAGCCTGAAGAAGTGAAACGCATAAAATAAACAATTGAATCACTCCACATAGTAAAAAGTAGGGGCTAAGAAGAGCAAATGGAAAAATATAGGCTGTTATATAATAAACTTAAAATTTAGATAGAAAACACTAACTAAAAAGCTGTCTAATGACAATTCCTAGGATCTTGTTAAAAAAACAAACAAAACTCAACGGAGTCAATTTTAAAGATTGTATTAGCTTTATCTAATGGTTTATAAATTGGGCAGCATCCCATCTAGCAGATAAAAACGAGCCCTGAAAAGCTGTACAAAATGAAAGGCTTATAGGCAGAAAGGAATGACACAAGGAATTTACTAGCAAGAAGTGGCTTTTTGTTGGAAGATCAACTTCCTTTAGGGAACAACAGGAGGCTATCAGGCAGATTGTTTTACTAGTGCTGATCAGGGAGAGTTTGAAACTGTAAGTTAGGTATTAAGCTTTGATTTAATGATGTGGGCCTAACACAAGTGACTCTATTTTGTGTTTGTTTTCTCTTTCTTAATATATCAACAAACAATTGGATAGATAGTAAGAAAAACAACAACGAAAGAGTTTCTACCACTGGTACTATAAATACAACAAAGAAAGGAATGATAGAAATTTAACAAAAATCAGGAAATAGACCATGCCCAAGGATATCTACTAGAGTACAATGCATATGAATATTGTTATCAAAACATAGTACAAAATAAAAGTGTTACAAGAAAAATACAAAAATATATATTCAGAGAAAGTTTCAAACTTGGAAACATGATCATAGAAAACCTTGATATTGGTAATATATGTAGAGGAGGAAAAGTAATTATCCTTACAGCCTTCTGGGTTCTTGGCTGAGACCTATCATCCTGCCCCAATCTCCAGATTTATAGGAAAATAAATTAATAACATGTATACCTCCTACATGTAAGAAGTCTTTTAGGGGAGGTTACCAAGAAAAGCACAGTAAAAAAAGGGGTATAGAGGTTATGAAGGACTAAGTCTATGTCTTCTATTGATAAGAGTTTCTATAGTTTCAGTCATCCTTTCTTCCTGGTACAGAAAGGGAGATTCCCTTACAAATGGAGACTATGCTCATAAATCTTGAAAGTAACTACTGTTTTTTCAGTGCTTTATTGTGTCTGCTATTTCTTAAAGATAATATGTTCAAAATAATCCTTATGCCCAAAGAAGCATATTTGGGATGGCTTATTCTGTTCCTCTTTATATATTTTAGAAACTCCACTTGATTTGGAGAGAAAGTTAATGGTTCTATTTAATAGAACTCCATACTATACACGGGGGTTAGGGGGAAATTAAAAGGTTATTTGAAGCTATATTTTGATATAACAAAGTGAAGCTGAGTTATTTATATATTATATAGATGTTACAGTCTATTTAGCAAAGTTGTGATGAATAATATTCTCCAAGTATTTAATGCATGTATTTTGAAGATCTCCCAGTGTCTTTAAGAGGAGATACACTTATATGGTTGTCTAAACTTAAGTAACAGGCACAAATTCTGTGTGTCTGTGTGTTTGTATTTATGGGAGTAATTATCTTTTAGAGGGATGAGATTTTAACCATGAGTAAAATACAGGGAAAAAAATCTAAGATGAGTGCAAAATGCAGCTTCAGTAGACACTAACAAGGAAAAGATGGAAACAATAAAAATAGGAAATATCAAAACTCAGGAAGAAATATAATTGTGATGTTTCAAGCAGATGATGGTTAATGTACTTTTTTATTTAATTTCAAAACATAGAAATGCAATTCAAATATGTGGCTATAACATAATTGTCAATGTACTTCTTTATGAGATACCTAACTCTAAAATACCTTTTCAGAAAACTCTGTAGGGAACTCTGTAGAGACAGATTTTAATGAGGTAAGTCATATATTATTATTGACTGACATAAGAGGGAAAATTATAATTCATATATAAAATCTCTCTTAGAATTTTAGGAAAATTTAATTGGAAAATTGTGAAGATTCAGAGATTATCAAATCACAGTTATGTTGGTAAAACATCACATGAACAGTGCATAATAATTAATGCAAGTAGATTGGAGTCTGACTATTAGTTAAAATAACACTAAATTCTTGACTAGCCAGAGCATAATTTTGATATGACCTTATATTATAATATTTATTTATTGTAATAAATCACTTAACATAAAACATACTCTCAAAATGCTGTATTATACACTTAATATTTCAACTATATGCAAAATATTGTAACATAGATCTCTAAAATGTGTTCTTCTTATATAACTGAAACTTTATACCCATTGTAAAGCAACTCTTTACATTTCTATAATTTCTTTACATTTCTATAATTCTATATTTCTTATACCATTTCTATAATCAGTCCTTAACAAATAACCACCGTTCTATTATCGGCTTATATGAGCTTGACTATTTTATTTTATTATTATTTTTATTCTTTTGTATTAGCATATAATGTATTATTAGCCCCAGGGGTACAGGTCTGTGAATTGCCATGTTTACACACTTCACAGCACTAACAATAGCACATAACTTCCTCAATGTCCATAACCCAGCCACCCTACCCCTACCCCCCTCCCCCTGGCAACCCTCAGTTTGTTTTGTGAGATTAAGCATCTCTTATAGTTTGTCTCCCTCCTCATCCCATTTTGTTTCATTTATTCCTTTCCTACTCCCCAAACCTCCTCATATCAGGGAGATCATATGATAATTGTCTTTCTCTGATTGACTTATTTCACTAAGCATGATACCCTTTAGTTCCATCCATGTGATCGCAAATGGCAAGATTTCACTTCTTTTGATGGCGGCATAGTATTCCATTGAATATATATACCACCTCTTCTTTTTCCATTCATCTGTTGATGGACATCTAGGTTCTTTCCATAGTTCTTTCCATACTGTGGACATTGCTGCTATAAACATTCAGGTGCACATGCCCCTTTGGATCACTACATTTGTATCTTTTTTTTTTTTTTTAAGATTTTATTTATTTATTTGAGAGAGATCACAAGTAGGCAGAGAGGCAGACAGAGAGAGAGGGGGAAGCAGGATCTCCACTGAGCAGAGAGCCCAATGCAAGGCTTGATCCCAGGACCCTGAGATCATGACCTGAGCCGAAGGCAGAGGCTTAACCCATCTAGGCACCCCTACATTTGTATATTTAAGGTAAATACCCAGTAGTGCAATTTCTGGGTCATAGGGTAGCTCTATTTTCAACTTTTGAGAAACCTCCATGCTGTTTTCTAGAGTGGTTGCACCAGTTTGCATTCCCACCAACAGAGTAGGAGGATTCCCCTTTCTCTACACCCTCGCCAGCATCTGTTATTTCCTAACTTGCTAAATTTTAGCCATTCTGAAACTTGTTAAATTTTAGCCATTCTGACTGGTGTGAGGAAGGTGGTATCTCATTGTGGTTTTGATTTGTATTTCCCTGATGCCGAGTGATGTGGAACACTTTTTCATGTGTCTGTTGACCATCTGGATGTCTTCTTTGCAGAAATGTCTGTTCATGTCTTCTGAGCATTTCTTGATTTGATTATATATTCTTTGGGTGTTGAGTTTGCTAAGTTATTTATAGATTTTGGATACTAACCCTTTAACTGATAGGTCATTAGCAAATATCTTCTCCCATTCTGTCAGTTGTCTTTTGGTTTTGTTAACTGTTTCCTTTTCTATGCAAAAGCTTTTATTTTTTTTTGTGCAAAAGCTTTTGATCTTGATGAAGTTCCAATAGTTCATTTTGCCCTTGCTTTCCTTGCCTTTTGTGATGTTCCTAGGAAGAACTTGTGGCAGCTGAGGTTGAAAAGGTTGCTGCCTGTGTTCCTCTTAAGGATTTTGATGGATTCCTTTCTCACATCGAGGTCCTTCACCCATTTTGAGTCTATTTTCATATTTGGTTTAAGGAAATGGTCCAATTATATTTTTCTGCATGTGGCTGTCCAATTTTCCCAACACCATTTATTGAAGAGACTTTTTCCATTGGACATTCTTTCCTGGTATGTTGAAGATTAGTTGACCATGAGCTTGACTATTTTATATAACTTATATAAATTTCTTTTTCTGTGACTGTTTTATTCTTTTTCACTTAACTTAATGTCTTCCAGGTTCAACCATTCTGTTACATATTATAGAAATCCTTTCCTTTTATGGCTTAATATATTATATTGTATGTATTTTTCACATTTCCTTCACCCATTCATTTGTTGACAAATATTTAGATTGGCTAACAATTTCAGCTATTAGAATTATGCTTCAATGAATACAGATACACAAATATTTTCTTCAAGATCTTGTCAATTTTTTAAAGTGGGAATACTGGATCATGTGGTAGTTCTGTTTTTATTTTTTAATTAATTTTTTGCTTCAAGTTTTTACTTAAATTCTACTTATTTAACATATAATATAATATTGGTATCAGGAATAGAATTAGTGATTCATCACTTATATATAATATAACACTCAGTACTCATCACATCATATGCCCTCCTTTATATTTATCACTCATTTAGCCCATCCATCTGCCAACTCCCTTCCATCAGCCCTGTTTGGTCTCTACTATTAAAAGTCTCTGACTTTTTTTTTTTTTCTCTCTTCTCTTCTCCCCTCTTCTGCTGTGTTTGTCTGTTTTGTTTCTTAAATTTCACATATGAGTGAACTCAAATGGTATTTATCTTTCTCTGACATATTTTGCTTAGCATAATATACTCTAGCTCCATGCCAGTCATTGCAGATGGCAAGACTTCATAGAGTAATATTCCTCTATGTGTATGTGTGTGTGTGTGTGTGTGTGTGCATGCGCACACATGTGCATGTGTGTATACCATATTCTCTTCATCCATTCATTAGTTGATGGACATTTGAGCTCTCAATAATTTGACTATTGTTGAAAACGCTGCTATAAATATCTGGGTGGGGGTATCCCTTTGAATCATCATTTTTGTAACCTACGGGTAAATAGTAATGTTATCCTGGGTTAGAAGGTCAACCAAAAAATCAAAATGAAATGAAAAAAAATACATCAAGACAAGTATAAAAACAAAAATGTAATGTTCCAAAATCTTTGGAATTCAACAAAAGAATTCTAAGAGAAGAGATAATAGGGATACAAGCTTACTTCAAGAAACAAGAATAATCTCGAACAACTTTACCTTAAACCTAAAAAGGATAGAAAAAGAGGAATAAATTCCAAAGATATTAGAAGGAAGGAAATAATGAAAGAACCTCTGTATTGTCTTCCAGAGTGGGTATAATTTCTCACCAACAGTTTTACATTCCCACCAACAGTACAAGAGGGTTCCCCTTTTCCTGAATCCTTCCCAATATCTGTTGTTTCCTGTATTGTTGATTTTAGCCATTCTGACAAGTGTGAGGTTGTCACCTCACATTTAATGTATTGTCACATTTAATGTATTGCAGTTTGCCAATATTTATATTTGGAAGATTTTTGAATATATTTCCATCAGATATATTGACCTGTAGTTTTCCTTTTTTGTGGTGTCTTTGTCTGGTTTTGCCACCAGACTGATGCTGGCATAACAGAATGAAGTTGGGTTTTTCTTTTTTTTTTTTTTGAAATAGTTTTAAGAAAATAGATACTAACTCTTATTTAAATGTTTGTTAAATTCACTTGTGAAGCCAAATGGTCCTGGACTTCTCTCTGTTGGTAATTTTTGATTACTGATTAAATTTCATTAATAGTAATTGGTCTGCTTATATTTTCTATTTCTTTCCACCTTAGTTTTGGAAGATTGCATTTTTCTAGGGATTTATCCATCTATAATAGACGGATAAAATGGATACATTTTGTTGGTATATAGTTTTTCATAATATTATATTATAATCCTTTGTATTTCTTTGGTGTTGGTTATATTTCTCTTCCTTCATTTCTGATTTTGAGTTCTCTCTTTTTTTTGATGAATCTGGCTAAAGGCTTATTAATTTTGTCTTTTCAAAGAATAAGGTCTTGCTTTCATTGATCTTTTTTATTGTGTTTTCTTGTGTTTATCAATCTTTTTTATTATGTTTTCTATTATGTTTCTATTTCTACTCTAATCTTCATTATTTCCTTCCTTCTAATATCTTTGGAATTTATTCCTCTTTTTCTATCCTTTTTAGGTTTAAGGTAAAGTTGTTCGAGATTATTCTTGTTTCTTGAAGTAAGCTTGTATCCCTATTATCTCTTCTCTTAGAATTCTTTTGTTGAATTCCAAAGATTTTGGACCATTACATTTTTGTTTTTATTGTCTTGATGTATTTTTTTTCATTTCATTTTTGATTTTTTGGTTGACTCATTCAATGTTTTTAGTAGGATGTTGTTTAAGCTGTACATATTTGCTTTTTTCCAGATATTTTTTCTTATAATTTTTAGTTTTATAACTGTCATCAGAAAGGATACTTGATAGGATTTTCATCATCTTGGTACATGAGATTTGTTTTGTGGCATAACATGTGACCTATCCTGGAAAGTATTCCATGCACTTGAAAAAAAAAATGTATATTCTGTTGTTTTTGTGTGGCATATTCTGTGTATATTTGTAATGTCCAAGTTGTCTAACATGTCGGTCAAAGCCACTCTTTCTTTGTTGATTTACTATCTTGATGATCTAGCCATTGATGTGAGGTGTAAAAGTCCCCTACTATTACTGTGTTACTGTCTGTTTCTCCCTTTATGTTTGTTAATATTTACTTTGTGTATGTATATTCTCATATACTGGGTGCAAAGATATTTACAATTGTTACATCATCTGGTAGGATTGATTGCTTTATTATTAGGTAGTGCCCTTCTTTGACTCATGCTAATGTCATTGTTTTAAAGTCTATTTTATTTGATATGAGCATGGTTACCCTGTGACTTTTTTTTTCATTTCCATATGCATAGAATGTATTTTTCCATCTCTTCACTTTCAGTCTATATTTTCCTGAAGACCTGATGTGAGTCTCTTGTAGATAGCATATTGCTGGACCTGATTTTAGTATCTGTTTAGTTACCACATGTCTTTAGATTGAAACACTTAATCCAATTTTATTTAAAATAATTATCAGTGTATTTATGTATGGTACATCCTGGATGGATGGTTTGCACATGCATATCCTGAATACCCTTGCTAATAATTATCTTTAGAATGTACAGATTCAATCTTCTCTCTGTATTCCCATCAAGCAGAGTAGGTAAATATTGTTCAGGATTCAAGGTCAGGGACTCTGGTGTGACCAACCCGAGTATTTTCTTTATAATGAAGAATGTCTGGATGGAGGCACTTGGAATACTTGCCAGCAAGGAGCAAAAAGGCTACAGAGAGTTGCTATTTCAGTTTCTACACTATAAATTCCTGTCTTGTCAGTTCTAGCAGTGGGATGCCTTGTCAAACCTGCTTCTCTGGAACTCCCTATATGTAAGTTCATCCAATAAACCTTGTCTCAATCACTGTCCTGCATCATGTCTTTGGTCTTGCTGAGTTATCATTCACCCTTGGCTCTGAGTCTTACATAACAAGTATGTATTTATTGTCATTTTGTTCATTGTTTTCTGGTTGTTTTTGTAGTGCTTCTCTGTTGCTTTCTTCTTCTCTTGTGATTTGAAGCCTGCTTTTAGTATAATGCTTGGATTCCTTTCTCTATATTATACATATCTGCTATGGATTTATGATTTGTGGTTACCTTTGGGTTCACTTAAGTTTGAACATATTCTAAAAACAGTTAATTTTTACTCCCCCTTTATGTTTTATGTATATGATGTCATATTTTAAATGCTTTTATATTTTGTATCCCTTTTAGTTTTTGTATCTAATAGATTTTATTACTTTTGTGTTTTAACCTCAATACTGACTTTACAAATGATTAATCTACACTCACTATATATGTGCTTTCACCAGTGAAATAATTTTCTATCATAATTTCAGATAGATCTGGTTTTTTCTTTCCACTCAGAGAATTCTTTTTAACATTTCCTATAATGCTGGTTTGGTGATGATGGACTCCTTTAATTTTGGGAAACTTTTTATATTTTCTTCAATTCTGAATAGTGACATTTCTGGGTGGAATATTTTTGGTTGCATAATTTTTTTTTTCTTCATCATTTTGAATATGTTCTGCCATTTTCTTTTGGGTCTGCAAAGATGTGGCTGAAAAATCAGCTGATAGCTTTCTGGGTTTCCTTTGTAACTGTTTTCCTTTACTGCTTTTAAAATTCTTTCTTGACCACTAAGTTTTTGTCATTATAATTAATATGTGTTTCAGTGTGGACCTCCTTGGCTTCATCTTATTTGGGATTCTGATTCCTAGATTTAGATATCTGTTTCCCTCTCTGGATTAGGGAAGTTTTTACCTATTCTTTTTAAAAATAAATTAGTAAGTTAATTTCTTTATTAATATATAACATATTATGTGCCCCACAGGTACATGTCTGTGAATCATCAGGCTTACATATTTCACACCACTCACCATAGCACATACCCCCACAAAGTCTAAAACCCAGCCACCCTATTCCTACCCCCATCCCCCAACAATCCTCAGTTTGTTTCATGGGATTAAGAGTCTCTTATGGTTTGTCTCCCTTCCTGCCCCATCTTGTTTCATTTTTTCTTTCTGTGCTGTCAACAACCCTCTACCCTGCCTCTCAAATTCCTCATATCAGAGAGATCATATGATAGTTGTCTTTCCCTGGTTGACTTATTTTACTCAGCATAATACACTCTAGTTCCATCCCCGTCATTGGAAATGACAAGATTTCATTTCTTTTGATGGCTGCATAATATACCTTTGTATATATATACCACCTCTTCTTATCCATTCATCTGTTGATGGACATCTAGGTTCTTTCCATAGTTTGGCTATTGTGGGCATTGCTGCTTTAAACATTGGGGTGCACATGCCCTTCAGATCACTACATTTGTATCTGTAGGGTAAATACCCACTAGTGCAATTGCTGGGTCATAAGGTAGATCTATTTTCAACTTTTGAGGAACCTCAATGCTGTTTCCCAGAGTGGCTGCACCAGCTTGCATTTACATCAACAGTGTAGGAGGGTTCTCCTTTCTCCACATCCTCTCCAACATCTGTCATTTCCGACATGTTAATTTTAGTCATTCTGAATGGTGTGAGATGGTATCTCATTGTGGTTTTGATTTGTATTTCCCTAATGCTTCATGATGTGGAGTACTTTTTCATGTTTCTGTTGACCATCTGGATGTCTTCTTTGCAGAAATGTCTGTTCATGTCCTCTACATTTCTTGATTGGATTATTTGTACTTTGGGTGTTCAGTTTGATAAGTTCTTTATAGATTTTGGATATTAACCCTTTATCAGATATGTCATTTGCGAATATCTTCTCCCATTCTGTCATTTGTCCTTTGGTTTTGTTGACTGTTTTCTTTGCTGTGCAGAAGATTTTGATCTGGATGAAGTCTGAATAGTTCACCTTTTCCCTTGCTTCCCTTGCCTTTGGTGATGTTTCTAGGAAGAGGTTGCTGTGGCTGAGGTCAAAGAGGTTGCTGCCTGTGTTCTTCGCAAGGATTTTGATGGATTCCTCTCTCACACTAAGGTCTTTCATCTATTTTGAGTCTATTTTCGTGTGTGCTGTATTTTCCCAACACCATTTTCCCAACACCATTTGTTGAAGAGAGTGTCCTTTATCCATTGGAAATTCTTTCCTGCTTTGTTGAAGATTAGTTAACCATAGAGTTGAGGGTCTGTTTCTGGGCTCTCTATGCTGTTCCATTGATCTATGTGTCTGTTTTTGTGCCAATGCCACACTTAATTATTACAGCTTTGCAATACAACTTGAAGTCTGGAATTGTGATGTCACCAACTTTGGCTTTCTTTTTCAACATTCCTCTGGCTATTTGGAGTCTTTCCTGGTTCCATATAAATTTTAGGAATGATTTGTTCCATTTCTTTGGGGAAAATGATTGTATTTTGATAGAGATTGCATTAAATATGTAGACTGCTTTAGGTAGCATAGACATTTTCACAATATTTTTTCTTCCAATCCATGAGCATGGAACATTTTTTTTTCCATTTATTTGTGTCTTCCTCAGTTTCTTTCATGAGTACTTCATAGTTTTCTGAGTACAGATTCTTTGCCTCTTTGGTTAGGTTTATTCTGAGGTATCTTACAGTTTTTGGTGCAGTTGTAAATGGGATTGACTCCTTAATTTCTTCTTCTTCTGATTTGCTGTTGGTGCATAGAAATGCAACTGTTTTCTGTGCATTGATTTTATATCCTGACACTTTACTGTATTCCTGTATGAGTTCTAGCAGTTTTGGAATCGAGAAGTATCGTATCATCTGCAAATAGTGATAGTTTGACTTCTTTGCTGATTCGGATGCATTTTACTTATTTTGTTGTCTAACTGCTGAGGCCAGGACTTCTAGAACTATGTTGAATAGCAGTGCTGATAATGGACATCCCTGCGGTGTTCCTGACCTTAGTGGAAAAGCTCTAGGTTTTTCTCCATTGAGAATGATATCCGCTGTGGGTTTTTCATAGATGGTTTTAATGATATTGAGGTATGTACTCTCTATCCCTACACTTTGAAGAGTTTTGTTCAAGAAAGGATGCTGTACTTTGTCAAATGGTTTTTCAGCAACTATTGAGAGTATCATATGGTTCTTCTTTTTTTTTATTAATGTATTATAACAAATTGATTAATTTGTGAATAATGAACCAACTTTGCATCCCAAGAGTAAATCCCACTTGGTTGTGGTAAATAATCCTTTTAATGTACCGTTGGATCCTATTGGCTAGTATTTGGTGAGAATTTGCATTAGTATTCATCAAGGATATTGGTCTGTGATTCTCCTTTTTGATGGGGTCTTTGTCTCGTTTTGTGATCAAGATAATGCTGACCTCATAAATGGAGTTTGGGATTTTTCCTTGCATTGGTAGAATTCCCCGGGGAAGCCATCTGGCTCTGGGCTCTTGATTGTTGGGAGAATTTTGATTATTGCTTCAATCTTGTTACTGCTTATGGGTCTGTTCAGGTTTTCTATTCTTCCTGGTTCAGTTGTGGTAGTTTATAGATCTCTAGGAATGTATCCATTTCTTCCAGATTGTCTGGCATATGGTTGCTCTTAATATATTCTTATAAGTGTCTGTATTTCTTTGGTGTTGGTAGTGATCTCTCCTCTTTCATTCATGATTTTATTCATTTGGGTCCTTTCTCTTTTCTTTTTGTTAAGTCTGGCCAGGGGTTTATCAATCTTATTAATTCTTTCAAAAGAACCAGCTCCTAGTTTCATTGATCTGTTCAATTGTTCTTTTGGTTTCTATTTCATTGATTTCTGCTCTTATCTTTATTATTTCTCTTCTCATGCTTGGTTTCTTTGCTGTTCTTTCCCCAACTTCTTTATGTGTAGGGTTAGGTTCTATACTTAAGACCTTTTTTGTTTCTTGAGAAAGGATTATATTGCTATATATCTTCCCCTCACGACTGCCTTTGTCGTGTCCCAAGATTTTGAACAGTGTGTTTTCATTTAAACTTGTTTCCATGAATTTTCTGAATTCTTCTTTAATTTCCTGGTTTAATTAATTTAATGAATGAGCTACTCATTCTTTAGTAGGATGCTCCTTAGCCTCCATATTTGAGTTCTTTCCAACTTTCCTCTTGTGATTGAGTTCTAGCTTCAGAGCATTGTGATCTGAAAATTTACAGGGAAAGATCCCAGTCTTTTGGTACCAGTTGAGACTTGATTTGTGGCTCAGGATGTGATCTATTCTGGAGAATTTTCATAGTGCACTAGAGAAGAATGTATATTCTGTTGCTTTGGGATGAATTTTCTGAATATATCTGTGATGTCCATCTGGTCCAGTGTGTCATTTAAAGTCTTTATTTCCTGGTTGATCTTTTGCTTAGATGATCTGTCCACTTCATTGAGGGGCATGTTTAAGTCCCCTATTAGTGTAGTATTGCTCATGTGTTTCTTTTGTTTTGTTCTTAATTGGTTTATATAATTGTTTCCTCCCCTCTTAGGGGCAGAGTTATCTAAAATTGGTAGATCATCTTGTTAGACCAACCCTTTAAGTACGATACAGTGTCCTTCCTCATCTCTTATTATATTCTTTAGCTTAAAATCTAATATCTGATATAAGGATTACCATCCCAGCTTTCTTTTGATGTCCATTAGCATGGTAAATTGTTTTTACTCCCTCACTTTAAATCTGAAGGTTTCTTTGGGTCTAAAATGAGTTTCGTATAGACAGCATATCAATGGGTCTAGTTTTTTATCCATTCTGATACCCTGAACTTAATGCCATTGTATTGCTTGTAAGGTGACTATTACTGTATATTGTTTCTATCCATTTCTGGTCTGTTACTTTACAGCTGTCTATTTGCTTAGAGGACTTTCTTCAATATTTCCTGTAGACCTGGTTTGGTGTTTACAGATTCTTTTAATTTTTGTTTGTTCTAGAAGCTTTTCATCTCTCCTTCTATTTTCAGTGAAAGCCTAGCTGGATATAGTATTCTTGGTTACATGTTGTTATTGTTTATTGCTCTGAATATATCATGCCAGTCCTTTCTGGCCTGCCAGGTCTCCATGGATAGGTCTGCTGACAATCTAATATTTCTACCATTGTATGTTAAAGACCTCTTGTCCTAAGCTGCTTTCAGGATTTTTACTTTATTACTGAACCTTGTAAGTTTTACTATTAGGTGATGGGGTATGAACTTATTTTTATTGATTTTGAGGGGCGTTCTCTGTGCCTCCTGGTTTTGATACTAGTTCCCTTTGCCATATTAGGGAAATTCTCTACTAAAATTTGCTCCCATATATCCTCTGCCCCTCTCTCTTTCTTCTTCTTCTGGGATCCCAATTATTCTATATTGTTTCATCTTATGGTATGGCTTATCTCTTGAAATCTCTTCTTGGGGTCCAATAGTTGGTTGATTTTTGCTCAGCTTCTTTATTCTCCATCATTTGGTCTTGTATATCACTAATTCTCTCTTTGCCTCATTTATCATAGCAGGAAAAGCCTCCATTTTTTATTGCACCTCGTTAATAGCTTTGTTTGATTTCAACTTGGTTAGATTTTAGTTCTTTTATTTCACCAGAAAGGGATTTTATTTTTCCATAAAGGGATTCTCCAATATATTCCACACTTTTTTTGAGCCCAGCTAGCTCCATGATAATCATCATTCTGATCTCTAGTTTTGACATATTATTAATGTCCATATTGATTAGGTCCCTAACCATTGGCACTGTCTCTTGTTCTTTTTTTTTTAATGAGTTTTTACACCTTGTCATTTTATCCAGGTAAGAATAGATAGATGAATGAAAGAACAAAATACTAAGAGGGTGGAAAAGACCCCAGAAAAATATACATTAACCAAATCAAAAGAGACCTGAAACATGGAGGAAAAGAAAAGGGATATATATATATATATATACACATATATACTGGTGAATAAAACAGAGCCACCCACTTGAATTTGGTTTCTTTGAAACAACTACCTTAAAAATTTTAAAGAAAGAAAAGCATATATATATATATATATGTGTGTGTGTATGTGTATGAAAACAAGGGTAAACACAATGAAGGAATGAAGGAATGGAATATGATGGTAAAGATGAAAATTAAAAAAAAATTAAGAATGGAATTGATAAGTTAGTTAGAAAAAGAAAAAGAAATAAAAGGAGAGAATGTGATCATTCTAGAGACTAGAACAAAGCCATGTGCTAGATTTAGGCTATATTTTCATCTGTTTGAATAAACTTTTTTCCTAAAATTTTAAAGAAAACAAAACCTATATATATACAAAAAAATAAAGTTAAATACAATGAAGGGATAAAATATGGCTATAACAATGAAAATTTTAAAATATTTTAAATTAAATATTTATAAAATAGTTAAAATGTTAAAATAGGAAAGAGAAAATATTAAAAAATAGAATAAGAAAAAATAAAATTTAAATAATTTAATTTTGCAAGACTAAAGGATCATGGGGAAAAAGCCATGAATTCTATGTGTTTGTTTCCCCTAGGTCTGGAGTTCCACTGTTCTCATTGATCAGTGAACTTGGCCTTGCTAGATGTTCCTGCTGATCTTCTGGGAGAGGGGCCTGTAATAGTGATTTTCAAATGCCTTTGCCCTAGGTGGAATTCACTGCCCTTGCCAGGGGGCAGGCTAAGTAATCTGCTTGGGTTTGCTCTCCATAGCTTTTGCTCCCTGAATGCTTTCTGAAGAGCTTTGGAAGACAGGAATGAAGATGGCAGCTTCCTAATCTCTGGTCCCATAGGAGCTGAGAGCTTGGGGCCCCACTCCTTAATGCACCCTCAGAGGAAATGCAGTCAATCTCTACCATCTCCCTGGTCTCTAGCCATACTCTGTGCTCACCCAGCCTGTGATGGAGCATTTCTATCTGTGGTGTGTGGCCCAGTTTGGAGTCTCCAAACCCAGAAGGTTCCTGCAGCGTGCTCCTGTGATGCTTCTCTTGGAGGAGGAGGGAAGGGATCTTTCTGGATCTGCCACTTGGGGTCCCTGCTAGAAAAGCAGTGGTCAGAATGCTTCAGATCATGGTTTAAGGTAACCCCAAGGTGAAAGCTCACTCCTCAGCTCTCTCTGTAGCTGGCATCCCTGCTGTGATACCTGGGAGCTCTGTCACACTCAGGCACCACCAGTCTATCTTTGACCTTGCAGGTCCTGAGACACTGTCCCTGTAAGGGCTCTACCCCTCGCTTAGCCTCTGGAGGGATGTCCCTTAGTGAAGCAGATTTCTAAAATTTCTAATTTTGTGCTCCACTGCTCCACTGCATGCTGGGATCTGGCCCCTCCTTTGCTATCTATCTTCCTATAGCTTCAGATTCACTTCTTTGCATGTCCTACCTTCCAGAAAGTGGTTGATTTTCTGTTCCTAGAATTGCGGATCTTCTTCTCTTCTATCTCCTATTGAGTTTGTAGATGTTCAGAATGGTTTGAAAAGTATCAAGCTGAACTCTTGGTACCTGATGATATTTCAGTCTCTCACTCCTTTGCCATCGTGCTTCCTCCCTCTAGCAATTCTTTTTTTTTTTTTTTTTTCAGATTTTATTTATTTATTTATTTGACAGAGAGCACAAGAACCCTGGGATCATGACCCAAGCCGAAGGCAGAGGCTTTAACCCACTGAGCCACCCAGGCGCCCCCTTCTAGCTATTCTTTTGTAATAAGCTTTCTATCCTCTTCTTATAGGATCCCTATAATACAAATGTTATTATGTCTGATGATATTACTGAGTTCCTTAGCATATTCTCATTTTTTATTCTATATATTTGGCTTGATTGCTTTCTATTACCCTGTCTTCCAGATTATTGGTCCATTTTGCATCCTTTAATCTGATGTTGATTTCTTCTAGTGTACTTTTGTTATTAATTTCTTCAGGTCTTACTGGTACTTTTTAATCTTTTCTTTTTGTTGAATTTCTCCCCAAGTCTATCCTCTTTTTTTCCCTCAGGTTCATCTTTATGTCGATTACTTTGAATTTTTTATTAGGCATAGTGTTTATCTGTTTTATTCAGCTATTTCATTATGATTTTGTCTTATTCTTTCATTTGGGACATATTCATTTTTTTCCTCCTTTTGTCTAACTCTGTTTTTGTTTCTATGTATTAAGTAGATCAGCTACATCTCTTGGTCTTGATAGTAGTAGCCTTGTGTCAAAGAGATCTCACAGTGCCCTCTAACTCTATCCCCTCTAGTCACCCACACCAGGCACTCCCTGTATGTCCTTTGTGTGGGCTGCATGTCCTCTGCTATTTTGTCTGACTGTGATTGCCTTCAGTTCAGCTGGCTGCAGTTACCCAATTTCCCTGCTATGGATACACTGGCCAATGTTTACTTCCTTCTCAGTTGAGAGCCTTGTACAAGGCCACCACCACCTTCTTGGAGTAGACAGAATAGTCATCCACTAATTTGTCTCTTTGCCACAATTGTAGGTGCACCAAAGGTCAGGGCCTGCTGCCTGTGCAGCCAACTAAGAGGCTTTTGTTGGTGGGTGAAACTTCCATTCAGACTAGCTGTCTATAGTTAGCCCCTCTTCCACAGCTGTATGTGTACCAAAAGGTACCATCTATGAGGACAGTTTGCTGGAACTTTAAGTGTGCTGATGTGTGGGGTGATGTCTTCTCCTCCCTGGCCAGGAGTCACATTTGAGTAGCAACAGTCCCTTCTGGAGATGTCTGTAGGGTGTGGCAGGAAAAGAGCTGCTTTGGAGAGATACTTTCCAAGGCAGGTAAGTTGGGTGACAGGGGTCTTCAGGGGAATGCCAGAATAGAGCACAGTGAGCTAGTGAGGTAGATGGAGGGACATCATAGGATCCCGCAAGCATCTGGCTTTAGGAGAAGAGAAATGACACCCACCCGCATTTTTTCCCCCCTCAGAGAGATCTGAAGGTCCCTGTCACTTCAGCACAGGTTATAAGATTTTAGTTTTATTTATCTCAAGATATTTTAAATTTCTTTTTGATTTCTTCTTTGACTCTTTGGTTGTTCAATAGTGTGTTGTTTAATTTCCACATTTTAAAAAAATTTTCTGTTTCCCTTTATATTAATTTCTAGTTTCATTCTGTTGCAGTTAGAGAAGATACTTTGTATGATTTCATTTTCCTAAATTTGTTAAGATAAATTTTGTGACCTAACATGTAACTTATCCTGAAGTCTGTTTTATGTGCATAGGAGAATGTGTATTCTGTTTCTTTTTGGGTGGAATGTTCTGTATATATTCATTAGACTTAATTGATATGTTGTTCAGGTCCTCCCTTCCCTTAATGATATTTCTGTTTTTGCTATCCATTTTTTGGAAATGGGGTATTGAAATCTGGTATTTTTGTGTTGCTGTTTATTTCTTTCTTCAATTCTGTCAATATTTGGTCATATATTTGGGCACATTCATGATAGATAAATGTATATTTGTTATATGTTATAACAAATAACAAATGTAAATTTGTGTTATATATATATATTTTATATATTTTATATATGTTATATATATATATATATATATATATATATATAATCTTCCTGGTGACTTTTCTTTTCTTTTCTTTTTTTTTTTTTTTAAGCTTTTTGAGATTTTATTTATTTATTTGACAGAGAGAAATCACAAGTAGTCGGAGAGGCAGGCAGAGAGAGAGAGAGGGAAGCAGGCTCCCTGCTGAGCAGAGAGCCCGATGCGGGACTCGATCCCAGGACCCTGAGATCATGACCTGAGCCGAAGGCAGCGGCTTAACCCACTGAGCCACCCAGGCGCCCCCTGGTGACTCTTCTATTCATTTATTAATGTTCTTTATTTCTTCAGAGAGATCATGAAACTGAGTCTATTTTGTCTTATGTAAATATTGCCACCTCTGATCTATTTTTGTTATAATTTGCCTGAGATATTTTGTTCCAGTCTTTTACTCTTAGCCTATGTGTGTCTTTAAATCTAAAGCAAGTCTCCTGGGGTGTCTGGGTGGTTCAGTTTTTAAGTGTCTGACTCTTGATTTCAGCTTGTGTCCTCAGGTCATTATCTCAGAGTCCTGGGATAGCACCCTATGTTGGGCTCTCTGCTCTCATTAGGGACCTTACTTAAGACTCTCTCCCTCTGCTCCTTCCACTACTCAGATCTCTCTCTCTCTCTCTCTCTCTCTCAAATAAATAATCTTAAAAAAAATTAATCTGTAGAATCATATAGTTCCATCTTTAAAACAAAATTAAACCACTTTATTATCTTCTGATTAGGGAATTTAATTCCTTTATATTTAAGTTTTTTACTAGATGGGGAATTATTTTCACATTGCTATTATTTTTTTCTGAATTTCTTATAGCTATTGTGTTCTCATTTTCCTCTGGTACATTCCTTTGTGCATCACTGATTTTTTTTTTTTAATTGACAGGCTTTGATGCTTAATTGTCTTTCATGTGCTTACTCTAGGTCATGTGTGTGTGTGTGTGCGTGTGTGTGTGTGTGTGTGTGTTTCCCTTGGGACTTACATAAAATATATTATTGTTATAATAATCCATTTAAACTAATAACAACTTAACTTCAATTATTTCTACTCTTTTACATTTCTCTACCCAACTTTATTTTACTAATGCTACATATTTTCTTCTTACATATTTTGTATCGATTAACAATTTTATGACTTTTATACATTCTTCAAATTCTATACAAAAATTAACATTGTCTTTTACACTACCATTATATTCTCACATTATTTTTTTCTAAATATTCACCTTTACCAGTAAGCATTTTGTCTTCATATGCCTTTGTGTTGCTCTCTAACAGTTTCTTCATTCCACTATATTCCAACATATAGTATACAATTAGGTTACTTTTTTTTTTTTAAGATTTTATTTATTTATTTGACAAAGAGAGAGAGAAAGAGAGTATAAGCAAGGGGGCGGGGGCAGCAGCAAGGGAGAGGGAGAAACAGGTTTTCCATTGAGCAGGGTGTCCCATGTGGGGATCCATCCCAGGACCCTGAGATCATGACTTGCGCTGAAGGCAGATGCTAAACAAACTGAACCACCCAGATGCCCATAAATCATAAACCAGATTTCTTGTCTGTTGATTGCAAATAGCTCTTTGTCTTATTGATGTGACTTAGGTTTATTTTTTCAATTGATTTGAATCTCATAAAATTTCATGAAATCATTAGCCTATTGGTACATGAATTCAAATTGAGTGTTCTGTGGATGCCAAAATCTGAAGAAATAGTGCATTACTTTGTGAATTATATTACTTGAGGATAACAAGATATATTTCATTCATCCTCACAAAAAGCTGACAATATATTTTTGGCCTGTGGTACCTTAGTGGTGGTTGAAATTAATCTAATTGATTTGACTAGAAATCTAATGAGCTAGAAAGACCAAGGCATTTTTCCAAGAAAACAAGTTTAAAAAAATACTTCAGTAATATAAAATATGTGTTGCCATATGAAGGGTAGAGTTTATGTCATCATGCATGCAAAAAGATAGAAAACCATTAATTGGCTTTAGGCAAAGTTGCTAAAATTGTCAAATTGAAGCACATATGTACAGGCAAGTAATGGAACATATATAAAATATATAATAAATATATAATCTGATATATATTAGCTTGAATGAGATTTCATAAAGCCTTATCTTTGTATAGGGTAACACACACACACACACACACACACACACACACACACAGAGTGATGGTCCTCACTGCAAGAAGGTGAGGAACAGGTCAATAAAGATTTTTGGCGGACAAAGACTTTGGCATGCTCATACCTTTGTTTGACCAAGGTATTAACCTAGCATACCCTGTTTTGCTTGTGGAATTAAGTATCCAAATCTTGACTGTTTACTAACTATGACAGACCACAATAAGACGTATGTAATCAAGTGCAAAACAATCCCATAGAAACTGTAAAAGAAAAATTGTTATATGCATATAGACCCATACACAACCCATTTGTTTTTTCTTAAAATTTACTCAAGTTGGACAACAGTGTCTTTTTTTTTTTTTTTTTTTTTGCTATGACAATAAACTTTCAAGTCACATCAATATTTTTCAGGAAAGAAATGATTGAATAAGACACTGATTATGCTCTCCATTCTCAGAAGTGTTGAATGAATAATCTGAAAGATTATCGAACAATGAATGTCATAAAGATAAATATTTTCAATGGAGTACTTTAATAAAGAAATAGAATGATTTACAAATACACTGGATTTTTAAATTGTTTGAATAAATATGCATTTATAAATACAATAAACACAAAAATAGAACTTAACAATATAATTATTTATATCATGTAAAGCCTAGAACTGTAATTCTTAACTCTTTAAAAGTAACATGCTCACCACAAAACAAAATGAAATGCAAAAATGAATGAAAAAAATGTGTAATAGTATTCCATTGTGTATATATACCACATCTTGCCATTTGCGACAACATGGATGGAACTAGAGCGTATCATGCTTAGCGAAATAAGTCAAGCAGAGAAAGACAACTATCATATGATCTCCCTGATATGAGGAAGTGGTGATGCATCATGGGGGCTTAAGTGGGTAGGAGAAGAATCAATGAAACAAGATGGAATTGGGAGGGAGACAAACCATAAGTGACTCTTAATCTCACAAAACAAACTGAGGGTTGCTGGGGGGAGGGGTGTTGGGAGAAGGGGGTGGGATTATGGACATTGGGGAGGGTATGTGCTATGGTGAGTGCTGTGAAGTGTGTAAACCTGGTGATTCACAGACCTGTACCCCTGGGGATAAAAATATATGTTTATAAAAAATAAAAAATTATTAAAAAAATGTGTAATAATAACCACTCATCCTTATGCAATCTTGTTCCATCCAGCAACTTCTGCACATCAAACAAATAAAAATATGCAACCTAAACAAATGATGGTGAAACTGAAGGAAAAAGAAAAGAAAGTTGCCTAACAACACGCAGTTAACAGAGTTGGTATGTGAATCTGAGCAGTTTTCTCCAAGAATCATGTTCTTTATGTAAATTTAACTCATTTGTTTAGCTGAACAATATGTCTAAGGCTGGTACACATTTTATATCTTTTTTTAAAGGTTTTATTTATTTATTTTTTGGCACAGAGAGACACAGTGAGAAAGGGAACAGAAGTGGGGGAGTAGGAAAGGGAGAAGCAGGCTTCCCACTGAGCAGGGAGCCCATGTGCGGCTCAATCCCAGGACCCTGGGATCATGACCTGAGCCAAAGGCAGACACTTAATCACTGAGCCACGCAGTCACACCTGCATTTTATATCTTAATAGATATTAGAAATGCATCACTTCACCAGAAGTGTCCACTTCTCCTCCCTGCTTCTGTTGATGTGTTCTATTCAAAATCATAAACTAGAAGACCAATATTTGTAAAATACAGAATTTAAGTATTTAAGATTTATAGAAATTTAGACAACCCAATAGAAAAACTGACTGAAAAAAAGATAGAAATATATAATTCTCTCACATGCAAATTTAAATGGCTAAAGTATATGTGAAAAGTACTTTGAAAATTGAAACAACGAGATATGATTTTTTTCTACTGGATTAGTAAAGATGAAAAGATAAGTAATAGAGTCTCTGGAAATGTGAAATAAAGTATTTGCTCATTCATTATTGTGCAAATATAAAAATTTTCCCCAGGCATATGCAGTCATTTTTTCCTATGATCTGCCTTCATTAGCATATGTAATCAAGTGCAAAACAATCCCATAGAAACTGTAAAAGAAAAATTGTTATATGCATATAGACCCATACACAACCCATTTGTTTTTTCTTAAAATTTACTCAAGTTGGACAACAGTGTTTTGTTTTGTTTTGTTTTGTTTTGCTATGACAATAAACTTTCAGGTCACGTCAATATTTTTCAGGAAAGAAATGTTTGAATTCAGAAAGGGAGTTAACTCAATGCAAGTCCTCAATTTATATTAATATTAGTCCAGAAGACTATTTCAAAGTTCTTTAGAATATAATAAAGAGAACAAAAATAAATAGAAAAGATTTTGTCCACCTTTCAGGACAAGACTTAATTTAATACCCCCAAACATCTGATATATTGAATACAATAGGTAGATAGAATTGTGATATTTTTTAATAGGTAAAGGTTTTTACTAATGGCAGATATGGAACTTGATTTATTGGCAAATATTTCTATAACTCTTAAAAAAATCACTTTTTATGAAGTAATAATTTCTGGGATAAATAAGTATACAAGTCCAAACAAGGGTGAGCTTTTTATTTAATCTTTTTAAAAGTTTCCAAGTTTGAAAATCAATTTTAACAATTATAATTCAAAACCTTCCTTTCTGGTTATATATTAACTAGAGATTAGTTTTTTTAATCTTTTTAACTTCAATTTCAGTGAATTTCTTTCATTGAATTTATGCCAGTTCGTGGCATAATTTGTATGCTCATCAATGTCAAACATTCATTAGGGAGTTCTCTAAATTTGTTTTTGGTATGTTTTATCTATACTTCTTCAATTGTTTTCTCATTCTGCTCCCCTTAAATTTCTTTGAGTTTCTGGCTAAAATCTAGCCAGCAGAAGGAAATAGTTGACAGAGTTAAACTGGAATGTAACAAAAAGAAATTGGAATGGAGAATGACAGTCTTTGAAAATAAGACTTATTCTACTCTGGTCCACTGTAATAAACAAACTGGACTCAAATTAACACCAGATTGTTTATAGGCATTCTTTTCTTAGCATGGAATGTGATGTATCTATAAAATAAAATGATAAAAATAAGATGTAGAAATTGCCCTATAAATGATGACACCTAATTGATACAAAATTGATTTGACATTTGTAAAAATAATATAATTCAATAAAAGCACATTTAAATTCAAAAGTTTGCAAAAGTTTCTGTAAAATAATTCAATATTAGTTGCATCTTTCTCTTCAAGATGGATGTTAAACAATAATTAAAAACCCACTTTTGGAAAAAAAACCTTGTGATAACATTTTAATTATTTTGTGGACTCTTTTATTTTTCTTTATTTTTTTAAGGAGGGATTTTTTTTAAAGATTTTATCTATTTATTTGATAGAAGACACAGCAAGAGAGGGAACACAAGCAGGGGGAGTGGGAGAGGGAGAAGCAGGTTTCCCGCTGGGCAGGGAGCCCAATGTGGGGCTCAATTCCAGGACCGTGGGATTATGACCTGAGCATAAGGCAGACGCTTAATGACTGAATCCCCCAAGTACCCCTGTAGACTCCTTTTAATTTGATATATAATTTAGCTCTTCATCTAACAGATACACAAACTTAAATTCATTACTTGTGTTTATATTACACAAGTACTACTGCCAATTCTGGTGATGTCACTCCAGAGTTTCCCACACATAAATATATTCATGATGACATAATTGTTATTATGACATTAAGAAAGGAGGTGGGATAAATAAGTAAATAAATAAGCAAATAAATAAAATTTTAAAAATAAATTTAAAAAAAAGAAATGAATTTCTTTTTCTGAAACTGTTCTCATCCTCCACTGAATTTCTGTCATATAACTTCCTACCATTTGAGGAGAGACAGTGGTTTTAGTTAAGGATTGAACAGAAATTAAATTACTTTAGAGAGAAATATGATTAGTCTATAATGACCATGTTGGATTTAGAAGACCTTGAAGTCTGTGTATTTGATACCTTGGTGCAAGAAAACTTCAGCATTTATTTCATTAGAAGTTATAAAATAACTGGCACATGCAAATACCTGCTAATAGAGTCTGGATCAAAATGAGTAAGATTTTATTTTGTAGTGTTTCATCCCCTTTACTCACATTCTCCCAAGCTTCTGTTGTCTCCGTGACTTTGAAATCTGTTACTTTTTGATAAAATTCCTCATTTCACATCCACAAACTTACTCTACTCACTCTCTTTTTAAAGGACTGAAAAGTTTCTATCTAAAACTTTTTACATAAAATCTCTTCCAAAATCAAGATTCTCAATTCTGTTTGTGTTTAATATTCACAAGTTATAAACCTAATTATTTTATTAAAGTTACACAAAGTGGGAATGCAGGTTAATCCTCCTTGGGTCTATCAGAATGTTTCAAAGATGTGCTTTAAGTGAAAAGTGAAATGTAAGGTGGATTAGCTTTTAAGTTCTCAAATAAAAACAGAACTGAGAGGAGAATCAAATCCACAGTTCACTGAAAAATATTAAAAATGACAGGACTTTTGAGAGAACTTTTAGATCCATGAAATTGAATGACAGCATTTTTTCCCTTGAAGAAGTACAAAATCTGAAAATAACAATTTATTACTCCATTTGGAATTTGCAGAAATCTGTTTTTTTTCCAAATAAGGTCATTTTAATTTCTGAGAGTTAAAGAAGTACATATAAGCTAGTCTATTATCTGAAAGTATTGATAAATTATTATCCTTCATTAAGATAAATTATATTAGTAGTCCTACATTCATATCCCAAATCCCAAGATTTAATTTAAAAAATTACCAAAAAAGTGGGAAAAAAAGTGAAGGGTGCTAATGACCTGGAATATTCTATACACTCTGTGTCACATTGGGCCATCTATTTCCACCCAATGATCTTGATTTCGCCTTATTATACTCTAACTTTTTGAAACAGCCACTTCTTATGTGTTTAGAATTTCCCTCCTAGCTCTTGAGATTTCTTTTTAGTGTCCTCTGCTAGCTGTTTCTTTGACCATTTCATGAATATCTGCATTCTGCTAAGTTAGGTAAGTCATTGTCTTCTAATTCTAGATGAACCACTTGGATCATATAATTCTTTCCAGTGGATTAAATTACCTTTTATGTGCTAAATTTTTTCCAATTTCCATTTCTAGTGCATAATGCTTTCCTGAGTCCTGGATCCCGGATCATTATGTCTTACTGTCACCTATGCCTATACGCAGTGAGATTCCAAAAGCATTTGTCTAATATGCCATCTTTATTAGACTCTGTTTCAGCCTTTACCCCTTTCTCTTTCTTAGAAATATGAATTGATTCACATGAAACCAAAGCCATTAGTCTTGCTATCATCCTTGATCACTTTTCCTCAGACCTAGGATTTAAACAGTGTTTACCAAGTAATATTAAGTACAAATTGTAAAGTTATTTTGAGAAAAACTGTCACTAATATCATCTATATTCTGTGCCTATCTATCCTTTTGGCAAAGTATGGTGGGAGAAAAACATGAAGCCACACTAAAAATTATTATTTTAATTTCTTGGCTACAAACATCACGTAGACCCTTTAATCCTCACAACATGCCTACAGGCAGCTGCTGGTCCACTTCTTTTACCTCTCTCCTACGTGATCATTTTATACTTCCTCCTCTCCATTCACACCACATTAGCTGTTTTGTTATTATCACTCACCAATTGCTTTTATTCCTACTCCACTGAGGAAACTGAAGTCTTAAGAATTTTTGCAGACTCTAATAACTACAACTATCCAATTACCAACACAGGCAACTATGTTCTCTGCTTTATAGTTTTTTACTGCACATGTAACTATCATTCTTTAATGAAAAAATATCTCTACTTGTGCATGAGGGTCAATCTTCTCTTACCTATTTAAAGACAGTGCTTTAGGACTTCTTCCTTCTTTTTACTACCATATGAAATTTTCATTTTCTACCATATATGCACATAAGCTTTTTTAAAAAAGTTTTTTCTTATTTATTTGAGAAAGTGAGAGTATGAATGAGGGGGAGAGGGACATGGAGAGGGAGAAGCAGAGCCCCAAAGAAGTAGGGAGCCTGAGGTAGGGATTGATTCCAGAACTCTGAGATCATCACCTGAGCCAAAAGTAGACTTTTTTTTTTTTGAGTTTTATATATATATTTTTAAATTTTTTATGTTTTATAAACATATATTTTTATCCCCAGGGGTACAGGTCTGTGAATCACCAGGTTTACACACTTCACAGCACTCACCAAAGCACATACCCTCCCCAATGTCCATAATCCCACCCCCTTCTCCCAATCCCAAAAGCAGACTTTTAACTAACTGAGCCACTCAGGCTCCCAAGCACATAAACTCTTGATAACATTTTCCTGTCAGCTTTTGTTCAGTTTTCTGGCTTTTTTAGAACACTCTTCAAGTGAGTTTTTTATGCATTCTTCCTCCAGTTCCTCTCATCTCATGCTCTCAAACCCAATTTACTTCATCTGTCTATAAACACTGTTCTTGTCAAGATCAGAATTATCTCTATTTTAGAAAATCCAGTAGTCAGTTTTCAGTTCATGGGTTTTTAAAACTACAGGCAGCACTCAACATATTTGATCATTCCCTCCTCTTTCATCTATTTCCCCACTTGGCTTCACTTTGTCTAAGTGTTCGCTCTATCCCCATCTCCTTTATGGATTATCCTTTTTGCCCAGATATAGTTCATTTTTTGTATAACTTCTATAAATACATATTTTTTTTCTGATATGGTAATATGATAAGGCATTTTCATGAAGTGTCCTGTGAATAGTTATATGATTAATATGTCAAAATGACATTTATTGAATGAAAACATGTCAAGGTTAATGAGGAATTAAAAACTAAGTGTTATCTTAGAAAAGGAATTTCTATGATTTTCTGTCATTGTCCTAAATACAAAGTTAATTTTGTAGCATTGTAACCATGCAGTTATTCAGAGTTGCTCCATTAACACGTCAAATTCATTCAATCAAATATATGCCAGAACTATTTCTAGTTCAAACTGGACTGAATTGATAAGTTAGGATTTTAATGCCTTGTTTTTTGTTACCAAATAAATCAATTTTCCCAAACTTCACCAACAATAAAATCATATTCTCAAAACACTTTCAAGAAGGAAATATGTTTCTTTACGCACTCATAAATGCATTTTCTGTATGCCACTGGACATCATTTACTGGTATTTGTATAATTCACTTAAAAATACATTTTTTCGGGGCACCTGGGTGGCTCAGTGGGTTAAGACTCTGCCTTCGGCTCAGGTCATGGTCTCAGGGTCCTGGGACCGAGCCCCACATCAGGCTCTCTGCTCAGTGGGGAGTCTGCTTCTCCCCACCTCTGCCTGCCTCTCTGCCTACTTGTGATCTCTCTCTGTCAAATAAATAAATATAATTAAAAAAAATACATTTCATCTGGGGCAACTGGGTGGCTAAGTGTGTTAGGCCTCTGCCTTCAGCTCAGGTCATGGTCTCAGGGTCCTGGGATCGAGCCCCATGTCTGGCTCTCTGCTCGGCAGGGGACCTGCTTCCTCCTCTCTCTTTTTCTGCCTCTCTGCCTACTTATGACCTCTCTCTCTCTGTCAAATAAATAAATAAAACCTTTAAAAAATTTTTATCTTAAGATCCATTGTTAGAGATAAAATAGGAAACATATTCAACACTTGATCATTTATAAAATTCTTCTGTGAAAACACATCCCATGGTGAAATAGTCTCCATTTTGAAAAATTCCTTAGGGGTATATTGAAATATATTTCCATTATCTTGGCATAATACCAGTTCTTTAGGATAATAATCTTCTGGGGGAAAGTCGCATCAAGATCTTTGTATACACTTTTTTATTCTTTACTTATAGTATACACTTTTATTCTGTAGCTTCCAAATATTTTTCATACAATGCAGAAATCTATTATTTTCTGAGGTTTTGCAGCTCCTGTATAGGGAACTTTTGCAGGAACACTCCAATAACCAGGTTCCTGTTGTAAGTGGTGATTTAGCAGATTGTGCCTTACATGGAGGTGGCTCCACTGGAATCTATAGTGAGCCGTTTTCAACAAATGAAAATGGCTCCATTTTCAATCTACAAATAGAGCCATTTTCAACACTCTTTTCCATACCACTTACCCAATACATCAGAAATATTTGTTGCTACTAAATTCAACATTATATAACCATTGTTTACTACCTCTAGTATTGTCACCCCAATCTACTGGAGTTACTGTAATAGCAACAGACCTTGCTGCTATTACATCTACCCTCTCAGTTTCTTCTCAAAATACTAGGGTGATTCTTTTTTTTTTTTTTAAATACCAGTTTGCCGGTTTATACCAGTTTGATACCAGTTTGCCAGTTCTTTGCTTAGAACTGCAATGATTCCTCTTTTTCAGTAAGACTAAAAGCCAAAGTCCATACAATGGCCTACAGGTTTCATAATGTCTGCCTCAACCTAAAACTCTGATCTATTATAGTGTTTCCCTTCACTCACTCAGCCCAGCCTCATAACATCCTTGTTCTTCCTTGAACCTTTTAGGCAAGCTCTCACCTTATGACCTTGCTCTAGCTGTTTGTTTTCTTTGTATAATGCTTTTGTGTTTCCAACAGAATATACAATTTATCAATTAATTGTATCTCTGAAAATTTCTGAAGAAATAGATGGTAGATCTTTTCTCCTAGTTAATATGTCAGATTAAGGTACTATTAGACACAACTAATTTCAGTTAATCTGATATAATAAAAATTGCTTCAGCACTGACAAGGCTGATGTCTTATATGTAAGGTAGAAGAACCTCGTTTTTGTGAATAGTCAAAGCTAACTTCCTTTTTTCCAAAAGAAAGAAAGCTCATATGCACATACGCATATAAGCTCTTGATAATATTTTCCTGTCAGTTACTTTGCTGTTTCTGTCAGTTTCTACTTTACAACTCCACCCACCCTCTGTCCCTCCATACCTCTGCTTGACTGCCTCTTTTGCAACTCTATTTTGAGTTACACAGTGATTTGAGGAGATATAGGTTTTAAAAAGAAAAAAAAAAAACAGGGCAAAGAAGATAAAATGACAGAATTTAGGGTTAATAGGAAAGGAGGAGGGCTTAGCCCCAAGTTCGTAAGCAATAATATATAATCATGCTTATTGGAAGGAAAAGAGGAGATACAGTTCTAAAAGTGCAGTGTTTTCGTATTTTGTTTCAGAAAGGGAAACATAAAAAGAGAAACTCAGGCAGAGCTGCCAAGAGTGTTAAAATAGATGAAAGGTAAAATAGGATTTTTTAAAATGCTGTTATTGACTCAGGAGTTGGATCACTTTTAAGTTCTTAAAATACAAGTAAGGATAATAATAGTGTAGCATAATTTTGAGTTATATCATTTACTTTTGTATTTTACATAATTTCTTAATATCTTGGAATGTAGAGGGATTGATTCATCTCATAATTCAGCTAATAAAATTTATCATCAGTAGTTGGTATACAATCTCACTTGGGTTTTATTTTCTTATATTTACTTTTATTTATTTTACTTACAATTCATGTAGCTGGAAATCATTCTACCATATATGTGCTTAAAAGAAGGAACAGATTAATGTGTATTATGTAAGAGCGATTTTTTGTATGGATGTTACACAGCCAATGAGCAAAATGTGGCCATATAATCTTTCTGTATATTATTTATTATGCATATTACACATGTATTTTATATTATATATGAATACATATACATTATATTATATACAGTATAATAATATACACTATATATTATATATAATTATATATTATTTATTATTCTACTAGTTTTCATCAACAAAAATATTATGATTTGCATTTTCCCTTTTTAAGTAGATTACTCTGGAATCTGTTTGCTTTTTTTTTTCTGTCCCTATGTTTTTTGGGGACAGTCTTTCCTGTTTGACTTTGATGGTAAGTAGTGAGAGAATGGTTTGCCCTGTATTCTATTTCTTTTATATTTCTGCAGAATATTTACATTCTCTTCATCTTTCATTGTCATTCTTTTTCTACTTAATTATTCCCCAAAATAGAACTTTCTATCAAGCTACTACCTTCAGATCTGGACACTTTGAAGCCCTTTTCTTCTACCAAGTCCTGTTATCTGACATTTAATCCTCATCTTTGTCTTACTGGAAGTGGGTTTTCTGGTTTTTTTGTTTTTGTTTTTTTTTTTTTTTAATTCACTCTCCAACCTTAACCTTCCCCCACCCTTTAAAAACTGAGCCTCTTAAGCCTCCCTTTCCCCATCTGCCTTGAAGTAAGACTGGAAGATCTATTAGAATTTAGGGATATATTTCCATACATAGGTAATTTTAAGTTTTTGGTGTTCTGTCTCTATCATTGATGAAATTATAATTCATATGTGCACTTGTACTACTGTCAAGTTTAGATACTTTGAAAGATGGATACATAGAGTAAGTTCACTTTAAACAACTACCATTAAACTCTAGGAATTATTTTCCAAAATTGTGTATGTCAATATTAAGGGCTTCAATAACACAAATGAGCTCACTTCTTGTTAAATTATCCATTCTAGGCTAGATTAATGGCAAAATGACTCATAAAGGATAATAAACATGTTATGGATTGAATATTTATGTCCCTCCAAAATTCAGCTGAAGCCCTAACCCCAGGTTGGCTGTATTTGGAGACAGAGTCCCTAAGGAAGTAATTAAGGTTAAGTGTGGCCATAAGGGTGGTAACTTAATCTAACTGGATTACTATCCTCATAAGGAGAGAGAGATACCAGAGAGCAGTCTTGCAATATCTCTCTGTGTACCTGCACAAAAAATAAAAGCAAACAAAACACACACACAAATAAAGAGTAGCTATCTACAAGTCAGGAAGCGTTCTCACTAGGAATCTATCTGGCCCAAACACGCTAATCTTGGACTTTTAGACATCAGGACTATGAAAAAATTCATTTCCAAATTTTGTGTTAGAAGCCCTAGTAATTAATACAATACCTGAATTATATCTTCCTTTTAATAACAGCTTGAGAAACCATTCTCAAGGGGTATACTGAAGTGAACAAAAGAGATTTTAAGGAAAATCAAGTTCATAATATTTATATCTTATTACTACTCAAAACACAGCATGTGATGCTGTATTTTCAATATTCATTTGCAATTATTCATCACTTGCTACTTCTACAATTTATTTTCTAAAGGTATAGATAAAAGTAAATGACTATCCAATAAAATAAAGGTTTTCCAATCCCAGAAATTTTCAATGCAAATATCTTCTTCATATAGAAATTAAATAGATTTATAATATTTGTATATTGTTAAATTTTTTGTAGATGAAGATTATCGAGATTATCACCTATCACTTTAATAATTGTTGCTAAATTACAGATGGTGTCATATAACATCAGTAGAGGCTAGAAACATTTTTTCCCAGGCTTCTTTTATTTTTTTCTTTAATTTTTGCACTTCCATTGAAAAACATGTTGCGTTTCTTCTTTTCAGACAGTGTTAAGATTATTTTCTAAAGTCTTTGAAATTATTAACTCTGCTGTCCATATTACATCTTTTAAAAACTGGGTCCAAACTAGCTTCTTAGCAAGCAGATACAATTAATTATCTCTTGGTTGCTAGGCTTATATAGTATGGATACAGAATCTACTTATTTATTTTTGAAAGATTTATTCATTGATTTGAAAGAGAGAGAGAGTGAATGCACATATAGGGAGAAGAGGCAGAAGAAGATAGAAACTCACCCAGACTCTGCACAGAGCACAGAGCCTGATGCAGAGCTCAATCCCAGGACTCTGAGATCATGACCTACGCTAAAATCGAGAATCTGTCGCTTAACCAACTGCACCACCCAAGTACCCCCAAAATCTATAAACTGCCATCATTCAACACTTTTAATATATGATAACATAAAACAAGCGAAGGTTATGAGGTTCAATGCACATTAAATCAATAATTATATAGTTTCTAAGTAAAAAATAAGTTTCAATTATTGCAAGTTTCGTGGATAATCCAATATCATTTAAAAAACAAATTTAAAATATTCTACCTGTTACAATTTATGTATTTGTGGTGTGTATATGTGTATATGCATACACTTTGTACATACATACCTTTCCTTTATATATATATATTTCATATCTTATACATATTTTCATGTCATTTTTTACTTTAGTTGAATTTTCATTTTATTACCTAGAATATATTATCAAGAGTTAGAAATCACTTCAAGTAGATTGATATAAAAAGAAACAGGTATACTTCTAATTGTGAAAAGTTTGTGTTTGGCGGTTGCCTGGGTGGCTCAGTCATTCAAGCATCTGCCTTGATTTTGGCTCAGGTCATGATCTCAGGGTCCTCCGATCAAGCTCCTTGGTGGGCTCTGTGTTGAAAATGAAGCCTCCTTAAGATTCTCTTCCTTTCCTTCTACTCCTACCTCCAACTCCTTCCTTTTTTCTCTCTCACGCTCAAAAAACAAAAACAAAAACAAAAACAAAAACAAAAACAAAAAACAGACGTGTTTGAGCAGTAATGTTTCTTCCATTTCATTTCTTATTGAACAACTCTATTACTCTCAGTGTTAGATTTAGGCATTTTAATCAGTAACTTTACCTTTTTGAGTTTTTGGAAGAACATTTAAAGAAGCCCATATGAGAAAATAATTTGAAATATTCACATTTACACCAGAAAATGTATTAATTAATTCAAAGTTGTTTTAAAAAATCCAATTTTAAAATCTATTTTTATTTTTTAAATTCAATATTTGATATCAGTACCTCGAAGAATTTTTTTTTGCAAAAGTAACTTCCTTTAAAAAAAAAAAAGCTTTGAATATTGACACCAAAGGAAGGAATACCTTCTGTATTTCACTATCCAACTCTAAACATGTCAACCTATCACAAAACATAATGAAGAGCTTTTAATATTTCCTTTTTTTATAAAATATCTCTTCCCTTATCTTTGTTCATCCAGGTGACATATGGACATTTAGCTTGTGAACATATATAACAATGGTATTGATTTCAAGTTGCCTTTCATAACTTCTTAGGTGAGTATATTGTATAAGTAAGATCTAGCATTACTTGGTTTTTCTTTCAACTCTTACCTTCTTCAGAACCTTTTTATTAATCCAATTTCAAAGTAAAATAACTCTGTTACAATTGAATTTATCTTGTATATACAGACTTTTAGATGGCATTACTTTATAACTTGGGGGATTAGAGAGGTGTTTTGAAATGTGTAAAAATAGATTGATAAGTCTATGGTGGAGGGACGGGGGTGCAGAGAAAATAAGTACTTGTTAGTACAGGTCAGGACAAAGAGCTCTCTTTATTTATTTATTTTTCTCTCTCTCAGGTAAGGTGAAATACAAGAAAAATATGAGGAAAAAACATGATAAAACCAAGGTTCTGATGGATTCTTTAAGGTTGTCATGAGGAGAATGTTAAGTTCTCTTTTTCTTTTCCTACCTATGATAAACCTTCTCTTGATATATTAGAGGAAGAAAAGACATTTATCAGTAAGGATTTTAAAATATAGTTTGTACTGCTTCTTAGAGGAATGGCATTAAGCAAAATTACAAAAATAGAAGCAGAAATTTATTTTTATACTCTTTAGTGTGGAAAAAATATTTAAGAACTCCTCACATTATTTTAGGTACAACTTTGGGTTGGATACATTGTAATAAATAAACCTATGTTAAAAAAAAACAATCTATGGGAACAAATATACATATACTTAGATTTACAGTATACTGGAGCATTGTAAGAAAACATCTATAACATAGTAATTCATAGGAGAAGGATCTAAAAATAACTTGATAGCTGACTGGAAGATTATTATTGGAGTTCAAATGTCAAATCCTCAAAATGGCCTTCCTTAAACACTAGCTTATTTAAACCTACACCTCATATTAACCACTCTTCAGTAACTTACCAAGGCCTGCCTTATTTCCTTTTTAGTCTTTAATCGGAGCCATATTTATCATATTTATCCCTTTGATAAATTGCCATATTTATCCCTTTGATAAATTATTTATTGTCACTTTCTACTAGATTTTGAGCTCCAATGGATAACTCCCCATTTGTCTTAATAAAAACTCTATCCATGACCAAAATGTAGTCAGTTTCCTCTGATCAGTTTTTTTGACTAGGCCTCATCTTGTGACCTTGTCTTCACCTGTCTCCTCCAGTTTTAGTAAGAATTCTGGGGGGCCAGCCTAGCAGGAATCATCCTACCTTGATGTTTGACTACTATTACAAGAGACTTTTTTTTTTATTTTTTTTTAAAGATTTTATTTATTTATTTGTCAGAGAGAGAGGGAGAGAGAGCGAGTACAGGCGGACAGAATGGCAGGCAGAGGCAGAGGGAGAAGCAGGCTCCCTGCCGAGCAAGGAGCCCGATGCGGGACTGGATCCCAGGACGCTGGGATCATGACCTGAGCCGAAGGCAGCTGCTTAACCAACTGAGCCACCCAGGCGTCCCTATTACAAGAGTCTTAAAGTCTATATTATAATTCTAACAAGTGTTAGAATTTAATGATCTTCTCCACCACTTTATACTCAGCATCTGTAATAGTCCCTGGCATGCAGAAAGCCATGATATACATTCCCTAAAGGCATGGATGATTCCATGATTAATAGTGATGTTAAATATGTAAAAGAATTAAAGTTTGTGTGTGTGTGTGTGTGTGTGTGTGTACAACACACTGAACAGATACATACTTAGAAGACAGTATAACAAAGACATCAGAATCTCAGGCTCTGGAGTCCTATTTCATGAGTTTGATGTATGATAGGACCACTGATGAGTTGTGTGACTTTAGACAAGTTATCAATCTCGTGGAGCCTCAGTTTCCTCAGTTGTGAAATATGGTTAATAAAAGTACCAAATAATGGGGTTGTTAAGACAATAATGATGAGTTAATAGTCTGAATTTGTGAAAAATAATAGATAAAATATGCAGTTAATAAACAGTGGTTATCATTAAGGACTGTACTAGCAATACCACTGACTCAGTGCATATTGCACACATTAAAGGGACTATTCCATAACCCTATTTTAAGAGATTTAGTCTGAAAAAAAAAAAAAGCCATCTATTCACTTGAAATTCTGGTACATGACAGGTTTTTACTTGCTCCCTTTTCTTGCTGTTTTATATATTTTTGCTTACATCGTAAATGCAATTTTGAGATCTCACCATTCTATAACTATAGAACCTTAAACCTGGGTGAACACAATTTCGTTCTTCATGCCCAGTCATCTTTGACTTGTTTTTCCAGTTTAATTGAAGTGTTAGTGACATAGTACTGTAGCATTTTGAAGTGTACAGTGTAACAGATTTACGTTAGGAAGTAATTACAACCATAAGTTTAGTTAGCATCAACCATCTGCGATAGATTCATAATTTCTTTCCTTGTGATGAGAACTCAGTATTTACTCTAACGACTTTCACAGAAGTTATACAGCAATGTTAACTGTAGTCGTCATGTTATATATCTCTAGTGTTTATTGTTCTTATAACTGGAATTTTGTACCTTTTTACCACCTTCCTCTAGTTCTTCCTCCCTTCAGCTTTATGCCTCTGGTAACCACAGATCTGATTTTTTTTTTTTTTTATGAATTCAGGTTTCTTCATGTACATATAAGTTAGATAATAAAATATTTATCTCTCTCTGACTTACTTCACATAGTATAATGCTCAAGTCCATCTATATTGTCACAAATGGCAGGATGTCCTCTTTCGTTATGGCTGAATAATATCCCATTGGTTATAAACACAACTTTTTAAAAATATTTTTTAAATGTTTATTAACATATAATGTATTATTAGCCCCAGGGGTGCAGGCCTGTGAATCGCCAGGTTTACACACTTCACTGCACTCACCACAGCACATACCCTCCCCAATGTCCATAACCCCACCACCCTCTCCCTACCCACCTCCCCCAGCAATCTTCACTTTCTTGAGATTAAGAGTCTCTTATGTAAACACAACGATTTTATTCATCTATCGATGAATAGATGTTAAGTTTACTTTGATATCTTGGCTATTGTAAATAATGTTGCTATGAACATGGGAGTGCAAATAGCTTTTGAAGTATTCCCAGATGTGGAGTACCTGTGTCATATGGTAGTTCTACTTTTAGTATTTTAAGAAGTCTCTATAATAATTTCCATAGTGCCTGTGCCAGCTTATAATCCCACCAACAGTGTATGAAAGTAAACTTTTCTTCATAGCCTTGCCACTATTTGAAAATAGTCATTTTCAAATGACTTTTTGAAAATAGTCATTTTTAAAAGGCATGAGGTATATCTCATTGCAGATTTGATTTGTATTTTCTTTTTTCCCTTTTTTTTTTAATTTTTTATTTTTTATAAACATATATTTTTATCCCCAGGTCTGTGAATCACCAGGTTTACACACTTCACAGCACTCACCAAATCACATACCCTCCCCAATGTCCATAATCCCACCCCCTTCTCCCCAACCCCCTCCCCCCGGCAACCCTCAGTTTGTTTTGTGAGATTAAGAGTCACTTATTTATGCAGCCATCAAAAGAAATGAAATCTTGCCATTTGCAACAACGCTGATATGATTTGTATTTTCTTAATGACTAGTACTGTTTAGCATCTTTTTGTATACTCATTGGAATGCATATATCTTCTTTGAAAATAGTCTATTTAGATCTTTTGCCTAATCCTAATAGAATTCATAGTTTTTTATTTGTTTTGCTGTTGAGTTGTAGGAATTACTTATATATTTTGTCTATTAACCCCTTTTCAGATATATGGTTTGCAGATATTTTTCCTATTCTATAGGTGGTCTTTTGACTTTGTTGATTTTTTTCTGTGCAGTCCCATTTGTTTGTTGAAGTCATTTTTTTTTTTTTAAACTTACTGATTTTGCTTTAGGTGTCATATAAAAACATAACAAAACACAAAACCTAAAAAGACCCATGTCAAGGAGTTGTGTGGGGGGTTTTTTTGTTTTTTGTTTTTGTTTTAAGAATATCTAAGAATTTCATGGTTTCAGGTAAAGTCTTTAATCTGTTTTAAGTTAATTTTTCCAAGTGCTATAGTATAGGGGTCTGTTTTTCATTCTTTTTCATGTGACTGTCCAATTTTAGAAGCAACATTTATTGAAGAAAAATCTTTTCTCCATTGAGTATTTTTCATTCACCTGTCAAGTATTAGTTGACCCAAATGTACCCAAGCTTATTTCTGGGCTCCCAGTTCTGTGCCATTGCTCTCTTTTGCTGCCTTTATGCCAGCACCATACTGTTTTGATTACTATAGCATTACAGTATAGCTTGACATCAGGAAGTGTGATGACTTCCACTTTGTTTTTCTTAGGATTACTTTGGCCATTCAAGGTGGTTCCATATAAATTTTAGAGTTGTTTTCTCTACTTCTATAAAAACTGCCTTTGGAATCTTGATAGGAATTGCACTGAATCTATAGATGGTTTTGGGAAGTATTGACATTTAATAGTACTAATTCTCTTCATCCATGAATACAGGGTGGCTTTCTATTTATTTGTATCTTCTTTGATGTATTTCATCAATGATGTGCTTTATCAATATTTTCAGAGTAAAACGTTTTCATCTCCTTGATTAAGTTTATTTCTAACTACTTTATTGTTTTTGGTGCTGGTGTAAATGGTATAATTTTATTTTTTTTCCAAATAATTCATTGTATGGAAATGATACAATTTCCATATATTAGCTTTGTATCTTGCAATATTACTGATTTAATTGATTAGAGCTAACTGTTTTGGGGTGGAGTCAGGATTTTCTCTGAGTAAAATTATGTCATTTGTAAATAGACATTTTTACTTCTTCCCTTCCAAGCCTGATGCCTTATATCTCTGTTTCTTGCCTGATTGCTCTGGGAAAGACTTCCAACACTATATCAAATGCAAGTGGTGAGAAGTGGGCATCCTTGTCTTGTTCCTGATTGTAGTAAAAAAGTCTCCAACCTTTCATCATTGAATATGATATTAGCTCTTGACTTGTCATATATAATCTTTATCATGTTAAAGTAAGTTTCTACTATGCATAATTTGTTAGATTTTTATTATGAATGGGTGTTGAATTCTGTCAGATGTTTCTCCTGTGCATATTGAGATATTCCCTTTTATAATTAATGTTTTACACTAATTCATGTACACCAAAACATTCTTTCACCCCAGTTATAAGTACCACTCAATCATGTTAAGTGGCTTTTAAAAATATTTTTATTTCAGTTTGGTAATATTTCAAGAACTTTTGCATGTATATGCATCAGAGATATAGAATGATAGTTTTATTTTCTGGTATGTCCTTTTCTTTGATATTAGGATAATGCTGGCCTCATAGAATGAATTTGGGAGTGTTTCACCTTTTTATTTCTTGGAAGAGTTTGTGAAATATTGGTATTAATCTTTCCTTAAATGTTCAGTAAAGTTAATCAATGAAGCCTTCTGGTCTTGGGTTTTTCTTTGTTGGAAGATTTTTGATTACCAATTGAATCACCTTACTAGTAGTTGGTCTATTTGGACTTTCTATTTTTTCTTGATTCAGTCTTGGTAAATTGTATATTCCTGAGAATTTTTCCATTTCTTCTAGGTTTTGCAGTTTATTGGAGTATATATGTTAATAGTAGTCTCCTCTAATCTTTTGTATTTCTGTTGTGTCAGTTATAATGTTCCCACCCAATTTCATTTATAATTTTGCTTATTTGAACCTTTTTTTTTTTTTTTTCTTTAGTGAATCCAGGTAAAGATTTGTCAGTTTTGCTCCTTTTTTAAAGAAACAACTTTAAGGTTGGTTAATCTTTTTCGCTGTTTTCCTGTTCTCTGTTTCACTTATTTCTGCTCTAATCTTTCTTATTCCTCTCCTTTTGCTAACTTTTGGCTCAGTTTATCTTTTTTCTATTTTCTTAAAGAGTAGAGTTAGGTTGTTTTTCTGGGATCTTTCTTTCTTCTTAATGTAGACATTTATTGCCATAAATCTCTCCTTTGCTTTTGGCTTCAGCCTTGAAATTTTATGAGTTGTATGGGTTTTTCCATTTTTGCTGTGTAATCTATAATTTTTTCTTTACTTTCTATAATTTTCCTTTAATTTCTTCTTAGAGTGTTTCATGTGTTCATGTATTTTCCAATTCCTTCTTGTTATGTTTAGTTTCATACTGTTGTCATCAGAATATTTACTACATATAATTTCAGTAATCTTGAATTTGCTTACTTGTCCTGTGGCCAAATGGTTTGTCCTAGAAAATATTTCATGTGCTCTTTCAAATTTGTATTCTGCTTTTGTTACATAGAATGTTCTGCAAATATCTGTTAGGTCCGTTTAGCCTTTTGTGTTGTTCAAATCTCCAATATTCTTTGAATATATATCGTAGAGAGTAGAATATTAAGTTCCCAATTACTATATTACTGTTTGGATATCTTTTTAGTTCCATTAGTTTGTACTTTATAGATTTAGGTGCTCTAATGTTGGACACAAAATTATTTACAATTATTAAGTCTTCTTGATGTATTGACCTCTTCATCATAATATAATCACCTTCTTCTTTTTTACCACTCTTAAGTCTATTATGTCTAAGTATAACTACCCATGTTTTTCTTTTTTACTATTATCATTTTTTAAAATATCTATTTCATCCCTTCACCCTTGGTTTACTTATGTCTTTAAGGCTTATCTGAGTCCCTTATAGGTAGCAAATTGTTGGATCTTGTTTTATATCCATTTAGCCATTCTGTGTCTTTTGGAGAATTTAGTTCATTTATATTTGAAGTGATTATTGATAGTTAAGGCCTTACTAGTGCTATATTTTTCTTGTTTTCTAGTTGTTTGTTGATCCTTATTTCTTATCCTACTGTCTTTTTTTGTGCTTTTTGATATATTTTGGTACTACGTTTTGGCTTCTTTATCATGTCCTTTTGTGTAATTGCTACAGGTTTTTCCATGTGGTTACCATGAGGTTTACATAAAATATTTTAAATTTGTAACACTATTTTAAACTAATAACAACTAAATTAAATACAATTCTTATGCTTTACACTTCTCCTTTCCCTCACATTTTAACTTTAGTTTGTGCAACTAGTAACATTGTTATAGTTATAGATATTTTACTTTGTTTAACTTTAAAACTAGAGTTGTAAGTGAATTATGTACCACTATTACCACATTACAGAATCTAACTTGAGCAGTATATTTATCATTATTAGTAACATTTATGTTATCTTGTGTTTTTATGATAATTAGCAACCTTTTATTTCTACCCAAAGAACTCCCTTTAGCATATCCTGTAAGACTAGTCTAGTGGTAATGGATTTTCTCAGTTTTTGTTTGGGATAGTCTTTTTTCCTTTATTTGTTTCTGAAGAATAGCTTCATCACTATTGTTGCTTCACATTTGTTTCTTCTACTATTTTAGATATGCCATCCAATTCTCTTCTGGCCTAAAATTTCTGTTAAGAAATCTGATGGTCAGGTGCCTGGGTGGCTCAGTTGTTAAGTATCTGCCTTTGGCTTAGGTCATGATCCCAGGGTCCTAGGATCGAGTCCCACATCGTGCTCCCTGCTCAGCAGGGAGTCTGCTTCTCCCTCTCCCACTCCCCCTGCTTGTGTTCCCTCTCTCACTCTCTCTCTCTCTCTCTCTCTGTGTCAAATAAATAAATAAAATCTTAAAAAAAAAAAAAAGAAAAGAAAAGAAAGAAATCCGATTGTCAGCAACCCTGTTGGGACCCCTCTCACTCCTGAGATCTTTTTTTCTGTATCATCATTTAATAAAACTCTATTTCTTTAAAAAAGAAAAAGAAAAAATAAAAAGGAAAAGGAAAGGAAAGGAAAGGAAAGGAAAGGAAAGGAAAGGAAAGGAAAGGAAAGGAAAAGATGTCTGATTGTCTTGTGGTGGCTCACTTGCATATAACTTCTTTTTTGCTGCTCTTAAATTTTTTTTTCTTACTTTTGACACCTTAATATTGTGTTATTCAAGACCAACTTATTTGGGGTCACTTGAACCTTTTGTATATAGATGTCTTATTCTCTCTACCCAGATTTGGTGAGTTTTCACCGATTATTGTTTTAAAAAGATACTTTGCATCCTTTTTTATTCCTCTTCTCCTTTTGGAATTTCCATAATGTAAACATGTTTATTTTCACTGTGTCTCATAAGCACCACAGAATTCCTCACTCTTTAATTCTTTTGTAATTTGTTCCTCTGACTGGATAATATTAAATGTCCCATCTTCCAATCGGCTCATTTAATCTCCTGCATGGCTCAGGCGGCTTTCGAAGCTTTTTTTTTTAAATTTATTTTTTATTTATTTTCAGCATAACAGTATTCATTATTTTTGCACCACACCCAGTGCTCCATGCAATCCGTGCCCTCTATAATACCCACCACCTGGTATCCCGACCTCCCACCCCCCCGCCACTTCAAACCCCTCAGATTGTTTTTCAGAGTCCCTAGTCTCTCATGATTCACCTCCTCTTCCAATTTCCCCCAACTCCCTTCTCCTCTCTAACTCCCCTTGTCCTCCATGCTATTTGTTATGCTCCACAAATAAGTGAAACCATATGATAATTGACTCTCTCTGCTTGACTTATTTCACTCAGCATAATCTCTTCCAGTCCCATCCATGTTGATACAAAAGTTGGGTATTCATCCTTTCTGATGGAGGCATAATACTCCATAGTGTATATGGACCACATCTTTCTTATCCATTCATCCGTTGAAGGGCATCTTGGTTCTTTCCACAGTTTGGCGACTGTGGCCATTGCTGCTATAAACATTGGGGTACAGATGGCCCTTCTTTTCACGACATCTATATCTTTGGCGTAAATACCCAGGAGTACAATTGCAGGGTCATAGGGAAGTTCTATTTTTAATTTCTTGAGGAATCTCCACACTGTTCTCCAAAGAGGCTGCACCAACTTGCATTCCCATCAACAGTGGAAGAGGGTTTCCCTTTCTCCACATCCCCTCCAACACATGTTGTTTCCTGTCTTGCTAATTTTGGCCATTCTAACTGGTGTAAGGTGATAACTCAATGTGGTTTTAATTTGAATCTCCCTGATGGCTAGTGATGATGAAAATTTTTTTCTTGTGTCTGATAGCCATTTGTATGTCTTGATTGGAGAAGTGTCTGTTCATATCTTCTTCCCATTTTTTGATATGATTGTCTGTTTTGTGTGTGTTGAGTTTGAGGAATTCTTTATAGATCTTGGATATCAACCTTTTGTCTGTACTGTTATTTGCAAATATCTTCTCCCATTCCGTGGGTTGCCTCTTTGTTTTCTTGACTGTTTCCTTTGCTGTGCAGAAGCTTTTGATTTTGATGAAGTCCCAAAAGTTTATTTTCTCTTTTGTTTCCTTTTCCTTTGGAGACATATCTTGAAAGAAGTTGCTGTGGCTGATATTGAAGAGATTACTGCCTATGTTCTCCTCTAGGATTCAAAGTTCTTTACTGAATTCTTTTCAGCTCTAGCATTCATTATTTTTTTTATGCTGTATCTTTGTTGAACTTCTTTTGTTCTTGTTCTTGTAATTTTGTTCTTGTAATTGTTTTCTTAATTCCATTTGATTGTCTCTGTGACATTGTAGTTCACTAAACTTCCGGACTTCCTTAAGGGGATTATTCTGAATACTTGAATGATTCATAGATCTTTACTTTTCTAGGGTCAGTTGTGTTTTATTAGTTTCCTTTGCTGGTATCATATTCTTTTTTTTTTTTCTTTTTTTTTTTTTTTTCCCATGAACCTAATTCCTCATGTTGGAATCCATGCATGTGAGTAATAGTGCTCCTCTTTCAGACTTTACAGGTTTATTTTGGCAGAGATGGTTCATCACCAGTCAGCCCAGTTTGTGTTTTTGGACATACCTGCAGAAATGTCATTAGGACCTATTTTTAGGTGAGGCAGCTATTCAAGGTGAGGTGTAAAAGGGGGTATAAAACTGGCTAATGTTGAATAGGACTTCTGGTTTGGTTCTCTGCCCAACTGAAACGGTAGGATTGATTCCACAGTTCCCTGGATTCTCTGGTTAGGCTTACTAGATGATCTGGACTGGATACAGATAATATAATTCTTTTTCAGTTACTGACTTTTCATTTTGCCTTATTTGTATTCACATACATAACTGTTTTTTACTCTCACAACAAAATTACAGATAGGGATTTGGGTTTTTATTCATTTCCCCCACAAAGTTTAAATGGAATCCCAAAATTAATTTATTTAGAAATGGTATTGAAACTATTACCAGATATTATTTATGGGCGTGGAAATTCACTTAGTGATGTAGTTATATAATATTACAATATGAAGACTAACTTTTAGAAATGATAATGTTAGCGATTTAATTAAGATGTTACATTGTAGAAATAAGTCGTGATCATAAAATTTAATCAAAGAGACTAAATTATACTGTACTGTAATGTTCTTTCCACTTTAATTGTATAGTGTCTATCCAATGTTTAAGGGAAGAATTGGTATCACTTCATTTGTGATTTATCTATATGTAATGTACTATTTTCCAATCTCCTTATTAGTGTAGCATTTTTAAAGGAGAATTTTGGAAGGAGGGAGCGCCTGGGTGGCACAGTCAGTTAAGTATCCAACTCGTGGTTTCAGCTCAGGTCATGATCAGGATCCTGGGATCAAGCCCTAGGTCAGGTCTCCATGTTCAGTGCAGAATCTGCTTGAGTTTTTCTATCCATCTCTCCCTGCCTTTCATGCCCACTTGCTTGCTCTCTCTCTAAAAAAAGATACATTTTTTTTAAAGCATTTTGGACTAATTCAGTGCTCATGCCTAGTATATTAAAATGTTTTACATTATTAATTATTTTTTATCACTAGTTTATAAGATGATTTTTTAGAGCCTTAAGTTTCTGATCATGGGGGTACCTGGGTGGTTCAGTGGGTTAAGCCTTTGCCTTTGGCTCAGATCATGGTCTCAGGGTCCTGGGATTGAGCCCTGCATCAGGCTCTCTGCCCAGCAGGGATCCTGGTTCCCTCCTCTGCCTGCCTCTCTGCTTACTTGTGATCTTTATCCATCAAATAAATAAAATCTTTAAAAAAAACTTCTGATCATGTTTATAACTTATAGGTGTTATTCTCATTGCATCTTAGAATATATAAAATATTACTTATTAACAATGGAGTTATGTACAGAGTATGCATTTGAGAGCTAGGCCCTGGCTGTCTGATGCTGTTTTATACTTCTGTGATGAGAAAGGAAACAGTGTAAGGGAAAGAATGTTTCATTGGGAAACTCAAAGTAGGTTTCTAGAAAGAAATCAGCAAACCTCTTGCAGTTATGGTATCCACATTGATAAAAGACTAATGATCATTATGTATCTTTAATTTTTTTTATTTTTTCTGAATAGTACAATAAATTAGAGGAGTTGTGAAATTCCTACTTGTTTCTTTTATTTTAGTATTGAAGAAAATTATTATTTTTCCATAATTTTCTACTATTAGAATTGAGACCAGATGCTTTTACACAATTATGTCTTAGAGAAAATCAGGATATTTGAGAATGTAATGTATTTTAAAATTTTAGGATTCAGAATAGAAATTTTGAATTTGGAATGATAGAATTCATGGTAATAATGGTAAAATTACTCTAAGAATTTTGAAAATTATTGCAATATCTATATCCCTTTGGATATATCCAATAGATATATCAATTTTTAAGTATTTTGATAATTTATAATAGCTGTGAATACTGAGTTGACTATTCATTCTAAAACACTTGAGGCATACTGTGCTGTGCAATAATTAATTTGCTTCTCCTTCCTTAAAGAAAAACTGTTTCTACCTTTATTCCTGAAATTCAAACATTTTCTGGGAATTTTTTTCTATTTTTTTTCAGGTGACAGTGGCCAATCTTAGTCATTAGTCATATATATCAGAAAAAACAAAAAACAAAAAAAAAAACACAACCTCTCCACTATATACCTTTTTTTCAGTCCAGAGTCATTTAAGTTCATTTTTGATGCCAAAATACCAAGTTGTACCATATTCATGAATAGCTCACTACATTGTTAAATTTTATTTTACATTTGTTTTCCCTATAGAATTATTGCAAATAAGTATATTTGAGGCTTCAAGTAACAAGGCTTACCCTTTGATCATAGTTTTCCTTATGCTAAAATACATGGCATTTGAACTGCTTATTCTTTTCAAGTAACACTTTTTGTACTTGCTAGAGTAACTGCTTCTGAATTAATTATGCCTGCTATGAAAAAAAGAGCCTTAAATTATAAAGCATTAATCTTACACCTTTCAGAAATAAATCATGTTAAATGACATCTATTGAAAACCCAGACATGTAGAATTCAGATTAATATTATACATAATGCTAAAAATATATTCTCCTAAAAAGCCTAAGTCAAGTATTTGTATTCTGTCCATTTTTTTTTAAGATTTTATTTATTTATTTGTCAGAGAGAGAGAGGGAGAGCAAGCAAGCACAGGCAGACAGAATGGCAGGCAGAGGCAGAGGGAGAAGCAGGCTCCCTGCCGAGCAAGGAGCCCGATGCGGGACTCGATCCCAGGACGCTGGGATCATAACCTGAGCCGAAGGCAGCCGCTTAACCAACTGAGCCACCCAGGCGTCCCTGTCCATTTGTTTTTTTCTCAATTGTACTTACTCAGGTGTCCCAAACCCTTTAAAAAAAATAGCTTAAATAATTTTTTAAGCAAAAATGTGGAAAAAAAAAGTGACAAAAATGCAATGTACACCTAATTTCTCTTTGAAATGAATGATTCTTCTTAACACACTGTAATTCTCCAAGAGTAGCTGGAGGGCACACTTCCTCATTTTAATAGTATTAAGTATTTATATCAGTTTCTTTCATATTTGTAAGTATCCAAAAGTGGAAGGAGAAGCAAAATAAACAGCACTGCAAATGTACAATTAATTATTTTAATTAAGACACTTTGCAATCCTTATATATAATCTTAGTTTTATGATTATTATTACTAGCTTTTACATATCATTGTTAGCTTTTACAAATAAAAGTGTTGGTGCTAATTCTAAAACCACTTTCCAATATCAGATTATATATCTGAATACCAGAAAATGATGATGAAAATGTTTAAATAACATTTAAGGATTGAAACGAATATAGAGATATTGCATGCTTATGGCAATATAGAAAGTGAGTCAAGCAGAAATACTGGAAACATATTTCATATGATGAAGTCTGTGAAAACACCAAGGAGCATATCCCTTTTATTATAAACATATATACTGAAAATTAAGGTAGTTTAAAAAATTAAAGCTCTTAAAACTTAAAATAGTTTCAACTGTAAAACTTTGTGGCTGAATGACACCAGTCTTGATTTATAGCCATTTAGCTCTATGAACAAAAGAAGCTGTTAACTGACAAATGGTTGTATTCCAAACTTTTAAGTCAGATGTTAGCTTCTTTACAGTTCCCCAGAGAAGCAAATGGTTAGCTTATAAAAACTAATATGTAACTATATATAGTTATAAATATTTATATATACTTATTTATATAGTTATATATACTTCTGAGGAAATAGTGTGCACTTGTAGAAGAGGATTTGGTTAATCTAATATTTTAATAAGCATTAATTGAAAAATAATCATTTATTATATAGTATTTATAATTCTTATCAAAAACAGTATGTCTTGATACTATTCTTTCTCTTTCAGTTTCTAAAGCTATGCAGACTTCTCAACACTACCTCAGAACTCTGAACAAACCAAAAATAAGAATGAGACATTATTGGTAATCAACTTTATTATTCTGCTGGTTGTCTCATTAAATATTTAAGTTTTCAATACATGCATATATTAATATTGTATGACAGTCATGTTTTTAAATTTTTAATATTATTTGTGACAGTTTTAAATGTTTTAGCAATATATCTGATTGGATCACCTTCTAGAGTCAGTTATATCATAGCAATTGCCTGAGAAACATATCTTATAATCCACTGAAGCCCAGGTACACCTCTTTGTTTCTGAAGTGAATCTCCAATTTAAACAATACAGCATACAGAATTTGCATGTATATCCATCAGAGAAATAGAACTAGAGTTTTCAAATTTAGTCATATTTATAATCTGAGACTTTTATTTATTTATTCATTTATTTATTTATAATGATTTTGTTTATTTGTCAGAGAGAGAAAGAGAGAGACAATAAGCAGGTGGAGTGGCAGGCAGAGAGAGAAGCAGACTCCCAGCCCAGTGGAGCCCGATGCAGGACTCAATCCCAGGACTCTGGGATCATGATCTGAGCCAAAGGCAGATGCTTAACCAACTGAGCCATGCAGGCATTCCCAATATGAGACTTTTAAAACAATTTTTAAAACAGTATTTACTATGATTAAGCATCTGTATTCTATGGTTTCCATAAAATAATTATAAGGTTGGTGTCTTAAACAATGCAAATTTATTATTTTACAGATCTATAGATCAGACATGAAAAAATGAGTCTTCCTGGGTTAAAACCTAAGTGCTGGTATTGCTTCATTCCTAGCTGGAGGCTTTTGGGGAAAATCATTTCATTGTTCCAGCTTTTTGAGGCTGGCCATATTCGTAAACTCCTGGCCCCTTCCTCCATTTTTAAAGCCAGCAATGTTAGATCTTTATAAATATTCTGCCATCATCACATATACTTTAATTATAGCCAGGGAGGACATTCCTTTTCATAATCTATATAATTAAATTGGGCCCAGATGGATAATACAAATAATACAAATCCTTAATCTTTTTTTTTTTTTTTTAAGATTATTTACTTTAGAGAGAGAGTGTGTAGAGAAAGGACAGAGAGAAATTCAAGCAGACTCTGTGTTAAAGCATGGAACCTGGCATGGAGGTCCAGCCCATCACCCTGAAGTAACAACCTTAGCTGACATCAAAAACAGGACACTAAATGAATGAGCCACCCAGGGGCCACCCCCCAAAAATCCTTAATCTTAAACACATCTTCCCTGTAAGATAAAACATTCACAAATTCCTAGGCTTAGGGATTGGATCTCTTTAGGAGGCTATTATTTTGCCCATCATTAGTAGATTTACCCACTCTATATCTATTGATGAAAAGCCAACTAATACTTCTTGAAAAATGAAAAACAAAATCAAAATCTGAAAAATACAATATTTTAAAAAGACTGGAGTAATTCATTACCAAATGGACTCTGTCTCTAGGGAGTTTTTATTTTAGTGGGATAGAGTATGAACCATAAATCAAATAAATCAAATAAATGCATACTGTGATTCTAAATAGTGAAAGTGTAAGAGTATAGTGAATGTTTCATCTAAGGGGGAACTAATTTAAATAGGGTACTTACATAAGGTATCCATGAAAAATTGAAAGAAAAAACACAATGAAGTCAGTCATCAGATGAGTCTTCAGAAGACATGGCCAAAAATATTCTGCAAGTTGAAATGAAACAGTGTTTAAAGAAATATAAAAAGAGCAGTGCTCCTGAAGCATGGTAGGCAAGAGGAAATATTGTACAAAATTAAGTTTGGGAGATATTTATATATAAAAATAAGGATGTCAGATTGGAAACAGATATATTAAGTCAAAGATCAGAGATGGAGATGGTCTCCAGCAAAGGGTTGTTAATGCGAGCCTTGAGATGGCTTTCCAGGAGGATCCAAGATGGAGGAAAAATGAGGAAAAATAATAAACAGGATAGTGCTATATCTAGAAAGAAAAATGAATAAATGTTTCAAAGAGTGATCAACCGTAATTACATGGGAGATTAACCAACACTTAAAATAAGAGATTCTAAAAATTGATAAACATACTTTAAACATTTTAGTTTTACTTAAATATTCATTGATGTGGTAGACAAAGTTTTTACTTCCATCCAGCTCATTAATAAAACTGGAATGTAAATGGAGAATGATTCATGACTGTTTTCAAAGAGGTTTCTGCCATTTATAGTTGTAATATTCACACCTAATGCTATAACATATATTTTCTGTAGCCTTTCCAAACTATTTGCATTAATGCAAAAAATCTTTTCTTCTTTACAGTATTATTTTATCAATTTATGTAATAAGTATAATTGACACAATAGGTTTGATACATAACTTGATCACTGTTGAAAGCAGACATGTAAGGTTATTAAATTATAGAATAGGGGTGCCTGGGTGGCTCAGTGGGTAAAGCTTCTGCCTTCAGCTCAGGTAATGGTCTCAGGGTCCTGGGATCCAGTCACACATCAGGCTCTCTGCTCAGCAGGGAGCCTGCTTTTCTCTCTCTCTCTCTCTCTCTGCCTGCCTCTCTCCTATTTGTGATCTCTCTCTCTGTCAAGTAAATAAAATCTTAAAAAAAAAAAATTATAGACCAGGAATGCCATGAGCTGTTGTTAGTGGGTTGGTTTTATAAGAAATTTGGAGAATGTCAGTTAATGAAATGAGTAGGTAAGTGAAGGGTAAACAAACTTGTAATACGTACCAGAAGTTAATGTTAAATGAATACAACAATCACTGCAGGATGGTTTAAAGAGTTATACCTAGTCATCACTTAAAACTAGAGAAATCAATCAAGTTACTATTAATAAAATGTTCAGCAGAGGATTAAGTAAATTACCAAAGTCAAATTTGGCATAGTATTGGGGTGTCTGGGTGGCTCAGTAAGTTAAATGTCTGTATTTGGCTCAGGTCACTACGTTTGTATCTTTAGGGTAAATACCCAATAGTGCAATTGCTGGGTCATATGGCAGTTCTATTTTCAACATTTTGAGGAACCTCCATGCTGTTTTCCAGAGTGGCTGCACCAGCTTGCATTCCCACCAACAGTGTAGGAGGGTTCCCCTTTCTCCACATCCTCGCCAGCATCTGTCATTTCCTGACTTGTTGATTTTAGCCATTCTGACTGGTGTGAGGTGGTATTTCATTGTGGTTTTGATTTGTATTTCCCTGATGCCAAGTGATATGGAGCACTTTTTCATGTGTCTGTTGGCCATCTGGATGAAGAGTGCACAGGAAAAACAAATCCCTGTGGTAATTGGCTTGGAAAGTGAGAGCGGGTGAATTTTGTGAGTTCTTATTATCAGTGGGACTTAACGATCTGAAATTTTAAAAATAAGTGTGTTTGACTCTGGGAGAGCTCAGAGGCTGCTCTTGGAGAAAAAGCAAGGTAAATAGCCTGGGGATATATAGCATAGAAAAAGTCATCTGAAGAGCTTGGAGCACATCCCAGAGAGACAGTGTTCTTAGAGAGAATGCTATAGGAACAAAGGAACTTGCTGATGCCATTTTCCTTTCCCATCCCTCTGCATAAACACAGGGCCTCATGCAGAAACAAATATAGTGACCACACTTGCAACAAACTTGCTTATACCAAGCCCTCTAAAAAGAAGAACATCCTGGGGCGCCTGGGTGGCTCAGTGGGTTAAGCCGCTGCCTTCGGCTCAGGTGATAATCTCAGGGTCCTGGGATCGAGTCCCGCATCAGGCTCTCTGCTCAGCAGGGAGCCTGCTTCCCTCTCTCTCTCTCTCTGCCTGCCTCTCCATCTACTTGTGATTTCTCTCTGTCAAATAAATAAATAAAATCTTAAAAAAAAAAAAAAAAGAAGAAGAAGAAGAACATCCCTTTTCAGTTACACTTGCTTCAGGTGCAGCTTTGTGGGCCTCATCCCCAAAAGAATGGCCTATATCCCTGCTCATACCATGTTTCCCAACATGGCGGTTTTTTGGGGTGTCAGTTCCAGTGAGAGTGGCAGCAGATCTCATTTCACAAATAGGTGAGGGGATACTTGGTTAAAACCTGCCACATTTAGGCCAGGAATCAAACATTATCCACAACCAGCAGAGAGTCTGCAGACAACTGGCCTGAAAGATAAAATGGCCAAGACAAAACAGAAGAGCATAAGCACCACACCTCAGAGACACTCCTGGAAGTGTCAGTTCCTAGGGAACAGGGAACACTATACTGTGGTATACTACAGGACATCTTCCTCATAAGGCCATTACTTTGAAGCACAGGAGACATAGATAGAAATAGGCACAGAGTCTAATCTTATTGGCCATGGTCTTCTCCCGTCCTTATATTTGGGATAAATTCCTCAGTTTTCTCATTTTATGCAAGTGTAACAGATATAGTAACATTCCAGATAGAGAATTGAAAGTAATGATCATAAGGATACCCACTGGACTTGAGAAAAGAGTGGAAGACATGAGTGAGACCCTTAACACCTAGATAAGTAATAACACAGCAGAGAAAAAAGTTTCAGTAAATGAAATGAGAAGCATGCTTGATGGATTGAATAGCAGGATGGAAGAAACAGAAGAATGAATTAATGACTAGAAAATAAAAGAAAGTAATCAAACTGACTTTAAAAAATTACATAAAATGAGATTAGAGAGGGAACACAGTGACTCTGTCAAACATAATAATATGTATATTATAGGAGTCCCAGAAGAAGAGAGAAAAGGGGGAAGATAATTTATTATACGAAATAATAACTAAAAACTTCCATAACCTGGGGAAGGAAACGGTTATCCACATCAATAAAACTCCCATCAAAATCAACAAAAGTAGACCCAAACCAAGACACATTGTAATTAAGCAGGTAAATTATAGTGATGCAGAAAAATGTTTTAAAGCAGAAAAACAAAAAATGGTAACTTATAAGGGAAAACCTATAAGGCTGGAAGGAGATTCTTCAACAAAAATGTAAGTCAGAATGGAGTGGCATGATATATTCAATGTGCTGTAAGGAAAAAAAAAAAAAATGAAGCCAAGAATAGTCTTTTCAGCAAAGCTAGCATCCAGAATAGAAGGAGAAATAAAGAGATTCCCAGAAAACAAACAAACAAACAACAATAACAACAAAACCTAAAGGATTTCATGACCCCTAAACCAGCCCTGTAAGGAATATTAAAGGGGATCTTAGAGTGGAAAGCTAACATCAAGTTTAATGGGGGAAAAGGTATGCTTTTTCCCTTAAGGTTAGGAACAAGTCAAGGATGTCCACTCTCACAATATTTATTAAACATTGTTCTGGAACTCCTAGCCACAGCAGTCAGATAACAGAAGAAAGAAACGTCATCAGAATTACAAAGGAAGAAGTAAGACTTTCATAATTTGCAGGTGACATGATACTCTATGTAGAAAGCCCAAAAGATTCTACCAAAAAACTACTAGAACTGATTTAAAGAAAAAATTCAGGACACAAAATCAATGTACAGAAATTTATTGTAGTTCTATATACCAATAATGAGACAGCAAAAAGAGAAATTAAGAAAAAATCTCATTTACAAGTATACCAAAAATAAGATACTATAATACAATATTACCTTATATATTATTATCTTCTATATTATATCTTATTACTATCTTATATTATTTTGTAGATAATATAATGCCTTATTTTTGGTGTGATTATAAATGTACCATTTTCTTAATTTTTCTTTCTGTTGCTTCATTATTTGGTGTATAAAACTGCAATAGATTTAATCTGCACATCTCTGTATTGTTCACTAGCATAATGCTGATTGAACAAAAGGATTCCCAGAAGACAACATAGACTATCACGATTGTCCTCTTTGTAAGTTCAAAAAAAAAAAAAAAAAAAAAAACTTCAACATATTGTGTAGTTAAACAAATACGCATGATATAAGTTAAAAAATGATTTTTTTAAGCATTTGGATTATGTTCAATCTGAGAATGATATCTGGATGAGACTGTAGGGAAGACAAAAATGTTTAGTATTGGCAGCATTCTGGATTTGAGAGTTAAATGGTAGCTATTATAACTAATTATTTGATAGTATATTTAAATAATAAAAATAGATACATAATCAGTTTTTATAGTACAGTACAAAATTATTTTTTTCTAATTCTGAGGTCTATAAAATATTATAAAAATAACAAAACCTGGTAATTTAATAGGAGATGATAATAGAAAACTAGTTAGTTTTATATGAGGAGTTCATCTCAAAAAGGTATATTATGGTCCAGTAAACAAATACTATTCTGAAGCTGTGTTGTGTGCAGGGGTGTGTGTGTGTGTGTGTGTGTGTGTGTGAATGATATTTTGGAGGAGTATATAGGTGTATGTGTATGTATAAATGTGAAAAAGTAGTCTGATATGGGCAATATACAGCAAACTCATATAATTCAATTATTTTTAACACATGTGTGTTTATTTTTAATTTAAAATTTTTTTAAAAGATTGTTATTATTTGAAATAGAGAGCAAGAGAGAGCATGAGCAGTGGGAGGAGCACAGGGAGAAGAAGCAGGCTCCCTGTTCTAGAAGATAATTCAGTATAATGCTCTCAAATGTATACACTATGACACCACAATTTTGCTACTGGAAATAGAACCCAACAATAGTCTCATAAGAGTACTTGAGAAAATATCAATGGAGAGAGTCACCTTTGTTTTTGGTGACAGTGATATATTCAAAGCAATATTCAGGTTCAATCAATGGGAAAGTGTAAAAGGAAAATATTCATGCAAAAAGTGACAAGGTTTTGGGATTGAGCCCTGCCCCATGAAAGACTCCCTGCTCAGTTCCCCCACCCCTGTTTATACTCACTCTCTTTCTCTCTCTTTTTCTCAAATAAATGGGTGAAATCTTAAAAAAGAAAAAAAGAAAGTAAATACTTTTGATAATAAAAGAGGAGGGATTAAGCAAACCAGAGTAATAGTTTTGCATAAAACTGACAAATATATCAAAAGATGTTACTAAGGTAGGGTAAGCCTCTAAGTATAGTTTTTCTTGTCATGGTGTTGCATCAAGGAAGATGAAGCAATGAAAAAGTTTCTCCTCGTTAGAATAGTCTTAAGTTTTTATAACATTTAATAATAGTAAGTAATATCTTTTGGGCATTCCCTTATTCATGATACTGATCTATGATATTTATATTTATTACATAATTAAATTTTATTACAACACAATGAAAATATGATTATTCTTAATTTTATTAGAAAATAGAACTTCAGAAACTTTAGCATGCTTAACTTCATGCAGAAGTAAACCACATTCTGACTTTCCATGTTGTACTGTTAACTATCAAATGAAAACATTCATATTACAAATTCAAAGATAAAACGTTATTTATCTGAAAAACAATCTTTTGTTACCAGACAAGTGCCCATCAAAAATGAATACCACTCCATTTTCTTTGTTCTCTATAGTATTTGAATTTCTAGTATTTTACACATCTTACCTTTTAACTTCTATCAATGTTTTGGAAATATTTTTATTTCTATCATAACATATTATGATATCCATAGTTCCTTATTAAATCATCTTGGTCAATCTTTACAATGAAAATATGAAAGTGTTATCAGCCTTTTTATATAACTACAGCTCAAAGAAATTTTTTTTTTAAATTTATTTGACAAACAGAGATCACAAATAGGCAGAGAGAGAGAGGAGGAAACAGGCTCCCTGCTGAGCAGAGAGCTTGATGCGGGGCTCGATTCCAGGACCTTGGGATCATGACCAGAGCTGAAGGCAGAGGTGTTAACCCACTGAGCCACCCAGGCATCCCTCAAAGAAATTTTAACTAAGATCATACTACTAATAAATGGTAATGTATCAAGATAAGAAATTAATTTTGATAATTCAATATGTACTCTTACATTATTCTAATGTTTTTAGATTAAGCCAGCAATTTAAAGAGCTCTTATGCTAGAAGATACTTTCTCTTTTTGAAATTTATAGAAATAATAAAATATTGAAAGTTCAAAACATACATAAAATATTTTTTATCAGGGAAATTATGTTCTACAAAATACAGGACTTTTACATCCACATGAGCTTACAACATTCCTGATCTCAATCCAAAATAAGGATATCTCAAGTGCCAATGTACAAATATTCTCAGAATTTCTAAGTAAAGCAAATAAAGATCACATTTCTAGACTTATATATGAAGATTAGTCATTTGAAATGAATCTCCAATGGAAGTTTTTAATATTCATTTTATGTGTATTAGAGCTTATTATTATAAACAGATATAAACAGATATAAACCCAGAACAGTATATTTGTTGAAATATAATTAGGATATATTACTATATGTAATTGAAAATGAAAATCACTGGAATTTCACTCGTTTTCATATATATAATAATTTCCATTTTTTAATATTAAGTGATTATTTTACTAATGATTTTAACTAGAGTCACTATGAAGAAAAAAAGTTCCAACCAGTCTCAAAACAAAGACTTTTTTTTCTTTATTCTTCAGGTGTATCCTAGAAGGGATGAAAAGAGACAAATGCAGGGTTGTGTGGTCAACAGCCAGTTAAATGATATTGATATTTAACTTAATTGTTATGAAAATATAAATACCATGTTTATCTATATTTTAAATATAATTCAAGACAATAAAATCAAATTCTGCATTAAAATTTATTATATACTTTGATTCAATTTAAATGTATATACAAGGAAATAACATGGCCTTTTTTACTCTAAAATTACACAAATATTTAAGTATTTTAAACAGGAGTCTTTTTCTCTGTTAAATGGCATACTGTTCCATAAGCTGTTCTTTAAATACTATATATATAGTATGTGTATGTGTGTATGTATATATGTGTGTATATATATAGTATATATATATATATAATTATATATGTCATATATTATATATATAATATACAATGAATTTCATACAGCATTTCATATAGCATATTATTGCTGATTCAAGAGTTTTAATATGAAATTTAAAGTGTTAAATTCTTTTTATAAAGTTTAAGGACTAAAAAGCTAAATAAGAATTTCATAGTTGTGGCACCTGGGTGGCACAGTCAGTTGGATAAGCATCCAGCTCTTCTCAGGTTGTCATCTCAGGATCCTGAGATCAAGACCTTCTTTGTTCAAGCTCTGTGCTCAGCATGGAGTAAGCTTAACACTCTCTCTCCCTCTCCCTTTGCCCCTTCCACTTGCACTTTCTCTCTTTCTCAGATAAATACATTTTTAAAAAAAAGAAGAAAAAGAATTTCATGGTTGTGAATTAGGAAGCTAAAAACATAACTCAGTCACAGTAAAAGAGGCATTTAAACACAAGCTCTCATAAGGAATATAGCTGAGAAAAGAGAAAACTTCTTTCCTGTATTCTAATTGACTTAAATATATTTTGAGTAATGAGACATTAAGTTTGTTATCATTAAAATGCCTAATTCAGTTAAACATTAAATTTCACTTGAAATTTTTTAAACTATAAAAAATTTATAAGAGTAGTACAACAAAAATCTTCATCTTCTACACAGATCCACAAATTTTTATTTTTTCTACTTTTGCATTATTTTCTGCTTCATAGATATTTACTTTCACACATATGGGCTCTCTATCTATAAATTCTTTTTGTTTCTATGTGCCATGAAGTTATACATAAAAAATACTATCAATTACTCAAGATGAAATGTAAAGTTTAACCCACAGCAATGCATAAAACAATAATAACAAAAAGAATCTAGAACAAGAAGAAATGGAGAAAACTTGATACTGTTTTCTGTTGTGACTGCACTAATTAACATTCTCGCTAGCGGTGAATAAAGATTCCTTTTTTTCCACATCCTTGTCAACACTTGTTACTTCTTTGATAGTGGCCATTAAGACAGGTGTGAGGTGCTATATATTTTGTGGTTTTATTTGGACTTCCCTTATAGTGACATTTCATGTGTCTGTTGGCCATCTGTAGTACTTCTTTGAGGGAAAAAAAGTGTATTCAGGTCTTCTTCCCACTTATTAAGTGGATTATTGTTGTTCAGGTGTGTGAGTTATTTATGTATTTTGGATATCAGTACCTTATTATGTACATTATTGCAAGTATCTTCTCTCATATAGTAAGTTGTCTTTTTATTTTGATCGTTTCTTTTGCTGAGCAAAACTTGCTTACATTTGCTTTTGTTGCCCTTGCCTGAGGAGACACAACAGTATATATGTTAGGATAATACATCTTCTGTAAGACTGATGTCAAACAAGTTATTGCCTATGTTTTCATCTAGTTTTATGGTTTCAGGTTTTGCATTGAGGTATTTAACCCATTTTTAGTTCATTTTTGTACATGGTATAAGAAAGTGGTAGTTTTCCCAATACAATTTATTGAAGAGACTGTCCTTTTCCCATTGGATATTTTTGACTTTCTTTGTTGTAGATTAACCATATAAGTATGGATTTATATCTGGGCTATCTGTTCCATTGATCTATGTGTCTTTTTCTGTGCCAGTATTGTAGCGTTATGGTAACTGCAGCCTTTTAGTATAGTTTGAAATAAGGGAGCATGATGCCTCCAGCTTTATTTTTCTTTCTCAAGATTATTTTGAAGAGTTCTGAGTAGTACAGTTGGATGGGTGCCTAACTCTTGGTTTCTACTCAGGTCATGGTCTCAGGGTTGTGAAATTGAACCCCAATTTGGGCTCAATGCTCAGTGCAGTCTGCTTGAGACACTTTTCCTCTGTGGTTCCCCACCCCTACTCTCTCTCAAATAAATAATGAAAAGTCTTTAAAGAATGCTTTGATATTTCAAGGTCTTCATGGTTCCATACATATTTTAATTTTATTAAAATTTTGTAAAAAATTATGTTGGTATTTTGGTTAGTATCACATTTGAATCTATAGATTGCTTGGGGTAGTATGGATATTTTAGCAATATTTTTTCAACATGTGCATGGTATATTTTTTCCATTTGTTTCACCTTCAATTTCTTAATGTCTCAGTTTTCAACATATAGGTATTTCATCTTTTTGGTTAAATTTATTCCTAGGTAATGGATAAAGAAGATGTGGTATACACACACACATACACAAACACACACACACACACAAACACACACACACACACACACAATGGAATACTACTCAGCCATCAAAAAACTGAAATCTTGCCACTTGCAACAATGTGGATAGAACTAATGGTATTATGCTAAGTGAAAAAAGTCAATCAGAGAAAGACAATTATCATATAATGTCACTCCTCTGTGGAATTTAAGAAAGAAAACAGATGATCTTTAGGCAAAAAGAGGAAAAAATAAAACAAGATGAAACCAGAGAGGGAGACAAACCATAAGAGACTCTTAATCATAGGAAACAAACTGAGGAATGCTGAAGGGGAAGGGGGTGGGATTATCAGGTAACCAGAAGATAGACATTTAAGGAGGGCATGTGATATAATGAGCACTTGTTATTAAATAAGAGTGACGAATCACTGACTTCTACCTCTGAAAACAATAATGCATTTATTTTAATTAATTGAATTTAAATTAAGAAAATGAAAAAGTAAAACATTTATTAGTTGTCTTACTTTTTTGATGCAATGGTAAATAGAATTGTTTTGTTTTCTTAATTTCTCTTACTGACAGTTTGTTACTTCTGTGCAGGAATGCAATTACAATCTGCAACTTTGAAACAAAGACTGTAAGATGAGATAAATCAAACAATTAATTGCATAATGATATGGGATGAATCCAAAAAGAGAATATAACAGTTCTAAATATCTAGGTGCTCAATATAGAAGCATCGTATATAAAGCAAATATTAACAGACAGAAATGAAGACATTGACAATAATCCAATAATAGGGGACATTAACACCCACTTACATCAATGAATATATCATCCAGACAGAAATATCAGTAAGGAAACATTGGACTTAAAAGATGTGTAGACCAGATGGACTTACTGATACACACAGAACATGCCATCTAAAAAGTAGAATACATTTTCTTCATATACATATGAAACATTTTCCAGGATAGCTCAAATTTCAGGCTAAAAGACAAGTCTTAATAATTTAAAAATACTGAAACCATATCAAATAATTTTTTTCCAAATACAGTGTTATGAAACTGAAAATCAATTGCCACAAAGTGGCACCAAAAAAAAAAATGTAGAGGCTAAACAACATGTTATTAAATAACCAATGGACAACAACAACAACAAATCTAAGAGGAAATTTTAAAAAAATACCTTGAGACAAAAAAAAAAAAAAAATGGAAACACAACACTCCGGACTTTATTAATGCAGCTAAAGCATTTCTAAAAGGGAAGTTTATAAAATTACAGGCCAACCTCAAAAAACAGTAAACATTTCAATCTAACCTTAAACCTAAAGGAAGTAAAAGGAGAACAAAGCTCAAAGTCTGTAGAGGGAAAGAAGTAAGATCAGAGTGCAGATAAATGTAATAGAGACTACAAAAATAGAAAAGATCAATGAAACTAAGAGCTGATTCTTTGAAAAGATAAACAAAATTCATATACCTTTCATCAAACACAAGGAAAAAAAAAAAAGAACACTTAAGTAAGATGAGAAATGAAAGAGACAAAGTTACAGCCAACGTCGCAAAAATAAGAAGGTTTATAAAAGACTATGCAAGACAAAAAACTGGACAATCTAAAAGAAATGGATAGATTCCAAGAAACATACAGCCTTCCAAGACTGAAGCAGAACCAAGTAGAAAATCTGAACACATCAGTTACTAGCAATAAAATCGAACCTGTAAACAAAAAGTGCCTAACAGGGGCACCTGGGTGGCTCAGTGGGTTAAACCTCTGTTTTTGGTTCAGGTCAGGATATCAGGGTCCTGGGATCAAGCCCCGCATCAGGCTCTCTGCTCAGCAGGGAGCCGGCTTCCCCCTTTCTCTGCCTGCCTCTCTGCCTACTTGTGGTCTCTCTCTCCCTCTGTGAAATAATTCAATAAAATTCAAAAAAGAAAAAAGTGCCCAACAAACAAAGGTCCAGGATCAGATGGTTTCTCAAATGGATTCTAAATATTATATTATATTATATTATATTATATTATATTATATTATATTCATTTAAATAGTAACTACTCTTTTCAGGGTAGGGGAGGTCAGGGGAGGTCAGGGGAATGGAGAAACAAAATATTGAGCATTAGGAGGGCATGTGATGTAATGAGCACAGGGTGTTATACACAATTTATGAATCCCTGAACTCTACTTCTGAAACAAATACTATGCTATATGTTAATTAATTGAATTTAAATAAAATAAGTAAATAAATACTACCTACTCTTCTCAAATTAACCCAAAAAACAAAAGGAATGCATCCAAACTCATTTTTCAAGGCCAGCCAAAACTAGACAAAGACATCACACACACAGACACACACACACGCACACACACGTCCCTGTGCTAGGCCAATATTCCCAATGAAGAGAGATACAAAAGACCTCTACAAAATATTAACAAACTAAGTAAAACAAGACATTAAAAGAAGCATACACTCTAATCAAGTGAGACTTATTCTACTTGGGATTCAAAGATGGTTCAATATCTACAAATCAACTCATAGATATATATCACATAAAGCATTAAAATATATGATCATCTCAATAGATGCATAAAAAGCATTTGAGTAAATTCAACATCCATTTATAATAAAAACTCAATGATCACAGATCTGTGCCCCTGGGGCTAAAAATACATTATATGTTTATAAAAAAATTTTTATATAAAAAAATACTCAGTGAAGCAGACATAGAAGAAACATACATTAACATAGTAAAGGCCATATACAATAAACCCACAGCGAACATAATTTTCAGTGGTGAAAGCTAAAAGGTTTTTGGGGGTTGTTTGTTTGTTTGTTTGTTTTTGTTTTTGTTTTTTTCCTAAGATCAGGAACCAGATCAAGATAACCACCATTGATACTTTTATTGAACATAGTACCAAAGATCTAGCCACTATAATCAGAAAAGAAACAGAAATAAATTTCATCCAAATTGGCAATTAAAAAATAAAAGTCACTGCTTGCAGTTGACATGGTATTATATACAGAAAATCACAGTGCCTGGGTGTCTCAGTTGGTTAAGCAACTGCCTTTGGCTCAGGTCATAATCCTGGGGTCCTGGGATGGAGCCCAGCATCAGGCTTCCCTTGCTCCACAGAGAGCCTGCTTCTGCCTTTCCCTCTTTCTGCCACTCTCCCTGCTTGATCTCTCTTTTTCTGTCAAATAAATAAATAAAATCTTAAAAAAAAAAGAAAAAAAAATGATTCTACCAAAAAGCTATTTGAACTAAAAAAAGTTCAGTAAAGTTAAATATAAAATTAAACAAAAATCTGGTGTGTTCCCACACACTAATGACAAACTAGAAGAAAGAGAAATTAAGTAAACCATCCTGGACTTTGTTGCTTAAGTAGGCAGGAAGATGGAATAGGAGGAAGATCCAGAGCTCACAGCATAGCATAGACACACCAACACAACATCTCTATCCCAGTAACCAACTCTGAAAATACCTGAAGGCTGGCATAATAGTCCACCTACAGTTAATTGTAAGAGAGGGCCATATCAAAAAACGTAGGAAGGGTAGAGACATGGTTGGAAAGCAAGCCCCTGGCAAGACTAACCATGAAGGAAAGGATGTAACTGTCAAAGAGAATCATCCCATGTATCCATTGACAAGGGAATGTATAAAGATGTGATACGTGTATATGTATGTATGGAATATTACTGTCACAAAAAAGAATGAGATCTTGCCCTTTGTGATAACATGGAGAACCTAGAAGTTATTATGCTAAATGAAATAATTCAGACAAAGAAAAATACCATATGATTTCACTTATGTGTGGAATTAAAAGCAAGCAAACAAATGAACAAACCAAAACAAATAGACACATAAATACAGAGAACAAACTGGTTGTTGCCAGAGGGGAGGAAACTGTAGAATGGGTGAAATAGATGCAAAGGATTAAGAGGTAAAAATGTCCAGTTATAAAATAAGATAGAGAGTAGAGATGAATAGTACAACATAGGGGATATAGTTGATAATACTATAGAATAAATGGTGACCCTGTGAGTACACCTATTATGGTAAGCACTGATTAATGCATAAAAGTGTCAAATCACTATTTGTATACCTGAATTAACACTGTATGTTAGTTATGCCTCAAGAAAAATAAGAATACATAAATAAAAATGAGACAATCCTATTTACAATTCCAACAAAAGAATAAAATACCTAAGAATGTATTTAACCAAGAATATGTAAGAGCTGCACCCTGAAAAATATAAGATATTGATAGAGGAAATTGCATATGAAACAAATAAGAAGGATATATCATACTCATGGATTGGAAGAATGAATATTATGAATATGTTCATACTTTTTAAAGCAGTCTACAGATTTAATACAATACTCAAAATACCAATAGAATTTTTCACAAAATTAGAACAAATAGCCTTAAAATTTGTATGGAATCTTAAAAGACCCTGAATAGCCAAAGAAATCTTGACAAAGAAAAACAATGTTGTAGGTATACATAGTAGGTATACATAGTAGTAGGTATACATAGTACTGGCACAAAAACAGACACATAGACCAATGGAATAGAGGGCCTAGAAATAAGCACTATGGTCAATCTACAACAAAGGAGGCAAGACTATATAAGGGGGAAAGACTCTCTCTTTAATAAATGTTGAGAAAACTGGACATCTACATGTGAAAGAGTGGAACTGGACCACTTTCTTACAACATATACAAAAAGAAACTAAAGATGGATTAAAGACCTAACCATAAGACCTGAAACCATAAAACTCCTAAAATAAAAGATTGGCAGTAAACTCCTGGACATTGATATTAGCAATATTTTTTGGTTCCGACTTCTCAGGCAAAGACAATAATAGTAGCAATGAACAATTGGGACTATATCAAAATAAAAGACTTTTTCTACAGTGAAGGAAACCATCAAGAAAATGAAAAGACAACCTACTGAATGGAAGAAGATATTTTCAAATGATATATTTGATAATGGGTTAAAATAAAAAAAATATATTAAGAACGTCACACTCAACACAAAGAAAAACAATCTGATTAAAAAGTGGACAGATAACCTGAATAGACATTTTTTCAAAGAAGATCAATAGATGGCTAAGAGACACGTGAAAAGATGTTCAATGTTACTAATTATCAGAGTGATGTAAATCAAAAGCACAATGAAAAATCATCTCATGTCAGTCATAATAAAGAGTATTATAAAGAAAAAATAACAAGCATTGGCAAGGATATGAAGGAAAAGGAAGCACTGTGGAAAAGGAAATTGGTGCTGCCATTATGGGAAGAAACTATGGAGGTTGTTCAAAAGATTAAAAAGAGGGGCGCCTGGGTGGCTCAGTGGGTTAAGCCGCTGCCTTCGGCTCAGGTCATGATCTCAGGGTCCTGAGATCGAGACCCACATAGGGCTCTCTGCTCCGCGGGGAGCCTGCTTCCTCCTCTCTCTCTGCCTGCCTCCCTGTCTACTTGTGATCTCTCTCTGTCAAATAAATAAATAAAATCTTTAAAGAAAAAAAAAAAGATTAAAAAGAAACTACCATAATATCTAACAATTCTAGTTTCTGGGTATTTATTAAAAAAGACCCCCCTCCATGTTCATTGCAGGATTATTTACAATAATAAAGATATGGAAGTAATCCAAGTGTGTCCAAACAGATGAATCGAAAAAAAGATGTGATACACATAGACCCAGGAATATTTCTTAGTCATAAAAATAAATGAAATCTTGCCATCTGTGACAACATGGATGGACTTAGAACATATCATTCTAAGTGATATAAGACAGAAAAAGACAGATACCATGTGGAACCTGCTTCAGATTCTCTCTCTCCCTCTGCCCCTCTACTCCTCTGCTAGCTTGCTCTCATTCTTGCTCTAAAAAATAATAATGTAGATGTTTACATATACAGCATAGGGAAGATGGTAAATAACATTATAATGACTTTGTATGGTTATAGATGCTATCTAAATTTATTATAATCACTTCATAATGTATATAACTATTGAATCATACCTAAAACTAATATTATATATCAACTATACTTCAAAAGAAAAAAATCTCAAGTTAATAATTCAAACATTTTATTTTCCTCAGGAAAAATTAAAAACAGATTTTCAATAATATGCTTCATTTTAATGTCACTTGTAGTCTAACAAAGAGCCAGAGTATTCATGTATTTTGAAATGTTTTTGAAAGAATGGGTCTCTATAGAATTACTTTCAATCAAATGTAGATTATTTCAAATATTTTAAATTTATTTTATCTTTTAATAAACATACATTTACATTTAAGTTAATGTGTTTTTATGTGGCAGAACATAATGCGTTTAATGTGGCAAAAAACTACCCTGGCTCATCAGTAAAGAAGGCAAACTGGCATATTTAACTGAAAAAGTCCACATGTTGAAGAAGTAGCCTATTAGTGTTCAGTCAAGGCTTCAGCTTCTTTCTGCATATCTCTCAGCTCTGAGTTTGCAGTTTTAGTCTTAGTCTGAAGTAAAATGCACTTTTTCAAATATATGATGTTATACAGAGGAAAAAACGCTATCTCTTGTTTATTCAGCAACAATCTCTTATCAGAAAATAAATGAAGAATCTGAGATCTCTCTAGAATACTTCTCCCATCTACTTGGCCTGAATTGAGCACATAATTATCTGAAATAGTCCCTTGTTGAGTGCAATACCATGCTCCAATTCTCTTAATTCTGGATTCCTTAAATGAATCACAAGCAAAGCAAAGGGCTTATACTTAAGAATCAGTTCTGACTTTGGATAGGGGTAGAAACCTGCTTTTTAGAGAAACATGTTTTGTGTGGTCAGAGTACATAAGAAAATGAAAACAGAAACTACTAATGAAATGGAAAGTGGATACTTTTCAGGCAATGGAAGTGTGTTTTATAGTTTCAAAAATTAAAATCACTGATCAAAGTTTTCAGAATATTTTTTGAAAAACAAACTTTTTGAGTTATCCCTAGAAATTTCATGATGGGTTGCAATGCTTTAATGGGTATTACTATAATAACACCATATGCATAATTATGTAATGGATATAAACACAAAATATATAGATTATTATAAAACTGGGAAGGGGCACAGGTACTATTTTAAAGGAAGCACAGTGCCACATTAGGAAAAAGATTTGAATCTTGGAGCTAGTAAACCTGGATTCTTGTCCAAGATCAAAAATTAACCAGATTTTTCTTCTCCTCCTTCTCTTTTTTTTTTTTTTTTTTTTTTCACTGTAGAAAGGAAGAAACATTTTATTGTTATTGAACACTGGGATGAAATACATATGGCCCACTGTTAAGGGGAGAAAACTAGCTTGAACGGCAGCTTTGGTTTTCTTTTGCAACTCACATCAAACTGTTCTAATTTTTATTTCCGCCATCAAATATGCTTTAGAAAACTCAAGAGGGAAAGGGAATCCTACTGTATTTGTGGATAGTTTTGCTCACCATCTTCTTTCTTCCTGATACTGTTAGGATTTTTATCTTTTCCTATCTTTCTAGAAAATGTCCTTTACCCATTCTTTTTTTTTTTTTTTTTTTTTTTTTTTTTTTTTTTATAAACATATATTTTTTATATACATATATTTTTATCCCCAGGTCTGTGAATCACCAGGTTACACACTTCACAGCACTCACCAAATCACATACCCTCCCCAATGTCCATAATCCCACCCCCTTCTCCCCAACCCCCTCCCCCCGGCAACCCTCAGTTTGTTTTGTGAGATTAAGAGTCACTTATGGTTTGTCTCCCTCCCAATCCCATCTTGTTTCATTTATTCTTCTACCCACTTAAGCCTCCATGTTGCATCACCACTTCCTCATATCAGGGAGATCATATGATAGTTGTCTTTCTCTGCTTGACTTATTTCGCTAAGCATGATACGCTCTAGTTCCATCCATGTTGTTGCAAATGGCAAGATTTCATTTCTTTTGATGGCTGCATAGTATTCCATTGTGTATATATACCACATCTTCTTGATCCATTCATCTGTTGATGGACATCTAGGTTCTTTCCATAGTTTGGCTATTGTGGACATTGCTGCTATAAACATTCGGGTGCATGTGTCCCTTTGGATCACTACATTTGTATCTTTAGGGTAAATACCCAATAGTGCAATTGCTGGGTCATAGGGCAGTTCTATTTTCAACATTTTGAGGAACCTCCATGCTGTTTTCCAGAGTGGCTGCACCAGCTTGCATTCCCACCAACAGTGTAGGAGGGTTCCCCTTTCTCCGCATCCTCGCCAGCATCTGTCATTTCCTGACTTGTTGATTTTAGCCATTCTGACTGGTGTGAGGTGATATCTCATTGAGGCATCCTTCTCTTTAAATTAGTGTATTAAGGATGCCTGGGTGGCTCAGCTGGTTATCCTAAAAATATATATAAATCCCAATCTGTAAATAAGTGTGCTAGACTCCAACTTCAAACAAGTACACTAAAGAAGTCTCAGTCATTTGAATATTCTGAAACTGCAAATAAGGGAAATGAGAAAATAAAATCCCATATACCTAACAAAATGTAAAATGTAAACAACATACATAAAGGTTGCTATGATCACTGAAATTTGGCTAAGTTAAGGAAAGAGAGTGCTGATTATTATTGATTTAGGGTAAGTGAACAGAGACAGGAATTTTATAGACTAGATTGCGTACTCAGAGGGGAAAAAAAATATGTCCTGCTTGGTATAATGCAAACAGAATGTTTGGGCTGGCTACAGGGGTTTTCCTAAAGTTATCTGCCACTATAAAATGACAGCACATATGGCACTAAAAGGAGATATATGTACGTTCATATGGCAAAGTGGCATTGGATATAGTTCTCAATGAAGACATAGCACACTCATTTTCTTTGCGAGTAGCAGCTTATGTTATGACTGGAAAAGCTAAACATAAAAGACAATCAGCTTTACAGCAACTATACTTGATCAATGAAAGATGAGTAAAAGCATATTAACACACACTCCCAGGAAGATTTTCTGCCAATAAGAAAGAGATCTATACTTAAAGTCAGAATAGTGATTAAAGATTTTTCCACAGACAAAATTAGCTCTATTTTTGAAGCACACAAAATCATTTCAAGAAGATCACAGTTGATAATTAATTGCTGGGAAACAACCACAAGTGAAAAAGTTGAATTCTGAAATAAAGTATAAGTGGAATAAAACAAGAAAGGATCTTATTTTAGTCAATGTAGAATACTCTATAACATATTATATATCAAATAACAGTTTTAAAATATATAAACTAAAAATTGTTTTAAGTAGTAATTTATAGCAGCAGCAAAATAAGAAAACATATTCATAGCAGTTTATATATACAACAAGTAGATATGGTATATACACATATATATGCTTATGTGTGTATTTATGTATATGTCTGTATATGATGAGCAACTGAGGCTACATGTGATGAATAAGTAAATCTCACAAAGAGAAGTTTTTAAGTATTTTAAGCCATGTTTTACTTATTTATTTTTTAAAAGATTTTATATATTTGACAGAGAGAAAGCACAAGCCAGTAGAGGGGAAGGCAGAGGGAGAGGGAGAAGCAGGCTTCCCACTGAGCAGGGAGCTGGAGGCAGGGCTAGATCCCAGGACCCTGAGATCATGCCCTGAGCTAAAGGGAGATGCTTAATGGACTAAGCCACCCAGGTGCCCCAAAGCCATTTTTGAATAAAACTGAAAATTAATAAAACATAAACTAAAAATCTTAAATATTTAAAAATGGTTAAGTGATCATGAACAACTTACATGAAATCAAAACATCAATGCTATAATGCTTTAAGATATATATATATGATATATATATATCATATATATATGTCCAGTATATAAAATGAAAAAAATGAAATATCCACCTAACTCACAAGAAAATTATTTGGAAAACAGAAGAATCTTATACATAGTAGTAAACAAAACTGAATTATAAAAGGAACACAACTGAAAATTTTCTCAAGTAGTTTAAACATAGTATAGTTTATAGAGTATACTAAATGAAAAAGGATATATAGCTACAAATCTGAGAAGACAAAACAAACCATGGAAAATACAAAAATTTACGAGTCAAATACTTGAAAATCTAAAAGGATTGACTAATTTTCTAAGAAAACACAGGTGTTAACATATATCAACACCAAAAATGTAAAGTTTTTACTAATAAATACCTACCGAAGTATTTCCCAAATTATCCTGATCATATGAATCTTCAGGGATACTTGTGATAAGTCTTCGCCTGGAGATTCTGACCTAGTAAGGACAATGGGACTTTGGAATCAGTATTTTCAACAAGCACTGGTGAATATTCGATCAGGAATGTTTATATATTTTGCCTCAATAAAGTTGCCAGGTCTAGAGTTTATTACAGATGAATTATAAATTTTTCATGACTGTATATTTTACAAGCTACATAAATATCTTCACAGGCTGCAAAAAAAGAGAAAATTTTTATTCTGTGAAACTTTAATTCTTATCAAAATATGTCAGCGATGCAGAGAAAATATAAAGCAAACTCGAAAACACAAAGGTTTACTGACCTTCATTAATACCTGATGACTGAGCAAAAGTTCTTCCGACACTATTGTTCAGAAATATTAAAATCTACTGCTTAATATAGGACTGACCCCAAAAGTGAACACCAAAGAAAGAAGAGAGAAGGATTAATAAAACCAGGAAATAACATCTAGAGACTGTTCTTTAAACAAGACGGTCTCATTCTGCAGGGGCTGTTTACATTTCCTAAGAAAATCAGGGAAAAGCATTACCCAACACAGCCGCATTCCTATCGGCTTCCAGGAGATCCCTTGATATCAATAAAGGAAGATATTAAAGACAGATTTAGACACTTCTCATATTACTTTTGAAATATGTATAAAGGATTAAAGTTTTTGTCTGGAACATAGATGCATCAGGCTACCTACATGTTTCTTTAGTAAATAAATGTATTTTCATTTTCACACTACAAAGAAACAGATGCAAAGGATTAATTTAAAAGTTGATTTAATACCTATTGTGGAGGAGATATAAACCCCTTATGACTTTAAATAAATTACTTTTGGTGTTTAAAAATTAGATCAATATTAATAACTAGAGCATTACTAGGCATCTATGGACCCTCAAGAGAAACCCTTTTTCCTCATGTTGGTTACATAAAACACACAAATGCAACCTTCAGAGGGCCTGACGTGCCTGTTTGTTGTGACCATTTTCTCCAGTTTTTTAAAAATTTGATTTCTGGGGCGCCTCCTCAGTCCTTTAAGAGGCTGCCTCTGGCTGAGAATATGAGCCCTGCTCTGGCCTCCCTGCTCAGCAGAGAGCCTGCTTCTCCCTCTCCCTGCTGCTCTGCCTTGCACTATCTCTCTGTCAAATAAATAAATGAAATCTTCAAAAAAAATTTATTTCTTTCTGGCATCACGACACATTTTTAACTCATCGTCCATCCTTGGGGACATTTTAGCCTGAGTATACATTTGTGTGCTTCTTTCCATCAACTCATGATCATTCTGTCAGATTCAGATATTGCTACATATAGAGGATTCATGTGATATTTATTATTTATGTGCATATATAACATGAGCAGATATAACATGTTAGTGCTCTTAGATAAATAAGCCCTAACTTGATTAAAAGAAATATGGATTCAGAATTTAGTGAAGAGGGTTCTTAGTGACGGTGTTTTTATATATCATACTGTGCAATAAGGATGTAATTTTATGTAATGTGCTCTCAAACCTATGTTATATAAAATAGTTTTATGTAACACATGTATATGTACACATTTAGAGATCTTTAAAGAAATGAAATGGAATATTAGAATGATTTAGAACTGTATATTTTTTCTAGACTAGGAAGTATATTATTTGTATTTATATTTTCATAAACTTGTTTGCTAATTCCAGGGTTTTGCAGCCATCAGAAAAAAAATATATTGGGAAAGGGGCAAAGTTTATGGCATCACATCTATTATCTAGCCATAGGTCAGATATTTATTCATAAATTTATACTATTCTATAATAAACACATCTTTATCATTTCTTACTTTTGCTTTTTATTTCTATTGCCATATTGGGAATTTCTGTGTTGGCTAGAGAACATTATATCAAAGAGAATATCATTTATAAACATTCAGTTAAAACATTTCTAAAAATAGAATCACTTTAATCATTTTATAACCATATTCAAAGGTGTTAAAACATTTTATCATAATAGTTTGACTAATTTGAATATCCTTTTATTGCATATGAGCCTAAATAGAATAGTCTTATGAAGAAGAAATACATAAACATTATTTTATGCCAAATAGCATATGTAATTATATTATTGTGTTTTGTATCGTTATTATAATTCATTTTGTGACCACCCTTAAAATCTGTCCCTACCTAAGAAAATAAACAGTGAAAAAGTTTTTGGCATTTGTGCTTGTATATAACAATCATTTTAACAACTATTTTAAAACTTCTTGTATTAGAAATCTTTTTTGGTGTATATTCTTTGTCTGATTTGAATATCTCAGTTAATGAAAATGCTCTTATTAACCTTCAAAAGACATTATGTCAACACATAACAACAACAACAAAAAACAGCATTCTCTCAGTGTTTTTATAAGAATAGCATGTCATAGTTCTTTTATACATTGTAAAATAATGTTAAACAGAGCTTATTAATTTATTCACAATTGTTTAGTTTGACAAGCTTGTCACAATTGATCTGTCACCTGCTCACCTGCTATTCATGACAAGTCTCTGACATTAATTCATAATTACTTGGGGAAAATTAGTGTTTGGCCTTTAGCAGTCTAACCTAACTAGGCTTATAAAAGCTGTACACTTTCTTGCTTTGGATAAAAAGACCTAATTAAAAATTAGATTATATATGGAATGCATAAATGTATACCTACAAAGCCAAAAGTACATACGCCAAAAGTGTACAAGCCAAGACATAAGGGGAACATATTAAGTTTACTTCCAGATTATATAATTACTAGAACATGTTGATTTATACATTGGTCACAACAAATAATTAGACATGGTTAGCTTTATTATATGCCATTTGCAAATCGCACACCTGACTGCCACTTCAAAACTCCATTTTCCATTGTGAACATGTTTTTATACATGATATACATATATATTGCTGATTTCTATTTTCTGCTTTTGTCATTCTAAGTTAAATATTTACTTATATTAAACGTGGGACTCACATTCTCAAACTCCTGCCTCTGTATAGACAAACATACTAATATAACATCTTAATTCAAATCAAAATGAATATTTAATATTCAGTGAATTGAAAATTAAATAATATAGCATGAGACAAAATTTAAGACAGAGGTAAAGGCCTAAGATTTTGTGGGATCAAAAAAAATACTAGATTAAGATTTTCTACCTAAAAAAAAAAAAAAATGGAAATCAGAAAACAATTTTAAGATTCCTAATTCAAATGAAAATCAGGAAAAACAAATTGGATTTGCATAGCTCTCACTCTCTAGGTACTTTCAATTTATTTCTCTATCAAAGATACTAATGTTGGGGCGCCTGGGTGGCTCAGTGGGTTAAGCCGCTGCCTTCGGCTCAGGTCGTGATCTCAGGGTCCTGGGATCGAGTCCTGCTTCGGGCTCTCTGCTCGGCAGGGAGCCTGCTTTCTTCCCTTCCTCTCTCTCTGCCTGCCTCTCTGCCTACTTGTGATCTCTCGCTGTCAAATAAATAAATAAAATCTTTAAAAAAAAAAAGATACTAATGCAATTCATTTAAAATTTTAGTTTCCATACATTTGCTTTGAAATCACATTTGTACAGAGAAGTTAAGTTAGTTACATTTGATCTTAAGTATAATTTTAAAATAATGTCAAAATTGTTTTTTCTTTGCAATGTTAACATCTTTTATTAATTAATTAGTTAATTAATTTTCTTTTTTTTTTATACTGGGTATTATCTCCAGGCCAGTGGGGTGATCAGTAGTGGGCACCTTTGTCTTTCTGATAAAGAAAGGATTGTCTCTTTTGACAAAGAAAATTTTGTATTCTGTCTTTATCTTTCATTTATTATATTAAATCATATAGATTTATTTTATATTAATGAAACAAATACTATTTCTTTATATTTAATATTTTATTTATTTATAAATAAATAACAGAGAAAATTGACAGAGAGAGAGATCACAAGTAGGCAGAGAAGCAGGCAGAGGGGGGGGGGGAAGCAGGCTTTCTGCTGAGCAGAGAACCCCATGCGGGGCTCAATCCCAGGACCCCGAGATCGTGACCTGAGCCGAAGGCAGAGGGTTAACCCACTGAGCCACCTAGGCACCCCCTAATACTATTTCTTAAATAAACTCAATTTGTTCACATTGTATTATACTTTTATTCTTTTTTTTAAATTTTTTCTCCTAGAGTCAGGTCAGTTAAGTGGTATTTTCTGTAAGATGATACTAATTTTAATTTCATTTTCAAATGCATTAGCATAATGTTATCTGTAAGATTTTTAATTACCTGCTTAAACTCACCAGCACTGGCAGCTAGGTTTTGTAATTCTTAATATTTCCTTTCTTAATACTTTATTAATATATATTTCTAGATGTTGCTATTAGATAAAAAGACAAAAATTTGAGTTACATTTGCTTTCTCATTATTTTTGTATTTTCCTTCTTTCTTCTTTCCATTAAATTACTTTACCTCTTAAATTGGATGTTTAAATGATTATATATTAGCCACTCATTAAATATGTTTCCATTCACTTTAGCTTCAATCTATAATTTTTTTAATTTCTTTTCAGTGTTCCAGAATTCATTGTTTATGCACCATACCCAGTGCTCCATGCAATACATGCCCTCCATAATACCCACCACCAGGCTCACCCAAACCCCCACACCCTCTCCCCTCCAAAACCGTCAGTTTGTTTCTCAGAGTTCACAGTCTTTCATAGTTTTTCTTCTCCTCTTATTTCGCCCAATTTGCTGGGTGCATCACATTGCCTGATTCTAAGCCTTATTACAAAGCTGTGGTCACTGAGACAGTATGGTACCAGCACAGAAACAGACACATAGTCCAGTGGAACAGAGTAGAGAGCCCAGATATGGACCCGCAATTCTGTGGTCAAATCATCTTTGACAAAGCAGGAAAAAATATACAGTGGAAAAAACACAGTCTCTTCAATAAATGGTGCTGAGAAAGTTGGACAGCTATGTGTAGAAGAATGAAACTCGACCATTCTATTTTTTTTTTTTAAGTAAGCTCTATGCCTAAGGTGGGGCTTGAATTCATGACCCCCAGATCAAGAGTCTCATGCTCTACTGATTGAATCAGGCACCCTTCACCCTATAATTTTTGAAAATAAGTATTCTCATCAAGTATTACCAATTATGCATTCTTTCTTTTTTTAGTTGGGTTTATTTTATTTTGATACAATATCTATCTAACATTTATTAATCTTATTAATTATATTATTATATAATATATTATATTATTATACTAACTTATATTATTATTAATTATTATTAATATTCTGTATAATATTTGTTCTCAGTGAAGGTGTCATGTATACCAATACTTTTCACTTTGATTGGATCTTGTTGCTTGACTTTGAAGATGGCCAAAATTCATAAATGCCACATTATGTGTCAGAATGGCTAGACTAAAAAAGACAACAAATAGCCAGTGTTGGTGAGGATGTAGATAAAAGGGAGTCCTCCTCATATGATATTTATTGGTGGAAATATAAGTTGGTTTACCCATAATAGAAAATAGTATAAAGGTTCCTCATAAGATTAAAAATAGAATTGTAATACCACCATCAATTCCATTTCTGGTTATTTATTTGAAGGAATAGAAAATGCTAATTTTAAAAGATTTATGCACCTCTATGTTAATTGTGGAATTACTTACAACAGGCAAGATATAGAAGCAACCTAAGTGTCCATCACAGTGTCCTGTGAAATATGTCACAGGAAAACAAAAAAGCATATGATTTCATCCATATGTGTAATCTAAAAAGCAAAACAAATCAGAAGTAGACTTACATATACAGAGAACGAAACTCTTCTTATGAAAATTATTATTAGATGATCAAGAGCTAGAGTGTGTGAAAGGTGAGTAGCTAGATACTATAGGTGTAGGGAATTAAGAGGTACAAAATTTCAGTTATAAAATAAGTCACAGGGATGTAAAATATAGCATAGGGAATTTAGTCAATAATATTATGATTATTATGAAGACAAAGGGTAACTAGACTTGTTGTGGTCATTTTGTAATGTGTATAAATGTCAAATCCCTTTGCTGTATACCTAAAACTAATATAAGATTGTATGTCACCATACTTCAATAAAAAAAGCAAAAGGAATGCATACCTTTTTGTCATGACAGAAATGTACCTTTCTCTTTATTTATTCTGGGAAGAACAGCTGATTGACAGCCGCTGACTGACAGCCTGCCTGTGTCTGCTGCCTTCCTTGATCTACTTTTGCATTCATGCCAAGGCCACACTTCCCCCAGGATGCTTCCCAACAATGACTGAGCATAGTAGCATGCAAGTGCAGATGCATTTCTGTATTATATGGACCTCCTCAATTGCACAACTCTGGCTTGAGAACTATGTTGTGTAGGCTATAATAAGGGCCAGAAATGTGGCTTTAAACAACTGAAATTCTTTCTCAGTCAGTTGTAGATGCTAGAATTCTGAAATCAGTAGCATTGGACTATAATCAAGGAGTCTGAAAAGAAGTGTTTTCTCTGGATGCTCTAGGGAGGAGTCCATTCTTTGCTTCTTCCAGCTTCTGGTAACTGTTGGCATCTTGACACTAGTGGCTGCATCACTCCAATCTGTCTTTGTGGTCATATTGCCTTCTCCTCTTCTGTGTCTTCTTTTTTTCTGTGAAATATCCCTCTGCTACTCTTATGGGAACACATCTGATTGCATTTTCAAGATTATGTCCACAGCTCAAGATCCTGAATTTTACCTTATGTTTTACCACATAATGTAACATCCATAGATTCCAGGAACTAGTGCCTGATACTTGGGGAGGAGTGTGCATTTTCAGCATACCACAATGTGTCTCCCTTTTATCCTGGCCAAAATGTTTTTAAAGGTATACTTCTGTATAAGATATATCCTATTCAGTTGTCCTTTACTACCTCATTAATTTCACAGTTGGAAGATCTGCATTGCTATCTAAAGATTCATTCTGTACACTCCTGTTTTCTATTTTTTAACCCATCACTAGTAATATTTTTCCTGTCTAAATCTTCTTAGTCTTTACTATGACTCAACAACAGAACTAGCACATGTGCATATTAACAGAGTAGTCAAAGTAGCAGAAATAAAGGTCCTATATGGTCCCCAGAGCATAAATTGCTACTTATCAGGTTCAATCTAGCCACAGATATTTCTGAATATCCAACCAGTCTGCAACAAAGATCAATGCTGAGAAAGTGATAGGACACTTCTACTTGGATAGGCAAAATTCCACTTGGCAACAAATTGAATATTAGGGCATTTTCCATCAGGAAAGATTAAGTATTTTATTCCCAGAAGGACAGGTATCTATTCTGAATCTAGATTTACATTTTTAATCCACAATGACTCAACCACAATCTGCCTCTGGGCTTATTAAATAGCCAGTCCATAAGCATGAGATTCCATGCAACAGAGCATAAGACCAGTGATCCACTTGACTGTGAAAAAGATATAGAATGGTCCATTGCACAGTACCTGGAATAATAGACATTCAATAAATATTAACTAAATTAATAAATTGAGGTAAAAGTTTTGTTTTCATATAATTTAATGGTGTGAAGAATGTTTTTTGGCATAAATAATAGCTAACACTTATTGAGTCCAAGCTTTACAATCATTATGTTGCTTAATTCTCACACAATCAAAAATGGTTCCCCAATTTTAAATGATGAAAATCAGACATTGTATCAATTCCTTAATTCAAAAATACATTGTAATTCCAATGTAAAATGTAAAAATACAATAAACTTCTAAAATACATTGTATCAATTCCTTAATTCACACAGTTACTAGGTAGAACAGGTTTATAACAAATGATTTGACTCGAGAGCATTTGCCTTTCCATCACTTTTTAGAGAAAACGTAGTAAGCTTTCACTAGGTAGAAATGCAGATCATAAAGTAACATATTCATTTTGTGGTGAATAATCTCAGCTTATGGATATTCTTTGAAAATTCAGGCTGCATCATGATATTAGGAAAAACTATAAATAATATAATAGTAGTGATGCTCCTAACATCAGCAAAGATGGAATCTTTAAATGACAATGAAAATTTTAAAAAATATATGATTACAAAGGGAGTAATTTAAAGTTTTAGGAATTTAGCCCAATTACCTTAGTCTTAGACAGACACTCTGCACAGGTAGACTTTACTGAAGAAGTTTTCACTTCAGCATAATTTTCAAAGTAAAATGGAGCAGAGAAAAAAGAATTATGCAAAGTTTCCAATTTGGCAACTGCACTTTTGACAAAGACTAAGGAAGTCCTAAAATTTTTCAAATAATTATTTTATCTAATATTCTGTCAGGTAGCATATACTTACTATACAATTAGATGTTTTATAAACACAGCAGCAAATATTATCTTTCATAAATAGTCATGAACATAATTAGTGAAAAGTTTGACTAATACACTTTTTTTCTTTTCCTACAGTCATTTCAGAACATTTAAAATATGTGAGTGTATGTAAACAAATACATACACATACATACGAAAAATTACATACATACATTATATATATATATTTATTTATTTATTTATATACACTTTAAGAAACATTGCTATAGAAAGAACATTGCTATTCCTTGTAGTGTATTTGTGGATACCAAAAATTAGGAGTTTTATATATTTGAGTCTGTACCGGCTTTTCAGAAATTAAAATTATAAAAGGTCAAAATGCATTATAGTGTAATTAAAACATTAAGTTAAGCAAAATCCTTTCATATCATAAAGGGGAAAAAAATCTCTAAGTATATTCTACATAAATCCTGGGTGTTTCCCAGCCCTTTTCTATAGTCAGTGCTTTGTTGTATGAAGATAGTTTATTTCCTCATTCAGCCTAGAATTTTTCTGCCAGTGTTTTAATTTTCAGCATAGTCATCTACGCTCCTCCTCTCAGGTTTTCTCAGACCATCCATCCTTTCTCAGTTAAGATACACTTGATGGCAACCAAGCTCTCAGTTTCCCAGCCAGGTCGCTGGCACCCCTGCTGGCAGAGATCTTGTCAACAGCACTCAGGTGATCCAGGGCTCCTGCCAGCACTGCTGTCATCCTCAGCCCCTAGTTCTCCAATGGGCTCAGAATCTCAGGCTTGGTGGTGAGGTTTCTTTGAGTTTGATTTTTTTTTCTTTTTTTTTCTTTTTTTTTTTTACTCTCCATCAGCCCTAGAGGTAGTGTTGTTCCCCTACATTTATTATCTTTTTATTCCTTAGAGTTTCCTTTACCTCGTTGCATAGACAATTTCCTTCTACTAGTTAATTCTCAAATTAATTTTGTTGTTTTTCCTGTTGTGTTTTCTGACACCTACCTGGACACTAATACAAAATGGAATATCATTACTCAAAAGTTAAGATTTCTTCACTACTTTCATTTCTAGCCAAGTGTTTAAATGATAATTTTATCAGTGAAGTTTCATCAGTGAGATCCACTTGTTGGCTCAAAGAGAAAAAATTATTAACAGGCCTTACAAGAAGGGCCTGTATACAACATCTATAAAACATACCTTCTGTCATTGCCACAACCTGCTCAGCAGTGCCTTCTGTCATGTCATTTATAAAGTATTGTTTAGCACTGTCCTGGATACTAATATTTCAGATGTACAGCAGTCTGTTTCAAACATGTTTTAGTGTCAGCAGAAAACACAATTGAATTCAAGATGGATGGAAGGTAAGCCTTTCTCTTAAGTGATGAGATCAGGGATTGGGTAAAAGTACATGCGAGAAGGACAGCATCAAAGTTTCTGTACCACCTTGTCACTTGGGCACAGACCGGTTTGGGAACAATGCTCACAGGAGCTTTTGCTATGACAGAATATATGCATTCCATGTAAACATGCATTCTACAAAATCTTAAAATACTCACGGCTTATTAGAGTAATAAGGTTGAACCAGTGCACATAAAACTAGTATACTTCTGTAAAATACAACAAGAACAACAAATAAAAACTTCGGGACATTGAAAAGTAACCTCATTACCAAAGGCAGGTAGTTCATTATAGCTCTAGACTTCCTGTAGGGATAACTAATTTACACCCCCCAAAGTGAAAATACTGGCTTGCTGACCCTGAGATAATGTGGATGTAACTGTACCTCAAAGCATTAGGGGAAGTACAACATGTCAGAAGCCTAGAACTGGATAAGGTGCAGGATTTATATCTTTATGAAAGTACAGTTTGCAAGAATTTCCTTTATCAATAAAGCAACAATAAAAAAATAAATCCTGTAGCATTCCTTCCTGAGCAATAGTCATGCTTATTCCTTTCTTGTTAAATATTATATTTCTATTTATGGTATTCTGGCTGTCTTTACTGCAGATAATAGTTCATATTGAGACACCTGGGTGGCTCAGTTGTTAAGCAACTGCTTTTGTCTTAGGTCATGATCCCAGGGTCCTGGGATGGAGTTCCAAATCAGGCTCGTTGTTCAGTAGGGAACCTGCTTCTGCCTCTGCCTGCTGTTCCCTCTGCTTGTGTCTCTCTAACAAATAAATGAAGTCTTAAAAAAATAAATAAATAAATAAACTGGTTTATACTCAATGTATGTCCATTTTATTGTAATTTTCCCATTTTTCAATCACTGTTGTTTTGGGAACATGCATTATAACAGAATGCAATGTATATGAAAATTGAATACCTGAAAGTTGATTTCCTCAAATTTCTTTGCTCAGTTACCTTTATGTATTTCTATTACTCCTAGACATCTGCTTATCTCAGTTGGAAGTCTGATGGCTTATATCATTAGTCATTATATCTCTTTTTGTACTATGATGGAAGACTCATGGTAAAAATATAATTGCAAAGTCCAATCTATAAAACAATGTGCTCTTATGGGTAGTACAAATTATGTCACCAATCATGTTTATCTAATTGTCAAGAAGATCAGAGACAAAATGGAATTTCAATTTTTGTAAATGTTTTATTCCATGTATTTTGTTCAATCTGTCATGATGAATAAAAGATCCCATAGATTATAATTTTTCTTACATTGTTTTGAATTAGAATTCCCAACTTCTAAAGCAGAATATTTATAAACTAGAAAAATATAGATACGAATTATTTTCACATATTAAGGAATAAATTGGTATATACATTATTTCTCTTTTTTTAAGATTTTATTTGTGAGAGGGAGAGAAAGAAAACATGAGCGGGGGAGGGACAGAGGGAAAAGCAAACTCCCTTCTGAGTGGGGAACCAGATGCAGGGGCTCGATCCCAGGACCCGGGATCATGACCTGAGCTGAAGGCAGAGACCTAATTGATTTTATTTATTTATTTTAGAGAAAGAGAGAGTGCAAACCAGGGTGGGGGGAGCAGTATAGGAGTGGGGAGAAAATTTTCAAGCAAGCCTGACCTGGGGTTTAATCCCATGACACTGAGATCATGATCTGAACAGAAACCCGGAGTCAGACATTCAACTGACCGAGCCACCCAGGTGCCTTAAGCATATACATTATTTCTAAGAGAAAATGTTTGATATACTACTTATTTTAAACATAATTTAGTTACTTCTAAAATATTAGCCAAGGTGATACCTGAAGTATTGCCCTTAGATCTATGATTTTATTATCTTCAACAATCTGTAGAATATACCAGAGTGACCTAATTATCTGGGATTAAAGAATCCTACATTAATTATAAAAATTCAATCTATATATTAAAATAATAACACTAATAAGCTCATTAAAGCCGGCATTTACAAATAAAATTCCATTAGACAATTGTGATCCCAGGATTATAAAATACATGGATAATTAGTTCTTTATAAAACTTTTTAATCATTAGAGAATTTTTTTTTAATTTAGCATAATGTCAAATCTTCTTATTGTTGAATGCTACACCACTCTTGATATCATCTATGATGTCGTCATGGTGGCGGCCATCAACATTGCAGTCCTCAGACCAGGCAGTCCCTCCATCTCTTTAATGGTTCCAGAGAGCCCTCTGGCTAAAGACAAGTGCTGCATCTATTGGGCAATGTGACAATTTCATCAAAAGTAATATTTCCATTGTGCTTAATGTTTCTCTGCTTCTCTTTTTCTCTTGGCAATTCCTTGAGAGCGTTAATAATCGGGCCAGAAGCAGAAGGTACCACTTAAATCTGGGCCTGTCTGTTCTGAATGGTCAGTTTCACTGCAATCCTCAGCCCCTTCCCATTACCGGTTCCCTGGGTGATGTCATCACAAACTTTTTTTGAAGACAGTCTCAGGGGGCTGATCCTCAGGGCCAAGGCAGATGTGCATTGACTTCCCAACCCCATGCACCTCAGGTATAGCACTCTGGTCCTTTTAGGGTGGAATTTAAGCAACATGGTGGAGTTAAATGGAATTGGATGAACCTGAATTCTGGAGGACAAAACAGAGCTGTACCTGGACCTTCTCTAAGTCAGAGACAAAAGACTTAGTATCAGATAATTTCTGAATGCAAGTTAATACTGGTGAGTAGTTGCTATCCACAAATATATTACTTTTTATCCCTAATACAAAAATAGCTATATAAAAATGATATTTGCAAGACATATATTATCTACAAAATGTTTAATAAGACCTCTTACCAAACTAACTCTTACAGGCAACTAGAAGATGACATGTCAGAGGTTACTCCCTGGCTAAAAGTAAGACAGTAATTATAACTCAGGAAACACATGGACTGAATTCAAATTTCAGCTCCCCTCATTCCTAGGGCAAGTTATATATAGGATTCAATTTTCTTATTCACAATTGAGGATAATAATAATACCTTCCTCCTGTGGGTGTTGTAAAGTTTAAATGAATGCATACAGTGCTTGACAGTACAAACCGCAATAAATGTTATTACTATTGTTACTATTTTCAGTGGAATCAAACTTTTAAAAATTACAATGGAGGCATTATATGAGGTAATAACTCTTAACTTTTGTAATTATATTGAATGTCAGACCTGAATCTTAGTTTAGTGATGCATAGTAATTCTATTATTTCCACTGAGGACTCCAATTTTAAGTATACAACATTGGTTGTATCCTTCCATTATTAAACACAAATGTTTGCATTTAAATAATATAAAAAAGAAACAAAGAATGAAATATTTTATCTATATATCAAATTTATTAGAGTTCCTGGAGGAGTGTTTCTCAGGTTCCCAGGCTAAGACTAGATTGGTCAATTCAAACCGATAATAAAGTGCCTTGCTCACTTTTTAATTGGATTTTTAATGAGTTATAATTCTTTATATGTTTTTGATAGTAGTCCTTTATCAGGTGTATGGTTTGCAAATATTTCCTTCTATTCTATGAGCTACCCTTTATTCTATTGGTTGTGTCCTTTGATTCACAAAGATTTTTAATTTTATTATGGTACAATTTAATTTTTGTTTTGTTGCCCATACTTCAGCTGACATTTCCAAGAAATCATTGCCAAACCAAATGCTAGTTCTTACATTTATCTTCAATGAATTTCAGATAATTTTTTAAAAATATGTTTCAAGAGTCTAAGTTCATTTCTTTGCCTGTGGACATCCAGTTTTCTTACAATCATTTGTTTAGAACATCTTTCATGAATATATGGACTTGAAACCCTTGTAAAAAATCATTCTCCCATACATGTGAGGGTTTATTTCTCAGCTCTCTATTCTATTCTAATGGTGTATAGGTCTGTGTTTCATGTCAGTAATACTAAAAAAATATGGAAATCAAAATGGTCCAAGTTTTGGAGCCAGGAAGTGTTAAGATTTCCAACTTCCTTAAGATTCCATATGAATTTGAAAAGGGCCTTCTATTTCTTTTTTTTTTTTTTTTTATAACATGTTATTTATTTGAAAGAGACATAGCAATAGAGGGAACACAAGCAGGAAGAATGGGAGAGGGAGAAAGCAGGTTTCCTGCCCAGCAGGAGCCTGATGTGGAACTCAATCCCAGGACCCTGGGGTCATGACCTGAGCTGAAGGCCAACACTTAATGACTGAGTCACCCAGGCACCCTGGATTTCTATTTCTACAAAGAAACATCATTAGGATTTGTAAGGATTTTGTTAAATTAACATATGTTAAGTAGAGCCCTGGTAGGGTGTCAGATGATGAGTAAAGCTCAACAAAGACCACAGAAGAAAGTGAAATAGAGAAGTTTATTACTCACAGGTCCTGGAAGAGGTACAAAGCAAGTCCTGAGGGGTCACATGAGAAATTAAAGGTTGAGTGCCGGGACAGGACCTGGGGAATATGATTTTATTAGCATTCACAGGGAGAGTGTTTCTAGGGTTTCCTAGACTAAAACCGCATTGGTCAATTCAAACCAAAAATAATGGCAAGTTGGTAAACTCAGTTGTGTGGGGGGGGGGGGCGAAGAAGGTGGTCTTATTTTAAGGGGCACACAGGGAGAAGGAGCTGAGAGGCAGGAGACATCACCAGAAGTGTTGAGGGAGTCATATCAGGGACTTAAACTTTCTTGTTTAAGACTTGTTGGAGGCCACGGCATGGCTGGAGTCAAGGACCAAACCAGGCCCTGATTTGTGTCTCCTTCAAAGTCCGGACACCTTGACAAGGTTAAGCACGGGAAAGTTGAGTGCACTGAGAAAGGGTCTGTGCTATGTGTCATGCGCTCGCCTATGTGACTTCCCACACACTCTCCCTGCAGTAGGGAACAATGTGGCCAAAGTTCTGAGTTCTTAGTTAATCCTTGTTGTTCTGTACCTCCCATGATCCACTCCCTGATTGATTGTCTTGCTAATGGCTTTAGCCTAAACTACCTGGGCTCAGAGGTTTGCTTGTAGTTAATGTAAACTTGTTATAGGAACTTGAGGTCATCTGACTAGGTACTGATGTAATGCTCCTCCTATTCTGGTTTGCCTTATAAATGCTTGTAAGACGTGGAATAAATTTGGCACTGTTGGACATCATCTTCAGTGTCCCTCCTGCCCCCATCTCTGTGTCTCTTAACTTTTTTTCATCATCCTCTTAGCCCCCACGGTTACCCTGGTCGATTCGTCGTGCTGGCCGCAACAAAGACTAACTCTCTAGGGGTGCCTGGGTGGCTCAGTGGGTTAAAGCCTCTGCATTCGGCTCAGGTCATGGTCCCAGGGTCCTGGGATGGAGCCCCACATCGGACTCTCTGCTAGGCAGGAGCCTGCTTCCCTTCCTCTCTCTCTGCCTACTTGTGATCTCTCTCTCTCTGTCAAATAAATAAATAAAATAGTAAAAAAAAAAAAGACTAACTCTCTGGGCTTTTATCTAGGGCATGGACTTGGGAGGTGGGCTAGTATCAGTTCAACTAGCCACTTAGCAAACAAAATGGATTCTGAGGAAGCAAAATTATGGAATAGTTTAAATTCCAAACATCATTTTGATAGGAATTTCATGGACTCTGAAGATTCCTTTGCATAATATTGACATCTTGACAATTGTCTTTATCCATTAAAACGGGGTATCTTTCCACTTATTTGTGTCATCTTTAACTTCTTTCAGCTTTATTTTATAGGATTTCAATGTACAAGTCTTTTCAGCTCCTTGGTTAAGCTTATTCCTAAGCATTTATTCTTTTTGATATTGTTGTAAATAAAATTGTTTAATTTCCTATTTGGACTGTTCACTAGTATATAAAATGAAGAATGGTATGTTTTGTATCCTTTAACTTTGCTGAATTTATCAGTTCTAGAATTTTTGTTTTTGTTTTTGTTTTTTGATTCTTTAAGATTCCCTACATACAAGATCATGTTATCTCCAAACAGATAAATTTATTTCTTCTTTTCCAATCCAGCTGACATTTCTTTTTCTTGCTTAATTGGTCTAGTAAAAACTTCCAATGTTATCTTCAATAGAAGTGGTGAAAGCAGGCATCATGTCTTGTATCTGATCTTAAAGGAAAATCTTTCAGTCTCACTAATGAGTTTAATACCAACTGTAGGTTTTTCTTCTATAGACTCATTCCTTCTATTCCTTCTATTCCTGGTTTGTTGAGGGCTTTTATCATGAACGTGTGTTAAACTAATATGATTTTAAAGGAGTTATTAATTGCAAAATTGATCCTAAGTTTATTTAAAAAGATATGTCATCTATTTCTCTAGAAGAATTCAAAGTAAAACTTGCTACATTTACTTATACTGCAAAAAATGATAAGAATTATGTTTTTTTTGTTTGTTTGTTTGTTTTTTTTTTAAAGATTTTATTTATTTATTTGACAGAGAGAGATCACAAGTAAGCAGAGAGGCAGGCAGAGAGAGAGAGAGAGAGAGAGGGAAGCAGGCTCCCTGCTGAGCAGAGAGCCCGATGCGGGACTCGATCCCAGGACCCTGAGATCATGACCTGAGCCGAAGGCAGCGGCTTAACCCACTGAGCCACCCAGGCGCCCCAAGAATTATGTTTTTAGACAATATTCAGGCAAGGAATATTTAAAAATTGAAAAGTCTAGAAAATTGAAAGTTGACAAGTAGGAATAGGAATGTCAACTTCCTAGGTACTGAATTCATAATACAGATTTATTATGTGCAGATAAGATATTTAATTCTATTAAATGTATACATTCATATCATAGATTCCATGTATTCTATATATCAAAATAACACAGCATCTATGAACATGAAATGGATTTTATATTTAATACTTTCCTTTAAGTGTCAATATTTACTAATAACATTTAAATATAAATTCAGGTGTTTGTCTTATTAAGTAACTATTTAACAACTTTGGGTATTTTATTTAATTCACTTCATATGACAGATTATCTTGTAAAAATATTTTATTTGACTGAAATGTATATGTATGAGTCTTGGAACACTGCATCAAACACTAATGATCTATTTTATGGTGACTAACATAACATAATAAAAAATAAAAATAAAAATAAATAAATAAAATCTATATTTATGGACTATAAATCATTATCAGAAAGGTACTGGATTTTTTTTTGTCTAATAGTAATTGATATTACTAGTCAGTATTTCAAATAAAAAAAACTGTTTTTTTTTTTTTCTAAAAAGTATTAAAATCGAACAGACTCACTTTCTCTAATTACTGTAGTGGCTGAAACAAAGACTGTCAGATATATTGCTTAATACAGAGCAAATGACAATATTCTTTAAACATAGCTTTTCTAGCTCTAGTAAGATTTCAAGAATTGGCAGTTTTATACTTAAATATCTTTATGTGATGAAATCAATGGTATTTAATAGGCAAAGAAATATGTGTGTATAGGTTAAGGAGGGGCTGTAGGAAGGAAAGACAAAGTCATGACAGAAATGATCCTAACACATTTGATACCTTGGATGATGGAAATTTACCCAGTAATAATTAAAAAAACAAAAGTTCAAAACCAAAATAAGTTTAGCGATTTTAAAGTAATATCATAAGCAATACATAATTTACCTTTAGGATTATTTGACTGATATATTTTTAACATTTTAAAATCTAAAAATAATTTCAATTTACGAAATATAAAATTACTGCTACTAGGCACTGGTCAAAATGTGTCAATCAGTTAAGATGTAGAACCTGGGTGAGCTTTCTATTAGCCTATAACCATGCCTTAATATCACTGATAGGAAATAATTAGTTTAGAGATTTTCCTTTCTAAAGAAAAGAAGGAAGATCTTCACTAAATGCTAAAAATCAACTAAAGTGATGGCAGTTATGATAGGCACTTAAAATAAGAGAAAGCAAATGCCATATGATTTATACTGATAATCACCAAATATGTGGCACCATTGAAAACTTTTTTAAAAATTTTATTAACATATGGATTATTAACCCCAGGGGTACAGGTCCGTGAATCATCACTTCATAGCACTCACCATAACACATACCCTCCCCAATGTCCATAACCCAACCACCCTCTCCATACCCCTCTATTCCAGCAACCCTAAGCTTGTTTTGTGAGATTAAGAGTCTCTTATGGTTTCTCATCCTCTCCATTCCATCTTGTTTCATTTTTTTCCTTCCCTACCCCCCAAACCCTTCATTCTGCCTCTCAAATTTCTCATATCAGGGAGATCATATGATAATTGTCTTTCTGTAATTGACTTATTTCGTTGAGCATAATATACTCTAGTTCCATCCACATCATTGCAAATGACTAGATTTCATTTCTTTTGATGGCTGCATAGTATTCCATAATTATGGAATTATACCACCTGTTCTTTACCTAATCATCTGTTGGTGGGCATCTAGGTTCTTTCCATAGCTTGGCTATTGTGGACATTGCTGCTATCAACATTTGGGTGCACATGCCCCTTCAGATCACTACAATTGTATCTTTAGGGTAAATATCCAGTAGAGCCAAATGCTGGGTCATAGGATGGCTCTATTTTCAACTTTCTGAGGAACCTCCATGCTGTTTTCCAGAGTAGCTGCTCCTGCTTTCATTCCCACCAATAGCATAAGAGGGTTCCCCTTTCTCTGCATCCTTGCTAGCATCTGTCATTTCCTCACTTGATAATTTTAACCATTCTGACTGGTGTGAGGTAGTATCTCATTGTGGATTTGATTTGTATTTCCCTGATGCTGAGTGATGTGGAATACTTTTTCCTGTGTTTGTTGGCCATCTGTATGTCTTCTTCGCAGAAATGTCTGTTTATGTCCTCTGCCCATTTTTTGATTGGGTTATTGTTCTTTGGATGTTGAGCTTGATAGGTTCTTTATAGATTTTGGATACTAACCCTGTCATTTGCAAACATCTTCTCCCAATCTGTCAGTTGTCTTTTAGTTTGGTTGACTGTTTCTTTGCTGTACAAAAGTGTTTGATCTTGATGAAATCCCAATAATTCATTTTTGCTCTTGCTTCCCTAGCCTTTGGTAATGTTCCTAGAAAGAAGTTGCTTCAGCTGAGGTCCAAGAGGTTGCTGCCTGTGTTCTCCTAAAGGAATTTGATGGATTCCTTTCTCACATCAAGGTTTTTCATCCATTTGGAGTCTATTTTTTGTGCGTGGTATAAGGAAATGGTCCATTTTCATTTTTGTGCATGTGGCTGACCAATTTTCCCAACATCATTTGTGAAGAGAATTTTTTTTTTTTTTTCCATTGGACATTCTTTCTTGCTTTGTCGAGGATTAGTTGACCACAGAGTTGAGGATCTATTTCTGGGCTCCTTATTTTTTTTCCATTGATCTATATGTCTGTTTTTGTGCCAATATCATACTGTCTTGATGATGACAGCTTTGCAATAGAGCTTAAAGTCTGGACTTGTGATACCACCAAATTTGGCTTTCTTTTTCAACATTCCTCTGGCTATTTGAGCTTTCCTGTTTCCATATAGATTTTAGGATGGTTTATTCCATTTCTTTGAAAAAAAAAATGATTTTTTTTAAGATTTTATTTATTTGACAGAGATCACAAGTAGGCAGAGAGGCAGGAGGGGGAAGGGGTAAGTAGGCTCCCCGCTGAGCAGAGAGCCTGATGCGGGCCTCGATCCCATGCTGGGATCATGACCTGAGTCGAAGGCAGAGGCTTTAACACACCAAGCCACCCAGGTGCCCCAATTGATGGTATTTTGATAGGAATTGCATTAACTGTGTAGATTGCTTTAGGTAGCATAGGCATTTTCACAATATTTGTTCTTCCAATCCATGAGCATGGAACTTTTTTCCATTTCTTTGTGTCTTTCTCAATTCCTTTCATGAGTACTTTATAGTTTTCTGAGTATAGATTCTTTGCCTCTTTGGTTACATTTATTCCTAGGTATCTTATGGTTTTGGGTGTGATTGTAAATGGGATCGACTCCCTAATTTCTCCTTCTTCTGTCTTGCTGTTGGTGCATAGAAATGCAACTGTTTTCTGTGCATTGATTTTATATCCTGACACTTTACTGTATTCCTGTATGAGTTCTAACAGTTTTGGAGTGGAGTCTTTAGGGTTTTCCACATAAAGTATCATATCATCTGCTAAGAGTGAAGTTTGACTTCTTTGCCAATTTGGATGGATTTAATTTCTTCTTGTTGCCTGATTGCTGGGGTTAAGACTTCTGGTACTGTGTTGAATAGCAGTGGTGATAATGGACATCCCTGCCATGTACCTGACCTTAGTGGAAAAGCTCTCAGTTTTTCTCCATTGAGAATGATATTTGTTGTGGGTATTTCACAGACAGCTTTAATGATATTGAGGTATGTACCCTCTATCCCTACACTTTGAAGAGTTTTGATCAAGAAAAGATATTGTACTTTGTCAAGTGCTTTTTCAGCATCTATTGAGAGTATCATATGATTCTTGTTCTTTCTTTTATTAATATACTGTATCAAATTGATTGATTTGCAGATGTTGAAACATCCTTGCAGCACAATAGTAAATCCCACTTAATCATGGTGAATAATCCTTTTAATGTACTGCTGGATCCTATTGGCTAGTATTTTGGTGAGAATTTTTGCACTCATGTTCATCAAGGATATTGGTCTATAATTCTCCTTTTTGATGGGGTCTTTGTCTTGTTTTGGAATCAAGGTAATGCTGGCCTCATAAAATGAGTTTGGAAGTTTTCCTTCCATTTCTACTTTTTGGAACAGTTTCAGGAGACTAGGAATTAATTCTTCTTTAAATGTTTGGTAGAATTCCCGTTGGAAGGCATCTGGCCCTGGGTTCTTGTTTGTTGGGAGATTTTTAATGACTGCTTCAGTCTTGTTACTGCTTATGTGTCTGTTCAGGTTTTCTATTTCTTCCTGGTTCAGTTGTGGCAGTTTATACATCTCTAGGAATACATCCATTTTTTCCAGATTGTCAAATTTCCTCGCTTATAGTTGCTCATAATATGTTCTTATAATTATTTGTATTTCTATGGGGTTGACTGTGATCTCTCCTTTTTCATTCATGGTTTTATTTATTTGGGTCCTTTCTCTTTTCTTTTTAATATGTCTGGCCAGGGGTTTATCAATCTTATTAATTCTTTCAAAGAACCAGCTCCTAGTTTTGTTGATTCATTCTACCGTTTTTTGTTGTTGTTGTTGTTTGTTTGTTTTCTTTTTGTTCCTTTGTTTCTATTTTATTGATTTCTACTCTGATCTTTAGCATTTCTCTTCTCCTGCTAGATTTAGGGTTTCTTTGCTGTTCTTTCTCCAGCCCCTTTAGGTGTTGGGTTAGGTTGTGTAATATCTTTCTTGTTTCTTGAGAAAGGCTTGTCTGCTGTATCTTTTCCTCTCAGGGCTGCCTTTGCTGTGTCCCACAGATTTTGAACAGTTGTGTTTTCATTATCATTTGCTTCCATAAGAATTTTCAATTCTTCTTTAATTTCCTGGTTGACACATTCATTCTTTAGTAGGATGCTCTTTAGCCTCCATGTATTTGGGTTCTTTCCAAATTTCCTCTTGTGATTGAGTTCTAGCTTCAGAGAACTGTGGTCTGAAAATATGCAATGAGTGATTCCAATCTTTTGGTACCGGTTGAGTCCTGATTTAGGACCGAGGATGTGATCTATTCTGGAGAATGTTCCATGTGCACTAGAGAAGAATGTGTATTCTGTTGCTTTGGGATGAAATGTTCTGAATATATCTGTGATGTCCATCTGGTCCAGTGTGTCATTGAAGGCCTTTATTTCCTTGTTTATCTTTTGCTTGGATGATCCATTTCAGTGAGGGGGCTGTTGAAGTCACCTACTATTATTGTATTATTGTTGATGTGTTTCTTTGATTTTGTTCTTAATTGGTTTATATAGTTGGCTGTTCCCATGTTAGGGGCATAGATACTTAAAATTGTTAGATCTTCTTTTTGGACAGACCCTTTGAGTATGATATAGTGTCCTACCTCATCTCTTATTATAGTTTTTGGCTTAAAATCTAATTGATCTAAGGATTGCCAACCCAGCTTTCTTCTGATGTCCTTTAGCATGGTAAATTGTTTTCCAGCCCCTCACTTTAAATCTGGAGGTGTCTTTGGGTCTAAAATAAATTTCTTGTGCCAGCATATTGATTTTTTTTAATCCATTCTGATACCCTGTGTCTTTTGATTTGGTCATTTAGCCCCTTTACGTTCAGGATAACTATTGAGAGATATGAATTTAGTGCCACTGTATTGCCTGTAAGGTGACTGTAACTGTATACTGTCTCTGCCTTCCTTTCTTCTCTACTACTTTTAGGCTCTCTCTTTTCTTAGAGGACCTTTCAATATTTCCTGTAGGGCTAGTTTGGCGTTTACAAACTCTTTAAGTTTTTGTTTGTCTTGGGAGCTTTTTATCTCTCCTATTTTCAGTGATAGCCTGGCTGGATATAGTATTCTTGGCTGCATGTTTTTCTCATTTAGTGCTCTAAATATATCATGCCAGTTCTTTCTGGCCTGCCAGCTCACTGTGGAAAAGTCTGCTGCCAATATAATATTTTTACCATTGTATGTTATAGACTTCTTATCCTGGGCTGCTTTCAGGATTTCCTCTTCGTCGCTAAGACTTGTAAATTTTACTATTAGATGACAGGGTGTGGACCCATTCTTATTGATTTTGATGGGGTTTCTTTGCACCTCCTGGATTTTGATGCGTGTTCCTTTTGCTATATTAGGGTAATTCTCTCCAATAATTCTCCCCAATATACCTTCTGCTCCCCTCTCTCTTTCTTCTTCTTCTGGAATCCAAATTATTCTAATGTTGTTTTGTCTTGTGGTATCACTTATCTCTCAAATTCTCCCCTCATAATCCAGTAGTTGTTTGTGTCTCTCAGCTTCTTTATTCTCTGTCCTTTGGTCTTCTAATTCTTTCTACTGCCTCATTTATCCTAGCAGTAAGAGCTTCCATTTTTTATTGTACCTCATTAATAGATTTTTTTATTTCAACCTGGTTAGATTTTAGTTCTTTTATTTCTCCAGAAAGGGCTTTTATTTCTCCAGACAGTATTTCTCTAATATCTTCCATGCCTTTTTCAAGCCCACCTAGTACCTTGAGAATCATCATTCTGAACTCTAGATCTGATGCGGGACTCGATCCCAGGACCCTGGGATCATGACCTGAGACGAAGGCAGCAGCTTAACCCACTGAGCCACCCAGGCGCCCATCCCTGATTGCTTTCCATAGAGTTCTGGAGGATTGGAATGAAAATGGCGGCCTCCCAATCTCCTGCCCAGAGGAGTGGAAAGCTCAGGGCCCCACTCCTCAGTGCACCCTCAGAGAAAAGCGCTCAATCACTCCCATCTCCCTGGCCTCTGGCTGCACTCTGAGCCCACATAGCCTGTTACCTAGCATCTCTGTCTCTGGCACACAGCTCTGCCTGGAGTGGCTGAACCCCACAGATCCCAGAGCTCTTCTGGGAGGGGTTCTCCCTGGATTGTATGGGGTCCCCACTCATAGAGCAGTGACCTGTGCCATGGGTTATGGCTCAAGGTAACCTCAAGTTGAGAGCTCACTCCTCAGCTCCGTCTTTCTAGCTGGCTTCCCTTCTCTAATACCTGTGAGCTCTGTGACACTCAGACACCCCCAATCCTTTTATGACCTCATGGGACCTAAGGCCATGCTGTCCCCATGTGGGCTTCACCCCGGTTTAGCTTATGGAGTGATGTCCCTCAGTGGAGCAGACTTTTAAAAGTTCTGATTTTGTGTTCCATTGCTTTACCACTAACCAGGAGATCCCCCCCTCCACCCCAAAGTAGTCTACTTTCCTCTCACTTTGGATTCACTTCTCTGCTGGTCCGACCTTCAGAAAGTGGTCGATTTTCTGTTTCTAGAATTGTTGCTCTTCTCTTTGATCTCCCGTTGGATTGGTAGGTGTTTGAAATAGTTTGATAAGCTATCTAGCTGATCTCCTGCTACCTGAAGTCTTCTCAGCCTGCTACTTCTCTGCCATCTTGACTCCTCCTTCTCTTACTTTTCTTTCTTTTTTTTTTTTAAGATTTTTATTTATTTATTTGACAGACATAGATCACAAGTAGGCAGAGAGGCAGGCAGAGGGAGAGGAAGGGAAACAGGCTCCCCTCTGAGCAGAGAGCCTGATGTGGGTCTCATTCCCAGGACCCTGGGATCATGACCTGAGCTGAAGGCAGAGGCTTTAATCCACTGAGCCACCCAAGTGTCCCTTCTGTTACTTTTCTACATCACTTATTTTCCTCTTTTCTGAATCATTCCCATTAGCATATAAAGACATGTTGGTTCTACCATTTTAATAAAACTTACCTGATTCCATTTATTGTCTAGATGCCATTCCTTTTCTCCCTGCCCCTCTCAATTAAAAATTCTTGAAAGAACTGGCTCTACATGATGTCTGCAATGCTTCTTTTTACATACTCTTGTCTAATCCAGCTTTATCTACATGGTTTCACCAAAACTGTTCTTGACAAGTTCTTCTAAGAACTTATATGCCAAATAAGTCAACCCACTCATTCTATACATTTTCTGCATTTTACTTCTAGCACACCACACTGTTCTGTTTCAGTTCCTCCCCAACCTGTTGTAATTGGAAAATCCCATGGTTCAGTACTCATTCTTTCTTCTCTTTTTTTACCCTTTCCTCTGGGGATTTCATCCTGCCTTAAATATCATCTATATGTTGATTTCCCCAAAGTTATATCTTCAAGCCCTGGCCTATCACCTGACTTCTAAAGCTTTATACCACAAAACATGTTCAGCATAGAAAGTTTGAGGTACAATTAACATCTCAAAATTAATGTGTCTAAAGCTGAATTTCTTATGTTACACTATTCTAACCTCTAACTCACTCAATCTGTAGATTTCCCCTTCATAGCCAGTGATAACTTTACCCTCCCAGTTGCTCAGTTGCAAAACTTGAAACCATTCTTATACTGCTCTTCCTTCCAACACATATATGAACTGTTTTCAAGGTACACAAATCACCTCAACTGTGATATCTTAGTCTGTATTATATGGATTTATGTCAATAGTTCTGTAACTGGTGTTTCACATTCCACCCTATTCTCCACACTCATAACAAAACTATTCTCATAAAATTCAAATCATTCCAGATATCTGTTCCAAATTCTCCAGTGGTTTCCTGTTTCCCTCAGAACAAAGACCAAATCCACTTGACTGAATACTATCTACCTTTAAGCCCTCTCTAACCTTACCTCCTTCTTCTCTTCCAGAGTCCCTCTACTATAAAAACACTGATTCTGCTTATTCTAGAACACCCCAGACATTATCCCACCCTATAATCTTTGTTCTGTTTCCTCCACCTGGAATGCTCTTCTTCTGTATAACTAACCTTTCCTCCAGCTTAACCTCCTTGACCTTTTTACTCAAATACCACTTTCTTAATGATCTCAATACAATTAACTTGGATTTTACTTTCTCAACTCACTTGATGTTATTTACCCCAATTTTTCCATAACATTTATAACCTTATAGTTTTTTATGTAACAATTTTATATTTATTATGTACTGTATTATTTATTACAACACTATTTTTACTCTCTGCCTTTCCAGAATGTTGAATACAGAGATCATTTGAAGTTTTTTTTCACTAAGATTCAAAGTGTACAGAAAAGTGCTTGCACATTCATAAATAATTACCAAACATATGAATAAGTAAATAACTGAATTTATATAATATGGAAAGGTATTTATGTGCTACATTATAAAGCATATACAAACATGCATATAATAAGGAGATAAAAAATAAGTACCTGTATTTTAACTTTATAACACAGTAGGCCGTTGTGAATGCCTATGGGGTTTTTGTTGGTGGTGGTGGTCATGAGGTAATATTTATAAAGAAAGGTAAATAGAATAATTTTTTTAAAGATTTTATTTATTTATTTGACAGAGAGACACAGCAAGAGAGGGAACACAAGCAGAAGGAGTGGGAGAGGGAGAAGCAGGTCTCCCGCTGAGCAGGGAGCCCAATGCGGGGCTCAATCCCAGAACCATGGAATTATGACCTGAGCCAAAGGCAGACTTTTAACTGACTGAGTCACCCAGGTGCCCCTAAAATTTTTAATTTTAAATATTTTAACATTGTGGTGTCAAGTTAAACTGAGCTTGGCATACTTCTATTTAATAATTTTTATATTTTGAATGATAAAATCAGTATATCATTAAGAAATACTAATAAGTATGAGATCAAGTAAAATGAACTATAGTAGTATATTAGATACTTAATGTAGTGCAAGAAATACACTGCCAATTATTACAAATTAATGTCTTATTATTTGAAGAATAAAATGCAATGTAAATATTCTCAACTTTGAGCTAGATGGTATGGATTCTAAATCTAATTCTACCACTAAGTACATTAGAAAACAGAGTGGGGAAAAATATTTCTTTTCTCCACTTGAGATTCTTCACATGTCATGTATAATTTGAGAGTTTGGTTACAGGGCCATTTAAGTTTCTTTCCAGCTTTGAGAATATATGACTTCCTCAAATAAAAAATAAGAATTTTAAGTATTTTACAATTGTTTGGGAGTTGATATAATGTCCAAGTTATATGGAGTTTTTTATAGTAGTTTCCCAGATTTTTCTGCTTGAACTTTTAGATTTAATAGTTACTGTTTAAAAAAAAAAATGTTTAATTTATAATTAAATTCACAACAGGGGAACCTGGGTGGCTCAGGTGGTTAAGTGTCTGTCTTCGGCTCAGGTAATGGCCCTAGGGTTCTGGGATCAAGTCCCACAACAGACTCCTTATTCAGTAGGGAGCCTGCTTCTCCATTTCCCCTTCCCCGCAACCCCGCACTCTCTATAGCTCTCTCACTCACAAAAAAATAAAATTTTAATTTAAAATAAAAGATAGAACTATAGAGAATAAATTGATGGCTACCAGGGGAGGTGGGCGGGGAGGTTGGGTGAAATAAGTAATGGAGATAAAAGAGAGTACTTGCTGTGATGAGCACCAGGTGATGGATGGAAGTGTTGAATCACTATATTGTCTACTTGAAACTAATATTATACTGTATGTTAACTGGAATTTAAATAAAAACTATTTTTAGTGTCAATAAGCAACATATAGCATGTTTAATATTTACTTTATATTATGTTTAATATAGAAGCAAAACATTTCCCAATAGAATTGTCCTACTTTCTATACTGTTATATTTTTGTAGTTACTGAAATAGTAAAGGAAAATGGTGATGTTAAACAAAACTATCAATAGCTCTACAAGTGTAAGAGAAAACATGATTTTAAGAATAAATTAGTTAAGATTATAGTATGCTTTTACATATGATCTCTAATCTGACTTAATTTTTATTGTATTCTAGAACAAGCTGCTTATGCTCACTCTAGATATAAAACAATGCTTAATATCACATCATAAGGCAGCTCACAGCATAAGCAAAGACATCTGTTAATAGTACCATGCATACTTAGGAACTGTGGTGCTCAAACGGTTTTGTTTTCAAAGCATCGCCACCTAATTTATTTTTATAGCAAATGGGAGCCTCATTTTTCATGGTTTGGTAGTTGCATTCAAATATACCAATAATATACCAATAATTTCAAATGCAATCACTTCTATACTGCAATATTTGAGAACATTAGATGGAATTGTTAGTTCTGTTGATGGGTGGACAGCTTCTCTAACAGCTTGTCTTTTCTTGCTATTTTTAAATTAATTTTAAAATAATATTTTAGTAAAATTTAGGAAGTTTGATTTTATGTAAGAATTAAATGTGACTTCCAAATGTACGAAAATGAAAAATTATAAACTTTCTTTCTTAGAGTTCTGGAAATGTGTCATTTATTTTCCTGTATTTTCAGTAGCTGAAAGCATTTTTACATAGGAAAATGAAAACATTAAAAAATTTATGATTAACATATGTTAAAAGAAATTATAAATAAGAGATCTATGAAAACAACAAATTCCTTTATAGAACAGGATAAAGATGCTGAGAAATTATAATACTCTGTATAAATTTAGCTTTTTCAAATAGAGTACTTCACATGCCACTTTTAAATCATGTATTCAAAAGTAGTGATGGCAATTTGACACGTAGTTGTTTCTATTTGTCTCTGAATCAGAAAATATGAAATAAAATAGCCTTAAATCTAAATGTCTAAGTCATGATTTCCCAATAAAATATTTGTGTTTGTCTAAGGAATTCTTTATTAAAGTTTGGTAAAATTTTATAGAACAAATCACTAAGTTATTTTGCCTATGAAATTGCAGCAATAACAATATTATTTAATGATCCATTTAAGCCTTTGTATAAGAGTTTAATGATTTTCAAAATGCTCCTAGATATAAATAAATGAAACTTGATGAAAATTAAGTGGAACTAGCAGCTCTGCAAGAATCTATAACAATAAGACAATGATAGAAATAATAAACACATTTTGTCATGTCAGAAACAGCATGGTATGCTACATAAATGATGTAGGATAAACTTGCAAGTCTAGCAGACAATGACATAATTACTAATAATGGTAATATTTTTATTTTAAATGTAATATTATAAACATAAATTACAATTTATAATTATAATTTACAATTATAATTCACACTTTATGCTCCATTTTTTCCACACTATTCTATATACAGTAACACTTTATTCTTACAACTCTATCAAGAAAATGTTGTTATTATCTACTGTTAATGCATGGAGTTTCAGAAGGGAAATAACGTAACACCACATAACTGATACATGATGGAATCAGGACTTGTGTGCACTTGACAGTCACCACTGACTATCATTTTAATCGTAAAACAAAGAATTATATGTAGTGATATTTTATAAATTTATTTTTACACAGATCATAAAGATGGATGGTAAATGAAAAACTGAGAAAACTCCCTCCTAACCTGCTGATCCCATGATCCCATGTCATTTCTTCAGAAGCACAGACATTGTAAGGCAGAGAATGTGTCTGAGACACATAGAGAATAAAGTCAAGGCAGACAGTGGCATGTATTGTTGCCATATTGAGCAAAAAGGGTGGTTTATCATATGAAATACATACTATTATTGGAAATTAGACCAGAGGGGAACATTAGTGCTCAGGTGTCGTCTAAAGTATCCATTCACCTGTGCTCCTCTAATGCCAGCACCCACAGAAAATCACAAACCAGTAGCTACATCCCCTTCTCCAACAGAGTCAGCAGAAACCCTGGCTGAAGATACTGCAAGAAACAAGAAACAACCTATCAGTTCAACATTGCACTCTTGTTCAACAAATGGGAATGGCAAGGGGACGGAGACTTCAAATGGCCTTCGGCAAAACAAACTCAAGTGCCTCTGGAACACAATCTTTGAATGTTCTGCATTAAGGGACTCTGTTGGAATCAGTATTTAGGCTGTGGTGCTGTTAATTTTTTTGGTTACTGTGATTATCAGAAAGTATTTATACATCAGAAACAAGCTGCAGCAACTAGATATGGTTTCATATTAGGTCCTTAAGTTGGTGTTTTGCAAAGTGCAGCTCAAGTGTGCATCTAAGCAGCAATACCTGCTTTATTGAGGAGAATCTTTATAACATGGATTAAGACCCAGTGGTCCTCTACTGTTTTATGCCCATGACTGCAGAAAATAGTGATCAAATGTCACCTTATGAGACCCTTTTAAGCTCCAGAGTCAATTTATCTGTGTCAGTTTTGCCTGGCATTCCAACATGTCAGTGACATTGCGTAGAATGACTGTAGCTCAAATCTATGTACTGTCAATAATATTAATGGTATAGTCCTTTTTTTTTTAATCCTAATGGACCCAATCTTTCTGGTCATTGCACAGTTCTATTCAAAACATCAACACTTTGCAGGTAACACATATATTTTTAGAACCCATGAATCTTATATCCTTCAAAAAGAATACTTTCTGTGAGACAGGAAATGAACTATCTTTGTCTCTCATCAAGGAGAGAGGAATAATAATTAAAATAAACAAATCTTATTTTTCATAATTGTAATTTTTTCTCTTATAATTCTAAATGTTACATTTCTTCAGTTTTCATTTATTAGAGATAATCCTTTTCATATTATCTGGCTATAGAGTGGTAATTCCAATAATATGGTACTTCTAAGCAGCCTTTGGAAAGCAAAACACTGTAGAAATGGAAGGATTAAAATAAATTTCCAATAGTTTGTACTAATAGCATATCTATCATTAGTGCTCAGTAAATATTTTCTATATTGTTGCCTTTCTAAGTTTCTTTTTTAATTTAAATAACTTTTTGATTATTATATATTAATTATTTTAAATTATTATTTATTATTATATTATTTAATTATTATTATTTTAACTTTTAATTTAAATAATTTTAAATAACTTTTTTAATTTAAATAAGTTTTTGACTATCACCTTGTATATAAAATTTTTCAACAGCTGAGAGATAGAATGGTTGAGAAGGAGATAATATGAAACTCTTTTTTCTGTAACGGTATCAGTCTTGAGAATGTACTGAAGTTTTTTTTTTTTTTATCTTCTTAGACATAGTTCAGTTTCCATTATCTACAGACTGTCTTGGGACATTAGGGCACTGATGAAATTGAGTATATATTTAGACATAAGAAACTTTGCATACCTTTAAGAAGTAGCAGTAACAATCTTTCATTTATGGTTATATAGGTGGTTGGAATAATTTTGTGAGTACAATAAAGTATGAGGTACTTTCAGTACTGTCTAATTGCATGGATGTGTACAAGTCTTTAATTTTTTTAAAAATTTGAAACAAAGTTGTTTTACTTTTTATACCCAGTGTTCTAAATATCTTTATCTTCAGCCTGTTTCTTTCAATGTCCTTAACCCATCAAAGAATTCTTTTGTCTAAATTATCTATGGGAAGAAACTGGCATTGAAAAAAGAACAGGGGGAGCCTGGGTGGCTCAGTTGGTTAAGCATCTCTTGATTTCAGCATGGGTCATGATCTCGGGGTTCTTAGACTAAACCCTGCTCCAGGCTCCACTCTGAGTGTGGAGCCTCCTTGGAATTTTCTCTCTCCACCTTCCTTCTGCCCCTTCCCCAAGCCCTCTCTCCCACTTTGGGGGGAAAAAAAAAAACAGATGTTAAACAACATGAAATATGATATTTATTCAGTGAGATGATTGGATTGCAGTTTGGCCATCAGTGAGGAAACTAGTAATAGTTTTCTCTGTAAGTCACACGACATAGAGATATTTTGAAACTGTTTTATGATTCTAAATTATTCATAGCAAGTGCTAAACTGATTTAAGTCTGACCACCTTTGATTGTTTTGGTCAGGTGAGAATGTTAATTGTGTCAAATGACTGATTTTACTTGATTGTACTTATTCTATACCTATGCACTGATACCTATGCATCTATACCTATCTATATATGTGAGTGTGTGCATATATAGTATATACACTCAGGCACTGAGACATATACCAACCCATTTATGTCTAGATATTTATAGAACTTTTTAAATGTTCTTGACAATTTAATTTGTAATGATCAAAACCTGGCAACAAAACAAATGCCCATCAACAGGTGAAGAGAAAAGCAATTATGGCATGTCCATACAATAGAATACTACTTAGCAATAAAAGAGACAAATTATTGACACACAACATGGGTGGAATTGAAAATATTAATGATGAGTGAAAGAAGTCAGACAAAGTGAAATACATGCTATATGATTCCATTTATATGTGTCTATAAAATGCAAATAAATTTATAATAACAAAAAGCAATCAGTGGTTGTCTGGAAATTTTGAAGAATGATAGATATATTCATTATTTTTATTTTGGTGGTGACTTCACAGATATATTTATGTCAATACTTAAACTTCCTACTCTAAATATGTAGTGCTTATTATAGGTTAATTATTCCTCAGTGAAAGTAAGAAAGTTAAGGTTATAAAAGCTAAGGTTATATAAGTTTGTATACGCACACACACACATAACACATGCAAGTATGTATGCATGTTGTATGTATATTTGAAGAAAAAAATAATTCTCAGAATTTTAATTAAATATATACTCTCTAGCCTAAGAGAAGATTATCAAATTTATATTAAAGGGTATATTTCATTAACACTTTCCCTAAAAGTAATATTTTAAACTAATTTCCTTTGCTACAAAGAAAAACTAATTAATTTCCTTTGCTGTAAAGAAAAACAATTAATATTTCCAGTTTGCCCTACCTGATATCAAAGTGCCTTTATTTTCCAAAAGACAAAAGTTGACAAAAACAGAAGTTTTAGTCTAAGATGTGTTCTACTGAAAAGTCTCCTAAATGCATCCTCAATGATTAACCTGTTACTGAAACCAATGCACATTTTGTGTTTTTGTATTCATCACTGGGGACTAAGTCTTGCTTTTCAATTACTCTTCTACTTAGAAAACATAGAACAATAGTCTGCTGATGATAGAAGATTCCTTCTCCAAAACAAAAATGTTCTGAAAATGAAAATCCTCAGAATTCACAGTGTTTCAATTTAAGCATACTAATGACACCAAATAATCATCTTTGACTTGTAACTGACATTCCTTTTTGCAGTTTTGCTGATAATTTCTAAAATCAAGGGAGAATTTGAAAATTATCATAATATCCTTATGAAACTTATTTTGGTGCTTCAGCTATGACATACTAAAAGTCTGAAATGCTCACTTTGCTAACTATGCATATATTTTTGATAATATTTTTTGAAAAGCCATCTTGAACCCTTGTAAAAATTTAAAAATACACACACTGTAGTGTTACTATATTAGGTAAAACAAAATTTAAAGTTATGTAATTAAAATCTATACCTTTTCAAACTTTTATTTGTAGTTAACACATAGTGTAATCTTGGTTTCAGGTGTAGAATTTAGTGATTCCTCCCTTACATATAACATCAGTACTCATCACAACAAGTGTCCTCCTTAATACTCATCACCCATTTAACCCATCTCCTATTCACCTCCCCTCCATCAACCCCCAGTTTGTTCTCTAGTTAAGAGTCTCTTATGGTTTTCTTCTCTTTTTTTCCCCCTTTGCTATGTTCATCTGTTTTGTTTTTTAAATTCCACATATGAGTGAAATCATATAGTATTTGTCCTTCTCTGACTTATTACACACACACACACACACACACACACACACACACACACACACACACACCATGTAATATAGCTTTGATTTTGCCCATCCTTGGAGGGACCTTGGGCACACATCCTGTTATCTTTATGAAACGTCAATGAAGAACCACCATCCATGGGATGAGGGTAATGTCATTACATGTCTTATAAAAACTAATGTTGTACTGTATGGTGACTGACACAATATAATGAAATAAAACAATAAAATAAAAGTATACAGACTCAGAAAAAAAAATAAAGGTATATAGACTCAAGAAAAAGAAAAAAGAAAAAAATACCAATCCTGCATACATCACTCCTTTTTCAAATGTGAGATAATTGAAAAATATCCACCACTAAGTCAGTCAGATAATCTGTGTCCCTGTTTAATACCCTTCCTGTCAGGATGTGGCCAATTCACCAACATACAGTAACAAATAAAACCACAGCAACCCTTCAGTATATTGACTTTTGAAGATTATATAGAAAAAGCTTGAATAATCTGTTATAGTTGAAAAGACATCTTTAGTTTAATATTTGATTAATACAATAATGCCACCAGTATACCAGTTCTCTTTACTTTTGTGTTCTACTATATTCCCAAAATTTGGATAGACTCTCCAAGATATAAAGAATTAATAGTATTGTGAATGTAATGAATCTTACTTCCTTTATACAAATTCATAGTAACACATTTAACCAGTCATAGCATTATATAGCATTATCCATACATATGAAAATAATTTTTAATGAATTGCAATTGACTTTAGATAACTTCACAGTGTACACTTAAACTACCTTATCTAGTAATAAATATTATCAAGGCTTCTCTTGTTATCTTAAAAACCTGTTAACCTGTTTAAAATTAAATGTTCCTTTTACTGACTTTGTTTTAAAATGTAATGGAATGTGTAATATAACTCTCTGAAAATGTTGTTTTTTTTTTTTTTTTTTTTTTGGCTCTTCAAATTGAAAGTGGTTTAGAACACTTGTGGGTTTTTTTGGGGGGGGTAGTTTCTTTTCTTTTCTTTTTTTTTAACTGAAATCTTAGAACTCATACCTGAACAGCCTTAAGGTTGCCTTCTGTTTTTATTTTCAAATGAAGAAATAGGTTAATTAGAAAGAAAGGGGGAAGGTATTCACATATTTCAAGACTGTGATTTAATCCTCTATCCTTATTACTTCTAAAACCTTGTTCTTTATTCCTGGCTCATCTTTTTAACTCCTCCATTTGGAAATAACAGTATCAGTATGAACTCTTGAAATATCAAATTCTTATACTGTTACAGTAGTTATAAATCTTAATTACATTAACATCTGCAAAAGGGTAGAAAGCTTGGTGGTTTTGGAACTTAAGCCAAGATCTATCTTGCATAAGTTTGTATGGTGATGAAACCTGAAAGCTGAAACATAATCAAACTTTCCAAAAACCCACTAAATGTAGTGTTTAGTATACCTATAAGTAATAAAATTCAGGTGATTTAAGAAAGCTATTATTTGAGAATCTTGATTTATTCACAGGATTTGATGCAGATCTTCCTAAGGAACATCTATCATTTTGCCATATTAAAAGAAGGAAGTCCTACCATTTGTGACAACATAGATGGACCTTAAGGGCATTATACTAAGTTAAATAAGCCAGAAAATGAAAGACAAATACTATATGATCTTACTTCTATATGATATCTTAACCATAGACTTATGAGTAACATTGATAAAGTCACTTATCTGATGGTGTATACTTTAATATGTCCTATTCCTGGACACTATTTAGGTTATTCAGGCCTGTTTTGTTCTTTAATTTTTTTTCTGTTTATTTCTGGTATATTTATTCTGTTCCACTGATCTATGTATCTGTTTATGTGCCAATATCATACAGCTTTTATTACTACAGATTTGTAGTGTATCCTAAAATTTTGTATTATGGTACCTCTAGCTTTGTTCTCATTCCTCAAGGTTACTTTGTTCTCATTCCTCAGGTTACCAAGGCTATTCTGATCTTCCATGGTTCCATATAAATTTCTGAATTATTTGTCCCAGTTTTGTGAAAAATGCTGTTGGTATTTTGATAAGGATTGCATTGAATATAAGTATTGCTTTGGGAAATAAAGACATTTTAATAATATTGATTCTTCCAATCTATAAACAATAAATATCTTTCTATTTTTTGTGTCCTCTTCAAGAAACAGAATAGAGAATCCAAATTTTAAACTCAAGAGAATATGATTAATTAATCTATGGCAACTGCAGCAAGAATATACAATAGGGAAAAGACAGCCATTCAATAAATGGTGCTGGAAAAATAGGACCAGCTACATGTAAAAGAATGAAACTAGACCACTTAACACCATACACAAAAATAAACTCAAAGTGGATGAAAGACCTAAGTGTGAGACCTGAAACTGTAAAAATCCTAGGAGTCAGCACAGGCAGTAACTTCTCTGATATCATCTGTAGTAACATTTTTCTAGGTATGTCTCCTGAAACAAGGGAACAACTATTGGGATTACATCAAAATAAAAAGCTTTTGCACAGCAAAACAAAATGGCAACCTGTGGAATGGGAGATTATTTCCAATGATACATCCAATAAGAGGTCCATATCCAAAATGTATAAATAACTTCTATAACTCAACACCAAAAAATATCCCCAAACAATCCAATTAAAAATTGGGCAGAGGACCTGAATGAACATTACTCCAAAGAAGACATATAGATGGCCAGCACACATGAGAAAATCCTCAACATCTCTCATCATCAGAAAAATGCAAATCAAAACCACAATGATATATGACCTTACACCAGTTAGAATGTCTAAAATCAAATTGATAAGAGATAACAAGTTTTGGTGCAGATGTGGAAGAAAAGGAATTCTGTGCACTGTTGGTGGGAATGTACTATGGTACCACTGTGGGAAACAGCATAGAGGTTATGCAAAATATTAAAAACAAAAATACCATATGCTACAGTAGTTCCACTATTGAGTATTTAATGGAAGAAAACAAAACACTAATTTGAAAAGATATATATATTCCTTTGTCTATTGTAGCATTACTTATAATAACCTAGATACAGAAACAATGTAAGTTGAATATGACAAATATTATATATATACATATAGATTCAAATACACATACATACATACATATATGTACACATACATACGATGGAATACTACACAGTAAAAAAAAAAAAAAAAAAAAGGATGATTTTACCATTTAAGACAACATAGATAGACCTAGAGGGTATTATGCTAGATAAAATAAATCAGAACAACAGATGCCATATAAGTCTATTCATAAGTGGAATCTTTAAAAAAAAAAAAAGAAAGAAAGAAAGAAACAAAACACAAAAACAGAATCGGATCTAAAAATACAGAGAACTGATGGTTTCCAGACAGGAGGGGAGTGGGGGCTGATCAAATGTGTGAAGGGGAGTAGGAGATAATACATTTCCAGTTATGGAATGAATAAATCATGGGAAAGGCACAGCATAAGGAATATAATCAAGGATACTGTAATAGTGATGTAACAGGACAGATGGGTAGCTACACTTGTGGTGAACATAGCTTAATGTCAGAACTTGTCAAATCACTAATTGTACACCTGAAACTAATGTAACATTGTGTATCAATTATACTCACCTTTGTTTCTCATCAAGACCTGAGTTATTGGAATGCCCCCCTGCCTTTTGAGAGCAGACACTATTTCAGCAAAGAAAAAGAAATAGGAAATTGTTAGCCTTCTTTAATTACTTTGGAAAAAAAATTTAATGAGAATGAATACTCGAATAATAGCCTATATATATTATATATGACACATGAAATTTTATCTTCTTAGCCTATTGTTTTGGTTAAAAAGTCAAAAAAGTCTTCAGAGTGGGAATACTTCAGAGCTAGATATACAGATTCTTAATTTTCTTTACTACTGGCCATTGTTCCATAAATTGATTGATTAAATTTTAAAGAGTAACACTTAGCTTAATTTTAAAAACATGATCTCAAAGAAGTAAAGATTCTTCTAATTTAGAAAGGCAAGTTATAATTGAAATTTATAATAGCATTAAATTTATGTTCTGCTTGACTTCTTTTAACAACCTCAGCTGTTAAAGCTTTGATAAACTCTGTATACCTTTAGAAGAGTCATTTTGCCTTCTCTGAGGTTGTAAATAATGGATTAGTAATGTATAATGTGTTCCTGAAAGCGAGTACTGCCTTGTTTAACACTATCTGTCAGTTATAATGATGCTGAAATAGAACTCAATGTGAAAGGAACACTGGAGAATGTACTGCTGCTCAGTGTGAATATGAATTAATTTGTATCAGTTGCAAAATTCCTTCATTTTTTAATGCAATTATGTGTTACCTGTATCTCAGAAAGATAGCCAAGTATATGGCATTTTGGTTTGATACTTTTTGATAGGCTGAAATATAGATAATATTATAAGCTTGACTTAAAGAACATTAGAAAAACTTTTTCTTAAATAAAGACTAAGATTTTTAGGGCATCATATGGTGCTGGAATCTGTATCTGAATTAAACATATTCTTAAATGTTTATAATAAAGTTTTTGAAAAATCTGATTGTGAGCAGTTTTAAAATTGTTCTCAACACAGAAATTCTGATAGCATGTAAGATTCAGCTTAAAGTAGCAAATGAATTAAAATATGTTTGCTATAACTTGCCAACATCCAAAAATCAGATTCAGACAATGTGCTTGAATTAATGTGAAATGTCAGCTCACCAATTGAGAAATCACAGCTCAATTGCCTTAAAAACCAGGTAGGCTCTAAGAAACACAATTCTTATCACAGATTATTTTTCATATTAGAGAAAAAGAAAAGAGGGTACCTTGTGAACTCTCATCAGTAGATTTGGTTGCAATAAAGTGAATCCGAAAAAGTTAATCTTGGGATGTCTGGTTGGCTCAGTCAGTTAAGTATCTGCCTTGTGTTCGGTCATGATCTCACGGCTCTGGGATTGAGTCCCACATAGATCTCCCTGCTTATCAGGGAGACTGTTTCTCCCTTTCCTTCCTCCTTCTTGAGCACGTGTGCTCTCTTGTTCTCTGGAAAATAAATAAAATCTTTAAAAAAATGAATCAATATGTTCTGGGAAATATTTGAGTTCTCAAATGAGATGACCTCAAATTCATTTACATGTGTCTGTGTTGACAAATGTTTCTAGACTTGAGTGTATTGATAAGGTAACTACCACACACACACAAAAAAATGCTGCAAATAGTCTTTTTTTTTTTTCATAAAATCAGGCTTTTTATGTGTGATTTAATTTTTTTTTTTAAAACATGACACTTCATGTTAAAGATGTCCCATTGCTACAATTTGAAATTTACTATACAAAATTGACTTATTTTTAGAAGTAAACATATTTTAGGATCACTTTTGTTAAATACCATATATAACTTAATGCCTAAATATATGCACTAAGTGTATATCTAAATATTTTAGATTTAATTTCACTCATGAGTTAAGGACATTCACAACAATGTGTATACCAGAATTGTTCAGAAATACCAACACAATTTTCTCACAAATACTCAGTTAATTACTACTGTATTTCCCACAAATTTTGAACAAAGGAGGAACAATGGAGGAACAAATCCATTAAGAGTTTATGTGATTCCACTGCACATTTCAGAAAAGTCAGTGGCAATAATAATAGCTATACTAATATTAATTCTACCATTTAACAGCTATTGGTATTTTCACTGTGTCAGGGTAATGTGCAAACTGTATTACAGGGGCCAACTCATGACTGAAACATAATTTTATGTATATAATATAGTTAATGCTCCCATTTTAAAAAATGAGAAATAGTGGCATATGGAAGTAGAACTTGCCAGGGTTTTTGGTAGAAAAGATTTAACTCAGGTTTGTTTACTCAAACCCTGCTCATTCCAAGGATGGCTTGGTCATCATTTTCTAAAGCATAAACTTTGAGCCCTTGGAACATTTTGCCTAATAGGAATTTTTTGTTATGTCTGAGACCATATTGTAATCATTTGGCAAGTTTATCCTAAAATGTGGCTTATGATGAATAAATGTTTTCTTTCTGTGAAGTTAGACTAGAATCTGAGTAGCTAAGGTCAGTCATATGGGCACTGCAAGCTCACATGACTGACTCACAATCAAAACCCTGGACACCAAAACACAACCAAGCTTTCTGGTTGAGAATGCTCATATGTGTTCTCATATCACTGTTGAGAGTAATAAGAATATCTCCATGGAAATCCATGGGGACATCTGGAAGCTTGTACCAAGTGGTTCCTAGACTTTACCTCATGTAACATTCCCCTTTGTTATTGTTACTATAATAAACCCAAGTCATATCTATTTAATATTGTATTCTATTTGCAGATCATATAATTTATATCTAGAAAATCCTGAAGACTCCATCAAAAAACTGTTAGATCTAATTAACAAATTTGTTATGTTGCCGGATACAAAATTAACATACAAAAATCAGTGGCATTTCGATTGTGTGCGGCTGCGCTGGCTTTCCATCCCTCACACCAGTGTCTCACTCCACATTTGACCATGCCTTTCACCCGAGACTCTTTGCAGCACCTTATGTTGGATAACAATCAGACTTATGTGGGAAAACTCCAGGCTTCCAAGAAACTGCCATGTGAGAACCCAGCTCACCTTGCTCAGCAACAGGAACCCTGTAGTTGGCTCAGCTCAACTCCCACAATCACCTCCATGAGGCGGGATGTTTATTTTTTTGATCCTAAGATATTAAAAGATGACCTTAATTTCCACTTAGCAGCCTTGTACAACCACCACACAGGGACATTCAAGAACAAAAGTGAGATAGTCTTACACCAGGAGACTACCCAGGATACCCATGGAATCATCAAGACCCAATTCCCTGGAGAACTTTTACCCCCTCCTCTACCACCTTCCATCACTTCCCAGTCTAACATTAGATACTGGATCAACCCTAAGAAGGAGTCTATTCACAGCATTCAGGGATCCATAGTATCCGCTCACACTGCAGCCACCAGTGGAGGCTACTCCCAAAAGAATGATGATGGCTTCTTCTCAACCCAATGTTGAGAAGCCCCTGGACTAATTAATCATAGTTGAACATCTGCTGCCTACCTCCATTAAATAGATTTTTGCTGAAAAAAAAAAAAAAAAAGATCAGTAGCATTTCATACTATTGCTACTGTTGTTACTAACAACAGATTAATTTGAAAGTCAAAGAAAACAATCCCATTTACAATAGCATCAAAAACAGTAAAATACTTAGGAATAGATTTAACCAGAAGGTGAAAATCTCCACACTAAAAACTATAATACACTGATGAAAAGAGTCAAAGACACAAATTAAATGGAAAGATAGCCAATATTTATTGGGATTGGAAGAATTAGTATGGTTTAAAATGTCCATACTACCCAAAGCCATCAATAGATTAAATACCTACCAAGATTTCAATGGCTTTTTTTTTTTTTTAACTTTTAACAGAAGTAGAGAAACTACTAGTAAAATTTATATGGAGTCACAAAAGACCCTGAACAGACAAAGGGATCCTAGGAAAGACCAAGGCAAGAGACAGCACATTCTTGATTTCAAGCTATTTTAGAAAGCAGTAATAATTGCAACAGTGTGATACTGGCATAAAACAGACACAAAGACCAATGGAACAGAACTGAAAGCCCCATATATATATGTATGTTAATTCTGAATATATATAGATATATATATCTATATATATATCTCAAATCAACTCAAATTCGAAAAGGGAGTCAAGAATGCTTAAATAAATAGTATTAGAAAAACTAGTAGAAATATTTTTAGGAAACTAGAAATTGGATATTCACATGTAAAAGAGTAAAATTAGACCCTTGTCTTACACTACTCACAAAAATGAACTTGAAATGGATTTAGGACCTAAGTATAGAAAACCATAAATCACAAAACTCCTAGAAACCATAAAACTCCTTAGGGCAGAAAAATAGGGAAAAGCTCCTTGACATGAGTCTTAGCAGTGATTTCTTAGGTTTGACTTCTAAAGCACAAGCAACAAGATAAAAAATAAACAAGTAGAACTATATCAAACTAAACAGCTCTGAATAGCAGAAGAATCAACAAAATGAAAGTCTACATACATGATGGAAGAAAACTACATATCTGATAAGGGCTTAAAATCCAAAATATATAAAGAACTCCTATAGCTCAATAGCAAAAATAATAATAATTCAATTAAAAGATGGGCAAAGGATCTAATTAAATAATTTTCCAAAGAAGATATAACAAATGGCCAACAGGAACCTGAAAAGGTGTTCAACATCACTAATCATTAATGGAGATGCAAATCATAACCACAATGAGAGGGGGCACTCTGTTATCTTCCCAGGGTCCTGGGATCGAGCCCCGCATCAAGCCCCACATCGGGCTCTCTGCTCAGTAGGGAGCCTGCTTCTCCCTCTCTCAGAGAGATTGTGCCACACCTATTAGAATGTCTTTTATCAAAAAGAGAAGAGACAAGTGTTGACAAAGACAGAGAAAATAAATCTTTGTGTACTGTTGCTGGGAATGTAAATTGGAATAGCTAATAGAGAAAAGAGTATGGAAGGTCAATAAAAAATGGATCTACCATATGATCCCGCAATTTCACTCTTGGGGATTTATCCAAAAAAAAAAAAAAAAATTGAAAATACTATCTAAAAGAGATCAGTTTCTGTATGTTCATAGCAGCATTATTTACAATAGTGAAGATATGGAAACAACCTGTGTTCATTGACAGATGAGGGGATAAAGAAGTTGTAGTATATACATATGAAGGCATTAGAATATCATTTGGTCAAAAAAGAAGGAAGTCCTGTCATTTGTGACAACATGAATGGACCTTCAGAACATTATCCTAAGTGAAATACGTCAGAGAGTGAAAGGGAAATACTGTATGATCTCACTCATATTTGGGATCTAAAGAAAAAAAAAAGTCCTCAGAAAGGATGTTATATGTTTGGTTACCAGGGGTAGGGACTGAGGTAATTAAATGTAAGTGCCCCAAATGTACAAGATGAATGAATACCAGGAATATAATGAACAACATGATGATGATCATAAGTAACACTGCCGTATATGTGCATATATGTATATATATGTATATATTTGCCATATATATGTATATATGTATGCATATGTATATGTGCCATATATGTGTATATGTACACACCACAGAGATAAAAGTAAAGAGTAAATCCTGATTTCTAATCACACAGAAACTTTCAGTATTTTTGTATTTTCTATTTTATGTATTTTTTTAATAAGATGATGAATGGTAACTTAACTTGTAATAATTTCACATTATATGTACATTAAATTATGCTGTATGCCTTAAACTTCTACAAGTGTTTTATGTCAACTATATCTCTAACACTGGAAAAATCTAAAATAAAGACTTTATTTTTACAACAGAACTGAATGGAAGATATATGTCACATAGTCCCTGGCAAATATGAATCAAGCCACTATAATATACATGTACAAGTTTTTGTGTAGACATAGATTTCCAACTGTTAAAAATTACTAAGGAGAGGGGCGCCTGGGTGGCTCAGTGGGTTAAAGCCTCTGCCTTCGGCTCAGGTCATGATTCCAGGGTCCTGGGATCGAGCCCCGCATCAAGCCCCACATCGGGCTCTCTGCTCAGTAGGGAGCCTGTTTCTCCCTCTCTCTCTGCTTGCCTCTCTGCCTGCTTGTGATCTCTGTCTGTCAAATAAATAAATAAAATCTTAAAAAAAAATACTAAGGAGAGTAGTTGCTGGATTAGATGGTAAAAATATATTTAGTTTGCTTTTATTTTTTTTAAGATTTTATTTATTTGACAGAGAGATAGCACAAGCAGGGAGAGCAGCAGAGGGAGAAGGAGAGGCAGGCTTCCTGCTGAGCAGAGAGCCCGAAGTGGGGCTTGACCCCAGGACTCTGATCATGACCTGAGCTGAAGGCAGGCATTTAGCCAACTGAGCCACCCGGGTGACCCTAAGTTTTTAATTTTAATGTAATCCTGCTTGTCAGTTCTTTTTTTCATAGATCATGACTTTGGTATGTATCTAAAAGTCATCAACTTACCCAACATGATTTAGGTTTTCTCCTCTGTTATCTTCTAAGAGTCTTACAGTTGTGCATTCTACTCATAGATCTGTGATGCATTTTAATTTTGGCAAAGGGTATAACAGCTGTGTCTAGATAATTTTTGCATGTGGATGTTCAATTGTCCAGTGTCATTTATTGGAAAGACTTTTGCTCCATTTTGGTATTTAGTCATAGATTTGTTGATCTGAAAACATTTATTTTTAAGCTTCTCTTAGTTCTTCAAATGAGAAATTTTTCTAGCTTCCATATATGCTCATAAGGTGTTCATGTATTATATTCATTACAGGTGGATTTAATTTATGGCAACACTAAAGTAAAACAAAAACAAATGTCTCCTAATCAAAGTATGAAATCATTACTGCACAAACTAAAGTAGAACAGCGAATACTATAAATACCTGCTTTATAAAAATCACTCTGTCTGGAATTAGAAACATCTACAACATACCATCTACCATGTTCAGTACATACGTTTTGAAAATTCAAGAAATGTGAAAAAAGTGATCCAAAATAATTTTTCAAAATGGGCTATGGGTATGAATAGGAATTTTACATCTAAGAGATAGTATTGAAATATATTCAAACTAATCACTAATGAGAAAAATTGAAATAAGGTAACCATTTCATTTTTAAAATGTAACATCATAATAAATTGAGCAGCCTTATATGTACCAGTGATTTAAGAAAAAGAAAGTCTCATAAAAGTGAGGAGCATATTAAACTCAACGTTCCTCAGAGGAGGTCTAAAGCAAAATAAACACACAAAAAGCCTTAGTTGTTCACTTTTGGATCCCAACAAATACACTGAATGTCAAGATAGAAAATGTAGAGAACTAACATCAGCATCATAGCAATGTGAGTCATTCCTTCTTTGTTTCCCCTTTGATTTACAATTAATTGAACATCCATAATTGAACAAAAGTACCTCCATGCATTACACCAGGACATTTAGATTTCTACCCACCTGTACATCCAAAAGTGGGTGGATAGGACTTTGGAGAGGGCTGTGGCTAGAAGTGACCTGGTGAGAATACTCACCCTTACTTATCACAATTGGGGGAAAAGGGAAATCCAGACAGTGCAAAGTTGGCTGGACACCCATGGGAGAAAGAAAATGTGTAGAGGTCCAGACTGACTGATAGGGGAGGCTGGAGTGGGATAAAGACAAGTTTGGAGGCAGAAGAGTGGGAAGAACTTTCTAACACCCCCCTTCCCCAAGAAAGACACTGCAATGGACTGGGTTTGTGGCCATGGCAGAGGAAGTACAAAGTGAAAGTGGTGAGTGACAGACTAACGGTATGGATTACAGCTAGAGGAACTTGTTTTTCTTCCTTACTATCCTCATTTCTGAGGAAGGACATTTGTGAGTGGTTGGAGAGAAGAAAGGGAAGGAGTCAGACAAGAATATCAAAGGACATTGAAAGAACATGTTTGCTATGGTCTGCATTGATATCTCAGCAGGAAGTGTACCCACAGACCTCTCTGGGAGTTCCCCCAATCAAGGATCCCCCTACATGATCTGTGGGCACACACAAAACTCCAATGCTAAACCTACACCTGTCCCACTCTGTTGCCAGGTTCTTGTGCCCACTCCCAAGTGCAGCTGCCAAGGCCAGGCCAGCTCCAGTAAATGAAACTAATAGCTGGAGCTATAGCACCACCTTCTGGAACATAAAAAGAAAGCTTTCTGGTGTCCCACTTGCTGAACTGAAAGAACTTCCGAAGCAATTAAGAAGAGGTTGGCTAGTTAAATGTGAAAGCAGAAACACCTATCATCAAACACTGTAATATCAAGGAAATCGGGTATCAGAAAGAGGAAATGGTAATTCCTCAACAAACTCAAAGACATGGGATATTGTCATCTGAAAAATAACTCAATGAGCTACAAGAAAACTCAGAAAGGCAATTGATGAATTAAGGAATGAAATTATCAGAAGTTCTTAAACAGATATTGAAATTACAAAAAGGAACCAAATTCTAGAGCCAAAGATTTCAATGGATGAGATGAATCAGAGAGCACTGGTACCAGTGCAGAAGAAATGGAAGAAATAATAAGTAACTTGGAGGATGGGGATTTAGGACTAATTCATTTGGAAAGAGAACTAAGATTTTTTTTTTTTTTTTTAATGAAGAGCTATCAGATTTTATCAGAAAGGGAAATATAAGAATAATTGGTATACAAGAGGGAGAAGAAGGCATAGTTTAAAGAAATAATAGCTGATGGACTTGGAGAAGGAATTGGACATATAAGTTCATGAAGCTAATAGAACACTCTTTTATTTTAATGCAAGAAGACCTACTCCAAGATACATATTGAAAATATCAAAAGCTAACAGTAAAAGAAATCTTAAAGGCAGTCAGAGGAAAAAAAAAAAAGAGTAAGCTACAAAGGACCACCTCCCCATCCTCCACAGTGGGATTTTTCCTAGCAGAAACTGTACAGATCAGGAAGATGGCGGAGAAGTAGCAGGCCGAGACTACTTCAGCTAGCCGGAGATCAGCTAGATAGCTTATCTAAAGATTGCAAACACCTGAAAATCCATCGGCAGATCGAAGAGAAGAAGAACAGCAATTCTGGAAACAGAAAAACAACCACTTTCTGAAAGGTAGGACCGGCGGAGAAGTGAATCCAAAGCGACGGGAAGATAGACCCCGGGGGGAGGGGCCGGCTCCCGGCAAGCAGCGGAGCAACCGTGCACAAAATCAGGACTTTTAAAAGTCTGTTCCGCTGAGGGACATCGCTCCAGAGGCTACCCGGGACAAAGCCCACACGGGGTCAGCGTGGCCTCAGGTCCCGCAGGGTCAGAGAAGGATCGGGGGTGTCTGAGTGTCGCAGAGCTTGCAGGTATTGGAACGGGAAAGCCGGCTACAGAGACAGAGCCGACAGTAAGCTCGCAGCTCGGGGTGACCTTGAACCGGTCACAGGCTCGGTGAGCTCGGAGCGCGGCCGGAGGTCAGGCAGACGGGAGTAACTGGGCGCGGTTCTCTGAGCGCGCACTGAGGAGTGCGGCCCTGGACTCTGGGCTCCTCCGGGCCGGAGACCAAGAGGCCGCCATTTGTATTCCCGTCCTCCCGAACTCTACAGAAAGCGCTCAGGGAACAAAAGCTCCTGAAAGCAAACCCAAGCGGATTACTCACCCCGGCCCCGGGTAAGGGCGGTGCAAACCCAAGCGGATTACTCACCCCGGCCCAGGGTAAGGGCGGTGCAATTCCGCCTGGGGCAAAGACACTTGAGAATCACTAAAACAGGCCCCTCCCCCAGAAGATCAACAAGAAATCCAGCCGAGACCAAGCTCACCTACCAAAGAGTGCGGTTTCAATACCAAGGAGAGCAGCAGAATTCCAGAGGAGGAGAAAGCAAAGCACGGAACTCATGGCTTTTTCCCTGTGATTTTTTTTAGTCTTGCGGTTAATTTAATTTTTTTCTTTTTCATTTTTTGTTTTTTTTTCTCGCCTTCGGGTAAAATTTTTTTTTAACTGTTACCTTTTTCTTTTTTAACGATTTTTTACTAGTTTATCTAATACATATGTTTTTTCTTTTTTATATTTTTCTTAGGTATTTTCTTTTTTTTTTAAATTCTTTTCTGTTTTCATTTTTTTTCTTCCTTTTTGAACCTCTTCTTATCCACTTTCTCTCCCCTCACGATTTGGGATCGCTACTAATTTGGATAAAGCATATTTTCCTGGGGTTGTTGCCACCCTTTTAGTATTTTACTTGCCCCTTCATATACTCTTCTCTGGACAAAATGACAAGACAGAAAAATTCAACACAAAAAAAAGAACAAGAAGCAGTACCGAAGGCTAGGGACCGAATCAATACAGACATTGGTAATATGTCAGATCTAGAGTTCAGAATGACAATTCTCAAGGTTCTAGCCGGGCTCGAAAAAGGCATGGAAGATATTAGAGAAACCCTCTCGAGAGATATAAAAGCCCTTTCTGGAGAAATAAAAGAACTAAAATCTAACCAAGTTGAAATCAAAAAAGCTATTAATGAGGTGCAATCAAAAATGGAGGCTCTCACTGCTAGGATAAATGAGGCAGAAGAAAGAATTAGTGATATAGAAGACCAAATGACAGAGAATAAAGAAGCTGAGCAAAAGAGGGACAAACAGCTACTGGACCATGAGGGGAGAATTCGAGAGATAAGTGACACCATAAGACGAAACAACATTAGAATAATTGGGATCCCAGAAGAAGAAGAAAGAGAGAGGGGAGCAGAAGGTATACTAGAGAGAATTATTGGGGAGAATTTCCCCAATATGGCAAAGGGAACGAGCATCAAAATTCAGGAAGTTCAGAGAACGCCCCTCAAAATCAATAAGAATAGGCCCACACCCCGTCACCTAATAGTAAAATTTACAAGTCTCAGTGACAAAGAGAAAATCCTGAAAGCAGCCCGGGAAAAGAAGTCTGTAACATACAATGGTAAAAATATTAGATTGGCAGCTGACTTATCCACAGAGACCTGGCAGGCCAGAAAGAGCTGGCATGATATTTTCAGAGCACTAAATGAGAAAAACATGCAGCCCAGAATACTATATCCAGCTAGGCTATCATTGAAAATAGAAGGAGAGATTAAAAGCTTTCAGGACAAACAACAACTGAAAGAATTTGCAAACACCAAACCAGCTCTACAGGAAATCTTGAAAGGGGTCCTCTAAGCAAAGAGAGAGCCTACAAGTGGTAGATCAGAAAGGAACAGAGACCATATACAGTAACAGTCACCTTACAGGCAATACAATGGCACTAAATTCATATCTCTCAATAGTTACCCTGAATGTGAATGGGCTAAATGCCCCTGTCAAAAGACACAGGGTATCAGAATGGATAAAAAAACAAAACCCATCTATATGTTGCCTCCAAGAAACTCATTTTAAGCCCGAAGACACCTCCAGATTTAAAGTGAGGGGGTGGAAAAGAATTTACCATGCTAATGGACATCAGAAGAAAGCAGGAGTGGCAATCCTTATATCAGATCAATTAGATTTTAAGCCAAAGACTATAATAAGAGATGAGGAAGGACACTATATCATACTCAAAGGTTCTGTCCAACAAGAAGATTTAACAATTTTAAATATCTATGCCCCCAACGTGGGAGCAGCCACCTATATAAACCAATTAATAACAAAATCAAAGAAACACATCAACAATAATACAATAATAGTAGGGGACTTTAACACTCCCCTCACTGAAATGGACAGATCATCCAAGCAAAAGATCAGCAAGGAAATAAAGGCCTTAAACGACACACTGGACCAGATAGACATCACAGATATATTCAGAACATTTCATCCCAAAGCAACAGAATACACATTCTTCTCTAGTGCACATGGAACATTCTCCAGAATAGATCACATCCTCGGTCCTAAATCAGGACTCAACCGGTATCAAAAGATTGGGATCATTCCCTGCATATTTTCAGACCACAGTGCTCTAAAGCTAGAACTCAACCACAAAAGGAAGTTTGAAAAGAACCAAAATACATGGAGACTAAACAGCATCCTTCTAAAGAATGAATGGGTCAACCGGGAAATTAAAGAAGAATTGAAAAAAATCATGGAAACAAATGATAATGAAAATACAACGGTTCAAAATCTGTGGGACACAACAAAGGCAGTCCTGAGAGGAAAATATATAGCGGTACAAGCCTTTCTCAAGAAACAAGAAAGGTCTCAGGTACACAATCTAACCCTACACCTAAAGGAGCCGGAGAAAGAACAAGAAAGAAACCCTAAGCCTAGCAGAAGAGAAATCATAAAGATCAGAGCAGAAATCAATGAAATAGAAACCAAAAAAACAATAGAACAAATCAACGAAACTAGGAGCTGGTTCTTTGAAAGAATTAATAAAATTGATAAACCCCTGGCCAGACTTATCAAAAAGAAAAGAGAAAGGACCCAAATAAATAAAATCATGAATGAAAGACGAGAGATCACAACTAACACCAAAGAAATACAAACTATTATAAGAACATAATATGAGCAACTCTACGGCAATAAATTTGACAATTTGGAAGAAATGGATGCATTCCTAGAAACATATAAACTACCACAACTGAGCCAGGAAGAAATAGAAAGCCTGAACAGACCCATAACCAGTAAGGTGATTGAAACAGTCATTAAAAATCTCCAAACAAACAAAAGCCCAGGGCCAGACGGCTTCCCGGGGGAATTCTACCAAACATTTAAAGAAGAACTAATTCCTATTCTCCTAAAACTGTTCCAAAAAATAGAAATGGAAGGAAAACTTCCAAACTCATTTTATGAGGCCAGCATCACCTTGATTCCAAAACCAGACAAGGATCCCACCAAAAAAGAGAGCTATAGACCAATATCCTTGATGAACACAGATGCGAAAATACTCAACAAAATACTAGCCAATAGGCTTCAACAGTACATTAAAAAGATCATTCACCACGACCAAGTGGGATTTATTCCAGGGCTGCAAGGTTGGTTCAACATCCGCAAATCAGTCAATGTGATACAACACATCAATAAAAGAAAGAACAAGAACCATATGATACTCTCAATAGATGCTGAAAAAGCATTTGACAAAGTACAGCATCCCTTCCTGATCAAAACTCTTCAAAGTGTAGGGATAGAGGGCACATACCTCAATATCATCAAAGCCATCTATGAAAAACCCACCGCAAATATCATTCTCAATGGAGAAAAACTGAAAGCTTTTCCGCTAAGGTCAGGAACACGGCAGGGATGTCCATTATCACCACTGTTATTCAAAATTGTACTAGAGGTCCTAGCCTCAGCAATCAGACAACAAAAGGAAATTAAAGGTATCCAAATTGGCAAAGAAGAAGTCAAATTATCACTCTTCGCAGATGATATGATACTCTATGTGGAAAACCCAAAAGACTCCACTCCAAAACTGCTAGAACTTATACAGGAATTCAGTAAAGTGTCAGGATATAAAATCAATGCACAGAAATCAGTTGCATTTCTCTACACCAACAGCAAGACAGAAGAAAGAGATATTAAGGAGTCAATCCCATTTACAATTGCATCCAAAACCATAAGATACCTAAGAATAAACCTAACCAAAGAGACACAGAATCTATACTCAGAAAACTATAAAGTACTCATGAAAGAAATTGAGGAAGACACAAAGAAATGGAAAAATGTTCCATGCTCCTGGATTGGAAGAATAAATATTGTGAAAATGTCTATGCTACCTAAAGCAATCTACACATTTAATGCAATTCCTATCAAAGTACCATCCATCTTTTTCAAAGAAATGGAACAAATAATTCTAAAATTTATATGGAACCAGAAAAGACCTCGAATAGCTAAAGGGATATTGAAAAAGAAAGCCAACGTTGGTGGCATCACAATTCTGGACTTCAAGCTCTATTACAAAGCTGTCATCATCAAGACAGCATGGTACTGGCACAAAAACAGACACATAGATCAATGGAACAGAATAGAGAGCCCAGAAATAGACTCTCAACTCTATGGTCAACTAATCTTCGACAAAGCAGGAAAGAATGTCCAATGGAAAAAAGACAGCCTCTTCAATAAATGGTGCTGGGAAATTTGGACAGCCACATGCAGAAAAATGAAATTGGACCATTTCCTTACACCACACACAAAAATAGACTCAAAATGGATGAAGGACCTCAATGTGCGAAAGGAATCCATCAAAATCCTTGAGGAGAACATGGGCAGCAACCTCTTCGACCTCTGCTGCAGCAACATCTTCCTAGGAACAACGCAAAAGGCAAGGGAAGCAAGGGAAAAAATGAACTATTCGGATTTCATCAAGATCAAAAGCTTTTGCACAGCAAAGGAAACAGTTAACAAAATCAAAAGACAACTGACAGAATGGGAGAAGATATTTGCAAACGACATATCAGATAAAGGACTAGTGTCCAGAATCTATAAAGAACTTAGCAAACTCAACACCCAAAGAACAAATAATCCAATCAAGAAATGGGCAGAGGACATGAACAGACATTTCTGCAAAGAAGACATCCAGATGGCCAACAGACACATGAAAAAGTGCTCCATATCACTCGGCATCAGGGAAATACAAATCAAAACCACAATGCGATATCACCTCACACCAGTCAGAATGGCTAAAATCAACAAGTCAGGAAATGACAGATGCTGGCGAGGATGCGGAGAAAGGGGAACCCTCCTATACTGTTGGTGGGAATGCAAGCTGGTGCAACCTCTCTGGAAAACAGCATGGAGATTCCTCAAAATGTCGAAAATAGAACTGCCCTATGACCCAGCATTTGCACTATTGCGTATTTACCCTAAAGATACAAACATAGTGATCCAAAGGGGCACATGTACTCGAATGTTTATAGCAGCAATGTCCACAATAGCCAAACTATGGAAAGAACCTAGATGTCCATCAACAGATGAATGGATCAAGAAGATGTGGTATATATACACAATGGAATACTATGCAGCCATCAAAAGAAATGAAATCTTGCCATTTGCGACAACATGGATGGAACTAGAGCGTATCATGCTTAGCGAAATAAGTCAACTGGAGAAAGACAACTATCATATGATCTCCCTGATATGAGGAAGTGGTGATGCAACATGGGGGCTTAAGTGGGTACGAGAAGAATAAATGAAAGAAGATGGGATTGGGAGGGAGACAAACCATAAGTGACTCTTAATCTCACAAAACAAACTGAGGGTTGCTGGGGGGAGGGGGTTTGGGAGAAAGGGGTGGTATTATGGACATTGGGGAGGGTATGTGTTTTGGTGAGTGCTGTGAAGTGTGTAAACCTGGTGATTCACAGACCTGTACCCCTGGGGATAAAAATATATGTTTATAAAAAATAAAAAATTATATTAAAAAAAAAAAAAGAAAAGAAACTGTACAGGTCAGGAGAGAATGAAATGCAATATCCAAAGCATTGAAAGGTAAAAACTGACCGAGAATATTTGATCTGGTGAAGTTATCCTTCAAGATAAAAAAGGGAAATAAGGGCTTTTCAAGCAAAGCTAAGGGAGTTCATTGCCACTATCCCTGCCTTGCAAGAAAGAGTAAAGATTTTCAAGTTGAAAAAATGCTAATTAGTGACATATAAATATGTAAAAGTACACATTTTGGTAAAGGTAAAAAAAATATATTTTTAAAGCTTTTATCTAAATTAATGAATTAACATTAAATTGTATTTACATTAACACTAAATTGTAATTTCAGATGTACAATATTAAACAAGTTAACATTAAATTGTAATTTCAGGTGTACAATATAGTGATTCAAAATTTCCATAGCACAACCTGAGCTCATCAAAATTGCTCTCCTTAATCCCCATCACCTATTTCATCCATCCTCCTCACTCTCCTCCCCTTTGGTAACCACTCAAGTTAGTTCTCCAAGGAGACTCTTAACTATAAAGAGTCTCCTTCTTGGTTTGCCTCCTTCTCCCTTTCTCTCTTTTCTTTTCCTCTTTGCTCCTTTGTTTCTTAAATATGATTGGAATTATATGTTATTTGTATTTCTCTGACTTATTTCTTTCAGAATTATACGCTCTAACTCCATCCATGTTGTTGCAAATGGAAATATTTCATTTTTATAGCTGAGTAATATTCCAATGTATATATATACCCAATCTCTTTACCCATTCATCAGCCAATGGAAACTTGGGCTGTTTCCATGATTTGGCTATTGTAGATGATGCTGCTATAAATACCAGGGTACATGTATCTCTTTGAGTTAATAGAAAAATGATACTTTTTTAAAAAGACCCGTTACTTATATTAAGATATATTATAATTTTATATTAGAATATATTAGAATATGTATCATATATATTTAGAATATATTCTATGTATTATATTATATTAGAATTGTTATAATATCAATGTTATTAATTAACCACCTAATTACAGTATAAAGCTTAAAGGAAAAGAGCATTAAAAGTAAATATAGTGGGCGCCTGGGTGGCTCAGTGGGTTAAGCCACTGCCTTCAGCTCAGGTCATGATCTCAGAGTCCTGGGATCGAGTCCTGCATCGGGCTCTCTGCTCAGCGGGGAGCCTGCTTCCTCCTCTCTCTCTTTTTGCCTGCCTCTCCATCTACTTGTGATTTCTCTCTGTCAAATAAATAAATAAAATCTTAAAAAAAAAAGTAAATATAGCTACTACAATTTAATGAATTAGCACAAAAAGAGGTAAATTTTGATATCAAAAATTTAAAAGGAGAGGAGGAAAAAGGATGGAAATTTTATAGGCAAAGAAATATGAGTCACTATCAGCATAAAATGGACAGTTTTATCTCTAAGGTGTTTTATGTATGCCTCATGGTAACTGCAAAACAAAAATTTAGAGCAGAGTCATGAAACATATAAAAGGGGAGACTGAGCATATCATCATGGAAAACCACCAATTTACAAAGGTATACAGAAACAAAGGGAAAGAATCTGTGGAGATACAAAATAACCAGAAGGCAAATGATAAGATTGTAGTAATAAGTCCTTGTATGTCAATTATCACTCTAATTGTAAATGACTTGAGTTCACCAATTAAAAGTCATGGAGTGACTGGATGGATTAAAGCAAAAAAAAATAAGCCAGAACAAGACCCAATTATATATTGCTACAGGAGACTCATTTTAGCTCTAATGACAATGCATAGGCTTAAGGTGAAGGGTTGAAGAAGACATTCCAGGCAAGTGAAAAACAAGAAAGTGGGTTTCTGCGTATATCAGACAAAGTAGACTTCAAGCCAAAAATGTTAAGAAAAGACAAAGAAGGCCATTATATAATAAAAAGATTGATAGATCAAGAAAATACAACAATTGAAATATATATGCACCCAACATCAGAACACTGAAATACACTAAACAGATACTAATAGGTCTAAAGAGAGAAATAGACAGTACAATAGTAGAATTCAATACCCCACAGTCAGCCATGGCTAGATCATCCAGACAGTATCAACAAGAAAATATTGTAATTGAAACATATTTTAAAACAAATACACTTAACAGACCTATATAGAACATTCCCCAGGATCATGACCAGAGCTGAAGGCAGACACTCAACTGACCTAGCCATCCAGGATTTCTAAATGTAATCATTTATCTTAGGAAGTACCTCAGTCTTCTGTAATACAGCAAAATTGATTATGTTTTATATATATTACGTTTTACATATATTTTACTATATTTCAGATACAATGTTAAGAGTTTCATATGAATTATTTTTATTCCTTGAAATAATTCTATAAGACAAGAACTACTGTTGTTTTCGTATTACATGCAAGAACACCATGTCTACATAAAATGCAGAAACTATCCAAGGTTATGCAGCTAGTCACAGAAGTCTTAAGACTTTCAGGATTGATTTCTTTTATAAAAATATTTCTCTTTTATTCTCTATTCATGTGTGATTTTATTTTGGATCTTTATCAAAAAAAACTTTGTTTCACAAAGAGTATTACTAAAGTGTGTAAATCACAAGCATAAATGTTAAGCCTGTTGAAAATATTTAATATATTCTTTTTTTTTAACCTCTTTTTTTTAACCCCCCCCCTCCATGACTTAGGATCTCTTCTGATTTGGTTAAAGCTTATTTTCCTGGGGTCTTTGCTACCCTTTTAGTATTTTATTTGCTCCTTCATGTACTCTTATCTGGATAAAATGACAAGGCAGAAAAATTCACCACAAAAAAAGGAACAAGAGGCAGTACCGAAGGCTAGGGACCTAATCAATACAGACATTGGTAATATGTCAGATACAGAGTTCAGAATGACGATTCTAAAGGTTCTAGCAGGGCTTGAAAAAGGCATGGAAGATATTAGAGAAACGCTCTTGGGAGATATAAAAGCCCTTTCTGAAGAAATAATATATTCTTTTGATGATTGGCTTAATTGAAAGGAACATGCAGAACCCTTAAGTATTTCAATGACGGTGAGTCTAGACTTGAGGGGTTTTATCCTTGATTTATTAAAAGGAATAATTTTGTTTTGATTATACTGAACTTTTGAAAACTGAACAATATGGGACCAAACATTTTTATGATAAACCAGCTTCTTTTTCTGTCATGTATTTGAATACTGCTATGTGAAATAATTTACTATGTCAGAAACAATGCTAAAGTTTAAATGGAGCTACATCTATGTTCCATATAATATTAACATGATAAAGTTATTTTATATGCAGCAAGTAAGAAGTGATACCTGTATATTAAATAACTTGGTGGACAGACAATTGGTTGATGAGTTCTATATACTGCCATGGTGAAAATGGTCCTGGATTTCCTTCATTACTATAAATCAGACTCAGTCACTCAGTGTTTGTTTCCTCATCCCTATGAGACACACACACACACACACAGACACACACACACACACTCCTTGAACACCGCAAATCTGTTGACCTGTTGTCAGGCGTAACTTCTGGACATAAAATTATCTGTCCTTTTCTTAAATCAGAGCATGTACTTCATTAGTGTATAATCTTGCATTTGATTACTTTGGGTGTTAGTTTGGATAACATGTTCTTAATAAGTAATAAGATCAGTCAGGACGAGTTAAATTTCTCACAGCTTTAAGTACCCTTGTCTTCTCTAGTTTGGTTAACTGCCTAACATTTTGCAACTACTAAACAAGCTATAATTAACTTGGATATTACAGTCAGAATCAGTTAGCTCTTTCTGAACCCAGGTTTAATTTGCTACAACATGAAGGTATAATTTAATGCTCTTGATCAGCAACAGGCTGCATTAGAGAACTGAAAGCCTTAGCAAAATTGATTAAGATCTTAAAACACATCTATAGGGTCACTTTTTAATTGAAATTTGTCAAATCAAATTAATCAATGCATTAATAGCTAGATGATCAAAAATTTAAAAATCTGATAAAAAAGCAATTTTGACCATGAATTTCTCTTTATGCTTGCTCATAGTATACTTTATTTGAAAAACAGTTCATTTAAATTTTGCTATATAGTTGTTTTTTTTTTTAATCTTTGCCTCTTAATGTCATTCTCTTCTTAATTATTGCTTCGTTTGTAATTCCAAGATATTTATCTTGTTTCTACTTTAATGTGTTTTACTGTATTTGTATCTATTTCCTGATTCTCTCTTCCACATTCTTTGCATGTATAATAGTTGTCACTTCAGGGAACATTCAGATTCCTTGAGGAAGGAAAACATTTCTGTTGCCTTTAATTCAGACTGAGTATAATGGAGATGAAGACTAAGGCTTATTTGTAATGATTGCCACTCCAATCACTGGGAAATAAGTATATTTATGTAAGTAAGAATGCCGTTACATATAGTCTAATAATAAACATGATGAGAAGTGCTGGACTTCTCCCCTGAGTTACAAAACAGACTCGTTCCTACCCACTCACCCAAAATAAAGATGCCAAGATAATTATTTATACATGAAAATGAAACTGAAATTGGATATGTATCAAAATTCAACAAAATAAAATCAATCGAGCATACTTGGAACTAATGGCAAAGAATGATCTCTAATCAATGTGACTATACTTTACTTACAGTTAAAAGGAGAAATAACAACCATATCATTATATCCAGAAGACATTGGATATTTCCACAATTAATAAAAAAGACAATTTCAGGATCACTGATTTCTATTTCCAGCAGTACAGTTGTTAGCTCCCAAAACTCTCGCATAATCTCCTTCCTTAGGATAACTAACACACAAAAAAAAGTAAGTTCAAAGATGATCAGGTGGTGATAATGTAGTCACCTCATGGTTATGGGAATTTTACATTTCTTTCTTTTAAAACTCTGGTTAAAAGATTATGCTAATTCTATATTTCTTTCCACATTATGCATGATTTTGTGAATCATCTTGAGGCCTCATATTACATGATTTTGCAGGAATTACATCTTGATTGCCCAAAACAATGCATGCTGGGGGGTGTGATTTTCTAGTTCAAGACTGTTTTTGCAAAGGTTGTATTTATATTACATGACAGCACACTGTATAGAGCTATGAATAGTATTAATTTATATTTCCATAGTTATTTTAAGTATCAAGTGAAGAGTAATGTGTAAATCAGTGAGTATTACTCTAAAGTTTTACTGTATACAGAGGAGGGGAGAAAAAGAACCCAGAAGTCATGATAGAAAGTAAAGCAACTCTTAAGTTTTATCATAGAAATTATAAATGGTTTAACTAAATTATAAAATAAAATAAGCATTAGATTTTTTTTTAAGTAAACTCTGCCCCTCACATGGGGCTCAAACTCACAATTTTGAGATCAAGAGTCATATGTTCTACCAACTGAGCAAGACAGGCACCGCTAGAGTTTTGTGGTTTTTAAAAAATTTTTATTTATTTATTTATTTTTTATAAACATATATTTTTATCCCCAGGGGCACAGGTCTGTGAATCGCCAGGTTTACACACTTCACAGCACTCACTAAAGCACATACCCTCCCCAATGTCCATAACCCCAACCCCCTTCAGAGTTTTTTAATGCAAAGAAATTTTCTGTTGAATTAGCAGAAAAAGTTTTCAAATGATTTTAAATTACAGTAATTAGTGTCTATAATCATAAATCATGTATAAGAATAAAATATATCATATATGCATTAATATAGACACATTAGAATATTTTAATATAATCTAAATTACAAAATAGTTTCAATAACTATTCTTAATATTGGTATTCGAAAATTATATGTAAAAGAAAAAAAAACATAATTTCTTATGTTATTGCAAACCATTATTTTCAACATTTATAGTGAAAATTTCAACATAAAAAAGAACAAAAACTTATATTTCTTATTTTAGAAATACCAGTTGGAATTTATGTTACAAAGTTCCACTAAAAGCTTTATCCATCACTTAAATGAACTTAAAGGAACTGAACAATGATGCAGTAACAATGGGCATGTTCACCAATACCTAGATTATGGGCTAAATTAAAAATTTTAACAGTAAAATATATTTTGAATTCTTGGAGAAATTGTTAAATACAGGACAGGGGCAAGAAAACACAAGAAGGACCTGGAACATCTTGTTATCAAATAAAATAAATTTACGTTTTAAGTTTTCTGGAAGAAGGGCAATTAGAAGTTTAATAAGAATGTCTAGGAATCAATAAATGGCTATAAGTTTTAATATCTTATTTTCTCTGTGTTTTATGTTTTAAAAAAAGCTTGGTGGAAGATATATTCCAGTTATTGAAGCTTATAATCCATAAAACATCAAAAGAATCACTATGGATAGGGGTTTAACAAAAAAAGATTATATTTAAAACATAAACTGACCCTAGTGGTTTAGTTTGTTCATTTTCCATCACTTACAAGTTGCATTTATCCTAAATAGTTTCATTATTCTTGTTCAGAGAATAAAATATTTATCTGAATGCATGATATGAGGATACATTTTCATACTGTGCAAGAGTAGCACCATTAACAATAAACATTCATCAGGTACAACACCCTCATCATTTACATTTAAAAATCTAACTTTCTCATTCTTCAAAAACAGGAAAAAAATGGTCCTTCCGAAATGTACTATAGTTCACACAAAGAACCAATCACAATATGAAAATGTTAGTTTTCTATATTTTATGAAATAGCTCAGATTATTAGAAATAATGTTATCTTATACTTTGTATTGTAGTCTCTGCTACTTGACTATGATGTTACCCTGATTTATTGATAATTTTGATTGTTTAAACATCATAGAAAACACCAGTAGCTTCAATTTATTTAGGGGGGAGGTGGATGACATGCCAATGTAAAGATAACCTTTATTTTCTATTTCTATGAGAATAATAAAACTATTTGATTATCAAAAAATTATATTTTTTCTAAGTTTTAAGGATTAAAGCTTTTGAGATGGGGCTTTGCATGTTTTAGACATTGTTATATAATAGGGACTGCTGTTACTGTTAAGATAATTTTAAAAGCAGAATTTGTTCTTCTAGTATATATTTAAGAGTTTGGGTCCCACAGATATTATTGCCTTAATAAAGGTTTTTTTATCCTCAGTAAACAAACACCAGAGCTTACTCTTAGAAACATGTCATTTATCTTAAGGTTTTCAGATGTCCATAACGCTAATTTTCTTCAAATAAACATTCTATGAAACAATCTTAAAAACATTTCTTTCTTTTTTCTTTTATTTTCTGTTCTTTTCTTTCATTTCTTTCTTAAAATATAATCTTGCGACAGAATTTTAATGTATACTTTTATTCAGTTTTTTTAAAATTCTACTTATTTACATAGCATAATAATATTAACATAGCATAATATTTAATTCTACTTATTAACATAGCATAGACTGATGAATAATCTACTTATTAACACAGCATAACATAGCATAACATAGCAATATATTTTAATGTATACTTTTATTCAGTTTTTTTTTTAATTCTACTTATATAACATAGCATAATATTGGTTTCAGGAATTCAGCAAAACTATTTAGTGATTTATCATTTAGTGATTCATTACTTACATAGAACACTCAGTGCTCAACAAATGTTTTCTTTTTGTTTTTTAAACAGCATGGGTTGATTTGTAAAGAAGAGCACAGGAAGTCTCAGATGTGACAGAGACTGACAGACCACATAGGAAAATCTCAGTTCCCAGTTTCCTGCAGTGCAGCAGGAGCTAGGTGACTAAGTCTGCATACACCTTAAAACCCCTGCACAGACTGTCATTTGGAGTGACCTCAAGGCAGTGGACTCTGTGAAAAACTGCGACAAAGCTCAGATGGATAGACAGTCACAAGCTGGAAAGAGCTTGGATGCTCAAATCACCATGTAGAAAAGCCCCCAAAAGCAATATACATCAGACTGTGATATGGACAAAAACAACAACTATCAAAAACCTACATACTGTGTTCAGCCACCGAGGTAGAGGACTGTTAATTATAATAGCTCGGAGCAAATATTCTAACATGCTGAATAAATCAACTTTTACAGAAATCAATTATAATGTATATGTGTGATTATACCATCTCTTAAAAGGATATTGTTCAAATATAATCATAATACTTATTGGGGGGAGCAAAGAATTTAAAAGACATAAGTGCAACCAGAAATCATTAATGTTTATAATAAGCATGTTCTCTTTGAAGTCACAACAATAGCATCAAAAACACGTGTGTACATCAAAAATCTTTCCTGATAGATGGATACACAGACTATCTAGACAGGAAATACAGCAGGTTTTATGAGAGCGGGTACCCAGACCATGCTATTTACTGTGGTATCCTTAACATTTAATACGGCTCCAGCACATCACAGGTGCTCTAAAACACTCGGATAAACCACTGAATAAAAGGAATTGTGGGGATCATTTGCATTACTGATCTTTTTTGCCTGCTGTATTAGACAACCAACATTCAGCTGGGTTTACTAAAGATAAGATAATTCATTGCAGTAGGTTGAAATCTACCCACATTGAGGATACAAAACAGGAATAACCAAGTAAAACAAAAATTTTCAAGGGTTAAAAACAAAACAATGAGCCAAAAAACCCAAACTAATATTTTTTTTATTCTCATAGTGTAAATGTTTTGTTTTCTAAATTAACAATCATATGTTATATATCTAAACCTTTTAAGCTATAGGATTTTTAGAGAAACTACTGCTCTATTACAGAATTTTCATGCTAAATAGACATTTTCATATTATGACTAATCAGCAACTCAACTTCTGTTTTCTGTTTTGCCTCTGATTAAAATCTAAGATTTCTTTGTGAGAGTTTTTTCATAGGTATTTTATGATTTATGCAAAGGGAAATCTTCAGATATTGCAATATTTGAACCTTGCTTTTTCAGGTTTTTTATACTTGTTTCAAGGGAATTGTTTTTGGATAATGTATAAAAATAAAATGATCTGCACAAAATTCTGTTCTTTAACATGAACTGTTTGTCTAGTCTGTATACATCTATGTGAAGGTCAGCTCTGCCTCAGTCACCAAACATTTATGTTCTTATTCCCACTTATAAATGATTTTTTTAAAAGATATTGACCTTTTTAAAAAATTTTTCTATATAATCTAACTTTTCACTACCTTATCACCTGTGATACATAGTTCAAATATTGTAAGGAAAAGGAGTTTAAGATACATAAAAGAAAATCTGAGGCAGCAGTTTTATTTTTTTCTGAAGTTTTAGGCATTTTTGTCTGTTTATACCGTTTGAGCTGAAGAACCAGTGGGTTCCTAAGTACTCAGAGCAGCATAAATGAAGGGAATTCAGGTGATAATTGAAAAAAGATTAGTGGTAAAATTAGTTAAACAGTGCGCCTCTGTACTTGCCAATTCCTCTGCACTCTTGACTGCCTGAATGACAAAGATAAGCCCACTCTGTGCTGAGTCTCAGGGAGTCATTGAGTGACCCAGAGCTCTCTTCAGGGAGCTGACAGTGAAGTAACCGTTAGTGAAGTAACAAAGTATGATGGCTTTGTGGGTTTTCTCCCCCATACAAAAAAAATCTGTGTATAAAAAACCCAGTACGTGTATCTTTGGTTTAGCACTGTCAGTAGTTTTTACACTGTTAGCAGGTTTTAAATTTTAAAAACAGCAATGCTACTTAACAGAGCATTCATTAAATCCAGTACCTAGAAATATTTTACATCATTCTACATAAATATCTCTAGACAAGAACTCCAACATATCTGCTCCCAAGAGCAAAACTATTGTTAAATGAGCTACAAATTCCTGAAAGGTATAAAGGAAAACAAACTATAAAACTAGGCTAAATTACATACAGAATATCGACAGAGCACAGCTTGCTGTCTTAGTGATCAATCAGTCAACTCGAAAGTGGATATTCTAATAATGCTCATTTTACAAAGGAGGAAACTGAGGCAGATAGTGATAAGTAATAAAGTCACAAAGTCTACTTGTCAGTTTCTCTCCACTAATTTCCTAGCATTTTCTCCTTTGCACCTATGTTATTGGCTCCTTTCCACTTTGTCTGGGTAGCCTCTGACAAATTTTCTTTACAATTATAAGAAAGGCTTTTAAAATAGTATTCATCCACTCACCCACCTATCTAGTCACCTATTCAATCATTCAGTTATACTAAACAGAACATGTGAGAGTGGCTGGATACGTGCATTACATTTAGTACACGTATACAACCGAGGTTAGTACAACAGCAAAGACACCCAACTAAGAGAAAGAGAATAGATCCTACAATTAGAAAACAATTATATCCCAACATTGGCAGATCCTAGGACAAGAGTATTCTCCATAGAATAGATGTGGGTCACATGGGAGAGAGAATCAATCTAAAGCCAATTTAAGCCAAGAGAATGTGGGTCCCGACAGGGAGAAAGGTCACATGGGGTGGATGTATAGAAAAGGCACCTGAGCATGTCACTGCCAGAAGGCCCACCAGGGATCTCCAGTAAACCCACCAAAAGGAGAAACCTGCTCACAATCCTAGATCCCCACCCAAGTCAGAATTTTTCATAACTATTCTTTTAGTTTTTATTTCCCTTACTTAGACCCTAGTCAGGTCAAAAGTCATTTCCCTAGTGAAATAGGAAGTAGGAACCCTCCACATCTTCTTCCTTAGGAGGTAGGCAGCAGCCATCTACAGTTAAGACACCAATTCCAGATGGGAAAGTTGTTAGAATGAAAACATACCATAAGAGACTCTTAATCTCAGGAAACAAACTGAGGGTTGCTGGAGGGGAGGGGTGGAGGAGGCTGGAGTAGCTGGGTGATGGACATTGGGTAGGGTATGGGCTGTGGCGAGCACTGTGAATTGTGTAAGACTGATGAATCACAGACCTGTACCCCTGAAACAATAAAATTTTAAAAATATAGGAGTTACTCAATTTCTATGAAAAGCTGTGTTTCAAGAGTTAAATTGTGTATAGGAATGGTAGAATACCAGTGGCATAGAAAAAGCATTCCCCAGTGAATAAATTTTTAATGGGGCAGTGAGACAAAATACTTTTATATCTCTCATATTGTGGTTTATCAATAGTCAAGTTGCATGTTTATTTACCTTATTTGAGTATAGTATTTATAACTGATGTCTAAATTATTTTTAATACATACAGATTTTATAGGGTTTACATGTCATATTTAGTATTTTAGTTATACTTTCAAGAATATAACTTTTCTACTTCTCACAACTATTTTATTTTCTCTTGAGTTCCCCTCTCCCAACAATGTACTCAAGTTAAAGATCTGTGAACTTGTCTAGAGAGCTGACCAGCAAATCTACTTCAATAGATTTGGGGAAAAAAAGACTTGCTCTGGTTTAGGCCTGTGATATAAAATATTTTATAGAATTATTATTACCTGTATTTTCACCTTGAGTTTTGTTTAATGGAGGGGAAGAAGAGGTGTATGGTACTCTTTCATCTGGAAGAAGCAGTTTTTGTAGTTAGCAAGTTGACATATGCGGATGCTAGAAGAAAATTTCTTTAAATTACATGGTTCAGATCTTTATCCTCCGCATTTTTTTAACTTTTATATCAACTATTAAGAAGTATATTAAAGTCTTTCATTGTGACTATAATTTTTTACTTGTTTTTTTTTAAGTTTTTCACATTTTAGAACTGTTTCAGTGCACACAGATTTAGTTTCGAAAAATCTTGTAAGATATATCTGTTGTCATTGTAAAATGGCCCCTCTGTAGGTCTAGAAAGTTTTCTTACCTTACAGAACTCTTTGACTGGTATTAGCATAGTTACAGTAGCTCTTGATTAGTGTTTGGTGGGATAACTTTACTATCCTTTTGCTTTTACGATCTTTGTGTTCCTTTTATTTAAGGTCTCCTTAATGCAGTATGTAGGTAAAACAATTACATTGAATGTATCTGATATAGAAGAGTTTATGCATTTTAACTATTGAAGACATGCTACTTTTTAAAGATTTTGAGTCTATGCGTGCACACACACGTGTGCATGCGTGTGCACGTGCACACACACATATACACATAGGAGGGGTAGCAGAGACACAGAGTAAAGGGAGTCCAATGCAGGCTTAATCCCAGGACTCTGAGATTATGACTTGAGCTAAAGGTAGACACTTAATGATGGAGCCACACAGGGGCCTCTCATGAATCCCACTGTTGTTTTATGTAGTCAAAATTCGATTAGTATTCATTAAAAACTACGCAAATACATGCCCACTTTTTTACCCTTATTCTGCACTGGAATTCTATGTTTTCTCCCGAAGATTATCTTTATTACCTTTATTATTTAAGTACACTTATGTTAGTGATAAATTGCATCAGTTTTAAGTAAGTTTCTGAACAAGTTTTCATTTCTCTTTAGTTCTGAAGGATATATTGACAGGATACAGCATTCTAGGATAAAAATTGTTCTTTGTGAATTCCAAATAGGTCACTATTTTCTTCTGGCTCCCAGCTTCAATTTATGAAAAAGATAACAGTCAGCTCATTGTATTTTATATATCCTCCAGTCCTAATTTGTAGATTTTTCCTAATTATAACATTATAGTTCTCATTCTGAGAGATTTGGTCCACAGAGAACTTTTGCCAAGGTCTAGAGACAGTTTGGTTGTCACAGTGGGATGTTGCTACTGGCATCTAATGGACAAAGACCAGGAATGCTGCTAAACATGCTACCACAAAGCATTAGAAAGACCTGCACAAGGTTTTCCAGCCCCAAATCTCAAAGAGGAGAAGTTGAGAAACCATATTATAGTAGCTACCATAGATTTTATTTACTCATATTATCTAGGTTATCTGAATCCCTGAAAATTATAACGTATATATGATGATGTAATTTCAGTATCTGCAGGGACAATACTTTTTAAATATAGAAAATAATTTTGGAATTTAGTTTGGGCCATAGATGTATGGACTGTTGGATTTGCCATTGAAAATTACTACTCTTCTTTCATAAGAATTAAACTTTTTATCATAGATACATCAGTATCTGGGAGGGCAGAAAAAAATATATATCAATTGTATGTATTTCTAGAACAAATTTTATAAATTTTAAAAATATATGCCTGGATTGATCTTTTTTATATATTTAAAGCCACAGTGGTCTTTTTTTTCTTCAAAAGATATTTATGTCTGATAATGTTATCTGATTTCCAGTGAACTATTTGGCTTATATCATTAATTTTACTTAAGCCATCGTGTCGTCTCAGTACCAGGATCATTTTAAAGGGGTGTTTTCAATTAAACAAAATGTTACTACATTATTTTTATTAATAGAAAAAGTCATTATTTTCATTAAAAGAAATACTATAAAATGTGTTCAAGTATATATTTTAAGTTGTCAAAAAGTTATGGAAGACTTTTTTCTTGTTATATAAGTATATGCATAATTTTCTCCTCTGGGCCTAACAAACTCTAATATACATACTATCTGTCTCCTTACAGAAACTGTTTGCCAGCCCCTAAAATAAAAATATGCAGTTCTAAAAGTCACAGAAAGTTTTCTGGGGAATTTACATTTTGAAAAGTAACTTCCGTCCTCCCAACAGAAATAACTTGCCTATGGGAAATGTATACACATTCATCCCTAGTAGAATAGCAGTTTAGGTTGGAATTTTTAAAAAGAAAAACAATTCTAGAATAAAGCTGGCAGACAAGATATCCCAGGAAGTATCTTCACTATGCTAATATGCCAGCTATTGAAGGAAAGAAGTTTAAGTTAGAAGGGTAAATTATGTTATAGGATACCATTTCTCTACTTATTTTCTAAAATGGAGACTTTAAAATATAGTCACATTGGGAAGTAGCCATAAAAATCTTTTAAAAATAAAAAAAAGTCCACAGATCATTATTTTGAAATTTTTAGATGACTTGTGAATATGCTGATTTTTCTTAGGTCAAAAAATCGCTGTCACTTATAAGCTTCCTGCCCTGAAGACAGCTTAAAAACTAAACAACACAGACAAAAACACTCAATTCCCTCTAACGATATGTGAGGAAGTCCTTGCTTTCCAAAACAGAATCAGGCTAAAGATTTCCAAATGAAAATTTGGAAATTATGAATTAATGTGTGAATTTTTTGTATAATGCATATACATACAGTTTTAGAGAAAATATTAAAATTTAAAAAATCTTTTATATTAGCTGATATTCAGAAAGATGGATATTTACTAGTTGAATTTCAACAAATGCAGTGACATAATTGTAACTATTTCATAGGGGCTGCAAACAATCACTACTTCTTGGATACACCTAATTCAGTGTCAACCATTGAAATCATGTATCAACAGAGATAAATTTAGCACCATATATTCAAAACCACCACATAAAAGTTTCAATAATGATGAACATATTCAATCTTGTTTCTCTTATCTTAGTAATAAAACAGAGTTTTCTATGCATAAATAAAACATTTAGACATAGTTTATTTTTATAAGTTCAGAATTTTATTAATGTTTGAAAATTTGCATGTATCAGTTCAGTATCTCTATACTGCACTGGTTATATGTGTATGTGAATAAATCACAAGGTTTACTTACAAATTTGTGCTTCTAGATCATCAAACTTAAACATTATATTCTTGTCAAACTGAGAAGTAAACATCACAGACTGGATACATTTTTTTTTTTTTGATAGAAAAACTCAATCACTGGTATCCCTAAAAATCTAAAATAGGCAAGTTATTTTAAGCACAACTCAATATTAAACCATATCTATTTTATACGGCTTTGTATGAAAAAGTTAATTCAATGTAAACTAAGATATTCAAAGTATTAAACATTGCTTTCATTTAGGAGAAGATGAAACAGTTTACGTCATTATGCCAAGCTAATATTATTATTGAGTTTTCTTCTAAGACTTGAGATGAAAGCTCAGATAGTTAGAATACAATTGTTATTCATAAATGTGAGTTAATGTGCATTTGAATACTTTTGGAAAATCATGAATCTTATTTTCCCCAGTGTATTAGTTTCAATAATACAAGTGATTTTCTTATTTAATTGTATTTGCTGTTTTTAACATACTGAGAAACTGATTTTTAAGAATTTTTTTTAATTATTTCTACTCCCACTGAAAAAGTATATGCATTATTTCCAGTTCCTTGAAATCAGATATAAGGAAAAAGATACTTTTTTTTTTTTTTAAGATTTTATTTATTTATTTGACAGAGAGAAATCACAAGTAGGCAGAGAGGCAGGCAGAGAGAGAGAGAGAGGAGGAAGCAGGCTCCCTGCTGAGCAGTGAGCCCGATGCGGGACTCGATCCCAGGACCCTGAGATCATGACCTGAGCCGAAGGCAGCGGCTTAACCACTGAGCCACCCAGGCGCCCGGGAAAAAGATACTTTTTATATGAATTGCTGATTAAGCAAAAAAAAAAAATCATAAGAGTTTTACATTTTTTTATGACATTGTGGAACATCTGAAACCTAAACTGGGTGAGTAATCCAATTAAGATTGAGATTCCACTTCCTGTATATGACCCATTTAGTCAGAATAGAAAATATAGCCAACTGTCCAAATCTTATTCCCAAATTTGTGTGCTTAATACTATTATAGTGTACAGCAAATTACAGTGAACAACTTTTTTTTTTTTTTTTTTTAGTCAAGTTGGCGGAGAAGTAGCAGGCCGAGACTACTTCAGCTAGCCGGAGATCAGCTAGATAGCTTATCTAAAGATTGCAAACACCTGAAAATCCATCGGCAGATCGAAGAGAAGAAGAACAGCAATTCTGGAAACAGAAAAACAACCACTTTCTGAAAGGTAGGACCGGCGGAGAAGTGAATCCAAAGCGACTGGAAGATAGACCCCGGGGGGAGGGACCGGCTCCCAGCAAGCGGCGGAGCAACCGCGCACAAAATCAGGACTTTTAAAAGTCTGTTCCGCTGAGGGACATCGCTCCAGAGGCTACCCGGGGCAAAGCCCACGCGGGGTCAGCGTGGCCTCAGGTCCCGCAGGGTCACAGAAGGATCAGGAGTGTCTGAGTGTCGCAGAGCTTGCAGGTATTGGAACGGGAAAGCCGGCTACAGAGACAGAGCCGACAGTAAGCTCGCAGCTCGGGGTGACCTTGAACCAGTCGCAGGCTCGGTGAGCTCGGAGCGCGGCCGGAGGTCAGGCAGACAGGAGTAACTGGGAGCGGTTCTCTGAGCGCGCACTGAGGAGTGCGGCCGTGGGCTCTCGGCTCCTCCGGGCCGGAGACCAGGAGGCCGCCATTTGTATTCCCGTCCTCCCGAACTCTACAGAAAGCGCTCAGGGAACAAAAGCTACTGAAAGCAAACCCAAAGGATTACTCACCCCGGCCCCGGGTAAGGGCGGTGCAATTCTGCCTGGGGCAAAGACACTTGAGATTCACTACAACAGGCCCCTCCCCCAGAAGATCAACAAAAAATCCAGCCAAGACCAAGTTCACCTACCAAAGAGTGCGGTTTCAATACCAAGGAGAGCAGCAGAATTCTAGAGGAGGAGAAAGCAAAGCACGGAACTCATGGCTTTTTCCCTGTGATTTTTTTTAGTCTTGCGGTTAATTTAATTTTTTTCTTTTTCATTTTTTGTTTTTTTTCTCGCCTTCGGGTAAATTTTTTTTAACTGTTACCTTTTTCTTTTTTAACGATTTTTTACTAGTTTATCTAATACATATATATTTTTCTTTTTTATATTATTCTTAGGTGTTTTTTTTTTTAATTCTTTTCTTTTCTTTTTTTTCTTTTTTCTTTTTTTTTTTTCTTTTTTTTCTTTCTTCCTTTTTGAACCTCTTTTTATCCCCTTTCTCCCCCCTCACGATTTGGGATCTCTTCTAATTTGGCTAAGGCATATTTTCCTGGGGTTGTTGCCACCCTTTTAGTATTTTACTTGCCCCTTCATATACTCTTCTCTGGACAAAATGACAAGACGGAAAAATTCAACACAAAAAAAAGAACAAGAGGCAGTACCGAAGGCTAGGGACCTAATCAATACAGACATTGGTAATATGTTAGATCTAGAGTTCAGAATGACAATTCTCAAGGTTCTAGCCGGGCTCGAAAAAGGCACGGAAGATATTAGAGAAACCCTCTCGAGAGATATAAAAGCCCTTTCTGGAGAAATAAAAGAACTAAAATCTAACCAAGTTGAAATCAAAAAAGCTATTAATGAGGTGCAATCAAAAATGGAGGCTCTCACTGCTAGGATAAATGAGGCAGAAGAAAGAATTAGTGATATAGAAGACCAAATGACAGAGAATAAAGAAGCTGAGCAAAAGAGGGACAAACAGCTACTGGACCATGAGGGGAGAATTCGAGAGATAAGTGACACCATAAGACGAAACAACATTAGAATAATTGGGATCCCAGAAGAAGAAGAAAGAGAGAGGGGAGCAGAAGGTATACTAGAGAGAATTATTGGGGAGAATTTCCCCAATATGGCAAAGGGAACGAGCATCAAAATTCAGGAAGTTCAGAGAACGCCCCTCAAAATCAATGAGAATAGGCCCACACCCCGTCACCTAATAGTAAAATTTACAAGTCTCAGTGACAAAGAGAAAATCCTGAAAGCAGCCCGGGAAAAGAAGTCTGTAACATACAATGGTAAAAATATTAGATTGGCAGCTGACTTATCCACAGAGACCTGGCAGGCCAGAAAGAGCTGGCATGATATTTTCAGAGCACTAAATGAGAAAAACATGCAGCCCAGAATACTATATCCAGCTAGGCTATCATTGAAAATAGAAGGAGAGATTAAAAGCTTTCAGGACAAACAACAACTGAAAGAATTTGCAAACACCAAACCAGCTCTACAGGAAATCTTGAAAGGGGTCCTCTAAGCAAAGAGAGAGCCTACAAGTGGTAGATCAGAAAGGAACAGAGACCATATACAGCAACAGTCACCTAACAGGCAATACAATGGCATTAAACTCATATCTCTCAATAGTTACCCTGAATGTTAATGGGCTAAATGCCCCTGTCAAAAGACACAGGGTATCAGAATGGATAAAAAAACAAAACCCATCTATATGTTGCCTCCAAGAAACTCATTTTAAGCCCGAAGACACCTCCAGATTTAAAGTGAGGGGGTGGAAAAGAATTTACCATGATAGTGGACATCAGAAGAAAGCAGGAGTGGCAATCCTTATATCAGATCAATTAGATTTTAAGCCAAAGACTATAATAAGAGATGAGGAAGGACACTATATCATACTCAAAGGGTCTGTCCAACAAGAAGATTTAACAATTTTAAATATCTATGCCCCCAACGTGGGAGCAGCCACCTATATAAACCAATTAATAACAAAATCAAAGAAACACATCAACAATAATACAATAATAGTAGGGGACTTTAACACTCCCCTCACTGAAATGGACAGATCATCCAAGCAAAAGATCAGCAAGGAAATAAAGGCCTTAAACGACACACTGGACCAGATGGACATCACAGATATATTCAGAACATTTCATCCCAAAGCAACAGAATACACATTCTTCTCTAGTGCACATGGAACATTCTCCAGAATAGATCACATCCTCGGTCCTAAATCAGGACTCAACCGGTATCAAAAGATTGGGATCATTCCCTGCATATTTTCAGACCACAGTGCTCTAAAGCTAGAACTCAACCACAAAAGGAAGTTTGAAAAGAACCAAAATACATGGAGACTAAACAGCATCCTTCTAAAGAATGAATGGGTCAACCGGGAAATTAAAGAAGAATTGAAAAAAATCATGGAAACAAATGATAATGAAAATACAACGGTTCAAAATCTGTGGGACACAACAAAGGCAGTCCTGAGAGGAAAATATATAGCGGTACAAGCCTTTCTCAAGAAACAAGAAAGGTCTCAGGTACACAATCTAACCCTACACCTAAAGGAGCCGGAGAAAGAACAAGAAAGAAACCCTAAGCCTAGCAGAAGAGAAATCATAAAGATCAGAGCAGAAATCAATGAAATAGAAACCAAAAAAACAATAGAACAAATCAATGAAACTAGGAGCTGGTTTTTTGAAAGAATTAATAAAATTGATAAACCCCTGGCCAGACTTATCAAAAAGAAAAGAGAAAGGACCCAAATAAATAAAATCATGAATGAAAGACGAGAGATCACAACTAACACCAAAGAAATACAAACTATTATAAGAACATACTATGAGCAACTCTACGGCAATAAATTTGACAATCTGGAAGAAATGGATGCATTCCTAGAAACATGTGAACAACTTTTTTTAATCAAATTTTATTTTTTTCAGTATTCCAAAGTTTATTGTTTATGCACCACACCCAGTGCTCAATACAACACGTGCCCCCCATAATACCCACCACCAGCCTCGCCCAAACCCCCACCTTCCTCCCCTCTCAACGTCCTCAGTTTGTTTCTCAGAGTCCACAGTCGCTCATGGTTTTTCTCCCCCTCCCATTTCCCCCAACTCATTTCTCCTCTCCATCTCCCCATGTCCTCCACATTATTCCTTATGCTCCACAAGTAAATTAAACCATGTGATAATTGACTCTCTCTGCTTTACTTATTTTACTCAGCATAATCTCTTCCAGACCCATCCATGTGGATATAAAATTTGAGATTTCATCCTTTCTGATGGAGGCATAATACTCCCTTGTATATATGGACTATATCTTCTTTATCGATTTGTCCATTGAAGGGCATCTTGGTTCTTTCCACAGTTTGTTGACTGTGGCCATTGCTGCTATGAACATTGGAATTCAAATGGCCCTTCTTTTCATTACATCCCTATTGTCGGGGTAAATACCAAGTAGTGAAATTGCAGGGTCATAGGGTAGATCTATTTTTAATTCTTAAGGAAACTCCATGCTGTTTTCCAAAGTGGCTGCACCAACTTGCATTCCCACCAACAATGTAAGAGGTCCCCCTTTCTCCACATCCTCTCCAACACTTGTTTACTGTCTTGTTAATTTCGGTTATTCTAACTGGTGTAAGGTGGTATCTCAATGTGGTTTTGATTTGAATCTCCCTCATGGCTAATGATAATGAACATTTTTTTTCATGTGTCTGTTAGCCATTTGTATGTCTTCTTTGGAGAAGTGTCTGTTCATGTCTTCTGCCCATTTTTTTTTTAAAGATTTTATTTATTCATTTGACAGAGATCACAAGTAGGCAGAGAGGCAGGCAGTGAGAGAGAGGCAGGGAAGCAGGCTCCCTGCTGAGCAGAGAGCCTGATGTGGGGCTCAATCCTAGGACCCTGAGACCATGACCTGAGTTGAAGACAGAGGGTTTAACCCACTAAGCCACCCACGTGCCCCTTCTGCCCATTTTTTGACATAATTATCTGTTTTGTGGGTGTTGAGTTTCAGTTCTTTATAGATCTTGGATATCAGCCCTTTGTGTGTATTGTCATTTGTGAATACCTTCTCCCATTACATGGGTTGCCTCTTTGTTTTGTTGACTGTTTCCTTTTCTGTGCAGAAGCTTTTGATCTTGATGAAGTCCCCAAAGTTCATTTTCACTTTTGTTTCCTTTGCCTTTGGAACATATCTTGAAAGAAGTTGCTGTGGCTGATGTTGAAGAGTTTATGGCCTATGTTCTCCTCTAGGATTCTGATGGATTCCTGCCTCACACTGAGATCTTTTATCCATATCAAGTTTATCTTTGTGTATGGTACAAGAGAATGGTTGAGTTTCATTCTTCTACACATAGCTGTCCAGTTTTTCCAGCACCATTTATTGAAGATACTATCTTTAGTCCACTGTATATTCTTTTCTTGTGTGATGAAGGAAACAATCAACAAAACTACAGGGCAACCTCTGAAATGGGACAAGATGACATATGAGGTAAAGTATTAGTATCCTAAATCTATAAAGAACTTCAAAAACTCAACACCCAAAAAGCAAACAATACAATTAAATATGGGTAGAAATCATGAACAGACATTTCTCTAAAGAAGACATCTTAGGACACGTGGGTGGCTCATTTGGTTAAGCATCTACCCTCAGCTCATGTCAGGATCCCAGGGTCATGGAATTGAATCCTGCACTGGGTTCCTTGTTCAGCGAGGAGCCTGCTTCTCTCTTTACCTTCCACTTCCCCTGCTTGTGTGTTCTCTCTCTCCCTGACAAATAATAAAATCTTTTTTTTTTTAAGATTTTATTTATTTATTTGACAGAGACCACAGGTAGGCAGAGAGACAGGCAGAGAGAGGAAGGAGAGCAGGCTCCCTGCCGAGCAGAGAGCCCGATGTGGGGCCCGATCCCAGGACCCTGGGATCATGACCCAAGCTGAAGGCAGAGGCTTTAACCCACTGAGCCACCCAGGTGCCCCCAAATGATAAAATCTTAAAAAAGAAGAGATCCAGCTGTCAACAGATACATGTAAAGATGCTCAACATCATTCATCAAGGAAATGCAAATAAAAACTACAATGAGATATCACCTCACACCTCCCAGAATAGCTAAAATCAAAAACACAAGAGACAAAAAAATGTTGGTGAACATGTAGATAAAAAGGAATCCTTTTGCACTGTTGATGGCAAAGAAAAGTGGTGAAGCCATTCTGGAAAATAGCATGGGCTTCTTTAAAAAGTTAAAAATTAAACTATCCTATATTTCAGTAATCACACTACTGTGTATTTACCCCCAAATTATAAAATATTAATTCAAAGGGATACATGCACCCCTATGTTTACAGTAGCGTTATTTATAACAATAAACTATGGAAAAAGCCTAAGTGTCCATTAACTGATGAATAGATAAAGAAAATATGGCATATGTATACACACACACACCCACACACACACACACACACAGGATTATTATTCAGCCTTGAAGATACAAGTGATGTGATCCAAAGGGGCATGTGCACCCTAAAGCTTATACCAGCAATGTTTATAATAGCCAAACTATGGAAAGAGCCTAGATGTCCACCAATAGATGAATGAATAAAGAAGATGTGATATATATCACATATATACATACACATACACACACGACACACACACACTGAAATACTATGCAGCCATCAAAAAACCCGGAAATCTTGCCACTTGCAACGACATGGATGGAACTAGCAGTATCATGCTAAGCGAAACAAGTCAATCAGAGAAAGGCAATTATCATATTATCTCACTAATATGAGGAATTTGAGAAACAAGACAGAGGATCATAGGGGATGAGAGGAAAAAATGAAACAAGATGAAACCAGAGCAGGAGACAAGCCATAAGAAACTCTTAATCTCAGGAAACAAACTGATGTTGCTGGAGAGGTGTTGGGTGGGAGATTGGGGAGGGATGGGGAGGGATGGGGTGGCTAGGTAATGGACCTTGGGGAAGGTATGTTCTATGGTGAGTGCTGTGAATTGTATAAGACTGATTAATTACAGACCTGTACCCCTGAAACAAATAATAAAAAAATAGGAACTGGGCGATTAAAATTTTATTTTGAAAAAAAAAATTGAAAAAAAAAAAGAATGTGATCTTGCCATTTGCAGGGAAATAGATGGAGCTAGAGGGTAAAATGGTAAGTTACATAAGTCATAAAGACATAAACTAATACCACTTTAAAGAATCCTAATTAAATGGTGGTGCATTGAAAATAACCTAAATAAGTTAATGAAGCATATATCTTAAAATGTATTTAGCAAAATTAATTCTAAAATATGAAGTTATTATAATTAGTAAAATTGTGAGCCACATTTATAAAGATTTGTAAAATAAACTCAGTGTATCAACTCTCCAACAAATGGAAAAGGAGAAATGACAATTCCTTTTTTTGGACCCTGAAAAATATTTTTTTAAATATTTTACCCAATGTCCTCAATATATTGCTGTTCTTGAATTGAGTGTTAGTTACAAGTGAATGATGGAATACCTGGAAGAAAGATGAAAAATTAAATAATCTGGAAACATATACATATCATATGTAAACTAACAGTATTTGATGTATTAGAGAATAGGGGCTTTCATTATTTGCCACCTGTGCTATATTATAATTATGGAAATCTATACAAAGGTATATTATGAACAAAGTCCTGTTTCTAGACTGAATTTGGCTTTTGTGTGTTGCAATACTTCAACAGATTTGAACTCTGGCAGTGATCTGATTTCAAACCTTATGTCTACCTCCAAATAGGTGATACTTGGCAGTTTATCCCCTATGTCTCACTTTCTTCATCTGTAAATGGAGAATATGGTAACCCCTACCCTAGCAGATGGCATTAAGGATGAAATAACAATTTAAAACATTTTGAAAATAGCACACAATGAGGGCCTCACAAATCTTAGTAATGTGCACATACTACTCAACCAGGATTATGAAAAGCAGGAAAAAACATTCACTTATAACAGATACACAAATGTTTCAATATACTTCATAAAATCAACCATATATCAAAGTTATTACATTAAATATGACCTATAAAAGCATCTTCAATAACAGAACTTGAAAAAGGACACAGACACACTCAGACACACATGAAACTAAAAATCCTAACTGTAACTCTAAAGAATAACTGAAAAAATTATTTGAACATGTTATTAATTTACAAAATAAAACAACAATCTGAATAAACTGAGAAGATGAGAAGAACACTTCTTCCAGTTGCTTCTCTCAGCTGAAACATGGTACCCCTAAAAATCTAAAATAAGGATTCTGAGAATCTGTTAATGTTACTAAGTCAGTTAATAACTTATTTTAATTCTCTTGACTTTCAAATAATAGCTTTAAGTTGTAATTAAAAAGTATGTTATAAATGCAAAATGGTCAAATTAATTTAAAAATGTAAAAGTGAGCCATGATATCTAAATTAAATATCAACATAAGTAATTTATATAAACTCTTTCATGATTATTATTTTTACTACCTTTATAATAATTTGTTAAATACAGTCCTCCTGATCTTACTGTAAATACCCAACTACTTTGTAACTATCACTCTAGGCTTGTTAGAATAAGCATACTCTTTGAACAAATTCCTACATATAGAATTTTTGTATGGAATTATTAAAAAATATATATATCTGATTTCTCAACATATACTACATGGTAAAGTATGTCATCTTCTCTATTCTTTGGCTCAAAGTTTCATTGGTTTCAGTGGTCTTCTTCCCAATTTCTACTCAGTCACTCCACTATCTGAAATCTCTCCCCTGTAATGTCTAGAAATTTAAGTTTTCTGATTGTTGCATAGATTTCTGAAATGCTACACATTTTCTAGTTGCAGCTCTATTATCTCTTATGAAAATATCCTTCAAAAGAGACTACTTATCTGATTCTTCTATATACCAGGACAATGAGAACACAGAGTTAAAAATACTACAAAATGAATGGTTGTATATGTCTGTTGTATTATACTTACACATACATATACATACATGCTTGAAATAAGCCAAAGCTAAGTTTAACAAATATGAGTCAAAATAGGCCTTATTATTATTTGGGTTGAAATGGAATCCTATTTTCCCATTGTGAACCAATATCTTTATAATTGTAATAATTGACTCTGGTGGGAATAGTACAGATTTTTTAAAAATATCAATTACTGCAGGAAGACTGAATCTTGTGATGAAAGATACCTATGCCTATTTTTTCTAGATACAGAAAAAATAGTATGTTAGATTATCTTCTTGGTAAATTACCACTATGGTAAAGTAAGTTTGGTCACTATGTTACCTGTATTGGTGTTCATTCATCTCTGAGCAAGTGATTTCTGAGACCTTGACTGGTACACATCCTAAATCTTTCTCTGAAGATATAGAACATGTGCCTAAAAACAGAATGGTCAATATTAATATATATTTACAAGGAGAAAACAGCATGACTAAATGTCCTCAAAGGAAAGAAAAAGAGGAGCAGTATACAATGCCAATTTGAAAAATGCATTCAAGGTTTTACTCTGTAAATGCATTCCTCATTTTGGGCAGAATGTAAATCTTATTCAGTGTTTATTTTTTAGCATAGGTCTCAACAGTTAACACATGGCAATTAATCATTTTTTTTCAGATTTTTATTTATTTATTTGACAGAGAAAGATCACAAGTAGGCAGAGAGGCAGGCAGAGAGAGAGGGGGAAGCAGGCTCCCCGCTGAGCAGAGAGCCTGATGTGGGGCTCGGTCCCAGGACCCTGAGATCATGACCTGAGCTGAAGACAGAGGCTTTAACCCACTGAGCCACCCAGGCGCCCTGGCAATTAATCTTTAAAACAATATCAAACGAAAGAATAGATGTATCAGCTTCAATGTTCACTAAGCAATAGGTCCTATGGCAAGGAAAATGCAATATTATCTTTACTTACATTGTCCTACAATACATTGTACTATATATAATATACCATCTATAAAGTATAATCTGTACCCTAAAATCTATATTTATATCTCTATATCTCTATATATCTATATCTATCTATCTATCTATCTATATATATATATATTTAAAGAGAAAGAGAAGGGACAGAAGAGGGGAGAGAGAGAATCTTAATTAGGCTCTATGCCCAGCATGCATCCTGATGTGGGACTTCATATTACAACCCCGAGATCATGAACCAAACCAAAATCAAGTGTCAGATGCCTAACGGACTGAGGCACTCTGGCACTCATGAAATCTGTGTTATATGTATAGTGCATATTATACTAGATTTCAAGCACTTTATGTGATTACTATTTTTTAAAGATTTAGTTATTTGTGGGGGGGGCATGAATGGGGGAAGGGGCAGAGGAAGAGAGAGAATATCCAGTAGACTCCTTAAAGAGCACAGAGACCAATACGGGACTCAAACCCAAGACCTGGAGATCATGACCTGGGCTGAAATCAAGAGTCTGATGCTCTGACTGAATCACCCAGAGCCCATATTAAGAAATATATTACCCAAAGATACCTTATTTCATATCTTTTTAAAAGATTTATTTGAGAAAGAGGGATAACATGAGCACACATGAACAGAGGTAGGGGGACAGCAGCAGAAGGAGAAGCAAACCCTCTTCTGTGCAGGGAGCCCAACATAGGGCTCGATCCCAGGACCCTCATGCCTTGAGCTGAACGGAAGGCAGACTCTTAAACAACTGAGCCACCCAGGTGACCCATGAGCTACTTTAAATTAAGTATTCTAGAGAGGAATACAATATATCATACTTAACAAATTTTATCTATCTTTCACATTTAGTAAATTAGGAAATATCACCTAAACACACTTAATCTTTTATCATGCAATACTGTTTCTCTAGGTTGCCTACCAATATGTTACATATGTTTTTTTTTTCTTTTTACATTGATTCTTCAACTGAAAATATAAGCATATGTAGAATGTATTGTGAGATACTGCTTGGTGCACAAGTAGGGATTTGAAATAACTACATCTATGTAGGGTGATTTTCCCACTTCTCTCTCTCAGTCCTCTAGGTCTTTACCTCCATTTTCCCCCTCATATCTACTCAATTCTGAGATTTCAGCTGATTTTCACGAAGACACATTGGCCATATATAAACTTTAGTCTTAAAAAAAAAATGTTTATTTGAGAGAAAGGGGCACAGGGAAAGAGTGTTTTTGTTTTGTTTTAAGATTTCATTTATTTATTTGAGGAGAGAGAGTGAGTGAATGAGAGAGAGAGCACAAGCCAGCACATAAGCCAGGGGGTGAGGCTGAGGGAGAAACAGACTCCCCATGAGCAGGGAGCCTTATATGGGGCTCGATCCCAGGACCCTGGGACCATGACCTGGGCCAAAAGCAGAGGCTTAACCGAACTGAGCCGCACAGGGAAAGAATGTCTTCGGCAGACTCTGATGTGCTCAACAGAGAGCCTGACTTGTGGCTGGATCTCACATCCCCAGATTACAACCTGAGCCTAACCAAGGGTTGAGCACTTAACTGACTATGCCACCCAGGTGCGCCTACACTTACATAAACTTTTGAAAGTCTTTGCTAGTAATAGTGTTGTTATAACTCTCAGTCAACTTTTTGTAAGATATAATAATATTAATCACATGGTTAAATTAAAAAGAAAAAACCACTTTTATTAATAATGATGTGTTATGTGTCAATTTAATGTTTATTTAGGTTTACATAAGGCAAGCAGAAATCTGTTTTGAGGGTCTGACGTATAAAAGATAATTTTGAAAAGCAAGAAGAATTTCATTCTAATGTTCTGTATTTTTGTATACCAATATGTTGGGACAGAAATTCTGGTATGCACATACTAAGAATTTTTAGGGACATGAGATAAGTTGAAATGTGTGAGATGTTGCAAGTGTGATTAAGGGGCCCCTGAGTGCCTCAGTCAGTTAAGCAGCCAACTCTTGATTTCGGCTTAGGTCATGATCTCAGGGTCCTGGGATCAAGCCCCATTTTGGGCTTAGGTATTAGTGAGGAGTCTGCTTCAAGATTCTCTCTGTCCCTCTGCCCCCTCCTCCTGCTCCCTCTCTGTCAAATAAGTCTTTAAAAAGAAAGGTGAGAAGGATGGAAGGAAGGAAGGAAGGAAGGAAGGAAGGAAGGAAGGAAAGGGAAAGGGAAGGAAAGGAAAAGAGTAAAGAAAGAAGGAAGGAAAGAAAGATAATCTTTGGCATTTAATTTATCATGTGTTTGGATTATGTTTCTTTTCTTTTTTTTTTTTTTTTAAAGATTTTATTTATTTATTTTACAGAGATAGATCACGAGTAGGCAGAGAGGCAGGCAGGGAGAGGAGGAAGCAGGCTCCCTGCTGAGCAGAGAGCCTGACGCGGGACTCGATCCCAGACCCTGAGATCATGACCTGAGCCGAAGGCAGCAGCTTAACCCACTGAGCCACCCAGGCGCCCCTGGATTATGTTTCTTAAACTGTTTTTTTTAATATATTTTATATAAAATATATTTTTATATTTTATTTTATATTTTATGTTTCTTAAACTGTTTTATTTTTTCTCTAACCTTTTCCTTTGCACATATTTCATTAGACAAATGATGTGCTATCCAGAGTAATCCCAAGAATATATCATTTCCATGGAATTTCATGAAGTTGATTTTTTTTTCCCTGAAGGACTCATCACTCTTTATTGATGTAAGCAATTAAGTAAATGGGGAAAAAATGTTAAGTCTTCCAGGCTGAAAAATTCCAAATAATGGAATAATCCATCCTCAAGAAATAAAAGCAAAACCTCCATTCACTGCCTTAGTGTTAGCTGCACTTGGTGACTTTCTCCCAAAGAATGCAGTATGGAGAAAGGGAAAGAAGAATACCTCTACAGGAAAGAAGCCTGACAAGCAATCCATCCAGGTAATCTAGGTCAACATGAACTTTAATAAATCATGTTAGAGTAGTACCCCTTGATATTATATGATAAAGAGATGCTTTATCCCCATGATATTGTTCAATATTCTTCTAGAAAAGTTGCTGGTACCTAACTTTGGAGAAAACCTATCACAGTTATTTGTCTACCATAATTTACATATGTCCCACATGCAGCGTATACCTATTTTCTCCAAGTCTCTCAAAGTATCATTTTATTTTTTTCATTATCATTTAAAGGTATCAAAAAAGTATCACTTAATCACAATCTCAGGATCTCATCACCCAAATCATACCACCTAATTATGAGAAAAACATCATACCAGTCCTAACAGAGAGGCATCCTAGGATATACCTAGCCAGTGCTCAAAATGGTCAAGGTCAACTGGAACAAGGAAAATCTGAGAAAATGTTACACTCAAGAGGAGTCTAAGGAGACATTAGAACTTAATGTAATGTGATATCTTGGAACAGAAATTTGAGTGGAATATGGACTTTAGTTGAAAATAGTGATCAAACTTGACTATAATAAATGTATCTTACAAGATGCTAATAATGGAGAACTGCATTTAGGGTATGTGCGAACTCTTTTTCAAGTTCTGTAAGTCTAAAAGTGTTCTAAAAAAGTGAATGGGACTGATCTGGTAATTTTCAGATATTAGTAACTTTCTCAGGCAGGACTGAAATGTTAATTGATAAAACAAATACATACAATGAAGAAGAGAGGATGATACTGTGAATTAGATGAAAACAAAGATCATATTCATAATAAGTTTTAGAGGGTTTCTCCATAGTGGTTAAAATTATAATATTTTTTATTCTAATTGGAATACATTTTCTTCTGGATAAGGAAAGAGAAAATGGCTTAATCCATGTTTTAATATAGCTCACCTGTCTGAAATATAACATATGCATACATTTATTGAATTATGGAACTCTAAAAAGTTTAGCAGCTAGTGTGCTCTATATGTATTCTATTGAATAAATATGACAATATGTTCCACAAATGGATGGTCACAGGATAAACTGCTGGTGGCCAACTTTGAAGAAAATCTACCAGTTCTTTGCCTATTTGTAATTTACATATGTCCCACATGCAAAATATACTTACATTATGTGAGACTGCCAAAGTATCATTTAATCACAGTATCAGGATCTCATCATCCAAATTAGATATAGATATGGATAAGGCTCCTAGGAGCCCTTCCTCTTGATCTGGAGGCCTGTCAATTAAGACTAAATTAAATGTCTACCTACCCAATATACAATGATCAACTGAGAATATGAATATTACATCAGAAAGACATTTTAAAGAGAAAATAAAGAAGCTCATAGGATCATTGGTTGATAACAGTTCTAAAATGCAGCCAGGATCATGTTTCCCCAATTCTGAGAACAAAGAATATTCCTTTAGTAGTGTTGTATTCTGACCTCTGACTGGGAACTTAATTCAGTTTTCTCCAAGGCTCTTGGTTTTGCCCCCTGTTCTCTAGATTTAGATTTTTGTATCACCATTCTTTTCTGTTAGAAATTGTCTAACCTATAGATAAGGACCCATTTTTAACTAACTGTATATATGCAAGCTGACAGTGCAATTCTCATGTTTACCTAATACTTTGTGGACTTTGAATGAATGTTATCTGGGTTTAAACAAAAGTAGTATACAATGATAAAATCTTAGACATATTCCCTCCAAAATAAAAAATAAAACATGGATGTCTCTATAATAGCATTATTTAATATTAGACCCTCAAAAAAGTTTATAATTTTAAAGTGTGGGATCTACAGAAAGAAACCTAATCTCCAGAATTTTTCTATGCACATTTTCCTTTCCTTATTGAGGCAAAAGTCCTTTGGGGAAGATCAACACCACTGCCCTTGACAATTTATGCTGAGAATTTTCCTATTCCCACTCCCAACCCTGGAAACCTAATGTGCTTAGCAATCCTATTTTTGCCAAACTCTTTCAGTTTCCCTAGCAAACCAAGACAGCAAAGTATCACAAATTGTGTGGCCTAAACAACAGAAATATATTGTCACAGTTCTGGAGTAAGAAATCTGTGATCAAGGGTTAGTTTCTTCTCAGAGCTTTAAGGGACAATCTGTTCTAGGTCTCTCTCCTAGCTTCTGGGGGTTGAATATCCATCTTTGGGTCCCCTTGGGTCCTGTATCACCCTGATCACTGCCTCCATCTTCACGTGGAATTCTACCTTGTGTGTGCATGCATCCAAATTTCTTCCTTTTTATCAAAATACAAGTCGGATTGGATTAGGGGCCAACCCTACTCCAGTATGACCTTATCTTAATTACATCTGCACAAATAAGGCCACATTTTAAGGCACAGGAGACAGAGTGAGAAACAGAGTTTCCTACCACATATTGCTAGCCTGGGAAAAGATCAAAATTCAAAGTATGGGTTCCACTGAATATATATTTTTGCCCCATTACAAAGTCAAAAAATGGTCAGTTGAACCATTTTAAATCAGGACTGTGTGTGTGTGTGTGTTTAAGAAAAAAAAGGTTTAATGAATTATCTCTAAACTGGTCAGAATAAATATAACAAGATGAATAGTAGCATTAATAACTGAGAAGGGAAAGGTTTTGAAGTATGCTGAGTTAGGTAGGTTTCAAAAGCTTAGCTTTGAAAGCATAAAATCAGAGAATCTAAGGTTCTGCTTTCTTAAAGACTATGGGTATATCTTGTTAGAAAGCTAACTATTTCATTATTCTATCCGGAAGGATCATGTCCACAGGCACAAAGGCTTCTTGCTGCATCAGAATCAGCAAAATTCTTTCCCAGACATTGGAGAAATCCACTCAGTAACTGGCTTCTCTGCTCTGTGTTCCAAAGCATGAGTGAAATAAGTCAAGCAGAGAGAGTCAATTATCATATGGTTTCACTTACTTGTGGATCAAATTCACTTAAATCTTACCTAAACTCAGTCCTTTCTTCCAAAAATCCAACATAATCTGTTTTATTTAGGAAGGATGAGTTTTCATGTTGGTTTCTCTGAATGAATAAGAATTTTGAAATCATGGGCACATGGGTGGCTCAGTGGGTTAGACCTCTGCCTTTGGCTCAGGTCATCAGGGTCCTGTGATTGAGCGCCACACTGGGTTCTCTGCTCAGTGGGGAGCCTGCTTCCCCCTCTCTCTGCCTGCCTCTCTGCCTACTTGTGATCTCTGTCTGTTCAAATAAATAAATAAAATCTTAAGGAAAAAGAATTTTGAATTCAATTTCTAAGTTTGGATTTGAGTTAAGTGTGATGTTCTTAAACATGTTCTCAATACTTTGTTACACATCCAATTGGAGACTTAAACAATTAGATATGAATCTTGTGTATAAATTTATGTCATTAAAGTATGATTGGCATTGAAAGACAAGGGTCTAGCTAAGTAAAACTATAGAATGAATTTTGATAGTAGATGAGGATAGTGACTGAGTTCTGATCATTCTGAAAGGCACACACTGAATATAGAAAAGGAGATCTAAACAGAGCAAACTGTGTTAGAAGTAGAACAGGATGGTTTCCTCTTACAGAAGAAACTATTTCAAGAAGCAAGAAAGGTTTGTGCTGCTGATATGTTGCTTGAGATGGTCATTAGAGGAGCTCCTGGGTGGCTCAGTGGGTTAAGCGTCTGCCTTCAGCTCAGGTCATGATCTCAGGGTCCTGGGATTGAGCCTTGCATTGGGCTCTCTGCTCAATGGGTAATCTACTTCCCCCTCTCTCTCTGCCTCCTGTTCTGCCTACTTATGATCTCTCTCCTTCTGTCAAATAGATAAATAAAATCTTAAAAATAAAAAAGATGATTATTAGAAGCATTGATCACTGGGGACTTTGGCAATTGAAATCCAAGTACTGTTGAAGAGATAATAATAGTGAAGGATAATAATAGAACAGAGACATTTAATCTAGTGTAACAGAAGGGAAGACAAAGAACATAGGTATAGATGCAGATGCGTTAACGGCTTTTGTTACAAGCCAACTTTCTTCTGATTATTTTTTCTTTTCTTGTGAAATAAGGAGCAAAGTCATTTGCTTAGAACAGAAAGTGGGGAAAAGGTTTTGAAGACTTGAGAGAAATGGTAAAATCGTGTCACAGCTTTACAGCAGTAGAAAACTGAGTAGGGAAATAGGCGAAGCAATGCTTAGGCCCAATTTCAGATGTAACGTCCTCAAGTGAAAATAACATGCAGTTAGAAAAATTCTAAACTTTTCTCCAATCATCTTCCCTCTGTGGCTGAAAAACAACAACAACAAAATGGAGAGTAAGGATTAATTGGTGTTTGTTTCTTTCCTAGGAAGGCAAGAAAGTGGAGAGAATGTTAGCAGGTTCATTCCAGTGATTGTGGAATCTAAATCAGGTAAAATGGGAAAGGGAGATAAAGAGCACTGTGAAAGTTGGGTTAAAAATCTTAAATGTTTGTGGTCTTTGAGATGAAAATAAGCTGCAGTAAGTGAGCTCAAAACATAGAAAGTGGTAATAACAAAAGATGAGGCTTAAAATTCAGTACTGTAAAGGTGATGTGGTTACTGCTACTGATCAAGTCTTGGGCATGACAATAGGAGTCATGGACCCGAGTAGGTGAGAGGAAAGATCACTGAAGACTTAAAACTCAAGAATTCAAAGGCCAGGGTTTGGGGCTGAATGTTTTGCATTTGTTTATGTGAGGTTTATATTTGGATTTATATTATCAAATATTTCTTAAAATTGTAGTTTCTCAACTAAACTTAAAGAGTAAATGGTTTATAATAATCAACATTCCTAGGGAGTCAATTTTCAGTTGATCTCTTTGATTAGTCATTGCTTCTTTCAATGTAACTATGTTTTAGTTGATATAAGTCTCGGACAATCATTTATTGTTGCTGAAAATAAACTGCAACTGATTCAAAGCAGAAATAGGACTCTTTTTATGGACATTTCTGAATTTCACAATATTCTTAAGGTTCTTATTTCCTGTTTAAATGTCAAAGCTGGATTCTTTTTGTAAAACTTCACAAAAAATTTATTTAAATTGATGAATAATTAACATTTGTCATACCATGCTGGCAGGTGTTCTTTTGACACAGAGGCTTAAAGGCTTTATTCTTCTTTTCCCATTAGCATATGGTCTACATTATAAGCGACATTTGATGGCCCAGATGTGAAAAGTTTATGGTAGGTGTTTCTCATAAATGTCTACTATGTCTCCTGAATTCTCAAGGCTATTGTTTCAACTGTAATTGATGAACAAATAATTAATGAAGAAACTTAACCCTTACCAGAAAAAATTTAAAAGTTTTGGGGGGAAACCCATAATGGGCTGTTAATATCTTATTTTAAGCACTTACTTTTACATATTTGTAAGATTTAGCCTATCTACTATGAAATCCTCTTCTTATTTGATCTGATAAAAAGATCGTAAAGAAATTCTATGGAGAACATAGCTTTAGTTTTTAAAAGAAAAGTATAAGGGAACCACTGAACTGAGAAATTCAAAAGACTTATTTTTTATATTATTTTGGTAATAACTTCTTCAAAATGTTTTTAAATTTAGAGATACTTCGATTCAAAAATACATAAACTACAGAAACTCAAATGTGTGATTCAGAAATAAGAGATTAAAAATTGACTGAAATATAAATATTGTACTGCTGAGAAATTTAACACCATTCCCTCAAAAACCTTTTAAGATTAACAATTATTCCAACAACTAATTTTAAAGTTCTCTTTTGATAGAATTTGTTTAGAAAAGTAGTATATTCCTTCAACAGATAGTTGAGCTTATATATTATCTCTGTCTATGTGTTTACACACACACACACACACACACACACACACACACACACCAGGCAGCATGCCGGGACTGGGGATACAAACTCTTCCATAAAACATTTCTCTCAAGGAGCTTAAATATAAAGCTAGACTCTTAGGGCTCTTTGTCTATAAATATGGGGTGACCGAGCGTTAGGAACTTTAACTGTAGTACCATTTTTTCCCCTGCAGCTAATGATCATCGCTGAGATTTAGTTCATACATAATTTTGAGGTTGTGGTTCAAATTACCTAGGTGGTCTGTTCTCTCTGGAAAATGATAGCCTTCTGGTAAATGCAGAATATTTCTTCATGGCATGTGCAAGAAAATCAAGACAATGGTGAAGTTCATAATGTTAATAGACTAAGTAATAGAAAAGTCTAATCAATGGCAGAATAGGATGGAACCTAGGGTGGGAGATGATGACCATTTAAAATAGTATATTAAAACTTAGTTATGGTTGAAGTTAGAATTCTGGATATAAATACTGAAAGGATACATCCAATGATAATCTCTACTGTAGAGTTTATAACATATGAGCAGCTAGCTAAAACCTAGGGCAGGGTTATACTGAAGAGATTGCCTAAGCAGATTTAGTCACCCTTTTCTGTGACCATTCTCCCCATTCCATTTCTATCATATAAAATAGCCTTTCTCTTTCAGTTCAACATTCTTATCCTCCTCAGGAGGATGGTCTCCTTTGGGGCAATCACAGATCCTTCACCAGATCCAATAGACTGTTGGAGATAATTAGTCTAGGAGTTGTACCCTGACTGAAGTGATGAGAGCATACATTGGGAAATCATGGACTGAACGATTTGGAGTTTTAAGCTGTAATATATACATCTTGTTGTTTTTGTTGTTGCTGTTGTTGTTTTCATGAAATAATTGGACAAAAAAAAAGAAGGATTTTTTTGTTTATTGTTTGTTTGTTTGTTTTTGTTAGAGAAGCATAAGTTGTGAATGCAGGAAAGAGCAGAACTGAGACTGAATTTTCTGGCTTTGTTCAATATTTTTCTGGTGTTAGGCCGCATTTTATTGCTCAAGCACCCTACATCTCAAAGCTAGTTATGGTTGTCTTCCCTTCTATCTATAATAAAAGAACCCTAAATAAAAGGAAAACGAAATGCCTAGAAAAAAACACTAATTTGTAGATATTCAGCAAGTATTTGCTGAAATGAACAAAACTCCTAGAATTTCCAAGGCAATTGGAAAAAAAATCAATAAATTTGAAAAACAAAAAATTCATATAATTTAATATTTTCTATAGAAATTATGAATTGATTATAGGAAAAACACAGTTGATCTGTTTAATATTAATTTCATCTGATCTTCAGAAAGGACACTTATTTAAAAATAAAGTAAAAGTAAGGAATCTCTAATAAGTCATGATGAATTCTTTCCATTAACTTACAGGAATACCTGCCAGAGTCCCTAGTAATAGTTTCTATATACTTGAAACAAACTTTTTGTCTCACAAAAGGCAAAAAGCCAAATGAAATAGGTTTGTTTGCCTTTTTTTTTTTTGATACTCTAATCTCAGATTTTACCTCTGACATCAGACCTTGCAGACAAGGCAGCCATAGCCCCTCCTTCCTAGGAAATGCTACAAGATAGCAATTGATCTAGATAGATCTAGACATAGAATTATTAAGTACATTTGATGGCATCACAAGATTATGTAGGGAAATCTGATGCCCTGGCATTTGGGATCTTTATTTGAGTACAAGGAATGAATTTTGCCGTACATTTTATTTTGGACAAGAGGCTTGCAAATGAGCATGTACTAGTCTGCCATAAGATATATGCTATGAACTGAACTTTGTCCTCCCAAAATTCACATTTGTGTGTATTTGGAGACAGGAATTTTAGGGAGGTAATTAAAGCTGAAATTAGGTCATAGGGTAAGGCTGATGTCTTTACAAGAGGAAAAGACCTATGTGGTATTTCTCTTGTGCGCGCTCGCTCTCGCTCTCTCTCTCGTTCTTGCTCTGTGTGTCTCTCACACACAGAAAAGTCCAAGTGAGGACAAAAAGCAAACAGGTAGCTGTCTACAGGCCAGGAAGAGAGGCCTCACCAAAGACTAATATTGATGCAACTTTAATACTGGATTTCTAGACTTCTGAATCATAAAACACAAAATTTTGCTGTTAAAAAGGTATACAGACATCTCATATACTTTCCTTCCCCACACAAGAATAGCCTCTCATATTCACCAAATGGTACCTTTTTTTTTTTTTTTTTTTAACCAAGTTTGGGCCTGCATTAACACATTGTAATCATCTAGATTATATGAGAGGCTATTTTGTGGAGTAAGAAGATATATGTGAAATCTCTATATTTTCTTTTAAGCATGTTATAAACCCATAACTGTTCAAGATAAGTCTTTAAAAATAGTTTTAGAAAATAATGATAACATTGGCACAAAGTCTATTCTTGCTCTCTTTTTAATGTCATTACTTTTTCTGATATTTCCTAATCCTTTGCAATTCTCTGTGACCTTCTAAACTCATTATCAAGTCCTGGAATCCTGGCAATATAGGTAACAGAACAGCTGGTATTTGTTTTTTTTCCCTTTCAACTTATCCTCTCAATCTTTCCCCATGAACTTTAAGTTCATTTGCATATTATAACTGCATTGCTTGAAATAAATTATTCAAATTAATTTAAAATATGGAGGATAGCACAATAACATATTAAATTAGCAGTCCTAAACTTGATCAAATATATCTTCTCTTTCAACAGTTTAAAGACTAAATGGGAGAAATGGTTATATAAAGAAAAAAAAATTCCAAAACAAGGACTTAAAACTGAACCTTTTTGAATATTTGAAGCAATAATACTAAGGGTATGAAAACTCAGAAGAAAAACCTCATGGTATTTATAAAGAAATCTAAGTCTTAAAAAAAAAAAAAAAAAGAAAAGAAATGTAAGTCCCCATCACACCATGTACAACCCAGTTTCTTGTTAGATTATTCTAATAAAATTAGAGGCAAAGATATTTTAATTGGTTATGTATTAAAAGAGCCAAAGGGAAAAGTAAAAAAAGAAAAAATATTACTTGTTTTGACCATCTACCTGGAGGAAAACGAAAAATATCCAAGGACTTAATTTATTTAAAGTAAACATTTTATATATTTTGTAACAGCTTATTTTTAAACTACCATGAGAAAAAGTTAAGATAAAATACTTTAAAAAGTTAAACTGAACTTGTTTTGAGTCTTTACAAGGCTTAGATCTCTAGTGGTTCTTCTTACCTAAATATATTTAAGGGTCATATAAAAGTGATTTTATTTTTTCTTATTTTTTAATCTGTATTGACTAAGAAAATTACAAAGCCTTAATCAAATTATTAATATACCATGGGACCTACATTGTGAGACAGTAACTGGAACAGTTACACATTTCTTCCATATTGCTTCATGATTTTTCTGAATATTAAACAAAAACAAAACTATCAGGATAGTTCTAGTCTGCAGTTCAAGATGTAAGAAGATTGGAAGTTGTAAAAAGCTGAATAAAGTGAAAAAACCTTATTCTTATAGGATCCATATGGGAGGGGAGAAGACTACTCCCAGGACTGGTGAAACAGACAAATGAGCAAAGGGAACCACAACTTATAAGCGCAGAGATCAGTAGAACTCCTCCTGGAACCAGTGTGATGATAGTAAATCTCAACTCTAAGTGATTAATTGTTTGAAGCTCGTGCAGACAATTCTGAGATCTAAAATTCTAGGGCCAAGAGAGTAGGGAAATATTTAAAGAGGGTGCACAAAAAGACCACCAACCTAGAATTCTATACCCTGTGAAATTATGCTTCAAAAGTGAAGGGGAGAAAAAAGGCTTTAGGTACAAATTGAGGAAATTTTTTGCACTTAAGCAGTCACATTAAAAACTACATTCTCTAAAGAAAAGGAAAATAATATAGGTCAGAAACTTGGATTTACATAAAGAAATGAAAAAAATCCTGAAAAATAAATGAAGGTAATGTAAAGACTCATTTTTTTCTATCTTAGTTGACCTAACGGATAACAGTTTGTTTAAAGTTATAGCAACCTTTTATCTGATAATGTATGCTTATGTAATTAATGTATTTGTTCCTGAATGTTCAGATATAAAGGAAAATAATGACAGCAGTGATCAAAGGAAGGGAGAAAAGAATTTGGATTATTTGGTTACTGTAGTCACTCTACATATGAAGTAGTATACTGTAATTTGAAAGTGAACTTGGATTAGTTGTAAATGTACACAGCAAACTTTAGAGCAACCACTAAAAACAGTAACAAGAGAAATATAACTGATATATGGGAGAGAAAGTGGGGAGATTAAAAACACAAAAGAATAGTGAAAGATAAAAATAGGAACAAAGGACAATGGCAACAGGAACAAATAGAAGATATGAATCCATCTATATCAATAATCACTTTAAACACCAATGTTCTGAATGCACCAAGACAATAGTCAGATTATATTTTAAAAAATGAGTCAACTATAGGTTGTCTGAAGAAATGGGCTTTAAATACAAAGACATGCAGGTTAAAATAAATGGAGAAAAATATGCCATGCTAACACTAGTAAAATTTTCTTTAAAAATTCCAGCACTAGTTGTATTAATTTCAGATGGAAAAGACCTAGAAGGAAAGTTAAGAGGATAAAGGATATTCCACAATGATAAAGAGATCAATTCTCCTAGAAGACAGAACAATTCTTAATGTGTACACACCTAGCAGAGCATCATACTGCATGAAGCAAAAATTGATTAAACTGCAAGAAGACATAGACAAGCCCTTTATCATAGGTGGAGACTTCAACACTCCTTTTTCAGAAACACAGAAAAAAATTTTTCTGCTAGCAGGCAGAAAAATCAGTGAGGACATAATTGAATTAAAACACCATAAATCAAATGAATGTAAATGACATCTGTAAACTACTTCATCCATTAATAGCAAAACACACATTCTTCTCAGTTCACAAGACACACTTACAAGATAGACCACATTTCAGAAGGTAAGCTGGTGCAGCCATTCTGGAAAACAGTATGGAGTTTCCTCAAAAAATTGAAAATACATCTACCCTATGACCCAGCAATCATACTATGGCGTATTTACCCTAAAGATACAAATGTAGTGATCCAAAGGGGCACGTGCACCCAAATGTTTATAGCAGCAATGCACAATAGCCAAACTATGGAAATAGCCTAGATGCCCATCAACAGATGAATGGATAAAGAAATGGTATACACACACACACACACACACAGAGTGGAATACTGTGCAATCATCAAAAACCCCTGAAATCTTGCTTTTTGCAATGATGTGGATGGAACTAGAGGGAATTACACTGAGCAAAATAAGTCAGTCAGAGAAAAACAATTATCATATGATCTCTCTGATATGAGGAATTTGAAAGGAAGGATGGGGGTTTGTAAGGGAAAGGGAGGGAAAAATGAAACACAATGGGACCAGGGAGGGAGACAAACCATTAGAGACTCATAATTTCAGGAAACAAACTGAGGTTTGCAGTGGGGAGTGGATAGTGTAGCTGGGTGAGGGACAATGAGGAGGGTATGTGCTGTGAATGAGGAGGGTGAGTGCTGTGAATTGTGTAAGACTGATGATTCACAGACCTGTACCCCTGAAACAAATAATGCATTATACATTAATAAAAAAGAGAAAAAATTAAAAAGATAAAATTTCCCTTAATTAAAAAAAAGAGATAGGTTACACTTTGGCCGACAAAATAAATTTAAAATAGAAATCATATAATATATGCTCTTAGGCCAACTTAGAATTAGATTAGGAGTCATTAAAAAGAAAACTAGAATCCCAAAATACATGAAGATTAGGCAACACAATTCCTTTTTTTTTTTTTTTTAAAGATTTTATTTATTTATTTGACAGACAGAGATCACAAGTAGGCAAAGAGGCAGGCAGAGAGAGAGAGAGGAGGAAGCAGGCTCTCCACAGAGCAGACACCCAATGCGGGGCTCAATCCCAGGACCCTGGGATCATGACCTGAGCCGAAGGCAGAGGCTTTAACACACTAAGCCACCCAGGTGCCCCTAGGCAACACAATTCTAAGTAACATGTAGGTCAAAGAAGAAATCAGAAAATAGTAAAATATATTTTGAACTAAATGGTAAAAGAACACATCAAAATTTGTGGGCCATACTTAGACAAATTTATAGCATTGGATGCATATATTAGAGAAGATCTAAAATTAATAATTTAAGTTTTCATCTTAAAATCTAGAAGAGCAGATTAAACTAAGGTAAGAAGAAGAAAAAGAATTAAAGAGATCAATGACATTGGAAAACGAAAAACAATAGAGAAAAAAACCCTCCCTAAATCTTTGAAAAGATAGATAAAATCTATAAGCCTCTAGCAAGACTAACTAAATAATGATAATAATAATAATATATTTTTTTAAGTACCCAAATTACTACTGTCAGTAAGGAAACAGAGGACATTGATTGTTGTAGATCTCACGGACATTTAAAGTAATAAAGGAATGCTATAAACAAGCCTGTGCCCACAAACTTGATAACCTAGATAAAATGGGCTAATTTCTTTTTTTTTTTTTTTTTATAAACATATATTTTTATCCCCAGGGGTACAGGTCTGTGAATCACCAGGTTTACACACTTCACAGCACTCACCAAATCACATGCCCTCCCCAATGTCCATAATTTCTTTAAAGATATAAAACTTTCAAAACTCACAAGAGAAAACAACCTGACTAGGCAAATATTTACTAATGAAATTCAGTCAGTAATAATCTTCCAGAACAGAAAATAACTGGCTCAGTTGAGTTCACAATGGAATTCTACCATATCTTTAAGAAAGAAATTTTTGTACTAATTTTTTTTTAAAGATTTTATTTATTTATTTAACAAAGTGAGAAAGAGACCACAAATAGGCAGAAAGGCAGGCAGAGAGAGAGGGAGAAGAAGGCTCCCCGCTGAGCAGAGAGCCCAATGCGGGGCTCAATCCCAGGACCCTGAGATCATGACCTTAGCCAAAGGCAGAGGCTTAACCCACTGAGCCACCCAGGTGCCCCAAATTCTTATTAATCTTTTTCAGATAGTAGGATTTAAGAGGGATTTCCTGTTCTAGGAGGCCAATATTACTCTAATACCAAACCCACAAAAAGACATTACAAAAGGAACTACAGGCCAGTTTCTTTCATGCATGCAAAATTTTGAACATACACATTCTCTACAAAATATTATCAAAACTAATTCAACAGTTTACAAGAATTACACACCAGGATCATGTGATATTTAACCCCAATATGCAAATCTTGTTCACTTTTGAAAATTAATGTAATCATCCCATCAACAAGATAAAATGTGGGAGGCCGCAATAAGTCTTGCAACGTGGACCAAACGAGGCCCTGACTTGTGCCTCCTTTAAAGTCTGAAAACCTAACAGAAGGTTTAGGATGGGAAAAGTTGAGTAGTACTGAGAAAGGGTCTGTGCTATGTGTTGTGTGCTTGCCTACGTGACTTCCCACACACTTGCTAAACAAATGAGAACTATTCGGTTGGGGTCAAAAGTTCATTGCTGGTCCTTGCTGCCCTAATACTGCTCATAAGTTACTTTTAGGTTTGCTGTATCAATACAGAACAATTGTACTAGCATCAGCTGTTGGGCGTCAAGAGGTCTGCTTATAGTTAAATGTGAAACTTATTATGGGAACTTGTGGTTGTTTAACTAGACACAGGTGTATTGCTTCTCCTATTACTATATATATGGCCTTAATGCTTTGAATAAACTTAGCACTGTTGGACGTCCTCCTCGGTGTTCCTCCTGCCCCCATCTCTTTGTCTCTTTACTTTTTTTCTTCATCCTCTTACCCTCACGTTCTTGGTCGATTTGTCATGCCAGCCATGACAATAAAAATTTTAAAAAATGATTGTATCAATTGATACAGAAAAAGCATTTGACAAAAATCCAACATGCACACATAATAAAAATTCTCAGTGAACTAGTAATACTGAAGAACTTCCTCAACTTGAAGAATGTCTATAAAAAACCTACAGCTAACATCTGACCTGTTGAGAAACTTAAGGCTTTCCCAGATTCTCAGATACAAGGCAAATATGTCCTCTCCCAACATCACTTTCAATAACATACTAGAAAGTATTAGTTAATAAAGTAAGACACAAAGAGGGGTACAAAATGCATATACATTGAGAAGGAAGGACCTAGAAACATCTTTGCCTCAGATTACTTTTTTTTGTTTGTCTCTGTAGAAAATCTGAACCAACAAATAAACTCCTGGAACTGATAAGCAACTATGGCAAGGTTATAGGATACAAAATTAATATATAAAAGTCAAACACTTTCCTATATACCGGCATGGAACTAGTATAATTAGTAATTAAAAGACCCATTATTATTTACAATAGCGAAACCAAAAATGAAGTACTTATGTATAAATCTAACAAAATATGTACAAAATCTACTTGACAAAAGCTCTACAACTCTGATGAATGAAGAACTAAATAAATGGCGAGCTATTCCATATCCATTGATAAAAATCATCAATCTTGTCAAGATGTCTGTTCTTCCCAAATTAACCTACAGTTAATGCAGTTAATGTGATCTCAATCACAATCCAGCAAGTTATCTTTTTATATTGATAAACTAATTCTATATTTAATATATAAATATATATTTATATCTAAATTTATATATATTAATATTTATATATAATATTATTTATATTTTTATATAAATATATAGTTAATCTCCATGGAACAGCGCAGAGAGCTCACAACTAGACTTCCATAAATACAGCTACTGATCTTTGACAAAGGAGCAAAAACAATACAGTCTTTTCAATAAATAGTATTGGAACAAGCAGACACCCATATGCCAAGAAAAATGAACCCTTACACCCTTCACAAGAATTAATTCACTATAGATTTGATCATAATCTTAAATGCAAAATACAAAATTACAAAACTCTTAGAATAAAACACAGGAGAAAACCTTGCATGCAATAACATTTTAGATGCAACATCAAAGTCATGACTCTTAAAATACTTGATAAGCTGGACTTCATTAAAATTTAAACTTTTATTCTGTAAAAGACAACGATAAGAGAATTAGAAACCAAGGCAAAGACTGGGAATCAATATTTGCAAAAGACATACCTGATAAAGGATCATTAGTCTAAATATATTGAGAACTATTAAAACAACCACCTGATTTAGAATAGAGCCCCAAAACCTCAGCAGACACTTCACCAAAGATTACATAGATAGCAAATAAGCATACAAAAGAATGATCTACTTGTACCTACTTCTGAAGTTATCAGGAAAATGAAAATTAAGACAATAATAATTTATCACTCACTGAAAATTTATAGAATGACAAAATCTGGAAAACTGACAACACCAAACACTGGAGAGAATGTGGAGCAATAGGAACTCTCTACAATTTTACTATTCTTTGCTGGTGGGAATATGAGAGTTTGGCAGTTTCTTACATGACTAGACATACCTTCATCATATGATCCAGCAAATGTGTTCCTTGGTATTTCCCAAAGGATTGAAAATTTATGTCCACACGCAAACCTGGGCACGTATGTTTATACCAGCTTTATTCACAATTGTCAAAACTTAGAAGCAACAAAGATGTCCTTCAGTAAGTGAATGGATAAAAAAACTGAAACATCCAAGCAATGGAATATTATTTAGCACTAAAAAGAAATGAACTCTCAAGTCATAAAAAGACATGGAGAAACATTTAATACATGTTAAGTGAAAGAAGCTAAGCTGAAAATTCTATATGCATTGTATAATTCCAATTATAGGACATTCTGCTGCCACAGTATTACCTTTTCCAGTAAAAAGATTGTGATTGCCAGCAGTTGTGAGAGCTCTGAGTAGGTAAAGCAGAATATTTTCAGAGCAGTGAAGCTACTCTGTATAATACTATAGCAGTAGACACAAGTGACATTATACGTGTGTCCAAATCCATAGAGTGTGTAATACCAAGAGGTAAACTATAGGTTTGGATGATTATGATGGGCCCATATAGGTTCCTCAGTTCTAACAAAGCTACACTGTGATAGGGGAGGTCATTAATGGGCGAAGCTGTGCATTTGCCGGGGAGGGGTGTACGTGGGAATTCTGTATACCCTTCTTTCAAGTTCACTGTGAATGTAAAACTGCTTTCAAAAAATAAAGTCTTAAAAATACACTGAGAGAAATGTTTTTAATTTATCTTCTCTCTGATAAACCTCTAAGTGACCATCTGATTTTTGACATGCAAAGGAGGAGTATCTTACATTTGTATGAATTTGTTGCTTATATTCACATTCAGAGGGAAAGACTGGCATGGTTTTCTGTCCCAGGAGGAAAGATTGTGTTAATTATGTGCACTTAAAATGGAAAAATATAACGTCACTTTGCCTCTGGCCTTGTTCAGCTTCTGTTTCCTTACAAATGCTTGTTGCAATATATTGACCATGAGTTCTATCTGAGGAAATGAAATCTTCTTTCCTCCCTTCCATACCTGCACTCACCCAAGTTATGAGGTATAAACATTGCATAAATTTGCAAACCAGCCAACTGTCTTTCTGAGCATGCAATTAAGTTGTAAAGCTTTTTCCTGCAGTGCCAAAGCCCAAGAGAATCTTACAGCCTTTGTGAATCCAGTGCCGAGGTTCATTTTCAAGCCAGGAGCAAAATATCTAAATTGTATTCAGCACCTGTCCTCTGAATACTGCTTACAGTTTGTGTATTTATTAGTTTTCCTTGGTTTAGAGCAGCAGGTTTACTTTCTTTCTCCGCTTTACAATCTCTCTCTTCACACTCACACAACACACACAATTGTTGTCACAAAGTCAACATGGCACATCAAAAAGTGTGGGTTACAAGACTTACCAATGGTTGATATCCTTCTATCATTGCTTTAGTTAGTGCCCCAAACTATATCTTTTGCTCTTTATGGCTATTTTCAGTTTCTGTTTTGCTACTGGTTAATTTTCTAAGGGATGTTTAATAGGTGAATATTGTTTAATAAACAGGCCTTAAAGAACTGTTGATGTATCGCTAGGTACACATAATACCCCAAATTTTCCCTTTATTTTGATTCAGTTATTTAGAACTTGCAAGTTAAATTTTCTTTTGTATCTCTGTTTTCTTATCTGTAAAATCAGTGTTGTGAGTTTGACTAAATGGGATGAATTATGTGGAGACATTAGCACAGAACATAACACACAGTAAACGGTGATCTCACCAATGCCTAGTTCTGCATAAATCCAAGCTACTAAAACATTTTAAATGCAAAGCTATACTTGTAATTAGCATGTTGTCAAAGTCAGCTTCTGAAATTACTAGAAGATGCTGGTTTAGTTCTAAAGTTACCTTAAAAATCTTGAAACTTGGAAAAAACCTGAAATGCTATATATGATTAGAATTTACCTACTGTTATCATTATTTCAACTTAATGCTGAACGGCATTTTCATTCAAAATATGTACGAATGGGTAACTTGCTTTCATATATTTCTAAAGACGCTTACCTAAAAGAAAAAAAAAAAAAACGAAATTGGATGAATTATAGATAATTCCTGTTCTTTTACTCCAAAAACACTTTTCCTGGCTGAATATGAACTTTCCCATGCTTTCAATTATTATTTTTATTAAATGACCTTGAAAGCTATATTCCCTCTTTCAATTTCAAAAGCCAAAAATGGACTAAACAGCTAAACAGACGTAGTAAAGTCAATAGGTATAAAACTGAAAAGCCATCGTCACCTCTTAAGGAACTTCATTATTATCCAGCTACTTCCACCAACAGCTCATAACCTATAGCAAACATCTGAAAGTCATGCTCAATTAAATGCCCTTCAAATTGTTGTAGCCTGGCCTCTGGATAAACGGAAGGAAACGCCACAGAAATTTTATTTGAATGTGGAGACATATGATGCCACACACACCAAAAAGGTACAAAAAGTTTTATTACTTACATAATTGGGGTCCCTGGGATAAGCAGAGCCGTCTCAAATAGGTCCATAAGGGCTGGAGAGTCAAGCAGTGTGGGGGAGGCTTTTATTGTTTTCAGGTGGTGGGCCTGAGTGAGAATTCCTGTAAGAAGGCAGGCCTACCCAGTGATCTGAATCTCCTGTAGGTGCTAACAGTGAACACTCAGGCTTCCTTAACAACTTGCTCGTATGTGGGGCACAAGAAAAGGCAAATGCGAGGGTTGAAATCTTTTTCAAAAAGAGAGTTTAGGGCGCCCGGTGGCTCAGTGGATTAAAGCCTCTGCCTTGGGCTCAGGTCATGATCCCAAGGTGGTTGGATCAAGCCCTACATCGGGCTCTCTGCTCCTTGGGGAGCCTGCTTCCTCCTCTCTCTCTCTGCCTGCCTCTCTGCCTACTTGTGATCTCCGTTTGTCAAATAAATACATAAAATCTTTAAAAAAAAGAGAGTTTAATTTTCTATTACAAACACCATCTACACAACCACCAAAATGTTCTTCCAATATTACCACTCAATTTTTCTTTGTTTCTCTTTCCTCTCCATTCTTATGACCCCCTGTTAGTTTTAAGTAGTTATCGTCTTGTCTGGATCTGTGATAGATTTCTCACTCATTAGTTTACTGTAGTCTTGTGTTTATGTTCTATCCTTTACACAGTTTCAAGAACACAGCAAAACGAACACTTTTCTCCATAACCCCTCCTCCCAAACCTTCTGTCCTTAAACAAAACTGAAGGACATCTTTACTACCACACAAGCAATCTATCAATCTATTTACTTATTTTCATCTATCAATCTAACTCTTCCATTAGGCATTTTAAACGAAAGCCATGCCTACTAATTATTGTATCATGTTAATCACCTGTTGCTGGCCGTGAAATGACAATAATAGCTGCTAAAAATTTGAACATTTGGGGATCAGGATCATGAAGATCTCAAATGTTACTGGAGGCACTTCATTCATGGAATTTGCTTTTGAGATACAAATATGTGATTTAGAATTAGAACAATGAATTAGAATTATTTCAAGTAATATAATTAAGAATTAGAGTGAATCTTAAATGATTCAAAACATGTATTTTCAATCCCTATGTAATTTAAGAAAAGTTTTTGAAATTAATAATGAACAGGTGATAAAGTATTTTACATTTATTCAATGGCTCCATAATATGTTTGGTGGGCTTCTTACTTTGCATACTCTTAAGAAATGGCTTTACCTAGAAAGCACAAAGGCATTGTCTGCTTAGAATAAAAATGTATTAATGGCTACGCTACCAATGCTGAAAATGCAATAAATATTAGCATATGAATATAAATTTGAAAACTTTAAACATGTTTTAAAATGAAAATATGCTGGGCAAAAATTATGTATATATATTTTTAAGTATGGAATGTATATGAAACTTTAGTTTGGCTGCATATACAACATTGGATTTCAAAAATATCTACATAAAAACTTCAATATTACTTCCTTATTGATTATTTTCTATTATGTTAAATGAGAGAGACTAAAATATTGCCAAACTATATAGAGCAGGTTTTTTTTTCAGTCTTCACTTATCTGACAACATTCAGTGTATTCTTAGCTTATTTAAAAAGGGTAATTAACATCACTAATAATTGAGATATATTTAATACCTAGAGAAAAATGCACATTTAGTAGCATATAATTTTGCCCTCTGATTTAAGCCTAGCTCCAAAATTGTATAGAATAAAGATTAGGAATAAGATATCTCTACCTTCATTTGTGAGTAATCAGTATGTAACATATAATAGTTAAGATAATCCAGTGATTTGATTAAAAAACTGAAGTGACTGAAAATAACTTTTAGCTATATTTTATTAATAAACCATGTGCCCTTATATAATAGAATACACTAAAAATATCAAACATCCTCAAATAATTGTGTTTATAGGCCTACTCAGTTTTATACAATGAGAAATATAATGTAATTTAAGCACAGCACAATGATCTTCATATGTATACCCATAGAGTGTTTTGTAAATTAGGAAAGTTAATTTAAATTTTTACATTTATATGTGTACAAATAATATTTATGTGCATATTTCTTCCTAGTTAAGGTAATTTTCCCAGTCTAAAAAATGTAACAAAATAAAGAGCATACTTAGCTTTCCAAAAAAATCTGAGTTTAGTAAATTAAACACAGATTATGTAATTATTATCATTAAGATATATTTATCTTGATTTCATATTTAAGCCGATTAGAGTAGTAGCATGCTTTAACAGGCATTTCTTCAAAGGGATTTTTTAAAAAATGGTGTCCACTTTGTAATTGTGGCTCCACATAGAGAACAATTTTAAGATTGTGACATACTCTATGCTTTGATAATTTATTCAATTTTCATAATTCAGAGAGAAGTGTGTAATATACTTATTTGATCTGAGACAGAGAAATAAAATAAAATTTGAAATTTGACATCACTGGTGATCATCATTGCTTTCTCCTTCCTTTCAAAGATCATCAATATTCACAAAAATGGGTTAATCCAAAGATAATGCCTCTTACTTCCCTGAAAAGGAGATGATTTCTATGAAGATGCCATTTTGCAACATATTTCAAGTTGGTGCCAAAAAAAAGAAAAGTAAAGAAAAGAAAAAAGAAAAATGACTGATTGAATTCCAACATAAAATCTCCATGTGTCATTGGGGAGGGTATGTGCTTTGGTGAGTGCTGTGAAGTGTGTAAACCTGGTGATTCACAGACCTGTACCCCTGGGGATAAAAATATATGTTTATAAAAAGTAAAAAAGTAAAAGTAAAAAAAAAAAAATCTCCATGTGTGTGACGTTAGCCAAAAATGCCTTTAGAGGTGGGAGATGACAGGCTTCTGGGGTCTTTACTCTGGGAAATATTTTTTATTGATTAGTTGATGATTCATCTGAGAAAAACTTTCCAGTCAGTTTTAAGTAAAGCACTGTCATCAAGAATGGAAGATTTGGTTACAAGGAGCAGCAGAGAATGAGAATGAATATTCAATCCTTTCTTACAACAAGGTGTACTTAAGTGGACAAAGGGAAAGCTGTCAATTGGTCAACTGAAAGATGTAGGTTTTTCAGTGGTTTTGTGGAATCCAGTGACATCCATAGTGTATTCTACATAATCTAATTTAAAAGGTTTTGATCTCAAGGATCCAAATTTACATGTAATAAGTTAATCTCATAAATACTGAGTATATATTTATGTAGCGTGTCTTTAATTGTTGGGAGATCATCCTTTCCCAGAGCAATTTTAATTGATGCTGGAATGGGTGTGATTTCAAAACCGAAGATTTTACTTCAAAAGGATGACTTCTGGCTGTCCAAAAACACCCAGACAGTGGGGTTTATACTCAAAATAGTCATTGCCACTCAATGGTGTCATGGCCACTCAAAAGGTGTCATTGCCACTAGCCCTTATCAGTTGTCAGAAATCACCACACTCCACTTGTAAATCCATCTCAGACAGCTAGTTTTCCTCATTTAGATACTGTATAAGTAGAAGTCCAAAATAATAAATAATATAATAATGTTCAGCATACCCAAACTGGTATAGCTCAAGTAAAATATATTCTGAACAGCAGAATATATTATAAAAGATTCAGTCTGAAGTACTAATCCTGTTAACTTGCAGAAGAGGAAAACTATTAGAAAAATGAACTAATTCTGGTAAGAAGGAAACTCTCCTTCCAGATCTGGATGCTGATATGGAAGGGGAAGAAGAACAGTAGCCTGTGGTGGGAAGGTTGTCTGAGAACACTCACAGCTCCACTGAACAGTGTAGAGACTGACCCCTTGTTGGAGGTCTCAATCCCTGAGGGAGGCCTGTGAGCATGAGCCCCACTGTTGCAGACCTTCTCAGCAGACAAAAGGGCTTCCGAGAACTGTTATGAACTAGGAGATGTTATGCAGGATGTTATAGCCGACCACAGATTGACCACCGGGACATGCGGTACATGCTACAAGCAACATCAGCAGCAGCAGAGGAGCAGCCGCGCACGTGCAGCAGACTGCAGATTAACCGCAAGCGCCTTTGACGTAGTGACTGAACTGGCATATAAGCAACACTGGCCCTCTGCTTGTCAGAGTGTGCTCTTGGGACACTCTCGCTCAGATCATCCTCCCGGTCGATGCACTCAAAAGGTGTGCTCCAGAGAAGGGGATCGGGCGGGAGTACCCTGGGCCCTCTCTCCCTAGCCCACGCGGCTAGAGTTGTCTGTCTTGTATTAGCTATTGTGTGGTATGCGCTAATAAACAGCTTTCGCTTTCAGTTATTGTGTGTGACCCGTTTACTTCCACCATCAGACTGGCTCACTCTCCTGGGAGCTACGTGAGCGGCAGAGAGCTCCCAATCCCCACTATAGAAAAGACTTGGAATGGATATATAAGGAATTTTCTTCATCTCACTGCACTGAGCACCAAATCCTGTAACTAATACAGATTTTAGACTCTGGGAATGATATCTGCACAATATACCTCCTTTTTTTTTTTTTTTTTCAATGAAGGTAAACATCATGTACATCTTAGCCAAACTACTTATATTTGATTACGCATAGTGAAAAATCTGGAAAGTTTAGATATATTTCACTAAGTGCCACAGTTAAAACAATAGATTTTTTTTTTTTTTTCAGAAAAGTTTATGCACAGTGTCTTTTGTCAGTACATTCACATTTTGAATTCAGTAGAACAAACTTGGTCATTCTGCAACACAAGTAAGTTTCCAGAATCTAATTTATTGTTTAGGAATGTGTATTTATATAGGTATGTTTACCTTACATCAAGATACTCTTGTGGCTATAAAAAATTAAACACTTAGTGAGACAAAATGAACTCTGATTACAGATCATGATGTTGGCATGTATGTCCAATAAAATATTTACTGGTATAAATCTCTGTAGTATTCATTTCTATTTTCCTGAGGAAAGTACGTTGTGTAGAAAAGCGTTTTAATTTTTTTACTTGCCAGAAATAGTGAAAATTTCATGAAATATCTTCTTGTATACTATAATTTAAACTCCCTTTCAAGTTTTAGTGATTTTTAAAATTTAAAATTCTAACAGTTAAGGAATTCAGTATTTCTTAAAGGAAAAAACCTTAGAATCTTGCGTTTTTATATTAACAAATCCCTGTTAAGTATTTATTGAAAATCTGTGTGTTGGCCGTGAGACTACAACTCTCTGATCTCCAAGTGCTTGCAGCATAATTGCCTGACAGCTCCCACTGCTGAGCTCAACAACCCATCATCATGTTTGCATGGAGGCCGTATTTTCCACAGGCTGCTCCCAGTCAATGACTAACTGTGTCAGAGCATTCCTGGGAGACTCAGGAATCTTCTGATGATGATTCTAATTTAAGGGCTCCCTGAGGAGTCTTCCAAGCTTTACTAACCTTTTGTTATCATTGCACTAAATGTGCTTCCTCCAACCCACCTTTTTCTTACTTCTCTCTCTCCTTCATTCAGGATCATACCTGTGTGATGGGTCCAATGGCTCTCTCAGACTTTCTCACCTCCTTTTCACAAGTTTCCTTTCACTGATGTTTCCCTAATAAATCCAAACAATTTAATCCCATATTGGTTTCTGCTTATCTAAATACCCAGATCAACATACTTACCAAATGCTAGGTAATTTGGTAAGTGCTATGAAATATAAAAATGTTAAGTCAGGGCCATTGACTTAAATCTCTTCTTTGTATCTTTTATCTCTTTTCTTAAAAATACATGGCATCTAATTAAATTATTGCTAGGGAATTTATGGTTCTAATATTCTGTGATTTTCACCTACAGGACTATTAGTAAAGAATACTATGATAGGGGTGCCTGGGTGGCTCAGTGGGTTAAAGCCTCTGCATTCAGCTCAGGTCATGGTCCCAGGGTCCTGGGATCAAGCCCCGCATCAGGCTCTCTGCACAGTGGGGAGCCTGCTTCCCTTCCTTTCTCTCTGCCTGCCTCTCTGCCTATTTGTGATCTCTCTGTCAAATAAATTAATAACATCTTTTTAAAAAAAAGAAAGAATACTGTGATAGATTAAAGATGGCCACAAATTCTTGTCACTTCTCCAGTCAGGATGTAGTATTTATTTCTCCTCTCCAAGAATCATAGATGTCCCTATAACCCATTAAACCACAGGAGGTGGAAGAAACAAAATAGCCACTTCCAGGCTACACCTTAAGAAAGATGGGTAGTTTCCATGTTCTGCATAAGCAGTTCAGCTGTCCTGCTGGAGACAACATTCAGAGTTCTATCTCATGTGGGGAGGGGAGACCCTGAAGTTTATAAGGAGTAGGTCTTGCAGTCCCACTGACATAGCCCCAGCCATCCAACTGCAACTCTCTACGACCCAACTGAGACTAGGAAGAGAACTGCACTGTTGACTCCAGCAAATCAAGAGATCCATGAGAGATATTAAAATGGTACTGTCCTAGCCACTAAGTTGTAGAATAGTTTGGTATGTTGCAATATATAACTGAGACATTATGTCTCAATATCACAATGAATAAAATTATATTCTTTTTATGAAATGTATATTTCATTTCACTTATTGACTAAATAATGTGTATAAATATAAAATCTATTTAATATATGAACATTCCCATGTATATATACATATATACATGTGTATATATGTGTATTTCTATGTACAAAATGTATGTTTAAGTGTATGTATATGAATGCATGTGTAAATTCTCTAGAGAGCTTTCAGTTACAAAGCAAGTACAGTGACTAAGATGGTAGAGATAAAAACTGTCATGGGATAAGAGAAGAGACTAGAGTAACCAGGGAAATTAGTGTAATGCTCCAGTCAGTAGACCCCTGAAAGAGGAGTAAGATCTAGATAAGGAAAAGGACAGTATGGGGAAGGGATGTATGTGAGGGACACATTCTATGTCATAGCTCTGTGTCAAGCTATGTGCAATCTAAGTAAATATAAGTAACCAAATTAAGTGAAGAGCTAAATGAAACCGAAGTTTCTTCATATAGATAGTAGTTAATAGTATTTTACTTTTAATAATACATAACTTATTATAATTATATCATGGGTTTTAACTGTAGAGTAAAATATCTTCCATCTCTATGCTTTTATTACAATTTCAGTTTTTTAATGTTTTTGTCAAGTGTTTTGACTGGATTTAAAATATATTTCAAAATTTTACATCTCAGATAGCAGCATTCCTTAATGTCAGAAGTGAAAGTCATTACACTTACATGATCATTATCTGTCGATTATGCAGAAATGTATTTTATCTTCACATTTATGGATGATATCAGAAAAACATCAAGGGTATTTTTTCCTTTTGGAAGATGTAAAAATACTGGATCACATATTCTTTTAAATTAAGCACTCCATATCTCCTTTGGAAGCCAAAGGTAGTGCAGTAGTATACTGAAGAAAAAAAATATATATTGTTCCATAACTCCATAACTTCCTAAATTCACATTCAGTCACTTTACAGTGATAGCTTTGGAATACCAAGGTGGGAGTGTTTCTACCAACGAAATTAAATTATTTAATTTTTTTTCCTTTTAATTTTGTTTTTTGTTTGTTTTCTGGAGAGTAGGTGGTTAAACATTTACTACTGCACCTGAGGGTGAGATTTGGTCCAATGTCTACATGTATAAATGTATATAATGTATACATTTAGTCCAGTGTATACAATGGTACATTGATTCACCTCAAATCAAGACTTTCTACAACTATTTTACTCACCTACACTTTGTTGTGGCCCAATTTAATCTTTGATGTGACTCTCAGAAAACACTGTTCTTATTGAGACCTGGCAATAGCTACTACTCATCTCTGCTGTATTAGCTTTGAAAACTTTAGAAGAGTCTTATCTGCTGCTGTGTTAGCTTTGAAAACTTTAGAAGAGACTTATCTGCTGCTATCACTTCTTCTACAGGGCATGGCACTGTAACAGCAGGTGGAGGCAAAGGTTTCAGTTCTTCATTACCCCTGCACTGGTAGGACATCGCTAGAAGAGCAGGTGCATACGGAAAATTATGTTCTTCCACATGATTCCCCTGTGAAGCCTTCTCTAGCCTTCTAAATTTGGTAGGACGCAGCAGTAACACATGGTTATTTCATATTTCCTTCCAGACAATTGTCATATTGTACTTGCTAATTGAATTCTATAACCTGTCCCATATGTCCTGGAGCCTTGTGCCCCCTGTCCACCTTAGGTCTCAGTATGAATATGTGATGCGCCCTCTATTTGGTTTAAGTTTCAGGCAAAGGAGGTCTTTCTTAATTCTCTAAATTAGCCAATCTTTTCTGACTCAAGGTGTTCTCACATCCACTTCTTTTGCCTAGACCCTTTCTCTCACACATGGTTTGGCCTCATCATCTTGACCCTTTGCCTCTATATTTAAATGTTCCTGCCCCAGAAAATCTTCTCTGTTTGCCCAGATTGGTCATTTCTCCTTGCTACATATACTCACCTCAAGTATTACCTTTCAGCTGTAGCATGTATTTCAGCACAATTTAATCAATAAGCTGTATGCTTATCTATGTACTGTGGAAAGCTTCTATAAGGTTTGTTTAAAAAGAAGTTCTCTTCATCTCTCTATGCTCTTAAGTAGAAAATAATGTAATAGTATGACAAGGTCTGACATAACAGAGCTTGACATGATAGCAGCCCAGTGAACACCTGTTTAAGTGTATAAAGAGCCACCACTAAAATTCACAATTAGCAGCTCAGTCACTAGCAGAGTTTTTAAGCCAAACCATTTTCAGTGAATGGACACTTCTATCAACCATATTCAAACACTGAATGGTAGTAACTGAACCATCATGTATCTGACATATTAAATGTAGAATGTGCCTTTTATTTGAGGATATAATTTTTCTATTTTAGGATTTCTTTTTTTTTTTTTTTTTTTTTTTTTTTTTTAAAGATTTTATTTATTATTTATTTGACAGAGAGAGAGAAATCACAAGTAGGCAGAGAGTCAGGCAGAGAGAGAGAGAGAGAAGCAGGCTCCCGCTGAGCAAAGAGCCCGATGCGGGGCTCGATCCCAGGACACTGAGATCATGACCTGAGCCGAAGGCAGTGGCTTAATCCACTGAGCCACCCAGGCGCCCCTATTTTAGGATTTCTAGAATTTAGTGGGAATTACATATATATATATATATATATATATATATATATGGTGAGAATTGTATATATGTCATATATATTTAGTGGGAGACAAAGAAAACATTTGCCACCACTTTTGTTTTTATTTTTGTTTCGTTTTTTTTTTTTAATTTTTTATTTTTTATAAACATATATTTTTATCCCCAGGGGTACAGGTCTGTGAATCACCAGGTTTACACACTTCACAGCACTCACCAAATCACATACCCTCCCCAATGTCCATAATCCCACCCCCTTCTCCCAAACCCCCTCCCCCCCGGCAACCCTCAGTTTGTTTTGTGAGATTAAGAGTCACTTATGGTTTGTCTCCCTCCCAATCCCATCTTGTTTCATTTATTCTTCTTCTACCCACTTAAGCCTCCATGTTGTATCACCACTTCCTCATATCAGGGAGATCATATGATAGTTGTCTTTCTCTGCTTTCGTTTGCTTTTTTAAGCTGTTTTAAAACCACCTAGAGTCACCAATTACTCTTTGGAATCACAAATCCTATCACATACACAATGATAGAACCAAATTTCTGCAAAAGTACATTCTGCAAAGTTTTGCAAATTAGTGATTACAAGATTTTTCAAAATGAGCAAAAGGTTGCACTTATTTGTCAATGTAACCTACTTTTTAGTTCCTTCGACACCTGAAATTATTCCTGGATGTAAAAAGTATTATAAGTCAAATAAAATCATTCTGACCAACAAAAGTTGGTCACATGAGTGATTTGGGGAGAAAAAAATAAAGAATGGCACTTTTAATATATTTATTAGTAACTAATGAACATGAGATTCTTTCCAATAGCTAAAATATATTATTTATTTATTGACAATATCTTTCACAAAATTAACTATATACATTTAAAATGTACATTTGGAGGACTTAAAATACCTTATATAAAATTATTAAACGTTATTTAGTAATATTAGCACCCAATATAAAACATGTTTTTCTCAGAGGAAAAAATGTATAAAATCGTGACAGGCTAATTAACTCTGCTTTTGCATGGAGTACAACCAAGAAAACGCTCATCTCTAGAACCTTTTGAGAGAAAGGTAGGAAAAATGCACTCTGAGACATTATCTACGCTTGATACATTAAATGGAATAGAAGTTTCCATTTCAATGTACTCTAATTTGTATCTGCGTTTATATTTATATTTATTTGTATTGATTTGCCCTGATTTGTATTTCAACACTAGAAAGCAATGGAAACTTTTTATGCTATTCTATCCATCCAGTCAAGGGAAAATTAACAGTTACCAATTGATTGCAATCTTTGACAATTTTAAGGGGCAGGTCCTCTTGTTATAAAAGAGAGATTTAAAAAAAAAATGCAAGAGAGTAAAAAGAAGAGGTCCTTTCCAAAAAAAAAAAAAATTATAGGCATTATTGTACTAAATAAAACAAAATTCAACGCTCTTTCAACCTGGAATTTCTTGGTTGACTAGGAGAAAACAAGAGTTGATCTTTCTCTTTTTAAAAGTTCCTACATTTGATGACTGGGGCATTAAGTACCCTTGCTTGGATTAAAAACGAAAGAGCTTGAGAAAGTTTTGACAGGATATGCCAACCAAACATTGCAGTACCCGCTGTAGCTAGTTTATGATAAGGGCTTTCCAAGTTGCAGAAGCAACTGCCACAGCTACAGGCACCTTCTTGTTAGTTGACACCTTATTAATGCTAGCCATCAGAAGGCTGTCAAACTGCGGGAGGTCCCTGAAGGGGAAATGTTGCTTGCAAAACCTTTGCCAAAGGACCGGTTTTGGTACTACTAGAGTAAGACAGGTGCTAATAGAAATGGAAAATAACAGCTTCCCCAAACAAAATGCCAAGTTGTAATGTGACTTAAAGAATAGTTTAAATGCAATTTTTTGACTAGAGAAATATCAACAGGTTAATAAGTATGCACATGTAAATTACCACAAGCAAAACTCTCAGGGTTATATTTGGAACCCAATAGTCACCAAAACTCTATCACTAAATAAACGTGTTAAAAACAGGAAAGGAAAAACTGGTTAAATAAAACGAGTGACAAGTTTCAGGACCCCTTCAAGTCGCAAGAAACGTCCTGATCAGGAGTGCCACCTCTGGAGTCCGCCTTCCGAGCCAACTGCGTCGGGCTCCTGGGCGAGAGGACCCGCCCAGTCCGTCTTCCACGGTGATTACCTCGGGCTGCAGGCGTCCGTGGGATCCTTCTTCCCGGGGTGCTCGGCCTCAGCGACTCCCGGGGGCAGCCCCGCAGTCCGGGTGGCGTATGAAGGGGACTCCGTGCTGGGAGCCTGGATGGGAGGCGGTGGATGGCTCTTCCCTCGCCCGCCCCCGGGCCTCGCAGACGCCTCTGGTGGGCGACTCGGGAGGGTCCGGAGCACCGGCGGCGCCCAGCTGGCAGAGGCTGCAGAGCGAGCGAGGCGGGCGCTCGGGGCACTCTCCTGCGCTAGCTCGGATGAGCTGCGCGTCCGGGGGATCCGAAGGCCGGCGCCGCCGCCGCCGCCGCAGCTGCCGCCGCCCTCCTGCTGCCTCCTGGCTCCCGGCATCCGCGCGCGCCCGCTTGCACATCTTCCAAGAAAGTAATTGCTCACAGAGCCCCAAAGTAGGACACAGTCCACAAATGATCGGTTACTCCCCAATCCTAGGACGGTGGGTGGGAAAAGAGCCTTTATTCGCTTCATAATACAAGCTGATCAAAATAGGGTGCCTGTTATTTGGGATCAAAATAGGGTGCCTGACAGTGAATTAGTCCAGACCACATCCCTTATTTGGGTTTTGGTGCCCTCTCAGCAAATGCCTTAAGGATTGCATGTTACTGACACGACAAATAACACCGAGCTGAACTCCCCAAGGAAAAGGCCAAGATGTTGCTTCTTGGTGCTCGGAATCCAGCACAAGGCTCCTAAACATAGTAGGCACACAGTAACAGATGGTTTTGTTGAATGCGCAGAAGAACTAAATGATTCAAGGAGGAAAGCGGACATCTTCCTCTCTAAATGGCCGTGTTGCTCTGACTTTAGCAGCTAAATGCAAGACCAGCAATTAAAATACTATTTTTGTGGTTTTGTTCTCCAGCATCAGCATTCAATTAGGGAATCCACCCCCTCTCTTGCGCCCTTTTAACCCACTGATCTACCCAGGTGCCCCCCTTGCGCCCTTTTGTTTCTGATAACCCAAACACAGGGGGGCCAATCATCCTCATCATTTGAATCAGACTGTACAGACTCCTGACCTGACCTCAGGTGATAAGATACAGAGTTGTCAGAGATGCCATTGTATCCCCCAAATGTAGATCCTGTTTCAGAAATGGTTGTGGTGTAAATCAAGCTCTCCAGAGACAAAAAGATAACTATCCCTATCAGAACTTTTTACTTTCACTAGCAGGGGACAAGAGTATACATTCACATTCTTCATCTATGTTAACTCACTTCTTTAACTCTCCACCCACCTGTTATAACGGTTCTGAAAAAACCCAAACCAGCTGGACATCCAGCAGAATGTCGTAGTTGTGCATATAATAATCCCTTGCTAAGCAAACTGGATGGGCAAGAAATGACTAGCATCTTGGAAGCCTTGGTAAAACACGTGGGCTCTAGAAGGTGGTACATAAACCTACAAAGATACATATCAATAAAACTTTCAGAGGTCCTAAGTTTTGGACAATGTTAAGATATTCCTTCCAAAGTAAAGGAAGAACTACCACATCTTGCACTTCTCACTGCTAAAAAGGAAGTTCAGTGCCTGGTATGTCTTTTTGAATTCCAGAAGCAGCATATTCCATGTTTGGGAATACTGCTTTGACCAATATACCAGGTAACGATCAATGTCACCTTCTGTGTGGGGACAACAGCACGAAAATAACTGTACTAAGTGTGGGCTGCAGTGCAAGTAGCCTTGCTGTTTAATCCTGGTAAATGCTCTGGATTTAGAAGTTTAAGTGGGAAAAGCTGCTGTTTGGTGTTATGCAATCCCAGGCTGCTGATATCAATACCAATGTTTATTTATTTATTATTTTTTAAAAGATTTATTTATTTTAGAAAGAGAGAGATGCAGGGGAAAGGGCACAGGGAGGGAAAGTCTTAAGCAGACTCCACACTGAGCAACAGAATCCTATGTGGGCCTCCATTTTACGACCCTGAGATCACACAAGAGTCAGATGTTTAATGGACTCTGCCACCCAGGTGACCCTATCCCCTGAAGTTTTCAACACCAAAAATTATTCAGATCTTTTTTCCTCAGTGCATCCCAGATAATCATTCAAGTCTTAAAGTTTGCATAAATACAAAATATGATTTCCATTAATATTTTAAGATGTTAATACAAATTATGACAATTTCACTTACTTAACGTAAGCTTTTTAAAGGTTGAGAATTTGCAAAATCATACTTTGAGATTTATTTTATTAAAATTCATAGACCATCCAAATGCTACCTTTTCTACAGTTTATTTAACTCTCAGCTTCTCCAGGGATTGTCTTCTGGATTAAACGAGTCCTCTGAGATCACCATTCTCCTCTCTCCTGTCATAACACATTTTGTCTATGTAGTGATTCTCAAACTTTTTGGCACTTTAGAATCACCTAAGGAGATTTTAAACAGCCTGCCGCTGGGGCTGCACTTCACACCAATTCAATCAGAATTCCTCAGGTGGGACTTAGACATAAGTTTTTGCTTGTTTTTTGCTTTTGTTTAACTCTCCTGGTGATTCCAATTGGAAACCAAGTTTAAGAACTAGTGGTATACATTTTTTAGAGGACATTACCACTTTTCACTTCCTTACATTCTTAACACCCCAATAAAAAAATCCCCCTGAAAAAATGGGCTTTACTATCCTATCACTCATTTACTGATCCACATAGTAGAGATTTATTATGTGATTTGCTCAGCTTGTTTATTATTTATTTATTTATTTATTATGTGATTTTCTTAGTTGATAAACACAGCCATTTAACAGATAGAAACTTCTTAATAGAAATATTTTTACTTTTTAAAATATGTGGAATAATTTTCAAAACAAAATGTATGCATTTATTGTATGTACAGGGAAAAGACTTAATAAGAATGTATAAAAGAATGTAAACCTGAGTTTCAGAATTCTGTAAAAATATCTGATATAAATTTGAATTAAAGCAGCATAGCTGATTGTCATTGTCTTTAGTATACATTGTTCTGAATTAAAGAAATCCTGTTCATACAATTGTACTATACATTCTCAATAACAAAAAAAGAAAGAAAGAAAGAAAAGAAAAGAAAATTTGTGGGTATTACACGTGAATAAGAAAAAAATGATAGTATTTTATGGAGGTTTTATTTTTGTAAAGCATCAATCTCTAATTCAAGATGAATATAATTATTTGTACTCAAAGCCTGATACATTAAGAGGTATTTCACAAAGTTAAAATAAAATCAGATAAATAAAAATTAAGCTAAAATTCTCCTTATTTGGAAATCCTTATAAGATATATACCTACCCTTTAATACTAGAAGACTGTAGGAATAAGGATCCAGAATGTACATATTTAAGACACATACAGATAAAGATGCAGCATATTTTTATTTGATAACTTCTCATTAATCAAATTTTTATTTGTAACTTATTTGATTTTCTAGTGAGAAAAAAAAAAAACTAAGACCGAAGATATGAAATAATATCACGATTTAAAAATATTTGATGATTGTCATCTCATTAAACACCAAGATTGCTGTATGCATTATTATACATCTTAGAGATGATATATCTAAGTCTTCGGAGACATACTACTTGTTCAACCTGTAACTTAATTACAGAGAGTAGCCTCAACTCTTCTTTTGACCCAAAATTTCACTTCTGATTAAGAATAAACCCATAATTCTGGAAGACCACTTTTATTGTGGTGGTAAGGTGTTATAATAAACATGCTCAGATTGAAGGAATAAAAATTTCTAAAACAAAGGATTATAAAAGAAGAATACAAAAAATTCAAATGCCAACAAATGGGTGAATTCCTAGAAACAATCTTCCAAAACTGATCCTGGAAGAAATAGAAAAATAAAACTGATAAAAAGAATAACTATGGGACGCCTGGGTGGACGACTGCCTTCAGCTCAGGTCATGATCCCGGAGTCCCAGGATCGAGTCCTGCATCAGGCTCCCAGCTCCATGGGGAGTCTGCTTCTCCCTCTGACCTTCTCTTTGCTCATGCTCTCTCTCACTGTCTCTCTCTCAAATAAATTAAAAAAAAATCTTAAAAAAAAGGAATAACTATTTCATCATATAAATTTCTGAATGCCGATTATTGTTTTCCAACAGTCCAGTAAAATTTTTGTGATATCTGTTTTTTGTCTTCCTCTGAAAGAAAAGAGTATAAATGGGTCATTTATAACTGCTATATTTTTAGATATAATTTCTTTTCTGCTTAAGTGAGAGCTAATTGACTGATGAATCTGTCTACATGTGGTAAAGTACGAAGCTGATGAAAATAGAAAATTTCTATTATTTTTCTTCCTTTCATTGCCAAATCACTTAATATTTTTGTATAGAAATCTTAGAATCCATTCTGATGCCTTAGATAACTCTGAGTTTTTATAAAGATCAAATATTTCAATAACTTGCCATTTTGAGAATAATTCACATTTTAGAATTAAAGAGCAGCAGTGATCTTTTTTGTATTGATATTCACTTAATGATATCAAATTAATTTCTGCCAGATATGTCTTGCCAGGAATGTTCTTTGAAAAGTCTCTATAAATTCATGACCCAAAAGTCATATTTTGTATCCCTAGCTATACCTTTAACTAGAAATCACATGAGATCATAATCATCCTTCTCTGCAGGCACAACCACAATAATATGAAAATAGCCAAAGTGACTTCTGTGTTGCTTATTAGATAAAGCCCAGTACTCCAAAGAAGAAAGGATAACATTTATAGTTAATATTGATAATCTATAATCAATAACTCACTGTGAACTCTGAATCTATTTATAATGCATGTATCAGATACTCATAAAACTGTAGGAATTTGTGGCGAAGTGGAAAAAGGATAGAACTTGGAATGACCAATCTCCTTCTTTTTAAGTCCCTGCCTCTCAGACGTGCTTCCTGGGTAAGTGTCATTCAGAATTCTCATTAAAGGGCATATCCTGGATTCCAGAACCAGCCATAATTTAGAATATCTGACAGGCATTTGAGGATCCGTAATTTTATCAACTACCCAAGATGAATTTTGAGAACCTGTTATTCCTACTTCTGCCTAAATTTTTCTTATCCATAAAGCAGAATTTCTCAACCTCAGCACCATTGATTAGTTGTTGTCTGGGGGCTGTACATGTTTTGTAAGCTGTTTGGCAGCGTCCTTGGCTTCAGTAACACCATCCCTTAGGTGTGACAGTTGCCAAATGCCTTAGGTGGCAGAGTGCTCCAGGTGGATCACTACCATAAAGGACTAGGGAGAGATTTTTAAGGGCGTCAAGTTTTGTTGCAGCCACACTGAACCCAATGGTCCTCAAATACCTGAATGTTAGGGCAAATAGTTGCTTTTGTTAAGATTATCATACACTGCATTAAATGGGAAAAACTATACACACACACACACACACACACACACACACATATACATATGTATATATAGAGAGAGAGTTTTTCCCATTTAATGCAGTGTATGATACGATATATATGATTATATATTATTATATAATATATATAATAATATATATGTGTATATATATAAAGAGAGAGAGAGAATGCCTTATAATAGCACATTTTCTTTGAAGATATTGTAACCCAAATCCTATATTTGTATATTTTGTTGTACCATTTTTTATCTGAAATGTGGGAATAATTAAGGATCCTGGGGTTTATTTGTTTGTTCCTTCCTTCCTTCCTTCCTTTCTTTTTGGCTTTAAGATGTTCTCATAAAATCATAAGCCAAATATCGAATATACATGAGAACATTCTGGCATCTCAGTGCTGAAATATTAGCATATGAAATAAATATTTCAAAAGAAAAAATCTCTAATGTCATAGTAATAAAAGGTCTCTAGATGGGAGGGTGCATTTTTTAGAGCAAAGACTGCCTGAAGTGTGTATACAAAAATGCCCAAGGGTTTTCAGAACCAAAGAAAACTGGAAAAAAAAAAATAAAGTTGTGGAAATCTTTCTTGTTCTTTTTCTTTTTTTGAGGGGATGTGAATCACTTAGGGTGAAATTTTAGGACTAAATAAATTAGTGAAGGTAGATTCTCACTTTGAGTTGTCTGTTCTGTTTATCTTTTCTGAATTTGGTGGTATAACTGGGAGACACATATATATGTTTGACTCTTAGATTCTCTTCACCAGTTAGTAAAACTGTTAAAACTTTTTTTGTTTGCAATTGCAAATGTAACTGAATAAGCTCTGAACTGCGTGCAGTCCCACTGGCTCCTGATTTTTCCTGTTTCGGAGAGCAGTAACAAAATTGTGGTAGCACTTAGCATCAGATCTTCTCACAGTACCACGCAAAGGCTGAAAGAGGAAATGTCTATCTTGGTGTGTCTTTTTGTGTTTCTCCTAAACTTATCTAGAAGTTCAGATAACTGAACTTAGATAACTGCTGCTTATAGATCCCCTCTTCATGTTGTCCATATAACTTCATGAATGCCTTTTGTAAAAAGTGCCGGTCAATCTATGTGACATCCTTATTAGACACATACTACTGTACTGCATGTGCCTTCTGCAGGGCATTTCCTTCTACATTTTCTCATAGTAGCTTTGAAATAGATCTTCAAGGAGTATCTTGACCCACAGAAAGAAGTATGGCAAGAAAATATAAAAGTGGGGTGGGGGGCGCCCGGGTGACTTAGTTAAGCATCTGCCTTCTGCTCAGGTCATTATCCCAGGGTCCTGGGATGGAGCCAGCCCCACGTCAGACTCCCTGCTTGGCAGAGAGCCTGCTTCTCTCTCTCTCTCTCTCTGCCTGCCACTCTGCCTGCTTGTGCTTTCTCTCGATGTGTCAAATAAATAAATAAATAAATAAATAAAATATTCTAATAAAAAAAAAAGGAAAAATATAAAAGAGAAATCAATGACCAACACTGTTAGGAGAAGTCTCCTCATTTGTTTTTTTTTTTTTTTTAATGTTGGGAATTATTATAAAATAAATAACAATATGATTGAAGCAAAACAAATTTGCAGAACATATCGAGTATTGGCCTGCTTTTGACTTCTGGCTGTAGTTTTAATCCCCTTATTTTAGAAAAGATATAATTCTGGGGCGCCTGGGTGGCTCAGTGGGTTAAGCCGCTGCCTTCGGCTCAGGTCGTGATCTCAGGGTCCTGGGATCGAGTCCCGCATGGGGCTTTCTGCTCGGCAGGGAGCCTGCTTCCCTCTCTCTCTCTCTCACTCTCTGCCTGCCTCTCCATCTACTTGTGATTTCTCTCTGTCAAATAAATAAATAAAATCTTTAAAAAAAAAAAAAAAAAAGATATAATTCTTACAAAATGAGCCATAGCTTATTTATCACAGAGCTGGCTACAGCAATGAGGGTTCATGGATCATTCCTTACACACACACACACACACACACACACACACACTCGAACACATACAAAGGCATTAATAATAATGAAAACATTCTTTATATGCCTAATTTTTAAAAAAAATGTTTTAATTATTGCAGAGTATAATAATAAAATATCTATTAATATATCTGGGTATTTGGATCTACCAAACATAGAGAATATATATATATATATATATATATATATATATATAAAGATTATTTATTTATTTATTTGACAGAGAGACATCACAAGTAGGCAGAGAGGCAGGCAGAGAGAGAGAGAGGAGGAAGCAGGCTCCCTGCTGAGCAGAGAGCCTGATGCGGGACTTGATCCCAGGACCCTGAGATCATGACCTGAGCCGAAGGCAGCTGCTTAACCCACTGAGCCACCCAGGCGCCCCGAGAATATATATATTTTTTTAAATTTTTTATTTTTTATAAACATATATTTTTATCCCCAGGGGTACAGGTCTGTGAATCACCAGGTTTACACACTTCACAGCACTCACCAAATCATAGGAGAATATATTTTTTTAAGACTTTATTTTTATTCACTTATTTGACAGAGAGAGACACAGCAAGAGAGGGAAGACAAGCAGGGGAAGTGGGAGAGGTAGAAGCAGGTTTCCCACTGAGCAGGGAGCCCGATGTGGGGCTCCATCCCAGGACTCTGGAATCATGACCTTGCGCTGAATGCACATTAATGACTGAGGCTCCCTGGAGCCCCAACACAGAGAATATTTTAGTCTCTGGCTATCTAGTAGTTTTAGAATATCTGAAAATTCTAAAGCTCCTTTTAAATTGAATCTCCTGAGCCTCCACACTCTAGAAAGGACAAAATCATTCTGAGTGCGGAGAATTCTACATGTATTATGATAGATTATTCTCTTGAAAGCAGGAATCAGAAAAAAAAAGTGAAAATTTATCCACCTTTCTACATCTCAGATGGTGTTGGCATTTGAGGACAATTATTTATATGGAGATTTGTGTGTTGCTTATTTTATTTATCAAATTTGTATTCTAAGCAGCAGATTTCAGAGTGTTGACATCTGTGTTTTCCTGCAGTTATCAAAATAATAAATGATGTGCAATATCATTTGTACTTTTGAATTCTTTATGTATAATTGATTATATCCTCCAGCATAACTGAGATTTTGTTTGCATTCTGAATGCCTTCTCAATGTCATCTTTCTTTCTGTTACCTCCTTTCCTTTGTTATCTTCACATTTCTAGCATGTCAGGTAACTCAATGGCATATTCATCTATAATAAATTCCCACATGTGCCAAACTGTTATCATAAAAGAAAGACTCAGAAAAATAAACCCCTTGGTGATGGGTCCTTCTGACTGTCCATTGAGTCTTCCTTGTCTTTGTATTTCCTTCCTTCAGTCAATTCCACATTCTACCTGGAGTCTTCCTCAAACATTGCTTTGAGTAGGTCATTCCTCTGCTCAAAACCTAGATGCTCCTTACTTCCTAGAATTCTATATACAAAATTTTCTTAAAATAATCTCGACTTTAATTTTAATTTAGAATATTTTCTAAGCTTTTTCTATTAAAAGCAAAATATATCAAATTCATTTATTCATTTTATCTTAAATTTATTTGTCCAGAACATTTTTCAGGCACTTGTTCTACTCACTGGACTTCTTGAAAAAATTTTTTTGCGTTAAACAAGGTCATATCTGCATATATTATTTTTTTCTTTTTAAATATGGGTATTTCCCTCTCATCATTGTAAGCTGTAGAGCTTTGTTTTTCCTTACCACAAGGGAATCTCTTTTCCCAGACAGAAAGTAGAAAGTTGTTTATAGAAAATGGAAAGTTGTTCATAGATTTCCTATCTTCCTGGCTTTTCTTCAAGAAGGCCAAAATCCTGCTGGGGTTTGTGATTTGGCTACAGGGAAAGAAAGAAAATTACTATCCTGCCACGGAAGAAAAAGAATAAAAGAGAAGGGTAGCTCATGAATAGGTGGGAAAAGTCTGGCAGGTAGCAAGCACATTATTGGAAACAGTGTTAGGATAGGTACAAAAATCTCAAAAAATAATGACTTGATTTCTGCTACATCTGGGGAAGAGAGACTTTAAGTATCCTGTTTCCAGAACAAGCAAAGATTATCCTGACCAACATAGTAGTCAGCAGTATTCAGAGTGCTATGGTCTTGGACTATATTTAATCTGAATATAATAATTTTACATTTTTTGCACATCCAATGTGGAGAATAAGATGTGATATCCTCATTCACAGATCCCGTCCATTCTCCAAGGCTGAATTCAAACTATGTGTTTACTGTAAAATTTTTCTGAAATATTCCCAGTTTAATTCATTCATTTTTCTCTATACTGATTCGGCTTGGTGATTATTATTTTCCTCATTTTTGATACTTAGAAATATTTTATAAAATACCTTCTTATAAGAAAATATTTTGTAAGAGAATGTTGAGCCCGTGCATAGTCTTTGATTTCAACCAAGTCATTGCAAATTTTATACATTTTTTGATGTCTCATGAATACAAGGCTTGTTTCCTGAGCAGCTTTGATTTAACAAATATTATTAAGTTTTCAAATTTTGTGATTTAGTTTCTTTTACTAAAACTACGTGACAAGCTCCAAACGAATGTGAAATGCATCAAATACAATCTGATAAACAAACAAATGCTCTGGAAGTCCATCAATATTCTTATGGAAATGTCCTGCTCTCCTTGGTTAAGTTTCCCTGGTGAATGCATTTTGATATCGTATTGGAACTACAGATAATTCAAACAACGACAAAAAAATAAATCCCATTAAACTTCATAGGCATTTTTAAAATGCAAAACTCCATATCATTCATATACAAGTCAAGTTCTGCATGCTCTATTGATTGCTGTGATACAACAATCTCCCTTAATCCCTGCTCTTGGATGTCCAATCTATATAGCTGGGCCCTTTAAACCTCAAAATCTAGGCTGAGCAGTGCCTGCGGTTCTAAGATAAATCATGCCCTCTATTCAGGTCACAGACCTCCTTTATGTCAAGCTGGCTCTAGCCCAAGGCAGGTAATTAGATTTTTGTCTTGCTGGTAAAAATAGTCATTCCCTTGAGGACACTGGTAGTTTCGTCTAGTCTTTTAGTTTCTTTGCTTACCCAAACAATATTTTGGATATTTTATACATAGTATTTAATTTAATACAGAGGAAAGCATTAAATTGCTTTCAGAATACTGGTTTTAGAAATAGCAGTACAATTATTAGTTTCAAAAGAGTAAATATTTATTGAACTGTCACCACTTTTTAAAGTAAAGATTATAAATGCAATAGGTAATAAATATATAGTAGCTAGGTTATCTTATTGTTTTACATAATGCCTATTTCACCTTTTAGACAGCTCCCTGGTTCCACGTTTTCTTAGTCCAAAATGGTCAAACTTTTTGTATCATATCCTATGGAAGAACAATAAACTTATGTAAGCACATGCTCACACACATATGAGAGGAAAAAATTCAGAAAAATATTAATTACTGTTACTAAGAATGATGCATTGTGATATTTTCCCTTTTATTCTATTCTAGCAGATTATTTTTACAAATAGTATAGAAACTGATGTATTGATTTTACAACCTACTATTAGGGCATCATTTGCAGTCTGAAAAATCTTTTCCTGTCAGTGGGATTTGACTGCAGGGATGACCCATCATCCGTGCAGTGGTGATGAATTAAGGGATAAACATATAACCCAGTCACATCTCAGGAGATAAAAGGAAACTTTATTAGTACATGAGCTTACCAACTGGAGACTTCATCTGGGTGAAACTTAAGGGTCTTCTGCTGCAGAAGAGAGAGGGAGGACCTGGAAAGAAAATAGGACTCTATCACTTCTATGTGGAATTTAAGAAACAAAACAAATGAATATAGAGATAAAAAAAAAAATAAAAGAAAGAAAAAGAGAGAAAGAGATGCAAACTGTAAAAGACACTCTTAATTATAGAGAACAAACGGAAGGTTGCTGGAGGGGAGGTGGGTGGAGGGATGGGCTAAATGGGGAATGGGCATTAAGAAGGACACTTGTTGGGCACCTGGGTGGCTCAGTTGGTTAAGTGACTGCTTTCAGCTCAGGTAATGATCCTGGAGTCCTGGGATCAAGTCCCGCATCAGGCTCCCAGCTCCACGGGGAGTCTGCTTCTCCTACTGACCTTCTCCTGGCTCATACTCTCTCTCACTGTCTCTCTTAAATAAATAAATAAGATAAAAAAAAAAAAAAAGGAGGACACTTGTTATGTTGAGCACTGGGTGATGTACAAAAGTGATGAACCACTAAATTCTATACCTGAAACTAAAGAAAGAAAGAAAGAAAGAAAGAAAGAGAGAGAGAAAATAGGACGCTCATGACATATGTGCCCTGTATAAAGCTTTGTCTGAAATCAGCCATTTCTGAGCTTCCAATTATGGAAACTCCCCTTTTTTTTAATATAATTTTTTATTTTTTATAAACATATATTTTTATCCCCAGGGGTACAGGCCTGTGAATCACCAGGTTTATACACTTCACAGCACTCCCTTTACTGTTTAAGTGACTTTGTCACTTTCAACTTTTAAAGAGGTTATTTTGATGCATATATCCATAAAATTTGATCCTATAGAATGAACTTTAAATTATACCTTTTTTATTCTTATCAACTAGATACCATTTATTTATAGAAAAGCTGAAATAACTGAAAAAAAAAGATGTCATTTTTTCAAGGCTTTAAGATGTGATTGTGAGATATACACAAGTAATGGGGTAGAATAGCTTATTTTAAATTTATTGCTTGCCTCAGTGAGCTCTAAGTCAGACAACATCGTTTTGTTATTGACAACCTAAATCCCTTAGGAGCAAATTATCCCAAATGATGCATAACTACTAGTAGTGAGAGTTGTATTTGAGAGGAAAGGTATCACAACTGTTTGAAATGAAAGTGGCATTTCTGGCATTTACACCTGGATGTTCCAAGGATATTATCTGTGAGCTTCCAAAGCCTAATAGACAAAAATCTAGGGAATGGTTGATATGATCCTAGAAAGTGGGGATGAAAGGAGAACACCAGTGCCAGGCTAGGCTATTGAAGGGCTCCCTGGCCTGGGTGAGGTGCTCTAGGTAACAATGGAGTTCATGTCACTTTCAGGCTTAAGACACTAGAAAGTTACAAAGGAGAAGGATGAAACTCAGAGGTCTGGTGTTAGGAAAACAATATGGGGGGAGAAATGGTATTTTTGTTGTTTGTTTATTAACTGTGGGATAAGTCATAATTTTAAAGAGGATGGCGTAAAATTACAACTGTTATCATCTGTAGACAATATAATTTTTTATGTAGAAAACTTGATGGAATCAACAAAACAGTTACCTGTCTTAACAAATAAGTTTTAAGTTTTCAGGATAGAAGACCAGAGGCACCTGAGTGACTCAGTCAGTTAAGCATCCAACTCGATTTCTGCTCAGGTCATGATCTCAGGGTCCTGAGATCGAGTCCTGTGTCGGACTACGCACTCAGTGGGAAGTCTGCTTGAGATACTCTCCCCTCCATCCCCCCTCTCTCTCTCTCTCTCACACACACACGCTCTCTCTCTCTAAAATAAAGTAAATTAAGAAGAAAAGAATACCAATGTATAAAATTCTTTTGACTTTATATATAGTAGCTACAAATAATCAGAAATTTTAAAGCAGTACCATATAGTATAACATTAAAATGTGAAATACTAAATGTGACAAATGTTGTCCTAGTACTATTCACTAAAGACTACAAAACATTACTGATATAAATCAAAGAAGATGTAAATAGATTCACCTTGTTCATGAGTCCAAGGACTCACTATTATTATTAAATGTGTATTCTCCCAAATTAATCTATAGAGTCAATACGATCTTATTCAAAGTCTCAGTAGAGTTTTGTAGAAATTAAGAAGTTTATTTAAAATTTCAAAAGGAAATGGCAAATTTGTAGAACAGTCCTGGAAAACAATACTAAGAGGAAGTCCTCCTTTTATTAAAACCCTCCACCTTTTTCTTTCTTTCAGAGTTGGGGGTAGGGGAATAAGAGTTGGAGATCTCTCTGGAAATATTTTACCTCAAACCTTTCTCAACCAAGGTTCTTCTGCTTCCTTGATTATACTCCCCTAGATGTCCTACCCAGTAGTTTTGAGTGTTGGCATCAAACCCCACCAGAAAAATCAGGCATTGCATGTCCAAAGGCAACAACAAGGAGTACTAAGACCAGCTCTCCAACTGCCTTCCTATTTCTTTATTTGTGCACTCTGCCTCAGACTGCAGCTACCCACCACCCAATATATAACGTTCTAGCAACTTTCAACCTTCAAAAGGTTCTCTTACAGTTTTCTCTCATTTGTTCTCTAGAGCTCCTCAAATGAAGATCATGTAGGAGGAAGCCTGTTTAAATTCAGCATCTTGTAAGAAACATAAACGGATGTTAAAGAGATTATTTTTCCCAAAGAGATTTATCACTTTGGAAGGATGTGATTTCTCAAGCTGTCTCATCCACCTTGCCTGTCTGTGTTAAGGAAAACTATCTGTAGAATGAAATGAGAATAGCACAGCAGAAACAATGCTCTGATTAAGTTATGTGTATGCCTGTCTGTGTGTTTATATCTGAGCCTTGTGTGTGTGTGTGTGTGTGTGCGCGCGCACACCAGCCAGAGATACAAAGAAAACAATGGTGTGGTCAGGGATCTGGATGTTGGACCTGATGCATTCCTGAACCTCCCAGTTAATGATATGATAAATGTCCTTCCCTTTTGTGTGCTAGTTTGAGTTGGAATTCTGATCCTGACAAGAAAAGAGCTTTGCTTAATAGGCAAGACATTTCTGAATGGGGCCAGTGTTAGTGTGCTGTTTGTGACACTTTTTGAACTGATAGCACTAGGTCACCAATGCTGTTTCACACTAAGTCATTCCCTGGCTGAGATCATAATGGGAAACTTTGAAAATTATTTGAAAGATACATTCTACACAGCCTCAAGGCATCTGAAAACACTGAATCAATAATTTATGACTCAGATGAGAAATTAGGATGTATTCATTATTTTATCTTTATTAGCATGCAAAAAGTGGTAATACCATTTCTTAGGCATTAGATTTTATTGTTATATAAATTATTTTAAAAAGTGAATGATTAAGATTTGGGAAAATACCATTAAGTTTTAGTTTCCTAAATAAGGAAACAATATTGTAGGGTGTTAGACATCCATATTAACCTGAGAAGCAATTGTTTATGGTACCAATCAGTAACTAGGTCTGAAGATCATTTTTGTGTTTTCCCAAAATATAGTGGGTCCTTCACTGAAATAATCCTTCTATATCTGTCCCCTTGACTTCACAGCTGAGGTTCCTGCCCAGGCTTCAGTGATGGCAGCTGCAAGAGTTGGAGAAAACAGGTGCAGGTGGAAACAACAGGGGTCATCTTGAGCTCCTGCCCTTCATATCCATTATACTTCTGGATCAGTAGAGAAAAGAGATACCCACAGAAATCCTCTCTGAGGAATTTTTGTGGCATGTAGCAGAGTCAGAGCCTGGCTCCAGCCTCTAAGTATGGCCAGACTTTGGAGGCTGACCTTAACTTGACATGACAGCCGTTTTGGGGTAGTTTGATTTCCTGTCACAACATTCACAAGCCAGCTAATTTCCTGATTTATCTTTTCAGAAAATTATGGTGTATCAATCCATTTCTGTGTTCTCCAGAACCTGGGTAAGAAATCCTCTTGCATTTTGTGAGTGCCTGCATCCCTGGAAGGTAGGAGAATAAAGAGGACCTACCTGGACACCTGCTTAAACATGAAGAGATATTCTGTGCCATAGCGGAGAACTAAGCCATGAGAAAATGTTCTCAATGCTAATCTGGGCACTATGAGGATTTGAGGTGCCATCTTGGAATGACATTGATGGTACTCTAAGCTGAGGAGGCTAGACACACAGACTCATTAATTATCTCATTAATTCAATGATATAAATTAAATGGAATATTATGATATTTGGCTTTTGATTGTTACTTAATGAACGGCAGTAGTCATTGTTATTACTACTATTATTACTATTAATGCTATTACTACTACCATTACTACCACAGTTTTTACCTCAGCTCGACTCTGACAGTTCTGTGGAAATGTTTAACCTTTGAGCCACTTAGGGACTTTCATCTTCCATTCCATGGAACACTGCACCAGTATAGTATCCCACAATATATGTCATTATGCCTATTCCATAATTCACTTTTAAAACTTTTTTCAAATGACTGGATAACAAAACTGTTATCAAATATGTATTTCCACATGCCTATGAATCCATGTGCATCTGTCATCACCAGTGGAAAAAGAAAACAGAACAGCTCATCCAAGTTAGTGATATTTTAATTAAACTTTGGATTTGCCCATGTCCTGACTTTTAAATGCCAGCTTTCTTTTCTTTAGATACTGTGCTTACAGATGCAACTTTGTTTGACTCTCTCATAGAAAGCGTTAGGATGGAAGTTACAGATGTTCTCAGTTTGTACATATTTAAGTTTTGCCAGCCCCTTGAGGATGGCTCTTGGCAAAGGCAAAGCTGTTGAAACACATGGGTTGTGCCATATGCAAACTGCTGTGTCCCTCACTACACTTCCAATTTCAGACATTTTGGAGCCAGTGACTTGGAACACAATGTCCTGTAGAGCTGGATTTACACTTCAGTGAAAGAGGAAAACTTAGCAGATTATAAACTTGTATAGTTCCTTTATATAGTATTGTTGATAGAGAAATAATTAAAATCTATAGTGTATTCCTATTTTTCTTTTTTGCTTAATTTTCTTGAACTCAGAGACATGTAAAACTTTCTCAATCAGTTGAGTTTGAACATATCAACTATCATTGAGTTGAGCATATCAACTTTGATTTTCATATCAAATCACTATTGCTCTTGCACTTTCTCGTGGAGGTTATAATATGTTCCTACAGGCACCACTTCTCCCCATCCCTTTGAACAGAAACAGTGATCCTTTCCAGAGCTGAAAATAATCCAAAGTATAAGATGAGCTCCTGACCTGGGGCACCTGGGTGGCTCAGTGGTTTAGGATGAGCTCCTGACCTTTACACTGTGGTTATGAAAATGAAGGAAAGTCAGAGGTCTAAGTGATGTTCTTTCACTGCACTTAGAGGTTCCATTAAAAACTTGCTTACTTTAAATAATCTTAAACAACTCTATTAAATCTATACTTCTCCCAACCTCTATGGGCAAATTTACATTGCTATTTGCCTGCCTCATAATCAACTTCAGGAAAAGAGTTTAAAATAGCACAGAGTAAACGCCATGTTAAAAAATTACTAAATTAAGTTTTGCAAATGGTAAAGGTTTTGAAAATATATGAGGAAAAATAGGGTATATTAGTGTGATAAAACATGCAACACCAAGATGGTGATAAAACGTAATCTCCATATGTCAAGTTAGTTCAGGACTATTAGATTAGGTAAAAAGAAACTTAGATAGTTTTTCCTTAAAATAAGCATAATATTAATGTTCTTAAATAGCAAAGTGTTTCATGTTGCTTTAACACTGATGGTTGGGTGATTGATATCGGGATGCTAGTCTTCATGTAGGCACTGACCTTATTAGCCAAGTCTCTTAGTTTTCTTTTCTTTTTTTTTTTAATTTTTTATTTTTTATAAACATATATTTTTATCCCCAGGGGTACAGGTCTGTGAATCACCAGGTTTACACACTTCACAGCACTCACCAAAGCACATACCCTCCCCAATGTCCATAATCCCACTCCCTTCTCCCAAACCCCCTCCCCCAGCAACCCTCAGTTTGTTTTGTGAGATTAAGAGTCACTTATGGTTTGTCTCCCTCCCAATCCCATCTTGTTTCATTTATTCTTCTCCTACCCACTTAAGCCTCCATGTTGCATCACCACTTCCTCATATCAGGGAGATCATATGATAGTTGTCTTTCTCTGCTTGACTTATTTCGCTAAGCATGATACGCTCTAGTTCCATCCATGTTGTCGCAAATGGCAAGATTTCATTTCTTTTGATGGCTGCATAGTATTCCATTGTGTATATATACCACATCTTCTTGATCCATTCATCTGTTGATGGACATCTAGGTTCTTTCCATAGTTTGGCTATTGTGGACATTGCTGCTATAAACATTCGGGTGCATGTGCCCCTTTGGATCACTACATTTGTATCTTTAGGGTAAATACCCAATAGTGCAATTGCTGGGTGCAGAAAAATGAAATTGGACCATTTCCTTACACCACACACAAAAATAGACTCAAAATGGATGAAGGACCTCAATGTGCGAAAGGAATCCATCAAAATCCTTGAGGAGAACATGGGCAGCAACCTCTTCTACCTCTGCTGCAGCAACATCTTCCTAGGAACAACGCAAAAGGCAAGGGAAGCAAGGGAAAAAATGAACTATTGGGATTTCATCAAGATCAAAAGCTTTTGCACGGCAAAGGAAACAGTTAACAAAATCAAAAGACAACTGACAGAATGGGAGAAGATATTTGCAAACGACATATCAGATAAAGGACTAGTGTCCAGAATCTATAAAGAACTTAGCAAACTCAACACCCAAAGAACAAATAATCCAATCTTAGTTTTCTTTACGATCTCCCAAACCCTTTGCCAGTAAAAATATTTTGCCTCATTATGCCCTAGAATTTCCCTTTTCTTTGTCTTGTTTTTCAACTACAATAAATACATTTTGGGGGGTACTGTTAAAGTGTTTTGGTCCATAATTAGTCTGTAAGCACCTGATGAACAATGGCTGTGGGCAGAGAACTGGAATGTGCAGGATACAAAGAGAATTATGGTTTGTAGTGCTGTTGTTTGGAAGAAAAATATTACATAGATTTTGCATTGTTGAATTTTAATAAATGCTACTCAGAGATGACAGCAGGTGTGACATGAGTAAAGGTGGGGGTTTTCTTTTACATAATCTGTATGAAGGCATCCAAACATGCACTTTCCATGAAAGGTGCCAGGAGGGTTTGAAAACAGGTCCCACCGGCTCCCTCCCTTCATGCAACCAACTCCAACAGCTGCTGGAGCTGCATTGATGCTCCTGTGCTTTGCAGAGTGCAAAGCTTTTCTTTGCCCTTTCTTCACAAATAGTTAATACATTTTTACAAAAGACCTCTGGCTATCCATACAATAAAATTCTTCTCACATCTCTGAAAATAACCTGAAATAAAAGTTTATGTTAAACAATTGTAAGAGATTTCACCAAAATGAGTAAGCTTACATGCCAAGTACTTTCTCTAGTTTCTATGTAAGTGAAATTCTCTTAAAATAAGATTCAATCATATTATTAAATAAATGGTATTTCCAAACAGTCTCGGATAATCCCCAGTTTGCTCACGGAACCCATTCAGGCTAGATTTTGAGATGTGCTTCTCATTCTTTGAGCACCTCCAAGCTTTTGGCATGAACATGTATTTCAGAGACAGCTTGTTCTTGTTCCTAAGTCCTCTCAGTAGGGAAAGCTAAAGAGTATTTTTATCTATACATATGTGTGTATATTTGTATAAAAAATATTAGGCTATCCTTTTCTTTTTTCCCTCCTAATGTGTAATTCCCTTCTCCAATGAGAAGGAAACCTGCTTCTATTATACCTACTGTTTGCTTCATTTGCTCAGTCCCCTCCTGAACCAGACATCACCCACCCCCTCCTCTCCGCCCTCCAGGGCAGGCTGTACTCTACACCCAACCCTGAAGACCACTACTCCTGCTTTAGTTCCAACTTATATTACTTTAGAAATAATTGTAAGGCGAGACAGAGAACATAAAACAACAAATAAAGTGTATAAACAACTTGTGACTGAATAATCTACCTCATAGAAAATGAAGAGTTAAAATAGAAACAAAATATAAATTATATATATATATATATATATATATATATATATATGAAGGAAAAAAACCTGTTTAAGAGTATATGAAATTATCTCATAAAGCTGCCAATCCCATTCATTTTATTCCATATATTTAAAGATATCTCATTAAAAATACCATTTGTATTACACACAGGTAACTAAAGGTTGCGGGAGTGGAGGGGGGATGGAGTAGCTGGGTAATGGACATTGGGGAGGGTATGTGTTATGGTGAGTGCTGTGAATTGTGTAAGACTGATGAATCACAGACCTGTATCCCTGAAACAAATAATACATTATATGTTAATAAAAAAATAATTCCACACACCTCTGTGTGTGTGTGTGCTTTAATAACCTGATTCAAAAATTCACAAAGAAAAGGGCACAAAGATACTAGAATATCAGAAAAGGACAAGTGTTGTGGAGTAATTAAAAAAAAATAGATTTCTAGGGGAGCCTGTGTGGTTGAATCAATTATGCATCTGACACCTGATTTCAGCTCAGGTCTTGATCTCAGGCTCCTGAGTTCCAGCCCTGTGTTGGGTTCCATGCTAGGCATGGAGTCTACTTAAAAAATAATAATAAAAAAAAAATTTTGATTGCTAACAGTGCAGCCTAAGGCAAACAGGTCAAAAGGATATAATAGTGTTCAGAAATAGATATCCAAACATAGAGGAATGCATTTTACTTCTGCATGGCATTTTATATGAGTGCCAATGTATGAATTACTTAATAATTTTTGACAGGAAACTGAGTAGACATCCTATACTAAAATCCTACCAAATCAACTCCAGTTGAATAAAATATTAAATTTATGATATTTAACCATGAAAGTAGTAGAATAAAGTAAGGAATATAAAAACGATATTATTTCCAAAAGGAAATCAATGTAAAGTTTTCAAATGTAGTAAAATGTTGATGAAAATAAAATATTTTCCATGAAATTTCTTCAATAAATAAAACATCAAATACCTTTCACATTTCTTGGGGGTATCATAAGCATTCCATTGCATATGATAAGCTTTTGTCTTTTGAAAGTATTCCCTCAGTTTGGCTAGCACCTTCTGTTCACATCCTCATTTTAAGCAATTTCTGCATTTTCATGTCATTCAGATTGTCTGGTGCAGATAAAATGTAGATATTAGTGATTTACCTATAGTATTTCATTTTTTCTTACACAGAGAATATTTGAAAGAGTGAGATTACTTTTTTTTTTTCTTTAATATTCCCCAGATTTTCCAAAAGGCTAATATTTGGCTGAGGCCAAGGAGGATTAAGATTCTGTTATATCTACCTGGATACTGTGATTTTAGGCCACCTATGGTCTACAGACATGAAGGTCTTTGTGTTTTTTGGGAACTTCATGAATGTTTGGAAAACACTGAGTCAAATTGAGTCCCCCAAGAAAGGTATGCTAAAGTTTTAACCCCACACCCCAGTACTTTAGAATGTGACCTTATTTGAAAATAGGGTCTTCACAAACTTAAGTAGGTTAAGATGAGGTCATTAGAGTGGGTCTTAATCCAATATGACTGGTGTCTTTGATAAAAGGGAACTTTGGGCACAAACACAGAGGGAAGGCATTGTGAGGACAGAAAGAATACCTGGTGAAGAAGGAAAAATGAGATGAACCATCTACCATTCAAGGAATATCTGAGGCTATGAGAAGTCAGAATGAGGTCTGGAACACATCTTTTTTAAGAGCCTTCAGAAGGAGCATGGCACTGCTGACATCTTAATTTTGGACTTCTAGGCTCTGAGAATGAGACTATAAGTTCTGCTGTTTTAAGTTATCCCATCTGTGATAGTTTATAACAGTAGTCCTAGGAAACTAAAACAGTATACCAGGTCTTTATGGAACAAGGGAAAAAAAAAATCAGAACTTCTCTTACTTTCTGAACTGATTTTTTTTTTTCTTCTTCTTCTTTTTTTGAGCCCATGTGGAGAAGAGCAGAGACTGAAAGTGGTGTTTCCTGGAGAACTTTTAGAGATATGGTGAAGGAATATGAACAACCGTACCTCCTAGAATGTGTAACCAACAGAATGGATTAAAAACTGAAATTGAGTTCATTCTTACTCTATAACTCCTGAACTTTGAAGATTGTGTCATTGGGCCGCTTTGGTGGGCAACCTCAGGAATTTTAATAATTGGCAATGAGGAAACTTCAGCATACTGATGAACAGATGATCTTGCCAAGAGGAAACTGGGACAGGAGAGGAAGATCAATCAAGGCTTCAAGGCATTATGGCTTAATACATTTTGAGAGTCCATGTGGGCCATCCAAGGAGTGACTGTGAAATACATGGGCACAGATACCAAGAAAAGGCTAGAGAGTTTCCCCAGATAAATGCGGACATAAGCAAGTTATTTGTGTTATTATTAAAATGACCCTCATCTACCTCCATAGCCTGAGTCCTAAGGACAGTGAGTTTACTATTTATTTTTTATTTTTAAAAATATTTTATTTATTTATTTGACAAAGAAAGAAATTACAAGTAGGCAGAGAGGCAAGCAGAGAGAGAGATGGAAGCAGGTTCCCTGCTAAGCAGAGACCCGCCCCCCCCCCATGCTGGGCTTGATTCCATGACCCTGAGATCATGACCTGAGCCTAAGGCTTAACCCCCTGAGCCACCCAGACACCCTAGCAGTGGGTTTACTATTAATCCAATTCTGACTAAAAATCAATGATTCTGCTTTGATATTTGAATTTTAGTTTGGTCAAGACTCAGTACTTACTCTCTGCCCCCCTCCATTAGTATCCAGTTTATCATTCTTTCTCTGATTACATATCTACTGGGATTTTAGCAACAAGAATTTTAGTAAGCACAAGAAGTTACATTATTTGCACTTACCATGGTTTCTAGTAGGAAGCTAACAAGCATTTTAATGATATTATATGTTATTGCAAAATGTTTGATGGCTGTACATACAGAGATAAATTAAAAAGTGATACAGACAAAAAAAACACCTTAAATCGGTATAGAGTAGGCAGAGAAGACCTCCACAGGAAGTGAAACCTATTATAAAGGGACTGGATGATTTCCAGATGATAAGGGGAAGGGGAACATCCTAGGTAGAGGCAAAGCACATGTAATCATGGAAGAGATTTGTTAATGAAATAAAAATGATTTTAAATTTCTTCAGTACTTAGGTTGAGATTCATGAAGTGAAAGATGAAGTTAACTGATATGTAGCATTCACAGAATAAAATTATCTTTATGCACACCATACATTTTATCATGGGAAATTATTGAAAATTAAAGAGTAAAGGACTGGTAAGACTATATTTGCAAAGTATAAAACATTGATGATATTATAAATTATAATAAATATAAAAATCACACATGAGTATTCATAAAGATTCTCCAATTTAGCTTTCCATTTCTCTTCTTACTTTATTGAACCTCTTTTTCACTTTACTTAGATTGTGCCTTGAATGTCCAGTGAAATGTCCCATGAAAAGTGTCTTTAGAGGTAAGATTAAGAAAATCCACGGCATAAAATGAAGGAGGCCATGTTAAGATAAGGTACTCACATAACCACCATGGACTTATTTCTAGGAGCGCTAAAAAATCACCTGGAATCCACTGCTTGAGAGATACATTTAGAAAGCCAATCTTCACAGAATACTCTCTCTACATACTACTCCAGTACATATAATTTCTGGGTTAAGGTCAACAAAAACAATTAACTCCACATTTCAGCATTTCTTTACTTTCTTTACTTCTTAATAAAAGATGCTTGCTTTATTAAATCTCAGCTCTTGCTTTTTTTTTTTTTTTTTTTCCCCTTCTAGCTCTTTTTCCTCCTCATAGGAGATATAATTCCCTAAGGAATTTGTACATAAAGAAAAACATTTTCTGGGCCACTTGGGTGGCTCAGTCAGTTAAGTGGCTACTTTCAGCTCAGGTCATGATCCTGGAGTCCTGGGATGGAGCCCCATGTTGGGCTTGGTGTTCAGTGGGATTCTGCTTCTCCCTCTGACCCTCTCTCATCTTGTACTCTCTCTCATTTTCTCTCTCTCTCTAGTAAATAAAATATTTAAAAAAAAGACATTTCTTCCTCACAAGAGGAGTGTTTAAGCATTAAACAGTATATATACACCATTTTGAATACGCCAGTATCAATTCTGTTTGCAATTACCATGTGGCACCAACCCAAGCACTGAATCCCAGGATCCCCTGAAAAAAAGTGTAAGAACTGTTACCCCTGTCACACCATGTTTGACCTCGTTTATCATTCATTGTGAAGCAGATAGTTTTTATGGTGGTTGGGTTTTTTTTGTTGTTGTTGTTTTGCTTTGTTTTGTTTTTCCTTGTGGAATTAGTAAATAAGATGTTCAATGTAATATACTACCCCACCAAGTGTGGACATCAGTCCAAATTATAAATTATAAAATAATATTGGTTATGATATGTAGAAAGTAAAATTTGCCCCAAATGATATTACAATTTAAAAAAGGACCCATGTGATTAGATTGGTCCCACCTATATAGTAAAACATAATCTTTCCATAGTTCTAGGGACTAAGATGTAGATAATTTGGGGGTTATTATTCTGCCTACTTATGTTCTTCGGTTCTTTTTAATTTTTTGTATCTTCAGCTGGGTAAATTAGTATGATTTTTTGTGAGTGAGTGTGGGTTTCTGTGTGTGTGTGTTTAATTACTAAAGTAAGGTTTAACATAGTAGTACTTACGAAATTTCCCCCAGTACTTCATATTGGATAACTTTTAGTTTTTTCTCCCTGCTAGCAAGTATTTCAATTATAAGTCGTTATCTCATCAAACACTCATTTCCATTAAGGTAAAGATTTAAGCAGAAATCCTATTTGATTTTGATGTGTGATATCCTTGAACAGAATTATTGATCATTACGATTCAATCTTAACTAAAAGTTCACAAAAATAATATTCTACATTATATATATTTTTGCTTTCAATTATTTTTCCTGGTCATATCAAAGATTAATATTTTAAAATTTTCACCTCACAATGGCTTTCATGGAAAGTTCCTCTTTTCTTAACCATTCCCTACGTTTATTTCTAGACAATTTTCAATGGGAAAGAGAATGAAGGATTTAAGGATACCAAAAGAAGGAAGAAGAGAAAGAACAATGAAATAAACAAGATAAAGAAGTTAGTGAGAGGGAGGAAATTATAAAAAAAAATAGAATAAAGAATGAGAGAGTCATAGTAGACTCATCTTTGTAAATAATCTGTGACAAGTGACCATGTGGAGGCAGACTCAGATATCCAGAACAGGAGCTTATTCCTGATCTAACTCTGTTACTAGAAAATCCTATGGAAGTCACTGTTTTTACAAAGCAGCTGATTCCTAGTGAAGCCAGTCCAGTCAGAGTTGTCTCAAAGATGATCTGGCAGCCCCTAGACCCTTGGGAGTTATAGTCTAGGAACCTAAAGGAGTCTTGAGGAACTATGAAAAAATAAGTAGGAGGTTGAATGTTACTGCTCAGGTTCAGCACTTAAAATACGAAGTGCTGAGATGCCAAGTATCTCTAGACTCTGAGATGCCAAGCCAATCGTAAGAATGACCTTATAATTCTTTATTGAGTAACAGGTCTTCAGTGTTTCTTCCCTACTCAACCCTCTTCAAAGGTTATTGACTTAAAGCAATATGAGTTAAGACTTAATGCATGATGTATGGATAACATGAACTGACTTGTTCTTTGTTTTTTTGTTTTTCCCCTGAAACATGGTGGAAGAGTAGTAATAGTCAAAGAGACAGTTTGGGCCAAAAGGCTAGAAGAATGTGGGGTGTGTAAAGGAAAAATTATAAGCTTAAAAACATGGAGAGATCTATGTATAAAAACTGCCTCAGTCACTAGCTCTGTGACCTTGAGTAAGTTATTTACCTCTGAGTCAGAGTTCCATACCATAAAAATGGAATCATAATATCTGCTTATTATGATCACTGTGAGGATTAAATGAGATAGCATATCAATCATGTAACAAACATACTGTAACTGCTCATACTAAATAACTAGTGTTATAATCGCTAGTGTATAAATTCATAATGAATACAAAGATAACTCCATAGCAATTACATGAGTAGTCAAAATTGCACATAGTTCCACTCCTGTAGGTACAATAATGTATCAAGGTGAATCCCTTAGAAAATCTTAAACAGCCGTTTCCTCCAATACTGAGAAAAATCTCCCTCCTTTGTCCTTGTTTACCAACTCCGTCTCTATCACTGCATTCTTGCAGCATGGATTGGCATTAGGACACACGATCATTCATACATTAAGTTAACGAACAAATTAAATAATTATTGAGTAACCATGATGATAAGGAATTAGAAGTTGAGAAACTAGATAGCATTGAATGTAGACCATGGAAACCTTCTAATCACCTACCTATTTTCAAATGTAAATATTTTATTTATGTTTCTTTTAAGCTTAATAGCTTTTGATATTACCATCAAAATGAAGATAGATACTAATTTTAAACTAGTTTAAACTCTAAAGAAGCATTTTGTTTGTTTGTTTTTCTAACTTAGCAGCAATTTTTTTTCCCACTAGAAGTCCTTTTGTAGTGATATACAGGCTCAATATGTTCTATAGATAACACAACACAAGATCAAAATGTGCAGAAGTAAAATAAATGGCGTCTGAGGATCATCTGTTGTCCGTAGGCAGCGTGTTGGCAGCAATTCCGTTTGCTTTACTGCAGACTTGACAGACATCCTGCTCTCTGAAGGCAAAGCTAACATGCTTTGGCAGTAGCTGCAAAAGCAGCTTCGGGTGATTAAATCTTAGTCTTCCTGTCAGGAAACGGGCTGTGATGTCTTTTCTCACAACTACTTATGTCTCATTACAAGCCTTTTTACTTCTCCATAGACTTAGACATTACCGATTAAATGTGTTCATAGACCATGTTTTATTAATCAAGCCATTTACCTTTATATTTCAGATGATATTATGGTTTCCATGCTAATTAAAAAGAAGCTAAAATATAGAAAATACAGTTGTGTAAACACTGATGCTTTCATATGCCTTTGAATTTTAAACTCACATTCTTGTTTTTTTAATAATCTAAGTAATGAAATTTTATTCTTTCTTTGCTTACATAAGATTTATTCCAGCACTTTGAATAAGTACTCCCTTATTTACTGTTTTTTTTTCTTTTTTTTAAAAAATTATTTGACAAAGACACACATACACACACACACAGAACACTAGCAGGGGGAGCAGCAGAGAGAGAAGCAGACTCCCCACTGAACAGAGAGCCTCACGTGGGGCTTGATCCCAGGACGCTGGGATCATGACCTGAGCAGAAGGCAGAGGCTTAATCAACTGAACCACTCAAGTGCTCCTATTTTCTGTTTTTATTGTTTTTGATGAGAATTCTGACAGAAATATTATTGGGGTTCTCTTATACATAATTGCTTGTGTCTTGCAGCTTTCAAAATATTCTCTTTACATATCTCTTTCAACGTTTTTACTATGATGTGTTCAGATGCCCAACCCTTGTTGTTTCCCCTACTTGATGAAGTTCTTGATTTATAAATGTTTTTCATCAGATTTGTGAAGTTTTCAGCCATTAATTATTATAACATATATATTTTTTTCTTTTCCACCCTCTTGCCTGTCCTGGTAGTCTCATGTGCAGTTTGAATATAATGTCTTTTCACATTTCTCTGAGGGTTTAATTATTTTCCCTCCCTTTCCTCATGCCCCACTCTATTCTGACTGCATAAACTGTTTTGACCTCTCTTCAAGTTCACTAATTCTTTCCTTTGCCAATTTAAATCTACAGTTGAGTACCTCTGATGAAATTTTCCTTTCAGTTATTTTACATTTCAACTACTGGATTTTCAGGGTTTTTTTTTTTTTTTTTCATATAATTTATACCTTCTTACTGATATTCTCTACTAGATGAGACATCATTATACCTTCCTTTACTTTTCAAAGCATACTTCACTCTAATCACTGAACATATGTATAATGGCTCCTTTAACGACTTTAATAAACCTGATTTTGGGGCCCTCTCACAAGCAGTTTCTATCATCTGCCTTTTTTTTTTTTTCCTGTGTATCTATCATACTTCCCTGTTTCTTTGAATGTCTAATCACTGTTTGTTGATCACTGGAAATTTGAATCAATATATTGCAGTGTCTCTGGATACTGCCACCCACTTTGTGGATATCTTTAGGTTGTTTGTTCATTTGCTTAGTGACTTAAATGGACAATTATTTTTTTTTAATTTTATTTATTTGTTTGACAGAGAGAGAGAGATCACAAGCAGGCAGAGAGAGAGGAGGAAGCAGGCTCCCCGCTGAGCAGAGAGCCTGATGTGGGGCTCAATCCCAGGACCCTGGGATCATGACCTGAGCCAAAGGCAGAGGCTTAATCCACTGAGCCACCCAGGAGCCCTAATGGACAATTATTTTTTTAAGTTGATTTCCCATACAGTGTGAATTCTATGAGGACGTTCTTCCGAGGGTGCAGACAAGGCTTGCACATGTCACCTTGAGATGATAATGGTTCTATTTGGACTCTTTTTTTTTTTTTTTTTAAGTTTCATGGACATCTCTTTTTTTTTTTTTAATTTTTTATTTTTTATAAACATATATTTTTATCCCCAGGGGTACAGGTCTGTGAATCACCAGGTTTACACACTTCACAGCACTCACCAAAGCACATACCCTCCCCAATGTCCATAATCCCACCCCCTTCTCCCTAACCCCCTCCCCCCAGCAACCCTCAGTTTGTTTTGTGAGATTAAGAGTCACTTATGGTTTGTCTCCCTCCCAATCCCATCTTGTTTCATTTATTCCTCTCCTACCCACTTAAGCCCCCATGTTGCATCACCACTTCCTCATATCAGGGAGATCATATGATAGTTGTCTTTCTCTGCTTGACTCACTTCGCTAAGCATGATACGCTCTAGTTCCATCCATGTTGTCGCAAATGGCAAGATTTCATTTCTTTTGATGGCTGCATAGTATTCCATTGTATATATATACCACATCTTCTTGATCCATTCATCTGTTGATGGATATCTAGGTTCTTTCCATAGTTTGGCTATTGTAGACATTGCTGCTATAAACATTCGGGTGCATGTGCCCCTTTGGATCACTACATTTGTATCTTTAGGGTAAATACCCAATAGTGCAATTGCTGGGTCATAGGGCAGTTCTATCTTCAACATTTTGAGGAACCTCCATGCTGTTTTCTAGAGTGGTTGCACCAGCTTGCATTCCCACCAACAGTGTAGGAGGGTTCCCCTTTCTCTGCATCCTCGCCAGCATCTGTCATTTCCTGACTTGTTGATTTTAGCCATTCTGACTGGTGTGAGGTGATATCTCATTGTGGTTTTGATTTGTATTTCCCTGATGCCGAGTGATATGGAGCACTTTTTCATGTGTCTGTTGGCCATCTGGATGTCTTCTTTGCAGAAATGTCTGTTCATGTCCTCTGCCCATTTCTTGATTGGATTATTTGTTCTTTGGGTGTTGAGTTTGCTAAGTTCTTTATAGATTCTGGACACTAGTCCTTTATCTGATATGTCGTTTGCAAATATCTTCTCCCATTCTGTCAGTTGTCTTTTGATTTTGTTAACTGTTTCCTTTGCTGTGCAAAAGCTTTTGATCTTGATGAAATCCCAATAGTTCATTTTTTCCCTTGCTTCCCTTGCCTTTTGCGTTGTTCCTAGGAAGATGTTGCTGCAGCAGAGGTCGAAGAGGTTGCTGCCCATGTTCTCCTCAAGGATTTTGATGGATTCCTTTCGCACATTGAGGTCCTTCATCCATTTTGAGTCTATTTTTGTGTGTGGTGTAAGGAAATGGTCCAATTTCATTTTTCTGCATGTGGCTGTCCAATTTTCCCAGCACCATTTATTGAAGAGGCTGTCTTTTTTCGATTGGACATTCTTTCCTGCTTTGTCGAAGATTAGTTGACCATAGAGTTGAGGGTCTATTTCTGGGCTCTCTATTCTGTTCCATTGATCTATGTGTCTGTTTTTGTGCCAGTACCATGCTGTCTTGATGATGACAGCTTTGTAATAGAGCTTGAAGTCCGGAATTGTGATGCCACCAACGTTGGCTTTCTTTTTCAATATCCCTTTGGCTATTCGAGGTCTTTTCTGGTTCCATATAAATTTTAGCATTATTTGTTCCATTTCTTTGAAAAAGATGGATGGTACTTTGATAGGAATTGCATTAAATGTGTAGATTGCTTTAGGTAGCATAGACATTTTCACAATATTTATTCTTCCAATCCAGGAGCATGGAACATTTTTCCATTTCTTTGTGTCTTCCTCAATTTCTTTCATGAGTACTTTATAGTTTTCTGAGTATAGATTCTGTGTCTCTTTGGTTAGGTTTATTCCTAGGTATCTTATGGTTTTGGATGCAATTGTAAATGGGATTGACTCCTTAATATCTCTTTCTTCTGTCTTGCTGTTGGTGTAGAGAAATGCAACTGATTTCTGTGCATTGATTTTATATCCTGACACTTTACTGAATTCCTGTATAAGTTCTAGCAGTTTTGGAGTGGAGTCTTTTGGGTTTTCCACATAGAGTATCATATCATCTGCGAAGAGTGATAATTTGACTTCTTCTTTGCTGATTTGGATACCTTTAATTTCCTTTTGTTGTCTGATTGCTGAGGCTAGGACCTCTAGTACAATTTTGAATAACAGTGGTGATAATGGACATCCCTGCCGTGTTCCTGACCTTAGCGGAAAAGCTTTCAGTTTTTCTCCATTGAGAATGATATTTGCGGTGGGTTTTTCATAGATGGCTTTGATGATATTGAGGTATGTGCCCTCTATCCCTACACTTTGAAGAGTTTTGATCAGGAAGGGATGCTGTACTTTGTCAAATGCTTTTTCAGCATCTATTGAGAGTATCATATGGTTCTTGTTCTTTCTTTTATTGATGTGTTGTATCACATTGACTGATTTGCGGATGTTGAACCAACCTTGCAGCCCTGGAATAAATCCCACTTGGTCGTGGTGAATGATCTTTTTAATGTACTGTTGAATCCTATTGGCTAGTATTTTGTTGAGTATTTTCGCATCTGTGTTCATCAAGGATATTGGTCTATAGCTCTCTTTTTTGGTGGGATCCTTGTCTGGTTTTGGAATCAAGGTGATGCTGGCCTCATAAAATGAGTTTGGAAGTTTTCCTTCCATTTCTATTTTTTGGAACAGTTTCAGGAGAATAGGAATTAGTTCTTCTTTAAATGTTTGGTAGAATTCCCCTGGGAAGTCGTCTGGCCCTGGGCTTTTGTTTGTTTGGAGATTTTTAATGACTGTTTCAATTTCCTTACTGGTTATGGGTCTGTTCAGGCTTTCTATTTCTTCCTGGTTCAGTTGTGGTAGTTTATATGTTTCTAGGAATGCATCCATTTCTTCCAGATTGTCAAATTTATTGCCGTAGAGTTGCTCATAGTATGTTCTTATAATAGTTTGTATTTCTTTGGTGTTAGTTGTGATCTCTCCTCTTTCATTCATGATTTTATTTATTTGGGTCCTTTCTCTTTTCTTTTTGATAAGTTTGGCCAGGGGTTTATCAATTTTATTAATTCTTTCAAAGAACCAGCTCCTAGTTTCGTTGATTTGTTCTATTGTTTTTTTGGTTTCTATTTCATTGATTTCTGCTCTGATCTTTATGATTTCTCTTCTCCTGCTGGGCTTAGGGTTTCTTTCTTGTTCTTTCTCCAGCTCCTTTAGGTGTAGGGTTAGGTTGTGTACCTGAGACCTTTCTTGTTTCTTGAGAAAGGCTTGTACCGCTATATATTTTCCTCTCAGGACTGCCTTTGTTGTATCCCACAGATTTTGAACCGTTGTATTTTCATTATCATTTGTTTCCATGATTTTTTTCAATTCTTCATTAATTTCCCGGTTGACCCATTCATTCTTTAGAAGGATGCTGTTTAGTCTCCATGTATTTGGGTTCTTTCCAAACTTCCTTTTGTGGTTGAGTTCTAGCTTTAGAGCATTGTGGTCTGAAAATATGCAGGGAATGATCCCAATCTTTTGATACCGGTTGAGTCCTGATTTAAGACCCAGGATGTGATCTATTCTGGAGAATGTTCCATGTGCACTAGAGAAGAATGTGTATTCTGTTGCTTTGGGATGAAATATTCTGAATATATCCGTGATGTCCATCTGGTCCAGTGTGTCGTTTAAGGCCTTTATTTCCTTGCTGATCTTTTGCTTGGATGACCTGTCCATTTCAGTGAGGGGAGTGTTAAAGTCCCCTACTATTATTGTATTATTGTTGATGTGTTTCTTTGATTTTGTTATTAATTGGTTTATATAGTTGGCTGCTCCCACGTTGGGGGCATAGATATTTAAAATTGTTAAATCTTCTTGTTGAACAGACCCTTTGAGTATGATATAGTGTCCTTCCTCATCTCTTATTATAGTCTTTGGCTTAAAATCTAATTGATCTGATATAAGGATTGCCACTCCTGCTTTCTTCTGATGTCCATTAGCATGGTAAATTCTTTTCCACCCCCTCACTTTAAATCTGGAGGTGTCTTCGGGCTTAAAATGAGTTTTTTGGAGGCAACATATAGATGGGTTTTGTTTTTTTATCCATTCTGATACCCTGTGTCTTTTGACAGGGGCATTTAGCCCATTCACATTCAGGGTAACTATTGAGAGATATGAATTTAGTGCCATTGTATTGCCTGTAAGGTGACTGTTACTGTATATGGTCTCTGTTCCTTTCTGATCTACCACTTGTAGGCTCTCTCTTTGCTTAGAGGACCCCTTTCAAGATTTCCTGTAGAGCTGGTTTGGTATTTGCAAATTCTTTCAGTTTTTGTTTGTCCTGGAAGCTTTTAATCTCTCCTTCTATTTTCAATGATAGCCTAGCTGGATATAGTATTCTTGGCTGCATGTTTTTCTCGTTTAGTGCTCTGAAAATATCATGCCAGCTCTTTTTGTCCTGCCAGGTCTCTGTGGATAAGTCAGCTGCCAATCTAATATTTTTACCATTGTATGTTACAGACCTCTTTTCCCGGGCTGCTTTCAGGATTTTCTCTTTGTCACTGAGACTTGTAAATTTTACTATTAGGTGACGGGGTGTGGGCCTATTCTTATTGATTTTGAGGGGCGTTCTCTGAACCTCCTGAATTTTGATGCTCATTCCCTTTGCCATATTGGGGAAATTCTCCCCAATAATTCTCTCCAGTATACCTTATGCTCCCCTCTCTCTTTCTTCTTCTTCTGGAATCCCAATTATTCTAATGTTGTTTCGTCTTATGGTGTCACTTATCTCTCGAATTCTCCCCTCGTGGTCCAGTAGCTGTTTGTCCCTCTTTTGCTCAGCTTCTTTATTCTCTGTCATTTGGTCTCCTATATCACTAATTCTTTCTTCTGCCTCATTTATCCTAGCAGTTAGAGCCTCCATTTTTTATTGCACCTCATTAATAGATTTTTTGATTTCAACTTGGTTAGATTTTAGTTCTTTTATTTCTCCAGAAAGGGCTTTTATATCTCTCGAGAGGGTTTCTCTAATATCTTCCATGCCTTTTTCGAGCCCGGCTAGAACCTTGAGAATTGTCATTCTGAACTCTAGATCTGACATATTACCGATGTCTGTATTGATTAAGTCCCTAGCCTTCGGTACTGCCTCTTGTTCTTTTTTTTGTGTTGAATTTTTCTGTCTTGTCATTTTGTCCAGATAAGAGTAAATGAAGGGGCAAGTAAAATACTAAAAGGGTGGCAACAACCCCAGGAAAATATGCTTTAACCAAATTAGAAGAGATCCAAAATCGTGAGTGGGGAGAAAGGGGATAAAAAGAGGTTCAAAAAGGAAGAAAGAAAAAAAAAAGAAAAAAGAAAAATAAAAAAAAGAAAAGAAAAGAAAAGAATTTTTTAAAAAAGAAAACACCTAAGAAAAATGTAAAAAAGAAAAAATATATATATTAGATAAACTAGTAAAAAATCGTTAAAAAAGAAAAAGGTAACAGTTAAAAAAAAATTTTTACCCAAAGGCGAGAAGAAAAAAAGAAAAAAAAAAGTGATAAAGAAAAAATTAAATTAACTGCAAGACTAAATAAAATCACAGGAAAAAAGCCATGAGTTCCGTGCTTGGCTTTCTCCTCCTCTGGAATTCTGCTGCTCTCCTTGGTATTGAAACCGCACTCCTTGGTAGGTGAACTTGGTCTCGGCTGGATTTCTTGTTGATCTTCTGGGGGAGGGGCCTGTTGTAGTGATTCTCAAGTGTCTTTGCCCCAGGCGGAATTACACCGCCCTTACCTGGGGCCGTGGTGAATAATCTGCTCGGGTTTGCTTTCAGGAGCTTTCGTTCCCTGAGCGCTTTCCGTAGAGTTCTGGAGGACGGGAATACAAATGGCGGCCTCCTGGTCTCGGGCCGGAGGAGCCGAGAGCCCAAGTCCCCACTCCTCAGTGCGCCCTCAGAGAACAGCACCCAGTTACTCCCGTCTGCCTGACCTCCGGCCGTGCTCTGAGCTCACCGAGCCTGCGACCGGTTCAAGGTAACACCGAGCTGGGAGCTTACTGTCGGCTCTGTCTCTGCAGCCGGCTTTCCCGTTCCAATACCCGCAAGCTCTGCGACACTCAGACACCCCCGATCCTTCTGTGACCCTGCGGGACCTGAGGCCACGCTGACCCCGCGTGGGCTTCGCCCCGGTTTAGCCTCTGGAGCGATGTCCCTCAGCGGAACAGACTTTTAAAAGTCCTGATTTTGTGCGCGGTTGCTCCGCCGCTTGCCGGGAGCCGGCCCCTCCCCCCGGGGTCTATCTTCCCGTCGCTTTGGATTCACTTCTCCGCCGGTCCTACCTTTCAGAAAGTGGTTGTTTTTCTGTTTCCAGAATTGCTGTTCTTCTTCTCTTCGATCTGCCGATGGATTTTCAGGTGTTTGCAATCTTTAGATAAGCTATCTAGCTGATCTCTGGCTAGCTGAAGCAGTCTCAGCTTGCTACTTCTCCGCCATCTTGCCTTAAGTCCTCTATTTGGACTCTTAACCTTTCTGTTAAACTCTCAGCTTCTGGTGGTTATACCCAGTTATTAGACTTTACCAGGTGTGGGTCTTTCTCTATTTGTGGCAATGCCCTGGACATAAATTGCTCCATTGTATGATTCAATTAAATTTAGGGTTCTTTTCAGGGATAATCTATGAAGTTAGTCTTTGATTTATGTTCTAACATCAGTAGGATTCTTTTTAACTATATATTATTTTGGTTCTCTCTGATAGACTAATGAGTCTATTATTTAGTTTGCAGCTCTCATGGACCTTCCACCCTCTTAATTTTTATCTTGTTTTCCTGTTGGGTGAACGAGTCTTCAGAGCTTTTCACATCACCAATCCAGAATTCCACATGGTTCTTTTCAAAAAGTTAATTCAGGAAGGTTAATTGAGTCAAATGGAAAGTTACTTGGGGTGAAAAAGAAGTTAGAATAACTTTCTAGAGTATATCATAAAATAAGTATGCATTCATATGCCCGTGCTCTCCTATTATATCAATCTTAGTAAGAAAAAAAAATGCAACAATTGTCTTGTACTTCTGCCAGATAAAACCACAAATTTTTAACTACATTGGTCCTAACTCATATGTATGAAAAGCAAGACCAAAAATTATCAAATAATTTCCAGGGAACATAGCTGCTTGCCAGACAACATTTGGTACCCAATTAGGCAAAATTTATAATACCTGGAATCCTGTCAAAGATTATCAGGCATGCAGAGCCTAGAAAATGCAACCCGTGGTGAAAGAGAAAAACAGTAAAAGCAACCAATGTAAAGAAACCCAGAACTGATACACATGCTAAAATGAACATACAAGAATCTTAAATGTAATTATAATTAGATAGTATATACTCAAAAGGTTAAATAGAAATTTGCAAGATATGTAAGAGATCAGTATAAATTTTTTTATAGATGGAACATACACTGCATGAGATGAAAAATGTGCTGGTTGGGATAAATGACAAATAAGAATTTGCAGAAAGAAAAAAAATATATTAATGAAAAAACATGTGAGTAGGCTGTGGGTAAACTTCAACACTCTAATATATGTATAACCATACTCTTCATAAAATACAAAAGCAGATATTTAAAGAAACAATGATGGAGTATTTTAAAAATTTGTCAAAAAGTAGGGGTGCCTGTGTGGCTTTGTTGGTTTAGGGTCTACCTTTGGTTCAGGTCATGATCCCAGGGTCCTGGGATGGAGATAGGCATCTGGCTCCCTGCTCAGTCGGGAGCCTGCTTCTCCCTCTCCTTCTGCCCCTCCCCCTGCTTGTGTGCTCTCTCTCTCTCTCTCTCTCTCTCCCCCTATCAAATAAATAAATAAAATCTTAAAAAAAATAGTAATGGTGTTAAACACTCCAATTAAAGGTAGAAAGTTTCAGATTAAATTTTAAAAAGAGAAAAAAAGAGCAAGACCTAATTATGTACTGTGTACAGGAAGTGCAAAGGACATGAAGTCAAACAACAAAAACTAAAGCACAAATGAACTTGATTAGCCTGAGAAACATGTCAGTTTCTGGCCTCAATTTAAATCTTCATAATTAAAGTAGGTTAATTTATAGGAAAAACTTTGTCAATCTAAGAAAAAAAATCTCACCCAATGGTTTAAATACTTTTTGTGAAATCAAGTGTAAATCCAGGTCAGCTGTTAGAGGAGGGAAACAGTTGGCTAAGGAAAGGCAACCTTAGAAGTGGTTGTGGAAGTGGATCCAGGGTAAATGGAAAGATGGAGGACCCTGGAGATCCAGGAAGAGTTAGGGAGGTTGAAAATATAGGGGCGTGCCCCTGTGCATGTATGTTTATCTCCAGCAGTCTTCAGGGTAGCAGACCATATGAGTGAAAAAGGCAGTTAATAATATTTATTTAACCTCTAAATATTTAATTTTTTTCTTTTCTTATTCTATTTCCTCATTCCTACCTCTGTTTCTTCCATCTTTCCTTCCAGAATTCTTTCTGTTCCTCTTATTTCCTCCTTATTTTCTGTTTTTTTTTCTTTCCTTCTTTCTTTCTTTCCTATCATTTTTGTCTTTTCTTAGTTCTCCCTTTTTTCTCCCTTTCTTTTTTCTTTCTGTCTTTTGTCTCTTCCCATTTTCATCCCTTTTACATGGAGCACATTTATGTGCCTGCTGTTATAATAAATGCACTATGATAATATTTGCACATCCTTACAATATACAAAAAATAACTCTAGTTTAGCAATGGACTACTGGTTGGGATGTGATTAAAGCCTTTACAATACCACATGACGTGATAGAAGCATCGCTCTGGGTTACTGGTGGTTATTGTACAAATGTACTTATATTTTCAAGAAATATTCTGATGAAGCTATCATATTAATTGTGCCATTATTTCCTTCATCAATCCACCTACTTGAATTAGTAAAAGGAAATGTTAATTTCAAGAGAGAGATCTAATCAAGTAAGAGGCTTGCGTGAAAGAATATTAATAATTTTATTTAAAGTAGAATCTGAAGTATTTTTAGTTCAGTTACAGTCTGAGATCTTCAACTCATATGAAAAGTCAAGGATAAATTTGTGTCTTCGTTTATGCTTTTTCATAAGCTGTCTCATCTCACTGAATATGTGAAGTCAGCTGACTTAAGTTTTGCTTTCTTTGCTAGTCAGATTTATAGAATGGCCCTCTAATATTTCCTCCCCTAAACCCCGGACTATGTTTATAACATATTTTTGGATGATTATGCCTCTACATGGGAAGACACTTTTTTTTTTTTTTTGACTTAGAATTAAAATTATCTTAGTAGGTTCAATCTAATTATAAGCCATTTAAAAACAGCATTTTCTCTGATTAATAGCAATAGGGAAAACACAGGTTTTCCAAATGCAATCAGGATTGATGTACTGCCCTGGCTTGGAACATGGAGAGAACCACACAGAAAGGCCCTGGAAACAGCGTCAAGGAGCTGAGAGTAACCCTTGGCTGACAACAAAGAAGAGACCTTCATTCTATAACTATAGAAGACCTGGAATCTAAGTAAAGAATCCAGTCTGCCTAGACTTCTGACTTAACAGGATGGTGAACTAATAAATGGGTTTTGTTTTAAGCTGCTCTGTTTGTGTTAATTGGCTAAGGTAGTAAAGAAAACCAGTACAGGTTTCTTTTGAACCCTTGTTTGTGTATTAGTATATGTCTACAACTGCTTTCAAAGATACAAAAGAAAAACCAATGCTGACACAAAATCATCTAAAAAATTAATATTTGACAAATCAAAATCATTGCCCTATTAATCCATCTTTCTGCCTTTTCAATATTCTAATTTTATTAGAAAAAGATATCTGAGCAACAAAGAATAGTATTTTGGTTGGATAAATTCATATATCTAATAAATCATGCTCTTCATAAATTTAGTGAAAGCGATCAATTCTTATTAAGCAACTACTATGAAAAACACTAAACTAGGTCTCAATGATATGTTCAAAATTTTCAAGAGAACTATTATTTGAGGATGGCATAGGTAAGGCATATTCCAAAGGAAGCTTATTTCTAAGTTTTTCTAATGGTGGCTGGTTGATTTTTCAAAACTGGACCTCCCTGATTAAACCTATCAGTAGCTTCCCATTAGATTAAGGATGACATCCAAAGTCCTTAAAATAGAAAATGTGGAATGAACTTCCCCTGGATTATTTGTCCAGTATTCTCTTTGCATTTATTTTCTTCCACAGTCTATGTTCCAGAAAGTCTAAACTACTTTCTGTTCCTATACAACAGATTTCCTTCATAACACCTCATTACTTATCTGTACTGCTCACTCTTCTTGAATGTTCTTCCTCTTACCTCAATTTCTCTGGCTAATTCCTCTATCTAAATCTTAGTTTAAATAGAACTCCTATGGGTTAGCTTTCCCTAACACCAACATCTGAAAGTGATGTATTGAGGATCTGACTCTCCCATATTCAAACTGTTCATCTCAATGTAATAAAGTAATAATTATAACTTGACTGCCTATATTTTGCAGAAAATTGCAAGTCTCTTGAAAACTTATTTTAAGATCTACTTTTCTACCATCTAGTGGTCAGAACTAATAATACTGAAGCAGATGTTAATAAGTAAGTAGATTTTTGTGTAAATGAAGTGAGTGTTGAAGCGTAAGTAGGAATTAATTATCCAAGTGAAGAATAGGAAGGAGGGCTTTTCAAGCAAAAAAGACATCTATGGAGACAAGAATGAGTGTGGTGCATGTTGTAAACCACAATGAAAAGATGAGAAATGATAAACAATACAAATTATTAAAAACCAAGAATGTGAGAGATGTTATAGAGTGTCTCTGTATGATTCTTGTAAATTCTCTGTTAGTTTTGAATTATTTCATAATACAATTAATAAATTATTTGGAACATAACATAAAATTAGAACTAAATATCAAAAAGTGAAGAAAAACTCCTAGACATTTGAGTTTGTAATCTTAGTTACCTAATACAGACTTTTAAGAAATTATTCTTTTCAAGTGCTTTATCAAGAGTTCATTTTTATTCACTTCTTTTCCCTTTAAGGTTCTAAAATTTTAGATCTTTATATTGTCTCAAAAAGCCTTCTACCCAGTTGGGAATGTTATCCTCATGTAACACAGATTTTGTGATTGGTTATTCTATCAAACACATTCTGGCAATACAAAAACAAGCAGTATTTATAAAATCACAGCTATGTAATACCTTGGTTTCTTAATTTCTTTTTAACTTATATTAGTGTCTTCAACTTACTCTCTCAAACAAAATAATTTAGGTAAAGAAGCTCAATAGTACTAAACCCTTAGCAAATATATAGATTCTCCAAAAATAGATTCTGCAATAGTTGATATGGAAATGGACTTATCTTTTGCTAAGATAGATCAGTTTCAAAAAGAACATTTTGAAAATGTGTAGTTAGAAAAGCAGAAAATTTGATGGAGACTTGGATGTATTGTATTTTTACTAATCACAATGGATGAGAAGAGTCTACAGAGGAGAGCTTACACATTCAAAACTAAGAGATGAATCAAATCTAGAACATTACATTTAATATCAGATATTAAAAAACATGTTAAGTCAACATATCCTTTTGTAAACTTCTGATATGATCAGAGAATGATTTCATATGCTATTGTTATAAATAATACAACAGTTGTAACTAAAAGATACTGACTCAGAACATTCATTTTTATTTCTTTAGTACTTGGAAGGAGAGTAAAAAAATAGACCTTTGTGACTTGTCTAATAAAATGCCATCTTTTTAGAAAACTAGTTTTAAGCAATTCAGCATACCAGCACAGAGACAACTATCTTGATATTTAGTAGGACCTTCTGCTATTAGAAATCTTATTTAAAAAATCATATTTCTTATTTCATGGAAAAAAAGGTAAATATTTTTCAAAAATTTCAAAGCTCTGGTTATGTTCTTTTCATTTTGCAAGCAGGATATTTTTCATAGAAAAATAAATTTGGCTGCTTTTTATCTATGTTTATGCATATGCTGGCTTAAGTAGGATACTCATAAACATTGTTGAAAAGCTTTGCGGATATTTGATACTAAGAACAAATTTATAAATTTATTATTTTCTGTTAAGCATTCAAATCTTTGAAAGCTAGAAGACATAATTTGTGTCCAGTGAGAGTGACTGTTATTCTTTAATTTGCTATCATGGTTTAATGACCATATTTCTAATTTTGCTTTTTTCCTTGGCAAAGTAAAAATTTGTGCAACATATATCCAGTGACCCATTAATAATCCATTTTAACTTTATCATATTTGTTATTTATTCATCAAAATTGCTCCATGTTAAGAGAGATAATGCCTTTTTGTCATATCAGTGTCATCAGTAACACATTTATAATATTTTTATAGAGTAAATACTAAAATTGCTTGTGAAGGTGATGGTAAAACCATATTTTTTGTAGCTCCTTTAAAAGAGAAACTGGGCCGAGAAGTAGAACAGGAATACCTCTTTTCCTTTGATAATCTCAGCCCACTTGTCACACTTGGCGATGGATCTATTATCCGTAGGGCAGATAAACTGTGTCTTTTACAGTAAAGACAGGACTGATTGATAGTTTTATGTGATAAGAGTCTGTCTTACCGGTTATCTCTTGGCAAGATGGAGCTAGAAATAGTTCCTTATTAAAAAAAAAAATAGAAAATAAAAAATAAAGGTGACTTGTCTATAATGCTCCATTTATCACAAAATTAATATCTAGGATTGTTAGGATGGGAAGAATGTGTTATGTTATTGAATTGATGTCATCAATTTGACTCATTTAGCATCTTCCAGAAATGGCATGATAACTTTTGAAAAAAGTGGAAGATAATATAAGCTTTATATCAAGAGAGATTTTCTTAAAGTAGATGTTCTTAAAGATACTGCAGAAGTTGGTTTAATGTGTTCTCAGAAAAAGTAAAGTCAGCTTTATCTCATTGTTGGGAAAAAAGTTTTAGATGCATTTTCAAGTATGACTGCAATTAAAAGTTCTCCCTGATTCTCATTACACCATAATGCAATATCATTATCACTATCAAAGACTGCTGAGAGATTCAGGAGCAAGAGAAACCCATGCAATTATGTAATTAAAAGGCTGATCTTTGGATGGATGATAGAGCAAACTTTTTTTATCTTTCATAAAATTACTAAGAATGGTAATATGTAAAAACATTGAAAATGGACAAATCATGTCCTAATTTTCAAAAAGTCAAAAAAAACCCCTGTGTTTTAAAAATCACAGATTAAAAGATTTATAAATTTCTAGAATATATACTTGACTTTGAGGAAATATTAAAAATGGAGGGACTCAAATCTCTAAATCAGAGTTAGATTGCACAAGCAAACATTTTTATTTAAATCATTTTCTTAATTATCTTTACACACATGGAACAATTAACATATTTTATGATATTTCACTATAGATGCTAATGTCAATCAGTTGGCTGAGGAAGTGATTGTCAAGTATCCTTACTACAAAGTTACTCTGTTTAGTTTTGTATTTTGTACTCTTCAAAAAAAGTCACTATGTGCAGCCCACAATTAAAGAGTGGAAGGCTATACACCACCTCTTTGAAGAGGCAGTATCTACAGAAGTTATTTGGAATTCTATTCTTCTGGGGAAAAAATGGGACATTTGTCTATTTTTCCCATTTATTAACTCAATCTATTTATACCAGTATGAATTAATTTATTTTACAAATAATCTTTGGATTGTAATCCAATATTATACAATTAATTTTGTAATATTGACCATTGGTAGGTTTTTCAGTTGGCTCCTATGCCCTTTTGACATACCCTATTATTGTGTTTCTTGTTTGATTTGATTTTTTTTTTGTTTACCTGTTTATTGTGTGTTTTTTTACTTTAAAGCATCATATGATTCATTTTGTACACTTCCTGACCAGTCCCAGAATCAGCTACTTCTCTAGGGACTCCAGTTCCTTTACTGTCAAATAGCTTAGAAAGTATGATCTGGGCACTAGGTGTTCTCATTGCTACTAAGATGCTTTTATTGCCAGGCCCTCTAACCTGACAGAACAAGAAAATATATGTGTACATATGCATGTGTGTCTGTACTAAACTGTACATGCACATATCTATATATATGTTCATATGTAAGCATTTGCATCTATGTTAAGGTAAACATAAGTTCATACTGTTCTCCAACTCTGATCTATTACTACATGAATCACTTTAGTCTTCTCTCCTGGCTTGTACATAACCTACACCTCCACTCTAAAAAAACTTGACTCCCACCATCCACCACCTATTTATTTAATTGTTTAATTCCATTATACATATGTAGTTGTTTCAAAATTATTAACTTGTGTATTCTTGGCCCCAACTTTATCAACAACCAGTATACAGTGTTTGTGTATGGTTCTTCTTGCTTTTAAAGGTATAACAGACTCCATTCATTTCTATAATGGCTACTCTTCCACTTATACCTGCCAGAACCATGAAGAGATTTTTTTTTTGGATGTTCCTTGTGAGAACTTTGTGGGTCTCTGAAAGGCAATGTTCATGAAAATGTGGCACCTCAAAGGATTTACCTATTACTATACCAGTCCACACTCAGTTTCCAGCAATTCCTTCATATTTCTATTTAAGTTTCCTACCAATTAAACAACTCCCCTGTCTTCTGCACTAGACAAGCATATCTGAATTAGTATATCTCATTGAATATACCTGTATCTCCACATTCCAGGGTCACCCAAGAAATAGAATTCATTTTCAAGGTTTTTTGTAGCTTTTTATAGTTTTAAGGACCATAGCGATGAGGTCCATGTTTTTCATGCTAAAGCTGAAACTGGCAGTTAAAAGGCATGCTTTCTATTATGAAAGCTAGGAATATGAGGAAGGAGTAATTATTCCTCCTAGATACACCACTGATGAATTAAAGTTACTTATATTATCATTCTTGGCTATAGAAACTTTGAAAATCATGACAACTGTGATTACAGTGATTTGTTTCTTGAATACTCTGAGGTTTACTGATTGGATTTTTTTTTTTTTTTTTTTTTTTTTACCATTCTGGGATATTTCCATAAAATGCACTTGATTTTTGTATTTATATATAATCTATTTACATTGATGTTTTTGTGATCTTGTCACAACTGACTTCCTGTGTGATATCTGTATTTTCTTGACATAAATATGTGCCACATTCACACATCTCACTTTTTCTGTGTTCTCTTTCTGGCTATTCCTTGGAGAAAGGGGTGGTAAATGAAACTTCTCACTTCCCAGTTTTCACCTTTTCAAGCATAGTGAATTTTTATCTTCTCAGGAGAACTTTCACTGACAAAGAGAGGTTTCTTTCTCTCTCTTAATTACTTACATCTTTTCAAACTTACTTTATGGAAGTTCCAGAGAATAAAAGTAAATAATTTCGCTCTTAAACAAATAAGTAAATAAAAGTCCTAGTAACTGCAATCATGTTATTTCAGATCCCTGTAATCAAGACATGAGTAAGATCCTATTGGTTGCAAGATTACATCACTGTGTGTGTGTGTAAGAAGATGGAGAATGATGGCAACTGACTACCACCAAGGAAGCATCTACACAATGACTCTCTTGGTCTCTCACTAACTCAATAGCATATATTCTATGCAGTTAACAGATTTGATTACATAATTATGTTATCTAGAGAAAGCAGCTGAGGTCAAAGAGTATTCAAGATACCATTGTTACCAGGGAAAACAGTCAACTATATACTCACCTTTTACCTGAAATTCCATTTTGGAGCCATGGCTACGGTAGATTTTTAATATCTTGTTCTCATTCAATGTATTAGGAATACATTATGTGAACTAGTTAAAATCAATAAACAAAACAACTGAATTTTTAAAATCCAAAAGTGCAATTTTTTGATATACCAACAGAGACTAAAAATAGCATTAAAGAAATTAAAGGTAGAATACACCACTAAAAATAGTGTTTCTTTTCTATCAATTCATATCAACACAACTGATGAGCACTGGGTGTTGAATGTAAGTAATGAATCACTAAATTCTACTCCTGAAACCAATATTACCCTAAATGTTAACAGGAATTTAAATAAAAACTTGAAAAAATAAAAAATAAAATAAAAGACCCACATGTTTCTGATTATTCTGTAAACATGGACATTATTCACATGTATTCTCGCTTTTTCTTGCTTTCTTGCTTTATTCTTTCTTTCAGTTTGTTTTAAATCTAGTTCACATATCTTAAAGGAAGGAGGTCGGGGGGGCACCTGAGTAGATCAGATGGTTCAGCATCTGCCTTTGGCTAGGGTCATGATCTCAGGGTCCTAGGATCAAGCCCCAATCCAGGCTTTCTGCTCAATGGGGAGTCTGCTTGCCCCTCTCTCTCTGCTCCTCCAACCCTCGCTTGTGAGCTCGCATGTACTCTTTCTCTCTCTCTTTCTCATAGCCCCACCTGCTTCTCCCTCTCCCTCCGCTGCTCTCCCTGCTCGTGCTCTCTCACTCTCCCTCTGTCAAATAAATAAATAAAATCTTTAAAAAAGGGAAGGAGATAGAACTATTGCCTCTAGAAATTTACTTCTAAGCAATTTAATCTGAGTACCCATCAGTAAATCTTAAACCCAAACCCTCACATCCCTGTTTCTGCATATTATACACAGAAATTACTAATCTATTTCTCCTCCAGGAAATACTTACAAGAATCATGATGACATCAACAGAAGTTTCAAACTACAAAATCTACATGATCAGTCCCAATCACTGTTCTGTACTCCAAACCAATATTTCCAATTCCCACTGCAACATCTGTTCTACAATTTAGCATGCTTAAACTTTTATTACTTTGTGTGGCTAAGAGGACTAATAAAAACCTTGTTAACATTTATTTTAACATTATTCTGAATTTGGGCATTGTAGATTCTTGTGTCTGTTATCTTGGATTCAACATTTTAGCTAGTTTTCCCATCTACATAATAAGAAAAATAATGCACGAATGAATGTGAAATAGTTGTTTCAACTAAAGTGTATCAACTTTCTTTTAAACTGAAACACATAACACAAGTAAAACTTAGAACATGTAATTAAAGCAACAATCATACCCATGCAAGGGACAAATGCTTGAGATTTTATAAGTAATACAATTGCCCCTTCTAAAAAAAGTAATTCTTTCATAATTGACTATGACAATAAATTAAATTTGTTCAGCTGTTAAAACATTTTAAGAAAATTCAAATTCCATTTCACATATAAATACTGTCTTTTCTTTTGTCTGTACTTTTTTTTTTCTTTTGTCTGTACTTTTATACCTATTTAAGATATACTCTATATGAGAAGAATGAGTATTAAAGAATGCCATATATAAACATATATATTTATGAATTTTGTTTTCTAGGTCACTTCTGTTTGTTACTGATAAAATAAATCTCTACAACTCCCAGCTATACAAATGAATATAGCTGAGGAGTTTTGAAGCTGAATTTAAATCTGCCTCATGTAATTCCAACAGAGTTTCTAAGCCAATTTAGTTTTGATTAGATAATATTTACTCTTGGTGACAAATGTTGAATATATAAGAAACTAAATTGAGCTTTAAAAATGCTGATATAAGAAATCAATGGAAGTAAATATGGAACATAACTATGACATTTTTAACATTTTGTTGTTTGGTGATAATAGAACTTGGCAGTAGCTTCTGGGCGAAAAGGTAGATACAGATTTTCATATAATCACATGCTTAACAATGAGAAAAATGTTTATGAATCCCAAGAAAAGTTATGATTGTTTCATTCCCAAAGTTCTTTGACAACCCTGGACTGAGATCAAAGGCAGTTAAAATCTGTATGCTTTCTTATGGCATGCTGTGCCTATGATAAATAAAAGGAACTTTTCTCTACATCTTCTGTGTTTATATCTAATTAAGTACTTATTTCAGTGTATTGCAATAATTGCATGATGTATATTGTACCAAACTGAGGTAAAATTTTAATGAATTAAAGAAAGCTCCGCAAGAGGTGCCTGGGTGGCTCCATCGTTAAACGTCTGCTTTCAGCTGAGTTCATGATCCCAGGGTCCTGGGATGGGGATGTAGCCCTGCATCAGGCTACTTGCTCAGCCAGGAGCCTGCTTCTCTCTCTCCCTCTGTCCCACCTCTCCACCCCATTCATCCTTTCTCTATCAAATAAACAGATAAAATCATTTAAAAAAAGTAAAGAAAAAGAAGAAGAAAGTTAAGCAAGAGAGATTTCCCTTACCTCCATTCTGAATACTAAATGAATACTGAAGAGGAAAAGACTTACTGTTGCTTTGCTTGGAACTCTTGTATTCTCAGCATAACCACGCTGACATAAATCAATTTATACATAGAGATTTTTATGGACTGAGTCTGAATCACTGGTGGAGTTGTGTCAGAGCCATGTCAGAATGAGTCTAGTGAAGAGTTTGACAGTGATTTTCTGACTATTCACCCAGCATGAAAATAGGAAAATACACTTGACCAAATGGATTTTCCACTCTTGCTTTCCTAGAGTCAAACAAGAGGCAAAGGTGAAATTCCTTTTCTTAGAATAGGAGTTTTTAAATTTTTTGCTTTCCTATTCAAAGGATTTTTATTTCTTGCTAATTCTAATAGGTGAGTAAAGGATAATGACTCTGAAAAAAATAAATCAAGGTGGGAGAAAAGCAGTAAGTGATCATGGTTCCTTTATTTCCATTCCATTATTTTACATGCTGAAGAACAGATTCAGACCTAAACTTGTAATTACTTATATCAGGCTATAAATAAAAACTTGTTCATTTGCTGAGACACATTGGATAAGAGCAGGAGTAGAAATTCTTGATAATCTATAACTCATTAAAAACTTGCTTTTTAAATAGCTGCTCATAATGTCCTTATGATGGGTAGACCTTGCCAACATTTCTTTTTAATAGAGCATTTACCTTTTTTGTATCTATAAACCATAGGCACTGATTAACGCTTAGTGAACAAAACACACAATGAGTTGTTACTCTGCCAGAGATTGTTTTTCTGCTTTGCATAATGAATAGAACTCTTTCCTTGGAATTCTGAAAGTGAACTTTTAAAGATAAAGATAGTAAATGAAAATGCACACAGACATACAGGGAAGTGTTGATGTGCAGATCATATTAATAAGGATGAAATATAATCTTTAGTACAAAGATGGCTGATAGACTCCAAGAAATTGTATATGTTTTAGGCCATTTCAGGTAGACAAAAATAACTGAATATATGTTATATATCCTGATAAGTGAATGGGATAAATCTCAAATACCTGACAGTCAGCATCTCCCTCATTTTCTTCCAAGAGCGCAAAAGTATAGGAATAATATTACAACTTTTAAGGTGAATGTGACACAGCCGTCAGTTGTATTAACTCTGCTTCCCTTCCATAGGAAGCACAATGATGTGCTGGTTCTAACTTCCCCAAGAATTTATTGACTTTCTGTTGTGAGCTAGACAAATGACCTTCAGCTGAGCAGATAGAAGAGCGACTCTCTTAATACTCAGGTACAAACACTGTTGAGCTAAGTAGTTTATACTTATTTTCCTAGTTTTCTTTGTATGGTACTTACTCCAAACTAAGAGCCACTCTCTCGGAAACTGCCAGAATCTGGACTCTTAAATGAACACAGCTTCAGATGCCTATGGCTCCTAGGTACAAATTTTGAGTATAAGGGTCGCAATGTAATGAACAAATCAAAGTCATTTTAGAAAAGTACAACTGACAGCATGTTCTTTAATTGAATAGAGCTGACAAGGCATTTGGAAAGAATTGTTCATAAATATTTAAATGGACTCTCAGGGCAATAATTAAGATTGAATTACATTAATGTGACTAATTCAGTTTTTTTTTTTTTCAATTACAGAAAAATCCATTTACTGAACAAAATAGTTTTGGCTTTGCCAGCTTTATTTTTTGCAGCCTCGTCATCTTAATTGAGCATCTTGTGTCTACCCATGCATTTGTAAATGTTGCTAATTCATCAATAGAAGGTGAATTTAATCTACATACTAAATAAACTAAAGTTGAAGCTGCTGGTTGCAGACATCAAGTAACTTATTAGGGATTCTTTGTATCACTTTGTTCTGTAATGGCTGTGTAGATCCATTCTTTATTATATTGACACACTGATGGTTGAGAAAGAAATTAAAAACTGAATCGCAGTTACACACACATATTAGAATTAGAAAGAACACCAATGTATGATTTCAGAGATCCTGAAGAAGGAGGAAGGTAGTCAGATGACTACCACATGGGGAAATGCATGCTTCCATCGTGTCTGATTGCAATCACAGGTGCACAGCTATGCCGTCATACAACAGTTGCACTTAATTTTTCTTTGTTTCTGTTTCAACATTTTTTCCTGTTTAAGAAATGTATTTAACTATAGTGCCTGATTTCTCCTATTTGAAATTCAGATGAAATAGGAACGGATCCTCAACTACTAAAGGTTTCTTGAGTCTTTGATGACTGGCTTGCAGAAGTGGAAAACACTGCACAATAATCAAGAACCCAACAATCAAGAACAATTTCAACAAGTGTAGTTTTGTTTTTGGAGTGGGCATGGCAATCTGATATGCTTTTATGGCCTTTGGTATTACAGCAGGCAAAGATGTATTATTCTGTAACAATAATATCATGAGTTTTTATTTACAGTGAATCTGATTTTCTTACTACATATTTATTTGTATATCTGAGGTTATATAAAGAGTGTGTGTGTGTGTGTGTATATATTCTTAGGTATTCATTCCAATAGAGTATTTTAGGCTGAAAGTTAGACTAATTTTGGGACGTTTATTTTTGCAAATATAATTGGATTCATGTAAAACTGTTAGAGTTCTTTGGTGAATGTGTGAAAAACAGTTTTTATTTCTTCAATCAATAAAACATTTTTTATGTGAAAAAAATGTGCCTTACCTTCTTTCTTTCTGTTTTTATTAAACAGTAGGTTTCTGGTCATTTATGTCTGGTATGATTCTAAAATAGTTAGTTGTATAACAATTATGCTTAGTTACCAAAAAGCAAGCATGTAATAATAAGGTTCAAATATTATTTCCTTTTATTCCCTAATCTCATCTTTTTTTATTTGCTTATTAGTAGCTGTTATAGAAATGATAATGGTACTTAATGACATTTTTACTCCAGGTCAATTGCAATACTATGGTCTTTATCTGCCTTATTTTCATTTTTGAAATAATCAGATGAGGAAGGCGCTATTACCTGTATTATACACACAAAGAAACTGAGGCTCATTCTTCTACATATAGCTGTCCAGTTTTCCCAGCACCATTTATTGAAGAGACTGTCTTTTTTCCACTGTATATTTTTTTCCTGTTTTGTCGAAGATTAATTGACCATTGAGTTGAGGGTCCATATCTGGGCTCTCTACTCTGTTCCACTGGTCTATGTGTCTGTTTTTATGCCAGTACCATGCTGTCTTGGTGATGACAGCTTTGTAGTAAAGCTTGAAATCAGGTAACGTGATGCCCCCAGCTTTATTTTTGTTTTTCAACATTTCCTTAGTGATTCGGGGTCTCTTCTGATTCCATACAAATTTTAGGATTATTTGCTCCAGCTCTTTGAAGAATACCAGTGGAATTTTGATCAGAATGGCATTAAAAGTATATATTGCTCTAGGCAGTATAGACATTTTAACAATGTTTATTCTTCCGATCCAAGAGCATGGAATGGTCTTCCATCTATTTGTGTCTTCTTCAATTTCTTTCATGAGTGTTCTGTAGTTCCTCTAGTACAGATCCTTTACCTCTTTGGTTAGGTTTATTCCCAGGTATCTTATGGTTCTTGGTGCTATGGTAAATGGAATCGATTCTCTAATTTCCCTTTATGTATTTTCATTGTTAGTATATAAGAAAGCCACTGATTTCTGCACATTGACTTTGCATCCTGCCACGTTGCTGAATTGCTGTATGAGTTCTAGTAGTTTGGGGGTGGAGTCTTTTGGGTTTTCCATATAAAGAATCATGTTATCTGTGAAGAGAGAGAGTTTGACTTCTTCATTACCAATTTGGATACCTTTTATTTCTCTTTGTTGTCTGATTGCTGTTGCTAGGACTTCTAATACTATGTTGAACAAGAGTGGTGAAAGTGGGCATCCTTGTCTTGTTCCTGATCTCAACGGGAAGGCTGCAAGCTTTTTCCCATTGAGGATGATATTTGCTGTGGGTCTTTCATAGATAGATTTGATGAGGTTCAGGAATGTTCCCTCTATCCCTATAATTTGAAGCGTTTTAATCAGGAACAGATGCTGGATTTTGTCAAATGCTTTTTCTGCATCAATTGAGAGGACCATGTGGTTCTCTCTTCTCATATTAAAAAAAAAAAAAAAGAAAAGAAAAGAAAAGAAACTGAGGCTCAGGATTCAGGCTCACAAGCTTAAGAAGAGAACATCTGTTCAAATTCCTGCTTTTCAGAGCACCTGGGTGGCTCAGTGGGTTAAAGCCTCTGCCTTCAGCTCAGATCATGATCCCAAGATCCTGGAATAGAGCCCTGTATCAGGGTCTCTGCTTAGCAGGGAGCCTGCTTCCTCCTCTCTCTCTCTCTCTCTCTCTCTCTGTGCCTGCCTCTCTGCTTACTTGTGATCTCTGTCTGTCAAATAATAAATAAATAAATAAATCTTTTTTAAAAAAATCCTTATTTTCCATTAACCAATGGTATCATTGAACTACTAAAATATTTAAAATTCGGGATTATTGATTGTAAAATATGAATAATAAGGCCTACATCATATGATTATGGGGACATTGAAATGAGGTAATGTGGGACTGGTACAAAATGAGCATTTAATAAATAGTAGGTACTATTGTGGACCTAAATGGCCTACACAAGATTCTGTCTCACCTACTCCCATCTTTCCCAGAATATTATTTATCAGTTATATCTCCCTTCTTTGCTCTCATCAACTGTTTAGCCACTGGAATTTAACTTTCAAACTATATACACATCCTCATTTTGTCCATCTTAATGCAAGCAAACAAAAATAAACAAATATAAATATCTATACACTTAAAAAATAGCAAAAAAATGAAAACAAAAAATGTTGCTACCTATTGCTACCTTATGCCCTTTTTACCTGTCAAGTTAACTTACAATGATATAAATTTATAAGAATTATAGGGGTGCCTGGCTAACTCAGTCACGTGACTCTTATTCTTGAGGTTTTAAGTTCAAATCCCACAATGGTGTAGAGATTACATAAAAATAAAATTTAAAAAATTAAATTAAAGGATCACAAAGTGCTTTTATCAAACTAATACATGCTTTTAAGTTAATTAAAAATACACAATAAAATAACAAAAAAAAGGAGGAGACAGAAGAAGAGGAGAAGAAGAAGAAGAAGTAGAACAAAACTGAGGACAAGGAGGAGGAAAGGAAAGGAGGAAAAGAAAATTCCAGAACTCCCTTTATCCCATCTTCTACTAAGTTCTGAGTCCCAAAGTCAACCTCTTACAAGTTATCTCTTTATTGCAATATTTATTGCTAAATAAAATGATACTGCGGAATTTTATTTTCTCAGTTTTCTAAACATTTATTTATTTTGCATTATGGAAGATGAACATTGGCTTAGTTTTCCCCCAACTACTACTTATCATTCACCAGCATGGTTCTCTTACTTTGATCCTAACAGTTTATCCAAAGGAATGCTGAAACTCTTCTACCCACAGTAAAACCCATCAAAGAATCTTTCTACTCCATTTCCTTATCCATCTGGACTGTATGACTCTTGCCAGCTACAGACATAGTCCCAGGACGTCTTTCACTGCTATCCGTCTTCTGTCCTTGATTTCTTTCTTGTGTCTAATCCCCAATCCCTGGACCTGCATCTTTCTCTTTCCTGGCCTACTTTTCTGGGGAAGCCACTCATCCCACAAGTTTCCTGGGAAGGTATGCATAGTAAATAAGTTTCTTTAAGTACTTACATGTCTGAATATAGCTTGATAATAGCCTCAGCCCTAATTATTATTTGGGATATAAAATTTTAGATAATTTGGATAGTAAATCAGTTTTTCTCAGCCTTCTGAAGGTATGGACCACCGTCTCCAGATTACTAGTGAACAGTCTGATGACTTTAATTTATGTTGCATTGATTATGACTGGCTTTATTTTTTTATTTTTTATTTTTTCTCTCCTCAGGATTTTTTTTTTCCATATCCCTGTATTCTAAATTACTGGATGATCATCCCTTGAAAGATCATTTTCCCAGTTGTGATGATGAGCAATTATTATCTTATAACATGGAATCAAATTATCTTTATGTATATTGTATATTAAGCATTTTTTAATTTTTTTTACTTTTTATAAACATATATTTTTATCCCCAGGGGTACAGGTCTGTGAATCACCAGGTTTACACACTTTACAGCACTCACCAAAGCACACACCCTCCCCAATGTCCATAATCCCACCCCCTTCTCCCAAACCCCCTCCCCCAGCAACCCTCAGTTTGTTTTGTGAGATTAAGAGTCACTTATGGTTTGTCTCCCTCCCAATCCCATCTTGTTTCATTGATTCTTCTCCTACCCACTTAAGCCCCCATGTTGCATCACCACTTCCTTATATCAGGGAGATCATATGATAGTTGTCTTTCTCTGCTTGACTTATTTCACTAAGCATGATACGCTCTAGTTCCATCCATGTTGTCGCAAATGGCAAGATTTCATTAAACATTTTATGTGATACTCTATTCTTCTTTTCTGTTTTCTCTCTTTGTCTTTTTGTTCCACTTTCTGGGAAGTTTTGTCAACATCATATTATAAGATTTCATCAAATAGTTATTACCCTTTGGCTCTCAAATGATAATTAAGAGTAAAAAAAAAAAAAAAAAAAAAAAAAAAAAGAGTAATACATGAAAAATTTCAGTGATGAAAACAGAAAGAACTCACATGTTGATACATACAACCATGGAAATGAACTTTGAAAACATTATGCTAAGGGAAAGAAGCTAGTCACAAAAGATCATATATTGTCTGATTCAGTATGAAAAGTTGAGAATAGGTATATCTATAAAGACAGAAATTTATTTAGTGGTTGCTTAGGCCTGAGGGTGTTGAAGAGAAATGGGGTATGACTGTCAATGGAAACTGAATTTTTTAGAGGACTGAAATGTTCTAAAACTGATGATGACAATAGATGCAAAACTGAATATACTAAAAAAAACAAAACAAGAATTGTCTCCTCTAAATGGATGAATTGTATGACACATGAATCCTATTTCAGTAAAGTTATTATGTATATTTTAAGAGGTTATTTGTGAACATTAAAAACATTATACTTCTCCTACCCACTTAAGCCCCCATGTTGCATCACCACTTCCTCATATCAGGGAGATCATATGATAGTTGTCTTTCTCTGCTTGACTTATTTCGCTAAGCATGATTCACAGACCTGTACCCCTGGGGATAAAAATATATGTTTATAAAAAATAAAAAATTAAAAAAAAAAACATTATACTAAGTTAAAGAAGCTAGTCACAAAAGGCCATGTAATATATGATTCCATTTATATGAAATATCCAGAATCATTAACTCTGTGGAGTTAGAAAGTAGATTAGTGGTTGCCTAAGGCTGCTGGAGTTGGAGAAAAATGGAAAGGGAAAGGATAGTGTTCCCTCTGAGGTAAAGAAAGATTCTGAAAGCTGATGTTGGTGATTGTTTCACAACTCTGTGAATACAAATACATCAAGGATTCACATACATAAAAATCATTGAATTTTATGTACACTGTAAATGGGTGAGTTTATGATATGTAGATTATATCTCAACAAGGCCGTTAAAACACGGACAGCCTATTGAAATGCTGTATGTGTTGTGCAGGAAGAGGTCTTGCTGGAAGATGGGCCTACTCTCTAGTGAAGCTTTATTTCAACGGCAAATTGGCCATGTCGGTAGCCTTTGTTTGTTTTGTTTTATTTTCTCCTTCAAGCTGGGCAGTTTTTTCAGAGATAAATTTTCTAATCTCTTGCTCAGAGCTAAAAACTGAGCATCCTCACAGTTGGAGCTAGAGAACCAAGTTGAAGTTGCAGGGTTAATTTTTAGAATTCCATTTAATTTCTTTGTTGTCGGCATAGTTGGCAACATCCTTGGCAATCCTGAACCTTGGTTTCCTTTCACTCAGTTTTTCCAGAAGATAAATCATCCATGTCCTGCTTCATTATGGGGAGAAATTCACCTTTCTGACCAGGATGGGGATGAGAGCAAATCTGGGCATTTTAACTCTTCTTAGAGCAGACTGTTAACTAGATCCACCCCTAACCCTGCCTTCAGGAATTTTTTCGTGAGTTCTTTCTGCAGCACAGACAGCTTGTTTCATCCTGCCACCTCCCCTGCAGGCACTGGGTTTTCAGCTTTGTCTGTATTATAAGCCATTTACTACTTATCCATCTGCTTCACACTTCCCAAAAATATGTTGACACCTCACCTCTCCCCTGCTGTCATCTCCTCTCTGGTATTCTCTCTTTGTCTCTCTCTCTATCTCCCTACAGATAAGTGGTCAGACAGATTAAACAGACAGATCGATAGATCCATCACCAGATGATGGGCAGGTAGGGAAGATAGAAAATAGCCAGCTTGCTTGATGATAAAAGATTTCAGGTCCTGGGAAGAAGAGTAAAAGATGCCTTCAATTCTCCATTCTTTACACCTTAGTGAAACCTACCTTTCTCCTTCACTCTCCTACATGGGGGTTATCGATGACTAACTCCAAAAATCCGTCTAGGTTTTTTTCTCCTTCCTTGGATACTACTTGCCCAGTCTTCTCTTTACAGAGATATTTAAAACAAAACAAAACAAAACACCACTTTTGCCAGTGAGTTCTATAATTCTATAATGTGATTATCTCAGTTTTCTTCCATCTTCTGACACAACCTTTTTTTTTTTTTTTTTTTTGGACGTCTCAATTCACTACTCCGATTTTTTGTTTTGTTTTGTTTTGTATTTTTTTTTTTCTCTGACTGCTTTTTATCTTTTTGTTGACAGAGCAAGAATGGGGCAGCAGGGGCATATTTTTTACCAAGTGTTTCTTTGCGGATCTGGCGTTCCTCTTCTACAGGAGCTCAGGGCTCGAAAGGAAGAGTTACTGATCTGCAGGAATCATTGCCTGGACTTCACTAGATAAAATTATAAAGGGAACCTGCATGATAATTGTTTCTGATCCTCTTGGTCCTTTGATACCAAGAAACTCTCTTACATGTAGAATCATTGACTTAAAGAAAATTGAATATTTCAGCAAGATCTAAACTTAGGAAAGAAAAAAGGACAGAATGAGTGCTTTCTCATTTTATTTTAGGAGACCATGATTCCAAAATGCTTCAGCTAGCAAGGGAAAATGCAGTTATTAAATATTACAGGAACGGCAACATAACTGAAAATAGGCTTTGGAGAATAATGAAGAATTTGGATTTCCAGTCAAATTTTAAAATTCTTTAAAGTGTCATAGAAACATATTTTGATGGCATTTGCTCTAAAATGTATTTTTGAATGTTCTCACTTTCAGAAAATTGAGAAAACCAGTAGGAAAGGGACATAAAAATAACCTAAATTCATTTTTTATATCAAATGTATTAAGCACTTAGATCAGGATCACTCTGAATGTGACATTAATTTCTCTGATTTGATACTTTTTGGTGCAAAATTAAAATGTCAGGTGAAATTTGTTGGTTGATTTATGTTTATAATATCTGATTATCTGATAAATAACATAAAATACACTTCTATTTTAGCATTCCTAACCATATATGTCAAAGTTCTAAATTATAACCAAGCTAGTCAGTGCCTACATGAAAACTAATTATTTCACAGAAAATTAATGGAGCCTTTAAAAGCTCAAGAAACTGATGGTGTTTGAATATTCTTACTTTTGAGTTACTAGTATATATCATAGGTAGCATGATTGAAACTCATTATATTCTAAATGATGATCTTTGATATATGCTCATTGTGAAACAATTTGGAGTGTGGGGATACGACTATAAAACTACATATCTCAAATATCTTGTCTAATCCCTTACATTAAAATAAGAGTTGAAGCACATTAAAAAAAAAAAAAAATGTTGTGGGAAACGTGCCAAAATTAAACCAGGCTTCTCCTTTTGTGAAGAAATAGAGAAATCAAGAATATAAACATATAGCTATATAAGTATAAATATATATTCTGCATACCATTTTTATTAAACAACAGATTAATAAAAAAATAAAACAGTATAAAACATTTTGGTTTTTAACCACTTAGTTTTAGTTTTTTTTTTAATTTTTAATTTTTTTTCTTTTTAATATGTTATTTATGTGACAGAGAAAAATCACAACTAGGCAGAGAGGCAGGCGAAGAGAGAAAAGAGGAAGCAGGCTCCCTGCGGAGCAGAGAGCCCGATGCGATGCAGGGCTCCATCTCAGAACCCCGGGGATCATAACCGGAGCTCAAGGCAGAGGCTTTAACCCACTGAGCCACCCAGGCGCCCCTGGTTTTTAACCACTTAGGTAATGAGAAACTATAACTCAGATATGGTCACTTAAAAGACAATGAGATGGTTTTCAGTATAGGAACTGTGTCTTAAAATTTGCAATAAATAGAAATACCATAATTCAGATTTCCTATAACAGTTACAGAAGCACACTAATTAATATGTAGCTGTATTTCTATATGTTGTAAGCACACCCATAAAATCAAGTTGATTAGATCAAGCTCTTAAATTTTAATATTTCTATGTTTGTATAGTGGTTTCTATTTTAGTTATAATGAGCATTTCTTTGATTATTATTGCTGAAAATCTTTTTTTTTTATTTTATTTTTTTTTAAAGATTTTATTTATTCATTTGAGAGAGAGACAGTGAGAGAGAGAGAGCATGAGCGAGGAGAAGGTCAGAGGGAGAAGCAGACTCCCCATGGAGCTGGGAGCCCGATGCGGGACTCGATTCCGGGACTCTGGGATCATGACCTGAGTGGAAGGCAGTCGTCCAACCAACTGAGCCACCCAGGCATCCCGCTGAAAATCTTTTTATTTGTCACTGGGCATTCATGTAGTTTGTGAACCTCTTTTATAAAGTTTCAGTTCATAAAAATTATTTGACCGTATTTTATTAGATTATTTTTTTCTTATTATTATTAACTTAAGACAGTTCTTACATATTTTGAAAGCATTTTATTGTCATATAAATGTTTTGTGAGTATCTGAATTAGTCTGTGTCTGATCTTTGTATATTTATTTTTACATATCATCTATTGTTGATGGGCCTTTTGAAGAACACTTTTTATTATACTTATTTTATTATTTGCTTTTTTACTATGTTTTGTTATTCCTGTATCCTATCTAAAATATATTTGTATATGTGAATATTTTCTCCTTTGATTTCTTTCAAAGATTTTATAGTTTGGTATTATTTTTATAGATATTTTCAGAGTATTCTACCTTTTCATTTCTTTTTTTTTTTTTTAAAGATTTTATTTATTTATTTGACAGACAGAGATCACAAGTAGGCAGAGAGGCAGGCATAGAGAGAGAGAGAGAGGAGGAAGCAGGCTCCTTGCTGAGCAGAGAGCCTGAAGCGGGGCTCGATCCTAGGCCCCTGGGATCATGACCTGAGCCAAAACTGAGATACCCAGGCGCCCCCCTTTTCATTTCTTTATTTTTACTACTTTCAAGATAGCTTCCCATTGTTTTCTGTCTTTTTAAGTGTTTATGTTGATGAATTATATGTCAATTTTATTGTTGTTCCTGAGTGTAATGTGCCTTTTTCTTGACTTATTTTAGGAATTTCTCCCATATTTTGTTTTTAGCAGCTTTTCTATGATTTTGAAGATATCCTTTGCATTTCTATTTATAATTTTCTCTGGTTATTTTTTTTTTTAAGTTGCTTCTACTTAGCATTTTTTTCTTTTTTTTTTCCTTAAAAGACTTAATTAATTAATTAACTTATTTATTTGACAGAGAGAGAATACAAGTAGAAGGAGAAGGAGAAGCAGGCTCCCTGTTAAAATACATGATCCCAAGACCCCAGGATCATGACCTGAGCTGAAGGCGGACACGTAACTGACTGAACCATGAAGGTGTCTCCTGAATTTTTTTTTTCTATTTAATCGGCTTTTTCAGTCTTTCAACGAGAGGCTAATTTTAATAATCTTTTATTTCATCTCTAGAATTTCAATTTAATATTTTATAATTTCAGATTCTCTGCTTAAATTTGTTTCTTGGACCTATAAAATATAGCCATTGTAAAGTTTGTATTATACACTTCAATTGCATGGATCCTCAGAGAGAATTCCTCTTTTAGTTTTATCCTGGCCCAAATGCAATGTTTATACTTATGCATAACTGTTAGTACTTTTACCAGATTTTATTAGTCACAGTTTAATAAAGTTGTGAAAGATCAATCTAATTCTACTAGCGTTTGACTAACTGAAAGCTTCTTTTGTTTACCTTCATCTTTTGGGCATTATTTCTTCCATATGAAATTTTTTTCTTCACCAGTAGTTAAAATCCTTTATCTTTCAAGTATCAATTTTTTAAATTTTTTATGTGTTTGTGTATGTATTTATGTATTTTTGAAATAAATTCTAAGCCCAATGTAGGGTTTGAACTCATAAACCCAAGATCAAAGGTCATGTGCTCTATGGACTGAGCCAGCCAGACACATTCTTTAAGGTTAAATTTTAATACTATTATTAGTATGAAGCTTTTCTTTTCTCCCCAAGACAGATTCAAAAGATGATTCTACTGAACTAAATACCTTTCTATATTTCTGCAATATTATATAATAGTAGTTTGTTTGCATATGAATCTTTTTCCTGGATTCTAAATTCTTTGAGCATAGAGCTATATCTTTCCATTTTTATGCTAGAAACATTTAGTAAGCTTTCCATAATAGCATAAATACATCAAAATACTATGTGACTCTATCAATTTTATATATTTCAACAATTGTTTTTGAGCAGCAATAGTGTACTAGGTACATGAGTTCCTGGGAATAAATATATGAATACAATCTGTTTTAAATCTTCTATTATTTCATCTTGTACTGTGCTTGTATAGTAATATATCCTGACTATATAACAGTGTGTTGAATATTTACATAAATTATTTTGGAACCAAAAAGTAAAAATGTTGAATTTCCTTGAAGGAAAAGAACTACATTTACCAGAGGAAGGATAATTTGAACTAAATTTAAAGAAAAAATGTAATAGCTATTTTAACATAGATGGTAGAAATTACTAGGGGAGAGAACAGCTCATGCAAATGTATGGCAATGTGAAAAAGCATTGACTATTTTGGAAATGACTCTATGGTTATAGTGAAGTTGAAATCTAATCAGGGGCAGGAAAACTAGGGCATGTTATGCCATGATAAGGAATTTTATCTTAATCTTTTTGCTAATGGGATTTCACGCCGAAGGGAAAGCACTATCACTTGTGCACTTGTGTGTATACAATTTTTTTGTTTTGTAATTTTAAGGTGCAATATGGAAGATGAATTGTAGGCTACATGAAAGCCATTATAAGACCCCTAAAGAAAAATAATAAGCCCCTAAGATAGTGAAGATGGAGAAGAAAAGATAGGATTAAACACATAATTAAAATATATTCATGATTTTCTTCATTTTTGATTTTTATATTTATTTCTCTACACACGTTGCTAGCTATGTTAAATATAACTTGCTATTGTAGTTACATAGTGAAATAAGCGAAAAGGTTAGGGAAACTGATGATGTGAGAAATTCATCATAAACTGTAACATGAACATAGATTGTAATGGGAAGCATTAATGTATTATTTTACACATAAACATCAGTCTTCTATAATACCCAGTGCTCATCATATCATATGCCCTCCTTAATTGTCCATCACCCAGTTACCCCATTATCCCATCCCCCTCCCTTTCAGAAACCCTCAGTTTGTTTCCTATGATTGAAAGTCTCTTATGGTTTGTCTCCCTCTTCAATTTCATCTTGTTTTATTTTTCCTTCCCTTTTCCTATGATCCTGTTTTGTTCCTCAAATTCCACATGTAAGTGAAAGCATATAATAATTATCTTTTTCTGATTTATTTATTTCATTTAGCACAATACCCTCTCGTTCCAACCACATCATTGTAAATGGCAAGATTTCATTTTTTTTTAAGATTTTATTTATTTATTTGACAGAGAGAAATCACAAGTAGATAGAGAGGCAGACAGAGAGAGAAAGAGAGAGAGAAGCAGGCTCCCTGCTGAGCAGAGAGCCCGATGCGGGACTTGATCCCAAGACCCTGAGATCATGACCTGAGCCAAAGGCAGCGGCTTAACCCACTGAGCCACCCAGGCGCCCAAGATTTCATTTTTTGAAGGCTGAGTAGTATTCCATTATATTCAAATATAATGAAATACACACACACACACACACACACACACACACCACCTCTTCTTTATCCATTTATCTGTGGATGGACATCTGTGCTCTTTCCACAGTTTGGCTATTATGGGCATTGCTGTTATAAACTTTGGAGTGCAGGTGTCCCTTTGGATCAGTACATTTGTGTATTTGGGATAGATACCTAGTAGTGCAATATAGTTGCTGTGTCTTAGGGTAGCTCTATTTTCAACTTTTTGAGGAAATTCCACACCATTTTCCAGAGTGGTTGCACCAGCTTGCATTCCTACCAACAGTGTAAGAGAGTTCCCCTTTCTCCATATCTTCATCAATATCTGTCATTTCCTGATGGTGTGAGGTGATATCTCATTGTGGTTTTGATTTGTATTTCCCTAATTCCAAGTGATACTGAACATTTTTTAAATGTTCTGTTGGCCATTTGTATGTCTGTCTTCTTTGGAGAGATGTCTGTTCACGTCTTCTGCCCATTTCTTTATTTAATTATTTGGTTTTGGGGTGTTAAGTTTGATTTATATATTTTAGATACAAGCCCTTTATCTGGTCAGACCTTTACTAATATCTTTTCCCATTCTGTCGGTTATCTTCTGGTTTTGTCAACTGTTTCCTTTGCTTTGCAAAAGTTTTTAATCTTGGTGGAGTTCCAGTAGTTCAGTTTTGCCTCTGTTTCCCTCGCCTTTGGAGACGTGACTATCAAGAAGTTCCTGCAGCCAATGTCAAAGAGGTTACTGGCTGTGTTCTTCTCCAGGATTTTGATATATTCCTGTCTCACATTTAGATCTTTCATCCATTTTGAGGCTATTTTTGTGTATGGTGTAAGAAAATGGTCCAGTTTCATTATTCTGCATGAAGAATGCTGTTCAGTTTTCACAACACCATTTGTTGAAGAGACTGTCTTTTTTCCATTGAATATTCTATCCTTCTTGGTTGAACATAGAGTTGAAGGTCCATTTCTGGATTCTCTTTTCTGTTCCATTGATCTATGTGACTGTTTTTGTGCCAGTACCATATTGTTCTAATGATTACAGCTTTGTAGTAGAGCTTGAAGTCTGGAATTGTGATGCCACTGGCTTTGGTTTTCTTTTTCAACATTCCTTTGGTTTTGGGGGGTCTTTTCTAGTTCCATACAAATTTTAGGATTGTTTGTTCCAGCTATGTGAAAAAATTGATGGTATTTTTATAAGGATTTCATTGAATGTATAGATCACTCTAAGTAGCATAGACATTTTAATAATATTTGTTCTTCCAATCCATGAGCATGGGACGTTTTTCCATTTCTATGTATCTTCCTCAGTTTCTTTCATGAGTATTCTATAGTTTTCTGAGTACAGGTTTTCTGCCTCTTTGGTCAGGTTTATTCCTAAATATCTTATGTCTTTTGGTGCAATTATAAGCAGAATCAACTCCTTAATTTCTTTTTCTTCTGTCTCACTATTAGTGTATAGTAATGCAACTAATTTCTGCCATTGGTATTATATCCTGCCACGTTGCTGAATTCCTTTATGAGTTCTAGCAATTTGGGGGTGGAGTCTTTGGGTTTTTCACATAGAGTATCATGTCATCTGTGAAGAGTGAGATTGAGAGTGACTTCTCTGCCAATTTGGATACCTTTTATTTCTTTTTGTTGTCTGATTGCTGGATATAGGACTTCTAGTACTATGTTGAAAAGCAGTGGTGATAGTGGACATCCCTGCATATTCTTGATCTTAGGAGAAAAGTTCTGTTTTTCCTCATTAAGAATGATATTTGTTGCAGGCTTTTTGTATATGACTTTTATGATATTGAGGTATGGTCCTTCTATCCCTACACTATGAAGAGTTCTTTTTTTTTTTTTTTTAATTTTTTATTTTTTATAAACATATATTTTTATCCCCAGGGGTACAGGTCTGTGAATCACCAGGTTTACACACTTCACAGCACTCACCAAATCACATACCCTCCCCAATGTCCATAATCCCACCCCCTTCTCCCAAACCCCCTCCCCCTGGCAACCCTCAGTTTGTTTTGTGAGATTAAGAGTCACTTATGGTTTGTCTCCCTCCCAATCCCATCTTGTTTCATTTATTCTTCTACCCACTTAAGCCTCCATGTTGCATCACCACTTCCTCATATCAGGGAGATCATATGATAGTTGTCTTTCTCTGCTTGACTTATTTCGCTAAGCATGATACGCTCTAGTTCCATCCATGTTGTTGCAAATGGCAAGATTTCATTTCTTTTGATGGCTGCATAGTATTCCATTGTGTATATATACCACATCTTCTTGATCCATTCATCTGTTAATGGACATCTAGGTTCTTTCCATAGTTTCGCTATTGTGGACTATCAAGAAAGGCTGATGTACTTTGTCAAATTCTTTTTCTACATCATTGAGAGGATCATATGTTTTTTGTCCTTTCTTTTGTTAATGTAGTGTATCACATTGATTGATTTGTGAATGTTGAGTCACCTTGCAGCCAAGGAATAAATTCCACTTGATGGTAGTGAAGAATCCTCTTAATGTACTGTTGGATGCTATCGGCTAATATCTTGGTGATGTTTTTAATATAGAGGCTTAGTCTTCTGAGTACTTCACTGTTTAATTAGGGCTATCTTCACAGTTGGTATTTTGACTCTTCCCATGTTGTTCATTTCTTCATTCATTAATTTATTCATTTATTTATTCATTCAGTTCATTATTAGCTAATGTCTACTACATATAGTCATCCACTATTATACTTACTGTGAATTCAGCAGTGAAAACAAATCAACAAAATTTCTTTCTATTGTGGAATTTATCATATATATATATATATATATATATATATATATAATACTAAAAAGTGCTTTGGTAGGAAATCATATCTTGAAGATGGAACAAATTAGGTTCATAAATGGTTATATTAAGTCTAATGTCACATTTACATAGAATTGATGGACATAATCACATAACAGTTCCTACTATATTTTGCAGTCCCTTGTTTCTTAATTGCATAAATTTCAGCAGTTTCTTCATTGCCTCAGGAAAAATGAGGAGTAGTTCTCATAACTAAGTGGACATGATTTATTTATTTACTTACTTATAGGCCTATTGATGACATGGAATAAGGTCTCCTGGTACTGATACACTGTGGAGAGGTGACACACTTTTATCTCACTGTGGTAAATGTCAGCATGATTCTCACCATGTTCAGTGCCAAATTCTGACCAGTTTAGAAGAAATGGCAAGAGACAGTGCTAGCACACAAAAGAAAATTAAATCTCACAATAAGAAAGGTGCTGATATTATTTAAGCTGGCAATTAGCTGTGCTTGTGTCAGCCATGACCATTAGGTGTGACTTTTTACTTTTCCTTTCTACCACATATCTTTTAAATTTCTTCTCACCCAAATGCAAAATTTAGATTCATGCATAGCAACTAATTGCTGACTCTTCATAGGCATAGTCTGTAACTGACAAGTGTGACAAAGCAAAACAAAACTATAGATGTTGATAGATTTCTTAGATTACTAAGCTATTATCATTTCTACTGGAAATGCAATTTTCATGGCAGAGAGCATGTGTGGAGTTACAGGTCTTCAATAAAAATAGTAGTTTTACTAGAATAAGCCAACTCAACTGAGTCTCTCTCTTTGAATGAAATTTAAATATCATTTTTTACTGAATCTAATGGTTTGTTACATTTTAATAAAATTTCAGATTTAAACTTTACATTTGGAAACATATACCAAGAAAGGTTCTTAGAAATTACTGATTGTCTGCAGCTGGTCAATAACTGTGCTGTAGTGGGATGTTGAGTATTCCCTATAAAAAAAGTGACTCAGAGTGAAAAAGTCACTCTTATTATATTCTGCCTAATATAGTCAGATTATGCTCCCTTTAAATATGGGTTATTTTCTTTCCTAGGAACACAAGTCAGTATTCAAACAGACCCTTACAGTTTATTGTTCCTTATTCATTATCTTGTTGAAGTAATATTAATTAATAATAAGAGAAGAATTTATCTAAGTTACAACTTTCTTCCAACAAATAGTATCTAGGTTGTTTGGTTTGGAGTGGTAGTTAAACAGAGAAACAGTATCATCATCTCATGATATATTTTACAGACTTAAGAAATAAGTTAAAATTATAACTTTTAGTTCACAAGTAAAATTAAACATCAGTAACAAAACAATCTTAGTATCAGTAGGCTGGAAATGGATGTATTGTTTATAATTTATGTATAAGTAATAATATAACAATACTTGATGCTTTACATTTCTATAACATCCAAGGGTTTCAAAAATATATATATTTTAAAGATTTTATTTATTTCTTTGGCAGAGAGAGATCACAAGTAGGCAGAGAGGTAGGCAGAGAGAGAGGAGGAAGCAGGCTCCCTGCCAAGCAGAGAGCCTGATGTAGGGCTTGATCCCAGGACTCTGAGATCATGACCTGAGCCGAAGGCAGAGGCTTTAACCCACTGAGCCACCCAGGTGCCCCTCAAAAATCTTTCTTATATATGATTCACCATATTTTAGTTTACAGAGTTATAAAAGAAGAAAAACTTAATAATTCATTTTTTTGACATGGGTACTGCATCATAATAATGGAAGAAATGATTTGAAATTTAGAAATCACTAAGTAATTGAATTCTCTTAGATGGATTTTTCCATTTCATTACATACTGCTCCACTTTCTATAAAAAAATGTGTTCTTTTTCCACATTATATCATATGAACAATTAGTACAAATTCAAAATGTTATATTTCCTGTACAACATATGTAATATTTTATTGTATATTTCCATGATTATCCTGACCAACTACCTTGACTGGTAGGCCCCCATTTTTTTTTTAATATGTAGTTTTTTTTTAATATTTTATTTATTTATTTGAGAGAGAGACAGTGAGAGAGAGCATGAGCGAGGAGAAGGTCAGAGAGAGAAGCAGACTCCCCATGGAGCTGGGAGCCTGATGCGGGACTCGATCCCAGGAATCCAGGATCATGATCTGAGCCGAAGGCAGTCGTCCAACCAACTGAACCACCCAGGTGTTCCTGTAGGCCCCCATTTTTATCTGCTGATAGTGACAATAATGTTAAACTTAAACAAGATTTCAGATGATGTTGATCTGAGTCTTTTTCAACCATTGCATTAGCAGGATTGCTAGATTTTCCCCAGAATATTCTAAATTACTTTAAAGAAATTCCAGAACTGCTTATATGTAATATCCCAAAGTTCTCTACTCTCGAAAAGCTTTTAGGTCCTAGATGAAGTAACTTCTTTTTTAAAATATTATACTGAACAAGAATGCCTCATATATAATTAGCCTGAATGACTTGAGTTCTTTGCCCTCACGACAGTGTTGTTGTCCCCTCTGAAGTTTTTTTTTTATAGATCTTAAATTAATAATTTTCTTGTATGTGGCAAGTTAATAGAAAAATGCTGTACTCTTATCAAATAGTTTCTTATGGCTAAGCTATTGGACCAGTAGTCCAGACCAGCCTCTCACATTTGTGGCATATGAATACAAATATAGGAGCACAATTCATACACTTAAATATTTGAAAGCTAAAAACTGGCAATTTAACTAAAATAAAATGTTTTCTACCCTACTAATCAGGCAAATATGCTTTCAGAGCAAATAAATAGAATGCAAAGTCAACAATGAACTTTGATCTTCAGTCACTGTGTGCAGCTGTTGGAAATATTCTGTTAATTTGTGAATTTCACCAGAACCACGTATCAAGAAAAAAGGCCCAAGACACTACTTAGAAAGAATTCTCCAACATGCATAAATCCTTAGCTTTAAGGTACATAAGAAGAAAGATTTGACATGTTAAGCATTTGTTGCTTTTCTTTCTAAGCATCTGCACTGCTCAAGTCCTCCCTGAACTCCAACCCAGTGTCTGTTTGTTATGTTGACCCCATGGCAGAAACCACAAAGCTTTCAGTATTTGACATAATTGCTTCTTGTTTATAGGGCAAAACCAACAGATGAGAAGAATCATGTCCCTGAAACTGAAATGCAAGAATTTCTAAGATAGGTATTGATGATTATAGGTTTTGCCATGCCAGACCTAAGTGCCAGATCATGAGTTACAGAAATTCCTGAATATTCTAGATTGAATATATGTCATATCTGTAGGTGAGTATGTGTGTGTGCAATATGAAGAACTTCTAAAGCCAGCTGCCAGATTAGGGGCTCCTCTTGCCATCGCAGTCTCACTGACATTCTTCTTTGCTTCAAACACAATCCGTGTGCTATTCAGTCTATCTCAGTCTCATACAGCTCATAGAAGCCATGCTTTTTTTTTTTTTTTTGCATTATGGCCTCTTGCTTAATTAGGTCTCATGCTGAACTTTTTTCTCCACTCATGATAGATTCTCCAGGGGCTTATCATTCCTCCTTCCAGTGAACACTTTCTTGAAGCCCTTTCCCACTTCTTATCCCTTGTCATTCTAAGAGGTATATATTTAAAACAGTTTGGGACTAAGTTTAAATTCTGTCTTACAAACTTCCTGGTTTCTATTCATAGACAAACTTTTTAAGTATTCTGAACAGTCTATGGTTTTTGAGTTGTTACTGAAAACAACTGTATTATATTATATTATATTTATTATATTATATACTACTATTATATACTACTATTCCCTTACCCACTGGGAAGAGCACTAGTGAAACATATTGTCTAACTCTATAATCTATATGTTGCCACATATAGTTTGAACTTCCCTCAAAGAGTGTAAGAGTAGTATAATATAAAAATCAATTCAATACGGTGTCTTAAATCCCTGTACTCAATGCTGCCATCTTTTTTTTTTTTTTTTAAGATTTTATTTATTTATTTGACAGAGAGAAATCACAAGTAGACGGAGAGGCAGGCAGAGAGAGAGAGAGAGGGAATCAGGCTCCCTGCTGAGCAGAGAGCCCGATGCGGGACTCGATCCCAGGACCCTGAGATCATGACCTGGGCCGAAGGCAGCGGCTCAACCCGCTGAGCCACCCAGGCGCCCTCAATGCTGCCATCTTATTCACCTAACCAGATACACACAAGTAAATTTCAAAAATACCACTTATTGCAAAACTTTTACTAATATGGGGATACCTGGGTGGCACAGTCAGTTAAGTGGCTGAGTCTTGCTTTCAGCTCAGGTCATGATCTTGGAGTCATGGGATCGAGTCTTTCATTGGGCTCCATGCTCAGTGAGGCATCTGCTGGAAATTCTCTCTCTTACTCCCTCTACCCTTCCCCGCAATCACTCTCTCTTTCTCTCTAAGATAAATAAATACATCTTTTAAAAAACTTATACTAAAATGGAAATGATCCATTGGAATTAGAATTTATGGAACATATATCTGCATACAAATTAGGCCAGCCTTAAATTTATGTGTGCTCACTTTCATCTGAAACTCACTATAGAAGTTAATTCAATTAGTTACATTTCTGGATGAAACTTGTCCAAAATTTTGGACTTTTTTCCCCCTTTACCATTTTAGAGAGATATTTTCCATCTAGAGAAAGAGAAAATGGCATTAACTGAGCTGAATTTTATTTTATTTTTTTTAAGGATTTTATTTATTTTTTTGACAGAGAGAGAGCACAAGTAGATGGAGAGGCAGACACAGAGAGAGAGATAGAGGAAAGCAGGCTCCCTGCTGAACAGACAGCCCGATGCGGGACTCGATCCCAGGACCCTGAGATCATGACCTTAGCTGAAGGCAGCCGCTTAACCCACTGAGCCACCCAGGCGCCCCACTGAGCTGAATTTTAACAGGAAAGTAAATGATAAGATCTGCTACTTTATTAAGAGACTGAGTTTTTAAAATTTCTATGAGGTAACAAGTACATCTTGGAATTAAGAAAGCATTATGTAGTAGTCTATAAGAAGTGATTATTGTAAGTTTTAATCCATATTTTCTACTCACACTGTCAAAGTAATGTGCTGAGTCAGTGAAATGATAAGCATATTAACATTTGCAGTAGTATTTCAGTTTCTTCACATCTACTTGCTTTGTAGAAGATATATGTACACACCATAAGGAGAGAAGATTCAGAAGACAAAAGTAAAGATCATTAAAATGCCAATTTCAAGGTTTGGGGGATATAGAATGATACTCCTCTTCCTCTACATTTTCTCTGCATTAGTTGGTGGGATGCTGCTAATGACTGTCATCCCAGTTTCATTCTAAGCAATTAAAAAACACCTGAATCTGGCAGAGCGCATGGTGTCAAAGTTGCAAGGTGCTCTTTAACAAGGATGCAGCTACTGTGTCAAGTGAAAATAAACATGACTTTTTGTTGACTGTTGAAGGAATGTTTTCTCTGCTTCTCCCATCAGACACTTCTAAGTGTAGAACAGATGATGGTTATGAATATTTTACATGTTATGTGAATCAGATCATCACCTTTCTTTGACACAGTCTGCATTTTGAGTACTAGAACAAATTTAAATAATTTTTCAGTTAAAAATGTATCCATTTCTATGGATTTCACATGATTCCTATCAAACTATTATTGATACCATATCTTGAAATCTTACTGATACTTTATTAAACAGTTGCTTTAAGCTGAACTTTCTTTGTAAATTTTTAATTAAAATATTATTTATTCTTACCACAAAATATTTTAAGTAGCCAGTGTTTATAAGATATATTCCAAATTATAACTTGAACAATTTTGGCTTTCCAAAATTTCTAAGTAGTAAGTTGTATGTTTTCTATTTTATTTGTAGTATGAATCTATAATATAATCGTAAATTTTCTTCATTTTTTGGAGACCATTCTTTCATTCTAAATGAATTATAATCTACTATTCTGAAGAGCTGTGCCATCTGGATCCCCTGTATTTGGTGAGTAATGCAAACTGAGAGTACTCAGTTGTCAAACCACATCTGGAATATCCTTGGCCAAAGAGTCTATTTTGTCAAACACACACCCAAGGAGCAGCTTAATTTAAAGGACTGCTCAATTCATGAGTGTAAATTTCTGTCCTCTCACCAACTTAGGGAGAATTCTGTAGGGCCATCCCAGACTCCTGGCAATCTGTGAGATTGCTTGTGGTCTTTGTTGAGGTTACGGAACAACCCATATTCTCCTACTGTCTATTTCTGCTTCTTCCCTTCCCCACAGGTGTTAATCATAATACACCTCCATCACACTAAACTGCATTTTAGAAACCACTTTCCAACCATCTAACCTGCAACACTTAATCTATAGTGAGAAGGGGTAATAACTAAGTTTAAACAATAGCCAATTAAAATGCAATGAAAGTCAAATTCCAGATAAGATAATGTAACTAGGATAAGATTTACCCTCCCAGGGTAAATCTTCAGTGGGGAAAATATAATCACATAAAATACATGAAACATTTGCACTTATGACTCTGTCAGAGTCATAAGGGAATGCTTACTCTTTGATCAACTTGCAGGATTCCTGGAGAGAAAGCTCCAGAATGTTCTTCTGGCCTTGCTAGGCTTTGGCTTCCCAGGACTTTCTCACTCACACTCTAGTCCATGCAAATTCTCCAGCGAGTCTTTAAATTATCCTTTGTTTCTTCCTGTTCTGGCTACAGGAACTTCTAGTCCAGATGGTCTCAGTCGCTGTGTATCTCTGCATGTGCCTCTATCCCCAGATTTGGAAGTGATGATTTGCCCTATGACCTAAGTTCTCTGAAGAGCCAAAAAAAGCCATTGCTTTTTAGTTTGTCCAGCTCTTTCTTGTTTTAAGTACAGAGTGGTGACTTCAAGGTATTTATATGTTGGAACTGAAACAGGAATCACCACTATAGTCTTTTTAATATTATTATTCTCTGTTGAGAAAAAAATTTCAATTACTGATGGTTTTCTTGTATTAAATTTTTATTTCCTTGAAGGAAAAAGATGTTTCTAAAATTACTGCTTTTATTTTTAAGATTTCATTTATTTATTTGACAGAGAGAGAGAGAGAGATCACAAGTAGGCAGAGAGCTGGGGGGGGGGCAGGGTCCCTCCTGAGCAGAGAACCCAATGGGGGGCTTGATCCCAGGACCCTGAGACCATGACCTGAGCTGAAGGCAGAGACTTAATCCATGAGCCACCAAGGTGCCGCTAAAATTACTGCTTCTAAGTCAATATTTTTCACAGATTTTTTTTTAATTTTTTATTTTTTATAAACATATATTTTTATCCCCAGGGGTACAGGTCTGTGAATCACCAGGTTTACACACTTCACAGCACTCACCAAATCACATACCCTCCCCAATGTCCATAATCCCACCCCCTTCTCCGAAACCCCCTCCCCCCGGCAACCCTCAGTTTGTTTTGTGAGATTAAGAGTCACTTATGGTTTGTCTCCCTCCCAATCCCAGCTTGTTTCATTTATTCTTCTTCTACCCACTTAAGCCTCCATGTTGCATCACCACTTCCTCATATCAGGGAGATCATATGATAGTTGTCTTTCTCTGCTTGACTTATTTCGCTAAGCATGATACGCTCTAGTTCCATCCATGTTGTTGCAAATGGCAAGATTTCATTTCTTTTTTTTTTTTTTTTTTTTTTAAAGATTTTATTTATTTATTCGACAGAGAGAGATCACAAGTAGGCAGAGAGGCAGGCAGAGAGAGAGAGGAGGAAGCAGGCTCCCCACTGAGCAGAGAGCCCGATGCGGGACTCGATCCCAGGACCCTGAGATCATGACCTGAGCCGAAGGCAATGGCTTAACCCACTGAGCCACCCAGGCGCCCCCGATTTCATTTCTTTTGATGGCTGCATAGTATTCCATTGTGTATATATACCACATCTTCTTGATCCATTCATCTGTTGATGGACATCTAGGTTCTTTCCATAGTTTGGCTATTGTGGACATTGCTGCTATAAACATTCGGGTGCATGTGTCCCTTTGGATCACTACATTTGTATCTTTAGGGTAAATACCCAATAGTGCAATTGCTGGGTCATAGGGCAGTTCTATTTTCAACATTTTGAGGAACCTCCATGCTGTTTTCCAGAGTCGCTGCACCAGCTTGCATTCCCACCAACAGTGTAGGAGGGTTCCCCTTTCTCTGCATCCTCACCAGCATCTGTCATTTCCTGACTTGTTGATTTTAGCCATTCTGACTGGTGTGAGGTGATATCTCATTGTGGTTTTGATTTGTATTTCCCTGATGCCGAGTGATATGGAGCACTTTTTCATGTGTCTGTTCGCCATCTGGATGTCTTCTTTGCAGAAATGTCTGTTCATGTCTTCTGCCCATTTCTTGATTGGATTATTTGTTCTTTGGGTGTTGAGTTTGCTAAGTTCTTTATAGATTCTGGACACTAGTCCTTTATCTGATATGTCGTTTGCAAATATCTTCTCCCATTCTGTCAGTTGTCTTTTGATTTTGTTAACTGTTTCCTTTGCTGTGCAAAAGCTTTTGATCTTGATGAAATCCCAGTAGTTCATTTTTTCCCTTGCTTCCCTTGCCTTTTGCGTTGTTCCTAGGAAGATGTTGCTGCGGCAGAGGTCGAAGAGGTTGCTGCCCGTGTTCTCATCAAGGATTTTGATGGATTCCTTTCGTACATTGAGATCCTTCATCCATTTTGAGTCTATTTTTGTGTGTGGTGTAAGGAAATGGTCCAATTTCATTTTTCTGCATGTGGCTGTCCAATTTTCCCAGCACCATTTATTGAAAATTTCACAGATATTTTATCTGTGAAAAAAAATCAATATTTAAAGCTCTAGGGGTACCTGGTGTCTCAGTCGGTTAAGGTCCAACTCTTGATTTCAGCTCAGGTCAGAATCTCAGGGTTGTGAGGTCAAACCCTGCACTGGGTTCCTAGGTCACTGGGGAGTCTGCTTGGGATTCTTTCCCTCTACTCTTCCCATCTCATGTGCATGCTCTCTCTCTCAAATAAATAAATTAATTAAAAAATAAATATTTAAAGCTCCAGAGTGTCATATGCAGCACAATATCTTTATTGGTAAAACCTACATATTTTTCCTCCACCTAATGAGTTAAAAAAAGAAAAAAAGAAAAGAAAAAAAGACTAAGAGGATAGAAAAATGCAAAATGTGCTTTTTTTTTTCCTTTTTCCCTTCAGCTAATAAGGGAGGTAATGTGGAGAAATATTCTGGAGAAATGTCCTTAAACATATGCAAGTGTAATCTGCCTGCTGATAGTATGAGGTCTGAATCAGAGTGTCTATTCCATCACCTTCCAGCCCCAAGTCATTCACCAGTTATGTGACCTTGGGCAAGTTATTAAATTATGTGTTCCTCAGGTTTATTGAGATGATTGTGATCATAATAATATTGGCATCATTGGGAGTACCATCTGTTTGCTCTTTTATCTCTTTAGGTATCTCACTTGTCTGGCTAACAGCCTTTCCTCTTCACTTCCACTACTGTGGTCACCATATTTCACTTTCCACATGAGTCACTGCTCCACTTAGTCAAATATACCTACATATTTCCCTGGACATAACTTACTTTAGTCTTGGGATGGTTGAACTTTACAATTTTAAATTATTTGTATATCTGCTATGGGTTTATTACATTTGCCTGACTCTATTATACATTTTGATTAATTTAAAGAACATTGTTGATTTTACCAGAGTTAGCCTGCCTTAAATTTTTTTCTTGTTAAAATCAATTCTTATACTTCTAGAGTCTAAAACATAACTCAAAATATTTGAGGCATTAATAAATATTTTCAGGATTATTTTCTGATATTCTGCCTGGGTGACAAAGGGAAGTATAATGCAATGATAATTATATAAATTAAAAATTCATTTTGTTTTGTGAGATTAAGAGTTACTTATGGTTTGTCTCCCTCCCAATCCCAAAACAAACTGAGGGTTGCTGGGGGGAGGGGGTTTGGGAGAAGGGGGTGGGATTATGGACATTGGGGAGGGTATGTGCTTTGGTGAGTGCTGTGAAGTGTGTAAACCTGGTGATTCACAGACCTGTACCCCTGGGGATAAAAATATATGTTTATAAAAAATAAAAAAATAAAACAAACAAACAAACAAAAATTCAGAATTATAAAAACAAATAATCTGTACTCTCCTTCAAATTTGAATATATTTTTGCCTAAAAAATCAAAGCAATCTAATCTTAAAGAAATATAATTTTATGTAATTTGGAAAAAATTACATTTGGTTCCACATTTATCTTTTGGTTTTGTGTACATTTGATATTTAATAGAAACTGGAAATATAAACCAACACCTGCTTAGTTTGTAGGTATCTTGGCTACAGATATATTCAGTGCCTACTGGGACTTAAAGTGAATGGAACTAAATATAAATGCATATTTTTGTTTACTTTCAGATTGCTACAAGACTGGAGAATTATTTCTAACATTACCACTTGAGATCTTAGTGGAATACATTCATAACACTAGCGGCCTATAATTAAGAAGATTTAAGTTGGTAATTAAGAAGGTTAATTCTGTCACTGGTTTGTATAAAAAAATCAAACATGTTATGACATAAATAAAATGAGCAAGATGAGATATTATTAGCCTTGGCTGCTATATTTGTCGAGTATTTTTCATATGATTATATCTACATGTAAGCTTAGTCATGGCCACTAAGATGTCCTAAATTTAGTGACAGGAGCAGAATTAGAAATTTGAAACATAAAGCCTCTTAAGTAATGGTTTCTGCTTGTCATTCTCATGACCTTTCTCAAGTTACTAAGAAAATATTGCTGAGCATAGGAAACAAAAAATACATTATTATAGAAATAGATAAAACATTGTAAAAGTACTAATAATCAGTACGTTGGTAGGTTCTTAAACTATTATTTTTAATGTGAGAATAATAAAATTTGATTGATAAGCAAAATCCTTGGCCTTCAAGTCTGATTGAAACCATTGGAAAAGAGCAAGTGTGGGACTAACAGAAGGTTGGAGAACTATTTATATGGCATCCATTATATGTTTCAGTGTTTCTGTTGGGAAACGATTTGAAATCTACTCCACTATTCAGTTGCTAAAGGCAGCCAGATATTGTCCTCATCTTTACCTCTCTGTTATTTCTTCTCCATTATTTCTATACCAGAAGGGAACTGCTTCTTGTGAAATCTATTGCCATAAATGGAGCACTGTATTTAAGATAATTATATGGAGAGAGTAATAGAAAGAGAACAACTTGATAACTGAGCAAGCTAAGGTTTGCAGTTTTCTTGCACTCCATTTGTTCAGTTGTCTGTGAAACGCCTTTGTAGAGCCAGGAGATGATACCCTCCCAGTGTGGCAGAACTTTCTGTGTGTAAGAGATAGGACTGGGGAAGTTTTTTCTGTTCTGTGCTTCAGAATTCACATTAGGGTAATGAGGACAATGGCACAAATAGCAGACATTTTCTCAGCACTTACTGTCAGACTCTATTCCAAGCATTTCCTATATTATCTCATTTAATACCCAGAAAGTAAGTACAGATATTGGTCCCTGTAGTAATAAATCTTAGTAGATTTATAGATGATCTTAAAAATTGGAGTTAGTACATTAAATATAATTCTATTTAAATCTAGAATTTATTTCCCATCCTATAATTCTTTCAGTTTTCTTAAAGGTATCTTTCTTTTTTTTTTAATTAATTTTTTATTTTTTATAAACATATATTTTTTATCCCCAGGGGTACAGGTCTGTGAATCACCAGGTTTACACACATGTATCTTTCTTAAATATATCACATATTTTGCTTATTTTTCTTATACACATTTATAAGTAAGAAAATAAAACATGTCAGTGTATTAATTGCAGTTACCTCTGATCTGATTCAAGATAATCTTTATTTTTCTAATTATCTCTTATGCATTTAAAATATTTTATATAATATTTTTATAGAAAGCTAATACCTTAAATTACATGAATATAATGCTAGTTTGATTAAGGGAGTTGGATGTTTTACTGCTATCAGAAAGATTACTGGAATTTAAACTTAATTTAATGATAATTGAAAATAGTCAGCAGATTGCACATTGTCTGCCCTTCATGACTTTATTCTCTACGGCAGTGACATCTTAGCCTGAGTACTTGGGATGCCACCTATACAGCAATTTATTAAGGTCATCAAAGGAGAATTTATCAATATTTTGCTAAGATGGATTGAACATTAAAATGAGATTTTAAAATGGTGGAAGAGTGGCACTTGAGTGACTCAGTCAGTTAAGGGACTGCTCTTGGTTTAGGTGCCTCTTGGTTCAGGTCTTGATTCCAGGGTCCTGGAAGCTAGCCCCACATTGGCTCCTGCTCTCCCTGCTCAGTGGCAAGTCTGCTTCTGTCTCTAGCCCTCCCCTTACTCATATTCTCCCTTCCTCTCTCTTTCACTCAAATAAATAAATGAAATCTTAAAAAAAAAAAAAAAAAGCTTAGAGTCTAGGATGAGGAAGAGACATTTTAAAAGCATATAAAGAAACATTTAAGTCATTTTTCATGACATTAAGTCATTTTTTCATTTTTTTCATAACACACCAGTGTCAGAGATAAGAACACAAGATTTCTGTATCCAGATATTTTCAAATGATAGTTTCATTGTTCCCTCTTATTATGCTAAACCATCACCACAATTTTGTTTCAAAATTGAAACAAAACAAAAGTTTGGTTTCAAAATTATTTCAAAATAGAAGGAAAAACTGCTTAAACTACCATGAATGCCTAAATATACACATTTTTCCAAAGGAATTGGATCAGTGAGGGTGAGATCTTGATTTTTGGTTCGCCATAAGTATCTCCATTGTTTGTACAGTACTTGGTCTTAAGTAGGTATGAGATATTCCTTGGATGATTAAATAAATAAATGAACCAAGTGTCTATATTTGACTAGGCTTTGTGCAATAACTCATCGTTATATATGTTAATACAAAGAAATGTCATTCCGCTGTGGTTTTATTATTTTCTTGGTGAAATAAAGATATCATGTATTGAAAAGTTAAATAATAAAATGCTAATACAAGGGTAAAAAGTAGGTCAATTTTTAACACTTTGTTGAATGTTGATCTTTTTATGTTTGAGGACAAAACCCGTCTACTCATAGTAGACTCAAAATATGAAATATGAAATAGAATTTTAAACCAGGTATATAAAGGAGATCTTCTCACTATTTACATTCTTGAATATTTACACATAACAATAGAACTACTGTTATGGCAAGCACTACTATCAATAAGTCATTCTGATGATTTAAGTTTAGAAGCCTCAATTTTGAACCAAGATGAGAACTGATGTGTTGGAAGTTTTCTAGAAGGTGAATTCTATTTATTTCAGAAACTGGGGATGCTAATCATAACCAAGCATAGATTTTTGAATAATATTTTTTATCACAGTATGTTTTTTAACTTATATATGTATTTGACTCTTTTCTCATGCTCATAGCTTTTGCTTTTGTAACTCTGAGGCTAAATTGTCATTGGTATCATCTAAAAAGGTGTTGTGAACCAACATTATTCTTGTTCTCATATATGCTCAAAGAACCCTCATAAAATATCTCTTAGAAAAGAAGACTATAGAAATACACATAATATGTGTTTATGGTGAGGAGTGGGAAAATGGCAGATGTGGAGGATATTTCTGAGGATTCCAAAACCCTATCTGTTCAGGCTAATGACTTTGACTATCCATTTGTATAAGAATAAGAAGATCTCTAATTGTTTGCAGATCACTTAATGATTACTAAGGCAGTCCTTCTGAGATCAATATTTGCTGGCAGGATTGAAACTTGGGAAGACAAAATTGAAAGTAACTGAAGTCACTCTATAGATAGACGAAGCTCCCAAGCAATGACTAGGAGTCTAGAAACAGGAGATTGTGATTCTTTTGTAAATCAGTTCCAAATGTATTTGCCAAAAAACTGTCAAGAATACATGAAATTAGCACTTTAAAAAAGTATCTGCTCTTTAATTATTACTTTTAAGTAGATTTCTTCACTGTCTTGCTTTGTACATTGGGAAAATTATTAAAAGGATTCTATTTTTTTTTTAAATCATTAGTCAATAACTCTTTTAGAGCAATTTGAAAAATAAATTATATAAACATTCAAATCATGATGAATAATTAAGTTTTATGAAAGACATGTTTCAGAAAGACAGATTAATAGCTTTTAAAAACTTAAAAATATTCTCACTTTTTCCATCCTTACCTGTCATTGCATTAGCTGATTTTATCCTTTTTTTTTTCTGTGAATGCATGAAAATCCAGGTAGATTGTATATAGAAATGATGAAGAGTTTTCACTTGTAACACTTTTCTACTGCATTGCTTTTTCATCCATAATGCAACCTTTTATGGGTCTCTGATCATCACAATGGCTGCCAAAGTGATTGATGAAACTGTTGCTTGAAAAATATTTAGGAGCTTGGGTCTAGAGGTTTCTGGACAAGAGAGCAATGAAAAGCTTTGTGAACTTCACTACACTATACTTCTGGTGGATCAAAAAGACTAGAATTCATATAAAATGTTTATTAAACAAACTATTAGTTAAATGTAATTTTTAACAGAAAACATTTAAGTTTTGTATTGGCATTGGCTTAACTGTTTCATATCGGGTCATAACTGAGTCATTTTTATGTGCTTGATTCAGAGATATTTAAAGGTCATATATACAAAGGTTTCATCAAGGACCAATGTGATACCTACAATAGAGGTGTTCCATATTTGATACAAAATTAGATTTTAAATTACAGAAACCTCAGTTCTTCGACATAATCATGTCATGTCAGGTTTTTGCTTTGTCTCCCTTCTCTTTTTCTAGAGCTTATGTATCCAGATAAGATGTTGAATTTTTTCAAACTACCCACTGTCAGCTTGAAGGAAGAAAATAAAAGGACTATTGAGTCACATAAAGCAAGGTTCAAATTGTTATGCCACCGTATTTCTGATAAGTCTTCATTTCCTTATCCTTAAATAGGGCTAATATGATTACTATGAGTATTTCAATGAAATTATCAAACAGATAGATCATCAAGACTTAATAAATGTTATTTTTCCCTTTACTTTCATTTAAACCCAACATATAAGAAATGTGGAGAAAAACACAAATGTTGTCCAATTTGTTAGAAGAAAAAAATTCCAGCCAATGTAGATTGTCAAAACAATCTTTAAAAGATGTCTGGGTGGCTCAGTGAGTTAAAGCCTCTTCCTTTGGCTCAGGTCATGATCCCAGGGTCCCGGGATCAAGACTGGCGTCAGGCTTTCTGCTCAGCAGGGAGCCATCTTCCCTTCCTTTCTCTCTGCCTGCCTCTCTGCCTACTCGTGGTCTCTGTCTGTCAAATAAGTAAATAAAATATTTTAAAAAAATACTCTCTCAGTAAGTTGATACTAAATCATGACCAGTTGTCCAGGTAACAAATAAGAGTAAGGAAGATATTAATCTAATCAAAGAAAGAAGAAAAATTAAGTTCTAACAAAGAGAATAGGAAGTTAAAAATAGATTCCAAAAACTGAAAACAGAATGTAAATAATCTAAAAACAAGTAAATGAAAGACCATCCATTCAACCTTTATGTCAAAAGCAAGTTATTTTTAATTTTCTGACTTAAAGCAGTGTTTGCTATTATCAATTCTATATCTCATTTTCAATTATTGACTTGCTTCTTTTATAGATCTTCTGTGATTATAATTTCCTGTATGCTAATTCTATTGCAGACATGAATTTCTAACTCATTAGAATCACTTTCTGTCTACATGCATCAATAGACAGAAAAGAGTTGAATGTGAGCATACAGCAAAGTGAATACTTGAAGTAAATCTGACAATTTCTCACAAGTCTGTGAATTATGTAGTTTTCTTCTATTACATAGGTGAATGTACATGTGGGGAGAAATTAATATAAATTACTATTTTTCTACATGCACCACACGTAATGCAGAAACTCTCTAAAGACAATGTAAAGCTGGTGGCAAAGTGTAACAAATGAATTTTAGGATAGTTTTTTGAATTTTATTATTTGCTAGAAATATTTGGCATCATATCTAAATATGTCATTTTATTAGAATGTTAATTTCATAGAAACTTTGAAAAATAATTGCTCTTTGTTGGTCTGCCTTTTTTTTTTTTACTTTTAATTTTTTATTTTTTATAAACATATATTTTTATCCCCAGGGGTACAGGTCTGTGAATCACCAGGTTTACACACTTCACAGCACTCACCAAAGCACATACCCACCCCAATGTCCATAATCCCACCTGCCTTTTATCAGTGATTCAAGCCAAAGATAGTATTTGATTTAAAGTTAAATTTGGGGCCACCTGGCTGGCTCAGTCGGTTAAGCATCTGACTCCTGATTTTAGCTCAGGTTGTGATCTCAGGATTGTGAGATCAAGCCCCAGTTGTGCTCCATGCCAGGTGTGGAGCCTGCTTAAGATTCTTTCTCTCCCTCTCCTTGTGCTTCTTCCCCACTTAAAAAAAAAAAAAGTTTAAATTTTGTTGGTTGAGTTACTTAGATCAGCTACAAAATAATAGCCAAAAAAGTCTATGCAAGAATTAAATACATTAAATACATTAATATTTGGTGATTGTTTCCAACTTGTATTTATCTTTAAATGAAAAAAAAAACTGAGAAAAAAAGCATCAGAGATGTTATTATTTATTTATTTATTTATTTATTGCATCTCAAGTTAGCCACTAGTGAGTGGGAAACTAATATTTCTATTGAGTATTGTGAGTATATTGCACAATGAAATTCAGATTTCAATAGACCCACATAATTCATCATTTTTTCCAGTATCTCTAAGTTTTAAATACTCACATATCTGTAACACTATTTGACATTATTCAAAGTTATATAGCTAATAGTTGAAGAATAAGAACAGTCATAAAGATAAAGAGTTAATTGCAATAATTCCAAATAGTGAACAAGAATATATTAATCATGTGCTGGATGATATGGAAGTTATGAAGACCTATGTGGACATTATTATATAATACTTTTTAACTGAGTGACAAAACTACTTACGAAAAGTTTGCAATCAGTGCGATTTATTTTAAGTACAGTAGGGATTAATACACACTGTGTATTAATGACATATAAAATACAAAAGTATTTTATATGTCATTTAATTTAATTTAATTCTGACAACAATGCTAAAGGATGCAATAACAGTGAGCGTGAGGAATATGGCTCTATCCATGTAAGTGTGAGAAATTTACATAGAGATATCTGCATTAATGCCCAATGACAACAGAGTTGAATTTTAACTCAGACCTCCTTGCATTCAAAGTTAATGATATTTTCACTGCACCAATCTGACTTTTTTTAAAAGCTATCAGGATAAGGAAGCAAGTGATATGGACCATAATATCAAAAAAAAACTTTAAGGAATAAGTGGCATTAATCCTATCTTTTCTAGATCCTATCTTTTCTAGATAGATAGAATACTAGTTAAAGAAGAGACTGGGCTTGCTACATTTAGAAATGAGTATAAGCAGAAGTCTGGCAAAGGACATGAGCTTCTTTATGTCTCATTGTGTCTCTCTCACCTGTCTTACATTCCACAAATACATCCACTGCCCGCTTGCTGGCTCTCTTCATTGAACATCTGGGCATATGCTTCAGTCTCCTAAATCATTCTAATTAACTGTCCCTTTGGATATATTCCACTTGTCAGAATAATTTTTCCAAAATACACATGATATTCATTCAATTTATGTGTCTAATGCTTACAATTTTCCAGGAACTCTGCTGACTGCTGGAGAAACTAAGTGAGAAAAAACAGAAAACAAGACAAACAAAATTTTCTGCCTAGAAAATCAATATCTTGAATGAGAACAGTAGGCATAAATTTAAAAAATTAATGTAGTAATTATTAGAGATGGATATAGAGAATAATGGATTAAAAAACTTTATTCAGGGACACCTGGGTGGCTCAGTGGGTTAAAGCCTCTGCCTTCATCTCAAGTCATGATCCCAGAATCCTGGGATCGAGCCTGGCATCTGGCTCTCTGTTCAGCGGGGATTCTACTTTCTCCTCTCTCTCTGCCTGCCTCTCTGCCTACTTGTGATCTCTGTCTGTCAAATAAATAAATAAAATATTAAAAAAAAACTTTATTCACATTGCTATTCCCCATTTGAGAAACAAGATCCCTTTATTTTCCTTTATCTAGGGAAAAAAAAAAGGCATAATCCTTTCTTCTCTACAAAATAGGTTTTCTTTTCTTTTTTTTTTTTTTTTTTTTTTTTTTATTTGAGAGAGAGAGTGTGATCAAGGGGAGGGACAGAGGGAGAGGGAGAACCAGACTCCCTGCTGAGCAGAGGGCTCTACACAGGACTCAATCCCAGAACCCAGGGATCATGACCTGAGCCAAAGGCAGATGCTTAACCGATTGAGTCATCCATGTATCGCCAACATAGTTTTTCTAAAATAGTCATAAAATCAAATGATAATAAAGGATGCCTTATTTTTCCTTTGAAGTAATATTAAAATTAAGTATTTATTACAGAAAAGGCACTTGAAAGAATGATGGGTATATTTAACAGTACATAATTAAAGCTAATTAGAATGGTTGAAATCCTTAAAACAATTTGAAATTGAAAAATTATGATCCTACTCATAGAACAATATATATGAAATGGGCCTTAAAGATTATCCTTTCAAGGGGTACCTGGGTGGCTCAGTGGGTTAAAGCCCCTGCCTTTGGCTCAGGTCATGATCCCAGGGTCTTGGGATCAAGCCCTGCACTGGGCTCTCTGCTCGGTGGGGAGCCTGCTTCCCTTACTCTCTCTCTGCCTGCCTTTCTGCCTACTTGTGATCTCTGTCTTTCAAATAAATAAATAAATTCTTAAAAGAAAAAAGATTATCCTTTCAAATAATCTTTTCTCATAATCATTTTAATATCTCAAATTAAAGAGAATACTTTTTTTAGTTTACAGAGGGCTTTTCCAGATGTTAGCTTCATTTTCATTAATAATTCTGCTAGATGAGCATAATGGGATATCACTATAACTGTTTCAATTAAAGTTTGGGAAGATTAGATTAAATAGGTTGGCAGGAAAAAAATCTAATATTTCTTTTTTATTTATATAATATTTGAAACTAAGACCTAGAAATATTATTTTCCATAAAAATGAAATTACTCCTTTTTTAACTTAAAACATGAAATTGGCATAAACAAACTAAATTTTAAGTGTGCCACAACATACAAAACAAAACAAAAACTCAGATGTATAAATTTTTTTAAAAGATTTTATTTATTTATTTGACAGGCAGAGATCACAAGTAGGCAGAGAGGCAGGCAGAGAGAGGAGGAAGCAGGCTCCCCACTGAGCAGAGAGCCCGATGTGGGGCTCGAACCCAGGACCCTGGGATCATGACCTGAGCCGAAGGCAGAGGCTTTAACCCACTGAGCCACCCAGGCACCCCAGATGTGTAAATTTTCAATAAAATTAATTCATTTACAATCCTTATAGAAATGACAAAAAAAAAAAAACCTCCCTGAAACAGTACCTATCACATAATAGAAAATCAATTAATATATACTGAATAAATGAATGTATTATATTCCTTCAACTTTACGCCTGGGAGAGAAGAGTATCCAAGAGCTGGCCTGGTGCAATCTACTCAGTTTGGGCATTTGTAGGAGCTGGCCCCATATTCCTATCGTGTTCTCCTCTTGAATACATTTTTACAAAACACATAAACATCACATTCCATGATCATGATGGATCCCATAACAAGATCCCTCTGTAATCACATCTGAACAGAAGACACAATCAAGAACACAATGCAAAAATAACTAAATTCCGCCTATGCTGGCAAATATGAGTGACTACTGCTTCTTCATGAATTGTGTATTAACTTTGCCCTTGTTTTCCTTTCCTTCTATGTAAGAATTGTGAAGATTCCCAAACGCAGAATAACTTTTGCTTTCTGACAACATGCAATCCAGAGCAAAATCTTTCTTGACACTGCACCCCATCACCCAGCACAAGCACAAAATCTATATTAAGTCCTTCCTAAAGTCATCTTACTGAGACCCCTAGGGTTTTGCCTGTGGTACAGTTTTCTCTCTGTTCACCGAGTCAGCTATGATGTGTTTCCAGTGATCTTGGGTTGAAGGCCATGACTTCCCCTACCACTGTTTTATTATTCAATGCATCATTCTATAGCCTGGAATGATGGTTAACTTTCTGTGTCAACTGGGTCACAGGGTACCCCAATATTTGATTAAACATTATATCTGTCTATGTCTGTGAAGGTGTTTCCAAAAGGCTAGCACTTGAATCTGTGGACTGTCAAGCAGATTACCCTTGCCAGTTTGGGTGGGCATGATCCAATCCACTGAGAACATGAATAGAACAAAAAAGTAGAGGAAAAAAAGAACCTGCTCTTTTTGCCTGATGGCTTGACCTGGAGCATCAGTCTGTTCCTGCCTTAAACTGGATTTATGCCATTGGTTCTCTTAGTTCTCAGGCCCTTGAGCTCAAACTCTAACTATTTCACAAGTATTTCTGGGTCTCCAGTTTGTAAACTATAGATCACAGGACTTCCTGGCCCCTTGAAATCCAATTTGTTTAAGTCTCTTTACATCTATCTCTATTTCTGTCTTTATCTATATGTTTATCATCTTTATCTACATATCTCCTATTCCTATATTTCTCTGGTGAGCCCTTACTATACATCTAGCTATCTGAGGAATATTCTCACTTCTGATGAACTCAATTCCAATTTGTTAGAAACTTTACCCACATATGCAAAATCTCTTCACAGTGGTGTCTAGAGTAGTTTGGTTGAATCTTTGGTATAGACACATATATGTTACAAAATGGACATCTTTTCCCTTTTATTTCCATACTCTTGCAAGGGACTAGCTCTTATAGGTCTCCCTAATTTGGAACATACTAGAGAGATTTTGGGGGCTTTAGTTTGGTTGATATGTAAAAAATCCATCAGAGCAGTAAGTTATTCTTTTGTAATTGCATTGTATATTAGATTTGCTTCAAAAAGGCAAATTAAATTCTTGCATGTGTATAAACTTAATAACTTTTTAAAACATGTTTAGATGTATTTATATTTGTATATGTATACAAAATATATATTATGAGATAATTTGATTACTTGAATGACAGTTTGATGCATTTTAATACATTCTCAGTTGTTCTCATTTCTTTTTTTTTAATCTTTACTTCTTGATGTCTTTTAATCTTGGTATTGCTCCTCATTTTACTCCATATAATTAACAACCATGGCCAAATTTTATATTGTGGTTCTAGTTTCTTGCTCATGAAAGAAATTGTAAGTATCACATATGTAGTAAGTGAGCTGGTGAGTCATTTCCTGATGCAAGAAACTGTTATTTTCCATGGCTTTCATAGGTACCTGGCTTCATATATCTGAAACTTCAGGTAACCATCAGCAACAGTCTCATTAGATCTCTTATCAAGAGTAAAGAGAAAGGCGCCTGCATGGCTCAGTTGGTTACGCATCTGCCTTGGTCATGATCCAGCATCCTGGGATCCAGCCCCACATCAGGTTCTCTCTTCAGTGGGGGGCCTGCTTTTCCCTCTCCATCTGACTGACATTCTGCACATTTGTGCTCTCTATCAATTAAATAAATAAAATATTTTTAAAAAAGAGTAAAGAGAAAGGCAACCTGAAGCCCAGCCCAGATTTCAGACAATGCTCTTAGCTCTATTCCTCCATTTTATATAGAATTTTAGCCCATGTCCCCATCAGCCTGGTTTTTAGATAACAGTCCTTGGCCACAATTCTTGTCCTCCTTCTGCATTTTTATCCAAACAGATACTTATTTTACTTTAGAGTATAGATATGGCATTTTAAAAAAGATTTTATTTATTTATTTGAGAGAGAGAGAGAGCATGAGAGGAGAGAGGTCAGTGGGAGAAGCACATTCCCTGATGAGCAGAGAGCTCGATGTGGGACTCGATCCTGGGACTTCAGGATCATGACTTGAGCTGAGGCAATTGCTTAACCAACTGAGCCACCCAGGTGCCCTGGATATGTCATTTTTAACTTTGACACTTTATCATTAACATGTTATGAACAATGGGTAGATGGCTGGGTTCAAATTTTGAATTTACAGCACCATTTTGAATGACACTCTTCTGTTGTATTGAACACATTTTATATTATTAATTTTCCTCTATTAATTAGAAACACGTAAATCCTAAATCTAGTTTTAGAGGTAACTGATACATTTACAACATGTATTCTTAGATTATGTTTCCTTTTCTTCTTCTTCTCCTTTCTTCTTTTTTTTCCCCAAACTCTTGAGCTAATCATCATTTTTATCATGTTCAAAAACAGAGCAGAATCAGAATCATTTACCATTTGGCCATCCTCAAATCAGCTCTTTTTGTTTTGTTTTATAGTATATTTATTTATATTTATATTTATATTTATATTTTCCTTTCTTTTTTTTTTTAATTTTTCCCTACACTGCATTCATTTTTATCTAAATTTTTCTATTCAGGTCCAATTTCCTTCTTGATTTAAATCAAATAAAACTAAGTCCCAAAAAATTAGCTTAAATTTTAATAGAGATACAAATTTTAAGAATGTTCAGTTCAGCAGCTCAGTCAAGTCCCATAGTCCATTCTGCTCCATCTTTGCTTCTGATTGTAAGTTTGCATTTTGCAGCCAGGTGTTCCATTGGTGTTACAAAGGTGGATCACAATAGCTCCGGGTTCATTTCTGCCCCAGCAGAAAAGAGTCTTGCAGTGTCTTAGGCTACATTCTCACTGCACCAGTTTGTCTCTGTGCTTATTTCTGATTTAATCACCACAGTGAAGAAAATAAAATATTCAAGTGAGATCAACAGCATTAAAACCATACTTCTTGGAAATGGAATACGCGTAACTGAATTTTTTCTTTCAGAAGAGGCTGTAGATCGGTGCCAGGAAGGTAAAAATAGCAGGTATTAACTATATTTTGTCATATAACTAAAATCTATGGACAGCTTGAAAGTCACTTCTACCCAGATTAATATATATTTATATATTTTTGTATGTCTGTGTGTATGCATGTATGCATGTGTGTGAACATACACACACTTTTTGAAAGACATAGTGGTTATATCCATTTATTTTTTTTTGGAGATGTAGAAACTAAGGGGCTTACAGAAATTATGAAATTAAGATATATAATTAGTTAGTGGAGAATCATCATTTTGAATCTAGGTCCTCTGAATCCAAAAACCACATAATTCACAAATTTGTATATTATTCATGTTTGCTTGTTCTCCCTCCTCACTTTCTCTCAGATTACTCTTTGACATGGAATAAGGAAATGGATTTAGAATCTTTCAAATGATAATAAACTTAAATATATGTAACATTTTATTTATTTATGCTATATACCAACTGTTAAACTATGCTTAGAAGTGTATATTTCATTAAAACACTATAGATATAATTTTTCTTGTGTGTACCTTCACATAAGTAAGCCACTCAAGATTCTGCAAGGATATACCTACAAAAACACATGTGTGTTTGTACATGTAATATTTTTAAACTCTCAATCATAATTTTTTTTTAAATCCTACAAACAAGATTATAGGAAGAACAGAATAAACATTTCTAAGGATTTGTAAACTTGGGGACTGGGGCAGAAAGGTTTTATAAGAACAAAATGTAGGGGATATAGCATATTGATAGACATATTGAGAAAAATTATTGTTATATATACTAAAATAGATCTTTTAGCTGAGAGAAAAGTAATTTAGATTTATGAGCAGTATCTCAGAGAACCATGATATGAACAATTAAATATAAATAAGTTAATTTTAATGTGGGTTGGTATTTCTGATTGATCTTCCAGTGCTTCTGTTGACAATATATCAAGAATCAATTTAAGAACCAGTTGAAAACAAATTTTATAATCCTCATTTAATGGGTTTTGATGCCTCTGGCAGTGCAGTGATATAAAAATGATTAAAATGTGCCCCATTCCTGTGTAATCAATAAAACTTCTCTCTAAAATACATTAGGTTCAAAGCATCTCTCAGCAGACTTGTTTGTGCTATTTCTTTAGAATCTCAAATAAACTATTAATCATTATTTTTATAGACAGATTTATTAGACATCTTATCTTCCAGATTATTAACACTTATGTCACCCAAACCAATCAGGACACCTGTCAACAATGGATTAAACCAAAATATATATCAAAGCCCTACCAAAAGCATAATAAAGTGATGTAAAAATGAAGAAAATATGCATATAAGTATATATAAGATAATAATATGCTATAATGATTTTTAAAAGGATAAGTAAATCAATTATTGAAATCAGGTAAGTAAAGAGAAAAAAATAACATTAATTATCCTATATAAAAACCACTTCCTTTAAGTATTACAACATTGGATTTCTAGGTTTTGTTTTATTTCCAAAGAGTGGACAAAACTAACTTTTGGTATTAATTATTAATTTTCTTTATGTATTCACCAATCATTTATGCATATATTTACACATTATACAATGAAACTCAATTCATTTTATTCATTGAATATTTTTATTAATATACACTTTCATCACCATTGTAAAAAAGTATGGTTATATGATGATTTATGTTACAGGTTGACTCTATGCAGAGGTATATAGATCTTAGGTTGCATGAGAGCTCTCTATTTTAAAAATATTGTTACCTTCAAGGAATTTTATAATATCTATAGCAAAACAAATTTAGAGTTTGACTTCCATATAAAACTTATATTTCTATTAAACTCACATTGTGGTGAATTTCCATCTTATAATGAATTTAATAAGAAATGAATATATGTTGGAAAACTTTGTAAATCATAATAGTCACCATATTTCATTAAAATAAACAATACCTCAATAACTTTTTAGACATTTTTGTCTCATCACTTAATCACCTATTGACTCTAATTATAAATACTAAAATAAATTTAGAAGCTAAATATTCACTACATTATTTTTATGGTATGCATGTGTATGTATTCAGTGTGAATGTGTGAATTACTAGAATTAAATGATTTTTGGTCGCATTTCTGAAACCAATTACTAAATATTAACTACTGAATGTACAAATACACAAACACCCATTCTTACATTCTTGGGATCTATTACATAATGTTTCCTTAATTCTCACCCCGGCCCCCGGGTAAGGGCGGTGCAATTCCGCCTGGGGCAAAGACACTTGAGAATCACTACAACAGGCCCCTCCCCCAGAAGATCAACAAGAAATCCAGCCGAGACCAAGTTCACCTACCAAAGAGTGTGGTTCCTTAATTTTTAAGGAAATCTTAATCTTAAGGAATTCTCTTCTGAATTACTGTAATAACTGATTGCTTTAGCTTTACCATGATAAATGTAAATTAATTATTGAGTTCTCAGTATACTAAAAACTTGACAGGATTATAAAATTTAACACAACAATCTTAGGTGCTATTATAGTCACTTTGCAGATAAAGAAACTGAGGCACAGAGTATGAGTAACCTAGCCAAGGAGACATAGCTAGTAAATAATCAATCCAAGATGCATACCCAGGCACTTTGACTTTAATATTTGTAATCATTTTTTCTTTCTTTTTTTTTTTTTTTTTAATAAGACTTTATTTATTTTTTTTACTTAAGAGAGAGAGAAGGGGAGAGAACATGAGCATCCAGAGGTAGAAGTCAGCTCTGGGCTGTGTGTGGAACCTGATGGATGGCTTGATCTCAAGACCCTGAGATCATGACCTGAGTCCTGAGATCATAACCTGATCCAAACCAAGAGTCCAACACTTAATCCACTGAGCCACTCAAACACCCTGGTATTTGTAATCTTAAGAGCTGTAATAACTTCTTATTATTATCTAGAAGATTATAAAAGACATGAAGAAATGAGCTGGAAAGGGTCATAATCATTATAGCCAGTAAGATTAATTGAATTGTGTACACTTGTGTAGCTCACTCAGTGACAGACTCTTGATTTTGGTTTAGGTCATGATCTCAGGTTTATGGGATGGAGCCCCACATCAGGCTCTACACCCAGCAAGGAATCTGCTTGTCATTCTCCTTCTCCTCCTCCTCCTGCTCTCTCTCTCTAAAATAAATAAATAAAATCTTTTAAAAGCAAGATTAATTGAATTGGATAAGGTAGAAGCAATACTGCATTAACCATATGGTACAAATCTGGCCCTCTGCTACTGCAGGCTGAAAAAGATTTCTTAATTTGGATTCTTTCTGCTTTTCTTTCACCCCATTCTTCTTTCATTTTCTAATGTTTTCAAAATGTGATGCCTTCTGGAAAGTATAATTTTGTTTGTGGTTACAGCCACATACGTTGCTTTTGCAATAACTAGTATAAATTTCAACATGCCATTAAAAGTAAGTTGAGGTTAGCATGTTAGAAAATTTGGGCTCTAACAAATTGCAAATGGGGTTCATATATATTTCAGTAATAAGTATTTTCTCTTGTATATGCTATTTTCATGCATTAGAAACATGCTAGTTTTCATTGGTATATTTGTGTATTTTTATTTTCAATCTGTTGCTTTAGTTTATTTTTTTAAGATTTTATTTATTTATATTTTGAGAGAATGAGTGATTGAGAGAATGAGTGGGGGTGGGGGCAGAGGGAGAAACAGATCTTACCTGGGGAGCCGGGAGCCCAGCGTGGCGTTCAGTCCCAGGACTCTTGTATCATGACCTGAGCCAAAGGCAGATGCTTAACTGACTGAGCCACCCAAGGGCCTGTATCTGTTGTTTTACTTTAGAAAAGGCCATTAAATCAGTAATAATTTGAAATAAAAATAGTTTAAGACTACAATGAAAATAGGGGCTTAGTTTTGTTTATACTCTTTTCTTCATTTTGCCCTCTTGTACTGAGAGAGTACAAAAGTAAAAATAATATTTTCTAGACTCATCAGCAGGTTGGCCTCTGTCAATTAAATAGTAGATCTGGAAATTACCAATGACTTTGGGTTGGAGTGTGAAAGGACTCTTTTTTCTGAGCAGTATTCCAGTGTCCTGTCTCTCATGAGGGTGGGAGCGTTCCTGAACTAATAGCAATGGGACCAGCAGAAGTTTCTCTTCTCCCCTCCTCCACAAAGCAGCAGCTCCTCCACAAGACCCTACCAAGGCATTTTGCAGTCATTTTTGGAGACCCAGACTGCAGTCAGCTACTCTAGTCCTTCTGGTAATAACACAAGCACTTAAATACTATGATTAAATAATCTATTAGGGCTGCCTGGGTGGCTATGTCAGTTGAAGATCTGACTCTTGATTTGAGCTCAGGTCATGATCACTAGGTCCTAGGATTCTGCCCTATATGGGCTTCATGCTCCAGGAGGAGTTGCTTGAGGATTTCTCCACCTGTCTTTTGCTCCTCCCTCACCCCCCTCTAAAATAAATAACCAAATCCTTTAAAAAAATCATTTTAATTAAAATACCTAGAGTAGGTTCTTCTCTCTGCAACAGAAACCTTGGTGACATAATACAAGGAGAATGGCAAATGTTCATGTTGTCATGAAAAATGAAAATAATCTTTCACATCTAAACGTGTAAATTATGTAGTGTTTGTTTTCCTACTTGTATCATCAAAATAATAAAGATTATAAGAGAGCTCAGTAGTTGAATAAAATTTTGTATTTATCATTTAAATTTAAAATAAATATTTGAGTTCACTGTTGTAGCAAACTGAGAATACCTGTTTAAATGGTTGATTTCATTGGCTAACAAAATTTCTTACAAAAAATAAATATGTAATCTCCAAATTTAATCTTTTTCAAGTCTTCTCCAACCCAATAGACACATACCTACATTTTACTGATACTGTCAAATCACTGTTGAATCTTGAATCAAGATGAAGTATACATGAGCCTTAGGAGATCAAGAGAACAGATGTTAATATTCAAATGTATGATAAATTGACATAACTAGCTATTATAAACATTTTAGGTAGAATATATCGCTGCCATCCTCAAATAGCTGAATAATAGAGTGACACTATTAAATGTCACCAAGCTTTTTAAGAAATGTAATCTTTAATACATCTTAAAATTTTGAGAATCCAAGGGTGCTTCCAATAAATTCATTAGGCACAGATAACTTGTGTGTTGAGATTTATCTTTTTAAATCTAAGTATATATATACATATTCTGATTTTTCATCTAAAAATAAGTGTAGAGATAATCTCTTTATATAAACAAGTAGATTTGAATCAATTTTTTTGTTACCACAACAGCACTCAACTTTTGAACTCTTATAACTTATGTGTTAAAAATCACAATAATCTTTCTTTAAAGGTGATTTTTAATGATCTATCACCTGGGAACATAATTATTTATTTATGTCAAAATACTAAATGTGTTAAATATATGCTGACTTTTTGGAGACACATTGTTGATTCCAGAAACGAATCAGGTATGAACACTTCCCACAAAAGATATACAGTTTAGTAAGGGAGACTTATGGTAATATAAATCCACTTGGGGAAGCTACAAATATTTCTAGTGGTTTACTAGTGGAATTCCTATATTTATCTTTGTCTTCAAGTTGTAAAGGAAAAAGAGTACCCAAATCATATCATATAAATGTAAAAATGAATAAGTAAGTTATCAAAAGAAATCCTGCAAATCAAGGAGAAGAGAGAAAATTAAGAGAAAAATTATCAACTCAGAAATAATTTACAATTGACAAAGAAGAAACTCAGATGGTTAACAAGAATAAGAGAATATTTATATACATACTCATTGTTTACGTTAGACATACTAATTAAAATAACAGTGGGATAGTTTGTACTCAATAGGTTGGCAAAGTTTAAAGGTTAGATAACACCAAATAATGGCCAATGATCAAAAAAAGATGTTCACACACTGTCTTTATAACAAATGATTTCTAAATATTTAGGTTTGGGCATAGATCACCAGGATAAGTTTTAACATTACTAAATCTTACCGTTATTTTCTTTATCCTCTTAAGGGGTTTAGGAATCTCAATTTGTAAGTGATCCCAAGGAACTTATCCGTGCATCAAGGACTGGGAATTCCTCATGGTCTTTAGCCACAGTAAATAACCATTCATAGACTTAGGCACAGAACATATAAAATGAGATAAAAAGAAAATAAAATTCTATGTATGAAAAACTTTTAAAAACTGGAAAGAACCTGGAACCCAGAAAAGAGGATAATGCTTAATAGTGCCCATCAATTTTGTATTAATATTTTCAGTCATGTTCTCCTATTTTCTAATTCTGAAATATGTAAGTCTAGTCTCTAGTTAATATGAGCAGAATTACATTCGTCTTTAGGCATGACGTATTCAAAATAATTTTATCCATTATAACTTCCAAAACTTCAATAGTGTTAAATAAATCTCTGAATATTTATATTCATTATCTTTAAATATCTTCTAAAAATGTATTTGGAATCATGTCATTGCTGTTTCTATATGTATTGTTTACTTCTTCCAAACACAATAAATTCTTTAAAAGCATAAACATATTCCTGTGGAATTAAAATAAAAGGTGATAAAAAATCTACCTCTTCAAAATAGAAGTTCTCCAATACATGTTTTTGCTGACATTTTACCATCTTGATAATGTGAAACCAATTTCAGTTCTAGCTGCTTGAAGCAATGGTTTCTTTTCCCTTTCTTTCTTTTTGTTGAGTCTTTAGAAATCGAAGACATTTTATTTCCAACTTTTCATTGAACTTTTGACCACTTCACTGAAGTATGCTTTTTAAATTCTCCTTTATGTAGTAATATGTTCAGGTTTTCTGTTGAAAGAATACATTTTAGCATGTAAAAAAATTCCACCTCTGGTAAAATCTTTCAGTAGCAGACATGTTTTGATATATTATTTAGTTGTGTTATTGTTCCATCAGGAGTCTTAAAATGCTTATACAGAAGATAAGAGTCAAGAAGGACATAGAAATGGATCTTAACAATGAAAATGTTTTCTAGCAGCCTTGATGTTTTCTGAAATTGTTTATAAGACTGATTCAAGCCTTAGGCATTGTGCTTTTACAGAAAATATCATCAATAAACAACTCAAAAAAGTTTGCAACTCAACTGACTTAGCTTCCTGTGTTCCTGCCCTTGTTATTCATTAAACTGCTTGAGCAGCCATATATTCCACTCCCTACTCAAATTTCCCATATGATCAGTTTGAGAGCTATTTTGTTGTTGAAGAAAAAAGATTGGGATTGTTGAAAAACTAGCCCTTTACCTCACTGGTTGGACTGTGGATAATACAGTATTGAATTAGACATAGGCTTTGATTTAGCTGTTTACTATCCACATCACTTTTACAAACACACTATTTTTCAAAACTTTAGTTTTCTTATCCACATGGAAAAAGGAACATATAAATCAAAGTTTGTATATAAAATGAGGTAATGTGTTATGCAATCTCTGAAATGCTATTCAAATATTAAGTATTACTAAAACCACACAGGTTCTCAAAGCAGAAACCTAGAAATCAGCTATGAGCATTCATTATCAAAGAGCACCCACTTCAATCCATTTGCAAGTTTTCATTCCAACTCAACAGCCTCTCTCTCCCATTCTCTGTCTTCCTCTCTCTCCACTGTCCCCACCTTAGCCCAGGACACCATAATCTGTACCTGGACTGCTACAGCAGGCTGTAGCTATAGCTACAGCAGAACAGCTTATAGCTTTAAGATATTTTCTACACAAAAGTCAAAATCATTTTTGGATATATAGGTCAGGTCATTTCATTACCTTGTTTGAAATTGTTTCATGTTGTAATAAGATTCAAAGGCCTCACTGTGTTCCTTATCGCCCTGTGTGATCTTGCACTAGCCTAGCCTTTCAACCCCATATTGGGCTCTTTTTCCTCTTGCTCACTAGGCTCCAGCCACATTCTGTGACCCTGGCATACAGAACAGTTCTCAGTAGGAAGTGGAACCTACTACATATTTTGGAATTAAATAAACAAAGTGGGATCTTCTAAAGTGAAAGAAAATGAGTTGTACATGTAAATACCTTAATAACAAGTTATTTGTTATGTAAATATGTAGGAAGAATAAAGTGAATAAATTGTTTTATTGTCTAAATGGAGTAATAAACATAAATACACACAGAAACACCCACACATTTGTGTGTATATATATACAAATACACATATAAATGCTAATATCCTTGCAATACAGAGAAATACATCATGATTCTGAAACAGGATGGAAAATAAGTTCAAAAGAATATCTAGTAAGAAAATAAACAGAAAACTGTCTAACTTTGGAAGGTATGTTGAGTTGAAGGCATTTGGAGTACATCTTCAAGGAACTAAAAGAAAAGACAGTCAAACTCCCAAGAAAGGACTTAGGTAAAGTTTGTTTTTGGCTGATGGGAACTACGGAAATGCAGAGAAAAATAACAGTTAGGGTATAAATATGTATAATGAAAAGACACCTTAGAGAGAAAAATAAAGAGAAACAGTAGGGAGAGGGTGGGGAATGGAATTTGTAGGTCAAATTTGGTTTTAGGTATAGAAAACATGGGGCATCTGGGTGACTCAGTGGATTAAGTGGCTACCTTTGGCTCAGGTTATGATCCCAGGGTCCTGCGATTGAGCCCATGTCAGCCTCCTTGCTTAGTGGGGAGTCTGCTTGTCCCTCTCCCTCTGTTTCTTCCCCCGCTCGTGCTCTCTCTCTCTTTCAAATAAATAAATAAAACCTTTTAAAAAAAGGAAAATATTTGGGCGCCTGGGTGGCTCAGGTCATCATCCCAGAGTCCTGGGATGGAGCCCTGCATTGGGCTCTCTGCTCAGCAGGGAGCCTGCTTCCTCCTCTCTCTCTGCCTGCCTCTCTACCTACTTGCGATCTCTGTCAAATAAATAAATAAAATCTTAAAAAAAAAAAAGGGAAAATATTGAAGATTTCAAAGTGCTTCTATTTATTTGGTTAAAATTTAAATTTTAATAATATAATACAAAATATGTATAATTTAATGATTATGATAGTGTCTTAAAGCAGGAGATTTAGAAATAAATCAAAATATTATCTTTTTCATAAGTTAAATATTAATTCAAAGCATTGTCTTGCTAAGGATGAACAGATAATAAAAAACATTATTACAAGAGAGCTGGATTTTAAATATGACTCTACCATTCACTTGTTTTTTGAGTCTGAGCATTTGCCTTTTCTTCTTGATTTCATTTTTCAGATTAAGGAAAGTAGAAGTATTAATTATTAAAGGAAAACTTTAATATATAAAGTATATATATATAAATATATATATATATATAAATATATACACACACACATAACTATACTTTCTTTTCTGATAATCATGGATGGTGAAGAAGATTAATAAGATTAATGTGAAAGTGGAGGGGAGTGCTGTGACAATATTTTTAAAAAATTGACTTTTTTTTTAGGGTTTTCAGTTCATAGCAAAATTGAGTGCAAAACACAGAGAGGTCTCATGTACAACTTGCCCCTACATTCACACAACTGTCCCCCACTATGAACGTCTTATGCCACAGTGGTGCATTTGTTAGAATTGATGACATTTAACTTGATACATCATTATCACTCAAAGTCCACACTATGTCATGTTTCACTCTTGATGCTATATATTCTATGGGTTTTGACAAATGTGTAATGGCATACATTTACCACAGGATACAGAATATTTTCACTAACCCCAAAAGCATAATCTGTGTTTTGCCTGTTCATCTCTCTTCCCCCATTAACTATGAATCTTCTTATTAACCCCATAATTGTGACCTTTTCATGTCATGTAGCTGAAATCCTTTGTGTAGCCTTTTCAAATTGACTTCTTTCAATGAGTAATATGCTTATAAGATTCCTCCATGTCTTTTTATGACTTCATAATTCATTTCTTGTTAGTATTGACTAATAATCCATTCTCTGTATTGTAGCACAGTTTATTTACCCACTCAGGACATTTTAACTTGCTTTCACATTTTGGCAATTATTCATAATTTTGTATCCATAAATTATACATTTGCATTATACATATACAATTGCATTAGACATAAAACTGATGCAAACATTCCACTGCTGGTTTTTTAGTGGACATACATTCACCTCCTTTGAGTAAATATCAGTGTGATGATTACTAGATTGTATGGCAAGAGTATGATCATTGCAAATTCTGGCTTGCAAAGTAACTATACCACTTTTCATTCCACTAGCAATTAATGAGAATTTCTGCTGATCCACATGAAACTAGCATTTACTGTTGACAGTAGTTTGGATTTTGGTCATTCTAATAAGTTTGTGCCTGTCTATTGCTGATTTTATTTTTAATTGGTTTCTTTTCTTATTATTGAGTTGTAAGATTTCTTTGTATACTTTGGATAATAGTCTTTTATCCAATTGTGTCTTTTCAATTGTTTTCTCTCAGTCTGTGGTCTATCTCCTCATTTCTTGAAATTATCTTTCTCAGAGTTGAAGTTTTAAAATTTAATCAAACTATTCTATCAATTGTTTCATGGATCATGCCTTTAATGTGGTATCTAAAAAAGTCATCACTGTATCTAAGGTCATCTAAGTTTTCTCTTTTGTGATCTTCTAGGTGTTTTATGGGTTTGCATTTCACATTTAAGATTACAGTCCATTTTCAGTTAATTTTTTTGTGCAGGGTATAAGTTTTTTGTCTAGATTTATATACATTTTTTAAGATTTCTTTCCTTTATTTGAGAAACAGAGTTGGAGTACATGAGCAGGGGGAGGAAGCAAAGGGAGAGGGAGAAGTAGGATCCCCATGCAGAAGGGAGCCCAGTGTGGGGCTAGATCCCGGGACCCTAGGATCATGACCTGAGCCAAAGGCAGATGCTTAACTGACTGAGCCACCCAGGCTCTCATTTTTATATGTGGATATCCACTTGTGTCTTGATATGTTATGCTTAAATCATATTTTATGATAAAGTATGCTTAAGGAACAGTTTCTATTGGAGAAAAAGTAAGAGATTCTTACAAAAGAAAGTAGAAGGTTTATTTCATTTTCTATAAAGGAAATACCTAATTTACTAATTAAAGGTGAAAGGAATTAGGTGAAAACAAACAAAAAGCATAGATATCTTAAACTTATAATGTGAATACCCACATAGCTGATTTTTTTTCTTCTTGATCTCAGTAAATCTTGTGGATAAAGTATTTTTTCACATCTATTTTGATTTTTATTAAATTATGTTTCACTGTATTTAGAGGTTCTGACTGAAAATGTTCCTAGTATTGATTGAAATGAATAAACAACCCCTCAGTATGTTGAGAACACCTCATATTAAATAATATGTTAATTATAAAATTCCACACTGTTCAAATATATCCAAAATAATGCTTACAGATATTTAGATCTGTATATTGTAATTATTATATAATATTAATTATTATGAATAGAATGCTGTTTATACTTTTTACTCAATATTGTTCTTTCTGTACCTTTGCTGATTTTCTAATTGTGCTATTGCTGATATCCTGTCTAGCTGTTTCTATCTCTACTTATCAGTGGGTATTGAAGATTCCAACTATAGTTAAGATTTGTCTATTTCTCCTTTCAGTTCTATAAATTTTGCCTTATACATTTATATCACTATTGCTTGGTATACACGCATTCAAGATTATCATTTCTTCTTGGAGTACTAACCCATTTATCTTTGTGTAATCCTCTCTGGAATGATTTCCTTTGCTCTGAAGTCTGCTTTATCAGAAATAAATATAACTACTCAGTTTTTATGTTTATGAAATATATCTTTTTTCCCACACTTTTATATCCAACATATCTATGGTCTTCTGTTTGAGACTTTGTCTATTGGTATTTGTATTATTGGAATATTTGGACCATTTACCTTGAATGCAATTAAGAATATTTTAAGAATTAAGTCTGATATTTTATTTTTGTTTTCTGTTTATTTTCTGTTTTTTTTTTCATTTTCCTTCTTTTCTGCCATCCTGTGTGTTACAGAAATGTCAGTGTTTTAGAATTCCATTTGATTTATTTACAGCATTTTGTATAACTTTTACAGTGGTTGATGTAGGTATTACATTATATTTACATAATTATCACAGTCTAGTGTTAACATTTACCAGTTGAACCAAGGAATAGAAACTTAATCTCCCTGTCTCTTTACATTCCCTATTTAAAACTATCTTAAATATTTCATCTATATAATTTCATAACTATATGACATAGTCTTATAATTTTTGCTATAATGCTCAAGTATAAATTAGAAAACAGGGGAATGGAGTTTATGGCATTTATCAATTTTTTTCCACTTCCATTTTTTTTTTTTTGCCTCCTAGATATTTTGAGATTCCTTCTTTCATCATTTTTTTTTCCTCTTAGGGAAATATCTTAGTCATTTACACAGCGTAGGTCTATCAATAATACATTCTCTGAATTTTCCTGAATCTAAAAAATCTTTTGATTTCCCCTTATTTCTGAAGAATATTTTCACTGAATTTGGAAATCTAAACATTTAGATCTTTCCTTGCAATACTTGAAAAATGTGCTGTTTCTTTCAGGTCTCCATGGTTTTTGATGAGAATCTACTGTCATTTGAATTGCTTTTCATCTATGGGTAAAGTATCTTCCCTCACTCACTGCTTTTAAGATTTTTCCTTTGTCAGAAAAAAAAAAAAATCCCCCCTTACAATTCACCAAAAGCAGTAAGATATCTAGGAATAAACCTAACCAAAAAGGTGAAAGACCTGCACTTTGAAAACTACAAAACACTGATGAAAGAAATTGAAGATGACACAAAGAAATGGAAAGACATTCCATTCTCATGGAATGGAAAAAAAAATATTGTTAATATGTCTATACTACCTAAGGCAATCTACACATTTAATGCAATTCCTATCAAAATACCACCAGCATTTCTCACAGAGCTAGAAAAAAAAATCCTAAAATTTGTATGAAACCACAAAAAACCCTGAATAACCAAAGTAATCTTTGAAAAGCAAAGCAAAGCTGGAGGTATCACAATTCCAGACTTCAAGTTGTATCGTAATGATGTAGTAATCAAAACATTATGGTACTGTCACAAAAATAGACAAGTAGATCAACTGAACAGAATAGAAAACCCAGAAAATAACCCACAATTACATGGCCAATTAATCTTCAACAAAGTAGGAAAGAATAACCAATAGGAAACAGTCTCTAACAAATCATGTTGGGAAAACTGGACAGCGACATGCAGAAGAAAGAAATTGAACCACTTCCACAAAAGTAAATTTGAAATGGATTAAAGACATAAAAGTGAGACCTGAAACCATAAAAACCCTGGAATAGAAAACAGGCAGTCATTTCTTTGACATCAATCATAGTAACTTTTTATAGAAGCCTCAGGAAAAATAACCTGAAAGTACCAATCAGAAAGATTTTTTTTTTTTTTCAGAAAGAAAATTTTTAAGGTAACAGAGGAAAAAAGAGGAGGAGAAGGAGAAGGAGGAGGAGGAGGGAGAAACCCTGAAACAGATTTAATTACAGAGAATAATTTGATGGTTACCAGAGGCCAGGGGTGGGAAATGGGAGAAATAGGTGATGAGGATTAAGGAGGGCACTTATGATGAACACTGGGTGTTTTTTGGAAGTGTTGAATCATTATATTGTACCTAAAACTAACATAAGATTGCATGTTCATTAACTGAAATTAAAATTAAAACTTAAAACAATGTTTCTTTGTCTTATTTTTCAGAAAGTTAACCATGACATGCCTGGCATAAATTCCTTAGGGTTTATAAAGTTTGGGGTTCACTTTGTTGAATCTGTAGGTTTATGGATTTTTGTTTGTTTGTTTGTTTTGTTAATTTGTGAACAATTTCCATTATTATTTCTTCAAGTACTTTTCATTTCTACCCCCTTACTCCTCTTCTTCTTTGTTCCCTGCCTCTTCAGCTATTTTCTCTCTGTTCAGTTTATGCAATTGATATTGTTCTTTCTTCCAGTTTTCTGATTCTTTCTCTCTTTCTTCCATTCTGCTGTTGAATTCATTTAGTGTGGTTTTTTTTTTTTCTATTTCAGCTGTATATTTTTAGATCTAAAATTTCTATTTGCTTCATTTATATATATATATTTTTTTGATAAGGATTTTTATTTCTTTCCTGAAATGTTTTTTTTTTTCATTTATCTCAAGCATGTTTATAATTGCTCTTGATTCATTTTTAATAATGGCTTTTTTAAATTTTTGTCAGGTAATTCTAATACCTCTGTCATCTAATTGTTGATATTTATTGACTATTGTTTTCATTCAACATGAGCTTTTCCTGGTTCTTAGCATGGTAAATAATTTTTTTATTAAATCATGAACATTTTGGTATTAGGTTGTGGGACTATATCATATGCAAACCTTCTGTTTTAATTGGGTCCTGGTACTGCTCTATGAGGGAAAGAAGACTGTTACCTCTTCACTTTAAAGTGGCTTAGGAATCCAGGTACAAGTTCTGTAGCTTCTGTAACATTCAAAGGAAGGAAGGTGTCATTGTTATTACCAAGCAGAAGTGGAACTTCTGGCTCCCAACTAGGCTTCGCTGATATCCCGGGATAAGTAGAATAGAATTGTCTTGCTCCATTTCCTCATGTGGTCTCCTCTGACACTGTGTGTGGAGGAGAGGGTCTTTTACTTTGCCGGATGGGAATGAAAATCCCTAGTCAACCTCTCTGATGCCATCCCTCCTGGAGGATTGGAATACTTCTTTACATCCAGGAGAATGTAGAAGTTTAGGGGAAGTCTAGAGAGGTGAACAAAAACTCAGTGTGTGTGTGTGTGTGTGTGTGTGTGTGTGTGTGTGTATGTGTGTGTGTGTGTGTGTTTGCTGGATTAAAACAATTATCGTATAAAAGTTTTATATTTCTAGAGCCCCTTTTCTGGTTCTTTGGCTAGACAGACCAGGTTTTTGTTCAGGATGTTTTGTCTGTATCACTTGATATTTTAGGGCTGTTATCTTCATTTCAAGACTGGGGGATGTGAGGCCAAAAGAAACCTTGGAAACTACCATTATTTTGTTCATTGAGTCCCAAAGTGTGAACCTGTCTACCTTCTTCTCTTTACCTTTGAGAGTCTCCTTATGTTTATTTTTTATAGGATATTCATTTCTTTTAATTGAAGTATATCATATAGTTTCAGGTGTACAATATAGTGATTTGATAATTATATATATTGCAAGAAACTCACTACAATAAATGCAGTAACCATCTGTCACCATACAAAGTTACTACAACTATTACAAATTGTTAACTATATCTCCATGCTGTACTTTTCATCCCTGTGACTTACTTATTTTACAACTGTAAGTTTATATTCCTTAATCTCTTCCTTTATTTCACCCATTCTCTGGCAACTATCAATTTGTTCTCTGTATTTATGGGTCTATTCAGTTTTATTTAGTGGGAAGAATGGAAATAAATACATTTATCCCATCTTTCTGGAAGGTTAAAACATCTGTTCTCATTTGAAATATAGGTGGTCATAAAGCTTGCTCGGGGATACAGGAATAGCTTCCATTTCCTGATATACCTACATATCATCAGCTACCCATTATTTGATAACAACCTCAACAATGTAGTATAGCAGCTAGTTCCAGAAAATAGTCTTCAGCAAAAAACCTCATTTCTCTTGTTCTCCAATAATGCTGTGAATTAAGATTCTAGAGAGAGTTAACCAAGAGTTAAATCCTTAAACAACCTGAGGCTAGGAGAAAGGTTACAGAGCAAATGACAACCCATTACTTCAACCAAATTTTTCCAAAGAGCATGCTACAAGTGTTAACTTTGAAATGGCTCACCAAAAACTGGTTTTGTCATCGCACATTTGCATTAGCAATGTAAACAGGACACATTCAAAATTAATACGATTATTCACAGAAGAACGGATTATGAAAACCTAGAATTTTGGAAGAGCACAAAGTTTTGACAACTAAGTATGGAGCGAGGGTTGACAGAGCCAGCAGGGGGCTGATATTACGTAAGAAGTTACACACAATGGGGTGCCTGGGTGGCTCAGTGGGTTAAGCCTCTGCCTCAGCTCAGGTCATGATCCTAGGCTCCTGGGATCGAGCCCTGCTTCGGGCTCTCTGCTTACCGAGGAGCCTGCTTCCCCCTCTCTCTCTTTGCCTGCCTCTCTGCCTACTTGTGATCTCTCTTTCTGTCGAATAAATAAATAAAATATTTTTTTTTAAAAAAAGGAAGGTACACACATAAAGGACTGTGGCCACAGGAACACGAACCCATCCAGGGCTTAGATCCATCTACAATTGCACCAAGTCTCATTCACAGAAAGATACCCAGTCTTAGTTTAAAGCTCTGTAGTGGCTGCCTTGAAATTCTTAACAATTTTACCATTAAACTGGCATTTTGTAAGTAAAGTTGATGGTACAAATGAGCATTCATTGAACACAGAAGATCCACCAATAGCAATGTTCACTCAGATTCAGGACTGCAGATGCAGTGGATAGAAGGCATCATGTACACCAGCAGTTCACCCGGCCACCTGGCATATACAGTCATGCCTAGAGTGGTTCCAATATGCTGAGGGAGCTATGAACAGGTGGTTGGGCCATGGCCTGTTCTCAGACTGATCAGGACATTGAAGCCGCAGAAGCCAACAGTTTGGTGGCACAGGCCATGGACCCTGGAGAGAAGGTCTCTGTATGGCTCACAGTAGAAGACTAGCTTGCATGTCCCTTTCTGGAATCCATCCCTAAACCATCTGCACAAATATTTACACTTTGGCCTAAGCACCTATATAGGACATACCAGTGGTATATCAGGCAATAAACTTTGCCAGCAAACTATTACAAAATAAAAAATGCACCTGGACATTGCAAAAAAAGAAGAAAAAGCGCATTTTGGCATTACTAAAATTCTTTAAATAGTTTAGAACTTCTGGTTTTAAAAAGTGCTATAACATTGCAAAACAAATATCCACAGTCTTAGAAATTTAAAATTACCACCTTTCCCAAAAGATAGTACTTATCTTAAATGAAGCTTTATGAATAATAAAGGATGAAAAAATTAGACATTTTTTGTAATTGAAGATACAACAATAGAATGAATAAAGATGCATTGTGGATTAAATGTCAATCATAAAGCCACTCTTGGTTTTTTGTATGAGTTCTGCAAGTTACAGAAAATATGAAAATACATATAAAAATGTCATTTTATACATTTATATTTAAAATTAAATTCACACTTACATGAAACTGGATTTGTACAAAGATGTTTATCTTTTTGGAGAAATTATCTCACTAGAATCATCAACTCTACATGCACTAAAATATATATTTTTAAAAGTATCAGAATAAATCCCCAGTGTTGTCACAGCCTATAAAGTACTCTTAACAACTGCAGTAACAGTTGCTAAGCAGAAGATCCTACTCAGAATTAAAAGTACCAAAAATAATTTGCAATTTTGCATTTGCCAAGAGTAAATGGTGTTAGTTTCGATTATATTGACTGAAAATGAAATTGTTAAAAGGAGAAATTTTGACAAACTTATACAAATATTTGCAGAAAAGTGAGCCAATGGTATCTTATAATTAAATATCATTAATTAAATTATGTATTATGTTACATAAAATTATGCTAAATATTATTTTATAACTTTTAGGTTTATGTCATTAACTTATATCACTGTTCATTTATTTCAAGCTATTAAAGTATTTTTTAAAGGAAAATCTTTATATTTTAGTATCTTAGATGGTAATTTTTTCCAATTTTTTAAACAGGTAGCCTGCACTATAACAAAAGATCAGAATCCTCTTACTTTCTCTCCTTACATACTCTGATATCCTGTTGTCCATCTTCAAGGCTTTCATACTTAATGTATGTTTTCCCTTATTGCTCAGACACAAAAGAAAATGATGAATTATGGCTGCATGAAGCCTTAATCCTTCAAATATTTTGAAGCCCTATTTGTAGTCAAAATTCTTTTACCTGAAACTCTACTCTTATTTTCATATTTTACTTTTGTCACTTATATTTATTCTCTTGGAAATAAAAGCTGATTTTGTGCGTGCACGTGTGTGTGTGTGTGTAATAGATTTCTGATTTTATCGTCTTCTACTTTTCTACCTTAAGATAATTCTTAAGGGAGTAGTATTAAACAGAATCATAGTGCATAAAATAAGCCCTCAATGAGTATTATTAAATAAACAGAAAAATTATTACTCAGACTTGAATGTCAAAGCATACATAATGATATGCTAACAATAGTAGCCCTGACTAATCATGTTAAATATGCATCTCACATTAAGCTTTTCATGTTGGTAATCTCACTTAAGAAGTATTTTCTAATGTTTTCTTTAATTTCCTAGTTATCAACATATTTTTATATATGAAGTGATAATCACTGGGATGGGAAATTCTAGTAGTTAGGTTTAAATTCCTAGTAAGGCAGAAGTACTTCAGAAATTTCACTTGAGGGGTCCCTGGGAGGCTCAGTAGGTTAAGCATTGGGCTCTTGATTTCAGCTCAGATCATGATTTCAGGGTCATGAGCTTGAGCCCCAAGTAGGCTTTGCATTCAGCATGGAGCCTGATTAAGATATCTCTCTCTTTCTTTCTCTCTCTCTCTCTCTCTCAGAGTGCCTGGGTGGCTCAGTTCGTTAAGTATCTGACTTGGCTCAGGTCATGATCTCAGGTTCTTGAGATTGAGCCCTGAGTAGGACTCCTTGCTGAGCTAGGAACTGGCTTCTCCTTCTCCCCTTCCTCTACCCTTTCCCTCTGAAAGGAAGGAAGGAACAAACGAAAGAAGGAGGAAAGAAATTTCACTTGAGTAAAATTTATGTAACATTATTATCTTGTTACCCCATTTGAAAAAAAAAAAAGTATGTTTTCTTTTTTCTGGCTATGTGAATATTGATGTAATTTTTAAAGCTTCTAATTACACAGCCTTTAAACTTAGCAAAGACTTCAAACATTCCGCATACTTTTGATACTTGAAACACTCTTCCCTGCAATTACTAACATTGACAAATTTGACTTTTAAGGCAGTTTATTTGATTTTCCCACCAAGGATATGTTGAAAAAGTCAAAGGATACACAGTGAATACCTATATAGTAATCATTATATTTGATTTAACACATAAATAGCCATATATCCTTATTGTTTCCTTCCATCCATGCATAAGTTGCAGATATCATTACATTTCAACCCTAAATTAATTAGATTTCACTATGTGCTTATACTTTGCTGAGGTTAAATTTATACACAAGGAAATGCACGAATTAACTGTATTTTAGTACATGCATATGTTACCTGTGTTACCCAAACACCCAGGAAGAGACAGGGCATCACCCCCATATCCCTTTGAACTCCTTTCAATCAATCCCTGTTCCCATCTCTCAGGAGTTAAAACTACTTTTTTCATCAACAGTTAATTTTGACTCTTCTAGAACTTTATATAAATGAAAAAAATGTAGCGTACGTTTTTTTCAAAAGGATTTTTTTCACTTAGCATGAGTTTTCAGCCAGTTTTTAAGAATTATCTGTGATCTATTATGTATGTTTTCTTTTTCTTAAATTGTATTTTATGGAAATTACTCTATGCAAGGTGGTGATAAACTCAGTTCATGTTTCAAAATGTTATATTTATATTCATTTTAAGAACATAATTTCAATGTGTTTACCATTCTTGGATAAAAGTTTTTTAAAAATTTTAAATTTATCTTCTCCCATTCTGTCAGTTGTCTTTTGATTTTGTTAACTGTTTCCTTTGCTGTGCAAAAGCTTTTGATCTTGATGAAATCCCAGTAGTTCATTTTTTCCCTTGCTTCCCTTGCCTTTTGCGTTGTTCCTAGGAAGATGTTGCTGCGGCAGAGGTCGAAGAGGTTGCTGCCCGTGTTCTCCTCAAGGATTTTGATGGATTCCTTTCGTACATTGAGGTCCTTCATCCATTTTGAGTCTATTTTCGTGTGTGGTGTAAGGAAATGGTCCAATTTCATTTTTCTGCATGTGGCTGTCCAATTTTCCCAGCACCATTTATTGAAAAGGCTGTCTTTTTTCCATTGGACATTCTTTCCTGCTTTGTCGAAGATTAGTTGACCATAGAGTTGAGGGTCTATTTCTGGGCTCTCTATTCTGTTCCATTGATCTATGTGTCTGTTTTTGTGCCAGTACCATGCTGTCTTGATGATGACAGCTTTGTAATAGAGCTTGAAGTCCGGAATTGTGATGCCACCAACGTTGGCTTTCTTTTTCAATATCCCTTTAGCTATTCGAGGTCTTTTCTGGTTCCATATAAATTTTAGAATTATTTGTTCCATTTCTTTGAAAAAGATGGATGGTACTTTGATAGGAATTGCATTAAATGTGTAGATTGCTTTAGGTAGCATAGACATTTTCACAATATTTATTCTTCCAATCCAGGAGCATGGAACATTTTTCCATTTCTTTGTGTCTTCCTCAATTTCTTTCATGAGTATTTTATAGTTTTCTGAGTATAGATTCTGTGTCTCTTTGGTGAGGTTTATTCCTAGGTATCTTATGGTTTTGGATGCAATTGTAAATGGGATTGACTCCTTAATATCTCTTTCTTCTGTCTTGCTGTTGGTGTAGAGAAATGCAACTGATTTCTGTGCATTGATTTTATATCCTGACACTTTACTGAATTCCTGTATAAGTTCTAGCAGTTTTGGAGTGGAGTCTTTTGGGTTTTCCACATATAGTATCATATCATCTGCGAAGAGTGATAATTTGACTTCTTCTTTGCCGATTTGGATGCCTTTAATTTCCTTTTGTTGTCTGATTGCTGAGGCTAGGACCTCTAGTACGATGTTGAATAGCAGTGGTGATAATGGACATCCCTGCCGTGTTCCTGACCTTAGCGGAAAAGCTTTCAGTTTTTCTCCATTGAGAATGATATTTGCGGTGGGTTTTTCATAGATGGCTTTGATGATATTGAGGTATGTGCCCTCTATCCCTACACTTTGAAGAGTTTTGATCAGGAAGGGATGTTGTACTTTGTCAAATGCTTTTTCAGCATCTATTGAGAGTATCATATGGTTCTTGTTCTTACTTTTATTGATGTGTTGTATCACATTGACTGATTTGCGGATGTTGAACCAACCTTGCAGCCCTGGAATAAATCCCACTTGGTCGTGGTGAATAATCTTTTTAATGTACTGTTGAATCCGATTGGCTAGTATTTTGTTGAGTATTTTCGCATCTGTGTCCATTTGCAACAACATGGATGGAACTAGAGCATATCATGCTTAGCGAAATAAGTCAAGCAGAGAAAGACAACTATCATATGATCTCCCTGATATGAGGAAGTGGTGATGCAACATGGAGGCTTAAGTGGGTAGAAGAATAAATGAAACAAGATGGGATTGGGAGGGAGACAAACCATAAGTGACTCTTAATCTCACAAAACAAACTGAGGGTTGCCGGGGGGAGGGGGTTGGGGAGAAGGGGGTGGGATTATGGACATTGGGGAGGGTATGTGATTTGGTGAGTGCTGTGAAGTGTGTAAACCTGGTGATTCACAGACCTGGGGATAAAAATATATGTATATAAAAAATATATGTTTATAAAAAATAAAAAAAAATAAAAAAAATAAAAAAAAAATAAAATATAAGAAACTGAAGTCCAGATACTAAAAAAAAAAAAAAAAAAAAAAAAAAAAATTTTAAATTTATGAATTGGTGTCTTTTACTATTGTAGATAATTCTAAGCTTTTTCTGCTTTTACAAATCTCATTATACTCTTTTAGGAACCCATATTCAAAGCACATTAAACCTTTTTTTCTATTTCGAAAGTCTCAATCTTTCTTTTATAGTCTTCTTTTCTTTGGCTTTCTGAGATGTTGTGGGTAATTTACACAAATTTAACTTTATGTAAATGAAGTCCTTCTTTGGCTAAATATAATTTGATGTAAATATCATCTAATAATTTTTAATATGGACCTATATACATATTTAACTTTAAAAGGTCTAGCTAGTACTTTCCAGAACTGCCTGGTCAATTTCGATAACCTGCTTTTAATCATAAATGTTATATTCTTATAATTTTTAACAAATACAGTATAAATATATGCAATATACAGTATAATTCTAATATTTCCATAATTTATGTCTGATTTCTTAAACTGCTATTGTTTTCTCATGGTAAATTATATTCTCTTGTGTTTTTTCTTATGACCAAATGATCTTTGAAATTCCTGGAAGCCTAGGCTTAGAGCACAATCATCCAGGAACTGTTGTTTTGAGCTCATTTTTTCTAAGTTTCTGAGGATATAAACTTATGCTGAAGTAATGTGAATCAGTTTGAAACTCATAGGAAAATTGTGGTAGAGAGTCTCAAGTGATACATTTGTTTATTCCTGCCCAGAGCAGAACTAAACTTAAGGCAAGAAATCAGGCCACTCCATGTTTCATTTGGGGTTGGTTCTTGTTTACCCACTGATAATGCACACCTACTTTGGTCCTAGCTTTGTTCTAAAGTTCTGTAATTTCGCTTTCCACTTGCATGGACACATGCTGTACATGAACCATAGCTATTTTTGTCTTTTGTCATCAACATTAATAAGCACAAGCATTGTCCAATAAATATCAAATCTAGCCCACTAGAATGGACTGAAAACTGCAAGTTTAATTCTGACTTCAGTAGTTATTTACTTCTTTTTGAATATAGTACTTGTTATTTTTGGTGTCTGATGATTTCCCTCATTTTCCCACTTCTCTATAACTATGGGCTTTTATTATTCTGAACCAGTTGTTGTATTTCCAGCATCCGAATGTAAAAATGCAGCCATGTCATTATTGGTTGAATAAAGGCAGGTACTTATTTCAAAGCCTTACCAGGAGAAATTCAAATTAGAAAAGGCAGGTTATGTAAGAGAAAGGCATGCTCTATAATTCGAATAGTTGTCATATAGATATATAGATATACATACACATCTTTCACAATTTTGTCTTGATTTTTTCTCTGTATCAGTATAAATATTAAATAATAACTTTGGAAAATTACTCTTCTCAAAATACTTTATCCCACTCTCCTTGTTCTGCCTAATATTCCTGAAATACCTTTTCTTCTTTGACATCTCCATAAATATTTGTGATGACATCAGGTTAAAATAATATCTTCCTTGCCTACAGGAATATATTTTTTATGTTAATTTCATTAACTTCCTCTAGATTTCACTTTTATCTCATATATATGTATATGAATATATATGTACAGATAAATGTGTGTGTGCTTAGATAAATATAAATTGTGAGCAATGCAAATAAGTTTATATGAGGAAACTCAATTAGAATTATTGTAATTTGTCTACCATAAACTGTAATGAGTGTATCTGCATCTGTGTGTATTTTTGTATATATGTATCATGTAAATTGTTCCAAATCTATTCCTTTCCTTAGTGTGTGAAATAAACTTTACCACTTACCATAACATCTAGAAACATAAATATTCCACATTAAATATCTTCTCTATTAATAGATGTTTCCCAAAATTTTAGCTTTTAGGTCTCTAAAAAAAATTCCTATACATATTTCAAATTAACTTTCTTGGTAAGAATTATTTTTAATAGGCTTTTACACAACACAGTAGCATATGAGGGAGCAAGCTTGCAAGATGATTAACTTAATCCTGCTTCAATTAGAAGGATTCTTTAAGAGTAATGTAGTATATTAATATCTGGTTCCATATGAAAATGAAATGCTTATAGCAAAACATATCCTTTTTGCCCTCAGAAAGTAAGACATCAAAGGAAGACACTATTTGCATACAAATGCATGACAACTTTGATAAATGAAAAATTTATGAATTCATTTAAAATAAAAGTGCTTCTTGAAAAGTATTTTTTCTGTAGCTGTCTCATAAAGTCAGAGTAAATTTGACTTAGTTTTAGAGACTATAGGTAGGAAATAGTTGATGGTGCTGGCCTGTGGCCCTCCTAGTCTCAAATCTGTGTGACATTTGTGTGGCAAATGGGGGGGAGAAGCAATTTCAGGAAATAATACATTGTTTTCAATTGAGGACTCAGTGTTTAATTCTACCTTGAACTCTGACTCTATGACACCTATTAATTCAGAGATAATAACTTGTATTTAATTGTTCAACAATTGTTCAACAATATTAGAGTTAAATGATTAAGCTGTAAAAGTAAAAATTCAAGGATAAGTAAATTTCAATGTTAGTTAGCATATTTATCTGACAGTTAACGTTTAGCTTTTCATAACCATACTTAATTTGATCAAGAGTTTCATCTTGTCCCCATTAACCAGCCATCTAATTATTTCATCCATTGAGAATTTTATCTGAGCCAATTATTTTTTAAAAACCTGCACAAGGTTTAGTTCTTTCTCCTTTCCATCATTTTTCTATCTTTATTTAAAGGAAAACTTCTATACAGAAGAACATATTATCATCAGAGCTAAAATTTAATTTACACATAAAGTGTATGATTGAATTAGACATAGTCTAGTTTTCCCCTTAACTAGCTTATTTTCAGAATAAAATATGCATGCTTTAGTTAAATGGCATAAATGGCCTGTAGCTGTCATTGTGGCTTTCTCTTTTTATATATGATTATTATTTTAAACTCACAGATCTTTAAATATTCAATGTATGTCTATTCATTATATTCACAATTCTTTTTTTATACTTAATTGGCTCACTTTTGGAACTGAAGACCTCAGTGTAGCTTCTTAGTTCCTTTGGCATAAGTCTACAAATGTTCATTATTTTCTGATATCTTCATTGCTTTCTGGCAAAGAAGAGTCTCAAGGTCTTCTCCCATGTTTTTCTTCCTCAGATGTGGAATAGAATTTAAACACCACAATTCAAATGCTAGTGTGTCTATTGCTACTGGACCTACTGCACTGGGATGACACCTAAATTAACTCAGCTAACAAAGAGCATAAAAATGTATTTATTTTTAAAAGGAAATATTCCCAATTTATATTAAACATTATAAAATTGTAAATGTTTAGTTGTATCAATTCTGTCACACTGCATACTTTGGTTGCTAAAGATTTAATATTTTAATTATTCTCTGAAATATCTTCAGAGTTCCAGAATGATACCAGTATTACTTAGCTAATTAAAGTACTGAATACAGTTTTAAGTGTTTACTGCAGATTTATTTATCCTCTGATTATATTATTCCAAAAAATGTACAACCAGCATTCAGTGTTTAAGGTCATATGAAATTACTTCTGATGTGATTATGTTACCACACTTGTTTATTTGTAATTTTTCAATCCTGGGGAATTATATTTTCCTTCCTAATTTTATTTTTGCATATTTAAATCACCCCCAAATTTTCAACCCAAACCTATTAGATATATTTAAAACTCTACAGATGTGTGTAAGAACTTTTTCATTCTTTTTTGTAGCTGGAAATATGTTAAATCGTTATGACCTGACTTCTTCAAACAGTCTTCTCTTTTCAGTTTCTTAAAAGATTAAATGGGACAATACTGCTATCTACTCCACAACATTTGGGGAAGGATTCAGTGAGGAATACTTACACAACTTATATTTATCCACAGAAATTTGGCAAATTCTGGGGTGCCCAGGTGGCTCAGTTGGTTAAACCATTGCTTTCAGCTCAAGTCATGATCCTGGTCCCACATCAAGCTCCTCACTCCACGTGGAGTCTGCTTCTCCCTCTGATCTTCTCCCCTCTCATGTTCTCTTTCTCTCTCTCCTCAAATAAATAAATAAAATCTTTAAGAAAAATAAATTTGGCAAATTCTATACATGTTTATTGAATAAACTCAAAATGGTTTCAATTAATTCTAGTTACTGTATTTACTTATCTGTAAGGTCTGCAATTCAAAATTCATAACAAGTGTAAATAGCAATATAAGTGATTTCCTTCTGAGTTATGCTTTGTACGGAGAGAAGATTACCAAGTCAATGAATGAAAAGAGAAATAAATACTAGTCCTTAAGAATACACAAAGCCTGGATAGTGCATGAGCTATTACTTACTCTCTAATGAGTCTTTGATCATAATTTTCTGACAATAAGAGCTGTAATAGTTTACTGAAGTTTTATTTCAGAAAGTTCTTTTGAATCTTTTTTAAGTCATTTGGTATTAACTCAAAGAATATCAATGAACTTTCTTTTGTTCTTTCATGATGCTGCTCTACTTGTCACAATCACATGGCTCTCTTAACAAGTTTTATGCTTAATGTCAGTACATAGAAAATGTCAACCATCTATTATATCTACCTTCAGTGACCCACAGGAAATGGGTATAATTTGGAACAGGAGCAATTTAGATTTGATATGAGGAGATCGTTCATGAATGCAAAACACTTCATGGATATGTATGTTAGATAAGATTATAGAATTCATTTCTTAGATGTTTCTAAGAATAGAAAAGTCATCTTAGGGTAATTTGGGAGAAAAACTCAGTGATAGTTCTTGGATGTTAATTCTTCAGCAGAGAAAAATAATACTAATAACAGTAATAAAATACTACTAATAGTAATAATAACACACTACAAGTAAAATAATAACAAACAAGGGTCAAAAATAAGGAACAGGGACATGATAAAAAAACACACAGATTATCAATTTAACATCTGTGATAATATCTACATAAATTATTTTAAATAGGATTTTTGAAAAAGTATTTATATTGAAATGAAAATAAGCCATGTTTTCTAAAGAGAATCGTAACTGTTTCCTTAGAAAAAAACTGTGGATCAGATGAATGCTTTGGAATAGTTTCTTCATTCTTGGTCCATCGTTGGTAATTTCTTTGTGTTTCCACTTACCGCAGGTTTTTGCTCTGTCATCTCATCTACTGTAGATCTCTAAGATCCAACTTCTCCACAACCAAAGTGCTATAGATGGTGTAGCTGTTCATGTGTTTCAATATCCTCATCCAGATACTGGATTGTTTCCCCATATGAGGCCAAGAGCATGAACTGCATTCTGAAAAATAGCAGCAGAATCTGAAGGATCAGCATTGGCTCTAACTAGAGTGAATTCTCAATACAGCTATATTCAGTTGTCCTGTGCATGATGGAAGAGCCTTCCTATAGAGGGTCTATAAAACCTGAAACTTCATTTATGGCAAAGAGAAGCCATCTCACTTCTATTATTTCTACTTCCAAGCATTTCCCCTGGCACAGGTAATATAAGTAAAATTAATGGCTTTTAAAAAACAGCCAAAACTAACTAATTCATATCCACAAGTTGCTATTTTTAAAGTTTTAGTTCAAATATTTCATAATTACCAGAAAATCAAAACACTCAATTTAGGTAAGCTCTAATTTTTATAATGATAAATTTCTTACTAGTGTCTTTTCTTTTTTCTTACCAATGTTTTATACACTTTTCTGAATGAACAGTGAAAAACTTAACAGCCATCCAAATGCCAAATATTAGAATATTTGCCACACCAATATTTTTTTAAGATTTTATTTTTTTATTGATTTGACAGACAGACATCACAGGTAGGCAGAGAGGCAGAGGGAGAGGGGGGAAGTAGGCGTCCCGCTGAGCAGAGAGCCTGATGCAGGCTGGATCCCAGGGCTCTGGGATCATGACCCAAGCCAAAGGCAGAGGCTCAACCCACTGAGCCACCCAGGTGCCTGTGTCATATCAATATTTTTAAAACCAATTTTCTTCCAGAAGTTGTTCATTGCTGTACATTCAATCATTTTTGATGAATTTTGTTCTATTTTGAAATTGGCAAAATGAGCAACAAAAACAACAAACAAAAAAAAACCCCATAAAATTAGCACATTTTTTTTTTAAAGATTTTATTTATTTATTTGACAGACAGAGATGACAAGCAGGCAGAGAGGCAGGCAGAGAGAGAGAGGAGGAAGCAGGCTCCCCGCTGAGCAGAGAGCCCGATGTGGGGCTCGATCCCAGGACCGTGGGATCATGACCTGAGCTGAAGGCAGCGGCTTAACCCACTGAGCCACCCAGGCGCCCCCAAATTAGCACATTTTAATTCTCACATAAAGCAAACCTAATTTGCAGCATCTGGGTGGCTCAGTCAGTTAAGCGTCTATTTTTGGCTCAGATGATGATCAGAGTCCTGAGATAGAGCCCTGCATCAGGCCCCCTGCTTGGCGGAGAGTCTTCTTCTCCCTTTCCATCTGTCTTCCCTTTTGCCTGCTGTGCTCAATCTCTCAAATAAATAAATAAAATCTCTAAAAAAGAAATAAAGCAAACCTAATTTTATCTGCATTATTAGTGCTAGTGACCATATTCCAGCCTCTGAGTTGCCAAGTAAGTAATAATTATAATAAAGTTATGAAAATGCATTCTCAATTGAAAAATACATCATTTATCATTCTGCCATTATTCTTTCTATTGCTTAATCCCCATAATATATTGCAACTAAAGTAATGTTTGTAATTATTAACTATTATTAACATGATGGGTTTCATCCCGGATAACACTTTCACTGTTTTCTATAGAAAGTGTAGAAGATTAGAGCCTTTTACCCCAAAGTACTCCACTTTTACACGTTTAATATTTTGAATTAAAGGCACTTGAGAAACAGCAGATGAAGGAGGTATGCTTGGATTTTTTTCTCCTCTTTTAATTCCTGAAAGCAAGAGATAAAACTCCTACATGAAAGGTACCCACCTTGAACGAGAAGAAAGGAAGGGAGGCCTTCTTAGAACTAGAGATGGGGAGTCAAGGCTGAGAGGGATCCAACAAACAACACAACTACCCTCATCTCCTTAGTTCTTCCTCCATTGATTTCTGTAGCTCAAATCTCCATGCCTGTTATGTTTTCACAATTCACTACTCTTTGTCCAACTTAGTATGTAAGTGATCAGCTCTCACTGCTTCTTTGCGGGTCTTCAATTTTCTTGTAAAGTCTCACTTACATGTAAAATTTACTAGAAATGTCTATGTTTTTCTTTTCTTTATCTGCTTTATGTCAGTTCCTGCAGGAGACCCTGGGAAGGTAGAAGAGAAATCTTATCTCCTCTACCAAAGTGATTATTTAATCAATCTCATTTACCCCCCAACATTGAACTTTCTGTTCTGTCCTTCCAGCTTTTTCCACTTTTTTTTTTGCTTGATTCATCTTGATGGACTTCCAGTTTATAGCTATTAGATAGTTAGACATGTCTCTAATAGGAGAGCCCATATTGTGTACAATATATCCATCCATTGTCATTATTTCACAGGAAATTTTTTCTATGTTGATCAAAACTTTACTTTCCTTGCTCAGTGGATAACTAAATCTATTTCAAAACGTGCACATGCATTTCAGAGTACAAATATGGAAATGGGCTCTGGGTCCTAGCTTATATTGGGTGAAAATATTCTATTCAGTCTAATCACTGAATAATAATATTGAAATAAATAAATTTGTAGCCCAGATAAAACAAGGATCTATCACAAAGTCCATGTACTTGAAAACAAAGAAAATAGTATTACACACATAATGTATCCATCTTTTTACATTTCATAGTACCCTAACGAACTGACAGTCCTTCTTAATTTATGTTGTGGTTAATTTATACCTTTCTTTTGCTCCATCACCTGCAGAAAAAGAAGCATTCAATCTCCTTGGTTTAAAGTGTACCATTCAGGAATGCCTGAGTGGGTTAGTTGATTGAACATCTGGCTCTTTGTTTTGGCCTCGGTTATGGTCTCAGGGTCCTGGGATCAAGCCACACCTCAAGCTTTGTTCCAGGCTGGAGCCTACTTAAGATTCTCTCTCTCATTCCCTCTGCCCCTCCAACCCTCTCCCTCTCTGAAAACAAGCAAACAAACAAATAAATATATGTATACAATTCAAATATGTGAATTTAGTTATTTACCTGAGAGTTCCAGCTCTATGAAAAAAAAAAAAAAAAAAAGCAAATGTGTTTATTTTCATTACCTTAGTAGACCACAAGTCTGAATATATTAAAAACAGGACTGAACATTTCAGGAAAATGTTTTCTGTAAAACTAGTGCTAGAATTCCAAAGCATATGTATCAGCTCCCCTCACACCCTGCCACTCCTCACACAATTTCTTCCACTTCAGACCTAGTGTGGAAATCTTTGGGATTGGATTATAGGGGAAAAGAGAAAAATCAAGGCACATCTAGTCTGTGAAGTTAATAGATAACTTCTATTTGACACCTACAATACAATACTGTACAAAGAATATCAGAGCAAAAGGAGAACTCCAGTGCTCACCATTTTCAAATTTACTACCTTCTTTCTAAATTCCTGTATTTCTAGAATTACTACTATCAAATTACCTACTATAGTAGGTAAATTTGTCTTCTAAAGTAACAATTTAGATGCTATATGAGGAAACTAACAAGTATCCAGAATCTAGTACCTCCCATCTCACAAGATGATGATTGTTGTAACTAATACAGAGTTCTTATACACTCTAAAGCAATTCCCATACCTTAACTTGCTAAATTTTCACAACCAATCTTTTAAGGCATGCAAATTTATTAACAACATTTTACATATGAGAATGATACCAGTAACTGGTAAAGCTGAAATTTGTACTGACAACCAACTAACTCTATAGTCTGTGCTCTCATTCAATCCACTCTGTTGCCTCTTGGGTACAGTTACGGGTTCATACAAAACTATGCCATATTGCATGAGTTATTGTACCCGCTCAAAACCACTCTATTGTAGTGAATAGAAAACATGAATTCAAATAATAAAATCAGTATTTGAAATTTGAGATTTGAGAGCCTGGAGTGACTTTGTTCACTTGTTTTGTTTTTATTTTTTTGAATGAATGCTATTTTTAAGAGACCCAAATTGATGTACAATATACATAAAGAAAAATGTGCAATGAAAAGCATACACCTTAATGAGTGTTCAAAAACGGAACATATTTATCTAAACAACTCCCAGATCTAGAAGCAGAACATTACCAGCATTCTCAAACCTAGCCTTGTGCTCCTTCCCAGTCACTAAACCTCTCAAGAGTAACTGCTTTTCCCTGTCCTAGTAGCACAAATTAGTTTTGCCTATTTTGTTTTGTTTTGCTTTGTTTTTAATATATATAAAGAGAATCATACAGCGTGTACTCTTTTGTGTCTGGCTTCTTTTGTTCAACTTATTTTTGTTAGATTTAGCCATATTGTTATATGTAGTATTAGTCCATTTAATTCTCACTACTGTGTAGTGTTATATTGTAGGAACATAGCAAAATTTACCTTTTATTTCCCACAAAAATTTCACCATAAGTCTAGTTATCATCTGTCACCGTTATGTTATTGTCAACTATATTTCCTATGTGGTATTTTTCATCTCTGTGAATTATTTATTTTATAACTGGTAGTTTGTTCCTCTTAATCTCCTTCACAATGTCACCCACTGCTCCACATCCCTCCCCTCTGAGAAGTCCCAGTCTGTTATCTGCATTTATGAGTCTGTTTCTGTTTTGTATGTTTATTTAGTTTGTTTCTAAAATTCCACATATAAATAAAATCATATGGTATTTGTCTTTCTCTGTCTGATTTCTTTAACATAACATAATACTCTCTAGGTCCATCCATTTTGCCAAAACATTGCAAGGATTTCTTTTTTTATAACCAAGTACTATTCCATTATGTACATAGGACACAATTGCTTTGTCCATTCATCTACTAATGGACACTTACACACTGCTTTCATACACTGGCTATTGTCAATATGCATCGATGGACATAAGAGTGCATATCTTTTTTGGAATAAGTGTTTTCATTTTCTCTGGACAAATACCCTGTGGGAGACCATGGTAAGGCTTGAGACAAGGACCAAACCAGGCCCTACTTGTGCCTCCTTTAAAGGCTGAATAGCCTGACAAAAGGCTTAGGTCGATAAAGTCAAGTAGCACTGAGAAAGGGTCTGTGCTATGTGTTGTGTGCTCAACTACATGACTTCCCACATGTTTGCTAGTCAGACAGAGACGATTTGGTTGGGGTCAGAAATTCTTGGCTGGCCCTTGCTGTCCTTGCAAGGGCTATAGACTACACCGTTGTAAGACTGTGCTGTGCTTACATAAACTATGTCTTGAGTGGCCTTGAAGTCAGCACATCTGGCGCTAAAGGGTCTGCTATTGGTGCTTAGGAAATAGATAATGGGAAAGCTTGAAGGATTTTCTGTGCATGTTGCAAGCTCTTTAGTAATCAGCTAAAAATAGATACTTTCTTATGATTGTTTCTGTTAGCTATATAATGCCTCACAGCCTTGAATAAAATTGGCACTATTGGACATCCTCCTTGGTGCTCCTCCTGCCCCCATCTCTTTGTCTCTTAATTTCCTTTCACCATCCTCTTACCCTCATGTTCCTGGTCAATTTGTTGTGCCAGCCATGACATACCAAGAAGTGAAATTGCTGGATCATATGGTAATTCTACTTTCAATGTTTTTCAGGAAACTTCTTGAGAAGTTAGAACTATCATATGGTTCAGCAATTGCACACTACGTGTTTATTCAAAGAATACGCAAATACATATTCAATGCAGTACATTCACCTTGATGTTTACAGCAGCAGTATGAACAATGAATGGATAAAGAAGATGTGATATGTATGTCATACACACATACACACACACACACATATATATGCATATAAAAATAAAATGCATAAATGCGTGTGCATTATATGTATATGGAGGAAGAGAATGGAATAATATTCAGCCATCAAAAAAGAATGAAATCTTGCCATTTACAACAACATGGGTGGAGCTACAGTATTTTAAACTAAGTAAAATAAGTCAAAGGAAGATAAGTACCATACCATCTCATTCATATGTAAAATTTAAGAATGAAAGCGAGTTAACATATGGGAAGGAGGAAGAAGAAAAGAAGAGGGAAATAAGTCATAAGTGACAGTTAATGGTAGAAAACAAAGTGAGGGTTAATGGAGGGAGGTAAGTGGGAGATGGGCTAGATGGATGAGGGGTATTAAGAAAGGGGCTTGAGGTGAGCACTGAGTGTTGTATGTAAATAATGAATCACTGAATTCTACTCCAGAAACCAATATTGCACTGCAGGTTAAAAAATTTTTTCATAAAAAATAAATAAATAAATAATTTTTTCAGGGATTTCCATAATGTTTTCCATAGTGGCAGCACCAATTTAGATTCTTACCAACAGTGCACAAGGGTTCCATTTCTCCACATCACTACTAACACTTGCTATTTCTTGCCCATAGGTTATAGACATCTGACAAGTGTGAGCTGATATCTCACTATAGTTTTGATTTGCATTTCCTTGATGATTAGTGATGTTGAGGAACTTTTCATCTATTTGTTGGTCAACTGTTTGGCTTCCCTGGAAAAATGTCCAGTTAGCTCCTCTGTCCATTTTTTAATTGTATTGCTTGTCTGGTATTGAGTTGAGTTTATATAAGTTCTTTATACACTTTGAATATTAGCCCTTCATGAAATATATCATCTGTAAATCTGTAATGGCCTCTCTGAACTTTCTTGTCCTCATTTTCTAATCTGTGAAATAGTAAAAAAAAAAAATCTGCTTTGTATTTCTTCAATAAAGTTTTAAGAGTACAGTGAAATGGTTAGTGTAAAAGACATTGAAACTGTAAGGAATTACAATTTAATTGTCAATTACAATTTAATTATAATTGTCCTTCATTCCTACAATATAGCCTATTTGAATAGTTTTATTAGTCTTCTGAAATCTGCCTCCCTAATGTCATGTGCCTGCTATTTTTATTTTTTGCTATTGTTATTAAAGGTTCAGATTCTTCAGTACACTTTCCAAGTCTTTCATCTTCCTCTTGATAAATTCAGGTTTGAATGCTTTTCTAGATTATTCAACATTTTTCCCAAATCTTACATAATTCTCTAGATAAGCTTCACTTTAAAGCAGTGTTAACATTAAAGAGAAACCTAGAAATAAAGCTGGTGTGACCAGTGAAGATATTCTTCAGGTTTTTCTTATTTTCTGAGTAATTATACTACTTATTTTCTAAGTAATTATAGAAATGCATATTTACTATTAAAACCTTTCTTTCTTTTTTCTTGTTACTTTTTTAGTGGCCTCCACATCTCATTAATGCTGGATTTTCAATGTGTCCTTTGAAAACTTTTGATTTTTGATATAAATCTAGAAAGGTGTCTGACATCACATATAGGTAAATTTAGAAAGAAGTGTCCCATCTATCAATGATTAAACTGTGGATTTGAAGACAAAGAAAACAAAGGTCAAATTTTCCATATTTGTTCCAGCACGTGTGTGTTTGTCTACATATTATAATCTTAAATTTGAACTCACTGACATACTTTATTTTCTGAGTAATTATACTTATATAATAAATATACATATTATACTATTAAACTATTATTCGTAGAGATATGAATAGCTGAAATGTTCTTTACAGCAAATTGAGGAAGATCATTGCTTCTAACCCAGCCTCCCCTGCACACACATACACACACACACACATACACATACACATACACACACTTTTAGAAGTAATAATGTTTATAATCAGAGTTTTCTACTGCCTTTCAGACAGGTTTTTAAAAACATGAACTGTAATAAAACCTCATAAATGGTCATTTGAAAACATGGGAAACAATGAATGAGTTAAGAAGAGCATCCAAAGAAAACATCATCCTATAAAATCTAACTATATATTGTCTTATTGTAAGCTAATTAGAAGATGCCTCTTTAGTTGACATTAAAAGTTGAAACATTTACTTAGGAATGTCTAGAAAGATAAATGTTTCTCCTCAGAATAAATAGCTTAGGTTAGAATCTCTATCACCATTGGAATAAACAAAGCTCACCCTTGTTACCTGGATTGCAAATTACCCTAAATTATAAAATGACAGAATCCAAATAGAAATTCTCTTTAAAAAGATAGTTATAGGGCAAGCTTAAAGAACCTAGACATATTTAATCTACTTTTTTTTCTCTTTTGGACAGAGATTTCAGAGTCTTAGAATTGGTCACCTATATTATCTCCTTCAGTAATATCCACCTGATGTAGTCAGAAATCTGTTACATTTTATCCCTTATAATATGAAGTAATTTCAAGTAATTTCACTCTTTTTATTGAAGTATAATTGACACATGGTGTTTTATTAGCTCCATGTATATAACATCACTTGTAATATGAAGTAATTGTACTCTTTATAAGGGGAGAGAGAGAGAGAGAGAGTGTGTGTGTGTGTGTACAAAATCATGGTTTAAAAAAATTTACCCCTTTAATTCAAGGTAGGACTTAGCTTATTGACCAAAAAGAATTTATTGTTACCTTTTTAATACTGTCAGTCAAGTATAATCTTTCGAGATTGTCTTAGTTCCTACATAATTATTTTATTACTCCCTAGCTATTTTCTTTCTTATGCAGGAAAATGGCACAACTTCCTCCCCAGCTTCTTGTCCTTATGAGTTTCAAATGCAGCATCATTGGCAGCTGCTTACTTATGTGGCTAATGGAACAGAAGACCATGCAGCAAGCCTACAGTGCTATGGTAAGACCAGAAATATGATGAGAGTATCTTAGGAAACACACTCATATTAAGTCAAGATCCTAGACTGAAATTCAACAATTTCAGACACTTTTGACAATGAAAGAGAATCTTGACATTTTCTTCCTAGGCATATAAGTGCTCTTTGTCATCATAGAAATTAATTTTCTCAAAGGCAGGTGTTGCAATGCAGAGACTGTAATGTTCTGTCTCTGGAACAGATCTTGGTGAGAAAAGTAAAGATTGAGTAACATCAAATTAAAATGATATTCACATATAAACATATAAAAAGGAAGTGGATATAGATAAAATAGAAGTACTATATGAATATGATCTTTAGAGAAATAAAAACATTGAAATGTAAAGCAATTATTGAGGACATTCCAACATCTGAGCCGAGCAAATATCTGCTTTATAAAATCTTTTTCAGTCTCAGATATTAATTATTTGATTCATTCACATCAAATCATTAATGATTTGATTAATTCACATTAATATCAAAAGTTTTGAGATGATATTTTGTAATCCTAGGGGATGTTTTCCATGACTATTTAACCCACTTTTAAGATTGGAATTCAGTTCCACAATCTATTGGTTATAAAACCCTAGTGTTTCCATTTCATTATATGTAGATTAAGAAAAACAGTACTAGCCTCAAATTGCTTTATATTATTAAAGAGATAATCCACATAAGGAGTTTAGAAAATACTTGTTTTATGAGTGCTCAGTAAGTAGCTTATTATTAAGGGAAATGTATTATCCATATTTATGACCTTAAATATGGTGACAATGGTTTTGTATAAATTTATGATATGCAATTTGTGATTGTCAAAAGTCTAAATGGTGTGACTCTTTGCTCTGTTTTTGAGCAGTGTTTGTGATATAAGATATTTAGATTTAAGATTCCAAATTATATAAGTTTAGACAACTGATAATTATATGAAGTTAAGTGTAAGTCAGTTAAAAATCATGTGATAGATCTCATGACTTTGGGAAAGAACAAAAGGAAACAGAGCATTTCCTGGTACCATCACATCCCATCTTTGGAATAATTCAGTTAGGTGGTAGGGAAAGAGGAAGAGCATGGTGGGAGGAGCTCTCTGTTACCTATTTCATCATCTTAAAACAATCAGACTATGAAATGAAAGTTTAAAAAATGCTGGAGAAACTCTCCCTTTTTCTTAGAGCAAACATTTCTCCCTGTGTATTTACTACAAAGAAATAATTTATTATCATCCAATATAAAATAGAAGCTAAAACTTAATAGAAAAGTAGATGGGGTTATAGGCTAAAATAGTGTAAATAGAACATCTCGCTGAAAGAAAGAAAAAGTAACTTCATGTCAATAGATCCTGATTTGAATATAAGATTCACTGAAGCAGAGATAGAGCAAATGAGTTTGCAGACCCCACTGGGTGTCACTTGAGAGAACATTTGAGCTATATTCTGGTTCTTTTTGAAGATTTCCTTTCAGGCAAGTAGCAGATGGATTGTGTATTAGAAAAGATTTCATCTAGAGCATTTCCAGATGTCATTATACAGATAGTTTCTTATGAGTCTTTACTGCAGCAGTCTAGGTTGAATCCCTGATGAAACTTAAGCAAGACTGTATTATTTCTGAGTGCAATATAATATAATGTGACTATATTGTCACTGAAGGCCACGTGTTTTGGTTTGTTGTTTGTTTTTTTGTTGTTGTTTTTGTTTTGTTTTGTTTTTGTTTTTAGTTCTTTCAAGCAACCTATTTTGTAAGTTGTAAAAATAAATAAATAAATAAATAAATATTTAACAGGATGGTATCCACTTAAAACTGAAAGAATAAATATATAGATAAAACATCACTTGCAAAATAAAATCTATATTTATTGCCTGGAAGGTGACAGAGCCAAATGGCATTGATTCTGGCATAATGTATGATAGCCCTCATCCTTCTGTTAGAGACCTGATGCAGAGTTCAATTTGTTCTTTGCCTGGAGAAGTACAATGCATTCCTTGGCTTTAAACACAGAGTCTCTACATTTCTCATGTGATTAAAGAATAATCAAGGTCTATTTTAGAAGCTTTATTTCTGACACAGTGTAAAGGTGAAGTTTTATTTCAAAAATTTTTTTTTCTGGCCAAAATTTGGTCTTCATTTTTTTGTTTCAGTTTTTACAAATCTATCAGAGGGTGGTTTTGTGAATTATACCTTTTGAGACTCCCAACTGAGTTTAAGTAAAGAACACCTGTATAATAATCTAAAATCTAGTACTAAGTACAGTTTAACTCTTTTTAAATTACCAATAAATATTCATGATAGAATATTATACTACTGCTTGAATACTGATTCAAGACCTCTGCTTTGTAAACCCATCAGTATTATACACTTTAAACAACTGTCCACGATTTTGTAGACTTGAGGATTTTTTCAAACATTTCTAAATTTGTTGGTAGTTTTTTTCTAAACTAAAAATAAAAACTATTAAACCTGTAGTGTAAAGCCAGGGTAATTTTAAACTATTAAAATTTATACTGCTTTAATTATTTTACGGACATTAGTATAATACACTAGACATCTTAAGCATAGATCGTTCTTCAGTTTAAATAAATTCACATAAAGCAAAAAGAACTGTGTTTTTCTGAGTCAAAGAAAAAGAAAATCTTTCTGTTAAAAAGATTATAATACAAATGCCTGCAATGTGTGTTGTCTTCCTGGATGGGGACTAGGTTGGGGGGATGGTCTTTGATTTAAATAAGTAACTGAATGATTTCTTATAGTCTCTCTTTCTTTCCATACAAATTTAGGTCTTACTTGAAGGACATTAAAAAAATACATTTGTATGAAAAAAGTTATTTGGAATGAAAATAAAATGCAAAGATATGCATTCTCACAATATTCAAATATCCAGCTGATTAGATCTAAGGAAAACCGACTGCAAACCAGTGACATTTACTTAACAGGTATCTGTACAATTATATCATGATTTCAGAAAATGATTTCAGAAAATATTTTCACAGATTTTAATTTTATATTAGTGAGTATCCTATCCGTATCTATAAATGCTTCATAGAAAATGAAATTCTTTTTTTTTTTTCAAGATTTTATTTCTTTCTTTTCGAGAGAGAGGACATAAACGGGGCGTGGTGGGATGGGATGGAGAGGCGGAGGGGGGAGAAACAGTCTCCCTGCTGAGCAGGAGGCTGATGCAGTGTTGGATCCCAAGACCCTGAGATCATGACCTAAGATGAAGGCAGCAGCTTAACCTAGTAAGCCACCCAGGCACCAAAAATGAAATTCTTGTGTAGGACTCTTATTCAAAACAGAGCCATAGTTACCATCAAGGACAAATAATGGAATATGACAACTGACTTTCAGTTACCATGCTATCCAAATCTCCCAGGCTTCACAGTGACTAGTAGTTGCTGTCTTCTGAAGAATTATTCAATAGATGATAAGAAATCTGTTTGTGGTATCAGTTCTGTTTCTGGAAAACACCCAATGGAATTTTTTAAAAAGGTGAAGATAATTGACCTAATAAGCCTTAAATTAAATAGGAATAGAAGTTATATTATTAATTATCAAAAAATTATAAAGCCACTGATAGAAGATGTGTTGAATTATTATTTTTATTTTATATTTATTATTTTGTTAATAATTATTAATTATTTTATAATTATTAATTATTTCGAGTTATTAATTTATATTTTCTTGCATAGGTAGAGGACTTTAACCAAAATACTTGATTATTCACTGGACTATAATATTTTTTTATATGTTGTAATGATGCAAAATAGTATCTGTTGGATTCAGGATTGGGTTTATGACATTAATATCACTGATCATCAAAGAGCCGAAGATTGTTGATATAGCAGTTATCAATTTGTGATATGGTTAGAAAAGTACGGGGAACCTGAGTGGCTCAGTGGGTTAAAGCCTCTGCCTTCGGCTCAGGTCATGATCCCAGGGTCCTGGGTTAGAGCCAGCATTGTGCTCTCCGCTCAGCGGGGAGCCTGCTTCCTCCTCTCTCTCTGCTTGCCTCTCTGCCTACTTGTGATCTCTGAGTGTCGAATGAATAAATAAAGTCTTAAAAAAAAAAAGAACAAAGAAAAGTAGAATTATATGTTTTACTGAAATAAAGATAATAATTTACCCTGTAGACTTTACATGGATTAACCCATTTCAAAAATCTGAACATCAAAAATTATATAGTAAATTTTGAATATGTAAGTTAATGAAAACATGGGACAAAATATATTCAGAAGATACTTTGGGATATTTTATGACCTTTCAAGTTGCTAGTCAAGGAGTGTTCTGAGGAACATCACTAAGCTTGGTCAAGAAAATCTGTCACCGCTCCCTATGAGTTTGTATAATTTTCATGATACTGTATTTAGATAATGACAGAAAGATGCAGTTTATACCTATAGGAAACATCACATATATTCTTTATTTTTTTATTCAGTGTCTTTGTTTTATAGACTTAAATATGCTGATTACAAAATGAACAACTTAATAATCGAATCCAGGGTAGAATCAAGTTCTTCTGGCACTGTATTCACATTTTAGCTTGCTATATAAATGTTTCTTCCACTGATGTATAAATATTGTCTTTTTAAAAATAACATAAACTTTCCATTCTAAACAGAGAGTGTATTTTTTTAATTTATTTTTTATTTACTTTCAGCATAACAGTATTCATTATTTTTTCACCACACCCAGTGCTCCATGCAATCTGTGCCCTCTATAATACCCACCACCTGGTACTCCAACCTCCACCCCCCGCCGCTACTTCAATCCCCTCAGATTGTTTTTTAGAGTCCATAGTCTCTTATGATTCACCTCCCCTTCCAATTTCCCCCAACTCCCTTCTCCGAGAGTGTATTTTAATAGTATTTAACAGTACTCTTCTTCATCTTCAAAAGGATATTAAGAAACTGTTGACTGGTTGTAAAGTGCTTCTGAAGTTAATATTAAATGAGCCTTTGGGAACTCTTAGAAATGAAGATATAAATCTTAAAACTAAATTTTTGCTTTGACTCTGTAGATAGGCCCTAGGACACAGTGTATTTAAATTCTAGTACAAAAAGAAGAGAAAGGAAGTGACTCTGTAGATAGGCCCTAGGACACAGTGTATTTAAATTCTAGTACAAAAAGAAGAGAAAGGAAGTGACTCTGTCGATAGGCCCTAGGACACAGTGTATTTAAATTCTAGTACAAAAAGAAGAGAAAGGAAGGTGAAGAAAAGGGGGAGGAGGTGAGGGAGGGAAACGAAGAAAATGTACAATAGAGGGGAACATTTTTTATTTAGCTGGATTATCTAAAGGCCAAGCTTCATTAACTTTAAACTCTTCATGTCAAAGTAATACGTTAGCAAGAAAATTTAATAAAATATTCTTTTGGAATCTGTCCACTTTAATTTACTATCCAATATAACACTTTTCAAGTGTCACAATACATTATGCTTTACCTGGTGTAATATACAAATAATTACCAGCAAGATAATACATGTCTTTTAGGGTTGCTTTTAGAAATGCAATATTAAAGATCAAAGTAGAAAACACTTTTGGATAAAAAAAATTTCAATATAAATGTGGAATTATTTTCTTTGTTGGTACAGGGGAATGGACATTTGAATCATTCTATTTTTCCCAGCTGGAAGAAAATTAAACTTTTGCTAATGATAAAATGTGGTTTTTATACAACATCTTAAATACATTGTATTCATGTAGAATGTTCCTTCTTCCAATATTCTTCTTCTAAGTTTACCCTGTTGAATTCTTTTGCTCATTTATTAAAACCACAAAAGATTGTTTGCAGAAGTAATACATTGTTACTATTGTCAGCAATAGGAATGCAAATTACAGGGTTAAATTAATTAACAAGCAATATTTACTTTTTAATTTCAAATTTAGTTATAGCTGGAGCAAGGATCTGCTGTTTTTTATTATGTAGAAGATACCTTACCAATGCCACAATTCCCTATTTGGGGATACTATAGATAGATGATAGATAGATAGAGATGCTAGATAGATAAATGCACATATTGACACATAATGGTATATAATGGCATATCAATATAATACATAGAAACAACTATAACTAATTATGTATATAGCATAAATAAATATGTATTTTTAAATAAATTAATACATATTATATATATGTATAAAATACAATTTTGATACTCTTCATAACAGCCACAAAATATTTATCTCTAATTAGAGAGACAATCCAATTATCAGCATGTTATTTTATTTTAATATTTTTTTAAAGATTTTATTTATTTATTTGACAGAGATCACAAGTAGGCAGAGAGGCAGTCAGAGATAGGAGGAAGCAGGCTCCCTGCTGAGCAGAGATCCCAATGTGGGGCTCCATCCCAGGACCCTGGGATCATGACCTGAGCCGAAAGCAGAGGCTTAACCCACTGAGCCATCCAGGCGCCCCTCAGCATGTTATTTTAAAAACAGCCTCTTAAACTCAACTAAAATCTTTGATACTAAAGGTAATAATAAGTCCTTCATTTGAAATAACACTAAACTCAAAAGAAACTACATGTTGTATATATCTTGTATTTCACTTAAGAAGCTTTCTGGTTATAAAGAAAATATATAAATATATATTGTTTCAATATATAAAATTGAAACAATATGGGGGTGCCTGGGTGGCTAAGTGGGTTAAAGCCTCTGCCTTCGGCTCAGGTCATGATCCCAGGATCCTGGGATGGAGCCCCACATTGGGATCTCTGCTCAGCAGGGAGCCTGCTTCCTCCTATCTCTGACTGCCTCTCTGCCTACTTGTGATCTCTGTCAAATAAATAAATAAAATCTTTAAAAAAAAACTGGAACAATATGAAAATAACATAAAATACAGCAGAACTGTGATACTAAGGTGTGTGTGTGTGTGTGTGTGAGAGAGAGAGAGAGAGAGAGAGAGAGAGAGAGAGAGATTGGGCCAAATAAGGCTTTGTGCCAATTTTATTTCTTTTTATTTTCATATATATTTAACATACAGTATATTATTTTCCCCACAGGTACAGGTCTGTGAATCTTCAGGCTTACACATTTCAAAGCACTCACCATAGCACATACCCTCCCCAATGTCCATAAACCAGCCACCTTATTCCTACCCCTTCATCCCCCCACAACCATCAGTTTATTTCATGAGATTAAGAATACATTATGGTTTGTCTCCCTCCCAATCCCATCTTGTTTCATTTTTTCCTTCCCTACCCCCTGCAGCACCCTCTGTTCATATCCTCATATCAGAGAAATCATACGATAGCTGTCTTTCTCTGATTGATTTATTTCACTCAGTATAATACTCTCTAGTTCCATCCACATCATTGCAAATGGTAAGATTTCATTTCTGTTGATGGCTGTATAGTATTCCTGTGTGTGTGTGTGTGTGTGTGTGTGTGTGTGTGTGTGTGTGTGTGTGTGTGTGTGTAAAATCACATTTTCTTTATCCATTCAGCTGTTAATGGACATTTAAGTTCTTTCCATAGTTTGGCCATTGTGGACATTGCTGCTATAAACATTTGGGTGCACATGCCCCTTCAGATCACTACATTTGTATCTTTAGGGTAAATACCCAGTAGTGTGACTGCTGGGTCATAGGGTACCTCTATTTTCAACTTTTTGAGGAGCCCCATGCTGTTTTCCAGAGTGGCTGCACCAGCTTGCACTCCCATCAACAGTATAGGAGGGTGCCCCTTTTCCCTCATCCTTGCCAACATCTGTCATTTTGACTTGTTAATTTTAGCCATTCTGACTGGTGTGAGGTGGTATCTCATTGTGGTTTTGATTGACATTTCCCTGAGCCAAGTGATGTGGAGCACATTTTCATGTGTCTGTTGGCCATCTGGATGTCTTCTTCATAGAAATATCTATTCATGTTTTCTGCCCATTTCTTGATTGGGTTACTTGTTCTTTGAGTGTTGAGTTTTATAGGTTCCATATAGATTTGGGATACGAGCCCTTTATCTGATATGTCATTTGCGAATATCTTCTCCCATTCTGTCAGTTGTCTTTTGGTTTTGTTGACTGTTTCCTTTGCTATGGAAAAGCTTTGCTATTGATGAAGTCCCAATAGTTCATTTTTGCCCTTGCTTCCCTTGCCTTTGGTGATGTTCCTAGGAAGAAGTTGCTGCGGCTGAGGTCAAAGAGGTTGCTGCCTGTGTTCTTCTCAAGGATTTTTGATGGATCCCTTTCTCACATTGAGGTCCTTCATCCATTTTGAGTTTATTTTCGTGTGTGGTGTAAGGAAATGGTCTAGTTTCATTCTTCTGCATGTGGCCGTCCAATTATCCCAACACCATTTGTTGAAGAGGCTGTCCTTTTTCCATTAGACATTCTTTCCTGCTTGTCAAAGATTAGTTGACCATAGAGTTGAGGGTTTATTTCTGGGCTCTCTATTCTGTTCCACTGATCTATGTGTCTGTTTTTGTGCCAATACCATACTGTATTGATGATTGTAGGTTTGTGATAGTGCTTGAAGTCTGGAATTGTGATGTCACCAACTTTTCTTTTCTTTTCAACATTCCTCTGGTTATCCAGGGTCATTTCTGGTTCCATATAAATTTTAGGATTATTTATTCTATTTCTTTGAGAAAAATTGATGGTATTTTGATAGGGATTGCATTAAACGTGTAGATTGCTTTAGGTAGCATAAACATTTTCACAATATTTGTTCTTCCAGTTCATGAGCATGGGATTGTTTTTTCCATTTCTTTGTGTCTTCCTCAATTTCCTTCATGACTACTTTATAGTTTTCTGAATACAGAATCTTTGCCTCTTTGGTTAGGTTTATTCCTAGGTATCTTATAGTTTTGGGTGCATTTGTAAATAGGATTGACTCCTTAATTTCTCTTTCTTCTGTCTTGCTGTTGGTGTATAGAAGTGAAACTTATTTCTGTGGTTTGATTTTATATCCTGACATTTGACTGAAATCCTGTATGAGTTCTAAAAGTTTTGGAGTGGAGTCTTTGGGTTTTCCACATAAAGTATCATAACATCAGCAAAGAGTGAGAGTTTGACTTCTTCTTTGCTGATTTAGGTGCTTTCTATTTCTTTTTGTTGCCTGATTGCTGAGGCTAGGACTTCTAGTACTGTGTTGAAGAGCAGTGGTGATAATGGATATCCCTGCCTTCTTCCTAACCTTAGGGGAAAAGCTCTCAGTTTTACCCCATTGAGAATGATATTCACTGTGGATTTTTCATAAATGACTTTGATGGTATTGAGGTACGTACCCTCTATCCCACACTGTAGAGTTTTGATTGAGGAGGGATGCTGTACTTTCCAAATGCATTTTAAGTATCTTTGAGAGTATGATACGGTTCTTGTTCTTTCTTTTATTAATGTATTATATCACAATGATTGATTTGCACATGGTGAAGCAACCTTGCAGCCCAAGAGTAAATCCTACTTGATTATGGTGAATAATCCTTTTAATGTACTGTTGGATCCTATTAGCTAGTATTTTGGTGAGAATTTTTACATCTGTGCTCATTAAGTATATTGGTCTGTAATTCTCCTTTTTGATGTATCTTTGTGTGGTTTTGGGATCAAAATAATGCTGGCCTCATGCAATGAGTTTGGAAGTTTTCCCTCCATTTCTATTTTTTGGAACAGTTTCAGGAGAATAGGTATTGATTCTTCTTTTATTTTTCTGTATTTTTTGGTATTTATGTATTATTATTGTTGTTATTATTATTATTTTAATTATTTATTTGACAGGCAGCGATCACAAGTAGGCAGAGAGGCAGGCAGAGAAAGAGGAAGGGAAGCAGGCTCCCTGCTGAGCAGAGAGCCCAATGCGGGGCTCGATCCCAGGACCCTGAGATCATGACCTGAGCTGAAGGCAGAGGCTTTAACCCACTGAGCCACCCAGGTGCCCCGGTATTGATTCTTCTTTAAATGTTTGGTAGAATTCCTATGGGAAGCCATCTGGCCCTGGGCTCTTGTTTTTTGGGAGATTTTTGATGACTGCATCAATCTCCTTAGTGGTTATGAGTCTGTTCAGGTTTTCTATTTTTTCCCGGTTCAGTTTTGGCAGTTTATATGTCTATAGGAATGCATCTAATTCTTCTAGATTGCCTAATTTGCTAGTGTACTGTTGCTCATAATATGTTCTTATAATTGTTTGTATTTATTTGGTGTTGGTTGTGACCTCTCCTCTATCATTCATAGTTTTATTAATTTGGGTCCTTTCTCTCTCTCTCTCTGTCTCTTTCTCTCTCTCTCTTTTTTTTAAAAAAATTCTTTTTTTATACATTTGGCCAGGGGTTTATCAATCGTATTAATTCTTTCAAAGTAGCAGCTCCTAGTTTCATTGATTTGTTCCACTGTTCTTTTGGTTTCTATTTAATTGATTTCTGCTCCTGAAATTATTATTTCTCTTTTCTTGTTGGGTTTAGGCTTTCTTTGATATTATTTCTCTAGCTGCTTTAGGTGTAGAGTTTGGTTATGTTCTTGAGACCTTTCTCATTTCTTAAGAAGGGCTTGTATTGCTATATATTTTCCTCTCAGAACCACCTTTGCTGTGTCCCAAATATTTTGAAGAGTTGTGTTTTCATTTTCATTTGTTTCCATGATTCTTTAAAAACTCTTCTTTAATTTCCTGGTTGATCCATTCATGCTTTAGTTGGATGTTCTTAAGCCTCCATGTATTTGAGTTCTTTCCAACTTTCCTCTTATGATTGAGTTCTGGTTTCAGAGCATTGTGGTCTGAAAATATGCAGGGAATGATCCCAATCTTTTGGTACTGGCTGATTTGTGACCCACGACATTGTCTATTCTTGAGAATGTTCCATGTGCACCAAAGAAGAATGTGTATTCTGTTGCTTTGGGATGGAATGTTCTGAATATATCTGTGATGTTCATCTGGTCGAGTGTGTCATATAAAGTCTTTATTTCCTGGTTGATCTTTTGCTTAGTTGGTCGATCCATTTCAGTGAAGGGGGTGTTAAAGTCCCCTACTGTTATTGTATTATTGTCGATGTGTTTCCTTGATTTTGTTATTAATGGTTTATATAATCCCTTGATCCCATGTTAGGAACATAGATATTTAAAATTGCTAGATCTTCTTGTTGGAAAGCCCTTTAAGTATGGTATTGTGTCCTTCCTCATCTCTTATTACAGTCTTTGGCTTAAAATCTAATTTATCTGATATAAGGATTACCACGCCAGCTTTCTTTTGATGTCCATTGACATAGTATATTGTTTACCACCCCCTCACTTTAAATCTGGACCTGTCTTTGGGTCCAAAATGAGTTTCTTGTAGACTGCATATCATTGGGTCTTTTTAAATTATTTTTTATTTATTTTGATACACTGTATCTTTTGGTTGGGGCATTTAGCCCATTTACATTCAGGGTAACTATTGAAGATGTGAATTTAATGCCGTTGTATTGCCTGTAAAGTGAGTGTTACTGTATATTATCTCTGTTCCTTTCTGGTCTACTACTTTTAGGCTCTCTCCTTGCTTAGAGTACCCCTTTCAATATTTCCTGTAGGGCTGGTTGGGTGTTTGTAGATTCGTTTATTTATTTATTTATTTTTCCTGGAAGCTTTTTATCTATCCTTCTATTTTCAATGACAGTCTAGCTGGATATAGTATTCTTTGCTGCATATTTTTCTTGTTTAGTGATCTGAATATAACATGCCAGTCCTTTCTGATCTGCCAAGTCTCTGTGGATAAGTCTACTGCCAATCTAATATTTCTACCATTGTATGTTACAGACCTCAAGCTGCATTCAGGATTTTTCTCTTTATCACTAAGATTTGTAAGCTTACTATTAGATGATGGGGTGGGGACCATTTTTATTGATTTTGAGAGGAGTTCTCTAATTCTCCTTGATGTCGATGTTTGTTCCCTTTACCTTTTAGGGAAATTCCCTACTATAATTTGCTCCAATACACCTCTGTCCCCCTCTCTCTTTCTACTTCTTCTGTGATTTCAATTATTCTAATATTGCATTGTCTTGTGGTATCACTTATCTCTCAAAATCTTCCCTTGTGGTCCAGTAATTGTTTGTCTCTTCTTTTCTCAAATTCTTTACTCTCTATCATTTGGTGTTCTATATCACTAATTCTCTTTATTGCCTCATTTATCCTAGCAGTAAAAGCCTCTAGTTTTTGTTGTACCTCAGTAATACCTTTTTTTTTAACTTCAACTTGGTTAGATTTTAGTTCTTTCATCTCTCCAGAAATGCATTTTGTTTCTCTTTCATGTTAATTTTCCATGCTTTTTTTTTGAGCCCAGCTACTACCTTGATAATAGTCATTCTGAACTCTATTTCTGACATATTACTAATGTCCCTAATAATTAGGTCCCTAGACATTGGCACTACCTCTTGTTCTTTTATTATTATTATTATTTTTTTTTTTTTGTGGTGAGTTTTCCCACCTTGTCATTTTATCCAGATAAGAATAGATGAATGAGAGAACAAAATGCTAACAGGGTGTCAAAGTCTCCAGAGAAATCTACACTAACCAAATTAGAAGAGACTTGAAACCAGGGGAAGAAGAAAGGGGGGAAATGGAAAATTATATATATATATATATATATATATGACTAGTGAATAGAACAGAGCCACCCACTTGATTTTGGTTGTATTCTGCTCTCTTAGAAGAAACTACCTCCCAAAATTTTAAAGAAAGAAAAACATATATACAAAAATAATGGTAAACATGATGAAGGGATGGAATAGGACTGTAGATATGCAAATTAAGAACAATTCTAAGAAAGAAATTGATAAGATAAGAAGTTTATTTGAAAAAGAAAAATAAATAAAAAGAGGAGAGAATGTGATCCAGCTGGAGACTAAAACAAAGCCATGAACTAGATTTAGGGTATATTTTGATCTATTGGAAGAACTTGGATCTCAAAATTTTAAAGAAAAAAAAACTATATGTATACAAAAAATAAGGTTAAGTACAATGAAGGGATAAAATATGACTATAACAATGAAAATTTAAAAAGATTTTTTTAAATGTATTGATAAAATAGTTAAAAAGTTAAAGCAGGATAGAGAAAAAGTTTAAAAAGTAGAGTAAGAAAAAATAAAATGTAAAAAAAGTTAACTTTGAAAGACTAAAGGATCATGGGGGAAAAGCCATGAATTCTATGTGTTGCTTTCCCCTAGCTCTGGAGTTCTGCAGGTCTCATTGATTGGTGAACTTGGTCTTGGCTAGATATTCTAGATCTTCTGGGGTAGGGGCCTTTTGCAGTGATTCACAAATGTCTGCCTTGTGAACTTGGTCTTGGCTAGATATTCTAGATCTTCTGGGGTAGGGGCCTTTTGCAGTGATTCACAAATGTCTGCCTGAGGTGGAATTGCATGGCCCTTGCCAGAGGTCAGGCTAAGTAATCTACCTGGGTTCACTCTTGGTAACTTTTATTCACTGAATGCTTCCTGTACAGCTTGGAGGATGGGAATGAGGATGGCAGCCTCCAAATTTCCTGCCTGTAGGAGTTGAGAGCTCCAGGCCCCACTCCTTAGTGAACCCTCAGAGAAAAGCAGTCAATCCCTCCCATCTCCCTGGTCTCAGGCCACACTCTGTGTTCACCCAGCTTGTGACTGAACATTTCTATCTCTGGAACACAGCTCTGTTTGGAGTGCCAAGAGCAGCAGATTCCTGCTGTATACCCCTGCGCTGCTTCTTCCAGAGGAGGAAGGAGGAAGTCTTTCTGAATCTGTCACTTGTGGGGTCCCTGCTCAAAAAGCAGTGGTCTGACTGTGCCTTGGATCATGGTTTAAAGTAAGCCCAAGTTGAGAGCACACTGCTCAGTTCTGTCTCTACAGTCAGCTTCCCTGCTCTGATACCTGGGATCTCTGCCACATTCAGGCACCCCTAGTCTTTCTGTGACCCCGCAGGTCCTGAGATCACACTGTCCCTATGAGGGCTCCACTCTCTGCTTAGCCTCTAGAGTGACATCCCTAAGTGGATCAGACTTCTAAAAGTTCTGAATTTGTGCTGCACTGTTCTCTTACTCATGGGGAAACAGCCCCTCCCCACACTCTATCTTCCCATCACTTTGGGTTCATTTCTCTGCATGTCATAACTTCTGGAATGTGGTTGGTTTTCTGCTCTTAGAATTGCTGCTCTTCTTCTGTCCTATCTCCTGTTGAATTTGTAGGTGTTCAGAATGGTTTGATAACTATCTAGCTGAACTCCTGGGACCTTATGTTATTTCAGACTCCTACCCTTTGTCCTCTTGCTTCCTTCCCCACCAATGTTATTTATAAGGAGAAACTACTACAATGAAAGTAGTTCATTTAGTTAATTTGGTTTTCTGAATGTGTTGACTATCCACAAGATCACCCTTGGTTTGGATCATTCAGTAGAAGGACTCACAGAACTCAGAAATTGTTGTAGTCATGATTACAGTGTATTACTGATAAAGGTTAGAAATCAAAATCAGCAAAGAGAAAGGGTTCATAGACCACAGTTCAAGCAAAACCAGGCTCAAGATTCCAGCTATCCTTTTGCATTGGAATCCTATGAGGAAGGACTTAATTCTCCCAGCAACAATGTGTAAGAACACATGCAAAATGTTGCCAAACTGCAGAGCTCACTCAAGTTTTGGTGTCACAGGTACAGTGCCTGATGACCACCTTAGCTACTCAGACTCCTCCCCCTACTCACCATCCCAGGCATTCATGGTCTGCCATGCTGTTAGGATACACTTATCTATTCATACAACATGGCCCAAGACTACAGGCAAACCTCTTATCAGGCAGAATATTCCAAAGATTCAGATGTTATTTCCCTAGAGCTGACTGAAGACCTTTCTTTGGAATATGCAGGTCACTAGCAACCCAGTCCTTCCAAGTTGATGCTTTTCTGACAGTGAGCCAAACACTGACAAGGGACCTGGGTGGCATGACTGGGCTAAACTAATCAGGACCCACTCCTAGATCTGAGGTGTTTTCCCAAAATGTTATCTGTTGAACCAAGGAGAGAAGGATGGAATGAGAATCAGGTCTCAGTTATAAAAGGGAAATTTCCCCACTTGTTAGCACTATATAGCCAAAGATGAAAGAGATAGAAATAAATAAACTGTCTAGGAAAAAATGTCAGTGAAAAAATATGCTAATGAATAGAAACCGTATTTTCAAATATCTTAAATACAAACTACTTCCTTATTTGGGGAAAGTAAGTCATAAGTCATTAGTGTATTATTTGACTTTTTTTGTTGTTATTGTTATTCAAGCATTAAGTAAAGTATGAAGGTAGTATATTCATTATATTTAATTTTTAAAGTGAATTGCAATCTTTTTGCTGATGGAGGGCCTTACCTCAATATTGATGGTCACTGACCAAGATGGTGGCTGTTGAAGGTTGTGTGGCTGGGGCAATTTCTTAGAATAAGGCAGTAATAAAGGATGACGGATGGACTCATCCTTTCATGATTGATTTCTCTGTAGCATGTGATGTTGTTTGACAGCATTTTACTCACAGAAGAAGTTCTTTCAAAACTGTCAATCCCCTTAAACCCTGCCACCACTTTGTCAACTAAGTTTGTAGAATAGTCCAAATTCTTTGTTGTCATTTCAACAATCTTTACAGCATCTTCTCTAGGAGTACAATCCATCTTGGGTCCACTTTTTTTTTTTTTCCCCCTCATCCATGATCAGCAACTCCTCATTTATTAATGTTTTCTCAGGGATTGTAACAATTTAGTTATAGTTCTTTGGGCTCAGCTTCTAATTCTATTTCTCTTGCTATTTCCACCACATCTGCAGTGACCTCCCCCACTGAAGTCTTGAAACTTCCATTGTAAAAACCACAATATCTACAAAGAAAAATAAACAAAGTGAAATAGAGTTTAACACAAATTATGCCTCTATCCCAAAGTACACTGGGGTTTAGGAAAATCCCAGTCATTGAATCTATTTTCTATTAAATACTAGATGTGTGACTTTGGGTAGCTTCCTTAATCTCTCTAGTCCTCAATTTTATCATCTCTAAAATCAAATGATGATCCTTATGCTGAAGAAATTGTATAAGCAAAAAAAAACAAATACACAAATAGGGATTTGTTAAATAATGTACTTCTTTCTCAAAATTGTGCTCAGGATGACTTGAATTAGTCTTGTTTTAGCATATATATATTAAAGAAATGATCCTTGAGTAAATAAATCTCAAGGTTAGGTAATGCCTCACATGCCTCAGCCATTAAACTTTTAGGAGCTGCTATTCACCTACTTCTGTTTTCTTGTAGAAATATAGGTTTCTTTCTTTATTTAATTATATGAAATATATGAGTTATTTATTATGCACATGAAAGGGTCTAGATTTGAGCTAAAGTCCAAAATATTAAATCATTTTTTATATTATCTTTGGGTATTTGCTAAATATGAGTCAGACACATAAATGTCCATCAGCATGTTATCTCACAGCATTTAGATTTATTTATTCCCTCAAGTTAAAGAAGAATGTGGGTATTCCCTCCTCCAGACATTTTCTCTTACCTGGGATTTGAGGCCCATGTTTTTCCCTCTCTTCCTTCTCTTCTTTTTTTTTTTTTCCTTCCAATTTTATCTCTTCTTGCATGATTCTTCAATTATTTGCATAATATTAACTGCCTTCCTGAACAAGCAAACATTTTCAAGACTCTTTTTTTCAAGATGTTGAAAAATCAAATTTCCTTCTTCAAGCTTTATTTTTTCTAACAACATTACACATTTACACTTCTCAATTTATAGAGGCCTTGAGAAAAATAACCTGAAAAGATCAATCAGAAATAGAAAACCTTTAAAAGTAACAGAGAGGGAATAAAAGGAAGAGAGAGAGAGAGAGAGGGAAAGAGAGGAAAAAGAGATGGAGAGAAAGACAGAAACAGAGAGAGAGAAACCAAAAACCAGACTCTTAACAGGAGAGAACAAACTGATGGTTATCAGAGAATAAGTGTATGGGGGAATGGGTGAAATAAATGATGGAGATTAAGGAGAGCACTTGTGATGAGAATGGGGTGTTGTATGTTAGTGTTGAATCATTATATTGTACACCTGAAATTAATGTAACATTGTATGTTAATTATACTGGAATTAAAGTGAAATAACAGAGAAGTATCAGAGAAAGAATGACATGAAGAATCTCCTTCCTGCCCCACCTCCTGCCAAACATACTGAGACAAACACTGTAGAGAGTGCTCAGCAATATGAAAGACCATGGAAAGAAAAAAAGTATCCAATAAATTTGATAAAGGAGATTTTCTCTATTTTTTAATAATTTTTTGAATTTCACTGAAAGACCAACTTTTCTTTGAATAATATTTATTTTTCTTTATACTTATGTTCTCATTTTTTTTTATAAACATATATTTTTATCTTATGTTCTCATTTTAAAGTGATGGCAAACATGTTGATGCAATTCATATCAAAAAATAGAAATTAGCAATGAAAACATCTATTTTCTGTTGTTAAATTTATACAGTTAGTGAGATTAGGACTAAATATTCATTTTGGGGGTACATAATATGTCTTCATAACTTTGATAGCTAATAGCTTTTCTTCACATTTTCCATACAGAGTAAAATCTGAAATAGTAGCAGTAATGATTCAGTGGTAAATTTTATTTTTTAAATTTTTTTAAAGTTTTTTTTTTTTTTTTTTTTTTTTAAATTTGAGTGAGAGAGAGTATCTAGGGGAGGGGCAGAGGGAGATGCAGACTCCCTATTAAGCAGGAACCCTCACCCAAGCTCTATCTCAGGACCCAGGGATCATGACCTGAGCCGAAGGCAGAGGCTTCTCTGAGCCACCCGGGCGCCCCTAGGTCAATTTTAAATAATTACATATGGATTTCAGTTTTTCTAGAAACATACATTAACTAATCCATTTTTTGCTTACTAATTAAACTAAGAGCTATATTGAATATTAACTTTTCATACATACTAAAATCTCTTTCTGGATGCCTTAAACTGCTTACCTCATTTATATTTTCCTCCTAAATAGATACCATATTGATTATATTATAAATTCATCACTTACTGTGAAATTTGGTAGGTCAAGTTCATCTTAATGGTCTTTCATTAATAATATTCTTGGATATTCTAGTATGTTTACTATCCCTGTTTTTTTTTTTTCTTTTTATTTGACAGAGAGAGAGCGAGAGAGTGAGCACAAGCATGGACAGCATCAGAGGGAGAGAGAAGCAGACCCCCCACTGAGCAGGAACCCCCCCCCACCCCCCGCCCCATATGGGACTTGATCCCAGGACATTGTGATTTTGACCTGAGCTGAAGGCAGATGCTTAACCAACTGAACCACCCAGGCATCCTTATCCTATTTATTTCAAGATCATTTCATAGAATTTTGAAAAATCTAAATTACTTAAAGTCTGAAGGAAAAAAATGTAAAAAAAAAAAAAATAATTAAAAGTAGAGTGCATGGGTAGCTTAGTCAGTTGAGCATCTGCCTTTGGCTCAGGTTATGATCCCCGGACCCTGGGATTGTGTCCCACATCATGATCCCTGCTCATTGGGGAGTCTGCTTCTCCCTCTACCCTTCCCCTCTGTGATCTATCTCCAAATAAATTTTAAAAATCTTTAAAAATAATTAAAAGTAATTTTATTTTCTATGACATTAAATTTACCCCTCTCAGAATATCTTATGCCATTCCACTTGTTTATTTGTGATTTTGAGACTTTTTAACTATTATACCATTGTGTTGTTCTTGAGGTTCAATCATTAAGCAAATCATTTTTCCTCAAAACTGTATCTAATAGCCTGTTATATGATCCCTTTGAGGGCTACTTGCTTTTGTCAATTTGACTGGTCTAAAGGATGCTCACTATTGTGAATAATTAGGATCAATGGCAGGAAGATGTGTTATTATTGTTGTTGTGGTTTTTCTCTTACAAACCAAAATTTCTGAAAAAGTGCTAAATATAAATGCAAAAATATATGGTAGACATATTTCATTTCTGAAGTACTGTTAAATTGAGAATTCTGAGGTAATCCTAAACTATCCTTTAATCAATGAAGGGAAAAAGGGATTTCCCTTGGGAGAATTTTTTTATGAGGGGTTGCCTCAAACAGAATTTTCTCTCATAGTGGCTTTGAAATTCTGAGACTGACACTGGCAAACATAGACTTATTTTACTCAGTTCAAGTTGAAATGGTTGAAAATAACAGATTGATTCAAAATTTGATTATAGTAACTCATTGATCAAAAAGACAAAATGATCAATAATGCTTATTGCTAGCCATTTATTTTTAATAATTTGTAAACTTGTTCATATGGGGGTGTTTTATCACTTTTTTGTAACCTGAAGCATTTTCATTCTTTTGTCTATAGCTAGGGGAAATTTTTGCAATTCTGAAATGGTTTTGAAGATTTACACATTCTTAGCATCTTAGTTCAATTTTCCGTGTCTAAATATATCACTGAATGTGACTGAGATTTCACATGATTTCTTCTAAAACTTTAAGTCTTGAAATGAGAGATTGTTTTAAATTATAGCAATATAATTACACAGTGGTAGAAATTATATTTAAAATTCCACTGGAAATCCTGCTTTTATAGAATTAAAAATGCAAATAAAATGGTGAAAACATAATTAAAGAAGCAATACAAGCATTGATCAAATACAACCTATATTTTTAAAGTAAAAATACTTGAGAAAATGTAAAAAATCTTTGAAATGACATTTAAATTTCTTAATCATTTATTGTCATGAAAATACAAATATTTGGACAATTTCAAAACAATCATTGGTGGCTTTCTTCTTTCCAACAATTCTCTAAGAGAATTTCAAGTGTCTGAAAACAGGTGAAACAAAAATAATTAACTAAAAATTAGATAGGAAAATATCTAAGAAAGATAGACAGATAGACAGAAAGAGAAAGCAGAAAGACAGAAACAGACAAAAAAAAAAAAATCAAAACCTGAAATGTTATAAAACCATCCTTAAGATGTGCTCACATATATGAAAACAATGGATGACTGAAAATACATTTGTAATTTCAACCAAATTGTTTTTGACCCTGAAGTGACTACACATAAATATTTTAGCTGTATTTGTTATTTTCTGGCAGTATTTGGGTCCTCACCATATCCATAAAAATGACTGAGTTCAAATGTTGATGGGATAAACATTCCATATTTTCATATGTGACCATAAAACAAAAATGAAAACAAACCTTTATTAATGGCATCTGATTTATATAATACCTTTAATGACATTTTACTCACAATAGATTAAATTTGAGGCTTTGAAATTTTACCATGCCTAAAAATCCTGATAATATCTCAGATATAAAACTTAAGCTTCACCTAATCTTTCATCCAACTCATTCAAACTTTTCCACTCAAGGTAGAAAACATATGGAAAGGTAAAACTCCCTTTTTATGGCCTCTATTCCAGCAAGGCAAGTTGACATTGTGAAATAATCTACAACCTAGAGACTATGGAAAGCTGAAGGGAAATTGAATGCACTGGGCCGGTGAATCTTAGGCTTGTGTTCCCAAGGTATTAATAAAGTATGTCTGTTTCCCTCCTAAATTCAGGTGTGTTCCCCTAACCATCTATTATCATACTCAACTCTCAGGTGTTTACAAGTCCTTGATCTATTAGAAGAAAATATCTTTTAAAAGACAACTTAGCACTGTGACTTTCTTGTGGGATCAAAGAGGAGATTTCAACAGAGAAAAGCCTCTTTTATGAAATGAAAACTGAAATTATGAAAGTTGTAAAATATGACTGTATCACATAGTAAATCTAAGGTTCGAGTTGAAAATGCTTTCCCGGGAGGTTAACACTTTAGACTTCTATCAAGGAAAAAAAATAATTCTCTCAATAAAAACAGAAGAAAATAATTTTAGACTTAAATTATTTATTTTTTAAATTATTATTATTATTATTATTTTTTATTTTGTCAGCCTGAGATCCACTGACATAACAACATATAAATACTTAGATAAAATTGGTGTAAAGTTTATGTTAGCCTTTCCATTTATCATGGATCAACCCCCTTTGACAGTTTTCAGAAAATCTGTAATTCTGAACTAGTTCACCATACAAACTCTAATTTATTTCTGCTTAGAATATAACTTCCTCATTACTGTCTTAATTTTTTATAGGAAGGAACTAATCTTAAAATGGCTTCAGAGAGTCAATGTGTATCAGCCCTTTTTCTGTAGTGTCACTTGTGAATATCTTCTCCCATTCCATGAGTTCTCTCTTTGTTTTCTTGACTGTTTCCTTTGCTGTGCAGAAGCTTTTGATTTTGATGAAGTCTGAAAAGTTCCTTTTCACTTTTGTTTCCTTTGCCTTTGGAGACATGTGTTGAAAGAAGTTGCCGTGGCCAATGTCAAAGAGGCTACTGTTGATGTTCTCCTCGAGGATTTTGATGGGATTCCATCCATCAAAATGGTCATTCATCCATTTGGAGTTTATCTTTATGTAGTGTAAGAGAATGGTCGAGTTTCATTCTTCTATAGACAGCTGTCCAATTTTCCCAGGACCATTTGCTGAAGAGACTGTCTTTTTACTACTGGATATTTTTTTTTTCTGTTTTGCTGAAGATTATTTAACCATAGAGTTCAGGGTCCATATCTGGGCTCTCTACTCTGTTTTATTGGTTTATGTGTCTATTTTTGTGCCAGTACAATGCTGTCTTGGTGATCACAGCTTTGTAATAAAGTTTGAAATCAGGCAACATGATGCCCCCAACTTTGTTTTTCTTTTTCAACATTTCCTTAGAGATTCAGGGTCTTTTCTGGTTCCATACACATTTTAGAATTGTTTGTTGCAGCACTTTGAAAAATGCTGGTGGAAATTTGATTAGGATGGCATTGAAAGTATAGATTGCTCTGGGCAATATAGACATTTTAACAATGTTTATTTTAACTGATTTAGTAGCCATCAGGTGAATTCAAATCAAAACCACATTGAGATATCACCTTATACCAGTTAGAATCACCAAAATGAACAGAACAGGAAACAACAAGTGTTGGAGAGAGTGTGGAGAAAGGGGAGCCCTCTTACACTGTTGGTAGGAATGCAAGTTGTGGCAGCCACTTTGGAAAACAGTCTGGCGATTCCTCAGGAAATTAAAAATAGAGCCACCTAATGACCCTGCAACTGTACTACTGGGTATTTACCTCAAATATACAGATGTAGTGAAAAGAAGTGCCATAAATACCCCAATGTTCATAGCAACAATGTTCACAATCACCAAACTGTGGCAAGAGCCAAGATGCCCTTCAACAGATGAATGGATAAAAAAGATATGGTCCATATCTACAATGGAATATTACATAGCCATCAGAAAGGATGAATACCCAACTTTTGTATCAACATACACGAGACTGGAGGAGATTATGGTGAGTGAAATAAGTCAAGCAGAGAAAGTTAACTATCATATGGTTTCACTTACTTGTAGACCCTAAGGAATAACATGGAGGACATGGGAAGAAGGAGAGGGGAAGTGAGTTGGGGGAAATTGGAGGGGGAGATGAACCATGAGAGACTTTGGACTCTGAGAAACAAACTGAGGGTTTTGGAGGTGAGAGGGTGAGGGGATAGGTGAATCTGGTGGGGGGTATTAAGGAGGGCACATATTTCTTGGAACACTGGGTGTGGTGCATAAACAATCTTGGAGCTCAAAAAATAAAATTAAATTAAAAAAAGAGTCAATGAACCTGGTAAAATAACTAATTTACTCAAATTTCATTAATATGGATAATTATTGACAAAAATCAAGCCATTTTTACTTTCTAGGCCAGAGTTTCTTAACCTTGTTACTAACTATTGACATTTTGCACCAGGTAATTCTTTGCAGTGAGAAGGTATCCTATGTACTGCAAAATGTTGTACAGTGTTCCTGGCCTTTATCCACTAGACATCAGTAACCTCACCTCTCTCAGTCATGGTAATTAAAAATCTCTCTAGACAATGCCAAACGTCTCCTGGGGTGTGGAGGCAAAATCTTATCCCTGATTGAGAGCCAATCTTTTAGGTTCATCTAAACTTGTAATCTAATATGAAATGAAATTAGAATAATATTTAAAGGACCAATAGTGTTTTAAAATAAGCATGAAAATGTATGGCCTCTAAAAATATGCTTCTAAAATATACATTGTCAAATTTCAATCTGCATTGTTTTATTTAAGAAATATGCAATAATAGTAATGACAACTCTACCAAACCCTTTTATTAGTAGAAATGTCACCAGACTAGTCATTGTAGAGCTACAGGAAAAATACTGGGGCATCATTAAACATGAAACTTCATTCTAAATAGTAAGGCAATTTCAAAGGATTGTATTATCTCAGCAGAATGAAGGTGGGGTTCTTTGGGAGGTTTATCATGAGGATGTATTAGCTAGTTTCAGGAATAGTTTGTCATAACTGGTTCTCAAAAGAGAGAGAAATTGCTATCTAGCATAGCAGCCCTATGGTTTTATTTAAAAAAAAAAAAATGGTAGGGAAAACAACTAGAGGAAGTAAATTTCTTTCTCTCCTCAATCAACAATTTTCATCCTTTAGGGTATTTTCCAAATTCATCAGTCAGGCAATGGCTGTTGTTTTTGAACAGAAGAATTTGGGACTCTGGCTCTTCACTTTTAAGATTTGTAGGTCTTCCAATGTTGCTATCAAAGCAAAATTGCTATCAAAGCCAGGCAAAGTGAAACAGGCAAGGAAGACTTTAGTTGAAACTATTGCAATAGGTAAGGGAGACTAAATTCAACTGTGCTAAAACAAAAGGTAGGTGGGTTTTTAAGCCCTGGGGTGAATTAGTATAAAGTACTGTAGAACATTAAAGGGGAGGTTGACCAATGAAATGTGAACATTTGGGGTTATTTCTGAGTTGGCAAATGTTTTTCTCTGTGATTAAGCTATTTGCATCTTCTAATCAGCACCCATCAAAGTTACACTTCTGTGACAGAGATGAGCAGATAGGGATGCTATGCCCTTTAACATTTACATTTCAAAGAGATGATTTTCAGATCCTTGAGAAATTCAGTCATGAGTTATAACACTGGAGAGAAGATTTATATACATTTAAAAGGAAAAGAGAAAGAATGAGCAATCACATGTTTTCTCAAAGTAAAAGCTCTAAGAAAAGGGAGGGTCAGGGACTTATAGTCAGGAACAAATCTATCCAAAGTTTAGTTAAGCTGATGGAAATATTACAGCTGTCTTGTCAATGCTCAAAATAGTGGAAAAGATTGGGACACCTCGGTAGTGCATTCGGTTAAGCATCTGACTTGATTTTGGCTCAGGTCATGGTCTCAGGGTCATGGGCTTGAGCCCTTCATCAGGGTTCATGGTCAGTGTGTAGTCTGCTTGGGATTTTCTCTTCCCTCCCTCATTACTCCCACCCAAATAAACAAATCTTTAAAAAAATATTTTTTTTTTACGATATTTTTTACGATTTTTTTTTTTTTTTATAATTCACACTTGTAAATGGAGTTCACTATTTTTTACTTCCTAAAAGGCCCAAATGAGAAGCATTAAATGCTTTATAGGAATGATAAAACCCAGCAAAGGAAAAAAAATTAGTTTATATTTGAATTAACAAACAAACAAAACAAAACAAAAAAACCTTGTAAAAAGACTTTACACACAATAGCATGGTGTTGGTCCATTGCAAAAACTTTGGAGGGGGGCAGTCTACTTTCTAAACTTCAAGATACTCCTAAATACCATAAAATAAGATGAATGATCAAAATGCCACAAGAACATTTTTCTCCTATTAGAAATTGAAAGTCCTTTTGCAGGGAGTGGAATTTCAGGCAGTAATTTAGTTGGCATAAGAGTAGAGAGAAGATCCTTCTCTTTGAATAAGTTCTCAGTGTCCATCCCTTACTCTTTCCTGCAAAACTTGGGAATATGTGATTGCCATCAGGAGAATTCCAATGAGAATTTGCTTCCCATTAGGAAATCTGGAAGACAAGAGCTTTGAAAAACATCGAGTATCAACACAGTGGCTGCAGGAGAGGTAGAATGGCTTGGATAGATGGCGGGAAGGCCTAGGATAAGACTTTCTGGTTTTCATGATCTGGTTATGGTATGCAGAAAATTAAAATGTTTTTTTATGCCTCAGTTAAATAAAAAGGCTTAGAAAACCTGCAAAATTGACCTAAAATTCCTGAATTTTGGACAAGAAGAACCCCAAACATGGAGATCTCAAAACCAGGGGCATTTGAGATAGTTACATACACCAGGAATGGAGATCCATACGCACCCAAAGGCTGGGTAGGGATCTCCATGACCAGTCTCCATACTGGGTATGTCTGGTCGATGTCAACAGGATTTGTAGAAGAGTTTAGGGTTAGAGGTATCTTCCAATGACAATTTGTAAGCTTCTCCTAAAGCTAGGGTCTATCTCAGAAGACAGAAAAAACATGCAAAAGAAAAAAAAAATTATATATGTAAATTAGTAATTTTAAGATTGTAAAATAAGCAGCATTCTGCAATCAAAAGAAAAACAATTAATTAAAATGAAGTCTATTACTAAACTAGAAATATAATGAATCCTTCCTATTTTAAGAAAAGAAGTAATTATTGATATTCACGGTATGTGTCTTTCTCTAATATGTTATTGCTTAAAAGAGATTATTTTAAAAAACATGAAATAATTCAAAAATAATAAGGGAAAATTTTAAAAATAATAAGAGAAAATAATAAGGGAAAATTCAATTAAATAATAAAATTCTGAAATAACTAATTTTGAGTGCCTACTGCCTGCCAGGCTCAGGGCTAGGGGCAGAACTTATATTATTTTATAACTACCTGTTAATGTTTTGCCCAAGTTTCCCTGATTTGTATACAATGAGCTGTTAACAAGGAGTACCATTAATTTTTATTGTCAAAATAAAATTTTATTTTATTTATTTATAATTTATTGCATAAATTTATTGTAAATAATAAATTTATTATAGATAAATTTATAAATTTATTGTCAAAATAAATTTTGACTTATTACTAATTTTTATTGACAAAATCATATGCTGCAGTGATTGCAAAATAAAATTACTGCTGAATACTAATACAGCATTGAGAATTGAATTCACAAGCATGTGACCAGTAGACATCTAAGTGCAATGGACCGTACACTGAGTTGGGGCGTGGTGGTGCATGTCTGGTTTAAAGCTCTGCTGTCACTGTCTTACAATTATTAAACCTTTTATCTAATCATTTCTATTATTAAACTTAGTAAGATAGTAGAACAGGTGTGTGAGCAGAGGAGATACACTCACTGGGGCATGCCCTCAGGAGGCTGCATGAGCTCAGAAAACTGGTGAGCCAGTAATCCGTAGGAAAAGAGTTCAGTGAGACTCAGTTCCTAAGTACTATGTGTGGGTACCAACAGCGTAGGGAGGCTAGGTTTTTCACCTGAAACAGATCTTGGTTTTACTTGAAGAAGGCAATAGTGTTCTAAGAAATGCCAACAACAAGGAACCCTGAGGTATTCTACCTTACTCGTAAATTACTTTGCTCTTTTAACCAACCACTTAAATGTTGTTGAAGAAGAAAAGGGAAATGAAGGACAATGGTAACTCTGTTTCCTTTCATTTCTTCCTCATCATAAGCCAAAAGCAAAAGGTGTTGGTTGACTGTGCATGAATAAAGAACTAAAACAAAAACATTTCAGTTGGGTTTGTAGTGTTTACTGTCCTGGTAAGAATGGGATACACATACATCTACAAGCTATGAGGTATGAGCTGTGTGATTTGGGGGATTCTGTATATGAGTAAAATGCTCTTACATTACAGTTAAAACTGTCATTGTACAAGATAATAATAAACAGTAAATTTCACGTTCATACCTTAAGTATTATTTTTCCCTTACTTTGGCATTAAATAGCAAATAAAAACACTGAGAAGTCAGAGAGACACTGCAGAAAAAAAATGGAAAAACCTTTACGTGTTGGTACATTTAATGACATCTTTTTCTGCATTTTGAACAAGCTGCCCCCTGTTTTCATTTCTCACTGAGCCCCAGTTATTAGGTGGGTGGTGTTGGCAGTACTTTGTTGAAAATCTGTTGGTTCCTAGAATATTTTGCTCCTACTGATACTACATTTTGATGTTGAGGTTAGGATCTAAAAAAGCCAACATTAACAACACCAAAAAAGTAGAACCCATTCTCAAAATCTGTTGTTTAATAACTAAACATGCCCTTAACTTTGGAAACAAAGGTTAAGATAGTTCCCTTGAGACCTATTGAAGAGTTTGACGTCAGTTGTCCTTCTTCCTGGGATTCATACATTCTGACATGTTCAGTCTAGCTTGAATCAGGCAAAATAGAGAGCTACAGGGGGAAAGTGCACTGTGGTCTGGGACATGAGTAGAACCTAAGCAAATATAAAATAATTTCTCACTGAGAATAAAATTATGGAAATCTGATCTATATAATTCTCAATAGCAATGTAAATATGTCAAAAATAGACATCCTTAATAGAGACAGTGTTGCTATTTATACTGCTTTTTATCAAAATGATATTTGAGATGTCCTAAATGATACACTGAAGTATTACCTTTTACATGTAGTTAACAATAAATTCTTTCACTTTTAAAATGTTTCTGAAACAAACGTGACCAGTATAAAAATCCTTAAATAGTGCCTAAACACTAGCTATTACAGAAACTTGAGAAGCAGTTTCTCGCGTAATTGGTGTGCATCCCATTCTGAGAACAGAATAAGGTGCTAGTAGAGTCATCAAAATATAAGAAATGCACATTCTGGATGCCTGTTTGTTCTGCAGAAGGTGATAGCAATCCTTGTTCTTGGGTTCAGACTCTGAGCCTGAAGATTCTGACAAGCAAAATGCCTTCTTGAGCCCATTCAGATCCAAATTTTTAAAAGGGGTCAAATTCTAGTCAGTGTCTCAGCACTCCTACAACCTGTCATCAGAGGATGGCATAATCATAATCATAATCATAATCAATCATAATCATCATCATAGGCTCCCTGTTACTAAAGCAGGTAAGTTTCACAAGGTTGGGAGAGAAGAGATAAAGTGTCGTTCATAAACATAAAGGATGTTGATGAAGGAAAGGACCTGCAATGTTTCTGTGCTACATCTTTTAAAAAAGGCAAGAACACAGCATATGCTAGGCAAGCTGCCCAGTACATTCTGCGCTGTGCATAAATGCAAGGCTTGGCTGTGCGGCAAAGTGCTATGACTTAGAGACACGGTGGATGAGGCCAGTTCTCGAGAGCTGGCACTGAGGGATGTTGACACACATCGCAGGAGGAAGGCAGGATGCAGCAACAGAGAACCGTGTTTAATATAAAACTGCATCCGATGCTGAGTTTATGGGCTGGCCGCAGAGTAAGTGGTTTTTGCTTCTCTATCTAGTCAAGTATCAGGTTACTGGTGTATGAAATGTAAGATTTTCAGATGAACCAGTTCACATTGCTTCAGTGTGTGCTCCACTCTGTTTTCTTTAGACTATCTGATGACTTGTGTCATTGCAAATAATTTAGTTTGAATTGATATTAATATATTATCCAAGTATCCATAATTATTATTCTTCTTCTTCTTCTTCTTCTTCTTCTTCTTCTTCTTCTTCTTCTTCTTCTTCTTTCTTCTTCTCCTTCTCCTTCTCCTTCTCCTTCTCCTCCTTCTCCTTCTCCTTCTCCTTCTCCTTCTCCTTCTCCTTCTCCTTCTCCTTCTCCTTCTCCTTCTCCTTCTCCTTCTCCTTCTCCTTCTCCTTCTCCTTCTCCTTCTCCTTCTCCTTCTCCTTCTCCTTCTCCTTCTCCTTCTCCTTCTCCTTCTCCTTCTCCTTCTCCTTCTCCTTCTCCTTCTCCTTCTCCTTCTCCTTCTCCTTCTCCTTCTTCTTCTTCTTCTTCTTCTTCTTCTTTTACCTACCTATTTATTTTTAATTTTTTAGTTTTGAAAAAGCCTGCACCATTTTTAAGTATATTGTTTAGAAGCGTTAACTTTATTCACATTGCTATGCAGCATGTCACTAGAAATTTTCATCTTGTGAAACTGAAACTCAATACCTGTTGAACAACTCCTCATTTCTGTCCCCACCTCACCCCTAGCCCCAGCCCCTGACAACCACCATTCTACTTTCTGCTTCTATGAGTTTGACATGTACTAGAAACATACAATATTTTTCTTTTTATGACTGGCTTATTTCAATTAGCATACTGTTGAGTTTTGTTCATATTGTAGCATATGGCAGGCTTTTTTTTTTTTTTTTAATAAGGATGTGTCATTTTCCATTGTATGTTTGGACTGCATTCTTTATTCACTCATGCATGGACATTTGGGTTACTTCTACCTTTTGGCTATCGTGAGTACAGTTGCAATAAGCATTTTGTGCAAATAGCTGTTCAAGGTACTGTTTTCAATTATTCCAGGTATTTCCTCAGAAGTAGGATTGCTAGATTATATAGTGATTGTACTTTAAAAAAAAATATTGTATTTATTTATTTGACACAGATGGAGAGAGAGATCACAAGTGGGCAGAGAGGCAGGAAGGGGTTGGGAGGGACGGGAAGCAGGCTCCCTGACAATCAGAGAGCCCGAAGCACCCAGGGCTGGATCCCAGGACTTTGAGATCATGACCTGAGCCTAAGGCAGAGGCTTAACCCACTGAGCCATCCAGGCACCCCAATGATTGCATTTTTAATTTTTTGAGGAACTTCCCTATTGTTTTCCTAAGCAGCTGCCCCATTTTACAGTCCCACCTGAAGTGCACAAGTATTCCAGTTTCTCCACATCCTCACCAATACTTGCTATTTTCTGCGTTTTTTTCTGTTTGGTTGGTTTTGGTTTATCGTTTTTACATTGGCTTCCTAATGATTCTGAGATGATATCACATTGTGGTCTTTATTTGTATTTTTCTAAAGATTACTTCATTGAACATCTTTACATATGATTGAGGGTCATTTGTATGTCTGCTTTGAAGAAATAGCTATTCAAGTCTTGCTTATTTTTAAATTGGATTATGTGTTCTTGTTGTTGTCAAGCTGTAGGAGTTATTTACGCAGCCCAGATATTCACTCTTAGTACATGATTAAGTATTTGCTCCCATTTCTGTAGATTGCCTTGTCACTTTATTATTTTTGTACAAAGGATATTTTGAGTTTGATGTCCCATTTGTCTATTTTTGCTTTTGTTGCCTATATTTTGACATCATATACCAGAAATCATTGCCAAATCCAATATCAGGAAGTCTTTACCCTATGTTTTCTTCTAGGACTTTTATAGTTTTCAGTCTTATGTTTAGTGTAAGGCAAGGATATTTCTTATGGATATCGATTTTTCTCAACACCATTCGTTGAAGAGACTGTCCCTTCCCATTGACTGGTCTCACATCTTTGTCAAAGACCACTTGACTTTACATCCAAGGGTTTATTTCCAGGCTCTCTCCTCTGTTCTATTGGTCTATGTGTCCATCTTTACCCCAGTACTACATGCGTTGATTATTATAGTTTCAGAATATGTATTGAAATCAGACAGTGTGAAACTTTGAACTCCAATCAGATTTTGATGAGGACTGCACTGGATCTGTAAGTTGCTTTGGGTAGTACGGACATTTTAACAATATTGTATCTTCTCATCCATGAGGATATCCAACAGATCCACAATTCTTAACATTTTCTAAAACTGTTGTTAATTGGATTACAAAAGTGACTCTTCAAATATTCCTAGAATCCGGGAGCCTGGGTTGCTCAGTAGGTTAAGCCTCTGCCTTCAGCTCAGGTCATGATCCCAGGGTCCTGAGATCGAGCCCCACATCGGTTTGCCTTCCTCTCTCTCTGCCTGCCTCTTTGCCTACTTGTGATCTCTGTCTGTCAAATAAATATATAAAATCTTAAAAAAAAATTCCTAGAACCATTCTCTAATTTTACATAATTTGTGAGTGATTAAATAGAACGAAAATTATATTTGGCTAAGTAAAGGAATCTTTGGAAATCAGTCCAGTTCTCTATAAAATATGAGTCCATTTTACCCAATTTCAGTTTTAAAAGGCTTTTCCTCCATAACAATTAAATCAGTATGAAAAGATCCCTATAACACATACATAACACATGCATAATACATAACCCTACAACTTTCTTTCTCCATCTTTCTCTGTCTCTCTCTCTCATATATATGATACATCTCTCTCATATATATGATATATTATTCATATATGATATATATACACATATGTAAATATATAATATATAAATTTATAAATAGATATATATTAAATATAAATATATATTAGATATATATAATATATATTTTTTAAGATTTATTTATTTATTTGAGAGAGATAAAAAGAGCATGAATTGAGGTAGGAGCAGAGGGAGAGAATCTTTGAGCAGACTCCCCACTGAGTGGGGAACCTGATGAGGGGTTCAATCCCACAACCCTGAAATCATGACCTAAGCTGAAACCAAGAGTCAGACACTTAAATCTACTAAGCCATTCAGGAACTCCCCACATTTATTTCTATATATGTATATACATTATATAATATATATGAAACATGTGAAATTTACTTATTTAGAGAGAATGAGAGTGAGGTAAGGTTGGGGCAGAGGGAGAGGGAGAAAGAGAATCTTAAGCAGGTTCCACACCCAGCACAGAAGTCAGTGCAGGGTTGGCTCTCACAACCCTGAGATCATGACCTGAGCTGAAATCAAGAGTTGACACTTAACTGACTGAGCCACCCAGGTGCCCTGAAAAAGTGTGACTTAAACAAACAAACAAGCAAACAAACAAACAAAAAAATTGAGCTCTAAAGTGAGATAAGGAAATTTACAACCTCCACAATCAAAATAGATACTCAGAAAAACAAGGTTGTCAGTGGGAGCTAAAATAGAAAAAAAAAAATCATGACTTTAAAAAACAAATATTGGCCTTAAAGACCAATTTTAATGACCACGCAAAATTAAATAATTACTAAATGTCAGCACTGTGAAGTGACAGAGGGATAGCAGTCTGACAGGGGTGTGGATGGACAAAGAATCATCAAGGATCCATCTGCACTTTAATCTTGCCCCACGAGTTGTATGGGGTCTTAAATAATGCTGCTTTATTTGTTTCTTAGGGCTGTGGTAATACAATACTACAAACTTAGTGGCTTACAGCAACCAAAATTTATTCTCACACCGTTCTGAAAACCAGAAATCCCAAACAAGATGTCGGCTCCTGCTGCAGGTTCTGAAGCAAAATCTATTGCACACCTTTCTTGCAGCTGCTGGTGGATGTTCGACAACTCTTGGCTAAAAGACATACCACTCCAATCAGTCTCCATCCTTACAGTAAATTCTCTGTGTCTGAAATCTGTCTCTCATAGCATGTGGGTCATTGGATTTATGGACCATCCTAAATTCAAGATGATCTCTTCTGAGATTCTTAATTACACCTGCAAAGACACTATTTCCAAATAAGGACACCCTCACAGGTACCAGAGATCAGGACTTGGAAGTATCTTTTTGAGGTCACTAAATAAAATTTTACCAATGTCATGGCAGAACACAAATCCAAAAGGTTAACACAGTGTCAGTCCAGAATAAGTGAAACCTCAGATGCTGGCCAAAGGAAGCTCAACATCTTGTCTGAACAATTCAGGATGGTAGGAACTCCAGTGAAAAATAACCTTGATAGAATATCAATTTAGAGTTACTAACCACGTGACAGGAAAAAAAAAAAAAGACAATCAGCACACCTAAATAAAGATTGTGTTTAAAACATCCAGGAAAAAAAGTGAAAAACACATTCTGCTGCCAAAGTGTATCCTCTTTTAAATGTCCATCATGGTGAATCAGGAGTACAGGATACATCCATTTCTTGCTTTTTCTTTTCTTCCATCTTCTCTCTGTCACTCTCAATCCTTGTTCCCCTTTCCCTCATCCCCTTTCTCCTTCTCTTAAAATCCTCCTTTCAGCATTTCCTCTTTTTCCTTATTCTCTTCTTTCTTAATTTCCATGATTGCAAGAAATAGTCTAAGATTAGGACTGTATGATTAATGACTTACTGTCTATTTTCTATGAAAGAAGAACATATGATTCTGATAGCTGTTTTGTTCCTTTTCCTCTTTTAAAAATAAAATGTTTCAAGATTAGAGTCCTCCAGGACAAAATAGTGCCATATAACATTTTACTGCCATCAAAAGAAAAATTTTTTAAAATTAAAAAAAAAAAGGATTAACCTCATATCAATATACTAAGCTTCTTCATGATTTTCACTGTTATGTTTTGATCAATTTCTTTCTGATGCAGGTATCTTCAGAGCAGTACCATTGTATTTGACCTTAGGCATTTCATGAAACTGGTCTTTTGTATTTGAATGTATTTTTATTCTAGCTTTAAGCAAGGACTTTTTTCCTAAACCGTTAAGAGTAGTATATCTTTACTCCTTGTTTACTTTGTGGCTATTTATAGATTCATAGTCCAGTGAGTCCAGTGTTTTATTCCACAGCCTCTGAATTTTCATAAATTTAACATCCCATTATTTTAAAGAATGGACTCTTATGCAAGTTGTCTAATCTTACTCCACAAGTTATAGCAAATTTGTTGTAAAGGAATGAAGAAAAGAATAAAAATATGACTTTGACTTTCAGTGAATATTATTAAAAACTCTAATCATCAGAATTCTCTCAGAAAATTGAAGACAGCACTTCTCAAGTATGCATGCTGCACATAACATTTTGATTATCATGTTAACCAACACTGATTCTGATTAAGAAATGCTTCTGATTAAGAAAGTCATTTGCATAAACTTTCAGACAATGGCCTTAAGCTCATGGAACTTACTAATGTAATCACATATTCCCCATCAAGGTAGAGCTGGCTTGATATAGGTAATATGGCCTACTAAATGGGTGTTACACAAGGTGACACACTGAAAGGTTGAGATTCAGATGAACAGGATACACTGTGTTTCTAAAAAATGCTTATTGCTTTGGAAAGCAAATTTTTATTGTCACTATCTGGCAGCATATTAAGATTTAAAGCTTTTTTTTCCCCCTCCAGAATGTCAACTTCCGTTAGCATCTTGACATTATTAATTTATTACAGAAGAAATGAAAATAAAAACAGATTGATATTGTTTTATAAGTATATTGATCATTTTAAATTTCAGTCTGTAGTTTGAAAGTGCTTCTACCTACTTTAGCCAAGAAAAAAGTCAGCATATATTAAGTGACTTTCAAAGATACAAAGTAATATTCAGGGTAGTTCTGTCACATACCTAAGTCATACAGGGTATGTTCAGAGATTTTGGTTTAATTGCTTTAATAAAGATAAATAGGTCTGCAATTAAATAATTGCCCCATTTCTCAAACTTTTATATTCTATCAGATATATTCATATGTGTAATGACAAAAGGTGATTAAAAGTCTAGAATTTATTCTTCAAGAGTAAATTGGAAGGAACATATTTTTAAAAAATAAATATTTTTATTCATTATTCAGATAGAATAACAGTTTTGAGCATGGCCTCAAGTATATCACTTTTCTTTATATAATCATTAGTGGGATAAAGAAAAGATTTTCTCTGTAGAAGAATATTGAAAGTTAGGCTATATTACGTCAGCACAATGCTTCCTCTAAACTATGTGGTCTTGGTTATCCTGGAAAATATTTCCTCAGAATGAATGTACCAACTAGATGAACTACTGACCTGTTCTACTGTGAAAATTCCTCGACACCTCTGTTTTATTATTAATTTTATTATTTTCATTCCATTTATTTTCTATTATATTTCATTCCTCTAAGTGAGTACTCAGTTTTCACAACAAAATAAAGGTGAGTAGGTTGAAATACAAGCAGAGATTTGTGCTACGCAAAGTTGGTTTCTATAACAATGATGTTTTCTCCCCCATCAGAATTAACGATTGCCCTATTTAGATAGAACCTTGATACTTTCACTGTGTAGAAAAATGCTCAGGGGCAAAAAGTCAACAAAATTTGGTAATTCAGTGAGTTTCTTAAATCTAAGAAACTCTAGTTAATTCATCTTTGTAGGACACCAGATTAGTTTTACATTGCCTGGCACATGATAGATGACCCACAGATGTTTCCAAGTTTATGAGAGCTGTATTTTGAAAACTATAGTTCCCCTTTCCATACTTGTAACCACAAAAAGAAAATTAATAAATGATTAATATGATTAAATTTTTAATGGAGTCAAACAACAGTTTCCTGCATTCAATGAAATAATTCACCGAAAAAAACAAATCTTAAAATTCATGCAACACACCACTTCGCTATCTTTGTCCTGACGTTGAAGTAAAATTGTTTTTATTAGTGATTCTTTTTTTTTAAAAAAAAAAAAAAAAAAGATCTTATTTCTTTATTTGACAGACAGAGATCACAAGTAGGCAGAGAAGCAGGCCAAGAGAGAGGAGGAAGCAGGCTCCCTGCTGAGCAGAGAGCCCAATGCAGGGCTCCATCCCAGGACTGATAAAGGACCTATCCTGGGATAGGACCCTGGAATCATGACCTGAGCCGAAGGCAGAGGCTTTAACCCACTGAACCACCCAGGCACCAACTTTATTAGTGATTCTAATTAATCTTCTAAAAACTGCACATGACCATCATCCTACTCTAATCTCCGCAGACTATGAAAATACACCAAAAGGTAAAGACATACTATACTAGAGCTGCATTTATTACCCCAAATAAGTGATATATATTTAAAATCAGCTAAGGAAATAAAATAAAAGATGCATCCTAAAACACGGGAGTTCTCTTTTGAAGTTGAATTTTAGTGATATAAAAGCTAATGAGATTTGCAATGACTCCCCTGTCATTTTAGCCATGCTTCAGTGACACAGAAATATTAAAGTGGAAAAACATTAGGGTATAATTAGGAAACATTTTCATTTTAAGAGGGCCACTAAAAATAAAGAGGAATATTATTAGTAGTGTAATGATATACAGAATACATTTCATTGATGTGACACAATTTGATTGTACCAATACTTTGGCACATATTACTTTGGATAGTGGAGGCATTTATAATTATCAGTGAAAATTTACAAAATAAAAACAAAATTAGTTGTTAGATTGAGAATAATAAAATTTGAGAATAAAGAGTTTTCTATTAAATACAAATCCACTATGGAATTCTCTAGGTTTTGTTTTGTTTTTTAAGATTGTATTTATTTGACAGAGAAAGAGAGACAGCGAGAGAAGGAATACAAGCAGGGGGAGTGCGAGAGGGAGAAGCAGGCTTTCCACCTGAGCAGGGAGCCTCATGTGGAACTCAATCCCAGCACCCCAGGATCATGAACTGAGCAGACGCTTAACAACTTGGCCACCCAGGTGCCCCTCTAGGTTAGTTTTAATTTTTCTTAGTTTTAAAGTAAACACAATGACCTTAATATATTATTAATATACTTAGTGAAGAAAATAGAGAAATCTTAGTAAATTTAATAAAAGAGTAAAACTAACTCTACATGTTTTATTTTTTCTTAACATGTCAAAAGTTGGAGGTAGAATATTGTGTTTGTAGCACTTTAGCAGATACTCTTAGTATTTAGAAATTGAATATATTTTAGTCTAGAAAACTCCAGCAATTAAATGTGTTTCCTAAACTCTGACGACAAAACAGAACAATTGATTAAATAAATTTATTTAGTCAAGAACCCTTCAGTCAAATGTATTTTTATATCATGTAGACAAATCAAATTATAAATCCATGCTTTAATTTTATAAAACAAAGCATTTTTATGAATTTTCTAAAAGTAACTGAAACTTTTAAATTGCTGGTTTGCAATTAAGTTTAGGTTCATAGTAGATGTTCTTCGTAGCTGCCATTTGCTGAATCAGAAATTCCTAAATTTAAAACTAAAAAGAGGGACTGGGGTAGGGGTTTAGCATATGCCCTAAGACTCTCTTTCATACATTTTTTTAACTTTCAAAAAGAAAAAGGAATTCAATAAGAAGCTTTCAAATGCATGGTATTTTATATAAGAAGAGCTAAAATAAAAAAGAAATATGATTATAAATGGATATTTCATAACTAAGCAATCAATTCATTTAAACCTAATTCATCTATACTTATATTAAACCAAAAATAGATATACATCAGGTCATACAAGAAAGTTCCTGTGTTCTCTTTCTTTTTTATTTTATTTTATTTTATTTATTTATTTAACCAGAGGGAGAGAGAGATCACGAGTAGGCAGAGAGAGAGAGGGGTAAGCAGGCACCCTGTTGAGCAGAGAACCTAATGCAGGGTTTGATCCCAGGACCCTGAGATCATGACCTGGGCGGAAGGCAGAGGCATAACCCACTGAACCACCCAGGTGCACTTATGTTCTCTTTCTTATAGGACCTAAAAAGACAATATATTCTGAGGGCTCAGTCTCTGGACAACACCTGCATCCTATTTGTTTCTTTAAACTTACCATAGTCATCTGTTTCTTCCCTTTCCTCCTATGTACCTAAAAGTAATGTCCCCGCTCCCAAATCACATATTCTCCTCTCAGTCCACTCACTATTTCCAAATACCAGAGTTGGCCAAAGATTTTAGGTAACATAGGAGAGCTGGAACAGTGAAAACCAGATCCATTCTCATTTCTTATATACAGTGCACACTTATTATCTCCAAGACAACTGTTGCTTCCTATAGGGAATATTTTGTACTATATAGCCTCTCCATCTAAAATTATTTTCCTGTTGTTCCCTAGAGAAATTACCTATCTTTTAAAACTTACCTCTAGTGTCTCCTTTCCTGGGAAGTGTCTCTTCACTTCTTTATGCACACCAAGTGGCCCCTCTCTTAAATTCCACTCTGGGAAGTCCCAGCAGGCCTCTGGGAAAGGCTTACCACCCAGAATGTGGGAAGCCAACAGCAGGGACTTTGTCATCCTTGTGTCCACGGCACTAGAATGCTACCTTACTCTCTCTAAATGCTTAATAAAATTATGAACAAATAAACATGCTATAATAGTGTTAAATGTTTAAATAAACACCCTCAAAATAAGTATTTTAATGTTCTAGTGTTAACAAAGAAGGAAAAAGTATGGGTGTTATAAAAGTTTGATATGTTGTGATACACTGCTTGAGTAACATGGATAAATGTAAGAAAAATATTATTGGTAGGTAAATAATATACTATCCTGGGATACTTATTAATGGGGGTAAATTTTAATAGTATTTTGATTATAATTTGTAGCTGTCCTCATATAGTGAATTCTGTTTTGAAAAAACCTCTTCCACCACCCAGCTACTCAGGATCTGAATTTCTATATGGAACTGTGAATTATAATGGTATAAAAAATTCACCGGGATCTGGAAATCAAAGCAATCCTAGGTAATATCTCTTGTGGAAACCATCATTGGGCATATTTTTGTCAGCAGTGTCAAAGAATAACTCAAAGATGTTATGTTAGAGCAGAGCTGAATATTCTCACATACCAAAGACATCAATCATATACAGTTTGTAAACATAGGGGAATGTAATATTTATAAGGGCAAAATTGAGTCCGTGGAAAAGGGAGTCTTACATGTTGTTTCTGGGTGAACTTTTGGCAGAAAGCTGTCAAGAAAGACAATTTGCTCTTCACCTGACCAACAGATTAACAGGGAAAGTGGCTTTAATTCTTTGTGGTTTTCATAATATAATGCATGGTTTCAAATTGGAGAAATTTGAATTTCAAATTGGAGAAATTCAATGTTTCTAGCTCTCTGTGAGGACAACTAGGCTAGTGTCTTCATGTTAGTACCCCCACCCTAGTTTGCCCATGCCTGTCCCTCCCTCGTCCTGCATTCTCAGTAGGGATGTTCCTCTCACACCACTTAGAAGCACAGGTGCAAATATACTGATGATAGCACTTGCTGATATTTACCCATCGTTTCCCTCTTAATGAAAATCCCATCATAAATTACTCTACTTCATCATCAAAACTGTAATCCCAGAGGCCCCTACGTAGCTTAGTCGGTTAAACGGTCTGATTCTTGATTTTAGCGCAGGTCATGATCTCAGGGTTGTGAGATCAAGCCCCACATGGTGCTAAGCACTCAGCAGGGAGTCTGCTTCGGATTCCTCCTCTCCCTCTTTCTCTGCCCCTCCCCCCAATAAATAAATAAATCTTAAAATACAAATAAACAGAGCCCTGTAATCCCAATATTCATCACTAATATGTCTATAAAATGTATGACAACAATTTCCAGCAGATCTTTCTGTCTCATTAGCTTCTAATTTGAATACAAAATGAACCCCACCTAGTGTTCTTAAAATATCCTTTTTATTACTTAATTCGCCTGCATAAATTTTTAGGGTTTCAATTTAAATTTTAGGGTTTAAATTTAAATTTGGTAATTTAAATTCCCAACAATTCTAACTTTTATCTAAGTCCCAAATGTGATTAATCTAAATTTCAGCTAATCTTGTTGCTTTTCCATAGTTTCCCCACACTCCACTACATTTCTCAGTGTGTGTGTGCAAATGTGTGCATTTTTCTCTGAGTCTTAGCTTATGCTGTTCACCAGACAAGTGAAGTCTCTTGATGACTCAGACAGACTAGTTAAATCACACTCCTTTGGCTTTTTACAGAACTCATTTTATATACAACTAATTTGGCATTTACAATTTACTTCCTGGTACAACTGATTTTCTCTTTAAGTATGTAAGATTTGTCTTAAATTCGATTTTACATAGATCAAAGAGGGAGGAGCCAAGATGGCGGAGAAGTAGCAAGCTGAGACTGCTTCAGCTAGCTGGAGATCAGCTAGATAGCTTATCTAAAGATTGCAAACACCTGAAAATCCATCGGCAGATCGAAGAGAAGAAGAACAGCAATTCTGGAAACAGAAAAACAACCACTTTCTGAAAGGTAGGACCGGCGGAGAAGTGAATCCAAAGCGACGGGAAGATAGACCCCGGGGGGAGGGGCCGGCTCCCGGCAAGCGGCGGAGCAACCGTGCACAAAATCAGGACTTTTAAAAGTCTGTTCCGCTGAGGGACATCGCTCCAGAGGCTAAACCGGGGCGAAGCCCACGCGGGGTCAGCGTGGCCTCAGGTCCCGCAGGGTCACAGAAGGATCGGGGGTGTCTGAGTGTCGCAGAGCTTGCGGGTATTGGAACGGGAAAGCCGGCTACAGAGACAGAGCCGACAGTAAGCTCACAGCTCGGTGTTACCTTGAACCGGTCGCAGGCTCGGTAAGCTCGGAGTGCGGCCGGAGGTCAGGCAGACGGGAGTAACTGGGCGTGGTTCTCTGAGCGCACACTGAGGAGTGCGGCCCTGGGCTCTCGGCTCCTCCGGGCCGGAGACCAGGAGGCCGCCATTTGTATTCCCGTCCTCTGGAACTCTACGGAAAGCGCTCAGGGAACAAAAGCTCCTGAAAGCAAACCCGAGCGGATTACTCACCCCGGCCCCGGGTAAGGGCGGTGTAATTCCGCCTGGGGCAAAGACACTTGAGAATCACTACAACAGGCCCCTCCCCCAGAAGATCAACAAGAAATCCAGCCGAGACCAAGTTCACCTACCAAGGAGTGCGGTTTCAATACCAAGGAGAGCAGCAGAATTCCAGAGGAGGAGAAAGCCAAGCACGGAACTCATGGCTTTTTTCCTGTGATTTTTTTTAGTCTTGCAGTTAATTTAATTTTTTCTTTTTCTTTTTTTTTTTTTTTTTTTTTTCTCGCCTTCGGGTAAAATTTTTTTTTTAACTGTTACCTTTTTCTTTTTTAACGATTTTTTACTAGTTTATCTAATATATATATTTTTTCTTTTTTACATTTTTCTTAGGTATTTTCTTTTTAAAAAAAATTCTTTTCTTTTCTTTTCTTTTTTTTTTCTTTTCTTTTTGTTTTTTTTTTCTTTCTTCCTTTTTGAACCTCTTTTTATCCCCTTTCTCCCCACTCATGATTTTGGATCTCTTCTAATTTGGTTAAAGCATATTTTCCTGGGGTTGTTGCCACCCTTTTAGTATTTTACTTGCCCCTTCATTTACTCTTATCTGGACAAAATGACAAGACGGAAAAATTCAACACAAAAAAAAGAACAAGAGGCAGTACCGAAGGCTGGGGACCTAATCAATACAGACATTGGTAATATGTCAGATCTAGAGTTCAGAATGACAATTCTCAAGGTTCTAGCCGGGCTCGAAAAAGGCATGGAAGATATTAGAGAAACCCTCTCGAGAGATATAAAAGCCCTTTCTGGAGAAATAAAAGAACTAAAATCTAACCAAGGTGAAATCAAAAAAGCTATTAATGACGTGCAATCAAAAATGGAGGCTCTAACTGCTAGGATAAATGAGGCAGAAGAAAGAATTAGTGATATAGAAGATCAAATGACAGAGAATAAAGAAGCTGAGCAAAAGAGGGACAAACAGCTATTGGACCACGAGGGGAGAATTCGAGATATAAGTGACACCATAAGGCGAAACAACATTAGAATAATTGGGATTCCAGAAGAAGAAGAAAGTGAGAGGGGAGCAGAAGGTATACTGGAGAGAATTATTGGGGAGAATTTCCCCAATATGGCAAAGGGAACGAGCATCAAAATTCAGGAGGTTCAGAGAACGCCCCTCAAAATCAATAAGAATAGGCCCACACCCCGTCACCTAATAGTAAAATTTACAAGTCTCAGTGACAAAGAGAAAATCCTGAAAGCAGCCCAGGAAAAGAAGTCTGTAACATACAATGGTAAAAATATTAGATTGGCAGCTGACTTATCCACAGAGACCTGGCAGGCCAGAAAGAGCTGGCATGATATTTTCAGAGCACTAAACGAGAAAAACATGCAGCCAAGAATACTATATCCAGCTAGGCTATCATTGAAAATAGAAGGAGAGATTAAAAGCTTCCAGGACAAACAACAACTGAAAGAATTTGCAAATACCAAACCAGCTCTACAGGAAATCTTGAAAGGGGTCCTCTAAGCAAAGAGAGAGCCTACAAGTGGTAGATCAGAAAGGAACAGAGACCATATACAGTAACAGTCACCTTACGGGCAATACAATGGCACTAAATTCATATCTCTCAATAGTTACCCTGAATGTGAATGGGCTAAATGCCCCTGTCAAAAGACACAGGGTATCAGAATGGATAAAAAAACAAAACCCATCTATATGTTGCCTCCAAGAAACACATTTTAAGCCCGAAGACACCTCCAGATTTAAAGTGAGGGGGTGGAAAAGAATTTACCATGCTAATGGACATCAGAAGAAAGCAGGAGTGGCAATCCTTATATCAGATCAATTAGATTTTAAGCCAAAGACTATAATAAGAGATGAGGAAGGACACTATATCATACTCAAAGGGTCTGTCCAACAAGAAGATTTAACAATTTTAAATATCTATGCCCCCAATATGGGAGCAGCCAACTATATAAACCAATTAATAACAAAATCAAAGAAACACATCAACAATAATACAATAATAGTAGGGGACTTTAACACTCCCCTCACTTAAATGGACAGGTCATCCAAGCAAAAGATCAGCAAGGAAATAAAGGCCTTAAACGACACACTGGACCAGATGGACATCACAGATATATTCAGAATATTTCATCCCAAAGCAACAGAATACACATTCTTCTCTAGTGCACATGGAACATTCTCCAGAATAGATCACATCCTCGGTCCTAAATCAGGACTCAACCGGTATCAAAAGATTGGGATCATTCCCTGCATATTTTCAGACCACAATGCTCTAAAGCTAGAACTCAACCACAAAAGGAAGTTTGGAAAAAACAATAGAACAAATCAACGAAACTAGGAGCTGGTTCTTTGAAAGAATTAATAAAATTGATAAACCCCTGGCCCGACTTATCAAAAAGAAAAGAGAAAGGACCCAAATAAATAAAATCATGAATGAAAGAGGAGAGATCACAACTAACACCAAAGAAATACAAACTATTATAAGAACATAATATGAGCAACTCTATGGCAATAAATTTGACAATCTGGAAGAAATGGATGCATTCCTAGAAACATATAAACTACCACAACTGAACCAGGAAGAAATAGAAAGCCTGAACAGACCCATAACCAGTAAGGAGATTGAAACAGTCATTAAAAATCTCCAAACAAACAAAAGCCCAGGGCCAGACGGCTTCCCGGGGGAATTCTACCAAACATTTAAAGAAGAACTAATTCCTATTCTCCTGAAACTGTTCCAAAAAATAGAAATGGAAGGAAAACTTCCAAACTCATTTTATGAGGCCAGCATCACCTTGATCCCAAAACCAGACAAGGATCCCACCAAAAAAGAGAGCTATAGACCGATATCCTTGATGAACACAGATGCGAAAATACTCAACAAAATACTAGCCAATAGGATTCAACAGTACATTAAAAAGATTATTCACCATGACCAAGTGGGATTTATTCCAGGGCTGCAAGGTTGGTTCAACATCCGCAAATCAGTCAATGTGATACAACACATCAATAAAAGAAAGAACAAGAACCATATGATACTCTCAATAGATGCTGAAAAAGCATTTGACAAAGTACAACATCCCTTCCTGATCAAAACTCTTCAAAGTGTAGGGATAGAGGGCACATACCTCAATATCATCAAAGCCATCTATGAAAAACCCACCGCAAATATCATTCTCAATGGAGAAAAACTGAAAGCTTTTCCGCTAAGGTCAGGAACACGGCAGGGATGTCCATTATCACCACTGCTATTCAACATCGTACTAGAGGTCCTAGCCTCAGCAATCAGACAACAAAAGGAAATTAAAGGCATCCAAATCGGCAAAGAAGAAGTCAAATTATCACTCTTCGCAGATGATATGATACTATATGTGGAAAACCCAAAAGACTCCACTCCAAAACTGCTAGAACTTATACAGGAATTCAGTAAAGTGTCAGGATATAAAATCAATGCACAGAAATCAGTTGCATTTCTCTACACCAACAGCAAGACAGAAGAAAGAGATATTAAGGAGTCAATCCCATTTACAATTGCATCCAAAACCATAAGATACCTAGGAATAAACCTCACCAAAGAGACACAGAATCTATACTCAGAAAACTATAAAATACTCATGAAAGAAATTGAGGAAGACACAAAGAAATGGAAAAATGTTCCATGCTCCTGGATTGGAAGAATAAATATTGTGAAAATGTCTATGCTACCTAAAGCAATCTACACATTTAATGCAATTCCTATCAAAGTACCATCCATCTTTTTCAAAGAAATGGAACAAATAATGCTAAAATGTATATGGAACCAGAAAAGACCTCGAATAGCCAAAGGGATATTGAAAAAGAAAGCCAACGTTGGTGGCATCACAATTCCGGACTTCAGGCTCTATTACAAAGCTGTCATCATCAAGACAGCATGGTACTGGCACAAAAACAGACACATAGATCAATGGAACAGAATAGAGAGCCCAGAAATAGACCCTCAAATCTATGGTCAACTAATCTTCGACAAAGCAGGAAAGAATGTCCAATGGAAAAAAGACAGCCTTTTCAATAAATGGTGCTGGGAAAATTGGACAGCCACATGCAGAAAAATGAAATTGGACCATTCCCTTACACCACACACAAAAATAGACTCAAAATGGATGAAGGACCTCAATGTACGAAAGGAATCCATCAAAATCCTTGAGGAGAACACGGGCAGCAACCTCTTCGACCTCTGCCGCAGCAACATCTTCCTAGGAACAACGCAAAAGGCAAGGGAAGCAAGGGAAAAAATGAACTACTGGGATTTCATCAAGATCAAAAGCTTTTGCACAGCAAAGGAAACAGTTAACAAAATCAAAAGACAACTGACAGAATGGGAGAAGATATTTGCAAACGACATATCAGATAAAGGACTAGTGTCCAGAATCTATAAAGAACTTAGCAAACTCAACACCCAAAGAACAAATAATCCAATCAAGAAATGGGCAGAGGACATGAATAGACATTTCTGCAAAGAAGACATCCATGTGGCGAACAGACACATGAAAAAGTGCTCCATATCACTCGGCATCAGGGAAATACAAATCAAAACCACAATGCGATATCACCTCACACCAGTCAGAATGGCTAAAATCAACAAGTCAGGAAATGACAGATGCTGGCGAGGATGCGGAGAAAGGGGAACCCTCCTACACTGTTGGTGGGAATGCAAGCTGGTGCAGCCACTCTGGAAAACAGCATGGAGGTTCCTCAAAATGTTGAAAATAGAACTGCCCTATGACCCAGCAATTGCACTATTGCGTATTTACCCTAAAGATACAAATGTAGTGATCCAAAGGGGCACGTGCACCCGAATGTTTATAGCAGCAATGTCCACAATAGCCAAACTATGGAAAGAACCTAGATGTCCATCAACAGATGAATGGATCAAGAAGATGTGGTATATATACACAATGGAATACTATGCAGCCATCAAAAGAAATGAAATCTTGCCATTTGCTACAACATGGATGGAACTAGAGCGTATCATGCTTAGCGAAATAAGTCAAGCAGAGAAAGACAACTATCATATGATCTCCCTGATATGAGGAAGTGGTGATACAACATGGAGGCTTAAGTGGGTAGAAGAAGAATAAATGAAACAAGATGGGATTGGGAGGGAGACAAACCATAAGTGACTCTTAATCTCACAAAACAAACTGAGGGTTGCCGGGGGGAGGGGGTTTGGGAGAAGGCGGTGGGATTATGGACATTGGGGAGGGTATGTGATTTGGTGAGTGCTGTGAAGTGTGTAAACCTGGTGATTCACAGACCTGTACCCCTGGGGATAAAAATATATGTTTATAAAAAATAAAAAAAAATTAAAGTCTAAAAAAAAAAAAAAATAGATCAAAGAGAGAAAGTCCTAGAAGTTTAACCCACATTAAATATATCATAGGTTTTGTACAAATCATTACCAGCAATATATTTTTGCATGAAAACCTTTTTGCAGTCCCCTTTACTTCATATCTCTAAACTTTTTTCCTTTTATCAAAGTTTATGTCCCTAGAAACTACAGATTTCTGAAAAAATGTTCCCCATGAGAAATGCTAATATTAGGGATTAAACTGAACATCAAGTTTCAAGTTTCTAAGAAATACTAAAGGCAACATTTGAACATGAGAGCCCAGAATAATAGTTTACATTTATGGTCATAAAAGCACATGTTTCTCTTGTATATAATAATTATCTTGTGCTTCTTGTTGCATATAGATTATAAACATTACATCGATTCTCTACTCTTCTGGCTTTTATGCCGTTTACAATGTCACTCCACCTGAATCAGGGCTGACCCTGTGAGTGGATTTGGCCTCCAGAAAGCAGTGAAAGTGACAGTATACCAATTTGTAGTCCAGGCCTCACCAGGCATTGCCACTGCCATGTGAACAAGCCTGGCCAAGAGGCTGGGAGACCATGAAAAGCTAAGCCATGTCATTCCAACTTGGCTTTCCCAAACCAACCAAACCGACGAAGAGCCAGCTGAATTGAGACCAGCAAAATCACACAAATTAGCAGAACTGTGGAGTAAAATCTCTTCCAGAGCAGAACTGATTCCTAAGAAAGGAACACATAGCAACTGCAGATAGCGGGGTCTGGCGACATTTGTCCAGCAACATTACAGAATTGAGAGGAATTAGTGACTGCTGAGTGCTTGTTTCCATCCCCTTTCAAATATGACACCATACCTAAATTCTAAGGCATCATTTCAGAATAATCCGTTATTAGTGATTGTTCTTTGTCATATAATCATTCTAAAATAATTTGTTCACTACTTCCTAGTCAGATAGCCTATGCCCAATTCCTCTGTCACTTGAAAATCTTTCTGATATTTATTTCTTTGCCTTTTATTTTTCCAAGTAATAAAATTTCTATTTATTCAATTATCCTTGATAAGATTTGATTTCCTAGCTGCCTATCTTTGGGATATAATATATCTTCTACTTTCTTTTAAAATGTGGTGCCCAGAACAAAAGGTCACCCCAGATATGTTCTGACAAGAGTATGGAATTCAGAACTATTTATTTCCTTTTTTCTAGTCATAAAATACTGATAGCTTATTGGACTTTCTTTTCCCCACGTCGTCTATAATGACATCAACTTCCTCCCTGATAATTATCCATAGTTTATCTTCAAATGGACTAGAATAGCAGTTTCTAGTTGTCCATTATGGTCCCATTATTTTATTATGGACCGGGTAACAGACTGAGCAGATCTTTAGAAAATTATGCTTCTATAACCATACTCTTCTGGTTTACAGCAAAAGATGATAAAATAAATACTTTTGTCTTTAAAATATTTAATGGTTACAGAGTCAGGTCTGAGCCCTGAGTCACATCCTTTAAGATACCTCAAGAGGCCAACATTGAATATATTTATTAGAACACTTTGAATATAGTTATTATAACAAGTGTTAATTCATGTAACTCAGCCAAAATCCACTTCATATTTCTACTTCCCAGGAAAAATACTTAAGAAACTTTGTCAAATATCTGACATAATAGATAGACAATATTTACATTATGTTATCCAAATTTCTTATTAAAAGTGTTATTATAAAAATAACTAGATTAATTTCACAGGATGAATTCTTATTCATGGTCAGTCTATAATTATAACTAACAATAACCAAAATATTGCCTATGGGTTCATAATCAATGGGTTAAATATGGCACACAGACTCACAGAAGAGAATCTCTATGGTCACTCGGGCAATGAGCAGCCAATAGCTGGTGAGCAAATGCTGTCATTTACCCAAAATGTGTTGCTCTTTTCCTGAACTGTAACTAACTTAATTTTACGACTTTCCTGGCAGTTAAACATTGTATAACAGCTCTAACTGTGAAATGTAAGCAGAAGCAATGTCTGCTACAGGGGAGCCAAATCTTTGAAGAAGAGAAATGTCCCCCTTACTCTTTCAATTTTGGCAATGATGATTAGTAGGGCTCTGGGAATGGCAGAGCCACATCGTGGATACATCGTGTGCCTGAATCACCACATTGAGGACAATAATCTGCCAGTGAGAAACATTTACTCTTTAAAGTTGGAGAGATCATCGGTGTTATGGGAGCGTGCGCTCATGCTGGCTCACGGGAAGGGCGGAAGCTTGAGTCATTCAGTTTGGAGCTGTCGTTACAGAAATGAAGTTAACCCAAGTCACAAAATTTTAATCCTTTATATAGTCACACAATTTTAATCTTTTTTATATCTTCTCTACCAAAAGACTTTGGCCATCCTTAAAGAGTTTATGGATAGAATTATTAATTCCCCTAAGGTATACATTTAATCAAAGCCCTGATTATGAGAAAAAAATTTTGTTACTTCAAAATATGTTCACAGAAAGATTCTCTATTTTTTTCCTTCTTTTGCACATCAACTCTTTCCTTGTCTAATAACAATAATTATTTAATAAATAAAGTTATCTTTCACTTCTTGTGTGGTGTTTCAGGGTCAAGCTGAAAAACTGCTGATTGTTTAGATGGATGTAAAGCAATAGCAGTAGGTTCTGAACTTGTAGTGCACACTACCCTAGAGTCCCAAATACAAGGATTATGTTCTATGTCTCACTCAGTGAAGCTATAGATAATTTCTGCTATTTTCTGAAATAGGACATAACAGTTTGGAGCCTATGCCAGCATTTCTGGGCACGGTGGGAGATGGTCTATGAGATGCTAATTGACATCCCTCCTCTCATAAATACATAGTTTTTCTGACCATAGCACAAACCAGAGAATATACTCTTCAGGCTCTTCAAGATCAGAGGAGCTCCTCTAGTGGAAACCAACATGGGAAGTCATCTTCAATTTCAAAATCAACTTAGAACTTCTCAGGACTTCCCACCAGATAAAGCCTGAACCCCAATTCCAGCTTACCTCCAAGAGGTGAGATGTTAAGGGAAAGGGATATTGTAAATTGTCTCTCAATCTTTGCTTGCCCAAACAACCTATAAACCGCACTCTGGCTCATAGAAGCAAGCTGTTGACATGACTGAGTTGTCTTGGTAATGAATTATATTTGAAATTCCTCCTTTAGCCTATTGCACTTATTCTTGGTATTCCATTTGCATGGTTTTCTGACTGGCCCTGTATTATGGTCTTTGTACAGGAGCTTCAGTACATCACTCTGGGCTTTGTTATGTTGTAAAACGTGCACTAGTCTTTCCTAGTTTTTCAGACAACAGTGCTACTCACTTCGCTAGTCTTTCCTAGTTTCTTAGACAACCGTGATACTCACTTTTAATGCAGGCTTTTTTTTTTTTTTTAAGATTTTATTTATTTATTTATCAGAGAGAGAGAGAGAGATCACAAGTAGGCAGAGTCAGGCAGAGAGAGGCGGGAAGCAGGCTCCCTGCAGAGCAGAGAGCCTGATGTGGAGCCTGATCCCAGGACCCCGAGACCATGACCTGAGCCGAAGGCAGAAGCTTAACCCACTGAGCCACCCAGGTGCCCCTTCTGCTGACTTTTTAATTCTTCAGTGACATGAGACACCTCTGCTTCTTCATGTTACAAGAAAGTCCCTCCTTGTCATAATGCTGTTATTGATATTAAATTGTCCTGCACACTGTTCACACTAACAGCTAATCTTCCGCATAATCAGCCTTATTGCTTGTTAGAATTCAACTTCTATTGCTTTCTCCAACATTCAATGAATCCTTCGGCTGCAAACAGTTTCATTGGCTATTCTCCCCCACAATGTGGATAAATCTTGAAAACGTTAAACAAACTGAAAGAAGCCAGGCTTGAAGTGCCAGATTTTGAATGATTCCATTTATAATGAAGTATCAAGAATAGATCAGTCCATAGAGACAGGAAGCAGATCAGTGATTGTCAGAGGTTGGAGGAATGGAGATGACAGTTTAATGTATACAAGATTTCCTTCTGCCATGATGAAAATGTTTTGGAACTAGATGGAGAGGACAGTTTCACAAACTATGAATATGCTAAATGCCACTGAATTATACACCATAAAATGGTTCATTTTATGTTATTTGAGTTTTACCTCAATAGAGTTACTAGAAAGAAAAAAATAAAAAATTTAATATGATGACTTTCTAAGGTCTCTTCCATCTGATATTTACATTGCTACTTTCCTCATCTCTTTCATTACTCAAATGACGTTTTTCCTAATTAATCTATCAGAAAGTGTAACCTTCCTATTAATGGTGCTCATCCTCCTTCCCTGTTTCATTTTTCTACTTAGCACTTATCTTCATCTAATGTACTATGTTTGTCTTTAATTATACTGTTAATTAGCAATCCTCCTTTACTAGAAAGTAGGCTACATGAGATAAGAGTTTTTTTTTTTTTTCAACTTTTGTAACTCTTAAAAAAATATCTGGAACCGAGGTGCTTAATGGATATTTATTTAAGAAGTAAAAAAAAAGAAAGAAAGAAAATGAATGAATGAATGAATGAACCCCATATATCATTTTTATTTGTGTTGCTATAGTCTGTTTATTCAGTTGGATCATTTCAATATGTGTGCTAGAGCACATACATTTTTATCTAACCCATTCATCAATATCTTCTGAGGATTTTAGGTCCTCTTCTAGTCTGTGCTGGAGTCAAGTTGAGGTAGTCAAGTGAACTGAGGTTTTAGAATCACTGAGATATAAACTTGAATCTCAGTTCACAGATGCAGCCATGTGAGTTACAATTACTTTAATAATTTCCTCTACAGTTCTGTTGCTTCAACTGTAAATATGTGTATTAGTCAGAGTTCTCCCAAGAACAAAACCAATAGATCTCTCAATATATATGAATTGGCTCCAGAGGAATGAAGAGCCCATATATAAATATAGATATAAATGATATATAGATATAGATATCTATGTTATCTATCTATCTATAGAGAGAGAGACAGAAAGAAAGAGACAGAAAAGGAAAGATTATTGCAAGGAATTGGCTCAAAATTGCACGGTCTGTAGTCAACAAGCTGGAGACCCAAGAGAGCTGATGGTACATGTCCAGTTTGAAAGCTGGCAGGCTCAAGACCCAGAAGGAGCCAATGTTTTGAGTCTGAAGGTAGGGAAAACAACAATGTCCAAGCTTGAAGATAGTCAGGCAGAAGGAATTCTCCCTTCTTGGGGAAGGTTCAGCCTTTGGTTCTACTCAGGCTTTTGACTGATTGGATGACACCCATCCACATTAGGAAAGGCAATTTCCTTTACTAAGTCTACTGACTTACATATTAAAATTATCCAAAAATATCCTCACACACACACCCAATAATATTAGACTGAATACTGAGCACTCTGGCCCAATCAAGTTGATAGATAATTAACAATCACAATATATATAATAATGTCTAACTTACAGGGTTGATTTGAGGGTTGGATAAATATATTAAGTGCCAGAGAATTAAAACTTAATATTTCAATCACCTTCTTTTTTTCCTTTTATGTTGAAAGATTCTTAACTTCAGCCAAATTTACTCTGGATTTTTATTTCTCTGATCATATCACTGCCACAATTATTTAATAGAGTAAAATTAAGAATAAAGTATAAGATATTTTATAAATATGAATATATCTAAACTGATAGTGGTTGTATCATGTTTTATTAAAATGTTGATTAATTATCTATTTCTAAACCAACATAGAAATAAGTAGATTAAAATAATCACATTTGCCTGCTCTCAATGATCTGGTAATTTCTACTGTTTTCACCATTATTCAGTGATTATTTGCCATGGTCAAACAATTAATTTGTAGCTACTTTCAGTATAATGGGATGTAATTATTCTTAGCCAAGAGACTTGATTTTGTAAAAAGAAGCTAAAGTTATCCTATAATCACTATTTCATCTTAGATTTCAATTCATTCTTACAAATGCTTTCTATAAAATTATTTTCTAGAGAAAACTGAAGGGAATAGGAGCTGGCAGATTTTGCAACTGCAATCTTATTCATAAACATTAAACCATCAGCCTGAAGCAGTGATCCAACTGTTCTTATATCATTTAGTTCTAAGTATATTTAATAAAGCAGTATTTGCAATCATTAGTAATTGTTAATGCTCATATAATAAAATCAGTTCTATTGAAGCTTAGGACCTACTAATATTATTCTTAAAATTCTGTGATAAATTCCTCATATGCTTTAATGTTCCTCACTTCCATCTTGGGTAAGTACTCCCTCACCCTTTAATTTTCTCATAATTCAAGTGCAACTGTACTAACTTTTAAAATACACCTCCATTTCTTCTTCTTCACTAAGGTTATACATAATTGCACAGAGAGATACAGGTTTTTTAGGGCTTTCCAGACTGCCTGAGATATTGCCAATTTCAGAGGTATGAAATAAATAACTTGTATCTGAATTTTTAAAAACCTGTTTTCCTAAACTCTAGGGTCCATGAATCATTATGATATGTCCTCATTTGCATGGCTACCATAAATGTGATGATGGCATGATAATGTTTATTCTTTCCCAAGTGGCTGTCATTCCCTCTTCACCAACTACTTCCTTTTTGCTTTTATTCCTCCCTCGAGATCATTTGAGAAACCATTTCACTACAGTATACATTCTAGTTTCCACATTATAGTTGATGAACCTCAATATTTTATTTTTTAAAGTAAAATAATGGACTGCATGACTTTATCCTAATCCTCAGAAAATATATAGCTGCCGTTAAGAAAGTTAAATTTAAAATAAATCAATGACCTCCAAAACTACTTAGAAGATCTTTGTGCATCAAAACCACAGGGAGATCTCACCTCACGTCAGAAGGGCTAAAATTAACCAGTCCAGAAATGAGAGGTGTTGGCGAAGATGAGGAGAAAGGGGAACACTCCTACATTGTTGGTGGGAATGCAAGCTGGGGAAGCCACTCTGGAAAACGGTATGGAGGTTCCTCAAAAAGTTTGAAAATAGAGCTACTCTATGACCCATTAATTACACTACTGAGCATTTACCCTAAAGATAAAAATGTAGTGATCCGAAGGGGCATGTGCACCCAAATGTTTATAGCAGCAATGTCCACAATAGCCAAACTATGGAAAGAGCATAAATGTCCATCAATGGATGAGTGGGTAAAGAAGTTGTGGTATATGTATAAACACACACATACACACACACACACACACACACACACACACACAGGAATATTATGCAACCATAAAAATGAAATCTTGCCATTTACAATGACATGGATGGAACTAGAGGGTATTGTGCTAAGTGAAATAAGTCAATCACAGAAAGACAATTATCATATGATCTCTTGGATATGAGGAATTTGAGAGACAGGGTGGGAGGTCATTGGGGAGAAAGGAAGAAAAAATGAAACAAGATGGGACCAGGGAGGGAGATAACCCATTAGGGACTCTTAATCTCAGGAAAAAACTAAGGGTTGCTGGAGGGGAGGGGGGATGGGAGGGATGGAGTAGCTTGGTGATGGACATTGGGGAGGGTATGTGCTATGGTGAGTCCTGTGAATTGTGTAAGCCTGATGATTCACAGACCTGTACCCCTAAAACAAATAATAGATTATATGTTAATTTAAAAATTAATAAATTAAATTAAATTTTAAGAAAGTATGTATTGGAAAATTGGGCCTGTAATGTTCTTTCTATAAATATTAGTAAAACTAAAGCTTTAAGAGTTTAAAAAAATCTTTGTGCTAATATTCAGTATTTAGAACACTATTGTAGTCATATTTTCCATACTCAGAAAAATAAATCTTTCAGCCATATGATAAATTATCTTGATTATTTAATTTTGGCCAAACAAAACCTGTCAAACAATTTATGAATGAATAGAGTCTCCTTATAAGCATTGTGCCTTGCCTGTGAATAAATTTTGTAATCTGTGTTTTGAAAATACTAGTCTTATCCTCTTGAAGGCACAGTTTGTTTAAAGTCTTTGACCACAATAAAATCACTTACTTTCATTTCTTCACTGACTTTTCTGTAAACATTAAATCAACTATTGGAATTATGCAATGTTCATATTCTATACTATATTTTACTCTTGGGTTTGAGATGTAATTTTAATTGAATATCTCCTTGATAACAGTCTGCTGCTCCTATCACACTTTCTTCTGTATCTATTTTATTGTTGTTACTTTTCTCTGTTATTGTTTTTTAAACTAAGATCTTGAGCAGTATCTTTGCTCTTTATGCATTAAATATACATGCATGGGAGCATGTTCAAACTACCTTTGTAAAATAAATAGGAGATCAAACTTTATATACTTCAGGCTTAGATATCACTAAAGAAAAGCATTGCTGAGAAAAGCAGTCCTTTTGAAAGATATCATCACCCTGACCTCTGTAATGCCTCTGCAATCTGTATAAGTAAGATACTGGTTTCATCATCCTGCTTAAGAAATTGAATCAACACTTTCCTGCCTCCTGAAGCTTTCTACATTATTTGCAGCTACTGAAAGTTCTCTCTTTTTTGAAAGTCTTCTCTCCTAATTTCTCTCAATTTTTAATATCTGATTTTCCTCCAGCATTCACTTCATTCCTCCTCCTGACTTTCTTCCTCTAGTCATCTCTTACATTTTCTATTCCCAAGTCTTTGCCCTTGGCATTCATTTTTGTTATATGTATCTATCTTCCTGGGTGAACTCATGTACAATATGGATTTAGTACCATGTAAATGCTGACAAATCTCAGAGTATGATCACCAACTAAATCATATCTGTCAAGCACCATACCAAAAGTCAAAACACATGGGCATCTGAAAGGAAAATATTTATGATATGTTCCTGTCTCCCTGTTCTTCTTATCTCAGTGAATGAAATCACTCAGACAAGACCACTACCAGTCTCTCTGATCTCACTCATCCTATTATTTTCAGTAAGCCCCAGAGGTAAAGATTCTACATTCTTAGTTTGTTGTTGTTGTTTTTAAATATCCATTCTCTTCTCTCGATTTCAACTGTCATTACCCTCATTTAGGACTTACCAGTTTTACCTGAACAATTGGAATAACTTCCTAATAAATTTCATACCCATTCTCATGCTTCTTTCCACACCAGAGTCAGGTGATCTTCCTATAGTGTTCATTGGTAAAACCATCTCCCTGTTTACAGTTCTTCAGTGGATTATTTTAGGCTCAAATGCCTTAACATTGAGCCAAAGGTGTTTCATGTTCTGGTAGGTAATGACTTCCTCAGTTTTGTCTCCTGCCAATTCTTCAGGTGTTCCCTCTCCCTCTTCTCCACAAAATTCAGATATTTCCCTGGAAAGGACTACTACTGAGGAAGCATGTCATTCCGCACTGTTCTTTCCTCTCTTTGTCTACTATCCCATGACATACATATTTCTTGTATAGCCAGACAAGCTCCCTAATGTGTGTGTGTGAGGTATGTACATGGTTGTGTGTGACCGTGTTATCCATTTAAGTCATATTTCTCGTATTCCATATTTATGTAAATAACTTTTTGTGCATAGCTCTTTCATTTGTGGCACTCACCTATATTCCCATGATTATTCCTACTATACTTTAAATAGTCTGAGGGCAGACTGTCCCACTTTTTTTTCCTCCCGTGGGGGTCAAATGAAGTATATTACAAGAGACCATAAACATGTATTATTTGAAGAAAAAGAGTAAAACTGTGGAGAATAAAAAAATTAGTAACACAGAATTTATTTTGATATGTCATAACTAAATATTTCCTGCATGTAAGTAAATAAGATAGTTTGATCCTCTTGTCGCAGAAATATACCACCAGAAATGTTGCTGGTGATTTACTTCTGAGCTTTCATAACCATTGATATGTGGTGCATCTATTGACAGTAATACTCTCAGATAATTAAATAATTTACTTATACTTGAAATCCTTAGTATATGTGGTCTCTATCTTCTTTCCCTGTCAGGTTGTCCTCTCTCCTTCCCAAGACATCCTGTGATACCAATAGCGAGAACTTCCTTCATCCATTGGAGCTCAGTTGCTCAACCAGTCTTCCCTCTGTTGAGTCTCCTCAATGACTTGCCACTAATCCTCACTTTGATAATGTAACTTTAAAAACACTAATCTATTCCCATTGTTATTGCAGATTATATTTAGGGTCCACAATTTGAATGGTATTTTATCCTGATAACATTCTCAGAAAGTTACTTGTTTCCTCACAAGAGTCTTGTCTGAGGACAAGCTAAGAATTTTTCCAGATTTACATAAGCCTTCCAGACTACAACCTTCTTGTCCTTCACTGTAAAATCCGACTACATAACATGTTTTTGCCATGACCTGCTGTGTCAGAGAATGCTGGTGTTTACAAATATTCATATTTCTCCTCTTCTTCCTATGAACACAAACTATAATTCCCAGCTCTTATGTAATTACATGGTGCTTTTTAAGTTTCAGCCAAGGAAAAGGAAGTGAACCTGAGTATACCACTTCCAGGGCTAGCCTCTGAAACACCTCGCTCCAACCTCCTCGCTCTACCATCTCTCATCTCTCAGCAAATCCTGTTAGGACCCAAGCACCTGGAAGAATCCTGCGCACCTTGATCACCCTACCGCATTGCCATTTGCACTATGCTGTGTATCAAAAAGAGAGCTTTCTGGTTTCAAGGAATGATACTTGAGGATATTAAGAATAACTGTTGTTACTTTTTCTTAATCTATACAACTAAATGCAAGGCTATAGCCTTTCATTATAAGGAGAATGCGATGAGCCACTCATTTTGATTTCCCCATTTCCACAATTTTCATTATCCTGAGTAACTTTACTGCATTCCAAATTTCTTAATATTTTTTTTACAACAATGATATCACATCATTTTTCTTCAGGAAACTCCTCCTGAGGCCAAAGGCAGGATTTATAATCTCATAAACTGAACTACATCCTAAATCCCTCACTCTAATAACAAAAGCTTATCCTCACTAAATATATCCATTAATTCACTTGGGTCTTAAATCCCTCTTTATATATATATATAGCTTTTCATATCGTGCTTCTTGGCTTTACATTCCTAATGAGCTTCATCATCATGCTGGGCCACTTCCTATCACTCTTATCTTCAATCTCCCTGTGATCCTGCCTTTCTTCTACTTCCATCTGAACACACTCTCAACCTGGATCTCTCTAATAACATTCTCCATCTTCTGAGCTGCTGAGCTTCTTGGAGAAAATCACATAACTCTGCCAGGTGAGGCAGATTTATAGTTTCCAATTTCAGTTGTGTCCTCAAAACCTTTTACTCAAATCCTTTTACTCAAATGACTGAGTCTGATAGCCCTGACCTGTGCAATGGTGTGAGCACACCTCTCCCTTCCACAGCATCTTGTTCCTACTTCAGGCCACTCGGAGGAGACTTTTGCACAACTGCAGTCCCCATGCTGTATTACCCCACGCTCCCACCACTCCTTCAGCTCCCACTTGCCCACACCTGTTTCACACAAAGTCACTCATGGAATTCTTGCCACTGCAAGTCACCACTCTGAAATGTCCTGAGTATTTCTCTTTCTTACAGTCAGAATCATGAAAAGTTCTCCCTCGTCGCAGAAGAAAAGGGTTCATCTCAGTGTATATTATACATGGTCACCTGGACACCAAAGTAGCTGGGCTTTCAGCCAGAGACTTGCACAGTTTTTCTATGCAATTCTGAGAACGTGCGGCCTTCACCCCTTGATGGTAGTTGTTCAAGTTTCTTTCCTGGAGCCATAGAGGATCATCTACCCTATAATCTACCCATCATCAACCCTATAATCACTCTTTCTCCTGCCAGGTTTTTCTCCAACAAAAATATCTTTTTGACTACTATACAAAAAAACAGACAACTGTATACAACAGATACAAGGTGTGCAGTGGTAGATTAATGTTGAGTAATCCACTTCAGGAGTAATGAGCCAAATATTCTGTTACTTTTTCTGTGTCCTCTCTCTTTTCATTCTCCTTGGCTGATTTAGGAATGAAGAACATTCTATCCAAGCCTTCAGGTAAGAATACTATTTGGTATACAAGCCTACACAGAAAAAAAAAAAAAAAGTTTCTCCATGCATTCATTCAAGAAACATCAATTCATGCATTCATACATTCATTCATTCAAGAAGAATGTTCTTGGAACTATACTAGTAGATGAGGAAGTATGTGTGTTTTTTTTAAAGATTGTATTTGTTTGAGAGAGAGGGAAGATGAGCAAGGGGGGAGAAGAGGGAGAAGCAGACTCCCTGCTGAGCAGGGACCCCGACACGGGGCTCAGTACCAGGACCCCAAGATCATGACCTGAGCCTAAGGCAGATGCTTAACTGACTGAGTCACCGAGGTGCCTCAGGAAGTATGTTTTTAAATGCTTATTTTCTGTCTCCAAGGTAGGCTCAATGTAGGGAAGGGCCAGTTTGGTAGGGAAATAAGTACAATAAAGTGTTAAAATTGCTATGATATAATTGGGTGTAATATAAAATGGAGTCACAGAGGAGAGCGAATAATTTGATTTGAGATGAAAAATAAAAGTTCCTTAGAGGAAATGATATATGAGAAGTTTGAATTTGATTATGTAAGTAGTGGTAATTTTTCCAACTAAGATTATTATAAGCACTAAAGTTTATGAAAGATATAGAATCATTTTGACAAATTCAAAAAAGTAAAATGCAACAGCTTCTTTTTTTCTATATAGATGTGTATATACATAATTGATGAGAAGGTTAAGAGCCTCCTATTAAGATGGACCATCTTCGTCATTCTGTTCTTATTCTTACTCTCCCATGGACAGGTCCTACCACATTTATGCAGAAAGTATAATCTGACCATAGTTTTTTGTTTGTTTTTTTGTTTTGTTTTGTTTTAATACAGTATAGCTCTCTGTCCAACCTCCCTGTATCTCACCTTACTTGAAGTTAAACTTTATTATTTTAATTAAAGACATCTAGACAGTACCTACTTATGTTCAAGGCACTATGCTGTATACCGTGGTTGAGAAGGCAAAAGGTGTGTATGTTGATAAACAAGGTTTGGTCTTTACCCACAATCAGTTTATACCAGAAGGAAAAGGGTAGAGCATTATCTGAGTGAGACAGATCTTCTTCATTTATTGTTTCCAAAAAGACAACACTGATGTTTTGTTTTAAAGACCACTTTTTAAGTTTTGTTTCAGCCAAAAGATGATAATGATTCTCTACTTGAAGATAGTAGTTAAGACCAAATAGAAGTGAAATTAATAAAGAACATTAGAACAGCATGGTTTGGGGGAAAATAGCATGGTTTTGTAGAGATTGCAGCCCTAGATTTGTTATTCACAATAAGATATATATGATGGTTTAGAGCAATACCACTTTAAGTATTTTTGTGTAGGAGGAAACAAAAACTTGCCAAGAATTGCTATCAAGGAATAAAATTCAGGTTATTAACTTCCAAGTGAAAGGAAGTCTCTTCGCTTTTTTGTAATTGCTTTTTTTGATTGTTGTTTATTTGGATAATGGGCCAGCTCTGCCTTGAGATGCCACAAACAGATAACAAGTACCCAGAAGCTACAAAGCTACTTTATTCCCATCATAGTTATAGGTCTCCAGTGTAGGTCATTAAGGTTTAAACAGTACATTATTTCAGTGAAGATCATCATTCTATACTTTGTCAGATAAACAGAGGCACACTAAATAGTATGAGACAAAAAGGATTAATAAAATATTTAGGGTTTTCACACATGTAGAAAGAGCAGAGGCTGTGCAGACAGATCATGGCGCTGCTGCTGGAAGGTCATGGAAACAGTCATAAAAGCCTGCATAACTGAAGGAAATGGTTTTTGAAAGTTTTCAGGGAAAACACCACAATTTCTGAATCATTTGCATACTACGCTGCACACTATATTAACTTGCAACAGTAAAGTTGGAAAATTTGGTCTTTAGTATCTCTTAAGAATATGACTTCTTCCTACTCGTGCTTTTCATATCAAAACTCGCGGCCATCCAACTAGCAAATACTAATCTGGAACCATTGAGGGAAGAAAATTCTAAGAAATATATTACACGAAAGGAGAGTAATGTGAAGTTTATTAAAGAACAAGAAAGATCTAGTTTAAAAAAAAATACATTATTTATTTATTTGGTACAGAGAGATAGTGAGAGCAGGAACCCAAACAGGGGGACTGGAAGAGGGAGAAGGAGGTTTGCCACTGAGAAGGGAACCCAATGCAGGACTTGATCCCAGGACTCTGGGATCATGATCTGAGCCTAAGGCAGGTGCCCAAACACTGAGCCACCCAGGCACCCCAATAGATCTAGTGTTTTAGCAGGACTTGATATTTGCTATCCTAAGACATTGTTATCCAGTATTTTTATAATAATAAATAAATAATCTGATTATGATTTTAATTATGATAATTTAGCATAGTTTTATAATTTAATTTGAAATTTTAGAGTAATGAAGAATATTAAGCTTTCATTTCCTAATATAATCTAAAACAATGAAAACACTAAATTGAAATCTCCTCTTATTTATGAAAAGTTGTTTTCCTTCAGCTTGTCACAATGAAATAATATCAAAACAATTTTATTAGGTTAATAATATGAAGAAAAATATTGCTTCTACCACTAATTATGTTATCTTAAGAGTATATTCTCAACTTTTCATGAGAAGATAAAACCTTTATTAAAAAGAAAGAAACAATCTATGAGATGCACAATACCAATGCTTCTATGATGCATTTATCGTTTTTGTACATACTTGTATGTGGGAGAGAAATCACACACTCTTTCTGTCACACACACACACACACACACACACACACACACACACAGGTGGAGTAAACTTTTATCCAAGTTGGTTACTAAATCTATCAATAGAAATTCTATATTCACAGAAACACAATTTTCTTATTAAACACCATGATTTTCTCTTTCTGAGCCAAATCCAATATCTCGAAATACTGAAAAATGCTTTTTTCTTAGTACTGCCAATACTCCCAGAGTTAAAGCACTGATGCTTTTCTTAAAATAATTCTGCCTTCTGGGCAACAGGCACTTTACAATATTAAATATGAAAAAAATTGGTTTTGTATCTGCTATCTGTTTTATTGTGTGTAGACCTATGTTAAGATACTTCTTAAATTAAATGTCAAATCTAGATTGACTTAGGAAACACAGCAGCAGTACTTGATATTTGATGAGAAACTGTCAGCTTGCCTCTCTCCCTGTCAAATTGCCAGTTGCTTCCTCAAGACTAGTTTAGTAAGTGATGATGGCAAGCAGAGTTCCACACAGAAAGGTCTCAGTCCTATATGGTGTGTGTGTGCATGTGTGAATGTGTGTGTATGTGGTCAGAGTGGATATGAGACAAGTTATTTTTTATTTGGAAACTGAATTCCATCCTCTTAATTACTAAGGTTATTTTAGGAACATTTCTTATAGGTAAATCAATAATTCAGAAATACCATTCAGAGTTAGGCATGAAAAGGCAAGTTGAATTCCTTCTCAGTAGTAATTTCCATGAAAAAAATCACATCTTTGAATGTTAGGCTATCATTTTGAGGGAAGTTTTTATTCTGTTATTTGCCACTGCAATAGTCTATTTTAATATTGCTAAGCCTGTCATTTTATTTCATTTTTACTAAATACCAGTACTAGATACATGTCAGTATGTATGTGTGTAGGTATGCATGTAGCTGTGTGAAGCCAGAACACAGAAAGGAATTGGTAGTCAGCCTGTTGTGACCCTATTTTATATTCTTAAATATACACACACAAACACACACACACACACACACACACCTCATTTTAAGTGGTCATATATTTCTTAGGAAATTGCATAATAATTAGTCTTTCAGAAAATGGAGGCAATTACCTAATATTTGAAGCTCTTTACCTCACCCTTAATGAAAACAAAACCTAAAACCTAAAACCTAAAAAAAAAAAAAAAAAAAAAAGAGACACCATATTGTATTATTCCCAATATGGGGCTCGGAAGGAATAGAATCAGGGGAGCATGCAGTTGATTCACATCTGGCCATGGCAGCATCAGGCAGCTGTGCCCAGGGTCTGGACCCTTCCTTGCACCATGTCCTTATGTCCTTGGGTGCAGGGGTTAAAGCCTGGAAATCGTTTCTGTTTTCTCATTCTTCCTGCCCTTCAGACATCTCATGCTAATCACTTCATTTGGTATCAACATTTTTCTTTTCTACCTAAGCTGGTTTTTCTTTCTGTTGCTTGAAATTGGAGAACTTTGACTCAAAGAGGGTATGTGCTTTGGTGAGTGCTGTGAAGTGTGTAAACCTGGAGATTCACAGACCTGTACCCCTGGGGATAAAAATATATGTTTATAAAAAATAAAAAATTATTAAAAAAATAATAATAAAAATCAAAGATCCTTTGTAAAGCTATATTCTTAGATGCATGCTAACTTAAAATTGTTTTATCTTCCTGTTAAGTTGAAACTTTAATCATTGTGCTGTTTTCATATAGTTAGCCAGTATTACTTTTTTCCTTAAAGTTTCTTTTGTCTGATAGGAATATAGCTACAACCACATTTGTGCAGTATTTATGTATAAATAGAAATTTATGTACACATCTACGTGTGTGTATTATATAAGTGTGCGTGTGTTCCTGGATTTCAAGATTTTTAATTTTTTATATTTTCGATGTGCTTCCTTTGAACAGTGTAAAGATGAGTATACATATTTTTTATTTACTCTTTTGTTGGAAGATTTGAGCCTTTTAGATTTAAGCTGACTATGAGTAATTTTAATTTTTTTTATTTATAGTGCTGTTTTATGTTTTTTGTGGGTCTTGTTTAATTTTTATTTTTCTCTTTCCTTTCTTTTCTCTCTTTGAATTACTTTTTTCATTCTCTTTCATTTTTCCTTTTGAGCGAAGTGAGGACTTAATAATTATTTAACAAAATTCTACGTGTTAACAAACACCCTGAAACTCTCTTAGTACATAACCACCCTTAATATTTTTAGAGCCCAGTGCAAGAATACACTTGGAGACTCCTGGTGCTCCTCTTCCCTCCTACATTTCGGACCTCCAAGGCTCCTAAGTACCTGAGTGTGGACACCTTGTCCAAAATCCCACCCATCTCTTCAAAGAGCCATCTTTTGGCTCCTCCTCAAGCCTGGGAGAGCAACAAGTGTTAGAGCAGAATTTTCATTCACCCAGTGGCAGGTAAGACTGAGGATGTGTCCTGCACAGGCCTAAAAAGCAACTTGAAGCTATTATTGTGCAGAATTCTGGGATTCTAGATCCATATAGCATAATTTGGAAGGAAATGGATGTTGGGCTCCAGTAGGCCTATCCTCAGTTCCACAGAGATTAACATCCTTGGCAGTTAGTTAACATCATGCTAAAGGAGACCCAGGAAAAACAAAAACAAAAACAAAACAATACAAAACAAAAAAAGACAAAACCAAGAGGTCAGGGAAGAAGTCAGAGTTGCCTTCAAGTGTCCTAAGAGTGGTACTGTTTCTCCGTAAAAAATGTTTTTTTACAGATACAGACTCCTAGCTTGACCATTTCTGTCAGTACAGAGATTTACATATGATTATCATCACTGTAAAGAATCAATTCTTCTCAGAGTGTCCATTTTCTGTACCCAACTTCTCCTTCTGTTCTAGCAATTTTTTTAAGACCATCTCCATGCATTGAGTTTCATAAGTGACACTAGGATATGAGTCGGCATGTCTATGCATGTGTGCTTTGTTTTAATTGTGTTTGAAATTTATTAGGCTTGCTGGACGTGAAGATATGTGTTGTTTGGCAGTTCTGGAAATTTTCCAGCTATCACCTTTAAAATATGCTGTTTTCTTTTGCGTCTCTTTCTGGAACTCCTGTTAAATACACATTAAACCTTCTCATTATAGCATTTATGTTCTCTGTTTCCTTGTGTTATTTTGGCATACATTTTTGACATCTCCTTTAGTTTTATTTGTTTCTAATTTGTTGTCTGTTTCGTTTAAGTTTTATATTTTCCTTGTTATATATATAATACTTCTTGAGTTTCTATTTTCTATCCAAGTATGCTACATCACATTTTTTAGTTTTTTGTTTCCTGAAAATATGTTGGAGCTCACGTTATTTCTTTTAACATACTAATCATAGTTTTAAAATCTCTGATATTTAGTACAAGAAATCTGTCAACAGTATACAAAAGTCTTTCTCTTCATCTACCAAATGTTTATGATGCTTTGCTTTCTTGTGTGGTTAATTATTATTTGATTTATTGTGAGTTGCTAGTTTCTTTGTAAAATAATGTGTGGTAATTATTTAAACAATTTTCTGGAAAACTGAATAAAAGAAGTTCCTTTTGCTAAATAATTTAGCCAATTTAATGTCTCCAATTCTTACCTCAGACTGTACATTTTGTTGAACCACACAGAAGAGAGTTCTCAGAAATAGACCCTGTTGGTTTTAATGATTTACTTAAACATTTGCCTTGGTAAAGACATAATCTGTCCATTCCTAGAAATGCTGTTTGCTGTTTTTAAGGATTCTTTCATTGGCACTTTCATATTTTTTTTTCCTTTTACCTATCCATCCACAGAGATTTCATGAATCCTTGACCATTTTCCCTCTACATATTCATTTTTGAGATTTCAACCCACAATATGACTTCACGTGTCATCCACATAATGATTACTTTTCCAAAGTATATCTTTCCAAAGAGCTCTCCACCTGAGCTCTTTCTCCTCATTTCCAGTCTGGTATGTTTTGATAATATTGGTACTCTCTATTTTGATATTTTTTGTTGTTTCAAGAGCACCTCAGTTCAAAGTATCTAAAACCCAATTGATGTTAGTCCACAAACTTATTTCTCCCTCTGCATTTTCGATCTCAGAAAACAGTATCTTCGGCAGCTAATTTATCCAAACCAGAGTGTCAAAAGAAGATATTGATAAGAAATTACTCTCAGATCAGTGTAGAGTTATGAGCATAATATTCAAGGTCTTCCTTTCCTCCCTCTTCTGTGCTGTATATTCTAACAATATTGCTAGTGCTCAAGACATTCATGCCCTCTGGCATTCTGAGCCTTTCCATGTGCTCTTCTCCTTCTGCAAAATGTGCACCCCACTGCTGGAACTAACTTCTGTGCTTTCCTACAGTTATCATCATCGACATCAGCTCTTTGACATTCTTCCTTAAACCATTTAGATGAGAATAATTTCTTCTAGAGCATGAAAAACCCACCTAATCGCATTGCTTACCTTACATCACCATACCTGCTTGATAACTCCTCTCTTTCAGTGAGTGATTGTGTCTCCTCATGGTTGATGCAGGCCTGAGCATCGTGTTGGCCACAGAAGGCACTCAGTTAACATTTGCTGAGTTGAGAGTTGAATTACACTTTTATACCAAGTACAATCAATTAAATAATTTAAGTGTCATCTTTGACAGGTCATCATACTGTATGTTGTGGAATTTAAGGCATAGAATGAATAAGATCTCTGTACTCAAGGGGTTATAATTTAATTGGCCATAAATTACCTAAACCTATTATGACTGTAAGTAGATAAAGATGACGAACAATGTTGTTCACTATTGTCAAATATGTATTGCAGGAAACAATTCACATAGGAGATCATTGGAGCATTTATACTAATAAGTCCTTGAAATTTTATCATACCTGTCTTCTGCTAAACCCTAACGAAGCCCAATTTCTTGCCTGCAAATAATATCATTTCCATGATAAATAAGAATAACCTTATCCAATTTGAAAAATAAACAAGCATTTGGAAACAGATACATTCATTTCCACAAATATTTTCAGTTTCTTTCACATACTTACAGTTTAGTGAGAGAAGTAGTGATCAAAATATGGAATTTAAGGCAGCATAGTAATTGTAATGATGCCCCTAATCAGAATGTAATAATATATAATAGTCAGAAATAGCTTGAATAGCTATGAAGCTTTGACATATTTAATGTTATAATAATGTATGGAATCTGGAGAATAACATAAAACAAATCTAAATATAATCATTCAAAAATGCCATTTAAATTTTGTTAGGTATTTTTTCTGATATTGACAATATTTAAATCTTTTAACCTCTCTATTATATGTATTTCAGTTAATAAAACAGATTTCAAGAATGATAACAAAAATGGAGAATTTAAGTCTTCATTATTTGTGAATAATTTTGTCTCATAAATTTTCATATATAGATTAACTTCACCACAACCGTACATCACAGTCAGGTTATTATTATTATTATTGTTGTTGTTATTATTATTATTTCTGATATTTTAAAATAATGTACTAAAAAAACAGAAATTAAATAATGAGGAAATCTTAGTAACTTCAAAATTTTAAGGCTATTGTCATAATCACCAAGGGGTTTAATTCTAGTGCAGAAACTAAAACATTTTGTTATATATATATATCATTTTGACATATATCTCAAAATCAATGTAAATATAGTGAAACATTTCTTACAAGTTTTCTAACATGGTTAAAATACACTTAAGTAAAATACATGGGAATAACTAAAAAGGGTAGGTTTTTTTTTCTTCTTTATATTTTATTGTTTAAAATGAGAACAATTTATTTGAATTATTTCAGTCAATACTGAAATTGCTTTTTTATGTAAAACATGCCCCAATACATGCCAACTACTTTTCTTTTTAGAATAATTTAGAAGAAAACATTATTAGGCAGCTAATTCAATATTTTTAAAAGGCATGGTAATGTCATTCTCTAAGCCTGCCTGTAGGCAGCAGGAAGGCAAGCGTTGATGTTGTGTTTTTTGTTTTTTGTTTTTTGTTTTTTTTCTTAAAAACCTTGAAAACAGATGCGAATGAATAGCTTTTCCCCAGGAAGAAAATCCAACTCTGAGAACTTCACAGGATGCTTGCTTCTGGCCAGCAGCACCGCACGTTTAAAAAGCCGCTGAGTTGGAGGTCATCCTGGTAATACTGCCCCGGCAGAGAATGAGCTGGCACTTCACTTTAGATTTCCCTGCCAGAGCCTATTCCTGTTTAACACTTTCATTTGACCCACTCATGGTTTCTTCTCTCCAAGGTTTAAAACCGAGATCAAGTATATCTCTTTAATAATGTCACATTCCAAAGAGCGACTCCAGTGAGGGGACTGTTAAAGGGCTTAGTTATTCACATAAGGACCATCATGCAGGGAGATAATAAATAATGTAGTACAGAGATGCCGCCACAGGGCACCAAGGATTAATTCAAACAGCTGTCAAAAAAAATTCATAGGAAGTTTGAAGTGGATATACGTGATTCCAATTCTGATTTACAAATATTCTCATTTTATCCACTATTCTCACATAATCATCATTAAACTTTGGATGTGCTTATGTTTTGGTAAATGGAGTATGTGTTTTCCATGTGATGTATCACACTGAATTGTCTCCATTCTGATCTATTTTAGTGAGCTACTTGTTTTCTTTAGACTTCACCAACCAGCTCATTCTAACAGCATTCTGTCAATGACTTAATTTCAACAAGTGTGACTTCAGGAGTTGTTGACTCCTTCAAATTCTCCCTCCTCTCTTCCATACCTAGTCACAGCCACTCTCATAAGTTGCTTCCGGCTGTTCTTGCCTCTACCATTCCCACCTCGCCATAGATCAGCACATAATGCTGCCATGTGCAAGGTTTTGTGCCATTTGCACCACTACCTTTTCACCCAGGGCACCGATTCTCGTGAGGCTGGAGCATTCAGCTCTCCAACCACCCTGAGCGCGCCGTGCCTCCTGTCCACACTGAAGCCCAAGACTCACCCAGTAGCAATGCCAGGCTTACTTTATTCTTCTGAACAGCTAGTCAAGACTGTGTTGAAATCAAGACTGTGTTGAAATCATATGTTATTTTGCCCATCGCTTACTTCTGCATTACTGTTGGAGCCATTCTAGGGGATGATGCACACTCCGCCACTGTATTTGTCTTTCTAAGGAAATTTTTGATACTCTGCTTGTCTAGACAGCTTCTGAATATCATAGTGTGGCTGATTCTCAAGCTGTACATACCACTTAACTACAGCCTGTTGCTGGATATGTTGTTTATCATTAGCTCCTCACTGCCTACCACCAAATCTGGAAAATGCCTAAGAAATATTTGAGGAATGCTTACTGAGACTCACTTTTCTTCTAAAGAAAAAGGTAGACGTTTTGGCCTCAAGTTTAGGTTAGCTAGAACAGTTCTTTGTTTTACAGGACTTTGTGACTGCCAAAATTGGAGCAAGTTCAAGTAACAGGCATGCCATCTGACCTGAAATGAATGTTCCACGTGACACTTAGGCACTCTGGTTACCTAAGGTAACTTCCCGGAGCTTCATTGAAAACTTCCCTTGCCGGCTTTTTTTCTTGTAATCCTTTGGACATCTTTCTCTGTTTAACCAATTACATGATTTTATCAGACATGTTATGTAAGTGTGTTACGTAAAGCTATTCCTAGTTTATGTTGTTTTGTTCTCTACTAATGTGTATGTATGTGATAGAGTGTAACTAATAGGTTATTTTCAAATGGGAAAAATTGCTTTCAAAATATGTCCTTTTTGTTAACATAAGAAAATTTAAAAAGTCAGCCTCCAAAATATAGTAATATTAGGTATTTAAGCAGGGTTAGTGAGTGAGTTTTTGGATGTTTTACTATGAATTCGTATTACTGACAGGAATAATGAAATTGATTAAAAATATCAGCAGGCCTTTCTTTTGGTGTGAATTTTCAAAAAAGCATACTTTCTATTCTTTCCTTTTTTAAAATTTTAACTTGTCATGAGCTCTGCTTAGTCCTATCCATGATAATTGAATGGAAAGATAGAAACTTCAATTAAAAAGAAAACACAGCTCAGATTTCCTGTTTTCTCAGAATCAGATGAACACCTGATGCTTTTGAAATCCATTATATTATTTGAATTTGTTAGGAAAATAAGGATGGAGAGAGAAAAAAAATAGGACAAAGAGGCAAAAGCAAAGCCAAAAAAGATATCTGTACATTATGGATAGAGATATATTACTTTCAAATATATTTTCATTATCTCCTGATGATTTTCATAAGTGCATGCAGTATTTGCTGAAATTCAGCTTGCTGGCATTATTTTTTAACTATTTGACATTTTTTTTTCCTCTAAAATTTATAGATTTGTTTACAGTTTTGACTGTGCTATGTATAGGTTGGATATTTTAAAATTTTCTGTAGGTATTTTAAAGATATGAGAACTAAAAAAAAAATGACCTTGTAAATGTACATTTTGTTGTTTAATATAGGTTTTAATCACTGTTATGATAAACATAAAATTTCCAGATATTAGATTTCACTGAGTTCCAGCAGGCCTTTATTAATTTTATGTCTAACTTGCAATGTGGTGACATATAACCACATTGGTGACATAACCACAGCAAAGACTCTGTGGTTAAAAATGTTGTATAGGTTCTGAGTTAGTAGTTGCTTGGATTAAGCTATTTTCTGATAAGAGTTTAAAGGTATCTGGTGGTTGGTTGCTTAATTTCTCTGAATAAATGGCCTAGCAAGGTAAAATGTTTAAAGCCATGGAAATCTAGGATTGTGTTTCAAAAAAATAAAACTTTAAAATCCTATAATGTGACATATATTTGCTCATATGAGTAATGGTTATGTGTTGCATCAATAGAAAGAATTTAAGAGGACCCTTATGCATCTAAAGTACTCCTAGGATTTTGAGAAGTGTGGAATGTATGCTAATAGAAGCAATCAGTTTTGCTTAGTTGAATAAATTATATTTGCACACATTTCACAACCTTTTTAATGGCAACTTGTTGTTGTTTGGGGATAATTACCCTCTGTTAAGGTTGACAAGTTCCTTAATGGACAGAAACAGACATCCACCCAGCCCTTACAAAATGATACGAGTTGTTTGTCAATATGTCAACCAAAGAGAGAGGTCAACTGCAAATACTTAATTCAATGTCTTCTCCATTTGAATAGATTTTAATTTTCATTTCTGGGAGAAAAAAAAATCAGTTAAGTTAGAACAACACATATTGAAAAAAAAAAGGGAAAAAAAGGAAAAGGATCAACTAACACTATCCCTTAAAAATGTTTATACTACTACCACCGTTCAGATTTTAATGGTCATAATAGTAAATCTAATATCTACTATAATGCAATAATATAGAATAAAGTCAAGGAGCTATATGCATCTCCTTATATACTACTACCACCGTTCAGATTTTAATGGTCATAATAGTAAATCTAATATCTACTCTAATGCAATAATATAGAATAAAGTCAAGGAGCTATATGCATCTCCTTATATGTGTCTATTGTATACAGATGTTTCAAAGGTTGCCTGAAAATATGCAAACTGGAGATTAAAAGTGATCAAGAAAGCATATTGTATATGCATTTCTTTGGTGAACTCATGTAACTGGGCTTTTCTCTTGCAGCTGTCCTCCATTCTGTCATATCTTTTTCAGCATACAAATATATAGATATTCCTAATATCTTTCAACCTAAAAAGAATTATAAAAATAACAACAAAACCAACTCTTGACTCCATTGTCCATCTTTGCTTATTGCATAAGAGGATACATTATTCTTTTCCTTTTCTCTGTTCTTCACAGAGACATTCGTTACAAAAAGTATTTGTGATAGCACATTACACATCCTTACCCCCCCATTCTCTCTTTAATCCATTTCACTAGGGCTCCTCTCATCCCATAATTCCACTGAAACTGATTTTGCCATTGTCTCCAGTGGCCTAAATGTTGCCTAGTGCAGGCTTTGTTATTTATAATCTTAAGAAACTTGATTGATCAATAATATTGGCTAAAACTGATATCTTCATTCTCTTATTATACTTTCATTTTGGGTTCCGTGACATCGTTTACTTTTTTTTTTTTTTTTGCCTATGGCATCAGCCATTACTCAGGTTTGGCTTCTGTGATGGGTCTTCCTTGCCTTAGTCGTTTTCATCATTTTAAATAGCATTGTTCTCCTTGTTCTTTAGCATTACAAAACTGCTTTTCAGGATGTGGATCAAATATCATATCTTTTATTCATATGCACATTAAAAATAAAATTCTGATTCATATATTGGAGGTTTTTAAAGTAGCTTCATATTTGGAAGCGGTACCAGCTTAATTCCTAGAAAAAGCACTGAAGTTTCAGAGTTTGGCAAATCACAAGCATCATTAGGTAGATGCTGCAGGACTCTCAGATATTTCCAAAGGAAAGTCCAATGTTTGGAACCGCAGCTTTCATTTAAGTAGCTTAAAAACAAAAGATCAAAGTTTACATATGTTAGTTTTTGTAAGATATGGGTAGCCCAGTAAATAATGTATACTCTGCCACAGATCGAGTTCATCGTCAGTGAACACATTTTTTACTGTGTGCATCCACTGTATTAGGTATTATACTAGATGTTAAGTTTACCTTAGTAATTTAAAGACTTGGGGCACCTGGCTGGTTCAGTCAGTAGAGCATGGGACTCTTAATTTCAATATCGTAAGGTCAAGCCCCACGTTGGACATGAAACCCACTTAAGATAAACAAACAAATAAATAAATAAATATCTTAAAACAAAGCAAAACAAAACAAAAAACAAACAAACAAACTCACAATCCCAGACCTCGGACTGGTATGGGAAACCAGCAATAAATTAATAATTAATACTTCAAACTGGAAAAGGGTATCAAAGAGAAAGGAAGTCAATATTAAAAAAGATAGCAAAGGAATGTCATACTAAATATTGCTTCCTTATTTAATTATGAAATAAAAGGTTATTTCAACTGAGTTCAACAAATTCTGAGAAACTACTAAGAGACACTATGTTAGTTAATGAGAGTGAAATGTTTGAAAGAAAAAATATATTACTTGACACCAAAGGAGCTTATTGTCTAGTACTCATAACTACTAAAATGGTTGTTGATGCTCTTGGATTTTCCTAAATAAATGCTTAGCTCATTTACTTAGTCTGAAATGTAATTTTAATATGCTATGAACTGAATTTTTATTGGTAATGCAATTTATCTAGACCAATGTTTTCAAGTGCTTTCAGTATAAAGACCTATACTCAGAATTTATACATATCAAAAGTTTTTACATAAAATCATTCATATTTTCCATAATTTGTCAGAAAAATAGTTCATGGTTACTAGGAATTTAGTAACTCTGTAAGTGAACATTTACTCAAAAGACAGTTTCTAGACATTTTAAATATAGTTGTGTATGTATTTATGATGTGCATTATTTAGTCAAAATAATTCATACATTTGGGAAAGGATCCCTTACAAAACATCAGCTAAATACAGAAGTGGAGCTCTTGGACTATACTTGAACTATCACACTTTTCCATTGCCTCCTGCTAAGACTTAAGGGAAAAGTCAATCCTGTATATCTGTAGAGGGTTCAAAAATGAATAGGGAAGGGGCTCCTGGGTGTCTCAGTGGGTTAAGCCTCTGCCTTTGGCTCAGGTCATGATCTCAGGGTCCTGGGATTGAGACCCCACATTGGGAATCTCTGCTCAGCAGGGAGCCGGCTTCCCCCTCTCTCTCTGTCTGCCTCTTTGCCTACTTGTTCTCTCTCTCTCTGTCAAGTAAATAAATAAATAAAATCTTTTAAAAAAATGAATAGGGGAGAGAAGGATGAATAGGTGGAGAACAGAGAACTTTTAGGCAATGGAACTATTTTTTATGATACTAAATTAGTGGATATATTAATAATAGGGAAGTTTGGGTAGGGGAGGGACTTAGGAGTAATATGGGGACTCTGTATTTTCTGCTCAATTTTGCTATAAACTTAAGCCTTCTCTAAAAATTAAAGTCTATTAAGAAATAAACAAGTGGGGCACTTGGGTGGTTCAGACAGTTAAGTGTCCGCCTTCAGCTCAGGTTATGACCCCCAGGGTCCTGGGATGGAGCTCAATAGGGAACCTGCTTTTCTCTTTCCCTCTGCCTGTTGCTCCCCCTGCTTGCACACTCTCTCTCTGTCAAATAAATAAATAAAATCTTAAAATACATCAAAAATAAATTAAAAAATAAACAAGTAAATGTATAAGGGAAACTACCTACTTCTGTATGTGCATACATGCATATATATGTATACGTAAATGCATATATGTTAAGTGAGACTATGTACATAAGTATATGCGTGTGTGTGTGTATAAATGAGACTACATACATAAGTGGGCATATATATATACACACGTGTATATATATACGTGTGTATATATATATAAAACATGTGAACTTGCCTATGTACCTGCAGTTCATGATACTGTGTGTACATATATTTTCAATGTTCAAAGAGGCTTTTGAGATAAATATCTTTGTCATTTTAGAGACATGCAATCCAATACTTAGAATGTTTAAGTGTTTTCCAAAGTTCACACAACTCTAAGGACCACAGCAAGGACAGCCATAATTTCTTTTATTGACCATTATTTATAATCATATTATTACCTTTCTTTGCCGAATTTATAGCAATACAACTGAAATGTAGGAAGTAAAAGTGGAATGTGATGTGTGTTAAAGGTCTGCTTGTAATTAAAAATGAACAGAGTTAAACTAATGTCACAGTAAAGATGTACTGGCATTGCTGATAAAAGATGTAGCTGACCCAATGCAGTAGCTCAAAACACATGACCAGGACTGAGGAAGAAGAAGGTGAATCACCTTGGAGACATCTTAACATTTGACTTCTTTCATAGTTATTAAATATTTTAAAATTCCATGTGGTGCAGGACCCTAAAAGGATTTGTTCACAGGGACTTAGAAGGTAAAACTTAGTCATATGATTGTAAAATCATGAGGAAAATTCCAATTTAATACTTAGAAATGTGTGATTTTTTTAATGATGTATTTATAATGTTTCTACAGAGTTGGTAGGAATTTGCATTTTTTACTCAGTTTGGGTAGTTCCTCCCAGAATATAGGTTTGATTGAAAGATGGCAGTAAAACAAAAACAAAAACATTTCCAGAGAAAATCAGGAGATGGGAGTGTGTGAATTCTCTGGTAATGTGATATGTCATTAAACCTCAATTACCTCCATATACTACTCACTCATACTGTCTATTATCCCTGCCATGCCAGGCATCCTCTGTCTCCGATTACAATGGTCTAGGTTCACAAGAGGCATTCCCTGCCATAACAAAATTACCTGAGTTCCAGCCCACTGCACAGGCCACATTCTCCAGCTTGCTTCCCCTGTAGGAACTTCCTCTCACGAACTACTCCCATATGTCATGTCCAGTAAAGAGCATCAGTGGTAAGTCTTCTATTACTTTTCTAAACTATTCTCATTTAGTCTGATTAAGTGAGAAATTAAAATATTACCCTTGTTTTTCCAAATTAAAATAATATCAGAGTATATCCTTTTTTCAATATATCTTTAATTATTTAATATATCTTTAAATTAATATATCTTTAATATATCTTTAAATTATTAATGCTGCAAGTAATATTCTTGAATCTATTCCAGGTTAATATACTATTGGCCATACATATCTATAGATAAAGAAATATTTACAATTATATTTTCTTTATTGAAATGAAATGGAGAATTACACTGGTCACTAGGAAAATAATAGGGTCTAAAACTTGCTTATCTTTTATGAGATGTATAGATTGAGAAACACATTTATACTATGTAAGAAAAAGCGGAGCCTTCGATAGCTCAGTTGGTAGAGCAGAGGACTGTATACTATTTAAGAAAGATAGGATATACTTCTAGTTAAGTGCTAGAGTAATTTTTTTTTTTTTGAAGAAAATTTACTTTGAATCTTTCCTAGGAAATCTATACCTGTAGACTTATTTTAAAGAATAAAGTTTGGTAGGGGCACCTGGGTGGCTCAGTGGGCTAAAGCCTCTGCCTTGGCTCAGGGCATGATCTCAGGGTCCTGGAATAGAGCCCCGCATCAGGCTCTCTGCTCAGCAGAAAGTCTGCTTCCCTTCCTCTCTCTCTGCCTGCCTCTCTTCCTACTTGTGATCTCTGTCTGTCAAATAAATAAATAAATAATATTAAAAAAAAAAAAAGAATAAAGTTTGGCAATCATCAAAGCCAATAAATCAGAGCAGAATCTTCAAATTAAAATATCAGACATACCTTTATGACCTATGCAACTTTTGGTGATTAATTAGTTATTTGAGTTTTCATAAGGTTAACGAATGCCTACTTTAATAACACCTTGAGTAATCATAATGGGAATTTTGTTTTTCATGTGGTCCATTTTAACAGAAACCAATTATTGCAGTAAGATCTACTATAGCATGATTATTTTTTTGGAGTGTTTATTAAAGAGGGACTTAATTTGTATTGCTGAATATCACTGGTAGCATTATTTTCATAATTTATTTGGCATATGTTTATATTCTGGGAACTCTTATTTAATTTTTATGAATAGTTGAGATGTACACAGCATCCTTCCCCCTTTCTCTTTCAAAATCTTTGCTACCTTTCATGAATCTGCATCTTACAAGAAATATGCTTTGCCTTTTTCCACAGGTGAAGCATACAGACTAACTTCACCAACCAATCTAGTACACCCCTCTATCATAGGAGTTCACTAAAGGTAACTCTCAGTATGCTGAATTCTAGAAATCTGGTTTTCTCCCTTCCTCTCTACCATGTAGTGTATAGGTATAAAGTCTAGAACAGCTATAACCATATGCTACCAAGCAGAAAGTTAATCTGAGAGGGACAAAGCCAAGAAAATCCATCCGACTCTAATCCTATTTAATGTTAAACCCAGTTTAATTCTTTGAAGTTGTCACATAAGATAGTGATTTTCTTGTAATCATTTACCAATTTGAGTTGGGCTTGCACTTACTTTCAGATGAAGCATATAATGGATAAGAAATTTGTTACCAGGAGTGGAGTTACAAGTAACAGGCTAGAATTCTTTAGAAGTGAGGAAATGTGAAAGACCATTCTCACAGGAGAAGTTGAAAATCCTTCTTTTACAGTTGCACAATGGTTGGTTAAAGTGGTGTTCTTATAATTTGGGCCTCAGGGCATGTGTTTCCAACAAGACAGCCTTAGGCAACTGAAGGGGGAAAGAAAAGAAGGATAATGGATTCTATAGTCTAAAAAGAAAACAATCTTGCTTTGTTGTGCACCACTCAAACCAAAGAGAAAAGAAAACTTGGCCAAGACTGGCTCTTCTGTCTTTAGTCTACAATACAAGTATACTAAATTTAATTTTCAAGGACCATTGCCCACCCCCATGACTGGAAAAGCTGAATTCCCCACAACAAACCAAACAGAAGACTATCAAAAGCAGAGATGAGAGGCACAGTGTGAGGCACAATCTCACAAAAAAGTATAAACAGTCACATTATGGAAATGAAATGAAAATGAAGGTTGAGAAAAGGAGATAAATAAAATACTCACCCACTACACCCATTCTTTCTATTGGCTTCAATAAAGATACTATCTTTATACCTATATATCCTCGTATACTTTAGTATACATACATATCCAAAATAGGGCTCATACAGATGAATGTTTCCCCAATTAAAGATGAAAGCAGCAGTATAATTATAACAGTATTTTTGACAGACCTCTCATAAGACTATCCACCTGATTTTCAAAGTACTTTAGGTTAGTGTATTAAGTTTTTTCTGTGTATAATTAGCTCACCTTCTTTTTATAGCTATAAATCAACTAAGCATTGTTTTTCAAAATGATTTGCAGGTTAAATAATATTTTTCCCAAGTTGCTGAGGATACCAAACTTATAACAAGCTTCATTAAGAATAATTTTTAATAAACATAGCAAAAAAGACTAAGCCTGGTTTCCTTTTACGTAAATATTTAATTTTTTTTGATTGCTAGTTTACAAGTGTTTAAATGGACAAGAATGATTTTACCTCTTCAATAACACTTTTATATTAATTCATGATATTTTGATTCAATATATGGTCATAAATCTCCACACATTACCCATTAATATTTTTAATGGGGCTGTAATAATAACAACACTACATATAAAACACATCATTATTTTGGTGCTTTTACAAATCTTTTCTTCAGTTGTAAGTTCTAAAAAAAACCAAAAGTTTAAAAATTCTAAGAATTAGAGAATACCGAAAACGTAATGAAGTTGAATTCCACCTTTACAATATTTCCATTTTATCCTAAAAGAGAACATTAAAAAATGTGACATTGCTATACCAGACCACCTTGCTAATGGTATAAAAGACTGCCAGGAGCAAGAAATTGTGTCACTGATATGTGGAACTTTTTAGTTATATCTACAAATCATTAGGAAAAATGTTCGAAATAACAAAACAAAATATGGTGGTCATCCCTGAACCGTTTGATGTTGCTTGGTCTATATCAATTTTTTTTCCACTCATAATAAGCATCCTCCCCTCAAGTGCCTTTAAAAAAATACATTACACAGTACAATAACAGAAATCAAAGACAGCACAAATTATTTTGAAGAACAGAAAAATCTGTAGCACACAAAGATATCTTATAGTAAAGGGCAGACTTCTTTGGGGACAGTAATCAATTAGCTTGTAATTCACTATGAAGATTTCTCTTTCCTTTTATGGGGAGAGTCTACTCTATTTGAAGTTGCTACACCATTTTCTGTTCCTTTTCTAGAAGACCTCCCTTTAGTCCGTTTCTTCTTCACAACGGGGGCCTGAAGAGTAGTGTCTTCCTCCATCCACCTCTGAAGCTGGACATTAAATAAATTCCATGTTATGTACGCTTGGATGGTGCAACTGGATGAAAGAACAGCAATTTTAGCTGCCAACACATTTACATTTCCACCAAGAGCATCTGGATTCCGATTCTGCCCTCCGGCCAGGTGAAAGCCAACAGTCACCACAGACACAATTAGAGTCACAAGTCGACCCAAAATAAACACAATTGCCCACAGAGAAAACTCTTTCTGGTATTTTTCATCACTAAAATAACACAGGTCACACATGTGGGAAAGTAACTCAACAAAGTAGTGCATCATCAAAAGAACAAGTCCCAGATGATTCAAGTACAAGAGGTAAGCTCCGGCGATGTGAAAGAGGTGAAGGCCAATGTAGACGAGTTGACGAGGGATGTCTTGCTTTTTGATTCTCTGGAAATAGAGTTCAGGAAAGGCATGAAACCAGTAAGCCAACTGTGATATGTAGAAAAACTTCATTTGGAAGGTCATCATATTATGGGGATGAGCCCTCCATAAGAGAGTTGGGTCTGACAGACAGTTTTCAGAAATGAGAATGAATGTGCCCCAAATACAAGACACCAGGTAGAACACACTAAACTGGCCAGATTCATTAAATTTGCTTTGTTTCGCTTTGGGGAACTGCATTCGCCTGTTAATTTTATCCAACACATACTCCTGAATTGTGGCGTGAATGATGATTGCCACCAGCATGTAGAAGAAAACCGTGGCCAAATCTTTGATGCCATAATAGTAAAGGAACTTTGATTCTGTGGCTCGCTCTGCTGCCGCAGGGAAGGGAACACTGTGCTGAAGAGTAATAAAAACGATAGACGCTTCGGCTGTTCCCTCGAACATAAGCCCCAGCACGAAGAACATCCCCACACAGGCGACGAGGTCCGCATGATTCTGCAGGATGAATTCGTGGCTCAGGACTGGGGGGTTCTTGGTGCTCTTCTTACGAAACGCCATGGCAGCGCTTCCCAGATACTCACCGACGAGCCGCAGCTGCCTCCCCCTGGCTGCTCCTCACAGCGCCGCCGCGGCCGCAGCTCCGGGGGCTTCGCTTCCCATCCCCGAGCCAGTCCCGGGTCGCCGCGGCCGCCCAGAAAAAAAAAAAATCAAAGGCAAGGGCCGAGCCGGACTGAGCATGCGCGCCAGGGGGACGGCGGAGGCAGGGAAGGAAATCGAGTGCCGCGCCCCTGCCCGGCGCCAGGCCCGGGGTTGCGAGCGTGGATCTTGCACGTTGATCGTCGCCTCTTGAAATCCGCTGGCCCCGTCGGGATGCTCCCCAGTTCTTTTTCAGTGGCATCCTCGTCAGTAATCATGACAAGGCAGGCTAGAACTCTGGTTGCTCTTCATCAGAATGGTTATAAAAACAGCATCATCCCCATAATGATGTTAGAAGCAAACTCTCACGGTGCTTAGCGTTTACAGGTGCTGTTTGGAGCACTTTGCTCAGATTTATAAATGCATCCTTTCTGGAAAACCCAATGAGGTCGATACGGAGTGGTAATATCTTTTTTTTCCCCCTTACTTTTTACTTTTTTTTTTTTTTTTTTTTTGCAGATGAGAAACTGAGGTACCAAGAGGTTAAGGAAGATATGCCCAAGATCACACAACTAGTAAATGTCAAAAGCAAGATTTGAATCCAGTCTGGATTCAGAGCATGTGCTCTTCACTGTTGTACTGTATCGCCCCTTACTGTAAATCCTTCACACGTAGAAATAGTTCCCTACAGCAACAACGAAACACTGTAAAAAAAGAATAGTTGCCGTGTTATCAATAACAATAACAGTGGCATTAATTGCATTTATTATATCCTTTAAGGGTGAGTGGTGGTTAGATGGGGAGAACTATTTATCAGTTCATAGGAAGGTATTTTGGCTATAAAGCCCAAAATTGATTTTCCTTACTCTAGCAGATAAGAACCTCTTGTTTCATTTTATGATGGTTGCATATAAATTTGCTAAAATACATATATTGAAAAACAGCTCCTTTTGTAAATGCTAATGCCTTGCTCTATTCGAATTTCATGTGAGTCTAAATTTCTCTTAGGATCTGGAGCAAATTTCTTGTTTCTTCTGGGTCTCATGAGATCATAATCATTACTGATAGTTAAAGTTTGAAGTTTGGAATATACATTTCAAAATAAAAGTGCTACATGGTTTAAATAATAAAGCACACATTAAATTTAGAATGGCCAATTACCTTTTATCACTGTTACTCTGCATGTTGTGCACTAACAAAAGATGCAGTCCAAATGGTGTAATTACTTTTAAGATATTGAACAAAATAATCTGATCAATGTGTGCCTGCAATTTCTAGAACAGTCAAACAATTGCATATGGAATTTGTTGTAGACAATGTTCCTGAGTTAGGGAAAGTACTACATATTTTACCATAGTAAGACTTCTCTATTTGGTTTTCATAGCTGTTAGTCAGCTGTTGGCTCTGACAGCTCTATTAGGAATGCTATTTGGGGTTAACTAAATCAGTGAAGAATTACAAATAGAGGTGCAAAAATTAGGACACCAAGAAATGAAAAAAAAAAAAAAATCAAACCTGTTAAAAGTAGTTGGGGAGGGGGAAAAGGTGAAAGTAAAGAGCAGTGTCTTGTGGAAATTATCAAGAGTTTACTCAGGAAAATGTACATCTACCTTTTTGTAACTTATTATTTTAAATAGAGAATTTATCAGTCTTTCTATAGGAACACACAATGGCTTTGATCACTTTGTGGCATACTAACTAAATATAAAAAAACACTTGCGCAATCTGTGAGCTGAACTTCTTTTTTTTTTTTTTTTTTAAAAGATTTATTTATTTATTTGACAGAGATTACAAGTAGGCAGAGAGGCAGGCAGAGAGAGAGAGAGGAGGAAGCAGGCTCCCTGCTGAGCAGAGAGCCCGATGCGGGACTCGATCCCAGGACCCTGAGATCATGACCTGAGCCGAAGGCAGCGGCTTAACCCACTGAGCCACCCAGGCGCCCCTGAACTTCTGATTATATTTCTGTTTGGCATTATTTTTGACAGGCTTTCCAGCTCTACCTTTGCAAGTGTGATAGATGTTGCCCTCAGAAAAGGTACACATCAAAGTGAAGAGCACTAATACTTATGCATAGATGTGAAATGTTATTTTATTATTGAAAGGGAGAAAGACAATTATGAGTTAGCTAAAATTGTCTCTTAACTTTACAAATTCTTCCCCTCTAGCTCTTCCCTTGGTTTTTAAGTAGAGAAACTTCTTTAGCCATACATCTTTCCTTTCTTTGAGTTTGTAATACCAAATGATATTCTGCAGTTTAAATTTTCAATTTAAGCTTTACATTAAATGTAGTCCAAGGGCAGGGCTTGAGTTTTAGATTTCACATTAATATCTTTATAAAAATATAAATATGTCAGACTTCTAAAATTATTGAAATCTATAAGGGTATTGTAGTAATATATAATATGATGTTTGTTTCCAGTAGTTTTATTGGCACTTTTCTTTGACAGAGAATAAAGCATGTATAACAATATTTTCAAAAATTTTGGTATCAGTCTATTGGTTATATAATTCCATGTATTTACGGGGTGGGTATTCCTCCTTTACGCAGACCTCTGTGCCTATGGTAGATAATTATTAAATTCAAATGGAGACTTCTACTTTCAGTCATGAGAGAATAACTGAAAGAACTTACACTCCTACTGTAAATAATTGGCAAACTGGACTAATTATATGAAATAACTTGTTTTCATATATTTGAGAACATAAGACTATCATCTCTGACAGAGAGGAGAGAAGTGAGGTGAGCCCCACAATTGCCCTGAATATCTGCCTGGAAGTATTTCCCAGTCCACTGTGCAAGGGTCACCAGCTAGACCTCAAGATCAGACTTTTACTGCCCACCTTCATATAGTCTCCAATGTTTGTCCCACATTTTTCCTTAAGCTCTTCTTTCCACCTATCTCTTAAATCAGGCAAATGGAAACTGAAACCATCACCTGAGTGATAGCGACTGCCCTGACAAGACCTCCAGTCTGCCCAGACCACCCAGACTAATTTGAGTGTCATCCCCCATTTGTGTAGATGCACAGGATCCATGGAGTAACTTCCAGAATGGTCAACAACTACCTTTACCTCATTGTAATGCTAAAATCTCCACCCATGGAGGAGCACAAGCCTCATTTACATAACATACAATATATGCATATGGAATGTTTCCTTAAGGTGCATGTGGGAACTTAAGCCCACCTAGACATCAAAGAACAAGGATTCCCTATATAACTATTCCTCCTTATCCTAAACAAAAGGAAGCCATCCACCTTAGTTCAGGGAGTCACAGCTTTGGAAGTTATTCTCTTGATCTCCTTATTTCTTGCAAACCAAAGTTTTCTTCGTGGGACCCCTGTGTGGTTCAATTGGTTAAGTGTCTGCCTTCAGCTCAGGTCATGATTTCAGTGTCCTGGGAACCTGTCCCACATCAGCCTCCTTGCTCTGTTGGGAGCCTGCAGCTCCCCCTGCTTGTGCATGTGTGCTTGCTCTCTCTCTCTCTCTCTCTCTCTCTGACAAATGAAAAAATAAAACTAAAAAGAAAAAGAGAAAAATAATGTTTTCTTTGTGAGACCTGATGAAGTTTCTGACTCACCAAGGAGAAAACTCACACTGATTTGCTTTTACAGGGAGGGGAAACCCTAAGAAGAGGCTGGAAACCTTGCTGAATTGAGGAGAGACTGGAGTTAGAAGATGCTGAAGCCACTGTTATTTGCTAGGCATTACAACTGCAGAAAAAGGTGATTAACATGGTTCGGAAAACTGCAAAAGTCTTCTCTAGACACTGGTTAAAATACTTGAGGCCAATCAAAGAACGATGGAGGAAATGTAAATGTTTCCAAGAATCCCTACAGGATTAGGGGACATTCAAGTTTGGAACAGTTAGAAATCAGAATTCTCTGGGGATAGTCGTGAAACTCTACTTTAGAGACCGAAGAAAAGTAAAGCTAAACTTGCCCTAGGAAAAAAGTTAATTCACATTTGTCCACATAAAGTTTTCAAGAATCCTTGAAAGGATCAAGGTGCCCTACAAGGAACTTTATAGTCAGCTAGAAAAATCCAGTCCTCAACAATGGGAAATTCACATTGTTTAGCATCTAATAAAAATTATGAGGCAAAGGCTGGGTTCATCTGGAACTATTTATCAGAATGCTTATATGTGGTCTCTCCAGTTGGTAGTGTCATAGAGTAGTGGCTTTAGGTCCTAAGAATGAGTTTTCTTGTGAAACACACAGGAATTTTATGGCCCTTTGGGACCTAGCATTGGAAGTTATGTCCTGTCACTTTTCTGGTCAAAGTGGGGACAAAACTTTCAAGCTCAAGATGGAGCAGGTATAAGGGGAGGGGGAGGAAGCAGAGACATCCTTTGCATAAGAAGGGTACTACAGTATTTGTAGGTAATTTTTAGGTAGCCACATTCTTTCCTTTGATAACAAATGTTTCCTTTCACATGAAATATACACTGTTTCTTCCAGATGCAAACAAAAGTTTCACCTCAATAGAGCAACAGTCTTGAGTTTGTTAGGAATGAAAGTTAAATTAGATCCAGGCACTGAAGGGTTCCTTGGGCTCCTTTCTTTTTTTTTAAGATTTTATTTATTTGTCAGAGAGAGAGAGGGAGAGAGAGCAAGCACAGGCAGACAGAATGGCAGGCAGAGACAGAGGGGGAAGCAGACTCCCCGCCGAGCAAGGAGCCCGATGTGGGACTCGATCCCAGGACACCAGGATCATGACCCGAGCCAAAGGCAGTGGCTCAAACAACTGAGCCACCCAGGCGACCCTTGGGCTCCTTTCTTTGTTGCATTTATTCTTGATCTGAAGACATGTGAACTAAAGAAAAAAGATTTCTGACTCCCACACACCAAAGGCATAGGAAACATGCAATAATCACTTCCATTCAAGAAGTGGGCAAGTGGGATGCACACTGCATTGAATGGTCAAAATTAATTATGATATCTATCCCTAAATTTCCTAAATCTTTGACCTGAACCCAGTCTTCCTCCCTGGGAAGTGGTAGATTATACATATCTGTATATATTTATATTTCTGCCCTTCAAAAACATAAATTTCAACTTGATTTTTTGTTAGTTTGCATATTTTAAAAGATAAAAGACCCTAGAAGCTAAATATATAATGTTAATTTGTTCATGTTATTTTTGTCTTTGCAGTGTAATTGTCAATTAGACTATTAATTACAGAACATCAACTGTACTATGGTACTTCAAAGAATTAACAGTCCATAAACAACTCTTCAGTAGAACCAAGAGAGAAATGGTGTAACCGTTACAGAGAGCACCATTGAGAATGCCACATATTGGACAAAGTGTCTTTTAAAATCCTATATTGATTTTGTTATGAGAAACATTTTTTAAAAGGTGGAAAGCCCCACTACAATTAGGTACTGTATCTTAAATCAATATGATAATTAGTCCTTTTCATTAGGTATGCAATATAACATTTTGATGTCAGTATTTTGTAACTTATCACTTACATAAATAGCTTAGCTAAAAGCATCTTTTCAACTATTTATGTGTCTTTTTGAAATGTAATTTTCCGAAGGAGATTAACTGATATTGTGAACTTTGATAATACATGAAGTACGTTAGGAACTTTATGGTATAGACATTGCTAATGACTCTCAGTCTGTTAAGGCTCCGACTCTTGATTTCAGTTCAGGTCATGATCTCATGGTACTGAGATTAAGCCCCAGGTAGGGCTCCACGCTGGGCATGGAACCTGCTTAAGATTCTCTCTCTCCCTCTGCCCCTCCTGTGCTCTCTCTTTCTCTCTCAAAGAAAGAAATAAATAAAATATCTAATATAGATAATGACTCATCTTTTAATATTTTTCTCTTGCAAAGAAAAAATATTTTTATAGCTCTATACTACAAAACTTTTAATCATGCAAATTTGAATAACTCGAGTAAATGAAATAAACATTCAGATGCTAGAATTTAATAACATTTAAAGAAGCAATATACTGGAAAATAACTGCTTCAAAAAATCACACCCAAGTCACTTTAAATCAATGTTTGTAATTAGCATAATAAATAGTCATAATTAACCGAGATCACCAAATTCTTAGCTACATTAAGCAAAGCATAATACAGTTTAGCTTGGGCGTGAAATTACAAAGGCTCCTGAGTTTTGACTGATTCAGTCTTGAGTAATTCAATTAAAGAGATTGTTATTATATTTAAGTCATTTATATTAACTGGTAAGACATGAAAACACAGGCTTAAAAAAAAAAGACACATTCTGGAATATGATTGAATATTGAACAGAGAAGGAAAAACCTCAATGCTTATCATTTCTAAATTCTAAAATTTATTTTTACAAATGTATTTATTAGTTACCAAAAAGCAAAAATAATTTGAAGCTCTGTCTAAGGATAAACTCCTGAAACAGATTAATAAAGGCAATCTCTCATTAAAATAGAATGATAAAAATTAAAATCAATATGTAGTAATTGGTTTTGTCAACCTTCATTTAACAAAATAACTTTGAACTTACCTTAATGGACCTTACTGGAAGATTTAGAGGTCAAAAATATTATATATATAATTTGCAGATAGCTAGTGAAAAACTGCTAGGCAGAGAAGATGGATAAGACAATGAAATCGAATGCAGAATGTTCATGGCTGCTCTAGACAGAGTGGGAGGAAGACAGGGGAAAATCTCTTTGAATAGGATGCATTTGCATGCAGATTTGTATGAAATTGGAGAGAACCATGAGTGTATCTAGAGAATGTCCTATGACATAGCAAGTCCAAATGCTTTGAGACGAATGGAAGAACAATTGTTCTGTGAACAACAGAGGCCAGAATAACAAGAGTGGAGTGAGAGGGATGACAGAAGGAAAAGGATTAGGGGACACACCATTTAATGTCTTATAGACCACGGTAAGGACTTTGAAATTCAGTCTAAGATCAATAGGAAGGCTGTTTGAGTATTGTTTAAAGGGGCACTTTGGCTTTGACATGAAATAATTATTTGTGGAAGAGACAAAAGTACAAAATGTCACTGCAATTTGTAAACATTGTAATTGAACTAGTGTATTTCATGACTTTTCTTTTCCCTTTTTAAATACTTAAATTTGTCTTAAATACACATTAATACTTAATACTTAAAAATAATAAATACTTAAATTTGTTCTAAGTACTTAAGACATAAGTATTAATAAACATTTATTAATACTTAAATGTGGGTGTTGCCTATGAAGTAATTAAATTGATAGGGGATATTTCTGTGATCTTAGTATTCCCATGATCCTAATTTGTTTTAACTCATTTGGTTATTTAAAGCATATGACATGGAATATAATAGAAAACCCACCTTATAGGATTTTCTATATTTAGAAAACAGTGCTGCTATTATCATATCTATGTTTTTGGTAGGAATGTCCAATTGACCTGTGGGCATTTGCTAGATAACTTCTTCAAAAACTCTACTTTTTCCTGATAGAACCAATCTCTCTCCAATTATTTCTGGGGGTTTCCAAAATGTCTTCACTCTCTAGGCTTTTGTATTTAAAATGAACTCAAAATTAAAAGTGACATGAAAAGTAAATCATTATTTTAGCATTATTGTTGAAATTTTATTTTGATGTTAATATAAATGGAAAATTCCATATTTTTTTAACTGTTTTATAAACTTTCTGACCAGAGTTAATCAAACTTCAATAAACCAACCACCCATGCAGGTAAACACATTGCTTTATTATTCATTGTAAATGCCACTTTTTTTCTATTACTGCAGGAAAGAAATGATTCTTAGAGGGGCACCTGGGTGACTCAGGTCATGATCCCAGTGTCCTGGATAGAGCCCTGAGGTGGGTTCTCTGCTCAGAAGGAAGTCTGCTTCTTCCTCTCTCTCTCTGTGCCAGCCCCACCCCGCTTGTGCACACACTCTCTCTCTCAAATAATTAAATAAATTATCTTTTAAAAAGATATATTAAGTGAAATTGAGTAATATGAAGAAAATAAAAATGGAGACATGGAATGTGGTACTCTGCTCAGTGGGGGAGCCTGCTTTCCCTCCTCCTTCAGCCTGCCACTCCTCTGCTTGTACTCTCTCTGTCAAATAAATAAGAAAGAAAGAAAGAAAGAAAGAAAGAAAGAAAGAAAGAAAGGATTCATAGAGTTACTTAAAGCTTTTACAGATTTTCCTTCAGATTTTATGATGTTGACCTAAGGGTCATAAAACACTAGAGTAATTGAAGAATTTTTCTGAGGTGACTATCCTTTGAAGTTTTGTGTTTTTATTTGTTTATTTGTTTTTACTTCTATCCTATTTGTATTGTGATCCTTTAAACTATGCTTCAAAATATATGCTAATAGAGACTAATATTTCTTTATATATGGTTAATTTATATGATTAACTTAGATATGCTAAGTCTGGTAATAAAACATTTCTTCCTACTTGTTTTAATGTGAATAACAATTTTTAGGAATATCTAAAAATTATAATTGCTCAAACAATAGTAGGAAATTTTAAATGGACTGGTATACTGTTTTTCCACTTGATGAGGACTTTTTCATTCAGTAAGAGTCTTATTATTGTCAACTCTCATTCTTCTGCTTAATGTTCATGGACTGTTATTGAATTTCCCCCTCTAAAATCTCTATTATATGAGGTTAAAAAAAACTCATTTAGAAAAAGCTTTCTCATGGAAATGACCCAATACTTGTAAGCAAAAAAAGGGGTTATTAATGAGCTTGATTGGTAATATATATATATATATATATATATAAATTTATATATTCTGAAGTTTTGAGAGTTCATTAAGTCATGATATAAAATTGATTCCTGTCACCAACCAATATGGCAAAATTCATTGCATCTGATCTCTCCACAAAAACTTCTCAGACATATTTCCTCAAGATTTAGATTTCCTAGTTTCATGTGCTTATTCTCTCCAATGAATGTGCAAGCAGTTAGTGATCTAGCATAACTATCCCCAGCTGAGCTTCAGGGAAGCTTTGGTACATTTGCTATATATAGATAGAAGGTAATGGGAGGCATCATTTATCTAGAGATTACTCTGGCCTCCTGCTCTGCTCACTTCTTTACATACAGTAGACCTCATTTAATTCCCGTAAGAATTCTTTAACTTAGGTACCATTTCCTCCACGTTAAAGATGAGGAAACCAAACGGAAGCTCCTGGGGGATCACAAACTGCCAGAGTGAAAGAGAAGTAGCAGAGCAGGAACCCAGCTTGGGCAGTCTCACTCAGGATAGAGCATCTTGTTACCGTAATACCAGTCAGCCCGCCACTAACTCTATGAAAAGGACTTCACCTGGGAGAGGACAAGTGATGGGTATCAGAGTTTAAGGTTATTTGGGGTTAAACGACTTTAGGGTTACTGGGGAGAAAGGAAGGACACACTTGCTCCTGCACCATCAGGAGGAGCCCACGCCAAATTATGGGCAGAGTTGGGTCTTCCTTTGTGGCATCCTCTGTGTTGTGTGAACATAAGACAAAGCTGGAAGGGGATCAGAGGGGGAGAAGGCTGATTTCCCTTGGCCTCTGGGATCCAGATGGCTGGGGCGGAGTGCAGGGAGAACATGCGCAGTGTGACTGCGGCAGCTGCTCGGGCTACTCCTGCTCACTGCCCACTCCAGATACGGCCCCCGTTTGGGCCCTTCTGAGCACATAGCTCACACTGGTGCCAACTTCAGCTTCCCACCAGCCCCAATTTGCCCCTGCAAAGCACATCTGGTAGTTTTTAACTATTGACAACAGCAGGGACATGTAGTTGGATGTGAGTTTCTTAGTTTTTATTTACTTATACGATTTAAGAAAAAGTTTATGATTTATGGACTGTATGAATCTGGTTTGCCTTGAGGTACCATATTCTTACATGAATTGAATATGTTTCAAGTAATTTTAATTCATGAATAATGTGTATTATGAGCATATTTACAGTCAAAGCCTTGAAATCTTACATGCTAAAATGCCTTAACTTTAAGAAAATATAGACAAAATTCTAGAAAAGCAAATAATCATGGGACCAAACTGCAACTCAACAGTGACTAAGATAGAGTCAGAGACGAGAGAGAATGATTGGAAATGACAGGTGCACAATGCCATAGCAATAAACAACACAGAAATTGTGTGAGCACTGCAGTAAGTCTGCATAACATTATCTCTTGAATACTGATCTGTAAGGTGGGGAAATTCTTTCCATATTCAAAAGTGATATTTCCCTTTATGTTTAAGCTTTTGAATGTCTAGAAATAATTGTTGGAATAGATTATTGACAGACTCTATACTCCATCAAAGGCAACAACTGTATCAAATCATAGTTTTATTAATCTTGGTATCCCCTTTGCATTGAATAGTGCCTGGCACAAAGTCTTAGTACACGTTGTTGAGTAAATGATTTAGAAACTGAGAAGTGGTCTGTCTGAGGAGAATGAGATTTACAACTGTCTTTATAATGAACTATGTGAATAAATAAATTAAATTGATTGGCACTGTATTAATTGCCTAAACAGGCAAAAACAGAACAAGCCAGACTCAGTATCATTATAGTAGCACTATTATAGATTGGTCAGAATATTAGAAAGATGGTCTTCCAGTCAAAACCTCCACTTCACGTCTAAATCTTCTCCATAGCTCCTGTTGTTAAGAAATGAGTTTTGTTGGAGTAACTTCCAAGTTAAGGAAATCATCCCTTTAATTGGCAGCTCATTACATTTCAAAGAGTTTTCATAATTTTGAAATTTCTTCACAATGTATCAAAATTACCCTGCTAAAATTTACATTCTCCTAGGCATTTTAATTTTTTTAAGATTTTATTTATTTATTTGTCAGAGAGAGAGGGCACGCACAATCAGAGAAAGAAGCAGGCTCCCTGCTGAGCAGAGAGCTTGATGCAGGGCTTGATCCCAGGACGCTGAGATCATGACCTGAACCAAAGGCAGACATTTAACTGACTGAGCCACCCAGGTGTCCCTCTGTCAAGCATTTTGGTACATGTTAAAATATGTGTATATATGTGTGTCTATATGTATATATATAGACACACATATGTTTTTAAGAATGGAATTTGAATCTTTCGAATTCTGCTCAACTGTAATATTATAAAGTAAGCATTTCTCTGTGATATAACTTTTAAAAACACAATCTTGTTGGAGAAATAACCTATAATATTACTGTATAATTCCCATATTATTTAATGTTTACTTTCATACATTCCATTAGAATAACCAGTAGTCAAAACCAATGTATGTATAAAGTTTTTCCATTTGAATTATTTTTTAAATGTTTATAAAATATTTTGAACACACAAATAAGGGTAGAAAATATAATATGAAGAATATTTATACTCCTAATGCACAAATTAATTTTTTAACATTCTTATATATTTGTGATCTTTTTCTATTAAGGAGCTATGACATTATGAACTCTGTTTAAACCCTTTCTAGGGGCACCTGGGTAGTTCAGTTAGTTAAGTGTTTGCCTTTGGCTTAGGTTATGATTCGAAGATTCCAAGATTGTAAGGTCCTGGGATTGAGCCCTGAGTCAGGCCCCCTGCTAAGTGGAAGTCTGCTTCTCTGTCTCACTCTGTCCCTCCTCCCAGCTCATGTTCTCTCCCTCTCTCGCTCTGCTCTCTCGCAAATAAATAAATGAAATATAAATAAATAAATAAACCCTTTCTACTGTAATCAATGAATAATATTTTTGATCTTTAAAGTGTTACATATAGCATTATAGTATATATTATTACACATTTTTTTATTTACTCAACATTCATTTATAGAAATAAACATTTCTGTCCACTTCTTTCTCATTTTTAACTACTAAATGGAACGTGAGTGAGAAGAAGCCATTCCTCCCTGAAGAATACAGCACTCAGGCAGAGTGACAGCAAATGTGGACCTACCAGCGGACTCCAGGTTCCAGCGCTTCTTCCAGACTACTGGTCCCACTGATCAGTGGGCTTTCCCTAAATGCGCCACTGTAATTTTCTTAGTGGTGGCAGCTTCTATACACTTGTCCCTGAATTCTCCCTTTCTGATCCACTTTGACAGTCAGACATGGAAAGCATCTGGAATTTTCCTGCAAACACCAACCAGCTTCCACAAATGCCTCAGCTTATCATGGCTCATGAATTTCTCTGATCCTCCAAATCTCTTAAATTACTCAGATCTTCCTTTCCACAGTACATCCTATATATATGTGAACTCTAATTTATATTGTAAATCATCCATTTCCACAAAACATTTGCTGTTTTCCTAAGTAAACCTCATTTATGGCTGATGATGTATCATCAATGTCTAGAAATAATTGTTGAATAGATTATTGACAGACTCTATACTCCATCAAAGGCAACAACTGTATCAAGTCATAGTTTTATTAATCTTTGTATCCCCTTTGCATTGAATAGTGCCTGGCACAAAGTCTTTAGTACACGTACATGTATCATCATGTGATTTTCTATGCTGTCCCAGCATAGTTGCTATAAATAAGCATAAATCTATGATAAACAGATTTTTTTTGCAATCAACCCTAAGAAAAGGTTAATTAAAATTATAATTCAGATAAATACATTAACATTTATTTTTTTACTTTTAGTAAGTCTAAAAATTATTGAAAAGCAACAAATTCCTAACTTCTCTTTATGACTCTTCCTATTATTCGAAGTGTCTTATTCAGTGATTTTATGACCCTAATTAATAACATTATCTAGCAGATTACATATTCATTATATGGACATATAATCACAGATACTACTCTAACTACTGATCTGACACATCACTCAACTCTCTGAATCACTTAAAAAAGTAAAATGTCCTTTTTAACTACAAAGTCCAACAATGGTCCTTTAAAAGATATTGTAACGTTGATCATTCAAGAATCCAATTTATAGTTTTTAATTGATATATAATTCACCTAATATAAAATTCACCCTGGTAGTAACATAAGTATGTTCACAAAGTAAGTATATTCAGAGATGTGCAAACATCATCACCAACAAATCTTTCATCCCTGTCCTAAAACAATTCATACTCACGGCAGTCTCTCATCATTCCCCCTTCTCAGCAGCCCCCGCTAACCACCTATATTTATCCACCTACTTTATATTTTTAGTTTATTTAAAAAAATTATGCATGCATCTTTATTTTAACTATTTTTATTTTTATAGAATTCTTTATTCTGAACATTTCATATAAGTGGAATCATTCAACATATGACTTTTTGTGTCTAGCTTCTTTCACTAAAACAAGCTACTGCATGTTTAAAATATTTTATACTAGAACGTTTTACACATTTCCCAGAGGTAACTGAGGAAACAACAAATGGAAGTTTCTGCACTGTAAAAATGTCATTTATATCTTAAGTTGCTACATTTTGGTATTTAGTTGTCTTAATGACAAAGGGAAGAAAATAATCCAATAATGATCCTCAATATAGAGAGATTAGACATATGATAATACAATGTAGATTAGATAATAGGTCAAAGTATGGAGAAACTAGTAAGAATTTAACAGCTTTGCCTCAGAAAATAAAGCCCTGGATAGTGACATCTGTATATTTATACTGATGCCATCATCAGTGGGTTGGGTTTATTAAAAAACAGCCACAGATATATGCAGCTCCTCTCCTCAAAGGGCAGTATTGATTTAGTCCCTTCACTCTAGACTTGCTTTGCAATTTGCTTTGGTGAATAGAATGCAATACAAGGGATGCTGTACAAATTTTGGTCTTGGAGGAGATTGCCATAGCTTTCTTTTATCATGAAAAGAAATGATTTGAATATGTTAAAATCTGTTCAAGTTTGTTATATATGGATTATTTGATGTCTACAAACTATGGTGGAAAATTAAACTTACGTTGATCTTTATCAATTTGTTTAAAACCTTTGTCGCTAACATGGCCATTGACATCACACATCATTTCATTATTGCCTAGTTCTGTTCGATCAAAGCAATTCTCATGGCATTATAGTGACATGGAGTATTCTAAGTTTCTGGTTAAAACAGAGGGTATGAAAAAAACAGTTTGGGTAGACTGAATACAAAAGTGAAGTTTGGGGGCACCTGGGTGGCTCAGTGGGTTAAAGCCTCTGCCTTCGGCTCAGGTCATGATCCCAGAGTCCTGGGATCGAGCCCCGCATCGGGCTCTCTGCTCAGTGCAGAGCCTGCTTCTCTCTCTCTCTCTGCCTGCTTCTCTGCCTACTTGTGATCTCTGTCTGTCAAATAAATAAATAAATAAAATCTTTAAAAAAAAAAAAGTGAAGTTTGAAGCCTAATCTAGAGAAGAAGGTTCTCTTTTATATGGTGGTTCTAGAAACAATTAATTACCAATCTTCACATTTTTTCTCTATTGATTTAGCCGTGGATAGTAATTACTTTTAATTTTTTTAACTTGTCTCAAATGCAATAGCATGAAGGACAAATACTCTGAAAACCTAAGTCTACAGCATGTTGGGGAGGACCAAGAAGGCTGTGCACCAGTTATTCTGACAAGAAAAAAGGCTTGTGTGTGTGTGTGTGTGTGTGTGTGTGTTTTAATTTGTCAGACAGAGCGGCAGGCAGAGGCAGAGGGAGAAGCAGGCTCACCGCCAAGCAAAGAGCCCAATGTGGGACTTGATCCCAGGACGACGTGGAATCATGACCTGAGCTGACGGCAGCTGCTTAACCAACTGAGCCACCCAGGCATCCCAAGAAAAAGGGTTTTTAATATCCTTAACATATCAGCTTACTCACAAACCCCCTTCTACAGAATGCATCAATCAGTGGATATCACTTTTGTAGGAGTCATGATTTGTATTCCTCAGCTCTTTTACTTCCCAGCCCTCCAATAGGTTCCGTGATAGCCTACCACTGCAAGAGAGCAGAAATCCATTCCCTGTATCTGTTAGGCTGGCTCACCACAATTTGATATTAATGTCTTTCTTTTACTTGCCACAAAGTTATTGATAATGTTACAAAATGGACAACTGCATCTTTTCAGGCAATCTGATAATTAAACAATAGGGAAAAAACCTACCTCCTAAAAGCAAAGTAGACATATTTTACAATAAAAGCCCTAAGGCTAAGAGAAATCCTTATTTTCTCTGTTACAAAACCTATATTTTGCAAATAATGCAACTAAAGTTGCTCTAGTTTATGCTATATCTTTTTGTGATTCTTATCCTACAATAATTCATGGTTTTAAGTGAAAGTGAAATTATTTCTGGCTTCACAAATACAAGCTGTTTGTTTTTCAGTGCTAATTCATCTTTTACCCAATGTATTCTTACTTACCAGGTAGTTAAATTGCAACAAATTTTAGATAACAAATAATGAGTCATCGTATATTTTATTTTGCATGTTAAGATTGATTAAGCATTTTTCTTTGATAATATTCCAGGACACAATTTATTTTGAAGGAGAATAACTGTTTTTTAAAGGAACATATTTAAATACTAAGTAATTTCTGAGACACATAGTGTGATAAACATGCACAACATAATGTTAGAAAATTCAGGGTCATTAATATTGTAATAATATAAGGAAGAAGTCTGTCAATAGATACAACACTCGAGTCACTCAGCATGGGGTCACAGTAAGGGTTCCAACTGTATGAAGGAGAAAGACAATATAGAGGCCAGTGTGACCATGACAAGCTGCAGAGATATCACAAGTTCGCTCAACTGCCAACTGCCAGCAGATATACAAATAAAGTCCCAGTTGGCCTGAAAATGATAGCGAATGTCCCCTCTTCTGAGATGCTTGAGGATTCCTCATACATTTGGGGTACATTTGAAGTATATGCTAACAAATTCAGACTACACCTATGTATAGTTACTTTTATAGAGTAGCTGTAATGATATACAGAATTTTTAAAAATTCCCACCTTTTTCCAAAACCCTAAGTGGATATTGTGTCCCATAATTATAATTGCCTATATGAACCAGAACCCTACACCCACCTGGCATGATTCAGTTCCTCAAATTGCCCCCACACTTCCCTCTCAAGTGTGGACCTTTCCTTTGCAATAAAACCTCTTCTGATTGACTCATCCTTGAATTCTTTTTTGCAATAAAGTCAAGAACCTGGCACAGACTGATGGTTAAGTTCTCAATGAGAGAGAACTCCCCAAGTCTCTGGTATCACCATGACCTCAGTTTAATCATTAGAAAAATAATGAGAGAGGGGTGCCTGGTGGTTCAGTCAGCTTAGTATCCAACTCTTGATTTTGGTTCAGGTCCTGATGTCAGGGTCCTGAGATCGAGGCCTGCGTTGGATTCCTCACATAGTAGGGAGTCTGCTTGTCTCCTTCTCCCTCTGCCCCTCTGCCTGCTCGCTCACTCACTCTCTCTCAAATAAATAAATAAGTCCTTAAAAAGAAAAGGAAATAATAAGACAAACACTAATAGAGGGAAATTTATTACATACCCATACCTGAGCACAAGTCCTCAAAACCCTCAAGGTCATCAAAATCAGGGAAGTCTGAGACACATTTATAGCCCAGAGGAGTCTAAGAAGGTATGATGTATCACATTAAGATATCCCCTGGTTTTTGAAAGTTCATATTATGCCATTTCTTTTTCTTTCTTTCTTTTTTTTTTTTTTTTTTAGAGACCTACATTTGTACCTGTTATCTAGAAAAAAAAAAAAAATCCAAAGAGGATTTTTACTTTTTTTGAAAAAAGACAAAAAGCAAAAATAGTATTTAAGGTTTGTTTTATAGCAAGCTGTTACAAAAGCAGTACATACCATCTATGAGCACCAAGAATGGCTCTACCATGTTCCTTCCTCTGGAAAGATACTCAGCATCTCAGCATCAAGCCACCATAGCTTTGAACTGTGCCTGTGGGCACTATGCTTAATCTCCATTTACATTGTGCATCCCTTAGCAAGATGTGTCCTGAGTTATCAGAAGACCTAAGAGGTTATTTTGGGGGTCTGGGAATGCTCAAAACTGTCTCTACAAAAATTAATGGCAATTGCTTCTTCATTTTATGCCATTTTGGCTTAAGCAAGGTTTCATAGGGATGCTCTACTTTTGGATGGCAAGGCAACCTGTATAAGTAGAACAGTAAAAGATCCTTTCATGGAAACTAAGACAATCTAAATAAAGCATGAACTTTAGTTAATAATATTCTTTCACTATTGGTTCATTAGTTGTGATAAATGTAACACTGGAACATAGGATAGAGGGTATGCTAGAAAAATCTCTGTAGTATCCTGACAACTTTTCTGCTAATGTAAATATATTCTTACATAAGAAAACCTGTTAAAAACTGTACTGATGTTGACCCAAGTGTATAGGTCTAGAATTTACTGAGGTCTAGAATGAGCATGAGTTGGGGAACCGAGTTAAGATGGGGTCTCTCTGGATCAGGCTGGGCCCTAACTCCAATCACCTGTCCCCAAAGAAGAAGTGACACAGACACATGAAAATACATCTATACATGGATGTAAAGGCCATGTAAAGAAGGAACAGAGATTGGACTGATGCATCTACAAACCAAGGGCTCTCTAGAAATCACCAAAAGCTACAAGAGGCATGAAAGGATTATTCCCCTGAGCCTTGGGAAGGAGAACGTATGCCCTGTTGACACTGTGATTTCAGAAATCTACCCTCCAGACCTGAGAGAATAAATTTCTCTCATTTTAAGCCACTTAGTTTATATTAGTTTGTTATGTCAGCCTAAGAAACTAATACATATGTTTACAGGTTTGTAAAAACAAAACAAAACAAAACAAAAGCAAAGACTAATAATGCATAAAAAATTTACTAGTAGGTCCTTTAGGCAAAGATTGTGCATTCTTACTTTAGAGGCTTACTTTAAAACTATTATGGGTGTGCCTAAGATGGTGTTCAGTCTTGGGGTAATTTGCCCTTACTAATGTTTGACCTTTCTAGGCTCTCCTTTCAAAGCCCCAGGTGATGAATGAGCACTTTCTGTTCCAGCTAGTAAAACAACTGTCTATCACTGTGAGTTTCTTTGCACAGCCTCACGGAATGTTACCTGATGCCCATGAGGCTGGTTTAGTATTCTGCTGACTCAGTGAGGTCCCCATTTATGTTTTTAACATTGTTTCTTTCTCTCTGGAGCTCCACTTTGCAACTGAGTGGAGGCTGGTGGCTGTGCCACCTCAGCCTCCCTGAATTCTTACCATCTCAACTTAAGGGGGTTCACCATGCTCTGGTTGGGATCCCCAGCCCTGCTCCCTGGCATGGTTGTGTTATCAGGCAAGATGAAGTAAGTAAAGCTCACAACACTTCTGTGTTGCTTGCTGTTCGCTGTCTAAAAATATTTTTTTCATGTATTTTGGCCAGTTGTTCAGCAATATACAGCAGGAATGTAAGTCCTAGCCTGTTATTCTATCAGTGTTGGAAGTGGAAGACCACTTAACTTTTATTTTCATTATCTTAAATGTGGGCCAGTGTATGTGAGTATAATAAAAGGAGGACTTAAAGCTAGGATATTTTAGGAGTTCTTTCCTTTTTAATGCCAGAGTACCCATTCTATAAATTCTGGAAAACTTATTCCAGTCCCATATTGCTGGTTTGATGTAAAAGCACACTTCACAGGGTCGGCCAAAAAACCTCGCTCCTAAAATTACTCTTTACAACAACCCAGAGGTGCTGTAGCCTAAATCTTCCATCCAAGAAACAAAAAGTTATTTAAAAATAATTACTTGATAAACAGAGTATATAAGTGGAACTAGGGAGTTATAGGAAGTTATATGCAGGTCCCCCAAACAAATTGATTAGTAAAATAACTGAACCACGTTATAATACTACATTAGCTCCTGAGGGCCTTGTTACATTATTCTGTTTATATCTCAAGACAAACAAAAAATACAACATGCCAAACTTCCTGGGTTATAGTAAAATCTGGATTTAATCTATCTTAATAAATTAAATTGGGAATTAAAGAGAAGATTGTACAATTGATGCCATAGAAATTTTTAAAAGATTATAAAGAGCCACTGTTGATAATTATATGCCTACAAGTTGGACAACCTAGAAGAACTGGATAAATACACACAAAAACCTGCCAAGACTGAATCATGAAGAAATAGAAAGCCTGGACAGACTAAAAACAAATAAGGAGATTGAATTAACATTCAGAAATTTGTCAGCAAAGAAAAGCCCTGACCAGATGGCTTCACTGGAGAATTCTTTTCAAACATTTAGAGAATTAATACCAATCCTTTTTAAACTCATCCAAAAGGGTAGAGAAGGAAACGCTTGTGAACACATTTTATGAAGTCAACATGCCCCTGATACCAAAGATAGACAAAAACACCAAAAAGAAAAATTCAGATCAATAACCCTGATGAACATGGGTACAAAAAATTTCACAACATAATATTAGCAAAACCAAGTTAGCAGCACATTAAAGGGATCATACACCATGATCAAGTGGGATTTATCCCTAGGCTGCAAGTATGGTTTGATATAGGGAAATCCATCAGTGTGATGCACCACATTAATAGAAAGATGGCTAAAGATCACATTACCCTCTGAGTGGACACAGAAAAATTATTTGACAAAACTCAAACAGATAATTCTGTTTCTAACAGAACTATAGTTAAGTCCTTGTCTTTCAAGAAGGCCTTTAAATAGAGACAATATTTTCTAAATAATTAGAAAATAGAAACCTAATAGTTCTTGATCTCTTTTGTATTTTTCTATCATGATGAATTATATTCATGAAGTTTATCTTCCTCATAGTATTATTGTCAATCAAGTATCACAAGGAAACATACCATTTTTTTTCTTTAAAAATTGAAGATTTTATTTTTCTGATAGCATTATATGTCATGCCTTTTAAAACCTTGGGAAATTTGGGGCGCCTGGGTGGCTCAGTGGTTAAGCCTCTGCCTTCAGCTCAGGTCATGATCCTAGGGTCCTGGGATCAAGCCCCATATCGGGCTCCTTGCCTGGCTGGAAGCCTGCTTCTCCCTCTCCCACTCCTCTGCTGTGCTCCCTCTCTCTTGCTGTGTCACTTTCTGTCAAATTAATTAATTAATTAATTAAAAAAAACCTTGGGAAATTAAAAATAAAAATTCCTTTTTTTTTTCTTTTAAGTTTTAGGTCCATTCTCTGTTAATTGTTGCTGTATACATAACTCCTTATTGTTGCTGTCTCTCTCCATCACTCTAGACACACACACACACACACACACACACACACACAAATTCTGTATTACTCAGTGTTCTGTAGAGAAACAAAATACATATGCATACATGTATATGTACATACAACACATATACATTGAAAACCTAACATAAGGAATTGACTCACATGATTATGCAGGCTGAGAAGCCTCTTAATCTGCCATATCCTCTACAAACTAGAGACCCAGGAGAGTTGATGGTATAAATTTCAATCCAAGTTTGAAGTCCTGAGAACCAGGAGCACTGATAGAGTAAGTTCCTGTTCAAGGGCCAAAGACCAACATCTGGAGCAATCAGGTGGAGAGAAAGAATTCAACTTTCTTTTTTTTGTTCTACTGGAATCCTCAATGAGTTGAATGTGGTCCCAGAAATGGCAATCTGCTTTACTTAGTCCATTAATTCAAATGTTTCTCTTTTCCTAAATCACTTTCACAGACACACCCAGTAGTAATGTTTAAACAGACATCTGGGCATTCTATGGCCTGGTCAATTTGACCCACAAAATTAACTATCTTAATATTTAATTGCACTCCTATTAATTTCTGTAATCCATAATTAATATCTAAATAAACACGGTAACAAGGATAAGTCTACCTAACCTAGTACAACTATCTCAACACAACTATTCTACACACAACTGAAAATTTACTAATGACTGAAGTTTTTTCACAACTTCAGTTGTGAACACACAACTGAAAACTTACTAACCCCATGCACAGAAGAGGTAAAATCTTTGAGTGACATTTTTGGTTATCTTATATCTTAAGTACAATTATTTAAAGTTAACAATTCTTAAATACTGTGATATACAGTAATACATCTTATGTCAGCTAATAATAGAATAAGAGAGGAAAGAAAGCTGGCAAGTTCCTGAAGGCAAGTACCTAAGCTGGTTATGATTCTTTACCTGGGACCCATCTATAAACCTTCCTGAGTCCTTAGCAATGCAGTGTCTCTTCTGGTTCCATACAAATTTTAAGATTGTTTGTTCCAGCTCTTTGAAAAATGCCAGTGGAATTTTGATCGGAATGGCATTGAAAGTATAGATTGCTCTAGGCAATATAGACATTTTAACAATATTTATTCTTCAGATCCATGAGCATGCATGGTCTTCCATCTTTTTGTGTCTTCTTCGATTTCTTTCATGAGTGTTATGTAGTTCCTTGAGTACAGATCCTTTACCTCTTTCGTTAGGTTTATTCCCAGGTACCTTATGGTTCTTGGTGCTATAGTAAATGGAATCTATTCTCTAATTTCCCTTTCTATATTTTAATTGTTAGTGTATAAGAAAGCAACTGATTTCTGTACATTGATATTGTATCCTGCCACATTACTGAATTGCTGTATGAGTTCTAGTAGTTTGGGGGTGGAGTCTTTGGGTTTTCCATATAAAGCATGTTATCTGTGAAGAGGGAGAGTTTGCCTATTTGAATACCTTTTATTTCTCTTTGTTCTCTGATTGCTGTTGCTAGGACTTCTAATCCTATGTTGAACAAGAGTGGTGAAAGTGGGCATCCTTGTGGTGTTCCTGACCTCAAAGGGAAGGCTGTGAGCTTTTCCCCATTGAGGATGATAATTGCTGTGGGTTTTTCATAGATAGATTGTATGAAGTTGAGGAATGTTCCTTCTATCCCTATACTTTGAAGCATTTTAATTAGGAATGGATGCTGCATCTTGTCAAGTGATTTTTCTGCATCAATTGAAAGGACCATGTGGTTCTTCTCTCTTCTCTTATTGATTTGTTCATTCACATAGATTCATTTGCAAATGTTGAACCACCCTTGCATCCCAGGGATAAATCCCACCGGTCATGATGGATAATCTTTTTAATGTACCATTGGATCTATTAGCTAGAAACTTGTTGAGAATCTACGCATCCATATTCATCAGGGTTATTGGTCTGAAATTCTCCTTTTTGGTGGGATCTTTGCCTGGTTTGGGTATCATGGTAATGGAGGCTTCATAAAGTCTGGAAATTTTCCTTCTGCTTCAATTTTTTTAAATAGCTTCAGAAGAATATGTATTATTTCTTCTTTGAAACTTTGGTAGAATTCCCAGGGAATCCACCAGGTCCTGGGCTCTTGTTTTTTGGGAGGTTTTTGATCACAGTTTCAATCTCATTACTAGATATTCATCTATTCAAGTTGTCAATTCTTCCTGATTCAGTTTTGGAAGTTTATATGTTTCCAGGAATACATCCATTGTGTCTAGGTTGCTTAATTTATTGGCATATAACTATTGATAATAATTTCTGAGGATTGTTTCTATTTCTTTGGTGTTAGTTATGGTCTCTCCCTTTACATTCATAATTTTATTAATTTGGGTTCTCTCTCTTTTCTTTTGGATTAGTTTGGCCGATGGTTTATTGATCTTATAGATTCTTTCAGAAAACCAGCTTCTAGTTTCATTTATGTGTTCTACTATATCTCTTGTTTATATCTCATCGATCTCTGCTTTAATCTTGATTATTTCCCTTCTTGTGTGTGGGGTGGCTTAATTTATTATTTATTCTCCAGTTCTTTAAGATGTAAAGACAGCTGGTGTTTTCTGGATTTTTCAATTTTTTCAAGTGAGGTTTGGATGACTATGTATTTTCCCTTTAGGACCGCGTTTGCTGTATCCCATAGGTTTTGGATGAAGTGTCTTCATTCTCATTGGTTTCCATGAATTGTTTAAGTTATTCTTTGATTTCCTGGTTGATCCAAACATTCTTAAGCAAAGCGGTCTTCAGCTTCCAGGTGTTTGAATTCCTTCCAAACTTTTTCTTGTAGTTGAGTTCCAGTTTCAAAGAATTGTGGTCTGAAAATATGCAGGGAATAATGTCATTATTTTGGTATTGGTTGAGTACTCACAGATAAAAGGCTGATATCCAAGATCTATAAAGAACTCTTCAAACTCAACACATACAAAACAGATAATCATGTTCAAAAAATGGGCAGAAGACATGAACAGACACTTCTGTTCTGTGTCTTCTGAAGGCAATGTATTGCATGAAGACATACAAATGGCTCACAGACACATGAAAAAATGTTCATCATCATTAGCCATCATGGAGATTCAAATCAAAACCAAATTGAGATACCACCTTCACAAGTTAGAATGGCCAAAATTAACAATACAGGAGCAACAAGTGTTGGAAAGGGTGTGGAGAAAGAAGAATCCCCTTACACTGTTGGTGGGAATGCAAGTTGGTGCAGCCACTTTGGAAAACAATGTGGAGATTCCTTAAGAAATTAAAATTAGAGCTTCCCTATCACCATGCAATTGCACTATTGGATATCTACCCCAAAGATACAGATGTAGTGAATAGCAGGGCCATCTGTACCCCAATGTTCATAGCAACAATGGCCACAGTCACCAAACTATGGAAAGAGCCAAAATGCCCTTCAACAGGTGAATGCATAAAGAAGATATGGTCCATATATACAATGGAATATTATGCCACCATCAGAAAGGATGAATACCCAACTTTCATATCAACATGGATGGGACTGGAGGAGATTATGCTTAGTGAACTAAGTCAAACAGAGAGAGTCAATTATCATAAGGTCTTGCTTATTTGTGGAGCATAAGGAATAACACGGAGGACATGGGAAGATGGCGAAGAGAAGTGAGTTGGAAATTGGTGGAGGAGACAAAACCATGAGAGACTGTGGATCTGAGAAACTAACTGAGAGTTCTGGAGGGAAGGAGGGTGGGAGGTTGGGTGAGCCTGATGGTGGGTATTATGGAGGGCATGTATTGCCCGGAGCACTAGGTGTGGTGCATAAACAATGAATTCTGAAACATTGAAAAGAAATAAAAAATAAATTTAAAAAATCTTAAAAAAGGTAAAATAAATAAATAAGGTTAAACGAAATTTTATTTCCTAGTGCATATAAAAGTTATGTTTATACTATACTACTTCCTGCTATATGTATAATAGCATTATATATATATATAATTTATTTATATATGTATGTATAATGACATATATGTATATATTTAAAATACATGGCTACATAAAAAGTACTTTATTGCTTAATCAATTCAGTATTTCAGAGTTTCATTATTATTATATTTGTTTTGGTGATCTATTATGAGTGATCTTTGATGTTACTATTGTAATTGTTTTTGGGCACAATGAACCACACACATATGAGACAGTGGATTTAATTGCCAGATACTTAGTCAAGTTGTGAACATAAATGAGTTCTTTTCCCCAAAAGCAAAGTTCTTAAAGGAAATTAAAAATGCTACTTTAGTGAACAGAATAAGTGATAAGAAAGCACGACAGACTTATTGCTGATATGGAGAAAGTTTTAGTGGTCTGGTTAGATCAAATCAGCCACAACACTCCCTAAGCCAAAGGCTAATCCAGAGCAAGGACCTCACTCTCTTCAATTCTTTGAAGGCTGAGAGAGGTGTGAAGGTTGCAGAAAAAAAAATTGGAAGCTAACAGAGGTCGGTTCATAAAGTTTAAGAAAAGCAACCGTCTCCAGAACATAAAAGTGCAGGGAAGCAGCAAGTGCTAATGTTGAAGCTGCAGCAAGTTCTCCAGAAATTCTAGCTAAGGTAATTCATGAAAGTGATTGAAATTTTTTTTAAAAATGGATTTTTTGGTGTAGAGGAAACAGCATTATATGGGAAATAGATGCCATCTGGGACTTTCATGCATAGAGAGAAGAAGTCAATGCCTGGCTTCAAAGCTTCCAAACACAGGCTGACTCTCTTGTTAAAGGCTAATGCAGGTTTTGACTTTAAGTTGACAGCAATGTTTACATACCATATAAAGATCCTAAGCCCTTTAAAAATTATGCTAAGTACTCTGCCTGTGCTCTGGACTGTGTGTGTAACCAAGCCTGAATGATAACATACCTGTTAACAACATCACTTACCCAATATTTTAGAACAACCATGGAAAACGACTCCTCAGGAATTAAAAAAAAAAAAAAAAAAAAAAAAAAAGATTTCTTTAAAAATAGTAGTGCTCACTGGTAATGCACATAGTCATCCAAGAGCTCTGATGGAGATGGACAATGAGTTTAATTTTTTCATGCCTGCTAACACAACATCTATTCTGCAGCCCATGGATCAAGGATTTTATTTGACTCTCAAGTGTTATTACTTAAGAAACAAATTTTGTAAGGTCATAAAGCCAGAGATAGTGATTCCTCTAATGAATTTGAGAAGGCAATTTGAAAACCTTCTGGAAAAGATTCACTTTTCTAGATGCTATGAAGAATATTCATGATTCATGGGAAGAGGTCAAAATATCAACATGAACAGGAATTTGGAAGTAGTTGATTCCAACTCACAGGGATGATTTGGAATGGTCCAAGGCCAGGGGAGGATTTAACTGTTGATGCAGCAGACACTGCAAGAGAACTGGAAGTAAAAGTATGACTCAACTACTACGATCTCATAATAACACATTAAGGAATATGCAGTTACTTTTTATCACTGGAACAATAGAGTGGTTTCCCAAAATGGAATCTACTGGTGAAGATGCCATGAAGATTGTTGAAATGGCAACAAAGGATTTTGAATATTACATAAACTTAGCTGATAAGGCAGTGGCATGGACTGAGAGAACCAGCTCCGATTTTGAAAATTTTCTGCATAAAATGGTATCAAACAACATCACATGCTACAGATAATTTGTTCATGAAAGGAAAAATCAACTGATGCAGCAAACTTTATTATTGTCTTATTTTAATAAATTGCCAGAGTCACCCCAACCTTCAACAACCACCACCCTGATCAGTGAAAAGAAGACTCCAGTAATTAGCAAAACCTAAAAGACATGATGGGTTTACTCAAATCAAGGGAGAGAAATAAAATAAAATAAAATAAAAAGTCAAGGGAGAGAAACTAAAATTTTAATCAGGCCAAAAGACCAGGGAAAACAAAACCAGGCAGCATTGCCTGTGATGATAAGCTTTCACAAAATTCAGCAACATTCACAAAAAGACCCTTGCAACACATCTTGCCATGCTCTTCAGAAGCTACTACATCCCTAAAGATGCTACCAGAAAGATGCTCTTGGATTTTATAAAATAACAAAATAATAAAGAACTATGAAAAAATAAATATTTTACTTATTTTAGAGAGAGAGAGAATGAGCAGGAGGGACAGAGGAAGAGGGAGAGAGAAGCTCAAGTAGACTCCCTGCTGAGTGCAGAGCCTGATGCAGGGCTTGATCTCAAGACCCTGAGATCATGACCAGAGCCAAACCAAGAGTCAGACACTTAACTAAATGAGCCACTGAGATGACCCTAGCAAAAAATTATTTTAAATTAAGGTATGTACATTTTTTTTTGTAGGCATAGTGCTACTGAACACTTAATGCACTAGAGTATATTGTATTTGTAAATTTTCTATGTACTGTGAAACCAAAAATTTCATGGATTTACTTTATTTTTATATTTGCTTTATTGCAGTGGTCTGGTACTGAACTTGTAATATCTCTAAAGTATGTATGTATAATAGATTTTAATTTCTCCCTTTATGCATTATGATTTTAATAGACCAAACTGGCAAATGGATAATAAAACCTTGGGAATCTGATTGCTAACAATCTTTGCAGACAAACCATACTTACATGTTGCATTTAACTTCCTCCTGGTGATCTAACACCTCCTTTGTTTAAAACTATTCCCTGCTTTCTTTTGGAACTGTCTTTTAACCATAATTTTTATGCTGCAAAATGAATTGAACCCTACCTTTTTATCCCTTCTGTGTTTTGTTTTATTTTGTTTATTTCCCCTTTGATTTACATTATTGATCTGGGGCCAACTTAATTCACTTACAGGTATATATATTTTCATTATATCATTGTAAACACTGATCTCCTTGTCTCTCTCCCTTTGGCAGTTTCATCAGCTCCTGCAATTTGCACTTCCAGGCAGGTAGTAAGAGCTGAGCAATGTAAAAAATAACAAGGACTTCTTAGAACTGGAACATGTCTTTCTTTGGAACACTATTGTTATTGTGGATAGCAACAAGGAATTTATGAATACCACTGCTATATGTTTATGATCAGATAAGCTGGGCAAATCCTGTACTATAGGACTTTAACTGAATGGTTCTCACAGATTTTGCTTTGTCAACTCCCACACTCTGCTGATATTCTGTTTATGCTTTTGGGGAACTAAAATAATAAATTTCAGCTAAAACTTTCTTTGTCCAGTTACTTAAGTATAAAGTTAGCAAAAGGTGTGTAAGAACTGATACTGAAAACTACAAAATAACATTCTTGGAATGAAATGGGCCCATGATTGAATGCAATTCAGATAAAAGTCAGGAAAATGTTTTGCAGAAATTACGAAGTTACCTGATCAATTTACATAATGCAACATGGACCTAGAAATTAAAATGATCTTGAAAAATATCACCATTTTATATCCTACAATGTCTAATTACAAGTTGTAGGGATATACAGACAATAGATCAATAGAAGGAAAATGTTTTGCAGAAATTACGAAGTTACCTGATCAATTTACATAATGCAACATGGACCTAGAAATGAAAATGATCTTTAAAAATATTACCATTTTATATCCTAATGTCTAATTACAAGTTGTAGGGATAGACAGATAATAGATCAATAGAATAAAGTGTCTAAAAGTACACACACCCACATATAAACACGTATACGTTCAAAATGGAATTTTTCCAGAAAGAACTTTGAGGGAACTTTTCTGTCATGATGAATATTCTCTATTTGATGGTATGTGGTGACATGTGCAGGGTTTGCCAAATTTTAGACAACTGGAGTCTTGTGCTTCCAATCTGTATACTTTGTTTTACTTATATTTTACCTGAACTACAATAACAACAACAACAAAAAAAAACACAAAGTGAGCCACAATTTAAAAAAAAAATGTTAAATTGTAAACTATTAGAAAGATTAGAGAGTATGGGTAAACTGAATTTGGAATTTGAAATCATTTCAAAATATGATTTAAAAGTAATGTGATTTATAAGTAATAATAATTGGAAATGGCAGATTTGTGGTAATAGGTCATATTGTATTTCTATTCATATCTGAGTTATTTAGTTTTTTCAGTACAAAGAATAACATTATAGACTTTTGTTTACTCTATTTAAGTCTATTTAATTATATTGTTTACTTTTGCATCAAACATTTTTAAAGATCAGGAATAATTCTGATACCAGTGATGATCTTTATAGATTTCTCTTCAACTCCATCCTTCTCTCCCTATCTAGAGACTAAAAGTACATTTGGATTGCTTTATAAATTTCCTGTAACAGCCATTACATTAGTATATAATCATAACATACACAACATTTATACATACATTATACTCTAAATAAATACCATTTATATATTCCCTTCTGCATTTGCTTATGTGCTCCCCATTATCTTTATGAATTTATCCATGCATGAAATTATTTATGACTTTAACAAACAAAACACATGTAGTTCTTTCATTTCCTTTTTGTTTGGAGTACTTTGAAACTCAGTCCATACAACAAGACAAATTTCCCTAGGAATGTCAGGGACATAATGGAGGGCAAGTTCCATATTTAATCAAGTGCTCTGTTAAAATCTGGATGTGACTTTGTATCCTGCCACGTTGCTGAATTGCTGTATGAGTTCTAGTAGTTTGGGGGTGGAGTCTTTTTGGTTTTCCATATAAAGAATCAGTTCATCTGCAAAGAGAGAGAGAGTTTAACTTCTTCATTACCAATTTGCATACCTTTTATTTCCCTTTGTTGTCTGATTGCTGTTGCTAGGACTTCTAAAACTATGTTGAACAAGAGTGGTGAGAGTGGGCATCCTTGTCATGTTCCTGATCTCAACGGGAAGGATGCAAGCTTTTTCCCATTGAGGATGATATTTGCTGTGGGTCTTTCATAGATAGATTTTATGAAGTTCAGGAATGTTCCCTCTATCCCTATACTTTGAAGTGTTTTAATCAGGAACGGATGCTGGATTTTGTCAAATGCTTTTTCTGCATCAATTGAGAGGACCATGTGGTTCTTCTCTCTTCTCTTATTAATTTGTTCTATCACATTGATTGATTTGCGAATGTTGAACCATCCTTGTAGCCCAGGGATGAATCCCACCTGGTCATGGTGGATAATCTTTTTAATGTGCTGTTGGATCCTGTTTGCTAGGATCTTGTTGAGAATCTTTCTTATACACTAACAATGAAAGGGAAATTAGAGAATCGATTCCATTTACTATAGCACTAAGAACCATAAGATACCTGGGGATAAACTTAACCAAAGAGGTACAAGGATCTGTACTCAAGGAATTACAGAACACTCATGAAAGAAATTAAAGAAGACAAAAAAAGATGGAAGACCATTCCATGCTCTTGGATTGGAAGAATAAACATTGTTAAAATGTCTATACTGCCTAGAACAATCTATACTTTTAATGCTATTCCGATCAAAATTCCACCGGTATTATTCAAAGAGCTGGAGCAAATAATCCTAAAATTTGTATGGAATCAAAAGAGACCCTGAATCACTAAGGAAATGTTGAAAAACAAAAATAAAACTGGGGGCATCATGTTACCTGATTTCAAGCTTTACTACAAAGCTGTGATCACCAAGACAGCATGGTACTGACATAAAAACAGACACATAGACCAGTGGAACAGAGTAGAGAGCCCAGATATGGGCCCTCAACTCTATGGTCAAATAATCTTAACCAAAACAGGAAAAAATATACAGTGGAAAGCAGTGGAAAAAAGACAGTCACTTCAATAAATGGTGCTGGGAAAACTGGGCAGCTATATGTAGAAGAATGAAACTTGACCATTCTCTTACACTGTACACAAAGATAAACTCGAAATGGATAAAAGACCTCAATGTGAGACAGGAATCCATCAGAACCCTAGAGGAGAATATAGGCAGTAACCTCTTCGATATCAGCCACAGCAACTTCTTTCAAGATATGTCTCCAAAGGCAAAAGAAACAAAAGCGAAGATGAACTTTTGGGATTTCATCAAAATCAAAAGCTTCTGCACAGCAAAGGAAATAGTCAAGAAAACAAAGAGGCAACCCACGGAATGGGAGAAGATACTTGCAAATGACAGTACAGACAAAAGGTTGATATCCAGGATCTATAATGAACTCCTCAAACTCAACACACACAAAACAGACAATCATATCAAAAAATAGGTAGAAGATATAGACAGACACTTCTCCAATGAAGATATACAAATGGATATCAGAAACATGAAAAAATGTTCATCATCAATAGCCATCAGGGAGATTCAAATTAAAACTACTTTGAGATACCACCTTACACCAGTTAGAATGGCCAAAATTAGCAAGACAGGAAACAACATGTGTTGGAGAGGATGTGGAGAAAGGGGAATCCTCTTCCACTGTTGATGGGAATGCAAGTTGGTGCAGCCTCTTTGGAGAACAGTGTGGAGATTCCTCAAGAAATTAAAAATAAAACTTCCCTATGACCTTGCCATTGCACTCCTGGGTATTTACCCCAAAGATACAGATGTAGTGAAAAGAAGGGCCATATGTACCCCAATGTTTATAGCAGCAATGGCCACGGTCGCCAAACTGTGGAAAGAACCAAGATGCCCTTCAACAGATGAATGGATAAGGAAGATGTGGTCCATACTATGGACCACATAATACACTATGGAGTATTATGCCTCCATCAGAAAGGACGAATACCCAACTTTTGTAGCAACATGGACGGGACTGGAAGAGATTATGCTGAGTGATATAAGTCAAGCAGAGAGAGTCAATTATCATATGGTTTCACTTATTTGTGGAGCATAACAAAAAGCATGGAGGACATGGTGGGTTAGAGAGAAGGGGGTTGGGGTAAATTGGAAGGGGAGGTGAATCATGAGAGACTATAGACTCTGAAAAACAATCTGAGGAGTTTGAAGTGGCAGGGGAGTGGAAGGTCAGGGTACCAGGTGGTGGGTATTATAGAGGGCACGGATTGCATGGAGCACTGGGTGTGGTGAAAAAATAATGATACTGTTATGCTGAAAATAAATAAATGAAAAAAAAATCTGGATGTGATCCAGAATTAGAGTCACTGGTTAATAAAGAAAACAAAGTACACCAAGGTGCTTGCTGATCTATGTGCTTACTATATAACTTGCTTTGGTAATCAGTACATTTTTGCGAACACAAGGTATGGCAGTGTCACATTTTCATTGACTAACCTTTTAAATTATAGACAGACACATTTTTATGAAACACAGTGACCATTTACTCCCCAAATTTTAAGGGCCATGTAGTAGCTCCTCCAATACCACCTAGCTGTTATTTCTGAGACCCACTTAAAAAAAGCTGTAACTAACACCCACTGCTTTGTGAATGTGCTTTTTCTATTCCTGGAACAAGATCCCTAAAGGAGATGGTTTTGATAAACACACAGAAGAAAGCACAGTTTCTGCTTGAAACACCCATTCATGAATTTTTCACTCTCCAAGCCGCTGTAGTACTGTGATCAACTTTTGTCTCAAGGCATTATCTCACAGATAGCAGGATTGATAATAGCTAGACTGACGGTGGTAACCTCCTAAATGCTGCTCAGTACCATATGATACTCATTTGTGATTAATATACTTTATCAGTTGTCTAGGGCTGCCATAATAAAATACCACAGTTTGAGTGGCTTAAATCAAGAAATTAATTTTCTCACAGTCTGGAGGCTAGAAATCCATGATCAAGGTGCTGGCAGGGTTAGTATCTGGTGATGTCTCTTTTCCTGGTGCAGACAGCTGCCTTCTTTCTGTGTCCTTAAATGGCCTCTATTCTGTGCACGTGTGCAGAGAGAAAGCTCTGGTGTCCCTTTCTCTTCAAATAAGGACACCCATCCTATCATATTAGCCACCCCCCATGACTTCATTTAACCTTATTTATCACCCTAAAGGCCCTATCAGAACATAGTCACATCAGAGGTTAAGGCTACAACATATAATTTTGGGGGAACACAATTCAGTCCATCCATAATATTCAACCATATATGATTAAAATTACCAAAATTTACATGATTCACCTAGTCTGCGTTATGGTTTACTTATACTATTATTTTCACCCTGATTTAGTTAATATTTATTCAAAATAGTATATTTAATTTACTTTTTTTTTAAAGATTTTATTTATTTATTTGTCAGAAAGAGAGTGCACACACAGACAGGGGGAGAGAGAGACGCAATCTCCTCACTGCAGCCTGATGGGATGCAGGGCTCAATCCCAGGACCCTGAGATCATGAACTGAACCAAAGGTAGACACTAAGCCCACTGAGCCCCCCAGGAGCTCCATCTAATTTTAAAAAAGTATTTCACACTTATAACATGTTATGCTGCTCTTTCTGGACTGCATGAAATGTGAAAACTTGCATGAAATTTTTAAACTATATGTAGGTAAAAGGAATATTTGAACTTGGTCCAAGCACTAAGTGGAATTTTTAAGGGTAACTCAGTACAATATTAAAGTAAGTCCATTTACTATTGCCATTTCTTAGAAAAACACATTTTTTAAGTTCAGCAAACACTGATTTTTAGCCTATAATTTATTAATTTTAAATGATTTTGTAAAGCTTGAGTGTCTTGCTTTGAAAACAATTCCATCTAAATATTTTTAAAAATTACAGTTAAATCATAACACAACTTCTGAAATACATCAGAGTAACCACCCCTAGAGACTTGAAAATGAATTGCTTACTGTAATATTTTTAGTACATACATTAATTTTTATTTAGAAAACAGTCATATAGTGTGGGCTTCCTGCAACAGAGACCACCTCTCCCAGATGGTGGTACTGGTAGAAAAAAGTATTCACTGAACTTTCTTTCCTTGTTTACTAAGGTATTTGTTGTGACTTTAATGCTATCATTATTTGTTTCTGTTTTTTTCCTTCTGTCCTTCTGAGATCCAACTCATTATATTGTGTTCTGATAATTCTCACTGCAGGTTCCAACTTTATAAGGAAGAATTACAAGCAGAAGACCCTTACTGTCCAGTTAGCAAGCCCTGGAAACTGAATAACAGGTTTATACTTCACTCTATGTTGCATTTATCTTTTCTTTTACTATTTTTTTCTGAATATCAAGGATGTCTTTAAAACTATGTATATGAATAGGGATTATTTAGAATTGATACATAAATGATATTAATAAGATATCTGTATTACATAGGACAGTGTTTAATCATGTGCCTTGGGGCATCTGGGTGGTTGGGTGTGTTAAGCGTCTGCCTTCAGTTCAGTTCATGATCCCAGGGTTCTGAGATCAAGCCCTGGATAGGACTCCCTGCTTAGCAGGGAGCATACTTCTCCATTTACCTGCTATTCCCTTTGTTTGTACACTCTTTCTCTAAATCTCTCTGTCAAATAAATAAATAAAATGTTAAAAAAAATCATGTGCCCTATGTTAATATTTTCATGGAAATTATTTAGGTTGTTTTTCTAAGTCTCTTTTATAAGTTTTGTGGGCACTCAATACCTTCTGAGTTGATAAATTAACAAGATCTAATTAAATATTACCTAAGATTATGAAATTTGTAGTCATTTCAGAATAGATAAGTATTACATCAAACTAGGCTTGAAAAGAACCCTAAATATACAGTAATTGAAAAATTAGAAATAAAATCTGTCATGTTATTTCTTCCAAGAAAATGTATGCATCAAAACAAATGGCCACTAGGATAGAAAATCAACTTTAATGCAAAATATTCTAAACCTCTAAAGACAATCAAGTCAATACAATAGAAATACCATGAAAAAATATTTTTATCAATACATATTATTAATTTTGCTTTATCTATTTTTAAAGCATAGAAATGTGCTCCATTTACAAAGAAATATTCCTTAGTTTCATTAATTGTCCACATGATTTAAAATCAATGCATGTACATACACATAAAATATAATTTATAATTATTAAAGGGAAAGATATAGCTTATACTTAGGATCATAACTGGAATAATTGACAGTATAATTAAGGAGTCATATTTCAATTACATCAGATAATATAATGCATACTTCATTATATTAGCCAGTTCGGGCTGTTATAGTAAAATCATTGACAGGTGGCTTAAACAACAGAAATTCATTTTCTCATAGTTCCAGTGTCTAGAAGTCTGAGATCAAGGTGCCAGCATGATTGGTTTCTAGTAAAGACTCTCTTCCTCTTTACTATGTCCTCACATGGTAGAGGGCGAGAACTCTAGTATCTCTTTCTCTTATAAAGGCACCAGCTGTGTTAAATTAGGGATCCCCTCCTATGACCTCATTAACTGTATTCACTTTCTCAGAGTCCCTCTCCAATCTAGTTCCATGGGGGCTTATGGCTTCAACATATAAATTTTGAGATGAACACAACTCAGTCCATAGCACTCACCATTCAAATGACATACACGGTATTGTTGACAAACATATTGTGGTGCTAATGCCAGTGAACCTCAGTTCACTTCCTAAAACTTCACACACCAAAGTATTCTTTTCTTTTACGGTAATTTTGACACATAATGGCTGCTAAGAGAGCTCAAATCATTGTGGTAGAGCTGTTAAAAAAAATTATTGCCCAATATGTTGCTTAATATTGAAAGCAATTCATGGTGCTTGGATGGTGGTGTTGGTTAACATCCAACTCTTGGTTTCAGCTCAGGTGATGATCTCAGGGTCATGAGACTGAGCCTCTCATGGGACCCTGCAATGAGCACTGAATCTGCTTGATACTTTCTCTCTCTGTCCATCTGCCCCCTTGTGCTTGTTCTCTCCTCTCTCTCTCAAAAAATTAATCTTGAGAAATATATTGAAAACATTCAAAAAGAACAATCATTAATGTCCAACTACTTGAGTTCCTTTGCATTTGTTAGAATTGAAGTAATTGATTTTTATTTTTTAAATTTTTTTGGAGTAATTCAATTTTAATATGCTTTTGTTTTGGCAGTGTGTTAATATGACCAGTGGTGCTAACCTCCAAAACACAGCTCAGTACCATATGGTACTGATTTGTAATTAACACACTGCATCAGTCTGCTAGTACAAAATGTTAATTTTTATTACAGAGTTATTTTAAAATATATAAGATATGAGGCCATGCACATAAAACCTACCTCGATATATATATATATATATATATATATATATATATATCTATATACATATATCCTTGTAAGAAACTTGAATAGACATATTACTAAGAGCTCCCATCACTATGTCCCCTTGATTAATTTTGATTTTTTTCTCTACCTTAGTCACGTGTGCTATCCCCACTTTGCTGGCTTACTCATCTTAAACATAATGGTATAGTGAATTATTTTCAATTCAGATTATGAATTAAGGATGTGAGTTCATGTTTAGACTTTGTTCTCAACAAGCTATATTAATTCTAAAATGTCATCTTATTACTCTGATGTTATTTTCCTTGTCTTTAAAGTAAGAGAACAAGAGTGTTTTTTTCCTACCTTTAATTTTGTCTTATTACAATGTCTGTCCTCTGCCCAAGAATTTGGCTATTTGAAATCTTGGTTCACTATACATGTGACTTCATTTTCTTTATCTTCCCAAGGGGGAAGTTTCTCCCCAAACAGGATTTATTTGCCACTAATCTTCTTTTATTTCAGTCTCAGAGCTTTTTCCAGCACTGAAATAAAACTATTGCCAAGCTCAAATTCTTTATCCAATGCCATATACTTACAAAGGAAAAAATAAAAGTTTAAGAGAAAACTTAAAGAATTTACCAGAGCAGACCCACACTGAATTAACATGAATATTGGGTAATTCCAGTTAAACATCTTCCATAAAAAAAACAAACAAAGCAAAACAAAACAAAAAAAAAAAACCCCAAAAACCAACAAACAAAAACCACTCAAGGCTCAGATGGCTTCACCAGTACATTCTATTAAACATTTAAGAAAAAATAACACTAATCCTCTACAATATAGATATTTGGCCCACTTATTATACTAATTTGTGGGGCCAGAAAATCTTCTTTTTCTTTTTTTTTTAATTTTAAAAGTTTATTTATATATTTATTTGAGAAAGAGAGTGTGAGAGAGAGAGCATGAGCAAGTGGGAGGGGCAGAGACAAAGAGAAACAGACTCCTTGCTGAGCAGGCAGCCCCATGTGGGGTTTGATACCAGGAACCCTAAGATCATGACCTGAGCTGAAGGCAGACACATAACTTTCTGAACCATCCAGGTGCCCTGAGGGCCAGAAAATCTTGATAACAACTGACAATGGAGGAAAGGAAATCATTGACCAGTCATTCATATAGCCATAGATGCAAAATTCTACACAGTTTTTAAAATTTAACTGCAACAATGTATAGAAAGGTCAATTCACTTTAAGTGGGGTTATGCTAGGGAGGCAATGATAGTATCATATTTGAAAATCCAGGGGCACCTGGGTTGGTCATTCAGTTAAGTGTCTGCCTACAGTGCAGGTCATGATCCCAGGGTCCTGGGATTGAGTCCCAAGTTGGGATCCTTACTCAACAGGGAACCTGCTTCTCCCTCTGCCTACCACTCCCCATGTTTGTGCTTTCTGTGTGTCTGTCAAATAAATAAATAAGACTAAAACAAAAGAAAAAGAAAATCCATGACATTTACCTTTATAAGTAAAAAATAAATGAACATTTAAGAGATGGGAAAAAAGGATCATTTAACATTTACTTAAAAAAATTTATTTATTTAAAAAGAAAAACCTCTAAGCAAATAGTCATTGAAAAAAATTCCATGATACAATAAAATATGTATACTAACTTTACAGGAAACATCATAATTCATGGTGAAATGACTTATTCTTAAAATTAGGAATAGGACAAGTTTTCTTTTATTGCAACATATTCAACATTGTAAAACAGTTCCTAGCTTGAGTGGTAAAACAAGAAAAATAAAATGAGTGAAACTTGAAAGACAAAATAAAAGTTATTGTCAGCCAAAGACACATGTGTTAGTTATAAATTACTGAATAACATATCACAATAGAAACTGAAAACCACCATCATCATTTTATCTCTGATGGTTTCTGTTTGTTGGGAATTTGGAACAAATTGAGTAGGTGGTTCTAACTTGGGCCATCTCATGAGATATTATCCCAGATACTAGCCGGGACTACAGTTATCTGAAGACTTGACTGGGGCTGTAGGCTTGAGGTTCGAAGTGGCTCACTGACAACACTGACAAACTGAGAGGCTGTTGGAAGGAGATGTTAATAGCAAATATATTTCAAAATCTAGAAAAATTATTTAATGAGTCTTTCATATTTACTTTCTATGTAATACCTTTTTAAAAATAATTTCTTTTTTTTAAAAGATTTTATTTATTTATTTGACAGAGAGAGATCACAAGTAGGCAGAGAGAGAGAGAGGAGGAAGCAGGCTCCCTGCTGAGCAGAGAGCCTGATGCGGGGCTCGATCCCAGGACCCTGAGATCATGACCTGAGCCGAAGACAGTGGCTTAACCCACTGAGCCACCCAGGCACCCTCTATGTAATACTTCTGATGCTGTTTAGTGTTTCCTAAATATCTGAGTTTCCTACTGCTATGCTTTCTCTTTGGCCCAAAGAATTTTATCTTATTTTTTCCTAATATTTCTTATAATACATTTTGCTAGTAGTAATACTCACAGCCTTTGTTTTTCTGAAAAAATCATGATTCTGTCACAAATTTAAACACCTTTTGTTGTATCTAGAATTTTAGGTTGATATTTTATTTTAGTATTTTAAATATATTGTTTGGTTTTCTTGAGCTTTTTTTAATACTGTTCAGGATTCACTGAGCTTCTTGGATTTGTGGATATATTTTTCATCAAACTCATAAAATTACACTGTTTTGATTGTAACTGCCTAAAGGTATATCTACTTAAATGTTTGATGTTGATGCCTGGAGTGAGTTGGCCTTTCATAAGACTTTTGTATTCAGACATTCCAGGCATGATATGAATATGCAACACTCTATGGGCAATTTCTGCTTATCAGTGTCATTCATTATCTAGGCAAAATTTTAAAAGGGCATGGAGGATTGCTATGTCATGCAAAGTATTGTTGCATCTGTGGTTGTTCCATTTCAGCGTGTCCCAGTATGACTTTATATCTCACTTGTCCCTTCTAGATGAAATGAACTCTTGTAGTGTTTGGCAAAAAGAAAACAAAAACAAGCAAACAAACATAAAACCCACCTTGTTTTGCCAATACACAGACCAGTATCTGAGCTACAATAGCTTGCTACTCATCTATGAAAGGCTCTGCCCACTTCAAATTCATACACCAGGAGGGATCCTGGGTAGTTCAGTCAGTTAAGTGTCTGTCTTCATCTCAGGTCATGATCCCATTATCCCAGAGTCCCTCATTAAGCCCATTTGAGCTTCCTGCTCAGCGAGGAGTCTGCTTCTCCCTCTCCCTCTTATCCTTCCCCCTGCTTGTGCTCTCAATCTCTGTCTCTAATGAATAAACTTTTAAAAAGTTTTTTTAAAAAATGAGCATATCAAGCCTTTTATGCATCCACCATTTTGTTTATCTTAATTTTTTCTCTTACCATAAGAGTAAAAAATAAACATAACTATTTACATCCCAAGAAATAAAAATTCTGTTTGCATCATTGATTTTGTGTTATTGTATTTTTTCACTTTTTTTTAAAGGTTTTATTTATTTACTTGATGAGAGAGAGATCACAAGCAGACAGAGAGGCAGGCAGAGAGAGAAGAAGGGAAGCAGGAATCCCAGGACCCTGCGATCATGACCTGAGCCGAAGGCAGAGGCTTTAACCCACTGAACCACCCAGGCACCCCTGTATTTTTTTCACTTTGAAGGTCATTTGTTTTTAGAATTTCTCGTTCTTTCTTAAAATTTCAATTTTGTATTTCATCACTTTAGTGTAATAATACCTTGAAGTATCTGATAATCCTAAGAAATCCATGCCTCTACTCTCTTTTTTTCCTTTTGTTACTCTGTCATGGCTCATCCTTTCATTTTACTGATAAGTTTTGTTTGTGTACTGGATGTTTTCTTGAAAAGTTTTATGGATAACTGAAACTTGGCATACTATTTGTGCCCCACTATCATTTTTCTTTTTTTCTAAAAGTATCTAGTTTGGAGACACTAGTTTTGCCTGATTACTTTAATTCAGGAAGAAGTTGAAATAACTTATATCTGGACTTTTAACCCTGAAAATTTATTCTATCTCCAGTTCATCTCTACTTCTAGGGGACCAACAAAAATGTTAAGTGTTTTCCATAGACCTTACTCCTTAGTAAACTCAAAATTTCGATTTGTGTTTCTCAGCCTGTCAAAAGCTCTGCTCAGGTTATTAGCTCCTCAACTACAGCTGACAAAGTTGCCAACACCTCTGGGAAGCAATGTGCTCTTCTCTCATGGATCTTGGACCCTAATTCCACACTCCAGTGGCAGCTCTCTAATCCTTTAGAACATATCTTCAGAACTAATTTTCAGCTTTAAAAATCATTTTCAGCGTGACAGTTGATCAAGACACAAACACCAATAGTAAGAATTGTGTTTTAGAAATACAGAAATTTGAAAGACAAGCCCTTATATGAGGTTTAGGAAGGCAGAGGTCACTTCTTATTCATTTTGTACATGGTATAAAATTGCCTGAAATATAGGAAATATACAATTCACTACTTTTGAGTGATTTCATAAATCAATAAAAATATCCATTTTATTTTTCACAAGGGCAAAAGAAACCATTCCAAGGGCAGAAATCTAAAACATGATAAGGATCGATATTATTAAAAATGTACATTTATTCATCCTCTTTGATTATTGTTTCACTCTCTACTAATTATTTTAATAGTTTTCTACAGGATGGCTTTGAAAATTCTTACCATCTGTACTCCAGAGACAAGTCAACTTTGAAGTAAAAATATTATTTGGTTTTATTTCTCCCAAGTAATTATAGCATCAAACATATAAAAAAGAAATTCACTGTAGTATTTGGTTATTCCTCACATTATTTGTCACAAATAATAGTTTTCACATAAATATTTTTCCATTATCCTCAATTTAGTTAGATATTTTTTCTAAGAAATAATAAATTGGAGAAGGGAGAACTTTAAAAATACATAAAACCCAATTAATCTTAAAAGTATTGAGTTTAATTATGTGAGTGAACATTCCTTAATAAATCAAGCTGGAAATATCAAAGATGAAAAAAGAAAATACTAAAGGTAGCAATGAGTGATCAGATGAATTTTTAAATAGTAACCTTAACTCTATAATAAAATTATCCATAAAGAAAACATTGCAAATATACTTTAAAATTTTATTTCTCTAGGAGCAGAAAATATTTTGAGTAAAAAAAAAAAATAGCTTGCTATTATAGGGAAAGAAAATAATTATATGTGTTAAGATAATTTCAAAGCAACCATTCGTTTATGTAAAGAATGTAAGATCTATAGTCAAATTCAGCATTTAAATTCCAGTATGAATTATTCTAAATGCATTGTCTGAGAAGTTAATACTTTGAAAACTCCAAAAGATTCAATTCAGATTACTAATCAATTAATCCAACTTGTTCCCTAGATTCACCTTGCATCACTTACTCAATTATTTAGTTTAAGGCTTATCTTGAATCATCAAATTTTCTCTCTCTACTGTGTTTTTTCTACAATGTTCAAATAGGCTGTTATTTCTCCCAACTTTACAAATAAACTATCTGACTTTTTTGTTTTTGGTCAAGCAGCTAAGGAACTTAGAAGTTATAATTCCATCTTAACAAGTAAAAAGCTAAACAAACAAACTGAAAAATCAACTTATTTTATTTCTGTGAGAGGTGAGGTCCCAGGATCCCAAAACTGGAGAGACAAACAATTGTATATAAAGTTCACAACTAACAAATATCACAATCTCCGCAGTAAACACTGTTTGGGTGGGGAAAGCTAACTGACTGACAAATTTCTAGAGGCTCGGTGAGAATAAGTCTGAGAATTTAAAGTTCCAAAAGGATCCAAGGGTCCCAAACTTCATGATGTTTACCTAAAGGAGTACTATACATACTGTAATAAATACAGAAGAATACACTTATGCATATGGCAAGGTGAGGGAAAAGGAACCATTAGAAATGTGCTAGAGCATTCTGGGTTTTTATTTGTTTTGTTTTTTGTTTTTTGACAGACAGAGATCACAAGTAGACAGAGAAGCAGACAGAGAGAGGAGGAAGCAGGCTCCTAGCTGAGCAGAGAGCCCAATGCAGGGCTCGATCCCAGGACCCTGAAATCACAACTTGAGCCCAAGGCAGAGGCTTTAACCCACTGAGCCACCCAGGTGCCCCTAGAGCATTCTGTTCTTAACAAGACCTGCCCTCCAAGAGAAACTATGTTATCCAAGCCTAACCATCTTGGATTGTATCAGAATCTAACCTAGGTGAGGCAGGGTAATACCCAAGCCCATCTGGCTCTAATGTTACACAAAGTGGAAAAAAAAAAATGTCCAACTTCAGTCCCCTCTTGCCATTCTGTTCTACCTAACAGGAGAAAAACCCAGAGAGGCACTGATGAAGTTTACAATTCAGGTCATAGGTTCACCAAAAGTCTGAGACCAAATCATAGGACTGTAGAATGATTACCCATTTCACTACATTACCATGGCCTTTTTTTTTCTTTAAGTTTTTATTTAAATTCCAGTTAGTTAACATACATGTGATACTAATTTCAGGTGATCCAACACTTCCAGACAACACCCAATCCTCATCATGACAAGTGTACTCCTTAAGCTCCATCACCTATTTAACCCTCACCCATCTCCCCTCTGGTAGCCATCAGTTTGTTCTCTGTAGTTGAGAGTCTGTTTCCTGCTTTGCATCTCTCTTTTATTTTCCCTATGATAATTTTTATTTCTTAAATTCCACATATGAATGAAATAATATGTTATCTGTCTTTCTCTGGCTGACTTATTTTGTTGAGCATAATACTCTCTAGCTCCATCCATGTCATTTCAAGTGACAAGATTTCATTCTTTTTGATGGATGAGTAATATTCCATTATATATATATGTATAAAATGAAATATTATATAAAGATGTGGTGTGTAATATATATATATATAACATATATTACATACATTACATCTGTATATATTAAGACAGAATATATAGACAGAATATATATACATTACATACATTATGTATGTATACATAATGTATACATGCATTACAGAATATATATACATTACATCTGTATATATCTGTATATATTACATATATACATATATATATTACACAACACATCTTTATATAATATATATTTCACACCACATCTTTATCTATTCATCAGCTGATGGACATTTGGACTGTTTCCATAATTTGGCCATTGTAGATAATGCTGTTGTAAACACTGGGGTGCACATATCCTTTTGAATTAGCATTTTTTTTTAATTTTTTAATTTTTTATAAACATATATTTTTATCCCCAGGGGTACAGGTCTGTGAATCACCAGGTTTACACACTTCACAGCACTCACCAAAGCACATACCCTCCCCAATGTCCATAATCCCACCCCCTTCTCCCAAACCCCCTCCCCCCAGCAACCCTCAGTTTGTTTTGTGAGATTGTATCCTTTGGGTAAATAACTAGTAGTACAATTGTTGGATCATAGGGCAGTTCTATTTTTAACTTTTTGAGGAACCTCAAAACTGTTCTTCAAAGTGGCTGCACCAGTTTACATTCCTGCCAAAAGTGCGGGAGGCTTCCCCTTTCTCCACATCCTTGCCAACACTTGTTTCTTCCGTTGTTGAATTTAGTTATTCTGACAGATGTGAGGTGGCACTATAGCCTGTTTAATGTTATTTTTCCCCAAAATGTCATTTACAATTTTCATGAAAAAATAAGATGGCATACTAATAGGCAAAAAAAAAAAGTATATATATATATATATATATATATATATATATATAATTTCAAAAAGACTGAACAAAATGGAAACAAAAGTCAGATATGTCATGAATGTTAAAATTATCAGATAAGACAATTGTCGAAAAGAGTGAATAAAATGGAAACCAGAGTCAGATATGGCAGGAATGTTAGAATTGTCAGACCAGGGATTTTTTTTAAAAATTATGATTAACATGTTAAGTACTTTAATGGAAATGTGGACAAAAAACAAGACCATATGGGTAATATAAGCAGAGAGATGAAAATTCTAACAAAGAAGGAAAGAAGAGAGAAACTCTATTCTTGTTTCTGTTCTCAGATATAAGAATCTGGCAAGTCACTATTCTTTCTTATCAAGTAAAAAGCAGAAAGTCAGAGAAAATGAACAACTCTTCTACAGTCTAAAAGACAGATAAGGAAACAGAGTAAACTGCTACCCCCAAAGATTTGGGAGCCCAAGAATAATTTCTTACCATATCCGGCTTGTGTGGAAAACAATTAAAAAACCAATACTGAAGTAGGAAAGTCAGAACTGGAATTGATTGATTGCTGGAGATTTGGTGTAGACAAACCTTAGAGTAAAATACTCCAAAAAGAACCTGATCAATCTCGGCACCACCCACCTACCCTACCCCCTTTTGTGAGATATACTACCATGAGCTTGAATAAAGTCCCACAGTAAATATCATAGCAACATCCCTTTGAGCTTCCAGCAAGGGAGGATGAAAAAATCATTTTGAAATATCCCAGAGTATTCTGTTCTTCTTAAGGTGCTACCTTCAGGAGGAACTAGTTAACCTGCACCTAACCTGCTGGGGTATTATCAGAGCCTAAATGACATGAAGAAGGGAATTGCCCAATTCCAGTTCATTCTAGCCATTCTCTTCCACCTGACAATGAGAAAGAGAGAAAAACAGTTGAGAAGTTTAGAGTCCAGAGGCATAGACTCAGTCAAAGATTGAAACTTAATCATAGGACCGTAGAATGCTTCCTCTCCCCAAACACTACATCATCACATTACTAAAGCCTATTTACAGCATTTCCTTTCACTCAGTATGTTTTGTCTGGGTATCAGGAAATAATTTAAGATATCTCAAAAAACAAAATATAATTTGAAAATGGAGAACAAGCATCAGAATAAGACATGGCAGCAATGTTGGAATGATCAGAACAGAAACTTAAAACAACTATGATTAGAGGTTATGAATGAATGCCTCTAAGTCAGAATCCCACTCAGGCAGAATAATACAGAAGCATGGCACGTCCCTTGGTTGACCTCTAACTGTTGGTCTAAATCATCACCACCAGTGGGTTGTCATGCACTCTTTACATGGAGAGGCATGGCGTGCTGTGTAATGGGACTGGAGTTTAGTGCTAAGAGTCCCTTGTCCAAAGAAATGAGGCATAGCTGGAGGGGTTTGTCCCTCACCCATCATGCAACACACATTTGTGGGAACCTTGTTTTAAACCATTCTTAAATGTGCTGTTTCTGAAATAAGGTTTCATAGGTAGCAAGGCAGCTCCCTTGCTATGATCTATTAAAAGCCAGCCCTCCAAACAAAGATTTGTGAAAAGAGAGAGAGAATAAATAAATAAAACAACTATGATTGATACACTAAAGACTCTAATAGATAAATAGACAGTATGCAAGAACAGATAAGCAATGGGAGGAGAGAAATAGAAATTCTAAGAAAATAACAAAGAAAATGCTAAAAATCCAAAGTACTATAACAGAAATTTAAAATGCCTGTGACGTCATTCATCTTTGTTCACAAATGGCATAATCATCTATGCAGAATATTTTTAAAAATATCAAACTTCTCAGATTAATAAATGATTATAGCAATGCTGCAGGATGTCAGGTTAATTTATAAAATCCAATTACTTTCCTTTATAAAACAATGAACAACTGGAATTTGAAATTAAACACATGATTCCATTAAAACTGAAATACTTAAAAATAAATCTAACAAAATATGTACATTATCCATATAAAAAAACCTATAGAACTGATTAATGAATCAAAGAGAAACTAAATAAATGGAAAAATATTCTACAGTCATAGAAAGGAAGACTCAGTATTGCCAAGATGTCAGTACTTATCAATTTGATCTATAGATTCAATGCCTATCAAAATCCCAGCAAGTATTTTTTTATAAAGACAAAATGATTATAAATTTTATATGGAAAGGCAAAAGGCCCAGAATAATTTACATGATATTGAAGGAGAAGAATAAATTTGGAGAAATGACCTGATGCTTCTTGACTTTAAGACTTAGAGCAAAGCTATAATATCAAGACAGTATGGTATTGATGAAAAATAGACAAATAGATCAATGAAACAGAGTCGAGTCCAGGAATAGACCCACATTAATATAGCCAAATGATCTTTAACAAAAGAAAAAAAATACAGTGGAGCAAAGATAATGTTTTCAACAAAATGTGCTGGGACAACTGAATACCTTTGTCCAAAATAACGAATCTAGACATAGACCTTATAACCTTCATAAAATTAACTCAAAATGATCATAGATCTAAATGCAAAACACAATTTAATAAAACACCTAGAATAAAACTTAGGAGGAAATGCAGATGATTTTGAGTATGATGATGACTTTTTGACACATGATCTAAAGCACAATCAATGAAAGTAATCACTGACAAGCTGAATTTTATTCACATTAAAAATTTCTTCTCTGAGAAAGAAAATATCAGGAGAATGAGAAAACAAACTACACACTGAAAGAAAATATTTTCATGGACATATATGGTATAGAACCACTATAAAAATATATGAAGAATACTTAAAACTTAATAATAACAAACTAATACAATTTACAGATTGAGCCAAAGATCTTAATAGACATTTCATCAAACATATACATATGGCAAATAAGCATATGGAATTTTGCTCCATATAATACATCATCAAGGCAATGTAAATTGAAACAATAATGAGATATTACCACATTACCTATTATAATAGCTAAAGTCCAAAACACCACTGATAATGCCAAATGCTAGTAGACTGTAGGGAAACAAAAACTCCCATTTACTGATGGTTGGAATACAAAATGGTACAGCCACATGGAAGATAATTTAGTGGGTCTTACAAAACCAAACATACTTTTATCATATAATCTTGTAATCATTCTCATTGGTATTTATACCCTAAATTTGAAAACCTATGTCCACAGAACAAACCACACAAAAATGTTTATAGAAACTTTATTCCTAGTTCCCAAAACTTGGAAGCAAACAAGATATCTCCCAGTTGGTAAACAGAAAGATTGTTGTACATACACAGAATTGAATAGTATCCAGCACAAAAAGAAAAATCATCATGACGTGAAAACATGGAAACCTAAATGCCTATTATTAAGAAAAGAAGGAAACCTGAAAGGCTACATACTGTATGATTCTGACTATATGACATTTTAAAAAAGGTAAAAATCTCAAGATAAAAAAAATATGGGTTTCCAGGGTGTGGGGAAAGGAAGAAATGAACAGGAGAAGTAAGTACAGAAATATTAAAGGCAGGAAACTACTCTCTATGATACTATAATAGTGGAAATATTTCATTATGCATCTATCCAAACCTATAGAATGTACACATTAAGAGTGAACCCTAAGATCAACTATCGGTTTCAGGTGATTATGCTGTGTCAATTCAGGTTGGTCAATTGCAATAAGTGCACCACTGTGGTGTAGGATGTTCATAATTGGAGAATCCCCAAGCCCTCAAGCTTGGAGACTCCTGAGCCCCACCCCAGGACTCTACCTGCCACCCAGGAGGGAATCCTGCCATTTGGAGCTGCACAAAACCCTCTGAGCTGAGAAACCTACATACCCCCCACAACCCCCCACCTTTGATGTCACCCCCCCACCCTGGTCACAAACCCAGGGCCTGAAACTCAGTCTGACTTGCTTCCTCAACTCTGTCCCTGGGGAGCTAGCCTCAGTGGGGGTTCTCAGGGGGAGCCATGTGGCCTCGGTGCTTTGTCCTTGATGGTGACAACGTGCACCTAGTGAGAAAACACTCCAAACACCCAGTGTGCATGTGGCCCAAATCGCTGCACAATGCTGGCCAATTCTCACAAGCTTTCTGCCCAAATTGATACTGATTTGGGCAGAAAGCTTGTGAGAATTGGCTGAAGATCCTGGAAAACTCATTTCTGGTAGCACAGGCCTTCAGGGGAGACAGTGGGGCCTGGTCAGTGGTCCTGAATGGTGGCGACCCAAACCCTTTAAGAAAACTCTCTCAGTGCCAGGTGCACTTGAGTCCAACTCTTGCCTCTACTCAGCCCCCTGGGGAGCCCACCTCAGTGCTGGCAGGTCAGGCCTACCATGCCCCTAGGCCCTAACCCTACATTGGGTTTTCAGGCCCCCATCCCCAGAGGCATGACCCCCAAGCCCTCCACATTGGGGACCCCGGAGCCAAACCCCAGAAGTCACCTGCCAACCAGGAGGAAACCATGACATTTGGAGCCACACAGAACCCTCAGAGCAGGAGAAACCTGCCTGCCTCCCTGAGGCCACCCCCACCTTCAGGGGCACCCATACAGTGGCCACCAACCTGGAGACTAATCTACTGTCAGACCCCCATTCTCAACTCAGCTTCCTGGGCATACTGACTCAGCGCTGGGCTCAGATTGGGCCCGCCATGCCCCTAGGCCCTAACCCTAACCCTACTGTTGGGTTTTCAGCCTTCCGTACCTGGAGGCCTGGCCCCCAAGCCATCGAGATTGGGGACTCTATAGCCACACCCCAGAACTCTGCCTGCCATCCAGGAGAAAACCGTGTCTTTTAGAGCTGGGGAAACCTGCATAGGCCCCTAAGGCCACTCCCTACTTTCAGCAGCCCCTCAGGCTACCAACCTGGGCCCTGACGCTCAGCCTGACCCCCTCCCTCAGCTCTGTCCCCTCAGAGCTCCCCTCAGTGGGGGCCCACAGTAGAGCCGCATGGGTTCAGCCCATGGTCACTGACGTCACAACATGCACTTAGCATGAAAGTGCTCCAAATACGAGGCATGCCAGTGGCCTGAATCACCACAGAATGCTAGCTAATTCTCAAAATTTCTGCCCAAATTGATATCAGTTTGGGCAGAAAGCTCATGAGAACTGGCTGGAGACCCCCAGCAAATTTACTTATGATGACTCCAGCCTTCAAGTGAGAATTCTGGCCTGCCAGTGGTCCTGAGTAGTCATGGCCCGAACTAAGACAGAAAGCCCTCTCAAGGAAAGGAATATGTGAGGCCTACCCCTCCCTTGACTAGGTCCCCTGGGGAGCCCGCCGCAGCTCCAGTAGATCAATCCTGCCATGCCCTTAGGTCTTACCCTTACCCCTACATTGGGTTTTTAGGCTTCTGTCCCCAGAGGCCTGGCCCTGAAGTCCTCAAGTTTGGGGACGTCAGAGCCACACCCCCGGAGTTCGCCTCCAACCAGGTGGAAACCATGTGGATTGGAGCTTCACAGAACACTCAGAGGGGGAGAAACTTGCATGTCATCCTGAGGCCACCCCCACCTTCGGGGCACCCCTCTCTGGGCTACCAACCTAGAGCCTGATGTCCCGCCTGACCCTCCTCAACTCAGTCCCTGGGCATCCTGCAGATTAGGCCTGTCATGCCCCTAGGCCCTAACCCTAACCCTAGGTTGGGTTTTTAGCCTTCCATCCCCAGAGACCTGGACAGCAAGCCCTCAAAGATGGGGACTCCCATACTGCTGGACTCTGCTTGCCACTTAAAAGGAAACCATACCATTTAGAGCTGTGCAAAACTCTCAGAGCTGGAAACCTGTATGCCACCCTGTATGCCAAACCCTCAGCAGCCCCCAAGGGCCAGAAACCCATAAACTGACTCTCAGCCTGATGCCACGTCAACTCTGCCCCCAGGGATCTCACCTTAGCAGAAACCCTCAGGGGAGCCGCATGGCCTCGGTCCATGTCCCTGAGAGTCGCAACATACACCTAGCAAAAAATCTCTCCAAATACCTGACGCGCCCAAGGCCTGAATGGCCGCACAATGCTGGCCAATTCTCACCAGATTTCTGCCCAAATTGATATTGATTTGGGCTGAAACCTCATGAGAATTGGCCGAACACCTTGGAAAACTGGTTTCCCATGGCTCAGGCCTTCAGGGGAGAATCCTGGGCCTGCTGGCCCATGGTCCTGAGTGGTCGTGGCCCGAACCCTGCAAAAAAGCTCTCTCGATGCCAGGTGCAAACAAGACCAAGCCATCCCTCTACTCAGCCCCCGGGGAGCCTGCCTTAGCTCTGGCAGATCAGGCCTGCAATGCTTGTAGGCCTTACCCCTTACCTTATGTTGGGTTTTCAGGCTTCTGTCCCCAGAGGCCCGGCCCTCAAGCCCTCCACAATGGGGATGCCAGAGCCACACCCCAGGACTCTGCCTGCCAACCAGGAGGAATCTGTGCCATTTGGAGCTGCGCAAAACCCTCAGAGCTGGAGAAAGCTACATGCCTTCCTGAGGCCACCCACACCTTCTGCACCTCCCAAGGGCCACAAACCTGGGGCCTGAAGCTCAGTCTGACTCCTCCCTGAACTCTGACCCTGGGGAGCATGTTTCATTGGGGGTCCTCAGGGGAGCCACTTGGCCTCAGTGCATGATTCCTAATAGTCGCAATATGCACCTAGCGAGAAAGCCCTCCAAACACGTGCCGTGCATGTGGCATGAATAACCGCACAATGCTGGCCAATTCTCAGGAGATTTCTGTGCAAATCGATATTGATTTGGGCAGAAAGCTCCTGAGAATTGTTGGAGACCCACAGAGAACTCACTTTCAGCAGCGCGGGACTTCAGGGGAGAAGCCTGGGCCTAGCCCGTGGTCCCAAGTTTTCATGCCCCAAAACCCTGTAAGAAAGTGCTCTCAATGCCAGGCACACATGTGGCCAAACTCTCCCTCTACTCGGCGACCTGGGGACCCCACCTTAGTGCTGGCAAAATGGGAGTGTCATGCTCCTAGGCCCTAACCCTAACCCAATGTTGGGTTTTCAGGCTTCCATCCCCAGAGGGCTGGCCCCCAAGCCTTCCACACTGGGGACACCAGAAGCACACACCAGAAGTCCACCTGCCAACCAGAAGGAAACCGTGCTGTTTGGAGCTGCACAAAACCCTCAGAGTGGGAGAAACCTGTATACTCCCTGAGGCCACCCCCACCTTCTGCACCCCCAAGGGCCACAAACCTGGGACCTAACCCCTTTTCTTAACTCTGCCCTCGGGGTGTTCACCTCCACAGGGGCCTTCAGGAGAGCTGCCAGACCTCAGCCCATGGACCCTGATGGTCACAACATGCACTTAGCAAGAAAGAGCTCCAAACACCAGGTGTCCATGGCCCAAATTGCTGCACAACGCTGGAGACCCCTTATGAAATGGCTTTCTGGCTGCCTGGGCCTTCATGTGAGATGCCTGTACCTGGTCCATGGTCCCAAATGGTCTCTCCCAAACCCCGTGAGTAAGTGCTCTCAAGACCCAGGCACATGCAAGACCAACCCCCGCCCCCCTACTCAGCCCCCTGGTCAGCTGCCTCAGTGCTTTCAGATAGGGCCTGCCATGACCCTAGGCCCTAACCCTAACCCTACTTTGGGTATTCAGGCTTCTGTCCCTAGAGGCTTAGCCCCCAAGCCCTATACACTGGGGAATCCAGAGCCACACCCCAGGAGTCCGCCAGCCAACCAGGAGGTAATCCTGCTGTTTGGAGCTTCTCAGAACCATCAGAGTGGGAGAAACCTGTATGCCCCCCTGAGGCCACCCCTACCTTCAGGGGCACCCACACCATAGCCACTAACTGGAGTGTGATTCCATGCCAGACCCCCATCCTCAACTCAGCCCCCCACCCCGAATCCCATCTCAGTGGCCACAAATCAGGCCCGTCATACCCTTAGGCCCTTACCCTAATGCTAGGTTAAAGAATAAATAAAGAAATTATATATAAAAAATTCATTATAAATAAATAATTTTGTTATAAATTTACATCAATGTTATTGCTAAAAAAAATTTTTGTTAATTTAAAATGGGTTTCCTTTAGTGTTTACCATTCTTGAGTATCTACTACATTCTTTAAGTTAAAATGGATTGCATTTTTAGGCTCCTCTTCAATTGATATTCATAATTGAAAACATTATGTGTTATCTAAATATTTCAATACATTATCTTATTTGTTGAGGAGAAAATCTTATTTGCTTTATACTAAATATGTCAGAAATCAATTTACAAGAAATAATCAAATTAAATCAAATCTTAGAACTAGAGTAGACTTTCACACTGTCTGGCTGAACATTCTCATTTTTCTTGAAGAAAATATTTTCAAACCCAATATTTGCTTGGATAAATATTATGAATTACAACTAGGCTATGTGTGTTTATTCTTCCCATCCATTTCTATGGCCCACAGTAGCCTGTTTCTAAATTTTCCTACCCATCAAAACTTAAAGTGCTGAGTTGAGGAGAACGAATGAAAGCACATGGTGGTAAAAGTAAACTGTGGTCTTCACAAAAGTTAAACTACTAAATGACCCAAATCACATAATCAATATACATAATAGCAAAATGGCAATGAAATTAATTTTTAGGAGAGGAATAAACAGCACATAATGGATGCTTGGCTTTCTTTCCAGCCATTATAACCACAGTAGAATGCTTCCTGGGTTGTACTGTCATTGGCCTTACGAGGGAAGTCAGATCAACCAGTGCTAATTTGTTAGGCTTACAAGGACAAAGACAATTATAGTTTGGTACTTAATGCCTATTCTCAAATTAGAGGAAATAATTGAGCAAGGAAAATAGAGATAGATAGAGGCTTCTGATCTTTTTTCTAGCCTTTTCCATAGGCCCAAAACATTTCATTAACTGCACTATACAAATGTCTACGGTATCTTCCGCCAATGAAAACTAATTAAAATTTTAATATCAAACTACCCTGAGAGTGAAGATGGTCCTACTTTATTTGTCCCAACACTGTCAGCATAATTTCTTTGAAAATGAAGAGTTAATCATGTTCCTCACTGGCTTAAATTGCTTCCATACTGTCTGTTGCTTTTTAGATTTAATATCCTTTTTCCACCCAACCTCTAATCTCATCTCCCATGAAGCCAATATTCACCCTTTTCTTCTTCTGAATCAACTTGTTTTGTACATTTTCATGTCTCTAAAAATTCCAATAGCTTCCATTCCTTTCCTTTTTCTTTTACCTGAAAACACTTCTCTCCAACTCTATGTTGTATTAGTCAGTTAAATGAAATTAAGGCTAAACTAAAGTATTACTAATAATTTAAAATATTTCTTAAAAAATTGATTGATTGATTTTAGAGAAGCAGGGAGAAAGAATTTTTTTTTTAAAGATTTTATTTATTTATTTGACAGAGAGAGATCACAAGTAGGCAGAGAGGCAGGCAGAGAGAGAGGAGGAAGCAGGCTCCCTGCTGAGCAGAGAGCCCAATGTAGGGCTCCATCCCAGGACCCTGGGATCATGACCTGAGCCAAAGGAAGAGGTTTTAACCCACTGAGCCACCCAGGTGCCCCTGCACTTTGAAATCCTTAAGCACAATTTAAAATTATAGTCTCTTTTAATGTCCATATTCAATGTGCCCAGTCAAGTAGTGTATGTCTTTAGTATATGCTTGGAAATTCATTGTTTAATGAGCTACTCAAATATTTTATATCAATTATAAGAATTAGCTCTATTCTTTTTGCCCAGTGTGTGACTGGGCGCCTGGGTGGCTCAGTGGGTTAAACCACTGCCTTCGGTTCAGGTCATGATCTCAGGGTCCTGGGATCGAGTCCCGCATCGGGCTCCCTGCTCAGCAGGGAGTCTGCTTCCTCCTCTCTCTCTGCCTGCCTCTCTGCCTACTTGTGATCTCTCTCTGTTAAATAAATAAATAAAATCTTAAAAAAAAAATGTCACACACTGTCTTTATAGTCTCATCACTGAAACTCCAAGCAAGGATAAAGATTTGAAGGATCTGAATAGTATTAAATAAAACAGTCCATATATGTGAGTATAAAACAAATTTCCACTTAAATTTCACTATGAAATAGCATACTTAATTTTCTTATTTACTTGACAGTGGTCAAATCTATATAAAGTACAAATTTTAATGACAGGAAACATTTCCCTGCTGCTGAGATGTGAATGTGAATGTGATGCCTTTCAGGGGCTAAACACAATGGAGCTAGAGTATCTTGCTGTCAAATGCAGAATAATTTGATACTCAATCAAGGCTAACCAGAAGGTATTGCCATTCAAATACATTAAACAATCTGTTGGTAAGACAAAACATAACTTCCCAGTATCCAACTTGCAAGCCATGCACTTGTAACTAGAAACTACGATCATTTTTTAATTCTCCTGCTATAACTGTCTATACCATATCGCATCCACTGCAGTCAGGTGCTTCCTGAATCAATGCTCTGACCTTTAGTGAGTAACCAGCATAGAAAGAACAATTCGACGCGGGGTAGGGAGAATGAGAACAGAAAACAATATTTCCTGTGAATTTTCTAGCTGATTGATGATGCATTCACCGAGACATTGTGTCACAGGGTTTAGTTGCATGCCTAGCAGAAGCTTCCCATTTACTGGCATATCCATCCCTCACTGAGATACAAGCTACTTTTGTTACAGATTTGGGAATACTAACACAACAGGACATATTAGATTTCATTGCAATGTTATGTGTTCCTGTAGCAGTTATATTTCATTATTTTATATCCAGGCAAGATCATATTTGTGGAGCACAAAAATATTCCTTTTCGTAAAATGTTTTCAAAAGCTTAATATTTATGAAGCTATTATAAAAAGGGGGGAATACTAACAAATTAAGTTTGTTTTGAATATGTATTTTAGACCCTGTTAAGGTTGAATCCCGTATTATCAAACTACATTTGTGACTTTGCTGACAGATATCTTCCTTTAGTCCACTGTGATCTTAACACAGTACTGATTAACGTTCAATGTTATTCTTACTGATGTTGTGGATAAGGATAGTGTTTTCCTAATTAGAACACTATTGATTATTTACATAGAAGAAATCTGAGATTTGATTTAGGTGAAATACTCTCACTTTCGCTGTTCTCTGAAAATACTACGTCTTTAATGATTTCACATGGAATCTCCCCCTTCACACACACTTTCATCAGAGTATAGAAATGACAGAAAATGAGGACCTTCCATTGAAAAATGCACAGATGTCTTCTAATTATGTCAATAAAAGAAATTACTGAATGTTCTGCAATTCAAATCTCCAAAGTTCAACCCCTCTGTTATCCCCTCTGCAATCATAAAATATAAAATGTCAAGGGCAACCAATATTAAAATTTAATAGATGATCAGAAAAAAGTCACTAAAAGCATCAGCTCCTGAAATAATGATACTTTGAGAAGTGATAAGCATTCCAAAGAATTTTACTGAAAATCATGCCTTTCATATGTTAGTTAATTTAATCATCACTTTCAAACTTTAAAAAAATATATTTTATTTATTTATTTGACAGGGAGAAACACAACTATAGAGGGAACAAAAGTAGAGGGAGTGGGAGAGGGAGAGGCCAGCTTCCTGCTGAGCAGTGAGCCCAATGCGGGGCTAGATCCCAGACCCTGGGATCATGACCTAAGCCAAAGGCAGATGCTTAACAACCGAGCCAGCCAGGTGCCCACTTTCAAACTTTTAATTCAAATATGTCATATTACCCTGAGACAAACATAAATGTTTATTTAGCTAATCATTTTGGTAGATAATTGCTTATTTTCTTTTGTGACTACATTGCATTTCAAAACCTTAACCATTAAAGCATTTCTCTTTTTTAAAAAATTTATTTATTTATTGGACAGAGGGGGAAAGAGAGCACACACATGTGCATACACACAGGGTAAGGGGCAGTGGGAAAGAATCTTTAAACACATTCACGCTGAGCACGGAGCCCCACACTAGGCTTAATTCCATAACCCTGAGATCATGACCTGAGCTGAAACTGAGTTGGACACTTAAACTACCGAACCACCCAAGTGCACCAACAATTAAAACATTTCTAATATTAGTTATGAAAACTTTCTGACTTGATAACTGGTGGTGTTCCAGAAAGAGGCCACTCTATTAGCATAATTCTGGGGCTTAGATTGTGGCAGCAAATTGCGACAAAGACACAGTTGAGCATGTTGGACAGGAAGTATAAAGAAAAAGCAAAACTTTGCTGAGAGAACTGAGAACATGGGACAGTTTAAGCTATTTATTTATTTTTATTACAGCATAGCCAAGTCTGTCTAAACAAATGCCAACAGTAATAACAAAATTGAGCCAGTGTACATACAGCAGAGAAACACATTAAGGTTAAAAATAATGAACCAAAGGATCTCTCAATTAAAATAAAATTATCAACAATATCTATGCTCCAGATAACATTGCATTAGAAGATATAATGCAAAAGCTCTTAAAATACCAGGAAAAACAGAAATTACAAAAAGTGGCATCATGCTTTTTACCATATCCCCTTCAAAGTTCAGTTGATTAATGTTCAAAAATAAATATAATAATACAAAGTAGAATGAAATTAGAAAGATTAACAAAATAAATTCATAATATACTGCCCAAAATTTCAGTAAAACTAGAAATTAACAACAAATATATACCTAAAGAATTAGCCTTTTGAGAAAATATATTAAACAACTCTTGGAGAAAAAAGAAATCTCCATGTCAATTATAGACTTTTTAAAAATGACTTTTTAAATTGAGATGGGGATGTATTAAATACATGAATTTGGTCTAAGCTTTCTTTTCATAGGAAACAATATATAGGAAGAAATTAAAATATAAAAAAAATAAAGATAAAATTTCAAAATAAGAATATAAAAATTAGAATAATAAAATAGGTTTAAAGATAGGAAGAAAGGTATTATATGAGATTTATTTGTAATTAAAAAAAGAATAAGGCAACTAAGAACCAAGAAAAATATTGTAAGGATTTTTATAAAAGGCATAAGGTCTAAAATGTTTTATTGATCAAAGAAAAACTTTGAGGTGTTCCATTATCTTCCATAGATTTTAACAACTCAAAAGTTTGAAACAAAAGGGAAGTTCTTTAATTTTCTTAACAACCATAGTATAACCCTTATACTAATACCTGACAATTATGTCACAAATTCATATTACTCAATAGTTTCAGTTGTCAATATATTTGCATATATAGTAAATATAATATTAACAAGTGCTAATTATTATAGTCAATAAATTATTACATCAATATAGTGGCTTCCAGAAATATTAATATTGGTTCATATCAGCAGTTAATTAAAATGCTTTATTACATCAATGAATAAGAAAAATGTATATGACTGCTTTATGCTTAGTGATTTAATATCCTCAGTTTTTTAAAAAATTTAATATCCTCAGTTTTTTGAAAAATTATGAAATAACTTGTTATTCTATTATTGCTCATTTGTGAAAACTAGAGGACTTCCCACTTGGTATAAGAGAAATTCCAATTAACCAAAAATGTAAGTTCAAACAATAATTATCACACATGCAATAGATGGAAAAATTAAGTAGTAACTCTGACATGGTATCAGTGAAGCTGCTCAAACAGCTCTTTTGCTTTACTTACAAGAATATAAATTGGTGCAAATACCTTTAATGTCTGTTTGATGATGTATAACAACAGACTTTAAAAGCCGGTTGCTTTAAAACTGCTGTTCCTACTTCTTGACTTCTTCTTGGTCTCATTTGATGTTTTGTCTTTTCTTCCATGGTCTCTAAACCTTGGCATACTTCAGTACTTTATCAGTAGACTTCCCTTGGCTACCTGCATTGACCCCTTGGTTATCACAACCACTGCATATCCCTCCACTTGATTCTATCTTTTTAAATTTCTCTCAATAATACGACATCTGGTCTACAAAGATGTCCTACAAAACTTAGATTTATTTTTCAAATAATTTATAATTTTCAGCCTGTTATATCTTACATTTTATTTTGTCTTTATTGCTTCTATATGAAGGATAATTGTGAGGTTGATTACAAAAAGAAAAAGCATTTATTTCTCAGTAAATATTATCTCATTGGAATAGGTATTGTTCTTAAATTAGATTAATGTTATAAGATCACTCAATAAATTTCTGATCTCATTCTACTTTTTTCCTGTAGCCTTTTTTTTTCCAGAACAGTCTTTAAATCTTTTATTTAAATTCTTGAGGTGTACATCTTAATTATACTTATAAGCTACATTTTACAATATTAAACACAGAACGATACTCAAATTCAACTTAAAGGATGAGTAAATAAGAAAATATGAATGGACAGCCGAGAAGGGAAGCACTTATGCAGGCCTCCATTGTTAAATAAATGCATCTTTTAACTGTTATTTGGGCCTATGTTTGTCAATAGACTGACAATGAAGATTATGTAACAGTCATCTTACCCAGTGCCTGGTGTAATCTTGTACATAGTAGGAGTTCACTTAAATACCTTTCAATTAATAAGTTCAAGAAGAAATGATGTATATAATGAGAGGTAAAAATAACTATGATGATCCTATCTAATAGAGGCATAGTGAGAAATAAAAATAAAATATACAAACCTTTCAGGATCTATCTAGTAGAAAAAAACAATGGAAATTGTTTGAAAGACAATAAGTAATCATTTAAAAAATTATTACCATTAGGGGCACCTGGGTGGCTCAGTGGGTTAAAGCCTCTGTCTTCGGCTCGGGTCATGATCCCAGGGTCCTGGAATCGAGCCCCGCATCGGGCTCTTTGCTCAGCGAGGAGCCTGCTTCTTCCTCTCTCTCTCTGCCTGATTCTCCGCCTGCTTGTGATTTCTGTTTGTCAAATAAATAAATTAATTAATTAATTAAAAAATTATTACCATTAAATACAACATGCTTCATTATACACCAGAAAATATACTAAGACATTTATGTGGGCTCTTTTATTCCTCTAAACTCTATTTTGTTAATGAGGAGAAAGCTTAAAGATGTTAACATGTCTGAGGTGAACAATCACTAAGGGGCTGCTCAGAACATCTGTCTCTGGAGAAAATCATTTATTGTTTCTCAAGTGTTTGGACTAATTTTTTAAAATCTATTTTTCTAAATTCTTACAATGGTCAAGCTCAGATGAATTGATTAATGAATGATACATCTAACCCTATTAACATGTGAATCATTGGGCTCATAGTTTGAATAGTGAATGACAGCACCTATTGTCTGTAGGATGTAAGCCTGGAGGGGAATTTCTATTTCCATTGCACTAAATTTTGATTTTTTAAATAAGTTCAGTCTAAAACAGGAACACTATAAATACATCAAGAAAACTTACTCTAAGTTAGTTCAATTTTTATAAATATCTGAGAGAAATAGTACCTACATAATCTCAAATAGTTTTTCATATAATACAGGAAGCGTTCTTTAATCAGAACCATGTATTTTATATACAGAATGCAGCCCATACTGTTCAGCCAGTATTCACACATTGTTAACTGAAAAGCAGTTAATATATGTGCAATTTTATTGGACAATGAGGCAGCTGCATTGCCTTGTAGTCAAAACAACAGAAAGGAATTTCACTCAGGACCATAATCACAAAGCACAGCTTAGCAAAATTTAGAATGCAAAATAATACACGTTTCAGATCAGATCTGGGTAAATCTTCCATTTTGTTTCTGTCAATCTTCCCATCAGTTTTTTTTTTGAGAAAGTAAAAGAATTTTCAGGAGAATGTATTTCTGACAAAGTGGGGTTTAAGTCATCTTTCAAATCTTGTTCTTTAACCATCAATTCTCTATGTGTGATACACACACACACACACACACACACTATGGATAATGTGTGTGTGTGTGTGTATTTTATATATGTAACAAATTTATTGAAGATCTGTTTCTAAGTTTAATAAACTTCAGCTTACCAAAATTGACAGTTTTATATTCACCAATGCATAAGAAAGCAAATACATATTTATGGCAGTTTAAGGAGCAGGATTTCTCATACTAATCAATACCAAATCCACATTTGGATCACTTTCTGTTGTGAAATAGGTATACAGTCTGTGTCTCACCTATCTCCACCATTTACCTAACAGAGATAGGCCAGCATTTCGCAAGGATTGCTTAGAAAGGTCTCTGTCTGACATATGAATCTCCTAGTCATTACTGGTCATCACTTTCATAACATACCCTTTTCTTCTGGTTGGTCAATTCTTGGAAGTATTATAGAATTATAATTATATAATTCTGAATTATAGAAAATTCTAATTTTGAATTATAGAGAAATAAATGAGGAATATACTTTGGAAAACAGTAAGAATGTTACATATGGGAAAAAAAAAAAAAGGATACCAAAGTAGATGACTGTCATGCATTGTAGCTCAGAATCTTTTAACACCTATATTTACTAACTCCATTTACCAAAGTTTAAATTTATTAGTGATTTAATATTTTTTCAGATTGCTGTGGCATTTGTTTTCCTAAATGATTACACCAAGCTATTTGAATAACTCAAGGAAACTAGTGCATTTGCCATCATATTGAGGACAATTCAACATTTTAACAAAAATATATCAATCTATGTAGACCTATAAATATCTAATAGCTTTCTGGCTATGTATTAGTTCTTTATGTATTAATTCTTTACATGAAAATTTGGATACTTCTCAAAAAAAGTGAAGCACTTTCCAGTTTCTTGTTTATTCATTTAGATACTTTTAGAAAAAGTCACTTAAAGTTTGAAATATGCAACCAATTTTTTTCTGTTCCATAGTATTTATAGACAAAATTAAATGTGATCCTCACCAGGGCATGTTTCTTGCAAATTTGTCTATGTAAAATAGAACAGATAATAATATAGCTTTATTGTTGCCTTCTTTCTCCCTTGAAGTATACCGTCTCATACAAAATGCTTCTAGAGTTTTAAAATCATGGATGATAAGAAATCATCATTTCTCTTATTCTCTTAGTTAGTAAATGTAATACACAGAGATGGGAAAAGAATGTTAACATGAAAAAACGTCTACTTAAGCCAGTTTCCCTTATTGCTTCTTACTTCTATTTGTGTTATTCTGTACCCTCATTTCTTCAGCTATGATGACTAAGCCAAAGCTCTTCCTTTCATTTTCTTTCTTGCTGTTTATATTTCAAATAAAAAGCAAGGAAGCAATAAATGGAAACTTAGAGGAAACCAAGAATTATCTAACACATTATTGTAGTAAGGTAAGTAACCGGTTAGATCACACTCATTGACATATTTGATAAATCTTGATCTCTCCATATATAATAATTATAAAGAAGTAGGACTTTTTAACTTTATCTCATTTTATCTATTTGAGAAAATATCTGCAATGGCAAAACAGTAATTAGTAACAATTTTCTTTAAATCTATTTCACTTATCTTCCTACCCACCTCCCTTCTGGCAACCACTACTTTGTTCTCTGTATTTGAATCTGTTTTTTGTTGTTGTTTATTTTTTCTTGAATTTGCTAGTTTGTTTCTTAAATTCCAGAAATACGTGAAATCATATGGTATTTATCTTTTTCTGTTTTATTTTGCTTAGCACTATACTCTTTAATTCTATCCATGCTGTTGCAAGTGGCAACTTTTCATTTTTTATGGCTGACTAATATTCATACATTTTTATGAATTGCTGCTTTCATCTTCTTTGGGTAAATGCCCTCTAGCAGAATTACTGGATCATATGGTAATTCTATTTTCAATTTTTTTGAGGAAACTCCATGCTGTTTCCCATGGTGGCTGTACAATTTGTCTTCCCACCAAAAGTGCACGAGGTTTCCTTTTTCTCCATGTCTTTAATGACGCTTGTTAGTTTTTGTGTTTTTGATTTTAACCATTCTGACAGGTATAAAGTGTTATCTCATTGTGACTTTAATGTACATTTAACTAATGATTAGTAATGCTGAGCTTCTTTCTGGCCATCTGTATGTCTTCTTTGTAAAGATGTCCATTCAAGTCCTCTGAGCATTTTTTTTTCCTCTGAACATTTTTAATTGGATTATATGTAGTGTTTTGGTGTTGAGTTGTAGAAGTTCTTCATATATTTTGGATATTAATGTCTTATCAGAGATATCATTTGCAAATGTCTCCTCCCATTTAATAGTTTGCTTTTTTGTTTCATTGATGGTTTCCTTCATTATGCAAAAGCATTTTTTTTTTAATTTTTTTAATTTTTTTATTTTTTATAAACATATATTTTTATCCCCAGGGGTACAGGTCTGTGAATCACCAGGTTTACACACTTCACAGCACTCACCAAATCACATACCCTCCCCAATGTCCATAATCCCCCCCCCCTTCTCCCAAACCCCCTCCCCCCGGCAACCCTCAGTTTGTTTCGTGAGATTAAGAGTCACTTATGGTTTGTCTCCCTCCCAATCCCATCTTGCAAAAGCTTTTTATTTTGGTGTAGTTCAATAGCTTAATCTTACTTTTGTTTTCCTTGACTGAGTAGACATATCTATAAAAATGTTTCGATAGCTGATATTAAAGAAATTACTGTCTATATTTTCTTCTCAGACTTTTACAGTTTCATGCCTTGCATTTAAGTCTTAATTTATTTTCAGTTTATTTCTGTGTATGGTGTAAGAAAGTGGTTGAGTTTCATTCTTTTGCATATAGTTGTCTAGAGACTGTTTTATGCCTATTGTATATATTTTTGACTCTTTTGTCATAGATTATTTGACCTTATAATTGTGAGTTTATTTCGGGGCTATGTATTCTACTCTATTGATCTATGTGTCTACTTTTGTGCCATTACCATTTATGTCAGTAGCAATTATTTTTTAAGTTCTATAAAAGTTCTGAAAAAAAATTCTCTCTAAATCTGTCTTTCCAAGTTCTTGGAATATTCAAAATTTAGAATAATATCCAGATCATCTACGTATTTTTTTTTAATTTTTTTTTGTTTTTTTTTTAATTTTTATTTTTTATTTTTTTTTATTTTTTATAAACATATATTTTTATCCCCAGGGGTACAGGTCTGTGAATCACCAGGTTTACACACTTCACAGCACTCACCAAATCACATGCCCTCCCCAATGTCCATAATCCCAACCCCTTCTCCCAAACCCCCTCCCCCCGGCAACCCTCAGTTTGTTTTGTGAGATTAAGAGTCACTTATGGTTTGTCTCCCTCCCAATCCCATCTTGTTTCATTTATTCTTCTTCTACCCACTTAAGCCTCCATGTTGCATCACCACTTCCTCATATCAGGGAGATCATATGATAGTTGTCTTTCTCTGCTTGACTTATTTCGCTAAGCATGATACGCTCTAGTTCCATCCATGTTGTTGCAAATGGCAAGATTTCATTTCTTTTGATGGCTGCATAGTATTCCGTTGTGTATATATACCACATCTTCTTGATCCATTCATCTGTTGATGGACATCTAGGTTCTTTCCATAGTTTGGCTATTGTGGACATTGCTGCTATAAACATTCGGGTGCATGTGCCCCTTTGGATCACTACAGTTGTATCTTTAGGGTAAATACCCAATAGTGCAATTGCTGGGTCATAGGGCAGTTCTATTTTCAACATTTTGAGGAACCTCCATGCTGTTTTCCAGAGTGGCTGCACCAGCTTGCATTCCCACCAACAGTGTAGGAGGGTTCCCCTTTCTCCGCATCCTCGCCAGCATCTGTCATTTCCTGACTTGTTGATTTTAGCCATTCTGACTGGTGTGAGGTGATATCTCATTGTGGTTTTGATTTGTATTTCCCTGATGCCGAGTGATATGGAGCACTTTTTCATGTGTCTGTTCGCCATCTGGATGTCTTCTTTGCAGAAATGTCTGTTCATGTCCTCTGCCCATTTCTTGATTGGATTATTTGTTCTTTGGGTGTTGAGTTTGCTAAGTTCTTTATAGATTCTGGACACTAGTCCTTTATCTGATATGTCGTTTGCAAATATCTTCTCCCATTCTGTCAGTTGTCTTTACTCTTCAAAGTGTAGGGATAGAGGGCACATACCTCAATATCATCAAAGCCATCTATGAAAAACCCACCGCAAATATCATTCTCAATGGAGAAAAACTGAAAGCTTTTCCGCTAAGGTCAGGAACACGGCAGGGATGTCCATTATCACCACTGCTATTCAACATCGTACTAGAGGTCCTAGCCTCAGCAATCAGACAACAAAAGGAAATTAAAGGCATCCAAATCGGCAAAGAAGAAGTCAAATTATCACTCTTCGCAGATGATATGATACTATATGTGGAAAACCCAAAAGACTCCACTCCAAAACTGCTAGAACTTATACAGGAATTCAGTAAAGTGTCAGGATATAAAATCAATGCACAGAAATCAGTTGCATTTATCTACACCAACAGCAAGACAGAAGAAAGAGATATTAAGGAGTCAATCCCATTTACAATTGCATCCAAAACCATAAGATACCTAGGAATAAACCTAACCAAAGAGACACAGAATCTATACTCAGAAAACTATAAAGTACTCATGAAAGAAATTGAGGAAGACACAAAGAAATGGAAAAATGTTCCATGCTCCTGGATTGGAAGAATAAATATTGTGAAAATGTCTATGCTACCTAAAGCAATCTACACATTTAATGCAATTCCTATCAAAGTACCATCCATCTTTTTCAAAGAAATGGAACAAATAATGCTAAAATTTATATGGAACCAGAAAAGACCTCGAATAGCCAAAGGGATATTGAAAAAGAAAGCCAACGTTGGTGGCATCACAATTCCGGACTTCAAGCTCTATTACAAAGCTGTCATCATCAAGACAGCATGGTACTGGCACAAAAACAGACACATAGATCAATGGAACAGAATAGAGAGCCCAGAAATAGACCCTCAAATCTATGGTCAACTAATCTTCGACAAAGCAGGAAAGAATGTCCAATGGAAAAAAGACAGCCTTTTCAATAAATGGTGCTGGGAAAATTGGACAGCCACATGCAGAAAAATGAAATTGGACCATTTCCTTACACCACACACAAAAATAGACTCAAAATGGATGAAGGACCTCAATGTACGAAAGGAATCCATCAAAATCCTTGAGGAGAACACGGGCAGCAACCTCTTCGACCTCTGCTGCAGCAACATCTTCCTAGGAACAACGCAAAAGGCAAGGGAAGCAAGGGAAAAAATGAACTACTGGGATTTCATCAAGATCAAAAGCTTTTGCACAGCAAAGGAAACAGTTTTTTAATTTTTTATAAACATATATTTTTATCCCCAGGGGTACAGGTCTGTGAATCACCAGGTTTACACACTTCACAGCACTCACCAAAGCACATACCCTCCCCAATGTCCATAATCCCACCCCCTTCTCCCAAACCCCCTCCCCCCAGCAACCCTCAGTTTGCTTTGTGAGATTTAGAGTCATTTATGGTTTGTCTCCCTCCCAATCCCATCTTGTTTCATTTATTCATCTATGTATTTTAAAATATCCTGATTATCTATATATTATTGTCTTGACCAGTGAAAAATATGACAACTCCATGCTTAATAATGGAATTAATATTCTTACTTCTTAAAGATTCATTTATTATTTATTTTAGACAGAAGGAGGAGGACTTGAAAAAAAGGAAAGGAGATGCTTAAGCTGACTCCCCACTGAGCATGGAACACAACATGGGGCTCAATCCCAGGATATTGAGATCATGATCTAAGCTGAAATCAAGAGTCAGATGCTTAAGAAACTGAGCAATCCTGCATTTTATTTTTAGGTTTTTTTTTTTTTCTTCTAAGATTCTATTTAAATTCTAGTTAGCTAACATATAGTGTATTATTTGTTTTAGGAGTAAAATTTAGTGATTCATCACTTACATGAAATACCCAGTGCTCATCACAAGTGCCCTCCTAATGCCCATGACCCAATTACCCTATCCTCCAACCTACCTTCCCTCCTGCAACCCTCAGTTTGTTCTCTTATGGTTTGCCCCCCTCTGTTTTTGTCTTATTTTATTTTTCTTTCCCTTCGGCTATGCTCATGTTTGTTTCTTAAATTTCACATATGAGTGAAATCACATGACATTTGTCTTTGACTCACTTAGTCTGCTTAACATAACACACTCTAGCTTCATTCATGTTGTTTTAAATGGCAAGATTCCATTCTTTTTGATGGGTGGGTAGTACAAACACACACACCCCATATCTTCTTTATCCATTCACCAGTCAAAGGATGTTTGGACTGTTTCCAAATTTGGCTATTGTAGATAATGCTGCTATAAACATTGGTATGACTGTGATCCTCAAATCAGTATTTTTATATTCTTTGGATAAATACCAATAGTGCAATTGTTGGGTCATAGAGTAACTCTATTTATAACTTTTTGAGGAACATCTATACTGTTTTCCAAAGTAACTGTGCCACTTTGCATTCCCACCCATAGTGTAAGAGGGTAAAATAGAATTGAAATTTTAAAAATCTGTTCTTTAGCCTACTCATTCAAAGAAATGAAATCCAAAAAATAAAACAAAACAAAACTTTTTAAAGATGTAGACTTTCTCCTTTTTATTGTTTTTATTTTTTTAAAGATTTTATTTATGTATTTGACTGACAGATCACAAGCAGGCAGAGAGGCAGTCAGAGAGAGAGAAGAGGAAGCAGGCTCCCTGCTGAGCAGAGAGCCTGATGGGTTCAATCCCAGGACCCTGGGATCTCGACCTGAGCTGAGGGCAGAGGCTTTAACCCACTGAGCCACTCAGGTAACTCTCTCCATTTTAGCTGGGTATGTTACATTCATTTGTGCTGTGTGTTTGTGTGTGTGTGTGTGTGTGTGTGGTGTGGTGTGTGTGTGTGTGTGTGCTGAATTCTTAGAATCATGGATACTTTCTTGCTCTTTCAGATTAAAAAAAAAAAGTAGATAATGATCGGGCATTGGAGTGCTCAGTCAGTTGAACATCCAACTCTTGGTTTTAGCTCAGGTCATGATCTCAGGGTCCTGGGATCCAGCCCTGCATCAGGCTCCATTTTCAGTGAGGAGTCTGCTTGAGATTCTCTCTCCCTCTGCCTCTGCTCCTCCTGCTCCTGTATGCTTGCTCTCTCTCTCAAATAAGTAAATCTTAAAAAAAAAAAAATAAATAAGGTAACTTTTACATAAATTTACTCAAGCCCTAAGATTTCTAGCTTCAGGGAGAGAGTTAGTGAGACAGGATACAGACAGGATACAGTTATCCCCAGTTGTAATCACATCCTTCCTCTACCACTCATTCCAGATTCCCCTCACTCTTGACCAGCAATTTGGTAATTGCTTATCTTCAGGGGTAGCTCAATTAAACAACATATACTAAACATATTATATGTCAGCTTCTGATCCAGACTATGAGTTTATATTAATGAGAAAAAGAAAGGAACTCAGACAAAATTCTGAACTAGTTTTTGTCCTACCATTTCCAATTACTTATTCCTGACCTTAGAGTGATAGGGTTTCCATGTGTTGTTTTCATATGCTTATATTCTGTCTTGCCCTACAAGTTGATACATGAAATTCTTCCAGAATTCCTTTCCCTTTTTTTTCCTTCTTGACTTAGTTATTATTTAAATGCTACTTCTGTCAGTGTCACTAGTAGTCACCCTTGTTGTTTTTTTGGATCTCTAGATTTTAGCTCTCTGGCTCTTTGAATTGAATTAACTCTGATTCCCAAACTAAAATGTTAGTAATTGTTTTTCTAGCATTTTTAGTTTGGGAAACAGAGTTAATTATTTTTCATCATCTACGTGATGATTTTTTTATGTGAACATCTACTGTTATTTTATAGTAAAAAGTATATTGTGGTTAATGAATAGCAAAACCTTTAAAAAGTTAGGGCTCTTTTTCATGTGTCTGTTGGCCATCTAGATGTCTTCTTTGCAGAAATGTCTGTTCATGTCCTCTGCCCATTTCATGATTGGATTATTTGTTCTTTGGGTGTTGAGTTTGTTAAGTTCTTTATAGATTCTGGACACTATCACTCGGCATAAGGGAAATACAAATCAAAACCACAATGAGATATCACCTCACACCAGTTAGAATGGCTAAAATCAACAAGTCAGGAAATGACAGATGCTGGTGAGCATGCGGAGAAAGGGGAACCCTCCCACACTGTTGGTGGGAATGCAAGCTGGTGCAGCCACTCTGGAAAACAGCATGGAGGTTCCTCAAAATGTTGAAAATAGAACTGCCCTATGACCCAGCAATTGCACTACTGGGTATTTACCCTAAAGATACAAACGTAGTGATCCAAAGGGGCACATGCACCCGAATATTTATAGCAGCAATGTCCACAATAGCCAAACTATGGAAAAAACCTAGATGTCCATCAACAGATGAATGGATCAAGAAGATGTGGTATATATACACAATGGAATACTATGCAGCCATTAAAATAAATGAAATCTTGCCATTTGTGACAACATGGATGGAACTAGAGCGTATCATGCTTAGTGAAATAAGTCAAGCAGAGAAAGACAACTATCATATGATCTCCCTGATATGAGGAAGTGGTGATGCAACATGGGAGCTTAAGTGGGTAGGAGAAGAATCAATGAAACAAGATGGGATTGGGAGGGAGACAAACCATAAGTGACTCTTAATCTCACAAAACAAACTGAGGGTTGCTGGGGGGAGGGGGTTTGGGAGAAGGGGGTGGGATTATGGACATTGGGGAGGGTATGTGATTTGGTGAGTGCTGTGAAGTGTGTAAACCTGGTGATTCACAGACCTGTACCCCTGGGGATAAAAATATATGTTTATTAAAAAAAATTAAAAATTAAAAAAAAAAAAGTTAGGGCTCTCTGCTCCATGGGGAGCTTGCTTCCTTCCCTCTCTCTCTGCCTGCCTCTCTGCCTACTTGTGATCTCTGTCTGTCAAATAAATAAATAAAATATTCTTAAAACTTTTAAGGATTTATTTATTTATTTATTTGACAGAGAGAGATCACAAGTAGGCAGAGAGGCAGGCAGAGAGTCAGAGGAAGGGAAGCAGGCTCCCTGCTGAGCAGAGAGCCTGATGCGGGACTTGATCGAAGGACCCTGAGATCATGACCTGAGCCAAAGGCAGCAGCTTAACCCATTGAGCCACCCAGGTGCCCCTTTTTAAAACTTTTAAAAAGTTAAACTGAATTGCTGCTGGAAAGGAGCTAGAGAGAATGAAGATCAAGGGTAAAGACATAACAGATGGAGCAACATCTGTGTGGAGGGCATATGATCTTGACAAAGAAGGTGCAGAGACTAAGTTCAAACACAAGAAAAAAGCCTTTTCTTTTGTTACAAAAAAATGAGAGAGTAAGAACTGTCTTGCATACAGATATACACACACACACATTTAAAATAATATATAAATATAATATATTTATTTAATATATAATGATACATATATATATATAAAGCTTACATAGATTATATATAAATATATATTATATATGTAAAGATATATATAAATGGGGGCATCTGAGTGGCTCAGTGGGTTAAGCCTCTGCCTTCAGCACAGGACATGATCCCAGGGTCCTGGGATCGAGCCCCGCATCAAACTCTCTGTTCAGCAGGGAGCCGGCTTCCTCCTCTCTCTCTCTCTGCCTGCTTCTCTGCCTACTCGTGATCTTTGTCTGTCAAATAAACAAATAAAATCTTTAAAAAATAAATATATATATAAATGTATATATATATATGTCATATATATATATATATATATATATATATATATATATATATATATGGTGAGCTTGTCTGCTAAGAACCTGGGTAATTTGCTAAAAATGGAAAAACAAATTCAAAACAATTGATAAATAAATGAGAGTGCTACCAGAAAGATTACAAGGTGAGTTCAGGTTCCTGCTGAGATTGAAATCCTAGAATTTACAGTGGCATCAACTAATGAGGCTATTCGATGTTTTGTGGCAGTCTTTGCAGCACAGAGTCGCTTGCTGATAGTGACACTGTGAAAGAAATTTCAAGAAACATTTAGAAAGAGTGGAGAAATGTCTATGTGTGACTGGCAGATGTTTGTTATGCAAATACAAAATATTTAACTTTATTTTCTAGAAAACAAAGCAGAAATTTCAGCTCATCTGGCCTATAAAATAGAAGTTTTAATCAACATCAGTATATGAGTCTCCTGGGCATATAAACTTTCCTAAAAATTCATGAGTAATTTTTATTATGGTTTATAATACTCTTACACATATACGCACAACAGGATATTAACTAAAATAGTGGTATCTTCTTAATGTTTGACCATCAAGAGATGCTCTTCAATTGGATATTTCTTTCAGTAATAATGTATAGCTTTTAAGAATGTTCAAGTTAAATTGTTGAGTTTTAAGTCCCAAATTCTACATTTCATTTCTGCCAGTCTTGAGAAAGAATCCATATGGAAAATAAATCTCTAATATAGACAAATGAACAATGAAACAAGCCTCTCACAGAAACCACCTTACTCCCAGCCTTGCATAGCTGAATCTAGTACATAAACCTAACACATGCGCTTGGGTATATTTCTGAAAAATGGTATCCACAGTGATATTACATTCTGAAGACCAAAAAAAAAAAAAAAAGGAAAGAAGATCCTCTGAAACATGATCCCAATAGATAAAAAAGTAAAGGTAAAACAGTAATAGCACAAAAACCGGTCTTAAGGTTTAACTTGCCTCAAACTTATGCACTCCTTGCTTGCTGACCTAAATCCTTTGATCTGTGGTAGAGCTAACCTACTTTCCTTGAGATTTGCAGACCGCTGGCCTTTAGGCGTGAAAGACCAGATTTCCCAGAAGGTAATGTCCCTACTACTTTCAAAAACAGCTGCCCCAGATGACAGCATGTCTATTTACAGTCAGTCAACATCTGACTAAGAGCCTGGGCACCAGCTTCTCCTAAATGTAGCCCCCATTTGTCTCCTCCCCAACCATTTCCCATGTCATTCCCCTTTATGAGGCTGATTATGAGATGATGAGAATCCTCCCCTTTTAAAATCTTGTTGCTTCACCTGGATGGGGAAAATGGTCTTTGGGACATTAGACCATTATCTTCCAGGTTACCAGCTTCCTGACTGAAACAGCCTTTCCTTTCCTACCATCACTTGTCTCTTGAGAATTGATTCTGAAGCTAGGACCAGCAGAATCTCAGTTCAGAACTGACTCTCTGTCAGGTAACAGAACCTGGCTCTTAACTATGAGGTGATGATGCCACCCGTCAGTAGATTAAACCTCTTACAATGAGTGTCTCAGACACATTTCAGCTAGGGAAGCTAGAGCAGCTTGTGGCGGATCGCTGCCCACAGATGAAGAGAGAAGCAAGAGCATGAGGACAAACATGAGAGAAGGAACAAATTTCCCTTCCTGTGGGGTAAGCGGGAAATTAAAAAATGAGAGAGACCATCAATGTTATCCTCCTCCTCAACATTTATTAAATCAGAGAGTAAAGAATTTGAATATTAAAAGTCCCACAGATGATTTTTAAACACATTAGCACTTGAGAACCAGAGATCTGAAGGAATAGATAATTAGCAACCCATCCAGACTGTTTCAAATAATAATGATCTAAATTACAATTTTGGCAGGTACAGAAAATAAATTAATTTATTGTCACACTATATGAATGTCTTATATCCTGATAGATATTTTGTGTTATGAAGATAAATTCTTATTCTTTAGAACACAGATGCTAACATTAATACTCTGCTGTGAAAAATTTGAGAGCCTAAAAAAAAAGAAAAGAAAAGAAAAACTTACTCTGACAGAAAAACATCCTCTTCTTATACTAAATGAAACTCAGTGGTGCATTTTAAAATATACTAGTTGAGGGCACTTGGGTGGCTTGGCTCTGTCGTTTAAGCATCCCACTCTTGATTTCAGCTAAGGTCATGATTCCAGGGTCATGAGATCGAGCCCCACGTGCGTGGTGTGGAATCCGCTTAAGATTTTCTTTCTCTCTCTGCCCCTCCCCTCCATGCTTGCATTCTCTTTCTCTCTAAAAAATTAAAATTAAATTAAATTAAATTAAATTAAATTAAAAATTTAAGAAATAAGAATATATTAACCTTAAAAATATGAATGACATAAAATAAATAGTATTTAACAAGTGTGCTGTCGTTGAATTAGTTTAATACCACTAAAAGTAAATACAGTACTAAATAACTTGTTGCAAATTTGCAAATAACATAGACTAAATGACTAAATCACCTTTATGTTAAAAATCTATATACATAGAAACTACCAAAATGTGTCTCTTAAAATTCTGATTTATAGAGAGGTTTGCTTTATATTTTAGGAAACAAAAAGATTTACCTGTATTCATTCTCTTAAATTAATTTTTTCTAGTTTTATATGAACTTTGGCTCTTTGTCTAAAATTGTTTATGTGTAATTCACTGTATTTTACTATGTATTTTAAAACCCTTAACTTACAAGATCTGAGCTTCCTGAAATTCTTATATTTTTCGCTGATCATATTTAATTTTTTTTTCTGAAATCCCAATTTGTCCTTCCTAAGAGTGCAATAGCTATATTATAGGTTAGAGTAAACCTAAAATAAAAGCAAAAAAATATTAAAATATGAACTAAATGATAATTATGGATTAATATACTCTGTTTTTAAGGTACTTTGGAACCTTATTTGTTTGCCATAACAAATGACCACAGGCATTTATTTTCTCACAATCTGGAGACCAGAAGCCTGAAATCAAGTTATCAGCTGGGCTGTGATCCCTCCTGTCTCTAGGGAATTGATTTGGACATTTGTAAATATAGGGTCCTTGGTGCATTTGTCTCATCTATACGTGAAACAGGAAACTAGTAATATAGGTTGCACATTACCAAATGCTGTTTTGGTGATTTTTTTCCTTAATAAATAATAATAATAAATAAATAATATATAATATAATATATATAATATATAATAATGATAAATAATAATACAATAAATAAATGTTTTTAAAATCACCTTTAGACTTCTATTCCAAATTTCTAGTTCTGTAGCTGAAGATCTTTCTCTAGTTCGTACTTGATGCACAGATTTACTTATATGATTGATTCTGAAATGTATGCTGAATATGTTTGCATGGTATTAGCAATGCATTTTATTGCATTTTTTTATCATAAGCCTATGTATGTAAAAGAGAATACCAATAAGAGTCAATGTTTATTGAGCATGCGTGGTGTGCCAGACATTTTTCAAATGTTTTATTTTTTTATTTTTTTTATTTATATTAGAGGTGGGGAGAGGCAGAGGGAGAGAATCTTCAAGCAGACTCCCCAAGTTTGGAGCCAGACTCAAGGCTCAATCTCATGACCCTGAGACCATGACCTGATCTGAAATCAAGAGTCTGACACCAAACTGATTCAACCACTAAGATGCCCCTCAAATGCTTTAAATTCATTCAGTATTTAATATTTATAGCAACTCCATGTAGTAGGTGTTAGGCTTTAGAGCCCCTGCAATTATACACCACACATGTGTTAAATATGGTCATGCGGCTTTACAGAAAAGAATCCTTGGTTCACATCGTATTTGTCTGGTAGGTCAGGGACTGGCAGATTGTGTCCTGCAAACCAAATTCTACTGACTGATGCTTTTGTAAATAATAGCAACACCCATGTGTTTATGTGTCATCTGCAGTTGCCTTCTCGCTATAATGGCAGTCAAGTAGTTGCCACTGAGACAGTATGACCAGGAAAACCCCATATATTTCTAAATAGCCCTTTGCAAAAGAAGTTGGCTGATTTCTGTCCTAGATTATCATTACCCAATATAGTACAATTGACCTTTAGATTATGAAAGCTTTACTTTTTCAAATTGGTCAGAAAAAGTGAATATTTGTATGTGTTCATGGACGGTTTCATTATTCTTCCAGATATTCTAAATTCATGCTTCTAAAAACCTCTTTACTCAAGATTGATAAAAGAGGGTAAACATTTTTAAAATATTCTAGGGCAAAGAAATCATGGAAAAGTATGCTCCCCTCAATCCACTTGTTTCGGGTAATTTGTACACTGCATTTTAAGTTGCATATGTTAAACTAATAATACGGAAAACAATTATTTTAAAGTAACTCATAATTATTTCAGAATAATTCACCTAAGCCCTTTTCCAAGAGACATATTTTATTTTTCTTATTCCTGGAGTCTGTTTTCCAAACTGCAGCCAGTTTACCACTCTGCTCAAATCTTCCAGTGATTTTCCATCTCATTCAGACTTTCCAACATCCAAAACCTTTATTATAACTCAGAAGCCTTAAATGATCCCTCTCCTCTATCTCTCTGATCTTGGCCAGAACTATTCACCCCTAACCTGCTGAGCCTCAGCCACTCTGGTCAGCAGGCTTTCGTCTCACACAACAGAAGTGCTCTCTCAGGGATTTGTCTCTGTGTTTCTCCACCTGGAGTTCTTGCACCCACCCCAACCCATATCTACATGTTTACACCCTCACTTTTCTTTCCTCCAGAAGTGCCAATAGGCTTTTTCTATTTCTGTTTATAAAATAGAAATCTCCCAGTGCCTGTGTTCATTTCTGAGTTTTGCTTACTGCCATATTCCCAGCACTTGAAAAATTGAATAGAACACATAGATGTTCAGTGAATGTTCTTAATAAATAAAGGAATGAATTTAAAAAAGAATGAGAAATAACTGCATATATTGATATGAGGCATTATCCTTACCATATTGTTGGATAAGAAAACTATAGAAAAAGAAGCACAGCATGACACAATTTGTGTAAACTTATACAAAAATATATCAGTGTGTAAATACATACTGTAAATTTTATGTTATGTTTGTATTACATAAGTGTGCATAAACCTAAATACAAAGACACACCTTTATATAAGTTAATTTGAAAAGAAATAAAGAATGAGAAAAAAAAGAAAAGGAAGGAAAGATAAAAAGGTCAGGAGGGAAAGTCTGAAGAGATATAATCCAGTCCTAGCTGCAATTAGTAATGTCTGGTAGACAGGGTTTAACACGTATTTGTATGTGTGGGTATAGGCAGATTGTGATGGCAGGATACTGTAGAGCTTTTACTTTTTAATTTAGATCATACTTTACTGTTTATTTTTAAATTAAAAAATAATTATTTAATTTCATAATTTTATTACAGTCAAAAAAAAAAAAACCTGCAATGTTAAGCCAATGTTTCAAGTTAAATTTAACATTAGGTATATTGTTGGCTCTTAGTTTAAAATGGATACACTGTATTAAATTAACAAACATAGTTTATTATAAATATTTATTTTAAAATAAAAATTGTTGAGTTTTACCAAATACTCTTTGTGTATTTCAGGATCATGCCAAGTGTTTTTCAAAATATGCTCTCTTCTTACGACAGAGACTTACTAATAATGTTAGATGTAAATGAACTAAATAAGACCACTATTTCTGTCTGAGAAATGATCTAGTAGATGTAAACGTTTACCTCTGTCATTCACTGGAAACATTTCCGATAGTTTGGGCTTTCAAGAATGAAATTGTTTTCCAGGCTAGATGGTACTTAAGAATATACTTTTATTTTAAAAGGCAAATTCTGAATTTCAACATTAGAAAAGTATGTATACAATATAGAGTTCAAGTCATTGTAAACAGAGATTAGCCAAGGGTTGTGCAGTGTGCAGTGCAGATTTTCATTTACTTTTTTATTTATTTTCTCTAGAGAGGGTAGGTGGGGGAGGGCCAGAGGGCTGAGGGAGAGAAACTTCAGCAGGCTCCATGCCCAGTACAGAACGCAATGAGAGCTTGATCTCACAACCTTGAGATCATGAACTGAACCAAAATCAAGAGTCAAATTCTTGACCAACTGAGCCACCCAGGTACCCTCAGATTTTAATTGAAATGTAATTTTCCCTGGAAAAAAATAGTTTCTTGAATACAAATTCAATTTGTATTTGTTTGCATCAATTTGTTTAAATCAGCAACTTGAGCTAAGAAAACCCCTTGTTTTGCAATTTTTCTAATAGCAGAGAAGGAAAAATGATAATTTCAAAATGAAAACTTCCATATGAGATTGTTATGTTATTACCTAGATGTAAAATATATATCCCTATATATTCTGACTGATACCTAGATAATGTAGTTAGTCCGTGTCATTCTAGTCAAACGTTTTATGATACAAATAAATCATTTTCAAAATTCATTCACTCAACAAATATTTATCAAATGTTACTATCACTATAGAAACCTTGCTTTGCTATAAAAAAAAAATTCAACAATGCCCTGCTTTCAAATAGCTGATGCTAGAGAAAATATGTCTCCTAAAAATAGCTGTGATAATTTATAAATATAATAGGTACGATAAATGTAATCTGAATAAAATATTAGGACAGAGTGAGTCAGGAGAGACAGACACAGACACAGAGACAGAGAAGGACAATTACAGACTAGGCAAACTTCTTCTTCTTCTTTTTATTTTTTATCTTCCTCATGCTTAAGCAATGGCCAGGCTATTTTTAATTTTTTAAAATTTGTGGCCAAAACACTTAACTTGCAATGAACTCTCTTAATTTTTCAATGTATAGTACAGTATGGGTAACTCCAGAGACAGTGTTTTACAGAAAATAGTTTTGTAGAATTCATTCATCTTGTGTGACTGCAATTTTATGCCCACTGATTAGCAACTGCCCATCTCCCCCTCCTGGTGCCAACCACCCCTCTGCTTCTCCATTCTATGAATTTGACTACTTCAAATATCTTGCACAAGTGGAAACATGCAATATTTATCTGTGGCTTATTTTACTTAGAATAACGTTCTTAGGTTTCATCTATATTGTCATGTAACACAGAATTTCCTTCTTTTTAAAAATACTAGTGTAATGGTATTCCACATTTTCTTATATATTGTTCAGTTGTTGATGAATGTTTAGGTTGTTTTCACATGGCATGAAGAGTTTTGCAAGGAATATTTGAGTGCTAATATCTCTCCAAAATCCTGATTTTAATTATTTTGGATAAATACCCAGACGCGGTATGATCATGTGGTAATTCTAGTCCTGATTTGTTGAGGAACTGCTATGCTAGTTTCCATAGCAGCTGTTCCATTCTGCATTCCCACCAGCAGTATTCAAGAGTGTCAGTTTCTCACATCCTTGCCAACAACTATTTTTTATGATAATAATCATCTTGTCAGGTGTGATTTGATATCACATTCTAGTTTTGATTTGCATTTCCCTAGTGATGAGTGATGCTGAGCATCTTTTCATATGCCCATTAGCCATTTGTAGGTCTTTTTTGGAGAATTGTAATGAAGAGAGGAAGGATTTGTTTTTTAGGACATAAAAATTACCCATGTTAGATCTTTATTCACAAGAACACTCGAGATCTACTAAAGCACTCTCCAGAAAGACTTTGACAAGAATTCCCTGAATGTAGGGTTTTGCCATGACTCTGAATCAAACTACCCTCGATGGGATCTTACCTATGCTTCTTGCTAATATGTGACTTTATGTTACTTCATCTCTCTCTGCCTCAATTATATTGTTTGTGAAATGAAACTTATAATAACACCTATACGAATATCAGTGTAAAATGAGTATATTAGATATAATATATAAACATATTAAAATGAGTATTATAATAGTCCTTGTATGTAGAATAACCTTTATAGGGTTTATCTGAGGACAAAATGAATCAACCTCTTTATTGCAGATATTGCCAAAGGACCACTATATATCATACAATCCATTTTTCTCTTATTCTTTCTTAGAAAAGAACGGCAATTAGGATAGAAACAGTAATGTACCCAGCTTAAAAAAAAAAAAAAAAAAAAAAAGAAATTCCAGGCTCTTTCAAGAATAATGGTGACCAAATGACACAGATCTAACTAATAATATAAACAGAAACCACTGGATAAACTGCCCATCTGGCAGGCACTATCTTCTCCATCCTTCCCACTTGGAATACTACTGTGATATTAGGAATGATTCTTAGGACCATAAGGACAAGGGTCAAGCCTTAAGAACAATAGAGAAAACACAAAGAATCTGAACATGGATGCCATCATGGAGTTTACTTGAGCAAACCCTGGGAGGCCCACCTATAAGATGGCTTGTTTTTGTGTTCTGAAGGGAGTAAACCATCCCAAATTTGGTCTCTAATGTGCAACTGAACCAGTGATAATCAGATATGATAAGTAAGAAATTTGGAAGAGTCACGGCACTCTAAAGTTCTGTCCTTAATTTGTTTTGAAAATGTTGACACAGGTGAACTTAATGAATCCAAGGACTCTCTTTTAGTCACCTGGCTGGATAAAATGATAGGAGTGATTTGTACAAACGAAACTGTATGATGCTACATTTTCCAAACAGTAAAGAGGGTAAAACAAGTTAATAAAAAATAATTGCAAATAATTGTATTTGTAATTGTTATATAGTTAAATAATGGCAACACAATTGAAACCCAAGTAACATTAATATCAATAATTCTAATGATTTATAGTAGGATTTTGTTTTTATATCCAGACCTATAGGCTATAACTCGTTTTTTGTTTCTTTTTGTTTTTTTTAATGTAATGTTTAGTTTATATGATTTTTAATCCGCCAGTTATTAAATCTTTATTGTCTATTCTGTATACATAGTCTGTATACATATGTACACACACACACACACACACACACACACATATATATATATATATATATATATATATATAGTTTATACTGTATACAGAGTAGTGGGTTAATAGCAAGGATGCTAACAAGTAGTAGTTTTGATAAATTTCTTTTTTGGAGGCAGAGGCTTTAACCCACTGAGCCACTCAGGCACCCCTTTGATAAATTTCTTGATTCAACTTCCCTGGTGGGTCTTTTTTTATAGTGAGTGGCCATTTTGCCTCTGGCACAACTGATTCTTGCATTTCAAGTATCTTCATGATTGATACCAATTACCACTAAAGAAAGTCTATGTTGATCTGAATTAATCATTGTGACAGTAAGACCTAGTGCTCTATACATTTTCTGTTGTTATACTAACCCAAGCTTTTCTTTTCCAACCACTTCAGTATTCTACTATCTCGTAAGACAAGAGGCACCCTTTTACAGAATTTTGCCAAGGCTACAAGTAGAACATTAGAAAGTATTTCTGGGGGAACCTGGTGACTAGTGAATTAAGTGTCTCTTGATCAGAGATCAGGTCTTGATCTCAGGTTTGCGAGTTTAAGCCCTGATTTGGGGTCTGTGTTAGGTGTGGAATCTACTTAGGGGAAAAAAAACAAAAAACAAAAAACAGTAGTTCCATATATTGGAATTAAGGGAAATCCTATAATATGTCATTAATATTTATTTGATTTTGGAAATGAGTTTATCAAACTGATAACTAGATGTGTAATAAAGGCTGGCAACAATATACCAATGCTATACATAATGATATTTATTGGTAATGATTTTTCTCATCCCAGTGAAGAAAACCCTTAAAGACATCATATTCTTTTTAACGTTCCTAATCTTTTAGAAAAATAGAACTCTGAATTACTCAATGACTTCAAAAAGCACAGCACAGAAACAGGGTTATCTTTGTCATTCAGGCAGCTGAGAGTGCAGAGTAATCAAGTAGGTACAGAGGCACACAGTTCTGCCTAATTTTACCACTAATCCTTTTTTCCCCAGTAATCTCCTGAATAATTCCCTTAATTTACATTGCTCTAAGTACTCAAAGATAGCTCTTCTCAGCCTGAAGACATATATGCCTGACAGTTTAGAAAGAATATAGCTGTGGTCTTGGATTTGCTTTATGTCCTTTAAACCTCATTTTTCCCCACATTGTTTTCAATAAGCAATTTGGTGATTTTAAAGTGGCAAAGGGTTCGGTACATAATAGCAAAATCTCAGGAAATTAAATATTATTTAAAAATAAAATTTATAAGCAAGAATGAAAGCATAGATTATCTTTTGTTCCTGAAGTGGATGTGACCTTGAATACAAATGTATACAGGATAGATTTTAAAAAGGGGTTTTACAGAGACCTTTTTATTGTAATACAGATTTTTAAATTTTCTTGTGATCTAACTATGAAAACTTAATGTTTTGTAATTTTGTAATGTAATTAAAAAAGTAAACCAAAGTAGTAAAATTCAAACAGTCTGAACTCAGGCTTTTCCCTTTGCACACGTTCATAAAACAGCTACAGAATCTTTTTTTTTTTTTTTTAACAAAGAGATCTTAAACATAAAATGAACAACAAAACAGATGTCAAGTTACTGGCTATTCACATTAAAATGAGTATGTCCATTAATTTAAAACTTCTGTAATAATATATTTTCCATTAAAAATGGCATCATGTATTGACATTATATCATTTATCCAAAAAAGGAAGTTTAGATGATGAAAATGAACTCTGTGCATATTAGTTTTTGAAAGACTTTATGGAACCCAACAACTCCCATTTCAACATTTTCATGTGGGTGGGTTTTAATCATTCTTGTTATCCATTGTGCATAAAATTTTGTGGCTTTTTTGGAAAAGAGTCAAATGACTTGGTATCAATTCTTTCTACCCACCCCCATACCCACACTCATCCACCAGACTTCATATTTTCCCAGTGATGCTGTACTTCCATCACAGTTTGTCATTGCATGTGCTTTAGGAATTCACATGTATTCACATGTATAAAACTGACTGCTTCCCATAAGAATGGGATTTTTATTTTCCTGGTACTTTAATATCAATTAGAAGGATGTGTTATCCTCAAAGGGACAGAAGGATGAGCAAAATCTCAGATACATTTCTTCCTGAATTGTAAAATGCATTCCTTAAAATGAAAGCGATTGTTCTTGATCATCTTTTAATTATTGTTATTTTATAGAGCATGCTAAAATAAAAGTTTTCACTTTATTGTCATAGCAGTAATGTGGATAATGGTGATATATGTGATCCATAATGTCTTTCAGAAGAATAATTTCGATGTAATTCTGCATAGCACTGGAGAGACATATGACAGCTCTATTTCTATTTGTGAAGAATTATAAAGTAAGAGTTTAAAACATATGTGGAAATGAATTTTTAAAATCACATTATAAATGTTTCTTCTATCAGTAGCACTGCTTATCAAACTGCATGTAATCTACTGGCATGTGTTCAGAAGATATTTGAATTCCCTAAATATATGTGATACAAAACTTTCATATTGTAAACACCCAGAAGCAATGAAAAATGCATAACATTATATAAGGTAAACTACTAAGATCAATTTATTCTTTACAACTAATGCTTCTTTCCTTTAACAGCTTATATATAAGTTCATCTTTTAATATTTTATTGATAAGTACTCAGTCTTCAAAGTGACTCATTTGTAACCATATAGACTTTTTAAAAAAATAAAGTAACAAAACAAAATCATGCAAGAATGAAGCTAGAGTGACCTTACATATGCAACATTTAGAAGAAAAGTAAAACAACACAGTGAGAATTATTATTTTATACCACTAGTACTGGCATGGTATAGCCTTTGGTAATAACATTCTCTTGTGATTGTTTTGGTTTTGTTTCCTTTTTTTAAAAACACACAGATTCTACAAAAATGTTTATCAATTTTAAGTGCAATTTAAAAGATAACGGATATTATCTTTCATTACAAACATAACTACTATATGTATGTATGTACACATACATGTGTATATACATTAATATTTTTCCTTTTCCGGAACCAAGGAAGTAGCACACTTATTATGCACTCATGTTTTTTGTAAATTTGCTTTTTGATGTTATTAACACTGCAAAAATGTGAATACTAGCTCATTTTCTCCATTTTAGTGATAACAAAAATTAATGGAACATATATGGAACATAAGATTTTCCTAAGGGATTACATTTACCTATGTTTCATTAGTCTAATTCCATATTCTACAGAAGTGTCTCATGTCTTGCATTAGGCAATGTAGAAGAATTATATGCTTCCAGTAAATTAATGTTTTTCCATTTAGATAGTTTTATCAGTCTGGATGAAAATATGCATTTTCACAGTTATTTCAATGGACTATACCTAAAGCTGAAAGAGTCTTCTCTGTTAAAGAATGAAAATAAAAATCAATTAGTCTGATCATTCCCATCACTTTTATTTGTTATTGTGAAATTATAGAGTGTTTTGTCTAAACGTGTGGCTATTCTTAATCTTGAATGAAATGCTCCTGTTTTACCTAGAGATAACTCTCTTCATCATTAGGTCCTAGTTTGCTGAGTAATTAAATTACTTTAAATTTCTATGGCTAATATAATGTATTAACTTAAACTGAATTTGCTCATACAAATATATAGTGAACTATAATCCCTATGTGTTTATTTTGTGTCTATGTGACAGATTGACTATTTACTACCTCAGAAGAGAGTTCAAACACTATTTTTCAAGGTTATTAATATCTTATGTATAACTTCTTATATATGTAGTCTTATTTATTTCCCAAAGATCACAGTCACACCACTACATATACACTCTACTCCTCTCAGTCAAACTGGGGCAAAAATCAAAGTCAATGACTTTTCCACTCTCTTCCTTCAGGGTATCTTGTCCCTGAATGGGTACTTAGGAAACATGAAAAGAATGGAGTTTCAACAATTGATAAGGTAAACATATTAGAGTAAAAACATGGTATATGGCTTGCAATTACAAACAGAATGAAGATCAGAAGACAAAAAAAGAAATGTAAGAATAACCTTTCTAAAGGTTATACTTACAATAACAATTATTATTAACTGTATCATCAAATACATTAACAAATACTTTGTCTAAATTCAAGGGATAATGTAACACATAATCAATTTTTCCTTTGCTCACAAATTAAGGTTAATTCTATTTGTTAAACTTCCTATTATCCAGCACTTAATGGATTGCTCCATTTTACTAAAAAATTTTAATTAAAAAATAATACTACAGAGGCGCTTGGGTGGCTCAGTCATTATGGGTCTGCCTTCCGCTCAAGTCATCATGATCCCAGGGTCCTGGGATCAAGTCCCACATCGAGCTCCCTGCTTAGCAGGAGTCTGCTTCTCCCTGTCCCCATGTTTGTGTTCCCTCTCTCTCTGTGTCTTTCTCTGTCAAATAAATAAATTTAAAAAAATAATAACACTACAAATGTATTTTAAATTTCTGTTTTACTTTGTCTTTCAGGTTTTTAGTAGAACCTGATTAAGAGAACCATACCTTCCTATCACAGCAATATAAATTCAACTTTAATTGATTCTTACTCTACCTTTTGAGTCAACTAGAGTCTGTTTAGTAACTGCAAGATATCAGGCTGTCTATTAAACTGGAAAAGACAAGACTACTTAATGCTATGCAAAAATGTAACTTGCCTTGACTGATTTTATTACCTGTTAAGGACATGTTATCCAAACTAGCATCCAAAGTAATCAAATACAAGGTTATACACTATTGAACTAAATGCCTCTGGTTTGACAATGGGGATAATAATAATAAGTAGTAAGCCCAAAAGCTTGTTAGTATAAGCAGGGAAAATAGAAACTCATGACAGCTGCAATGACTTCTGACACTACATAGCAGGACCGCAGGTTAAGGATGTAACTGAATTAATGTTAGTTTGCTCCTTGGTGCGTTACTGATAGAAACTGTACCAGGTAGAGTTGTCACACAAAGGAAATTTTATTTGGTTCAGATAAGGAATCACAGGATTTAATTTCCAAAGCCATGACTTCTTGAGCGGAGGTGAGTGGGTTTCTTCAATTTAGGGTTAGGATGAATATTCAGAAAGGGAGTTTTATCATCACATGTAAAGGTGGGCATAAAATTGTACGGGGTTACTTAGAAAGCATGCTTATACAGCCATCCTATGTTATTTTAATGAAACTTGTTCTCTCTGAGTGAAGACTTTAACATTATAATGAAGCAGAGTCAAGAGTAAGACAAGCAGAAAGGACTATGGGAATGTTCTGAGTTGGAGGGCTTCTTAGGTTCCTTATCTCAGGTAAGGAATGCAGGGTCTTGCTTACTTTTAAAACAGCACTGGGAGATTTACCACTGATTTACTGTCTCTGATATGGTTAGACTATTTCCTGGTCTGGTAGAGACTGTTAGTTTTTGCATACCCTTTATTCCTTTAAAATCCTTAACTATTGGGGTTTTGTAATTCTTTGTAATTGTAATAACTTCTAGAAAGTTCCTCAAGAATTGTGCCAGGACCAGTAGAGCCAGTAAGGCATAGATCATTGAAAACAGCTGGATTTCTAGAATGACTTGTCTTGTATCACAAAAGCTATGTCTTTTCTTTCTTTTTCTGGGGACCCATAACTCTTTCTGCTTATAAGGCCACAATCTTCAACAAGACTGACCTCGCTTCAAAGAGCAGGCACTAGCTCAAGTATTCCTAGGACATTTCTGACAAACTGACTATAAATCTGGGGTTTCCTACTAATCATTCAAGTATGACAATTCACTAGAAGGACTCACAAAACTCAGAAACATGCTAGACTCATGATTACAATTTTGTGAAACTAAAAAAGGACACAAAATCAGGGTCATGCATATCGTGAGGTCTAGGACAGCCCAAACTTTGAAACCTCCAGGTTCTCTTTCTTTGGAATCAAGACATATCACACATACCTCCACCTCTACCCCGCTACCTTCCACCCAATAAATTGATGCATAATAGTATGCATAGAATATTGTTAACCAGGGAAGCTGACTTTTGTTTAATTACAAAAATAGGAAAACGTGATCATTGGTCACATAATTTGAGCTTACTCTCTAGCCCCTATCCCCTCTCAGGAAATCAGGTTAATATCACCTGTATATAAACTTCTAATTATATGGTCGTTCTTTCTGGAAGGACCAGCCCCCTATCCTGAATCATTTTGTTTGCATAAACTATCTAGGTACCCACCATGAATCAACTGTATTAGATAGACTCAGCATGATCTTAGGATCTCACTTTAAGTAACAGATAACTGTACCACTCAGGAAATAACAAGGTTTATTGTTTCCTTCCCAAAGCATGACAGTCAGCAAAATTCTTTATTGTAATTGTTACAGAGCAGATCCAGGCTTGCTTTCAGTATGGCAATGAATGGGTCTAGCTTTTCGGTCACCTAAATTTTAAAAAATGGTAAGGAGATACACTTGGCTTCTACTATCATGTCGAATTATTATACCATTCTTTCTTTTATAATAATAGTTATATTACATTTGATAGAAACATAATCTGAGTTATATTAAAACTGGTTTGCAATATATATAAGTTTTCAAAAAATCTAGCTCAAATAGTGTAATTACATTCAAGAAACAAAATCAACTTCAATAGTTTAAAAAACTACTCTTAAGGTCATGGGCTCTAAAGGTTTCTGACTTTTTGTTTTCCTTTCCATTATGCTTATCTCCAAAAAGATTGTGTTAAAATTTCTGATAGGCTTGTAAGATTAGGTGACATTTATGCTTGTGTCTTTTTTCTTTTTTAATTTATATAGTGCTCCAATGACATTCTTTATCAACAACTAATGGGTAATATATATATATATATATATATATATATATATATATATATGGAGAGAGAGAGCACGCGCGCAGAGACCTTTACTTGCAGAAAAAGAGGTGTACTTTTTTGAGGCAATGGAAGAAAAATGCTTTCATAAAAAAGCAATTTTAAGAAAACAGCAATCTCTAAAATTCATGTGACATGCTCCATAAATCACTCTAGTTCATTTTTATACTTACTTTTAAAAAAGAAAACGTCTTTAAAAATGAAATGCCTTTGTGATGTGGTAAATATTCAATTAAAACTTGGGTTTTGAAGCAGCATAAACACATGTAAACAACTTTCAAAATTTTTATCTTAAATGATATTCAAATGACATAAATAACAGTTTTTAAAAATTATTTCAGAAATAAATGTTTACTGCCTGTGCATTACTGGATGTTATTACAAAATATGATTCTCTGTATTAGCCAGAGTTCTCCCAAGAAACAGAACTAATGGGATATGTTTATATTGTTTATATTTATATTTATTTATATACCTATATCTGTATCTATATATAAGGAGATTTATTGTAATGAATTGACTCATGTGATTATGGAGTCTGGTAAGCCCAAAATTTGCCGTGTGGGCCAAAAGGCTAGAGATTCAGGAAAGCCAATGTAGTTCTAGACCAAAAGCTTGCAGGTAGAGACCCAAAGAGCTGATGGTGTAGCTGAAGACCAAAAGTAATCTGTTTCAGACTTCTTTCTTGCTCAGGGAGGCCAGTCTTTTCTTCTGTACGGTACCTCAACTGATTTGAGAAGACCAATCCACACTGAGGAAATCAATCTGCTTACTGAATTGAAATTTTAATCACATTAGGAAACAAGTTCTATATTGGCACATAAAATTAACCACATTCAAATTCTCAGACTACTGAGCAATATACAGTTACCAGGATCGCTATCTTAACACAAATATTAGGATGTAATTCTTACTTAATTTTCAGCTATTAATATTTCAATAACTAACCACTGACATCTATGTGTGTGTGTGTGTGTGAGAGAGAGAGAGAGAGAGAGAGAGATTGTAGATTAATTTTCTAGGGATTAAACAGTGAGAAGTGTTAGAAAACTTTTTTTTATTTTTTAAAAAAAACCTGTACTGGGTTTGATTTTTATAAGAAATAAATATTAAGGGGCACCTGGGTCGCTCAGTGGGTTAAGCCGCTGCCTTCGGCTCAGGTCATGATCTCAGGGTCCTGGGATCGAGTCCCACATTGGGCTCTCTGCTCGGCAGGGAGCCTGCTTCCCTCTCTCTCTCTCTCTGCCTGCCTACTTGTGATTTCTCTCTGTCAAATAAATAAATAAAATCTTAAAAAAAATTTAAAAAAAGAAATAAATATTAATTTTATATTTTTTAAAATTAGTGTACATATATACATACAAAATAAATGCAATAGCTTTATAGAAATTGACAGTAGGATAAAAATGGTTTATTCTGTATATTATTTCAGAGTTTATATACTAATCTTAGATACAGCATTTTATTTGCTTATCAACTCCAACCCCATATAATCAAGAAAAGTGTGGTATAAGCTATATCTGAAGTCACAAACCCAGGAGTTTGCCTGGGTTCACTTCTTACTTTGGATAAACTTTTGGATAAAATCATAGAAGCTCTCTAAACTTCAGGTACCGAATATATAGGTACACAAATAATAATGACAAACAACTCATGGTATGAAAATCAAATAAATTCACGTGTGTTAAATCATTTTGTAAACTGTGAACACATGTTAATCAATATGGGCCAAATTTATGCTTAAATTCACACAACTAATGAGTAGTGAAGCTAGGGAAAAAAATCTAGTCAGCCTGATATTTTATCTACTGCCCTTTCTTGTATAATACACACAGTTCCTGAAGATAGAATATGCCATCTTTCAAATGAGATATCAAATTGATTAATTTATTCTTAAGAATCAACAAAATATCACTAGCATGAGTAATGGTGTAGTTGTTAGTGGTGGTGATATTGGCAAACCCCAATTTACATAGTGAGAAGTGTTGCTTTTAGTTCTGAACTTGATAACTGGTTTCATCCAAAACCCATTTTTTTAAAATGATACATAATGAATGCATCCTATTTGAAAATCATTCCCAGAAGATTACTTCCTGGATGTGTATGTTTTGGGGAGTGGGTGTTAAAAAAAAAAAAAAAAAAGCCAAGAAAACCTGCACTATAGGTAAATGTCAAATATTGAACTCTCTGTAGACCAGAATTCTGGCATAAAGTAATTTGGGAATTTGTTCATGAAGATAATAAAAGTAAACATTATATTAGAATAACTAGAATATGCATACATAAATGAAAATTATTTTTAAAGGATCAAATATGGTACTCCATTAATAAATTTGTGATTCCAGAAAGTCCATACTATGGACAATTCTTTATGAAAATTAACTCTGGAAGGAAAATCATGTTCTTTTAGTTTTTTTTTTTTAAATGTCCAAGGTGCCTGGGTGGCTCAGATGGTTAATCATCTTCCTTCAGCTTGGGTCATTTTCCCGGGGACCTGCAATGGAGCCCCGCATCGGGCCTCCTGCTCGGTGGAGAGCCTGTTTCTCCCTCTCCTTCTGCTGCTCCCTGCTTGTTCTTTTTCACTCTCTCTGTCAGATAAATAAATAAAAATCTTTTAAAAACTGTCTAAAGCAGTTTTTCATATCTTGCATCTTTAAAACCCAAATCATATAAAACCAGATCAATGTACAGTAGTACAACTGGAAGTTCAGGAACCAGATAAATATATAAAAAGATAATCTACTTAGTGACAAGGGACTTAAAGCTCTTTGTCTGTAAAATGAGGGTAGTACTTATATTTTCCTTAAAACAGTATTTTGAGCATTAAGGCAGACTATATATTAAAAATGCTTAAAGCAGTGAATGACATACTCAATAAATGTTGCCTATTACTATTACTATGATATTTAAACTTGTAAAGGAAATGTTGTGGTAGAGTCATACAACTGCATTTATGCTTCAAAGTCATCATTTGATAATGAGGTAAGTTAATTAACTAACTTGAATCTCATTTAACTCTTGAAGTTAATGGTCTTCCACCATTTCTGAAACTATAGTGCTTGGGAAATGTTAATAAAAAGAATAGCTTTTCAATAAGAACCAATTAGAAAAAGTAATTAATCTATGCTGGAAAGAATAGATGTAAAATGTTTCAGGGTCTTTATGTCTGGGTCTAATCATGTTGTTCAAAAACTACACATGTATTGAGTCAATTTAAGATGCTATTAAGCAGTATTTTCATCCTGTTGGAAAGCTTGAAAATGGACAATATAGAAAGAATGTTTGTAATTTTCATGGTATGTTGTCTTCACAACCAAACATTTTGTATAGGGTAAGTTGCAACATAACTATTTTTGTTAAACATGGGTTAAAGTTGGCAAATATATTTTTATCTGATTAAATTATAGGATGTAGGCAGTGAAAAACTGGAAAGGAAAATACCAAAGGAGAACAAATGAATGTAAGTAGAGGAAGAATTGCTTTCTATTCTTTATTTCCTTCCTTTTTTGATACCATTTTCTCTTGTGTGGCTATAATATTCTCCTGGTTTACATATATATAAGTCAATATCAACTAAAATATATTTTTGTTCATACATGTGTATATACATATTACTTCTTGTCAAGAGTTTAGCTAAACTACTCCATAGTATTGCTGCCTTGGCATCATTTGTTTGGACACGTGGCCAACGGAGACCTTAGACTAACACTAACCCCTCATTCAAGTGCATGCCCCAGATAATAGCTTACAGATCACAAACAAATGTAAGTTCCTGATATGACCTCCCCAACAGTCCTTGTGATCAAAAGTCTCCTGTGCCTCCCAGGGCTTTCCCCATGTGTGTCCCTTAGATAAGACCCTCATAGAGCTTACTAAAACTCTGCTTTCTTTGATTTAAACCAACCCTTCTAGATTTGTTTCATGTACTTCCACCAGGGCCTGAAAGTAATACTTTTCTATTTCTATTTCTCTTGTGATCTTTTGTTGAATAGTGACTTACCATCAGGCTCCCTGTGATCCACATAACAAATGTCAATTTAACAAAATTATAGCTTATTCAAATATATTGTATCATGTGAAAAACATAAATGTAAAAATGTCCTTTAAATTTTTGTAACTCATTCTTCCTACACATGCAATATCACTATGCTCTTCAAAACGACAGTTAACAGTTTACTATATATTCTTTCTTACCAATTTTTTTTGCATTTAAAAATATATTTATAGACATCATTTCCACTTGTATTCTTTATTTTTTTAAACATAAGTTCCTTTTGTTTTGCAACTTACTTGTTAGGATAACTCATTTGTCTTGATGATCATTTTAGCATTTATTTTCTTAATGGAACAGTGTATAGAATTTCCTGGTGTATTTGCAGAAAACTGAATATGATCCCTCAGAAGGCAGAGGTACATTCAGTAGTAGACAGAGAACATCCCAACATATCAACAGAAAGCATCTCTGAAAATTAGAGGGCTAAAAAGTGTGGGCAGCACAGGTAAGCTTTCGACACTGGTTTTCAAAATATGTAAGGCACACTGAGCAATAGGAAATGTGGATTTAGAGCAATTGCTATTAAATAAATCATTTGAGGCTGTTAGGAGATTGAGTATCTCATATATCAACTTGTTCAAGTTTTATAAGGCCCTAAATAACAATTTTAAGTAGAGCAATTAATTCTTTTCTTCATTAACTTTAATTATGCTTGGAAGCCTAGAAATCTTGGAGCAACCTCAAAAAACAAGCCTGCTTACTAAGTGGCTATTTCCAAGTTCTCACAAATCACTGTGAAAGCAAAACCATCAGTGTGGGCCTCATTAAGAAGAAAAATAAAGAAACCATAGGAATTTACATAAAGTATACTAGTTTAAGTTTACAATCAAATATTGAAAAATTGAGGGGCGCCTGGGTGGCTCAGTGGGTTAGGCCACTGCCTTCGGCTCAGGTCATGATCTCAGGGTCCTGGGATCAAGTCCCGCATCGGGCTCTCTGCTCAGCAGGGAGCCTGCTTCCTTCTCTCTCTCTCTCTGCCTGTCTCTCAGTGTACTTGTAATTTCTCTCTGTCAAATAAATAAATAAAATCTTAAAAAAATATATATTGAAAAATTGAAACAAAGGAAGTAATAACTAATTTCACACTGCCCTACTACTCTTAATACATAATTCTATGTAATAACATATATTAATAACATTAATAATATGTAATTCTATGCATTAACATATATTAAATACATATATTTATTATAGTAACTTTCTAAAAAAATAATATCTTGAAGATGATGTTTAAGTGGCATCTAACAGGTATTCACAATGCACAACTTATTAATGACAATGCATTTCCACTATGATAATCACCACAAATAGAATACTTTGTTCTTATTAAATGTTATTAACATTAATACATTTATCTCTGTATTAATGTATTAAAAAGATTTTGGTTAGTTTTTGCATTTAAATATTATTAATATGCTTGAATAATTTTCTTATTTAGTTTATATTATCTCATATTGAATCTGAGTAAAGCAAACAAATATTACAGAGTGATATAGAAATTGCCTATTCTTAATTAGCATTATTATTCTATAAATCATGTTTGGCATCAGCATGCTTGTGTTATAACAATCAGCCTCTTCTGTGAAATGTGAATAATTCAAAAACTAATTAATGTGTTTCACTTATAAAATAATAAAATGTATTGTATTTTCTACAAATTGCCTGAGAGTTTCACAGCTAGTTTTGTCTGAGTTGATCACAGTATTTTGCAAAAACAAAAGAAACTAAAAACAGACAGAAACTCCAACCAAATGTCAACAATAGAACAATTAATTTTGAAAGAAGAAGGAATGTTAGTTCTTGCATTTAAAAAATAAAACAACTTTATTAGATACAAGATATGTTAATAAATATATATTAAGAAAAATATCAGTAAAAATAAGAAGAAATCTATAAAAAATAAAAATTGTAGTAAAATAGTTTCTTGAACAAATTTATTGCATATAAAAATCTTAATATCTTAAACTTAAATAATACTTTAATGCATTATTTTTAATGCATTTAAAAATATCAGCAGATTTTGGAAGCCTGAGTGGCTCAGTGGGTTGGGCTGCTGCCTCCAGTTCAGGTCATGATCCTAGACTCCTGGGATAGAGTCTGGCATCAGGCTTCTTGCTTGGCAGGGAGCCTGCTTCTCTCTGCCTCTGCCTACTTGTGCACACATTCTCTCTCTGACAAATTAAAAAAAAAAAAAAAAGTAGATTTTTTTTTTAAGTTTTAAATTAGAAGATACAGTATGTGTTATCTGGCATTTTTACATTACTTAATATTTTCAAAAATTCATTAGACAGTCAATGATCCAATGCATTTTAGATTTTAAGAAATTTTAATTTTTCTCTAATGATAATTATGTTATTTATTATTCACTCTTTGCAGTCTCATAGTATAATAGAATTGAATGTAGATTTATAATGGTAGAAATAACCAATTGTTTTTCCTACAATTGTTATTTTCCCTTCAAAAAACTTGATTAAAATGACTTTACCTCTGAATTGACTGATGCTATCATTATTTGAAGCAGTGAATGAAACTGATATTTTGACATCACTTATAAACATAAGCTTTCTAGAACTAGACCTTACAAATCATAAGCACACAATGAAGTGCACAATTTGACTGAAGCATCATCATTTTTTTAATGTTTCCAAAAAATATGCCTTGTCAAAACTCTTCAGCTGAAAATTGCCAGGAATATATGTGCAATTGATCAAAAGGGATGCATGGCTCATTGCAGTGAGAGAGAACCCTCACCATAGAAGATGATGGGCTCAGTGTAAGAGACAGCAAGAAGAAACCCAATACAGGCTTGAGACTTTGGGTGGTAATTGGTGGGAGGGTTAAGAAAGCAGAGATTTTAATCTATCTCAAGTGCTTTCAGAAAGTGTGGAAGATTCTGTGATTTGTTTTGTAATAAATCTTATCTATATAGAGGGCAAAAGAAAGCCTGACTATAACTATAGTTAGTCAAGAAGCAGTAGCCACTCATTTCTCTACTCTCTTAGTAGAGAAAGAGAGATGTTTGGTATTTTGTGATTTTCACAGTGATCTTGTTTTTGTCTCACTTTTGTGTAATGCTGATGTTCTGTAAATTTGTTTATTTCCAACCAGAGAACAACGTAGTTTAGCTATGAACATGAGAGACTTGCTCTACATCTCCCTATGAATCTCTATCTAATCTGTCTATCCATGTACATGTGTATGTGCATATATATGTGTAAATAAAATATGACTAGTATTGCTAAAACTTTTGCATGTGATCATGTCTCTTAATCTATATATTTATTATGTAGGAATTCATTCACTTCCATCAAATATTTCTCAAATAATTACTATATTCTAGGTGGTAGAGATACAGCAATAGAACAAAATAGTTCTTTTGTTTTTCCTTGTTTTGTCTTCATGGATTTATATTCTAGCTGGGGGAAGAAAAACAAACACATTAAAATAATACAAGAAATTATTTAATGTTCTAAGTGATAACAAGTGATTTTGAGAAAAATAAGGGGGATAAAGGACATTAGGAGTTTTGGGAAAGAGGTACTATGCTATTGTATCTATGGTGGTCAAGGAAGTTCTCACTGCACTGATGTCAGGATGTGAATGAAATAAGAAAACCAACCTATTACATGGATTTGAGGAAAGAACATTCTAAGCAGTAGAAGCAGCAAATTCAAGTGTGCTGAGAAAGGATCCTGAATGTCTTAACAGAAAGCATTGATTAGGCCAGCACCAGGTAGGAGGGGGAGGTCAGGACAGAAAAATAGGTGATGAAGTCCTTAGGGTAGTGGGCTTGTCAGTTTAGGTTTGATTTTCATCGAAATTTTAAAAACAGACATAATATAATTGGGTTTAGCTTTCAGAATGATCACATTGGCAACTGGTAGAAAGTAGAGTGTGAGATTTGGTTACAAGCAAAACATTGTAAGAACTGTTAAAAGCAATTGCAATAATTCAGGGAAAAATAATTGTGTTGTGGACCAAAGTGAAAGCCAGTGGACTTTGTAAAAATGTAGTTTTATTCTGAATCTATTCCAAGGTAGAACATTTAATGATGGGAGATCTCAGCTCTCAGTTTTCAGAGATACCATGGTGGAGTTCGGGAGGGGTGGGAGATGAGATCAGATTAAGAAATATTCAAGGGAAGAGGAGTCAAGATGGCAGAGAGATAGCAGGCTGAGACTACTTCAGCTAGCAGGAGATCAGCTAGATAGCTTATGTAAAGATTGCAAACACCTGCAAATCCATTGGCAGATCGAAGAGAAGAAGAACAGCAATTCTAGAAACAGAAAAACAACCACTTTCTGAAAGGTATGACTGGCAGAGAAGTGAATCCAAAGTGATGGGTAGACAGACCCCGGGGGGAGGGGCCGGACCGGCAAGCAGCAGAGCAACGGAGCACAAAATCGGAACTTTTAAAAGTCTGTTCCACTGAGGGACATACCTCCAGAGGCTAAACCAGGGCAAAGTCCACGCAGGGTCAGCGCGGCCTTAGGTCCCGCAGGGTCACAGAAGGATCGGGGGTGTCTGAGTGTCGCAGAGCTTGCGGGTACTGGAACGGGAAAGCCAGCTACAGAGAAGAGTCGACAGTAAGCTCACAGCTTGGGGTTACCTTGAACCAGTTGCAGGCTCGGTGAGCTCGGAGCGAGGCCGGAGGTCAGGCAGAAGGGAGTTACTGGGCACTGTTCTCTGAGGGCGCACTGAGGAGTGGGGCCCCGGGCTCTTGGCTCCTCCGAACCAGAGACCAGGAGGCAGCCATTTGTATTACCGTCCTCTGGAACTCTACGGAAAGCGCTCAGGGAACAAAAGCTCCTGAAAGCCAACCCAAGTGGATTACTCAGCCCGGTCCCTGGTAAGGGCGGTGCAATTCCACCTAGGGAAAAGACACTTGAGAATCACTACACCAGGTCCCTCCCCCAGAAGATCAACAAGAAATCCAGCCAAGACCAAGTTCACCTACCAAGGAGTGCGGTTTCAATACCAAGGAGAGCAGTTGAATTCCAGAGGAAGAGAAAGCAAAGCACAGAACTCATGGCTTTCTCCCTGTGATTTTTTAGTCTTGCAGTTAAAGTAATTTTTAACTTTTTTTAAATTTTTTTTCTCTTCTTTTGCAAAAATTTTTTTAACTTTTACCCTTTTACTTTTTAACGTTTTTTAACTAGTTTATCTAATATATATATTTTTTCTTTTTTTTTTTACTTTTCTTTATTCATTTTCTTTTTTTAAATTATTTTCTTTTTTTTTTTTCCCTTTTCTTTCTTTTTGAACCTCTTTTTATCCCCTTTATCCCCTCACGATTTGGGATCTCTTCTGATTTGGGTAAAGCATATTTTCCTGGGGTTGTTGCCACCCTTTTAGTATTTTACTTGCTCCTTCATATACTCTTATCTGGACAAAATGACAAGGCAGAAAAATTCACCACAAAAAAAGAACAAGAGGCAGTACCAAAGGCTAGGGACCTAATCAATACAGACATTGGTAATATGTCAGATCTAGAGTTCAGAATGACAATTCTCAAGGTTCTAGCTGGGCTCGAAAAAGGCATGGAAGATATTAGAGAAACCCTCACGAGAGATATAAAAGCCCTTTCTGGAGAAATAAAAGAACTAAAATCTAACCAAGTTGAAATCAAAAAAGCTATTAATGAGGTGCAATCAAAAATGGAGGCTCTCACTGCTAGGATAAATGAGGCAGAAGAAAGAATTAGTGATATAGAAGACCAAATGACAGAGAATAAAGAGCTGAGCAAAAGAGGGACAAACAGCTACTGGACCACAAGGGGAGAATTCGAGAGATAAGTGACATTATAAGATGAAACAACATTAGAATAATTGGGATTCCAGAAGAAGAAGAAAGAGAGAGGGGAGCAGAAGGTATACTGGAGAGAATTATTGGGGAGAATTTCCCCAATATGGCAAAAGGAATGAGCATCAAAATTCAGGAGGTTCAGAGAATGCCCCTCAAAATCAATAACAATAGGTCCACACCCCGTCACCTAATAGTAAAATTTACAAGTCTTAGTGACAAAGAGAAAATACTGAAAGCAGCCTGGGAAAAGAAGTCTGTAACATACAATGGTAAAAATAAACATGGGCAGCTGACTTATCCACAGAGATCTGGCAGGCCAGAAAGAGCTGGTGTGATATTTTCAGAGCACTAAATGAGAAAAACATGCAGCCAAGGATACTATATCCAGCTAGGCTATCATTGAAAATAGAAGGAGAGATTAAGAGCTTCCAGGACAAACAAAAACTGAAAGAATTTGCAAACACCAAATCAGCTCTACAGGAAATATTGAAAGGGGTCCTCTAAGCAAAGAGAGAGCCTACAAGTGGTTGATCAGAAAGGAACAGGGACAATATACAGTTAACAGTCACCTTACAGGCAATACAATGGCACTAAATTCATATCTCTCAATAGTTACCTGAATGATAATGGACTAAATGTCCCAATCAAAAGACACAGGGTATCAGAATGGATAAAAAAACAAACCCATCTATATGTTGCCTACAATAAACTCATTTTAAGCCCGAAGACACTTCCAGATTTAAAGTGAGGGGGTGGAAAAGAATTTACCATGCTAATGAACATCAGAAGAAAGCAGGAGTGGCAATCCTTATATCAGATCAATTAGATTTTAAGCCAAGGACTATAATAAGAGATGAGGAAGGACACTATGTCATACTCAAAGGGTCTGTCCAACAAGAAGATCTAACAATTTTAGATATCTATGCCCCCAACGTGGGAGCAGCCAACTATATAAACCAATTAATAACAAAATCAAAGAAACACATCAACAATAATACAATAATAGTAGGGGATTTTAACACTCCTCTCACTGAAATGGACAGATCATCCAAGCAAAAGATCAACAAGGAAATAAAGCCTTAAATGACACCCTGGACCAGATGGACATCACAGATATATTCAGAACATTTAATCCCAGAGCAACAGAATATACATTCTTCTCTAGTGCACATGGAACATTCTCCAGAATAGATCATATCCTCGGTCCTAAATCAGGACTCAACCGGTATCAAAAAATTGGGATCATTCCCTGCATATTTTCAGACCACAATGCTCTGAAGCTAGAACTCAACCACAAGAGAAAGTGTGGAAAGAATCCAAATACATGGAGACTGAACAACATCCTTCTAAAGAATGAATGGGTCAACTGGGAAATTAAAGAAGAATTGAAAAAAATCATGGAAACAAATGATAATGAAAATACAGCAGTTCAAAATCTGTGGGACACAACAAAGGCAGTCCTGAGAGGAAAATATATTGCGATACAAGTCTTTCTCAAGAAACAAGAGAGGTCTCAGGTACATAACCTAACCCTACACCTAAAGGAGCTGGAGAAAGAACAAGAAAGAAACCCTAAGCCCAGCAGGAGAAGAGAAATCATAAAGATCAGAGCAGAAATCAATGAAATAGAAACCAAAAAAACAATAGAACAAATCAATGAACCTAGGAGCTGGTTTTTTGAAAGAATTCATAAAATTGATAAACCCCTGGCCAGACTTATCAAAAAGAAAAGAGAAAGGACCCAAATAAATAAAATCATCAATGAAAGAGGAGAGATCACAACTAACACCAAAGAAATACAAACTATTATAAGAACATACTATGAGCAACTCTACGCCAACAAATTTGACAATCTGGAAGAAATAGATGCATTCCTAGAAACATATAAACTACCACAACTGAACCAGGAAGAAATAGAAAGGCTGAAAAGACCCATAACCAGTAAGGAGATTGAAACAGTCATTAAAAATCTCCAAACAAACAAAAGCCCAGGGCCAGATGGCTTCCCAGGGGAATTCTACCAAACATTTAAAGAAGAAATAATTCCTATTCTCCTGAAACTGTTCCAAAAAATAGAAATGGAAGGAAAACTTCCAAACGCATTTTATGAGGCCAACATCACCTTGATCCCTAAGCCAGACAAGGATCCTATCAAAAAATAGAGCTATAGACCAATATCCTTGATGAACACAGATGCGAAAATTCTCACCAAAATACTAGCCAATAGGATTCAACAGTACATTAAAAAGATTATTCACCACGACCAAGTGGGATTTATTCCAGGGCTGCAAGGTTGGTTAAACATCCACAAATCAGTCAATGTGATACAACACATCAATAAAAGAAAGAACAAGAACCATATGATACTCTCAATAGATGTTGAAAAAGCATTTGACAAAGTACAGCATCCCTTCCTGATCAAAAATCTTCAAAGTGTAGGGATAAAGGGCACATACCTCAATATCATCAAAGCCATCTATGAAAAACCCACCGCAAATATCATTCTCAATGGAGAAAAACTGAAAGCTTTTCCACTAAGGTTAGGAATATCGCAGGGATGTCCATTATCACCAAAGCTATTCAACAGAGTATTAGAAGTCCTACCCTCAGCAATCATACAACAAAAGGAAATTAAAGGCATCCCAATCGGCAAAGAAGGAGTCAAATTATCACTTTTCACAGATGATGTGATACTATATGTGGAAAACCCAAAAGACTCCACTCCAAAACTGCTAAATCTTGTACAGGAATTCAGTAAAGTGTCAGGATATAAAATCAATGCACAGAAATCAGTTGCATTTCTCTACATCAATAACAAGACAGAAGAAAGAGAAATTAAGGAGTCAATCCCATTTACAATTGCACCCAAAACCATAAGATACCTAGGAATAAACCTAACAAAAGAAGTACAGAATCTATTCTCAGAAAACTATAAAGTACTCATGAAAGAAATTGAGTAAGACACAAAAACATGGAAAAATGTTCCATGCTCCTGGATTGGAGGATAAATATTGTGAAAATGTCTATGCTACCTAAAGCAATCTACACATTTAATGCAATTCCTATTAAAGCACCATCCATCTTTTTCAAAGAAATGGAACAAATAATGCTAAAATTTATATTGAACCAGAAAAGACCTCGAATAGCCAAAGGGATATTGAAAAAGAAAGCCAACGTTGGTGGCATCACAATTCCGGACTTCAAGCTCTATTACAAAGCTGTCATCATCAAGACAGCATGGTATTGGCACAAAAACAGACATATAGATCAATGGAACATAATAGAGAGCCCAGAAATAGACCCTCAACTCTATGGTAAAGCAATCTTCAACAAAGCAGGAAAGAATATCCAATGGAACAAACACAGACTCTTCAATAAATGGTGTTGGGAAAATTGGACAGCCACATGCAGAAAAATGAAATTGGACCATTTCCTTACACCACACATCGCCAAAGGCAAGAGAAGCAAGGGCAAAAATGAACTATTGGGATTTCATCAAGATCAAAAGCTTTTGCACAGCAAAGGAAACAGTTAACAAAATCAAAAGACAACTGACAGAATGGGAGAAGATATTTGCAAACGACATATCAGATAAAGGACTAGTGTCCAGAATCTATAAAGAACTTAGCAAACTCAACACCCAAAAAACAAATAATCCAATCAAGAAATGGGAAGAAGACATGAACAGACATTTCTGCAAAGGAGACATCCAGATGGCCAACAGACACATGAAAAAGTGCTCCATATCACTCGGCATCAGGGAAAAACAAATCAAAACCACAATGCGATATCACCTCACACCAGTCAGAATGGCTAAAATCAACAAGTCAGGAAATGACAGATGCTGGTGAGCATGCGGAGAAAGGAGAACCCTCCTACACTCTTGGTGGGAATGCAAGCTGGTGCAACCACTCTGGAAAAGAGCATGGAGGTTCCTCAAAATGTTGAAAATAGAACTGCCCTATGACCCAGCAATTGCACTACTGGGTATTTACCCTAAAGATACAAACATAGTGATCCAAAGGGGCATGCGCACCCGAATGTTTATAGCAGCAATGTCCACAATAGCCAAACTATGGAAAGAACCTAGATGTCCATCAACAGATGAATGGATCAAGAAGATGTGGTATATATACACAATGGAATACTATGCAGCCATCAAAAGAAATGAAATCTTGCCATTTGCGAAAACATGGATAGAATTAGAGCATATCATGCTTAGCGAAATAAGTCAAGCAGAGAAAGACACTATCATATGATCTCCCTGATATGAGGAAGTGGTGATGCAACATGGGGGCTTAAGTGGGTAGGAGAAGAATCAATGAAACAAGATGGGATTGGGAGGGAGACAAACCATAAGTGACTCTTAATCTCACAAAACAAACTGAGCGTTGCTGGACGAAGGGGGGTTGGGAGAAGCGGGGTGGGGTTATGGACATTGGGGAGGGTATGTGCTTTGGTGAGTGCTGTGAAGTGTGTAAACCTGGCGATTCACAAACCTTTACCCCTGGGGATAAAAATATATGTTTATAAAAAATAAAAAAAATTAAATAAAAAAGAAATTTTCCAGAAGTGATCTTCTTTTAGTTTTGCATGTGATGTATTTCTAAGGGTGAGGGTTAACCTAGGTTTCTTGGGACTCTTATTTTTATTGAAGTAATTGGGGGGAAAGGATAAGATAAAAATGGCCACTTAATTAGTAAGGTAGAGTGTGGTGAAACTGTGAGTGAGGGTTGAAAAGGCACAGTGAGCTGAGAACTTCATCAGTTAAGGAAAGGGCAGGCCTATAGGGAATACAACCTTGAAAATATAGAGAGATAAAGACAAATATTTAGGTACATGTCTGTTCATATCAGTATTCTAATAGCAGAAAACAAAAACAACCCAAGTATTTTCTTAAAGTTCCTGATAAATTTTGTTATATATTTTTCATTAAAAACTCAGATTGATATGATTATTTAATTAATATAAAAGATCAAAGGGAAAGGGAAGAAAACTAATAATCTGACAATCATATTTAATTTATTTGAGAGATAAATGTATATAAAAATGGAAAGAAGTAAATCAAATGCTAATAATGGTACTCATTTGGTTGTAGGATGTTGCTAATTTTGTTTACTTACAGATTTTTTTCCTGTCTTCTTACAAAGAAAAACATTGACATTGCAATTAAATAAGTTGTTAATACAGAATCACTGCATATGGGATAAGCACATGACATGTTTGCGTGAGTTTTTGGATAGGAAAACAATTTATCAGACTAGTAATAGGTAGAATAATAGAATGCAATAAGTGGAATGTAGGCTTTAAGAAAAAGAAATAATCATCATACAGGGAGTGTTTGGATTGTATTTAATTATTATTTTTCAGCAGATATTTGCTGAGCATCTACTATACTGCTTTCTCTACTAGAAGCTAGAAAACTCTTGAGAATAAGAGAAAGATTCCTCATACTCATAGAGAAAATTGGTGTTACATAAGCAAACAAAATAATTGAACAAAATCTGGCAGTGAAAAGGGCTACAGAGAAAAGCACAAATAAATAACAAAACACAACTAAGTAATATAAAAAATAGTGTCTGGTGGACTGATTTAATTGAATATTCATGGAAAACCTTTCTTACATGGTTAGAGTAAACTGAAATTTGAATACGGGGAAGTTTAACATTTAACTTTTACAATTATACTTATGTTCTTATATTTTGAATGCCCAAAAATATTATATTTAAGTAATAGTAATATGAATAAGAACAGAATAGTGTTTCTATTTTGTTTAACTATTTAATATTTTCATGCAGATAATGTTGTCTGATTACATTTTATACCCAATGTATATATTGGGGGTTGATCAACTTTTAGTTATTTCATTATATTTTTATTTGGTTAATAAAGTACTTTTATTTATTTCTTTATGTTTCCATTTGGCCAGGGCCTTATAACCCTAGTTAGCCAGGGAATGAATTAACAAAGAGTCCTCTCAGAGTTATACTGTTAAAACTCTAGTGATGAATCATGGATTTCTTTTTCTTTTTTAATACTTAATTATTCATCTTAAAGCTCTAAACACAAAACTAAAAGATTCATATACATTACCATAAACTCTGAAATAAATCTTAGAACCAATATTATTAAAACTTGTTTAAGAGTAGAGGAGTTTCGGGTGCCTGGGTGGCTCAGTGGGTTAAGCTGCTGCCTTTGGCTCAGGTCATGATCTCAGGGTCCTGGGATCAAGTCCCGCATCAGGCTCTCTGCTCATCAGGCAGCCTGATTCCCTCTCTCTCTCTGCCTGCCTCTCTACTTGTGATCTCTCTCTGTCAAACAAATAAATAAAATCTTTAAAAAAAAAAAAAAGAGTAGAGGAAGTTCAACCAATTTTAGTCTGGCTTTCCTGAATCTATAAAAACATATCACCCTTCCCCTAGATTTTTCTTGCTTGCCAGATCACAAATAGACTTGATTGTTGGAAGAGAAAATATTTATATGTAATATTTTTCAGATATAATTAAAAACCACAATTATTATTTAGTTTTCTCTTACAAAAGATTAATCTATATTTGTATTTTAAACATAAAAGATTAAAACTAAAATCAAAATATAAACACTGTGACAATTTGTTCATGTGAAATTATTTCTCATATGAAGTTTGTGATTGTAATTTGAAGTATGTGATTTTTCATATTATATTAATTTATAAGTAATATTTAATAACCAAATTATATGTTTAATATTTAAATAATCAGTTTCTAGATATCAGCATCCTTTCATACATCATATAAAATGTTAAAAGATGAATGTGTGATAAAAGATTTGTAACAGAATTTATTATATTACAATCTATATTCTATTTGTTTGAAATATAAAAATCAAACCATATAATTAAAACCTTTCAGGGAATTCATATTGAAAAAATGCTTCTTTAATGGATTTCTAATTACTTGCTTGAAATTATATTAGAATATTTTAAAAGTATGACCTGGACATATGCTAAGGATAGAGGACTCAGTATTCAAAAGGAGAGGGATGGGGCTCTACTATGGAAATTCAAATCATAAGTAAAATTATTTTCAATAGTAGTCTCAATAAAATTCACATAACTCAGGCTTCATTTTGGAAAGAAGTGAAATATTTGGGAAAATACAACTTATTCTTAACTATTAAACAATGCATAAATAAAACACACCAAGCATGATGTATTTTTTTAATGCTTAGATATATTTATACAAATGAAACTTTAAACCAATCCACTTGCTGTGAACCTTGCATTGAGCTATAAGAAATAGTTACTAAATATACAAAAGTTTTCACACAGTTTTTTTTTTTTTTAAGATTTTATCTATCTATTTGACACTCAGAGATCACAAGTAGACAGAGAGGCAGGCAGAGAGAGAGGAGGAAGCAGGCTCCCCGCTGAGCAGAGAGCGGGATGCGGGGCTCGATCCCAGGACCCTGGGATCATGACCTGAGCCGAAGGCAGAGGCTTTAACCCACTGAGCCACCCAGGCGCCCCTCACACAGTTTTTACCTAAGAATATATTTTATTTATTTATACTTGACATTAATTACTCTGATTAACTGAGTTACAAATGAGAATAGAAAAAAAATTGCTTTGCTGATATTCTGGATAAGACATATAGAATATTGAGAAAAGGTGGAAGAACAGCAACAACTCAATGTTGACAACATTGAAGGTTTAGTATTCTTTGTTCTTTTCTTTCAGAGTAACAGTAAAAGATGGAGGTGGTGCCCAGAAGAAATGCAGTTCTCTCTGGATGGATGTAATGGAGCTAGTGAGAACTCAGGAGAGCTGGCTCATAAAAACTGGCAAAACTGGTGACTTATATTTTCTGTGATGTCCTTCCTTGGAAGCCAAAGACCGCCCCGCTTAAGAATATTTGAATCAACCAGGAAATCAAGGAAAACCTTAAGCAATTCATGGAAACCAATGAGAGTGAAGACTCTTGGTCCAAAACCTATGGGATACAGCAAAGGCAGTCCTAAGAGGGAAATACCACCATCCAAGCCTCCCTCAAAAAAAAAAAAAAAAAAAAAAAAAAAAAACTGAAAAATTCAGAATACACCAGTTGTCTTTACACCTTAAAGAACTGGAGAATCGGGGCACCTGGGTGGCTCAGTGGGTTAAAGCCTCTGCCTTCAGCTCAGGTCATGATCTCAGGGTCCTGAGATTGAGCCCTGCATCAGGCTCTCTGCTCCACAGGGAGACTGCTTCCTCCTCTCTCTCTCTCTCTGCATGCCTCTCTGTCTACTGGTGATCTCTGTCTGTCAAATAAATAAAATCTTAAAAAAAAAGAACTGGAGAATCAACAACAAATTAAGCCACTCCACACACAAGAAGGGAAATAATCAAGATTAGAGCAGAGATCAATGAGATAGAAACTAGAGATATACACATAAACGAAACTAGAGAGCTGGTTTTTTTTTGAAAGAATCAATGCGATCAATAACTCATTGGCCAAACTAATCCAAAAGAAAAAAAGAGAGGACCCAAATTAATAAAATTATGAATGAAAATGGAGAGATCACAACTAACACCAAGGAAATAGAAACAATGATCAGAAATTATTACCGACAGTTATATACCAATAAGTTAAGCAACCTAGATAAAATGGATGCATTCCTGGAAACCTATAAACTTCCAAAATTGAATCAGAAGGAAATTGACAACCTAAAATAGACTAATATTAAGTAATGAAATTAAAGCAGTGATCAAAAACCTCCCCCCCAAAAAAAAAAAGCCCAGGATCTGGTGGATTCCCTGTAGAATTCTACTAAACATTCAAAGAAGAAATAATATCTATTCTCCTGAAACTGTTTCAGAAAATAGAAATAGAAGGAAAACTTCCAGACTCTTTTTATGAAGCTAGTATTACACTGATCCCCAAACCAGCCAAAGACCTAACCAAAAAGGAGAATTTCAGACCAATATCCCTGATGAATAGGGATGCCAAGATTCTCAACAAGATCCTAGCTAATAAGATCCAACAGTACATTAAAAAGATTATCCACCATGACGAGGTGGGATTTATCCATGGGATACAAGGGTGGTTCAACATTGGCTAATGAATCAATGTGATCAAACAAATCAATAAAAGAGAGTAGAACCACAAGTTCTTCTCAATTGATACAGAAAAAGCATTTGACAAGATACAGGATCCATTCCTGATTAAATACTCCAAAGTATAGGGATAGAGAGAGCATTCCTAAACTTCATAGATTCTGTCTATGAAAAACCCACAGCAAATATCATCCTCAAAGGGGAAAACTAACAGCCTTCCTTTTGAGATCAGGAACATGACAAGGAAGTCCACTCTTGCCACTGTTATTCAACATAGTACTAGAAGTCATAGAAATAGCAATCAGACAACAAAAAGAAATAAGAGGTATTCAAATTGGCAATGGAAAAGTCAAACTCTCTTTGCAGATGACATGATACTTTACATGGAAAACCCAAAAGACTCCACCCTCAAACTACTAGAACTCATACAGCAATTCAGTTATGTGGCAGGATACAAAATCAATGTACAGAAATCAGTTACTTTCTTGTACACTAACAATGAAAATATAGAAAGGGAAATTAGAGAATTGATTCCATTTACTATAGCACCAAGAACCATAGGTACCTGGGAATAAACCTAACCAAAGAGGTAAAGGATCTGTACTCAAGGAACTACAGAACACTCATAAAAGAAATTGAAGAAGACATAAAAAAATGGAATACCATTCCATGTTCATGGATCAGAAAAATAAACATTGTCAAGATGTCTATACTACCTGGAGTCATCTATACTTTCAATGTCATCCCAAACAAAATTACACCAACATTTTCAAAGAGCTGGAGCAAACAATCCTAAAATTTGTATGGAACTAGAAGAGACCCCAAATTGCTAAGGAAATGTTGAAAAAGAAAGTAAAAATTGGGGGCATCATGTTGCCTGATTTCAAGCTTTATTACAAAGCTTTGTTCTGCAAGACAGCATAGTACAGGCACAAAAACAGAGACATAGAGCAGTGGAACAGAGTAGAGAGCCCAGATATGGACCCTCCACTTTATGGTCAAATAATCTTTGACAAAGCAGGAAAAAATATACAGTGGAAAAAAGACAGTCTCTTCAATAAATAGTGCTGGGAAAATTGGAGAGCTATATGTAGAAGAATGAAACTCGACCATTCTCTTCCACCATACACGAAGATAAACTCGAAATGGATAAAAGACCTCAATGTGAGGCAGGAATCCATCAAAATCCTAGAGGAGAACATAGGCAATAACCTCTTTGACATTGACCACAGCAACTTCTATCAAGACATTCTCCATAGGCAAAGAAACAAAAGTGAATATGAACTTTTGGGACTTCATCAAGATCAAAAGGTTCTGCACAGCAAAAGAAACAGTCAACAAAACAAAGAGGAAACCCATGGAATGGGAGAAGATATTCACAAATGACACTAGAGACAAAGTGCTGATATCCAAGATCTATAAAGAACTCTTCAAACTCAACACACACAAGACAGATAATCACACCAAAATTGGGGCAGAAGATATGAACAGACACTTCTACAAAGAAGACATACAAATGTCTAACAGACACATGAAAAAATGTTCATCATCACTAGCCATCAGGGAGATTCAAATCAAAACCACATTGAGATACCACCTTACACCAGTTAGAATGGTGTTAACAATTAACAATTAACAAGACCGTAAACAATGTGTGTTGGAGAGGATGCGGAGAAAGGGGAACCCTCTTACACTGATGGTGGGAATGCAAGTTGGTGCAGCCATTTTAGAAAACTACATGGAGATTCTCCAAGAAATCAAAAATAGAGCTTCCCTATGATCCTGCAATTGCACTACTGGGTATTTACCCCAAAGATACAGACATAGTGAATAGAAGGGTCATCTGTACCCCAGTGTTCATAGCAGCAATGGCCACAGTCGCCAAACTGTGGAAAGAACCAAGATGCCCTTCAAAGAACAAATGGATAAAGATGATGAGGTCCATATATACAATGGAGTATTATGCCTCCATCAGAAAAGATGAATACCCAACTTTTTTAACATGGATGGGACTGGAAGAGATTATGCTGAGTGAAATAAGTCAAGCAGAGAGAGTCAATTAATATATGGTTTCACTTACTTCTGGAGGATAAGGAATAGCATGGAGGACTTTGGGAGATGGAGAGAAGTGAGGAAATCAGAGGGAGAGGAAAACCATGAGAGACTGTGGACTCATAAAAGATTTCCCAGAGTCTGAGGGTTTTAGAGGAAAGGGGGGTGAGGGGTTGGGTGAGCTTGGTGGTGGGTATTGTGGAGGGCACATATTGCATGTAGCACTGGGTGTGGTGCATAAACAATGAATTTTGGAACACTGAAAAAAATTAAATTAAATTTTTAAAATTAAAAAAAGATACAAAAAAAGGGATTGAAACTGATTGCTTCTTAGGTTTGATTAGATTTATAAAATGTTTATGAATATGGACTCTAGAACCAAAACACCTGGAATTGAATCTCCAGTGTGCAATTGAGTGACTGTGTGACTTAGATAGAGTATAAACAACTACGGGATGACATGAATTATGTCTTGAGAGCCCACTATGTTTGTAAGGCAGTTGAATTGTGCTTTAGTTGGAATATGGTGCCATGTAACTTTTTAATGGGTCATCCAATATTTTTAATCAGTCACAAGACTTAATGTCTGCATCTCAATTCAGGGGTAGGTAAAAATAGGAAAAGTTTTCACTTACTTGTCTGTTATTGTTGATCATTAGTTGCTGTCTAGATCCTTTTAGAATATTTAGAGAGATTCCAAAACTGCTCACAAATCAGACAAATTGAGTGTTTCATTTATCAAATGTAAGAATACATTTTATTAGGAACAAATATTCTAACAAAACACGGTGGCCTACATTATCTAATCATCTTTGATGCTTTTTAAATAAGAACAAACTATCACTGATCTCATTTAAACTAAACTCATAAAACTCATCTACACATAGTAAATCAAAAAAGTAGCAAATCACAAATGTAATATTGTGGGGTTTCTTTTGTCTTTTTTTGTTTGTTTGTTTGTTTTTAGATACAAGTGGTTTATAACTACTAAAAGTGAAACCCAAATGCAAATTTATACAGGCTTATTTGCCTAAAATAACACACAGGCAGTAAATCTCCACAGTCTTTTCATCTTGAGTCCTATTTCAGCATCATTATCACTGACAGAGTAGTGTTAAGTAAGGCAGTGTTAGCTTTTAGGAACACATTTATGGGCTACTAATCAATTATTTACAATCTTGGAGAAAACAAAGAAACTTGTTTAAATGCACACAATATTTATAGAAGCTTTAGCAATCGCTGCTGCTAAAAGAAGTCAAGTAGAAGAATGTGTTTTAAAACCATGTTAAAACTCGCCTTTCTATATTGGGAGGACCTTGATTTTCCTGGAAATTTTTTAGTTTATTTGTTTTGGAAATTTTTTTTTAAAAAGAAACAAAATGTTACTATTTAGAAGTTAATGAACTCAGATAACAATAGCTTTTAATGCAGAAAATTAATAGCATACTAACATAATTAATTAATAGCAAACTAACATAATTAGTTTGGAAGTATCCTTATTCAGATTTTTTTAGGCTTTGCTTTTGTTAGTTGAACTAACAGTTTAAGCAAAGGAATTGCATTTTTCACGTGTGATAGTTTATGCTGTATCTAACCTAAATTAAGAATCTGACTTCTCAAAAAATAAGGTATATAGTGACTCTAAAATCATCTAAGCAAGGTAAGGTTGCATGAAAAAATATTTTAAATTATATTTTGAAGGAGGAAAATTGGATAATAGCATATTTATCAAGCTTGAAGTACTATTTCTACACAGAATATTGAAAGTTATGAGTGGGTATTTGAGAGCCATATATGTGATTTTTTTTATACATGTGATTTCAAATTCTGATTTCTTCCATTCTTTTCAATTGATTTTGGACAATTTGTTTTAAAATTTAGAATCAATAGGGAATATTAATAAATGTGCATTGTTTTAAATTACATGGCAAATAACAATATAAACAAAACAAGAAATTAGGTGAAATAATGTGTATCAGATATAAAAATTAATAATTCTAGTATATAAAAGACATTTAAAAGTTGAAAATACATGTCCTAGTCCTAAATAAAAATGGACTAAACATATGAACAGAATGCATGGATTTTTAACCATATGAAAAAAATTTTAAGACTGCCTAAAAATGAGAGATATGAAAATTAAAATTAAAACTCCTCACACATCAGATTGGAAAAATTTGAAATCTGAAAATGTTCTTCTTTAGCAAACTGGGGAACTCTCACATGATAAGAAAATCATGGGGCATCTGAGTGGTTCAGTCAGTTACACATCTGCCTTCTGTTCAGGTCATGATCCCAGTGTCCTGGGATCAATCCCTGTGATGGGCTACCTGCTCATCAGGGAGCCTGCTTCTCCCTCTCTCTCTGCAGCTCCCCCTGCTTGTGCTGTCTCTCTTGCTCTCTCTCTCTCTCTCTCTTTGTCAAATAAAGAAATAAAAATCTTTTTAAAAAATAATCAAAATTTATATAATCTCTATAAAGGAGAATTTCTAAAGATGAACATCATCTTACTCTTTGACCCAACAATTCCATTCCATGAACTTGTCTCAAAGATCCACAGGCAAAAGCATAAAACCTCAGTAAGCATAAGATGCCTGTTAAGAAGAAAAGACTGAGGGACGCCTGGGTGGCTCAGTTGGTTAAGCAGCTGCCTTCGGCTCAGGTCATGATCCCAGCGTCCTGGGATCGAGTCCCACATCGGGCTCCTTGCTCCACGGGGAGCCTGCTTCTCCCTCTGACTCTGCCTTCCACTCTGTCTGCCTGTGCTCGCTTTCGCTCGCGCTCTATCTCTGACAAATAAATAAATAAAATCTTTAAAAAAAAAAAAAAAAAAAAAAAAAAAAAAAAAAGAAGAAAAGACTGAAATCAAAGCAAATGACCATTAATAGAAGACTGACACACTAAAACAAGTGTGCATTAAGAAAACAGAATACTGTAAACTATTACAAACAAAAATAATATAAGAATAGTGCTAGGTAACATTATGTAATGATCTTCATAGTGTATTAGTGATTGAAAACAGCAAAGTGGATAGAAGTGTTTACATTTAACACTATGAGAGAGATGTTATATAAATATGTATATGTACATAAATATGCTTGTATGTGTGCATGTATGTATTATATTTCATAATTATATCATCATATACTGTATATTATGATATATAGGATACAATATGATTTTGTCTTATTAAAGTTGGAGACCAAACTGTAATTAAAAAAAAGATTAGTTAGTAAGAGGGAAAGAGTAGTGTACAGGAGGCAAAGAGGAGAGCAATACCTAGTTGGACTATTATTCAGCATATTTAAAGATAAAAAATGTTTATAGATTCAATAAATACTGTCCTGTATATAATAAAACATTTTAATTTAGAGACCTTAAAATCATATATATGGTAAAACATATTAGAAAAACATATTAGAACAAGATACAGTGAAAACATATTTTCACTCTGTATTATTATGTTTTTCTTACAATTTTTGTCCCATGAAGGCTAGAAATAGGTTGAAGTTGATAGTTTTTACAACTGTGTTACAAAAACAAAGATATTATTAAGTTCCTTGAATTTGCTAATGCTAAGAAAAGTCAAGGAAATTATACGAAGTGAAACCAAGCATGAATATTGCAAGTGTCCAATTGTATGTTAGTATTTGTTCTGGAATGAAAAGCCTAATACACAAGTGTACCACAGTTTGCTTTGAGACTGGGTTAGATTACCTCTGTCAATTAATCTCACTAGTGGAATCTAAATCATATGCTAATGATGTTACACAAATATCCTCTATAGATAGGGTGGTATTTATTTAGTTCAAATTGGGAAATATTTGTCTTTCCTATGGAAAAACTCTAGAAATGAGTTCTGTCTCAGACAATCCACCACATATTTTGATTGTACTGTATGTAAGCCAATCTTTTCAAGTTTGCCTAAATTATTTGGTGAGAAGGCAAAAACATAAAAAAATTGGTATATCCCATTATACAAAAAAATAACAGTTGCATAGCTACTTTGCTTTTTAAGTTACTTTTAATTTGTTTTCACTTGCATCTAATGCATCACAATTTATATTCTGTAAAGTTCTCTTTTCATTTCCTCCAATTTAAGGTAAGATATTTCTTCACTAAAATGTCATTTTCAGTATATTACTCCTCTACCCTAGAGTTTTCCAACAATGCAATATCGAGTTGAAACTTCTATGACTATCTTTCAATGTTTATATTAACTGCTCATATTTTCTGGCTTCTTCAGCCAAGTTTACTAACTTTCTCTATGCTCTGCTCTCAATGTCTATTTATTTTCTCTCATTTTTCCTCCCAATGGTCATCTTGCTATCTATCTACATCTTACCATTCTATTGTGTACTCAAACAAGTCGCATAGGCCCCACTTACTAGACATAAATTCACACATGATGTATCTAATATCAGTTCACTCGACCACATGACTCGACATCACTGCCTTATTCTTCCATCTTTAAAAGAGATAGTAGAGCTAAATGAGACCTTATTTCTTTTCAACAGAAGTGGTAAGCTAGACCACATGCTGCTAATTCAGGTAGTAAACTTACAGTTAAATTATTATGTTTCCAAATGCACATTTAATTTATATCTAAATTTAAATGATCTTATTCATACATGAGCACTGAATGTAAACACAAAATTAGTAGTAGTATATAATTAAAGTAATATTATAAAGTGATTGAAATTAGGCAAATTAATATAAGGATCATTGATGTTGGTCGCCTTTATAAAAGATTATAATAGCGGGGCGCCTGGGTGGCTCAGTGGGTTGAGCCGCTGCCTTTGGCTCCGGTCATGATTTCAGGGTCCTGGGATCGAGTCCCATATCGGGATCTCTGTTCAGCAGGGGGCCTGCTTCCCTTCCTCTCTCTCTGCCTACCTCTCTGCCTGCTTGTGATCTCTGTCTGTCAAATAAATAAATAAAATCTTTTAAAAAAAGATTATAATAGTATAAATATCTATGAATAAATATTTAGTCAGCGTCAAAAATTGGGCTAATAGAAGAGGTTCTTGAAGTAATCTGTTTAAAATGGATCCAGTAATTTAAGCCTTAATGCACCACAAAACGGTGAGTTAAAAATCATAGTTCATGAAGGTAACAAAAAAAAGCTAGATGTAGGTTTTCATAAAATTTACATTGCTTTTTTTTGTTTGTTTGTTTCTTTTTTTTTTTCCACCTTACTTAAGAAAAGGCATTATTAAGAAAAAGCAGTAGGGCAGTCAGGCTCAGACTGCTGTTATCTTGTGCTGACACTACTTGAATTCATTGAATAAGAATATACCTATGAGCTAAAACAAATTGGGAAGGCTGATATAATTATTCATTGAAAAAAGGATTCTTTTCATAGTACCTGGAGAATGGACAAAGTATTAGTGATTCTTCTAGAATTAACCACTGGTAATCTTAGTTCTGTACAATTTTAAAGGAACAATTTTTAGGGGACCATTTTCTTACTGCAAAGTACGTTAACAAAATATTAGACTATATCTGAAGACAATTTATTAAGTAGCATCTCTAAATTATAAGACAATATAATTTAAGACATATGTTTTTAATACTTGATGTTTTCTTTTCTCTGAACCAACAGAAATAATAAAACCTTATTTGTATAAACAATATGCTTATCATTAAACTTTCTATGTGTATTAAAACAAAGAATGAATTTCTGGAAAGATTTTTTTTTAAGATTTTATTTATTTATTTATTTGTCAGAGAGAGAGAGAGAGAGAGATCAAGAGAGAGCACACACAAACAGGCAGAGGCGGAGAGAGAAGCAGGCTTCCTGCCGAGCAAAGAGTCCGATATGGGACTCGATCCCAGAACCCTGGGATCATGACCTGAGTCGAAGACAGTGGCTTAACCGACTGAGCCACCCAGGCGTCCCCAGATTTTATTTTATTTTTTTAAGGAAAAACGTGTTTAATTATGGGTGACATGAGTGGCTCAGTGGCTTAAAGCCTCTGCCTTTGGCTCAGGTCATGATCTCAGGGTCCTGGGATGGAGCCCAGCATCAGGCTCTCTGCTCAGCAGGAACCCTGGTCCCTCCTCTCTCTCTGACTGCCTCTCTGCCTACTTGTGATCTCTGTCTGTCAAATAAATAAATAAAATCTTTAGAAAAAAGGAGTTTAATTATGAAAAAAAGCTGATAAAATGTTTTCCTGATTTTTATCTCTGTTGTTTAACCATCTGCATGTCTCTGAAAATTTTATACTTAAGGCTTCCAGTATTTCATGCCAATAGCTAATGCGTATTGAATCCTGATGAGAGTGTTATGTCATCTTGAATTATATTCTATTAAATAACAATTAAAGGGATAATAGTTTAGAACAAATTTTGAGGTTTTATTTTGTGCTATGTACCATCCTAAAGTCTTTACACATATTAACCAAATTAAATTTATAATAATTCCCTGAGGAAAGCCATTAGTAACCCAGTTATATAATCCAAAAGTTGAAAATAAAAAGTATTAAATATGTAACTGGTTCAGGTTAAGAAAATTTAAGTGTCAAAATTAAGAAATAAGCTCCAATCTGTTTTTCAACAATATTATAACTGTGTAATTAATAAATTAATCATTTGCTATTTTATTAAGACATAAAACATTTCTAAAAATAAAGTAGTTGGCATAGTAATTACATAGTAATCCAGTCATAAAAATATTAATTTTCATATATCAAAATTATTCTTTGTTAAAATGCCATCTTCTTTACTAAGATATTACTGCATATACCTGCTCAGTCAAATAAAATCACAGTATCAGAGATAACTCTAAGCTCAATTTTGTAATAGCTGACTGTAAGAAAAATGTGCCCTTAATATATGTAAACTAAAATTAGTTTACATATATGTCCATATAATCCAATCATTAGAATTTGTGTATCACATAAATACTCACAGATATATTAATCTCACTTCCAAAAGAGATTGACAATCATTATCATGTTCCTCTGATTACTCTGTTTTCTAGGTTAAATTTTTATAATGAGACCAAGTGGTTATGGAAATTTTGTTGCAAATAAATATAAAATGAGCATGTGTCAGAGATTTTATTTAACTCATGAATAATAAAGACACCAGTAATTTTTTTTGCCTTTGCATGAAGCTATTTCATTATCATTATTGTTTATTAATATACAACATATTATTTGTGTCAGGGGTACAGGTCTATGATTCATCAGTCTTACACAGTTCACAGCACTCTCCATAGTACATAATCTCTCCAACAGGACATCAGTAAATGTTAAAATTTTAAAAGCTTTTTAAAAAGTTTAGTATATAAAGGCAATTTAATAAATAAATTTTAAGAAAGATTTACTGAGTTGAGTACAAACCTGCTTAATGTTCAGTAGGGAATAAGCCACAATATAGTTTGCTATATGTTCCACTATTATTCCAATCTCTACCAGACAAAAATTAGTAAGTTAACTTCTGCCCGACTTTTAAATTGCCTATTTAAAAAAAGATATCCTGCTCAGAACTGTATTGTATGATAATTTCTTAGGCCTTTTTCTAAGACTTTAGATAATTTTGCTAACACTAAATTAAACATTCCTTGAGACTTAAAGGATCTCTCTTCAATTCTACTTCAGCTTATTTTACAGTGTCTTCTGTTTTTCAGGATTTTATTTATTTATCTGAGAGAGAGAGAGTGAGCGCCCCAGTGGAGGAGCAGAGTGAGAGGGACAAGCAGATTCCATGTTGAGCATGGAGCCAGAGGCTTGGCTTGATCCCACAATCTCAGATCATGACCTGAACTGAAATCAAGACATCTAGTGAGCCATCCAGGTGCCCCCTGTGTCTTTTTTTTATTTATTTATTTACTTATTTGAGAGAGAGAGAACACGAGCAAAGGGAGGGGTAGAGGGAGAGGGAGAAGCAGCCTTCCCACTGAGCATGGAGCTCGATTCCAGGACCGTGAGATCATGAACTGAGCCAAAGTCAGATGCTTAACCGACTGAACCACCCAGGCACCCCTGACCCCTATGTCTTAAATCTAAATAACTTAATATTTGAAATTTTAAAATTCAACCTGTATGTTAACCATTTTTTCTTGTTATTTTTTCCTTATTTCCACCATATGTAAACTTAAACTTCATAGAGACAACAGACTGTATTGTTTGCAATCAGTATATATAGACTGGTTCCCAACTCTACTTTCTTCTAACCTTATCTAAAATTGTGGTTGAACACTTCAACCTCATTTTTTAACCACTTTATTGATGTGTGACTGATACACAGAAAGCTGTACATATTTCAAGTATAGAACTTAATGAGTTTGGCTCTCAAGGTCCTGTGGTTCCATATGAACTTTAGATTTGTTTTTTCTATTTCTGTGAGAACACAATGCTATTGGAATTTTAATAGGGATTGCATTGAATCTATAGATCACTTTGAGTAGTATAAATATTTTAATAATATTAATTCTTCTAATTCATGAACATGGATATGTTTGCACTTATTTGTGTCCACTTAAATATATCACTAGGGTCTTTTAGTTTTCTGCATACAGAATTTTCACTCTATTAGTGGGGACCCATGTACAGTGTAATAACTTCCTAGAGAATCCAACCCAACTAGCCAAACACTTATTTTCTACTGGAATGGAATAAAATGATGGTCTAACTATATTCTAGTCATTATCCACTGAGTTTAAGAGCCAAAACTGTCTAGGAAATGAGGGACCAGGAACAAGGTGAGAGTATTAAGCAAAGAGTAAAACATATTTATTGACATGTCAGCAATCTATTTCTAATCCATCTTGGCTCCATGTTTATAGCTTTCTAGATTGAAATTACTATTTATCAGGATTGATCAAACACATCTTTAAAAAGGTTGATGTTTCCTTTGACGGATGTCTATAATTCTTTCTTTGAGACTTCTTTGCAAGTATATTGTTCTGCTATTTACTTATATTATCTACTTATTTATTGTAGTAGAATGTCTCCTAGGCCTCGTCTTGTCCTACCTTAATTAAAACTAGCAATTAAAATTCTGAATTGATTAACCATTAAAGTAAAAGTAAGACCATTTCATACTATGCTCTCCATTTTCATAGACATTCAGATCCTATACCATATCAAATATTATTGTATGCTGTATCTCTTTTTACATAGATTTAGATCTTTCAAGCATAAAACTGACAAAGGAGAAATTAAGCAAAATGGTTCTTAATAAGCATAATGACATTCTTAATATGCAAAACTTTTGTTTGATTTTATTTTTTCCTGTTTTTTTTGTAACTTATTTATTATTTTCAGTGTAACGGTATTCATTGTTTTTGCACCACACCCAGTGCTCCATGCAATCTGTGCCCTCTCTAATACCCGCCACCTGGTTCCCACAACCTCCCACTCCCCACCCCTTCAAAGCCCTCAGATTGTTTTTCAGAGTCCATAGTCTCTCATGGTTCACCTCCCCTTCCAATTTCCCTCAACTCCCTTCTCTTCTCCATCTTCCCTTGTCCTCCATGCTATTTGTTATGCTCCACAAATAAGTGAAACCATATGATAATTGACTCTCTCTGCTTGACTTATTTCACTCAGCATAATCTCTTCCAGTCCCGTCCATGTTGATACAAAAGTTGGGTATTCATCCTTTCTGGTGGAGGCATAATACTCCATAGTGTATATAGACCACATCTTCTTTATCCATTCGTCCATTGAAGGGCATCTTGGTTCTTTCCACAGTTTGACCTTGGCCATTGCTGCTATAAACATTGGGGTACATATGGCCCTTCCTTTCACTACATCTGTATCGTTGGGGTAAATACCCAGTAGTGCAATTGCAGGGTCATAGGGAAGCTTTATTTTTAATTTCTTGAGGAATTCCCATACTGTTTTCCAAAGTGGCTGCACCAACTTGCATTCCCACCAACAGAGTAGGAGGGTTCCCCTTTCTCCACATCATCTCCAACACATGTTGTTTCCTGTCTTGTTAATTTCGGCCATTCTAACTGGTGTAAGGTGGTATCTTAATGTGGTTTTAATTTGAATCTCCCTGGTGGCTAGTGATGATGAACATTTTTTTCATGTGTCCGATAGCCATTTGTATGTCTTCATTGGAGAAGTGTCTGTTCATATCTTCTACCCATTTTTTGATATGATTGCCTGTGTTGTGTGTGTTCAATTTGAGGAGTTCATTATAGATCCTGGATATCAACCTTTTGTCTGTACTGTCATTTGCAAATATCTTCTCCCATTCCGTGGGTTGCCTTTTTGTTTTCTTGACTGTTTCCTTTGCTGTGCAGAAGGTTTTGATTTTGATGAAGTCCCCAAAGTTCATCTTCGCTTTTGTTTCCTTTGCCTTTGGAGACATATCTTGAAAGAAGTTGCTGTGGCTGATATCGAAGAGATTACTGCCTATATTCTCCTCTAGGGTTCTGATGGATTCCTGTCTCACACTGAGGTCTTTTATCCATTTAGAGTTTATCTTTGTGTACGGTGTAAGAGAATGGTCAAGTTTCATTCTTCTACATATAGCTATCTAGTTTTCCCAGCACGATTTATTGAAGAAACTGTCTTTTTTCCACTGTATATTTTTTCCTGTTTTGTCAAAGATTATTTGACCATAGAGTTGAGGGTCCATATCTGGGCTCCCACTCTGTTCCACTGGTCTCTGTGTCTGTTTTTATGCCAGTACCATGCTGTTTGGGGATCACAGCTTTGTAGTAAAGCTTGAAATCAGGTAACGTGATGCCCCCAGTTTTATTTTTGTTTTTCAATATTTCCTTAGCGATTTGGGGTCTCTTCTGATTCCATACAAATTTTTGAATTATATGCTCCAGCTCTTTGAAAAACACTGGTGGAACTTTGATTGGAATGGCATTAAAAGTATAGATTGCTCTAGGCAGTATAGACATTTTAACAATGTTATTCTTCCGATCCAAGAGCATGGAATGGTCTTCCATCTTTTTGTGTCTTCTTCAATTTCTTTCATGAGTGTTCTGTAGTTCCTCAAGTACAGGTCCTTTACCTCTTTGGTTAGGTTTATTCCCAGGTATCTTATGGTTCTTGGTGCTATAGTAAATGGAATCGATTCTCTAATTTCCCTTTCTGCATTTTCATTGTTAGTGTATAAGAAAGCCACTGATTTCTGTACATTGACTTTGTATCCTGCCACGTTGCTGAATTGTTGTATGAGTGCTAGTAGTTTGGGGGTGGAGTCTTTTGGGTTTTCCCAAAACATGAAATAAAGAATCATGTCATCTGTGAAGAGAGAGAGTTTGACTTCTTCATTGCCAATTTGGATACCTTTTATTTCTCTTTGTTGTCTGATTGCTGTTGCTAAGACTTCTAATACTATGTTGAAAAAGAGTGGTGAGAGTGGGTATCCTTGTTGTGTTCCTGATCTCAACGGGAAGGTTGTTAGCTTTTCCCATTGAGGATGATATTTGCTGTGGGTCTTTCATAGTTAGATTGTATGAAGTTCAGGAATGTTCCCTCTATCCTATCCTTTGAAGCGTTTTCATCAGGAATGGATGCTGGATTTTGTCAAATGCTTTTTCTGCATCAATTGAGAGGACCATGTGGTTCTTCTCTCTTCTCTTATTAATTTGTTCTCTCACATTGATTGATTTGAGAATGTTGAACCATCCTTGTGGCCCAGGGATGAATCCCACCTGGTCATGGTGCATAATCTTTTTAATGTGCTGGTGGATCTTGTTTGCTAGGATCTTGTTGAGAATCTTAGCATCCATTTTCATCAGTGATATTGGTCTGAAATTCTTCTTTTTGATAGGGTTTTTGCCTGGTTTGGGGATCAAGGTAATGCTGGATTCATAAAAAGAGTCTGGAAATTTTCCTTCTGCTTCAATTTTTTGAAACAGCTTCAGGAGAATAGGTGTTATTTCTTCTTTGAAAGTTTGGTAGAATTCCCCAGGGAATCCTTCAGATCCTGGGCTCTTGTTTTTTGGGAGGTTTTTGATCACCAATTAAATCTCATTACTAGATATCAGTCTATTCAGGTTGTCAATTTCTTCCTGGTTCAATTTTGGGAGTTTATCGTTTTCCAGGAATGCATCCATTTCATCTAGGTTGCTTAGCTTATTGGCATATAACTGTTGATAATAACTTCTGATGATTATTTCTACTTCCTTGGTGTTAGTTGTGATCTCTCCCTTTTCATTCATAATTTTATGAATTTGGGCTTTCTCTCTTTTCTTTTGGATTAGTGTGGCCAATAGTTTATCGATCTTATTGATTCTTTCAAAAAACCAGCTTCTAGTTTCATTGATACATTCTACTGTATCTCTGGTTTCTACCTCATTGATCTCAGCTCTAATCTTGATTATTTCCCTTCTTATATGTGGAGTTGGTTTGATTTGTTTTTCATTCTCCAGTTCTTTAAGGTGTAGAGATAGCTGGTGTGTTCTGGATTTTTCAATTTTTTTGAGTGATGCTTGGATGGCTATGTATTTCCCCCTTAGGACCGCTTTTGCTGTATTCCATAGATTTTGGACCAAAATGTCTTCATTCTCATTGGTTTCCATGAATTGTGTCAGTTCTTCTATGATCTCCTGGTTGATCCAAGCATTCTTAAGCAAGGTGGTCTTTAGCTTCCAGGTGTTTGAATTCCTTCTGAACTTTTCCTTGTGATTGAGCTCCAGTTTCAAAGCATTGTGATCTGAGAATGTGCAGGGAATAATCTCAGTCTTTTGGTATCATTTGAGTCCTGATTTGTGACCCAGTATGTGGTCAGAAGGTTCCATGTGCACTTGAGAAGAATGAGTATTCTGTTGTTTTAGGGTGGAATGTTCTGTATATATCTATGATGTCTATCTGGTCCAATGTGTCATTCAATGCTCTTGTTTCTTTATTGATTTTCTGCTTCAATGATCTGTCTATTTCTGAGAGAGGCGTGTTAAGATCTCTTACTATTAGTGTATTCATATCAATATGACTCTTTATCTTAATTAACAGTTTTCTTATGTAATTGGCTGCTCCCATATTGGGGGCATAGATATTTACAATTGATAGATCATCTTGGTGTATAGTCCCTTTAAGAATGATGTAGTGTCCTTCTGTATCTCTGACTACAGTCTTTAGTTTAAAATCTAATTTGTCTGATATGAGAATCGCTACCCCAGCCTTTTTTTGAGGCCCATTGGCATGAAAGATGCTTCTCCAACCCTTCACTTTCAGTCTGGGTGTATCTTTAGGTTCAAAATGGGTCTCTTATAGACAACATATGGATGGCTCCTGTCATTTTATCCAATCTGCAACCCTGTGCCGTTTTCTGGCTTGCCCGGTGTCTGTGGACAGGTCTGATGTTATTCTGATGGGCTTTCCTCTGTAAGTAAGGAGCCTCTTTTTCCTAGAAACTTTCAGAGATTATATCTACAATTATGATTCCTCAATTTGACTATCAGGTGCCTTGATGTTTTTCTGGAATCTATAATCTTGGGTGGCGACCGTTCGGCCTCTAGTATATGAACGTTGATTCCATTTGTGAGATTGGGAAAATTTTCATGAAGAACTTGTTCCACTATATCTTCTAGACTTCTTTCTTTCTCCTCTCCTTCAGGGATTCCAATAATTCTGACCTTGGAATGTTTCATGGCATCATTTGTTTCCCTGATTCTGTTTTTGTGGTTTCTATGCTGTTTGTTCCAGAGTTTCTCATGATCCTTTCTCTCTATCTGTTTGTCCTCCAGATCACTAATTCTATCTTCTGTCTCAGATACCCTAGCTTTGAGAGAATTTAGATTAGATTGGAACTCATTGAGAGTATTGTGAAGATCATCCCTGGTAGCTTTCAGCTCTTCCCTAATATTAAAAACATGATCTCTGGTCGCTTTCAGTTCGGCCTTAATCAATTCCGTTTGGTCACTCATGGCTTTCTCCAACCTAGCTATTGCCTGGATAATTGTTAGCCTGAATTCTCTTTCCAACATATTGTCTATGTTGATAGCCATTAGCTCTGTTGCAGAAGGCCCATCCTCTGTATTTTTTTTTTTTTCTGTTGGGCATTCCTCCTCCTAGTCATTTTGGTGAGAGATGGCTGAATGGAGGTAGCTGGATGTATCAACCATGGTGCTGTCAAGGTGCACCCTGGAAAGCTTCTGAACAATCAGGATTCCCCACCCAAATGAGAGGAAAAAGAAAAGAAAAAGAAAAAAAGAGAGAGAGAGACAGGAAAGAAAGGGAAGATGAAAGAGAAGGTTCAGCCCAAATGGGCCCCAAGGTAATATTTATGGAGTATACAAACAAAAACAGATAAACAAAAAGACTGATAAAACTATATGACAAGAGAAAAAAATATATATATGCAAATAAAGGAAGAACCTCGTCAAAAAGAACCCCGAGTGTAAGATTTATATACTATCAGGACAAACACAAAAACACAGAAACACTGGTGGAAAAAAAAGATGGGAGAGTGATTATAAATTCTCAGTGTGGGTGAGGAAGGTTGTTTTGATTCTTCCTGGATGTATCTTGATATCTTTGCTAAAGGACTCAACTACCCTAAGATAAAAGGGGATTAAAAATTTGTTTACCTATAGGGGTAGCATTGATTGGGGAAAGGGGATTACCTTAACGTTTAACTCTGTATTAATATTAGAAAATAAAAATTTAAAAAGGAATAAACTAAACTAAACTAAAATTTAAAAAAAAAAGAAATTTACAAAATAGAAATGCAAAACGAAAACACAGGTGTATGTATCAAAAAGTTCAAGTTAGAAGGTTCTTATGGAATTTGATGTACTGAACATCATACTGTGATGGTAAATAGGTTAAAAAATTATCTATATTTTAAAAATGAGCCAGAATAGTGGGAACAAATTAAAAATAAAAGTTGTCCTATGAAGTAGTGGTGGTTGTTCTCTTGTCCTCTTTTCTTTATTTTTTTTCCCTTTCCTGGTTGGTTTTTTGGGTGAGGGGCCTGCCACTTGGGTTTTCAGTCAATGATGTTCTCTGAGTTAAGTCCTCCCACCCCCTCAAGGGGGTGGGTTCTGATGAAACTGGTTTTTTCAGGCTTTTGTTCTTTGGAGGTTTTTATGTTTGTTCACTTTTGTTTTTCTCTCTCACCTTGACCGCATTTGATGGTTTTTGTAGGTTTAGAGGAAAGCAAACTGTACCCTAACCTCCTTCTCAGAGAGAAGCCTCAGTCTGCCTGAAGAGCCCAAATAAATCCCCCCTTGGCCGCTGGCAGAGCAGGTTCCCAGTCGCGGTCCCTGGGGATGCAGGATTTTTTGCTTGTACCCAAAACCATGGCAGAGGTGGCTATTTGGGCAGCTCCAGACTGCCAGAGAAGTTCCAAGCAGTGATCACACACTGAGATTTTCCCACTGGCCCCAGCTGGGGGCTGGGAGTGCCTGGTCAGAGCACCAGGCCGGAGCCTGTGCACACCTCACTCAGGGGAGGGCGCAGGGCGCGACTTGGACTCTGATAGCACGGCAGGGCACTCACATGGGGACTGCAAAAACGTTGTGCTTCTGTTGGCTGGCAAGGCTCAGCCCCTCATGGGAGCCAGGCCTCACATGCTCTCACGTGCGTGCGCGCTGGTGGCTGGGGACCAAGACCTAGTTTCTCCGCTGCACTCTTTCTGGCTCTGCACCAGGGTGGCTGTCCTGGGTCTGGGGACTTAAGCCCCTGTCCCTAAGACCCCGATTCACACAATTCCCTCCCAGTGATTCTTTACTCTTTTTGAGAGCTTTCTTCCAGACTCCCGAGTTAATGCTGATCCCCAGAAGCAGGGAACTCTTGTATTGGGATATTACTTTCCAATGGGTCACCTCTGGTGGCTCCCTCCCCCTTTTGTTTATCTTCTGGTATCAGTCCAACTTTCCCACTCCGCTTTACCTGCCCACTGGCATTTTCTGCTCCAGTAGAGATCCAGACATGTATAATTCTGGTTTCAGGCTGATTTTGTGGGTGATCGGAGCTCTTTGGAAGGTAATCAGCTCACTTTAGGGTACAGGTTGAAAGGGCACCTCCTCCTACTTCCCCACAATCCTCAGGAAGCCTATTTATTTATTTTTAATTAACTATTTATTTTTTTAAGATTCTATTTATTTGAAAGACAGAATGAAGGAGAGAGAGTACAGGTGCATAGACAGAGGGAAAGGGAGAAGCGGACTCGCCTGATGAGCAGGAAGACCAACACAGGGCTTGATCTCAGGACTCTGGGATCATGACCCAAGCTGAAAGCAGATGCTCAACCTACTGAGCCACCCAGAAGCCTCACCTAAATTTTTAAAAAATTAAACTTACATGCTCAGAATATACTTGAGAATTCATATTACTCAGGAGAAAATGAATCAGGGATAGGGTCTCCTTTCTCAGAGTGAGGTACCTCTTGTTATATTTCTTTAGGTCCAAAGAGAAAACACTAAAAACCTTTTCCTTTAAAATGAAGCACAGTATAAGTACTATAAAAATAATTGACATTCAGTAGTAAAGTTGAAAGAAAATTGTATTCTAGAAATCCTAAGAATATTTAAGTGTATTGAATTGAACTATCTTAACAATTTGTCTTCATTATATTGTGTTATTTTCTTTTGTGTTCAGAATTAATTTTCTTTGTGTCACTTGAATGCAGCATTAAAATTTACAACTTTATTAATGTTACTAACAAATTATGTTTCCAACAGAGCTAAGAAATCTCTGGACAAAGTATAAAATTTTGTGGTAGATCTTAAATGCAACTTAGAAGCCACCAAACACACTAACATTGAATTAGAAAGGGTCTATATAATTACAAAAATATGACATGGCCGCTGTGCTAGAATATGAGCATTTGACATTTCAAGTGTTTGCACTGGCACCAGACATATTTTCACCTGAGGACTGGAAGACAGAGGAGCAAAGTTCAGAAAGCAGTAAGAACAGAATTAATCTAAAATCTTTTAGTGTGTACACTGACACTGCCTTCATTCTATTTTTTTCCTAATTGATTTTTTTCTTTGAAAAATAGTATCTTCCAGGTTAGAAAAGTTTGAATTATAGATGTCCTGTCAAATAAAAATAATAATAATAAAAGTTAAAAACCAATGTAAACTTAAATAGTCAAGTTTTCTAGGTTTCATTCCAATTCTATATCTCACTTAATTTTAATATTACAAATCTTTATCTATGCCTATGTAATTTAATGTAAAGAAAGTCAAGATTAAAAAAAAGAAAAGAAAGTCAAGATAATTAAAAAATATATAATTTTCTGGGACGCCTGGGTGGCTCAGTTAGTTGGACGACTGCCTTCGGCTCAGGTCATGATCCCGGAGTCCCGGGATCGAGTCCCACATCGGGCTCCCAGCTCCATGGGGAGTCTGCTTCGCTCTCTGACCTTCTCCTCGCTCATGCTCTCTCTCACTGTCTCTCTCTCAAATAAATAAATAAAATCTTTAAAAAAAAAAAAATAAAAAAAATAAAAAAATATATAATTTTCTACATGAAAGAATTATGTTAGACTTATTTTGATAATATCCAATTGAAATTTCAATGCCATTAAGCAATACTTTAAAATAATTGTATATAATCTTAGCCATTCTGACACATATAAGGTGACATCTCATTGTACTTTTGATTTGCATTTCTCTGATGATTAGTGATATTGAGAACCTTTTCATGTGTATGTTAACCATCTCTGTCTTCTTTGGAGAAATGTCTGTTCAGTCTTCTGTCTATTTTTGAATTAGATTATTTGGGGTTTTTGATGTTGAATTGTATAAATTCTTTATTTGTTTTTTTTTTTATTATTTTTTGATGTTGAGTTGTATAACTTCTTTATAAATTTTGGATATTAACTCCTTATCATATATATCATTTACAAATGTCTTCTTTCATTAAGTATGCTTTCTTTTGTTTTGTTGATAAAGAGGATGTGAAGAAAAAAGAGCTCTCCTACATGTTGGTGGGAATATAAACTGATACAACCATTGTGGAAGCAGTATGTAGTTTCCTCAAAAAATTAAAAATAGAAATAAAATATGTTCTAATAATTCCACTACTAGGTTTTTACCCAAAGAAAATGGAAACACAAATTTGAAAAGATACATGCGGCGCTATGTTTATTATAGCATTATTTACAATAGCCACATTATAGAGGAAACCTAAGTGAACATCAATAGATGAATGGATGAAGAAGATGTAGTATATACAGATGAATAATGCTCAGCCAGAAAAAGCAATGAGTTTTGTCATTTGTGACCTAGATGGATGGACCTAGAAAGCATAATGCTAAGTGAAATAAGTCAGACAGAAAGATACATACCACATGATTACACTCATATTTGGAATTGAAAGCAACAAAACAAATGAACAAACAATAAGCAGAGTCAGACATATAAATACAGAGAACAAACTGTTGGTTGCCAAAATGGAGAGGGTTGGGGGTATGGGAAAAATGTGTGAAGGGAAATGAGAGATCCAGACTTCTGGTTATGAAATGAATCTGTCATTGGAATAAAAGTCACAATACAGGGAATACAGTCAATGATATCATACTGGTACTGTATGGTGACAGATGTTATAGCTATACTTATGGTGAGCATAGCATAACATGTAGAACAGTGAGATCACATTGTTTTATAGCTGAAACTGATGTAACATCATGTGTCAACTATACTTAATTTTTTAAAAATAATAAAATAAAATAAATCTATAGTAATAATACCAATATACAACATTCATAAATATTATTTATTACTTTGAGATTGTATAAAATAAGCAACATCTGTTATAACATTAACTATTTTAAAAATTCTGTTATGTTTTAGAAATACAAAAGCATAGAGTTAAATAGCAATTATATGCAAAAATGTTCATGCTAATGTAAAATTTACACAAGATATTTTTTGCCATTTCAGTTTAATCTTTTCTATATAATGACTTCACTTAAATTTATATTTATTAAAAATATCCAAAGACCTGGGGTGGCAGTGGCTCAGATCATAATCCTGGGGTCCTTGGATAGAACCCAGTGGCGGGCTCCCTGCTATGAGGAGAACATATTTCTCCCCCTCCCCCTGCCCCTCCTCGCCATTCATGCTCTTGTTCACGCTCTCTCTGTCTCTCAAACAAATAAATAAAATCTTTAAAAAAATGTTTAAAGACCCAAGATTTTATATTTTATAAATGCAGATAAGTGAGTTAACCACATCCTGACTGGTGGTACATGAAATAAAGACAGAGATTATCTGTCTTATTTATTTATTTATTTTTATTCGCGAAGGAGTGAGCATGAGCAAGGGGGAGGGGCAGAAGGAAAGGGAGAAGCAGTCTCACCAATGAGATGGAAGCCCAATGTGGGGCTCTATCCCAAGACCCTGATATCACGACCTGAGCCAAAGACAGACATTTAACCAAATGAGTCACCCAGACACCCTGATATTATCTATTTTAATTATTTCCCAGTAGTCTACAACTACCACTGATTAGGTATGGTCATTGTCTTTCACAATTATAACAACTTTGCTCTTTGTTTGGTGTAGACTCAAGGAAGATAAATCTACATCCCTGGAAAAAAAAAATATAGTAATAATAATAACAGTAGAAATGGTTCTCTAAGGCATAGCTTAATGTAACTACTTAAAAAAATTCTGGAACAGTTTGCATATCCTGATTATACTAAGAGCAAGGACTTCTGAGGAATTGTAATCCAGGCAATCCAAGTTGAGAAAAGTTAACTTACTTTATATAGTTTCCAACAGTGTAATGGTTCCAGTAAAATGTTAAGGGAAATTACATGTGAAACATTGTCATTGGCCACCTAATTTAGCTTCACTCTTTTTTCTACATAGAGGAAAAATGGGTCTATCAATTTAAAGCATGTCTATTTCAGTTTGTCATTTCTATGCCAAAATATTGGAAATATATAAAATTCCTACTTAGAAATATATTGTGCAGAGCAGCATATACAAGGATATTAAGACAAAAGTTTTGCCTAAAAATCAAGAGATAATAGAGCTAAATATACTTTTTTTTAGGATTTTATTTATTTACTTGAGAGAGAGAGAGCATAAGCAAGAGGGAAGGACAAAGGGAGGGAAAGAAGCAGACTAAGCATTGAGCAGAAAACCTACCATTACAGGGCCCTCAGCCCCAGGTCCCTGGGCCCTGAGTTGAAGGCAGACACTTGACTAAGTCACTCAGGTGCCCCTACACTTCTTGACATGTTCTATCAAAACCATCAAAAAAACCCCAATAATCGGGGCATGACCTATGCTACCTGAGAATGAAGTAGTGTGGATTGTCTTTAGTGACTTCTATGTCATTGAGGATGCTGTCAAGAAGGTTGATAATTGGGACACCTGGGAGGCTCAGTTGGTTAAGCGGCTGCCTTTGGCTCAGGTCCTGATCCCAGCATCCTGGAATCGAGTCCCACATCAGGCTCCTTGCTCCGTAGGGAGCCTGCTTCTCCCTCTGCCTCTGCTGCCACTTTGCCTGCTTGTGCTCTCTCTCTCTCTCTCTCTCTCTGACAAATAAATGAATAAAATCTTAAAAAAAAGAAGCTTGATAATTATGATATGTGAAATATATAGGTACCATGTAGAAGTAGAAACATGGGCACTTATTTTTTTTTTCAAATCCTATGTTTCATACATGTTTCCTGAGTATTTGATTTTAAAAAAATCTTCAGGAGTGGCTGGGAGACTATATTTTGAGCATGAAACTCTTGATTTCTTCTCAGGAGGTGATCTGGGGTGGTGGAATCAAGCTCTGGTCAGGTTATGCCCTGGGTATGGAGCGTACCTGAGATTCTCTCTCCTCTGCCTCTGCCCCTCCCCTACTACACCTGCATGTGTGTGTGCCCTCTCTCTCCCTCAAAAAAAAATCTTCAATTATTACCTTTAGTGATTTTATGAGACACCATTCTTCTCTGACCATAATTTATGGTACAACCAATTGAAATTCCTCAACTTATTTGTCTTTGATTTATTTATAATGTTTAAAATTTGAAAAAAAAAAAAAAAGAGTGAGTTGGGTGTCATTATCCAGCCCTTGACCTATTTTGTTGCTGTCAGATTCTTTTTCCACCCTTACCTCCTGCTAGTGGTAGAAGGTTGATGGACAAAATGTTTAACTTAATTTTATTAGAGACAAAATGTGAAAAGTTTTGTTAAACTTAGATGAGACTCAGTTGGGTTCTGCTGCTATTTCAGGAAACCAGATACCAGTTGTCTTCCACCTGTGACACTGTTGCAAACTTAAAGCACTAAGATTCCTAGGTTCCACTGTTAACAAGACACTTTTTACATTTGCTCTCAAGAAAATGATTATCTTGAAAAAATATAAGGTAAGGTATTCCTGCTCTTACACTCAACCATTTTAAGGTTTTTATAAATGCTTGTTTTCTCTGAGAGGGAAAAAGAAAGGCTCTGATCAGATATAGAAGACAATCCCAGTTGCTACTGAAAATAACCTCATCTATTAGGTAGACCATTATCTGAATTTAATGTTGTGTAGTCTACTGGTAAACTGAGAGTAAAGTTGAATCAAAATCTCCTTTTTTCTTTTAGAAACTTTTTTGATGACATCCTTATATTTTTTCTTATTCAAAGAACAAAGTGATTTACTCAGGAGTATAGTTTTAAATCCAAACCATATATTACTGTTAGTGGACATTTTGTCAGACTTAAGCTTCTTATGCTCCCCTCTTTTGTCTACAAACTACAAATCAATATTCTTTATGAATATAGATGCAAATATTCTCAACATAATAACAGCAAACAAAATTCAGCAGGATATTAAAGGATTATATACCACGACCAACTGAGATTTATCCTAGGAATGCAATTATGCAAGGGCATTTCAATGTAAGAAAACCAGTCATTGTAAATATGCCAAATTCATAGAACAAAGAAAAAACAAAAAATAGAGGTTATTTCAATTGACATAAAAAAGACCTTTGAAAAAATCAACGCCATTTGATTAAAAAGAAAATCAGAAAATTTGAACACAAAGTTTTTCCTCAACATGGTAAATGATATTTGTGAAAAACCCAGTGTTAATACTATACTCATTGAAAAGTTTCCCTAAAACCAAAAACAAGACAACGATGCCCACTTTAAGCCCTTCCATTCATCCAATATTTTACTGGTATTTCTAGCTTAAACAATTAAGCAGGAGAAAAAAGGATCAAATTTTGAAAGGAAGAAGTAAGACTAAAGCAGTTTACTGATAAGATCCTGTGTGTGTGTGTGTGTGTGTGTGTGTGTGTGTGTGTGTGTACTACCTAAGAATTGATAAAAATCTACCACAGTTTAAAAAAAAAAGGAATACAGAAAAGTTTAAGGGTGCAAGAGCAACAAAAAAGATAAGTTTTGTTTCTGTGAACCAACAATAAACAATCTGAACAGAAAATTAAGTTCTATTTGTTATAGAACCCTCAAGAATAAAATATATAGAGATAAAATTAATCAAGGAGATAAAAGACTTATACACTGAAAATTATGAAATGTGGAAGGAAATTAAAGAAGACCTAAAGAAACATATTACATGTTTATGGATTGGAATACTTAGTATTATTATGGTAAAAATACTACTCTAAACAATCTACACATTTGGGCCAATTCTTATCAAAAGTTCTATCAAATACCTATCAAAATTTACAGAAATAGAGAAGCTAAGACTCAAGTTAACATCAGGTTGAAAGGGGTCCCAAATTATCTCTCTCTTGAGAAAGAATATAGTTGGAGGTCTCACATACCCAAATTCAAAAGTTGCTACAAAGCTACAATAATCAAAATGGTGTGTTATTAGCATATAAACAGGCATGCAGAAATAAATTAAAATCAAATGAAGAGCACAGAAATAGGCTCATAAATATATGGTTAATTGATATTCAACACAGATGCCAAGATCAATTAATGAGGAAAGAAGACTCCTGCAACACACAGTGTTTGCACAATTGGAATACACATGAAAATACTTAAGTCAAACACCTGGTACACACTATCAACTCAATATGGATGAAAAAATCTAAATATAAGAGCTAAGAACATAAAATTCTTAGTAGAAAACATAGAATAATCTTGAATTTAGCATATGGATTTTTAGATATAACACTAAAGCACAATCAATAAGGTAAAAAATAGACTATAATAATTTTTTTGAAATTTTTGTTGCAAAAGACATCATTAAAATAAGACAATTTAATGAATAAGAGAAACTATTTTCAATTCTTATGTTTAACAAGGGTCTATATCTATAATAAACAAAGAGCTTTTATAACTAAACAACAAAGACAGCCCAGTTTTTTTAAAAAAAAGATAAAACACTTAAACATTTCTTCAAAGAAGGTATATATATGTATGTTTGTATGTATGTATGTGTGTGTGTGTGTGTGTGTGTGTGTGTGTGTGTGTGTATGGCCAATACATGAAATGTTTCTCAACATCATTAGTCATTAGGGAACTGAAAATCAAAATTACAAGATATCATTTCATACTCACTAGGATAGCTATAATAAAAAAAGAAAATGTGGAAAATTACAACAGTTAGCAAGGATATGGACAATTTAAATCCTGTGCATTGCTCATTGAAATGTAAAACTGTACAATAACTATGGAAAACAGTTTGGTGGTTCCTCAAAAAATTAAATTCAGACTTACCATATGACCCATCAATTCCACTCTTAGGTATTTACCCAAAAGAATTGAAAACAGGTACACAAATAAATTTATGCACATGGATGTTCAATAGCTGCAGGGTGGATACAACCCAAATGTCATAAGTGAAGGGATATATAAATTGTGATATATGCATATAGCAGCATATTATCAGCAGTCAAAGTAAATGAAAATTGATAAATACATCAATCTGGATGAATTTTGAAAATGTTTTGCTAAGTGAAAGAAACTGGACACAAAAGGTCACCTATGGTATGCTTCTATTTAAGTTAAATATATAAAATATGTAAATCTATATACATAAAACAAAATTTTGCTGTTGGGGTCTAGGAAGAAAGAATAATTTGGAGTAACTGTTATATAGGTATGAGTTTCCTTCAGAGGTGATGCAAATGTTTTCTTGGTGGGGATGATTGCAAAACACTAAATCTCATAAATGTCATATTGTACACTTTAAAATGCTTAATTGTATGTTATGTGAAATTCTCCATAAAAATTACAAAATATGTCAATCATAAGTCAGTTGAGACCTCTGTATTTTTTAGCATTTTAAAAAGTCTTTTCAAAATATTTATGGTATATATTTTGCAAGGTAAACTAGCTAAGAAGGAAATTATTTCTGTTTTCTAGGTATTGATTTCCATTTCTTTTGATAAGCACAATTTTACACAATTCTTAGCATCTGTTTTCTTTGTTGTTGTAAACAACCAGAATTGAAAAGTTTAGAATTGTGAGGAATGAAAGGGAAAAAAATTAATAGAGTTTGCCATTAAATTCTAAAACTTCACACATGACTCTCAGTTCTCTCTGCTTGCAGTCTACCCGACTGAAAACCTGGCTTCATCTTTTTTCAATTGTGTTGCCTCAGGTAGATAACTTTTTCTTTCCCAGCCTCAGCTGTTTCCAAAGAATGCAAAATTTAAGATTCACAGCATGCATGACAATGACATTTTGTTATACTTTTTTGAGAATAAATGTGTGGTTGTATGTAAACCAATGGAAAATTGTAAGTGCTAAAAAGGGTGAATTATAGTAATAATAGTTTGTTTTGTTCCTAAATTTCATCATCTGCTTGGGTTTCAAATTCAACATACCTCCTTTGTCTATTAAACTATGATGTAGTTCCTTATTGACAAAACACATGCTCCATTTCCATTGCTAACTTATTATTGTTATAAATTATGAGTGAGGTAATTCTGTTCTATTAAAACCACTCCTATTTATATATCTCAAAATTTTTAAATGAAGTATTTATATTTAAATAAATTAAATGAAGTATCTATACTTAAATGTGCTTGAATGTATATTCTATAAATATAGTTATTGCTATAAATGTATGGAAAAAATAACTGATTAGTTACCCAAAATTTTATTCCTTAATATAAGATTCTTTAGGTTACAAATAAGATTTAATCACAAAATCATGAGTTATAGGAATAGAATTAAAACTATTTAATTTTCTCTTTAGTATTCAAATATAAAGACACATATATGTAAAATTAAAATCACTTCTCCTGAATAGTGATTCAAAAGTGATAGAAAAAGTAACCTATTAAAATATTTAAGGTTTTGGGCACCTGCGTGGCTCAGTCGGTTAAGCATCTGTCTTTGGTTCAGGTCATGATCTCAAGGTCCTAGGATCGAGTCCCACATCTGGTTCCCTGCTCAGTGGAAACAGTGGAAAGTCTGCTTCTCTCTCTTCACCCCTCTGCCGACCCTTCTGCCCTCTCGTGTTCTCTCTCTCATTCATTCCCTCTCAAATAAATAAATAAAATCTTCAAAGTTTTTACCTTTGGTAATGTAGCAGTTATCTGAACATCTATGGATTTGTTTTGTGAATGAAATTGACATCTTCATAACTTGCTTATTTATAAGTAAATTCCCTACTGTAAAGTTTTAACCTTAAATATATTTTAATAGTGTATCAGTCTGCTTAACCAAAGACATTACCATAGACTCGGTGGCTTAAACAACAGAAACTTATTTCTCATACTCTGGAGTCTGGAAGTCTAAGGTCAAGGTTCTGGTAAGGCAAGTTTCATTCTGAGCCCTCTTCTCTTCTTGCTGTGTGCTCATATGACTTTTTTTTTTTTTTTTTTTAATGAGTTCAGGGGCAGAGAAGAGTTTTTGCATGTCTCTCCTAAGGATGCTAGTCCTATAGGATCAGGGCCTGACACTACCACATTTAGTCTCAGCTACTTCATTGTAGATCCTATCTCCAAATACAATCACATTGGGGATAAGGGCTTCCACATATGAATTTTAGAGGGTATACAATTCAGTCCATACTAAATAGACACATGTTCCTACATAAAAATCCTTTCACAGCCAAATTTCAATTACAGCATGATAGAATATGTATTAAACAATTCCAAGTCAAAGAGAGTAACATTTATACTTTATTTCAGGTTTACACAATTTGAAATTATATTGTCTCCCTATAAAATCTATTTTTTTAAAATAATACTATAAATAAATGCATATGATTTTAAAATTATTTTAAACATAGAAAAACAACAACAAAAAAAGAGACAAAGTGCTGATGGAAGAGATGTCTACCCATCAACAGACCATTAGCTATTCCATCTTGTGCTCTACAATAAAACATCCCGTGTAGAAGTGATTGCATTTGAAGTTATTGGTACATTTGAATGCAAACTACCCAACCATGAAAAATGAGGCTTCCTTTTGCTATAAAAATAAATTAGAAGGCAATGCTTTGCTGGCAAAGCCATTTGAGCACCTCAGTTCATAACTATTCATGGTACCATTAACAGATGTCTTTGCTCGCACTGTGAGCTGCCTTATGATATTGTTGTATTCAGCATTACTTTACATCTAAAGTGAATGTAGGCAACTTGTTTTAGGATATAATAAAACCAATGCCAATGTATAGATCCTGTGGGAAATTATACAATAATGTTACCTACATAACTAATTTTCTTCTTATGAAATCATGATTCCCACTACACTTTTAGAGCTATCAAACGTATTGTTTAACATCACCATTTCCATGTTAATATCTCAGTAAATCACAAAAATGTAATACTTTGTGCAGAAAGTGAGCCATTTCCTTTGGGAACATAAGTTTTCACTTTTAAATTAAAAGTTGCATGAAGTGAATACTAAGCATGTCATATGTTGCTTATTGACATGAAAAAATGCTTTTTTTTTTCTGAAAGGAACCACTTTGTTCAAGTAAAGGCATGCTGTTAGTGGCTAACTTATACACCATCAGTGAGATAAATCATTCAAGAAAAAAATTAAATATTGCCTTTGCTAATCATTTATTGATATGAAAATTTTAAAAATACTTAAGAATTCCTAAGTAATATCTTCAAGGGAGCTGTCATAAGGCACCCCCCCCATGTGCTGATATACCTATTGTAAGTGGTGAATGTGATACGATTTGCAAATAGTTTGTATCAGCAAAAACCAGAAGCAGCAATACTAATTTAACAAGTCCTTCATTTCAAATCTCAGGTGTAAAAATTGTGTGTTTAGGTAATTTATTTAATCTTAGAACTCTATTCCCTCATCTGTAGAATGTGGGATATAATAATTTTTTGTAATGATTAATTTAGATAAAGATTATAAAAATATCTAATTAATGTGCTCATGTAGCATGGGCTTGAAAGTTGGAAGCTATATTTTTATGACTCTTGAGTTAATTCTTTGTGCACTGGTCCATTAGGACATATAAAATTAAGTTCACTAATTAAAATGAAATTAATAAGTTCACTTATTAAAAGACCCATGAAATTTTTTTTCCTATGACTATAGACATCAATTGTCAAAAAAAAAAAAAAAAAAAAAAAAAGCAGTTGGCAGTAATTATTCTGGATTGAGATCTATTTTTTTTTTTTTTTTAAATTTCCTGGAGTTAGAGAGAGAGTGTGAGCAGAAGCAGTAGTGGGAGAAGGAAAGAGAATATTAAGCAGATTCCATGCTAAGCATGGACCTTGACCGGGAGCTTGATCCCACGACCGTGATCTGAAACCAACAGTCAGATGCTTGACTGACTGAGCTGCCCGCGTTTCCCAAGGATTGAGGACTTCTACGTCATATTCTCAGAAGAATTATATCAAAGATAAAACAACTAAAGATGAGGTAAACCTTATGCATAAGAAATAAAAATTTCATGGCTTCTAGTTATTTTGGCAAGAAATCATAGCTTCTGCAAATTTATTTAATTTTTATTAAATGATATCAACAGTCTGCCACTATTTATTCATAAAATAATCTTAAATAGCTTAAGACTTTCTCTCTTAAAGATATGTCATTAAATATTTTAGCTTGATTTGGATTTTGACAATCCTAAGGGTTTTGTAATAGAGTTGTATAGAATGAACGAATGCATATTTATTTTCCTTATATGTACCATGATTAAGAATATACCTCTCCCCGCTTACAGAAAGCATAAAAACTGTCACTAATAGGCAGCGTATAATATGGCTGGTGAGACAAAACAAGACGAGGCAAGAGAGTACATGATGCAGTAATTACTTAAGTATATGGAAAAGTACATACTACCTGTGAGACAGACATCATGAGGACTGAAAAATATAAATGTAGAACATAGTTTTTGGTGAAGAAAATGAAAATATGTCTCAATAGGAGATGCAAAAGCAACAAGTAACTTAGGTTAAATAGCTTTTATGATAATACGTTTTATTTTTTATATTTTTAAAGATTTTATTTATTTATTAGAGATCACAAGCAGGCAGAGAGGCAGGCAGAGAGAGAGGGGAGAAGCAGGCTTCCACTGAGCAGAGAGCCCAATGTGGAGCTTGATTCCAGGATCCTGAGACCATGACCTGAGCCAAAGGCAGAGGCTTAACCCGTTTAGCCACCCAGGCACCCCTATGATAATACACTTTAATTAAAATTTAAGAACACCAAATGTGTATATTTTTGCTGTTATCATATTTAAAAAGAAATGTTTCCTTTATATTTTTTAAATTTACTAACTAATAATATGTATGTAATACAAAATTTGCTTTAAAATCACTTTTATATGTACAATTCAGTGGTATTAAGTACATGCACATTGTTGTACAACCATAACCAGCATCTATCTCCAGAACTTTTCTCATCTTGCTAAACTGAAACTGTGTACCTATTAAATAATAACTCCTCCATCTTCCTTCCCTTTAGTACTGGCAGCCACCATTTTACTTTATGTCTTTATTAATTTGACTGCTCTGGTACTTCATAGAAGTACTTGTCCTCTTTTGACTGGCTTATGTCAGTTAACATGAAGTGTTCAAGCCTCAGCCATGTTGCAGCATGCATCAGAAATTCCTTCCTTTTAAGGCTGAATAATATTCCATTGTATTCATATACTACATTTTGTTTAGCCATTCATCCATTAACTTCCACTTTTTGCCTATTGTAAATAATACTGCTGTGAGTATGGGTGTACAAACATGAGTATAAGCTACTACTTTCAATTCATGGGCGATAGCCACAGAATTGGATTTCTGGATCAAATAGTAATTCTGTTCTTAATTTTTTAAGGAACTGCCACATATTGTTTTCCATAAGAGCTGCACTAGTTTGTATTCCCACTAGCAATATACAAGTGTTCCAATTTCTCCAAATCTTGCCAACATCTGTTATTTTCTGCCTATTTTTTTAGATTAATGGCTGTCCTAAAGTGTGTGAAGTGGCTTCTTATCTCTTCATGTGTTTTTTGCCTATTTGTATATCTTCCTTAAAGAACTATCTATGCAAGTTCTCAAATGGCACACTTAAATCTGTGCCTTTTACTATATGTCAGACATAATTAAATAAATCCTTTTTTATGGAATTCTTGAAAAGAGCTCAAATTCAATTGGTTTTAAGGATAAAGTTCCTAAGAACTTTTAGAAAGTACTATTTTCTCAAGCTATATAATCTAAAGAGAAAATATGAAAATTCTATGCCTCAATAAATTTAATGAAGTTAGTAAAATTTTAAAAACCTATCCTTCAATTATTTAATAATGCAAATTAAAAGAAAACTAAAATAAAAGAAAACCAAATCTAGTATTACAGAGAAACAATAGCTAAATCATTTAGTACATGTATTTTTGAGTACCTGAATGTTTTAGGTCCTGTTTTAGTTGTTGGAGTAAAATAGTCATCAAAGTATATAATATATTTCCCCTCATGGAGCTTTACAGTTTATAGTCTAATAGTGGAGAAAAATATATATATATAATACACATAAAAATGCATACATTATAAAATAACACAATCATGTGCTTTTCTATATTGAGATATGTATTAATAAATGCAGTATTTAGTTATTCTAATTGAAATAAGTATGTTGAGAGGCAATAAATCAACTTTTATTATTACTTCATATTATTGCCAAACAAGGAATAGAATGATGCATCCTTAATCACAAAGCAAGTTAACAATTAATTAATGGTAAAGTGATAAATTAATAGCATAAAATTCAGGGATAATATATGATAGATAACCATCACAACAATCATTTGAAATATTTCTAGACATTTTTATGCGACTATAAATCATAAAAGGTTAAGAACTAGAATCATTATTATCTAGTCATGCTATCATTAATACAATTCTAAAACGGTTCTGCTAGTAATAGATAGGCTCTCTTAAGGTTTTCACCATCTGAATTTTCCAAGAGCACTAGATGTTTTTATTCTTATGTGGGTGAACTGCTTTTTCAAAGGTCATTCAGTGACAGAGACGTCTAGAGACCATTATTAGTCCAGTGTTTTTTGCTGTCATTGCCACCCTCTGATTTCTATTTCTATTCATTTCTGAAGCAATGACCTTGATTATGTAAACTCTTGCTTGTACCACAATGGTTCCCACTTTTAAATTCTCACCACAATCACACATTTAGAAAAAAATGTTTAGTCATTGCTCTCAAAACAGGTTCATTATAACAAAATTCCTGGATCCAAAAGGGCTTTCTCCTTCACTCACATGATATAACCATGCTAGCTTTTTCCCGTGAAGCTCTAGATCATGTCACTAAAACTAAATCCCACACTTCAATTCGTCCTTACCCTTTAGAGGCCATTTTCTCATTATAAACCTTTTTGAAGACTATCAGTATTTTACTTATATTTTATGTTGTGAGCAGGAGATGGGAAACAAAGGGAGAGAGAGAATCTTAGGTAACCTTAAGCAGGTCCCATCCCCAGTGTGGAACCCAATGCAGGGCTTGCATTCACAAACCTAAGATTATGACCTGAGCCAAAATCAAGAATCAAATGCTTAACTGACAGAGCCACCTAGGCCCCCCGACTATCAGTATTTTAAATAATATACTTCTTAACAAAGGGAGTCATGGTCAGCATCCCTTGTCTCCCAGGATGCTTCTAACGTTCTGATGACATCCCTCATTCCCTTTTCACAATCCTATGTTTTGTATATGAGAGCTGACTTTGTACCATTACAAACAAAATTGTTACACTTTTCTCCCAGGACAATATAAAAGAAGTCACATAACCTCAAACAACCAATCCAGACATAAAAAGATACAGTCTGATAGGTCTGACTCAGTTCTTGACAGGAAGAGATTGCATCTTCTTTTGACAAAATATATGTAAAAATTTTTAAAAAGAGTGAAATGTTTTGAGCTGGAAACTATTGTTTGTATATCCTTCAGGATATAATAAAGGTTCTTCCAGGAAAAAATATGCATAAAGGTATTAAATATAGTTTAAAAAATTAAAATACAAAAAGTAAAATATATATATTTAAAAATATATATATAACATAGGCTAAGGTGCCTGGGTGGCTCAGTAGGTTAAGTGTCTGCCTTCAGGTCAGGTCATAATCCCAGGGTCCCAGAATTGAACCCCACATAGGGGTGTCTCCCTCTCCCTCTTTCATCTCCCTGTCTCTCTCTCTCTACATCTCTCTAATAAATAAACAAATAAAAATCTTTAAAAATGTATAATATAGGCTCTCAAAAATTAAATAATGTGAAAACTATTAACAATGAAGTAAAAATAAAGCAGAATCCTACCACAAATCTTATCATTTTTATAAACCTAGAGTAATGCCAGGAAAAATACATTGTAATTATATTTAAAACATATAGATAACATATATACTTTAATATATCTCTATTCATCAATAGAGATCTGTAGGCACATATTTCTAAAAAATAAATAATTTATTTTAGTAGTTTTATTATACCATTATATTATTATATTCTTGTTCTATAAATTTCAAGCAATATATAAATATACTTACATATCTTGGTCTACATTTAGTGAATATTTATACATATATAAACTCTTTTTAGCACAAAGTGAAAAAACTACATTTATTTTCCTATATTATAATATGTGCTTAACATATTTGGCCTCAAATTCCTTTTGTCTTGGTATCAGTTTCATTTTTAAATAGTCGCACAATTTTCCATAATATCAGTACTTTAGAATTTATTTAAGCACTCATTTAAATATGGAAAAAGGCTATTTTCAGCTTTTCAGAAAATGCAGTAGTGATAATACAAATAAATGCAAAGATATTTATTTTTTATAATTTCTTGGTAACTTGTTTTCATCTATACACATCTCTCAAATAACAAGTTTTCAGAGTTTTTTTTTTTAAGGAATTTTGCTTTATTCTCAAAGGATTTCTTCAATATTAGGAAATAACTGTCTATTATTTCTCTTAGAATATTCTCCCCTCAATTCATTTTTAGACCCCCTAGGTACAACAGGCTTTGACTCTTTCCCATAGACTCTCAAGCAAGTAGGGGAAATTCTTATGTTTTTCTCCCTGGAATACTATTTCCTGGAAATATGACTTATATAAATGAGGAATAGCTTTATCAACCTGGTTATCTAACGTTTTGTATTCCTAATTTAAGGATCACATACATACTCCCAATGAAGACCTGTGAAATGACTGAAGAACTACACAATCAGTGCAGTTCTGATTACACAGGGTCAACTATTTAAAACAACTCATAAGGTTCCACAGGGTATATTTACATAAAGCTTTAATAGAGGTTAGGCTGAAACATGGGAAAGTGCAGGCATTCTTACAGAGGTCTGAAAATTTCCAGTTGCACACCCCAGGGTCTTCACTCAGTTGCACAAAATATGCTTTGTATTTGTATTTTCCATTTATATTTTTGGTGGACTAGAAGGACCTTAAGTCTCCATAAGTTTATCTCTGCATTTGTGCTGTGAAGATACTTGAGCTTTTTTTGCTTATACTGTTCTTCCTTAGCACACTGTCAAATTTGTTTCATATGGTTTTCTAAAACTGTGATATTTTCCATGCTGTTTGTTATACTTTCCTTCTCTCCTGAAATAACATTCATTTTCAGCAACCAATATATGATCATGAGTCATTTTCCCCAGTACATATTTCCTCAGTAATGGAAAATTCAGTTTGCCCTAGGAGTCAGAGACCTATGCCAATTTAGCTGAAGTCTCTTTGAGGGCATTTTGGTCTCTGTTAATTTATCCAAGAAACATATTACTGATGAATTATTTCTGTCTTAGTACAATATGAGTATATATTTTCAAGCTCAAAATTTTGAGTTTCCTTGAACAGGGTATCATATAAGTAGTAGTCATTTGCAAATATACTTCAGCATGACTGTGCCAAAGCTGCCCTTGGGGGACATTGGGAGGATCAGAGGTAGATACATGAGTGCACCCATTCAGGTCTAAGCTGATAGGGATTACATTTTGCCATAAACTTTGATTACTGCCCTTCATTCACCAAAACATGATCTATAAACATTAGGGCACATGAAATTATGACAAGTTGGGAACAAAACATATTTTGGTCAATATTATCTTCTTAGTTTTTTCAGTGATGTATCTTTAAATAGTTTGTTGGGAAGCACCAGCATACTTGAGAAGGTCTGTGGTGGCTGTTCTCAGCAGGCTAGGGAAGATGGTGAGAAACACCACATCACCATGTGAAGACTATGGGGAAAAAATTACATATAAAAGATAGTTATCGTGGGATAAGTAGAAATTTGATGTTGCTTGAATGAGAGTTAAATGAGGGTAAGAGGAAGAAAATGGATGCTGAGAAGAAAAGGTGTGGATCATTCCAGCCATTTGCAGATTATTTTCCACACCTCCTTGTGAAATTATTTCCTCCATCCTTGACAAGTGTTGCATTTTCCACACCTCTTTGTGAAATGTATTTCCTCCATCCTTGACAAGTGTTGCATTGCAACTGGTCATTAGGAACTTTTATTTAGTTAACATGACTCCTCATTCCATCCTTCCAACTTCTAGGAGTGTTAACGTATTCTTTTTTTATTTTTGGAATTTTTTTTTTTAATTTTCCCCCAGCAACAAAATAGTTTTTTTTTAATATTACATATTTTAAAATTTAATCTTATTTTTTTCAGTGTTCCAAGATTCATTGTTTATACATCACACCCAGTACTGCATGAGCCTGGTGGTGGGTATTAAGGAGGACACGTAGTGTTAACGTATTCTAATGCTGCTAGTATCCAGGATGATTGACTGTTTTCTCTTAGGCTTTTCAGCCCTTCTGAGTCCTTCATAAGCAAAGCCCCTATTAAATTCCTTCTATTGGACTATGAGCATGGGCATGTTTTATTGACTGTGTCTTAACTGATACAATGACCTTTTAACCATCAAACCCATTGGATATAATTTTTTTAAAGATTTTATTTATTTATTTGACTGACTGAGATCACAAGTAGGCAGAGAGGCAGGCAGAGAGAGAGGAAGGCTCCCTGCTGAGCAGAGTCCAACGTGGGGCTCGATCCCAAGACCCCGGGGACCACGACCTAAGCTGAAGGCAGAAGCTTTAACCCATTGAGCCACCCAGGTGCCCCTATGATTTTTAAAATGCTTTTTGAAACAAGCAATAGGTAACTGTCTAATTTGCAAATACATGAATTTTGCAATAATTCAAGTCACTCTTTCTATTTCTGTGATGAATGCCAAACAACTTTACTAATGTTGATCAAAGACCTACTCTCTCTCTCTCTCTCTCTTTTTTAACCTACTATGCTTTTAAAATGACCTACTACACTTTCAATTACAGAACATTGCATAAGACTTCAGTAAAAACCCTCCTGAAACTGATATACTCAACAAGACTGAATATTTGAATATTGTTAAACTGAATACATCTTTGTCAATGGAATATTTTTGGATTATTAATTTTATCTTATCAATTTCTTACACTTGTTTGTACTGAAATCATAGCCCAGCAGCTTTTGTTTATTCAATGTATAGGAGACATTTGCTCTTTAATTTACAAATCAGTCTAATAAAGCAACAACTGAGTGTGCATTAATTTTGTTTTCTTACACAATATTTAAGAAATTAATAGTAAATTCGATACACTGAAATAAATAACATTTACCTCTTTAATGGTTCTATTCAGATGACAATTCAATATTTTTATTTACTAATACTTGTATATGCATATAATGATATTCTCAAATTAAAGTTTAAAGCATGGAGAAAAGCAATTAATTTCATCCTTGTGCCACATCACTCCCTTTCTATAGAGCTTCTGATATGCCATTCTCAGATAAAACCGTATCACCTTGAATAAATCTGCCCAAACTTTTTATTTAGCCAATCCTTAATAACATAATTTCACTAGTAAAGTCATTTTGACAGTTACAATTATGGGCATAAATTATCAATCAAATTTCTTAGAAACATCTGTCAGTGGTCAGTATAGAAGGCATATCTTTTATCTGCTGCAATTGTTTCTAAAATTGGTAAAAAAATATATCCTTCAAAGACACATTCATTACAACCCATGGTGGTGCCATGACATCAAAATTTAATATCACCCTTTCTTTTTATCACAATTCTTAATTTCTGAATCAATATATCTCTTTCAGAAAAACAAATTAGGAAATAATACATTTACATGTACTTAACTTAGTTTCTTGACTTGACTTAACTTAGTTTCTCCAAAAGAATTTTCTCACATAATGCATGTACACTATTTCTGAGGTGAAAATTATTATTTTTTTAAATTATTGTTAACCATTTTCATTAGCTTAAGTATAATTTTGTTCCTGTTGGAGTAATAAAAAAGTTAAACAAGAGGTATAAGTTATTCTTAGTGCTATTAGTCCATGACTTTTGATAACATGCAGAATAGATCAGAAAACAATAACAAAACCTGGGATTAAAAGAGCCTCACATTGGGGCGCCTGGGTGGCTCAGTGGGTTAAGCCTCTGACTTCAGTTCAGGTCATGATCTCAGGGTCCTGGGATCAAGCCCCGCATCGGCCTCTTTGCTCAGCGGGGAGCCGGCTTCCCACTCTCTCTATGACTGCCTTTCTGCCTGCTTGTGATCTCTGTCTGTCAAATAAATAAATAAAATCTTAAAAAAAGAGAGCCTGACATTTATCATTAAAAAACCCTCAATCTGTGTAAATAACAAAGCAAATAGGACCATTAAAATTGGTATTTACACTGGAAATATCATCTTAAATAGATGATATTAGAAATTATCATCTTAAATAGATGATATTAGAAATTATCATCTTAAATAGATGAGATTAGATGAATATCTAATATTATAAGAGATAATAGATGAAAAAAGATTTTAAAATAGACAATTGCAGCCCTAGAACCATAATCTATCTGCTTTATCATTTTTTATGTTTATTTAATGATTGGAGAATTTCTTCTAATAATAATAAAATTGTAATATAGGTCAACTTCAAATCTAATACTAAGACAGTTGAATGTTATCATTTGTCTTGGATTTACTTTTGAGCACTCTTAGTGTTTTTTGAAAGACTTTTAAAAAGATTTACTTATTTAGGGTGCCTGGATGGCTCAGTTGGCTAGGAGTCTGCCTTCAGCTCAGGTCATGATCTCAGCATCCTGAAATCAAGTCCTGCCTTGGGCTCCCAGCTCAGGGATAGTCTGCTTCTCCCCTTCCCTCTGCCTCTCCTCCCCACTCCTATTCTCCTCTTTCTCAAATAAATAAATAAATGAGAGCTTTAAAAAAGGATTTATTTATTTTAGAGAAAGAGAGAGAGCATGGGAGGTAAGGGCAGAGAGAGATAATCCCAAGATGACTCCCTACTGAGTTCAGAGCTTCATGTGGGACTCAATCTCATGACCCTGAGGTCATGACCTAAGCCAAAATCAATAGCTGGAAGCTTAACTAAGTACCCTTGTTTTTTGAAACATTTATGGCAATGCCAAGAAAATTTAATTGTCATGTTAACTTTGAGTAGTGTTTAAACTCCTATAAAAGGGTACATCACTGGGGTTATAGCTTAGGGCTCTGATAGAGACTCTGATAAATGACCATCAGTTAAGCTCAGTAATTTATTTCTCACAACTCACAGTTCCATATAAGCAGCCCAGCACTACTTTGGTAGGCCCATAGACTTGTAGACTCAGACTACTTCTATCATATTTACCTGCCTTCCCTAGAGTGCTGTTTTTGTAAACCAAATGATACTGCCATCCAGAAATGTTATGATTATGGATAAAAAGTAATTGAGTTAATGGGGGACAACTTTCAGCATCTGCCACAGGCCATTTTTTGACTGCTGAACTATCCAGGTGCTACAGAAATTGCCACTAGCCCGCAGTGGATATACCACTACCACTAGAACTGCTCTGTATAGGTCAACTACTCACTTTCTCTGTAGGTCAACTTCAAATCTAATACTAGGACAGTTGAATGTTATACAGAAATTTCTATCTGATCCAGATGAGGCACCAGTAATAACAACCTTGCCAAGATTCACCTCTAGCTGAAAATAATCATGAAAATCTAAATCTATCGAATATTAGAGGCATTCCAAATATGGAGATATTAAAGTATATAATACTTGTTAATGGAAAATTTACCAATGGTTTTTTACCACAGCAAAACAACTGTTAGTTTCCAGCCTGTGATAACTATGCCTTATAGCTTTTTTTTTTTTAAGATTTTATTTATTTTTAGAGAGAGTAGGGAGAAGGGCAGAGAGAGAGAAACTCTCAAACAGACTCCCCACTGAGTGTGGAGCCCAATGTGGGGCTCCATCTCATGACCCATGAGATCATGACCTTACCCAAAATTAAGTCAGCTGCTCAACCAGCTGAGCCACCCAGCTTTCCTGACCTTATAGTTTTTTTTTTTTTAGACTATATTCTTTTAATATTATAACTATGTACCAAAATCTGTATTACCTAAGAGATAGTTTTGGCTGGTAAGATAGAGACAGTAACATGTGACTAAAATAAAGAGGGATTGTGTCTTTAGTATGACAATTTATGGTTAAACATTCCAGAATTGATACAGAAACTCCGCTATGTTGGTCCCCTAGACTATTTCTATTCTGCCCCTTTAATATTACTTATTGCCTTTGTCCTTACTCTACAAGAAATTTATAACCACCACATAATATGCCATATAGTCTGGAAAAAAACAGGGAAAGTTGGAAATAAGTGTATACCTTTTTCCTTTAGTCATGATGCAAAACTGCACATATTCCCTCCACACATAGAATATTGATTGTACAGAAGTTAGTCATTTGTCTATAAGGCACAAACCATATACAGTACCAGGGAACCTACAAAAAGATGTTAATTCCTGGGCAGCTTTGAATCCATCCACAGAATTATTTCACTATGGTAGAAGAAAGAATGGATTTGGGGGATGATGAGTAGAAGGCAACTAGTAGTTTTTACACCAAAATTGAAGATGTTTTTAACTCATAGCTGATATTTTTAAATTGTGGCTGTACATAGATTATTAAAAATAAAACTATGTGTCAGTTTCTTATGCTTTAATCTCATATTCAACTGTAAGGAAAAATACTTATGTATATATTAATACAAACAAAACTATATAATCAGTAAATTTTAATTTCACTTTATACAGTGTAATAGATGATTTTATTTATTTGTCCATTATCACTTATGTTGGCAAAAATGGTAAAATTCTATGACCTTAGGTGCAGTTATACATTTGACCTGTTCTTGTGTGTGATGAAGTGAGGATATTGCAGAAAATATCTGCATATGTAAATATCCTTCATCAAATATTAATGAAGTCAATGTTCACTTGCTAGTTGGGTAAAAGAAGTAATTACTTCTCATCAAAATACATTTTAAGTCATCAGTTCTCAAATTCCATTTTGATGATATAGAACTTAATAACTTTGTAAAGCTGACTTTCACTTCAGAGAGATAGCATTTTATTCTGATTGAAATATGCATTAAATGGATATCTAATTCAATTATTGCTAGAGCCAAAACCAATTTTTTACTTTATCATATTTCAGTGTCTTATAATGGAATATTACAAAGTAGTACAATAAAAAGTTTGCAATATCTCTTGTTCCAAAATTAACAGTGGGCTGGATTAGATATCAAAGATTCTTTCAAATTTAGCTTGCTACATTCATGTATCATACAAAGACTCAGTTCTTCCGCCATTTTTCATTTACCAGTTGAAACAGAAAACCATTTGAAACAGAAAACCATCATCATACTTAAATTAGGTTTGAATTTATGCTGATCAAAAGCAAATGTAAATACAAATATAAGCATGTATCCTGATACTTTGTAGCAATATGAATTGCAACTTTATATATATTTTAAATCAAATAACAAAGGCCATGTTCAGAAAAGTTTGAGCCCCCCCAAAAATAATCTAGGTTTATGAAACTTGAGAAACTTGAAGAAGGGTCTGATGCAACCCCAAAATGATGCTTATCCTAAATACTGTCTCACAAGTTGCTGAGATGCAAGTATAAAAATTTAAATGCAATTGAGAGACATAGAATTGCCTAGATTACTTACATTTCTATATTAAATATGGTTTAGAGGAATATGGGTTACTATAACACACCACTGACACTTAATCGCTTACATTAAAAGCAATGATGAATAAGTAGTCATGAAAATGGCTCAGGCAAAAACAGATTCAGTGAGAGTGGGTCACCTGAACCTATGACTGACTGTCATATAATTATCTTATCATTTGCCATACTTAACAGAATTATTACAGAAAGTCTTGTGGGGTTTTTTTTCTGATTCAGATTATTATGTTACAAAGGCCAAGAATAATACATTGGTATGTAGATTAAGATTATGGATTTTTGCCACATATAAAACACCATTACTTGGTTTTGTACTTAAGTATACTTAATCAAACATACCATCTCAAAATAAAAAAGAAAATACATTTTTTTCAGATTTTCAGATACATCACAGGTTGAAAATTATAATAACAATAATAATGTCTAAAAGGATATATTTTGGGTGCCTGGGTGGCTCAGTGGGCTAATGCCTCTGCCTTCAACTCAGGTCATGATTCCAGGACCCTGGGATGGAGCCCCACGTCGGGCTCTCTGCTCAGCAGGGAGCCTGCTTCCTCCTCTCTCTCTCTGCCTGCCTCTCTGCCTACTTGTGATCTGTCAAATAAATAAACAAAATCTTAAAAAAATAAAATAAAATAAAAATAAAAGGATATATTTTTGTATTAATGCTACTAATGTAACTCTGTAACAAACACCTTCATATCTCAGTGGCTTAACACAATAAAGTTTCATTTCTCATTCACATTATGGTCCAAGGCCCTGTACTGAAACTTCTGCTGAGTATTCACCAATTTCTAGGATATTTAAAGGCAATTGCATTAACAGCTGGTATGTGCTTCAAGCATGTGTGCGTACTGAGCATTCGGCACTAAACTTGCTTCCTCATCCCTCTGATTATGTTGTATGCTTGAAATCCCATGTATTAAATCTCTTCTTAATTAAAATATTTGGAATAGCTTCCATTTCCTGAATTGAGTTATGTGGATGACCTTTGAGGGTTAAGGTAATTTTATCACTACATATTAAAAGCAAAGGAAATGTTTTTAATGCTAAAAAATTGGCTGCTTTTCTCAGACCGATGATTTATTTAACACAATATTAACATATCTAAAGAAAGATCAAATGGTCAGATGAAGAAATGATCAAGACTGGAAAACAGAAGTCAATAGGATTCATAAAATAAAACTATGGAGTATATGTTGCAGATGCCCGGAATGAACATGGAAGGATCCCTGGAGTGCTTTTCGGTCCTCCTTTAGATGGATCTGATATGTTTGAAGAATTCTTAACTTGCTCTTGTCATTTAAAGCTAAGAGATAATCATTGTGGTTCACCTGTCACACTTGATTGCCTGCAGGTAGCCCACATCTCACACACAGTTCATGTCCTGCACGTAAATCTATAATCTGTTTGTAATCAGGTCTTGTGTAAAATATAAAAAGTGATTGTAAGAAATAAAGTCGTCTGCTGATCATCAGTAAGTAGCCCCCCCATCATTTTGGCTTACAATCATCAGGATCCCCACCGCATGAAGGTGACAGTTATCAGTGACTAGCAGCTGCCCATCCCCATCAGCAGTTCATAACATGGCTATTTGCTTTCTTCCAGGATAGCAGGACATCTTTCTTACTTCTTCTTCTGAAACCTGTCAAGGAAATCTCTCTGCTTTGATCATCAGCTGCACCAAGAAACATATCCCTTTTGCCGTATAACACAACATAATCACAGGAATGAAAGCTTATTATATTCACAGGTTCTGCCTGTGCTAGAGAAATACAGGAGGCAGAAATATTGGAGATTGTCTTAAGATCTTGCTTACCACAGTATTTTTATATATTTCTTTGTTTAAATTCAATTAATTAACATATAGTATATTTTTAGTTTCAGAGCTAGAGTTCAGTGATTCATTAGTTTTATATAATACCCAGTGCTCATCACATCACATGGCCTCCTTAATGTCTATCACCCAGTTACCCCATCCCCTCACCTCCCACCCCTCCAGCAACCCTCAGTTTTTTTCTTATAATTAGGAGTCTCTTATTGTTTATCTCCCTCTCATGTTGTTTTATTTTTTCCTCTATCCCACTATGAGCCTCTGTTTTTTTTTCTTAAATTCTACATATGAGTGAGATCATATGATAATTGTCCTTCTCTGACTTATTTCACTTAGCATAATACCCTCTAGTTTCATCCATGTCATTGGAAATGGCAAGATTTAACTCCTTTTGATGGCTAAATAGTGTGTGTGTGTGTGTGTGTGTTTACACACAGGTCACATCTTCTTTATCTATTCAACTGTGCACATCTGGAGCTCATTCCATAGTTTGGCTATTGTGGACACAGCTGCTATAAACATTGAGGTGCAGGTGCCCTTTCGGATCATTACATTTGTAAATGTGTGGAATAAATCCCAAGTTATGCAATTGTTAGGTTATAGGGTATCTGTATTTTCAACTTCTTGAGGAACTTCCATACTGTCCTCCAGAGTGGTTACACCATTTTTTTTCCTCCCAAAAGTGTAAGAGAGTTCTCCTTTCTATACATTATCATCAATATCTGTCACTTCCTAACTTGTTAATTTTACCCATTCTGACTGGTATGAGGTTGAAGGTCATGGAGGTTCTGATTTGTATTTCCCTGATGCCAAGGGATGTGGAGCATCTTTTCATGTGTCCATTTGTTGGCCATTGGTATGTCTTCTTGGAGAAATGTCTGTTCATGTCTTCTGCCCGTTTCCTGACTTTTTTGTTTGTTTGTTTGCTTTGATTTGTTTTGATTTGATTTGATTTTGTTGAGTTTGATAAGTTCTTTAAAGATTTTGGATTCTAGCACCTTATCTGATAAGACACGTGCAAATATCTTCTCCCATTCTATTAGTTGTCTTTTGGTTTTGTTGACTGTTTCCTTTGCTGTGGAGAATAATTTTGTCTTGATAAATTCCCAATAATTCATTTTGCTTTGTTTCCCTTGCCTTTGGAGATGTGTCTAGCAAGAAGTTGCAGCAGCAGGGGGTGAAGATGTTACTGCCTGTGTTCTCCTCAAGGATTTTGATGGATTCCTATCTAACATTTAGGTCTTTCATCATTTTGAGTCTATTTTTGTGTATAGTGTAAGAAAATGGTCCAGTTTCATTCTTCTGCATGTGGCTGTCCAATTTTTAGAACACCATTTGTTGAAGAGACTGTCCCTCCCACCATTGGACATTCTTTCCTGCTTTGCTGTAGATTAGTTCACCATAGGTTGAGGGTTCATTTCTTAGTTCTCTATCCTATCCCATTAATCTATATGTCTGTTTTTTGTGCCAGTACCATACTGTTTTGATGATTACAGCTTTGTAGTAGATCTTGGAGTCTGGAATTGTGATGCCACCAGCTATGGTTTTCTTTTTTCAACATTCCTTTGGCTATTTGGGGTCTTTTCTGATTCCATACAAGTTTTAGGATTATATGCTCCAGCTCTGTGAAAAAAGTTGATGGTATTTTGATAGGGATTACATCGAATGTATAGATTGATCTAGGTAGCATAGACATTTTAACATTAATTTTCCAGTTCAAGTGTGGAATGTTTTTTATTTCTATTTGCCTTCCTCAGTTTCTTTCATAATTATTGTAGAGTTTTCTAAGTATAGATCTTTGCATCTTTTATTAGGTTTATTTTATGGTTTTGATGAAATTGTAAAGGGGATCCACTACTTGATTTCTCTTTTCTGTCTCATTAGTGTATAGAAATGCAACTAATTTCTATGCATTGATTTTTATATCCTGTCCTTTTGCTGAATTTCTGTATGAGTTCTAGCAATTTTTGGTTGGAATATTTTGGGTTTTCCACATAGAATATCATGTCATCTGCAAAGAGAGAGAGTTTTATTTCTTTGCCAGTTTGGATGCCTTTTATTTCCTTTTTTTGTCTGATTGCTGAGGCTAGGACTTCTAGTACTCTGTTGAATAGCAGTGGTGATAGTGGACATCCTGCTATGTTTCTGACCTTAGGGAATATGCTCTCAGTGTTTCCTCATTGAGATTGCTATTCACTGTGTGCTTTTCATAGATGGTTTTTATGAAAACTGTGAAGAATTATTACACTGTGAAGAATTTTAATGAAGAAAGGCTGCTGTATTTTATCAAATACTTTTCTTGCTTCAGTTGAGAGGATCATATGTTTCTTTTCTTTTATTAATATGATGATTTATTAATCAATCAATCACTTTGATTGATTTATGAATATTGAAAACACCATTGAATTCAGGAATAAATCCCACTTTGTTGTGGTGAATAATATTTTTTTTAAAAGAATTTTTTTTTTACAGATAGAGATCACAAGCAGGCAAAGAGACAGGCAAAGAGAGAGGAAGGGAAGCAGGGTCCCTGCTGAGCAAAGAGACTGATGTAAAGCTCAATTCTAGGACCCTGGGATCATGACCTGAGCCAAAGGCAGAGGCTTTAACTCACTGAGTCACCCAGGCACCCCGTGAATAATCTTTTTAATGTACTGTTGGATCCTATTGGCAAGTATCTTGGTGAGAATTTTGGCATCCATGTTCATCAGGGATATTGGTCTGTAATTCTCCTTTTGGTGGGACCTTTGATTGATTTTGGGATCAAGGTAATGCTGGACTCATAGAAAGAGGTTGGAAGTTTTCCTTCCCTTTCTATTTTTTGAAATAGCTTCAGAATGATAAAGATAGTTCTTCTTTAAATGTTTGGTAGAATTTCCCTGGAAAGCCATCCAGCCCTGGGCTCTCATTTATTGGGAGATTTTTGATTACTATTTCAATCTCCTTGCTGGTTATGGGTCTGTTCAGGTTTTCTATTTCTTCCTGGTTCAGTTTTGGTAGTTTATACATCTCTAGGAATGCATCCATTTCTTCTAGATTGCCTAATTTGTTGGCATATATTTGCTTGTAGTATGGTCTTATAATTGTTTGTATTACTTTGGTGTTGGCTGTGATTTTTCCTCTTTCATTCATGATTTTATTTATTGGGGTCCTTTCCCTTTTCTTTTTGATAAGTCTGGCCAGGGGCTTATCAGTCTTATTAATTCTTTCAAAGAACCAGGTTGGGTTAAGCTTTATTTGCTGTTCTTTCCCCAGCTCCTTGAGGCATAAAGTTAGCTTGTGTATTTGAAACTTTCCTTGCCTGTTGAGATAGTCCTGTATTTCAACATCCTTCCCTTTTAGAACTGACTTAATGTATCCAAAAGGTTTCAATGTTTGTTTTCATTCTCATTTGTTGTTTTTAGGTGTTTATGCGTTGTTTTAGGTGTTTTTAGCTCTAAAGTCAGTGTCTTATAGGTAGCATATTGGTGGGTCTTGCTTTTTTATCCAATCTGATACCCTGTGCCTTTTGATTGGGGCATTAAATCCATCTACATTCAGAGTAACTATTGAAAGGTATGAATTTATTGTCATTGTATACCTGTAAAGTCACTGTTTCTGTATATTGCTTATATTCCTTTCTGGTCTATGTTACTTTGGGGTCTCTCTTGACTTAAAGGTTCCCTTTTAATATTTCTTATAAGGCTAGCTTAATGATCACAAATTCTTTTAGTTTCTGTTTGTTCTGGAAGTTTTTTGTCTCTACTGTTTTGAATGACGTCCTTGAATGATAAAGTATACTTGCCTGCATATATTTCTAATTTAGCACCCTGAATATATTATGCCAGTCGTTTCTGGCTTTCCAGGTGTCTGGGGTAGATCTTCTGTCAGTCTAATGTTTCTACCCTTGTAGGTTACTAACTTCTTGTCCTGAGCTGCTTTCAGGATTGTCTCTTTGTCCCTGAGATTTGCAAGTTTCACTATTATATGTCAAGGTATTGACCTATTTTTGTTGAATTTGAAGGGAGTTTTCTGTACCTCCTGACTTGAATGATTCTTTCCTTCCCCAATTAGGGGAATTCTCTGCTATAATTTGCTCCACTATACCTTCTGATCCCCACCTCACTTCCTCTTCTTCTGGGATGTCAGTTATTCTAATGTTGTCTTGCTTTATGGTATCATTTATCTGTCTAATTCTCTCCTCATGATCCAGTATTTATTTATCTCTCTATTTTTCCCGGTTTCTGCATTTTCCATCATTTTGTCTCTTATATAACTAATTCTTTCTTCTGCCTCATTTATCTTGGCAGCTAGTGTCTCCAATTTTTATTGCATCTCATTAATAGCCTTTTTTATTTTGACTCGATTAGATTTTAGTTCTTTTATTTCTCCAGAAATAGTGTCTTCTAGTAAGTTTATAATAGTTATTCTGAACTCTAGTTCTGACATATTACTTATATCCACACTGGTTCAGTCCTTGGCAGTCAATACTGTCTCTTGTTCTCTTCACTGAGTTGAGTTTTTCTGTCTTGTCATTCTTGCAGAAAGTGGTCACTTTTTTTATTTGTAGAGTATAGCTATCGTTTTCTTAGATTTTTGGTTGAGTTTGCAGGTGTTCAGAATTTGTCTGATAGCTATCTAGCTGAATTCCTGGACAGACAAAACTAGTGTTTCCTACTCCACTCTATCTTGGACTTGATCTCCTCTACCACAGAATTATATATAATATTCTTACTATTTTTTTCTTCCACTTAATGTAGACTAAAATATATGGTTTATTTTGCTGAAGTCTAAATACGTAGGATTTTTGGTAAATAATGAAAGAAAATTTATCACATACTTCATAATACCTGACTCAGTTGAATTTCTGAACATAAATTAGAAAAATTGACACTCTCTAGTCAATATTAAATTTCTCAAGAGGTTAGCATTCCTGAATTGAATCACATTGGATTAAATCAATTTTAATTATTTTTAAATCAAATTTCACAGTTATTTTTCTGTCAAAAATGTTTTGTAAGTGAAAACTCTTAAGTTTTCATTGAGGGAAACATTTTAAGTTGAATATGTTGTAATAATTTGTAGTAAAGAAAGACATCAAGTCATGAATGATTTTTTTAATTATTCCAGTTGGATATTCAGAATTGTTTGTTTAAAAACTCTGTGCAATATTACTACCTTAAAGTATATTTGTCTTTATTGCTAACTCTATAAGTGAGCAATATTTTTGTTATTATTATTGTTGTTCTTTCATTTCTTCTTTATTGACTCCTGGCAGTTGTTTAGAACAAAATATTTTAAACTCCCAGAAAGGTGACAGGGTGGTATACTGCAAGCTGTATTTATCAAACATGAAAAGCAATGCAGGAACACCTCCTTGATAGTGACTTAGTAGTGTCTGGATGGGAAGAGCCAGGACAGCGACTTACAGAAATTCAAGAAATGGGGTCCAACAGTGTAATCACTGGCCCAAGCAGAGTATTGTTTAGAACTGGTAAATTAGATGAGTTTTTCCAATAGTCTGTTACTTTATCTGAAATATATGTGTTGTTACTTTATCTGAAATATATGGGTATATCTGAAATATATGGGTTTAACTTAAACATAGTTTTACTATTGAAAGTTTGTGGTTTCTCTTCCTGGAATAGGCAGCTGTGGTATAAAACAGAAAATTATGATATATTCTGATGTCATGTTGTATAGGTTATCACAGCATTGTGAAGGAGGTGGTGTAATAAGAAGTAGAACAAAAAATAAGTAGAACAAAGAAAAAGTAGAGCAACAATATTTTATTTTTAAGATTTATTTATTTATTTATTTGGCAGAAAGCGAGCAAGCACAAATAGGGGGAACAGCAGGTAGAGGGAGAGGAAAAAGCAGACTCCTCACTGAGTAAGGTACCCAGTGTTGGTCTCAATCCCAGAACACTGGGTCATGACTCAAGCGAAAGGCAGACAGACATTTAATGACTGAGCCACCCAGGCACCCTATTCTTCATATTTTAAATATGCATAATCACTGGTAACTTAAGAAAAAGGAGATACTTCTGTATTTTCCATTTCCATAGTAATTTTTAATAAACTTGATGCCAAAAAATTCTCCAAATTAAGGAAAAAAGAAAGCAAATTAAGAAACAAAAAAAAAAAAAAAAGAAAACAAAAAAACAAAAAACAAAAAATTTCCCAAACAAAAGTTGTTCTAATTTACATCATTACTTGAGCTACTTTTTTATACATCTTGTTATCACTGTGAAATATATCATTTTATATGATCAGTCATGATACATGATATTTCATATCTAAATGACAGTCTTCAGTTTACATATTTATACGTAAATGAAGTGTGATTTTTAGCTACCATTGTATGTGAAAGTCTGGGAACTTTGTGGTAATACTTAGACGTTTTGTTCATAGTTAACAAAGTATTGGTATTTATGTTTCAGAAAACAATATTTTCTCTCGAATACATTCACTGAATCCTGATTATTTACTAACATTGCAAGAATACTGAATCTTTATATGCCCTTTTAAAAAATGCTCTTTTAAGTTCATTGAGAATTTTGTCATTAATATTAGCATCTGCTATTTATAGTGCTAAGTAAAAGAGCTCTTTAACTTTCTTAAAAAAAACAAGTAGGTATCCAAATTATTGAGAATTGCTTAATCAAAAATTAGAAAGTTCTTAATGCTCATTTGCAAATTCATCCTAAGTCTTTTTTGTTTTTAAGGTTTAACTGACTTCAATAAAGGTAAAATTGGTGCTGTTTAGCACTTTGCACATTCTGGGAGGTTTTAAAGTGAAGCAAGAAGATTTATCTTTACTGTTTCAAGCTGGTTGAGAGCAATGATGTGGAAATGATATTCTTGGCCTAATCTGAAGGTGCTGTAAATAGTGAGTTGTTATGTATCACCTTGACAGAGTTTCCTTCAGTAGGGATATAACTCAGAACTTGTAGCATGAATGTTTATTACATAACGTGTATACATAAAAACAACAAAGTGGAACAGAAAGACCATCTTATGAGATCATCAGAAACTTTAAAACTATTTTATCTACCATTCTATTGCCTTGAAATATTTTTTGAAATATTTTTTGAAATATTTCTTGAAATACTGCAAATGATTTGAATTTAAAAAGAAACAAAAATACCACTGCTACCATAAGCTGTCACGAATTTTGCTCTTATGTTCCCTTAGGTCTCCTACTTGATGACTATTATTTGAAAAATTATATAAATCCTTAGAATAGCACAGCAGTTTGCAAAGCAAAATTTTTTTTTCAAAGCAAAATTTTAAGTATCAATTTCATCACTATTGCAGAAAACATCTGGAGTACACTATTAATATATCACTATATATGAGAAAGTACAATCAAAATTTCTAAGATATGAGATGTTTTTCAATGTCAACTTAAGAGAAACTAAAGTTTTTAAAACAGCCTAAAGAATAAAAACAGCCTATAACATCAATATTTCTTTTACTTGAGTTGCCATAATTTCTTCAGTCCCTGAACCTCTATCCTGGGAAAAGAAACACATTCTTCTACTCAGACACCATTAGCTGGCTATAGATACTGGGCCAAGAGAGAGGTTTTAGTAACCTACTGGTCTCTGATGATTTCTATGAGGGTAAATCAATTATCCAAGTTGTTCATGTGTGTATAGGTGAAAAGATTTATGATAATCAGTTAGGCTTAGAGAGGAAAAGTACTGAAGAACTCATTTTCAATATTAAAATATCTGCTCATATTTTTTAAGATTTTATTTATTTATTTAACAGAGATCATAAGTAGGCAGAGAGGCAGGCAGAGAGAGGGGAAGGGAACCAGGCTCCCTGCCTAGCAGAGAGCCCAATGTGGGACTCGATCCCAGGGCCCTGGGATCATGACCTGAGCCAAAGGCAGAGGCTTTAACCCACTGAGCCACCCAGGTGCCCCTTTGCTCATGTTTTAATCACCAAAAGGTTTGGTGGGAGCTAAGGGAATATGACAGAAGGCTTTTGTTGAAGTAGATAACAAAATCCATAAATACTCTTAATTGATAATAATGATTGGCCTGATAAGGGAAATATAAATCAAAACCACAATAAGATACCACTTTATACCAGTCAGAATGGCTAAAATCAACAAGTCAGGAAATGACAGATGCTGGTGAGCATGCGGAGAAAGGGGAACCCTCCTACACTGTTCGTGGGAATGCAAGCTGGTGCAGCCACTCTGGAAAACACCATGGAGGTTCCTCAAAATGTTGAAAATAGAACTGCCCTATGGCCCAGCAATTGCACTACTGGGTATTTACCCTAAAGATACAAAAGTAGTGATCCAAAGGGTCACGTGCACCTGAATGTTTATAGAAGCAATGTCCACAATAGCCAAACTATGGAAAGAACCTAGATGTCCATCAACAGATGAATAGATCAAGAAGATGTGGTATATATACACAATGAAATATTACGCAGCCATCAAAAGAAATGAAATCTTGCCATTTGCGAAAACATGGATGGAACTAGAGCGTATCATGCTTAGCGAAATAAGTCAAGCAGAGAAAGACAACTATCATATGATCTCCCTGATATGAGGAAGTGGTGATGCAACATGGGGGCTTAAGTGGGTAGGAGAAGAATCAATGAAACAAGATGGGATTGGGAGGGAGACAAACCATAAGTGACTCTTAATCTCACAAAACAAACTGAGGGTTGCTGGGGGGAGGGGGGCTGGGAGAAGGGGGGTGGGGTTATGGACCTTGGGGAGGGTATGTGCTTTGGATAGTGCTGTGTATACCTGGCTATTCACAGACCTGTACCCCTGGGTATAAAAATATATATTTATAAAAAATAAAAAATTGAAAAAAAAATTCTATTCCACACACTACTACATTATACACACTGCTACACTATTACACACACTACTACATTACTACAAATTCTTTTAAGTACATTTTATATGTATCAGAATCATATATTAGCTTTTGCATTTTTTAAATTGAGACTTTAAATTCCATTTTTTTAATTGAGGCATTTTAAATCCAATAAATAGTAATTTATTTTAATCCAATAAATAGTAATGTTAAAAGAAATAAATAAAAATATATGATTTGCTCAAGTGGAAATTTGATTTGCAAATTTTCATTTTCCTAACTGATAGTGTTAGTCATATCTACATTATTTTTATTATCATGAATATAGCTGTTTCATAGCTCTGTAACAAGGCATCTGTTTTGTACAGTAGATAAATCATTTATTTTATTTAAGTACTAAATATTATTTGGCTTAGAAATTTTATGAAGATTTTTAATTACAAATTTACAAAGATTATAAAAAAATCATAAAGATTAATGTACTATGAATAAACCAGAATATATTCAATTTAAAGGAGTTCAAATCATGAAGAGATCCTGAAACACCAGACTTATATTGAGATACTATTCACCTGATGCTTTGTGAGGTGATATATTCCTTCATGGATATGCTTCTTTATCCTCAGAAATTGTGAATAGACATACAATTAACTCAAGCTGGAGCTGTGCAGACTGTAAATGAAATTAAATACTATTTTGGGGGCACTTGAGTGGCTCAGTTGGTTAAGTATCTGCCTTTGGCTCAAGTCATGGTCTCAGGGCCCTGGGATCAAGCCCTGCATTGGGCTCCCTGCTGAGTATGGAGTCTTCTTCTCTCTTGTACTCTCCCTCTGTGCTCCCTCTCTATTTCTCTAATAAATAAATAAAATCCTTAAAAATAAATTAATTAATTAAATACTGTTTGGTTTGACAGCAAAACAAGGAAGTTATCCAAATGAGTTAGCCATAAAAATCATAATAGACTCCTAGAAAAGAGGAATTTTCCTCTGCTTATGTTGATTATGTGTGCTCCACACCTGATTTCGATAATAAAGAAAATTTAATACATGTTTGAAATAATAAAAGTTTCTTTAAAAATAGGGAATTTTAAGTTGTAATGACTTCTTTCTCAAACCAGGGGAAATCATTTCCAAATTTAAACTAAACTACAATGCTATGGTAATTAAAACATTATGGTACGGCACAAAAATAAATAATTAATGGAATAGAATTGAGATTCCAGAAATAAACCCATCCATATATGGTCAATTATTATATGACAAGGAGGCAAAAGTATACAATGGGGAGAAAATGGTCTCTTCCATAAGTGATGTTGAGAAAACTGGACATTCAAATCCAAAAGAATTAAACTGGGCCACTTTCTTATACTCTATATAAAAATGAACTCAAAATAGATTAAAGACATAAAACAGGACCTGGAATTATAAAAGTTTGAAAGTCCTAAAAGTCTTAAAAGAAAACATAAATAGTAATCTCTTGGACATCAACCTTAGCAATATTTTTCTGGATATGTCAGGCAAAGGAAACATATCGTCAGGCAAAGTAAACAAATTCAAAAATAAACAACTGGGATGAATGAAAACAAACAGAAGCAAAAACAAACAGAAACAAAAACAAAAAACTAAACGCAAAACAAACATACAAACAAAAACCCTGTTGCACAGTAAAGGAAACTCAATAAAACCAAAAGGCAATCCAGAAAATGGGAGAATGTATTTACAAATGATATATCTGGTAAGGGGTTAATAACAGAAAAATACAAAGAAGCACCTGCGAGTTTATATTCAAAAAACAAAAAGTCTGATTAAAAAATGGGCAAGGGACCTGAATAGATATTTTTCCAAAGACAACATACAAATGGTCAACAGACACACGAAAGATGTTCGTCACTAATCATTAGGGAATGCAAATCGAAACCCACAGTTAGTCAGAATGGTTAGTATCAAAAAGATAAGAAATAACAAATGTTGGTGAGTGTGGGGAGAAAGGGAAACAGTCATACACTGTTGGTAGGAATGTAAATTACTGCAGCCACTATGGAGGTTCCTCAAAAAACTAAAAATAGAAGTACTATATGGTCCACCAATTCCAGTTCTGGGTATTCACCTGAGGAAAGCAAAAACACTAATTCCAAAAAAAAAGAATGCACCCTTATGTTTAATGCAACATTATTTACAATGCTAAGATACAGAGGGACCTTAAGTATTCATCAACAGATGAATGGATAAAGAAGATATGATATATATGATTAGGTATATATAAGTGAGATATATATATATACTGAGCCATAAAAAATAATGAAATCTTACCATTCCTGACAACATGGATGGATGCAGAGGGTATTGTGCTAAGTAAAACAAATATGACAAAGACAAATATCCTATGATTTCATTTATATGTGGAATCTAAAAAATGACACAAACAAAAAGAGAAACAACTCATTAATTTAGAACAGAAGCTAGTGATAGCAGAGGAAGGGGGTAGGCAAGTGGTGAAGATTAAGAGGTATACATTTCCAGTTACAAAATAATAATAATAGTAATAAATAATAAACTATGTATTGCAAGTTCTCTCTTAAATTAGGAAAAATTGCTCACAAACCCATGCAGAAAACTTTTTTTAAACCTCTAACTTATAATCACCTGAATAATACTTTTAATCACAGAAGAAAGCTAATGTCATTATTGTTAAAATTGTGTACATTTTACTACCATGCATTTTATAAAATAAACAGTCAAGACATGTCGATAAAAATTTTTTAATGAATAAACCAAAAGAGGTTTAGATATTCAGAATAAATACTTCAACATATCAATGGAAAAAATAAATAATCTATAAATAATGGAGAAAGACTGATTTGGAATTTCGCAGTTGTGTGTGTGTGTGTGTGTGTCTGTGTGTACACACACATACATATACCATAATCCTTAAAAAATAAAAAAAAATAAATAATTATTGAAGAGTAAGTTAAATGATAATGAGAAATTATGTTATACCTACCATATTAAAAAATAATTAAAAGGTAGTTTTTAAATGTAATGATAAGGTTGTGAAACAACAGACTCATTTTTCACAGTCAGAGTGTTACCAAGTATACTCTCAAGTTCTCTTTTAAACATTTCTAGATAATTTGCAGGGAACATGCAGAGATACCTGCTATGAATTTTTGTTACTTTTTAAAATTAAATTTATTTATTTTCAGCATAACAGTATTCATTATTTCTTCACCACACCCAATGCTCCATGCAATCCATGCCCTCTATAATACCCACCACCTGGTACCCCAACCTCCCACCCCCCGGCCACTTCAAACCCCTCAGATTGTTTTTCAGAGTCCATAGTCTCTCATGTGGAATTTAAGAAACAAAACAAATGAACAAAGAGGGGAAAAGAGAGAAAGAGACAACCAGGAACAGACTCTTAACAATAGAGAACAAAGTTGCTGGACGGGAGGTTGGTGGGGGTATGGGTAAAATAGATGATGGGAATTAAAGAAGGCACTTGTTGTGATGAGCACCAGGTGTTGTATTTAAGTGTTGAATCACTAAATTCTACTCTTCAAACTAATATTATACATTAACTAAATAGAATTTAAATAAAAACTTCAAAATAAGCAAATGAACAAAAAAAGTATCCATGTCAGTCTTAGCCAAATTATAACATAATTCATATACAACTCTTCAAGAATTTTTTTTAAGATTTTTATTTACTTATTTTACAGAGAGAGAGCACAGTAAAAGAGAGCCAGACACAAGGCTTGATCCCAAGGCCTTTTGAGTGAAAGGCAGCTGCTTAAGGGCTGTGCAAGCCAGGTGCCCCAAGTAATTGAGTTTTCTAAAAATGATTGAATAAAGCTTTAGAATTACTCTCAAAAAGAAATAAATGAATAAATAAATGAAATAAATGGCAAAGCAAAGAAATTTCCAGGTTAAACAAAACTGGTGGAATTATATTACTAGCAGACCTGCCTTACAAGAAATGTATAAGGAAGTGTCTGGCAACATAACTGGGAGCAAGACATTCAATGGTATACTATTGTGCAACTTCCAAATGTTGAAACCTGAAAATTTTTATCTATGTAAAAGATAAGTATATAAAATTAAGATATAAAAATTATAAACCTGATAAAAATCATTAAAAGTACTTGGCATGAGTAAATGCATGTTTTTACTACTTACTTAGAGTTTAATTTAGAGAAGTGATTTTGAATGTTGGAGATAATATATGGCTATATATTCTAGATTGAGATGGAGGGAAGATCAGACCTCCATTTTTATTACAAAGTATAGCATTTTTAATTGCTATACTTCTATTGAGTCTCTTGACGGTTATTGAAGCAGAAGTATTATGCTTTAAGGTAAAGAATAATGGTAATAGGTAATCTTATAAATTTAAAGAGATAAAATATAAATCACACTTAAAGAGAAGTCAACAATAATGAAATTTCCATAAATTATATAATCTAGTCATTATTAACATAGTTTATTACTGAACAATATTCATGACCAAAGTAAGCACTAGAATCTGTTTCTCCTATGAATAATTTATAATTTATAATTTAATAATTACTTCTTGTTAATTTATAGACATTAACTAATTTGTAGTTATTAAATCAGCGCATAAGCAAATTTACACACAATATTGAACAAACTTAGTGGTTTTGTACAGCATAGTTTAAGTTGTTTCTGAATTCAGGAAATTTTATTTTCACTTAGACTACATCATTTACTGAAAGAGTGTGTTTGCCATTTGCCAAGTGGTAATAAATAAATAAATAAATAAATAAATAACTGAATCTATTTTCTTCATACAGTGGTTGTAAGACTTTTTTTTTTTTTAAGATTTTATTTATTCATTTGACAGACGGAGATCACAAGTAGGCAGAGAGGCAGGCAGAGAGAGAGAGGCAGGAAGCAGGCTCCCTGCTGAGCAGAGAGCCAGAACCCAATGCACAGCTAGATCCCAAGACCCCGAGATCATGACCTGAGCCGAAGGCAGAGACTTTAACCCACTGAGTATCCAGGCACCCCAAGACTTATTTATGGTGACATATATATAATACATTTTATAACAATAAAATATGGAGTGCCTGGGTGACTCAGTGGGTTAAAGACTCTGCCTTCCGCTGAAGTCATGATCCCAGATTCTGCTCAGCAGGAAGCCTGCTTCCCCCTCTCTCTGTGCCTGCCTTTTTGCTACTTGTGATTTCTGTCTGTCAAATAAATAAATAAAATCTTAAAAAAAATCACTGAAATATTATTTACATTTACATCTTCAATTTTATTTAAATGTTTAAAAATTATAATAAAGCACAGTACATCTATAACCAAGATTTCCTTCACACAAAAAGGATAAATTGGTTCTATAAAGTATTTAAATATAAGAAAAATTTCATATTTGCTACTCTTGATTTAATGTCCAAATTAGGTAAAGGAAGGCTTTTATTATGTTTAGAAGAGAAAAAATAGTTAATATGTTTAATATGTTAAAACACTTTTTTGTTAAAACATTTTTTAATTTATAAAGTTTATTGAATTTAGCTTTATAATTGATTCTTTAAAAATTTCTTTTCAGCTTAACAATATTCATTGTTTTTACACCACACCCAGAGCTCCATGCAATACATGCCCTCCTTAATACCCACCACCTGGGACCCCCAACCTCCCACCCCCTGCCCCTTCAAAACCCTCAGGTTGTTTTTCAGAGTTCATAGTCTCTCATGGTTCACCTCCCCTTCCAGTTTCCCTCAACTCCTTTCTCCTCTCCATCTCCCCATGTCCTCCATGTTATTTGTTATGCTCCACAAATAAGTATAACCATATGATCATTGACTCTCTCTGGTTGTCCTATTTCACTCAGCATAATCTCTTCCAGTCCCGTCCATGTTGATACAAAAGTTGGGTATTCATCCTTTCTGATGGAGCCATAATACTTCATAGTGTATATGGACCACATCTTCCTTATCCATTGTCTATTGAAGGGCATCTTGGTTCTTTCCACAGTTTGGCGACCGTGGCCACTGTTGCTATAAACATTGGGGTACATATGGCCTTTCTTTTAACTACATCTGTATCTTCGGGGTAAATACCCAGTAGTGCAATTGCAGGGTCATAGGGAAGCTCTATTTTTAATTTCTTGAGGAATCTCCACACTGTTCTCCAAAGTGGCTGCACCAACTTGCATTCCCACCGTCAGTGTAAGAAGGTTCCCCTTTCTCCACATCCTCTCCAACACATGTTTCCTGTCTTGCTAATTTTGGCCATTCTAACTGGTGTAAGGTGGTATCGATGTGGTTTTAATTTGAATCTCCCTGATGGCTAGTGATGATGAACATTTTTTCATGTGTCTGATAGCCATTTGTATGTCTTCTTTGGAGAAGTGTCTGTTTATATCTTTTGCCCATTTTTTGATATGATTATCTGTTTTGTGTGTGTTGAGTTTGAGAAGTTCTTTATAGATCCTGGATATCAACCTTTTGTTGTTTGCAAATATCTTCTCCATTCTGTGGGTTGTTTCTTTGTTTTGTTGACTGTTTCCTTTGCTGTGCAGAAGCTTTTGATCTTGATGAAGTCCCAAAAGTTCATTTTCGCTTTTGTATCCTGTGCCTTTGGAGACATATCTCGAAAGAAGTTGCTGTGGCTGACATCGAAGAGGTTACTGCCTATGTTCTTCTCTAGGATTCTGATAGATTCCTGTCTCACATTGAGGTCTTTTATCCATTTTGAGTTTATCTTTGTGTACGGTGTAAGAGAATGGTTGAGTTTCATTCTTCTACACATAGCTGTCCAAGTTTCCCAGCACCATTTATTGAAGAGACTGTCTTTTTTCCACTGTATCTTTTTTCCTGTTTTATCGAAGATTATTTGACCATAGAGTTGAGGGTCCGTATCTGGGCTCTCTACTCTGTTCCACTGGTCTATGTGTCTGTTTTTGTGCCAGTACCATGCTGTCTTGGTGATCACAGCTTTGTAGTAAAGCTTGAAATCAGGTAACGTGATGCCGCCAGTTTTATTTTTGTTTTTCAACATTTCCTTAGCGATTTGGGGTCTCTTCTGATTACATACAAATTTTAGGATTATTTGCTCCAGCTCTTTGAAGAATACCGATGGAATTTTGATTGGAATGGCATTAAAAGTATAGATTGCTCTAGGCAGTATAGATATTTTAACACTGTTTATTCTTCTGATCCAAGACCATGGAATGGTCTTCCATCTTTTTGTGTCTTCTTCAATTTCTTTCATGAGTGTTCTGTAGTTCCTCAAGTACAGGTCCTTTACCTCTTTGGTTAGGTTTATTCCCAGGTATCTTATGGTTCTTGGTACTATAGTAAATGGAATCAATTCTCTAACTTCACTTTCTATATTTTCATTGTTAGTGTATAAGAAAGCCACTGATTTCTGTACATTGACTTTGTATCCTGCCACGTTGCTGAATTGCTGTATGAGTTCTAGTAGTTTGGGGGTGGAGTCTTTTGGGTTTTCCATATAAAGAATCATGTCATCTGCGAAGAGAGAGTTTGACTTCTTCATTGCCAATTTGGATACCTTTTATTTCTCTTTGTTGTCTGATTGCTGTTGCTAGGACTTCTAATACTATGTTGAACAAGAGTGGTGAGAATGGGCATCCTTGTTGTGTTCCTGATCTCAAGGGGAAGGCTGCTTTTTCCCATTGAGGATGATATTTGCTGTGGGTCCTTGATAGATAGATTTTATGAAGTTCAGGAATGTTCCCTCTATCCATATACTTTGAAGCGTTTTCATCAGGAATGGATGCTGGTTTTGTCAAATGCTTTTTCTGCATCAGTTGAGAGGACCATGTGTTTCTTCTCTCTTTTCTTATTATTCATTCTATCACATTGCTTGATTTGTGAATGTTGAACCATTTTTGCAACCCAGGGATGAATCCCACCTGGTCATGGTGGATAATCTTTTTAATGTGCTGTTGGATCCTGTTTGCTAGGATCTTGTTGAGAATCTTAGCATCCATATTCATCAGTGATATTGGTCTTAAATTCTCCTTTTTGGTATGGTCTTTGCCTGGTTTGGGGATCAGGGTAATATTGGCTTCATAGAAAGAGTCTGGAAGTTTTCCTTCTGCTTCAATTTTTTGAAACAGCTTCAGGAGAGTCGGTGTTATTTCTTCTTTGAAAGTTTGGTAGAATTCCCCAGGGAATCCTTCAGGTCCTGGGCTCTTGTTTTTTGGAAGGTTTTTGATCATCGCTTCAATCTCATTACTAGATATCGGTCTATTCAGGTTGTCGATTTCTTTCTGGTTCAATTTTGGGAGTTTATAGTTTTCCAAAAATGCATCGATTTCATCTAGGTTGCTTAACTTATTGGCATATAACTGTTGATAATAACTTCTGATGATTGTTTTTACTTCCTTGGTGTTAGTTGTGATCTCTCTCTCCCTTTTCATTCATAATTTTATTAATTTGGGTCCTCTCTCTTTTCCTTTGGGTTAGTTTGGTCAATGGGTTATTGATCTTATTAATTCTTTCAAAAAACCATCTTCTAGTTTCATTTATGTGTTCTATTATATCTCTATTATATAACCATAATAAATAGTTTTTATTTATTTATTATGGTTAGAAGAGAAAAAAGTTAATATATTTAATATGTTAAAACATTTTTTTGTTAAAACATTTTTTTAAGGGGCCCCTGGGTGGCTCAGTGGGTTAAGCCACTGCCTTCGGCTTGGGTAATGATCTCAGGGTCCTGGGATCGAGCCCTGCATTGGACTCTTTGCTCAGCGGGGAGCCTGTTTCCTCCTCTCTCTCTCTCTCTCTGCCTGCCTCTTTGCCTGCTTGTGATCTCTCTCTGTCAAATAAAAAATAAAAAAATTAAAAAAAAAATTTTTTTTAAAAATAAAAATTCTACTAATAGAAATGCAGAGGAAAAGTTCTTTTTCGTGGACAATTGGTTATTGGTAGTCAAAATATGAGTTGGCATTCAGATGTGCTAGGTAATTAAAGCACTTCATAAACCAGTTGTACATAATTATTTTGCATGAATATATTAAGATTTTTTTTTATATTTCTAGTAGAATATGGTTTTGATTGATTTAATCCTCACAGTGTTGTGGGTGTATAAGTCTAGTTGGAAATAGTCTTTGGCCTGCTCGTACAGCAGCAGATGCACTATTTGCATAAGTAGGATGTTATATGTGGGCTTGTATTTTTGGCCGCCTCTAGATTTATGACACCAATTCATTTTTTGCACAGATGGGAGAAAATCTGACAATATGCAAAGAAGAATTCATTGATTTCCCTTTTAAAATTGTTACAATTACTCTGATTTATATTTTCATATAGGTAAGTGTGACCACTCATGGGCACATATAAAACAGTAAATATTTTTTTCTGCATAGAGTGACTGCACTCTATGATTGTGATGCTAACAAATAAACTCAAGGCTGATGCAGACAAATAGGACGAACTATTAACAAGTATTAGTCATATTAGTAAATAAATGTAATTATTCTAATTTGGAGGTGAAAGGGCCATTTACAACACTGAATTGAAAACAAAATAAATGGCTTATATTTTCAGAAAAAATATTCTTTGTTTACATAAAATATTAAGTTGTTAAATAAATGGCCAGTTTTTACAGAAAAAGATTTAAAAAGCTATTCAATATGCCATTTTAATTTTTTGAAATCTCTTTCTTATTCTAAAGTATTCTTGACTTTGTGTAGTATATTTAAAATATCAGGGGGAGATGAACCACGAGAGACTGTGGAATCTGAGAAACAAACAGAGGGTTTTGGATCGGGGGGGTTGGGAGGGCCTGGTGGGGGATATTAAGGAGGATATGTTGGAGGATCTTAAGGAGGGCTCCCTTGCAGGGAGCACTGGATGTGGTGCATAAACAATGAATCTTAGAACACTGAAAAAATAAAATAAAATTTTAAAAACCAAAAATAAAATACAGTAAAATAAAACAAGATGCCTAGCGATTGCATATTGAATGTTTCTGCTGTTTGAGATACTACTGACAAGAAATAGACACTATTTTTAAGAATTCTTTAAAAATTAAAAAAAATAAAAAAATAAAGAATTTAAGTTCAAGTCAGTATAAATTATAGCAACATACTTTATAACTTCAATAAAATGCTTCTTATAAATAGCATGAATTTTTTTGTTTTAAGGGTGCCTTAAAAGGGGAAAAAATATTTTTGAAAAGGAAATTCCTTATTTAAAATAGACTGTATAACTGACCTTATGTTTTTTACTACATTTATGTATATTTTATGCATATATATTTATGTATGTATATGTATATTTATGTATATTATATGTGTATATACATTATATGTATGTTTATATATATATATCTACAGTCTGTGTGTATATATATTTGTGTATGTGTTATAGATATATAAGATAAAATTAACTTTCTTTTCTTCAAAGTGTTTAGGCTCTAGTGACAGATATTTGGGTGACTGTGGCAGTAAAAATAGACATGTAGATAAATTGAACTGCACTTTCTAGAAACCGAAACAAGAGAATGTTTTCTATTCACATGAACTGCAACAAGTAAGAGCAAAGAAAAGAACACACCATCACTAAAGAAAAATTTATAAGCAATATTTTGCTATTATTCATGAAGCAGTTAAGGGAAACAATTAAGCTTGAGATATAAAAGTGTGCCATGTTTTGTGTATAAAGAAAAAGACCTTGAGCTTTATCTTGTCAGCCTATAATTATTTTAGTCAAGAGATTAAATGATAACATTTGTTTCTTTAAAAGTATTATTCTGGTAGCTAGTTAGGAAATTAATTTAACAAGTTAAGACTAGAAGCTGAGATACCAGATGGAGAATGTTGCCATTTACTAGGATAAATGTTATGGAGTTTGAACAAATCAAGTAGTAATGAAGGTAGAGAAATGGGAACTATAGAAAATAAATTATAAATGTATATTAAAAATGTGGGGTGTCTGGGTGGCTCAGTTGGTTGGCTCAGTCTTTTCTGTGGACTCTTGGTCCACTTGGTTTCAGCTCAAGTCATAATTTCAGGGTGGCAAGATTAAGCCCATGTGGGGCTCTGCACTGAGCATGGTACCTGCTTAAGATTCTCTCTTTTTTCCTCTGCTGCTCGACACTCATGCTTTCTCTCTCTCTCTCTCTCAGAAAAAAAAAAAAAAAAAAAAAAAAAAAGGTTTGTCACTCCTCTCTTTATAATAAATTAAAATATTAATCTCTACATTTATTTGGCATTTCAAAATATACAATGGAACTAAGGCAAAATGAGGGGTGCCTGGGTGCTCAGTCGGTGCTCAGTTAAGCATCTGACTTCACCTCAGGTCATGATTTCAGGGTCCTGGAATCAAGCCCTGCTTTGGGCTCCCTGCTTAGTGGGGAGCCTGCTTCTCCTTCTCCCTCTGCTGCTCCCCTCTCTTTCAAAGAAATAAATTCTCAAAAAAAAAATAAAATAAAACAAATAAAATTAATGATAATTTTGAGATTGAGATAAAAAGATATGCTCACATTAGATATAGATAGGTATAGATAGGTAGATAGATGATAGATATTAGATAGATATAGATAGATATAAATAGAAGGTAGATAAAAGATATGGATAGATGATAGATAAATAGGTAGATGATAGATAGATAGATGATAGCTAGCTAGCTAGATAGATACACAAAGAGAACATAATGTTAATATTAATGAAAATAGAGGAATTGCAGTGTGAACTTGGCCATGCTTGGGGTAAGCTGAAAAATAATCTATTCAGAGTTATTTCTGAAGCCTAAATACAGCTCCATTTTTTTTTTTTAGTTTATTTTTGGATTTTGTAATGTTTGAGGACTTTTAAATATATATATTCTAAATTCTAAGTAACTGGCTGAGAAGAGAACTGACTGACCTGCTTTCTGACAAACCAGAAATCTAACTAAGGTTTTTAACTTTGTGAGAGGAGCAAAAAGTTTAGGTGCAGACAGAAAACTGAGAGCTCATGGTCTGTTAAAAGCTATCTGAAGTGATTGCAACTACACACAGCATATGAATTTCTGCTATCCCAACAATAAAATTTTATTATTTTTATAACCATTTAGGATATGTTTACCTATATGTAAATGTCTATACACAGTTAAAAATATGCAATACCCCTGGGGATAAAAATATATGTTTATAAAAAATAAAAAATTAAAAAAAAAAAAAAAAAAAAAAAAAAAGAAACACTCTCTGAGTACCTAAATCTGCCAGTCACAGGATTTACAAAGAAATATAAGACATGAATGACCCCCTCCTTCCAAGAACTCACCAGTTTTCCTCACTGTAGTTCATCTGTTTTCTGTGGAAAAGAGAAGTTGATCAAAGAGTTGGGGGGAAATAAAAAGTCAAAAACAGAAAAAAAAAAAAAAAATGCAATTCTGAGAACTGAAAATGTCTCCTTGGAATAATATAATAGAAAGAGGATCTTTGTTTGTCATTGCCTGGCCATAAAATACAACAAAGATAATATCTATGACTAATGATAGAAATCTGAATGCTAACTTTGAAACTGAAAGATTTAAAATGTTATCTCAAAGTTTGTGCTGGTGCTCTACTTCCCATCTCCCCAAAGAACAACACAGTGAAAGCCAAACGTTCACTAATGGGTTATGCCAAAGGGAAGGATCCCCAAAATTGCAAGATCTAGAGCTTATAATGGGAAGACAGGAATATCCATACAACCTTGCCTCCAAAGAGAAAGATTTCTCATTGAACAAATGTTCTCTAATGGACAGAGAAAAAGCACTGCTAGGATTAATACCTTGGAATGTAAGCAAATATTTCCACGGACAGGAAGAAAAGGATTTTACATTTCTAAATCCTTCTGTGGCTTTCTATCTTGAAGATATCTTAGACATACTATTTCTATTTAGATAAATCTATTTAGATAAAAATCTATTTAGATAAAAAATCTATTTAGATAAAAAATCTATTTAGATAAAAAATTCAGATATCTCTAGTTTGTTACACCGTCTGTTATGCAAGCTCTCTTTCAGTACTCTTTCCTCAGAAGGTCTAGACTATGCAGTTGCAGAGTGTCCATGAATTGTTTCTAATACAACCAGAGTCTAATTTTTTATTTACCTAATAATTATTCTAGCATATTCCAAACATTTGGAAAGATAATATTAACATGAACACCCATGAATATATTCCTATTCTTTATTTAATTTTAATATTTTATCAGATTTGACCTATATATTTTATTAACTATAGTGAACAGAAAAACAGCCTCTTTAAAAATGTCCATGTTATAATTTGTGAAACCTGTGAATATGTTCTTATGTGGCAAAGGGCTTTGAAAATGTGATGAAGTGGCCCCTGGGTAGCTCAGTCAGTTAAACATCTGTCTTTGGCTCAGATCATAATCCCAGGGTCCTGGGAATCCCTGCTCAGTGGGGAGTCTGCTTCTCCTTCTCCCTCTGCCACTCTCTCTGCTTGTGTTCTCTCTTTCTCAAATAAATGAAAATGTGATGAAGTTAAAGATCTTGAAGTGCAGACATTATCCTAGATAATCAGACTGGACCTAATCCATCAAGTCCTAATAAGAGACTGGCAGAAGGGTCAGAGTCAAAGCGTGATTGAAAGATGCTACACTTCTGGCTTTGAAGTTCAAAAAAGAGGCCATGAACCAAGAAATCCAGTAGTTTCTAGATGCTAAAAAGTGGGAAATGGATTTTCCCCTCAAGTCTCCAGAAGGGGTGAAGCCCGGCTGACACCTTCATTTTAGGCCAATGAAACTCATTTAAGATTTCTGACTTCCCTTCTGGGATCTCCTGAGTACTTAATTTCTTTTTAATTTGCATGCATTAAGGTTTACTCTTTGTGCTATAAAATTCTATGGGTTTTGAAAAAATACTTAATGTCTTTTACTCACCATTATGTATCAAATGCAACTCTTTTATTTTCCTAAAAAATTCTGTTTTACTTATTCACCTCTCCCCACCCCAACCCCAGCCCAATGTTTACAATCTATGCTTGTCATTTCATGAATGTCATAAATTGGAACCATGTGATATCTAATTTTTCAGACTAATTTCTTTTACTTAGCAATATGAAGAAAAATTAAAATAATATTCATGGTTAACTGTCAAGGTATATAAGATCAGCATTAGTAGTCATGCATTTGTGTTGACATAAATGTATCATACTTAAATATTTAGTTTTTATTTTCTTTTTTTTTTTTAGATTTTATTTATTTAGTTGACAGAGAGTAACACAGCTAGAGAGGGAACACAAGGAGGGGAAGTAGGAGAGGGAGAAGCAGGCTTCCTGCTGAGCAGGGAGCCCAATGTGGGGCTCCGTTCCAGAACCCTGGGATCTTGATCTGAGCAGAAGGCAGATGCTTAATGACTGAGCCACCCAGGCACCCCAAATGTCTGTTTTTTCTGAATAGTTTTCTAGATTTTAATAGTGGAAGGTAAATAAAAATAAACTTAAGCCATACCATTTGAACATTTTTCTGAGTAAAGTTTGGCAATAGATGATATTATTTAAATGAGAACTTAAAAAGTGATGCAATTTATATCAGAATGAGTTAATTTTAAGATCTGTTTTGAAACCCATCTAAACCATCTGGGAAGAAATTCCTTCAGGAAAAATAAAGAACACTTTTCATTATAATTCTATTTGCCACCATTAGCAGACATTACAAGCTTGTTAATCACATCTGTTCTTCAACATTATCTGGCCGTATGTTTATGCAGATGAAACATTAACACTCATTGATTTCACAATTCCATTAATCTCCACCATCCTACTCATAAATAAAATATTCACTAGTGATATGTTCTTTCAAACACTAGTGATTGTAATTTCTGTATTGATTAAATATTATCTCTATCCTGACCTTCATATCTCCATCCTCTCTCTTGTACTCTGTGATAACCAAAAGAAAATAAATCACATATCCTTATGTTGTTTACAGGATCCATCCCAAATTCTTTGCCTTAGTAGAAATTTCCTCTTTCACAAGAATATCCATTTATTGTAGTATTTATCTTCTAACTCCCCATGGACTTTGTTCAAACTTTCATGCTGTCAGTATACAGAATAAAACCTTAACTCTCAACTATCTTTTTACAATCTTTGAATCAGTGTTTTACTAGTTATTGGTTCCAGTCTCAATGTCTTCCTATCTACTCTTCTCTCTCTTTCTCATTCTCTCTTTCTTTCTCCCTCTTTGTCTCTTTGTCTTTTTCTCTCCACCCATACACACACACCATAAAAAGTCATCTTTTTTATATGAGTATGTTATATATTTAAAATTCAGGGACACCTAGGTGGCTCAGTCAGTTAAGGGTCTTCCTTCAGCTCAGGTCATGAACACAGAATCTTGGAATCTAGCCCTGCATTGAGCTCTGGGTCTGCTCAATGGGGAGTTGACTCCTCCCTCTACCTCTGCCCTCCCACCCCTCTCTCCTGCTCTCTCTTTTTCTCTGTTTCTCTTGCTTGCTCTCTCAAATATATAAAATCTTTAAAAAATAAATAAAATTCAATATTATTTTCTCAGAATGCACATTTTAACATCAGGAAAGTACAAGCAACAGACTATGCATACAGAAAAATGAATGAATAATAGCAAATATATTGTATTGTCATTGTTCTTTAAAGTAATCTTTTGTTGCCACACTTTCTCTAGCACATAACTTTTAGTAACTCAAAAATGGAAATCTTTAAAGGCAATCCATTTAGTTACAAACCTTGTAAAAGTTCCAGGTAGCTTTCTGAGGATGGAAGAATAAGAAGATACTGGCTTTGTTTGAATACATTTAGTCTAGTGGAGTAAATACCCAGTAGTGAAATTACAGGGTCACAGGGAAGTCCTATTTTTAATTTCTTAAGGAATCTCCACACTGTTTTCCAAAGTGGCTGCACCAACTTGCATTCCCCATTCTAACTGGTGTAAAGTGGTATCTCAATGTGGTTTTGATATGAATGTCCCTGATGGCTAATGATGACAAACATTTTTTCATGTGTCTGTGAGCCATATGTATGTCTTCTTTGGAGAAGTGTCTGTTCATGTCTTCTGCCCATTTTTTGACGTGATTCTGTTTTGTGTGTGTTGATAGATTTATAGATCTTGGTTATCAGCCTTTGTCTGTAGTGTCACTTACAGATATCTTCCCCTATTTCATGGGTTGCCTCTTTGTTTTGTTGACTGTTTCCTTGGCAGTGCATAAACTTGATCTTGATGAAGTCCCAAAGAAGGGCCATCTGTACCCCAATGTTCAGAGCAGCAATGGCCACAGTTGCCAAACTGTGGAAAGAACCAAGATGCCCTTCCACAGATAAATGAATAAAGAAGATATGCTCCATACAATGGAATATTGTGCCTCCATCAGAAAGGATGAATATCCAAGTTTTATATCAACATGGACAGGACTGGAGGAGATTATGCTGAATGAAATAAGTCAAGCAGAGAAAGTCACTTATCATATGGTTTGATTTACTTGTGACGCATAAGGAATAACACAGAGGACATTGGGAGTTGGAGAGGAGAAGTGAGTTGGGGGAAATTGGAGGGGAAGACAAACCATAAGAGACTGTAGACTCAGAGAAACAAATTGATGATTTTGGAGGGGAGGAGGGTGGAGGGTTGGGTGAGCCTGGTGGTGGGTATTAAGGAGGGCACGTATTACATGGAGCACTGGGTGTGGTACATAAACAATGAATTTTGGAACACTGAGAAAAAATAAAATTAAATAAAATTTAAAAATACATATATATATAATTTAAAAATATTTAGTCTAGGGGAGAAGTAGACATTCAAATTCAAATTAAAATATAGTGTGATTTTTGTTACATTGAATATATGAATATGAGTGTTCAAGGAAGAATTTATGGATCCACCATATAGCTTTGATAGAGGAAACCTTGTAAAGACTGTGATATAACTGTGTATTTTCATTTGGTAAAAACAACCAGAAACATATGTATAAAAATGATGATAGTAGGGGTGCCTGGGTGGGTTAGTTGGTTAAAGCTCTGCCTTTGGCTCCGGTCATGTTCTCAGGGTCCTGGGACTGAACCCCGCATCAGACTCTCTGCTCAGTGGGGAGCCTGCTTCCTCCTCTCTTTCTGCCTGCCTCTCTGCCTACTTGTGATCTCTGTCTGTTGAATAAATAAATAAAATCTTTAAAAATAAGTAATTAAATAAATAATAATAATAATAATAATAATAATATTACTTGCAGCAATAGAGATCACACTCCATGAGGAACTGTAAGGTATCATAATGAGAGTAAGAAAGGATTTATTATAGAATCTGGACCTGTGTTAGGCTCCTTGGGGGAAAGAATAGCTACCATTTATCTGATAGTTAGAATTGCCAGATACTGTGCTAAGTTCTTTCCCCCTCCTTTTTGTAGTTATCAGTTACATTTATTTTTTTAACTTTTCTTGTTCTCTTCTTTTTTAATGGTGTTTCTTTATTCTTTCATTAAATACTTACTGAGTGACTTTTTAGGTAGGGTCTTCATGAATATATATAAATACAGCCTGAGAGATATGTTTTATTTTTTAATATTTATTCATTTGTTTATTATGCTTTATGATCCCCTTCACCCATCTCTGAATTTTTTAAACATAAATTTATTGAAATCTTGTGCATGTGGGTCACTTTTGACTACATTTTCTGTGACACAGAAGGGGGTTCTTTGAAAAGTGATCCAAATGATGTATCACCATACCTAACTCAACAAGAAAAAATAGATTGGAGATTATAGGATTTATTTTCTTTCTTGTATTTATTTTTGGGGGAGTAGACTTAACTGTATTTCATGATGGAGAAAAACTGCATAATATGTCTACATCAGTACATGTTATATAATCACATAATCTGATCTATCTTTGTATATGTCAATAAGCTATTTGCAATATTTAAATGCACTCTAAGTACCTCCTTTTCTTTGCATTCCATTGTTTACATTTGCTCCTTTGTCTTCTCAAAATGTGTATAACTCATCCCAGCTAAATCAGATAATCTCCCAATTCTTGGGGCTGAAAGGTGGACATATTTTGAGGAAGGATATAATGCATCATTAATCATAATTAAGAAATAGTTCAACATTAATTACTAATCAAAGTTCGCTAATGTCTTTAGTGTGGAAAAGTGAAAGGAGCTTTCAGACAAAAGCCCACTAGTTCTCTCCTTTTGCTGTGGTTGGTGACATACAAAAATATTCCTATCCTTCAAATATTCTTGCTTAATCTCACCTATCTTGTTGTCTAAGAAACACCAGAGGATGAGTGAATGACTGCAATGGACCCAATTAGAATTCACTCAACATCTCTGAAAGGAAATTTAGGGCACAGTCTCCAAACCAGCCTGAAGCTACAACTGCTAGTCACCTAAGACTGGATGGTTTGCCTGACTGCAGCTTTCAGCCCAGCCTCAGCAGAGGCTTCCTTAGGCAAATTTGTACCTGTTTCATTTCAGCTTTCTATGTCTGCCCCAGTGTGTTGAACACAAATTTCACTACCTGCCACAGATTCATTTTTTTTTTCTTTTTAGTCTGTTAAGATATATGTATCTCACATACATAGTATTTGGGTCTTCTCAGAAATATAAAAATCTTATATTATTTACTGAATATCGAACCTATACCAAGAGAAAGTGTTTTTGAGCCGCTAGGATTTCTTTAAAACATATTTGATTATATATTTCTCTGAAAAAGTACCCCAAAATGCATATATGCACTTCCAAAGAAAATTTCATCTAGGGGCTCCTAGGTGGCTCAGTCTTTAAGCATCTGCCTTTGACTCGGGTCATGATCCCAGAGTTCTGGATTGAGCCCTGCATTAGGCTCCCTGCTCAGTGGGAAGTCTGCTTCTTCCTCTCTCTCTGCTGCTCCCCCTACTTGTGATCTTTCTCTCTATCAAATAATAAAATCTTTTTTTTAGAAAGGAAAATTTTATCTGAATTCTAGGGTTCATGGAAACTTTAATCTCATATATGAGATCATAATAGAACCATGGATCCCAGATTAAGTAGGTACCAACATCTCGTTCTCCTCCCCACTGTTACTTACAGTAATAGAGTTTCTAGAACTTTCTTGGTGTTGCTTCATTACTTCTTGGAATTTGACATATGAATAGCAATAACCAGGCACCTTATCATGTGCTGATTTTGGAACAACGGTCCAGTCCTATATGGAAATGTCCTTTGAGGTCCAATTTGGAAAACTCCCAGATTTAAGGAAGCAACCCTCCCCATCTGACCTTGATTTTTCATGTGAAATTTTTATAGTAGACACTGCAGGTACAGCACTTCCCACATAAAAAAAAATATGTTTAATGTTTTAAAATCCTGAATTTCCAAGTTGTTAAACAGAATATGACCTAGATTTTGAGTCACAGCTAGAAATGCTGAGCAGTAGTATTTTATTTCAGGATTGGCATCTATCATGCTTAATATTCAAAAGGAAAAATAATTTCTTATGTGAAAGTTGTAATCAAAACTAATTTCCAAGTTGCCACTTCATAAAACTTTTTTTTTTTAATGTGTTTCATTTGGTGAACTTAGGAAGTGCTACATTGATTTGGTTCTCTGAAGAGCACATAAAACTTTGAAAAGGCTGTACTTCCTTGAATTATAACTCCAGCTTTAGTAATGTCTCCCTGATTGTTCAGTTGGTGTTTTTTAGTACTACTGCAATATTTATCATTTTTTTAAAAAAGATTCTTTATTTATGTATTTGAAAGACAAATTACAAGTAGTCAGAGAGGCAGGCAGAGAGAGAGAAGGAAGCAGGTTCTCTGCTGAGCAGAGAGCCTAATGTGGGGCTCGATCCCAGGACCCTGAGACCATGACCTGAGCTGAAGACAAAGGCTTTAACCCACTGAGCCACCCAGGAGCCCCAATATTTATCATGTTTTAAATTTGCTCCTGTTCATTAACTAAAATATTGCAACATTCTAGTAGTCCTGATTTAGATGGAACAAATGAGAGAAGTTGGAAAGAAAGGAAGGGAAATAAGGAAGGGAAGGGAAGAAAAAAGCAATAAAAATGTTCCTGATTTAGGATTATAGGATTACAAGATTGATTTATTTACCCAATGGCTGTGTGCTCTAATTTAGAATACAAATCCTGACGATACTTCCTGAAATATAATCCATTTAAACTCCTGACCAGCCCAGTTCAGTACATGAGTGTATTTAAGAAGCCATCTATAACAGCTCCACAACAATAAAGAAATATCCTTTCATAGGGTGTTATATGGGATCCAGTTCTTAATCTCATAATCTTCCACCTAATTCCCCACACATTCCTTTCTCTTGAACCTCCCCCTGCCAGTGCTCCAAACCCTCCCTAGGCATGGTCAGTCTGCATACCATCCACTTTGTTCTTTCTTCTCTCTCAGCTCTTTACAGATTGACTTTCCAAATTTACAAATGCTGTATATTAAAAATCTATGGATTGATTTAGGATGGGCTTTTTTATGGAGTAATAGAATATTTCTACATAATTTTGCCCATTGGATCATTCATATTATCTTAATATGGGATAGTTAAAAACACAGTCTTTTGTGTCCAATATATTTGAAATTGAGGTTTGTTAGCTATTAAAACTTGGAGACATTGCCCATACTCTTTCAACTCTAAATATTGAAAATATGGTATTGAGCTCATAGATTTGTTGTGAAGATTGAGTGACATAACACATATAACATTGAATCCAGTCTAGACTAGGGTAAGCATGCAATAAAAACCACTTGGTATAATTAAACCTACAATAACAGTTGCTTAGGAATCCTCATGACACTATGAAGTAAGAACTACTATTGAAAAATGAGGAGATGAAAATATTATGAAATTAAAACTTCACATATAGGGCACCTGGGTGGCTCAGTGGGTTAAAGCCTCTGCCTTCGGCTCTGGTCATGGTCCCAGGGTCCTGGGATCAAGCTGCACATCTGCTCTCTGCTCAGCAGGGAGCCTACTTCCTCTTCTCTCTCTCTGCCTTCCTCTCCCCCTACTTGTGATGTCTGTCTGTCAAATAAATAAATAAAATCTTAAAAAAAAAAAAAAAAAACTTCACATATATTATCTTATTCCATCTTCACAGGAACCCAAGCTTGCTGAACTTTATTACTGGTCTTGATAAAGCAAAAGAAGAACTGAGTGCCTATACAGGTTGCTGAAGTTTACAGCTCGCATATGGTAATGTTGGACCTAAAATGTGTATCTCCTGATAGCAGCCCTGGGAACTTTGAAGTCCTAACAGTGATATCTCAAATCCGAATAAATTGTAGATACCAGAAATGTGTATTTGGGATTTTGTCATGAGAAATGCATTGCAGTCCTAGATTTTGTTTTATATACATATATATATATATATTTTTAGTAAAGCTAAACAGAAAACCTTTTGGATTGGTAAAAGTTTTTTTTTTTTTTATTTAATAGGGTTTTTTTTTACATGTTAAATGGGCTCTACCTTTCATTTTCTAATTCTAAAGAAAATTTTATTTATGTATCAAGGTAGAGAAAATCAGAAGTCATATATAAGCTTTTCTATTCTACGTTTTATGAAAATTAGCAGCTGATAATTTTAAATGTTCTAATATATTTCCTACATCCTGTTGTGGTTTTCTTTTAAGATTTTCTTTATTTATTTGACAGAGAGAGACACAGCAAGAGAAAGAACATAAGAAGAGGGAGTGGAGAGGGAGAGGGAGAAGCAGGCTTCCCGCAAAGCAGGGAGCCCAGTGCAGGGCTGGATCCCAGGAGGACACTGGGATCATGACCTGAGCCAACAACAACTGAGCCACCAAGGCATCTTCCTGTTGTAATTAGGAAAGAAAGATAGCATGCTTTTAAATACATTCTAATGAATTATGAGGAGCTTTTCATCTTATCATTTCCATCAGATTTGTACTACCTCACATTATTTTATGCTTATTCCATATACCTACATAATTTACTTCTTATCTCCATCTATTTTCATGTTAGAATGGGGTTTCCAGATTCAGGTGAAGGAGTGCAATGATTCACTTACTCTAGAGGAGCTTACAGGAGGGGAAATTAAATTCTCTTCTACCTTTCCTCTCACAAGTTTGTCTCTCATCTCTAAATTCCACTGAACGTGACTTTTTAATAAATTGCTACTCAGTGATCAATCATTTTCTCTCTTTTTTAAGATTTGTTTATCTGAGAGAAAGAAAAGAGAGAGCTAGTAAAGGAGGGACAGAGGAAAAGAGAAAATTTAGCACACCTTGCACTTAGCGCAGAACCCGATAGCAGGCTCAATCTCAGGATGCTGAGATCATGATCTGAGCTGAAACCATGAGTCCAACACTTAACCAACTCTGCCACCCAGGCATCCTAGTGATCAATAATTTTCTAAGTTTAAGACTCAATTCCTTTCTTAAACTCAGTCTACTTCAGTAAATAAAATTAAATGTTCTTTTTTTTCCAGGACATACAGGACTTCCCATGATATTTTATATTACTGGTCTTGTGCAAAGCACTGTGTCCATTTTTTGCACTATTCCTTCTCACTGTATAGCTTTCTAGCTCTATGTGGATATATGGATAATAACATGATTAGAAACATACTGTTTAAACATAATGACTGGCTAATAATAGGAATGAGTTTTCTGTGATGAAAAGAATATTGAAAAAATGCTTAGATACTTAAGATACTTCTTACTTATAAAATATGTTCAGTATTATACTAATAAACATTGTAATATAAAGACATTGTAAATGTTCCTTTAAAAAATATATGTTATGGCAATTCACAGACCTGTACCCCGGGGATAAAATTACATTATATGTTTATTAAAAATATAAATAAATAAATAAATATATTTTTTAAATGCTTTGGCTGAGAAAATTATATATATATGTATACATACATATATATACATATATATACATACATATGTATGTTACAATAATTTTTTAAAGCTAGTTTGTGATGTTGATTACCTAAAGACAGACTCAAAATAACTACATGTAAGAGTCAACTTCAATTAATCATTATATGTGTCATTTTCTGCAGACCTTTATATCAATCATATTTTGAGTCATTGAATATCAATATGTTACAATAATATTTTAAAATAATTGATCAGGACGCCTGGGTGGCTCAGTTGGTTGGATGACTGCTTTCGGCTCTGGTCATGATCCTGGAGTCCTGGGATCGAGTCCCACATTGGGCTCCCAGCTCCACGGGGAGTCTGCTTCTTCCTCTGACCTTCTCCTAGATCATGCTCTCTCACCTCCTCTCTCTCAAATAAATAAATAAAATCTTTAAAATAAATAAATAAATTAATTAATTGATCATTCCTTTATATATATGGTAAGTTTTATGTTTAAAATAAATAAATAAATAAACATTAAGTAATAAACATTAAGTAATACTTAATATGATAAATAATTAAATTAATAAAAATTAAAATAAATATTTAATACAATATTTAATATTTTAATAACCATCACTAGGCTCACCCATTCCCCCATGCCCCTCACCTCTAAAATCCTCAGTTTGTTTCTCAGAGTCCACACAGAGTCTTTCATAGGCTTCATCTCCCCCTCCAGTTTCCCCCAATTTACTTTTTTTTTTCAGTGTTCCAAGATTGGCACATAATAATTGATTTTTTTTAAAGATTTTATTTATTTATTTGTCAGACAGAGATCACAAGTAGGCAGAGAGAGGGGAAGCAGGCTCACCGCTGAGCAGAGAGCCTGATGTGGGGCTTCATCCCAGAACCCTGGGATCATGACCTGACCCAAAGGCAGAGGCTTTAACCCACTGAGCCACCCAGGCGCACCTAAAAATTGATTTTTAATTGACATTAAACATTGCATTATTTTAGATATACAGCATAATGATTGATGTATGCACATATCTTTTTAAAAATTCTGTTATGCTAGTCACCCTGAAATACATCATTAGTTGTTTGTTGTTGTTGTTGTTGTTTTAGGTGGTGGGTATTGAGGAGAGCATGTATTGCATGGAGTACTGGATGTGTGCATAAACAATGAATTTTGGAACACTGAAAAATAATAAAATTAAATTTAATTTTAAAAAAGAATATCAGATACCTGAGGAAAAAAATAAAAATTAAAAATAAAAAATATTTTAATATTAATATTTTATAGAACAATATTATTTTAAATAACTTAAAAAACTGCATAGACTTTTGAATTCCATGTTATGATAGATTGCTTACTGTGTATGGACCAAACATTTCCTATGAGCTAGTAAATATTTCTTTGCTAAATTAAAGTAAATTTCTAAAAGAGTAAAAATAACTTTAAAATCATACATGAACAGTCCTTGATACTAAGTTTATTGTTTTTCACCACAGCAGATAGAATAATTACAGAAGTGATAATAAAATATAATGGGAAGAAATCTGGACAGAAAGACAGAGAACATTCATTCTATTAAAGTATTGCCAGTAATTTACTATGTGAACTTAAGTGAGTTTTTGCATTTGTTTAACAGTACTTTATTATTTACTGAATTACATTTTTTCTTGCTTATCTTGTTTTTCCACAATGGAGTTTGCATTTTTTCTACTGATTATTAAATATGTTATAGCTTTGCCAACCTTCAATATATTTTTCATCACATAAATATAATTTCTATGGTCTATAGAGCCCATTCCAAATGTAAATGCACAGGATAAAGAAGCACATTCTTTTATTTTATTTTTAATTTTAAATTTAGATTTAATTTTATAGAGTTTGATAAATATAATTATTTAATATAAGTAGTTAAATGAATTTGCATGTTTTGAGAAGGATAAAGTCTAGCATAGAGCAATTTAGACCATTAAGACAGGTCGATAACATAGAAAATGATTGGCATTTTGTTCATTAACTATGTAATTCTAGCAAAAAACAATACAATGTTAGAATACATGAGTGTAAATGTTTTTATTTATTTTTTTTTTAATTTTTTATTTTTTATAAACATATATTTTTTATCCCCAGGGGTACAGATCTGTGAATCACCAGGTTTACACACTTCACAGCACTCACCAAATCAAATACCCTCCCCAAAGTCCATAATCCCATCCCACCCCCTTCTCCCAAACCCCCTCCCCCCGGCAACCCTCAGTTTGTTTTGTGAGATTAAGAGTCACTTATGGTTTGTCTCCCTCCCAATCCCATCTTGTTTCATTGATTCTTCTCCTACCCACTTAAGCCCCCATGTTGCATCACCACTTCCTCATATCAGGGAGATCATATGATAGTTGTCTTTCTCTGCTTGACTTATTTCACTAAGCATGATACGCTCTAGTTCCATCCATGTTGTTGCAAATGGCAAGATTTCGTTTCTTTTGAAGGCTGCATAGTATTCCATTGTGTATATATACCACATTATCTTGATCCATTCATATGTTGATGGGCATCTAGGTTCTTTCCATAGTTTGGCTATTGTGGACATTGCTGCTATAAACATTCGGGTGCATGTGCCCCTTTGGATCACTACGTTTGTATCTTTAGGGTAAATACCCAATAGTGCAATTGCTGGGTCATAGGGCAGTTCTATTTTCAACATTTTGAGGAACCTCCATGCTGTTTTCCAGAGTGGCTGCACCAGCTTGCATTCCCACCAACAGTGTAGGAGGGTTCCCCTTTCTCCGCATCCTCGCCAGCATCTGTCATTTCCTGACTTGTTGATTTTTGCCATTCTGACTGGTGTGAGGTGATATCGCATTGTGGTTTTGATTTGTATTTCCCTGATGCCGAGTGATATGGAGCACTTTTTCATGTGTCTGTTGGCCATCTGGATGTCTTCTTTGCAGAAATGTCTGTTCCTGTCCTCTGCCCATTTCTTGATTGGATTATTTGTTCTTTGGGTGTTGAGTTTGCTAAGTTCTTTATAGATTCTGGACACTAGTCCTTTATCTGATATGTCGTTTGCAAATATCTTCTCCCATTCTGTCAGTTGTCTTTTGATTTTGTTAACTGTTTCCTTTGCTGTGCAAAAGCTTTTGATCTTGATGAAATCCCAGTAGTTCATTTTTTCACTTGCTTCCCTTGCCTTTTGCGTAGTTCCTAGGAAGATGTTGCTGCGGCAGAGGTCGAAGAGGTTGCTGCCTGTGTTCTCCTCAAGGATTTTGATGGATTCCTTTCGTACATTGAGATCCTTCATCCATTTTGAGTCTATTTTTGTGTGTGGTGTAAGGAAATGGTCCAATTTCATTTTTCTGCATGTGGCTGTCCAATTTTCCCAACACCATTTATTGAAGAGGCTGTCTTTTTTCCATTGGACATTCTTTCCTGCTTTGTCGAAGATTAGTTGACCATAGATTTGAGGGTCTATTTCTGGGCTCTCTATTCTGTTCCATTGATCTATGTGTCTGTTTTTGTGCCAGTACCATGCTGTCTTGATGATGACAGCTTTGTAATAGAGCTTGAAGTCCGGAATTGTGATGCCACCAACGTTGGCTTTCCTTTTCAATATCCCTTTGGCTATTCGAGGTCTTTTCTGGTTCCATATAAATTTTAGCATTATTTGTTCCATTTCTTTGAAAAAGATGGATGGTACTTTGATAGGAATTGCCTTCAATGTGTAGATTGCTTTAGGTAGCATAGACATTTTCACAATATTTATTCTTCCAATCCAGGAGCATGGAACATTTTTCCATTTCTTTGTGTCTTCCTCAATTTCTTTCATGAGTACTTTATAGTTTTCTGAGTATAGATTCTGTGTCTCTTTGGTTAGGTTTATTCCTAGGTATCTTATGGTTTTGGATGCAATTGTAAATGGGATTGACTCCTTAATATCTCTTTCTTCTGTCTTGCTGTTGGTGTAGAGAAATGCAACTGATTTCTGTGCATTGATTTTATATCCTGACACTTTACTGAATTCCTGTATAAGTTCTAGCAGTTTTGGAGTGGAGTCTTTTGGGTTTTCCACATATAGTATCATATCATCTGCGAAGAGTGATAATTTGACTTCTTCTTTGCCGATTTGGATGCCTTTAATTTCCTTTTGTTGTCTGATTGCTGAGGCTAGGACCTCTAGTACGATGTTGAATAGCAGTGGTGATAATGGACATCCCTGCCGTGTTCCTGACCTTAGCGGAAAAGCTTTCAATTTTTCTCCATTGAGAATGATATTTGCGGTGGGTTTTTCATAGATGGCTTTGATGATATTGAGGTATGTGCCCTCTATCCCTACACTTTGAAGAGTTTTGCTAAATGCCCCTGTCAAAAGACACAGGGTATCAGAATGGATAAAAAAACAAAACCCATCTATATGTTGCCTCCAAGAAACACATCTTAAGCCCGAAGACACCTCCAGATTTAAAGTGAGGGGGTGGAAAAGAATTTACCATGCTAATGGACATCAGAAGAAAGCAGGAGTGGCAATCCTTATATCAGATCAATTAGATTTTAAGCCAAAGACTATAATAAGAGATGAGGAAGGACACTATATCATATTCAAAGGGTCTGTCCAACAAGAAGATTTAACAATTTTAAATATCTATGCCCCCAATGTGGGAGCAGCCAACTATATAAACCAATTAATAACAAAATCAAAGAAACACATCAACAATAATACAATAATAGTAGGGGACTTTAACACTCCCCTCACTGAAATGGACAGATCATCCAAGCAAAAGATCAGCAAGGAAATAAAGGCCTTAAACGACACACTGGACCAAATGGACATCACAGATATATTCAGAATATTTCATCCCAAAGCAACAGAATACACATTCTTCTCTAGTGAACATGGAACATTCTCCAGAATAGATCACATCCTCGGTCCTAAATCAGGACTCAACCGGTATCAAAAGATTGGGATCATTCCCTGCATATTTTCAGACCACAATGCTCTAAAGCTAGAACTCAACCACAAAAGGAAGTTTGGAAAGAACCCAAATACATGGAGACTAAACAGCATCCTTCTAAAGAATGAATGGGTCAACTGGGAAATTAAAGAAGAATTGAAAAAAATCATGGAAACAAATGATAATGAAAATACAGCGGTTCAAAATCTGTGGGACACAACAAAGGCAGTCCTGAGAGGAAAATATATAGCGGTACAAGCCTTTCTCAAGAAACAAGAAAGGTCTCAGGTACACAACCTAACCCTACACCTAAAGGAGCTGGAGAAAGAACAAGAAAGAAACCCTAAGCCCAGCAGGAGAAGAGAAATCATAAAGATCAGAGCAGAAATCAATGAAATAGAAACCAAAAAAACAATAGAACAAATCAACGAAACTAGGAGCTGGTTCTTTGAAAGAATTAATAAAATTGATAAACCCCTGGCCCGACTTATCAAAAAGAAAAGAGAAAGGACCCAAATAAATAAAATCATGAATGAAAGAGGAGAGATCACAACTAACACTAAAGAAATACAAACTATTATAAGAACATACTATGAGCAACTCTTCGGCAATAAATTTGACAATCTGGAAGAAATGGATGCATTCCTAGAAACATATAAACTACCACAACTGAACGAGGAAGAAATAGAAAGCCTGAACAGACCCATAACCAGTAAGGAGATTGAAACAGTCATTAAAAATCTCCAAACAAACAAAAGCCCAGGGCCAGACGGCTTCCCGGGGGAATTCTACCAAACATTTAAAGAAGAACTAATTCCTATTCTCCTGAAACTGTTCCAAAAAATAGAAATGGAAGGAAAACTTCCAAACTCATTTTATGAGGCCAGCATCACCTTGATCCCAAAACCAGACAAGGATCCCACCAAAAAAGAGATCTATAGACCGATATCCTTGATGAACACAGATGCGAAAATACTCAACAAAATACTAGCCAATAGGATTCAACAGTACATTAAAAAGATTATTCACCATGACCAAGTGGGATTTATTCCAGAGTGTAAATGTTTTTATCTGGAGTAACACTGATGTTTTAACCTAAATAACAGTATGACCTATAGAATTAAATATTTAAAAATACTAGAAAATTTTGTAGGATACAGTGCTGATATTGACTTCTAAAAAAATCTTGTTATGATGTGCATAAACTATGAACATAGATGACAATTACACAATGAAAAATAAAATTGATGAACACATAGACACATGGGGACACAAACAGAATATTATTCTTTAGGTAAACACCTAGTAGTGCAATTGCTCAATTGTAGGGTAGTCTTATTTTTAAATTTTTGAGGACTCTCCATACTGTTTTCCAAAGAGGCTGCACAAGTTTGCATTCACATCAACAGTGCAGGAAGATTCTGCATTCTCCATAATCTCACTAACAGTCATTGTTTCTTACATTGTTAACTTTATTTTATTTATTTTATTTTTTATTTTTTAAATTTCTTATCAGTGTACCAGAATTCATTGTTTATGTACCACACCCAGTGCTCCATGCAATAGGTGCCCTCCATAATACCCACCACCAGGTTCACCCAACTTCCCATACCCTAACCATTCTGACAGGTGTGAAGTGGTATATCATTATGGTTTTGATTTGCATTTCCCTGATGATAAGTGATGTTGAGCACCTTTTCATGTGTCTTTAGGCCATATGTCTTTGGAAAAAATATCTATTCCTGTCTTCTAACTATTTTTAATTAGATTATTCGTTTTGGGAGTGTTGAGTTTTGTATGTTCTTTATATATTTCAGATACTAACCGTCTACTGGATATGTCATTTACAAATACCTTCTCCAATTCCGTGGGCCACATTTTAGTTTTTTGATTATTTCCTTTGCTGTGCAGAAGTGTTTTTTTGTTTTGTTTTGTTTTGATTTGTTTTTGTTTTTGTCCCAATAGTTTACTTTTCCTTATGTTTCCCTTGCCTCAGGAGATATATCTAGTAAAAAACTGTTACAGCCAATGTCAAAGAGATTGCTCTCTGTGCTCTCCACTAGGATTTTAATGGTTTCCTGTCCCATATTCAGGTCTCTCATACATTTTGAATTTATTTTTGTGTTTTGTGTAAGAAAGTGGTTCAGGTTCATTCCTTTGCATGTTGCTGTCCAGTTTTCCCAACACCATTTATTGAAGACTCCCTTTTTCTCATTTGATATTCTTTCCTGCTTTGCGTAAGATGAATTGACCATATAGCTATGGATTTATTTCTGGGTTTTCTACTCTGTTCCATTAACCTATGTGTCTATTTTTGTGCCAGTACCATACCGTTTTGATCACTACAGTTCTGTAATATAACCTGAAGTCCAGAATTGTGATGCTCCAGCTTTGTTTTTCTTCTTCAAGTTTGCTTTGGCTATTTTGGGTCTTTTGCCAGGTATTTACCCAAAGAATACAATACTAATCAAAAGGATACACGCACCCAAATGTTTATAGCAGCATTATCTACAATAGCCAAATTATGGAAACAGCTCAGATGTTCATCAACTGATTAATGGATTAAGAAGGTGTGGTATATGTACAATGGAATATTACTTAGACATAAAAAATGAAATCTTACCATTTGCAATAACATAAATGAACATAGTATAATGCTAAGCAAAATAAATCAGTCAAATAAAGACAAATAACATATGATTTCATTCATATGTGGAGTTTAAGAAACAAAACATATGAGCATAGGGTAAAAAGAGAAAGAGAAGAAAGCCAAGAAACAGACTCTAAACTATAGAGAACAAACTTGTGGTTATCAAATAGGAAGTGGGTGGGAGGGAATGGGTGAAATAGACGATGGGGATTAAGGAGTTCAGGTATTGTGATGAGCACCAGGTGTTGGGTGCAGATGTTGAATCATTTAACCGAATACCTGAAACTAATATTACACTATGTGTTAACTAACTAGAAGATAAATAAAAACTTCAAGAAAGAAACTAAAAATAATTTAAGCAAACAAACAAAAGAATATTATTCTCGGTTAAAAAATAAACAAACAAAGTTATTTTGGGTTAATTCAAAAAGCAAAGTTATGGAAGTGTTGAACCACTATATTATATATCTGAAACCAATATCACACTGCATATTAACTTACTGAATAAAACTAACTAAATAAAAACATTAAAAAAGTATTTTTTCTAGTAAAGTCTCTCCTTACCAATGTTTAAAAGAAAAACAACAACAACAACAAACAAACAAACAAGCAAAAAACAAGGATTCTGAATCTTTCATGATGGTGCAATGTTGTATATACAATCATCTGGCCTTCTAACCTCCCACAAACTCCAAGAAGCCCTAGCTCATTTGTATCCTCTTTTTGATCCCTTCTTTACCAGCATTCCAGACCCAGGCAACTTCATTAGTTTGTAGCAGGAGAAATTTCCAATTAGTCTGCAGGGATAAGGAGGGGAAGTTGTTTTCTATCACTCGCTTAGATTTTCATTGTTTCTCATTACTATATATGGTCAATATAATCTACAGATGATCACTATAATCTTATTTTACAAGCTTACAACTTATACCTTACAACTCAGCTACATTTAAATGAAACTTCCCTTAAGTATCAATGAGAGAACTTTGTGGTTACCAGGGTTAGAGAGTGAGAGATAAAAAATGTTGGTCACAGAGTACAAACATCTAGTTAGAAGAGGAGGAAGTACTGGAGATCTAATGCATAGTATAGAGATTATACTTAGTAATACTGTTTTATATTCTTGAAAGCTGTTTCAACTAGATTCCTAATGTTCTCACCACAGAAGAGAAATGGTAACTATGTGTCATGATTCAGATGTTAGCTGACTCTTGGTCCTAATCATTTTGCAATATGTATCAAATCAACATTTTGTAAACCTTAAACTTATAGATTATTATATATAAATTGTATCTCAATAAAACTGGAAAAAATTCACCAAATTATAAAAATAAATGTGCATACATATGAATAATAATAATGATAAAGTTGTACTTGAGACTCCATTTTTCCAAGACAATAAACGAAACTAATAAAAATTTTCTACTGCAGCCTGTTTCTTTTGTTTCTAGACATAGTCCTTTTCCAAAAATATCCGTGTCCTTCATTTTTATTTGGGTTACATTTGGACACTGAAGTTTTCAAATGTTTATGTTTTGCCTAATGTCAGGTTTTTACCAGACTCTACTGAAGGTGCTACTCTCAGCAGGCTTTTGGTTGTGTAGCAGAACCTAAAACTGATGTCCTCGACCCTGCCATGTCCTGGGCTTCTGTGCCGTGATCTTTTGAAATCCAAACATCTTCCTGCACACTGGTCTCTCAAACATGTCTCTACCTGCCTCTGTAGGCCACAGGGATGTCTGGGGCCTTTAACACCACTTGCCAGCCTGGGATTAGAGAATCATGTAGCACCATAGCAGAACACATGGCCCATATTCAAATTCTGGCTCTATTATTTTATACCTGTGTTTTACCACACAAGGCTCAAGTGTCTAGATAACTGAGTAACTACTCAGGGATACAGATGACATCCTGATGAGTCTCATCATCTTTGCATCTTGTGGTTTAATGAATTCATTGCTCTCATGGTAGAAAAATTCTTCTTAGAGCACATTTTCCCTTCTCTACTCTCTAGATTGAGTTTCCAATTTTATAATCTAGTCCATTACGCTTTTACTAAATTTTCCATTCCATGCTATTTAGGAGGAAAAGTAAAACTTCTGCAAATCAGAAATGTTACTATTAATCATCACATTTCTTATCCAAATTGAACTACCTTTTTCTAGATTGCATTCTTCTGCTATCTCTCTGACCAAATAAACTTCAGATTCAAATCTCGGTTAATGGTGAAAAGAGTTAACAGGAATAAAAATTAAATCAAACATCTTTTTTTTAAAAGATTTTATTTATTTATTTGACAGAGATCACAAGTAGGCAGAGAGGCAGGTTGGGGAGGGGGAGCAGACTCCCTGCTGATCAGAGAGCCAGATGCAGGACTCCAATCCCAGGACCCTGGGATCATGACCTGAGCCACAGCAGGGGCTTAATCCACTGAGCCACCCAGGTGCCCCAAATCAAACATCATTTTCATAAAATTTTGTTTCTTACTGACTTTTTCTATTATAATATTTATGAATTACAGATATGTAACAGAATGTTACTTACTTGATCAAAATTTTATAGATGTATCATGAAATCCAAAATGAAATTTTTACTTATCGTAGCATTGTAAACCTTCTACAGTTTGTTTTTAACTATCCAGCTAAAACTTCAGATATGTCCCCATTATTCCACCCTGTGCCCAATTCACCATCTGTGGGCTTTGCCTCCCTTGAGTATTATATGAACTTTTTTAGGGGTCCTGGTCTTTGAGCATATCAGTTCCCTTGTAATCCCACTTACACAGGCATGTTTGACATTCTGTATTTTATTCTTCCAACTTCAGTTGTATTGAGGTATGATCCACATATAAAATTTTCATGTGTATACTTTCTGATAATGTGCCAACTCTGCCATGTCCAAAGAATCTTCTTGAATTCCTCTTATTTTAATTTTATATAGAGTTTATTTTATATCTTTGGTACTGCAGTATTGTTTATATTAGATTTGTTTTTCATGTACCTCTTTTCCCTTTCTTTAATTTTGAGCTCCAGAAAAACTTAATAGAACTGAAATTTTTAATCTTTTTATGCCTATATTATTGTTTGTATATAATCATAATATTTACCATTTTTGTGCATCTATCAGACTTTCTTTCTAAATGATTTCCATGTATTATCTTTTTTTAATCTTTGAAATATCCTTATGATATTGATGGGTCCCTGGGTGGCTTAGTAGATTTAGCGACCAGCTCTTGGTTTCAGCTCAGGTCACGAACTCAAAATGTTATGGAATGGAGCCCCTGTAGGACTTCACGCAGGGTGTAATCTGCTGGAAATTCTCTCTCCCTCCACTTCTGCCCCTTCACCTCTACCCCTTCCCTTGCTCATGTGCACATGTTCTCTATCTCTCAAATAAATAGCTAAAATGTTTTAAAAAATAATAAAATAAACTATACTTACGATGTTGGTAATATAATTACACCATTTTACAGATGATGAAAGAGAAGCAGATAAAAATAATTAATTTCCTGAACATTAAATGGCATATACAGTGGATCAAGTATCCGAACCCAGACAGTGTTGTCTAAGAAATGTACATGTAAATGAGTTACTAAAATACTTCTTAATGAATTTCTTCAGTTATTTAATTTCATAAATCATTTTCACATTAGTGAACAGGTATATGTGTATAAGAAAGCCTTTCTACAAGATGTAGTTAGCAAATATAATTAGGTCAGGCACAGTTCTAGGAAGTCCGTACATAATAGTAAGCAATTTAGAGGACACATTATTTTAAAAGAGTTAAAAGTCTAGTTGGGGGCATTAGGCCCTGAGACAGTTGCAATAGAGTATGATTACAGAAAAGCTGCATCGATTTTTTTTTTCTTTTTTTTTCCCTAGAACTAGGTAAGAAAAGAGAGGATATACTAACACTTCCTGGAGAAGTTGACATTTATGCTGAGAACTAGATAAGATAAGAGGTAGAGGAATCAATGTGAGGTAGATTAAAAAAAAAAAAAAGAGTTAAAAGTAAATAGAATAGCTGTGTGAAATAAATACCAAGCAGTAAAGACCATGAAATGCCCTGAACATTGAATGAAATTATTTTGACTGGAACAAGGCAATTGATTAAGTAAGCTGATGATGAGGCAAGAAGAGAAAAAAAATAAATTTGAATGTAGAAGTAATGGAAAATGAAATAAATTAAAAATTTGATAATGGGGGGGCGCCTGGGTGGCTCAGTGGGTAAAGCCGCTGCCTTCGGCTCAGGTCATGGTCTCAGGGTCCTGGGATCGAGTCCCACATTGGGCTATCTGCTCAGCGGGGAGCCTGCTTCCTCCTCTCTCTCTCTCTCTCTGCCTGCCTCTCTGCCTACTTGTGATCTCTCTCTGTCAAATAAATAAATAAAATCTTTAAAAAAATTTGATAATGGAAGACATTATTTTATTTTGTATTATTTTGTATTTTTTAATTATGACAAACATACTTAATGTAAGATCTGGTTGTGGAAACTGACTGAGAAACGAATTACAGATTATCTCAGTACAGGGAGGTGAACAGATATCTGAAAGGAAAAATAAATGATGGATGTTTATTCTAGAAAATTAAAACAGTATATATTATGAATGGATACTAGAATTTAGAAATTATGATGAGAAATTCTCCATAGAATATTAAGGCAGAAGGAAAAGGAATTGAGGTTTGATTTCAGTTAGAGTTTTTGATGGGCACAATAGGTCCAGTTTTTAGGAAGATGCTATTTTTATCTCTAAAAACAATGTACCAAAAAAAACAATGTAATGGCATCTTTAGAATTTCATATTATGTATCTATGCATAATTATAATTACATATAATATTTGTATAAAATATTTTATAAATACCATATATATTTAGTGTTTGTGACATCAATTTTCTATCGTTATTTCTCAGAATCTGGTCAGATACACCTAGTTTTAGATAACCTCATTATATCTCAATATTTCCATTTCTGTGTGTGAGTGTGTGCATATCTGTTTTTCTGTCTTTTTTACTTTCTTTCATGACCTAGATGACTGACAGTAATGGTGAGTAGACATAGAACTTCTTTAATGACATCTTCACTGACTGAACTTTTCAGGTTTTCATTGTCGGTAAGGGAAAGTGTGGTGTGAAGTATCATGCATGTGTGTTTATCATCGAGTCTAGGTGTTATTCATCACACTATTTTCACAAAGAATCATCTTTTGAAAAAATTCAGGCTAAGTATTTGCAGTGATTCCTCATCTTAAAAACAAAACAAAACACACATAAAACAAAGCAAAAACAGAACCTAAATCTCAAAAGATACAGGATTTTCTCTAAGAAGGAAATCCAAGATCATGTGTAGAATCTAAGTTCTGATTCAGTTAACCTCTCTTCTGTTACAACTACTATTATTTTGTTGTTCACTATGACATAATGTCAAGGTATGGGTTATACTTTAATATTAGTTTCAACTATAATTTCTTGCATATTTATTAAATAAAAGAAGAGCATTCTTTTCTATTATTTTCACACACACACACACATCAGACAGAAGAGAGATCTATTTTGTTTGTTATTTCTGTTTATATATTTGGATACAAAAGGATTAACCATGAAAATAACTTGCATTTTATTTTCTTATGACTTATAAGTAAGTTATTATAACTTAATAAGGTTATTAATCCCATTAAATCAGTCATAATAAGAAAAGACTCTTACTTCCCTTCAACTTTGTATTAAGTAAAGTGAATACATTATTTTGAAAATATTACCAGTAAGTTTATATTTCATAACAGTGTCCATGAGAGAGGTTTCCTCATCAGCAAACCAAAATATACTGTCAAGTGCTTTCTTTCATTTTCCCATATAGTTTGATTGTAAATAGTTACACTGATATTTTTATGACTTCTTTTCTACTATTATTCTTCCCCCACCACCCCAACTGCCAGCCCTATCTGTTCTTCCTTCCATTCTAGTCACAGAGTGGCTTCATCAGATGATTCACTGTGTCTATTTCTTACAGCCCATGATTCATTCCTCTTTATTTTTTGACACAAACAACTTGATTGTTAATTCCATTATAAAACACTCTTCAGTGAACTATACTTCTATTGCAGAGCATTATTTATCAAATTACACTCATTTTGTTCTTACATATTCTCATAAAGTTTTCTAATTTACAATTTATATTACTAAAGAATATAGTGCATATTGAGCAGGTGTCCTAGTTTGTATATATATTTTTCCTTACTGGAAACCATTTCTAAAGCTTATATTTTGTTGCTTCTTGTTGTTATTCATCTAAATGGTAAGTCACTCTAAGTGACACTGAGGCACAGAGAAGTAGAATATCTCACTCAGATGGCAAGTGACTCAAATAATTTGATGGGGGTAACTATAACATCTCAAAGTGTATGATTTCTTACCCACAGCCCTCACCACAATTAAAAGTTTATTTTTAATTTTTTGTTACCTCAAAAGACAAATTGGACTTTACTCATCTTATTATGATGTGATAAGATGGTACACTAAAGAAAATATTGCAAGTAAAATCAAATATGGTAAATATAAACCTTTAGTATAGCATTTACCAGCCATACAGTTTTGGAAATACATTTTTCCTCTGTAGGTGTCTGTACCTTCATCACTTAAATAGAAAAAGAACATATGATACTCATAAAATCCCCAGATGTGTGTAATGATACCTAAAAATAGAACATTTTAGTTTGCATAAACAAATTCAAAATCATTCTGGATTCACTAACAGAGCTCAGTATTTTTTTTCTTTTTCAAGTGTTTATTTAAGTTCCAGTTAATTAACATACAGTGTAATATTAGTTTCAGGTATACAGTGTAGTGATTTCTCACTGACATGTAACATCCAATGCTCATTACAAGTGCCTTCCTTAATACTCATTGCCCATTTGACCCATCCCCCACCCATTTAACCCATCCTCCAACCCTCAGTTTGTTCTCCACAGTTAAGTGTGTTTTATAGTTTGCCTCTCTCCTCCCACCCTATGTTTATCTATTTTGTTTCTTAAATTCCACATATGACTCGAATCATATGTTATTTTTCTTACTCTATCTAAATTATTTCACTTGGGATAATACTCTAATAGAATATTAAACAGTATTAAGCAGAACAATTATGTTGAACTCCAGGAACTTTGTTTCTTGTGTTCCCACTGGAAGACTCTATTATTTATGTTCAAAATCTCAAGACACTCTTTAAACACAATTGATTTATATTTTGCTTGATGAACATGCACCTTGAGTTCTAGACCTAAATTTTTTTAATGTCTAAGCCAGTGATACAGTCTGAGTAATTCAGAATTGCCTAAGAAGCTGTTTAAAATTATACATGCTGGACTCATTGTCAGGGATTATGTGTTAGTAGGACTGGAGTGGGACAGAGACATCTGAATCTATAATAGCTTCCCCTGAACAATAATGAATTACAGTTTGAAAACTAACACTCAGCAGAATTACCTCATCTTCCAAGCTTCCATTCCCAATCCTCACATAAAAGATATAGTATGATTCACTTACAGTCACTGATTTTTTTTTTAATTTTCTTAAGGATCTACAGAGCTGATCCAGTAAAAAACAAACAAACAAACAAACAAACAAAACCTATAACAATAACAATTTTAAAGTTGTTTTCTTAATACTTAATGTATTACAACACAATGAGTAGAGTTGGGAAGTATTCATCAGGCAGCCATCATTGGAAAGTATTAACATGGACAGGTGAGTTTTTCATTCCTTGAAGTAATGAATTGCACATTTACAAGAGCAGTAGCATTACAGCCCCTCTAGAAATTGAAGGTCTACCCAGCTATAAGAGGACCCCTTATTTTCAGCCATATGTAATACCAAAGTAACTGTGAATAAAAGCTTTCTGAAAATTGAAAATATTTGACAAGCAATCAATAAAATGCAATATGGGGAAAATCACATGCAACACAGAAGAAATAACATAGTTTGATGCCAAGAATAATTTCATTTTGATGCATTTATTATTCACATTTATGAAGTTGTGAAATATTCTATCTTTTTAGAGAGTATCTAATGAATTAGATGATATCCTGGGATCATGACCTGAGCTGAAGGCAAACTCTAAACCCACTGAGCCACCCCGGCACCCTGCTTTTCAATCATTTCTGTCAGAGATTTCAAGTGGCAAAGTTTGACTGTTACGCCTTTTACTTTTTAGTATATTGAAGTGCATATCTCTTTACATGTCTTTTTAACTACAAATATCTATCTTACCCATCAAAATTAAAATTCCCACCTTTCTAGAAGTAATAAGTTTAGGAAATAAATTTTGATCACTAAGGAACATTATGGTGCAAACTTAAGTAGACAACTGAGAGTGCATAAACTATACTTTTTGTCAAACACTCTAAATAATTAAATTTAAGAAGAATGTCTTTCTTGATTTCTTTTTTTTTTTTTTCTTATACATAATTGTTAGTTGAAAAACAGATTTCTTATCACATTTTTCTTTTTAAATTGTACTTTTGGGGACACCTGTGTGGCTCAGTCATTAAGCTTCTGCCTTTGGCTCAGGTCATGATCCAAGGGTCCTGAGATCAAACTCTGCATCCAGCTCCCTGCTCGATGGGGAGCCTGCTTCTCCTTCTCCCTCTCACCCTGCTTGTGTTCCCTCTCACTGTGTCTCTCTTTATCAAATAAATAAATAAATTGTACTTTTGTTACTACTGTTTAGCATTACAAAAAATTACAGCATGATTTTTATTTTTTCAAAATCTCCTCTCATTGTTAAAAACAAAAGTCTTTCTAAAGTTTTCAGGCTCTAAAATGAAATTTTGCGTGTATCATTTCTTACATAGAGTAGGTCTAAAGTGAGGTATACCCAGGTAACTATCAACTGAAATTTGCCTTCATACTAATGTGGATTTTATTTTATTTTTTTTAAAGATCTTATTCATTTATTTGACAGAGAGAGATCACAAGTAGGCAGAGAGGCAGGCAGAGAGAGAGGGGGAAGCAGGCTCCCTGCTGAGCCGAGGGCCAGATGCTGGGCTTGATCTCAGGACTCTGAGATCATGACCTGAGCCGAAGGCAGAGGCTTTAATCCACTGAGCCACCCAGGTGCCCCACTAAGTAGATTTTAAAGATAATTATAGAAAGTATTCTATAATTGGAGTGCCTGGGTGGCTCAGTTGGTTAAGCATCTGCCTTCAGTTCAGGTCATGATCTCAGAGGCCCAGGATTGAGTCCCACATTTGGCTCCCTGCTCAGTGGGGAGTCTGCTTCTCCCTCTGCTCCTGTTCATGCTGTCTCTCTCAAATAAATAAATAAAATATTTTTAAAAATTATATAATTTGAATTTAACTAGAAGTGCTGAGCTTTAGGGGATAAAAGGATCTTGTGCTAAGTGTTTTTGTTTCAAAGGACATCAGATGCAAATAAAATGTTATATGTGCAAACACTTCTTTACAACAAGTAACACCATTACTTATATTTACCACTTTCTAGCACCTAGGTTAAGTGCTGGAGATTTTAGGTTAAGGAGGTTAAAGAGATTTTGTTGGTTAAGACACTGTTATTATGCTTCAAGGAACTGTCTCAACAACCATTTTTAAATGAGAATAAATAAAAATAAATAATAATAAAATTGAATAAATAAATAAATAAAATAACTTTGTGATGAGTATCTCAGTTACATTGCAGCACAAACTGTCTAGCTATTCAGTGAATCCATGTCCCTTTACTTAGCCAAACTAGCTATATCTTCCTTGCTGTTAAGTGTAAGCATATGAGTGACTTTGAGGCAATGAAATGTAGGTGGAAGTGATGTGCTATACTTTGGTGTCCTCATTTATAAAAATCTCTTGTGTAAATCTTTATCTTTTTTCTTATTTCCGGGTAGATATAGATACCCAGGCTGTAATGAAAACAACTAGTTGAATATGTCAGTACTTCCTGTGTCACTGCTGTCTAGATCTTTACTGAAGCAAAAAATAAACCTACATTGTACTAAGCATGGGGAATGTAGGATTGTCTTTGATGAATGTTTCAGGGAGTTCTCTTCAGATTGCCTGGAAAATATAAAAATGGGAACTGAGACTTCCATCTCATATAAGATTAGCTGCCCTGAACTCTGTTTTCTACAGAACCAGGGGGGAAGGGTTACATAAAATTCTAGCTTCTTCTCAGAAACTGGTTCCCAGAATCTCTGTAAACAGTTGGATCCAAGAAAACAATTTCTCTTTACTGGCAGGGCTAATATTAAGCTCACTCCATATATATGGGAGAGCTGAAGATGAGATCCTTTACAAGGAACAAAGCCTGACAGTGCATTCATCTGCAAGCATGTCTTCTTGCAGGATGACTAGAGGACAATACATTCATGACCTGACCCTTTTCCCCTAAGTATCAGCCTGTAAGAAATGTTGCTAGGGTATAGACAAAGTAATTTCTTGACATTGTGTCCCTGTAGCTTCAGTCCTTATAATAGCATTACCTTTAATAATGAGAAGAAATACTTTTTTCTTTCCCTTAGTCATTCAGCAGAGTGGTTTGGAGTGCACATAGTTTATTGTTTATGCTAATCATGCTTCTATTTTTGTTACTTATTTCTTATATTTATAAGTATTTTGCATGTAAGCATTGTATTCCATGTTTTTGACTCTTTATTGTTTTTAAAAAGAGAAAATTGTTTATTTGAATATATCAAATATTCTAAAGATAAATAAATGTATCAAATGCTCCAAATTATATGCAAATTTATTGCTCCATTCATGAATCATAGAACATTTACTAGCTCCAAAACATTAATAAGCAATAAGGTAGGTAATGCAAATATGAAAACAGGAAAGAAGAGGTATATAAAGGGCAAAAGTAGGTCTCAAAGTAAATAAAAAGGAAATATATGAAATAAATTTTGTGGAATAAAATCATTTTGTCAGGGCACCTGGGTGGCTCAGCAGGTTGAAGCCTCTGCCTTCAACTTGGGTCATGATCTCAGGGTCCTGGAATTGAGCCGCGCATTGGGCTTTCTGCTTAGTGGGGAGCCTGCTTCCTCCTCTCTCTCTGCCTGCCTCTCTGCCTACTTTTGATCTCTGTCTGTCAAATAAATAAATAAAATCTTTAAAAATAAATAAATAAAAATAAAATAAATTCATTTTGTCATACGTTATTAAAAATAACCACACAAATAAAATAATTCATTCTTTTCAGTTTTCTTATAATATTTTAAAAGAGGTGTATACCTAGTTTCAATCCACTTACACAATTTAAAGGATTTTTTTTTTTTTCCTGAATCATGAGGCTCCTGGCAGTAGCTTAGTGTGGGTGGAAAAAATAAACATTTTCTCATTTTCCCAAATTAGTTTGACATATTTCTTAAGCTACAATTTCTATTTATTATTAAAAATGATGCAGACATTTCAATAATTCCTCAAAGCCTGAAATGCAGGGCTTGGGTCACCTTAAACCCACTCCAGCCTCTGAGCACAGCTTCCACCATGCTCTTCCCCTGTGTTGCACTCTATCTAATTTTCCAACTATTCCTTTCATGAAATCAAAGGAAATTTTCCTTTCTCAAAATCATAGTAATTTAGTCTCTGTAGCTATGTGTGTTCACGTGTGTGTGCACATATGCATGTGTGTGCATTTGTCTTCTCTATATGGACAAAGGAAAGAATGCATCCTGAACATGAAGGATCATACCAAATCTGAGGTTTTGAGAACTCAGAAGAAAAATTTAACATTTTTTCTATACTTTCTATACATCAGTAAAGGTTAAAGTAAGTTCTCCATTATACTTAAAAGTTTTCCTGCGGGAATACACACTTTTTTTTTTAATATCTCATTTAAATGCTAGTTTTCTAATTTTAAGCACAAGGAAAAAGTAAGTAATATTAATTTGTGGGAGGAAAAAAATTAACTGAGCTAGAAAATAAGATACATATTTATAAATTTCCTATTATGTTGGAAAACACAGTATTAGAAATTTTAAGGTCAAAGCGCACATTTAACAAAAGTTACTGCAAATTTTTCTGTTTTGCTCTTACTAGCTTATGCAACCTCAAAATGAATGACTCAGAAAAAAACTATTTTGTGTGCTTACTCTTCATTATAGATAATCCTTTCTTCCACACTTGCCTAGCACTGAGAAATATCTAAAAATAATTCATTTTAAAAGAAAGTAATATTTCTAGATTGGTCATTTTTAAAGTGGAAAAATTTTCACACAATCATGAAAGGAAGAAATCACCAACGAGCAAATTCTATTAGCAACTTTTATATAGCAATTCTAATTAATATAAAATTCTAATAGCAAAAACTACTCATCACTTTAAAAATTTTAAGCACAAAATATTATTCTTAGCATTTCCATATAACACCATTGATTACTTATAGTAAAGTCCAACTTACTTTTGGAATACTGTAAAGACTCAAAAAATCTTGTCAGAATAATATTTATTTTCACTAAGTAGCTGTCACTATGTAGTTCCGCAATCACTTCAGCATATGGAGGATAAACATTTAAGCTAAAAAGTGTATTAGTTTTCCATTGCTGCCATAACAAATTACCACAAATGCAGCAGTTTAAAACTACACGAACACCTTGTCTCACAATCCCACAGAGTTAGAATCATATCAAGATGAAGCTGGTCCCTCTATTTGGAGACTCAGAAGGCCAAAGTCAAGGTCCATGGCCAGGGCTCTTATCTTGAAGTCCAGGGAGACTTTGCCTCTGGTTCCTGCAGGTTGTAGGCAGAATTCACTTATTCCTGGAGCTGTAAGGCTGAGCTCCTCATTTCCTTGCTAGTTGCCAACAGGAGCTTCCAGCCTCTTTCAGCTATTTTTGGCCACCAGCTTTCCTTGTCACTTTGCCCTTCTTCAAACCAGCAACAGTGCTTGCATAACCTCTGATCTCTCTTTTTTCCTCCACATTTCTTCTGCATCCAGATGGAGAAAATTCTATTCAAGAGCTCATGTGATAAAAGTATACCATATCTGATAACTCAAGACAATCTCTCAATTTTAAAGCAGATAACTCTAAATGCAAATATTTTTACCTTTTAGTATTGCATATTCATGGATGGCAGGGATTGCATAGAGATCTTTGAGGGATCATCCTACCTACTACAGAATGTTAAAACTGATTTTTAGGGGCGCCTGGTTCAGTGGTTTAAAGCCTCTGCCTTCAGCTCAGATCGTAATCCCAGGTTCTTGGGATCGAGCCCCACATCGGACTCTCTGTCCAGCAGGGAGCCTGCTGCCCCTTCCCTCTCTGCCTGCCTTTCTGCCTCCTTGTGATCTCTGTCTGTCAAATAAATAAACTTTAAAAAAACAAAACAAACAAAACAAAAAAATTGATTTTTAGAAATACTTTAGTAATTGTTTCTATAGTCTAAGTGAAAAGTCTTTAGTAAAGACATTGTTTCATAGTTTTATAATGAAACCTTCATGTAGAGTGTTTCAAGTTTCCCAACAAAGATTTAAAAATAACATATATACCATACTAATTATATTTTAAGAGCTCTATAGGGATACACACACACACACACACACACACACACACACATATACATCTATATAAACACAATCATATGTATATGTATTCTCTTTCCAGTTGCTAAAGATTTATAATTATTTCTTAATACTATTTTCTTTCTTTTTATACATAATATTTTTTACTGTACGGAGTACATGGTCACTTATGAAGAGTAAATCCTTTGTTGGACATTTGTTTATAGGTTGCTTTTCCTGGACAATGTTGCCTTAGCTTGAACTCTTCTTACTCTTTCTCCTGTCCTGTGGAAACATCACATGAGTCAGTCTAGCTTCTTAACTGTATCTCATGATAAGGAAAATATATACTAAATGTATATACTTAAGGGGGTAGGAAAAGAATAAATGAAACAAGATGGGATTGGGAGGGAGACAAACCATAAGTGACTCTTAATCTCACAAAACAAACTGAGGGTTGCTTGGGGGAGGGGGTTTAGGAGAAGGGGGGGTGGGGTTGATAGCAAACAAATAACACTCTTAAATGTTTTAAGAGTAATGTTTAAAATCTCATGATTTCATCTTATCTCTACCTCTGTCGCTCCATTAAGACAGTAATTTTTACATTTTGACCAAGATCCTGTTAGAAGCGCATCTTTTATCACAATCTGATATGAGCAAAAATAAACATTTTCACAAGTACTCACATCATGTACATATGTAACTGAAACACACATTTCCAAAAGTAATGTTTTTCCTACTTTTAATATGTAATGGATACTCATTTTCTGTTTTTGTTTTATTCTATTTTACTCTATTTTATTTTACTAAAAATTTTTATTCAAACTGATTAAACTGATTTTATAACTTACTAATAAATAACTACCTGTAGTTTGAAAAAAAAAAAAATCTTCCTTGAGAGACTCCAAGCTAGGATATTTTCTGTTTACTGCTCTCTACCGAAATTTGTCAGTAGTTCTCACAGAATGGGATATGGAAATAGAACTTACCTCTCAAAATTGGGGACTTCTCTCTCCTGTTCTGAGCTAATCTTCCAAGAATCACTACTCTTTTCTAGTGTAGCAACATAAGGATGGTTCCTCAATCTCTTTATGCTAATCAGACATCAAAGGTTCTTGATTCCCTAAGACCTTCTTCTCAAAGGGCTCTTCATTCCTGCTACATTTGCACTGCCAGCATCCCCAAGTGTGCTGATAACCCATTTCATATTAACTCAGTGTCCCTCAGAGCCACTTGCCAGAAATTCAGTTCCAGGGGCCCAACTTACCTATTAGCCAGAAACTTCAACTCTTTAACTTAAATAAGAAATGGATTTACTGGGAACAAAATAGATGACTCAGATTCAAGAGGAAAATTTACCAATCTGGTCTAGAAAGTGAGAAAGAACCAAAGAAAACTAATTTACCTGCACTCCAATCAATGCCATGTTGAAGATCCTGGACAGGTGCTATTGCTCTCACTGCTGATGCCACTGTCCCTAGGTGGAGCCACAGCTGCTTGTGCTCAAGGAACCCTCCTCTACTGCAATGCTTCCTTGAATCCCCCTGGAGTCCCAGTGGTCCCAGGTACAACTGGGTTCAGATCCTGTGCAGTAACAGACTCCTTGATGTATATTTTATTTGAAACAATCGATATTTTCTTTTCTCTTTCTTTTTTTCCTTCTTTTAAATTGTTTTTTATTACATTATGCTAGTGTTCCAAGATTTACTGTTTAACATATAACATCCAGTGCTCCATGCAATACGTGCCCCCTGTAATACCCATCACCAGGACAACTCTTGCCCCCAGCCTCTCCCTTCTAAAAGTCTGTTTGTTTCTCCGAGTCCACAGACTCTCATGTTTCGTCTCCTTTTTGATTCTGCCCCCCTTCATGTTTCCCTTCCTTCTCTTAATGTCCTCCATGCTATTCTCTATGTTCCATAAGTAAGTGACATTTTCTTAATACATTTTTTTCTTGCATAATTCTTCTGAAGTATAATCCTTTGCCTATTCTTTATTACAGTCCTTTCTCCTTGCTTCTCTCTTGTTTAGGATTCATTGTTTTCATGTTAGTCACAACTTACCTTCAAAATGAAAACAAGGCTAACTAAACTGAAACGTGTGGAAATAGGGTAGAGGAGGGAGATGGCGAGCAGGAAGCTTGCAAGTTTTTCAATAACTCTGCCATAAACTCAATCTCATTGTGTTCAGGATTCCACAATGACATCTCGGATTTCATATGCTGCTGTGATTTGATAAATTGGCATGTAAATATTTCCCTTCTCTCCTAAATGTGATTATCAGTGATACAATCCAAATGCCTCTTATTGTCTCTCTTTTCATCTGTGACAACCAGTGTGCAACCTGCTTATCATTCCAGCATCATTCTGACCTTTTCTACATTTTCCCTCACCCTTGAAAATGTGGGACTCACATTTGCCACAATACCCTGCAGCTGGTTTCCAGTTAAGTTGCTGTGAAAGAGAGATACTCCCACAAGCTTGGAAAGGCAGGAAGGACAAAGCCATTGTTCTCCTCTGGAGGGAGCAGACAGATGTGCAGACTAACAAGGACAGCAGAGGTGAGGTCTGTGGTGGCTTCTGGCATTCCCTGCTGGATCACCTGTTACAGTGCTGTCCCCAGCCAAGATCATTAGCAACATTTTTCTATGATTAATGCATGTAAGAAATTAAACATAATTAACAATTTCATCCTCAAATATGATTGATAATCTTGACAATGAAACTGTTAAACATCGGCTTTTCAATTTCACACTGCAAATGCTTTTTCCCAAAGCAGTTTCGATCAGATTTGCCATAACCTCACATCACTGACTGAATGATGAATTCTTTTGTTTTGTTTTGTTTTTATTCAAGACTTTCCTTGACAATGAGACAGCATATCTTTTCAACCTTTTCCTCCATTCTCCTATTATGCCTTACTCTCCAGTAAAAAAGGGTAATAGAACTGTCCCAAACCATAACTGGGCTTTGTTTGTTTTGCCTCCATGCATTTAACTTATACCTCTTCTGGGATTTGACAATCCATCCATCCCAAGGAATCAACATCTGTCCTGACAATTTTTCAGCATTGACCTCAAATATTACTTATTTCTCATAGTTTTCTCCAAATTGTTCTTTCTCCTTGAAGTATATTAGACACATGCCAATCTTTCCTATATCATTTCATTCCCTTTAACCTTTTTATGGTACTCTCATTTTATTTTGTATTATATTTATTAATATTATATTGAGAGCTTTTAAGGTCTACAAATGATAGCAGAATACCTTGTAAAAGGTAGTATTTAAATGTTTGTAAAATTTAATACACTTAAGAGAATTATCTTTTTAGTTGTGAATCACAGTAGCTATTCTTGTTTTACATCTAGTCATATAAAAGAGAATAAATATATCTCTAGGGACTTGCAAATGGATGAAAAATAATTGGTTTCCACAAAGAGACAATTGTCTCACATTTATGGGACAGTTGTAACTTTAATAACTTCCAAAACAAACTAGAGATAGATATTAAACCAAAATCACAATTATAAACTTTTCCACTCTTAGCTTGCTCTTATTTTTTTTTTTGTTTTCTTTTTAAATAAATATAAGTAAGGTGCTTCAAATCACTTAGATGCAAAACTAAAACAATCCATCATAGCTTCTCTTCTTGTTACTTATATGCTGTTCCTTGCATGGATATCACCCTCCATTTATGTTACTTCTGTAATGAATTATGAATATTCATTATAGAGATTCTGCTTCAATGCATACTATGCCTTTGGGGGAGTACAAAACTAGGACCCCAGTGTGAAAGGATTAAAAAGAGTCTGCTTTGGAATGGAAAAATTAGAAGACATCTTTTCTTTTGACAAATGCTGAGAGCAGGGTTCATTGATTAGTACACAGATACACAGATGAGCTGAATTGTAGTCCTTACTTGCCCTCACCCTGTTACCTTGTGCAGGCCACAACCTGGACAACTGTGTATACCATTCCTATTTAACATGGGCCTTTCTTCCAATTCCTATTGTTCTCTTCAAGCTTACTGCTACACTATAGTTGTTATTACCATTGGAGTAGTCCTCCCCACCACCACCACCTAGAGTTGTCACTGTATTTTTTCCTTTTTTCATTGCCTGACTTTGTGGAATGGTTCTCAGATATCTTCAATGGGTATAAATTAATTTCACTTCATCATTCCTTTTTTTTTTTTTTCTGTCTGCTTCTCTTTTTCCTTCATTATACTGCATAGTCTTTCTTTACTCCATTCTTTATTTTAGTACATGTTATATTCTCAAAACTACTTTTTAGTTTTCAAACATTAACATAGAAATAGTTTTAAAACCCAGCCTATCCATCACATTTCTACTTGTTATTAGCAGCTCTGAGACAACGTAGTGGCCTGTGGCTTGTCTGTGTGACTTTCAAATTCTCTCCATTGAGAGCTTAGTGGAGCATGTGTGATAGATTTCTTACTGATTTTCAAGCTGAGAGGATTTTTTTAAATTTCTCTAAATTAATTCCTTAGATCTCTGGTGTCCAATACAGTAGCTACTAAAAGCATGCAATATTTAAATTAACTTAAATTTATTAAATTAAATTAAATTAAAACATTAGGTCTTTAGTCACATTGACCTTATTCCAAATGCTCAAGACAATACACGTATAGATATCCATCTTTGCAGAAAGTTCTGTTGGACACCTCTGTCATGGTACCAATTTTAAAAGGTTACATATGTTTTCAACTACATTTCTTAAAGTGTTTATCACATAATTTTGTCTCTAAAGCTGTCCATTTCAGTGCTGAGTCCTATGTGATTCATGAATTGTCTGATCAACCAGTCCTTAAATAATTACTTGCTGTTTTCTATAGAAGTGAGTTTACCACTTCCCAGGAGTAAGATATCAATTTCTTTGATCTGATACTAATACAACTTCATATAAGAGCAAATGACTTCTTTATAACTTAGCAATTATAAAAGCTATGAGTTAATTTCTGTCTAGAGAAGAGGAGAGGGATACAACGGTATAGATACAGATGACTTTAAGAAGTTTGTTTGCATCTGGTCAACGAAAATCGTTATTTTCTTACTTCCACGTAAATATACTAGAGTAGCTCAAAGGAATATATCAGATTATACCATATATTAGCACAGCAGAGGCAGTTTATGACAAATCATTTTGATTATATGTTAATTAAGATTTGATAAATTTAGAGCTAACCTAGGTATAACTACTAACCATTTACAGAGAAGTTTGAAATATGTCATTTTATCCCCACCAAAATATGTAATTACAATTCTGTCTTTGTATGCATATGGAAACTGAGGTTCGGATAGTTTAAGTAATTACATGAAGATTATATATGCAGTATAAAGACTATCAAACATAGCACTCTGCAAATTTTATAAATTTTATTTATATTACCATTTCTTTTAATAGTGTTTATCACTTTATTGACTTAAATAATTTTGGGATACAAGAAAATTACATACATTAAATAATATCTTGTATTTTATAATACTTGCAAAAGGAGAAAAACTTTTTGTTTAATACCTCATTATCACTAAAGCTAAGAGATTCAGATAATACTTTATCATAGAATTTTACATAAATTTATGTGTAAATCATTCATTCATTGGACAAACAACTAGACAATTACTGTCTTCCATTACTAATCAAGAGTTTGGACATCAAAAGGTGAATGGCTTACTCTACTGAACCCCAAAAAGGTCTTCCTCAATGGAGAAAAGAGCATTTACCTAGACAGAGCCAATCGATGGGATAATAAAATTAGTACCATGCTACGGACAGAAGTTTATGCTGAGTGGGAAGTAGTTTAATGATCATGTAGAAAGATTTTCATGAAGGATCAACATGGAATCTCAGGCTTAAGCATGGCATTTTAGGGAAGTAGTGCTGCATATACCAGAGCTAAGTCAAGAAATCTTTGACATGTTCATAACTGCAAATATTTATAACAAAGTAAAGGTACTAATTAAATTATATAATATTAGTAGCTTAAAAATAAAGCATTTTGATAGAGGGTAATAGAAAATTACACTAGAGAGGCATGTTAGATTATGAACTTTTCTACATGGAAGCTAAGGAAAACTTTCTGTTAGCACAGAACCATTGGAGAATTTCACGTAAAGGGTTGATTTGATGACATTTGTGTTTTAGTTATGTTATTCTAGGGCTGCATTTAGGTAGCTTTTAGGAGGAAATACCCTATTTAAAAAATACTTTGAATGCTTCTTTGGAAGTTTTCAGAGTGATTTGGTTCAATTTGTATATTAGTTTCTAGTTTATGGACTCAAACCATCACATCAACATGTTTTCAGCCACAAGTAGCAAAGAACTCTACTCAAAGTGGCTTAAACAAAGATGAAAATTGCTATCACACATCTATGTCCTCAATGATGCTGATTGGTTAATTCAATGACTTAATAAAGACACAAATATTCTGGTTCTTTCTATTTGTTTTTTTTTTTAAAGATTTTATTTATTTATTTGACAGACAGAGATCACAAGTAGGCAGAGAGGCAGGCACAGGGAGAGAGGAGGAAGCAGGCTTGGCTCCCTGCTGAGCAGAGAGCCCGATGTGGGGCTCGATCCCAGGACCCCGAGACCATGACCTGAGCCGAAGGCAGAGACTTTAACCCACGGAGACACCCAGGCGCCCCTCCATTTGGTTTTCTCCATAATATTTGGTTGTCAGGTTCATTCTCAGGGTGGCTGCCTTCATGTTTCTCTGAACAATTCATAACAACACATTCATAAAAGAAAAGGGGAAGATAATTTGGCAGTCTTCCTCAGACAATGAAAACCTTTCCTATATCTTCCAAAAGATTTTTTTCTCCTGTGTCATTAACGAGGGCTGCCTCATTTGTCCAAAGGGAAATGGCACTATTGTGACTGGAAATATCAACTTGAATCTATCCCCTGAAGGGTCATCTTCTTTATAATTTATAGATGTGATACCTATAAATATTATTTCACATATCAGTGATGCTCTTTTGATTTTTTTAAAATTCTTTTGTCCTTGTTTCATTTTGTATCTTTTCTATTGCTATGTTTTTAAGTTCACTCCTGTTTTTCACTCCTACAATGTGTAATTGTCATTAGACAAATCACCCATATCCAAATGATCTGAATTATTGTATCCAGTGTACTTTTCTTCTTAGACACCATAGAAGTCACCCCTAAAACTTTAAATTGAGTGTTTCTCATATTCTCCATGGCTCTACTTAACTTTCTGAATATATGGAATAATAATAAAAAATGTTTTAATATCCTTAGTTGCTAATTCTAACATCCGTTCTGGTTTGGTGTTAGTTTTTGAGTATTTTCCTCATTATGGTGATAATATATGATTTTTTTGCATGCTAGAAAAACTTTAGTTGGATGGTAAATATTATGAAATGAACACTGTTGGGTGGTAGCTATTTTTGTTTCTATGAATATTCCTGTGCTTTGTTCTGAGTGCAGTACTTGAAAGGTCTTGAGAGCAGTTTGATCCTTCTGGGTCTTGTACTTCTTTTTGGTTGGTTGGTTTGGAACTGTGCTTGGTCTAAAGCTAACTATTTCCCACTACTAAGGTAATACCTTCCTGAGTAGTCAGCTCAGTGCTCTATGAGTTACACAGTGTTAACTTGATTCCTTAGCCTGCTGTTTACCTGGGCCTTGAGTAGTTTCCTTACATGAATTCACTGATAATCTGGATACTCAAGTTGGGGGACTAAAAATCTCACTCTGTGTAGCTCTCTTCTTGGTAGTACTTTGCTCTGAAACTCTAGATGCCTTGGGTTCCCTGAACTTTCAGGTCTGTCTCCTCAAATCCAAGAGTCCCAGTAATCCCACAGCCTGCACCAGGGCCTGGATAGTCTCTCAAGGTGGTAAGAGCAGTTTTAGTGGTATGCCTCATGTGTGTCCTGTCTCTCAAAGACCAATGTCTTTCATTGCCTGATTTTCAGAGTTTTTAAGAGGAATTGGTTTTTTTCTTTATTTTTCTGTTTCCTTCTGTTATTTCAGGCAGGGAGGGGGAACAGATAAAACCATTTCTTTTAAGTCCTTTTTTACCAGAAGCAGTCTTCCATACTCGGTGTCTTCTTGGATTCTTTTCTATTTTCCACATATGTGTTATTTTTGATGCCTCTGGGAGAACTTTTAGACCATAATTTCGACCTCTCTAATTTTAGATTTCATACCCATTCTAAAACTTTTATTTATTTCATTTTTAAAGATTTTTTTTATTTATTAATTTGACAGAGAGAAATCACAAGTAGACAGAGAGGCAGCCAGAGAGAGAGAGAGGGAAGCAGGCTCTCTGCCGAGCAGAGAGCCCGATGCGGGACTCGATCCCAGGACTCTGAGATCATGACCTGAGCCGAAGGCAGCGGCTTAACCCACTGAGCCACCCAGGCGCCCTATTTATTTCATTTTTATGCTTTCCATTTATCTGAGAAAGTTTGCAATCTCCTCTTCTGTTTGCTCAATGTAGTAAGTATATTTTAAAAGTCTGTGTGATAAATGCCTTATTTTAAGCTCTGGTTTTATATTGTCTCTTGAAGTCTGATCATGGTATCTTTTTATTGAGTGTTTGTTTAGGTTGATTAAACAGTATTCAATGAATATGAAAATTTATAAATGCTACTTGTGGTCCAGGATCATATTAACACTATATTTGCTTCTTTTTTAAAAAATATTTTATTTATTTATTTGAGAGAGAGAATGAGAGAGAGAACATGAGAGAGTAGACGTTCAGAGGGAGAAGCAGACTTCCCATGGAGCTGGGAGCCCAATGAGAAACTCAGTCCCAGAACTCTGGTATCATGACTTGAGCCAAAGGCAGTCGTTCAACTAATTGAGCCACCCAGCGCCCCACTACACTTGCTTCTTGTGGACACTTGGTGTATTAGCAATCTCAGACCACTTAATAATATTTAAGGGATCAAAATTTTTGAAGTTAGACTGTAAACCTGCCAGGACCAGTTTCTTCCAACTTTATTCTTATAGTATCTAGAAGTATAAGAATACCTTTTTGGGTAACAATTAAAAGACTGGGACATTTACTAGGAAACCCCTCTTTGGAACTCCTAAATTAAAACTGCTCTTCCTGGGGCACCTGGGTGGCTTGTAGATTAAAGCCTCTGCCTTCGACTCAGGTCATGATCCCAGGGTCCTGGGATCGAGCCCCACTTTGGGCTATCTGCTTGGCGGGGAACCTGCCTCCCCCTCTCTCTCTGCCTGCCTCTCTGCCTGCTTATGATCTCCTTCTGTCGAATAAATAAATAAAATATTTGAAAACAAAAACAAAAACAAAAACTTCTCTTCCTTTAGTTTGTTCTATTCATTCTCTATCAAGTGCAATTTTATCCCCAGGAAATATTTGACATTTACCGAAGATAATTTGGTTGTCACAACTTGGTAGAAGAAGGATGTTGGTAGTAGTGTCTAGTGTGTAGAGGCCAGGGATGCTATAAAACATTTAAATTGCACAGAACAGTCTCCACCACAAAACATTATTCTGTGCAAGATTTTAGTATTGCCAAGCCTAAGAAACTCTTCCTAGCCTAGGAGACAATGAAAAGTCCCATTCAGCATTGCAGCTTCTTAGCTGCTTCTTTTTGAATTAGCAGAAGAATACAGGAGGAAAATGTCCCCAAATGCTATACTTATATCTCTGACTATTCGCATCCCATCCATAGTTCTTTCCTGTCTTAAGTCTCCAAAGTCCTTGACTGATAATTTTTTCTCCTATATTTCCAAGATTGACAAATTATTCTCAGTGGGAGGGAGGGAGTCAAGTTCTGTAGACCCTTCCCATTTATAATATTATTTACCTACATTAAAAAAATGCACCCATTTCCTATATTCACATTAAACTTTGCTAGAAAATTTTGAAATAGTTTGACACTAGACATAAATGAAAAGCATTATAAAATACTATAAATTATATATATCACAAATGTCATTTTTAAAGAAATTTTAAAACTTTTTATTTCATTTTCGCTCTTTCATTTTTACTTTGAAATTTGGAGCAAAATTATTCTTCCAAATTCAAACATGTTCCCCTCATGGTTAAAAAAAATGGCATTAAAAGCCTTAAAATTTCACAGAAATTTATGTGAATATATTTATATGAATATATATATTTATGTGAATATATTAACTACCACATTTTTAATTTATCACAAAAGAAATGCTCTGAGGAAAAAATCTGTCAGTAGCATATACCAATCACTCAGATACAAAGTGATTTTATTGCTGTATTTTACAAGACTTATAAATAACTTTCATCTAGCTATCTCAGAGCTGCATGTGTTATAGCTGACACATAATTGACAGGAGTAGTTCTGTCTTAAAAACTCTAATTGCAATAAGCTTTTTCCAAGATGCTCATGAATACAAAAAATCTCAGGTCAGTCAGTGACACTGTGCAATGTATATTTTAAAGTTTGACCAGTCCCATTTTGATAAAGTGACTATCAAAAGGCTAGCATTGAGAAAAGAGTACTTAAATGGTAGGTTATCTAAATTATATACTATATTTACATAATTTAGAAGCACCTGACAATTTCTTACTTTAAACTTAAAAAAAAAAATCTTTTTTGTTATTATAATCCTTTTCCAAGGTTGGAAAAGACAGTGAAATACAGTTCCAGTAATTTGCCTTATTTTTTCATAAGATATCAAGATACTAGTTTATTAGGTTGCAAACACAACTATGCAAATTACACTACTTTAACCTTCTCCTCCTTGTTCTTATATTTTTGCATTTTTTTTTACATCCTAACAATATATTCACTGCTGCTCAACATACAATAGTGTCTAGCAGCTCTCTCAACATTTGACAGAGTTCTAGGTCTGGATCCTTCATATTCTAGTTGCTCTTTTAAACCATGACCTTTTTTCTGTTCCAAGAGCATTCTGGGCTCACTCACTGAGGCATCAAGCCAGCTATAGAACCCAGACTCTGTTTCTGTCTGCATTATAAAGGTGGAAGGGGCATATACTACATTTTATCTCTGATCTAATAAAACCTGACAAACTCACATAAGACCATCCATCAATAAAATCAGCAGAATTGTGGAAGACTTATTTTCATATTAGCATTAGAATCTGGATGTCAGTAGGTACCTTTACTGGCTTGAAGAGTTTCTCTTCAAAATCTGTGGCACGTCTAGCTGGAACCATATAAAAGGGAGAAATTTGGACTCAGAGACACAGCACACATGGGTAACACCATATGACAATGGAGGAATGACACATCTACATGCCAACAAATGCCAAGAATTGAGAGAAATCACAACAAAGACTACCTTAGGGAGTACAGAGACCATGGCTCTTCCAAAACCTTCATTTAGAGCTCCTAGACTCCAGAATTGTGAGAGAACAACTTTCTGTTGTTTTAAGCCACACAGTTTGTGTAATCCATTAGGGCAGCCCTAGGAAACTACTACAAGATACATTTAGTGTTACAAAACTATCAAAATACTATATAATGTTACTGTTTTACATTTTAATTATAGATTTAAACATGTATGAGCCAATAGAAACTTTGGAAATTTTATTCCAAAATAGGAACATTTAAAAAATGAAAAAAATGAGCATTTTCATATAAATGCATATCTACACATTTCTACTCATATTTTCTGTGTTCTGAAACTCTATCCATCTATATTATAACTCAATATGATTTTACTGCAGAAAGGCATTTTTAGTTTTTAACAGAATAAACTAATTTCTCCTGTTAAATAATTTTTTAAATCTGTTATTTGTCTTAGAGTGATTGATCAATACATTTTTCTATATAAATATTTATAAATTTAAAATCAAGTACAAATATCTGATTATAAGAAAATGGTTTACTAAAATACACATACAAACAAAATTAGGGATCTTGAGCTAGTTATTGAAGTCTTAGGCAAATGATATTTGATTCCAAAGTGTGAATACTTATGATCTTTCTACTATAAATTACTATACTATTTGACTAAATATACTATATGAATTAACATAGTTATAGAAAATCCAACTATAGTCGATAATTTGATAAAATTGTAAGTCTTTATGTGAGGAAACCAATCTTGTTTTATTCTGCAGACACTGTTAGATAAACATTGTAAGGAACGGTTAATTCTCTAGCTGCCTGGTTTGTTGAGTCATGAAGCTCTATAGCAAAAGAAAATTTGATTTATTTAATGGTTTTCATTGAAATTAAATTGAAATTGGTGGAAAATATTAATAAGTACCATTAAAGCTATTATGTTTATATAATGCTTTATAGATTATGTTGTGTGTTTTAACTCACATGTCATTGAATTTCCTCACAGTGGGTCAAATAGCAAAATATTCAAAATTTTAAGATTTACTGTACACCTTCTAAACACAGGGTCAAATAGTAAAATCTCCATGTTAAGACATTCATCCAGCAGTATGCGTTTTAAAACTAGAACTGAAAGGACAGTAAAATGTTATAAACACATACACACACACACACACACACACACACACACAACCCAGTAGCCCTTCAGAAAAAGAACACATAGCTTTTGTTTGGACACAGAGCCTTATTAAAACTTTCAAGTTCCATTTCATTAAGTGTTCACACTGTTCTCTCTCTCTTTTTTTTATTGTGTTATGTTCGTTACCATAAAATACATCATTAGTTTTTGATGCAGTTCCAAGATTCATTTTTTTTATGTACAACACTCAGTGCTCCATGCAATACATGCCCTCATTACTACCCATCACCAGGTTCCGTTCTGTTCTTCAACATCACCATCCTGAAAGTTGACATTTAATGAGTATGTATTATGTGCTAGTAATTTTTCTATTATCTCTTCTCTTTAACAAGTATTATGATTTTCACTGTTTTGTAAAGTATCTCAGAGAGATTGCTATTTTTCTTAACTCAAAGGAAGAATAAAAAGAAGAGCTTTTTTTTTTTTTTGGTTTTGTATTCTTTTATTTTTAAGGCCTTTCCAAAGTGAAAGTACTTCAATTATTCTTTGATATCACATACTTTCAAAAGCAGTGAATTCAAAATGCACAGGAGTAAATAAAGTAATGTTAATTTTATTATTAAGATATAATTTTACAGAAAAGTTGATGAACTCTACTTTGTCCTTAATTCACAGAATTTGAAAACTGCCCACAATTCATCTATTACTCTTATAAAACTCATAAACTATGCATTCCTCCCATTTCTATCTTATACTACATTCATAAGTGTGCCTGAAAGTAGTGCAACTAATAAGGCAAAAGTAAAACCAAAAAAACCCTGTGGATAAATTTATTTATTTATTTATTTATTTATTCAGAGGAAGCCTAAATTCTAAGCCCACATTCTTACTACTTTACCGAACTGTCTCTGATTTCCCCTCCTTAGTCAATTTCAAATCACAATTTCTCAGCTGATACAACATAACAATGGACAGAATCAAGTAGCTTATACCATGCAGATAATTAAGAGGGAGAGATTTTTCCCTCTAACTCAGAGTGCAGAAATGAAAAGGACAAATTGTGGGCATTCATTATTTCTGGTGGTTGAATAATATTCCATTTTATGTACGTACCACATCCTATTTATCCATTCCTCTTTTGAAGGGCATCTTGGCTCCTTCCACAGTTTGACTATTATGGGCATTGCTGCTATGAACATTGGGGTACATGTGCCCCATATTTTCAATACATCTGTATCTTTGGGGTAAATACCTAGTAGCGCAATTGCTGGGTCATAGGGTAGCTACATTTTTAACATCTTGAGGAACCGCCATACTATTTTCCAGAGGGGCTGTACCAGCTTGAGTTCCCACCAACAGTGTAAGAGGGTTCCCCTTTCTCCACATCTTTGCCAACATTTGTTGTTCTCTGTCTTGTTAATTTTTGCCATTCTAACTGGTGTAAGGTTGTATCTCATTGTGGTTTTGATTTGTATTTCCCTGATGGCTTGTGATATTGAGCATTTTTTCATGTGTCTGTAGAGGTCAAGCAGAGACAGACAATTATCATATGGTTTCACTCATATGTGGAATATAAGTAGTAGCAGGGGGACCATAGGGGAAGGGAGGGAACTCTGGAGGGGGAGAAATAGGAAAGGAAGATGAACCATGAGAGACTATGGACCCTAAGAAACAAACTGAGGTTTCTGTGTGAGGTGTGTAAAAGAGTAATGTGTATTAAGGAGGAACATGTTGTGATGAGCACTGAGTGTTATAAGGAACTAATACATCACTGAACACAACATCAAAAACTATTGATGTACTATACAGTGGCTAACTGAAAATAATAGTAATAAAAATAATAATAATAATAATAAACATAATAAACAAAAGGAACAAAAGGAAAGATTTTTTCACTTATTTTTCAAACCATGCTGGGCTTAAAAGCATGGATAACTAAGTCAGTGCTTTTAGAAGTCAAATAAATATCAAGATTTTGGAAAATATGGTTTATTTTTTCATTTTGAATGTTAAAAATTATGACAATTCATCCATAATTAGAAACATATCATAAATATATATCAACAGTATACATCAATGTGCTATTAATAACAAAGAAAATTAGTAACTAGCAAGGAGGGAGAGCTATCAGGTAACACATTAACCAAGGTGCACATAAAGTATATTATCATAATTGACGTTTGGTGGTCTTTTACTATTTGTGTAATTTCTGCATCAGTTTAATTTTTTCCTCATTAGACTTTTTATTTTCATTCCTTTTTTTTCACACCCAATAATTTTTGTTTGGGTACCAGACATTGAGGATTTTACCTTAAAGTTGATAGAATATTTTCATATTTCTATATTCTTCAGGTTTTTTCTGGGACATGGTTAAGCTTTTTGGAAATCGTATAATCCTTTTGAATTTTGCTCTTAAGCTTTGTTAGGTAGCTCTAGGGCTGTATTTAGCCTAGAGTTAATTTTTCTTCCACTTTTTCAATAAGACACTGCACCCCTAATTATAAAGTTTTCTACTTTGGTTGTTGAGAGCAGGCATTATTATATTTCTTCAAATGCCAGATGCTGTTATCTCTAAATTTAGAGTGGTTCTTTCTTTGGTATCACAGAGTGTCTTTACTTCATGCTCTCATCAGTAATCAACTGAGTATTCAAGGGGGTCCTTCTGAATATATTTGAACTTCTTTCTCCAGGTAGCTGTATTTCCTGCAAACTGTAACTACATTGGCATCCCAAGACTGCTATCTTTACCACCTTGACTTAGGGAGACTGCTGGACTTTGGATTTTCCTCCCTGTGCTATAGACTGTAAAGTAGATTACTTCATTTCCCATCCTTTGTCATTCTTGATATCCAATGTTATGAGTGTTATTGTTTCAAATATTTTGTCTAATTCTTTTTAGGAAACAATGCATTATTATTCCATCTTGAACAAAAATAGAAGGTCCTAACATTGTTTTATAATATTTATGTTATAAATATTATATGTATACATATACATTATATGTATACATATTATAAATATAAATATGTATGTCTCTCCCTTATATTATCTGACTTACTTTAATATTTATGGGATTGATTACCCAATAAGACAAAACACAGTTTTGTTTTTCTTATATTACTATAAGAAATATGTGATTTTCTTTACTACTGGAAACAATTTCACACATTTGTGCATAGAGTATCACTTCATTCAAGTATTTGTATGAATAGGTGGTTTGAGAAATATCTGCAGCTTGTTTGTACTTCATATTTGGAATATTTTTGTTATTATTTTGGGTTTTATTTTCCTTTAATTTAATATCAATTTTTTTGTAACACAGCTGATAAGTTTTGAGACATTATTGAGACCTAAGTAATATTTCTTTGAAGTCACTCTTCATATTTCTTCAAGTTTGATCTCTTTCATAAGACTTCACAATTTATACTCAAACTAATGTAAGTAAATTATCTCAATTAATAATCAAAGTGATAGTGACAATTCATGATTCAGTTCATTACAGAAAGAAAATAACCTTGCAACACTTAATGTGCTGTAAACTGACAAGTTGATCTTCTGAGTTACATATTCTCTATCCCAATATCAGAGAGATATATTTGAAGTAAGTAAATATGGTTAATCCTAATTATAGATGAGCAAACTGAGATTTCAAGACCTAAAGTGTTTTTGTTTTATTCAGAGTCAAGGAGCAAGAAATTGATGAAGAAAAGTTTTGACCGATAACAAGTTTTTAATCCAGGGACCATTCACCATACCATACAGCAATTTGGCAGAATTTATAAAAACTTTTAAATGAGAAATATTTTAATCTTATTATTCAATTAGTGACAAATTTGTATTCTTTGTAACATTTAAACAGTCATTAACAAATTTATTCTGAATAAAATTATTAAGATATAATTTGGATAATTCAATTTGTTTTGACTCAGTAACTTAAGAATCTTTATGCCACATCTAGAAATACAATAATAGTAATAATAATTTTTCTGATATTTTTATTGCCATATATAGCATATTTTTCCTTGTTTTAAAGCATAAGAAAGCAACAGAAAGAAACAATGTTTGGGACACCTGGGTGGCTCAGTCAGTTAAGTGTCTGCCCTTGGCTTAGGTCATGATCCCAACATCCTGGGATCAAGTCTGCCTCTGGCTTTTTACTTAGCAGGGAGCCTGCTTCTCCCTCTACCTGCCTCTCCCTCTTGTGCTCTCTCTCTCTGTCTCTTTCTATTACAAATAAACAAATTAAAAAAAAAAAAACTTGAAAAATAAAATAAAGAAGCAATGCTTTATAAAATATAAATCAATTATCTAAGCTATGCTTACCTGAAATCTACTCTAAATGTATTCCAACATTAGAGATAAGGTTATATCTACAATATAAAGAAATAAGATTATAGAAAACCATGAGATTAGAAACACACTTTCAAGGTAGTAAAAGAACCAAAAATATAATAATAATAGAAATGGACTATAACTACTTTTCCTGAGTTAAGGTGCATTTACTCTCTTATCTGTAAATGGTCTTTAGAGATTTGACAATTTCTAGATCCACTTGAACTGGTATAGACTGCCAACAACATATGTATCAAGAATATCTTTGTTTCCTGGGTGCCTCGCTGGCTCAGTTGGTTGAGTGTCTGACTCCTAATTTCAGCTCAGGTCATGATCTCAGGGTCATGAGGAAGACCCCAGGTGGAGCCCCTGTATGGCTCTTCACTCAGCAGGGAGTCAGCTTGAGATTCTCTTCCTCTGCCCCTCTTCCTGGTCATGGACACACTCTCTCTTTCTCTCTAAAATAAATAAATCTTTTTTTTATTTTCTAAAAAGAGCATATTTGTTGTCTGACATTGTATTTCTAAGCTAAAAACTTTAGCTGTTTTTCTTAAGACTTTACATTTCAGTAAAAATTGCAGAATCTGGAGTCACATTTTCACTTAACAAGGCATTGTTTTCTGCCTTCATAAAATATTTTCACGTCTAAGTAAATATAAATATATAAATAGAAAAATTGTTCATTGTCATTCAATTTATTTCTTTATATGTAGTCCTTTTTTTTATTTCTTGACAGACGCAATGAAGAAAGACTAGTGTGCATTAGAAAATGCAAATTATTTTGAGATAAATTTAATAGAAAATAGAAATGCAAAGATGTTGTAATTTTATTATTTTTTGGTACAATTGTGGCAAACTAGCTCAATATAGCAAGTTGATGTACCAAGATCACTTATGATTTTCTTCTTTTTTTCTTCTATGTAATGTTATACCTTTCTTCCCAGGTTAGGTTTCTTTGACTTTTGCAAAAGGAAACCCTTATTTATTTATATATTTATTTGATCAAAAGAGAGAATGAGAAAGAAAGTATAAGCAGGGAGAAGCAGACGCAGACTTGGTGTTGACCAGGGAGCCTGTTTTGGGGTTTGATTCTAGGACCTGGGGATCTTGACCTGAGCCAAAAGCAGATGCTTAACCAACTGAGCCACCCGGGCACTCCAAAGCAACCCTTTTACATAACATATTCTTTCCCATCCCAGTTGAGCTAGCTATTGAGAGGTAAAAAAGATTAAGAGAATGATTGGGAAATAGTAAAAATGTAAATAATTTTTTTAATTCAATGTGGGAGAATACTTTAGTACATTTGAACATTTCTGGCACTACTCATATAGTCAGTCATTTTGGAGTTTCACACTGAGCTTGTCACAGATCTGAAGATCTCTCATCTATCTAGAGTCAGCTCTCACAATACCAGATGAACAGACAGAACAACATGTTCAAATTCCCTTCAACACCACCTTCTACCTTGTTCATCATTAATAGCCTTATAATATTTGTCAAAAGATATAATAACTCAACCTCAGGAAATTGGAGTTGAGATATGGTGAGACTTGTTTTGGTTATATAGGAGGTCCAGTTCTTAAAGATATGGTGACCCAGGTGCTAAGTTTAATATAGTGAAGTCACAACATTGAGGCCATCCAGGTCAAATCATGAAGAGGGAACTTATTAGCAGAAACAAGGAATGAATAAACAAATGTTCAATTGAGTACAGGACCCTAACAAATATGAGAAAAGAAGAAATAGATGCATTAATTTTTCTGGAGGTGTACACTTTCAGTTTCTTTTAAGGTCTTGCTATGGATGTTGCTTATAAGTTCTACAATATGTCTCAGTTTACTTATAGCATTTTACTTAGGCTCATTTGGAAAGATTTCTGTTTCTTTCTTCTTTCTTTCATTCAAACAAATGATTATTGAAATAGAAGTCAAACTTTAAATGCCCCTCTATTTGGTAACACAATCTTTTGGGTAACACAATCTTCTCTGCCATTTTTTTTCCTATCATGTAAATTTAAGCATTTTAAACTTTAAGCCTGCTCGCTTTGGTGTTAACTGTAAAATTACATTGCTTAGCTTTGAGAGTGATGATGACAAAATAATCTCAAAGAGAGAATATCTTGTTTATCACAACCAAACAGGTGGAAAAAACATTGAAATTCATAAAGTCGGAGCTGATAAATCATTGAAAATATTCCCCCAATACTAGTCTTATTTCTTGTCAAATGTGGAGGCTTGTATTTAAAAAGTACAATGCTGTTCTATTTTTTTTATTATTGCAAAATTCTCCTTGGAAGGAAATCTTTTAAGACGCTTACTGCGGAAATTGAAGTATGCTCTCTTGTTTAAAAGTTTATGGCTTCTAACTATTCAAATTCTATATTTGTAGTTGCTGCCTGATATAATATTATAACTGCCCCCTATGTATTTCTGTAAAGCATGGATACATGTAGAATTTCTTGGTCCAACAAGAAAAAGATATTTGATACTTTCTTCTTCCTTCATGGCTAAATGAAAAGACAAGCCACAGACTTGGAGAAAATATTTGCACATCAGCATTTCATAAAGAGCTTGAGTCCAGAATATGTTCTTTACTTTTTTAAATATTTTATTTATTTATTTGTTTGAGAGGGAGAAAGACAGCAGGGGATGGAGCAGAGGGAGAGGGATAAGCAGAGCCCTGATGTAGGCCTCAATCTCAGGACCCTGAGACCATGACCAGAGCTGAAATCAAGAAGAGTGGGAGGCTCAACGGACTAATCCACCCAGGAGCCCCCAGAATATGTTCTTTAGATAAAACTCTAAAAACCCAAACCCTTAATGAAATTTATTATAAATTATATGACCCAATTACTTTTGAGGGGGGTGCAAAGATTTGGAAATGTTTCCAAGAAGATAGATGATCAACAAACTCTTGAAAACATGTTCAACGTCATTAATACTGGGCAGATGCAAGCTATAATCACAGAAAACTTTATTTGTAATATTCATAAACATATAAATAAACACAAATTGTAGGGTTTCCTATAATAGAATACTATGCAGCAGTAAAAATAAATTAACTATCGATTCATTCTACAATATAATGAATCTCAAAATAATGAGTAAAAATAATGAGACTACAATGAAGTATATATGCTCTGAAATTTCTTTTATATAAATTCAAAATCATGCTAAGAGACCCACTTTAACATAGAAGATCAGTAGTTATCTAGGGATAGGGAATAGGGACAGGAGGGAGGCATTGCAAAGAGGCAGGAGGAAACTTTAAGTCATAATGGATATGCTCATCATTTTGATTGTGGTGGTGGGCCAAGAAATTCATATGTATACCCAAGACTTTCAAATTGTACATCTACATACCTCAAATTTCATATTATCACTAGACAAAAATAAACAGAAAATGATGTCTGTCCAAAAGAGAAATATAGGAAAACTCTTCACCTCTTCAAGAAAGTGGTGTGATTTATTTTCATAATACTTGAAGACATCCCAGAACCACAAATAGAATACAATGAGAGTTCATTTTTCATCAAAGCCGACCTCTTATTACAAACAAGTGTTGCCATAGTTATACTCAGGTTTTGTCAAACCTCCCATAATTCAAAGTTGCAAACTTTTTTGCAAATGCTGAAAGGTCTTTAATTGGATTGGTATTTTTTTTTTAATTTTTATAGAACATAACAATGCAGCTGGGCTCAAAAATCCCTATATAGCAGCCAATCCTTAGTATTAAAAAAAAATCAATCTTTAAAACACTGCAGTTTAAAAAAATACAATAGAAAATAAGCTGTAACCAATTCTTGTATAGCCGCATTTGGATTCTGCAGCAGTAACTCAGTGTGCTTTAAAGTAGAAACATCATTGCCCTCCTCTCCACTAGCTTGGAGAGATAAAAGTTACATGAAACCTGCATTTTGTATCCAAAGGGAGGTCTAAAAGATTTTCAATGCAATGTCACACAATTTCATGGTGTCTTTAAACTTAACTGATGCCAGTGAAAGCCATCACCTGACTGTAAAGGGCCCGCTTCTCACAACTTGCTTTTTTTTTTTTTTTTTTCCCCCTCACAAAGCAGCTTTCTCAAGATATATGCTCCAGCAATGCTTTTTTTCACTTCACTTTCATTTACTTTTCCAAGGAAAAAATGGCCTTTTTCTACTCATGATAAATAGCAAAGTCTTTTCAACTGGACAGAATAAGATAGGTTCCATAGAATTCATTATTGTCTCAAGGAAATCCTACTGATGGCAAGGGAAGTAATCCTCACACTATAAGTGGTTCAACAATTTGACTAGTTAAATACAGTATTGCTCTAGGATACTTTTTGATATATATTTGTTAAACAAAGGAAAATAGAGTCTAATTGCTGACAATTTATGTGTAATAACTTTTATCATCTCTCAAAGCAACAGACATGACAGAGTCTAGACTGTTTATATTTATTTATTAATAAATGATTTTATTTATTTACTATCTATCATTATCTATTTATGAATAAACAATAATATTTATTAATATTTATTTTGTGATCCTTTGAGAGATAGTAGTTATTGTTTGGCAAAGAGAATATTACTTATTCTTACACTTAATCAGTGCTGTCTTGGAATTTCCTCAGTGGTTGTCAGGAAGCATGAAATTGTATGGAAGAAGAGAAAAACAAAAACCCTTCCAGTTTTTCTACTATGGACTATATCTTTTAAAAATTTCTGTTGTATCCTGCATATATGTTAATTTTTACACTAGGTTTTAAATGTTAAAAATGTACTAAATGAAAAATACAAAATTTGTATAGGTATAGCTTTGAGCACTTTAAAATAAAATTATTGACAATATAAAAAATACGTCAGAAATCAAATAAGGTTTTACATGCATCTCTTGACACCCACTCAGGTATTCAACAATTGTACTACAAAGTAATTATTTAATATTAGACATCCCCAGTGCAAAACTGTATCTATCACAACATATTGATGATCTAATGTCTTCCTCTTGCTTATCTGTCCTTTGTTAATGTGCCCTTGACCTTCATGACTACATCTCTATATCCAACCTCTTCTCTGAACTATAGATTTATAAATTATTTTCTTTCTGAAAACCTCCTCCTGAATGATTAGTAGGTGTATTAGTTTCTCATTGTTGCTGTAACAAATTACCACACATTTACAAGCTTAAAACTTCACAAATTTATTATAATACATTTCTATAGATTAGAACTGTGTCATAGGTGCCCCTGGGGCTAAAATCAAGGTGTCAGTAGGATGGGGTTCCCCTCTGGAGGTGCTATGAGAGAACATATTTGCTTGCCTTTTCCAGCTTCTAGAAGCCACCTGCATTCCTTGCTTTATGGGCTCTCCTCCACTTTTAAAGTCAGCATTATGAAGCTGAGTCCTTCTCACTCTTCCATCTTCCTAGGTCTTCCTCTTCTGCCTCTCTCTCTTATTTTTAAAGAACCTTGTAATTATTCTGGCCCTTCCAGATAAAACAAGCTAATATCCCTATTTCCAAGGTCAGTTGATTACAACCCAAATCTCATTTCCAACCTTAATTTCCCTCTGCTGTGTCAAGAAACATATACATAGGTGTCAGAGATTAGGATGTAGAAGTTTTTAGAGGAGTCATTTTTCTACTACTACACTAAGCCATTAAGATACATACAATTCTCTCCATCCCTCTTAATAGATCAGTTCCTCCCTCTTCATTCTTCATCTGAGTAATTGCTACTTTAAGACCAATACTTAAAAATAATTCCTTGGTTTTTCCTAATCCCTCTCCTCCATATCCAATGCAGCTGCAAACCCTGTAGGCTCTAACACCAAAATTATTCACAATATCTCCTTTCCACGGGGAACATGCCTGGATTATCTTCACTAGAAGGATAATTGTAACCTACGACCAGTCTCCAGTTTTCCGCATAACATCCAAGGTAATGTGTAGCCATAATTCTATTTCCATAACTCATCTGCTAAAAATATTTTATAAGCTTCCATTGCACTTAGAAAAATATACTCAAACTTCATACTTTGCACCTCCACCCCAGGATTTGGTCTATGCTTATCTCTTTCTCTCTTGCTTTTTTCCGAACACAAATTTGCCTTCTTTCCATTCCTCCTTTGTCTTCAATTCTGCAATGTAATTCAGATGCTAACTACCTGGAATTAGTGTGGACTTCTCAGGTTGAGGGCTCACTCTCCACAAGACACTCCTCATTTCAGATACCAACTGCAAACTCTGGGATTCACCAGCCACCCACACAACTGATTAATTAACTACAAATCCAGTGGTTCCCATGGCCTCTCAGATTGGATAATTTGCTACAATGACTCACAGACCTCAGGAAAACACTGCAATTATAAATGCAATTTTATGTTAAAGGAAGCAAATCAAGACCGGCCAAATGAAAAGACACATGGAGTGAGGATGGGAGAGTATTAAACATGGAGCTTCCCTGTCCTCAGGATCATCATTCTTCTGGTATGTCACTGTGTATCCCAAACCAGGAAGCCTCACTCAAGCCTTGTTTTTGTTTGTTTGTTTGTTTTTATTGAGCTTTTATTGGAGTTTCATTACTTAGGCATGATTGATTGACTTATTGACCACTGATTAAGTTCAACCTCCCAATTCTCCTCTCCCAGGAAACCTGATATCATCTGGGTGAAAACCCCAATCCCAATTCTGTAACAAGACAGTTTTTTCTGGAGTGGTTAGACTCCACCTAAATTACCTCATGGTCATAAACTCAGGGGTCACTGTGAATAACACACTCCCAACATGAGAAAATTCAAGGATTTAGAGATTTCCTTGCAGGAATGATTGACAAAAACAAGTCAAATTTTGATTATATGACAAGATCTCTCCATCTTCAATTCTCTGATCTTACTTCTCCACTACCTGAAACATTTGCTCCCTTTTTGTCTGTCTCCTTTGAAAATAACCTCTGAGGATACTTCTTCCCAGAATGGTCTATGTAAGGTTGCCTTCAATACAGACTGTCATTCTTGTTTACATTTTTCTATTTTCCTTAAAGTCTGTATAACTTTCTGAAATTATATTGTTCTTCTTTAGCAACTGTGTCCACAATAGGATGTAAGAACAAAGATGGAAAAGACCTCCTCTTTCTCATTTACCACTGAATTCCTAGGTGTGATGCCTCAAAAACCTCCAGTCACATTTGTTTAAAGAATTAAATATCTACCTGACATATCTGACAGGGATAGGACATTTTCAAATAAATGATAAATTAAAAATTTATTATATTTATGAAATTTATGATAAATTGAAATTTATCAAGTAAATGATAAATTTTCCAATTTTATAGTTTAGCTGGCAACACTCATTTTCCTAAGACTCATAATCCATAACATTATTACTCAATATTGGACTGTCTACTCTTATTTGTTATTCTAACATCCTTTTCTGTCTGATAGGATTGTATCCTTATTGTTGGCTTCTGAAGGCTACAGACCTCATCTTATGTTGTGTCCAACATATCATTCTGCAAATAGCTATACATTTTAAGTAGATTTTGCACATTAAAATTCCAATTACTAAAAGTAACTTATTTAAAATATTTATATATGTATAAATTATATTATATTATATATAATATATATATTATATTATATATTTTTATTTATTTATTTGACAGACAAAGATCACAAGTAGGTGGAGAGACAGGCGGCGGTTTGGGGGGGGGGGGGGAAGCAGACTCCTCACCTAGCAGGGAGCCTGATGCAGGGCCTGATCCCAGGACCCTGAAATAATGACCCAAGCCAAAGGCAGAGGCTTTAACCCACCAAGCCACCCAGGTGCCTATATATATATATATATATATATATTTTTTTTTTAAGATTTTATTTATTTATAGGGAGAGGGGGAACACAAGCAGGGGCAGTGGGAGAGGGAGAAACAGGCTTCCTGCTGAGCAGGGAGCCATTTGCAGGGATTGATCCTAGGACCCTGGGATCATGACCTGAGCCAAAGGCAGATACTTAGTAACTGAGCCACCCAGGTGCCCCTAAAATATTTTTATATTTTTAAAAATCATTTAAAAGAAAGGATTTTTTATGATTGAAAGGTGACATACATTTCATGATATACAATGACATTTAGCTTTATCCTCATTGATAATTTATTTCAGTTTAATTTTATGCTTTTTTCATATATTCACAAATTTCTATAAGGAACTTATGTTATAATTTGAGATTGATAACACAGTTCATGATACAAAAGGAAAACTCTAAACTCTGGAATTAAATGTGAAAGATGGGAGTAAGCTTCAGAGTTCCTGGTTTTCCTTTGGTCAAATAATGCAAGGACTCCCAGGAATATAATTTGAGTAATAAAGGTTATTTGATTGTATTTCTATTCATGGGATGGAAGGAAGATTGCAAAATACTAGTTATTGACTTTTCCATGTTCCCTTTGGCAAAAAGATGAGTTTAATCTTCTTATCCTGACAGCATAAAATGCCACAACAGTTTGTTTACAACTTCTCTCCAGTCACACCTGGCCAAACTACAATCCCTCAATTTTTTTTCTACCATAAAGCATGTCCTATTTCACAAATGTGTTGTCACTCTTTCATGACTTTATACCTTTCCATACTCTTTTTTCTGCTTGGAATAGCTCTTTCCATTTATTTTCTGGAACACTCCATCTACTTATTCATTGAACTTAAAGTTTACTATCACTGTAATACCCTCCTCATTAACTAAGTTTTATTTTTTTTCCTTTTATCTTCAGAGCTGTTTAGAATCAGTTATAGCTCTTATACCATATTGTCTTTATGTACAGATCATGAAGACCGATCTCTGGGCTCAGAAAACTATAGCCAGTGGGCCAAATTCAGGTACCCACCCATTTCCATAAATAAAGATTTATTGGAACATAAAAGCTATTTGTTTAGATACTTTACACTAGAGGTAGAGTAGAGTAGTTAACACAGAGACCTTATGGCTTATAAAGCCTAAAATATTATCTGCCCCTTTACCAAAAAAAAGAATGCCTAATAATTCTCATATATATATATATATATATATATATATATATACACACATATATATATATATATATATATATATATATACATATATATATATATACATATAGACTTGTGGGAGTCAATGCCTCTATCCACTACCTTAGGTGATTCATGTAGTGGAAATCTTGTATCATATATATATAGAGAGAGAGAGAGAAAGCTAGCTCATGATTCATTGTTTTTGTCTGAACAGTACTCTTTCTCTATTTTTTTTTCTGGAAATAATTCTCATCTTCTTTTAGAATAATGCCCCTTTCTAATTTCCAAAAGAGGCCATGTCCACAATAATTTGTCCAAAGGGTAGAAACACCACCTAAGCTAGCTCAGCCAGACTCTTGATATGAGGTAATTAGCATTGGAGGTGGTAAATTAACGCTTTCCTCCCCAGTTTTGTGTGTGTGCATGTGTGTGGATATCTGTATATATGTGTGTATATCCATATATATACATGTCTCATATATATATGTCTCATACGTGTTTTGTGTCTGTGCGTGTGTGTATATCCATATGTATGCATATCCATATGTATGCATGTCTCATATATACATGTCTCATGCATATATATATATATGCATGCGTGTTACTCACACACACACATATACATATATAATGTACAACGTACATAAAGTTTAGGTTTAAAAATATTTCCTATTCACTTATTGTCAGTTTAAAAGTTAGAAAATTTTCATTTTCAGTTTTTAAAGACAAAGATCATGTTTTACATACCAAGATTCCCAAGACCTAAGAGGAAAACTAAAAATAGTAAGCTTACTGTTTGCTTCTCCTGTTTTATCTACTTCTTCTCTTTCCAACTCTTATATAACATGCTTTTAAAAAAATCCTTCAGTGAATGTGATCATAACACATACGTGAAAAATGTTTTATTAAAATAGGAAAATTTAAGGAGCACCTAGGTGGCTCACTAGGTTAGGTGTCTCCCTTTGCTCAAGTTATGATCTCAGGGTCCTGAGATCAAGCCCCATGTCAGGCTTCTTGTTCAGTGGGGAACCTGATTTTCTCTCTCCCTTTGCCCCTCTCCCCACCATGTTCTCTGTCTCTCACAAACAAATCAATCAATAAATAATAAAATCTTTAAAAATAATGAAAATTTAAATTATGTGTAAGGAATAAAGTAGCAAAAACAACAAACATACAGTAAAATTATGGTGTGACTATGTAAACAAGTCTGTGTGCATTGCTTGGAAGACAAAATAAAACAAATACACAAATAGATTGCTACAAAGTTTTATTATTTTATTAAAGGATGCCTAATAATTCTCAACAGAATCAAAAATTTTAGTAGGTTGAATTTTACTTAAATTGATTCTGGGGAATCCCAGTAATCTCTTAGGGAGTTTTATTCAAAGATCTTGTGTCTGTTTTAGGACACTTAGTCTGTGTAAGTTAAACATCCAGGTGTTTTCAGCTTTCTTCTGTTCTTGCTGAGGTGACACATCCTCTGACATATTTTGATACAAGATTTCCACTACATGAATCACCTAAGGTAGTGGATGGAGGCATTGACTCCCACAAGTCTGTACTTGCGCTCAGGTAGAAGAACTGCTCAAATACTCAAATCCTCTTCCTAGAACCCCGATCCTAGGACATTGAGCCATATAACCATGCATCTGTTGAACATTCTGAAATTATCTTTCAAATTTTGTCTTATTCTATTAAGAAAATTTTTATTAAACCAGAGTCTGAGTCTCATACTTTAAGAAATATGATTCTAATCTGAAAAGTGAGAGTGAAGTACAGTTTGGCTGGAGGAACTAAGATTTAACACAGTATCTTATAAAGTCTCAGTAGGCTGAAATTATCAAAGATTTTATGAAGGGCATAGGACTTCAGGCATTACCTAAAGAAAATGTAGTAATTTCATTTGTTTGTAAAATAGGTAAGGCGATACAACAGGATTAGCATGAATAAAGACATTAATGGGGTTTAAAAGCCAACCTGACTGAAGTTGTAACTACAACTAACAAACCAATAGGTAAAATAACTCCTTGTAATAATAATAATCTAAAACCAGAAATAATTAGGTCACTTATTCATTAATCTATTATTTTAGGCTTCACAGAAATAGTCCCTGACAGAGGGGTTCAGATATTTGTTTGTTTACCTATTTAAAGATTTTTGTTATTTATTTGAGAGGGGTGGAGCACAAGCAGGATGGGCAGAAGTAGAGGGAGAGAGAGAATCTCAAACAGACTCCATGCTGAGCATGGACCCCCCAACTCAGGACTAGATCCCAGGACCTGAGATCATGTCCTGAGCCAAAACCAATAGTTGGATGCTTAACCGACTCTGCCAGCCATGCACCACTCAGGTGTTTATTTAGAAAAGAAATAATGGTAGGGAAGTGGGGTAAAGAAATGGGGAGAAGAAGGTAGCTTATCAAGCCAATATCTACTGTGGGTGACAGGAGTTTAATCTCCTAGGAATTCTCTGGGAACCAGTGTGGGATGTAATCCTGAGAATTATCCCAACTGAGAGGTGAGGACACTGAGGTTTTTATACAAATACTCCAGTAAGTGACTGGTTATGTGTTTCCATCAAGGTCATAATCTTCCAGCACTTCTGTCCTGCTGTGTGGGTGGACAAAAGATGTAGGTATACTGAAATGGAAGCATGAGGGATGGGCACAAGGTGGACAGTGTCTCCTATGAATCAAGCATTATGCTAAGGTTACTCCACCTTATACTCATGAGGTAATATTTACATTCTCATTTTACATCTGTGAAAACCAGAGCCATTAGGGAATTTAAAAAAATCTGGTTGCCAAGGTAACAAGTAGTAAAGCTAATTATTTAGAATACAAATTTCTCTGATTCCAAACACTGTTCACTAAATCCATGCAGTATATTGCCTCTGGAGCAATAGATCTTCATGTCTGTATCAATCATGTGTAATTCCCATTTTCGCATTTGTTAGATGAATTTGATTTAATAAAAAAATAATTGTTTGGAGGTGCATGGCAAGAACTCCAGTTTAAGTTATGGGTATTGTTAAATCTTAAATTTCTTCGGTGGACTATCTCATTTACTTCTAAACCTCTACTACATAAATTCAATTTTTCTATGAGGTTTGTTTACACATTTTGTTTTAATGTGATTGATATGCATAAGAAATAATTTGAATATAACTCAAATTTGCATTTACTTATGCGCAATTCCCTCTGACATAAATATTTGATGAATACAGAGAACCATGTTCAATTGAACAAAGCCAAGTAAGAATACACAAAACACACACACGCATTTGTGTTCATGCACACACACACACACAAATAATACCTCAAACACTTAATGCTGTCTTAGTTAGCTACATGTGAGCTGTAACTATCCACATCTGGTATTACAAACTCCCCTCCAATTACGGATAACCATTCTTCAAATACTCCAAAATAATCGACACACAGCAGTTGACGATGCTTCCAATCCCCACCTCCACAAGCAAACTTCAGGTATTTTTCAACATAAAGTTCCATATTTATTGTGGCATTTATTTAGTTCCTAACTATTTGACATATGTGTAACTGCTACTATTTTTCTTGCTTTCCAACTTTTTAATAAGTGGGTCTCTGATAAAATTCTGAAGTGTAGCCTTAACCACTTTTTCCCCAGTAGGCCTGTGATTATTGTATGTGTGGTTTTGCAGTGTGGTTATTATTAGGAAAGCATTATGTCCCATTAAAACAGAACTGATCATATTTATTTTTTTAAAGAGTTTATTGTATTTATATCTGTTGGGGGAGGTGCAGAAGGAAAGGGAGTGAGACAATCCTCATGCAGACTCTGTGCTGAATGTGGAGCCTGACTCTGGGCTCAATCCCTGGATCTTGAGATCATGACCCAAGCTGAAACCAACTGTCGGCTACTAAACTGACTTAGCCACCCAGGTGCCTGGACTGACTGTATTTCTAAATATATTGTCTATATTCAGTACTTCTCATCTCACTCCCTATATTTCACATTTTAGTTAATGCCACCATTAGGCTAAAAATCTTAATTATACTTGAGATACACCTTATTGTATATCAATGCCATTAGAGAAATTATTCTAAAATTTGGCCCCATATCTTGATCATTATTAGTTTCTCTCCATCAGTGCTGTATTTATGTTTTTCTGGTAGAAAGACTTCTTATTGTTCTGACTGACTTCAGTATGCAGTCTAATTTTTTATTTAAATTTGCAATTTAATTTTCCAGTAGTTGTCTCCAAATGCCTTGAATCATACAACTATATAATCACTATTTTTTAAAATATTTTATTTATTTATTTGACAGACAGAGATCACAAGTAGGCAGAGAGGTAGGCAGAGAGAGAGAGGAGAAAGCAGGCTCCCCGCTGAGCAGAGAGCCTGATGTGGGGCTCCATCCCAGGACTCTGGGATCATGACCTGAGCTGAAGGCAGAGGCTTTAACCTACTGATCCACCCAGGGGCCCCTATAATCGCTATTTTTAAATGAAATACACATACTATATACATATGTGTATACATATATGTGCACATATATATGTAATTTATATTTGTGTACCACTGTGGAAATAGTGTTATATTGAAAAGCTAAGTGTAAGTTAATTGAAAGAAATAGATGAAATAAGCAGTAATTTCAAATAAAATTTATTTAATTTTATATAGGATCAAAACCACAGTAATGAATACACCATTTAATTTTATATGAAAATTCTGGTTTAATTCAGTATGATATGATAATTCTAATATTTGAATCTAAATTTATCTTACATCATACTTGGTTTTAATAACTGTTGTAGATGAGAAGAACATCAAAATATATTGATCCAAGTGGAATAAGTGTCTCATTGGCTTCATTATAATAATTCATTGTAAATTCTACTCACCAGCTGTCGAAAATTTTATTAGGAATATTTTGAAAGTAAACTCACAAAATACTGTCTCCCTGATGTTACTCAATTGTTCCTTAAGAACTAATCATAATGTGCTGCATTTCAACAATTTTAGCAGACAGGTTTAAGTTTCATTGAAATTTTTCATACCAAACAAAAGAAATTAGAACCTTCTATACCAATTGTTTCTGTAGTCGCTCATCATGGAATTTTCTTGTGGATGACACATTCATGTTATTTTTGGTATCAAAATTCGTGTGTGATTGATAGAGAAATACAAATAGAAGAAAATAATACAAGTTGCTTTAGGTAAAAAAACACAGAAACTAGCCGTCAGATCAGAGCACCCACAGTCTGAGAGACGGTTGTTGGTGGCCCCTCAAGGGACTCCAATGACACAAATTCTCCTGACAAAGAATAGTTCCGGTTTTTCTTGAAGTTTAGCAATAATTTCTTTTTGTCCTTTTATCTCCTTTCCCCACTGTTCCAGAGAATCTGGTCCCGTCCTTTCCTCATCAAGCACAAATAACTAGAAACAGTATTAAATATCCCTACATTTTTCTTTCATGAAAAATGAATTAAATTAAAGCTAATTTCCCAGCATCCCATAAGCAGGCTGAAACTTTATGCTGTGTCGAGGTCTCTTTAAGCTGGTCGAAACTTGACCAACCATCTGTTTTCAAAATGTTCTACAAAATTCTCCTGAAAATCAGTTCCTTTTACCTTAAAACTAAAATATGTGCATTTATTGTTTCAAAATTATCCAATTGTGGTATTTTTTTACTTTTCCTTTCATCCTAGAAAAGCTAACTGATTTGGAGCATATTTTTTTTGCAAAATATGACACTTAGAGTTAGGTTTGTCCAATCTTTTGAATGCCCTGTGATGATGTCCTTCAGCACTTTGTGCACTTTGCTGCATTAACTAGGTTATGAATAATTCATTGAAAAAAATTCACATAGTGTTCTATTGCTCACTCTCTGAAGATATTCCATAACCTTTTTTTTTCAAGTTGAAGAAACCACTTCATCAATGGTTATCCAGGCATAGCTTTTAGCCAAGCATTGGTTTTTGTTAAAGAAGCCTTTACCTGTATTCTTCTCCATGACTTCTTTGCTTTAATAAGTCATTAAAAAGCCATCTTAGAATATTTTATTGCAGTAAGTGAATCCAGAAAATACCATAAACCAAAATATTCTAGCAATATCTGAATGTACTGCAACCAGGTAGCAAATCTTTCATATTGTAGTTTACCCTACCAATTGACTCTTCATATCCTCTGCGATGTTTTCTATGCATCCTCCAGGAGCATTTGCTGACAAAGAAATGCACTTCAGCCTGTCATCATATTTTTTTTTAATGCAGCCAATTTAATATATTGAGAAAAACAAGTATTTGCAAAGTGACAGATGTTTATCTTTTATCCCTATTAAATAAAAAAAACTAAAAAAAGAAAGATATTCACAATTTTTATCTTTATATTTAATGAAATTTTCTAAGGTATTCAATTTAGTGTGGCAGAGATTGAAATTGAAAGAGAAACTATGCCTGTTTCACTTTGTTTTTATAGTCTGGATCCTTGCTTTTAAATTTCTATACAATCCTAGTTGTTTGGCATTATCATTAGCTACTAGTTCCAATTACTGAGTCATTGTTATACTATCCCCTTTTTCTGGACCCACTTCTTTTTCAGGAGTCATTTTCATAATGGAGCCCCTACATCAGGTCATTCATTAGTTTAAAAAGAGAAGGAAGGAGCCTCTGGCCAATAGAACTAAAGGTGACCCTGTGAACACCTTCCTGGTATTCACAACCTTAAGGAGCAGTGTCTTACTTCCAACCACAAATGCAGCAAATGTGATGTGATGTATATGCTTACATGTGCATAATTACACAAGAATACCACTGTTTTCCTAGAGTCTCTCCTCTCTTCCTCCCTCTCTGGCTGTGAGTAAGCAAGCTGCCACTAATCTTAAAACCACAAGGAACTAAATGCTGCCAAAACCAGGTGATCCAGGTAAGAATGTTTTGTTTTCATAGTCCAAATTACATACAGACCCTATCCTTGATGAGCATTTTGATTGCAGCTTAGTGAGACACTATACAGAGAATACACCTAAGTTATGCCCAGACACTGGCCTGCAGAAACTCAAATAATGAATTTGTGTTTGAAGCCAGTAAATTTGTGATAAAATGCAGACAAATAGATAACTAATACAGCACCTCTGCATTGCCCATCTGTGGTCTTCTCTTTTTAGTGATATCAACTTCTAGAATAGTGGGCCAATGTATATGTACAAGTCACACAAGGCATGGCAACACTTATTTCAAAACAAAACATACTCATTTATTTGCTCTTTCTCTCCACTTCACGAAGGTTCCTAGCCAGTATCTCACTCAAGATTATCTGAAACCCCAGCAAACCTCAGATGTTCCAGTTAGGACTCTGTTTTATGGTTTGCCTCTTTCTCTCTTCTCTCCCTTTTTTTCCCCCTTTCTCTAATGTTTACCTGTTTTGTTTCTTAAATTCCATATATGAGTGAAATCATATGGCATTTGTCTTTCTCTGTCTCATTTCACTTAACATAATACATTCTAGTTCCATCCATGTCATTGCGAATAGCAAGATTTAATTATTTTTTGTGACTGAGTAATATTCAATTGTGTATATATATGCATGCATGTATGTATGTATATACCTCTTCTTTATCCTTTCATCAGTCAATGAATAGTTGAGCTCTTTCTCTAATTGGGCTATTGTTGATAATGCTGCTGTGAACAATGGGGTGCATGGGCCCCTTCAAATCAGTATTCTTATATATTCTAGGTAAATACTAGTACTGCAAATTCTGGGTTGTAGGGTAGTTCTATTTTTAATTTTTTGAGCAATCACCATACTGTTTTCCAGAGTAGCTCTCCCAGTTTATATCACCACCAATAGTGTAAGAGGATGCCACTTTCTCTGCATCCTGACCAACATCTGTTGTTCCTGTGTTGTTAATTTTAGCCATTCTGATAGGTATGATGTGGTATCTCATCAGGCTTTGATTTGCATTTCCCTGATGATGAGAAATATTGAGCATCTTTCCATGTGTCTGTTAACCATCTGGATGTCTTTGGAAAGATACCTATTTATTTCTTCTGTCCATTTCTTAACTGGATTATTTGTTTTTTGGGGTGTTGAGTTTGATAACTTCTTTATAGATTTTAGATACTAATTTTTTATCAGATACACCATTTGAAAATATCTTCTCCCATTCTGAAGGTCACCTTTTAGTTTTGCTGATTGTTTCCTTCATTGTGCAGAAGATTTTTTTTAATTTTTTTAAAATTTATTTTTTATTTATTTTCAGCATAACAGTATTCATTATTTTTTCACCACACCCAGTGCTCCATGCAATACGTGCCCTTTATAATACCCCAACTTCCCACTTCCCACTCCCCAACTTCCCACTCCCACACCACTTCAAACCCCTCAGATTGTTTTTTAGAGTCCATAGTCTCTCATGGTTCACCTCCCCTTCCACTTTCCCCCAACTCTCTTCTCCTCTCTAACACCCCTTGTCCTCCATGATATTTGTTATGCTCCACAAATAAGTGAAACCATATGATAATTGACTCTCTCTGCTTGACTTATTCCACTCAGCATAATCTCTTCCAGTCCTGTCCATGTTGATACAAAAGTTGGGTATTCATCCTTTCTGATGGAGGCATAATACTCCATAGTAGTATATATGGACCACATTTTCCTTATCCATTTGTCCATTGAAGGGCATCTTGGTTCTTTCCACAGTTTGGCGACCATGGCCATTGCTGCTATAAACATTGGGGTACAGATGGCCCTTCTTTTCATGACATCTGTATCATTAAAAAGATTATCCACCATGACCAGGTGGGATTCATCCCTGGGCTACAAGGATGGTTCAACATTCGCAAATCAATCAACGTGATAGAACAAAATAATATGAGAAGAGAGAAGAACCACATGGTCTTCTCAATTGATGCAGAAAAAGCATTTGGCAAAATCCAGCATCTGTTCCTGATTAAAACGCTTCAAAGTATAGGGATAGAGGGAACATTCCTGAACTTCATAAAATCTATCTATGAAAGACCCACAGCAAATATCATCCTCAATGGGAAAAAGCTTGCAGCCTTCCCATTGAGATCAGGAACACAACAAGGATGCCCATTCTCACCACTCTTTTTCAACATAGTATTAGAAGTCCTAGCAACAGCAATCAGACAACAAAGAGAAATAAAAGGTATCCAAATAGGCAATGAAGTCAAACTCTCTCTCTTCACAGATGACATGATTCTTTATATGGAAAACCCAAAAGACTCTACCCCCAAACTACTAGAACTCATAGAGCAATTCAGCAACATGGAAGGATACAAAGTCAATGTACAGAAATCAGTGGCTTTCTTATACACTAACAATGAAAATACAGAAAGGGAAATTAGAAAATCGATTCCATTTACTATAGCACCAAGAACCATAAGATACCTGCAAATAAACCTAACCAAAGAGGTAAAGGACCTGTACTCGAGGAACTACAGAACACTCATGAAAGAAATTGAAGAAGACACAAAAAGATGGAAGACCATTCCATGCTCTTGGATCGGAAGAATAAATATTGTTAAAATGTCTATACTGCCTAGAGCAATCTATACTTTTAATGCCATTCCGATCAAAATTCCACCGGTATTCTTCAAAGAGCTGGAGCAAATAATCCAAAAATTTGTATGGAATCAGAAGAGACCCCGAATCGCTAAGGAAATGTTGAAAAACAAAAATAAAACTGGCGGCATCACGTTACCTGATTTCAAGCTTTATTACAAAGCTGTGATCACCAAGACAGCATGGTACTGGCATAAAAACGGACACATAGACCAGTGAAACAGAGTAGAGAGCCCAGATATGGACCCTCAACTCTATGGTCTATTAATCTTTGACAAAACAGCAAAAAAGATACAGTGGAAAAAAGACAGTCTCTTCAATAAATGGTGCTGGGAAAACTGGGCAGCTATATGTAGAAGAATGAAACTCGACAATTCTCTTACAGCGTACACAAAGATAAACTCAAAATGGATAAAAGACCTCAACGTGAGTCAAGAATCCATCAGAATCCTAGTGGAGAACATAGGCAGTAATCTCTTTGATATCAGCCACAGAAACTTCTTTCAAGATATGTCTCCAAAGGCAAAGGAAACAAAAGCAAAAATAAACTTTTGGGACTTCATCAAAATCAAAAGCAGTGCAGAAGCTTTTTATTTTGATGAAGAATCAATAGTTCATTTCTGCTTTTGTTTCCCTTGCCTCCAGAGTCATGTCTAGTAAGAAGTTCATAGAGGTCAGAGAGGTTGTTGCCTGTTTTTTCCTCTAGGATTTTGATGGTTTCCTGTCTAAAATTTATGTCTTTCATCCACGTTGAAACTATTTTTTCTGTATGGTGTGAGAAAGTGGTCAAGTTTCATTCTTCTACATGTTGTTGACAGGTTTTCCATCACCATTTGTTGAAAAGATTGCCCTTTTTTCCCATTGGATATTCTTTCATATGTTAGTTGACCAGATATTTGTGGGTCCATTTCTTGGTTTTCTAATCTGTTCTATTGATCTGTTTATTTTGGTGCCAATACAGTGCTGTCTTGAGGACTACAGCTTTATAATATAGCTTGAAATCCTGAACTGTAATGCCTCCAGCTTTGGCTTCCTTTTTCAATATTGTTTTAGCTCTTTGGGGTCTTTTCTTGTTCCATACAAATTTTGGGATTGTCTGTTCTAACTCTGATGAATGTTGGTTGTATTTTTGTTAGGGATTGCATTAAATCTATAGATTGCATTGGGTTGCACATTTTAGCAATATTTATTCTTCTATTCATTGGGCATCTCTTTGTGTCATCTTCATTTTATTTCATAAATGTCCTCTAGTTTTCAAAATACAGATTTTTCACCTCTTTGTTTAGGTTTATTCTAGGTGTCTTTTCGTTTTGGATCAATTGTAAATGGGATTAAGTCCTTGATCTCTTTCTGTCTCTTCATTTTTGGTGTGTAGAAATACAACAGATCTCTGTATGTTGATATTGTATCTTGTGCTTTTACTGAATTAATATATCAGCTTTAGCCTTTTTTTTGGTGGAGTCTTTTGGGTTTTCTACATACAGTATCATATCATCTGGGAATAGTGAAAGTTTGACTTCTTCCTTACCTATGATTTAAATGCTTTTTATTTCTTTTTGTTGTCTGAGTTCCAAGGCTAGGACTTCCAGTATTATGCTAAATAACAATAATGGTGAGAGTGGATCTGTCTTTTTCCTGACCATAGAGGAAAAGTTCTCAGTTTTTCCCCATTGAGGATGATATTCACCATGGGTCTTTCATATATGGCTTTTATGGTGTGGAGGTATGTTCCTTCTATCCCTGTTTTGATGAGGGTTTTTTTTTTTTTCTTCAATCAAGAATGGTTGCTATACTTTGTCAAATCCTTTTTCTGCATCTATTGATGAGACTTTTGATTTCTAACTCAAGTTCTTTGCTGGTTATGGGTCTGTTCAAATTTTCTATTTCTTCTTGTTTCAGTTTTTGTAGGTTTCATATTTGAGATTTTTCTTACTTCTTGAGATAGATCTGTATTGCTATATACTTCTCTCTTATGACCACTTTTGCTGCATATTAAAGATTTTCATTTGTTTCCATGTAAATTTTTATTTATTCTGTAATTTCCTGGTTAACCCATTCATTCTTTAATAGGATGTTCTTTGGGCGCCTGGGTGGCTCAGTGGGTTAAGCCGCTGCCTTCGGCTCAGGTCATGATCTCAGGGTCCTGGGATCGAGTCCCGCATTGGGCTCTCTGCTCAGCAGGGGCCTGCTTCCCTCTCTCTCTCTCTGCCTGCCTCTCCATCTACTTGTGATTTCTCTCTGTCAAATAAATAAATAAAATCTTTAAAAAAAAAAAATAGGATGTTCTTTAACCTCCATGTATTTGTGGTCTTTCCAGATTTTTTCTTGTGGTGGACTTCAAGCCTCATTGTGCTGTAGTCAGAAAATATGCATGATATGCTGTCAATAGTGTTGGTTGAGGCCTGGTATGGGACCCAGTATGTGATCTTTTCTGGAGAATGTTCCATGTGCACTTGAAAAGAATGTGCTTTTGCTGCTTCAGGATGAAATGTTTTGAATATATTTGTTAAGTCCATCTGTCATTCAAAGCCATTGTTTCATTGATTTTCTGCTTAGATGATCTGTCCATTGCTGTAAGTGGGGTGTTAATGTCCCCTACTATTATTGTATTATTATGAGTAAATTTCTTTACATCTATGTTTGTTGTTAATTGTTTTGTATATTTGGGTGCTCCCAAGTTGAGGACATAAAGATTTACAATTATTAAATCTTCTTGTTAGATAGACACCTTTACTATGATATAGTGCAGGATTTAAGTTATTTTAATTATTATTTGTTTGAATATGAGAGGTGGCTTGGTATACTGTCTAGTCTTTTTGCTCCTTTGTGATGACTTATGTTAATTGGTTTTTGTCCAGGTATATACAAAATACAATATCCTTTTCAGATTACCTTATTACAAATGACTGTGGAAAACACTGAGTGACTAAAAAATATACACCCCAATTCATCACATTTTTCTTACCACTTCATTGAGTAAACTCTAAATGCTTGACCTAACCACATCAGGTTTGCTATCCCTGACATTAATGTCACCTAAATTTCTTCATATCTTCCAAGAATTTGAATGTATAAAATGTCAAAGAAACTACATCTCTACCTTATCAGTGGAAGAGAGAATAGAAGAAAATCAATGTGGGAAGTGATATTGGTTTTAAATGATTGGAGTTTAATTTCTCATGTTTTATAAAATCTTATGATTATGTGAATATGTTATTAGCTCCCACAGTGTCTTGGAAAGTCCCATGCAAGTGAGTTTCTCTGATTTAATATTCATTATATTTCTATGGTGTATCTCTTTTTGCATATCTCTCCATTATGAAAATCACTATTCTATAATACTGACATAATTTTTTATTCTAAAAATTAAAACAAAATTAAATTTTCTTCAATCCATAATTCTATAAACTTTTCAATACTCAAGATCTAAATTGCTTAAGAAAACATACAACACCTTTGACAATCTGTCCTCAGTTTTTATCTCCAATCTGATTTTCACAAGTCTCCTCTATCTCTTTATGTATTGCATTTACACCACAGTCACTTAAAACCTGTGCTTGTCCTATCGTCATTTCACTGAGCTTTCATCAAGATTATTCTTTCTGCCTGAACTGGCCTCTCTACTCTTTCCCCATCCAAAATGAAGACCTGTCTACAGTTGAAGTAGATGGAGTAGGAACAATCTAATAGCTGACATGTACAGTGCATCTATGTGCCAGATGATTTTAATTACTTTGCATGTATTTTTAAATAAAAAACTCACAATATTGCTGTGTATATATTATATATTTCATAAATGAGGAAATTGGTTAAATAACTTGCTCAGTCACAAGGCTGATGGGTGGCTGAGACCAACAATAAGATGCTGTGGGCTGTGAGCAATTTTTTTATTTGCCACCTCCCTTACAGCTTAGAATCATCAACCACAGATTGAGTTGATGCATATGCTGCCAATATCTTTATGTCTCTTCTCTATAATTTCATGAGCTAAGAATTTCCTTTATTCATGGAACAAAATATTTTCATTTCTTATTAAATAGATAAATTTCAGTATGTTGACTTATTTGATTTCATAACTCTGTATGGCAGATATTATACTCTATTATAGTGGAAACATTTGATGTTCAAAGAAGTTAATTCACAGAAGTTCATACACCAAACAAACGAAAGGTTGAATCTCAAGATCGAATCCAGTACTTTGGGGCTCAAAATAAATGATCTTTTCATACAACCACAACACCACCACCACAAAAAGTAAAAACAAAAAGTAAGATCTAAATCTAAAATAAAATTGATTTAGGAAAAAATAATATACAAAATAGTTTTGATTTAAAGATTGAGTTGTTGATAACTTATTTCCAATTTAATAATTAATAAAATGTTTTTCACTTTCATATGTAGTTGTATTTTACCTGGATAGCATAAGTAGATTTAGAAGACAAATGAAATATGATGCTACAATGGTACTATAAATTGTGCAGATGCTGTGTATGAAAGATGAAACTTCACATAGCCACAAGTGTACACTCAGATTTGCTGCTAATGCTTGTAATGTATTTGCCCAGTTATTTTGCTGACCCATCTTTCAATAGTCTTGAAATTAAATAATAAGAATAGTCTAATGTGGAGAGAAGTAGAAAGCTGCAGCTGGGGAAAAATATTGGGTTCTTGTGGAAATATACTTACAGAATATTTATAGAAATTTATTTATGGAAATATATTTATCAGCCAAAATATTTTAGCACTGTCCTTGAGTAGAAAATTATTTTGCTTCCTTATAGATATGCTCAAAATATAGTTTACATTTTGAGGAATTGAGTTTTGGTCTCTTGTGGTTCTTCCAAATAGGTATGTTTATAATATTAAACATAAATTCTAATTTCCATATATTTAAACAAAAGAATAAAGTTTTGGAGGACATATTAGTCCATGCATTCTTATTTTAGAGATGTGATAATTAAGGCCTATAGAAATGTCATGACTTTCCCAAAATAACTTCATGACATATGAGGATCTATCATATAAACTACAAATGGGTATAAACTTGGCATGTAATATCATATTTATAATTATATAAAATAGCCAGAGTTATATAAAATTTTACTTTAGCTGTATAAAATTTTACTTTAGTTGTATAAAATTTATGAATGTATAAAAGTGTGAATGTGTCTGGATAGACTTCAAACCCACAATTTGAAATTTTTGAAAAATCACTGTTTGATTTTATTATATAAAATAATATATGTTTGGGAAACTAGTTAATTTCTGATTCCAAGTCTTCTAAACTTCTCAAAATAAAAAAAATCCTAACATTAGTAATTTATAAGTTTCACCCCCAGCAAGTCAAGTATGGGTTTCTGTCAAGGCTTCTGCAACTTAGAAGTGCATGTATGTTAATGAAGTAAAAAAGGGAGTCAAGTTATTGGTAATTTGTCATTTGTTCACACATTTAGCTGCTGTCATGCCCCTTATTACTGTCTTCATAACCCCTCATTTACAAATATCTAACACTTCTACTTCCAGGTTAGACATGAGGATCTTTTGGGAAGTTAAAGGACTGTTGTTTATGCTCTCTCCTCTCTAGATGGTCCATGTAGGAGCCATCCCATAAGCGTTCAACATGCTCCAAAATCCTCAGGATTTCTCTTTTTCTCTAGGGTATGAGAATATTTCTCAAGTTTTGACAGAAATTCCCTCATTACTTTTAGCCACTTCTAGTACTCTGAGGAAAAAAAAAAAAATTCAGCCCTGACAGCTGTCAGTTTGTCCCTGGTCTGGCAATAACAGCTGTGCCATGATGTTCCCTTCATAATATTAATTCCACAGACTGTAATTAACACTATCACTATGAATGTGCTAGAGCAGAGCAAAAACAGGATCACTCCTTAACCATGCCTAAACCCAGACAGAAACAAGAAAAACATATGAACCACAAAAATTACCAAACCTTTTCTTTGCTTTGTTATCCTTAGTGAACTATGTCTCTTTACCAATTCGATCAGCCCGTTTCTTTCTTTTACCTGCATTGAGATATCACTGGAGATTTTAAAATACTGACCAAGGGAGACCTGTGTGGCACAGTTGCTTAAGCATCTGACTCTTGGTTTCAGCTCAGGTCACAATCTCAGGGTCATGATCTCAGGGTCCTGAGATCGAGCTCTTAAGCCCCATGTAGGACTCCATGCTCAGCACAGAGTCTATTTAAGATACTTTCTCCCTATGCTCCTCCCCTCCCACACAAAATAAATAAATCAATCAAAATAAAAGAAAAGAAAATATAAAATAAAATAAAATATTGATCAGGTAACTTTTCCTAAACAAATAAATGTAAGAGCAACATTTCTCTTGAATACTATTGTGGTAACATAAATGTGACTCAATCATCAATTTGAAAATGATTTGGAATTCACATTTATCTTTTTATATTATATAAAGGGAGAAACGCAACTTAATTCCTAAGAACAAATACAGTCTTTTTTTCAACTGTGCAGGACTTCATAAGCAAATAGATAACTAATAATTGCAACTGACAAATACATAAATGATATCATAATAATTCAGAAATCACATAGATTTTTATATTTTTCTTAGAACATCATTACCTTTTTTTTTTTTTTTTTCACAGAATCAACAGCTGAAAGCCAGCTTCTGTCACATAGATCTGGGCTGAAACAGCATTGTATGATATGATCACATAACCACAGCTATCCCTGGGTCAGTTTAACTTGAATTCCACCTTTGTTAAGTGTTTATTTCACAGTGATTTTTTGTGTAAAAGAAACAAACTACTCCACCTGCTCCTTCTAGAGATGTTTCTCTGCTCTCATTTTTCTCACTTGAAGGTGCATTCCTGCCTCATTTCTCTATCAAATTTTAGTCACATTATATTTTTTTAAGATGAGGATTAGGGTATACTTCATTTTTTAGGCATATTACCACATTATTACTTTCATTATGATTTTATTAGTGCTCTGGTTACAATGTTTCTTAAGTTTTAAAGCCTTCCTAAATTGATTATTTTGACAGAAAAGTTTTTTCCCAAAGTACTTTTGAAATAGAGCAGAAAGCCCAATGTTCCTATAATTATAATGAGTCTGATTTTAAAAATTCAGACCAAGAGACATTCTGACACAATCACAAACATGTCCTTAAAACATTTTAACTCCTTTTTAGGAGATACATACTGATTTCAAAACTGATTGTTTCATCAGCAGCAAACAATGAAACTTCAAATGCACTGAATTTACACAAAGTTACCAAATGGCAATTAATGCACTAACCTGAAGCTTTTAAGACAAAAACAAATTTAGAAGCTATAGAGTTTAAAAGCTCTGGAAATTTGATTGTTTCTTTATTTTGTATAATTGTTGTAAGTAGTTGACCCATCATTCTGTAATAATTAAATGATTCTTTTATAAATTATTTGTTCATTTTATAATATTAAGAAAATTTCAGATCACGTTAGAAAAAATATGTGAGAACACAGTTGAAAAGTAATGCATAATGCTGTCACCATGTCAATAGAAGCTTTAAATTCCTTAAAACGCTTATGGTTTTTTAAAATAAAACCAAATGGTGATAAGGTAAAAGTTAATGTTGAATGTTGAATTCATAAATAATGAAACCAAGGAGAAAGAATAACATAATTTCTTTCCAGCAAAGCTTTAAAAATGAATAAAGCAAAACAATAGCATTGAAACTACTGGACCATAGAAAATTATTGGCTATTTCAAGATTCATTTCAAGTCTGTAATAGATTTTGTTGCTCTGCTTTTTTCAGTAATCTATTTATTTCATGCCCAATTTAGAGCAAAGTCAACCACAGAATCCCGTATAAATGTAAGATGAAGTTACTTTTTATCTTGTGATCCACACCAATCTGACACTAGCTAAACCTAGATCGTAATGTAGTGTTGAGCTAATGTGAGCAGAAGTTTTTCTTGTGTCCTACTGAGGAAAATATTATTACTTTATCAACACACCTAGTTATGAATGCAATCTATTTAGCTATTACATTCAGCTATTGCAGATCCATTTTACTTGGCTCAGTTCTGAATATTTTAGTTGGACACACTCTCTTTTTAGTGTGGCACATATAAAAATAGTTTCAATTATGCTATTTGAAGATGAATTGAGAGACCAAAACTGTTAATATATTTCCATCTGAGTTGAGGAGAATATTAAAAAAAGGTGGAGAGTAAGGTAAAATTTAGCCAAATTCTATGTATGTGCATTTAAAAGTATTATATTTTAAATAAGCATAACAGTAAATTCTCTAACATGGAGAGAATTATAGAACACATCAAGTAAGCTGGCATAGGCAAGCAACCCAACTCACTCTTATTAGTGTGCTCCACAATATTCCAGCTTTAGAAAAAGAAAAAAAAATCCATCAATTAATCAATGAATGAGTCAAGCAAATATGAAACGTGTGTGGTTTTTAACTATTAAGAAACCTTGAACCTCACAATAGCTAAGTATAATAAGCAGAGTTTAATGTGAGGGTCTTGGTTTAATTAACAATGGCTCATATAAATTTATTTAGTGGCTAAGAAACACAAAACCTCTCAGAAATCTCTTGGCCTTCTTCAGCTAGGCTAAAAAGTCTATCTTTCTAAAACTTAAGTTACCTTTTTTTTCTTTTGTTTCAACTATATTGAAATTTTTTGTTTACTTTTCATCAGATTGATTTAGCATGGCTTTTTGAGGATATAGTCCTCAGGAATAGACATAGGTATTAGAAATGAAAAAAGCAATAAAGAATTAAACAATTGTGACCTTACATTTTGTCTACAATGTGCATTTTAATGAATTTTAAACTAAAGTCAGTTTATTTCAATGTTATTGGTTATAATTTGTAAGTTTTAAAAATAATATTGGTCTTAAGGTACATACACAAAATATTACCTATCTCTATATACCAAATTTGTACAGCTACACATTATCTACAACCACTTCTAGGCTGAAGAGGCTCTTGGAGAAAAAGAGAATTCTCTCAGGTGAATATAACGTGTTTAGGGGCTGAGCAGGTATTAAAACTCCTGGGCCTTACCAGGTATCTCTCAAAGGTTATTCTTATACTAAAAAAGAAAATTTAGATCCATGGAACTCTTCCCAATCTTTTTTTTTTTAATCCCCCAAAGAATTAGCAAGCAACATATTCATTTCCAACCATAAAAAGCAAATATTAAAATAGAGTAACCTTGAGAATCAAGACAATGTTTACCCTCACCATCCAGTGACCTACTCCCCAGGGGTGAACACAGTTGGTCATTTATTAGTTCTATAATATTTACTTATTTAAAATATAATACTTTTAAATGCACATACATAGAATTTGGCTAAATTTTACCCTACTCTCCACCTTTTAAAAATATTCTCCTCAACTCAGATGAATATATTAACAGTTGTGGTCTCTCACTTCATCTTCAAATAGCATAATTGAAACTATTTTTATATGTGCCACAGACTGCATGTGTGCAGTGATCCCACCTCCCTCCTTTTCATCCTCTTCACCTTCCTAGACCCTCACAGCTATAATTATAATTTTATTTTGTCAAAGTTATAATAGTTGTAAAATATTCCAAGGTTGTTCTTGAAGTTGATTGTAAAAGTTGAAAATCAGTTCATATATACAATGGAATATTACTCAGCCATCAGGAATATTACTCAGTCATCAGAAAGGATGAATACCTACCATTTGCATTGACATGGATAGAACTGGAGGTGATTATGCTAAAAGAAATAAGTAAAGCAGAGAAAAACAATTATCATATGGTTTCACTCATATTGGAATATAAGGAATAGCACAGAAGACTACAGGGGAAGGAAAGTAAAACTGAATGGGAAGTATTCAGAGCAAGAAAAACCATGAGGGACTCTAGACTCCAGGAAACAAACTGAGGGTTACAGAAGGGAGAGGGATGTAAGAATGAGGTAACTGGGTAATGGATGTTAAGGAGGGCACATGTTGTGATGAGTACTAGGTATTATATGCAACTAATGAATTGTTGAGCAATATATCAACTAACGATGTACTCTATGTTGGCTAACTGAACATAATAAAAAGAGATAATCAGTGAATATTACTTATATTACTGTGATATTTAAGTATGCTTTACTTCAGAGACCATCATTCTGTTAGGATTCCTTTGGTCAGTGTCATAACCTCTGATATGTCATTCTCTGGAGAATGTTCTCAAGATGAATCTTGAGTTTTCTCTTGATTATCTAGTTCTCCCAGATTTCAACATCTCTATATTCATTCTCCTTATTTCCTTGAGATGTTCCTTGTGGATCTTACTCTTTGGCCCATTGCATTCAAGCCTGCTCACAGAGGTCATCATATGCAGGATGATTGGGCAGCATGTCATCCTCTGTGACATAGATACTCTTTTTGGTATCTTGCATGATCCTCTGCTTTACTAATTCATTCTACACTATGGGAGTAGAGTTGTGGGATGTTGCAACTGCCAAGAGAAATCAAATGCTTTATTTCCCATTGTTTTGTATAAAGGCAGCTGCTCTAAAACAGAGAGAAAAATATTGATATTTGTGGAGGGAAAAAAGGAAAAATCGTCTAAGCAGCACAAGAAAGTGAAGATTTAATACAGCAAACAAAATGCCTTCCCTAGGTGTAGATGCGACATGTTAATTGGGCTATAATGATTATTAAAGCAAAAGTAAGGACACTAGTCTTGCCAGCAGCTAGCATTAATAACTCACATACATGTGACAGTGAACTTAACTGAGCATTTTCTATTCATCTTCTGTTTACCTAAGTCTTTTCTAGTGGACACATGAAGGGGAACTGTGTCAGCGAAGAATCACACCTTACATTTTTAAAAAAGACAATATGTTATAAGGTCTCCCTTCACATGGTGTCACCAGCTCTCCTCTCCTTACCAATTAAAAAATAATCTCAAAATGTATTAGTTAGGCAAAACTACTCTAACATTCCAGGGCATATCAAAATAGCTTATCTTGTATTCACATGACAGTCCCATGCCTGGTGTGAATGGAAAAGCAAATGTGAGAATATAATTTAAGGCCCACAGGTCCTTCTTCTATATCCTCTGCTGCTTGTTAGGGTCTCATCTTCAAATGTAGTCCATAAGCCAGAGGAAAAAGAGTATGGAGAGAACTATTTGCTTCCTGAAATCCTTGACCTGGAAGAGTTATATATCACTTTCACAAATATCTCCTGGCTAAGATCTAGTTACATGGGCACAATGAACAGCAAAAGGAGATGGCCAGGAAATGTAGATGAGCTCTATGTAGGAAGAGGCGGGTGCTGGTCAGTTAGAGTCTCTACCTCGGAAATTTCCTATGAAGCATTATATAAAAAGGACTGTTCAGCAGCTGAGGGATTGGAAGATGCACTCTTTTAAGCTATATACTCACACTCTTATGTTTGCTCTTTATAGTATTTGGTTCTTAAAAAACAAAGTCTTATTTTAAATTCTAGTAGGCAGCTTTATTTTCCACAACATCTGTTGCATGATTTTCAGTGTACATAAAATTTAAAAAATACCACGGGGGAACATTTGTCTTGTACACTCATCAGGTACACTCTGCAATGAACTGGATAATTTTTTCAATAACATCCTTATTATAGATACAGATTTTTTATCACAAGTTTTTTCTCATAATACTTTATAGAAAGTTAGTAACAAATAAAGTGCATTTCACTAAATGTATTTGTATGGAGACAGGCAGTTGCAGTACAGGTACACTTCTTTTATGGTTTTCCTTAAAAGGTACATGGATTATTTCTTAAAATGAGTAGCAAATTATTCAGACAGTACCTCTCAAAAATAAGTAATTTTATAATAAGTGCAAGGTGAATTAATGTTAAAAATGTATACTCCACCAGGTGTTCATCAACAGGTGAATGAATGAGGAAGATGTGGCATAGATATATAATGGAATACTACTCTACCATATAAAAGAATGGAATTTTTGCTGTTGGCAGCAACATGGACAGAGCTAGAGAGTATACTGCTAAGCTAAACAAGTCAATCACAGAAAGACAAATACCATATGATTTCACTCATATATAGAATTTAAGAAACAAAACAGGTGAACATACTGGAAGGGGGGAAAAAGAGAAAAAAAGAAACAAACCATAAGAAATTCCTAATGATACAGAACAAACTGAGGGTCAATGAAGGGATGTGGGTGGCAGATATGCTAATTAGGTGATGGGCACTTGTTTTAATAAGCACTTGGTGTTATATGTAAGTGATGAATCACTAAATGATACACCCAAAATGAATAGTATACTATATGTTAACAAACTAGAATTTACATAAAAATTTGAAAACAAATAAATATAATAAAATCAAGAAAACTGAAAAAAACACTATAATATAAAAAAGAATGCACTAGGAGAGGAGGAGTCAAGATGGCGGAGAAGTAGCAAGCTGAGACTGCTTCAGCTAGCCGGAGATCAGCTAGATAGCTTATCTAAAGATTGCAAACACCTGAAAATCCATCGGCAGATTGAAGAGAAGAACAGCAATTCTGGAAACAGAAAAACAACCACTTTCTGAAAGGTAGGACCGGCGGAGAAGTGAATCCAAAGCGACGGGAAGATAGACCCCGGAGGGAGGGGCCGGCTCTCGGCAAGCAGCGGAGCAACCGTGCACAAAATCAGGACTTTTAAAAGTCTGTTCCACTGAGGGACATCGTTCCAGAGGCTAAACCGGGGCGAAGCCCACGCGCGGTCAGCGTGGCCTCAGGTCCCGCAGGGTCACAGAAGGATCGGGGGTGTCTGAGTGTCGCAGAGCTTGCGGGTATTGGAACGGGAAAGCCAGCTACAGAGACAGAGCCGACAGTAAGCTCACAGCTCCGTGTTACCTTGAACCGGTCGCAGGCTCGGTGAGCTCGGAGCGCGGCCGGAGGTCAGGCAGACGGGAGTAACTGGGTGCTGTTCTCTGAGGGCGCACTGAGGAGTGGGGCCCTGGGCTCTCGGCTCCTCCAGGCCAGAGACAAGGAGGCCGCCATTTGTATTCCCATCCTCTGGAACTCTACGGAAAGCGCTCAGGGAACAAAAGCTCCTGAAAGCAAACCCGAGCGGATTACTCACCCCGGCCCCGGGTAAGGGCGGTGTAATTCCGCCTGGGGCAAAGACACTTGAGAATCACAACAGGCCCCTCCCCCAGAAGATCAAAAAGAAATCCAGCCGAGACCAAGTTCACCTACCAAGGAGTGCGGTTTCAATACCAAGGAGAGCAGCAGAATTCCAGAGGAGGAGAAAGCCAAGCACGGAACTCATGGCTTTTTTCCTGTGATTTTTTTTTAGTCTTGCAGTTAATTTAATTTTTTCTTTTTCATTTTTTTTTTTTCTCGCCTTCGGGTAAAATTTTTTTTTAACTGTTACCTTTTTCTTTTTTAACGATTTTTTACTAGTTTATCTAATATATATATTTTTTCTTTTTTACATTTTTCTTAGGTGTTTTCTTTTTTTAAAAATTCTTTTCTTTCTTTTCTTTTTTTTTCTTTTTTCTTTTCTTTTTTTTTTTTTTCTTTCTTCCTTTTTGAACCTCTTTTTATCCCCTTTCTCCCCACTCACGATTTTGGATCTCTTCTAATTTGGTTAAGGCATATTTTCCTGGGGTTGTTGCCACCCTTTTAGTATTTTACTTGCCCCTTCATTTACTCTTCTCTGGACAAAATGACAAGACGTAAAAATTCAACACAAAAAAAAGAACAAGAGGCAGTACCGAAGGCTAGGGACCTAATCAATACAGACATCGGTAATATGTCAGATCTAGAGTTCAGAATGACAATTCTCAAGGTTATAGCCGGGCTCGAAAAAGGCATGGAAGATATTAGAGAAACCCTCTCGAGAGATATAAAAGCCCTTTCTGGAGAAATAAAAGAACTAAAATCTAACCAAGTTGAAATCAAAAAAGCTATTAATGAGGTGCAATCAAAAACGGAGGCTCTAACTGCTAGGATAAATGAGGCAGAAGAAAGAATTAGTGATATAGAAGACCAAATGACAGAGAATAAAGAAGCTGAGCAAAAGAGGGACAAACAGCTACTGGACCACGAGGGGAGAATTCAAGAGATAAGTGACACCATAAGATGAAACAACATTAGAATAATTGGGATTCCAGAAGAAGAAGAAAGTGAGAGGGGAGAAGAAGGTATACTGGAGAGAATTATTAGGGAGAATTTCGCCAATATGGCAAAGGGAACGAGCATCAAAATTCAGGAGGTTCAGAGAACGCCCCTCAAAATCAATAAGAATAGGCCCACACCCCGTCACCTAATAGTAAAATTTAAAAATCTCAATGACAAAGAGAAAATCCTGAAAGCAGCCCGGGAAAAGAAGTCTATAGCATACAATGGTAAAAATATTCGATTGGCAGCTGACTTATCCACAGACACCTGGCAGGCCAGAAAGAGCTGGCATGATATTTTCAGAGCACTAAATGAGAAAAACATGCAGCCAAGAATACTATATCCAGCTAGGCTATCATTGAAAATAGAAGGAGAGATTAAAAGCTTCCAGGACAAACAACAACTGAAAGAATTTGCAAAAACCAAACCAGCTCTACAGGAAATATTGAGAGGGGTCCTCTAAGCAAAGAGAGAGCCTACAAGTGGTAGATCAGAAAGGAACAGAGACCATATACAGTAACAGTCACCTTACAGGCAATACAATGGCACTAAATTCATATCTCTCAATAGTTACCCTGAATGTGAATGGGCTAAATGCCCCTGTCAAAAGACACAGGGTATCAGAATGGATAAAAAAACAAAACCCATCTATATGTTGCCTCCAAGAAACACATTTTAAGCCCGAAGACACCTCCAGATTTAAAGTGAGGGGGTGGAAAAGAATTTACCATGCTAATGGATATCAGAAGAGGCAGGAGTGGCAATCCTTATATCAGATCAATTAGATTTTAAGCCAAAGACTATAATAAGAGATGAGGAAGGACACTATATCATACTCAAAGGGTCTGTCCAACAAGAAGATTTAACAATTTTAAATATCTATGCCCCCAATGTGGGAGCAGCCAACTATATAAACCAATTAATGGGGCGCCTGGGTGGCTCAGTGGGTTAAGCCGCTGCCTTCGGCTCAGGTCATGATCTCAGGGTCCTGGGATCGAGTCCCGCATCAGGCTCTCTGCTCGGCGGGGAGCCTGCTTCCCTCTCTCTCTCTCTGCCTGCCTCTCTGTCTACTGTGATCTCTCTCTCTGTCAAATAAATAAATAAAATCTTTAAAAAAAAATAAACAATTAATAACAAAATAAAAAAAAAACACATCAACAATAATACAATAATAGTAGGGGACTTTAACACTCCCCTCACTGAAATGGACAGGTCATCCAAGCAAAAGATCAGCAAGGAAATAAAGGCCTTAAATGACACACTGGACCAGATGGACATCACAGATATATTCAGAGCATTTCATCCCAAAGCAACAGAATACACATTCTTCTCTAGTGCACATGGAACATTCTCCAGAATAGATCACATCCTCGGTCCTAAATCAGGACTCAACCGGTATCAAAAGATTGGGATCATTCCCTGCATATTTTCAGACCACAATGCTCTAAAGCTAGAACTCAACCACAAAAGGAAGTTTGGAAAGAACCCAAATACATGGAGACTAAACAGTATCCTTCTAAAGAATGAATGGGTCAACCGGGAAATTAAAGAAGAATTGAAAAAAATCATGGAAACAAATGATAATGAAAATACAACGGTTCAAAATCTGTGGGACACAACAAAGGCAGTCCTGAGAGGAAAATATATAGCGGTACAAGCCTTTCTCAAGAAACAAGAAAGGTCTCAGGTACACAACCTAACCCTACACCAAAAGGAGCTGGAGCAAGAACAAGAAAGAAACCCTAAGCCCAGCAGGAGAAGAGAAATCATAAAGATCAGAGCAGAAATCAATGAAATAGAAACCAAAAAAACAATAGAACAAATCAACGAAACTAGGAGCTGGTTCTTTGAAAGAATTAATAAAATTGATAAACCCCTGGCCAGACTTATCAAAAAGAAAAGAGAAAGGACCCAAATAAATAAAATCATGAATGAAAGAGGAGAGATCACAACTAACACCAAAGAAATACAAACTATTATAAGAACATACTATGAGCAACTCTACGGCAATAAATTTGACAATCTGGAAGAAATGGATGCATTCCTAGAAACATATAAACTACCACAACTGAACCAGGAAGAAATAGAAAGCCTGAACAGACCCATAACAGTAAGGAGATTGAAACAGTCATTAAAAATCTCCAAACAAACAAAAGCCCAGGGCCAGACGGCTTCCCGGGGGAATTCTACCAAACATTTAAAGAAGAACTAATTCCTATTCTCCTGAAACTGTTCCAAAAAATAGAAATGGAAGGAAAACTTCCAAACTCATTTTATGAGGCCAGCATCACCTTGATCCCCAAACCAGACAAGGATCCCACCAAAAAAGAGAGCTATAGACCGATATCCTTGATGAACACAGATGCGAAAATACTCAACAAAATACTAGCCAATAGGATTCAACAGTACATTAAAAAGATTATTCACCACGACCAAGTGGGATTTATTCCAGGGCTGCAAGGTTGGTTCAACATCCGCAAATCAGTCAATGTGATACAACACATCAATAAAAGAAAGAACAAGAACCATATGATACTCTCAATAGATGCTGAAAAAGCATTTGACAAAGTACAACATCCCTTCCTGATCAAAACTCTTCAAAGTGTAGGGATAGAGGGCACATACCTCAATATCATCAAAGCCATCTATGAAAAACCCACCACAAATATCATTCTCAATGGAGAAAAACTGAAAGCTTTTCCGCTAAGGTCAGGAACACGGCAGGGATGTCCATTATCACCACTGCTATTCAACATCGTACTAGAGGTCCTAGCCTCAGCAATCAGACAACAAAAGGAAATTAAAGGCATCCAAATCGGCAAAGAAGAAGTCAAATTATCACTCTTCGCAGATGATATGATACTATATGTGGAAAATCCAAAAGACTCCACTCCAAAACTGCTAGAACTTATACAGGAATTCAGTAAAGTGTCAGGATATAAAATCAATGCACAGAAATCAGTTGCATTTCTCTACACCAACAGCAAGACAGAAGAAAGAGATATTAAGGAGTCAATCCCATTTACAATTGCATCCAAAACCATAAGATACCTAGGAATAAACCTAACCAAAGAGACACAGAATCTATACTCAGAAAACTATAAAGTACTCATGAAAGAAATTGAGGAAGACAGAAAGAAATGGAAAAATGTTCCATGCTCCTGGATTGGAAGAATAAATATTGTGAAAATGTCTATGCTACCTAAAGCAATCTACACATTGAAGGCAATTCCTATCAAAGTACCATCCATCTTTTTCAAAGAAATGGAACAAATAATGCTAAAATTTATATGGAACCAGAAAAGACCTCGAATAGCCAAAGGGATATTGAAAAAGAAAGCCAACATTGGTGGCATCACAATTCCGGACTTCAAGCTCTATTACAAAGCTGTCATCATCAAGACAGCATGGTACTGGCACAAAAACAGACACATAGATCAATGGAACAGAATAGAGAGCCCAGAAATAGACCCTCAAATCTATGGTCAACTAATCTTCGACAAAGCAGGAAAGAATGTCCAATGGAAAAAAGACAGCCTTTTCAATAAATGGTGCTGGGAAAATTGGACAGCCACATGCAGAAAAATGAAATTGGACCATTTCCTTACACCACACACAAAAATAGACTCAAAATGGATGAAAGACCTCAATGTGCGAAAGGAATCCATCAAAATCCTTGAGGAGAACACGGGCAGCAACCTCTTCGACCTCTGCCGCAGCAACATCTTCCTAGGAACAACGCCAAAGTCAAGGGAAGCAAGGGAAAAAATGAACTACTGGGATTTCATCAAGATCAAAAGCTTTTGCACAGCAAAGGAAACAGTTAACAAAATCAAAAGACAACTGACAGAATGGGAGAAGATATTTGCAAACGACATATTAGATAAAGGACTAGTGTCCAGAATCTATAAAGAACTTAGCAAACTCAACACCCAAAGAACAAATAATCCAATTAAGAAATGGGCAGAGGACATGAACAGACATTTCTGCAAAGAAGACATCCAGATGGCGAACAGACACATGAAAAAGTGCTCCATATCACTCGGCTTCAGGGAAATACAAATCAAAACCACAATGAGATATCACCTCACACCAATCAGAATGGCTAAAATCAACAAGTCAGGAAATGACAGATGTTGGCGAGGATCCGGAGAAAGGGGAACCCTCCTACACTGTTGGTGGGAATGCAAGCTGGTGCAGCCACTCTGGAAAACAGCATGGAGGTTCCTCAAAATGTTGAAAATAGAACTGCCCTATGATCCAGCAATTGCACTATTGGGTATTTACCCTAAAGATACAAATGTAGTGATCAAAGGGGCACATGCACCCGAATGTTTATAGCAGCAATGTCCACAATAGCCAAACTATGGAAAGAACCTAGATGTCCATCAACATATGAATGGATCAAGATAATGTGGTATATATACACAATGGAATACTATGCAGCCATCAAAAGAAATGAAATCTTGCCATTTGCAACAACATGGATGGAACTAGAGCATACCATGCTTAGCGAAATAAGTCAAGCAGAGAAAGACAACTATCATATGATCTCCCTGATATGAGGAAGTGGTGATGCAACATGGAGGCTTAAGTGGGTAGAAGAAGAATAAATGAAACAATATGGGATTGGGAGGGAGACAAACCGTAAGTGACTCTTAATCTCACAAAACAAACTGAGGGTTGCCGGGGGGAGGGGGTTTGGGAGAAGGGGGTGTGATTATGGACATTGGGGAGGGTATGTGATTTGGTGAGTGCTGTGAAGTGTGTAAACCTGGTGATTCACAGACCTGTACCCCTGGGGATAAAAATATATGTTTATAAAAAATAAAAAATTAAAAAAAAAAAAGAATGCTCTAAAAATGACCTGAGCTATGGCCTTTTTCTCTATTGGCAAATAATAAAAGAGCTGCAAATTTAAGTTAGCTTTGTGTAGTGTTGATGCTCCATCAGAATAGTCAGAGGGACCACTAACTTTTGGACAAAAAAAAAAAAAAAAGGATCTTATCCACCTCTGCAGGTAACCTGATAATATGCATTATTTTTCTCAATTCATTGCATTGTTGTCAGTAAAAGAGCTATATAATTACAAGAGGCCTAGATTTTTTTTTTTTTGCTATTATTCATGAAGAAAAAGCAAACTCTCAATTTGTATGGCACAAGATCAATATATTTTTATAACATGAATGCTTTGATCTTTGATCTATGTCTATCATTAAATGTGTACTTATTTCAGGCTTTTCTGTGAAATATACAGTTCACCTGAATCTGACCTGAGGGTTGCCGTCGACTGCAGGTGAATTTTGTGTCTAAGAGAGAGGGATGTGGTGGACCTAAGCTTATCAGTCTATTTTAGGCATCCAAACAAAGAACTATTGGCAGAATGTGCCAATTAGCAGTGAGAATTGAAGTATATAGGTGATGTTTGAGGAAAAAGGCTAAAAAAAACACACTAACAACACTTACATAAAAATCATGGTTGAACAGAAATTTGAACACAATGAAATCAGTCAATTTATAATAAGGGGAGAATGAAACTAATGTGAAGATAAAAAAGAAACGCCATGTGAAAGAACAAGGGCCCTAACCTTACAAGCCTGATGATAAGTGGCAGTGAATGCTGAGCCTCTAATAAGGGTTCTATTACATGCCCAGAACAAGCTGTGAATCCAAACCTCTGTCCTTCCAAGTGGACCGGAATCTCCATAACAATCTGAAGAGCTGCTCATCTAGGTCACCACTAGAGTCTTCTAAACATTCTCTTGTGCTCTAAACTACCCAGGTAATGTCTTGACTATTATTCTAGGAAATGTTATGGCCAGATAAGCTACCAGACTTTATAGTCCTAGTATCTATGCTGATTCCTTATGGTGGGGTCTTCTTTTATTGTATATCTTCTCCTACACTTTCATCCCTATACTGTCCAGTAATGTCTTTTGTGTTGCCCAAAACCCATTCTCATAAACACCCACATAGTTTCACTACATAGTTTGGAACCACTGATCCGTAGAAAATACTTTCTCATTCCTGAGTTCTTTCATCTTTCTGGTGTAACTGAGACTAGGCATGTTGCTTTCATTGCTGCCCTCCTTTTAAGGTGAGAACAGAGTCCTGTTGATATGTCACTGCTGGGCCTCTCCTCTCCTCTTATACGATAGCCTGGACCCATTGAGGGTTAGTCCACTCAGCCACACAGCTATAGTAATCTTTTGTAAACTTAGCTTTCTCGTTATTGCTTTGGGAGTAGAGCTTATGCCTTCCTCCCTTTTTCAGACTTGCCATTAGGCTTGCTGATTTAAATCCATGAATATCAAACAATACTCTGCCTCTTTTTTCCTTGACATACTTCTATCCTCAGAGTCTCCTTGAATGTCCCTTCTCAATGATACTTTCAGTTTCTTTTAATAACATCGAGATCCTTCAAGTTCAAACATGTCATATTTTAGTTCCTTTTTCTCCTTCAATTACTGCTGCTGTTAACTGTAACTCTTCCTTAATTTGGAAATCTCCTATCTGTGACCCCTTAATTTTCCATTTTTTTTTCTCTTGTTTTTGGTTTTGTTGCTGTTGTCCAAACAACTGCTTACTAGAATTTCTTGGCTTTCCTGCTTTGATAAATGGCAGATCTCCTCAAGGATACTTTTATCAAGAAACTTAACCACCATTCCCAGTTGTCCTTCCTTTAAAGTCACCTGGTAAAACTCCAGTAGTAGGAAACTCCAAATGTATGTTGTTCTGCATTCTCTCTTCCTACTTTGAGGTTTCTGTACATTCCTGGAGTAAGTCATCAAACTTCAAAGATTTTTGCCAGTTGTACCCTCAGTCTTGTAGGACAATGATCTGTTTCACTTTCATTAGTCACAACAGCCATTTAAACAGTTTTCCAATTTCAGTAAGCATCGCACCATACAAATTCTCCTCTAGCAGCAGAAAAACTCAGTCTCTGCAGAGAAAATGCAGCTGACCCTTACACAGTGTAGGCTTGAATTACACGTGTTAATTTATACCTGGGTTTTTTTTTTTTCAGTAAATATAGTATAATACTCTAAATGTGTTTTATCTTCCTTATGATTTTCTTAACATTTTCTTTTCTCTAGCTTGCTTTTTTTAAAAGATTGTATTTATTTATTTGACAGATAGAGATCACAAGTAGGCAGAGAGGCAGGCAGAGAGAGGGCGGGGGAAGCAGGCTCCCTGCTGAGCAGAGATCCCGCGATGTGGGGCTTGATCCCAGGACCTGGGGATCATGATCTGAGCTGAAGGCAGAGGCTTTAACCCACTGAGCCACCCAGGTACCCGCAGCTTGCTTTTTTTTTTTTTTTTTTTTTTTAAGATTTATTTATGTATTTTAGAGAGAGAGTGCATGAGTTGGGGAGGGGAGAGGGGAGAAACAGAGAGGAAGCAGACTCCCCACTGAGCATGGAGCCCGATGCAGGGCTCAATCCCAAGACCCTGAGATCATCACCTGAGCAGAAACCAGTAATCAGACACTTAACTGAGTCGCCCAGGTACCCCTCTAACTTACTTTATTACAAGAATACAGTATTTAACACATATAACATACAAAAAGTGTATTAATTGACTTTATATTATCAATACGGTTTCCAGTCAAGAGTAGAACATTAGTGGCTAAATTTTTGGAGAGTCAAAATTTACATGCAGATTTTTTACTGTTTGGGGTCAGCTCCACTTAATGCCCAGATTGTTCAAGGGTCAGTTATAATATCTAACCTCCTGCCATTGAACTGACAAATATATTTTCATTGCCATTTACTCTTTTATGTTTCCCCATAATTTTCTTTTCAATAGCTGATGACCTGTGTCATGGAAGTCATATTCTTGTACACACCATTTTTCTCATTCATTAATAAAAGTTACACTTTTTAATATCTCATTGTACTTATGTATTAGATTATTACCTACTATCTCTTCTTCCTGTTAAAAAAAATACATGCATTTATAACATTATGATCCTTCTGTTGGCCCCCACAACTATAGCTCTTATTTTTCCACCATAGTTAAACTTATTCAGAGACCTACTTAATTTTATGTCTTTAACACTTGTTAAACTCTTAACTCATAGCAATCTCATTTCCATCTCCAGCAACCTAGTGGAATGGTTATGAACATGATTAGCTTTGAGCTACTTATTGATGGACATATCTCAATTTTATCTAGTTAACATGTGTATTATCAGAATACCAAAAGAATATTAATTTTACTAGCTTATGATGGTAGTTTTTGGAAACCATAATTACTAATTTCTTGCCAGAGTTGAAGTATGCTCTTTGTACTTTTTATTTTAGATTTAAAGATTCATGGACTATTTTTTGTTTTAAATATCTTAGGAATTCTAAATATCTTAGGAATTCAATATCCTAAGGTAATATATATCTTAGGAATTCAAAAGAATTGAGAATGAGACATTAACAATGTCATCGAAATTGGAATTCCTGGGGGCGCCTGGGTGGCTCAGTGGGTTAAAGCCTCTGCCTTCAGCTCAGGTCATGAATCAGGGTCCTGGGATCAAGCCCCACATGGGGCTCTCTGCTTGGTGGGGAGCCTGCTTCCCCCTCTTTCTCTGCCTGCCTCTCTGCCTACTTGTGATCTCTGTCTCTGTCAAATAAATAAATAAAATCTTTTTTAAAAATTGGAATTCCTGCATTTATTTAGCAAAGTTTATAATTTATTGATTTACTTAATACAGACTATGAGAGATTGCCATTTTCCCAGCTCCATATAGAACATTTTAAGCCAGAGTTCATGACATGGTGATGCAAAAAATATTTTGACCAAAATTGTCTTTTTGCCATCTGGAAAAAAAATATATAAAAACTATATAATGTGAAATGTATTACAAAATAGATTGGATACCTTTCTCTTTGTCAATCTACTTAATTTTCCTTTCAAAAGGACATACTTTTTCTCCTGATTTATGTACTTCATTTACTGAAACTTTGATTGCCTACCTGAAATAATATGGCATAAATCCAAAATACTGTTATTAAAGTATGCATGAAGTCAGTTAATAGGTTGCTTAAATGACTTTGCAGATTGGAAAGCAACTGTATGTAACAGGAAGAGTGGCAGTCATCGATATAAAGGTAATGAAGTGAGTTGGATGAAATTGAGCAGTATCAATTTTGTTAAGATTATCTTCTACCTTAGCAATAATTTAATGGGGAAATACATTACATAAAAACTTTTTTAATGGGAGTTTTGGTTAAAATAGATATATCATTTCAGAACTCTGTGAAAGAAGGAGAGACAAGATGGTGGATAAGTAGGAGATCCTGTTTCAACTGGTCCCTTAGGTGAGCTAATTATCTACCAGAACACTCCAAACACCCAGCCTAAGGTGTAGGATTATACACTTCTGGATCTCTACAGGGGCAGAAGATGTCAGTCAGGAGGTAAAACATACTGGGAATGATCAGACTGATATCAGGGGAGAAACAGAAGGGGAGGGAGCCACCAGAAGTGACACATTGGAATGTAATAACCCAATACAAGAGTGCCCTGTGATTGGGAATCAACATTATCTTAGAATCTGCTTAAAAGCACTCAAAAAGAGGAAATAATCTTAAGGGGCAACTCGTGGAATTGGGCGGTCACGGGCACAGGCCTAAACCCACAGACCCAGGATGGCCACTGCCGATGACCACCCATGACAGAGAGAGTGCAGCTGAGCCCCTGGCATTGTGTGGCTTGCATTACGGCCACTCCCGCCCCTACATGAAGGAGTCTGATAACGGCACCAACCTGTGTTCCCTAGAACTTTGGCACACTGCACAACCAGAGGCTGACCCACTCTCTGCTCCCGAGGAAGCTCAGTCCTGGAGCTAGCCAGCAGTCTCTAGGACCCGCAGAGGGTCTGGACTCTCTCAGCCTCAGTGTGATCACCTGAGCTGGCAGCCTGAAGTCTGCAGTCCCAGTAAAGACAGCCCTCCCTGGGCCAATATTGCTCATGGTGTTGGCACGGGGGTGGGGAGGGGGCCAGAGACAAGTGGTTGCTTAAGGCCACCACAGAGAGTGTGGCTGGGGATTGTGCTCTGTCTATGGGAGGTTGCTCGATGGAACTTGCAGAGGGGAGTCTGTGTGCTCTGGACCACACAGAAGGGAGCAGACTGAGGCTTCTTTCTGAGACGAAGGTCTGGATGCAGTTTGCTTTCCTATAATCATTCTCTAACCATCACCATTTGGTGGCCACAAAATGCCACCAAAGGCAGGGGGGAACCTCCAGAGAACAAAAGCCTCAAAAACTGGTTTCCACAGAGCCCAGCCCCTTGATCCCTTGATGGGGGCAGGAGGACCCAAGCAAGACCACCTGAAAAACAATGCAACAGGTCCTCCCCCAGGAGACAAGCAAAAAGAAGGAAAAGACAACCACCACAAGGTCCCCATAAAACTGTAAAACCCCAATATCAGGAGAAAACAAGATGTTAAGCTCCCAGTATTGCCCTAAAACCTGCATATTTCATAGATACAACTTTTACTTTTAATTCGTTCTCACAACTCTTTCTGTTTTATTTTTATTAATTTACTTACCATTACAACTAGAGGTTTAATACAACATATTCCATAATAACCTTTTAACTCAAAATTTTTCAGACATATACCTGTGTTTTTCTTTTCTTTTCTATTTTTTAATATACATATAGATATAAGCTTCAAGGTAATCCTCTTTCCGTAATCAATACTACCCCTATATATAAACCAGTTTTAATCTCCCTTTATCTCTGGAAAGTTGAGTCCTTTAACAAAGTTATCAAGACACACCCTGGAAAAACCAAAAATAACCTTCATCGCTCACATCGAGGATTTATAACCACTCTCTCACCTTTTCCTTTTGTTGGTGTTTCTGTGTATTTGTTTTTGTTCTGGTATTACATAAATCTTATACTTGGGGTTCATTTTGGCTGGATTCTTTCTTTTTCTTGTCTTTAGTTTTTTCGGTCTTTTTGTTTGTCCGTTTTTGTTTGTATACCTTATAAATCTTACCTATGGGACTCATTCTGTCTGGATCTCTCTCTTTTTTTTTTTTTTTTTTGTCTCTCTTTCTTTTTCTCCTTTTTTTTTAAATTCTTTTTTCTTTCTTTTCGTGGTGACATCTGATTACTCAGAAGCGTTCTAGGGAGGACCTTGCCTGGATCATGGTTGATATATTCAGCTACACATCCTCCCACCCACCTTTCACCAAAATGACTAGGAGGAGGAATGCCCAACAGAGGAAAAATTCAGAGACTGTGCCTTCTCCATCAGAGCTATTGGATATGACATAAACAGTATGTCAGAAAGGAAATTCATGGTTACAATTATCCAGGCAATGGCTATGTTGGACAAAACCATTAATGACAACATGGAATCAGTTAGGGAAGAAGTGAAAGCCACTGAGGAAGAAGTTAAAATGCTATCAATGAGATCCAATCTAATCTAAACACTCTAACAGGGTAACTGAGGCAGAAGATAGAATTAGTGATCTAGAGGACAAAATGCTAGAGAAAAAGAATCAGGAGGAGACCTGAAACTAACAGTTTAGAAGCCATGAGAACAGAATTAGGGAAATAAATGATGCCATGAAACATTCCAACATCAGACTTATTAGAATCTCTGAGGAGGAGGAGGAGAAAGAAAGAAGACTAGAAGATACAGTTGAACAAATTCTCCATGAAAATTTTCCCAATCTAGGGAATGGAAACAGCATTCCTGTCCTGGAGGCAGAAAGATCATGACCCACCCCCAAGATCATAGAATCTAGAAAGACATTGAGATACCTAATTGTGAAACTTGATTCATCATTTAAGACAGGAGCTCTTGAGGGCAGCTGGGGGAAGAGATTCCTTACGTACAGAGGAAGGTCCAACAGAATAACAGCAGTCCTATCCACAGAAACCTGGCAAGCAAGAAAGGACTGGCAAGACATATTCAGGGCACTAAATGAAAAGAACATGCAACCAAGAATACTTTATTCAGCAAGGCTGACATTCAAAATAAATGGAGAGATAAAGAGCTTCCAAGACCAACAAGGTTTAAAAGAGTATGTGACCACCAAACCAGCACTATAAGACATATTAAGGGGTGTTCTGTAAAAGAAGAAAGAACATATGAATGTCACAGAACAGAAATGTATAGAGACAATCTATAGAAACAAGGACTTCACAAACAACATGATGTCAATATAAATGTATCTTTCAATAATCACTCTCAATGTGAATGGCCTAAATGCTCCCATAAAATGGTACAGGGTTGCATATTGGATAAAATGACAGGACTTGTACATATGTTGTCTACAACAGACCCATTTTGAACCTAAGGATACATCAAAACTGAAAGTAAAGGGATGGAAAAGCATCTTCCATGCCAGCAGGCCTCAAAAGAGAGCTGGGGTAACAATAGGATATAGGATAAATTAGATTTTAAACTAAAGACTATAGTCAGAGATAAGGAAGGACACTACATCATTCTTAAAGACTCTATCCACCAAGAAGATGTGACAATTGTAAATATTTATGCCCCCAATACAGGAGCAGTCAACTACTAAGACAACTGTTAATCAAGATAAAGAGTCATATGGATAGTACTACCTTAATAATAAGGGATCTTAACAAACCACTCTCAGTAATAGACAAGACATTGAAGCAGAAAATCAATAAAAGAACAAGAGCATTGTATGATACATTGGACCAGATGGACCTCATAGATATATACAGAACATTCTACCCTAAAACAACAGAATACTCATCCTTCTTGAGTGCACATGGAACTTTATGCAGAATAGACCACATACTGGGTCACAAATCAGGGATCAACTAATACCAAAAGATTGAGATTATTCCCTTTATATTCTCAGACCACAAGGTTTTGAAACTGGAACTCAACCACAGGAAAATATTTGGAAGAAATTAAAACCCTTGGAAGCTAAAGACCACCTTGCTTAAGAATGTTTGGATCAACCAGGAAATCAAAGAAAAACTTAAACACTTCACGGAAAGCCATGAGAATGAAGACACTTTGGTCCAAAACCTATAGGATACAGCAAAGGTAGTCCTAAGGGGGAAATACATAGCCATCCAAACCTCCCTCAAAAAAACTAAAAAATTCAGAATACATCTGCTTTCTCTACACCTTAAAGAACTAGAGAATCAACAACAAATTAAGCTAACCCCACACACAAGAAGGGAAATAATCAAGATTAGAGGAGACATCAATGACATAGAAACTAGAGATACAGTAGAACACATCAATGAAACTAGAAGCTGTTTTTCTGAAAGAATCAATAAGATTGATAAACCATTGGCCAAACCAACCCAAAAGAAAAGAGAGAGAACCCAAATTAATAAAATAATGAGTGAAAATGGAGAGATCACGACCAACACCAAGGAAATAGAAGAAATCATCTGAAATGATTATCAACAGTTATATGCCAATAAGTTAAGCAACCTAGACAAAATGGATGCATTCCTGGAAACCTATAAACTTCCAAAATTGAATCAGGGAGAAATTGACAACCTGAATATACCAATATCTAGTAATAAGATTGAGGCAGTGATCAAAAACCTCCCAAAAAACAGGAGCCCAAGACCTGACAGATCCCCCGAATAATTCTACCAAATATTCAAAGAAGAAATACCTATTCTCCTGAAGCTGTTTCATAAAATAGAAACAGAAGGAAAACTTCCAGACTCTTTTTATCAAGCCAGCATTACTCTGATTCCCCAAACTAGGCAAATATCCCACCAAAAAGGAGAATTTCAGATCAATATCCCTGATGAATATGGATGCTAAGTTTCTCAACAATATCCTAGCTAATAGGATCCAACAGTACATTAAAAAAGAGTATCCACCATGACCAGATGGGACTTATCCATGGGATGCAAGGGTGGTTCAACATTTACAAATTAATCAATGTGATAGAACAAATCAATAAGTGAAGAGAGAAGAACCACATGATCCTCTCAATTGATGCAGAAAAAGCATTTGACAAGATACAGCATCTGTTCCTGATTAGAACAATTCAAAGTATAGGGATAGAGGGAACATTCCTCAACTTCATAAAATCTATCTATGAAAAACCCACAGCAATTATCATCCTCAATGGGGAAAAGCTGACAGCCTTCCCTTTGAGCTCAGGAACATTATAAGGATGCCCATTCTCACCACTGTTGTTCAACATGGCACTAGAAGTCCTAGCAACATCAATCAAACAACAAAAAGAAATAAAAGGTATTTAAATTGGCAAAGAAGAAATCAAACTCTCTCTTTTCACAGATGACATGATGCTTTTAGTGGAAAACCCAAAAGATGCCACCCTGAAATTACTAGAACTCATACAGCAATTCAATAATGTGGCAGGACACAAAATCAATGCACAGAAATCAGTTGCTTTCTTATACACTAACAATGAAAGCATAGAAAGGGAAATAAGAGAATCAATTCCATTAACTATATCACCATATATCACCAAGAACTGTAAGATACCTGGACATAAACATAACCAAAGAGGTAAAGCATCTGTACTCAAGGAACTACAGAACACTTATGAAAGAAACTGAAGAAGACATAAAAAATGGAAGACCATTCCATGCTCATGGATCAGAAAAATTGTTGAAATGTCTATACTGCCTTGAGCAATCTATACTTCCAATGCCATCCTAATCAAAATTCACCGGCATTTTCAAAGAGTTGGAACAAACATTCCTAAAATTTGTATGGAACAATTTGCCAAGAGACCCCAAATTGCCAAGAGACCCCAAATTGCTAAGGAAATATTGAAAAAGAAAAACAAAACTGGGGGCATCACACTGCCTGATTTCAAGCTTTACCACAAAGCTGTGATCACCAAGACAGCATGGTACTAGCACAAAAGCAGACACATAGACCACTGGAACAGGGTAGAGAGCTCAGATATGGATCCTCAACTCTACGATCAAATAATCTTTAACAAAGCAGGAAAAAATATACAGTGGAAAAAAGACAGTCTCTTCAGTAAATTGTGCTGGGAAAATTGGACACGTATGTATAGAAGAATGAAACTTGACCATTCTCTTACACCATATACAAAGATAAACTTGAAATGGATAAAAGACCTCAACGTGAGACAGGAATCTATCAAAATCCTAGAGGAGAACATAGGCAGTAACCTCTTCAACATCAGCCACAGCAACTGCTTTCAAGACATGTCTCCAAAGGCAAAGGAAACAAAAGCGAAAATGAACTTTTGGGACTTCATCAAGATGAAAAGCTTCTGCACAGCAAAGGAAACAGTCAACAAAACAAAGAGGCAACCCACGGAAGGGAGAAGATATTTGCAAATGACACTACAGACAAAGGGCTGATATCCAAGATTATAAAGAACTCCTCAAACTCAACACTCAAAAGACAGATAATCACGTCAAAAAAAAAAAAAAAAAATGGGCAGAAAACATGAACAGAGGCTTCTCCAAAGAAGACATATAAAATGGTTAATAGGCACACGAAAAAATGTTAATCATTAGCCATCATGGAGATACAAATCAAAACCGCATTGAGATACCACCTTACACCAGTTAGAATGGTGTTAACAATTAACAATTAACAAGACCGTAAACAACGTGTGTTGGAGAGGATGTGAAGAAAGGGGAACCCTCTTACACTTTTGGTGGGAATGCAAGTTGGTGCATCCACTTTGGAAAACAGTGTGGAGAGTTCTTAAGAAATTAAAAATAGAGCTTCTCTATGGCCTTGCAATTGCACTACTGAGTATTTACCCTAAAGATACAGATGTAGTGAAAAGAAGGGCCACCTTTACCCCAATGTTCATAGTAGCAATAGCTACAGTTGCCAAACTGTGGAAAGAACCAAGATGCCCTTCAACGGATGAATGGATAAAGAAGATACGGTCCATATATACAAGGGAATATTATGCCTCCATCAGAAAGGATGAATACCCAACATTTATATCACCGTTGATGGGACTGGAAGAGATTATGCTGAGTGAGATAAGTTAAGCAGAGAAAGTCAGTTATCATATGGTTTCACTTACTTCTAAAGAATAAGGAATTTGGGAGATGGAGAGAAGTGAGATGGGGGAAATCAGAGGGGGAAACAAACCATGAGAGACTGTGGACTCTGAGAAATAGGGTTTTGGAGGGGAGGTGGGTGGGGGGTGGGTGATCCTGGTGATGAGTATTATGGAGGGCACATATTGCATGGAGCACTGGGTGTGGTGCATAAACAATGAATTTTGGAACACTGAAAAGAAATAAAATAAAATGAAAAAAAAAAAAGAACTCTATGAAAAATCAACACACATTAAGTTTACCGAACTAACATTTTTTTAACACACATTAAGTTTGCAGAACTTTTTTTTTTTTTAATTTCAGGTATAATCATCAAATCACTTATTTGTATATTTTTTCACTATCATCTTTATTGTTATACATAGCATTTAATTTATATATAGCATTGTATTGATGTTCTGTGAATGACATTAAGTGGCCTATACTTTGTTCTATGTGAAACAAGGAAGATAAGTACTTTAAAAAAAATTGCTTTTAGTAGTTATTTATGTGCTAAAATAGCACTGTCTAATTTTGGTCTTTCTTTAGGGGTCATGATTGTTATTTTTAACCAGCTCAAATGAGAATGAAATATTGGCTTTTTAGTAGAATTGAGGTATGAAATTACTATGATGACCTCACCTGTTAGTCTAATGCCTAATTGACTTGAGCTGATGAGTGAGAAAATTAACATTATTAACATATGTATTCTGTGATGAAATGCATGAATGTTCCTAATTCAACCTGGAATGATTTATATATTTATATAAGACCAGAAACTGTTCATTTAAGTGCTATTCTAGGCATTTATGGTGTGCTAAGTTTTCTCTAAAGATCACTACAATTTCTTTAGACAGCGAGAACTGATAAAACATACAATTAAAGTTGTTGGTAAAATCAATAAAAAGACACAGGCAACATTTCTAATTAGATTGCTTAAATAAGTATTTAATTTGTATGGACAAAGTTGTTAGTTATTTAAAAGCTATTTGATGGCTATTACAGAATTTATTGATATTTTCTCTGTAGTTAACTAGCAAACATGGTGCTAAAGTGTAGTTTTGAATTCATTTTATTTAGACATTGACTCTATCAGATCTTTAAATATAAATAATTATATTAAGACTCACTCTTCTTTTCTAAGTATAATTATTTTTTCTAAATATGATTTTTAATGTTAATCAAATATTCTGATTTTAGCATTTTTCAAATTGATAGTATAAAACAAGTGTAGACAAATATTTTGTGTAAAGGGCAAATAATAAATATTTCAGCTTTGCAGGCCATACAGTCTTGGAAGCAACTTCTAAAGTCTACTACTTTTAGCAGGATAATGATCATAATCTTTATTTAAGTATGTGGGCACGGCTGCACTCCAGTAAAACTTGCTTACAAAAACTGGAGCCTGCTAGGCTGTAGTTTGTTGAACCTTGGTATGCAAACAAATATTGAGATGAACATAAATGAGAAGGTAATTTGTGTCTAGCATATTACCTTCTCTGTAGAATGTTATGCATTTTGTATTAAAGAAGTCAAAAAGTTTAAATTATCAGGTATTACTTTCTAAGTACTGATTTTTTTTTTTTTTTAAGGCTTATCTGCTGGAGAAGTCAAGATCAAAATTGAAAAGTGTCAGGAATAAAAAGTAAGACCAAACATATTGGAAGTACCCTAATTGTTTGCATTATTCAGTCTTCTTAATCTTCTTTGAGTCTTCTTTATACCACTATAACTGAAAAAAAGGTATAAAGATAAATATTAAATACTAATAGAATTTCAGATTGTTAAAGTTATTTTGGGATATTTTATTTTTGCCTTTCATAGGTTATCATTTTTTTTTCCTTTAATAACTAGACTGGTGATTTTTTTTTTTAATAACTAGTCAGACTTAGATATTTCTGAATATATCATTGCTGGTCAAAATTTCAGGTAACTTAGAAAATTTTGAGCACCCTATCATTGAAAAAATGCATTTTTGCCTCCCAATATAATTGGTCAGCTTATTAATCAAATATTAAGTTGGTACCACTTATGGCTACACATCTACTATGGCATCTACTGGGGAGTTAAACTTATAAATATCCACAATAAAATGTGAAGGAAAATGTTCTCCAACTCTATCTTCTTTTTTTTTTTTTTAATAAATTTTTATTATGTTAATCACCATAGAGTACATTATAAGTTTTTTTTATGTAGTGTTCTATGATTGATTGTTTGCACAAAACACCCGGTGCTCTATGCAATATATATCCTTAATACCCATCACCAAGTTCACCCATTCCTCCTACCCCCTTCCTCTTTTGCATTTTTCTCTCCTTTCTATCTATGTGCAAAATCTCTAATAGTCTCAGAAGGAAAAGAGACAAAATTGTGTTAAATGTGTTCAGGGGAAATTTTAAGAATAAGAATCTCATTCAGTTTGTTCTAGAAATGTTCAAGCATTAGGTATAATATCTAAAATAAAATTTATGTTGAAGTACTTTATGATATATTTTAATATTTAATATGCACTTAGTATATTGTGGATCCAAGATGTGTCACTATTAAATGTACTACAAAAATTAGAAAATTAAATAAAACCTGGCTAATTTCTCCATGGTGTCTCAGACCTTGGGGGAGGGAAAAGAGGGTGTATGTTTATGTGTATATGGGTCTATATGTGTGTTTGTATTCTATAGTGTTGTGACCATGGGCTAATTTCTTCATCTTTGTACTTCATCTTTATATTTTAGTTAGCTAAAATGCAAGCACTGTCCCCTTATTTTCAGGATTATATAACTATCACTATTGTAAATTAAATAATTATGAACAGAAAGATAATCTGATTCTTATATATGAGTTTGGGGGAGGTGTACAGGTTAAGAAGTGAATGGAAAAAAATATTATTTTGACGAAATAAGTTCTTAAGCAATTCTATTTTGGTGTCCTTGATACCTCATAGAAAGGATTTTTTAAATCTCTCAAATACATAATGGGGGTGTTTTCCCTGAATATTCTCATTGCTCCTCCCTACCTCTAGTCTCACTAACTGGTGCAGGGGGAAAAAAATTCATTCTGCAAAATCTCTAAACTTTAGCTATCTTGTATATTGGTTTCAGTAGAGGAGATGGGATTTTGCACTCATGAACAAGACTCTCAGCTATGTCTACAGGCAATAAATGAGTACTATCAATAAAAAAATCCCACTGTGAAAGTATTTACACAAACCCAGAAAAAAAAGTAAGTTTTTTGTTTTGTTTTGTTTTTGTTTTTGTTTGCTTGTTTGCTTGTTTGTTTTAAGAAACTGAAGTATCCCTAAGGATAAACTTTGGTCTCTTATGAAAGAATATTGATTGTATTAATTATCCAGAAGATTTGAGGAAGTATTGAAAACCATTTCTTACCTATTCTGAACATCCTCTTGTATTAGCAAACATTTAAGTTCCCAGGAGGAATTCAGGAATGGGGTTAGGGAAAAAAATTCATAAAAATACCAAGAAATGAAAGGAAAAAGAAAAAAAAAACAAGAACTGAGCAAGGAAAGGGATGTTATTAAAAGTTAAAAAAAGCTATTAAAAATATTTTAAAAATCTGTGCATTTGCTCTTTGTTTTTTTTTTGTTTTGTTTTGTTTTGTATTGTTTGTTTGAGAAGAAAGGAGAGGTTGGGCAAGAGAACGGCAGTGGAAGAGGGAGGGAGGGAATCCTAAGCAGGCTCCATGCCCAGCACAGTACCCCACAGGGGGCTTGATCTCATGAACCTGCGATCATGACCTGAGCCCAAATCAAGAGCTAGATGCTTAACCTACTGAGCCACCCAGTGCCCCTAAAATATATATATATATGGTTGTTTTGAAAGTATAATGGATATGAATAATTTCTTTGAATTATTATCTATCCTCCTTTTCACAGCAGTAGAATTAAAAGCAAATATTTACTAATAATAAAACAGCAAGTGACTCATGTACAAAATTATGTTAAACTAGTCTGTTGGCATCAAACATTCAACATAAGTATACCAAATTGTTGAAAATTTAAGTGCACAAAACCTCTACTTGTGCTATGGATTTAAATTGAAAGAGACTTTGCAATATTACATATTAAAGATTATAAGAAGCCTTCAAAATCATCTCATAAACTTTTACTCACTATTTTTTCCTACTTTCCTTGTTTCTATATAATTATGGCACAACTGCTTTGAAAATATGTTAAATGTTGGCCTTACCTTAGACTTAAGGTATTTGAAGTAAAGTTTACAAATTACATTTTTCAGTATATAAATAATCACATTGATAATTTGAAATTTTTTTGTATATATCTTGGTATTGTCAAATCAGTATTGTGACACAATTACTTTGTGAATTCTGTGACTTGTAATTATTTTCTTCTATAATGAAAGCAATTAATGCAAAAACCAGAAAATCTTTTCAAGCTTCTATGCAATTTAGTTTTCTGTTTGTTTGTTATTCACTGAATCCAATCTAGCTGCGGTCAAATAGATCAATATGGATTCAAAAGATGCCATACCATTTTTCTCTTACCAATATATTGTGAGCTTTTCTCCTCTTATAGGGTCTCTCACCTGTGGTTATTTTTTAATACTAAATGGGATGCCTGGATGGCTCAGTGGGTTGGTTAAGCAGCTTTCTTTGGCTCAGGTCATGATCTCAGGATCCCAGGATTGAACCCCACCCCCAATTCATCCTCAGGCTCCCAACTCAGCAGGAACCCTGTTTCTCCCTCTGCCCCCTGCTTCTTCTCTCTCTTTCTCTCTCATTCTATCAAATAAGTTTTTTTAAAAAGAGTCTTTAAACGACAAATGTAGTTCACACCTGCATCAAAATGCTATTGTTAAAACAAGAAGCAAAGAATGACTTTGTCATAGGGGTATACCTAAATTTAGGAGTTCATGTGGATTTCATTACTCAGTTAAGGAAATACCATTTGAAGAAAACAACAAAGTGCTTAAAGCAATGAGTTGAATAATTTTTAGGAAAAAAACAAAAGGTATTAAAGTAATAAATAGGCCTTGGAAGATGAAAGGGAACAAAGGACTCTCTGTGGTAACTTCTTCTAGACAGATGTAAATTTCAGGAAACAACAGAGGAGGTGGAGCCTCAAAACAAGCACTAGAATGAGAATGTAAAGGAGATGGTAGGAAATATGGTAAACGTGATTAAGATCCCAAGACAGACATTCACTTTGTACCTTCATCTTCCACTTTCTTTCCTTTACAAAAGTCAAGATAGGAACTTTGTATTATTTCACAGTATTAGAAATTAAGAAATCTGGTGAGAACAATGAGACTGGCACCATTATGAGCAAATCTCTCCATAAGTAGTAAATTTAAGGAATCAAGGGTTACTAACATTTCTGTTCTGATTAAAAATTAATTCTTACCAAAATGATCATCAACTTTTCTGAATTTATTTTTATTGTATTTAAATTTCTTGCACTTCACTTGAATTTATTTCCCCTTATTTGCAGTTTGATTAATCATTTTGCTGTTTAATGGTAAACATCAAAAGTATTTAATATTTTATTCCCACCTTAGCCTCCTAAGATACACACACACTTAATATTATCTATTTTAGCAGCTATTTGGCAAGAATCATTGGGATATCCTCACCATAAATTATGTGTTCACAATCTTAAAAAGACCGAGCAATTTATGCAGATCTTTACCGTTTCTTCCCCCAGACCCAAAGCTTCTTGAGAACAGAATATAAGCCAGCACATATGATAATGAAAGACTATATAAGTACCCTATGTATAGGTAAAGAATGAATAACTATCAGTTATAGTGACTAAATACTTCTCTATTCTATATTAATACCACTGACTCACACTTCGTTTGACTGGCTACTATTAAGGGTCATTTAAATATCGTCTAGAAATTTTTGTTCATCCAGACACCTTGTAATAGGCATGTGCATTTTGACCATTGAGATTTTTTTTCTCCTTCTGGAATAGTTTTCTTTAAATAACATAAGCAGCTTTTATAAAAAGGAATTCATTTTCTTTTCCCTGAGACACATTTTCCAATCTTAAAAGTAAAATATTTTCAATGCTAAAGCTGAGCATTTTTACATATTGTCTGGTGTTAGTCCTCTAGTGTACATGCATTTTTAAACCACTTAATGAATCAACTAATTATAAAATACTGTTTATTAAAATTTCATATATTGTCAAATGAAGCACAAATTTATCACATGCAGGCTAAATTAAGATAAGAATAAAGGCTGAACATAATGAATTAGCAAAAATGTGAAAGAAATCCGTGATTCAACATTCTCGATTAATGGTGTATTTGATTTCTACAAAACTGCTAAGCTTTGATAAGAGCATCCAAATTTATTAATATTAATTTTTAGGGTCTGTGATCAAAGGAACGAGACCAGCACAAAACAAAAGTCAAACAAAGCTTTATTTCATGCCAAGCATCAAAAATCAAACCGACCAGTCAGGGCCACCTCTTACAAAAAGGCAACGACGACCAGGACACTGACCCCGACAATTTCCCTTACCCGATGATTTCCTTTACACAGTGAGGCTGCTCCCCAGCGAGACCTCTCCCTGGTGACGCTCATGACACTCCTGATGACCATGATGCTCCCGAAGATGCTGCTCCCCGCAACTACCCCCACGACATCACTGCCCTCCCCTGCCTCACAGACTAACCTTTATAGAGGTGGTTGAGCCTGGCCCACACATAGGTGGCCAATGAGATTGCAATACACAGGGAAAACTGCACAGTCATGCTCAGTCAGCAATACAGGTGGCCAATTGAATTCCAATTCACCATAGCAAATATATGTGCACCCCACCAGCTGGATGTCTCCATCAGGCCTGGCCCATCCCCATATCCAGGGCCAGCGTAAAGAGGGGCAGGGTCAACCCAAGCCCACAAGGAAATGGCTCCCTCTAGCCAACCAGGCCCTTACATTAACAAGATAACAAACTTCTCTATAAGTCATCATTCAAGTGGCATTCCTAGCAAGATTTGGTATCTTAAGTGTATGCATTCAACTGTGTAAAGTACTATGACAGGCTGAGGAACTCAAGATATGACTTCATTCTTCCCCCTCCATTAAATATGAATACTCAAGTCTGGGTCTCTTCAGATATGTTAAAAATATGTTTTTTTTTTCTTTTATCATCTATAAACTATATTCCCTTGATAATCACATTCAGAAAAGTTTTACAATATTGGAATGAAACTATCAAATTTCTTAGTTTAGTAAAGACTCAAATATATTAATAAATGATAAACTATATACATGATTTCTTCAATGTAACAGTAGAGAGTATTTCCATGCTTTGTAAATCGAGAAGAGATCTGATCCACTTAAAAAACTACTTGAAGGGCACCTGGGTGGCTCAGTGGGTTAAAGCCTCTGCCTCTGGTTGGGTCATGATCTCGAGGGTCCTGGGATCAAGCCCTGCATCTGGCTCTCCTCTTAGCAAGGAGCTTTCTTCCCTTCCTGTTTCTGCCTGCCTCTCTGCCTACTTGTGATCTCTGTCAAATAAATAAATCTTTAGAAAAAATTACTTGAATACCAAAAAGCTGGTGTAGGCATGGAAAACAATGAATAAAACTGATAGATTTCTTTCCAAAGCTAGTAAGAAATAATTGTATTATTATAGATGCTATGTCACAAATTATGACAAACTTAAGGGCTAACATGACACATACTTATTTCACAGTTCTTGAGAGTCAACAATCTGGCCACAGCTTAGCTTGGTCCTTGACTTCAGGTTCTTTCATCAAGCTATGCTTAAGGTATCAGCTTAGACTTAGATGTCATTTCAAAGCATGATTGGGGAAGGACTCAATTCTAAAGTCAGTTATGTGTTTGTAATCTCCATTTAATTGTTCTTTGGCTATTAGATTGAGTCTCATTTTCTGGCTAGCAGTTGATTAATGGTCACCCTTATTTGTAGCTACATGAGCCTTACTGACATTACAGCATGCTTTGTCAAACCAGCAAGGGAAAGAATAAATAGCACCTGATATAAAGAGGTTATAAATATCTTTTAACCTAGTCACAGAAGCGGCACTTTTTAAATATCCCATTGTTCAGAAGTGAATCACTAGGAATACCAGGAGGTGGGGATCTCGAGGCCATCTTAGAATCTGCTTGCCACAGAATATTGATTGTAAAAGAATATCCCTGCAGTTAAAAAAAAAAAAAAAAAAAAAAAAGAGAGAGAGAGAAAAGAAAAGAAGAAAAAAAAAAGCAACACTTTATTTTCAATATATTTGTCTGGGGTACCTGGATAGCTCAGCCATTAAGTGGTACCAGTGTCCTGGTAAAAACAGCTGCATCAGGCTTCCTGCTCAGCAGGGGTCTGCTTCTCTCTGTCTCTCTCCCTTTGTCCCTCCCCAATGTTCATTCTCTCTCTCAAATAAATAAATAAAACCTTAAAAAAAGATATGTGTGGGGGCGCCTGGGTGGCTCAGTGGGTTAGGCCGCTGCCTTCAGCTCAGGTCATGATCTCAGGGTCCTGGGATCGAGTCCCACATTGGGCTCTCTGCTCAGCAGGGAGCCTGCTTCCTCCTCTCTCTCTCTCTGCCTGCCTCTCTGCCTACTTGTGATCTCTGTCAAATAAATAAATAAAATCTTAAAAAAAAAAAAGATATGTGTGTCTGCCTGTATGTATACATATATGGCTAAATGACCATGTTCAATTTTTATTTGTTTTAATATTTGGAAACTATAAAGAAAATCAAGTTGCAGGATTAGTTTCTCATAAGCTATTAAAGGTGTTTTTTGGTTTTTTCTCTGTGTGAGTGTGTGTTTTTTGTTTGTTTTTTAACTATCCAAAGTCTGTTTTTCATAGATGGTGTAATGCTGCATTATAATAAATAGGAATGCATTTTGCAAATGTAGTTGAAGATATAATGAGATCATGCCCACGTTTTTAAAAAGTCAGTTCTCCATGCTCCCAATAGAGACACCATGTAATTAACACAATCGTCTGAACTTTATCACCAGGCCAACTTCTAATCCATTATCGAGCTAAGCTACATGAAAGTGATAAAGGAAGTAATAAGTCGAATACAGTAAAAGGAAAACTGTGAAAGTCTTCAAAATAGACCAAAGAGATTACTGAGCATCCTCAGTGGGAGCAAGAAGTTAGTTTCACCACTGCGGTGGGTTTCTGAGTTTGCTGGGTTTCTGAGACTTGCCTTATCTTTGAAACACTTACCCTTACCAAACTGATACAGATCTTATGTACCTCTTTGTGTCGTGTTTTATTTATTTTTATTTCTTAAAGATTTTATTTAATTATTTGAGAGGGAGAGAGAAAAGGAAAGAGAGAGAGAACATGAGCAGAGGGATGGGTCAAGGGTGGGGCAGAGGGAGAGGCAAACCCTGCTGAGGAGGGAGCCCAGTGTGGGGCTTGATACAGGCCCCCCAAGATCACGACCTGAGTAGAAGGCAGATACTTAGAGCCCCCCAGGCACCACTTTATAAGTGTTTTTAAAAACATTTACATTTGAAAAGTAACATACATGGTACTTAAAATATAGTCAGTTATGTGTCAACTGATTATCCATTTCATAATCTTTATATACTCCAAGTTTGTTTTAAGGTGAATAATACAGATTTAAGTCATTGAGAAATGATATTAAAATTTGTATTCAGCTATTGTAAATCACAGTGGAAAAACAATTAAATTTTAGTACAAAAGAATGAAGGGTATCTTTTAGAAATGAAAAGAATTAGACATTTAACTAAAACGTTAAATTATTTTCAAAGCAAAGATCATAACCATAAAATGTAATTAAAAGTTCATTACCTTGTACCCTAATCTATACTTTTCATTTAAAAATATATATTTTATTGTGTAAGATGTATATTGTGCATTTTCCATTTAAAGAATAAATGGGCAATATTTTATTTGAGAGGATAAACAAAGATGATAAGAATTTTTATAAACTATAAACTTGAGGGAATATATTTATCAAATATTCTTCTCTGTGTGCTATTTACTCTCTTTAAATCTCTGAACTAGCAAATTTTTTATAACATTGGGGCTCAAAACAGTGATGGATTTCAATAAACTAGAATGTTATATATATATTATGTAACCATCCTTTAACTCTTTAAATTGTAAGATGGTATTTTAAACTTATTAAACTTATGATTATGTATATAATTTAGGTATATACTTAGAGGTGATTATCCATATTATATATTAAGTGATGCAAAATATCATGTATTATAAAAAATGAAATTGTAGATGGAATGTACATATAGCACTTGTTGGAATAACTTTAACTCCTGCTATTTAACCCTGGGGTAGGAGAAGGAATAACATAGTATTGTGGTAAGAGCATTGCCCTGGAAAAACAAGAAATCCTTTACCTGCATACTGCTGTAAATATACTAATATATTCCCCTACTCTATGTCCTCAATATCTGTAAAATAAAATAGGAATAATGGCCTTTATGAACCATTGTATGTAACAGTCTTAATTCTAGAAATCTTCATAGATGAACAAAAAAACCTTGGGAATTATAGACATCTTTTATTTTCTGCCTTTGTGTTCTGGAAATAGGTTTTAAAAATTCTAATTTTCTGTTTTTTATTTTCCTAACTTAAATGAATAAATCTACTATTTGAGGGCAGCTTTTACAATGAATTTTCTATAAAACACTGAAGAGTAGATTTGAGAGTACAGAGAGTTTTCAGTGAACAAATATGATGATAATGACTGAAGCTACTAATGAGGTTTCAAAGTTGTGGATAATCTTTTAACAGAGTTTAACATTGATTTTCACATACTATATAAGATACACTCTAGGATGCCTGGGTGGCTCAGTCAGGTAAGTGTTGGCCTTCCACTCAGGTCATGATCTCAAGCTTGGGATCAAGTCCCACGTCTGGCTTCCTGTTCAGTGAGGAGTTTGCTTCTGTCTCTCCCCATGACCCTCCCCTCTGCTCCTGCTCTCTCTATCTCACTATCTCTCAAATAAATAAATAAAATCTTTAAAAATAAATAAATAAAATATACTCTGGTAGATGCCTGGGTGGCTCAGTCAGTTAAGGATCTAACCAGTTCAGGTCATGACCTCGAGGTACTGGATTGAGCCTGATGTCAGTGTCAGGCTCCCTGCTCAGTGAAGAGTTTGTTTCCCTCTCCCTCTGCTCCTCCCTCCACTTATGCTCCTCTCTCCCTCTCTCTCAAATAAATAAATAGATAAATAAATATCTTCTAATAGTACACTCAGATAAATTGGTTTTTAATCTTTGTAAATACTGAGATGACAATCAGCCCTACTAAGCTTTCTATACTTTTTGAGATGTAAATCTTAAAATTGTCATTTCTTGCCTCAAAGCAATTCTAAGCATATATCTAAATATCAGTGAAAGGGTGCCTGGGTGGGTCAGTGGGTTAAGCCTCTGCCTTTTGCTCAGGTCATGATCTCAGGGTCTTGGGATCGAGCCCCGCATCAGGCTCTCTGCAGCAGGAAGCCTGCTTCCCCACTCTCTCTCTTCATGCCTCACTGCCTATTTGTGATCTCTGCCTGTCAAATAAATAAATAAAATCTTTAAAAAAAATCAATGAAATACGAAAATATTCTGGGAAAGCTTTTTATGTTGTTGTTATTTAGAAGAGAAATCATGAGTAATCTCCCTCATCACTAATTAAGGAAAAAAGGGTAGAAGAATCTCTGTCCCCAAAATTATTTCATCTCATTTTGGTTGCCAAAATACAAATAAATATACATCTCATATATACAGTTTTTATCCTCTAATGGGTATATTCTTGTCTGTAATGCCAAAACTATAGACAACTACATTTGAGGTTCTTAATAATAGCATTTATTTCCTGACTGAAATATCCCTTAGAATGAGAAATATGGAATTTATGTGCATAATCTGGTCATTTTCAAATTCATTTGGTGTTTTTATTTAGAAATTCAACTTTCTGGGTTAAATGTTTCTGTAACAAGAAGGAGATCTTGAAAATGTAAACTGTCGGAGCACCTGGTGGCTCAGTGGGTTAAGCCTCTGCCTTCAGCTCAGGTCATGATCTTAGGGTCCTAGGATCGAGCCCCACATGAGGGCCCCTTACACCCCCCCCCACTCTGCTCAGCAGGGAGTCTGCTTTCCTCTCTCTCTCTCTGCTGCCTCTTTGCCTACTTGTGATCTCTGTCTGTCAAATGAATAAATAAAACCTTAAAAAAAAAAAAAGGAAATGTAAACTGTCAGTCTAATAGTTTTAAAAGTGAAGTTATGTTCAATATATCTATTTCCTAGTAAATCATTGTAAAGAAGCTCATGAAATATGTTGCATGTATCCTACAAATAGAATTCTGATCAAAAGATGTGTGATACTGACAATATAGTCCTCTCCCATCACTAAATAAATTTTCTTTTTTTTTGCAATGAGGAGTCTCATAACGTTTTGTTTAGAAGAACAACTGAATTATCCCAATGAAGAAATTGCAATATGAGTCCAACTGCTCTTTGAACCACAGGATTCTTCATATTGGATTACACACTCATACTAAATGCTTTTTCCACTCTTCTGCATTTTTGCCTTATAATTTGATGAATTTAAATTAGTTTATCCCTTTTATCTTGGTTGATTTTCAAAACTCAAAGAGAAGAAAAACAAATGTTTTGACTATTTTGGAAAAGCAAAGAGAATATTTACTTTAATGGAAACTATGGGATATTTGGAAAGCTCCTTTTACATAACAATATCATTAGTATTCAATTCTACAAATAGAAATCTATTCTAGTGTTAGCTCCAACTGACACCAAAAAAGTTATGCATTTATATTAATTACATACCTGAAACAAATAACAAATATTTAAATAAACCAGAAAATATACATGACTGATACAGATAATAGAGGTTTATGATAATGTAAAAATAATGCAGCACAACAAAATCTTTTTCGTATGACAAAGCCAGTGAAAATTCAAAAGAATCTTTTTGTATTATAAATGTGAAAACCAAATCTGGTGCTGGTCTTCAAACCTAAGCATCATTATATCTGTATAAACTTGCGTGGTCATATAATGCTGTTCTTAACCGACAGCCATTTAGCTTTTTACAGCTTTAAGTGGGAAAATGGCTGCATTCCAAATTCCATTTATAATTAAGTTGTTTGCACTACTACATATAATTTTACACAGAAATCTTAGGCTATTCACAAAAGGATATGAACACATATTCTTTAAAATCACCACTTGTTACATAGTGTTTATGGGTCAGTTTAATCAAAATAAAGAATCTCAACTTTAATTAGACACTTTAATTTCTTGTGCTGACAAGACCTCAGAAAATGACTCTCATTGGGGAAACAGATTTATCATCCTGCTGGTACCCTCATTAATGAGTTAAGTTAATTTTTAAGCAAAGTCATCTTGTTGGTATGGCAACAGAGTTTTTAAGTTTTTTCTTTTTTTGAACTGACCTCTCGTTGTTTTAAAAGCCATATACCAGCCAAGCCACAAGAACAGAGCTTGTGCTCATGTTAGCAAACTCCACCTTCAAGTCATCCGAGACTTGTTACCAGAGATGAATTGAAAAAGTCTCCAGGTAATTCTAGTCCCCAGTTGTTGTTTTTTTTAAAGATTTTTATTTATTTATTTGACAGAGATCACAGGTAGACAGAGAGGCAGGCAGAGAGAAAGGAGGAAGCAGGCTCCCTGCTGAGCAGAGAGCCTGATGTGGGACTTGATCCCAGGATCCTGGGATCATGACCTGAGCTGAAGGCAGAAGTTTTAACCCACTGAGCCACCCAGGTGCCCCTAGTCCCCAGTTTTCACAGCAGCTTCAGGCTTTGATTCTGTTATGGAAGCTACAGACTTCAGGGAGGAAAAAAACCATTCACATCATTCATTCTTTTCAAAGTTCTGAAACAGAACTGGGAAACATAGCACAAGGTTTGTTTTTGAGTTTACCATTGATTAAGGTTTAATTTCTCACTTAATGAAAGTAAAATATTTTTGTAACTCAAGATCATAAAACATTTTAAAATCAATTTCTCTAGGGCACCTGGGTGGTTCAGTTGGTTGCTCATCTGCTTTTGGCTCAGGTCATGATTTCCAGCTCCTGGGATAGAGCCCCATGTTGGTATGGCTTCTTCCTCAGAAGGAAGTCTACTTATCCCCCTCGCTCCCCCTCTGCCCCTCAACCCCCAACTCATGGGAAATTTCAATCTTCCTCTATGTATCTCAAATAAATAAATAAAATCCTTAAACAAACAAACAAAAAAGATTTGAGATTAACCAGTGAACGAAACTTCATGTTTCTATTAAATCAAACCCATCCTTCACATGGAGCTGCTACAGAAGTAAACCCAACCTGCCCATTATCACTATAGGAAAACATTTTCACTTAAGACTGTTGCAAATAGGGGCACCTGGGTGGCTCAGTGGGTTAAAGCCTCTGCCTTCAGCTCAGGTCATGATCCCAGAGTCCTGGGATTGAGCCCCACATCGGGCTCTCTGCTCAGTGGGGAGCCTGCTTCCCTTCCTCTCTCTCTGCCTACTTGTGATCTCTGTCAGATAAATAAAAAATATCTTAAAAAAAAAAGACTGTTTCTAATAAAGACTATACCAAATAATCCGCCTTCATTGATTCCCCTAATGCTTTTCCAAAGGTTCAGTCTTTACATATACCTGCCCTTAAACCTTTTTGTCAGATATATACTCTAGTTATAGTTTTTCAAATGTCATTGAAGTCTATTTAGTCTTCATTAAAAGTATTTTCCACATATAACCCTTTCTTTTACCTTTCCAAATTATCTTAGTTAATTGTCCAAAGCCTCACATTTTAATGGTTGTCTTGAGATGCTCAATATATTGGTAAGAATGCTTCATGATTTCTACATGCTACCATAATGTACTGAATAGAATACTAAACAAAAAATGGCTGTGTTCTTGCTGTTCTTGTTGCTGTTTGTTGTTTATTTTATTTTATTTTATTTTAACTTTTTCGGTGTTCCAAGTTTTATTTTTTATACACCACAACACAGTGCTCCATGCAATACATGCTCTCCTTAATATCCACCACCAGGCTTACCATCCCCCCCACATCCCGTCCCTTCCAAAACCCTCAGTTTGTTTCTCAGAGTTCACAATCTCTCATGGTTCATCTCTCCCTCCAATTTCCCTTAATTCACTTTTCCTTTCCTACTCCTAATGTTCTCCATGTTACTCCTTGTGCTCCACAAGTAAGTGAAACCATATTATAATTGACTTTCTCTGCTTGACTTATTTCACTTAGCTTAATCACTTCCATCCAGTCCCATCTATGTGATAAAAAGTTGAGTATTCATCCTTTCTGAGGAGGTGTAATATTCCATTAGATATATGGACCATATTTTCTTGATCCATTCATCTGTTGAAGGACATCTTGGCTCTTTCCACAGTTTGGCAACTGTGGACATTGCTGCTATGAACTTGTATCTTTGGGGCAAATACCCAGTAGTGCAATTGCAGGGTCATAGGGTAGCTCTATTTTTAGTTTCTTAAGGAATCTATGTCCACACTGTTTTCCAAAGTAGCTGCACCAACTTGCATTCCTACCAACAGTGTGAGAGGATTTGCCTTTCTCCACATCCTCTCCAACACTTGTTGCTTCCTATCTTGTTAGTTTGGGCCATTCTAACTGGTGTAAGGTGGTATCTCAATGTGGTTTTGATTTGAATCTCCCTGATGGCTAATGATGATTAACATTTTTTTCATGTGCCTGTTAGCCATTTTATATGTCTTCTTTGGAGAAGTGTCTGTTCATGTCTTCTACCCATTTTTTGATGATTATCTGTTTTGTGTGTTGAGTTTTAGGAGTTCTTTATAATCTTGGACATAAGCCCTTTGTCTCTAGTGTTATTTGTGAATATCTTCTCCCATTCCGTGGGTTGCCTCTTTGTTTTCTTGACTGTTTCCTTTGCTGTACAGATTTTCATCTTGATGAAGCCCCAAAAGTTCATTTTTGCTTTTGTTTCCTTTGCCTTTGGAGACCTATCTTGAAAGAGGTTGTGGTGGACAATGTCAAAAAAGTTACTGCCTATGTTCTCCTCCAGGATTTTGATAGATTCCTGCCTCATGTTGAAATAGCTCTGTTCTTAATTAAGAAAGCCACATTAAAAAAAAAAAAAGATTGATAAAGCCATCTGCTTGAAGTCATTGATATGAATCAGAAAAAAGACCAAAAAAAAAAAATTGTCATTAGCATCATAGACCAGTTGAAAGTGTTGGAGACTAGTAGTTACTTTAAGAAAGATATAAACTATAAAACAAGGTTATTTTATAATTATGCTAGATTATTGTATTTTGTAATTAAAATTTAAAATATGACTTCTTATCAAAAAAGGAACAGTTATCTTTTATGAATAACTTTTGATATGTCGATGGAAGAGATCTGAAAGTAATTATGTAAATCTTTACGGAACAAGAAAATGAACTAAAATCAGTTTTTCATGGCTGCCAGGCCATGTTGCAGGCATACAATTTTGTTATCCTAAAATGTTTACTTTGTATCTTAAAGTTTTGAAAGTAAGTGTATCAATGTCCCTCTGCAATTCAAGACAGAAAAGATGCCACATATGGACGTATCCAATAGAAATGAGAATGCATATTTGATTTGATTGGTTTGTTTTCATATAAATAATTTAGTTTGTCATTATTTTCCTAATATTAAGTGGTGAATAATAATATTTAACTATAAACACTTCCTCCTGACAGATTTTTTTTTTTTTTTTAAATTCAGCTAGCTTAGTTATTCCTCAGGGTCTTTTTTTTTTTTTTTCTTAAGATTTTATTTATTTGACAGAGATAGCTCTCACAAGTAGGCAGAGAGGCAGGCAGAGAGAGAGAGAGAAAGAGAGAGAGGAGGAAGCAGGCTCCCTGCCTAGCAGAGAGCCCGATGCAGGACTCGATCCCAGGACCCTGAGATCATGACCTGAGCTGAAGGCAGAGGCTTAACCCACTGAGCCACCCAGGCACCCCTCAGTGTCATTTTTTAAAATTCTTTTTTTTTTTTTTTTTTTTAAGGAACAGCAAATATTTATTGAATTCCTTATTACACTGGTATAGGAGTGCTAACAACACTGACTCCAACTTTGGTTCTCCATCTTGTTCATACCTGTGCAACAACCTCCCTTGAGGTTACATAATCCAGATCCCTTGAAAGTTAATGCATACTCTGAATAAGAAAGACTTCTTATTCTTCCTAAAGTGACACACAGAAGGTGCCCTTTTAGATAACTAGTAGAAATAACTGGTGCTCAGATGATGCCCCTTTAGATAACACGTAGAGATTCTCTGGTGCACAGAAGGAGCCACATTAAATAACTACTGTTTGACTTGATCATAATGCCCCTCACTCAATAAAAGCTGTGGATTAAGGTTCAGAATGTGTGGAGAAAAGCTGACTAGTGCTTAAATGATTTGTCTGCCATATCCTCCTGTTGGTAAGTTACCCTAGAAAAAGTACCTGTAAATATAGAGTGGCCTGCATTGTTTTTCAGTCTAGAAGGGGCTTCTTCATCTGGAGGATAATTTACAGGTTTTCCTCCACCTTCTTTTTTTTTTTTTTTAAAGAAAAACTTTTTTTTCATGTTTTGCATGCATTTTTAATTTTTTTAATATATATTCAAGCTCAAGTTAGTTATCATATAGTGTAGTTTTAGATTCAGAGGTAGAATTTAGTAATTCATCATTTACATGCAACACCCAGTGCTTATCCCAAAAGTGCCCTCCTTAATACCCATCACCCATTTAGCCCATCCCCAATGCACCTCCCCTCTAGCAACCCTGCTTTTTCTCTACAGTTGAGAGTCTTCTATGGTTTGGTTTCCTCTGTATTTTTATCTTATTTTATTTTTCCTTCCTTCCCCTAAGTTCATCTGTTTTGTTTCTCAGATTCCACATGAATGAAATCATTTGGTATTTGCCTTTCTCTGACTGACTTATTTCACTTAGCATAATACACTCTAGTTCCTCCCACATTGTTGCAAAAGGCAAGATTTCAACTGTTTTGATGACTGAGTAATATTCCATTGTGTATATATACCACATATTTATGCATTCATCAGTTGAAGGACATTTGTGTTCTTTCCATAATTTGGCTATTGTTGATAATGCTGCTATAAACATTAGAGTTCAGGGATCCCTTTCAATCAGTATTTTTGTATTCTTTCAGTAAATACCTTGTAGTGCAATTGCTGGGTCATAGTTTATTTCTATTTTTAACTTTTTGAGGGAACTGCATATTGTTTTCCAGAATGTCTGCACCAGGTTGCATTCCCACCAGCAGTGCAAGAGGGTGCCCCTTTCTCCACATCCCTGCCAGCATATTTTGTTTCCTGAGTTGTTAATTTTAGCCATTCTGACTGGTGTGAGGTGATAAATCATTGTGGTTTTGATTTTTATTTCCCTCATAAGGAGTGGTGTTGAGCATCTTTCATTTGTCTGTTAGTGATTTGTACGTCTTCCTTGGAGAAATGACTGTTCATGTCTTCTGCCCATTTCTTAACTACATTATTTATTTCTGGCGTGTTGATTTTGAGGAGCTTTTTTAAAAATAGATTTTGGATTTGCAATTTCCATTTGCAAATATCTTCTCCCATTCTGTACGTTGCCTTTTGGTTTTGTTGATGTTTCCTTTGCTGTGAAGAAGATTTTTATCTTGATGGGGTCCCAGTAGTTCAGTTTTGCTTTTACCTTGCCTTGGGGACATGTCTAGTAAGCAACTGCTATGGCTAACATCAAAAAGTTTTCTGCCTGTTTTCTCTCCTAGTATTTTGATCACTTTCTGTCTTACAATTAAGTCTTTCACCAGTTTTGAATTTATTTTTGTATATGGTGTAAGAAAGTGGTCCAGTTTCATTCTTCTGTGTGTTGCTGTGCAGAAGATTTTTACTCTGATATATTCTCAGTAGTTCATTTTTGCTTTTAATTCATTGCCCTAGGGGACTTGTTTGGAAAAATATCAGGAGAACTACCTAGAAAGAAATTTTATGGCTGATGTCAAAGATGTTACTGTGTTCTCTTCTAGGATTTTATAGTTTCAGCTCTCACATTTAGGTCTTTTTTTTTTTTTTAAAGATTTTATTTATTTGCCAGAGAGAGAGAGAGAGAGAGTACACACAAGCAGGCAGAGAGGCAGGCAGAGGCAGCGAGAGAAGCAGGCACCCTGCCGAGCAAGGAGCCCGATGCGGGACTCGATCCCGGGTCCCCGGTATCATGACCTGAGCTGAAGGCAGCAGCGTAACCAACTGAGCCACCCAGGCATCCTTCATTTAGGTCTTTTAACTACCTCAAGTTTATTTTTGTATATGGTGTGAAAAAATGGTCCAGTTTCATTGTTCTGCATGTAGCTTTCCAGTTTTCCCAACACCATTTGTTAGACACTTGTCTTTTCTCCATTGGATATTCTTTCCTGCTTCATAAAATTAACTGACCATATTATTGTGGTTTTATTTCTCGGTTTCTATTTTGTCCTGTTGATTTATGTGTTTATTTTTGTCCCAGTACCATACTGTTTTTACTACTACAGATTTGTAATGTAACTTGAAATCTGAAACTGTGATACCTCCAGACTGCTTTGGCTATTTGGGTCTTCTGTGGTTCCATACGAATTTTTGGATTTGTTTCTTCTAGATTGATTGTTTGAAAAATTCTCTTGGTATTTTGATAGGGATTACATTAAATGTGTAGATTGCTTTGGGAGTATAGTCATTTTGACAATATTTGTTCTTCCAATCTATAAGCAAAGAATGTCTTCCCATTTTTTGTGTGTCTTCTTCAATTTCTTTCATCAGTGTTTTATAGTTACAGTACTCTTCATATATAGGACTTTCATTTCTCTGGTTAAGTTTATTCCTAGATTCTTTATTATTTTTGGTGCAATTGTAAATGGAAATGTTTTTCTTAATTTATCTTTCTGCAGCATCATTATTAGTGTATATAGAAATAGATTTCTATACATGATTTTTTTTATATCCTATGAATTTACTGACTTCATTTTGCAGTTCTAGTAGTTTTTTGGTGGTGTCTCTCAATTTTTCTTTATATAGTATCATTTCATCTGCAAACAGAAAGTTTTAATTTTTCATTCCCATTTGGGATGCCTTTTCCTTCTTTTTTTTTTTTTTTTTTTTTTTTTTTTGGTGTATAGCTGGGACTTCCTGTACTATACTGAAATGAAGTGGTGAGAGTGCATCTTTTTGTCTTCTCCCTGATTTTAAAGGGAAAGCTCTAGTTTTCCCCCATTTAGTATGGGGTTTTCATATAAGGTTTTTATTACGTTGAGTTTTTTCCCTCTAAACCTACTATGTTGAGGGATTTTATCATGAATGAGTATTGTATTATGTCAAATGTTTTCTTCTGTGTCTACTGGAAAGATTATATGGTTTTAAAATCTTCTTTTATTGAGCCAATGTATCATATTGGTTAATTTTCAAATATTGAATCACTCTTGCATCTTGGGAATAAATCCCATTTGATCTAGGTGAATGATTTTTTAATGTACTGTTGAAGTATTGTGTTGAAGATTTTTGCATCTATGTTCATCAGAGACATTGACCTGTAGTTTTCTTTTTTGTTGGTGTCTTTATGTGGTTTTGGTATCAGGATAATGTTGGCCTCCTAGAATTAATTTGGAAGTTTTCCTTCCTCTTCTATTTTTTGCAACAGTTTAAGAAGAAAAGGTATCAACTCTTCTTTAAATGTTTGGTAGAATTCCCCTTTGATGCCAACTGGTCCTGGACTTTTGTCTGTTGGGAGTTTTTTTGATTAGTGATTCAGTGAATTTGCTGGTAATTGATCTGTTCAAATTTCCTTTCTTCCTGCTTAATTTTGGTAGGTTATATATTCCTAGGAATCTGTCCATTTCTTCTAAGCTGTCTTATGTGTTGATGTATAATTTTTTCATAATATTCTCTTACATATGTTTGTACTTCTATGGTGTTGGTTGTTAGTTCTACACACTCATTTGTGATTTCATTTCAGGCCTTTCCCTTTTTTTCTTGATAAGTCTATCTTACAAGTTTTTCAATTCTGTGATTTTTTTTCCCCAAAAAACCAGTTCCCAGTTTTATTGATTTAACCGCCTCCCCCATTTCTATATCACTTATTTCTGCTCTAATCCTTATTATTTCCTTATTTCTGCTGGTTTTGCATTTTATTTGTTGTTCTTTTTCTAGCTGCTTTAGGCATAAGGTTAGGTTGTTTGAGATTCCCCTTGTTTCTTGAAATAAGCCTGGGTTGCTATAAACTTCCCTCTTAGAAAAGCATTTGCTGCATTCCAAAGATTTTGGGTCACTGTGTTTACACTTAAATTAGTTTCCACGTAATTTTTTATTTCCTTGATTTCTTGATTGACTCATTCACCATTTAGATGTATGTTATTTAACTTCCATGTATTTGTGCTCTTTCCAGATTTTTCTTGTGTTTTATTTCTAGTTTCATAGTGTTGTAGTCAGAGGATGCATGGTAAGATTTCAGTCTTTTCAAATTTGTTAAGACTTGTTTTGTGGCCTATTATGTCATCTATTCTGGAGAATGTTCCATATGCACTTGAAAAGAATGTGTATTCTGCTCTGTTAGGGTTGAATGTTCTGAATATGTACGCTAAATACATCTGGACCAGTGTGTCCAGACACACTTTGTTTCTTTGTTCCTTTGTTGATTTTCTGTTTGGATGATCTGCCTGTTGGTGTAAATGGAGTGTTTAAAGTCCCCTATTATTATTTTATAAGTATTTATTAGTTCCTTTATGCTTGCTATTAACTATTTTATGTATCTGGGTGCTTCCATATTGAGCCCATATGTGTTTATAATTGTTATATCTTCTTGTTGGACCATCCTTTTATTATTATATATTGTGCCTCTTTGTTTCCTAATACAGCCTTTAGTTTTAAAGTCTATTTTGTCCAATATAAGTATTGCCATGCCAAGTTTCTTAAATACCTGTTCACATGATAAATGCTTCTCCATCCCCTTGCTTTCAATCTGCAGTTGTGTTTAGCTCTAAATTGAGTCCCTTGTAGGCAGTGTATACATGGGTTTATCTACTGTGTCATCCTATGTCATTTGATTGGAGCATTTAGTCCATTTTCATTTTAAGTAATTATTGATAGATGTGTATTTATTTTTTATATTTTTTATTTATATATATTATTTAAATATATTTGTATATGTAATATATATTATATATTTTTATTTATATACTTTTTTATATTTTTATATTTGTATTATTCTTTTTTTAAGTAATTTTTGATAGATGTGTATTTATTTGTTTTGTGGTTGTTTCTATAGTTTTTCACTGATCCTTTCATCTCTTTTTCTTTCACAGCTTGTAGGTTTTCTTTAGTGATATATTTGAATCCTTTCCTTTTTTATTCTTTGCTTATCTATCTATCTACCAAATATTATCTATTTGGTATTTTATCTGTGGTTACCATTAGGCTTGTCTGTATCATCTTCTGCATACAGAAGTCCAAATTAAGTTGATGGTCACTTAAGTTTGTACCTATTCTTTTTTTTATATATATATTTTTTAATAAACATATAATATATTTTTATCCCCAGGGGTGCAGGTCTGTGAATCGCCAGGTTGACACACTTCTCAGCACTCACCATAGCACATACCCTCCCCAATGTCCATAACCCCACTCCCCCCAGCAACCCTCAGTTTGTTTTGTGAGATTAAGAGTCACTTATGGTTTGTCTCCCTCCCAATCCCATCTTGTTTTATTTATTCTTCTCCTACCCCCTTAACCCCCCATGTTGCATCTCCACTTCCTCATATCAGGGAGATCATGATAGTTGTCTTTCTCTGCTTGACTTATTTTGCTAAGCATAATACCCTCTAGTTCAATCAACGTTGTCGCAAATGGCAAGATTTCATTTCTTTTGATGGATGCATAATATTCCATTGTGTAAATATACGATATCTTCTTTATACATTCATCTATTGATGGACATCTAGGTTCTTTCCATAGTTTGGCTATTGTAAACATTGCTGCTATAAACATTTGGGTGCACGTGCCCCTTTGGATCACTATGTTTGTATCCTTAGGGTAAATACCCACTTGGTCGTGGTGAATGATCTTTTTAATGTACTGTTGAATCCTATTGGCTAGTATTTTGGTGAGAATTTTTGCATCTGTGTTCATCAAGGATATTGGTCTGTAGTTCTTTTTTTTGATGGGATCCTTGTCTGGTTTGGGGATCAAGGTGATGCTGGCCTCATAAAATGAGTTTGGAAGTTTTCCTTCCATTTCTATTTTTTGGAGCAGTTTCAGGATAATAGGAATTAGTTCTTCTTTAAATGTTTGGTAGAATACCCCCGGGAAGCCATCTGGCCTTGGGCTTTTGTTTGTTTGGAGATTTTTGATGACTGTTTCAATCTCCTTGCTGGTTATGGGTCTGTTCAGGCCTCTATTTCTTCCTGGTTCAGTTGTGGTAGTTTATATGTCTCTAGGAATGCATCCATTTCTTCCAGATTGTCAAATTTGTTGGTGTAGAGTTGCTCATAGTATGTTCTTATAATTGTTTGTATTTCTTTGATGTTAGTTGTGATCTCTCCTCTTTCATTCATGATTTTATTTATTTGGGTCCTTTCTCTTTTCTTTTTGATAAGTCAGGCCAGGGGTTTATCAATCTCATTAATTCTTTCATAAAAACAGCTCCTAGTTTCATTGATTTGTTGTATTGTATTTTTGGTATTTATTTCATTGATTTCTGCTCTGATCTTTATGATTTCTCTTCTCCTGCTGGGATTAGTCTTTCTTTGTTTTTCTTTCTCCAGCTCCTTTAGGTGTAGGGTTAGGTTGTGTATTTGAGACCTTTCTTGTTTCTTGAGAAAGGCTTGTACCGCTATATATTTTCCTCTCAGGACTGCCTTTGTTGAGTCCCACAGATTTTGAACCATTGTGTTTTCATTATCATTTTTTTGCATGAATTTTTTCATTTCTTCTTTAATTTTCTGGTTGACCCATTCATTCTTTAGAAGGATGCTGCTTAGTCTCCATGTATTTGGGTTCTTTCCAAACTTCCTCTTGTGGTTGAGTTCTAGCTTCAGAGCATTGTGGTCTGAAAATATGCAGGGATTGATCCCAATCTTTTGATACCAGTTGAGTCCTGCTTTAGGACCGAGGATGTGATCTATTCTGGAGAATGTTCCATGTGCACTAGACACGAATGTGTATTCTGTTGCTTTGGGATCAAATGTTTTGAATATATCTGTGATGTCCATCTGGTCCAGTGTGTCTTTTAAGGCCTTTATTTCCTTGCTGATCTTTTGCTTGGATGATCTGTCCATTTCAGTGAGCAGTGAGGGGAGTGTTAAAGTCCCCTACTATTATTGTATTATTGTTGATGTGTTTATTTGATTTTGTTATTAATTGGTTTATATAGTTGGCTGCTCCCACGTTGGGGGCATAGACATTTAAAATTGTTAGATCTTCTTGTTGGACAGACCTTTGAGTATGATATAGTGTCCTTCCTCATCTCTTACTATTGTCTTTGGCTTAAAATTTAATTGTTCTGATATAAGGATTGCCACTCCTGCTTTCTTCTGATGTGCATTAGCATAGCAAATTCTTTTCCACCCCCTCACTTTAAATCTGGAGGTGTCTTCAAGTTTAATATGAGTTTCTTGTAGGCAACATATAGATGTTGTTTTTTTTTTTTTTCATCCATTCTGATACCCTGTGTCTTTTGATTGGGGCATTGAACCCATTAACATTCAGGGTAACTATTGAGAGATATGAATTTAGTGCCATTGTATTACCTGTAAGGTAACTTTTACTGTACATTGTCTCTGTTCCTTTCTGATCAACTACTTTTAGGCTCTCTCTTTGCTTAGAGGACCCCTTTCAATATTTTCTGTAGAGCTGGTTTGGTGTTTACAAATTGTTTCAGTTTTTGTTTGTCCTGGAAGCTTTTAATCTCTCCTTCTATTTTCAATGATAGCCTAGCTGGATATAGTATTCTTGGCTGTATGTTTTTCTTGTTCAGTGCTCTGAATATATCATGCCAGCTCTTTCTGGCCTGCCAGGTCTCTGTGGATAAGTCAGCTGCCAATCTAATATTTTTACCATTGTATGTTACAGACTTCTTTTCCCGGGCTGCTTTCAGGATTTTCTCTTTGTCACTAAGACTTGTAAATTTTGCTATTAGGTGACAGGGTGTGGACCTATTCTTATTGATTTTGAGGGGGTTTCTCTATACCTCCTGGATTTTGATGCTCGTTCCCTTTGCCATATTGGGGAAATTCTCCCCAATAATTCTCTCCAGTATACCTTTTGCTCCCCTCTCTCTTTCTTCTTCTTCTGGAATCCTAATTATTCTAATGTTGTTTTGTCTTATGGTGTCACTTATCTCTCGAATTCTCCCCTCGTGGTCCCGTGGCTGTTTGTCCCTCTTTTGCTCAGCTTCTTTATTCTCTGTCATTTGGTCTTCTATATCACTAATTCTTTCTTCTGCCTCTTTTATCCAAGCAGTGAGAGCCTCCATTTTTTATTGCACCTCATTTATAGCTTTTTTTATTTCAACTTGGTTAGATTTTAGTTCTTTTTTTTTTTTTCTCCAGAAAGGGCTTTTATATCTCCGGAGAGTGTTTCTCTAATATCTTCCATGCCTTTTTCGAGCCCGGCTAGAACCTTGAGAATCGTCATTCTGAACTCTAGATCTGACATATTACCAATGTCTGTATTGATTAAGTCCCTAGCCTTTGGTACTGCCTCTTGTTCTTTTTTTTTTTTTTTTGTGGTGAATTTTTCCGCCTTGTCAGTTTGTCCAGAGAAGAGTATATGAAGGAGCAAGTAAAATACTAAAAGGGTGGCAACAACCCCAGGAAAATATGCTTTAACCAAATCAGAAGAGTTCCCAAATCGTGAGGGGGAAGAAAGGGGTTAAAAAGAGGTCAGAAAGAAAAAAAAAATTAATATATTAAGAAAATAAATAAATAAAAAACATTATCTAGTATATATATTAGATAAACTAGTTAAAAAAAAACATTAAAAAAGAAAAGGACAAAAGTTAAAAAAATTAGCAGAAGAAGAGGAAAAAAAGGATTGAAAAAGAAAAAAAAATTAAATTAACTTCAAGACTAAAGAATCATGGGGAGAAAGCTATGAGTTCTGTTCTTTGCTTTCTCCTCCTCTGGAATTCTGCTGCTCTCCTTGGTATTGAAACTGCACTCCTTGGTAGGTGAACTTGGTCCTGGCTGGATTTCTTGTTGATTTTCTGGGGGAGGGAACTGTTGTAGTGATTCTCAAGTGTCCTTGCCCCAGGCGGAATTGCACCACTCTTACCAGGGGCTGGGCTAGTAATCCGCTCGGGTTCACTTTCAGGAGCTTTTGTTCCCTGAGCTCTTTCTGTAGAGTTCCAGAGGACACGAATGAAAATGACTGCCACCCAGTCTCTGGCCAGGAGGAGCCAAGAGCCTGGAGCCCCACTCCTGAGTGCGCCCTAAGAGAGCAGCGCCAAATTATTCCTGTCTCCGTGGCCTCTGGCCGCAATCTGAGCTCACCAAGCCTGTGACCGGTTCAAGGTAACCCCAAGCTGGGAGCTCACTGTCTCTGTAGCTGGCTTCCTTGTTCTAACACCTATAAGCTCTGCGACAGTTAGACACCCCCAATCCTTCTGTGACCCTGCAGGACCTGAGGCCACACTGACCCCACGTGGGCTTCACCCCAGTTCAGCCTCTGGAGTGATGTCCCTGCCGAACAGATTTATAAAAGTCCTGATTTTGTGCTCTGTTGCTCTGATGTTTGCCGGGAGCTGGCCCCTCCCCCCAAGGTCTATCTTCCCTTCCCCTTGGATTCACTTCTCCGCCGCCAGTCCTACCTTTCAAAAAGTGGTTGATTTTCTGTTTCTAGAATTTCTGTTCTTCTCTTCAATCTGCCATTGGATTTATAGTTGTTTGCAATATTTAGATAAGCTATTTAGCTGATCTCCTGCTATCTGAAGTAGTCTTCTCCTGCTACTTCTCCACCATCTTGACTCCTCCCCCTGTACCCATTCTTTACCACCCCCCATCCATGTATTAGGTATATAGTGTCATATTTTATATTCTTTTATTCTGTGAATACCTTGACTGGTTTTTACAGATATATTGTCTTCCTTACTCTCCTTTACGGTCTTTTCCACTCAAAGAAGTCCTTTTGAATATTTCTTGTAGGGCTGGTTTAATTATCAGGAACTTTTTAAATTTTTGTTTGAGAAACTCTTTTTTCCTTTCTATTCTGAATGATAGCCTTGCTGGATAAAGTATTTTTGGTTATAGGTTTTTCCCTTTGAGTGCTTTGAATATGTCATGCCAGTCCCTTTCAGCAGCTAAAGTTTCTGATGAAAAATTTGCTGCTGGCCTTCTAGGGTTATGTTTATATGTAACTGTCTTATTTTCTGTTGCTGCTTTTAGGATTTTTCTTTATCACTACTTTTTGCCATTTTAATCACAGTGTGCCTTAGTGTGGAACTCCTTGGGTTTATTTTTTTGGAGAATCTTTGTGCCTCCTGGATCTAGATATGTTTCATTCTCCAGATTAGGGAAGTTCAGCTTTTATTTCTTCAAACAAACTTTCTACCCATTTTTTTTCTCTTCTTCTAGGATCCCTAAAATGCAAATATTACACTTGATTGAGTCACAGATTTCTCTAAGTGTATTCTCAATTTACTTTATATTCCCTCTCTTTTGTTAGGTGTGATTACTTTCTATTACTCTGTATTCCAGATCATTCTTTCCTCTGCTTCATCTACCCTGCTAATTATTCCCCAATCATATTTTTAATTTCATTTATTGTGTTCATCTCTCATTCTCTTTTATCTCTTTGCTAAGGCATTCACTGATGTTTTCTATTCTTTTTTCAAGCACAGTGAATACCCTCACAATCATTACTTGGAATTCTCAATCAGGCATATTACTTATATCCATTTCACTGAAGTCTCTTGCTGTGGTTTGGTCTGTTCTTTCATTTGGAATATATTTCTCTCTCTCCTCATTTTGCCTAAATCTTTGTGTCTCTTTCTCTGTGTTAGAAAAGTCAGTTACATCTCCCACTGTTGAAGGTAATGGTCTTGTGTAGAATAGGTCTTACAATGCCTTGCAGCACAGTATCCCTTGGTCCCAAAGACCTTGTGCTTCAGGGAATGTCTCCTGTTCATGGTGTGTGGGCCCTGTTGTATTTTTGTCTATTTTCCCTTCAGTTCAGTTCAGTTCTGTTGTATTTTTGCCTATTTTTCCTTCAGTTCAGTTGTCTGCTTCCTTTGGCAGGTCTGGGGAGTTTTAACAAGGCATGCACCAGTCTGCTGGCTAATTGAGACATGGAACCACCCCTTACTTGTGAGAACATGCCAGCCTAAGCAGATCTGCAAAGGGCATATAGGCAGGTCCTACAATTTTAACAATGTTTCCTCGTGTTTCCACAGTGCTAGCTGCTGTTATAGCTGCAGTCTGACAAAACTGAGGCTGCACAAAATGTGTTTGTAGGAATATGTAGTGTTGGCAAAGTTTATATTACTCTTCTGGGGAAGGGGCCCTGCAACACTGAAATTGAGGCATATGGGTGTGACTGGAAAGGGTAGATCCCTGGGAACGGGGTCAGGGTGAGAGAGGGAGTCTTAGTGCAAGCCTCTGAGTAGTGGGTGTAGGTGCAGCACATTGGTTCCCACAGTTGACCCTGTGTTTATGCTGGGGCATGGGGTAGGCAAATGGCAGCTGCCAAATTCTTAGTTTCTGGAGGACCTTTCTGAGATCCCTATTTCATGGGGACACATTCTGTGATAAATGAAATCACTCTCCCTCCTTTCTGCCCCCAGCATTTTTCAAATTGCTGGTTCAATGCTGTATTTACTCAGGCTACTTGTGGTGCTGCCTCATTAAGTTCTGAGATGCAGCTTCCTGATACCCTCAGGACTCCCCTAGATAGGAGCATGCTGATTTTAAGAAGTCCATGCTTTACATCCAGCTGTTTGTAAAAAGTCTGAAATTTGGCCCCTCTAGCTTTCAAAACCAAATATCCTTGGGGTTCATCTTCCCAGTGTAGAATTCCTGGCATGATCATCTTTCTTGCCCTTCACTGCGCTCCCAGATCCCTACTGTTCACTGATGGCCACCACCCATTTAGGTCTCATATCATATCTCTGCCTTTCCTACTTTCCTCTAATGTGGGCTCTTCTCTACCTTAGGTTGTGGAGTTCATTCTGTCAGTCTTCAGGTCTTTTTCTGCAATATTTAAGTGATGTGACTGTTACCTACTTGTATATGTGGGGCAAAGGTCCTCCTACTCTGCTATCTTCCCCATAGCTTGTATCCATTTTATAAATTATTTTTATCTTTACCTCCCATATCACATTTCTGCACTGACATTCATGTTAGGGTTCAGCCTAGCAAAGAAGGCAAGTTCTAATTAAATTGTATTATTTAAATATACAATGGAGAATTTAATTATTCAGGAATTAGGTATGGCAAGTAAAAATTTTACTGATTGCATACACAGAGATATCTATTAAAAAATAGCCACAAAATCTTCTTGTTATGTAAGTCATAAAGATTAGCTCCATTTTGACCAATCTACTTCAGTTTTCATGATGTGCACCACTGGAAACAGATCAATGGCACACTATGCTAGCTTTTCCCCTTCTCTTTCCCTCAACTTTCTCACCATTGCCTCCCACTGGATAAACTCAAGGGGAAATGAGCTGACACAAAAACTGGGGCTAGCTTGCAGGGTACAACTCTTTCCAAATCCAGAGTATAGAAAGCAAAATTGTAGCCACACTCTGAAGACAGTCCCTGTGCCAGTGCAAAGGGTAACATGAAATGTTTTAATTGAAATAGCTTTTCATAGACTTCATTCTCATTGTATTTGATAAAAAACATATATATATATATATATATATATATATATATATATATATATATATATAATATTTTTCATGAAAGGAGACTATAAATACATGTTTTTAAGAGTGCTTTTCTGGATTTTTATTGCATACAAAGTGATAAGAAATTTAAAGATAACAAAAACAAATAACTAAAAAGATAATAAAAATAAATATTTAAACAAAAATGATTAAAAAGATAACAAAACTAAATAATTAAAATTTAAAAATAAATTTTTAATCATCTCTCCAAGTCTTCTGTTGTCTTTAGTAATTTTTTTTTTAAATAGAGACATTTAAATATATTTAAACGAAGATGCCAAGTGTGAAGTTGGTATTTGAGTGTGAGTTTCATAGAGTTGGAACTACAGTTCCCAGCACATGTTTAAAAAACAGTGCGGAAGAGCCATAGAAATATATATGAAGGTAGAGACAAAGAGATGAAAAAGGTTGGAGACCTTCTGAAAGGTTGGAGAAGAGTGTCAAGAAGCCAAATGCAAAACATTATTCACGAAATTGAGAGTGAAAATTGTCTTCCTTATAAAGACTTATTTTTAGGAGAAAAACAACCAAGATCTACCTTTTTTTTTTAAATGTGGAATTCTATTTTAATTTATTTTTAATTTATTTTCAGCATAACAGTATTCATTATTTTTCACCACACCCATGCTCCATGCAATCCATGCCCTTTTTAATACCCACCACCTGGTACCCCAACCTCCCACCCCCCCGACATTTCAAAACCCTCAGATTGTTTTTCAGAGTCCATAGTCTCTCATGGTTCACCTCCCCTTCCAATTTCCCCCAACTCTCTTCTCCTCTCTACCTAGCCATGTCCTCCATGCTATTTGTTATGCTCCAAAAATAAGTGAAATCATATGATAATTGACTCTGCTTGACTTATTTCACTCAGCATAATCTCTTCAGTCCCTTACATGTTGCTACAGAAGTTGGGTATTCGTCCTTTCTGATGGAGGCATAATACTCCATAGTGTATATGGACCACATCTTCCTTATCCATTCATTCATTGAAGGGCATCTTGGTTCTTTCCACAGTTTGGCGACCATGGCCATTGCTGCTATAAACATTGGGGTACAGATGGCCCTTCTTTTCACTACATCTGTATCTTTGGGGCAAATACCCAGGAGTGCAATTGCAGGGTCTTAGGGAAGTTCTATTTTTAATTTCTTGAAGGAATCTCCACACTGTTCTCCAAAGAAGCTGCACCAATTTGCATTCCCACCAACATTGGAAGAGGGTTCGCCTTTCTCCACATCCCCTCCAACACATGTTGTTTCCTGTCTTGCTAATTTTGGCCATTCTAACTGGTGTAAGGTGATATCTCAATGTGGTTTTAATTTGAATCTCCTTGATGGCTAGTGATGATGAACATTTTTTCATGTGTCTGATAGCCATTTGTATGTCTTGATTGGAGAAGTGTCTGTTCATATTTTCTGCCCATTTTTTGATATGATTATCTGTTTTGTGTGTGTTGAGTTTGAGGAGTTCATTATAGATCCTGGATATCAACATTTTGTCTGTACTGTCATTTGCAAATATCTTCTCCCATTCCGTGGGTTGCCTCTTTATTTTCTTGACTGTTTCCTTTGCTGTGCAGAAGCTTTTGATTTTGATGAATTCCCAAAAATTCATCTTCGCTTTTGTTTCCTTTGCCTTTGGAGACATATCTTGAAAGAAGTTGCTGTGGCTGATATCGAAGAGATTACTGCCTATGTTCTCCTCTTGGATTCTGATGGATTCCTGTCTCACATTGATGTCTTTTATCCATCTTGAGTTTATCTTTGTGGTATGTATGGTGTAAGAGAATGGTCGAGTTTCATTCTTCTACATATAGCTGCCCAGTTTTCCCAGCACCATTTATTGAAGAAACCATCTTTTCTCCACTGTATATTTTTTCCTGTTTTGTCGAAGATTATTTGCTCATAGAGTTGAGGGTCCATATCTGGGCTTTCTACTCTGTTCCACTGGTCTATGTGTCTGTTTTTATGCCAGTACCATGCTGTCTTGGTGATCACAGCTTTGTAGTAAAGCTTGAAATCAGGTAACGTGATGCCCCCATTTTATTTTTGTTTTCAACATTTCCTTAGCAATTCGGGGTCTCTTCTGATTCCATACAAATTTTTGGATTATTTGCTCCAGCGCTTTGAAGAATACCGGTGGAACTTTGATCAGAATGGCATTAAAAGTATAGATTGCTCTACACAGTATAGGCATTTACCAACGTTTATTCTTCTGATCCAAGAACATGGAATGGTCTTCCATCTTTTTGTGTCTTCTTCAATTTCTTTCATGAATGTTCTGTAGTTCCTCGAGTACAGATCCTTTACCTCTTTGATTAGGTTTATTATGGTTCTTGGTGCTATAGTAAATGGAATCGATAATTTCCCTTTCTGTATTTTCATTATTAGTGTATAAGAAAGCCACTGATTTCTGTACATTGACTTTGTATCCTGTCATGCTGCTGAATTATTTTATGAGTTCTAGTAGTTTGGGGGTGGAGTCTTTTGGGTTTTCCATATAAAGAATCATGTCATCTGTGAAGAGAGAGAGTTTGACTTCTTCATTGCCAATTTGGATACCTTTTATTTCTCTTTGCTGTCTGATTGCTGTTGCTAGGACTACTAATACTATGTTGAACAAGAGTGGTTAGAGTGCGCATCCTTGTCTTGTTCCTGATCTAAACAGGAAGGCTGCAAGCTTTTTCCCATTGAAGATGATATTTGCTGCAGGTCTTTCATAAATAGATTTTATGAAGTTCAGGAATGTTCCCTCTATCCCTATACTTTGAAGCGTTTTAATCAGGAACAGATGCTGGATTTTGTCAAATGCTTTTTCTGCATCAATTGAGAGGACCATATGGTTCTTCTCTCTTCTCTTATTATTTTGTTCTATCACATTGATTGATTTGCGAATGCTGAACCATCCTTGTACCCCAGGGATGAATCCCACCTGGTCATGGTGGATAATCTTTTTAATGTGCTGTTGGATCCTGTTTGCTAGGATCTTGTTGAGAATCTTAGCATCCATATTCATCAGTGATATTGGTCTGAAATTCTCCTTTTTGGTAGAGTATTTGCCTGGTTTGGGGATCAGGGCAATGCTGGCTTCATAGAAAGAGTCTGGAATTTTTCCTTCTGCAAGGCTGTGCTTCTGCTGGCTGGTGAGGTTCCCAGCACCTCACAGGAGTTGGGCCCCACACGCTCTCAGGAGCACTGATGGTTCAGGGACCAAGACCTGGTTTCTCCACCACACTCTCTCTGGCTCTGCGCCAGGGATGGCTGTCCTGGGTCTGGGGACTTAAGCCCCTGACCCTAACACCCTGATTCCCACAATTTCTCTCTGGTGATCCTTTGCTCTTTTTGAGTGCTTTCTACCAGACTCCCAAGTTAATTCTGGTCCCCAGACGCAGGGCACTCTTGTATTGGGATATTACTTTCCAATGAGTCACCCCTGGTGGCTCCCTCCCCCTTTTATTTATATTCCAATATCAGTCTGACTTTCCCACTCTGCTTTACCTGCCCACTGGTGTCTTCTGCTCCAGTAGAGATCCAGACATGTATAAATCTGATCTCAGGCTAATTTCATGTGTGATCGGAGTTCTTTGGAAGGTAATCAGCTCACTTTAGGGTACAGGTTGAAAGTGCACCTCCTCCTACTTCCCCGCCATCTTGTCTCCCAAGATCTACCTTCTTAACAAAATTTTAAATATATAATCTATTGTTAACTATAGGTACAATGCTGTAGGAAAGATCTCTAGTGTTTATTCATCTTGCTTGACTGAAACTTTATGTCTATTATTTGATAACTCCCTATTTCTGCCTACATCTGACCCTAGCAACCACCATTCTACTCTTTGACTCTATGAATTTGATGTTTTTGGATACCTCATAGAGGGGGAAACATGCAGTAATTGTGTTTCTGTGATTGACTTATTTCACTTAGAATAATATCTCCTGGTTAATCCATTTTGTCATATATTATAGACTTTCTTTTTTAAGGCTAAATAGTATTCCACTGTAAATGTGTACTACACTTTACTTATTCGTTCACGTGTGGATGGACATTTAGGTTGTTTACACATCTATACTATTATAATTAGTGCTGCAATGACATAGAAGCTAATATCTATTAAAGATCCTGATTTCATTTTTTTTGGTATATACCCAAAAGTGAAACTACTAGATCATATAGTAGTTCTACTTTCATATTTCAAGGAACTACCATACTGTTTTCCATAGCAACTGTAACATTTTACATTCCCACCCACAATGTATAATCATTCCATGTGGGAGGTAATCTCACTGTGTTGTTTATTTTCCTATCCCTGATGATTAGTGATGTATAGCTATTTTTCATATACCTTTTGTCTATTTGTATGCTTTCTTTAGAGAAATGTCTATCAAGTCCTCTCCAAATTTTTAAAGTATTTTTTAAAATTATTGAGTTATAATAATTCCCTCTATATTTTAGTTACTAACCACTTAGCAGATGTATTGCTTGCAAATTTTTTTCTCCAATTTCTTATTTTATCTTTTTACTCCATTGATTTATTCTTTTGTTGTACAGTTTTTTAATTTGTTTTTCTTGTGTATTTTTTGTTTTGTTGCCTGTGCTTTTGGTGTCATATCCATAAAATCATTGCTAAAACCAGTGTCAAAAAGTTTTTTTTGTTTTTTGTTTTTTGTTTTTTTGATGAAGTTTCAGTTCTTACTTTCAAGTCTATAATTCATTTTGAGTTAAAGTTTGTGTATGGTGTAAGAAAAAGGTCCAGTTCTTTGTGGAGATAGTTTTTCCAAAACCATTTGTTGAAGTGACTATACTTTTCCCATTGCATATTCTAAATATCTTTGTTGAAGATCAATGCACTATATATGCATGGACTCATTCCTGGAATCTCAACTTTGTTCTGTTGCTTGATATGTCTGTCGTTGTGCCATTACCATACTGTTTTGATTATTGAAAACTTATATTTTGAAATCAGGAAGTGTGATGCCTCCATTTTTGTTCTTCTTACAATGTATTTGGCTATTCATGGTATTTTGTGGTTCTGTATGATATTAAAGATTTTTTTTTTCTGTAAATGGTACTGGAATTTTGATAGGAACTGCATTGAATCTGTAGTGTGCTTGGATATTGATACAGACGCTTTAACAATATTAGTCTTCAATTCATGAACACATTCTATTTGTGTCTTGTTTAAATGCTTTCATTGGTATTTCATAGCTTTTAGGTTGTTATATATCACAATTATACTCTATGAAACTTCTAGAGAAGCTATGTAAACTAACAAAAATTCCTTTAAGGTAAGTACACATATTAATTCAAATATTCAAGATGTGTTCTATAGTCCTGAGAGATTTAACACTTATATTTTAAGGTAAATGCCAGAACAGAGATGGTATCCATTTGAAATGGTCTGGAAAGAAGACATTCTTGTTTAGACCTTTGGTTAAACCAGTAAAAAGTTTAAGCTACCTTCCTCAGGAATTTAGCTAATTAACATTGACACAGTTGGTGTGTTTGAATATGGATGATAGATTATTATGTTGTATCAATGTTAAATTTGTTACTTTGATAATTTAATACTCTTCAGTAGGACAATATGCTTTTGTGGCGGGAAACACTGAAATATTTCCAGGTAAAGGGACATCATATTTTCAACAACTGTGAAATGATTCAAAAAATACACACACATGTATGAGTGTATGTATATTAATATATATTTATACACACACATATATGTATATATGGGGAGAAAAACAATGCTAAAGAAGTAACAAAATGGTAATTGGTGAATCTGAGTAAAGTAAATACTGAGGGTGTATATATAAACCATATCTTCTTTATCCATTCATCTGATGATAGATATCTCAACTCTTTCCACAGTTTGGCTATTGTGGACATTGCTGTTATGAACATTGGTGTGCAAATACCCCTTCTTTTCAGTACGTGTGTATCTTTGGGTTAAATACCTAGTAAAGCAATTTCTGGCTCATAAGGTAGCTCTTTTTTAACTTCTTGAGGGACCTCCATACTATTTTCTAAAGTGACTGTACCAGCTTGCATTCCCACCAACAGTATAAGAGGGTTCCCTTTTCTCTGCATTCTCACCAACAATTGGTGGGTCATGTCTTGTTAATTTTAGCCATTTTGGCTGGTGTGAGGTGGTATATCATTGTGATTTTTATATGTATCTTCATAATGCTAAGTGGTGTTGAGTATATTTTTATGTATCTGTTGTTCATTTGTAGGTCTTCTTTGGAGAAATGTCTGTTTGTGTCTTCTGCCCATTTTTGACTTGATTATTTGTTTTTTGAGTGTTGAGTTTGATAAATTCTTTAAAGATCTGGAATACTACTCTTTATCTTATATGTCATTTGCCAATATCTTCTTCCATTCCATAGATTGTTTTTTAGTTTTGCTCACTGTTTCTTTCGCTGTGCAGAAGCTTTTTAACTTAATGAAGTCCCAATAGTTCATTTCTGCATTTGTTTCCTTTGCTTTTGGGGAAAAGCAAAAGTGTGTCTAGCAAGAAGTTGCTTCAATGGAGGTAAAAGAGGTTGCTGCCTGTGTTCTTCTCTAGGATTTTGGTGGATTCCTATTTAAGAATTAGGTCTTTCATTCACTTTGAGTTTATTTTTGTTATGGTATAAGAAAATGGTCCACTTTCATTCTTCTGCATGTGGCTGTCTAATTTTACCAGCACCATTTATTGAAGAGACTATCTTTTTTCCATTATGTACTTTTTCCTGCTTTCCTGTATAATGAATTATTACAGTCAAGATCTGTGACTTTATGTTATCCCACCATGAAATGTTTGTATTTGAATAATGGAAATATAAATAATAATAAAAGTAGGTTAAAGCTTTTTGTCCATATCAAAAAAAGAAAAAAAAATCTTGATGAAATTGCAAAAGCAGACCTACTAGAGAATTGTAAAAACTCCAAGCCAGTGTAGACTTAGACTTAAAGTGGAAGCCTATTTTCTTTCCACTGCAGACCAAAGAAAACCTTCTTATCTTACATTGATATAGGGAGTAACGGCTACTGCAGAAAGAAATGAAGAATGTTTTGCCCAAGTGGGGATTTTATTTTTTTAAAACATTCTATTTTTTTTAAGATTTTATTTATTTATTTGACAGAGAGAGAGAGATCACAAGTAGGCAGAGCAGCAGGGGGTGGGGGTGGGAAGCAGGTTCTTTGCTGAGCAGAGATCCCAGTACCGGGCTCCATCCCAGGACGCTGAGATCATGATCTGAGCCAAAGGCAGAGGCTTAACCCACTGAACCACACAGGTACACCCAAGTTGGGATTTTAGATCAACCTGAGTGATAGATCGGACAGCAATATTTACTCTGGAAATAGGTATTTTCTTTACCACATAATTAACTAATTTAAGTGAATTAAATACTTAATTGCTATCTTGAAAATGTAGTTTCAGCATTCCTAAGGGTAAAATATATAATCGTGGTCAACTTGACCAAACTGATTTCATTAATTTACCTCTAAATTAACTCCTTGCCTCTAAATTAACTCCTTGCCTGTTGTATTTATTGCATTTTACTGCACTTAAATTCTTCACGATTAATCTTATGTCTCAATCTAGAAAATGATACTACTGCCCTGATTCTTTTTCATTCTGAGAATACAGTCACTTGAAAGAATAGAACATTTTTTATTTCTAATCTAACAAACACATTTGATTTTTTATTCACATTTTAAATGTAATCCTCATTATTCCCAATATAGGAAAAACATTTTTCTACTCTAAGACCTGGCCAGTCCTCCCAAATTATGCCCATGATCTTTATAAAATAGATATTCAGTTGTGACTTTTTTTTTTTCTGATGAAAATAATTATAAAACTTTCCATAGCGGAAAAAAAATCCTCAGTATGCCATTATAATCTACCCCTTACCTTTCTCTTGGTGATTTTTTTTTATTTCAACATATCTCTATTTATTTTATTTTATTTTATTTTATTTTATTTTATTTTATTCGTGTTCCAAGCTTCATTTTTTTTATGTACCACACCCAGTGCTCCATGCAATACATGCCCTTCTTAATACCCACCACCAGGCTTACATAACCTCCCTCTCCTCTCCCCTCTAAAACCCTCAAGTTGATTCTCAGAATCCACAGTCTATTATGGTTCCTCTCCCCCTCTGATTTCCCCAAATTGACTTTTTCTTTCCTTCTCCTAATGTCCTCCATGTTATTCCTCATGCTCCACAAGTAAGTCCAACCATATGATAATTGACTTTCTCTGCTTGACTTATTTCACTTAGGATAATCTCTTCCAGTCCCATCCATGTTGATATAAAAAGTTGGGTATTCATCCTTTCTGATGGAGGCATAATACTCCATTTTATATATGGACCATATCTTCTTTATCCACTCATCTGTTGAAGGACATCTTGATTTTTTCCACAGTTTGGCAACCATGGCTATTGCTACTATGAATATTGGGACACAGGTGGCCCCTCTTTTCACTACATCTGTAACTTTGGGGTAAATACTCAGTAGTGCAGTTGCAGGATCATAAAGAAGCTCTATTTTTAATTTCTTAAGAAATCTCCACACTGTTTCCCAAAGTGGCTACACCAACTTGCATTCCCACCACCAGTGTAAGAGGGTTCCCCTTTCTCCACAATCTCTCCAACATTTGTTGTTTCCTGTTTTGTGAGTTTTGGGCATCCTAACATGTGTAACGTGGTATCTCAATGTGGTTTTGATTTGAATCTCCCTGATGGCTAATGATAATTAAGATTTTATCATGTGCCTGTTAGCCATTTTATGTCTTCTTTGGAGAAGGGTCTGTTCATGTCTTCTGCCCATTTTTTGACATGATTATCTGTTTTGTGTGTGTTGAGTTTGAGTAGTTTTTTATAATCTTGGATATCAGCCCTTTGTCTCTAGTGTCATTTGTGAATATCTTCTCCCATTCCATGGGTTGCCTCTTTGTTTTGTTGACTGTTTCTTTTGCTGTGCAGAAGCTTTTCATCTTGGTGAAGTCCCAAAAGTTCATTTTTGCTTTTGTTTCCTTTGCCTTTGGAGACATATCTTGAAAGAAGTTGCTGTGTCCAATGTCAAAAATGTTACTATCTATGTTCTCCTCTAGGATTTTGATAGATTCCTGCCTCATGTTGAGGTCTTTGATCCATTTTAAGTTTATCTTTGTGGATGGTATAAGAGAATGGTCAAGTTTCATTCTTCTATACATATGTGTTCAATTTTCCCAGCACAATTTACTGAAGAGACTGTCTTTTTTCCACTGGATATTTTCTCCTGCTTTGTCGAAGATTATTTGACTATAGAGTTGTAGGTCCATATTTGGACTTTCTACTCTGTTCCACTGGTCTATGTGTCTGTTTTTGTGCCAGTATCATGCTGTCTTGGTGATCACAGCTTTGTTGTAAAATTTGAAATCAGGCAACGTGATGCCCCCAGGTTTGTTTTTCTTTTTCAACATTTACTTAATAATTTGGGGTCTTCTCTTATTCCATACAAATTTTAGGATTGTTTGTTCTAACACTTTGAAAAATGTCAGTGGAATTTTGATCAAGATGGTATTGAAAGTGTAGATTGCTCTGGGCAAGAAAGACATTTTAACAATGTTTATTCTTCTGATCCATGAAAATAGAATACTTTTCTATTTACTTTTTGTTTCTTCTTCAGTTTATTTCATGAGTATCCTGTAGTTGCTCAAGTACAGATATTTCACCTCTTCGGTTAGGTTTATTCCTAACGTCTGTATATTCTAACCATATTGAAACCACTCCACAAATTTAAATAACTGTATCATGTCTTTCATATAGTTTTCATTTATTATTCATTAGTTTTGATGATTCCGTAGGAATTGTGTCCAACCACAACCTACAACTGCCACTCAAATCAGTAGAAAAAGAATAGGTTTTAAAGACAGACACTGGAATTCAAATTTTTAATTTACATTTATATGCTGCAAGATTTTTGCAAATTTTTCAAAATTTCTAACAGCTTTCCTATTATTTATTTGTTTTTTTGTTTATTATTTTCTTAACATATAAGGTATTATTTGCCCCAAGGGTACAGGTCTGTGAATAATCAGGCTTACACATTTCACAACACTGTCCATAGCACATACCTTACCCAATGTCCATAACCCAGCCACCCTATCCCAACCCCCAAACACCCAGCAAGCTTGTTTGTCTCATGAGATTAAGAGTCTCTTATGGTTTGTCTCCCTCCTGATCCCATTTTATCTCATTTTTTCCTTCCCTACCCCCCAAAACCCCAACTGTGTCTCTCAAATTCCTCATATCAGAGAGGTAATATGATAATTATCTTTCTCTGATTGACTTTTTTCACTAGGCATAATACCCTCTAGTTCCATCTACATCGTCATAAATGGCAAGGTTTCATTTCTTTTGATGTCTGTGTAGTATCTCATTGTAAATATATACCATGTCTTCTTTATCCATTCATAGGTTGATGGACATCAAGGTTCTTTCCATATTTTGGCTGTTTTGAACATTGCTGCTAAAAACATTTGGGTACACATGCCCCTTTGGATCACTGCATTTATATCTTTAGGGTAAATACCAAGTAGTGCAATTGCTGGGTTGTAGGGTAGCTCTATTTTCAAATTTTTGAATAATCTTTATACTGGGGCACCTGGGTGGCTCAGTGGGTTAAGCCGCTGCCTTTGGCTCAGGTCATGATCTCAGGGTCCTGGGATCGAGTCCCGCATCGGGCTCTCTGCTCAGCAGGCAGCCTGCTTCCCCCCCTCTCTCTCTGCCTGCCTCTCCATCTACTTGTGATTTCTCTCTGTCAAATAAATACATAAAATCTTAAAAAAAAAAAAAAGAACCTCCATATTGTTTTCCAGAGTGGCTGCACTAGCTTGCATTCCCACCAACAGTGTAGGAGGGTTCCTCTTTCGCCGCATCCTCACCAACACCTGTCATTTCCTAATTGTTAATTTTAGCCATTCTGACTGCTGTGAGATGTTATCTCCTTGTGGTTTTGATTTGTATATCCCTGATGCCAAGTGATGTGGAGCACTTTTTCATGTGTCTGTTGGCCATCTGGATGTCTTCTTTGCAGAAATGTCTGTTCATGTCTTCTTTCCATTTCTTAATTGGATTATGTGTTCTTTGGGTGTTGACTTTAATAAGTTCTTTATAGATTTTTGGATACTAACCCATTATCTGATATGTCATTTGCAAATATCTTCTCCCATTCTGTTAATTGTCCTTTGGTTTTGTTTACTGTTTCCTTTGCTGTGAGAGAGCTTTTGATCTTGATGAAGTCCCAATACCTCATTTTCCCCCCTTGCTTCCCTTGTCTTTGGTGATGTTTCTAAGAAGTTGCTGTGGCTGAGTTCGAAGAGGTTGCTGCCTGTGTTCTCCTCAAGGATTTCAGTGGATTCCTGTCTCACATTGAGGTATTTCATCCATTTTTGAGCCTATTTTTGTGTGTGGTGTAAGGGAATGTTCCAGTTTCATTCTTCTGCATGTGGCTGTCCAATTTTCCCAGCATCATTTGTTAAAGAGACTGTCTTTTTTTCCATTGAACATTCTTTCTTGCTTTGTCAAAGATTAGTTGACCTTAGAGTTGAGGGTCCATTTCTGGTTTCTCTGTTCTGTTCCATTGATAGATGTGTCTGTTCTTTTGCCAGTAGCATACCGTCTTGAATGCAGCTTTGTAATAGAGGTTGAAGTATGGAATTGTTATGCCACCAATTTGATGTTCGTTTTCAACATTTCTCTGGCTCTTCAGGGTCTTTTCTGGTTCCATATAAATTTTAGGATTATTTGTTTCATTTCTTTAAAAAAATCGATGATATTTTGATAAGGATGGCATTAAATATGTGAATTACTTTAGGTAGCATAGCTATTTTCATGATATTTGTCCTCCCAATCCCTGAGCATGGAACATTTTTCCATTTCTTTGACTCTTCTTCAATTTCTATCATACGTACTCTATAATTTTCTGAGTACAGATGTTTTGCCTTTTTGGTTACATTTATTCCTAGGTATCTTATGGTTTGGGGTGTAATTATAAATGGAATCAACTCCTTAATTTATCTTCTGTCTTGATATTGGTGTATAGAAATGCAACTGATTTCTGTGCATTGATTGTATATCCTGACACTTTACTGAATTCCTATATGAGTTCTATCAGTTTTGCAGTGGAGTCTTTTGGGTTTTCCACATAAAGTATCATATCTGCAAAGAGTGAGAGTTTGACTTCTTTGTTGATTCAGATGTCTTTAACTTCTTTTTGTTGTCTGACTGCTGAGGCTAGGACTTCTAGTACTATGGTGAATAGCAGTGGTGATAATGGACATCCTGCTGTGTTCCAGACCTTAACAGAAAAGCTCTCAGTTTTTCCCCATTGTGAATGGTATTTGCAGTGGGTTTTTCATAGATCGCTTTGATGATATGGAGATATGTACCTTCAATCTCTAGACTGTGAAGAGTTTTGATCAAGAAACGATGCTGTACTTTGCCAAATGCTTTTTCAGCATCTATTGAGAGTATCATATGGTTCCTGTTCTTTTTTTATTAATGTATTGTATCACATTGATTTGCCAATGATGGACCAACCTTGTAGCCCTGGAATAAATTCCACTTGGTCTTGGCGAATAATCCTGTTAATGTACCTATTGGCTAGTATTTTGGTTAGTATTTTTGCATTAATGTTCATCAAGAATATTGGTCTGTAATTCTCCTTTTGGGTGGGGTCTTTGTCTTGTTGTGGAATCAAAGTAATGCTGGCCTCAGAAAATGAGTTTGGAAATTTTCTTTCCACTTCCATTTTTTGGAACAGTTTCAGGCGAATAAGTATTGATTTTTCATTAAATGTTTGGTAGAATTCCCTTGGGAAGCCATCTGCCCCTCAGTTTTTGTTTGTTGGGAGACTTTTGATGAATGCTTCAACGTTCTAACTGGCTATGAGTTGTTCAGGTTTTCTAGTTCTTTCTAATTCAGTTTTGGTAGTTTATATGTCTCTAGGAATGCATCCATTTCTCCTGGATTGTCAAATTCACTGGTGTATACTTGTTCATAATATGTTCTTATAATTGCTTGTATATCTTTGGTGTTTGTTGCAATCTCTCCTCTTTCATTCATGGTTTTATTAATTTGGGTCCTTTCTCTTTTCTTTTTGATAAGTCTGGCCAGGGGTTTATCAATCTTATTAATTCTTTCAAAGAACCAGCTCCTAGATTTGTTGATTTATCCCACTGTTCTTTTGGTTTCTATATCATTGATTTCTGTTCCAATTATTATTTCCCTTCTCCTGCTAGGTTTAGGCTTTCTTTCCTGTTATTTCTCTACCTCCTTTAGGTGTAAGGTTAGGTTGTATACTTGAGACCTTTCTTGTTTCTTGAGAAAGTCTTGTATTGCTATATACTTTCCTTTCAGAATCACCTTTGCTGTATCTCAAAGATTTTGAACAGTTGTGTTTTCATTTTCATTTGTTTCCATGAATTTCTTTTTTAATTCTTCTTTAATTTCCTGGTTGACCCATTCATTCTCTAGTGGAGATGCTCTTTAGCCTCCATGTATTTGAGTTCTTTCCAACTCTCCCCTTGTGATTGTTTTCTAGTTTCAGAGCATTGTGGTTTGAAAATATGCAGGGAATGATTCCAGTCTTTTGGTACTGGTGGAGACCTGATTTGTGACCCAATACATGATCTATTCTGGAGAATGTTTCGTGTGAACTAGAGAAGAATATGTGTTCCATTGCTTTGGGATAGAATGTTCTGAATATATCTGTAATGTCCATCTGGCCCAGTGTGTCATTTAAAGCTTTTATTTCCTGATTGAAATTTTACTTAGCTGATCTGTCCATTCCAGTGAGTGGGAGGGTGTTAAAGTCCCCTACTATTACTGTATTATTGTCAATGTTTTTCTTTGATTTTGTTATTAATGGTTTATATAATTTGCTGATCCCATGTTAGGGACATAGATGTTATTATTAAATCTTCTTGTTGGAAAGACCCTTTAACTATAGTAAAATGTCCTTCCTAATCTCTTATTATACTCTTCAGCATTACGTGTAATTTATCTGATACAAGTAGTTCCACTGCAGATTTCTTTTTGATGTCAATTAACATGGTAAATGGTTTACCACCCCCTCACTTTAAATCTTGACATGTCTTTGGGTCTAAAATGAGCTTCTTATAGACTGCATATCAGTGGGTCTTGTTTTTTAATCCATTTTGATACCCTGTTTCTTTTGATTGGAGTATTTAGCCCATTTACATTCAGGGTAACTATTAAAGATATGAATTTAGTGTCATTGTATTACCTGTAAAGTGACTGTTACTGTATATTGTCTCTGTCCCTTTCTGGTCTGTTACTTTTAGACTCTCTTTGCTCAGAGGACCCCTTTCAATATTTCCTGTAGGGCTGGTTTGGTGTTTGCAAATTCTTTTAATTTTTGTTTGTTCTGGAAGCTTTTTATCTCTCCTTCTACTTTCAATGACAGCCTAGCTGGATATAATATTCTTGGCTGCATATTTTTCTCGTTTAGTGCTCTGAATATATCAGGCCAGTCCTTTCTGGCCTGCCAGGTCTCTGTGGATAGGTCCACTGCCAATAAAATATTTTTACCATAATATGTTATAGACCTCCTATCCCAAACTTTTTTTCAGGATTTTCTCTGTCACTAAGACTTATAAGTTTTACTATTAGATGACAGTGTGTGGACCTATCTTTATTAATTTTGAGAGGGGTTCTCTGTGCCCCCTGGATTTTGATGCTTGTCCCCTTTGCCATATTAGGGAAATTTTTTACTATAATTTGCTCCAATATACCTTTGGCCCATCTCTCTTTCTTCTTCTTATGGGATCCCAATTATTCTAATATTGTTTCATCTTATGGTATCACTTATCTCTTGATTTCTCCCCTCATGGTTCAGTAATTGTCTCTCTTTTGATCAGCTTCTTTCTTCTCCATTATTTGTTCTTCTATATCACCAATTCCCTCTTTTGCCTCATTTTTCCTGGCAATAAGAGCCTCCATTTTTTTTTATTGAAACTCATTAATAACTCATTTTTATTTCAACTTGGGTAGATTTTGGTTCTTTTATTTCTCCAGAAAGGGATTTTATTTTTCAAGAATGAGATTCTCTAATATCTTCCATGATTTTTTCAAGCCCAGCTAGCACCTTGATAATTGTCATTCTGAATTCTAGTTTAACATATTACTAATGTCCATATTGATTAGGTCCCTAGCCATTAGTACTGCCTCTTGTTCTTTTTCTTTTGTGATGAGTTTTCTGCCTTGTCATTTTATCCAGATAAGAATAGATGAATGAGAGAACAAAATACTAAAAGAGTGGCAAAGACTCCAGAAAAATAGACATTAACCAAATAAGAAGAGACCCGAAACTGGGGGTGAGGGGGAAAAGGGGGGCTAAAATAAAAAATAAGAATATATATATATTAGACTTGTATAGAACAGAGCTACCTACTTCATTTTGGTATATTCTGGTCTCTTAGAAGAAACTACCTCCCAAAATTTTAAAGAAAGAAATATATACATATACATACACATGAAAATAAGGGTAAACAGGATGAAGGGATGGAATATGACTGTAAATATGAATTTTTTTTTAATTCTAAAAAAGGAATTGATAAGATAAGAAGTTGGTTGGAAAAAGAAAAAAAAAGAGGAGAGAATGTGATCAAGCTGGAGACTAGAACAAAGTCATGCTCTAGGTTTAGGGTATTTTTTTGATCTATTAGAAGAGATTGTATCCCAAAATTTTAAAGAAAAAAAAACTCTATGTATACTAAAAATAAGGTTAAATATGAAGGGATAAAATATGACTATAACAATGAAAATTTTAAGGTTTTTAAAGGTATTAATAAAATAGTTCAAAAGCATTAAAATAGGAAAGAGAAAAAGTTAAAAAAATAGAGTAATAAAAAAGTAAAATTAAAAAACTTTAACTTTAAAAGACTAAAGGATCATAGGGAAAAAGCCATGAATTCTGTGTGTTGCTTTCCCCTAGCTCTGGAGTTCTACAGGTCTCATTGATCAGTAAACTTAGTCTTGGCAGGTTGTTCTTGTTCTTCTGGGGGAGGGGCCTCTGGCAGTGATTCTCAAATGTCTTCACGTGAGGTGGAATTACAATGTCCTAGCCAGGGACCAGGCTAGTAGTCTCCTCAGGTTTGCTCTTGGGACCTTTGTTCCCTGAACACTTTCCATACAGCTTTGGAAAATGGGAATGAGGATGGCAGCCTCCCAATCTTTGGCCCATAGGAGATGAAAGTTCAGGGCCCCACTCCTCAGTGCGTCCTCAGAGAAAAGCAGTCAAACCCTCCCATCTCCCTTGTCTTGAGCAGCACCTGCGCTCACCTGGCTTGCAACCAAGTATTTCTATCTTGGACACATGGTCCCTTTTGGAGTCTCCAGAGCCAGCAGATTCCTGCTGTGTGCTCTCCTCCAACTCCTCCCAGAGGAAGAAGGAGGGGATCTCTCTGGATCTTCCACTTGTGGGGTCCCTGCTCGAAGAGCAATGGCTCGACTGTGCTTTGGATCAGAGTTTAAGGTAACCCCAAGCTGAGAGCTCACTCCTCAGCTTCTTCTCTGTAGTCAACTTCCCAACATACCTGGGAGCTTTGCCACACTAAGACACCCCCAGTCTTTCTGTAACCCCGTGGGTCTGGAGACCACACTGTCCCCATGAGGTCTTCACTCCCCACTTAGCCTCTGAAGTAACATTCCTCAGTGGAGTCAACTTCTAAAAGTTCTGATTTTGTGCTCTGTTGCTCTCTCAATGACCAGAGCCAGCCCCTCCCTCTATGGTAAATCTTCCTGTTGCTTCAGATTCACTTCTCTGTACATCCTATTTTCCAAAATGTGATTGATTTTTCTGTTCCTAGAATTGCTGTTTTTCTCCTCTATCTCCTTGTCATAACAGGCATCATCTTCCATAAATTCTTGCCAAAACTCTTTCTTACCTAAACATTTTTTAATATTACCTTCAAAATTGTGTCATGAAGACAAATTTTGAAATAGATATAGAATCTAGCTTCTGATAATTTCCCATTTATATCTCCATCCTTGACTTAACTGCCTAGTTTATATCTTCATATAAATGTATACAGGCATACTTTGGAAATATTCTGTGTTTTATTCCAGACCACTGCAATAAAGCAAATATCAAAGTAAAATGACTCAATGTTACAGAGAGATGTGCTGTCATCCAGGCAGAGTAGATATACCACAATTCTTAAACGCCCTAGGATTGTTGGAATGGTAAATGAGTATTGGTTTCAACATAAAGCTGCAAGCTGCATTAGCCCCTTACAAGAGATACAGCCTGTACTTTGAAGCTTGAAGACCTGGCATTGATTCTCCTCTCTGGTTATGGATATCCTAGATGGCATCTCCTTCTAATAGCTCAGGTCATGATCTCAAATTTCTGGGATCAGTCCCATGTCTGGCTTCATGTTCAGTGGGAATTCTCCTTGAAGATAATCTCTTTCCCTCTCTCTGTATCCCTCCCCCAGTTCATACTCGTTCACACACTCTCTCTCTCTCTCTCAAATATTAAAAAAAAACTCACAGATTACCATATCAAATATAATGACAATGAAAAAATCTAAATTGTGAAAATGCCAAAATATGAAACAAGAAAAACACAAAATGAACAAATGTTGGGAAAATGTTAATTGACTTTCATAATGCAAATTTGCTACAAACCTTTATTTTGTTAAAATTTTTTTTCTAATCTGTGATGTGCAATAAGATGACATGCAATAAAATGAGGTATGCCTGTATTTTTCCAGCTTCCAAATCTTAAATATAAAATCTTTAAAGCCTTACTCAAGGGAAATAGAGTACTTAACATGTAACTAACAAGTCAGAGAATGGATTTTACTGAGATAGATCTATAAAATATAGCATTATATTAGTTTCAGATGAAACTGACTTTATTGCCTTTGCTCTTGGGGTCAAATTCAAAAATCATCTCAGAACTCATGTCAAGGTGCTTACTACCTGTTGTTTTGTTTTTGTTTTTGTTTTTAAGGATTTTTTTGGCTTAAGATTTTGAATTCAAGTCTTTATTTTGAGTGATTTTTTTCACATTATGTAAAATAATCTAATTATATTCTTCTCCAAGTAGTTGTCCAGTTTTCCTAACATTATTTATTGAAATGACTGTCTTTTCCTTGTGCATTTTTGGCTCCTTTGTCATAATCAACAATATATGTGTAGATTTATTTCTAGGCTCTCTATTCTGTCCCGTTAATACATGTGTCCATTTTTATGCTAATACCACAATGTCTTGGTTAGTATAGCTTTGAAATGTAGTTTGAAATCAGAGGCCATTAGTGGCTCCAGTTTTGTTCCTATTTCTCTAGAATGCTTTGGCTATCAGTGTCTTTTGTAGTTCCATACAAAGTTTAGAGATGTTTGTTCTATGTCTGTGAAAAAATTCCTTTTGAATTTGTACATTGCTTGGGTAGTATGGGCATTTTAATGATAATTCTTGCAATCCATGAGCATAGAATATCCTTCTATTTGTTTATAAGTTGTTAGTGTAAAGGTATTTCACCTCCTTGGTTAAATTTATTTCTAGTTTCATTCTTTTTGATGCAATTGCATATAGGTTTTTAAAATTTCTCTTTCTTATACTTTATTATAAAACACAAATAAATGTATAAAACACAAATAACTTTTGCATATTAATTTTGTATCCTGCAATTTTACTATAATTATTAGTCCTAACTGTATATTTTTGTGAAGTTTTTAGAATATATATAAGCATATATAAAATATTCATATATATGGAATATGCAATTTTATATATACTGTTACCTACAAATACTAACAGTTTTGCATATTTCTTTCTATTGGTATGCCTTTTCTTAAAAAAGATTTTATTATTTATTTGACAGACAGAGATTGTTGGGGTTCCCTCGGAGGGATGGAGGCGACTGGACCAGCCGGAGGCCCCTTCCCGGGGCTGAGCGGGATGGCGAGTGTCGCGAACCCGGATGCACCAACGGACGACACCAGGCTCGGGGGATCTGTCGAAGCAGGATCTCACTTTATTGGGTGGGGGCACACCTTATATAGAGCAGCAGAAGGGAAGTGAGGACAGAAGGGGAAGAGCCAATAAGATCGGGCGAGAGGAGGAAGTGCCATAGGTTTCAGGAACGGAAACTGTGAAATTGGCGCCTTGTTGGCCGGAAGAGATGGCAAGCCGGCGCCATCTTTATTCTGGGCCGCACCCTATGGAGGCACCTCTAGTTATGTGCCTTATATTTCCCCCTTTTGTTTTTGTAGGCATGACTTCTGTCTTAGGTTGCCAGTGACAAGACAACAGGCTTACCCGTCATTGAGGGTCATACAGCATAGGTATGTCCTCTGTCTTAGGTTGCTCTGTGTCTCTCATTGGTCTTACCCGTCACTGAATATCATGCTGCTACGGGGGGGTATCTCCTTTAAGGCCTGTCTTAGGATGCCCCAACCGATATGGGGTCTTACCCATCATTGGCCAATAAAGATTAATGATAGATTTCTTCATGGGTGGCCAGTCTCTGGTAATGTACTAGAACATTCATTAACTGAATGGCTTCCATCCTTTTTTGTATAAATTGAGTTAGCTTATTGATAAGGCAGGGGCCAAAGGAAACGACAAGGAGCAGAATAAAGAGGGGGCCCAGAAGAGAGAGGAAGTATGGGAGAAGGCCACCGAAGCCAGTCCCGAATGGACTGTTCCACATCTCGCGACGCCTCTTCTCCAGGTCTTCTTGTAGTTTTCTAATTTTATCTTGAACTATGCCCGATTTGTTGGCATAGAAGCAGCATTCCTCCTGCAAAAACAAGCAGATGCCTCCCTTTTCGGCAGTTATTACTGCAGAAAACATCGTCAATGAGTCCGAGATCTAGGTTAGAGGAATTATCAGCAAGGGGTGGCGCCCAAAGACAGGAGGTATTAGGAGAGAGGGGGGAAATATATATGTTGGGTCAGGGCGGTAGAACCTGACATGATGAGGGGAGTAGGGATGACTAAAATGGCCTGGGCCAGAAGAGGCCCATTCTTAAGGCATAGCCAGCAGTTCTGGGCGAGAGAGGGGTTGGAGGAGTTTATGAGAGCGAAGACAGTGTTTAGAATACTTTCGGTTTCGGGTTCTCAGGTAAGATTAGGGGGTGATAGACAGGAGGTTCTTGGCTCTTGATCATAATTTCAATCCTGCGCGATACAATTGCATTGCGGGTTTGATCTTGGGGCCCACCCCCAGCAGATACTCCTATGGGCGCCGCGGAGTTGAAGCAGACATCCTGCCCTGGGGTGCCATAACAAGGGGATGGCATCGAGTTGCTGCCGGCCCCCGTATCGCTGGGTGAGTTTGTCCCCCGCTTTGTGTACCACTATGTTTTGTTATCAAAAGAGCATTGTTGGGCTGTGTCTGTGTAGCAAGCAGTGTGGAGTGAGGGATGGAATGTGGAGCATGGGCAAGGCCCAGGTTTTCCTTGTGATGTAGGGACGGTTCTGGGAGCATTCCAACAAACGTATGAATTTATGGCCCCAAGGCATTTATTTCCATCTAGAGATGTTAGTATAAGGGCAGCGAACTTACCTGAGCATGAGATTTTTGATCGGTTCCCTGTATTCCTCGGAGCAGGGCCTTGGCTTTACCTGGGTCGCCTAGTCCCGCAATAGTAACTTGTGCATGAGCCAGTAGGGTAAGGAGCATTGATAATATCATCTTTCGACTTTAGGTCTGTGGGTCAGATAGGGAGAAAAGGTTCCTCAGAGAGTTGTGGGCTCTCTGGGTCTGGGTTATTGTTGTTTTCTGGGGCTGGGAGGTATTTGATGTCTCGTGCGGGCACCCAAATAGGCTTCTTTTCTTCCGGGGGGAATATGCATCTAAACCCTCTACCTGTAGTGAGGAGGGGGTCAGGTCCCCTCCAATACCCAGTCAGGGGGTCTTTCCATCTGACCGATATTGAGGTATAAGGGGTTATGGCGGACCAGTGTCTTTGGAATGCTGTCAAATGATCGTATTTTGAAAAATTTAAAATATTAAGGGTGAACAGTGCCCTTTTGAGTTGATCATGTGGGGGAAGGGATTCCCCCTTTTGTTTTTGTAATTGGTCTTTGAGGGTACGGTTTTGTCTTTCCACAATGGCTTGTCCTCGAGGGTTATAAGGAATGCCGGTGGAGTGGGAGATGTTCCATTCTGAGAGGAAGGTTTTAAAGGTTGTGCTAGTAAAGCAAGGACCATTATCAGTTTTAATTTGTTTGGGGAGTCCTAGAGTGGCAAAACATTGTAAGAAATGGCTGACAGCATGTTTAGTCTTTTCGCCGGCATGGGCAGTTGCCCAGAAAGCATGTGAACATGTGTCAACGGACACGAAAACAAATTTAAGTTTACCAAAGGAGGGGTAATGGGTTACATCTGTTTGCCAGAGGTGATTGGGGTGTAGCCCCCTAGGATTGCACCCCGGCCCCTGGAGTGGGGGAACTTGTAGGAAAGGTTGGCAGGATTTGCAGGTTCGAATGATTTTTTTGAGATTTTTAATGGGTACCTGGATGGCGTTGATGGAGTCCCCTCCAATTGGTGTGTGTAAGTTTATGGAAGTGAGCAGCCTCTTCTACAGAGTAACATTGGGGAGTAGATGCAAGTTGGTCGGCCAAGGAGTTACCTTGGGATAGGAAACCCGGAAGTCCTTGGTGTCCCCTGAGATGTTGAACGTATATTTGGCTGGTTCTCTGCTTTAGGAGGGTTCGGGTTTGGATCATAAGTGGGGTGATGGGGTTAGAATCTAGTTTGATGTGAGCGTCGATTAGGTTGGGTAGGAGGTTTACCACATAGAGGCTGTCAGAAAATAAATAAATAATGGTGGAAAGGGCTAGGACCACAGCATAAAGCTCTTTAAATTGTATGGACCCCTGGACCAGGTGGATGAGAGATTTCTGAGGGGTAGGGGTTCTATCAGTATCAGAGTGAGGGGGGAAGATCACTACTGAAGCTCCTACTTTTCCTCCATCTGTAAAGGCTGTATGAAAGGATGGATCTGCTTGGGTGATGAATAGCATGGGGATCTTCCACTGCAGCTTACCGAAGGAATTCATCCATTTATAAGGCCCATAATGGCAATCTATATTTCCGGAGAATCCTTCTAAGGCTATGGCCACCCTAGCATTATTGCGTTGGAGCCATGTGAAGTCCTGAGTTCGGTAGGGAATAACAATGCTACTTGGATCCTGTCCAAATAAATGGAGCGAATTGTTTCTCCCTTTTGTGATGCAGTCAGCGAGTTGGTCAGTCGCCGCGTATACTCGCGGGGTGCCCCCCACTGAAAGGTGGATCCATTGAATGGGTTCTCCTTGTTGGGCTAATAGCGCTGTCATTAGGGATTCCCCAGGGAAAACATATAGAATTAAGGGCACGGAGGGAGTGAATCGCTTTAAGGTAGATTTATCAATGGCCCGTTGGACCTCATTGAGTGTTTGGATATGTTCTGTGTTTAGAATGATATCAGATGAAAGATTTGAGCCCTTGAGTAGGTCAAATAGAGGGGTGAGTTTCTCAGTAGAAATAGAGATCCATGGCCTCATCCAATTTATTTCACCAAGTAGTTTTTGTAAATGAGGTAGGGTGTACGAGGGTTGAATCTTTAATTGGGGTCTGATCGGGGACACTGTATCCAAGGAGAGTAAGGATCCAAGGATTTTAAAAGGGGGGATCCTTTGGACTTTTTCAGGAGCCACCTTGAAATTGTGGTGGGTTAAAATAGAGAGGCACTCGGTAGTGAGGAGGTCAAGCTGAGAGCGGTCAGGCGCTCCTAGGATAATATCATCCATATAGATGTAAAATAGAATGTCTGGGTTTCTGAAAAATGATGTAAAAATCTGGGCTAATATGTTCTGGCAGATTGATGGGCTATTAGCCATCCCCTGGGGGAGGACCGTCCATTCAAACCTCTGATCTGGCCCGGAGAAATTAAGAGCGGGCAGGGAAAAGGCGAACTTTTCCATATCATCAGGGTGGAGGGGAATGGAGAAGAAACAATCCTTTATACCAATGGTGGTAATAAAATGGTTGGATGGAATGGCTGGAATCCATGGAAGTCCCCTTTGGGGGGTTCCAAAGGGGACCATTTTATTGTTGACCTGTCGCAGGTCCTGTAGTAATCTCCATGTACCATTGGGTTTTTTGATAACAAAAATGGGTGAGTTCCAAGGGTTAAGGGACTGGCGTATATGTCCTAGGTCGAGCTGTTGCTGCACTAAGATATGGAGCTGTTGTAGTTTGTGGGAAGGGAGAGGCCACTGCTCCACCCAAATGGGAGGTCCCTCTTTCCAGGTAATCTTAGGGACCTGGGGCAGGGCAGTGGCCTTTAGGATTGGGGGGACTGATACCTTTGCCTAATGCTCTCAAGATAGGGGTCCTCTCGGTAATTAGGATGGGAGTCCCTTCCTTCCTGGAACTGTTGTTGGTATTCTTCCTCATCTAGTACATCATCAAAGAAGGCCTTATGGTCAGTAGTAATGAAGGCCTCCGTTGCCCCTAGAATATCTTGACCAAGTAGGTTAGCGGTGAGGCCAGGGGCCACTAGGGGGCGAATCTGTCCTCTGTTGCCATCTGGATCTACCCAACATAACGGGTTAGCAGTCTCATAAGAGCTGGACTGGCCTCCTACCCCCAGTAGGGGAGGGCCAGGGACAAGTTTCCAAGAAGGGGGGACTTCCTCTTGCCTGAGGACAGTGAGTTCAGCACCTGTATCAATGAGGCATTTAAAGGACTTGTCTCCGATGGTAAGACGCATTTTGGGGCGGAGGCCTGGGACCAAAGGAACTGTCCAATGAGCCTTGACAGGTGTTTTCCCCTTGTTTAACAGAGCTGGGGATTGCCCCGATTGGAGTTTAAAGGTTTGCCTTGGATATCAAACTTAGATCTACAATCCTTGGCCCAATGGAACCCCTTCCTACATTTAGGACATGGTGTTCGGGGTGTATCAACAGGTTGTGGGGAGCTTGGTTTGCGCCCTAGGGGGCAGTTTCTCTTAAAATGCCCCTCTTGCCCACAGCCAAAGCACAGGCGGGGCTGCAATGATGCCTGCTGCATTACACACACTAGGGTCTCAAGGCTGTCCTGTTGATGCTCTCTTAAGGCTGCCGCCATAGCTCGCGCCTGATGCGATGTGGACCCAATGTCTTTTGTAGCAATAACCCAGCGGTCCATAGATCTTTCTTTTAGGCCAGCACAGGCCATCTTATAATCTCGGGTCATTCCTTCCCATACTGCCATTCTGACGAAATGGTCTCTGAGATCCCCAGGGGACATCTTTTTCTTAACGGATTTCTCCACCCGATCAATGAAAGAGGGCAAATCTTTGTTAGTTTTTTGGTGTAACCCTGCTATTGGTGACTCAGAAGGCCCCTCCTCAAGTTTGCTCCAAGCCGCGAGCCCAGCGGCTCGGATCTGGTCCTGGTAAGGGGGGGGGGGGGATGGCTGCCTGTTGGGTTCCGGAGGCATACTGGCCATCAGTCCCAGCAAGCATTCCCATAGTTATAGGATGGCTGGATTGGCTCGGGCATTTCTTTCTGCAATCTGCTGACATTCCTCTTTATATAAGGCTGTCCACTTTATATATAGGGCCCCCGGAAGAACGGCCCTAGCTAGTGACCGCCAGTCAGCCGCCGTACATGGGGAATGGTCCAGACCTCAGAGGATGGTTTCTGTCCAGGGGGCGTTGGACCCATCCTCCAACACTGCCTTTTTGAGCTCCTTAAGGTCCCCAGGCTCCCATGGGTACCATGGAGCTGGACGGTTGCCTCCTGGGTCAACATTAACAGGGAAGAATGAACAACTGGAGGACTCAGGGGAGGTATGCTCTGGAGGGGGGGGCAATAAGGAGGTGGAGGAGTGGGCGCTGACGGTTGAATAAAGGGGTTAGTAGAAGGGGGCGCGCAGGGGGGCCCTCAGCCAGAGATCTGGGTTGGAGGTCCGGGGGCCAAGGAGCCGCGTCAAAGGGGTCTAGCGAGGGGTAGAACCTCTTTGGTTTAACAGGGGGGGCGTTTTTAGAAGAGGACTGCCCCATAACTTATGGGGGTACACTCACCCATTGACCGATTGGCCCGTCAGCGAGAAGAGCGAGGTTCCTCACACGGGGCACCAGTTGTTGGGGTTCCCTCGGAGGGGTGGAGGCGACTGGACCAGCCGGAGGCCCCTTCCCGGGGCTGAGCGGGATGGCGAGTGTCGCGAACCCGGATGCACCAACGGACGACACCAGGCTCGGGGGATCTGTCGAAGCAGGATCTCACTTTATTGTGCGGGGGCACACCTTATATAGAGCAGCAGAAGGGAAGTGAGGACAGAGGGGGAAGAGCCAATAAGATCGGGCGAGAGGAGGAAGTGCCATAGGTTTCAGGAACCGAAACTGTGAAATTGGCGCCTTGTTGGCTGGAAGAGACGGCAAGCCGGCGCCATCTTTATTCTGGGCTGCACCCTGTGGAGGCACCTCTAGTTATGTGCCTTATAGAGATCACAAGTATGCATAAAGGCAGGGAGAGAGAGTGAGGAAGGGAAGCAGGCTCCCTGCTGAGCAGAGAGCCCAATGCAGGGCTCGATCCCAGGACCCTGAGACCATGACCTGACCCAAAGACAGAGGCTTAACCCACTGAGCCACAGGCACCCCTCTATTGATATGCCTTTTATTTCTAATTGCCTAATTTCTCTGCCTAGAACTTCTAATATTATATGAATAAAAGTATGTTTGTTTTGATTTTAGAAGAAAGTTTTAAGCTTTTCATGATTGATTATGATGTCACCTGTGGGCTTTTCATTTATAGTATTTACTCTGTTGATATAGGTTCCTCATAAACACTTCACTCAGAGTTTTTACCAGGAAAGGTAATTGAATTTTCTCAATTTTTTTTCTTGCACCTGCTGAGGTGACTACCTGATTTTTTTTAAGCCTCTATTTTGTTTTTGTTTAATTAATCTGTAGATTTTTTAACCATTCTTACATTCCTGTAATAAATCCTACTTGATTTGTATACACTTTGGGTATAATTTTTAATGTATTGTTAAATTCAGTTTGTTATGTCTTGTTGAGAATTTTTGCATGTATGTTCATCAATAATTGTGGCCTCCAAGTTTATTTTCTTGTAGTGTCCTTATCTGGTTTTGATATCAGAGTAATTCTTGCCTCATATAGTGAGTTTGTACGTGTTCTCTTTAATGTTTTGGAGGAGTTTAAGAATTGCTGTTAATTTTTCCTTATATATTTGGTAAAATTTGCCAGTGAAGCTATCTGATTCTGAGCTTTTTTTAATTGGGAGATTTCTGATTACTAATTCAATCTCTTTACTAGTAATTGGTCTATTGAGATTTTCTATCTCTATGCTATTCTCTATATTGGAAGATTCGTTGTTTCTGGGAATTTATCCAATTCTTTCAGATTGTCTAATTTATTGATGTCTCTTATAATCCTTTGTATTATGGTGGTATCAGTTGTAACATTTCTTCTTCCATGTCTGATTTTATTTGAGACCTCTCTTTTTCTTTGTGGATCTAGATAAATGTCAACTTTATCTTTTAAAAAATAATAGCTGTTCCATTTATTTTTTTTTTCTATTTGTTTGTTTGTTTCTATTTCATTTACTTCTGCTCTGATCTGTATTATTTCCTTTGTTCTACTAACTGGGTTTCTTTTGTTCTTTTCCTTGAGTTGTCAAGTTATTTTTTTTAAGTTCTTTTTAACTTATAGATAAAAAATTTATTGCTATGAAGTTCTTTCTTAAAATTATTTGCTGTATTCATTTTTTTGACATGTTATGTTTGTATTTTCACCATCTCAGGTTAGTTTTTAATTGTCTTTAAATTGTTTCTTTGATCCATTAATTGTTCACTAGCATCTTGTCCACATATATGTGAATTTTCCCATTTTCTTTTTGTAATTCATTTCTGGTTTCATATTTTCTGGGAAATAATGGTTAATATTTGAAACTTTTTAAATTTAGTAAGACTTGTTTTATAGTTGTAACAATATGAATGGGGCTAGTGAGTATAATGCTAAGAGAAATAAGTCAGTCAGAGAAAGACAAATACTGTATGATTTCACTCATATGTGGAATTTAAGAAACAAAACAAATGAACAAAGGGGAAATAGAGAGACATACCAAACAGACTCTTAATTAAAGAGAACAAACTGATAGCTACCAAATGGGAGAGGATAGGGGAATTGGGTTAAATAAATGATGGGGATTAAGGAGTGTACTTGTCATGATGAGCACAGGGTGATGTATGGAATAGTCGAATCACTATGTTATACACCTGAAACTAATATTATACTATATCTTAACTAGAATTAAAATAAAAACTTAAGACTTAAGTCTCACAATATAAACTATAGTGGATGATGTGACATGTGCACATGAGAAAAATGTATTTTCTGTTGCTTTTGGATGGGCCCTTATATGTAAACTCTATCTAGTCTAATGTGTTGTTTCTGTCTAATGTTTTCCTATTGATTTTCTGACTGGATAATCTTTCCATTGACAGAAAGTGGAGTAGAAAAATCTATTATTGTATTACTGTATTCTATTACTATTTCTCCATTTAAATGTGTTATTATTCACTTTATATATTTAAATACTTCTATGTTAGATGCACAAATATCTACAAATGTTCTATCCTTTGTTGGATACATCCATTATCATTATGTAATGACCTTCGTTGTCTACTATAATTTTTGTCTTAAAGTATAATTTGTCTGCATTAAATACAACTACCCCTCACTTTCTTTGCTTTCCATTTGCATGGAATATCTGTTCTTTACATTCAGTTTCACTCTGTGTGTACTTATATCTGAAGTGATTCTAGTGCTCGCTTTAGCAGCACATATACTGAAGTGATTCTTTGTGTGTAGCTTTTCTTTTTTTTTTTTTAATTTTAAAAAGATTTTATTTATTTATTTATTTATTTATTTTTCCCTTTAAAAAAAAATTATTTATTTTTTTCAGCGTAACAGTATTCACTGTTTTTGCACCACACTCAGTGCTCCATGCAATCTGTGCCCTCTCTAATACCCACCTCCTGGTTCCCCCAACCTCCCACCCGCACCCCTTCAAAACCCTCAGATTTTTTTTCAGAGTCATAGTCTCTCATGTTTCACCTCCCCTTCCAATTTCCCTCAACTCCCTTCTCCTCTCCATCTCCCCTTGTCCTTCATGCTATTTGTTATGCTCCACAAATAAGCGAAATTTTTATGGATTTTTTTTTTAATACATGCAGGTTCTTTTTAATCTTTTGATTGGCTACTTTTGTTCATTTACATTAATTATTGATAGATATGTGGTATTTCTGTTATGACTCTTTCATTTCCCTGTTTTCTTCTTGTCCTGTTTCCTCTAATTTGTTTATTTTCTGTAGTGGTATATTTTCTTTTTCCTTATCTTTTGAGTGTCTAATGTACATTTTTGCTCTATGATTACCATAAAGATAACATAAGACAACATGTATTTATGCCAGTTCATTTTTAGGTTGATAACAACTTACAACTGAATACATTCTAAAGTTCTATGTTTTTAGGTCCCCTCAATATTTTTTTTTTTTTTACTTTTGATGTCACAAGTCCCATCTTTTTATCTTCTGTATACTTTAACAAATTATTGTATTTGTAGGTATACTTACTACTTTTGTGTTTTAACCTCCAACTAACCTTATAAGTGATTACTACCTAAACATTTGATAATCCTGATTTTTACTATTTTTTTAAAGATTTTATTTATTTATTTGACTGACAGAGATCACAAGTAGGCAGAGAGACAGGCAGAGAGAGAGGAGGAAGCACCACTGCCGAGCAGAGAGCCTGATGTGGGGCTCAATCCCTGGACCCCAGGATCATGACCTGAGCCAAAGGCAGAGGCTTTAACGCACTGAGCCACCCAGGTGCCCCGATTTTTACTACTTTTTCTATGTATTTACTATATATTATATATGTACTACATATACACACATATACTATATATTTACCTCTCCAGTGATATTAATACTTTCCTCTTTCCTGGCTACATATTAGCATTCTATCAATTCAGCTTAAGAAAATACCTTTAACATTTCTTGTAAGATGATAGTACTGGTTATGAAGGTCTTTTTAAAGTTTCTATTTTAATTTCAGTTAGTTAACATACAGTGTTATATTAGTTTCATATTTATGATATTGTGATTCAATAATTCCATACATCATTCAGTGCCAGTCATGAAAAATACACTCTTGAATCCCCATTACCTATTTAACCTACCTTCCAACAAAATATGATATTCTGATTCAAGAATTCCGTACATCATCTAGTGCCAGTCATGAGAAATATACTTTTGAATCCCCATTACCTATTTAACCTACCTTCCAACAACACCTCTTCTCTGGTAACCATCATTTGTTCTCTATAGTTAAGAGTCTGTTTCTTTGTTTGTCTCTCTCTTTTTTCTCCCTTTGCTCATTTGTTTTGTTTCTTAAATTTCACAGGAGTGAAATCATATGGTATTTGTCTTTCTCTGACTGATTTCATTTGCATTATAATTTCTAGTTCCATCCATGTCATTGCAAATGTCAGCACTGTATTCTTTTTAATAGATGAATAATATTCCATTGTATGTATGTATATATGAATAACAGTCCACCATATTATATATATATATAATATTATATATTTATAACTTATACATTAACAATTATACAATTATAATTTATATATAATTATATATATAATTTATATATATAAATTCCATTATATATCTATATATAATCAATCTCCTTTACCCATTTATTAGCCAAAGCATACTTGGGCTGCTTCCATATCTTAGCTATTGTAAATAGCGCTGCTGTAAACATGGGTGTGCATATATCCCTTTAAATAGGTGTTTGTTTGTTCTTTTTACAAAATATACTAGTGTGATTTCTATAGAGTAATTCCATTTTTAACTTTTTTGAGGATGCACATACTCTTCTCCACAGTGGCTGCTCCAGTTTGCATTCCCACCTAACAGAACAGGAGGGTTCCCTTTTTTCTACATTCCGCCTAGCACATAATGTTTCTTCTGTTATTGATTTTAGCCATTCTGAGAGGTGTGAGGTGATATCTTATTATAGTTTTTATTTGCATCTCTCTGATAATAAGTAATGTTGAGCATCTTTCCATATGTTGGTTGGCCATCTGGATGTCTTTGGAGAAATGTCTTCCACACCATTTTTATTTGATTTGTCTTTTGGGTTTGAGTTGTATCAGTTCTTTATATATACTGGATACTAGCCCTTTATTAAATACATCATTTACAAATATCTTCTCCCATTCTGTAGATTGCTTTTTAATTTTATTGATTGATTCCTTTGCTGTGCAGAAGTAGTTTTTTGTTTTTGTTTTTGTTTTTGTTTTGTTTTGTTTCTATAGCCCCATAGTTTATTTTTGCTTTTGTTTTCTTTGCCTTAGGGACATATCTAGAAAAGTAATGGTATAGCCAATGTCAGGGAAGTTACTGCTTCTGCTCTGCTCTAAAATTTTTGTGGCTTCAGAACTCATATTAGGTCTTTAGTCCACTTTGAATTTATTTCTGTGTATAATGTAAGAAAGTGGTCCAGTTCTCCAATACCATTTGTTGAAGAGACCATTGTTTTCCTATTGCATATTCCATCCTGCATTGTTGAAGACTGACTTATAATTGTGAGTTTATTTCGGGGCTCTCAGTTCTGTCCCATTGGTCTTTTGTGGTTCCATACAAATTTTAGAATTGTTTGTTCCAGCTCCATGAAAAATGCTGCTGGTGTTTTGATAGGGATTGCATTAAATGTGTAGATTGGTTTGGGCAGTATATTCATTTTAATAATATTTGTTTTTCCAATTCAGGAGCATAGAATGTCTTTCCAGTTCTCTGTGTCATCTTCAATTTCTTTCATCAATGTTTTATAGTTTTCAGAGTACTGGTCTTTCACCTCCTTAGTTAGTTTTATTCCTAGATATCTTATTTTGGGTGTGATTGTAAATGGGATTGTTTTCTTAACTTCTTATTCTGCTGCTTCATTATTGGTGTATAGAAATGCAACAGATTTCTGTACATGAAATTTGTGTATTACCACTTCCCTGAATTCACTTATCCATTCTAGCAGTTTTTTGGTGGAATCTTTAGCGTTTCTATATATAATATGTCATCTGCAAATAGTGAAAGTTTTATTTTTTCCTTAATGATTGTGATGTCTTTTATTTCTTTTTGCTGTCTGATTGCTGTGGACTTCTAGTACTATGCTGAAAAAAAGGTGGTGACAATGAACATTTTTGTCTTGTTCCTGACTTGATCGTGATGAATGTTTTGTTTTGTTTTGTTTTGCTTTGCTTTGCTTTGCTTTTGTTTTTGTTTTTAGTGTATTGTCAGATTTGGTTTACTAGTATTTGTTGAGAATTTTTGCACCTCTGTTCATTAGAGATATTAGCCTATAGTTCTCTTTTTTATCTGGTTTTGGTATCAGAGTAATGCTGTCCTCATAAAACAAATTTGGAAGTTTTTCTTTTTCTTCTATTTCTTGGAAAAGTTTGAAAAGAATAAGTACTAACTCTTCTTCAAATGTTTGGTAGAATTTATGTGTGATGCCATCTGGTCCTCAGCTTTTGTTAACAGATTTTGGATTAATGATTCAATTTCATTGATGGTAATAGGTCTCTTTAATATTTTCTATTTCTGCTTCAGTTTTGATAGACTGTATGTTTCTAGGAACTTATCCATTTTTTTTTTAGTTTCTCCCATTTGTTTGCATATAATTTTTATAATATTATCTTACAATTTTTTATATGTCTCCAGTGTTGGTAGTTAGTTTTCATCTCTAATTTGTGATTTTGTTTATTTACACCTTTTTTCTTTCTTTCTTTCTTTTTTTTCTTTAATAAGTCTGGTTAGATGTTTGTTAATTTTATTGATTTTTTTTTTTTCAAAAAACCTATTCCGGTTTTATTGGTCTGTTCTACTGTTTCTCTATTCCTATATCATTTATTTTTGCTTTAATCTTTATTATTTACTTCCTTCTACTGGTTTTAACTTTTGTTTATTGTTCTTTTTCTAGGTGCTTTAAGGATAAGATTAGGTTTTTTGAGATCTTCTTGAGGTAGGCCTATATTGCTATAAATTTCACTCTTAGAACCACTTTTGCTGCATCACAAAGGTTTTGGACTATTGTATTTTCATTTTTATATGTTTCCATGTACTTTTTATTTCTTCTTTACTTCCTGATTGATCCATTTATTATTTGGCATGTTATTTAGCCTCCATGTATTTGTGATCTTATTAGATTTTTTACCGTGGTTGATTTCTAATTTCAGGGTGTTGTGATCAGAAAAAATTCATGGCACAACTTTCATCTTTTATAATTTGTTGAGGTTTTATTTGTGGCCTAATTTGTGATCTATGAAGAATATTCTATGTGTAATTCAAAGAATATATATTCTGCAATCTGGATAGAATGTTCTGAATATATCTACTAAACTCATCTGGTCCAGTTTATCATTCAAATCCATTATTTCCTTGTTGATTTTCTCTTCCATTGATCTACTGATAGAAGTGGGCATTAAATTCCCCTACTATTATTATACTATTATCAATTAGTTCCTTTATGTTTGTTACTGTTTTATCTATTGGGTGCTGGCATTTTTGGTGCATATGTGTATACAATTGTTATATATTTTTTCGTTGGCTTGTCCCCTTTATTATTCTACAGTGTCCTTTCTTAGTCTCTTGTGACAACAGAAGTTACAAACATTTTAACAGTCTTTGTTTTAAAGTCTCTTTTGTCTGATATATGTATTGCTGCCCCAGCTTACTTTTGACAGCCATTCACATGATAAATATTTCTTCATCCTGTTGCTTTCAATCTACAGGTGTCTTCAGGTCTCAAATGAGTCTGATGTAGGCAACATATACATGGGTCTTGATTTTTTTTATCCAGTCTGTTACCCTATGTCATTTGTTTGAATCACTTATGCAATTTACATCCAAAGTAATTATTGATAGGTATGTATTTATTTCCATTTCATTCCTTGTTTTGTGGCTGTTCTTATAGTGTTTCTCTGATCCCTTCTTTTTCTCTTTCATGGTTAATTGGTTTTTTTTTACTAATATGTTTGAATTCTTTTTCTCTATATTACTGGTTTTTCTCATTTGTGGTTACCATTAAGTTTGTATATAATATCTTTTGCATAGAGCAGCCTATACTAAGTTAATGGTCACTTAATTATGAGCCCATTCTTACTCCTCTCTCCTGACCCATGTTTTAGGTATACGGTATCATATTTTACATCCTTTTATTCTGTGAATATTTTGACTGTGTTATATACACAAATTTCTTTTTTTATATTCTCATTTATGGTTCTCCTTCCTATTCAAATACCATCTCTAATATTTCTTATAGGGCTGGTTTAGTGGTCATAAACTTTAAAATCTTTGTTTGCCTGAGAAACTATCATCCTCTTCTGAATGACAGCTTTGCTGGATGGAGTATTCTTGGTGGTTGATTTTTCCCTTTCAGTATTTTGAATATATCATGATAGTCTCTTCTGGCTTGCAAAGTTTCTGCTGAAAAATCTGTTGATTATGTTATAGAGTTACCCTTGTATATAACTTTTCTGTTGCTGCTTTTAGGATTTTTCTCTATCACTATTTTTGCCATTTAAACTATTATGTGTCTTGGTATGGACCTCTTTGGGTTGATTTTTTTTTAATTTTTATTTTATTATATTTTTATTTTATTTTATTTTATTTTCGAGAAGGGATCACTGTGCCTCCAGGATCTGGGTATCTGTTTCCTTCTCTAATTAGGGAAGTTTTCAGCTATTATTTCTTTAAACAAACTTTCTGTCTTCTTTCTTCTTCTTTTGAGACTCCTGTATTGTAAAAGTTATTACATTTGATGGAGTCATTGAGTTCCCTTATTCCATTCTAATTTTGCATTTTTTTTTTACTTTTATTTGTTCAACTAGACTACTTCCCATTACTCTGTCTTCAAAGTCATTGATTCATTCCTGTGCTTCTTCCAGCTTGTTGTTCTTTCCACCAAGCATTGTCTCTTTTTGTTTACTTAGCTCTTTATCTCTGCTATGTTATTCCTTATGTCTGTGTTAAGGGTCTCATTGATGTTCTCCTCTTTCCTCTCTTTTCTCAAGTACAGTGAGTATGTTTATGATCATTACTTTAAATTCTCTGTCAAGCATATTACTTATATTTGTTTCACTTAGATCTTTGGCTATGGCCTTGTTCTATGCTTTTATTTGGAAAAAAGTCTTCTGTCTTCTCACTTTATTTAAGCCCCTCTGTTTGCTTCTGTGTGCTAGGAAAATCACTACATCTACTATCCTTAAATGTATTAGCCTTATGAAGAAGAGGTACTATAGTGTCCTGCAGTTTATAGTTTCCTCTGTTCCCCAGGGCCTGGTGCTTCAGAAAGTATTTCCATGTGCTCTGCTGTTGTGTCCTGGTCACTTTATCCTTCAGGCCAGTTATCTGAGAGGCTCTTTTTACCTGTTCTGGTCAGAGTTCAGGACAGGTAATAGGCCTGAATGTTGCACATTTTAACTAGGTGTACTCTGTTCTCCTTGTGAAATGAAACCTGTCACCACTGCCACCAGAAACAAGGTCCTGCAAAACTCCCAGCTCAGGAGTATAGGCAGGGGATTGACCTGGTCTTCTGGATGAAGGGCATGATGTGCTGGGACTGAGACAAGTCTGACCATGAAGGGCAATTTCCCCAGTGCGTGGTGCAGGATAGGCTTGGTGTAAGCATGTTTGGCAAACAGTGTCAGCACTGTACTCATTCTCACAAGTGGCTCTGTGTTTATGCTGGGGGCAGGGAAATGGTACTTGCTAGTTCTCTTATTCCAGGAAGGGTCTTTCTGTGAATAGTGCCTCTCTGGGACATGCTCCAAGATAACAAAATAACCTCCTCATTGTGTGCCCCAGGTACTCTTTAGATGTTGTTTTCATGTAGTATGTCCACAGGCTGCTTGCCCTGTCTTCTTTCCAAGAGTAGTCTTAATGCATCTGGCTTTCTTGAGCCAAGCCTGCTGACCTTTAGAACTCTAGATTTAAACCCTGCAGGTTGTAAAAACTCATGAAATTTGGCTCCTCTTCCTTTCCAAGCCAATTGCTATGGGGGTTCATTTCCTCCATGTACTCCTTTGTGTGTTAGTCTGTCTCTTGCCTTCTCTGTGACTTCCTTCCATTTTAGCTGCCATGATGTTTCTCTACCATACTGCCTTGCCACATCTCCTACTTCTTCAATGTGTTCTGTACCTTTATTTTATTGTTTTAAGGATTTTATTTATTTATTTATTATTTGAGAAAGAGAGAGCATGAGCAGAGTCAGGAAAGAGGGAGAAGCAGGCTCCCCACTAAGCATAGAGCCTGATTCAGAGCTCAATTCCAGGACCTTAAAGATCATCACCTGAGCTGAAGGCAAATACTTAACTGACTGAGCCACCCAGGAGCTCCTGTTCTCTACCTTTAGTTGTGAAGTTTGTTCTGCCAGTCTTCAGGTTAATTTCTTAGATAGAATATTTGATAATTATCTAGTTGTATTTGTGAGACATGGAAAACCTAGGATCCTCCTACTCCACTACCATCTTCCTCTCTTTGTGATAAGGAAATGCTTTAGCTTTCACTTATTCAAAAAACTTTTTAGCTCTTCTTCAATCCTGAGGAAAATCTTTGCCAGTAGAACATTGTTAGTAGCTTTTTCCTTCAGGTATTTTCAGGCTAGAAGTGTGTGGTATAATATATTGAAATTATCTGCTAAAAATCTGCTGATGGGGTGGGTGGTTGGCTCAGTCAGCCATTCATCCACCTTTTGTACTCTTGACCTTAGTTCAGGTCTTGATATTGTGGTTGTGAGTTCAAGCCCTATGTTGGGTGCCATGAAAAAAAAAAAAATCTACTGATAACATTATGTGAGTTCCTTTGTATGTATCAAGTTGTTTTTTTTCTTGGTACTTTTAAGATTTTCTCCTGCCTTTAAATTTTGACACTTTAAATATAATGTGTCAATTGGGTTAATGTTATTTGAAATTGTCTAGGCTTACTGAGTCTGAATGTTTTTTTCCTTCCCAGCATAGGAACGTTTTCACCCATTATTTCTTAGAATAAATTTTCTGCCCCATTCTTCCTTCTCCTTCTGGGACCCTTAAAATGTGAGTGTTGGTCTGCTTGACGTTGTTCCATAAGTCCCTTAAGCTATTTTCCCTTCATTTCTTTTTTTCCCTTTGTTCTGATTATATAAGTTCCACTCCCATATCTTCAAATTCACTGATCCTTCTGTTTCATATATACTATTGTTGAGCCCCTCTATTTTTTTTTGAAAAATTTATTGTAAACTTCAATTCTGTGACATCTATTTGGTGTTTTCTTATGTTTCTTATCTCTTTTTAAATTCTCATTTTGTTCATACATTCTTCTCCTAAGCTCATCTTTATTACTTATTTTTAAAATCTTTATCAAGTAAATTACCAATCTCCATTTCATTAATGTCTTTATCTGATTTTTTAAAAAAATTTACTTTAGTTTAGAACACATTTCTCTATTTATTCATTTTTCCTTGACTCTCTGTGTCTGTTTCTTTTCACTAGTAAAATAGCCCCATATCCCAGTCCTGAAAGAGTGACCTCCTATAGGTAATGAACTTTCTAGTTTAACAATGTTCTATCTCTTTGTTGTCTCTGACAACAAAGACTGTGATTGTCCAAGCCACCTTCTTTATTTTCATTAGTTCCCAGGAGGTGAGGGTATACCAAGACCCATCAGTGTACCTAAGAAAAGGATCTCAGCAACTGGTTTCAGAATGATTGGAAGCCCAACCCTCATGTGGAAGCTCTTAAGGTATGCAGATAGATCTTTTTCAGGTGAAGACTGGGAGATGGACTTTTCTGGCTGCTACCTCTGAGCTGAGCCCTTTGAAGATAGCCTGTTAAGAAGTTATGTTTTATGGAAAGTTTGTGTCTCAGTCTCCCTTACCCTTTTTCGTGTCAGTTTATTTTTTTCCCATTTGTCTAATGTGTAGGAGCCACTTAGTTAGTTCCCCCAGAAGAAACTGTTCCATATGTCTCTAGATTTGTTCTGTCCATGAGAGGAGGTGAGTTTTGTATCCTCTTACATTGCCATCTTTTACCAGAACCTGGGTTACCTTTTAATAGTAAAAATATTCTCAAGTTTATAATTGATTTTTTTCATTATTTACATTACTATATTAATGTAATTGCTTGAAAGTATCTCTGGTTTAGCTGTTCCCAAAAAGTAACATATAAACAGAGAGAGTATGGAATACTCTATTACTCTACCAGTGGGCTATATGTGTCAAGATGCTGTGGGATAGTAATCTGAAGAATTTTAGAATCTCAGTTATTTAGTTGGAGTGTTACAAAGCACACTCTTATTATTATTAGAGGTTTCTGTGTCTAACTGAATCTCTGGGGTATCCTTAAATCTTACTGGACTCTCAGTCAAGAATCTTACTACCATACCCTTATTTGAACTTTACACTAAGGCTGTACTTATGATCAGAACCATGAATTTGATCTTTTCCCAGAAGCTATGTCCTTCATGGATATTGTTTATGATATCTGTTATTCTAGTAGTCTGTTTCTAGATACCAAACACTGCTAATCATCTGTGGCTTATAGATATCATGATTCTATAGTCTAGCTTGGTTTAACCAATATAATTCTATGATCACATTGGAGCAGTTTCTATACTGGTTGCTCTTGAAGTAACTTATACAGAATAACAAAGCAAATGGATCTGTCGCTGGTGCTTAGTGCCTGGTACCTTTGTGCTTCTTTGGACTCATCTCTATAGTATTTTAGTCTCCAGGGGCTCTCCACATGGTTTCTTCTTTATTTATGGAGAATCCTGAACTTCATTAAAAGTGGCTCAGGAAAAAAAGAAAGAGCATTTCTAAATAAAGTATTATGAAAGGGGAAAAAAAGAAGAAAAAGAAAAGATAGATATTTCTAAGACAAATTACATGCAGGCCACAAAACTGGTCCAGTACAGCTTTTACTATATCCTATTGTTGAAACAGACTAGACCCAACTAGAATCAGAGTGCTGGGGGACTAGATAAAGGAATAAGCACTGGGATGTTCATTGACCATGACCTAAGTAAGTCGACTATATTTGATTAGTTAATAGTTTTATTAATCTACCTGATTAATGGTTTATTTCTTAGCCTGGAATGTTAGAGTTTGTAGGTAATTTTACAAGTTGAGTATCTGGAGCTGTATTTTTGAAAGCTCTGATATGGGAAAAAGCTGGAAAAGAAAGAAAAAGATGGAAACGGTACAGAAAATGAAAGGTTAAAAGTAGTCCTTTGCCGATGTTACTGCCAGGGATCAGTAAAGGACAATGATAGGAGGCAAAAACTTCCTTAAGAGCTAGAAAAATGTTCAGTAACAATTTTTTAGTGCCAAAATTTATGAGACAAAGCAATTATTGAATTGGAGAGTAGAATGCTGATGTAGGGTACCAAGGAGAAAACATTTTTTGTCATCTTACAGAATGCCATAATGTTGCTCAGAATGTGAATGCTCTAAGAAAACAAAATAATATGACATTATCACAAAATATATGGAATAATTACTGCAGTGTGGCTTTATTATAACTGTAATTAGAAAGCACATACATGAAAATAACAAAAGATTTCTGCATGGGTAACAAAAATCATTAAATATTAGATTGAACTAGTTATAATATTTGAATTTATTTATTTGGCTGCAGTAGCATTCAGATTTTGCATATCTTTAATTGTTTAAAAAATGCCAAAACTTGTCCTGAATTACATTCAGTCTAAAAATAATTCTGTTAACAGAGGATTATGAATTGCAGGAAGTCTTATGGTTCCATGCAGCAAAATACAATATTTTTAATAATGCTGCACTTAGAACATTTGTGACAATTCTATTGATTTCTGAGTCTCACGGAGCAATTGCCTTAATGCTATGCTTGAGGAAACACATGTTCAAGTGTTTCAGTTGCAGCACAGCTGAGTACAGTATTTTCCCCACAATCCTTAGCCATCTTTAGCTGTTATTAGAAGAAAAAAATTTAACAACTTTAAGATAACACTACTTCACTTATGGACAAAAATAAAGCATTTAACATACTTTGGATAGAAAAACAGCCTAAAAATTTTTTGAGAATTTTAATCTTTCTTATTTGACAAATATTCAAAGAAAATATTACCAGTTCTTTTATTTTTTTTTACCTCCACTATTAGATGTATAGTTGAAGGACAGAGAAATTACACATATTATTTTTTTACATCTTAATTTAATATTATTTTTTTCAGTGTTCCAAGATCCCTTCTTTATGCACCACACCCAGTACTTCATGCAATACATGTCCCCCTTAATATCCACCATTAGGCTGACCCATCCTCCCATCCTCCTTCCCTCCAAAACTCTCAGTTTGCTTCTCAGAGTCCACAGTCTCACTTGTGGAGCATAAGGAATAACATGAAGGACATTAGGAGAAGGAAAGGAAAAGTGAAATGGGGCAAATCGGAGGGGGAGATGAATCATGACAAACTGTGATTTTTATTTCTATTTGAAATAATTTCAATCTTCCATAGTTATAAAAATATATCTCCAAAAATAGGTATGGAATGATAAAATTTAAAAACATTCAATTATTATATATAACTGTCATAACTATGTATAATCTATTATATAAAAATAGTTTAATATTTAAATTTAATATTTGTTAATGTGTCCATATGTACTTTGCTTTCATTGATTATATTGTGATTATGATGCTACATGACTTAATAAGATAATATGTAAGATAAAATATCCAATAGTTAAATGAGAACATTGGGTAGCATGTTGCTTTTGTGCATTTTTTAAAGATTTTATTTTTTAGAGCAATTTTAAGTTTACAAAAAATTTGAGAGGAAGGTGCAAAGATTTCATTGCACAAAGGCTTACCCTCCCCGATTATCAACATCAACCATCATTATGATACTCTTTTTTAAAATAAAGATAAACCTACACTGACACATTATAATCATTCCAAATCAATAGTTTACTTAAGGGCTCACTCTTTGTGTGCATTTATGGATTTAAACAAATGTGTAATGAAATATATCCATCATTATAATATCATATAGGATATTTTCATTACCTATAAAAATTCTCTTTGCTCCAACTATTCATTTTCCCTTTTGCCCCAGAAGTCATTAATTTTTCTTTCCCATAGTTTTTGCCTTTTCCTGAATATAATATAGTCAGAATTATGCAGTGCATAGCCTCTTCAGAATTGGCTTCATTCACTTAGTAATATGCATTTGATTCCTCCATGTCATTCCATGGTTAAAAGCTCATCTCTTGGGGTGCCTGGGTGGCTCAATGGGCTAAAGCCTCTGCCTTCAGCTCAGGTCATGATCCCACAGTCCTAGGATCAAGCCCCACATCAGACTCTCTCCTCAGTGGGGAGCCTTTGCCTGCCTCTCTGTGTACTTGTGATCTCTGTCAGATAAATAAATAAAATCTTAAAAAAAAAAACTCATCCTTTTTTAATGTTGAATGATAAACAATTGTCTAAATATACTATAATTAGTTGGGGCACCTGGGTGGCTCAGTGGGTTAAAGTCTCTGCCTTCAGCTCAAGTCATGATCCCAGAGTCCTGGGATTGAGTCCCGTGTCAGGCGCTCTGCTCCGCGGGGAGCCTGCTTCCTCCTCTCTCTGTCTGCCTCTCTGCTTACTTGTGATTGCTCTCTGACAAATAAATAAATAAATAAATATTAATAAATAAATAAATTTACTAGAATTAGTTTATCCTTTCACCTACTAAAACACATCTTGATTGCTTCCAAGCTTTAACAGTTATGAACAAAACTGTTTTAAACATCTTTGGGCAGGTTTTTATGTGGATATAAGTTTTCAACTCCTTAGGATAAATGCCAAGCAGTTTGATTGCTGGATCATATGGGACGACTATATTTAGATTTGTAAGATATCACCAAACTGTCTTCCAGATAGAGTTTACCATTTGGTATTCCCATGAGCAACAAACGAGAGTTCCTATTGCTCCATCTTGTTCCCAACATTTGGTGTTGTCCTTATTATAGATTTTTCCCATTCCAAAAATAGGTATTTCTTGTTTCTTTTTTAATTTTCATGTTTTATATGACATATATTGGAATTTTTTGGAAATTTTTTGGAAAATTTTTTGGAAGTAACAGTTTTTCAAAATTGTTATACAAAATGTGTGAAAATTTGTGAATTTTCACTTACAAGACAAAGTATCTGCATGATGGATAATTCCTGGACTCTTCAGTTCTGTATATTTAGATTACAATTTGAATAATAGCAATCTTCTAAGATTTCATCAGTCTTAAGGACTTGACATAAAGTGAAGGATGATTGGTATTTTATTTTATTTATTCATTTATTTATTTATTTATTGTTAAAGATTTTATTTATTTATTTGACAGACAGAGATCACAAGTAGGCAGAGAGGCAGGTAGAAAGAGAGAGAGGAGGAAGCAGGCTATCCGCGGAGCGGACAGCCCGATGCAGGGCTCGATCCCAGGACCCTGGGATCATGACCTGAGCCGAAGGCAGAGGCTTTAACCCACTGAGCCACCCAGGCGCCCCGGTTGGTATTTTAAATTTATATTCTATGAGTGACTGGTCAGTTGGTTAAGCTCAGATCATGATCTTAGGGTCGTGGGATAGAGTCCTGCATCTACACTCAGCAGGGAGTCTGCTTGAGATTTTTTTCTTTCCTTCTGCCTTTCCCCCCATCATCATGCTCTCTCTCTCCCTCTCTTTCTCTCTAAAAAGAAACAAAGAAATCTTAAAAAAAAAAAATTTACATTTATGTAATTGAGAAGAGATAGTTAATTTAAAAATCTGCTTTAATCTAGGTATGTGAAATACAATGGATAACTATCAATTAGTCCCATGTTAACTCCCTCAGATTTTCTATTTTACCAACATTATTTTCTCAACTGTGTTGCTCTATCAACGATTGATTTTCAATCCTTTAATCAAGACGTACATTTTGTCAATGTATTTGACAAAACTCAAAAGGAAGGTTTTGGTTAAAACACTTCATAATTTCCTGATAGTGATTCTCTCAGTAGAACAAACCTAGTGAAATCTATATTCTTTGGTGGATTAAGAATTACTACTCAGAAATTCTACATTACTTATTTTTCCAATTTATGCATGTATTAAGGCAGACATAATCTCACATTTTAAAAAGAGCTATATTTCTAAGGCATTAAGTGACATATTCAAACTAGCAGAACAAATAACAGCAAAATATTCATCATAACCATCCATATTCATAAATACATAGAAATATTAAAATTTTAGATAGATGTCAGGATTTTTCAGGTTTTGTTGAGATATACTTTAATATACAACACTGAATAAGTTTAAGGTGTAAGCAAAATGCATTGGATTATGTATATTGTAAAATGATTATCACAATAAATTTAGTTAATATCTATTACATAAATACAAAAAAGAAGGAAAAAAATGTTTTTGCCTTGTGATAAGAACTCAAAATTTACTCTTAGCTATATATACATATGTATACATGTATAATTTTTCATATATATATGCATGTATATATATTTCATATATACATGTGTAATTTGTAGTCATCATGTTACACAACTGTAGTACTTATCACTAGAAGTTTTTACCTTTAAACAGTTTTCTTCTAACCTCTGCACTCCCTCATTACTTCTGGCTACCACAAATTTGATCTATAAGTTTATTTTCTCTGTCTTCCTCTCCCTTTTTATCTTTGTCTGAATATGTCTTTGTCTGTCTGACTTATTTTACTTAGCATAATGCCCTGAAGTTCTGTGCATATTGTCACAAATGGCAGATTACTCCTTTTATAGTCTGTGTGTCTGTGTATGTGTGTGTATCTCACAAATATTTTATTCATTCCTCCATTGATGGGCACTTAGGTTGTTTCCAAGTCTTGGCTATTGTGAATAATGCAGCAATGAATGTGGGGATACAGTTACCTGTTTGACATAGTGTTTTGTTTCCTTTGGATATGTTCCCAAAAGTAGAATTGCTAGATCATATGGTAGTTCAATTTCAAATTTTATTAGAAACCTCCCTACTGTTTTCCATGGCAGCTACAACAGCTTACAATCCCAACAGTCCACAGGTTTCCTTTACCTCTACATCTTCTCCAGCATTTATTATCTCTTGTAATTTTGACCATAGCCAATCCAAAAGGCATGAAATAATATTTCATTGTAGTTTTAATTTACATTTCCCTAATGATTATTGATATTGAGCATCTTTTTATGTACCTATTTACATTATATATTTTCTTTAGAATAATGTCTATTGATATTGTTAACCCATTTTTATTTTTTTTCCTTTTTTTAAAATTTTTTTTAAAGACTTTATTTATTTATTTGACAGACAGAGATCACAAGTAGGCAGAGAGGCAGGTAGAGAGAGAGAGAGGGAGGGAGGGAAGCAGGCTCCCTGCGGAGCAGAGAGCCCGATGCAGGGCTCGATCCCAGGACTCTGAGATCATGACCCGAGCCGAAGGCAGCGGCTTAACCCACTGAGCCACCCAGGCCCCCCTGTTGTTAACCCATTTTTAAATTGGCTGTATTTTTTTTTTTTTTTTTTTGCTATTGAGTTGTAGGAGTTCTTTATATGTTCAAGATATCTACCCCTTATCAAATACATGGTTTGCAAGTATTTTTCCCACTTTATAGGTTCTCTTCATATTGTTGAGCTTCTCCTTTGCTGCCAGAACCTGTTTTTGATTGATGTAATTTTATATATTTATTTTTCTATTTTTGTGGTTTGTGCTTTAGGTTTCATATCTAAAATCATTGCTGAGACCCATGTCAAATGGCTTTTTTTCTTGTTTTCTTCTAGGATTTCCATTGTTTGGGGTATTCTACCTTAGTCTTTTATCCACTTCAAGTTAATTTCTGTAGGTGGTCTAAGTTACGGGTCTTGCATCATTCTTTGTATGTAAGTATACTATTTTCTTCAACATTTTTTATTGAAGATATTTATTTTTCTCCTTATTCTATCTTGTCAAATATTAGTTGATGGTGTATACATTGGTTTATTTCTAGGCTCTTGGTTTTGTTCCGTTGGCTGATGTGTCTGTTTTTATGCCAATGCCATTACTATTTTGATGAGTATGGCTTTACAATATAGCTTAAAATCAGGAAGTATGATGCTTCCTGCTTGTTCTTCCTTTTCAGGACAGCATTGGCTATTCAGAGTCCTGTGATTCCATATAAATTTTAGGATTCTTTTGCTACCTCTATAAGAAAATTCTATTGAAATTTTGATAGAGATTGCATTGACTCTATAGATGGCTTTGTGTAGTATGAATATTTAAAAATATATGCAACTGATAGTTTATTGAACACTACACCTGAAACTAATGTACTATCAGCTGGCTAATTGAATTTAAATTTTAAAAAATGAGGAAAAAATTCAAATTTATTAATATGTGATGCCTTTCATTAATATCTTATGGTTTTCATTGTAGAAATATTTCATCTCATCCATTAAATTTTTCCTAAGTATCTTTTTTTTTAAAGGTTTTATTTATTTATCAGAGAGAGAGAGAGAGAGGGAGACAGAGCGAGCACAGGCAGACAGAATGGCAGGCAGAGGCAGAGGGAGAAGCAGGCTCCCCACCGAGCAAGGAGCTCGATGTGGGACTTGATCCCAGGATGCTGGGATCATGATCTGAGCCAAAGGCAGCTGCTCAACCAACTGAGCCACCCAGGCATCCCAGTATTTTCTTGTTTTTGATGTTACCTTAAATGGGAACATTTTCTTTCTTTATTTATTTTCTTTTTTTTAGATAATTCACTGCTGGGGTATAAAAATGTTACTGATTTTTTATGTTAATTTTGAACCCTGCAAATTTATTAAATCATTAGTTATATCTAACAGTTTTTTGGTGGGGGACTTAAGATTTTCTATACATGAAGTCATGCCATCTGAAAATGTTGTACTTCTCTCTTTTCAATTATGATGCTTTTAATTTCTTTTCTTAGCATGATTGCTCTGGTTATGATTGCTAGTATTCTATTAAATAGGAGTAGTGAAAATGGGCATCCTGTGTTGTTTCAGATGTTAAAGAAAAAACTTGAAGCATTTTACCATTTTACCAGTATGATGTTAGCTCTGGGTTTGTCATACATAGCCTTTATTATGTTGAGATATGTTCTTTTTGTAGCCACTTTTTAAGAGTTATTATCATGAATATATATATGTTGACTTTTGTTGGTTGCTTTTTCTGTGTATACTGAAATGATCATATGATTTTATTCAGACTTTCTATTAATGTGATGTATCAAATTGATTGATTTGTCTATATTTAATCACCTTTGCATCCTAGAGTTAAATCCCAATTTATTATGCTGAATGACCCTTTTAATGTGCTGCTGAAATTAATTTGCTAATATTTTGAGAAATTTTGTATCTGCATCTATCATGGATATTGACTTCGTTTGTTGTTGTTTCCTGATAGTGTCCTTTCCTGGCTTTGGTGGCAGGATAATGCTGGACTTGTTAAATGAATTTGGTAGTGTTTTCTCCTCTGATTTTTTGGAAAAGTTTGAGAAGTATTGGCATTAATTCTTTAAATATTTGATAGAATTCACCAATGAAGACTTCTGGTCATGGGCTTTCATTCATTGGGAGATTTCTGGTTACTGATTCAATCTTCTTGCTAGTAATTTGTTGATTCAGTGTTGGTAAGTTTTGTTTCTTAGAATTTTTCTTCCATTTCTTCTAGGTTTTTCAATTGTTGGTATGCAGTTTTTTACAGAAGGTTTTTATGATCCTTTGTATATCTGTGGTATCAGTTGTAATGTCTTCTTTTACAGTTATAATTTTTTACTTGGATTTTCTTTTTTCCTTCTTTGATTAGTTAACATTTGTCAATTTTGCATGTATGTTAAAAAAACTCATTTTGTTAATCTTTTTCTGTGTGCATTTATTTCTAATCTAATTTCTATTATTTTCTTCCTTCTGCTGATTTGTTCTCTATTCTTTTTCTAGTTCTTTTAGGCATATAGTTATTTATTTGAGTTCTTTGTGTGTTTTTTTTTTAATGTGTTTATTTCAATAAAATTCCCTCTTAGAACTGTTTTTGCTGTGTTCCATAAGTTTTGGTATATTGTGTTTCCATTTTAATGTTCTTAAGATACTTATTTCTTCTTTAATTTCTTCTTTGATCCGTTGGTTGTTCACGAGAGCATTTTTTAATTTTCATATGTATGTAAATTTTCTAGTTTTTCTCTAGTTTTTCAACTGTATGTAATGAAAATAGAAAAGACACTTAGTATGATTTCAGTCCTCTTAAATGTGCTAAGATTCTTTTGTGCCTAATATGTGTTCTATGTATACTTGAAAAGGCTGTGTATTTTGTTGTCAGAAAAATATCTGTATTATGTCTGTTAGGTACCCTTTATAATTCTGTTCAAATCCACTGTATTCTTATTGATTCTCTCTTTGTATGATATCTATTGTCAAGAGTAGAGTATTAAAATCCCCAGCTCTTACTGCATTTCTGTTTATTTCCCTTTTAATTATATATATATATATATATATATATATATATATATATGTGTGTGTGTGTGTGTATCAATGCTGAGTGCATAAGTATTTATCATCGTTATATCTTCCTGATTAATTGACTCTTTTATCATTATATAATGACTTTCCTTACATTTCTTTTTCGGCTTTTAACATGGAGTTGTAATTGAATTAAACATCACCATTACCAGAGTATAAAATCTAACTTTGACTTCATATTTACCATTAGTAGTGAGTTTTATGCTACCTCTTTATGCTTTTATGATGTTAAAATTAGTGCCATTTTACTACCACAGAGAGAGCTCCTTTTAGGATTTCTTATAAGGTGGATCTAGGGGTGAACTTCCTCAGTTTTTGTTCATTTAGAAAATTATCTCTCTCACTTCTGAAGGACAACTTTGTTGGGTATAGGATTCTTGATTGACAGTTTTTGTTTTATTTTGATATTGTAAATATATCATCTTATTCTCTACTGGTTTGAAATGTTTCTGTTGAGAATTCCACTGGTGATTTTATAAGGATTTTCTTGTGTTTAAATTATCCTTTTTTTTTTCTTGCTGCTTTCAAAATTTTCTTTTTCAGTGACTGACAATTTATATTATGTCTTTATGTAGCCATATTTAGGTTTAACCCAAAATAGGTTGAGCCTGTTTTGCATCCTTTAGCCTCATGTATATGGATGTTCATTTCTCTCCCCAGGTTGGGGAAGTTTTCAGTCTCTATTTCTTTAAATATAACTTTGGCCTTTTCTCTCCTTCTTTTGGAATTCCCATAATGGGGATTTTTAAAAATAATTGCATTCTGTAAGTCCTGTAGGCTTTTGAATCTTTTTCATTCTTTTTTATTTCAAAAGGCTTTTTTAAAAAAGGCTGAAACTGTATTCAAAATGTGTGGCATTGTAAATCAGTTTCCCTGACTAGGTTGGGAAAACTGCCAAGCCTGGCAAGGCTCTTTGTGATATAAACTCAAACTAGCCCATGCTTCAAGTATCCTGGCCAAACGGGGTCACCAGTTTTGATCTGCTATCAGCTCTGCCTGATATCTCTGCCTGCTATCAGCTCTGCCTGATTCTGTGCCCAAGCATTGCCAGGCTACACATATTTTTGCATGTTCAGGTAGTCTTTCTGCTCCAGTGGTGCTAAGAGATAAACATAGTTGTAATTGAGATTATGAATTATCTCCCCTCCCTGGTGGAGGATGAGCATCTCTCCATACCAATCTCACTATACCAAGCACAGGTCTTTCTGGTCTTATCCCAAGTTCTGTGGCCAAACACTATCACTGGCTTTGCCCTGTAGGTGATCATCTCTGTTTGTCCTAGTCTCTGCTGGAGGATTGCTGGAATAGGCAGCTTCCAGTTGTCATTGCCAGACTTTCAGATAAGATGGGACCAGGAAATACACTGACAGTGGGCCAGGTTATTACTCAACTTCCATGTCTAGGCAGGGATAGACCAGGCTGCAGGGCCTACCAGCCTTTGTTTAAAGAACCAGATTAGGTGAATTTTCATACTGCTAAGGTCCCTAGTCAAACTACTTTGACTTGACTCCCCAGATTATCATACCTGCTGGTTGCAACTACTACTTGGATATTGCAGGAACTTAGTCTGTCAAGATCCAAGTGCTGGTTGTTGCAAGCTTCTCCTACATTCTCATCACAATTGGATTCTGCAGTCAAACCCTACAGATTTCTTTTAATACCCATGGGGTAGTCTACTCCCAAAAAGTGACTCACAATGCTAAAGGAAAAGGAGGTCCACCCTGGGCTGTTTTTCCACTGGAGAAACTGTAGGTTCAAGGAAGACTTCTTGGCATGGTGCTGTCCTAGCCTGGGTGATAGGCAATTGTGTCAGCATGTAAATTTTTCTCATATGGTTCTAGTTTAATCTTTCTTGGTTTTTCTGATGCATGGGAACTGCTTTAGCCTTACCTTTATGTTCCAGGATTATTTCAGGTATTCCTTGTTCAGGAACAATTATTAGTTGTTCTTATGAGGGGGAGCAAAGTCAAGATAAAACTGTATTACCATTATGGTGATGCCACTCCAAATGTCTGGAATTTTAAAGGAAAAGTAAATTCAAAATGAAGGATTTAGTAGTAGTTCTGGGGGAAAAAAATGACTAAGCCAATGAAATAGATACAGTCTTCCTTAAAAATGTAGTTTTAAAATTTTATAAATAAAAATAGTTAAGCTCTGAATCTCTTTATTATACAAATAAACTTAGGGTGAGTTTTACCTGGATTGTTTTCAACCCTAGAATAAAATACATTTAGATACTATGTATTGAAAAGGAGCAAGGTATTTTGGGGTTAGAAAAAAAGAGTGAATATTTTAGTGATAGCTTTAATTAGCTTATGAACATACCCAGATTAACTTTTGTAATTTCTGACTTTTAATTCATAATTTCTTAATTTCTGCTTTGAAATTATGACACTATTTTTAGATATCAAATTTTAATATATAGATAAACATGATCAATCTTATTCTAAGATTTCTGCGTTTGCCTTTCCTTAAGAGAAGGTGTTGCCCAAGAATTGGGTGACACCAAAAATAAAAAGGAAGTAAAGATATTATGTGATTAGGCTTAGATTTATGTCAACATAATAATTGCTTTGAGAGAACTTTGAAGATCAAGATAAAAATTGCTTTATTCTATAAAAAATGACTAAAATAAATAATAAAATATCTGTAAGTAACTATAGGCTGCATGCAAAGGATGCTAAAGTACAAAGATGCCTATGACCCCGGGGGCTTTAATATTTCCCCCACCTTAAATAAACCTTAGACAGGATTCTTCCTGCCTGTAGGTCCCTGATTTCCCTTTCACCCAGACCTCTGTAGAATCCAGATGACCTAACCACAAAGGACCCTCTTCTTTCTTTTTTAGAGCACTTTTTTGTAAAAGTGCTATTATGTCTAAGTATAGCTACCCATGTTTTTCTTTTTTACTATTATCATTTTTTTTTCATTATCACTTTCTTCTTTTTTTTATTTAAATTTTTTATTTTTTATAAACATTTATTATTATGATGAAGAGGTCAATACATCAAGAAGAGGAGATTTTTATTTTAGTTATATTTGTCATGATGAGGACCAGATGTGTGCAGACTCCTGAATTGAGATTAGCTGAAGGTTTGTGACCACACAACAGTTAAATAAGAGACCCTGAGTTATAGGCTCTCTCTAGTACTCTTTTTTGAAATACTAGCTGGATGAACTGTTTTCTAAATTGAAGGTGTTACTATTTGATAATCATGGGTAATGGGGGCTCTAAAATTCCATCAGAATCACTACACTGATAGAATATATTGGAAGCCAGGAGTTACCTTCAGGTGTTTTCTCTTAAAGAACCGGTATCTCTATATCATTTTTAGAAATAATAAATGAGAATCCAGTTGCATAAGGATGGTTCTTTTGATTTGAATAAATTAGTGTACTTTCTGGGCTTCTTAGGAATCATCCCAAGCAAAGTAATTACTAACTGTATGAGATGAAAATCATTGTAAAAAATGTTTAATTATTTGATAACCAGGAAAAAATGGTAGAGAAAATGAAAGATTTAAAGGCACATTCCCCTGCAGAGCTTTCCTCCTTTCTCTGTAGTGCCCACTTCCACTATTTCTCCTGCATCTTTTTATCCCTCCCTGACTCAAACTGACTTTAAGGAGGTAGGTGAGGGTGATGACCTTTTTAGAAAGGGAGGGTTCTCTTCATTAGTGTATTTCCTTGTTAATAAAGATGAGGACACCACTTCTTTAGCTGGTAGTGAATTACCTGTCCCTGTTCAAGGACACAGGTTTGTAAACCTCATGGCTTAGCCTGAATTTACCTCATATCCATTTAGATTCCACCATTTAAGACTCCTTTTTCATCCACACACTGCATAGCTATGAAATCAGCATAATAAAGAAATGCTGTTAGGGAAAAATGGAGACCATGGATAGAAGACTGCCTATATGAAGGCAAAAGGATGGGAAGTAGCTGCACTAGTCACTTGGGAGAAGGCAAATAGGTGTCAACTGATAAAATTTAGCATGGGAAAGGAAAAGAAAGTGACATGTAATTTACACTTTTCTTATCTATTTTTTTAAAAGATTTTATTTATTCATTTGACAGAGAGAAATCACAAGTAGATGGAGAGGCAGGCAGAGAGAGAGAGAGAGGGAAGCAGGCTCCCTGCTGAGCAGAGAGCCCGATGCGGGACTCGATCCCAGGACCCTGAGATCATGACCTGAGCCGAAGGCAGCAGCTTAACCCACTGAGCCACCCAGGCGCCCCTTCTTATCTATTTTTAAAATATTTTATTTATTTGATAGAGCGACAGCAAAAGAGAGGATATATGAAGGGGGAGAATGAGAGGGAGAAGCAGGCTTCCCATGAAGCAGGCAGCCCAACACAGGCTTGATCCCAGGACCCTGGAATCATGACTTGAACCAAAGGCAGATGCTTAATGACTGAGCCACCCAGGTGCTTTTCTTTTCTCAATGAGAAGAAAAGTAACTCTTCCTATTTGGATTGCCAGCAAAGCTGATGTTATTGCAAAGCTACCCAGGATTCATGTATAATTCAAATGCTATTCTCACCTACTGTTATTACTTATTTAAAAGCTTCTTTACCCTATATCACCAACCTTGCAGATGTACTCTAAAGCAAGTTTCAGTTTACAGCACCACACATGGGAATGTGCACTGACTGCTGTGTAGAATTCTGCAAACTGCATGAATTTGTTAAATCAGATGATTTTGCTCCTTTGACATAGCAGCTTCTTTGGGATCCAAGAGATTACTGCATCAAGATGAATGATATACATGGGTATGGTAGCCAAGAGAAGATAATCACCAACTACAACCAAGGGGATCCAAGGGCATTGAAGACACAAGAATGGCTGCTAACTGCCTACTTGAAATCTTTTGACAGAAAGTGAGCTGGGAGATATTAGAGCAGTACAGCCCTCCTTGAAAATCTATAGATTTTGGAATAGAAAAGTATCATCAGCCCATTCAGATATAAAGAATTAACCTTTGGGGTCAAAACCCTTAAAAGGTTTTCTAAGAGGTAGAGCAAAATTACATTTCAGTTTTTCCTTTCCAATTTTTTACTGCATGGAAAACAGAAATTAATATCTTCATTGATTATGCAGTTACAAGTTCAACATTTTGAAAGTGAGAACTCGTATACTTATTAAACACTAATACAATGAATGAACAGATATCCAATAACTACTTTTGAAGAATGAACTTCAATTCAGAGTCTATTTCACAATGCCAAATATCACATGATATTTATATAAATTTTGTTCCCCTAAGTAATGCTGTATTTAATGTTTTAATTATTCTTTAATGAAACCATATAACTTCTGTTTCCCACGTTGTATAGGGTATAATATCTAATGTTTAAAAGCAGACATACCATCTGTCTAACAATATAGCATGATGGTATCCAGAATGGATATAGTCCTGATTTATATTTCAGTAGAAAGTCATATAAATCAATGAAAATAAATTTAACACCTGGGAACTATAAAAATGAAAAAAGCTGCATCTGCAATGTAAATTCCCTTTTGACATTCACTTAAGAAAAAAGAAAATAGCATTTAATCTTCCAATAATATTTATCTCATGATTTTTATTGATGTATAATTAACATACAGTGTGTGTTAATTTTCAGGTGAGCATGTAATGATTCAACAATTATTTACATTACTCCATGGTCATCACAATAACTTTACTCTTTTATTTTTAATTCCAGTATAGTTAACATACAATGTTATAATAATTTCAGGTATACAACATAGTAATTTGACACTTTTATACTTATGACACTTTCATACACCTTGTGCTCATCATGACATGCACTCCTTAATTTCCATTACCTATTTAACCCATCCCCAGCTCCTTCCCCTATGATAACCATCAGATTGTTCTCTGTAATTAAGGATGTGTTTCTTTCTTTGTCTTTTTTTCTTGCTTTATTTATTAAATTCCACATATGAGTGAGATCATAAAATATTCGTCTTTCTCTGACAAATGTTGCTTAACATTACACAATCTAGCTGTATCCAAGTCATGCAAATGACAAGATTTCTTTCTCTTTAATGGCTAAATAATAATCTGTTGTATATATACATACCAAATCTTCTTTACACAATCATCTATTGATGGACATGGGTGGTTTCCATAATTTTGGAATTACAAATAATGCTGCAATAAACATAGGGTGCATATATTCCTTTGAATTAATGTGTTATATTCTTTGGGTAATTACCCAGTAGTGGAATTACTGGTCATAGGGTAGTTTTATGTTTTGGGGTTTTGTTTTTGTTTTTTGTTTTTAGATTTTATTTATTTATTTGACACACACACACAAAGAGAGAGAGAGATGGGATACAAGCAGGGGAAGTGGGAGAGGGGGAAACAAGCTTTCCACTAAGCAGGGAGCCTAATGCGGGGCTGGATTCCAGGGCACCGGCATCATGACCTGAGAAGAAGGCAGACACTAATGACTGAGCCACCTAAGTGCCCCTAGTTCTATGTTTAACTTATTAAAAGAAACTCCATACTGCTTTCCATAGTGGCTGCACAAGTTTGTATTGCCACCAACAGTGCAAGATGGTTCCTTTTTCTCCATATCCTTGTTGTTTTTTACTTTAGCCATTCTTAGAGGTGTAAGATGATACCTCATTGTAGTTTTGACTTACATTTCCCTGATGATGGGGGGATATTGAACTTCTCTCTTCATGTGTCTGTTGGCCATATGGATAACTTCTTTGGAGAAATGTTTGTTCAAGTCTTCTGCCTACTTTTTAATTGGATTATTTGTTTTTTGGATGTTGAGTTGTATCTCTTCTTATGTATTTTGGATACTAACCCTTCACTGGATATGTCATTTGCAAGTATCTCCTCCCATTCAGTAAGCTGCCTTTTAGTTTTGTTGATTGTTTCCTTCACTGTGCAGAAGCTTTTCATTTTTGCGAAGGGCCAATATCTTTTTTTTTTTTTTTTTTAAGATTTCATTTATTTATTTGACAGAGAGAAATCACAAGTAGATGGCGAGGCAGGCAAAGAGAGAGAAAGGGAAGCAGGCTCCCTGCTGAGCAGAAAGCCTGATGTGGGACCCAATCCCAGGACCCTGAGATCATGACCTGAGCCAAAGGCAGCGGCTTAAACCACTGAGCCACCCAGGCACCCCTGCGAAGGGCCAATATCTTGATTTTGCTTTTATTTTCCTTGCCTCAGGAGATGTACCTAGAAAAATGTTGCTACAGTTGGCATTAAAGAAAATACTGCCTGTTGGGGCACCTGGGTGGCTCAATCAGTTAAGTGTCCAACTCTTGATTTTGGCTCGGGTCATTACCTCAGGGTCATGAGATTGAGCCTCAGCTGGTCTCTATATTTTTTTAAGATTTTATTTATTTATTTGACAGAGACATAGCAAGAGAGGGAACACCGCAGGTGGAGTGGGAGAGAAAGATGCAGGCTTCCCACTGAGTAGGGAGCCCGATCCAGGGCTCCATCCCAGGACCCCAGGATCATGCCCTGAGCCAAAGGCAGATACTTAACAACTGAGCTACCCAGGCACTCTCCCAGTTGGTCTCCATACTCAGTGGGGAATCTGCTTGAGATTCTCTCTCCTTCTGCACCTCCCCCACTCATGTTCTCTCTCTTTTTAAAAATAAATAAATCTTTAAAAATACATAATTCACTGCCTGTGTTCTCTTCCAAAATTTTTATGGTCTCAGTTCTCCCATTTAGGTCTTTAGTCCACTTCAAGTTTCTTTTTGTGTATGGTATAAGAAAGTGGTCCACTTACTTTTGCATGAAGTTTCCATCCAATAACACTTTTTGAAGAGGCCATCTTTTCCCTATTGCATACTCTCTCCTACTTTTTCAATGATTAATTGCCCATATAATTGTGGGTTTATTTCTGGGTTTGTTTTTCTATTATATTATATATGTCTATTTTTTTTCCAGTACCACTCTGTTTTGATTACTTCAGCTCTGCAATATAACTTGAAGTCTATAATTGTGATATCTCCAGTTCTGTTTTTCTTTATCAAGATTGTTCTAGTTATTTGGAGTCTATGTGGTTCTATACAAATTGTAGAATTGTTTGTTCTAGTTTGGTAAAAAGTGTTATTAGGATTACAGTAAGTCTGTAGACTGCTTGAGTAGTATAGACTTTTTTCATTTATTTATTTTCAGCATAACAGTATCATTATTTTTTTACTACACCCAGTGCTCCATGCAATCCGTGCCCTCTATAATACCCACCACCTGGTACCCCAACCTCCCACCCCCACCACCACTTCAAACCCCTCAGATTGTTTTTCAGAGTCCATAGTCTCTCATGATTCACCTCCCCTTCCAATTTAACCCAACCCCCTTCTCTCTAACTCCCCATGTCCTCCATGCTTTTTGCTATGCTCCACAAATAAGTGAAACCATATGATAATTGACTCTCTCTGCTTGACTTATTTCACTCAGCATAATCTCTTCCAGTCCTGTCCATGTAGCTACAAAAGTTGGGTATTCGTCCTTTCTGATGGAGGCATAATACTCCATAGTGTATATGGACCACATCTTCCTTATTCATTCATCCGTTGAAGGGCATCTTGGTTCTTTCCACAGTTTGGCGACCGTGGCCATTGCTGCTATAAAAATTGGGGTACAGATGGCCCTTCTTTTCACTACATCTGTATCTTTGGGGTAAATACCCAGGAGTGCAATGGCAGGGTCATAGGGAAGTTCTATTTTTAAGTTCTCGAGGAATCTCCACACTGTTCTCCAAAGAGGCTGCACCAACTTGCATTCCCACCAACAGAGTAAGAGGATTCCCCTTTCTCCACATCCTCTCCAACACATGTTGTTTCCTGTCTTGCTAATTTTGGCCATTCTAATTGGAGAAAGGTGGTATCTCAATGTAGTTTTAATTTGAATCTCCCTGATGGCTAGTGATGATGAACATTTTCTCATGTGTCTGATAGCCATGTGTATGTCTTTATTGGAGAAGTGTCTGTCCATATCTTCTGCCCATTTTTTGATATGATTGTCTGTTTTGTGTGTGTTGAGTTTGAGGAGTTCATTATAGATCCTGGATATCAACCTTTTGTGTGTGTAGTATAGACATTTTAGCAATATTTGTTCTTCTGATCCATGAGGATAGAATGTCTTTCCATTTCTTTGGGTCATCTTCAATTTCTTTCATGAAAGTTTTATGCTTTTCAGATTACAGGTATTTTACCTCTTAAGTTTATTCCTAGGTATTTCATTATTTTTTGGCACAATTACAAATTGGACTGTTTTCTTAATTTCTCCTGCTGCTGTTTCATTATTAGTGTATAAGTGTGCCTCAGATTTCTGTACATTGATTTTTATATCCTGTGACTGTACTAAATTCATACATCAGTTCTAGTAGTTTTTTGATGGAGTCTTTGGGTTTTCTACATATAATATCATGTCATCTGCAAATAGCAAGTTTTACTTCCTCCTTACCAATTTGTATGACTGTTCTTTTTGATGACTGAGAGCTGTGGCTAGTACTTCCAGTACTATATTGAATAAAAGTAGTGACAGTGGACATCCTTGATTTGTTTCTACCATTAGGGGAAAGCTCTCAATTTTTCCCCACTGAGTATTATGTTTGCTGTGGGTTTTTCATATAATGTATTTATTATGTTAAGGTACACTCTAATCTACTTTGTTGAGGGTTTTTATTGTGGATGGATGTTATACGTTGTCAAAAGTTTTATGCATCTATTGAAATGATCCTATAGTTTTTATAATTTTTCTTTTTGCTATGTTATATCACATTGATTTATGAATATTAAACTACTCTTGCAACTCAGGAATATATCCTACTTGATTGTGGTGAAAGATTTCTTTAATGTATTGTTGGATTCAATTTGTTAGTACTTTGTTGAGTATTTCTGCATCTAAGTTAATGAGAGATATTGACCTATATTTCTCTTTCTTGATGGTACCTTTATGCGATTTTGTTATAAGGGTAATGCTGTCTTCATAAAATAAATTGGAAAGTTTTCCTTCTACTTCTTTTTTTTTTTTTTTTTTTTTTGCAATAGGTTGAGAATATGTATTAACTCTTCTTCAAATGTTTTTTTTTTTTTAAGATTTTATTTATTTATTTGACAGAGAGAGATTACAAGTAGGCAGAGAGGCAGGCAGAGAGTGAGGAGGAAGCAGGCTCCCTGCTGAGCAGAGAGCCCGATTCGGGACTCGATCCCAGGACCCTGAGATCATGACCTGAGCCGAAGGCATCGGCTTAACCCACTGAGCCACCCAGGTGCCCTCTTCTTCAAATGTTAAGTAGAATTTGCCTGTGATGCCATCTTGTCCTGGGCTTTTGTTTGTTGGGAGTTTTTTGATTTATTCAATTTCATTGCTTGTTACCAGTCTGTTCAGATTCTCTATTCCTGCTTCAGTTCTGGCAGGTTCAAGGAATTTATCCATTTCTTCTAGGTTGTCTAATATGTTGAATATGTTGATGTATAATTTCTCATAATATTATCTTACAATTGTTTGCATTTCTGTGGTATTCATTGTTGCCTCTCCTCTCTCATTTGTGATTTTGCTTATTTGACTCCTCTCTAATTGATGAGTCTGGCTAGGGTTTTACCAATTTTGTTGACCTTTTCAAAACCAGCTCTTAGTTTCATTGATCTTTTCTATTCTATTTGTTTCTATAATATTTATTTCTGCTCTAACCCTTTTTATTTCCTTCCTTCTGCTGGTTTGGGGGTTTTGTTTGTTCTTCTTTTTCTAGCTCCTTCAGATATAAGGTTAGGTTGCTTGAGATTTTTCTTGCCTCTTGAAGTGTAGACCTCTATTGTTATAAATTTCCTTCTTAGAACATTTTTGCTGCATCCCAAAGATATCATATCATTGTGTTTTCATTTTCATTTGTTTCCATGTAATTTTTCATTTCTTCCTTGATTTCTTGGTTGATTCATTCACTGGGTTTTAACATGTTATCTAAACTCCCGGTATTTGTGCTCTTTCCAGACTTTTTCTTGTGGGCTAATAATATATGATTTCTTCTGGAGAATGTCTCATGTGCACTTGAAAAAAAGTGCATTCTTCAATTTTAGGGCAAAATGTTCTGAATACATCTGGTCAAGTGTGTCATTTAAAACCATTACTTCTTTGTTGATTTTCTGTTTGGATGATCTGCCCATTGATGTAGGTGGGGTGTTAAAGTCCCCTACTATTTTTGTATTACTGTCAATCATTTCCCTCATGTTTGCTATTGTTATATATTTGAGTGCTCCATGTTGGATGTATAAATTTTCACAATTGTTATATCTTTTTGTAAGATGGCCCCCCTTTATTGTTATATATTGTCCTTCTTTGTCTCTTATAGTCTTCATTTTAAAGTCTGTTTTGTGTAGTATAAGTTGTGCTACTTCAACATTCTTTCAATATCATTTGTTTGATGAATGTTCCTTCTCTTCACTTTCAATCTGCAGGTAGCTTAGGTTTGAAATGAATTCCTTATAGGTAGCACATATATGGATCTTGGGTTTTGTTTGTTTGTTTTTAATCCACTCTGACACCCTATCTCTTTTTATTGGTGCACTTAGTGCATTTACATTGTTATTATTGATAGATATGGATTTATTGCCACTTTATTACTTGTTTTTTGGTTGTGTCTATAGTTTTTCTCTGATCCATTCCCCTCTTTCATGGTTTCTTGGTTTTCCTTAGTAATATACTTAAATCAGTTTCTCTTTATTCTTCTCATATCTGTTACTAGTTTTTGATTTGTGGTCACCATGAGGTTTGTGTATACCATCTGTATATATCAGTCTATATCAAATTAATGGTTGCTTAAATGTGACACCATCTTTATTTACCTTCCCCCACCTTAGGTATATTAAGGATATTTTATATCCTTAGATTTTATGAATTTACTTGACTAATTTTTAGAGATATATTTATTTTTCATATGCTAATTTATGGCCCTTCCTTTATGCCAAAATATCCTCCTTAATATTTATTGTAGTGATGGTTTAATTTTCATGAACTAACTTTTTATCTCTCTTATTCTGAATGATAGCCTTGCTGTAAGTATTTCCCTTTCAGCATGTTGAATATATCATGCCACACATTTCTGGCTGGAAGATTCTGCTAAAAAATAGCTGATAGCTTTCCAGGGTTACTGTTGTATGTACTGTCTTCTTTTCTCTTCCTATTTAAAATTTGCTGCTGTTTTATATTTTTGTTTTGTTTAGATTTAAATTAATTAACATATAGTAAATTATTAGTTTCAGGAATAGAATTTAATGATTCATCAGTTGCATATAAAACCCAGTGCTCATTATGTCAAGTGCCCTCCCTAGTGCCCATTATGCAATTACACCATCCCCTTAGCCTCCAGCAGCCCTCCATGTGTTCTCTATGGTTAAAAGTCTCCCTTGGTTTGCCTCCCTCTCTGTTTTTATCTTATTTTACCTACACTTCCTTTATGTCCATCTGTTTTGTTTCTTTGATACCGCACATAAGTGAAATCATATGGTATCAGTTTTTTTCTGACTCACTTTACTTACCATAATACACTCTAGTTCCATCCACATCATTGCAAATGGCAAGATTTCATTATTTTTGATGGCTGAGTAATATTCTATTATATTTGTATGCCATCTCTTCTTTATTCATCTGTTGATGGGTATCTTTCCATATATTGGCTATTGTGGACATTGTTTCTATAAACTTTGGGGTGCATGTGCCTTCAAATCACTATGTTTGTATACTTTGGATAAATACATAGTAGTGCAATGGTTGGACTGTAGAGTAGTTCTATTTTTTGAGGAAACTCCATACTGTTTTCCAGAGTGGTTGTACCAGTTTTTATTCCAATCAACAATGTAAAAAGATTCCCTTTTCTCCACATTCTCATCAACAATTAGTGGGTATTGTCTTATTCATTTTAGCCATTCTGACTGGTGTGTGGTACTATCTCATTGTGGTTTTTATCTGTATTTCCCTGATTCTGAGTGATGATGAGTATTTTTTCATGTATCTGTTACCCATTTGTAAGTCTTTAGAGAAATGTCTGTTTGTCTTATGCCCATTTCTTTGCTGGATTATTTGTTCTTTGAGTGAGTGTTGAGTTTGATAAGTTCTTTATAGATTTAGGATACTAGCCTTTTATTCAATACATCATTTTTCCCCAATATGTCATTTGTAAATATCTTCTCCCGTTCTGTAAGTTGACTTTTGGTTTTGTTGACTTTTTCCTTGGCTGTGAAGAGGCTTCTTATTTTGATGAAGTCCCAATATTTCATTTTTCCTTCTGTTTCCCTTGCCTTCAGAGACATGTGTAGTAAGAAGTGGCTATAGCATAGGTCAAAAAGGTTTCTCCCTGTTTTCTCATCTAGGATTTTCATAGTTTCCTGTCTCACATTTAAGTCTAACATCCATTTTGAATTTATTTCTCTGTATGGTGTACAAAAGTGGCCCAATTTCATTCTTCTGCAAGTTACTGTCCAATATTCCTGACATCATTTGTCAAAGAGATTGCCTTTTTCCATTGGACATTCTTTCCTGGTTTGCTGAAGATTAGTTGACTGTTGGTTGTGAGTCCATTTATGGGTTTTCTACTCTATTCCATTGATCTATGCATCTTTTTTTGTATCAGTACCATACTTACTACTGTCTTAGTGACTACAGCTTAGTAATATAGCTTAAAGTCCAGAATTATGTTTTCAGCTTTAGTTTTCTTTTTAAGCATTACCTTGGCAATTTTGGGTCTTTTGTGGTTCCATACAAATCTTGGGATTATTTGTTTTAGCTCTGTGAAATATGCTGGTGGTGTTTTGATAGGGATTTATTAAATGTGTCAATTGCTTTGGGTAGAATACACATTTTAACAATGTTTGTTCTTCCAATCCATGAGCATGTAATGTTTTTTCCATTTCTTTCCATCTTCTTCAATTTCTTTCACAGGTGTTCTATAGTTCTCAGAATACAGATTTTTTACCTCTTTGGTTAGGTTTGTTCTCAGGTAGCTTATAGGTTTTATTGTAAGGTATTTGGTGTCAAATCCTTGCTTTTTTTTGTGGTGATTCATTATGAGTGCATAGAAATGCAGCATATTTTTGTACATTGATTTTCTTTCCTAATGCTGTTAAATTCATCTATTTGTTCTAGTGGATTTTTTTTTTTTTTTGGTGGAGTCTTTCACATTTTCTACAGAGAATATCAAGTCATCTGCAAATAATGAAAGTTTGACTACTTCCTTGCCATTTTGGTTGTCTTTTATTTCTTTTTATTGTCTGATTGCTGAGTCTAAGACTTTCAGTAGTATGCCAAATAGCAATGGTGAAAGTGGATATCTGTCTTGTTCCTGACCATAGAGGTAAAGCCCTCAGTTTTTCCTCATTAAGGATCGTATTAGCTGTGTCTTTCTTATTCGGTTTCATGATGCTGAGATATGTTCCATCTATACCTATTTTGTTGAGGGTTTCTATAAAGAATATTTTCTCAAATGCATTTTCTACATCTATTGAGAGGATCTTATAGTTTTTAATCTTTTCTTTTGCTAATGTGCTATATCACACTGATTGATTTGTGAATGTTGAACCATTCCTGCAGCCCAGAAATAAATCCAACTTGATCACAGTGAATAATTATTTTCATGTATTGTTGAATTTAATTTGTTAGTATCTTGTTAAGAATCTCTGCATCATCCACATTCATTGGGAATATTTGTCTGTAATTTTTTCTTTTTTTCTTTCTTTTTTTTTTTTAGTGGGGTCTTTGGTTTTGGAATCAGGGGAATACTGGCAACATAGAATGAGTTTGTCATTTTTTCCTCCCATTTCTACTTTTTGGAACATTTTGAGAAAAAGAGGTATTAACTCTTCTTTAAATATTTGGTAGAATTTCCCTGGGAAGAGATCTGTCCCTAGACTTTTGTTTATTGAGATATTTTTGATTACTGATTCCATTTCTTTGCTGGTTTGGGGTCTGTTCAATTTTTTTTATTTCTTCATGTTTCAATTTTGGTAGTTTGTATGTTTCTAGGAATGTGTCCATTTTTTCTAGATTGTCCAGTTTGTTAGCATATAATTTTTCATAATATTCTCTTATAATTATTTTTATTATGTGGTGTTGGTTGTGGTCTCTTTTATTCATGATTATACTTATTTGGGTCCTTTCCCTTTTCATTTTGATAAGTCTGATCATGGGTTTACCAGTTTTATTAATTCTTTCAAAAAACCAACTCTTAGTTTCACTGATTTATTCTACTGTCGTTGTTGTTTCTATATCATTTATTTCTGCTTTAATTTTTATTACTTTACTTCTTCTTCTGGCTTTTGGCTTTATTTGCTGTTTTATTTTTTTTTTTTTCTCTAGTTCCTTTAGGTGTAAGGGTAAGTAATATATTTGAGGTTTTCCTTGCTTCTTGAAGTGGGACTCTACTGCAATGCACTGCCCTCTTAGAACTGCTTTTGCTACACCCCGGAAGTTTTGAACTGTCGTGCTTTCATTTTCATTTGCTTCCACGTACTTTGGATTAACACGTAAATTAAAGAAGAAATGAAAATTCACTCTTTTAGTAGGTGTTCTTTAACCTCCATGTATTTGTGGTGTGTCCATATTTTTTATTGTGGTTGAATTCAAATTTCATTGCATTGTTGTCTGAAATATGCATGATATGATCTCAATCTTTTTGTACCAGTTGAGACCTGATTTATGATCCAGTATGTGATCTATTTTGGAGAATATTCCATGTGCACTCATAAAGAATGCATATTCTGCTGCTTTAGGATGGAATGCTCTGAATATATCTATTAAGTCCATCCAGTCCAGTGTGTCATTCAGAACCATGTTTCCTTGTTAATTTTCTGCTAAGATGATCTGTCCATTGCTATAAGTAGGATTTTAAAGTCCCCTACTATTATTGTATTATCAATGAGTTATTTTATGTTTGTTATCAATTGATTTATATATTTGGGTTTTCTCAAGTTGGGGGCATAAATATCAGTTGTTAGATCTTTATGGATAGACTCCTTAATTTTAATCTCCTTCATCCCTTGTTACAGTCTTTGGTTTAAAATCTAGTTTGTCTGATATAGTATTTATACTTGGGCTTTCTTTTGACATTTGTTAGAATGACTGAATATCTCCATCCTTTCATTTTAACCTCAGGTGTCTTTAGGGCTAATGTGAATCTCTTATAGGCAGCATATAGATGGGTCTTGCTTTCCTTATCCATCCTGATACCCTATGACTTTTGATTGGAGCATTGACATTCAGAGTGACTACTGATATGTATTTAGTCCCTTTGTGTTACCTGTAAGGTTGGTGTTTCTGGTAATGTTCTCTGTTCCTTTCTAGTCATTGTTGTTTTTGATCTTTCCACTTAAAGAGTCCCTTGGGCTGGTTTAGTTTGGTTATGAACTCCTATAGTTTTTGTTTTTCTGGGAAACTCTGTGTCCTCTTTTATTCTGAATGACAGCCTTTCTGATAAATTATTCTTGGCTGTATATTTTTCCAAGTTAGCATGTTGAATATACCATGCACTCTCTTCTGGCCTGCCAAGTTTCTGTGGACAGATCTTGTGGACCCGATCATCTGTTTTCCCTTGGTGGTTAGGATTCTTTCTTTCTTTCTTTCTTCCTATCTTTCTTTCTTTCTTTCTTTCTTTCTTTCTTTCTTTCTTTCTTCCTATCTATCTATCTTTCTTTCTTTTAAGTATTGCTGCTTTCAGGATTCTTTCCTTATCTGTGTATTTTGTGAATTGGACCATGATATATCTTGGTAATAACTGGTTCATATTGAAATTACTGTATGTTCTCTGTGTTTCTATGATTTTGATGTCTGTTTCCTTCCCCAGATTAGGGATGTTTTCAATTATAATTTGCTCAAATAAAACTTCTGTCCCCTTTTCTCTCTCCCCATCTTCTGAGATATGGTACAAATGTCATTATGATTTTGGGAGATGCTGAGTTCTCTAAATCTACATTCATGATCCAATATCTTTCTTTCTTTTTTCTTTTCAACCTTATTATTTTCCACAATTTATCTTCTATAGTACTGATTCAATCTTCTGTTTTGTCCATCCTCATTGTCATGGCATGCATTCAGGTTTTCAACTCGGTTATAGCATTTTTAATTTCAGCCTGACTTGTTTTTAGTTCTTTTATCTCGGCAATGAGGGATCCACTAGTGTTTTCTATGCTTTTTTCCAGCCCAGTTCATATCTTTATAATTGTTTTAAATTCTAGTTCAGATATCTTAACTTATGCCTGTATTGATTAAATCCCTGTTTCTTCTTACTTCTTCCTGCCCTTTCTTTTGAAGTGAATTACTCTATCTTGTCATTTTGTCAAGGTCACTGTGTGTGTGTGTGTGTGTGTGTGTGAGAGAAAGAGAGAGAGAGAGAGAGAGAGAGATTGTTAGAAAAGTCTGTTGTATTTCTGCTCCTGAGAGTAACTGCTATATTAAGAAGAGGGGGAAAAAAAGGAAGCTAGATCCTAGGTGTGTTTTGGTCTATTAAAGGAAGCTAGAACCAAAAAATGAAAAATAAATAAAAATCTCATTTTTTTTAAATTGCTTTTCTGTATCCAAAAAGAAACAAAGGAAGCTAGATCCTATTTCCCCTAGAGCTAAAGTTTTGCATCACTCTATGATCAGTAGACTTGGTGTGCATGAAGGGTTTGTGCTGGTCTTCTGGGAGTGGGGCCTGCTGTACTGATTCTCATCTTAATTCCTACTGGTTTAGAGTAGGAACATTTAAGAAAAGCTATTTTATAGTAGATCTTAATATATTAAATAAAAAAGATTAGGTCGTCCTTATTTCATTGGCATTAATATAAACCTTTTAATAAGATGAAGTTAAAAATAAAATGTAAAATAAAACAACTACTACTTCAATACTTTCAAATCCTGGACTTAAGGAAGCATACACTACACAAAATCAATAAAAGTATATTAGGAGTTTCTGAATAATTTTGGCTGATGGATAATTTTTTCTTGGATTTTGCCTTTAAGATCTTTATTTCACTCTTTCTTACCAATGTGGCTGAAAGTAAAGGACCTGGTATAACGAAGTCACATGACAGAATGAAGTCAGAGCCTTAGAGTCCTCATTTGGAGGGGATTCAGGTGAATCCTGTGACCTGCTCTGGAAATTGATGTATGATAAATAAGCAGTATATTACCCAACAGAAATAATGGTGGTGTTTTAGTACAGCACTTAGTGTTGTTGTTGTTTTTAATTTTATGTTTTCAGTGTTCCAAAATTCATTGTTTATGCACTATACCCAGTGCTCCATGCATTACGTGCCCTCCTTAATACCCACCACTAGGCTCACCCAATACCTGACCACCTCCCCTCTAAAACCTTCACTTTGTTTCTCAGAGTCCATAGTCTCTCATGGTTTGATTCCCCCTCTGATTCCCCCCACTTCAATTTTCCTTTCCTTCTCCTAATGTCCTCCATGTTAAACCTTATGTTCCACAAGTAAGTGAAACCATATGATAATTGACTTTCTCTGCTTGATTTATTTCACTCAGCATAATCTCTTCCAGCCCCATCCATGTTGATACAAAAGTTGGGTATTATTCTGTTTAACAAAAATTATTTCACATGACAAAAATTCTAAGCAACACTGTTCTTGTAGATCACTAATAATTTGATGTCCAAAGATATTTTTTTTTAAATTCCAGACTTCCTCCTATTAAAATTAATAATATGCTACATGTAAATGAACATGTTAGTTTTATTTGCCCCTGTTTGCTTAATTATATTTTTTTCTTCATTATTTTATAATTTATAGGAGATACACTCTGCACTGTAACCTATGAGAGTTTCACTTCTTGCTTCACTGGATTCCTATATTCATCATGCACTGCTGCTTTTAATACATGAGATAAGTGTGTAGCCATTAATATTGAAAATGAGTCTTCATATAACCATGAAAATCGTACTGCTTTGTAATTGGCATGCTTTTTTTTTTCTGCTTTGAAAATGATTGTCAAGTTAGAGTAAGGATTTTGTTAAGGTTTTCACTGAAACATACAAACCTGTCAACCATACTGAAGAAAATACAAAACAAGTTAGAAAACAAACGAGTTTAAGAACTTTTTAAAGTACTTTATGTCTGAGTAAAAATTTTCCAAGATCTGTTAAGTATGGAAATATTAGATTGTTTAGGCTAAATGAAAGACCTACTCTAGCAGTAGAAGTCAAAGAAAGAATAGGAAGAAGGAACTAGTGAAATCAAATATGATCCCCGTAAACTGCTTTTTGTCTACACTGACCTCTCCTGTGAAACAAGTTTTGTATGCCTGAAGAAGAGTCAGAAAAAGAATTTCACGCTGCGTTGAAAAGTAATTCCTTCTAGGTTTAACCAGATGCTTTAAAATCAACAAATAAAGATAGAAAAATTTTATTTTCACATAGTTTTGAAAAATATTTGTGTTAAATAATTATAACTGCAGTAGTTATGTTGGATGCATCTATCTACATATAGATCTGTTTATATATTAAATATTAAAAACATCTCTACCAGTTTTCACAGTTCAGACACAAGATATTCATGAGTTAACAAATTAATGGAAAAAATAAGTCCTTTTTAAACTTAAAATTTTGCCCATATAGATGGGTATTAATTATTTCCATGTCTCCATATGTGCTCTGGGTAAATATTCTTTTTCTGAGAGACATATAAACACAAATGTTTCTGCTAAATGTCTTTTGACTGGCTTTACTTTGTTTCAGATGAACAAGACAGAATTTGTTTAAAATATATTGGTGAAAAGTAGTAAAGAAATAAAACTTACTATTTGCAGATGCCATGATAATATATATAGAAAACCCTAAAACTCCACCAAAAAAACCTGCTAAAACTGTTAAATGAATTCAGTAAAGTTGCAAGATGCAAAATGTACAGAACAATGTACAGAAAACTGTTGCATTTCTATACATTAATAATGAACCAACAGAAAGGAAAATTAAGAAATAATACCATTTACAGTTGCAACAAAATAATAAAATATCTAGGAATAAACCTAACTAAAGAAGGGAAGATCTGTATTCTGAAGAGGATACAAATAAATGGGAGATATTCCATGTTTATAGATTGGCAGAATAAGTATTGCTAAAATGTACATACTATCCAAGGAAGTCTACAGACTTAATATAATTCCTATCAAAATATCAGCAACATTTTTAATATAACAAGAATAAATAATCCTGAAATTTGTGGGGAACCACAAAAGATCCCAAATGGTCAAAGCAATCTTAAGAAAGAACAAAGCTAGTGGTATCACAATTCCAGATTTCAAGCTATACTACAAAGCTGTAGTAATCAATACAGGCTGGTACTGGCACAAATATAGACACATATCAATAGAACAGAATAGAAAGCCCAGAAAAGAACCTATAAATATATGGTCAATTAATCTTCAACAAAGGAGGGGAGTATATCCAATGAGAAAAATTCTCAACAAATGGTGTTGGAAAACTAGACAGCTACAGGTAAGAGAATAAAACTGGACCACTTTCAAAAATTAAAAAAAAAAAAAACTGGACCACTTTCTTACATCATATACAAAAATAAGTACAGATGGATTAAAGATCTAAATGTGAGATCTGAAACCATAAATCCTAGAAGAGAGCACAGACAGTAATTTCTCTGATGTTGGCTATACCAAGATTTTTCTAGATATGTCTCTAGAAGCAAGGGAATAAAAGGAAAAATGAACTATTGGGACTAAATCAAAATAAAAAGCTCCTGAACAATGAAGGGAACAATCAACAAAATTCGACAGCTTTGGGGAGTTGTTTGGGAATGGGAGAAGGTGTTTGGAAATAACATATCTGATAAAAGGTTAGTATCCAAAATATACAAAACACTTACACAACCCAACTTCAAAGAAACAAATCATCAATTTAAAAATGGGCAGAAGGCATTTCTCCAAAGACAACCAGATGGTCAACAGACACATGAAAAGTTGCTTAACATCACTCATCATCAGGGAAATACAGATCAAAACTAGAATGAGGTATCACCTCACACCTGTTAGAATGGCTAGATTCCAGAACACAAGAAACAACAGGCATTGGCAAGGATGTGAGGGAAAAGAATCCTCTTGCATTGTTGGTAGAAATGCAAATTGATGCAACCACTATGGAAAACAGTATGGCTTTACCTCAAAAAATTAAAAATTGAACTACCCTAAGATCTAGTAACTTCACCACAGAGTATTACCCAAAGAATGGAAAATGCTAATTTAAAGGATGTATGCAACCCTATATTTACTGTAGCATTATTTACAATGGCTAATACAGGAAAGCACAAATAGACACATATCAATAGAACATAATATCCAAGTGAAAGCAGTCCAAATATCCATTGATAGATGAATGTATAATGATGTGGTATATATATATTATTCAGCCATAGCAAAAGAATGAAATCCTACCATTTGTAACAACATGGATGTAATTTAGGGAGTATAATGCTAAGTGAAATAAATCGGAGAAATACCATTTGATTTCATTCATATGGAATTTAAGAAGCAAATGAAAAAGGAGAGGGTGTGGAAAGACAAACCAAGAAACAGACTTCTAACTATAGAGAACAAACTGATGGTTACCAGAGGGGAGGAGGGTGGGTAGATAGGTGATGGGGATTAAGAGTACATTTATCATAATGAGCACTGAGTAAGTATAGAAATAGTGAGTCACTATATTGTACACCTGAAACTAATATAACACTGTATGCTAACTATATTGCAATTAAAATAAAAAACTTAAAAAGATATAAAAAATACATATGAGGACTTCTAGTCATGTGTCTTCAAACACTGCGGCAAAGCAGTAAGATTGAGATTTTAGATTAAATATCTCCACAAATGCATTATATAGAAAATTTAATACATGGGTATGCATGCAGAAACAGAGACTTTTAGAAATAAATGCAAAAATTATAATTTCTCTAATGTGGGAAATATTTTCTGTATTTACATTAACTATAAATAGATGATTTAATGACATTAGGGGAAATATTCAGGAAAAGGGCCAGAGTTTACAGAAATACATCTATTTCCTTGCCACATACTACATATTTATTAATGATATTATACTGTCAAACAACATTTGTTTTTTGATGATTTTACTTATTTCCTTCTGTCAAATGGAAAACATCTGAGGTAGGCTGGAGAAAATCACTATAAAGGAAATGTTTGTAAAACTCATTTTATGTTATATGCTCTGAGTGGAAGCTCCTTAATCACATTATAATTATGTTTTATTCATTCAAAGATGTGGAAGCATAAAGTTATAACAAATTAATATTTTTTATAAATTAATATTTAGATTAATTGATATTAGTCTAAAATTATCTTAGTCAAAGAACATATAAAGTTATCTTTAATTGTGTGTTCTTCCCATGAAACCTATCTGTAGTTAGGAATACAGACAGAATAAAACATTTTTTGATGCTTTTAACAGTCAGAAAAGTATTTTAAAATATCTTCTGACTGAACATACCTTTTTCAGTTTGAAGAACAAAGCTTAATTAATAGAAATTATCTCATCAACCTTGAAGAGATATTTTTATGAATAACATGTCTTAACTAATTTGCATACACTGTAGTGTACAGCTAAGAAGAGTTTATAGCATTTCATCCCAATTGTTGGTTTGGTAAGTTTGTCACAATTGTCCTACCACCTGCTCAGCTGATCTTCATCAAAGGTCTCTGACACTCTAATTCCTTAGGTGGAAAAGTATTTGTCCTTTAGTAGCTAAATTAAACTAGACTTAAAGTGAAACTTATTTATATATGAATATATTTGTATATCAGTTTCTATTTGGATTTAATTATACTAGTGTCTCAGATCTTAGATAATATGTGCAATGTGTAAAACACACCCTCCAGGGACTCAAAAGTCATAAAGCATTTATTGTATCCAGTGTGTCAATATTATGTAAAGATTAGAAGGTGAAGGTTTTCTTATAGTATGTTTATTCAGAAAGAAAATTAGACATCATTAGCTTTGTAATCCAAATTTTTTAAATTACAAAGCAAGTTTCCCTTCTTAAATTCAGGCCCTCATTGAAAAAAAATTTTTTTTTCTATTCTTGAATGTTGTATTTTTATACTTAAAATTTTTACTTTTCTTTATTTAGTTTGACATTTATAACTGTAACTTATTTTTCAAGATTTTATTTATTTGCCAGAGAGAGAGAGAGATCACAAGTGAACAGAGAGGCAGGCAGAGAGAGAGGGGAAAGCAGGCCCCACGCTGAGTAGAGAGCCTGATGTGAGGCTCAATCCCAGGACCCTGGGATCATGACCTGAGCTGAAGGCAGAAGCTTAACCCACTAAACCACCCAGGTGCCCCTATTATTGTAACTTCTAAAAACAAAAGTCATGAGTTGGGTTAGACACTTGCATCTACTGCGACTTTCCCACCTGATTTTAACTATTTTTAGACCAAGTTAGACTAGTCATAGTCTCTCTCTTCCAATAACATGAAATTAGGACTAAATAATTATTTCCTTAGATTGAGAAGTAGAAATTGGTTCAATTTTGGGTGGTCATATGAAAATAAAGTGATAGAGACATTCTGTAGAAGTAGGTGAATCCAAAAAAAAAAAAAAAAAAAAAAGGAAAATTTTCTGTTTCCAGAAAGAAGTTTGAAGGTGTTACTCCTTCTTAACAAGTAATAAGGTAAAAAACTGAAAGATAAATAATTCTTATATCTGTCAGAAAAGTGAAGTCACAGGCAAATTGCTATACTCAAAACTGGAGATACCAACAGGTTAATATGGAGAATTACAGCTAATGGAGCCATCTTTGTGGGAAGCACAGTCCAGAAAGGAAAATCTAATTGTAATTGCCAAATTTCTGGGGGCTCTGTGTGGACAATTCTGATGGTTAAAAACTCTGAAAGGACCCAGTCATCAGAGGATCTCCCATTCTTCTGTGAGTTTTACAAGTTTCTCACAATGAATGTCCAAGAAAAATCTCTTATGCTTTGAGCAGGGAAAGAGGCAAAGAATCCATCTCAAAATTAAAAGAGCATTCTGTTTTTCTAAAAATGGAGAAATTATTTAAGTAGAACATAACCTGTTTGAGTTTTATCAGAGCCTCACTGACAACACTTCCTTCTAAGACTTGGAAGGGAAGTAACCAACTCCATCCGTTGTAGCCTTCCTGTCCTACCTCTGGGTGCAGGGTAGAGGACTGCATGTGTGCGCTTTCCAATCCAGAGGAATAAGCTCACTGAAAGAAAACTGAAGCACTGTATTGCCAGTAGGTCTACCTTGCAATAAGTGTTAAAAGAAGTTCTTTAGAGGTAAGTAAAATGATACAAAGCAGAAACTTAGATTTACATGAATTGAAAATAACATTTTCTTCTTAATTGATATAATACATACAAGTTTAAAATAGAATCACTATTTAACTATATATGCTTATAAGCATATATATAAGCAAAATAAATGGCATCAATGCTAAAAGGGATAAGAAGAAAAAACTAGGGCTATTTTTATTATTATAAGGCAAATTATATATCTGATTAGAGGTGAATATCTAAAATACATAAAAAAATTTAACACCAAAAACACAATCTGATTTTAAAAAATGGGCAGAGGACCTGAATAGACATTTTTCAAAGGAGACACACAGGTGGCCAATAGATACATGAAAATGTGCTCTACATCACTAATCATGAGGAAAAAGCAAAATCAAAACCATAATGAGATACCACCACACACCAGTCAGAATAGCTGGCATCAAAAAGACAATATATGACAAGTCTTGATGAGGAAAGGAGAACACCTATGCACTCTTGGTATGAATGTAAATCTCTAAAGAACATACCTTAACAAGTACAACTGATCCTATTAGAGTGGAAATGAAAATACACTATTAATAGTTATTATAGGATATTCCAACTTTACTGAATAAATACACTGTATACATGTACATAAATTTATAGTTTATGAATTTAGTAGCACATGAGAGATCTCTGTTCCCTAAATAATATTAAAACTTTAAGTTAAGATTTTTTAAATTATCTTTAGAGGATTATATTGTAATAAATGAACTACTTGAAGTTACCCTATCTGAATTATTAAGGAGTATACTGGAAGAGACTCTGTAATACTTACTAAGCAAAAGATATTCCACTGCAATTTTAGAAGTGACTGTGGTATGGAAGCTTTGTTTTCCTTCTCATTGCAATATCTAGGATCATTTCAACCTAGAACATAACTGTACACATAGTGATGGACCTTTAGGGTGACATGTAATCAATTGAGGAAGAATTCTTTAACAAGCCCTTTCTTGTTTAAAGATCAGTTAAGCAATCTCTGTTCACCAAAATATATATTATACTTCAAGCTGATATTACATTAAGTGATATATATTAAATGAGACTTGAAATTTACTTAATTCTCAAAATTCAACTCCACAAAAAAAACACATTAATTTATACTTCATGCAATAAGCTATTCTAGTTCACTTCTCACACGACTCACAATGTATTAGGAGAAAATAGAATGCATGCTACTAAGTATAATTTAAGTAAAATGCCATAAATTCTACAACTATAAAAACCTCTGGCATTTAAAAAAATAAAAAGATACACCCTATTAAGAAAAACAATGAAAGCTTTAAAAGGAGGAAGAGTTAAACATGTAGAATTGTTGGTTCCTGATAGATGAGTAAAGAAAAGAGAAAGTCGTAACACAGAAGACAACAGAAAAGTATAAGGTACTTTCAGAGACTAGTATTTAGCCAGTATAGTTTTGTAAGGTGAGAAGGATTATGATTTAGCAAACTTACTTTGGCCAAGGTGCGTGGTTTATTTAAAGAAGCTGAAGCCCACAGTGGAATACTAGTGAGCAACACAAATGTTTGTTAGAGACACTGAAGCAAGAGATAAAGATGATTTAAATACATCAATGGCCTTGCTAATGAAAACTCACTGATTTGCAGTAACAAAGGCATTAAATCACTCAAACTTTTAAATTTGTAAATAATTGATAACAGAGGAAAAGCTAATACACACCAAGAAATTTTGAAACTGTATGTTAGGTGTCATTTTTAACAGAATGAATAAGGAAAAAAGGAAAAATATATTTTGGTAAGTAATAGATAGATTTAATTCTGGTTATATTAAGTTTGAAGTACTGAGTTTGACCCTAGGGTATTTCACACACCCTGGATTTCAAACAGACAATTGGAAATGTCAAGTTATATTCAGATACATAGGACTGAATATTAGAGTATCTTGTTATTATAATTTTATTTACTTATCCTTATTTTAAGGATTGAATCTTTGCTCAGAATAAAATATGGGCTTGATATTTTAAATTTGAAAATGAACAAATTCATCTTTTTAAATATTTTTAAAATGTTCTTTATTTTAGAGAGAGAGAACATGAGTGGGAGGGGCAGAAGGAGAGAGAGAATCCTTAATGGACTCCCTGAAGAGTACAGAACCTGCTGCAGGGGCTCCATACATGGGGCTCCACTGGGGGCTTGATCCCAGGACCTTGAGATTACCACCTGAGCCAAAACCAAGAGTCCACCTTAACTGACTGTGCTACCCAGGGACCCCCTACAATAAGCCAATTTAATTGCATTTTTAAATGCTTTGCTAACTTAGATTTAAACAAAGTAACTAGAATTACATATTAAATATTTAGTAATGTATACAGATGTTTTATTGAAAGAAGATTGTGTGAACTAAAAAAGAGAATTTGTCTTTAAAAATATTGCCCTATCATAAGATCAAGCCCCGTGTTGGGCTCTGTCCTTATTATGGAGCTGCTTGGGACTTTCTCTGCCTCTACCCCTTGCCACTGTGCATTTGGGTACTCTCTCTGCCCCCCAAAACAGACCAATAAATCTTTTTTAAAAATTGCACTAGAAGAGTAGCTCTTTCTATATTTTATGTTACTATTTTTCTCATATAAACTGTTCTTTCAACACTCAGCTAAAATTGAACTCTTCAGACACTTTCACTAGCCCTGTATGCAGTAATTTGCCCTGTTATTTCTTTACTTAATTCATCACTGTGGCCACTTTTTATAATTACATATTTTATATAAGTAAATTTCTGAATCCCAACTAGATTGTAAATTCTATGAAGACAGAGTATATTTGTTTTGTTTACAAATGTCAAATCAACACTCACTTGGCATTTATTCATAATGAGTATTTAATATATTTCTGAATGATGAATAAAGACTGGTGGGCAAACAATATAATACAAACATTACTCCCTATTAAGTGATTTATTCATATATACCTGTTCTCATACTTGAGCATCCTATTTTAAAGAATCTTTTTTTTTTAGAATTAATTAATTTTTTTATTGTGTTCAGTATTTTAAAGAATCTTAAGCATGTGTGACAGATATGCACAAATGTATATTTATCTCATATATTATAGCTTCATTTTATTTTTTAAATTTTGCTTAATTTTATTTTTGAATGAACACTGGAATCTCTCAAAATGTAAATACTCTATTTGTAAGCTGCTCTTATCTAATTATCACATCTTCACTTCCTTTTGAAATTTTTTTATGTTAAATACTATGTACCTCTATATTGGCACAGCCACATTTTGAGTGATTCCAGGATGTACAAATTACATGGAATATCAGAAACTTTGTTTGTGACTATTTGAATTTTATAATTAATTTGAATGAAGTGTGATTTGTTCATGTAGTCATTGGAGAATCATAATATTATCAAAAACCAGATGGCATCCCATTTTACATGCCTAACAAACAATAAAAAATGAAGCTCAAAAATATAGCTCTTTTGAGATACTGAACAATAACAATGAAAAGTGGCCAAAGTAAAATGAGAGGTATTTTTATTTGTTGATAAATAATATGATTAATAAAAGAAGTTCACTTGCCAAAAAGAACAATATGCTAAATTTTTCAAACAGAATTTCACATAGTAATATACTTTTCTCATGTGAAGTAAAGAAAAAAAGTAAGCAAGATTATTAGAATTAATAATTATTGAAGGGAACACAACCAGTTTTTAAATGTTTCCACTAGAAAATTATTTTATGCCTGTTAGGCATGTAAAATGGGAAAATATTGAAGAAAATACACTTTTTAGAAAATTATCCCAGATGTTATAGATATAACCTGAGAAACTTTAAAAATTAAGAAAAAAACAATTAAAATATCACTCAGTAATGAAAAGAAATAAACTGTTGCTTCATACTAAAACTTGGATGAATATCAAAGTAATATACTGAGTGAAGGAAGTCAAATAGTAAGGAGTACATACTGTATGAATTCATTTACATAAATCTCTAAAAAATATAAACATACCTATAGTGGTAAAAAACACATCAGTAGTTGCCTGAAGATCACAATGAGCTACCACCTCAAACCTTACTACTCTGGCAATAGATTTCCTTGTAAAAGTATCTAGATAAAAGAGAGTATAAAGGGAATACACCTATATATAGCTCAGAAGAGATACCAAGATTTATCAATACTATAAGAGATATTTTAATACATCTGACTGTACATATCCCACTATTAGTTTATAACACACATTTCTAATATTTCCTTTTGTTGTTCTCATAAAAAGCTTTAAGAAAATATACAGTGATATGGTAGAGACATTATTCTTTTTTTTTAAGATTTTATTTATCTATTTGACAGAGAACACAAGCAGGCAGAGAATGAGGGGGAAGCAGTCTCCCCACTGAGCAGAGAGCCTAATATGAATCCTGAGCCAGAGGCAGATGCTTAACCAAATGAGCCACCCAACGTCCCTATGGAAATATTATTCTTGGGAAAAAAAAAAATCGAAGAGTCAAGAAAGAGCTTCATTTTAGTCACTTTTCCCAGAGTAATGTGGGTAAAGAATATACAAATTAGTAAGAGCAATTTAAAAAGTCAATAACTATATGCCTTTTCTCATATATGACACTAATATATTTACTGCCTACCCTGATATAAAAATTGTGATTTTTGCTATGCATAATGTGAAAACTTTAGTACATTCTGTACAAGAACATCTGTACAGTAACTAAAGCTACCATGAAATTCTATTTCTTTCATTTATGTAAGAATTCCAAGGAATATGGAAAAGACACCTCAGTGAGGGCCACTTCAGATATTGTCTTTACATAATAAGTGGAGAGAGCACATTGGTTAGTGAATAATTTAGTCAAACCCTGAAAAAAAAACTCTAAAATATCTGAACGAAGGAAATGGAAATCAAGAGGATAAGAAGATACCGTCCTTACCTAGATAATTGCTCAAAGTCTCTCTTGGGCAACTAATCCCTAGGCCAGGATCTAACACAACAGAGAAATACAATAAAACTGGTTAGAATAATAAATTGTTAGCAAAATGTTTGAGTTTTTAAAATATATATAAATGATCTATTGCATTTGAGGTAGTAAAATAGTTAAATTGCTTGATTAAAATGCTATGGCAATATGAAAAACAGGAAAAAATGCAAATCCTTCTGGAACTCTACCTTTTACAGATTTTAAGATTTGCAATATGATTAATTAATCTAAATGTTTAAAAAAATCTGAGTTATTATATGGTTTCATGTCTTTTCCCCCACATATTGCACTTTGAAGTCTTTTAAGACAGTCTCATTCAGCTATGAATCCAGTTGAAGACTCCCTGTTTATTTTGCCATTATTAAGAATATCTGGGGGGTGCTTTGGGGCTTAGTGGGTTAAGCATCAGGCTCATGATTTTGGCTTAGGTCATGATCTCAGAATTGTGAGAGCCTGCTTAAGATTCTTTCTATCCCTCTGCCTCACCCACCACCTTCCTTTCACTCACTTGCTGTCTTTAAAAAAAAAAAAAAAAAGTATGTCGCAGGTATAAAAATTGAATACTAGGAAGATGACAGCCAGGTGAGATACAACCTGCTAGGAATCCTCTAGGTTTTTCACAGACTCATGGCAGTGAGGGATGGGATACTACTGCAAGTGAAAGATAAACTGCCAGGTTTCTCAACAGAAATAATTTAAAAGTTTATTTTCTAGTGAACAATATGAGTAAGTCCTTCCCTAAAGCCAAAATAATATTGTGTTACTTTCATATTTCTTGCTGAATATATAACTGATGTTTGTGACAAGGTTGCTTTTGTTACAGCTAGAAACACGCATCATCAATGTTACTGCTCCATATTTATATGATTAATGGTCAAACTGCAAGATGCAGAAGACAATTTAACAGTCCACCTTGTCACAAAAACATTCATTTGAAAGCACTTTTACTATTTTAAACAAAAATGACAGGCCTCTCTTTCAACAGATTGACAGCAACAAAAAATGGAAGTCTTACTCAGATCTCACCTAAAATATGTGTATTATTTTGCAATACTCAAGTTTATTGAACTGTGCTTTGTAATATGGCTCTCAGTGACGTTCTTTTCCACCTTTTGACCATGGGACCAGGCAGCTGTCCCATTTTTCCAATCAAACGGCACATAAACTGACTTTCAACCAATAATATGTAAATAATGGATGAATTGTATGTCTTTGCATTCTTCATGCAAAATACATTATGTCTATTATTTCCTTTAGAATGGGGAATAATTTGGGAATATTTATAATTATTTTTCTCTTATGATATGTATAAATGATGGTTAACTTTTACTGTTCCTATTTTACACTGATCTAATAAAAAAATCCACTTGGTACTGCCAGAATGTACTTTGGGCTTATTATATGCAGATAGTAAACAGTAACATTTATAAGTGAAACTTCAAAGCTAATGATTCATATATCCATCAAGTTAGACTTATTCATTAATCAACTGAACTGAAATTAGTGTTTACTGTTTCAATTATTCAAAAAATTTAATCTAAATTTATAGGGAAGAACCAATTACTGTTTCCAGAAACAGATGGTCTCAAGAATCCTTTTAATGACTCTGTCACCTCTGTCATGTTAATATGTGTAAGCCCTTCATCAATATAATGGAATAATATCTCAAATAATTTCTGTTGGAATTCAAATAAGTAATCTATATAAAATAATAGCATATTCCCTGCTCCATAGAAGGAATTCTTTGAATTTAGCTAATTATATTTGCTATCATCTCAAATTCAAACTCATAACTTTCTTTTTAAGATTTTATTTATTTGAGAGAAAGAGAGAGGGTGAGCAAGAGAGCACAAGCAGGGAGAGCAGCAGATGGAGAGGCAGAGGGTGTAGTAGACTTCCTACTGAGCAGGTAGCCCAATGTGGGGCTCAATCTCAAGACTCTGAGATCATGACCTAAGCCAAAGGCAGCCACTTAACCAGCGGAGCCACCCAGACACTCCTAGATTCATACTTTTAATATATTTTCTTGTTTTCTATTTGGTTCTGTAAGTCTTAGTGAATTCTGAAATTATGTTTATTTTTAAAACTTTTTTCTTTAATATTTTATTTATTATCTATAAATAAAATTTATTAAATTTATTAAATTTAAATTTATAAATTTATCAAATTTATTTATTAAATTTATTATCTATAAATAAATTATTTATTTATTATTCTACCTACAGGGAGGTAAATGAAGGTAAAAAAATTCTGAAGAGAATTAATGAAAACAGCAAGGCAAGCTCCTTAAGTTAAGCATTGTTAAAAATATATCATAAAAGGGTGGAGTCCGGGAAGATAGCAGAGTAGAAGGACCCTAACTTCACCTTATCCTATGGGTACAACTAGATAACACTCACATCAGCATAAATAACCCACAAAACAATCTGAAAACTGGCAGAGCAAAGTCCACAACTAAAGGTAGAGAAGAGGTCACATTTAAGAATGTAGGAAGGGCAAAGATACAGTCTGGAGGCAAAATGCATATTGACTGTTGGGGTCGATTCCACGTTAAAACATGTTAACCCCCTAGGGCCTCCCTGGGCCTACTTAGCCATAGTGACTCCATGTTGCCTAGGTAGACATTTTGTTGTTTAATAAAAGCCTCAGCAGTTACTGCTCTCGGTTCCAGGTAACTGTTGCTAAAACACGACACCTAAAACAAGATAACTGTTACTAAAACACTACACCTAAAACAAGGCCATTTTGTTGTTTAATAAATGCCTCAACAGTTACTAGAATTGGTTCCAGGTAACCGTTACTAAAACACATAGGTAGGAGATATCCAATCAACCAAAACCACATATGCAGATGTCTGCAATTGTGCCCTATAAAAACTAGCCTGTAAGACCAAGGGTTGTCGCTCTCTTCGGAGGCGGCCCTGGCCGGTCAGTCTGACTTCTAATGCTTGGCATAGAATAAAGCTTTACATAACTTTTACTTTATCTCAGCCTCATTTGCCTGGCCGGTCAGTCTAACTTCTAATGCTTGGCATAGAATAAGGCTTTGCGTAACTTTGTCTCAGTCTCGTTCCTTTGATAACGGACCCAACATTGACCTTCTGCAGTACTAAAGCTGGCAGCGTGGAGAAGGTGAAAAACAGACTGTCAATCTGGGGAGGTTGCAAATCCCCATAACACTTGGCTTTGAAACCAAGAGGGGCACTTGGTAGGCTCAGTGGGTGAAGCCTCTGCCTTTGGCTGGGGTGATGATCTCAGGGTCCTGGGATTGAGGCCTGCATAGGCTCTCTGCTCTGCAGAGAGTAGGCTTCCCGCTCTCTCTGGCTGCCTCTCTGCCTACTTGTGATCTCTCTCTATGCCACATAACTAAATAAAATCTTAAAAACACATTTAAAAGAAAAGAAAGCAAGAGGGTCCAAATCCTGTGAGTTCTCACAACCAGCAGGACTTAAGGCCTGGAATTTTAAAAATCTGTGGGCTCCACTCTGGGAGACCTCAGAGGGCATTAGGAAGTAGAGTCCCTGCCCTTAAAAAGACAGTATGACAAATAGCCAGCAGAGACATAGGGAGGAATCTCAGTTTGAAAAACACCAAGGGCAGATGGGAGGGAGCATGGTCTGGAGGGGCAGAGATCACAAGAAGACCACTCCAAGAAAAAAGGAATTGGCAGGCACCATTTCCCTGCCTAAACCCCAGCATAAACACAAGGCCAAGTGAAGAAACCAGTAAGGCACTCACACTCACTACCTACCTTGTTCACAGCAACACAAATCCCCCACCCTCCCAACCCCTCACCCCCACATTTTGGTAGATATGCTTTTCCCAGACCACTTACCTCAGTTTCAGCCCTGAGGAGGATCTCCCCAACCAGACCACCAAGTACTGCACCAACATGTCTCTGTTCCTTTATGTGTTGTGGGACCTCAGACAAAAACAAATAAATTAAATATATATATATATATATATATATATATATATATATATATATATATACACACACACACACATAGACACACACACATACACATAACATGGAAGACAAATTGGGAATTGCCAGAGCAATATCCTAGAGTATGTGAGAAATTTAATTTGATTAATAGCTGCACTGAAAGAGTAAACCCAATAACTCACTAAGATTATTATATACTGTGGATATTCATTTGTTGATGAATATAAATAGATGTCAAAAGGCATGAATGATCTCTTTACAAACCCATTTTTTCAAAAATATTGTTTATACAATAGTGTTATCTTTAATTCCTTAAAGAAAAACAATATAATAAGGCTTTGCCTTTTTTTATATATATTCTAGGTTTGATTTGTTTTATTCCCTTATGAATTAAACATATAATATCATTTGAATATTAGTATAAAATCCATTTACTACCTGGACATTTTAATTTCTTTGATTTTATTTTTACTGTTATTTTATATTCATTGCTTATTGTATTTTATCATACCCTCTCAAAAATACTATCTAAATTTTTAGATATTGTTTACTTATATTCATTTGAATATGTTATTTTCTTTTTCTTTTGCATTTTAAAGCTAAACAGGAATGGATTATACATTTTTTGTGTGTGTGGATTTGTTAATAAAGCAAAAGTATTTATTATTTATTTATTATTTATTTCAAAGGAAAAATATCTCTGAAAGGTCAAGGAAAAAAACAAACAGTGCATGTGTTTTGTCTTACTTTATTTTTCTTCTTTTTAAAAAATTTTTACCAGCTTATAATCCTTTTTTTTTTAAGATTTTATTTATTTATTTGACAGAGAGAAATCACAAGTAGACGGAGAGGCAGGCAGAGAGAGAGAGGGAAGCAGGCTCCCTGCTGAGCAGAGAGCCCGACGCAGGACTCAATCCCAGGACCCTGAGATCATGACCTGAGCCGAAGGCAGCGGCTTAACCTACTGAGCTACCCAGGCACCCCTAATCCTTTTTTTTTTTTTATGGGTTTGAACCTTCTTACCTCTCTTTCTTTAATACCTTTGTGTATATTTTATTTGAATCTGGTAAGGTTTTTTGTTTTGTTTTGTTTTGTTTTGTTTGTTTGTTTTTTCCTGAATATCTATTTCCTCTTCCATCTCAACATTTCTAGCACATGGATTTCTTTAACCAGTTCTGTATATTTTAATAATTTCGTCAATTAGGCTTGACAAATCCTTGTACATAAAATAAATACAAATATAACATAGAAATTTACCGAGAAAATAAATATTGGATTATTTTCTTTGACCACATACTTTAGAGTAATCCAATAGGCTTATTCTTACAATACTGGATCTCCTATTCAGTTTAGCAGCACTTTGATCTCTAAAAGATAGCCATAACACCAGTACTGTTGCTTGAAATTAATCACAGAAATGGTCTACAAGACTATAATGTTTGACTTGAAATGCTGCACAGAGACCAAAAATGTTCTTGCAATCTGTAACAGTTTGTGAAAATTTGAGGACAGAAACCACAGTATATTAACTCTGCTAGAAACAATGTACACTATAGGGAGCCAAAGAAGCTTTTTCTCCTTATTCATTTGGGGGTTGGGGGTGGGGAGAGATAAACTAGAAAGACAAAACACCTGCACTATATGCTTTTTTCCTTGACTTTACAGAGATATTTTTCCTTTGATTGTTGTGTTAATGTGGTTATTAAAATGTTCTTTTACCCTGTATTTTCAAAAGGGACACTATCTGCCACATTAAAAAATAAAACTAAATAACTTTATTTGATGCCATTTCCAGAGAGTAAAACTTGCTAATTAAAACACCATCTACATTTATTATTTATTTCTGAGTAGGTCAAGTTCAGCATTATTTTTTTGGTATTTATATATTATCACATAATATAGAAATGAGTGAAAGAGCATTTGTTCCATAAAAAGTTCTTATTTTTAGCTTTAGTGGCTCAAACTGAAATGTATGAGATGAAATAGGTGCTAGAATTCACTAATCTTTAATTACAACAAAACAATACATACCTAAAAAGCCCTGTTCTGGAATGAATATACTTTAAAGATAGAAAAAGAATAAAAAAGACAACTACAAGAAACCAAAAGATTCTCACCCAGGAATCTTTTATACACATATAAATAAAACATCAAGCTTATTTTTTAAACCCTTAACTAGCAGCACCTGGGTAGCTCAGTCATTTGAGCATCCAACTCTTGGTTTAGGATCAGGTCATGATCTCATGGGTTGTGAGACTGAACCCTGCATCAGGCTCTGCGCTGGGTGGGAAAGCCTGCTTAATATTCTCCCTTTTTCTCTCCTTCTCCATTCTCCATCTAAAATAAATAAATGCTTTTAAATAAATAAATAAATAAAATCCTTAACTATTGGACATATTTTTGACATAAACATCAAAGAAAAGTTATGTTTTACTATAAAATATGTTACATAATTAAAGAGTTATACTTTATCAGCAGTATATAAAGTTATATTACATGCAGTAATTGTGCCAAATAATATCAATGACAATTTTACACATTAAATTATTATATTTTAGTTATACTTCTTTTTTTTTTAAAGATTTTATTTATTTATTTGACAGAGAGAAATCACAAGTAGATGAAGAGGCAGGCAGAGAGAGAGAGAGAGAGGGAAGCAGGCTCCCTGCTGAGCAGAGAGCCCGATGCGGGACTCAATCCCAGGACCCTGAGATCATGACCTGAGCCGAAGGCAGCGGCTTAACCCACTGAGCCACCCAGGCGCCCCTTAGTTATATTTCCAAAGCATCTGGAATTTTCAGGTAATCTACAGCTATATTATACTTCATTAAAATTATACTGTGACTTTTTTTTTCCATTATCTAGTGCTTTCTAATTACATTTTATAGTACAAATTTCTTTCATACATTATTTATTCAATATTCTAGAGAATTTGGAAAAACATTAGATGAACTTAAGTAATGCCAGCTGTAATACTAGCTAAATCCTTCATATTCACAACCTCTAAAAATAATCAAATAATATATTTTTCTTTACAGGTTGTTTTGGAGTGTGTGAGTGTGTGTGGTGTCTGTGTTTAAATTCAAATGTATTTGATTCATATAAAAATGATGTTAAATCTCCAAAAGAATTGAAAAATGATTGTGTTTAAGAAAGATTCTGCCTAAGGAAACGATAAGAGTGTGCTTAATGGAATCCAGCAATCTAGAAGAAATGATCATTTCCCTTACTTTATCACTTACAAATGCATTTATCTAGTTTTTTAACTAAATATGTCATATATTTTTAAGCCTCAGAAACAACAGGGAGTATTAGTTCCAAATATTGTTTTTAAATTATGAATGACACGTATTGCATGGAGCACTGGGTGAGGTGCATAAACAATGAATTTTGGAACACACAAAAAAATCAATTTTTAAAAAATTGAATTAGCAACCTTCTGTTGTAAGTTATTTACATATCAGACCACACACATACATACCATCATACACATGCACACCAAAGTCAGAGATTATATATATTTTTATTTATCCCCAGCCCTCAAAATTGTTATCCAAATTAAAGCAGAAACCTCAACTTGTGTAATAACTAAATACCAGAAATTAAAAACCAAAGCCTTTAGAGTCTACATGGACAATAATGTGGGGACCACTTTCAGGTTTGTTTTATGAAGGGCTCAGTCAGTTAAATGTCTGTCTTCAGCTCAGGTCATGATTGAGTACCACTTGAGTCTCCCTGCTCAGCAGGGAGTCTGCTTCTCCTCTTCCTCTGCCCCTTTCCCTGCTTGTTCTCTCTCCCTCTCTTTCAAATAAATAAATAAAATCTAGATAAAAATCGTTCTGTTGATAAATGGGTTTAATATCATGTAATAAACTTTATTTTTAAATAGAATTTATTTTGTGGGTAATGAATTACCTAGGAAACATTTAAGTTGCCAGTAACATAGAATTTTGCCTTCAAATAAAATTTCATTTTTTTCTTAATTGTGAAAGGTTGTGATTAATTGAAATTAGCAGTATATAGAATTAAAAACACAAGTCAAGAGGTTGGGGGGAATTTGGGAAGATGGCAGAATAGGAGAACCCCATCCCACATTTTTAACTAGATATCATCCATATCCAAGTCAATAAACCAGAGAGTGATCTGAAGACTGTTATTAAATATTTATGCACCAAAAAGAGGAATACCCAAATACACAAAACAATTTAATAACAAACACAAAGGAACTAATTGCTAATAATACAATAATAGTAGGGGATTTAATACCCTGCTTACATTAATGGACAGATCACCTAAATAGAACATCAACAAAGAAACAATGGCTTTGAATAACACAATGGAACAGATGGATTTAACAGATATATTCAGAACATTTCATCCTAAAACAGCAGAATGCCCATTCTTTTCAAGTGCACAAAAGCATTCTCCAGGATAGACCATATATTAGCACACAAAACAAATATCGACAAATTCAAGATGATCAAAATCATACCATGAAACTTTTCTGACCACAGTGTTATGACCCAGAAATCAACCACAAGAAAAATATCTGGAAAGAACACAAATACAAAGAGGTTAAAGAACATGCTACTACACAATTAATGGATCAAACAGGAAATCAGAAAAATTAAATAGTATGTGGAAACAAATGAAAATGAAAACATAACAGTCTAAAACCTCTGTGATGCAGCAACCAAAAGTGGTTGTAAGAGGCAAGTTTATAGCAATACAGGCCTACTTCAAGAAGAGAGAAGAAACTCAACCTAACCTTGTACCTAAAGGAGCTAGAAAAAGAATAAGAAACAAAAGTTAAAACCAATAGAAGGAAGGAAATAATAAATATTAGAGCAAAAGTAAATGATAGAGAAATGAAAAAACAATAGAACAGACCAATAAAACCAGAAAGTGATTCTTTGAAAAAAAAAAATTGGTAAATCTCTAGCCACACTCATCAAGAAAAATTGAGGGGTACCTTGGTCGCTTAGTCATTAAATATCTGCCTTTGGCTCAGGGTCTCAGGTCATGATCTCAGTGTCCTAGGATCCAGCCCTGCCTGGGATCCAGTCCCACCTAAAATCCAGGCCTTCCTGGGATCAAGCCCTGCATCAGGGTCCTTGGGAGCCTGTTTCTCCCTCTCTAACTCCCCCATGCTTGTGTTCCCATTCTCTCTCCTCTCTCTGTCAAATAAATAAAATCTTTTAAAAAAAGTTTTAAAATTTTTAAAAAAGGAGAAAGGACTCAAATAAATAAAATCACAAATGAGAGAGGAGAAATAACAAGCAACACCACAGAAATACAAACAATCATAAGAGAATACTCTGAAAAACTATATACCAATAAATTGGATAATGCTAGACAAAAAAATGGATAAATTCCTAATAACATATAACCCAACAAAACTGAAATAGGAGAAATAGAAAATTTGAATAGATTGATAATCTTCATTGAAATTGAGTCAAAAAAAAAAACAAAAACAAAAACAAAAAACCTCTAAACAAATCTCCAGGATGGGATGGCTTCACAGGGGAATTCTACCAAACATTTAAAGAAGAGTTAATATCTATCTTTCTCAAACTATTCGAAAATATAGAAAAGGAAGGAAAACTTACAAATCCATTCTATGAGGCCAACATTATTGACCATTATTGGATAACAAAACCAGATAAAGACTCCACTAAAAAAGAGAACTTTGGGCCAATATCTCTTATAAACATAGATGCAAAAATTCTCAATAAAATACTAGCAAACAAGATTCAACAAGACATTAAAAAAAAATCATTCACCATCATCAAGTGAGATTTTTTTCTGGGGTTGCAAGGGTGGATCAATATTTGCAAATCAATGTAATACCTCATTTCAATAAGAGTAGGATAAGAACCATATGATCCTTTCAATAGAGGCAGAAATAACATTTGACAAAGTATAAATACAGTTCTGATTAAAAAAAAAAAAAAACTTCAACAAAATAGGTTTAAAGGGAACACACCTCAAGTTAATAAAGGCAATCTCTGAAAAACCCACCTCAGACATAATCCTTAATGAAGAAAAACTAAAAGATTTTCCTCTAAGGTCAAAAGACAAGGACATACACTCCCACCACTTTTACTCAATATAGTATTATTGTCCTAGCCATAGCAATTAAACAACGAAAACAAAAGGAATCCAAATTGGTAAGGTATAAATAAAACTTTCACTTTTTGTAGATGACATGATACTAAATACAAAGAATCCTAAAGATCACACACACACACACACACACACAAAAAGAACTGATAAACTAATTCAGTAGAGTCACAGGATACAAATCCAGTGTACAGAAATCTGTTACATTTCTGTACACCAAAAATGAAGCAGCAGAAATAGAAATCAAGGGTTGCCTGGGTGGCTCAGTCAGCTCAGCATCTGCCTTCAGCTCAGGTCATGGTCCTGGAGTCCTGGGATCAAGCCCCACATCAGGCTCCTTGCTCAGCAGTGTGCATGCTTCTCCCCTTCTAACTGCTGCACCCCCAAACTGCACTCTCTCTCCATCAAACAAATAAATAAAATCTTTAAAAGAGAGAGAGAAAAAGAAATCAAGAAAACAACCACATTTATAGGTGCACCAAAACCAATTAGATACCTAGGGGAAAAAAATAACAAAAGAGGTGAAAGACCTGTACTCTGAAAACTATAAAACACATAAAACACTGGTGAAAGAAATTGAAGACAACACAAAAAATGGAAAGATATTCCATGCTCACAGGTTGGAAGAATTATAAGAACAAATATTGTTAAAATGTCCACACTATCCAAAGCAATGTACACATTTAATGAAATCCCTATCAAAATACCAATAACATTTTTCACAGAACTAAAACAACCAGTCTTAAAATTTGTATGGAGGGATGCCTGGGTGGCTCAGTTGGTTAAGCTGCTGCCTTTTGCTCAGGTCATGATCCCAGAGTCCTGGGATGGAGTTCCGCATAGGGCTCCTTGCTTAGTGGGGAGCCTGCTCTCTCTGCCTCTGTCTGCCTCTCTGCCTGCTTGTGCTCTCTCTCTCTCTCTCTGACAAATAAATAAATAAAATCTAAAAAAAAAATTGTATAGAACCACAAAAGACTCTAAATAGACAAAGCCATCTTGAAAAAGAAATACAAAGCCAGAGGCATGACAATTCCAGACTTCAACTTATATTTCAAAGTTGTGGTAAACAAAATAATATGGTATTGGCAAAAAATAGGCACATAGATCAATAGAACAGAAAAGAAAACCCAGAAATAAACCAGCAATTGTATGGTCAATTAATCATCAACACAGTAGGTAAGAACATCCAAAGGGGAAAAGACAGTCTCTTCAACAAATGGTGTTGTGAAAACTGGGCAGCTATATGCAAAAGGAAAAAAAAATGGACTTCCTTACATCATACACAAAAGTAAGTTGAAAATGCATTAAAGACCTAAATGTGAGACCTGAAACCATAAAAATCCTGAGAGAGAACACAGGTAGTAATTTCTTTGACATTGGTCATAGCAACTTCTTTCATGATATGTATCCTGAGACAAGGGATACATGAGCAAAAGTAAACTATTGGAACTACATCAAAATGAAAAGCTTTTGCACAGTGAAAGAAACAATCAACAAAACTAAAGGGCAGCCTACAGAATGGGAGATGATACTTATAAATGAAATATTTGATAAAGGACTAGTAACCAAAATATATAAAGAACTAATGAAAGTCAACACCCCAAAAACAAATAATCCAATTACAAAATGGACAGAAGACATTCATATGCCCAACAGACACATGAAAAGATGCTCGTCATAACTTATCCTCAAAGAAATGCAAATATAAACGATATATCATGTCATACCTATCAGAATGGCTAAAATCAACAATACAAGAACAAAAGGTGTCGGCAAGGTTGTGAAGAAAAAGGAGAACTTGTGCACTGTTGGTTTATATATTTAAAACAGCATTATTGGGGGTGCCTGGGTGGCTTAGTGGGTTAAAGCCTCTGCCTGCGGCTCAGGTCATGATCTCAGTGTCCTGGGATCTAGCCCCACATCTCTGCTCAGCAGGGAGCCTGCTTCCTCCTCCCTCTCTGCCTGCCTCTCTGCCTACTTGTGATCTCTGTCAAATAAATAAACAAAATCTTAAAAAAAAAAACCAGCATTATTTATAATAGCCAGATTATGGAAGCAGCCCAAGTGTCCACTGATTGATAGATAAAGAAGATGCTACCTATTTATCTAAACATACATACACAGTGGGATAGTATTCAGCCATACAAAAGAATGAAATCTTGCCATTTGTAACATCATAGATGGAGCTAGAAAGTATAATGCTGAGTGAAATAAGGCAGAGAAAAACAAACACCATAAGTGTTCACTCATATGTGGAATTTAAGAAACAAAGGGAAAAGAACATAAAGTGGGGAAGGGGAGGAAGCAGGGGGTGGGGAGGAAGACAGGGAGAGAAAAAGAAAGGAAGAAACATCCCCTGCTTCAGAAAAATCTGATGGTTACCAGAGGGGCAGGGTAGGGGGATGGATGAAACAGATGGTAGGGATGAAGAAGTGCATTTGTCATGAGGAGCACAGGGTGATGTTTGGAATTACTATATTATACACCTGAAACTAATACAGCACTGTATGTAACTAACTAGAATTAAAATAAAATTTAAATAAAAAATACTAAAAACATCTTCCTGGTTCAGTTGTGGTAGTTTATATGTTTCTAGGAATGCATCCATTTCTTCCAGATTGTCAAATTTATTGGCGTAGAGTTGCTCATAGTATGTTCTTATAATAGTTTGTATTTCTTTGGTGTTAGTTGTGATCTCTCCTCTTTCATTCATGATTTTATTTATTTGGGTGCTTTCTCTTTTCTTTTTGATAAGTCGGGCCAGGGGTTTATCAATTTTATTAATTCTTTCAAAGAACCAGCTCCTAGTTTCGTTGATTTGTTCTATTGACTTTTTGGTTTCTATTTCATTGATTTCTGCTCTGATCTTTATGATTTCTCTTCTCCTGCTGGGCTTAGGGTTTCTTTCTTGTTATTTCTCCAGCTCCTTTAGGTGTAGGGTTAGGTTGTGTACCTGAGACCTTTCTTGTTTCTTGAGAAAGGCTTGTACTGCTATATATTTTACTCTCAGGACTGCCTTTGTTGTGTCCCACAGATTTTGAACCGTTGTATTTTCATTATCATTTGTTTCCATGATTTTTTTCAATTCTTCTTTTTTTTTTTTTAAAGATTTTATTTATTTGACAGAGATCACAAGTAGGCAGAGAGAGAGGAGGAAGCAGGCTCCCTGCTGAGCAGAGAGCCTGATGTGGGACTCCATCCCAGGACCCTGAGATCATGACCTGAGCCGAAGGCAGCGGCTTAACCCACTGAGCCACCCAGGCACCCCTTTTTTTCAAATCTTCTTTAATTTCCTGGTTGACCCATTCATTCTTTAGAAGGATGCTGTTTAGTCTCCATGTATTTGGGTTCTTTCCAAACTTCCTTTTGTGGTTGAGTTCTAGCTTTAGAGCATTGTGGTCTGAAAATATGCAGGGAATGATCCCAATCTTTTGATACCGGTTGAGTCCTGATTAAGGACCGAGGATGTGAGCTATTCTGGAGAATGTTCCATGTGCACTACACATGAATGTGTATTCTGTTGCTTTGGGATGAAATATTCTGAATATATCTGTGATGTCCATCTGGTCCAGTGTGTCGTTTAAGGCCTTTATTTCCTTGCTGATCTTTTGCTTGGATGATCTGTCGATTTCAGTGAGGGGAGTGTTAAAGTTCCCTACTATTATTGTATTATTGTTGATGTGTTTCTTTGATTTTGTTATTAATTGGTTTATATAGTTGGCTGCTCCCACGTTGGGGGCATAGATATTTAAAATTGTTAGATCTTCTTGTTGGACAGACCCTTTGAGTATGATATAGTGTCCTTCCTCATCTCTTATTATAGTCTTTGGCTTAAAATCTAATTGATCTGACATAGGATTGCCACTCCTGCTTTCTTCTGATGACCATTAGCATGGTAAATTCTTTTCCACCCCCTCACTTTAAATCTGGAGGTGTCTTCGGGCTTAAAATGAGTTTCTTGGAGGAAACATATAGATGGGTTTTGGTTTTTTATCCATTCTGATACCCTGTGTCTTTTGACAGGGGCAATTAGCCCATTAACATTCAGGGTAACTATTGAGAGATATGAATTTAGTGCCATTGTATTGCCTGTAAGGTGACTGTTACTGTATATGGTCTCTGTTCCTTTCTGATCTACCACTTGTAGGCTCTCTCTTTGCTTAGAGGACCCCTTTCAAGATTTCCTGTAGAGCTGGTTTGGTGTTTGCAAATTCTTTCAGTTTTTGTTTGTCCTGGAAGCTTTTAATCTCTCCTTCTATTTTCAATGATAGCCTAGCTGGATATAGTATTCTTGGCTGCATGTTTTTCTCGTTTAGTGCTCTGAAAATATCATGCCAGCTCTTTCTGGCCTGCCAGGTCTCTGTGGATAAGTCAGCTGCCAATCTAATATTTTTACCATTGTATGTTACAGACTTCTTTTCCCGGGCTGCTTTCAGGATTTTCTCTTTGTCATTGAGACTTGTAAATTTTACTATTAGGTGACAGGGTGTGGGCCTATTCTTATTGATTTTGAGGGGCGTTCTCTGAACCTCCTGAATTTTGATGCTCGTTCCCTTTGCCATATTGGGGAAATTCTCCCCAATAATTCTCTCCAGTATACCTTTTGCTCCCCTCTCTCTTTCTTCTTCTTCTGGAATCCCAATTATTCTAATGTTGTTTCATCAAAATCCTTGAGGAGAACACAGGCAGCATCCTCTTCGATCTCTGCCTCAGCAACATCCTCCTAGGAACAACACAAAAGGCAAGGGAAGCAAGGGAAAAAATGAACTATTGGGATTTCATCAAGATCAAAAGCTTTTGCACAGCAAAGGAAACAGTTAACAAAATCAAAAGACAACTGACAGAATGGGAGAAGATATTTGCAAACGACATATCAGATAAAGGACTAGTGTCCAGAATCTATAAAGAACTTAGCAAACTCAACACCCAAAGAACAAATAATCCAATCAAGAAATGGGCAGAGGACATGAACAGACATTTCTGCAAAGAAGACATCCAGATGGCCAACAGACACATGAAAAAGTGCTCCATATCACTCGGCATCAGGGAAATACAAATCAAAATCACAATGAGATATCACCTCACACCAGTCAGAATGGCTAAAATTAACAAGTCAGGAAATGACAGATGCTGGCGAGGATGCGGAGAAAGGGGAACCCTCCTACACTGTTCGTGGGAATGCAAGCTGGTACAGCCACTCTGGAAAACAGCATAGAGGTTCCTCAAAATGTTGAAAATAGAACTGCCCTATGATCCAGCAATTGCACTATTGGGTATTTACCCTAAAGATACAAACGTAGTGATCCAAAGGGGCACGTGCACCCGAATGTTTATAGCAGCAATGTCCACAATAGCCAAACTATGGACAGAACCTAGATGTCCATCAACCGATGAATGGATCAATAAGATGTGGTATATATACACAATGGAATACTATGCAGCCATCAAAAGAAATGAAATCTTGCCATTTGCGACAACATGGATGGAACTAGAGCGTATCATGCTTAGCGAAATAAGTCAAGCAGAGAAAGACAACTATCATATGATCTCCCTGATATGAGGAAGTGGTGATGCAACATGGGGGCTTAAGTGGGTAGGAGAAGAATCAATGAAACAAGATGGGATTGGGAGGGAGACAAACCATAAGTGACTCTTAATCTCACAAAACAAACTGAAGGTTGCTGGGGGGAGGGGGTTTGGGAGAAGGGGATGGGATTATGGACATTGGGGAGGGTATGTGCTTTGGTGAGTGCTGTGAAGTGTGTAAACCTGGTGATTCACAGACCTGTACCCCTGGGGATAAAAATATATGTTTATAAAAAATAAAAAATTAATTAAAAATTTTAAAAAAATTAAACACAAATAAAAATGAAAACACAAGCAATTCTTTTGCCATGAAGAGGTAAATTTAAGGCAAATTCACAGCTCTTTATGGTCCTTATGCAGCCTACCACAGACTTTAGCTTTCATATTTTATGCTTTAGTTTTAATTCTTCTCCATAAGGGCTAACATGATTGGCAGAAACTATCCCTAGAATAGCTACAGATAATTGAGTAATTAAAAATTCATGTAGAAGTGATTCCATATTAGTTCTTCAGCCTATTTGCTCTCAGATCTATTTTCTGAGTCTATCAGCTATATTTTTCAGGATCTTTTTTCATCTGTCTTCTGGTTGACTTAAGCCAATGAAAGTTGCTGTCAGGAGATTAGAGGATGGTAAAGCAATAAGCCAGCATATTTTTGATAATTATGGTATTTTGGGAGTAACAGGTATTCAAAATCTAAATGTAACTGTTAAATGGGAGTTCTTTATTTAATCTAGCCTGGATTAAATAACCCAAGATCCTCTCAGGAGCCCTGCTCCTCCTATATGGCTTCATGTAGCAATATCTGCTTCCCTCTGCCCTTTGCCTCTTTAGCCTAGTGGTAGCAAGAGCTTCCAGTGTTGCTTTCTTTAGTATGTCTCCCCACCCTTCTCCTTCTTAAATTCCTGGCAGATAGACTTTGATACAGAATTAATTACACAAGACTGAGAGAAAAAAAAAAAAAAAACCAGAAGCTAAATGGTAGTGTTTTATTATATCAAAATTAAGAGTTTTTGTTTAGTAAAGGACTCAAGTGACATAATTAAGGAACATGAACACACTACAAGAAAATATTTGCAGGATCTATAAACAACAGTTTAGTATCTTGAAGATGAAAAGAACTCCTTTAAAGCATAAAAAAAATCGGGAAATCCAATTATAAAATGGGCAATTAAATGAATAGGCATTCCAAAAATGAGAAGACAAGTTAAATAAGAAAATGAGAAGATGCTCAGGAAAAAAGTTGTGAGTTACACAGATTAACATATTAGCAAGTTTAGGGGACCTGGGTGGTGCAGTCAGTTAAGTGTCTGACTCATGGTTTCAGCTCAGATTGTGATCTCAGTCTCATGAAATTGACCCCACCTCGGGCTCTGCATTCAGCAGGCAGTTTGCTTAAGTTTCTCTCTCCTTCTGTCCCTCCTCACCATTGTTTCAAAAATAAATATGTAAACCTTTTAAAAAGAATTTAGTAAGTTTCTACTTTCTACTTATTAGATGGACACGAAATAAAAGTTACCATATTCAGTTTTCCATGTTTCAGAAAGTGGTATATATAACAATGTTACTTTTTTCTGTCATAACCTTAAGGAAAATTTCACAAGGTCTAGAGCCCCTGATATCCTACAGAAGAAGGAGGATATCCACAACTTCCATGCTTCAGGAAACTGAATGTCACAAAAACTGAAATTCAGGTGAGATATTGTACCTTCAGAAACAGAAGTGGTGGACTGCTTCACAAATATACAGTGAAATGGAAATGCTTATTCCAGTAGCTCATACCACTGTGTTCACTGAACATCCAGGTGATGGCAGAGTATATCCTTTAGGAGCACCAGCCAACATGCTGTACTACTGTTGACTGCTACTTTTTGAGCTTCACCTGTTGCTACTTCCTCCATTCCAAGTCTTTACTAAGCAAATACAACTTTTTGGGAAACCCATCTTTTGTTCACTACTGATTCCAAAGTTAAGGCATCTAGTGAGCCTGATCACCATGGCTCTGTGTAATATACATACTTTCTACAATATGTGGACACTGCCTTCCACACAAGGGGATGCAATCATTGGAACAGATATGGCATGCTTGCTCAGAAAGTCCTCTGTTATATGGCAGCATTCCTCTCAACACCCAGAGACATCATGCCTATCCTCAACTTCTATAAAAATACTGAAGAAAAAAACTTTTGAAGTAAGTTATTACTGAAATCTTGTGTTTAATGAGAGGTGTCAGAATAGGTTCTGTAGCTCCTGCATTTACTGCTACTCAGGCAAGAAAATGGGAAACAGGAACATTTATGCACCAGTACCAGTACCAGTGACTTTGAAATGGAAATAGTCCCTTATTGATAAAAATAAATTTGCCTTTAGCTAGCAAACATTTGAGGTAAATTCTGCCATGCAATGGCCAGGTGCTCTCTGATAAGATGCAATCACACAGACTGGAGTCATTACTGATAAAGTCAAAGGCACCCAAGAATTTTATTCCTTCATTTTGTTTTTCAACAGGGAGTGAACATGTTCACTGTGGGAAGAAAACACTGAATTTTTAGAGGTGCTAGAACATAACTAATTTATATATAGGTCAAATTCAAAATACCTTACACATAAAGAAGCAATGATATAAAAAGTAAGTACTAGTGCTCTCAAAGTCTGAGGAAGATTGGATATATAATAGCTAAGGAACAATTGGCAGTATGATAAGTCTTCACCCTAGAGAATTATTACAGATTTGAAAAAAAAACAATTATTATAACTTCTCCCCTTATATGATACATTCATGAATGTTAAAATTTTTTAAATGTATTTTATGAAATGGAGTATTTGTGCTTTGTATTAGTAGGGTCTGAAACCACAAAATGTAAATAAATAAAGATACATAATATATTTGTTTTTGTTATTTTCAACTTTATAACAATCCACAGTTCATATCTCAGTAAGAAGAAATGTGTGTCAGAAGTCAGGAAGCCTCTGCTATGCATCCAATCAATTATTGGAGATGGTGTCCTAATAGATGAAACATTATAAAATACTGGAAAAAAATTGCAGGGTCCTTTCTGCAATAGTTTCTCTAACTTCTTCCCCTTCCTCTTTCTATGGGTAGAGCAGTGTTTACTGGCTGCAGCTAAAGGTCAAAGCACTGGTTCAGAGAGCTTTGGAAAAAGGTAGAGGCAGCACGGTACAAAGTCAGTTGTAGAAAGAAAACACAGGGTATCTGTCATTTGTAGTGAAAGCACATGACTTGTGGGTAGAATACTGGGGAGGTATATTTTCTTTAACCAATACATTGCTTAACTTTGTTTGAATGTCCATGATTTCTTCATTAAATGTTTGAATGTCAATGGACTCCCTAGGTTGGCCACAGTCCACACTGCTTCCTTTCTATCCGGCCTCTGACAGTATCTATGACTAAAATCACAGAAGTAGCGAATACTTTTTCTTCTTTAAAATGTGAACATCTACCCAAATTTCAAATAGGTAAGGTACCAAATTTATTTTAGATATATTATTATATAGTGACACCGCAAATTTGTATCAATCAGGGTTGATTCAGGGACAGAATCAATAGATTATATAAATACATACGCATAAACATGCACATGCACACACAAACATGCACACAAATTTGATTCACTGTAAATATACAAGTTGGGGCTGCCTAAGCCACCATGAAGTCTACAGGGTAGTCAAGACAGAAAGAATCATGGGCAAGGGAAAGGGACTGTAGACTTAGCTGCTGCTTCAAGTCTCTAAAGTTTATGAGGACCTAGCCCCTCTTTAAAGGATATCAACCTGAATATGTTGGGCCCACTTGAGATAAATGACATCCTGCTTAACTCAGAATAAACCTATTTGGAATGTTAATTAATTCTGTATAATCCCTTCACAGCCACACCTAGATTAGTATGTGATTGAATAACTGGAAGGAACATCTTTCCTTTGCATTAGGGTATAATCAGTGGTTTAAAAGACCACCTGCCTTTCTCTATTGGTTCATTCAGCTCCTTCAGAGTGAAATTCTCTAATCAATTATCAGGGGTATAATTGTCTTTCTATGTTCTGTGAGCTGAGTGGAGAAAAGGGATAAGAATAGATTTTTTTTTTCCAGTTTTGTACTTCCCAGGCCAACCTCCTATATTTTTCCCTTCATAGTTTGGATGTTTGAATGGCAGGTAGAAAATATGTCCAAAGCACTGGAAATGGCAATATCATTAGCTATGCTAAACTTTGTTCCTACACAACTAGATGCCATGATATTTTTCAGGTAAAGAATTAGAATATTCTTTCTCTGCTGTTTGTTATAGAGTGTTTTTAGATGATTCTGTTTTTGCTACATGTGGTATCACATCATCCGCCCCAAGGCCTCTTTAGAAGTGTGCCTTATTACATGTCTTGGCTATTGGTATGCTTCTCCATGAATGCATATAAATCTAAAACTGGGCCTAAGACCACCAGATCAAGTAAAATTTAAAAAAATTATGTGAAATAGGAAAGGTATACAACAGTACAATTGTATTTTTTCATCCTCTTGTACCAATCCCAGAAACTTTTGCTATAATCTATTTAATTTCATATTCAATATATTTACAAATTTATTTAATATACTAAGACAATCCTTAAAATATTTTTCATTAACTGATATAAATATCAAGTATCTAAATTACCATTTTTTTTAAGATGTTATTTATTTATTTAAGAGAGAGTAGAAGCAGGGAGGTGAGGCAGAGGGAAAGGGAAAAACAAACTCCCCACTGAGCAGGGAAACCCAAAGCAGGGCTTAATCCCAGGACCCTGAAATCATGACCTGAGCAGAAGGTCATGATTAAACCACCCAGGAATCCCCTAAATTACCGATTTTAATTTCCAAAAAGATCAGTGTTCTGAGGATGACAATAAATATGTTATTTCCATAAAATATCAGTTCCTTGACCATTTCTGTGCAGCAAAGTATGTATCATGATTAGAAGAAATATATCCAGGTGGCCCGGATAGTAAATTTGAGAATTTTGTTTCATGTATTTAATTGTATTATCTGAAATTGTATATGTTATAGAATAAACAATGCCTAGAACAGAACAGAATAATACCTGTTAGCATCCAATTGTAGTTCTGGAGACTGTTGATAAAAATTCAAAATAATCCAATCACCTACTCTATATTCTGAACAGGAAATTGAGAATGACTTCACTAGAAAAGTCACCATCAGTGAGCCCTACAGATGCTAAATCCTTTTCGGAAGATTGCAAGGACATGTCTAAACAAGGAGAGAATTTGAACTGTTTAGAAAACAGAGTAGGAAATTCAACTCAAGAAGAGCTAGGTGTAGCTTCTTGTTGTTTTTGTTGTTTTGGGGTTTTTGTTTGCTTTCCTCTGTTTACTGTTTCATTGAGTACAAAAAGACTGTTTTGTCTCTTAGCTCAACAAAAAGCAAGGTAAAAATAACTAAGCACTTGCCTCAGCATTCTAATTGCCTTTGAGTTGACAACTGAGATTTTTAGTGGGCTTCACATAATTTATTGTAATTCTTAAAAATTCTCAGTTTTCCATAATTATCCCACATAGGAAAGTTTTTAATCTTTCAATTTTCTAGGATCTTCTTGCCTAGCCATACAGCCATTGGCTAAAAGCCAACAATGATTATTCATATACTCTACTGGTAGTGGACCCTTAACCATTCTTCCAATGATAAACAGTTCAAATTCTTTCATCATTCAGACTTGCCCTGGCCATCTTCCAACAAGGTTTTATTATCTGCAGTGCACATCGATGGTGACTTTTCTAGTGAAATGGTCCTCAAACCATACTCTCATAAGTAAACCAAGCAACCTATATTTTCTCTAATAGCAGAGAGTGATAGACATGGTTCACACAGCAGTGGAAGCGAGGAAATACTCAGTGAATTTCACCATAGACTCCATGGGGAGTGAAGCAACCTACTTAAAATGATGGTAGATGTTCCCTGAATTCCTCCCTCCCTGTAATAGGCTGTTGATTACCCTTTTCCATTTCATGAGTGAGTTATTCTATTCCTTCATTTTTATATTGACTATACCCTAAACAATACCCAAAATAGGTTTAGTATAAGGAGCTCAGAACAACCTGAGGCCCTTTAATTGTAGTAGTGAGCACTATTGATGAAAAGTAACACTTTAACTAACCTTAATTGACATATTAATTTTTCAAATAATAAAGTATGGAAATAAATGACTTAAATCATTCAGTTAAGATGGTAGACTTTGCACAGTGAAGAAAACCATCAACAAAATAAAAAAGCAACAACTGAATGGAGGATGTTTACAGATGATATATCTATTAAGGGACTAGTTTTCAAAATACATAAAGAAGTTATATAACTCAACCAAAAAATAATAATATTCATCATCATCATCATCATCATCATCATTCAATTTAAATGGGAAAAGACATGAATAGACATTTTTCCAAAGAAGATATACTGGTGGCCAATAGATACATGAAAAGATGCTCAACATTATTAATCACCAGGGAAAATGCAAATCAAAACTACCATGAGATATCACTTTATCCTGTCAGAATGGCTAAAATAAAAAACATAAGAAATAACAAGTATCGGTAAGGATATAGAGGAAAGAATCTTTGTGTTGGTGGAAATGCAAATTGGCGCAACCACTGAGGCAAAAGTTAAGAGGCTTTTCAAAAACTTAAAAATAGAATTACCATATGATCAGTAATTCCATTACTGGGTATTTATCCAAAGAAAAGGAAAACAGTAACTCAAGAAGATATATGTACCCCTGTTTACTGCAGCATTATTTACTATGTCCAATCTAGGGAAGCAACCCAAATATCTACCTACATATGAATGGATATAGAAGTTGTAGCACACACACACATACACACACAAATATTAGCCATAAAAAAGAATGAAATCTTGCCATTTACAACAATATAAATAAATGATCCTAGGAAGTATAATGTTAAGGGAAATGTCAGAGAAAGAAAAATGTCATAGGACTCACACATATGTGGAATTCAAGAAACAAAACAAATGACCAAAGCAAAAAGAGAGAAACATAAAACAAACTCTTAAATACAGAGAATCAACTGGTGGTTACCAGAGAGGAGGTGGGTGGATGGATGGGTGAAAGAGGTGAGGAAGATTAAGAGTACATTTATCTTGATGAGCACTAAGAAATGAATATAGTTGTTAAAGACAAATAAAAAGGCAGACCTTGAGATCAAACCGAGGCCTCTCTGTCTGATTTTTAGTTTATTGATCTATACCATATATAACTACATCTGTCCAAATGTTCTATATTTTTGGTAATGTTAAATGCATACCTGTAGGCTTCTTTAAAAAACATTTTAGTTAATTATTTTACTTATTTATTCATTCATTGAAATTGCAAAGACAAATTTCAATCAAGACAATACTGAATGGTCATAATTCAGCATTATTGGATCGCAAAATAATGAAAATGTCTGTATTTTTCTTACCACATATAAGTTGGTTGTAATTGCCTAACATGAATAAAATGTCTATGTGACAGAAAATAAATTGATGTAGTATTGATGAAGATAATAATCTATGTATCCATTAAATAAGATAAACATTAGAAACACCTGTGAGTTACCGCAGTAGAAATTTGCTGCTTAATTACACAAATGCAAAAGCAGTTCTTCCTGATCTGTGGCAAGAAGGAGAATGGGTAGTGAATTTGGAGACAAGCGTTCAGAAATGAGCCTGACAGAATCTCTGACTTCTGCAACATGTGGCTTTCAAGGTCGTCCACTGCCATCCAATCAGCAAAACCAAGAGAGAAGGTGGTGAAATAATACCCAGTCTTAACTGCCTTGTCTGGAAATAGGCATTTCTTATGTTCACCTTTCATTGCTAGGAAATGTTGGTATGGGTCAGCCTGTCAATTCTGAACCATAACTACACTTTAGAATGGGATCATGACTTGCTTTTGCATCAGTAGTTGTCCTTGCCACAGACAGAATGCCAATATTTTGGAATACTTCATGTAAGAATTTTGTTATCTCCTTAAACAAATGAATAACCCATCACAAGAAGTGTTTAGAAAATGCTTATAACTGACGTGAACTTGTTTAGTTAGCTACAAGCAAGAAGGAGGAAAAAATGTGGCAGGACTGGGGACTTAGCAAAACAGAAGTGGTGTAAATTATTTAGTCCGAGCCTTAAAGCTAGCTTATGGAGTCATAAAAATACAACAGTAGTATTCATAAATTCCTTCTCATGGAACAAATGTAACAATGGTACTCAAGAGAAGAGGTTTTACAGCCCTGAGAGGTCCTTGTTATTCTCCACATTGATCTCCAGTTGCTGCCTGACTTGAAGTGCACAATACAAAAGGTTGATGAAATTGCCAAAGCAATAGAAAAGCAAGGTGCTCAGTGCTTCCTGTGACATAATGAAGATGTATGTAGTTACATGAGAATTAAGATGGTCCCAGATCAATAATGTAAATCAAAGAATAAAAAAGACAAACTTCTATTTCTCTAAAAAAGAGTGAAACTATAGATCACAACTAATTTGTAGAGTTGTAATAAAGTATGCTTAAGATCTCAAACTTCTATTGTTTATTTGGATGAAATTAAACACATACATCATCCTAACAAATATCTCCCAGCAGATTGTGAACTTTGGAAATGGGAAAAGGAATTAAAGGCAATGTATTTTATATTTATGTTCTTCTATCTCAGGTTTCAATTATTTTCCTATAAGGAATTTATGTTTTCTATCAAACAGATGTTGATCAGCCGTTTAATAGACATTGCCAAGGTAATGCAAGAAATGGCCTTCAAAAAATACAGCAGCTATTATTTATCAAATTATGTAAGTGCCAGAACTAGTAGTTCACTTCAAAAATCAGAAAAGGAGGTAGGAGGGGCGCCTGGGTGGTTCAGTGGGTTAAAGCCTCTGCTTTCGGCTCAGGTCATGATCTCGGGGTCCTGGGATCAAGCCCCGCATTGGGCTCTCTGCTCAGCGGAGAGCCTGCTTCCCTCTCTCTCTCTGCCTGCCTCTCTGCCTACTTGTGATCTCTGTCTGTCAAATAAATAAATAAAATATTAAAAAAAAAAAAAGAAAAAAGAAAAGGAGGTAGGAATAAGACACAATTCTTTTGCTGTAGCAAACTTATGATCAATATCCACTCACAAATAAAAGCAGTGAATAATTTTAAACAAAGAGATGTTAGCTTGCTAGAAGAAATTTCATTAAATAGTAACCATGGTTTATCAAATATGCAACAGGGTCAGTCTATAGGGAAGAAAAAGCCAACTTAACAGACATTTTGTTTTCTTAAAGTACTTCTCCTTTATGCCCAACTCATTTTCAATAGTAGCAGAAAAAAAGGATAAAACTAAGACTGTACTTACAATTATTTGGTTACACATATATAATTTTAAATGATACATATGTGTGTATATATTATATTATGCACCATATGTATGATTTATAGGACATATATATTCATACATACATAATTTTTCAAAAAGAGATAAAGGTAAGGGGCATGACATGAAGAAATTAATATTTTTTGACTAAAAAAATCATTTTTCAAGGAAAATGACCCTATGAATAAGAAATTTAAATATAAAGTGCTATTTTTAAACGGTATCTTTATAATCATATATATGTGTTTATATTTAGACTATTTAATTCACAAGTTTTTAAGTAAAAATTACACTCCATAATGCATATCCTCTATAATTTATGGGAGGCTGACTCAACTGTTTTGTCCATTATATGAACAGGCCCTGATTCTCCAAAGCATGTCTTTCCCCTTACCAGTGATATTATTCAGTCTTCCATATATTTCCAAGTAGGAACCTCATTCTTCCTCTCCAACACATAAAAATTGACCTCTGTGGATTTACTGCTTCAGTTGCCCCATAAATTGTTTATAGGTTTTAATTATATAAAGACAAGAAAGCTTTAATGATGTAGGAATAATCCAATTTAGAGTCATTGCTGTACACCACGGAGATATAATTCCCCTTTCCCACTTAATACTGTAAGACACATCTACAAGCAGGTCCCAGATTGGCTTCTGATGTAAAAGGCAGCTCTGTAGAGAAAGTTGATGTACTCACTTCTAAAATCCTTGCTTGTAACAACTCACAGGAATATAAATAGGGTGTGATTTTTATCTAAGCCACCCGGGTGGCTCAGTTGTTTAAGCATACAACTCTTGATTTGGGTTCAGGTTGTGATCTCAGGATCATTAGTTCCAGCAACTATCCAGCACCACACTCAGCAGGAAGTCTGCTTGAGATTCTCTCCCTTTCTCCACTCTCTCTCTCTCTCAAAATTAATTAATTAGTTAATTAATTTAAAAGGAAAAGAAAAAGATTGAAATTTTCCCAGCTAAAATTCTGAGCAAATATTCACTTCACGTTATTGTAATATTAGTACATCTACAAACAAAAATTCCTAGTTGTCTACATATAGAACTTTAAAATGATGACAAAAATTTATAGTCAACTCTTATGGTTATTAGGAAGGTCTTATAAAGTCATGCCACATTAGGTAATATGCCACAGAAAATATTTTTCACAAATGGACTTATAAAACTCACATGGTACCAAAAGTTTTCATGGAGGCAGTAGGTAAATGTGACATACTGAAAAAAAAGTTATAAAAATTAATATTTATATGTCAGTTATGAGTTTAACTAGATTTTATACAAGGTATGAGTATGAATTGGATTATTTCTCATGGATTTTTTTGAGCACGTGGAAATAAGAAATTGAGAAGTTTTGTTTATTTTCTATTACTGCTTTACCAAACTACCTTGAACTTCTAGTTTAAAATACAAACTTAACTATTTCTGGTTGTAAAAAGCCCCAACTCAATTTCATTAGCCTAAGGTTTATATGTCAGCAAGGCTGTTTCTTTCTGAAAATTCTAGGGGATAATCCATTTTTTTTTTTTTTTTTTTTTTGCCTTTGCCAGCATCTAGAAGCTACCAGCATTGCTTGACGTATGGCCTCTTCCTCTGTCTTCAAAGACAGAAACATACTGTTTTTATGTCTCCTTCACTGACTCTCCTCCCACTTTCACTCTTTTCCCTGATTCAGATCCTTCTGCCCTACTCTTATAAGCATATTTGTTATTGCACTGGTCCCACAATATAAACCAGAATAATTTCTACACTGCACATTTCTAAATCACATGTACAAAGTCTCTTTTGCAATGTGTAAATGACATTCATATGTTCTGGGGATTTGAGCATGTACTTTTTTGGAGGGATAAGCATTATATAGTCTATCAAAATACGTGTGAGGGGGACACCTGGGTGGCTCAGTCAGTTAAGCCACTGCCTTCAGCTCAGGTCATGATCCCAGGATCCTGGGATCAAGTCCCATGTGGGGCTTCTGGCTCAGCAGGGAGCCTGCTTCTCTCTCTGCCTCTGCCTGCTTATGCTTTCTCTCTCTCTCTCTCTGACAAATAAATAAATACATAAAATCTTTAAAAAAAATTCATGTGAGGTAATCTATAAATGACTTAGAAAACATGAGGTTAAATAACAGTGACTACGATGTTGTCAGTGCTTTTGTCAAAAAATTTTCAAAGTCCTGTGTCCATGAAAAATAGAAACCAAAGAATTCATGAAGTCTTTTTAATTTCTCTATATAGATGAATAATTTATACAGCACTTATTCTCCTCCTATATATTCTGTTAATAGTTTTATCACACAAGATTTTCAGTAAAACTCATAATTTTCTAATTTTTTAAAAATCTTTTTCTAATTATAAAAGTGATTTTATCTTTTAGAAAATTGGAAAAAAATAAATATAGAAATACAAAGTTTAAATTCAAGAATCACATTGCTCAAGAAAATACTGCTAACATTTTGGTTAACGTCCTAATAGTCAGTACATTCCACTATTCCTGTCTATAAACACTTTTTCTCAAAAAAGTAAATATAAGAAGTTTAGAAGAGAATCCAAAATGGTGATATAGAAAGGCCCTGAACTCACTTCCCCCCATAGACACACATGCAATGGAGAGGAATAATACTGAGGAATCAGGAACAGATTCATCCACTCTGAGGCACAGAAAAAAGCCATGGCTTAAAAGGCAACTACAATTTAAAGGAACAAGTGCATGAGTATTGGCCAAACAATGGGGACGTGTGGAACACTCTATAGGGTCAGATGGGCTGGTGAATGCCATTGTTTATATTCCATTTCCTCCTAGATAGCACAAATGAGAGCAGGGTTCAAGTGCCCTAGGTGTCTGACTATACCAGCCCCAGCCACCCTGGGACACACACACACACACACACACACACACACACACACAAAAGCCAAGGTTTAAAAGAACAACTAGAATATAAAGGAAATAGTCCTAGAGAAATTGCGGGAATGCCTCTGTGTTTAGAAGGTCTGGAAAACAACACTATTTATGTCCTCCACTCCCAAATTGATAGCACAGATAGGAGAAAGGTTTTGCCACCCTGCCCAGTTGGCTGCCTTAGAGAGAACTGGACCCCTGGGTCACATGAGTCATTCCCTCAAAGTGGCTCCCCTGTACTAAACAAGCCTCAATCATCCCACCAAAGCAGCCCCAGCACAGCGGACATGGGGGATGCCCTGACAGTGCCAACTACAGCTACAGCTCTCTTACCAAGGTGTCCTGGGGGCAAATACCACGGGACATGCCAGTCCCACACCCATTTCATTTCCAGATGACTATTTAAGGCACTTCCTGCACGGAGCACCCTGGGACTTTCCAGCTTGCACCTACTTCAGCTCCAACTGTCCTCCAGGGCCTGACTTATGTGGAGCTCTCTGGAGCCATCTGGCCTGTACCTGCTTCAACCCCTGAAGCCCCACCAAAGAGTCCCCTGTATGGAGTGCCCTGGGACATCCCGCTTCCAGCCTGTGTCTACTTCAGCTCTACTTGTTCCACCAGGGCACTTTCTGTATGGAGTATCCTGGGATCACCCAGTTTGTGCCTACTTCAGCTCTAGCTATACCACCAAGGAAGACCTGGTATAGAATGCCTATGGAATCCCAGCTCACACCTGCTATATAGCCATAGGCAGTCAGCCAAATCTGAGAGACACACAGTCTACACAGGGAATGTTCCTATATAGGGCCATTTCTTTAAGACTAGGAGAAGTAAACATTCCAACTAAATAATAGAAACAAACACAGTAAGTTTAAAAAAAAAAAAAAAATGAGGAGACAGAAGAATATACTCCAAAAGAAAGAACAAGATAAAACTATACCAAAAAAATAAATAAATAAACAAAATGGAGGCAAGCATTTTACCTGATGAAAAAAGTTCGAAATAATGATCATAAAGGTTCCCTGCAGACTTGAGAAAAGAATGGGAGAACTCAGTGAGAACTTCAACTAAGATACTGGAAAAAAATTTTTTTTAAATCACAGATGAAGAATATAATAATTGGAATGCAAAATATTTAACAGTAATTTGAGTAATACTCAACAGTAAATAAGCAAATGCAGAAGAATGAGTCAGCAATCTGGAAGACAAAGCATTGAAAAACACTGAAGCTGAACAGCAAAAAAAAAAAAATTCAAAAATGAGGATTGGTGAGGATATCTCTGGGATAACATCAAGATATTATTAACATTCACATTATATGGGATGCAAAAGGAAAAGAGAGAGAGAAAGGTACAGAAAACTTATATGAGAAAAAATAATACCTGAAAACTTCCCTAAACTGAGGAAGAAAACAGATATCCAGGTCCAGGAAGTACAGAAAGCTGAAAATAACATGGATCCAAAAAGGTCTACACCAAGACTTATAATCATTAAAGTGTCAAAATTTAAAAATAAATATAGATTCTTAGAAGCAAGAAGAAAAAAAGCAGCTAGTCACACACAAGGGAAATTCCATAAGACTAACTAGTTTTGTTTTTTTTTTTCAAAGACACTTTGCAGTGCAGAAAGGAATGGCATGATATATCCAAAGTACTGAAAAGACAAAACAAAACAAAACAAACCTACAACCAAGAATACTCTACACAGCAAAACTGTCATTCAGAATTGAAGGAGAAATAAAAACTTTCCCAGATAAACAAAAGCTGAGTTTACTACCACAAAATCAACCTTACTGGAAATGTTAATGGGACTCTTTTAAGCAGAAAATAAATCCTTATAACTAGAAGAAAAATATGAAAGAAAAAAATTCACTAGTAAAAGCAAAATATAATAAAGCTGGTAGCACAATCATTCATAAAGCTAGTAATAAGGTTAAAAGACAAAAGTGGTAAGATCAATTATATCTAAATAAATTATTTAATAAACTCATAAAAATGATAAGATGCAAAATATGATATCATATACATTAAAGTTGGAGGGGGGAATAAAAATGTACTTTTAGAATGTGTTCAATCTTAAGCAACCCTTAACTTAATATAGTCTGCTATATTTTTAGGTTGCTATATATAAACCTTACAGTAATTACACACCAAAACCTCTAATTCATAGACAAAAAATAAAGACAAAGGAATCCAAGTGTAACTGAAAGCCATCAATCACAAGATAGCAAGAGAAGAAAAGAACTGAGAACTACAGAAAGAACCAGAAAACAAGACAGAAATAAGTACATGCTTGTCGATAATAACTTTAAATGTAAATGGACTAAATGCTCCAAGCAAAAAACATAAAATAACTAAAAAATGAAAAAAACTAGACCTGCCTATATTCTCTGTACAAGAGATTTCAAAACGCAAGACACATACAGACTGAAAGTGAAGGGGTGGATAAAGAAATACCATTCAAATGAAAGTGAATAAAAGCCAGGGTATCAATATTTATATCTGACAAAATAGAGTTTGAAACAGAAACTGTAACAAGAGATAAAGAAAACCATTACATAATGATAAAGGGATAAATCCAAAAAGGAGGTATAACAATTCTAAATACCTATGTACTTAACATAGGAGCACCTAAATACATGAAATAATATTAATAGATATAAAGGGAGAAATTGGCAATGATGCAGTGATACTGGGGCAGGGGGGATACTTAAAGACCCCACTTTGATTCATGGATAGATAATCCAGAGAGAAAGTAGTGGCTCTGAACCATACATTAGACCTGAGGAACTTAACAGACATATCCAGAACAATTTATCCAAAAATAAAAGAATACATTTTTTCAGTGCACATGGAATATTCTCCAGGATAAATAACACATTAGGCCACAAAACAGGTATCAATAAAGATAATATTAAAATAATATCAAACATCTTTTCTATCAAACAGTATAAAACTAGAAATCAATTACAAGGAAAAAAAAAACTGGGAAAAACACAAACACATGGAGGGTAAACAACATGCTTCTAAACAACCAACAGGTCAATAAAGAAATCAAAGAGGAAATTAAAAAATACATGGATACAAATGAAAATGAGAACACGATGATCCAAAATATTTGCAATGCAGCAGAGCAGTTCTAGAGGGAAGTTTGTAGAGATACAGGTCTGCTTTAAGAGAGAAGAAAAATCTCAAATTAACAAGCTAACCTTACACTTAAAAGGAATTAGAAAAAGAAAAACAAGCAAAGCTTATAATTAGTAGAAGGGAAAATAATAATAAATATCAGAACTGAAATAAATTGAATAGGACCCTCCCCCCCAAAAAATAGAAAAGATCAATGAGACCAAGAACTGGTTCTTTGAAAAGATAAACAAAATTAATAAACTTTTAGTCAGACTCATAAAAAAAAAGAAGAAAAAGAAGAAGAGAGAGAGACAAGACTCAAGACTCAAATAAATACAGAAATAAAAGAGAAGTAACAAATGATAATGCAGAAATACACAGGATTATAAGACTACTAGAGAAAATTATATGCCAACAAATTGAACAACCTTAATTAATAAATTTCTAGAAACATGACATTAATAAATTTCTAGAAACATAAAACCTTCTAACACTAAATCAAGAAGTAGAAAATCTGAAAAGACTAATTACTAGTAAGAAGACTGAATCAGTAATTTAAAATACTTCCAAAACAAAAAGAGTCTAGGACCAAATTGTTTCATACATGAGTTATACCAAACATTTGAAGAGCAGTTAACACCTATTTTTTCTCAAACTATTCCAAAAAAAAAATGGAAGAAAAATTCAAAATCATTCTTTAAAGCCAACATTACCTTGCTATTAAAACCAGCCATAGACCCTACATTAAAGAAAACTACAGGCCAATATACCTGATGAACATAAATATAAAAATCCTCAACCAAATAGTAGCAAACTTAATGCTACAAAACATTAAAAGGACTATTAACCATGATCAAGTGAAATTTATTCCATTTGGGATGCAAAAAATGGTTTAATATTTGCAAATGAATCTATATGATACACCACATCAACAAAATAAAGCATAAAAACCATGACTGTGTCAATAGGTGCAGAGAAAGCATTTGACAAAATCCAACATCCATTCATGATAAAAACACTCAACAAAATTTATTTAGAGGGCACATAGCTCAATATAATAAAGGCCAAATATGAAAAACTCACAGCTAACATCATATTCAATGTTAAGATCAAGAACATGACAGAAATGTCCACTCATCACTTCTATTCAACATAGTATTGGAAGTTGTAGCCATAACAAGCATACAAATAAATAAAATACATCCAAATTGGTAGGAAATAATTAAAACTGTCACTATTTGCAGATAACATATCATATGCAGAAAAACTTAGAGACCCCACTAAGAAGTACTATAAATAATTGAAAAATTCAGTAAAGAGGCTGACTACAAAATTAAAATACAGATACCCATTGTGTTTCTATACACAAATAACAAAGTAGAAGAAAGAAACATTTAAAAACAATGTCAGGGATGCATAGGTGGCCTAAGTGGGTAAGCATTAGATTCTTGTATTTGGCTCAGGTCCCCATCTCATGGCTTGTGAGACTGAGCCCCACTTCGGACTCCATGCTCAACAGGTGTCTGCTTGGGTATTCTCTCCCTCTGCTCCTTCCCCTGCTCACTCATTTGTGCATGCTCTCTCTCTTTCTCTCAAGTAAATAAATAAATATTTTACAAATAAATATAAATAAGTAAATAATATAAAACAATGTCATATACCACTGCAAAGAAAGAAAGAAAGAAACAAACTAACTAACTAACTTAACCAAGCAGGTAAAAGACCTATACAATGAAGACTATAAAACACTAACGAAAGAAATTGAAGATAACACAAACAAATGGAAAGATACACCATGCTCACTGAATGGAAGAATCAATATTTTCAAAATACCCATAATGCCCCAAACAATCTATAGATTCAATGCAATCCCTATCAAAGTATTAGTGACACATTTCACATAAATAGAACAAATAATCCTAAAATTTGCATAAAAATCATCAAAAAAAAATGAATAGGCAAAGCAATATTGAGAAAGACAAACAAAACTGTAAGTGTCACAATCCCAGATTGCCAGATACACTATAAAGATACAGTGATCAAAATAGTTTCATAATGGAACAAAAACAGACACATAGATCAATGGAACCAGACAGAGGGCTCAGAAATAAATCCTACAATTATATAGTCACTTAATCTATGACAAAAAAGGAACCAAGAATGTACAATGAGAAAAAAAATTCTCTTTAATAAATAGTGTTGGGAAAGATGGACAATTACATGGAAAAGGATAAAACTACAGCACCTTTGTATATCATCCACAAAAATAAACTTAAAATGTATCAAAGACTTGGGGCGCCTGGGTGGCTCAGTGGGTTAAAGCCTCTGCCTTCAGCTCAGGTCATGATCCCAGGGTCCTGGGATCGAGCCCCACATCTGCTCTCTGCTCAGTGGGGAGCCTGCTTCCTCCTCTCTCTCTCTGCCTGCCTCTCTGCCTACTTGTAATCTCTGCTTGTCAAATAAATAAATAAATAAAAATCTTTAAAATGTATCAAAGACTTAAATATGAGATTTGAAGGCAAAAATCTCCTGAAGGAAACATAGGCAATAATATCTTGGACATCAGCCTCAGTAACATATTTATACAAGGGAAACAAAATCAAAAAACAAAAGTGATTGGGGATAAAGCAAGCAAAAACCTTTTGCACAACAAAGAAAACCATCAGCAAAACAAAAAGTTAAACTGGTGTATGGGAAAAGTTATTTCTAAGTGATAGATCTGATCTATCAGATCTATCAGGAGCTAATATCCAAAACATATGAAGAACTTACATAATTCAAAACTAAAAAAAGTAATATGATTTATTTTTAAATGGGCAGAGATCTGAACAACTTCCAAAAGAAAACATACAGATGGCCAACCAGACACACAACTAGATGCTCATTACACCAGGGAAATGCAAATCAAAAATACAACACCAGTCAGAATGATTAGTATCAAAAATACAAAATAATAATAACAATAAAGACCACAAAAATAACATGAGTAGATGAGAATGTGAAGATATTTAACCTTTGGGATCTACTGGTAGCAATGTAAATTGGTGAAACCACTTTAGAAAACAACATGGAGGGCCCTCAAAAAATTTAAAACACAATAGCATATGATCCAATAATTCCACTACTCTGTATTTATGCAAAGAAAATGAAAAAACCAATTCAAAAGATATATGCATCTCTATGTTTATTGCAACATTATCTATAGTATCCGAAATATGGCAGCAACCGAAGTATCCACTGATAGATGAACAAATAAAGAAGACATGGTATATATACACAGTATATTCCTCAGCATTTAAAAAAGAAGAGCATGAGATCTTGATATTTGTAATGGTTGGATGTAGAAGGTAGTACGCAAAGTAAATTAAGTCAGACAGAGTGATTTTATTTATGTGTGGAATGTAAGAACCAAAACAAACAAACACACAGACTCTTAAATACAGAGAACTGGTGGTTGTTAGAGGGAAAGTATGGCAACTAGTGAGATAAATAAAGGAGATTACAACATACAAGCATCAGATTATAAACTCAATGAGTTGTAAAGATAAAAAGTATAGCAAAGGGAATATTAAAAACATTGTAATAACTTTGTATTGTGACTGATAGTAACGACACATATTGAGGTGAGCATTATGTAATATATATAGAATTATAGAATCATGTTGTATACCTGCAACTAATATTAACATTGTATGTCAATTATACTTCAGTAATAAATTTTTTTAAAAGAAGTAAGTAGATGATGAACATTTTTTTCATGTGTCTGGTAGCCATTTGTATGTCTTCATTGGAGAAGTCTCTGTTCATATCTTCTGCCCATTTTTTGATATGCTTGTCTGTTTTGTGTGTGTTGAGTTTGAGGAGTTCTTTATAGATCCTGGATATCAACCTTTTGCGTACTGTCATTTGCAAATATCTTCTCCCATTCCCTGGGTTGCCTCTTTGTTCTTTTTGTTTTGTTTTGTTTTGTTTTTTGTCTGTTTCCTTTGCTGTGCAGAAGCTTTTGATTTTGATGAAGTCCCAAAAGTTTATTTTCATTTTTGTTTCCTTTGCTTTGGAGACATATCTTGAAAGAAGTTGCTGTGGCTGATATCGAAGAGATTACTGCCTATGTGCTCCTCTAGGATCCTGATAGATTTCTGTCTCACTTTAAGGTCTTTTACCCATTTTGAGTTTATCTTTGTGTACGGTGTAAGAGAATGGTCAAGTTTCATTCTTCTACATATAGCTGCCCAGTTTTCCCAGCACCATTTATTGAAGAGACTGTCTTTTCTCCACTGTATATTTTTTCCTGTTTTATTGAAGATTATTTGCCCATAGAGTTGAGGGTCCATATCTGGGCTCTCTACTCTGTTCCACTGTGTATGTGTCTGTTTTTATGCCAGTACCATGCTGTCTTGATGATTACAGCTTTTTAATAAAGCTTGAAATCAGGTAACATGATGCCCCCCATTTTATTTTGTTTTTCAACATTTCCTTAGCAATTCGGAGTCTCTTCTGATTCCACACAAATTTTTGGATTATTTGCTCCAGCTCTTTGAAGAATACCAGTGGAATTTTGATCGGAATGGCATTAAAAGTATAGATTGCTCTAGGCAGTATAGACATTTTAACAATGTTTATTGTTCTGATCCAACAGCATGAAGAGCATGGAATGGTCTTTCTTCTTTTTGTGTCTTCTTCAATTTCTTTTATGAGTGTTCTGTAGTTCCTTGAGTAGAGATCCTTTACCTCTTTGGTTAGGTTTATTCCCAAGTATCTTATGGTTCTTGGTGCTATAGTAAATGGAATCGATTTTCTAATTTCCCTTTCTGTATTTTCATTGTTAGTGTATAAGAAAGCCACTGATTTCTGTACGTTGACTTTGTATCCTGCCACAATGCTGAATTGCAATATGAGTTCTAATAGTTTTGGGGTGGAGACTTTTGGGTTTTCCATATAAAGAATCATGTCATCGGCGAAGAGAGAGAGTTTGACTTCTTCATTGCCAATTTGGATACCTTTTATTTCTCTTTGTTGTCTGATTGCTATTGCTAGCACTTCTAATACTATGTTGAACAAGAGTGGTGAGAGTGGGCATCCTTGTCGTGTTCCTGATCTCAACAGGAAGGCTGCAAGCTTTTTCCCATTGAGGATGATATTTGCTGTGGGTCTTTCATAAATAGATTTTATGAAGTTCAGGAATGTTCCCTCTATCCCTATACTTTGAAGTGTTTTAATCAGGAACGGATGCTGGATTTTGTCAAATGCTTTTTCTGCATCAATTGAGAGGACCATGTGGTTCTTCTCTCTTTTCTTATTAATTTGTCCTATCACATTGATTGATTTGTGAATGTTGAACCATCCTTGTAGCCCAGGAATGAATCCCACCTGGTCATGGTGGATAATCTTTTTAATGTGTTGTTGGATCCTGTTTGCTAGGATCTTGTTGAGAATCTTAGCATCCATAGTCATCAGTGATATTGGTCTGAAATTCTCCTTTTTGGTAGGGCCAGTGGAACAGAGTAGAGAGCCCAGATATGGACCCTCAACTCTATGGTCAATTAATCTTCGACAAAACAGGAAAAAATATACAGTGGAAAAAAGACAGTCTCTTCAATAAGTGGTGCTGGGAAAACTGGGCAGCTATATGTAGAAGAATGAAACTCGACCATTCTCTTACACCGTACACAAAGATAAACTCAAAATGGATAAAAGACCTCAATGTGAGACAGGAATCCATCAGAATCCTAGAGGAGAACATAGGCAGTAATCTCTTCGATATCAGCCACAGCAACTTCTTTCAAGATATGTCTCCAAAGGCAAAGGAAACAAAAGTGAAAATGAACTTTTGGAACTTCATCAAAATCAAAAGCTTCTGCACACCCAAGGAAACAGTCAAGAAAACAAAGAGGCAACCCATTGAATGGGAGAAGATTTTTGCAAATGATGGTACAGACAAAAGGTTGATATCCAGGATCTATAAAGAACTCCTCAAACTCAACAAACACAAAACAGATAATCATATCAAAAACTGGGCAGAAGATATGAGCAGACACTTCTCCAATGAAGACATACAAATGGCTATCAGACACATGAAAAAATGTTCATCATCACTAGCCATCAGAGAGATTCAAATTAAAACCACATTGAGATATCACCTTACACTAGTTAGAATGGCCAAAATTAAGAAGACAGAAAACAACATGTGTTGGAGGGGATGTGGAGAAAGGGGAACCCTCTTACAGTATTGGTGGGAATGCAAATTGGTGCAGCCTCTTTGGAGTACAGTGTGGAGATTCCTCAAGAAATTAAAAATAGAACTTTCCTATGACCCTGCAATTGCACTCCTGGGTATTTACCCCAATAATACAGATATAGTGAAAAGAAGGGCCATCTGTACCCCAATGTGTATAGCAGCAATGGCCACGGTCGCCAAACTGTGGAAAGAACCAAGATGCCCTTCAACGAATGAATGGATAAGGAAGATGTGGTCCATATACACTATGGAGTATTATGCCTCCATCAGAAAGGATGAATACCCAACTTTTGTAGCAACATGAACGGGACTGGAAGAGATTATGCTGAGTGAAATAAGTAAAGCAGAGAGAGTCAATTATCATATGGTTTCACTTATTTGTGGAGCATAACAAATAGCATGGAGGACATGGGGAGTTAGAGAGGAGAAGGGAGTTGGGGGAAATTGGAAGGGGAGGTGAACCATGAGAGGCTATGGACTCTGAAAAACAATCTGAGGGGTTTGAAGTGTTGGGGGGGTGGGAGGTTGGGGGAACCAGGTGGTGGGTATTAGAGAGGGCACGGATTGCATGTTGTGGTGCAAAAATAATGAATACTGTTATGCTGAAAATAAATAAAAATAAATTTAAAAAATACCACCAGCATTTTTCACAGAGCTAGAACAAATAATCCTAAAGTTTTTATGGAAGCACAGTAGTGGAATTGTTGAATGAAAAGATCCTGAATAGCCAAAGAAATTTTAAAAGATAAGCAATGCTGGTATCATCACAACTGGGGACTACAGCTACATTACAATACTACAGTCATCAAGGTAGTATGGTACTGGCACAAAACTGACACAGAGATCAATGGAACGGAATACGAAACCCAGAACCCACAACTATGTAGTCAGCTAATCTTTGACAAAGTCTCTCTCTCTCTTTTTTTAATTTCATCTTTTAAGGGTTCCAAGATTGTTTATGTACCATACCCAGTGTTCTATGCTTTATATCCCCCTCTTAATGCCCACTTTAATACTCTCCTTAATACCCTACACAAGGCTCACCCATCCCCCCACCCTGAAAACCCCTCCAAAACCCTCAGTTTCTTTCTCAGAGTCCACAGTCTCTCATTGTCATCTCCTCCTCTGATTTACCCCAATTCACTTTTCCTTTTCTTCTCCTAATGCCTTCCTTGTTATTTTTTATGCTCCACAAAAACAGTGTGGAGATTCCTAAAAAATTAAAAATAGAGCTACCCTATGACCCAGTAATTACACTACTGGGTATTTATTCCAAAGATAGAGACGTAATGAAAAGAAGAGCCATCTGTACTCCTATTTTCTTATGTTACAAACCGATCATGACATTTGTCTAATACTCTTATTTCCATACTGAACTATTGTCTGAACACGTCTTGGAGGGTGTGATTGAAAGGATATGACAGCCAGTTGATTCATGAACTGAATCTGGGCAATTAGTGGCTCCTTATCTGCCCCCAACTTGGAATGGACATTCTTCCCACATTTCCCATTCTAGGAGCCACTTCTAGAATGCACTCTTGAGAATACTGTGCTGTTGAGAACATGTGGACTATCCATATGACTGAATTGTATTAAGGCCTCTATATAAACTCTTAAGATTCTGTCAGGTAGGTGTGGAGATATATTCATCTTGCAGCTGTTCAAGACAAGTCTTGTATGTAAGTTCTCTTACTTGTTACAACTGCAACCTACTAATATATAGTCATCTTTCTTTACTCTTCTTGTCTTTTATATATGGGAGGCCAACTTCAGATTTCACCCAGAGAACTCCTGAGGTTGCAGACTCACAATAATTTTGATTTAACGAAAGTTCAGTAATTCTGGTTTGTTAAATGCTCTGTCTTGTAGAAACAGTATGGAGATTTAGAAAATGAGGCTTTTGTGTATCTGGATTTGCAAAAATTATTCAAATTTCAGACAGCAAACTTCAAAGTAAGGAAAATTACTAGGAATGAAGAAGGGCATTACATAATGATAAAGAGGTTAATTCTTCAAGAAGACAATATCTATCCTTAATATATATGTACCTGACAACACAGCATCAAACAATGTGAAGTAAAAACTCATAGAAATACTGAGAGAAATTGTTGAATTCACTCATAGTTTGAGACTTCAGTGGCCCCCTCTCAGGAACAGACATGTTCCAGCAGCAGAAAATCAGTAGGGCATAACTGAACTCAGTGGCACTATCAATCAGATAGGTGTATTTGACATCTACAAGTTACTTCTTCTAATAGTAGAATATACCTTTTTTCTGGTAGTAGAATCAGCATTTTATAGTAGAATCTACATGTAATAGTAGAATATACATATGGAACATTCACTGAGCTAGGCCAAATCCTAGGCCATAAAGCACACCCTAATAAACTTAAAATAATATAAATCATACAATGTCTGCTATTAACCACAATGGAATTAAATTGGAAATCAATAACAACGGATAACTGGAAAATTCCCAAATGCAAAGATTAAATAACATACTTAAAAATAACATATGGGTCAAAGAATAGATTTTAAAAGAGAGATTTTAAAATGTTTTGAAATAAATAAAAATGAAAAAATTATCAAAAATCAAGAGAAATCTATAGTATTGAATGCATGTTAAAAAGAAATTAAATAAAAAGAAGAGAAATGTAAAATTAATAATCTAAGTCTCCACTACAGAAAACTAAAAGAAATAGGAACAAATCAAGTCCAAAGTAGAAGAAAATAATAAGAATTAGAGATAAAATTGAAAACAGAAAATCAATAGAGAAAAAATAATTAAACTGAAACCTGATCATTTTTCAAATCAATTTTTTAAAACTTCTAAAAAAATTAAAAAAAAAACTTCTAGCCAGACTTAATGGGATAAGGAGAATACACAAATTATTAATATCAGAAATGAAAAAGTTACATTAGTACTGATCCCATGAACATCAAAAGGATAATACAGCAATACAACAGACAACTTTACACTCACAAATTTGATAACACAGATGAAAGACACCAATCCCTTGAAAGATACAATCTGCCATAACTCACATAGAATAAATAAAATATCATAATAGGACGATTCTTATTTAAAAATTTAACCAAAGTATGTTATGGTTTTTGGTGCTATTGTAAATGAATCAATTCTCTGATTTCTCTTTCTACAGTTACACTGTTAGTGTGTAAGAAAGCAACTGATTTCTGTGCATTGATTTTGTATCATGCCACATTACTTAATTGCTGTATGAGTCCTAGTAATTTGGGGGTGGAGTCTTTTGGGTTTTCCACAAAAAGCATCATGTCATCTGTTAAAAGAGAGAGTTTGATTTCTTCTTTGCCAATTTGAATACCTTTTATTTTTTTGTTGTCTGATTGCTGTTGCTAAGACTTCTAGTACTATGTTGAACACTGGTGAGAGTGGGCATTCTTGTCATGTTCCTGATCTTAAGGGTAAGGCTCTCAGCTTTTCCCAATTGAGAATAATATTCACTGTGGGTTTTTCACAGAAGGATTTTATAAAATTGAGGAACATTCCCTTTGTCCCTATACTCTGAAGAGTTTTGATCAGGAACAGATACTGTACCTTGTCAAATGCTTTTTCTGCATCAATTGAGAGGACCATGTGGTTCTTCCCTCTCCTTTTATTTTTTTAATTTATTTTTTTTTAGCATAACAGTATTCATTATTTTTGCACCACACCCAGTGCTCCATGCAATCCGTGCCCTCCACAATACCCACCACCTGGTACCCCGACCTCCCACACCCCGCCCCTTCAAAACCCTCAGATTGTTTTTCAGAGTCCATAGTCTCTCATGGTTCACCTCCCCTTCCAATTTCCCCCAACTCCCTTCCCCTCTCTAACTCCCTCTCCTTTTATTAAGGTGTTCTACCACATTGGTTGATTTTTGAATGTTGAACCTCCCTTGCAACCCAGGGATAAATCCCACCTGGTTGTGGTGGATAATCCTTTTAAGGTACTGCTGGATCCTATTAGCTAGGATCATGTTGAGAATTTTGGCAACCATATTCATCAGGGATATTGGTCTGAAATTCTCCTTTTTGATGGGATCTTTCCTTGGTTTGGGGATCAAGGTAATGTTGGTGTCATAGAGAGTATCTAAAAGTTTTCCTTCTGAAAACAAACAAACAAACAAACAAAAACAGAAAAAATAGTTTTTGAAACATTTTCAGGAGAGTAGGTAATATTTCTTCTTTGAATGTTTGGTAGAATTACCAGGGAATCCATCAGGTCCTGGACTCTGGCTTTTCTGGGAAGTTTTTGATCACTGTTTTAAGATACCTTGAAATAAACCCAACTTAAAAGGTAAGGGATACATACATTAGGAACTATAGAACACTCATGAAGAAATTGAAAAAGACACAAAAAGATGGAAAAATTTTCCATGCTCAAGGATTGGAAGAATAAAATGTCTATGCTGCCCAGAGAAATCCATACTTTCAATGCTATCCTGATCAAAACACCAACGGCATTTTTCAAGGTGCTGGAATAAACAATCCTAAATTTGTGTGGAACCACAAAAGACCCCAGATCAACAAGGAAATGTTAATAAAGAAAAACAAAGCTGGGGAGTATCACATTGCCTGATTTCAAGCTATATTACCAAGTTGTCATCACCAAGACAACATGTTAGTGGTACAAAAACAGACACAAAGACCAATGGAACAAAATAGAATATCCAGATATGGGCCCTCGACTCTATGGTCAAATAATCTTCAACAAAACAGGAAAAATATACAATGGGAAAAAAGACATGCTTTTCAATAAATAGTGCTACAAAAATTGGATGGTTTAATACAGAAGAATGACAGTTAACCATCCCCTCACACCATACACAAAGATTAAACTCACAGTGGATGAAAGACCTCAATGTGAGACAGGGATCCATCAAAATCCTAAAGGAGGAGATAGGCAGTAACCTCTTTGATATGGGCCACAGCAACTTCTTTCAAAACATGTCTTCAAAGGCAAGGGAAACAAAAGTGAAAATTAACTTTTGGCACTTCATTGAGATAAAAACCTTCTGCACAGCAAAGGAAACAGTCAACAAAACAAAAATACAACACACAGAATGGGAGAAGATATTCACAAATGACACTTTAGACAAAGGGCTGATATCCAAGATCTATAAAGAACACCTGAAACTCAGCACACACAATACAAGATAGTCATGTCAAAAAAAAAAAAAAATGGGCAGAAGATATGAACAGACATTTCTCCAAAGAAGACATATAAATGGCTACAAGACACATGAAAAAATGTTCATCATCATTAGTCATCAGGGAAACTCAAATCAAAACCACATTGATATACCACTTTACACCTTGCTATTTGTTGGAATAGCAAAAATTGATGAGGGAAGAAACAACAAATGTTGGAGAGGCTATGGAGAAAGGGGAACCATCTTACACTGTTGTTGGGAATGCAAATTGGTACAGTGTGGAAAACAGTGTGGAAGGTCCACAAAACAGTGTGGAAGTTCCACAAAAAAATTTAAAAAAGAGCTAGCCTATGACCCAGAAATTACACTATTGGGTATTTGCCCCGAAAATACAGATGTAGTGAAAAGAAGAGCCATATGCACTCCAATGTTCATTACACAATGTCCACAATAGCCAGACTGTGGAAAGAGCTAAGATGCCCTTCAACAGATGAGTGGATAAAGAAGATACGGTCCTGGGGTGCCTGGGTGGCTCAGTGGGTTAAGCCACTGCGTTTCGCTCAGGTCATGATCTCAGGGTCCTGGGATCGAGTCCTGCATCAGGCTCTCTGCTCAGCAGGGAGCCTGCTTCCCTCTCTCTCTCTCTGTCTGCCTCTCCATCTACTTGTGATCTCTCTGTCAAATAAATAAGTAAAATCTTAAAAAAAATGAAGATATGTTCTGTATATCCAATGGAATATTTCTTAGCCATCAGAAAAGATGAATACCCAACATTTGCATCAACATGGATGCAACTGGAGGATATTATGCTAAGTGAAATAAATCAAGCAGAGAAAATCAATTATCATATGGTTTCACTTTTTGTAGAACATAAAGAATAGCATGGAGGACATTAGGAAATGAAAGTGAAAAATGAAGGTGGGGGTATTGGAGGGGGAGATGAACCATGAGAGAGTATGGACTCTGAGAGACAAACTGAGGGTTTTAGAAGGGAGGGGTGTGGAAAGATAAGTTAGGATAAGATAATACCCAGTGATGGGTATTAAGGAGGATATGTATTACATGAAGGACGGGGGGTTATAAGCAAACAATGAATCATGAAACACTACACCAAAAACTAATGATGCACTATAGTATGGTGACTAACTAAACAAACAAGCAAACAAAATCTGATCATTTCAAAATAAAAAAAAATAAATGAAATAAATAAAAACTTAACGAGTATTAAGTAACCACCAAACAGAAAGTACCAGGGCCAGATTGTTTCACTGGGGAATTCTACCAAATATTTAAAGAAAAAAATTATACCATTGTCTACAATCTCTTTCAGGAAATAGGAGAGAAAATACTTCCCAATTCATTCCATGAGGCTAAGGTTATCCTAATACCAAAATTAGAGAAATTATAAGTAGACTATAGACTGATATCTCTCATGAACATAAATATAAAAATTCTCAACAAAATATTATCAAATAGAATCCAATAAAGTATTAAAAGGAATTATACACCATAACCAAGTGGGACTTACACAAATATGCAAGACTGATTCAACATTTGCAAACAATTAATGTAATGCAACACATCAACAGACTAAAAAGGAAAAACAAGATATCAATATATGCAGAAAAATCAATTGACAAATGCTAATGTCCATTCATGATTAAGAACTTTCAATGAGCTAGAAATAGAGAATATTTCTGACTTGATAAAGGCTATTTACAAAACACCCACAGTTAACATCATACTTAGTCATGAAAAATGAAGCTTTCCCACTAAGATAATGTACAAGGCAAGGATGTCCTTCCTCACCACTCCTTTTCAACATCATAATGGAAGAACTTCCTGTTGCAATAAGGCAAGGCAAAGAAATAAAATATATACAGATTGGAAAGAAAGACAAATCTGTGTTGTTCACATTGACATGATCACCTGAGTAGAAAATCCAAAAGATTCAACAAAAAAACTTCTGGAATAAGTGAAAAGTATTATAGATATATTGTACGATGCAAAGTTGATATACAGCAGTCCATTATTCTCCTATTTACCAATGAACAACTTACTGTTTACATTAGTTTATATTAAATTTACCATTTACATTTGTACAAAAATAATATAAACCTAACAAAAAAATCTATATGAGGAAAACTATAAAACTATGATAATTGAAAGCAAAGAAGTACTAAATAAGTGGTATGTTCATGGATAGGCGGGGCGCCTGGGTGGCTCAGTGGGTTACGCCGCTGCCTTTCGGCTCAGGTCATGATCTCAGGGTCCTGGGATCGAGTCCCGCATCGGGCTCTGTGCTCAGCAGGGAGCCTGCTTCCTCCTCTCTCTCTCTGCCTGCCTCTCTGCCTGCTTGTGGTCTCTCTCTGTCAGGTAAATAAATAAAATCTTAAAAAAAAAAAAGTTATTTTCTATGTTCATGGATAGGAAGATAGTACTGTCTAGATGTCTGTTCTTTCCAACTTTACCTACAGATTCAATGCAATTCCAATTCAAATCCTAGGGAGCTATTTTTTGGTTATCAACAAACTGATTCTAAAGGTTTTTTATGGCAAAAGACCAAGAAGAGACAATAAAGAATTGAAGGAGAAAACAAAGTTGGAAAACTAACACTTCCCAGCTCTAAGAATTACTATAAACAACAGTGTGGGATTCACAAAAAGAACAGACAAATGGGTCCAATGAAGAAAGTAAAGAACACAAAAACAGAACTACATAAGTATGGCCAACTTAGAACCAATGGAACAAAGACACTCTCTTTAACATATAGTGTTATAATGACTGGACATCCATATGAAAAATAAAATAATCTAAAAACGTACTTCATGCCCTTTACAAATATTGATTCAAAATGGATCATACTTATAAATGTAGAGTGCAAAACTATAAAACTCCTAGAAGACAATACAATAAAAACCTAGATGACCATGAGTATGGTGATGACTTTTTAGATAAAATAGAAATAACCCAGGGGCGCCTGGGTGGCTCAGTGGGTTAAGGCCTCTGCCTTTGGCCCAGGTCATGATCTCAGGGTCCTGGAATCAAGCCCCACATCGGGCTCTCTGCTTAGCGGGCAGCCTGCTCCCCACCCTCAGCCTGCCTCTCTGCCTACTTGTGATCTCTTTCTCTCTGTCATATAAATAAATAAAATCTTTAAAAAAAAAAAAAAGAAAGAACCCATGAAAAAAATAATTGATGATATGGACCTAATTAAAATTAAAAACTTCTGCTCTGTAACAGATAATATCAGGAGAATTAGATGACAAGCCATAGACCAGGAGGAAATATTTGTAAAAGACACATATCTTAATGTATTTTTACTTAAAATATTACAAAAAAAAAAAAACCTTAATAGCAAGAACCTGGTTTAAATGGGCTAATAACCTTAATAGACATGTCACCAAAGAAGATAAACAGATGACATGAGCATATGCAAAGATGCTCTGCATCATATTTTATCAGGTAAATGAAAACTAAAACTATGAAATACCATTAGACACCTATTAGAGTGGCCAAAATCTAGAACACTGACAATGCAGAAGCTAGACAGGATATGGAGAAATAGAAACACTAATTGATGGTGGGAATGCAAAATGATACACTTCTTTAGAAGACAATTTGGAAGTTTTTTTTAAATAAAACCAAACAGACTAAACAAAACTGACCATTATGAAACTAAAAGTTCTTACAAACTAAACAAGATCCAGCCATCACTCTCCTTGGCATTTACTTAAGGAAGTTTAAAATTTATGCCCACAATAAAACCTATAATAAAGTGTTTATAGCGGTTTTATTCATAACTGTCAAAACGTGGAAGCAACCAAAATGTCCTTCAGTAGGTAAGTAAACTATCGTACATCTAGACAATGATGTTCGGAATATTATTTTGTGCTTTAAAAATGAGCTATTAAACCATGAAAAGACATGGAAGAATTTTAAATATGTATATTACAAAGTGACAAATGCTTATCTAAAAAAGCTCCATGATGGGGCGCCTTGGTGGCTCAGTGGGTTAAAGCCTTGCCTTTGGCTCAGGTCATGATCCCAGGGTCCTGGGATTGAGTCCCACATCGCGCTCTCTGCTCAACAGGGAGCCTGCTTCTCCCTCTCTCTTCCTGCCTCTCTGCCTACTTGTGATCTCTGTCTGTCAAACAAATAAATAAAACATTTAAAAAAATAAAAATAAAATAAATAAATAAAAAACCTCCATGAAGTATGTTTCCAACTATATGACATTCTGGAAAAAAAAAAACAAAAAACAAATCTGTGGTTATAGTAAAAGAATCAGTAACCACCCAGGGGTCAGGGAGAGAAGAGATGAATATGCAGAGCACAAAATATTTTTAGGTTAGTGGAAATATTCTATAATACTATAATGATGGATACATATCACTGTATATATCCAAACCTATGGAATGTATAACACCAAAAGTATACTCTAAGGTAAAGTACAGAGTTTAGCTGAATAGGATTTATCAATGTAGTTTAGTTCTTGGAGGGAAAAAATTACCATTCTGATGAAAATGAGGGTGCCTATGCATGAGGGTATATAGAAACTCTAGGTACCTTCCTCTCAATTTGTTATATATATAAAAGTGCTCTAAAAATAGTCCTTTAAAAAAGAAAATAAGTAAGCGGACTTACTTTAGAGTCTGTGAAGCCAAAGATCTGTCAGAAGATACCAATGATGATTGTCATCAAAGTGACATTTATAAATTGATGTGTTTGGTAGAAAGGAATTTATGAGAAAGGTACAAGAAAGGTATTTTTCTTAGAAGAAATAAATGGTGCATAGTTTTATTTGCCCTTGTTAATATCTTGTACTTTAGTTCCTATGGCAGCTATATTTCTTTGCCCTACAGTTGAAAAAATTTCAAAAAGGAACTTATAAAAATTAATATCCACACACTGAACTACATCATCATAGTCTCCCTAATCCATATGCTACTTTAAGGTTTAACCTACAAAACCTGATTTTCTATGTTCTTAGAGATAGCCAAAAACCTATAACTTTTCCAAAACTTTTGGTATTATATTAACAGTGTCATTTTAAACAAAGTCGATCTGAGAAAACAGTATGTATAATTTTAACAGCATCTCAAAAACTTTTCAAAAACAAATTGACAAAAACAACAATCATTAGCTGAAAGTTTTTAAAGAAATGAAATGATCCATTTTTAGCAAACTGTTATGAGATATTTGAATACATATCTTCTATTCATCTACTTTGGTCATACTTATAGAGCCATGCATTTTTATGACAAAATGCAAAAGGAAATCAGCCTTTTGTGACAAGGTTCCCTAAATTTTGTCAGTACATGTCTTCTCTCTGGAAGCCTTCTCTTCACAAATCCATTAAGAACTTTTCATTCTGAATAGGAAACTAGGCTTGTGCCTGCCATTTCTATGTTGCATAGAACTCTATAGTATATTAATATATTAAAATGTTGTTTCATAAAGTGTTCTAATAGTTATATTCCAAAAAGACCAGTATATACAGATACAATAAAGATCTATATATTCTAAAGAAGCAGATCTATAAAAAGCACTCTATTCCCTATATTTCCCATTTTATAAATATATCTTTCATAGTCTACAGCACTTGATAAGATTGTCAGGAAGTAGGCTATAACTGTCTTCTGTTCTTTTTTTTCTTTCTTTTTATTTTAAGATTTTATTTATTTACTTGACAGACAGAGATCCCAAGCAGGCAGAAAGGCAGGCAGAGAGAGAGGAGGAAGCAGGCTTCCCACTGAGCAATGAGCCCAATGCGGGGCTCAATCCCAGGACCCCGGGACCATGACCTGACCCGAAGGCAGAGACCTTAACCCACTGAGCCACCCAGGCGCCCCCTGTCTTCTGTTCTTAAGTAAAGAATACAAAACAAACTGAGGGTTGCCGGGGGGAGGGGGTTGGGGAGAAGGGGGTGGGATTATGGACATTGGGGAGGGTATGTGATTTGGTGAGTGCTGTGAAGTGTGTAAACCTGGTGATTCACAGACCTGGGGATAAAAATATATGTATATAAAAAATATATGTTTATAAAAAATAAAAATAAAAAAAAAAAAAAAAAGAATAAACTGAACACTACATATGCAAAGTAGAAAAACAAAACAAAAAATAAAAACAATGTATATCATTGGCATCAATTATTCTACCATTTGAGGTCACTATATGGACATTTAAACAAGTTTTAGGATTTTAATCTGTCAATGAAAAAATATAGAACCCCTCAACTTGAGTAAACAAAATACCTGGTTACATATATACTTTATTGGCTTCTCCTTCCCTACCAAATTCCCCTTAGAGAAACACACTGGAGAATTTTCCTTTCTAATGTTGCAATGATCCACTTTTAAAAAATTTGTAGCAGCTTACTACTCATTTTGTGAAAATGATTTAGGAGTTACTTATGAGAGTTATTTAGTATTTATGTATAGTGATTTTTTTTTTTTTTGTAGAAAAGTGTTTTCTAATATGAGATGACACCAGTCCCCTACCACCACCCAGTCTTCTTTTTCCTTCTTCAGTTTATGTTAATCTGGATCTCCAAATTGCCTAGTCACTAAGAAAAATATCACTTTAGCATTTCACTTGATTTTCCATTTGCCCATTTAGATCATTTGCATGATCATAGTAATGATACCTTTACTATGAAATAATCCTTGTCTGTTTTCTAGCTTCCAGTGATAAAGTATGGAACTGGTAATAGTGAGAAGTACCTGTGTTTGCTGATTGAATGATTCAGTAAGATTTAGAATTTATTTTTATGCTGAAGTTCGAAGATGTTAGATACATATTAAACTAGAGTCTGGGAAATAATCCAATAACTAACATTTATTGGCACTGCCATTAAAAAATGAGTATAAAAAATATCTGAATGTAACAAGTAAAAGAGAGAAGAAATTATATTTCTATCTTCAGAGAAATGTTGTAATACTTAAAGAGTTGTTTATGCAGAACAGGAATTTATTGGAGAAGAAGTGTGTGTGTCTGTGTGTGTGTGTGTGTGTGTGCATAATATTCACAAAATTTGGAAGAAAACACTACCAATTTTAATCTTGTTTAAAGAAGAAATTGAATCTATTTAGCCATTTGATCATTAGAACTTTTTTTACTTCTTCAAATCTCCATTCTTTCAGATTTTTAGAAGACAAAACCAAATTGATGTAAGCCAATTCTAGGTCAACTTGTGCACATTGAACACAATTATAAGTATTTAGACTCCTTTAATAATCTCTGAGGCAAGTTTTAAATAGGTATTGATTCTCCTTTACTTATTTCTATCAATCTATATTTGATCATGATCAAATCTACCTCACATAAAAATAGAAATTAAAACTTTAAACCATGGAGAGTGACCTCAGCAAGTTGGAAGGATAGGAGGTTCGCTGCTTAAATAACCCAGCAGCAACTATTTGGCAGCCATCCATGGGAAAAAGCCATCCATGAGTTGCTAAACTCTGCAGGAGTTTAGCAACTCAGGTAGGAAACTGTGGAACCTGAGACCAAGGAAGGCTCTTACAAGAAGGCAGGTCCATGTTCAAATGGCAGAATCAATGATTATGGTCCCAGCTGAAAATTTAGAAACAGTCTTGTCCCCTGTTGCTTCAGCTATAGACCTGTTTGGCCTTGGTCCTGCTCTCAGGGGATCCAGCAAGGGTCACATCTACCCATGCCTCAGATAACATGCCTTCCAATCCTGACTGTGAACCTGGAATCAGTCCATGACCTGGATGTAGTCCCTTTTGGCTTCCAGTTCTATTCACCCAGTAACCAGGCAGGAGACATACCCATCTGTGTCTGTGAGTCTGGCCTTCTTAGCTCAGTCCTACTGCAGAGCTTTGTGACTGCTTCAGTCCTTCTCATGTCCAGTCTAGGAGCAGTCCTGCACCATATTATAATCAAATTGCTAAAGGTCAAAGATAAATAAAGAATTTTAAAAGCAGAAAGAAAAAAGTGACATGTCATATACAAGGAACCCCTATAAGACTATGATCTAATTTCTTAGCATTAAATTTGCAGACCAGAAGAGAATGGGACAATATATTCAAAGTATTAAAAGATAAAAACACTGCCAACCAATAAAACTGTACCCAGTAAAACTGCCTTTCAGAAATAAAAGACACAGAACAACTTTCCCAAAAAAACAAAGTCTGAGGAAATTAATCATCACTAGGCCCAGTTTACAGGAAATACTAAAAAGATTCTTCAAGTTAAAGCAAAATAATGCTAATTAGAAATGTGAAAGTTTAAAACTTCTATAAAAATAAATAAAGATAAATATATAGTCAAATTAAGAATACTCTGTAATATTAAAACTCCAGTAGCTGACCCCATGAAAAATGGATATCTATGAATTTCATGATAAGGAATTCAGCATAATAATACCAATAATACCATTGAGATGTGTGTGTGTGTGTGTGTGTGTGTGTGTGTGTGCGTGCACATATGTGTGATTCACTTTTAACTCTATTTTGAAGGTTAAAAGACAAAACTATTAAAAACAATTTAGCTAACACAATTTGTTAATGAATACACAATATAAAATAATGTAAGGTGTAATATCAAAAGCATAAAATATGAAGAGGAGTAAAAGTATAGAATTTGTATGTGAATCAAGTTAAGTTGCTATCAACTTAAAATAGATTCAGAACATGTTTCATTCACGACATAATAAGAAAGCTCGAAGACTGACACTGAAAAAGAAAAAGAAAAAGACAGAAAGAAATGAAAGAAAGAAAGAAAGAAAAATAGAAAGTAGAAGAAAGAGAGAAAGAAGAAAAGAATGAAAGAAAGAGAGTGGGAGGAAGGAAGAAAGGAAGGAAGGGATCAAAGAACCAAACCAATACAAAACATTAACAAATCACAAACAACAACAGCAAGAGAGAAAGCAAGGATCAAAGAAACTACAAAAGAGCCAGAAAACAATTACTGCAAAGCCAATACTAGTTCTTACCTATCAATAATTACTTTAATATAAATGGAAAGAGTACCTAATAGTCTGCTTCCTACAAGTGACTCACTTCAGCTTGATATCACACCCAGAAGAAAACCGGGTCTGGACATAAGAGTTGGACTCCTGCCTCAATGAACTCCAGGGACCTCTTTCACACAAGACCCACACCACCTCAGCTTGAGATGGTTTGTTAGGGTACCCTTCACACAGAGCACTCTAGGACCTCTTGGCTCATACTTGCTTTGTCTCCAGCTCTGCCACAAGGCACACTCTTGTGTGAAGAGCCCTGGAAACCCCCATTCTGCACCCTGTCTTGGATCTAGCCATACAACCAGCATTCGTCCTGCATGGGGCACACCAGAACCCTCCAGTCTGTACCAGCTCCAGTTTCCCCATCAGAACACTTCCTGCACTGAATACCCCAGGACATTCTAGCTTGCACCCACTTCAGCTTTAGCGCTATTGTCAAGATGCCATGTGTACAGAAAGCCCTGGGACTCCTCTGCTTCATGCACCCTTCACTCTGGCCATCCCACCAAGGTAGCCCCAGGATGAAGTGCCCCAGGAATGTAGCCCATGCCACACAGAGCTCTAGCAAACCAGTCAAAGTCACCAGCCACATAATCTACAAAGGACACAACCATTAAAAAGATCATTCCTTCAATTTTAGAAGTAGCTATTACACTGAATTCATAGAAACAAACACAGAAGATCAAGCAAAATGGAGAGACAGAGGAATATGTTCCCAACAAAACCTCAGAAAAAGAACTAAATGAAACAGATAGCAACATGCCTGAGAAAGTTTAAAGTAATGATCATAAAGATGCTCACTGGACTAAGAGGAAGACTGGAAGAACTTGGTGACACTATCAATAATTAATTTAAATGTAAATTATATCCTAGATGGTGAAGTCAGTTAAGCATCTGACTTTTGGTCTCAGCTCAGGCTGTGATCTCAAGGTCGTGAAATGGAGCGACATATGGGGTTCTACACTCAGCATGTAATCTGCATAAGATTCTCTCCCCTCTCCATCTCCCCCCTGCACTTTCTCTTTTTAATAAATCTTTCATAAAAATGAATATATATGTATATTTATAAAATTCATATGTAAATGGTCTAAATGCTCCAATCAGGAGACATAAGGTTGTGAAATGCATTAAGAAACAAGTCCTATCTCTATACTACTGACAATAAACTCACTTCAGACCTAAAGACACATACAGACTAAAAATGAAAGGGTGGAAAAATGTACTCCAGCTAACAGAAGTAGAAAAAGTCAGAGCAGCAATGCTTATATCAATCAAATAAACTTTAAAACAAACAATACCAAGAGAAAAAAAAGAGTATTACATAATGATAAAGGAAAATCCAATAAGAGGATATAAAATTGTAAATATCTATACACCCCAAATAGGAGTACCTTTAATACATAAAGTAAACATTAACATATCTAAAGGGAGAAAGAGTAATACAATAATAGGGGACTTGAATTACACACTTAAATTGATGGATGGGTCATCCAGACAGAAAATCAGTAAGGAAACAGTGTCTTTGAATGACATTAAACCAGATAGACTTAACAGATATATATACAACATTTCATCCAAAAAACAACAAAATACACATTCTTTTCAAGTGCACATAGAACATTATCCAGTATAGATCACAAAACAAGTCTCAATTAACTTAGGAATATTAAAATCATTTCATGCATCTTTTCTGACAAAAATAATATAAAATTCAAAATCAATCACAAAAGTTTTTGGAAAAAGCCTACAAATATGTGAAGGCTAACCAAAATGCTACTAAACATTTATAACACACAATAGAATATTACTCAGCCCTAAGAAAGAAGGAAATCCTGACATTTGTGAGCGTGGGCAAATGTGGAGGACATTATTCTAAATGAAATAAGCCAGACACAGAAAGACAAGTACTCTATAATCTCACTTACAAGTGGACTCTAAAAAAGATGAACTTAAATAGCCAGATAGAACAATAACTGCTAAGCTCTAAATGATTGGGGAAAAGGGGAAATGTTGGCCAAAAGGTACAAACTTTCAGTCTTAAGTTAAATGAGTTTATCTGGGGATCTAACACACATCATGGTGATTACAACCAACAATATTATAGTATATATTTCAAAGTTCTAAAAGACTAGATCTTAAGTGTTCTTGCTACAGAATGAAATAAAAATTATGTGATGTGATGCAGGTTTCAACTAATGCAAAGTAATCATTTTGCAATATAGAAATCAAATCAACATGTTGCATAATTTAAAGTTTGTGGTTATAGTTAATAATACTGTGTTGTGGCCAATGTCGAAGAGGTTATTGCCTATGTTCTCCTCTAGGATTTTGGTAGATTCCTGCCTCACGTTGAGGTCTTTTATATTTCAAGTTTATCTTTATGTGTGGTGTCAGAGAATGGTCAAGTTTCATTTTTCAATACATACGTGTCCAATTTTCCCAGTACCATTTGCTGAAGAGACTGTCTTTTTTCCACTGGATATTTTTTCCTGCTTTGTCAAAGATTATTTGGCCATAGAGTTGTGGGTCCATATCTGGACTCTCTACTCTGTTCCACTGCTCTATGTGTGTGTTTTCATGCCAGAACCATGCTGTCTTGATAATCACAGCTTTGTAGTAAATCTTGAAATCAGGCAACGTGATGCCCCCAGTTTTGATTTTCTTTTTCAACATTTCCTTAGCAATGCAGGGTCTCTTCTGGCTCCATACAAATTTTAGGGTAGTTTGTTCAAGCTTTCTGAAAAATGTCAGTGGAATTTTGATCAGGATGGCATTGAAAATATAGATGGCACTAGGCAGTATAGACATTTTAACAATGTTTATTCTTCCAATCCATGATCATGGAATGCTCTTCCATCTTTTTGTATCTTCAATTTCTTTCATGAGTGTTCTGTTTCTCAAGTACAGATCCTTTACCTTTTTGGTTAGGTTTATTCCCAGGTATCTTATGGTTCTTGGTGCTATAGTAAATAGAATTGTTTCTCTCATTTCCCTTTCTATACTTTCATTGTTAGTGTATAAGAAAGCAATTGATTTCTGTGTACTGATTTTGTGTCCTGCCACATTACTGAATTGCTGTATGAGTCCTAGCAATTTTGGGGTGGCATCTTTGGCTTTCCACAAAAAGTATCATGTCATCTGCAAAAAGAGAGAGTTTGATTTCTTCTTTGCCAATTTGAATACCTTTTGATTTCTTTTTGTTTTCTGATTGCTCTTTCTAGGACTTCCAGTACTATGTTGAACAAGAGAGGTGAGATTGGGCATCCTTGCCATGTTCCTGATCTCAAAGGGAAGGCTGTCAGCTTTTCCCCATTGAGAATGATATTTGCTGTTGGTTTTTTATAGATAGATTTTATGAAGTTGAGGAATGTTCCCTCTATCCCTATACTTTGAAGAGTTGTTTTTTTTTTTTTTTAAGATTTTATTTATTTGTCAGAGAGAGAGAGAGAGAGAGAGAGAGAGAGAGAGCGCATGCACGAGTAAGCAGAGAGGGAGGCAGAGGCAGAGAGAGAAGCAGGTTGCCTGCTGAGCAAGAAGCCTGACTCGGGACTCAATCCCAGGACACTAGGATCATGACCTGAGCTGAAGGTAGTGGATTAACCCACTGAGCCACCCAGGCATCCCTGGAGAGTTTTAATCAGGAGCAGATACTGTATTTTGTCAAATGTTTTTCTCTGCATCAATTGGGAGGACCATGTTGTTCTTCTCTCTTCTTTTATTGATTTGTTCTATCACATTGGTTGCTTTGCAAATGTTGAACCACACTTGCATTCCAGAGATAAATCCCACCTGGTTATGGTAGATAATCTTTTTAATGTACTTCTGGATCATATTAGCTAGTATCATGTTGAGAATTTGGGCATCCATATTCATCAGGGATATTGGTCTGAAATTCTTCTTTTTGATGGGGTCTTTGCCTAGTTTGGGGATCAGGATAATGCTGGCTTCATAGAAAGAGCCTGGAAGCACCACATCCAGGGCTCCATGCAATATGTGCCCTCCTTAATACCTACCACCAAACTCACCCATATCCCCACCTTCTTCCCTGCTATCACCTTCAGTTTGCTTCTCAGAATCTACAGCCTCTCTCTCATGGTTCACCTACCCCTCTGATTTCCCCCATTCACTTTCCCTTTCCTTCTCCTAATGTCCTCCATGATATTCCTTATGCCCCACAAGTAAGTGAAACCATATGATAACTGACTTTCTCTGTTTGACTTATTTCACTCAGCATAATCTCCTCCAGTCCCATCCATGTTGATACAAAACTTGGGAATTCATCCTTTCTGAAGGAAGCATAATATTCCAATGTATATATGGATCATATTTTCTTTATCCATTCATCTGTTGAAGGGCATCTTGACTCTTTCCACAATTTGGCAATTGTAGCCATTGCTACTATGAACATTTGGGTACAGATGGCCCTTTTTTTCATTACACCTGTATCTTTGCAGTAAATACCCTGTAGTGAAACTGTGGAGTCATGGTGTAACTCTATTTTTAATTTCCTCAGGAATCTTCACACTGTTTTCCAAAGTAGCTGCACCAACTTGCATCCCTACCAACAGTGTAAGAGGGTTCGCCTTTCTTCACATCCTCTCCAACTGTTGTTGTTTCCTGTCTTGTTAATTTTGGCCATTCTAACTGATATGAGGTGGTATCTCAATGTGGTTTTGATTTGAATTTCCCTGATGGCTAGTGATGATGAACATTTTTCACGTTTCTGTTAGCCAGAAACAGGTTTGTATGTCTTCTTTGGAGAAATATCTTTTCATATCTTCATATTTTTTGACATGATTATCTGTTTTGTGTGTGTTGAGTTTCAGGAGTTCTTTATAGATCTTGGATATCGGCCCTTTGTCTGTAGTGTCATTTGTGAGTATCTTCTCCTGTTCTGTGGGTTGCCTCTTTGTTTTATTGACTGTTTCCTTTGCTGTGCAGAAGCTTTTGATCTTAATGAGGTTCTAAAAGTTCATTTTCGTTTTTGTTTCCTTTGCCTTTGGAGACATGTCTTGAAAGAAGTTGCTGTGGCTGATGTCGAAGAGGTTTTTGCCTACATTCTCCTCTAGGATTTTGATAGATTCCTGCCTCACATTGAGGTCTTTTACCCACTTCAAGTTTATCTTTGTGTATGGTGTAAGAGAATGGTCAAGTTTCATTCGCCTATACATAGCTGTCCAATTTTCCCAGCACCATTTATTGAAGAGATTGTCTTTTTTTCCACTAACTATTTTTTCCTGCTTTGTTGAAGATTTGTTGACCATAGAGTTGTGGGTCCATATCTGGGGTCTCTACTCTGTTCAGACTCTTTCTATGAAGCCAGCATTACTCTGATCCCCAAACCAGGCAAAGATACCATCAAAAGGAGAATTTCAGACCAATATTCCTGAAAAATATAGGGTGCCAAAATTCTCAACATGATCCTAGCTAATAGGATCCAACAGTACGTTAAAAAGATTATCCACCATGATCAGACAGGATTTATCTCTGGGATGCAAGGGTGGTTCACCATTTGCAAATCAACCAATGTAGTAGAACAAATCAATAAGAGAAGAGAGAAGAACCACATGGTCCTCTCAATTGATGCAGAAAAAGCATTTGACAAAATAGAGCATCTGTTCCTGATTAAAACTCTTCAAAGTATAGGGGTAGAGGGAATATTCCTCAAATTCATAAAATCTACCTATGAAAAACCCACAGCTAATATCATTCTCAATGGGGAAAAACTGACAGCCTTCTCACTGAGATAAGGAATCAGTAAGACATTTTTATTTAACTTGGAAATTCAACAGATTCAAACAGTGTTCTGTGACAACAATTTCACTAGACTCAATAACTATTTATCTTCACTATAAACACAAAAATAGAATTTTTATCCATTTTTGGGTCATAAAATACTGTTGAAGACTCTTCTAACAATGTGCAGATTGGGGAAGAGATTTTATAAAATATAATTTTTAGGCTTAATGAAAATCTTCTTTTAAATTTCTGCTCCCTATGCATTCACATATGCATATATAAATAAAAATACATTACAACTTGTTTTTCATGAGGTTTTATTTAGCTATAGCAGCCAGGATCAAACAGTATAAAGAAGTATAATGACAGATGGCTGATATTCAGTTACAAAAGTTTTATCAGTTTTATTAGTTAACAAAACAAAGCCATTGACATTTTATTAAGGGAATAAGGTGCTTGTCATAGAAATGAGAACTTACACAAATGTGGCAAAGTTAAAGACAGGTTTCAGAGCAGGAAGTCAGAGCATCAGAAAAAATCACTGGTGTGAGGCAATGGTGTGAGTAAGTGCTTAAGAGTTTACTGGAAAATATCCAAAGCTATAGGTATCTGGTAGTCCATTGTATCCAGGAACAGTTTCATGATGTGGTCTGAGAAAGCTGTTACCTTTAAGGAAACTTCAGTGTAATACTTGATCATCAGCTCGCATTGCCATTGGATGGTGGGGCCAGTCATCTGCTTTTGTGTCACCCTGTCTGTCCATCACAATCATCTAAGAATAATGGCTTCCTCTTCATTTTTGCCATCTAAGCCTTGTATATGTTTCTGCTTTGGCCAACTCTAACTCCAAACCACATAGGGAAGAGTACTTGAGAAAACAGAGCTGCTAGAATTGAGTAATATAAGTGATTCAGAACTAAAGTATAAGCTCCACTACATTCTCCTTTCAAAAACAAAAACAAAACAAAACAAAACAAACCTGAATATAAAAAGTGAGAAGAATTTAGCCTTTTTATGAAACAAAATCTTCATGAAACAAAACTTAAATTTTTTTTTATGTATTAAATTTTATTTTATTTTTTTATTTTTTATATACATATATTTTTATCCCCAGGGGTACAGGTCTGTGAATCACCAGGTTTACACACTTCACAGCACTCACCAAAGCACATACCCTCCCCAATGTCCATAATCCCACCCCCTTCTCCCAAACCCCCTCCCCCCAGCAACCCTCAGTTTGTTTTGTGAGATCAAGAGTCACTTATGGTTTGTCTCCCTCCCAATCCCATCTTGTTTCATTTATTCTTCTCGTACCCACTGAAGCCCCCATGTTGCATCACCACTTCCTCATATCAGGGAGATCATATGATAGTTGTCTTTCTCTGCTTGACTTATTTCGCTAAGCATGATACGCTCTAGTTCCATCCATGTTGTCGCAAATGGCAAGATTTCATTTCTTTTGATGGCTGCATAGTATTCCATTGTGTATATATACCACATCTTATTGATCCATTCATCGGTTGATGGACATCTAGGTTCTTTCCATAGTTTGGCTATTGTGGACATTGCTGCTATAAACATTCAGGTGCACGTGCCCCTTTGGATCACTACGTTTGTATCTTTAGGGTAAATACCCAATAGTGCAATTGCTGGGTCATAGGGCAGTTCTATTTTCAACATTTTGAGGAACCTCCATGCTGTTTTCCAGAGTGGCTGCACCAGCTTGCATTCCCACCAACAGTGTAGGAGGGTTCCCCTTTCTCCGCATCCTCGCCAGCATCTGTCATTTCCTGACTTGTTGATTTTAGCCATTCTGACTGGTGTGAGGTGATATCTCATTGTGGTTTTGATTTGTATTTCCCTGATGCCGAGTGATATGGAGCACTTTTTCATGTGTCTGTTGGCCATCTGGATGTCTTCTTTGCAGAAATGTCTGTTCATGTCCTCTGCCCATTTCTTGACTGGATTATTTGTTCTTTGGGTGTTGAGTTTGCTAAGTTCTTTATAGATTCTGGACACTAGTCCTTTATCTGATATGTCGTTTGCAAATATCTTCTCCCATTCTGTCAGTTGTCTTTTGATTTTGTTAACTGTTTCCTTTGCTGTGCAAAAGCTTTTGATCTTGATGAAATCCCAATAGTTCATTTTTTCCCTTGCTTCCCTTGCCTTTGGCGTTGTTCCTAGGAAGATGTTGCTGCGGCTGAGGTCGAAGAGGTTGCTGCCTGTGTTCTCCTCAAGGATTTTGATGGATTCCTTTCGCACATTGAGGTCCTTTATCCATTTTGAGTCTATTTTTGTGTGTGGTGTAAGAAAATGGTCCAATTTCATTTTTCTGCATGTGGCTATCCAATTTTCCCAGCACCATTTATTGAAGAGGCTGTCTTTTTTCCATTGGACATTCTTTCCTGCTTTGTCGAAGATTAGTTGACTGTAGAGTTGAGGGTCTATTTCTGGGCTCTCTATTCTGTTCCATTGATCTATGTGTCTGTTTTTGTGCCCAGTACCATGCTGTCTTGATGATGACAGCTTTGTAAAAGAGCTTGAAGTCCGGAATTGTGATGCCACCAACGTTGGCTTTCTTTTTCAATATCCCTTTGGCTATTCGAGGTCTTTTCTTGTTCCATATAAATTTTAGAATTATTTGTTCCATTTCTCTGAAAAAGATGGATGGTACTTTGATAGGAATTGCATTAAATGTGTAGATTGCTTTAGGTAGCATAGACATTTTCACAATATTTATTCTTCCAATCCAGGAGCATGGAACATTTTTCCATTTCTTTGTGTCTTCCTCAATTTCTTTCATGAGTACTTTATAGTTTTCTGAGTATAGATTCTGTGCCTCTTTGGTTAGGTTTATTCCTAGATATCTTATGGTTTTGGGTGCAATTGTAAATGGGATTGACTCCTTAATTTCTCTTTCTTCTGTCTTGCTGTTGGTGTAGAGAAATGCAACTGATTTCTGTGCATTGATTTTATATCCTGACACTTTACTCAATTCCTGTATAAGTTCTAGCAGTTTTGGAGTGGAGTCTTTTGGGTTTTCCACATCTAGTATCATATGTTTTGGCATACAAAGATTAAGTCTATCATGTAATCATAAGAATTTCAATTTTAAATGCCAGCATCTCTTCCATAAACTAATTTTGATTTTAAATGTCAGTATCTCTTCCATAAACTACAGGTAATTAATTCATTAACCATTTTTTCATTTCTTCTTTCAATTTTTATTTTCTTCTTTTAAGAAATATTTATTAAGCACTCAAATATCAAACATGTATAGTGGATACAAGTATGAAGATAAAAGCAAATTCTCTTCACACATTCAAATTACATTCTAGTGGAAAATAAAGAAACACAAATGTAAGTTAATTATAGTCATGTAAAAAGAATAAAACAGGGTAAGGAGTTTGAATATGGAAGGGGTTAATTCATCAATCAATTAAAGAAAGCATCTCAGACAGAACATCTCATCAGAGACCCACATCAAAAGAACAAATGAGTTCTGGAGAAAATGGCAAAGTGAGCACCTCATGCAAAATGAAGAGCAACACTGAAAGCATCAGAGACAAAGATATGTTTATTGTTTTGAAGAAATAATAAAATGTTAGTATGATAAATTGTGATAAGGAAGAGAGAAATTGGAATACAGTAAAAATGGAATCAGAAGGGGCATCTGGGTAGCTCAGTTGGTTCTGTGTCTGCCTTGGGCTCAGGTCATGATCCCAAGATCTTGGAATGGAGCCCCATGTCAAGTTCCCAGCTCAGCAGAGTCTGCCTCTCCCTCTCCCACCCAGCTCCTGCTTGCTCACTCTCTCTCTCTCTCAAATAAATAAATTTTTAAAAAATAGAATCACTATGGAGTATTATGCCTCCATCAGAAAGGATGAATACCCAACTTTTGTAGCAACATGGACAGGACTAGAAGAGATTATGCTGAGTGAAATAAGCCAAGCAGAGAGAGTCAACTATCATATGGTTTCACTTATTTGTGGAGCATAACAAATAGCATGGAGGACATGGGGAGATAGAGAGGAGAAGGGAGTTGGGGGAAATTGGAAGGGGAGGTGAACCATGAGAGACTATGGACTCTGAAAAACAATTTGAGGGTTTTGAAGGGGTGGGGGGGTGGGAGGTCGGGGTACCAGGTGGTGGGTATTATAGAGGGCATGGATTGCATGGAGCACTGGGTGTGGTGCAAAAATAATGAATACTGTTGTGCTGAAAATAAAAAATAAATTAAAAAAAAATGGAAACAGCAAGTGATAAAGGAATTCCAAAAATGGACTACAGGCTTTGGATGTCATGGTATGACAGAATTATTTTAAGACTCAAAATCCAGATTTGTACATAGATATCAAATAATCTGCATAATAAGACTTTAAGGGTCAATAAAGATACTTTGGTCTATTTTAATGAGGCAACACATATTCCTTTCTTTTTTCCCTCCAAAGAGAGAAAGTGCACAAAGAAGAGATGAGTTTATAAAAGGTACAAGATATGCCACTTCTTATTTTTAAGATAAAAATATTTATTTATTTATTTTTAAGATTTTATCTATTTTTTGACAGAGATCACAAGTAGGCAGAGAGGGAGGCAGAGAGAGGGGGGAAGCAGGCTCCCTGTTGAGCAAAGAGCCCAGTGTGGGGCTCAATCCCAGTACCCTGGGATCATGAGCTGAGCTGAAGGCAGAGGCTCCAACTCACTGAGCCACCCAGGTGTCCCATTTATTTTTAATTTTAGATAATGGCAGTGAAAAAAAAATATATCTCTTGCTGTGTATCCCTTCTATGTGAAACACTAGAATAGCAATCCTAACAAGCATGATCTCTATCTTTTGCACTTTTATTCTGAATATAAGGACTAAAAAATAATATTAAAATAGAACCTTGTTAAGGTTTTTACATCCTTGTTACTAATAGCTTAATGAAAATTTATTACATTTTAATTAGAACTTTCAATAGGTAATTGGTTCCTCATGAAATAATTTTCACTTTCCCCCTGGCTAATTAGCCAAGCTAAAATCCATCTTCTACCCTATGATATTTCAAATATGGTATAAATGATGGAAATGGAAGCATTTAAAGTTATTGTCAATTCTGTTGTAGTTATACTAGGAAGAATTGCATAAATTTATTATTAATTCTAGACAATAACATTATTTTAATCTCTGCAGTTTTATGGTTTGCTGATATGCTTAATTGCACAGAGGTTGGCCAGCAGTATAAATTAAAACAGCCATGGTTTTCAGTCGAGATAGCCATGTTAATAAAATTACAAGCTTCTAAAGTATCTTATCAGATTATAGTAATTTAAGCTGTTTTTCCATTTACTTGATCATTTCAAAATTTATTACTTTGAACTTTAAAAAGTAATATGTAAAAAAGCTCTCACTTAACCTTAAATGAAAGTAACCAATGCCCATTCAGAAACTGTTTTTGATGAGCAGCATTGAAGACAACTCATTCAGAAAGTAGAGGTAGCATTCACTAATGACCTACCTCACTAAAGTTAAAATAGCAGCATAACAATCTATCAGATTCCAAATGATAATATCATCAATCTGAAAATGAAAATGGTGATATGAGATACAAGTAAATTACAAATGGCAGATAGGGATAATATATCTAATCATTGTTGCATATCCTAAATTACTTACTTTGTCAAGGTATAGAATGTGCTACACAGAAAAAAAATTTTCCATCAAAGTATATTAAACCAATTGTTTTAGGTTTCCTCTGCACACACCAATTCCAAATGCTATAATTAAACTCCCAAATTTGTAGAATCCCAACAGTTTTTACAACATATACAATACAAGCAAGACAAAATAGAACAAGCCTAGAGTATAAAACTTGCACCAATTACCATATTTTAAAAAACCTAAATCAAAGTCAACTCCTGGTGTAAATGATTGCAAACAGAAATTAAGCTCAATAATTTAAAATGCCATCAAATGAAGTTCATACTCCTGAAACAGAATGAGAATCTCTCTTTCCTTCTTTCTCTCTCTCACACACACACATTTTTCACACCAGCTATGAAAGAGTTGTGATTTAATCTTCTATTTTTATAAAACAAATTGTGTGCCTAAAATAACAATTAGAAAGATAAAAAAATTGATCTACTTAAAAAACAAATTACAGCAAAGGCTTAATTTTCTTAGTATATAAAGATTCCCAAAATTAACAGAACACCAAAATCCAAAGAGAAAAATGGTCAGAGGAGAAGGAAAAACAGCTATCAGAAAAGGAAAAATAATAATAAATATTTAAATGAATAATGAAACAAACAAGCAAATCTTAAATATATGAAAAATCTTGGAGTAAGAATCAATGTTTTTTGTGGTTTTTTTCTTCCCTGTCCCAGGGTCTCTCTGTTAACATGATAGTCTCTTAAATTCTTCTTCCAGTTTTCCAGTATTGATATATTATCTTTCTCTCCAATATGGGGCTTTAATAGAATCTGGTTTTATCAAGCAAATACACTAGCCAGTTAATTCATTCTCTCCAATTGTTTCAGGCTCCACCTTGGATACCAAATCTTTCTGTCATAAGCACATGCCATTTCTCATAAGGTACTTTGCCAACTTCTTACACAATCTTTAATTACTGTTACACTAGAGTGCCAGATTTACACGTATCCACTCATCTAAGAACATGCTACTCTTGCTGTATCCTAACATTCTCCTCCACTTAGCTTGGTAAGGGAGAGGAGAGAATTCCAGAAACAGAATATCTGGGAAAGGAATTTCCGAGTTAATGATACCTACCCATTTTACTCTCCCCCTTTTCTTGAAAGAAGCCATCCTGGGAACCCCATATTCAGGTCTGCTCCTTGGGAGAGAGTTTCTGTGGGAGGGGGCTCTGACCGGTCTACAACCGGAAAATAATGAGCTTCATTCTGGGCTTCGGCATAAGGACACAGACTCCCTGCATTTATGTTTGTTCATACTTCAATATAAACATTTCCAATGGTATTTGCTGGAGCTGCTGGTCTAGTTTATTAAATGGTTCAAGAAAAATCTGACTGTGCTCTCCTCCCCAAAATTTAATACACACAAATTCTTCTCAAAAGCAAGCATATCCTAAGATAGGCAGTTTTAAAATCAAGACATTCTCATTGTAATCCACAATACTGTTGTGATTGTTCTTTGGTCCTAAATTCTCACTCTTGCTTATTTTACACACATTAAAATGAAATTTTCTATAAGAATTATTTCACCTGTGTAACTTTAATGCACAATTTTAGCCAGTGAAACATGTTTCTCAAGGACGTAAAAATTTTCATATACTTTGTCTTTTAAGGTGCTTTTTCCTTTCAATTTGTCAAAACAGACTATTAGTGTTAACCAAATTATATCATATTTAAATTAATTCAGACAGCTTAATACATGAATATATTCATATGCAAAGCACATAATAGTCAAATCAAATAGAGAAGTTAACATATGAAGTTTTATAGAAAGGAAATCACAGGGAGTGCAATTTAACCTAATTGAGACTGATTTTAAATCACTTTTATTTTAAAGGTGTATTTAATCTTTCAAGAATAACTTTTGTCTGTATGAAGTTCAGGGCATTTTGAATATTTTTTCCATTTTCTTCTTTTTTTTGTCTTTTCCTTTTCTTGTTATTTTAATCTACTAAGTGGATGAATTTCTGTCTGGCAAGATTTCATTATCTTCTGCTTTGATTAGAAATCATTACAATGTGTAGTGTATTCTTTACCTCCTTTGAAAGGACTTCAGTCTCTGTTGGTTTAATAAATATGCTAATATATGTGACAAGAGTAAAACTCTAAGTAAGGAGATTAGAGTAAGTTCCATTGTGGAGAAACCATGTTATTTTACTTTTTTTAAGCATACATTAGAAATTCTTAAAGTGAAAGGATGTCTAGAACTTTTGAATAGTCCTTAAGAGTCAATAGCAGCCATTTTATTGCATTTAACAATATTTAACAATTTTTATTGAGTGGCTAGTATGGAAAAATTCTAAGACAACCACTGAGGGTATGTCAAACAAAGCACATACCCTCATGATGCTAGTGCCCAAAAACTAAACAATTACAACTGAGGATTATAACTATTCTGATGGTCAGTAGTATGGGGCAGCTTGAAGGGGATTTGAACTATGTATTTACAGAATTTAAACTTTGAGAAAATGATATCTAAGGTAATTCCTTAAGATAAATGTGATTCATGAAGGTAATGTATGTGAATATTGGGCCCAAAGAAAAGAAATAACTAAATCATAGTTTTCTCTAGAGTATTTATAATCCAATTTTATTGACAATCACTGTTTATTTTCTGTGATTTTCTTATTCATAAATTCTGTTTACTTTTCTTTTTTTATTTTTATTTTGCCTATTCCATAATAATTTACTGATGCTATTTATTGCAAAAAGTTATTGGTTCAGAGCAAGAATCTGGACTCCTGAAACTTAAATGCATCAAATCTCAACTCTGCAATGTACAATCACTGTGACCTTGGGCATGTTCTTGATGCTTCAGTTTCCTCACCCCTAAAATAAGATAACCATGTCAATCACAGAGGGGAAATGTGATGATAAAAAGAGCTAATGTATAGAATGCATAGAAAAAATTATACAAGGTAAGAACTTTATAATTGTTCACTATTGTATCATTATGAATTACATAACTGATGTTAGTGCAAATCTCTAACAGCTATCTGAAAGCTATCAAGAATTCATTGTATATTTCAATAGCTCCTCCATTGTGTATCTCATTTTCCCAAGTTGAAACTCTGTATTTCTAATTACCTTTTCCATTAGCTTGCAGACATGTGACTTAGGTTCTGCCAGTTTGATGCAGCTGCATGAGACTCTGGTTCATAAGTAAGTCACATCAAGAAACAAGCCAAGAATAATAGGGCACCAAAGTTACTATAGCACACAGGAGGAAAGGCAGTGAATTTATGGGGTTGGCAATAATGGTGGCCTTTGCTTTTCTAGGGATATGTCTAGAGGCATTCTGAATGGTACAGTGTTTGACATACTGTTATATGCCATCCTACAAAACAGCCGCTAACAAAACTAGGCTGTCGCAAACCCCTGATAATAGAATTGTTTACTTTTATATCAAGAGGTTTGAGAAAGCACCAAAATCTGTACGTGACATATTTCCAGGCTGACTTCAATGGGTTCATGCTGTAAGAGCTAAAGTTTTTGTGAACATGTCTAAAATGAAAAAAACTCATCGGTAGGGCCTATGGTACTTCCATGTGTGCTTAATTTGCCCCTGACCAGAACAAGTGTGTTTTTCCTCACTGAGGAGCAGAAAATTGTGAAAGTGGTAAAGGCACAGCACAGAGTTTAAAAGCTAAGTAATAAAATGAAGCTTATTTTGAGTAATAAAACAATTTGAAAGCTAAAGGTAAAATAAATAATTATGATGGCTCTTTCCATATAGCAACTGAAGCAGTAGGATCAGCAATATTAGTTAGTTAACCACCTAGTTCTTTGGTGTGGTCTGAGAGTTGTTGCTGGGACCTTATTAATATTTCTTAATAAACACTTCCTGCCTAAACCTGTGGGAATGTAGTCCATTGACTCAGTGGGGAGAAAGACCAACATAATAATTGACTTCAGGCATGATGATTCAGGCATATAGCACTCAAAGAAAAAAAAAAAAAAGGAAATTCGAAATTGGTCATCTTATCTGATTGAGTTTGAGATTAGAAAAGAAAAAAAAAATGCCATCAGAGAGGGGTTGTTGGATGCTGGTATTCCACAGCTTAATGACAAACATTGACTTAGCTTATCACTGTGGTCACCTAGAATAAAGTGTGTTTTTAAAGATTTTTATTTATATATTTGACAGAGAGAGTGAGAGAGAGAACAAGCACAAGTAGGCAGAGTATCAGACAGAAGGAGAAGGAGAAGCAGGCTCTCTGCCAAGCATGGAGTCTGATACGGGGCTGGATCCCAGGACCCTGGGATCTAAATCTGAGCTGAAGTCAGCTACTTAACTGACTGAGCCAGCCAGGTGCCGTATAATGTGTTTGGAAAAGTAAGTTTTTTCAAGTGCTCAACATCATTAAGAATCAGGGAAATGCAAATCAAAATCACAGTGAGATACCATCTCACACCAGTCAGAATGGCTAAAATTAACAAGTCAGGAAATGACAGATGTTGGCAAGGATGCGGAGAAAGGGGAACCCTCCTACACTGTTGGTGGGAATGCAAGCTGGTTCAGCCTCTCTGGAAAACAGTATGGAGTTTCCCTAAAAAGTTGAAAATAGAAACTACCCTACGACCTAGCAAGGTATTTACCCTAGGTATTTACCTAAAGATATAAATGTAGTGATCTGAAGGGGCACGTGCACCACAATGTTTACAGCAGCAATGTCCACAATAGACAAACTATGGAAATCACCTAGATGTCCATCAACAGATGAATGGATAAAGATGTGTGTGTGTATATTTATACACAGACATACCCACACGATGCAATACTACGCAGCCATCAAAAAAGTCTTGCAGTTTGCAATGATGTCAATGGAACTAGAGGGTATTATGCTAAGTGAAATAAGTCAATCAGAAAAAACAATTATCATATGACCTTTCTGATATGAGGAATTTGAGAGGCAGGGTGGGGGGTCATGGTGGGTAGGGAGGGAAAAAAATGAAAGAAGATGGGATCGGGAGGGAGACAAACCATAAGAGACTCTTAATCTCATGACACAAACTGAGGGCTGCTGGGGGGTGGGAAGGGTAGGGATAGGGTGGCTGGGTTATGGACACTGGGGAGGGTAGGTGCTATGGTGAGTGTTGTGAATTGTATAGTCCTGATGATTCACAGACCTGTACCCCTGTGGCAAATAATACATTATGTGTTAATTTTAAAAAGTAAGTTTTTCCTTGCACAGTGAACGAAACCATCAACAAATTAAAAAGGCTATCAACGGAATGGAAAAAGATATGCAAATGATATAGCTGCTAAGGGTTAATATCTGAAATATATAAAGAAGTTACACAGTTCAATACCAAATAATCCAATAAAAAATAGGCAGAGGACCAGAATACACATTTTCCCAAAGATGACATATAGATGGCCAACAGACACATGGACAGATGTTCTACACCACTCATTATCAGGGAAATGCAAATTAAAACCACAATGAGATATTAACCCACACCTGTCAGAATGGCTAAAATGAAAAAGACAAGAAATACCAAGTTTTAGTGAAGACATGGAGAAAAAGGAACCCTCATGTATTGTTGTTTGGAATGCAAAGTGGTGCACCCACTACAGAAAACAATACAGAGATAACTCAAAAAGTTAAAAATAAAATACTATATGATCCAATAATTCCTCTACTGGATATTTACCCAAAGAAAATGAAAGCAGTAATTTGAAAAGATATATGCCTCTATGTTGATTGCAGCATTATCTACAATAGCTGGGATATGGAAGCTACCTAGGTGTCCATTGATGGATAAATGAGTACCACATGTGATGAAATATTACTAAGCCATAGAGAGTAATGAACTCTTGACATAAGCAACAACACAGATGGAACCCAGAGTGTATGATGCTAAATTAAATAAGTCAGTCAAAAAAAGGCACATACCATATGAATTCATTTATATATGGAATTTAAGAAACAAAACAAATACTGGCTCTGTCCGTAGAGCATGTGACTCTTGATCTCAGAGTTGTGAGGTTGAGCCCAATGCTGGGTATAGAGATTACTTAAAAATAAAGTCTTTGGGGCGCCTGGGTGGCTCAGTGGGTTAAGCCGCTGCCTTCGGCTCAGGTCATGATCTCAGGGTCCTGGGATCGAGTCCCGCATCGGGCTCTCTGCTCGGCAGGGAGCCTGCTTCCCTCTCTCTCTCTCTCTCTGCCTGCCTCTCCATCTACTTGTGATTTCTCTCTGTCAAATAAATAAATAAAAAATCTTAAAAAAAAAATAAAGTCTTTAAGGAAAAATAATGAACAAGATAAAAGAAACAAAGACAAATACAGGGAACAAACTGGTGGTTGACAGAGGGGAAACAGGTGGAGAGATGAATAATATGGATAAAGAATAAGAGTACAGTTATTGTGATGAGCACCAGGAATTGTATGGAATTGTTGAATTGCTATATTGTACACTTAAAATTAATATAATATTTTATGTTCATTATACTTCAATTAAAAAAACTAAAAGAGTGGTTTCTGGGTGCTATTCCAAAAAATGGTAAGCCTGAAAGAGTTCAGGGATTACTATTTACACCATTTTAATGTGTATCAAAAATACCAAGACTCTCATATGTAGGCAGTTTCTAGCACTGCTGGAGAATTTAAAAAATAATTTAATAGCTCAAAGTTTGAAATTCTTACTTCAACCATTATCAGATAACCAAAAGATTCATATGATATGCTCTTAAAATGTTTTCTGTTATTTAACAACAGGGCTGTTTAGCAACACAGAAACTGAAGCTATTATTACTAAATTTCACTATAGGCAGAATCCACAGTGTTAGGCTTCCTTCTTCATGCATTTACTCATCCAACAGGTATTTGTAGCCAACCATGTGAAAGACACTAACACAGGTGTTGCATTATAGGAACCAGAAATAAAATCTCTACCTTCAAGGATCTCACATTCTATTTAGAGAAAAAGAAAATAAACAGATATAAAATAGAAGCTGTCAACTGAAAAAAAAAAAAAAAAGAAGAAGAAGCTGGTCTAAAGAAACTGGAAAGTGATGGGATGTTATTTTGTAGAAAATGACTAGGGAATGCCCTGCGATAGTCTGGGCTCTTCAAAAGCGGTCATCAGATGGGTCAGATGAGCAAGTGATTTATTGAGGAAAATGCCTGGATCAAGGAGCAGAGCCAAAGAAGGTAGACTGAGAACACAACCACTTTATAATAGAAAGGAAGAAAACTGGGTGCTGGGTGGCTCAGTTGATAGCGTTTACCATCAGCTCAGGTCATGATCCCAGGGTCCTGGGATCAAGCCTTGCATTGTACCCCCTGCTCAGCGAGAAGCCTGCTTCTCCCTCTCCCATTCCCCCTGCTTGTGTTCTTTCTCTCACTGTGTATATATCAAATAAATAAATAAAATCTTAACAAAAAAAAAAAAAAAGGAAGCAAGAAAACTGAATATGTAGGATCTCAGACTTCACTGGAGTTTTAAACAAAATTTGACAAGGCAGTTTCCAAGCCACAGTCACCAATTTCAAGGAGTTTCTCATTGTACAGGAATGGACTAGCCTTAGTTTCTCCCATTATAGGCATTTATTAACTCAGAGGAATCCTTAGGAAGCACAGTTTTGATTCAACATGATAGTGGACCTGGTTGGGAGCATCAGTCTTGCTTCCAAGGGTACAAAAGCTCAGCACCATTTTTTTGTGTCTACCACATCCCTCTAATAAGAAGGTATTAGCAAAGAGAACCTGGAGTAAGTTAGTCATCAACTAACAAAAAATGACTTCTGTGATAGTTTGGGTATTACTTTGTGTTTTAACTTAAGTATTTATTAGTTTAATTATCATTCATTCTTTCATATACTATTTATAGAACTAATTTGACAAATAGGTCAGTAAAAGACTAGCCCAGAAATTTTAATGTTTTAGCTCTTTTTTTTTTTAAGATTTTATTTATTTATTTTACAGAGAGAGAGATCATAAATAGGCAGAGAGAGAGAGGGAAGTGGGTTCCCCGCTGAGCAGAGAGCCCGACACGGGGCTCGATCCCAGGACCTTGAGATCATGACCCAAGCCGAAGGCAGAGGCCTTAACCCACTGAGCCACCCTTAAACCACTTAACCCACTAGTCCAGAAATTTTAAAAACTCAACTTTATTGTTGCTGCGCTTCTACTGGCATAAGGAAATACCAAACATTTTCTTCCTAATGTTGTCTCACCTCCTTTGACATACACTCTATTTGCCAATGCATTCAAAGTATTCCTACAAAACTTCAAAAGTAAAGAAAATTTAAATCCTATTTTTTCTCAAAAAAAATTTGTTTTAGATGAAAGTAAATACTTTCAGTAATATAAATACCATAGTTGCTTGTCTGTGGCTATGCTTTTAGAGAAGATAAATTTATTTTTTAAAAAATCTGTGGATTTTCTCTACCCAATAACAAATGAAACATATGACCATATTTTTCCATGTAGAATAAAGCCTTTTGAATATTTTGGACAAATTTTTACTTTATTTGTTATCTAATATCAGTTATATTCTATCAGTATGATAGAAACACAGAATTGCAACCTTGCTCTATAAATACTGTCATTTCTTTCTATAGTTGAGAGATCACTAAAATGAGTGAACTTGAACTTTTCTCAGTATTTTTATAACCTAACGGTCCCCAAACTCTTCTGTTAATTCTTGCTTCCTAGCTCTTTGAAACTGAAATTTTGGCTGCATGTGGAACATATTAAGGAAGTTATTAATAAGAACAATCAGACCAGGGGTCCCTGGGTGGCTCTATTGGTTGACTCTTGGCTTGAGCTCAGATCATGATCTCAGGGTCCAGAGATGGAGACCTGCAGCAGGCTCACTTCTCAATGGGGAGTCTGCTTGAGATTCTCTCCTCTCTCTCTCTCCCCCTTTGTCCACCCCCTCCTCACATAGTCATGCTTTCTCTCCCCCCTTTCTATCGAATAAATTAACTTCTAAAAAAATCAGACCAAAAAATATTTTTCTCTTCTTTTAATACCTAATGCCTTTTGGGGACCTCATTCCTTTGTTTAAAGATAAAATAAAGTGGAACTATTTGTTTCCCCATCTTTTCCTAACTAGAGAAACTGGCATGTGGTCAAACTAGGTAGATTATTGCATTAAAGCAAATGTTTTTATCTCAAAAAAAAGGCAATGATAAAATTTTAACTAATAATAAAATAAAACCATTTAGTTATCAAAGCAAGCTTTCTTAAAACACACACACATACACACACACACACACACACACACAAACACGTACCTGAATATCCCTTAGGCATAACTATTGACTGGTTCTCTCTATACACAGTTTTACTCTGATAATCTCAGGATTGTCAGTGATAACAGATCTGTGCTCTAACAAAATTATAGTTGATACTTAGTGTTCTCCATCAACAGTAAATGAACTAGAAAGATAAATCCAAAGAGGCATAAAACACTTTGCTTTCAACACAAAGAAAATCAATACTAATCTGATCTAGTCAAGAAGTAAAAGCACATGTTATTTATCATTCAACTCTCTTTTCAAATTACCCTTCCCAGACATAAGGTTTTTGACACTGTCATTTGATGATTATGTTCAGTTAGATGAAAGAAGAATGACACACTGGACAGGTTCATTCCCAAACTAGTGATTTTTTTAAATGGACTATATTTTAAAGAAAGTTCAACTTAATAAAAAAGAGTCTCCAAGAATATCCACCACACATAATATCAGTAACAGTCCTCCTCTCCAGATTATTGATCTGGATGTATATTATTGATGTAAACATTGACTAAACAACTACTGTATGCTAACATGATTATAGGTGCCAGGATTACAGCAGTGAATTAAGCAGATAATTCCAAGTTCATGCAGAGCTTATATCTTGATGTTTTTTGGTCCTGACCTTTTAAGGTCACTTAAATCCCACTTGGTCATGTTGCCCCATTCTTGAATCCCTCTTTCTTACTGCTAAAAATGCCATATTAGTGTTCATAGATTCTTATTCTGGAGTTTTGAACATTCTGAAAACACATTAATCAGTTTCACCAAAAAGCCCTAGATTTCAAATTACATTTAGTTTGCAATGCTGATGAAGCTTCTTTTACTTATTTTTAGTTGACTGTGTATTGTATTCCAATAAACTGTTAATGTAAACATTTCCAGGCTTCTCTAATTCCCATCCTTATACAATCCCATCTTCATCAAAAGATGATATATCCGGCTCAGAAAAAAGACTAGAAATTGGGAAGACAAGTTGTTTGTGCCTTCTTCAATTTCTTTCAGCAAAGTCTTAGTTTTCATTTGCACAGATCCTTTACTTCCTTGGTTAAATTTATTCCTAAGTATTTTATTGTTTTTGTTGCTATTATGATTGGGAAAGTTTATTTATTCCTTCTTTTGGTGCTTCATAATTAATGTAAGGGGATGCTACTGATTTCTGTGGATTGGTTTTATAAGCTACCATATTGATTCATTCCAATGGTTTTTTTTAATGACTCTGGGACTTTTCTATATATAAGATTATGTTGTCAGCAAATAATAAGAGATATTTTTTTCTTCCTGATTTGGATGCCTTTTATTTCTTTGTCTTGCCTGATTCCTCTAGCTGGGATTCCAATAGTATATTGAAATAAAGTGGTGAGATTGGGCAAATTTGTCTTGTTCCTGACCTCAGAGGAAATCTTTTCTCAGTGTTTCTCCTTCAAGTAGGATTTTAGCTGTAGGTTTACCATATATCCTCTTTATTATTTTGAGATATATTCACTCTATATAGGAGCCTTTATTATGAAAGCATGTTTCATGTTGTCAAATGTTTTTTTTTTCTGCACCTTTTGAGATTATTATGTGATTTTTATTTTCTTGTTTTATTGATGTGATGAGTTACATTTATTGATTTGTATGTGCTGAATCATCTTTGCATCCCAGAGATAAATTCCACTTGGTCATGTTGTATAATACTTTCAATGTGTTCTTGAATCCAGTTTGTTACTATTTTGTTAAAAGTTTTTGTTTTATTTATTAAGAATACTGATCTATAGTTTCCTTATGTTATCCTTATCTGGTTTTAATATCAAGGTAATGTTGGCTTTGTATAATGAGTTTAGAAGTGGTACCTCTTCTGTGATGTTTTTTGAGAGTTTGAGTAGCATTGGCATTGATTCTCTTCAAATATTTCATAGAATTCACCAGTGGGATCATCTTACTGTATAGTTTTCTGTGTTAAGAGCTTTTTCATTGCTGACAATCTCTTGACTGATTACTGGTCTGGTTTGCTCAGATTTTTTATTTCTTTCTGATTCATTCTTGGCCAGTTGTATGTTTCTAGAAATGTATCCATTTCTTTTAGGTTACATAATTTGTTGGCATGTAACTTTTCATAGTGGTCTCTTATAATTCTCTGTACTTCTGTAGTATCCATTGCAATGTCTCCTCTTTTATCTTTCATTTTATGCATATGACTTGTCAATTTGTCTGTCTTTTCAAAGAAACATTTTCTGTTTTTGTTTTTATCCAGACTTTTGTTTTTGTGATCCATATTTATTTCTGTTCTGATTTTTATTGTTTTCTTCCTTCTAACTTTAGACTTAATCTTCCCTTCCTTTTCTAGTTTCTTGAAATGTAAAGTTAGGTTGCTTATTTGAGATCGTTTTAATTTCCTAAAATATGTTCTTCTTGTATCCTAATATCTGTTCTTCTTTTTCTAGTTCCTTGAAATGTGAAGTTAGGTGCTTATTTGAGATCTTTTTAAATTTCCCAATATGATATAAACTTTCTTCTCATAACTGCTCTTCCTGTGTCTCCCAAATTTGGCATGTTGTATTTTCATTTTCAGTTGTTTCAAGATGCTTTATTTACCTGTTGATTTCTTCTTTGATCTGTTTGATGTCTTTTTTGATCCACTGATCAAGTGTTTTGTTTATCTTCCACATATTTGCAAATCTATTAACTTTCCTCTTGTTGATTTTTAATTTTATTCCACTGTGGTCAAAGAAGATAGTTGGTATGATTTCAGTCTTCTTAAATTTGCTATGATTAGTTTTGTGGCCTATTAAATGATCTATCCTGGAGAATGTTGTATGTGCATTTGAGAAGGATGTGTATTCATTTGGTTGCTGGTGGATGGAATTTACGCATATATGTTCCTGTTTAGTTCACTTTTCAAAAGTGTGGTTCAATTCCAACATTTCCTTGTTGATTTTCTGTCTGGAAACTCTGTTGCTCATAGTGGAGTGCTGAAGTCCCCTATTATTATTGTTATTTCCCCTATTTCTCCCTTAAGATCTATTAATGTTTGCTCAAAATGTTTTAGTGTTCAGATGTTGGGAACACATATATTTATGACTGATCTATCCTCTTGGTGTATTGACCCCTTTATCATTATATAATGACCCTCTTTGTTTCTTGCTGCCATTTTTGACTTGAAATCTATTTTGTCTAAGTATAGCTATACCTGCTTTCCTTTGATTACCAAGTGCTTGGAGTATATTCCACACGTTTAAGTCCATGTTTTTCTTTGGAGTTGAGTCTTCTGAAGGCAGTATGTAATTAGGCCTGTTTATCAATCTATACAGCTACTCAATGCTTTTTTGGTTAATGAATTCAGCTCATTGATATTTAGGATGATAATTGGTATATGAGGACTTACTGTTGACATTTTTCTTTTGTTTTCTGGTTGTCTTGTATATTCCTTTGTTTCTTTTTCTTTTTGTCCCTGTTTATCGTTTTAGATTGGTGGTTTTCTATGATGATTTGTTCAGTTTCCTCTTTCTTGTGCTTTGTGCTTTGCTCTAGATTTTTTGTTTTGTGGTTATCATGGCGTTAGTATAAAATGTTTCATAGATCAAATAGTCCCTTTTTTGCTGGTTGAAACTTATCTTTATTTGCCTATATAGGTCTCATCATTTTCTTCCTCCCCTTATATATTTCTGTTGTCACAAATTATCCTTTTTAATTCTGTGAGTTTCTTAGCAAACTGGAGTAGCCATAGATATTCTTAATGCTTTTTCCCCCTTTAACCTTTCTGTTGTAATTGTTTAACACCCTGTTCTGAAGGAGCTGCAGTTTTCTGGTTCTGTTTGTCTATCACCTTACTCAAAGTCTTGTGTCATTTCAGCCTTTTTTTTTTTTTTCAGGTAGAAGAATTCCTTTCAACATTTCTTTTGTTTCCTTTTTTTGTTTTGTTTTGCTTTTGCTTTTTTCAGATAGAAGAGCTCCTTTCAACATTTCTAAGGTCTAGTAGTGGTGAACTACCTCAGCTTTTGTTTGTCTAAGAAAAGTTTAATTTCTTGTTCATATCTGAAGAATAACTTTGCTTGATAGAGTATTCTTTGTTGCCAACTCTTATCTTTCTGTACTTTGGATACATCATTCTACTCTCTTCTTCCAGCCTACAGAGCTTTTGCTGAGAAATCTGCTGATAGTCTAATGGGAATTTCTTGGTAGGTTACTATCTTTCCTTTTTCTTTTTCTTTTCTTTCTTTCTTTTTTTTTTTTTTTCCTTAATCCTGGCTGCCTTTAGGATTCTTTCTTTATCATTGACTTTTGACAACTTTATTATAATGTGTCTTGGAGAGGGTCTTTACACTGAGATAGTAAGTGATCTATTAGCTTCATGGACTTGTATGTCTAGTTCTTTCCCACATTTCTGAAGTTCTCAGTTTTTATTCCCTTAATAACCTCCCCAACCCCTTCTCCTTCTGGTATACCCATTATTTGTATGTAGGTTCTCATAATGGAGTCTGATTGCTCTTGTAGGATTTCTTCACTTTTAAAAATCTTAGTTCTCTCTCCCTTTCCACTTGGATCATTTCTAGATTTCTATCCTACAGTTCATTTTTTCCCCCTTCCATGTGATCTGCTCTATATTCCCAATGCTTTCTAATGTGCTATTCATCAGAGTTCTTCAGCTCCAAAATTCCTATTTGGTTCTTTTTCATAATTTCAATCTCTTTGGTAAAGTAATCCTTCTTTACATTTATGTTATTCCGGAATTGTCCTGCAGCTCCTTGAATTTCTTTATAAAAACTATTTTGAATTCTCATATCTCAACCTTCTCTGATTTGAGTTTTGTTGCTGGAGAATTGTTATTTCAATTTTGTGATAGATATTACCACAATTTTTCATGGTGTTTGATGATGTACCTCTGAGAGTGCAGTTGAAACAGTAAACACCTTTTTATTTTTTTAAGGTAAAGGTCCGTTTGACTTCAACAGTTCAAGAGGGTCGGAATTAGGAGCCTTTCTTTTGTTTTCCAGCAGGTGATGCTATAGCACAAGTTTTTGGTTTCTCTTACCTGCGTTGACCAGAGGTTCTGTTTGGGAGTGGTCTCTTTCTGTCCTCCACCCCTCTGCCAGAGGGCTTACTGGTTGTCCTTTGTGTCTTTGGGGTTACAGGTGCTGCTGCCACTTCTACCCTGGTTCTTGTGCTGTTCCTTCAATTCAACCACATCTACAAGGTGCAATCCACCTATCTGCAGAAACACAGATGTATGAATCTCCGCCTAGTATATTATAGAGGAAATTTTGTAGGTTATGAATGTTTCATTGGTTACAAATTTAAAAGGAGAGACCAAAGGAAGGACTCATGCTGTCATGTTGCTGATATCACTCCTCATTCTTCCTTCTTAATCAATTGGTTTATTTGGTTTTTCAGTAAAACACTCTAGGAAAGTGGTCTATTAAAAGTGGAAACTACCTTGAGCTGGAAGAAGACTAGCTCAAATTCTTTGTAAAGTTGTTAAGCATCTATGAATCTGTTTTTTGATTTTCAATATATATGATCTCTATTCTAACAAAATCTTTTTTTTTTTTTTTAAGATTTTATTTATTAATTTGACAGAGAGAAATCACAAGTAGACGGAGAGGCAGCCAGAGAGAAAGAGAGAGGGAAGCAGGCTCTCCGCTGAGCAGAGAGCCCGATGCGGGACTCGATCCCAGGACTCTGAGATCATGACCTGAGCCGAAGGCAGCGGCTTAACCCACTGAGCCACCCAGGCGCCCCTAACAAAATCTTTTTATGAAGATTGAATTGATTTAGACATACACACACACACACACGAATACATTCTGTAAAAGGCCATAGGACATTAGGGAGGTACTTATGTTTTAGGAAAAAAGGTTTTTATTTTAAACTATGGACTTGCTTTTGTTCTGTGTTCTCTCTACAATTTCATCTGCTAAATTCTAAATTATTTTGACTTATTTAATCACATTAAATTGATTATTCACACTTGAGAAAGAATCTGATATAATTTTTAAGGCTCTCTTTAGGAAATTATAATTAAGAAAAGGGTAATTTTTGACTATAGAATTATGATTAAAATTCACATAAGGAAATTATCTTGACATAATCTTCTGGGAGCTAAGAAGGCAAGATAATACTAAAAAAGGAGTTAATTTAGTAAAGGCAGTGATAAGCATGGCAACCAAAAACTCAAGAAAATATTTGCAGATAAACTTCAATCTGCCTTTGAATAGTCAACTGTTTTGTGCATTTTTCTATGTGAAGCAGGGAGGCTAAAAATAAATAAATTTGAATTAGCAATTTTGCCTAAATTGATGTAGAAGACTTTTAGTCATCACTACTTTACCTTTTAGCTAAATAAACCAGTGCTATTTATTTTCAAAGATATAATCTAGAAAAACAATCTAAAGGATTAATTGTCCTCACTGAAACACCAGATAGGAAAACAGCCCTGATTAATTGGAAGTGACATCATTGTTGAAGCACTTTATGTCATCTTTATTCCACTTTGAGTGTATATCCATAACCTAAGACCTAAGGTTAGTCTTTGGTGAAATGATTTCTTTTTTTTTTGTTTGTTTGTTTGTTTTTGTTTTTGTTTTTTTTTTTAAAGATTCTATTTATCAGAGAGAGAGAGGGGGAGAGAGCAAGCACAGGCAGACAGAATGGCAAGCAGAGGCAGAGGGAGAAGCAGGCTCCCTGCTGAGCAAGGAGCCTGATGTGGGACTCGATCCCAGGGCGCTGGGATCATGACCTGAGCTGAAAGCAGCTGCTTAACCAACTGAGCCACCCAGGCGTCCCGAAATGATTTCTTTTTAAAGATTTATATATTTGAGAAAGAGAGAGAACACAAGCAGGAGGGAGGGGAGGGGCAGAAAGAGAGGAAGAGACAGAAAAAATCTTCAAGCAGACTCCCCAGCAAGTGTTGAGCCCAACTCAGAGCTTGATTTCGGGACCCTGAGATCATGACCTAAGCTGAAATCAAGACCGAACCACTCAACTCACTGAGCCACCCAGGTGCCCTGGTGAAATGCTTTTTTAAAGCACACATATACTTACCATTGGGGCCGATTCCACATTAAAACCTGTTAAACTCCTTGGGCCTGCCTGGGCCTACTTAGCCACAGTGACTTCATGTTGCCTAGGTAGCCATTTTGTTGTTTAATAAATGCCTCAGCAGTTACTGATACCAGTTCCGGGTAACCATTGCTAAAACACATACCTAAAACAAGGCCATTTTGTTGTTTAATAAACACTTCAGCAGTTACTAGTATTGGTTCCAGGTAACCGTTACTAAAACACACAGGTGGGAGACATCCAGTCAGCCAAAGCCACATATGTAGAGGTCTGCAGTTGCGCCCTATAAAACTAACCTGTAAGTCCAAGGCGGGGTTGCTCTCTTCAGAAGCGGCCCTAGCCGGGCAATCTGACTTCTAAAGCTTGGCATAGAATAAAGCTTTGCATAATGTTCACTTTGTCTCAGTCTCGTTCCCCTGGCCAGTCAGTCTAACTTCTAATGCTTGGCATAGAATAAGGTATTATGCCTTCATCAGAAAGGATGAATACACAACTTTTGTAGCAACATGGACAGGACTGGAAGAGATTATGCTGAGTGAAATAAGTCAAGCAGAGAGAGTCAATTATCATATGGTTTCACTTATTTGTGGAGCATAAGAAATAGCATGGAGGACAAGGAGAGTTAGGAGAAGACAGTTGGGGGAAATTGGAAGGGGAGGTGAACCATGAGAGACTATGGACTCTGAAAAACAACCTGAGGGTTTTGAAATGGCAGGGGGGTGGGAGGTTGGGGGAACCAGGTGGTGGGTATTAGAGAGGGTACGGATTGCATGGAGCACTGTGTGGTGCAAAAACAAGGAATACTGTTATGCTGAAAATTAAAAAAAAAAAAAAAAAAGAAAGAAATTTTTTAAAAAAGAGAGAGAGAGAGAAAAAATATATAAAAAGCTTTGCATAGCTTTAACTTTCTCTCAGTCTCATTCCTTTAATAACGGACCCAACACTTAACATATATCTGTGTGTGAATACACACACACATCATTCGTAACATGATATTTGTGTATGAAACGTTATTTTTCCATACCTTTTTTTTTTTCCTTTTTTCCTCAAGCTGTACAGTTGCTGTTTTCTCAAATGGTACTTACTCCCCCTGGATCTTTTTTCTGCTAAATCCATCACCTCCTTTCCATCTTTGATAAAATGCCACATACTCCAACCTCCTTTCTTAACAACCTTATCTAAATAGAAGCCAGACCTAGAGAACAAGTCTAATCTAATTTTTCAGGATAATTTTTCACACAGTTAAAGACAACCACGTTTTCTCTTTTACCTTCTGGTTCTGTGCACTGTCATCACTCCTGTTAACTGTCTTCTAAATATTTTCCAGTTTATCAGAGTATCTTTTATTTACCTGTCTGAAGTTAAAAAAAAAAATACATTACCACTTTCATTCTAAAGGTTGTGTTTTCATTAAAGGACTTTGACTTTTTTTTTAATTTTTAAAAAGATTGTATTTATTTATTTATTTGAGAGAGAGAGACAGAGATAGCAAGAAAGAGCACAAGCAGGGAGGGGTGGGAGAAGGGACTCCCCTCTGAGTAGGGAGCCCAAGATGGGGCTTACCCCAGGACCCTAGGATCAAGACCTGAGCCAAAGGCAGACTGTTAACTGACTGAGCCACCCAGGTGTCCAAGGACTTTGAAATTTTATTAAAATATTTGGCAGTCATCTCTCTCTCTTTTTTTTTTTCTAATTTTTTTATTTTTTATAAACATATATTTTTATCCCCAGGGGTACAGGTCTGTGAATCACCAGGTTTACACACTTCACAGCACTCACCAAAGCAGTCATCTCTTACTATTGATTCACCCTAAAGTTTTTAGAAATTGAAATATCTAAATTGTATGTAATGCTATTGACCCACTTTATCCTCTTAGATTTTGTAATTATTTTTTGGAACCCTGTTGTTGGACTCTACATTAATACATATTAAATGTATTATATTATATTATATCTATTATATTTGTATTATATTTGGCTCATCATTTTCAAATTATTGATATAGTTCCAGTGTTGAACTCTTTATTTTTAAAAATAATTTACTTATTTGTTGATCCTCCCTCAGAAATTTGTTCCAAAATTTCCCTAGTTAATGATACAGATTTCATTAATGTGTGTGAATGATTTTTGTCTTAGAGGTATGGCTAAACACTTTGAACAATTGGTCCTTAGAGAACAATAACACTTCAAAAATCTAGAGCTACAAAAACATAATTCATAATTCAACTAACTAGATTAAGGACCCAGTCTTTGCCAAGGAAACTCTGAAATTACTGTAATCAGCCAAATCAAACTATGTTTTCTGGCTAGCATGCCTCATTTTTTTTGCCTGATGACAAAAAGTTAAAATTGCCCTTGACCCTCTTCTCACTGACACCCACTTCATACTTTGTTACTAGGGCTCTCATATATTCTTATGGGTCCAAGTACAAATCATGTGGCAATACCAAGTTCAAATGTAAGACTCCAGACCTGACTAACTCATACTCACTGTTCAGATATCCTCTTAAATATTATACAGGACATCTTCATAAACAGAGAATCAACCTTCTTTGGGAAACCACCATCTTTAATATTTGTATGAGTATCTAATAGAAATCAACCTTTATCATATCTGACCTTCCTAGGCATAGCAGTGATTCATGCCCTACCAATTAGACTGTCCAATTAGAATTTACTGTGTAGCTACCAGCACAAATAAGGGTTACTCATCCATTTAACATGTGTCTATGTCAGTAGACTGTAATGGCCGCAATATTAGAAATTCTGTCTCTTGCTCAGCATTGATTGGAACACTAAGATTAATGCAATATTTACCTCAAAATAGGTCTACTTTCTCTTTTACAGTGTACAGGTTTTTTTCCAGGTTGTTATAGTCAAATACCATGGACTAAGTGGCTTGTAAACAACAAAAATATAATTCTTACAGTTCTGGAGGCTGGGTAGTACAAGTTAAAGGTCTGCTTCCTAGCTCATAAATGGCAATCTTCTTGCTGTAACCTCACATGTTGAAAGGTAGGTAGTAAGCTCTCTGTGGCCTTTTTTTTTTTTTTTAAGATTTTATTTATTCATTTGACAGAGAGAGATCACAAGTAGGCACAGAGGCAGGAAGAGAGAGAGAGAGGAGGAAGAAGGCTTCCCGCTGAGCAGAGAGCCCAATGCGGGACTCGATCCCAGGACCCTGAGATCTCAACCTGAGCCAAAGGCAGCGGCTCAACCCACTGAGCCACCCAGGTGCCCTCTGTAGCCTTTTTTATAAGGACACTACAAATGCCCTCATAATCTAGTCACTTAAAAAAACCTCATCTCCAAATACCATCATATTGGAAATTATACTTCAACATATGAATTTGGGGAAAACATAAATAACCAGTGTATAGCTAGAAGGAGCCTAATATTAAGCTCTAAAATTCGTAAACTCCAACGAAGTTGGGAAACTTAGGGGCTAATTCTCTTACACCGAGGGAAGACGGACCATTAATTTAGATCCATCATTTTTAAGGGACTCAGAAATTATATGCATATAAATACACACACACACACACACGCACACACACACAAATTATGTCCACTTGGGATCCACCAGCCAACACTCACACGCAATTCTCATGCTTGCAGCTATGACTTATGCTATTCAAGTTCTAAGGAATACTTCTCTATAATTCTTGTTCTAAATCCTCATAACAAAATCTAACTACATCTGAGGGTCCCAGGGAGACTGGATGGGGTTACTGTGGAGACATTGTGGAGACAAACACTATTTTGCATTGCAGAGAGGAGTTGTGTGATAGAAGTGCTTAGATAAAATAAAAGACAAATTAATTAACTTGTCACATCCTTCCTCTCACATAGCAAGAATGTAATAAATTCTTGCATAATGAAGTACAGTGTCAAGCATATGCCTTTTTATTTTTTGGTACTCTGGTTTGTGATACCAGGGTATGCACAAGAGCACAGTAGCCATAATAATGGCCTGTAGGGGCCAAGGAGGTTTTTCCAATATTAAATAATCCACTTTATTTTTAAATTGATGTGTGTGCATGTGCATCATAAATTAGACGCGATGTGCATAAAAAAATGTATTAGGGTTCTCTGGAGAAACAGAACCAATAGTAGATATACATGACATACATGGGTGTAGCAATGAGAAAGAGAGGACAAGTATTTGTTATAAGGGATTAGCTCATGGTATTACACAAGCTGACTAGTTCCAATAGTCACAGGGTGAATGGCAAGCTGGAGACTCAGAGAACTGATGGTAGACTTTGAATCCTAAGCCTGGCGCACGGCCCAGGAAGAGCCAATGTTAAAGTCCCAGCTAGAAGGCAATCAGGCAGAAGGAAGGAATTCTCACTTATTTGGGGGAAGGTCAGCCTTTTTCTCTTACTCAGGCCTTCAACTTAATTAGATGAGTCCTATCCACAATAAAGAGTGCAATTTGCTTCACAGAGTCAACCAGTTTAAGTGTTAGCCTCATCCAGAAACACACTTACAGAAACACCCTGAATAATGGGACCAAATGTCTGAGCACCCTGTGGCTCAGTCAAGTTGAAAAATAAAGTGAACAATCAAAGTGTAATACCATTTTTTACTTTGGTAACATTTTCACTAAACTGTAAAGGGTTTTCTTTTTCCAAAAATAAAGATACTAGAGATTAAATAAAACATTTGTTTTATTTTTTAATTTTTATGTGATTTCATTTATTTAATTATAATTTGTTATTCATTTTTTAAAGATTTTATTTATTTATTTGACAGAGAGAGATTATAAGTAGGCAGAGAGAGAGAGAGGAGGAAGCAGGCTCCCTGCTGAGCAGAGAGCCCGATGTGGGACTCCATCCCAGGACCCTGAGATCATGACCTGAGCTGAAGGCAGCGGCTTAACCCACTGAGCCACCCAGGCGCCCTTGTTATTCATTTTTAGTTTATGGTTGTGAATACTTTAAAAAAATACTCTGAAAATATAATAATTTCAATTTTATTAACTTCTATATTTAGTTTAGTTTAATTTTTAATTAGATTATAATCAAAATGTGAAAATATTAAATAAATACTATGTAAATATTAAATAAACTATTAATTAAATTAATTGATTTGAAATTAATTAATTATAAAATATTAAACAAATAAATTACATTTATTTTAAAATTCTTTAAATAACTGAGAATGAGGACAATTAAGACTTGGGGAAAATAGAAATTGAAAATAAATGCCAGAAAAGAAAAATTCTAAAAGTAAGAAAGAAATTTAAAAAATCTTTAAAAATGCAGTCTTTTATATTTAAAAAACTAGAAATAATTAAAGTAAGCAGACATATATAAAGTGTGACCCATATGAAATTTAGGAAGATAATAATACCAGGTCTTTATTAGATGAATATTTAATTACTGTCAAAAAAACGTGAGAATATAAGTGTACCTTTATATGCACTCAAGTCCCAAGTCCTATGGAAGAAATTTTTCAAAAGAGCTGTCTGCAGATCTAATTAAGTTGTCAGACGTGCCACTGCAGAGATTTTAACATCAAAATCAGAAAGCCTGAGAGGAATGAAGTGGATGATAAGGTGAAGAGAGAGCTTGGGGCCCCTAACAAAGAGACTTCTAGGTGTAAGCACTATAATTATAACTTAAAACACTAGATAGAAGAAATTGCACAAGGAGACTTTTATGCCTAACCGTAAAATTTATAAAGTTTTGTTTAAGTCACTAAATAGTAAAAATAGTCAAAAATTTGTTATTATGCCAAATTAACTGACCGAATTTGAAAGTAGAGCTTAGGATATTCTTGTTTGAAGTACTGAGGTAGGCACATTCCTATAAAGGGATGGGACAGGACACCTGGGTGGCTCAGTGGGTTAAGCCGATGCCTTCAGCTCAAGTCATGATCCTGGGGTCCTGGGATTGAGCCGCATATGAGGGATCGAGCCCCACATCAGGCTCTCTGCTCAGGGGGAGCCTGCTTCCTCTTCTCTCTCTGCCTGCCTCTCTGCCTACTTGTGATCTCTGTCTGTCAAATAAATAAATAAAATCTTAAAAAAAAAAAAAAGGGATGGGACATGAAGGGACAACAGTAATAAGAACACATTCATAGTTTCTTACAAAGAAGTAAAAAGTCAGATTTGTACTTAAGGAGCTTAATTCTAGCATCACACTTTAGGATGGAGATATATATATTTATATTTAAAATATATAAAATATACATATATATTTTATATATTTAAAATAAATATATATATATTTAATATATATATTTTTTTAAATATATATATTTAATATATATATTTTTAAATATATATATTTAAAATATATATATATTTTAAATATATATATATTAAGATTTTATTTATTTGACAGAGAAAAGAAAGTCAGTGGAGAAGAAGGGGCGTGGGAAGCAGACCCCCTGCTGAGCAGAGAGCCTGATGCAGGGCCCAAACCCAGGACCCTGGGACCATGACCAGAGCCAAAGGCAGAGGCTTAAACCACTGAGCCACTCAGGCACCCCACACTTTAAGATATATTCACACAGAGAGTTTCTGGATAAAGCTAAGTATTAAAACCATTAGTAAAACACCACAAAAAACTACATGAGTGCTGCGACAACCAGGAAAAAGTATTTCACAGATATTCAAATAAGGGGAAAGTAATTGACTAGGGTCACCACTGAGGCATTTATGCCAACCCATGCTCCTCAAAGATTTTCCTTAGGAATACTGTAGATCTCATTAGGAATACTAAAGGCAGGCCCATTCCTGAGAGACATAAGGATCATCTGAGAGTTGGCTTGACCGACAAGTCCTCCATGGTTTGCTCAACTTTTCTCAAACTTTATGACATTCTTAGACACTCTCACCCAAACTTTACTCTTTTACTCCAGGACAATCTTGTATCATGACCTGATGGCTCTCCCAGGCTTTCTGGAATTGTCACCACTTTCCTTCATGTATTTCCTCTAATAAAGGTCAAACATGTTGGCATCTGCTTAACATTTGCTGTTTAAGGGACCTAGACTAATACAAGTGCAGAGACAGGTATATAGACAAGAGTATATGCAAGCAGTTTTGGAAATAAAATTAACAGGAAGTATTAGCAGATTTTTTCAAAGTAGAAGAAAGAGTCAAATGGTAATCATATTAACTGAGGCTTTGGAAAATGCTATAGCCTGGGTACCCCCAGTGTGCTCTGCCATAAGCCCCAGTTATCACAGATTCACACATGGAAGGCCAGATGACATCTGCACACATAGAGGGTTCTGCTATTGAAGACAAACCCTAAGCTTAAGAACCCCAATCTTTGATAATGAGTAGTAAACATGCCTGCCCTTTCCTACGGGGGAAAAGGGAGATTATCTTTATTTTCTAAAGTTATTTTCTATTAAAGTACTTTGAAAAAAATAGTCTAAAAAAAGAATAGTCTATGGTTCCCTCACAAAACATACAGAAACACTAGAGACCCAAGTGATACCTGCCAAACATGAACAGTAGAAAATATACTATAAAGTAACCAAATCCTCTAGAAAAACTGGAATGCTGCCTAAAACAATTAGGTAACATTTCCCACCTCAGATTAGAAAAAGTGGACACCTGTGTGTGTGTGTGCACGCACGCGTGCTTATGTAGATGCTTTATTTTCTGAGCCTACTCAGGTTTAGGAAAGTATATTAGTTTCCTATGGCTGCTATAAAATTTACCAGAAATTACGTGAGATAAAACAAAGGAAATTTATTCTCTTTAAGTTCTGGAGGCCAGAAGTCTAAAATCAAGGTGTCACCAGGACAAAACTCCCTCTGAGGGTGTTAGGGGGATCCCTTCCTTGCTCTTCCCAGCTTCTGGTGACTCCAGGCTTTCCTTGGCTTATGTCTCACGTAACTTAAACCTACCTTCATTCTCACGTTGCTTGCTCTGCTATGTGGCCTTCCCTCTTCTTTTCTCTTTCTATTTATCACTGGATTTTGAGCCCACTCCAATACACAATGATATCATCTTGAGATCCTTACCTTAATTATATCAGCAAGGACATTTTTCCAAATAAGATCACATTTACAGGTTCAAGGTAGATATATCATTATATGAGGAGAGGAGCATTATTCAATACACCACAGAAGTATAGGCAAAATGGGCTCTTTATAAGGTTGTAGGTATGTTTTCCAAGAACCATGACAAAAGTTAGCACTCAGGCAATATCCTGCTTCTAGTCATTATAAATATCTTTTTCTGAATTTTCTATTTATCTCCTATACTTATTTAGTTTCTCTTTGTTAAAGATTTTATTTCATTTATTTGACAGAGAGAAGGAGCAGAAGCAAGGGGGAGTGGCAGGCAGCGGGAGAGGGAGAAGCAGACTCCCCGATGAGCAGGGAACTTGATGAACTCCCAGAACTCTGGGAGCATGACCTGAACTGAAGTCTGACATTTAACTGACTGAGCCATCCAGATGTCCCTAGCTTCTGGTTTTTTAAATGTCTTCTTTTAGATTATTAAAGTTTTATTTACTTGTTTTAAACATTCAGTTTTAAATTTTGGTTATGTTCTTTACATATATCCAGAAGTAATCATATTAAACAATATTTTCCTACATTATTGTTTCTGGTGCCTTAAAATGTGTTTTCCTATGTCCTTATTTGCTTTTATTCATAAAAGACCCTCCACCAGTCAGAGATTTGATGGCCGTTACCTTTTTAATTTTCTCACATAATGAGCTCTTTAACCCATCTAGAATTAAAGTTGATATCTGATATGCAGTCTAATAATCTTATTTTTTCAACTGTCTCTGTTAAAATATTTGTTTTATCCACTAAGTTAGCTTTTTAAACTTCTTTTAAAATGCCAAGTGTCATTTTAAGATTAGTTTAATTTTTATTCACCATTCATTTAAAAACCCTTAGGTGCCAAATATTTTTCAAGAAAAAATCTATTTGCTCTGGCAATTGTAATAAAGAAATGTCCAAAATAGGTGAGGGGAAGTAAAGGATCCCTCAAAATGAGGAGGTACATGGAGAGAGAAAATTCCATGCAGTTTAGAAAGAGTTTTATTCAGGGTAACTTACTGACAGGGAGATATGGGGCAGGTGTCATTCTAGAGCTAAGTGGGTATTCTCTGCAAAACCCAGACCTTAATCAGCAAATTTTATAGAGGAAGGAGATACACAGGGGTGAGGGGTAGTCGTAAATTGTAGTGCATCCGTCTCAAAGCATTTGTATGCACCTAATTAGGTTAACCTTTAATTAGATCTGGTAGTGCCCCCTATGCATCTAGAAGGGGAAATACTTTGTTATCTCTAACAGATTCATGGGAAACCAAAGCAAGTCTCCCCCTACCACAGCCTTGGCAGGCCATTTCTAAGATATGTATATTAATGTCCAAGAACTCTGAAAATGAAAGCAAGTGAACATGAACAAGATGGAGAGACAAAGATATTGTAGCACCCCTACTGACCAAATAAATAAACAAATAAATAAAAACTTCTACCTTCATGGAATTAACCTTAGAATGCATGGAGACAGAAAACATTAACAGCAGGCACCTGACCGGTTCAGTGGGTTAAGCCTCTATTTTTGGCTCAGGTCATGATCTCAGGGTCTTGGGATTGAGCCCCACACAGGGCTCTCTGCTCAACAAGGAGCCTGCTTCCCCCTCTCTCTGCCTGCTACTCTGCCTACTTGTGATCTCTTTCTCTCTATCAAATAAATAAAATCTTAAAAAAAAAACAGTAACAGCAACAAATTATATATATATAGCTTGTTACACTATAAGTTTGTTATGGGGGAAACCAAACTAGGAAAAGGTAAAAGAAAAGTTGGAGGGTAGACTTTTAAATAGAATTTCCAGAGAAGGTGATATTTAAACAAAAAAGTAAAGGAGGAAAGGGAATGAGTACCTAAAGGAAGCATTTTCAGGCAAAACAAACAGCAAGTACCATGTCCCTTGAAATGGAGGGTATCTGACATAAAAGAATGAAGCCAGAGTACGAGGGACAATAGAACACAGGTCTGGGAAGCATTGGGATCAGACTCTAAGATTGTATAAGTTATTATTTGGGCTTTGACTTGTCCTCTTGGAAAAACACAAGGATGGTAGAGGGATTTTAAACAGATAAGTGTCATAATCTGATTTGTACTTTAAATGAATAAAACAAAATCAAGTGAAGCCAGACAAGGGTGGTAAGCAAGTGATTGCATTAATCCAGGAGAGAGATGTAGTAAAAACTAGGATGGTAGCAATGGAAATGTTGGTAGTCAATTTAATTCTGACTATATTTTGAAGATGAGGTCAGTAAATTTGCTAAAGACCTGGACGAGCATTGGGAGAAAAAGATACTATTGGTCAATTTCCAGCATTTAGACCTGAGTTTTTAGAAGAATGGGGTTGCAGTAACAGAGAAGGATACTAAATTAGGTAGAAGTTTTGAGGAAGAAATATCAGTAGCTTGAGAAGAAACATTAAAATTCAGATGCCAATTACTCATCTAAAAAGAGAATATCAACAGATAGCTAGATGTAAGTATCTAAAATTCTAGATAAATAAATATGTATGTATATATTGGAAATATAAATTACAGATCAGTAAGCAGGAAAAGTTGATATTACAGAATTAAGAGACAGTGGTTGAAGTATGAATTGCAAAAAAAAGTGAGAAAAGATGAGATGTTATTCTCAAATGAGGCTATGAGCTGTTACCTAGGAGCAAGAATACTTCACCATAGTATCAGAAAAAAGACAGAATTATGGGTACAGATGCTGATAAGTTGATGAATATTTTTGGAGTCCCTCTTAGTTTTTTCTATTTTGTCAGTAAGAGGAAGCTATGTTATCAGTTGTGAGTGAAGATGTGAGGTATTAGTGATTTAAGGGGAGAAGAAAATGTATGAAATTACTAAGAAAGTAAATGAGTAAATGGACCTGTAAAATATGTATGATTCCCAGGAAGTACTAAGGGACAGTTTATTCACAAAACTATGACTTTTAAGTTAAACTAAATGGTATGGTCATTTGATTTCTTCCAGGACAATTCAGCTCTGTAGGAGCAGACAGAACTGAATTTATCAGGTCTATGGCTTGGCCAAGCTAATATTATAAAGTAAGAGGAAAAAAAGACGGTATTAGCCAGGCAATGAGTCTAATAATTGATCATGGATTTTAGGCTGTGTAGGGGGAAGAATAAGTGAAGTGAATCTAATTGGAAGCTAAGGACGCTTTAACTTCAGGTCTCCTCACTTCCTCTGCCTTCTCCCAAGGCTCTACATAGGGCTATAGCCATGTGATAAAAGCAGTGATTGTAATTAAAAATAATAAGATATTTAACCAAAATTATTTAACTTATCCCCTTTATATATGTATTTCTTTAAATTTTACTCCTCCTAGCCCTTTGTTTCACTGCTTTTTCTGTCATGTGGTGTTGAATCAACATAAAGCAAAAATGAATAAAAGACACATTATGTATATTACAATTAGTTTGATATAGGTATGTATTTTGAAGTCACATTCATATAGTTTAGTGCTTGTTAGCTATCCCATTATAGAAATGTTTTCAATGAATATTCTTACCATATACCATGGGACCTGTAAAAAAGTGCTGGGCCTGTGGCCATGTTGAGTTATAAAAATAACCTACAGCATTTACACCTGGATAAATGTCGATAAGAAAGGAGAAATGTTTGGAGACAGTGTGGGTGGACTAATTTAAATACTTTAGCTTATATATGAAAGAAATGCAATAGAAATTTCACCACATTTGGCAATTTTTAATAATCACTCAGTATTACTACTACAACTTATAAATTTGAAATTTATTTTTATGAGTTATCAATGATAACACCAAGACAAATTTTGATGATCTACACTGGAGAAAATATAAAATATCTTTCTATTCCCTCCATAGAAAATTATATTATAATACCATTATCATAAAAAAGAAGCAATTTTAGAACTTGCAACTAAAAGTATTGAATAAAAACCATTTAAGGGTGAGTCAAATACTTAATATAATGTTATTTTTTTCTGTAATTTTTGTTATATGTGCTATTTTTCAACTCTGTATAATTTTCAATTAGTTCATAATTTTCCCATTTTACTTAAAATATTTAGTTATATTTAGAATATTTATCCAAGATTCATTTATATCCCTGATTTTATATTTATATTACTTATTCTTTTCCCTAAGAAAAGTCTCTAAAATATAAATGTTTCAGGCACTATGAAGTCTGGATTTATTCTAGGAAGGAGTTTAAGAGAGGGGTGTTAGATAACAAAGTTGATAGGCTCAATGGACCACTCCCTCTGTGTGACAGAAGAACATTGTTGGAATTAGAACTCTAGAGAGAGGGGCGCCTGGGTGGCTCAGTGGGTTAAGCCGCTGCCTTCGGCTCAGGTCATGATCTCGGGGTCCTGGGATCGAGCCCCGTGTCGGGCTCTCTGCTCAGCAGGGAGCCTGCTTCCTCCTCTCTCTCTCTCTGCCTGCCTCTCTGCCTACTTGATCTCTCTCTGTCAAATATATAAATAAAAAAATCTTTAAAAAAAAATAAAAAGAACTCTAGAGAGAGAGCAATAATCAATCAAAATTTAATACAATTGTTAATAACTTTAGTCACTTAATTTCATGCCAATACAAACCAAAATATGCTTTTGGTTTATATTTTAATAAGCAGCTTCTTTTTCAAGCTTTAAATTGTTAGCTTAATGGTAGCAAAATGAAGTAGGCAGGTACATAATCATGAAATGTTCACTTTTCTAATTCCACATAAACACAAATGGAAATTAACATTTTTTATAGTAATATGTGCACAACTTTTTCTTCTTGTGTGCAGCATTCCTTTAAACCAGATAAAATATAGACATCAGAATAAAGGCATAAAGAATTTGTTTTAGGATAATTATTTTTGACTGGGAGCTAAAGGGCAGAATGGGAAGGAAAAATCCAGTTATTTGCATTTACCCCAGGTATAATGAAAGCAGTCAGTTGTCTTAACTATTTCTTATAAAATGAGCCTCAAGTTTTCATAATAGTTCAATTAAATAAAAAAAAAAATAAAGAGCATGTAGGAACACAGCAGGATGCCTTACTTTTTTTTTTAAAGATTTTATTTATTTATTTGACAGTCAGAGATCACAAGTAGGCAGAGAGGCAGGCAGAGAGAGAAAGGAAGCAGGCTCCCTGCCGAGCAGAGAGCCCGATGCGGGACTCAATCTCAGGACCCTGAGATCATGACCTGAGCTGAAGGCAGCGGCTTAACCCACTGAGCCACCTAGGCGTCCGTGGATGCCTTACTTTTAATAGGTCCCCAAATCTGATTATTTTTTCCCTGAAATGCTATAACAGAAGTCTTCATATAGAAAAAAAAAAAGTATAAAACAAGTAAACAAACTAATGCAGAAGATTGTAAAGAAGGAGGATCCTGAGTTCTGTTTACCCCCATGGATATACCAAGGAAAGAACTATATCTATGCAACCAAATCTGAAAATGATCTGAAGACTAGCAGAAGAGACCTTCCAAAGCTAATTGTAGAAAGAAAAGCCACATCAGAAACTGTAGGAGGGGTAGAGACATGGTCAGGAAACAAACCCCTTGTGTATCTAAACACAAACAGGAGGGATATTATAAGCACAGAGGAGTGACGGGGGTAAAACCCCACAATAGGCACCTCCAGCACTGGGGACTAGCACTGAGAGGGTGAGCCTCCATGATGTCTGCTTTTGAAAATTAGTGAGGATTTACTCCAGGAGAACCAGAGGTTGATAGGAAACAGAGTCAGACAGACACTAAATAATTCAGGTGAGACACAGCAAAGAGCTGCAGTTTGAAAAGTGCTTGAGACATATGTGAAGGAGATTTACTGACTAATCTTATAATGGGTGCTAGAGATCTGCAGGAGGTCTCTCCAGGAAAAAACGTGCTGGAGAGTGCCATTTTTCTTGCCCTTTCCTGTCCTAGATGGTTAAATGTTTATGGAAGCCAGTTCTAATTCTCTCCAACCATCTTGCTAGCACAGTGTGTCCTGCCTCAGCATTCTCCTGCAGACAAATCACAACGAAATTGCCTGCATTGGCAGGTATCCCTCCAAATTAGCTCATGCCTCACCAAACTTGGCAGGTAGGCCCAGCCAGTACTAGCACCACTCCAAAGTGAATCCTACGCTGGAAATGTGGGGAAATAATTCTACACACCAAAATATCTGCAGTTTCCATAGCTGGGCCTTTTACCTGACAACACACAGAAGCCCTGCCCCCCCACTTCAGTATCACTACAGCCAACTAAACTGAGAGCCAGCCTGAACAACCAACATGCCCACAGTAATTATGGTTCAACCACAAAAGGAGAGTACATGCAGCACACACAGGGACAGTCCTGAAGCACTGATTCTGATGACCAGTGGGGATTGCACCATAAACCTCTTCTACACAATGCCACTACTGTCAAGACCAGGAGAGATAGCTGTCACACCTAAATATATTAACAAACACAGAGAGTAAAACAAAATGAGATAGAGGAAAATGATCCAAATTAAAAAAAAATAAGAAGAAGAAGACAAAAACACAGAAAGAGAGTTGAAAGGAAACAAATATAAGCAAACTACCTGATAAAGAGTTCAAAGTAATAGTCATAAAGATACTCGCCAGACTTGGGATAAGAGTGGATAAACTCAGTAAGAACTTCAAAAAAGAGATCAAGGGCGCCTGGGTGGCTCAGTGGGTTAAAACCTCTGCCTTCGGCTCAGGTCATGATCCCAGGGTCCTGGAATCGAGTCCCGCATCAGGTTCTCTGCTCAGCAGGGAGCCTGCTTCCCTCTCTCTCTGCCTGCCTCTCTGCCTACCTGTGATCTGACTCTCTGTCAAATAAATAAAATAAAAAATCTTTAAAAAAAGAGAGATCAAAAATATTAAAAAGAAGCAATCAGAGCTGAAGAATATTAAAACTATACTAGGAGAAATTAACAATAGATTAAAGGATAAAGAACAAATCAGGGGTTCCTGGGTGGCTCAGTCGGTTAAGCAGCTGACTCTTGGTTTTTGGCTCAGGTTGTGACCTCAGGGTCATGAGATTAAGCCCCACATGGGGGTCCACACTCAGGGAGGAGTCTGCTTGGGATTCTCCCTCACCAACTTCCTTTGTCCCTCCCCTGGCTCATGCTCATGCACCCTTGCTCTCTCTCTCTCTCTCTCTCAAATAAGTAAGTGAATCTTTAAAAAAACAAAGGAACAGATCAGCAAACTGGAAACTAGGCTAATGGAAAGCAATCAAGCCAAACAGCAAAAATAAAAACAAATAATAAAAAATGAGAATAGGTTAAGGAACTATTTTCACTAAGAGCAGAAGAAAGTGGCATAAAATTTATTTGAAGAAAATAACAGCCAAAAACTTCCCTAATTCAGGGAAGGAAACACAGATAGTTTAACAAAATGAACCCAAGAGGGTTCACAGCAAGACATGTAATTAAAATGGCAAAAATAAATGATAAAAAGAGAATCTTAAAAGCAATCGGAGAAAAGTTATACACATGGGAAATGCCACAGGCTATCAGCTGGATTTTCAGCAGAAATTATGCAGGCCAGAAGAAAGTGCCATCATATATTCAAAGTGCTGAAATGAAAAAAAAAAAAAAAAAAAAAAAAAAAAAACTACAACAAATAATACTCTACCTGGCAAGATTATCAATGAGTTGAAGGAAATATAAATACTTTTCCAGACAAACAAAAGTTAAAAGGAATTGAACACCCCTAAACCAGCCCTACAAGAAATATTAAAAAGAATTATTTAAGTGGAAATATAAGGTCATAATTAAAATAAAAAAATTATGAAAGGAAAAAAATCATAAATAAAAGCAAACATATAATGACAGTAGGTTAATCTTATAAAGCCAGTAAGGAGGCTAAAACATAAATGTAGTAAAACCAATTATATCTACAAAAATTAGTCAAGGGATATACAAAATAGAAGGGTATAAAATATGACATCATAAGTATAAAATTTGTAGAGGAGAGTAAAAGTTTAATGCTTTTAGAATGTGTTTGAATTTAAGTAATCATCAACTAATACAGACTGCTCTACACATATTACATATAAACCCAATGGTAACCACAAATAAAAACCTATAACAAATACAAAAGAATAAATAAATTTAAAGAAATCCAAGCATAGCACTAAAAAACTGCAAGAGAAGAAGAGATAAAAAACTATAAACAACCAGAAAACAGTTAACAAAATGACAATAAGTACATACCTAAATAACTAACTTAAATATAAGTAGACTAAATGTTCCAATCAAATAACAAGGCACTCACATAAGACATAAAGAAACAAACAGACTGAAAGTAAAGGAATGAGTAAAAGATATTCCATGCAAATGGAAGTGGAAAAAAAAACAGGGTCATAATACTAATATCAGATAAATTACACTTTAAAACAAAGACTATAGCAAGAGAGAAAAAAAAGGGGATTATATAATGGTAAAGGTATCAATCCAACAAGAAAATATAACAACTATAAATATCTATGCATCTAACATAAAAGTACCTAAATACAATAAAGGAAATATTAGCATACATAAAGGAAGAAATTGGCAGTAATACAATAATAGAGGACTTTAACACCCCACCTCAATGTCTAGATCATCCAGACAGAAAATCAAAAAGGGAACAGTGGCTTTGAATGATACATTAGGTAAGATGGACTTAACAGGTATATACAGAACACTTCATCCCAAACCACCAGAGTACACACTCTTTAAGTGCACATGGAATATTCTCCAGAAGAGATCACATGTTAAGCCATATGTCTCAAAAAATTTAATAAGACTGAAATCATATCAAACATCTTTCCTGACCACAATAATATGAAACTAGAAATCAATCACAAGAAAGAAACTGAAAAAAAGAAGCCCAACATCAACTAAAAAATCAAAGAGAAAATCAGAAAATTACATAGAGACAACTGAAAATGAAAACACAATGATCTAAAATCTTTGGGACACTGATTTTGCTAAACTAATAGGGAAGTTTATAATAATACAGGCCTACCTCAAGAGATGAGAAAATTCTCAAGTAAATAATCTAATCCTACACCTAAAGAAACTAGAAAAAGAAGAGCAAACAAAGTGCAGAAGTAGTAAAAAGGAGGAAATAATAAAGACTGGGGTGGAAATTAATGAGAGACTAAAAAATAAAAAGGTAAAAAAGATCAATAAAAACAAGAGTTGGTTCTCTGAAAAGATAAAATTGATAAATCTCTAGCCAAATTCATCAAGAAAAAAAGAGAAAGAAAACTCAAATAAATAAAATCAAAATTAAACAACTGCTCAGTAACAACTGATATCACAGAAATACAGAGCATTGTGGTGCCTGGGTGGCACAGTCAGTTGAGCATCTGACTCTTGATTTTGGCTCAGGTTGTGATCTTAGGGTCATGAGATTGAGCCCCATGTTGGGCTCCATGCTCAGCACATAGTCTGCTTGAGACTTTCTCCCTATCCCTCTTCTACTCCCTGTTTTTCTCTCCCTCTCATTCTAATCAATCAATCAATCTTGAAAAAAAAAAAAGAAATACAAGAACTATAAAAGAACACTATGAAAAATTGTATTCCAAAAAACAACTGGATAACCTAGAAGAAATGGGTAAATTCCTAGAAACCTACAATCTTCCAAAACTGAATCAAAAAGAATGAGGAAAATTTGAACAGACAGATATTAATGAAATTAAATTGGTAGAAAGAAAGAAAGAGTTAATACTTATTTCTTCTCAAACTATCCCATAAATTAGAAGAAGGGAAACTCCCAAATTCTTTCTATAAGGTCAGCATTATTCTAATAAAAGTCAAAGACACTACAGAAAAGGAAAACTATAGCCCAATACCCCTAATGAACAGAAATGCAAAATCCTCAACAAAATAATAGCAAACCAAATTTAACAATATGCTAAAAGTATCATTCACCACAATCGAATGAGATTTATTTCAGTGATGCAAGGATGGTTTGACATTTGCATATCAATCCACATGATATATCACATCTACAAGAGAAAGAATGAAAACTACCTGATATGTAAATAGATGCAGAGAAAGCATTTGACAAAATTTGACATCCATTCATAATAAAAACTCTCAAAAAAGTGGGTATAGAGAGAACATTCCTTAACATAATAAAGACCATGTATGAAAATCCCACAGTTTACATCATACTCAATGAAATAAACTGAAAGCTTTTTCTCTAACATCAGAAACAAGAAAAGAATGTCTGCTCTTACCACTTTTATTAAACATAGTACTAGAAGTTCTAGCCAGAGTGATCAGACAAGACAAATAAATAAAATTCATCCATATTGGTAATATTGGTTTCACTTACATGTGAAATGTAAAAATCTAAACAAATGAACAAACACAAAAACAAAAACAGATTCATAAATACAGGGAATAAATTGGTGGTTGCCAGAGGAGAGGTGGTGGGGGATGGTTGAAAAAGGTGAAAGAGATTAACAGGTACAGATTTTCAGTCATAAATAATGGAGATGAAATTACAGCATAGAGAATCTGATCAGTAACACTATAATAACTATATGATGACAGGTAGTAACTATGTAACAACACTCCAACCATCTAAAAGTTAAATTGCTTCATGTTAACATAACTCCTTATTTTTTGACCTAAATCTTTTGATGTATACAAGAACTAATTTGCTTCATTTCAGATTCAGAGACCCCTGGCCCAGAGGATTGAAAGACCAGAACTTTCCCACAGAGGCCAGCAAGTCTGTTTGAAGCCTCCTCAGCTTTCTGATTAGCTCTGCAATTTTTTTTAGCAAAATGTTTTTTGCTTTTTAAGGTCACACAAATGACTTACTAACCTCCTTTGGTGTATCTGTGGAAGAAAGAAACAGAGTACTGTTGGATACACCACCAAGCTCTGAGATAACATCTAGCTGCCACGACTGAATCTGCACATAACAGAAACATTGCAGACTACTGCATTTCCTGTACTGATTGCCCTAAACCCCTTTGAAAACACTGGGGCTGGCAGAAACCCCAGAGTTGATTTTTGGATAGAGTCTGCCTTCTCCCCAGGTTGGCAGCCTCCTGAATAAAGCTGGAATCCCTTTCCAAAAATCAAAATCAAAATTTCAAATCAGTTTGACCTTCCAAGTAATAAGCAGCTAAACTTGGGTCCAGTAACAACTACTTTTGTGGTGATCATGGAGTATTGCATAGAATTCTCTAATTATGTTGCACAAATGGAACTAATACTACATTCTATGTCAACTTCAATAATAATTTTTAAATGTTGAAGAAAATTTCTCTCAACCCAGAAAACTTCTTTTTGAAGATGGCGAAAACTGGAAAATACCACTTAATTAATATTAAACCAGAATGTGACTCATACCACAGGCAATGTGCTAAAAAAATGAAAAGATGAAAAGAAATTTCACCATTTTGTGTCAGCCAAGCAGATACAATCCATTACATCATCTTTTGTTGTTGTTGTTTTGCTTTTGTTTTTGTTTTTTTAAGAGAGAGAGAGAACATACATGAGTGGGGTGGGAGAGGCGAGGGAATCTTAAGAAGCAGGCTCCATGCTAGGTGTGGAGCGTGACACTGGACTGGATGCCTTGACCCTGAGATCATGACCTGAGCCAAAAGCAAAAGTTAGACACTCAACTGACTGTGCCACCCAGGCATCCCCATTACATACATTTCTCAAGGTCAACAATAATTAGTTAACAAGTTAGAGAACTTGACTGCAACTTTTGTTACAAATAATTCTTGCTAACTTTGGGAATTGAGGGGACTGCCTGTATTAGATGATTGGCTTTATCCTGAGGGAACATGAACTTCTCACATCTTTAAGACAAGAGGTTGTTTTGCAACTTGGAGCAAGGTGCCCACTGATGTTAGGCTTTTACTCTCCCACAGAAGCTGGAGATGGGGACACTACCTTTCTTCATGGTTGCCTTTCAAGGGCATGGTTCCTAAGTTCTTAAGAAAAAACATTCCTGAGTCACAAAGTTGTCAAAAGATCTACCTAGTTTTCAAAGAAAGAAGAAAGTATTCACAAAGGCAGTGTGTCTAAAGTAAATGCTCTAAGAAAAAGGAGAGGAAAGAAAGCCTTCCTCTTTTTTCCAATGGGGAGAAGCCTTTTATATTTAATTTATATTTGTCCTTACAAAAGCAGCATTTAGGGAAGGATACCCTAGGAAAACTGTAGTTTAAGAAAACCCCACAATAATTCTGGTCTGTTTTTAGCCCTTTACTCCATATTAATGAACAATTATCCTGGTACTCAATGTGCCTTGCTGCTTCTGAATACTTGACTGAAACATATTATTTATTTCTCAAACTGTGTGTCACTGCAGCCAGAAAGACCTGGTTTAAATAGAAAACTATAGAGAATAAAAGACATTTGTATATAATTTGTCAAGAAAAGTAGAAAATATAAAGGGTTTCACCAAGAATATTAATTATACTTAGGGAAAGAGTAAAGAAGGAATGAAGATATTAGATTTTTATATTTAAAATTGGCACAGTTTATCATTGACCATGGATGTTATTATTATTATTTCTTAGAAATATTAGCCTAGTTCAAAATAATGCAATGTATAATTACATTTCTAGACAAAAAACAGTATATTAAAAGCAGGTGTGACATATATTTCACCCTACTTCTATACTCTTGAAAGCCATTAATACTTCACTTAGTCCATTTAGAATTAATTTTCTTGGGAATCAATGCTCCAGTGACAATGTTCTTAAACTACAGTGAGCACCACAGATGGCCGAACACAAATCTCTCTTTTCTTTCTTCTTTTTAAATATGAGTCTTTTTTCTCTTTGAAAAAGAAAAACTTGTACACATCATATCCTAGAGTTGTAATAATCAATAATAAAACACATAAATACTGTAACAATATTGTTTGAGAGATTATGTGGAAACATAATACATTAAAAGATGTCACTTTTACCATATCCTTTTTTTCTGTTGAGCGATATCCTGCAGAACAAAGCTCAGAACCCCATGGAAACCAATTCCCAAATGGGTCTGTATACCCTCAAGGCTACTTCACTGCTCTTTTGTCACCAGTTGTATTGACAGCTGGTAGTTCCAACTTTGAGACAATTTCTCTCCTCACTGCATATTTATTGAAACATACCTTGTTGTAGTATTGACCTTACACCATGAAGAAACAGTGAATAATGGCAAAGTTCCCTGGGGCCTGACAGATGGTTTTGCTATTCAGCTCTGCTGTCAGCATAGGACCTCACAGCATACGCAAAACAAAAGAATATTAGCTTCTGAAGGAAAAATGAAATGTTATCTGAATTAAAGGGGCAATGTGGCAATTCACATACAATGTTTGTGCTTAGTCCTGAATTCCAAGGATAAAGTATCTTCAGTTGCAAAAGAATATCTCAAATCTAAAGACAGGAAATACAGATAGGCCAAATATGTGTACCAGTAATTTATGTGCCAGAGTGAATCATGTGTAGTCAAAAGATTCCCATAATTTGAACCTGTTTTTCTTAAGTAAAATATTATTAAAATATCCATAATATTTTACTTTGACAACTAAATAAAATATTTAGTGAATATACAAATTTTTTGGCATTTAGCCAATACATCATTATTAATATAGCACATTAAGACCACCAAAGACTCTCTGTGTCAAGTGACTAGACACGATACCACATTTTTAAATGAGATTTTAAGATTTAATTCATTAGACATTTTTAAATGAGAAAATTTTATGGCATTTAGCCAATACATCATTATTAATATAGCACATTTTTAATGAGATTTTAGACTTCTAATTCATTAGACTTCTAATGAATTAAATCTTAAAATCTCATTTAAAAATGTGTATCGTGTCTAGTCACTTGACACGGAGAGTCTTTGGTGGTCTTAGAAGCCCATATTTAAAACAAGCATTTATCTTATTGACATGGTATTCCAGGCACAAATCTGAATTTTGTTTGTAAAGCCAAAATACAGAATCTCTTATGATGAATCTTGCATTCCCACCCCAACTCCTAGCTCGTCACCCCTGCACGGACTCCTGCCATTTACTCTATCTCCTTGCCCTCCTTTCACCCCTACTTGGATCCAGTCCTTATTTTCTCAGCAGTGCTCTCTTTTCCAAAGAAAGACCTGATTATGCCACTTACCTGCTTAAAATTTCTTAATGATACTCAATTTCCTAGGAAATATTCAAGTATCTTAGTAAAAAAATCAGACCCTTTCATAATATGGCTTCTATTTTTTTTTTTTTTTTACCCTCATGACTAATTCCTATCTCAAACTTTATTAAATTGCCTTCTGGTAAATATATCTTATTAAGAATCACTACAAATCCATGTCTTTGTATAATTTCCTCTCATTTAGTATGATCTGCTTCTCACCAATACAATAGAGCAAATGTGATGGGGTCTTAGACTGTGTTATATGGCAAAAGTGATGAGAAGTTACTTCCAACATTATATTACAGTACAGAAGAACCCATCTTAGCAGACTACTGAGAGAGAGAGAGAGAGGGAGAGAGAAGCGGGCTTTGCCATCTTGACTTTGAAGAAGGAAGCTGCCATGTTTTCAGAGAGCTTATAAAGAGGGTAACATGCCAAGGAACTGGTGGCATCATGTGGGAACTCAGTGTGGTCCCTGGCCAACTTAAAAAAAAAAAATGAGGACCTCAGTCAAATAACCCTAGAAAATGAATTGCATCCACAACCTGAAAAATCACGGAAAGGAGTTGTTCCCCAGTACAGCATGCAGATGAGAATACACTATGCCTGATGTCTTCATTCCAGGCTTGTGAGATCATTAACTGAGGACCCAGCTAAACCATGCCTAGACTCCTGACTCACAGAAATCATGAGATGAAAAACATGTATTTTTTAAGCTGTTAAATTTGTGGTAATTTCTTCTTTATGCTGTAATAGAAGACTAATACATGCCTTTAGCCACTTAAACATAACACATTTTTTTCCTGCCTCTAGCCATTGCTCATACTGCTATGTCCTTACCACTGTCTCTGACTAAAAAACTCCTATAATCAGTTGAAATTTTACTTCATTATATTCTCTTTGAAGATGTCCCTAAAATTATAGGATCAAACACTCTTTCTGGACTCTCATAAAACTCTTATAAGTTAATACTATATCTTGTATAATATAGCCTTGTTAAGTACCTGTTCCTTTACCTCACTTCCCCCATGTTCATGTATGCATATATATGTATACACACAAACATATATAAATGATAGTCTTATAATGTGAAAGAAGGAATTTTGATTTATTTCTATTTCTCCACCACCAAGCATGAATGATTGGTACATACTTATGTGCATTAAATGAGTATTAATAGTCACTTTTAAAATATAATTGTAACAGTTCTATTATTAATAAACACTGTGTCCAATGCACTGTGCTAAACACTTTAGATACATTTACAATAATCCTCATGACAAAAGAATGATTACTCACATTTTTAATTTGAAAAAGCTAGAACTAGAAACATGTAGCTGGACCCGTGCTATTTTTAAATTCCCATGATCTCTTTCATACCCTTCCCTTTCTTCAATCATTTTTCTTTGGCAATCTCCCCTCTGTCATTCCACATAGTAAAGACAAAGCAGTCTATTATGAATGGCCGTCCTCTCCTGCCAAATGGAAAGTCTTGTGACCCAAACTAGGCTAACCAAACTGTTCCCTCACATTTGAAATGGGTATAATAAGAGACAGCATAGCACTCTTTATCTTGCATACAATACACAGTGTATGTGTGGAACTGTGATGGCCATTTTTCTGGCAATAAGAGGGAAACAGCATGCATACTGAAATTAATACATTGAGGAAGGCAAAACCAAAATATGTAGACAGAAACAGAACTTTGCTTAACTTGTTTGAGCTCCTGGACTGAGCAGTTATGGAAATGAATCTTACCCCTGACTGGTATATGAATTAATAATTCTCTTTAGGCTTGACATCATTTGCATTGGATTTCTCCTGAAAAGTACAAAGCCCAGTGTCTCACTGATTGCAAATGATAAAATCAGGATCTGAATTCAGCTGTGCCTGAGTCCAAAGTCCATGTTTTTCTAACAATTTCTTGCTTTTTTCCCTAAAGAGAATTTAAATTCCTAGTAAGAACCCTGAATTAACTGTCCTTATATATAATTATACTATCAACAAAATGTCATGATTATAATAATGACAATAGTAGTAATTTATCATACATTTATCATACACATGTAATAAAATGCTTACAGTATAAATGTATTACTTTATGCATTACCACATATATGTACCTTTAGGTATATTATTATAGATTGACAATAAATATGTGTGAACTGATCATCAGGAGTAGCAATTAAACATCACAAGTTTACCCTTAAACAAAAGTCAAATAAACTTTGGAGTTCTATGCACGTTGGTTTGCAGAGGAATCAAAGACACAGAGAAATGCAAGAATCTACTTCTTAATCCAGGAATGCATATTTGATGCTAAAAATATAGACAAAATGAACAGAGATTAATATAGGACATAACAGTCATAGGATACTCAGTAACCATTTACACTGCATTTTTCTCCTTATGTATTTCCTTTCATGGTGTAATATTAAAAATTAAAACAAAATGATAATTCTCATTTTTTAAAGTGCCAATAAACATATTTATTTATTTTATCTGCTAATGCACTTTTTTTAATACTACAGAGCCGAAAGAATAAAATGAACCTTTCCTATACTAATAAAAATGTTGATATTATTTGATCATATGGACAGAAGAAGTACACATCTCTGTATTTTTAATTTTCTGATACCTTTCAATAAAATGTTTCCATAATAATTTGAAACATACACAATGTAGCCAGCCAAATAGCATCACTGTTCTTTGAATAATAGATCCATCAAAAAATATATATGCATTTTTTTCCTGAGATGAAAGGCAATATGTTAATCCAAAGGCTTTTTTAAAAACCTGCAGAATGAAGATATTCAGCAAGCAAGATAATTTAAAATTAAAAGAAGAACTAGAAGCAAGGTACAGCCTTTGAAAATTAAGTGTCATCACAGTAGCCGATGTGATGTCGGAACTGCAATATTTTTTTCTTCTCTGTATTGATATTTAAATCATAAAAACTATAACAATAAAATCTTTTTTATATAATACTTGAGTAACTTTCCTAATAAACCACAATTTACATTTATCAATGTATTGCAAGATATTATTTATTGCATCATATAAAGATAAGTTTAATAGTAATCGTCTATGGTTAGCTTAAGGGCAACAGTCAACATGAAATCCAAATTCAGCCACTGGTTTTATTTCTGGTCTGGTTTTCTTTAGTCAATGTGGCATGCCAATTTTCTGATTAACAACAGCAAATACAGATAAGCAAGCTAAATATTTCAGAATCTTATGACCCCTGTGTTAACTTTTTTTGAGATCTCCCTAAAATAGACAAAGTCTACATTTCTATTTCATTTTTATTCTGTAGAAATAGATCAAGAATAAATTTTAAAAGTCTCATATTATCTAAAAGTGATATGAAGGATTTACCCCTTTAGACTAAAATAAAGTTTGAATTAAGAATACAGATGGAATACATCATATAACGTTAAGGAGGGAAGATACATAAAAGATCTTCAGATCAACTTTCCCATTTTGTAAGTAAGGAAACTGAAATCTAAAAACATACCTGGCTTTCCTGGAATTATAAGAAATCAGTCATATTCTCCTGGCAAAAACATTAACCCAGATATTATTAATTAAATTATGTTCCCCTGCAGGGAAAAAAATATATATTAAAGTCCTAAACCCCTGTACCTCAGAATAAGAACTTAATTGGAAATAGGTTCATTGTGAAAGTCATTAGTTAAGTTAGAGATCATACTGGAATAAAGTAGGAGCCTAATTCCAATATACGTGGTACTTTATAAGAACACAGCCATGTAAAGATAGAGAAGTGAAGAGGCAATGTCAAGAGACTACAAAAGCAGAGAATGGAGTTATGGAACTGCAAGCCAAGGAATGCAGAAGATAGTAAGCCACTAGAAGCTAGGAAGGAGTGAGAAAATGTTCCCCTATAGGTTGCAAAGGGGGCATGGCCCTCCTAATACCATGATCACTAGCTTCCAGAACTGAGAAACAATGTATTTCTATAGTTTTGTGTACCAAGTTTGTGATACTTTGTTATAGCAGCCTTAGAAAACTAACACACCAGGTAAACCCACCCTCCTGCCTTCTTTGTGTGTCAAGAACCACCTAAAATGGTGGAGAAAATCACACCACTGTGTGGACTTGTCTTATTTTAATTAATGACCACAAACCTCAAAAGAACACTTTGTAGCCATCCTATTACACTTTCCTATATACAATAAGGGTAATTGCACAAAGTGTGCTCTTCTAAATATTCCAATACCTCATCCCTGTGTCATCGGATGACCTTTTCTTTATACCTCACTGAGATAATAGACACAATTTGAACAGACTCCTTCATCTCTTACCACTAAATTTACAAATATGACTACAACTATATACATATGCTTTTTCTTTCCTTCTGTTGCAGAGCAGAAGTATTTCTATGGCTCTCAAAATCACCTCTTCCCTGTGGGCTCCTTAGGCATTCACTCTCATTCTAAGGATACTGATCCTTGTTTTACTACGGGATTATTTGGCTGGGGGTGGGTGGGTGCTGGTATTCTAATATTCTAGTATTATTCTGTAAAAAAAGAAAAGAATTCCAGAATTATTCTTAAAAAAATAAAAAAGGCAAAACTTCCCTTTTACCATGGACATCCTTCCAGGTATTCCCCGCTCTCTACTTGTCAGAATAAAATTTTTTAAAGAGTAGCAAATACAGCTCCATACACTCATTTGCTTTTTATTTGCAATCCACAGAAATCCGACTTATTTTTTTTCTCTGCAATTATTTAAACATCTTTTAGCAAGGTTACTAAAGACTTCCATATTGCCAAATTTATTACTTGCTATTTGTTGTCATTACAGAAATTTCTTGGAAGCCTTCAGTGAGGTTAGTCACTCTCTCTTTCTTGAACTATTTTCTTCCCTAGGACTTTCTGACTCCTCATTTTATTGGTTTTCTTCCTCCCCCTTGGGTATTTCTTCCCAGTCTTCTTTGCTAAATACACTTCCTCCAGACTTTCTCTCAAGGCTGGCATTTTAGTCTATGATGTCAAATGAATCTCTCCAAAGGATTTCATCTCGTTTCAAACCTTGGAAAATATTTCCATACTGATGATTCTCAAAAATATAATCTAGCACTTCTATAATTTCTGATTTCTTGACTTTTACACCTATGTGCCCAACTGCTTGATGCCTCCTTTCTGGAATTTGATAGGTGTCTCAAATGTAATACATCCAAAATGAAATGATCCCCAACGTCTGTTTCTTGTCCATTATTTCCAATCTCAGAAAATGCCATCAAAACCTAGATGCACAATCCCAAAAGTCTAGGAGTTATATTTAACTGACCTTGAACAAAGCATACATGTATGTATATATATACAAGTAGGGTCAAGGTCAAGTAGGGACTCAGAGGAAGTTGAAAGTGGGTTATTATTTATCCTAATGATTCAGGGTACCCAACATGGTTAAAGTGTCTGGAATGGTTAATAAATATGGAGTGGGCAGAGCAGCTGGAACAGCTACATTAAACACACTGCCACTTGGTCCAGGGAAATCAATCTGTCCCAGAAATCTGGGTAATAGTGGTTGGGAAAATTGGCCTCAGTCCCATCTTGCCTTCAGCCAACTGCCCACAGCGCATCACTGAGGAGATTCAAGAAGATAGTATGAACAATCATATGAATAAGTAATTCTGATTTCTATGCCATCATTTTCTTCCTTTCTTTCTCTTTATTTTTTACTTTCTTTCTTTCTTAAATTTTTAATTAACATATAATACATTTATTTATTTCAGGGGTGCAGGTCTATGAATCTCAGTCTTATATAATTCACAGCACTGAGCACAGCACATACCCTGCTCTCCCATCATTTTCGTGAGGTAAGGGATATACACCCAACTCTGCCATTCTGTTTGAAAGTCCTTGCTGATGAGAAAGTTTACCATCTAATAATTATAGTCTATTTAAACTTTATGTAGATGAACATAATATAAATAAATACTTCTAAAATTATGACAAATAATTATTTTCCTATCAAAAGTGAAACAATTTTAAAATAAAATTAAACCTACATTTAAGACAGAAACAAAACAAAGCAAAACCCTACTATTTATTGTGTAGATCTGTGTATCCTCACATCTTAATGTTACATTCTTTAATTGAATCATCACAATGGCATGAAAGTGATCTTACTGCCACTTATAGAAAAGGAAATATGATTTCTAAGGCTGAAGAACTTGCCCAAGATTATAAAGTCAATACTGTGACTCACATTTAGAGATGGGGCACTCCAGTGGCCCCATTCCATGCTACTTAACTGGCCATTAAGATGAATATATTAAAAAATTTACCAATATTGATTTTTATTTTTGTCAATTTTTATTTATTCACATGTAAACTGACACTATTCACCTCTTCTAAGGGGTAACCCTCAAGCATAGCTTCCCATTAAAAATGTATAATTAGACAACCTAGAACTTAACTTTGGAAATAGTACACTAAGTTTTCCTTATTTATATGAACATATCAAATATGCTTATTTAAGAAACTATATATATATATATATATATGTGTGTGTGTGTGTGTGTGTGTATATACACACACATGCTTTGTTCAAGTTCAAATATATGTATTATATATAATAAACATATAATATATATATTCTTAAGTTTCGTTAGAGAAATAGAACCAAAGTTTATATTGGAAATAGAACCAAGAGTACATATTATATGAATTGTGGGGCAGGTGAACAGATGAACTGGAATGCTGTGGGTTTGTGTAGGAAGCTACTTCCATAATTGAGGCAAAAAGATGATGTAATCTTTGAAGATTGGTGGCAATAGAAATAGTGAGAAGTGGGTATATTTTCCATATATATCGAAGATGGAACCAATAAAACAAATTTGATGGGGAGGAGGAGGAAAATGTAGTAATTAAATTAAATTTAATTTAAGAAACTTGCCTATTTTTCAAAAGCGTATGTGTTAACATAGCTTATCAGTTACAAAGAATTGACTTAGAAACCTAACAATCGAATAAATGAATTATCCAGAACTATTTAAAACACCCAAATCCTGTGATATTGTAACTTCATGCACCAACTCAACTGCATTCTGGTTTTCTTAATGACAAATATTTGGTAGGCACACTCTATTATCATGACTGTTAAATAGTAACATAAAAATAAATAAAATTGGGAGGGAGACAAACCATAAGTGACTCTTAATCTCACAAAACAAACTGAGGGTTGCTGGGGGGAGGGGGTTTAGGAGAAGGGGGTGGGATTATGGACATTGGGGAGGGTATGTGCTTTAGTGAGTGCTGTGAAGTGTGTAAACCTGGCAATTCACAGACCTGTACCCCTGGGGATAAAAATATATGTTTATAAAAATTAAAAAAATAATAAATTTAAAAATAAATAAATAAATAAATAAAATTCAAAAAATGTATTTTGGTTAACTCAAAATGACTTGGTATAATTTGTATTAATTGGTTTCCTTTTAATATATCTTTCCTTTTCAAATGTTATTGAACTCTAAAATTCTCTTTAATTTCTAAAAAAAACCTTTGAAATTATCAATACATAGACATATTATTCTCTTATTGTTACAGATTTATTAAAAGATAAGCCCAAATCCAGAGAAATGCCCTTATTTTAATCATTTAACAAAGTCAAAACTAAATTCTTTTTTTTTTTTTTAATTTTTTATTTTTTATAAACATATATTTTTTATAAACATATATTTTTATCCCCAGGTCTGTGAATCACCAGGTTTACACACTTCACAGCACTCACCAAATCACATACCCTCCCCAATGTCCATAATCCCACCCCCTTCTCCCCAACCCCCTCCCCCCGGCAACCCTCAGTTTGTTTTGTGAGATTAAGAGTCACTTATGGTTTGTCTCCCTCCCAATCTTGCCATTTGCAACAACGTGGATGGAACTAGAGCGTATCATGCTTAGCGAAATAAGTCAAGCAGAGAAAGACAACTATCATATGATCTCCCTGATATGAGGAAGTGGTGATGCAACATGGAGGCTTAAATGGGTAGAAGAATAAATGAAAACTAAATTCTTTTTAAAAGTAAGTGTACTTTTAAAATATTATATGTAAAAATCACTTTTTAATGTTCTAATAAACATATAAATAATAATGTGAATTTTAAAAATATAGACTTCAAACTGCCACATCAAATAGCTAATGGAAAGCAATATACACTAGTATTGATTTGAGAGATAGTATCTAAATTATTTGGGCTGCCTATTGATTTCTTTTCAGAATATCAAATGTTTCTTATAACAGAATCAATATGGCACTTTACAAGACATCTGGCCAAAAGCAAGGCCATTCTCTGTGCAGTACTTTCAGAAATATCCATTCCATCCCCATTTGGTTACCACTATAAACGTGCTAATGGAAATATTAATATGGACTGTACAATGGACAACATATATCTGCTACACTAGTATAGGCAATTCATCTACTATGTACAACTAAATGACTAAAAAAAAGATAAACAAATGTATTAAATGTAAAAAGAATGTTACATACCCACTATGGTAGATGATTATTATATCAAAATTTTACATTAAAAAGATTACTTTTACAACTTATCCCTTAAAATGTATTAATAAATTCAAGTAAATGAACTCCTGATATTGTTTTTTGTTTTTTTTTTCTATAATTTTTTATTTTTTATAAACATATATTTTTATCCCCAGGGGTACAGGTCTGTGAATCACCAGGTTTACACACTTCACAGCTCTCACCAAAGCACATACCCTCCCCAATGTCCATAATCCCACCCCCTTCTCCCAAACCCCCTCCCCCCAGCAACCCTCAGTTTGTTTTGTGAGATTAAGAGTTACTTATGGTTTGTCTCCCTCCCAATCCCATTTTCTTTCATTTATTCTTCTCTTACCCACTTAAGCCCCCATGTTGCATCACCACTTCCTCATATTAGGGAGATCATATGATAGTTGTCTTTCTCCGCTTGACTTATTTCGCTAAGCATGATACGCTCTAGTTCCATCCATGTTGTCGCAAATGGCAAGATTTCATTTCTTTTGATGGCTGCATAGTATTCCATTGGGTATATATACCACATCTTCTTGATCCACTCATCTGTTGATGGACATCTAGGTTCTTTCCATAGTTTGGCTATTGTGGACATTGCTGCTATAAACATTCGGGTGCACGTGCCCCTTTGGATCACTACGTTTGTATCTTTAGGGTAAATACCCAATAGTGCAATTGCTGGGTCATAGGGCAATTCTATTTTCAACATTTTGAGGAACCTCCATGCTGTTTTCCAGAGAGGTTGCACCAGCTTGCATTCCCACCAACAGTGTAGGAGGGTTCCCCTTTCTCCGCATCCTCCCAGCATCTGTCATTTCCTGACTTGTTGATTTTAGCCATTCTGACTGGTGTGAGGTGATATCGCATTGTGGTTTTGATTTGTATTTCCCTGATGCCGAGTGATATGGAGCACTTTTTCATGTGTCTGTTGGCCATCTGGATGTCTTCTTTGCAGAAATGTCTGTTCATGTCCTCTGCCCATTTCTTGATTGGATTATTTGTTCTTTGGGTGTTGAGTTTGCTAAGTTCTTTATAGATTCTGGACACTAGTCCTTTATCTGATATGTCGTTTGCAAATATCTTCTCCCATTCTGTCAGTTGTCTTTTGATTTTGTTAACTGTTTCCTTTGCTGTGCAAAAGCTTTTGATCTTGATGAAATCCCAATAGTTCATTTTTTCCCTTGCTTCCCTTGCCTTTGGCGTTGTTGCTAGGAAGATGTTGCTGCGGCAGAGGTCGAAGAGGTTGCTGCCTGTGTTCTCCTCAAGGATTTTGATGGATTCCTTTCACACATTGAGGTCCTTCATCCATTTTGAGTCTATTTTTGTGTGTGGTGTAAGGAAATGGTCCAATTTCATTTTTCTGCATGTGGCTGTCCAATTCTCCCAGCACCATTTATTGAAGAGGCTGTCTTTTTTCCATTGGACATTCTTTCCTGCTTTGTCGAAGATTAGTTGACCATAGAGTTGAGGGTCTATTTCTGGGCTCTCTATTCTGTTCCATTGATCTATGTGTCTGTTTTTGTGCCAGTACCATGCTGTCTTGATGATGACAGCTTTGTAATAGAGCTTGAAGTCCGGGATTGTGATGCCACCAACGTTGGTTTTCTTTTTCAATATCCCTTTGGCTATTCGAGGTCTTTTCTGGTTCCATATAAATTTTAGCATTATTTGTTCCATTTCTTTGAAAAAGATGGATGGTACTTTGATAGGAATTGCATTAAATGTGTAGATTGCTTTAGGTAGCATAGACATTTTCACAATATTTATTCTTCCAATCCAGGAGCATGGAACATTTTTCCATTTCTTTGTGTCTTCTTCAATTTCTTTCATGAGTACTTTATAGTTTTCTGAGTATAGATTCTGTGTCTCTTTGGTTAGGTTTATTCCTAGGTATCTTATGGTTTTGGGTGCAATTGTAAATGGGATTGACTCCTTAATATCTCTTTCTTCTGTCTTGCTGTTGGTGTAGAGAAATGCAACTGATTTCTGTGCATTGATTTTATATCCTGACACTTTACTCAATTCCTGTATAAGTTCTAGCAGTTTTGGAGTGGAGTCTTTTGGGTTTTCCACATATAGTATCATATCATCTGCGAAGAGTGATAATTTGACTTCTTCTTTGCCGATTTGGATGCCTTTAATTTCCATTTGTTGTCTGATTGCTGAGGCTAGGACCTCTAGTACTATGTTGAATAGCAGTGGTGATAATGGACATCCCTGCCGTGTTCCTGACCTTAGCGGAAAAGCTTTCAGTTTTTCTCCATTGAGAATGATATTTGCGGTGGGTTTTTCATAGATGGCTTTGATGATATTGAGGTATGTGCCCTCTATCCCCACACTTTGAAGAGTTTTGATCAGGAAGGGATGCTGTACTTTGTCAAATGCTTTTTCAGCATCTATTGAGAGTATCATATGGTTCTTGTTCTTTCTTTTATTGATGTGTTGTATCACATTGACTGATTTGCGGATGTTGAACCAACCTTGCAGCCCTGGAATAAATCCCACTTGGTCGTGGTGAATAATCTTTTTAATGTACTGTTGAATCCTATTGGCTAGTATTTTGTTGAGTATTTTCGCATCTGTGTTCATCAAGGATATTGGTCTATAGCTCTCTTTTTTGGTGGGATCCTTGTCTGGTTTGGGGATCAAGGTGATGCTGGCCTCATAAAATGAGTTTGGAAGTTTTCCTTCCATTTCTATTTTTTGGAACAGTTTCAGGAGAATAGGAATTAGTTCTTCTTTAAATGTTTGGTAGAATTCCCCCGGGAAGCCATCTGGCCCTGGGCTTTTGTTTGTTTGGAGATTTTTAATGACTGTTTCAATCTCCTTACTGGTTATGGGTCTGTTCAGGCTTTCTATTTCTTCCTGGTTCAGTTGTGGTAGTTTATATGTTTCTAGGAATGCATCCATTTCTTCCAGATTGTCAAATTTATTGCCGTAGAGTTGCTCATAGTATGTTCTTATAATAGTTTGTATTTCTTTGGTGTTAGTTGTGATCTCTCCTCTTTCATTCATGATTTTATTTATTTGGGTCCTTTCTCTTTTCTTTTTGATAAGTCTGGCCAGGGGTTTATCAATTTTATTAATTCTTTCAAAGAACCAGCTCCTACTTTTGTTGATTTGCTCTATTGTTTTTTTTTTTTTGTTTCTATTTCATTGATTTCTGCTCTGATCTTTATGATGTCTCTTCTCCTGCTGGGCTTAGGGTTTCTTTCTTGTTCTTTCTCCAGCTCCTTTAGGTGTAGGGTTAGGTTGAGTACCTGAGACCTTTCTTGTTTCTTGAGAAAGGCTTGTACCGCTATATATTTTCCTCTCAGGACTGCCTTTGTTGTGTCCCACAGATTTTGAACCGTTGTATTTTCATTATCATTTGTTTCCATGATTTTTTTCAATTCTTCTTTAATTTCCCGATTGACCCATTCATTCTTTAGAAGGATGCTGTTTAGTCTCCATGTATTTTAGTTTTTTTAACTCCTGATATTGTAATCCAACTTCTGAAAAGAGAATAACTTCTGCCATTTCCATGTACATTATAAAATATTCTAGTATGAATAGAAGATCTGTGGCTAAAAAAAAGAATATTTCATCCATATCATGAATACCATTATAACTGAACAAGCTAAAATAAATTTTAAAAAATAAAATCTGATTGTTATACACTAAGTATAATTTAGTTGTAAAATCTGACTAAATGTTATATACTAAATAAGGCCAAAAGATGGAGTTTATACATTCTAGTATAAAACTGGATGGTATATTTGGTTAAAAAAAGTAAATATTTTATTTCAAAAACTAATTTAAATATTTTATGACATAATATGTTCCATATTGTTGTATACATACATTTCTATTTAGATCATTATTATTCACAATATCAATAACAATGTTTCTCTTGGGCTAATACTGGTTTTCCTTGTATTAACTGAAATTTCAGGCATACCTTATTTTATTGCACTTTGATTTATTGTGCTTCTCAGATACTGATTTTACAAATTAAAGTTTTGTGTAAACCCATCATCAAACAAGTCTATCAGTGCCATTTTTCCCACAGCATTTGTTCACTTTGTTGGTAATTCTTGCAACATTTCATTTTTTTATTATTATATTTCTTACAATGATCTGTGATCTTTGATGTTACTATTGTAATTGTTTTGGGGTACCACAAACTGCACCCATATAAGACAGCAAACTTGGTAAGTATGTGTGTTCTGATTGCTCCACCAACCAGCCATTCTCCTATCTGTCTCCCTCTTCTTGAGCCTCTCTATTCCCTGAGATACAACCATTTTGAAATTAGGTCAATTAATAACCCTACAATGGCCTCTAATTGTCTAAGTAAAATAAAGTCATCCATCTCTTACTTTAAATCAAAAGCTAGAAATGATTAAGCTTAGTGAGGAAGGTATCCTAAAAGCCAAGACAGGTTGAAAGCTAGACTTCTTGTGACAATCAACCAAATTATAAATGCAAAGGAAAAACTTTTAAAGGAAATTATAAGGGCTGCTCCAGTGAAAATATGAAGATAGCCAAACAGCTTTATTGATGATATGGAGGAATTTTTAGTGGCCTGGACAGAAAATCAAACCAGCACAGCATTCTGTTTAACCAAAGCCTAATCTAGAGTAAGGCCCTAATTCTTTTTAATTCAATGAGTGCTGAGAGAGGTGAGAAAGTTGTAGAAGTTGGAAGTCAGCAGAGGTTGGTTTATGAGGTTTAAGGGAAAAAACCATCTCCATAACATAAACATGCAAGGTGAAACAGCAAGGGCTGATGTGGAAGCTGCAAGTTGTCCAAAAGATCTAGTTAAGATAATTTATGAACATGGCTACACTAAATAACATATTTTCAATGTTGACAAAACAGCCTTCTATTGGGGGAAAATGCCCCCTAGGAATTTCATGACAAGAGAAAAGCCAATCCCTGGCTGCAAACCTTCAAAGAACAGCTGACTCTCCTGTTAGCAGCTGGTAACTTTAAGTTGAAGCCAATGTTCATGTGCCATTCCAAAAGTCCTAGGGCCCTTAAAAATTATGCTAAATATCCTGTGTCTGTGCTCTGTAAATGGAAAAACAAAGCCTAGATGACAGCATATCTACAACAACTTTGTTTACTGAATATTTTAATCTCACCATTGAGATCTGTGCAGAAAGAAAAAAAAAAAAAGATTACCTCAAAAGATTAGTTCTCATTGACAATGTTCCTGATCACCCAAGAGCTCTGAGGGAGGTGTACATTGAGATAAACATTATTTTCAGGCCTGCTAGTACAACATCCATTCTTCAGGGAAGGGATCTAGGAGTTATTTTGATTTTCAGGTCTCATTATTTAAGAAATACAGTTCATAAGCCTATAGCTGCCATATAGAATAAGTGATTCATTTGATGGATCTGGACAAAATAAATGGAAAACATTCTGGAAGGGATTCATTATTCTGGATGCCATTAAGAACATTTGTGGTTTGTAAAAGGAACTCAAGATATCAACACTAAGAGGAATTTGGAAGAGGTTGATTCCAAACCTCATGAACGACTTTGATGGGTTCAAGTCTTCTGTGGAGAAAGTAACCAGAGATGTTGTGGAAACAGCAAGAGAATTAAAAGTAGAGCTTGAAGATGTGATTGAAGTGCTGGAATCTCATGATAAGCCTTGAACAGATGAGGAATTGCTTCTTATGTATAAGCAAAGAAAACAGCTTCTTGGGAAGAATCAACTTTTTTTTTTTTAAGATTTTATTTATTTGACAGACAGAGATCACAAGTAGGCAGAGAGGCAGGCAGAGAGAGAGGAGGAAGCAGGTTCCCTGCCTAGCAGAGAGCCCGATGTGAGGCTCGATCCCAGGACCCTGGAATCATGACCCAAGCTGAAGGCAGAGGCTTTAACCCACTGAACCACCCTGGCACCCCTTGAGCAGAATTTAGTTTTAGTGAATATGCTGTCAAGATTGTTGAAGTGGCAACAAATTATTTTAGAATATTTTGTAAACTTAGTTGCTAAAGCATTAATATGGTTTGAGAAGTTCTACAGTGACAAAATGCTACTAAACAGTATATCTTGCTACGGAGAAATTATTAATGAAAAGAGTTAATAAATAGAGTAAACCCTACTGCTGTTTTATTCTAAGAAATTGCTGCAGTCATCCCAACTACCAGCAACCACCATCCTGATGAGTCAGCAGCCACCAACACTGAGTAAAGATACTCTGTCAACAAAAAGATTATGACTTGCCAACAGCCTGGATGATGGGTAGCACTTTTTAGCCACAAAGTATTTTTTAGATTAAGGTATGTACATATTTGGGCAGTGCACTGCACACTAAAAAGACTATAACAACAACAAAAAAAGACTACAGCATAGTGTAAATGTAATTTTTATAAGTAGTGGAGAATAAAAATTTCATTTGACTTGCTTTATTGCAATATTTGCCTTGTTTCCATGGTCTGGAACTGGACCCACAACATCTCCAAGGTATACCTGTTATTTGTCACATAAATACATAAGTGATAATAATAGAGTCTATCAGTACATTAAATCTAGTGAAAATTACTTGCAAGGTGAGAGAAAACAGACAACCCACAACTGTTTACACAGAACATATAGTTTGACTCCACTGTTCAATTTTATAGAAGGGGTGTGGGAACTATAAAAGCTCAGGAATTTTTGTAAGGCACATTTCGAAAGAATACAGCTTGAGTCCCTTGATACAGCTAATTCCATTCAACTTGCTTGAGGTACTTGACTTCAGTAATGGAGCTTAGGTACTTTTCTATGTAATGGAGTCAACTTAAAAAGATAAGCACAAAAATAAGATTGTGTATTTGGCACAATACATAATTAATGTACAAAAGTCCATTGCTTTTCTATACACTAATAATGATTCATAGGAGTAAACTTAACCAAAGTGGTAAAAGACCTGTTAATCTGAAAATGATGAAACACTAATGAAAGAAATTAAAGACAACACAAAGTATTGGAAAGACAATCCATGTTCATTGATTAGAAGAACAAATATTGTTAAAGTGTCCATACTACACAAATCAAACTACAGGTTTAATGCAATCCCTATCATAATCCCTATCAGCATTTTTCACCCAACTAGAATATATAATCCTAAAATTGGTATAAAACCACAAAAGACCCTGAATAACCAAAGAAATCTTGAAAAAGAAGAACAACACTGAAGATATCACAATTTGAAACCTCAAGTTATATTACAAAGCCATAGTAATCAAAACAGTATGGTACTGGCAGAAAAATAGACAAGTAGATCAATGTGGAAAATAGACAATGTGACAAAATAGAAAGTCCAGATATAAAGACACAGTTATATGGTCTATTAATCATTAATTCATAATTTATCTGACTAATAGCAGAATTGGGCCTCAAATCTAAAATAGGACATAAAAGTAGAGTGTAACGCATTGGATTTACATGGGTTAGAGAGGTGCATGTCCAACAGTAAATCGAGACAATACAGTGACAGTAGCTTGGCATGTCTCAAATTTGGTTCCACATTGTTGCTTTTTTTAATTTCTCCATATTGTTGTAAATTTCCCGAGAATTATTTCTTACATTGTTCTTACAACCAAGGTTATAAACTGTCTGAAATAAATACTACTTTATATTATGCAGAAAACACAATACTGTTGTACATTTAAGTAAAACATGTATGTCTAATAAAAAAGAGAAATAACCAAAAACATATTTATCAAAAACATCAAATCATACTTTATTTTTGGGTTAAATGTATCTTTCTGTCCACCAAAATCCTAGAGAACATAGGTGGTAATCTCTTTGACACGGGCCACCCCAAACTCTTTGGAGACATGTCTCCAAAGGCAAAGGAAACAAAAGTGAAAATGAACTTTTGGGACTTTATCAAGGACAAAACCTTCTGCACAGCAAAGGAAATAGTCAGCAAAACAAAGAGACAACCCATGGAATGGGAGAAGATATTCACAAACGACACTACAGATAAAGGGTTGATATCCAAGATCTATAAAGAACTTCTCAAACTAAACACCCAAAAACCAAATAGTCAAGTCAAAAAAGTGTGCAGAATACATGAACAGACACTTCTCCAGAGAAGACATGAATGGCTAACAGACACATGAAAAAGTGCTCATCATCATTAGCCATCAGAGAAACTCAAAGAAAAACCACATTGAGATACTACCTCGCACCAGTCAGAATGGCAAAAATTGACAAGGCAAGAAACAACAAATGTCGGAGAAGATGTGTAAAAAGGGGAACCCTCTTACACTGTTGGTGTGAATGCAAGTTGGTACAACCACTTTGTAAAACAATGTGGAGGTTCCTCAAAAATTTAAAAATGGAGCTACCCTATGACCTAACAATTGCACTTCTGGGTATTTACTTCAAAGATACAGATGTAATGGGAAAAAAAGGGCTACATGTAACCCAATGTTCATAGCAGCAATGTCCACAATATCCAAACTGTGGAAGGAGCCAAGATGCCCTCCAACAGACATAAAGAAGATGTGGTCCCTATATACAATGGAATATTACTCAGCCCTCAGAAAGGATGAATACCCAACATTTGCATCAACATAGATGGAATTGTAAGAGATTATGCTAAGTGAAATAAGTCAAGCAGAGAAACTCAATTTCATATGGTTTTACTTATATGTGGAACATAAGAAATAGCATGAAGGACATAAAGAGAAGGAAGGAAAAAATGAAGGGGGGTGTGAATCAGAGGGGGTGAAGAACCATGAGACTATGGGAAACAAACAGAGGTTTTCAGAGGGTAGAGCATGGGGAAATGGGTTAGCCCAGCTTTGGGTATTAAGGAGGGCTTGTATTGCACGGAGCATTGGGTGTTATATGCAAACAATGAATCATGGACCACTATATCAAAAATAAATGATGTACTGTACTATCTGGTGACTAACATAACATAATAATTAAAAAAGAGAGAGAGAGAGAGAGTGCATGAGTACAAGCGAGGGAGGGCAGATGGAAAGAATCCCAAGCAGACTCCCCACTGAGCAGGGAGCCCGTCATGGGGCTCAGTCTCACAACCCATGAGATCATGACCAGAGCTGAAAGCAAGAGTCGGACACTCAACTGACTCAGCCACGCAGGCACCCCAAAATGTCCTTGGGAGATTTTATTTTTTTTAATTTTTAAAGGGTTTTTTTTTTTTTTAAGATTTTATTTATTCACTTAACAGACAGAGAACACAAGTAGGCAGAGAGGCAGGCAGAGAGAGAGGAGGAAGCAGGCTCCCCTCTGAGCAGAGTCTGACGTGGGACTCGATCCCAGGACCCTAAGATCATAACCTGAGCAGTAGGAAGAAGCTTTAACCCACTGAGCCACCCAGGTGCCCCTCCTTGGGAGATTTTAATAACTAATGAATGACCTATGGTACTTATTGATAGTACTGATTTGCCTTTTCTGCTTATGTTTAATTTTCACTTTTGTCTGTGGATAGTGAGTATGTGTATGTGTGTGAGGTAATCCTTTGTCATCCACCTGCTCTAATAGAGTTACAGTAACAACTGGTTTGGATATGGGTTTTTGTACCAAAGCTCAGACTATTGTCAGGTTGGTGAATAAAGCTCATTATTTATTTATGTGCTGCTGATTAAAAATAAATGTATCTTTCTGAATCATTTGTGAAGTATATAGTAATATTTTAAATAATTTTATTAATAGGAAAAAGTAGGTGTCAATGAAAGTCCTGTCTCATCATTCTTGCTGAAACTGCAACTTATTTCTTATTTGCTATTATTTAATTTTATACACTTTTTCTCTTTGATTATTTTTCTTAATTTCTGGTCTTTGGGGGAAAAAATGGTTAAGGAATTTCCAACAGAGAAAAACACTTAGATTTATTAACAAAGAATTTTAATACCTATACAAAATAGATGAAAATGCTTAAGTATTTTATTATTTATCTTTTGGTAAAATATAATTGAAAACTCTGATAGTATCATTAAAATTATACCCAATACCCAAGATGCTTCAAAATATTTTCCTTCATGCTTCAAAATTGGCTCTTTGGAAATAAACCACAGCCTTCCATTATTGAAATATCATACTGGACATGTGCAATTATGTACATCCCAATTCACCTGTTGATGTGCAGATTGCTTACTTCTTTAATCTCTTGAATTATCTAAAGAAGTTAGTAGAGAATTCAGTTTGAAAAAACATAGATGTATTATATTTATGTGTATTTTTATTTCAAGGATTTGTAACTTACAGGAAAAATTTAGGTAAAAATGATTCAGGGGATCCTGGGTGACTCAGACAGTTAAGCATCTGCCTTGAGCTCAGGTCATGATCTCCAGTTCCAGGGATAGAGTCCCACATTGAGCTCCCAGCTCAACAGGGATTCTGCTTCTCCCTCTCCATCTGCCTCTCCCTGTGCTTGTGCTCTGTCTCTCTCTCTCAAATGAATAAATAGTCTTAAAAAAATGACTCGTGTATTTATCAATTTGACACATGAGACCTTCACAGTAGAGAGAGTACCACTGTTCTACATAAATCCTTAAATAGAATTCATTATTAAGAGATACTAAAAAACTATAAATATTACTATAATTTCATGTGTATATTTTATATATAGAACAAAATATTTTCAACCATATAAAATTGAAGTGGGTGCCTGGGTGGCTCAGTGGGTTAAGCCGCTGCCTTTGGCTCAGGTCATGATCTCAGGGTCCTGGGATCGAGTCCCACATCGGGCTCTCTGTTCGGCAGGGAGCCTGCTTCCCTCTCTCTCTCTCTCTGCCTGCCTCTCCGTCTACTTGTGATCCCTCTCTATCAAATAAATAAATACAATCTTTAAAAAAATATAAAAAATAAAAAATAAAAAAAAATAAAATTGAAGTAAAATGTCAACTTCTCATACAATGTTGCCTAAACATCTTATTTATTACTAGGTCAGATTTATCCTACTTTTATATTCACATAAGAATGAAACATTTTGTTATTGTGGTTCATTAAATGACATATTAGAAACTTGATTAGTTTACAGTTATATACATATCACAAATATAATTAGTAACAGTTTTAAATTATTGTCTGTGTATTCACTTTATGCTGGGGCTTATGAAGGATTCACAACAGTGCATGGTGGCTTTTATCCTCATTTGATTTTATATTCTAAATGGAAAAGGCAACACATAAACCTGTGAAAAGGTAACTAATAATAAAAGACAAGAAGCAATAAATGCTGAGTAAGAAAGATGCTCAATAATTTCCATGGACTACGTGAGTAAGGAGAGAGAACTCTGGGCTGAAGTTTTTCATAGAAAGTACAAAAAAGAATGGTATTTTTATAAAGGAGCCATCATTTTTAAAGGCTACAGGTTGCAGAAATGAAATGCACTTTAAGCTAGAGCTCTGTTTAAACAAATATCAATTGGTTTGTTAGATTGAACAGTCTCTGATATGGTGAGCAGTGCACATTTGGAGAATTAGTATGGATGGTACTTGGTTTTAGGTAATAGGATTGTAGGAGTGAAGAAAACAATTTATGGCCCGACAGTGGAAGGCCTTAACTGCTAGCTTAAGGCATAATGGCTTCATTCTTCCTATCTGGCAAGTCACCGAAATGATTTTCTCTTGAGGCATTTTTGTATGGTTTGGTTTTTTCCTCCAATGCTATGAGACATTTGTTCAAATTATTTCCACCCATAATCTATTTGGGGGTCATAAAAACGAGGTCTCAGCAATAGAATTTTTTGTCCAAGTAGAGTAATCTAATGTTGAAATAGAACTCTCCCACTGCTATTTTCAGGACCCTCATGAACCATCTTCTGAATGGATAAAAACCTGACAGAAGCACCTAACACAGCATTTGATTTGAAAATACCTTTCATTAAAAGGAAACTGTCCTGATGCCACTGCTTTTGGAATACACTCTGGGTAAATATACCACTTCATTGACCCCATACTCCAAAAGTTGACTAAGATGTTGTAAAAAGAAGGGGGAGATGAACCATGAGAGACTGTGGACTCTGAAAAACAACCTGAGGGTTTTGAAGCAGCGGGGGTTGGGAGGTTGGGGGAGCCAAGTGGTGGGTATTATGGAGGGCACGCATTGCATGTAGCACTGGGTGTGGTGCAAAAACAATGAATTCTGTTACCCTGAAAAGAAATTAATAAAAAAAAAAAAAAAGAAGAAGAAGAAGAAGGAAGGAAGTGATTTGAGGGCCAGGTCCAGGCAGTAGAGGCCCACTGACCATCCAGTGTGTCATGCACCCCCTTAATGCAGACATTTTAAAGACAGTACAGTACAGTACAGCTGTCTTTAAAATGTCTGCATTAAGGGGGTGCCTGGGTGGCTCAGTTGGTTAAGAGTCGCCTTCAGTTCAGGTCATAATCTCAGCACCCCCCACCTTTGGCTTCTTGCTCACTGGGGAGTCTGTTTCTCCCTCTCTCTTATCCCATCCCCTTATTTTCTTTCTCTCTCATATAAAATAAAATAAAATGTCTACATTATTTCCTGAGTCTTGGGTATGCTACATAGCAGTTACAAATCTTTCCAAGATTTTTTTTTAAGATTTTATTTATTTATTTGACAGAGATCACAAGTAGGCAGAGAGGCAGGCAGAGAGAGAGGAGGAAGCAGGCTCCCCGCTGAGCAGAGAGCCCGATGTGGGGCTCGATCCCAGGACCCTGAGATCATGACCTGAGCTGAAGGCAGAGGCTTAACCCACTGAGCCACTCAGGTGCCCCTCTTTCCAAGATTTTTAACACGTAAGTGAAATTGGTATTTTGGGAGGGCTGATCTCTCCACATTGTGCAGGATGGGTCATTGGAGGTGGAGGATGGAAATTAAAATAAGTTATAACACAGGAAGAGTGAAGTGACCTGGCTTAACTGAATGACCATAACAATGGGGGAATTTGAACAAGCAATACTGTGTGAAATAGAGAAAAATAAATTTTAACCATATAGTTATTAAATGATTAATACTGGGTCATTTGCAATTTTAATCATAAAAAATCAACTACTGGCCAGAAATGAGATAGCAATGTTAATCATTAACTTGGATGGATTAATAAAATATGACTTATAAAACCTATAACCATACTGCTCCCATCACATTTTCAAGATTCCTTTCCATACTATAAGTGGAAATTGACAAGGTTCAAACATAAAATTAATGTCCAACTTTATAAAGCCAGTCATTTCTAAGTTACTTTGATTGAATGAAAGGTTATGTGGAAATGCTCATCCTTCTCTTTCAATTATTTCATGAGGATGTTTTTAAAAATTCAGGGTCTATCTCCTATCCCTTAAAATGACATATTTCTCTTCAATCTTTCAATCTTTCAATCTTTCCTGTCAGTCCTTTGTGTAGACACTTATCTATTCAAATGTTAATAAAAATACTAAATCTAGATTTAGAAAGACTTCCAAATTGCACTTAAATACACTTTATACTATTATTCCCTTTCAAGGTCAAATACATCTGTTAACACAGGGTAAATATTTAGGACTCTCGAGCTAGCTGTAGAGAAATATCATCTTTATTCCTTAGATTATTTGTAAAACTTTATTATGATCCCAAATTTTCAAATTTTAGTTCTAAAATAGGAAGTATCGGGGGCACCTGGATGGCTCAGTCGTTAAAAGTCTGCCTTCAGCTCAGGTCATGATCCCAGGGTCCTGGGATCAAGCCCTGCATCAGGCTCCCTGCTCAGCAGGAAGCCTGCTTCTCCCTCTCCCACTCTTCTGCTTGTGCTCCCTCTCTCACTGTTTCTGTCAAATAAACAAAATATTTTTAAAAATAATAGAGCGCCTGGGTGGCTCAGTGGGTTAAGCCTTGCCTTCAGCTCAGGTCATGGTCTCAGGGTCCTGGGATCGAGCCCCACATCAAGCTCCCTGCTCAGTGGGGAGCCTGCTTCCCTTCCTCTCTCTCTGCTGCCGCTCTGCCTAATTGTGATCTTTGTATGCCAAATAAATAAATAAAATCTTTGAAAAAAATATTTTTAAAAATAATAAAATAAAATATAAAGTATTAGAAGTTATAGACTGCTTGAAAGAATTTTAGGGAGGAGTCAAGATGGCGGAGAAGTAGCAAGCTGAGACTGCTTCAGCTAGCCGGAGATCAGCTAGATAGCTTATCTAAAGATTGCAAACACCTGAAAATCCATCGGCAGATCGAAGAGAAGAAGAACAGCAATTCTGGAAACAGAAAAACAACCACTCTCTGAAAGGTAGGACCGGCGGAGAAGTGAATCCAAAGCGACGGGAAGATAGACCCCGGGGGAGGGGCCGGCTCCCGGCAAGCAGCGGAGCAACCGTGCACAAAATCAGGACTTTTAAAAGTCTGTTCCGCTGAGGGACATCGCTCCAGAGGCTAAACCGGGGCGAAGCCCACGCGGGGTCAGCGTGGCCTCAGGTCCCGCGGGTCACAGAAGGATCGGGGGTGTCTGAGTGTCGCAGAGCTTGCGGGTATTGGAACGGGAAAGCCGGCTACAGAGACAGAGCCGACAGTAAGCTCGCAGCTCCGTGTTACCTTGAACCGGTCGCAGGCTCGGTGAGCTCGGAGCGCGGCCGGAGGTCAGGCAGACGGGAGTAACTGGGCGCTGTTCTCTGAGGGCGCACTGAGGAGTGGGGCCCTGGGCTCTCGGCTCCTCCGGGCCGGAGACCAGGAGGCCGCCATTTGTATTCCCGTCCTCCAGAACTCTACGGAAAGCGCTCAGGTAACAAAAGCTCCTGAAAGCAAACCCGAGCGGATTACTCACCCCGGCCCCGGGTAAGGGCGGTGTAATTCCGCCTGGGCAAAGACACTTGAGAATCACTACACCAGGCCCCTCCCCCAGAAGATCAACAAGAAATCCAGCCGAGACCAAGTTCACCTACCAAGGAGTGCGGTTTCAATACCAAGGAGAGCAGAAGAATTCCAGAAGAGGAGAAAGCCAAACACGGAACTCATGGCTTTTTTCCTGTGATTTTTTTTAGTCTTGCAGTTAATTTAATTTTTTCTTTTTCATTTTTTTTTTCTCGCCTTCGGGTAAAATTTTTTTTTTTAACTGTTACCTTTTTCTTTTTTAACGATTTTTTACTAGTTTATCTAATATATATATTTTTTCTTTTTTACATTTTTCTTAGGTGTTTTCTTTTTTAAAAAATTCTTTTCTTTTCTTTTTTTTTTTTTCTTTTCTTTTTGTTTCTTTCTTTCTTTTTGAACCTCTTTTTATCCCCTTTCTCCCCACTCACGATTTTGGATCTCTTCTAATTTGGTTAAAGCATATTTTCCTGGGGTTGTTGCCACCCTTTTAGTATTTTACTTGCCCCTTCATTTACTCTTATCTGGACAAAATGACAAGACATAAAAATTCAACACAAAAAAAAGAACAAGAGGCAGTACCGAAGGCTAGGGACCTAATCAATACAGACATCGGTAATATGTCAGATCTAGAGTTCAGAATGACAATTCTCAAGGTTCTAGCCGGGCTCGAAAAAGGCATGGAAGATATTAGAGAAACCCTCTCGAGAGATATAAAAGCCCTTTCTGGAGAAATAAAAGAACTAAAATCTAACCAAGGTGAAATCAAAAAAGCTATTAATGAGGTGCAATCAAAAATGGAGGCTCTAACTGCTAGGATAAATGAGGCAGAAGAAAGAATTAGTGATATAGAAGACCAAATGACAGAGAATAAAGAAGCTGAGCAAAAGAGGGACAAACAGCTACTGGACCACGAGGGGAGAATTCGAGAGATAAGTGACACCATAAGACGAAACAACATTAGAATAATAGGGATTCCAGAAGAAGAAGAAAATGAGAGGGGAGCAGAAGGTATACTGGAGAGAATTATTGGGGAGAATTTCCCCAATATGGCAAAGGGAACGAGCATCAAAATTCAGGAGGTTCAGAGAACGCCCCTCAAAATCAATAAGAATAGGCCCACACCCCGTCACCTAATAGTAAAATTTACAAGTCTCAATGACAAAGAGAAAATCCTGAAAGCAGCCCGGGAAAAGAAGTCTGTAACATACAATGGTAAAAATATTAGATTGGCAGCTGACTTATCCACAGAGACCTGGCAGGCCAGAAAGAGCTGGCATGATATTTTCAGAGCACTAAACGAGAAAAACATGCAGCCAAGAATACTATATCCAGCTAGGCTATCATTGAAAATAGAAGGAGAGATTAAAAGCTTCCAGGACAAACAACAACTGAAAGAATTTGCAAACACCAAACCAGCTCTACAGGAAATATTGAAAGGGGTCCTCTAAGCAAAGAGAGAGCCTACAAGTGGTAGATCAGAAAGGAACAGAGACCATATACAGTAACAGTCACCTTACAGGCAATACAATGGCACTAAATTCATATCTCTCAATACTTACCCTGAATGTGAATGGGCTAAATGCCCCTGTCAAAAGACACAGGGTATCAGAATGGATAAAAAAACAAAACCCATCTATATGTTGCCTCCAAGAAACACATTTTAAGCCCGAAGACACCTCCAGATTTAAAGTGAGGGGGTGGAAAAGAATTTACCATGCTAATGGACATCAGAAGAAAGCAGGAGTGGCAATCCTTATATCAGAACAATTAGATTTTAAGCCAAAGACTATAATAAGAGATGAGGAAGGACACTATATCATACTCAAAGGGTCTGTCCAACAAGAAGATTTAACAATTTTAAATATCTATGCCCCCAATGTGGGAGCAGCCAACTATATAAACCAATTAATAACAAAATCAAAGAAACACATCAACAATAATACAATAATAGTAGGGGACTTTAACACTCCCCTCACTGAAATAGACAGGTCATCCAAGCAAAAGATCAGCAAGGAAATAAAGGCCTTAAACGACACACTGGACCAGATGGACATCACAGATATATTCAGAGCATTTCATCCCAAAGCAACAGAATACACATTCTTCTCTAGTGCACATGGAACATTCTCCAGAATAGATCACATCCTCGGTCCTAAATCAGACCTCAACCGGTATCAAAAGATTGGGATCATTCCCTGCATATTTTCAGACCACAATGCTCTAAAGCTAGAACTCAACCACAAAAGGAAGTTTGGAAAGAACCCAAATACATGGAGACTAAACAGTATCCTTCTAAAGAATGAATGGGTCAACCGGGAAATTAAAGGAGAATTGAAAAAAATCAAGGAAACAAATGATAATGAAAATACAACGGTTCAAAATCTGTGGGACACAACAAAGGCAGTCCTGAGAGGAAAATATATAGCGGTACAAGCCTTTCTCAAGAAACAAGAAAGGTCTCAGGTACACAACCTAACCCTACACCTAAAGGAGCTGGAGAAAGAACAAGAAAGAAACCCTAAGCCCAGCAGGAGAAGAGAAATCATAAAGATCAGAGCAGAAATCAATGAAATAGAAACCAAAAAAACAATAGAACAAATCAACGAAACTAGGAGCTGGTTCTTTGAAAGAATTAATAAAATTGATAAACCCCTGGCCCGACTTATCAAAAAGAAAAGAGAAAGGACCCAAATAAATAAAATCATGAATGAAAGAGGAGAGATCACAACTAACACCAAAGAAATACAAACTATTATAAGAACATACTATGAGCAACTCTACGGCAATAAATTTGACAATCTGGAAGAAATGGATGCATTCCTAGAAACATATAAACTACCACAACTGAACCAGGAAGAAATAGAAAGCCTGAACAGACCCATAACCAGTAAGGAGATTGAAAAAGTCATTAAAAATCTCCAAACAAACAAAAGCCCAGGGCCAGACGGCTTCCCGGGGGAATTCTACCAAACATTTAAAGAAGAACTAATTCCTATTCTCCTGAAACTGTTCCAAAAAATAGAAATGGAAGGAAAACTTCCAAACTCATTTTATGAGGCCAGCATCACCTTGATCCCAAAACCAGACAAGGATCCCACCAAAAAAGAGAGCTATAGACCGATATCCTTGATGAACACAGATGCGAAAATACTCAACAAAATACTAGCCAATAGGATTCAACAGTACATTAAAAAGATTATTCACCACGACCAAGTGGGATTTATTCCAGGGCTGCAAGGTTGGTTCAACATCCGCAAATCAGTCAATGTGATACAACACATCAATAAAAGAAAGAACAAGAACCATATGATACTCTCAATAGATGCTGAAAAAGCATTTGACAAAGTACAGCATCCCTTCCTGATCAAAACTCTTCAAAGTGTGGGGATAGAGGGCACATACCTCAATATCATCAAAGCCATCTATGAAAAACCCACCGCAAATATCATTCTCAATGGAGAAAAACTGAAAGCTTTTCCCTAAGGTCAGGAACACGGCAGGGATGTCCATTATCACCACTGCTATTCAACATCGTACTAGAGGTCCTAGCCTCAGCAATCAGACAACAAAAGGAAATTAAAGGCATCCAAATCGGCAAAGAAGAAGTCAAATTATCACTCTTCGCAGATGATATGATACTATATGTGGAAAACCCAAAAGACTCTCCACTCCAAAACTGCTAGAACTTATACAGGAATTCAGTAAAGTGTCAGGATATAAAATCAATGCACAGAAATCAGTTGCATTTCTCTACACCAACAGCAAGACAGAAGAAAGAGATATTAAGGAGTCAATCCCATTCACAATTGCATCCAAAACCATAAGATACCTAGGAATAAACCTAACCAAAGAGACACAGAATCTATACTCAGAAAACTATAAAGTTCTCATGAAAGAAATTGAGGAAGACACAAACAAATGGAAAAATGTTCCATGCTCCTGGATTGGAAGAATAAATATTGTGAAAATGTCTATGCTACCTAAAGCAATCTACACATTTAATGCAATTCCTATCAAAGTACCATCCATCTTTTTCAAAGAAATGGAACAAATAATGCTAAAATTTATATGGAACCAGAAAAGACCTCGAATAGCCAAAGGGATATTGAAAAAGAAAGCCAACGTTGGTGGCATCACAATTCCGGACTTCAAGCTCTATTACAAAGCTGTCATCATCAAGACAGCATGGTACTGGCACAAAAACAGACACATAGATCAATGGAACAGAATAGAGAGCCCAGAAATAGACCCTCAAATCTATGGTCAACTAATCTTCGACAAAGCAGGATAGAATGTCCAATGGAAAAAAGACAGCCTTTTCAATAAATGGTGTTGGGAAAATTGGACAGCCACATGCAGAAAAATGAAATTGGACCATTTCCTTACACCACACACAAAAATAGACTCAAAATGGATGAAGGATCTCAATGTACGAAAGGAATCCATCAAAATCCTTGAGGAGAACACAGGCAGCAACCTCTTCGACCTCTGCCGCAGCAACATCTTCCTAGGAACTACGCAAAAGGCAAGGGAAGCAAGTGAAAAAATGAACTACTGGGATTTCATCAAGATCAAAAGCTTTTGCACAGCAAAGGAAACAGTTAACAAAATCAAAAGACAACTGACAGAATGGGAGAAGATATTTGCAAACGACATATCAGATAAAGGACTAGTGTCCAGAATCTATAAAGAACTTAGCAAACTCAACACCCAAAGAACAAATAATCCAATCAAGAAATGGGCAGAAGACATGAACAGACATTTCTGCAAAGAAGACATCCAGATGGCGAACAGACACATGAAAAAGTGCTCCATATCACTCGGCATCAGGGAAATACAAATCAAAACCACAATGAGATATCACCTCACACCAGTCAGAATGGCTAAAATCAACAAATCAGGAAATGACAGATGCTGGCGAGGATGCGGAGAAAGGGGAACCCTCCTACACTGTTGGTGGGAATGCAAGCTGGTGCAGCCACTCTGGAAAACAGCATGGAGGTTCCTCAAAATGTTGAAAATAGAACTGCCCTATGACCCAGCAATTGCACTATTGGGTATTTACCCTAAAGATACAAATGTAGTGATCCAAAGGGGCACATGCACCCGAATGTTTATAGCAGCAATGTCCACAATAGCCAAACTATGGAAAGAACCTAGATGTCCATCAACAGATGAATGGATCAAGAAGATGTGGTATATATACACAATGGAATACTATGCAGCCATCAAAAGAAATGAAATCTTGCCATTTGCAACAACATGGATGGAACTAGAGCGTATCATGCTTAGCGAAATAAGTCAAGCAGAGAAAGACAACTATCATATGATCTCCCTGATATGAGGAAGTGGTGATACAACATGGAGGCTTAAGTGGGTAGAAGAAGAATAAATGAAACAAGATGGGATTGGGAGGGAGACAAACCATAAGTGACTCTTAATCTCACGAAACAAACTGAGGGTTGCCGGGGGGAGGGGGTTTGGGAGAAGGGGGTGGGATTATGGACATTGGGGAGGGTATGTGATTTGGTGAGTGCTGTGAAGTGTGTAAACCTGGTGATTCACAGACCTGTACCCCTGGGGATAAAAATATATGTTTATAAAAAAAAAAAAAAAAAAAAAAAAAAAAAAGTGCTCCATATCACTCGGCATCAGGGAAATACAAATCAAAACCACAATGAGATATCACCTCACACCAGTCAGAATGGCTAAAATCAACAACTCAGGAAATGACAGATGCTGGCGAGGATGCGGAGAAAGGGGAACCCTCCTACACTGTTGGTGGGAATGCAAGCTGGTGCAGCCACTCTGGAAAACAGCATGGAGGTTCCTCAAAATGTTGAAAATAGAACTGCCCTATGACCCAGAAATTGCACTATTGGGTATTTACCCTAAAGATACAAATGTAGTGATCCAAAGGGGCACATGCACCCGAATGTTTATAGCAGCAATGTCCACAATAGCCAAACTATGGAAAGAACCTAGATGTCCATCAACAGATGAATGGATCAAGAAGATGTGGTATATATACACAATGGAATACTATGCAGCCATCAAAAGAAATGAAATCTTGCCATTTGCAACAACATGGATGGAACTAGAGCGTATCATGCTTAGCGAAATAAGTCAAGCAGAGAAAGACAACTATCATATGATCTCCCTGATATGAGGAAGTGGTGATGCAACATGGAGGCTTAAGTGGGTAGAAGAAGAATAAATGAAACAAGATGGGATTGGGAGGGAGACAAACCATAAGTGGCTCTTAATCTCACAAAACAAACTGAGGGTTGCCGGGGGGAGGGGGTTTGGGAGAAGGGGTTGGGATTATGGACATTGGGGAGGGCAAGTGATTTGGTGAGTGCTGTGAAGTGTGTAAACCTGGTGAGTCACAGACCTGTACCCCTGGGGATAAAAATATATGTTTATAAAAAATAAAAAAATTTAAAATAAAAAAATTTAAAATAAAAAAAAAAAGAAAGAATTTTAAATACAGATCCTCATAAAGACACTGTACAATTTTAATCATCTACAATACTCAGATTTTAAATGTTCAGGCGTTCTACAAGTTTTGAATATGCAGAATATAGAAGCACATTATAAAATCAGATATAATGTTGCTCTTACTTCAGCTGAGGAAGAAAGAAACATAATATGGCTCATATATCGATGATGGCAGACTGCTTATGGTTTCTGAAATTCAAGCACTCATAATGATACACCACAGAAAATTAGATTTTAAAAAAGAACTTAAATGAAATCAGACATGCAAAAACCAAACTAAAACTTAGTAAACTATAAATCAGCAAAGATAAATATACTATAATCAAGTAAAACAATGGTATATTTACAAGGACCAGTTAGTTTGTAATTTAAAGGTACTATGGAATAGTGGAATCATACCCCCTCTGGAATCAGAAAGATGAGTCATAATCCCTACACTTACATTTTGTGATTTATGGCAACTCACCGACCTTAAGAAAACTAGTTTCTTTACTTTTTCTAATGGAAATGCTAACCCACACTCCGTCAGGTTATTGCAAATAAGGAACAAAATAACATAAATACAGCCTGCCATATAGAAGATGCTGAATAGTTACCACTCTTATTATTTAAGCATACAACTGTATATTTTACCTGTGTAAAAAAATATAAATTTGACAAGTCTTCCTCTACCAAACATTCATGGACCTATAAAGTAATAATTAGCTACCATATTGCCAACTGAAAGAAATTTAGTAAAATATAGAGGGTAATTTTGATTAAATTTCTCCTTAAATTCTTTAAAATTGTATTCTGATTGATAGTGATTATGTTGAAGTCTTCCCTTTAATAAATCTGCTTTCTATATACTCTAAAAATTGTTTCTTACATCCCAACATAAATGATGCACAGTCACAAAATGAATATAAAACAATTAAGAAGGAGCAGATGAAAAAATCTGGCACATTTTGAATATGAAACATATTGGATCAAAGGTCCTTATCTTAAAAAAATATGCGATCCCTAACATTATGGATAAATTTTTAAGAGGACAAATACCACGATTTCTGCAAAGCTCTTCTCTGGGGAAAAGATAATGTGGTTGACTAGATTTCAGAATACCATTCAAATCATCAAGATGTGCACATGCAAATAGTTGCACCTTATGACCAGGACTCCATCTTCTATTGGCAACCTTCACCCACATATGCAACACTTACTTACTAGAATTCTGGATACTCTCCACGTTTATTAATTACATCAAAAGCAGGTGCTTTTCTCCAGTGACTCATTTTCTTCTATGATACTCTAATAGCTAAGAGCCAATTCAGTTTTGAACTCAGGGCTTCATTTTCCTGAGGGATATAAACTTTAACTAATACTAGGAAGTACAATTTATTTTTAAGGCAGGTTATATGATCAATATAAAGTGATTATTCTCTCTCATTAGTTATTTCAACCAAAACTTACTTTTTTCAATTCTCATTTTCCCTATTCAAGGTCTAGATCAACATTCTTAAGAATTTTTCTATATGTTGTCTGACACCTATTTTCTTTCTCATACCTGAAGATGATGGTAAACACGAACTTACCTTTTTGAAAAGTAAAAAGCGTGAATTAGAATCAGGAGTGCTTCACTGGGATATCATCTATTGCTGCATAAATGTATTCTAAAACTTAGCTTAAACCAATAGCTATTCTCTCTCATTGTTTCTGTAGGTCAGAAAATTAGGAGTGGCCTAGTTAACATGTTTTAACTTGGGATCTCTCGTGAGGTAGCAGTAAGTTGTCATCTGCATTGGAGTCCTCTTAATAATTGGGGCTAGTCAATCTTCTTCCAATGTAGATCACACATTTTCACCTTGTTAGCAAATTGGAAATAGCTGATAATTGTGATTCTCAGCCTCTCTACATACAGACCTCTCCCCAGGGCAGCTTGAGTATCTTTATGGCATTGTATCTGGCTTTCCAGATCTGGCTTTCAAGCAGTCCAAAGTCCAAAGCAGATGTTAACATGCCTTTATAACCTACCAATAGAAGTCATGCAAACCCCATTCTGCTATATTCTCTTGGACACATAGGGCCCAGCCCTCATTTCACGTGGAGGGGTACTAAACAAGAATTGAATACCAGCAGGAAAGCATCACTAGCAACCATCTCAGAGGGCAACCACCAGTTTATTCAGTGATCCCTAATAATTCAGGACTCTCTATGTGCAAAAATCCCTTAATCTTCTAAAGACATTAAAAGGTATCACATCAGGACAAATTCAGCTTGCAAGTGTAGAAAAAGCAGTTCAGGTATGATAACTGAAGTACAATTACTTGGAAACAATCCCTTTCAACTAAAGACCTATTAACTAAAGAGACAAGTTAACTTTCTCCCTACTCCCTTTCCCCATACACCCATCATACAGTAAGATAACCTCTCTCCACCTTCATTTTCAAAAAGAGAAAAAGGGAACACACAGCTATCATTATTCCATAACAATTCTGATATTTGGCCAGGCACATGATGCCAATTCTTTAATTAAAAATCATCCCTATTCCCTGGGAGTAATTCTTCTTGGCTCTTTGTTCTGTCCCTTGGATTCCAGATTCTACTGTCTGTATTATTCTTTCCTTTTCATATAAAATGGGCTGGTGCTCACCTCTAAGAAGTTTTCTCAGCTTGTTCGTGTCCATAATAGTAAGGGTGGCCATGTGCCTGTTTTCATTTTGTATTGTGTCTGTCATTCTGAGTTGAAACTTGAAGGTATTTCTGAGAGTATAATCATCTTTAAAACTTTGCGACTCTCATATGAATCTTATTATGTTCACTTCATTATATAAATGCCCACATGCACAAATCTCTTTAAGATAAGCTTTTCTCAGGGCAGGCACCTGGGTAGCCAGTGAGTTGAGCATCCAGTTCTTGGTTTTGGCTCAGGTCATGACTTCATGGGTCATGAGATGGAGTCCCGCATTGCACTCCCCACTCAGCAGGCAGTCTGCTTGAAGACTGTCTCCCTCTGCCCTTGCCCCCATTCTCTCCCTCACTCTCAAATAAATAAATCTTTAAAAAAAATAAGTTCTTCTCTTTCTCGAGAATATACTAAGTTGGTTAAAGGATGACACCATTATGTTTCTTACAACACATATAGTTTAAAGGAAGAGGATCTGTGAGGCATATTCTTAAGTTCCTTAGTGGGCTTTTATGTGACAAAATACTCTTAAGGGAACCATGTTAGACTTTTCTGAAATTATTTTTTAAAAAATTTGTATCGCTACAACCTTGGTTTTATCTTTAGATCCTGTTTTCCTGAAAGTGGCATGGATTTGATCTCTGCCTGGCAGTCATTTGCCATTTCTTTTTATCATTTGGAAAAGCTGTGAATGAGGAAAAAAATTAGTATCAGACTCTGAAAATCCTGTCTCCATTATATTTAACAAATCTGCCTTTGACTTATATCTCTCCTTTGGCATTTTACTTTGATCAGCTAGAAGAAACCAGGTGACACCTTCTACGTTCTGGCTAGAAATTTCCTTAGCTAGATCAGTTCATGAGATAAGCCTTCTAAACTGCACATTTCAATTTTTTTTAAGATTTTATTTATTTATTTGAGAGAGTATGAGTGGGGAGTAGGAGTGGGGAGTAGAGAGAGCAAAGGGAGAGGGAGAGCACACTCTCTGCTGAGCAGTGAGCCTGATGGCCTGATGCGGGCCTGGATCCCAGGACCTTGAGATCATGACCTGAGCTGAAAGCAAACGCTTAATCCACTGGGCCACCCAGGTGCCCCTAAATTGCACATTTCTGCAAGCTAAAATGTTGCAAAACTTTCTATCACTACTCTACAATGATCCTCTCACTTTCCAGTAATGTTTTCTTACTTCTTATTAAGTACTCTTCCACAGTCTCCTCAAGAACCTTCAGGCTTTCTCTTGCAGTTTCTTCAAGGCCATTTCAACTTCTGCTTACTATTTGGTTCCAAAATTACCGCCACATATTTAGATTTCTGTTAGAGTAGCAACATGGTACCAAAATCTATATTAGATATATATTGCTACATAGCAAATCACTGCAAAATGTAGTGGCTTAGAGCACTGAAAATCCTTCCTTGTTTCTCACAATTTCTGTGGGATAGGATTTCTGGAATAGTCCAGGTAGGCATACAGGCTATGGACTGTCTCCTGAGGTTGGGCTGCAATCATTGGTGGGCTTGATTTGGGCTTAATTACCCATTCAGAAAGGATTCCAGCATCATATTATAGAGAAATATACTAGAACTCTGAACAATTGATTAAATTACTCCGTGTAATGGGGGGGATGCAAAATACATAGCAGGAGTTGAATTATGCTCTGTGTGATTCTGGAGCCCCTGAATTTTTCATTAATAACACAGAATGAGAAATGTCAGTAAGAATTATGAATTTAGTAGGAAGGAACAAACTGTCTTGGAGAAGGTAACAAGAAATAGTTTGGGATAATGGTATTTTATATACCACATATACATGTGTATGGGTGTGTATGTATTTAAGTGTGTGTGTGTGTGTGGTTTTAAATAATGGAGTATAAAATCCAGTAATCAGTAATAGATTGCTCTGATGGCTTTTTTTCATTTGATATTTATCTTCAGTTGCATAATCTCACACAGAGTAAGGTAAATAAAATGGAAATGATTGAGAACATATTAACATATCAATCAGGACAGAGAATATCATTGATTTTTCTTTACTTTGTTGAAAACAATTAGCATCAATTTATTGTAAATTGACAGTTTTTTATTACGAACATTCAGATTGCCAGAACTTTAAACAATCAAGCTACCAGAACTCAAGATATATGAAAACTAATAATATTTAGTTCTTTAAATGAAAATATTTCCTGTTAAATGTGAGTCTCTGATGTTTTATTTATTAGTTTAAGCTTTTGTGACTTCATCTGTCGCAAGGCTTTAAAAATGTGCTATTTTAAGTTCTCAGTAACCTGAGTGTTCTTTTCTATTTTACTCATCAGAGTATTTTGTTCAACTAAAGAAATTATATCACTGATATAAATTTGATAGTAGACAGAAATAATTTAAAAACACAAATACGTGAAAGTGTTAACTAGAGGTATAACTTGTGCAAAAAAAGTCACTTGTGAAAATGTTTCGTGAAATGTTTACTCAAAAAATTTATTTTCATTTATTTGCCGGAATTGTGAAGAAGACAGCAGAAGTATTAAATATTGTTGAAACTGAGATTTTAATATAATTATATGTCAGAATTTTTCCAGCAACTTTCAAGGGAAAAGCTGAGACTCAATAAAAAATTGTTTCTATAGTTATGGTTGTGATGAAGGTTTATGCCCTTCTATTCTTTAACTATTTGTTTTTACTTGCATCATGAATAAACTTTAATATAGGTACTAAAATCTGTAAAGAAATTTAAATATGGAGATTTCAATCCTGAGATCCTGGCAATAATCTTAAAGATTATTTTAATCCTGAAAATAATCTTCAAGGTCTTTTTTTTTCCATAGATTATCTCTTCCATCCTAAACTCTATCAGTATATGCCACTGATTTTCTTAATTTAGAAAGCAAGAGCTCAATCTAGAAAATGCCTTCATCCAAAACCTCAGAAATTCAATCCTTCTGTAAGTCTTATCAGCTCTATCTCTACAATATATGTGAAGTTTACTCACTTCTATCTACCGTCACACTATAGTTTAACACATGCTTATTTCTCATCTATTCTGTCCCTCATATTTAATTTTCCTCCCATTCCTCTGCCGTTCTCCATTCTCTGCAGAGCAGTTGGAGAGATTTTGTTAAAATACAAATCAGATTATTTAATTCCCATGTTCAAAATAGTACCATTGCTTTCACTGAAAAAAGAATAAGTTGCAAAAATTTTAGCATGCTTAGCCTGGCACTGTCTCCTCTCAAGTACTCCTTTGTGTCTGGATCATAATAAGCATACAATAAAAATTACTTAGCAAATGTATTATGCATAAACACATCAATTTCTCATACACTACACAATATAGTTTTCTATGTTATAGATTATTTTTTAATTCTTTAATTATTATTTTTTTAATTCTTTAATTATTTATTTGAGAGAGAGACAGAGCATGAGCAAAGAGGGAGGGTCAGAGGGGAGGGAGAAGCAGTCTCCCCTCTGAGAAGGGAGTCGAATGTGGGGCTTTATCCCAGGACCCTGGAATCATGACCTGGGCTGAAGGCAGATGCTTAGCAGACTGAGCCACCCAGGCACCCCTATTATAAATTATTTATCACTTCTGTAACAAGAAAACCTATGAAAAAAGAAAAATTGAGCAAATTTGGTTCTTTAATGCATTTCTAACACCTGAAATTGGTCCCAGATTAAATCTCCAAATATCACTTATCTGTTGACCAAAGGTAACTGCAGTATATTCTCTATAAAAATAAGAAGATTGGAAAGATTGGTCTTTCATGGGTGGGAAGTGCTGCCTGTAATAGTTGATTTATAAAGTTTGGGAAATCTGTGTGCAGGTGTATGGGGGGTGTGGTGTGTGTTACAGGGGTATACTGTTATTTAGAGCATGGGTACAACAGATTTACATTACCCTTGAATATGCTGTACAACTGTACACAATGAAAAATTATTACTACATGTCCCACACAAACTTTGTCTCAGAAGACATTTATATAGGTGAAAAATTAGTTTTTAATTACATCAAGCTAAAATATCATTTCATTTTACATATAAATATACAGCATTTTAGATGGTTTTAGGGTACTCTGAATTTCCAGAAAATTGGAAAATGGAAGCTTCCCGACTATTAAATCAAAATTGCACCGAATTTTATTTTCCAAATAGTTTTTCATTGTTTTGGAAATTGCACTACTGATACAAATAGCACTTATGCTATTTAAATTGCTAATATATCACCCTCTTTTGAGTCTGTATTTCTTGGTTTCTCAGTCATAGCTATGCTGACCTCCCACAGTAAAAATCCAGATAACTTTTGATTCTCCCAAAACTTCAATACTAATAGCCTACTGTTGACTATAAGCCTTAATAATAACAAGTAGTTATTATTATTATACATATATAAATATGTATACAAAATATACATATTTTGTATATGTATTATATACTGTGTATTCTTACCATAAAGCAAGCAGAGAAAAAAATGTTTTAAAAAAAACCAAAAGGAAGAGATAATACATTTACAGTGCCATACTATATACAATGATATCATGTATTGATATCAATTTTGCATCATCTGCATTGATATCAGTTTGCATCATCTGTTTACAAGATGAATTATTTGTCAGTGCCTGCCTGCATCAATATTGTCTCATATGTACAAAATACTAGGGGTCTTGTACATATTACTGATACTAGACATCAAAAATAAAAGCATGATGTGAAAAAGAAAGTCATATTTATTTACAGGATAACAATTCATGCTTTCTTTTTTTAAAGATTTTATTTATTTATTTGACAGATAGAAATCACAAGTAGGCAGAGAGGCAGGCAGAGATAGAGAGGAGGAAGCAGGCTCCCCGCTGAGCAGAGAGCCAGATACAGGGCTGAATCCCAGGACCCTGGGATCATGACCTGAGCCGAAGGCAGAGGCTTTAACCCACTGAGCCACCCAGGTGCCCCAACAATTCATGCTTAATTGAAGAAGGCAGGGGAAAAAAAAATGCTGTTAACTACAGCATCTCAAAGAAATGAAGAAATGAAGCCTTGTCAACACCTTGATCTTAGCACAAGGAGATCCATTTTGGACATCTGAATTCCAGAACTATGAGATAATAAATTTTTGTTGCTTTATGTCAGTAAATTTGTGATCATTTTGTTATAGCAACAATATAAAACTCATAAAGGTTCTCAAAGAAAAATTGACCTGGAAAAATATTCAAGGAAGACTTTATTCAAGACTATGGAAATATGGGAGAGAGATTAAATTCAATCCTGTTTTAAGCACTGGTGAGCTAGTGGAAAAGTATTGGAGGACATTAGTGGACAGGTTGATTAATGTGATTAGGAGATATGCATTTGCTAATTGTTGTTTATTGAAGGTAGGCTCCTACTCTCTTATAGACTTGTGGGATATAAGGGTGTTGTCTTTCTTGATGATTACCTTTCAGAGGAATGACTCCTAGGTACTTAGGATAGACAGTTATGAGTTGTAAAACTGGCAAGAGACTTCTGAGAATCTTTATCTGCATTTCAAAGTGTCAGAGAAATAATTTTCAATTGCACATTTCCTAAAGAGGGAAGATAGATGGATAAAATACATATGGGGATTAAGGAATGCACTTGCTGTGATGAGGAGTGTTATATGGAAACATTAAATCACTAGATTTTATACCTGAAACTAATATTACACTGTATATTAACTAACTGTAATTTCAATAAAAACTTGAAAAAAAATGAAGTAAATGCACTAAGGAAAGGGAGGTCTGGGGCCCAGAGTCAGGGGCAACAACTTGTCCAAATTTCTATCAAGCTCAGAAGAGTGCTAAGGCCTACTTGATCCAGATGCATAGGCATTAAAATATCTTTGTTTAAAAACAAGTATTATGGGGTGCCTGGGTGGCTCAGTGGGTTAAAGTCTCTGCCTTCGGCTCAGATCATGATGTCAGGGTCCTGGCAATCTTGAGCCCCACATCGAGCTCTCTGCTCAGCAGGGAGCCTGCTTCCTCTCTCTCTGCCTGCTTCTCTGCCTACTTGTGATCTCCATCTGTCAAATAAATAAATAAAATCTTTTAAAAAAATAAATATTATGTGGAGGAGGGGCAAGATGGTGAAGTAGGAGACCCTGTTTCAACTGGTCCCCTAACGTGAGCTATATGTCTACCAGAACACTCTGAACAACCATGAAATCAGCCTGAGATGTAAGACTATATACATCTGGATCTCTACAGGGGCAGAAAACGTCAGTGGAGAGGTAAAGTAGAACAGGAACACGTGGACAGATATCAGAGGATAAACAGAAGGGAGAGGAAGCCACCAGAAGTGACCTAATGGGAAAGTAATACCCCAATATGAAAGTGCCCTGTGGTTGAAAACCAGCATTAACTTGGGAGTCTGGATGAAGGCACTCAAAAAAAGCAAAAGATCTTAAGGGGCAACTGGTGGAATTGGGTGATCACAGGCACCTAGGCAGGCCACTGTTGGCAACTACCCATTCCAGAAAGAGTGTGGCAGAGCCTCCGGTCCGTGATCCCTGAGCCCACCATTTTCCACTGCTTGCACCACATCTTCGCTGGGTACACTCCCACCCACACATGACAGAATCTAGTGGGGGCACCAGCCTAGGTTCTCTAGGTCCACAGCCTTCTAGGCTCTGCTCACCTCCTGCAACCACAGGGTATGAACGCTGTCCTACCCAAGCCTGAAAGAGCCAGCATTCTTTAAGACTGTAACCTTCTGCCACTGTCTGAGGGTATGGATGATCCCGCCCACGCCTGGGAGAACCCGGTATAATCTCTAGTTGGGATCCCTCAGCAGCTGCCTTCTGCTACCTGACTTTTTAAAATTTGTTCTCAGGATTATTGTCCTTTTAATTTTTTAAACATACTCACCATTACAACTAGAGGTTCAATAAAACATATTCCATAATAACTTTTTAACTTGATCTTTTTTCATATGTATACCTGTGTTTTTCCTTTTCCTTTTTTAATATACATATAGATATAAGCTTCAAGGTAATCTTTTTCCTAATCAATACTACCTCAATAAATAAACCAGTTTTAATCTTCCTTTATCTCTGGAAAGTTTAAGTCCTTTAACAAAGATATCAAGATATACCCAGGAAGAACCAAAATAATCTTCCTACACACATCGAGAATTTATAACCATCCTCCCATCTTTTTCTCCTGTCAGTGTTTCTGTGTATTTGTTTTTGTTCTGGTATTACATAAATCTTATTTGTGGTGTTCATTTTGGCTTTTTTTTTTCTTGTTATATGCTATTGTCAGTGTTTTTGTTTATATACCTTATAAATCTTGCTTGTGTGGCTCATTCTGGATGGATTTTCTCTCTCTCTCTCTCTCTCTCTCTCTCTAATTCTCTTTTTTCTTTTTCTTCTTCTTTTTTGTTTTCTCTTTTTGGTGATGCCATCTGATTGCTCTGAAGCATTCCAGGGTGCACTTTGCCTGGATCGTGGTTGAATATATTCAGCTATACATCCCCTCAACAACCTCCCACCAAAATGATTAGGAGGATGAACACCCAACAGAGGAAAAATTCAGAGACTGTGCCTCTCCATCAGAACTATTGGATATGGACATAAGCAGTATGTCGGAAAGGAAATTCAGGGTAACAATTATCCAGGCAATGGCTAGGCTAGACAAAACCATTAGTGACAACATAGAATCTCTAAGGGTGGAAGTGAGAGCCAACCTGGCAGAAGTTAAAAATGCTATCAATGAGATCAAATCTAATCTAAATACTCAACTAGAGTAAGCAAGGCAGAATATAGAATCTAGAGGACAAACTGATAGAAATCAGGAGGAGGGATGGAATGAACAGCTTAGAAGCCATAAAAACAAAATTAGGGAAATAAATGATGCCATGATACATTCCAATGTCAAAATTATTGGGATCTCTGAGGGGTTGGAAAAAGAGAGAAGACTAGAAGATATAGATGAACAAATTCTGGATGAAAATTTTCCCAATCTGGGGAACGGAAAAAGTGCTTGTGCCCAAGAGGCAGAAAAACCACCCACCATGATCAACAAATCTAGAAAGACCTCAAGACACTAGATTGTGAAATTCACTAACCATAATTTTAGACAAGAGCTTCTGAGGGCAGCTAGGGGGAAGAGATTCCTTAGGTACAGAGGAAGGTTCATCAGAATAACATCAGACCTGTCCAGAAACCTGGAAAGCCAGAAAGGGCTAGCAAGACATATTCATGGCACTAAATGAGAAGAGCATGCAGCCAAGAACACTTTATCCAGCAAGACTGACATTCAAAATGGACAGAGAGATAAAGAGCTTCCAAGACTGGGAAGGTGTAAAAGGGTGTGTGACCACCAAGGCAGCACTACAAGAAATATTAAGGGGGGTTCTATAAAAGAAGAAAGAACCTAAGACTGACATAGAACAGAAATTTACAGAGACTATCTATAGAAACGAGGACTTAACAGGCAGCATGATGTGAATAAAAACGTATCTTTCAATAATCACTCAACATGAACAGCCTAAATGCTCTCATAAAATGAAACAGGGTTGCAGAGGGATAAAATGACATGACCAGTCCGTATGCTGTCTACAAGAGACCATGTATCTTTAAACCTAAAGATACATCCAGACTGAAAGTGAAGGGATGTAGAAGCATCGTTCATACCAAATGGGCCTCAAAAGAAAGCTGGATTAGTGATTCTCATATCAGATAAATTAGATTTTAAGCTAAATACTGTGGTCAGAGATAAAGAAGGACTTACATCATTCTTAAAGGATCTGTCCACCAAGAAGATCTAACAATTATAAATTTTTATGTCCCCAGTATGGGAGCAACCAATTACATAGGAAAACTGTTAATAAAAGTAAAGAGTCCTATTGATATGAATATATTAATAGTAGGGGATCTTAACACACCACTCTCAGTAATAGATCATCCAAGCAGAAAATCAATAAAGAAACAAGAGCTTTGAATGACACATTGGACCAGAAGGACCTCAAAGATATATACAGAATATTCCACCCTAAAATAATAGGATACTTTCTTCTAGAGCGGACATGGACCTTTCTCCAGAATAGACCACATATTGGGTCACAAATCAGGGCTCAACTGATACCAAAAGATTGAGATTATTCCCTGCATATTCGCAGACCACAATGCTTTGAAACTGGAACTCAACAACAAGAAAAAGTTTGGAAGAAATTCAAACACCTGGAAGCTAATGACCACCTTGCTTAAAAATGTGTGGATCAACCAGAAAATCAAAAAAGAACTTAAACAATTTATGGAAACCAATGAGAATGATGACACATTGGTCCAAAACCCATGGGATATAGCAATGGCGATCCTAAGGGAGAAATACACAGCCATCCAAGCCTCACTCAAAAAATTGAAAAATCCAGAATACACCAGCTCTCTTTACACCTCAAGGAACTAGAGAATCAACAACAAATTAAGCCAACCCCATACAGAAGAGGGGAAATAATCAAGATTAGAGCAGAGATCAAAGAGATAGAAAAGAGAGATACGTAGAACACATCAATGAAACTAGAAGCTGTTTTTTTAAAAGAATCAATTAGATCAATAAACCACTGGCCAAACTAATCCAAAAGGAGAGACAGAGGACCCAAATTAATAAAACTGTGAATGAAAAGGGAGAGATCACTACTAACACCAAGGAAATAGAAACAATCATCAGAATTTACTATCAACAGTTATATGCCAATAGGTTAAGCAACCTAGATGGAATGGATGCATTCCTGGAAACCTGTAAATTTCTAAAACTGCATCAGGAAGAAATTGACAACCTGAATAGACCAATATCTAGTAATGAGATTGAAGCAATGATCAAAAATCTCCCCCAAAACAAGAGCCCAAGACCTGGCAGATTCCCTGGAGAATTCTACCAAACTTTCAAAGAATAAATAATACTTATTCTCCTGAAGCTGTTTCAAATGATAGAAACAGAAGAAAAACTTCCAGACTCCTTCTATGAAACCAGCATGACCCTGATCCCCAAACCAGACAAAAACCCGTCAAAAGGAAGAATTTCAGAACAATATCCCTGATGAATACAGATGCCAAGATTCTCAACAAGATCCTAGCTAATAGGATCCAACAGTACATTAAAAAGTTTATCCACCATGACCAGGTAGGATTTATCCCTAGGATGCAAGAGTGGTTCAACATTCACAAATCGATCAATGTGATAGAACAAATCAATAAGAGAAGAGAAAGAACCATATGGTCCTCCCAATTGATGCAGAGAAAAACATTTGACCAAACACAGCTTCCGTTTCCGATTAAAACTCCTCAAAGTATAGGGACAGAGGAAACATTCCTCAACTTCATAAAATCTATTTATGAAAAACCCACAGTGACTATCATTCTCCATGGGGAAAAGCTGAACACGACAAGGATGCCCACTCTCACGACTATTGTTCAATATAGTACTAGAAGTCCTAGCAACAGTAATCAGACAACGAAAAGAAATAAAAGATATTCAAATTGGCAAAGAAGAAGTCAAACTCACTCTCTTCACAGATGACATGATACTTTATATTGAAAACCCAAAAGACTTCACCCCCAAACTACTAGAACTCATACAACAATTCAGTAACATGGCAGGATAAAAAAATCAATGCACAGAAATCAGTTGCTTTCTTGTACCCTAATAATGAAAACATAGAAAGGGAAATTAAAAAATCAACTCCATTTACTATAGCACCAAGAACCATAAGATAACTGGGGATAAGCCTAACCAAAGAGGTAAAGATCTGTACTTGAGGAACTACAGAACACTCATGAAAGAAATTGAAGAAGACACAAAAAGATGGAAGAGAATTCCATGTTCATGGATTGGAAGAATAAACATTGTTAAAATGTCTATACTGCCTAGAGCCATCTATACTTTCAATGCCATCCCGATCAACATTTCACTGGCAGTTTTCAAAGCGCTGGAACAAACAATCCTAAAATTTGTATGGAACCAGAAGAGACCCCAAATTGCTAAGGAAATGTTGAAAAAGAAAAACAAAACTGGGGGCATCACATTGCCTGATTTCAAGCTTTACTACAAAGCTGTGATCACCAAGACACCATGGTACTGGCTCAAAACAGACACATGGACCAGTGCAACAGAGTAGGGAGTCCAGATATGGACCCACAACTCTATGGTAAAATAATCATTGACAAAGTAAGAAAAAATATCCAGTGGAAAAAAGACAGTCTCTTCAATAAATGGTTCTGGGAAAATTGGACATCTATATAAAGAAGAATGAAAACTGACCATTCCCTTACACCATGAACAAAGATAAACTCGAAATGGATAAAAGACCTCAATGTGAAGCAGGAATCGATCAAAATTCTAGAGGAGAATATAGGCAGTAACCTCTTTGACAGTGGGCACAGAACTTCTTTCAAAACATGTCTCCAAAGGCAAAGGAAACAAAAGCAAAAATGAACTTTGGGGACTTAATCAAGATAAATGATTCTGCACAGCAAAGGAAAGAGTCAATAAAACAAAGAGGCAACCGAGGGAATGGGAGATATTTGCAAATGACACAACAAAGGGCTGATATCCAAGATCTATAAAGGACTCCTGAAACTCGACACACAAAAAACAGATAATCAAGTCAAAAAAAGGGCAGAAGACATGAACAGACATTTCTCCAAAGAAGACATACAAATGGCTAACAGACACATGAAAAAATGTTCATCATCACTAGCCATCAGGGAGATTCAAATCAAAACCACATTGAGATACCATCTCACACAGTTAGAAAGACCAAAATTAACAAGACAGGAAACAAGTCTTGGAAAGGATTTAGAGAAAGGGGAACCCTCTTATACTAATGGTGTGAATGCAAGTTGGTGCAGCCACTTTGGAAAGCAGTGTGGATATTCTTCAAAACCTAAAAATAGAGCTACCCTAAGACCCTGCAATTGCACTACTAGATATTTACCTCAAAGATACTGACATAATGAAAAGAAGGACCATCTGTACCCCAATGTTCATAGCAACAATGGTCACAATCACCAAACTGTGGAAAGAGCTAAGATGCCCTTCAACAGACAAATAGATAAAGAAGATACGGTTCATATATAGAATGGAATATTACGACTCCATCAGAAAGGATGAATACCTAACTTTTGTATCAACGTGGATGAGACTGGCGGGGATTATGGTGAGTGAAATAAGTCAAGTAGAGAAAGTCAATTATCATATGGTTTCATTTACTTGTAGAGCATAAGAAATAACATGGAGGACTTTAGGAGAAAGAAAGGAAAAGTGAATTGGGGGAAATCGGAGGGGGAGATGAACCATGGGAGGCTGTGTACTCTGAGAAACAAAATGAGGGTTTTGGAGGGGCGGTGGTGTGGGGTATGGTGAGCCTGGTGGTGGGTATTAAGGAGGGCACATATTGCATGGAGCACTGGGTGTGGTCCATAAATATTGACTCTTGGAAAACTGAAAAAATTAAATTAAATTTTAAAAATAAGTATTATATCTGATAGAAGTGAGAATGATTTTTTCAGAACTGAGAATGATTAATCAATCTGATAAATTCTAAATATTATTTTCATCTTTTTAAGCTAGATATCTCAAAACATTGAATAGTTCATGTTATTTTCATAAATCTGCTAAAGATTGTTTTTATTTTCTTAATTTATCAGGACCTACCTGTAATCCAACTTTTCCACAGCTTTTTACCTGATTTTCAAGTCAAGTTATGTCTCTTTTCAGAATCCCTACAATAAAATATTTGCATATAACTTTTTGCATATTTATTATACCCATAATTAGATTATATGCTATTTGAGGTCAAGGACTTTGTTCTGCCCTAGATTATATATTCTTTCAACCACAACTCATAGGTTGTTATGCTTTCAATGGTATACTCTCAAGAACATCTGCTCATTGTTTTAGTAATCCCTCCTATATTTTATTAGTTTGGATAGAATGAAATGTTCAAAATGATTATTTTTAAAATTATATTAATAGAAAAGTATAAATAAATCTATACTGGTCAAAATTGGCACATTTATAATAAATTCTAAATTTCTGGTGTCTTATTAAAATGACCATACTGTAGAGACAAGAACTATAAGCATCCCCTTTCTCCGCATCCTCGCCAGCATCTGTCATTTCCTGACTTGTTGATTTTAGCCATTCTGACTGGTGTGAGGTGATATCGCATTGTGGTTTTGATTTGTATTTCCCTGATGCCGAGTGATATGGAGCACTTTTTCATGTGTCTGTTGGCCATCTGGATGTCTTCTTTGCAGAAATGTCTGTTCATGTCCTCTGCCCATTTCTTGATTGGATTATTTGTTCTTTGGGTGTTGAGTTTGCTAAGTTCTTTATAGATTCTGGACACCAATCCTTTATCTGATATGTCGTTTGCAAATATCTTCTCCCATTCTGTCAGTTGTCTTTTGATTTTGTTAACTGTTTCCTTTGCTGTGCAAAAGCTTTTGATCTTGATGAAATCCCAATAGTTCATTTTTTCCCTTGCTTCCCTTGCCTTTGGCGTTGTTGCTAGGAAGATGTTGCTGCGGCTGAGGTCGAAGAGGTTGCTGCCTGTGTTCTCCTCAAGGATTTTGATGGATTCCTTTCGCACATTGAGGTCCTTCATCCATTTTGAGTCTATTTTTGTGTGTGGTGTAAGGAAATGGTCCAATTTCATTTTTCTGCATGTGGCTGTCCAATTCTCCCAGCACCATTTATTGAAGAGGCTGTCTTTTTTCCATTGGACATTCTTTCCTGCTTTGTCGAAGATTAGTTGACCATAGAGTTGAGAGTCTATTTCTGGGCTCTCTATTCTGTTCCATTGATCTATGTGTCTGTTTTTGTGCCAGTACCAGGCTGTCTTGATGATGACAGCTTTGTAATAGAGCTTGAAGTCCGGGATTGTGATGCCACCAACGTTGGCTTTCTTTTTCAATATCCCTTTAGCTATTTGAGGTCTTTTCTGGTTCCATATAAATTTTAGCATTATTTGTTCCATTTCTTTGAAAAAGATGGATGGTACTTTGATAGGAATTGCCTTAAATGTGTAGATTGCTTTAGGTAGCATAGACATTTTCACAATATTTATTCTTCTAATCCAGGAGCATGGAACATTTTTCCATTTCTTTGTGTCTTCCTCAGTTTCTTTCATGAGTACTTTATAGTTTTCTGAGTATAGATTCTGTGTCTCTTTGGTTAGGTTTATTCCTAGGTATCTTATGGTTTTGGGTGCAATTGTAAATGGGATTGACTCCTTAATTTCCCTTTCTTCTGTCTTGCTGTTGGTGTAGAGAAATGCAACTGATTTCTGTGCATTGATTTTATATCCTGACACTTTACTGAATTCCTGTATAAGTTCTAGCAGATTTGGAGTGGAGTCTTTTGGGTTTTCCACATATAGTATCATATCATCTGCGAAGAGTGATAATTTGACTTCTTCTTTGCCGATTTGGATGCCTTTAATTTCCTTTTGTTGTCTGATTGCTGAGGCTAGGACCTCTAGTACTATGTTGAATAGCAGTGGTGATAATGGACATCCCTGCCGTGTTCCTGACCTTAGCGGAAAAGTTTTCAGTTTTTCTCCATTGAGAATGATATTTGCAGTGGGTTTTTCATAGATGGCTTTGATGATATTGAGGTATGTGCCCTCTATCCCCACACTTTGAAGAGTTTTGATCAGGAAGGGATGCTGTACTTTGTCAAATGCTTTTTCAGCATCTATTGAGAGTATCATATGGTTCTTGTTCTTACTTTTATTGATGTGTTGTATCACATTGACTGATTTGCGGATGTTGAACCAACCTTGCAGCCCTGGAATAAATCCCACTTGGTCGTGGTGAATAATCTTTTTAATGTACTGTTGAATCCTATTGGCTAGTATTTTGTTGAGTATTTTCGCATCTGTGTTCATCAAGGATATCGGTCTATAGCTCTCTTTTTTGGTGGGATCCTTGTCTGGTTTTGGGATCAAGGTGATGCTGGCCTCATAAAATGAGTTTGGAAGTTTTCCTTCCATTTCTATTTTTTGGAACAGTTTTAGGAGAATAGGAATTAGTTCTTCTTTAAATGTTTGGTAGAATTCCCCCGGGAAGCCATCTGGCCGAGAAAGACAACTATCATATGATCTCCCTGATATGAGGAAGTGGTGTTGCAACATGGGGGCTTAAGTGGGTACGAGAAGAATAAATGAAAGAAGATGGGATTGGGAGGGAGACAAACCATAAGTGACTCTTAATCTCACAAAACAAACTGAGGGTTGCTGGGGGGAGGGGGTTTGGGAGAAGGGGGTGGGATTATGGACATTGGGGAGGGTATGTGCTTTGGTGAGTGCTGTGAAGTGTGTAAGCCTGGTGATTCACAGACCTGTACCCCTGGGGATAAAAATATATGTTTATAAAAAATAAAAAATTATATTAAAAAAAAAGAACTATAAGCATCAAAATTACACATGTTAAAACATGGAGTTACAAAAATACTCTGTTTTACTATAATTAAAAAGTCATGCACAATTGTTATAAATTAAGTTCCTGGTCCCACAGAACCTCTGCCATGACGGAAGTGTTCTGCATCTGCACTAATACTTTAGCCACTACCTATATAGGACTATTTGGTTCTTGGCATGTATTACTATGTTTGAGGAACTGAATTCTTTATTTTATTCTGATTAATTTAGCTTGTGGCTTCCATTGTGAGAAGCTCAGCACTTGACTCACTGAGTCCTCCTAATTATTTTTAACCATAGGCACAGAATAGAACTTATAGAGGAATCCCATGGTATTTGCTGCATGAAATAATAAACATTAAAATATCAAAAGTATTGAAATATAGCTATATACTTTTTCAAAAAATAATAGCCACTAAGCCAACTGAAATCAAGCATTACAATTTAAGAAATCACATTTTTATTTTGTATTTAAAGGATACATGAAAGAAACGAAATCCAAGGGAAAGATATAAAATTCAATATTTTTGCTTTGGAAGTCTAATTAAACTAATGTTGAATGAATGCAAACATAAATATGTTTGTCAACTGTCAAGTTATACTATTATTGCTTTTTTTACTTTATGCACTCCCTTAATGATTATAATAACTGAGCATCAGGTTTCCTATGTTTGTCAAAATGATTTCTGAATTTTATATTTGAGAATATAATTAGAACCAAAAAGTAGATGTCAACTTTACTGTACAAATTCAACAATTCCCACAAGGCCCTGCTCTTATTTTTGACAATGCATAAGATTTTTTGATGTCCCGTAAGCTGCATTCAACTGTTTTGAAATTTTCTTATTCATTGCCACCCTGATTTTTGCACCTCAATTTATAATTCATCACTGATTTTAATTAGCCTCAAATAACACACAAAATCTAGCTGACTGAGCCACAAACTGAGTGACAGATGGGGAAACAAAAGAAAAGACAATACAGCAGAGCCTTAAAAGAACTGGAATGACATCTGAGAAGTACTTCTTTAAATGAAGACAGCTTTCCATGATCAAATCTCATATGTAATCATTTGGCTTCTCTGAAAATGAAGGAAGCACTGTCTGCTGATCACAGCATGTCATTAAGTGTTGTAAAAAATAATTACACAAAATGGCTAAAACTTTTTTCAGCTCATTGTCTGCAGAGATACAAAGAAAATGAAACAATTAGGAATTGTAAATATTATAGTGTATGCTCTATCCTTTGAATCGTTTACAACTTCTGTAATCTTATACCACAGACTTTAAACCATAACTCTGTCACTAATTGTTGTGGTTTTAAGGGATACAGAAGAAGCTTAAGTAATCACCTCAAGTTCAAAGAGATATTGGATAACAAACCTAGAATTTTCATTTAGACAGCCATTACAGTTTACAGAAGCAGCTAACTTTTGAAGTTCAGGTTTTAAAAAGATTATATCCAAAACGAGATTAACAAAATATGAAATGTGATCTTTATCTTCAAAGTCCAGAAAATTTCATTTTGGTCCACAAAGCTCACTATAGACTTTGATCTTCTTTCCATGAACCAATAATTAGTTCTCCTCACCATTCCTGAATGCACAATAGTATCTCATTGAGGAACTTTTTTGCCAAGAGCAGAATTATTTTCATCTATGCTTTGCTATTGTTGTAGTAAAAGACCTCTATATACGATCAATTTTCAGTGAGAGAATTCTTGCATAAGATATATAGCATAATATGAATATATAAGGTCATACTGTCAGGATTAAATTATGGTTCTATCATTTACCACCCATGTGACCTTGGACAAGTTACTTAACCTCTGTGGGTTTCCATTTCCTCATCTGCAGTAAGCAATAAGATAACACTACTTCTATCAATACTACTTCTATCAAATACTACTTCTCTCAAAGGGTCTAGAAAGATTCAGCCAATTTATATATTTACTATATAGCACTAGCAACTAGCAACTAGCACTATGGTACACACACATATACAATTATTGTCACTACTACAAAGGAACAGAGTTCTGAACTACTTTATCTTAATTATCAATGAAAATACTTTTGAAAAATAATTATGAGCAGTATGAGCATTTTCTCAGATGTTGTATTTTTTCCCACATTCTGCCTCCCCAAGGTGATTAAGTATATAGAAAATAGAAATCCTCTAAGCATTTTATATGCATTATACACTTTGACTTATTTTCATTCTCTCAATATTCTCCCCTTTTCAAGTGTGAATACTGAATTTCATAGAGTTGGTAAACTGAATGACTTAGTTAAAAGCGCACAGTTTAAAGGCATATGGGTTTTATGACTTCAAATCTGTCAATTTTCCCACCATCTCAGGTTACTGTGCCCACCCAACATAAATCTTTAAAGGACTATTTTCAAGGATACACTAACATTCCTCATCTTAAGTAGGTAATGTCATTTATTTGGTCCTTTCTTATGTCAGGAAAAGAGAAGGTAAAGGAAAGAACTATATATTTTTTTTTAATTTTTCTTAAAGTTTAGATGCATGGCTCAGTGTGAAATTTTCAAATACAGTGATATTTATTAATGTCTTATTTTACACAAAACTAAAAACATAGATCTATAATATTATATCAAAACACTTAGTGCCAGGTATCTTTCAGGAAAAAAATATTTTTTCAGACTTTATATAGGAAAAACAGCACAAAAACATAACTTACAGAACAATCCAGAAGTATCTGAAGATCTGCCTCATTAGGAAACATATTAACATTTCTACCCCAAACATAAGTAGCCTAAATTAAGACAATGCGTATTTTCACATTAATTGAACTCAGGTTTTCAAGGCACATGAGTTTATCTCACATTGCCAAGGTGGTGGTTGGGGGCACATTCTTGTTTTTCAGAGCTTTTTGGATTTTGAACTGTAGATGGGATGTTGACTTGTTTTTATTCTTCAACATTATTTAATTGATTTTCTAATAGAGTGCTGGCTTTACACTAGGTTGTCAACTCTTCGACCTATCCTCATGTTCCTATAATTTGTCTATGATCCAGAGTTGCAGATTCTGACCTTAGAATCCTCAACCTCCTTAGAAGTATGAAGCAAACTGTCCTGGCCTTATGAACCGCAGCCCTTGAAACCATCTGAAGAGGCAGACACAGGAAACCACTAAACAGTAAACACATGTTCTCTTACAAAGAATAGAAGTAAAAGTTACAGTCTCTCAGTTGAAGTATTTTCCCTCCGAGTCTTGAAATCTAAAATAACATGTAGAGATATAAATTTATAACATAATCAGCACCTTGGAATTGTGCATACTCACTTTTTCATACTTGCAAACACCCTGAACTACTGTGACCAGCACATGTGCATATGTGCATTCTTCTGAGTAGAGTATTCTTAGCATAAATCAGAGTGTGTCTGATTCCTGCCCCCTGCAAATGATCAGGAATGATTATGAATTTTTATCTAAATAAAGATATGATCCCAGAAACAGGTTAACAACTCACTCCCCTAATTATTTACATGAGTCTGAAAAGATAAGATGAGACAAAGCTCTTCCCAATATTCATTTTCTATTTCCTTGTGCTCCTTTCTCAATCCTGGATGTAATCTATGGCCAAGCAGTTACGAGAGGATCAATGCACAAAATGGAAAAATGTGGATGCAGCTCAATCAATTCCTGCCTACTGTGCCGCAAGTGTGCCCAATGGTGCACATTGTTCATTTGGTAAAATTACCGCCTCCCACACTCTATATGAAGTCATGCCAGGTTTCTCATATGGCATGTTTTTAGCCCAATCTGCTGTCCTTTCATGGAGGAGAAAGAAAATGATGCTCACTCTTTTGAAATCTCAAGATATATACCCAGATTTCATATATGTGAATATGAGAATAAAAAGTTCTTCCTGGGTTTTATCTAGGCAGTTTTTTTTTTTTTCAATTATTCCACAGAGTTCTCCCTTAAATACAATCTAGGTAAACCTTAGTGTCTCATCTTCTGCCAACTCAAATTCAAAGGAATTGTAGTGGGAACCGAAGAACCAAATGCTCAGTGTGTCTTCAGCACTCCAATGAGAAGATCCAAGAACAGAACAACTTCTGAAGTGAAGGTGGACTCCATGGTCTGATCACTACCATGGGAGGTGCTAAATAAGATGAGAATGGACCCCAAGGAAACTTTTATACAGTGTTTATTATGATGTACTAAAAAATCATTGGATGTATACCCCTGAAGTTGGACAAAGAAACAAAATATTGGCTAGGAAGCATCAAAAAATCAGAGAGCATATTAAATTCATATGAGATCAGAAACAGAAACATTTTACCATTCAGTAAAAATTTAAAACACCTCTCAAGCTCAAATACTTTGCAAGGTTCAGGGACCATGCCCACCCCATGTTTTATATCAAATCAGGTTCAATCACTGGCAGCCCAATAAATAACAATAAAAAAAAATTTCCTTCAGGGAAGATATTATAAAAATATTTCCTTTTTTATGTTTTCTTGAGCACATAAATCCAACATTATACAGCTATTTAAAAAAAAAAAAATCCTGAAAGGATTGTGACAAGAAAGAGTTCATATAGCTGTATTTTTGAGAACTGTTTTTCATAAGACATGCTCTTTGAACTTTTAAAGAATCAAGTTATCTAAATATTTCTTTCTGCCCTGAATTTAGCTTTGGAGGTCCCATTAAGAAAGAATGTTTGGAAGCAAGTGAATTTAGGTAGAGTAATGCTGTTTACAGCTATTTTTAATCTGTGGTCACTCAGTAAACACAAAATATGTATACTTAATAACATCCTCTTATTTTTACACTAAATCTGGCCTCCCTCACTAAGTGATTTTTCTAGAGTCCTAAAAAGTAACTTTTCCTTAAATAGCTGGCTCCTGCTAGGACATATTTGAAAGCATTATCAAAAAGCAGAGGAGCTAAAACACAAGAAGCACTAGAAAGGAGCTGAGAAGGTTTCAAAATTCTTCTAGGTTTGTGAAAATTTCAACAGCACCTGTAAGTAGTAAACCAAATGACTTACTCAGACTCTGAAGACTCTGAAGTGTGAAGTCCGCCGCTATCAAAGCAGACAGATCTTCAGTGGAAATAAGGAGCTGTTAGGAAGAAGAAGAGAATGATGAGTGCTAGGGCAGCAAGCAAAGGGGGCAGGTGCGCTTCATCTCCTTGACTGTATAATCACCATCCACATCTTGCTTCCCAATCATATGATTAATAGTAAATATTTGCTTAAAACATACTAGCTCTCTCAGTGACTTAAATGTATTGCCACCAGCTCCAAGTCCTGTATATCTGGATTATGGAAATCCTATCAGTTCTGCATTGAACTCTTGATAACCTAGTAAACTACAGATAAATGATGTTATTGAAGTTTAATATACTTTAATACTGTCCAATGAAATTCTCATTTGATTATAAAGAAAATGGGAAACAACACACAACAATCATTGATGTACATCACATACCCTCTCCTCCCAGACAGAAGTCATAGGCAATTATTGCTATGGAAACACAACAGAATTATTGAATGGCCACAACTTGGCAGTATTGGTTCTAACTATGGCAAAAGTGCCCTTTATCCATTTTCTCCATGGACACTGATTCTTCCAATAATAAAAATAACCTTTGTCAATTTTATTCCATGTGAATACCTGCAATTGGCATTTGAGAGGCCATTCGACTGAGGTTTGTTTGTTTGTTTGTTGTTATTTTTGTTTTTTTTTTTTGTTCGTTTGTTTTTCAGCATCATTATCTGTTTTTTATCTTTTATCATTATCTGTTTTTCAGCACTCATTATCAACTTTGGGTGCCTAGGAAGCCCACAACTGAGCAAACACAGATTGTAAGTAACAGGGCTTGGGTTTCTGGTGATTCACAGACCTGGGGATAAAAATATATGTATATAAAAAATATATGTTTATAAAAAATAAAAAATTAAAAAAAAAAAAAAAAAAAACTGCAGCTAGCTCTTGGCCTATTTTTATGTCACCAATTCCATGTTCCAGTAATCAAAACTAGATCATATTTAGTTATAACCCTTGAGCCTAGAACTAGAATTGGAAGTTACTCTTTCCTAGTCATTGGTATTGATCTTCAACGCTATTATGGTTCACCTGGATCTTTTTAAAGAGGGTTCGCCTCTTAGAACAATTTGAAGTAATAATTGGGTTGGTAAATTATGTATATTTATATCAGTCCTAAGCCCATATTTTTGTTTCATTTCCACAATGTGAGCAGTTAGCTCCTTTATCATGCAGGGAATTCTTAAGATAATGCTATAGGGTGAGGCCAGTGGAATCACGTGTATCTTAGTTCCCTATATTTTCTCCTGCTAAATTTCCCATTTTCCTGTTAACCTTCTCTTTACCTTACTATAGGGAATTATGCTCGTGTGGCCATTCAAATACTTGAATTATCAGACTCTTAATTTGGATTGTAGACCAAAAGTAGAAGAGCCACTTTCAGCAACACTTTCTTTCCTTTGCTTTCTACCTTCAGATAACACTTAGCTTTTTTTTTTTTTTTTTTTTTTTTTTGGTAATGATTTCAGCATTAAAACTCTTTTTGACTCACTCCTTGTAATAGTGGAGCCTTGGTAGGCACATGATCTGAGGTCCATAGTAAAAGAAAAATTCTTTAAATGTATATTGAGCAATTAAATAGTAAATATCCTCAATTTCTCACCTACCACATCCTAACAGAATTCAGAAATATTTTAACTATTCCTGAACCCAATATTTTAGAACCTATTACTTCTGAAAGCAAATGTGGTACCAAATGTGGTTATATACTTTCAATGGAAATAACAGAGAATAAACATATAAATTTAAACTAGAAAATATATTGGGAAGTTATTTTCTTACATGACAGAACAATGTCAGGGAATAGCTCAAATTCAGCATTCAGTTTGTAAGGACTCCATATCTATATGTGGGGGTGTATGTCACTCCTTAGATTTGTCTTCTTCATAAATCATATTTATCCTGAAATGATGAGTAAAATAAAAAGCACTTCTAGTCCTCATAGGTACACAAAACACTGTCCAGAGAAAGGACATAATTCCCACCAAAAGTCCTGAAACATTACTCATATTGGACTCATTACAAAAAGAGGTATAATCTCCTGATACATGTAAGTTATATGATGCACTTCACCCATGGAACAAGGAACACTGCTATATTTCCTATAAACAATGCATTTGCCAACATACAACCTCAGGTATTGGGAGGTAAGAGAGGGGAAGGTACTGGGTAGATTTTTATTTTTTGTTACTGTTCAATAAATATGGTTAGAAAACAAAATATATACTGGATTATATTGACTAATCAACACCACACTGAAATTAAATTCAGGTTAATGCCACCCTAAATGTTGAGTCCTTTTTCAAAATATTATATTCTTAGCTAATCCATGCAAGTGCATATAGGTCAATTAATGACAAACTTGGAAAAGATAATAGATCACACATTCTTACCACTTGAATTTTAAAGAATTTAAAACTTTTTTTTTGAAGATTTTACTTATTTATTTGAGAGAGATAAATAGTGGTGGGGAGGGCCAGATGGAGAAAGAGAGAGAGAAGCAGACTCCCTACTGAGCAGGAAACCCCAAGCAGGGCTCCATTGCAGGACCCTGAGAATAAGGACCTGAGCCAAAGGCAGATGCTTAACCTACTGAGCCACACAGGTACCCCAAGAATTTGAAATCTTGTTCTGATTTATGCCTTCTAATATTTGCAAAATTTTCATTCCTTAAGTAAATATATAGGATCAATGCTAAAGTTCTAACCACACTGAGTCCCATGTTTGTTTGTTTGTTTGTTTGTTTGTTTTTTGAGTCCCATGTTTTTTAATCATCACTTGTGATTTTACCTATAAACTGTCTCAGATAGGGTTCTTATAAATAAATGCTCAAAGAAACTAAATCCAGAGAGAGTTAATTATCATATGGTTTCACTTATTTGTGGAGCATAACAAAAAGCATGGAGGACATGGGGAGTTAGAGAGAAGGGGGTTGGGGTAAATTGGAAGGGGAGGTGAATCATGAGAGACTATGGACTCTGAAAAACAATCTGAGGGGTTTGAAGTGGCAAGGGGGTGGAAGGTCGGAGTACCAGGTGGTGGGTATTATAGAGGGCACGGATTGCATGGAGCACTGGGTGTGGTGAAAAAATAATGATACTGTTATGCTGAAAATAAATAAATTTTTTAAAAAAGAAGCTGAAGCAAAATGAAACATAGATATTCCCTTCTTATCCTTCTTTCAAAGCACACACATTATAATACTACTATGTACCATGTCATACCTGTGAGTTCATTTGAGTTTGATATAGTACTTCTGTTTCATAGGATTTGCAAATCTTCAGACTCAGTAGAAAAACTGTTTTCCAAGTGGTTATGCCATTTTACACATCTATCAGCAAAGTATGAGAGTTTTAGTTGTTCAACATTGCCAATTTAGTATGGTCAGTCCAACCATACTGTTGCAGTTCTGAAACATAAGGAAAGGATTTTGCCTAAGCTCCCATTTCCTCATTTTTACAATAAGGAAATGAAAACAGTGTTATATGAATACTTCACAATATCTGGTACCAAAAATAATTGGTACCAACAAATAACGTGTGTGTATACACATATACATATGCACATATGCATACATATATATGTGTGTGTATGTGTGTGTGTGTGCTTCTTTATCCATTCATCAGTTGATGGACATTTGGGCTCCTTCTGTAATTTAGCTGAAGTTGATAATGCTGCTGTAAACATCAAGGTGCATGTGTCCCTTTGAATCAGTATTTTTGTATCTTTTGGATTAATACCTAATAATGCAACTGCTGAATCATAAGTTAGTTCTATTTTAACTTTTGAGGAGTTTCCAAACTGTTTTCCAGAGTGGATGCACCTGTTTGCATTCCTATCAGCAGTACAAGAGGGTTCCTTCCCTGTTCTCTGTACCCTCGCCAACATCTGTTGTTTTCTATGTTGTTAATATTAGCCATTCTGACAGGTGTGAGGTCTTATCTCATTATAGTTTTGATTTATAATTCCCTGATGATGTGATGTTGAGCATCTTTTCATGTGTCTGTTAGCCATCTGTATGTCTTCTTTCGAAAAACATCTATTCATGTCTTCTGACCATTTCTTAACTGAATTATTTGTTTTGTGGGTGCTGAGTTTGATAAGCTCTATATTAAGCCAATGACAATTACATTCCCTAAGCTAAAATTTAAAACATACCATTTCAACATTACCATTACAATTCAATATCAGGGCACAGAATCTCATGGCTTGAAAAAAATCTAAAGAAGCATAAAGCATTTTCTAATGCCCAACTGGAGTTTCATTTAAATCATTACATACAGTAGTATTTATATGCCAAGTTATATGGGTTAGTTTCTTCTTTTGCTTAATTCACAAAACAGCTGTTTGCCTTCTTCAACCCCCAAATATAATAAAATCAATAAATATGAAATTGTCAAAATTATGGACATGGTTACATAAACAGAAGTTAGATACCAATAGCCTTTTAAAGACACATTTCTTCATTATAGTAGTTATAAATTCAGCATAAGAACCTAATAATATGAATTTGAATGAATAGTATGAAGTTGAATAAATTTGAATGTGAAAAACTGAATTTAACACATATTTCAACAAACCATAGAGTTCAAGCACAGTTCTAAATAGGTACAGACACTATTCACTCTCCTTGTGGTCAGTGTTTTCTGCTCTTTTTCTTTTTTTTTTTTTTTAAGATTTTATTTATTTATTTGACAGACAGAGATCACAAGTAGGGGGAGAGGCAGGCAGAGAGAGAGGAGGAAGCAGGCTCCCTGCTGAATAGAGAGCCCGATGCGGGGCTCGATCCCAGGACCCTGGGATCATGACCTGAGCCGAAGGCAGAGGCTTTAACCCACTGAGCCACCCAGGCGCCCCTGCTGCTCTTTTTCTTTATATCTTTAGGTGTTTCCTAGAGCCATGCCTATATCAAAGTACCTGTATTTGTCAAAGTGAATTGATGTAAACTTAATTTCTAACAGAAGACAAACTTAATTGTCACCCCCTTAAAAAAGTCTTCGTATCTCTTTTGTAGGTATTAATTCACTGTTGTTTGTCATCTGTCACCCCTGCCAGATCAAGGACAGGAACCACGCTTCTTTTATTCAGCAGCAGAATGTTAGCAGTTAGTACAATGAAAATTTGTTATCGATGAATAAATGAATTTATAGTTCACTTTTAATTGGTTGACACATACTACACAACATTGAACTCCATTCTCTGGAACTAAAAATCTGTCAACTTTAATCAATGTTTCTCAAGGGGAGAGAAAAACTGGCTTCAAGCATTAGACTCTTCTTTAGGGATTCAGTGTGTGGTATCCTAATGTTATTCTTGATTTGCTAAGCTCTTTGAAACTTGAACACTTTTATAAGCAAAAATTGAGTTTGATTTCTAATGTGAAACTACAACTAGAATTTTTCATAAATAAAAAGGCTGTCATTTTATATATTTCCAATGAATATAAAATATATTAATAGCAAAAGCTTTCTTTAGGAACAAAAGGAAATATTGCTACTGAAAAAAAAAACTTTACAAAATCAATCTGAAGACATTTAAAAAGGAAAAAGTCAGTAGGTAACAACCCCACATGCTTTCTTTCTAAAGAAAGTTTCTGTTAGCATTAGAGGAAAAAATGGGATCTGTTTAAAAAAAAAAAAAGGTGGAAAAATATTTTTTGGAAAGTTAGAGAGATGTAAAAGGAATTTAAATTAAATAAAACAGAGCTACAGAATAATGTTTCTCTCTGGTTCCCATTATTCAGGAAAAAGGCAGCTCTCAGGTGGTGAGTGTGGGGATGAGCAAGCTTCTAGAACAATGTCTGGCTGAAGGTGAAGTTCTTCACCTTCCCAGTGGATTATACCTCACCTGTCCTGCTTGTCTTTCACTTTTCCCCATACTGTGGCCAAATCCTCTCGCTCCAACCTAAGAGGAAGCTTTTATAATCCCATCTTCTCCCCACCATGTGCCAATCTAATTCCTAGAGCCATGCACTGTTTTTCCAGCTCCTCTATTGGTCTTGCTTCACAACAATTAAGTTTTAAGGTCTGGGATTATTCTACCACAATATCGGTCAGACCAGATGAACTCAAATGGTATATATAATTCTTCATTTTTAGATATAATTCTCCAAGCTGTGATGCTGATTTTGATCAGTTTTATACAACATTAATATATTATGCATCTCACACTGAAAGATGTTGTTAACATCTATATTTGTATGAATGTATGTATATACACACATACACATATGTGCATTTTTATCTTTAAGAATAATATGGTTATATAAAATATTATTTTTGCCTCCATGTACAATATTCATTCATTCAATAAAAATTTAGTAAGTTCTTATTATGTTCCAGACACTATTTTAGGCATGAGCATTCAGGAAAAAATTTAGAAGTTTTAGACCTCCTACAGTGAAGGACAAAATTAACAATTACAAATCAAAATTATAAATATATTACAAACATTCATGAGATTTATTTTAAGTAAATGTGGTAAGGAATCTACAAACATCTCAGAGCAAATATGCCTCCAGAATGAGGTTGGTTTCTGACACTATGTGTGTATGCATGTATGTGTATATGTGTGTGTGGGGGGGGAACTCGTGTATATGCACGTGTATAAAATCTGCATAACATTGAATTTTTACCAACTCCTTTATATGTTTGACTACATTGATTTTATTTTTGTCTAATATTCTGGTTATTGAAGAATGTTAGAATAAAAATGACAGCTCTGTCACTGAACTTTTTTACTCGTAGTTTTATTTTTTCAGTGTACAGTTTATTCTTAGACATATTTAATCTGCTTGTCCACTTTGTGAAAGACAGGTAACAAAGAAAATAGAACTGAAAAACCCACTAGATTTGGCACAAATAAACTGCAACATGTCAAAAATCCTCTGAAGACAAATGAAAGAGGTAAGCCATAAACAATAACAGCATTTTTTTTCACTGTTGGATCACAGGCGGCAACAACCACTGCAGAGATGTGACCATCTGACTAAAGGCTATGTAGGAACACATTCTTATCTATGAATTAAACTTTTTTTTTAGATAAATGAATGCTTTATTAACATGATAATGTTTTTGTTGGTGGTGTTTTGTTTTGTTTTGTTTTGTTTTGTTTTGTTTTTCACACATGGTAAGGTTTGGGTCTTAAATACTTATCAGGTTTGCTACTGCAATGAACTTAGAGCTGCACAACTTAGAAACCTTGCAGAGAGCTATTCCCTGCCCAGTTTAGGTCCTAACTCCTCCTTTATTCTTACAGGAAAATTAAGTATGAACCAAAGTTTGAATATCTTCTTTTGTGCTCCACTGAAACATTAGAGACCACATTAGAGGCCACTGTCCAGAGCAGGCAGTCATTTATGATTTTATCATTATTAATGTATTTTAGTCCTCATGACGTGATTCCCATATTTGTTGGGCCCATTATGGGGGTGACTGCCAGGGGAAGATATGATACACTGCTACATCTTGCAGTCTCCTTTTACTGCTGATACCTAAAATCCTCAGGATTTAAATATTTTTTTCTAGCAAGTATGAAATATATCCTTAAATATGTGATATAAAGTGTTATTAGTGTTATAAAGTGTTATTATAAATACTTTATAAATATATATATTTATATATTTCAGAATATAAATATATATATTTATATATATCTATATCTATATCGATATAGATATAGAGTGTTATTAGTTCAAAAATACAGTTCAAAAATGATCTAATATCTAGTTCCACACTTACCTTAGTAATTTGAACCTGGATCTTTTAACCATTCTATGACTAAAAATCATCCTCTATAAAATTCTTGAATTTAAATAATTTCTAACTTTACTTCATGAGTCCATAATTTTAAAAAAATAAGCAAAACAATTTTATAATATACACTTTGATCTATCGTCTACTGAAATGTATCAACTTTAAGAAATTACTCTAGAAAATGAAATACAAATACAAATTTTATTTAGATAATTATTTAATTATATAAATAAATGTACAGCTCTCATTTGGTGAGTGGGGATGAACCATTAATTCAATATAAATTAGGTTAATTTATATTAATATAAATTAATATTTAATTATATAAGTATAATTAAATAGCAATTATATAAGTATAATTAGGTATTAATGGTACTTATATAATTATTTTCAATATAGAAATCATTTAAATCTCTTACAAAAACAAATCATACCCATGCCTCAAATTACTCAAATCTGAATTACTCAAGGTATTTTCTATTGAATAAACTACTGCTTTATAGATTTAATAATAAACTCATGCACAACTATTCAAAATTGTCCTCTTGTGTATTAAAATATTTAAAATAAGACATCTGTTCCCATTTTGATTTTTAGTAAAAAGAGATATACATACATTTGTGCCTATGTATAGATATGATTTTAATAGATGCATTCATAGATACACACAGACATAAAAGTTATATAAAAGATGTGAAAAAAATGACATGATTTCAACATTGGTTACTTCTCCATGACATGATCAAGAGTAAATTTGCCTTCATCTCTACTCCTCTGAATTTTGAAAATTCATTAAATGAATATGAATTACTTTGATAACATGAAAGCAAAGGATGGAAAAAGATAAATTAACCAATATGGTTATATATTAGAGATACTATTTCTCTAACAAAGTTTTATTTAAGTATAGGACACCTTCCTACTTAATTCCAACACAATTTTAACTCTATTTTTTAAAAAGCAATTTATCAGATGCTCAGTTTGGTATATGTAAAATTGGTTTTCAGAAGCAAATACATGAAAAATCATCTTTCTTTCCAGTGCATACCTTCCTTTCCATACCACTCCATGCATATAAAGCAGAGGTTTAAAACTTAAATTCCTCTGGGGCGAGGCAGGTTTTGTAAGGATAGGCATTAGCTGGGTTAACACAAAAGGGAGTTGTGGGGACTCTGGAAAACTTGAGAATGCATGACCTGCCTGAAGACTTTTTTTAATTGTCAACACTCTGCTAGCTGAAGGAAACATGTCCATAGGCACAATTCAGATCATAGCATAGAATTCGTAATCAGTGGTTATGAACCGATTTTGTTCCTAAATAAGATAATGGAAATAAAAATGCAGATGCAGGTAAAATTTACCACTACATATTGCAAAGTTAGCCAAAATGGAGAAAAGTAAATAGCAGAGTATAACCTAATGTACTAAGAGTTAAAAACAGGGATGCCACATATCCCATATTTGTGACAAATATAGACACTATATAAAGTTTACTTGTAAGAGTCTGAGTTAGGAATTCAAACTAAGAGTGATCATTTGCTCATGTTTGGTAAAGGTGTTTTCCAGATTTGTATATAGAATTGACACCCAACTACACTTTTTTACCCCCACTCGGCTACTGGTATTGAGTTTTTTCAATGTGTCATTAGTCTCATCTGTTTAATACAACCAACACTGAACAGGATAAGAAATCTATCCAGAGGTTGCAATCTACAAGTTCCTTGGGTGGTTTTGTGAAATTCATGAACACTTCCCTCAGTCTCTGCCAGGCTAATCCTGATTCCATTTAGAACTGCAATAATCTACTGAGTCTGGATTGTTGAATGCCTAGACTACTTGTCTATATCCTTGGATTCCCACTCAGTTTGTCCCAGACTTGACTTTGAAGAAAGGATCCTCTTCTCCATACATCTAAGTGCTAGGTACCATTCTGTCTAGAGGCCTGGTTACCTGGAACCATTATGTTCTTGCCTTGATTGATTTTAACATTGCCTATTTATATTCTTATACAGCTGAATTTCATCCATTGCACTGGATATGTTTCTTCAACACTGGCACAAATCAATCTTAAATATATCAAATCTATCAAGACACTAAATATTTTATTCTTAGCTATACTCCTAAGATACCAGTCTTTAGGTGGGTAGTTTTTAGACAGCCCCAGAAAATTTTGGCTCCTAATACTCCCCTTATTCCACTTTTATGTATTCCACTTTTATGTATCACCAATAGTCCAGAATTATTTAGTGATGAGGTATTCTGAACAGTGCCATGAAATGGATTTTTGTACAAGAAAAATTAAGAGTTCTTCTAATACTAATTATTATCTCCATATCACAGTTTCATTTAAGAGTCAGTAGATTGTGATTAATGATGAAATTGCTTTTTACTATATAAGAGTCCCAAATAGCCAGGAAGAAGAATGAAAATAATGTTATCCTTATTTTCTACCTGACAGAGTTCAGCCAAAATGCTACAAACTAGAAATGACTTACATTTTTCCTTTGATCCCAGGAATGAAAAGGAAGAGAAATTATCTGTGGTGAGGCTGTTGTATTCTGACCATTGTAAAGTGGGAAGGAGAGATTACAGGCAAAAGGCCATGGAAATGTGTTTTTAGGTCTTAGGGAACAGTTAAAATATTCTTAATAGGCATAACATAAAAATCAGAAGCATTGTTTTGAGTGTGCACATAAAACAATTTTTTGAAAGTAAAATTTTTTTTAAATATTTGTAGGAAGTATGATCTAAATGTGAGAACTGAAATCATAAAACTAGGAAACACAGGCAGTAGTCATTTTTACATTGGCTTTAGAAACATTTTTATACATATATCTCCTCAGGCAAGGAAAACCAAAGCAAAATTGAATTATTGAAACTATACCAAATAAACTATTTTATGCAGCATAGGAACCAATAAAACAAAAAGGCAACCTATTGAATGAGTGAAGATATTTGCAAGTAATATATCTGATAAGGGGTTAACATCCACAATATATAATGAACTTATATAACTAAACAAAACAATAAAATAATCCAATTAAGAAGGGCCAAGATCTAAATAGACATTTTGCTGAAGACAAATAGATGGCAAACAAATACATAAAAAGATGCTAAACATCTTTCATCTTCAGGGAAATCCAAACTAAAAACACAATGAGATAATACTCACACCTGTGAAAATGGCTGGATTCAAAAACTCAAGAAATAAGTAGTGCTGAAAAGGATGTGGAGAAAAAAAAATAACCTTAATGTAGCCACCGTGGAAGATAGTATGGAGGTCTCAAAAAAAATTTTAAAATAGGGGTGCCTGGGTGGCTCAGTGGGTTAAGCCTCTGCCTTCGGCCCAGGTCATGGTCTCAGGGTCCCAGGTTAGAGCCCCACATCGAGCTCTCTGCTGAGAAGGGAGCCTGCTTCTCCCTCTTTTTCTGCCTGTCTCTCTGCCTACTTGTGATTTCTCCCCTCTGTCAAATAAATAAATCTTTAAAAAAAAAAAGAAAGAATAGAATTACCATATGATCCACTATCTCCATTACTGGCTATTTACCTGAAGAAAACAGAAACAAAAATTTAAAAAGACACATATGCACCTCTATGTTTGTTGCAGCATTATTTATAACAGCCAAGATACGGAAGCAACCCAGGTGACCATACATAAATACAATAGAATATTACTCAGCTATAAAAAAGAATGAAATGTTGCCATTTACAACAATGTAGATGGAGCTAGGAAGTATTATACTAAGTGAAGTAAGACAGAGAAAGACAAATACCATATGATTTCAGTATATGTGGAATTTAAGACATGAACAAATGAAAAAAGAAACAACAACAACAAAAATAGACTCTTAGATACAGAGGGAATAAATGGTGGTTGTTAAATATGAGTGGGAGAATGAGTGAAATAAAGGGGATTAAAAGGAGTATATTTATTGTGATGAACACTGAAAATGAAAAACAAAACAGGCAATAATAAATCTAAGAAACACATGATTCCCACAAAAAAAAATTTTAAGGGCTTTATTATATTTCGATATATAGTGAAATGAACTGGAGTCAAAATTGGGTGTCTGTCAAAATGTATCATTAAGCATGTTAACATATAAAGTATTCACTAAAATATTGTTTAGGTATCTGCCTATTATGTATCAGGGAAATTCCATCTCTGATTATAGAGCCTACCAGAGACCAGACAGACCAACTCGTCCTTGCTTTCACAGAACTTACATTCCAGTGTTAAAAAAGAACCCGGCTTTTATTCTTCTCCTACCCACTTAAGCCCCCATGTTGCAATGTAACAAGATGGGATTGGGAGGGAGACAAACCATAAGTGACTCTTAATCTCACAAAACAAACTGAGGGTTGCTGGGGGGAGGGGGTTTGGGAGAAGGGGGTGGGATTATGGACATTGGGGAGGGTATGTGCTTTGGTGAGTGCTGTGAAGTGTGTAAACCTGGTGATTCACAGACCTGTACCCCTGGGGATAAAAATATATGCTTATAAAAAATAAAAAATTAAAATAAATAAATAAATAAATAAATAAATAAATAAATAGTTATTGACAGTATAAAGGAAAAAAAAAAAAAAAGAACCTGGCTTGTTTCAACATAGAAAGGCCAGGCAGCTAGTAGCATACTGAGTAAGAGGGAGAAAATTCCAAAATAAGTTAAGAGAAATGAATAAGTTCCTAATCAGATAGGTCTTGAAGATAATGACAAGCTGCAGAGATTTTATTGTAACTGAAATAAAAACAAAGTCATGAACGTCTTTTAATTATGGAACAAAGACTCTGTAAAAGATAATTCTATCCCATCAATGAAGAATAGGTGGTAAGACAAGATTATCAATGCTGAATTTGACCTGAGCGCTGTGATCCTAGAAAACAGAGATGGCAAAGAAATCTCCCCATCTTTTTGTGTTCTTGGAAATGAGAAACATCCTTTCCCAGAAGACTTAAATAAGACTTACACTTACCCCCCCCCACCTACTCTATTTGCCTCGGACAAGGCCAGATACAGGTTCTCAAATTCCCTTTCTTTGCCTTCTAATTTATTGGCAAAACTACTTGTTCCACTGATTAATCAGAACAAAATCTTGTTAATGAAAACTTAGTCAGTTGTCTCTCCTTCCCCCAGACTCCTGAACTTTGACAGACCTCCAACCTGAGTCAGTATATAATTTTCCCTGAAAATTGACTGGCTTCATGATAAAATAAACTCTGGTCCACTGCCCCATGAGGTCACCCTGTCACTTCCTTTGCCTACATTCTATTCTTCCTAGTTTTGTTTACTTCTCCCCCATAAAATCAAAACTTCTTTACCCTAACTCCAGACTCTTGCAGATCTCATGATCAGAGAGCATTCCCTATTTGCAATAGTCTCCCTAGCCCATCATACTTTCCCCTTTCTTCCAATAATCCCTTTGAATAAAATCCCTCCTTACCTAAGTCCAGATTTGGTTTTTGACATTTCACATGTACGGGAACAGATAATTTAGGTTGTTAATGTCATAAAGGTGAGATAAAATAATGGATTATGCTTCCATAGCTTTAAAAAGCAAGGATAATGACAATATGTACAAAGAAAGGGAACACTGGAGGAGAACACGTTTCTTGGTCAGAATAAACATCAAGGTTGTACTTCAATCAGTTAATTTTGAGATGTCTCTTAAGCATGCTACTCAGTAGTTGGAGCTTCAAAGTTGCTTGGGCAGGAATTTGGGAGCTATCAGCATAAGACTATATTTAAGCAAAGGCACTGGATGAAGTAATCTATGAAGAAGGTAGAAGAGGGGAAGGCTTAGGATTCACATCAAGCATTTGAACATCAAACTTAGGAGCAAGAACTGACAAAGGAAACTGACTGATGGATGGTTCTGGAGGAGGAAAACAAAGCATTCAAGGAATTATAGAAATTACAAGAAAAATGTATCAACAGAATGAAGAATAGCATATCGAAATTATTCAACAGTATTGAGAGTTCAAGCAAGATGAGAAAAAAGAAGTGACTTCCAGATTTGTCAACATAAAGATAGAGGAGGATATCAGCAAGATCAGTTTTAGCAGAGTTGTGGCGGTGATCAGTACCTCCTAATGGACTTGATTTATGAGAGCATGAGAGGCAAGTAAAAGCAGGCAGCTTCAAGAAAAGTTGTTACACAGTGAAGCAGAGAGAAACAGGAAAGAGGAAAACATCACATTAAGCAATAGTCAAAAAGAGAGATTGCATCAAGAGAGAATTAATTGCATGCTTATTCTTAAAATGGGTGATATTATAGCATAATTGTAAAATGATGTTAAATCTCCAAAAACAAAAAACATGATGACACAGTGGAGAGAGAAGACAATTTCAGGAGCAACTCAGATTGGCTGAGTCCAGAGAAGTTGAAACACAACACTATTTTCTGATTCTAAATTAAAGCAAGTTTAAATATTCTGAAACCAACCTTGAGGTTGTACTTTTTCTGACAAAATATGAAACATTTAAGTGTCATGAATCTTAATAGAGATATGTCCTTCCATCCTTGTATGTTGCTTCATGTTTCATATGTTTTATTACATTTATCATGATTATCATTAAAATGAAAGCAAAGGGACGCCTGGGTGGTTCAGTGGGTTAAAGCCTCTCCCTTCAGCTCAGGTCATGATCTCAGGGTCCTGGGCTAGAGCCTCACATCGGGCTCTCTGCTCAACAGGGAGCCTGCTTCCCCCTCTCTCTCTGCCTGCCTCTCAGCCTACTTGTGATCTCTCTCTGTCAAATAAATAAATAAAATCTTTAAAAAATAATAAAATAAATCAAACAAAAAATAAAATGAAAGCAGAATGAACCAACTAGAAACTGGAAGTGTGGTAGTAGTAACCATTAGTGTCCATTACTACTGGCCATTAGTACTATATGTGTTGCTTCAATTTAATCAAAGCAAATTATTTTTTTCCTTTTATCTATTTCTCAAAGTTCAAGAATATAATACTTAACATTTTCAGTTTGCTTCTTACTTTGGTGAACATGTCAACGGGAAATGCACAGGACTCTGTAAGAACCAGGAGCACATCTGTCTTGGGCAGTCTATGAGCAGTTATCAACCCTAAGGAAATATCCACTGAAGCAGCTGCATGTTACCAAAGAAGTAGAAAAAATATTTGTAAAAATTGTATATACTCATTCCAATAACAATATTCATAATTACTCTTGATGTTCCTCAGTGCTCAATTCTTCTGCTGAGAACATTTTAGATAATAAAGATTCACCTTTAAAAATCTTACTGATCATGGAGAACAATAATTACAATTATTGCAAATATACATCATATCATTTTTGTAAGTTTTGCTTATTAAATATATTACACAGGTGGATTACATATATATTACATATAACCTGCTTGTGTGCGTAGCTACAATATATATTCAAAGCAAATATAAAGAGTAACTGCTGGGGGTGCCTGGGTGGCTCAGTTGGTTAAGCATCTGCCTTCAACTCAGGACATGATCCCAAGGTTCTGGGATTGAGCCCTACATTGGGCTCCATGCTTATGGGGAGCCTGCTTCACCCTTTCCTTCTGCCCGCCACTATGCCTACCTGTGCTTGCGCTCTCTGTGTCCAAAAAAAAAGAAAAAAAAAAAAAGAGTAATTGCTTTTAAGGCCTAATAGAAAGTGGCTTAACTTCGAGGAAATGAAAATACAAAACCCAATCAGAGTCTTCAAACAGAGAGATTTTCTGGTGTTGTTTACACAGTCATATTCTCAATTAAGAAACCTGATATACCTGTCTCTGTGTAATTTAATCTCCAATTTTATATCCCTTTATAAAACAAGTTAAAACCCTCATTATAATACAAGAAGTATATCTGTAAGACAAATTAATTTCTGTTTGGATTCTCACATCTTTCAATTCACTAAAAAATAAGTAAATAACATAACTGGTAAATAGATTTTCTAACAGTTAGCTTTGCTTAGACCTCACAGTGCTGAAGTCGAGGTATATCCACAAGATAAAGAAAAATCACACGGACACATCTATAATACTGTCAGGATGCAGCATTTCATTGAATGCTACCAACAGTCACATCTACATCAGACATTTGAAAAATTGGAAAATAATCCTGAGAACTCTAGCTGTAATACAGAGTTGTCTTTTGTTTTTTTTATTTTGCCTCTCGACCTAACACCTTCATTCTTTTCCTACTTTCAACGGAGTCTGATAATCTGATGGATTTCAAAAGTGCCAGGTGTTCTTTAGATTCTCAGATACCTTTAGATCTCAGTTTCAAGACAAGTTTTTACTTTTCTATACTAATTATCATCACTGCTAGCAATAAAAACAACTTGTGATTTTTGAAAAAGGCTTTACTTAAAACCTATGCCAAAAAGAGAAAAACCTGTACCAATGCTATACAGACATCCACAATGACACTAAGACTTCCAAATAAGTTGTGTAATTTGGTAGAAGTATTTTAAAATTCTCATTGAACTAAATTTTACAGAGTCTGAGTTTCTAAATATTATTGTGAGTTGACAACTCAAAAATATTTTTATTTCAATTTTTCACATTGTCACATTAAAAGTGACAACTCTTAGAAAGCTAAAGGGACAATGGATGTTGCTATATACAGATAAGGGTACTACTATACATTTATATATCATATTAAAAAACATTATGTGTGGAAATATCAGTTTTGAATATTTAATCCATTTTATTTATATAGTTATAATTCATTAAAACCCAATAAAAACTTATACTGCCATCTAAACCACTTATTGAGTCTAAATATCAAACTCCAGAAAAAGTAACAAATATTATTAAATATGGGTTTCAGAAATTATAAGCATATTTTACCTATACTTAAATGTCTATCTCTGTGATCTGGTAATCATTTTCTAAATTAAATGAAAGAGAAAATGTGTGATAAAAGTATGCAGTCCAATTACTAGTCTCTGTCCAATTTACTATAATTTTTTGATTACTTGCCTTCTATCTCATTAGCTCTCTAGTATATTTTTCTTCTAATTTTCAAATTTATTTTCTTCAATGATCATCTCTATCTTCATTATCCACACTGTTCCATTTCAGCAAACTTTTCTTTGTGCTTTCTTGCAAGATTTCATTAGCATATTTTCCAACAAGCAAATTTTTACACATAATTCACATACTTTTGTACTTAAAATTGGTAATCCTTTAATAATGCCCAGACATTTTTCATTAAGTTTTATTATTTTAATTCTAGTGTAGCCAACATAGAGTGTTATATTAGTTCCAGGTATACAATACAGAGATTCACACCTCCATGCATCACCCAGTACTCAAACATGACAAGTGCACTCCTTAATCCCCACCATCTATTTCACTCATTCCCCCACCAACCTCCCCACCAGTAGCCATCAGTTTGTTTTCTATAGTTATGAGTCTGTTTCTTGGTTTCTCTCTCTTTTCTTTCTTTTGCTTATTTATTTTGTTTCTTAACTTCCACATATGAATGAAATCATGGTTTTTATCTGATTTATTTCACTTAGCACTATTCACTCTAGATTCATCCCTGTTGTTGTAAATGGAAGATTTCACTCTTTTTATGGCTGAATAGTATTTCAGTGTGTGCATGTGTGTGTGTGTTCACCACATCTTTATCCATTCATCTGTGGATAGACATGTGCTAATTCCATAATTTGGCTATTGTAAATAATGCTACCATAAGTGCAGGGGTGCATGTATCCTTTCAAACTATTGTTTTTTTTTTTTTTTTTTTTTATAAACATATATTTTTTATATACATATATTTTTATCCCCAGGTCTGTGAATCACCAGGTTTACACACTTCACAGCACTCACCAAATCACATACCCTCCCCAATGGTGATCAAACTATTGTTTTTATATTTTTATAAAAAACACAAAATACCCAGTAGTGTAATTACTGGATCAAAGAATAGGGCTTTTTTAACTTTTGGAGAAACTTCCATGCTGTTTTCCATAGCGGCTGCACCAGTTTGCATTCCCACCAAGAGTGTACATGGTTCCTTTTTTTCCACATCTTCGCCAACACTTGATATTTCTTGAGTTTTTTATTTTAGCCATTCTGAAAGGTGTGAGGTGATATCTCATTGTAGTTTTTATTTGTATTTTCCTGATGATAAATGATGTTGAGCATCTTTTCTTTAATGTGTCTGTTGGACATCTGGATCTCTTCTTTGGACCAATGTCTATTCATGTCTTCTGCCCATTTTTTAAATTGGATTATTTTATGGATGTTGAATTATATTGGTTCTTCTATATTCTGGATACCAACACTTTATCAGATGGATCATCTGCAAATATCTTCTCCCATTCAGTAGTTTGCCTTTTAGTTTTGTTGTTTCCTTCACTGTGCAGAAAAATTTATTTTCATGTAGACTCAATAGTTTATTTTTGCTATTGTCTCCCCTCCTTCAGGGGACCTATCTAGATAAATGTCGCTATAGCCAATGTCAAAGAAATTACTGCCCATGCTCTCTTTTGGGAATTTTATGGTTTCTGGTGTCCCATTTAGGTCCTTAACCAACTTTTTACTTTTTCTGTGTGGTGTAAGAAAATAGTCCAATTTCATTCTTTTGCATGTAGCTGTCCAGTTTTTTCAACACCATTTGTTGGAGACTTTTTCCCATTGGATTCTTTCCTGCTTTGGCAAAGATTAATTGACCCATATAATTGTGGGTTTATTTATGGGATTTCTATTTTGTTCTACTGATCAATGTGTCTATTTTTGGACCAGTAGCATACTTCTTTGATTACTATAGCTTTGTAATATAACTTGAAGTCTGGAATTGTGATACCTCCAGCTTTGTTTCTTTTTTAGATTGTTTTGGCTATTTGGGATCTTTTGTGGTTCCATACATATTTTAGCATTGTTTCTATTTCTGTAAAAAACGCTGTTGGTATTTTGCTAGGGATTACATTAAATCTGTAGATGGCTTTGGATGGTATGGACATTTCATCAATATTTTTCTTCCAATCTATGAGCATTGAATGTCTTTCCATTTCTTTATGTTATCTTCAATTTCTTTCCTCAGTGTTTTACAGTTTTTAGAATACACTTTTTTACCTCTTTAGGTTTACTCCCAATTCTCTTACTATTTTTTTTGATTATTTATTTATTTATTTTGCCAGTGATAGAGAGAGAGAAAGCGAGCAAGCACAGGCAGACAGAGAGGCAGGCAGAGGCAGAGGGAGAAGCAGGCTCCCTGCCGAGCAAGGAGCCCGATGTGGGACTCGATCCCAGGACGCCGGGATCATGACCTGAGCCGAAGGCAGCCGCCTAACCAACTGAGCCACCCAGGCGTCCCTCTCTTACTATTTTTTATATAAGTGTAAATTGGATTGATTTTTCAATTTTTCTACTGTTTCACAATAGGTGTATAGATCTCTGTACATTGATTTTTGTATCTTGAGACTTTACTGAATTCATTTAGTAGTTCTAGTAGTTTTTTGGTGGGGTCTTTCAGGTTTTCTATTTAAGTATCTTGTCATCTGCAAATAGTGAAAGTTTTACTACTTCCTTACCATTTTTTTTTCTTCCTTACCACTTTGAATGCCTTTTATTTATTTTTGTTGTCTTATTGCTATTGCTAGTACCTCCAGTACCATGATGAATAAAAGTTGTGAGAGTGGACATCCTGTCTTGTTCCTGACCTTAGGGGAAAAGCTCTCAGTTTTTCCCCATTCAGTATAAAGTTAGCTGTGGGGTTTGTATATAAGTCCATTTATTATCAAGATATGTTCCTTCTAGACCTACTTTGTTAAGGGTTTTTATTATGAATGAATATTTTACTTTATCAAATGCCTTCTCTGTATCTATTGGTTTGATCATGACTTTTACCTTTTATCTTACTGATGTGAAGTATCACTTTAATTGATCTGTAAATATTGAACTACCCTTGCATCCTGGGAATAAATCCTATTTGATTGTTGGATTTTTTTAATGTATTGTTTAATTTGTTTTACTAGTATTTTCTAGAGTATTTTTGCATCTATGTTCACCAGATTTTGCCTGATATAAGTATTGTTATCCCAGCTTTCCTTTGGCATCCATTTCAATGATAATTGTTTTTCCATTCTCTGTTTTGATCTATAGGTGTCTTTAGGTCTAAAATAAGTTCCTTGTAGCAGCATATACAAAGGCCTTATTTTTCATCCACTCCATCACCCTATGTCTTTTAATTGAAGGTTTTAGTCCATTTACACTCAAAGTAATTGTAGCTGGTTATATATTTATTGTGTTACTTGTTATGTGGTTATTTTTATAGTTTTTCTCTGATCCTTTCTTCTCTTTCATAGGATATTGGCTCTCTTTGGTGATATACTTGGATTTCTTTCCCTTTATTCCTTGCATATTTATTATTGGTTTTTGATTTGCTGTTACTATTAAGTTTGTACATAACATCTTCTGCATATAGCAGATCATAAGAAGTTGATGGTCTCTTAAGTTTGAGCTCACTCTTTACTCTTCTCCCCTCCACATTTTAGGTATATGGTGTCATATTTTATATCCTTTTGTTTTATAAATACCTTGATTTTTACAGAAACACTAGTTTTTATTGCTTTTGTGTTTTTTACTTTTCACATTCTTACTTTCTTTTAGATTCAAAGTATCCCCTTTAATATTTCTTGTAGGGTTGGCTTTGTGGTCATGAACTCCTTTAGTTTTTGTTTGTCTGAGAAACTCTTTATCTCTCAATTCTACTCTGAATGACAGCCTTGCTGGATAGAGTATTCTTGGCTGCAGATTTTTCCTTTTTAGAACTTTGAATATATCATGCCACTTCTTTCTGGCCTACAAAGGTTTTGCTGAAAAACCCACTGATAGACTTACGGAATTTCTCTTTATTTGTAACCTTCTTCTTTTCTCTTGCTGCTTTAAAATTGTTTTTCTTTATCACTACTTTTTGTCATTTTTATTACTGTGTGTCTTGGTGTGAACCTCCTTGTGTTGATTTTTTGGGGAAAATCCCTGTGCCTCCTGGATCTGGATATCTGCTTCCTTCCCCAAATTAGAGAATTTTTGAGCTATTATCTCTTCAAATACATTTTTTCCTGCTTTTCTCTCTCTTCTTCTGAGGTGCCTATAATGGGAATGTTACTATGCTTGATGGAGTCACCGGGTTCCCTAAGACAATTCTCAATTTGAATATTTTTTTTTCTTCTCATTTGCCCAGCTTGGTTATTTTCTATTATTCTGTCTTCCAGGTCATTAATTCATACCCTCTGCCTCATCTAGTTTGTTATTTATTTCATTGAGTGTATTTTATAATTTCATTTATTTTGTTTTTAAGGTCCCACGGATGTCCTCCATTTTTTTCTCAAGTTCAGTAATATCTTTATAATCATTACTTTAAATTCTCTATCAGTCATATTATTTTATCCATTTTGCTTATGTCTCTTGCTGTGCTTTGTTCTGGTTCTTTCATTTGGGTCATACTTCTGTCTCTTCATTTTGTCTACCCCTGTATCTCTGTGTTAAGAAAGCCAGCTGTATCTCTTGCTCTTGGCAGTAATGGCCTTATGATGAAGACATCCTGTAGTGCCCTGTAGTGTAGTGTCTCTTGTTTCCCAGGACCTGGCACTTCAGGGAGTATCTCCTGTGTATGTTGCATGTGCTCTGCTATTGAGTTCTGGACTCATTTTCCTTCAGTCAGTTGTCTACACTAGTTCTCTCTACCTTTGGTGGACAGTGTTTGGTCTCTAGGTGGGGTGAATTTTACCAAGGTGTGTGGTGGTCTGCTTATGAAATGAGACTTCCTGCCATTTACCACAGCCAACAGAACTGAGGTCCTGTAAAACATGTAGATTGGGGACTACAGTGCTGGCAAGGTTTGAGCCAGTCTCCTGGAAGTGGGGCTAACACCACCAGGACTAAGGCAAGGGTGACTGAGAAGGGCAGCTCCCCAGAAGCTTGGAGGATGGGGCTTGGTGTAATCAAGTTATGTAGTCAGTGCTGCCACCACACTTTCTACCTGCAGGTGGCCATGTATTTATCCTGAAAGGGGAGAGAAATGAAAGCACCAGCTTCTTTGCTCCTGCAGGGGTCTCCCCCATGATTCCTAACTCTCTGGGCCATGCTCTGAGATGAATAAATCATTCTCTCTTCCATCTGCTCCCATGTACTTCAAACTGCTGCTTTCAAGGTTGTATTTCTGCTGGCTGTTTGCTGTTTTGTCTCTTTAAGGTCAAGGACTCCACTTCCTAACACCCTCTAGGCTTTCCCAGAGTGGAGACTGCTGATATTTTTAAAATTCTAGGATTTAAATTCTGCTGGTTGTAAGAATTCACAAAATTCAGTCTCTCTAGTTTTCAAAGCCAAAGGTTATAAGAATTTGTCTTCCCTGTGTGGGCTCCCACTGCGAAAGTCTGGTTTTTGCCCTTCTCTGTACCACCAATACCCTCCCCACCCCAGACAGCCATAGTCAGTTTTGTTCCCAAACCACATTTGTCCTTCGTACCTTCTCTGATATGGCCTCTTCTCTACCTTTAGTTGTGGAGTTTGTTTTGCCAGTCTCTTCAGATCATTTTCTGGGTTATTTACACTAGTATGTATGTTATCTAACTGTATCCATGGGACAAGGGGAACTCAGGGTCTACCTACTCCACTGTCTTCCCAACCTCCCTCTCTAATAATGTCCAGCTATGTTTTTAGAAATCTTACATGTACTCAGCATTTTTTTAATCCATTAGTGTCCACCATTATAAATTAGCACGTATCGTTTTCGTGTAATTGGTGTTTGCCTCCATGATCTTACACTAAATGGATACTTTTAAATGTATGCTCAAATGGCAGATATTCACTACTGGACTCAAGTCTTTACCACAGAATGAAGAATTAATAGTCTTACTAAATGTGGCATTTGCTGTGCTCCTGCATAGGTATTTTGAGGAAAAAGCAAGTAAACTAGTGTTTAAGAGATCAATAAGATATATGAATAGTAACAATGCTTTCCTTCCATAGTCACGTGACTCACTGTATCTGGAGCTGAAGAATCATAAATAAGAAAAACCAAACAAACTTTGGCGAAGGAGAAAATAATAACAGAAAGTTATATACAATGCCCTAGATTTGGGGATTTTTGTGCTTTTAGATATCGAGGACATATCTATCTATAATATAAACATTTTTTAATCTTTTTCTTAGCCATGCAACATTATAAATTTTAAAAAGTCCTTCTGATATTTTGACAAGCTAAGTAAAATTTCTACACCCTACCAGTCCCATATTTGCTTGTATTTTCTAATTTCAAGGGCATGTGGAAACTCCAGGTAAAGTAGTACAACTCCTGTCTGTAATAGAGGTTCAAATATACATGGCATACCTGCTAAATTACATGAGATTGGAAAAGGATGTATTCAAAGTTCCAAAATAAGGCAAACAAATAGTAAATGCGGTAAAAAAAAAAAAACAAGTAAACAAAAACCCTTGTTTTTAGCATTCCATTATATTTCTGTCTTATCATTTATTTAAACAATCTACTATTAGATTGTCTCCAGTTTCTTATAAACAATGTGATGTAATGTGTGACTTTATAGTTAAATCTGTATACACATTCGTAATTATTTCCTACATTATTAGAAGTAAAATATGCACGTTTTCATGGATTGACACATATTCTTCAGAAACAGCAGTGCAAACCCACCCTCCTCCAGCAGCGTAGGCAAGCACCCATTTCTCTGAAACCTTCCTAACACTGGGTATTTATTATCGTTAAAAGAATATTTTGCCACTTTAATAGAAAAAGTATCTCCTTGTTTTAATTTGCATTTATTTTATGTTTAATGAAATTTTTATATATTTTCTGGTCATTTGTATTTTTTTCTAGAGAATTGCCAAATATTGTTGCCTGAAGAGCCAAAAATATCAAGTTGTTATTCTACCTTTGCAGTTTAATTGGAAATAAAGGCATTTAAACAGTAAAAACAAAAACAAAAAAAAGAATATATGGCTTCCACCCCCCTCGGAAGTGGGAAGTTTCTCGGAAAATCCAAGAGGAAGTTGGTTTGTGCAGTTTTAAAGGGTTTTAAAGAAGGAATAGGAGGAGGCAACAAAAGGGAAAGGAGGTAGAAAGGGTTAGGAACAGAATGGGGAAGGGAGAGGAGAAAAAGGACCAGCAGTGGCAGGAGCTAAGACCTTGCCTGTGAGGTCTGCAAACCCTCAATACTAAATAAAGTTTGCCAGTCACTGCTCTAGAGAGCAAAAACTCCAGAATCACCAGATTTCGGAAGTCAATCTACTCAGGAGCTAAACTGCTAATGAAATTCCTGAAGGCATAATTTACCTTCTGAGTAATGAGGCCTGGAGAAATTTCTTTTATAAAAGATAATTGAACCAACAAATAAAAACAAAACATCCACTAAGAAGATATCATGTGGAAACAATTTTGAAAATTATGAGTGCTTAACTCAAAAGAGTATTTAACTCAAAAGAATGTTTAACTCAAAAGAGTGTAGATGTAGGTAAGACTAGATTTCTGATAAAGAATAAAATGCAAACATTTAAAGGATACAATTTGATAAATTGTTGAAATCTTCACCACAACCAAGATTATATATACATACATATACATATATAACTATGTAATATATATCACTACCTAATATAAGTGGTCTAATAATAGGTATAAACACTCCAAATGTTTTATATATGCATTTATGTAGAAATATGTATGCATATTCATCACTCTCAAATTTTCACCAGTGCCCTTGTAAATCCATCTTTCTCCTTCTTTCTTTGCCCCCTAATCCAGCATGAGCCCATTCCCAGGCAGCTACTGATTTGTTTTCAATACTAGTCTTCATATACATGAAATCACACAGTAAATATTCTTTGTGTGTGCACAGCTTCTTTCACTTGGCATAATTATTTTGCTACCCATACAAGTTGCATATATCAATAGTTTAATCTTTTATATTACATCATATGGATGTGTCAAAGTATGTTTATCCATTTACTTGTGTTCAACTATTACAATGACCATTCATGTAGAAGTCTTCATATACATATGCATTCACTTCTCTTAGATAAACACCTAAGAGTGGAATGGCAGGGTCATATAGTATGTCTCCATTTAAGTTTTATTAAAAATTGCCAAAATATTTTCCCAAGTGGTTGTGACATTTTGCATTTTTACCAGCAGCATATCAGAGTTACACTTTCCTCATCTTTGCCAACACTTGGTATGTTCAGTTGATAATTTCAGACATTCTAATAAATGTGCAGTAATGTCTTTTTTTTTTAATTTGCATTTTCTTAATGATTAATGATATTCAACATCTCGTGTGCTTATCTGATACTTGTTTATCTTCTCTAGTGAAGTATCTTTATACATCATTAATTTAGCTATTTATCCTATGTCTGAAACTTCCTACAATCTATTGGAATTAATTATGTGATCCCTTGATGGGGCTATGACTTTATCATCGTACTTATTATCTTCCAATCCTCTGATTTTTATATGAATACCTAAACTCTGTAATAGTTTCCTCACCTAAGTCATTCCTTAAAATGTGACATTAAAAAGGTACAGCTGATCCTAACTTGTAGTCTTTGAAGAAAGGAAATAAAACTGTATCAAAGAAAAGCATAAAACAATAACAGGTTGTGGCAGGAAAATTTATATCAGTGTGTAAACTAGCTCTCCACTAGCGTACTATTGTTGAGATGACCTCCAATTCATTCAGCATCATTTATATGTGCAGTGCGTTGGCCAGCAACATGCGTTTTGTAAAGTTTTCATGGACTAATTTTATTTTCTGGAAAAATACTATTTATTCAAAACTGTTGTTGAGGTAGTTAAGGAAAATACTTGTCTTCCCAAAACCTGTGTGGGAACAGAGAATAATATCACCTAGGCCTTTTTCCTAAATAGGTTATTACTGCCTCTCTAAGGTTATTCTATTTTTTTACTAATTTTTTTCTCTAAGGGAAGATAGTTGGTAAATAGTTGAGAATTGTTTCATACAAAATAAAGGCTTAACTATTGAATTCAAAAGAAGTTAAACTAATTATTCTAAGTTTGAGAATATTGAAAGAAAAGGAAAATACCCTTGCTATATCAAGATTTCATACACACACACACATATATATATATATATATATATTACAATATTGGTGAATCCATAAGAAAAATACCTTGCAACAATTATACTTTTGTAATTTTTTTTTTCTAGAGAACCTCCTTTGTTTAATTAATAGCCTAAAACTACTAAAGCTATTAAGGTGTCACCATCCATCAATTTCCTTTTTTAAAAATTTTATTTATTTTTGAGAGAGAGAGAGAATGAGCATGAGTGGCAGAGGGAGAGGAAGAAACAGGCTCCCTGCTGAGCAGGGACCGCCCCTCACACCTCCCCATGCCGGACTCAATCCTAAGACCCTCAGATCATGACCTGAGCTGAAGGCAGACACCCAACCAACTTAGCCACCCAGGTATCCATTTTCTGGTTAGTTTCTACCCAGTGGTGTAAAATGGTTAAAGTAAAAGAAAAACAGCCAGTCTGTAATATAATACTTTGTTAAATGTTATATTGCACAGGTAAAAAATCATAAGATCTAATTATCTATGAATGCAACTGAGATTTACCATAACCTCCATCACTTCTACAACTTTTGAAGCATCTATAGTTTACTAAGCGAGGGATTTGGAATGTTACAAGTTTGACTGCTTGTAAATTGAAAAAAAGAAAATGTATGTTATTCATAATAATTACATTCAAGTTTTATTTCTTCATTTACTACTATCCAGTTGCTAAATCTAATTATTTTGCCACTCATTTTTCCCAATTATATCATAAATTCACAGATATTCAAGTTAGACCAGCCCCTACTAATGGGCCTACAAATGGGACAATTCCAATTACCATAATGTTTTGTAATTATCTAACTCTTTGTCTTTTTGCCTCCCAATAGACATAACCACCTAAAATAAAACTGTTCTAAACTTACTCAAAAGAAAGTGCTATACATCTCCAACACTTTTTCTAGAAATAAATAAATGGCTTATTTTTTATCATACTTCATGGATTTACATCTAGCATGGACAACTACACAATAAATTCAGAGTAACAATCTTAGTTTTCATTAAATAATCAATACTCTCAGTTCACCTTCTACAGCATTCAGTGTCATGCTTTTCAAAATTAGACTCTAATTTTCATATTGACTTTGTAAAAACAGTAATAATTCAACACAACAAAAACTAATTTAATGTCTGCCATTTTACCCAACACTATGCTCAGCCCTGAAAATACTGGAGTGTAAATGTAGTCCTTCAATTCACTGAATTTACAAACCAGAGGAGGAAAGGCAATAATTAGGCAATTATACTATTCTATGATAAATACCATGAAAAGGACAAGTTCCAAATCCATGGAAGCAACCAATTGTCTTAGGCTGTTTAAGGAAATCATTCTCAAAGAATTGATGTCTAAACTTGAACTAAAGAAGACTGATTGAGAACTTTCCATATGAAAAGGCACAGAATTGAAAGTGGTGCAGTTCAAGTATTAAAACACAGTTGCAGCATAGAGGGGAAGTGTGGGAGACAAGATAAAACTTGTATGTTATACTAAAACATTTATACTGTATCTGAAATCAGTAAAACTTAAAAGTCTAAAACAAAAGAGGGACACAACCAAATTTTTATTTGAAAAAGGTCATTGACTATAGTACAGAAAATTGAGAAGGATGAAACAAATGTAGTTAATTAGGGGATCATTTTATATAAATGCAGGGAAAAATGGATATAAATGATATAAACTAAATCAACAGTAATAAGAATGGGGGAAAGAGTAATACAAGTGATATTAGAAAGATCATCATATTTTTAACAAATAGTTCTGGGACAATCAGAGATCCACAAAGAATGAGGTTGCACCAAAATAGAAGAGCTAACCATAAAACTTAGAAAAAACATAGGTGTAAGTATTAGTGACCCTTATTGGCAGTGTTTTCTTTTTATTTTTTAAAAGAATTTATTTATTTCGTTAGTTAGTTAGTTAGACATAGCACATGTGCCTGAGTGAGGGAAAGGGCAAAGGGAGAAGGAGAGAGGGAATCTCAAGCAGACTCCATGCTGAGCACAGAGTCCAACAAGGAGCTCAATCTCATGATCTTGTGATCATGACCTGAGGTAAAATCAAGAGTCAGATGCTTAACCAACTGAGCCAAACAGACACCCCACTGCAGTGTTTTCTTAGATATGACACCAAAAACACAAAAAACAACAGCAATATAAACTGAATTACCAACAAAACATAGAATTTCTGTGCTTCAAAGGACACTACCAAGTAATTAAAAAGACAACCAACACAACAGGAGAAAAAAATTTGCAAGTCATATATCTGATGAAGATGACCAGGTTTGATGGGATTTAGGGGCTGATCAAAAAAAAAAAAAAAAAAAGGTATGACCACAAGGTGGCAGTAGGGCATACAAACATCACTGGGCACTTTTTTTTTTCTTCAATATCAGCCACAGCAACTTCTTTCAAGATATGTCTCCAAAGGCAAAGGAAACAAAAGCGAAAATGAACTTTTGGGACTTCATCAAAATCAAAAGCTTCTGCACCGCAAAGGAAACAGTCAATAAAACAAAGAGGCAACTGACGGAATGGGAGAAGATATTTGCAAATGACAGTAGAGACAAAAGGTTGATATCCAGGATCTATAAAGAACTTCTCAAACTCAACACACATAAAACAGATAATCATATCAAAAAATGGGCAGAAGATATGAACAGACACATCTCCAATGAAGATATACAAATGGATATCAGACACATGAAAAAATGTTCATCATCACTAGCCATCAGGGAGATTCAAATTAAAACCACATTGAGATACTACCTTACACCAGTTAGAATGGCCAAAATTAGCAAGACAGGAAACAACATGTGTTGGAGAGGATGTGGAGAAAGGGGAACCCTCTTAGACTGATGGTGGGAATGCAAGTTGGTACAGCCACTTTGGAGAACAGTGTGGAGATTCCTCAAGAAATTAAAAATAGAGATCCCTATGACCCTGCAATTGCACTCCTGGGTATTTACCCCCGAGATACAGATGTAGTGAAAAGAAGGGCCATCTGTACCCCAATGTTTATAGCAGCAACGGCCACGGTCGCCAAACTGTGGAAAGAACCAAGATGCCCTTCAACGGACAAATGGATAAGGAAGATGTGGTCCATATACACTATGGAGTATTATGCCTCCAACAGAAAAGATGAATACCCCCAACTTTTGTAGCAACATGGACAGGACTGGAGGAGATTATGCTGAGTGAAATAAGTCAAGCAGAGAGAGTCAAGTATCATATGGTTTCACTTATTTGTGGAGCATAACAAATAACATGGAGGACATAAGGAGATGGAGAGGAGATGGGAGTTGACGGAAATTGGAGGGGGAGGTGAACCATGAGAGACTATGGATTCTGAAAAACAATCTGAGGGTTTTGAAGGGGCGGGGGTGTGGGAGGTTGGGGGAGCCAGGTGGTGGGTATTAAGGAGGGCACATATTGCATGAAGCACTGGGTGTGGTGCAAAAACAATGAATTCTGTTATGCTGAAAAGAAATTTTTAAAAAAAGGTAAAAACTAAGAACTTTAAAAAAAAAAAAAAAAAGGAAAAAAAAACCACCATTGGGTTATTCTGGCTAAAGTGTGGAGGTTGCTGTTCAGAAGGGGAGGTAGGGAAGGAAACTCCTGGTTGTTCAAAGGGAAATCTCTGGGTTGTAGAGGGCCTAATAGTAATAGAAGCTTGGTGTCTTTATAGCCCTGTATTTATCTCATCTATTGCTAGCAAATGTGGGGTGAGGTCTTGTGGGATATGTAAAACAAGCAGGCTCTCAATGGCTAAAAATTGGTCTGTTTGGGCTAGTTTAAAAAGGACGATGTGTAAAGAATGGATTTAGGCACTGGTGGGCTTTTGAACTAACAAGTCTTAACCTTCAGTGAAGAAATAAATAATCTAGTGGCAGATATACATTTTATTTTTGGTTGATAAATATAACCCATACTTGCATCTGAAATATATAAGGAACTATTATGACTCAAAAATAAAAAAGAAAGAAATCAATTTTGAAATTTTGGATCTAAGTAGAATTTATCCAAAGAAAATATACAAAAACAAATAAGTACATAAAAAGATCCTCAGAATCATGAGCCTTCATGGAAATGTACATCAAAACCATAATGAAACTAATATAACATTGTATCAACTATACTTCAGCTAAAAAAACAAAAAGCCAATAAACAATGAGATACCACTTCACACTTAAGAGGATAACTATAATATAAATGACAAATAATAAAAACTCAGGATGCTATGAAAAATTGGAAGATTCATGCATTGCTGGTGGGAATGAAAAATGCTACAGTTGTTTTGGAAAACCATATGGCAGTTCTTTAAATGCTTAGACATAGAGTTCCACAGGAATCCACAATTCTAAGTATATACCCAAAAGAAAGGAAAACATATGTCCACACAAAAATTTATACATGAATGATTTATCAGTGCTATTCATAAATGCCAAAAAAAAAAAATGGAACCATCCCAAATGTCCATGAGTAAATGAATGGATAATAAAATGTGGTATATCTATACACAAATTATCCAACTATAAGAAGGAGTGAAATATTTATATATACTACAACATGGATAAATAATATGTGAAGTATAAGAAGTTAGTCACAAAGAAACATATATTGTATGACTAGACTTATATGAAATATCCAAAATAGATGAATCTATAGGGAAGTAGATTGGTGATTGCCTGGGCTGTGGCAATTGAAATGTATATTCTAAGTAGATGAATTTTATTGTTTCTGAATTATAGCTCAGTAAAGCTTTTAAAATAAAATTATTCTTTGAAAAGTTTTTGTGATTCTCAATATGCATGCATTAAAAAAAAATTTAAAAATAAGTTACATTCAAGTTTCATAGTAGCTGGTAATGCCATTCACTGAAATAAAGAATACCTAGTAGTGCAGTTGCTGGGTCATAGAATAGTTCTATTTTTAACTTTTTGAGAAACCTCCATATGGTTTTCCAGAGTGGCTGCATAGTTTATATTCCCACCAACAGTGCTGAGGGTTCCCCTTTCTTTGCATCCTTGCCAATATCTGTTGTCTCCTGTGTTGTTAATTTTAGCCATTCTGACCACTGTGAGGTGGTATCTCATTGTAGTTTTGATCTGTATTTCCCTGATAATGAGTGATGTTGAGCATCTTTCCATAGTTATGAAGCCATCTGGATACCTTCTTTCAAAAAAGGTCTATTCATGTCTCTGCCCATTTCCTAATGGGATTATTTGGGGGTTTATTTGGTGTTGAGTTATATCAGTTCTTTATATATTTTGGATATTAACCCTCTATCAGATATGTCATTTGCAAATGCCTTCTGCCATTCCAAAGATATAGTTTTGTTGATTGTTTCCTTTACTGTGCAGAAGCTTTTTATTTTGATGCCGTCCCAATAGTTTATTTTTGCTTTTGTTTCCCTTGCCTCAGGAGACTTATCTAGAAAAAAGTTGCTACAGTTGATGTCCAAGAGGTTACTGCCTATCTTCTCCTCTAGGATTTTGATGGTTTTCTAACTTGCATTTAGGTCTTTCATCAATTTTTAATGGATGACATAAGAAAGTGGTCCAGTTTTATTCTTCTGCATGTTGCTGTCCAGGTTTCCCAACACAATTTGTAGGAGAAACTGTCTTTTTCCACTGGATATTCGAAGGGATATATGCACCCTAATGTTTATAGCAACATTATCAACAATAGCTAAATTATGTAAAAAGCCCAAATGTCCACCAGTTGATGAATGGATAAAGAACATACAGTGTATATATATATGTGTGTGTGTGTGTGTGTGTGTGTGTGTGTATAATGTAATATTACATAGACATCAAAAAGAATGAAATCTTGCCATTAGTAACAGTGTGGATGGAGCTAGCAAGTATTATGCTAAACAAAATAATTCAGTCAGAGAAAGATAATTACCATAAGATCTCACTCATACATGGAATTTAAGAAATAAAGCAGATGAACTTTGAGGGCATGGGGAAGAAGGCAAATCAGAAAATAGCCTCTTAATTACAGACAACAAACTGAGGGTTACTGGAGGTGAGGTAGGGTTAAATGGGTGATGGGTACTAAGGAGAACACTTGTTATGTTGAGCATTGGGTGATGTACAAAAGTGATGAATCACTAAATTCTATACCTGAAACTAATAGTATATTGTATATTGACTAATTGGAATTTAAATAAAAACTTAAAAGAAAAAAGAATAGAGGAAGGCACCTCGGTGGCTCAGTCATTGTGTCTGCCTTTGGTTTAGGTCATGATCCCAGGTCCCTGGGATTGAGCACCACATCAAGTTATCTACTTGGTGGGAAGCCTGTTTCTCCCTCTCCCACTCCCCCTGCTTGTGTTCCTTTCTTGCTGTGTCTCTGTCAAATAAATAATTAAAAAAAAATCTTTAAAAAAAAAAAAGATTAGAGGAGGAAAAAGGGGATTTGGGGAATAAAATAAATTGGATAGGCTAGACCTAAGATAATCTTGAGGCATCAAAATAAAGATGAACAATAAAGTTTCATGTTTGTGTCTCTGGAAGTGGGGAGAATCTTGAGTTGACATAGATATTATAGAATCATCATCATACAGATGTTAATTGAAAATGAAACCTTTAAGGATGACTGTATACAGAAAAGAGACCAAAGAGCTCATAGAAGAAGCCCAAAGAACCCCAAGTAGCATGCCCAGGGAGGGAGTGTGTTGTTTCTGTTAAGGTAAAACTAAAGTAAAGCATTAAGAACAGTAAGTATTAGATGTGGATTCTTCTCTTGCTTATGATTCTAGGAAATGCATATTCCCAGGCAAGTAAAGAAACTTTCCCTTGGTTAAACAGTCTTGATCTGCAAGAATACTTTTTATCTCGTTTTTCTAAGGATTCTATAGATCAGTTGCATGAAAGATCTAAAACAAATTAATTGTAGTTAATACTTTTTATGATAAAACATGTCCCCAAGCACAGTCCTTTTGAAGAATTTAGTAGGATTTTAAACAACAGCACACAAACTTACACGGAGCCTTGCAAACCCTCACACAGATTCTATACAGCTTCTAAGTTACCTTAGCTCTAAATTTGATTGAAAAATAGAAACCTAATTTCATAAAGTATATGCATTTCTATTCAAAGGAGAAAAATCTTTCCCAAATATAATTTCCAAAGCAGTTTTTAGTTGTGTTGATTGAATATTAAAGGTATGTTTTTCATAAAAGAACTTTTACTTGATGGGGTGAAATGTCCAATATTTTAAGATTAGACCCAATAATATAGAAATAACCACTGGAATATAATACATATTGCTCCATGGTCACATAATTAAACCATTAGCTATTATGAATCAATTAAGCTTCATTCATACAACAGGAAAGGACATCATCACATGTGTGTGGGTCATATAGGTGTCAGCATTTGCAGCACTGAACCATACAAGAGGGATACTGTGTTTTGTGTACCTCTTCCCTGAAAATGAACAACTCTACTGTCTTCTTCAATATATAAGGACTTTGATTTGCTATTCTTGGATTGAAGAACTGCAAATACAGCACCTTGAATAAGCCTGGTCAGCTTCCTTAAATATCTGTGGACAGAGTAGACTTCCTCCCACATCAGGACTGTTAAACCTGTGAATTCCTCTTCCTTCTCAAATATAGGAACAGCTTATCCTCTTCCCTCTTCCGTGAATTTACTCAAATATCACCTTCTTATTAGGGCCTTCTCAGAACACACTACATTACAGCTGTGCCTCTGACACTCTCTGCTCTCTTTCCTACTTTACTTCTCTTCATAATTTTTATTAAGTCCTAGATTTTGCTTTATCATGGTTTGTCTTTCTGCGGTAAAATGCAGTGACAAAAAAGCAGGCAATTTTTCATTTCCTGTTTTAGCTCGGACCTATATTTTCGGTGCCTAGAGGAGTGCTTATTGGTAAACAGTCAATAAATACATAATGACTGTGTGAATGAAATGGACTAAAGACAACATTTAAGGAAATAATTGAAGAATATAGTCAACGGTATTGTAATAATGTTGTATGGTGACAGATAGTGGCTAGATTTGTGGTGACCATAATAATGTACAGAGTTGTTGAATCACTATGTCGCACACCTAAAATTAAATAAATAAATAAATAAATAAATAAATAAATAAATTGCTGAGACTACTGTAGAATTAATGCCACCAATCTTTGGATGCGGCAAGTCCAAAAAACTCCAAACAGAATAAATATAAAGATATCCATAACTAAGCACATCATAGTGAAACTTTAGAAAGCCAAAGGCAAATGGAAAGCTTCAAATGTTTTTAGACAAGAATACCAGATTATCATCCTCAAATGAATGGCATTAGGCTGAGAGCAGACTTCTGGACAGCAGTGGTAGAATCCTGCATTGAGAAACAGAACATTGTATCAAACTAGAATTCTACATGGTGAACATTTTTCAAGAATGAATGAACATGAAATAAATAGTCCCACTCTTAGACTAGGGCAACCAGGAGCCTTGCCTGGGGCCCTGTAATTTATAAGACCCATCTCTGCCCCTGCCTTATCCCTCCAAGGAAGACTGTAGGAACAGAACTTGGATACACACATTGGGATAGGCACATGTAAGAATCCTCATGGTGAGGGACAAAGCTGAGGATGGGAAGAGTATGGGTTATGATACAAACCAGAGTTTTCTGTTTCATCTCTTACTACGAGCCCCATAAATTATATAAGTGGGCTAAACAAAATCCTTGTGTATAAATATGAGAAGCCTGCAGAGAGACCTTTTTCAGACAAACAAAAACTGACAGTTTGCTACTAACAGGCCTTTGCCGAAGAAATCCTCTGCCTATACCTAACTCAGAATCAAAGTAGTCTCAGAAAAAAAGTCTGTTAATAAGGAAGGAAAAGCACAAAAATGGATAAAAGTATGAGCAAATAATTACTGACTTTACAAAGTAAGAATATATTGCAGGGTAAAAATGCATAATCAATTACACAGCACTTGCATAGAATGATGAATGATCTAAATCCTTGTTTTTTTTTCTGGGAGGATGATAAAGACCTTCATTCACTTTACAGTTTAATAAGTTTGATACTTGTAATATAATTTCTAGAACAACCTAATGCAGATATATACATTCTAAAGTTGGAGAAGGGAAAATAATGGAAAGATTAAAACTAAATCAATCCCAAAGAAGGCAAAGAGAGACAGAAGGAAAATATGGAGCAAGTAAAACAAACACAAAACTCAAATCATATCATAAATAAAAATGCAATCTGTCAGTAATTACATTACAAATAAATGGACCAAATGTTCCCCCCAAAATAAAATATTATCAACCTATATTTTTAAAAATCCAATTTTATTCTTAAGAAGAGATGCATAAAGATGTAGAAAGATTGAAAGTACAGGGATGGAAAATGTAAACTAAGCAATTTCTGACCAAAAGAAACTTGGTGCAACTGTGTTAGTAGGAAAAAAAAAATAGACTATAAGACAAAATAGAAAATAGGAACCCCTACTGCGCCTTGGACACTGAGCTACTACCACAAAATGCCTTCAACACTGCTGCTGGACTCTGCCTTGGAGAATGAATCCCCCTTTTCACCTTTATGTCTCTCATTTTAGTTCCAAAATCTGCTTTGCCCCTCACTGTCCTAATAGCTGAAATAGTGTCTATTCTCCTTTTGGGTTCCTGAGTAGGGAAAATGCCAATAATTTTTTCTCTCATTTTCTTTTGGCTTGTTTATTTTGGGGGAAGAAGGTTTTAATTATCTGGATAGCTATTCCTGATTTCTAATTTATTAGAGGATCACATAAACTCATAAAATACCATCACCACAGAGAAGGAGTTGTTCTAAATAACCGAGACAGGATCCAGTTCTCCAGCTCTGTGTAACAGCAATTACATTCTGGTTTGAAATTTTCCAAATGTAAAATGTATTACTATAAAATATTGTCATGGCAAATAGAATAAAAATCTTCCATTCCAACTATAGCACCAGACACTAAGATTGAGAGGACTTATGACTTAGGGTTTCAACTTTCTTTTTCCATGCCTAATTCTGAATAGTATTTCTGATTTATTAGTACATCTGAAAGAAAAATTCATAAAATAACCTCAAATAATTAAAAGTATAAAATTCAATCTCCTAAAGACAAATAGGTTGTCTCACATTTCCCCTCATAGTCACATAATATTGAGCCATTTGTGATACAAAGTTCTGCCCAACAGTGATCCCTTAGCCTAAACTAATCACTACGAGGCAGCTGGCAATTTGACAGGCAGAGACAAGCTGACAGCTTTTCCTCAAACATCAAGCATGCACTGTGTTTCCAGTGCCAAGCTGGATTTGACATTTAATTTAAAAAAGTATCTTAACATAGGTCTACACAAACACACACACACACACACACACACACACACACACACACACAAACCTAGGCTATTGCAACAAAATCAATTTTGTCTTATTTAAAGCTAAAAAACATTGATGCCCAAAAGGCACAATTTTTATAGAAAAATATCACTACTCTACCACTGAGAATACTGAGAATATTAAAAATAATGCATTTTGACTAGTTTAGGGCATTGAACTTGGCACAGGAGTATAAATGATAACGGTTTATTAAAGAAGTTGTTATAAATAAAAAATTACTATAATTAGCTAGCAATTTGGCCAAACGTATCATTGGCTTGAATTTAAGAATATATTTGTACACACAGGCACACACATCTATGCACATAGATGTATATATAGAAACACATACACATATATACACACATGTATATGCTCAGGAAAAAAGTTTTTAAAAGTAGAAAACGACACTTTAATTGGGTTTATAGGTGAACAAATGCACATATACATTCTTACCATAATATGTTTAGTGGTAAACAAACTCAAAATGGTTTCATTATATTATCAACCAAAAAGTTGATATATTTAAGTGTGTCAAGATAAATTATTAAAAAATTTTGCTAGATCAATAGTATTTTCAGTATAATGCTATTCAGTGTGCTAGGCTTATTTATGTCCAATTTTTTGTAGGGTAAAGAAAACCTATAATAATTCTTATAAAAAGCCTTCCAATTTTAAACTGCAAAATATGAGGAAAACTATGCAAAATTAAAAGTATAGCTAAAATGTTCACTTTCTTACCATAAAATAAATGTCAGTGGAAATCATTAATTAGTAAATAACAAGTACCAAATATCAAGTCTTGCTTAAAACACATCACTCACACTTGTTGAATCACCATTTACTCATTTTGCACCACTAGCATCCACTCCTAAGGACTCCATTGCAGAGAAGCCAGGAACTACATTTCCCAAAATAGCATTCTGTGTATGTTTCCAGATTAAGAGTTTAAACATAAAAGGAACTCACACAGATTTGAAAGAAGTTCTGATTCTCTCAGAAGGTCATGATGACCACTTACTGGGGCTTCTCAGACTTCTTCCTAATCTCCTGCTTCTTTGTTGAAGACTGATAAAGTTCATAGGATCTCTTCCAGAAATTTCATCAACTTCCCAATCACCTTTGGGATCCTCTTACTAGCTTCAGGCTGATTTCATCAGTGGCTAGTTTTTGACTCTCCTGAAATTCATCACCATGCTTCCATTCACCAACTCAAACTCCATCACCCCACCCTCTCTTCTCACATTCATCTAAGTCCCAAATTCTCTACTGAATGACTTTATTCCTCCAATCCTTATAGCAATTCTGGTTTCCTAACCAAATCCCAAATTACATGCCTTTACTCAAAAATACAGTAGATGCTACTTTTTGGTTCCTGGATCCAATACCAAAGTGTCTTTGGTGGAGGGGGAGGGGGAGGGAGAGAAGAGTGGCTTCCCTACAGACTAGCAAGCAATCTTCAGATACCACAGAATTGAGAATTCAACTCAATTCTGATTCTATAGGGAGAGAGTACCATATTACACAGGTTAAGGATTCAGTCCTACAAGAGTGTCTTGGCCCCTACCCAACTTCAGATATCAGTAGCAAGCCCAGGTTGTTACCTGTACTTCCAACTAACTAGATATAAATCAGAGGTTCTTCAGATCCTCTCCTGGGTGACTTGAATTTGTGAGAGCAGGTAACAGAACTCAGAGAAAGATTTTACTTACTAGATCACTAGTTTATTATAAAAGGGTATAACAGTCTAGTCTCATGGAGGAAGTACATTAGACAAAGTATAGAAGAAAACATAGAGTTTCCACATTTTTTAGAAATGAGCCATTCTCCCCAATTTCCATATGTTCACCAACCTGGAATCTTTCCAAATGCTGTCCTCTTGGATTTTTATGGAGTCTTTGTTACAGAGGCACAGTTGATTGATTCATTGGCCACTGGCAACTGATTGCACCTCCACCCCCCAGAGGTCTGGGGTGGGACTGAAAGTTTGAACCTTTTAATCACACAGGCTGGCTTACTGGCAACCAGCCCCCACCTAAAAGCGTATTCCATAAGTCACCTCATAAACAAAAGACACCTTTAGGACTCTTATCACAGGAAATTCCAAGGACCTTTGGAAATCTGTGCCAGAAACAGAATGAAGACCAAATATAACTTTCTTATTATAAATCACAATACCACAATTAGGCCCTTGCAGTGGTGTGACTTTAAGGAAGGTTATCGTGCCAAATAACCAAAAATAACCAAAAAGGAACAATAAAAACCTAAAATTTTCTCTAGTTTTAGAGGTTAATGACTTCCTTAAAAGACCTTGATAGCCTTTGAAAGTAAGATTTGCTTTTCTATTGCACATAAATGTGTGAAGTGATAGTCCTCAAAGTTGCTAACAATCACGTACCTGTGGGTATGAATGAAGACTCTTGAGCAAGACCCTCTACGATGACCATACCAGTATAATGGGTTTTAAGGCCTCTCACTTACACCTCAGCTGCAATATTCTCCAAAGTAGGGAAGGAAAACTATCTTCCATTCACTACTCTGTTAAGATAGGATGTAAAAGAAGGGGAGGGTTACAGTAACAGCAATGTTACAATTTTAGAAAACTTGGGCTCCTGTATTCCACATTCAGCTACTCTTCTGTCCTTTCTCTCTACTGTAAACCATTTTAAATGCTAGATCAAACTTGTTCACTTAGATAATCTTCATCTTAGTCATAATTTTCCTGTAGTACTTTTTCAGAAGAGTATAGTCTATGAAAGCTTAGATATTATAATGAAAAAAATGAGAATACAGAAAGCTTGAAATTATTCCTTAGTGTACAGACTAGAAAAAACTATGTCAAATTATCTAATATTTATATAATTGATAGTATCCATTCATAGTGTGGTTAGATAAAGAACAGAAAAACAAAATGTACTTCTTCCTTTTAGCAGGAGGTAAGGAATGTTTTCTCTCTCTCCCACTATCCCCATCACATATATAGTCACACGCTCCTGCAAATATACAGAAACATGCCATGCATACAGATGCCTACAAAACCATACATTTAAGTTTTAAATGTTACAAACTTATTCTATAGGTTTTATAACTTTAATTATTAAGACAATTCATTATATAGGTGGGATAAATATTCAATAATTTTGTAATCAAATACAGACTTCTGAAACTTTAGTTCCTTTGTGAAGACTTTGATTTTATCCTAAACAGAATTTTATTCTTCTTTCACTATGAGCCCTCTGCTTTCTGCATAGTTTTCACCACAGCAATGCTGATTTTATTTACTTCTTTACTACAGTTTCCCCTATAACATGGATGTTTCTTAGAAAAAAAAAAATAAGTATATCTATAGCCACAGTACTTAGGCACAGTACCATGGCTAGTATATTTCACATCCTATATGAATGCTTACTGAAGGATAAAATAAACTGAAGAACTAGTTCTTCCTCTGTGAAGCTGAAAGCAATAGTATCAACTTATCTTAAAGAGAATGATGAATGAACATCAAAAAAAAATAATAATAGGTAGGCTTTGAAGAGAACGTTCTATATTCAGAAAATAAGCCAAGGGAAGACACAAGGCAGATGAATTCAGACAATGGCAACAAAGGTTGTTTTGTATTCTACTTGTTTTGGTGTGAACACTATATTTCTTCCTTTCCATCGTGTTCTACATGTCTTAGCAACTACTTGATTTCACTAAAATGAAGGTCTTCTGTTTTATACCTGTCAAGTATGAAATTCAGGCTAAAAAAAAATTGGAAAGATTAATAAATAACAGTCTAGGGAAATTAATAGAAGTCTACTTCATTTGTGGTGCATGATTGAATGAGAGTACCTCTAATTTAGCACCCAGGGACTTAGAAACTTCCAAAATTCTATTAGAGACACTTTGGATATTATGCTTTGGAGCTCAGGTGATGGAGTATACCATTCTCACAGCCTCAGTACAAAATCAGAATAATTTCAGTATTCCAAAGATGAGAAGTCCTCAGAATATCTAGAAACAATTTCCTTGGCAAAGGTGTTGGCATTTTAGGAAGGGACAATGGTAAGACTTCTTATTAACAGCTGTATAGAAGCTGATATGAATAAACAGCACAATTAGGGACAATTTGACATGGAGACAGAAAATTATAAATTCCCATATGGTTACATGTAAAGCATCACTGTTAGACTCCCCAAAATCACTACAAGACACTGAAGGAGAGAGTTATGCGCATGCTAGTACATAGGTCAGGGCTATAAAACCAAGATTCATTTGAGTGACAAGTTAAAGGATTGCCATGTAATTTTGAAAGCCTGGTTGAAATTGGAAACCATAAATCTGCTCCACATGACAGAGTGAGGATAAAATCCATTAGAAAGTTATTCCAGTGATCCAAGTAAAAACAGATGAATTTTGAATTAGTGCAATAGCAGTTGGAAGTTAGAAAAGAAATGAATGCAAGAGATATTAAGAGTGTGGAATCTATATTAATTTATAGCTAACAGATCATAGAATTCATTGAGAGCCAGAAGGACAAGAATTTGAAGCTTGAACAATCCGTGATGGTTTAGCTCACTGAGGAAGACAGAAAAGGAAGAAAAAGAAATTTTATAAGAAAGATGATTTGAGGGTTAACAGCATTTACATGATATCTGAACCCCTGTTGGTGCTTAAGAAACTGCCAGGAAAGAAAACTATAATAAGAACAGCAGTGAGACAAAAGCAAGTCCTGGAGAAAAAAACAAAAGGGCATGAGTAAGAAGGGACCAAGAATAGGACATAGAATGAAAAATCACAAGGTTGTAAGAATGCCAAAGTTAAGGGAAGAGAGGTTTTTCAAGAAAGGAGCATTCCACTGATTCAATTTTGCTGAAATCTCAATGAAGTACAAAGTCAGGCATGTGCTCAATTAATTTTATAAAACAGGACAGAAAAATTATTATCATTATGATACTAAGTGCAGAGGTAAGAGTGTTGAGTGATTAATTTTAACTAGGAACACCTTTCTTGGTCTGTGCCCTCGCTGTGAAATGGCATAAATATGGCAATAGCTAAATCAGTGGCCTCTGAACTTTTTAATCACAAAGCTATGTCAGTAAATTTTAATATGATACTCATTTAAACATAAAATATGTTTATTTTATGGGCATATAAATGAATATGGATATCATTAATACAATAGCTGATGGAAATAAACATATCTAGTCCTGCTTATTTGAAATACATAGATACAGTAGAAAGGGACATACAGGAGAGTATCAGGAATATACAAAGTTGAAATGAAATCTTGGAAACAGAGTGAAATCTAAGAAAAGCATTTTGTTTCTAAGTGAGGGCAATCTTATTGTATTATCTTTCACCACCTTACTTACCATAGGTAATTCAATGTTTAACAAAGATTCAAGAGAGAAACTATGCTATTATCATATAAATATACATTTAAAATTCATCTATCAAGAATACTCAGTAATAATCTATATTTTAATCAGTAATACTTTCCTAATATAGATTACAGAACTGATTCTAAGGCAAGTTTTCTAGTTATCATGCAGCTCCATTTCTCCAGACATCTACTGAAAATTTCCATTTGTTAAAAGTTTTATTCTCCCAAGTGATACAAATATGCACAACAAGACATTAAAACTAGAAGCTTTTAAAGATAGAGATTGTTGCCTTACTTGTAGTAGTTTAAAATGCTTAAAAGTAATTGAATAATTCAAAATAAAAACACATAGCCTATTATTTTAGTCTGGAAATAAAACACTGAAAACAATTCATTCTAATAACATACTGGGAATTACGCAATAATGCATGGGAAAATAATGAAAAGGGTCCTTTGTGGGAAAAAAGGAGGAAATTACTAAATTATTCACTGATTCATTTCTCATGACTTGTACCAATGAAAAAGAAGGAATTTAGTTGCTTAAGAAGAAATGATGGCAACCTAGGGAGTAAGTAATTTTCTCATCATAGAATTTTGAAGACTGAGCATAATAATTAATGCATCTTACTCTGGGAAGATGGACATAAAAGTTCAGGTGTAAGGAAGGTACTAATTCATGTCTCAGAAGTGGACAATGATTCAAGAGTCTAGAATTCTCTCACAGAAAGTCTTTCTGGCAATGAAATTATATGTGAGGAAAAATTAGAACATTATCTTTAAAATTATTATAGTTGCACCCGAGCTTTGTGGAAAGTCAATGCTGAGAAAATAGATTAAGATGGAAAAAATAGGAGCGCCTGGGTGGCTCAGTGGGTTAAGCCTCTACCTTCAGCTCAGGTCGCTCTCAGGGTCCTTGGATTGAGACCCACATCAGGCTCTCTGCATGGTGGGGAGACTGCTTCCCCCTCTCTCTCTGCTTGCTTCTCTGCCTACTTGTGATCTCTCTCTTTCTCTGTTGAAAAAAAAAAAAAAAGGAAGAAATAGCACTTAATAAGATGGAAATAAGACACAAAACTAATAGGAAGAAGATTAGAGACTATCACAGAAATGTAGGAATAATTTCAGCTGAGGCTTATGGTAATTTCCCAAAGTTCACAAATTGCTTCTTTTAAATGCATGCTGTACAAAGTTAACAATGAAGGGCTGGCTAGGCTCATTGCCTGAAGTTGATGGTGTAAAGTTGATAGACAATATTTCAAGAATGGATGCCATCTCATGGTTTCTCTGCTCTCTGTAAACAGAGAAAACTGTCAAATGAAAATATATACAGGGAACATTTTAGAAGAGCAAACTGAAAATTAAGATGAAAAAAGGTGATTAAAGAGTTTACCTCACTCTATGCGAGGTCTCCTACCTCAGAAAAATGACATCCAAGGACACTAAAACTAAATGCTAAGTAGGATTGATTAATTAAGAAATTTCTAAGTAATGATGAGGAAATGAATACCAAAACAGAGAGAAAAATGGGAAAATGTGTTGTTGTTGTTGTTTTCTGAAAGGGAAAAAACTCCTGGTAGGACATAAGAATTTAAATAATATTTTGAAGAAAAAAATAGTTATTAGAAGTCAAATGAATTCATTAGGAACACATTCATAATATTTTCTATCCAATATTTTCAGCCTTGTCCAGTTAACAATTTATAGTAATAGTCTGGAGAGAAAAATTAAAAGCAAGATTCTAGGTTTTTTGAGCAAGGAAGCTAAGGTATTATGGAAGCAATTAAAGGATGAAATCAATGTTTAAAAATACACTAGTGGACATTGGGGTAGGTATGTGCTATGGTGAGCATTGTGAATTGTGTAAGACTGATGATTCACAGACCTGTATCCCTGAAACAAATAATACATTATATTTTTAAATTATGAATGGATTAAAAAAATACAAGTGGAAAGGGGGGGAGGAACAAATTTATTAAAATATCACATGACACATCCTTACAACAATTCTGAACTATTATATATAAAGTTAAGAAAATTGAGTGCTGGTAGGAATCACAAAACTGTTCTGGGTCATTCAGCTGCTAATGAAAAAACAGATTGAAATCTGTATCTTGCTGACTTCAAAGACTGGGTTAGCTTGAACAAGTCTAACTTAAACTTTCAAAGATGTGGCTAAGTGGGTTAAATGAAACAGCAAGCATTTTAGGACACACATTTAAAGAATCCAACTGAATAAAAAGAAGAAAGATATAATTTTTTTTTTTTTTTAAAAATACTTTAACTCTATTTTTCACCTCCCACATTTCTTTCCCCTTTTTTTTTTTTTTTGATTTTTTTATTTTTTATAAACATATATTTTTTATAAACATATATTTTTATCCCCAGGTCTGTGAATCACCAGGTTTACACACTTCACAGCACTCACCAAATCACATACCCTCCCCAATGTCCATAATCCCACCCCCTTCTCCCCAACCCCCTCCCCCCGGCAACCCTCAGTTTGTTTTGTGAGATTAAGAGTCACTTATGGTTTGTCTCCCTCCCAATCCCATCTTGTTTCATTTATTCTTCTACCCATTTAAGCCTCCATGTTGCATCACCACTTCCTCATATCAGGGAGATCATATGATAGTTGTCTTTCTCTGCTTGACTTATTTCGCTAAGCATGATACGCTCTAGTTCCATCCACGTTGTTGCAAATGGCAAGATTTCATTTCTTTTGATGGCTGCATAGTATTCCATTGTGTATATATACCACCTCTTCTTAATCCATTCATCTGTTGATGGACATCTAGGTTCTTTCCATAGTTTGGCTATTGTGGACATTGCTGCTATAAACATTTGGGTGCATGTGTCCCTTTGGATCACTACATTTGTATCTTTAGGGTAAATACCCAATAGTGCAATTGCTGGGTCATAGGGCAGTTCTATTTTCAACATTTTGAGGAACCTCCATGCTGTTTTCCAGAGTGGCTGCACCAGCTTGCATTCCCACCAACAGTGTAGGAGGGTTCCCCTTTCTCCGCATCCTCGCCAGCATCTGTCATTTCCTGACTTGTTGATTTTAGCCATTCTGACTGGTGTGAGGTGATATCTCATTGTGGTTTTGATTTGTATTTCCCTGATGCCGAGTGATATGGAGCACTTTTTCATGTGTCTGTTCGCCATCTGGATGTCTTCTTTGCAGAAATGTCTGTTCATGTCTTCTGCCCATTTCTTGATTGGATTATTTGTTCTTTGGGTGTTGAGTTTGCTAAGTTCTTTATAGATTCTGGACACTAGTCCTTTATCTGATATGTCGTTTGCAAATATCTTCTCCCATTCTGTCAGTTGTCTTTTGATTTTGTTAACTGTTTCCTTTGCTGTGCAAAAGCTTTTGATCTTGATGAAATCCCAGTAGTTCATTTTTTCCCTTGCTTCCCTTGCCTTTTGCGTTGTTCCTAGGAAGATGTTGCTGCGGCAGAGGTCGAAGAGGTTGCTGCCCGTGTTCTCCTCAAGGATTTTGATGGATTCCTTTCGTACATTGAGGTCCTTCATCCATTTTGAGTCTATTTTTGTGTGTGGTGTAAGGAAATGGTCCAATTTCATTTTTCTGCATGTGGCTGTCCAATTTTCCCAGCACCATTTATTGAAAAGGCTGTCTTTTTTCCATTGGACATTCTTTCCTGCTTTGTCGAAGATTAGTTGACCATAGAGTTGAGGGTCTATTTCTGGGCTCTCTATTCTGTTCCATTGATCTATGTGTCTGTTTTTGTGCCAGTACCATGCTGTCTTGATGATGACAGCTTTGTAATAGAGCTTGAAGTCCGGAATTGTGATGCCACCAACGTTGGCTTTCTTTTTCAATATCCCTTTGGCTATTCGAGGTCTTTTCTGGTTCCATATAAATTTTAGAATTATTTGTTCCATTTCTTTGAAAAAGATGGATGGTACTTTGATAGGAATTGCATTAAATGTGTAGATTGCTTTAGGTAGCATAGACATTTTCACAATATTTATTCTTCCAATCCAGGAGCATGGAACATTTTTCCATTTCTTTGTGTCTTCCTCAATTTCTTTCATGAGTACTTTATAGTTTTCTGAGTATAGATTCTGTGTCTCTTTGGTTAGGTTTATTCCTAGGTATCTTATGGTTTTGGATGCAATTGTAAATGGGATTGACTCCTTAATATCTCTTTCTTCTGTCTTGCTGTTGGTGTAGAGAAATGCAACTGATTTCTGTGCATTGATTTTATATCCTGACACTTTACTGAATTCCTGTATAAGTTCTAGCAGTTTTGGAGTGGAGTCTTTTGGGTTTTCCACATATAGTATCATATCATCTGCGAAGAGTGATAATTTGACTTCTTCTTTGCCGATTTGGATGCCTTTAATTTCCTTTTGTTGTCTGATTGCTGAGGCTAGGACCTCTAGTACGATGTTGAATAGCAGTGGTGATAATGGACATCCCTGCCGTGTTCCTGACCTTAGCGGAAAAGCTTTCAGTTTTTCTCCATTGAGAATGATATTTGCGGTGGGTTTTTCATAGATGGCTTTGATGATATTGAGGTATGTGCCCTCTATCCCTACACTTTGAAGAGTTTTGATCAGGAAGGGATGTTGTACTTTGTCAAATGCTTTTTCAGCATCTATTGAGAGTATCATATGGTTCTTGTTCTTACTTTTATTGATGTGTTGTATCACATTGACTGATTTGCGGATGTTGAACCAACCTTGCAGCCCTGGAATAAATCCCACTTGGTCGTGGTGAATAATCCTTTTAATGTACTGTTGAATCCTATTGGCTAGTATTTTGTTGAGTATTTTCGCATCTGTGTTCATCAAGGATATCGGTCTATAGCTCTCTTTTTTGGTGGGATCCTTGTCTGGTTTTGGGATCAAGGTGATGCTGGCCTCATAAAATGAGTTTGGAAGTTTTCCTTCCATTTCTATTTTTTGGAACAGTTTCAGGAGAATAGGAATTAGTTCTTCTTTAAATGTTTGGTAGAATTCCCCCGGGAAGCCGTCTGGCCCTGGGCTTTTGTTTGTTTGGAGATTTTTAATGACTGTTTCAATCTCCTTACTGGTTATGGGTCTGTTCAGGCTTTCTATTTCTTCATGGTTCAGTTGTGGTAGTTTATATGTTTCTAGGAATGCATCCATTTCTTCCAGATTGTCAAATTTATTGCCGTAGAGTTGCTCATAGTATGTTCTTATAATAGTTTGTATTTCTTTGGTGTTAGTTGTGATCTCTCCTCTTTCATTCATGATTTTATTTATTTGGGTCCTTTCTCTTTTCTTTTTGATAAGTCGGGCCAGGGGTTTATCAATTTTATTAATTCTTTCAAAGAACCAGCTCCTAGTTTCGTTGATTTGTTCTATTGTTTTTTTGGTTTCTATTTCATTGATTTCTGCTCTGATCTTTATGATTTCTCTTCTCCTGCTGGGCTTAGGGTTTCTTTCTTGTTCTTTCTCCAGCTCCTTTAGGTGTAGGGTTAGGTTGTGTACCTGAGACCTTTCTTGTTTCTTGAGAAAGGCTTGTACCGCTATATATTTTCCTCTCAAGACTGCCTTTGTTGTGTCCCACAGATTTTGAACCGTTGTATTTTCATTATCATTTGTTTCCATGATTTTTTTCAATTCTTCTTTAATTTCCCGGTTGACCCATTCATTCTTTAGAAGGATACTGTTTAGTCTCCATGTATTTGGGTTCTTTCCAAACTTCCTTTTGTGGTTGAGTTCTAGCTTTAGAGCATTGTGGTCTGAAAATATGCAGGGAATGATCCCAATCTTTTGATACCGGTTGAGTCCTGATTTAGGACCAGAGGCTAAACCGGGGCGAAGCCCACGCGGGGTCAGCGTGGCCTCAGGTCCCGCAGGGTCACAGAAGGATCGGGGGTGTCTGAGTGTCGCAGAGCTTGCGGGTATTGGAACGGGAAAGCCGGCTACAGAGACAGAGCCGACAGTAAGCTCGCAGCTCCGTGTTACCTTGAACCGGTCGCAGGCTCGGTGAGCTCGGAGCGCGGCCGGAGGTCAGGCAGACGGGAGTAACTGGGCGCTGTTCTCTGAGGGCGCACTGAGGAGTGGGGCCCTGGGCTCTCGGCTCCTCCGGGCCGGAGACCAGGAGGCCGCCATTTGTATTCCCGTCCTCTGGAACTCTACGGAAAGCGCTCAGGGAACAAAAGCTCCTGAAAGCAAACCCGAGCGGATTACTCACCCCGGCCCCGGGTAAGGGCGGTGTAATTCCGCCTGGGGCAAAGACACTTGAGAATCACTACAACAGGCCCCTCCCCCAGAAGATCAACAAGAAATCCAGCCGAGACCAAGTTCACCTACCAAGGAGTGCGGTTTCAATACCAAGGAGAGCAGCAGAATTCCAGAGGAGGAGAAAGCCAAGCACGGAACTCATGGCTTTTTTCCTGTGATTTTTTTTAGTCTTGCAGTTAATTTAATTTTTTCTTTTTCCTTTTTCATTTTTTTTTTTTTCTCGCCTTCGGGTAAAAATTTTTTTTTTTAACTGTTACCTTTTTCTTTTTTAACGATTTTTTACTAGTTTATCTAATATATATATATATTTTTTTTTTACATTTTTCTTAGGTGTTTTCTTTTTTAAAAAAAATTCTTTTCTTTTCTTTTCTTTTTTTTCTTTTTTTTTTTTCTTTTTTCTTTCTTCCTTTTTGAACCTCTTTTTATCCCCTTTCTCCCCACTCACGATTTTGGATCTCTTCTAATTTGGCTAAAGCATATTTTCCTGGGGTTGTTGCCACCCTTTTAGTATTTTACTTGCCCCTTCATTTACTCTTATCTGGACAAAATGACAAGACGTAAAAATTCACCACAAAAAAAAGAACAAGAGGCAGTACCGAAGGCTAGGGACCTAATCAATACAGACATCGGTAATATGTCAGATCTAGAGTTCAGAATGACAATTCTCAAGGTTCTAGCTGGGCTCGAAAAAGGCATGGAAGATATTAGAGAAACCCTCTCGAGAGATATAAAAGCCCTTTCTGGAGAAATAAAAGAACTAAAATCTAACCAAGTTGAAATCAAAAAAGCTATTAATGAGGTGCAATCAAAAATGGAGGCTCTCACTGCTAGGATAAATGAGGCAGAAGAAAGAATTAGTGATATAGAAGACCAAATGACAGAGAATAAAGAAGCTGATCAAAAGAGGGACAAACAGCTACTGGACCACGAGGGGAGAATTCGAGAAATAAGTGACACCATAAGACGAAACAACATTAGAATAATTGGGATTCCAGAAGAAGAAGAAAGTGAGAGGGGAGCAGAAGGTATACTGGAGAGAATTATTGGGGAGAATTTCCCCAATATGGCAAAGGGAACGAACATCAAAATTCAGGAGGTTCAGAGAATGCCCCTCAAAATCAATAAGAATAGGCCCACACCCCGTCACCTAATAGTAAAATTTACAAGTCTCAATGACAAAGAGAAAATCCTGAAAGCAGCCCGGGAAAAGAAGTCTGTAACATACAATGGTAAAAATATTAGATTGGCAGCTGACTTATCCACAGAGACCTGGCAAGCCAGAAAGAGCTGGCATGATATTTTCAGAGCACTAAACGAGAAAAACATGCAGCCCAGAATACTATATCCAGCTAGGCTATCATTGAAAATAGAAGGAGAGATTAAAAGCTTCCAGGACAAACAACAACTGAAAGAATTTGCAAATACCAAACCAGCTCTACAGGAAATATTGAAAGGGGTCCTCTAAGCAAAGAGAGAGCCTACAAGTGGTAGATCAGAAAGGAACAGAGACCATATACAGTAACAGTCACCTTACAGGCAATACAATGGCACTAAATTCATATCTCTCAATAGTTACCCTGAATGTGAATGGGCTAAATGCCCCTGTCAAAAGACACAGGGTATCAGAATGGATAAAAAAACAAAACCCATCTATATGTTGCCTCCAAGAAACACATTTTAAGCCCGAAGACACCTCCAGATTTAAAGTGAGGGGGTGGAAAAGAATTTACCATGCTAATGGACATCAGAAGAAAGCAGGAGTGGCAATCCTTATATCAGATCAATTAGATTTTAAGCCAAAGACTATAATAAGAGATGAGGAAGGACACTATATCATACTCAAAGGGTCTGTCCAACAAGAAGATCTAACAATTTTAAATATCTATGCCCCCAACGTGGGAGCAGCCAACTATATAAACCAATTAATAACAAAATCAAAGAAACACATCAACAATAATACAATAATAGTAGGGGACTTTAACACTCCCCTCACTGAAATGGACAGGTCATCCAAGCAAAAGATCAGCAAGGAAATAAAGGCCTTAAACGACACACTGGACCAGATGGACATCACAGATATATTCAGAATATTTCATCCCAAAGCAACAGAATACACATTCTTCTCTAGTGCACATGGAACATTCTCCAGAATAGATCACATCCTCGGTCCTAAATCAGGACTCAACCGGTATCAAGAAAGATATAATTTAATAACAATACATTTTGTGTGCAAATACATAGAAGTTCATTCATTCATTAAACAAGTATCTACTGAACATTATCAAGTTCTATTCTAAGCATTCAGGATAAAAGGGTAAAAGAATAGAAAAAAATTCCTGGCATTGGATAACAGCTTCTCCCCTCTGGAAGTAGACAAAAAACATTATAATTATTAAAATACATGCTATGAGTTGAATTTTATGTGAAGGAAAAATATAAAACATGGAAAGGGGATAGAAAGTTTGGGAAAGAGGCTTACAATTTTGGATAGAGCATTTTAAAAGCCCTTCTGGAGAAGATAACCTTAAGGTGATGACATGGAAGAATTGAGAAAGGGAATCAAACAGATAACTGTGGAATGGAACTTCAAGAAGAAAGAAAACCTAGTGCAAAACCCCTAATGCAAAAATGTCTGAAAGATGTTGGGAAGTGAGTGTAGCAGAAACTGGATTGAGTTTGGAGTAAAATGGAGAATATTAGGAAATGAGACCAAACATTAGGCCAGATTGCCTACAGAATTCTATGAGGAAAGGTGGCATGAAGGAAGGAAGGACCCCTTCCTTCTATTCAAATAGGATCATGAGTGGAGTATTATCACTTAAGTCAGTGGCAAACTTGAAACTCAAGGAAATGAGCCAAGAAAAAAAAAAATGTGAAGAAAGCTAAAGTCCTAAGACCACAAATAGTACAGAAAGAGCTTGGCACAACATCACATTTCCAGAGTTATTTGCTAAGTGAATCAAACAATGGTTACATAGACTTCTGTAACTTTCGCACATGTGCAGTTATTAAACAACATTGGGAGAAGCCCATAGTAAAGCATTGCAGGGTAGGGAATTACTTTCACAGAGAGAGTTCTGGCCTTTGTCTTCAGCTTCTAGGAGGTTATCTCTGTTACTTTGGAATGTGTTGTCTAATAAGAATGTCTTGGTTTAGTCAAAGACCCCATCAAAAAGGAGAATTACTGACCAATATCCCTGATGAACATGGATACAAAAATTCTCACCAAAATACTAGCCAATATGCTCCAGCTGTACATTAAAAGGATTATTCACCACGACCAAGTGGGATTTATTCCTGGGCTGCAAGGTTGGTTCAACACCCACAAATCAATCAATGTGATACAATACATTAATAAAAGAAAGAACAAAACTATATGATACTTTCAATAGATGCAGAAAAAACATTGGACAAAGTCCAGCATCCTTTCTTGATTAAAACTCTTCATGGTGTAGGGACAGAGGGTTCATATCTCAATATCATAAAAGCCATCTATGAAAAACCCACAGCAAATATCATTCTCAATGGGGAAAACCTGAGAGCTTTTACCCTAAGGTCAGGAACACAGCAGTGATGTCCACTATCACCACTGCTATTCAACATAGTACTATAAGACCTAGCCTCAGAAATCAGACAAGAAGAGATAAAAGGCATCTGAATTGGCAAAGAAATCAAACTCTCACTCTTTGTAGATGATATACTTCATGTAGAAAACCCAAAGGATTCTGTCCCAAAACTGCTAGAACTCATATAGGAATTCAGTGTCAGGATATAAAATCAATGCACAGAAATCAGTTGTATTTCCATACAAAAACATAAGATAGAAGAAGGAGAAATTAAGGAGTGAATATCATTTACAATTGCACCCAAAACCATAAGATACCTAGAAATAAGTCTAACCAAAGAGGCAAAGAATCTGTACTCAGAAAACTATAGAATACTCATGAAAGAAATTGAGGAAGACACAAAGAAATGGAAAAAATTCCATGCTCATGGATTGGAAGAAAAAAATTTGTGAAAACGTCCACGCTACCTAGAGCAATCTATACATTTAATACAATCCCAGTTAAAATACCATCAATATTTTTCAAAGAAAGGAATAAATAATCCTAAAATTTATATGGAACCAGACCCTAAATAGCCAGAAGAATGTTGAAAAATAAAACCAAAGCTTGTGGTATCATAATTCTGGACTTCAAGCTCTATTACAAAGCTGTAATCACCAAGACAGTATGGTACTGACACAAAAACAGACACACAGATCATTGGAACCAAATAGCCCAGAAATGGATCCTCAACTCTGTGGTCAACTAATTTTCAACAAAGCAGGAAAGAATGTCCAGTGGAATCCTCGACAAATGGTGTTGGGAAAATTGGATGGCCACAACTTTTGATGCAAAAGAATGAAACTGGGCCATTTCCTTACACTACACCACACAAAAAATGTCCACACAAAAAATGGACTCAAAATGTATGAAAAACCTAAATATGAGACAGGAATCCATCAAAATCCTTGAGGAAAACACAAGCAGCAACCTCTTTGACCTCTGATGCAGCAACTTCTTCCTAGAAACATTGCCAAGGGCAAGGGAAGCAAGGGCAAAAATGAACTACTGTAACTTCATCAATATCAAAAAGCATTTGCACAGCAAAGAAAATAGTAAACAAAATCAGAAGACAACCAACAGAGTGGGAGAAAATATTTGCAAATAATGTATCAGATAAGGGGATAGTATCCAAAATCTATAAAGAACTTATCAAACTTGATACCCAAAGAACAAGTAATCGAATCAAGAAATGGGCAGGAGACATGAACAGACACTTCTGTAGAGAAGACATCCAAATGACTAACAGGCACAGGAAAAAATGCTCAACATCACTCAGCATCAGAAAAATGCAAATCAAAGCCATAGAAGATATCACCTCACACCAGTCAGAATGGCTAAAATTAACAAGTCAGGAAATGACGGGGTGTTGGGGAGGATGCAGAGAAAAGGGAATCTTTCTGCATTGTTCGTGGGAATGCAAACTGGTGTAGCCACTTTGGAAAACTGTATGGAGGTTCCTCAAAAAGTTGAAAATAGAGATACCCTATGACCTAACAATTACGCTACTGGATATTTACCCCAAAGATATAATTGTAGTGATCCAATGTTTATAGCTGCAATGTCCACAATAGCCAAACTATGGAAAGAACCTAGATGTCCATCAACAGATGAGCGGATAAAGAAGATGTGGGGTATACACACACACACACACACACACACACACACAGGAATATTATGCAGTCATCAAAAAATGAAATCTTGCCATTTGCAATGATGTGGATGGAGCTAGAGGGTATTATGTTAAGCAAAATAAATCATTCAGAGAAAGACAATTATCATATGGTCTCACTGATATGAGGAATTTGAGAAACAAGACAGAGGATCAGAAGGAAAAATGAAACAAGATGAAACCAAAGAGGGAGAAAAATCATAAGAGACTCTTAATCTCAGGAAATAAACTTAGGGTTGCTGGAGTGGAGAGGGGTGGGAAGGATGGGTAGCTGGGTCATAGACATTAGGGAAGGTATGTGCTATAGTGAGCACTGTGAATTGTGTAAGACTGATGAATCACAGACCTGTACTCCTGAAACAAATAATGTTATGTTAAATATGTTAATACATTAAATATGTTAAAAAAAATAAAACATGGGAATTAAAAAAAAAAAAAGAATGTCTTTGTTTACCTGAGAGCCTCAAGCTATCCCAGATATTCTTTGATAACAACGATAGGGGCTTTGACCTTTCAGTATCAGCTTGACTTCCAGAGCCATTGAAAACTAAGGCAAGCCACATGGGCCATCAATCATGCTATGTGACCAACACCCAGTGATACTGGACACCTAGGCTCAGGCAAGCTTCCTTGGTCATCAATACTCCAGGCATATTTTCACACATTCTGTTTTGGAGAGGTTAGCACTGTCTAAAACTCCACTGGGAGAGGACAAATGCAAGATATGTTTGAAACCAGCCTAAGGTGTTTCTTCTCATTGCTGATTTTAAACTGCCCCTTTCCCTGTAATAAATTATAAGCATAAGGATAATAGTTATGAGTGAGTTCTGTGGGTACTCCTAGTGATTTATCAAAACTGAGAGTAACTTTGTAGACCCCAAAACTTGCAAATGGCTTCAGAAGTAAGAGTGATCTTATGGACTGAAGAACCTCACAATTATTCGAGGTTATAATGGCCAATAATACAGACCACAAAGTTACAGAAATATATGAGAAACACACTTAGAACAATGTCATGGCACAAAGAAAAAAAAATAGCACAACTTCTTAGTGTGTTGGGCTTGTTTTAGTGGACCAGTGAAGGTATGCTGAATGACTTGGCTAGGTAATCAAATATAAGCATCCCCATGCCCAGGAACATCTTCCCTAGCAGAATAATTTGGGGTGGGGCCCTCCTGTTTAATAGTGGTAGAGTTTGAGATGTTGTAAGTAGAGAGCTAATGAATGATGTTTTGTTTTGTTTACTTTGAATGAAGAAACTTGGAGTGGTTTGTCAGTTTGGGCCAGGACAGGTGGGTGAAGGGAAGGCAGTTGGTATCTACCACTCAGACTTTCAAACACCAAAAATGATCAGCCAATGATCTCTACCACTTCAAAGAATTCCAGATTATTTTGAGAAGACTATACCTTCATGGAGATACAGAATCACAGTTGCCACAGCTGAAACTTGGTGGTTGTATACTATCAAAACAGGTCTTCCTAGGATGTTTGGCCCAAAAGATGGACCTATTTTAATTTTATGAGAATAGGTGAGATCCTAGAACATGATTTAGGAAGTAGATAATAGACTTATTCACTGCACAAAGATTTGAAGAGTGGTACTCTGAAAGAAGGGCAGGATTTTACAAAGCCTCTTCAGGAAAACATTTCAGCTAAGCAAGATGAATTTTCTTACAATCAGAACTCTGCATGGGCTAAGTACATTATTTGAGGTTTTCCCCCATTACTGAAGTTCTTAAGACATGAACTAAAAATATTTTTACAAGATAATTTTAGAACAAAGTTAAGTTGTATTAATTTTGTTAGTTATATCAAATAAACTATACTATATCAAATAAACTATATATACATATATGTGTGTGTATGTATGTGTGTGTGTGTATATATATATATATATATATATATATATATATATATATATATGAAGGAGCACAGTATATTTATTTCTTCCTCACATAGCCTTTTAAAGGAGGTGTTTTAACTAGTCCTGATTCAGAAAACAGTATTCATACATCTTAAAGCTCTTATTCCCTAAAACAATGTAATTCTCTATAACCAGAATAGACAAAAATAAATTCTCTACAACCAGAATAGACAAAAATAAAGTGAGATAACATGCCTGCTTCTTAAAAGTCTTGGTCCTCGAAGAGTAGATATCTTATCCACTCAAATTCTACTGTTCAGAACCCAACCATTTAGCTCTATCTATCTGCAAGTGGCTCAGAAAGAAGGGAAAGCAAGTGTTTTCCTGAGTAGCAAGCAGCTTCTGATTATCCATTAATGATTTATTCCCTGAAATGTGATCAATATTGCCTTCCTTTCAAGGAGCCCATTCCATATTTAACCAAATGATTATGAGCACATTGAGGGTAGAGGATATCATTTTGTAATACATACAGATTTACTAAGAATTAATCATGTAACATTAACAGTTTATTTGGGGTTCTCTAAATTAGAAATCTTATTTAGCAGGAACTTTGAGAAAGTATCTCAAGATATTCAATTGGTTCTGAGAGATAAATGAGAAGTAGATTGCAGGGATGCCTGGGTGGCTCAGTTGGTTAAGCAGCTGCCTTTGGATCAGGTCATGATCCCAGTGTCCTGGGATCGAGTCCTGCATTGCACTCCTTGCTCTGTAGGGAGCCTGCCTCTCCCTCTGCCTCTGCCTGTAATTCTGCCTGCCTGTGTTCTCTCTCTCTCATTCTAACAAATAAATAAATAAAATCTTTAAAAAAAAAAAAAAGCAGGTGGCAGAGGAGTTAAGTAAATTCTTATTTCTAAAACCTTACCCCAAAGATTTAAGCATATCAGTATTGTCTGGAGGGAGGGCCTGTGGATGGTGTTCTCAAGGACTTAACTTGATCCTGAACTCATGTAAGTGTTTTTAAAAGCCTTAGATAAAGACATAAAAGTCTTATTCATCAAACTGTGACTGCCACCAAGTGGAATAAAGTTTAATAAGTTAGTAGAATCAGAATGATAAAAACATGGATGCTCAGCAAACTCTAATAGATGATTTAATAAGTAATAAATATGGTAGAACTTTGTATAAATAAAGAAAAACTCCTGCTTTTGGTTGGAGCACATTAAGTGCACAGCAACTACTGATACCTAAGAGGGAGGAACCTGACCTAATAATGGATCATGTGGTAAGACCTAATAGTTAGTTTACTATAAATTCCATAGAGCCATCAATTTGCTGAGGGGGAAAATAAACTAACACAAGCTTATCATACATAAATAGAAGTCAGTATTTTCTCAAAGAAAGAAACAGTTCTGCAGGATGATTCACTTTGATTAGGGCATATTTGGAGTAAGTTTAATTTCTAGCCAACATATTTCAAGGACATTGGTAAATGTAGTATACTCTAAAGAATGCCTAGAATCAAAAATTTGGAAAATATCTTATGAATAATAGTTGAATGAATTGGAAATGTTTAGACTAGGAAAGGAAATGATCAGAACATTTTTCTTGTGAGAAGTGAAGAGTTCCAAACCTGCTCTAACCCCACTACTAGGTGATTGTCCTCTTTTACCGATATAATGTTATGTTATTTTTGGATTATTGTTACATTAATATTATAGTATGTTGTTATAATAATAATAGTGAATATAGAGGCAAGATGCTAGCACTTTACTGGGACTATCTCAGGTATTTCTAACAACATTCCTAGGAGGTAGGAATGGTTACTATTCCCATGTTACACATGACATTACTGGAGACACAAAAGTTATACAATGTACATATGGTCACACCGCTAATAAATGCCAGAACTTGTATTAGAGCCAAGAAATACTGCCTACTGAGTTCTGCCCTAATACCACTGCCATTCTGAGAATTATAGAATATTCTTGTAATTAAATACAAATCTTCACATTATCAGCCCCATTAGAGAATTAGATGCCTAAACTTCAAATAATCAAGAGGAAACTAGGTCTCCAAATGACAGGTGGATAATTTAGAAATTCTACACTAACTGAAATGTTGGAATAAATGATTACTGAAGCATTTTCAACTTTTAAGATTTTATGAGTCTAGGGCACCTCGGTGGCTCAGTGGGTTAAGCCTCTGCCTTTGGCTCAGGTCATGATCTCAGGGTCCTGGGATTGAGCCCTGCATCAGGTTCTCTGCTCAGTGGGGAGCCTGCTTCCCCCTCTCTCTCTGCCTACCTCTCTGCCTACTTGTGATCTCTCCCTCTCTGTCAAACAAATAAATAAAATCTTAAATAAAAAAGATTTTATGATTCTATTATGTATATAATTTCACCTTTTCTTTCTCCACACAATTGGACAGCTTGGCCTTAAGCAGGGGTGGGACTGAACTGTAAGCATTAGCTCAAAGGAATTGCACTGTATGATTAGAAATTTTAGTGGCTGCCAGGTTTTTGTTCTTGCCATTTCTTTTAGGTGAAATGCCTGCTTATATTCTTCTACTCCCATATTTCAAACATTATTTTAAGAGTCCTTTAAATTTCTATCCTCCCTGTGAAATTGTTTTTGCCCCTCCAGGTAAATGGTTAATTTTATATGTTAACTTGACTAAACTATGGATTCGTTTGGTCAAACACTATTCTAGATGTTGCTGCAAAGTGAATTTTTATATGTGATCCATATTTACAATCATCTAACTTTAAATAAAGCAGATCAACATTTATAATGTGAATAGGCTTCATCCTCAATTAAAAATCTTAAGAGGGTTCTCTAAGAAGGAATTCTGCCTCCATACTGCAACATAGTAATTCTGCCTCAGTTTCTAGGTTTTTACACTTCAGGCTACAACTCTTACCTAAATTTCTAGGTTGCCAGCTTGCCCTACAGATTTTGGGCTTGACAGCCTCCACAATATAAAATAAGATATATGTTTCATATATCTCTACCAGAGAGCCCTAATACACCAAGAGACAATTTATGTCTTCTTCCTCAGTACACTATTGCCCCTACTCTCTTGTATGTATTAACCATTCCTCTCTGGAGATTTTTTTTTTTTTGTCTATTTTTTTTTTTGAAAACCCTCATTTGTTACTTCACTTGCATACTGAGTCTTCTCACACCAAAACTAGATTTTTTTCAAGTATCTCCCAAAAATGGCCTCACATACCACACATTTTTCCAAAACAGCTATAGAGGTTCTAATTCATTCCATAGTTCTTCTCTAACTCAACTTGACTTAGAAGGAATCTCAAAGTTTACTTGCCCACCCAATCTGCCACATAGAGGAAAGAGTTTTCACTCTGATAAATGAATGGAATAATGTAATGCTATGTTTCAATGTATATATAGTTGTTTTATTTATATACAGTGCTGTAAATATAATAAAAATTTACAAGAAACCTACACACACACACACACACACACACACACAAGTAGATACATATTTGGCATGTAATGAAGAGAAAATACAGTGTTTTAAAGCATAAGTACAGACAACCCGGCTATTAGAATTAGCAGACAAGGACTCAGCGCAATTATTACAAATATATTATTTTCAATTGTAAGAAAAGTAGACCTAATAGTTAACAGAAGATAAATTTCAAAAGAGAAATGAAGTGAATGGAAATTCTAGAATCAAAAAAAAACTATTCTCTAAAAACATTCGCATACACACACATACATATATACATGTGGGCTTTAAAGTAGATTAGACATTAGAAAATAAACATTGATAAACTTGAAGATAATTCATTAGGCATTTCCAAATTAAAGCAGAGAGAAGAAATATTCAAAAAGAAGAGATAAAGTATTAGTAACCTGTGGGATATTCTCAAGGGGCTAAATTTACATGAAAATAGAGGTTCAAAAGAGGAGTAGTAGCAGAGAATATATTTGAAGAAATAAGGGTCTAATTTTTTCTAAATTTTACAAAATAAACACTAACCCATAGTTTAGGAAGTTTGATCACTCTGAAGCAGTATAAATACAAAACAAACAAACAAAAAACCCCAAAACTATAACACATCACAGTCACATTACTAAAATGCAAAATCAACTACTTAAAAGCAGAGAAAGATGAAGCTAAACACAGCACAGTAAAACAAAACAAATAAGGAACCAATGATGGCTGTCTTACCTAAAGACTGAAAAATAACATAAAAATGCTGACAAGTATATTGACATAAAGATCCAAAACCTGACAATATAGAGATGATAACTTTTCCACTAAATATATTGCTCTAAGAAATTTAATGAATAATATTAGGGATTTCCCTTTAAAAATAAAATTCTATTTGGGAGTAAAGTTTTAGTATCTCCTCTGGAATTTCACCTATGTAGGCTGTTGGCAGGGTGATATTACTTGACAGGATGAGAGGGTAGCAAAGGAACAGACCTAAATTCTTCATCACCATCATCAGACCTTTCTTTCTCTACTCCAGCAAGCTGCCGCTGAAGCCTCTTGCTGTGGAGGGCCACCTACAGCAGCACACAGGCAGGCCCTTCTTCTGCCAGAGCCTCTCCAGTGCCCTCTACTGACGAGGTTTAGCGTTTGTCAACCGGCAAAGAACACTATAACCGGGCAGAGTTCCGTTATCACAGGGCAAGCAATTAAGGTTCTATTTGGAGCTCGCAGGCAATTAATTGACAATTGACATAATAGCAATGGGCTGAAAGTATTTTAGGGAATCTTTGTTAGTTATTTAAACGTTATTATCACCATCTTTTATTAATCTGGAAGGATGAGACTATAACAAAATAAGCTACAATAAATTTAGGATTTCTCATGTTGCTTCCAGAATTTCTTTCTCTGAATATGAACTTCAGTTGAATGGAAGGAAGTCTTTGAGGAGAACCATTGAAGGGAAAGGAAAGGAGGTCCTTATGAAAACTTATAATATTTATTAGTACTGATTTTGTTCAAAATATGTTGTAAGTTAGTGGGGGATACAATATAAACCTTTCATACCTTTTAAATACAATTGAGAGATACGTCATGCAATTAAAAAGAAAAGTCCTTCTAGAATTCATTAGATATTTATTGCCAAAGTAGTGTGCAAACAAGAAGTACTGTACAAAATCAAAGGAGGGACAACTGCTGTAGGCTTTGGGTGATCAACAAAATTTCCTGAAGGAAAAAAGTTATAAGGGTCAGGGATAGGACTGTGCAGAAAATGGTTAGAGAAAATAAGGGTTCTGGTTTCCATATAGGAATACTGAAGAAGAGGGTAAAGATGGGATAAGATCTAGAGATTGATCAATAGAGAGAAAATATAAATAAAAGTTTCAAATTAATCTCTCATAAAATAGACATATAAAATTTTTAAACAGGAGAAAGCTATAATTTAAGTGATGTCATAAGCAAAATAAGCTAGTGAGGGTATTCAACATGGATTGAAATTAAGGGAGAAATAGATGGAGACATCCAATGGAAATCATTGCTATAAATAGTGAAGACATTGGTACTTAGGATTGGATCTCAGTATTGACTGTAAAATGAATGGGGTCAGTTTATTATGAAACTATTACAGAAAGGTAAGTAATCATAAATACCATCTTGGGATAATAACTAACATAGTTAAATTCACACATGTAAGTCACAAGAGAGTAGAAACAAACTTGCCATGTGAACATATTAGCCAAGAAAACACATAAAAACAGGATGCCTGCCTGACCTACAGGGGAGGCACTTACAGAAGGACCTTGATACAGCAACTATCACAGAGACAGCACATCATCTTCACAGCTGATCTCATAAGAATTTTTTTAAGGAAAACCATGAGAAGCAAAGAGTTCCCTGCTAAGTTAGCCTGCTATAGCACAAACCACCATTTTTATCACCTTTCAGCTGATCAGCTTGACCACTGACAAATAAGATTCTCTAGGAATTTGCCTTTTTGCAGGGAGACAATATGTATATGCTTGATTTCCCTGAAATATCAGTAAACACCAGCTGTGTGCCAACTTAATGTCTCTGTTTTCTTTATCACTACTAATGAAAATGTAGTCAGCATTCACACAGAATGATTTCCTCAGCATTACATTCCCCCAGAATACTACCTAGCATTGCTTTTTCTCTCAACCATAGTGAGTTTCTTAAAATATCATTTAAAAATCACATCTCTATATATAATATGCATACCAGTTGGCAGATGAAGGTAGAATTGTGTTAAAAGTATCATTTGTACTATGGGAATAAGTGTCATTTATTGCAAACTTTATGCCTCATAATGAATACACCAAGATAGCAACAAAAAAGCCAGTTACAAACTATTTTTTCCTTACTTTTTCAATGTTACAACTGCTACACAACTCCAAAATGAAAATACTATAACTCACATAGAATTTCCTTTTACTTCTTACCAACAAGGATTTTTTTTTTTAAATAAACTTAAGTGATCACAGTGTGGCAGCTTCTTTGCTAAATTCTCTGGACACAAAATGACAATGTCCCTGCCCTCATATTTTAAAGTTCAGGTAGAAGTCTCCAGCAAAAGAATTACAGAACACTAAAAGAACAAAAAGTAATAAAACAGAACAAGAAAACTTGACTCTGCCTGGGGCAACCAAGGAAGGTTTTTCAGAGAAGTTGGTTTTTTAGTGGTCATAGAAGATGAGGTATCACAAAAAAGAAAAGATTATAGGTAGAAAAAAAATCACATGTTTACAAAGGTAAAGAAAGCTTAGCACATATTTTTATACATAAAATATAGGGAGTTATGGTACCTGGGTACCTCAGTTGGTTAAGCAACTGCTTTCAGTTTGGGTCATGATCTTGGAGTCCCAGAATCGAGTCCCACGTTGGGCTCCCAGCTCCATGGGGGGTCTGCTTCTCCCTCTGACATTCTCCCCTCTCATGCTCACTCTACCTCTCTCTTTCTCAAATAAATAAATAAAATATTTTTAAAAATTTATAGGGTGTTAATTCAAAATTATTGCTTGTGAAAGTAGCTTAAACTAATCTAAAGCAATATAGTTATTTTTGTTGCCTGAAAATATACTGATGCTATCTGATGGTTGGAAATTAACAGGCACATTAGTAGGAGGGTTTATATTTAGAAAGATGTCAGAAATGTAGTTGGAAAAGGGGAAGAAATGGTTTACTAAGATAAGTTTGCAGAGACAAATAGAATGCAGATATATTTCAAGGAGTCATTTCTTAAGACATATTTTATATACAAAATTAAAGGGAATATAATAAATGTCTCAGTGTAGATCGATTATTTTTGATAAGGTGAATATAGGAAGATTATGTTTAATGAGCTGCTTGATCAACTGACTACTATCCCAATAAGGAGATTCATAGTGTTGGACTTTCAATCATGCAGGTCCTGGTACCTCTGACACTTCCTCCTCCCCAACAGTGGAACACCGGCTTATAACTTTTGACTTCCCCAAAACTTAACTACTAATAGGCTGCTGTCGACCAGAACCTTTACAAATAACATAAAATCAATTAACACATATTTTGTTTACTATATATTGTATTCTTACACTAAAGTAAGACAGAGAAAAGAAAATGCTAAGAAAATCATGAGGAAAATACATTTATAATACTGCACTACATCGAAAATACAGACCCTTTGCTCAAAGGTCAATTGTGTTTATATTGAGGTCTTAAACAACTTTTATTTCTGAGATCTTATTTATTTATTTATTAGTTATTTATTTATTTATTTATTTAGTTAGTTAGTTAGTTAAGAGAGAGAGTGAGCATGAGCAGAGGGAAGGGCAGAGGGAGAGGGAGAAGCAGACTCCCAACTGAGCAGGGAGCCTGACATGGGGTTGGATCTTCAGACTCTTGAGATCATGAACTGAACGGATGGCAGATACTTAACCAACTGAGCCACCCAGGGACCCCCAAACACAGAACCTCAAGCAGGCTCCATGCTGAATTCAGAGCCTGACTCAAGGTTTCATCTCAAGACCCTAAAATCATGACCTGAACCAAAATCAAGAGTCCGACACTCAATTGACTGAGACATCCAGGCACCCTGCTCGTAACTTCTATGTGACAGTACTTCAACACCATTGTATCTTTTTTCATATCATTAAAAAGCTGGGTATTAAAGGAATGCAGAGAAAAATGTAGATTCAAGAGAACATTTAGATTCTTGAGATGTTGTGAATTACCCCGATTTTCATCCCTTTAAGATTTAAGAATTATTCAAAATTAGTTTCCCAGAAGGTGGCAGGTGACAGTAATGTATCATCTAAACCAAACTTCAATTTTCAAATATTTAAATTTATGAAAAAATTTTGTCTAAGTTTGCGTTTTCACAATTAAAGTATAACTTGGTAAATGAAAAATGCAATTAATTAATCATATGATTTAAACACCTTTTAATGTGTTTATGTGTGTATTTATGTATGTATGTATGATTTTAACACCGTCCCTTTTCCCCATTCCATCTGAATACAAGTGCTCTCTTCAGGACTGTCTCCAGAGTTTTTTTCAGCAAGACACACTGGCCTGGAATAACCAAATTCACTGTTCCTTCTGTGAAACCAAGCAAGAAACAGCTGTAAGAGCCAGTATCTCCAAAGCACCAAAAATAATTATCTTTCACTTAAAAAGATTTGACATTCTAGATACAATGAAAAGGAAACTGAGAACAGATATTCATTACCCACTCACTAACTAGGACCCTACCCCTTTCATTTGTCCGATTTTTCGGTAACACCCTAAATATAACCTCTGTACAACGGTGAACCACTTCGGTGACCTGGATGGTGGCCACTACACTGTTTTCTGCAAGAACTCAGTGACCCAGGCCTGGTATAGCTTTGATGACACACGAGTCAGTGAGATTCCTTCAGTTCAAACTGCTACAGCCTGTCTCCTCTTCTACAGCTGCCAGCCTTTGTCTAAACCTATATCAAAATGCAAGAGAGCTAGGAAAAAGGGTATTTCCTGAAAACTGCAAAACAAGCGATCAGAAACTGGTACTTAAATTCTGCTTTGTCATTAAACTCTTGCAACTTAAAAAAAAGTGTGTTAAAATCATACATACATGTACATACATACATAAACACATTAGAAAATGAAGGATTTTTTTTTTCAGACTGAGTCAATTGAGATGACCAATTGTTCTGTCATCACAGTCAAGTTTTAGAAAGGACGAATATTCCATTGATGGAATATCCTCATTAAAAAGGATTTAATCCCTTGAGAAGTGCCTCTACAAAAGTCTTACTAACATGAATTATGTAATATTCCAAACTTCTGGTAAGTTAAAAAACAACCCTAAAATGATTCACCAAAGTATTTATTGGCTCACAGTATTTACCAAAACATCCTACTTTGACTTTCCAAAGGTTATTTGCCAAAAATTGTGTTCCCCATAGCCCATTCCCAATTATTGCAATATGGTAAACAGAAATTTCATGGTATATTTTAATTTTTTTTAATCCTCATTATATCCAAAGTTTTGTACCAACATAGTAGGTATTTTTTATGCCCTATAAACCTACAGTAATAATTACACATGCCTAAACTATTTAAGTTATTAAAAAATGACACACAAATAACTTTTTTATGAAGATGATATTAATCTTTCTTCATTGTTCAACACCCTTTTCAATGCCAACATTGTTAACTGTGCCCTTTTATTCATATTTTTCTGCCTTAATATTTTTTATTTAACATATAATCTAAATTTTTAATTTTTATATGACATACATTTATATATCATTTATAATACATAGTAATTCATAATTATATATAATTTATATACAACATATAATATTTTATGCCTATTAAGGCCTTCTTACAAATGCAAGAAAGCCATTATAAATCCCTTTGCTCTTTACACTACTGACATATCTCATGAGAAATACTGCATTTTTATGTAAAATAATTTTATATCTCTAACTGGTGTGTACATATCTTATATGCATAATATGTGCATCTGTATATGTACCTGTGTATATATATGAAACACACCAGTGTTTTGTTAATAAAAGATTGCTCTTTGAATCTAGTGTCTCTTTAAATTTTACTTTATCTTCAGAGAGTACAAGAGATGGGGAGATGCTCATGTGGCTATTTTAGAAAATAAACTGGATTATACAGTAAAACAAAATATATTCTGTTGCTATGGAGATAAAGCTAAATCATAGTTGTGTGGATTATTGGGATTTGTTGTCAACAAGAAGCTACATCAGTGCCTACTGCTTGAAAGGAACTATTCTAAGGACTCAAAAAATAATCCTACTCATAAATGGCTTACTCTGTGTGGTCATAAGCATGAAGAAAGGGCCCAGAATCTGCAAAAATAGCTCTTACAACATTTCAGCTCACATTTACTGAACATCTGTTTTGTGACAGATCCTCTGAGGTCATCAGAGGAATAGATCTGAACCTTGATTATTTGTAGCTTCCACACAATGTGTCAAGTTCCATTCTAATAGAGCAACAATGGATTTTTAATAGTGAAAAACACAATCATTATATAAGCCAGATTTCTGTGTAATATACTTTAAAATGTCTGTATATCAAACCTCTACTGTCCTCCTACGTTCATAGACCTACTTCATTTACAGAAACAGTGACTGCTGAGTAACTACAAAAAGAACTCTGGAGGAAGTAATAAAATTAACAATGAGAATACAAGTGTATAAAAATTTCAAAACAATAATAAGTCAATGGTCCATCTAGCTAGGCATATGATTTCTCAATATTACTGGAAAAAACCTAAGATCAGTTCGTTGCGATACAGTTATAAATGTAGAATTAAAAGGTAACTTGATTTTCAATATCTACTGCAAAGCAAAATCATTTTTTACTCCACATAATGATGCATTTGAGTCAAATTAAAAAGTTATATAAATGCTAATTATAAAAACTATTTAAACTATCAACTCTTTGTATAATACAACCTCAGAAAAATAAATCATGAATTTTTTTTTTATTTTATTTATTTGACAGAAAGACAGCAAGGGATGGAATACAAGCAGGAGGAGTAAGAGAGGGGAGAAGTAGGTATCCCGCTGAGCCGGAAGCCCAGTGCAGGGCTCGATTCCAGGACCCTGGGATCAAGACCTGAACCAAAAGTAGACGCTTAATGACTGAGCCACCCAGGTGTCCCAAATCATGAACTTTTAATCACTTATGTTTTATACACACACACACACACACACACACACACACACACACGTTTTGGGGGTTTTTTTGTTTTTACTTGACAGAGAGAGGGAGATCACAAGTAGGCAGAGAGGCAGGCAGAGAGAGGGGGAAGCAGCTCTCCGCTGAGCAAGAGAGCCCGACGTGGGACTCAATCCCAGGATCCTGAGATCACAACCCGAGCCGAAGGCAGAGGCTTAACTCACTGCGCCACTCAGGCGCCCCAACACATACACACACGTTTTTGATGCATTTTAAAATTGTGAGAAACTAGAGGTCTGCTTAATAAAGACGTGAAAATTTTTGTTAAAGTGGTAAAACATCCTTCGAAGACAAGTTTTATGACCAAGGTGTTGGAAACAAATTTCTTGAATTTCATTATTTTTTAAATATACATGATATATACATATGTTTCAAAATGGTCTGTAACATACACACACACAAAATTAAAGGTGATATATATAAAGTACCTGTATACCACACAGTGATATTCAAATATAATTATATTGTATAAAGCAGTGATGAACTATCTTATTTTTTCCATACTTATGTAAATAAACCAGCCAAAATTGGATTTCTAAAACCATGTGTTTAAAAACTAATGTGTTGCTAATCATCAAAATAATAATTTCCAAAAGCAAGAGACACTTGCCATAATTATAGTATAATATTTAGAAGTTTTGGTCAAAGTACACTATTGATAAATCTATTAAATGCATTGATACCCTGGGGCACCTGGTGGCTCTGTTGGTTAAATGTCAGACTCTTGGTTTCAGCTCATATCATGATTTCAGGGTGATGAAATGGAGCCCTGTATCAGGCTCTGTGTTCAATGTGGAGTCTGAGTCATTTTCTTCCCCTCCACATCCCCCACACACAGCACACACTCTCTAAATAAATAAATAAAATAAATACTAAAAATGCATTGACACTAGGTAAGATGTTACACATGAAAATAAATAAATGAAGTTTCAGTATAAATCAGAAGAGTAGCATTGAGGATCTATTTGAATGCCACCCACTGGAAAGCAAAACATTAGGGCAGAATGAGCAAAAGACTATCAGTTGAATTCCTGTAATTAATTTTATTAATTTTTTATATCTCTAAGAAATTCCAGGTTTTAACAATTAGGAAAGTGGAGAACAGCCCACCTCACCCATAATTCAGAGACCGGGGAGATGAAGCCAGAACTGCTGGCCCCAGAGTCACATCAGCCAGGCTGTATCTGCTAGCAAAAAGAATGGTCCACGTGCGGCCACTTCTTTCTTCCCATAACTAGTTTCCAAACTCAAGTGTTGTGTAAGTGCATGTGACTGATGAAATACAAATCACACTTGGGGAATCCTAGTTACCAAACAGCTGATGTTTACCCTCCCAGGCTTTGTGTACAAGATGGCAGAGCAGAAGCAGACTGGGACAGGGAGAACCCGCCTAAACCCAGGAGCCACAGTTCACAGCCTTGGCTCTTCAGCAGGACCCACAGGCTTCTTCCTATACTTAATCTCTACAGCAATAGTTCCAGTATGTTCCAACTTAAAATATCGCAACCATAGGTCATAAAATAATTACATTCTCATACTCTTTCTAAAAGAAAAGATCCAACTTCCCTCAGTCACTGCATTTTTCTCTGAGTAATATTTATTCCCCTTTACTTCAGAGTCCCATCTGAATATCCTCTAACCTGTGGGTCTAATTAGAAAAGTTCTATAGCACAAAGCATATATATCTCAGTAGACTGAATCTATATTATACCACACCTCTCTTTTCTTCCTCTCTTCTCTCTCTCTCTCACACATACACACACACACACGCGCACGCACACACGCACACTCACATTGTACCTGAGAGAGAGAGAGAGCAAGAAATATAGGCAGCTATCACATTCTTATACACCTTGGTTTTGTTTTGTTTTGTTTTTTAATCCTTTCACAAGGTCATAGCTGGTACTTATAACTTCCTTCTTTCTGTTACAATGACATCTTTCTCCTTTCCTCAGGTATAAACTGGTTGAAGTTCTTTACTTGGTGAGATAAATAAACATTCATTCCTGAAAGATAGGAGCCTTGGTGGCCCTACCTACATTATTTTGTTGAAGCTTTTATTTATTAATTTTTAAAAGATTTTATTTATTTATTTGACAGAGAGAGACACAGCAAGAGAGGGAACAGGAGCAGTGGGAGTGGAAAAGGGAGAAGCAGACTCCCCGGTGAGCAAGGAGCCCGATGTGGGGCTTGATCCCAGGACCCTGGGACAATGACCTGAGCTGAAGGCAGATTCTTAACAACTGTGCACCTAACTTTTTTATTGGATATGACAGTTCTCCAGGTGCTGATCCCTAGGTTCCAGTCATACTTCTCTTGTCCCATTGTGAGGCAATGGTTTTACCCCCTTGAAAAATCAGGACTGACTACTAGTCAGTACAATGACACACCAACCACTACCCTCAATTTTTGCATGACTTGGGGGTCAGATATAATAGTAAAAGCTGTCACTTTCATTTCTATTACATGTTCTAAGACTCATAATTATGGGAGAAATTACTGATCTTGTCACTGTGTTTTCAAGAGGCCATACCGCTTTTCTAAAATATCAGCTACTTCTACATGATGAAGTTTGTAAGACTGGGTCAAACATTCCTGGGATAAGTCTATTGCCTCATCTTTTTCAATAAAAAATGAGTAGTACTGTCCATCCAATAGCAATTAATAGAGCTAATAGTAAATGCTGATGACAGTAAATGTTAACAGAACCAGACCAATCATTGACAGCAAATCTACTTAAAAAGTAAGTACCTATACTAGTAGAAGAAAATAACTGCTTTCTCCGTGGTAGAAAATGCCCAATATAATCAGTGTGTCCACTGGGTAACTAGCTCTTCTAGAAAAGCCTAAAATGTTATATTAGGACTCCATTTTTTTGTTTCTGATAGATGGGTTGCTAAGCAAAAATATCAGTCAGATTAGCCTTGCTAAGATAAAGGTTGTGTTTTTGAACTTATATATCATCTATATCTCTATCATCACAACCATTTTGATCATAAGTCCATTGAAAGAGGCTAACTGATCCTTATCATGGATCATTTCTTTATCTTATTATTGAGAGCCATGTCTACAGGTGAACACTTCGGTAATCATTCACAGGAAAAACAAATACACCGTACTTTAACAAAGGTTTTCTCCTTGTAACTCCTCTCATTAATTCTTCAAGCATTTTCTTTCCAATCCTCTGGCCATCTGGTCAGCTGATCAGGCTAATAAGGTAGAATTTTATCTCATGTCATATCTCCTTGCAGGCAGAGATGACCATTACATGAACCACTCAAATCTGTACAGTTGAAGCTCTCCCAACTGTCTTTTGGAGATAACCGTGAGAGTCACTATACTGCTCTCAAAAATATAAGCAGCTTGCAACACGTGAAGAAACATCTACAAATGGGCCAACTTGCCAAAGTGAACAAAGTTAGGACGAAGTTAGCATTATAGCAAAATACTTTCTCATGTAATTGATTGTTTCCAGGATTGACTTGAGTTCAGTATTGTGTAACCATGTCCCCTGATGATAGTGTTTATGAGCATGATTTATTCAGTTGGTGGATCAACACCCACACCGTTTATGATTCACATCTCTGACCACATGGCCATTAGAAGTGCCTATTTCAGGTTTTTAGTCTCTAATAAAAAGTTATTTGCCAAAGTAGAATACAGTCCTATGGTTTTGCTCCGAAATTACAAGGTACAATAATCTTCAGGACTGCCTCGAGTTTTATAAGATATTCCAATATGTCATAAACCCATTGAGCACCATATTCAATATATCAAGTTCTACATGCCAAGTAGTTGGTGAACTTCTTTTCCAACTTGAATCAGATAATCTTCCTTTATTCTCCAGTCTAGACCAATGCATAACCTTCTCTTGCTGTCCATCTTTGAGCAACTACAGATAATACACTTAGTCTGAACTTCATTTGGAAAATGTCAATAAATGCATGAGAGCACTATCAGCAAATATGATATACAATGCCTCCAAAACAAAAAGGGAAGGAAAAGAAGAGGAGGCAAGTTTACAGAGGAGAGAGAGGAAGAGGAGGAGTAGTGAGGACATGTACTAAGCTTTTGTCTTGTACAAAATGAAAAGTGAGAATTATGACAATGATTTTTACACACCTTAGAGGCTATTTTAAACATACTCAGGTCACGGTAACTCAGAAAATCCAGTAAGGTGAAAGATTCTTATTTTTTCATGGGGTTTATATCCTATCCTCTGACATAAGGTTTTCTAAATCTGCTACTTCCTGTCACCAGTTTCTGTCATCATAATGCCATTAGTGATGAGAGTTAGAAGCAGAAAAATGTTCCCCTTTAGCCCACAAGGCTGTCCTATAGCCTGTATAGTTCCAATAAAGAGAGCATATGTACTGGTTGCCTCCTTCTTAAAGGGTCTATGACAGTCTATATATCTCACACAATAGTTAATATTGAATGGAATGATAAGCACCAGAGAAATCTTGTGAAAATAGTTTTATGATTAGAAATTTGAAGAAAACATTTATGATCTAGTACTCTCTGCATGTCCCCTCTTCCACTGAGCTCTAGCATATAACCACCAACTTCATGCAGCAAAAGTGCAGCTCTTTCTGCCTGTGCATCCTGTCCCTGTGCTACTTGAACTAAGTTGCACTGGAAAACATCTCAGGAATTCTTTCTTTATTTTCACACTTAAGTATCCCACAATATTTTTGATGGCCCTGTACAAGGATTACACAGTAAATCTAAGAGCTCCAATGTGGCTTGGTAATTTTTCTTTATCCTCCGTCTTTGTTTCTTACCTATTCCTTTAGATGTCCTAAATAGTATGACCTTTTAGAATATGTCTTGTCTGAATGCTCAGGAGAAAACCTCTTGCCTGTGGCTACACTATGGAAAGGAACAAATTCCTGCTACCCATCTAGTACCTTGGCAATAATGATTTTGGGCTCAGAAAGTAGGCTTTCCCTGTTTTAGCCATTCTTTTAATACTTGTACTCTTTTCACATATGGGACAGCTGAGCATCTCATTAGAATAGCTACTGATCTCAAAGCCTCTGTGTAAGGTTTCCTCCTAAATAAATCATGAGCATTAACTCCAAAATACATCTGATAGGATGCTTCCAGAAAGGAAATAGTTGGAGCTATTAATGAAGTTTGAACCCTTGCCCAATGTGGGACCACTCCTTTGGGACTGGATCATGGCTAAAGCTCACAAGAAAGTTATCCAGATTAGATAAGGAGTTCCACACTTTCCTTTTTTTTTTTTTTTTTTTTTCAGGTCTCTCATGTGTCCTTACCCCCAGGCTGTTTGGTGTTCACAGCCCTGCTTTCAGATTGCAAGTATTTCTAGCTTAGATATATGAAACTTAATGCAATATAAAATAGCTGTCCCTTCTTGACAAAGGACAAGACCTCTACCCCATCCACTAAACTAGATCTAGAAGCTCACAATGGGTATTTTTATTGGTCACCAAATATATTGACTTTCTCAAAATAGAAAGAGGCAGCCCCAGTCTCTGTAGCATTTCAGTCCCTGGTACCCACTGTAGCCTAGAATGCAATGGGGGAAGGAAAGAGCAGTGGATATTCATTCTCAGGTGATATGAAGGTATCAGGGGGTCAACAAAGAGGGGCGTACCCACCACTCTGAACTCCAGGAACCTTCTGCAATATTCCTGATGGGATACTATTTGGAAGTCAAGGGAGATTTTGATAATGGACTCCTAGGTAGTTAATGTACTCCCCTCGTTTTGTGGGACTTGACTATGGGATCAGCTTCCTCAATTCCAAAGGATTGCCTCTTGGGCTATCTCCTAACACACTGGAGATGGTATGGATTTAAAGAAAAAAATGCCAAACTTAACCCCCAGTATACCCAACTCTCTCTTGAGCTCCCCCATTCTTAGATATCAAATGCATACTTTTCATTTCAATAAACTTTCCCTCTGTGCTACATGTGTGTCTTTAAATTCCTTCTCATAACAAGACCAAGAACCTTTGGTGACGGCTTTGGGGCTGGCTGGGTCGAGGCCCCAGGGCCCAGGGTCTCCACAGTTGACCTGGCAACATCTTTTTGACAACCAGAAAGGAACTAGGTAACAATGGGTTGAGCGACCCTCTTACCTGTGAGTCTCCAACTCTTGCCTTCCTTGTTAGAGGGTTACTTAGTCACTCTTCTCTTCTGGTCTATTGTCTTTCTAATCTACCTGAGAAAAAGCCTAAAAAGGATACCTCATATGCTTCCTTCCCAAGTCTGCTCCTTTTATAATACTCTTGACCTCAATATAAACTAGAGGATGAGAAAGTCTGACTGGAAAAATGGACCAAAATCCCATAAGGTCAGGCCTTTATGGCCCAAAACCCTGATGTGTCCATACCACTTTAGTGGGCCCTAAAACAGCCATCTCCTTACCTTCTACCTCTCCATTCACCCTCAGCTAATCTGCCTCAGATGCTTCTTCCACTAATCTCCCACCTCATCTGTATTCTGACATGTTCTCTATGTACCTCCCATCTAGTCTTTCTTGTAAACAGGTTGCTGCCAAGATCCTGTACACGCCTCTGTCTATTTTCTGAGTTACTTGCCTCCTCTTTGTTAGCTCCTTCTTTTGTGTATGAGATCTGAAATACATCTTGAAAGAATTGGATGAATGTTGCCTGACTCTTGTTGTATATGGGGATTCCCTCTCATTCATTTCTGGGTTAATGGCTATGATAACTGGAGACAATGGTCTGGTTAGTCTACCTCAGGACAGGGACTTAGGGAGTATTACCAAGCAGCTACTGAAACTCATTTTGTTTCAGGGAGGCTCCCTGTCTCCTCCAGCCAGACAAGGACTGCCTATTTTCACTTTCTGTTGATGAAAAAGAAAATATGTGTCTGTTCATCTGAGCTGCTGAGCTTTAGGACCATGAGTCCTCTCTCTTCTGTGCCCAATTTGATCTGCTTCTAGCTTTGCTGGCAACACCTCAGCTTTTTTGTTGTTGTTGTTTGTTATTATGTTATGTTAGTCACCATACAGTACATCATTAATTTTTGATGTAGTGCCACCACCGTCCCCTCCTCCTGTTTCTGCACCAACTTGGATGCAGCTTAAATGACAGGCTCCTATACCATCCTCTGTGCCTCCACATCATTGTCTCCTCCTCCCACCCCTGCTATCGAGGAGCAAAGAGCAGCCCTCTGTGGACTTAAACCACCCACTTCAGATTTCCCCACAGATGCTCCAAGTATAACTGACAATGGAGAACAAATTGACTGACTTTAAGTGGACCCAAGTACGACATATTTGGTATTTAAACTAATTTAAATTTGTTAGTTTAATTAAGATAGATATTTAGAGTTATGAGGGTTAAATATAAAACTTTTATTCTGCCAAGGCTTACTAAAGGTCAAATAAACTCGTGTTATCTCTGCTGCAATTTGTCAACAAAAAGAGGCCTTTAAATTGATGGTTTATTTTCATCTGTCTCATAAGAGTTTTCCTGAATGATTGTTTAAAAAAAAAAAAGTAGCTTAAATAAAAAGATTTATAGATAAAAATGTTAAATGCCTTTCAAAGTTTTGGTGACCTGAAACTATGAAGTTTTGCTAAGTTAAAGGACATTAGATTAGATTGAATTGACTAGATACCTAAGTCTTTTCCAAATAAGAGAAAATACTAAAGCATTGATTACTGGGCATAAGTTTATGCTTTGGACTTCTTGCAGAGAGACTGAGGATACTTGGGTCAGTTGGTAAATATGCATTATGCTTTACTGAAAGATTGTACTATGGGAAAAGATGTTTGTTAGAAATTATGAAATGTATTCATGAATTTCAAATCTGAAGAATTCTGGTGTAAGAGTTCACAATTGGTTGCTACTTAATTTTCACTGGAGACTAAGGTTTCTAACAGTTAAAATTCTGCTAAATGTAATTAAGACTGAGGAAAAATGGAAACAATTCTATGAAGGAAAGTAAGAGATATATGAGAAAGATATAAGGAACGGGAATACATTTTGTTGAGGGAAAAATAAAGCAATTTTGTCCTAAAATGAGACTAGTTATTTAGAGAAAAGGCTAAGGACAAAATCTGAATTAAAAAAAAAAAAAAGTAATAGAGGGTCTGTGAAAGGAAACTTTGGAAAAGAATTTTAAAGGTGGCCAGGTCTAAGATTAAAGTGGATGGATTTTAAAAGTATACCAGTATTAAGACTGAGATTCTGCTTTACTCTCTGCTAAAAAGACAAAGTTTTCTTGGATTGTTGGTCTGCTCTTGATAAGAAAATTATCAAAGTTTTTTTTTTCCTTTATCTGCCCAGAACACCAAAGCTTATATGTTTTGTCTTTATAGGGTCTTTGATTACTTAAAAATGTTAACACTCAGTGTTAAAGGAGCTAAATTTTGCTAGCCACTACATAACTTCCTATAGAATCCTTTATTGCCACTTTGGTTAAATATAAATATTAAACATATAATGACCTTTAATCCTATTTGGATACATCCTTTAAAACTTTCTAAGACTTTTAACAAACCTCCAGAGAATTAAATGGTAAATGAAGAATTTTTTACCAACTAGGTTAATTAGTTTATTTGATGTTACATTATTGTAAAGTACTGTCAAACCAATAATAAGCCTTAATGCTATATTATATAGGTAAAGTCTATAACTATTCTAAAAATACATGAAATCCCTAAAGTTTTAATATGTTTTGATATAAAGGCATCACTTGACATTCTAATTATTAAAATGTTATGTGTCAAAAAAATTCTATGTGTCACAGGAATAACTCAATTTCTTTGTCAGCTACATTATAATGGACTCTTAGATCTTTAACTATGCCCATATTTGAAGGGGTTTTTTGTCATTTACAGTTATTGCTCTGGTGCTCTTACAAAATGTTTTGTCTTCAAGGAGATTCATGAAAAGGACTTCTGACAAATACAGGATTTTGATATCTTTTAAATCATAAAACTGAGCTGGGTAAGAATTTCCAGAACTAAAAATCTGCTTTCAAACTGAACAAGAATTAGTAACACGGGACTAAATGAATTAGAGGATATGATTATAGATTTTATGACTCCCTAATGTTTGTTCTTCCAGATTAAGGAAATCTTCTCTTAAATTATCTATGATACAGAGAAAAATGATAACATATTCCTCAGTGAACAAACTGAGGAATTTAACCTTTCTCCCTACCTGAATCCTCTGAAATTCAGAAACTCTCAGTGAGTTTTCTTTCTTCTATGGCAATTATAATTATTTGCATAAGTTCAAAGAGAATTTGTTCATATAAAAGGACACCATTGGAAACATTGATTATATTACCAAGGATTTGACTGGAATGTCGTATTTAAGAGAGACACACATAAACTCAAAGATGACCAGACAGATTTAAGGAATTAAGGTTGAATTTATGGAGTCAATGGAGCCCCTTGGGAATGTTGGTCTGATACATTGCCTACAGGGTTCCCAGCAGCCTTACCAGATGAGTAAAGAATGTCTCTTCCTGGAAGGTGCAGGAACCTTAAGATATTTGGGGGACCTTAAGAAGAGGAATACACCCAAATCTACAGATATTTCAGGCAAGCTGATGACAAGTATTTGGCTTGGCTCTTCCCTTGAGAAACCATTAGAAGTTCAATCTAGAGATACCTTATAAAAAGTTTCAGCAAAGATTTTAAAAGATCCATATGATCAGTCACTTTACTTGCTCAGCTTATATAAATAATTAGACCATGTTTGTTAAAACTGGACTTGTTTTTACAAAGGAATTAGTCTTGATTTAGCTACCTCTGGAAATAAGGGTGAATTTAGATAGAAAAGTTGTCTCAAGAACATATTATTGGGGAACCTGGGTGGCTCAGTGGGTTAAGCCTCTGCCTTCAGCTCAGGTCATGATCTCAGGGTCCTGGGATCAAGCCCCTCATTGGGCTCCCTGCTCAGCGGGGAGCCTGCTTCCTTCTTTCTCTCTCTCTCTCTGCCTGCCTCTCTGCCTACTTGTGATCTCTGTCTGTCAAATAAATCAATAAAATCTTTAAAAAGAAAAAAAAAGGACATATTCTTATTTGGATGCTAGATTCTTGCTTTGATTGTCTTTAAATGTTTGCTGTCTGCTAAGCTAGAGAGCTTGGGGTAAACATCAGAGAAATTGTCATAATAGCTCATATACAATCTTTATTTGTTACTCTATGGAGATAAAAAAAGGGGGGGCATGGACATATGATTATTTAAACAACTGGACAGTGGGATGGACTCCTAACAACTGTGTAACTCAGACGACACCTTTATGAATTCTATGTGGCTGGGGTAACAAAAATCAGATCTTAAAAGCTAGAGCATTCCTGGTGCGCCTGGGAAGCTTAGTCAAAACAGCTGACTTTGGCTCAAGTCATGTTCTCAGGGCCCTGGGATAGAACCCCGTACTGGGGCTTCATGCTCAGTGGGGAGTCTGCTTGTCCCTCTCTCTCTCTCTCTTCCTTACCCCTCCTTCTCACTCTCAAATGAATACATAAAATCTTAAAAAATATTTTTTAAAAAAGTTAGAGTATACCCCACTCCAGGGGTTAACTAGGAACTTGCAGAATAATGGATGGCCCCACCTTCCTTATAATTGGATTAGAGAATACACAGGGGGATGCCTTTATGACTCTGCTAATATATCCAAAGTTTTAGCAGACACACATACCCAAATTAAGGCTTTAAATGACTCTCAAAATAGTATTATATTATTAAACACTGAAATAACTACAGGTTGTAAAGCAGTTCTACAAAGCAGAATGGCTTTGGATGTCTTACAGCAGCACAAGGAGAAACAAGTGCCATTATTAAAGCTGAATGTTGTGTCTACATTCCAGATTATGACAAAAATATAATGAGATTAATGACTAATCTAAATAATCAAATTGGGGCTCTTAAAGACTTGGCATTATTACTTAATGATTGGTCACATTCCTGGTCAGAAGGTGGGCTACTATGGTCTACCTTAAAGGGTCTTCTTATCACATTTTTATGATGACATTAATTCTAATGTGTTGTATCTTTTGCTTTGTTCTTTCTTATTGTGGAGATACCTTCAAGCAGTTGGTGACTCCTTCACCCCACCGACAGATGATCCTTACTACATGAAACAGTCCTTCCTTGATATCCTCGCTGGACTCTACAGCAATAGCCTTCCATAATAGTTACCTGTAGGGACAAATAATGACCAATTGTGGTCCATGAATATAGACATCTCTACAACCCTCATCAGGTCAAAGAAGTTAAAGAAAATGAGCCCTTCACTCTTCTTTTAACTTAAAGATTTAAGGACTGAAAATCAGTCAGGGGGGAAATGATGAGGGAAAGAAGCAGAAAAGTGTTCATCTTTAGCCTGCAAGGTTACCTATATCCTGCATAGCTCTAATAAAGATTAAATATCTACTTAGTTGCTGTATTCTTAAAGGGTCTTATGACTGCCTATACATCTCACTAACAGTTAACACCAAACTGAATGATAGGCACCAGAGAAATCTTATGAATCCTTACTACATGATACAGTCCTTATGAAAAGTTTTATGAGTAGAAATTTGAAGAAAACATTTATGATCTAATACTCCCTGCATACCCTCCCCTACTTGAGCACTAAGCATATAACATGTAGCAAAAGTATAGCTCTTTCTGCCCACAGATCCCATCTCCATGCTACTTAAATAAAGTTACTAAATTGCACCATAAAACCTTTCAAGAATTCTTGACACCACACTCAATCTGCCTGCATATTAGTGCTGAGGACCAGTGGTAAAATTCTGTGAGATAATACAGACCCGTGAAGACCAAAATAGGGGAATCAAGCCAAAGATTTGAAGCAAGATAATGAGTATGTATTTCTGCCCCTGTCAGATAAAACAAACAGCTTTTAAGATTTTGGGGGGAGTTTGTTATAGAAAAAAAAAATTTTTTTAAACTTGTTGCCAGGGCGCCTGGGTGGCTCAGTGGGTTAAGCCTGCCTTCGGCTCGGGTCATGATCTCAGGGTCCTGGGATCGAGTCCCACATGGGGCTCTCTGCTCGGCGGGGAGCCTGCTTCCCTCTCTCTCTCTCTCTGTGCCTGCCTCTCCATCTACTTGTGATTTCTCTCTGTCAAATAAATAAATAAATAAAATCTTAAAAAAAAAAAAAACCTTATTGCAACATGCCAGATAACAATACAAAGAGCACATATGCAACCATACTAAGCAATGAATTCTGCACCCGATTAAACTTACAGTAAGTTATTTTCAATTTCCATGTTCTATTTTGGGCAAACAGGCAAGAAATATGTGTATGCAATAGGAATCATCAACCTTATATTTTCCAAGTTTCTGAGGGTGACATTAATATCTAACCTTCCCCAAGAGATATATTATTGAATTTGGTTTAAATTTATTTTCCAAGTATTAATTCTGGGGCTTTACCTTCCCTATTTTAATAGCCTATCCTCAGGCATCTGGAAGTCAAATAATGAATCTACCAATTTCAGATGAAAGTATATCACACTCTGGAGCTAGAGAAATAAACAAAAAATGGTTTCATGGAAACATACTCACTTAAAAATCATTTTTACTCAAAATTTATCACCTAACTCCCAAAACAATGTGTACTATATTGATTTCCATTAGCCCTCTAAATCACTAAGAACATGTTAACTGAAGTCAGTTTTAACTATCTTTCAAAAAAAATTCTACATATTTCTCTTTTCCAAGTGCACAATCCTTTGAGGAAGATTTATGGTGTTTCCTCAGGGTCCTCCTATGGGGCTTCCCAAAGGACTTGGGATTCAGAGCTTGACTGAAGTCTGGGATTTGGTGAAAGGCAAAAACTTCACCATTGTGACCCAGATTCACAGGATGTAGAGTTCATGCTACAGATTAAAAGGGACCTCAGAAGATAGCCTAACTCTTTAATTCCCAGGGGATGCTCCATGATGTGTCCACCTCTCCAGTTCCTACTTCAGTCATGCTGCACTGAATGGCAACTACTCTCCATCTTTCCTAGGGCAATGAAACACTATTGCTGGCTTCTTCCTTAACAATATCTTAACATCAGGGGAGGAGTCAAGATGGCGGAGAATTAGCAGGTTGAGACTAACTACATCAGGTAGCAGGAGATCAGCTAGATAGCCTATCAAACCATTGCAAACACCTACAAATCCAACAGGAAATCAAAGAGAAGAAGAGCAACAATTTGAGAAACAAAAAATCAACCACTTTCTGAAAGGAAGGGCCAGTGGAAAAGTGAACCCAAAGCCATGGGAAGATAGACTGTGGGGGGGAGGGGCCAGCTCCCAGCAAGTGGCAGAGCAACAGAGCACTAAATCAGGACTTTTAAAAGTCTGCTGCACTGAGGGACATTGCTCCAGAGGCTAAACTCGGGTGAAGCCCACACAGGGTCAGCATGGCCCCAAGTCCCGTGGGGTCACAGAAGGATTGGGGGTGTCTGAGTGTCACAAAGCTTGCAGGTATTAGAGCAGGGAAGCTGGCTACAAAGACAAATCTGAGGAGTGAGCTCTCAGCTCTGGGTTACCTTGAACTGGTCACAGGATGCATGAGCTTGGAGCACTGATGGAGACCACAGAGACGGGAGTGATTGAGCACTTTTCTCCAAGCACTGCCAGAGGCCAGGGAGACAGGGGTGATTGAGCACTTTTCTTTGAGGGCGCACTGAGAAGCGGGGCCCCAAGATCTTGGCTCCTCTGGGCCAGAGACTGGGAAGCCACCATTTTCATTCCCGTCCTCCGGAACTCTATGGAAAGTGTTCAGGGAACAAAAGCTCCTAAAAGCAAACCCAAGTGGATTACTTAGCCTGGCCCCGGTAAGGGTGGGGCAGTTCCACCTGGGGCAAAGACACTTGAGAATCTCTACAACAGGCTCCTCCCCCAGAAGATCAACAAGAAATCCAGCCAAGACCAAATTCAATTACCAAGGAGAACAGCATAATTCCAGAGGAGGAGAAAGCAAAGCATGGAATTCATGGCTTTCTCCCCATGATTCTTTAGTCTTGCCGTTAATTATTCTTCTGCTAATTTCTTTAACTTTTACCCTTTCCTCTTTTAATGTTTTTTTAACTAGTTTATCTTAACAATACCTTTCAAAATAAAATCTTGTTTGAACCTTCATTATTATAGTCATATTTTATCCTTCATTGTATCTAACTTTTTCGTATACACATAGGGTTTTTTTCTTCTAAAAAATCTGGGATACAACTTCTCCTTATAGATTAGAATTAAAATTTTTTTTCTCATTATATAGGCATATTCCATCCCTTCATTGTGTCTTATATATGTCTTTCATTCTTTAAAATTTTGGGAGATAGTTTCTTTTAAGAGACCAAAATACTCCCAAAATTAAGTGGGTGACCCTGTTCTAGTCACCAATCTAATATATATATATTTTTCTTTTTTAATATTTTTTATTTATTTTTTTCTTTTTTTAACTTTTTTTTTCCCTGAACTTCTTTTTATCCCCTTTCTCCCTCCCACGATTTGGGGTCTCATCTGATTTGGTTAAAGCACATTTTTCTGGGATCTTTGCCACCCCTTTAGTATTTTACTTGCTCCTTCATATACTCTTATCTGGACAAAATGACAAGGCAGAAAAACTCACCACAAAAAAAAGGAATAAGAGGCAGTACCGAAGACTCGGGACCTAAACAATATGGACATTGGTAATATGTCAGATCTAGAGTTCAGAATGACGATTCTCAAGGTTCTAGCCAGGCTCAAAAAAGGCATAGAAGATATTAGAGAAACCCTCTCTTGAGAGATAAAAGCCCTTTCTGGAGAAATAAAAGAACTAATATCTAACCAAGTTGAAATAAAAAAAGCTATTAATGAGGTGCAATAAAAAATGGAGGCTCTTACTGCTAGGATAAATGAGACAGAAGAAAGAATTAGTGATATAAGAGACCAAATGACAGAGAATAAAGAACCTGAGCAAAAGAGAGACAAACAACTACTGGACCACGAGGGGAGAATTTGAGAGATAAGTGATACCATAAGATGAAACAACAAATGATTTTGGAAAAATCGGATAGCCACATGCAGAAAAATGAAACTGGACCATTTCCTTACACCACACACAAAAATGGATGAAGGACCTCAGTGTGCGAAAGGAATCCATCAAAATCCTTGAGGAGAACACAGGCAGCAACCTCTTCAACCTAAGCCGCAGCAACATCTTCCTAGGAACATCACCAAAGGCAAGGGAAGCAAGGGAAAAAATGAACTATTGTGATTTCATCAAGATCAAAAGCTTTTGCACAGCAAAGGAAACAGTTAACAAAACCAAAAGACAACTGACAGAATGGGAGAAAATATTTGCAAACGACATATCAGATAAAGGGCTAGTGTCCAAAATCTAAAAGGGCTCAGCAAACTCAACACCCAAAGAACAAATAATCCAATCAAGAAATGGGCAGAGGACATGAACAGACATTTCTGCAAAGAAGACATCCAGATGCCCACAGACACATGAAAAAATGTTCCACGTCTCTCAGCATCAGGGAAATACAAATCAAAACCACAATGAGATATCACTTCACACCCTCAGAATGGCTAAAATTAACAAGTCAGGAAATGACAGATGCTGGTGAGGATGTGGAGAACAGGGAACCCTCCTACACCGTTGGTAGGAATGCAAGCTTGTGCAACCACTCTGGAAAACAGCAGGGAGATTCCTTAAAAATCTGAAAATAGAGCTACCCTATGACCCAGAAATTGCAATACTGTGTATTTACCCTAAAGATACAAACGTAGTGATCTGAAGGGTCACGTGCACACGAATGTTTATAGCAGCAATATCAACAATAACCAAACTATGGAAAGAACCTAGATGTCCATCAACAGGTGAATGAATAAAGAAGAAGTGGTATATATATACAATGGAATACTATGCAGCCATCAGAAGAAATGAAATCTTGCTATTTGCAACAACATGGATGGAACGAGAGGGTATTATGCTTAATAAAATAAGTCAATCAGAGAAAGACAACTATCATATGATCTCCCTGACATGAGGAAGGGGAGATGCAACGTGGGGGGTTGTGGGTGGTAGGGAAGGGAAAAATGAAACAAGATGGGATTCCGAGGGAGACAAACCACAAAAGACTCTTAATCTCACAAAACAAACTGAGAGTTGCTGGGGAGAGTGGGGTCAGGAGAGGGTGGTGTGGTTATGGACATTGGGGAGGGCATGTGTTATGGTGAGTGCTGTGAAATGTGTAAACCTGGCAATTCACAGACCTGTACCCCTGGGGATAAAAATACATTATATGTTTATAAAAAAAAATTAAAAATTAATAAAAAAGCAAAAAAAAAGAAAGAAAAAACAAACAAATATTAAAAAAATATATCTTAACATCTACACTAAAATTAGGGTCCCATTTCAAAAGTGGTATTTGCAGGGTGCCTGGGTGGCTCAGTTCATTAAGCAACTGCCATCAGCTCAGGTCATGATCCCAGAGTCCCAGGATCGAGTCCCACAACGGGCTCCCAGCTCCATGGGGAGTCTGCTTCTCCCTCTGACCTTCTCCTCTCTCATGCTCTTTCTCTCTCTCTCTCTCTCTCAAATGAAAAAATTAAATGTTTTTTAAAAAGTGGTATATGTAATTTTCACAGCCCGTGACAGCCAACTTTTAGGATGCAAATACCTCTCTTCACCATTCATTCTCAATGCTTTGGTGAAAGCGGTCTTTCTTAGCTTAGAAAGCTCTTCTCTTAGAACTCCCTTGGAAGAAGAATTTAGGAAGTGTTGTGCAAGCAACTCTTGATGAATCTACTATACCACCCCTTTCCACCTAATCCACAGACTCCTTTAGCATCCATGTCCTCTAATAGTGGCTAACACAATGGGGAGCAAGTCTGTTTCTGGTACAATTAGAGATACCCAGGGATACTCTGGAGTTCAAAGCCCTTACAATTAACAAATCTTTTTAATTTGAAGCATCCAACTGTTTGCTAATCAACGTCTTAATCTTTATTTAACAGACCTGCCAATGCTATGAATTTAATTTACTTGGTGTTTAAGGAATCAACAAAATCATGCATCTGCTTTTAGATACCTGAGCCACAGGGCTTCAAAAAACATACTTTAAAAGAAGTCATAAGAATTGCTTCATTCTCTGGCATATCCTGAATCAAGTTAACTCTAAGTCTGTTGCTTTCTTTCTCAAATATTCCAGTATATTGAGAAACATACACTTTATCCCTGGAATATTTACTGTTCTATGACAGCTGCAACATGGTCTGCTAAGTCATATGTTGGTTACTTTGTTTCAAATGACCACAATAATTGGGTCAGTAACCCTTCCCACAGCATACACGAGACTACCAATGCCCCCCTTCTAATGGTAACTAGGTTGGAACACAACTATGCCAGGCAATAAGCCATGATTTTCCAGGTGCAAAATATTGAAGATCCATAGGTTATAATGAACTCTGGCTCAAAAACTATGGAGTGGTTCTCAGCTGTAGATGACAAAAGGTTGTCAACTGTTTTAAGGAGAATGAGCTACTTATAAAGCTGTTGAAAGAACTTGAAGAGCATACCCCAACCTCTGCATCTAGCAAGGACTCCTACAGTAACAACTGAACCATGCTTATAAGAACATGATTTTTCCTTAAAATCAGGGATCTGAATATGATCAAGATACTGTCAAAGGACTGAGCACCAGGAATAGGACAGATGTGCTGACAGGGTCAGAAAGTTACTGTCAGAACCATGAGCTCTAGTTTACTGCAAGATCTGAACTAGCAAAATGGACTTAAATTTTCACTGGAATTTTCATTGCAAGCTTGGAACACACTGTTTTTTAATTTTGCTAGTTCCTACATTAAAGGAAAATATACTGGAAGGATGTTGTACAACAACTTCAGCAAGCCATTCTACTGAACCTACCATGATCACTAGCAATCTAACGTTCAGCTGAGGACATTACCCTGCCATTAAAATAGAAGTGCTAAGAATTGGATGCTGGTAAGCACTATGGATGAGTTTCAAAATCTATTCAAGTCAGGATGCTTCTGTATACTAATACTTTAATCCTAAGCAGATCCCTTCCCCTCTCTGACCCATTGTCCTACTTTTTGTATATAATATTAATGCTTTAGGAAACACAACTTTAAAAGTTTCTGATATGTGTTTTAACATATTCTAGCATTTGGGGAACATCTGCTAAAAAGAAGAATGCTGGGATTTAGAGGTTCTCTATTCTGTACAACAGATTTGTTTTAGCTTGTGGAGAAAGATTAGAGAGTATGTGTGTATTAGTAAGGAAATGTTAAATTTATTAAAATTCAGTAAGAGTAGAATAAACATTAGACTACAAATTTATAAAAAGCTACAAGGAAGAAAAATACGAATAAGAAAGTATTATTGTGCCTCAGAAAATGAAGCAGCTGCCTGTAGCTAAAGGGAAAAAAATGTATCCAGACACAAGGGACAAGCTTTATGAAATACCTTAACTTCAAATACAAAGATCTTGTGCCAAAATACATATTTAGGAACATGGTAATGAAAATATTGTAGGAAATGCTGTGAAAGACTTTGGGTGTTGCAACAAACTATATCCCCATTTCTTTTCATTTTCTAATCTCCATCTCATACTTTGTCTGCAAAAAAATTTTATAGTGATGATCATGTAACATTTTATTTCTGAGAGGAAAAAAAAGTGGAAAAAAAGGAACAAAGCAAGCGGTCAGAATCACATGCTCTCAATTCACAGAAAATACCAGAGCTGATATGTCATTAATAAAATGGTCCTCACCTTAGAGTATTTTTATTCTTCTTAGAAAAAAAAAAATGCTGGGGGGAGGATAGAGAAAGGAAGAATATTGGAAATGGGGGAGCAGGAGAGGGGCAGTGAAGAGGAAGTTGGGGAGAACAAGAGCAGAAAGCAATGGGAAACAGGAAAAAGGACAGAAGGAAATAAAAACAGGAGAGGAGAGGAAAGAGGAGAAAAGTGAAAGATGGAGAGAAAGAAACAGTGAAAGGTAAGGAGGCTAGAGAAGAAGAAACACCGATGGCAATGTTATGCCTCAATAATGGGTCCGTGATTAAAGGAGCGAGACTGATACAAAGTGAAGGTCAAGCAAAGCTTTATTTCGCGCCAAGCATCAAGAATCTAACTGAACGTTCAGGGCCACGCCTCTTACAAGAGAGGGCGACCCTTTTCTGTTTCACAGACTAGCTTTTAAGGGCCAAGGCCATGCGGTCGGGCCTGGCCCCGCACAGGTGGCCAATGAGATTGTAACACACACAGGAACCTCCACAGTGATTCTAGGTGACCAACTGAGCTACAATTTACCCTAGTAGACATTTGAACCAGCCTATTACACCTTGATTGGGATTGGCGCCCAAAAGGCGGGGCCCATACTCCTTGGTAACCAGGGAGACAGTATGCATCCCCCCACTGATCGGATTGGATGTCTCCACCTGGCCAGACCCACCTTTGTATCTGAACTTTGTTACCTGAAGCTGGTTTATCCCCTGGGGGAAGGGGAGCAGGGACAGTTTCTAAATAGGTCCTTATAGGCAACAATGCCACCATCCCCTGGTACTATGAACTGAATGAATTTTCACAATCAGCCTATTCCTCCTCCTGCCAGTACATTTCCCCCAGATACAATGAAAAGGCTACCTCGGCTTCCTAAACTCAATAGTCTCTGAAAGAGTTTCAGTGACAATTAAAGTATGCACACATTTGGGAAGACTGCAAATATGGGGTGTGTTATGAGAAAGAGACAAAGAGAAAGACTGAAATTAGTAATACCAAAATATATCAAATAAATCTTAAACTTTGAACTATCTTTTGTTATCTGTAACCAAATGCTACCAGATGCTAAAGCTGAAAAAAATGACCCTCTCTATAACTTATAGAATCATTCATCAATATTAATCAAGGCATTAGTCATGCCTTTCAAAGGGTCAAATTTACCATTGGATTCCCAGAACAGAGATAATACATTGGCTAAAGTCAGAATAAACCAACCTTTACTCACTATAACTAGTATAACAAGACCTTCCAGAAATTTCAATGCATGTGACCATAAGAGGTAGAAAGAAAACAAAAACAAAAACAATCTGATTAGCTGGACCGAACTTCAAGGAAGTATTATGAAAATCAGGATTAAAAAGGAATTCGATCCTGTCACTCTGCATGAAATCTTTCAATTTTTTAGTTCTCCCTTTGACAAAATATCTTTTCAAAAGACTCCCTGCCTCGCACAAGCCGTATCATTTCATTCTTCTTATGCAAATAAAAATATTCCAACTTGCAACAGAAATGAGAATGCTAACTTTTAATATATTTTTATATATAATTGTCCTGACAGGCTATTATTCTAAGGTATTTGCTAGTTTTTTTTCTTTTTCTGTTTTTCCAGCTCTGTGAACTGAATAAGATTAAGAATCATGAATCAACAGTCTTGTTTTATTAATCAGAGAATTGGCTGTCAATCATGTGGTAGATTTGGGCTTTATCTAATCTTTGTCATTCAAGTCTGGAATGTATAATTTACATAAAGAAAGCCAATGATTACTATGACTACTTTAAATGACAACTTATTTTGTTTGAGTTCTCTGTCAAGATGAAAAGGTCTAAAATTGAGTGCTCATCTCAGCAGTTAAAACTAAAAGGATCTGTAACTTCATAATCTTTTCCTTTTATACGTAAGACTGGAAAAACAGTTGAAGATTGAGACTACTTGATATACAATTTTTTGACATTTTCTCCTGTGAAACAGTAATATACATTTCTGACAACAGGTCACATTCTTTTTTCTTTTAGATGTGTTCTAAAATAGGAGATAGTTTATTTTGCTCTCGCATTAAGTGCAGGTTCACAGGAAATTCATCTAAGGTTTATATGTACATGGATCCATGCTATTTCTAGTTCACTGACCCATCATTCTTGGCATATATCTCTTATCTTCAAGGTTTAGGAAGCACCTCCAATGGAAGATAGAAGGATAAAGGGGGAAAAAAGAACAAAAGGGGTAGGTATGCTCTTTCTTTTTAAAGAAATTCTTCTGGAAGCTTCCATAAGACGCTTCAAATTAAAATTCATTGGCCAAAATTCTGCTATATATCAACATTCAGTTGAAAAGGAATGAGAGAAATGTTATTACTCTGGGTAGTGGTATGCTAACACCTAGTCCCAAATCAGCAACTATGTCACATTGTAAAAGGAATGGTAAATATTAAAAGACAGCTGTAATTTTTTTGTCGTATTTTCTCTCATTTTCTTTTCCTCCTAGATTAACATAGGAGTGCCTGGAAGCTCAGTCAGTTGAACATCTGACCCTTAATCTCAGCTCAGATCTTAGTCTCAAGATCTTGAGTTCAAGCCCCACATTGGGCTCTAAATTGCATGTGGAGCCTGCTTTATTTTTTTAATTTTATTTTATTTTATTTTTTAATTTTTTATTTTTTATAAACATATATTTTTATCCCCAGGGGTACAGGTCTGTGAATTACCAGGTTTACACACTTCACAGCACTCACCAAAGCACATACTCTCCCCAATGTCCATAATCCCACCCCCTTCTCCCAAACCCCCTCCCCCCAGCAACCCTCAGTTTGTTTTGTGAGATTAAGAGTCACTTATGGGGGGCGCCTGGGTGGCTCAGTGGGTTAAGCCGCTGCCTTCGGTTCAGGTCATGATCTCAGGGTCCTGGGATCAAGTCCCGCATCAGGCTCTCTGCTCAGCAGGGAGCCTGCTTCCTCCTCTCTCTCTCTGCCTGCCTCTCTGCCTACTTGTGATCTCTGTCTGTCAAATAAATAAATAAAATCTTTAAAAAAAAAAAAAAAAGAGTCACTTATGGTTTGTCTCTCTCCCAATCCCATCTTGTTTCATTTATTCTTCTCCTACCCACTTAAGCCCCCATGTTGCATCACCACTTCCTCATATCAGGGAGATCATATGATAGTTGTCTTTCTCTGCTTGACTTATTTCGCTAAGCATGATACGCTCTAGTTCCATCCATGTTGTCGCAAATGGCAAGATTTCATTTCTTTTGATGGCTGCATAGTATTCCATTGTGTATATATACCACATCTTCTTGATCCATTCATCTGTTGATGGACATCTAGGTTCTTTCCATAGTTTGGCTATTGTGGACATTGCTGCTATAAACATTCGGGTGCATGTGTCCCTTTGGATCACTACATTTGTATCTTTAGGGTAAATACCCAATAGTGCAATTGCTGGGTCATAGGGCAGTTCTATTTTCAACATTTTGAGGAACCTCCATGCTGTTTTCCAGAGTGGCTGCACCAGCTTGCATTCCCACCAACAGTGTAGGAGGGTTCCCCTTTCTCCGCATCCTCGCCAGCATCTGTCATTTCCTGACTTGTTAATTTTAGCCATTCTGATTGGTGTGAGGTGATATCTCATTGTGGTTTTGATTTGTATTTCCCTGATGCCGAGTGATATGGAGCACATTTTCATGTGTCTGTTGGCCATCTGGATGTCTTCTTTGCAGAAACGTCTGTTCATGTCCTCTGCCCATTTCTTGATTGGATTATTTGTTCTTTGGGTGTTGAGTTTGCTAAGTTCTTTATAGATTCTGGACACTAGTCCTTTATCTGATATGTCGTTTGCAAATATCTTCTCCCATTCTGTCAGTTGTCTTTTGATTTTGTTACACCACACACAAAAATAGACTCAAAATGGATGAAGGACCTCAATGTGCGAAAGGAATCCATCAAAATCCTTGAGGAGAACACGGGCAGCAACCTCTTCGACCTCTGCCGCAGCAACATCTTCCTAGGAACAACGCAAAAGGCAAGGGAAGCAAGGGAAAACATGAACTATTGGGATTTCATCAAGATCAAAAGCTTTTGCACAGCAAAGGAAACAGTTAACAAAATCAAAAGACAACTGACAGAATGGAGCCTGCTTTAAAAAGAAGAAACGGAAAGGGAAAGTAAGAAAGAAAGAAATAGATTAACATAGTTTTTCTTTTTTTTTTAAGATTTTATTCATTTGGGGGGGAGGGAAGGGGCAGGGAATGAGTGGGGAAATGGAAAGACTCTCAAGCAGAGTCTGTGCCAAATGCAGAGCCAGCAGAGCCAGACCGGGAGATCAATCTCAGGACCCTGAGATCATGACCTGAACCAAAACCAAGGGTCAAAGACCCAACTGAGTCACCCTATGTTAACAGCTTTCACTTCACCTTTTCCTACATTTGACCTTTATTTATCTAAATCTAGATTTTCTGTGAAGAGGAGAAAACAGGAAAGCCCTGGCCATTTTATGAAATTCTTCAATATTAGTATTATGTGACAGAATTTTAAAATGATTTTGCTTGTAAGATTTCTCATTATGTACTTACATTTTTACACATGTATATTTGACTAGTCATAGGAATGAGACCAACTCCAACTCTGGCAAAGTGACTAATAATATGCTGTCTTTCAATATGTAATCTTAACATGTAATCTTAAGTATTACAATACAATTGATTATCAAAGCACTTCCGCAACATGAGGCATTATTTGGTAGACTGCATTGCTCAAAACACTTTCTTCCTATCTTGGTAAAAGATTATCACTTCTCTGTTGTACAAACTTCAAGATTGATTGTGTGACTTGCTTTCATGAAAAAATGTGAGTGGAAGTAACATGTGTCACTTCTGAGCAAAAACCTTTGGAATCAGCACACAATACACCATGTTCTCTTTAATTCTGTGTGACTACCAGTATTGTCCAGATATAGGTGACCCTGTGTGTATGGGGCCTGGCAAAGATAATGATGAGCAGTATTTCATTTGACCTGGGAGATTAAGGGCCAATTGTGTTCACGTACCATAATCTTGCCTATCCTCACTTAAAAAAATCATTATGTCTAAATTTGTGGTTTATTAAGTTATTTTATCTCTTCTACTAGACACTAAGCAATATGAGTGAAAATGACATTTTTCCTGGAAAGAAGTGGATAAGTGGTAAATGTTTGTTGAATAAATGGTTAAGATGAGATACGACACCATTTGCATGAGATAAGCCTGACAAGAACCAACTACTATTAATTCAGATGAAATATAAAGGATATTGAGGCAATTTCTAGCATTGGCTGAATTTCCAAAGATTCTGAAAGCTTTCCAAAGCTTTTCAGAATAAGACTTTAAAAAGATCATCACTTGGACAAATCAAGTATCATTTTCTCCAACCATTTCATCATCTATAAATGTTCAGGCTCAGATCAAAGTAGATGATAATTCTGCCATGCTGTAGCAATAGAAAATTCACGTTTAGAATGCATTTGGAATTTTCAAATACTGAGGAACATTATCAGCTAGATAGAACTGTGATCAAATTTAGCATTAAAAGCTCATATGGGTAAACTCTGTATTGTTTTGGTTATGGAATCATTTCCCGTAAAGGCATCTACAAAGTAGGATTTATTCTCAACCTCCTGATATTCTACACCCAATCTCTCAATATGCAGTTAAAAAGTCCTCTTTTCAATGTGTAATGGTGACAAATGAGAATATTGAAAAACTGAGGGGCTGGGGGGGAGGGGGAAATGAGCCTGGTGGTGGGTATTGTGGAGGGCACGTATTACATGGAACACTGGGTATGGTGCACAAACAATGAGTTTTGGAACACTGAAAATAAAATAAAATAAAATAAAATTTAAAGGGAAAAAAAAAGAATATTTAAATTCAGTTGACAACACCCAGGCTGGAGCTCAAAGAGAAAACCCTTGGTTAATCTAAACAGTGACAATTTAGACCATGATTGTTCAATGATAGGGCCTTTGTGGTTCAAGAAAATAATTTTAAGAGAAAATGTTCTCTCATTTACCTCAGAAAGTCAATGTAAGAGCATTGTTTCATCATACAAAATTTTATTTAATTGGTTTTTTTCATATAATTAGATAACTTAAACTAGTTGTAACTTCTGGAGACAAACATGCTTATAACTTTGCTTCTTCACTCAATTCACATAATTTTCCCATAATTAACAGTGATAAATGTTAATTAGATAACTTATCTGCCTACCAGCACTATTCTTACAACATGAAGTGCCTTTATCAGCTGGAAAGTAACTAAATTCAACAAAATACATGCAAAACTTTTACAGTTGTTAACAATTAAAATAGGTCTTAATTCTAACCAAATTGACCTATAAAGTCAATGTAATTTCACTCAAATTCTCAATAGGCTTTTGTTGATAAAAATTGGCTATTTGATTCTGTCATTCATGCAGAAAGGGCAAAGGTCCTAGAAGAGGCAAAATAAGCTTCAAAAGAAAAAGAACAAGATTATAGAATTGACATTATCAGATTTCAGTGCTTATTAAAAAGTTATGCTCATCATGACACTGTGGTATGGACATAAAATCAGACAAAAAATCAATGGGACTGAACTAAAAGTCCAGAAATAACATGCATGCTTATACAGTTCATTGTTTATCAACAAAGTAACAAATTCTTGGGTTGTGGACATTGGGGAGGGTATGTGCTATGGTGAGTGCTATAAACCTGGCCATTCACAGACCTGTACCCCTGGGGCTAATAATACCTTATACATTAATAAAAAAATAAAAAAAATTTTAAGTACCAAATTCAGTGAAGAAAAATCATGTGTTTTCAACAGATGATGTGAAACCACAGAATAAATTTGTAGGAAAAAGTAAATTTCCAACAACACCGCCTACCACCCACAATAATTACCTCACAACAGATTACAGCCATAAATAGTAAAGCTAAAGCTATAAATCTTCAATAAAAAAACAAGGAAGATACTCTTAATCTCACAAAACAAACTGAGGGTTGCTGGGGGGAGGCGGTTTGGGAGAAGGGGGTGGGATTATGGACATTGGGGAGGGTATGTGCTTGGGTGAGTGCTGTGAAGTGTGTAAACCTGGTGATTCACAGACCTGTACCCCTGGGGATAAAAATATATGTTTATAAAAAATAAAAAATAAAAAAAAAAACAAGGAAGATACTTAGTGTGGATGCAGAATGTACTACTATAAGTAGTGGATAAACTAGACTTCAAAATCAAACACTAAATGATTTAAATGTTGTCTCTAATTATTGTTTAAATATTGTTTTTTGCTAAAGCTCAGCAAAAGGCAATATTTAAGAAATTAAAAAGAAAGCCCAGACAGGAAGTAAATATTTTGGTACATAAAGTTAAGGAATAGTATCCAAAGTATATCATAACAAATAAGAAATTGAGACATATGTCCACCCAAAAGGCAATTATCACAATATCCAAAGCAGCATGAACTAAACTCAGGAAATTAACTAAAAATAACTATGTTGGGTAGCAATGGAAACAACCAATCATCCTCAACGTAAGAAGGAATAAATACACTGCAGCATATTCTTGCAATTATACACGATTTTAAAAAGAATGAACTACTATCACATGGAACAACATTGGACAGACATCAAAAATATTGACAAAATGAAGCCAAACCCAAAACAGTACTGTGGGGATCCGTTAACTTGTGATGAAATGGGAAGAGCAGCTTCTTGTGGGCATTTGAATTGACTGGAGAGGGGTACAAGGAATTTTCTAGAATGATAGAAATCTTTCACAGTTTTATTATGTTGTTGGTTATGTGGGTACATTTCTGTGTTAACATAATTGAATTGGGGAGACTTCTAGCTCCGCATGAAGCTTGTAAGTCATTTCTCTATTCTAATAACTAAAAACTAAACACACTGAGAATCAACGCTTCTTAAATCTGTAGGAACTGAGGCTGCAGGGACAACTCTCTGCCCTCCAAACTGGAGACTCAGATAAGCAGATGGAGGGAATCACAGCCTACCTGAGCAGAAAGAAACTCAGAAGTGGAAATCTCGGTGGGAAGGAGTGCCAGATAGGAAAACCGCGCAACTGTGGTTGACAGATCGCTGGAGGCTCAATGCAGACAACTTTGAGTGTTAACAACTCCAAGGAACCCAATAAAGAGGGGCCACCTCTTTTTGGGAAGTTTGGAAAGTTTTTTCCCAGGAATCTGATCAGCTTCTCACAGTAAATACCTTTCCTGCTTTTGTCGGTGGAGGGGAAAGGAAAAGGAACCATTTTGAAATATGGCAGAGGACTGTGTTCCTCTTAAAAAGGGCTGCCCTGGGGTGCCTGGGTGGCTCAGTGGGTTAAAGCCTCTGCCTTTGGATCCCAGCATCCTGGAATCAAGCCCCACATCAGGCTCTCTGCTCAGCAGGAAGCCTGCTTCCTCTCTCTCTGCCTTTCTCCCTGCCTACTTGTGATCTCTCTCTGTCAAATAAATAAAAGCTGGAAAAAAAAAATTTTTTTTAAAAGGAGTGGGGGCTGCCCTCCGGAGAAACTAATACATTAGAGCCTAACTCCTTGGGTTTTTAGCAAAGCCTACCTCACCTGGGAGAAGGGAGATACCCAATTCCAGTACAAGCTAGCCATCTTGTTCTACTGAAGGGGAGAGAAAATAAATGAGAAATGTCTGTGAAGTTCACAGCCCCAAAGCACAGGCTCTCTAAAACAACAGACCTACTCACGGGACTGTAGAATGGTTCCCCTTCCCCCACACCTCACCATGGACATTTCCAAAAATCTACTTACAGCACTAATTTTACCTAGTGTATTATGTCAGCCTAACAAGAAAAAATTACGAGGGCATACTGAAGGGCAAAAAACACAACTTGATTTCTTTCAGGTTTGTGTCAGGTGAAGGGGATTTACTGATTTCTCCCACTAGTTACAACTCCTTTATACCAAAACTTAGTGGGGAAAAAAATGAATAAAAGTAGCAGAGAGGAGGGGTTCCTGGGTGGCTCAGTGGGTTAAAGCCTCTGCCTTAGGCTCAGGTCCTGATCCCAGGGTCCTGGGATAGAGCCCGCATCAGGCTCTCTGCTCAGCAGGGAACCTGCTTCCTTCTCTCTCTGCCTGCCTCTCTGCCTGCTTGTGATCTCTGTCAAATAAATAAAATCTTAAAAAAAAAAAAAAAGTAGCAGAGAGGAATGATAGCCTAATTCCTTACCTTGGTGTTAAAAAGCAAGTTGCCTGAGGCATTAGTATCCTTATCCAAGAGTTCACCCAGCTAATCATTATTACATTTGCTTTTATTTGGCAGATTTTATGTATATATTTTTTTAAGGAAATTATTGCTTTAAAGGTAAAAAAAAATGAGTTCTTAAAAATAACTTGCAAATTCATATCAGGGAACATATCAAAGGTGGGCAGGTATGTTTATTAATTAGGAGAATGAAATCCAGAACATTTTTATGCAAAAATCTAATTATAATGGATGTCAATGTGTTTCATTGTCTCTCAATCTGTCTCTCAATCTGCTTTTTCAGGTTTTCTTTCTTTCTTTTTAAGATTTTATTTATTTATTTGACAGATCGCAAGTACGCAGAGAGGCAGGCAGAGAGAGAGGAGGAAGCAGGCTCTCCGCGGAGCAGAGAGCCTGATACAGGGCTCGATCCCAGGACCCTGAGATCATGACCTGAGCCGAAGGCAGAGGCTTAACCCACTGAGCCACCCAGGCACCCCTCTTCCTTTTTTTTTTTTTAGTTTCCTGTATTACGCGTTTTTCCATAACAAATTAACACAATGGCTTAAAACACAAGAATTTATTCTCTCACTGAACTGGAGGTGAGAAATCTCTCACCAAAGTGTCAGCTGTATAACATTCTGGAGGTTCTAGGGAGAATCAGTTTCTTACCTCTTCCACTTCTGGTAGCTGTTGGTCCATGAGTCCCTTGACTCATGGCAACATCACTCCAATATCTGCCTTCATGTTCACATTACCTCTATATTCTCTATGTGTCTTTTACGTGGATACTTATCAATGGAGTTAGGGCCTGTCCACATAGTCCAGGATGATCTCCTCATCTCAAGATCCTGAAATTAATTGCATCTTCGAAGACCCTTTCTTTTAAATGCAGTAACATTCACAGGTTTGGAAGATTAAGACAGGACACTCCTTTTGGAGGTCTTTCAATCCACTGCACATATCAATTATTATCAAATTACCCCGTGCCTAGTACTGTGCTTGAAGCAACATCAGAGGACATACAGAGGACATCCAAGTACTTGACTTTATGTCCCGGCTCAATGTCTTTTTTTTAAATATATATTTTTTAAATTTATTTGAGAGAGAGAGAGCATGAGAGAGAGGGAGAGAGCACACACAAGCAAGGGAGAGGGGAGGGAGAAGCAGACTCCCCATTGAGCAGGGACCCTGATGAAGAACTTGATCCCAGGACCCTGGGATCATGACCTGGACTAAAGGCAGATGCTTAACCAACTGAGCCACCCAGGAGCCCCAGTCCCAGCTTAATTTCTTAAGCTGAGTGAGAATGGGTAAATTACCAAAACTTATTATGCTTCTACCATCTGTAAAATGGGAATAAATAATAATATCTACATTAAACATAATTTTGTGATATTTTAAACATTTTTTATTTATTTAATTTATTTGATAGACAGAGATTACAAGTAGAGAGGCAGGCAGAGAGGGAGGGAAGCAGGCTCCCTGCTGAGCAGAGAGCCCAATGTGGGACTCAATCCCAGGATGGTGGGATCATGACCTGGGCTGAAGGCAGAGGCTTAACCCACTGAGCCACCCAGGTGCCCCAATTTTGTGATTTTAAAAAGAACAATGAAACAAGTAAAATATTTCCTGGGACATATTAAGTGTTGAGTGTATTTTAATTACTGTTTGTTCAATAAAAAAGACACATTCACTGATTTTCAGGAATTTTTACATCTTAAAATCTACACTAAAGGGAAAAACAAACTGCTTCCTGATACATGTTTGGAATTTGTGGAAATTATTTACCTTCCTAGCAATTTCTGTTTCTGTTATACTGATAAAAGTTGTGTTCCTTGCTTTATATTACCTAGCAACTAAGAAAAGTGGATCAGAAGGAATATAAATGGCTTGAGAAAAGTAGCCTGGAATTTAAAGTTTGACATCAATAACTAGAGTGGAAGATTACCCATAGGCCTATTTTTCCTTCCTTTCTTCTACTTTCTGCCCATTTCCCTCCTTTCTTTTTACTGCACCGTGTTCTACAGAGTTCACCATAAAAGCATATGTTGAAAAAAAGATAGAACAATAAAGTAAAATAACAATGTTCAAGAAAACCAAAACAGATTTGTCTTTTCCAAAAAGACTTTCCAATTTCCCCTGTACTGTCTATTCTGCTGTGTGGCCCCCAGACTGGTACTCACAGTAGGGTGTTTGTTTGCAACAAGTCAGCTCTTGGCAGTTGTATGCTCACATTCAACTGTACTTGCTTCAAAGTGATTATTTAAGTAAATATTATGTAGATAGAAAATTATTAATTTGAAACACTACTGGTGTTTTTTTGTGGGAAGCCACAATAAGGCTTGAGACGAGGACCAAACCAGGTCCTGACTTGTGCCTCCTTTTAAGTCTGAATAACCTAACAAAAGGTTTAGGATGGGAAAAGTTGAGTAGCACTGAGAAAGGGTCTGTGCTATGTGTTGTGCGCTCACCTACGTGACTTCCCACACACTTGCTAAACAAATGAGAACAATTTGGTTGGGGTCAAAAGTTCATTGCTGGTCCTTGCTGCCCTAGTACAGCCCATAAATTACTTTCAGTTTTGCTGTATCAATACAGAACAATTGTACTAGCATCAGCCGTTTGGCATCACGAGGTCTGCTTATAGTTAAATGTGAAACTTATTATGGGAACTCATGGGTGTTTAACTAGACACGGGTGTATTGCTTCTATTATCACTATATATATGGCCTTAGTGCTTTGAATAAACTTAGCACTGTTGGACATCTTCCTCAGTGCTCCTCCTGCCCCCATCTCTTTGCTTCTCGAGTTCTTTTCTTCATCCTCGTACCCTCACATTCCTGGTCGGCCATGACAGTTTTTATAAAAATGAAGTTGAACAATTTAGCAACATTAGATAAAAGTGAGTATCCCATTCAAAACTGTTTTCATAATAACCACAGGCTACAATCTAGGACTGGGGGAAAGAAGGAGGGAATCATAAAAAAATCTCAAAAAAATTCTACATTCCAATTGCTTCACAGATGTATTTCTTTCCACTTCAAAAAATTGAGACCAGAAACTGCAGTATAAGCAAAAGCATGATCTTTGGGATTCTAGTCAGTGAACCCAAATAAAAGAAAAAGCCTTCATCCCCTATCAAGTAATTACCGATATATTCGTTTCTGACAGCTGCCATGACAAAGTACCAAATACACTAGGTGACTTGAAGCAAAAAACTGTATTCTTTGTTTGTTCCAGACGTTATAATTGAGGTGTCTGTCAGCAGGGATGGTTCCTTTTTGGAGACTCTTAGGGAGAATCTGTTCAATGCTTCTCTCTTAGCTTCTGCAATACTTGGTGTCCCTTGGTTTGTAGACACATCACTGCAACCTCTGCCTCCAGCTCCACATGATTTCTTCCTTCCCCTCATTTGTGTATGTGTGTTTGAATTTGCCTCTTCTAAAAGGACACCAGTCATGACCTCATCTTAATGAGATTATATCTTCAAAAGCCCTCTTTCCAATTTAGAAATGAGTATAAATTATGAGTGGACACGAAATTTTGAGGGACACAATTCAAGCATAGCTAATAAATCCCACTCTTACTTACATGTTTTAAGATAAATTAATGCTTAAAATATATTTCTATGATTTTATCACTGTTTTAAAATTAGTTTTCACTTAATCACATAAGCACATATGCCAATCGCATAATATAGAAAGGACTGCCTTACATGGGGGAGATAGAGTAAGCTATATAACTTTTAATATAAATGTAAAAAAGTAAATGATTCATATCAGAAACATATAAAATATATAGGACTATAATTGGGCCTTACATGGGGGAGATGGGGTAAGTTATATGTTTTAATATAATGTAAGATTCTATCTTAAGAAGCAAGAAAAAGAACAGCAAATAGAACCTAAGACATAAAGAAGAAGAAAGGAACAAAGAAATATAAAATATTAAAAATGCAATAAAGCAAAAATCAAAGGACAAAATTGGGGTCTTTGAAAAAATTAACAATCTATAAACACTTAGCAAGACTGACCAAGGCAAAAGAGAAAATATAACTTTAGTACTTTAGTATTAAGAACAGAAAGGAGAAAGGACATCAGTATAGATCTGACAACATTAAAACAATAATATGGGGTGCTTGGTTGACTCAGTCGGTTAAGCTTCCAACTCTTGATTTCAGCTCAGATCCTGATCTCAGGTCATAAGATGGAGCTCTGTCAGACACTGTGCTATGTGTGGATCCTGCTTAAGATTTTCTCCTTCCCTCTCTCTGCTCCTCCTCCAACTCATGTGTGCACATGCACTCCCTCCAAAGGGGGAAGAAAAAAAAAAGATAATATAAAATTATACCTTTAAAACAATACATTTAAATTTTTATATAAATGGACACATTTCTCAGAAAAATACCTTACTGAAGCTGACACAGAAACTTAAAAATCAGATTAGTGTGATATCTACTTTAACAATTGAATCTGTTACACAAAGAAGTCCCTTGGCAGAGAGGGATTAACCAATGCATTCTTTGAAATGTTATTTAAAGGGGATGAGGGGTGGCAGAGAGACCAATTTTATCCAAATACTTCCAGAGAATAGGAAAAGGGATAGCAAAACATTTTGGGTTTGATGTGAAAAGCGTAAACCTCACAAAAATGGCATAAGATTATTGTTAGAAGGCACTACCACAGAACAATCTCCCCCTGACCATAGATGCAAATATCCTAAATTAAATGTTTACAAAGTGAAACCAGAGATATAAAAAAAAAGGATAATATATCATGACTGGGTGACACTTTTACAATGCTTGAAATATTGATTTTATATTCAAAAACTAATATAATTCACCATTAACCCATTAAAAAGATAGAAAATTCCTTGAATAGATAGGTAAAGAAAAGCAAATTTCCCCAAAATCAAAACATTAAAAAGAAAAACATGGGGCGCCTGGGTGGCTCAGTGGGTTAAAGCCTCTGCCTTCAGCTCAGGTCATGATCCCAGGGTCCTGGGATTGAGCCCCACATCAGGCTCTCTGCTCAGCGGGGAGCCTGCTTCCTCCTCTCTGCCTGCCTTTCTGCCTACTTGTGATCTCTGCCTATCAAATAAATAAATAAAATCTTTAACAAAAAATAAAAACAGAACAAATAAAACAAAAGCTTCTCAGCAACCTAAGACAGGAGATAGCTTCCTTAAACCAGTAATGACTATAGTGTTTTTAAAAAGAGAAGAAAAAACTATAGGAAACATCATTCCTAGTGATGAAATACTAAAAGCTTTTCCTCTAGTTTGGGGAAAAGTAGAAAGTATCACTGTTATCTCTCTATTCACTATTTTACTGGGGTTTGTAGACATTGTAATCAGGATAGCAAAATTTATTAAGTATATAAGGATTCAAAGAAAGGGAGTAAAACAATTATTAATTTTACAGGAAATTATTAATTTTACAGGAAAAACAAAAAAATCTGGAGACATGCTCTCAAAATACATAAATTTTTCATGGTGTGGACAAATATGTGTGAATATATACATTTATACATACAAAATAAAAATTAAAAGTAAAACTTTAATGATACTACTCTCAGAATACTTTCAAACAATCTTAAGATAGAAATAGGTTAGACTGACTTATAAGGAAAGAAATATAGGACCAATATACTGAAAATTGAAATACATTCTCATAAGAAATTTTAAAAGACAAATGTAGTTATTCACATCCTTATCACAGAATAACATTATATAATATTACAACACTTTACAAAGAAGTAATTCCATTTCTCCCACACCAACCTTTGTGTTCTTTGGGACATATATATTACTTCTACATAGGTTATAAATATAAAAATACATATATATATATATGCATATATATATATATATATATATATATATATATTTTATTAAACCTAAGGAATCCCCTTTAAATTTTAAGTGCTTCTGCCAGGGACGTCTGGGTAACTCCGTGGGTTAAGCATCCAACTCTTGATTTCAGCTCGGGTCATAATCTCAGACTCATATTTCAGGATCCTGAGATCAGCCCCCTAGCTGGGGCTCCATGCTCAGCATGGAGTCTGTTTGTCCCTCTCCCTCACCCTCTGTCTTCCTGTCCTTCCCTGGTTCATGCTCATGTGCATACTATCTCTCTAAAATAAATAAATAAATATATATATATATATATATATATATATATATATATATAAAATCTTTAAAAAATAAAATAAAATAAAATTTAAGTGTTTGTGCCAGTGCTAAAATTTTTCAGCTTTTGATTTTGAAGCTTTCATTATTTCACCTTCATTTTTGTAAAATACTTTATTTAGTATAGATTTCTGGGTTGATTTGTTTTTTCTTTTTGTATCTTAAAAATTTCACTTCATTCTCTTCCAACCTTCACAATCCTCCATCTTCTGTTGTTGTTTCCCTGAAGGAAACACATCTTTTTTTCTTCTCTGGCCACTTTTAAGATTCTTTTTTTTAGGCATTTGATTATGATAAGCTTAAATGTGTGTTTGTGTGTGTGTGTTTAATCCTGGTTGGGGTTTACTGAGCTCCTTGGATCCACTGATTGATATTTTTCAATAACTCTGAAAAATTCTCAGCTACTGTATCTTCAAAAATTTCTCCCTCTTTTTTTTTTCCTCAGTTCTGGGACACTAACTGTAACTGTGCATCTAATGTTATGTCATAGGTATTGGAAAGCTCTGCTCAGTTTAGCTTTACATTCCTTTTCCCCCTTTGTCCTTTAATTTAGGTACTTTTTTTTTTTTTTTTTAAACCTGTCTTCATTTTCTCTGTGTGGAGTCTATAGTGAAATCCATTGCATATTTTTTTTTTTTCTGATGCTAAATTTTTCTGTTCTGGCATTTCATTTTATTTTCTTATACTTCACAGTTTTCTGTTGAAATGCTCCCTTTACTTATACATTTTTCCCACCTTTCTACTCAGTGATTTAAAATATTAACCATAGTCATTTTAAAGTCTTTATCTTCTAATACTAATATACGGAACATACAGATTAGCTTCTGTTGACTGTTTTTCTTCTTATTGTTTATGATTCATATTTCTTGTTTCATTGCATACCTCATAAGTTTTATTATATATTAAACATTGTATGTCAAAGAAAATAAAGATTAAAATCAATTATATTTAACCTCAACAAAAGACACGTTTCTTTTCCTATAAAGTTGCTTCAAGGGTACTAGAAAAAATCACTCTAATATATACATCAGCTGGTTCTGGGCTTTGTTGCAGATTCTTGTTAGAGTCATTTAACCACTGGCTTCAAATATTCTGATTTTGAGATCAATATTTTCTTCAGCAAGGCTTGACATCTAAGCCCTGATAAGACTCTGGAGATCTTTCCTTGTTTTTCAATTTATTAGCTAATTTTCTGAATTGTAGGAGGTCTCAGTTTTATATCTAGCCTTTCGGGTGACTGGGGACTTCTCTTTCTTTTCCTAGCTTTTCACCTTTGAGAGATCCTTCTCCACTTCGCTGTATTGTTCCCAGCCCACAGGGGGCTCTAATTTGAGCTAAATATAAGTCCGCTGAGTATTGGGAGGACTTTTCAGCTACTCTGCCCTTCTGCCAGCTACAGGGCATCTGCCTGCATGTGATGAGAGCCTTGTGTACCTCCAGAGAATCTTTCACAGCCTTTCCCCCTCTCCCATCCTCCTGTAATTCAGGGAAAGTTCTATACCTCTGGAGGGACATTCTCAGTTCTTTTACTCTGCCCCTAGTCTTCGGCTCACTACCTTCACCCACCTGGTAATCCTGTGTACCTGAAGGAACTCTCTTTCAGTTTGTCCTGACCCTGGGCTGCTGAGTGTCTAGTAAGCTCCTCATGGCTCCTGGGAGTCTCGCTCAGCTGCTCTGGTTTTCTGATAGCACTTAATACACGGCCCTCATTGAAGGCCTTGTGTGAAAAAATTAAAGGATGGGCAGAAACTGAGGTTGCTTGGCATACTAAGTCATCACGTCAGACCATATGCAGCCATTACAATTCCTGAAATGTTAAACATTTTTCTTTTGCTATTATATTATTGGTTCACTCACTTCCCACCAAGTGTGCAAAGAGGAAAGCAGCTGTGGGGGGTGGGGGGAGGCTCTCCTTTCTCCTAGGATGGTCTCCTCCTCCTCTTTAAAATATTTAGGTTTTTCTATTTATCTTAAATTCTTGGATGGGCTTAAAAACAAAACTGTAATTTTGTACCTTATTCAGTTTCTTCTTGGTAGGCTGGAAACTTTTTCTTAACTAGGACCAAAAAAGCCCTAACTATAAAAGAAAAAAGTATTGATGAGTACAATTTTATTAAAATTCTATTTACCGGGTGCCTGGGTGGCTCAGTGGGTTAAGCCCCTGCCTTCAGTTCAGGTCATGATCTCAGGGTCCTGGGATCGAGCCCCGCGTCGGGCTCTCTGCTCAGCAGGGAGCCCGCTTCCACCCTCTCTCTCTGCCTGACTCTCTGCCGACTTGTGATCTCTGTCTGTCAAATAAATAAATAAAATATTAAAAAAAAATTCTATTTACCAAAAGACTGTAAACATACAGTGTATGGGTAGAAGATAGTTTTATACATGTAACTAAAAAAGCCATTTATATCTAAAGTATGTAAATACCATTCACAATAAGTAAAATGTAGGCATCCATCCCCCACAAGAAAAGACACAAAACAAAATTCCAAAAATTATTCAGAAGATTTGAAAAAAGCATTTTATAAAAGAGGATATCAAAACAGTCAATAGGAATTTGAAAATATCTTCTACCACATCATAGTATTCATTCTAGGATCTAGCACTCTTCTAGGATGTGTTTGGCAGTTTGCCAGTATCTGCTAAAACTCCGTCTCTGTACACCTAACTTGGCCATTCCACTCTTGAGTGTATGACCAACAACAGAAGTGGGTATACACAAAGTCACTAAATTACACATACAAGAATATTTTAGCAGCACTGTTTGTAATAATAGTTAAGAATGGAAGCAACCCAAATATCTTTGAAGAGCAGACATACACAAATTGTTGTATAATCATATAATGAAATATTATACAGCAATGAAAATGAAGTATTGCCACAGACAACATGACTGCATCTAATAGTAATTGAGCTGATTGAATAAAGATAGACAAATAGCTTCAATTTTTACAAAGCATAATACCAGGCAAAACAAATGTAGAATGATAGAAGTCACAACATTTTTTCTGGTTGGTTAATGAAAGGGTGTACATGTGAGAGGTTTCTTGGTCTGCTCTAATACTCTTTTTCCATAATGGAGGTATCAGGTATCCATTTGTAAACATTCATTAAACCATACACTTAGACTCTGGACATTTTATGTAGGTTATACTTTTATTTTTTCAGAGTGGCAGAGCTGAACCTCAAACCACCACAATCTTATTCAAGATAACTAAAACCTTACCAATGCTACTATTTCATCAAGCTAACAATTGTTAAGGTGTTCCTCTTTTCTTTTATCATGTAATAAATATGTACTGTGGCTTCAAAAAGTCAGTCTTCTTGCACTCAAATAATGTGATTTTGATATATAAAAAGTAAAAAAACACATTATCACCACAGATGGGCAGATTCCTTAGGGCAAATGCCAGATTTTGTCCACAACTTTTCAGATTCACATTTATCACACTTTCTAACCTCTGATTAGTCATATCAGGCTATATGCAGTCATTACAATTTCTTTCTTACCTCCTACCAGTTTGGTTATGCATTTAAAAAGATATTTTAAATATATTGCCTAGAACTGTTAGGTGTTCTTTTTGGGAATGGTTTATCCAGACATCAAGTATGCCAGATTACCAGAATTATCTTGATTCTTAATAAGTATTTTCAAGACATTATTTTGTGTTTCTTTTTATTATGTAAATTATCTAATCTTTATTGTACTTGGTTTATAATTTCCAATTATGAACTCATTTTCAATGAGGATTGTTTCTTTTGTTTTAGAGACAGAGAGAGGGAGTGCATAAGTAAGGGGCAGGGACAGAGAGAGATGGAGAGAAAGAATCACAAGCAGAGACCACACTCAGCACAGAGACTGACACTGAGCTTGATCTCACGACCTGAGAGGAAATCTGACAGGTCCAACACTTAACCAACTGAGCCATCCAGGTGTCTCTTAATGAGGACTGTTTTTAGTAGGCACTCCCCCAATACTGGTTTGTCCAGGCCAGATTTCAAGTTGTTTTCATATAAGTTTCAACTATTCTGAACCAGTTTTCTACCAATTTCTCCACTCAGTTTTCCAGAACAATGTAGGTAGCATTTTATCAAGCCCCGCAGCAATGAGTCAAGTTTGAGGTTCAGATACCTCCTAATGAATCTTTATCCTTTCATATCCCAACTTAGACTAGTACCTACCTGCAGCTTCCCAATGCCAGTAGGCACAGCTGCTCAGGTACCTATCCCTGGATGGGATAGTCAGCGGATCCTTGATTTACTCAGGAATATACCTGTTCCCCAGATTGTACACACTTGAGACACTATTCTTCATTTCTCTTTGAGCATTAAAACCACCATCTCAAAGGCCTTTACTTGATTTTTATAACCTTCTGTTTCTGGCTTTGCCTAACATTGACCAAATCATCTTCTAGTTACCTTTTAGTTCTAAAAATTGTTCACTCCTTTTCTTATTTGAAAAACTAACTGCATAGTTTGGAAGTATTTTATTAGACCTAATATGTGTGTATGTGGTGTTATATGTATTTGCAATGAGTAGGGTTGTCTTTCTATATTAGCTTGGCTTATGATATTGACTAGAATTTTGTTATAATTTGAAAAATCTGTGTGTTTACATTTTAGAAACCACTTACCGCGATTTCCAGAGTGTTCTTTGTTTATGCAAATTTAATCTTTCTACCCAAACGTTTAACTGGTTTCAAATTCAAGCAAAATTTGGGAAGAGTCCTAAAATTGTTGGATTATTCCTCCTTATCATTCACTTCAAATGAACTGTAGAATACATTTTTAAAATTCTGTATATTGGGAGATATGCATTGATTAACAATTGTTTGTAATTGGCATAAATGTCCATTTAAAATTTCTATAAGTACACACATCTAAGTGCAATGATCAGGTTTCTTTGAAAATCTTTTGTTTCCCAAATCGGTTCCCTTGAAACAGAAGCCAACTGCTCAGCAGCCAGCCAATGACCTCAGCTAATGATCTCATGATTTCTATTATAAAAGTCCATCAGACTGCTGCCTCCAGCCTCCTTTTTGATGTGTGCAGACACCTCTAACCTGTGTTCACCCAATTGTCTCTTTAAGACACAGTACACCACAGCACATTCAAGTACCATTGTACAATATACACATGTGTATTTGTCTGTGTTAAGTCATGTCCTTCTCCCTCTTACATTGAAATATATTACAGTAATTTCCCTCATGGTGTTCTGTTTGTCTCTACTCACCCAACATTGTAAAGAGCAAAAGTTTTGCCAGGATCTGATGCCACATCATGTGATGTACTAAACTATTTATTGGGCTTCATCCTGCTAAATTTGAAACTTCAAACCCAAGGTGACATTTCATATGTCAGGATCAATAGTCTTTTAAGTTAAAACTGAGTAGTTTTGGTGTCACCTTTCTCAGATTGAGGCTGTTCTAATCTTCCTATGTCCCAAATTGTGTATTTCCTGTGTTCTGTAAATCCAAAAGTTTTCTCAATGATTTACAAAATGCATTTATGTTCAGAACTGCTCCTTAAATGTCTGCAATTTGTTATCTAAGGCCTTTTCAAGGACTGCTATAGAGGCTAGATTTGTTTGTTCCACAGAAGCTGTACCATTGAGAGACCTTATTAACTATTCTAAAAGGCACCACTATACTATATAATTTAGAAAACTTTAAAAATTACAATTTTAAAAGAGAAGTTTTGTATTAAAAGGGCAATAATACTCCAAACCAAGCTATTGATTCTGTTTATGAAATATAGGTGGAGATCTTTTCAAGAATTTTAAAAGCATGAAGTTAGAGATTCTGCCTACCATACATATATGGTAAAATACAAATTTAGTACTTTACACTTTTGACTATATAACCTAATACTTTAAGGCATTTCTGGATGATCCAAAATTTGAAAAGTTAAAAAAAAAAGAATTGGCAGTATATAAACATTTGACTGAAATTCTAGAAAATTAATTGTTTAAACAGGCACATTTATTCTTTCATATGAATAATGGACAGCTTCCTACAAGGATTACCAGACAGAGTTGAGAAGTCCTATTCAAGCCAGAGTTGAGATAATGTTTAGGACTAGTCCAGGCTGGTGAAATTTCTGAGGACTTTCAAATGAACTCAATATAGTGAATAAATCTGTAAGGAAAATAAAATTCTAATCTTATTCAGCTTTCCGTGAAATAACCCAAGTTAATATTTCCATTATGGAATCCTGAGAAATTGCTAACATAATCACATGCTATTATTATTATTCAAATCTTTTTGTTTTGTTCTTTTAATAAACTAAAGGGATTTATTAGCTAGAATGTAGAATCTTATGTGTCTATTTGTGCACACACACACACACACAAACACACTCATTCTAAATGAAGTGTTATTAAACTTAAATCTAATTGATTTTTCTCCTTTTTAAATTGAATTCATTTTTCCCAAACTAGTATTACTTACCAGAGAAAACTTTCCAACCAGTAGCCTTCCAAAGAACCCTGAGATTTACCCAGCAATATTGTCATTTTTTAGAGAGAGACTATTCTGCATTAGACCTTTCCTGTTTGATTCCTCAAGAAAGTCAGTGATGAGTTATCGTCCATAAATATGTTCTATGATGAAGTGAGGATTCATAAGCACTTGAGAATTGAGTATAACAACAGTAAGATGAAAATTGGGAACAAGTTCTATTTGTAGTTAATATATAAATGTCTTATTAACATGATAGAAACACTATTCCAAGATCTACTGGTGAATTGCATTCCATTTTCCCTTCAAGATCTCCTAGGTTAATGTTTACTTCTTACAGATGAAATATTTTCCTTGCTTCTTCATCTTATTACACTAAAACAACAGGTCCATGCCAAGAGAGTTCTGCCTTCCTACATTTTTTTTTAGAAGTTTCAATATGTTGGATACTTAAAAGTATATAATTCTTTTAAGTATTGTTTTTATGTTGTATCTGGTTTCTTTGAAGAAAAACCTTATAAAGGAAACATTTCTCACTGATGACCTCTTAGGACATTGAACTGAATTTCATTTAGTGAACAATTTCTCAAAATATTTTTGATTTCTATGGAAAGACTATTTTCCTTAATGCTGTCTTTATTTTTAAGGAATCACTTCATTTTCCTTAAGGCTAAAAGGTGTTTTGTTTTGTTTTGTTTTTCCTTGTTTCTAAAAGGAGCATCCCTTGGAAATTGTCGTGTCTCTTAATGACAGTGTTGCCCAGAATATTTCCATTGTTAGTCTCGTGCCTGCTCTGTGCTGTGCTGCCAGTTCCAGATGCTAGAAGGAAACAAAACACAAAGAGAGCTTCTGCTATTACTCACAAAAAACAAAGAATAAATGTGAGGTAAAGCTGTCCATTTCAGTACATGACAACATAGTATTTCTAAGGAACTTAATTTTAATTCAATCTATTAGATATATAACTTTGTTTATAAAGATAAATTCAATTCATAAGCTACAAACAAAATATATTTTATTATTTCCAGTCATATATCAAATGCCATCAGAGTTCCTCTTATGGAGATATGAATGTTTATCTCCCCATTTTTCATGGATAGTAGAGAAGAGCTTGTTAATTCCACAGAACAGTAAATGTATTTAAGGCAATCTGTGGACAGTTAAGCATCATGCATGCTAACTGCTGAGTGATTGAAACAAAAAATAAATTTGAATTAGTTGGTGACATCACAAACGAGTTAGCTGAAATGACAAATGTATTCTCAGACCCTGATTTATTTTCATATATTATTAACTTTGTGCACATAGTGGTGTTTGCAACTTACGTATCTTTACATTTCTATTCCTCCTATTTTTAAAAATTCCCTTTAACTATTATGCTTGTTTGGTTTATGTTCATGAATTTTTCATTGTATTTCGAGCTCCAGGTGATTTGTCCAAAAGCAAAACTGTAACCATCATTTGTATAACACTTTCTATTTTCTAAAGTTATTATTTTTTAAAATTAATTTATATTCTGTCAGTGCTCTCTACTTCATTTATTTTAATAATGTTTTTGTCTTATCCCACTGCATATATATTTTACTCTAAAGCAATGTTTTCAGGAACATTCTAAGCATAATTTTTACCCTTTTATGTTATTATTGCTACAATTTCAAACAATTTCTGCTTTCAAGATTGAAGCTGTGGAAGGAAGTATGTGCAACCTCAATGAACATTCAGTGACATGTTTAGAGAAGAAAATTGAACCAAAATGCTAAGAAATATGTACAAATTTTCTAAACCCTCCCAGAGTTTACAAAAAAAAATTACTTCTCCCTCCAACTTTTGATAAAATGAAAAAATACTTAAAGCTGCATAAAAATTGCAAAAACATCTCCACGATGCACAAAATTACAAATAATTTGAAGCCAATGACTAGAAATATTCATTTTTGACCAATTTGTCATGTTGAGCAATTTGTCATTATGATCAATTTGTCAAATCAGCCAGTTTATTTTCAACCAATTCACCTGCAGTTTAATAAAATTGTTCTGTAGTCTCTTGTGTTACCACGGAAATTTAAAGGCCCCTTGGAGAGAAATTCTGTTCAAAGTAAATGTTCATAAAATCTTTCAAGGTAAGTACATTTTTTTCTTTGACCTTTAGTTTTTGTTCCTGTCAGTGCATTCAATAACTATGCATGCAATATATTCCAGTTTGGTAAGTGCATTTAATTTTGACCAAATTTAATGGGAAGGTGTAGCATACAAGGATCTTAAAGGTACCAACTTTTCAAAACTTTTAAAGTTGAATATCTCGAAAATATACCAAGGAATAAAATCAAATCACAAAAAAATATGATTAGCATGGTTCTACATTCACACAAAATAAAAGTCTGCATTTTTTTATGACAACTCCCTGAACAAATGGGATTATGGTGAAAGGAATTATAGGTAGGAACTCTCATTTTTATTTGGTAGCTTTTTGTGTTATTCAGAATATTTTTAAACATTTAGTACTTTGGTAATTTAAAGATTACATGGTTTGGGTAACTAGGCAGCAATCTGGCTAATCATACAGAAAGGTCTTAGTATAAGTCTAGAGGAAGCATTAGAGTCTAGGGTAAGAACTACAAATTCAGTAGTTTTTCAGGCAGATTCAGGCACAAGTCTGACATTCAGAGAACTGTGCATGACAGGATACAGACCCCATAGCAACACAATGAGTGTCCTTGACTTCCTAGAGACCAGGGGAAGATAGATTGGTGAGCTGAGATAGAAAACCATAGGCTTCCTAGGTTCTATCAAAGCAAAAATTGCACCAAAGCTTAAAAAAAAAAAAAAAAAAAGAAGGAAAACTTTATTCAAGATTATTGCAGGGGCACCTTGGTGACTCAGTTGGTTAAGCCTCTGACTCTTGATTTTGGCTCAGGTCATGATCTCAGGTTCCTGAGATTGAGCCTCTGCATCTGGCGCCATGCTGATCATGGAGTGCGCTTAAGATTCTCTCCCTCTCCCCCTCCAACTCCATGCTCTCTCTCTCTCTCTAAACAACAACAAAAAAGAAAAGACTATTGCAAGGAGTGAGAGACTAAACTCAACTCTGCCGAAAGAAAAGTTGGGAGAGTGACTTTAAGTGCTAAAGGGTGCTAGTGGAAAAGTACTAGAGAATGTTGGGGGTAAATTCATCAATGACATGTGTCAAGCACATTGAATTATTCCGCAATTTTTTCTCTGTGATTAGCCACCCGTTTACTAATTGGTGTCCACTGAGCTTAGACTCCTACACTCCAACAAAGAGATAGAGACTCTATCTTCCTTAATGATTGTATTTCACACTTATAGTTCCTGGGTCTCTGAGAAAGACAGTCCTGGTTATAACAGGAAGAATATAACAAGAAGCTTTTAAAGGGGGGCACAGAAAGTATTTACAATTATAAGTTTTCTAAGGAAATTCTTTAAGAAAAAGGAGATATGGGGTTTCTGGTTAAGAAGAAGTTCAGTCACTAAGGAGAACATTGAGGCCATCTTGGTCATTTCTTTAAATTTATATCTCATAAGGTCAGGGTTTCTTTGCCTTTTACCACCTAAGGTATCCTGATAAAAATGCTCCAATAACCAGATATGAGCTAAAATTAGTTCATAAATAAAAAATAACATTTTATATAAGGGAGTCTAGTAGTCAGAGAGACAAGGTGAGGTAGATTTCAGAACACAAAAATCAAAGGTACAGAATTACTTGAAACTAGTTGTACAAATAGGTAAAAACTACATAATAAGGCACTTAAGAAGATTCAACACATCACACAAAAAATAAGACACACTCAGAAACCAAGTTTATTTTTAGTAGTCTAAAAGAACCCAGAAATGATTTAAGGAAGTATGTTACCTTTAAGACTTGCTTTATTGTCTGAAAGGTTAAGTTTGAAAAGTATCTTACAGTACAAATACATATAGAGATAGAAATTGCATGAGGAAGAAAAGAAACAGGAGACATAACATAATAGGTCAAAATGGGGGGATGGGAATATGGAAGAGTATCAATACCTAAATAATAACAGTAAAAATTACTACAGAAAAAAAAATGAGAGTTTGAAAACCAGAAAGACTCAGCTATTTTTCAGGTGGATGATGAAAAATTATATATACTTCTTAGCATGATAAAATTCCGAATCTAAAGGGTAAAAAAAATTCTTTCAAAACTCTGACAGAAAGAGCAAGATAACTACAAAGGAAGAAAACAAAGGAAAGCAGATACCATACATGAACACTATTCACCATACTAAAATTTAGAATATTATATATGCTTGCCAAGGAATAAGAAAGCTATCAAAAGCATCTGGAAGAAAATGCTATCCATCAAATATTCAATATATGAAATGATGTTCAATTTCACAAATGATCAGAAAACAGAGTAAAAGTTAAGATCATGAAGGAAATGAAGCCATGGAACCAAAAAGCGATTGTATTAAGAATAATCAGTACACCGATTTTTTTCAGAAATCTTCAGAAAATGAGAGGGAATAACCTAAGGTCTGTAGATGATTGCAATAAGAAAAGGTTATCAGACATATAAGGTTCATAGAGGGGCGTTTAGGTAGGAGAAAGTGAAAATTGCATAGAAAAAAGATTAAGAGACAATTTCTAAGTCTCTTTCTATTTCAGGCTGCCTGTCTCACAAGCACACTGCCTTTGCTCTGACCTTTCTTTCCAAGGATGTTTGTACAGCAAACAGCTCTGGAAGATTGAGTTAACAAAGGGCAGATTTGTTTACTGGCCATTGCAATAAAAATAGTGTCTCTCTATAACAAAAATCAGGCAGTCTTATCACCCCTTTTGAAAGATCTGTGTTCCCTAAGCTCAGGGTTACTCTCCTGTAATGCATCCCCATGTGTGTCATCACCTGACCCTCCCTGTATCACCTTGCAGGAACTGGGTTTCAGGGAACTGGGACAAGAAACAGGTTGATAGTCTGGCCACTGCTATTATTGTAATAAACGTTTTTTGTCTTTTGGAAGGAAGGAAAGGAGAAAGAGAGAGAGAGGGAGGAAAAGAAAAATAAATAGAAGGAAGGAAGGAAGGGAGGGAGAAAGGAAGAAAAAAAAAGAAGAAACTGATCCAAATAAACTAAACTGAGAGTTGGAGACAATGAAAGAATAAAAAATAATGACATATAACATAAATATATATAACCCCAGACAGAGTATGTGTGTCTCTATGTATTGTCATACTTTAATGGGTTGATAACCTGCTGGGAACACAAAATATGAAACCTGGAACAAAACAGGACAGGCTATGATGGAATCCTCATCAGTACTCTAGATCTCCTAAAACCTAAGAGTTGGCACAGGGGATATGGAGGTAAGTGCTAAATCCTCCCTCAGTGGAGAAGGAAGAAGGAATTAAAAAAAAAAAAAAATGATTGTATTTTGAAGGTCTCGGCTGTGGAATGGATTCTGGCACTGTGCAGAGGAAACAGTGCTTCTCAGAGGGGAAAAAGTGTTGGCATCTTGTTTCTGAATAACAGTCATATATAACCCCCCCCCTAAAAAAAAAAAAAAAAAAAAAAAAAAACAACCTAGGGAAGGAGATGTAACTAGGAATATAAGGGAGAGGCACAGAACAGCCTCCACATACTGGGGTAGGCTGTGGCAGGGGTAAGGAATTGCTAGCATCTCCATAAATAAGCAAAAAGAAGGAGGAGGAGGAAGAGGAAACATCCTGTTTTGTACATGAAGGCTTTCTGGAGGGCACTGGAAACCAAGAGGTAACCTTAACTGGTCTGGCCCCTTAACTGGGGCCAACAGGTGAGCCATTCTCACCTAGCTGACAGGGCAATAGGCTTCTCTGCAGAATGGCAGTGTAGAGATACACAGCTATAGGGGTAAAATGGGCTTCAAAGAATCAGAAAAGCATGACAAAGAGAGGCTCAAGTAATTACTTCTGAGTATATGGGAAAGATACCCCATCCAAAGTTAAAGCTTCTACACTTTTCTAGCTTGGAACAAAGAAGGCTGGAAGCCAGCCATGCCATTTTTCCTTCTTGGTTTCAAAAATTCATATGACACCTTGAGACCTCTGAAGCCTCCAGGGTTGGGGGCTGAGTGAGAAGTGGTAAAAGGGCAGGACAAAGTCTCCTTGGATTACTCTTCTGGTGGGTCTTGTGGCTTCATATAATATGCACATTCCAACATGCTTATCTTCCTGGGCTCTTTAATCCTTTCCCCCACCATCTTCTGTGATATTTCAGGCATTTCAGCCTCACTCAGTTGCTGGGAGGTTGCTCTCTCAACACTTCTCCGAGCCACCATGTCCATGAGTTTGCCTACTCCTACTGAGTCCTTGCCACAGAGTTAATGTCCCAAAAGAGCTTATGCAAGTAAATTAACTCTTGTTCATCCAATCCTATGCCAATGCCAAGTCCTCCACTGAAACAAGGAACTTCAGAAGTCACTAAGTGCCCTTTAGTGGCTACCCCCAAAATTCCAGACACTTGGGAATTCCCAACAGCAAGAAGCTTTGCAATGTTATATTTGAATGCTATATTTATATATATAGAATATATATAAATGCTATATTTATATATATGGAATTTATATATATGCTGTATTTATATATATGGAATCACCAAAGCCAGGGGACCAAACAGAAGTTATCATGAGATATCAGGGGATCTGTAAGTCATTAAGTGCATGAGTGGTGCCTGTTCAACAAACAGCAATGACTCACGTTTCTGGAGCCATTGACTTGAGATAAGTGTCTCTGTCTCAGAGCAGACTGAGTAGTGTGCTGGCTGCATTGATTCCAGTCTGAGGCAGTGAGAACAGTCTAACCCAGAGCCTAGTAGTAATGAGCCATAACCAAGCTGCAGAAATGGCTTTGTGTGAACAGAGGACCCCTGCAAACAACTTGTGAAAATATCAGTTCCCCCTCTACTCACATATTATTCAGAAGAGGAGGAAGAGGAGCCAGGACCCCAGGAGGCTGGAAAGGCAGATGTGACAGGAGTTAAACTTTAAATTCATTGAATAAATTGCCCCAAAGGCACTCATTTAGACTGAGAAAAAAACATTCTAAACTAGAATTTAATGACATATTTAATCCTTATTATTGTTTATCCTCCATTAGGGAAATGGGGGTTTGTGTGCAAGATGATATCCTTGTTGAAAATAGAGTTTAGATCTCTGTTACTTTCATGTCTATTCATATTCTTACTTCCCTAAATAGCTTTTCATAAAGTATTCTATGTTAATCTCTAAGAGGAGGTTGCTATATAGGAAAAATGAACCTATCATACTTAAGTCTCCAATATACATCTCAGCCTTCTTTCATGGATAAAAACGTATAGCTTGGGGAATTGACACCAGATCTAGGAATGATCTCTAATTAGTAAAGCCAGTCATGTTACCCATTTCCCTTGCCAGTAATTGGTTAAGGAACTTAGATTGATCATTGTAAGGTTTTCCCCCAGCAATAGGCAAATGATGTGTGCTAAGTTACAGCACAGGGGAACAAAATATTCTGTGCATACTGAAGAGGAAACGTGTACACAAGAAAGTAAGCTGTTCTCTTCATTATAGTAGCCATATTATAGGCACAGGGAAAGAAATCAGTGTGGTACAATGTAGACTAGAGAGATGGAAGAATCTGAATCTATAAGATGCAATTGAGGTACAGAATCTAACAAACCTGAGGCCCAAACAACATTTAAACTTTCACAATTTCCTTATTGTTTTAAGCCACTTTGTGGCAGGAACTTTGTTATTTGGATCCAGAAGCAAGCCAGTTGTTACACACCAACATGGAAAGCCAATTTATTATCTTCACACAACTCGCAGTCCCTTTTGAGTTCAGTGTTATCTCAAACACTTGTATTGCCATTTAGTCAGTACCAAAGCTTTCATAGGAGTTAACCGGGACTACTCCTAAAATAGCTACAGCAATAACCACAGTAATAGTCAGCTTGCCTCTTTGGTCAGAGATGCCACATTGTGTTCTTCCTGTTGACAAGATCAGTAAATTGTTCTCCATATTGAATTCATTTTTATGAAAGAAAAATGTATTTCTTAAATTGAGATTTGGAGTATTTTCCAGGTAAGAAGAGTATTCTCTACTGGCTAACAATAATCTCCAAATGCTAGGAGAACAAATTTTTTGAAAGAAAAGGATTATCACAGAATAACATGGCTCCTGTAATTTTCATTCACCTTACTTGCTAAAAGCTTCAACAAAAGTACTACCTCTGCAAACACACCTGTGTGGAACTCTTTTCTAATATATAAAACTAGGCAGAAATCATTCAGCAATGCATTCCACAAAGAATTTTAGAAAAAAAAAATGTATGGAAATCCAATAGGCGAAATTATTTTGAAGAGAGAGAGAGGAAGGACCCAGAAGGGTTTTTCTTGTTTGTTTTACTGCATTAGTAGAGGAATTAATTATATACATGTTTGCTGAAATGCTCTTTTATCTTAAAGCAGTCTCTTTTGATCATTAGAATAGGGTATTTTAAATATATAACTGAGATAAACATAGGAAACTGCTGCTAATGTTTTGTTTACCACATTTTGTAGCTAATTTATTGCAACATGTCTAAAATGACATATCAGGTAGGAAATTCAAAATGACAGAGATTATAAAGCAGCCCACTACTGAGTTCCCCAAACTCTAGATGCAGAACCACTATTGAAGTCCAAGGAGGCCTTGTATTCAGATAAGTCCACTGACGCTAGACTATTTTAAAAATGCTTTCATTTATAATATTTGCCTTTAGAATATATTAGCACAGGTAAAATTAATCTTAACTCTAACTTGTAAAATTGTGACATGAATCTCTGCGAGCTCCTTTTGCCACTTAAATGTTTCATTCAGGATTTACTCCACAAGATCTTTAGAGGTAGTCAATTTTTCTTAAAGTTATTTAGGTATTGAAAATAGCATTAAAATGATTGGTGTCTAATAAGATGAAAACTATATAAAAAAGAAAATATACACTCCACGTTCAGTTGAAAAATGTAGAGCATGTACACATGAGATAAATAAGACCCTTCACATTCCCTAATGTGACATCACTCTTAACAAAAGTTTTTCATTTATTTTAACTTATAAAATGAATGAGTTGTTCTAAATGGATCTCTGAATAGTTCCTGAAAGCTATAAGATTATATTATTCTAAGAACATATCAACAAAATATAGAAAGCATATTAATAGGGAGTAAAAAATGATTAAACCTAAGTAGCATCACTGAGAGAATTTGTAGCCCTTTAGGGTGAAGTATTGGTTCTTCTGTCATGTTCCCATCAATAGAATAGAATCTATACCCTAGTTTTAATCTATATCATGAATGAATATTTTCAGATATCTCCCATTATCTTCTTTTTAAAAAGAAATCTATAATACCATAGCTTATTGTCCTATATTGTATCTCAAAGTGAGTTTTCTTGGCTATCAAAGACTGACATTTTTCCTTTGACTGACTATTTCTAACAACTCACAAATAAATTCTACTTTAAATTAATGATTTAATTAGCAAAGAATCTCAGAACCTTGCTTAATTTGGGCAAGCCACTTTCTGAATATGAACCTCAATTCTTCATCAATTAACTGAGGGAGTGAGGATGTTGAGTAAGATTGCTTCCATAGTCCCTGCCAAGGCTGATACTTGATTCTAAAGACCAGTTAAGAAATACCTATGACATTGTGTTTTCTGCTGAAGTCTGGAGCTTCAGGGAAAAACGGAAGAGTTCCCTACAAATTACTACAAGTAACTGTCAGAGAAAACCTCAGAAATTAATTCTTTTTACAAATAAATATCTTAATATTTTTAAAAAGGAGCTAATTTCCAACATAACAGAGTTTTACTTGTATTGCCTGAATAATCTGAAGTTATAAAACCTACTAAAAATAGCTGTCATAATTCATTTGAAAATAAAATTCAAAAATTACTCAGTAAAAGTGATATTCCCTAAATACCCAGGGTTCCATTTTTTGAGAATTCATACTTTAGTAAAAACTAATTATGAACTCCTGTTTATGGGAAACATGGCTTTTTGCCACATAACAGCATAAAAATGTGAAATTCACATACACCAGGCATATTCCATAGGTGCACTTGCTATATGTTCTCTTACTAAAATGTTGTATAACAGTAGAAAGATCCACAAAGCATTTAATGATGTTCTAAATATTTTTCTTAAAGTTTCACTTATAATTATCCCATTTGAGTGGTGATGGAAGAAGAGCAGATAGCCCAGTAGAAATATCTTCCAGAATATGATATATGATATCCTCCAGAATATGATTTATGATGTCCTCATTTTGAAAAACAAGTTATGGCCATACTTTCTGCATTATTAGCTATAGAATATAGTGTTTTAAAGTAAATGAGTCAGAGATAAGTTATACTGATAAATGACACTTGACTGCAGAACATCTTAATTCCTTTTTATTGCTAAATTTCCTGTCCAGAGATAAGATAAGGCAGCTGAGTTTATGATAATTAAACCTATATTTCTCTGAATAGATCTTAAGAGTAAGTGGGATCTTAGAGGTAAAGACTTAAAAATGTTAAGCACCTTTTGACTAAACTTTGGGAGAAAACTAGCAATCAGGAATAGGTCCTGCTCTAATGGTGGGGACAGAGTGCTGTGATGCACATGCCTATTTGGTGAGATATCCATTCTTTCAGAACCAACAAAATAGTTATGATTGCCACCATAAAGCAAGCAAAGTATTTGAAAGTCACATTTCAAGAAGAGGCATCAGAATCATATTCACTTAGAAAAATATTTGTACCAAGAGAAAACAATGTACCCTAACTTGAAAAAACTGATAGAATAGGGTTTGGGTATAAATATCATTTATTTATTATCTATCTTGTTTGGTGTTCTCTGAGCTTCTTGGATCTGTGTGCTTATAACTTTCATCAATTTTGGGAAGTTCTCAGCCATTATTCCTTCAAATATTTCTTCTGCTTTGTTCTCTTTTTTCTTCTGGTATTTCAATTATGTGTATACTCCAACTTCTGACATTGTTCCACAATTTTTGTGTATGCTGTTCAGCTTGTTTTTATTATTTTTTTTCTCTTTGTGTTTCAGTTTGGTTAAGTTTCTGTTGAGCTATTTTCAAGTTTACTATTTCCCCAGCTGTGTGGAATCTACTGATAAACTTGTCCAAAGCATTTTACATTATAATGTTTTTTTAATTCTAGTATTTATTTTCAGTTCTTTCTTATAGTTTCCATTTTGCTGCTGACATTACCCATCTGGTCTTGCACATTACCTGATTTTTCCATTAGAGTTCTTCACATGTTAACCACAGCTTTTTAAAATTTCTTGTCTGATAATGTGAACATCTGTGTCATACCTGAGTATATTTCTGAAGCTTGCTTTGTGCCCTCAAAATGTATTTTTCCTTGTTTTTTTACTGTATCTTGGAATTTTTTTCATGAAAGCCTACTTGTTGTATCAGGTAGTAGGTAATCAGGTCAATGGGTCTTTAATGTAAGAATATGTAATATGGCTAGAAGCTGGGCTATAGTTAAGGTTTGTTTTAATTATAGGTACCAGAGACTCCAAATACTTTAAGTGTTCTTGTTTTTCATTTCTGGCTTGGATTTGTAAGTTTCTACTTAAATTGCTTTTCAAAAACAGCCTGTAATCCATTTAGCATATTAGAGGCTTTGGGGTGTGATGATGTGGAATGGGGAAGAGGGAGATTCTACAATATTCTGATTAAGGCTCGGTCTTTTAGGAAGAAAGTATCTTGAAAGTGTGGTCTTCACAAGTATTTCTGTTCCTCCTGCAATGGCATAACTTGTTGTCCCCTTGCCTCTTATGCTTTCCCCTGGCTGCAGTGTTCCAAATCCATTTCTTAGAAGCCCTCTTCCCTCTTAACTTTTATTTTTGTTTTGTTTCATTTTGACTCTTTTTTGTTGTTTTTGTTTTCTTACTTCTTTTTTTCTCCTCCGATAAGACAGGAAAGTTGAACCTGGAATAAAATTACCTTCCCCACGTTGTGATAAGTTTTCAGAATGGCCCCCTGGCCAAGTTCATTCCCCTTGATTACATTTTGTAGGGAGAAAAGTATGAGCAAGTTTCAAGGTGACTATTGTTCTCCCCCAGCCAAGGCCAGAAGCAAATATTTCTCAGATCCTCACTGGGAGAAACTGGTAGAGTTCCTGGAGTGAAAGGTCAAGTAAATGTGGACCCACCTCTGACTGTAGCTCCCAGGAGTTTCTCATTCTTAAGCTAGCTCACCCTCAGCCTCAGCAATTCATTGAAATAACCATTCAACTTTTTCTACAAAGATTTTAGGCTTCTGACCCAGGGAAACAAATCTCAGGAGCTATATTCCTCATTGTGTGACTGCCTCTCCAGAGTCTGGGGTGGTCATTTGCTCAAAGATAAGAAAAGGCCCACACCCCGTCAGCTAATAGTAAAATTTACAAGTCTTAGTGACAAAGAGAAAATCCTGAAAGCAGTCCAGGAAAAGAAGTCTGTAACATACAATGGTAAAAATATTAGATTGGCAGCAGACTTATCCACAGAGACCTGGCAGGCCAAAAGAGCTGGCATGATATATTCAGAGCACTAAACGAGAAAAACATGCAGCCAAGAATACTATATCCAGCTACGCTATCACTGAAAATAGAAGGAGAGATTAAAAGCTTCCAGGACACAAAAACTGAAAGAATTTGCAAACACCAAACCAGCTCTACAGGAAATATTGAAAGGGGTCCTCTAAGCAAAGAGAGGACCTACAAGTGGTAGATCAGAAAGAAACAGAGACAATATACAGTAACAGTCACCTTACAGGCAATACAATGGCACTTAATTCATATCTCTCAATAGTTACCCTGAATGTTAATGGGTTAAATTCCCCAATCAAAAGACACAGGGTATCAGAATGGGTAAAAAAAAAAAAAAACCCATCTATATGTTGCCTACAAGAAACTCATTTTAAGCCTGAAGACACCTCCAGATTTAAAGTGAGGGGGTGGAAAAGAATTTACCATGCTAATGGAAATCAGAAGAAAGCAAGAGTGGCAATCCTTATATCAGATCATTTAGATTTTAAGCCAAAGACTATAATAAGTGATGAGGAAGGACACTATATAATACTCAAAGGGTCTGTCCTACAAGATCTAACAATTTTAAATATCTATGCCCCCAATTTGGGAGCAGCCAACTATATAAATCAATTAATAACAAAATCAAAGAAACACATCAACTATAATACAATAATAGTAGAGGACTTTAACACTACCCTCACTGAAATGGACAGATCATCCAAGCAAAAGATCAGCAAGGAAATAAAGGCCTTAAATGACACACTGGACCAGATGGACATCACAGATATATTCAGAACATTTCATCCCAAAGTAACAGAATACAAATTCTTCTCTAGTGCACATGGAACATTCTCCAGAATAGATCACATCCTCGGTCCTAAATCAGAACTCAACCAGTATCAAAAGATTGGGATCATTCCCTACATATTTTCAGACCACAATTCTCTGAAGCTGGAGCCCAACCACAAGAGGAAGTTTGGAAAGAACCCAAATACCTGGAGACTAAACAGGAACCTTCTAAAGAATGAATGGGTCAACCAGAAAATTAAAGAAGAATTGAAAAAATTCATGGAAACAAATGATAATGAAAACACAATGGCTCAAAATCTGTGGGACACAACAAAGGCAGTTCTGAGAGGAAAATATATAGTGGTACAAGCCTTTCTCAAGAAACAAGAAAGGTCTCAAGTACACAACCTAACCCTACACCTAAAGGCGCTGGAGAAAGAACAAGAAAGAAAGCATAAACCCAGCAGGAGAAGAGAAGTCATAATGATCAGAGCAGAAATCAATGAAATGGAAACCAAAAAAACAATACAACATATCAACAAAACTAGGAGCTTGTTCTTTGAAAGAATTAATAAGATTGATACACCCCTGGCCAGATTTATCAAAAAGAAAAGAGAAAGGACACAAATAAATAAAATCATGAATGAAAGAGGAGAGATCACAACTAACACCAAAGAAATACAAACTATTATAAGAACATACTATGAGCAACTCTACGCCAACAAATTTGACAAACTGGAAGAAATGGATGCATTCCTAGAAACATATAAACTACCACAACTGAACCAGGAAGAAGTAGAAAGCCTGAACAGACCCATAACCAGTAAGGGCATTGAAACAGTCATTAAAAATCTCCAAACAAACAAAAGCCCAGGGCCAGACGGCTTCCCGGGGGAATTCTACCAAACATTTAAAGAAGAACTATTTCCTATTCTCCTTAAACTGTTCTAAAAAATAGAAATGGAAGGAAAACTTCCAAACTCATTTTATGAGGCCAGCAGCACCTTGACCCAAAACCAGACAAGGATCCCATCAAAAAAGAAAGGTATAGACCAATATCCTTGATGAACACAGATGTGAAAATTCTCACCAAAATATTAGCCAATAGGATTCAACAGTACATTAAAAGGCTTATTCACCACGACCAAGTGGGATTTATTCCAGGGCTGCAAGGTTGGTTCAACATCCGCAAATCAATCAATGTGATACAACACGTAAATAAAAGAAAGAACAAGAACCATACGATATTCTCAATAGATGCTGAAAAAGCATTTGCCAAAGTACAGGATCCCTTCCTGATCAAAACTCTTCAAAGTGTAGGGATAGAGGGCACATACCTCAATATTATCAAAGCATCTATGAAAAACCCACCGCAAATATCATTCTCAATGGAGAAAAACTGGAAGTTTTCCCCTAAAGTCAGAAACATGGCAGGGATGTCCATTATCACCACTGATATTCAACAATAGTACTAGAAGTCCTAGCCTCAGCAATCAGACAACAAAAGGAAATTAAAGGCATCCAAATCGGCAAAGAAGAAGTCAAATTATCACTCTTCGCAGATGATATGATACTATATGTGGAAAACCCAAAAGACTCCACTCCAAAACTGCTAGAACTTATACAGGAATTCAGTAAAGTGTCAGGATATAAAATCAATGCACAGAAATCAGTTGCATTTCTCTACACCAACAGCAAGACAGAAGAAAGAGATATTAAGGAGTCAATCCCATTTACAATTGCATCCAAAACCATAAGATACCTAGGAATAAACCTAACCAAAGAGGCACAGAATCTATACTCAGAAAACTATAAAGTACTCATGAAAGAAATTGAGGAAGACACAAAGAAATGGAAAAATGTTCCATGCTCCTGGATTGGAAGAATAAATATTGTGAAAATGTCTATGGTACCTAAAGCAATCTACACATTTAATGCAATTCCTATCAAAGTACCATCCATCTTTTTCAAAGAAATGGAACAAATAATTCTAAAACTTATATGGAACCAGAAAAGACCTCAAATAGCCAAAGGGATATTGAAAAAGAAAGCCAACGTTGGTGGCATCACAATTCCAGACTTCAAGCACTATTACAAAGCTGTCATCATCAAGATAGCATGGTACTGGCACAAAAACAGACACATAGATTAATGGAACAGAATAGAGAGCCCAGAAATAGGCCCTCAACTCTACAGTCAACTAATCTTCGACAAAGCAGGAAAGAATGTCCAATCGAAAAAAGACAGCCTCTTCAATAAATGGTGCTGGGAAAATTGGACAGCCACATGCAGAAAAATGAAATTGGACCATTTCCTTACACCACACACAAAAATAGACTCAAAATGAACAGACATTTCTGCAAAGAAGACATCCAGATGGCGAACAGACACATGAAAAAGTGCTCCATATCACTCGGCATCAGGGAAATACAAATCAAAACCACAATGAGATATCACCTCACACCAGTCAGAATGGCTAAAATCAACAAGTCAGGAAATGACAGATGCTGGCGAGGATGCGGAGAAAGGGGAACCCTCCTACACTGTTGGTGGGAATGCAAGCTGGTGCAGCCACTCTGGAAAACAGCATGGAGGTTCCTCAAAATGTTGAAAATAGAACTGCCCTATGACCCAGCAATTGCACTATTGGGTATTTACCCTAAAGATACAAATGTAGTGATCCAAAGGGGCACATGCACCCGAATGTTTATAGCAGCAATGTCCACAATAGCCAAACTATGGAAAGAACCTAGATGTCCATCAACAGATGAATGGATCAAGAAGATGTGGTATATATACACAATGGAATACTATGCAGCCATCAAAAGAAATGAAATCTTGCCATTTGCGACAACATGGATGGAACTAGAGTGTATCATGCTTAGTGAAATAAGTCAAGCAGAGAAAGACAACTATCATATGATCTCCCTGATATGAGGAAGTGGTGATGCAACATGGAGGCTTAAGTGGGTAGAAGAAGAATAAATGAAACAAGATGGGATTGGGAGGGAGACAAACCATAAGTGACTCTTAATCTCACAAAACAAACTGAGGGTTGCCGGGGGGAGAAGGGAGAAGGGGGTGGGATTATGGACATTGGGGAGGGTATGTGATTTGGTGAGTGCTGTGAAGTGTGTAAACCTGGTGATTCACAGACCTGTACCCCTGGGGATAAAAATATGTTTACAAAAAATAAAAAATTAAAATAAAAAAAAAGGTATATAAAAAAAAATATAGACTCAAAATGGATGAAGGACCTCAATGTGCGAAAGGAATCCATCAAAATCCTTGAGGAGAACACAGGCAGCAACCTCTTCGACCTCTGCCGCAGCAACATCTTCCTAGGAACAACGCCAAAGGCATGGGAAACAAGGGCAAAAATGAACTATTGGGATTTCATCAAGATCAAAACCTTTTGCACAGCAAAGGAAACAGTTAACAAAATCAAAAGACAACTGACAGAATGGGAGAAGATATTTGCAAACGACATATCAGATAAAGAACTAGTGTCCAGAATCTATAAAGAACTTAGCAAACTCAACACCCAAAGAACAAATAATCCAATCAAGAAATGGGCAGAGGACATGAACAGACGTTTCTGCAAAGAAGACATCCAGATGGCCAACAGACACATGAAAATGTGCTCCATATCACTCGGCATCAGGGAAATACAAATCAAAACCACAATGAGATATCACCTCACACCAGTCAGAATGGCTAAAATTAACAAGTCAGGAAATGACAGATGCTGGCGAGGATGCAGAGAAAGGGGAACCCTCCTACACTGTTGGTGGGAATGTAAGCTGGTGCAACCACTCTGGAATACAGCTTGGAGGTTCCTCAAAATGTTGAAAATAGAACTGCCCTATGATCCAGCAATTGCACTACTGGGTATTTACCCTAAAGATACAAATGTAGTGATCCACAGGGGCACATGCACCCGAATGTTTATAGCAGCAATGTCCACAATAGCCAAACTATGGAAAGAATCGAGATGTCCATCAACAGATGAATGGATCAAGAAGATGTGGTATATATACACAATGGAATACTATGCAGCCATCAAAAGAAATGAAATCTTGCCATTTGCGACAACATGGATGGAACTAGAGCGTATCATGCTTAGTGAAATAAGTCAAGCAGAGAAAGACAACTATCATATGATCTCCCTGATATGAGGAAGTGGTGATGCAACATGGGGGCTTAAGTGGGTAGGAGAAGAATAAATGAAACAAGATGGGATTGGGAGAGAGACAAACCATAAGTGACTCTTTTTTTTTTTTTTTAATTTGACAGAGAGAGATGACAAGCAGGCAGAGAGGCAGCCAGAGAGAGGGGAGGAAGCAGGCTCCCCGCTGAGCAGAGAGCCCCATGCAGGCCTCGATCCCAGGACCCTGGGATCATGACCCGAGCTGAAGGCAGCGGCTTAACCCACTGAGCCACCCAGGTGCCCCCATAAGTGACTCTTAATCTCACAAAACAAACTGAGCATTGCTGGGGGGAGGGGGGTTGTGAGAAGGGGGGTGTGGTTATGGACATTGGGAGGGTATGTGCTTTGGTGAGTGCTGTGAAGTGTGTAAACCTGGCATTTCACAGACCTGTACTCCTGGGGATAAAAATATATGTTTATAAAAAATAAAAAAAATTTTAAAAAAAGATCAGCTCTCTGATAAGCCCAAGAAAAGTCGTTTGTCTTCAGTATGCCTCATTTTTCTTGCTATAAGGAGAAGAGTAATGATTGCCGAGTTCTTCATATGTTAGAGGAGAACTAGAAGTCTTACAACCTTCATTTTTGTTTATGACCCTACATCTATATTCTGCTTGTTTAAGAGTCTTTGTAAGTGTTCAATTTGATCAAACTATGAGGATGAGTTAGGGATTATTTGGAAAGTTTTGTCTTTGACTTCCCTAGTTAGTTCAGTGAGGCACACTGGTGAGATGGTTAATTGAAAAGTACTGATCCATAAAGTCCTAGGGTTCTACAGAGGAAGATACAGAGTTTGAGCGTGATTGTCATAAATTGAAACTAATGAGCATTCTGTTAATCATGACCTTAGTGTTATCAGGTCTTTGAAAGTAGTTCTGTGGTCTTTAGATCTAAGTTCTTCAATCAGGGATGGTTATATCAGTTAGAAAATAATAAGAAAAATGCTCTGACTTGTAGTAGGTGAGAAGGAGGAGATTCTGAGACAGGTTATTTATTAATAGCTGATCTCACCAGAATTAGACTCAGAGGAGAGCTGGTATTCAGCACAGACTACTGTTGCCAAACCTATCTCAGTGGAAATGAAAGACTCTCTAATTTGATTTTTTTTCCTTTTCCTCAAAAGATTATAGTCATATATTTTTGATAGTTTATTTTTTGTCACACATGTTACATACGTTTTGCTGTTATAGCATTTTAAAGTGAAATTGTTTGTTTCTAACACTATAGCTCAGATGAGCCTTTTATACATATTAACTATATATAGGACATATCTAAATTTTATTTAAATTATTCATTACTATGGAAAATCAAAATCCTTTAACTATTTAACTGGAATTTGCAAGATCCATGAAACTAATCTTGTAACTCAAAATTGCTACAAAATCTAAAAGCAACAGCTAAATATATTTGTTTAAAAATGTGTTGTTTCCGGGCATCTGGGTGGCTCAATCAGTTAAGCCTCTACCTTCAGCCCAGGTCATGATCCCAGGGTCCTGGAATGGAGCCCTGCATCAGGCTCCCTACTCAGCGGGGAGCCTGTTCCTCCCTCCCCCTCTGCCTGCTGTTCCCCCTGCTTGTGCTCTCACTCTCTCTCCCACTCCCTATCAAATAAATAAGTAACATATTTAAAATTAAATAAAATATGTTGTTTCTATTTTAATTTTCATTCTAAATTTTGCATTCAAAGTTTTTAAATTGGATCATCAGTTTATACCATACAATGTAAATCCATTAAGCAAGTATTCATAATTAGATAGAAAACCCTACTCTTAACCCAAACTACAAAACAGAGAATTGTTCATAAACAATTATTGGCTTAGTAACAATTAGTGATGTCTGCAGCATCCAATGCCTGAATTCAAAGAAAACACTTTAAATCTTTTAAATCATATGCAAAATTGTAGTCTAATAAATAACCTACTTGAGAAAAATTTTTACATTTATAACATTGAGAAGAATTCAGATGTTACTCACCAGTGTTTTAAGCTGAAAAAAATTTAACATGTATCCTATTCTTGTTCAATTCTTGGCTTGCCCAAAGCTAGCAGTAAGCATCAGTTGGTCCATTCACAAGTAATCTTTTAACTCTCTACTATCTGTCCACTGGAAAGTGAATTTATACCATTAACAGATTAATCATCAGTTACTAAACAGATGGAAACAATTTTTAGTTACTGTCAATTTGATTAGATTTGTAACATCAACTTAACTGTGGAAAAGCTCTGTCTTATTTATTCTTCATATGGATCAATTTAGTCCTTTTTCTGGTAAAAAATACATAGTTCTGGTAATTTTCATTTTGTTTTAACAGGCTTTTCATGGTCCATTAAGTTTTTCCTTGATCCAAATGTATATTCTTTCCCATAAAACTAAAATCTTTGAGTAGTAATCTAAAAATATGGTTGAATTAAGAGAATTTTCTGCAAGAAAGCACTTTTTCTCTAACTGCTTAGTGGACAACATGCCTAGTTTAATCATTTAAAGTCATTTAGTACAATGTAGTAAAATAAAATAAGGATCTCTGTTATCTCTGCTTTTCAATTCTGTCATAAAAATGCTGCAGTGAGACTTTTGTTTATAACAGTCAGATCACAACTATTAAGACAGTATTCTAAGCTGAACCTAAATACATAATGGGGGAAAAAAGCTATTAGATTTATTCAATTACAGTTAATCATCATTATTTACAAATCTGTATTTGTAAATTGTGAATTCACCTACTTGCTAAAATGTATTTGTAACCCTCAAATCAGTACTCAAAGTGTTTTTAGGTCATTCATGACCATGCACAGAGCAATGAAAATTTTGAGTCACCAGCTGTAGGCATTCCTAGCTGAGGTCAAACAAAGCAATGCTCTACCTAGTTATTTCAGTGCTCATATTATAAACAAATTTTGTTTTGTTTTGTTTTGCCTTTATTGCCATGCTTTTTCTTATTTTGAGGGGTTTGTTGATGATTTTGCTATTTAAAATGGTCTCCAAGGGGCACCTGGGTGACTCAGTGGGTTAAAGCCTCTGCCTTCTGCTCAGGTCATGATCTCAGGGTCCTGGGATCGAGCCCCACATCGGGCTTTCTGCTCAGTGGGGAGCCTGCTTCCCCCCTCTCTCTCTGCCTGCCTCCCTGCCTACTTGTGATCTCTGTCTGTCAAATAAATAAATAAAATCCTTTAAAAAATAAAACAAATTAAATGGTCCCCAAGTGTAATGCTTAGGGGCTGTCTAGTTTTCCAAGTTCAGTAAGACTATGATGTGTCTTATAGACAAAATGCGTTCAATAAGCTTCATTCAAGGCATACATTATAGCGTTGTTGCCTGCAAGTGCACTATTAAAGAATTAATAAAAATTTTGTGAGCAGAGGCTTACAGGAACCTAACTCTGTATTTCTGCTAGGAACCATGATTCAATATTCATTAATTCAGTGTTCACAGTGGTTTTCTGAAGGTTAACTACCTCAAATAATGAGAATCTACCATAACAGTTTTCAGGTAACTAGCATCCCCAAGTATACTATAACATTTTTAACGTTAGGGACTATAGTAGTTTCAATGCATGCTAAGTGGAACAAATGCTAATTCAAATAGGCAAACTACTTATGACATGGGTTATATGTATCATGGGCAACTGCATTTTTCTTGGGTTATCACTTATTTGACAGGGACTATTTATTTACAGAAAATATTACATCAGAATTTATCTTCTTCAAAGTTTTCTATAATAAATATTTTACAAAGTTCATTGTGAATCTATTTGCAAAGAATTCAGCTCTTTAGCAATATTGTTTCCTCGTCTATATACTTTTGCATAACTTTTCTAGAAACACTGATACAAACTCTGAAAGCTGCACCAGGGCAAAAAAAGCCTTGAAGTACAGACAGGGAAGATGCTGAGGGAATTACTATGACCAACATTTACAAAAGTCATGTTCTTAACAACCACTTAGGTCAGAGAAGAAAATAAAATCTGTTATGATCTTACCATAAGAAGGAAAGAACACCACTTCCTCCCACTTTCAATGAAACTTCAAGTTTCTTTGATTCAGGACATACAGTCCTTTCAGAATCATGTGAAAAATTTTGTCTTGATTTCTTAACTGCCGAAGCAAAAGCTACATTTCAGATTCTCAGAATTTTGCAAACATGAGATCATTTTAGCACAGTAAACTTTTTCAAACATTTTTAATATATTAGTAAATTAACAGTTTTTATTTTCAGTCCTAGAAAAAAATAGTATTAATTTTAGGTAAATTTGAAATAATAGCAAAACTTTTAAGGTTTCAGACAATTTCTTAAAGCATACAAATCTCCCCTGATGCCCAAAGCTGAAGACCATTTCTTAGCAACCTTGAAATATTCTACCATAATTATTTATTGATACTTTAAGAGCAGTTCTATTGTACTATTGGTAGATTTTAAACAAGTCTGCAAATGCACTTTTACTTGAACTCAGCTGGGAGTCTTAAGAGATATAATCAATGGAACTGTACTATAATTGAATTACAAAGAATGAAAGAAATAAACTAAATAACAAAATTTGATCAGAAAGAGCTCTTTCTCAGGGAGAACTTTTTAGAGTATGTTGGAAAATTAAGCTTCTGGAAGGTCTTGATTATTTTTTAATCACATTAGCAATCTGGAAGCCCTGTGTCTAAATGTGGAGAATGCCTTTGGCTTCCCCAGGAAAAGATTATATTGATTTCTGCATCGGGTTCTGAACAGATGGATGAGGGTCATAGTACATTATGCCAGAAATCAATGCCATTTGACTCTATCACTCTCCAAGCAATAAATACTCTGTTGTAACCGAGGCTGTTATTTTAGTGTCTTTTATAAATTCTAAACACAATTCCAACCTATTATATAATCTATGTTCTACGCCCAAAATAAAGTAATTGAAAGGGTAATTACAATTTAAAGAAAGGAGGGGGCAGGCTGCCAGCATCAATATAGAAATTATAAAAATTCTTTGTTCCTACCAGAAATTCCAATTCAAAATTGCTATCATAAAAGCTCATAAGAAAATCTCTGGACAATGACATCAGGAAATGTTCCAGACAAAATCTTATGTAATGTGCAATCCATCTGGTGCTTGCCTGAAAGCAAACTTCAGAGAAAACCAGAATAGAGTCCAGCTGCTTTCTCAAGTGGCACCCAAAGGATCTTCTACATCCTCTACTGTTACATCTATGCTGGAGTAAATCTTTTACTCAGGCATGATTTCTGTTAGCAAAAGTCATAGGTCTTTTATTTATGGTACTTAAACTTATTTTCCCATATGAGACTGGTAGGTTTTAGCCTCTATTCTTGCAGAACTTAATAATCGCCGTCCTTGTTAATAACCATGCTTAGGAAAGCAGTATTCTCTTAGAAAAGAGAGTTCCTCCAGGCATTTTTGTTTTATTTTTTGAAAACTTTAATTTTGTTTTGTGTGTCTTTTGAGATAATGGAATTCATGATGGAGAGCTAGTTGGGACTTTCTATTTCCCCCTCTTGTTCCCTCATCTTTGAAATAAAGGAAGAATGGCATGCCTGGGTCTTGGCATCTATTTTGTCTCCTTTTAGTACCTCTTAAATTCTGGAAAATTCATCACATGCCAAAAAACAAACTAGGACATAAAATACTTTGAATGACATATAGATAGAAAGGGACGGGAGGAATTATTCTTAACTACATTTCATATATTTTACTTCATACTGTTACAGGATTTTTGTCCCCTTAGTGCCCGTGGTTCTTGGTCATGCAGCTTCTAGGAATGAAGAGGTAGACCAGGTGAAGAGTGGTGGGCAGCCGAGCAAAACTTATTGAGCAAGGGTGTAAAGCTCCTGGAGAGGGAGGGGGGCCTGAGTGGGACATTTTGCAGAAACCATTTCTGCAAGGGCTGCAGAGCAGAATGTTAGTGTGCTCCTGCCTAAACTGCAGAACAGGATGTCAGTGCTGTTTTATCTTAGCTGTCCTGACTCCATATTCTCTTGTTAGGAGACTCTGGCCCTGATTACCTAATTGTCCAACTAACTTCTAACAATATAATTATGAGTTTTAACATTGAGGTACCTAAGAAGCTTAGATCTAAAAGCTTGTTCAAATAACCATAAAGCTCAAAGTGGAAACAAATAAACACACTATATGAGCTTCTGCCAATCACTGATTTGCAAACAAGGAATGCATATAAATTATTTAAACTGTGCTTATTATGAAAAATATGCTTTGGTTTATAATAAAAATGGTAGCTAGCATATATAGGGCACTTACAGAGCAGCCATTTTCTAAGCACTTTACATAAATAATGTCAAAGTAATTATTCAAGCTAGTACCATAATTACCCCTGGTCTGCAGATGTTACATTGGGATACAAAGGGGTGAGGTAATTTGTTAAATTTACTATAACCAATATGTGGTTAGAAATGGGATCCATTTTTGGACATAGGTATTTTGAAAAGTGAGCAGCTAAATAGATTTAAATTCTACCCTTCAGGTTTAAAGTTTCAATCTCAAAAATGACTCAAATACTTCTATGAATAAATTCATAAATTAGAGATAATTTTTTATAATTCCCCTCGGATGATGAAATCCCTTGAATAATTTCTTCCAATCCTTAGAATTTTTATAAATTCCAAGGCTATTTATTTTGATGAGGTTCATCTTTCTCAATTCCTATTTGGCATATCTCCTCTTACTTTCCCAGACTTCTGTGGAAGAATCCCATTTCTGTTTGACAGTACTTGATCTTCAGTTTTCTTCCCTGAGATGTGTTCCATAGAGCACTTCAGCCTCTCCTTTGTAGCTCTTGAAATCACCAGACAACTGGGATGATAGATGGCACTTATGCACCCAAGAAAAAAATGTCAAGCTACTCCTTCATTGTCAAAACTGTCAGAAATTGTTGAAGTTAAATCTAGAAGCTCAGCTTACAGTGAATGCCCTCGTTAAAATATTCCTTTGCCACTCCTGGCCTCAAGACCATAGTCTGGGCTTGCCATTCTGTGCTGTACCCCACCAGTGTCCTCGGCAGAATGGGAGTCATAGCCACAGAGGGGTTGAACATGCCATGTTATGAGTACAAAGGGACTGGGGAAAGGTTATATACCATCTCTCTAAAATGAAGGAGCAAGCTGAAATAGCAATATATAATCCTATTAGAAAGAAGAGAGTGCCTATAGGAACTTCACTCGATACACGGTTTGGGAAAAAAGAATAACAATTCATACTTGCATTAGTCATTCTCCCTTCATAAATACAGTGCCTTTGTGCATTGACCAGTCACATTTTTCTACCCTGGTTTTTGTACTGGTGGGAACATTTTCATTCCATTACTCTTTGTTGTCATACAGTGGTAAAATGGGCCCTATTTGTGAAGAAACGGTGACAATGGCATATTTGATAGAAACGCAGTGACTCAGAAAGTCTCAAATTTATTTTCCAATAGAGACAAAATTATTACTTAGGTAGCAATAGTAACAGCAGGATTAGTATGGGTAGTTATTGTTTTAAAAGTTGGTCTATGGACTGAAACATTCATGAAACAGATTCACATTTAGTTTTTGTCAGGTTTTTTCTTTGATTTAGGAAAATATATGATCAGATATATCAGGGAGAGATTGTTACATTCCATCCCAATAGAGATGTGGCTTCAACATGTTGTGTGCATAGGAATAAGTGTTCATAGTATTACTAAAAGAGAGAAGTTGACTTCCTGACATGAAATGGGTATGCTACATGAAATGAGTAAGTTTGATTAGCTTATAAAAAGACATTATAGTGTATTTCTCCAGAATTTCTTAAGGACACACTTTGGTTGATATTTTTCCTGATCTGTTCACGATTTCCTAACGTATTTTCATTCAGCATTTCTTCCCCCCAAATCCAAATATTTTTAAGAATTATGTGTTTATAAATAATCTTATAACTTAAAATCTGCTGCTAGTTGTAAAATTAATTGTGCAGGATATAATTATGAACCAGCATTCAATTTTTTTAAAAGATTTTATTTATTTGACAGACAGAGATCACAATTAGACAGAGAGGCAGGCAGAGAGAGAGGAGGAAGCAGGCTCCCCGCAGAGCACAGAGCCCAATGCGGGGCTCGATTCCAGGATGCTGGGATCATGACCTGAGCCAAAGGCAGAGGCTTTAACCCACTGAGCCACCCAGGTGCCCCAAGCATTCAATTTTTTTCTGTAAAAATTTGGATGACTAACAGGAAACAATAAATGGATTTAGTGCTTACAATTTTAATAAGTATATGAAGTTATATATCTGGTCTGTTTAGCATCTACATTTATAAGAAAATGTCAATACTTAAGAAGGAATACTTAAGAAGGAATTAAGAAGTATCACTGTGTCGTGTGTATTTTGCTGTTACAGTCTGTTCCTACCTTAGCTCACTGTTAACCTCAAATGCATCCTTCAAAACCAAGCTTGACTCAACTTCTAGCTTCCTGAAGTACTCATCACCTGACACGAAGACAATCACTTTATTCTCAGATCTTCACTTTATTAATAAATTGCTACAAGTTCTAGATTTGTGGCTTTATAACATTTGTATATTACTTCAAGAATAAATGTTAATATGGTCATGAGGAACAAAAAACAGGACTTGAAATTCTATTTTATTTGCCTCATAGTAACACACACTGTGCTTCTGGACGTTGGAGCTCAGTAAATGCTTTTTAATTGACCAAAATATATTGTCTGCCCATAACGTGCTGGTTGGGATGTCTCTGAATCAATTCACATCCCCCAAGAAATCAGAAACTCATCAATGCAAGAGACTCATCCAAATAGTAAATATAACATTTCTTCAGAGAAAAACAACACGGTGACTAAAATCTGAAATTCTGCCCCAAAGCTGAATAGCCTCTTCTTACTATTAAGATCTATATAATCACAACAAAAATTAGTTTGGGCCTCAAGGTTGTGCTCTCTCTGCAGCCCAGAATTCCTTTTACAGTGCATGCACGTGCCTTCCGGCTGCCATGGTGCAGCAAAATGCTGAATCAATTATTTCACTTCTGTCTGATTTGGTCACAGTTGTGGGGCTATGGACTAAGTTTGCTTCTATTTTCTTTCTGAACAAAAATTATCCCTTTGACCAGAAAAAGCAGATATTACATTTATTTTTCCACACTATTTCTAACTATTGGTAGTACTAAGAGATAAACTAGCAAATCTGGAAGGAATGTCGTTAAATTGAATCTAAATGGAGTTAAAATTCATCTTCTTCTCATTGTATTTTATAGTTAGTGATTTTTTTCTTCTCTTTAATGATTTCCTCAAATTCAAAAATATGCTATCTTTTTGTCCTTACTATTATTTCTTATAATAATTGTGATAATATATATATATTTTTTCAAAGTAGGAGGAGATATAATTCACACACCAAATGTGAGAAAGAAGTTGAAAAAAATTTAAGTAATTTGGGCAATAATTAAAAATACCTACTTGGAGCTCAGATTCTAGTTTGGTTATATAAAATATGGTAGGCCATTTGTCCCATGTAAGAAGTAGAAGGCATATTAAAACAAAGAAAAAAAATTTAAGGCACCTGAGAGCTTTGTATGCAAAACAATCTAAATTAATTGGTGTTCTGAAAATTAGCAAAAATTGGCTGGGGCTTACCTCCAGGAGTTATGTCTAAGCATACTGGAAAATTGTGCCTGCCATAGGTCAAAAATTCTTGAGAGGTTAAAAAGAACTAATGGGGAACTTTAATGGCCACCTAGTCTGATGTGGTGGATTGGAACCTGGAGGATATGCAAACTTAGAGCTTATTCCTCCTGATCACAGACTGATCTGCCATAGGCTTTAGCCATATGTGTGCCAGCACGAAAAGGAAAAGCAGACGGACTTGGCTCTCTTGCTACTTAGATCCCAAAGTTTTACATGTTGCAACACATAGAGGACAAAGATTGCCATCATGTTTTGGAATTCATAACTCGTTATTTCTGCCTTTTTAAAAATTCCATTATCATTGCTTTAAGATGTTAATTTTTCTTAACACTAATTAGTCTTTTATTAATTTTAAAGTATTAATCCTGCTAGGGCCAAGGGCAGGCTACCCTAAGAGGGCCACTTCAGCATAAAGATTATTTTGAGTTAAAGCCCATCAAAACCTTCAGATTTAGAAAAGATCTTTTACCTTCCCAACAACTGCCTAAAAAGAATGTAGATAGAGCACCCATTTCAGGAAAAGAGCTATCACTATAGAGAACTACTTTATACTAGGAAATGTATACTACGTAGAGGAATACGGTACCCAGGGAGGAACCTCTCTGGCAAGGCTGAAGTTTGATCAAAGTCCTCTCTGTCCCCTGGTTTTTGAGTGGCCCAGGAAACATTTATTTACCAAACATTTCATCCTTGTTCATCTTCCTGTGAATTTCACTCCTTCTTTTTGAAGTCCCAGACTCCTACCCCTTCTCCTTAGCTCAAAATAAAATCTCCTTACTTCAGAATACCCACTTTGCCTGTCTTTGAAATTTCTTATCTGTGTGGATTCCCCCTATGTAAGAAATTAAATTTTATTTTTTCCTGTTAATTTATCTCACATCAATCCCATTCTTAGCCCAGCTAGAAGGACCTTGAAGAGAACAAGATATTTTTGCTCCCTGACAATACAATAACATGCTACCTAGAGCTTTTTAAAATTATGAAAAGTATCTCATCTAAAGTTAAAATTTACAATTTTCACTCTTTTTTTTTAAATAAGTTTTCACTCGGGCGCCTGGGTGGCTCAGTGGGTTAAGCTGCTGCCTTGGCTCAGGTCATGATCCCAGGGTCCTGGGATCGAGTCCCGCATCGGGCTCTCTGCTCAGCAGGGAGCCTGTTTCTTCCTCTCTCTCTGCCTGCCTCTCTGCCTACTTGTGATCTCTCTCTGTCAAATAAATAAATAATAAATCTTTAAAAAAAATAAAATAAGTTTTCACTCTTATGTGAATGCCCCCCTTTTTGCTTTGCTCTTTTAAGAACTGAGTATACAGTACTCATTTATTTTTTTTAATAATTTTTTTTATTTTTTATAAACATATATTTTTATCCCCAGGGATACAGGTCTGTGAATCACCAGGTTTACACACTTCACAGCACTCACCAAAACACATACCCTCCCCAATGTCCATAATCCCACCCCCTTCTCCCAAACCCCCTCCCCCCAGCAACCCTCAGTTTGTTTTGTGAGATTAAGAGTCACTTATGGTTTGTCTCCCTCCCAATCCCATCTTCTTTCATTTATTCTTCTCCTACCCACTTAAGCCCCCATGTTGCATCACCACTTCCTCATATCAGGGAGATCATATGATAGTTGTCTTTCTCTGTTTGACTTATTTCGCTAAGCATGACACGCTCTAGTTCCATCCATGTTGTCGCAAATGGCAAGATTTCACTTCTTTTGATGGCTGCATAGTATTCCATTTTGTATATATACCACATCTTCTTGATCCATTCATCTGTTGATGGACATCTCGATTCTTTCCATAGTTTGGCTATTGTGGACATTGCTGCTATAAACATTCGGGTGCACGTGCCCCTTTGGATCACTACGTTTGTATCTTTAGGGTAAATACCCAATAGTGCAATTGCTGGGTCATAGGGCAGTTCTATTTTCAACATTTTGAGGAACCTCCATGCTGTTTTCCAGAGAGGTTGCACCAGCTTGCATTCCCACCAACAGTGTATGAGGGTTCCCCTTTCTCCGCATCCTTGCCAGCATCTGTCATTTCCTGACTTGTTTATTTTACCCATTCTGACTGGTGTGAGGTGATATCTCATTGTGGTTTTGATTTGTATTTCCCTGATGCCGAGTGATATGGAGCACTTTTTCATGTGTCTGTTGGCCATCTGGATGTCTTCTTTGCAGAAATGTCTGTTCATGTCCTCTGCCCATTTCTCGATTGGATTATTTGTTCTTTGGGTGTTGAGTTTGCAAACTCTACAGTACTCATTTAAAATCCACAACTGTCAATCCAGAAAAAGAATATGATTTGTTCTAAAACTAATTTCCAGAAATGGTAGAAAGGAATAGGACAGAAAATAGAAGAATAAGAAAACAATTAGAGAGAGAGAGAGAAAGAGAGACAGACAGAGAGCAAGAGAGCACAAGCGGGGTGGGAGGGACTGAGGGAAAGGAAGAAGCAGCTCCCCACAGACCAGAGAGCCTGACATGGGGCTAGATTCCAGGATCCTGGGTTCATGACCTAAGTCCAAGACAGATGCTTAACTAACTGAGTCACCCAAGTGCCCAAGGGAAATAATTATTTCAAGCGCTTAAATCAATAATATAAAAATTATACACTGAAGATAATTTAATTCTGGCACATTCAAACCCATGGACATCAAGTTTACAGCAGTAAAATGTTACCGAAGAAATTTAGAAAATTATGAAAAAACATTACAAAAGAATCTGGAAGAAAATTTTACATAACGTAACATATATATTTTGAAACATTCAAGTAAAAGAATGATATATAAAAGAAATATCTTTAAATTGAGATCTTGATATGCCTTCAAATATATCCCAGAACAGATGATAGAAGGGAACCCAGACCGACACACTTCAAACAGCTGTGACATTTCTAATAACTTTAGAGAGACAATTGACCTGTCAATGGTGATTAGAAGATGCAAATTTTCTATCAGGAGATAAAAATTTTTCTGACTTATTTTCCCACTAGGCACTTTCAAAATCCCATCACTTTCTTAAAACCATCTTTTTTCTTACCTAGAATACACATAGTATATGTTTCTACTTACCAGATATAGATTTCACTTTTTTAATCAATTAATTTCCAAAATGAGATGATGTCCCTCTCTTTGAGGATCTAGAACAGATCTGAGGAAATCTTCCTGATTGTTCCTGCTGTTGTTGTTTTTTTTCATTCTAGTTTGGGTTTTGAGTTTTGCAGTTTAGGGGTTTTGTTTTATTTTTCCTGTAGGTTGTATTAAAAGAGCTATGATCACTAATCAGGATACTTATAAGGACAGAAAATACACTGTCTTCCAATTTAGTTTTGAGGGTATTGGTAAAGATCTGTCGTTTCCCTGGGTGATGAAGACAGGATGTGTGCTGGAAGACATAGATCTGAACCACCGCCATGGGGGAAACCATCATCAACAGAGATCAGTGAGCTCACCACATGAGAATGCCTGCTGCAGAACTCGGGCTTGCAAGCAAACTTCAGTCAGAGTCAACAGCACCTGGGCAATGAAAGGTAACTAACTGAAAGCTGTTATTACAAGTACCGCTGGAAAGGAAGAAGCTTTCCTCTAAGATTTTTCTAGTTGGACTAAGAATCAAATTGACATGAAACAGATTAACAAAAGAAAATCAAATTTAATTTTCTACATATGGAAAATTACACAGACATGAAACCCCACAGACAGGTAAAATGAGATATATCGGGATGCCTGGGTGGCTCAGTTGGTTAAGCCACTGCCTTTGGCTAGGGTCGTGACCTTGGAGACCTGGGATCGAGCCCCATATTGGCCTTCCCCTGTTTTTTGGGGACCCTGCTTCTCCCTCTTCCTCTGTCTCTCCCCCTGCTTGCACTCTTGCACTCTCTCTCTGTCAAATAAATAAATAATTTTTTTTAAAATTTTTAAAAATAAAATGAGATAGCTATATCACTCTCAATTAGAAGTGAGTATGGGGTCTGAGACTTCAAAGGGAGGGAATGCAATTTAGGGGAAGATTAAAAAGAATAAATATTTAGTAAATGTTTGATGGGCCCCACAGAATCAGTGGCGCATAAAGAGGGATTTTAACAAGCAGACTTTGAAAATTCCTCTTTGTCTGCCACTCCTCTAAAGTAGTTATCCGGTCTTCTAAATTCTTTTGAGGTAGTTGGTGGGGAGAAGGTCACCTTAATATTCATGCTAAAGTGACCCATCTTGGGGTGGCCTGCCCTTGGCCTCTACACTACACAGCACGTTTATTGCTTGGTATAAAATCATGTATAAATAAATATATATTTACCAATTCCTAAGCAAACTATCTTTTTTTCTTTCTTTCTTTTTTTTTTAATTTTTTATTTTTTATAAACATATATTTTTATCCCCAGGGGTACAGGTCTGTGAATCACCAGGTTTACACACTTCACAGCACTCACCAAATCACATACCCTCTACCCTATCTTTTGAGGTGGCATGATTATAGTACTTACTGGAAGTAAGTGGAAGACTAGTTTTTTTCTCCAGATATTGAGAAAACAAAAACACAGTTAATTTTAAGTGTAAATTATGTGGGAAACAAAGGCAGAAGAAAAATGATCAAATTTCCTTACTACCTATAGCCCATTGACAGTCCTTGAAAGAGGCACAGTGACAATCTTGCCTCAATGTTAATACTTTGTGAAGGGCAAAAGGCAATCCTAGCCTGACCTTCCCACCCCACCATCACCACCAGGATCCTGTAAATTTACTTGAACATATAAAAATTCCTTTGGAAACTTTCATTATCTCTAAACATCCCAAGATATGTTTTTGCAATCATCCTCCAAGCATATGGCTCACCGATACACATCTGAAATGTCTCGTGACTAAGGTTTTTTTGGACAGCAATAAATGGCCTTTTCCCAACAATAGCTAGCTGTCTCAAGGTCCTGGACACCCGGCTTCCAATATTCTTTAGAGACTTACACTATCCCTAACTCTCCCAACTTGAAAGTGTATAATGGGCCACTCCTCATGTCCCCACTGCAGCTCTTTCTGCCCACAGGTCCTGTCCCCACACTTTAATAAAATCAGCTTTTTGCACCAAAGACGTCTCAAGAATTCTTTCTTGGCCATGGGCTTCAAACCCTAACAGTGTCATTCCCACATCATAAACACAGTTTAATAAAGAAGTTCCTTTTCCCCCAGAAAAGTTTTGCTCTGGTAAGTAAAAATAATTACTCTTTCTGAGTTGTATTAAATTCTTCTAGAGTTGTAGGATTATTTTTACAAATAAGTAGATAATACTGATTGTTGTGCTTCTGCTTCTCAATGGTCGGCTCATAAAAAAACTAAAATATGGGCTTGGGCAATCAAAACCAGGCCCTGTTAGGAACCTAGGGTCAGCCAGCACTGTTTGCTGCAGCATCTATCACATTTAACATAATACTTTACCTATTTATGTTGTTAATCGCCTCTTTTAGAAGGTAATCATGAAGGTCAAGTGTTCACATCTGTATTCTTCACAGTGGCATTCCTAGCTTCTCAAGCAGTGCCTGCTCTATAAATATTTGTTGAGGGAATATTTAAAAGAAGGTCTGAGATAATTTGAAAAGCTTTTATAAATACATCTAGATCATGACTGGGAGTTCTTATGTGATCTTAAGAATCTCTCTAGTTACCTTCTGAAAAAATGTTTCTTACACAATTACATTAATAATTCCAAATTGCTCTTTCTGGCATTTATCCTCATTTTGTCATCAAGTAGCATTTGTGTTGCACTCCCTAGAAATTTAAAGAGAGTAAATAACAAATAAAAATCATGGAAACAGTATTTCTTGAGATACATGTCACATAACAACCAATATTCCTTCTCATTGTGGATCTTGTGTACCTGCTGGGAAGCCAAATGTCATTATCTGACAAACTGTTGGATGCAGCAATAAGCAACTTCCCTAAGGTTTTGAAGTCAGCCGCCACCCCCACAATGGAGCTGAAATTGGGGATGTATTAGTATTCATAGGTATAGCAAGAAAAGGCCACATTGTCCTTGTGCACACCTACTGATGTGGAAATCTGGAGCCAATGGTGAAGAAAGAATTATTGAGATGTTTTTGGGTGAAAAAGGGGTGTTTTTAATTAAAGCACAAAGACAGGACCTGTGGGCAGAAAGAACTGACCAGGGATTATGAAGAGCAATTGCTTATGTACTCTGAAGTTGGGGGAAGTAAAGACAAGGAAAGTTTCGAAAGGGCTGTCATATGCCAAAAAACGTGCACAGGATCCTGGAGGCCTAGAGATTGTCAAGCTGAGGTTGTTTTTACCTCTAGCAAGGCACTGACATTAGGACTGGAGCTCCTGGAGGAATGTTATATTCTGTTTGCCTCAAGGGTTTGTTAATGGACTGCAGGTTATAAGGATATTTCATATTATCTGCATTTCTTCTGCCTTTGTTCTCCACATCACCTATAAACTATTATGTTGTTTTAAATGTTTTTCAATTCACCAGACGCATCTTTTAAATTTATTTATTTTTTTAAATAAACATATAATGTAGTTTTATCCCCCGGGTACAGGTCTGTGAATCACCAGGTTTACACATTCCACAGCACTCATCATAGCACATGCCCTCCCCAATGTCCATATCCCCACCCCCCTTCTCCCGTCCCCCCCTCCCCCATCAGAACACATTTTTAAATACCTTGTGAATTAAATAGACTTTGATCTGATATCAAAATCTCAAAAATTTAATGATCTAGTTTTATAAATTTAAAAATATCAGATAATATAAGCCAGGTGCCAACCATTTACTTATTTGTTTAGATCCCAACATGGCAGATAAACAAACTAAAAAGCAAAATTGCTTTGAAGACAATCGGGCTGTTAAATAATTTTTTTTCCAAAAATTCTATATATGTAACTATATTTAGTTCTAAAAAAACCTATATATAATTGTACTTAAGGGAATTATTTTATTTAAAAATGTAACCGTGGTCAACTAAGAATTGTGAAGTTTTATATGGCATGTTTCTTATCTTGTAAAAACTTAAAAATAAATCAATGAACAAGATGTCAAGTTAATACCGACATCTTGCATGTCAAAATTTATTGACAAGAAAATGTTTTTGATGTATATCTAATAATCCAGGAGGCTTTATAGTCAAGGATTTTTTTTATGGTGTATGCAAACAAATATCATTTACAGTCCTACAATATGCTAACATTCATTTTCCTGTAAAATAAATCACGCACAACACATTTTTAAATATGATCCCTAATAGCAAAGTTTGACAAGGTGCTTGTTCTTAATCTTTCACGGGAGCTTTAACTCCAACCTGAATGCTATTTACGTTCAGCAGTGCAATCAATTCTATCACATTCTATTTTACTGGAAACAGTTTCATTGAAATGTGCTAGTGTAAATGGGTTTCAAGATGTTTATTAAATATCTCATAAGCCTCTTGGCAGTACTAGACTATAATATAGTTTTAAAATGTTTCAGAGCTGTGGGTCTACAAAACATAAAGTGAAATACTTGCAATTATGGTGAAATCTCACAGAGTTAGACACTTCATTTAAAATTTCTAATACTTTACTGATTGCTATTATGTCTGGTTTCTGACAATAGTTTGATGGAGAAAATTTTTTTTTAAAGATTTATTCATTTATTTCAGAGAAAGAGAGAAGAGGAAAGGGGCAGACGATAAGGGAGAGAGGTGCCAAGCAGACTCCATTCATTAAGTGCAGAGCCCTATGTGCAGCTAGTGCAGAGCCCCATAGGAACATGACCTGAGCTAAAACCAAAAGTCCAATGCTTAATATACTGAGCCACCCAGGTGCCCCACAAAATTAATTAATCAATTAATTAATTAACTAAAGGACAAGCAATTTAAACATCCATCTAGAATTCAGACACTGTATTATTGGAACAATAGCAAAAACAAAGGCAAATGAATGTAGCTTAAATTAAAATTACATTCTGCAGCCTTGCAGTTTGCAGCCCACTAAAAACTGAAACATGCACAGTGTGACCTTCCTTAAGGAACTTGTAGCTGCCCTACTGCCTTAATGTAACTTCATTTCAGCAACAACTGGCCCCTCAAGGTCCTGTAAGCCTTGCTTCTAGATTCCTTGGAGACTTACACTATCCCTCACCCCCACTCATTAAAAAGTACACAATCAGTCATTCCTCACAATCCCAGACAGCTCTCTGTGCCCACAGGTGCTGTTCTGTGAGTAGCAAAGGGGTAAGGTCTAGGCAGGAGAGATAGGAGGCCCCTGAATCCCCTGACTGGGCTCCAGAACTATTCCTGGCAGGTGGGGATTCTGAGAGACATTTGGAGAACAAGAGATAAAGGAATAGACCAAGACACAAGAATCTCAGGGCCACAAGCTTCCCAGTCAGTTCTCAATAAAAGCCTGCCACTAAAAGCCCTCAGTGGCAACCCACTCAGGACCCCTCTCACTCTGGAGAGCTTTTTAATTTCCATTCTGCTCTGACCTCCACTTAATAAACTTTCACTTCACTTCACCCTTTTGTGTTGAAGAGATTCATGCTTTGACTCTATGAGATAAGAACCCTACAATCCTCCATTACATTACAACTGCGAATTCCTGACTATAGAATTGTTAATATAGTTGTATAGCTGTAGGGAGAGGGTGGTTGGGTTATGGACATTGGGAAGGGTATGTGCTATGGTGAGTGCTGTGAAATGTGTAAGCCTGATGATTCACAGACTTGTACCCCTGGGGTAAATAATACATTATATGTTAATAAAAATAATTTAAAAAAAGAAACAAAAAAAGAATTTTAATAGAACATTCTTTTTTGTTGTTTATTTATTTATTTATTTATTTTTAATTTTTTATAAACATATATTTTTATCCCCAGGGGTACAGGTCTGTGAATCACCAGGTTTACACACTTCACAGCACTCACCAAAGCACATACCCTCCCCAATGTCCATAATCCCACCCCCTTCTCCCAAACCCCTCCCCCCAGCAACCCTCAGTTTGTTTTGTGAGATTAAGAGTCACTTATGGTTTGTCTCCCTCCCAATCCCATCTTGTTTCATTGATTCTTCTCCTACCCACTTAAGCCCCCATGTTGCATCACCACTTCCTCATATCAGGGAGATCATATGATAGTTGTCTTTCTCTGTTTGACTTATTTCGCTAAGCATGATACGCTCTAGTTCCATCCATGTTGTCGCAAATGGCAAGATTTCATTTCTTTTGATGGCTGCATGGTATTCCATTGTGTATATATACCACATCTTCTTGATCCATTCATCTGTTAATGGACATCTAGGTTCTTTCCATAGTTTGGCTATTGTGGACATTGCTGCTATAAACATTCGGGTGCATGTGCCCCTTTGGATCACTACGTTTGTATCTTTAGGGTAAATACCCAATAGTGCAATTGCTGGGTCATAGGGCAGTTCTATTTTCAACATTTTGAGGAACCTCCATGCTGTTTTCCAGAGTGGCTGCACCAGCTTGCATTCCCACCAACAGTGTAGGAGGGTTCCCCTTTCTCCGCATCCTCGCCAGCATCTGTCATTTCCTGACTTGTTTATTTCACCCATTCTGACTGGTGTGAGGTGATATCTCATTGTGGTTTTGACTTGTATTTCCCTGATGCCGAGTGATATGGAAGACTTTTTCATGTGTCTGTTGGCCATCTGGATGTCTTCTTTGCAGAAATGTCTGTTCATGTCCTCTGCCCATTTCTTGACTGGATTATTTGTTTTTTGGGTGTTGAGTTTGCTAAGTTCTTTATAGATTCTGGACACTAGTCCTTTATCTGATATGTCATTTGCAAATATCTTCTCCTATTCTGTCAGTTGTTTTTTGATTTTGTTAACTGTTTCCTTTGCTGTGCAAAAGCTTTTGATCTTGATGAAATCCCAATAGTTCATTTTTTCCTTTGCTTCCCTTGCCTTTGGCGTTGTTCCTAGGAAGATGTTGCTGCGGCAGAGGTCGAAGAGGTTGCTGCCTGTGTTCTCCTCAAAATCAATAAGAATAGGCCCACACCCCGTCACCTAATAGAACATTCTTAATGTTCCAAGAAATCCAAAACTCATAGCTCATGCCCAAATATAAAAGCATTTGTTTTCAATATTTAAAGTTATCATATTTATGACTTAGGAAGAATGAATACTGATATTGTTCTAGTTTTCAATGAATTTATAGTATACAGTTAAAATAAAACTCATATGTTGCGTTGTATGTTTCCTATTGATGCTATAACAAATTATTAGAAACTTAGTGAGTTAACAAAACACAAATTTGTTTTCTTACAGTTCTGGAGTTCAAATGTCCAAAATGAGTTTTAATAGCGCTCCCATCAAAGTGTTAGCGGGCTGGTTCCTGCTGGAAACTCTATCAGAGAATCTGTTCCCATCTATTCCAGATTCTTTCTCTCTTACTTAGCACCTTCCTTCTTGAAAGACAGCAATTTCATCACTCCAGCCTGTTTTCACACCCTCACTTTCCTGCTTCCCCCTTTCTCTTAGAAGGACCTTTGTGGTTACATCAGGCCCATTCAGATAATCCAGAATAACCACCCCACTGCAAAATGTTTAACCTAAGCACACCTGCAAAGCACTTTTGCCATGTGAAATAACATATTTGCAGATTCCAGGGACTGGGGTATGGAGCACTTATTGTTTGCCACATACACAAAACTGAGTTGTTTTTTCGTCTTTACTGGCACATCATTGTTTGTTTGTTTGTTTTTAAAGCTTAGACTTTTTAATTATACTATTAAATATATTGTCATATTTTAAGTTAATTTCTGCTGTTTTGATACTATATGTTTTTTCACCAGCAGTTCTATTTCTTATCCTTCCAGTTAATGTAAGGTGAATACTATCATCTAATTGATAGCAGAGCTAATAGCTATTTGGAACTGATACATGACTTTTTTTTTTAATTTTTAATTTTTTATAAACATATATTTTTATCCCCAGGGGTACAGGTCTGTGAATCACCAGGTTTACAATAGCCAAACTATGGAAAGAACCTAGATGTCCATCAACAGATGAATGATACATGACTTTTAAAGTGTTCTTATCTACTTGTGTGCACTATTTTCATTGTGTTTTTATAATAGTGTAACTTTGTGTGAATCACTACTTTTCTCAGGAGAATAAGCATTAATAGTTCAGCTGAGATTTTTCCTCATCTTTTGCATTCAAATCTCACACTTAGCCCCCACTTCAGATACCCCCTTCATGTCATATGAGCCATGTTTTGAATGGCATGAAATAAGCCAGATGTTATTGTTAATTATTAAGACCTCACAGAGAATTCAGGCAATTCTGTACATTAAATAGTGATTATTATAAACTACCAAAAAATTAAATGTAAGATCTAGAGATGTTTTTTCTCAACACAGTTATATGATAACGTAATGAACATTTTCCCACTAGGACTGCAAAGCATAAAATATTAAAGAAACCAGTTTATTATTGCAGAAGGAGGGAAAAGAAAGTGAAATGGTTTATCACTAAATACAGTCTTTGTAGACAAGCCGTTTAAAAATAGAATTTTATCACTGTCCTTGTAAGAAATAGAATGCACCTCCTTTCTTCCTCCCTTGACTCTAGGTCAGGCATTATACATGGAAGAATACACAAAGGACAGCCTATAAAATTAGGATGTTTTATTGCTTTTTATGGTTCACTGGTTGGAAGGCAGTAGAAGATCCTGTACATAAGTACCACTGCCTCTATTAGGGAGAAGACTAGATAAGTAGTCATTCTACTTATTGTTTATGCAAAGAGTATTTGGAGTTATTTAGATTTCTATAATTTAAATTGCTGAGACCAAACTTGGGCTTACAAGGGGAAAGAAAGAAAGAAAGAAAGAAAGAAAGAAAGAAAGAAAGAAAGAAAGAGAAAAGAAATCTGTATCCACAACAAAATTGAGAATATGCACAGATCCTTCCCACAGTTACACTTTCCTACCACCCAAACCATTATCTGTGAGGATAAAAATGCTTAGCTTTTGAATAAGCAGTTCATATGAAATAAAACTTCATTTTTCAATTGGCAACAAGTTCAATATCCATTATCTCTGAGGCAAGACCGCCAAAACTTTTAAGAATTTAGGCTTTATTACCAGAAACATGTCACCCAGAACAACTGATAGATGTATATAATATAATACAAAATAAATAAGTGAACAAATTAATAATACTCTGTACTAATCATGCTATATCTGCAGTATTAGGCTTAACACTGGACAGCTTTTCAAATCAGAGAGTATAAATAAGATGAAGTCTTTAGTATAAAACTTTGATGGCTCTAGAGCTCTTAATCCTTGAAAAGAAATAAGAATTCATCATGGTCCCTGCGGGGGAATTTTTTGTTCAGAAAGACATTTGAACAATTAGAGTTATTTGCAGGGACTGTGCTATAAACAAACAATTAATCAAAAAGTTCTATTAGGGGCATCTGGGTGGCTCAGTCTTGAAGCGGCTGCAGGCTCAGGTCAGAACCAAAGCCCTGTGGATCCCTGCTTGTCAGGAAGCCTGCTTCTCCCTCTCTCACCCCCCCTGCTTGCATTCCCTCTCTCACTGTGTCTTTCTCTGTCAAATAAATAAATAAATACAATCTTTAACAAAAATAAAAATAAAAAGCTATATTAAGTTAGTATAGCTCTTAAGGTTCAATGTGTTTTAACACCTGCTGTTTCCTTAAACTTCTACAACTTTCCTGAGAGAGAGGCAAAGCCGCAGTTGTTCCCATATTGCAGATAAGGAAACCAAGCTAAGAGGGATTAAGTGACTTGTACAAGATCACACAGCAAGTGGGAAATTCATATCTCAAATATAGATATTCTCCTTCTAAGTCTTGTATTCTATACATTAGACACCGTAATATCTACTGAGTCTGATATTAATGTGTGAATTAAATGATATATGTGAACGCACATAGCATAGTATGAGAAAATATAGTGGATAAAAACAGAACTCAGATCACCTCAATTTAAATTCCTGCCATCCCAATTTTCAGCTGTCTCATCATTTGCAAAGTGGTGTTAATAATACCACATATCCTACAGGGTATCTGAAGGAATAAATGAGTTAGGATGTTGTGAACTACTTTGTTGTAAGAGCTCTATCATGTTAATGACTATAAAAATCTATTATTGCCTGGCACATGAGAAGCACTCAATAAATGTTAACTGCATTAGCTCTCCAACATCAGAAGTGTTCATTCAGATGATGAATTAATGTATTTGTCATCTTATAGAAGACATTCCAGCAATGCAGGGATTGGGAGAGTAGGAATTTGAAGCAATCTCCTGGGTTCCTTCATATAATTCTGTGTATCACTGCAATGTAGGGAATCAATCATATGGAAGTTCTCTCCCAAACCAAATATGTTCTTTTCCCATAGAGTTACATTTCCTATGTATTGGGTCTGTGTCTAATGTGCAACTAATTTAGTGGCTAAATATCAAAACTACTGTAGGCCTCAGTAAATAAAAAGATACTCATAGCTGTAATTACATATTTACGATTTCCTGTTGTAGTAATTTCAATACCCACCAATTTACAGGACTTTTTGTCAAGTCTTCTTTGTTGGTATATGGATAATGTAACCTCACTGCAAAGATATTCCTAAAATATTCAGGTTTTTTTTATTTAGTATCATTTTTAAGTTTGCAGATTATTCATTCTGTACTGGTGAAAATCAGTTCCCTGTGTTTGCTTGGATGTTCACAGAGAATAAAATTCACAGGAAAAGAACTAGGTTTACATATTTCACTAGTACAATCTAAACCAAGGTGAATTAGATGCATTTTTCCCCCTCTAGGCACTGGAGCAAAAGCAGACAGTAATTTAGTCACAGTACATCTCTAGAGGAAATTACAATTTGTAAATATGTCATGATCTGAGAAAAGGTGGATCCACTATACATATTTTACAACTATAATACTGTCTTCTGTGTGTACAAATTTATAAACTGGATACACTGTGTTCTCTGCTGGATTCATGGTCTTATCTATGGTACAAATTTATTATTTTCAATATGAACTTGAGAATGATTACACTAGGCCAAGGGAGTAGAGCCATATATTATAAAATAACTCTAATAACCCATTACCATGTTGGTGCCTTGAATGGTAAGTAAGAAATTTTTCAAATTGTTTTATTATTTTGGCAAGAAAGGGAAATTAATATTTAAGCTAATGTAGAAGGAAAAAGATGACTATAAATTATTGACAACGGAAGATCCCTGCATAAATTTTACAAATCTTTATGATGTATTGAGCAAAATGTTTTCCATTTCCAAACTATTGCCTTGTTTGTTTTGTTTTGGTTTTGATGGCTAATCCTGCTTTTTATTCTTTTTTTCCTCACCATTATTCTTCCCAATTTTCTCCTGCTTATAACTTTGTTGGTTTCTTACACATGTGTATCACTTTTAAGCAAATGTACTGAAGTATAATGTATATACAATAAGCTACACACATTTAAATATTGTTTTTATAAATGTAACAAAAACACTTTTTTAAGGATTTATTTGTTTATTTTGAGAGCGAGAGAAATATGGAGAGAGCATGACTGGAAGGGGCAGAGGGAGAGGGAGAGAAAATGTCAAGCTGATCCCCCAGGCAGGGCCCCGTTTCACGAACCTAAAATCATGATCCAAGTTGAAACCAAGAATAGGACTCTTAACCAAATGTGCCACCCAGATGCCCCTGAGAGATACACTTTTTTAAGTACAACAAAATTCAAGATACATAAATTTATCCCCCAAAGTTTCTTTGTTCCTCTTTGCTGTCCATTTCTCATGCCACATGTCCTCAGACAACTACTAATCTACTTTGTAAATCAATTTCCATTTTCTAGAATTTTATGTAAGGTTTAGGCTATATAAACTCTCTTCACCTGGCATCTTTCACTTGATGTGATTTTAAGATCTATTCTTGTTGTTGTATATATCAGCAGCTGGTTCCATTTTATAGCCAAGTAGTATTTTGTTATAAGGATTTACCACCAGCTGGTAAGTATTTGGGTTGTTCCCAGTTTGGGATATTATAAATAAAACTGCTATAAATATTGGTATATAAATTTTTATGTAAACATATTTTTTCAATAAATGCTTTGGAGCAAAATGAATTTGAATAAGCAATCTTCTGAGGTAGATATATGTTTATGGTATATGGTAGGTATATGTTTAATTTCACTAGAAACTGCCAAATGCTTTTTCAAAATAGTTATATCATTTATAACCTAATTAACAGTGTATGAGAGTTTCAGGTTTCTACATCTTTACCATCTCTGGGTATTATCAATCTCTTTAATTTTTACCATCTAATGGGTATGTATCTAATTGTGGTTTATTTTAAATTTCCATGATGATTAATGATTTGAGCACATTAGCCATTCATAAATCTTCTTGAGGTGTCTTCTCAAAACCTTTGTTCATCTTTAATTGGGTTTATTATTTTCTTACTATTGAGTTGTAAACATTCTTCATATACTATGGATAAAATTTCTCTAACTAATGTAAGTGTTGTGAAAATCTTTCTCCAGTCTATAGTTTCCCTTTTATTTTTTTAACATCTTTCAAAGAAAAACCATTTTAATTTGGATAAAATCCAGTTTTTTATTTTTCTTTTATGGCTTGTGTTTTGTATTCTAGCTAAGAAATCTGCTTATCCCAAGGTCTCACAGGTGTTCTCTCATTTTTCGTTTCTAGAAGTTTTATAGTTTTACCTTTTACATTTAAATATGTGATCTACTTTAAGTTAATTACTATATGGCAGTGTGAAATAAGATTGACCTTCACTATTTCCATAAGGATATCCTATTGTCCCAGCATTATTTGTCAAAGATAATTGTTCTCATTAAATAGTCTTATTGTCTTTGTTATAAATCAATTACCGAATATGTAGTATGGGTCTAATCTAATTCTGGACTTTTTTCAATTTACAAATATTATTTCTAAATAATTAGAACAGAATGGAATATTTAGAATATAAATATTTAGAAATATATATATTTCAAATGTGTGTGTTATATATTCTTCTGTCAATACCAACAAAATACTGCAAGCAATAGAATAACATTCACAATGTCCATCAGTAAAAATTACTAGGCATAAAAAAAATATATGATCCATGATCAGGGAAAAAAAGTAATCAATGGAAACAAAGTCAGAAATATATAAGTAATTAAGTTTGAAGATAAGGATGTAAAGTATCTAAGGTAAATACTATCCTTATGATCAAGAAATCAGGGAAAACATGATAATGATGAAGCAATAAATGATATAAAAAAAAGTACATCTAGAGATAGAAATGCATAATAAATGAGATGGGATTAGCAGCAGATTAACAGCTCAGAAGAAAATATATCTGAATTTAAGATATAATAATCAGAAATATACAAATTTAAGCACTGAAATAAAAGCAAATATATATATGTGTATATATAAACACACACATACATACACATTTAATGAAGAAAGCATTTGGAAAATAACTACTGATCTACTAACTACTGGACTAATTTTACCAGAATCTCAGAAGAGAGGAATGAGAAGGACAAAAATACATTAAGCTTTTATAGTTGAAAAATTTTCAAATTTTATGAAAAATATAAACCCAAAGACCTAATAAGCTCAACAAATACCAAACAAAATAACAATAAAAATGTCTATGCATGTTATAATCAAGTTGCTAAAAACAAATAAAAATGGACACATTAATGCAAAAGAACAAATATAAATATGACAGCCTTATTGTCAGAAACAATACAAGCCTGAAGGCAATGGAGAGACATCTTTTTTTTTTTTTAATTTTTTATTTTTTATAAACATATATTTTTATCCCCAGGGGTACAGGTCTGTGAATCACCAGGTTTACACACTTCACAGCACTCACCAAATCACATACCCTCCCCAATGTCCATAATCCCACCCCCTTCTCCCAAACCCCCTCCCCCCCGGCAACCCTCAGTTTGTTTTGTGAGATTAAGAGTCACTTATGGTTTGTCTCCCTCCCAATCCCATCTTGTTTCATTTATTCTTCTTCTACCCACTTAAGCCCCCATGTTGCATCACCACTTCCTCATATCAGGGAGATCATATGATAGTTGTCTTTCTCTGCTTGACTTATTTCGCTAAGCATGATACGCTCTAGTTCCATCCATGTTGTTGCAAATGGCAAGATTTCATTTCTTTTGATGGCTGCATAGTATTCCATTGTGTATATATACCACATCTTCTTGATCCATTCATCTGTTGATGGGCATCTAGGTTCTTTCCATAGTTTGGCTATTGTGGACATTGCTGCTATAAACATTCGGGTGCATGTGCCCCTTTGGATCACTACATTTGTATCTTTAGGGTAAATACCCAATAGTGCAATTGCTGGGTCATAGGGCAGTTCTATTTTCAACATTTTGAGGAACCTCCATGCTGTTTTCCAGAGTGGCTGCACCAGCTTGCATTCCCACCAACAGTGTAGGAGGGTTCCCCTTTCTCCGCATCCTCGCCAGCATCTGTCATTTCCTGACTTGTTGATTTTAGCCATTCTGACTGGTGTGAGGTGATATCTCATTGTGGTTTTGATTTGTATTTCCCTGATGCCGAGTGATATGGAAGACTTTTTCATGTGTCTGTTCGCCATCTGGATGTCTTCTTTGCAGAAATGTCTGTTCATGTCCTCTGCCCATTTCTTGATTGGATTATTTGTTCTTTGGGTGTTGAGTTTGCTAAGTTCTTTATAGATTCTGGACACTAGTCCTTTATCTGATATGTCGTTTGTAAATATCTTCTCCCATTCTGTCAGTTGTCTTTTGATTTTGTTAACTGTTTCCTTTGCTGTGCAAAAGCTTTTGATCTTGATGAAATCCCAGTAGTTCATTTTTTCCCTTGCTTCCCTTGCCTTTTGCGTTGTTCCTAGGAAGATGTTGCTGCGGCAGAGGTCGAAGAGGTTGCTGCCCGTGTTCTCCTCAAGGATTTTGATGGATTCCTTTCGTACATTGAGGTCCTTCATCCATTTTGAGTCTATTTTTGTGTGTGGTGCAAGGGAATGGTCCAATTTCATTTTTCTGCATGTGGCTGTCCAATTTTCCCAGCACCATTTATTGAAAAGGCTGTCTTTTTTCCATTGGACATTCTTTCCTGCTTTGTCGAAGATTAGTTGACCATAGATTTGAGGGTCTATTTCTGGGCTCTCTATTCTGTTCCATTGATCTATGTGTCTGTTTTTGTGCCAGTACCATGCTGTCTTGATGATGACAGCTTTGTAATAGAGCCTGAAGTCCGGAATTGTGATGCCACCAACGTTGGCTTTCTTTTTCAATATCCCTTTGGCTATTCGAGGTCTTTTCTGGTTCCATATAAATTTTAGCATTATTTGTTCCATTTCTTTGAAAAAGATGGATGGTACTTTGATAGGAATTGCATTAAATGTGTAGATTGCTTTAGGTAGCATAGACATTTTCACAATATTTATTCTTCCAATCCAGGAGCATGGAACATTTTTCCATTTCTTGGTGTCTTCCTCAATTTCTTTCCTGAGTACTTTATAGTTTTCTGAGTATAGATTCTGTGTCTCTTTGGTTAGGTTTATTCCTAGGTATCTTATGGTTTTGGATGCAATTGTAAATGGGATTGACTCCTTAATATCTCTTTCTTCTGTCTTGCTGTTGGTGTAGAGAAATGCAACTGATTTCTGTGCATTGATTTTATATCCTGACACTTTACTGAATTCCTGTATAAGTTCTAGCAGTTTTGGAGTGGAGTCTTTTGGGTTTTCCACATATAGTATCATATCATCTGCGAAGAGTGATAATTTGACTTCTTCTTTGCCGATTTGGATGCCTTTAATTTCCTTTTGTTGTCTGATTGCTGAGGCTAGGACCTCTAGTACTATGTTGAATAGCAGTGGTGATAATGGACATCCCTGCCGTGTTCCTGACCTTAGCGGAAAAGCTTTCAGTTTTTCTCCATTGAGAATGATATTTGCGGTGGGTTTTTCATAGATGGCTTTGATGATATTGAGGTATGTGCCCTCTATCCCTACACTTTGAAGAGTTTTGATCAGGAAGGGATGTTGTACTTTGTCAAATGCTTTTTCAGCATCTATTGAGAGTATCATATGGTTCTTGTTCTTACTTTTATTGATGTGTTGTATCACATTGACTGATTTGCGGATGTTGAACCAACCTTGCAGCCCTGGAATAAATCCCACTTGGTCGTGGTGAATAATCCTTTTAATGTACTGTTGAATCCTATTGGCTAGTATTTTGTTGAGTATTTTCGCATCTGTGTTCATCAAGGATATCGGTCTATAGCTCTCTTTTTTGGTGGGATCCTTGTCTGGTTTTGGGATCAAGGTGATGCTGGCCTCATAAAATGAGTTTGGAAGTTTTCCTTCCATTTCTATTTTTTGGAACAGTTTCAGGAGAATAGGAATTAGTTCTTCTTTAAATGTTTGGTAGAATTCCCCCGGGAAGCCGTCTGGCCCTGGGCTTTTGTTTGTTTGGAGATTTTTAATGACTGTTTCAATCTCCTTACTGCTTATGGGTCTGTTCAGGCTTTCTATTTCTTCCTGGCTCAGTTGTGGTAGTTTATATGTTTCTAGGAATGCATCCATTTCTTCCAGATTGTCAAATTTATTGCCATAGAGTTGCTCATAGTATGTTCTTATAATAGTTTGTATTTCTTTGGTGTTAGTTGTGATCTCTCCTCTTTCATTCATGATTTAAAGCAATGAAAGGAAAAGTCCTACCAACCTAGAACTTTTATCTATTGAAATATCTTTAAGTAAGGAAAATAAAAGAATTTTTCAAATTAAAAATTTTAGAAATTTTTATCCCTATCAGAGCTAAAATACAAGAAATATCAAAGGAAGTTCCTTGACTAGAAGGTAAATGATACCAGATGAAAATCTGGATCTACACATAAGAATGAGGAGCACAAGAAATGATAAACATGTATATTTTCCAACTACAATGGTACAAAACTGAAGATGAATAATAAAACAAAGCTAGAAAACCTACAATGTAAATATCTACATTTAACAACATGCTATTGCTATTGCAATGGGCCAAATAAGAAATCAAATGGCAAATTAAAGTATGTCTCAAAATAAAATAAAAAGAAAATACAATAATCCAAAACCTAAGGGATAAAGCAAAAACAGATTTAGAGTTAAATTTATCTTATAAATGTTTGCATTAAGGAAAAAAGTTCAAATAAACAACATTACATCATGAGGAAGCAGGAAAAGAAGAAATGTAACTGAAATTTAGCAAAGGAAGGAAATAACAAAGAAAAATCAGAAATAAATAAAATAGAGACCAGAATAAATAGTAACATAACATTGAAAATAATTATCAGTTTTTCCAAACAAATTAAACAATATTGGCAATCATTTAACTACATTAACTAAGGGGGGAAAAGAGAGAAAAGGCTTAAAAAACAAAATGAGAAAGGGAAGAGAAAACAATGCAACAGATAATTACAGAAAGACATAGTGTGATAACAGATTACTGTAAATAATTATATACTAACAAGTCAGATAGTTTAGGAGGGGAAAAATGAAAACAGATAATTCCTAAAGATATACAAGTTACCAAGATCGATTTATGACTCTTGAATCCAAGAAGTAGGAAATCTTAAACCAATAAGAATGAAGAGTTGAATTAGGAAACAGAAGTCTCCCAGCACAGAAAAGCCCAAAACCACATGGTTTCATTGGTGAATTCTACCAAATGTTTAAAAAATATAATTAATGACAATCATTATCAAAAATCTTACAAATAGGGAAATAGAGGGGACATATTCAAAATCATTCAATGAGGCCTTTACTATCCTGATTCCAAAGCAGGATAAAAATAATACAAGAACAAAAAAATCTAGGCTGTCCAATATAATATTGTTACTCTGACTTTCTTTTTGACATCCATTTGCCTGATAAATGTTTCTCCACCCCCTTGCTTTCAATCTACAGGTATATTTAGGTCTAAAATAAGTATCTGGTAGGCAGCAGATAGATGGGTCTTATTTTTTTGTCCATCCTGACACACTCTATCATTTGAATGGAGTTTTTAGCCCATTTACATTCAAAGTAATTATTGATAGATACATATTTATTGCCATTTAATACTTGTTTTGTCATTTCTGGTGAGCTTCTCTGATCTTTCCATTGTGACTCCATTCCTTTAGTTTTTTTTGAGAAACTTTTTATCTCTCCTTCTATTCTGAATGACAGCCTTGCTGGACAGAATATTCTTGGTTGCAGATTTTTCCCATTCCGCCTTTTGACTATACCATGCTACTCTTTTGGCTTGCTAAGTTGCTGTTGAGAAATCTCCAGCTACCCTTCTGGTTTTTCCCTAGTAAGTTAATGACTTCTTATGTCTTTCTGCCTTCAAGATTTTTTTTCTTTATTACAGTATTTTGCAAATTTAATTATGTCTTGGTGTTGGCCTGGTTTTATTGATTTTGATGGGAGTTCTCTATGCTCCTGGATCTGAATGTCTGTTTCCCTTCCCAGATTAGGGTAGTTTTCAGCTATTATTTCTTGAAATAAATTTACTGCCCCCTTTTTTCTCTCTTCTTTTTCTGGGACTCTTATATTGTGAATGTTATTTTGTTTGAGGAAGTCACTGAGTTCCTTAAGTCTATTCTTGTGTTGCATAATTCCTTTTCTCTTTTGTTCAGCTTTGTTATTTTCCAATATTTTGTCTTCTAGTCACTAATTCATTTCTCTGCATTTTCCAGCCTGCTGTTCATTGCATCAAGCCTGTTCCTAACCTCATTTATTGAATTCCTCATCTCTGATTCTTTTTTAACTGTTTTATATATGTTATGAGAGTCTCATTGGTGTCTTCTATTTTTTTTCTGAAGACCAGTGAGTATCATTATGATTGCTGCATTAAACTCTCCATCAGCCATGTTACTTGTATTTGTTTCACTTAGATCTCTTGCCATGGACTTATCTTATTCTTTCATTTGGGATAAAATCCTCCATCTTGGCATTTTGTCTTTCTCTGCCTTCTGTGTATAAGAAAATCCAGTTATTTCTCCTGCTCCTGAAAGTAACAGCTTTGTAGAGGTCAGGATGGCATTGAAAGTACAGATTGCTTTAGAGAGTACAGACATTTTAACAATGTCCATTCTTCTAATCCATGAGCACAGAATGCTCTTCCACCTTTTTGTGTCTTCTTCAATTTCTTTCATAGGTGTCCTATAGTTCCTTGAGTATAGATCTTTTATCACTTTGGTTAGGTTTATTCCCAGATACCTTATGGTTCTTGGTGCTATAGTAAATGGAATCAATTCTCTAATTTCCCTTTCTATATTTTTATTGTTAGTGTATAAGAAAGTAACCGATTTCTGTGCATTGATTTTGTATCCTGCCACATTACTGAATTCCTGTATGAGTTCTAGTAGTTTGGGGGTGAAGTCTTTTGGGTTTTCCATATAAAGTATCTTGTCATCTGCAAAGAGAGAGAGCTTGACATCTTTATTGCCAATTTGAATACATTTTATTTATTTTTGTTGTCTGATTGCTGTTGCTAGGACTTCTAGTACTATGTTGAATAAGAGTGGCAAGAGTGGACATCCTTGGGGCGCCTGGGTGGCTCAGTGGGTTAAGCCGCTGCCTTCGGCTCAGGTCATGATCTCAGAGTCCTGGGATCGAGTCCCGCATCGGGCTCTCTGCTCAGCAGGGAGCCTGCTTCCCTCTCTCTCTCTCTGGCTGCCTCTCCGTCTACTTGTGTGATTTCTCTCTGTCAAATTAATAAATAAAATCTTTAAAAAAAAAAAAAAAAAGAGTGGACATCCTTGTTGTGTTCCTGATCTCAAAGGGAATGCTCTCAGCTTTTCCCCATTGAGAATAATATTTGCTGTGGGTTTTTCATAGATTTTATGAAGTTGAGGAATGTTCCCTCTAACTCTATATTTGAAGAGTTTTAATCAGGAAGATATGCTGTGTATTGTCAAATGCTTTTTCTGCATCAACTGGAAGGATCTTGTGGTTCTTCTCTTCTTTTATTGATTTGTTCTATCACTTTGATTGATTTGTGAATGCTGAACCACCCTTGCATCCCAGGAATAAATCCCACCAGGTCATGGTGGACAAACTTTTTAATGTGCTATTGGATTCTATTAGCTAGGATCATCTTGAGAATCTTGGCATCCATATTCATCAGGGATATTGGTCTCAAACTGATCTGAAATTCTCCTTTTAGGTGAGGTCTTTGCCTGGTTTGGGGATCAGGTTATGCTGGCTTCATAAAAACAGTCTGGGGGCGCCTAGGTGGCTCAGTGGGTTAAGGCCTCTGCCTTCGGCTCAGGTCATGATCCCAGGGTCCTGGGATCGAGCCCCACATTGGGCTCTCTGCTCTGCAGGGAGCCTGCTTCCTCCTCTCTCTCTGTCTGCCTCTCTGCCTACTTGTGATCTCTGTCTGTCAAGTAAATAAATAAAATCTTAAAAAAAAAAAAATAAAAACAGTCTGGAGGTTTTCCTCCTGTTCAGGAGAATAGGTATTATTTCTTCTTTGAATGTTTGGTAGAATTTTCCAGGAAATACATCAGGTCCTGTTTTTTTGGGAGGTTTTTGATCACTGCTTCAATCTCGTTACTAGATATTTGTCTATTCAGGTTGTCAATTTCTTCCTGATTCAGTTTTGGAAGTTTATCAGTTTCCAGGAATGCATCCATTTTGCCTAGACTGCTTATCTTAATCTGTACTTTCAATGCCATCCCGATCAAAATTTCCTGGCATTTTTCAAAGAGCTGGAACAAATAATCCTAAAAATTATATGGAACCAGAAGAGACCCTGAATTGCTACAGAAATGATGAAAAAGAAAAACAAGACATCACATTGCCTGATTTCAAGCTTAACTACAAAGCTGTGATCACCAAGATAGCATGTACTAGCACAAAAACAGACATATAGACCAGGGGAACAGAGTAGAGAGGAGAGACCAGATATGGACCCTCAACTCTAGGCTTAAATAATCTTTGACAAAGCAGGAAAAAATATATAATGGAAAAACACAGTCTCTTCAATAAATCCTGCTGGGAAAATTGGATAGCTATGTGTAGAAGAATGAAACTCAACGATTCTCTTACATCATATACAAAGATAAAGTCAAAATGGATAAAAGTCCTCAATGTGAGGCAGGAATTTATCAAAATCCTAGAGGAGAACATAGGCAGTAACCTCTTTGACATTGGCCACAGCAACTTCTTTTAAGATATGCCTCCAAACACAAAGGGAACAAAAGCAAAAATGAATGTTTGGGAACTCATCAAGATCAAAAGCTTCTGCACAGCAAAGGAAATAGTCAATAAAACAAAGAAGCAACCCACAGAATGGGAGAAGATATTCACAAATGACACTACAGACAAAGGGCTGATATCCAAGATCTATAAAGAATTCCTCAAACACAACACACCAAAAAACAGATAATCACATCAAAAAATGGGCAGAAAACATGAAAAGACACTTCTCCAAAGAAAACATACAAATGGCTAACAGACTAATGAAAAAATGTTCATCATCATTAGCCATCAGGGAGATTCAGATCAAAACCACATTGAGATACCACCTTACACCAATTAGAATGGCCAAAATTAACAAGACAGTAAACAATATGTGTTGGAGAGGATATGGAGAAAGAGAACCCTCTTACACTGTTGGTGGGAATACAATTTGGTGCAGCCACTTTAAAAAACAGTGTGGAGATTCCTAAAAAAATTAAAAATAGAGCTACCCTATGACCCTGAAATTGCACTACTGGGTATTTACCACAAAGATACAGATGTAGGGAAAAGAAGGGCCATCTGTACCCCAATGTCCATAGTAGCAATGGCCATAGCTGCCAAACTGTGGAAAGAACCAAGATGTCCTTCAACAGATGAATGGATAAAGTATATATGGTCCATATATACAATGCAGTATTATGCCTCCATCAGAAAGGTAGAATACCCAACCTTTGTATCAACTAGACAGGACTGGAGGAGATTATGCTGAGTGAAGTAAGTTAAGCAGAAATAATCAAGTATCATACGGTTTCACTTATTTGTGGAGCATAACAAATAACACGGAGGACCCTCAGAGATGGAGAGGAGAAGTGATTTGGGGGAAATTGGAGGGGGGAACGAACCATGAGAGACTATGGACTCTGGGAAACAAACTGAGGGTTTTGGAGGGGAGAGGGGTGGGTGGATGGGTGAGTCTGGTGGTGGGTATTATGGAGGGCATGTATTGCATGGAGCACTGGGTGTGGTGCATAAACAATGAATTCTGGAACACTGAAAAGAAATAAAATTTAAAAAAAAAAGAAGAAGAAGAAGAAGAGGTCATGTAGTGCCCAGGGCCTAGGCACTTCAGGAAGTATCTCTAGTGTGTGCTGCATGTGCTCTGCTATTGTTTTCTAGCTGTTCCGTCCTTCAGGCCAATCATCTGCAGTGGCTCTCCTCACCTGCTATGGGTGGTAGTTCGTCCCTGGTCTGAATGTGGTGAGTTTTAATTAGGTGTACTCTATTCTGCTAATGAAATGAGACCTGACACCAGTCTTCTTAAATTTGTAATATTTGTTATGTCTCTTGTTATGTGATTTAACTAGAGGATTCCTCTGTGTGTACTTGAAGAAAAAGTATATTCTATTTTTTTAAATTGAATGTTATATGTGTGTGTGTGTGTATAAAGTATATATATTTATCACATATATCTAACATATATATGATAGGTAGATAGATATAAAAGATATATATATCTTTTAGAACCATGTATTCTGAAGTACACTTCAGGTAGAAATTGTTCTTGTTGAAAATAACATTAACTGAGAATACTCATTTAAAATAAAACATATCGGGGGGATGGGTGAAATAGGTGGAGGGGATTAAGAGTGTACTTATTATGATGAACACTGATAATAATGCATAGAATTATTAAATCACTATATTGTACACTTGAAATAATATAACGCTATATGTTAACTACAGTGGAGTTGAAATAAAAAAGCTTAATTTAAAAAATGATAAACATGTTGGTAAATATAAAACAAAGTTTTTCTTGTTTTAATCTTTTTAATGAGAACTATCAAGTCACATTAAAGCTGGCGGAAGGCCTCAGTACCTTGCCACATGGATCTCTGTGTGAGATCGCTTGAGTATTCTCACAACATGGCAGCTGGTTTTCCTCAGAACGAGTGAGCTGAGAGAGACAAAGGACCTGTAATGTCCATTATGACTTCCTCCAAAAGTCATGTATAACTTCACTTTTAGCACATTCTAGTCATTGCATGTGAGTCACAAAGTACACACACCAGGTGAAGAGAATCTTTTGAAGGAGTGTCAAAGAATTTATGGACAAGTTTAAAAACTACAAGTATGTTGGTTTATGGTTTATGGTATGTTGGTATGAGGCAGCTGGAAGTAATGAATACTATTTTTGTCACATAGAATTCAAGGTATCTTTTGTGTAAAAAAAAACTATTTTGAGTTTTTATAAAATTATCCTTTACTGATTAGCTAGATGGTGGGAGTATCAGCCCAACAGCAAGCTCTCCAATCCATCCCCAACCCAAAGTATAAATATGTGACCCAGAAGTCACTGGACAATATCACCACAACACCTCTTGTTTTTGTGTATCCAATATCTGTCTTTCCTGGTGAATTATTGCTCCATCTCAAGGACACAAAAAGATCACTTAGAGTAGGGACATAAATAATGCCGAATAATCATGGACTTCTGTGCATCTATTTAGACACAGATCTAATAGAATGGAATAGAGTGAATGGAGTGATAAAGAGCATTGACTATAATAGGAGACTCCTTCGGGTTAGGAATCTGGATCTGCCATGATGGAGTTGTATGATTTTGTGAATGCTATTTAAACTTTTCTGTGTTATAGTTTCCTCATATCTAAAATTGAGATTAAAAAAATAGTAAAAAGTATCTACCTCATAGGGTTGTTATGAATACCAAAAGAATTAAGATATATCATAAGTTATGTTATACATTTATATTTATATTATGTATGATTATATTTATTATGTGTAGCTACTGGGAGGCTTTGAATCTGTGACTGCAAAAACCCATTTTCCTAGCCTTGTAAAAGGAGACTTCCTATAGAATGAAACTATAACAAAGATAGAATAAAAATTAAAATGTGGTACCAATATCATTTTGGAGCCCCTGAATCCAGCTGTGTCTGAATCCATACATGGACCCTGGGGCTTAGAAGGCCAATAACTTCCTTTCATTTTTGCCCAAGATAAATTTGCATTTGAAAGAGTCTTGAGAAATCAAGTATGTAAAGCTAATAGCACTGTGCTCAGCACATAGTAAGTTGCCAGGAATGTTGACTTACACTGTCCCCAGGTATTGTAGTACATTTCAGTGTAATTTCAGTGGGGGGAAAAAACCGAATCTGGTAATAAGCTTTGAATGTTGTGTAAGTGGTCATCTTGTGTCCAGATAAGTCAACTTAAAGAGGGTGAGTTGGTATTAAATTCTCATTTATTGGATCATTGTCTGAGAAGATTATATCCCTGCCCTGAAACAGGAAGGGTAGTTCCAAATGAAGTGAGGCCTGGGTCAATTGTCCAGAAAAAAGAAATTAGCAAAGGAAAGTAATAACTTTTAAAACATAAACCAAAAGGGATAGGGACAGTAGTAAGTAGATATTAATATATGAAAACTACAAAAAGTTTTAACCTTCATTATAATTTTGTCTAGAAGTAGTATAGCACTGTTGTCTCACCATTTCAAAACTGTCTAATAAATTATGTTGAAACAACTCCCTATCTACCAACTTGCTATAAATCATATCTTAGCTTTATACCAAACTATAAAGTTACTTTGCTGCACAAAAGAAATTTAATTGCATATCTAATAGCTTAAATCCACTTTTATTATTTGATTATATAAATTATAACTTTCTATAAAATATACAATTTTTTCCTTTGAAATTGTGTATGAATGTGTACATTGTATATGAGAGTGTATCAAGATATACTCACTCTGGGCACGTGTGGCTCAGTGGGTTAAGCCTCTGCCTTCAGCTCAGGTCATGATCTCAGGGTCCTGGGATCGAGCCCCGTATCGGGCTCTCTGCTCAGCAGTGAGCCTGCTTCCTCCTTTCTCTGCTTGCCTCTCTGCCTACTTTTGATCTCTCTCTCTCTCTCTCTGTCAAATAAATAAATAAAATCTTTAAAAATAAAAAAAGATATACGCACTCACACAAGTATTCTATAAGCAAATAATTTTCTGTCATATTATATATTTCTTGCTAGAGCATGCTTTAAAAGTGATAAGACAGTTAGCCTTTTGATAATTCATTATAAGAAGAAAAGGCCAGAAATGTAATTTAATAATTACATTCAATTGAAAAGAATAATGGGAAATAAAAAGCTTCTTTTTGATTCACATAATGGACATTTTGAAAATAATATGTATGCTATATTTTCTAGAATTAGAACAGTCCAAAAAAATCACTTGTCACAATATTAGTATCAAAATGTTCTTACTTAATTTCTAACCAGAAACTGAGAAGTGGTCACAGACACTAATATGAGGGACATAAAATTTATAATTAGACTGGTTTTTTAGTGACAATAAGAAATGCCTGAGGCCATTGCATTTTATTCAATTAAGTCATATCCAAAATATGACCAAAATTAACTATAAATGTTGAAATATAAAGTTCAACATATCTAAAAACTAAGGGATATTTCACAATATTGATGTGGCAAAAATACTTTGAAATCTGGCAAATAATCAATTCAGTTTTTTATTATTTACTCAAATGCGTAAGCTGCACATTGGCAAGGCTCATGCCACAATTTCATCAAAATTACTTGTCAAAAGCACACAATCACATAATATACTGATAGTGGTGATTATGAAATGTAAAGTTAGAATTTGTAGCTATAGTCTGATGCTGGAGTATCATATTCCTCAGAACTTCCTAGCAAATTCAAAACAAATATTTTAAATTAAAATTTTTGTAGAGTTTCAATTTCCAATTTTCACCACATATGCTAATTATTCTTTAAATATTCATGCCATGGGACATGTTCTAGAATTCTAAGTCACATAAGTTAAGCAGGTTTACCTTGGCCATAATTGTAAATTTGGAATTTGGAAAGTACAATGAGCAAGAGGGATTTAAAGGAGAGAGAAAAAGAAAATGACACCTTTCTTCTGAGCTCGAAGAAGGCAAATCATGCAGAAGAGAACCGGATGCAACCACAGTGAGAATTTACTTATATTCATACCACATGCTAATATTTTCGATTTCACTGCTGTTTTTTCTCAGTGCAAATAGTTCACACTCTTGGCCTCATGTCGAGCAACACACCTGGTAGTAGGAAGAAGACCTTGAAGCAGATGATCTGCTACACTGCTCATAGCACTTGCTCTGTGGGGAAGCTGTGCTCATTTTCAACTCTGCTGTGGATGAGAAGACAAACCAATAACGTGTGGTAAGTTGAAACACACACAAAATTAACTCTGATATTCCAGTAATGGAGAAACCAATCAAAAGACAACATATTAGCCAGTACACTAACTCTGACTGATTCACCATGCTTTTCTCTAACAAGGCATTTATGTTTCTTGTTAAAGTAACTGGCTTGCTTGCTTTCCTCTAAATTCACATGCTTATAAACCTAGTACTCTTTTTAAAAATATTTTACATTTTCTTTTCCAAATGATAGTCTTCCATGAGCTTTTATAAATCCTTATGTTTGTTCCTGGTTCTTCATAATTATTTAATCTTTGAATACTAATGTAATCATTAATAATCATCATCATATTAATGGGTAATGGGTAATAATTACCATATTAATTATGACAATGCCTCTGATATTGCTATTGTTTTGTTATTAATAATATTATTTTCTCAATAAATGGTCAGTGTCAAAGAACCATCCTGACATATCCTAGAATAACTCTCCTAGTCTTTAATAGGCTAACAAATGGGGTGTTATGATATGAATTGTAGTTTTTAATAAGATAATAAAGGAATGCCAGTGATGGTATTTTTCTGTTTTGAATGTTACATTAATTGAATTTTTAAATGACTAATATACTGTATATTAAGGCTAAAGCTTACTTAACAAACACATACATTGCAATTATCATGTACAGGCATAATTATAAATGCTTTAAAATATTAACTCATTCAATCCCATAACAATCCTTTATGAAACATCATGTTATCACAATTTGAGTTCAGGAGACAGTGTACTAAGTTTAGTGTAGTGGTAGAGTTGGGATTTGAACCCATGTAATCTGGTTGTAGAATCTCTTTATTAAACACTGTGCTGTCCTGTCAAAAGAAAAAAAAATAGGTGAGGGGAAGGAAGGGAAGAGGGAGATTATAAGAGTATGGCTGTGATAATACAATTTTTGATTCTCATAAACATGGAGCAACTAGATAGTAAGACATACAAAATAACTGAAGAGTGTATCCATAACTCATAAGCAATATTTATAGCAAAGCAAGGTGGCAAGGTATCCCTATAAACTTCAAAATACAGTTGGTTGAGGAGCAACCACCAATGACCAGAAGACCCATATTTTAACAGCTTCAGTGAGTGATGAAGCAGAGGAAAGCAAAATGATGTCTGACAGAAGTAAGAAAATGAGAACCTCAAAATGTGTAACACACCCAGACAATGGTATTGTCATGTGAAAACAGTAGCTGAAACTGAGTGTGTTTCTGCCAAAACCAGTATGCGATGAGTTGAGGGGTCTATGGGAAAAATAATTTAAAAAGGCCAGAGCATTTTGGCCCCTGGGAAATCTCAAAGTGACTAGTTAGCTCTCCTAAGCTAAGGAGAAACTGCCTGGAGAGAAGTCAAAATTGAGTAAGACAATTACAATAGAGATGAAAAAAAAGAAAACTTCAGAGAAAGTGAAAAGGGAAACAAAACCAGGAAATCTTAGAAAACAGGCTTCTATAGTTTTGGTGTCAAATGAAAATAGAAGGAACTGAGAGAAGTTTAGGAACTCTTCCAAACCTCCTACTAGAAGTTCAGAAAAAAATTTTCATATCAAATTAGGAAATAAAAATTATTGAGGTAAAATTCCATACAAAACTTTTTAAGTGGAATCATGCCAAGAAATATATACATATATAATATTGATGAACTGCTACATGCTAGTTCAAGATGAGCTAAAGTATGTTAAAAATTACTTGATATAAAAAACACATTAAAAATAAGATGAAAGAAAAACTCAAGTATATTGACAGAACTCAAGAAAAATATAAAAAGAAACCATCTTTTCAGAAATAAAAAATGAATTAGAAAAACACAAAAATGAACACAATAGTTTACACCTAAGGAGACATACAAGATAAAGAAATGGAAATTTTAAAAATCCAGGTGTAAATGAAAAAGGTTAAGAAAGAGAGAAAAGGGGGAGAGAAGGTGACAAATTTTGAAGACAAGTAAGGAAAATCCAAGAAGGAAGGCTCAACAAACATTAATAGCAGCACAAAGAATGGAGGAAGAGCTGGGGGGAAAAACACTAAAATTTCCAATTTGGGAAAACTTCCTTACATAAAGAAGCATTAAAATTACATATTGAAACATTGCCACATACATGAGAGTATAGTCCCAACATAAACAATGCCAAGAAATATTTGGCTTCAAAGAAAAAAAAATTTTTTTTGACATTAGGCACAAAAAGAAATTGAATTCTAAGTCAATATAAGGAGAAAAAATTAGCTCATCATCAGTCTTTTTGACAGTAAGAAAATTTTAACTCCAAAGAAATTAATATATTTAAGATATGCAAGGCGAAAAATGAGGGTTTAAAACCAGCAAAACTGATTTCAACTATAAAAGTCCAAACTATTATCACATTAAGAACTCAGGAAATACTGTTCCTATAAGCCCTTTCTGAGGAATTTACCAGAAAATGAACTTCAGACTACTAAAATGACTGATAACATTACCACAACAATTGTGGCCAGCATTTAGTCTATGGGTATTTGTAGATCTGGGTAAGACTAAATGAAGGTTAAAATAGAGGGAGGGGGCACCTCAGTGGCTCAGTTGGTTAAGCTTTCAACTCTTGATTTTGGATCAGGTCATGATCTTAGAGTTATGAGACTGAGCTCTGGGTTGAGCTCTGTGCTCAGTGGGGAGTCTGCTGGAGATTCTCTTCCTCTACCTCTGCCTGCACCTCCCCACCAATACATAATTAAATCTTTAAAAAAATTTTCTAAAGGGGAGTCAGTATTGTTTGAACAGCTATATACTCAGATTTTTAAATTGTGAAATAAATGAGGAGGGTTTTTATAAGAAAACATAGTTTAACTATTCTCATTAATTATATTAGAGATGGTAGCATTAATATTATTCAGAGATTCCTGGATATCTAATGTTGTATAAAGCAAATAAGTAATTATGAGTCATTCAAACTATATTATCATTTGTCATACTGAATGAGTATTTTTTATTTGGAAGAAAGGAGATGTAGATGTAATGTAGAATAGTTAATTTTAAAAAATCCTGCAGAACTTTATTTGAATTGGAAATATATATATGGATTCATGCTATTGTGGTATTCATTTCTACTGTGTTTTGCTGACTGCATAGCTATGGAATGCAAACCAGTTACAATGAACATTCCTGAGTCCCAGACTGTAGTCTTTAATTTCCATTTAGCACTGAAAGAAATTGGTGTTTCATGGAGAAATGACTGATTCCAGGCCTAGAGCTGGAAATGAACAAAATGAGTAAAATATCTCCAAATCAGACAGGAAGAAAGCCTTCAAAGTCTATTATAGTCATGTCAAAATGATTCAAGAGCCAATCTGAAGAGGTGTTCATTGGCAATGATAGCCCATCTTTATTTATAATGTATTTAAAAAGTAATTGGTTATGGGCTGAAGCGTTTATTTGCCGGTGCAAGACCCTAGAGCTTTTCCTGCCTCAGTCATGGAAGCCCATACAGAAAAAGGGACCGGAAATGCAGAGCAGTTCGGAATGCTGAGCCCCCTTAATGGAGAGCAGCTGTTCTGGAGAGTCCCACAGTCTTGTGATAGACTTTATGGGAATTAAAAATAAACTTTTGTTAAACTACTGGGGGAAAAAAAGTAACTGGTCAATGTTGAAGGATTATAGGGAACCAAGTATCTCAATAAAAGGATAAACTCAAGCATTTATCATGGATTTCCAATTTAAATATCCCAAAGGTAACCAAACAGTATCTCTTTCTGAAGTACTTAATTAATAAATAGAAGTAAAGGACCAAGAATATGACTTTACTCTGCAGCCTCCAGTGAATTAATGGACCTGTGCCTTAAAGATAACTGCTGATGACATCACAAAAAAGACATATGCAGACACTGGTATACTAACTCCAAAATCTAAATCATCAAATACTCTGCAGGTCAAATACCAGCATTCTTCAGCCGACTATGGATGGCTTAAAAGACAGCAAAATTACTAAATTATGTTAGCTAGAGATTCTCACATGGATGTAACATTATAAAGGAGGACAAGGAAGTGGTAACTGGGATAATGATCACTTTTGGAAGGGGGGAGGGGATTAGACTGGTAAACGCATCTTGGAGAGGTCTCTGAATTCTACTTACTGACTTAAGCGGTGGTTACAAGGGTGTTTACCTTAAAATATCACATTGAGTCATACATTTGTTTTGTGTGCTTTTCTGTATCTGTATTTTATCTTCTAGTACAAAAGATAAGAATGATAACAATTGATTTATCTTTTATGAAACATTTCTTATACATTAGCATGTATCATATCTTATGAGTGTATATAATTTTCCTATATATCCCTATTTCATCAACCCCATCATTAATGGCTTCTTTCATCTTTCATACTTCTCTTTTCTATAAAAGAAATTACCTGCTATATGATCTTTTATTTCATCCTCCATACCACCAAAGGAGGTATTTCAAAAATTAGTATTTGAGATAGAACAATTCATGACTAGGATGTCAAATATAATTTAAGAAAATTATATATAGGAGTTGGTTTTGCTTGGGATGCCTAGTGGCTCAGTCAGTTAAACATCTGCCTTTGGCTCAGGTGATGATCTCAGGGTCCCGAGATTAAGTTCAGTGCCAGGTTCCCTGATCTGTGGGGAGCCTGTTTCTCCCTCTGCCTGCCACTTCCCCTGCTTGTGCTCTCTCTCTCTGTCTCTCTGACAAATAATAAAATCTTTATTTAAAAAAAAGAGGTTTTACTTTTTTATAGTAGAACTTCAATATACCTTTGTAAATTTTTAGTTAGCATTATTTTAAAGCAAGTTTGAGTCAATCATTAGATGAAGTAATAGAACTAAATTAGATTAATAAAACAAAGTTCTGATGTTACAAGGAAAACTGAATGATATTTTTCAAATCACAAATACTTTCTACCATTAAAGTTTATCATGGAATTTGTCACCTTAAAAGCTGACCACCTAGGTTGCTGGAGGGAAGGAGGGTGGGAAAATGGGCAGAATGGATACAGAGGAGAGGGAGATATAGGCTTCCAGGTATGGAATGTGTAGGTCTCAAGAGTGGGGGGCACAGCATGGGGAATACAGTTAATAATACTATAATGGTGTTATGGTGATAGATGGTAGCTACACTTGTGGTAAGCATAGCATAGTGGATGGAGATCTTGAATTGCTATCTTGTATACCTGAAACTAATGTAACATTGTGTGTCAGCTATACTCAAAAATGAAAGAAGGAAGGAAGGGAAGGAAGGGAAGGAAGGAAGGAAGGAAGGAAGGAAGGAAGGAAGGAAGGAAGGAAGAGAAAAAAGAAGGGAAGGGAAAGAAGGGAAGCTGACCACCTAGTTAGGCTAAATGCACTGTAATCATTGGGATAATCCAAAAGATTAATCTTTAGGTCTAACCAGTCAGAGTAACTCCACAGCAGCTTGCAGAGACTCTTATTTTTCAAGATGGCTAGGAGAGTTATAGATGAGACTTTTACAGAGCTATAGACATTGCATTTTCAATCTGGAAAATGCCTTAGGAGCCTAACACTCCTGTTTCATAAAAACAGACATTTAGGCAAAGAGAGATCAGAGGGTATGCCCCAAGTCCAAGTAAAGAGAGGTGACAGATAAGAGAAGAAACCAGGTTGCTCAGTTCCCGATCCACTGCTCTTTCCTTTTAGGTATAAATAAAATAGAAGAGCTCAGAGACATTGCTGGAATAAACCAGCACTTTCAAGAGCAAAAGCAAACTTACCTTTGCCCACAGAGGTTTTCTCAATCATATAATACTTGAGATGTGTGAGGAAAGAGCAGAGGGGATTCCCTGCTTACTTCAGTCCCATCCCTGGCTTTGATGCACTTTAGGGTAGCAAGAGGTTTCTATCATCCACTAAGCTTTTCAGTAAGTAAGCATACCATTTGCTTAAACAGTTAATCAACATTTATTTTATTAGATTACAAAGTGCGTTACATATTTTTCACTTTTTTAAAGATTTTATTTATTTATTTGAGATAGAGTGTGAGAGAGCGTGCAAGCAGGGGGTGGAGGGCAGAGGGAGAAGAAGCAGGTGGGAGCCTAATGTGGAGCTCAGTCCCAGGACCCCAGAATCATGACCTGAGCCCAAGGCAGATGCTCAACTGACAGAATTACCCAGGTACCCCAAGTAAGAGTCAAGAAAAAGTTAAAGACATTGTTCCATAAAAATGTATATTTTAAAAATCTGGCCTAAAGGAACCCTCCTACACTGTTGGTGGGAATGCAAGCTGGTGCAGCCACTCTGGAAAAGAGCTTGGAGGTTCCTCAAAAAATTGAAAACAGAGCTACCCTATAGACCCAGCAATCTCACTACTGGGTATTTACTCTAAAGATACAAATGTAGTGATCTGAAAGGACACATGTATCCAAATGTTTATTTGTCCATAATAGCCCATAATAGCCAAATTATGGAAAATCCATAATGGCCCATAGTCCATAATAGCCAAATTATGGAAAGACTCTGTCCATCAACAGAATGAATAGCCAAATTATGGAGAGAACCTGTCCATCAACAGATGAATGGATAAAGAAGATGTCACTCACACACACACACACACACACACACACACACAAACACACTGGAATACTATACAGTCATCAAAAGAAATAAAATCTTGCCATTTGCAATGACATGGACGGAACTAGAGGATATTATGCTGAGCAAAATAAGTCAATCAGAAAAAGACAATCATATGATCTCTCTGATATGAGGAATTTAAGAGGCAGGATGGGGGACTGTGGGGATGGGGAAGGAAAAAATGAAACAAGATGGGATTTGGAGGGAGACAAACCATAAGAGACTCTTAATTTCACAAAACAAACTGAGGGTTGCTGGGAGGTGGGGGGTAGGGAGAGGGTGGTTGGGTTATGGACATTGGGGAGGGTATTGGCTATGGTGAGTGCTGTGAAATGTGTAAGCCTGATGATTCACAGACCTGTACCCCTGGGGAAAATAATACATTATATGTTAATAAAAATAATTTTTTAAAAGTCCGGCCTGGAGTGCTTGGGTGGCTCAGTCCGTTAAGTGTTTGACTCTTGATTTCACCTCAAGTCATGATCTCTGGGTCATGAAGTCGAGCCCCATCTGGGGCTCCGTGCTCAGCACAGAGCCTGCTTAAGATTCTCTTCTTCTCACTCTGCCCCTTTCCCCTGCTCACACTCTAAAAAACTAAACAAAACAAAACAAAACAAAAAAACTGTCTTAAGAAAGCAGAGTGATTTTGAAATTTATAATACAGAATAACTTCTGACTAATCAAGGAGAAAAAGTATGAATAAAAATTAAGACTATCAACATAGATAGTAAGGAAAAGATATCTAAGTTAGTCCCTTTTCTATAATATGGAGAAACGAAATAAAGGAAGTGTTCTACCCAGTTTTTTATCATTAATGTGAAGATTATATAGAGGAAAATTTTATACTTAAGGTCTTTTTAAAAAAATTTATTCAGTTTTTAAGAGGCGGGGAGGGGCACAGGGAGAGAATCTTCGAGCAGAATCCCGCTAAGTGCAGAGCCAACTTGGGGCTTGATCTCAGGGCCCATGAGTTCATGACTGGAATTGAAACCAAGAACCAGACACTCAACTGACTGAGCCATCCAGGTGCCCCTATTTAACCAATAATAAAAAGAACACTAAAATTTGCAGCAAAACGTAGGTTTTCAATGTGAGATTAACTAGCTTACACTTTCATTCCATAAAAGCAGCATTTCCTTTATATTTTTTCTCTGAAAATTAGACTTTTCTATTTAAAGTAAGTTAAAATTATCTGTGTTCCAACTTCAGAAATCATCGATCAGGACAAATGGAATCCAGAATTTGATCATAAGCAATTACATTTTAAGGATAAGGTATATGTACCAAATCAAGATGAAGAAACAAAAGGCATAACTTCAAATGGGAAATCTGAATTTCTATCAGAATGATGAGACAAGAGTACTTTTGCCTTAGTTTCTTCACCAAAATATACCAAAATATGTTTTTTTTCTTAAACCATGTGGCCAACATATCCCACAGGCTTACATTTAAAAAAAAGAAATGTGTATCAAACATGAAAGACTGACAGATGTATTCAAATAAATGGAGTAATTTGTAATTTCATACTATTTTTTCATTTCCTTTTTAATATTAGAAATAAAAGTGAAAAGAATGAAAAGAGGGAAGATTTTATAAAATGACTCTTCTTTTGTTCACTATCTTTTCCAGCATATATTAATTATTCTTTCCACAAAATCTTACTTACATTTTGATTAAAATTCCATTATTGCCATGTATGTCAGGATGAGCCATAATGATAAACCTCATTCTTTCCTAGTGTATGCATATTAAATTAGCTAACCAGATTTAGGTATATACCTTTCATCAAATAAATAAGGAATATTGAAGTTGAAGGGGGAAAGCCCTCTAAACAACTGAAATGTTTCCCTTACTTTAAATTTACAAGTACTAAAGGTCTTTTTTTTCTACTGATATGTCTCAAAAAACTCATTCTTTAATCACACCAAAATGACAATTCAATGATATCACAATTGGAAAATTTTAAGGGACATTGTTTTAAAAAATGTTCACTGTCTTTGTTACTAATGTCAGTGTGTCTGGATTGCCAGAAGCTTTTTTTTTTTTTTTTTAAAGCTGACAATCTAACAATGTAATTATTTTCATTGTCATTTCAATAAAGAATTCATCTAGTCATCTGACTTTGAGCAATTCATGGGGCTTTAGCTGTAAGATAGAGAACTTTTTCTTAAAGAAATAAATTGAGGGGCTCATCCATCAAATCTCTAATCACTTCTTTTCTTTGAGAGCACTTTAAGCCCTATTTGGGCAGTGATGCTGGGAAGCTAGAAGGATCTCTTTTTATTTCATTATTTCCAGGGGGTTCTTAGAAAATCAATAGTATTTATTTTAAGATAAAACCTTGGTTTTTGTTACCTTGCCTCTACATTACTTTAAAATCAGCTATTGGATTAATATACAGGATGTAATATAATTGGCATATTCATGCCAAAAAAGAAAATGTGTCCTGTTTCTAAAGTAAATGATTCTGATAAACTTATAAAAGAATATTAATTTTCATTGTGATATAGTTGTTATTTTTATTTGTTATTATTTTTATCTGAATAAATAAGGTAACACTAGGCCCTTGGTTTGGGCATTTAAATAAGTATGATTTTCTTTTTACACATCTTGGCAAGACATCAGAGCTACAACAGAGGCCTTGACAGTTACAAGTGCCAATGACATTCTTCTGACATTGAGCAAGAAAGAAACAGATGCTTCCATGTATTACGTAGCATTGTTCTGCTTCTTTAAAATTACAGTCTAATAGCTATCTAGTCATTCATTTTCTGTTTACAAAATAATCACAATATTTCTCTCCTCCCAGATACTAAACATTTTTAATATAGAAAGAAGCCAACAATAAACCAGATAGTAAATGTATTTTATGTATTTCTCTTAATATAAGCAATTGATTGTACAATAGAAATGTTACAGCAGGCTGAAATTATATTTCAACATAAATATTAACCAGTAATCCTTTGTTAAAATGTATTTTAGGGGTGCCTGGGTGGCTCAGTAGGTTAAAGTCTCTGCCTTTGGCTCAAGTCATGGGATGGAGCCTGGGATGGAGCCCCGCATCAGGCTCTTTGCTCAGCAGGAAGCCTGTTTCCTCCTCTCTCTCTGCCTGCCTCTCTGCCTACTCTCTATCAAATAAATTTTTTAAAAAATGTATTTTAGGAACTGGGAAATAAAATGTATGGGAAATGGCAAAGGAACTGAGTTTAATCAATCTGCAAATTAGACATTTCAAAAACATAATTTAATAATTTTCAAATATACAAAATGTGTAAACACAAGAGTACTTGACAACTATACTCGTCTCTACCTAAGGATGAGACTAAATGAAGTGGGCTCAAAATGTAGCATGAGCAAGTAATTTTATCTCACTATGCCTCGATGTCCTCATTTCTAAAATGGGATATCAATAATTAGGTAAAAATTAAATATTTAGGTTAGGATACTGAAAGGAAGCAGTAAATAAACAAATAGAAATGAGTTAGTCACAGTGAAGTGAGAAATGCATATTAAGATAATGACATTAAAATATATGGCACAGTGGCATAAAATACTGGCCAGTTTCAACATAAGTATTTAACTTATAACCAATTTCCTATTCGATCCTCAGTGTATCATTTGTCATTTTGTAGCCTTAATTTTCTTTACCTGTGGGAAATAATCTTCTAATAGCTAACACTTTAAAGCGAGCCCTTATATAGTACCTCTTATGTATCAATCACTTATGTACCACTTATGTATCAATTTGCACATATTTTTCAGGTTTTTAAGAAAATTTTGCAACATTTAAATGCAGTATGAGGCACAAAACTTGGTAACACTTGGTAACATATGAGACAACACTTGGTAACAAGCTATCCATGAAAACCAAATCCTCCCAGACTAATCAAATGTCAGGGGACTGATTTTTCTTTGAGACAATAAAACCATAGCTAAGCCATTGCATGTCTCTGGAAGGCAATGTCTGGCAGGAATCTGCTGAGGGTCATGAAGAGCAGATGGGCAGGAGAATGCTTCCCAAGGAGGACTCCACACAGCACATCCTCATGACTACCATCAGACCAACATGGTGGTACCCCCAACAGCAGGGTACATAACCTGCCATCCCTCACAACCCGGGGCAGCAGCTCTTCCTGCCCACGGGTCCTGTCCCGTGCTTTAATAAACCACCATTTTGCACCAAAGATGTCTCAAGAATTCTTTCTTGGTCATCGGCTCCGGACCTCAGCCCACCAAACCTCACCTAGGTTCTAGAACTTCATCAGTAGCAGCACTGTCACAACTGAAGTGTGGCTTCAGTTCAAAGAAAAGCCACAGTAGTCAAATTATGACAAGGACCTATTAAATGTCTCTAACTCTCAGGAACAGAAAATATAGTTACTACTCTTTCTTTCTTTTCCTAAAAAAAAAAAAAAAAAAAAAAAAGGTGAACCATGTAACATGGCTATGAAAATTCCAAAATAATAATTTGAAAGATATAGGACACTTCAAATAAACTTCAAATAATTCACCTACATGTTTTTAAACATTCTCCTTTAGTCAAAATATTGCAGTGTGCACAGAGACACAGCAGGAAGCTGATCATTACTAACAATATCAACAACATTTTAAAGTTATGAACCTTAAGAATGTTTACATGATTTTCATAGCAGTTAATACAAATTAAAATAAGATACATACTAGCCTACTGACTTGTCTTAAGTAGCAATTTGTGATTTAAGTGACTATTAGTAATTATGTAACATTTTTTTCATGAATATTGTAGGATGGCAGATAGATTGAGGTCAACTTATTTGCTTTGCTTCCAGGTAAACTCAAATATCACTTTTTAATTGATTTCTCATCATGATGACTTTCTACTAACTTAGTTTTTATTCATTATTTAAATTGGAAAAAATAAAATGCAATGAGAATCTCATAATAAAAATTACATCCCATTTTGAGATTTACATTTCAAACAACAAAATCTCTGACTTGCATCAAGAAACTATTAGTTAAGTATAATTTTAGAAACTTATGGGCACTATCTTCCTTCTTTTCCTTTTTAAAAATAAACTCTACCACAATCTGAGTAAAAATCTATATCAGCTTATTGCTTCAGAATTTATCCTATTTCTACTATCAAAATCAGCTAGACTGACTTTGGGCAATTCAGCTCAACATTCTCTGCTGAGTATAATTCAACTATGGATAGGGAATTCATAGAATTCAACTATGGTCTTAGGGGGGTAAAAAAAGGACAAGAAAAGGCTTTTGGTTTCTTATGATAAAAATGTGCGTTTTTTTTAATGTTTTTTTTTTAGTCTTCTTCCTTTATAGTTAACTCAGGCTCTGCTTAAATCTGTTATAGTCTTCTGCCCAATCATTACAAGAACTTTTTCACTTCAGATATTTCCTGCAAAGCTATTTCTGAATCCATTGCAACCACAGAGAAGGAGACACACTAAAGTGGCTGTTGAGTAAAAGAAAAGGGAAAAATAAGCATAGAATGACCACTTACTGAGCTTTTAACATGGGCCAGGCATTCACCTGGGTGTTTCTTTCTAAACCATATAAACAACTCTATTTTAGAAAACATGGAGGTAAATTGCATGAAATTGGGAGACTGAGGTTAGGCAACAGGTAAAATAATGGGATATGATCAATTACTCTTCTTTTTAAAGTAAATAAGAACAACAAAGTCATCAAGGTCATCTCTTCATTTAAGGTTACATTTTATCTATTAATGTCATATATTGGCACTCTGATTATAAACTGGTTTTGCTTTCAGAGAAGCACAATCATGGGAGACGGTGTTTGTCTGAGAAAACAAAAAATCAAAAAACAAAAAGATGATAATGGTGAAAACTCTCCTTAGGGAAACCATTAGACCTCAGAAGAAGGGAAACATCAAATTGCCCTGTCAGCTGTGATTTTTGTCCATGTTGCTGCCCATCTTCCTAAGGGGGAAATATCTGTTAAATGTTACATCAAATCAAAGATGAAGTCATTTTCAAATTCTGAACAAATAAATCACCATGTTTGCATATATTGTTTGCCTATTTTTAATGAAAGCATATACTTCAGCACAATTGTGCATCCTTGCTTGCTGCCATTTGGTGACTTTTGCACATGTTGGAGATAGCATCACAGGTTTGGCAAGTGTTCTACAATTTTAAAATAAATTTTTCAAATAATTTTTGAAGGACAACCTTCAGCAATATACACTGAGCACCCACAAGTAGCCACACACCTTCAGAACATTTGATAAATGATACTTGTTCTCATACATAAAAATTTATTTTTCAGATCTCCTGACAACATTTTGGGTCAATACAAAAATGTATTTGGTTCTACTTAGCTTTCATTTGAAGAAATTACTTTAGCTGAATATCTTTTTTTAAAAATTTAATTAATTAATTAATTAATTTGACAGATACCTAGAGAGCACAAGTAGGTAGAACAGCAGGCAGAGGGAGAGGGAGAAGCAGGCTCCCCTGAGCAGTGCGTCCAATGTGGGTCTCGATCCCAGGACCCTGGGATCACGACCTGAGCTGAGGGCAGACATTTAATTGACTGAGCCACCCAGGCGTCCCTTTAGCTGAATATCTTTAAAAAATAGAGGAGGAATTTGAAAGAGGGAACATAAACAGGGGGAAAAAAGAAAAGAAAAATTTGAGATCTTCATTGTACACATAATTGCGGAAAGGCCCTATACAAATATACACCGATTTCATTTTCCCTAGAAATTATGAAAACCTTGAAAGTTTTCATGTTCTTCTTTGCCAACAATTAAAAAGGTAGAGAATATTTAATGAATACACAGATAAGTCGCTTTAGATTTTAATTAGGTGGAATCAACAAAAACAGGGTAGAAACTTTTTACCAAAGAAATTCATTCATTACAAATGTTCTGGCTCCATACAGCCGAGACAGACACTAAGACTGATACTGATTTTAGGTGGTGATTCCAATAACAAAGGAGTCGTGAACAAGAACTCCAAGGAACACATTCATGGGGGCAAAGAATTACATAAAAGTCGCTCTTGTAATATTTATCAATTTTAGAATGTGATAAGAATAATGAATGAGATGAACTTGAAAACAGTATCTGAAGATATTTACTTAAGATGGTCCTATATGTTTAAGATATGGACTTATTAGACATGCATTTTCTAAAAACTTATCATGGACAGAAAATTTTAAAAAACAAACAAAACATAACTTCTTAAAAATACAATAAACAGCTCCTTAGGGAAAAAACACGACAGAAATCTAAGCAATGATCTGACTGAAGACAAAGGCCTAGTGAAGGAGGGGGCTTAGAGCAGAAAGCAATACTCTACAATTTTGGCAGTCTCCATTCCAACTGGGAAGTAAAACTTGGTGCTCTACTTAGGCTCACTGGTTTCCTTGGGTTTCCTTTGCTTGTCAAAGGAGTATAGCAAAGAAGTATTACTTGTTACTCACATAGCCTGAGCTGTGGTTTTGAGCACTGGAAGGTAGGAAAATACAGACAATGCCTCCTGACTGAAAACTGAAACAATATGCATGCAGTTGCCTTCTGTGGTACCTTCGTGTTGCCATGAGGCATGGTCCCATACTGCCACAGCCTAGAAGACGACCATGGACTGCTAAAACCTCATGATAGGTGGTCCAAATCACAGTGCTTTGCTCTAAGAGTTCTCTTTTCTAGAGAAGACAAAGTGCTTCAAATACTTGATATATGGCCACTGATCTGGAGAATGAATTCTTTTGCTTCCCCACAGAAGCAAGGATCAGAAAAAGTTCCAACTCACTTAAGACAGGCAAGAGAATATTTTGACAGTCTTTCCCCAAGATAATGTTAACTCTTCTATCCTCATAATATTGTCCAAAGGGAACTGAGGCAGACAATATACTATAAAATATGCTATAAAATATCACAATGACCTATGATACGAACAACATTCTGTTAACTGGACCAGGTAAGCAAGAAGCAACAAATGTATTGGAGGCTTTGGCAAAACACATGCAAACCAAAGAACAGAAGATAAACCCTATGAAGATTCAGGTTGCTGCCACTTTAGTAAAACTCTTTTGGGTTTAGTGGTCAGAGATATGCCACACCTTCACTATGAAATAAAAGACAAATTGTTGCATCCAAAATGAGAATCCAAAAAAGGATGCCCAATAGCTGATCAGCTTCTTTGGGATCTGAAGTCAGTGTATTCGATATTCCAGAATAATGCTTTGGCCTTTATGCAAAATCACAAGAAATGATGCCTGCCTTGAGTGGGTCCAGAGTAGGAAGGGACATGCAGCTCACTGAGGCTACAAAACAAGTAGAACTGCCACTTGACTCATTGTCCCAGGACTCTGAAGTGTTGGAGGTGTCAGTGGTGAAAAAAGATAGTGTGTGGAGTGTGTGGCAGGCTCTCAGTTTCTGGACCAAACTATATCTTCAGCAAGAGACAATTATGTGCCTTATAAAAAATAGATCCTGATATGCTACAGAAATCTGGTAGAACACTTAAGCATGGGTTCCATGTAAGGCTGTATATGAAGTGTCCAAAACGGTCTGGAATCTGACAAACACAAACTCAGAAATTTGGGCATGTCCAGGAGTAACTCATTATAAATTGGAAATGGTATGACTATTCCTGAGCCCAAGACAACAGAGTAAACTACATTATTTCATGGTCCATTTATTCCATCAAGTTGTATCAACCCTGTTCCATCAGATTACACTTACGGCATCATGAGTCGGGGTCCTTTATGATGAGCTGACAAAGGCAGAAAAATCTGAGTTTGCTTTGTGAATAAGTCAACTTGGGTTGTGTACATCTACTGAAATTGGGCTGCAGCTACACCACAGCCCCACTACTAATGTCCTGAAAAACATTAAGAGAAATATTCTCTGTGCACTATATCTGCCCATCTACTTTCTGTGGAAGGGAAGAATCCCAACATTAGGATATATAAAGGCATATGAGTAATGGCAAGTGGATTGGCTGGTTGGACAAAGACCTACAATATTTGAATAATGAGGCTAAGAAAGTCTGGGTAAAAGGCATTGGGTGGATATATGGGAGTGGACACCAATGAGGAAGATCTTTGGAATTATGTGTTTACATCCCTCAGATAAGTTTGAACACAGAAAAGTCCTGATTCAACAATCAAGTAGAAAATAACTTGCTAGTTGACTTCCATCAACCACTGTCATCAGTTGCCAGAGTATGGCAAATGGATACATCAACTGAATAGGCACGGGTCTGTCAATATGGTCTCTCATTTACGGAGGCTGATCCAGGTACTGGTGATACCAAATGGCCAATGTGCCAGCAAGAAAGAAAAGCTGAGTCTCCAATATGACACAGAAAACATTACAAATTTCCTAAGCTCTATGGAAAACTGAATACCTCGGACCTCTTCAACCTTGGAAAGGGTAGCAATTAATATTCACTGGAATTGGCATCTATTTTTGCCTTTCATATTCACAGGATCTCATCCAGCAGAGTTCATGCTTGACCCAACACTATGTCACTAAATGGTATAATGCAAATGTCTGGGATCCAAGAGGAGGTAGCAGGAGTGGTCTCATTTAACATCACTCTAAAGTACCCACTTTGGTGAATTCATACTTCCTCTTGCTGTGACTCTTGATTCTGTAAATGTAGAAGTCTCAGATCTCAGAGAAGGGAGGCCACTTCTACCAGATGACATGCAAATATATTATTATATGTTAAACTACAGCTGCCACCCAGTTGCCATCTTGAAAGGGGTAATTAATCTTTCATTCAAATCTTTTTCTCTAATTTTTCTTTTTAAGGAAATTGACCTTCTCAGTGAGGCTTTCTGGAGTACTATATTTAAAATTATACCTCGGGGGTACCTGGATGGCTCAGTCATTAGGAGTCTGCCTTCAGCTCAGGTCATGATCCCGGGTCCTGGGATCGAGCTCCACATTGGGCTCCCTGCTCAGCAGAGAGATTGCTGCTCCCTTTCCCACTCCACCTGCTTGTGTTCCCTCTCTCACTGTATCTCCCTCTGTTAAAAATTAATAAAATATTTTTAAATAAAAAAATAAAATTATACCTCCAATACTTCCCATTCCTCTTCTTTGCTTAGTTTTTCTCTTTGATTCCATCTATACATAGGTATATTGTTTATTAAAACATGCAGGGCAGGCAGAGGGTGTTACCCATTTTTTCATTCCTATACCCTAAGGACTCTGTTTTAGCTAATAGTTGTCACAACAGTGCTGCTTAACAAACTAACCCAAAACTCCATGATTTCAAATAAAAACTTATCACTCACAGTTATGCAGGTCAATGAGATCAATCTAATCCATTCTACATGTTTGCATTCCCCAGACAGTTATTAGATATGTCATCATTCAGAGACTTTTGATTTGCCACTGTCTAATAACATTCTTTGTTTACATTATCTCATCTGTATAATATATATTTTATAGAAATACTTCTTTCATAAATTCACCAAATTGATGCCTCTAATTTTAAATTTTAACTAAAAAAAAGTTACCTTTGATCATACCTAAAATGTAGAATATGCAATATCATTTCCCAGAAGTTTCTTCTTTATCTATTAGGCACCAAATAAACTTCCTGGGTTTTGAGAGATCACAAGACTTCATTGTCAATTATTTTATATCCATAATCCCTATATTGTGATTTCAGGAAACTGCTTCTGAAAGAAACTTTTTTTTAAAGATTGTATTTATTTATTTGACAGACAGAGATCACACGTAGACAGAGAGGCAGGTAGAGAGAGAGAGAGATGGGGAAGCAGGCACCCCACTGAGCAGAGAGCCCCATGCAGGGCTCAATCCCAGGACCCTGGATTCATGACCTGCACCAAAGGCAGAGGCTTTAAGCCACTGAGCCACCCAGATGCCCCTGAAAGAAACTTTTTAAAAATGCTTTTTCACTTTATCTCAATGCACAAAGATTTTATTTATGAACATTTTCATATATTTATATGCAAATAGTGCTTCTTTGATGTTTCATTTTTGAAGGCAAAGAAGACATGTTTTGCCTCAGGCATCTCATTCCCATTATGAGCTTTATGGCAACAGATAATATATTGTAGGACTTTTAAAGAATTCCTGTAAAGAATTACATGGTAAGCCTGTTCCTGCTTATGGAATTTGATGTAGAAAAGAGCTTCCAAAAAATACATTATTAGAAAATTAACATGAAATATTTGTGAATCAATAGATTTATTTTAATGAGATACATTAAAGACTGAGATACACTGATTATTAAACAAAAGATACAGTGTGAAATATTTATAAAGGTAGTCTGCTAAAAAAAAAGCTGATTTGACTTTTATGAAATAAATAGAATTTAAACCAATTAAAACATTTACATCCACACACATATGCCATACATATAGATATCCAACCACATACGCCAGTATACATATATGTACATACTCTATATGGGATACATTTTGCAAAAAAGAAAAAATGTCTTGTTTTTCAAAGCTAATTTATTATCACCGTGAAGTTGATATTCATTATCCACAAGGTTGTATATAATTATGACATGCCATTTTGATTAAAAATAAACATTGCTTTACCCCTCTCACTTGCTCTCTGTGCTCTCTCTCAAATAAATAAAAAAAAAAATTTTTAAAGGGGACACCTGGGTGCCTTAGTGGGTGCCTTCAGCTCAGGTCATGATCCCAGGATCCTGGGATAGAGCCCCACATCAGGCTCTCTCCTCAATGGAGAGTCTGCTTCTCCCTCTCACTCTCCCTCTATGCTCTCTCTCTCTTTCTCTCAGATAAATAAAAATAAAACCCTTAAAAAAAATAAACATTACTTACATTTTACTTAAAGATAACATAACTTTCATATTTTGTTCCTTATTAAAATTTGTGATTTTACTTTAATTGAAATTACATAATTATCCTTATTCAATCTACAGAAAGCTTAATATTATAAAAATTAAAATATATAAAAAACAATGTTTTTCTATAGGTCAGAACATACACTAAAAATTTTTAAAAAAATACCAAATGGGTGCCAGGGTGGCTCAGTCAATTAAGAGGATGACTTGGCTCAGGTCATGATCCTGGAATATTGGGGTCCAGGGATCAAGGCAGAAGAGGGGCCATGCTCAGTGTGTGTATGGGGTTCTGCTTCTCCCTCTCCTGCCTCTCACCCTCCTCCAGTTCATGTTGTCTTTCTCTCTCAAATAAAATCTTCAAAAAAAGAGAAATACTCACCAAAATACCAACAAACAATGGAAATTAAAGGGGAAAAATCTGTGGGATCAGGATATAATCCATCATATGCACACACGAAGGGTTTGATCCTATGGTATCAAAAATATTTAGGCAAGTACCAACAAAGAAAACATATTTAAGAAGAATGAGAAAGAAAGGAAGTCAGTGAAGAAAACTATCCTGTAAAGTGACAACTCTATTTTCATAAAGCATTTTGCAGGGTGCCTGGGTGGCTGACTTGGTTAAGCGGCTGGCTGTCTTCTGCTCAGGTCATGATCTCCGGGTCCTGGGATGGAGTGCCACATTGGGCTCCTTGCTCAAGCTCTCTCCATCTGGCTCTCCCCCTGCCCCGGGCTCATGCTCTCTCTCTCAAATAAATAGGTAAAATTTAAGGAAAAAAGAAAGCATTTTGCATATACACTGAAACTGAGAAACAAATATCTTAAAGACATACGTGATATGAGAGAGAGAGAGAGAGAGAAGGAGGGAAATGCCCTCTAACCTCAGAAGTTACTCTTAGCCTCACTAATGACTGACATGGGCTCATCTCCATGGATAAACTAGTAAAAGTACACACCATTTAATTTTCTAATGTACAAAAGCCAACTCATTGCCTAAAAAAAATCTTTAATATGACTGAGTAACATTAGAAATATTGTGTTTAAAAAGAGAGATTCTCTCCCAAATCCAAGACTTTAGTAGTCCTAAAGTCAATGTAGCTTCTCAATAAAATGCATTATCTATGCAATTTTGTATAAATTATATACTTTATATACATGTACAAACCAAAACCACAAGTATGCACTCACAACAATATACATTTTTCATAGGAGCACAGAGAAAATTCAACTTCTTTGGCTATTAGCTTAAATTTATTTTAAATAAATTAAAGTCCAGCATTCTAACCTTGCTAGTTAAAATTTATTGTTGTATTACAATTTTTCTATTTTGTAAATATCTCCTGATTGTCTTAGGTCAGATTTTAAAACTACATGCATATTCATAGCTGTAATTTTTTGTCATAATTCTAAACATGATATATGAAAGTGATTTATTTAAGTTTGCAAAGACATGAGAAATGACTATAACTCAAGCCAGTATATTGATATTTACATATGATATTCCTGATTTTTTGACATGACATAAATACAAACATTTACATATATTATATTTATATAGTATGTTTTATACATTCATGTAAAGCATCATTAAAAGAACAGATTTCTGGGGCACCTGGGTGGCTCAGCCAGTTAAGTGTCTGCCTTTGGCTCAGGATCCCGGATTGAGCCCCATGGCTGACTCCCCAATCAGCAGGGGTCTGCTATTCCTTCTGCCCCTACCCCCACTTGTGTTCACACTCTCTCTCTCTCTCTCTCTCAAATAAAAAATAAAATCTTTAAAATAAAATAATAGATTTTTAAAAGCATACTAAATAATGCTACACAAGATGAGAATAAAATTTCATACTCTAAAGTATTTGAAAAGGAGTATCATATTTTTAGCTAGTTATAGAAAAATTTCCAGATGGTAAAAATGTGAATGATAAAAATAGACAAATTGAAATTAGAACTGTGATGGATTAATTTCCTTTTGGTTGTCCTTATGTTGTTTATATTCATGCCAGGTTCATGAGCCAATAGTCTCGAACAACACCCTCAGTAAAGAAAAGGAAAGGAAGATTTCTAAACTAGTTTTCAGTAAAGTTTGCAATTTGAAAATCAGAATAACAATATACACATACACACACGCAATCTTGTTTCCCTTGCCATGTTTGGTTTTCAAAATGTGTGCCTTTAATTTTAAAAGCCCTTCCTCGCACACACTTTTGGATTTAAGTGAGCATTAGATGAGTACTAGATATAATGTGGTTAAAGGTAAGCTTTAGCTTGCCTGTGAAAACAGAATTTCCACAATTGTCTTATGAACAGACAATCAAAACATTCCCAATTATAACAGGCTCCCTAAATTTCCTTGAAAAGTAAAAATGAATTTATCAAACACTCATGAAATAAAGTAGGTAGGAATCAAGAAAAGAATAATTTGACTTGAAGTGGAGATTAACTTTTCAATTTTTTCTTCTTTATATCTAAAATTATTTTTTATCAATGAAAAAGATTCTACAATAGTCCAAGAAAAGTACTAGCAATGTTCAGCAATGTTTGGGGTTTGAAAAAGTGACAGTGAAAGCTAATTTTTAATCCGCCAAACTCCTACAAGGATTGTCTTTTTGGCAGTTATTTAGCTAAAGACCACCTGTGGAAAAGCCTTGGCATGTGCTGGATCCTTTTTTATCACTAGAGGAAAATAGCATGAAATATCACACAACAATGTATGCAGTAAAATATAGATCAATGGAAATGTTCTGATATTTGGAAGTCTAAACAACTGAGCTGCAAAATATCTTCTCCCGTGTTCAATATTTGCTACTGATGACTATTTTATTCTAATATTTACCAAACATGTTTCAAAATGCCCACATACATACCAAGACTAAGGGTTCTGTGACTAGATAGATACCTGTGACAAATGCTGGAATGGACACATGAAACCTATGTCTTTGGCATAGGGATCCTCAGACATATGAGTATGCTAATTAGCAACATGGGTCTCCAGGAGAGCATTCCTGACTGTGGTTGTTCCAATATACAAGCTTAACTCATACATCTGTTAGAGTCTTCTCAGTTCCTAGGTGATTGCCACAAAATTTGAACTCTCATTTTGGACTTAGAAAGTCTTTTGCCTACTACCCAATTTTTGCAAACTCCCTGAAAGATCTGAGATGGCCTGAAGAAAGCAAAAGTTTTAGAATCCTGAAGTTCATTTTATTATAAGCAGTTTCTAAGAAAAAGTAATGCAAATGAACAAATACATAATAAGTCATAAAATTAATATTAATATTCACTTGAGAGGAAACAGTCGCAACCAACAGTACATATTTTTAAAGCTGATAAATTCCACAAACATCACAATATTCAGATAAAATATTTTAATTAATTTTCTGAAACAATTTTGTTATACTTTTTTTTAAAAGATTTCATTTATTTATTTGACAGAGAGAGATCACAAGTAGGCAGAAAGGCAGGCAGAGAGAGGAAGGGAAGTAGGCTCCCTGTTGAGCAGAGAGCCCGACGCGGGGCTAGATCCCAGGACCCTGGGCTCATGACCTGAGCCGAAGGCAGAGGCTTAACCCACTGAGCCACCCAGGTGCCCCAATTTTATTATACTTTTACTATAATTTTTAGCTATGTATTTTTTTATCATTTCTTTATGAAAACAATTTTGTAATAACTTTTCTGTGGAGAAAATAAATCCCTCTCCTAGCATAGGTGATTAAAATTTGGTTTTTATTTTTGAAAATTTAGAAAGGTTACCTTCAATTGAACAAATTGCTCTTGATGTCATGTAAGTATTTTGGATAGTTGTCAAATTTGGGGAATTTTCTACCAAATTTCTTTTATATATGGACTGTAATATCTCAGTGTGTATTCAATTTTTCTTATGTATTATTGATCAATATTAACTGTTCTTTGAATTTATGATGCTCATTCACTACTTTCTCTTCAATGTCTGTTGAAGTGACATGTTAGAGTTATGTATGTTATCATTAATGATATTAGTAATTTGTGTTAATCTAATAGTTTAGTGGTACATTATAATCTGTGTGATCTATCTCTATTTACTATGCATTTCAGTATTTAGTTTTCTTTAAGCTCTCAATTTTGCCATCCAGTATTTAACAAATGGTTTATTTTGTCTGTGAATTTATGAATGCAAGTACTCTTCACTAGCAACTCCTAGAAAAAGAAGTTTAGAGAATTCATAAGGGAGAAAATTCTTTCTGCAACAGCAAGAAGAGATCCCAATGCCACCTGGGATTATAAATTGAGGCCAGAAAACCTGCAATGATGAAATACCAAATTAAGAATAGTGACAAGGGTATCAATGTATTACTTTGTGGTCCTAGGCACAGAATTGAATAAAAATATAAGCTTTAACCAACCTTGCCTATTTTCTGTAATCATAACAAATGTAATTGCAATTTACTTGCAAAATAAATTTTCCTAAGACCCTGCCACATAATGCTGATTGTTAGAGCTTGTAGAACATAATCTTTAATATCAAATGGCCTTGCTTGTCAGTTGGTTATCTTGTGTAATAATGTTCAAATTGGAATCTCTGATTGATGAAGACATGAATACTGAGTGCTTTTTTTTTTCCATAGTAAGTCAGTCTTAAGAATTTTATTTGCCTGGTTATTGTCCTTTTGTGTGTAGAGGGGAATAAATGCTGGGTGCGCTGGATTCCTCATATTAATGAAATCTATATAAGAACATTACCCACCCACAGCCATGGATTTTAATTTTATTAAAATCCATGTTAAATGGATTTTAATCCATTTAACACCCATTAAAATGTTAAATGGGATCCTTTTTAGTTGATATTTAGAATGCTTTCATTGATATTTACTCATGACACAAATGAGACTGGCCTGTAGTTTTCTTTTTGATGTTTTCATTGTCAGGTTTGGTATCAGTGTAAAAAATTTCCCTTAAAAGTAATTCGAAAATTTTATTTTTGAGACATGATGAAAAGCTGAAATAGCACTGGAATTATCTAAACATTATGGCATAAATAGATCTTTAGGCTTTGTTCTTGGTTTGGTTTTGTTGGGGAGAGAAGGTGATGCTAAATCTCTAATTTAGAGTCTGATTCTTCTAGATTGTTGTATTGAATTCATCTCTCCTGAAGTTAATTTGAGTAAGTTGTATTTTCTTTGAAAACTATTTCTTTCACTTAGATTTCAAGTTTCAATAGAGAGGAGCTAATTATTCATGGTAGTCTCAGTCAAGAAAACAGAAACTGGGTGTCTGGGCACCTCAGTCCGTTAACCACCTGCCTTCGGCTCAAGTCATGATCCCAGAGTCCTGGGCTCAAGTCCCCCTCTGCAGGGAGCCTGCTTCTCCCTCTCCCACTCCCAGTGCTTGTGTTCCATCTCTCCCTGTGTCTCTCTCTCAAATAACTAAATAAAATATCTTTTTAAAATGGAAAAGAAAAGAAAAGAGAAACCACTCTAGGTATTCACATAGAAGACATATAATGCAGGGAATTGCTTATGTAAGTAATGGGGAAGCTGAATGGCTACTCAGAAAATAGTAAGAATTCCTAAATGAAGCAATAACAAGAAGCTGCTGCTCTAGATAGAGAAAACAGGTAGTGTAACCAGAGCCCAGAAATCAGGGCTGTCAGGTGAAAAGAATCCCGCAGGACCCTCAGGGAAGCCAAGACCATGAAAAGGAGGGACTGTCTAGTGAGAGCTAGAATCACAGACAAGATGTAGAAGGCATTATCTAAATGTGGGAGTCAGAAAATATCCTGAATTTTCCTCAGTGCTTTTCCTGGTCTATTCTCAGAAGACAAAGAGCTGGGGAGCTGAGGAAATATACTTCCCACTGATATGGAACAGAACAAGAAAATCCAGGGAATGGATCTGAGACCAATCGGGACATGAATTTTTAATTTTCTTTTATACCACCCAGTATCTTTTATTAATTTACATATAAATACATAGAGATTATACTTCACCTCATGTTTAGGATAGGCTGAGGATCTGTTTCACTCCTTTTCTTTTTTTTTTTCAAAGATGCAGACACTGCCCATTTCTAGAAATATGGTGTAGATGTTGGAAAAGCTATCGCTTCAGAAATTTTGGATTCAATATGTAATTACATTACATACAGAGCTGCCAAGCAAAGCCTCAGCCAGCATCACTCTCCAAATGTGCACAATATTTGATCCATAGACAAAGAATGCTACGAAACATTGCATGGGAAGAAGGCACTCACTTCAGAAAAAGGGAGTTGTGACTGTGGGCACACTCCCATTGGATTCACTGCCATTATCACAGACAGCACCACTCAGAAGCTGCCAGCCTGACAGACCAGTCAAAAGGCCAGTTTGGAATGGATACCCTATCCTCCACAACCGTATATCACCATATATCAAAACACATTATATATTGCTGTGTCCCCAGCAGGCAGAATGCATGAAACTGGAATGGATATAGACTTTCCACTCTTATTATAAACTAACATTGTCTTCTTGGGGAGATTTGTTCTTCTTATTCCCTCAACTTTGGCCTCTATACATGGGATGTGTTATATAAGTTTTCCCTGTTATTTTTGTTTTATGTTAGTAAATTATTGTTTGATATTGTAAGAACACAAATGCAGATAAGTTGTTTTTCATCATAGGCAAGAAAATGCTCTTAAACAAAAGGTCTGTATCAAAACCCCATAGTAAAATGGACCTACAAAAAATGTATATAATAACATGCAATGATCTAAAACATAATACATGTATATATATATGTATATATTTTTATCTGCATTTTACCTGCATATATACACATATGTACACACACACACACACACACACTGACATATATATATATATATTTATATATATATATATATCTTTCAGAGTTACCAAGAGTTCATAATTGTCCATTTTTTACCCTCTCCTTTGTCTTGATCAAATTTTTGTATGTCTCTCTAAATAACCTGATTTCTAAAAACCACCTAAAATTTTCTTCAAGACTTTAACTATCTTGATTTTCCTTAAAATTCCAGTTAACAGATCGATATTCTTACCATCTAAAATACATCATAATTCGTGAATTATAACTTATTATGGAACTAGTAATGATCATTGGCAAGCAGTTGTGGTAGTGAAGATACAAGTACTCTTAACAGCCATACCGGAATCATCAGGAGTTAAAAACAAAACATATATTGGAATAGAGTGCATAGTTCAAATAACTATTGTTATCTGCCTCAACTGGAAAATAGGAGAAGCTCTAAATATATAACTTGAATAAGATGACACATTTTCAAGAACATGACATGCTAAAAAATAGAATCTCAGAAACCCACCCAGAGTGGAAATGAACAAATAAATTGCCTCAAGAATTATCTTTATCAATGCTGATTATTGCAGTGAAGAACTTGTTCAAAAATAGAAAATATGTGGGAGGTTAAAAAAGAAAATGTCTCACCAAATCTTAAGGGCGTATGGAGTTTATAAAAATTACAGCGATGCTTAATATAAAGGAGGAGGAGGAGGAGAAGGAAAGGGAGAAGAGAAGAAACAAAGAAGAGCAGCAACAGCTAAAGTAGAAACTTTTTCTTTCAAAGGACCACTGACAATTATCAATGCCAATTCAAAAACATTACCCATTACTTATCCCTTGACATAAGTAAAATTTCAGATATCAAAAAGATCCATATTTTTTATTAGAAACCTTTTTTTTTATAATTTTTTATTAAGAAGATCCATATTTTAAATAAAAATATAATCCCAATTCTGGTGTGGTACTGATTGACATGAAAAGAGCACACTGACTCTTGAGAAAAGAGAATGTTTTTAATGTAATTGGTCTTCAGGGTATCTGGGTGGCTCAGTGGGTTAAGCCTCTGCCTCCGGCTCTGGTCATGATCTCAGGGTCCTGGGATCAAGCCCCACATTGGACTCTGCTCGGCAGGGAATCTGCTTCCTCCTCTCTCTCTCTGCCTGCTTCTCTGCCTACTTGTGATCTCTCTCTGTCAAATAAATAAAGTCTTTAAAAAAAAAAAGTAATTGGTCTTCTAGTAAGTTTACCACTATACTAGGACTTTCATCTAAATAATTTCTTTTAACATGTTCTGCATTAAATCTTTTGTCTCCCAAAAACCATAACCCCAGATTAACCACAAGAATTTATCAAACACAATTTCTCAAAAAATACCTAACTTGGACTCTTCAAAATTGTCAAAGTCATGAGAAACAATGAAGGCTGGAAAACTGCCCTAGATTGGAGGAGGCAAGGAGGAGACATTATGATTACATGCAATGTAATATCCTGGATTAGATCTTGGATCAGAAAAAGATCATAACTGGAAAAATCCAAATAAAGCCTATACTTCAGTTAACAGCAGTGCAGCAATGTTAATTTTTTGGTTCTGATGAATGATTATGTAAAATACTATCATTTGGAAAAGCTAGGTTAAGAGTATACAGGAACACACCGTACTATCTTTGCAACTTCCTATAGATCTGAAATTATTCTAAAATAAAAATTTTAAAAATATATATATACAATAAAATGACACATTAAGTGGCATCCTTTGTGACATATTTTTGAACATGCAACTGAGGCACCAGTTTGGAAATGATGCCCCGAAAGATTGGGCCTCATCTTCCACGATCCCTAAGTCACACTATATCAACACAGGTTGTACGTAGCTGTGCCCCAGCAGGTAGAATGCATAAAATTGGGAACTATAGAATAGATACAGATATTCCACTCTTATTATAAACTCACATTGTCTTCTTGGGGATATTTCTGTCAGGACTGGATAATACTGTATTCCTTTAATGTTAGGATTTGGTTCACTCTTTTTACTATGAACACTATTAGGAGGGCTACAAAGGCAACACATACATAAACATATATATCACATCTACTGGATATCAAAGATAAATCACATTTGTGCACAGGAATAGTAGGTTTGATTCTTTCAAGCCCATCTTTAATTTAACTGAAACTGGTATGCTCCTGTTAATAATAACATAATCAAGATAAATATTCCTTGAGTTCATAGGACTTCTAAATTTTATAATAATAAGAATTAACCCATAATACTGCATATTTGGCATTTTGCTACATACTTCATTCACTGATTTATTTAACAAATATTTGATAAAATGCATACAATATGCCTAACACTGTTCTGGAAACTAGAGATACACCAATAAGCAAAACAGATACCTTCTGCTACAGAACTCACATCCTAATATGGGAGAGAGGCAGTAAATAAATTATGCAACAAATTTATAATATCAGGTAATGGTAAATACAATCAGGAAAAGTAAATTAGGTGAGAGGAGAAGAGTTATTTTAGACAAACAGCTGTTCAATGGAGATGACATTTGAAGAGATCTGAGTGAAGTAAACATAGAATGTTATAGAGATAGACAGTCCAAACAGAGAAATGAACAAGTTAAAAAATAAATAAATAAAATAAGGCAGAAGCAAGCTGGAGAAATCATAAAAACAATAGCTTCACTACCCATAGTTGATAAATCACTAATTAAACATAATATGTAGAGATATAAAGGTTAGTACTAAAATAATTAATTATGGAAAATGCTTGCAGATATCTCCAGGGAGTCAGGCTATTACTAAGGAAGGGAGGGAAGAGAGGTTTCTTGTTTCACAATAAGCCTTCCTGAAATATCCGATGCCTTACCATGTGTGTATATCTCATTATTTTGCTCAAGGTTAAAATATTATACCTAACTCTTAGACTTCAGTCAGTACTCTTGTACTTCTACATTCTAATTATCAGATTTATACCCAGTAGGAGTAAGACTATGCCTGTATAAAATACTCAATTTTAAAATAAGAATTGAAAATCCCTGCAATTAACTCTGCAAAGTTGGATACATATGTTTTCCTTCTGTTCTCCCTTCTCTAGGAGCAATCTCTCAATCATAAATATGCTCAGCACCTACAACCACTTTCTGTTTTTCTAACTTACTTAGCCTCAGTGCCTTCTAAAATCTGAAATAATTTATAAGTTGTTGATTAAAATTCTCAGTCCTCATCAGAACTAACAAACGCTCGGTAACTCTAGTCCTCAAGCATATTGCCCAGTTAAAAGTTTAAGGCAAGTTTCTGAACATATTATGAACATATCAAAATGTATATTTCCTTTCCTCCATGTCAGCATTTTATAAAAAAGTCTCTTAAAGAGTTCTGGGGGAGATCAGTTTGTAATCACATGTGGAACATAAGAACATGAAATACAAAAACATTTAGCATATAAAACTTTGATGAGTTGCACATGTATTACTTCCTAAGCAAATTTTCTGAAGAGTACTTTGGAGAAATTTGTCAAGGTATTGAAAATAATAGGCCAGGTTGATATAAATAAATACTAAAATCTATAAAGCCTGTGTTTCTTGTTTTGGTTTTCTGTCAAAGGCATTATCAAACTCTAGCATAATGCTTAAATATTACCTTTCTTAATAAGTGGGAACACATCTTCCTCAGATACTCTCTGATATTGATAGTATACTAAAAAAGTAGTATACTTATAGTATACTTAAATATTTTATTTTTTAATTATGTATGAATAAATTGAACGATTTAAGAAGAGTAAAGTAAGATAACATTACATCAAGGATCAAAGGGGTGAAAACAGCTTCTATTTTTCTAAATATTCCTTTACCTTTTAAAATATGTTTTTCATAATCACTCTCTTTTTTCTCTTTCCTAAAGCACATAATGTCATATATTAAACTTTCAGATGTTCATGATCAAACTGAGTATCTTCAATTTAGTTAAGTCCAAATTAGCTTTTGTCAACTGTTAAACCAAATAGCTGAAGAAGTCATTGGTAATAACTATCAAGCTATCATCTTAGCAAATCTAATGTCTTCAGTCATATCAAAAAGAAAACTTCATTCATAGCCATTTGGTGCACAATAAAAACTGCATTTTATTTTAACATTGGTATTTGTAACTATGTTCAACTTGGCTAAAAACTACTGAAGGTTAGTATTTATGCTTCAGATTATTCTTTAATAATGTGAAATTTAAATATAAAGAGATATAGCACATAATTGGTGATGAAGCACTGTCACTTCTAGGAAATTCACATTCAAAGTAACATGAAATTCTTAAAGAGTGCCTAAAATACACAAATGTTATTTAACGATGATATTCATGTATTCATCAAGTCACATATGTCAACTGTGCCAAGCACTATCAGATGCACTGGTGATTCAGAGTAAATGGAGTAAAACCCAGTGCTCAAAATCTAAATAATAAGAATGCCTTCCCAGAACAGGGGTGGTCTAAAATGAGTTTTTGACAAGTGAGGAGGGAACCAGTTTCCAGGCAAAGGAAGCAGCAAAACATGACTCCTGAGGTAACAACACAGAGCTTTTTCAGAGATGGTGTGAAGGAGGACTTGGGTAAACTTTAGAACAGAATGCTGGAAAACATGCATGGAAAAGTGATCAGGAAGAGCCTTACATTCTTTGCTAAATTGTTTGAATGTTATTGTATATACAGAAACTGGAATTGCCTTGAAAGTTTTGGGCAAGAATTTTATATTCTAGAGCTTTCTAGGCTTGAGAAAACTCTTACCTATGTAAACCAATAAACTATCAATCTAAGATATTTATTTTTATAAGCAAGTCAAATATACCTCTTAAAAAAGGAACTCAGCTAATTCCACCTCTTTCTGTATTTCTCAGTGATTACTTCTGCAACATCAACTGACACATAAATGTACCTATCTTAAAAAAATTACAAGAGTTAGCACTCCAAAAGTCATTCCCACTTCAACTCCCCCTTTGTAAACATTATCAGAAATCTAAATTGTATCAAAGGAAAATATAGAATTTTCTAATTTTCTAGCCACCTTCCTTTTCATTGTAAAGATCTGGAAACCAAGACAGAAAGGAGAAGACCTCTTCCCCAAGTCTTATAGCTATCCCCTAAAATGCAAGACTTCCTAAAAAGGAAGACTTTTACTGTAAGCTTTTCCTCAATAAAGTGTACTTCCAAAAAAATGAGCACTGTTATGGGCATACATAAATTGGAGAAAAATATTACAGAAAAAATTATGCATGGAAACAATGAGGAGACCAAGTAATCTGTGTAACATTAGAACATTATCATTTTGTTATCTTTTTTAACATGTGTCATTCTCATAAAAATCTACCCAACTAGGAAGAGAATATTATCTAATATTTGCATGTAAGGATAACTGAAACTCTGAAAAATTAAGACTCCTGCCTTATGTAATACAGCCAGGAGGAGCAGAACATGATCTTAACCCTGGTCCTCTAAATCTAGTTCAGACCAATATCCTTGATGAATATGGATGACAAAATTCTCAACATGATCCTCACTAATAAGATCCAACAGTACATTAAAAGGATTATCCACCACAACTAGACGGGATTTATTCCTGGAATGCAAGGGTGGTTCAAAATTCACAAATCAAGCAATATGATTGAACAAATTAATAAGAGAAGAGAAAAGAATGACATGGTCCTCTCATTAAAGCAGAAAAAGCATTTGACAAAGTACAACATTTTTCCTTATTAAAACTCTTCCAAGTATAGGGTTAGAGGGAGCATTCCTCAATTTCATAAAATCCATCTATGAAAAACCACAGCAAATATCATTTTCAATGGGGAAAAGCTGACAGCCTCCTTGAGATCAGGAGCATATAAGAATGCCCACTCTTGCCACTATTTTTCCACATAGTACTAGAAGTTCTAGCAACAGCAATCACACAACAGAAAGAAATAAAAAGTATTCACATTGACAAAGAAGAAATCAACTCTCTCTCTTTGCAGATGGCATGATACTTTACGTGGAAAAAACCCAAAAGACTCCACCCCCAAATTACTAGAACTCGTACAGCAATTCAGTAATGTAGCAGGATACAAAATAAATGCACAGAAACCAGTTGCTTTCTCATACCCTAACAATGAAAATATAGAAAGAAAAATTAGAGAATTGATTCCATTTACAATAGTTCCTAAAACCATAAGATACCTTGGAATAAACCGATCCAAAGAGGTAAAGGATCTATACTCTAGGAACTACAGAACACTCATGAAAGAAATCAAAGAAGACACAAAAAGATGGAAAAATTATCCATGCTCATGGATTGGAAGAATAAATGTTAAAATGTCTACGCTGCCCAGAGCAACCTATACTTTCAATGTTATCCTGACCAAAATACCAACAGCATATTTCAAAGTGCTTAAACAAACAATCCTAAAATGTGTATGAAACCAGAAAAGACCCCAAATTGCAAAATAAATGTTAAAAAAGAAAAACAAAGACTGGGAGCATCATATTGCCTGATTTCAAGATATGTTACAAAGCTGTGGTCACCAAGACAACATGGTACTGGCACAAAAACAGACACATAGACCAATGGAACAGAATAGAATGCGCAGATATGGACTCTGAACTCTATGGTCAAATTATCTTTGACAAAACAGGAAAAAAATATCCAATGGAAAAAAGACAGTCTCTTCAACAAATGGTGCTGGGACAATCGGACAGGTATATACAGAAGAATGAAACTTGACCATTCTCTTACACCATACACAAATATTAAACTCACAGTGGATGAAAGACCTCAATGTTAGACAGGAATTCATCAGAATCTTAGAGGAGAACATAAGCAATAACCTCTCCAACATTAGCCACAGCAACTTCTTTCAAGACAAGTCTTCAGAGGCAAGGGAAACAAAAATAAAAGTGAACCTTGGAGACTTCATCAGGATAAAAACTTCTGCACAGCAAAGGAAACAGTCAACAAAATAGAGAAACAACCCATGGAATAGAAGAAGATATTCGCAAATGACACTGCAGATAAAGGACTGGTATCCAAGATCTATAAAGAACTTATGAAACTGAACACCCAAAATACAAGTAATCCAGTCAAGAAATGGGTAGGAGACATGAACAGACACTTCTCCAAAGAAGACATACAAATGGCTATCAGACACATGAAAAAAAGTTCATCATCATTCGCCATCAGGGAGATTCAAATCAAAACCACACTGAAATACTACCTCACACCAGTCAGAATGGCAAAAATTGACAAGGCAAGAAACAGCAAATGTTGGAGCATCTGTGGAAAAAGAGGAATCCTCTTACACTGTTGGTAGGAATGCAAATTGGTGCAGCCACTTTGGAAAACAGTGTGGAGGTTCATCAAAAAATTAAAAAATAGAACTATCCTATGACCTAGAACTTGTGCTACTGGGTATTTACCCCAAAGATAATGCTGTAGTGAAAAAAGGGCCATATGCACCCCAATATTCATAAATGCAATGTCCACAATAGCCAAACTGTGAAAAGAGCTGAGATGCCCTTCAACAGATGAATGGATAAAGAAGATGTGGTCCCTATATATAATTGAATATTACTGAGCCATCAGAAAGGATGAATACCCAATATTTGCATCAACATGGATGCAACTGGAGGAGATTATGCTGAGTGAAATAAGTAAAGCAGAGAAAGTCAATTATCATATGGTTTCACTTATTTGTGGAATATAAGGAATAGCATGGAGGACACTAGGAGAAGAAAGGGAAAAATGAAGGGGGGTGGAATCAGAGAGGGAGATGAACCATGAGACTGTGGACTCTGAGAAATAAACTGAGGGTTTTAGAGGGGAGGCGGGGGGGAGGGGATGAGTTAGCACAGTGATAGGTATTAAGAAGGGCATGTATTGCATGGAGTACTGGGTGTTGTATGCAAACAATGAATCATGGAACACTACATCAAAAACTAATGATGTACTGTATGGTGACTAACATAACATATAAATAAATAAATAAATAAATAAATAAATAAATAAATCTAGTTCAAAACATTTTCAAACACATCTCCTGTCCTCTAACCCACTCCCCATCCTTCCCATAGAAACTGGCAAAGTACAGTAAAAATTTCCATTTCTAAAAACTGATAAACCACACAAACTCAATGAAATAGACTAGATACATCCTACATATTCTCTACTTCTTTTTTGTAATTTATAAAAATTAGGATAGCAATATCTCCCTCAGGAGGATTCATAGGTTGGAGGGTAATGAGATTATTGTGTCCAAGCTAGTCCCAGACAGTAACTGTCACACAGTAGACACTAATAGACATTAGCTCCATTTTGCCCTCATTATATTTCGGTATTAGTCTACACCCATACTTCTCAAATTGGGCTATCCCTATGAGTAAGAAGATGGCATACTAGATGATAAGCAGCTGACAGTGACCCTCTGGATGCTTCAATTTTACTCGCATTTTGGATAGACATTAAATAATTTAACCTTGGTTAAAATAAACTCAGACAAGTAAGAAAATAAAAAAATAAAGCTGATGTATATTTTTAGGATTTCAAAGAAATTCTGTTCTTATAGATTACTTTGGGCAATGCCTGTATTTTTTCTATGCTGTGACTGGCATTTTACTGGAAAGGAGTGAGAAGCAAGCAAGAGAAAATCTTAAGATAAATTTTATATATAACCACCTTCAAAATCTTCAGCAGGACCTTCTAAAGCTGAGCATATGCCTATCCTAAACCCAGCTATTCCATTCCTGGGTATATGCCTAGCAGAAATGTATACATATGTGCACCAAAAAACCATGCAATCAAATGTTTATAGCAATACTCTGCTATATCTCCAAACTTGAAACTACTCAAAATGTCTGCAAGAGTAGAACTGACAAATTATGGTTTTCACAAGAAATGCACAGAAATTAGAATCAATGATCTAAAATCATACGCAGCACAGGATGAATTTCAAGACGTAACACTAAATGACAGTGACTAGAAACAAGAGTACACAAAGTATAACTCAACTCACATAAAGACCAGAATCAACCAAAACTAATCTACACCACAGATTTCAGGAAAAGAGTAACTACTGGGGAGAGGAAGTAATCAAAAAAGGGCACAGGGGCTACTGTTTCTTACTTACAAGTTATTCAGTTTGGGGAAATTCCAGCACCCACTCAAAATAAGTATTATTTTCAATGTACATATTATAGTTTAGTAAGTTTTTTTTTAATTACAGAGATATAAAAAAGGATCTACCAGAATTTCACAGATTATTGTTCCATTATATTTAGAAGCTGTGACTGAAGACAGTCCTAGTTTTCATGGAGATGGATATTGTACTAGGAATTTCATGGAGATGGATTGTACTGGTAATTTCTAATACTAAAAAATACTAAAACAGGGATTTTTATTCTATATTGGATTCTAACGTTTTACTCTAAAAATGTAAATATACTTGAAATTATTTTGAAATAGCTATAGAAAAACAAATTTTTTATGGTAATTAATAACATTTTGACCTGTGTTTTTTAAAAAAGAACTACATTATGTGCTTAATTCAGTGAATATGATCTTAACAAAAAGAAATATTCAATAATTTACAAAGCCATATTTAAAGAACTCAGGTTTGTGTCCATTTGTATAAATACACTAGAAAGTGCTTAAAGACAAGAGCTTTGTCTCATTTATTTTGCCATTTCCACCACCTCACATAGATTGTGATACATGGCAGGAGCCTGATGCATGTTTCTGAATTAGAGAATAACATGGTGATAGAGGAGTTAAGACACAGAGAAGGTAAGTATTGTCTACTTGTTTTTCTTTTTTTAATCCCACCCCAGTCCATCTTCCCCAGGTGACATGTCATAAAGATATTCAAGCAGCCCTCTAGAGAAGGCCTCATGGCAAGGAACTGAGGCATTTTGCCAGCAGCCAATACCAGCTAAGCAGCTATGTGAAAAAGCTACAATGGAGGTATGCCCACCATCCCCAGTTAGTATTTCAAGTGACTCCATCCTGACCAATATCCTAGATGAAGCCACATGAGAGATCCCAAACTAGAATGACTTGGGTAGGTCATTCATGAATTCCTGACCAAGAAAAAAGTGAGATTGTTCTACATCAATTTTTAAGGTAATTGAACAATCAACAGATTGTTCAACAGATAATCAATACATCAAATTTCACTGACTATTAATAAAACTTCTATAAAACTTAGTCTTTGTGTGGACATAATCATTTCTCTATTGGAGTGAAATCTCTGGATTGTATGGTTTATATATATGGCTGTGCAATGCTGCATTTCCACAGGCAACATGAAAGATCCAATGGTGCTGCAACTTTCCAGTTCTTGGTATTCTCAGTTGCTGCTGTTTGAATTTTTTGTTGTGGCTTGTTTGTTTTAGCTATTGGAATGGGAATGCAGGGGTATCTCATTGGAGTTTAATGTGCACTTCCTTAAGGAGCATCTTTTCATGAGCTTATTTGCCAGTTATTTTTCTTCTTTGGTTCAATGTCTGTACAAGTCCTTTGACATTTTGTAATGGATTGTTTTCTAATTTTTGAGTTTGGGGAGTTCTTGTTATACAGCAAATATAAATCCTTATCAGAAATATGTTTACAAATATTTTCTCCCAGCCTCTAGGTAGTCTTTCATTTTGTTAAATGTCTTTTGAAGAGAGGATTTTAATTCTGATGCAGCAAAATTTATCAATTTGTTTTGTGATTGATTCTTTTTGTGTTCTAAGAAAGCTTTGTCTAAGTCAAGGAATTGCTTCTGTTTTTTTCTGGAAATTTAGAGTTCTAGGTTTAAGTTTTAGGTTTATAATCATTTCCATAGCCATTGTCCAGAGATCATCCTTTTGTTGAAGTTGAAGAACATCCCTCTGACACCTCACATTGGAAGTGCTATTCAACCAGCCAGGTGACAGATGATAGAAAATTTGCTTGAAAGCATCCTAGATTGTCTCAGTGTCCTTCCCCTTCCTATTAAAGTGCTACTTAAATGATCCTTTGTGGGTTGTGAATTTGGTGGAATGAAACAAGGCAGGTTAAGTGGCGGGGGGGATCAAATAAATAAATACATAAATACGTAAATAAAATCAGATCATTGATTCCAACAAAAAGTGTCCTGGGGGCACCTGGGTGGCTCAGTCAGTTAAGCATATGCCTTCAGTTCAGGTCATGATCTCAGGGTCCTGGGATCGAGCCCCACATCTTGCTCTCTGCTCAGCAGGGAGCTTGCTTCCCCCTCTCTCTCTGCCTGTTGCTCTGCCTACTTATGATCTCTGTCTGTCAAATAAATAAATAAAATCTTTAAAAAAATGTCTGCTGGGATTTTGACTTGAGTTGATGTAATTCTACAGACAAACTTACAAAAAATATTAATAATATTTTTTCTTCTGGTCCATAAACATGGTATATATTTTCCTTTATTTAGTTCTTCTTAAGTTTATCTTTGCAATATTTTACAGTTTTAGATATACAAGGCTGGCATATCTGTTGTTAAAGTATTTCACACTTTTGATGCTATTGTAAGTTTTTTTTCTGTCAATTTCCACTTATTTCAGAATTAGAAATAGATTATTTTATATACTGATGCTAGCACTGAGATGAGCTAAACAAACTTATTATTTCAACTATTTTTTTTTTTGCCTTATTACAATGTTTCTACACACTAGTGCAATTGAAATTGGGAGGGTAGTTATTGATCGTTACCAAAGTTAGGAAACTATTTAATATAATGCTGCCTGATTTCTAAAAAATGGTTGAAGAAGTTCTACACAACAAATTTGACTATGTAAATATACTTAAGAAATTCCTTGAAAATCATTACCTGCCAAATCTTACCAAGATGAAATATGTAACCTGAACAACTAAAACTATTAAGAATAATTTAAAAACTTCCCCCCAAAAAAGAAACTTCCAGGCTAAGACACTTCCAATGAAGAATTTCACCAAACATTAAAGAGGAGCTATGACCAATTCTAAACTGTCTCATCATAAAAATAAAAGACAAAGGAACACTTTCCAATTTGTTTTATGAAATGAGTCTTTCTCTGGTACCAAAATAGACAAAAGATAGTGCATAAAGAAGAAAAAAAGAAAAACAAAAGAAAACTACAGAACAATATTCTCATAGATATGTTCTCTGTATGTTCTCCGTGTATTCAAATGTATGTTTTCATAGATATCCACATAGATACAAAACTGCTCAGAAAAATAAAATCAAGTAAAATCTACCAATAAGGTGGGTTTTCTTCTGGTTATGAGTCTAGTTATATATTAAGAAAACCAATTCATATAGCCTACTATATTAACATAAAGAAGATCAACCCCATGATCATATCAAATGATGAAAAAAAATTTTTTTAATTCATACTAATTCCTAATAACTCTCAGCAAACTAAAAATAAAATTTCTCAGTCTGGCAAAGGGCATCTGCAAACTCTGTATGTCACATTTGTTTAAAAAATGGATTCATAACTCATATTATGACCAAAATAAATTCTAAATGAATCAGAGATTAAATGAAAAAGAAATATCTATACAAATATTATAGGCAAATAATTTGTCATGCCAAATCCAGAAGCAATAAGAGACAAGATAAATGTGATGACATTTTTAAAAGTTACTGCAAAGAAACATCAAAAGTCAAAATAAAAATGACAAATTGGCAGACAATATTTGCAAAATATATCTAAGAAAAATATTCTTAAAATTCAGAAAAAAAAAAGGAAAACAGACATGAGTAGTCATCCCTCAGGAAGATATGCGAACAACAACACATGAAATATGCAATGCTTCACTTATAACAAGAGAAATATGAATGAAAATGGCATTGCAGTGTCATTGCTTGCCTATCAGAGTGGCAACTCATTATGTTGGCAAGGCAGTCTTCTGAAACACTCCAAGGGAATTTGGCAGTACTCAATAAATGACATTTGCATTTGAACCAGCAATCCAACTTCTAGGATCCTTTTTGGAATCTTTCTAAAAATTCACCTAGAATATATATGTGCCTCCTAAAATACAATATCTCAAGTGTATAAATTTAATTATTGATAGTAAAATATTATAAACAAGCAAACTGTCTAGCCATAAAAGATGAATAAATTATAGCATATCCATATGAGAAAGTTCCCTGCAGCCAGAAAAAAGATGAAAAACATTTCTATAAACTGATAAGTAGTTGCTATCTAGATAAACTGAACAAAAGTAATGACCTTTAAGATACCCTACCAACAAAATAAGCAAACAATAACAAATGGATAAAGCAAGAGTGGCAAAATCTGAATTATTTCAAAATCTATTTCCATACTATTCTTGTTTTATCAAATATTGTTGACATTATTCATGCTAAGAAATTTAAAACTTGGGGAGCTAAAAAAATCACATGCAACAGTTTTCTTCACTCTGGAATTTTCCTTGTATTTGCATAACATTCTATTTACAGTTTCAAGCAAAGGAATGATGACTGGTCACCCACTTTTCCTTCCTTGGGTTTCAAAAAGGAAAAGAAACAATTGGAAGATGCATACTTTGATACCCAGAGTTTAACTATCTTCAGGGTAGGGTGGCAGAGAATCACTCAGTTGGAAAAGCAGGTTTTACATCTTCTCACTCACAAGAATCTCTAGAGACCACAGGTATTAGTCCACCAAGGGTATAGGACTGAGCATACATACCCTTAGGAATGATGGCATTTGCTGGCCCTGATAATATGCTCACTATTGGTCTGCCACTGCCCAAGCATTAAAAATCATTCTGCTCTGTAGTTCTCTCTCTAAAAAATTCAGTTACTTCACTTCTTTGTAAAAGGTATCTGATTTTAAAAGCACAGATAGATGGACTGAGTTTTATTCTCTTGATGGACAAGACAATGTACTCAACACCAAACACTGGGCAGTCATCTGTCAAGAAAATAAACAACAGACCTCCACCCCCAACTTAAGCAAAGCCTATGACTTCAGTTTAATTTTGTAAACATAAAGTGTACTACTTAGAGCCTAAACATTGAGAAAAATGGAAAAATATCTTGAAATTTACTACCTGAAAAGAAAGATCCTCTGAAATTTTCAAAATGGGAGGTCATTTTCTTTTAGTTCCATGCCCCAAAAAGGGGATGTTCACAAGCTTTCACTTGTCTTGCTTCATCTGCCAAATACTGTGATTCTACTGGATTGAAGAGACAAGGAGGGAAGTATTACAACTTCCTTGCAATTTACACACCTGTATGTTTCATGAGTTTGCTTGCATTGTTGAGGTGGAAAGTGTCACTAATGTAAGTCCTTCTAACCTAAGTCTATTCTCCCCACCTTGTCTCCATCATGGCCTCTCTATGTGATTGCATCACACCCTGGTCTTCTTTCAATTGGTTGTCTATAGTGTTAAATTGTGACTCACTTGAAGATAAATACTCTCTTATTTTTTCATAATCTACACTATCCACAAGGTTCTTAATAAATATTTTAAATACCTAAGTAAATGAATGGCTGTTAGAAACATCTATAGGGCTTGGTGTTTGCTCCTGCCCTCGGATAGCTGCAGAGCACACCATGGCTGGGAGCCATCCTTGACCCCTGCTCTGCTCTTCTTTTGCCATTCAGGGCAGGGCTGTGTGAAGAAGACTCACATAAAAAGGTGGAAACAGAAGTGTTTGTGTATAGGGTGAGGTTGGGGGTAAGTGGGGCATGACGCACAATTTGTTCTGGAAATCACCCCTTTTCCCTGCCCTGAGTGCCACTGGTCTTCTGTTATTGTCAGTTTCCTTCCATTATATTCCTTATCTCTTATTCTTTTCCACCTACCTTAAAAAGGAAAGTTGTTTACTTTGAAATGAAGTTGAATATTACTGCCTATCAATAAAACTGTTTTTGAAGCAAACAGAACTTGAGGCAGCATTCAAAAGGTAATAAACCTCCTGAAGAGCTATAAACTCCACAAGAGAGCAATTTGAGAGCTCACCGTTATAGTAATAATTAACATTTATCGAGCACTTAATATGTGCCAGATATTTTGCTAGGCAGTTTACACTTAACCCTCTAGCAATTTTTTGAGATAGGCATTATTACCTTTTACAGATGAGGAAGCAGTCACATAGCATTCAAAATAGGTTTATCCGACATCAAAATACATTCACTTAAATGTGCAGCTGGAGGCGTAAAAAGTAATCATGGAAAAGAGACACTGCTTTGCCCAAATCCAGTAGAACTATGGCATCCTTTTGATCCTAAGACATTCACAGGATGGACTGATAAAGGAACACGTTAAATATTTCTGCACCACTGGAGTTGTTCTAAAGTTGAGGGGTGGGATGAGTTAAAACCTTGGAACCCAGCATAGTGATTATATCCCTTAAAAAACCAGTCCATGCAGGCAACTGAAAGAAGTCCAATGCTGTTCTCTACAATATGCAGTTGCTTCCCAGATTTATTACCAATAACCCCAGACATTTCCTTGTATAGAATAATTCCCTTTGTGTTATCAGTCATAATTATTTATTGATCATTAAGATTAGTACTAAATTCAAAAATCCTTTCACTTCTTTAATTTTGTATACTTGAACAACTAAGATACTTAATTAGAAATATTCCAGTATGAGGCGCCTGGGTGGAGCAGTCGGTTAGATGTCTGCCTTTGGCTCAGATCATGATCCCAGGGTCCCGAGATCAAGTCTCCCATTGGGCTCCCTGCTCTGCATGAAGCCTGTGTCTCCCTCTCCCTCTCCCACTCCCCCTGATTGTGTTCCTTCTCTTGCTGTGTATCTCTCTGTTAAATAAATAAACAAAATCTTTAAAAAAAAAAAAAAAAAAAAAGAAATACTCCAGTATCTTCCAGTAGTTTATTACCCAGTGCCATACTATTATAATCTTAACATGTAATAGTCTGTTTTTTAAAGCAAGTCTTAAATCCTTAAAAGAGAAACAAAACAAAAACTGAAAGGCCTATATCATCTGTTTTTTATATATATTTTTAACTGTTTAGATTAATATGAATATCAGGCTTATTGATGTCTATAATGCTTTTCTTCTATGATTCTCTAAAATGTTCTGAGTCAATTTTAAAAATGCTCTCTCTCATCCTCTTCCTAAGCTTTTCATTACTTTTCAAGTCAATATCTTCTCTTTAAATTCCTCCCTCCTCTCCTTTCCTATCGCATCTTTCCTGACGATTCTGTAAGTTCTTTTAAAACCTCCTTTATATCAGCATAGTTAAGTCCCATTTCCCCTTCTGCATCTTCCACTATGTTGTCTTAATGTGACAGAAGAATGAAAACAAACCATTTCTTTACATTATAATGATTTACATTTCTTAATTAAGTGATATATCCCAGTGGCAGTGAGAACAGGGTATTTGGGGAGGGCAGGGAGAAACATTTTGAACTGAAAGTACCAAGCAGAAATAAACATAATGATGCAGTTAAAGCACAGTGCTGACTTGGGAGGGATTACAAGAGCCAAAACATTCACTTGTCTGGAACACAGTGCCATTAACAAATATTTCAGACTCATCATACACATAGCAATGACAAAGCTTTCAGTGGAGTTATTATAAATATTCAAGGAGATATTTTTCTTCATTTCTGGCCAGTAATTATCAAAATATTCTTATGGGCCTAAACTGATCCAACAGAAAGACAGATATGTATTCATTTATTTTGCAATAGGATAAAAGAATTGAAGGACATTAGATTAAGGTAAGCATACAAACAACATACATCCATCTTAACTATGGATGTAGAAGTTAATCCTATTGACCACTAAATTTATCTGAGTATATTAAATTAGAATAAAGTAAAATTTAAAAAGAGAGTTGAGTTAATCATAAGTAAGAAACATACAAAGAGGCATTAAATTAATGTATCATTTTATTCAAATGATACACTGGATGATAAGTTGGGCACATGTCCAGAGTTTACTTGTTTTCTCATTAGATTCACTTAACGGCAAAACAGGCACCACTAGGTGAACTGAACTTTAATGTAGATGAACGTTGAACTTCAAATTTCTTTAGCTATATAAGTCATAAAACTGATATGCATCAACTTCTTTAAAATAAAGTACTCTATCATAAAATATTAGTACTGAAAATGCAATTATAAAAACACCAAATACATTCAGAAAACACGTGCTTATGGGTGAAACATAATCTTTAAAAGAATTTAAGAAACTCCAAAGGTACTGAGTTGTCCATTCACTTCATAAAAACTACAAATTCAAAGGGGGGCGCCTGGGTGGCTCAGTGGGTTAAACCGCTGCCTTCGGCTCAGGTCATGGTCTCAGGGTCCTGGGATCGAGTCCCGCATCGGGCTCTCTGCTCAGTAGGGGCCTGCTTCCTTCCCTTCCCCTCTCTCTGCCTGCCTCTCTACCTACTGTGATCTCTCTCTGTCAAATAAATAAATAAATAATGGGAATGACCATATGATTTAAAAAAAAAAAAAAAAAAAAAAAAAAAAAACTACAAATTCAATTTTATGATATACAAAAGAGAAATGTTTTAAAATAATACAACCTAAATGAGGTTTTGTGTTCACTGATTTCAGTAACAGGCTAAATCCATCTCTAAGAATTTAGAGAATTGCCACTGTAGACTTTTTTTCTTAAGCTAACAAATGTGTATATCTTCAGTGCTTTTAACAATAACCCTTTATTGACCTTCTAGGAGTTTTTACCACTGAATTTTGATGTATTATACTAATAATGTCTTGGTGTGTGTTTTGGTTTAACTAGGCATTGTTAAAGGTGACCTTTTGATTTGATTGTTTAGCTGACTTTGGTGCTAATAAAATAAAGAATGAGGTGTCTAATGAACCTTGTGTATGGAAATAATGATAGATGGTTTATTTGAAATTCTACAGACGTGGCACTGCCAAGCCTGCTGAGGAGTCTTTGGAACCTAACTAATTTTAGAGAGAGGTTTTATTGATTACACAGAGACGGGGCATATTTTAATCATTTTTACAGCACTGTATAGCCTGAGGTACCAAAATCCATTAAACAAGGATTATAAACTTTGTTTTAAACTGGATCCTAAATTGTTTCTTGATGTTTAGTCAACAACAGCTCTGTAAGATCAATCACAGTTACTAAGGCATATTAAAATCAACTTGTTTCATTTTAATTGCTCATATGCCTGACCCTCTGAGGTGCAGCTGTTCATGAAGCTAAATTACTTTTTTCCCAGAGAGGAGTCTTATTTTAGTTTACATAGCAATCACTTCTTTCCTGAGGCCACCAACCTACTCTACTTTTTACACATCTACTTTTAATTTATTCTTTCTATCCTTAAAAAAATGTACTGGAACTGATGCCTAGATATGACATTTTGAGTCATTCTGTACATCTTATCTTCTTTCTAGGGAAGAAGAAGTTTCAATATAATTGAATCGAGTGTGAAAATATATCGTGCAACTGCATACAAACATTTGCACAAATTTCAAGTGGATGTATCTTACAGAATCTTTTTTTTTTTAAGATTTTATTTATTTGACACACAGAGCAGAGAGGCAGGCAGAGAGAGAGGGGGAATCAGACTGCTTCCCTGATGAGCAGCTAGCTCCATGTGGGGCTTGATCCCAGGACCCTGAGATCGTGACCTGAGCCGAAGGCAGAGGCATAACCCAATGGAGCCACCCAGGCGCCCCCATATTGTTACAGAATCTTAATAGTTTAACTAAACTAGCTTATACCAGGGAGTAAAAATGCTTATTTAATGGCATGTAAATTGACTTGTTTTAAATGGATACTTTGTGTGTTCCATGTATTGCATAGTATAAATACATCTTAAGCATTTATTAAATTGTAAAAGATTATGGATCAACACCTTTATTCTATGGCATGTGATAAAAAAGAAAAAGAAAATAAACATGTGAGCATACCTTTCATGGGAATAAACTGACTTTAAAAATCAAGAGACCTGACTTCAAGATCTAGAGTCTCATTAGTTACATAACCAACAAGTTAGTTAATTTCTTTGGGCCTCCATTTCTACATCTGTAAAATAAAAACAGAAATAAAATAAATATATGGAAATTGGAATCTTTCTGTGCAATGTATCTGGTAATGTTTCCGAAATTTAAATGTCCATTATTATTGTGCATGTGTACACATATCCATATGTTCATATATGATCATGTGATCATATGATATATATGATTACTCAATTTGCCAAAGTTTCAAGAAATAGTCAAATAACTATAACCAGAAAAGAGATGACAGAAAAGAGTACAGTGCAGAAGACAATTAATCTAATTTTAAATAACCCATACTATATTAAATGAGCTTCATCCATTTTTAAAGCTATGGGTTCAAAATTACTAGACCAACACTTAAAATTCCAGGCTTGCTAGGTTAATAGTGAGCTAAGCACTAAGGCTGTGTTAGTACAAAATGTATCCATTGCATGTGTATATAGTCAAACTTTAATTAACTTAATCGTTCTTTAACTCTCTAGCTTCAACTCAATAAAAATGTTTAAAAATTACCTTCAATGTTTTGAACTTCAAATGAAGTGGAATACCATTGCTGTGACATATCCTCAAGCACAAATTGAGTGAGAAAATTACTAGCATTATCATATTCAGTAATATGTATATTACTTCATTTCTTAAATATCAAAATGTATTCACTTATGCACTGATTATGAGTCACTGATTAGTCTGATCAAAGTATTTAAGGCATGGAAATGAAATGTCAATGTTAGATTCAAGTTTTCCCTTTTTTCCGTCTTTAGATGTATCGTAAATTAAAATCAGTAAAACATTTTGTCCATTTCCTAAGTGAAAGAAGTAAGTATAGCAGGATATGGTATGTCAGTTTATGTCTGCTCATTGATAACTTTCCACCCCAGAATGTGTCATATAAATTATATTGTGTTACCTAGTGTGGTTGGTGAAGGAAAAGTCCAACTGACAACTGAACAGCATTCCCTCCAAGGACTATTTTGTTCTCCTTTAACTTCCTTGGTAGTTTCTCCTCCATCCCCCGCTATCTCTCCTAAATTCATCATCCTTAAAGATTTTGGCCTTCCTCCAGGTTTCTTTTTTTTTTCCCCCATCTCTATCTCCTAAGCAATCACTTACAATTATCACCAATTTGAAGACGACCCTTAAATTTTTATTGGTAACCGGACTACCTATCTAAGCCTTAAAATCATGTATCAAATGGCAGAGACTACATTTTGACTTTATTAAGTGATAGCTCCAACACTTAGCATAGTACCTGGCACATGGTAGATAGACCTTCAATAAATGGATAATGAAAGAATGAATGAATGCACATTTTATAAAGATTAATCTGACTCTACATTAGATGAAGAAGACACTGTTAGAGATTCTGACTTAGTTTGAAGCCTCTGGCAATCATTTAAAATGAAATGATGAGACTCTACAATAGATAACCAAGTTAGGACTAGAACAAAAGTTATCTAAAGACATGGGAGAGGGGAATGCCTGAGTGGCTCAGTGGGTTAAAGCCTCTGCTTTGGCTCAGGTCATGGTCCCAGGGTCTTGGGATTGAGCCCTTCATCAGGCTCTCTGCCTGCCTCTCTACCTACTTGTGATCTCTATCAGATAAATAAATAAGGTCTTTAAAAAAATAATAAGACACAGGAGAGGGTATGTGTTATAGTGAACACTGTGAATTGTGTAAGATTGATGAATCACAGACCAGTACCTTTGAAACAAAAATACATTATATGTTAATTTTTAGAAATAGACTTTTTTTTTTAAAGATTTTATTTATTCATTTGACAGACAGAGATCACAAGTAGGCAGAGAGGCAGGCAGAGAGAGAGAAGAGGAAGCAGGCCCTCCGCAGAGCAGAGAGCCCAATGTGGGGCTCCATCCCAAGCCCCTGGGATCATGACCCGAGCTGAAGGCAGAGGTTTGAACCCACTGAACCACCCAGGTGCCCCTTTATGTTAATTTTTTAAAAGTTATCTAAAGAGCCATTATTTAGAAGAAAGGCCTTGCATGCCTATCTTGCAGTTTATGCCATTACCTCAATCTGGAGAGCCCTTTCCCTATCTAAATTATTCCAATTCTAAGAAGAAGCTTAAAGCTTATTTATTCCATTAAATTTAAGCTGCTTACCAGATTCCACATTATTTTCTGCTCTTAACTCTTACTATTAAATGAATAATCTTTTTCTCTCTCTCTCTCTTTCTCTCTCTCTCTCTCTCTCTCTCTCTCTCACACACACACACACACACCCAGAGAAACGGCATTAGCTTTAGAGAACAACAGGCACATGTAAGATTTAGCCCTGTCAATCACTATTTTTGTAGCTATAGGCAATCTTTTTAATGTTTCTGAGACTCACTATCTTCATATCCTACAAGATTACTGTCAGGATTAAAATTAATAAGATAGTACATAAAATTCATTTTGTGTGAAAGACAGAACTTCCATTTCTATTGTATTTGAAATGATGTTCATACACTTAGCACTTAATTTTTTCCTCTGAATACTTCAGTTTTGTCACTTAACCAGAAAGAGATATTTAATGAAGGTTATATAGGTCTTCGTTGCCTCCATGGCACACACTTTATACTTGATATATTCTTGCCTATTATTTGAAATTTTTGCCACCAGCTCTATATTTATAAATATTTTATTCTATAGTATTTGATTTGAAAATGTTCAAAGTTATGCCCCCAGGCATGTAGGTGCTTAAAGCTTTAGAATGGTGGAAATAATAATGCATTAATCTGGATCTACTAAAATCTTTCTTTTTCTGGGTGTATTTATTATGCTAGAAAAAGATATCCAAATTCCACATCATAAAAACTAATTTTTGAGGTTCTAATAAATGTATTAGTTATTAAACCTGAGGTTTTCTTCAGGATTTTTTTTTTCAATGAAAGGTAAATAAAATGTTGACACTGTCAAATATCAGTATACCTTGGTTCTTGCATGTACTCCTATAAATATTCTATAGCAACATAATTTAACCCCAAACTTGTAAACATCAAGTCAGATGTTTAAGTTGATAAGAGTGATTGAATTTTGCTAAAAGTCACTGATAGTAAAATAATCTAAATATATATTTTTGAAAGTTCCTATGGATTTAGTATTTCAATAAAATATTCACATATAATTCCAAGAATTGTAGGTATTTCATATAATACTTTCAAGGGCAGAAGCATTATAAAACATATTTGTATTTTGCTATAAACTACAAATGGTCCTGAGAAACCTGAAAGTTCTGCATTTTCCTAGTTGCTTGATGCTAATATTCATCCCATTATCCCATAGCTTACTCAGGCATTTAGGATTAAACTTCTGGTGAGTTGGAAGCACATGTTTCACTGCATTTTGTCAGATTGTTCTTTGCCAACATCAGCAAGGAAACGTACACAGTCTCGATGAATTTACCAAGTTAATAGACAAGTAAGGTTAAAAATTGATAAACTGCAGTCACCTTTTCTCACAAATGTCAGGCTTTACTATGTTATACTCTATACTACATAGATATTCTGAAGTTAAAAATTTTAAAAATACATAAGTCAATCAGAGAAAGATAATTATCATATGATCTCCCTTATATGAGGAATTTGAGAGGCAGAGGGGGTGTTTGGGAGGTAGGAAAGGAAAAAAATGAAACAAGATGGGATCAGGAGGGAGACAAACCATAAGACTCTTACTCTCACAAAACAAACTGAGGGTTGCCAGGGGGAGAGGGGTATGGAGAGGGTGATTGGGTTATGGACATTGGGGAGGGTATGTGCTATAGTGAGTGCTTTAAAGTGTGTAAGCCTGATGATTCACAGACCTGTACCCCTGGGGCAAATAATACATTATATGTTAATAAAAATAATTAAAAAAATACATCTGTGAAGCAAACATTCTATGGAGTTTGCTATTTAGACTTTTGTAGAGAAATCATCCAAGTGAAAAATTGGACCAACTTGTCACTGTCATATGATTTCCTATTAGCTACTAACTTATATTGCCTTAAATTGAACATGTGGTACTATGATACATTTTATGTCACATTTCTCTCAGAAGTTCATCTTTTTCTAAATAATCAAATGGTATTTGTTACAAGTAAGGTCCTAAGAGAACCATGAGTTTGAGAACTTTGGCCAACATGAAAAATATGGCAGAAGGATATTTGCTCCTTGATGATCTGGTTCCAGGCACTTATATCACACTTCCAGAATCCAAAGCTCAGTCATTACTTAGCAGCAAATGACAAAGCCCAAACTCAAAATACTGACAGAATATACAGAGAAGATATCACAAGATTGCATAAGGAGTTAACAATATTTTTTAAAAGATATTATTTGATAGAGAGACAGAAAGAACAAGCATGCATGAGCAGGGGGAGCAGCAGAGGGAGAAGCAGACTTCCCTGCTGAACAGGGAGCCCAGCCTGGGGCTCGATCTCAGGACCCTGAGATCAAAACCTGAGCTGGAGGCAGATGCTTAACCAACTGAGCCACCCAAGCATCCTGATATTTTTTTAACGTATAACTGACTTAGTAAAAACTAGGAAATTGAAGTGCTGCATAAATATCATTAGTGCACTTAAAGGCAAAAACATTGGAATTATCAATTAACAAAGAAGACAAAGAGCTTGAGTTTTAGCTGTACAGTTTATGTTGCATTTTTACATTATGCATTATTAAATATTATTATATTATATCATATATATTATATAATAATATATATTATCATATATATTATATAATCATGTTATTATATTATGCATTATTATATGTTATTGCATTTTAAATTATTTTTAAGTTATGAGCCGTTCATGCTGGCATAGGGAGATAAAAATTTTCAGGAAAAATAAAGACAGTTTTAAGTGTTCTAAACAGAATTCTCAGATTGTTTTATGAATCACCAAGCATTTATTAAGCACCTGTGACTTGTAAGGTGCTGTGTTCTGTCCTCAGTAGCAATTTACATAGACACTGATCTGTACCATGGACACTAAGTACACTGTGGAAAGAAGTATGAAAAATCTTAGTGATATTACAAAATTAAAAAAGTGTTTTAGAAGGAAATAACAGGGAAGCATAACAAACCTATTCTCCAATTAAATTAAAGAACCTATTGCCAATTAAATCAGCTGTAATACACTTTATTCTTATATATGTTTTTGCACATAACCTCAAAATGAACACATATGCATCAATGGGAAGAATGGCAGACTGAGTTGGACAGGCAAAACATCCACATCAAACCTGGTAATTAATATGCTGGAAGTTTTTGCAGGCAGTGAGATGTAGGGTAGTCAGAAGGCAAATCAGTCAGGAGAAGGAAGACCACACATTAAGTTTGTAAACGTCAATTATGAAGTATGAGGACATACTAAGTGAAAAGATGTCCATAGGAAACTGGAGAGGGAGTGGTACATTGTAAGGCACAAAGGAGAGGTTGAAAATAGGGATGTATATTCAAAAATCATCCATGAATAAGTAGGTGGTAAAGCCACGGGTGATTTACAAGGAGAAAATGGAAGGAAAAGGGAAAGCTGAGGATAATTCTTATATAAATACTAAAAAAGGAAAAGGAACTATACTTCAACATAAGGTTTTTAGTTAAGAATCCCTTATGCCTAATGTGCTTCCACTGAATATATCCCAATTTTGAGATACTTCTACCCTATTCACTGAATCATCATAGTTGAAAAGCAGTTAAATGCCAGTTTAACAAAATATTCTGATTTCATACTAATGCTATCTCAAGTGCTAAAAACAAATTCTAACATATCCCTGCTTAGTAAATATCTCTGAACCAAATTTACAGCAAAAATATGCACACCAACATACACTACGCCTTTAGAAAAATAGCAAGATAACATTGGAAAATTTTCAAGACTTAGTCCATCTGGATCCAGAGCCTATTACTTTTTCTGAATCTAACTACCAGTAGAAAAGTTATTTTGAGAAAATGAAAATCAAAAGTGAATGATAAACTGTATAAAAAGAAGAAAAATAAGATAACTGCATTGATGATTGTCTATGTTTTATTAAACTTAACCTACTTTGCAATGAATTATATGAAAGGTATAGACAATAGAGGTAACTGGCTTTATTTTTATAAAGATTAATCTGATGTTGACATTAGATGATGAAGAATGCTACTGCAGAGTATTTTTGTGGTGTAGTCATAGCTGAATCAATTCCACGTGCTCAGTCCAGATCCAACTAAAACTCATAAAAAGGGCTTGACAAAACTGGCAGAAGCAAGTTATTAAACTGTAAGAAGAGAATTTTTTAATATTCCTCCCTTTGATTATTATTATAACCTTAAATATTATTATGGGATAACGACATTAGTATTCAAGGTACTTTTTCTCCCTCCTTTTGGTTTTCAAGTTTTCTAAAGCCATTATATTTTAATAAATCATTGGTTTTAATATGATTTTTCTGGTCATAAGTTTACTAAGAGCATCTTACCCATAGATTTTTTAAAATCATGGCTTGCACTTATAAAACATAAAAGTGGCCAGGAACATTGAATTTTCTACTCAATTTAGAACCTGATTTTATTATTTCAAATCAAGATCTACCCCAAAGCACATTTTCAATGAATGCAAGCAAAGTTATAGAGGGGGTTAGAGGTGAGGAGTTATCCTCATTCTCAATGGTTCACTATTATAACTTTAAATGAAGGGGCAAATTCATTGCTTCAATAAGCTTTTGTGAAAAGTTTTAAAATATTATTATTCTGATGGCATAAAGGAATAAGGTTTCAAAATAATATTATTATTTATAATATTATTCAAATATAATTCTCAGAAGATAGTTTTTAAAAATTAGAATACAAAAAGACAAAGAAATGCACATAATAATTATAACTGAAGTAAAATAACATTTGAAAGAGCTTATTTTAATTATAGTTCAGGTTTCCTTGACAGCCCTTTGAAAAAATATAAGTAGTACTTATTTGTGGAAGAATTTTCTGAATTTCTAAGCACACAATCATAGCTTGTGGGCTTTATATAGTAAGAGTCACTTCGGTTACTCTCATTATAACTTCTTAAGCTTTGATTCTGTCAGCAAATATCTCTCTGCAAATGGGCTGGCCCAAAACAATGGCACCATTAATTGCGAATTGAGCTGAAAAACAATGAGACCTCCAGGCTCTTGTACAAATTGGATAGTCAGAGCTGTCGGCCTAATCAGATACGGTTGTGCTTGCCTGTGGACCAGTCGGACTCCTCAGAAATGTTCTCCACATCTGTCACTTTCCCACTTCTCACAATAAGCACATGTCAAGACTTATAGTCCTACAGTCTTGTTTTCTAAGAAATCTGTGCATATATGTAGGCAAGAATCATATTGGCTTGACATAGTCCTCCAGAGGGAGCTCAATTAGAAGCCAAGCTCAGAAAAAAACATAAAAAATACATGAATATAAGAAAGGTTCACTATTTGTGTGAGTTAAAGGGAATAATACAGTAGTAAAATCTAAAAATCTTTCAAAAGCCATGCATGGGCCTTACGAACAACTGTTAATTTCTTACCTAAGCCAATAACACCACCATTTCAGAACCCTACACACCCATTATTTCCCATCTTATGCAAAAAAACACATTAATCAATTTAATTTTAAGTCAAAATTAAAAATTCAAAATGATTTGTGTAAGAATTTCACTTGTGTAAGAATTGACACTCCACCTTTGGAATTCACATAAAAATCATTGCACTGAATTCTTAAGTAACAATCGTTATAATTGTTTCACTCATTCTCTCTGACAGGAATGAAAATATTTGATAATATAAGCAGCAAAATAGTCTCATAAAAGTACATGATCTAAAACTTACACATAATTTTTATTTTTAAATAAGGTGGTTTGGGAATCCTCTTCTTGGACTTGACTACTTCACGTTTTTTCAAAAAATATTAGAAACTTATCAGTTATTGGGGTGCCTGGCTGGCTTAGTCAGTAAAGCATGCAACTTTTGATTTCAGGATTGCAAGTTCAAGCCCCACACTGGGTGTAGAGCCTACTTAAAAAAAAAAAAAAAAAAAAAGGAAAGAAAAAACGAAAAGATACTTACCCATTACTTCTTCTTCTTTTTTTTTTTTTTTAAGATTTTATTTATTTATTTGACAGAGAGAGATCACAAGTAGGCAAGAGGCAGGCAAAGAGAGCAGGATGCGGGGCTTGATCCAAGAACCCCGGGATCATGACCTGAGCCGAAGGCAGAGGCTTTAACCCACTGAGCCACCCAGGCGCCACTACATCCCTTTCAGGGCTTATTACATTTATCTTGCAAACTAAACTATGAAAACACAGAGGACTTATTTTATGAAAAGTAATAACTCATCTACATAAAGGGTGATCAAATACAAATGTGTGTTTATTTATTTAATAAATATTTGTTGCACACCTAGCTAAAGTGCTGGACTAGCCTGGGGACACCAAGGGTAAATGAGAAAATATGACTACAGCCACAGATCTTATTCAACTTGATGAATATACAGAAGTTCTTCCAGGAGTTAGCCTACATTTTGTTTGTCTATTCCAACCTGTTATTTTGAAACAAAGACGTAATCAATGAGAAAGGCATAGGCCTGAAATTTGGACTCTCATCCCTGACACTATTTAGCAATTATAATTTAGGAGAGTCACTTAAACATTTTGTCTTTGTGGGGGAGGAGTCAAGATGGTGGAGAAGTAGCAGGCTGAGACTACTTCTGTTAGCAGGAGATCAGCTAGATAGCTTATCTAAAGATTGCAAACACCTACAAATTCAAGAGGAGATCGAAGAGAAGAAGAAGAGCAATTCTAGAAACAGAACATCAACCACGTTCTGAAAGGTAGGACTGGCGGAGAAGTGAATCCAAAGCGATGGGAAGATAGACCACGGGGGGTGGAGGGGCCGGCTCCCGGCAAGTGGCAGAGCAACGGAGCACAAAATCAGGACTTTTAAAAGTCTGTTCCGCTGAGGGACATTGCTCCAGAGGCTAAACCAGGGTGAAACCCACGCACGGTCAGCGTGGCCCCAGGTCCCCGGGGGTCACAGAAGGATCAGGGGTCTGTGAGTGTCGCAGAGCTTGCAGGAATTAGAACAGGGAAGCCGGCTACAGAGACAGAGCCAAGGAGTGAGCTCTCAGCTCAGGGTTACCTTGAACTGGTCGCAGGCTTGGTGGGCTTGGAGCGTGGAGCGAGGCCAGGGAGATGGGAGTAATTGTGCACTGTTCTCTGGGGGCGCACTGAGGACTGGGACCCCGGGCTCTCGGCTCCTCTGGGTTGGAGACCAGGAAGCCATCATTTTTATTCCCGTCCTCTGGAAATCTAAGGAAAGTGCTCAGGGAACAAATGCTTCTGAACGCAAACCCGAGAAGATTACTCAGCCTGGCCCTTGGTAAGGGCGGTGCCATTCGCCTGGGGCAAAGACACTTGAGAATCACTACAACAGGCCCCTCCCATAAGATCAACAAGAAATCCACCCAGGACCAGGTTACCTACCAAGGAGTGCAGTATCCAAACCAAGGAGAGCAGCGGAATTCCAGAGGAGGAGAAAGCAAAACACAGAACTCACAGCTTTCTCCCCATAATTTTTAGTCTCGCAGTTAATTTTTTTTTCTTTTTCACTTTTTTTTTCTTATTCTGCTAATTTTTTTTAACTTTTACCCTTTTTTAACATTTTTAACTAGTTTATCATATATATATTTCTTATACTTTTTCTTTATTCGTTTTCCCTTTTCTTTTATTTTTTAATTCCTTCTTTTTTTTTTCTTTCTGAACCTCTTTTTATACCCTTTCTCCCCACTCACGATTTTGGATCTCTTCTGATGTGGTTAAAGCATATTTTCCTGGGGTCTTTGCAAACCCTTTTAGTATTATACTTGCTCTTTCATATACTCTTATCTGGACAAAATGACAAGACGGAAAAATGCACCACAAAAAAAAAGAACAAAAGGCAGTACCAAAGGCTAGGGACCTAATCAATACAGACATTGATAATATGTCAGATTTAGAGTTCAGAATGACGATTCTCAAGGTTCTAGCCAGGCTCAAAAAAGGCATGGAAGATATTAGAGAAACCCTCTCGGGAGATATAAAAGCCCTTTCAAGAGAAATAAAAGAACTAAAATCTAATCAAGTTGAAATTTAAAAAGCTATTAATGAGGTGCAATCATAAATGGAGGCTCTCACTGCTAGGATAAATGAGGCAGAAGAAAGAATTATTGATATAGAAGACCAAATGACAGAGAATAAAGAAGCTGAGCAAAAGAGGGACAAACAGCTACTGGACCACGAGGGGAGAATTCGAGAGATAAGTGACATCATAAGACGAAACAACATTAGAATAATTGGGATTGCAGAAGAGGAAGAGAGAGGGGAGCACAAGGTATACTGGAGAGAATTATTGGAGAGACTTTCCACAATATAACAAAGGGAACAAGAATCAAAATCCAGGAGGTGCAGAGAACCCCCCTCAAAATCAGTAAGAATAGGTCCACACCCCGTCACCTAATAGTAAAATTTACAAGTCTTAGAGACAAAGAGAAAAGCCTGAAAGCATCCCGGGAAAAAAAGTCTGTAACATACAACGGTAAAAATATTACATTGGCAGCAGACTTATCCACAGACACCTGGCAGGCCAGAGAGAGCTGGCATGATATATTCAGAGCACTAAACGAGAAAAACATGCAGCCAAGAATACTATATCCAGCTAGGCCATCATTGAAAATAGAAGAAGAGATTAAAAGCTTCCAGGACAAACAAAAACTGAAAGAATTTGCAAATATCAAACGAGCTCTACAGGAAATATTGAAAGGGGTCCTCTAGGCAAAGAGATAGCCTAAAAGTGGTAGATCAGAAAGGAACAGAGACAATATACAGTAACAGTCACCTTACAGGCAATACAATGGCACTAAATTCATATCTCTCAATAGTTACCCTGAATGTTAATGGGCTAAATGCCCCAATCAAAAGACACAGGGTATCAGAATGGATAAAAAAAAAAAAAAAAACCCCATCTATATCTTGCCAACAAGAAACTCATTTTAAACCTGAGGACATCTCCAGATTTAAAGTGAGGGGGTGGAAAACAATTTTCCATGCTAATGGACATCAAAAGAAAGCAGGAGTGGCAATCCTTATATCACATCAATTAGATTTTAAGCCAAAGACTATAATAAGAGATGAGGAAGGACAATATATCATACTCAAAGGATCTTTCCAACAAGAAGATCTAACAATTTTAAATATCAATGCACCTAACGTGGGAGCAGCCAACTATAAAACCAATTAATAAGAAAATCAAAGAAACACATCAACAATAATACAATAATAGTAGGGGACTTTAACACTCCACTCACTGAAATGGACAGATCATCCAAGCAAAAGATTAACAAGGAAATAAAGGCCTTAAATGACACACAGGACCAGATGGACATCACAGATATATTCAGAACATTTCATCCAAAAGCAACAGAATACACATTCTTCTCTAGTGCACATGGGACATTTCTAGAATAGATCCCATCCTGGGTCCTAAACAGGTCCAAACGGTATCAAAAGATTGGGATCATTTCATGCATATTTTCAGACCACAATGCTCTGAAGCTAGAACTCAGTCACAAGAGGAAATTTGGAAAGAACCCAAATACATGGAGACCAAACAGCATCCTTCTAAAGAATGAATGGGTCAACCAAAAAATGAAAGAAGAATTGAATAAATTCATGGAAACAAATGATAGTGAAAACACAATGGTTCAAAACCTGTGGGAACCAAAAAGGCAGTCCTGAGAAGAAAATATATAGTGGCACAAGCATTTCTCAAGAAACAAGAAAGGTCTCAGGTACACAAAGTAACCCTACACCTAAAGGAGCTGGAGGAAGAAAAAGAAAGAAACCCTAAACCTAGAAGGAGAAGAGAAATCATAAAGATCAGAGAGATATCAATGAAATAAAAACCAAAAAAAAAAAAAAAAAAAAAACAATAGAAAAAAAATAGAACTAGGAGCTGGTTCTTTGAAAGAATTAATAAGACTGATAAGCCCCTGGCCAGACTTATCAAAAAGAAAAGAGAAAGGACCCAAATCAATAAAATCATAAATGAAAGAGGAGAGATCACAACTAAAACCAAAGAAATACAGAAAATTATAAGAACATACTATGAGCAACTATGCCAACAAATTTGACAATCTGGAAGACATGGATGCATTCTTAGAGACATATAAACTACCACAACTGAACCAGGAAGAAATAGCATGAACAGATCCATAACCAGTAAGGAGATTGAAACAGTCATCAAAAATCTCCAAACAAACAAAAGCCCAGGGCCAGACGGCTTCCCGGGGGAATTCTACCAAACATTTAAAGAAGAACTAATTCCTATTCTCCTGAAACTGTTCCAAAAAATAGAAATGGAAGGAAAGCTTCCAAACTCATCTTATGAGGCCAGCATCACCTTGATGCCAAAACCAGACAAGGATCCCATCAAAAAGAGAACTACAGACCAATATCATTGATGAACACAGATGTGAAAATTCTCACCAAAATACTAGCCAATAGGATTCAACAGCACATTAAAAGGATTATTCACCACGACCAAGTGGGATTTATTCCAGGGCTACAAGGATGGTTTCATATCCACAAATCAATCAATGTGATACAACACATTAATAAAAGAAAGAACAGAAACCATACAATACTCACAATAGATGCTGAAAAAGCATTTGACAAAGTACAGCATCCCTTCCTGATCAAAACTCTTCAAAGTGTAGGGATAGAGGGCACATACCTCAATATTATCAAAGCCATCTATGAAAAACCCACCGCAAATATCATTCTCAATGGAGAAAAACTGAAAGCTTTTTGCTAAGGTCACGAACATGGCAGGGATGCCCATTATTACCACTGCTATTCAACATAATACTAGAAGTCCTAGCCTCAGCAATCAGACAACAAAAGGAAATTAAAGGCTTCCAAAGTGGCAAAGAAGTCAAACTATCATTCTTCACAGATGATATGATACTATATGTGGAAAACCCAAAAGACTCCACTCCAAAACTGCTAGAATTTGTACAGAAATTCAGGAAAGTGTCAGGATATAAAATCAATGCACAGAAATCAGTTGCATTTCTCTATACCAACAGCAAGACAGAAGAAAGAGAAATTAAGGAGTCAATCGCATTTACAATTGCACCCCAAACCATAAGATACCTAGGAATAAACCTAACCAAAGAGGCACAGAATCTATACTCAGAAAACTATTCCGGACTTCAAGCTCTATTACAAAGCTGTCATCATCAAGACAGCATGGTACTGGCACAAAAGCAGACACATAGATCAATGGAACAGAATAGAGAGCCCAGAAATAGACTCTCAACTCTATGGTCAACTCATCTTCGACAAAGCAGGAAAGAATGTCCAATGGAAAAAAGACAGCCTCTTCAATAAATGGTGTTGGGAAAATTGGACAGCCACATGCAGAAAAATGAAATTGGACCATTTCCTTACACCACACATGAAAATAGACTCAAAATGGATGAAGGACCACAATGTGAGAAAGGAATCCATCAAAATCCTTGAGGAGAACACAGGCAGCAACCTCTTCGACCTCAGCCGCAGCAACATCTTCCTAGGAACAACGCAAAAGGCAAGGGAAGCAAGGGAAAAAATGAACTATTGGGATTTCATCAAGATCAAAAGCTTTTGCACAGCAAAGGAAACAGTTAACAAAATCAAAAGACAACTGACAGAATGGGAGAAGATATTTGCAAACGACATATCAGATAAAGGACTAGTGTCCAAAATCTATAAATACTTAGCAAACTCAACACCCAGTGAACAAATAATCCAATCAAGAAATGGGCAGAGGACATGAACAGACATTTCTGCAATGAAGACATCCAGATGGCCAACAGATACATGAAAAAGTGCTCCACATCACTCGACATCAGGGAAATACAAATCAAAACCACAATGAGATATCACCTCACACCAGTCAGAATGGCTAAAATTAACAAGTCAGGAAATGACAGATGCTGGCGAGGATGCAGAGAAAGGGGAACCCTCCTACACTGTTGGTGGGAATGCAAGCTGGTGCAACCACTCTGGAAAACAGCTTGGAGGTTCCTCTAAATGTTGAAAATAGAACTGCCCTATGACCCAGCAATTGCACTACTGGGTATTTACCCCAAAGATACAAACGTAGTAATCCGAAGGGGCACGTGCACATGAATGTTTATAGCAGCAATGTCCACAATAGCCAAACTATGGAAAGAACCTAGATGTCCATCAACAGATGAATGGATAAAGAAGAAGTGGCTTATATACCAATGGAATACGATGCAGCCATCAAAAGAAATAAAATCTTGCCATTTGCGACGACGTAGATGGAACTAGAGGGTATCATGCTTAGTGAAATAAATTAAGCGGAGAAAGACAACTATCATATGATCTCCCTGATATGAGGAAGATGCAACAAGGGGGATTAAGGGGGTAGGAGAAGAATCAATGAAACAAGATGGGATTGGGAGGAAGACAAACTATAAGTGACTCTTAATCTCACAAAACAAACTGAGGGTTGCTGGGGGGAGGGGGGTTGGGGGAAGGGGGGAGGTTATGGACATTGGGGAGAGTATGTGCTATGGTGAGTGCTATGAAGTGTGTAAAACTGGCGATTCATAGACCTGTACCCCTGGGGATAAAAATATATTATATGTTTATAAAAAATAGAAAATTAAAAAAAAAAAACCTTTGTGTCTTTGTTTCCTCATTTGCTTGTCATGGGTTTTTTTTGTTTGTTTGTTTGTTTGTTTGTTTTTCATCGCTCTGCCTTTCATAAGTTCATAGACACAGGGATACTGGTACTGTGTCTTATTTCCCTTAGTTTTCCCTGTGGCTTAGTAAAATGTAGTTCAATTCAAATTCTTCAATGTAACTAAACTTAAAGGTAAAATAAGAATTTGCCCCAAACTACTAAATCTCTTTGATATACATATAATAATAAATAGTTACAGGCAGTATTGATTTTAGCCCAAACTTTATGGAAGTAAAATAAACAGCTCTTAAGTCTGAAATTTGTTTTACAGGCAGGCATTGTTCTATGTGATTCTATGCAAGCATCTCATTTAATACTTTCAATTGTACTAATACTAAAGAGTAGTAATTTGCCAGTAAAGATTGACCCAAACAATCGAAGACATACCTTCAGTATATCTACGTTACCATTAATGTAAAGTCCTCTCCATCACACAAGTTCACTACCAGTTAAGTCACTATCTTTGTCTGTGTTCTTTTTTTTTTTAATTAGAATTATTAAACAGAACACATAAGAACATAGATATGTATATGAACCATCACCAACCTCCCTCCCTCTCTCCACTGAGTTAGTTTAAAGTAAATCCCAGACACCATAGCATTGCATTCTAGGTACCCTCAAAACTTTATGACACATAAAGAAAACAAAAATAATTCCCTAATATCATACAATATACATCTAACAAGTTTCAAATATCCCCAATTGTCTCATAATTGCCTTTAATAATTGGCTTGTTCAAATCAGGATTCAAACAAGACACATATTTTTTTCTTTCAATATCCTTCTTATAATATCTAAAGTATCTAAAGTCTTCAAACTTTCAACTTAACCACTTGTTTTGTTAATAACTCATTATTTCCCCATTTCCTCATTTCACACTTCCAAAAGCCTGTCTATCCTAATACTAGAATGGCCACACTTCTACTCTGATAATTTGACTATGTTGCTACACAGCTTCAGTCAAATATATTTAGGCTGGAACTATGTCTGGTCACTATTAGACAGAACCACAATGTGCTATTTGATGATCATTCTTAATTATTACTAAAAAAGTTATAGATATTTTATGCCCAGTGGTCAGTAATTTATTTTCCTAGATCAATCCCAATAATCTTTCAATATAGGATTATTCATGGACAGTCGGTATTTTTGTTTCAATAAAAATGTTTATAACAAATGTTTTAAATGCTTAAGGAGAAAATACAGATTCTTTTAATTGATACAGCCAGCTCAGAGATAACTACAATTGTTATTTTACTATACTCTATTTTCTTGCTTAAGTAAGAAATAGAGAGAAAGAGGTATGGATTGAAGATACTGAAAGACTGATAGGAGTAATAGGGACAAACTCTAGATTCAGATAGAACTAATGCAAACTCCATTTCTGATGTTTATTAGCTTTTTGATATACAAATCTCAACCTTTCTAAGTTTCCTCACTGCAAAACAAAAACAAAAATAACATTTATATTGTTGAGCAGTATAAAGAAATATTGTGCAGCAATTAAGAATATGAGTTCATTCATTATACTGCATAGATGTGTCTATGCAATAATTTATTAATAACTTCAGAGTGTGACCTGTGAGATGGAATTAATAATAAAATATGTGTATTTTATATTGAGAATTTGAGAGAGCTGGTGTATTAAAAAACAAAAAAATCTTTCATTAAAGGTATTTCTTGTTTGAAATCTCTGATCATACTCCTGTCACCAAATTTTAAATATTTTAATAGCCATGCCTTCAATTATATTACAGGCTCAACAAATGGAAAAATAGTTAATATATACATAGGGAACCTAACAATACAAAGAGCTCCTCTTGCTGACTGTTCACTTTGATTGTTTTTAGCCAAACTAGTGATCCATTTGAATTGCATAAATATAAGTTAATGACAATTACCTACGATTTAAGGACACCTCTGCCACCATGCGAACAAACATATACTACTGAGATCTTAACTAGTCGATATAAAAATAATTCTCTTCTGCCTTGCAGCTGTCTAGACACAAATAAATCATTTAAGATTTTGCACAACCTATACTCATTTTCAGACTTGAATGTGTCATTTCTTGTCCCTCCAGAAAGAGATAACCAAAAAAACCTAACAAAAAATACTGTCTTTGATTTTAATTAAAATATAAGTGGAGTTAAAAGGCTCTCTTTGGGCCAGAAATAACTCTTTCTATTAATCCAGAAAAAAAGTCTCTGTCTGATGTAACTGCCTTGATTATTAGAAAAATATTGTACCAGAAATTTGACATAAAATGGACTTGTCTTTGTAGGATTTTATTTACATAACTGTTTCTGTATTAAATTGCTTCTGTGCAATGTCCAAGAGAGCAACAGAAAATATTACTATCAATAACTGATTATTTAAAATACTTTTAAATGTGGTCAAGAAGACTAAAAGCAGTTTACTTTTAAAAAGAGAACCTTACAAGGAAACACTTTCAATACATTCAATTTTTTTAATGCAATTTCAGAAAGCAATTCAGAATCCCAGAAAAGAGAATTTATGGAACCCTAGGGAGGAGACCCAGATATGACACCTCTGGTTTCCACCTGGACAGTTCCATTAACACATTTGAAACACAAGAGCCTCCTGAGACTCAGTGCAGCGTTTTGTCTCACTGACTTCATCCTATCCATCTGACAGTCAGCCTTTGAGATCCAGGCCTGGAGTGTGTCCCAGCTACAACATGGTATTATATCCGTTAATGTTAGCTGTGATAGAATAAAGAGGGTGCTTAAATAAACTGAAATGTATAATATAATTAAACAAATATAAGAAATCCAAAAGATTTAGAAAAGAAATTAAAGTTATCAGGCCTAAAGTCTCAAAATTAATGCAAATAGTTTCTTGGGAAAGCTTGTAGTTATTTATGACTGAGCTGGGCAAGTAGTAGCTTATGCAGAAGGGACGTAATGTCAGGAATGGTTGAGGAGGGGAAGAAAAAGAAAAAAGAAAAAGAAAAAGCCTGTTTCATGAAATTAGCCAGATCAGTGAAAAGCCTGCAGAATAAGAAGGGAAAGCAGATTGTACACACTGGTTACATTTTTTCTTTGTGATTCAGTCCAAACTATCCAGACATTTTTTGCTATCACTGAGACAAACACAAGGTCTTTGCAAAAGTTTACAATGCTTTTCTTCCCATTCACAAAAAAACAAAAAACAAAAAAAAAAAAAAACAAAAACAAAAACACCTAGGACTTTTCATTATAAAATAAATATTCTTAAAATTCAAAACCTAATGTTTGTTTTTAAATGTATTCATGACTTTTAAATGGTATGTGAAATTTAGGGTTCCTTAAAGCTTGCTTGATTTAATGTAAATTGATATGTGTTCTCAAAACTTTCATTCCGGGACTAATTATTATGGTGGCTTGTTTTAAATATTTCCCTGATGTGAATGAAAAAATCAAAACTTTTAACACCTTCTCTAAAAGTAATATAGATATTCTCTCAATGGCCCAAGGATACACAGAAAATACTATGGCAAAATATGGTCTACTTTTTGAATTTTCCCATTGTGTTTTTCCAGAGACTCTACTTTTTTCTCAAACATCTCTGATACTCAACTAAATCCCATTGATGTATAGTTCAATATGTGCAACAATAATGCGTGATTAAAGAGTTTACACTTGTATATAATGTGAATTTCTACTTGTCTTTATGCTTCTATTCATCTAATCCACATATGATTCAAATTACAGATATTTTTAAAGACATATTTATTTATTTATTTGAGAAAGAGAGAGAGCGAGTGGTAGGCCTGCGCACACAGGTTGGCGGGGGGTGAGGGGGTGGTTTAGAGTTTTAAGCAAACTCCATGTTGAGTGCAGAGCCTGACACAGGGCTCAATTTCATGACTCTGAGATCAAGACCTTAGCCACAACCAAGAGCTGGTCCCTTAACTGACCCAGGCACCCTTCAAATTACAGATCTCCTCTGAAGAACCAGTGGAAAATCGGTAAGAACGTAGGTAATTCTGTACTGTCCTGACATTGGTAAAGCAGTAAGTGAAATTAGAGGGTTTTATGATCCTGGTAATATCGAGAAAGGGATAATCATAATTTATAATAGACAGTATTAAGTCAAGAAGGCTTATAACATTTATAATAAGTGTTAAAAGAATAGTAATAAATGTATGATGGACAAGCTAATTTGAGGGAGGAAGGAAGAAGGGGAGGAAGACTAAGTAGTACAATAATGGCATTTGGTTAATTCAAAGAAAACAAAAAGGATGGAAGAAGAAGAATAGATAAGATAAGGGACAGGTAGATAAATAGTTACTTAGAACTTTAAATAGAACTATTGCAGCTATATTAATAAAAAATGGACTAAACACTTCATAAGAAAGAACATGAGACATTATTAAAGAAAAATAAACTACTTACAAAAGACATACCTTAGACCCTGCTCAGAAGAAAAATTCTTTATGGTACCCCAGGAAAGGCGCAAGAGCCTGTGCATCATGAGTTTGTTTTGTTTTACCTGCTATACCATTGAGTAAAAGAAAAAAAAAAAAAAAAACAGAGAAATCACACAGCCAGGTTGACACTCTTGAATGTTGTATTAAAAAAAAAAAAAAAATTTCAGAGGAGTCAAGATGGCAGAGAAGTAGCAGGCTGAGACTACATCAGCTAGCCGGAGATCAGCTAGATAGCTTATCTAAAGATTGCAAACACCTACAAATCCATCGGCAGATCGAAGAGAAGAAGAACAGCAATTCTGGAAACAGAAAAACAACCACTTTCTGAAAGGTAGGACTGGCGGAGACGTGAATCCAAAGCGACGGGAAGATAGACCCCGGGGGGAGGAGCCGGCTCCTGGCAAGCGGCGGAGCAACGGAGCACAAAATTAGGACTTTTAAAAGTCTGTTCCACTGGGGAACATCGCTCCAGAGGCTAAACCGGGGCGAAGCCCACGCGGGGTCAGCGTGGCCTCAGGTCCCGCAGGGTTACAGAAGGATCGGGGTGTCTGAGTGTCACAGAGCTTGCGGGTATTGGAATGGGAAAACTGGCTACAGAGACAGAGCCGACAGTAAGCTCACAGCTCGGTGTTACCTTGAACCAGCCACAGGCTCGGTGAGCTCAGAGCGCGGCCGGAGGTCAGGCAGACGGGAGTAACTGGGCGCGGTTCTCTGAGAGTGCACTGACGAGTGGGGCCCCGGGCTCTTGGCTCCTCCGGGCCAGAGACCAGGAGGCCGCCATTTGTATTCCCGTCCTCCGGAACTCTAGGGAAAGCGCTCAGGGAACAAAAGCTCCTGGAAGCAAACCTGAGCAGATTACTCAGCCCGGCCCCTGGTAAGGGCGGAACAATTCTGCCTGGGGCAAAGACACTTGAGAATCACTACACCAGGCCCCTCCCCCAGAAGATCAACAAGAAATCTAGCCAGGACCAAGTTCACCTACCAAGGAGTGCGGTTTCAATACCAAGGAGAGCAGCAGAATTCAAGAGAAGGAGAAAGCAAAGCACAGAACTCATGGCTTTCTCCCTGTGATTTTTTTTTCTAGTCTTGCAGTTAATTTAATTTTTTTCTTTTTCTTTTTTTTTTTTCTTTTTTCTCGCCTTCGGGTAAATTTTTTTTTTTTAATTTTTACCCTTTTCTTTTTTAACATTCTTTAACTAGTTTATCTAATATATATATTTTTTGTTTTTTATATTTTTCTTTATTCGTTTTCTTTTTTTTTAAATTCTTTTCTTTTTTTTTTTCTCTTTTTTTTTCTTTCTTCTTTTTATCCCCTTTCTCCCCCTTCACGATTTGGGATCTCTTCTGATTTGATTAAAGCATATTTTCCTGAGGTTGTTGCCACTCTTTTAGAATGTTACTTGCTCCTTCATATATCCTTATCTGGGCAAAATGACAAGACGGAAAAATTCACCACAAAAAAAAGAACAAGAGGCAGTAACGAAGGCTAGGGACCTACTCAATACAGACATTGGTCATATGTCAGATCTAGAGTTCAGAATAACAATTCTCAAGGATCTAGCCGGGCTCGAAAAAGGCATGGAAGATATTAGAGAAACACTCTCGGGAGATATAAAAGCCCTTTCTGGAGAAATAAAAGAACTAAAATCTAACCAAGTTGAAATCAAAAAAGCTATTAATGAGGTGCAATCATAAATGGAGGCTCTCACTGCTAGGATAAATGAGGCAGAAGAAAGAATTAGTGATATAGAAGACCAAATGACAGAGAATAAAGAAGCTGAGCAAAAGAGGGACAAATAGCTACTGGACCACGAGGGGAGAATTCGAGAGATAAGTGACACCATGAGACGAAACAACATTAGAATAATTGGGATTCCAGAAGAAGAAAGAGAGAGGGGAGCAGAAGGTATACTGGAGAGAATTATTGGGGAGAATTTCCCCAATATGGCAAAGGGAACAAGCATCAAAATTCAGGAGGTTCAGAGAACGCCCCTCAAAATCAACAAGAATAGGCCCACACCCCGTCACCTAATAGTAAAATTCACAAGTCTTAGTGACAAAGAGAAAATCCTGAAAGCAGCCCGGGAAAAGAAGTCTGTAACATACAATGGTAAAAATATTACATTGGCAGCTGACTTATCCACAGAGACCTGGCAGGCAAGAAAGAGCTAGCATATTTTCAGAGCACTAAACGAGAAAAACATGCAGCCAAGAATACTATATCCAGCTAGGCTATCACTGAAAATAGAAGGAGAGATTAAAAGCTTCCAGGACAAACAAAAACTGAAAGAATTTGCAAACACCAAACCAATTCTACAGGAAATGTTGAAAGGGGTCCTCTAAGCAAAGAGAGAGCCTACAAGTGGTAGATCAGAAAGGAACAGAGACCATATACAGTAACAGTCACCTTACAGGCAATACAATGGCACTAAATTCATAACTCTCAATAGTTACCCTGAATGTTAATGGGCTAAATGCCGCAATCAAAAGAAACAGGGTATCAGAATGGATAAAAAAACAAAACCCATCTATATTTTGCCTCCAAGAAACTCATTTTAAGCCCGAAGACACCTCCAGATTTAAAGTGAGGGGGTGGAAAAGAATTTACCATGCTAATGGTCATCAGAAGAAAGCAGGACTGGCAATCCTTATAACAGATCAATTAGATTTTAAGCCAAAGACTTATTAGAGATGAGGAAGGACACTATATCATACTCAAAGGGTCTGTCCAACAAGAATATCTAACAATTTTAAATATCTATGCACCCAACGTGGGAGCAGCCAACTATATAAACCAATTAATAACAAAATCAAAGAAACATATCAACAATAATACAATAATAGTAGGGGACTTTAACACTCCCCTCACTGAAATGGACAGATCATCCAAGCAAAAGATCAGCAAGGAAATAAAGGCCTTAAACGACACCACTGGACCAGATGGACATCACAGATATATTCAGAACATTTCATCCCAAAGCAACAGAATACACATTCTCTCTAGTGCACATGGAACATTCTCCAGAATAGATCACATCCTCGGTCCTAAATCAGGACTCAACCGGTATCAAAAGATTGGGATCGTTCCCTGCATATTTTCAGACCACAATGCTCTAAAGCTAGAACTCAACCACAAAAGTTAGTTTGGAAAGAACCCAAACACATGCAGACTAAACAGCATCCTTCTAAAGAATGAATGGGTCAACCGGGAAATTAAAGAAGAATTGAAAAAAATCATGGAAACAAATGATAATGAAAATACAACGGTTCAAAATCTGTGGGACACAACAAAGGCAGTCCTGAGAGGAAAATATATAGCAGTACAAGCCTTTCTCAAGAAACAAGAAAGGTCTCAGGTACACAACCTAACCCTACACCTAAAGATGCTGGAGAAAGAACAAGAAAGAAACCCTAAGCCCAGCAGGAGTAGAGAAATCATAAAGATCAGAGCAGAAATCAATGAAATAGAAACCAAAAAAACAATAGAACAAATTAACGAAACAAGGAGCTGGGTTTGAAAGAATTAATAAAATTGATAAACCCCTGGCCTGACTTATCAAAAAGAAAAGAGAAAGGACCCAAATAAATAAAATCATGAATGAAAGAGGAGAGATCACAACTAACACCAAAGAAATACAAACTATTATAAGAACATACTATGAGCAACTCTACGCCAACAAATTTGACAATCTGGAAGAAATGGATGCATTCCTAGAAACATATAAACTACCAAAACTGAACCAGGAAGAAATAGAAAGCCTGAACAGACCCATAACCAGTAAGGAGATTGAAACAGTCATCAAAAATCTCCAAACAAACAAAAGCCCAGGGCCAGACGGCTTCCCGGGGGAATTCTACCAAACATTTAAAGAAGAACTAATTCCTATTCTCCTGAAACTGTTCCAAAAAATAGAAATGGAAGGAAAGCTTCCAAACTCATTTTATGAGGCCAGCATCACCTTGATCCCAAAACCAGACGAGGATCCCATCAAAAAAATTGAACTACAGACCAATATCCTTGATGAATACAGATGCGAAAATTCTCATCAAAATACTAGCCAATAGGATTCAACAGTACATTAAAAGGATTATTCACCACGACCAAGTGGGATTTATTCCAGGGCTGCAAGGTTGGTTCAACATCCGCAAATCAGTCAATGTGATACAACACATCAATAAAAGAAAGAACAAGAACCATACGATACTCTCAATAGATGCTGAAAAAGCATTTGACAAAGTACAGGATCCCTTCCTGATCAAAACTCTTCAAAGTGTAGGGATAGAGGGCACATACCTCAATATTATCAAAGCCATCTATGAAAAACCCACCGCAAATATCATTCTCAATGGAGAAAAACTGAAAGCTTTTCCGCTAAGGTCAGGAACATGGCAGGGATGTCCATTGTCACCACTGCTATTCAACATAGTACTAGAGGTCCTAGCCTCAGCAATCAGACAACAAAAGGAAATTAAAGGCATCCAAATCGGCAAAGAAGAAGTCAAATTATCACTCTTCACAGATGATATGATACTATATGTGGAAAACCCAAAAGACTCCACTCCAAAACTGCTAGAACTTGTACAGGAATTCAGTAAAGTGTCAGGATATAAAATCAATGCACATAAATCATCTGCATTTCTCTACACCAACAACAAGACAGAAGAAAGAGAAATTAAGGAGTCAATCCCATTTACAATTGCACCCCAAACCATAAGATACCTAGGAATAAACCTAACCAAAGAGGCACAGAATCTATACTCAGAAAACTATAAAGTACTCATGAAAGAAATTGAGGAAGACACAAAGAAATGGAAAAATGTTCCATGCTCCTGGATTGGAAGAGTAAATATTGTGAAAATGTCTACGCTACCTAACAATCTACACATTTAATGTAATTCCTATCAAAGTACCATCCATCTTTTTCAAAGAAATGGAACAAATAATGCTAAAATTTATATGGAACCAGAAAAGACCTCGAATAGCCAAAGGGATATTGAAAAAGAAATCCAAAGTTGGTGGCATCACAATTCCGGACTTCAAGCGCTATTACAAAGCTGTCATCATCAAGACAGCATGGTACTGGCACAAAAGCAGACACATAGATCAATGGAACAGAATAGAGAGCCCAGAAATAGACTCTCAACTCTATGGTCAACTCATCTTCGACAAAGCAGGAAAGAATGTCCAATGGAAAAAAGACAGCCTCTTCAATAAATGGTGTTGGGAAAATTGGACAGCCACATGCAGAAAAATGAAATTGGACCATTTCCTTACACCACACATGAAAATAGACTCAAAATGGATGAAGGACCTCAATGTGAGAAAGGAATCCATCAAAATCCTTGAGGAGAACACAGGCAGCAACCTCTTCGACCTCAGCTGCAGCAACATCTTCCTAGGAATATCGCCAAAGGCAAGGGAAGCAAAGGCAAAAATTAACTATTGGGATTTCACCAAGATCAAAAGCTTTTGCACAGCAAAGGAAACAGTTAATAAATCAAAAGACAACTGACAGAATGGGAGAAAATATTTGCAAACGACATATCAGATAAAGGACTAGTGTCCAGAATCTATAAAGAACTTAGCAAACTCAACACCCAAAGAACAAATAACCCAATCAAGAAATGGGCAGAGGACATGAACAGACATTTCTGCAAAGAAGACATCCAGATGGCCAACAGACACATGAAAAAGTGCTCCATATCACTCGGCATCAGGGAAATACAAATCAAAACCACAATGAGGTATCACCTCACACCAGTTAGAATGGCTAAAATCAACAAGTTAGGAAATGACAGATGCTGGCGAGGATGCGGAGAAAGGGGAACCCTCCTACACTGTTGGTGGGAATGCAAGCTGGTTCAGCCACTCTGGAAAACAGCATGGAGGTTCCACAAAGTGTTGAAAATAGAACTGCCCTATGACCCAGCAATTGCACTATTGGGTATTTACCCTAAAGATACAAACGTAGTGATCCAAAGGGGCATGTGCACCCGAATGTTTATAGCAGCAATGTCCACAATAGCCAAACTATGGAAAGAACCTAGATGTCCATCAACAGATGAATGGATCAAGAAGAAGTGGTATATATACACAATGGAATACTATGCAGCCCTCAAAAGAAATGAAATCTTGCCATTTGCGACAACATGGATGGAACTAGAGCGTATCATGCTTAGCGAAATAAGTCAATCGGAGAAAGTCAACTATCTTATGATTTCCCTGATATGAGGAAGTGGTTATGCAACATGGGGGCTTAAGTGGGTAGAAGAAGAATAAATGAAACAAGATGGGATTGGGAGGGAGACAAACCATAAGTGACTCTTAATCTCACAAAACAAACTGAGGGTTGCTGGGGGAGGGAGGTTGGGAGAAGGGGGTGGTATTATGGACATTGGGGAGGGTATGTGCTTTGGTGAGTGCTGTGAAGTGTGTAAACCTGGTGATTCATAGACATGTACCCCTGGGGATAAAAATATATGTTTATAAAAAATAAAAAATTAAAAAAAAAAAGAAATAAAACCTCTAATATTCGTGTTGAAAAAAAAAAAAAATTCAAGGGGCACCTGGGTGGCTCAGTCAGTTAAGTGTCTGCCTTTAGGGTTCTGGGATCAAGCCCTGTATTGGCCTCCCTGCTCAGTATGAAGGCTGCTTCTCCCTCTCCCTCTGCTGCTCCCCCTGCTATACTCTCTCTATCTCTGTCAAATAAATAAAATCTTAAAAAAAAAAAAAAAAGACAGAGAGAGACAGAAACATGTCTTAAATATAAATGTACATAAGGTTTGAAAGTAAAAGTAAGAATTCAAATAAAAAAGTTCATAGTTGGGGCGCCTGGGTGGCTCAGTGCGTTAAGCCGCTGCCTTCGGCTTGGGTCATGATCTCAGGGTCCTGGGATCGAGTCCCGCATCGGGCTCTCTGCTCAGCAGGGAGCCTGCTTCCTCCTCTCTCTCTCTGCCTGCCTCTCTGCCTACTTGTGATCTCTCTGTCAAATAAATAAATAAAATCTTTAAAATAAAAAAAAAAGTTCATAGTTATATTAGTAGGCTTTAAGGCAATATTATTATTAGAGAAGAAATGGTACTTCAAAATGTTTATAAGCTGGTGATTCCACTTGAAAGATATAAAAATTCAAAATCTTTATTGATCTAATGGTGTAGCCTCAAAGTATATTCAGCAAAGATTAACAAAACTAAAAGGAAAAGTTAATTAATCCTCAATTTTAGTGAGAATTAACTTTTTCTCACTAACTGATCAAGTAAGCTGATAAAAAATTGTCATTCATCACATAGATGAAGGACAATGAGCAAATAGGCTCCAACTGATTGATAAAGATTACCACATACCATAATGGGAGAAGAAATCTTCTTTCCACATAAATATTTATCAAAATGAACCATATGTTGAGTTATAAAGGAAGGCTAAACAAAGACTGAAACTATTTACAGTAGGATCTCTGACCACAGTTGAAATACAATATAATAAAATCCCCAACTTCTAAAAAAAAAAAAAAAAAAGTCAAAGAAGAAATCAAAATGAAAAGTATAAAATACTTTTCAACTAATTAACAATGAAAAAACCATATATCAAAACCTGAGGAATACAGCTAAACCTGTGCTTGAAGAAAAGTTTATAATGTTGAACACTTCTATTGCACACATACACACATACACAAAAAAGTGAAAAATAATGATCTATGTACCTATCTCTAGAAACTAGAAAAAAATAGCAAATTAAACTAAAAGAAAGAAAGAAATAATACAATAAAAGCAGAAAAACTAAAAGGTAAATTTACAGCAGATAGAAGTCAATAAAACCACAAATTTATTCTTTGAAAATACAAAAAAGTGTTGACAAACATATGGCAAAACTGAGCAAAAAAAAGAAGGCGGGGAGAGAAGGCAAAACTTAAAGAATGGGGAAGACAACATAATTACAGTCTTTAAAAATAATAGAAGAAAATATATGTACAATTATATACCAGTAAACCTTAAAATTTACATGATCTGGAAATTTTTCGAGAAAAACAATGGAACAAAGGTTTACAAAAGAACAAATTAAAATATTTAATTATTTCTAAAACTGTTATATCTTTGTCATGTTTTTCCAATGAAATCTCCAGCTCCAAATTAACATACCAGGAAAATTTTCCGAATATTCAAGTAAAATCCTACACAGTATTCCAGAAAACAAAAAATGGAGTAATTCTCAAGTCATTTTATAGATCATCATAACTTTGATACAAAAACATGAAAAAGATATTGTAAGTAAGGTAATATACACACCCGTATCTTCAAGAATAAGGATGAGAGGAAAATCCTGAACGTTTGCAAAAAACATTTGCAAATCAAAGCCAGCCATATAAAATGAATTAAAACTTTATACTTAATATTGAGAGTATTCTGTGCCTGAGAAATTGATGGTCACCAAAGAAATATGGATAATGTTTTTTGAAGTTATGGTTGATCCTAATCCAAAATATATTTCAAGTATAATATGACGATTTACATTTATAATTAAGAGACTCTCAAAACAAAATTTAAGCAAAAATGGTTAATGTTCTAGCCATAAAGTACAGCATATTTTCCAATGTAGCTTTCCTTATAGTTCTTGGGACCTTAATAAATCAAAGAGAATATATGTAATAAAAGATTTCTCAAATATGTTCTGTAGAATTCTGGTACACTTTAAGAGGAAAACACACTAGAGTTTTCCAAATTTGTTTGATCTTGAAACAACCACCTCCCTTTTTCTGACATGAAGCAGTACTCTAAATAATTTTGCTTTAAGTAAGCTTTAGGTAAATTTGACAATTCAAAGAACTTTCTGAGGTTGGTATGCCATGTATTATACCAATGAGAAAACTACAGCTCAGAAAAGGAAGACCCGCCTAAGGTCATTAGGCAAGCAAGTTGAAGAAAGTCCACATATTTCACTTTTAATGTCTCATGAAATCCAGATAGAAGTCTAAGATGCTATCTTATTCACTTAGACTATGCCAAATTTGTCACATCTTTACAAAAAAAAATTTAGTCATATGCCGGCAACTTGGAAATTATACTTTAAAAACTAACTTATCCGAATATACATGCAAAATATGAAAGGTAAGAGATAATTGACAAACTTTTATCCCTACACTTAGTCCTTTCTTTTTTAAAACATCAGATCAGTGGCAATGATACTGTATATATCTAGTTCTCCCATCCCAATTTTCCTTATCTGAATCTTCTTGGATCAATATCCTTTTACTCTTTGACTTTGTACATCTGCTTTGCCGGTTTCCAACTGTGGGTCAGCCCATCTGTCCATTTCCTTTGTTCCTTTTCCCAGGCTGCTAAGAATATATTGCAGTGAAATCAATATCGCTATGCAAATTTCTTGCTATGTTTTTAAAAATACATCTGACACTTATCCACTTATTGTCCCAATTCTTTAATCAACCACTAGTAGAAGATTTCAAATCCAAGTTTCAAAGCACAGCAAATGTCCTTGTTTCATACTATCAGGAAATGGAAACTTTCAGGGACAAATACTTTCAACTTTCCCTCCACCTCAAAATTTACTTTAAAAAAAAATAGATTCTATTTGCTCTTTTGTCAGAGTAAACCATGCTTTCTCTTCCAGTAATTGATTCTCTATCAGTTATCAATGGCCTACACAACTCTTCTTGGGAGAGTCATCTATACTTGCTTCCTCCTCATTCTCACTTGCACTCATTCTTCCATTCATTATAATCTACCTTTCCTCTGATTATTCCACTCAAAATGTTCTTAGGAGAAAAAAATCTTCTATTGCCTCATGTTGTCAAATCCAATGACTTCTGAGAAGTCCTCATCCTTCTTGACCCCAGTCCTGATTTTCTAAATCTGACCCCTCATCTTTCCAATTTCCTGATCTTTGATCTATTACACCCCTGTTTTCATATCTTCCCTAAATCTCTGATTATGCCTCACCTTCTTTAACACAAAGTACCCCTTTTTTGCTACTTAAATACTGGTTTTTCCCAAGGTTCTATTGATATCCATATTCCCTTTCATTCATCTTCAAAGGCAGAGTAATCAGGATTCACATGAATTCAGCTATTAATTACACAGTAAGAACTCAACTCTACATCTTTAGTCCCAGCCTGTCTTCTGAGTATCAGAGATATATGTTTCCAAAGACTACCTTTTCAAACTCATCTTACTGTACCTCCAATTTAGCCTGTTCAAAACCGAGTTCCTCATTTTCCCTCTAAAGCCTTCTTTTCCACCTGTCTTCCCATATAATTTTGAGTCGTCTTTTACTTAGTTGCCACAGCCAAAAAACCTACAATTCACAATGGTCTCTAAGCTTCTAACGTTAAAGATTTTGGGTCTTATTTTCTCTAATTACTTATCTAAAGATTCCATCCCATTTCCATTATCCTAATGAAAAAACTCATTATCATGACTAGTTTTAGAGCTTGAGGATACCCTGTGCCCACTTTCTCTCACAACAAAAATGCCCTTTGCCTTGCTACCAGAGTTCTTTCAGTACATATTTCTTTTTTTTTTTAATTTTTTTAATAAACATATATTTTCATCCCCAGGGGTACAGGTCTGTGAATCGCCAGGTTTACACACTTCACAGCACCTACCATAGTACATACCCTCCCCAATGTCCATAACTCCACCCCCCTTCTCCCAATTCCCCTGCCCCTAGCAACCCTCAGTTTGTTTTGTGAGATTAAGAGTCACTTATGGTTTGTCCCCTTCCCAATCAGTACATATTTCATTATTTTCATCTTCCATTGAAAAAATTCTTACCCATTTCCTCAATATCTACGGTATATAGATGAAAAATCTTCACTATAGAATTCAAGACCATTATAATGTAGCCCTGAACACCTGCCTAGATATTCTTCCAATTGCTGGCTTCATTCAATGTTCTAGTCAAACAAAGTAATTCAGGTACTTTAATATATAAGTCATTACTAAATCTCCATGTTGACCTGCAAGAAACTCCTACAATGTGATTTTTTTAACCATTCTTTGCTTTTAAAATTTTACTTTTTACCTAGCTCTTTACTGAAGTACCTAACATGCATCATAGTCAAAACCAATTAAAATGCACCAAATTCTGTCAAAGCAAAATCAGCTCATCTCTTTCCTTTTTATTCAGCAGAATCACTTTACTTTTCATCTAAAATTACATAGCCTCTAGTGAGACTTTTCATGTTATACATAGTTGTGAAGTAGTGAAAATAAAACCATATCATCTGGGAAATCAGAGGTATCTTACTCTTCAGCCCATATCTTTTTTTTTTTTTAACTGTGAAGACTTGTAGAGATCATTTTTTCCTGTCTAAAACTTAGTTTCTTCATCTTTCAAAGAGGCATAACAAATATATCACAGGGATGATGGAAATATTTAGAAAGGTATAGTCCCTAGAACATTTATTTGATCTAATTTCATCCACTTTAATGAAAACAAAAACAATTACAAAAGTGACATCTAGGGGATCCTGGGTGGCTCAGTCATTAAGTGTCTGCCTTCAGCTCAGGTCATGATCCCAGGGCCCTGGGATCAAGACCCACATTGGGCTCGCTGCCCAACAGGAAGCCTACTTCTTCCTCTCCCTCATCCACTCCCCCTGCTTGTGTTCCCTCTCTCTCTCTCTCTCCCTGTGTCAAATAAATAAGTAAATAAACTCTTTAAGAAAAAAGTAACATCTATTAGATATACACTGTTTTATGTACTTTACATGTATTGATTCATTTAATTCTTACAATACTACTAGATGATTATTACTATAATTTTCCCATTTAATATGTGAGAAATCAAATACTTAAAAATGTTAATTAACTGACAAATATCACAGATAGAGTAAATAGAAGAGCCAGGATTTTAAAGTAGGTAGTCTGGTTCCAAGTCCCTCTGGTTAATAAAGGCAAACATCCTTTGATGTTTGTATGTTTGTCTAAATTTTCTCCCTTTCTGCTTTGCTATCACCTCCAATTCTGACCCCATCCCTACCCAGCTTCTCCTAGATGGTTCATTTCTGCCTTGACCTCTGACTTTGTCATTCAGACTATCTCTCTAGTATTGAACAACTGCTTTGCCCAACAGATCCTGTGTTTGTGGATCATTTTGCATTTTCAGGAAACCCTCAAACATCTCCCCACCGATACCACCAGTTCCTCACCAGACCAGTGCCCCATATTTCCAACAATTTCAACTGCGGTCACAAGGCCAGTATTTTTATAGCTAAGTGCTTTTCAAGTGAGAAGGTATCATGATAGTACTTTATAAAAACAAACCAAATGATTCCCATTTTTCTTAAATAAGGAAAACTATATCTTAGACAAAGTTAATTTAATTTAGGTCTTCAAATTTCAAGTTAGTGTCTGAAATGGAAGTAATTGGTAGTTTCAGTAAGAGAGTTTCATAATTGCTTGCAAACATGATTTTCTTTTATAAGTCTCACAGTCTCATTTTTCCTCATCTTCTGAATACGACCCTCCCCTTATCATATCCATTGTTTCTATTCTTAGATCTTCATAGTCAGCTCTCTCCCAGCTTTTTATATTATCTTCTTGAAAATATTCAAATGATTGAAGCAGACAACCCTAGTATTATTACATCACTGGCCTTGAAGAATTTTCTTTCCTTCTTTCTTTTTGTTTTTAAATATTTGTTATAATAAATCTATAAGATAAACAGAATTTTCTTAATCTCAAGTAATTCTAGTACTGACATAACATAATAAAATTTTAAAAAGAAAATCTCTCTTGTAGGAAGAGCTATAAATCTTTAGAAATACAAATAAGTAAAAATTAAATGGATATGGGGATATGCAAGATTTCTTTTACCTTTACTTGCTACAAATAAGTTTTCAGTAGAAATCCTTAATCCAAGTAATTCAAACAGTAAAACTGAAAGGGTTGTAAGTTAAAATATTTATTAAGCTTTAAAGACAGATAAAAAGCAATTACTTTTTTGGTGGTATGTAAAGGAGGAAATATTCAGATCCACAAAAGGAATCTGAGGAATAGAAATGTAAACATGCTTAGCAAGCTCTTCCTTTAGTACCTACATCCTAAGCTTAGGTCTTCTAAAGATTGTATACCCTTTGGCAGACCAAAGAAACATGATTCGATAATTTTAAATGGGGATATTAGGGATGTGTGTATTGCTTAAGATTCTGCTTCAATGTCTAGAAAGAAAATAAAAGGTAAGACCTTGTGGCTCACTGACCCAAAATTGATTCTAAGAATTGAATGATAGCAAAAACCAAGGGTATATCTAGAGGTGTATAGCATAGCAGACACCAGCATTTGGCACTTTATGGGTATTGACTGAATGAAGTTATTTATTTTACTTATCTATGTCATAGGAGAAAATATTTTTGCAGAAAGCCATGGTATTAATTATAGCAAATTTCTACAAAAGAGCTATAGGTTTTAGAAAAGCCAAAAGCATTTAATATGGTCTTCTTTAGCAGCAAATATATAAGGGCCAAATAACAAAGTCATATCAGAAATCGTTTGAAATAAGTGACCACTAGGCCCACAGTAGTAAACTCGCAAATCCTATTTTTCACCTGTATTGTTAACACTGTGCAACAGCTTGTAGGGAAAATTTAATAGCTGGATCTATGCTAGGGAAAAGAAAAATGCTTCTAACTGGGCCAAAATACTCACATAAACATTCTTATTCCATATTTAATCAGTGTCATTTTCCAGCATAAGAAATTTTCATCTTTATTTATAGGTTCTACCTTGGAGAGCAGAATATTCACGATCTATTTCATTAGGAATGTTTTCAAAATGATGTTTTTTTAAAAAATGTGTTTTTTTCCCAATATATTTCCTGTAACAAGAAATTGTCTTCCCCCTGGTAATAAAGCCCTTTCTCAGAGGGCACACTGTATTCCAACCATCAAAGTAGACTGTGAATAGACATTTGAAATCAGGAAACTTATTCCATGCAGAGGGCCAAAAGAAAGTCTATTAAGACTTTTTCTGTTCTCAATTCATCAGTGGACCAAGCAGGCTCTTTTATCAAATTATCTAATTGTTGCCTTGGGAAAATGTAATTGGAACCACAGAGTAGGAAATGAACATTGGGAAGTGGGCACAACTGCACGACCCTCAGGCGACTGAGAGCATCACAAGGCAAGACTTAGATAACAGCCAACTGAAATAGCGGCTGAATTGAATCTTTTAAATTCAAAGAGGTTTGTTTGTTTGGTCTGGTCACAGAGAATTATAATTGGAAGTCAGAAAAATTATTTTTTGCTGGTCTGGAGGAAAGAAAGAGGCAGGTAGTCTGTAGGAGCTAAGAGAGGACCCCAGCTGACAGCCAGTTAGAAAAGGGGAACCTCAATTCTACAAACACCAGGAACCAACCTCTGCCAACAGCAAGAATAAGCTTGGAAATGAATTTCTATCCAGAGCCTGCAGCTAAAACCTTGTCATATGAGAACTTGTTTTTAGCAGTGTGACAAACTAGGCATATAACCCAGCAACTCCATGTCCAGACTTTTGGCTTACAGAACTAGGAGCTAATAAATTAAATGGGTTTTGTTCTAAGCTGTTACATTTGTAATAATTTATTACATACCAACAGAAATTAATACAGTTGGGAAAGTGGTGGTGATAACATTAAGAAGCAACTATGAAGAAAAGAAAACCCACTCGAGCTGGCATTATACTTTAGGGGTAAAAGCAGTATCTTACTAGGACTTAAACCTTCTGCAAACATGGTATTTCAATTTGGCAATTTGGGAGCAGATGACATAAATAAGGCTGAATATAGTAGCAAGATGTAATTGAGTTCCTAGAGTTGACTTTTTCTATGGTGTTATTCCAGACACTAAGAACAAATCTGGTTTTTTTTTTTGTGTGTGTGTGTGTTTTTTTTTAAATCACTGGCTTGGTTTTTGTTCCCTGTAACTGAAGAAAGGCCTTCTATGGAACTGTTTTCACTTTGATGCACACTACAATCATGTGGGGAGTTTTGATTTACTCACAGTATTAAGGCCACGCCCCATTTCAGTTAAATCAGAATCCCTGGAAGTGGGATCCAGGCATAAATACATTATTTTCAACTGCCCAGGAGTTTCTATCCAATGAGTGATCAGTTTTTGAGAATGAGTGCTCTAAAGCCCATAACCCAGTTTGGAGAGAAATTCAACTGAAAATTAATGGATTTTTCATACAGGAAATAATAATAGCTATTACCTGACAAGCACTTACTTTCTACCTATCTATTTTAAATATTTTTTTCAAATAAAGAAAAGTCCTATGAGATAGGTATTGTTATTTCCATTACCCCCATTTTAGATGAGAAGCTGCGGAAAAAATAAATGAATAACTTGCTCACAGTGAGTTAGTTTATCACTATCCACCCCTAGAGTTCCCATGCTAAATCCCCTCTCCATTATGCTTATATTTAATGACAATTATCTAAACTATTATCTCCCCCTTTATCAAATACGGACAAAAATCAAATGGCATTTTCGACAATTTGCTTTCCTCTGTCATTTTGTACCCCATATACAGAACAGAACAATTTTAGGATTTTCTCAAAAAGATTAAGTGCTAAATAAACTTCCTTGTCTCTTTAATTTTTATTTAATTCAAAGGTGACTATTAAATAATACAATTCACTTAGGGCCTATAATTAGAGAAGCATTTTTTTTTCCTAGGGTGAGTCAAAATGTAATATATCCAAACAATATTAAATATATTTCTCAGAAAATAATAAAAGAAGACTGAGGTGATCACACTTAGTGTAAATGTTAACACTTCACTGATTATTGGACAGCTGATGAGAGATGAACCTCATATGCCTCCACCTTTGAGGAAATCTGTGGTTGAGAGCATCTTATTCCAGAAGCATTTTTCATTCTGCTACATAATGACTAGATAGAAACACTTGGAAGAAAAATTTGTACCCACAAAATCTCCATGAGAAGTGTGTTAATTTCTAAATTTAATTAATTTGTCCTACTGATATTTATAGGCATCTTCTAGGTACAACACACAGTGTTAACTGTTGAAGATAATAATAAATTGAACATCCCTTAAAGAGATATTACCTGTAGAAGAAAATAAAAAGATTGCTTCTAATCAGACAGGAATAAAGAACAGACTATGCATATTTTTATTTAGGTCACTTGCACATACTAGAAAACCATCACTGTGCTTGTTCTTGAGTAGAAGCCCCATGAGAATCTATTCTGGACTTTCACTAGTATTTATTTTTGGTTAATTATAACTTAAAGAGGGTTTTTTTTTTTTTTGTAACACTATAACTTCATCCATAGAGCATATGTCATAAATACAGAGCATTACCGTGAAAAACAGCTATAAAGTTTCATTTCCATATGATTTACATTTTAGATATCTGAAATTTTAATCTTTGACCAGCCTAATTACAACTGAATTTTATGACGTTGTTCGCCTTAAATGTACATGTTATTTCATTGTAGTCCTTCTTTCTTTCCAGTTCTCAGGCCTAATGTATCTTAAAGAGAATTTATTATGTCCTCTATTTTCCAAATAAGGAAAAATCAGTGAATTTGACTTTCTAAAATAACCAGTAAATGACTAGTGTCAAAAATCCTAACTTCCTCGTTTCTGTGCAATAAGCAGTCCTCCCACTTCTCTTCTCTGCCCTGAGTGACCATGTAGATTACATTCTGGAGGCCCTGAAATTTTTAATAAATCATCCCTGCCCTACTAATTTGTACTAAACAGAATGAGTCATGGAGAACAAAATGGAGGATCTGCTTTTAGCATTTACTGTACCAAATAAGCAATTTTTACCCCACAAAAGGGGCAAAGTTATGTTTGCCACAATGTGTTGGAAAGAAGTAATGTTTTAGCCAGGAGAGAATGCAGCTTGTGGCAAGAAGACACAGGCTGCAGTGTAGTTGTTCAAATGAAAGAAATAATTGAAAGGTCAAGCAAAAACAGTGAAAAGATTCATAAAGGTGCTACTATGATGACTAGCAGTTTTCAGAGCCTAGGAGGATAAAAGAAAGACTTCTGCAGAGAGCAGCAGATAAATATTGGGCACTTAAATATTTAGCTTGAAAATAAATGCTTAAGACTGAGTATTTTCTGTGATTTTTAGTAAGGACTCTGGTGCAACCTAATTCATAAGACATAGATGACAAAAGAGAATCAGAAAAACTTGGATAAACAGAGAGGACACCAGATTAGAGACTAATCCATTAACCATTTTAATTAAGAGTTGAGGGGTGCCTGGGTGGCTCAGTGGATTAAAGCCTCTGCCTATGGCTCAGGTCATGATCCCCGGGTCCTGGGATCGAGTCCCACATCCGGGTCTCTGCTCAGCAGGGAGCCTGATTCCCCCTCTCTCTCTCTGCCTGCCTCTCTGCCTATTTGTGATCTCTGTCTGTCGAATAAATAAAATCTTAAAAAAGAAAAGAGTTAAAACAAATTCCTCTTTAATGTGAACTGGAAGTTGATATCAGAATACTACTAAATATCCTTTTACTTATTAAGTATATTTATACCAAAATTTGCTATGAAATGGATGCCTTAATAACTGAAAGAATGCATTCAATTATGCTCAGCTTGCTCTTTAAAAAAACTCCCTTGGGAGTGCCTGCGTTGTTCAGTGGGTTAAAGACTCTGCCTTTGGCTCAGGTCATGATCCCAGGGTCTTGGGATCAAGCCCCACATCAGGCTCTCTGCTCAGCAGGGAGTCTGCCTCCCCCAGCACCCCTGCCTGCTTCTCTGCCTACTTGTGATCTCTCTCTCTGACAAATAAATAAATAATCTTTTAAAAAAATTAAAAAATAAAAAATTAAAAAAACCATCCCATCTTCTTAAAATTATTCCATACTTTAAAACTCTCCATATATTAGTTGTTGTAAATAACAATAAATTTACATTCATCTCCCGACTTGTTCCCCCCAAAGTTAATGTTGATTATAGAATCATATAAAGACTGAAGGGAGAAAATATATAAAATAATGTTAGATATAGGTAATTATTTCAGTTACAACAGTGGAGCCAGCGAAGATAAAATGAGTTACCAGCATTCTCATAGACTATGACCTTACCAAGGCTTAGGTTTCATTGGCTATAACTGCATTTTATATTTGAACATCAAAACAGTGTGATAACTAACAGAGAAGCTCTGTTTAACTACTTGAAAATTAGCACTTTACTACAGTCACTTGTTAATAGCATGGCCTTCTTCTACTACAGGACAACGACTGGTAGCTAATTTATCACTTTATTCCTCAAGCTCATCATATACTTAGTGAATGAGTAAAGGGCTATAATAAAACTCTTCAAGGGAAATGGAGCAATTAATGCTATGAGACAACAAGCATATGAATTGCAGGATGTCACAGGTTTCAAAGTCGGTATTTGCCTGTTTCAAATCATATAAGTACTCGTGGTTATGAACAGAATTCAGACTCTGTGAACGTCAAAAAACAAACAAAGAAAGAAAGAAAGAAAGAAAGAAAGAAAGAAAGAAAGAAAGAAAGAAATCCAGAACTTTGGAAGTAAAAACTGAGCAAATTAAATTAAAAATAACCAACCTTACCAAAAAATAAGTAGACTTTAATTCATAGAGTAATGGATTTTGAGGATGGAGAAAAGGTATATTTTAAAATATACATACATATATATATATATATATATATATATATATGCACACACATTTTTAAAAAATATATAATTTTTTTTCTTTTCCCTTAGGAAGAGAAAGAGCAAGAGAAGGAGAAAGAGGGAAGAGAGAACAAGCAGGGAGAACAGGAGAGGGAAAAGGAGACTCCCCTCTGAGCAGGGATCCCTACATGGGACTGGATCCCAGGACTCTGGGATCATGACACAAGCCAAAGGCAGATGCTTAACCAACTGAGTTACCCAGGTGTTCCATTTTAAAATATACTTTTAAAGATTCTATTTATTTATTTGAGAGACAGTGTGTGCGCACATGCACAAGCAGGGGGAAAGACAGAGGGAGAGGAAGAAGCAGACTCCCAGCTGAGCAGGAAGCCCAACAGAGGCTCTATCCCAGGACCCTGAGATCATAACCTGAGCCAAAGGCAGATGCTTAACCTACTAAACCACCCAGGTGCCTATACTTTAAAATAATAATAGAGACTTTTTCTTCTGGTCAGGATGGAACTAGATTTACCTTCCTACCCAAAACAAATTAAGAAACAAACAAACAAACAAAAAACCCACAACAATCGACAAACTACACAGAAAAACAATCCTCAAGGAAATGACATCAGGCAATAAGGACAAAGATCCCTGACAGAAGTGAAACAATAGAAGTGAATACTAAGATTGTCTGAATTTACTGCCTTAAGAAAATTTATATTTTATGGTGCAAGGAGGAGGAACCAGGCATGGAAAAGATAATGGTGGATATCTGGGGGAGACAAACTAATGTGAGTTCATAGGTAGGACCAAGTGCCAGAGAGGAGGAAACCCCAGACATCTACAGAGGCCCCTCCACAATCTTTAGCTAAGTACCACTCAGCATATGCATTTTAAAAATTAACTTAGCATGGAAAAGAACCATTGGAAAGGAGAAGATGGATCAAAGAATATTCCTTGAAGATTGTACTAAACTAAAAATATTTCCTATTCTTACCAGCCTGACTAAAAAATTTAATTGGTCAACTTAGGTAGGAATATTCAGAATGGTTTTCTCTCAATAGGGGGATAATTAGACCAAATGTTGTTCTGGACTACCCTAACAAGGCTTAAAGCAAGACCTGAAAGGATAAAATCTTTTATTTCAGAAATACAAGTTTGATTTAATACTGAAAACAAGCAATGTAATTCATCAACACACTACAGAGGGAAAACTATGTGATCATGTCAATTGATGTCTTATCAAATGCTTTTTCTACATCTATTTTTTATAAAAACTCAGTAAGCAGTATTTATAAAAAACTGACAGTTGGGGTGCCTGGGTAGCTTAGTTGGTTGATTAAACATCTGCCTCCAGCTCAGGTCATTATCCAGGAGTCCCAGAATGGAGTCCTATCTGGCAACCTAGGCCCTGATCAGCAGGGTGTCTTCTTCCTCTCCCTCTGCTCCTCCCCCTGCTTGTGCTCTCTCTCTCTCTCTCTCAAATAAATAAATAAAATCTAAAAAACAAAACAAAACCAAAAAACTACAATTAATAGCATACTTAATGCTGAAAGAATAAGTGGTTTCTCCTTAAGATCTGGAAAAAGGCATCTTCTCCATTATCACTACTTCCATTCAGCATTATACTAGAGGTCCTAATCAGTGCACTGGAGCAAAAAAAGTGAACAGGCAGACAGTTTGGAAGGAAATAGGACTTTTTTACACTCAGATAACATGGCTGTCTACATAGAAAATGTTACAGAATCTACAAAAATGTTACCAGAACAAATAAGATAATTTAGAAAGTGATAAAATACAAGATCAATATAAAAATCTATTGTATATACATATAATATCAAGAAAGAATCAGAAATTGAAATTTTAAAGCGATCATTTACAAAGGATCAAAAGTAACAAAATACTTAGAGATAATTCTGACAAAAGCTATACATGCACACTGAAAACTACAAAACCTTGCTGAGAGAAAATAAAACAAAATAAGTTGAAAGATGTATAATGTCCATGAAGAAAAGATTAAATTTTGTTAAGATGTCACTCTACCCCAAATTGAACTATAAATTTAAAGCAATCCAATCATAGTCTCTTCAGGTTTTTTTGCTTTTGTTTTTAGGGTTTGTTTTTTTTTTTTTCGTTTTGTAGAAATGGCAATCTGATTCTAAAATTCATATATAAATGCCAAGAACAAAGAGCAGTGAAGAACATAACTTTCAAAAACAACAAAAAATCTGGAGGATTCATTCTCCCTTATTTCAAGACTTATTATAAAACTACAGTAATCAATACAAGAGTAGTAAATAAATAAGAGAGATTTGAACATATAAGAGAGTTTACAAATAGACTAAAACATATTAACCATTGATTTTTTTGGCAGAAGCCACTCAATGGAAGAATAGTGTTTTCAAAAAACAGTGCTGGGGAAAAAAAAAAACACATCTATGTGCAAAAACAAAAAATAAGCTTTAATCTATACCTCACACCATATAAAAAATAAACTCAATCATGGACATACAGCCTACAACTATAAACTTCTTGAAGAAAATTATAATTCATTTTAAAAATGATACACTTTTTCAAAATTCAGAACGTAATGTTTTTTGAAAGATACTGTTAATGGAATGAAAGAAGAAGCCACAGACTGGAGACAATATCTGCAAATCATATACCTATCAAAGAACTTGTATTGGAAATATTTAAGGAATACTCAGTGACTCCATAATAAGAAAACAACTTTAAAATAGCAATATAGATACCAAGTAAGTACATTAAAAGATACCCTACATCACTATTCATTAGATAAATTCAAATTAAAACTACAATGGTGTACCACTATGCATCTACTAAAATAGGGGAAATAAAAAAAGATTGATCATACCAAACATTGGCAAGGATATAGTTTAACTGGGACTCTCATATACTGGTGATAGGAATGTAAAATGGTGTAACCATATTGTAAAATAATTTGTTAGTATCTTAAAAATTCAAGCATACAACAAATGAGCTGACCATTTCACTCCTAGATATTTGAGGAAATATCTATAATATTTATTTGCAATATAAACAAAGTCCCGTTGCTGGTTCGGGATATATATATATATATATATATGTATGTGTGTGTGTATATGTAGGGTCACAAATTTTCCTTCATAAGGTCATAAAGCAAAACTGGCCACCCTCTTCGCATACTCTCACGTACACAAATCTGATGCATCTTTCTGGGGGTTTCTTTTTAAAGGTAAAAACGAGAAAGAACCATGTACAGCATGGAAATATCTATTTCCTCAAATATCTAGGAGTAATTATCAGCTTGAGTGACTTGTGGTCAAAATTTGCATGAAAACATGTCAAATTTTATGTTCTTTTATATTTAAGACATGCCTCTTATAAGTTGTTCATAGTTCCTTAATATTGTCTAATGATTTTCATCTCTTAGTTGAAATATGTATTCCTCATTTTGTCTTAATGTTATTGCTGATATATTTCTGTTTAAAGTTTCATGATTAAAGTTTTATTAGTTACAGTCAAAAACTAGAAACAACTTGAATGTTCATAAACAGGATGAATGGATAAAAATTTTTTGTATATTCATATAATAGTAATAAGAAGACATACTTCAATAGCATGGATGAACTTTAAAATAATCAGGCTGAATTAAAGAAGCTAGACCAAAAAAATAGTATATGTGGCACAGTCATATTTATATAAATTTCTAGATAATGTTAATTAATTCTATAGTGACAACAGACCAGTGGATGCCTGGGAAGGGCTAGGATGAAACAGAGGGATTGTATAGGAAAAGAATAAAACTTTTGTGGATGATGGTATGTTCAATTTCTTTATTAAGGTACATATACACAGTTGTTTATATTTCCAAATATTTAAAGTTGTATGCTTTTTGTACAACTTACTGTGTAGTAATTATAACTCAATAAAGTCATCAAAATTTTTAAAATAAATTATATTCTAGATGTTTATACTATGGCAAGTATAATTTTAAGTAGCATAAACTTTCTGTACGTTTGAAATAAAAAAGTTTTTGTTTTTAATTAGAGTAAATCCTCTATATTTTTACTAACTGGAAAGATTTTATCCTAAGAATGAATAATAAACTTAGTAAACAAAAACTTCCCAATCAAGATTCAGTCTAAACCAAAGTTTTATAACAAAACATTCAAATTCTCAAGAAAGATGTCTATAATTGCAAATTTTGACCACAAGTCACTCAAGTTGATAATCACCATAATCTAATCATATTGTCCAAGCTTATTTATATCCCAAAGAAGAAGATAATGACCAGCCTGTAAAAGACAGTCATTCCCATCACCTGAGCCATTTTTTGGAAGAATTACCCAGCAAGAGAAATAGAAAATATGTCTTAGCAGCAGCTAAATATCCCCATCTTCACCTGACGCACAAAGCTTCATTTATTTAAAAAAACAAGCAATTACTTGGTATAGTCTGTTATGTCCTCATCAGATGTTTCTTATTTGCTCTGAGTAGTACTGAGTAAAAAGTCATAGTACCCTGTCAATTATTATAAATAAAATAGAGACACAGAAAGGGGTCACCTGTCATTACTAGTGTCCACCAGAATGTGAAATAGCTGTAGATTTATTACTTTTTGTTTTAGTCTTTTGAATCATCACCCCATTCTTAGAAATATCTTCTATACTGTGGGTAGGGATTAAGAAATTGAATGACTGATACAAATAATGATAGAATACTTACTATTTCTAATACCCAACAGATTATTTGACTTTTAAAGTGGCAAATTATCAGTTATGCTTGTAATAATCACTTTTTCTATGAGTGGTTTTATAAAGATGTGTTTCTGTAGGCTAATTCCTACATAATGTTTTCTAACTGAGTGTCATTTAAAATAATAAAATCAGAAAAGACCCCAAATCACCAGGGGAATGTTGGAAAAGAAAAGCAAAGCTGGGAGCATCACAATGCTTGACTTCAAGCTGTATTACAAAGCTTTGATCAAATCAGCATGGTATTGGCATAAAAAGAGAAACATAGATCAATGGAACAGGATAGAGACCCCCAAAATGGACCCTCAACTCTATGGTCAAATAATGTCTGACAAAGCAGAAAAGAACATCCAGTGGGAAAAAAATGGTCTCTTCAATAAATGGTACTGGGAAAACTGTACAGGCACATGCAATAGAATAAAACTAGACCATTCCTCTATACCACACACAAAGATTAAACACAAAATGGAAGAAGGACCTCAATGTGAGAGAGGAATCCATCAAAATCCTAGAGGAGGGGCGGCTGGGTGGCTCAGTGGGTTAAGCCTCTCCTTTCAGATCAGGCCATGATCTCAGGGTCCTGGGATCGAGCCCCGCATCGGGCTCTCTGCTCAGCAGGGAGCCTGCTTCCCCCCATCTCTCTGCCTCCCTCTCTGCCTACTTGTGATCTCTTTCTCTCTCTCAAATAAATAAATAAAAATCTTAAAGAAAAAATCCTAGAGGAGAACATAGGCAGTAACCCCTTTGACATCGGCCACAACTAATTTCAAGACATATCTCTAAAGGCAAAGGAAACAATAGCAAAAATGAACTTTTCAGACTTCATCAAGATAAAAAGCTGCACAGCAAAGGAAACAGTCAACAAAACTAAGAGACAATCCATGGAATGGAATAACATATCTTCAAATGACATTTCAGATAAAGGGCTAGTGTCCAAGATTTTTAAAGAATTTATCAGACTCAACACCCAAAAAACAAACAATCTAGTCAAGAAATGGGCAGAAGACATGAACAGACACTTCTCCAAAGAAGACATACAAATGATTAACAGACACATGAAAAAATTTTCAACATCACTATCCATTAGGGAAATTAAAATCAAAACCACAATGAGATACCACCTTAGACCACTGAGAATGGCAAAAGTTAACAAGATAGGAAACAACAAATGTTGGCAAGGATGTGGAGAAAGGGGAGCTCTCTTACACTGTCAGTGGGAATGCAAGCTGGTACAGACACTCTAGAAAATAATATGGAGGTTCCTCAAGACATTAATCAAAGCAAGATGGAGCAAGATGGCAGAGGAGTAGCAGACTGAGATGACTTCAGGTCCCAGGAATTCAGCTAGATAGTTATGAAACCATTCTGAACACCTACAAAATCAACAGGAGATAGAAGAGAGGAAGAGCAACAAGTCTAGGAATAGAAACTTGACCACTTTCTGAAAGGTAGGCTGTGGAGAAAAGTGAATCCAAAACAATGGGAAGATAGACTGTTGGGGGGGGCGGGGGCAGCTCCCGGCAAGCTGCGGAGCAACAGAGCACAAAATCAGAACTTTTAGAAGTCTGTTCCACTGAAGGATGTTGCTCCAGAGGCTAAGTGGGGGAGAAGCCCTTGCAGGGACAGTGTGGTTTCAGGTTTAATGGGGTCACAGAAAGACGAGAGGTGTCTGAGTGTGGCAGAGCTCCCAGGTACCAGAGCAGGGAAGCCAACTACAGAGACAGAGTCAAAGACTGAGCTCTCAACTGGGGGGTTACCTTAAACCATGATCTGAGGCACAGTCATACCACTGTTCTTTGAGAAGCGACCCCACAAGTGGCAGATCCAGAGAGAACTCCTCCTTCCTCTTCCAGGAGGAATGGCACAGGCACACTTGGCAGGAATCTCCTGAGTTTGAAGACTCCAAACAGAGCTGTGCACCAGAGATAGAAACGCTCAGTCACAGGCTGAGGGAGCTCAGACAGCAGCCAGAAACCAGGAAGAAGGGCGGGGTTGACTGCTTTTCTCTGAGAGCACACTGAGGAGTGGGGCCCCAAGCTATCAGCTCTGCCAGGCCAGAGATTTGGAGGCCACCATTTTCATTCCTGTCCTCCAAAGCTGTATGGAAAGCAGTCAGAGAACAAAAGCTACCAAGAGAGAACCTGAGCAGATTACTTACCCAGGCCCCTGGGAGGGTGGAGCAATTCTGCCTTGGGCAAAGGTATTTAAGACTCACTGCAACAGACCCTTACCCCAGAAGATCTGCAAGAACAATCAGCCAAGACCAAGTCCACCAATCAATGAGAACAGCGGAACTGCAGAGCTAGGGAAAAGCAATGCATAGTATTCATGGCTTTTCCCCCATAATGCTTTAGTCTTGCAAAGTTAAATTTTTAAATTTTTTTCTTACTCTATTTTTTTAACTTTTCCTCTTTCCTCTTTTAACATTTTTTAACTAGTTGATCAATACCTTTTTTAAAAAAAATATTTTAAAATCTTCATTGTTATAGTGATATTTTATCCCTTCATTGTATTTAACCTTATTTTTTGTATACATATACTTTTTTTTCTTTAAAATTTTGTGATACAATTTCCTGTAATAGATCAAAATATACCCTAAATCTAGCACATGGCTTTGTACTAGTCTCCAGCCTGATCACACTCTCTACACTTTTTTTCCTTCTTTTTCCAACCAACATATCTTATGGATTCTTTTAGATTTTTTTTTTTTTTTAATTTTCATCTTTACATCCATATTCCATGCCTTCATCATATTCACCCTTACTTGTGTGTGTGTGCGTGTGTGTGTGTGTGTGTGTGTGTGTGTTTTATTTTCTTTCTTTAAAATTTTAGAGTGTAGTTTCTTCTAAAAGACCAGAATATACCCAAAATCAAGTGGGTGGCTCCGTTCTATTCATCAGTCACATATATATGTATATATATATTCTCCCTTCTTCTCCCCCTGGTTTTTTGTCTCTTCTGATTTGGTTAGCATACTTCTTTCTGGGATCTTTACCACCCTTTCAGTATTTTATTCTCTCATCTCAATAAAATGACAAGGCAGAAAAACTCACCACCAAAAAAAAACAAAAAAACAAAAAAACAAGAGGCAGTAGCAATGGCTAGGGACCTAATCAATACAGAAATGGGTAATATGTCAGAACTAGAGTTCAGAATGATGATTATCAAAGTGCTAGCTGGGTTTGAAAAAAGGCATAGAAGATATTAGAGAAACGCTTTCTGGAGAAATAAAATCCTTTCTGGAGAAATAAAAGAACTAAAATCTAACCAAGCTGAAATAAAAAAAAGCTATGAATGAGGTGCAATCAATAATGGAGGTTCTTACACCCAGGACAAATTAGACAGAAGAGAGAATTAGTGATATAGAAGACCCAATGATGGAGAATGAAGAAGCTGATCAAAAGAGAGACAAACAACTACTGGACCACGAGGGGAGAATTTGAGAAATAAGTGATACCATAAGATGAAACAATATTAGAATAATTGGAATCCCAGAAGAAAAAAGAGAGGGGGGAAGAAGTTATATTGGAGTGAATAATAGAGAATTTCCCTAATATAGCAAAGGGAACTGGCATCAAAATCCAGGAGGCACAGAGAACCCCGCTCAAAATCAGTAATAAAAGGTCCATACCCCATCATCTAATACGAAAACTTACAAGTCTTAGTAACAAAGAGAAAATCCTTAAAGCACCTTGGGACAAGAAGTCTATAGCATAAAAGGGAAGAAATATCAGACTGCCAGCAGACTTATCCAGAGAGACCTGGCAGGACAGAAAGAACTGGCATGATAAATTCAGAGCACTAAATGAGAAAAATATGCAGCCAAGAATACTAAATCCACCTAGGCTATCATTGAAAATAGGAGAAATAAAAAGCTTCCAGGACAAACAAAAACTAAAAGAATTTGCAAACACCCAACCAGCCCTGCAGGAAATATTGAAAACGGTCCTCTAAACAAAGAGAGAGCCTAAAACTAACAGACCAGAAAGGAACAGAGACAATATACAGTAACACTCACCTTACAGGCAATACAATGGCACTAAATTCATATCTCTCAATAGTTACCCTGAATATTAATGGGCTAAATGCCGCAATCAAAAAACAAGGGGTATCAGAATGGATAAAAAAAAACAAAACCCATCAATATGCTGCCTAAAAGAAATTCATTTTAGACCCACCACCAGATTTAAAGTGAGGGAGTGGAAAACAATTTATCATGCTAATGGACATCAGAAGAAAGCTGGGGTGGCAATCCTTATATCAGATCAATTAAATTTTAAGCCAAAGACTATAATAAGAGATGAGGAAGGACACTATATCATACTCAAAGGGTCTGTCCAACAAGAAGCTCTAACAATTTTAAATATCTATGCCCCTAACATGGAAGCAGCCAACTATATAAACAAAATAATAAGAAAATCAAAGAAACACACCAACAATAATACAATAATAGTAGGCAACTTTAACATTCCCCTCATTGAAATGGACAGATCATCCAAGCAAAAAATCAACAAGAAAATAAAAGCTTTAAATGACACAAGGGACCAGATGGACAACACAGATATATTCAGAACATGCCATCACAAAGCAACAGAATACACATTCTTCTCTAGTGCACTTGGAACATTCTCCAGAATAGATCCCATCCTGGGTCCTCAATCAGGTCTCAACTGGTATCAAAAGATTGGGATCATTTCCTGCATATTTTCAGACCACAACGATCTGAAGCTAGAACTCAATCACAAGAGGAAAATTGGAAATAATTCAAATACATAGAGGCTAAGGTGCATCCAACTAAAGAATGAATGGGTCAACCACAAAATTAAAGAAGAATTTAATAATTCATGGAAACAAATGATAATGAAAACACAACTGTTCAAAATCTGTGGGACACAGCAAAGGAAGTCCTGAGAGGACAGTATATAGTGATACAAACACTTCTCAAGAAAAAAGAAAGGTCTCAAGTACACAACCTAACCCTACACCTAAAGGAGCTGGAGAAAGAACAGCAAAGAAAGCCTAAACCCAGCAGGAGAAGTTATAAAGATCAGAGAAGAAATCAATAAAATAGAAACCAAAAGAACAGTAGAACAAATCAACAAAACTACAAGCTGGTTCTTTGAAAGAATTAATAAGATTGATAAACCCCTGGCCAGACTTATCAAAAAGAAAAGAGAATAGACCCAAATAAATAAAACCATGAATGAAAAGGAGAGATCACAACCAACACCAAAGAAATACAAACAATTACAAGAACATACTATGAGCAACTATACGCCAGCAACTTTGACAATTAGGAAGGAATGGATGCATTCCTAGAGATATATAAACTACCAAAACTGAACCAGGAAGTAATAGAAAACCTGAACAGGTCCATTACCAGTAAGGAGATTGAAGCAGTCATCAAAAATATTCCAACACGGGGCACCTGGGTGGCTCAGTATTTAAGTGTCTCCCTTCGGCTCAGGTCATGATCCCAGGGTCCTGGATCAAGCCCCACATTGGGCTCTCTGCTCAGTGGTGAGACTTCTTCTCCCCTCTCTGCCTGCTCTCGGTCTACTTGTGATCTCTTTGTCTCTATCAAATAAATAAAATCTTAAAAAAAAAAATCTCCCAACAAACAAGAGCGCAGGGCCAGAGAGCTTCCCAGGGGAATTCTATCAAACATTTAAAAAATAATTAATACTCATTCTCCTAAAACTGTTTCAAAAATTATAAATAGAAGGAAAACTTCCAATCTCATTTTATGAAACCAACATTACCTTCATCCCAAAACCAAAGGCCCCACCAAAAAGGAGAATTACAGACCAATATCCTTGATGAACACAGATGTGAAAATTCTCACCAAAATATTAGCCAATAGGATCCAACAGTACATTAAAAGGATTATTCAGCACAACCAAGTGGGATTTATTTCGGGACTGCAAGGTTGGTTCAACATCCACAAATCCATCATTGTGATACAATACATTAATAAAAGAAAGAACAAGAACCTTACGATACTCCAGTAGATGCCGAAAAGGCATTTGACAAAGTACAGCATCCTTTCTTGATCAAAACTCTTCAAAGTGCAGGCATAGTGGATACATACCTCAATATCATCAAAAACCATCTATGAAAAACCCATAGTGAATATCACCCTCCATGGAGAAAAACTAAGAGCTTTTCCCTAAGGTCATGAACATGACAGGGATGTCCACTATCACCACTGCTATTCAACACAGTACTAGAAGTCCTATCCTCAGCAATCAGACAACAAAAAGAAATTAAAGGCATCCAAACTGGCAAAGAAGAAATCAACCAGGAATCCATCAAAATCTATCAAATTCATCAAAAAGAAGTCAAACCATCACTCTTTGCTGATGATATGATACTTTATGTGGAAAACCCAAAAGACTCCACTCCAAAACTACTAGAATTCATACAGGAATTCAGTAAATTGTCAGGATATAAAATCAATGCACAGAAATCAGTTGCATTTGTATACACCAACAGCAAGACAGAAGAAAGAGAAATGAAAGAGTCAATCCCATTTATAATTGCACCCAAAACCATAAAATACCTAAGAATAATCCTAACCAAAGAGGCAAAGCAACTGTACTCAGAGAACTATAAAGTACTCATGAAAGAAATTGAGGAAGACACACAGAAAAAATGTTTCATGCTCATGGATTGGAACAAATATTGTGAAAACGCCTACACCACTAAAGCAATCTACACATTTAATGCAATCCCTATTAAAATACCATCAACATTTGTCAAAGAAAGGAACAAATAATCCTAAAATTATATGGAACCAGATGTGACCCTGAATAGCCAGAGGAATGTTGAAGATGGAAATCAAAGCTGATGGTATCACAATTCTGGACTTCAAACTCTTATTACAAAGATGTAATCATCAAGAAAGTATGGTACTGGCACAAAAACAGACACACAGATCATTATAACAGAATAGAGAACCCAGAAATAGACATTCACAACTCTATAGTCAACTAATCTTTGACAAAGCAGGAAAGAATGTCCAATGCAAAAAAGACAGTCTCTTCAACAAATAGTGTTGGGAAAATTAGAGAGCCACATGCAGAAGAATGAAACTGGACCATTTCCTTACACCACACACAAAAATAGACTCAAAATGGATGAAAGACCTCAGTGTGAGACAGGAATCCATAGAAATCCTTGAGAACACAGACAACAACCTCTTTGACCTCACCCACAGCAATTTCTTCCTAGAAACATTGCCAAAGGCAAGGGAAGCAAGGGCAAAAATGAACTATTGGGACTTCATCAAGATGAAAATCTTTTGCACAGCCAAGGAAACCATTAACAAAACCAAAAGACAACTGACAGAATGGGAGAAGATATTTGCAAATGACATATCAGATAAAGGGCTAGTGTCCAAAATCTATAAAGAACTTATAAAACTCAACACCCAAAGAATAAATAATCCAATCAAAAAATATGAAGAAGATATGAACAGACATTTCTGCAAAGACATCCAAATGGCCAATAACGGACACATGAAAAAATGCTCCACATCACTTAGCATCAGGGAAATATAAATCAAAACAACAGTAAGATACCATCTCACACCAGTCAGAAGGGCTAAAATTAACAAGTCAGGAAATGACAGATGTTGGCAAGAATGTGGAGAAGGGGAACCCTCCTACACTGTTGGTGGGAATGCAAGCTGGTGCAGCCACTTTGGAAAACAGCATGGAGGTTACTCAAAAAGTTGAAAATAGAGCTACCCTATGACCCAGAAATCACACTACGAGGTACTTACCCTAAAGATACAAATGTGGCGATCCGAAGGAGCACGTGTAGCAGCAGTGTCCACAATAGCTAAACTAGAGAAAGAACCTAGATGTCCATCAACAGATGAATGGATAAAGAAGATGTGGTATAGTACATAGCCATCAAGAGAAATGAAATCTTGCCATTTGCAATAACATGGATGAAACTAGAGGGTATTATACTGGGTGAAATAAGTCAATCAGAGAAAGATAATTATCATATGATATTTCTGATATGAGGAATTTAAGAGGCGGAGTGGGGGTTCTGGGAAGTAAGGAAGGAAAAAATGAAACAGGATGGGGTTTGGAGGGAGACAAACCATAAGAGACTCTTAATCTCACAAAACAAACTGAGGATTGCTGGGAAGAAGACCGTTGGAGAGGGAGGTTGGGTTATGGACACTGGGGAAGGTATGTGATATGGTGAGTGATTTGAAATGTGTAAGACTGACGATTCACAGACCTATACCCCTGTGCAAATGATACATTATATGTTAATAAAAATAATTTTAAAAAGAGAGCTACCCTATGACCCAGCAATTAACTACTATGTATTTACCCCAAAGATGCAGAGTACTGAAAAGAAGGGGCATGTGCACCCCAATATTCATAGCAGTAATATCCACAATAGCCAAACTGATTCTGGAAGGAGCAAGATGTCATTCAACAGATGAATGGATAAAGATGTGGTTCATATATACAATGGAATATTACTCAGTCATCATAAAGAGTGAATACCCAACCAACATTTGCATTGACATGGCTGGAACTGGAGGGAATTGTGCTAAGTGAAATAAGACAAGCAGAGAAAGACAATTATCATATGGTTTCATTCATATGTGGAACATAAGGAATAGTGCAGACAACCACAGGGGAAGGAGGGGACACTGAATGGGTAGAAATCAGAGAGGGGGACAAACCATGAGAGACTCTGGACTCCAGGAACCAAACTGAGGGTTACAGAAGGGAGGAGGGCAGGGGATGGAGTAACCAGGTGATGGGTATTAAGGAGGGCATGTGTTGTGATGAGCACTGGGTGTTATATGCAACTAATAAATCATTGAACACTACATCAAAAACTAATGAAGTACTATATGTTGGCTAACTGAACATAATTAAAAAATTAAAATAAAACAAAAAAATGATAAATTTTTAAAACCACTTCCTCTTAACTCTTAGCATAGTTGATATAATTTTTTCCTTTCCCTTGTATTGTATGTGTTTCTGTTTTCAGGAATGTATATCAATACATGGCCGAAGAAACATGAAAGTATTAAAATTTAGGCAATTTCATCCAGAAATGTTACTGATTGAGTTACAGTGAGTCTGAAACCTAACACAGTGCACTCGTATTAAGGCCATTGACTTAACCCAAACTGTACCCAAAGGTTTTCTCCAAATGTTTGGTACCAGTGCAGTATGTCTTATTCATGTTGGCATTGCACTATCTGAATATTTACCTATATAGAATTGACTAGAAGGAGAAGAGAGTTATATTGGATTCAGGAACTGACTATAGCATATGATTTTATTGTAGAGTACATTATTTTTACACTGAGGGAAATTCACACGCAATAGGAAACCATTTTTGTAGGCTCAGAGAACAAAAGCCACTTAGGATGGCAAGTGGTAGCAGTACAACCTGCTAAAAGCCTTCTCTGGGCAGATCGACCACCTAACTGGCTGACATTATTTTGAGAAATGCCTACAAGTCATAAAATATTCAGGGACATCTAAAAAAAAAATCTAGGCATTCCTCTTCATTTTCAAAGCTTAGAAAGTAAGCAAAAAACATATTAACATAGATATAATTCTGGGTGAATAACTGTGAGAAGAGGGTGCTCCCCTGAGAGCTGGAATAAAAGAAGATAGCAAGGCTCCCAACAAAGCCTCCAGAGGGTAAATAAAGAGGAAGAAAAAAGACCTGACTGAGCATGCAGACTTTGGTTTCAAGAGTAGCACACACTGAATATACAAGGTGCCACTAAGTTGTGATCCACATCGTCTGCAGAGGGGGAAGGCAGAAGTGCAAGAGAGACCTAAGCCTGGAATCTGTGCCTTATCAACACCAAGGTTATCCAGATTGTGGTACTCAGTGCTGGCACCACACAACTATAACCCTAAATATCACTCATCAAAAGGATAAATCTGGGCCTTAGGGAATCATCACCTGGTATCTCTTATGCATGTCCTCAAAACAAAATTAACTATACCCCAAAGCTGAGCAAATTTGTGTCACTGCCAATACAGACAGCAATTCAGAATGCAGGAAGGATCTTGAACAGTGGAAGTGCTCAAGGTAAAGACAAAAACAATTATTTTATAATGATAAAAAAATATGATTGCAATAGATTCTTGATGGTGAAGCATAACTCCTGGTGGTGCCAGGGCCACCACCAGGAGTGGTGTTTCTAATCTCTTCCCTTTTGCAGTTTGGAGGTACTTTTAAATTAGCAAGTGCTTTCCAACAACCCTTAAAATCTGGGGATCATAGCATAGTGTCCACATCATTTACTTTTTATTTGTTCAAAAGCATATTTTTTGAGGAAGAAGAACAGATTTAAGTTTGCTTATGTAACTGAAATATTTGAACCATGATATGTGGATCTGCATTTGTACAATCACCCTCAATTCTTAGAGGCATTTAGGTTATACTAGCACAGCAGCTCTGCAACAGGAAATCACTCTGACAAGAAGCAGAGGGGATTTCCCTATCAGCTTAAAAGAAAGAAGAGGGCCCACCATCAGGAATCAATGCGGGAAAGCAAAAGGACAGCAAAGACATATGACATAGATATTGAGATCACAAAGAACTACAGCAGCAACTCTACTTGTATGTGAGACCAATCTAACCATCAAGAACTTTACAGGGAAAATGACTTACCTCTATAGTCCCATACCAGCAGTGCCTAAAAGCTATCTAGGTAACATGTAGATGTGTCTGAAAATTCTTAAAAATATTCCAGGAGGGAAAAAATGTATATTTGAGGAGGAGATCCTGAAGTAAGTCTAGAATTGTTGACAACCAAATAGTAAGGAGAATGATCAACAAGATTTGAGAGGTTGCTGTAATTAGACATATTTTTAGTTACCATATATTTAGCAAAGATGGGGACATACAAAAATATTTAGTCCTGATAAAAATGCAAGGTTATATATCTTATAAAAGGTAATCTAAACACTTAACATGAATGTTTTGAGTGGAATTCATAGTGTCCATATGAATTAAATGTTGAGGATAACAAACCTTTTTCTGCAGGAAATCGTACCAGCATATATTGAAATGGAAGAAGTTGCCCAAGAATCCCAGTTCCTTGCAAATACAACTGAATGTGCATATTAGATTATGCTGTGCTATTTACATGATTGATTGATCATACTTTTACTTTGAATACACTTATCAGAGTCTATTTCTTCTGAAAGCTCCAATATAGTGAATCAGATATGCAAAAGAATGTTGAAATCCTAAGGTATAAGAGACATGAAAATTACTATATTATTATTGACACGTAAGTAAAGAATTTAATAGGATATTATGACACTATGCTGATTTCCTGCCTAGTGAAGTTATGATTGTTTAGTTTTTATTTCGGGGCAATAAAAATATTAATAATTTATGAGGCCACAAAAGACTTCTGGGAAACTATTGCATCATTATTCTGAGTCACTACTGCTCCAAATCAGAGGAATCTACCATCTGTTTACACAAGAACAAATTATAACTGACATAGATAAAAGTATTTTGTCAAGATTCATCAATATTAATTTGAAAAGATTACATACTGAAAACAATAAAATTTATAGGGAATTTTTTAAAGAATTAAGTTTGTTTACCAGAAAACACCCTTATTTTTAAACATAGCATGATTATAGTTAAATTAAGCAGAATGAAATGGTCATGTAGTATTTTTCTGAGGCATTTCAGCAGAAAACATTTGTGTTATCTAATTACTAAATATCTTTAGATAGAAGTTTCCAATGGTTCTTTCTAGTATCTGAATGAAACTATAAAACTGAAATCTTGAACTCTTGTCACTGTACAACAAAATTTCAGTTTTTGTTAAGTATGAGATTCAGGTTTCATTCTAGGGAGAGATGAAAGTAGAAAATACTTCAGTTCAGTTGGCTTCACTAGGCATACAAATATTTCACTGACAATCTAATAGTGTACACATACCTCTCTACCACTAAATTTGCTTTGTACAATATAAAACCCATCATTTTCCCCATCCTGAATTACTTGACTAGAAATACTTGACCACTGGAGTTGTTTTGTTTTTGCTTTTTCCATCCCTACATACCATTTACAGATTATGACCATTATAAAAAAATTCTAAAACTACACTATGTACAATTTTAATCTTTGTATTTGCCCAGAGAAGAAAATTAACATATGAGTAATAATATAAGTAGCAAATCACACCTGAGAAGTGTGGCTGAAACATGTAAGTTAACTGCCAGCCTATTGGTAACAGGACCTTTCTCAGTTTATTTTTTTTTTTCCAGATACCAAGCAGTGCCTAATACCAATTCTTATAACTCATCATTCTGAGTAGTTGGCTTTGCATATGATTAAAGAAAAGCTGAAGTGTCCCAAGGAAAAGAAATAGCATGCCACTTCTCAGCAGCATATCAAGTGTTGGGAACTATTCTCTGCTAGCCAGGAGTCCAACACTGATTAGATCTTCAATTATATGTAGCAGTGTGAGATGTAGTCTTTACTTAGGCATGTAAGAAAGTATATGTTGAAATGTAGGAAGGTATGAAAAGTGAAATGCAAAATATTGCAGAAATTGTTATGATTAAAATTAATACAGCCATATTCAGGCATAAGTTGCATATAATATATCAGTCCTTAATATGCCACCACATGCAAGCTCCATGAGATCAGAAATATGCATCTATTTTACTTGCTGGGATAGAAATGTAGAGATCTTTTTTTTAGGAATTCAGAAATAATCACAATTTGACCTCAATGACATTAGGAGAACATTTACATATAAATTTCAAGAGTAATTTAGAAATATATACATACACACACACACACACACACACACATGGCCCTTATTATTTGTGGATTCTGTTTGCACCTTTGTCTACTCAATAAAAGGTATCTGTAACCACAAATACTCAGGGCATATTTATAGATATGTACAGAGCTGGGAAAAATTTGATTTGCCTGACCTGCATGCTCCCTGCTGAGATCAAACAACACTATGTCATATTGTTTCAGGTCTCATATGTAAATAAGTGTGGTTTGTTTTTATTTGTTTTCTCTTTATTGCTACTTTTTGTGTGTGTGTGTTTTATTATTTTTTTTTATTTTTTTAAATGTCCCACCAGGATAATGTACTGTCTAATGTCCCTACGTGCAAGACTATGATGCCTTACAGAAAAAAATGTATGTTGAATACACTTTATTCTGAGAAGAATTACAGTGCTGTACAGAGCTAATGGTGTAAGTTCTATTTTGAGTTCAATATTAATGAATCAATAATATAGTACGTTGAAAGAAAGAAAAAATGTGCCCATCAATATGTAAAATGTTCCAGAAAGTGCTAAAGTAACATCTATAGTATGTGATAAAGCTACAGAAAAACAGCTAAATTTGTGAATTCATGAGATGACAATTGAGTAACAATGATGATTATCAATAATAATTATAATATTCAATAATAATAATAATAAAGCATAGGCAGTATTATTGTGAGGCTCAAAACTAAAGAAAATGACAATCATCTCATCCAGGAACATGTTAAATCCTCAGATAGTGAGGGTGGATCACATATTTCAAAAGATGATACGGTGTAAAAAGTGTTAAACTTGCAGAAAAGGCAGATTCTGCAGATCAGAAGGCTGTGGAGATATTTTTTTCTTTTAATATTTGCTAAGTGTTATGTAGAAAAAGTTATGTGGAAGAGTAAATTTTCAATCCTGATGAGAATGGCTTGTTTCACAAGGACCTCAGCTTCAAATAATTTAAAGCCCATGAAAGTAATCATCTGTAAAAAAATATATATTAAATAAGGCTTATGTTTTATATATATTTATATAGAAATAAGGTGTGTGTGCATATATATATATATATATATATATATATATATATATATATACAAGGTTATGTCTTGTTTGGTTAATGAAAACATGACCAGATGTTCACAGGAACACAACTTTCTATTTCCCCTAGGACCAATTGTTTCATACGAACTAATTCAGTGTTCACTGCAACTTTATAGAATATAACTACCGAGTGTGTATATAGTATACATACACCCTAGACCTTTATCAATAGAATTGGATATTTAAACTATATAAACAAGTTTATAGCACTTATTATGTCAAAGAAAAACAAAAAGGAAACTCATCTCTGTGTGTGGTTCTTGTTTTAATCAGTAATGCTTTGGTGCTGGCAGTCATTTGCAACTTTTCCAGATATCAGAACCATTTCCCCTTTTGTGTGCCCCTTAACTTTTGTGGTAAGTGTTCATGACTAATGGGGCAGGTTTGCCCTTTCCAGTGTTTGATACAGCTGCTCAGAGAGACATTATAAAGTTGGCTTAGTGTACTTTCTATATTTTCTGCCTTAATCTGTATAAAGTAGTATTTTTGATGCTGCCAAACTTGTTTTAACACTCTTTGCATGAGACTCTCAACATGATGAAGAGAGTCTATTTGCAGTGTTAAAATAAAGACTACCAAATGGTAACAAGCAGAGGTTATCTGCAGAATTTATTTGCATAGAAGGGGAGTCAGCCACCATCACTTGTGCAGTAGGCCAAATAATGGTGCCCCCAAAGATCTTGTATTAGTTAAGATTCTCCAAAAGAAACAAACCCAATAGGAGATATATATCTAGAGATCTTTGGATAAATATAAATATTTATCATAGTATATATAGAGAGATAATCATAAGCAATTGGCTTTCTTGGTAATCAAAAGATCATTATAAGGAATTGGCTGAGAAGTTCCAAGATCTGGAGTTGGCAAGCTAGAGACTCAGGAGAGCTAATGGTGTAAGTTCTATTTTGAGGACAGAAGACTGATGTTACAGTCAGCAAACAGGTGTGAGAAATTCCCTTTTACACAGACTTTTTGTTCTATTCAGATCTTCAATTGATTGGATGATGAGAGTCCGAACATTGGGGAGGACAATCTACTTTACCTAGTCTGCTGATAAAGTGTTAATCTCATCCAAAACTTCTCACAGACACAATAATATCTGGCTACATGTTAGGATACCCCAAGGCTCAGTTAAGTTGCCATATGCAATTACTCATCGCAAATGTTTATGTTTTAATCCCTGGAACCTGTGAATATGTTATCCTACAAAATATGTCATCTCACCAAAAAAGTCCCTTACAAAAGAGACTATGCAGGTATGATTGACTTAAGGATGATCATGAAATGAGAAAATTACCCTGGATAATATTGGTGAGCCAAATATAATATAAGGGTTCTTAGAACACCAAGAGAGTCAGAAGAGATGAGACAACAGAAGCAAAGGGCAAAATAATGCAGCCACAGTCAAGAAATGTAGACAGCCCAGAAAAGACAAGGATCAGATTTTCCCCTAGAAAACATCTAGAAGAACCAACGCTCTGCCAATATCTTGACTTTAGTCCCAGAAGACTCATTTCAGACTTCTAACTACCACAACTGTAAAATAATAAATTTGTGTTGAGTTGCTGAATTTGTGGAAATTTGTTGTTGTAGCAATAGGAAACTACTACAACTTTCATTTGGCACAGACTTAAAGGCAGGCAGGAAACTTGGGAAATATTAAAGAACAAAAAGGAGGGTTTTATACTTTCGTTGAAAACTGTTGGCATGGGGAGGAGTCAAAATGGCGGAGAAGTCGCAGGCTGAGACTACTTCAGGTAGCAGGAGATCAGCTAGATAGCTTATCTAAATATTGCAAACACCTACAAATCCAACGAGAAATCGAAGAGAAGAAGAGCAGCAATTCTAGAAACAGAAAATCAACCACTCTCTGAAACGTAGGACTGGTGTAGAAGTGAATCTAAAGCCATGGGAAGATAGACTGCGGTGGGAGGGGCTGGCTCCAAGGAAGCGGCGGAGCAACAGAGCAAAAAATCAGGACGTTAAAAAGTCTGTTCCTCTGAGGGTCATCGCTCCAGAGGCTAAACTGGGGTGAAGCCCACATGGGGTCAGCATGACCTCAGGTCCCGCAGGGTCATAGAAGGATTGGGGGTATCTGAGTGTCGCAGAGCTTGCAGGTATTAGAACGGGGAAGCCGGCTACAGAGACAAAGCCGAGGAGTGAGCTCTCAGCTCGGGGTTACCTTGAACTGGTCACAGGCTCCATGAGCTCGGAGCGTGGCCAGAGGCCAGGGAGAAGGGAGTAATTGAGCGCTATTCTATGAGGGCACACTGAGCAGTGGGGCCCCAGCTCTCAGCTCCTCTGGGCTGGAGACCGGGAGGATGCCATTTCCATTCCCATCCTCCAGAACTCTACGGAAAGCGCTCAGGGAACAAAAGGTCCTGAAAGCAAACCAGAGCGGATTACTCAGCCCGGCCCATGGTAAGGGCGGTGCAATTCCGCCTGGGACAAAGACACTTGAAAATCACTACAACAGGCCCCTCCCCCAGAAGATTAACAAGAAATCCAGCCAACACCAAGTTCACCTACCAAGGAGCACAGTTTCAATGCCAAGGAGAGCAACGGAATTCCAAAGGAGGAAAAAGCAAAACACAGAACTCATGGCTTTCTCCTCATGATTCTTTAATCTTGCAGTTCATTTAATCTTCTGCTGCTGATTTTTTAAACTTTTACCCTTTTCTTTTTTAACGTTTTTTAACTAGTTTATCTAATATATATATATATATTTTTTTTTCTTTTTTATATTTTTTCTTTATTCGTTTTCTTTTTTTAATTGTTTCCTTTTTTTTTTCCTGAACCTCTTTTTATCCCCTTGCTCCCCCTTACAATTTGGGATCTCTTCTGATTTCGTTAAAGCATATTTTCCTGGGGTCTTTGCCACCCTTTTAGTATTTTACTTCCTCCTTTATATACTCTTATCTGGACAAAATGACAAGGCGGAAAAATTCACCACAAAGAAAAAGAACAAGAGACAGTAACAAAGGCTAGGGACCTAATCAATACAGATATTGGTAATATGTCAGATCTAGAGTTCAGAATGACTATTCTCAAGGTTCCAGCCAGACTCGAAGAAGGCATGGAAGATATTAGAGAAACCCTCTCAGGAGATATAAAAGCCCTTTCTGGAGAAATAAAAGAACTAAAATCTAACCAAGCTGAAATCAAAAAAGCTATTAATGAGGTGCAATAAAAAATGAAGGCTCTCATTGCTAGGATAAATGAGGCAGAAGAAAGAATTAGCAATATAGAAGACCAAATGACAAAGAATAAAAAAACTGAGCAAAAGAAGGACAAACAGCAACTAGACCATGAGGGGAGAATTGGAGAGATAAGTGACACCATAAGATAAAACATTAGAATAATTGGGATTCCAGAAGAAGAAGAAAGAGAGAGAGGAGCAGAAGGTATACTGAAGAGAATTACTGGAGAGAATTTCCCCAATATGGCAGAGGGAAAAAGCATCAAAATCCAGTAGGTTAAGAGAAACCACCTCAAAATCAGTAAGAATAGGTCCACACCACATCACCTATAGTAAAATTTACAAGTCTTAGAGACAAAGAGAAAAGCCTGAAAGCAGCCCGGGAAAAAAAGGCTGTAACATACAATGGTAAAAATATTAGATTGGTAGCAGACTTATCCACAGACACCTGGTAGGCCAGAAAGAACTGGCATGATATATTCAGAGGACTAAACGAGAAAAACATGCATCCAAGAATACTATATCCAGCTAGGCTGTCATTGAAAATAGAAGGGTAGATTAAAAGCTTCCAGAACAAACAAAAACTGAAAGAATTTGCAAACAACAAACCAGCTCTAAAGGAAATATTGAAAGGGGTCCTCTAAACAAAGAGAGAGCCTAAAAGTAGTAGACCAGAAAGGAACAGAGACAATATACAGTAGCATTCACCTTACAGGCAATACAATGGCACTAAATTCATTTCTCTCAATAGTTACCCTGAATGTTAATGGGCTAAATGCCCCAATCAAAAGATAAAGGGTATCGGAATGAATAAAAAAACAAAACCCATCTCTATCTTGCCTACAAGAAACTCATTTTAAACCCAAAGACATCTCCAGATTTAAAGTGAGGGGGTGGAAAAGAATTTACCATGCTAATGGACATCAGAAGAAAGCAGGAGTGGTAATTCTTAGATCAATTAGATTTTAAGCCAAAGACTATGATAAGAGATGAGGAAGGACACTATATCATACTCAATGGATCTGCCAACAAGAAACTCTAACAATTTTAAATATCTATGCCCCTAACATGGGAGCAGCCAACTATATAAACCAACTAATAACAAAATCAAAGAAACACATCAACAATAATACAATAATAGTAGGGGACTTTAACACTCCACTCACTGAAATGGACAGATCATCCAAGCAAAAGATCAGCAAGGAAATAAAGGGCTTAAATGACACACGGGACCAGATGGACATCACAGATATATTCAAAACATTTCATCCAAAAGCAAAAGAATACACATTCTTCTCTAGTGCACATGGGACATTCTCCAGAATAGTTCACATCCTGGGTCCTAAATCAGGTCTCAACCAGTATCAAAAGATTGGGATCATTCCCTGCATATTTTCAGACCACAATGCTCTGAAGCTAGAACTCAGTCACAAGAGGAAATTTGGAAAGAACCCAAATACATAGAGACTAAACAGCATCCTTCTAAAGAATGAATGGGTCAACCACAAAATGAAAGAAGAATTAATAAAATTCATGGAAACAAATGATAATGAGAACACACTGGTTCAAAATCTGTGGGACACAACAAAGGCAGTCCTGAGAGGAAAATATATAGCGGCACAAGCCTTTCTCATGAATCAAGAAAAGTCTCAAGTACACAACCTAGCTCTACACCTAAAGGAGCTGGAGGAACAACAAGAAAGAAACCTTAAACCCAGCAGGAGAAGAGAAATCATAAAGATCAGAGCAGAAATCAATGAAATAGAAACCAAAAAAACAATAGAACAAATCAATAGAACTAGGAGCTGGTTCGTTGAAAGAATTAATAAGATTAATAAACCCCTGGCCAGATTCATTAAAAAGAAAAGAGAAAGGACCCAAATCAATAAAATCATGAATGAAAGAGGAGAGATCACAACTAACACCAAAGAAATACAAACTATTATAAGAACATACTATGAGCAACTCTACGCCAATATATTTGACAATCTGGAAGAAATGGATGCATTCCTAGAAACATATAAACTACCACAACTGAACCAGGAAGAAATAGAAAGCCTGAAAAGACCCATAACCAGTAAGGAGATTGAAACAGTCATTAAAAATCTCCAAACAAACAAAAGCCCAGGGCCAGACGGCTTCCCGGGGGAATTCTACCAAACATTTAAAGAACTAATTCCTATTCTCCTGAAACTGTTCCAAAAAATAGAAATGGAAGGAAAACTTCCAAACTCATTTTATGAGGCCAGCATCACCTTGATCCCAAAACCAGACAAGGATCCCATCAAAAAAGAGAGCTACAGACCAATATCCTTGATGAACACAGATGCGAAAATACTCAACAAAATACTAGCCAATAGGATTCAACAGTACATTAAAAGGATTATTCACCACGACCAAGTGGGATTTATTCCAGGGCTGCAAGGTTGGTTCAACATCCACAAATCAATCATTGTGATACAACACATTAATAAAAGAAAGAACAAAACCATATGATACTCTCAATGGATGCTGAAAAAGGATTTGACAAAGTCCAACATCCCTTCCTGATCAAAACTCTTCAAAGTGTAGGGATAGAGGGCACATACCTCAATATCATCAAAGCCATCTATGAAAAACCCACCACGAATATCATTCTCAATGGAGAAAAACTGAAAGCTTTTGCGCTAAGGTCAGGAACACGGCAGGGATGTCCATTATCACCACTGCTATTCAACATAATACTAGAAGTCCTAGCCTCAGCAATCAGACAACAAAAGGAAATTAAAGGCTTCCAAATCGGCAAAGAAGTAGTCAAACTATCATTCTTCACAGATGATATGATACTATATGTGGAAAACCCAAAAGACTCCACTCCAAAACTGCTAGAACTTGTACAGGAATTCAGTAAAGTGTCAGGATATAAAATCAATGCACAGAAATCAGTTGCATTTCTCTATACCAACAACAAGACAGAAGAAAGAGAAATTAAGGAGTCCATCCCATTTACAATTGCACCCAAAACCATAAGATATCTAGGAATAACTTAGCCAAGGAGGTAAGAATATATACTCAGAAAACTATAAAGTACTCATGAAAGAAACTGAGGAAGACACAAAGAAATGGAAAAATGTTCCATGCTCCTGGATTGGAACAATAAATATTGTTAAAATGTCCTTGCTACCTAAAACAATCTACACATTTAAAGCAATTCCTATCAAAATACCATCCATTTTTTCCAAGAAATGGAACAAATAATCCTAAAATTTATATGGAACCAGAAAAGACCTCGATAGCCAGAGGAATATTGAAAAAGAAAGCCATCGTTGGTGGCATCACAATTCCGGACTTCAAGCTCAATTACAAAGCTGTCATCATCAAGACAGCATGGTACTGGCACAAAAGCAGACACATAGATTAATGGAGCAGAATAGAGAGCCCAGAAATCGACCCTCTACTCTATGGTCAACTAATCTTCGACAAAGCAGGAAAGAATGTCCAATGGAAAAAAGACAGCCTCTTCAATAAATGGTGTTGGGAAAATTGGACAGCCACATGCAGAAAAATGAAATTGGACCATTTCCTTACACCACACACGAAAATAGACACAAAATGGATGAAAGACCTCAATGTGAGAAAGGAATCCATCAAAATCCTTGAGGAGAACACAGGCAGCAACCTCTTCGACCTCAGCCGCAGCAACATCTTCCTAGGAATATCGCCAAAGGCAAGGGAAGCAAGGGGAAAAATGAATTATTAGGATTTTATCAAGATCAAAAGCTTTTGCACAGCAAAAGAAACAGTTAACAAAACCAAAAGACATCTGAAAGAATGGGAGAAGATATTTGCAAACGACATATCAGATAAAGGACTAGTGTCCAAAAGCTATAAAGAACTTAGCAAACTCAACACCCAAAGAACAAATGATTCAATCAAGAAATGGGCAGAGGACATGAACAGACATTTCTGCAAAGAAGACATCCAGATGGCCACAGACACATGAAAAAGTCTTCCATATCACTCGGCATCAGGGAAATACAAATCAAAACCACAATGAGATACCACCTCACACCAGTCAGAATGGCTAAAATTAACAAGTTAGGAAATGACAGATGCTGGTGAGGTTACGGAGAAAGAGAAACCCCCCTACGCTGTTGGTGGGAATGCAAGCTGGTACAACCACTCTGGAAAACAGCATGGAGGTTCCTCAAAATGTTGAAAATAGAACTATCCTATGACCCAGCAATTGCACTACTGGGTATTTACCCCAAGGATACAAACGTAGTGATCCGAAGGGGCACGTGCTCCCAAATGTTTATAGCAGCAATGCAACAGTAGCCAAACTATGGAAAGAACCTAGGTGTCGTTTGTCAGATGAATGGATAAAGAAGAGGTGGTATATATACACAATAGAATACTATACAGCCACCAAAAGAAATGAAATCTTGCCATTTACGACGACGTGGATGGAACAAGAGGGTATCATGCTTAGCAAAATAAGTCAAGCGGAGAAAGACAACTATCATATGATCTCCCTGATATGAGGAAGTGGAGATGCAACATGGGGGGTTAAGGGGGTAGGATAAGAATAAACGAAACAAGATGGGATTGGGAGGGAGTTAAACCATAAGTGACTCTTAATCTCACAAAACAAACTGAGGGTTGCTAAGGGGAAGGGGTTTGGGAGAAGGGGGGTGGGGTTATGGACATTGGGGAGGGTATGTGCTATGGTGAGTGCTGTGAAGTGTGTAAACCTGGCGATTCACAGACCTGTATGCCTGGGGATAAAAATATATGTTTATAAAAAATAAAATAAAAATTATTAAAAAAAAAACTGTTGGCATGGGGAAGATGGAAATAGGATGACTCAAAGTGAAGCATCATCTATAATGGTTAGGTAGCTATCTATTGGTTAGGTGCCCTGCTTGGTCCTGAGTTGGAAACGGGCTGGCAGTCATTGACCAAGTCCTGATTATTCTGAACCAAGTGTTTTAGAGGTTGTGTTTGGCTCTCTGGACTGGGTCCTGCTGAAATTATTGGTCAAACCTCTATTGACATGTTTCATTGTGAAACAGGATTCCTCTGGAACCTCAAGCAATACCTGGAGTGTGTTGTACACTACTAATGCATTCTTTCTAATGAGAAGTAGTACATACTGCCTTTGTGATAAAGGCGAGTTCTTTCTCAGCTGCATTTCCTATCTTCTCTGCATTCTCTAGATTTCATTTTCACATGTTTGATGATGATATCTCTAAGTGTGATTAAATCTGTATTCATCTTTCTCCAGGTTCACTAAATTTCTTGGATAAGGAGGTCAATACCTTTTAAAAATTTTGGAAAACTTTAGCTACTGTGTGGTCAAACAGCCTGGTTCTCTCTCACTTCTCCTTCTGGAACTTCAAATACACCTATGTTAGATCCTCTGGTGTCATCCTTTATCCCCTAGTGTTCTGTTTATCCCCTTATTCATTTGTTTTTATTCATTGTTTTTAATGAACTTTTAATGAAGTTTTTCATTAGTAAAAATAAACCAATTAACATAGGGAAAAGTGTTCAACTCATTAAACATCACAGACATACAAACTGAAAGCAAAATTAGATGTCTCTGTACACCACCAGAATGGTTATAATTTAAAATGACAGAAAATACCAACTGTTAGTTCTGATATATAACAAGTAAAATATCTTGCTCCTAAATAATGGGGGGTTTTTTGCTCCTATATAATGTTAAGACTTCTCTCTGAGATCTAGACTCCACTCTCTCCCATTATTCTAGCAGTTGCCACTATTACATCATGATCATTTTTTTTTCATTTCCCACTGAATTATACTAATCAGACAGCAAACCAAAAATGAAATTCTTCTCTTAACCCTAAATCCATCTTTTGTAGTTGCCTCCCTTCTGCACTTATATTCACAAATCCCTTGGTCACTTCATTCAGAATCATGGCTTAAAATTTATCTATAGAGTGATGGCTCACAAACATATACTTTTAATTCTGGTCTATCTCCTAAAGTCCAAATTCATACATCTATCTCCATTTCCACCGAATGTCTATAGACAATTTAAACTTCTTCTATCCCTACCACCCTGAAGGGAAAGAAAACAAAAACTGTTTCTGTTAGTAAATAACCACTTCATCCATCCAAATGCTTAGTTCAGACACCTTGGAATCATCCCTGACTCTTCTCTCATACCTTAAGAGCAAATCCCCCCAAAATGCAAGTTTTACCTTAAAAATACATCTAAAATAAGATCACTCCTTATCATCTCATCCCAAGCCACAACCACTCACCATGTTTACATCTTGCACTCTTACAGCCTGTTTCAACACAGCAAGCAGAATGATCTTTGTAAAACTTAAGTAAAATTCTGCCACTCTTCTTCCCAAACTCCCCAATGACTTCACTTTGCTTTCAGAATAAAAGCCAAAGTTCTTATAATTTCTTAGAAATCTCAAATGATTGAGCCCTCATCTCCTTAGTTTCATGTCCTGTTACTCCCCTTTATGTTCTCTGTGATTATTAAAAATTTCATGATATAAACCCAAACCTTGGAAAATATATTATTCTGAAGCAATAGCAGATAAGGAAAACCAGAAAACATTGTTCTAGTAAAAAATAGTGAGGAATTTTGATTATGAAATAAGGATGTCACTGGTTGATATTGATCTTGATGGCAAAGATCAAAACATTACAAATTATTAGCCCTTCATTAGTTACTATACAGCCAATCTTAGTGATATAACCTTAAATCCTGTCTGAGACTGAAGACTTAACATTTTTAAATAAACAGGGAAATATCTTTTTTCAATATTCTCCAGTCCTTGATCATACGTTATTTTGTATGGATTATAAATAATATCACAAAAAATCAATATTATGTTTTTACCAATATTTGTGGGCAGAATATATAAATTGTTTATTGGAATGATTTTGCCATTAAAATGAGAGCATTTTAGTAATGGTATTTAATTATTTCCCCTTAAATCAACTTGTGTAAAATGCTAGCCATTTCTCAATGTACTTTATATGGGATGTTAGCAATAGACTATTGATCACATATATTAAAAAGTGTATATGAAATAATATATACATATATATGTCTTTTCCCAGTTCTTGACACAGAGCACCTAAAATCCTTGTATTGCCTGAGTGTTCGGGTTACAGGAACATGTTTTGTTCTAATAATGGATCTCTGAATTTGTTTCCTGACAAAAGAGCTTCTAAGACTATTGGAATCTCCAGAGAGTCTTTTGTGTATGCTAAAGAGATGACTGATGACTTGGGGGCCCACATAGTTTTGGGATGGAGGCCAGTCACCAGAAAGACCAAACCATAATTAGAAGCTTAAAACTATCAGCTCCATACCCTATCCTCCAAGAAGGGAAGAAAGACTGGGGATTGAGTTAGTAATCAGTCATGTGTCTGTAATAAAGACTCCACCAAAAAAACTATGGGTTTTGGAGAATTTCCAGGTTCACCTTGTTAGAAGGTGGTGTTCTCTAACTCCACAGGGACAGAAGCCCCTGTGCTTAGCACCTTCCTGGACCTTGTTGCCCTATGTACATTGTCATCTGGCTGTTCATGTTTATTTTTTATTGTACCCTTTATAATAAACCAGTAAACATTAGTATTTCTCTTGTATCTGTGAGCCATTACAGCAAATTACAAGACTGCCCCTTCATCTCAGATGTCATCCATAAGTAGTGAATATCCATGTCACCAACACCTCTCTCTCACTTGGCTACAAATCAGGGGTTCTACAATTACCTTCTCAAGTTTGATAATTTGCTATAATGGAGGTTCCCAGAGAAACTGTTTCCTTGCATTTTCTATCTCCTAGAGGCCATTTGTTTTCCTCCACATTCAAGGCAGCAATTCAAGCCACATTCTCCTCAAGCTGCCATCTTTCTGGTTCTGTCTTCCTATTCCCTTTTTCACTTTTAATGTGGCATATAGACCCCCCCACCCAGGTAATGCAGGATAGTAAAACTATCCTAAAATCAGTGGATTTACAAGCTTAGTTCCATCTGTAGCCTTATTTTCCTTTAACTATGTAACCTAGCATATTCATAGGTTTCAGTAATTAGGACACAGACCTATATAGGGAACTATTATTCTGCCTATGACAGTACTCAATCTTCAATTTCATTCTTAACTTCCTGGCAACCAGGGCCATAAGGGAAAAAAAATTAAAAAGAAAGGGGACAGCAGGACAAATCCTATATTCAAAAATGATAAATATGCCTAGTTCTCAAAGAGAAAAAAGTTCTTCCCTAACCATATTTGTTGAAAAATATTTATCAGAAGCTCTTTAATAGGGGAGAGTGAAAGTTACAGTGAACTATGGCATCACAGCACTGTTTTTTTCTATAAGTGGAAAATTATATTTCACAAGGCTCTTTTTGGGAGGGGAAATGACGCTTGCAAAAGCATATCATTAAGCACTATTTAGAGATTTCTTTTTCTCATTTAAAAGAAAAATTTCCTGCTGAGAACTTGACTCATTCAGGAAATACTTGTTGAATTGCTTATAGCACTAGTGACAGGCATCTTGAAACAATCAGTGGAAAATAACATTAATAAAAATCCTTCAGCCACAGAAAATTTAAGCAAATGCAATGACTCTTGATCTTTCTTATATTCTGAAAAAGTGGCCAGCCCAATAGGATTTAAAAACAGCAGTTCACATCCTGCTTCATCAGAGAATAGAATTCACAAAATAAAAACAGATGCAAATCGTATGTCCAAATATTACTGTAATATAGAGTTTATGAAATGATCTATTTTTACCCTATGAAGGATCCACAGATACTATACAAAATACAATTTTCTTAAACTCATAGTTTCTGTAATGTATGCTACTTTTACTTACTGTTGGGCTACAGAGAAAAGTGAAATATATAACAACCCATATAAAAATTAAGATTGATGTGGAAAAGAATGATCTTCTTAAAGACCATTGTCTATAAGAAGCCTTTAGGAAATTAAAGTAACCAAGAGGCATTAGCAATATAGTTTCTTATGTGCTTGGATCAATAAAATAACATTTTTTGTAATTATAAATCACATTTTATCTTGCTGTATATCTAGAAAGATATATTGGGGAAACAGAGGTGACTACAAGAGTGCCTTTACTTAAATGCACTTCATAGAAGTTGTGTTTTTTTGGTTTTAGAAATTGAAATTTTGTGGCAACTTTGCATTGAGCAAGGCTATCAGCACATTTTTTCCAATAGCATTGGCTCACTTCATGATGCTGTATCAAATTTGGGTAATTCTCACAATATTTTAAACTTTTTCATTATTACTTTTTTTGTTATAGTGATCAGCAATCTTTGATATTACTATTGTAATTGTTTTGAGGCACTACAAACCACACTCATGAGAACAGCAAACTTAACTAATGAATGTTGTATGCTCCACTGACTAGTCATTTCTCTGTCTCTTACCCTTTAGGCCTCTCTATTCCCTAAGGCATAACAATATCAAAATTAGGCCAATTAACAACCCTACAATGGCCTCTAAGTGTTCAAATGAAAGAGTCACAGGTCTCCCTTTAAATCTAAATCTAGAAATGATTAAGCTTAGTGAGGAAGACATGCTGATAACAGAGACAAACTGGAAGCAAGGCCCCTGGCACTAAATGGTTAGCCAAGTTGTGAATGCAAAGGAAAAGTTCTTGAAGAAAATTAAAAGTACCACTCAAGTAAACACACAAATGATGAGACAATGAAACAGACTAACTGATGATATGGAGAAAGTTTTAGCAGTCTGGATAGAAGACCAAACAGTACAGCATTCTCTTAAGACAAAGCATATCCCAGAGCGAGGCCCTAATTCTCAATTCTGTGAGGGCTGAGTGGGGTGAGGAAGATGCAAAAGAAAAGTTGGAAGGTAACAGGTTATTCCATAACATAAACTGCAAAGTGAAGCAGCAAGGGCTAAGGTAAAAGCTGCAGCAAATTATCTAGAAGAACTAGTAAGATAATACGTGAAGGTGCCTACACTGAACTACAGATTTTCTGTGTAAATGAAACAGATTTCTAGCAGAAGAATATGACTTCTAGAACTTTCATAGCTAGAGAGAAGTCAATACCTGGTTTCAAATCTTCAAAGGACAGGCTAGATCTTTTGTTGGTGACTAATGCAGCAGGTTACTTTAAGCTGAAGCCAATGCTCATGTATCATTCCAAAACTCCTAGGGCCCCTAAGAATTATGTTAAACCTACTCTTTCTGTTATCTATTAATGGAAAAACAAAGCCTGGATGACAGCACATCTGCTAAAAACCTAGTTTACTGATATTTTAATCCCACTGTTGAGATCTAGTGCTTAAGGGATAATAGATTCTTTTCAAAAGATTAGTGTTCATTGACAATGCACCTGGTCACCTAAGGGTTCTGATTGATCTGTACAATGATATAAATATTGTTTTCATGCCTGCTAGCTAATACAACATCCATTCTGCAGCCCATAGGTCAAGGAGTCATTTTGACTCCCAGGTCTTATTATTTAAGAAATACATTTCATAGGGTTTTAGCTACCATAGAGATCCTCTGATGGATCTGGGCAAAGTTGATTGAAAGCCTCTGGAGAGGATTCACCATTCTAGATGTCACTGAGAACATCTGAGATTCATGGAAAGAGGTCAAAATTTCACATTTATGGGAATTTGGAAGAAGTTGCTTCCAATAGTCATCGATGACTTTAAGGGCTTTACGATTTCAGTGGAGAAAGTAACAGCAGATGTGGTGGGAATGGCAAGAGAACTAGAATTAGAAGTAGAGCCTTAAGAGAACAGTGAATTGCTGCAATGTCATGACAAAACTTGAACAGATGAGTTGCTTCTCAGCAAAGAAAGTGGTTTCTTGAGATGGAAACTCAAGATAGTGATGAAGTCACTATGAAAATTTTTGAAATGACAAAGGATTAGACTTAAAATGATTTGACAAAGCAGTAGCATGGTTTGAGAGGATCCTGACTCCTGTTTTGAAAGAATGCTATCAAACAGCACACATGTGACAGAGAAACCATTTTTGAAGGGAAGAGTCACAGCACAGTTGATGCAGCAGACTTCATGTTTTGTCGTACTTTAAGAAATTGACACAGCTCTCCCAGCCTTTAGCAATCATTTCCCTGAAAGGTCAGATGATGGTTAGCATACATATTGGTATCTATATAATAGAAACATAACTTTCATATTCACTGGGAAACCAAACTAAAAAATTCATTTGACTCATTGTATTGCAATATTTGTTTTATTGCAGCCTTCTGGAGCCAAACACACAATCCCTCCAAGGTTTACCTGTGCCAACAATCACAATTTACTAGAACAGAAATCTCCAAAAGAACCAGGTCCAGGTACTTTTACCCAGTACATAATTTCTGACAAGACAAAATTACAAGGCATACTAAAAGGTAAAAATGCAGTATCAAGGGACAGAGCAATCATCAGAACCAGTATCAAATCTAGCAAGGATTTTGGAATCATCAAACTGAGAATTTAAAGGAACTATGATTAATATGCTAAGGTCTAATGGACAAATTAGACAGCATTCAAGAATAAATGGGCAATGTATACGAAAAATCTTGAAAGAAGGCAGAGGACAAATATATCTTCCTTACAGAAGAACAAAGATAATTACATCTGACTTCCTTTTCAGTAAGGAGGGCACATATTGCATGGAACACTAGGTGTTATACATTAACAATGAATCCTGGAACATTACATCAAAAATTAATGATGAACTGTATGGTGACTAACACAATAAAAAATAATAATAATAAAAGAAATTATGCAAGAAAGAATAGAGTGAAACACTTTTTTAAAAATTTTATTTCTTCAGTGTTCCAAGATTCATTGTTTATACACCTCACCTAGTGCTCCATGCAATACATGCCCTCCTTAATACCCATCACCACATTCACCCAACCTCCACCTCCCTCCCCTCCAAAACCCTCAGTTTGTTTCTCAGAGTCCAGTCTCTCATGGTTTGTCTCCCCCTCCGATTTCCCCCAGCTCACTTCTCTTCTCCTTCTTCCAATGTCTTCCATGAAATACCTTATGCTCTATAAGTAAGTGAAACCATATGATAATTGACTCTCTCTTCTTGACTTATTTCACTCAGCATAATCTCCTCCAGCCCTGTCCTTGTTGATACAAAAGTTGGATATTCATCCCTTCTGATGGAGACATAATACTCCATTGTATATTCGGACCATATCTTCTTTATCCATTCATCTATTGAAGGTCATCTTGGCTCTTTCCACAGTTTGGTGACTGTGACTATTGCTGCTATGAACATTGGGGTACAGATGGCCCTTCTTTTCCCTACATCTGTATCTTTGTGGTAAATACCCAGTAGTGCAATTGCAGGGTCATAGGGAAGCTCTATTTTTAATTTCCTAAGAAATCTCCATACTGTTTTCCAAAGTGGCTGCACCAACTTACATTCCCACCAACAGTGTGAGAGGGTTCCCCTTTTTCCATATTTTTTCCAACATTTGTTGTTTCTTGTCTTGTTAATTTTGGCCATTCTAACTGGTGTGAGTTGGTATCTCAATGTGGTTTTGATTTGAATCTCCCTGATGGCTAATGATGATGAACATTTTTTCATGTGTCTGTTAGCCATTTGCATGTCTTCTTTGGAGCAGTGTCTGTTCATGTCTTCTGCCCATTTTTTGACATGATTATCTGTTATGTGTGTGTTGAGTTTGAGGAATTCCTTATAGATCTTGGATATCAGCCTTTTGTAGTGGCATTTGCGAATATCTTCTCCCATTCCGTGGGTTGCCTCTTTATTTTGTTGATTGTTTCTTTTGCTGTGCAGAAGCTTTTGCTCTTGAACACTTAAAACATATAAAAGAAAACCAACAAACACAAATCTAGAATTCTGCACCCTACAAAATTATCCTTCAACAAAAAAAGAAATAAAGACTTTCTCAGACAAATAGACAATGAGGGAATTTGTTGCCAGTAAACTTTTCTTGAAAGAAATGTCAAACTTCTTCATAGAGGCAGTAACTTATATCAATCAGAAACCATGATCCACATAATTGGAGAAGGACTAGGTAAAGATAAAATTAAAACTTTTAATTAAAATTAAAACTGTTATTTTTCTTGCTCATAATTGATCTAGAGATCAATTGATCAAACATTTGTTCAGAATAATAGAAACACAGTATTCACTCCATATGCATATGTATCTATATATGTTTATATATAAGATAAATAAGTGATAGCCATAATATAAAGGTTAGGAGGGGCGCCTGGGTGGCTCAGTGGGTTAAGCCGCTGCCTTCGGCTCAGGTCATGATCTCAGAGTCCTGGGATCGAGTCCCGCATCGGGCTCTCTGCTCAGCAGAGAGCCTGCTTCCCTCTCTCTCTCTGCCTGCCTCTCCATCTACTTGTGATTTCTCTCTGTCAAATAAATAAATAAAATCTTAAAAAAAAAAAATATATATATATATATATATATAAAGGTTAGGAGGAAGGAATTAGGATTATTTTGTTATTATAAGGCATTTACTATCATGAGATGGAATAGTGTTATTTGAAAGTAGGCTTGGATTAGTTGTAAATGTGTACTGTAAATTCTAGGTCAACCACTTAAAAATTTTTTTAAGTATAACTGATATGCTAAAAAAAGGAGAGAAAATGAGTTCACATAAAATACTAAAATAAAACCACATATGGCATAAAAGAGTGGAAGACAAATGTATGAACATATAGAAAATGTTAACAATACAGTAGATATTACTTCATTATACCATTATTCAGATTAAGCATAAATGATTGAGATATGTCAATTAAAAGACAGCATTATCAGAATGGATCAAAAAACAAAAACAAAAACCCAACTATAAATTGTGTACAAGAAACCCACATTAACTTTTTTTAAAAAAACTCATTTTAAATATGGAAACAAGTTAAACTCATGAAGGAAGGTATACCATGTTTGCACTAATCACAAAAAAACAGGAGTTGCTACATTAGTCTCAGTCAAAGCAGACTTCAGAACAAGTAAAGTTGTTGGGGCTAAAAAGGAGTATTGCATCGCAATAAATAGGTCAATCCTCCAAGAAGACATAGCAATCATTAATGTGTTTGTATCTAACAAGAGTGTCAAAATATTTAAGGCAAAAATTGATAAATCATGAGGAGAATTAGATCTATCCACTACTGTAGTTAGAGACTTTCACATCCCTCTATCAGAAATGGACGGAGGAGCAGGCAGGAAATCAGTGAAGACAAAGATGAACTCAACAGCACCACCAAACAACTAATATAGTTATCTACTGTTTCTATCAATCAACTGTTTCATTCAATAACAGCAGAATACATATTCTTCTCAAGTTCACATAAAACATTCGTCTAGACTCTATTTGGGGGCATAAAACACCTCATAACAAATGTGAAAGAAATCATACAATGTTGATCTTAGACCACTATAGAAATTAAACTAGAAATTCGTAACTGAACATAGTTGGAAAATCCCAAAAATACTTGGAAGGTTAAATATTTGTAAATAATATAGGAGTCAAAGAACAAATCTCAAGAAAAAATTTTAAATGTTTTAAATTGAATGAAAATAGAAATATAACATCAAAATTTGTGGAATACAGGGAAAGCAAGGTTTAGAAGGCAACTTAGAGCACTAAATGCACATATTTTTAAAAATACAGTTCTAAAATCAGTAATCTAAGCTTTCACTCTAGCAAGCTACAAAAAGAAGAGCAAATTAAATCTGAAGCTACATAAAATAAAAAATAAAAATTACAACAGAAATCAATGAAACTGAAAACAGGACATTTAGAGAAAACCGACAAAAGCAAAAGCAAGTTCTTTGAAAGATCAATAAAATTGATAAGCTTCTAACTGGGCTAACTGCGAAGAAAAGAGATAAAATAAAAATTACTCATAACAGAAATGAAAAAGGGGACATCACTATAGATCCCATGGACATTAAAGGAATAATAAAAGACTATTACAAACAACCCTGGCCCTAAAATTTTATAACTTAGATGATACAGATGAATTCCTTGAAAAATACAATTTCAATACTCACACAGTATGAAATGACAATTGGAGAAGACACAGAGAAAATATATGCAAAAGATATATCTTAAAAGACCATTATCATAAATATAAATGCACTCTTAAAATTCAACAATAAGAAATACCCAATTAAAAAATAGCCTAAAGGGTTGATCTTTATCAAAGAAGATGTGCAGATGACAAATAAGTATATGAAAAGATGTTTAGCATCATATATCATTAGGTAATTACAAATTAAAACAATGACATACTACTAAAAATCTATTGGAACAGCCAAAATCTGGAACATTGACAATATGCTGCCAATATATGGGGCAATAGGAATTCTTATTCACTGCTGATGGGAACACAAAAACAGCCATTCTGAAAAACAGTTTGGTGGTTTCTTATAAAATGAAACATACTCATATCATATTATTCAGCAGTTATGCTGCTTGGTATTTACCCAAACAAGTTGAACACTTATGTCCACACAAAAACCTGTGCCCAGATGTTCACAGCAGCTTTATTCATAATTGCCAAAACTTGGAAAACACCAAGATGTCTCTCAGTTAATGAATGGGTAAATAAACCAGTATATCCAGACAATGGAATAGGAATATTATTCAGTTCCCAAAAAGAAATGAACTATCAAGCCATAAAAAGAAATTGAGAAGCCTTAAATGCATGTTACTAAGTGAAAAAAGGCAATCTGAAAAGGTGACATACTATATGATTTTTAACTCTAGGACATTCTGGAAAAGGCAAAACTATAGAGACAGTAAAAAGATCAGTGCTTGCCAGGGGGGTACGAAAGAGAGAAATGGATAGGCAAAGCACAGATAATTAGAAGACAGTGAAACAAATCTGTATGATACTATAATGGTAAATACTTATAATTATATATTTGTCCAAGCCCAGAGAACATATACCACCAAGAGTGAACACTAATGTAAACTACAAACTGAGTGATAATGATGTATAAATGTGGCTCATTGACTGTAACAAATGCATCACTCTGGTATGAGACTTTGATAGTAGGGGGGGATGTGTATGAGGAGTGGAGAATATAGGAAATCTCAGTACTTCCCACCCATTTTTTTCTGTGAACCTAAACCTACTCTAAAAAATAAAGACTATTAAAATTAAAATTAAAATATTCTTAAAGAAAAGACTTCAGTGCTTGCTACAGATGAATGTAATGTATATGGATTAATGTAATAGCATTTTTTAGTTTTATGTTTATTTAGTTATAAAAATTAAATTTTAAGTATATATTTGTTATTCTGTAAAATAACATAATAATTTTTAAAAAGCACTGCTTCTGATTTATTAAGATTCTACATTATTTATTATTTTTGGATGCTTATAATTTAAAAAAAATAAAATAAAAATATTGAGACTGAAGATATTTATAGGTCTCACCTCCTTTCACAACTTATAAAGCAGAATTTTCAAAAAAAAACCCCATCTTATGGGTGACAGAATATAATCTAAAATAATCTGTGATGTCATAAAAGGATTGAAATATGTATTTCATTCATTAAATGCTGATGACAGTCACAAGTAAAGGAAACATTATGTTTCCTTTATGGAAGACTTCATGTTTATATGAATACAGTTGCCCCATCCTTGAGGGTATCAAATATATCACCAATTAATCATTAAGCATTTACTTACTGTGTCCTCATCCCTCATAAATATTAATGTGTTATAATGAAAAAGAAGGCACAGCTCTGTAATATTTCAAGGAAAAAGAAGAAATAAAGCAGGTTTTAATATAGAGATAGCATATAAATTGAAGAATGACTAAAGCTGGGAGTGCAGACATTAGAGTTCATTTAAATATAACGATTTTTCTTTATTCTCTGTTTTACTATATATATAGGGGAAGAATTTTTTTGTAAAAGAATAAAGTAAAAGTTTAATATTGTGGCTCTCTTCTCTACCTACCCATAAAGACTCAAGTTTTATTGCTTATTCCTAATTCCCATAAGCAAAGATTGGTTATAAAATTATCTTTATGTTATAAAACCTTTTTGGTTTATATAGGTACATATATTTACATGTAAATATATATTTAATAAACACATCATTAAATATCAATGAATAGAATTATATATATATATATATATATATATACACACACACATACATATATGTTACATATGGAGATATATTAGAAAAAGTCTGGATGTATATGTAAAAATCTTTAACAGCTGCTATTCCTAAGTGGATAGACTTAGTTTTATTTGAGTAATGGATCCTCCTATTTTGTAGAGTTTTGCTTTACTTTCATTTTCCAGTGACCATCCATTGTGCTCACAATCATGGAAAATAAGTTGACAAAAATATTCATTTTTAAAATTTTAAATTTATATAGTAGTAAAATTATCATAGTCCACCATGAAATTTATAGTAGTCTCTATAAGAAAAAGGTAAGTGGATAGTAGTTAGGGAAAGGAAAGTCTCCAAAACAGGTAAGATTTTATTTTTAAGTAATCTCTACACTCAACATGGGGCTCGAATTTAATAACACCAAGATCAAGGGTTGTATACTCCACTGACTGAGCCTGCCAGGCACCCCACCAAAAAATATATTTTTAACATAGATCTCTGATTCTTTCACGATCAGAATACATACACTTGAACTGTAATAATTTCTAAAAACCCCATTATTTAGAAGAAAAGGTTACCACACACATTGTATGATTACAATAATAATTATAAAATAAAATTGTAATTTGGAAAAAATATGAATTATCTATTAGGGTTTTTCCTAGTTTGGTAACTGCAGGAAAACAATGAGGGAAAGGTATATTGTTTCATGGATATTTGTCTACTGTTTTATTTGTAACTCTTCAATGATTATAAAAATCAATTTTGACCTGTATAGTTATAATGGATCACTCCAGAGCAGGAAGTTAGTCAGCCTCTAAAATCCATTCATCCCACTTTAGGAAAAAGAATTAAGCAGTAACTTTCTGTTCTTTATTACTTTGACAGACCTAATGCAGGAGAAACATTTGCAGAAATGCAATAACTACTCTAAGATCATGATACAAATTTTTATGAGCTGCATTTTTTTAAGAGTTTGATAATAGTGCCAACATTTGGAAAGTGTTTTCATCCTTAATAATACACATCACTTCATTATCACAAGCGGTGGCTAAATTATGAGGCATGTTAACAAAAGATTTAATTTATTTAAAACTCTTCTCTAAATGTTTTTGGTTTTGTGTGTGTGTGTGTGTGTGTGTGTGTGTGTGTGTTTAACAGTTAGTCATTTTACTAAAAAATTCATTTAGAAACCAAACCTTATCCTTGATTTTAAAAATGTGTGCCTATATATTAATGATGGTGAATGGTAAATAGATACACATATTCAAATAAAACTTGCATGCATGTACATTAGCTCTCTACAAATTGTTAGCTACAGTTCAAATTACATATAAAAATGTAGTAGCTCCAAAAACTGTTCTAATTCACAGCAGAGATTTTGTGTTTCACAAATCAGAACATTTTTTATTCCTCATACATTTTTATTACTCTATTAGGCATGTAAGAGGGTGAAAGAGTATACAAGCTGTTAAGCTCTGTTAACAAGCCATGGCACACTTGTATTTCAGCTCAATGAGGCTTCTGTAGTTTGGGCTTTTATCAAATCCTGTGATATTCTGTGCACCACAGACCATATTTGATTAAGAAAAGCATTTTTTTTAAACATCTGTCTGTTTGGTTACATTCAAACTGTCCCTCATGAATATGATATTTTCTTGGAGTCTTTCTATTCCTGATGGGTACAAAGGGGGAAAAATATACTTGCCAAGGTCACCAGAATTTGTAAATACAGCTGACAATATTATGGTACAAGGGGGAAAAAAACATTTCCAAGTCTGTATACAACATTAAATTCACAAAGTTTGTTTACTCTTAAAGGAATCAAGCAAATACCAAAGGAACATGGTTGTAAATAGTGACAGGTGCTTCTCAGCTCATTTGGTTCTTTGCATCATGTGGGTGACAGAACAGAAATCAGGTAAATCCATCCCTCAGGGCATTGGGCCATATCATATGGCCAGACCAAATGGGATGGATTTAATTAGGAAGAATATAGCATAATATTCACATAATCTCCTAAAATTTCATTCTGCCCAGTGAAGCACTAGTTATTTTCAGGACCGACTTAGCAGTGGAAAAGCGTTCCCAAAAGATTACATGATCTTGTCCCATCAATTCAACCCCAGCAGCAGGGCTGGGGCTATACAGGTCTGGTCATTAGTGTTGATGCTGGACAAGGCTAAAATAGGCATAGCATTGGCTGAAATAAAAATCCCCAAACATTTGTCTTCTGAAAAAAGTGCAATAAGACTCTGAACACAGCTTTATGGGAATAACAGATAGTCTTTGAATATAGACATGACCTAACCTTTTTTTTATTATTATTCAGTGTCGACTGCTAAATGATGTTTACCATGAGAACCCTATTTAAACATTATAATTTTGATGCTTCATACCCTGATTTCTATCACTAATTTCTTACCTCATACTATACTATTTATGTATTACTTTATCATCTATCTTTCCCACAATAGAATTGTGGAATTCTGTGTTTCATTTACTAATATATCTTAAGATTTTGACACATAAAAGATCAATAAAGGTTTGTTAAGAGACTAATAAAACTTCTAAATTTCCAATAATTTCCCTTGGAATTTCTCCATAGGAAGAGCACTATAGTGAAAAAAGTTCTGCAGATTTATGAAGTCCAAAGAATATCTTCCCCACTCATGTGCACTGACCTCTGAACTCTCATCATGAAAGGAAACTTTAAGGTCAATGGTTCACCACCTTGACAATAATAGCTGGAAGGACCATAGTGTCCTGGAAGAAAAAAAAAAAAAAACAAGCATGGAAACGCAAAACAAGTTATACCACCTCATAACTACACACATTTAGGCACATTTCATAACATATCTTACTTTCCATTTTCTCAAAATAAGGGTACTACCCACATGGCAGATTTGCTATGAGAATAAGACCAAAGGGAGATTATATATGTAAAACATTTGTTGAAGTGATAGGCACATTCCAAAAATGAGGATTCCCTTGACCTCAAACTCAAGTCCACAAGAATGAATCCCTAGTAGTTTTTTAGTTTTTTCTATTACAAATAAGTACTTTATTAGAATCTCAAGACCTAAACCTGAAACACTGTCTTTCTAACTGGGTGTCAACACCCATCCCCTATGCCCCTACTACAGACAATCTACCACCCTGAACCTCATCCCAATATAGAAACCCACTATATTATCTGTTCAGACAGACACATTGCTCATTTCTTGAACTGCTTAAAGAATCCTAGACTCGACTTCATGGGGGACCTGACCTTCCCCTAAAAATGCCTTCTTCAAGCCACTAACTCTTAGCATTGTCCCCAATTTTAAGTCCAGTAATTTTAATTCACTAACAACTCACTACAACTATCAGTGAACTATAGCAAGATGCTATATAGTACAGTGCTTAAAATATGAACTCTGGAGTCAAGCAATATGGCTGTGTCACTTACTGGCCATGTAACATTGGGTAATTTACTTAAACATTCGGTGCAATAGCTGCTTAATATATTTGTTGGGAAGATGAAATAGTTTAACGCATCACTTAAAGTAGTACCTGACCTATGGTAAATATTAAATAAATATTAGAATTCTTCTATTATTATTATTATTATTATTATTATTATTATTATTTTAGCCTCCATTCCTTGCTGGTGTGTTCCTTCTGCCTTCCTTTCAATTTGCAACTGGCTCATTTCTAACCAATTTTATTTTTTTAAGGGTTTGGTTTGGTTTGGTTTGGTTTGGCTTTTAGAGAGTGAGAGGGAGAAAGTACAGGAATGGGTGTGGGAGGGGAAGGGACAGAAGGAAACAGAAAGGGAGAGGAATCTCCAGCAGACTCCCCACTGAGCATAAAGTCAGACTGGGGCTTGATCCCAAGACCCTAATATCCTGACCTGAGCTGAAACCAAGAGTTAGATGCTTAACCCACTGAGCCACCCTGGCACCCGCTCACCAAAAAGACAAATCAGACTTTGTTTTCTCCAAGAGGCCTTTATTCATTCTCCTAGTCCGATTTGTGTGCTGATTTTGTGCTTGCTTATCACCCTGAACCAACGCCTCTATCATGGCATGTACCATATGGCATAATAATTCTCTTTATGTGTCTGTTTCCTCTACCATGATGAGAGCTTGATTTATATAAAATGCTTAACACATATTAATAGATCCCATAAATATACTATTTAACAGATTTCATTTTGATCCTTACAGGGACCTATGTTCCACTATTTACCATTTTAACCAGGCATTGCTTTCTGAAAGAAAATGGAGATGGAAAGAGATGTCTCTGGTGCCTAAGTAAAATAACTTGGGATAAGAGTTTTTTGATGTGCCCTCCCTTTACTTAGCACTGACTCTAAGAGTTGAGACAGAATATATACAAATCCCAAAGAAATTTGATCAAATAATGGCTATGTACAACTGGGCCCATGCCATACCTTTTCCCTCATCTGACTCTTCTATAGTATTAGTAATATAAAGTGATGAGAATGAGACCATTTTCTTCACAATTAATCCATGTACTACTTCTTATTATGCTTTTGACCATAAGTAAAATTTGGGGAAGCAAAGAAAAGCTCCAGATTTTAAAATAAACTGAAAAAATGAATCACCCATTACCAATAGTTATACCATTCTGTAATTAGACTCAAAGATGTCTGTGTTTGAAGACTTCTGTTCTCATTATAAAATAGGTAAAACCCCAATTATCAATGACCATATGAAAAAATTGGCACTCAAATATTTTATAACAATAATGAAATCTCAAATGATAGTGCTACTACAAGCCTCTAAATTGAACACAGAAGAAAAACAAAGATTCATCTGGCTACGGATTTCTCAGAAATGGCTAAAAACCACGCACATTACAGCAGATCAATAGGTCCAACGCTATAAAGAAATCAGTCCTCCAAGAAAAATATTAACAAAATGGAAAATATAATTAACTGAATTAATTGAGTAAATCATGTTGGAGGAAGGGAAGAGTAGAAACATGAGTGATTTAAAATTGCAGACACTCTAAAATATTTTAGCACATTATTTCAACCTTTCTTATAGCATTAACCTACTTTTTAAAGGCATGAAAAAATAACAGACCATTTGAGTTTAAGCTCCTTGCTGTGGTCTTATTCAGTGTATGATTAGGTGACAAGAGTTTTAAGATGACCAGAAGTCTGAGGCAAAAGCCGGATGAAGAAATCCAGAGGTCTGGCAGAGCCACAGTCTGAATACTGTGTCTTAAAGATTTTCCTATCTAAATGCTTACAGGTTCAAGGCCACATATACAACATTCTGTAGGAAAGTTTAAAGGAAAGAAAAATTTGGAAAAACACTCCTAAAAGACCATTAGTATTAAGCACGATTTTAGAAAACAGGGTCTTTTAATTGCTACTTAATTTGAACAATTTCCCTAAACTATTTAATGATGCCCACTTAAAGATGCAAAGAGCAAAAACACAAAGTAAAATAATTTTAATTTCTCATTCTGGAGCATATGGTAATGAAAAAGTAAAGACAGTCAAAAGGAAAGGTCTCTGAATAATAGGAAAATCTTACAGGTGGTAGTTAAGTCAGAAATTGTTCTTCTCCACCTATATATAAGAAAATTTATGAAACTCTTTCCAGGGCAGCAACACTGAAAAAGCATTTTTCACCACTCCTGCAGGCAGCTGATGCAAATGTTAATTTGTGCTTCAGGATAATCACACCTCCAGGGTTTTAGCATTATGTGGATCTGTGCAGATGCAAATAATATATCATCTAGAGAAATAGGAGTGTGGTAGTTGAAAGTTGATGAGATCGAAGGGGGAAAAATGTACTTTAAAAACGAAATGAATGCAGAGGAATTAAAAGTGAAGAAACCATGCTCTTTTTGAAATTAGTTTCACAATCCTAACATCAGTAAGAAACAACACATTACCAGTACAAGTTGCCAATGTGGAGAAGGCCATTATTCAAAGAAAAATGAGATCCAACATGGGGGAAAAAATGTCAACCAAAACAAGAATGGAAATACAGTTCACACTGTTTCCAAATCAGGTTGTCACCCCAAAACTTGAGGAAGGGAGGCAGCATAATGACAAGGCCATCACAAGCTCATTCTCTTCTCATTTAACAAAACACCATGGTAATCCCTTAAATCAGTAGGTCTAATAGAGGCTGTTTTTTAACAGTTGTATAATAGACCATAAAAAGGATGCATCACACTTATTCAACCATCCTGCTAGTGATGGAAATTCAGGGTTTCTGTCTTTCTTTTTTGCTGCTACCCTCAAGAGGACATTTCTCATTCCTATGCATATACACTCAAAGCCTTTTACTTTTTTGTTTGTCTTTTATTTGTTTGTTTGTTTTAAGATTTTATTTATTTATTTGACAGAGACACAGTGAGAGAAGGAACAACAGCTGGGGGAGGGGGAGAGGAGAAGGAGGCTCTCCACTGAGCAGGGAGCCGGATGCATGGCTCGATCCCAGACCCTGGGATCATGATCTGAGCTAAAGGTAGCTGCTTAAGGACTGAGCTACCCAGGCATCCCTTTTACTTTTGTTTATATAAATTTGATTCTGCAAAATGGTTCAAACGATATGTGAGATATTATTGCCACCTTTCTAATCCTGAACATGTATGTGTTGAGGGGATGGTGAATGAAAAGGGAATTAGTAATGACTTGGTTATTACTAGAAGAGCTCAGCAATTTCATGAAGTTGGCCCCCAGAAAAGCATTATGTTCAGTGAATTCCATTTATTTAGTGGGATTTTCCTTATTAAATTGGCGAGTGTGTTCTCACAAAAAAAGAAAGAAATGTTCCTCAGATCAAGGTCAAGGGGTAACCATTACAACCTGGCACATCAATTTTAGGATGTCATACAAGGATTTTACAAACTTGCTTCTTTCTAACTCTACTCCCATTTTTCTTCTCTTCCCCAGACTTGACCTAGATTCCAATGATATTAATTCATTCTAGCTCAACAGATCAACAGATATCATACTTTTACACACGCCCACAGAACCTGTGCAGAAACTGTTTCCTCTGCCTGGAACATTGCTCACTCTGCTTCCACCTGGTAACTCTACCTTAAGCTTTCAAAACCAGTTCAGGTGTAAAACAATTCTAGTACCAGTTAAAACTTAGGATCACTCAACTAGGATTCTACTCCAAATTCTAGTAGTGGTGGTGGGAGGTGTCTTTGGGTATCCAATAATTTAACTAAATTCTGACACTATCTACCTGGAGACATCCTCAGATCCACAGGTTAAGGGCTTAATTCTAGAAGTTTATTCTGTACCCCCAACCCCCGCACTTCAGATGCCAAAGGAAATTACCAGCTATTGATCAGAGGTTCCCAGGACCCCCTCCTCTGGTTCAATTTATTTGCTAGAGCAGCTCAAAGAAACACTCCAAGAAACATTTTATTTACTAGATTACTAGTAGGAGATAACTTGGAAACAGCCAAATGAAAGAGATGCATGAGCAAGGTACATGGGAAGAAGCACAGAGCTTCCATGCTCACCAAATCTCCAGGAGTTCCCCAACTCAGAAGCTCCTCCAAATCCTTCCTTTGGGTTTATATAAAGACTTCATTACATAAACATGATCAACTACCTCATTGGACAATGGTGATTAAACTCAAGCTCCAGTCTTTTTCTTCTCCCCAGAAGTCATGGGGGTGGGGGACTAAAAGTTCCAACCCTCCAATCACATGGTTGGCTTGAGCGGCAACCAGCTTCTAAACTTAGAAGTTTTCCAAAACTACCTCATAATATATCAAAAGACCTTTCTGGCTCTCATCACAAGAAATGCTAAGGATTTTAGGAGTTCTGTGCCAGAAACAGGACAAAAAGCAAGCATATATTTCTTATTATAAATCACAGTATCACTAGGTGTTACCTTTACAGGAATCCATTGGAAACAGGAGGGATAAATCCTCCTCCTGGATTCCCATACAGAAATACAGCTCCTCTTATAGATGGCACAGGATTGCACTATACTTTAATGCTTTAACATCTTGTCTGTCTTCCTCACTGGACTGTGATTCTTTGAGGCCGGACCCTATCTTCTGTTTCTTATAACACAGTACTTAATGTAGTGCAGGCTTTCAGAAACTTTTTACTTAGGGACACTTGGGTGGTTCAGTTGAGCATCTGCGTTTAGTTCAGGTCATGATTCCAGGGTCTTGGGCTTGATTCCCCACCGGAGTGGGGAGGGGGTGGTCCTTGCTCAGCAGGGAGCCTGCTTCTCCCTCTGCCTGCCGTCTCCCCTGCTTATGCCATCTCTCTCTCTCTCTCTCTCTCTGATAAATAAATAAATAAATATTTTTTTAAAAAAGAGAATAATAAAGAGAACCGAAAACAGTATCTCTTTCAACACCTACATTTAAAGGTGTTGATTGAAAAGGATTCCTTAGTGAAGCAGAGAAGTTGTAAAGAAGGGAACTATGGGATATTATAGACTTAAAGTGCAGTAGTAGAACTGTCAAATACTACAGAAAGAAGCTAAAAGAAAGAAAAAGCGAGAGAGAAATACTAAAGAAGGCCCAAGGTGGGGACATTGAGCATATTTAATAGCTTCAGTTGGCTATAAAGGCCAAAGGTAACAGGTGTTAGGACCTCTTGTATCTTGGGACAGAAGGCCAAATTAGAAGAGGTTTAGAGAGGATACTTAAGGATAAGGATATGACAACCTTAAGAAGGATATAATGGAGGGGGAAAAAGGATATAATGGGATGCCTGGGTGGCTCAGTCGATTAAGCACCTGCCTTCCGCTCAGGTCATGATCCTAGGCTCCTGGTCATGATCCTTGCTCAGCAGGGAGCCTGCTACTCCCCTGCCTGCTGCTCTCCATGCTTATGTGCTCTCTCTCTCTCTTTCTCTGAAAAATAAATCTTTTTTTTTTTTAAGAAGGAGATAAGAAACTGAAATAGAGGCTAATAAACAAGATGAATGCAAAGTAGATGCAAGATGGTAATGAGAAGTGAAGTCCGGGCAGGATTTTCACATCCCCTCCTTTTCCCCACACCACATCACCTCTATCCCTGATTTACCTTTAGATAACAAGTATTCTAACAAGACTGAGCTTCAATCTATCTGGCATTATTTCTAGACACGTTCTAATCAATGGGGATTTCTATCCCAATAAATGCTTATTCATCATTACTATTCACTATGCTCAGATTCATTTGTTATAAAAAAATAAAAATTAAATAAATAGTAATAAAAATACAGTTTGCCACTGTAGCTATGCCTAATATACTGTGCTTGGGAAAACAGGAATATTTATAAAGAGTTAATTAAAAGATGAATTTATGTAAAACACTTCATTTGTTTATTCATATGTCAAAAAATATATACATAGGTACAAGAAAATATTATATAGATAAAATGAGATCATTTTCTGTAAAAGTGAGATCATTCTTAAACTCCCTGCAGGGGTTAAGAAGTGGAAAAACCACAACATAAAGAGAAATCCTCACAGGAAGTGATCCCTAATCAAGAAAATCAATTTTTCTAGACAAAGTATAAAGTTATTCTCTTTAATTATGAAGTTTCATATTTTGTGGAAAAGAATGCCTTATAGAGAAAGGCAGCTACATAAAAATTAAGAGTATATCATATAGAGAACAACATTACTGCAAATTCCAATAACCAGAGGTTTTTCATGCCTAATTATGGTATATTATTATTAAAATAATCTTAGCATAATTTTTAAAGCCTCCTTTTTGAAAAAACATAAGTCAGAGACCATTATTTGGTTTCTAATAAGCTTTACACATCAATACCTAAGATTCACATCAGTAACCTAAAGGTGAAAGCTTCCATATACCATCTCCAGTTTGTGAAGCTTTCTAAGCTCCCTTCATTTTTTGTAGAACAATTTGTTCTTCCTAAGTACAGGGTAGCTTGAATGACTTCGTTATCTGATATCTATGGTAATAAATGTTAAATAGCAAGTGCATTTAACACTTAGTATCTTTCAGAAAAGCTTACTACAAATACAAACTAACTAGCATCTTAGGATTCACTGTTTTAATAGCACACCAATAAAAAGCGACTGGTTTTAGTTAAAAATTAAAATAATAATAATAATTTCTCTGAAATTAGCAAATCAAACAAATACATTACAGAGCAATCCAGACCTGAAAGTGAAGATTTGAGATTACTTTGCATTTGTTTTATATCTATCTAAACCTCCCAGACTGCTAACTAAAGAGAATTCAGAAAATGGATTTTAAGACAATCTTCAATTTTTTTCTATGTCACACTAGACATTTTTAAAGTTGACTAAGAATTTAATCACTTCATTATTCCCTAAAATATATTTTCCAGTTCTAGTACCATTCTTGTGAGATTCTTTATCTTTTAATAAACTATTTTTTAGAGCAGTTTTAGGTTCACAGCAAAAGTAAGCAGAATCTTGTGAGATTTTCATGACCTGGATCTTCTCTTTCTAGCTCAGGAGAGCTTTAAAAGTGTGCTGTTCTGAAAGGAAATGAAAAAAGACTCATTTTGCCTTTTTTTTTTTTTATTCCCAGGTTTAGATCTTGCTTGAAATGGTCAATTTTCTCACTGTCAACACATTATATATACGAGACAGTTTCTTGGAATCAAAGAAACCAGAGAACCTTAGAGAGAATTATCATGAAGCTCCCTTCCACATTTTATCTTGCAGAGCTCAGGCAACAACGCATATAGAGCAATAACTCTCTTCCCTTAGAGAATTAGGCTGCTATTGAAGAGTGGTGATGCCAAATCCTCATGGAGTTTTACCGAAATAACTTGTATCATAGAGTCACTGAAAATAAAAATATGCTGACGTCTCCCCAATACAGGCCTGTTCATATAATTTAAGGATTGGAGAAAGGGGAATCAGCCTGTAAGACAAAAATGGAATGAAAGAGAAGTCTGAGGAAAGCATAGAGTTGGGACACGAATATGAAGGACAAAAAGAGTTTTGGTGAAGAAAAAGAGGTTTGGTCAAGACAGATTAAATCACCTAAAATTAAGCTTAAAGAGATTATTAGTATTGTCATTGACAACTTCTGCGTGGAATAGTGAAGAAAGACATGAGAAAGTTGAAAAATTAAGAGACTCTAAATGTGAAGGAGAACCGAATGTGCTTTTTTTCTGCTTCATCTAAATAAAGAACATTTTTTTTTTTTTTTAATTAACAAACCCTTAAGAACAAAGAACACTAGAGAGAAGATGGTTGAGAGTTGTCAACGAAGTTTTGGATGACAGAAAGCAGACGGGTGAGGGGTAACTGACAGAGTACAGAGAAAGCTGCGACCTAAGTGCCCATTGAGGAGAAAGGCCAGATGAAGCAGCTTTCTGGGCTGCAGAAATCTCCCTAAAAGGACCCAGAATTTGGAGCACAGAAACCACAGAGAGACAGGATGAATGGGGGCAGCCTCAGTTCAGACTCTATAAAAGACGTTAGGTTACCCAGATCCCCTCTCTCATCCTCCAGAGACAACTAATATCCAAACTAGGTGAGAGATGACTGGTTTATTCCCCAGGGGAAAAAAAAAAATCAACATATTCCAAGTCTCAGAAAAACTGGGAGGGGGCAAGATAAAGCCACGATGTATTTTTAGTCCACATCAATTAGAATGACTGAAATTTACAAGATTGACAACACAAAAAGTGATGGTGAGAAAACTGGAACTTTCATAAACTGATGGGAACATAAATGCCACAAATTTGGGAAACATTTTGACAGTTTCTTATAAGTTAAGCATACATAATCTAATGATCTAACAATCTACTCCTAAATATTTACCCCCCAAAAATAAAACATAAATCCACAAAAACACTTGTATAATACTTATAGCAGCATGGTTTATAATGGCTCAACCTGAAAACTTCCAAAAACACCCAAACTATCCAATGACAAGTGAATGGATAAACAAGTTATGATATAATAATATAATGGAATTGTACTCAGTAATAAAAGAGACCATACACAACACACAACAGCATAGATAAATCTCAAAACTGTTTTACTAAAAAAGATGGCAAACACAAAACAGTATATGTGATTTCATTTATATGATAAACATAAATATATGAAATCTTTTAAAATGCAGGACTAATCTACTAATACGGAAAGGAGATATCTGAGATTTCCTCTGGCTGGAGTTGAGATGGGTATTGACTAAAGATAGGCATGAGAGGATTATTGTGGTAAGTCTTGAATGTGGTGGTGTATACATATATGTGTGTGTGTGTGTGTGTGTGTATGTATATATGTGTGTGTATACATATAAATATTTGTATATATATATATGTGTGTGTGTGTTATATATGTTTTTCACCAAAACTAAGCTTTCCTTAAAATGAGTACATCTTTTTATGCAAAAATCATACTTTACGAATATTGATTTTTAAAAATAGATCGGTATCTGTATCTGTATCTATCTATCTATCTATCTATATATGCATATATAATTGGTCTTTGATGGAGGTGATGTAAATATACATGAAGACCAAAGGAAAGATACTACTGGGAAATATGTTGATCTGAACAAAAGGAGGGAAAATTGATCGAGCATGGCCTGAGTTGATGGGAAAGATTAAAGTCATAAGTCTACTTAGACTTAAACATAGGCCTAGCCCTATGCTGGTAGCCTTTTTAGTCACCATGTATCTTGCTGAAATCTGTTCTTGGCCCCTATATACATTATCTCAATTTATCATCATTATAATTTTATAACACAGGAAGTATGATTCCCATTTTACAGATAATAAACCTGGGATTCATTGAGATAAATAGTTTCTTCAAGATAACCCATCAAGGGGCGCCTGGGTGGCTAAGTGGGTTAAGGCCTCTGCCTTCGGCTCAGGTCATGATCCCAGGGTCCTGGGATCGAGCCCCACATCCGGCTCTCTGCTCATCGGGGAGCCTGTTTCCTTCCCTCTCTCTGCCTGCCTCTCTGCCTACTTGTGATCTCTGTCTGTCAAATAAATAAATAAAATCTTAAAAAAAAAAAAAAAGATAACCCATCAACTAAGTATGATTACTTCAATTACTTAAAGAATCATATTTTACTAGAAAACAAACATTTTATTTATTGCATTTCTCTTTCTTTATGTACACTCATTAATGACTCCCCACAGTCTCATTTCCAATCTGCTGTAAATCACACTCCCAATATAAACAGGAACTGGATTTAAAAGTCCAATCTAATTCTTGATGACAGAGTAAAACCGAGACCACATTTATTAATAAATATTAATTCACAATATTAATTGACAGCTTTTGACAATAACAAAGTAAAAGTAATTACTATGCATCCAGGTACCCAAGCTCTAAGTTTCAAGCAAAAATGTTTTGTTAATTAGTTTGATTGGAAAGATAATACAGAAAACTAAAAAGATTCAATTAGCAGAAATCTGGCATTTGCAAATAGTAACTGCAAAAGACAGTCTATTACTCTATTAAGTTTAGAATGACAAGTTCTCTAATTCCAGTATAGATAAACAAAGGAGACTGCATAGAGATGTAATTGACTATTACAATAGTATGACTATTGATTTAGACCCAAACAAAAAAAAAAAAAAAGAAAGATAGAATGAAATCATCAAAGATGAGTTTGTCCTCAAGACTTAAAACAATTAAAGCTGTGTATATTAAACACTGGACATGTGATCTGTACTGAGGGGGAAGAGAGCATGCCACCCCAGAGTGTGCCACTTTGATTATTTAACAAATTAAAAAAACAGTCAGAGTAAAGGCACTCTAACCCTCCTTTGCCTTACCCCCTGCAAGGTAGGAAATAAATCCCCCAAGTGAAAGACACCTTCCCTATACTAGGAGAGTAGAAGGCATTCTCATAACAAGAGACAGAGAATTTAGGGCTGAGAAGTCTCTATAAACAAACCTTGTTACTTCTTCACTAATGTACTATCCTAAGCCCAAACACTTATGTCTTGTCAGTTCCTCACAAATTCATTGTTTCCTTGTTGAAAAAGTTTAAAAAAAAAAAAAAAGGCAAAAAAAACCTGCCAGCTCTGGTCACGTCTTTGAGCTTTATATATCTAGGGCTCCTATACATACAAAATTAAACTTGTTTTTTCTCCTGTTAATCTTTCTTATGTAGTTTTATTATTAGGCCAGCCAAAGAACCTAGAAGAAGGAAGAGAAAGTTTTCCTCCCCTACAGTACCTTTCAATGAGTACCTCATAACAACCTTGATATTAAATGATGGCCACCCATAGTATTTTTTTTTAAAGATTTTATTCATTTATTTGACAGACAGGGATCACAAGTAGGCAGAGACACAGGCAGAGAGGAGGGAGCAGGCCCCCTGCTGAGCAGAGAGCCCAATGTGGGGCTTGATCCCAGGACCCTGAGATCATGACCTGAACCGAAGGCAGAGGATTAACCCACTGAGCCACCCAGGCGCCCCACCACCCTATAGTATTTTGCCATAAATTTGGTGGATATTTAGATAGCTACAACTCTCCCAGAGAAAGGTAGAAAAAGTAATGGAGATCATTAGAAAAGTATATAACTTTTATATAGCAATATAGGTTTATAAGAGCAGATACGAACTAAAAAGTAACAGGTTTAATACTCCCTGATGAAAACAAAAGGAGAGACAGTCTCCTCCCCCATTTTTCTTAAAACATTTAACTTAGAAAACCTGTCATTTCCTTGTCTTTTTGAAATATATATCAATGTCCTTAAAAGCTCAATAAGACTGTTGCCAGTATTACAAACCAAGAATGCTTTTCTCAAGGAGCTGGAAACTATCTCTTTGAAATATAAAAATCAAGAGAGATAGTCTTCCCCAGTTACTGTGCATGTAGAAGCCTAGCTCAGTGGGCACTGTGATCCAAGTTCCAAAACTTCCCTTTGTTGGAAAGTAGGAGAGATTTCTTTTTCATTGGAATAAAGGCCACTTAGCTACCACAGATGGTCACCCCAATTACAAGGTGAATCTAGGATGAACTATGTATGACAAATGGTACTGTCAAGTCCTTTCACTTGAAGACTAGGTATTGTTTATCTTGATAATACATATGCAATGGATTATTTGCTTGGCTATATAAAGAGGTGAAATTTCTGTCTATAACCTCTTTGCAGATCACACTTGCCACACATCACAGTCTGGTTTAATACCTCGTCCAAAATTAAATTGTTTTCTTTCTCTTCTACCTTTGTGGACAGTTTTTCTGGCAGAGGAAAAGGTTGTATTTTTAATTATATTTTCCCTACAGGTGTTCATAATTACTTTTATGTTTCTGACATCTGGATACCAATTTAAAAATATTTATTTCTGGATTCCTTGAATTTCCAGTTAACTAAAGCAAGTACTTCTAGCTAAATCCACTCTCTTAGAGAGAGGAAGAAAAGCTGGAATGGAAATCCAAAAAAGAAATGCTAAATGTCTGACATTTCTCTTCTTTTTTTTTTTTTTAAAGATTTTATTTATTTTATTTGACAGAGAGAGATCACAAGTAGGCAGAAAGGCAGGCAGAGAGAGAGGGAGGAGGAAGCAGGCTCCCCGCTGAAGCAGGCTCCCCGCTGAGCAGAGAGCCAGACGCGGGGCTCCATCCCAGGACCCTGAGATCATGACCTGAGCCAAAGGCAGAGGCTTTAACCCACAGAGCCACCCAGGCGCCCCCCTTTTTTTTTTTTTCATTTCTCTTCTACTGATAGCAACCTGATGATAGAGAATCCTGCACCTCATCTACCTGGCATTGATTTGAGTTACTTTTTAAATACCCGCCATGTTTCTGTTGCTGTTTATATCAGATATTTTACAATCATTCACTTCTTAATTTCTTTCTCAAGTGTCAATATAATAAAGAATGAATCTACACAGTCCATTGAAGAACAAAGCTATGTAAAACATTGCTAATAAGTCACTTGATGTCAACAATCCACTGCTTTCTAGCCTCTAACTCATTTGGTATGTAGATTGCATTCACTTTGTTGATGAATTAGCAGCTTTTACAAACGAATGGATAGGCAAGAAAAACTAAATAGGATAGTAGACTGTATACACACATGTGTGCACACAAAGCTAGCAAAGGCAGAGTATTTTGTGCAGTGAACAGAGGGTTTTTTGTAATTGAAAATAACAATAAATTATACACATTGTTGTAATACAGTACCTGTTATTGACTTGTCCATCCATTTAAATATGCAAACACTTTCTCAATGCTCTTTTTCCAAGACACACTACCATATTAGTTCAATTCAATTAAATAGCTGCTATCAGCAGCACCTTTCATAAATATATTTGGTTTCTCTAGCATACAGTGACATATATTGACATTACAAAAATTACCAGGGAACCACAAGCATATGAACCCGGAATTAATTGTGAACCTAAATCCTAGCTTTTAATCAGGCCCAGAAAATAAACCTTGACTTTGGATTTATACCAACAGCATCTCACAATAGGAAACAAGAAATGTGTACAAAACGTTTGGTCCATGAGTAATCATACCTGGATCATAGGAGTTGCCATTCTACCTGCACAGGAAGAATCTGACTTACTGAGCTGAGGTCACCAGCCTCTCTGGCAATATAAAATCAGTAATCTCGTGGGGAAGTTAGAACCAACTAACTCAACATTGTGCTTCCTGCAGAAAAGAGGCTGAGCTGAAACATGTGACAGCTATGTGTCAGCTTTTCACATTACTAAATTACACATTATTCCTCTCTCACACTCTGAAGGAAATGAGAGAAATGTGGCATTGTCAGACATTTGGGACCTAGCCATTCATTAGGTAGGAAGTGTTATATCAAATCAGAGATTGTTGCCAGCCTGAAATGACCTAGAGCCTGAGCAATCACAAAGGAGTGTGACAGCTATCACTTCTTTACCTGTTTAACCTGAAAGTCAGGTTTCATCATTGTGACTATAATCTGCACTCAGGAGTCTGTGTGTGTGTGTGTGTATTTTTATTCCCTATGTTTAAAAGTTCACTTCCAAGCAAAATTTACAAGAAAATTGTCCCATATCTCAGCAAGGAGAAATATTTATTGAAAAATGCTACGGACAGCAGAAAATTGTCTTTGGCAGAGAAACAACTCTTGCTTTTTTTTCACGATTCACTAATAATTTACTTGGATTTCCAGGAACAAATAGGTGAATGCCCTCTACCAAGAGAAAGCAATAGAAGGTGTTGGCACAGCTACATGCCAAAGAGTCATGGAATGCACAAGGATAAATGACTCCTCAAAGTGCACTTTGTAAAATTAAAGTATGGTTTACTGGATATTTTATATTATGCTCTCTGCTAATGTATCTCAAAAAATAAGGACTGAATTTTTATTTATATTTAAACATGAGCAATTCATATTAAAACTGAATCTTCTTTTAGTGCACAAATAGCTAACATACTGTTGGGACAGATAAAACAATCAATCTAACTTACTCACTGCATTTTCTCCTTCACTAATTTGCTTTGAAGGAGTCCACCTTTGTTTCACCCTCGGAATGAATCAGAAACAGGATTTCTAGTGACCTTTTCATATGTCAAGAACTGCAGACTAAGAATGGAAGATCCATTTTAGTCAACAACCTTTTGCTATTTTTTAATAAGCTTTTTTTTTTAGAGCAGTTTTATGTTCACAGCAATATGGAGCAGAAAATACACATAGTTCCCATGAACGTCTCCTCTACATACCTGCACAGCTTTTCCTCTTATTTGCACCCTCACCAGAGTAAGGCATTTATTACAATTGATGGATCTATATTAACATATCATAATCACCCAGTGTCTACAGTCTACATTACCGTTGACTTCCAGTGTTGTGCATTCTATGGGTCTGGACAACTTTACATCTCACTATTTTTAAAGAGAGAAGTTGGGATTGTAGCGAAAAAAAATAGTGCTGTGGTCGTCTCAGTGCCTCCTTCTGACGCTAGCTTCCTCGGTGATTCATTTGGAGACCACAAAAACCTCTCTGCATAGAACTGAGCAGAGTCTTGCCAAGGAGACAAGAATCCCAGAGGGCATTCCCCAGAGATGGGGAATTGTATCTTATGCAGATTTTTTTTTCAACCAATACTTATTGAAAATCTATTACGGGGTGCTGGGGTGGCTCAATGGGTTAGGCCTTTGCCTTCGGCTTGGGTCATGATCTCAGGGTCCTGGGATCAAGCCCCGAGTTAGGCTCTCTGCTAGACGGGGAGCCTGCTTCCTCCTCTCTCTCTCTCTCTCTCTGCCTGCCTCTCTGACTACTTGTGATCTCTGTCAAATAAATAAATGATAATCATTTAAAAAAAAAAAGAAAGAAAGAAAATCTATTACATACAAACATGCTCACAGTCATCTGTGGGTGACTGGGACACAAAGATAAGGAAAACAATTACTATAATATGATGTGATAAGTATTTTGATAGATGTAAGCATTGGAGCACATAAAGTTGTCCCTTCCACTCAGAAACCACCTGATTTCTAGTCACTAGTCTAGACTGTAACCACTGTTTTGAGCCAAACAAGTACTTGGAATGCAGCAGATTTACTTCTTTTAGTTTCCATAACCTCACTTTAAAAATTTTAAGAATGTGATTTCATAAAAGGCTGTATTCATCTTCTTCCTGAAAGTCACTGTCTACATGTATATGTAGTCACATCCTAGTCACTACACAAATATTATCAGAAATGTAATGCTAAAAATGCCATCTTGATGTTGCATATTTTCTTCTGTTTAAACTTTCCATTTCAGTTTTTTCCCCCCCAACTTCAACCCAGGACTAATTCAAGCTGTGATCGCCTAGGTTCTTACATCAGCAACATCTGTCACCAAAAATAAATATTCTGCAATCAAAACTTAACTGGCCTAGCAATTTTGTTAGTGATGCATGAGGCAGAACAGAATTCAGCTTCATTCTTCCTCTGCTAAATTGGCTTTGCAGCACTGAGAATAGGAAAGATTTATGTGTTAGTAAATTAAGCAGAGAGGGCCCAGAGAAAACAAAGGCTACAAATACATGCAAGCCCCCAGTATTCTCTAATATTTGGTTTTATTCCTGTACAATGTAATATATTTTAACAAGTTGAAAAACATAGAGAAGAGACAATGCTTCTAGTTAAAATGAAATTTAAATTTCAGAAGTAAACTGTTTTAACAGCTGAACAATGCAATTTCTGCTCTTATTAAATCAAGAAAGAATTGCTGTATTATTAAACATTTGTAAACAGTAGTAATTATGAAATCCTTAGCACGATTTCCGCTTCTTAATAAATTGTGCTTACTGCTCCTATTTTAGCATTTCAGTTTACAAAGCAATCTTATACAGATTACTTCATTTAATCTTTAAAACAACACTTTTCAGACAGTAGTTCAAGGAATTATCATTTTTATTAAAGAAGTGGAGAAACTGTAGCCTAGAAGTTAGTGCCAAGATAACAAGCCTAAGGACTGCAATGAGAATCCGGGGGGAAATTAACTATTATTCCTCATTATTCTTAACCACATACAGCAAATTTTCATTATTCATGGAAATTACGGTCTATACAATTGCCATGAATTCTGAATTCATGAACTCTGAACCATTACTTTTAGGAGAAATACACAGTTAGGTTCCTATGCGCCTCTGCTCACAACATTTTCATCAAGCAAACAATATATGATGTTGTTTCACATGTTTCTGTTTAAAACACTTATTTAATGTATATTATCGAGTAACACTGAGCTCATGGCCAGCAGCACTACAACTCATGCCTGAATGAAACCTAGGTAATGTAGTCACATTCCCCATGTGGCACATCACAGCTTTCTTGCACTTAGAGACACGAGAGATCACTTCAGAACTACGCTTGGGGGCTATTTTATACAGTAGAATCAAAGAAAAGTACAAAAATGCAAAAAATATGGTACTAAAAATATCACAAAAGAACAACTTGTTTATAATAAAAGAGCAGGAATGAGGAGGCAGAGGGTCAGTTTGTTCAGCCTCAGCCGGCAACATGTGCAGAGGATGACTCAAAATATTCGCCACTCGGCATTTCTGTACATTCTCTGCAAATGACCAAAGAAGTGCCTCATGTATTTCAATTTGGGGTTATAAATAAAGTTTAGTAGGTAGGCAAATTTTCAAATATAAAATCCATAGGTTATGAGGCTCACCTATATATTACCATTTCATATCTTCTAAAGATGTTTATGTATCCATGTTAAACAATAAATTTAGAAAGAGGAAAGAAAAGGGTGAAAATACAATTTGTTGTGTATGTTCCACATGTGAACAGAATGTTCCAGCAATCATTTGAAGTATACATGAGGGACCAGGACTGCCCATGAAGGTGTTGTATGTCTTTAACCCTTCTCTTGACCTTTGACAGTTTTTACTGAGGGGAAACCTGGAAATAAAAGATGTATGGATGGGTGAAGGGGGAAGAAGGGTTTGGATTTAGGTTTACCCAATTGTACTCTCACTAAACTGCTTAGGAAAACAATGATTATGTATCAGTCTAGGTTCTCAAGAGAAACAGAGCCAATAGGAGAAAAACATACATATATTAAATTATATATTATATATTTTAAAATATATAAAATATTATATTGTTATGTATTACATACATATATACATGATATATTTTATGTATTTTAAATATATAACATCTTAATAATATACATATTATTAAAAAGAGTTGGCTCATGTGGTTATGGAGACTGAGAAGTCCCAGGAATTGCAGTTGGAAAACTGAAAACTCAAAAAACCAGTGATACAGTTCCAGTCTGAATCTGAAGGCCTAAGAACCAGGAGAGGGAATGGCGCAATTTCCAGTATGAGCCTAAATCCAAAGGCAGGTGAAGACTGGACAGTGCCCACTGAAAGATGGCCAGAGAAAGTAAATTCACTCTAACTCAGCCTTCTTGTTCTATTCAGGAGTGGGCAATCTGCTTTATCCCGTCTACCAATCCAAATGTTACTCTCATCCAGAATCCTCCACACAGACACACCCAGAAAAATGTTTTACCAAGTATCTAGGCACCTTGTGGCTCAGTCAAGCTGATACATAAAATTAACCATTCTCTTATTAGGAAGATGTGAAGAATATTTAAATATGAGTCTATGGAGAATAGTAAACAGGAAATAGCAGGAAGGAAGGAATCGACATTTAACATCCAACATTAACCAGTTCGGGACCTTTAGTTTGAATATAGTAAATAATGATTTGCAATATACTACATACCCATATTCCACTTTCATTGGACAAATATATATGTATATATATTTGTAACTACACTGCTCTTTCTGTACATTGTAATGATTTTGTTTTTTTAAAATAGAGAAATCTTCTCGTCATCACCATTTATTACTTTGAGTTTTAATCTATGAGATGAGTAATAAAAGAAATACAATCTGCAAACCTAATATGTTCAAGGCCCCAAAACTGAATCAAAGATAAAAGTTAAATATATTTTAGCAGGTTATCTTTAATGAAAGAATAATCTTTTTGAGTTTACCCTATTTCTTTCATCTGACCAACTGCCTAAATAATTTACATAATTAAATCCTTATTAACTAAGCAAAATATACACCAACAACAGCTCATTTTTTACAGGGGTCGTGATTAGTGTTAAGGTTAGTCAGTTACCATGAAGGGCTGAATTGTCAGCCACCAGCTTCTCGGTCTTCTGTTGAACTAGAGATAGGACCTTTGAGACTGAGCTGATTATTACTCTGGATTTTGAAGACACGGGACCTACATATGGCACATAACTTGGTATTTGCTAAATGTTCTTTGAAACTAAATTAATTAAGAGGTAGGAACCATAAGAAAAGTCTAACTTCCTACTCCACTGAAGTAATTTCCACTTTAGGAACAATGATGACCTAGTCAGTAATCCTGTAATAAAAAATACACTTCCTAGAAATTTGAAAAGACATGTAAGTAACAAGGAACAAAGAAGAAACCTGTCACTTTCAGTGAAACTGTTACATGAGAAGATAGAATTACACTATCCATGAAGAGAAAGACCTCCAAGGTGAGAAATTTCCTTTGCTCCCCATGTCCTCAAGGACCCTCAAGGAAGCTACAGGTAAGTGAAATATCTAAGCAGCACCTATTATGTCAAGAACATGAAGAAATCAGCCAGGAAGTCACCTGTGATAAAATCACAAGAGATACAGCCTACACGGACATTTAACTAAAAAAAAATATATGATTCTTTTATAAAATTACTAGAATGGTCAAAAGTCAGCCAACATGACTTGGGATAATCGAGAGACGAGTCACTGAGACTAGTGTTGTGATCAAGATTTTGGTAACATGTCTTATTTAAATACCTCTATTTCATGTATTTTTAAAAGTAATTACCCCATCTCAGGTTTGTAACTTTTGTAATAAGTATTATAAAGAAAAGAATTAAAAATTTGATTTGTATTTTATTATGCTAATATTTTAGGTAAGAAATATGAGTTAAATAGAAAAGATGCATCTATCCTTTTAAGGGCCCCCCAAAATCAAATTAAACAGGCTTTTCTAGTTAGGTACATACATGAGATTACCCAGGACACAACAGTAAACAGCTCAGTATTGATAGAAGATTTTAAATGAACGCTTTTATCCCAGTACAAGTGCAAGGAACAGAAAGCAGATCAATGTTTGACCCTCATGACTTTTTTGTTATGAAAACATCAGTAAGTTAGTATTTTTGTTTCTGAAACAATGTAAGTAGAAATCCTTTCAGAACCTTTGATAATTTTTCCATTACCAAAAGTTATAATTTTTTTGTATAATCATTTGATGAGTTCTTCAAAACTTATGTTTTAGAATATCAAGAAAGCAAGGTTCTTAAGATTTTCTTAGCAATAACAGAAGAGAGCATTACAAATAGAAAAGCCATTGGAATTACAACTTAAAGTTTAAAACTGAAAGAAGATTCATTTTTTTGAAAGCTAATATAAAATTAGGTTAATACGAGACTGAAGAGCAGTTTTTTAAAAGAAATAAAAATATGTAAATGAGATTTGTCTAAATGACAAAGTGAAAACTATATGTAAAGTAAGCAAAATGAAATCGAAGTACACAAGTTCCCAGGATAGAAAACTCATTATTGAAAACTTGACTGTCAACTACTAAAGCATTTTGCAGATGACAGAGGTAGATAGGTTTCACCTATTGGTAGAGATACTATAATGACTATAAGAGAAGAGAAGCACTTTTTCCATTAGTTCTAAATAGCAAAAGAAAGTCCAATAGAGATCCCTACCCAGTGGAAACTAATGCAAAAGAATATTCAAAGACCTTCTCTACTATTAACTCAGAGTGCTTTCTGCCAGCAAAATGAACTATCCACCTTTTCAGTAAACTTTTGAGATTCTACACAATCATCTCATTCTCTCCTTACTTTTGTGTCTGCATTCTCTTTACCTCTTTTTAATATTATCTACTCCCCAAAACAATTTTAAAATGTATTTTCAATTTTACATGACTTTATTGTCCATTTAAAATGCACTGACTAGTTTCAGCCCTTTAATGACAACTACAGTCTGTGCCTCTTTCACTTGACTTTCTTCAGTAATCATGGACATTATGGGGGAGTTGGAAAATCACATTGCTCAATTGACCTTGCATCCAACCTTCTCTGTAAGTCACTAATGAAGACTAATATTAATTAACAGTCAGGAATAATTTTCCCCAGAAAAGGCACAATATGATAAAGCTACTGCAAATCTAAAAACTCTTAAAAATATGCTTTAAGTAGAATTTTTGGAGAATTTTCTAAAATTAAAAGGTACTCTTAAAGGCTTTTCCACTGCCCTACTGCATAATTTAAAGACTGACATACTAATATCTCCATTTCCTCCTACGTGAAAGGGGGAACACTTTTGATGTTCTATTACATGACATGATTGGCTTACAAAATTTATTTAAGTAAAAGTATACATATATAATAAGATTGAGTGAAAGCATTTAGATATTTAAGACATCTCTGTTAAGTTATAGAGTCCTAAAATCCAGAGTTCTGAACTATGAGTTTTAAACCTCTGACCTCACTCTGCAAAAAAAAAAAAAAAAACAAAAGAAAAAGTCAACTGTAAGCTACTTGGAAAACACACACAGACACACACACATCCCTAATACTCTAATGACTGGGAAAAATCAGCATGACTACTTTTTTTTTTTAATATAATTTTTTATTTTTTATAAACTTATATTTTTATCCCCAGGGGTACAGGTCTGTAAATCACCAGGTTTACACACTTCACAGCACTCACCAAAGCACATACCCTCCCCAATGTCCATAATACCACCCCCTTCTCCCAAACCCCCTCCCCCCAGCAACCCTCAGTTTGTTTTGTGAGATAAAGAGTCACTTATGGTTTGTCTCCCTCCCAATCCCATCTTCTTTCATTTATTCTTCTCGTACCCACTTAAGCCCCCATGTTGCAACACCACTTCCTCATATCAGGGAGATCATATGATAGTTGTCTTTCTCCGCCTGACTTATTTCGCTAAGCATGATATGCTCTAGTTCCATCCATGTTGTCGCAAATGGCAAGATTTCACTTCTTTTGATGGCTGCATAGTATTCCATTGTGTATATATACCACTTCTTCTTGATCCATTCATCTGTTGATGGACATCTAAGTTCTTTCCATAGTTTGGCTATTGTGGACATTGCTGCTATAAACATTCGGGTGCACGTGCCCCTTTGGATCACTACGTTTGTATCTTTAGGGTAAATACCCAATAGTGCAATTGCTGGGTCATAGGGCAGTTCTATTTTCAACATTTTGAGGAACCTCCATGCTGTTTTCCAGAGAGGTTGCACCAGCTTGCATTCCCACCAACAGTGTAGGAGGGTTCCCCTTTCTCCGCATCCTCGCCAGCATCTGTCATTTCCTGACTTGTTGATTTTAGGCATTCTGACTGGTGTGAGGTGATATATTATTGTGGTTTTGATTTGTATTTCCCTGATGCCGAGTGATATGGAGCACTTTTTCATGTGTCTGTTGGCCATCTGGATGTCTTCTGTGCAGAAATGTCTGCTCATGTCCTCTGCCCATTTCTTGATTGGATTATTTGTTCTTTGGGTGTAGAGTTTGCAAGAAATCCAGCCGAGACCAAGTTCACCTACCAAAGAGTGCGGTTTCAATACCAAGGAGAGCAGCAGAATTCTAGAGGAGGAGAAAGCAAAGCACAGAACTCATGGCTTTTTCCCTGTGATTTTTTTTAGTCTTGCGGTAAATTTTTTTCTTTTTCATTTTTTGTTTTTTTTTCTCGCCTTCGGGTAAAAAATTTTTTTTTAACTGTTACCTTTTTCTTTTTTAACGATTTTTTACTAGTTTATCTAATATATATATTTTTTCTTTTTTATATTTTTCTTAGGTGTTTTCCTTTTTTTTTAATTCTTTACATTCTTTTTTTTCTTTCTTTTCCTTTTTTTTTTTTTCCTTTCTTCCTTTTTGAACCTCTTTTTATCCCATTTCTCCCCCGTCACGATTTGGGATCTCTTCTAATTTGGTTAAAGCATACTTTCCTGGGGTTGTTGCCACCCTTTTAGTATTTTACTTGACCCTTCATATACTCTTCTTAGGACAAAATGACAAGACGGAAAAATTCAACACAAAAAAAAAGAACAAGAGGCAGTACCGAAGGCTAGGGACCTAATCAATACAGACATTGGTAATATGTCAGATCTAGAGTTCAGAATGACAATTCTCAAGGTTCTAGCCGGGCTCGAAAAAGGCATGGAAGATATTAGAGAAACCCTCTCGAGAGATATAAAAGCCCTTTCTGGAGAAATAAAAGAACTAAAATCTAACCAAGTTGAAATCAAAAAAGCTATTAATGAGGTGCAATCATAAATGGAGGCTCTCACTGCTAGGATAAATGAGGCAGAAGAAAGAATTAGTGATATAGAAGACCAAATGACAGAGAATAAAGAAGCTGAGCAAAAGAGGGACAAACAGCTACTGGACCACGAGGGGAGAATTCGAGAGATAAGTGACACCATAAGACGAAACAACATTAGAATAATTGGGATTCCAGAAGAAGAAGAAAGAGAGAGGGGAGCAGAAGGTATACTAGAGAGAATTATTGGGGAGAATTTCCCCAATATGGCAAAGGGAACGAGCATCAAAATTCAGGAGGTTCAGAGAACGTCCCTCAAAATCAATAAGAATAGGCCCACACCCCATCACCTAATAGTAAAATTTACAAGTCTCAGTGACAAAGAGAAAATCCTGAAAGCAGCCCGGGAAAAGAAGTCTGTAACATACAATGGTAAAAATATTAGATTGGCAGCTGACTTATACACAGAGACCTGGCAGGCCAGAAAGAGCTGGCATGATATTTTCAGAGCACTAAATGAGAAAAACATGCAGCCCAGAATACTATATCCAGCTAGGCTATCATTGAAAATAGAAGGAGAGATTAAAAGCTTCCAGGACAAACAACAACTGAAAGAATTTGCAAACACCAAACCAGCTCTACAGGAAATCTTGAAAGGGGTCCTCTAAGCAAAGAGAGAGCCTACAAGTGGTAGATCAGAAAGGAACAGAGACCATATACAGTAACAGTCACCTTACAGGCAAAACAATGGCACTAAATTCATATCTCTCAATAGTTACCCTGAATGTTAATGGGCTAAATGCCCCTGTCAAAAGACACATGGTATCAGAATGGATAAAAAAACAAAACCCATCTATATGTTGCCTCCAAGAAACTCATTTTAAGCCCGAAGACACCTCCAGATTTAAAGTGAGGGGGTGGAAAAGAATTTACCATGCTAATGGACATCAGAAGAAAGCAGGAGTGGCAATCCTTATATCAGATCAATTAGATTTTAAACCAAAGACTATAATAAGAGATGAGGAAGGACACTATATCATACTCAAAGGGTCTGTCCAACAAGAAGATTTAACAATTTTAAATATCTATGACCCCAACGTGGGAGCAGCCAACTATATAAACCAATTAATAACAAAATCAAAGAAACACATCAACCATAATACAATAATAGTAGGGGACTTTAACACTCCCCTCACTGAAATGGACAGATCATCCAAGCAAAAGATCAGCAAGGAAATAAAGGCCTTAAATGACACACTGGACCAGATGGACATCACAGATATATTCAGAACATTTCATCCCAAAGCAACAGAATACACATTCTTCTCTAGTGCACATGGAACATTCTCCAAAATAGATCACATCCTCGGTCCTAAATCAGGACTCAACCGGTATCAAAAGATTGGGATCATTCCCTGCATATTTTCAGACCACAATGCTCTAAAGCTAGAACTCAACCACAAAAGGAAGTTTGAAAAGAACCAAAATACATGGAGACTAAACAGCATCCTTCTAAAGAATGAATGGGTCAACCGGGAAATTAAAGAAGAATTGAAAAAAATCATGGAAACAAATGATAATGAAAATACAACGGTTCAAAATCTGTGGGACACAACAAAGGCAGTCCTGAGAGGAAAATATATAGCGGTACAAGCCTTTCTCAAGAAACAAGAAAGGTCTCAGTTACACAATCTAACCCTACACCTAAAGATGCTGGAGAAAGAACAAGAAAGAAACCCTAAGCCTAGCAGGAGAAGAGAAATCATAAAGATCAGAGCAGAAATTAATGAAATAGAAACCAAAAAAACAATAGAACAAATCAACGAAAGTAGGAGCTGGTTCTTTGAAAGAATTAATAAAATTGATAAACCCCTGGCCCGACTTATCAAAAAGAAAAGAGAAAGGACACAAATAAATAAAATCATGAATGAAAGAGGAGAGATAACAACTAACACCAAAGAAATACAAACTATTATAAGAACATACTATGAGCAACTCTACGGCAATAAATTTGACAATCTGGAAGAAATGGATGCATTCCTAGAAACATATAAACTACCACAACTGAACCAGGAAGAAATAGAAAGCCTGAACAGACCCATAACCAGTAAGGAGATTGAAACAGTCATTAAAAATCTCCAAACAAACAAAAGCCCAGGGCCAGACGGCTTCCCGGGGGAATTCTACCAAACATTTAAAGAAGAACTAATTCCTATTCTCCTAAAACTGTTCCAAAAAATAGAAATGGAAGGAAAACTTCCAAACTCATTTTATGAGGCCAGCATCACCTTGATCCCAACACCAGACAAGGATCCCACCAAAAAAGAGAGCTATAGACCAATATCCTTGATGAACACAGATGCGAAAATACTCAACAAAATACTAGCCAATAGGATTCAACAGTACAATAAAAAGATTATTCACCACGACCAAGTGGGATTTATTCCAGGGCTGCAAGGTTGGTTCAACATCCGCAAATCAGTCAATGTGATACAACACATCAATAAAAGTAAGAACAAGAACCATATGATACTCTCAATAGATGCTGAAAAAGCATTTGACAAAGTACAGCATCCCTTCCTGATCAAAACTCTTCAATGTGTAGGGATAGAGGGCACATACCTCAATAACATCAAAGCCATCTATGAAAAACCCACCGCAAATATCATTCTCAATGGAGAAAAACTGAAAGCTTTTCCGCTAAGGTCAGGAACACGGCAGGGATGTCCATTATCACCACTGCTATTCAACATAGTACTAGAGGTCCTAGCCTCAGCAATCAGACAACAAAAGGAAATTAAAGGCATCCAAATCGGCAAAGAAGAAGTCAAATTATCACTCTTCGCAGATGATATGATACTATATGTGGAAAACCCAAAAGACTCCACTCCAAAACTGCTAGAACTTATACAGGAATTCAGTAAAGTGTCAGGTTATAAAATCAATGCACAGAAATCAGTTGCATTTCTCTACACCAACAGCAAGACAGAAGAAAGGGAAATTAAGGAGTCAATCCCATTTACAATCGCACCCAAATCTATAAGATACCTAGGAATAAACCTAACCAAAGAGACACAGAATCTATACTCAGAAAACTATAAAGTACTCATGAAAGAAATTGAGGAAGACACAAAGAAATGGAAAAATGTTCCATGCTCCTGGATTGGAAGAATAAATATTGTGACAATGTCTATGCTACCTAAAGCAATCTACACATTTAATGCAATTCCTATCAAAGTACCATCCATCTTTTTCAAAGAAATGGAACAAATAATTCTAAAATTTATATGGAACCAGAAAAGACCTCGAATAGCTAAAGGGATATTGAAAAAGAAAGCCAACGTTGGTGGCATCACAATCCCGGACTTCAAGCTCTATTTCAAAGCTGTCATCATCAAGACAGAATGGTATTGGCACAAAAACAGACCCATAGATCAATGGAACAGAATAGAGAGCCCAGAAATAGACTCTCAACTCTATGGTCAACTAATCTTCGACAAAGTAGGAAAGAATGTCCAATGGAAAAAAGACAGCCTCTTCAATAAATGGTGCTGGGAAAATTGGACAGCCACATGCAGAAAAATGAAATTGGACCATTTCCTTACACCACACACGAAAATAGACTCAAAATGGATGAAGGACCTCAATGTGAGAAAGGAATCCATCAAAATCCTTGAGGAGAACACAGGCAGCAACCTCTTCGACCTCAGCCGCAGCAACATCTTCCTAGGAACAACGCAAAAGGCAAGGGAAGCAAGGGCAAAAATGAACTATTGGGATTTCATCAAGATCAAAAGCTTTTGCACAGCAAAGGAAACAGTTAACAAAATCAAAAGACAACTGACAGAATGGGAGAAGATATTTGCAAACGACATATCAGATAAAGGACTAGTGTCCAGCATGACTTCTTAAATAAAGATACATTTACCTCTTATTTGTCCCAGGTTTAAATGAGAGAAATCTATAAAGCATGGAAAATAGAGTCTAGAACATGGCAAATACACAGTATCTCCCTCAGTATCTTCTTCCCTGTTTCCCTCTTCCTTTTTCACTCTCTCCTCCTGATCCTGTTCCCTAAATGTTTATGTGCATACAATATCTTTTTCAAAACTAGAACCATACTCACTTCTACAAAGCCTTCCCTTGATCTCCAAGCCACTCTGTTTGACTCAGTGTGTCAAGCATTCATGTGATTTTTACCAGACCATACAATTTGTACCAGTGCAATCTTCTTATACCTATGTGTCTTAATTCCAAGTGAATTTATAAATCCTTTAAAGGCAGAAACTATAGATTTACTGCCTTCTCTAACATCTCTTTTTAAGTTGTTGTGTACACACAAAAACACAAACATACACACGCAATGCCAATGAATAGCATTCTATGTATTCTACCTCTATAACAAAGGACAGGACCAGTAGATTTAAAAAAAAGAAAATGACAGATACTATGTATTTTTTACTAGTAAATTTTAATGGTTCTGTTACATACAATACATATACAAACTGGAAAAATTACCCCCTGAAGATCAAACAAGGGTAAATTGTTTTGAGTTATAATGAAAAGAGTTTTGTCAGTTTTCTGAAAGTAGTCTTTTTTTTTTTTTTTTTTTTTTTTTTGAGAGAGAGAAAGAGAGAGAGAGAGGGAGTGCATGAGCAGTCAGGTAAAGGTGGATAAAGGCAGAGGGAGATGAAGAGAGAGAATTCCAAGCAGGCTCCACACCCAACACAGACGCCAATGTGGGGCTGAACTTCTCGACCCCAAGATCATGACCTGAGCTGAAATCAAGCATGCACCACTCAACCAACTGAGCCTCCCAGGTGCCCCAGTAAAGTCATTCTTATGTGTTCTTAAATCATGCATCATGTGTCTGGTGATTTTCTTTATCACTGTGGTCAATTGATATGTTATAGAAATCAAAATTAACATGAGCTTAAAAAGTTCATGCAAAAATATTGATATATTTTTACCAATATCTTGAATGGGAACACCAATATTTTTCTTTTTTGTTTGTTTTGTTTTGTTTATTTATTTGAGAGAGAGCGCATGTGAGCACAAGTGGGGGAAAGTCAGAGGGAGAGGGAGCAGGGAGACCAATGTGGGGCTCGATCCCAGGACCCCGGGATCATGACCTAAGATGAAGGCAAACACTTAATGGACTGAGCCACCCAGGTGTCCTGGAAACACTAATATTTAGGGAGAACCTCCCCTTTGTTATCTTTATTGATAATAGATTCTCATATGACTAGTTTCTAAGTCAGAAAAAGTAAATGAGCCTACAAGTTCTATCACAATTTTAAGATTCTATGAGATTTTGTTTCTGGGCATATAATTTGATCCCCACCTCAAAATCAAATAGCATGGAGAACACTAATATGAAGTAATTTTCCACATATGCAAAAACACAGGGGTGGATCAAGAAACAACATCTTTTGAAAAATTTTTTGAAAGATCTTTTTTAAAACTTTTAATGGGTCATGTTGTTTTTAAACAAAATGTCAGTATGTGATTATAACGTTCTCAAAGCAGTGTTTTAATCAAATACAGAAATAAATCATGCAGGACTTTAGGGGAAAATGTTATTTCTATCCAGTGCAACTAGAAAATATGTACTTTCCAGCAGAGAAAACAAATACTGAAAGCTTGAGGTAGAAACCAAATCTCTAATGATGCAGTATATGGTGACTAACATGACACAGTTAAAAAACAAAAATCAAACAAACAAAAAAACTAGGTGATAAAAACCAAAAAGAAAAGAAAAGAAAAGAAAAGAAAAGAAAAGAAAAGAAAAGAAACCAAATCTCAATGTATCCAAAGAAAATAAGCAAAATTAACATTTCCCCTCTGCAATCCCGCTTGACAGAGAGTACTTCACTCTCATTCACAGAAAATCACTTCAAGATCCAGGAAGAATTATAGTATGTCTTTAGATGAATTATCATACATCCATTAAAACAATCATCATAATGCCTATTAAAATATAGGAAATTATTAACATATAAACATATAAATTAGATAATAAAACATAAATATATAAACTTATACCTCTTTGTATTCTTTAAACAATTTAACATACAAAAAGAACAATTAAGATAAAAATGTAGTTAGAATGACATGCCTATGCCTTAAATTTTTATTTAAACTTCCTTCTTTTTTTTTTTTTTAGATTATTTATTTATTTATTTGACAGAGAGAGATCACAAGTAGGCAGAGAGGCAGGCAGAGAGAGAGAGGAGGAAGCAGGCTCCCTGCTGAGCAGAGAGCCTGAGCAGAGAGCCCGATGTGGGACTCGATCCCTGAGATCATGACCTGAGCCGAAGGCAGCGGCTTAACTCACTGAGCCACCCAGGTGCCCCTAAACTTCCTTCTTCTTTAAAGATGGGTAAGTTGTGGCACCTGGGTGGCTCAGTCATTAAGCATCTGACTTTGGCTCCTGTCATGATCTTCGGGTCCTAGGATTAGCAGGAGGCCTGCTTCTTCCCTCTCCCACTCCCCCAGTTTGTATTCCCTCTCTCACTGTGTCTCTCTCTGTCAAATAAATGAATAAAGATCTTTAAAAAAAAAAACAAGATGGATAATGTTTAATAATTAAAAGTAATGTTTAATAATTATTTTCTAGAAATGTGTTCTTTTTCAAGTCTGCCTTAACTAGAATTTTCTTCTGCTTTTCAGAAAATCAAGACAGTACAATCTTCAGACTTTTGACATATCTTCTGTTTCATGACTAATGAAAGATTACAGCTTTTTAATCACACCAAAATCACCTTTAACCCTAATGCAGTAAATTTCTTTTAGTTTCTTGTTTATAGATTTCCCAAAAATCCTTGCTGTTGTTGAACACATTAGTCCTATTAAAAAATCTTTCTTCCCTTGGGATCTTGTCTTCTCCCTTGGTTCTTTACACCATTCCTTCTCTGCTTACTTACACCCTTAAACCAAAACCTGCTCCACAAATGCAAACAGTCTTCACAGATTGGCCTTCTTCCCTCAGTTATTTTTTTCTTCACTTCACTTTTTACTCTAGCTCTACCTGTCACATTTACTGTGAGAATTTACAGATTTGCATTTCCAACCACAGTCTTGCTTTTAGCTTCCAATGCTGAAATTCTAATTTTCTGCCAGATTGTCCTATTTTATTATTCACCAGCAGTCCAAATTAGTGTTGTCAGAATTAGTTTTATTACATTTCCTTCAAAACAACTTGCTTAAACCAAATAACATGTTCCTATTACTTAAACTATTATTCTACCTGTTTAACAAATCTGAAATGTGGGAACCGTCTTTTCCAACTATTTCCTTTATGCCCCAAATCCAGTTGGCCAAGTATCACAACCTTTATATCATTCCCAACCTAGCCATTTCCACCTCCACAATTATAATAAAAGTCTTTATCATCTTCTCTCTGTACCAGCAGTTTTCAGAGTAGTCTGAATATACTCAAAAGGGTAAGATGATAATACACTATGGCATTTGTATTTCTATTTTGGTTAAGTATTTTATAATGTCTATAAGATATTAATATGTATATAATTTTTAAACAAACATATAGAATAGGATGTGTTACAATTTTTTAATGAATGAGATATATTATCAAAAATAATTTGGATACACACCTGAAACTAATATAACACTGCATGATAACTACAGTGGAATTAAAAACAATAAAAAAAAGTTTGGACATTTCTGTAATAGTATTTCAAAAGCCCCAGCATTTATCTTCCACTTCATGTGCACATAACTGCCAGATAAATACTTCCTAGGCATAACAATGTTTGCCTCACTATCTGTTAAAAGTTTTTCAGTGGCTTTCTATTGCCTCCTAATGAAACCCAATCTCAGCTTCCTGATAATTAGGGCCCAGCACATGCTGATTAAGCCCCTTCCCCAAGTAAACACACATGAACACACACTATTTTGTCAGCCATAATTTTCCCTGTACATTTTCATAGTTCCATAATTCCAATGAAACTATCTGTCATTACCTGAAATATACCAAGTACCTCTATAGGTCTATGAATGTGTAAATTTAGTAATTAACCTAGGCTCTCATGCAAAGGTATATACAGAACCATAATTATGAAGCTTTACTCCAACAACCAAGAATAAGTTTTAGTGGAAACCCACTCTACTTGCATGTCTTTGGGAATATTAGAGGGGACCAAATTACTAATCTATAAAAGCCCATCTCAACTTCTCTTCCCACTAATAACCCTTCACTTGTATTTAGAACTGCTCTGGAGGTTCTCACATATCAAACCCCAAAAATGCTTCCTGCTTCAGTCCATGAATCATGTCTTTCTCTCTCTCCACACTCAACAGTTTCTCAGTTTTTCATTATGTAGATTCTCTATGTAAGAAAAGCTACATCATAGATATTTTTCTTTCTCTAGTATTTTCCAGCATTTTCTTTGGAAAAAGCAGAACATCTATCAGGGGGTAGAGGTCAGAGTAGAGGAAGAAGATGTTACATCACCTGAATAGTAAATTGAGGGTGACAGAGACAGAGAACCTTCATTAGTTAGTTTTGTCCTCTGGGCAGTCACAGTATACCTTCAGCCATGAAAACCAGTTTATCTCCAAATGTAGGATTTCAACATTGCCTCCATAACTCCTACAACCAAAATTTCTTTCTTTCTTCTTGATACCCTTTGTCCTTGATTATCTTCTAATATATTTATAACTTATAATACAACCTTTCAAAATATTTACCATCCTATCCAAGTTTTCCCAATACATTGATAACTTTTGGGAGACAAGATTAAATTATCTTGAAGATAAAGATGGTATCTATCAGAAAACATTGCAGACAATACATAAATGCATAAGTGTTCAAATATGTAAGGAAACATCAAAGAGTGACATGACATTTTCAGCAGAGAGTCCTTTGCACACAAATTATTATACTTTCTTTTTTCTGAGGGGGTACTATTATGTAGTGGTCTTTGGTAGAATTGGCCATAGCTTACCAATTTACAGGACATATTTCCAAATCAAAAGGCATATTGTAATATTCAGTGTGATAATACTCATAGTCACTTCAAGTTGGGATAAAAAGTATATATCTTTAATTTAAATCTGTTACTCCTCAAAAAATAAAAACTGGAAAAGAACGATAGTTGAACAGGAACAGCTTTTGACATTAAAACAGTATGTTTGCTTGAGGTCAGTAGCCAGTTATTTAAAAGAAACAGTAATTATGTGGAAAATAGTATAGAGTTTCCTCAAAAAATTAAAAACAGAAATACTATTTGACCTAATAATTCCACCACTGGGCATTTGCCCAAAGAAAATGAAAACACTAATTCAAAAAGTTATATGCACCCCTGTGGTTATTGCAGCATTATTTACAATGGTCAAGATATGAAAGCCACTTAATGTCCTTCTTGGATAAATAAATAAATGGATAAATAAATGGATAAGAAAGATGTGGTACATATACACATACACACACACAGCCATAAGAAATGATGAAAGCTTGCCATTTGCAACAAAATGAATGAACTCAGAAAGAGTGATGCTAAAGAAATAAGTCAGACTGAGAAAGACAAATACCATATGATTTCATTCATACGTAGAATCTAAAAAACAAAATGAATGAATAAACAAACAAAAAGCGGAATCAGAGGTATAAATACAGAGAACTGAGGGTTGCCAGAGAAAAGGGGGAGGGAAATGGGCAAAAAGGGGAGGAGAGATACAGGCTTCTAGTTATGTAATGAATAGGTCATCAGAATTAAAGGTACAGCATAGGGAATATAGTCAACAATATTTTAATAACATCGTATGGTGACGGTACCTATACTTGTAGTATAAGCATAACATAATGCATAGAGAAATTGAAACAAATTAATATAACTGTGTGCCAACTACATTCAAGTAAAAAAGAAACAGTAGTTGAATCAATAAAACATAATTTTATAAAAATTGTATAAGATTCTTAAAAGTTATTAAATACAGAAGGGGCTACATAATAGAAATAGTTACAAAAAAAGAACTCTAACAGGCCTTTTTTGCTTACACTGATCTGGAACCACATTGAATAATTCATTAATTCATTCAAAAATTATTGATAATTTAGTACTTGTCAGGTATTGTATCATAAGGACCTGTAATAGATTTAAAGTGATGAAGAAGTTCATCCATTTCTTAAAGTGTTAAAAAATTAGAGTTGTGAAACAGTTTAGTGACTTAAATAGTTATTCATTTATTTAAAACTCAAATAACTTATTGAATGTTGTGTGACAAGCAATTTGCTAGGCTAGAGCTGGTAATGTAAAGAAAATTCAGTCCAGGTCTTAAAGGAATTGTAATCCCATACTATAAGAGAGGAATGTGCACAATGTGCACAGAAAGCTTAAAGCCCCTAACTCTGCTCTGTGATGACAAAGAGCTCACTCAGGAGTTAACCTTTAAATGGTGTCATAACAGATAAGAAGTACCTCACCTGGTAAAGGAATAGAAGGAAGAAATTACAACGAGATATAACTGAATATGCTGAGGCATAGAGGAATGAGAATGTGTGAAATGTCTAATGAACAAAAGGCCATTAACATGGAACAAAGCATGCATATTAACGAGTGGCAGAGACGAGACTGTTAAGAGTCTTATATGTCCATAAAGATTTTGGTCTTTGACAAAATCTGAATAAGATGGCGCTCTTCGTGAGTCTTAAGCAAGTGAGTAGCATAGTCACACTTGTCTGTTAAACAAAAAACGTGCAAAGGGACGGAGGGAGTACAGACTAGCAAATGAAGTTGTAGAAATAGTCTAATCAGTAATGATAAGATGTTTTACTGAATCAAGGGGGGCAGGTTATTATAATAAGAGGACAGAGCAATGTTTGGATATTGGAATCAGCAGAACCTAGTGACAATGTGGCATAGGATGAAGGAGATTGAGAAGAAGTAAAATGAAAGTTGATCTCCAGGTCTCAGGTTTGGATGACCAAGCGGTCGATGCGTATGTGCTTGTACACACACACACACATACACACAAACACACCGCACATATATATAGACACATATCTATATATATTTCTATATGTAGAAATATATACAAAGAACATATCATGAAAATATCTATAAAATATCTAGTAAGAACTGAAACGTTTTAGTTTCCAAGTCTAAATCACTTACGTAGGCTTATTCCAAGTATACACACATTGGCGAGAAAAAGCAAATTAAGGCAGATTCAAGATCATCAGGCATGGTTTAAATTTTAATCTCTGGTTCATTAGTTGTATTACATCTATGTATAAATTAACAAAAAGTTTTCTTGCTTTAAGCAAACTTTTACATTAAAATTGGCATTTAAGGAAATGATTAATGTTACTATTTCTTTTTTTATAAAAAATCAAGCATTTGCCTCAACAAAAAATTTTCTTTAATATTATTTAAAATAGAGTGCTCCCTAATGATTTTATAGTAAAATTACACTGAGTAGAAAAATAACTTGACAAATATGTCTATAACTAGGAGAGGTATCATCTGTTTATCACCAGAAGAAGGGGTATCAGCTGTTCACTGTTCATGGCTATTGGAAGGGGCTGGTGGCCACACCATGCAGGTTGTGGATACCACAAATATCACCACTACTTATTATACAAACTAGGAATGTTATCAGGTCACTAGGTTCTGTCCAGGCCCAAGTTGAGGTGGGTTAACTGGCACTTGAATTTAAAAAAAAAAAAAAAACTTTCAGGGCGACAGGGTGTCTCAGTAGGTTAAGGCTCTGCCTCTGGCAGAGAGCATTGGGCTCTCTGCTCAGCAGGGAGCCTGCTTCTCCCTCTCCCTCTGCCTACTGCTCTGCCTACTGGTGTTCTCTCTCTTTGTCTAATGAATAAATAAAACCTTTTAAAAATTAATTAAAAATTAATCTGAAAATAAAATAAATCATGTGCTGTGAGGTACAGTATATGATACATAAAACCTACGAAACATGTGTTACTCAACTATTTATGTTATCAGTAAGGCTTCTGGTCAACAGTAGGCCATTAGTAGTTAAATTTGAGGGAAATTAAAGTTATGCATGAATTTTTTTTACCACAAGGGTTAGTAACCCTGCATTGTTCAGGGGTAAACTGTAACCTCATCTAGATGCTTCCCTGTATTAAAATAAAAGAAAACCACAGCTTTTGAAAAAATACCCATGTGTGTGTGTGTTAAAAACCAGCAAGCAGAATTGCAATGTCTCTGGTTTATGGCCCTGTAGTATTTAATTTCATTAGGTTTTCAAGATAATCACATAACGTCTTTTCATTCAAACTGCAACAACATGCTAAGGAAAAGTTGGGAGTTTTCCTGGAGAGTTCATCTAAGTACCCAAAAAACAAATTTAGTTACTGAAGGAATTTTTCAGGAGAAGTGGAATACATGAAGCAGAATAGGACAAGGAAAGAAAGCTGAAAAAGATATGGCCTTGGTTAGGGCCTCACTTTGGTCTTAACCCCCAAGTCACTTTGCAGCACAAATAGCACCAACTGGTTTTTGTTTGAGACAAGGGAACAGCCCTCTGAACACCCATGTTATTCAGTCATTGATGCTGCCCCCAAAGGTGGAGATTGGGGGTAGGTATATAATCTCTGGGCACATTAGCTCTCACTGGGCCAGAGGGATGAGAGCACTGACCTAGTGAAAGGGAAATAGATGAAACAAGAAAAGTATTTACTTGAGAGGGATAAGACACAAGTGTTTTGTTGTTGTTGTTGTTTTTTAAATAAGTGTTCTATGTTACATAAAAGGAAGTAAGCTGTAAATAAACATACTGTTTGATGAGAGTCACAAGGTGCTGAGAAGAGAAAGTAAATACTAAAACTAGACGTACATGTTCCATTCGAAGTTATTATAGACAGAAGTGTGATATAAATATAAACACTGAAGAGAATATCATATTTATGATTTAGGAAGCTGTGGTAGGCAAATTCTAAGACAGCTCCATGATCTCAACTCCCTAATGTGTTATGTCTTGTATAAGCACCTCTCCCAAAATCTGGGTGGGGCCTGTGATTTGCTTCTAGACAACAGACTATGGCAAAGGTGGTAGGCTGCCACTCTTGCAATGACATCTTGTTAGCCAACCAGAAAGACTATCCTGCTGGCCATGAAGAAGCAAATACCCATATTGTGAACTGCCAATCATAGGGCCACATGGCAAGGAATTGTGAGTGGCCACTAGGACTTGAGGGAAGCTTCTGGCCAATAGCCAGCAAAAAAGGAGGAGGAGGGGGAGGGGGGGGAGACAACTATGTTGTCTATCCACATAGTAAAAATCTCTTAATACTATATGCCTAAATCAATTCTAGACTGATGAATATCAAAACATGGAAACTAAAAGTAAAGCTTTTAGAAGAAAATATGAGGCCATATGTACAACCTTGGATTAGGTAAAAACTTATTTATTTATTTTCAAAAATTTTATGTATGTATTTGAGAGACATCATTCCAAATTAGTTTTGATAACTTGTTTCACTGTGATATTTTTGTAGACATGATCTTGAAAACTGTGAAAAGAGTTTGAAGGAGGAGGAGGAGGAGGAGAAAGAAAGAGAGAAAGGAAGGAAGGGAAGCTAGGGAAAGAAGGGAGAGAGAAGAAAGAAAGAAAGAAAGAAAGAAAGAAAGAAAGAAAGAAAGAAAGAAAGAAAGAAAGAAAGAAGCAAACAAACAGAGCCCTCAGTCATGGAGCCACAATGAAATGAATTCTGCCAACAACTAGATGAGCTCAGAAGCAGAGTCTTGGTCAAGCCAGATGAGAACACAGCCCCAATGACACCTTAATTGCAGATCCTGACACAGAGAACGTAGCTAAGCTGTGCCTGGATGTCCAATGCAAGGAAACCATGAGATAACAGATGTACGCTATTTTAAGCTGCTAATGTTGCAGTAATTTGTTTCTCCAGACCACCAGATAGGGAGGCTTAATGTTTTGCTTTCTCTTCTACTAGCCAACTCATTGCACTATCATGTCAGTAGGGCAGCAATGTTTTTGATCATTCCAAATTAGTTTCGATAACTTGTTTCACTGTGATATTTTTATAGACATGATCTTGAAAACTGTGAAAAGAGTTTGAAGTTTAATGGGAAATGTTTTTATATGTTAAAACTTATTGTCAATTACTATTTCAAAGTAGGGTGACATAAGACAAGAATCCCACATAGAACTATTACAAAAACAAGATAAAATTTTAAAATTATCTGTTTGAATGTGTTCAGAAGCTACAGAAGCTTTGAGGACTAGAGGAGCTAAGGTAACAGAGGACAAAGACATTCAGAATACTGAGTTGATGATTTATAATTCCTATTACTCTGGGTCCATTTACTGATTTTGTGGCACGCATAAGAGGATATCCACATAGTAAAAATCTCTTAATACTATATGCCTAAATCAATTCTAGACTGATGACTATCAAAACATGGAAACTAAAAGTAAAGCTTTTAGAAGAAAATATGAGGCCATATGTACAACCTTGGATTAGGTAAAAACTTATTTATTTATTTTCAAAAATTTTATGTATGTATTTGAGAGACAGAGACAGAGCACAAGCAGAGAGAAGGAGGTAGAGGGTGAGGGAGAAGCAGGCCCCCAGCTGAGCAAGGAACCTAACATGGGCCTTGATCCCAGGGCCCCAGGATCATGACCTAAGCCAAAGGCAAACATTCAACTGACTAAGTCATCTGGGCATCCCTAGGCAAAAATTTATTAAGTAGAGTACAAAAACACACTAGTCATGAAGAAAAAATAATATGATTGGTTATATTAAAATTAAGCACTTTTAAAAGTGGTTAAAAGAAGCACTTAAAAGTCACTGAGACACTGGAGAGCCCCTATAAATCAAGAAGTAATAGACCATCAAACTTACAGAAAAATGGCAAAGACTGGCAGATACCTACTAAAAGAGGATATTCAAATGGACAATAAAATGTGAAAAGTTGCTCAACTTCATGTCATCAAGAAAATGTAAATTAAAACCAAAATGCAATGTCATCAAAATGACCAAAATTAAAAAGAGAAATAAGGCCAAATGTGGACAGCAGAATTCCAAAACCATGATTCCAGCATCCTGGTCTCTACAACTATTGACTGATCGGTAGGTAGGGTCTGTAACTTGCTTATAACTAATACAAGATGCCAAAGATGAGTGGATTGTGCAAACATAATTAAGGTTTCTAATCAGTTTAAGTTAATAAAAAAAATTATTCTGGATGGTCCCAACCTAACCAGGTAAGCCTTTTTGAAAAAAGGTCTTGGAAAGTAAAAACTCTCTATTGTTGGCTTTGAAGGAACAAGGTACATTTTCTATAGCTGCAAATAAATTAAATCTTCCAGATATGTAGGAATCTTGGAAGAGGACCCATCCCGCATAAAGCCTCTAGATGAGAAGAGCCTGTCCAACACTTGTATTTCAGTCTGTGAGTCCCTAGCAGAGAACCCAACAAAGCCACATCCCAACTTCTGACCTATAGAAACTATAAAGTAATAAATGTATGTTGTTTTAAAACACAGAATTTGTGGTAACTTGTTATACAACAATTAAAAATGAATACACAGGGGTGCCTGGGTGGCTCAATGGGTTAAGCCTCTGCCTTCCGCTCAGGTCATGATCTCAGGGTCCTGGGATCGGACTCTCTGCTTGGCAGGGAGTCTGCTTCCCCCTCTGTTTCTGCCTGTCTCTCTGCCTGCCTGTGATCTCTCTCTGCCAAATAAATAAATAAAATAAAATCTTTTTAAAAAAATGAATACATGAAGCAATTAGAAAGATGTGGAAAATTGGATCTCTCATATGCTGCTAAAGGAATTGTAAGCTGGTGCTATCATTTAGAAAAACTCTTTGGCAGTATCTACTAATGCTGGAAATGCACACAAATGCTATGACTCAGCAATTTAACTCCTAAGTATGTATCAAACTCAAATGGATGCCTATTTTCACTACAGAATATGTTCAGTGATGTACCTGAAAGTACTGTTCACAAAGCCAAAACTGGAACCTACCACTTATCTCTAATCTACATAATGGATGAATAAATGTGTTATGGTAACCAAGGTATGCTCTACAGGAATAAAAATAAAAGAACAACAATCCTATGCAACTACAACAATTTTTGCATACATAATGCAAAATGAAAGAAACCTGACACAGAAGATTACACACTGATTCCATTTATATAAAGCTCAAAAGAGGAAAACCATTCTTTGGTGTTAGAAAACAGGATAGTGAATTCTCTTTGTGGGGTAGTGACTGGGGAGATACTGAGGTTCAGAAAATGTGAACTAAGCTTTTTCTTAATGTGGATGATAGCTTATTTTAGAAAAATTTGCTCACTAATGATGTGTGCACATAACAATATATATATTATTTTTCAGTATATATATTATTTTTCAGTATATGTAATATATATAATTATATTATTATTTCAGTATATGTAATATATATATTATATATTATATATATTATATAATATAGACATATTATATATAATATAGATATATTATATATAATACCTATATATATATATATTATTTTTCACTGAGCCTGGGTGGCTCAGTGGGTTAAGCCTCTGCCTTTAGATCAGGTCATGATCTCAGGGTCCTGGGACTGAGTCCTGCATCAGGCTCTCTGCTCAGCAGGGAACTTGCTTCCCCCTCTCTCTGCCTGCCTCTCTGCTTGTGCTTGTGCTTGCTCATGCTCTCGCTCCCTCTCTCTCTCTCTCTCTGTTAAATAAATAATCTTAAAAAAAAAAGAATCTTACTCATATATTTGCATGTAATTAACCTAACAATTCAAATTCTAGAAATTTAAAGCATTTAATGAGAGACATATTTAAAGATGCTTATAATAGATGCACATTACTAATACTAATAGCTCAAAATACTAGAAAATATCACGAAACATATTCTAACAGATGTTACAAACTTTTCTTTGTAGACAGAGAGCTACTTGTATTGAAAAGATGCAAGTGAAATAAAGTAGAATGGAGATTCTTATCAGGGGCAATATCTACTTGATCTAGGATAATTTATTAACAATATTACCTTTTAAGGTCAATATCCAGAATAAGTATATCCCATTCCAACAATGGAAGAAATTTCAAAAGCTACTGGGATGAGTTATGGGGAAGAGAAATTCCCTGGAAATTTTTTGCAAAGTAAAGGAGAATATTAGAATTAAAACAAAATAATACAATAAAATAGTGAACTAATATCTTCAAGGAATTTGTCTATTCCATTTATTTTGCTTCACTTAGTTGACTTATTTTTATTTTTTTAATTTAAATTCAATTAGCCAACATATAGTACATAATTAGTTTCAGAGGTAGAGTTCAATAATTCATCAGTTGTGTATAACACTCGTGTTCATCACATCACAGGCCCTCCTTAATGCCCATCACCCAATTACCCCACCCCACCCCATCTCACCCCTCTAGCAACCCTCAGTTTGTTTCCTATAGTTTAAGAGTCTCTCATAGTTTTTTTTTCCCCTCTCTGATGACTTCCCATTCAGGTTTCCCTCCCTTCCCTTATGATCTTCTGTGCTGTTTCTTATATTCCACACATGAGTAAAACCATATAATTATCTTTCTCTGATTGACTTATTTTGCTCAGCATAATATCCTCCAGTTCCATCCACATCAATGTAAACAGTAAGTATACATCCTTTCTGATGGCTGAGTAATATTTCATTATATTGAGAAAATTGGACAGCCACATGAGGAAAAATGAAACTGGACCATTCTGTTACAACATACACAAAGATAAACTCCAAATGGATGAAAGACCTCAATGTGAGACAGGAATCCATCAAAATCCTAGAGGAGAACACAGGCAGCAACCTCTTCGACCTCAACCGAGGCAAATTCTTGCTAGACTTATCTCCAAAGGCAAGGGTAACAAAAGCAAAAATGAACTATTGGGTCTTCATCAAGATAAAAACTTTCTGCACAGCAAAGGAAACAGTCAACAAAACTAAAAGGCAACCTACAGAATAGGAGCAGACATTTGCAAATGACATTTCAGATAAGGCCTAATATGCCAGATCTATAGAGAATTTATGAAACTCAACACTCAAAAAAACAAAAATCCAGTCAAGAAATAGGCAGAAGACAAGAAAAGACATATCTCCAAAAATGATACACAAATGGCCAGCAGACATATGAAAAAGTGTTCCATATCACTTGGCGTCAGGGAAATACAAATCAAAACCACAATGAGATAGCACCTTACACCAGTCAGAGTAGTTAAAATTAACAAGTCAGGAAACAACAAATGTTGGCAAGGATGCAGAGAAAGGGAAACTCTCTTACAGTGTTCATGGGAATGCAAGCTAGTACTATGGAAAACAGTATGGAGGTTCCTCAAGAAATTAAAAATAGAGCTACCATATGACCCAGCACTTGTACTACTAGGTATTTACCCAAAGGATATAAGTGTATCGATCTGAAGGGATATACACACCCCAGTGTTTACAGTAGTGATATCTACAATAGCCAAACTATAGAAAAAGCTGAGATGTCAATTAACAGATGAATAGGTAATTTTCTTTTAAATATTAACACTAAAATTTCTGAAATCTTTAACTTATATCTGTAGCAGCAAAAAGAAAGTGTGTGAAAATCTCTCTCACTGCAGTCACATTTGCAAATACATTTAAAACTACTTTTATTATGATGCAGTAAAGCTAACATATTTAAAAATATATATATTGGGTCAGCTCCTGGAATAACTTTAAGAAAAGCCTATGTAGGAAGATTCTCTCTAGATAGAAAGCTAGAATGTTTCCTTCATTTTTCAGAAGTTATTTGTAAGATGTGGTATTCTTAAAGTTTCCAAGGTGAATATAAGTTAAATCTATAAAGTAATTAAAGAGTTTGAAAAACACATTCCCCTTAAGTGTTTCTTTGTAAATCTATGTGTGATTGTGATATGTGCGACATTGCTTACTGTTGAGGAATAATCATATTACAGTCTACTGAAGAAATTAACAAATTATTCATAGCTCCAGTTCATGAAAAAGTAACTTAAGAATGATATGGTTAAATAGAACTATATAATCAGTCCTTGTCTTCTCTGCAGATGACATGCTTTATCTGAGAAAAATTAAACATATTACTAGAAGTCATAACAAATGTTTACAAAGGATGAGCTCGAAAGAGGAATTCTACTCTTTTTCCATTTCGAGGGCCTCAATTTCTTTGTAAATGAAATATAATGTCTAAAACATTTTCACTGCTTGCTTGACAAAGACATTTTATTATCTTCTCCTTGGGATTTCTTTTTTTTTTTTCACCACAATCCTCCATGAAATATTTTTAAACACTCTGCTCTGCACTATATGGAGTAATGAAAAAGGCATAGTCTCCATTAGGATGAAAATATGTTCAAGACAAACATGGTCAAGTTGGAAGAAATAAGTGGTCACCGACTCTCATGCCATTTTGTAATTCTGCACAGAGACAGAGTAGACAAATAGTCATCAAATCTCATTAACAAATTAGAGATTATCAATCACAATGACCCAGCATTAATTATCTTTCTTCCCAGATTTTAAAGATATGAATATGTTAACAGAGTATGGAGTACTGAGTTCCTAAATTTGACAAATCTGGTTTCAAAAGCAAGTAGCAGCCAAGATTTTCAATATATATGTGTGTTATATATAAGTAAGCAGTATAAGTGTGCAAAAGTCAGTGAAGATGAGAGACACCTATTTATTTGTATTACAGAGAATTTACCCTGAAAAATATCCTGCTTACCAAGTGAAAAAGAAAGCCATAAACACAACTTTACCATTTTTTCTTCTTTTTCTCTTTTATATTGCAAATAAGCTGATTTCCCAAGAAAGGTAATGTGCTAGTAAATGTCACCACAATTTCACAGTACCAGTGTACTGAATTAATTGAAGCTGTTAGTTCGGAAGAATGGTTGTTCTACTAGGCAGGTTGGAGAGGTCTATTTTTCATTCTCTTCCCTGTTTTGCAAGAAAACAAAATGAATTGATTGTAGATCAGTATATTCTACTTATGGCCTGTTTTATTATTAATGACAAGAACACATTAAATCATTTCCTGATTACATCAACATTTAGAAAGAAAGAATAAATTGAGTTAACATCATTTTTCAAGTATTGTAATGTTCTTGGCCATTTGAACTACATCTTCATTTCAAGATGTGATTTAAGATTCCCTCTTTAGTTTAAAAAAAAAAAAGAGGAAGAAGGAGAAGAGAAAAAGAAAACTGGAGGTTCATTAAATCTTCTTTTCACTTAACTACACTATTTAAAATTCTAAAAATAATGCTATCAAAACATGTTTCAAATACTCAAGAATGTTTGTTAAAGATTTAGAACTCTTGAAACTTTTTTCATTAAGCATAGCTTTTGCCATTGAAAACAAATATAGTTATTTCTTCGATTAAAAATAAAAATGTAATACAGTCATGATTTGCTAAATATAACCTGTGTTTTGGTTGCTAGGTAGTGTTCATCACCAATCAATCACAAAACGTTTTTAAACATCATTATTTTAATGCCTGTAGAAGGCATCATGAGAAAATATAAAGACACTTAGATATTAAAATATTCAAAAATTCTGGTCTCAGAAACTAGAAAGAAGAGAAACAGCAGGTGTGTGTTGTAAAAGGATAACTGATTCTATCTTTTGCCATTTTATAGTTCTGCACAGAAACTAAGTGAAGTAAACAAAAAGTAATTAAATCTTTTTAAACAAATTTTTATCTTTAGAAAAAATATAAAATCTTTTACACAAGAAAAACATTCTAGGTTTTTTTTGTTTGTTTTTGTTTCTTTGTTTTCTTGTTGACATTCTAAATTCGCTTCCATGTTTTAACTTTTCAAATGCTTTTAAATGTATACTGCATATGGATATTTATATTGGAATCTATCTTTAATTATAAATATGCCCCAGATAGCATTACACAGAGATTTGTACAGGGAAACATGTTTTAAATTTCTCTTTTCTCTCTCTGTCTCCTATTTTTTTAAAGTATTGAGGACACTTTTTCATTTTATTAATGTTTAAAATACATAAGTTACAGTTAGTCTATGAGGCTAAGAGAGTGCCCATGTGTATACCGACATTTTGTGCTAACTAAACTTAGTAGGAATTCTAGCCCAGATTTGACCTTGTATTAAGAAAAGTGTGCTATAAATGTCTTCCAATATCTGAAAGGTTTTCCCATGGAAAACATAAATGGGTATAAGTTAAACAGAGAGACAAAATTTTACACAACAAAAATAATGACTCTCTAACAAAGTAAGTTTTTTAATAATGAAATAGACTATTTTTAAAAGCTCCTCATTATTGAATTTTTAAGGGAAGGGTTGATTTGAAATGTTTTCACAAAAGAGTCAAGGACCTCAGAAGGAGCCTTGGAGAAAGGGAAAAGAGAGTGGAATGTCTCCTCCATCAGATTTTATTATTCCAGTTTTAACAGGTTTATGGGAAAGACTTTCATGTAAAATATGGAATGAATAAAACAGTCAAGAAACAATATTTCTATAAGTGCTTATGACAACTAAACAAATGATCAAAAGGCAACAGGAAAAGTAGAGTCACAGAATAAACATCCAACTATCCTTTGAAGAGACATGTAGGGAAAACAAATTTGATATTAAGAGTTCAAGAAGTAGCCAGTGAAACACATGTCCACAGCAGAGGCTCAATAGATGAATGTACCAAAAGGGGATAAACCTTTGCCCTCAAATAAATGACCATGACCCTGAACAGAGACACAAATGCCAGCTGTGCCACTATGGTTGAAATGAACTTGTATCAAGTCGGAGGCCACATGTACTAAACTCTTTCTGCAGAATGAGCACAATAGTCAAAAGTCAATTTACTGACCTACTAATACAGTCTCTCAATATCTCAGAAAGAAAATATAGTAATCACAACCTCACTTGTGTTTTCTGCTGTGCAAATCTACAGTTGTTAGGAATTAGTTGTGCTAACTGGACCTCGATTGAGAAGACAGTAACACCCTCCTTGGGTCTAGTGTTCAGTCTACTCTCCTGCTCCACCCTTAGAAGTAAAACATTAACCCTTTCCACAGTCCTCCAGATGGCATCATGTGTCTCTGGGCACAGCATCTGAATTTTTTTTTTTCTCTACATGTTTCACCTTTCAAATTTCAACCCTTTGAAAGGATTTTTTAAAACACCAGTGACCTCGGGACTTAAGGAGGAACTGAAAGCCTGATGTGCTGCATATCACACCTGCATTACTTCATTTGCTAGGGCCCTAAATATAGTATGTAAAGCTACAAAACAAGAAAGCCTTATCTATCCTATAAGGAATTTAGCAATATACAATTTCAAATCCTATAAAATATTTTTCATTAAACAGTATGGTTAGCACGATAAGCAGTTCCACACCCTTAATGTCAATATTTAATAACAAAGCAAGTTACCCTACATTGCCATAGAGGATAAAAGAATACTAGACTGACTATTCTTCAACCTGCTAATTGTATTAACAATGGAAGCAAATGTCCCTATCTGCTAATATCTTTACTGAAGTACATAAGGGCGAAATGTTATGATGTCTGAGTTTCACTTTAGAATACTTCAGGATCAAAACCAAAGAAAACAGGGAGATCAAGGAAACAAAAGTGATTCATGCCAATGATTGTTGAAGCTGGGCTACAAAAACACAAGAATTCTTTATACTATTTTCTCTATTATCCCTATATTTGAAGTTTGAATTCCTCCATAATAAACAATAAATAAAAACAAAAAAAATTTTCATGTTAATCTGTATATTTATTATTCAGTTCATTCCTTTCTTTTCAGCTTCCTCATTGGAACTGTTAAGACAGCTCCACTTCACACAGAAGTAAAAATAAAAGCTCAGATAAACTTTCAGACTGACTACAGCAAAGAAATATTCTGATACTGCTTGTGGATTCATTTTCCACCCCAAAGTTTAGGTAACAGTGGAGACAGAAAACAAAATGGAGGAGAAACTGAGATGAGGGATGACTACATGAAGGAAGTGGCGTCTTCCAAGTGGGAAGAGAAAGAGAAACCTAAGTTCTAAAGTGCCCTTCAAAGTTCAACCTCTCTGCACCGCACTCTGTTGTCCTATTACTTATAGACAACCTGCTATCCTGTTACAGAACCTGGACTAGATCCTGACGGAAGAACCAAGCAGCACTCAGAGACTTTGGAGGATCAGAGGTTTATTTAACGCCAGCAGGCTCAGAGGAGACTGTTCTCCAAAGGTCTGAGCCCCAGGCACAAACAGGGAGGGTAATTTATACCCTTCTACTTCTGCATACTTGGTACTTTTGGCATGCATGGAAAAAGGATAGGAAAGAAGAACCTGGAAGGGCTTTGAGACAGGAACTGGAGTTTACCTGCTGGTTTGGGTTGGCCAGCTTAGAGTACAGTTTTTCCCTTATTAATCCTACAATTCTAATGAAAGAAAAGGTACTTGATACTTTTGTGTAGTTACTGTCACAAAAAAGACATCTTTCGCCTCCAAAAAGTTACAATAAACGAATCAATGGAAGTCTCATTCAGCCCAGTATTTATGCCACTCATGAGCTTTGCATAACAAGACTGTTTTGTTTCTTTTGGATATCTGAAAATGAATTTGCTTTGAGAACACTTTGAAGCTTAACTCTCCATTTTTTTCAGCATTATTGAGATATAATTGACAAATAACTCTGCAATATATTTAAAAGCTACAGCATGAACATGTGAGATGGAAGTACATTGTGAAAGAATGCCTACCAAGTTAATTAACACATCCTCACCTCACATATGTACCTCTTCCTTCCTTCTTTCCTTTCTTTCTTTCTGATGTAAATTCTACTCTCTTAGCAAATTTCAATTATACAATATACTATTATCAACTAGAGCCACCATTTGACTCTCCAAATTTTAATGCAATGTGAAAAAGACAGATTTGAAAAGACATTAGCAATGCAAATGAGAAGCAAATCTTCTATTTCTTATTATATTCATTCTAAATAAGAGAAGTACCAAAAAATACCATCCTCTTTTTATGATACAATTTTTCAACTTTATGATGATGTGAAGGCAACACACATTCAGTAGAAATTGTACTTTGCATCTTGATAGTGACATGTGGTACCATCATCTCTCGTGATGCTGGGCAGCCAAAGGAAGCCACAGCTTCCAGTCAAACATCCATCACAAGAGTATACAAGGAATAGATACACTCAGAACCATTCTGTCCCTCTACAACCATTCTGGCTTTTTACTTACAGTACAGTATTCAATAAATTACATGAGACAGTCATTTGATTATAAAATAGGTTTTGTGGGGGCACCTGGGTGTCTCAGTGGGTTAAGCCCTGCTTTCAGCTCAGGTATGATCTCAGGGTCCTGGAATAGAGCCCTGCATCGGGCTGTCTGCTCAGTGGAGAGTCTGCTTCCCCCTCTCTCTCTCTGCTTGCCTCTCTGCCTACTTGTGATCTCTGTCTGTCAAATAAATAAATAAAATTTTTTAAAAAATGGGCTTGGGGCACCTGGGTGGTTCAGTGGGTTAAGCCTCTGCCTTAGGCTCAGGTCATGGTCTCAGGGTCCTGGGATCAAGCCCCACATCAGGCTCTCTGCTCAGTGGGGAGCCTGCTTCCCCCCTCTCTCTCTGCCTGCCTCTCTGCCTACTTGTGATCTCTGTTTGTCAAATAAACATATAAAATCTTCTTAAAAAATTCAATGATTTTTCCCAACTGTAGGTTAATGTAAGTGTTCTGAACATGTTGAATGTAGGCTAGGTTAAGCAAAGATATTTGGTAGGTTCGGAGCATTAAATGCATTTTTTTCTTAAAATGGGTACCATAAGTCGAGAAAGATTTGTGTTTTAAATTCCACTGTTAGAATAATTAGAGAAATTGCACATGTCATGGTGTGAGAACTAGGGAATTCCAGGTAACACCTCGTCTTTAGCCTGGCTTTTAGACAGAACTGCCTCTAGGCTGACAATTTGCCATACTATAACGTCCTCACCCATCTTCCTTTACTGAAATAGCTGAAATCTGCATTAAGTTAAATACACACATTATAGGTTTATATACTTAGAAATTAAGAACAAAAAATTAAAATGTCAGTGCAAATCCAAAACTTGAATGAATAACATAGTGAATTCACATTTTCCAGCTTAGTTTAATTTCCTGATTTGTATCAGATGTGTTGTCCATTTGAAGGTATTTTGAATAAAGAAATCTGGATCTGAAAAACTAAATTTTTAGGTACTTTGAGCTATAACATATAATAATAATTAACATTTATTAAGGGCTTTCTCTGCATATGAATTACTTAAATACCTTATGTAGATCATCCTGCAACCGTTATAACAACTCTAGGAGTAGATGCTATTCAGAATAGATACTGGAAGATAGAAATTGAGACTTAAAGTATTCCTTAACTTGCCTGAAGTCTCAAGACTAGTAAATGGTAAAGTTAGAATTACCATATAGTATAACTTTAGAGACACCATTCTATTGTACCTATCAGGTGTCAGTGCAACTCTTATAAACTTACAGCTGTAGAATTGGACATACTTGTTTCTCTGGACTGATGTACGACTTAGCCCACCAATTCCTCCTGATGGGAAAATTTATGTCTCTCTGTCCCGGCCCTTCAGGAGAGAGAGAGACACTCGTTGAGAAATTAACTAGCTGTAAAGGTACTGATAGACTATAACTGATGAGTATAGAAAAGGATCATTAGATTTAAGGATACCATTTAAAAGGAATTTGGCAGAAAAATTACACTGGGGACTAACAGGCCAGCATTAAGAGTATTAACTGGATCAGTTTAAAATATGGTTCCTAATCGAGAAGGCACTTAGGTGGTGCTTGGACAAAAAGATATTGACTCTGAAGTTCACATAAGGAAATCTCAGTAGATTGTTCAAATAATTCTAGAGCTAAAGACTTGTTTACCGGTGAGTCTGATTACAGAAACTCTATCATGCTTATCACGACCCTTTGTGACTATATAAATAATCTGTAGTGAATTTTAGGAGCACTATTGTGTATCCATTTAAGAAATGTTAATTCTTTCATACAAAATTTGATTTTCTAGAAGTAGACAGTTTTTTAAAGACAGATATACTGATGAAGATCAGGATTCAAATTCATTAATAGATTTTTAGTTACAAAATATCTATGGTTCTTTAGGTGACTAGGTGGATATTGATAAACATCTAGAAAGAGCAGTGTTTTGAGATGTGACCACATCTTCAACATAAATGACTGGCCTTCCAGGTCAACTAATCTGAAGCATATTTCATTGTGAGTCCTTCAAGGAGCAGATGCCAAGATGGAATTAAATGCTGAGAAGATTTATCAGAGGGAGCACCTATCAAGGATAAAGAGGAGGAGGTAGAGTAGGTACGGAAAACCTTCAGACCCCAAACACAGGTCTCATGCCAGTGAAAGGAGAGGAAGGAAAGAGAATTGGTTAGGTAGAGTCTCAGAGCAGTTACAAGGATGTTTCCCAGCCAATGGGGAGCTAAAACCATGACTTCGAGGAGTCCCTGTTCCGGAATGGACCCGCACTAGTCCGCCCATAGTGCTCACATATTCTTTGAGAGCACCCCAAGAAAGTGTGGCCTTAGCAGGGAAAAAGTACTAAATATAGAGAGGCAGCAACTGAAGCTGTCAGCCAACCACCTGCTAAGCAGCGTATTTCCATGCCCATTTCAAAAAAGATAACATTCATTTTACAATGCATATATTTTTATATGATTATTAAAGCCAGCTCTGTTTGCGGTACTCAGATTGTCATGGCACCTTTTCTCTCATGTTCATAGTTGTGACTAACTTTCAACACGCTGCCAGAGAATGTCAGACACAGCTGATACCAGAGATGAAGAGGCACATCAGCCACTGACATGTTCATGGGGAAAGCTGCCATCTCCCCTCTCCACACTTGGGCAGGGCTTTCCAGGCATGAACTCAGAAACGTAGACTCCCTTCTCCCCTTCTCTCTAGTCCTTCCATTTCACTCTTCGACTGAAATAAAAATACAGTGCGCCTATACTGAAAAATGTATACACAACAAAAAGTAGAGGAAAAGAAAAGAAAAAGTAACCTCCTTTTTAATGTATTTGAAGCCTGCTTGAATTTATCTGTCGAAGAAGAAGAGAGATGGGATTTATTGCACTGATTCCAAGATGCTGTATGAGGTGGTAAAAACCAGCACTATGATTTGGATTTAAATAGGCTTAGGTTTGATGCCAGCTCAGCTGCTTGTTACAAATTATGTGACACTGGATAAGCTCCTTATTATCTTTCTTTACCTGTAAGATGGGCACAGAAACTTAACTTATAGATGTGTCAAGAGGATAATAAATAATTTATGTAAATGACCCTGACACAGAGTATGTGCTCAACAAATGTCCTCACTGTTAAAAGATGATACCACTTTCTAGAAAATAATCTGAAGATTCCAGAAGATATTAAACAGTATGATCCTTTATAAACATTGAACCTTCCTGAAAATTTTCTCTGAAACATTAGAAGTTCAGTCTGTTAATTTTGTTAAGCATATTCTTTGTTACTTTAAAAGTGGAAACAATAACAAAAATATTTAAGTACAAATTGGCATTCCTGAAATTCAGACTTAAGGTTTGCAAACAAACAATTGAAATATAATCATTCCTCATTTCCCACTTAAAATAAAATGAAAACAATCTTGAGCAAATTACATATAAAATAGCAGTGAGACCCACTGGGCAGTAATTTTATCTTCCTGGAAACAGTGGTTTCCACCCTACAATGTTGGGCTCACAAGTCCCTCTGAAATTAGAATCACCTCCTGATGTAATAGAGCTCCAGAAAAATGACTCTCAATTTGGAAGTTATGTTTGAAATAGAAGTTGAATGTAATAGACTTAGTGTATACTTTTTATTTTTATCTTATCTTAGGTGATGATATAATCAGAGATAACCAAATGACAGAATACATAAAAATTTCACTCAAATTAAGAGAGAATGATTATCACATGCAGGTTCAACAGAAAAATTAAAATAAGTTACTCATCTTACATGAATTATATTTAATACTGTGTTTGACTTGAGAATTGTAAAATAGCATAAATCCTAAATATAAAACAACTAACCCTCTTTATGCTTCTTAGCACCCAGGTCACATATAAGTGTGAAAACGTGTTCTGGGAAGATCAAATTTCCCATCTAGTTGTCTAAAGGATATTAACCCTCCATTATTTATTAGGTCTATTATAAAAGAAATTCCTGCATAGTCCCAAAAAAGAAAAAAAATTGTCATGGTTCCCAGGGAGAAAAAAATAAAAAGCAAGGATTATCCTTGAAAGCAAAGAAGAGAATGGATTTTTTGTCTTTTTTTTTTTTTTCTTTTTTTACTGAGTTGTCAGAAGAGTTGCCATGGGCACCAGGAGGGGCCTTGGTTTAAATGTCAGATTTCTCTTGAACTACTGTCTTTTTGGCATTCTTTCTTTGTTATTCTGTTTTCTCCATTTTTTTTTTCAGAATTTAACTAAACATCCTTTTTTGCTTACCATCCTTGAAGTAACTCTTTTTCCCCAATTGCCAAAAAAAATGTTTTTTTGCATTGAAGTAAATAAATCCTTGATTTTTATGTTTGCTTGTTGTTTCACTGCACTTACATTGATATGACATATAAATGAAAGAAGCAAAAGTATTTGTCATACAAAGGTATCCAAATGTAATAGAATAATGTTATAATGTCATTATAAATCATAGAATTTAGCCAAAACAAACCACATTATGTTATCAGAATGCTACTATATGGCATATAGTACATAACATTATTTACTTGATAGAGGGTGTGTGTGGGGGTGTGTGTATGTGTGTGTGTGTAAAATAAGGAAGTACCCATCAACAGATAAATGAGAAGGATAAAAACCTTATTTTTAGGGGGCAAAATTGATATGGGCCAGCCATATTATTTGAATTGATATACCTTATATCTAATTTTAAGAGTTTAAATCCAAGTTTTAAAAACCCCTGGAAAAAAAATCAAATTCCTCAATCTGGCAAGAGGCAAATATGCTTGATTACATTTTATTTTTAAGAAAGGTAGATTTGCAAGTTGATTTTGCTTTCTAGACATCCATTGTCTAGAAAGCAAAATCAAGCCAAATTATCTGCTCTGGGCTTTTCCCTTCTTCCTTGTCTGTCTCCCTGCTGCATTATTCCCTCCTCCTCTTTGAAAAGTTCAGCATTCATGTTTTGCATACTTTTTGCTAGTGTTAACATGCAAATGAACATTACTGAACACTGAAGCTTCATGAATAGGGAAGGCAGGCGAGCAGAGGGATTTATATCTCTGTTGATGCAATTGTGTCAGGCGCTCTCTTGTGGGCCCCCAGCATGAGGGCCATCATTTACATAAGCGAAGGCCAGCCTTCCATTGGAAGGAAAAGAGAATGGTACATTTCTTTCACCTGATCCAAAAAAAAAATGTATTATGTGAGTGGATTGGAATAATCCTTTAGGAGAGAGGCAGTACAGAATTACTTAGTAATCCATTTAACTTCCCTCCAGACTGGCAACATGGCCCCTTTACTCCCTACTTCAAAAGTTGAATGTCCTCAAATTAAAAAACTTTTAGATTTAATTGCTAGAGTACCAGTTTGACTAGTAAACTGTGAAAATCAAATGGTCCCACAACTTCCAGGAAAATGCTATATATCTGAGTAGCTCTTTAGTAAAACAACAATATAATTTTAAGATGGCACAGAGCAGCAATTAAAATATTATTGTGCTCATAGTAATAAACTGTTATTGAACTGTGTATCGGAAAATAGTCTTTGCAAAGCATGTAACAATAATGCTGTTTTAATTCCTCCAGGCAGAAATGAAAACGGAAGCCATGCAAGAGAGAGAAAGTTACTCAAGAAGAACAAGGAGAAGAAGCCATTTTGGATTCCATTCCTACCGGAGGGGTGAGCTGGTACAAGGTTCCTTTATTTTTATCTTTGATTTTTATCTTATCTTAGTAGAGGAGAAGAATCCCCTTATATAATAAATAATTCAAAACGTTAGTCAAGTGTGTACTGAGGGTTATACTATAAGCTTAACATTGTAAGTACAAGAGAAAAATAAGATGGGGAGAAACAAGGCAAGTATAAAAACATGAAAGTAGAAAAATATCGAGATAAATGTACAACTGTGCTATATAAATCATCAAAGCTGCTGAACTTTCCAGGAGGGGGAATGTCTATAAAAAGTTTAACTGGTTAAGTGACTTCAGGGAAGTAATGGGATAAGGTGTAGTTCCTAGTGTGTTGTCCATGTGGCAGCCACTAAGCACATATGGCTCTTTACATTTAAATTTAAGTATAAGCAACATTAAATATAAGTAAAACTAAAATGTAAACATAGATGTCTTACACATTTCAAGTGTTCAATAGTTTAATGTGGTTGTTGGGGAGGTAGAAATTTTCCTTTGTCCAAGTTTCTTCTAACTGGACTAAAATTTATTTTACATGACAGTTGAACAGGAGAAAATCAAATTTAGTTTTGTACTTACAGGGAATCCACACGGACAAAAAATTCTGAAGATAACCAGGCAACAAGAGGCTTGTATTACATCCTGAGCTAAAGACAGTAGAGGTCTGGGGATACAAAGGAGAGGAAGACCCTTAGCAGGAGGTTGAGCAAAGATGTTTGGAAAATAGAGGTAGCCCTGTTATGCAAATAAGTTTCTTAGGTAAAAAGAGATGTCTGTTACTAGCACTTTTCCTGGTACAGGTTCTCCTTTCCAATGTAAATTTAGGCAGTTGAGGAGAAAGTAAAGAGTTTTTCCTGAGTCTGTTGGGATTTGATGGCTTTTAACTCAAAATAATCTTCATGCCAAAGTAACCCATCTTGGGGCAGCAAACCCTTGGCCTCTCCTTGGCTATGCAGATACAAAATATGTCCATCATCACAGAAAGTTCTTTTGGACAGCAGAGTCCTAAAGAATGGGTGTAATTTATTTCCTGAAAAGATTATGCTTGCACATTCTGGCAAGGAAACTATGAGTGAACACAGAAAAGTAGGAAATGTTACATTTCTGGTCACAGGAAAAGACTGAACTGACAGGATGAGAAATTTTTACACTGCAAAGCATAGGAGAAAAAATTTAAGGAAGATCTAGGCTAAAGACCTTTGCAACTTGGACAAACCAAGAAACAACATGACAAAAATTATATTTATGAATGATTATTTTGCCAGTGGTGTGGTTGGATCAAGAAGGGAAGGGGATGGGGCGCCTGGGTGGCTCAGTGGTTAAGCCGCTGCCTTCGGCTCGGGTCATGATCTCGGGGTCCTGGGATCGAGTCCCGCATCGGGCTCTCTGCTCAGCAGGGAGCCTGCTTCCTCCTCTCTCTCTCTCTGCCTGCCTCTCTGCCTACTTGTGATTTCTCTCTGTCGAATAAATAAATAAAATCTTTAAAAAAAAAAAAAAAAAAAAGAAGGGAAGGGGAAATCTCTGCTGAGATTTACACAATCTTCCTATGCAAAGATGACAGCTTACATCAGAGGAGTGAGGGTGGGATAGAAGGGAAGGAATGGCTATTAGCAAAAAAAATTAAAAAAAAAAAAAAAAGAAGAAGAAGAAGAAGAAAGAAAAAAAAAAGTCTTGAGGAAAAATAATTTTTAGAAACTGAGTGTGGAAAATAGAAAACAAAGAAGAGGTTATAAAAAATTCCTGTTAACCTGAGTGTCTGAAAAAAATTACAATCCTCCAAAATAGAATTAGAAACTTGATACTCATTCTCAGTCATTCACTGATTCTTCTGTACCTCCCCTTGTTGAAAAGAAAATCATGACCCCCAAACTATATCACTTAGGCCAAGACTTCAAAGTAGGTCAACCTCCCCAGAAATGTAGTCTTAACCAGTCAGTCAAAAATTTTCTGATCAGCACCACTGAATCTGCCCTATGGACCCTCTCCCTCCCTCAAAGGATGATGAGGTAACCTGCATGATAAGTCACCTTCTTCCCCCTAAGGAAAAGTTACCTTGCTCAAAACCTTTTCTTTTGCTAATAACTTTCTTGCCCCACTCTCCTTCCTATAAAAAGTTTTATTTTATAAAACTTCTCAGATCTCAGCTCTATTTGCTAGATGGGATACCGGCTGATTCATGAATCATTTAACAAAACCAATTAGATCTTCAAATTTACTCAGTTGAATTTTGGTTTTTGACACCTTACATGTCACTTTTACACTCACCAAAATGATGATTTCATACCTTCTCCTCTTGCATCCACATTCCTCTGCTCTCTGCCTTTCTCACCATCAACTGATGATATTGTTCGTTGCCTTCCTTGGGAAAATAGAAGCCACGATATGAGAACTCCTTCCTTCTAAATGCAGCCAGCTGCTTTCTTCTCTAGCCACAACTTTTCCCTTTCTCTTCTCGGTGGAGAAGGTGACCCTCCTCCAATCCATCACCAGCACTTGCACTTGTGCTCTGGATTACTTCTAGTGCCTCAGAGATCTTGGTCTATAATTACTTAATAGTCTTTGTTCTATCATTGATTTCTTCCTCTAGATTCTTTCCCAGAGCACATAGAGAGCGTATTGGGTTATGAACTTTGCCAGTACCTCCATTCCCCATTGTCCATCAGCCAAATGTTGGACGAGACTGACCTACACCTTAAGCTTCAAGGCATAAGCACCCCTGGTAACAGTATTCCCCTATACACAGTCACCCAGACCCTAGCCAATTAGAAGGGCAAATAAGGATTAGGGAAGGCTACCACCCAGCACTAACATCTAAGGAGGAGTGAAGCAATATCCTTCTACATTTGAGAAAAATATTAGCAAACATTATACTGATTTCCAAATGTCACTGATTATTTTACCTGTAAACCAACTCCATGATCTAACACAGACTTACATGAAATAAACTTGAGTCTTTCTAAAATCTTGGAAGATTCTGGTCACGAGCTGGGCTCTCAGATTAACACCTGACCTCTTTTAACAACTGAAAGATACCCTTTAACTATACAGCAAAACAATGAAAATTATCTCGATTCTTGCAAGAGGTAGTATAAATTTGAAAAGATATGTTTGGAAGAACTGGAAACCAAATGACTTCACAAAGAGTTCTAGATGTGAGATGTTTTAGAAAGAAAGGAGATCCTGTCAGGTGTTAAGGAAGACTCAAGCCTCTTGGGAGGACTGATCTGGACTGACAATGTTTCAGAAAGTCTCCAAGTTTAAGTGAAGTGACTGACAAAATGAAGAATACTTCCAGGAACCTCACCATATTTGAGGATATTAATATTTCCCAATGAGAGGAAATCTGACCCTCTCTGCAATACATCAACTAACAGCCTTGGATTGATTCTGCATCAGAGAAAATACTAATTCAGGTTACCAGGCAGACAAAAAAAAATTCTTTCATCTTAGAGTCCAGATTGCAAAAAGAATAATATTGTTATTATTTAATATATGTGTGCTTGGTATTTTCCTATACAAATCCACGGTATAAATGCATCTTTACCAAGTAATAAAACTTTTATTTAATTCCTTCTAATCATAACAGAGTGATTTTTACGATCCTTAAGATGACTATGGCAAGTTGTGTATATTTTTTAGTCTTATCAAAACTAAATATAACTGAGACTTTTTACTCTCAACTATCATGCCTCTTCAGTTTACAAAAAGATTATATTATTAAATGTTAATTACCTTCCCCATTCTTCCTCCTTTATACATCTCTGTGGGTATTTTTTTTCTTTCTTTTTTCACTGGAATATATTTGACATGCAACATTGTAAAAATTTAAGGTGTACAACATTTTGATACACTTATATGTTAGGCTATGTTTGCCATTGTAGACATAATTAGGACCTCTGAAGCTCTTTCTTTATCCTATTTTTTCTAGCTTTCCATTCTTTTCTGATTTAACATTTCTTTTTTTCCAGGACTAAGTTCTAGTCTTCCTGGATTCTGAGTATCTTCTCATGTTTTCCTGAACCTCTTTAATTACCTCTTCTTTTTCTGGATACACTGCCTCTTATTTACCTGTGTTTTCAAAAGGCCCAGAAGATACTTAAGAGAACTTCCAGCCAACTTGATCTCTATGGGCAGCAAAGCACTGTGTGAATAATCAGAAATGCTGCAGAAGTTAGCTCAGGTTTCTATGTACAACTACTCATAAAACTGGCAAAGTGTTAAGTGGCAAACTTCCAAAAAGTAGACAGAGCTCTCAAGTGAATATAACACTTCTTATCACTGCCAATCTTTTCCCACAATTTAAGTATCACTTTTTCGATATTTAAGCACAAGTTTCTCAAAATGACAAAACTCAATGTTTCCGCTCTTACCAGTGAGATAATTAGCCCTACATCACTTTTAGATAGCCTTCAATATTTCTCTATTACCACTAAGTTTACTTTATCCATATGAACTAAGCTAGTTTATCATTAACTCCCCGATATATGATTTTTGATCTCTTCACTTTAATAAAATTGTATACTTACAACAATGAATTAGAAATCAACAAAACACAAACCTTTTGTCAGGCCTTAATTCAGCTGACTCTAGCCACTAATATTACCCTCTATAAACTATCTCATATGAGTTCAGTGATTTTATATTCCTAATTGCCCCTGTACCATTTTGATCCCCATTAAAAAGTGGTAAACGTCCCAAAAAACATTCTCTAAACAGTCATGCTCAATGCTCACACATCCCCAAGTCAGATGAGGCCCGAAGTCCCACTCAGATTCCTGAAATCACTTCCAAGCCTCGGATTCATGGTTTCAATGGCTGCTGGCTCTTCTTCTATCACCTCACAACCAGGTGCTCTTTCACCCATGTGATGCCCTTTAAAAAGCAATGTCCTCATAGGCAGATACGAGTTATCTCTAAGTATCTGGAGAACTGGCATATAGAGGAAAAAGTAGACACCCTATGAAAAACACCTGTGCAAATAAGTAGACATCTCGAAGAGTAAGAGTTTCAGTCACTATACATAAAAAACCTTCTAAAAGTTGGATCAGCCTAAGAATGGAATTTTTTACTAATTTTAGACTAATCTAAGAAATTTTATAATCTGTGTGTATTAGGAGTTTATTAGTATGTATGTATTGCTTCTAGTTAACTCATAGAATTTATGACTTATATTGATTGATATGACTTATATTGATTTATGACTTATATAAGATTGATTAAATGGCAATGTCTTTGATTTTTATGTCATATATGAGATAAAATTGTGCTTTAGATGAATTCATATTGGCATTTTCTTTTCCTTTGCCTTAGGAGGCAACAATTTTTTAAATTATATTTTTATAATTTTTTAATAATAAGATTCTATTTATTTTATTTATAATAAAATTTATTTTTATTATATCTATTTATTTTTTTATAATAAGATTCTATTTATTTATTTGAGAGAGAGAAAGAGAAATAGTGAGCACAGAGGAAGTGTCAGAGGGAGAAACAGACTCCCTGATGGGCAGAGAGCCTGATACACTGAGCAGAGACCTGGATGCAGGACCCTGAGATTATGACTGAGCCAAAGGCAGAGGCTTAAACGACTGAGCCACTCAGGAGTACCAGGAGGCAACAATTTCTTAAATAGCACATGAAACAGCATAAATCATTAAGAAAAGAATAACAAATTGAACATCATTAAATTTAAGAACTTGTTTTAATAGAGAACTTTTATTCACTAAAAATGCCCTTAAAAGGGGCACCTGGGTGGCTCAAGTTGGTTAAGTTGCCAGATCTTCCTTTTGTCTCAGATCATGATCATAGGATCCTAGGATCAAGCCCCCTGTCATGCTCCAGGATCAGTGGGGAGCCTGCTTAAGGATTTTTTTTTCTCTCTCTGCCCCTTCCCCCTTTTGTGCTTAGGAGCACTCTCTCTCTCTTAAATTGTCTTTTTTTTTTTTAAATACCCCTAAAAGAATGAAAGAATGGAGATATTTAAAATATATAACTGTGATAGTTATGTATTTTAAGTATTAAACTTTATTTTATTTTATTATTATTATTTTTTAAAGATTTTATTTATTTATTTGGCAGACGGAGATCACAAGTAGGCAGAGAAGTAGGCAGAGAGAGGAGGAAGCAGGCTCCCCACTGAGCAGAGAACCCGATGTGGGGCTGGATCCCAGGACTCTGGGATCACGACCCAAGCCGAAGGCAGAGGCTTTAACCCACTGAGCCACCCAGGCACCCCTAAACTTTATTTTAAATAAAGTTATTTTAAAAGTTTAAAAGTTTAAAGTTATTTTAAACTTTATTTTAAATACAGAGTTATGTATATACTCTGATAAAGTATTCCTATTCTGAATACACAGGTCAAAATGAAAATGCTTTTCTGTCTCTTATTCTTAACTTGCCATCCAATCCATAGGGCATATGATTTAGATGCTGAATGGAGGATTCAACCAGGTTTATTTCTATTAAATGAGAATTAAATAATTATGAAGACCACATTACCAGCAGAAACTAAAGGGTATTATCTGGCCTTTAGTTGTGAATTCTAGTCAAATGGTACAATGTCATACTTGGTATATGTATTTATTATTTTAGATGAAAAAGATACTTAACAAGTGGAATACTTCTTATACTTTTCTTGTTGCTGTAACATAGTAGAATTCCAGCATACTTTATTCACATTGTTTATTATTAATTCCTTTAGTAAGTACTCTTCAGCTCGATTCAAACACAAGATGTTCTGATGGAATATGAATAAGCAGACCTGTCAGTTCTGCCTGAATTTCTTTCTCTTGTTCCTCAGAATAGTATCTTTTATGATGGTTATTAGTACTCTCTAACTTCTGCTTTCTCGGTAACAGTCAGTCATTTTTCAATACTTACATTTCCATGCTTAGCCAAGATTTCATCTACGTATTTTTCATATTTATCTCCTGGTGGTATCAGATTGTTGGCTAAGCAGCTACCTACTGTTTGAACAGTTTCCCTGGCACCCTAGGCCCCCAAATAGCTCTAACTTGAAAGACTACCTCTATGTGTTTGATTGGGCTGGTGCTGCAAACCTCAAACAGAAAGAGTCCATCCAAATGATTACCATTCAAGACTTTATTTTGGGAAGCCTGTAGTTAAATTCATCCTTTTAAGACTAAAACTATTTTATTTTTTTAATTTTTTTTTTAAGATTTTGTTTATTTATTTGCCAGAGAGAGACACAGCTAGAGATAGAACACAAGCAGGGGGAGTGGGAGGGGCAGGCCTCCTCCTGAGCAGGAAGCCCAATGCTGGGTTCCATCCCAGAACCCTGGGATCATGACCTGAGCTGAAGGCAGACATTTAACCAACAGAGCCATCAGGCGCCACAAGACTAAAGCTATTTTTTTTTTTTAAGATTTTATTTATTTATTTGACAGAGAGAAATCACAAGTAGATGGAGAGGCAGGCAGAGAGAGAGAGAGGGAAGCAGGCTCCCTGCTGAGCAGAGAGCCCGATGCGGGGCTCGATCCCAGGACCCTGAGATCATGACCTGAGCCGAAGGCAGCGGCTTAACCCACTGAGCCACCCAGGCGCCCCAAGACTAAAGCTATTTTTAAGAGCACAGCTCAATTGATGATTTTCCCTATTTTTGTGGAGAACAAATAGATTAGTAAATTATAACTCTTTGCTGCTACATAAACCACAAGAAAATAACTACTATTGTTAATTCCCACTTAACGGATGAAGGTGCTAAGAAACAGACTGGTTAAGTAATTTGCCCAAGTGGTAAAAGGTAGAATTAGGATTAGACTCCCCTTAGTGTCTATTCTCTTATTTTAACTTATTGTTTTGGGTTTTACTGTTGAGCTTTCTATATATCACCCCTTTTTTCATAAAAGTTTGAACCAATAGAGAAATAAGATAAAATGGCAAAGATAAATGGGAAATTGATTACTATAAGTCCTTGTATTACTGTGTCCAATGATCATGTGAATTAGGACATATGATTACTAATTCAAAGATGTGAAGATTCTTCAGTTGAATAACTTGGCCAAGGTCACCTTTCCTATAAAAGTGAAGCAGGATTTTGGATTTTGAACATAGATATGACTGAATTCAAATCCATGTTCTTTCTAATTTGTATATTCTTTCTTCCAGTTCTTTAAACATAATGAATTGCTGCTACTATAAAATAATTTATTAATACTTTGGAAGGAAATGTGCCATATATTTTATAATATGCTTTTTATCCAGATGAAATTATTAACAAATCCCAAGTATAATTTCTTATCATCATAAATTTGTACTTATTTTTACTCCATTCAGCACACAGTACTTAAAGTCTAGAAGCCAATAAGTAACTGGGGAATTGGGGTATTCTTTGGAAGAAATGTAATTTATCTTGATCAATTAATAGGTGTAGAATTCTATGCTTACATTTCTTTTTTATAAATTTATTTATTTTCAGCATAACAGTATTCATTATTTTTTCACCACACCCAGTGCTCCATGCAATCCGTGCCCTCTATAATACCCACCATCTGTACCCCAACCTCCCACCCCCCCGCCACTTCAAACCCCTCAAATTGTTTTTCAGAGTCCATAGTCTCTCATGATTCATCTCCCCTTCCAATTTACCCCAACTCCCTTCTCCTCTCTAACACCCCTTGTGCTTACATTTCTAACTAATTCCTGGTAAGTACTTCTATCAAACATATTTTGTTTTAATTTTTAAACATCTTAGCTAGCAGCTTTTACATATTTGAAAACATTAGGCAGCTATACTAAAAGAGCAGAAATTAAGGTAAAACTAACATTTGCATGCCTAGGATTTAAGTCTAGAACTGAGCAACAAATAGTTCAAATTCACCTTTTTTTTTTTTTTTTTTTAAATTTGAGAGAGAGTTAGAGTGTGTGCATGACCAGGTGGGAAGGGCAGAGGCAGAGGAAGAAGCAAGCTCCCCACTGAGAAGGGTGCCCATGACAAGGGACTCAATCCCAGGCCCTGAGATCAGGACCGGAACCCGAAGGCGCCACTTAACCAACTGAGTCACCTAGGAGTCCCTCAAATTCAACTTTGAATGAAAACTTTGATATGCCTCAACAAAAGCCTTTAATCTGAAGATTAATCAGATTATTTCCTGATAAATATGTATTCTCCACCTGAAGAACTGAATGCATAATACACTGGCAATTGCATTTAAAATTATTATTTAGGAGAACCAGTGTGGCTCAGCAGGAAGCCTGCTTCTCCCTATATCTCCACCTGCTGTTCCCCCTGCTTGTGCTCTCTCATTCTCTCTGTCAATAATTAAAAATAAAATAAAATAATTATTTAATAGCAACTTTTTGTAGTTTTTTTTCATTTTCTAAATATTTTTTATTAACATATAATGTATTATTAACCCCAGGGTACAGGTGTAGTCAATTTTTAATATAAAAGTCACTATTCCTGATTTTTATTTATCCAAAAATAAGAACCATTAGCTTTTATTCTTGTTTGTATAACTCTGAACAAACATAATATTACATATTATTTAACATTACAAAGTTATAAAACTACTGTCATTAAATAAGTCAAACAGACACATCAAAGTTCTAGCTTAATCCTACAATGAAAATAACATAATACAACCCCTTATTCTCCTTACTTTATGTGTCTCTCTCCCCACTCCTGCACTGCTCTTCAAAGTGTCTCAGCATCTTTCACATAAAGCATTTCTTTACACCTTGATAAATGTAAAGAGTGAAATTGGACTTAGTAATATTAAAAATTGAATTTCAACAATAGATCAGATATTTTAGTTTAAAATAACACATTAGGGGATGCCTGGGTGGCTCAGTTGGCTAATTGCACTTGATGTGCAAGCTCAACAATGTCTTGTTTGGAACAATAAGAACAGAAACACAGGGAAGGAGCCTTGCTAGATCCAGTTTGTCATAAAATTTTAAGAAGCAGAGAAGTCCCTCATCCACTTCACACATGTGTGAGCTCGCACTCTCTCTCTCTCTCTCTCTCTCTGTGTCTTTTGCTCTCTCTCCAAAATAAATAAATAAATCATTGGGCACCTGGGTGGCCCAGTCAGTTAAGCATCTGCCTTTGGCTCAGATCATAATTCCAGAGTCCTGGGATCCAGTCCCACATCGAGCTCTCTGCTGAGCAGGGAGTCTGCTTCTTCCTCTCTCCCTATCCTCCCCCCAGAAATAAGTGAATTAATTAATTAATTAATTAAAGAATGAATACATAAATCTTTTAAAAAATAAAAATAAAAATGGATTAAAGACCTAAATCAGAGACCAGAAATCATAAAACTCCTGGAAGAAAACAGAGGCAGTAATTTCTTTGACACTGCCTGTAGAAACATTTTTCTACATACATCTCTTAAGGAAAGAGAAAATTATTGGGACCATACCAAAATAAAAAGCTTTTGCACATTTAACAAAGTGATAATGGGAGAAGATATTCACAAGTGATATATCCGAAAAGGGGTTTATAAATATATAATTTATGCATACTCAACACCCCCCCAAAACAAATAATATTATCTAAAAAGAACAGAGGATCTGAATAGACATTCTTCCAAAGACATATAGATGGCCAACAGACACATGGAAAGATGCTCAACATCACTAATCACCAGGGAAATGTAAATCAAAACCACAATGAGATATCACCCTACATCTGTCAGAAGGACTAAAATCAAAAACACATATGATAACAAGGGTTGACAAGGATGTGGAGAAAAAGGAACACTTATGAACTGTTGGTTGTCGTGCTAACTGGTGCAGCCACTATGGAAAACAGTATGGAGGTTCTTCAAAAAGTTAAAAATAAAATTACTACATGATCCAGGAATTATTTTCACTATTGGGCATTTACCCAAAGAAAATGAAAATGCTAATTTAAAAAGATATACGTATCCCTATGTTTATTGCAGCATTATTTACAAAGCCAAGATATGGAAGCGACCCAAGTATCCATTGACTGATGAATGGATAAAGATGTGATATATAAAGACACACCTACATACATACACTATGCAACATTACTCAGCCATAATAAAGAATGAGATTTTGCGGGGTACCTGGGTGGCTCAGTGGGTTAAAGTCTCTGCATTCGGCTCAGGTCATGATCCCGGGGTCCTGGGATTGAGCCCTGCATCGGGCTCTCTGCTCAGCGGGGAGCCTGCTTCCTCCTCCTCTCTCTCTCTGCCTGCCTTTCTGCCTACTTGTGATCTCTGTCAAATAAAAAAATAAAATAAAATAAAATAAAAAATTTAAAAAAATAAAATCCTTAAAAAGAAAAAGAGAGAATGAGATCTTGCCATTTGCAACAACATGGATGAAACTAGCAGGTATAATGTTAAGTGAAATAAGTCAGTCAGAGAAAGAAAAATACCATATGACTTCACTCATATGTGGAATTTAAAAACGAAACAAACAAAGAAAAAAAGACAAAAGAAACCCCAACTCTGAAATACAGAGAACAAACTAGTGGTTGCCAGAGGGGAGGTGGGTGGGAGGATGAATGAAATAGATTGAAAAGATCAAGTTATTGTGAAAATAATGAATAATGAATAATGTAGAATTATTGAATCATTATACTGTATACCCAAAACCAATAAAACTACATATTTTAATAAAAGAGGAAAAAAAAATTCTATCTGAAGCATTCACCAAAAGGTCTTAATGGAAGATTTGAAGGAAAGAATTAAGCAAAATGAAATTGAAATGGATTCCCATTAATGCAAATGATCAAAAAAAATAAACACATACCCCTTTTCACCTCAATTTTCTTAACTTTATTCCAGAAGTACTAAACAACAACTTTAGAGAAAGAATCACATGAAACACAACCACACAGGAGGAAATAAAGTAACATTATTTGTAGATGATGCAATTATTTGCCAGGAAAGGTCAATAAGATCGAACTGAAAAGCTATTATAATTTTTAAGAAAAAATATTAAGATGAATGAGTATGAAGTAATATCCAGAAATCAATAGTATTCATAAAGGTAAGCAATCATTAAGAAGCTAATGCTAAAAAATATCATTCACATTACCAAAATGGTAAAATATATAAAAATGAACTTAAGAAATATGTGAGAATAAAATAGTAATTTTGCAATAGCACAGAGTGACACTGAAAATGGAAAACATACCATGTCCTTGGATTGCAACCATTTATAACATAAGGATATCAATTATCTGAACTAGTCAATATCTTAATGTGAACCCCCAAAAAACATTATTTAAGAAAAATTAAATGAGGGAGGTCTAAATACATATGCAAAATCAAAATGCAAGAATAATGACGGTAGAGAGATGTCAAGATAGCAGAGGAGTAACAGGCTAAGATGACATCAGGTAGCAGGATATCAGCTAGATAGTTTATCAAACCATTCGGAACACATACAAATCCAACAGGAGATCAAAGGAAAGAAGAGCAGCAATTCCAGAAACAGAAAATCGACCACATTCAAAAAGTAGGACCTGCGGAGAAGTGAATCCAAAGCATGGGGAAGATAGATCACAGCGGGAGGGGCCAGGTCTCAGCAAGAGACAGAGCAATGGAGCACAAAATCTGAACTTTTAAAAGTCTGCTCCACTGAGGGACATCACTGCAGAGGCTAAGCAGAGGTGGAGCCCATGCGGGAAAGCATGGTCTCAGGTCCAACGGGGTCACAGAAGGATTGGGGGGTGTCTGAGTAGCAGAGTTCACAAGTATTAGATTGGGGAAGCCGGCTATAGAAACTGAGCTGGGGAGTGAGCTCTCAAGTCAGGATTACTTTAAATTGTGATCCATGGCACAGTCAGACCACTGCTCTTTGAGCGGACCCCACAAATGGCAGATCCAGAGAGACCCCCCTGGAAGAGCACAGGGATTGCTGGGTTTGGCAACTCCAGGCAGAGCTGTGTGCCTTAGAGAGGGATGCTTGTTCACAGGCCAGGTGAGCTCAGAGCATGGCTGGAGGCCAGGAAGACAGGAGTGATTGAGCACTTTTCTCTGAGGGTGCACTGAGTAGGGGGGCCCTGAACTCTGGGCTCCTCTGGGCAGGAGATTGGGAAGCCACCATTTTCATTCCCATCCTTCAGAACTCTAAGGAAAGCATTCAATAGCTCCCGAGAGCAAACTGAGCAGATTATTTAGCCCAGCCCCTGGCAAGGGTGATGCAATTTTGTCTCAAGCAAAGACACTTGAGAATCACTATAATAGGCCCCTCCCCCATAAGATCAGCAAGAAATCCAGCCGAGACCTAGCTCTCTTATCAAGGAGAACAGCGGAATTCCAGAGGAGGAGAAAGCAAAGCATGGAATTCATGGTTTTCTCCCCATGATTCTTTAGTCTTGCAAAGTTAATTCATTTTTTTCTTTTTCTAATTTAACTTTTACTTTTTCCTCTTTTAATGTTTTTTAAACTAATTTGTCTTATCAATACCTTTCATTAAAAAAAAATCTTTTTGGACTTTCATTATTACTGTCATATTTTATCTTTCATTGTACCTAACTTTATTTTTGTATACACATAGGGTTTTTTCTTCTAAAAAATTTTAGGATACAACTTCTTCAATAGACCAAAGTATACCCAAAATCTAGGAGAGGGCTTTGTTCTAGTATCCAGCCTGAGCAAATTCTCTCCACTTTCTTTTTCTTTCTTTTCCCAACTTATCTTATCAACTTCTTTTTTACAATTTTCTTGAAATATTCATTTTTATAGTCATATTCCATCCCTTCATCATGTTTACCCATATATATATATATGGGTATATATATATATATGTTTTTCTTTCTTTAAAATTTTGGGAGGTAGTTTCTTCTAAGAGACCAAAATATTCCCAAAATTAAGTGGGTGACCCTGTTCTAGTCACCAGTCTAATATATATATTTTACTTTTCCTTTCTTTTCTTTTTTTTTGTTTGTTTGTTTTTTGTTTTTGAACTTCTTTTTACCCCCATTTTTTGCCCCATGATTTGGGGTCTCTTCTGATTTGGTTAAAGCACATTTTTCTGGGGTCTTTGCCATCCTTTCAGTATTTTATTCTCTCCTTCATATATTCTTATATGGTTAAAATGACAAGGCAGAAAAACTCACAAAAAAAAAAAAAAAGAGGCAGTATTGAAGGCTAGGGACCTAATCAATATGGACATTGGTAATATGTCAGATCTAGAGTTCAGAATGATGATTCTCAAGGTGCTAGCTGGGCTCAAAAAAGGCATGGAAGATATCAGAGAAACGCCATCTGGAGAAGTAAAAGCCCTTTCAGGAGAAATAAAAGAACTAAAATCTAACCAAGCTGAAATCAAAATAGCTATTAATGAGGTACAATTAAAAAATGGAGGCTCTTACTGCTAGGATAAATGAGGCAGAAGAGAAAATTAGTGCTATAGAAGACCAAAGGACAAAGAATAAAGAAGCTGAGCAAAAGAGAGACAAACAACTACTGGACCAAAAGGGGGTGAATTCGAGAGATAAGTGACCCCATAAGATGAAACAATATTAGAATAATTGGAATTCCAGAAGAAGAAGAAAGGGGGGGGGGGCGCGAAGGTATATCGCAACAAATTATGGTAGAAAATTTCCCTAATATGGTAAAGGGAACAAGCATCAAAATCCAGGAGGTGCAGAGAATCCTTCTCAAATCAATAAGAATAGGTCCACACTCCATCATCTAATACTAAAACTTACAAGTCTCAGTGACAAAAAGGAAGTCCTGAAGGTAGCCTGGAACAAGAACTCTGTAATATACAATGGCATAAACATTAGATTGGCAGCAGACTTATCCACAGACACCTAGCAGGCCAGAAAGAACTGGCATGATATATTCAGAGCACCAAATGAAAAAACATGCAGCCAAGAATTACTATATCCAGCTACACTGTCATTGAAAATAGAAGGAGAAATTAAAAGCTTCCAGAACAAGCAAAAACTGAAAGAATTTGCAAACACCAAACCAGCTCTACAGGAAATCTTGAAAGGGGTCCTCTAAGCAAAGAGAGAGCCTAAAAGTAGTAGATCAGAAAGGAACAGAGAGAATATACAGTAACAGTCACCTTACAGGCAATACAATGGCACTAAATTCATATCTCTCAATAGTTACCCTGAATGTTAATGGGCTAAATGCCCCAATCAAAAGACACAGGGTATCAGAATGTATAAAAAACAAAACCCATCTATATGTTGCCTACAAGAAACTCATTTTAGACCCGAAGACACCTCCAGATTTAAAGTGAGGGAGTGGAAAACAATTTACCATGTTAATGGACATCAGAAGAAAGCAGGAGTGGCAATCCTTATATCACATCAATTAGATTTTAAGCCAAAGACTATAATAAGAGATGAGGAAGGACACTATATCATACTCAAAGGGTCTGTCCAACAAGAAGCTCTAATAATTTTAAATATCTATGCCCCTAACATGGGAGCAGCCAACTATGTAAACCAATTAATAACAAAATCAAAGAAACATATTGACAATAATACAATAATAATAGGGGACTTTAACACTCCCCTCACTGAAATGGACAGATCATCCAAGCAAAAGATCAACAAGGAAATAAAGGCTTTAAATGAAACATGGGACCAGATGGACATCACAGATATATTCAGAACATGCCATCACAAAACAACAGAATACACATTCTTCTCTAGTGCACATGGAACATTCTCCAGAATAGATCAAACCCTGGGTTCTAAATCAGGTCTCAACCAGTATAAAAAGTTTGGGATCATTTCCTGCACATTTTCAGACCACAATGCTCTGAAGCTAGAATTCAATCACAATAGGAAATTTGGAAAGAACCCAAATACATGGAGACTAAACAGCATCCTTCTAAAGAATGAATGGGTCAACCAGGAAATTAAAGAAGAATTGAAAAAATTCATGGAAACAAATGATAATGAAAACACAATGGTTCAAAATCTGTGGGACACAGCAAAGGCAGTCCTGAGCGGAAAATATATAGTGATACAAGCCTTTCTCAAGAAACAAGAAAGTTCTCAAATATACAACCTAACCCTACACCTAAAGGAGCGGGAAAAAGAATAGCAAAGAAAGCCTAAACCCAGCAGGAGAAGTTATAAAGATCAGAGAAGAAATCAATAACATAGAAACCAAAAGACTAGTAGAACAAGGACGCCTGGGTGGCTCAGTTGGTTAAGCAGCTGCCTTCGGCTCAGGTCACGGTCCCAGCGTCCTGGGATCGAGTCCCACATCGGGCTCCTTGCTCCGCAGGGAGCCTGCTTCTCCCTCTGATTCTGCCTTCCACTCTGTCTGCGTATGCTCACTCTCGCTCGCTCTCTCTCTGACAAATAAATAAATAAAATCTTAAAAAAAAAAAAGAATAGTAGAACAAATCAACAAAACTACAAGCTGGTTCTTTGAAAGAATTAATAAGATAGATAAACCCCTGGCCAGACTTATCAAAAAGAAAAGAGAATGGACTCAAATAAATAAAACCATGAGTGAAAAGGAGAGATCACAACCAACACCAAAGAAATACAAACAATTATAAGAACATATTATGAGCAATTATACACCAGCAACTTTGACAATTAGGAAGGAATGGATGCATTCCTAGAGATATATAAACTACCAAAACTGAACCAGGAAGTAATAGAAAACCTGAACAGACCCATAACCAGTAAGGAGATTGAAACAGTCATCAAAAATCTCCAAACAAACAAAAGCCCAGGGCCAGATGGCTTCCCGGGGGAATTCTACCAAACATTTAAAGAGCAATCAATTCCTATTCTCATGAAACTGTTCCAAAAAATAGAAATGGAAGGAAAACTTCCAATCTCATTTTATGAGGCCAGCATTACTTTGATCCCCAAACCAGACAAAGATCCCATCAAAAAAAGAGAATTACAGAACAATATCCTTGATGAACACAGATGCAAAAATTCTTAGCAAAATACTACCCAATATGATCCAACAGTACATTAAAAGGATTATTCACCATGACCAAGTGGGATTAATTCCAGGGCTTCAAGGTTGGTTCAAGATCCGCAAATCAATCAATGTGATACAATACATTAATAAAAGAAGGAATAAGAAAAATATGATACTCTCAATAGATGGTGAAAAAGCATTTGACAAAGTACAGCATATTTTCTTGATCAAAACTCTTCAAAGTGTAGGCATAGAGGATACATACCTCAACATCATCAAAGCCATCTATGAAAAACCCACCGCAAATATCATTCTCAATGAAGAAAAACTGAAAATTTTTCTGCTAAAGTTAGGAACATGGCAGAGATGTCCATTATCACTACTGCTATTCAACATAGTACTAGAAGTTCTAGCCTCAGCAATCAGACAACAACAAAAGAAAAAAATTAAAGGCATCCAAATAGACAAAGAAGAAGTCAAACTATCACTCTTTGCAGATGATATGATACTTTATGTGGAAAACCGAAAAGATTCTACTCCAAATCTACTAGAACTTGTGCAAGAATTCAGTAAAGTGTCAGGATATAAAATCAATGCAAAGAAATCAGTTGCATTTGTATACACCAACAACAAGGCAGAAGAAAGAGAAATTAAAGAGTCAATCCCATTTACCATTGCACCCAAAACCATAAGATACCTAGGAATAAAACTAACCAAAGAGACAAAGCAATTTTACTCAGAAAACTATAAAGTACTCATTAAAGAAATTGAGGAAGACACAAAGAAATGAAAAAATATTCCATGCTCCTGGATTCGAAGAACAAATGTTGTGAAAATGTCTATGCTACCTAAAGCAATCTACCCATTTAATGCAATCCCTATCAAAATCCCATCCACTTTTTTCAAAAAAATGGAACAAATAATCCTAAAATTTATATGGAACCAGAAAGGACCTCAAATAGCCAGAGTAATTTGAAAGAGAAAGCCAAAGTCAGTGGCATCACAATTCCAGACTGATTTCAAGCTCTATTACAAAACTGTCATCACCAAGACAGTATGGTACTGGCACAAAACAGACACGTAGATCAAAGGAACAGAATAGAGAGCCCAGAAATAGACCCTCAACTCTATGGTCAACTAATCTTTGACAAAGCAGGAAAGAATGTCCAATAGAAAAAAAGACAGTCTCTTCAACAAATGGTGTTGGGAAAATTGGACAGCCACATGCAGAATAATGAATCTGGACCATTTCTTTACACCACACATGAAAATAGACTCAAAATGGATGAAGGACCTCAATGTGAGAAAGGAATCCATCAAAATCCTTGAGGGGAACACAGGCAGCAATCTCTTGGACCTCAGCAGCAGCTATATCTTCCTAGGAACATCGCCAAAGGCAAGGGAAGCAAGGGCAAAAATGAACTATTGGGATTTCATCAAGATCAAAAGCTTTTGCACAGCAAAGGAAACAGTTAACAAAACCAAAAGACAACTGACAGAATGGGAGAAGATTTTTGCAAACGACATCAGATAAAGGACTAGTGTCCAAAATCTATAAAGAACTTAGCAAACTCAACACCCAAAGAACAAATAATCCAATTAAGAAACGGGCAGAGGACATGAACAGACATTTGTATAAAGAAGACATCCAGATGGCCAACAGAAGCTTGAAAAAGTGCTCCACATCACTTGGCATCAGGGAAATACAAATCAAAAACAACAATGAGATACCACCTCACACCAATCAGAATGGCTAAAATTAACAAGTCAGGAAATGACAGATGCTGGAGAGGATGTGGAGAAAGGGGAACCCTCCTACACTGTTGGTGGGAATGCAAGCTGGTGCAACCACTCTGGAAAACAGCATGCAGGTTCCTCAAAAGTTGAAAATAGAGGAATCCTATGACCCTGCAATCGCACTGCTGGGTATTTACCCTAAAGATACAAACGTAGTGATCCAAAGGTGCACATGCATCCACATGTTTATAGCAGCAATGTCCATAATAGCCAAACTATGGAAAGAACCTAGATGTCCATCAACAGATGAATGCATAAAGAATTCATATATACATATATGTATATATATATATATATATACACACACATATATATACACATATATATGTATAGTATTCCATTGTATTTATGTATATATACATATATGCATATGTATATACGTATATGTATATACATATGCATATATTATACATGTATGTATACATATATACGTATATATGTATACATAAATACAATGGAATACTATACAACCATCAAAAGAAATGAAATCTTGCCATTTGCGATGATGTGGATAGAACTTGAAGGTATTATGCTGAGCGAAATAATTCAATCAGAGAAAGACAATTATCATATGATCTTTCTGATATGAGGACGTTGAGAGGCAACATGGGGGGTTTGGTGGGTAAGAAAGGAATAAATAAAAAAGTTGGAATCAGGAGGGAGACAAACCATAAGAGACTCATAATCTCACAAAACAAACTGAGGTTTGCTGGGGCAAGGGTAGGGAGAGAGGGTGGTTGGATTATGGACAATGGGGAAGGTATGTGCTACAGTGAGTACTGTGAAGTATGTTAAACTTGGCAAGTCACAGACCTGTACTCCTGGGGCTAATAATACATTATATGCTAATAAAAATTTAAAAAAAATTTAAATTAAAAAAAGAATAACCAGGGTAATTTTAACAGCAGGGGCAGAGGCAAGACTATCTGTCCATATACTAAAATTATTTATTAAACTATAGTCATTAAGAATGTGTGATATTGGGCGCCTGGGTGGCTCAATGGTTTGGGCCGCTGCCTTCAGCTCAGGTCTTGATCTCAGGGTCCTGGGATCAAGTCCCGCTTGTGCTCTCTGCTCATCAGGGACCCTGCTTCCTCCTTTTCTCTGCCTGCCTCTCTGCCTACTTGTGATCTCTCTCTGTCAAATAAATAAATAGAAAGAATGTGTGATATTATGTGTTATGTACATTCATGCATTAGAAAAATAGGTCAGTAGAAGAGAAATGACAAAACCCTGAATTCAATTTAATATGTGATAAAAATGCTACAGTATTTCAAATGAGTATGGGGAAGATGGATTATTTAATGAAGGGCATTCAGACAACTTGGTAGATATATAGAAAAAATTAAGATTTATCCCTTACTCATGTTTTACACAAAATAAATTTAAAATAGATCAAAGATTTAAACATAAAGATATTTTAAAAGTACTAACACAAAACATGAAATAAATACATTTATAATCTCAGAAAGGGGAAGCCTTTCCAAGTGAGTTGCAAAATTCAAACTACAAAAGAAATCATACATTTAGGTGAACAAAAATTTAAATTTTCTGCATATAAAAAAGCCATAAATATCAAATACAAATGGCAAATAGAAGGAAAATTACAACTGTCACTCACAAATGACTAATTCCCTTATATACTAAACTTTTACAAATCAGTGAAACAAAGCAATAGAAAAATAAGTAAGGGGGGAAAAGGCAGTTCACAGAAAAGGAAATACAATTGTTTCTCAACATATAAAAGGGTGCTCAATCTACTTAATACTAAAAGAAATCAAAGTAAACTACTGATCCAATGAACTATTTTTTCCATCTAACAGATTGTTGAAAATCAAAAAGTACAACTCAGCAAGTCAGCCAGGATGTCAGATAACAGACTTATTCAAACATAACTTGCAAGAGTATAAGTTAGCAATTTCACACTTTATCAAAATTATGAATTCTCAGATCCTTTAAATTAGCAACTCTTCTAGGAATTTATCCTACTGATGTGGTGACATATGAGAAAAATAGCATATATAAAAGGATATTTATTGCAACATTATATTAGCAAAGATTGACCCAAAAAATGCCAAGATTTATATCAAAATCTTTCCTGAAGGTTGGTTAAATAATTGATGGCATATTACTAAAATCGATACTACACAGACACTAAAAGTATTGATTCTATTATATATATTTTAGCATGAAAAAATCTGCAAGATACCCTAAATGAAAAAGTTAGGGTTTAACAGGCCAAACACTATGCACATTATTTTACTATTACTGATTATATATTACTTACACAAAATATAATATTATTAATTATGATTGTATTGTTATTAGCTATGTACACATATATTAGTTAAATTATAAGATATAGTTATATATTTGATATATAGTTTTATTTTTGTACATATGTATAAGTGCATTTATATACATATACAATACCTTTGAGTATACACAAAACAATCGGTACTATTGTTTGCCTTTCAGAGAAGAAGCACTTTGTACTATTTGTGTTATCTATGCCACAAACATAATAAAGGTTAAATTTTAATTTTAAATGAAACCACTATCATTAACAGAAGAGCTTTTCCTTTCAACCTTCCTTGATGTTCCTGTACACTTTTCTCTATATGAGAGTAAGTAGAGCAATGTGAAGCTGGTTGGGATGATAAATGTCTCTTCTAGACTGGAAAAGATCAGATTCAGAAAAAAAAAAAAAAAGAGCCATAAAATTTGAAATATTTTCTGGTTAGGGTCTGCCATCTGTATATTAAAGAAAGAAAATGAAAGTTGTTCCAGACTCCAAGGTCAGAAAAAGACACAGAAAGGGAAAAAATGCTGGGAAATTTATGTTTGCACAGACTCTTTAATTCCTCCAGTTCTTTAGACTAACACAGCACACATCAGCAATAGTTTCCAAGCCAAACTGCCCAGAATTTCTGCAGAAAGAGAAAAAGGTGGTGGGCCTTTCATTCTAGAACCTACAAATCCTGCAAACATCTCCATGGGAGTGGCTACATCTCTAATTATTCTCCTGTACTAATGCAGGTGCAAATTACAATTTATTTTAATAATCATCACTTAAATTAATGTAACTTGCTACCTGCTGACATTCTTATTTTATTATGAATAAATAGCCAAAAGTAAGAAAAATTATATCTTGCATAAATGCTAGCAGTCATGGTATTCACACCAGTTTTCAAGTAGATAAGTCAAATGAAAATACAAACACTTGTAGAACAGAAGGAATGACACGGAGGACATTAAGAGAAGGAACGGAAAAGTGAAGGGAGGGAAATCGGAGGGAGAGATGAACCATGTGAGACTGTGGACTCTGAGAAACAAACAGAGGGTTTTAGAGGGGAGGTGGGTGGGGGGATGGGTGAGCCTGGTGGCTGTTATTAAAGAAGGCACGTATTGCATGGAGCACTGGGTGTTATATGTAAACAATGAATCTTGGAACACTACATCAGAAACTAATGTTGTACTGTATGGTGACTAACATAACACAATAAAAATTTATTTAATCAAACAAGGCTAATTTTGGATGTCTTTAGGGTTCTTTTCAGAGAATTGATTTAAAAGGAGGAACATAAAATTAACATAAACTTAGAAACTGCTCCTAGAGATTGAAGTCACTATTGTAAATGTTAGATAGCATTGTAAACTGGTGTTTTGGAAGATTTTAAAGACTACTATAAACAGCAAAAACAAACAAAAACAAATATTTGCAAAATTCTAAGCACTTGGTTTCCTTTTCTTCTCTGCAGGGAGTGGAAGGGGGTGACAGAAGGTCATAGCTAAATATTTCTGTGGGAGTTGCCTAAGTTTGGTTTTCTCGTGAAAGCAGAGCCTGAGTCAGGTACTTCAGTGCACATACTTAATGGGTGGTGGGGATGTGTGGAATCTCAGGAAGTGGAAGTGAGGGACCATGACATAATGGGAAGGGAAGAGAGCCAGTGGAGGGTGCACTACTGAGCTGGTTACCAGTTAGAGTAACTAAGATTCAATCTTACAGTAACTAAGATTCAATCTTAGCAGAGATCTTCTGAGGAACTGTGCAGACCATACCTCAGCATTGTTCTTCTGGCAGTTGGGAGGTTTCATTCAGAAATTTTAACCCACTTTGGTGAAGGTTGTCCAAGTGGAATTAACTCCTTGCACTTCTAGGCTGCCCAAAGTTCACTAAATGAAAATGCCAAGAGACACAGCAAGAGCATGAAGCAGGAAGCTAACAATGTGATAAGAACAACCCACCACAAATGATACCAGTCATAGGGTCTGCGGGGATGAGGTGCATGTCAAAAAAAAAAAAAAAAAGAAAAGAAAGGAAGAAAGAAAGAAAGAAAAAAAATGTATCTGCTCCAAGTGTAAAGAAATAAAATAGAAGACTGAAATAAAAGGAAGACTAATTGCATAAACAAATTTATATCATACCAAATGCTTTCTCCCTACAAGTCTTAAGAAATTTCTAGTTTCTCATATGAAGATGGTCATAGAGCTCTCTGACAGGATTTTAGTGACCACCGTCCAGTGATTTTATAGAACCATGAAGATAAATCCTTGTACTTTGAAAGACATTTGAAAATTCAAACGTTTATTATGAGAGTTTATGAAAGTATAGAGTTAATCCAGACTAGATAAAATACCCAAAGTAAAATAATTTGATTTAGGAGTCACCACTGAAAAAAAACAAAACCAACAATTAAGATGATTCCCACACCAAGTAATTAGTCATAGTTGTAAAGTACCTTAAGGTTCGTGTTCATCACAATAAAGCAGAGATGGTGCATAACCCACAATTCCTACCCACTTTCCACAATAGAGCTATTATTCCCAGTCAGTGAAGGGCTTAATTTCCCAGTCCCTTTGAATGTACTTACAAACATGAAACTTGTGTCCCTGAACCCATTGTCCCACAAGTTATTTCTCTCCAGAGTTTCCTACTGACATTGAGTATGTGCATTCACCCAAAATTTCAGGGTGACAACTGGGATATGCGGGGTCAAAATCCTTCCTATACAGATTTTTAAACAGACCTCTTGTTTATGGCCCCCCACCATCCCATTTTTCAGAGGTTCTCGCTGTTCTCAATTCTTGTGATTTCCTGGCACTGCCTAGTGGGAAATAGTTATTTCTAAGCTTTCTCCACAGTCGACTTCAGTTTCCATTTTTTTCTTTTTGGTCAGCTAAGTTAAGTACCATTTGTCCATCTTGATGTTTGAAACTTTGCTGGGTTTTTTTTTCTTCCTCTTCCTCCTCTTCTTCTTCTTCCTCCTCCCCCTCTCCCTCCTCCTCCTCTTTTTCTTCTTGGTAGGTTTAAGCCTTTGAAAATTTCTTTAGCGCCATCTTAGTATGGTTTCAAGAGCAAGCAAATGCAAATCCAGGTATTCTCTGATGTTTAACCTTTATTGAGCAAACATAATAATATATCAACTGTGTGTTGGGAATTTTAATATAATGAATATAACCTAGACTGTTTCTAATAGGGCTTTTTAACTTAAAAAAAAATAAAATAAATCTAAACTACCTACATTCCAGGTAAAAGAGTTTCCAGAAATTTCCTTACCCACCCAGTCAAGGAAGTAACGATGTCTGATAGATATTAGAACATCTCTTGCTATTTTATACTATTCCTGGATACCATAATAATAAAACTCTGAAAATGTATGATGCCTGCTAAGGCTCTACTTTTATATTTGCGAAGTTACTAAAGGTAGAATATCCAAACCTTGAATGATTCAGTGAGATGTCTTTCCCAAAACTAGTCACTTTCCAAAGTTATATTTCAATAAAGAAAAATCATTCATCACCAAGACAGGCAGTTTTGGACAAAATTCTGGACATCTGCAAGGAACCAAGTATCTAGAGTGATCTACCCTTCTCATTGAGAGAAACGACTGTTAGGGAGGACTGAAAAACAGCTTTTATAGGCTATAATACACAGACACAGGAAGGAAGCCAGTGCAAGAAAACAGAGTAAGGAATTTGCCAGTGACATTCATTTACCTGATTGTTATTCACATATAAATATATAAATATATTTGATGATGCTAGGAAGCAGCAAGGACTGAATCAATTATATTACATTTACTGCCTGAACACTATGTACTTGTAGCACACTCAAAAAATTCCTCTTCTATCAATGGTGCTACTATTGATTTGTGTAGCTTTGCAGCAATTTCCTAAAAGAAAAAAATACCTAGGAAAAGGATTGCATGCAGACCAGCTTCCTGTTGTTTGTCCTTTAGATTAATTCACCATAGCCTTCTTTGATGCAGTGTTAAACCAATAAACAAGGCTCAGTGTGCATCTGCCAATACAGATTAAATATATACTCTACTTTGACAAAGAAAATCACATCTACCTTACAAGAAAATAATGTGAAAAAAGTAATGATTTTAAAGTATATTCAATGATACACTCTGATTGTTGCCTTATCTAACTCCAAAAAAACTTTTGCACTGGTCAGGAGGAAACAAAAAATTAAATACAAAATATGGTGATCTGTCATTTCATTGGAAAAATACACTCTCAGCCCTTCACATAACTATCTACACATTTCAATTAGTAAGAAGAAGAAAAGAGGAAAAGAAGTGATATGGGCAATACAAGTGCTATTTATCCCAATCAAAAGGATTCTTCCACTGACCAGCACAAAGGGACAGTTACTTTCATCTGAAGATTTATTTGAAGTCATTGAACTCAGCGGGTGGGAGACCATTGCCAAAACCAGGTGAAATAAGAGACAATTACCTGATCCTCTTTCCTTTAAACATCATTCAATTACCAGGTAATCCAAGCAGTAAGAAACAGAACTAAAAAATTAGCTATGACATTTGGGCCAGGAAGAAAGCCAATTTAGGAACTTTAGGTACCAATTTCGCTTTTTAACAATTAAAGCATTTGGTCATCTATACTGCCAAATTACTGAAAGTCAACTCTTGCCCTTAGTTTACTATATTAGAAATTACCTTTTCAACAATTTTAACTTTGGGAAATGTATATTAATTGTTCCACTAAGTTTTATTTCATTTTCAAATTTGCAGTAGGGAGAACTCTAGTTTAGTCAAAGATATATTCTGAGTGGGCAGGAAAAGGAAAATCTGAAAGGTCAAGAATATAGAGCTTCATCTCTATGTGGCTGTCATCATTGAGTCTCTGAGCCAAGTCGTGAAAAATATGTGTCAACTCCAAAGTCTTTGGAAAGAGAGTTTCTTTCCTTTCATTTTCTTCCTCAATTCCATACTTAGAAGAATTGGATGACATCATGTACATTAATCCAAATTTGTCTTTCTGTCTTCTTTCTCTCTTCTGCCCTCTCTACAAATCCTAGCTCTCTGGTTATAAACCTAAAATTACTTTCCTTATTATCTATCTTGATAAAAAGAAAATTTTCATCTATCCAGAGGGAGTTTTTGTTCTTTGTTTTGTTTTGTTTTGTTTTGTTTTTTTCCCCATTATCCATACCAAGGAAACCGGGACAGAGATTGGGTTAGAAGACAGGATGGCAGGCTTTCTTTTTCGTCCCTTGAATTGGGAGAAGAGAACAGGTGGTTCTAGAGACACTTCCAAGTAGATATCAAGATCACTGGGAAAGGGAGGCCTAGCAGAGGCCATGGCAATATGGTTGAGATAGGTGGCTATATAATATACTATAAGAAATAATACTGTCTCCCAACAGGTTATTAGTGAAATTCAAGGGTTTCAGAAATTGTCAAATCTCCCAACATGAAGAGATTTAGAAGAGATTTAGAAGTGTTGACGGGTTGGAAGCCTTAGCAAAAAAGTAATAAAGATAACATTTTCAGAATAATCCACATTTTATTTCCTACACTCCTAGAGTACAAAAGTAACAAAAGTTCAGTGTATATAAACAAACAATCTTATCTTTTCCATTGGCTATTATGCAAGGATTAATAACCTCCCAAGCAAAGGGACATTGCAAACTCCTTTTTTTTGGAACTTTTTATTATAAATACATCATAAGACATACTTTCTGTAGCTTTCACAATATCTGCTACATAAATGTGCACCATAAACGTTAAAGGAGAAGGGAAAAGAAGAGAGAAGAAAGAGAAGAAATATGGTAAAAAGGAATGAAGGAGGAAGGAAGACATACAAGTGGCAAGAAAAGGTTGAAAGAGGCAATCGAAGAAACAGGTAAGGAGAGAAAAGAAGGAGGAAAGAGGGGAAGAAAGAAGAAATAAACATTTCTACTTCTTAATATTTAGCAGTTTAATCAGTGATATCTGTTCCCCTTTTCACTGCTATACTGAAGAAATCTCAGGTCTGGGACACCTGAGTGGTTCAGTGGGTTGAGCATCTACCTTTGGCTTGGGTCATGGTCTCAAAGCCCTGGCATCGAGCCCCACATCAGGCTCTCTGTTCAGTGGGGAGCCTGCTTCTCCCTCTCTTGCTGCCTGTCTCCTGCCTACTTGTGATCTCTCTCTCTGTGTCAAATAAATAAATAAAATCTTTAAAAAAAAAAAAAAAAAAAAGAAAGAAAAGAAAAAATCTCAGGTCTTCTAGAGAAAAACACAAATGCATAGACTATTGTCTCTATAAGTTCATGTTTTCTATTATTACCTGAGCCCTCAGCACTACACATTTTTTATTTGTCTCTGGTCCATGTTGCCTCCCATTTCCTTCAATATCTGTTTCATACTTTTTCTTCTTTCTAGCCCACTCTTAACTTACAACAGAAATGTAAGGAAACTGAAACTATAAAGTGAGTATTCAATGTTCTGCCCTCATATCTATAAATTAATCTGCATCTGAATCAGTGCCTAACTTATAGGTCCAGAATTGGAGAGTTTCTTCTTCTAACCAAACTTAACTTTTCCTCATATTTTCTCTGCCTGTCTTGCCGTATTCTGGAATATTTGCTTCTTTTGTCCTCTATCTCCTTCACATACCTTTATTCACGGCCTTTCTACTGTGTTCTTCTCAAATCTAAAAACATACTGAAGTGCTCTTTGTCCTAAAAAGCATAATCTCCTCTAAGACCTCATGCCATCCTACCATGTGTCTACTTTTCTTCCTTCCTTAAAAAATATCTTTTTTTTTTTTAAAGATTTTATTTATTTATTTGACAGAGATCACAAGTAGGCAGAGAGGCAGGCAGAGAGAGAGGAGAAAGCAGGCTCCCTGCTGAGCAAAGAGCCCGATGTGGGGCTTGATCCCAGGACCCTGGGATCATGACCTCAGCCGAAGGCAGAGGCTTTAACCCACTGAGCCACCCGGGTGCCCCCAAAAAATATCTTTTTAAAAGATGGCTCTACTTCTTCTTTTCCAAGTCTACTAATGATTTCCAAATGTAGGTCACCAGTCCAAACCTTTTCCCAACTATCCTCTTTGGAAATGTCCTCAAAATGAGTTTCCAGGATCCTGAGACTCAACACATCCCATACTGGTCATCTTTATCAGCCAGGGTCCCTATATGAAATTGCTGATGTACTTGAAATAGGATAATTTAAGGTGAGTTATAAAGACACTGTTTACAAATATGTAGGTATAGGAGAACCAACAAAGGTAGTCAAGTAACACAGAGCTTACAATCCCACACCAAAAGGAATGAGGAGAGGAAAAGTTAATGGAATAATGAAATGTGACAGAAGAAAACCTGTATAATGATGAGAACAATGATGTCTACTGGGTCCATACTGACCTAACGTTATGGAAGAGAAAGATAGGGAATACATCTGGAAGGGCAAACAGATGATATGCAACACACTATGCTCCTTTGTCTACTTTTCATCCATTCTTATACTTTGTTGGATAAAATATGAAACAGTAATGCGGAGGACTCAAGAAATCCCACCAGTTAATGTGGAAACTGCAAAGTGTTATCAATTTGGTCATAACTAGGATTGTTATGTGACTCCCAGAACATTACATGGAACTGACATTCTTTATATACAGTTCTGGGTGAAGAAGGATAAAATAAACACTTAAATAACCAAAAAGCATACCTGCTATGATTCACAATTCTGTAACTTTTTCATGGTGACAAATTTGGTAATCTTAACTTCTTTGCCCCACACATGTTCCACATACTCTTTTCCTCCTACCTTACACTTTGGCTACACAAGAGTCTTTACCTTGTAGGGTGATCTAAACCTTTATCTCTGCAGAACTTGTATTCTTGGTGGTTACCTTTTTTTTGGTTACATTTTTTTTGGTTACCACTATTTTACAGTGACTACAATTTGTGGACAAAAGGGTACTAAGACACCCCCCCCCCCAGTGAGTCTCCCTAATTCCAAAAACAGTCTTCTTTTCACCTATTGTTCGGCAGCAAAATTTGCCCCTCGTTATTACAATGAGTCACCCTGAAAGTCTGCTTCTTGTCATGAAGGGTTCAAAATAGCCAGAGCAAAGCCTAACATTCTAATTTGTTAGAACTAAGACTAGTTTTTCTAGCAGAAGTTGTTCTACCTTGGGGACTAGGACAAACAAATCCATAACTCAAGGTCATGAAAAAGGGAAGCAAAAATTCTAGCAGATTATAAAGTATAATGTGAGAGATGTCTATTCCCACCTCTATAACTTGTTTGGCATACCTGTATACACTCTCTGTAGGTGAGACAGCACTACATTTCAGTTACTTGTTGAAGGTTTATATCACATGCTACATAATAGTTCCCTGACTTCTCAGAATATTTACATCTCAGCTTTCTCTAAACAGAGTCTTAACAGTTTATTTCATTATTCTACCATACCAACTACTTCTATGTGATAGGGAATATAGTAAGATAAGTAAAATCATTGGTACCTTGCCACGTTTTACATAACCAGGCACAACCTCTACTAAAGGCAGTATACATAAGATACTATGACATTGATAAAGCACTCTGAGAGTGCAGGAAAGCTGGTGCTAGCAGCAGTGCTGGAGGTAGGAAAAATAAATCCATGTTAAGAAACATGTGTTTATCTCAGTGAGGGCAAAGCACAATACTCTACATCATGGAAAGTGTTCAATGTAGCAAACCTTCCAGAAGACAGCTTACTGACCCTGTGAGAAGGGTCAGTAAGAAGGGCCTCTACTGTTGGTAGTTTAGGCACTCAACTGTGATACTATTATTCAAATGATATGGCCAAACCCATACATAGCCTCCACTCCCAATGCCTTGATAAAACTATACCTATGGCCAATGAGTAACGACAAAGGAGGAAAGAGACCCATTACTAATAGCAACAACTTCATCATTAAAACAACCTATATTGGGATCCTTCCCTTACTTGTTTTACCTACTCCCTTATCAATGCTTCTTAGAATCACATATTAGAACACTAGAATGAACTCTTAAAGATACATACAAGGCATTATTTGGGGATAACACCTTGTTCATTGGGAAATTTTCCATAACATGCAATATGGCCTTTGAAGCAGCTATTATATGCTGTTGTGTTGGTGATAGTTACAATTTATGGGTCTGGAAGCCAAGGGGTAGAAGTGGAAATGGCCTCCCTCAACATTATTCTTAAGGGCCCACTTGGGGAAATTGTGATTTCTAGGTAAAGGAATGCTTCTAGCTCTGGACATGGTAAGAATTTCACAAAACCTAAATCTACAGATGCCCCCTGATTCTATATGCATACAGATCATCAAGCAGAAAAGGAAATTACTATATTGTTAGGGGTAACTGTCTCTGATTATCATAAGAAGATAAAGCTGTTTCTACATAATGGGGTAGGGAGAAAAATGTTATAATTAAGGAAACTCCATGGGGCTTCTCTTAGCATTTGCATTTTTTATAATAACTAAGAATAGGCAATTACAGCAAGCACAGTCTGACAAGGACATAGTAAAAAGGGCTTAAATCCTTTACGGGTGAAGATCTTCATTATTCCAGTAGCCAAAAAACAAACAACAAACAAACAAAACCCAGACCTACAGAAGTGCTGCCTGAGAGTAGGGAGATCTAGAAGGAGTAATAGATATAATAAATGTCAACTATGGCCTTGGAACCAACTACAATACAGGGATCAAAAACTGTAGCTTATCCCATTGTACTCTATTTTGAGACTTTAAAAAATATGATTTTCTTGAAAAATCAATGAACGAAAGATAAAAGTTAACATGGAAACGAGGAGATCAAATTCTAAGGTGTGGACTATTGCAGACATTGTCAGTGCCTTCATTCCTCAACATTTCCATGCATACTAATGTTTTCTTATTGGATGCATATGCTATTTTCCATCTGAAGGCTTACTTTGCCTTCAGACACATTTTCTGTTAGCACACTAGAAGAAGACCAGAAGTGATATGCAGTTAATAACTTCGTAATGTGTTCTTTTTTTTTTTAAGAGTTTATTTATTTATTTGACAGACAGAGATCACAAGTAGGCAGACAGGCAGGCAGAGAGAGAGAGGAGGAAGAAGGATCAGAGAGCCTGATGCGGGGCTCGATCCCAGGACCCGGGGATAATGACCTGAGCCACCCAAACACCTCTGTAATCTGTTCTTAATAAACCATGAAGGGATGTTGGTTGATAATTACTCCATTTTCCTTGATACTGATCTGGGGCAATTCCAAAGTGTATTTTTCACTGTTTCTGAAAGTTCACCAGTAGTACTGCGCTCTAGTGGTCCACAGAATAACCTCCCTCCCTACTCATGTATCCTTCTATATCTACTTCTGTATCAGTTTGCTATTGCCATTATAACATATTAAAAAAAAAAAAAAAAAAAACATGAAACAGCACGAATGTATTATCTTATAGTCGGGAAGGAAAGATGTTCAGAATGGTTTTACTGAGCCAAAATTGGTGTTGGCAGAGTCACACACCCTCTGGAGGCTCTAAAAAACAATCCATTTCTTCCCTTTTTCAGTTTCACTTCCTCCATCTTCCTTCATCACTCCAATTTATGCTTCTATAGTCACATGGCCGGCTTCTCTTCTGCAGTCAAAGCTCTCTCCCCCTCACTCTATATAAGGACACTGATCACATCATTTACGGCCCACTCAGATAATTCAGAATAATTTGTCCACCTCAAGACCCTTAACTTCATTACATCTCTAAATCTTTTTGCCATATAAGGTAACATTCACAGGTTCCAGGAATTAGGACAGGGATATCTTGAGGGGCATTTACTCAGCCTAACACAGCTTTCTCCCTTATCTGACTCACTTAATTCACTTCCCTACCATCCTTCTGGAATCAGTTCTCAAACAATCTACTTCCACCTAAATGCTACTCCCAGAGCCTGCTTCTGCCATTAGGAAGGCTATAATTACTTACTGGAAATAGCTGTTATGAAGCATCTCTCCCTAGATTTTAGCAATAAAATGTCTCCAAATATCGTCTTGTCCCCTTGTGTACAACTTTCTGATAATACTTTTTTCAATTCCATGTACCAGTGTTGATATTTTAAGTACCAAATATGACTTCCCAAGTCCTTAACAAGGGCTCAAACGGCACACAGGGCTTTGGCCCTGCCTTTCTCCTCAACAACATTCTCTCCCATTCTGGACTGATTTCAATGTACAAATGCACCAAGCCTTTTCTTCCTGATTTAGGTATTTTGTTCCTTCTACTCCAAACTTAAATCCTCCCATCCAGTGCTTGGTTAAGGCCTACTGATCCTTCATCTCATTGTAAATTACCCCAGAATGGTCTTCCCTAACATTCCATCAAAATTAAGTCTCATTATAATAGCTCATAATGTGTTATATTTTCCTTTTTATCTCTTGTTAAAATTTGCAGTTACATATGTATCTGATTAGTTCTTAGCATCTGCTACCATGGGAGCCTCTAAGCTCACAAGACAAGGATCATATCTGATAAGTTCATAAACACAGTATCTTTTGCCAGGTCTCACACATATATAATCAATGCATATTTGGTAAAAAATGAATAAAGTAGTAAATGAATGAGCAGTACTTTAAAAGCCACCTCAGTCTTGAGAGATGCATTGTCTGGGAAGCATATCTCATATGGAGGCAGTGAGCATGCTTTTTATTTTATTTTATCTGTTTTTGTCAGTTCTGTGCTACAGAATATCTTTTTAAATGCAATGCATAAAATATTTAAATTACACAAATAAGCTTTTCTCCTCCATTTTATTCTGTAGGCTATAAATATTTAGTGCTTTATTCATTTTCATATTTTCTAGCATAAGCTAATTTCTCTTTTCTGCAAACAGATAAGCAGTGTTAGAATCTGTGTAAATAGGTGGCATTAGCTAAGCACTAGCATTCATTAAGGCCATTTATCTTCTTTTTGCTTTTCCCAAATTTTGTCCTTTCCTTTGTTTTCATTTCTCTATGTTAATTTTTCTTTGGATTGCTTTGTTTTTACAGGCAGAGGCAAGAAAGATAGTAACTATCATTATTGATTCTTAAAATTGCACAATGCAAATCAAGAAATTATTAATTCCTTATTTATTATCATTATCCTCTATTTTCTTTTTCTTCAATTTACAAGTTTGGTACTTACATGCTGTAATAATTTCCTCTTCGTCTCCACGACCTCCCCCACTGTTGAGTGGATCTTTTTTCCATGCCATTGCAAGGACTCAGTCATTGCCAAAGATTATCAACTAACTCAGAAACTCAATTTATTTAAAATTTATTAGTTCATCAATTCATTCAGTAACTATTCACTGAGTGCTTACTATAACCCCAACACTCTTCTAGGGATCCAGAGGAAGACAGAATGAAGTCCCTATCTTCATGAAGTTCAGCTGTTCTAGCATAAGCTAAGAAAAACTATAAAAACCATATAAATATAATACATATGGGCTCTGGAGAAAAATAAAACAAGGTACATGAAATAGGGATTGCCATGGGGCAATTATATGGGGGTTGTTACTATTTTGACCAGAGTGGTAAACAAAAACTTCATTGAAAAGATGACTGTATAGTTGGGGTTCTCCAAAGAAAGACAGATATATATATCTATATATATATATACACACACACACACACACACATATATATATACACACACATACATACATTTTTTTTCCTTAAGTAAATCATATTATTTTCCATAATGTGGCCAGGCCTCATTCAATCAGTTGGAGGCCTTAAGAGAAAAGATTGAGGTTCGCTAAGGAAGAAGGAAGTCTCTTTTGAGACCATGTTAGAACTTAAGACTGCAGCATCAACTCCAGCCAGATTTTCCACCATGCTGGCCTATCTTGCAGATTTCAGACTTACCAGCTCCAAAATTCATGTAAGAAATTTATTTTAAGGCATTAGATTTTGGGTTTGGGACTTTGGATTTTACTCTGGGTAACTATCAGAAAGGTAATATGATCTGACTTTTTTTAAAGATTTCACTTATCTACTTGACAGACAGAGATCACAAGTAGGCTGGGAGGCAGGCAGAGAGAGAGAGGAGGAAGTAGGCTCCCCGCTGAGCAGAGAGCCCGATTCGGGACTTGATCCCAGGGCCCTGGGATCATGACTAGAGCTGAAGAGAGAAGCTTTAAGCCACTGAGCTACCCCGGTGCCCCGATCTGACTTTTTTTTAAGGATCATTCTAAATGTTAGCTGAGGAAAAGACTATAGAGAAACAAGTGAGAAGGGAGACAAACTGAGGAGTAGTACTTTAGGAAAGAAATGATTGTGGTTTTGATGGAAGTGATGAGAAATACCAGATTTTTAATATATATCTCATTAAGCTATTCTAAATAGTTCCTGTATTCAAATCACGGGCATTGAGTGCAAGTTTGGACGACAAAAGATACCATTATCCAAATCCCTTAAATTACTGAGCTTTGGAGACTGAGAATTTGTTTACCAAAGGATACCTTTATTTTGAAGGTAGAAATCCCTTATTCCATATCACTCGTGAGGGTTCTGCTTCTCTGATCAAACCCTAACAAATACAGATGGTACTTACAGCCATAAAACTAAATGAAATTACTTAGGGATTAAAGGATTAGGGTAACTTTAGAAATGGTCTAAGAATTGGGTCATTGGTCAGTCTTCCCTTTAAAGGTTAATTTTATGAGAAGAAACAAGCAAGTGAGACTGAGAAATAGTAGTCTATATGGTAGAAAAAGAACCAGAAAATTTTTCCAGAGAAAGTGATAGATTATACCAAATACTGACAAGTTGAATAAGATAAGCAGTGAGTTGACCATTGCACTGGATGGAGTTAAACAGGCAAGGAAGGTGTTATTCAAGACTATTGCAGTAGGCGAGCAGCATTGAACTCAATTCTGCTGAAACAAAAAATGCCACCGTTTTTAAGAACAGGGTGAACTATTGTTAAAATATTAGAGGATACAGGTGAGATTGATCACTGTGATTAGATGGTCATCTGTGTTTGCTAATTGATGCTTATCGAAGTTAGGCTCCTACCCTCTCACAGTGACTGGGAAATAGAGGCACTATTTTAAGGATTCCATTTCAAAAGGATGGTTTCCAGTCTTTGAGAAATACAGTCCTGGTTTATAAAACTGGCAAGAGTCTGGGAAAAGACTTACATCACAAAGGGGAAGTTTACAATTGCATGTTTTTTTGAAGTCAGGGCTCTATGAAAGGAAAATCAGGGACCTATTGTTAGGAAGATACCTGTTGAAACTTTGTTCAAGCTAGGGGGAACATTAAAGCCAGTCTTGGTCAACTTACCAAGGTAGAGATCATTAGTCCTCTAGGAAGAGTAGTTTCAGTGGAGTGGTGGGAACAAAGTATTAATCACATTAGTTCAAGAGAGAGGAGAGGAGGAAAGAGAAGAGAATAGAAACAATTCTGAGAATTTTGCTATAAAGGAGCAGAGAAATGGCCTGACAGATGAAGGGGGAAGTGATGGTCAAGAGAAGACATTTAGGATGAGAGAAACAGCTGTGTGTTTGTACAAAGGTGAGAATGATCCAGTAGGGAGGAAAATATTAATCATGAAGGACAAATGCTAGAGGCCAGTTCTTAAATAGTTGAGAAACAATATCTAGTGTGCAATTTAGGGTGCTGATTTAGGAACACTAATTATGTTACTATGTTACTATGTTACTATGTTACTTATCATAGTAACAGTAGAGAGAGCCGAGTCTTTTCAGATCAGGGGCAGGAAGGTGGGGAGGTATATAGTGAGAATCTGAGGAAGGTCTTTTCTGTTTACTATGGTAAGAAGCTAGGTTTTCAGCTTAAGCTTAAGGATGGAGGATAAACTGATAAAGGATTAAGACACAAAGATATGAAATAGTTGCTCAAGGGCAATAAGAATGGAAGGACTAGGAAAACATGGATTGCAGTAATGTTTGACTAAATATTACTGCTCATCAGTGCAAACCAAGGTTAGTCAGCATAATTGTGTGATATTGACATGGTCAGTGGTGAATATAGCTCGACCAGAATTGGGGGGTTACCTATGTAAGTATGACAGAGGGGGAAACTTTGAAGACTGTATATTTTTTACTATATACAAAATCACTAGCTTCTTCCTGTCATTACTGATGCCAATGTATTCTTCTGCTCTTAAAAATATTTTATTAATTATAGTGTATGTGCTTCTCTGTTTTCAATTAACAAGTATTTATTTAGGACTACTAATAATAGCTAATATTTACTTGTCAATTTAACTGTGTCATAGTCACCTTTCTAAACACTTTGCCAGTATTTTTACTCCATTAATCTTCATATCAATCCTATGAGAGAGGTAATATTATCTGATATTATCTGCTCTCTCCAGATGAAGGCACTGAGGCACAGAGAAATTAAATAACTTGCCCAGGATCAGACAGTAAGTAGCTGAGATACAAATCCAGTATGAGGTTTCAGAATCTGGGCTCCTAATCACTACATTGCAGTTGTTTGTGAATTAAATAGCCGCCAGCAATCATACAGCATAGAAAGCAGATAAGGTTTAATTAACAAATTAGTTAGGAAAACAAATACCCATGAAACAAAGTGAGAAAAACAAGATTAATATAATTATATTAGTATACAATGTTTACTTAATTAGAAATTCATGTATGGGAAAAGGAAGTGTCAAATGGATTTTGACGTGGGAAGGACATGAAGAGAAGAGAGAAATGTACCCGAGGTGGCAGAATAGCAGAAGCAAAGTCTGGGAGGTGGGCTTGCACTGAATGGACTAAGGAAGAGAGATAAGGGTGTGACAGGCAAGAAGTAAGATTGAATTTGCATGGGAGCTCTGGGAAGAAAATTTGGTGGGGGAAGGGGACTCAGGAAATAAATTTGTGAGTGTGGGTGTTGCAGAAGAAGCTGGGGACAGGGAAGGAAACTGATGCCTCGAGATGTTTACAAGGTGGGGCACCTGGGTGGTACAGTTGGTTAAGCCACACTCTTGCTTAAGCTCAGGTCATGATCTCAGGATCATGATCTCAGAGTCATGAGATCGAGCCCCAGGTGGGCTCCACAGTTGGTGAGGAGTCTACTTAGGTTTCTCTCTCCCTCTTTCTTTGCTCCTCCCTCACCCTTAAAATACATAAATCTTTTTTTTTTTTAAATGATGTATGCATGGGGGCGCCTGGGTGGCTCAGTGGGTTAAAGCCTCTGCTTTCGGCTCGGGTCATGATCCCAGGGTCCTGGGATCGAGCCCCACATCGGGCTCTCTGCTCGGCGGGGAGCCTGCTTCCTCCTCTCTCTCTGTCTGCCTCTCTGCCTACTTGTGATCTCTGTCAAATAAATAAATAAATCTTTAAAAAAAAAAAATAAATAAATAAATGATGTATGCATGGAGGTTCAGTTTGATTGGTTGGTATTGAGAACCCCTCTGATGGGTCATATAAAGAGCAAACCACACTTGACCCCACAGGGCACGGAGGAAGGCAGCAGCCAGGGAATGGATGTAAAGCAGGGGCTGTGGCTATGTTTATGTTCATCTTTCCCCTCTCTACTCTTGACTCATTTTTTTCCCAGTGGCTAGTAAAAGTTTAATGAATGTTAAATAGAAAAATAAATATTCATGGCATTTGGTGACTAAATCAATCAAGGGATAAAGAAAATAATTTCTGTGTGTGTGTGTGTTTTTTTTTTTAATTTTTCATAGACCAAGAAATTAGCAATGTGAATGACAAAATGAGAATGTTGAAAAAGGAAAGCAGTTTAGAAAGAACAAAGTGTCAGGGTACCAGGTTAAGTATAAATACTATGCTTACCGGCAATTCATTCACATGTGTCAGAGTTGCTCATTAGTTGCCTAGGAAAAGTCACATCCAGCATTTAAACCTGGTAGAAAATGATGGGGGTTTTTTGGTCAAAATTCATTATATAGCTCCAGAAGAATAATGAAGAGAGGTGTGCCTTTTTTCCCCCCTCATCTGTAGCTGGGAGGCCTGAGAGTAACACATAATAACAGAATAATAACAGCAGCTGTGCTTATAAATATCCCCCCTCCTACTGAAAGAGGGTTGTTCGGCTAGATGCAAACCCGGTATGTAATTATATATTTACAAGACATACATAATAATGGTTAGATGGTAAACACTCAGGAAGTAAAATAACAGGGGAAAAAAACTGAGGAGTGAATGCAAAGAGATTTTAGAAATACCCTGCTGCTCAGTGTACCATGCACAGTTCTTTATGAATAAATTTTATGTGTGCAAATAAAGTAAGAGAAGTTAATTTGACAGCTAACAATATCAAGTGGGAAAATTACCCTTTAGAAAACTGTAGTGAATTTAGATTTTCTTCCCCCAATTTTCTCAAGCTTTGGACGGTGAAATTGTAAAGCTTGGGTTTTCTCTCTTCCAAAAATAGAATTATAGTGATTCACAGCTACTGAGATGGTGTGTATCGTGTCAGCTTGGTTAATCTGGAACTTGTTTTCCCAGAATTCCCTGCAGGGTTCTGCATTAATGCAATCTGCACATGATTGGGGAAACAGAGTGGCCACCATTGACTTCCACAGGTACTGCGCTTCCAGGAAGTAACAGAAAGGAGCAGAGTGGTGGTGCCGTGGTTTTTAACTCGTCCTCCCTCTTTCAAACCCATTAAGTGTCTCTTCTAGTCTTGTGTCCTTTTAAAATTTTTCATCAAATTACTGAACTGTACGGGTGCCGAGTGGCATCTGCCTTTGGCTCTGGTGGTGATCCCAGGGTCCTGGAGTGGAGCCCCACATCAGGCTTCCTGCTCAGTGGGGAGGCTGCTTCTCCCTATCCCTCTCCCTCTGCCCCTCTGCCTCTTGCTCTCCCTCAAGTAAATAATTTGTTTTTTTAATTACTGACCTGTGGGAATAATTTTTTTTTATACAAGTCCTTCTTATTCTTATGTAGGGTTTAAATTTCTCTTCTTTTTTAGTTTCTTAAAGTAGAAAGTAAAATAATTCATCTTAAATGTTTCTTCTTTTCTAATACAGGTATTTAAAGATATGCATTTCCCTCTAAGACCTATGTTAGCTATCACAAATTTTGATATGTATTGTTATAATTCTAGTATAGCTACCATTTATTTAGGTCTTTTTTAAGTTCTCTCAGCAATGTTTTATAATTTTCAGTGTAGAGGTCATCAAATCTCTTGCCAAATTTTTTTCCTCTAAGGATTTTATGTTTCTTGATGCTGAATTTTGGAGTAGACGACTCTAGTAGCTTATTGTTTGTTTCATGGAATTTTTGGTTTTGTTTTTGGTCTTTGGATTCCTTAGGACTGCAAGTAAAGTCAATTTTACTTTCCTTTCCAATTTCTATACCCTCCCCCTTTCTTGCTTTATGAGAGTAACTAGCATCTCCACTATAATGCAGAATGCAAGTGGTGAGAGCAAACATCCTCGCCTTTTTCCCTCAGTGTTAAGAGAAATGTCCTCCATCTTTCACAATTTTTGCTATAGGGTTTTTTGTAGATTTCGTCTATAAAATTGAAGAAGATTCCTTCTATTCCTACTTGTCTGTCCATCTTCTATTCCCAGTTTATCATGCATGGATATTGAATTTTATCAAATTCTTTTTCTGCCTCTATTGATATGATCAAATGATTTTTTTTTTCTCCTTTACTCTGCTAGCCATGGTTAATTGCATCCATCCCTTTCAACTATTGAACCAATCTCGCATTCCTAGGATAAACTCCACTCAATCATAATGTATTTTCTTTTTCACATAATTCTAGATTTGATTTGCTAGTGCACTGTTGAGGATTTTATGCCTGTGATCATGAGGGATATTGATCTGTAACATTCTTTTTTATAAAGTCTTTGTTAGGTTTTGGTGTCAGGACTGTGCTCGTTGATAGATTGTGTCAGGATTGTGCTCGTAGGTTGATTCCCTCTTCCTGTTTTCTGAAAGAATTGCACAAGATTGGGATTATTTATTCTTTGAATGTTTTATAGCATTTACCAATAAAGCCATCTGTATATGACTTTTTTTTATAAAAAGGCTTTTGATTGCAAATTAAGTTCCTTTAATCACTATAGGGGTCTTTAGATTTTATCTTTCTAACTAAGGCATTTTGGGTGAATTGTATTTTTTAAGGAATTTGCCCATTTTATTTAAGCTTTCAAATTTATTGGCATAGAGTTGTCAGAATTAACCCTTTAATATCTTTTTAATGTTTACAGGATCTGGGTGAAATCTTCTATTTGGGATATAAGTATAGTATTTTCTCTTTCTCTTTTTCTGGGTAAGTTTTACTAGATCAAAGCTATTAATCTTAAAAATAAAAAAACTTCTAGCTTTGTTAATTTTCTGTTGTTTGTCTTGGATTTAAATTTCTTTTTTTTTTTTTTTTTTAGTTTGTTAAAGTGGAAATTTAAATAATTCATCTTAAATGTTTCTTCTTTTCTAAGATAAGTATTTAAAGATACACACTTCCCTCTAAGACCTATGTTAGCTAATTGTCACAAATTTCGATATGTATTCTTTTTTCATTCAGTCCAACATATTATCTCATTTCTCTTAATATGTCTTATTTGATAAATAAGTTACTCAGAAGTATGCTATTTAATTTCCAAATATTTGGAGTTTCTATATAACTTATTTTTTAATGTTCTTTTTTTTAAAGATTTTATTTATTTGACAGACAGAGATCACAAGTGGCAGAGCAGCAGGCAGAGAGGGAAACAGGCTCCTTAATGAGCAGAGAGCCCGATGTGGGGCTTGATCCCAAGACCCAGACACCCCATTTTTTAATGTTCTAATTCAATTAGTTTGCAATCAGAGAACAGCTTTAAGAATGTAATGTTTTCGGGGCGCCTGGGTGGCTCAGTGGGTTAAAGCCTCTGCCTTCGGCTCAGATCATGATCCCAGGTTCCTGGGACCCTGCCCCATATCAGGCTCTCTGCTCAGTAGGGAGCTTGCTTCCTCCTGTCTCTCTGCCTGCTTCTCTGCCTACTTGTGATCTCTGCCTACTTGTGATCTCTGTCTGTCAAATAAATAAATAAAATCTTTAAAAAAAAAAAAGAATTCAATGTTTTCAGTTTTACTGAGATTTATTTTGTTTAACATGTATCTTGGTGAGTGTTCAGTGTGTACTTAGAAAGAATTATAATCTATAGTTATTGAATGTATTGTTTCATAAATATCAATTTGGAGATAATGTTCTTCATACTTTTACATCATAACTTTTTTTTTAAAACTGAGAAATAATTGGGGTGCCTGGGTGGCTCAGATTGTTAAGCATCTACCTTTCACTCAGGTCATGATACTGGGGTCCTGGGATCAGGTCCCGCATCAGGCTCCCTGCTCAGTGGGAAGTGTTTCTTCCTCTACCTCTCTCTCTCTCTCCCATGAATAAATAAGTAAAATCTTAAAAAAAAAAAAAAACCAGATATAATTGACAACATTATAGCATTTTCAGGTATACAACATAATGATTTTATATTTATATTTGTACTTTTTTTGCTTTTTGGACTACCTGTTCTGTTTTGGTTTTTTTGTTTTATTATTATGGTCAGTTAACCAACATATAGTATATCATTGATGTAGTGTTTAACAATTCATTAGCTGTCTATAACACCCAGTGCTTATCATCATGTATGCCTTCTTTAATACCCATCACCTGGCTACACTAACCCCCCATCCCCCTTTCTTCTGTAACCCTCATTTTGGTCCACCTGATTTATCATGTAAGAGAAGAATGTTAAAAATATAAGGAAGCTATGATTGTGAATTATCTATTTCTCCCATTAACTGTCAATTTCTGCTTCATATATTTTGAAGTTCTATTATTAGATGCATACAGATTTGTTATGTTTTCCTGATGAATTGATCCCTATGTTGAAGACTACCTGGTCTGAAATAAATATAGTCATATTAGCTCTATCTTACATCACTGTTTGCATAGCATATCTTTTCTTCATCCTTTTACTTTCAACCTACCTAGATTACTTTACATAATGGGTCTTTCATGTCACTAGGATTTAGTTGGGTCTTATTGTTTAACCAGTCTGACAATCACTGCCTTTTAATTGGGATTTTGAGATGAAATAAATGTAATTATTGACAGTTACATTTAAATCCACCATCTTGCAATTTGTTTTTTATTTTTCCCAAGTTATTTTCTTTCTATTCCTTTTTTCCTGACTACTTTAGGTTAATCAAATGCATTTAGTGTCTGATTTTATGTCTTAGAGTGATGTCAGCCACATGTATTTTTACAATTAATTATAATTTTTACAATTAATTACTATTAATTTACAATTAAATTACAATTAATTTCCTATATATGTAATTATACATATGCCTTACTAATCAGTCTCTTAGTATTATTACTTTATCACTTTATAATTCCTACTTTACAAATATAAACCCCCTATGCAGTATAATTCCATATAACTGCCACCTCCTGTCTTTAAGGATATTGTTAACATCATTTATTCTACATACACTGTAACACCCCTGTACAATTTTTTGTTTGTTTGTTTCATTTTAAAATGCCAGTTACCTTTTAAGGAAATGAAAAGAAGAAACATATAGTCTTGTATATTTACTCACATATTGTAAATTTTGGCACTCTTTATTGCCATAGATCTGAATTGACATCTGGTGTCATTTCCCTTCAGCTGAATGAATAACTAACCTCTTTTTAAATTTCTTATAGTGCAAGTCTGATGAAATTGAATTCTCTCTGCTTCCATTTGTGTAACAATGCCTTTATTTTACCTCAGCTTTGACAGACATCTTCGCTGGATACAGAAATCTATATTGACAAGTTATTTTTCAGTGCTTTAAGTAAATTTATCCCATCATCTTCTCCTTCCACTGTTCCTAATGCGGAGTCAGATATCATTTATAACATTGTTCAATTGTATGTAATATTTTTTTCTTCTTTGGCTGATTTCAAGATTTTCTCTTTATCTTTGGTTTTCAATAACTTTGCTATGATGTACCTAGTTATATTTATTCTGCTTACAGTTTGCTGAGCATTGAGATCAGTAAGTTGATGGTTTCTCATCAAATTTTAGAAAATTTATGCTATTATTTCTTCCAGTATCTCCTAACATTTTTGAGACTTTAGCCAGGTGCTAGACTTTTGGTATGTTACTCAGTTCACTGAGGCTGCGTTCATTTTTCTTGAATATTTTTACAATGTTCTTCCAATTGGATAGTTTTTATTGATGTCTTCAAGCCAACTAACCTTTCTTCTGGCATCTCTGATGTGGGCAAGGGACCAGAAAACTTTCATAAGTATCTAAAAGAAATCTTTATTCTGATAGCTACAAGGTCAAGATTTCAGAAAATCTGGATGTCAGAACATTAGGTATAGTTGTGGCACATCTTATTCCCAAAGAGGAATTGGAGCTGAAATGACCTGTACTTGAGAAAAACACCTTCACTGCTACATGAATTATTATCATGCTGTTCTAATTCTTTTATATGCATAATTATATAGCTATTTCAGATGTGTAACTATTGTTAAAACTAGAAAATAATTTATCTCTACGTATAAAAATTCTCAAGTGTCTTCTTTGCCCATTTGTTATGACTTTTTTTTTTAATATTTTATTTATTTGACAGAGAGAGAAAGAGAGAGAGCACAAGCAGGGTGAGTAGCCAGCAGAAGGAAAGGGAGAACCTCCCTGAGCAGGGAGCAAAACACAGGGCTGGATCCCAGAACCAAAGATCACGACCTGAAGAGTAACAGGTAAAATTGGAAATGTTGTCTACTGTAAAGTTTTTGGTGTACTTCAACAAAATTAAACAAGTGACTCTAATGGCTGGGTCACAAAACCAGTGATTTCCAGTTCTTTGTTTTAACAAATTAGAAGGCCTAGTCAAGTCATCAGGCGAGCAAGTATTGAAGATAGTTTGTAGATCAGTATGTGATATTTGGTATTTAATCAGGAAGGACTGAAAAGGATTGAGTGATGTTGCTAATACAAGAATCTTAAAATTTCCGAATTCTATCTCTTGGTAATAAATTTAAATATTTAATTTCAGTCCACAAACATACTTGGTGCCAGAGAAGTATGAAATACTTATGAAAAAATACAGTGAAGTCATTGAGAAGTGAAATGGAAATACTAGTTTAAATTTAAAAAGAGGGGAGCCTAGGTGGCTCAGTGGGTTAAAGCCTCTGCCTTTGGCTCAGGTCATGATCCTAGGGTCCTGGGATCAAGCCCCACATCCAGGCTCACTGCTCAGTGGGGAGCCTGCTTCCTCCTCTCTCTCTTTCTGCCTGTCTTTCTGTCTACTTGTGATCTCTGTCTGTTGAATAAATTAAAAAAAAAATTAAAAGAATGGCAAAATTTCTGACTTGAGTTTATGTGATTTATGATGGGAAGAAAATAGTAGAAGAATCACAACACTATTTAGATAACATTAGGTATATTTAGAAGTTGAGGTTACAGATTTATTTTAGTGCTGAAGTCACAAAATGCCTGTGTGCCAGTTATCAATTTATTGTCTCTCAGTCCACATGCACTATCTGTCTTGTAATAATGGATTTCCCCTTTAAGCATTTCTCCTTTTCAGCAAGCATGACATTAGGTGTTATCATTGGAGGGAGCAGGAGGAATATTGCAAAAGGAAGAGGATTTTCTTCCCAGTTCCACTGTGCTGACGTTTTGGGTTTTGCCCTACTCCTACTTCATAGCTGATGCAAATGGGGATATCCAGTGCCTTTCTGCCCCATGTGCATGCCCAGAACATGCAGTCCCTCAGTGAGATCATGACGCCAGGCCCAGCCTGTGACCACTTCCCTGTGTTCCTTCTGACATGGGCATTGCACCTGCTGGGTTTTACGCTGCTCTGCCAGCAGACAAGTTTCTGAAGCCATGATCCTTCCATGTATCCAGCCATCAGCACTCAGCTCCTGCAAAGCATGATTTTTCCACTGCTGTGTCCTATAGGGTGCTTTCTCTGTCTCTTATTTTCATACAGTGCCATTTTTCTAATGCTGAGCTCCTTCAGATCACCATTTCTCAAGGACTAGACTCCTGCAAGGTGTGATTTTTTTATTTTATTGGGTTTTTTCTAGTACCCGGCTCCTGCAGAGGGCAACTCCATGCAGTGCACAGCGGCCAAGCAGTCAGCAGCCTGCCCTGGCATCTCCTCCGGTTAACTTTTAGCACATCTTTTTTTTTTTTTTTTAATCTTATTTATTTATTTGAGAGAGAGAGAGAGAGCACATGCACAAGCATGGGGCAGGGGAATGGTAGAGAAAAAGGGAGAAGCAGCCTCCACACTGAACAGGGAGACAGATGTGGGGCTCCATCTTAGGACCCTGGGATCATGACCTGAGTCAAAAGCAGACAGTTAATCAACTTCACCCAGGTGCCTGAATTTTTAGCACATCTTTAGACATAGTACGTTGCCATGAAAGTCTTCCACAGAAGCCTAGGCAGATTTCCTCCAAGTTTCACCAGCCACAGTGACTGAATGATTTCTGCACTATTCAAAGAGTCCAGTTCTGCCTTCTCCAAAGAAATATAGTCCTCAGCCCAGAGTCGGTGAGTTGGGGGGTGTTAATTCTTCCTGAGTACTCTATCTCAGCCTCAGATAAGAGATGATGCTCATTATATCTGATATTCATTCATTTTATAATGTTTAGGTTTGTTAACTTCTTATTAGCTAATTCCCATTACTCCAAGTTCTGTTATAATTAATAATTCATTGGGATTTTTAAATAATTAAATTATTATTCATATAAGCATCTTTATTTTTTAAATATACCTTTTGCATTACATTTTATATTTTATTTTCTGTGATTATTTAGATAAAATTCTGATAAAATGAACATTACTAACCAGTATATATTTTACCAGTGAGTAGCTAAATGTTTTACTTCTTGAGCTTTGGACTGTCAAACTCATCTTCATTCTGTGTTTACAGTGGATGACAACTCACTTGGTCATAGGAATGTTGGATTTATATTTATTTCTTTTTTATACATTGTTGAGGTTTCTCTGTTGTCATCCGTCATCTAAAGTTATTGAGAATTCTAAAGCCATCTTCCAATTTTCCTTTTTAAAGTGACCCTCTGTTTCTTTTCTTGAGATACAAATTCCCTTCTTTAAACTTGAAAATCAATGAGTTTCCCTGAAAATTTCAATCTTTTATATCTTTATGAATGTTTTTTGGTCACTGAAATACAGTGAGTATTTTGAATCCATTTAGATTTTCTTTCATTATGAGAAATGTTCTTTTCATTTTTATTGTGATAAGAACACTTGACATGAAATCTACTCTTCCAACAGATTTTTAAAGTGTATAATATTGCTATCTATAGGCAAATGTTGTACAGATCTCTAGAACTTACTCATCTTGCATAACTGAAATTTTATATCCATTGATTATCAGCTCCCTATGTCGCTCTCCCTGACCCCACCCTGCAATCACCATTCCACTCTTTGATTCTATGAATTTGACTATTTTAAGTTACCTCATGTAAGTGGAACCATACAGTATTTGTCTTTCTGTGGCTAGGCTTATTTCACTTAATATAATGTCATCAAGGTTCATCCATATTTTTGCAGCTGGAAGTAATTCCTTCTTTTTAAAGGCTAATATCTCACTGTATTTCAAAATATGGTGTGTGTGTGTGTGTGTGTGTGTTCATTCCTTCATCAGTCAATGAACAATCAGTTATTTCCATATCTTGACTATTATGAATAATGCTACAATAAAAATGGAAGTGCTAACATCTCTTCAAGACTCTGATTTCATTTTGTTTAGATAAATACCCAGAAGTAGGATTGCTGATCAACTGGTAGTTCTATTTTCAACTTTTTGAGAAACCTCCATATTGTTTTTCATAGCAGCTGCACCATTTTGCATTCCTACCAAAAGGGTACAAGGGTTCCAATTTCTGCACATTGATCTTTTTTGTTTGTTTTATAATAGCCATCCTAACAGATATGAAATTATATCATATGGTTTTGGTTTGCGTGTCCCTGATGATTAATCATGCCCAGCATCTTTTCATATACCTATTGGCCATTTGTATATCTTCATTGGAGAAATATCAATCCAAATTCTTAGCCCATTTTTTTTAAAGATTTTATTTATTTATTTGAGAAAGAGAGATCACAAGTAGGCAGTGAGGCAGGCAGAGAGAGGGGAGGAAGCAGGCTCCCCACTGAGCAGGAAGCCTGATGCAGGGCCGATCCCAGGACCCTGGGATCATGACCTGAGCCAAAGGCAGAGGCTTAACCCACTGAGCCACCCAGGTGCCCCTCTTAGCCCATTTTTTAAGACAAGTTATTAGTTCATTTTGTTTGTTAGTTTTTACTGTTGAGATGTAGGATTCTCTTATAAATTTTGGAAAATAAGCTCTCAGACAGACTTATTACAGGACACAAAATCTACAAAAATCAGTTGCATTTCTATATACTAATAATAAACTATATGAAAAGGAATTTAATAAAACTATCCCATTTATAGTAGCATCAAAAATAAAATACTTAAGAATGAAGTAAGGAAGTAAAAGACTTGTATGCTGAAAACTACAAAACATTGATGAGAGAAATTAAAGATGTAAACAACAGAAAGATATCCTGTGTCCATAGATAAGAAGGATTAATAGCATTAAAATGTTCATGTTGGGGTGCCTGGGTAGTTCAGTCATTAAGCATCAGTCGTGATCTCAGGATGCTGAGATTGATCCCCGCATCAGGCTCCTGCTTGATGGGGAGCCTGCTTCTCCCTCTCCCTTTGCCTGCCACTCTGCCTGCTTGTGCGCGCTCTCTCTCTCTCTCTCTCTCTCTCCCTGTCAAATAAATAAAATTTTAAAAAATAATCAAAAATTTAAAAAAATAAAATGTTCATGCTAACCGAAGGTGATCTACAAATTCAATGCATTATCCATATCAAAATCCCAATGGTATTTTTTACAGAAATAAAAAAAAAATTTTAAAATTCATATGAAAGCACAAAAGACCCCAATAGCCAAAACAATTTTGAAAAAGAAAAACAAAGAAGGAAGCCTCATACTTGCTGATTTTAAAATATATTATAAGGCTACAGTAATCAAAAATAGCATGGTACTGGCAGAGACAGACAGATAGACCAATGGATAATATAGAGAGCCTAATATAGAGAGAATGCATATGCATATACAGTCACTTATCTTCAACAAGAGTGCCAAGACTGCACAATGAGGAAAGGATAGTCTTCAACAAATGGTTGGGGGGGGTGGTAGTTGGATATCTACATGCAAAAGAATGAAATTGGGCAGTTATCTTACACATTATCCAAAAATCAACTAAAATGTATTAAAGACTTAAACGTAAGTTTTGAAACTATAAAACTCCTAGAAAAAAATGATAGGGAAAAGTTCCCTGTCATTGGTCTTGGCAATGATTTCATGGCTGTGATATCAAAGTCCTGGCAACAAAGCAAGTGGAACTAAATCAAACTTAAATGTTTCTGTACAACAAAGGAAACAGTCCATCAAAAGAAAAGGCAACCTATAGAACAGGAAAAAATATCCACAAACCATATATCTGATAAGGGGTTAATTTCCAAAATAATTCTTATATTCACTCTCCTTTTCAAATTACCGTGTGGTTTTTTCTACTGAGAACCTGGCTGATACAAACTGACATTTTATTACAAAATTATGTTTCTATATTATATATATTTGTGTAATGGGTTTATATCTTTAATTGTTTCAACATGTAATATAGTTTTTCATGTTAATGTTGAGAATAAATAAACTTTCACAATTATTTTATAGGACATATTAGCAAAATGTTTAAATTTATTGACTTATTGTTGTGCTCTGTAATTTAATAGACACTAGCCACATGTAACCATTTAATTCTAAATTTAACTACATTAAAATGAAATAAAATTCAAAATAAAATTCCTCAGTCATACCAGCTACATTGTGAGTGTCAATTATGACACTTGTCATACCAGCCACATATGGCCAATGCCTACCATACTAAACAGCACAGATGTAGAACATTATCATCATTGCAGAAAGTTCTTTGGGACAGTATTGTTGAAGAGAGACTTGGATTTGGCTTTCTTGCCTGCAGTTAGCTTGACTTACCTCCTGCATTTTAAGGGCTCACCTAGTGTCTGACTTGTCATCATGGGATCTTGCATATATCTTCACTTACCAAGGGTCCACTTTTTCAGGTAAAAAGGTAACGTTATGAGTCTGTGATCACAGATTCACTCTTCCTATAATTATCACGTTATCCAAAAAAGCTGCCTCCTGTAACTTTAGAATGGCCTTGGAAATGGTCAACTAACGTATTAGCTTGGAGATGATATCATACAGTGTTGGAACACTGTCATTAAATAAACTATACATACAGGGCTTCTGAGTGGCTCATTCAGTTAAGCATCCAACTCTTGGTTTCTGTTCATGGGGTCATAGGACCAAGCCCCAAGTTAGGCTCCACGCTCGGTGGGGAGTCTTCTTAAGATTCTCACTTCCTCTCTCTCTGCCCCTCCACCCACTTGCACATCCTCATTCTCTCTCTCTCAAATAAACAAATAAATCTTTAAAAAATATATGCTATACATACTTTAAACCGAGACAGAAGTGACTTGACTTCTGTCAAACCAAGACTTCTCACTACTACTTGGTTAACAGCTTTAGAAGTGGTACTAAGAGAGGAAATACTAAGGTATCCACTAAGTGAAACTTAGGGCTAGTCATTTGAACCTTTTTATGCCAGTACACCAACAGTACAAAACCAAATTTACTACATTGACAAGGGAAAATAAGCCTGATTACCATGAAGGGATAGTGCTATTGTTTCACAGTGGTGACAGAATGAGTGTTTCTGGAACTCGGGAGTTTGACTGGTTTTCTTGGTGCTTCTAAACCCTAATCATGCAACTGTCTGGCACACAGCCTGACAAGGCAAAGTAAGCTGGGCTCCAACCACTCATGATGAAGGTCTAAGTCTGGGTTTCTTCAGAAGCAGACACAGAGATAAGGATTCTTATGAAAATTCATTTATACAGGAGATGTTCCTCAGAAGAACTAGTAGAGGAGGAGGTGAAATGGGACTGGGAAGGGAAGAAGCCCAAACAATAGTATTGATATAAAACCAAGACTAATGGAAAGAAACTTGCCTTCCCACAGGAAGCAGTGTATGTGACACGTAACAAGGGTAAGAGAACTGGAGTAGCTACGTCCTTGAACCTCAATGATTGGTCAAGAGTTGCCCCCACGTTGGTGTATATTCCCATGAACTTCTGAGTTTCCTTGTCTGTAAGCAAAGTGGGTTCCAGCAGCTACATCAGGTAGTCCAGTGATGAAAGTACTGACTGTTGGATGTGAAAGCATACTGAGATGCAGTGTGTACCCCCCCCAAAAAAAAAAGGATCCAAGAGGACGTGGACAAGACATCTGCTATAGTCTGTCTGTGATACCCCACCGGGCAAATGACAGAGATCAGCAGAAATGCTAGGTGAGAATATGGGATAATCTAGAATGTTGATAGAGGAGGAAAATAATAAATATTAGTTGTAGACCTAGGACCAATGGCTGTAGCAGAGACTAAAACTTGTATCTTAGATGCTCCAACTTTGTTTTGTTTCTTGCTTTTTGTTTTTTTAAGAACTTGCTACCAGGGGTGCCTGCGTGGTGCAGCTGGTTGAGCATCAGACTCTTGGCATCCCCTGAGGTCATGATCTCAGTGTCATGGGATCCAGCCCTACATCAGGCTCCATATTTGGCTCAAGTCTACTTGGTACTCTCTCTGCCCCCCACCCAAATAAAAATAAATAATCTTAAAAAAAAAAAAAAAAGAAAAGAAAAGTACTTGTTACCAGCCACTACCTTGACAGAAACAGAACCTAAACATGCAAGTCACAGACTGCAGCAAATACTGTCAGTACCCTCACCCATCCCTTGCCTTTCTACTTAGTGTTATCTGGAAAATTTTTAAGTGCAAGGATCTGCAACTGTGGTCTGAAGTCTTATTCTAGATCTTTACAGAGTAGTTCTCAGGTATAGCAGGCTGGAAGTGCCAGGAAATTAACACCATTCCTCTTTATCTCTTGCTAAAAAGAAGCATTCTTCAACCAACATTGGTGCATAAATATCATTTCTTTCTTACCTCACTGGTGAGAAAATTCTGAGGTGTGCATTTTTCTATAAGTTCTCAGAGTCTCCCTGTGAGATTAAGATTCAATTCTCCATCATGACAGCTGCTTTAGTAGTATATTTTCTTTGTATATTTTCTTTGTAGAGACTTTCCTTCCTTTTCTCACTTACCTATCCACCTCACCCCAATCCCTGCCCCGGCTCCATGATGTTTCCTATCCCCTCCAGATAAACTACTTTCACTCAATACTTATATCAGGGTCTGCTTCATGAGAAATCCAAACTGTATTAGTCAGTTATATTCTTGGGCCCTTCAGGCAAAAGTCTCTGACCTAGATCAAATATATAAAAGCATGGAAACTCAAGAGAACTATCTGGGAATAATTTTTGAAGAAAGGTACTAGAGTGTTATGAATCTCAGCTCCTGAAAAGAAGGGGAGGAAAAGATTGCTTCCTTCTGGCAAAGATAAATAAAGCCATATACTAAAGTAGTAAGGATGGATTTTAAAAAGTAACAACTACTGCAATAGGAAAGAGCCCAGCATGAACTGAACTCAACTTCGATTTATACAGAAGTCACTGAGTGCTTTTCGGGGAGGATGAAGGACTAGGGAGAAGGTAGAGCAGAAAGTCAGTGAAGCGAGAAAAACAAAAAATTACAAAAAGCAGAAAGGGGAGGTGTTGGTTCATGTGAAATCCATCTGGATTTGCTAACTACAGTTTATGGAAGTTAGGCTCCTACCTGCCCACAGAGTCTGAGAGACAGGAGCCATATCTTCAGGTGTTGTCTTAACAAACAAAATTATTTTGGCAGCTTTGAATTTCCTCAGGCAGGCACTTTAAGGATGAGGTGGGTCATCCTAAGGATGTAACCTTGAGCTGTTAGAAAATACACTAGTGTTTATTCAAGTCTTCATAGGCTAAGAGTGAGTCCTACTCAAGAAGAGATCCTGGAGAGCCTGGCCAGAATTTAGTCAAGGGGAGAATTTTTGTAACCTCTTCCCCTAACATATATTATGAGAGGCTAAAGGGGCTACAGGATAGAACATTGGTATGTGTTCTTGGTACTTCTGAAGCACAGAGAACTGAACCACCTGAGAAATCTTAACCAAGAAGAGACCAGCTAGCCAGTTAGTTCTTCGGAAAAGAGGTATTCAACCTTTTCAAAGCACAATATACTTCAAGCACTTCCCAAGAACCAGATGTGTACTGTGTAGTGCAGAAATGAGAGAAGCTTCTTTCCAATAAAACTGCCGGCACAGAAGGGCAAATGGTCTTCACCAGGGACTATCTGCTTAGAGTCACTGCTCCAAAAGCAGGAGCCAAGAAGAGAGCAAAAAGTCAGAGAAACAATATACATAGAAGAGATATCACAGGATTTTTAGTCATAAGTCCCCCAGAAGAGTCTCCAAAGAATCCACAATATATCAGTTAGGAGTATCATCTTGGTCTAGAGAGAATGATGGCAGTTTATAACTTATCCTAGTAAAATAAGGACATTCTTCCTCCCTTTCCTTTGCCTCCTCCATTCCAAACCCAGATTAGAAAGAGCAGTTTTCAAATGGGAGCATTACCTAGCAATAAAAAGAAAAGAAACCCACCTTATATTTTTTTTATGAGGGCAAAAAGTCTATAGGACTTACCTTTGACATGAGCTGACCATGCTATATTTTAAATCAAAACTGTGTTTCATAATGTAAAGAAATCACTGTCCTTTCTATTGCCTAAGAAAACAAGGAAACAGAACATGTTATGGGTTGAATTGTGTGCTCAAAAGTTATGTTGAAGTCCTAACCCCTGGTACCTGTGAATGTAATTTTATTTGGAAATAGGATCTTTGCAGATGTGTTCAAGTTATAAAGAGGTCACTAGGATGGGCCCTAATCCAATAAGTCTAGGGTCCTTTCCTGATAAGAAGAGGAAAATCCCATGTGAGGACAGAGACATGGGATCGATGATCATGTGATGACCAAGGCAGAGAGTGAAGTGATGCATCTACAAGCCAGTGAATGCCAAGGATTGTCATCAAACCACAAGAAGATAGAAAGAGTTAAGGCAGGATCCCCCTACAGGTTCCAGAGGACGCATGGTCCTGCCAAGATTCTGCTTTTGGACTTCTGGCCTCCAGAACTGTAAGACAATAAATTTCTATTGTTTGAAGCCACCCTGTTTGTGAAACTTTGTATGGCAGCCCTGGGAATTAATGTAGCACCTGCCAGAGTTTCAAACCATAGAAGAAAAACTTCCCTCCCTAAATAAATATTAAATAGACAATGGGAATAATCTGAAAGTGAAATTAAGAAAATAATTCCACTTACAATAGACTCAAAAAAGTCAAATAGTAGGCATAAATTTACAAAAGCACTACAAAACCAGTATACTAAAAACCACAAAACATTGTTGAAAGAATTAAAAGATCCAAATAAATAGAAAGAAACTCCATGTCCAATCACTGGAAGACTTAATATTCTTAACATTGTAATATTCCCCAAATTGATCTACACATCCAGTAAATCCCTATCAAAACCCAGCTAGCTTTTTTTGCAAACATTAAGAAACTTAATGCAATCCCTATCAAAATACCATCAGCTTTTTTCACAGAAGTAGAACAAATAACCCTAATATTAGTATGGAACCAGAAAAGATCCTGACTAGCAATAGGAATGTTGAAAAAGAAAACCAAAACTGGTGGCATCACAATTCCGGACTCAAGCTCCATTACAAAGCTGTCATCATCAAGACAGTATGGTACTGGCACAAAAACAGACACAAAGATCAATGGAACAGAATAGACAGACAAGAAATGGACCCTCAACTCTGGTCAACTAATCTTCAACAAAGCAGGAAAGAATGTCCAAAAAAGACAGTCTCTTCAACAAATGGTGTTGGGGAAATTAGACAGCCACATGCAGAAGAACAAAACTGGACCATTTCCTTATACCACACATGAAAATAGACTCGGAATGGATAAAAGACCTCAGTATATGAAAGGAATCCATCAAAATCCTTGAGGAGAATACAGGCAGCAACCTCTTCTACCTAAGCTGCAGCAACTTTTTCCTAGATTCATCACCAAAGGCAAGGGAAGCAAGGGCAAAAATGAACTACTGGGATTTCATCAAGATCAAAAGCTTTCGCACAGCAAAGGAAACAGTCAAAAAAACCAAAAGACAACTGACAGAATGGGAGAAGATATTTGCAAACAACATATCAGATAAAGGGCTAGTATCCAAAATCTATGAAGAACTTATCAAATTCAACATCCAAGGAACAAATAATCCAATCAAGAAATGGGCAGAGGACATGAACAGACATTTCTGCAAAGAAGACATCCAGATGGCCAACAGACACATGCTCAACATCACTCGGCATCAGGGAAATACAAATCAAAACCACAATGTCAGGGAGATCATATGATAGTTGTCTTTCTCCGCTTGACTTATTTTGCTAAGCATGATACGCTCTAGTTCCATCCTATATGTTTATAAAAAATTAAAAATTAAAAAAAAATTTAAAGACCACAATGAGAGACCACTTCACACCAGTCAGAATGGCTAAAATTAACAAGTCAAGAAATGACAGGTATTGCCAAGGATGCAGAGAAAGGGGAACCCTCCTACACTGTTGGTGGGAATGCAAGCTGGTGTAGCCACTCTGGAAAATAGTATGGAGGTTCCTCAAAAAGTTGAAAATAGAGTTACCTTATGACCCAGCAATTGTACTACTAGGTATTTACCCCAAAGATACAAATGTAGTGATCAAAAGGGGCACGTGTATCCCTATGTTTATAGCAGCAATGTCCACAATAGTCAAATTTTGGAAAGAGCTTAGATGTCCATCAACAGATGAATGGATAGAGAAGATGTGATATATATACAATGGAATTTAATGCTGCAATTAAAAAAAAAGAAATCTTGACATTTGCAATGACATAGATGGAACTAGAGGATATTATGCTAAGCAAAATAAGTCAATCAAAGAAAAATAATTATCATATGATCTCACTGATATGAGGAATTTGAGAAACAAGACAGAGGATCATAGGGGAAGGGAGAGAAAAATGAAACAAAAGGAAACCAGAGAGGAAGACAAACCACAAGAGACTCTTATGTTTATTTATAAACAAAGATTACTGCTCTCAGCAGCCCAGCAAAAGTGAAAGGGATAAAGAAAGAATCTCATAGCATTCTGAGACCCAGAGTCCCAACAGGAAGGTCTTGTAAACAAGGGCAAAGAATGAACAAATCCTGAGATTAGCTGGAAAATACAGTCATGTGCTATCTGTAAGTCTAAAACAACCTAGAGAACCCCAAAATTGCTAAGAGGAAACAATCCAATTTCAGTATTTTAGACCAAGAGTAGAGAAATCTCCATGAAGCATTTGCATATTAAACAGAGGAGAGGCTATCAACCTGATTTTCAGAATTGTGTCTAGGAGGGAAGGCTGCTGTTATTAGTTGGAGGTCAAAGGACATGTCATCGACCGTGCCAGGCCCATTCATTAATGCTGATTCTAGGCAGCTCCCACCCTTAGGGTGAGTAATAAGGATAAAAATAAGGAAAATAGAAAATACTAGAGCATAAGAGCAAGGAACAATGCCCTAAAGATTTAGACAAAGATGAAGATCATGTCTACAAAAATAACTTTCTTTAAGAAAAGTATGGAAAAAAAATTTTTTAAGAACAAAAATCTGTTTGATATTCTTGACATTTTTTTCTTGACATTTTTAAAAAGCAAGATAAAATTCAATAAGCTTATCCTTAAGGATAACATAAGAAAAAAATCATAGATAAAAGTAGAATTTCATGAAAAAGAAAAAAGGGGAATTTAAAATTCAATGACAATTTGAATGTTCATTGAAGGCCGTGAAAATATAAACAGTCTAAAATTGAATTGCTAATGAGAAAGACAAAAACACACAAAACTCACTCAGAATGCAGAGAGAAAAGACAAGAACAAACATAAGTAAGAAATTATTTTAAGCTAGGAATTACAGATGTCTGAATGGAAGAATAATATTCAGATACTTAACAGGATGAAATTTTTCTAACTTAAAGAAAATCAGGGGCACCTAGGTGGCTCGGTTGGTTAAGTGGCTGTCTTTGGCTCAGATCATGATCCCAAGGTTCTGGGATTGAGTCCCCCCCCCCCAAAACTGGGCTCACCGCTCAGCAGGGAACCTGCTTCTTCTCTCTCTGCCTTCTTTTCCCTCTGCTTGTGCGCTCGCTCTCTCTCTCTCTCTCTCTCTCTGTAAAATAAATGAATAAAATATTGAAAGGAAAAAAAAGAGAAGAGAAAGAAAAAGAAAAGAAGGGAGAGAAAGAAAAGAAACCAAGAATTCTCACTGGATTCTTGGAAATTTTAGTGGTACAAGTAAAACCTGGATCTAACCTAGCAATTTTTTTTGAACATTAGTTTTGTTTTAATCCTGAAATCATCAAAGCAGAGGGAACTAAAAAAAATTATGAGAGAAAAAGAGAAAGAAGAAATAAAATGGAGAATGAGAAAAGGGATAAATGATACAAATGAGAGTGGGTTTTGTCACAGACTTGTTCATATTTTACAAGTATATAATGTACAGTAACATGATAACAAACTTGAAAATTCTAATATAACAGACATTTTTGTAGGAAATACGAAATGCAAACTGAAATACATATCTTAAAAGGTAAATAAAGTATAGATAGTAATTTAAACAAGCTCTTTTAAGTCTGAATAGCAGAAAGTTTTTTAAAAAATGTAATAACATCTGGAAGCTAGAAAATTAAGGAAAACTGCTCAATCCACTTGATGCCTGAAGTTAATATCACATACATATTCACATGTACCAGTAACAGATGAATTTCATCATAAACACAGTTAGTATTTAGGTATGCTTCTTTTCATTGCAGTTTTTTCCCAGAAGCCCTGAAACCATAAGGCAGAAAATAAAAATGATTGATGTATCTTTTGGCAAAGAGGACAGAATTATCAGAAACAAAGGGGAAAGTTTGGTATATGCCTGTTCATTGCATTATTATGAAACAAGAATAATAAAAAATTGGAACCAACCTAAATATCAACTAATATATACTACTCTATTTTTTTTTTAATTTTTTTGACAAGAGTACTACTTTAAATCTTCATTTGTAAAGTGATTATTATGGCATGTTTTACATGTTTTCTTTTATCAACATAAAAAATCAAATTTCTGGAAGTTTATTATTGGAAATGAAATACAGTAGTTATAGAGGTTTATCTATAGCTCACACAGACTATATGTAGACTAACTAATCTACAGGTTCACTGCATGGGCTGTGGGCAAACCTATTCCTAGATCATGAGCTTTAACTTTTCGATTTCCTCCAACCTCTGTTTTCTAAATAATTGTGTGATATTTAATACTAGTTCGAAGTACAATAACCCAGTCTTGATGAATCGCATATAATAAGAGCTCTGGGGAGTGAAAATATGTAACTAATAAGCTACAAATTGATCTATGACTTTATGATGCCTGTGCAGATATTTTCATATAGCCACACACAAAACAGTTTGACCCAAAGCAATGAGGCTGCTGCTCTTACTTTGCCAAGTTTTCCATCCCTCTGACCGCCCAGAGCTCCCACTATATTATCTTTCATACATGTATCTTAAATTCAAACTTAAGTTATTTATGTGTCATTCAAATACATCTCTTTCAACTAAACCTATCCAGCTCTGAAAAGAACAGTAATCTCTTTATTAGTACAAGGTGAGATGCAATGTTTGCTGTATTAACTATATCATGGCACCAGCATTTTAAACAAGGATGAGTTCATTTGCTCATAGAATAGATTCCAACAGGCAAAACTGTAGCCAATATGTTTGAAGATGTGTGGTCCTCTCCAAATTCTGGCGTGCGCACACACATTATTTTAGTAAAATAGACCCTGTAAGTTATAGGTAGGGGATAGTGGCATGCCGGCCAAACCCCCCTTTGCTGGGGCAGCACACTCCCCTCTAGCCACAGAAAGTGCTAGCTCCTGAGGGCTCACAGCAGCATCTTCCCTCAGTGAACTGGCCTTAGCTGATGGGAGCTTTGGAAAGTTATGTCCCCACCTCACCATCCAGCCTCACACAAACCCACAGCAATGAATAATGATAAACCACCCTCCTCGCCCTGAGGGAAAGTCTACTTTGTGTTATAGTTTATGCTCCCGAACCAGGCTCATGAGCCAGGCCAGCTCTGAGCTATACCTGAGACCATATCCTTACTGAGTTCTCTCCCCTCTATTCTACTTCACTCACCACCTTAGAGGGTTTTGCCGAACACCACTCCTACAATAAAACACAGGTACTTCAGGATAGGGAATATAGTCGTGGTATGGTGGTAACACTGTATGGTGACAGATGGTAGCTAGAGTTGTGGTGAGCACAGCATAACAAATAGATTTGTTGAATCACTATACTGTACACCTGAAGCTAATGCAACACTGTGAGTCAACTATATTTTAGTTTAAAAAAATGGGTACCTGTATCTTCATCTCAAGTTCTGCTTCTAGGAAACCTAACCCAAACCTGTATACTGTCTTTGTTCTGGGACAACTTGACATTTAACTTCATTAATTCGTTAGTGAACTCATCTGATAAAAACATCATCACAGGAGCACCTGGGTGGCTCAGTGGGTTGGGCCTCTGCCTTGGGCTTGGTTCATGGTCTCAGAGTCCTGGGATCTAGCCCCACATCAGGCTCTCTGCTCAGCAGGGAGCCTGCCTCTCCCCTCTCTCCCTGCCTGCCTCTCTGCCTACTTGTGATCTTTATCTCTGTCAAATGAATAAAATCTTCAAGAAAAAAAAAATCACCACCATTTATCAATGAAAATAAGAAAGAAATAAAAGCAAACTACAAAAAGGGATGGTAGATGTGTGTCTCAGTTTTGTGACTGTTGGTTTTTTTCTTTAAATAAGTATATCTACTCCTGAGTGATATAGATGATGCTTCGGGCTAACCCTCAGCTCAGTATTATTCAAAACCTTTGTCATTTTGTGGGGTTTGGGTTTTTTTTTTTTTTTTTTCACGAATCACATCCATCCAAATGCCTTTCTAATTATCAAGCTGAACATATACATATTTTTTTTACAATATTTGTAGATCTATGCTTTTGCTGGATCATTTCTCTAAATCTGTTGGTGAATTTCATGTTTTTATACATTTAAAAGACGCACAGATCCACTACATATTCTTATTGAAATGTAATCTTTGCTTAGAAAACATCAGTGAAAACAGAGCGACGATGTGTATTCATAATCAACTGGGGAGAAAAAAACATCAAGCATTTATCTTTAGACTAGAAATGCATGTGCAACCTTCAATATTTTCAGAGATATTTTCCTCTGTTTTCAGCTTCTTTGTTAATGAGCAAATAAAACATCCTGTCCCCTAAAACATAAAGGTAAGGGATCTGAAGCAAGATGTGCCACGTGAGCACTTCTCTTCCCAAAGCCAGAGTCGAATCTACAGAGAAGAAAGGAGGCTTGTAATGAGACATAAGTAGTTGTGAGAAAAGACATCACAGGCAGTTTCCTGACAGGAAGACTGAGATTTAATCACCCGAAGCTGCTTTTGCAGCCGCTGCCGAGGCGGGTTAGCTTCACCGTGAGGGAGCAGGATGCCTGTCAAGTCTGCGGTAAAGCAAACGGAATTGCTGCCAACACGCTGCCTACGGACAACAGATGATCCTCAGACGCCATTTATTTTACTTCTGCACATTTTGATCTCGTGTTGTGTTATCTATAGAAAATACCGAGCCGGTATATCACTACAAAGGGACATTGAGGGAGAAAAGATTGTTATTAAACCTATGAAAAGGGGGAGAAGAAAAGCTGTTTCGGAGTTTAAACTACCCCACAGAATCCTACTGCTTAGCAGATCAGAGATTCATTTGAATCATAACTTCAAAAGCTATTATGTTGTCGAGGCACATAATTAAAATTTCTGATTTGGAAAGAGGGCTGGGATAATGAGCCTACACATCTTGTGTATTATATAGTTCCATACGTAGGGGAGTCCCTTAAGCCAGCCAAACCACTCATACTTTTTATGTGACCTTGGGTGACTCCACCTCTGAGAGAACGTGTGGAGAGTGGAATTAAAACAGGTACCTCATAGCATAATAGAAGAGCAAATAAGATAGTATACTTGAAGACCCTGAATAGATTAGCCCCCTTCCATTCCATGGAGCAAGAGTAAATTCCCAGGTCATCAGATCTTACACTCTGTATTGCCTTCTAGGTCAAGGTTATCATCATAATTGTTCAATAAACATTTGTTATTAAAATAATGTGTGAAATAAAAATAATGACCATACGTCCTTAATGCTCACCCCTACTGAGAGAATTTGAGGCTACACAGATAATTGGAGGAGGACAAGAGAGAAACACTATCACAGTATTGGGAAAAGGACTAATTAATTATAGAATTCTCATTAATTTCAGAAGTCATTTGTCTTGATATTTTACTGTGCCTACAGGAATAGAATTACATGAAATTTGAGGCATTCAAATAATTGTTACAGAAGTTACTTCTTCAGCCCTTGTGAAATTATAAAACTAAAATCATGAACATAATAGCTACTAAGTACTGAGCTGACACTGTGTTCTCTCTAGAAGTACTTATGGATTGAATTGTGCCCCCACCCTGCCTACAAGTCGTTTACCTGGAATCTCTAATTGTGACCTTACTTAAAAAAGGGGTCTTTGCAGATATAATTAAGGACTTTGCAGTAAGATCATCCTGGATTAAAGAGGGCCTAAATACAATGACAGGTGTCCTTATATGAGAAAAGGCAGAGGGTGATCAGACAGAGACATACAAAAGAAGGGCCTACGAAGACAGAGAGGGATACTGAAATGACGCAGCCACCGGAAACTAGAAGAGACGAGGAGGGATCCTCTCCTAGAGTATCCAGAGGGAGTGTGGCCCTGACAACACACCTTGATTTTAGAAGTCTGTCCTCCAGAATTGTGAGAGAATACATTTTCATTTTTTTAAGCCACTCCATTTATGGTAATTTGTCGGCAACCCTAAGATACTAATACAATACTTTAGTATTCTCATAACAACTATAAAAAGCTGTATTGTCCCATTTTCTATATGAAGAGATTCAGAAAGGAAAGTAACTGATTCAAGGTCACTCAACTAGCAAGTGACTCAGCCAGAATCTGCACTGCCCAGTTTTAAGGCCTTTTTGTTTTAAGTCAATTTGAAACCTCTTTTTTGAAAGCTCCCTTCCACTGGGTGTTATAAACAACTAATGAATCATTGAACACTACATCAAAAGCTAATGATGTACTTATATGGTGGCTAACTGAACATAATAAAAAATAAAGAAATAAATAACATAACATAACAACATAACATAAATGAATGAAACTATTTAAAAAAAAAAAAAAAAAAAAAACCTCCCTTCCTTCTAACTCCATAGCAGGAGCAATCTCTCTTTGGCTTTTTTCTTACCACTGGGTTACCATTTCTTGGAAAAATTGTTTATGTTAGCTGACATTGATGTCAAGAAGCTCCTGAAGTGGGTTGATGAAGAAAGAAACATTGAATAACTGCTTACCTAATGAGCAGACTCCAAAAGGTCATTCCTAAAGTTGGCATTGCATCTCCAAGTCTGAGAAGATGTTACTGTCTTTCTCTATTGTTAGCACCAAAACTTATTAGCAGCATTAAACCTTCTACCTCTTATTTATTCAGAGCTTCAAAGCCTCTGGGTTCCTAGATGATGGTTCCCAAGGATCTAGGGGTTGCCAGATCACCTTCGATACAACTCTGATTGGCCCCTCTAGGAACAAGCTGCTGTGTAAAAATAGTGACTGCCAGGGGATTTTCCCAAGACAAAAATCAGACCTGCCAATCATCTCCAGCCCTCGGCATCCATGTCCACTTCCACGAGGTCAACTGTCACAGACTATCTACAAAGATGAGTCTAAAAATGTCTTCCTCATCCTGTCCTTGATATTATATTCTCTTCCTCTTTCTTCAGATCTATTTTTAACAGCTTCATGAGGTATAATTTACATATAATAAAATTAACCCATTTTAAGTCTATATTTCATACATATTGGCAATGTCCACAGTCAGGTAACCACCACTACAGTCAAAATATAGGACATTTTCCTCACTACAAAAGTTGTGACCTTCTGAGGTCAATCCCTCCTCCCCATGCCCAACCTCAGACATTCATCATCTGCTTCTTGCCCCTATATGTCTACCTTTCTTAGAACTTCATTTAAATGGAATAATAGGGTATATAGTTTTGTTGGTTTTTTTCTGATTTCTTTCACTAAGACAGTGCTTTTCAAATTCATTCAAACTGTAAAATGATTTTGTTTTGCTCAGTATTTCATTCCTCTTTGTGGCTGAATTTCCATTGTACAGATATACTAAAATTTGTTTATCCATTTGTCAGCTGATGAACATTTGGACTGTTTTCAGTTGAGGGGATTATGAATAATCCTATATCATATCTAATTTTATCTCTTTGTCTTACTTTTGCTCTTTTACCTTCCCTTCTCTAGCTTCAAGAATATCTTTTTCTTTCTGAACCCAAACAGCACTAACAAAAGAAAGATTGCGAGGTCTGTGGCAGTGGTTCTAAATGTGGTTGTAACACAGGAGATTTGTGATAATACCTGGAAACGTTTTGGATTTTCACAACTTGAAGGTGGAGCTGCTATTGGCATCCATGTAGTGTAGAACCCAGAGATACTGTTCTACATCCTATAAGGTACAGGATAGCACCCCATAACAAAGGAATATCCAAGCCAAGTGTCAATAGTATGAAGACTGAGAAACGAAGCCCTGTGTCTGTCCATCTGTCTATCTACTGTTATATGAAGGATCTTACAAAGAAGGACTTCCCATGAAACCTATTACTTGGTAGAAATTTAAATAAAAATGTCTTTTAAAAAATCATTATTATTTAATTTGAGAGACTGCACAGGCAAGTGTATATGTGTGTTTGGTGGAGGGTGGGGAGTTGGTGCAGAAGGAGAGAGAGAACCATAAGCAGGCTCCACCCCAACGCAGAGCATCACTCGGGGTTTGATCTCACAACCCGGAGATCATGACCTGAGCTGAAATCAATAGTTGGATGCTTAAAGGACTGAGTCACTCAGGCGTCCCTGTCTTGCATCCTTCTAAGGAAAAACCCTGGAATTCAAGGAGTAACTTTTCATTTCTACATAAAGAACAGGAAGTGAATCTATTCCCAGTAATAATACACGAAACAATACCTGAATCACTGGACAGATTAATTTTTCTGTTCTGGAAACAAAGCCCAAAATCACTTGGCCCCCAGGTGGAATCCTTGGTTAGTTAAAAGATAAATGAATATCTGATCAGATAGAAGCTTATAAGTCAAAGGGCAAGTGTGTTTAGGACTTGGAAGGGGGAAAATGGCTATTTTGTCAAAGATTCTACCAACTATAAAGGATAACAGCATTACACTGTTTTCTTTCCTTCTCTAGAGTCCACTCAAATGTTCTTAAATCCTTCTCTATCAGATGCTTCTAGCTTCTAGCTTTAGTATCTCACCAGTTTGCAGCCCCAACAGAATGAAGACAAGTAAATGAAATAATCCTCAGCTTAAAGAAGTGACCACTTAAAACAATGACTGAATCATACTTTAGGATAGGCCTATTTTGGTAACAAGTTCTGGGAGTATGAAGTCTTATCTGAATCTGGCACAAAACATTTAATATACTCAGAAGTGTCATTAGTCTTCAAACTTTTTATGTAATTCCTGCAAAGAGCACGGATTTGAAGCCAAACAGATTTGAATTTTATTCCAAACACCAGTACTTACTTGGATTTTATATAAACAAGGCCAAATCTTTCAACCTCTTTCATCTTTATCTACAAACTGGAGAAAACAACAGCTAATTTAGAACTTGGGTAAATTTGGCTAATTTAGAATTTGGCACTATGTGCCAGTCTCTGTATATAAAATATATTATTATCTAAAGGTAAGCCTTTAGAATAAGGTTTAAATAATATATTTTATATACAGAGACTGGCACATAGTGTGCCTCTCAAAAATGTTGATTTCCTTGTTGTTTTCAACTGTCAGTTTCAAACTCAATGCTTTGAAAAAGAAAAGCTAACATTCTCTTCAAAGAAAAATAAATATTAAGATTTATTTAACATTTAAATGTAATGTATGCAACATGCATGATGCCATATATTTCCTACCTTATATTCATGAAATATAAGAGTTAGACTGATAAATAGTAAAAGGGAAATTCTCATGAGGCATGCTGATAGAACCAAATAATTTGTGGAAGAAAAATAGATCACAAGATCAAACCACCTTAACCTAACTGAAGTTATGCATATTTTTGAAAATAACTAGTTTATGACAGTAAACTAAGTTATTAGTCCCTTATTACTGAATGTGTTCATAATTTATAATGTATACTTCACCCAAAATTACACACAAAAAAAAAATTGGATTAATCAAGGTGTTTGAAAGGCAGATATACCATCTCTCATTTTTATTTATGCATTTGTCTCTTGCATATAAATATAAAAAATTTTAGATTTTATACCTCTCTTCTAAGTTGTAGGACTATTTGAGACACATTTTACTCCTAACCCTGTATCTGTTTGCTAACTTTACACATTAAAAAAAGAAGAAAAAACAGAGAGGGAAGGAGGAAGGGAGGTTGGTAAAGAAAATGGAAAAAAAAAGAAAAAAAGAGAGAGAGAAATGTATTCCCTTCACACTGAGTAGCAGTAGCAGGAAGAGAGCCTAAGGTGTGGGGAAAACACTTTGCATCCTGTCTTCTGAATCCCTGTTTCTCCCTGATCTTTGGACTTATGCTAACACTCCTGATACTAATCTATTCACTGATGTTTAGAGATCCGGTTCCTCTCTCTAGGAAGAAAAAATGGAAACAGATGTCTTTCTTCACGAAGGGATTCCCAAGAGAATTACATTACTAATGAGGAGAGGAAGAGCTGGAAGAAGAAGAAAAAAAAAAAAAAAAAAAAAGGCTGTGCCCAGAGGCAAAACTGTGCAGTTGGACTTTCATTTGATGATCTCCTGGAAACCAAATGCTCTTCTTGGAACAATAGAGAAGGACATTCCTCTGTGGAAAATAGCTTTTCCAAATGTTTCCCAAGCAGCTGATTCCAGATGTATTTTTAGTGAGTCTAGTTTAAGAGCACTGATGCCTCTTGATTGGAAGAGGACATTGGCTGTCATTTCAGGTCATCTTAACATGACCTCCTAGGACCCATCTCAAGGATTTTCTTCTTCTCCTTTGAAGAGTTATGAGACAGTTTCATGTGAAATTGAACTGAGTATTAAGAAAAAAAAATAAGAAAAGTAGTGAGAATGCTTGAAAAAATAGAGAAATGGGCAGCTAGAGTAAAGAATGCAGATGTATACCCATGTGCAATTACTTACATTTATAATATTGAAAATGGCATCAATGTGATTGACATTAATACGAATCTAATCCTGTTACTCTTTCTTCAATTATTCCCCATAATAAACTTTGTACTCTGGCATAAATGATCATTTCATTGCATGTCTCTGACATCCATCTAACTGCATCTTTCACCCCTTCTACCCTACGTGCTCAAGTAATTTAAAATCATCTGTCGTTCCCTGACAAGTCTCTTAAGCATTTGCTGGTACTTCTGCCTGGGATGCCAACAAATCTTCTCAAAATAAACAAACAAACAAACAAACAAAAAACCACAAAGATTTATTTTATTTGAGAGAGAGATGGAGAGTGTGTGTGTGTGTGTGTGTGTGTGTGTGTAGGGAGGGGCAGAGGAAGAGGGGGAGAAATCTCAATCAGACTCCCCACCAGGGCAGAGCCCAAAGGGGCTCCATCCCACGACCCTGAGATCAAGACCTGAACCAAAATCGGGTCTGACCTTGCCCACCTGAGTTAAGCTCCTATTACTCCATACAAGTTTGTTGCTGTGCAAATAACCCCATCATACACATAAAAATATTGTTAACCATCAAGGCGATTAACTCCTGGCTGGATCACAAACACCACTGTGAGTATATAAACTGTCTTTTCATCATCGTGAGCATGTATTAAATGTCTGTTGTCTAAAAACATGAATGAATAAATGACAAAATGAATGAATGAATGAATATACTGTGACTAGAAACAGAGCGACGTTCTCATGAGTCTTGAAGCAACAAAAAGTCAAAGTAAGAACATGATCCACGTTGGTTTTTTTTTTTTTTTTGATCCACGTTGGTTTTTAATCAAAATTACATAAATATAAACTCAATGTCCCTAGTCCTAAATCGTATTAATGCAGATGGGAGTCATTTAAACAATTATACAATTAAACAAGTGACAATCACACAAATCATCTGTCTTGTCCTGTGTACCTGCAGTCTTTAGACTTCTTGAAACAGAGGCCTTCACCACAGGTGAAAGGCAGACCACCTGGCCTTGCAAACTTTCTTCTAAGCCATAGTACCTTGTAACATCTCCCCTGCCTTCCTCCCTTGCCCTGGGTTCTCATCCACAGTAACTTGTGCTCTCTCACCCGATGGAAAGTGCCTCAAGGCTGCAATTGCAAATAGTGCCCCCTGTGAGAAGTCGACAAGGATGCTGTCTCCCAAGAGCCTCTAAAACACCAATCCCTGAGAATCAGAAAGACACCAATGAGACTACCCTGTGCCTTCATTTATCCTTTTTTTTTTTTTCTGTCTGAATGCTCTAAGGCAAACTATTGTGCTAATTATCATTTATGAAAATGTTTTTCATGAAAATAGTGCTTCTTCTACAAGTGTTCAAGAGGATTTGCAAGGAGCTTGGAAGAGGACTTGATTCTTCAAGACTCCTTCATTATAGATTTCTGTCCTTTCTCAGGGATCCCATGCACCAGACTCTCCTTTCATCTCTCAGCCAAAATAATCAGGCTGCCATGTAAATAGACCACTAACGGCCCATAACCGTAAATTCCTCAGAACCAAGGAAATCTGAACTCTCTCTGGGTTCAGCAAGGATTCTGGTTACCAAAGATTAGGCTGATGCCATAATTTTAGAATATTTCCTCCAGGGGCACCTGGGTGGATCAGGCAGTTCAGTATCGACTCTTGATTTCAATGTGGGTCATGGTCTCAGAGTCCTGGGATCAAGCCCTGCATCGGGTTTCCTGCCTAAAAGGAGAGTCTGCTTGAGGATTCTCTCCCTCCCTCTTTCTCTCCCTCTCCCCACAAAATAAATTAATAAATCCTTTAAAAAAAGAGAGAGAGAGAAAAAAAGAATATTACCTTGAAAATTCCTTTGCTTCTTTCACACATTTTTTTTTTTTTAAATATGAGAGAAAAAAATAAACAAGGGTAAACCTGAGCAACAAACTATGGGTACTACATATTAACTGCCCCAGGAGACACTTGTGTAGCACTGGAGATAAGTTGTTTTAAAATGAGAAGATAAGCTGGGTAGGCCACCCAGAGTTAGAAATACTTATAATCATGAAGTATAAAATCTTTATGTTTCTATACACATAGAAACATATGGCTATGTTGTAGTCATGACAACAGAATTGGTTTTAAGTCAATATAACAAATTAATGACACTTTGCCTCAGCGAACACATTTCTGCTATCCAACTAATCAGTGACGATCTTTCTCTTTTGAAAGTCAGCCACTTACCTCAGTAAGCAAGTTTCTAAAGCCAACCTTATCAACTATAGTCATGCCCAAGTCACCATGTTTCCACAGCTGACATCAACCCATTTCTAAAGCTCCACCAGCTCCTTCATCTGATGTTTTCCAAAAGTCCTTTAGACAATCAGTTCAATGTTATCCTCAGAGAGGATTATATCTAACCAGCATAACTCTCCAATATTTAAGTAAGCAATAAATGAAGCAGTGTGTGTGTGTGCGTGCGCACGTGCTTATGTGTGTGTCTGTGTGTGTGTGAGAGAGAAAGAGAGTGTGTGGGTGTCTCCAGATATTAAGTGGGAGGCTCGTCCTTTCATATCACCATAATTAACATGTGTCATTAGTTAGGAAAGCTGTGCGAAGGAATTTTAAGAGGGGTGGCAATAGCTAAAAGACAGACTTTTACTAACATTGGACCTAGTCCTGAAGGACAGCTGTGCCTATTCCAAGCTTTTAGGACTCACTTCCTGATTCTAACCCTAACAAACCTTTTAACCTTGTGCAACTTATATAAAATTTTGTTAACCCTTCATTTGTTATCTGTAAAGTAGACATGACACTATCTGTCTTAATATGATTTCTAAAATTACACAGTAGTGATGTTATAAATGATAAAACACTCAAGGAGGGGTAAATACTATTTCACACAACCCCATTCACTCTGGGAGCATGAAAAAGATTTAAGAAAAGAATAAATTTGCCTCTCTGTCCTGTCGTCTCTTCTTCCCTTCCATGCTCCAGATGCATTAAATGTGAAGTTTCTATTGTACTCTTTAGTTATACTCCTATACTACCATGTATATGTGTGTGCTATTTTTTAAATAACATACAAATTATATACATATTATGCATCTTTTCTGTGCCTATTTTTCATTTTACCACAGATTTTAAAGATCATTCCATACGGTATGTACAAAGCTGTTTTGTTATTTTTCAATGGCTGCTTTGCACCCCACGATAGTGTTCTCTAAGCTATTGAACCTGTGATCTACGTGGCTGGTTAGGTGGTTTCCAATATTGGGTTCTATCCAAAATTTTTCAGTTAATGAAGTTAGAACCGTACACACAACCATGCATGCAAATTATACATATAAACTGTAGGAATCAATTTTCAAAGTAGAACGTCTTGAATAAAAGAGTATACACATTTTAAATTTTAATAGGTATTGCCTAATATCTCTCAAAAGAGCTTTCACCAGTTCACACTCCTATCAATAAAAGAGAGAATAAATCTGCCAACAGATTTTACCAATTTTGTTACTAAAAATAGTGTCAGTTTGTGTTTTTTAATTTAATATTAACTCCACATTTATTATGTATAAAGTTGAATGCCTTTTCTTTTGTTTAAAAATCATTTTTATTCTTCTCCCTATAAAATCTACTCATTTTCAAAAATATGGTCATTTACTCATATCTTTTTTTTTTTACTTTTTATTTTATTTTATTTATCTTATTATTTTTTTTAATATATTTTTTTATTTTTTATAAACATATATTTTTATCCCCAGGGGTACAGGTCTGTGAATCACCAGGTTTACACACTTCACAGCACTCACCAAATCACATACCCTCCCCAATGTCCATAATACCACCCCTTTCTCCCAAACCCCCTCCCCCCAGCAACCCTCAGTTTGTTTTGTGAGATTAAGAGTCACTTATGGTTTGTCTCCCTCCCAATCCCATCTTCTTTCATTTAGTCTTCTCGTACCCACTTAAGCACCCATGTTGCATCACCACTTCCTCATATCAGGGAGATCATATGATAGTTGTCTTTCTCCGCTTAACTTATTTCGCTAAGCATGATAGTTCCATCCATGTTGTCGCAAATGGCAAGATTTCATTTCTTTTGATGGCTGCATAGTATTCCATTGTGTATATATACCACATCTTCTTGATCCATTCATCTATTGATGGACATCTAGGTTCTTTCCATAGTTTGGCTATTGTGGACATTGCTGCTATAAACATTCGAGTACACGTGCCCCTTTGGATCACTACGTTTGTATCTTTAGGGTAAATACCCAATAGTGCAATTGCTGGGTCATAGGGCAGTTCTATTTTCAACATTTTGAGGAATCTCCATGCTGTTTTCCAGAGAGGTTGCACCAGCTTGCATTCCCACCAACAGTGTAGGAGGGTTCCCCTTTCTCCGCATCCTCGCCAGCATCTGTCATTTCCAGACTTGTTGATTTTAGCCATTCTGACTGGTGTGAGGTGATATCGCATTGTGGTTTTGATTTGTATTTCCCTGATGCCGAGTGATATGGAGCACTTTTTCATGTGTCTGTTGGCCATCTGGATGTCTTCTTTGCAGAAATGTCTGTTCATGTCCTCTGCCCATTTCTTGATTGGATTATTTGTTCTTTGGGTGTTGAGTTTGCTAAGTTCTTTATAGATTCTGGACACTAGTCCTTTATCTGATATGTCGTTTGCAAATATCTTCTCCCATTCTGTCAGTTGTCTTTTGATTTTGTTAACTGTTTCCTTTGCTGTGCAAAAGCTTTTGATCTTGATGAAATCCCAATAGTTCATTTTTGCCCTTGCTTCCCTTGCCTTTTGCGTTGTTCCGGGGAAGATGTTGCTGCGGCTGAGGTCGAAGAGGTTGCTGCCTGTGTTCTCCTCAAGGATTTTAATGGATTCCTTTCGCACATTGAGGTCCTTCATCCATTTTGAGTCTATTTTCGTGTGTGGTGTAAGGAAATGGTCCAATTTCATTTTTCTGCATGTGGCTGTCCAATTTTCCCAGCACCATTTATTGAAGAGGCTGTCTTTTTTCCATTGCACATTCTTTCCTGCTTTGTCGAAGATTAGTTGACCATAGAGTTGAGAGTCTATTTCTGGGCTCTCTATTCTGTTCCATTGATCTATGGGTCTGTTTTTGTGCCAGTACCATGCTGTCTTGATGATGACAGCTTTGTAATAGAGCTTGAAGTCCGGAATTGTGATGCCACCAACGTTGGCTTTCTTTTTCAATATCCCTTTAGCTATTCGAGGTCTTTTATGGTTCCTTATAAATTTTAGAATTATTTGTTCCATTTCTTTGAAAAAGATGGATGGTACTTTGATAGGAATTGCATTAAATGTGTAGATTGCTTTAGGTAGCATAGACATTTTCACAATATTTATTCTTCCAATCCAGGAGCATGGAACATTTTTCCATTTCTTTGTGTCTTCCTCAATTTCTTTCATGAGTACTTTATAGTTTTCTGAGTATAGATTCTGTGTCTCTTTGGTTAGGTTTATTCCTAGGTATCTTATGGTTTTGGGTGCAATTGTAAATGGGATTGACTCCTTAATTTCCCTTTCTTCTGTCTTGCTGTTGGTGTAGAGAAATGCAACTGATTTCTGTGCATTGATTTTATATCCTGACACTTTACTGAATTCCTGTATAAGTTCTAGCAGTTTTGGAGTGGAGTCTTTTGGGTTTTCCACATATAGTATCATATCATCTGCGAAGAGTGATAATTTGACTTCTTCTTTGCCGATTTGGATGCCTTTAATTTCCTTTTGTTGTCTGATTGCTGAGGCTAGGACCTCTAGTACGATGTTGAATAGCAGTGGTGATAATGGACATCCCTGCCGTGTTCCTGACCTTAGCGGAAAAGCTTTCAGTTTTTCTCCATTGAGAATGATATTTGCGGTGGGTTTTTCATAGATGGCTTTGATGATATTGAGGTATGTGCCCTCTATCCCTACACTTTGAAGAGTTTTGATCAGGAAGGGATGCTGTACTTCGTCAAATGCTTTTTCAGCATCTATTGAGAGTATATTATGGTTCTTGTTCTTACTTTTATTGATGTGTTGTATCACATTGACTGATTTGCGGATGTTGAACCAACCTTGCAACCCTGGAATAAATCCCACTTGGTCGTGGTGAATAATCTTTTTAATGTACTGTTGAATCCTATTGGCTAGTATTTTGTTGAGTATTTTCGCATCTGTGTTCATCAAGGATATCGGTCTATAGCTCTCTTTTTTGGTGGGATCCTTGTCTGGTTTTGGGATCAAGGTGATGCTAGCCTCATAAAATGAGTTTGGAAGTTTTCCTTCCATTTCTATTTTTTGGAACAGTTTCAGGAGAATAGGAATTAGTTCTTCTTTAAATGTTTGGTAGAATTCCCTCGGGAAGCCGTCTGGCCCTGGGCTTTTGTTTGTTTGGAGATTTTTAATGACTGTTTCAATCTCCTTACTGGTTATGGGTCTGTTCAGGCTTTCTATTTCTTCCTGGTTCAGTTGTGGTAGTTTATATGTTTCTAGGAATGCATCCATTTCTTCCAGATTGTCAAATTTATTGCCGTAGAGTTGCTCATAGTATGTTCTTATAATAGTTTGTATTTCTTTGGTGTTAGTTGTGATCTCTCCTCTTTCATTCATGATTTTATTTATTTGGGTCCTTTCTCTTTTCTTTTTGATAAGTCGGGCCAGGGGTTTATCAATTTTATTAATTCTTTCAAAGAACCAGCTCCTACTTTTGTTGATTTGTTCTATTGTTTTTTTGGTTTCTATTTCATTGATTTCTGCTCTGATCTTTATGATTTCTCTTCTCCTGCTAGGCTTAGGGTTTCTTTCTTGTTCTTTCTCCAGCTCCTTTAGGTGTAGGGTTAGGTTGTGTACCTGAGACCTTTCTTGTTTCTTGAGAAAGGCTTGTACCGCTATATATTTTCCTCTCAGGACTGCCTTTGTTGTGTCCCACAGATTTTGAACCGTTGTATTTTCATTATCATTTGTTTCTATGATTTTTTTCAATTCTTCTTTAATTTCCCGGTTGACCCATTCATTCTTTAGAAGGATGCTGTTTAGTCTCCATATATTTTGGTTCTTTTCAAACTTCCTTTTGTGGTTGAGTTCTAGCTTTAGAGCATTGTGGTCTGAAAATATGCAGGGAATGATCCCAATCTTTTGATACCGGTTGAGTCCTGATTTAGGACCGAGGATGTGATCTATTCTGGAGAATGTTCCATGTGCACTAGAGAAGAATGTGTATTCTGTTGCTTTGGGATGAAATGTTCTGAATATATCTGTGATGTCCATCTGGTCCAGTGTGTTGTTTAAGGCCTTTATTTCCTTGCTGATCTTTTGCTTGGATGATCTGTCCATTTCAGTGAGGGGAGTGTTAAAGTCCCCTACTATTATTGTATTATGGTTGATGTGTTTCTTTGATTTTGTTATTAATTGGTTTATATAGTTGGCTGCTCCCACGTTGGGGGCATAGATATTTAAAATTCTTAAATCTTCTTGTTGGACAGACCCTTTGAGTATGATATAGTGTCCTTCCTCATCTCTTATTATAGTCTTTGGCTTAAAATCTAATTGATCTGATATAAGGATTGCCACTCCTGCTTTCTTCTGATGTCCATTAGCATGGTAAATTCTTTTCCACCCCCTCACTTTAAATCTGGAGGTGTCTTCGGGCTTAAAATGAGTTTCTTGGAGGCAACATATAGATGGGTTTTGTTTTTTTATCCATTCTGATACTCTGTGTCTTTTGACAGGAGCATTTAGCCCATTAACATTCAGGGTAACTATTGAGAGATATGAATTTAGTGCCATTGTATTGCCTGTAAGGTGATTGTTACTGTATATGGTCTCTGTTCCTTTCTGATCTACCACTTGTAGGCTCTCTCTTTGCTTAGAGGACCCCTTTCAAGATTTCCTGTAGAGCTGGTTTGGTGTTTGCAAATTCTTTCAGTTGTTGTTTGTCCTGAAAGCTTTTAATCTCTCCTTCTATTTTCAATGATAGCCTAGCTGGATATAGTATTCTGGGCTGCATGTTTTTCTCATTTAGTGCTCTGAAAATATCATGCCAGCTCTTTCTGGCCTGCCAGGTCTCTGTGGATAAGTCAGCTGCCAATCTAATATTTTTACCATTGTATGTTACAGACTTCTTTTCCCGGGCTGCTTTCAGGATTTTCTCTTTGTCACTGAGACTTGTAAATTTTACTATTAGGTGACGGGGTGTGGGCCTATTCTTATTGATTTTGAGGGGCATTCTCTGAACCTCCTGAATTTTGATGCTCGTTCCCTTTGCCATATTGGGGAAATTCTCCCCAATAATTCTCTCTAGTATACCTTCTGCTCCCCTCTCTCTTTCTTCTTCTTCTGGGATCCCAATTATTCTAATGTTGTTTCGTCTTATGGTGTCACTTATCTCTCGAATTCTCCCCTCGTGGTCCAGTATCTGTTTGTCCCTCTTTTGCCCTGCTTCTTTATTCTCTGTCATTTGGTCTTCTAAATCACTAATTCTTTCTTCTGCCTCATTTATCCTAGCAGTGAGAGCCTCCATTTTTGATTGCACCTCATTAATAGCTTTTTTGATTTCAACTTGGTTAGATTTTAGTTCTTTTATTTCTCCAGAAAGGGCTTTTATATCTCCCGAGAGGGTTTCTCTAATATCTTCCATGCCTTTTTCGAGCCCGGCTAGAACCTTGAGAATTGTCATTCTGAACTCTAGATCTGACATATTACCAATGTCTGTATTGATTAGGTCCCTAGCCTTCGGTACTGCCTCTTGTTCTTTTTTTTGTGTTGAATTTTCCCGTCTTGTCATTTTGTCCAGAGAAGAGTATATGAAGGGGCAAGTAAAATACTAAAAGGGTGGCAACAACCCCAGGAAAATATGCTTTATCCAAATTAGTAGAGATCCCAAATCGTGAGGGGGGAGAAAGTGGATAAAAAGAGTTTCAAAAAGGAAGAAAAAAAAAAGAAAAAAGAAAAGAATTAAAAAAAAAAGAAAACACCTAAGAAAAATATAAAAAAGAAAAAATATATGTATTAGATAAACTAGTAAAAAATCGTTAAAAAAGAAAAAGGTAACAATTAAAAAAAAATTTTACCCAAAGGCGAGAAAAAAAAACAAAAAATGAAAAAGAAAAAAATTAAAAAATTAAATTAACCGCAAGACTAAAAAAAATCACAGGGAAAAAGCCATGAGTTCCGTGCTTTGCTTTCTCCTCCTCTAGAATTCTGCTGCTCTCCTTGGTATTGAAACCACACTCTTTGGTAGGTGAACTTGGTCTCGGCTGGATTTCTTGTTGATCTTCTGGGGGAGGGGCCTGTTGTAGTGATTCTCAAGTGTCTTTGCCCCAGGCGGAATTGCACCGCCCTTACCCGGGGCCGGGGTGAGTAATCCGCTCGGGTTTGCTTTCAGGAGCTTTTGTTCCCTGAGCGCTTTCCGTAGAGTTCGGGAGGACGGGAATACAAATGGCGGCCTCCTGGTCTCCAGCCCGGAGGAGCTGAGAGCCCAGGGCCGCACTCCTCAGTGCGCGCTCAGAGAACCGCGCCCAGTTACTCCCGTCTGCCTGACCTCCGGTCACGCTCCGAGCTCACCGAGCCTGCGACCGGTTCAAGGTCACCCCGAGCTGCGAGCTTACTGTCGGCTCTGTCTCTGTAGCCGGCTTTCCCGTTCCAATACCCGCAAGCTCTGCGACACTCAGACACCCCCGATCCTTCTCTGACCCTGCGGGACCTGAGGCCACACTGACCCCGCGTGGGCTTCGCCCCGGTTTAGCCTCTGGAGCGATGTCCCTCAGCGGAACAGACTTTTAAAAGTCCTGATTTTGTGCGCGGTTGCTCCGCCGCTTGCCGGGAGCCAGCCCCTCCCCCCGGGGGTCTATCTTACCGTCGCTTTGGATTCACTTCTCCGCCGGTCCTACCTTTCAGAAAGTGGTTGTTTTTCTGTTTCCAGAATTTCTGTTCTTCTTCTCTTCGATCTGCCGATGGATTTTCAGGTGTTTGCAATCTTTAGATAAGCTATCTAGCTGATCTCCGGCTAGCTGAAGTAGTCTCGGCCTGCTACTTCTCCGCCATCTTGACTCCTCCCCCCATTTACTCATATCTTAATTGCCCTTAGCTTTTCATATATTTTGTAATCAGATCTTCTTCATATATTTCAAGTATTTTCTCTCATTTGCTATTTGTTTTTTGACTTTAAGTATTATTCTAAGATTAAGATTTTTATACATTTTAAACAACATTTTATGGCTTTAAAATTTTTTACATTGCTCTCATCTGAAGTAATGTTTAGCTTTTCAGATGAGGGTGTTTTGTTTTATTTTGTTTTGTTTTGTTTTGTTTCCTGAATGCAGCCATCTCTTTCCCAGGTAACAATAAATGTGCATTATCCTTCCATTTCAAGACCACTTGTTAAAGAAATGCATCTTGATTAGGAATACATGACAATTTACAGTTGCTATCCTCTTGTCCTGAAGGGTGGTGGTAGAAGAGTGAGTCTCTGTGTTTGCAAAGCCATCTCTTTCCTAGTCTTATATTAAGAGGTCGTTTACAGCATAGAATTAGGCAAAGCACTTATAGCATTCATACAATCAGTTTTGGGGTCAACAAAAACTCTTATTTGGGTCTACTTCTCTAAATAATGAAAAAAAAAGAGTTTATCACTCTGAGACTGGAGAATTTTCACAAAGATACTTTTGTGAGGAAGCCTGAAGCACAAAAATGGCAACAGTTTCAGTCATGAAAAAACATAAGATCAGAGAAAGTCCAGCCTTCCTGGTGGAGTTTACCCTTTGAGGTATGGAAAGGCTGGCATGAGAGTGAGGGGTAATGTGTCTCGGAGTTATGTCTGAGCCTGGTGTTATTTGAGCACGGTATGTTTGTTTGGGGAGGGACGGGTGGCATTGATGGAGACAGAGCGGAGCAGCAGCAAGGAACCATCACAAAGTGGCATTTATTTAAAGATTATTTATTATTTTGATAGACAGAGATCACAAGCAGGCAGAGAGGCAGGCAGAGAGGAAGGGAAGCAGGTTCCCGGCTGAACAGAGAGCCCGATGCAGGGCTCGATCCCAGGACTCTGAGATCATGACCTGAGCTGAAGGCAGAGGCTTAACCCACTGAGCCACGCAAATGCCCCACCAACTGGCACCAGCAAAAACCATTTAATATCTTTTCTTTTTGGATTTCTATCTGACAACAGGACTGCCTACTCCATTTATTTTATTTCCCACACTTAACTGATTCTCAACAAGTGATTGTAGATTAGCCAGTGATGTTTTTCTCTCTCTCTCTCTGAGAAGGGAGAACCATGTAAAATATTATCTCCTCCACACATAGCTTTTGGGATCATATAAATAAACCCTAACTTATTTAGCTAATAAGTTATTGGCAGCATAAAAATTAGAATCTTAATGCCATTCATTCCCTATTTTCAAACCATTATCATATAATTTAATTTCTTTAAAAAGGATTTTTAAAAAATCCTTGATTCATTTTAAAGAAAGATATGTACTATTTCTAGGGTCCCAATTTAAGTCTCCTTAACTAAGTTTATATGCAAGTGGGGATAATTTCAGGATCAAAGCTTGTGTTGTGGGTGTTGATACATTAAGTTATTCTTTGGCATCTCCCGTTCTTCCTCATAATTTTATCAGGATTTGTAGAACTTGGCTTTGTAATTTAAAAAAACAGAATGTACTTATAAGTTATGCTATTTTTGAACTGAACACCTGAAGCAAAATATAAATCTGGCAAACAATGTTATAAAACTCAAAATGAGCAGGAAAATTTAAGCACTGTATTGTATTAGGGACGTCGGCTCAGGATGCATTTGAAGTGACTAAAGGAAGGAATATGTCCCCTTTCCCAGTGCAGTTTGCAACACAGTTAGTTATACACCTGTTTCTTCCTCCACCATTATAACCACAAGGCAAAACTCAACAGGATATGGTTTTTGTGATTGTTTTCCAACCCGTAAAAGCTCACTGCTACCGTTCCAACATAGGCCATGGGGCCCTGATAAACCTCAGCCTCAAGGAGAGGTAGATCTCTGTGGAAATATTCTGTAACTTTCTGAGAAGGTGCAAGAATGTTTATAAGGCACAAAGAAAACCTGTTGCCCCCATAGCTGACTGATTTAGTTGGCCATTTCAGTGGCCTTGAGTTAAATGAAAAAAAAAATTGAGAAAAAAGAATATGCTGTAGATTTTAATTATTCCGTTGCCAACTACACCATAAACAGGAACTATAAAAATTTATCATCTGATAAAATTTCCCCTTTCACTGAAGTGCAAACCTAGTTTGAACAGCCACTGTGTTCTAAGCTATTGGCTCCAAACTGTTAGAAAGCAAAGGAAGTGAGGCAGAGGCACAATGCTTTGCATATGGTGCAACCTTTGTGTTCCAGCAACTTCACGTTTGCCAAGAGCCATCCTCAAGTGGCTGTCAAGTCTTAATAAACACAGTCTGGAAACATCTGTAACTCTGAATGCCTCCTATAGCAGTATGAAGTCCTCCCTACAAGTGCAGAGTCTAAAAAAATGAAAGCTAGCACCACAACTTGGGACATAAACAAATCCAAAAATTCAGTTAAAATGCTACTCCTTAGAATAAGCTGTTTTGTTTTCCTTTTCCATTCATGGTGATAGATGTACATGGATTCATCAACATGCCAGAATATATACTCGGGAGACAATATACCAAGGTTAGGAATTCAGTCATTCCACTGATTTTTTTTTTTTTTTTGAAAACTTATTATGGTACGAGGCATAATCGTATGTGCTAGGGAAACTCTGCTGGTGATGTACGTGTGGACTAAAAGACTCACTAGTCCTCACAAAGATCTAATGTCATATTGTCAATCTGTAGTCAACCCCGACACGGGCTGATGTTAAACAAACAAACAAAAATGATGACAATAATAATAATAACCAAAATTACCAGTATTCATTGTGCCGATGACCACCATGAGCTAAGTATTGCTGTGTTCAGTGAGATTATGAGATCAGTCCTTATAGAACTTCATCCTGCTTCCACAGCAAACTGTGTCAGTCCACATTATCACTCCAAGTCCCTCTTCTGACAAGATTAACTTATCAGTGCTACAACCTTATCCCCTGGTATATACCCCAATATCTCCTAGACATTTAAGCAGTCACACAAATAAGTCATGTGTGTTCTCCCAAGTTACCCATGAGGCGAGAACTCACACGCCACCACTCGAAGTCAGAGGACTCCTCACCAGCCGCTCGAAGCGACTGGTGTTGCTATACTATCACCTCCCACGAGGACAGAGCAGGAGAGGATCAGGATATGAGAATTGGGTTGGGAACTCAGATACAGCACCCCACATGTCACTCTTTTAAATTGTGAAAGAGATATTTATACCATGTTTAAATAATAAAAAAGGAAGAGGAATGTATATGTGAGCAGGAAAGAAAAGGAGAGCATCATACCAAGATAGGTCAGACCCCCAGAGTATGGCGGCCTTGTGAGGACGTGGCTCTTGATGTGGCCCATGAGGCTAAATGCTGAGGTGAACCCTCAGAGAAGAGGTTTCTTTGAGGGCATCTCCTACCTGTACTGACCCCTAGAGCCTTGTTTTCATACAAATTGGAGACTCCGTGGCTCACTGAGCTCCAGGCAGTCTGCAGAGGTGGGGACACCAGCCATCTTGAGTCATCTTAGCATTTCACTTACTGCATCTGACATCCCAGAAACCAAAGGCTCTGTGCCACTGCTCATGGGACACATATCATAGCTCTAATGGTATAGGAATGTGGGGAGATTAGCTGAGCATCATCCCGTATGCTGTGGGGTAAAGCCCACATATGCTTTGGAACGAGTTCTATACTCTGTCAAGAAGGAAATGAAAGGTCAGTCAGAACTACTCATAAAACTATGACAATAGTATTATCAGATACAAAAAATGATGGAAGCAAGTAGGGGACTGACAAGGGGAAAATACCTTTCTCTGACAGTGTGAGAGTCTGACTCGCGGCTCCCAAGGGCTATCAAGAGGTTTGACCCCGGGCAGTGGCCAACTGATCACCTCTACCAGTTAATACAAGGTAGCCTTTGTTTATGGGTCTCAAATTCAGGCAAGTGTATTCAAACTGTACTCGCGAGAACTGTGGGGCGCTAACAAGGCACTTCAAGGAGCAGCCAATAGGGATCTGGCAGGATAAGGCACTGATACAGGAGTCTTTGGGCTTTCTATTCCTGTTTCCAACAGAACAGCTCCACTCTGCATGTTTAAATATTGGGATTCACATTTGGAAAAACAGTTCCATTGCTTAAGAATTTTTGAAAACCACTGGCTAAGGGACAATGTCACCATAAAAGTTTTTAGAAAGGAAAATGTAAATTGCCTGACACACACGTTTTGTTAATATGCTCTGCATATCGTTTAGTACAGTGAGTCATTCCTGAAATTCCCAAGATCTGACTTACGAACCACATGACAGCTATAGTTGCACAGAAGTTATATAAACTTATCTGTTTATACAGAGAGATAGAGGGGGAGACAGAACCAGTCCTCCTCCTCCAGGAGACTGTGAAGTATGGAGGAATACTCTCCATTTGGGGCAGTGTGTCTTACAACAAAATTGTAAGGCAAAGGAGGTCTGATGGAAGGTATGGGTTGGTTTAAATGTTTAACAGCAGTCACTGAGGGTTTGCTTTGACACATAAATACAAATTGTGAGTCCCTGTAGAGATATACTAAAAAGAGTTTATGCCCATGCTGTGTGCAAGGGAACACTCTCAAGAACAGAACTGTGAAGAAGGAAGCTGTGAAGAACGAAAGAAAACGAGGATTCGAGTTCAGAACCAGGAATAGTTGTTGGAAAATAAAAGGAAGAGAATCCTCTAAAATTGGTAAAACTGATGTGAATTGGGCCCATGCAGGATTACTTCAAGTAATGAGAGGTTTATTGAAAAGATAAATGTTCACAGGACAACCGCAGAATCTCATGGGAATTGGAGCATCAAGTGTCACAGAGACTAAAACAGAAGTAGAGCTCAGACAATATAGGAATTTTCTTTTGCCAGGGAGGCAGGAGTTTACTCTTTCTCTGCTTGCATGATGTTCAGTTCTGGTCTTGGTGTTTTCTCCTTTCACAAACTCAACAATTAGCATCAACCCTTTAGCTTATTTTCTAATAGCTTTCCTGTCCTATCACTTTCTCTGAATTTTTTTTTCAACTCTTGTTTCAACTACCCAATCTGGTCCGTATCTTCAGTTGAAATTCACAAGAGAAGGCACCTGGGTGGCTCAGTGGTTTAAGCCTCTGCCTTTGGCTCAAGTCATGATCTCAGGGTCCTGGGATCAAGTCCTGCATCAAGCTCTCTGCTTGGCAGGGAGCCTGCTTCCTCCTCCTCTCTCTCTCTGTCTGTCTCTCTGCCTACTTGTGATCTCTCTTTGTCAAATAAATAAATATAATCTTAAAAAAAAAAAAAAAGGAAAAGAAAGGAAGGAAGGAAGGAAGAAAGAAAAAGAAACTCACAAGAGAAACAGTCTAATTTTCCCAGCTAATCCTTGTGTGGGCAGGGTTTTCATGTGTCACATCACCTCATGGGCAAGCCTAGGGACTGGTCAAGTGCTCACCCCAGTTCAGGCAGCTCTCAGTGAAGACTTGGGGTGGGAGGAGCAGCAGCAGAAAGGTGACACATGATACAGACCATGGTCACCCCTATCCGGAGAATGATTTGGACCTCCACTTTTTCAGGAGCTGTAAAAGAGGACCAGTATCAAGGACTAATGCCACAGTGGTGGAAACAGGGAAATAGATTCAAAAAGGGGAGAGGAGGAAGAGAGGGAGCATATCCAGAGAGACAGAGGTATGTAGGTAGATGAATACAAAACTAAGATTTCACTGTGGTCCTAAAAAACAGTTAAATTCTTGCCAAACATTTTGTCTTCATCAAGTATAGTTACATGCATTAGCCGTGCCTCATTAAATTAGCACAGAGGCCTGAGTAAAGCCTACAGCATGCATGTATTAAATAAGAAAGTACATAAGGAAGACAGAAAAGTCCATATTAAAACATTAAATTGATTTCAATGAAGATTTTTTAAATGTTTGTTTGTTTACTTTAGAGGAGAGAGGGAGAGAGAGAGAGAGAATCTTAAGCAGGCTCCATGCCTGTTGCAGAGCCCAATGCACGGCTCCTTCTTGCAACCCTGAGATCATGACCTGAACTAAAAACCAAAAGTCAGGTGCTCAATCAACTCAGCCACCCAGGTGCCCTGAAATGAAGATTTTAAAAGCAATAAATAAATCAACTCACTTTTAAGTTAAAACTATACAATACAATTTCTTTTTTGGTTGGGAAATGACATACATCAATTCCACTCATGACTCTAGGGTAGAACAATTACATGGTCTCATCTACCCAATAGAGTATCAGAAGTATAATCCTGCAAGGGGAAAGAAATAAAACTAATTAAGGGCAGCACCAATGATTACTGCCTCTGCCTCTCTCCGTCTATCTCATATTTCCTTTCATGGAATGCAAAACTGGTTAAAACGGTGGGTACCTGTTAGCATGAGTACGGACATTGCAAAATAGTTTTCTTCACTGGCCTCAAGAAAGATAGTAAATATCTGTTGATAATGTAGAGTGTAGAGAGCTTCCAGATAATTTATTTGAGGAACAAGTTATGACTTACAATGGGCAATGAGCAATATTTGGAAAAATGTTAAAATGTTTGCTCCTCTACAATTCTTCAAAGATCAATTAAAAAGGCTTAAAGTTCTTTTGGCTCTCACTGATTTATTAAAGTTATGTGATGCCTTTTTTAGTGCTATGCTAGACAACATGCCAAGAAGTGATAATTAACTGAACCATGAGATACAAAGGGAAAGAATACACATTTGTTTTAATCAGGTGTTACACAAATCTAAACTGTATGATGTCCACCAGGCGGGCATGATGTGTCTTGTTGAGTCTGGTATAAGGAATATGTTGTAGGCTAACTGTAGAATGTGGTAGTATCCATATTCTGAAAAACTACATGTATTTTAAAGATTCAGCTCTTTGGCTGTGTGTGTAGCAGCAGTATCGTTAAGCTTGGAGTAGAAAATAAACCTTAATCACATTAAAAAAAAACTATACAATACAAAAAGCAAAAGTTTAAGAAATAGATAAATATCAAAATAGATTAAAGGTATATTTATCTCATAAACCAAATTTAATCCTATACGTAGAAAAGACAGCTTGTTGCTTTTTTTTTCTTTTAAGATTTTATTTATTTATTTGACAGAGATCACAAGTAGGAAGAGGGGCAGGCAAAGAGAGATTGGAGGAAGCATGCTTCCCACAGAGCAAAGAGCCCAATGTGGGGCTTGATCCCAGGACCCTGGGATCATGACCTGAGCCGAAGGCAGAGGCTTTAACCCACTGAGCCACCCAGGTGCCCCTGCTTGTTGCTTCTTAAATCTACGCTCCCTTTTACGTTAGTGACAAGGATCCAATTTTTGGATGAGTATGCTGCTGCCAAACTGTAAGATTGGAGCTAGTATGACCTTGTAACCAGATTTTAGCCAATAATACACTATAAGTATTATGTTCAACTTCCAATAAATATCCTTATTGAGAAAGTCATGGGCTCCTACCTATCATCTACAATGCAGATATAACAGCAATCACCTACTGTGTCAGGAACCCCAAACCTCAAGTTTAGTGATTCACCAGCAAGACTCACAGGACCCAGAAAAGCTGGGATACTCATGGTATGGCTCTTGTATCAAAATGATACAGAAAAGAAATAATAAAAGAAAAAGATCAGACCAGAGAAGAAGTCCCACAGAAACCAGGCTGGAGTTTCCAGGTGTCCTCTCCCAGCAGAGTATCAGAGACAACATTTCACTCTCCTCATGAGGTATCAAGTATCAAGTCTGCCAACCAGAGATGCTTACCTGTGTGTCCAAAGTTTTTACTAGACATCAGTCAGATAGGGCTGGAACACACAGGCAACTAACTTCAGCTACTCAGTCTCCAGCCCCCACAGAACTCAAACTGATGATATGGCCCAGGGCCCCACGGGAAATAAATCACACAGTTACCATAAGCTATCTGGCACTGTCCAAGGTTGCAGGGACACTCTTATCAGGCAAAATATTCCAAAGGCTCAGGGATTCTTATCTCCCAGGAGAGAGCCAAGGGAGAGTCTTCTCTCTGTAATGTGCACAGGTTGAGTCCTCCCAGCCAGATAGGTCAGCGGCACTGTCAGCACCCCACACCCACTGAGTGACCCATTACTGCACCCTTACCATAAGATGACTGTAGAAAAGAAGCTACAAACACAAAAGGAAAAAGGGAGAGAAGGAGCTGCGTCCATAATACCGTTGGGCTGCCACTCTAGAACTAGATCACCAACCTCCTCTCTTCACTTGTATTGAAAAGATAGACACATTAGTCTGAGCCACTATTTGTTAGGCGGTTGTTCTTTGTTTTTTTCTCTCTTTTTTTAAAGATTTATTTATCAATTTATTTGAGAAAGAGACAGAGCAAGCAGGGGGAGGGGCAGACGGAGAGGGAGACAAGCAGACTTGCGGCTGAGCAGGGAGCCCCATGCAGGGCTTCACCCCAGGACCCTGAGATCATGACCTGAGCTGAAATCAAGAAGCAGATGCTTAAATGACTGAGCTCCCCAGGTATCCCTGTCAGAGGTTTTTTACCCACAGTAGAACCTAACTGAACTACCACTGGTCTCTTTTCATAGCTTTAGGCTGTTAAAGCATGAAACACCCTTTTTGCTTATGAAAAACTGCTACAATATTCTTTTTTTTTTTTAAGATTTTATTTATTTATTTGACAGAGATCACAAGTAGGCAGAGAGGCAGGTAGAGAGAGAGGAGGAAGCAGGCTCCCTGCCGAGCAGAGTGCCCGATGCGGGGCTCGATCCCAGGACCCTGAGATCATGACCTGAGCTGAAAGCAGAGGCTTTAACCCACTGAGCCATCCAGGCGCCCCTTCTTTTTTTTTTTAATCAAATTCAGAATGACAAGATCTACTCTAAACACTTCAGAGGATAAACTTTTTATATGTGTAGTAATTGTCACAGTTGATTCAATAAAATAATGGCCATATATAAATATCTGGGTTCTCTACATGATACACAACAACGGGAACTGATTAGCTAAATGATACAGCTGTATCCACCAGTTTAGGTTCTCCTAATCTTTATTTAAACTGCAGCTCCCCACTCCCAGGCCCTATTCTGTCACTTTCTTTTTTTTTTTTTCCTTTTTTCTCCATAACATATGTGAGTGCTATGACTCTACTGTTTGTGTGTCTACAAAATTCATATGTTGAAATCCTAAAAGTCATATGTAACAGTATTAGAATCTGGGGCCTTTGGGAGATGCTTAGGCCTTAAGGGAGGAGCCCTCATGAATGGGATTAATATGCCAAAGAGATCCTTAGCCCCTTCCACTAAATATGAGGATACAGCAAGGAGGTGCTGGCTATGAACCAGAAAGAAACCTTGCCCAGGAGGCAGGTATCTTTACCTTGGGTTTTCCAACTTCCAAAACTGGGAGCACTGAATTTCTGTCATTGGTAAGCTACCTTGTCCATGTGTTTTGTTATAGTAGCCCTAACAGACTAGGAGAGTGCCCAAATGATTCTGCCCCACTCCAGCAGAATGTAGATTCCATGAGGGGTAGGGAATTTTGCCTATTTGTTCACAATTGTATACCCAGCATGCAGAACAATGCCTTACATACAATATTTACTCTAAAATATTTGTTGAGTGAATGTTTAATAAATATTCTTTTCTTTTTTTTTTAAGATTTTATTTATTTGACAGAGAGAGGTAACAAGTGGGCAGAGAGGCAGGCAGAGAGAAAGGAAGGGAAGCAGGCTCTCCGCTGAGCAGAGAGCCCGATGCGGGACTCGATCCCAGGACCCTGAGATCATGACCTGAGCTGAAGGCAGCGGCTTAACCCACTGAGCCACCCAGGCACCCAATAAATATTATTTTCTAATTCATATATATAATATAGAAGTTTAAAAAAGATGCAACCCTCGAGCTCTCTGCTCTGCAGGGAGCCTGCTTCCTCCTCTCCCTCTCTCTGCCTGCCTGTCTGCCTGCTTGTGATCTCTGTCTGTCAAATAAATAAATAAAATCTTTAAAAAAAAAAAAAAGATGCAACCCTTCAAATACATATGAAATTTTAAGGTTTTATTTTAATAAGACATCATCTTAACAAATGTGTTGTAGAGTTATGACCAATGGGTAGCATATTCATAGAATGCTGTCATTTTCCTACTTATCGTTAGAGATTAAAAAACACTGATCATTCTCAAAGCCTGAAACAAACTGTTCACTTACTGGCATAACACAACTTGGCAACGAGTATCCTACAAATTTTTTTGATTACATATAGTGCCTAGTAAATGAACTTAATTTTTTTTAATTACAAAAAAAATGAGTTGCAAAAGATTGAAAACAACATCACTGTCTTTTCAAATTTATTCGGAAAGCTGAGGGGTGCTTGGGTAGCTTAGTTGGTTAAGCATCTGCCTTCCATTCAGATCATGATCCTGGAGTCATTGAGCCCCATTTGGGGCTCCTTCTGCCCCTCTCCTGCTCATGCTCTCTCTCTCTCTCTCTCAAATAAATCAATAAAAATAAATAAAATATTAAAATAAATAAATACATAAATATGTATTTAGAAAGCTGATTCTTTCATATAAATTACATGGTAAGTGGAATGACTGCAAATTCCAACACAATTTTAAAACACTTTCCTTATTGTTCTTCAATGGAAAAAAAAAATGTCACTCAAGCAACAGGATATTATGCAAACTGAATACCTTTAACAAAAGGGATAAAAATACACTTTTTTGCAAGAATACCTGTCTTGCTGGTCTAAAAGCAATAGGACAAGATGACACAATCACCTGCTTTTATGGTTAACATTTATGTCTAAAACACTATAATACGGTTTCTTTAATTTAGGAAAGTAAAATGTGATACTTTCTAAATTTCTATTCCACTATCTTTAAAAAAAAATAGAATATGAAAGTAGTTTAAAATTAAGTGAAGCACACAAGAGTAGGCTTAATTGTGAAATTGACAGAACTGCAGAATGATTGAGTTGTATGATGACAGTAATAAATTCTCCTAGAAGGAAAGAGGAACTAAGAAAGGAAGAGAAACTACATTATTTTATTAACTAAAGGTTAAGATAATCAAAACAGAAGTACCATCACCAGATATTAGCAATATCAAAAAAAGGAGAAAGAAGAGAAGGCAATATTTAAAGAAATAATGAAAATACATTTCTAAAAATGAAAGAAAGGTGACAGAACTCAAACAGAAATGACAGTGATAATATTGGATAACTTAGGAATGCTGTCCCATGCAAACTAACTACTTCATACTACAAATATACAAATATACTAGAAAAAGTGTTTTTGACAAATGAAAGGATATTATAAACATAGATGAAAGAGATATAATAGAATTTTCACTTTTGTATAAAGACATCATTTATTTCATGTTATTTGCTATTTATAAAAATTACCCTCAGACACATTTTGTAGCACTTATAAATCAACATGTTTATGACACTGATACATTCATTCTGACCATCTTTATATTATATACTTCATATTCATTCTTCTTTACTTAAATATTATAAAATTTCAACAAAACACATAACTGCTATTTTTTTCTCTTTCATAATTTGACTTGATTATGTATAGCATTCCAATTTGAGATGGAGCAATGTTTCATTTGGTAGGCTCTTTTAGCTAGTAGGAATTGCAAGTTTAATGCAAGAAAATTCCAATGTGTGTGGTGGACCTAATACCACCATATTAGCCATGCCAATAAAATTGTAAAATTTACTTAAAAATTTTCTGGGCACTTCTAGTGGCTTTCTTCCCTTCCCCATAGAATAAAAAATGGACATGAATTTATTCTGCTTTTTTCTTTATAGCATAAAATTATCACTAAAAAACCCACTATAAATAAAATTACATTGATATGTATAAATGTAAAATTTTATTATAAAAATAATATGGGTTAAATGTATATTATTTAAAAACTAAAAATAATTTTTAAAAAAACTTAGATTCTCATCATCCAAAGATTAACTAAGTTTCTCATTTTGGTATGCAGCCTTTAAATGCTTTTGATAAAATTAATTTTTAACTACAAAATCTTAAAAGTGTTTTTTCTTACTTAAAAATTTAAAGTGAACATTTTCCTTTGTCATTAAACATTCTTCTAATCAGTTCCTTATAGGAATTGTAAGGAGAGCTAACACACTTTGTCTGGGTTTGTGCCAATCCTTCAGCAGTCCATCACTTTTTAAAATCATAACCATTATTGTCTTAAAATATCATTTTATATTGATTTCCCTCCTACTAATATATATTTGCATTGGGCATCCTTGTATTGTTCATGCCTACAACATATTAGGAAGATAAGCCATTACAGTTCCTTAAACTAAACTATAATAATTATATTATAATGATGTCCTCTGATGAAACTATTTCTTATTATTAGTATTATTATTTTCTTGTTATGGAAAATTTTAAATAGATAAAAAAATGACCTCCATGTTCCCCTCACCTGCTTCACAATTACCAGCTCCTGGCAAACATTTTTACCTATACCCTCCTCCACTATCTGTACTAACTTTTTTTTAAAGATTCAGTAGTGGGATAATTTTTTAAAAGATTTTATTTGTTTATTTGAGAAAGAAAGAAAGAGATAGCATAAGCAGGGAGAAGGATCAGAGGAAGAGGGAGAAGAAGTCTCACCCCTCCCCCCCACCCCCACCCCCCCCCCACCCCCGCCTTCCCCCACCAGCAGGGCGCCTCACGTGAGACTTGCTTAACCAGCGAGCCACCCAGGCACCCCTGTACTAATTTCATATTGAAGCAAATCCCTAAATGATATCATTTCCTCTTTAAATATTTCAGTATGAATTCTTAAAGCTTAGAAATCTTTTAAACATAGCTGCAGGACACCAAAATAATTATCACATCAATGGGTAGAAGAAGAATAAATGAAACAAGATGGGATTGGGAGGGAGACAAACCATAAGTGACTCTTAATCTCACAAAACAAACGGAGGGTTGCGGGGGGGGGGGGGGGGGGGGGGGGGTTTGGGAGAAGGGGGTGGGATTATGGACATTGGGGAGGGCATGTGATTTGGTGAGTGCTGTGAAGTGTGTAAACCTGGTGATTCACAGACCTGTACCCCTGGGGATAAAAATATATGTTTATAAAAAATAAAAAAATTAAAAAAAAATAAATTAAAAAAAAATAATAATTTGATATTTATTCCTTAATGCCCTTTAATATCCAGTGAGAATAATTATTTCTTCTATTTTTCTTAAACAACATTTAGTAAAACACATTAACATTACTACCAGTATACCTAGAAGAGACTCTCAGTTCTAAGAAAGCTTTGAAGTAAAATGTAAAGCATAAAATATCATTAGGATGAAAAATTAGAGTTTTGGGAAAATACATTCTATTTACTACTTTTACATGAAGGTACTAAGAAAATAGCATGCAAGTTTGAATTCCCATGGTGTCTTTGTTTGTTGAGAAAAACGAAAACCTTCACAAAACTATTGAAGAACAAAAGACTTTCCTCTTGTGCTTGGTACTCCTGAGTCAGACTGACCAGGTTTGAATCAGAGTACTGCTCCTTAGTTATAGGACGTGAGACAAGTCACAGCCAATTTCCTCACCTATAAAGGGGTTAAGTATCACCTGCCTCCCAACACTGTTGTGAAGAGTAAATGAGTTAATGCAAATAAACCATCCAGAGAGTTCTGACACTGAGTAAGTCCTCAATAAAGGGTCAATGTTATTGCTTTTGTTTTAAAGAGAAAAGAAAAAAAGAGACGGTAGAGATAGTTGAACATTCTTTACTTCATGAATTAAATTCTAAAAGACCTTCTAAGCACATTGAGGAGCAGAGTTGGAAAACTCTTATTTGCAGAGGCTTCTTAACATTACACAGAAATTTAAAATGGATACTGATGCATAGTCCTTGGATAGCCATGGAACACAGAACTATCCAATAATTTCACATAGATCCAAGACTACCAAAAAATTCATTTTTTGAAGAGCCTTAAACTATATCTGACTTATTTTATTGTTACTTAAACTTGTTTATTTTTTAATATACTATTACAGAAAGACTTTGGGTTTTATCTTGTGGTTAATAGCATTTCCTTAAAATCGACTTGTGCCACTATAGACTCTGCCTCAACACAAAATAGCTTTCAGAAGTCAAGAGAGGGAAAAAAACATATTCTTTGCACTTCCAAGGAGAGAGAAGGTTGGCACAGTATGACTGGAGTAGGTAGTCTAATATACGTATCATGAAGTACTAGAAGAAGAAAATGGGGAGAATAGGGCACCAGGAATATTGCAAGAGATAATGGCTAGGAATTTTCAAAAATCAATGAAAGAAACCAACAAACCACAGACCTAAGAAGCTCAGAGAACTCAAACAGAATATAATTTTTTAGAAAATGAGACACATCATAGTTAAACTACTGAAAAACAAAGATAAAAAGAAAATCATGAACGTAACCAAATAATAAAGAAACACTACCTACAAATAAAGTATTCAACAGACTTCTTCTCAGGAATAATGTAAAACCAGTCAACAATGAAGTACTGAAAGAAAAAAAAAAAAAGTATTAATTTCAAGACAGAAATCCTAACCCAGCAAAAATATTTTACAAAAACAGAAGCAAAATGAAGAGTTTTTCAGACAGGCAAAGGTGACTAAAATGCACTGTAAGAAGACACGCACTACAAGAAATGTTAAAGAATTTATGTTAAAAAATGTTAAAGTTCCTTAGGCAATGAGTTTGATATCACATTAAAATTTATACACACACACACACACACACACACACAGAGAGAGAGAGAAATAAGGTGCTACAGAAATGGTAACAACGAGGGTATATATTTATATGAAGCCATTTTTATCTGATTTTTAAAATCTATTTTAAAAATAATCAACTGTCTCAAACTAAAATAGTAGCAGTGTGTGTGAGATGTATGCATATGTAGACGTGAAAGCAATGACACAATGATCACAAATGGGGAACACTGAAAGCAAGAAGAAATGCTATACAAGGAAAATCTGGTAACAAACTACACCGAGCACTGTGACGGAGGCATCCAGGATTTTTTTCAGGGGCTGTCGTTTATGATTTCATAGCATATGCTAAGGATTTTGAACTTTATCTCAAGAGCATGGGAAAATTACTAAGAAATGATAAGCTAGGATTATCAATTATATTTTCATTTTATCGGGTTACTCAAGTTACCCCCTAAAAAATTATTTGATAGGGCACAATGGATTCAAGAGCAACAGGGAGGCTTTTCTATGGATTTATTTTGCTCTACTTTTCCCAAATACTCTTTTGACTTTCTTCTGCCAGGAAATTACCTATGAGTTATCAGAGGAGACCTGCATGACCTAGAGAGAAAGAGAAACCACGGGGGACATTGATTTTACCTCCTTAACATCTTCCAAATCAATCTATCTACATGCCTCCACTTCCCGTGCACATATTCTAGGCCAAATCCTTGTTTGGTTCTTATCTTTTTCTTTTATGTAGACATATTTGCTTTGATATTTCTAATGCTCTTAATTTATATTTCCCTCTCTTTGTATTTTTTGGTCAGACTAGCCAATGTTTTTACCTAGAATATGCAATCAACCCTTTATATAATATCACAAAGTCCTGCTGATTTAACTCACTAAGTATTTCTTAAGAGCTTGCATTTTTCCCCATGATCATCATTATCACATTTGTCCATGCTACCAGCACCGTGCAAGCCCCTATCAGCACTGCAGCAGCATCTCTCCTTGCCCTTCTCCAATCCGTTCTCCACATTGCAGGCTGGTGATCTTTACAAGAACACACATTTGGCTCTGTCTCCAGCCCAGCTTAAAACATTTCAGTGAGTTTCAATTATGCATTCCTAGGTGAAAGGTAAACCTCTAGAATGGCCTACAAAGTTTTGCCTACTCAACACTCCACTGGCCTCTTATCTCCAGCCTCATTTTACCCCAAGTTGCCCATTTGTTGTCCCCAATTCATCCACGCTGGCTTTCTTTCAGGCCTTTGTACTCACCATGCTTCCTTATTTCACTGGACCTTAGCAGTGTACCTTCCTCTGCCTGGAATGCTCGTCACCGCCCACTTTGGTTAGATAACATCTACTTTTCCTTCAGACTTAGCTCATCTCATTTTCTTAATCTATTATTGTGTCAAAACCCCTAGAATAGTCTTGCTTGGCACCATGTACTTCTTCCTATTGTGTTTCATAATCAGTTTTACATGTTCTGGTGGGATGATTTATTCCGGTCTCTCTGCCTCACCACAAGGTAAGCTCTATGAGGGCAGGCTCCCATTAATATGGCTTGCATTTCATCCCCTGGACTTAGTAGAGGGCCTGGTACAAAGTGGACATGGAATAAACTTTGGTTAAATTAATGGTGATATTGACAAATCTATGAAATTGTGTGATGAGATGGCATGATATGACTGATGAACATTCTAATCATGAAAATAAATGTTTTTCAGTTCTTGAATATTTTTCTAAATAGACTTCTCTCCCCTTTTTTCCTGCTTCTTTTTTTCTTCTGGTACCCCTAATAACTTTGTATTGAAAGTCTTGAAATTCGGGGCGCCTGGGTGGCTCAGTGGGTTAAGCCGCTGCCTTCGGCTCAGGTCATGATCTCAGGGTCCTGGGATCGAGCCCCGCATCGGGCTCTCTGCTCAGCAGGGAGCCTGCTTCCCTCTCTCTCTCTCCCCACCTGCCTCTCTGCCTACTTGTGATCTCTGTCTGTCAAATAAATAAAATCTAAAAAAAAAAAAAAAAAAAGTCTTGAAATTCTTTCTCTAAATTTTTTTTTAAAGATTTATTTATTTATTTATTTGATAGAGATCACAAGTAGGCAGAGAGGCAGGCAGAGAGAGAAACAGAGAGAGAGAGGAAGCAGGCTCCCTGCTGAGCAGAAAACCCAATACGAGACTCTATCCCAGGACTCTGGGATTATGACCTGAGCTGAAGGCAGAGGCTTTAACCCACTGAGCCACCCAGGTGCCCCTTATTTTCTAAATTTCTTATTTTTTCCTACAATTTTAGATCTCTTTGTATTTTTGGTTACTTTCTGGGAGATGGCTTTGATATTATCTGTCTAGACTTTCAGACTAGACTTTTTAGATTAGTTACATATTTTAATATGTAAGCATCCCCCAACCAGAAAAATACCCTGTGGGTTTTCTTTAATTTTTTATGAACAAGTATTGCCTCCTTTAACATTTTTTTCTACTCCCTGAACTGTCTGTTTTCTCTGAGTTCATTTTCTACTGATTTGGTTTGGGTTTCAGTATTTCACGCTGGAGCCATCTCTCAAATATTTATTTTTTATTTATTTAATCTTAAAATATTGAAGAGATAATAATGGCAAGGTTGGAAGTTCTCCATCCATGAGTGCATTTTGTTTAGTAGAATGCAGCCAATTTGTTTAGATATCCCCAGATGCCAGCAACTACATGTCTTTTCCTGAGGAGCTATACAATGACTTAAGCGAAGAATCCATTGAGTAACTTTAATCTACCAGCAATGCTGTGCCAAAAGACACAAGTCCAAAACATAGAAGAGGTCCAGGTGGTCTCACTGTTCAGTATGTGGGGGGTTACATAATTTTTGGTATGCCATCTCTTATATTCTGCTGTGCCTGCTGTCTCTAGCCTGGAGTCTCTTAGTTTAATTTTCCCAAACAAGAAACCTCCAGATTCCTGCCAAAATCATTGAGGGACAAGTTTCTATGTGCTTAGGATACTGGAGGAGACCAGGATGCCTAACTGACTTTTTTGGACTTCTCAATAATTCCTCATTTTCAGCCTTCAGTTCCTACCATTGGAAAGTTCGATTACAATCATCAAACTAAATTTTGGAGCAAAGAAAAGAAAATGAGTGATGCCATCATTTAAAAAAATTTATTTCATTATATTCTGAGATGAAGTGCCTTTATGATCAGTAGTTTTCTAAGAAAACATTTCTCCCTAGTCCCAAAATCACGAGCTCTGTTAGAGCTGACGTACGTAGAAGAAGTTTTCCACAACTTCTATGACAGTACTTCATTCTATAAATCAGCTACTCCTCTGACAGTAGAAACAACATATGTATTTAGGTTTGAGGAACTCAAGAATTGAAGCCCTTGTAGCTAGGATATTGTTTTCCTCTAGAGAATCAAGGTGGATCTTTGAGGAAAGTATCAGACCAGGAACAAAAAAACCTGCATAACATTCTACCTCTCTCAAACACTAACTCTGTATTTTTAGACAATTCACTTAACTGCCTTCACATTAGTTTTCTGATCTTCAAAGTGAGGAGAGTGGATTAGTGATCTCAACAATTACTGATTTTTTTTTCTATTTCTAACATCATTAGGATTGATTAATGTGAGGTGATTTGCACTTTGACTAGAACAGAATAATAGATAAAAAATTCTGTACTTACAGTCACACTTTGAGGAGATTTGACTCTCACACTTCCAGTAATTAACTGCCGAGATTAATTACAAAGTTGCCTAAAAACAAAGATATCAAAACAAACTCATATTATCAGATAAAATCCAGGATATGGAACTGGCAAAAACTGAGACCCTTTAATTGCTGGAGCTCTTTAATAAGTAGTTTAATTTTTTTTTTTTTTAATATGGACAGGACATTTTTGAAAAGCAAGGCTGGTTTCTTTATATGTAGACAAATAACTTCCCATACTTATGCAGTACTTTCAAGGTTTTCAAAGCATTTTTATGTGCATTTTCTATCTAATTGCCATAACGACCTCAATAAAATCAGCAGAACAGATACTGTATGATCCTCATTTCCTAGATGGCCATATGAGGAGGCCCTAAGTGCATGAAGACAGTAAGTAGCAAAACCAGGACTTCTAACTTCAAGCATGGTTTCCATATCTTGTGTTGCTTTCCCAGAAAGTCTCTAGAAGATAAGCACCCTACCCTTATAAATAGATATATCTGGTTGGTTTATTAGAGACTGAAATTAAGCAAAGATTATGAACTAGTAAGTACTGGATCCAGTACCTCAACATCCTCATTCCTATATGACATCCAGATTTCAAACATAATTTTCACTTCACGATCTAAATCACCAAATTCAATTACACTGTTCTGTGTTGGTAGAAGTGAAAATTATGTACATATGTCTAAACTTTGTTCCACCCAGCTTGGAAGACAAAGTAGTTATTTCACTCATTTGCACAAAGCCATGCATCCTCCTGTATAACTTCCCAGTGTCCGAAGCCTCAAAAGAGTCCCTAACCATTTGTTAGGTTGAAAGCCTCATGCAGATCTATAATCCATTCAAAAACATTATCCCAGCACTGGGCATTGTCCCTTCATGACATCAAATGTTCCTCTTTCTGAAGCTGAAGGTAAGTAAAGCCTTACTGCATAGACTTTAGAAGCACACAGACAATCTTCCTGAACTGTCCATGATGAATGTCGAGTGTGGCATCACCTTCATTCCAAAGAGATAGGAACCCTGTACTCAGAAGAGAACTCTCGCTTGTCCTGGGAAGCAGTCATTGGAGAATATGTCCCTCCTCAGAAGCTTAAGCTGTCAATGTCACAGAGATTATTTTGATCCAGGATTCAGGGAGGCAAGCGATGAATTGAAATGGATCATTCAATCCCACCTCCTGTGAGTAATTCCCAGTCACAATTTAGATCCTGATAATTCAGTCCTTTTAGAATCAAGTTTACAAATGTAAATTTTCATCCTGTGAGACTGCCTAAAAATCTAGGGAATTTACTGGCTTACATAAACTGAACCGTCTAGAAATATGACTGATAAAGTGATCTGATACAGTAACTCCAACAACAGCACCCAGTATCTGCTGCTTTCCAAGTCTGCTTCTGCAGAGAAATCACCAGCATCAGGTTCCACACGGTGACTGGCCTACAGTGATTGTCTGTGCACTCTTAAAACCCCTGTGGGTTTATCAAATTCACATCCTCATATCCCACAAAAGTTTCCTTCCCCTCACTTGCTCTGCGTGGATTATTTACCCATCCCTCAGTGGATCTCTACTGTTAGTAATTTGGCCACTCCCAAGTTCAATTTAACCACACTTGAAGCATACTGAATTAGATAAGTATTTTTCAAATGGTAGATAATATCTCATTGGTGGGCCATACACTCAATACAAAGGACTGTAAGCAATTTTTCTAAAGAATGACCAGAATAGAAACAGAAATATCGGAGTGTATCACCACTAGTGATATTTTTTTATTGAAAATTGCTTAGTTCTATATAAATGCGTAATGTCTTGGGTAAGTAGTAATGTAATTTTTTTTTCTTTGAACTACAGAGAAAAAGTTTGAAAGCTAGTACTTAGGTAAGAGAAATTCATATCTTTACCAGGAAAATCGGGGTGTTAATTGGATATGGGAAAGGAGTGGGGGAAAAGCCAAAAGATAAATATGTACTACCTGGTATTTATTTGCTACCCATTGATTTATAATCTTTCTAATATGCAAATTATTTACTCCTGTTTTTTATTAACTATAGTTTTCCAAAGTAAGAACAATAGCTGCTTGACAAATGTTTTCTGTGAGTTTGGGAAAACAATATTTTTTAGAGACCCTTTAAAACTTTTGTCTCTGCCATCCTGAATACAGGTCTATTTCTCCATCTAACAAGCTTTGCCACTTGTGCCATGAAGAAGGCACGACCTTTAAAGAGCTCTTGCTACTCAGATACCAGGTTATTCCTTAATAATTAAATTCCAGTCTTTTTTATTCATGATGGTTATTTTAATTTTAATCTCATGACTTCCCTATAGCCAGTCTCTGGATGGTATCTCTGTGTATAAAGAAGGAAAAATGTAACAGAGAGAAGACAGGACCAGCAACCAGAAGGCCTGGACGTCAGCCTCAGCCACCACAAGTCCCAGCATCTTGGGTCTTCATGTTCTCTGTGGCTCAATCTCTTGAAATGTTAAAAAAAGGAAAATGGCAAAATTCACCCCTAAGAGAACTTCCATTTTTACAAGACTCATTAAGGTCACAGTAAGTGGAGCAGGCTTTTTTGGTTGTTAGGAGAAAAAAAAAAAAAAAATGTATCGCACCTTTCATTTCTGTATTACCAGATCGTATCATGGGAGGAAAGAAAGCTCCCAATGAATGAACATAAAGGAACATCAGCTACATAAAGCAATAACATATCCAGCAAGTGAATAGGTATACTAGGCCAGTGAAAAGGGAATATACTCTCACCATATACTCAACATAGGACCATTCCTTTTCCCTTGCACTGTACCTTTACCCAAATTCTCCATCTGTTTTCATTGTTTTTTAATTCTTTAGACTGTTTGTCAGACCTGCCTTTATTTCCTCATCCCATGTGGTCTAGGGCACAGAATCCCAAGAGGTGATGGATGCAGGTAGATAAAGTCTGTCCCCTACTACTCCTATAACTTATGTCATGATACTTAAATCCTCAGTTTTAATAAAATAGAGATAAAATTTTAAAACCTTATAATGGTATGTCTATTGAATGAGTTAACAGGTGTGGGATATCTAGCACATTACCTGGGTCTTAATAAGTGGGAGGGAATATCAACTGATATTCAGTGAGTTAGGGTCTCAATAAGTGGGAGGGAATATCAATAAACACATGATAAATAATTTTAATTTTATCAGTAACAAAAGAAATAGAGTATCATATGATGGTATACTACTTTTCACTAGTCTTAGTGAAGATGAATGAGGGTAACTATGCCCAAAATTGTTTCAGGTACAAGATATAAAAATGCAGAGTCATGAATAGAAAAATCTCTGGAAAAATATAATGGTTTTCTCTGTTACGGTAATATAGATGTGTGTGTGCGTGTGTGTGTGTGTGTGTGTGTGTGTGTGTTTAAAAAAATCTTTAAGGTGTTACTGGTGACTCAGCTGGTTGAGCATCTGACTCCTGATTTTGGCTCAGATCATAATCTCAGAGTCATGGGATCCAGCCCAGCATTGGGCTCCATGCTGAAAATAGAGCCTGCTTGATTCTCTCTCTCTCTCTCTCTCTCTCTCTCTCCTCCTTTCCCCTAAAATAAATAAATAAAAAATTTTAAATCTTGGAAATATATTTTTGAAATGGTCCAAGGCCATTTCCTCAACACACTGCCACAAGAGCTCAGTTCTGCTCCCAACATAATATAGTTTTTTGACTCCCATACCTACATTGTTCAATCTATTAATGAGTCTTCATCTGAGCTCAGTCAGAAGATATTTACTAATGTCTCCTCTGTGTCCAGTCTGTGCTATGTGTTACGATGGGTATAAACCTAAATGATACAACTGCAATCCTTAGGAAATGCATACATAATTGGGAAGACAAGACTTCACAGTAGAGCAACAGAGCAGAAGCCCAGAGATAAGGGGCAAATAATGAAGTAAGTGGTGCAGAATTAGAAAATTTTAAAAAAAAAAATTAGCATCGGCTGAGTAATCAGAAGAAAATCATTTTGTCAGATGAAATCTATTGTAGACCTCTACAGAGAGGTCCACTGGCCTCTAAATAAACCAAGATATAAATTTACCATGTATTTTCAAAATCCTCAGAAGTTCATTGAGAAAAGATAAATGAGGAAAGGTCTTTACAACAATGTTAAAACCCCTGCCACTCTAATAATTTCAGGCAGTATTGTCCTTAAATCCAATTCCTTACCAGAACAATCCACATGGGTCATTAGATTATCCAGCTGTGAGTGGAGAAGCCCCTTCTCTTCCACACCCTACTGATAGCTGTCACATGTCAGTTTCCCCAGGAAGAAATTTTCTTCCCTAGGAAGAAAATTCTGAGACAGACTTTAGGGTACAACACAGTTGTCTGAATTAATGGTAGGCTCAATATCTATGGAAGGAGGGGGAAAAAAATCAGAAATGGGCAAAAGGAGATGTTGACTATTGATGCAATTTCAATAGAGACCTTAGCCAATTCTGGAAAGTTAAAAAGCTGGAATATAAATCTTCAGAGTTGTCCTGAGTTAAGGAGATAAAGCCAAAACTTTATATCTCAGGTACATTAGTCACTGCATACAGGCCACTCCAGAAATGAAGTATGACCTTGGGTGAGTTGCTTCTCAGCAGAAGCATATTCTGTAGAAGGATGACAGCGGAGGTCTTTCTGCTCACAGCACTCCTAGCAACTGGGGGAGTAATCTTTCAATCCTGAAGTGGAAATCTAGGTGGCACATCACAATGGCCATGATAATAGTCCATGTTATCAATGCTATATCACCCCAATATTCCTGTGGGCCCCCAGCACAGGATTTTGCTCTTTATCTCTAAGCATATTCCCTATTTTCTCATTGATTCCCTGCTTAAAGACACCAGCATTCACCCTCTACTGGAGAGGCAAAGATGTGAAAAGCCTAACCATAAAAGTCACATTCTGGTCAGGGAATCTTCAGCCACAATATGGTCTAAGTGTTGCTGAAATTATTACTTCTCCATATCTATCCACTGAATGATAAAGCATAGCTCCAAGTTCCATTGGGATAACAGCACGACTGTTTCTCTTAACTAACTGTCTCAGTTCATTTGGCTGCTAAAACAAAATGCCATAGGCTGGGTAGGTTATAGACAACAGGAATTTGTTTCTCACAATTCTGGAAGCTGGGAAGTCCAATACTAGGAGACCTGCATGGTTGAGTGAGGGCCCTTTTCCTGGTTAAGAGTCAGTGCCTTTTCCTTGTGTTCTTACCTGTTGGAAGCACAAGGGGTCTCTGTGGGGTCTCTTTTATAAGAACATTAATCAAAAGTCCCAGCTCCCAATACTATTATATTGGGTGTTAGTGTTTCAACATAGAAATTTGGGGGGAACATAAACCATAGCAACCATACATCTGAAAGAAACAGAAATAAAACATGCTTTCCCATTGCTAGGACACAGTGCTTCTGCTACTGTGTCATATCCTTCTAAGATCTAGAAACTCAGAAGCTCCAAGACCCTCCCAGAGGGAATATGTTTCTCCTATTCACCCCATCTCCACATTCCCCACCTACGCTGACAGAGAACTCAGCAACTAAGGTTTATCCCTCCTGTGACACAGTCACATTCCCTTACAGCCCACCCTGGTTTCTCACATGGGATGGACAGATTTACTCTCTCCCACTCTGGATCCTGTGAAGAAACATTTCCCACATATTTCAGCATCAGTGACATTATCACAATGTAAAGGCCAACACTGCACTTGTAAGATATTAGGAACATAAGAGGCCAATCTCCTCTAGGTGGGGTTGGAAGTTCACCCACAGAGCAGTCGAAAAGGACGCATCTTAATCTAAAGAACACAACTGGAAAGACTCTTAGGGAAGAGTGAAACATCATTCATTCTGGATTTCAACATACCAGCTGGCATATGGGGAACAGATGTTAAAGAAGAGGTTGACAGTTTGGAGGAAATGGGCCTGTAGCAAAGAAGGGAAAGGCTTACAGTAATATTTTTCTCAGTACTGCAAAATAACGGAAGTGCCTGCTTCACAATCAGATCTAGGGTAAAAGTCCAGCCTTTTGATTAATAAGGTGTGTTACGTATTGCTAGTTACTTTAACTTTTAACTTCAGTTTCCTGGTTGGCAAATGAGAGAAAAATACCATTACCTTACAGAAATTTTGTAATGATTTAATAAAAATAAATAGATAAAGTTCACTCCAATATAGCAACTGGCAGGTGGTAAGCACTCAGGAAACAGGAGTTGCAATTATCACTTCATATCAAATCTGATGGGGTCTGTTACCTCCAAGGAACAAGCTCTCTTGTAATCAAGAAAGTTTAGATTTCATCTCTGCTGCATCTATTTTCCTTTGTTCTTTCTCACTATTGAGGAAGATGTTTGAAAACCTCAGGTTTTCTCAGTTGTATTAAGAAAAAAAGAAAGTCAGGATTCAAGTCAATGTAAGTGGCCAGGAAGGTCAGTGCCCACTTAAAAGAGAAGCTGTGTGCCATGTGGTCAGTCACTGTAGTGATGGCACTAGTCATTAGAGCATGGGAATAACAAGGAAAAAGCTGGGTCCGTGGGCATCTGATTCCTCTTCCCAGGAGGTTATCAAAGGTTGCAGGTTCTGGGTATTATGTTATATTAAGGATGCTGTTGTTTTCTGCAATGCCTGTATTATAGAAGCAAAATGTACCATGAGGAATTTTCTGAGAGAACAGGAGGCTAACATGACGAAGTTGGCTCCCAAATGTCTCTGAGGGCTTTAAAGGTAACATATGTAAGTGAAACAGGCTAGATGTAAGAACAATTTGAGAGACAACAAAAGTTTCCAGGGCTGTGGTGCTCAGGACAAGAGAGACCACAACACTCTGCCCTAAAGGGAGCAGGTTAAGAGCCTGGAAATGTCAACCAAGCATGGTTTCTGCTTCCACTTTTCGCAAGAGAAGACAGATACCAAGATTTTTACATGAGATTTTCAGTACTGGTCTTTAAACTCAGTTTCATTCAATTTGTGCAAGCTCTAAATCTTATATAGGAAGAGAAGATGAAACGATAAAAGCCAAAATATCAACACTCCCATACTTTGTTATTACTTCTTTGTATTAAAACTTTTCAGTTTTTACGCACAGAGAATACTTCCTCACCAATGAAAAACTGGTCTTCTAAATAAGAGAGCAGGAATGGGTGCCAGTCCAGGACATACCAGTTGGAACATAGAGCAAAACTCACTGTGTGAACATAAGAAATACTATTAGGCTTCAGAATTAATCATTTGTAATTATACTAAACTACACATTTAATTACAAAGGTAATCATTTGAAACAAAGTCTGACACTTTTTATTTCATACACAAAAAAGAATCCTCCTGTATTTCTACACTTCTTTATCTTTACTGTAAATGTATTCATTCTCCAAATAATTGTTTTTTTCCCATAATCAGTGTCATTGGATCCATCTCTTCAAATTCTAAATCAGAACACAAGATCTAGGGACATAAAGTGTGCTAAATCCCTTGACCCAGCCAAGTGCACAACACAATAGTTCACAGTGGATGGGGGAGGTCTGAGCTCGAGTCCACCTCCCCCACTAGGGAAATAGCAGTGCTAAGGATCATGAATCACCCTCAGGTTGTAAGACTCCAGGCAGAAAGATGTACAACATCCAAAAGAAGATAACAGACTTAGGTGCAGATCCAAAGAAGGGGTGGGTCAAGGCACTTTGCACATGTTATTTCTTAGAGCTGCCACCATGAAAATGCTGAGTTGGTTCCCATTAGGACCAACTTACTGTTGAACAATTCAATATAATGACTGACAATGGACCTTGTTTTGGTGGATTTTTTGTTTATTTCAAGCTCTTTTCAAACAAATTCTAAAAGTGGCAGAAAATGTTTGGTCTTTGAGAATGAGAGGGAAAGGGCTATGTGACATGATTTCTATATTCACAGAATAACTACTCTGTTTTCATACATGAGTGATGATTTCACATGCAACAGTGACACTGGTGGAAAGCCATCTTCCAGGACAAAGACTCTGCTGAGAGCATCTTTGGAAGCACACCAGTCCTAGCACCTTGTCTAAGCAAATGTTTTGACCCAATACAAATGATTTTAGAGTTTTATTGGTCCTTCTGGCTAGCTGGATGGAAAATATGCAGTCTTTAGGAAAGTGAAAGATGGCCCCATGGAAGCTGTAGAAACCATGAAACCAGCAATGCCAACAGTGAGAAGACCACCCCTGTTCTAATGTGGGTTGCTTCCATACCCACTGAATCTTTCTGAATTTAGAGAATCTGCTCTCATATCCTACTACTCTGTGCCCTCACTTGTTGCCTTTCTTTGGGTTCTATTTTCCTCATTTCTTCTGTAAGTTTAATTGAGTTTCAGAATGAAGTTGTGGTCACAAAATAGAAACAATTCTAAAAAAGTCATTATGAGGCCGAGTGCAGCAGGAGTGGGGGTAGGGAAGTCTAACAAGGCCATATACAGAGACCAGGAATACAGGGCATCAAAGAACTCCAAGTGGACATAGTGAGCTCAGTAGCCAAAATTGAGTTCTATGGGAATACAAAGAAACTAAAGGACTAAACGAATTATCAAGATATCATTAAGATTACTAAAACAAAAACCACTTACTAAAACCAGAGTCCTCAAGGCATAACTGTTCTTAGAAATAAGACACTTCTTCTTACCTTCTGTAGAAAACACAAGCCTTATAGAAATGAACCTAGAGTCCTGGACTAAGTTCAAAATGTATTTCAGAAACCATCTAAAGGGATAATTCTGTCAGATTGATGTTTTGGGGAATGTGGACCATACAATTTTGGATTTTCCAACTTCCAAAAAGAAAATAAGTTTCATGTAAAATTACCAAATATTCATTATTGGTCACAAATTCAAAACTGAGGCACTGCTCATCCTGGAGTCAGAGGCTAAAAGATTGAGCTATACAGATTTCACTATTAGGAGCAGAAATTAAGGGAAGTTGTTACATTTTTTTAAAAAAAGCAAATTGTACAGAAATAGATTCACTTTCCTAATTTAAGGGAGAAATGCCTTTTTATATTATAATAAGGAGGGGGAAATACTTATATTTTTTTGAGGCAATTAAAAATGTATAATTTGGCAAAGAGATCCCCTGTGTGTTCTCCTCTAGGATTGTGATAGTTTCCTATCTCACATTTAGGTCTTTCATCCACTTTAAATTTGTTTTTGTGTGTTGTTAGAAAGTGGTCCAGTTTCACTCTTTTTCATGTTGCTGTCCAGTATTCCCAACACCCTTTGTTGAAAAGACTCTCTTTTTCCATTGGATAGTCTTTCCTGCTTTGTCAAATATTAGTTGTCCTAGAGCTGTGGAGTTGTGTGTCCATTTCTGGGTTTTCTATTCTGTTTCATTGACCTATGTTTCTGTTTTTGTGCCAGTACCACACTGTCTTCATGACTACAGCTTTGTAATAGAACTTGAAGTCCAGAATAGTGATGCCTCCAGCTTTGATTTTCTTTTTCAACATTGCTTTGGCTATTCGAGGTCTTTTGTGGTTCCATACAAGTTTTAAGATTGTTTGTTCCAGCTCTGTGAAAAATGCTGGTGGCATTTTGACAGGGATTGCATAAAATGTGTAGATTGTTTTGGGCAGGATAGACATTTTAACAATATTTGTTCTTCCAATCCATGAGCATGGAATGTTTTTCTGTTTCTTTGTGTCATCTTCAATTTCTTTCATGGTGTGTTCTATAGTTTCCAGAGTACTGATTTTTACCTCGTTGGTTAGGTTTATTTCTAGGTTATCTTGTGGGTTTTGGTGCAATTATAAATGGGATTAATTTCTTGATTTCTCTTTCTGCTGCTTCATTATTGGTGTATAGAAATGCCACAGATTTCCGTACATTGATTTTGTATCCTGTGATTTTGCTGAATTCATGTATCAGTTCTAGCAACATTTTTTGTGAAGTCTTTAAGTTTCTTTACAATGGAGTATTGTGTTGTCTGCAAATAGTGAAAGTTCAGCTTCTTCCTTGCTAATCTGGATGCCTTTTATTTCTTTTTGTTTTCTGGTTGCTGAGTCTAGGACTCCCAGTACTTTATTAAATAACAATGGTGAGAGTGGACATCTGCATCTTCCTCCTGAATGCAGAGGAAAAGTTCTCACTTTTTCCCCACTGACGCTAATACTAGCTGGATCTTTCATAAACGGCCTTTACGATGTTAAGATATGTCCCCTTTATCTCAACTTTGTTGAGGCCACAGCAACTTCTTACTAGACACATCTTTGGAGGCAAGTAAAACAAAAGTAAAAATGAACTATGGGGACTTCATCAAGATAAAAAGCTTCTGCACACTAAAGGAAACAGTCAACAAAACAAAAGCCAACCTATGGAATGGGAGAAGATATTCACAAATGACATATCTGATAAAGGACTAGTATCCAAAATCTATAAAGAACTTACCAAACTCAATACTCCCAAAAAAAATAAAAATTAAAAAAAAATAATCCAGTTAAGAATTGGGCACAAGACATGAATAGATGTTTTCCCAAGGAAAATATCCAGGTGGCTAACAGACACATGAAAAGATGCTCAACATCACAGATCATTGGGGAAATATAAATCAAAACGACGATGAGATACCATCTAACAGCTGTCAGAATGGTTAAAATTAACAAAACAGGAAGCAAGAGATGTTGGCAAGGATATGGAGAAACGGGAACTCCCTTACAGTGGGAATACAAACTGGTGCAGCCATCCGGAAAACAGTATGGAGTTTCCTCAAAAAGTTAAAAACAGAACTGGCCTACAATCCAGCTATTGCACTACTAGATACTTACCCAAATGATAAAAAAAAATATATTGATTTGAAGGGGTACATGTACCCTGATATTTATAGCAGCATTATTAATAGCCAAATTATGGAGAGTCTGAATGTCCAATGTCCATTGACTGATGAATGGATACAGAAGTATATGTATATGTGTGTATGTGTGTGTGTGTGTATGAAGTACATATATATATGCAATATATATATATACACACACTATCACATGTGGTATTTGAGCTCCAACGATATGTGACACACATACACACATATATATACATACATATTGCAATATTACTCAGCCATCAAAAAGAATGAAATCTTGCCACTTGCAACAATATGGATGGAGCTAGAGTATATTATGCTAAACAAAATAAGTCAGAGAAAGACAAACACCATATAATTTCACTTAGATGTGGAATTTAAGAAACGAAACAGATGAATGTAGAGGAAGAGGGGAGGGAAGAAAAGAGAGAGGGTGGTAAACCATAAGAGATTCTTAACTACAGAGACCAAACTGAAGGTTGCTGGAGGGGAGGTGAGTGGGGGGATGGGCTCAATGGGTGACGGGTAAGGGCATTTGTGATGAGCACTGGGTGTTGTATGTAAGTGACGGATCACTAAATTCCACTCCTAAAAATCAATATTACACTATATGTTAACCAACCAGAATTTAAATAAAAACTTGAAACAAAACATGACAAAAAAAGAATGTATAATTTGGCAAGAAAATCTCAGATACTTATTTTCCTTATAAGTTGATTAAAAATACTCTAACACTAGTCATTTTGAGTAATTTCAGTTAAATAAACACAATTGGATAACTAAAAAGTATATTACCAACTCTTAAGTTTCTCAGGTTTAAATAAGAAATATACATGTTAAGTAAAAGATAATGCCAGATCTGAAATCTGATGGTCTACCCATAGAACATGACATATAGATTTCCTGGGAGCTATTCAAATCCACTCTGGGCACAGAATATTTTGGATCTGAAGAAAAGTTTCACTGATATCAGGAGTTCTCACTTGGTATTAAGTCTGCTGCTGTTTCCAAACAGAAAAAAATGAAAATGCTCTCTTGTCTTAGATGTGAAAGACTAATTGAGTTTTCTTTGAAAATGACTGAAGTATTTTGAGATTAATTTTCCCTAAATTTTGAATTATTTCCAGTTCCAATATAAGTTACACACCAAGGAAAAGAAATCAGTAGAGCAGAGCTTCCCTATAGGAACACCTACTGAGCCCCAGAGGATTTGTTTGTATATCAGATTGTAATTTATTTCTCACTTAGAGCTCACTGCCATATACTGCTGATAAAGCAAACTAGATTGTGAAATTCAGAAACTGCCAAGGTTGGCTAGCAATGCTGCTCAACACAGACGGAAGCAATCCTAATGCACCTGAAATGCCAAGGGACTTAGAAAGCAAAACCTACTTTTTTCACTTGTCATTTGTCTTGGGATGGGTTGGTTGAAATCATAAGGAATATTTGCCAGCTGAACACGCTCTTATAAAAATGCAAATAATTTGCTTGCATTGGAAAAATACCAGAGACTATCATGCTTTTAAATATATATTTAAAGTATATTAAGGAATAAACAGGGAGAGGTATGAATACCAGGAACAAAAGGTACAAGCAATAAACAAAATTAAATCCCTATGTATTGAGCGTATGATGATAAGAAATGTGATGGCTACCAAGACTGATAAAACAGAATCCCTTCTTTAAAGGAACTAAAATCTAATATAGTAGCAAAACAAGATAAAGATGTGAAATGACAAATAGCTTCACCTGCTTAAAATGCAAGTATTGAGAAGGGAGAAAGGATATGAGGCAATACAAAATTAACTACCAAAAGTGACAATCACTATAAAGAAGAAAGGAATAACTTTAGCCTGGTTTGGTGACGGAAAAAGAATTTGAGCTCAGCCTTGGAGAATGCGTGGAATAAGTGTGTTTGTAATGACACTACGTTTTACACACTCGGATGTGCAAAAATTGTGAAATTACTTTATTCAAATCAAATACGGTTCAAGCTTCTGTGGTCCCTTGATGCAGGGGATTACTGTTTCTGTGCCAAGTTTGGGCAGGAGAATTTTGGTTTATGCCACACCCCTGATACCTAACTTTTCTCCAACTTGGTGAAATAGGAACCCCTTCACCCCCTTTCCCAGTTCCCCACTCATGTGGGCACTGCCAAAGAGAAAGTATAGATCCACAGTATTCTTTACTTGCTAATTGCTTCCATTCTCAGTCTTGGTATGATTCTCTGTAGGCAGTTGAATATTGTCCCCCCAAAATTTATGTCCACCCAGGCCCTTGGAATGTGACTTTATTTGGAAATAGGGTCTTTGCAGATATAATTAGTTAAGGATCTCAAGATGAAATAATCCTGGGTTTAGGGTGAGTTCTAAATTCAGTGCAAATGCTTTTTTAAGAAGAAGAGAGGACACAGAAACAGAGGGAAGAATACTATGGGATGATGGAAGCAAAGACTGGAGTGATGTGTCTATAAGTCAAGGAACACCTAAGAACTATAGCAACCACCAGAAGCTAGGACAGTGGTGTGGAACCAGATTCTCCTTCAGAGCTTTCTGAAGGAACCAACCCTGCTGACACATGAATTCTGTGCTTGTGGTATCCAGAACTGTAAGAGAATAAATTTCTGTTGTTTCAACCCATCAAGTTTGTGTTAATTTGTTGCAGTAGCCCTAGAGAACCAATGCATTCTCCTTTTCTCTTTCCTCCCTACCCTCAACACAGTCCCCTTCTTGCTCTCCTTCAATCCTAAACACATCTCTCAAGGATTTTGGCCTTCTGAATAAAATAAAATCAGGAAAACAGTTTGTCTATCAATGGCTTCTATTTTTTGATTAGAAGAAACTCCCACTCCCTTATTCAAAGATCAACAAATGCCTGAGAACCTTTTTGGACAAGGGAGGGGGGGAAAGAGGTAACAAAACACAAATTAGTATCTCAACAAATTATACTGCCACATGTGGAAAGTATATGTATAAAATCGCAGGTTGGAAAGTAAGTCCGCAAAGTACCAACTGGATATACCATGATCAAGAGATAATGATTTTTGCCCTTGCTTCCCTTGCCTTTGGCGTTGTTCCTAGGAAGATGTTGCTACGGCAGAGGTCGAAGAGGTTGCTGCCCTATGACCCAGCAATTGCACTATTGGGTATTTACCCTAAAGATACAAACGTAGTGATCCAAAGGGGCACGTGCACCCGAATGTTTATAGCAGCAATGTCCACAATAGCCAAACTATGGAAAGAACCTAGATGTCCATCAACAGATGAATGGATCAAGAAGATGTGGTATATATACACAATGGAATACTATGCAGCCATCAAAAGAAATGAAATCTTGCCATTTGCGACAACATGGATGGAACTAGAGCGTATCATGCTTAGCAAAATAAGTCAAGCAGAGAAAGACAACTATCATATGATCTCCCTGATATGAGGAAGTGGTGATGCAACATGGAGGCTTAAGTGGGTAGGAGAAGAATAAATGAAACAAGATGGGATTGGGAGGGAGACAAACCATAAGTGACTCTTAATCTCACAAAACAAACTGAGGGTTGCTGGGGGGAGGGGGTTTGGGAGAAGGGAGTGGGATTATGGACATTGGGGAGGGTATGTGCTTTGGTGAGTGCTGTGAAGTATGTAAACCTGGTGATTCACACACCTGTACCCCTGGGGATAAAAATATATGTTTATAAAAAATAAAAAATTAATTTAAAAAAAAAAAAGAGATAATGATTACCATTCTACAGAAAATAGAGAATTAAAATAAGGAAATGGTCTAAAATAAGTTAAAAAGAATTGGGAGAACATTTAAATATTGAAATCGAGGCTAAAAGGCTTATCCAGATAGTCCCAAGTCCTCTGGATTCATGGCACCATTTCTATCTCAGTAATTTTTTCCTGGTACCTTTAGACCAAAAGAAATTCTTAAGATTTCCATTTATTAAGTAATTAGGTTCAAACAACTTAATAAGTACTTATGTCCTAACAAGTCAGTAATCATTTGAAAAATAATCATACATACATTTGAAGAAAAAAATGCATATTATTTCATTCATAAGCAATCATAATTATTTGCCAATGGGATGTATATTACTTGATGGGCACCACGCTATTACTCAAGAGTCAAGATCACACTGGATGCTACCACCCTCATTTCAAGTCCCATTTCATTTCATGCTTTTTGTCACAGCCACTACTGAAAACTCACCTATGAAAAGACAAGATGTCATCATCAAAAGGAACTGTAGCATAATCTAATACTAAAGCTGTGAACTACCCTGAGATAGTAGTTTCGACAATGCCTGGAAGATGCCCACTGCACTTCTCTCAATTCTTACAAAAATCCTGTGGTATCGTTGTGAATGGGTAGCAGTACGCTGGGTGCTCCTCATTTGGAGGCCTTTGGTTTAGACATTCACCTCTGATGAGGAAGATGGACTAGACTGAGTAAGACAAAAAAAGGAAGACTCAGAATAAGGTACTTATCCAGATCCAGGGCTCAATGTTCTGAGTCCTTCTTTCTTGGAGATTTGATACATGAGCTAGGCAGCTCAACAATTCCATTTAAAATAGTGTCTCAAAAGCTAGTCACTTGGGGTTTAAAAAGATGACTAAGTTCCTGCTTTTCTTTATGATGCGCCTTTTTAAGAGGAATCACTTACTCTAATATTGGCAGAATGCTTCACAATTGCTGTTTGTACCTGTTTATCTGAGGGAGAAGTAGGGACTGTAGTTGTTTGTTTGACTTTCAGGGGAAATTTGAGCTTAAGAAAATTTGTGCAAAGTAGTTTTAGAAGCATAGTATTAAAATTAATTGTTCTAGACAAATAAAATATTCCCCATCTTCTGTAGCTATACTTTTATATCTTTCCATACAGACATTTAAAGGTATTTAAAGAATTCTTCCTTAGTAGACCACAAAATAAATAAATAAATAAACAAATAAATTCAGTCTTGCCAGAAAAAGACAAAGAACCAAGGCTCAGATGAATTAAGACTTGGTTCTGGAGGCAGATCTGTGACCAATTTGCTGTAATCTTAGACAAGTCATTTCACTTCTTTGAGTTTCATGCTTTATTTCTAAAGCAGAATAAATTAATAAAATAAAATGATTTATACTAAAACTACAAACTGGCTACTCCAAGCTGGACATGACATGCAAATAAATGGATTTTGTTTGACTCCCTGTGATTTCAATTCCTTAATATGAATTAATTTCGATGCTAAAAAGACTTTTTACATAAAGCTCAAGGTACCTGTCTGGCTTCTTTTGAATACTCTACCTGTATTGTCCCACAGCAAACAGCAAGACCTGACCCACTGCTGCTCTCTTTGGTCAGCTCACATACTGTAAGTGAAACCCTTTGTTTTTTTATGCTCTTTGGCCCTTACGGGACGGATTTACAACCCTTGATCTGCATGATTGCTAAGCTCCCAAAATATCTAAGTACCCTGAATATACACTGAGAAAAGGATAAAATAGAGATTCATGTGTATATGTGCATATTTACTTAATTCCCTATTTTATTTTCATGGTATATATTTTTCTTTATCAAATAATATACCCTAGCCTTACAACTCCAAAGTTTAACCACCTTTGTGACTATACATATGCTACTGTTGTAAGCAAATAGAGATGCATTTTGGAATTATGTAAATTATTTTTATATAAATAGATGAAATATGTAGGACATATTTTATCAGCTAAACAAACCTAACTGATGAACTAGTTCATATTTACCTCCACAGCAGATTCACTGAAACCATCAAATGCTGTGTATGTTTCAGATAGTGCTAAGAATCCGTACTGTTAAATAGGAAGTAGATGGGGCTTAAACTATGAACTGCAGGAAGGAATTAGCTTTTCATGAATATTTTAATACATCATCAATAACCATTAGCCAATTAGCCACTAAAATGCAAGACATACATTTGAAACATTAAAATACATTTTAGAAGAAAAAATCTATAATTTATACACGTAAAGCCAGTTATTTCCATTTTTTAACTTTTCTCTCCAGTGTATTATCTATATGGGTTTCTAGGCACAGGTACACAGAATTTTGCTTTTTACTTTTTTGCCACTTAGCCTGATATCACAAACACTTTTCCATGTTGAACCATGTTCATAATATTTACCTAACACCATAATGTGATTTACTTAATCATTCCATGTTAGTGTTAAATTTATTCTCCATTTTTCACTATACTCTTTGCTGTAATAAGCTTCTTTATGCCCCTAGCTCTTTTTCCTTTTTTTGAAGAGTTTCTTTAGGATAAAGTCTCAAGAGTAGAATTATAGAGTCAAAAAGTGTAAACTTTTCTATGGCTTATGACATATATCACCAAATTGTTTTCAAGACGTATATGAATTCACATTTAATGTTTTAGCTTTATTGGGAATTTGCCAGCATTAAGCTATTATCAGTTTTAATGGTTATACCTAATTTAAAAGATGTTAAAATTGCCTCATTATTGCTTATTTGCATTTCTTTGAATATTAGTAATACCAAAAATTTCACCACGGGATTCAATATACTGGATCTAATGGTTAGGTAATCAATTTTTCTTTTCCCAAATAAAAAGCAGAAGTGAGATACCCTCATCATGAGTCTTAACACTATAGGAATACTGAAAAAAAGAGATGTGAAGCAACTTTCCTCAGTTTATCCCAACATACATTACCATCAACATAATGAAATCACCTATCCACGTGGAATTATTTTCCTACAGACGAAATCTATAACAGGACATTCTTATATGCTAAATATACTCAATTGTCAAATAACTCTTTGTTCATGATGTTTTCATTTAGTTCTGAAACAGCTCTGTATATTTAAATCATAGAAATAAGAAGCATTGTCTAATTTTGACTAGCAATGATTTGTGAGAGGGGTGTGTTTCCCACCAAAAGGATTAGTCACACTAAAGATTATTTCTAGATGTCCCAAAATTATTTTTCTGTGTAGTTTTCCTTAAATAAAATAATAGATGATAAATAATAACTAAACAATAGACACATGCTTAGGATAATTGTCACGAAATGAAGTTCTACTGTTGGAAAAAAGCCTGTGCAAGTGTTAAAATTAGTTTTCTAAATTATTTCCCATTATTTTTCTCTAAAATAGTGCTTTAAAGTACATTTATATTAAAAGTCTTTATCTTGTGGGAAATGAGGTTGGTTTCCACACTAACAACTACTTTGTAGAAATTTCCTTATTTTTGTTTCAGTAGACTTCCATGTGTCTTGTGAAATATGGCTTAACCGCATTTGGGGAGAATTGCCAGATACTACAAAGCTAGTTTCTATTTGTATTACAGAACACAGTTTCTTTAAAAAGTTAATAAGTGGAACCCCCAGGGTGGCTCAGTTGTTAAGCCTCTGCCTTTGGCTCAGGTCATGATCTCAGGGTCCTGGGATTGAGCCCCTCATCGGGCTCTCTGCTCAAGAGGGACCCTGCTTACCCCCCACCTCTGCCTCTCTGCCTACTTGTGATCTCTCTCTCTGTGTCAAGTAAATAAATAAAATCTTAAAAAAAAAAAACAAAGTTAATAAGTATTTCACATACTTTTTTGAAGAATATTCTAAAGAAAATATTATCCAATGAAAGCTCCACTTCATCAACTAACATTATAATAAGATTTTAAATTTTACATTAAAAGAATAATCCATATTTAAGAAAGAAAACAGATGAACATATGGGAAGGGGGGAAAAGAAAAGAGGGAGGGAAACAAACCATAAGAGACTCTTAATGTTAAGGAACAGAATGCTGATGGAAGGAGGGTGGAGGACGGGCTAAATGGGCAATGGCTATTAAGGAGAGCATCTGTGATGGCCCTGGGTGTTGTATGAAGTGATGAATCACTGAATTCTACTACAGAAATCAATATTGTATGTTAACTAACTAAAATTCAAATTTTAAAAAAAGGGGGGGCACCTGGGTGGTTCTATTGTTAAGAGTCTGCCTTCCATTCACTTTATGATCCCAGGACCCTGGGCTCAAGTCTACATGGGCTCTGCTTAGCGGGAAGCCTGTTTCTCCCTCTCCCATTCCCAGTCCTTGTCTTCCGTCTCTCACCGTCTCCCTCTGGGTCAAAAAAATAAATAAAATCTTAAAAAAAAAAAAAAAATCCATGACAAGCACATAATGTAGTTCACTGAAGAAGGAATCAGAGAGAAAAGGAAGGAAGGAAACACGAAAGGAGAAATGATTATTCCAGTAAATAAGAGTTATTTATATAATAATTACATTAATAGGTCAAGTTTGAAAATATAGTACTATCCCACAGTTGGTGAAAAGGCTTTTGATTAAAAATAAAATAAGTTAATCTAGGAATAAAATGAGCCAACCATGTGATAAATACAACTTATTAAAAAAATTACCCAATGCTAAATACCAAAGGGATTCCCATTTATAATGAAAGCAATTCAAGGTTGTCACCTTTCAACACTAAAATCTTATCTTGAAATAGATAAACAGGAAAATGGGTTTTTTTGAAATCATGCAAATATTCTTTTTTTTTTTAATTATTAAAGATTTATTTATTTATTTGAGAGAGGGAAAGGGAGAGAGAGAGAAGGATGGGAGAGAGGGATAGAGTCAGAAGCAGTGTCTGTGCTGAGCACAGAGCTGGACATGGGGCTCAATCTCACCACCCTGAGATCAGGGCCCTGTGATGATAACCTGAGCTGAAACCAAGAGTCAGAGGCTTAACCAACTGTACCCCACTGAGGCACCTGAAATCAAGGGGATATTCTATATAATTTAATAAACTAAAGAACTAGATTTGATGAAGGAGCAGAAGGCTAGCTGAAGATAAAGCATAAATGGACACCCTGCAACCTCCCCCCATCTCCACTCTTGGGGTGGGACATTCTTCCAGGACTCTCCCAACTATCTTAATGTTAATACCTTGCTTAGGGGAAGGCAAGGGGAGAACAAAACCTTAACTTGACAATGGCAAGGCCTCCCTTTTCCTTACTTCCCCCAACTCCCAAGTATATAATCAGTCACCCCCTCACAATCTCAGTGCAGCTGCTCTTTCTGTCCAGCAGTCCTGTCCCCGTGCTTTAATGAAACTACCATTTTACACCAAAGAGGTCTCAAGAATTCTTTCTTGGTGGTTGGCTCCAGACCTCACCCCACTGAACCACCCCTATATTCTAAAACCACATCAGATTTAGAAGAACCTAACTGCAAAGCACAGGAAGAAAAAGCAGAAATAATCCAAATATTTAGATGACAGTAATCAGTAACAAACCATTTTAAAAGACCCCGATTCGTTGGGCATCTGGGTGGCACAGTCATCTGAATGTGGAACTTGGTTTCAGTTCAGTTCTCTTCTCAGGGTCACAAGATCAAACTCTGCATTGGGCTTGGCTTAAGATTCTCACTGCCTCTCTCTGTCTCTCCCCTCTGTGCTCTCTCTAAACATACAAATCTAAAAAAAAAAAAATAGGACCCCCATTCACAATAGTAAAAATATATGAAATATAAAAATACATAGGCTTAATCTGAAGGATCTACATGAAGAAAACATAAAAACCTTTTTGAAAGAGATTGTTTTAAAAGACTAAAGTAAATACAGGTGTATTCCTGAATGAAAGGCAAAGCACTAAATATATTATTTGCAAATAATATATAGGTTCAAGGAAATTATAATCCATAATTATTAGTAAATATTAATATCAATCAAAATAAATAGAAAATATTTTAGTGCCTAAAGAAACAATTCTGCAGTAAAAAACTTACCTGAAATTGAAATGTTGATTTAATGTTATTGATTCATTTTAGAACATACACATAATTACATAAAGCAGGCAATCCTTTACTTGTGAACACTTAAGAATTGATAATTTTCCAGAATATATGAAAGCAGTAGATAGGTTTTTTTAAGCAACTGGAGACAAAACTTGTATTATTATTTTGGATTTGGGAATTATTTCATCTATAATTTCCTCTTTTTTATGACTTTTAGATTTTCTTTCCAAATCAAAATACTTGAATTGTATTATCATTTATTCATGTAAAGTTCAGCAAGTTGGTTAATATCTCAAATCTTTGGTGACTTCATTTTTAAAATGAGATAGGATCTGGATAACAAGTTTAGCATTTGGATCTCCTTTTTCTGCTACAAAAGGAACAAGAAATATTACGAAAAGAAAATCCTGCTCATTGATCTGCAAAAATTTTAGAGGGCTTCTTCTGTTTATATCAGACTATTTTCTGACCATTTAATTATAGAAACAGATTAAAAGATTTCTTAAGTAGTTTAAAATTAAATCTGGCTTCTAAATAGATTGACAATTATATTGCTACATAAGCCGTAACTGTAAAACACTGCAATACAGTCTTTTCTCAAAATTTTCTGTCTACACAGATAGGAACAACTATGCACTTTTTATCAGTGGAATGTACACCACTTAAGTTTAGGAACAACAAGACTTTCAGTATCCAAGTTACTTAATTGTCTTTCACATTTGACCTTTCAGCACTTTGGCAGAATCAAATAACGACAAATCAAAGGACTTTCACAACTCTAAACTTAAAAGCATCAGGGAACAGATTTTATGCAAAATATTTCCCTGAGGCTTAAGGGTGAGATCTCATAGCCTTTCTCTGGCTTCTTAAAAACTCTTTTAATTCTTTGCCTTGGGACTTTCTGATAAAACAGCAATCAGACTATAAATGGCAATACTCTATAGAGTGATAGATTGGAGCAAGCTTGTCCATTAAACCATAAGACAGTGTGCATTTATGAAGTTAATGACAAATGATCCCTTTCTGTATTATGCATTACTTTATTCACCATAATTATTGATCCCTAAAAGCCATTCTTTGAGCTAAAGTGCTTTAACCAAAGTGCCTTAATAGAATGTTCATTAGTGACCTCATAAAATGACACACAGGCAAAAGGAAAATAGAGACTTAAATCATCTATATCAAAATCTCGAATATGACATACACAACTGGAAATCTTTCAATATAAATCGCATATGAACAAGTAATACAAAGAGAAATCTAAACCCTGTATATGCTGTGTTCCATCCAAACTGGAATCCAACCCAGATTTCCTCAGGAACACTGCAATGATCAATCATATAGCAGACATCAGAAAGTGCAAAAACAGTGGTAATACATTAAAACACATTTTCAATAAGCCTAAAACCAAGCCCTTGAAATCTACAAAGAATGAAGAGGGGGAGGGGGAGAATGTGCCCCCTCATAACACAGTAATTCATCTTCACTTAATAAGATATAGGACACACTTAAGTGTGCATAAATCATTTCGTGTTTGTTCCATTTGTGTTTGTTCCATACTATGTGGCCTAGTAGGAGTACTCTGGCTACTGTTGATGTCACAGAGAAGGAATATCACAGCAGTTAGACAAAGATAAGGTTATATTCCTTTCCTAAAGGTACAGAATTCACCTCCACTAATCTATAATCAGGAACAAGTTCTAAATGGCTATTGGAATTAGAAAAATTCCACATGACATAACTAGAAATTTCATGCTCAAAAAACTCACACTAGTAAACAATATAGCTTAGTAAACATGAAACAAAAGTGTTTCAAATTCTAGCTGTTCTAAATGTACTTTAAGTAATATTTTTTATTAGGCAATGTAACAGTAGAGACGAATTCAATCATTCATCTTTGGAGGAGACTTACAATCTCATCCTGCAGATAACATATACAAACAGTAGACTGTACATTAATTATTTTCTAATAACTAATAATTTATTTGAAACTGTATTTTAAGTGTCTATCCCAAGTTCTTTCCATACTTCCATCTTTTGGCTAGAGAATTCCTTGGTTATCTGTTTTAAAGCTATTTTGAGGAGGATTCAAAGACAATACATCACAGAAGGCACATGCTGAACAATGTAATGTGTCTAATAAAGAGGTCACATAGATTGGGCCGGTTGGAGAAGTTACCTCAAATCTGTTTGATTTTTGCAATGTTATGCGTTCTTACAAATATTTTATAATTATTTATCTGCTTTCAAAAACAAATGCTACTAACATCTGACCTTATGACAACTCTAGAGCTGTGATTTTTTTCAATTGGTTGTTACAAGCTAATATTTAAGCAGTGGTAAATACACCTTGAAATGTTCATATATATATATGTGTGTGTATGTATACATACATATACATGGTCTTCATTTAAGTTCTTTATTATTTTAACAATGTATTTTAGGGATAAGAAAACTAAATTCTATTCCTGAAACTAATATTACACTATATGTTAACTAACTGGAATTTAAACAAAAATTTGAAAAAAAAGACAAATAATTTCCTTCTAAATAGAAAGCCAATTACTAAAGCTAAAATTGCAAATCTAACCCAAGGTCAGGAGTCCAGGTTGTGAGAGTACCATAATGATAGAGGGAAAAGGGAGATTAATGTTCAGCCAGTGCTTTTTACAAATGGCTAATCTACATACATCACATTATTTCCCAAACAAAAGTCATTACATTCTTTCTTCCTGCTCCTGCTAACGCCATCAGGCTGAATGTCCTGTTTTTATTCTTTTCCCATTAATATTATCTTTGATGAAAAATTTAAATATGATCTTTTCAGTGTAAAACTTTTAGCATACGACATATGCACATATTTGGGGCATGGGAACAGGAAAACACAGTGCGATTGGTCCCAGGCCTCTAATATTATCTTAGATAACCACATAGAGCATACTTGAGTTAGGTCTATATGGCCCTTTCTTCCTGTGCATTAAAAAAATAAATTCTTTCACACCATAGTTACCTTATTTTTAGAAAGGAATTATGTATTTTCCTCCTGCAATTCAGTCAGGATACCATGGGAGGCTTTAAAAAATGTTAATAAGGAGGAGTAATTTAAAAAAAAAAAAAAGCTAAAATGCTACTCAGAGGAATTTTATAAGAATCTGCTGCCCTTATGAAGCTTGTATTACTTACAAAGGAGTAAAAATTCATCATCATCTCTGATTTTAGTACCTCACTCAATAATTTCACTTTATTATTCTCTTCATCCCTCTTCAAAGCCTTTCAACCATTCCAGTTTTATTTTCAGTGTTTTTCTTCAGTACCAAAATCTTGCTGAAATAAAACCGGACTGTAGAATCATTACAGGATTTGTTGGTAGTGCGGTCATTAAAATTGTGTGAGCATCTCCCTCATACAACTTCTTTAAAGGGCATAAAATAACACTAATACTGTATTTTTTATGGGAAGAAATATTTTTCTTTGTGTGCTAAGATCAAGAACAAGTGAAATCACACAGCACTAAATTCTGAAATTTTAGATAAAAAATTTCACAAATAAGTAAAAGATGGCTATGATGTCTTAAGGATAATCATTAACTGTACTTATAAATTATAATTTTTTTCAGTGATACAGGTGATAATATTTTATTTTTTTTTAAGATTTTTATTTATTTATTTGACAGAGAGAGATCACAAGTAGGCAGAGAGGCAGGCAGAGAGAGGGGGGAAGCAGGCTCCCTGCCGAGCGAGCAGAGAGCCCGATGTGGGGCTCTATCCCAGGACCCTGGGATCATGACCTGAGCCAGAAGCAGAAGCTTTAACCCACTGAGCCACCCAGGTGCCCAGGTGATAATATTTTAAACAAAATAACTTTCATGCCCAAAATCATGGTATTTAAGGATGAAAGGAATCAACAGAGTTTAATACATTAAACTTAAAATTCTGAAATATTTTGTTTTCATTTTGAGGATAAGGAAAATTTCAAAAACAGAAATAGGAACAGAGAATACTGAACTTCAGAGTACATAAGAATCATTTCAGGTGATTGATAAAATGCAGCTTCCCAATATGCCATCATTAAAGACTGTAATTTAATAGATGTGGGCAGAATTTGGGGGATCTGCATTTTAGCAAATATTCCCAATGATTCACAGATTCAGAGAGTCTGTTTGAGAAACACATGAATAAATGGGCAGAACTCAGGGCCCCTGACTCCAAGTTAAATGCTGTTTCTGCTATACCACAACATCTTTGACTTTTTTTTTTTAAGATTTTATTTATTTATTTGACAGAGATCACAAGTAGGCAGAGAGGCAGGCAGAGAGAAAGAAGGAAGCAGGGTCCCTGCTGAGCAGAGCACCCAATAAGGTACTTAATTCCAGGACCCTGAGATCATGACCTGAGCCAAAGGCAGAGGCTAACCCACTGAGCTGCCCAGGCGCCCCATTGTGCAAATATTTGGAATTATCAATCAATCCAAAGTGTCCACTGAGTCCACTGACCTTGATTTATAGAAATTACTATTAGAAATGTCATCCTTTCTTCCTGAGAGTACCTAATTAGCTACACTGAGATCACTTTGACTATTTCCATATTACTGTGGTTCTGGCTATAGAGAGGGATGACTAAGATCTGATACGTGTTTTCTGGTCAAAGATATAAATGGAAACTCAAAACATGACCCTTTGGTTGGAACAAAACCACTGACTGGTGGTTAGAGTTACAAGGACACCGTTACCTTGAAAAAAATCTACCCTGGGAACACCTGAGTGGCAGAATTTGTTTTACCATCGTTAAATGTGGTCTGGTTTAAAAACAAAAAAAGTGCTGCATCTCTCTGAAATTGGAAATTATTCTTAAAATGACAAACCCCTGGACTATTTTACTTTGCACAGAAGCTTAGTAAATAAAACTGCAACAAAATAAAATCTGGACTTGTTCATCAAATTTACAAAGCAACTTGCTAAGGAAGAAGAAAAGATAAATTTTTCCACCTTTCACCAGCTTTCCACTTCAACCTCCTAGAGGGAATATCCTTTACCCATTCTACCTTGATCAAGCAGAAAAGCAACTAAATCTAAAATTGTGCCAAATGGGGCGCCTGGATGGCTCAGTGGGTTAAAGCCTCTGCCTTCCGCTCAGGTCATGATCCCAGGGTCCTGGGATGGAGCCCCACATCGCATCAGGCTCTCTGCTCAGCGGGGAGCCTGCTTCTGCCTCTCTCTGCCTGCCTCTCTGCCTACTTGTGATCTCTGTCAAATAAATAAAATCTTTCCTTTTAAAAAATAAATAAATAAAAAATAAAATTGTGCCAAATGTAAAAAACATTGTAGAAAATTTCTTTTTTTTTCCCCCCAGAAAGTGGGAAAGAAAATAGTTGTTCAATTTAGGATAATTATCAACTTCTTGAAATTTAAGTCATAAAGTGCTTTCTATTCTTTAAGCTAATTACCTGGTATGGATTTAGAACACTGACCACCACAAATAAAATTTCCTTTTCACAAGAATGAGAGAAGTTTAATTTAAAGGAGTTAAAGAATCAGAGTTGAAGGTTTCATTCTATCACTAACTTGAACCTCTTAAAGACTACACCTTGGAGGAACCCGGGTGGCTCAGTGACCTCTGCCTTCGGCTCAGGTCATGATCCCTGGATCCTGGGATGGAGCCCCACATTGGGCTCTCTGCTCAGTGGGAAGCCTTCTTCCTCCTCTCTTTCTCTACCTGCCTCTGCCTACTTGTGATCTCTGTCAAATAAATAAACAAAATCTTTAAAAAAAAAAAGACTACACCTTGAACCTCTGCTTCACTTGTAGGTAATATAATGAATCATCTAAAAATTTAATGAAATTGATTACAAAAGATTTTGCAAACCGTAAATCACCCTTTATCATCCCATTTATATTTGAATTTTCTAATTAGGAAATCCACTTCAGTGTTTTAAAAGTCTCTAAAATAACTTGAGGATTTAATTTGCTAAATTAAAAAAATTACAACTCACTCCATTAAGTACAGTTGACCCTTGAAAATACAGGGGTGAAAAGGCACCGAAACCCTGTGCAGTTGAAGATCTGTATATAACTTCTGACTTCCCCAAAATTTAACTAGTACCCTACTACTGACCTGAAGCTTTACTGGTGACATAAAGAGCAGATTAATAAATATTTTGTATGTTATACATATTATATATTATATTCTTACAATAAAGTAAGCTAGAAAAAAAAGAGAATGTTATTAAGAAAATCATAAGGAAGTGAAAACACATTTATAGTACTGCATTATTAGAAAAAATTTGTATATATGGACCTGTACAATTCAAACCCATGTTGTTCAAGGGTCAATAATACACTGACATGCATGTCATGGGATCTTGCCATGAGTGCTCCTGTATAGTATAAAAGCACAGCTAAATACCTTGGGAGCATTTCAGAAGGGGAGCACCTCAATTTAGTTACCTATTTTCTGTGAAGTGCTCTTGAACATGAAAGCTTCTGAGTGTTAATTGACACTTTCATCTCGAATTGGAGAGTCTTAACAAATTATCATTTTTTTTAAATGCCACGTTGTACTCCTCACATCATTGTACTGAGTTTTCCTCATTTCCAAAGTTAACACAGCAAGAGTACATGGATAAATTTGCTCACATCAAGGACAGTGTACATGAAACACAATGACCAGAGCCAAGCCATACCTTCTTAACGTGACTTCAGTTCAGAAAGTGAGGTTGCTATAAATTCCAAAATTTTGGCTTGTTTCCTCATTTAATATATTGTTCTTAAATTTTTCCCATGTATGAAATAAGTTCACAGACCTCTGATTGAAAATGATCCTGCATAGGGTATCTGGGTTGCTCAGTGAGTTGGGTGTGCAACTCTTGATTTTGGCTTAGGGCATGATCTCAGGGTTGTGGGATGGAGCCCCATATCAGACTCCAAGTTCAGCATGGAATCTGCTTGAGATTCTCTCTCTCCCACTCTCCCTCTGCCCCTCCCCCACCCTTGTTCTTTCTCTAAATAAATAAATAAAATCTTTATTTAAATAAATAAATATTTGTTTATTTAATAAATGGAAAATACAGCTGTTAATAGTGTTTGGGCTAACTGTCCAAGAAAAATGTTACTAAATTATTTATCGGCTAACTGTCCAACAAAAACGCTACTAAATCTCTACTCTGTGCAGACCAGCAAAGCATAAGTGGCAATAAGAAAGTCTTATTATAAATAAGAAAGTAGCAGGTTCTTAATGTTATCTGATTGGTGTGGAGAGGGAATGATCTAGGTTGGGGATAGAGAAATCATAGAGGTCTAACCTGATCTAAGAGACATTCCATAAAGACGTTGAGGGTTCAACTGAACTGTATAGGAAAGGTCCATTTAGGTGAAGAGCAAAGCAGGTGATATAAGTACAGCTGGAGAGTTGAGTAAAGGTGTGGAGGAGGGAACTATATAAAGCCTGTGAAAAGATTAGCAAAAGCACAACTTATATATGCCTGAAGTTAAGTAATGATCTGAGATTCATCAGTGAATGAAACAAAAAAAATCTAGATAGTTTAGGTACCCAAAATAAACTTCTATATCAACAGCCAAAGACTGGGAATCCAACCTATATGTTTAGTTATTGAGGTGACACTTCTGCCACAAAAATAGATGACCTAAGTTGACTTTTTTAAAAAATAAAAACTTAAATTTAATGAGAATAGTGGATAGGATATTTTCTCTTTCATGCCACATGCTTATTTGATTGGATTTTTTACATTGCAAACAGATGTTTTAAAGTAATTTCAGTACACTTTAATCTTAATGACAGAGAAGTCATGACATTTAAATGTCACAAATATTTGCTATAGAGGTCTTCTTTTACAAAACGTTAGATTAAAATACTAAAGAGAAACACACCAAATGCTAATGGTTATGGTCTCTGTGTGTAAAGCAATGAATGATAATTCTTCTTCTGTATAATTAAACTTGAATACTTACAGTAGTAAAGAGTAAAATGAAACAAATTCCAGTTAGTCATACTTAGAGAATTATTTGGAAAACTTCAGCATTAAATGATAAAAAAGTAGAAAAGACAAAATAATGGCCCAAACAAGATAAATGGTTATGCTCACATAAATATCCCTCCTCCCTCCAAGGAACATAAACCTTGTCTAATTCAAGGCTCCACCATCCCAAAAGTGTGGCCCTCAACCTCTTGGCCCAGTAAAATAAAGTAAAGTAAAGTAAAGTAAAGTAAAGTTGTAACTGAGTTTTAGGCAATACAATGGAGAAGGACATGAAAAAGAAAAAGAGGGCAAAGAGTTCGTGTCGTGTCGGCGGTCTCTGAAGGAGTATATTATTCATCTATTCCATACAAATTACCATCAACTTACCACCTTAAACACAGGTATTTATTATCTTACAGTTTCCCTGGGTCAGGAATACAGACACAGCCTTGTAGTTCCTTTGCTTAGGGTGGCACACTGCTGTTAACAAAGATATTGGCTGAACAGCATTCTCATCTGGGGGCAAAGTGGGGAAGAATCCATTTCTAAGTCGACTCAGGACATCACCTACACATGAGAATAACATCCTGCCACCTCTGTCATAGTTGACTGGTTTACAGCACATCACTGATCCTGCCCGCTCTCACAGGGAGGGAGAGGATACAGGGAGAGGTCTCCTGAGCAATAGGAGACAAAGATAATAAGGGCTTCTCTCCCTCTTGTCTGTCTACTACAGGAAGGTTCTCAGACATAATCACACAATCTTCCCTCTTGTATCCCATTAGCTAAAGCTGAATGACATCTAGTTGGAAGATGCAGACTTTTTTACCCCAGATTGCCATGTGCCCTAATACCAATGTGATTATTGTGGAAGAAGGAGAGAGTGAATTTTGGGAGACAACTAGCAGACTGCCTTCCAATCAGAGAACTTCCAGTTAGAACTTCTGTGGCAATCCATGAAATAAGGAACAAGACAGCATCTAGTAAGATTAGTAAACAGTCAGATGACATTCTCTGATTATAATTTGTAGTTTGATTATTAGAATAGAAATTAAATTCTGTTAAAGGTAGAAAAGTGTTTGAATAGAAAATCATGCTCAATTAACTAGTACCCCTAGATTTAATTCTCAGGTAAATTAATTCAAGACAGTCTTACAGCTTTCATTCCTATAAACACCATTAACCAGATAACCTCATTTTTAAAAAAGTATATATCTGTATAACCTTTTGCCATTTCCATAGGACTTTCTCACGTATTGTATTTTATTCTCAGTTTTCTCAAAGAGTGTCCATTCCTCTCACTTAGCAGGTCAAGTTAAGTGACTGGCTTAAAATTCAGTAACTGGCAAATGGCACAGGCCAAGCTAATGCACAGGTCATATACCTCTACATAGATTCTACTACACCATAATGTCAAGAAATCAATTTCACTGAAGAATAAAAATGCAAGATATTAAGCATTTGAACAAAAGCTAGATGAGATGCTGGTTAAGTTCCAGAAATATGGAAATATCAGATAATTGACAGATTCTTGTTTTGGTCCCTTTGCTGTGTTTGAGATAGCCTCGACCAAAAGGACTGACGAAAAGAAGGAGAGAAGAAAGAAGGGAAGGCAGGCCAGACAGAGAGAGACAACAGCTTACTAAAGGGTCCTGTCCCACTGGAAGAGCTTTAACATTGCAATAAGTGACTCCAAAGAGAATTTGGTAAGTCAAGAAAATTATTAGTTACAAAGTGAATCCAGTCCTTCAGAAATGTGATGGTTGCAAACACTGAGACTTTTCCAAAACAGGTTATTGCTAGCCTATTAAAATTAAACTCTTTCACATACACTCTCCACCCTTCATTCTCTAGTACCCTAGACCCACTATGGCTGTGGCTGTGGGTTTTTTTGTTTTGTTTTGTTTCTGGAGAACTAAAGAAAGAAATTGGGCCAAGTGTCATGACTCACTAAAGATCAGTCTCAGAGGTAAGTTTCTGCGATCCTTTACATGCCCTCACTCCTCCCCAGACTCAGTCAGATTGTTTGATATTCACTCTGATTACCCAGTATGTTTCATTGTGGACTTATACTAGTAACTGATAATTGTAAATAATATAATTAAATTAAGTGTGAAATAAGATCTGTGTAATAATAATGTGAAAATCAGGATGTCAGGGTCTAGCTCACGCCTATATTTCTGCAGCACATTATATACATATACATAGACACCCCATATATAACTGTTGATGGTCTAAACATAACAAATTCACTGGGAAAGCATCACAATATAATGAAATGAGCATGAGTTTTGGAATTAAATTTCTGCCTATCATCATTTTTTTTTTTTTCATTTTTCTCTCCTCCCACCCTACAACTAACCAGCTTTAAAGGTCATCCACCATCAGTGGATAGACTCTGGAACATGACTTATACTTCCTAAACCTGGTTTTCGACTTCTACACAATTATAATGATACTTTGTTGAGCTCTCATACAGATTACACAGACACAGCATATACAAAGCCCCAAGTTGTAGCAAGTGCTTGTCATGTTTTCTGTCTCATCGACATCTCTGTTGCTATTACTGTGCAGAGATTCTATTATTACTACTTGTCAAAATGGCTAAGTTCTTAGGTAAAGGATTTGTAAAACAGACACAGATAGATATATACATAAAATGATCAAGTCTGATGTAAAGGAATGGTAATATATAGTTTATTATTTGTAAAGTATTACAAATTGAATTGATATGGTTTTCCTGGCTTCGTTTGGTTTAAATTCTATCTTATAATGAAAAATAATAGTTTTCAATATTGAGTTACAGTTAAGATTCTTAAGAGCCAAAAAACTGTTGCTCCCAGAGAAGTGAAGCTTGAATGAAAAATATTTCTGTTACCACCCCAAGCCCTTTAACTAAGTTTAAAAATTTTTTTTGTGTGTAAATACAAAGCTATTACATTTTAAGTTCTAAACATATAATTGAAATATAAAACTACAGGCACAATGACCAACGGAATCTTTCAAAAGTTAACTCTTATACTTTACATAAATGGCTTAAGAAAAAAGAACATTTTCAGGGGCGCCTGGGTGGCTCAGTAGGTTAAGCCTCTTCCTTCAGCTCAGGTCATGATCCCAGGGTCCTAGGATGGAGTCCCGCATCGGGCTCTCTGCTCAGCGGGGAGCCTGCTTCCCCCTTTCTCTCTGCCTGCCTCTCTGCCTACTTGTGATCTCCCTCTCTGTCAAATAAACAAATAAAATCTTTAAAAAAGAAAAAAGAACACTTTCAGATTTGGATTCATTTGTCCAAGCAACACTTATTTATTTTTGTCAGAAAACTGCACTGTATCTTACAGAAGAAAAATAAAATGATCATGAATCCCAGCAATTAAAATGAGACTTTGGAGAAAAATACTTTGAACTTAACCAGTAAGTTCCCGTAATTTCATTCATCTATATGTTTGATTTGAAGTTTGATTTTAAGAAAACTGAAGGAGAGCATCTATTACCTTTTTGCTCCAAATGCCAAAGATGCTGAGAAACACCTAAATTTAATGCCAGGTGAGCAGAGTTTCCATTTCCATTTCTTCTATACCACTGAGGGCACTTGTTCATGTCTGAGGGTAAAAAAAAAAAACACACAAAACTGTATGCATAAATTTTCCCTTTACCAATTAAATTTTCATTTTTTATACTCACGGTTCTCTAATTCCAGTGTTTGGTGGAGAAGTCAGTCAAAAAGCCTCCAGCCTAAGAATATTGGATTTGTCAATCCATTTGTAGGGGGCATCTTAATTTTCTCTGCCATTTCTTTTTTCTCTAACAACTTCTCATATCACTATTTCAAAGACATACTTTCAGAGGAACAAAACAAAATTAACTCATACACCTCTTACTCCTTGAATATTTATTATTTTCTTCAACCTCTTGAAATCCAAGGATCAGATATAATGGAGAAATAGCATACTGAGATGGAAGGGAATATATTCTGAGTTCTTTATGAAGCCTGTTTTCACACAATTTGAGAACAGAATCACCCACTTTATTCTCACAATGAATCTGTCTGGTACTACATGGCATGAGGCCAAACTATAAAACGATGTTTTAATGTTGCAAGCAAGTTCAAAGAAACACCTTAATGAAGTTTGGTCCTGCCTGAATATTAAGAATAGCTTCGAAGACTCAACAGAGCATGTTCTACAATCTGATGATTACTTGTATTTCCCCATATAAGGTGGAACAAAACAACAGTTATTTCAACAGTGTATGCTAAACCTATAGATACGAATACGTTTATACTGCCAGTCATCACCCTAGGCTTGTAATTAACTCTGCAAACATTATGCCTCGCACCTAAGAATTTAAACTAGTTGCACAAAGAGAAAAAACTATTTTTTGAGGACAAAGCATTTGAAATTACACAGAACTGATAGAAAATAATGAGTAGAGGAATTCTTTGGCTCAAGAATAAAAAACATTTAATGACAGGATAAAATAAAATGATTTCCTTTATTGGGGACAGTGTAAAACATTACCTACTAGGCTAAGAAAAAATTTTTTTTCTCTTCCTTAGTGTATTTTAAATGACCACAGTTGTGTAGACCCTGGCCCTAGGGCAGTGGAAAACACAAAATGAACCAGTAAGGGAGGCAGCCCTCAAGGACATAAGAGCGTTGCAGCCATTTACCTGTTTCCAAATTTTGCTATTTTACTTTAAAAAAAATTTTTTTTATTTGGTAATTTACTTAATTGATTGTATGGAGAACCAATTAAAATACTGACTCTTGTATATTTATTATGATTAACATAAAAACAGATACTGTTTTTGAAAACCAAATAATTTATATAATAATAAGTGTTCAGAGGCACCTCGGTGGCTCAGTCAGTTAAGCATCTGACTCTTGATTTCAGCTCAGGTCATGATCTCAGGGTCCTGGGATCAAACCCCATATTAGGCTCTGCACTCAGTAGGGAGTCTGCTTGAGGATTCTTTCTCTTCTCCCTCCCTTTGCTCCTCCCTGTCACTTGGACATACATTCTCTTTCTAAAGTAAATGAACCTTTAATAATAATAATAATAATAAATGCTCATTCTTACAGACCACATAAGACAACCAGTGTTCTCAATAATGTTCTAAACCAGAGGGTTGTAAAGTGTGGTCTCAGGTAAATAGCATCTGTATCATGTATGAACTTGTTAAAAATGCAAATTCTCAGGCCCCACCCACCTCTACTAAATCAGAACCTGAGAATGGGGCCCAGCAACCTGTGATGTAGTAAGCCCTCCAGAGGATTCTGATATAAACTTAAGTTTGAGAACCACTGTTCCAACCTAGTCTATGAAGCTTTAAAGCAATGTTATAGAAAATGAAATCTTCATCCCACTAACTCAACCTTATATACTTTTCAGAGGCAATGTTTGCAACGAGACTTGGAAGCCAGTAAAAGTGATTTTTCTGTGGTTTTCAAGAAGACAAATACCTGATTCCACTTTGCTTCCTCCTCACCAATCATTTTGCTGAGATTTTTGGTTTTGATCTATTTTTACTTTAATATCTCTTAAGACAGTAGAACTGGGGTACACTTCCTTGAGCTGAGTTAGCAGTTCCCAGCTAGAAACATGTTTTCTTTGAAATCTTCACTCCATTATCTTCAGCTTAACAGTGTCACTAATTACTACACTATAAATTCAAGCTGAATATTTTTCAAGAAAAGTAATACACTTACTAGCTATTTCAGACCAGAAGTACTGATGTGTTCTTTATAAACCCCTACATCTTTAGAAACTAGTTAGAATAATATATTGCTTTAATTTAGACATTGAAAAATAGAAGATAACTCTGAAAATAGAAATGACCTTTCCCAAAATTCTTTTATAACTATCACCCTCCACATAGAAGCATTTAGATGAAGGCCAAAGACCTATCAAAATACACAAATAATTTTTAACCTATTAAAATTTTTAGAATCTCTACATCACTGTGATTCAAAGCCTTATTTCAAAGTCACTAAATACAATAATTATTTCAATTTACAAAAGTATTTAGATTTGTTCTTTTTCTCTTCTTAGTGGTTTCTTAAGATACATAATTTACAGACTCTTCCTTTTGCATTTGAAGCTATGCATCTAACAAAAAATATGTCACATTGTCTCAAAGCTTCTCAGAGGCTGCTAGAAGCCTGAACCTCCTTTTTTTTTTTTTCTTTTTAGGTTCCCAGTATGTATGTAAATAGTAATAATAGGTAATAAGCTAAAGGTGGTTACAAAAACTGTGGTATATCCTTAAAGTATAAACTAGCACATTTGTCACATTCAAAAATACAGTATCACCTCATTTGGAGATAATTTAACTTGAGATGCTTCAGAAATGTGAGGCCCTGGACTACATTGTTTTCTTCACCTCTGCCTCACCCACTGTCACAGGTTCTTGGTTGTCTATAACTCTTGTTACACTAAATGGAATACCAGTCTGGAGGAAAAACTGTTCCCTGGCCTTAATATTCTTGGGTTAGAGAAAGAAGATAGGAAGGAAAGGCTAGAGGGGCAATGGTTGACAGAGCTATCTGTTCTATCTTTACCTGTCTGCTGGGCAAGTAAAGAGAAAGGGATATAGGTGGCATATCAATCTGCTAAAACACTGGCCTAAATTTTCCAGGTGCACAGATAGAAATTTCTGAAATAGGGCTATGGGATCTATCTCCTAGGAAAAGTTGGCACTTTCAGATGGATGGCTGGAAGTACCCATTATCCACGAACTGGAAGTAGCAGTTCTTCCCAAAGCGTCAGGAAACTCAATTGTGCCTCTGTCACATCCAGCTAAAGAAAATGCCAGAATACAGTCATTAAAAATACTGAGTATCTTATTCTGTAAAAGAGGTTTTCTATTTTTTGGTTTGTTTATTTTTGTACATGTAAGATAGAAGAAGAAAGAAGTGAATGCCATTCAGCATATATGGACTCGTGAATCTTGTCTGTTTCCTAAAATCTTGTAGAAGAGTATGGCCTCCTATTCCCGCATGAGTACCCTGAAGGGCAGAGAAGTTTCCTGCTTTGCTTTTCTTTTTAAATTATTACCGCCCTCCCACAGCCATGTCATAAATGTTCTATCTTTTCTTTATGATTGAAATGATGAATGCATGATACGGACAACATATCATATGGATAACAGAGCAGGCTCTCTTGAAAGGAGTGTAAAACAATAAACCCAGCTTCTTAAAATTGCTGAATGGCATCAAGCAGGGGCAAGGGGCACCAGCTAAAAAAATAAATAAATAAACCAATTTAGTACATGTCATTTGGCCAGAGATTGTTACCATCTTGACATTTTTGTAGTCTTCCAAAAGAAGTAATAGGTTCAGACACTTCTATAACCTCCATCATGTAGAGCAAAAAGAATATGCAACTTTCCCAGCTTTTTAAAATTCCAAACTAACTCTTTCTGGACACTGGGATCTAATCAAAGGTCTTGCTCTACAATATCCAAATGCCCTCAAAAAGTTAATAAATGGTCAAAGTGTTTAATTCCTGTATCATTTATTTGGGTCTTTCAATTCCAATGGACAAAAATTTCAACTCAAGGTGCTTCAAAGCAAACTACTAATTCATATTTGAATACTGAAAAACAAGGTAAGATCTTGTTTCAGCCATAGCTGGACTCTGAGCTCAAATATTCCCCATCTGTGGTTTAACTTTCCTCCAACTCCCAGGCATGCCTCCCTGAGTATTAGCTTCATTCTCAAACTTCATATGCTGATACAAGAAGTTCCAACCTCATACATCATTCTGCAAAGACTGCATAGAAAAGAGTCTACTTCCTTACGTGGGGGGTGGGAGGTGGTGGCCAAAAAAAAAAAAAAAAAAAAAAAAAAAAAAAAAAAAAAAAAAAACCTAGGACGGTGGCTTTTTGTCTCTGATTGGCCAGGTTCGGTCACATACTTTTCTGTAAACTAATCCCAGCTACCACCGGGAGTACACAACACCTCCAATGGTGAGACTTGAGTCTTGGGTCACCCAGTGAGTGAGAGTAGCTATTGATCTGAAGCAAATGGGCTAAAGGGTGAGGCTGTGTTGTTGGAACCTCCAAAATCACAGGTGTACTGCTTCCATAAACAGGTGTGAGTAGTTGGGACAAAAGACCACAGACAGCCCCTACAAGTTATCGTTAGAAGCCCCAACCTCCCCGACTTGTTAAACTCTCACATATGCTATGTTAGTGGATCAAAATATGATTTTTTAAAAAACCATTCGATTCTCGACTTAAGTTTTGAAGGAGTGCAACCTCACACCTTGTATCCAAAATGTCGCTTCCACCGTTGGTCTTCCACTTGTCTTCAGGAACTGGAGCACTTGGTCTCTGGGAAAGCCGGCAAACAGAGGCACCAACTCTGGTTCACAACCCGGAAGCCGCCCGCCACTTGCTGCCAGGTCCTGTCACCACGACCACCAGCAAGAGCAAGACCAGAGGGAACGATGCAGCCACTTCCCAGGCGGCGCGACCAGTATCATCCTTGGCGGCCCCCACCTTCTGCTAGCAGCGGCCGTCGGAACGCGCCGGCCGGGGCGGGACGCCCGGGGTCACCAGGCAGAGGCCGGGGCTGGCGGATCCTCAGGGTAGACCCTGGCTTGCCGCGAGCCGGGCGGTTGGCGGCTCCTCCAGACCCCTGCTCCCGCCCCCATCCCCACCCCTTCCCCAGCCGGGAGCGCGCGCGGGCCGGGAGCGGGGAGGCGGCGGGAGGGCGGCGGCGGCGGCGCGGCCGGGCGGGTCCCGGGGACGCGGTGCGCGTCGGAGCGAGCGCACGAGTCCCCGGCGCGCCCGCCGCGCTCGCCCCGCAGCCGCTGCCAGCCGGGCGCCGCCCGCGCTCTGGACCAGCCCCGGTAGCCCACCGAAGGCGTCCGCGGGGTCCCGAGGCGGGAGAGGAAGGGCCGTCCGCCTCGTCCCGGCCTGGCTCCCAGCACTGAGTCCCCTCCATACGCCACCCGGACTGCGGGGCTGCCCCCGGGAGTCGCTGAGGCCGAGCACCCCGGGAAGGAGGATCCCACGGACGCCTGCAGCCCGAGGTAATCACCGTGGAAGACGGACGGGGCCGGTCCTCGCCCAGGAGCCCGACCCCGGGGGCTCGGAAGGCGGACTCCAGAATGCGCACTCTCGATCAGGACAAGTTTCTCGCGGTTTGAAGGGGTCCTGAAACCGTCACTAGTTATTATTTAATTAGCCTTTCCTCTTGTGTTTTAAATAAGTTTATTTAGACAGTGGAAAAAATAGCCTCCCGGATGACTGTAGGTTTATAAATATAATCCCGAAAGTTTTGCATGGTGTGGTTATTTGCTTATGCATATTTATTAACCTTTAACTCTGCAGCTAGGCAGAAAATTGACATTTAAAATATTCTTTGAGGAACATTACAAGTTCGCTGTTGCGTTCAGGCATCGTGTTATTTATCAGCTTAGTTAGCATCTGTCTTCCCGAAGTGGTACCAAAGCCTGTCCCTTGGCGACGGGTCTTGCATGTGACACTCTTGCCCTCTAGTGCCTCACCAGCTTGGTAGCAGTTTGATGGCTAATATTAATAAGATGTTACATAACACAAGGGTACTGGGCCAGAACTGGTATTGCTGCCGCTCGTGAAGCCAAAAAGCCTGAGCCGGTGGCAGTGGATGCTGCTGTTTGAGTTTCTTTTATATCTGTTGAAAGTTTCTCAAGCATTTTCGGTGCTTCCAACTTTAATTCCAGGTAAGTACATCTGTTTATTTACACTATCCATTAATGCTCACCCATAAATGTAAGAAGGGCTTTTTAGGTAGAGATGGTAAATTTGTTTTCAATGAATCTAAGAATTTCAGGATTGAACAAGTGCCTCATTTTATTCTTGTAGAAGAAATAGAGCATTTTAATTAAATTAAGTGAGACACAAATATCATTCTGGGGTAATTTTAATTTTCTCTTAAATAAAATTGAAGTATTAAGGAGATGATCCCTTATAATTGTTTAAGATCTCCACCAACAAGTTGTAATTATTCTGCATCAGATTTGTTAAACAGAACACATGTGTATTGCTTGATGGACTAGAAACTTGTAAGCAACATTAGAGATTTAAACTAAAACTACCTGTCTGTCTATACAGTAATGATCCTCAACAAGTCTTTCTATTTGATGCAATTCATTTTATAAACATTATTTAAAATTACACAGTTAATAAAATTACATGCAACTGGAAAGAAATAATCAGCCTATGTATTGAATATAGAAGTCTTAAATTAAAAGAAAATACATGTATCTTCCATTTAACATAACCACATTTTTTCCTCAAAAGAACGAAGTGACCATTGTTTAAAAGCTTTACCTAGATCATCTTCCAACTAGCTCTTCTATTATCTGGAAACTATTGAAGCTTCAAACTCATTTAAAGTTGAAATTTAATTCCTATTCTTTATAAACACATTGAAGTACAGCAACATATGTAATCTGGGAAGAGTTTTAAGAAAATCACTCCTAAGTATATGTAAACACTACGTCTTCACATTAGATTAAAATAGAAATCAAGTATTCAGATACATGTGAAACTCATCTTTAACCCACTTTTTCTTTGTCCTTAGAAAATACCATATTATCAACTATTGAACAATGCTATTCACCACAGAGCAGAATGATATGGAGGACAAACTCTCAAACATCTGATAGTCGGCTGGAGGGCATTTTTCCCTTTTCCTTCAGCTGTACTTCCTATTAATATTGTATTTGAGAAGGAGATTTCAAAAATAAATTTGAAAGAGACTCTTTTGAAAAATATTACTGAACATATCAAGAGGTTTGCCCTAACAGAAACTCTTTTTTTCTTTCTCAGTTAACACAGTATCTACCAGCTCTCATATTTTTATTGTTTTTCTTTATAGTTCCTAATGGTAAAATGGAAGGCTTCTCTCCTTGTATAAGTAAATATTACTATTAAACTGGTCACATGAGTTAATTTCTTCATAGTTTTTAGAATAAAAGATTCTTAGGTTACTAAAGTGTTTCAGATAAAACAAAACTTTTATCTCTTTCTAGAAAGATTTGTTATAGTTGAATTATGGTATACCTTCTCTTTCAGTACATTTTCTTGATGAAACTATTATTTCTGAAGATCACAGCAAGTTATTAGAGTAATTTGTGATGTAACTGAAAGGCTTATTGAAAAAAATATAGAGTACAAGAGATAATTAGGCAGTAAGTTTCATTTTTCTGGACCATATAGAATATATATTCACACATATTCAGTTCAATACTGAAAGAGTTGTTATGAGCTAAAATTTAAATAATCATGGTCAACTTGCTGTTTCAGAATTTTAAAACCATAAAGAAATTACAATTTTTTCTTTCAATTCAGGGAATCCTGCATGACTTCCTTGAAACCTGACTGAGTCTCAGTTGTTCTTTAGTGATTAGTGCCAACTTTTAAACTTACGTATGTATTTTTGAGGTATGAAATATCTCCAAAGAAAACTGTATTTACTTTGTGATTTATATGCACTATAAAAACAGAGAAATAGAATTGGTGATTAAAACACTATTCTCAACTAAATGAATGTCTTGGATTTATAATTGCTTAACAGTTTAGACAATAGGGAAAAACAGTGGAATTTTGCTTTTCCTGAGGTGCAGCTATTGAAGATAAGCATCACACTGCCATGCATGAACTCCAAACACCTGTCCAGTTTAGAGGATGCTGCCAGGCCACGAAAGCAACAGCTTACATTATAATGATAATTAGTATGAACAGCGCTCAAAATTGTTTTATAACTGAATTTTTTCTTAGAGTACCCAATAATTGGTTGTAGAAAACCAATTGGGTTTTTTGTCTGTTTGCTTGTTTTTAATAAAAACTATATTTTTAGGTTCTGGGATGTCACAGTGACCTTTACATTACTCTAAACATTCTTCATCAATTTTCTGTAAGTTGTGTAACTAGAAAAAAATTTTCAGCCTTTTCTTTTTTCTTTTTCTTTTTTTTTTAAATTCAGGCTTTTCTACAGTTAATGTGTATAACAAATTTTTTTCACAAAAACTCCTAAAAATTACTGAGGGATATAACTCTTGATTACTATTGCCAAGCATGAGCTTAAAAAATCAAGCATTAAAGTCTCATACTAAACATTATAGCATTTCAGTGATGGGTATCCATTTTACATACACTTCATTTTTAATTCTTTTCTTTGTTTATAATGTTTGAGGATAACATAAAGCAAGATATGGATTCTAGGCCTTGTTCTTCCCTGAGAGACATACTCTCGGACAACTCCCTTTCTGGCTCTGGGCCTCGATCCCTTACCTGGACAGTGACAGTCTCAGAGATCCTTTCCTATCTTCTTTGTTGCTCAACACTATAGAAATCGTTCTGAAAGACAGGACAAATGGACATGAAAAAAAAAAATAGAATAATGCAAGACTTGTTGATTAGTACTGTTGTCTAAATATTTAGTAATAGACATTAAAGTTTTCAAAATAACAGTTAACCCTCATAAAGTGGTTACTTTGTCCAGGCACTGTTCTAAGTACACATATATTAATTTTTAGTTCATGTAATCTTCAAAAAGATTATCTGAGGTAGATGCTCTAATTATTTTCATTTCACAAATGAGGAAATTGAGACCTTGAGGGGTTACTTACCTTTCTAAGATCATATACTTGCAAATCGTAAAGATGGGGTTCAATTGGAGTCTGGTTCTAACACACATGCCCTGAACCACCATATTACATTGTCTCTCTATAGGTTTTCAAGTATCTGTGCTTGATATGCCTCCTCATAGAATGGCAGTTGCCCTCCAGGCAATTCGTGTACCTCTTCAATCATTTCCACCACTTCTACCCTTATGTACTGCTACATATGAAATGATCATTTATTCATTCAAGAGATATTTACTCAGCACCTATTATTGTGTCAGGCTTAAACCAGTGCCCAAGACCATTACATGTGGTACCTTCTCCAAGCAAGTGTATACAGTCCAGTTTAGGTGATTTCTTTCCTCTCCCATGATAGCCCAATTGGGTTGAGTGTCACTTGCTCAAAAAGATGCCTAAGGTAACAGAGGAAGAATATGTCTGACGACTTTGTTGATGCATCCATAGGAGAGTAATAGAGCAAGACCTCAGACTCCCTAAGACTCCCTATCATATTTCTTCATTGCTCTTCTCTGCTCTTTGGACATTATCCTCACTGCAGATTGACTGCCTCTGCTTCTCTGGTTCATATAATCTTCCCTAAAACATAGCCAAAACTGATCTGTAACATTACATCGTATGATCTAGGCAAACAAGGAGTGATTAGGTTAATACTTCTGTTCCCATGACTCCGAAGAAGAATAAAAACAACAAAGGTTATATTAGATCCTGAAAGCTGCATTAGCGGTCGTCACAATGCCCTGCTATTCAGCAGGCATGGATGCATACGTTGTAGCTCAGTTTAAGGGGATTTGGGAGACATTTTCTCCTCTAAGTCAGAACAGACACTTTCTCTTTTAAGGCAGAACAAAGAGCAAGCAGTAGTGGGGTAGTTTTCTTGTCTTGCCTCATGGGCTGGCATAAGACTGAGAGAGGTGAAAAATATTTTTTTTTCTTTGATAATTTCTAAATTCAAAGAAGGAGGGAAAATTGCAATAGAAAGGCATTTTTCCTTGTAATGTATCAAACAAAGCCTGTGCCACCAAGTGCAGCTATTTGCCTATCCATCCCAAAGGAAAACCACAGTTCTAGGGATGGAGTAGTGTTCTTGGTCATACTCCATGCAAATCAGCATCTGACTTCCCCACCACATCAGGGTTCAATTAACATGACACAGTTTCACACATTCCTTCCCAGAGAAGAATGTGTTCTTAGTCAATTTTTAATACTACTAAATTACTTTTAGCAAATTCATGTAATGTATTTGAAGCCTCCCAAAGCATTTTCAACACTATAAAATACAGTTAATTTTGTGAAAGGGGAATGTTGTCAAGATCTTTTAAATATCTTTCATTTATGTTAGAACCTGAAGTTCTTTAGTTATTAATACTCATTTTCCAGATGGCAATCTTTTTTTCAACATTTCTTGTACTGCCAACTTCAACGTGATTCTATTGCATTTAGAAATTGATTTTTACTTTGGGATGATGGTGGGTGTTAGTGGAAGAGAAAAGATAGGTTACAGTGACAAGTAGGTGCTGCCCCTTGCAGATATCAAAATACTTTGCAAAATGTATGTTTGTATATATTCAATTCTCTCTATATACAGAATGGCTATGATTCGAAAATATAATTTCTCCCTCTGCCTTTTGTTAATGGTATATAATTAAATAACAGCTAATGCTTCCTTGGTAAAAAAACAGATGTTTTCCTTTTTAAAAAACAGATGCATTACAAAGCAACTCTAGCCATGCCAATTTCTGAAAAATATCAGAATGGGAAAAGTAGGTGTTTGAGTAAGATTCAGTGACAGGTAACTTCTGCATGTGTCTGACTTATGACTGTGGTCAAGGTGGTCACTGCCATTCACAGTGTTCATCTTATCACCCTGACTATTTGAGGCCAATGTGACTGGTGGAGGTATGCATTTACAGAGGACAGTTTGACTTAATGACTGCCCTCATTTGTGAAGATAGCTGCTATTTGTAAAAGTTAGTACAGGCTCTCTTGCCATTCATTTAACAAGTATTCATCAAGATGTCCTTACGTCAAGCACTGTATTGGTATCTAGAATATATAGGTGAATGGGTACTGACAGATGCTTGCAATCTCTGGAGAAATATTACACAAAAAGCCGCATGGCTAATTATCCCTATGGAATGTGCTGCGGAGGTAAAGTAGATGGCGATGTGAGAGTGTAAAGAGGGACACCCAACAGATTTGGGAATCAAGGAGGCTTTTGTGAGGCAGGAACATTTATGCAAGGAACCGCAGGATTCAGAGGATGAAGCCAGATGAAGACTTGGGAGAAAACTTCCAGATGAAGTTTGGAAGTCCTTCCAAAGAGGACAGCATGTGAGAAGACCCTTAGTCAGAAAAGAGGTGGTTGCTTTTTGGGAATGGAAAGAAGATTCATTTACCTGGAATTTAGAGAGGAGCACACCATTGCATCAGTCCTGAGGTGTAAGAGTAGGAATTGTTCCTCATAGTGTCTTCTAGGGCATATAAAGGAATTTTAATCAATAAGTGAAATAGGCAGCCACTGGGACACATTTTCTGCTGGGAAGAAACAATTCGATTTGCACTTTGATGCTAGACTGAGAAAAGTATAAAGAGAGCCCAGAGTGTTCATGAGGAGGCTAGTGGTGCAGTAGTTCAAGTGAGAGGGACGTTGCCTAGGAAAGAGCTGTATACGGGAGAGGTGAGGTGAGTTTTGGGAAATGGAAATGAGAGGGCTTGGGTTTATTTAGATAAGCAGAGGTAAGAGGAAAAGCAGGTGTCAAGGATGAGCCACTACACGGTCCGTGGGAAGCTGAAGATGGTTTTAGAGTGTAAATCATACATTCCATTTTAGACAGGTTGAGTTTTCTTGTGACATGAATCCCATGGAGCTGACCAGTGGCTGGTATATAATAAGAAGAATACAGTTACTGTGAGTTATTGTTATTATATCAAGTTGATAGTTCAATTTGCAATCCTAGAGCTCAGAAGAAGGAGGTTGGACTTACAAATAAACATTTGGCATTTACTGGAGCATAGATGGTAGGGAAAGCCAATGAGTATGTGAGCTTATCTGGAGTAATGGGGAGGAATGAGAAGAAGCCCAAGGATGGACGTGATGCTGGGTTATGCCTCTGATTGAGTCTCTTCCTCTGCTCTGAATTTAGCTTCTTGCATCAAAGGGGGACTTCCTGTTCTTCCCACAACTCTGCTTGCACTGGAATGCTTGAAGCTGTCCCTTTAAAGCCCTTAGTGAATTTTTATTGTCCATCTTCAGGATATTTCTCATTTCCCGTGTTATTGATATCATTGTCATCATCATCACCATCACCATCATCATCACCATCATCACCATCTTCACCATCCTACTCCTCATCATCATCACAGGTAACATTTAGTATATTCATTCTATGTGCCAGACACTTTCTAAGAGCTTTTTATAGTTGACCTCATACTCCTCATAAAAACCCTACTAATAGGTACCACAACTATCTCCATTTTCATATGCAGAAACTGCAGCATCTAAAGATAATAGCTACCCACTGCCCATTTCCTACATAGTCCTAACCTGAAAAGTGTTGCAGTTGCTTTCTTGGGCATATGGTATCTTCAATGCAGCCTGTGGAGCTCCAAATTCTGTTCAGCCACTATGAGGTGTTACTTAGCTATCGGCAATTACTTAGCTTTTGAAAGGCCCAGCACCATGTCAGCATGTAGTAGGTGTCCACTAACTTAGCTGTGTTGCTGTTGTTATTACTGTACCTTTCCCTACGATGTTATTTCCTTCGGCATGCCTGATAGGAAATCCTGGTGACGTGGGGATGTTTATAACCAGTCCAACCTTGAAATTTTCCTGTATCTACTCCAGCTCTCCCAAAATGCCTGCCTAAATGATTTATTGATTTTCTAATTTAACTTACACTTCCTTGGTTATTCAGCATATTACTCATCATAGGTCTCCTAATGCAAGCACACCTGTCAGCTCTCTGCTTGTAGTAAAGACGATCGTGTCCATGGAAACTCACTGACATGCAGGCTGGTGTGCCTGTTCTTTAGTCATTCAGAGAATTCTTCAGATCATATAAAAATTCATGATTTTCAGTGTATTTTTGTGAGAGCACTTCGAGAATGCAACCACTGGGTGCCTGGGTGGCTCAGTTGGTTGGGTGTCTGCCTCCAGCTCAGGTCATGATCCTGGATTCCTGGGATGGAGTCCTGCATCAGGCTCCCTGCTGGGTAGGAAGCCTGCTTCTCCTTCTCCCTCTGCCTGTCATTCCCCCTCCTTGTGCATGCTCTCTCTCTCTCTCACTCAAAATAAATAAAATTTTTTTAAAAAAATACAATAATCACTATACTGAAGTGTTTGCCTGTTGCTCTCATTGGCCTTTAAAAATGTCATTATCCTGTTTCTTGTTTGAAAGATTACTGGGAATGACACAAACCCTATACCCTTGGAAATTACAGTCTAACAAGAAAGAGAGACATTAAACAAATAATGTTGCTAATAATATTTAGTAAGAGTTGTGATAAAAGCCTGAAATAAAATGTAATTATAATCAGATTACATCATCTGAGGACCTGGTCTAAAGGGGGAGGAGTAAACTTGGTCAGAAAAGTATTTCCTGAGGAACTGAGTTTGTGCAGCATATCCACATTCACCTATGACCCATTAATTTCAAATGTTTCCTTATCCCCTCTGTCAACATCCACCTATTTTACAGAACATTGTGATCTTGCTATCTCCCTGAGCATCATATAGTCACCTGTCTACACCTTAGGTGAACATGATTAGCTCAAGCCAATTTCCACTCTAAGTTTGTATATTTCTAATACTGGCACTTTTATTCTTCTAGTCACCAAGCATAATTTATCGGTAATCATTTCCTTTCTGTCTTTCTCCTGTCTCTCTTCATTTTCATTCTCCCTGATAACCACCTTAGTCTGGACCCCCACGATCCCCCACCTAGATGGCGCAGCAGCTCCTTCAGTGGGACTGACCTGACTGTACCTGCTTCTTCACTCTGTACAATGGAGCATATACTCTTTCTGTTCATGTGATTGCTGTTTGCCCATTCTGGATGCCGCTGCTACACTCATCACCTGTAAATGTGATTATTTTTATTGTCTCTCTTCTGTTCAGATTCATCTAGTGCTGTCTGTTTCCAACTCCACACTTTTGTGCTTCACAGTCACTTCCAAGGACATACATTAATCTGCAGGACTCCTTGAATGAAATATTAGTTGCATTTTCAACTTAACACATAGTATCAGTTTAGTCTCACTCTTCAGATAAACATATGGTAACCATTTCATTTCTTCAGCCTTGCCAGGTATTTTAAGTAAGCTCTTCCCGGATCCTATGTGGGACTTGAACTCATAACCCCAAGATCAAGTAACATGCTCTCCGCCCACTGAGCCAGCCAGGGACCCCCCCCCCAACCCTTGCCAGGTGCTTTTACCTAACATGTTCATCTCACCCTCATATCCAAATCTTGCACATCATGCCATATCTTCCAGCACCATGTCTGCAGAAACTGCTTTCCTAAATGTCATTAATCTTTAATTAATAATATTTGTTTTGAAACTTTTAACAAATCTAGTCTGTACAGCCTTAACCACTACCTCTCATGTACAACATAGTGTTGACTGTTGTTTCACAAGTCATTTCCCACAACAGAGACCATGCTTCCACAGACCAGAATCACTCTTAATATTATCTCTGTGGTGTCCCCTGCACCTAAGCCCAAACTAGGTGTTCAACGAATACCTGATGACCAATGGCAGGGTGATTAATTGATAGGTATCTTTGGGCGGGTGAAGATACAATATCTACCATAGTGGCTTCCTTTATCCTATGTCAGGATAGTATGATTATATTTTCTTAGAATTAAATAAAACAGAGACTTAAATCCAGCTAATGTATAGATAATTGTATGTATAAATAATTATACATGTATAGATAATTATAATCATATTAATAGTGATGTGTAACATTAAAAATAAGTTATGAAATCAGAATAAAGTAGAATTGCCAAATTAGCCTGTAAGGTTAATAGGCCATTGTATTTGACCAATTCCAGGAACAGTCTCTGGGTGCTTATTCTGTCACTGGCCCTAGGGGCTCAAGGAATAGAGACCTTATCTCTACCCTCTTATAGTGTTTCTCAGTTGGATAAGAGAGACTGACAGACTGACAATAAACAAAATTTTAATTACAATAGTTTCAAGAATTACAAAGAAGATAACATTTCTACAACAGCACATGTCACTACTGGTCTGACCACGTTTGGAAGGTCAGCTACATCTGAGAATGTTTCACAGGGGAACTGTGTAGAGGAGCTTCATTTTCCACATGTTCCTGTCTTCTTAGTGATTCCCCCACCCCCCCACCCCCCCAGTGAAGGGCTCAGGAGAAGTTGCTAGAGCACCATCCCAGGCAGGAGGGACAGCAACAGTTCACTGCATTCTGGGATTTTCAAAGCCAATAGACATAGAGAGAATGGGAAGTAGTTGGGGTGGATGAGGTTGCAGTAGGAACAGTAACTTTTTTTTTTTTTTTTTTTTTTTTTTTTTTTTTTATAAACATATATTTTTTATATACATATATTTTTATCCCCAGGTCTGTGAATCACCAGGTTTACACACTTCACAGCACTCACCAAATCACATACCCTCCCCAATGTCCATAATCCCACCCCCTTCTCCCCAACCCCCTCCCCCCGGCAACCCTCAGTTTGTTTTGTGAGATTAAGAGTCACTTATGGTTTGTCTCCCTCCCAATCCCATCAGTACTTTTGAGAGTCTATACCAGGGACCAAATTTGGTCACAGTGAAGTGTGGGGTCAAAAAAGGCTTACAGAAGACTTGGAGAGGGGAGCGCCTAGGTGGCTCAGTGGGTTAAAGCCTCTGCCTTCGGCTCAGGTCATGATCTCAGGGTCCTGGGATCGAGCCCCACATTGGGCTCTCTGCTCAGCAGGGAGCCCCTGCTTTCCCCTCTCCCTCTGCCTGCCTCTCTGCCTACTCGTCATCTCTCTCTCTGTCAAATAAATAAATAAAATCTTAAAAAAAAAAAAAAAGGAAAAAGAAGAAGAAGAAGACTTGGAGAATCTTAATGTGTCCATTTCACTATCTTAAACCAAATCCTACCCTTAGAGACATACATGGGAATTCCCTTAGCATCAAGAGGAAACTTGAAGAGTTTAATATAAAAGAGAGGTCTTTCAGTATTTTATACCAGGTAATGGAGAAGGTAGCTTTAATAGGTCCCTAATATCCATCCTATATAGTGAGAACAAGTCCTCCTCACCACTTTGCCTCATCACAGATAAGATTAGTATGAGTTACATGCCATTCACTTCTGACAACAAGAATAAACTATGAAACGCTGCTATCTGAAATGCAAAATATAGTAATACATTTTGTATCCAGTCAAAAACACCTCAGAGCTAAAATTGAAACAGGCATAGAAAGATATGAGATTTTATATCCCACTATTATACTCTAGAATATTATGTTATTCATAAACATGTACATAACTTTTAAATTGTAATTACTTTCCAAAACGAAATAACTACAATTTCAGTGGAAACTCTGTGTTGTCCTGGTAATTTTGATTTGCTTGCCTCTTCCCACATTCCTCCTGACTTATGACCAAGATCATTAACAGTTTATGACTTGATTGTGAGAAACGAGCCTGTACCAGTTTGCCAGCCTTTACTTTCTAACAGCTCTAGAATACCCTCCATGTTATTGGTTAGTTCATTTTCCTGAAAAATCTCATCCTTACCATGTTATTCCCCAAAGTGGGAAAGTAGAATGGCTCCCGATGAGTTTTCTCAACCATGAACTTGTATGCTATCAAGTCTCCCCATAATCTAAGGTACCCATACTCTGTAAAATTTATTTTTGGGGGGGAGGGACTTCATACCTTTGTCTTCCATTCTTTGTCAGAGTGTTCCTTGCCCAATATTGTGCTCACTCCTGTGTCTATAAATCCCCTCCATCTCACATGCCTACTTACATTAACCTCACCTTCAAGGCTCTACCCAAATCATACATCATTTCAGCCTTCCCCACTTGCCATAGTTACTTCTCTCATCCCATCAGAGGCATTTGTCTCTAATCAACAATCATTTATTATTGTCATGCTAGTCACTGTCTTTTTAATTTTGGAAACTTAAGGAAATTCACTCTGTTGATCATTTATATTTTAAATAGAAAGATAGTTATTCCATAAATATTTGAATGAATGATATAGATGCCCTAAATATTTGAATGAATAATTTACAGGATAAATAACCTATCTATAAGTATCCTGTTCTGTAAATATCCTGCAGTTATACACCAGAATGTAATTTTTTTAAGATTTTATTTATTTTTTTTGACAGAGACACAGTGAGTGAGGGAACATGAGCAGGGGGAGTGGGAGAGGGAGAAGCAGACTTCCTGCCAAACAGGGAGCCCGATGTAGGGCTCGATCCTAGGATCCCGGGATCATGACCTGAGCTGAAGGCAGGTATTTAACGACTGAGCCACCCAGGCACCCCTAAGCCAGAATGTATTATTCATAAAGATAAACATATATTATTCCAAATATTGTTCATTGCTTATTTCATAGGTGAATATCACAGAATTTTAGAGCTGAATGTTCTTGGTGATCATTTTCTCTAACCTTACCATTTTACTTAAAAGGTACTGGGGCCAAAGTGACACAATTAATGAGAGGTAGAGGTTCAGTGAACCCTTTCAGCCTGCCTTCTGGACAATAAGAAGACCTTCCTTAATTCTTTTATGGTGCATATTTCCTCAAAAAGTGGCAGCACCATAAGACTCTAATAAATTTCTGCTCTAAGAAGCACTTGAGTTTCTTTCTTATTGTTTTTCAAAAGTTACTAAATTTTTCTAAGTTTAGTAAGTCTTGAAAGGGATTTAAAATTATAGCATAACAAGGTGTTTCATGGAGTTTTCATTATTTTCATTGTTCTTAAAAAACATTTTTATACTACTTTTTATACTACTTTTTTCATGTAATTACTGTGCTCTTTTCCAAACAGCAGAAACTAGTTTCTTAACTACAGCACCAAATGAAACACGACACTTTTATGAATGTTCAGTACATGTGCATCGTGTATGCATTACATGATAGGGCTGTGCACGGCTCAGGTGACCTCTCTGTGATCTTAGGTATGTTTTATCTACAAAATTTGATGCAAAGCTCAGTCAATAAAAGGAAATTTCTGGTTAGTCCAGTGTATTTTCTATATGAAGGATAGAGAGCCTCTGTTATATGGAGCCCTCTTCCCATTTCTTTCCCTCCCATGTCCTCACCCAGACCAGGCAGGAGGAAAAAGAGGCTTTCTTTCGTACAGACTGTACACCCATTCATCTGCCCAACAGGTCGCCACTTGTGCCAATAGGCAGGAAGAAACTGGTTCATTTTAATGCCACAGAATGTTTGATATTCTGTTCTATTTTATTCTACTTTCCAGGCTATATTTTCTGTGAGTCCTGATCAAGTGACACAAATGCGCTGCGATGGTGACATAAACTATCGACTGAGACTGGAAAAGTAGCCGAATACTATATTTTCTTTCCTTCTTTTTCTTCTTCTTCTTCTTCTTCTTCTTCTTCTTCTTCTTTTTTTTTTTTTTTTTTTTTATGGTGCTTCTATTGGGAACAGTCTGAGGGAAGTATATGCAACATGAGTTTTATCATGAAGCTTCACAGACACTTTCAAAGGACGGTTATTCTGCTCGCCACATTTTGTATGGTGAGCATTATTATATCTGCATACTACCTGTACAGTGGCTACAAACAGGAAAATGAACCCTCTGAGATGATGTCCGAAGTGGACTGCGGGGATTTCCAGCACCTACCATACAGGCTTATGGAGGTCAAGACAATGAAGCTTTCTGATGCCTCGAGGACAGACCCCACAGTCCTGGTGTTTGTGGAGAGTCAATACTCATCACTTGGTCAAGACATAATTATGATTCTAGAGTCCAGTAGATTTCAGTATCACATTGAAATTGCTCCTGGAAAGGGGGATCTCCCAGCACTTACAGAAAAAACTAAAGGCAAATATGTTCTCATTATTTATGAGAATATATTAAAGTATATAAATATGGACTCTTGGAACCGAAGCCTTTTAGATAAATACTGTGTGGAATATGGTGTGGGTATCATTGGATTCCACAAAACTAGTGAGAAGAGTCTACAGAGCTTTCAGCTGAAAGGTTTCCCTTTCTCCATATATGGAAACATTGCAGTAAAAGATTGTTGTATTAACCCTCATTCTCCATTGCTTCATGTGACCAAATCTTCCAAGCTGGAGAAAGGTTCTTTACCTGGAACAGACTGGACAGTTTTCCAGATTAATCACTCAGCCTACCAACCAGTAATATTTGCCAAAGTAAAGACCCCAGAGAACCTTTCTCCTCCCATCTCTAAAGGTGCTTTTTACGCCACTGTCATACATGACTTGGGGCTTCATGATGGAATTCAGAGAGTTTTTTTTGGCAACAACTTGAACTTTTGGTTGCATAAGCTCATCTTCATAGACGCTGTTTCCTTCTTGTCAGGGAAGAGGCTGACACTGTCCTTGGACAGGTACATTCTTGTGGATATTGATGATATTTTTGTGGGAAAGGAGGGAACAAGAATGAACATCAATGATGTTAAGGTAAGTCCCTTTTTAACTCAAAGTTTCAAAGTTTAGTTCGTCTTTCAGTAGGTTTACCAATGGTCCCAGTTTTTCTGGGCTAAGGGATTTCCTAGGACATGAGATATTCATTTTATCAAAAAATCTCAGGCAAACTGGGATGAGATGGCTTCCCATAACTATATTTGAAATATAGGGCTATATCTCTCTGAATCAAGAAAAATGAAGACTGTGCTAAAGACTTGAGTGTGGCAGGATCCTGAAATGCTTTTCTATGTATATATACAGCTACAGAGTAGAAATCATCTTGCTTAATTAACTTTCCAGAAACCATCTACCTTAGAAAACTATTACTAATCTAAGACTTCAGTTCATTTAAATATGAAATCAAAGTAAATTTGTTTTAATGAAAATAAATACTCCCACAAATTTTCAAGAATTAAAGATCTCATAAGTAGCAAGTTCAGATATTTTTGGAAGTCAAATGTGCAGCTCATTTTCTCTTATATTTTTTTGAAACTCTTAAAATCAGCACTGCTAAATATGGAAAGTTATGAATATACAAGCATACTTATTCACACACAAACATAAGGATTTAAATTAAGTTTCCAAAATTCATTGAACACTTCTGATACATATATGAAGCCCATCATGCTGTATTAAATGGTATTAGATTTCTCGCTGTATAAAACTGTTGCCCTTAAGTAAAAAACAATTATTTGCAGATAGTTGATTGCTGTGAATGAATTGTATTACATAAACAACTGATTGTTTAATATTAATGAAATTAGAAATTAAAATTATCTACATTTATCTTACTTTTCCATTCAGAATACTATAGGATTTTATCTTTCTTATATTACAGATTGATTTCTCATAAAAGTGAAAAGAGAGATTTTGATACATATTTTTTATTCTGTACAGCTTTAACCTTTTGGTAAAATACAAAGGACTAAATCAGATGGAAAAAATCTTGAAAATTGCATTCTTTTCTATAAAGACTAAGCATCTGGTAAATAATAGTAATGTTAATCACACTAGTCAATGAGCTAAGAATACCAGAAGGACCATTAAATGTTACCATACGAGAGTGTAAAAACTGGAAGAAAAAAAAAATTTTTTGACAGTATTTTAGACTCTTCTTTTTAACTCAATAAAAATTAATTAACATGAAGTTGTGCTTAAGTTTTCATTAAGTCTTATGAAATATACTTGAAAATTGTAGCTAAATTAAAATCAAGTTGGTAGCTTAAACATTATGTACTTGAAAATTACAAAAAGTATATATTTCTCTTCCAATTTTTTTCATTTCAAAATATTATGATAAAACATGTTTTTAAGGTTTGATTTCTGAACTATAATTCCTTAAAACTGAGAAAATATGTTGTGATGCCATTTAAAAATGTGCTAGATAAGCCTAAGTTTTATATGTAAACCCTACTATATCCTCTAAAATTATACAAAATATAAAATGTCTTCAGTGCTCTTAAGATTAAACCGTTTTTAAGGGGTATTAAAAAAAATGACGTTACAGTGGCTCAGTGGGTTAAGGCCTCCCTTTGGCTCAGGTCATGATCCCAAGGTTCTGGGATGGAGCCCTGCATCAGGCTCTCTGCTTAGCAGGGAGCCTGCTTCCTTTCCTCTCTGTCTCTGCCTGCCTCTCTGCCTACTTGGGATCTCTGTCTGTCAAATAAATTAATTAAATATTTTTAAAAAACACATTACAATTGAGTACATTTAATAGGAATTAAACATGTATAAAAAATTTAATGAATTGTTCATTTAGATGGGAATATATTTTCTAACCAATCCGAAGGCTTAAAAGAAAGTATATTTTGAATTATTTGGGCTTTTAAACTACTTCTACATTATATCTGTAATTGTGTCTCAAAACACTAATTTACTGTATGCAGTTACCCTGAGAGGGTAAACATTTTCTTTCCTTCTTCTTTCCCCCTCACCTTCTACTTTCTCCCTTCCTTCCCTCCTTCCTTCCATCCTTCATTTCTCTCTCTCTTTCTCTCCCTTCCTCCCCCCCTTCCTCCCTCTCTCTCTCTCTCTCTCTTTTCTTCCTTTTACCTAAGTACTGCCTTGGGAAACACTGTGCTATGTGCTGTGTACCTGAAACTATTAAGCCCCATTAAGCAGAACAGATTTTGAAGGCAAGGCTAGAGCAGTAAGATGATTTGGGAGGCTATAGCTGTGATACTTCAGACAAAAGGAATTTTCTTGAAACTAGGAAATGATAAAGAATGGAGGGACGTCTGGGTGGCTCAGTTGGTTAAGCAGCTGCCTTCGGCTCAGGTCATGATCCCATCGTCCTGGGATCGAGTCCCACATCGGGCTCCTTGCTCTGCAGGGAGCCTGCTTCTCCCTCTGACTCTGTCTGCCACTCTGTCTGCCTGTGCGCGCTCTCGCTCTCTCTCTCTGACAAATAAATAAATAAAATCTTAAAAAAAAAAAAAAAGAATGGAGAAGGAAGGACCAGTTTAAGAACTCTTTAGGAGGTAAAATCGAACAACTTATTGGGTCAGTGAAGGTGAAGGAGAAAACACTCAAGGATAAAATTAAGATGTTTGGCTACGTAAATAATGGTTGATTATTCCAAAAAAGGAGAAAAGAAAGAGGAGAGAGGGTCGCTTGGGTGACCCAGTTGGTTAAATGTACAACTCTTGGTGACATCTCAGTTTGAGCCCTATGTCAGGTGCCTGTGCTCAGTGTGGAGTCTGCTTGAGAATCTCTCTCCCTCTCCCTCTGCCCCCCCACTTGTGCTCTCTCTCAAATAAATAAGTAAATCTGCAAAAACAAAACAAAACAAACAAAAAACCAGAGAACAGGAAGATCATAGTGAAGGTAATTAGAGGCCATATTAAAAATGTTAAATTATTGAAGTGCATCTGAGACATACAGGTACAGATGTTTTATAGGTAGTTGGCTCTCAAGAAAAGTCTGGATGGCAAGCATAGGTTCTAAAGTTACTATTCAATGGAGGGAATGGCTCAAAGCATGAAAGTATGTGAGATCAGCCAGGGAAAGGGCTTATAGAAGATAAGGGGGAAAGACGGAGTATAGTATAGAATCTTGAAGAAAATCATCTTTCGGAAGACAATTGGAGAGAGTTGATCTCATTACTAAGAGTACTAAGAGTCAAAGAGAACCATGTCAGGGACTAAGAACCTGTGCCCTTATACAGTAGTGCCCCCTTATCTGTGGTTTTGTTTTCCATAGTTTCAGATACCAGCAGTCAGCCATGGTCAGGAAGCAGATGACCCTCCTGACAAATGGTCACGAGGTCAATAGTAGCCTAACACTCTGTCACAATGCCTCCATCATTCACCTCACTTCATCTCCTCATTAGGCATTTTGTCATCTCATGTCATCACAAGGGTGAGTACAGTACAATATGATGTTGGAGAGAGAGACCACATGCATATAACTTTTATTACAGTATCTCATTATAAGTATTCTATTTTATTAATGTTGTTAACCTTTTCCTGTGCCTAATTTATCAGTTAAATTTTACCACAGGGATGTATGTATATGAAAAAACATATGTAGGATTTGGTATGATCTGCAAGCTCAGGCATCCCCTGTTGGCTTTGAAACATTTCCCCTGTGAATAAGGGGGACTATTGTATATGCCTTGAGAATAAAGAATGTCAGGGAGGGTATGAACTGCAGTATAAAATCCAGCAGCAGGGGCCACTGAGGTAAGAACTACAAGTCTCCTTTCCTAAAAGATGAAGGTCACTGGAGCTGCTTGCAAATTCCAGGCGCATGGAGCCAGAGGCATGCCTCGAGGCAGAGGCACAGTTGCAATAAGTTCAGGAGTAAATGAGAGAGTTAAGACATGGAGAAGAAGAGTGTAGGATATTCAGTGGAGAAATTTTGATGTGAAGGATAGAAGAGAAATTAGCTGGAGGACGAACAGGAGTTAGGGTGACCAACCACCTTAGTTTCCCTGGACTGCAAGCATTCAGCGCTAAAACTCAAGAGTCCCAGGCAAACTGGAGCAATAAGTCTTCTAACTAACCAGGGTTAATTAACCTAGTTAGGAAACTTACCTTATCTTTTTTCCTTGGAAGGGGGATTAAAGAGCATGTGTGATCCAAGAAAATGTTGTGCATGTGATAATTAAAAGTACCTAATTAATAGAAATATTTTTTTAAGGATTTTATTTATTTACTTGACAGAGATCACGAGTAGGCAGAGAGGGAGGCACAGAGAGAGAGAGGAAAGCAGTCCCCCTGCTGAGCAGAGAGCCTGATGCGGGGCTCCATCCCAGGACCCTGAGATCATGACCTGAGCTGAAGGCAGAGTCTGAACACACTGAGCCACCCAGGTGCCCCTTAATAGAAATATTTTTAATCAAGTTCTTTTATTTATTACCCCTTATGAAGACTATTGTATTTTCCCTATTTAAAGTATTAGGAAAATTGAAAAGATTGTGAGATAGTTGAAGGCAACATATAATGTTTCTTGCAAAACTAGGATGGTGTGTAGCACATAAATTTTAATTATTATACTAATCACTGCAAACATGTTATTTTTTTTCTTTATGTGGAACAAAAAAAAAGTGTTTTCTTACTTAACTAGAAAATTAGAATTAGCAATGCAAATAGCTATTGAATAACACGAGCACTTTTTAAGGAGCGAAAGAAGTTGACATGGCACAAAACATGACCCTTCATGAGGAAGAAAAAAATATAGACCTAAGGTGTCCGTTTTAGTTGCAGAATTTATAAACTATCAGCCGTAGCCCTTAGAGAACCAAAGAACATATAGTTCAGACAATTAATATGTTTTCCAAAAGTGTCGATGCTCATTTCCGTCCTATTGAAGTCAGAAAAAGGGGTGTGGGTGTGTTTTATTGAACTGTGTGGACAAGACTTATCTCAAATTCACCGTGGACTAGTTTTGTGATTTTCAAGCTCCTAGTTTTCTAGGACCTGTCCTCAGACTTCCTGAGGCTAAGTGCACGGAGAGGGTTTTGGAGAGGAAAAGTGGTTTATGAATAGATGTTTCTGCCATGACAGTATTTTAAAGCTATCCATGAAAGCACAGCAGGACCAAATGAGGACTAACAATTCACATTCTCCCTTAGAAGAATGAATTCACTCTAGGCCTAAGATCCATTATAGCTGTAGCCTTAGACCACTCCCTCTAACATTTCCCCCCTAAGACACTCGGGAAGTGGAAGACGGAAGGGAGCCTTTCAAAGTTTCATGGAACTATGTGTGGTTATACTGTCAACAAATAAAAGAGCTACATATCACTCTCTTCCTCCCGTGTTTCTCCCTCCTCCTCCTCCTAAGATTGGCACACATTGTCTTCTTGCCAAACTTCCTAACATCCATGAGAAAATGAGGAACCAGTGCAGCCATACATTATTAGCACACCAGAGGTGCCCACCGTGTGGCTGGAGGTTAGCAACTCAGCGACGCCTTCCATCTCCACACCACCCCCAGTCTTTCCCACTAGTTTCTGTTCCTTAATTTGGCTGTTGTAGATTGTCCCCTCAAGATATCTACATTTGAAAAGTGGCCTTAGGAGAGGGCAGTTCTTAAATCTTGATACAATGTCATCAGTGACTTTATCATTATTTTCCTCACTAACTAAAGATCCCAGAGTACCTAGGGAAAAGAAAGAACTGAAAATAGAAGTAGGAAAAGCCATAAAGTTCTGAGAAATAAGTGGTATCAGGCTCAGAAGACAGACTTGGTTGATTTCTGTCTCACTAGGGGCCGACCCTTGGAGACTGTAATTGGAGTGTAAAGGTGATCTGCCTGACTTCACTCTCTCATCAGAATATCTACTACCCCAGCTAAAGTAAAGCCAGAGGCTTCATAAAACCATTGAAAAAGAACTTAACATGCCAAATGTCAGGGGGGGGGGCAAGGAAGGCAACGGCAATCAATTATTCTGTCATAAGTAAAAATAGAAAGGCAACAAAAATTTCTCCACATAGTTAACTCTTAATAGTGCCCCCAATGGATGTCAAAACCTACACAGCACCAGTTCTTTTCCCCCTACACACACACACACACACACACACACACTCCCTCTTTTCTCCCTCATAGTTCTCTAATTCCTTTTCATTTTCTCTGCTGTTTCTCGTCTTTATTTGCTGATATTTATTTTAATGCAGTTTGCTCTGGAAGCATGTATCTGCTTGAAACAAATACTTTAAATTTGCTAGGATCACTTTATGACTGGATATACTATTGCTTGTGTACTTGATTAAAAACAAATATTCTCCACTTAGCACAATTTTGTTAACTATGTTGTTCAAATTTTTTATGTTCTTACTGTTTTTATCTTTTTGTGGAGGCAGGGGGAAGAACGGGGTATACTAATTGATGTTTTCTAAAGAGGTGTGTTTAATTCTTTAACTCTGTTAGTGGGTTGTAAATATTTCCTTGGTTTTCCGTCAATTATCACCTTCTATATTTTAAAGCTATGTTATTTAAGGATATATATACATATATTCAAATTTATATTTACATATATATTTATATATTAATTGAAAATTTTATCATTACCTTATGCTAACATAGTTAACCAGCTTCTGGCGGGTTACTATTTAAAAATTGCACATTACCTCGTTTTTATATTTGTTCCATCTTCTCTGGTCTTGACATTATAAATTAGTTTAAAAAAACAACTTGTCAATTAATTTTCTTTTTATCTACTTTGCCAATATTTGTCTTTTAGTTAATAAGATCAATCTACAAACAGTTGATGTGATTCTCAGTGTGTATGGATTGACTTTAGCTATCTTATTTTGTGCCTTATATTTGTCCCACTTGTTCAGTTTCTTCTTTTTTGCTCTGTTTCTTTTTTGCCTTTGTTGTCAGTTTCCTTCTTTTTTCTACCTATTCCTGGTTTGAAATGTATAGATTTTATTTCTTTTCTTCTAGGAGTTTCTCCAGATATTTAAACATATGTGTTAAACGAGTGCTAATAACCAATGTCTTCACACCTCAGTCAAAAAGTATGCAGTTACTTTATCTCCTAGTCATGCCCACTCTCCTTTGGCTGATGAGCTGTTCTTGTTTTGGATGTTAACTCATTGTTGTTGTTGTTGTTGTTGTGGTTGCTGTTGTTGAATCCCAGATCTTAGACATTATTATTTTTACTACCATCCTAGCTTTATTATCCTGGCTTACTCCTTTTCAGCAGAGAAGCCAGACTGAGGCCACTAACATATAATTTAGATCCTGTCCTTCCTCAGAACACTCCAGTGACTTCCAATCTCGCGCTAAGCCTAAATTCTTGCAGTCTTGTACACCCTGCCTTTAACCACCTGAACTTCTCACTCTGCGGTAGCCTCTCTGCAGTTCCCAGCTCCTGCTTCAGGATTTTGTACTTGTGGTTCTTTCTGCCTAAAACGGTTTTCTCCAAAATTTGGGTGCATAACTCTCTTTCTCACGTCCTTCCGTTCCTTACTCAAATTGTACCTTCTGGGTGAAGACTCCTCTGGCCATTCTCTTTTAGTTTGCAATTGCTAAATCTCCCCATTTTTTCCTGCTCGTTTTTCTCCCTAGCACTTGGGATCCTCAGGGCTGTACTCAAATCAGTTCACACAGGCTCAGCGGGACAGTTGGGTTCATTTCTTCCCTCAGGACTAGCCAGCAGTTTGAAATTCGGCGTGGAGGTAGCATTTACACCGCAGAAACTGGCAAATGCACAGATGCAGGCTCCCCACCCCCCTTACAAAGAGCCAGTTGGTAAAGGCTTAACAGCATACTACTGGACATACCATACATATTTACTTATTTATGTTGCTTTGTAACTTTGGTTACTAAAATGTCAGCTCCATAAAGTCAAGATTTTCGCATCTATTCTGTTCACTGACAGATCCCCAGCACCTAGAAGTATGCCTGGCTCAATATGTATTTGTTGAATGAGTGAATCTCATTTGTCCTGAAGCACATCCTTTAGAAGTTCTTTTAATGAGAGTCTCTTCATGGTCAACTCTCCCAGGTTTTTTTTTTTTTTTTTAATGGAATGTAAATGCTTTTATTCAGCCTCATCTTTGAAAGACAGTTTTGTTGAGTTTACACTTAGTTAACAGTTCCCTCATCTGTAGCCCACCTTAGGAATATTAGGGATCCCTAGAAGTCACCTTCATGCTTGTAGGAGTGGAATATGTCAGAATCCACTGGTCTCTGGGGCGCATAGGTGGCTTAGTCAGCTAAGCGTCTGCCTTCAGCTCAGATCATGATCTCAGGGTCCTGGTATAGAGCCCCATATCGGGCTTCCTGCTCAACCTCCATGGGGAGTCTGCTGCTTCCTCTTCCTCTACCTGCCACTCTCCCTGCTTGTACTCTCTGTCAAATAAATAAATAAAATCTAAAAAAAAAAAAAAGAGAGAGAGAGAGAGAATCCACTGGTCTCTAATTATCTTAGAACTGTCAAAAAGTTAGGCAGTTTGTATGTCTATGTATGTCTATGAAATGATCCCCTTTCAGTTTGTACTTATGTGTGTCTATGAAATGTTCCTCTTTCAGTTTGATGTAATACATATTTCTAAATTTGATATAACGTGATTTATAATATACAGGAATATGCATCACTCTCAATATTCTTTTTTTTTAATTTTTTATTTTTTTATAAACATGTATTTTTATCCCCAGGGGTACAGGTCTGTGAATCGCCAGGTTTACACACTTCACAGCACTCACCAAAGCACATACCCTCCCCCAATGTCCATATCAAACTCAAATAGACGTAGTGTGTTAGCAATTATACAAATAGTTATTTTAAGGAAATAATTTTCTGGAAATAGTTTTTGGCAATAATTTATCATGGGGAAATAAGATAATAGTTTAGGCAAAGGGAAAAAATCTATTTCATATCCATTATCAACTTACACTTAATGCATTTTATTAAATTTATTAAATTGTGAGATAGAATGTATTTCTATTACTATTACTATTAAGGAGTTATTTGTTACACAATGACATTCTAAAACAATGAGTTCTAAATCATTTAAAAGAGACAAACGTGTGTGGAACACTATATGAATGTAGAAACAAAATATTTGGGGACTAGTTACATTGTTAAAGTCCTGATACAGTGAATTTCCTTTCCAAGCATGACAAAGAGCAGAGCCATTATAGATGGTTCTAGAGCTCAACCAGGTCATGGCAACCTCCACACGCTAGACTAGCAGCAGATTAGAAGACCAAAACTCTTGAGTTAAGACTTAGATTCTAGAGATAGTCAATTCAGTTTTGAAAATTATTAACATCTATTCTGTCAAAGTGCTGTGATAGGGATATCAAGGGGTACATTGATGAATAATGAGACACATTTTTTTAATAAAAAGTAAAAAAGGAGAAAATTTTGCAGTTTGCTGACTACTGGGTATGTCCTTTTGTGGATTGAGAGTTGAGTTCGTTTTTATTTTTTTAATATTCCATAATTCTAAGAAGTAATTCCAAATATAAAGGGATCTGCATTTGTATTTTTGTGATGATGACTTATAATGTTAAGCCTATAGAACATGTGGTTATTTTATAATGATATGTTTGGGGGTATTTAACTGCTCCTTAAACAGGTTAATACTTACTGAGTTCACATATTGTTTTAAGTGTTTCACATTTATTGTCACTTCACTCTCACAAAAATCCTATAAAACAATGACTATGAGTACCATCACTTTAAGAAACTGAGATTCATATACTAAGACTGACTTGCCTAAGATCTTACAACTAGGATGTGCCCATCACAGAATACAAAATGCAGGTCTACCTGGCTGCCAAAGCAAACTTTTCCACCTCATGCTGCTTCCCAGTTATAACCTAACACAGTATTGTGGTGTCCATATCAAGTCCTCCCTAGCAAATTCTACTTTATAGCAGATTGCATCCCAGATAGAGTCTATTATAGCTTAATGGGTCATATCTGAAGCTTTGCTGTGGATTTAATTATAAATGTGAAACAAAACACCCTTAGAGTGCCTTGGACTTTATAACTGCAATGATACGGACAAGCTAGATTTTACTTTAAGATTTGAGTTAACATAGGCATTTTGCCTACAATTCTGGTTAATCAGCTTACCAGTTTGTAGTGAATTAAACTGGCATACGACAGACACTTTTGGTACTAGATTAATTAAAGAATAGAAACTGCCCATGATTTAGATATTTTAACTTTTTTTCTTTCTGTATGTGCTCAGATTTTACTGTCCCTATAATGTTTTAATGTGCTTTATACAGGCATTTTTAACATTTTTTAAAGTGTATAAAAATGCAAAAAGTTCTGATATATTGTCTCTTAGTCTCTGGGAAGCATGAATTAATAGCTAAAGGACTTTTTATTCTTAACTTTTATAGGCCATTTATGCATAATGAAACTGTAGCCTGAGATACAAAATAGGTCTTAAAATCATAATGTGGATATAAAATAAATTATGAGATACACTTGACATAATTTATGGACTGCTTATAGACAAAGGAAATAGTTAACTTGTTTTATTAAGCCTCTAAGTGGACTAAAATTTTAAAAGTATTAAAATTGACTCATTTGGTGCATACTAGAGTTTTACCTTAAAAGAGTAAGTGGTTTTTCATTTTCATATTAATAATTCAATGATTATAGTTAGTAGTTATAATTATTAATTGCACCAATTACTAAAATAGCTATATATTTATTTTCTGTTGCTGCTGTAACAAAGTACCACCAACTTAGCGGCATAAAACAACCCAAATTTATTATTTTACTGTTCTGGAGGCCAGAGGCCTAACTTGTCACTTTCACTGGGCTAAGTATAAAGTGTTGGTGGGGTGGTGCCCCTTTTGGAAGCTCTAGGAAAGAACCCATTGTCTCATCTTGTCCATCTTCTACTGTCCACCCACATTCCTTGGCTAATGTTCCCTCTCTTCATCTTTTTTTTTTTTTTTTTTTTTTTTTTTTTTTTGTTATGTTCTTTTTTTTTTTTTTTTTTTTTTTTATTTTTTATAAACATATATTTTTTATATACATATATTTTTATCCCCAGGTCTGTGAATCACCAGGTTTACACACTTCACAGCACTCACCAAATCACATACCCTCCCCAATGTCCATAATCCCACCCCCTTCTCCCCAACCCCCTCCCCCCGGCAACCCTCAGTTTGTTTTGTGAGATTAAGAGTCACTTATGGTTTGTCTCCCTCCCAATCCCATCTTGTTTCATTTATTCTTCTACCCACTTAAGCCTCCATGTTGCATCACCACTTCCTCATATCAGGGAGATCATATGATAGTTGTCTTTCTCTGCTTGACTTATTTCGCTAAGCATGATACGCTCTAGTTCCATCCATGTTGTTGCAAATGGCAAGATTTCATTTCTTTTGATGGCTGCATAGTATTCCATTGTGTATATATACCACATCTTCTTGATCCATTCATCTGTTGATGGACATCTAGGTTCTTTCCATAGTTTGGCTATTGTGGACATTGCTGCTATAAACATTCGGGTGCATGTGTCCCTTTGGATCACTACATTTGTATCTTTAGGGTAAATACCCAATAGTGCAATTGCTGGGTCATAGGGCAGTTCTATTTTCAACATTTTGAGGAACCTCCATGCTGTTTTCCAGAGTGGCTGCACCAGCTTGCATTCCCACCAACAGTGTAGGAGGGTTCCCCTTTCTCCGCATCCTCGCCAGCATCTGTCATTTCCTGACTTGTTGATTTTAGCCATTCTGACTGGTGTGAGGTGATATCTCATTGTGGTTTTGATTTGTATTTCCCTGATGCCAAGTGATATGGAGCACTTTTTCATGTGTCTGTTGGCCATCTGGATGTCTTCTTTGCAGAAATGTCTGTTCATGTCTTCTGCCCATTTCTTGATTGGATTATTTGTTCTTTGGGTGTTGAGTTTGCTAAGTTCTTTATAGATTCTGGACACTAGTCCTTTATCTGATATGTCGTTTGCAAATATCTTCTCCCATTCTGTCAGTTGTCTTTTGATTTTGTTAACTGTTTCCTTTGCTGTGCAAAAGCTTTTGATCTTGATGAAATCCCAGTAGTTCATTTTTTCCCTTGCTTCCCTTGCCTTTTGCGTTGTTCCTAGGAAGATGTTGCTGCGGCAGAGGTCGAAGAGGTTGCTGCCCGTGTTCTCCTCAAGGATTTTGATGGATTCCTTTCGTACATTGAGGTCCTTCATCCATTTTGAGTCTATTTTCGTGTGTGGTGTAAGGAAATGGTCCAATTTCATTTTTCTGCATGTGGCTGTCCAATTTTCCCAGCACCATTTATTGAAAAGGCTGTCTTTTTTCCATTGGACATTCTTTCCTGCTTTGTCGAAGATTAGTTGACCATAGAGTTGAGGGTCTATTTCTGGGCTCTCTATTCTGTTCCATTGATCTATGTGTCTGTTTTTGTGCCAGTACCATGCTGTCTTGATGATGACAGCTTTGTAATAGAGCTTGAAGTCCGGAATTGTGATGCCACCAACGTTGGCTTTCTTTTTCAATATCCCTTTGGCTATTCGAGGTCTTTTCTGGTTCCATATAAATTTTAGAATTATTTGTTCCATTTCTTTGAAAAAGATGGATGGTACTTTGATAGGAATTGCATTAAATGTGTAGATTGCTTTAGGTAGCATAGACATTTTCACAATATTTATTCTTCCAATCCAGGAGCATGGAACATTTTTCCATTTCTTTGTGTCTTCCTCAATTTCTTTCATGAGTACTTTATAGTTTTCTGAGTATAGATTCTGTGTCTCTTTGGTTAGGTTTATTCCTAGGTATCTTATGGTTTTGGATGCAATTGTAAATGGGATTGACTCCTTAATATCTCTTTCTTCTGTCTTGCTGTTGGTGTAGAGAAATGCAACTGATTTCTGTGCATTGATTTTATATCCTGACACTTTACTGAATTCCTGTATAAGTTCTAGCAGTTTTGGAGTGGAGTCTTTTGGGTTTTCCACATATAGTATCATATCATCTGCGAAGAGTGATAATTTGACTTCTTCTTTGCCGATTTGGATGCCTTTAATTTCCTTTTGTTGTCTGATTGCTGAGGCTAGGACCTCTAGTACGATGTTGAATAGCAGTGGTGATAATGGACATCCCTGCCGTGTTCCTGACCTTAGCGGAAAAGCTTTCAGTTTTTCTCCATTGAGAATGATATTTGCGGTGGGTTTTTCATAGATGGCTTTGATGATATTGAGGTATGTGCCCTCTATCCCTACACTTTGAAGAGTTTTGATCAGGAAGGGATGTTGTACTTTGTCAAATGCTTTTTCAGCATCTATTGAGAGTATCATATGGTTCTTGTTCTTACTTTTATTGATGTGTTGTATCACATTGACTGATTTGCGGATGTTGAACCAACCTTGCAGCCCTGGAATAAATCCCACTTGGTCGTGGTGAATAATCTTTTTAATGTACTGTTGAATCCGATTGGCTAGTATTTTGTTGAGTATTTTCGCATCTGTGTTCATCAAGGATATCGGTCTATAGCTCTCTTTTTTGGTGGGATCCTTGTCTGGTTTTGGGATCAAGGTGATGCTGGCCTCATAAAATGAGTTTGGAAGTTTTCCTTCCATTTCTATTTTTTGGAACAGTTTCAGGAGAATAGGAATTAGTTCTTCTTTAAATGTTTGGTAGAATTCCCCCGGGAAGCCGTCTGGCCCTGGGCTTTTGTTTGTTTGGAGATTTTTAATGACTGTTTCAATCTCCTTACTGGTTATGGGTCTGTTCAGGCTTTCTATTTCTTCATGGTTCAGTTGTGGTAGTTTATATGTTTCTAGGAATGCATCCATTTCTTCCAGATTGTCAAATTTATTGCCGTAGAGTTGCTCATAGTATGTTCTTATAATAGTTTGTATTTCCTTGGTGTTAGTTGTGATCTCTCCTCTTTCATTCATGATTTTATTTATTTGGGTCCTTTCTCTTTTCTTTTTGATAAGTCGGGCCAGGGGTTTATCAATTTTATTAATTCTTTCAAAGAACCAGCTCCTAGTTTCGTTGATTTGTTCTATTGTTTTTTTGGTTTCTATTTCATTGATTTCTGCTCTGATCTTTATGATTTCTCTTCTCCTGCTGGGCTTAGGGTTTCTTTCTTGTTCCTTCTCCAGCTCCTTTAGGTGTAGGGTTAGGTTGTGTACCTGAGACCTTTCTTGTTTCTTGAGAAAGGCTTGTACCGCTATATATTTTCCTCTCAGGACTGCCTTTGTTGTGTCCCACAGATTTTGAACCGTTGTATTTTCATTATCATTTGTTTCCATGATTTTTTTCAATTCTTCTTTAATTTCCCGGTTGACCCATTCATTCTTTAGAAGGATACTCTTTAGTCTCCATGTATTTGGGTTCTTTCCAAACTTCCTTTTGTGGTTGAGTTCTAGCTTTAGAGCATTGTGGTCTGAAAATATGCAGGGAATGATCCCAATCTTTTGATACCGGTTGAGTCCTGATTTAGGACCGAGGATGTGATCTATTCTGGAGAATGTACCATGTGCACTAGAGAAGAATGTGTATTCTGTTGCTTTGGGATGAAATATTCTGAATATATCTGTGATGTCCATCTGGTCCAGTGTGTCATTTAAGGCCTTTATTTCCTTGCTGATCTTTTGCTTGGATGACCTGTCCATTTCAGTGAGGGGAATATTAAAGTCCCCTACTATTATTGTATTGTTGTTTATGTGTTTCTTTGATTTTGTTATTAATTGGTTTATATAGTTGGCTGCTCCCACGTTGGGGGCATAGATATTTAAAATTGTTAAATCTTCTTGTTGGACAGACCCTTTGAGTATGATATAGTGTCCTTCCTCATCTCTTATTACAGTCTTTGGCTTAAAATCTAATTGATCTGATATAAGGATTGCCACTCCTGCTTTCTTCTGATGTCCATTAGCATGGTAAATTCTTTTCCACCCCCTCACTTTAAATCTGGAGGTGTCTTCGGGCTTAAAATGTGTTTCTTGGAGGCAACATATAGATGGGTTTTGTTTTTTTATCCATTCTGATACCCTGTGTCTTTTGACAGGGGCATTTAGCCCATTCACATTCAGGGTAACTATTGAGAGATATGAATTTAGTGCCATTGTATTGCCTGTAAGGTGACTGTTACTGTATATGGTCTCTGTTCCTTTCTGATCTACCACTTGTAGGCTCTCTCTTCATCTTTAAAGTAAGCAGTGCTGTACATCTCTCTGCCTTTCTTTCATAGTCCTGTCCCCCTCTGGCTAAAACTTGGAAGGTTTTCCACTTCTAAGGACTTCTGTGATTAGATTGGCCCACCTGCATAATCCTCAACTCAAGATCCTTAACTTAATCACATCTGCAAAATCCTACTTGCCATAAGTAACATATTCACAGGTTCCAGGAATTAGGACTTGAACATCTTGGGGGCAGGGTGGGGGGCAGGGGTAGAATAGGCTTTTTTTCTGCCTACCACAGGCTATGCTCTTTATGTAATCTTGCCAGTAATTTTTTTAAAGATTTTATTTATTTGAGAAAGAGAGAGAGAAAAAAAAAAAAAAAACAAGCTTGAGGAGGGGCAGAGGGAGAGGGAAAAGCAGACTCTCTGCTGAGCAGGAGGCTGGACAGTGGGATCAATCCCAGGACCCAGAGATCATGAGTAGAACCAAAGTCAGACATTTAACTGACTGTGCCACCCCGGCGCCTCTACTCATGCCAGTCATTCCCCCAAGAATTTTACTACTGTTCTCACTGGAAAATGAAACTTTCATTTTATATATATATATATAAATATAACATATATATATATATATATATATATATATATATATATGTTACTCTCTGAACCAGTAGTAATTAACTGAGGACAACCAGATTATCATGCTCTGAAACTCATTCTATCCCTTACACCCTTAAAGTTAACATGAGCACCTTCACCTCAGTAGTTTAAGAAAGTTAGCTCTCCAAAGATTACTCAGTAGGATAAGATCTGTGACTTCCATCAACTGACTACTTCACTAGTTTCTAATATCATTTTTCTAGAAGTGCATCCATTATTAGGTGAATTAAAAACCAAATGTAAAAGCTGGTTCATTACAACTACCACACAGTTACTCAAGCACACAATTATGTAAGGCTTTTATTATGCTTTTTTTTTTTTCCTCTTTCCATTTTACCTTATCTTGTGTTTCTGTATCCACCTCAGATTCAGTACCCTTGTTTTATTTTACCAGTCTTTCCCTCTTCGGAATCCCCTACCCTAATTACCCTAATCCAAAAACAGCAGAGTTCTATTCCATCTGTGTATCTGTTCTCACTCTTGCTACCCCTCCTTTGATTCTCTGGTGTTTGGATTTGTACAGCATTGCTTCTTGTTTCCCCATTTAGATTTACAGACTTATTTTTACGTAACTCACTGTTTCTTTTTTTTTTTTTTTCCTCTGAACTATATATACTGAGTAGGATCAGCTTTCCGAGAAAAGAAAAAGAGAAAAAGAAGAAACATTGTGTGTAGAAATTAAACCAGCTGGTTGAGGCACTGAACAATCATCTATCAAAAAAAGGGGGGTGGGGGGGGTGGTTCTTCACTATCTTTACCTTGAATGAAATAATCTACTACACCAAAACAACGGATAACACAGACATTCCTTAGGAACCCTAAGAGACAAGGTATTTGAGTTCATCTCTTAGAAAGACAACTTCCTTGATACTGAGTAATTGAATTGAGTGGTTTTGACAATAAGCTTTTCAAGCCTTAGAGTTGCTGTCATCAAAATAGTTCGTTGCTGTGTCCTGGCAGACTTGGATTTCTGACATACTGAAATTTTGTGTAACATTTTAACAATTATCTGACAATATTTTCAAAAGCAAGAAGGTATTATAATAAAAATTTTAACTCTAATGTATTTGCTTTGACAAAAATAGCTTAGCTTAACATTCAATAGATTTTTTGCATAATTTGCTAATCTGCTACAGAAATGTCATAAGCATTTTAAGGGAATAAAGGGAAAAACATTTTCCCAATCTTTCTTTATTATTTCTTATCTGATACAGGGGCATTGTCATTGATCTGATGGAGGGACCGATGACAATGAAAAAGGAAATCCATATTTTTCATTCTTATTGGAACTTTCTTGCTAGTACCAGATCTCCAAAATCATTGTCAGTTATAACTTCGTAAGAACTAATTAGCATTCAGTAGTCGTTCTCAGAGAAGACCCAGTTGTTCATTGTACTCAAAAAAGTCCTGTTTCCATAAATGGGATCAGTCTCTAATGGATGCCAGTGACAGGAGGCTGTTCATCATCCCTTTGGGATAATTCAGAACCTAAGCAGAGGCCCAGTGTTCAATGCTCTGCACTTAGAAATTGACATAATGTCAATGCAACATCCCGAAGAACAAGGAGAGCTTGGGAAGATAATTAACTGCGCGTCTTTATTTTCAAGCCAGCAACAGTTTTCAGACTGGCTCTCTATCTTAACTGAATGTCTCTAAGGAGCAGAATCATTATTAAATTCAAGCGACCGCTTCAAGTTACTAACGTATCGTCATCTGTGACATCTCAGCTCCATATTCAACAATTTATATTTTTATTGTTGATTGAGCCTGACACAGATGTATTTAAAGTCATCAGTGATGAATCAACTTGTAATTTGTAAATGAATAAAAATCAGGGTGATAGAGTATTTTTTTAGAGTAACAATCCAAGAATTTGCCACTAGTTTCATCTTAAACGGTCTTCAACTTAGAGATACTTAGATGTATTTAATCTTTTATCAAGATGAAACTATCTTTATGAGTTTCCAAATCACAGAAGAGGCAAAATAATCATTTTAAAATGCTTGTTTAAAAATGTTAATTTCCCAGTCCTACACTAGCAGATTTTGACTTAGTAGATCTAGGGAGGAGGGCCCAGGAATGTTTTTATGTTTAATATGCTCATGGAGGTGATTCTAATGCAGTTGATAAACATTCACATTTGGGGACTTAATGATTTAAATAAAGTGTATTCAATATTACTGCAAAATACAAAGACATGGGTCCTATGATCTTTCTCTGTAGAGAAAATGATTTTATATTAAAGTATATATTTCCACGTATGTAAGCAAATATACGATGGGAAGCGATCATAATAGAATTAGAATAGTTTTTGTGACTGATTTTAAGACTGGAAGACTGATTTATGACTGGAAGAATTCTTATTTTCACTTGTTTTTTAGCCTAACCATGTAGCAAGACTGTGTGACAATATTTTAGCAAATGTGTACACATGTAAAAACATCTTGTGGACATAGAGTAGATTTTACATGAAGGCAAAAGAAGCAGAAAAGCAGAGGATTTGAGGAAATGATTCCAACAAATGGATGGCTTAGTTCGAGCTAATTAAGAAGACAATGGGCAATTTTGCATGGTGCATGGCTTCTTTGATCTTTCAGGAACCTGAATATGAGGTCAGTCAGAAGAAAGACTCCTAAGGCAAACCTCCCTGAGCAGGAGGTTTAAGAACTACCATAGAGAAGTGGTATTTGGGGGGAGGGGAAGAGTAGGGAGGAAAGAAGGACCAGAGAGAGAGGGGGGTGGGGAGGGAGGGAGGGAGGGATGATGGGAGGCAAGTAAGGGATGTGTTCAAAGTGTAACTGAGTGTGCTTATAATGTGATATCCAAGAAATCACAGAGGTTTCTCTGGAGTTGTAGGTGGGATAGAGTTTTCCCATCAGATGAGGAACATTTTGAGGGGGAATATTTTTTGAATGAAGGAAACAAATTTTATGTTAGAAAGCTCTAAACATTTGTCTTTAAGAAACCCCAATTAATGTGAGCTAGGTTGGTTGGTTTGTATTGTCCTAAATGAAAATAAATGTTCATGGTTTTCAAATATGTAAAATAATATATACACTTTGTTTTTCATATGCACTTTAATAATGTAGACAATTACAAAGAACAAAGAGAAGGAAAAAAATTCCCTTAAGTCCCACTACACAGTGGGTTTACTCGTTCTTTAACGTTTGAAAATCTGATGAATAAGAATTTCTATCTCATCAATTTTTACATCTATGTAATTGTGGCAGCAGGTTAAGATGATCACATATGTTTATGGCCCATTTCTACTTTTCTTTCGAGAATCGCCCTTTGCCCACTGGGATATTAATTGTCATTATTGGTCTATACAATACCGTGTTTTTACAAAGAAAAAGACATACGCCAGTTGAAGGTGATGCTCTCTGCACTTTATTACCCCCATTTTAACACGTCAGAAATTATTTTCATTCATTCATGTAGCTAAAGTGAGGATTTAGTTTCCTTACACTTTTAGTCTCTCTAGTCAGTTAACATTTTCTCTTCTTTTTCACTTTCCATAGATAGAACAGTATATTTCTGAGTTGATATATAGCCTTTATGTGTTGATATTCCCAGAAAGCCTCATGAACATTATCAGAATTAAATTAAAAGAATCTTGGGGCTGGATCAGTTGGGAGTACAAGACAGTCCTAATCTCAGGATCATGAGTTTGGGCCCCATATTGGGCACAGAGTTTACCTTAAAAAAATAAAAATAAATAAAAATTTAAAGAATAAATTTTAAAAACCTCATTAATACCATAGAGGGAGAATGCTTATGCAGCCTTTTTCAGAAGATACCAAGCCACAGTACCCCACACACTATTCCTGTAAGGACCAACTTACACGTAACCACTCAGAGCCTCACTCGCCCATGTAAAGACGGAAGTGAAAATAATGCACCTCCTTGGTCAGAGAGCCATTGTGAGAATGCAGGGAACCTATGAATGTGGAAGCACTTTACAAGTTATAAATTATTGTTCCTGGGTTTAGTTTCTTTTGCTGAGATGAAAGAGTTGGGTTTAATCATTTCTAAGGTTTCTTTCAGTTCAGACTATGAATGTCTTTCAAACATTACTAAGGAAAGCCCAGCACCGACTGATCTGAACAGAGTGAGTGTATGATGAAATAGTGTGAGCAGAACACCCTTTTCTAAGAATCCTTAGAAATTCTTAGAATCATCAGCCCACCTGCTGTGCTTTGCCTGACAGCTCTAATGAAAGGCACGTTGTGAGAAGTTGTGGTTGAGCTCTCTGACTTTAGTATTTCAGGTGAAGGATATTCCAAGACACACTGGTTTCCCTGAATAACCTCTGATCCATCTATAGCAAATCTTATTAAAATAGTTAAAAGATAATTATCTAATTATTCTCCACCATCTGCTACTGTAATACATCTCATAAGCTTACTTTTAATTTGAAATGAATTTTCCAACCCCTGGCTCTTACAGAACCTTTGACCATTCTTTCTAACCTCAACCATCTGTAGACCTCAGTCATCCTCCTCCCTGTGTTCACATTTATATAGGTTGGAAAGCTGTCCGTCATTTCATCATCTGATTATTTACTTTTCCTTGCCAGTTGCATAGCTGAATATAAAATATTTGCTGAAAATAATGTGGGAGCTAAAGTCAGACCAATCAACCTGAGTCCAAATCTCAACTGTGCCCTCTCTAGTGAGTAACTCTGTGCAATCTTCTAAACCTCTCTGAAACCATCAGTTTCCATCTTTGTAAAATGAGAACAATACCAACTTCATAGCATGTATGTCTCCTGTAAGAATTACTGTATCTGCCAAATACCTAATTCCAGGATGCTCTCAGTAAGTTTGTGGGCAAATTTGGAAAGAATTTGGGAGAGAATATTTGAGCGGCACTTCGGAAAGAATTCTAACATGAGTAAAATTAGTTCTTCTAAATAACGTAGAGGTATAAGATCAGCTAGAAAAATATGAGACCATTTTTTTTGCTCACCCACTCGGAAAATAGTAATAGGTGTCTGCTATGTTCCAGGCATTCTGGCAGGATCTGGTGATATAGTGGTGGCCCAGACAGACAAGTTCACCACTGGCATACCTCTCACCTCTCTGATGAGAAGAAACAGACAATAAACATAAAAACGAATGAACAACAACAACAACAAAATCTTGGGTATAGAGATAAGAGAGATATGAACAAAATGAAATGCATTCAGTGAGCTCACGAGAGTGGTGGAAGGTGCTGGCACAGGGGAGTTCTGACTTGGAGATACTGGATAGGGAAATCCTCTCTGATATGACATTTGAGTTGAGACTTGAAAGAAGAGACCAGCCTGCCATGAATAAAAAGATCTGGGGTGAGAGAGATTCCACACAAGGTACCCTACAGTACAGCTTAGTGTGGTTAAGTGAGAGAAAAGGGAGGCCAGCGGGAGAGGAGCTTAGTGGATATGAAGGAGCCCAAGGTGAGATTAGTTCAGAAAGTTAGCCAGGTAGGCCATGGAGAGAAGTTTGGAATTTATCTAATTTCAGAACTAGCCACTGAAGATCTTTGCCAAGGTAGTGATGAGATCTGATTCAGGTTAAAAAAAAAACCTACTGTCTGTCATATGGAGAAGGGACTGTAGAAAAAATGGAAGATGAGAACCCAGCTAGATGGTCATCATAGGTCAAGTAAGTAATGATGGTGATAAGAAAGATGGTGAAAAGATAGCATGTTTGAGATATATTATGGACATATAGCTGAAAGAACTTGCTAACGCATGGTATGTGAGCAACTTCAATAAAGAGTAGAACCAAGGATAACTCTTAACATTTGGTTTGTCAGTGGCATATGTGACAGCATATACTCTGGACATAGATATCCCATCTTCATCACTTACTGGCCTTGGCCAAGTTACTTAGCCTCTCTGCCTGAGTTTCCTTTTATGTAAAATTAGAACTGTCATAGCGGCTACCTCATGGGTGTGTCCCAAGGATTCAATGATTAAACACATGTAAAGTACTTAGGACAGTGCCTGTCTCATAGTGTTACTTATTATTAAGGGGGGAAAAAAATCAGGAGTTCTCTTTTAGACACATTAAGTGTATGATGCCTTTTCGGTGTCGAAGTGGAAATGGGCAGGCAGTTGGGTATGCAAGTCTAGAGTTCAGGGAGAAGTCACATGGAAAGATATAAATTGAAAAGTCATTAACATATTGATAGTAATAAAGCCCTAGCACTGGATGAAATCACCTAGGAAGAGATGGGAGAGAAAGAATAAAAGATGACCAGCCCCGGGGCCCTTCATCATTAAGGTCATGGCTGAGATATATTTAGATGTCACAGAAATGGCTGAGATGCTGAATGAATTCTTTATCTCATTATTTTTAGGGAATGTCCTCTTCCTAAATTAATTCCTGAAAGTCTCATTTGAAGTTCTGTATCACAAAATGCTCTCCATTCATTTCATGTATATGTTTTTCCATCAGATTATAGACCCCTCCTAATAAGAGTATGTGGCACTTTTAAATGTCCTTCACTGTCCCCACTCCCTCAATAAATATATGTTGGATTAATTACTTAAAGATGTTATGATGAATAATATGAATCCAGGATAATAAATGAATTTATCTTCCTAGAAACTGTCTTTATCACACAAGGAATAGATGTAAAGTGAAAAGATAACAAGGCTTCAGACTTGAGCAAACATGGGTTCAACACTCAGGCCCACACACGTTGTGAACACTGAAGTTGCTTAACCCATTTGAACCTTCAGTCTTCTCATCTTTAAAATACGGATGATGATAATATCTACCTCATGAAGTCTGAAAAAGTCTGAGGTCATGCCCTAGCAGTCATTGGATATTTACATGTTGGTTCCCTTTTATCTCCTACAAGTTACACTGCATTTTAAGGAAGATTTTTACACTTTTGCACCCATTATTCTCAGTACACAATTATGTGCATGTAAAATTCAGTTTATTTTTAAATAATATGTAAATGCAAATATTAGATTGTGTTATCTGTAAATATTAAAGTAGAGTTATAAAAATGTGATGTTTAGTTTTTTACAAATTTACTTATATCTAAATTAAAATGTATGTATGACAAGGTCTTCCACGTGTAACAGGAGGGATTTGCTACATGTGAAATAATTTGTTGCTCTTATATAGACTTAGCAAAATCCAGAGGCAAGGGCTGTTATGGTCTCATTATTTCCTGCCCCCCAGAGGATGAACTGTGTTAATTAAGTACACTTAAAGCAAGAAAATTCCTCTTTACTGTATCCCCATTAAGCTACCATTTCTTTACTTACTGATGCTTGTTACAGTTTATTAACAGTGAATTATCCTCACAGTAAATTAACCCTTCTTTCTCCACCCAATTTGCTAGATGTAATAGTTGCATAAAGGCACAAACCAGTTTATTGGGCTTGTAAGAATATAGACAGGAAACCATTTCCTGCAGTGTTCAGTGTTCAGCCTCAGAAGAATTTAACAGCTTTTGTGAATCTAGTATCAGTACTCATTTTCAAGCCAGAAGCAAACATATAAATCATGTGCAGCACAGTGTACCTGTCTTCAGAAAGCTGTTTACAGCCATGTATATTTATTCTTTATCCATGGTTTCAAGCAATATGCCCTCTATTTTCTTTTTTTCCACATACATACACAAATTCCTATCCCAAAGCTTCTCTGGTCCATTATAAAGCAAAGCCTTTGGGAATGATTATCGTCCCCCAACCCCTGCCCCACCCCCCACACACACATCCTTTTTCAGTTGCTTTAGATAATACACTGGATCTTTTGCTTTCCATGCATGTTTACAATTTTCCTTTTTGCCATGTGTTAAGAACTATGAGCAGTCTGAGATTTCACCCCCATTTGCACATTTACAGGTCAGCCTGCCACGGTTTCATGGATGCTGACGAAAGGTAGTTTATTATTCACAGCAATAGCAGTAGCCAGAGTATCCACATTGAAGCTGGTTCTCCACGTGCCAGTTCCTGAAGGGTGATGGGAAGAGCTCCAGATGATTGATATCTGCACATGCAGTGGGTTGCATAACAAAGAGGATCCCTCATCTAAGGAAATGAATCTTTGATAATGAGTCCAAAGCTAGCATGACCTTTGCCTCCAAGGCAACAGTCCTTTTTATACTGAAAAGTAAGCAAACTTGCCCTTTGCTCTGAAGAAGACTATCTCTGTCTTACAAGGTTGTTTGCTCTACAAACATCCTTGAAAAGACTGTACAAAGTGAATACAGTCAGTGCTTCCTCTCACAAGACATGCAGGAATTTAGGAGTACTATGGAGAATTGTACCATAGATTTTCTTCATGGAATTGTGTTAGAGCTTATTAATGCTTTCAATATAAGTTTTGTTCTTTAAGATTTTATTTATTAATTTGATAGAGAGAGAGAGAGAGAGATCACAAGTATGCAGAAAGGCAGGTAGAGAGAGAGAGGAAAGCAGGTTCCCCACTGAGCAGAGAGCCCTATGTGGGCCTGGATCCCAGGACCCTGAGATCATGACCTGAGCTGAAGGCAGAGGCTTAACCCACTGAGCCCTCAACAGAAGCTTTGAAAGGTAATATGGATTTAGTGCTATGAGCATGTAATCCCCAAATCACACAGTGCTCTTGCAAAGGAAACCTCATATTCCTTTTTAAAAACTAAATTAAAATTCAGTTCTTTGGGGTACCTGGGTGGCTCAGTCAGTTGTGCATCCGCCTTCAGCTTGGGTCATGACCTCAGGATCCTGGGATTGAGCCCCACATTGGGCACCCCACTCAGAAGCGAGTCTGCTTCTCCCTCAGCCTCTGGGATCCCTTTTGCTCTCTCTCAAATAAATAAACAGTCTTTTAAAATATATATATTATTTATTTAATTAATTAAAATTCAGTTTTTAATTTCTGATCAATTTATTTAACCTCTTTGTGCCTCAGTTTCCTCATCTGTAAAACAAATTAAATAGCCTAATTCAAGTGAGTAGTTGAATAAATTGAGATAATATGACAAGTTGTTGGGGCGCCTGGGTGGCTCAGTTGGTTAAGTGACCAGCTCTTGGCTTCCGCTCAGCTTGTGATCTCTTGGGTCTTGATCCCCATAGGTTGTGAGATCAAGCCCTGGTAGGGTTCTGTACTCAGCAGGGAATCTGCTTGAAGATTCTCTCCCTCTGCCCCTCCCCCCACTTTCACCCATACAGCACATGCTCGAGTGTGCCCTCTCTCCCTCTCTTTCTCTCTCAGATAAATCAATCAGTCTTTGGGGCTGCTGGGTGGCTCAGTCCATTGAGTATCTTGACTCTTAATTTTGGCTCAGTTTATGATCTCAGGGTCATGAGACTGAGCCCAGCCTCAGGCTCTGCACTTAGCAAAGGGTCTGCTTGGGTTTCCCTCCCTCTGCCCCTCCCCTGGCTCTTGCTCTCTCTCCCTCTCTCCCTCTCTCTCTCAAATAAACAAATGTATCTTTCAATAAATAAATCTTTAAAAAAACTACAGCGAGTTGTTCAATGGGTGAAATGAGCTTGTCCATCCTTAGCACAGACCCTAGTAAACATTAAATGCCCATTGCTCAATAAATGTTAGCTTTAATTAGAATTAGCTATAAGTACACTTTGATGAGAGATACTTAAAACACCCACTTTACTAAACCAACATTGGACCCGATTTAAAATGTACCTGGGGAGTGCCCATTTGCTTTTCGTTGTTATGGAAGCATTCATGAGGAAAAGGTAAAGATAAAGGAAGTAACATTTTGAAAGACTTATTGTGTGTTTTAAGTTGATTATTTATCTAGTGCTTTTATGTATTATTTGCAGTCAGTTCTTCTCAGCAGTCACATAAAGAAGGTGTCATTTTACAGATGAGTAGACTAAGATGCGGATGTTACCCAAGGTTGTACAGCATGTAAATGGAAGTGTAGGAGCCCAACCCTATCTGACTGCCTTTTAAATTTTGAACCATTCAATCTTACTTCTCTCCACTATCTGTCCTTTGGGAAAATAATATACACAATATGTTAGGTCTGAGGTGTATTTGTGTCCCAAATGCTATTGTTTATACCAAAGTCTATTGCCAGATCTGTAGGCTCAATTAAGATGTTTCTCTCACTCTTTTGAATATATGATTTCTAGTTTGGGTCGCTTTCAAAACTCTCTCAGGAACCTTAGTGACAGTATGACATCTTCAAGAAATGCAAGTATGAACACTTGTGTGGTATGATGGCTTTCTCAAGAGCCATTTCATTTGACAAATTATAAAAGTAAATTACAGTAAGCCTATGATAGTAACAAAACACTCATTCAGATAAACCATATAAGCTCACTTTTAACTTTAGAAGATACACTCTAAAGGCTACACCAAAACAAACAAAGGTGAAAACATGCCTTTCTTTATTTAGTTCCATAGGAATTTTCTTTCTTATCAACTCTGCACAGAAAATTGATTATACATTCTTCAAAGCAACTCATATAAAAATCACTCTTGGGCAAATAATGATTGCTTCTGAACACTAGAATGATGTTTGCTTAGATTTGCTACAGAATTAAGATTATTTTCTGAAAAGTTTACTGGCAAGAGCAGACCATATCAAAAGTATTCTGAAATAATGCTTCTAGCTCGCTCAGAAACTCATCACATCAAGAAGACTTAAAAAAAATTTAAATAAATAAATAAAAGCCTAATAGTAGAAGAGTTCAAACAACAGTCCCAGAACTTCCTGGAGACATTTAGAATTCACATATAGTCCTTAAACTGAAATGAAAAGGGAAAAAAATTACTGATAGAAACTGTTCTGGTGCTATAATTGAAAGTAAACATGGAGTCTCTAAAAATAATAAATTGATATTGTAGTATAGGGAAAGCCAATAGACCAACACACTATGCAGAGTAATAGTGAGTGAAAAGGTGTTGCAGTCTTTTGTTGATAACATAGTTGAGTCCAGTCTCCTTGCTCCTGTTGATCATTCTTGGTTATTATGAACAATTTCATACATGCTCTACTCTTTGTTTTTTGTTTTTGTTTTTTGCTCTGACCCCTTTAAAAATTTTAGGGGAAGAAAAAAACATATGTAGGAATAGTTTCATGAGAAATCCAGAACACAAAGCCATGAAATGAAGAATTTCATGTTGTCAACCTGGTTGATTTTCCCTAGGAAATCAGTTACCATACTGGCCCTTATCTGTTCCACTGGACATTTACTGAGAACATTGGTTATTATGAACTGCCACCTAGATACCTGGCCTGTTACTTTGCATTTCTCTGAAATCAGTTCAAGGATTTCAACAGCGATTTTTATTCTGTCCCATACCTACCATTGTAGGAAAGTTTCATTGTTTTACTTAAATGTGATAGGCACTTTATTTTCTCAGGGATGTACTTCACTCCTCCACTGTGTCAATTTCTGAAAGATTCTGGGACTTCCTCATAACTTTCTCATACCCACAACTCCTCTGTCCCTTTCATACAAGGTACTTAATCTTCTAAATTATCACCTTGCAATCAAGTCTCATTCCTAGAACTTATTTAAATTCTGGACTGTTTTTAACTTACAAGTAGTTTTGGGAATTTGTCTTTGCATAGTGTTATGAAATGAGCACTAAGATTCAAGTAATGTAGTAGGATCCTTTCAAAGTTTTCCTTTGATTCATTGACATGATCCTGAGATTCTCATGTGTGCATCTCCCTAGAAACCCTCATTTTAACTGTTTTTTTTTCAGTACCCCTAACATCTTAAAACTTAGTCATTCAGACACCACCCACCCGCCCTCTGACACCTTCTTCCTGATTGAAAGAGGCATTTATGTATATGAGTCACCTCCTGCCAGCTTCACAGGAATTACATAAAAGCAATCTGCCAACCAGCTTGGCCTAAGGACAGAAAATCACATTTAGTGTCAACGTGAAAGTCATTCTTGCTTCTGGAGAATCATAGGAGAGCATTTTTAAGACCTTAACTCTCAGGATAGCAAGCCTTAATCTACACTCTCCACTGTAAATGAATGAATTTATAAATGCTATAGTTTCATCAGTTTGGCCTAAACTTCTTGGCCTAATAATACTAAATCCGCTTTAAATGCCTCAAATATTTTTTAAGAGAAAAATGAAAGGTTAATTCATATCCATAAAAGATTATGTATATATGTAATACATACACATGTATATGTATATACATATACATACAAGAATCTATATATGGGGGGAGAATGTAGATTAAGAAATAGACATAAAATGAATAAGATACATTATCTTGGTTTCTGTCAGGAAAGGTTATTTTATATTCTTAAAAAAAAGAATTGAAAACTTGTCTATATCAGATATTATACTTGGAAAGTATATTAGTCAAGATATTTTTAGTTTTCTTGTTTCTAGACAAGACAGCTTGGACCATATGGAGATATGGGTTTAAATCCCCTATTCTGCCTCTTATTTACCGTGGATGTAAGCAAGTTACTTAACCTATCTAGGCTTTGGTTTCCTTAAATGTACAGTAGCATTAATAGTTTATGCCTTGCCTCTCTTGAGTTGTTGTAAGGATCAGATGAGATGATATTGGAAGCTTTTTGTGATTACACGCAATACAAATGTAAAGTTATATAATTTTTATCTCAAAATCAGAATTACAGCTTTCTAGTATCCTCATCATTCTCTTGGTAGCACAAAATATAGTGCTCCATTAAAGCACTTGTACATGCTTGGAGGGCCAGCTCGCCATTTCTGCTAGAGGCTCTGCAGCTCTTGCCTTTCTTCAGGGATAACTTGGGACCCCTGAGTTGGCTGCTGTAGTGTAAGACCCCTGGGAAAGGTGAGAAAGTCATAATTTTTTCTACCTGATGAAGAGAATCCTAGAAGGTATTCTGTATTCCATATTCCCTTCCTTTCTTACCACCAGTCTCCCACCCATACATTCACAGATTCATGGAACTGTCACCTTGTCATAATATTTCAGAGTGGGAGGATTTCTCTCAGCCGTGAATAACCCTATTCAGTTCCAGTCTATCCTTGGATTTCAGTGCCATCTTATAGAATTGGAATTTTGGCTGCAAACCTAGAGCCTCTACAGTGACTCTGTTTGGCCGGTATTATGGGGGGTGGGGGGAGGTGGAGATAAGAGAGTGTGTCTCTGAAAGGCCTAAGTTATTATCTTTCTGAGAAAGATGACTTTTTAAGGATTCTTTCCCAGTTTGCATAGGCTCTCTCTCTGTTACAAAGGACAACACACAAAATATGCATACTTAAGGCCAAATACAGACTTTACTGCACTTCTCCCAAGAGACAGTTCCAAGTTCTGAACCTGGATTTTAATGCAAGGCAGGCTGACCTTATCAGTTCTCTACTAGGGTAGGATTCCCCAAGTAGAACCTGTGGGATGTTGTTAGACACAGTGGAATATGGGATGTTTTCAGGTACTGGGAAACTCACCATACTAGGGTGGTGGAGAATTACAACGTTACATAATTTTTTTTTTTCTTTCTTTGGTTTCGGTTCCTACCCTTGTTCACAGTGAAATTGAAAAATAAGCAGAACAGTTGGCAGAAACCTTAGTCACCACTCGGGTTTTCTGTGCAAGTACCAGTCAAATAACAGAAATGATAGACATCTATGTAAGCCCCAATGGTATCCAGTTTAAAAAAGATTGAGAATAAAGATAATGGCAATGAGGGAATTGAGAATAACATTTTAAGCCATTCCTTATCAAAATAATCACTACTGAGAATCCGATGAAGGCAGATGTTTAAGGTTATCAGCAGTTACTACAACCATGGTCAAAATAGAATATGAGTTTTTCCCTGTGTTGATCCTAGGGTATTTAATGGAGGATAACAAGCAAGCTAACACAGCATACAAATAAATATGAAACTCAGAAGTATCTAAAATGCACACGCATTGCTCTTCTCAGTGAACTCAAATTCGGAGCGGCCTGAGCCTGACTGGTTGTACATGGCGCCTGCTCCCAGCCCCAGGCTGCCAGAAGAAAGAACACTTGACTTTCAGTCTCCTTAGAGCCTTTACAATGTCTCTTGGAATGTTAATTTTACACAATCCATCATAACAAGCTTCCAAAAACGAAGAAATTGCAATTTGGTTTTGGTTGACTTTGTATAACTTTATTAAATGTTTTGCATTTGAACTAACTTTCCAAAACCCACTTTTAAAACCCACTGTGTGGGGGGTGCCTGGGTGGCTCAGTGGGTTAGGCCTCTGCCTTTAGCTCAGGTCATGATCTCAGGCTCCTGGGATCAAGCCTCGCATCGGGCTCCCTGCCCAGAGGGGAGCCTGCTTTCCCCCTCTCTCTACCTGCCTCTCTGCCTAACTGTGATCCCTCTCTCTGTCAAATAAATAAATATACGTATTAAAAAAAAAAAAACCACTGTGTGTATTTTCACACAGAGTAAGAAGAATAAAGTAGGTGGTAACTTCCTTGACACTTCAGTTGTTTCTTGCTTGAGTTTAGGTATGAAGTCACAGCTTCTAAGTCCAGGCCGTGCGGGCTCCATGACAGCCAGTCACGTCACCTCTGTTGTGATCATAGGAGATGGCACATAAGACAAAGGCGGTTGATTTCCATAGGTTCAGGGAATAACAAGTGGAGCACTTATTTGGAATTTATAATATTGGAAGCATTTGTGGGAAAAGAACATTTTCAAAATTTTTTCAATGTTTTTAATCAATCATGCAGAAATATGTCAAATAATTTGATGTGTAAGTCCTTTCTTCCTTAGTAATGGGATATATGTGTTATTTTTTAGTGATGTGCAGAGAGTGTTGTAGAACCTATGGGACCCAGGCAGTTCTATCACTGATTACACTTTAATGTTAGTTTTATGTGAAGTTATATTTGTAGAGAAAAGAATTTCCCATGAGGGAACTGAATAGATGCTGCCCTAGCCTCTGGAGCAGTAAGAGGGCTCCCTCCCTTCTAGGTCATTGATTTGCATCTGCACTGGGTCACTGGGAACAAACAACTGTTTGGTGACCTAAATCGAATAAAATAACCTCAATAAAGCTGGGGGGAGGGGCGCGAAAAAATAGCAGCATCTTTTTCCAGTTTTGAGTCAACTTACCAATTGTAATTCAGAATTTAAATCAAGCCTAGGGTATATTGTTAGAAGAGATACTGGGAATGGTCTGAAGCCACAATGTAGCAAACGTGATCTTTGATATTCTGTTTAATGATTTCAAAGACTAAAGCACTGAAATTTCTATTCTGTGCTTTGCCTGTGTACATGTGAAACCCACATGCCAATTACACATCAGCATCTGGTGAGTATTTCCACCTTCTTTCCAAGCAGGAGGCGTATGACAGAGGATTTTATAACAAGTGATATATTTAAAAATAAAAAGGGTTTCATGTAACTAGGAGCTCATTATTGATCCTGAGCAATGAGGAGTAAGACGTAAACTTTGAGAACAAGATAGAAGCAGTGATAACTAGGGGGGGAAAGTCTAGCCAAAAAACAAAGGACACATCAGGCTAAGTCCATCATGGACATAAAGGCTATCCCTGTTGTAGCTCAAAGAACATGCCTAAAAAGAAAAGGCACACAAGGCTAGAACACCAGTGGAAAGAGACCACCTGCCACAAACACAAATTCATAAATTAACTACCTATCTGGCCCTTGGAGCAGCTGTGACAAAGGACCATCTGATCCTCATGGCATTGTCTCACAGGACCCCTTACTTCACCATTAGGAATAAGAAGTCACCTAAACTACCTTCTCCTTCACCTATACAGCTAACACAACCCTGCTGAGAAAACCTGCTAGGGCACTGAGCCATCCTTCATTTGATTCCACATTTCACAAAGAGGTGAATGTCAGATATTTTAAACAGTGTGCAAAAGTTTGAGAGCAAAACTAATTTAAATCAAAGCAAATTTGCTTTGAGAAATCAGTTTGGGGGGCATTATAAACCACTGAAAGGTGTATTCTAAAATGAAATGGACTGCACCATCTTATTAAATCCCCTGGGGATAAATACGAAGTTAGCAGTTATGGGCTTTTTAACTTGACATTAATTGGCTGTAGGTTCTTTGACCTTTAATTAATTAAAATAGCCAAATGAACTTTCTATTTGCAAGAGAAGCTTGAAATCATGCAAACTGGGAGAGCAATACGAACAAGCTGCTATTTATCTCATTAACAAATAAATATTATAAAACCAGATATTAAAATCTGCAAGCATTATTTCCGACTGATTTTGACCTTATTATTTCTTTAAAACCTATAACTTTTCCTAACTTTTCTCACTCTAAAGGAAAAATAAATCAGGAAAGGAAGGAAATACTTCCATTTAGGTAAATTAGTCAGACATAAGTAATTTTCAAATGTCTGTGACCTAGTTCGTCCCTCTATTTAAAAAGGCTTCTTTAGTCAAGAATAATTCCAGGCCAAAATTCTAGAGGTTTTATGAGGCACAAGAATTTTATAAGAAGGTCTGATTGGATCAGCTAAGAAGAGATGAAGTTAAAATAATATACATGAGTAGAATTACATTTTACAAATTAACAAAAAGCAATTTTTCCTTGTTTTGCTTTGGTCGGCTTTTTTAATTTAGCTGGTGAACAATTAAAAATATTCTGTCATAAGTGACTCTTAATCTCACAAAACAAACTGAGGGTTGCCGGGGGGAGGGGGTTTGGGAGAAGGGGTTGGGATTATGGACATTGGGGAGGGCATGTGATTTGGTGAGTGCTGTGAAGTGTGTAAACCTGGTGATTCACAGACCTGTACCCCTGGGGATAAAAATATATGTTTATAAAAAATAAAAAAATTAAAAAAAAAACAAACAAACAAAAAAAAAAAAATATTCTGTCAAAACCAAGGTAAATTATTGAAAAATCTCCTTGGATTTTTCAGTTAAGCATAGACTCAAACAAAAAATCTTTTTCTTTATAGGAACTATGTCAATATATAGAGCAAAGTCTCAGGAATATGAGGGATGGGCAGTTATATGTTTATCCTCCCCTTCAAAGACAGATGTTTCAGTGCAACAATTTGGCAATCTCTAAAATATCTTTCACCTCTAACATTCTGTGATTCTACCCTGTGATTATCATACTTTATCATGCATTCTTAGTTCCATCCCAAGGAGAGGACACTCTAGTCAGGTTCTGGTCACCAAATACTTCTATCATCCCCTGAGGAAATAGAGGACCATTTCCATGAAAGAACTCCTGGGGTCCCTCCCCTTTTCTAGCTGTAGTAATATGTTTTCCCCACCATGTCCAGTGCATTACAGCCAAAACAGAACTAATAGCAGTGCCCAGCATATTAATTGTTCATTTTTTAAATTTGTATTATAGTTGACTCCATTTTATATTCCTATCATTTTTTTTCCTTTTTTAAACTTTTTTTAACTCATGTCTGATGTTCATCATTTTCAGTGTTATACATAGTTTTTGGAACTAGGATAAGATATTAAAATTTTATTGTGATTATCATGTTCAAGGCACTAAGCTTTACATAAACAACATCATCCAGAACTTATAACATTATATAACTTTATAACCCTACGAGATAGGTATTGTCACCCCCCCCCTTTTTTTTTCAGAATAAGGGAATTGAAGCTTAGGAAAGGCTAGAGGAAAGGTTACTCAGTGTCTTGGATTGGGCTTCCCTCCTCTCTCTCTGTCTACTTGTGAGCTCTCTCTGTTAAATAAATAAATAAAATCTTTGCAAAAAAAAATAAATAAATAAAATAAAAGACCAAAGGTTGGAGTGTGTTTTCCATGATTTACATGAGCCCTATCACATTTGGGAAAATTGATAGGGAACTTTCACCTAGCAATTTGCTAATTAGAATGAGGTGTTTTAGAGATTATCTTGCTTACTGTTGACATTACCTTAAGCCATGGTCACCATATACTGAATGCTTAGACCTTGAGGGTGGCCTCACTAACATGGCATGATGAATGCATAGCAGATTTGGGATCAGAGTGACTTAGGAGTCTGACTCAGTCATTTGACTACCGTCTAAGCCTGGCCAAATTATTGATCCTCTCCAAATCAGTTTCCTCCTCTAGAAAATGATAACAATATACTGCTTCTGGATTTGGTATAAAAATCAAATGAGAAAATGGACATATGGGCCTAAAACCTTCCTTAGGACATAGAAGTGTTTTAGCTCTGTGAATGAAATCATTTGTCCCTTTCTCAGAACCTTAGAAACTCCTTATCGTCCTATCACCAAATTCTGTCTTCTATTTCTCACTGTGACCTATCTTGAGTAAAATCAGGCATATGCCTAAAATTTCAAATGGTATTTTCAAATTTCCTTTCTAAGTAACTTTAGTGAATTCTTCATTCTCCAACTCAATGTTTACATATTTTATTGTTTGCATTGTAGTAACAGAGTAAGGACAAAGGTTTGTGTGAAAGCAAGGAGAAAATAGCTATATAATAATCTTAAATTATTTCTGTTACATATTTAAACTGGTTCAGACCATACATTATACATAACCTCTAAATTATACAGATGAGAGATGGTTTTGCCAGAACATCTGTTGACACAAAATTGGCAAATAATGATATGTGAGTAAGAAAATAGAGAACAATTAAGTCAGTGCTATTATAAGTATTCACTTGAAATTGTTAGGCATACTCCGTTTAGCTTATGGCTAAGTCAAAATACTAATGTACTTTTTAAAAAAAGAAGCATGAAAGTAGTTCACAGTATCTTACAATATAGTATCTTTAGGAAGCGGTAAGTTATATCTCACTCATTCCATTATACAGGAAAAATTTTTATGTGTTGTAATAAACGTAATTTTAACACCTTAATAATTTAAAATTCTTGCTTTTAGCAGCAAAGCAGAGAAGGAAGCAGATATGTAGGATTCCATACCAGGGGACTGGGGCATTTCATTCCACATATGAATGAAATCATATGGTATTTGTCTTTCTCTGACCGAATTATTTCACTTAGCATAATTATTTCACTTAGCATAATGCTCCATCCATGTCATTACAAATGGCAAGATTTCATTCTTTTTTATGGCTAGTATTCCTGTGTGTGTGTGTTTGTGTGTGTGTGTGTGTGTGTGTGTGTGTGTGTATGTATATATATACACACACACACACAATCACACGCATGTGTGTATGTATGTATACATACACGCAAACACACATATGTGTGATGTATGTACACACATATATGTATATGTACACATATATATGTATATATGTGTATATATATATACACATATATACATATACCACATCTTTATCCAGAGATCAGTCAATAGACATGGGCTGCTTTCATAATTTGGCTATTGTAAACATAGCAGGGTCCATGTATCCCTTTGAACTGGTGTTTTTGTGTTTTGGGGGTAAATACCTAGTAGTGGAACTGAAGAATGGTAGGGAAATTCTAATTTTTAACTTTTTGAGGAACCTCCATACTGCTTTCCACAATGGCTCCACCAGTTTGCATTTCCCACTAATAGTACAAGAAGGTTTCTCTTTCTCCACATCCTTGCCAATACTTTTTGTTTCTTTTTTTTTTTAAGATTTGATTTATTTATTTGACAGAGAGAGAGAGAGATCACAAGTAGGCAGAGAGGCAGGCAGAGGGGGGAAGCAGACTCCCCACTCAGCAGAGAGCCTGATGCGGGGCTCGATCCCAGGACCCTGAGATCATGACCCGAGCTGAAGGCAGAGGCTTAACCCACTGAGCCACCCAGGCACCCCGTTTCTTTTGTTTTTGATTTTTAGCCATTCTGATGAGTGTGAGGTGGTATCATCGTAGTTTTGATTTGCATTTCCCTGATGATGAGTGATGTTGAGCATTTTTCATGTGTCTGTTGACCATCTGGATGTTCTTTTTTGGAGAAATGTCTGTTTGTATCTTCTGCCCATTTTTAATTTTTTAATTGGATTATTTGGGTTTTTTTGGGTATTGGGTTGTATCAGTTCTTTGCATCTATGTACATCAGGAATATTGGCCTGTAGTTATTTGTATCTGTGGTATTGGTTGTTATTTCTCTTCTCTAATTTGTGATATTATTTATTTGGGCCCTTTCTCTGTTCTTCTGAGTAGAGTCTGGGTAGAAGTTTATAAATTTTATTAATTTTTTTCTAAGAACGAGCTCCTGGTTTCATTGATATGTTCTTTTTTTAATATTTATGTCATTTATTTCTGTACTAATCTATATTATTTCCTTCCTTCTGCTGGCTTTAGGCTTTATTTGTTTTTTTTTTTTTTCTATCTTCTTTAGGTATATGGATAGGTTGGTTATTTGAGATTTTTCTTGCTTCTTAAGGTAGACCTGTATTGCTATATATTTCCCTCTTATGACTACTTTTGCTGCATTCCAAAGGCTTGGACTGCTGTGTTTTCATTTTCATTTGCTTTCATGTACTCTTTGATTTCTTCTTTGATTTTTTGTTGACCTATTCATTGACTAGTAGCTCTTGCTTCAGTGAGGGATAAATGGGGCTCAGACAGAGCTCTGGATGCTTCAGGTAATAAAGTCAAGTTTTGTTCAATGAAGAACCTCTTAGTGTGGCTTTAAATCAGATTATGGATCCTTTTTGGAGTGGACTGAAATGCTTTATGACTTTTTTTTTTTTTTATGAAAACTGGAGTAAAGATGCAAGTGTATACTTTGCCTAGCAACTTTAGTCTGCTGGAAACTAACTGTAAATGCAGAAATAAGAAAAATGCTTAGGAAATCAGAACAGCTACCCAGAATCAAGTATTAGAACTATTGAACATTCTTTAAGAAAGGGTTTCATGGGGCACCTGGGTGGCTCAGTGGGTTAAGCCTCTGCCTTCGGCTCAGGTCATGGTCTCAGGGTCCTGGGATGGAGCCCTGCATCTGGCTCTCTGCTCAGCAGGGAGCCTGCTTCCCTCTTTCTCTCTGCCTGCCTCTCTGCCTACTTGTGATCTCTCTCTCTTTATAAAGAAAAAAAGAAAGAAAGAAAGGGTTTCATGCTCTCATTTGGAATCACTTTATTTTACATATGGGTCTACAGACTTTGTCATCTGGATTCCAAAAATATAGCAGATAAGTGAGCCTACAGAAACTGACCACAAGAAAAGATGCTAAGAACTTAATGGAAGAATTAGATGGAAAAAGTGCAAATCAACACAAAAACTAAATATATATACATATTAGGTTGGAGGCAAAAGGCTGAGTGCACCACCATAGCCTCTGAACCTTCACAGCACTAAATCCATTTTACTGATGTTCAGGAAAAACTGAATACGATAAAGTTGAAAGTAAAAATTGTGCTGTTGAGTTAATTAATCAACTCATTAATCAAGTATACATTCACTGGGTATGCACTATGTGTCAGACCCTTTGCTGGTTGCTAGGATAATCAATTTACATCCATCCCTCAGTGACAAGATGTTTCAGGAAGAAAAGAGCTATCTGAGAAAAGTTTTTTGTTCTCTAAAGTGGTAAACAATGTATAAAAATATAGTCTAAAATAAGTTTTCTGGAAGATGGTTTAGTCAAATCCCATTACTGAATGACTTAGAAATAAGTCAAACAATTTTAGGCATCAACTCATTCTTTGCACTTAGGTCCAGCCCAAAGACCTTCTTATTGTTAGGGAAACACTCCAGAATTGTTCTTACTTCTGGGTCTTTGCTCTCAATGTTAGGCCTGTCTTTCCCAGATCATTACATTTTTACAATTTGCATTTCTTTTATGTCTCTGCTCAAATATTACCTTATCAGAGAGGCTTTTCCAGACTATTCTTATAAATTTGGCAACAACACACCTCCACCTCCTGAGGCCCAGACTTTCTCATCTTCTTTGCCATACATTACTTTCTCCACAGCATCTGTCATATTATATTGCTATATTGTATGTGTGTTTATTTTATTTATTTTTAAAATATTTTATTTATTTGAGAGAGAGAGAGAGAGAGAGAGAAAGAGAGAGTAAGAGCAAGGGGAGGGGCAGAGGGAGAAGCAGACTCCTTGCTGAGCAGGGAGCCCAATATGGGAATCAATCCCAGGATTCCAGGATCATGACCTAAGCCAAAAGCAGATGCTACCCAATTGAGCCACCCAGGTGTCCTTTGTATACTTGTTTATTGTTGTCTACTCTCACTGAACTTAAGAAATATGAGAGCAGGGACTTTGTCTGCCTCATTCACTGAAGACTGGTCAGTGCCTGCAACTTGTAAAATTTGCTGAATGACTAAACAAATGAATCTATGCTTCTGAATTGGAACTTCAGGTAGTTGAGCCTAAAGCTGAAGTACAATTCTGGAACTCAAAAAGTAACTAAAATTGAGAAAAATGAGTTTTTTAGACCAGGCCAGCTTCTCTGGAAGAGCAGTCATAGCAAAAAGGATGGTGACTCCAAACATGGAAAGAGAGAAAAGGCCAGCCAAGAAGACACCAGAAATAGAAATAGTCTAACGTTTGACAAAGACTTCAAGCCAAGTCAAGCTACCAGAATTATTTACTATGACTTTCTGACAACATTCTAATTGGGAGGCTATTAAGAATGATAATAATGTGGTTTATGAAGGGAAGGTCTTGAATTGATGTGGGGCTTGATCCCAGGACCCTGGGATCATGACCTGAGCTGAAAGCAGAGGCTTCAACCCACTGAGCCACCCAGGCACCCCTTTGGTCTTTATATTTTAAGTTAGCGGGATGAACATAGTTTCTTCCTTTTTGTGTGTAGACTTTAAATTTAGACAACTAAAAGCTGTTTTAACATTAGGAATGTTACTGTCAGGTAGTACAGCTCTAGATCTACAGATTTCTTATCAAGACAGTTTAAATACTATTACAAAAAGTGGCCAAATCTGATATATTCCACTGGCTGACCCAACTGCCTGCATTTCCTTCTGATTTCCCACCCCAGTGGCATTGGGTAGGCAGCTCAAATAGTATAGTTGGCCCTGGCCTTATTGTTCATGGTTTTCCTCTAAAGCTGCCTTCCCTCTAATTATGCAAGATGGCTTCACTCTAATGTTATGCCCAGTTAACTGTTTGCAGCAGGCTTCATATCTTCCTGATCTGGGAACAGGTATTATATAGAGAGCTTTCCTAGTTCTGCACCTGTGAGGAGGAGACCAAGGTGCCAGCTATGGCATTTCAGCCCTTCACCACCCTGCAGTCCACTCCACACGAGGTGGACTGAGGGACTGCTTTTCACTATGAACGCCGGGGGTGGGCGGGTATATATTCCTGGTTGGGCTGGCTATTCACTGACCAACCTAGTCCTCCCATCCCCCTCACACCTTTGTGTTTGGGAAACTAGGAGTGGCAACCAATGAGTGAAAGTGATACGAAAACCACCTTTTCCTCCCTTCTAGTGGATTTTGTCACCAATGGCTCTGTGCATCACTGGTATCAGTGTTCAACCTTAATACTCTTGTTGTGTCTGTGGACAACAAAAGCAGCGGGCTTTGAAATCTAAAATCTTTGCTTGAATCACTTCCTCAGCACTTAACTAACTTTGTGACTGTGAGAAGTCACTTCAACTATATAAATCATGCATCCGGTCTGAAAGGGGAATAATGATCTTTTAAGTTAATGCCTATGATGCCAGAGTGTGCACGTCTGTGAGGAGATAGATACAAGATCCCGCAATTAGCTGCCCAGTCATTTTCACTTACTTTAGGAGATTACATATGTTTATAACTAGTATTTGACTGATCAAGAAAACACTGACTAAAAATTCTGCGCTGAAACACTATTTTTGCCTGCTGCTGAAAAACCACAACCAGCAATAAAATGTTTTCCCCAGCTTTAATTTGGCTCACCAACTCCTTTAGTTACCTTATAAAAGATAAAACAGGTCAAAATATCATCTGGGAAACACAGATAAGAAATACAAAATTAGTAAACGGGCCCTCAAAGAATGTCACACATGTGATGAATACTAACATGAATCTCCATATAAAACTTTTTTGCAATTATTTTTAAATTTTGTCTTTGATTTATTTACTTTAATTGATATATTCCCTCTGTTAAAGAAAGTTGAAGAAAGCCCAATGATACATAAAAGCTCCCATGTTGCTCAGTTCTTAGAGCTCAATTTCTTTAAATTACATCTTCTTGGCCTTCAACTGCATCTCTTAATGCCTGCAAGGGATTTTGGCTTTGTGGAATAAATCCTCAAAAAACTAAGTGGTGATGCAACATGGAGGCTTAAGTGGGTAGGAGAAGAATCAATGAAACAAGATGGGATTGGGAGGGAGACAAACCATAAGTGACTCTTAATCTCACAAAACAAACTGAGGGTTGCTGGGGGGAGGGAGGTTTGGGAGAAGGGGGTGGGATTATGGACATTGGGGAGGGTATGTGCTTTGGTGAGTGCTGTGAAGTGTGTAAACCTGGTGATTCACAGACCTGTACCCCTGGGGATAAAAATATATGTTTATAAAAAATAAAAAATTTAAAAAAAAACTAAGTTTATAGGAGAGCATTCAGATTTAAGGTTTGAAAAAAATCATTTTGGAAATAGTCAAATTTTCATGTTAAATTATATTCATAGGTCAACTCCATTTAATTTTATTAAATCTATTAATCTGTATAATTTTAAGTGGATGTTATGCTCTCTTTTAATACTTTCACAGCATTTTCAAATTTGCTAAAAAATTGTTTTGTTTGCCAAAGTGAGTAGAATTATTCTTATCCTCTTGCAGAAATGGCTACTTCATTGCTATATAAATATGTATGGATACACAGAGCAGTATTTATATTACACAAAAAATGCGAACAACCTAAATGTACAAGAGTAAGATGAAATCACTAAATAAATTGTAGGGCACCAATTTGATGCAGAATTCTGCACTCATTAACAAATTTGGTTTTGGGAGGTTAGTGTGACAGGAAAAAGCTCATAATATACTACTAAAAGACAAAGGCGGAATGCCTGGGTGGCTCAGTTGGTTAAGCATCCATCTTCAGCTCAGGTCATGATCTCAGGGTCCTGAAATCAAGCCCTGCATCAGGCTTCCTGCTCGATGGGGAGTCTGCATCTCCCTCTCCCTGTGCTGCTGCCCCTGCTTGTATCTTTCTCTTTCTCTGTTTCTCAAATAAACAAACAAAACATTTAAAAGACAGATAAATAAATAAATAGGCAAAATTTGAAACTGCATTTTTAGAAATAATTGGTATAGTTCTAACTTTTGCTTTATGGCTCTAATTTCACTTGCCTATACCTATATAGATCTGCATATATTTAGATAGTTATTGGTAAAAATGGGAAAGAATTCCATCATAATATTAACTTATCCTGAGAGGTGGATTTTTTAGTGATTTTGAGTTTTTAATTAGAAAAAGTATCATGTTATTTTAAAAATAATTACTGACGGATGCCTGGGTGACTCAGTTGGTTAAGCGACTGCCTTCGGCTCAGGTCATGATCCTGGAGTCCTCGGATGGAGTCCCAAGTCAGGATCCCAGCTCTATGGGAGTCTGCTTTTCCCTCTGACCAGCCCCTTCATGCTCTCTCTCACTCCGTCAATCTCTCTCTCTCAAGTAAATAAATAAAATCTTTAGAAAAAAGATAATTACTGATGCATGGAATTATAAATTACTTTGCTATTGTATAAAAAGTTTTGAAATAGTTAAAAATAAAAGTACCATTTTTCAATAATCAGACATTCCTGACAGTAGATTATCTATGTTCTTAGGGTTCTTGGCCTGGAGGAGACCATTAGATGGTACCTCTCCAGGTCGTTGTGATTCCTTCCCATCTCCATGACCAAAGTACTCTGGACATCACAGAGGGTTTGCTTGGGCAAAATGCATATGTTTTTCTGAATTTGGTATTAGAACATTGATTTGGCTTATTATGATTAGATTTTTTAAATATTATCATACCACTTTTGACATGTTACAGATAAAGAGTAAAGCAAAGTATCATTTATATCAGTTTTGAATACTTTATTGATAGTAATAATAGACTATCTCAGTTTTTAAAAGACTAATGTTGAATAAAATCATTCTAGCAATGAAGAGTTTAATGAAAAGAGTATCCTCTAAGAATACTTCTGGGTGTTCTAGCTTCTAGCACAAAAGCATATTTTGAAAAGATGGAAGTAATGGATGAATATATAATGTTGTTCTCATAGATACCCCCAAAACCTGGTTCGTAAAACATATATATAAAAGATAAGAAATATTACTGCTTATCTTAAGTATATAAAATATCATCTAGAAATAAATTTCCCTCTTCACCATATATAGGCATAATGTTAGTATCTACCATCTGCTTCAGTATCTTTTGTGTGTGTTTGTTTCTAGAATGTCAAATAAATGTGTAACATGATAACTCAAACCTGCATACTCAGGTCTAATTCAATAATTTAGATCAACGTATTTTAGTTGATTTAGAGTTTAGTTCACAGGTACATTATTTAGCTTCTAAGGCCTAAGAGAACAGGATAGGCTTGTTGGTTTTGTTTTGTTGTTTTTTTTTTTCTTGTCAAGTATTTTAAGTTTTAAAAGGCAATCAAAAGTCACAAAGCAGAAAGTTCAAGTTCAAGTTTAGTTGGGGATTTTTTTTTTCAAAGAGATAGAAAAACTTCCAACTTTAAAGCACTGAACACACAAGAAATTATTTTAAAATGGATTTCAAATCCATATTTTAACCATTAAGTAAAGTAAGTAGAATGAACACATGAAATAAGTAAGATGGATAAAGAAGATAAAATCAAAAGGGAAGGAAGAGCCAGCTAGAATCTTCAACTGGGGAGAAGAAGTGAAAAAGAAGAAGCAGGGAGAAAGGCTGGAGGAGACTGAAGGCAAATAAAATGAGAAAAACAACTTTAAGTAAATGAGATAGATGATATAATTATCAGTAATATATAATATATACATATATAAGGGGCACCTGGGTGGCTCAGTCAGTTAGGCATCTCATTCTTGATTTTGGCTCAGGTCATGGTCTCAGGACCCTGAGATCAGCCCCGCACCAGGCTTCATGCTCTGGGGGGGGGGGGGGGGGGGTGGTCCTACTTGAGATTTTCTCCCTCTGCTCCTCCCCCACTAATACACCTGTGTACTCGCGCTCTCCTCCCTCTGCCGCCACTCATGCTCTCTCTATCTCTCAAATAAATAAATCTTTAAAAATATATATACATATATATTATGACTGTTGATAACTATATCAACACCTAATATTTATGCCACTTTTTTAAAATGCTTATTAAGTCCTCTCATATATTACCTCTTTTATAATCCTCATCACAACTCTAGGAGTTAGATAATTGTCTCCACTCCGATAAATGAAGGGAACAGTTCAGAAAATACGAATCATCTGACATCACTGCCAATAACAACCACCATATTAATAATAGCGATAGTAGCAGCAGCCATAATAGAGGAGCATCAACTAATAATTGTCGGGCACCTAATATGTGCCAGTCACTGTGCCAAGAGCATAAAAGTATGTCACTCTCAAAGCAGTGCTCTGAGATAATTATTATTTTTTAAAAGATTTTATTTATTTATTTGACAGAGAGAGAGAGATCACAAGTAGGCAGAGAGGCAGGCAGAGAGAAAGAGAGAGGGAATGAGATAATTATTATTATCCCTACTTTACATGTGATGCATGTGAGGTTTGAAAACTTTAATAACATGCCCAATACTGAATAGAAGCAAAATCGGAGGGGGAGACAAACAATGAAAAACTGTGGACTGTGAGAGAAAAACTGAGTGTTTTGGAGGGGGGTGGTGGGGGGTTGGGTGAGCCTGGTGGTGGGTATTGTGGAAGGCACTTATTACATGGAACACTGGGTGTGCTGCATAGACAATAAATTTTGGATCACTGAAAAAATTAAGTTAAATTAAATTAAATTTGATTTAATTTAAAAAAGAAGAAGAAGCAGATCCAGAATTCCAGCTGAAGCAATCTGACTCCCAAGTCTTAAATGCCTTTTCTCTAAGTCCCAGAGCTGGCACTTCAATCCATACCTTCCTACTCCCTACCTTATGTTCCTTCCATTAGGAGAGAAAGAGAAAGGCTCACACCTTACACCACTCCCCACCCCTTCATGCAGTAGGATTCTGGGTCCCACTATTTACTCTGTCACTGATGAACTGGCCAAATTCTTCTTCCCCTGCCCAACCCATGCCAGGCTTTGTGATGCCAGAATTTAATGAAAATTGCCATTGCCAATGCCATTGCCATTGTTAACACTGTTGCTTCAGTACTTAGGCATGGAAATCCACAAACAGACCTGTCTTCCATCTTTGAGTGCCCTTGGGACCCACATATTTCCCAGTTCAGTTGAGCAATCAAAGGAAGTTGTTCAAGTAGACAGAGTAGTGATATAAAAAGATTTAGATACCTGAATTTCAAAAACTTGTTATTGGTCAGATGAACTTAAATTTGAGATTCAAAAGTCCTCCTCCTCTATTTTTACACAATAAGAAGAATCACATATATGCACAGATAAGGCATACAATTAATCATGGGGTAATCTCTGAATAAAAGGTATATCTATTTATATTGCCAAAAAAACATTGAAACCTTAAACCTGAACGGGCAAGGCTTCCAGGTGTCAGCCATGCTACTTTAAAAAAGAAAAAGATCTTATTGCGGGCCCAGATATACTATGGAAAGGGGGGGAAAGAGTACCTAATATGGAATCAAGCAATCTATATCCTCAATCTACGATATACCATTAATTTTATCTGTGAAAATGGGCAAGTCATCTCTCCTCAGTTTTCCTATGTGTAAAAGAAGTGTTAACTAAATCTTTTACAAATCTAACCTTTAGTGTTTCTGCCTAGTTGAAGTGAGTACTCAGATACCATAGTCTGTGTGGGGAGGACGGCAGGGAGAGAAAGAATATGAGAATAAGAATTTAAATGAGAATGAGAAAGAAAAGAAGGAGAAGGAAGAAAAGAAGTCCATAGCATGGACTTTAAAATTCTTTAAAATTTAGAATTCATAGCATGGTAAATACTTTATAAGATGACCCTGTTTTAAGAGTTTCACTATCGGGGCACCTGGGTGGCTCAGTGGGTTAAGCCGCTGCCTCCGGCTCAGGTCATGATCTCAGGGTCCTGGGATCGAGTCCCGCATCGGGCTCTCTGCTGAGCATGGAGCCTGCTTCCCTTCCTCTTTCTCTGCCTGCCTCTCTGCCTACTTGTGATCTCTCTCTGTCAAATAAATAAATAAAATATTTAAAAAAAAAAAAAGTTTCACTATCAGAAGTAGGGGTTTTGTTTGTTTTTTAATGAAAACCCAAATTGGAGATTTACTTTATTGTGATATCCTCTTTTGAAGAACGATCACTATCTCATGGGAATCTAAGACTCAAAGATTGAAAAATCTTGGATTTTGAAGAGCAAAGACATATGCAAAAAGTAACAATGATTGTTTCAACATACATTCTTATATAGTTACACTTAGAGTGTCCTTCTTTTGACAATTGGTGATCTATGTCCCTGAGAAGTGAAAGGAGATGTATTTTATGTACTAGATAATAGTTCCTTTAATATAGGCAGAATAAACTTTTCATGTAACTTCCTTTTTCTAGCTGACACTTTTTGCTGATTTATTGCAAGCTAAAGGATAAATATATGTATATGTTTACACAATCTGGAAAGCATCTCTCTAGTTGTAAAATGGTAAAGACACTACTTTCCATCATTTTCTCTCATGTATAAAAGACTAGTTTTACTCTTTGAGTGCAAAAGGAAGGTATCTTTTAAAACTTCTCAAAACCATTCTCTAACCGGATAATGTGGGTTTTTTTTAAACTGTGTATTTCAGGCCCTGCTTGACACTCAGAATCTTTTGCGTGCACAAATCACAAATTTTACATTCAACCTGGGATTTTCAGGAAAATTTTACCATACAGGTAAGAAAACGGAAGTTAATTATTCTCATAAGGCCTCTCTGACTACTCTATTTAAAAATTGTGCCTCCTTCTCTTCATACCTTCTTACATTCCATGTCTCTCTCCATTTTTATTTTCTTCATATTATTCAATTCCACTTAATATATCATTTTTTAACATTTACAAAATGTGGATGGCTTGAAAGTTTATTCACCATGCTCTAATGGCCTAACAGCTTTCCTTTTCTACTGAACTGTAATTTACATAGATAAATGTGCATAAGTATTAAATGTAGTGCTCAGTGAATTTTCACAAAGCAGCATGCCCATCAAGAGAGAGAATGGTACCAAATCCCACCCCCCACAAACCGCCTTGTGCTTCCTCACAGCCACTAGCTTCCCTCAAAGAAATCCACTACCCTGACTTCTAATATCACAAACTAATTCTCATGGCTTTGAGATGTGTGTAAAAGGATCATACAGGAAGGACTCTTCTGTAGCCACCTTGTTTCACTCAACATTATGCTGGTTTTACAGATATTACTGTATTTCTTCCATTTTCATGACTGTGTTGCATTCCATTGTTGGGAGTATACCAAAATTTCTTTATTCTGCTCCTTTCCAATGTAGATGGTTGGTTTTTTTTCTAGTCTTCAGCTTTTTTCTTTTTTTTAATAATTATGTTAAGAACATTTTTGTACCATCCTTCAGAGAACATAACTACTCTTTTCTGTTGACTGTCAACTAGATGTAAAATTTTTGGTTATATAACACACTTATGGCCAACTTTAGTAGGAAAATGACAGTTTTTCAAAAATGGTTCTATCAATTTACATTCTCAACAGTATATGAGTTTTCCTGTTATTCTACATTCCCACTAATATTTGATATTATTTGTCTTTTTAATTTTAGCCTTTTTGGTGACCTTGTAGAGATATGTTATGTTTAAGGAACTTTTCTCTTATGAGCAGTAAAACCGAACATGTTTCATATATTTATGGGCTATTTGGATATCTTCTTCTGTGAAGTATCTGAGATTTTTTTCTATAGCATTGTATGCTTTTACTTATCAATTTGTGGAAATTATTTATATATTCTTTCTTCTTTTTTTTCCCTTACATGTTCTTAATGAGCCTTTTGTCAATTATATGTGTTCCAAATACTTTCTTCTATTGTATGGGTTGTTTTTTCACACTTCTAATAGTGTTTTTTGGTGACCAAAAATACTTCATGTAGTCCAGCTCATCTTTTTGTTCCTCTAGTGGTCAACTTTTTGTATCTTTTCGGAGACATCTTTGCATACTATAAGATCATAAAAATATGTTCTTACTTTCTTAAAACTTATAAATCTGAAATCCACCCGGTATGGATTTTTGTGTATGTGTGAGACAGAGGTCAAGATACCCTCTTTTTCCACAAAGTTCTCTAACCGACACCAAGTACTGAAGTGACCTTCCTTTTCCCATTGCACCATAGTGTCATAGCTGTCATATATAACCATATATGAGGACTCTAGACTCTCCTGCTCATTGGATCCATGCCACATCACACTCTTATTTACAGGAACTTTATAACTAATATTAGTATCTACCGGTGTAAATTTTCCAATTGTGTTCATCTTCTTCAAGATTGCCTTAGAAATTCTTGGCCCTTTGCATTTTCATATAAATTTTACAACCAGTTTACCAGTATCCACAAAGAAATCTGCTAGAATTTTGATTAAGATTGCATTAAATCTATTGACTTGAGGGAGAAATGCCATCCTAAATACTGAGTCTTCCAATCCTTGAACACATTTAGGTCATCTTTAATTACACATAATAAAACTTTACTGGTTTTATATTTATTCTTTGGAGGGGCTCTTTGATGCAGTAGCAGATGGTGTCTTGTTTTTATTTCATTTTCCATTTCTTTGTTGATGATATGTAAAAATACAACTGATTTTGTGTACTGATCTTGCATCTAACAACTCTGCTATGTTCACTTACTATTTCTATCGTTTGTAGACACTTTTTGGATTTCCTACCTATACATCGTGTCATTTTTGGATTTTAAAAATTGTCCTTCCTCCTTTCTGAGCCTTACAAATTGTTTTTTCCTTACCTATTGCACTAACTTATATCTCCAGTACAAAAGTAAATAGAAGTGGTGATGATAACACTCCTGTCTTATTACTAACCTCAGGGGAAATCTCTCAGATTTTTTCCCATTCTCAAGGGGAATCCTTTCAATAGACTATTTTATAAACAACCTTTTTTAAAAAAAAAAAAAAAGTATTTATTTATTTATTTATTTGAGAGAGAGAGAACATGAGCAGGGGGAAGGGGCAGAGTGAGAGGAGATGCAGGGAGCCCAACACGGGCTTGACCTCAGGACCTGAAGATCACGAACTGAGTCAAACGCAGACACTTAACCACCTGAGCCACCTAGGTGCCCCTAGACCCTCTTTGTTCACTTAAAGAAGCTCCCTTCTATTCCTAGATGGCTAAGAGTTTTATCATAAATGGGTGTTGAATGCACTTTGTCTTTATTTTTCTGTTGTCTCTCTTCCCTTACTAAAATGAACACTCCATGAAGGCTTCACTATTGTAACACCAGCAACTAGGACAGTGGCTACTGAAAATGAATTAATGAACAAATGACTGAGGGAAAATAAAATCACTTTTATTTTAACTATTAGTATTTTTCAGAGAACAAAATTTGACAATGTTGTTTTGTGAAAGAAAATCACTCTAAATATTTAGAATAATTAGAAATGTTCTTTCTCGGGCCCCTGGGTGGCTCAGTCCCTGAAGTGTTTGCCTTCGGCTCAGGTCATGATCCCAGGGTCCTGTGATCAAGCCTCATGTTGGGAGGAGTGGGGAGTCTGCTTCTCCCTCTCCTTCCTGTTCCTGCTTTCTCTCACTATCTGTCACTCTCTCTGTCTCTCTCTCTCAAATAAATAAAATCTTTTTAAAAAAGAAAGAAAGAAGAAAGAAAGGAAGAAAAACTTTAAAGAAAGACATAATAGAAATAGGAGAAAACACTCTGGCAACTTATTTTATGGCCAATGCTGAATGCTAAAGAGTGACTCTAGCCAACTGCTCTCCTTCCTTTTCGTTTCTGAAAGATCTGTCCTTTTTCCTTACTTGGACACTTCCCACAGCTCACAGTAAGGATGTCTACTACCTAAGCCAAGGAAAGCAGAACACAGAATAAAGCTAAGGCCAAGGCTTAAACAGATCTTATTATCTGTGTATGATATGAAAGCTTCCACAAAAACTTAGCTAGGATTATCTAAAATCAATACAATCACTTTTTAGTGGGAAAAGATGTAAAATTTAATACTCTGAATCTTTCAAAAATTAGAAATTATAATATTTAATTGAATTACATTGTCTTCTTTCTAAATGAGCAATTCCTTCTCCTATTAAAAATTCTATTTTATTCAATCTTGAAGGGAAGGAGAAAAACAGCACTATCATCACAGTAAGACTTTCTTTCAGGAGAGGGTTTCCATCTTGTTTGGTCTATTTTAGTTCTTGAAGGGTTTGGGCAGAAACATAAGAGATGAAGGAAATAAAATCATAGTTCCCTTTTAGTGAGCAACACTGTATTGTAGGTACTTAGCTAAGCACTTTTCATGTACCTTTTCAATGAAGCCTAGGAGTTAAAGAGTATATTCCCTTGCTTTCTAAGTAGAAATTTAGAGGGGCCCAAGATCATATAACTAGTTAAGTGTCAAAAATAGTTTCAACGTTAGGTCAGGCAAAGCCCAAGTCTTATGCATTAGATAAACTGGATTTTTATTGCTTATCTGGGAATCCTAGATAAAGGAAGCTGAATGGCAAAGCGTTCCTTCTCTTTATCTATACATTCTTTAGGTTTGTGTATTTCCCCAAACCTTGGAGAACCAACAATTTTGGTAAATTCTAACTGTACCAAAGAATTAATTACCAATGTGAAGAGTAATATTATATTGAAATAAATGATGATTTTATTTTCTAAATTCCAAATTTGGTCAATTCATGATAGTTAAGGGCCCTAAATTTGGAGTTGTTTAATTTGGGTTAGAATTTATAAGTCAGAGAATAAAATTTGACCATGTTTTGTTGTGAAAGAAAATCACTGCAAAAACTAAGAATAATTAAAAGCTTTCTTTCCCAAACATAATAGAAAAATACAAAAATACTCCTGGCAACTCAGTTTTTTGTCCAATGCTGAATGCTAAAGAATGACTCTAGCCAGTTGCTGCCTTTCCTTGTTGTTTCTGAAAGATTTCTCTCTTTCCTTACTTGGGCACCTCCTACAACTCAGAAGAAAAATTCCCAGTAAGACACCAGGTTCTGTCCCAACCTTGTCAGTGATGTGGGACAAATTATTTTACCTTTCCAAATACCAGTTTCCTTATTTGAAGAATAGAGTTAGCAGTGGCCCTTATCTCATAAGGTTTTAGTGAGCATTAAATGAGACGATGCTTATAAAACAGTTAACACAATGCTTGACAAAAGGTAGAGTCTCAATCAATGACAATTTTGAATATCAAAGTAGGAAAAACAGAAGATAAGATACTGATGAGACATAAGTTATTTAAATAGATGCATAATAAAATAATAATTTGCAATAACTCTAAGATTTCAGCATAGTTTTCTAACACCTTAAAAATGACACTTAAAATTGAGGAATTTGATTTCTGGTTCTCTCCTCCTCCAGCTCTAACAAAGGTGGGCAAAATTAGGAGATCACGGGGTGGCAAGCATCCAGGACATCCAACCACAGCTATGTTTCGACTGCTTTTTATCATACTGTTTAAAGTAATAAGCAATAGACACTTGTTCTCAATATAATTAATTCTGATGTAAAACATCCCCAAAGTAGGATTAAATGAAATCAGATCAGAGTTATAAAGGAAAAAGGGAAAGGCATACATTTATGCCCACTATAAATTTATATAAATCTATCAAAGGGCAGACATCATTTGTCTAATTTCTGCATGATTCAAATGTATGGCTATTTTATTAACAGATGGCACCATGATATTCAGGAAAGGACAACAAATGCCTGAGCTCTCCTTCTAAAGCTACCTTTCCACTGTCCTGATAAGGAAACTGTGGATAAAGTCCAGCTAGAAAAATGCACAAAGGAGAGATGAGAAGAAAGTTACAGGGAAAGATAGGAGTTACAGGGGATAGGGAATAGAGAGTCAAAGCAGTAGAGGGATGAGTTTTCATAATCTAGGAAATCTCATCTCACTCTACCCACATTCACTTTATCCAGAGGAGGTGGAAGTCAGGAATGCATTGATTACTGGGAAACCCCAGAGACTTGTGCTTCTTTTCAGTAATGGAAAGTAAAACTGCCATAAGTAACCAATGGTAATCTTAACTAATATGGTGTCCTGAGGACATACAAAATGTTAAGAAAGAGGACAGTCTCTTGGATGTAAGTAGAGATGTTTAATTGTGGGGAAACTAAATGACATCATCCTTATGTCAAAAAACTACATATTTAAACAACACCAGTCAATGTAACAAATGCTTCTTCACCATGGCCACCATATTTATCACCTAAAAGGTAGCAGGATCCAAGAAGACCCTGCAATGATTGGGGTCATCAGAGACTCTAAATCCTGAATCCATATATTCATATTCCCTTGGATTCCTCTCTAGACGTTTCCCCTGAACTGTAAAATAATCACTCAGAAGCCCCAAGAATGCTTTTGCCGGTGACTCACTAATCAGGTCAGTCAGTTAATATGATGGCATGGTCAGTTCTTGAGCAGTGTCCCATCTGCCATATAACACCCAAGGGAGATCTTCCCCCACACATCATGCAGTATCATCGTGGAAAAAATAAAACACAAGGAGGCCCTCAAAAGACACAAGGAGAACAAGGGTAAGAAACATAAAAAGAAAGGAAAAAGGCATTTTAGATTACCTAATACGTGTCAGGATTATAGTACCACTTCCTTCCCCAAAAGAATAAAATCGGTATTGCTATCCATTGTTTACCTGCATAAATACAGACATTAAAGGGGGTATGTGACTTGCCCACAATCACACAATTCAAATGTGATGGTGAAAGCTACAAATAAACTGAAAACCTCTAACTCTAAAGGCTCTCCTTGTTCCACTACATTTTGGTAACATGAATGTGTGATGAAGAGGAAAAAATTAGGGAACTATAATAGATTAAATTTAAAGGTGCTCTTTATATATAAGGAAAAAAGTTTCTTCATATCAGCTGAGTATTTAACCATATAAAAGTGAAATTAAAGTCTGTCCTTGTTGAAGAATTATGTCATTCCACTCATTCTACATTACTAATCCTTGTTGTCCCTATATAAATGAGGACTGTGCAGCCTCGTGCTATGCCTCTATCTTTGGTAAGTCCCTTTCACCGCCCAGTAAATCAGAGGATCTGATTCTTTTCCTTCCAGTGGGCTCTGCCTTCCTTCCCTTGGAAAAATGAAGAGAAGAGCAGTAGTAGCAGGCACTGCTGCTGGGCCAGGAGAGCAGTCTGCCCTCCCTCTTTAGCCCATAGGGCACTACTGAAACCAGTCATATCAGAAAAATGAAATTTTTGAAAATACAAGAGAGCATTTTCTCCACGTAGAGGGAACATCTTTGGAAGAACCTACTATTCTATATCCTAGCAGCTTGTTAGATTCAGTGTTGTGGCTGAAATTTAAGTGTGGTTGTGTAATTTTGTGGAGATTAATATCATCTTATGATACACCTGGATAGTAGTGAGGCAACCTCTGCGGCTCTCATTCCAGGCTCTGGTAAAGCAACCTAGGGAGTCCTATCCCCCTCCAGTTAAAATTGAGGAATTTCTCACCCATTCACCTAAACTGCAGGGAAAACAGAGGAAATAAAATGTGCCCGAATAGGAAAAAACAAAAGAATGACAATAGGAGTTGTCATTGACAACAGGAAACAAGAGTTTCTTGACAGAAAGTCTGCTTCTAGAACTTGAGAGAAAGGACAATCATGAGAAACCCGAGTACCGTCAAGGAGCAGCGTGACTTGTTTACTCCGACTTTACCACTTCTCAGCCTCTTTCCTTCACTTTCATCCTTTCTCCTTTCTTCCGTTCAATTTTCTCTAATCTCCCAAAAAACAATTCCTACATTTCCTTTTTTCCTCCTTATTTATGCCTTGGTTTTCACTAACTACTGAGTAGCTTCTTCTCAGAGCTAATGAGGAGCCCAAATAAACTATGGAATTACTTTATTGTGACTTTGGTGTCACAGCCCATGCCAGAATGACCTACTGCTGGAGCTCTGCCACTCATTTCTTTATACACATTCTCTTGATTCCATTTCCTACTTATCCCCCCATCCTCTCTAAACTATAGATTATACAGACACTGAACGAGTTCTAATGTCCTTGGGAATGGTTGCCTATTTCCATTTTGCAGTAATTCTATACCTATGGCTCATGTTGAACATTTTTTAAAAGAGTTTTGTCACAGTCTCTGGCTGTTCTCTGAGGAACAGGTTTTTCTTTGTTACATTTCATGTTTAAAGCCTTCTGTGTATCAAAGAAAGTATAAATAAATGGAGTCTTCTAAATACATACATGGGCGTGATGGGCAATCGTTGTAACTAAAATTAACTGAACAATCCTTTTCCCCTGAAGGAACTGAAGAGGAAGATAAAGGAGATGACCATCTTCTGGGGTCTGTGGATGAGTTTTGGTGGTTTCCTCATATGTGGAGCCATATGCAACCTCACCTCTTTCATAATGAGTCATCTTTGGTGGAGCAGATGATTCTCAACAAAAAATTTGCTTTAGTAAGTAACTCACTTTGAATATTACATTGAACTGTAGTGTACATTGGCATTAGAAAAACTTGGTATTGGAGCCTTTCAAGGATGTGACTTTTGAATTTGTATTGGATGCTCAATACTATGCCTAAGGCGTTGAGGGTCTAATTTAAGAAAAATTTTACAAGGGTGGAGTTAGGATGGTGAAAAGTAGGGGTTCCTAGGTCTGTGTGGTCCCTCGAATTAATACAGCTGGATCATTATCAAATCATTCTGAATACCTGCAAAATCAATTGGAGACATCTGAGAAAAGAAATGCTGCAGTCGTATGAGTAGAAAGGTGACCACTTCATGGAAGATAGGAGGTGCAGAGACTTGAATATGGGGCTTTACATCTGACGATATGGCGGAGGGGAGGGAGGGTACTTAAGGAGGCTACCGCAAGGTATGGTAAGCAGCGGAGCACAAAAGCAAAACTTTTAGGATCTGCTACAGTGGGGGATGTCCTGGGCATAAAGGTGCTCAGGTGGGGAAGCGGGCTGGAATCCTGGTGTGACAGCGTGGTCTCAGGAACCCTGGGGTCACCGGAAGAATGGGGGTGCCTGGGTCCTGCAGAGTTCCCAGGAACAGGAGTGGGGAAGCAACTGAGAACAGTGAGTCTAGATGCAAGCTCTCTGCTCAGTGTTGCCATAAACTGCAAACCACTGTGCAGTCATGTGACCACTTTCCTAGCAGCAGTCCAGCAAAAGGCAGATGCATGCCAACACCCCTCCCTCCCCGGGAGGAACAGCACAGGTCCACACTACAGGAGTCTATAAAATTTGGAGTTTTGAAACTCAGTCATGTGCCTGAGATAAAAATGCTCGGTCACAGGCTGGGTGAACAGAGTTGAGACAGGGACCAGGGAGAGAAGAGTGATTGATCGCTTTTCTGTGAAGGCTCAGTGAAAGGGGGGTTGCAAATTTTCAGCTCCCGGGCTAGAGAGCTGGACACTGCCATATTCATTCTACCCATCAGTGCTGAAAGCCCTCAGGTAACAAAACAGGGTCATAGTGGAATTTGGAGCTGCTTACAGTCCAGCCTCCTGGCAACAGAGGCACATGTGCAACAGGGCAAGTGCACCTGAGAATCAGTGCAACAGGCCCCGCCCCCAGAAGACCAGCAGGAACAACCGGCTCACACAAGTTTACTGATCATAGAGGGCTGCAAAACTTCAGCTCTTGGGGAAAACAGTATATAGCTTTTGTTGTTGTTTTTCAATTCTTTAGTCTTTCAGTGTTATTTTTCAGTTTTTATTTTTTCAATTCATTTTTTTATTCTTTTTAATTTTTATTTTTATATATGTGTTACATATATTTGTTTCCTTTCATTGTACTTTATTTTATTTTTGTATATATAAATATATATATAACTTCTTCTTTCTTTCTTATTTTGGGATCTCATTTCTTTTAACAAGCAGACCAAATCACACCTACTCTAGTTCTTTACTTTGTTATGTTTCCTGGTTTTTTTTTTTTTTTTTTTCTTGTTTTGTTTTGTTTCCGGGGTTTTTTCCTATTGTTGTTATCAGATTTTTTTTTTCTCTTTCTTATATTCTTATCTGGAAAAAATGATGAGATGGAGAAATTCACCACCCCCCAAAAAAAAGAACAGGCAGTAGTGCTTACTGCAAGGGATTTAATCAATATGGACATAAGTAAAATGTCTGAACTTGACTTTAAAAAAATGAATATAAAGATACTGACTGGGCTTGAAAAAAGCAGAGAAAATTCTAGAGAATCCTTTACTGTAGAAATAAAAGAACTAAAATCCAGTCAGGCCAAAATTAAACATGCTATTATCGAGATGCAGTCCCAAATGGAGTATATAAACCAAGGAAGAATGAGGCAGAAGAGCAAGTCAGTGATATAGAAGATAAAATGATGGAAACGAAGAAAGCTGAAAAGAAGAAAGAAAAGTACTGGATCACAAAGGGAGACTTAGAGAACTCAAGTGATCCCATAAAGTGAAACAGTACCTAGGTAATAGGGGTCCCAGAAGAGGAGGAGCAGAAGAGAAGAGTAGAAGGTTATAGCAGCAATGTCCACAATAGCCAAAATATAGAAAGACCAAGATGTCCATTGACAGATGAATGATCAAAGAAGAGGTGGTATACATATCACTTCTTCATAGACACACACACGCATACACACACACACACACACACACACGCACGCACATGCACACACACACTGAAATATTACTCAGACCATCAAAAAGAATGAGATCTTGCCATTTCTAGTGACATGGATGGAGCTACAGAGTATTATGCTAAGCAAAATAAATCAGGGGAAGACAAATACTATGATTTCACTCATGTGGCATCTAAGAAGCAAAACAGAGGGGAAAGGAAGGGAAAATAAAATAAGATGGAAATAAAAAGGGAGGTAAACCCTAAGGGATGCTGAACTCTAGGAAACAAAGTGAGGGTTGTTGGAGGGGAGGTGGGTGGAGGAAGGAATGGCTGAGTAATGGGCATTAAGGAGGGCACTTGATTTCATGAGCACTGGGTGTTGTATGCAACTGATGAATCACTAAACTCTATCCCTCAAAGTAAGAATACAGTTTATGTTAACTAAATTGGGTTTAAATAAAGAATTTTAAAAATTTTTTAAAAGAGAAACTTCACAAGATATTCACAAGACTTACCTACATGACAGTTTAGTCAGAACTCATAAGACAGGGCTCCCTATCCAGAAAGACCTTTTTGCTATACCAGGAAGGCAAAATATGCACATAAAACAATCCTCCAACAAAATGAGATATTCCATGACCTAGTGCTAAACTGTACAGATGTAAAATCCCACCGTTCAGATAAATAAGTGTCACTGGGAGTGGTCAGGAAAATGCACTTATGGCAATAGGATTTAGATATACCTGAAATAAGGATAAGATGTACATGTCAGGAAGAACTGAAGTGTGGTGAGGATGAGGAGACCATAATGTGGGGATTAGGTAATGAAGATTCAAGCCACAGAGGCAATGGAAATGAGAAGAAAATCGTTTAAACACACATGTTATAGCGATGGGACATTCATGTGATTCATACACTTTTTTTTTTTTAATTTTCATACAATGTTTTATACTGAAGGGTTTCTGATTCCTGACAGGGAAATTTATAGCAAAAGTTCTAATAAGTACAGTTTTCAAGAAAATGTGCATGTAGTCAGCAGGGATGGTATATGGTGATCAACAGGCCCATACAGTATTTGTATTTCTATGAAAAATACTAACGGGCACAGAAACACATGGGAGAACTCGAGACAGGCAATTGTCTATTTACCCAGCATTATCCCACCCTGGGTGGGGAGTGCCTTGGGGCAGGAACTATATTTTGTTCATCACAGGATGGCAGTTCCTATATCATGAAGGTACTCTGTAAGTATTCGAAGTATAAATGATCAAGGCAGCAGAAATTACCACTCAAAAAAGATTTGAGGGGCACTTGGGTGGATCAGTTGTTTAAGCATCTGCCTGCAGCTCAGGTCATGATTCCAGGGTCCCGGGATCAAGTCCCATGTTCAGCTACCCCCCAGCGGGGTATTTGCCTCTCTTTCTCCCTCTGTCCCTCCCCCTTGCTCATGCTCTCTGTCTCCCTTTCTTTCTCTCTCCTTCTCTCTCTAATAAATGAATAAAATCTTTTCAGAAAGATTTGAAATGTAATATATCTTATCTGTTATAGCCTTTTATCTTATTTGCAAACCACAAGGTTGATATTACAATGTTCATAAATTATAATGTGAATAATTCTAAACCCACCAAATCGTGTTTCTAAGCAAATCCTACTAATAGTAGACTTATCCCAGTATGCAAAATGAACTAAAATACACAGCTCTGGTTAATTTAAGTATGATTTTGAAAAACTCTAAAATACCATTGCTCCCTTGACAAACAGAAAATGTTTTACCAGAGATTTAAAGTCCTGACCCCATAACTAGAAATGATTGATTTGAAATATGACTCCTCAATTTTGAGGTTTCCCCACATATATGCCTTTCCCAACATTATCGTCCTTAAGCATCATAGCTCCCAGTATTTTATGTTCTTAGACTGTATAGTTCTATTTATCACACAACTATCCCTAACATATTTCACCCTAAAATGGTATAAGAGATTGCAGTTGTCAATCTGTGGAAACAAGAGCAAGGATTATGTCTTCCTAGGCTGGCCACTTGGCTGTATAACTGTTGGCTTTTTGGTTACTCAGTGTTTCAGAGTACTGGACTCACTTACCACAGAGTGGTATTCCGTATAAACTTCCAAAGCCAAGATGTTTAGGGAATCAATCTACACGTCACCTTACTTAAATGTGTACAAGAAAAGGTTAGAATTTATAGAATGTGCTTTTTTTCTTGAGGATATAGAAGACCAAACACTTTATGGATAGCATTGGGAGCCCATACTTGTCTTTCAACTTCGGGGACTGCCCAAAATAGATATGCAGCTTCAAGTGTACCATGGCCATGCATTGACATTTTGTCAAGAAGATGAGAACAGTGTCCTCTGTACCAGTCTTGTGAAAATGTTCTGATAGAATTTTCAAACTCTTGTGAGATGGAGAGCCTCCTTTTCCCTCCACAGAATTGAAACAGAAATGGTAAACAGCACATAAGAGTGTGTAAATGTCTCAATTTCTAACAGAGAGCACTAAACACAGCAAACATTAATTTTGTCATCTTCAGAAGCCTAAGACTTGCTGATATAAGCAATATTAATCAGCAAGAAAGGATATGAACAAGAAAATTACTTTGTATTTTCTTCTTTATTCTGTGAAGAAAAGAATTTGTGAAAGAGGAAAATACATAAATAGAATGAAAGAACGTACTAATAAGAAATTTAAAACTGGTAACTGAGCAGTTAGGTTTTTGTTGTTTGCTGTTGCTTTTGTTTGCTTTCAAAAGAAAATAGTTTTTCAAGGCAGACTTGATGAATGACATAACATTCATTACTATCTATATTCCTCTGCTATTAGGAAAGTATCTAGATAATAGGTGTTCTATTATTACCTGAATGAATGAATCAATGACTATTATGTTTGTACTTAAAACAAGTGTAAATTCTTGAAAGTACACATAGCAAGTACAGACATGCACAGGAATTATACACATTTTTTTAGAATTCTCAACTAAAAAGCATCATGAATTAAAAGAATAACTCAGAAGTGAAATTTGGTCATTCTCATTCCTCACTCAAGTGCCAGGCAAAGGACATTTTCTTTGAAATCTCATTCCTAACTACAGGTTGACAACCCAAATCATGGTCCTCAAGGCATAGAGAACAGTCACGGAGGGTCTTCAGAAATAAGGCAAAATGTGTTCTTTAATGTTAATCAAATATAGGATCCATGGATTTCTTTTTGTCAGGAAAGGATAGATAAGGAAAAAAGACTAAATCGAGGACCAGTCCCTTCCCGCCATAACCACACGCATGTAAAGTAATTGCAAACAGTGATTAGCACCTAACAAACAGAAGATGACGGTTGTTGTTTTTATCATCATTACATATTCAGTATCAGAAAATTGCCCTCTTCAATTTTTGCCTAGGCTTCTCAGGTGTTTAGGGTGACAGGTAGGAGACACAAAATCCTCAAGGTTAAAAGCTTATTCTGTATTGCAATGACATTTGGTTCATGTGAATTCTACACATTTTCTAAACAAATGTTAACTCTTTTGCTTCTCATTAAGGCATTAGGGTTACAAAGCAGCTTTGCTGCTAAATGTAAAGAGGTAAGGAGAAAAGGGTTTTAGTTTTTTATATATTGTGTTATTCCCTTTTATTCTTATAACAACCTTGAATTGTAGGTATGCTTATTCTCACTTTATAGATAAGGAAACTAAAAATCGGAGAAATACAGTGACTCACTCAGGATTATAAAGCTCAGTAGGGGTAGAATTAAGCCCAGAAATCTAGGTCTTCTAAAATTGTATGAATTGTGACACACCCTCTCCCCCCAGGCTTTCTCACTAGCCTGTCAACCCAACTCAAAGGAGAAGGTCTAGGTTACACTTCTGCCTGGTAATCCAAAGGCATGTTTGGTAATTCTGAAAACACAAGAGAAACTGAGAGCTACAGTTTGGTCTCCTAAGGCATCTTTCCCCAAGGTTCCCTAAGATGGGCAGTTTCTGGAATGTTGGGAAAGGAAACAAACAACTAAATCTGAGGAACTTTCCACAAGAATAAGTATCTCTTATCACGGATAGAGAGGCTACTTTAATTCCGTGGAAACTATTCTGGAGGAAATTTTGCATCAACGATCAACTCACTAGATGAAATAGGCAAAAGCTTAACCCCATACTAATAATAGCATGCGTCTAAATTAGGCAACATCCTGCTTTCTCCACCAGCTTGGAGGCTCTGAATTTTAACATGAGCAGGAGCGTTTCTCCCAGTTAAGGAAATGAAAGAACACAGAAAGAACCAAAGTGTTGCTCTAGGAGTAACTGGGCATTCAAACAAGATCGGAGCTCACAGATGAAATTCAGCATTCAAATAAGTGATTGAATTAGAAAACATTTAAAGTGTGTTTTCAAGTAAGAGAATCTGAGACTATGACATAAAATTCTTTTGTTTGAGCATTCTCTATCACCATCTATACAGCCAAACACCTGTTATTTTCATTGAGTTTTAGCAAATGCATCTGATCTATTATCCTTTTTCACAATGTGGCCACTTCTGTCTCATAAGAGAATTTGATGTCCATTTTAATTTAGCTTTGAAAGCTCTGCCTAATAGCTTATTATGGAAGGTCAAGTAAATCCTTTAAGCAAACTTGCATTTGATGGTTACAGCCACCAGGAAATACAGCTTTAAAGGCTAATTAGAAAATATTTTTAGTTATCAAATATGAGCTAATTCAGGTATTAAAATGAAATGTTAACAAGGGTGGGTTTTTTTTTGAAAGGTACCATATCTGAAGCAAGAATTAATTATAACATTTGTTAATGACCTACAACACAGTTTGAAATATCTATTGTACAGCTTTTAAAATTGGACAAAATTCCATTCAGTAAGTAAATAACATTGCAGTTAAGCCTCAAAAAATCATCAAGAAATATACGCTCAATTGAAGAATTAGATCTCTAACATTTTTGGTAAATTATGGTGGCTTAATTTTAATGATAAAATAATTAGTAGAAATTTTTACCGTAGAACTCACTGCCAATATCAGATAATACTTAACACGGTTACAGACAATATTATTAAAATTAGTAGTAGTAGAACAATGTTTCTGATCCTGAAAACATAAAATCTTGCCAAGGATTGTACTTTTTTACTGCATTATCATTATTCCTTCAAATAGTGTCCTTTGGCCCCCTTCTTTTCCAAGTTCAGCAGAACTGCTAATTCACATTAGCTGAAATGTCTATTGTCAAGTGAGCAACTTTTTAGATTAGTGAGCACATTAGCTTTTCTAATATGGAAATAAAGATTATAGTATCAAAATGTAATTTAAAATATATTGAAAGACTTGCTGGCTTAAGGAATATATGATAATCTTTTAATTAGTTTGCTTGCCAGCTGGAGAATGAATGAATTCCATCATCTTCACTTCAGTGAAGCACCTTATAAAAAAGACACATTAGATCTTTATTTTATTGATATTGAAAACAAAGCACAATTCTAGTGGTCCTAATAGAAAGAGAGTTCAAGTCAAGATAGAAAAGTCTACCCTGAGCTGGTAAACCACTTCTGAGTTATCCAAGTAGCGCAGTTTAAAAAAGACATTAGTCATTATTCAGGGCACAATGACTAATAAGGTGAAGCCTATAATTTACTTCATAAAAACAATGGCTAAAGGAACTTGGTAAGGACAAGAGACAAGAGGAGACCAAAGGATATATTATCAGGACTGATATTCAATATAAAAGTACTAGTGTGGCCATGCCAGTGATTCCAATATTGAAATGTGTCAGTGCTACTACCCTTACCCCCGCTACCACCTCAGACCCTACCCCAGGATGTCTCAAAGCTCCCAAATGCTCAGCAACTAACAAAGCCTGGCTCCGAGTGGCCAGCATCCATCTCCAGCTCTACATTTAGCAGCAGTTTTGAGTGATCAGTTGCATAGAATGCTGACTGGTAAATATTTTGAATATTACCCCTTGAATATAATCAATTGTATGATTTATAATGAGTGTTACTCAGAAGGTAAACTCTAGAAGAAGGAAGACAATCCCTCACATTTGAGTAGAGTTGTTCTGCTAATCTAGGTAGTTGTGTACACAGAATGGTGACTGACACCTAGTAGGTCCTCAATGTTTGGTAGATGAAAATATAAATAAATATTCTTCTGGATCTTAAGATTTTATCATTACTGTTTAAAAATGTAGGTTTTATTATTATTTGGGTATGGTGAGATCATCAGATCAGGAGAGGACTGCCATTGGAAAGAGAGCTTGACACTCTCAGTTCCCAAAGTAAAGAGAGCACACCACACCATCCAGGAAACCATGGGGTAGCACTAAAGTCGGACAAGAAACAGAGTAGAGGGGAGGCAAGAGCATTTAGTGTGGTTTCTACAGGAGAGGCAAGACAAGGCAGGGTAAACAGGTTTAGGACTAGCTGGTTGGAGGACAATTTCAGCAATCAAAGTTGTAAAGGGATTCTTTCTAATTGTGCCATACCGGACCCAGAGGTGATTAGGGCAGGGATGAATCCACTCAGCTTATGAAGGAAGTGATTGATGGGTACTAAGGAGGGCACTGATTGCATGGTGCCCTCGGTGTTGTTACACGCAATGAATCATGGAGCACTACATCAAAGACTAATGATGTGCTATATAGTGACTAACATAACACAATTTTTAAAAAAAGAAGAAGAAGGAAGTGGTTGAGAGGAGGGAGCCTGAACTGGTTGGTTTGTGCTTGAAGAACATGCTCTTGGGTAGGTGTTTAATTATCTCCAGGAACTGGACAGCCATGGGAGAGGCAGTCTTTGCAGGGTCAGGAAGGTCTCAGATGTCAAAGTATCAGAAATATAGAGAATAAAGAGACATGATTAATACCGCTACATATGCTTCTGTCTAAGTTATGGATCTTGAAGCAGTCTATAGGTTTTCAGATCCCTTCATCATCCCAGTTGCCATATTTGTACAACTTCAAACTTGTCATTCTGCCTCCCAATATATGTTGCCCTAATCTGACCATTATTAGAACAGAAAACAGCAAAATAATTTTTCCCTTCATGTACGCTTTAAACTTTTTTTTAATTTATTTGACAGACAGAGATCACAAGTAGGCAGAGAGGCAGGCAGAGAGAAAGAAAGAGAGAGAAGCAGGCTCCCTGATGAGCAGAGAGCCTGATGCAGGGCTCGATCCCAGGGCTTCAGGATCTTGACCTGAGCCAAAGGCAGAGGCTTTAACCCACTGAGCCACCCAGCCCCACCGCCCATGTACACTTTATATCTATTTATGTAGCCAAAGACCATGTTTTTTTAAACCATCATATAACATCTGTGTCTGCCAGACCTTCTGTCCATGAGCTATTTAGTAAGCCTTCAGGTATTTGTTTTTGTCCGATAGATTTTGTTAACTAAATGCTACCTTTGAGATTAAAACTGTCCCTTTAACATTTCCTATTTGTTATGTGTTCAGTATTTCAGTCTATCAACATTCTTGTAAAGGCTGATTCTTTATTTAACATGCATTACATCTTCCCTAGCTTTGTGTCATACATATATCTTGCAAGTATATTGTGTCAGTATGACTTCCACATCTTCATCATTATTGATCAAGTTGAACAGGCTCAGAAGAACACGTCTTAAGTTAATTAAAAACCTACAAATTGGTTTTTTTAATTACTTTAATATGTGCTCTTCTGAACCTCGAAAATATTGAAATACTTTACAATTTAGTTCATCATGTCTTTCATCTAAGCTTACGTATTTACCATCATATGTATTTTGAAAAGCTGTTCCCTTTGATAGGGAAAGTAGAATCAGAAGAGATACTGGACATTTCTGCTTTTTACCCAGATCATCAAAGTACTTCAGCCTTCCCCTCTCCTACTGTGAACATGGAATAATATTACTTATGTATCTTTTGCTGATTAGAATTATTTTTAATTAGTAATTTATGGAAAAAAACCCACTTTGAACTTTAGCCTCCTTCACATTTTTTTTAACCTTTTTTGTTTATCTTGTTTTGTTAATTGTTTTCATCCTTTGTTATGTGTACTTCCTTTCATTTCACGTACCTGTTTTAAACCCTTGTGTGTGTGAGGGCCCTGGCATAGTTAGTTTCTTTAGACAATCGCTAATAATATTGACCCTTCACTATGTGGCTGGAGCTCTTGATTAATAATCTTGTTTTTTCTCTTATTAATCATATTTAATCCTGCCCCTGCTGATGTTCTCTCTCTCTCAAGTGAATAAATAAAAAGTCTTAAAAAAAATTTAATCCTCATGACAGCCCTACTGATGTCATCTCCACTTTATAGAAAACAAACCTGATATTTGAAGAGGTTTAGTAATTCCTCCAAACCACACAGCTAAGCAACAGATCTGGTACTTGAATTCAGATGTTTCTGACTCTTAATCACTATGTTAAATAGATGTTTTCTGCCTTGTTTTGAATAATTATAATTCTCCAAAAAGAATGACATTTTTTTAAAGAAGCTATCCTTCTATAGTTGTACTCCTTTAGTTTATTTCTGGCAATAAATTATTTTTTATTGAAATAATTAATAATTATTAATTATTAAAATAAAAATAAAATAAATTATTTCACCTTTTCTCATCAGAGTGTTTTAGAATCTGCTTTCCTAAATTGAAATTTTGTATCTAATTACAAGAATTACATATTTTAAGTATTTTGAACTCCACGGTGATACTGTCATCTCCTTCCCAGAGTTCTGTCACTTCCACATAGACTGTAGAGTCACCAAATATTAGAGTGGGAGTGTTGAGGATGGAGAAAAGCAGAGAGACTAGAGGGAAGTAGACAAATTGGATTACTATGAAAGTGATTAAGGAAGAGGAAATAAAGACAGGCTTTAACTAAACCAACAGCAGTGAGAATACAAAGGAGGGCAATGTGAAAACTATTTCTGAAATAGAATCAATAGGGCTTCTTATTGGATGGATGATGAGGATGCAAAAGGTAATATCAAGTCAAAACTAATATCAAGGTTTGAGCCTCCCAATTTTCTATGTACGCATACTTATTTAAAGTATGCAAGTATGATCTGCTGCTTTTCCTTAGAAACTCTGGATTTCACCTACATGAAGATACTGGCCCCCGTCCATTCCCATAGTGGCACAGCATTTTTTTCTCATTTGGATACATCATTACACTTTTGAAAGTGGTTTTGATTACCTCAGGATCTTAGTCCTTTTCTTTGCAAATGCCTTTCCAGATTACTTTTTTCTATTCTATAGGAAGACTTCATGCTCCCTAACAAGCTAGAGAATGTGGAAAACTACTCTTTTCGATTCCTTTCCTTTTTTTTTTTTTCCCTCTAAAAAAAAAATCTACATTGCCTCTCCAGTGCATATAGGGTGATTTAAACTGGTTTTGTAAAAAGAAAGATAAATTTAGTATATGTCCTACATGAAAATAGTCCCTCAGTGCCCAAATTTATTTGGACACAAAATGAACTCAAAGCCTTTATGAATTCTCCAAGAAATTCTTAGTGGTGGGCTGGAGTCAGATGTGGGGACGGAGCCGGGGAAAGGTTTATTTCCAGATCCATGCATGCTGCTACTAAATTTTGACTGCTCCTTCCTTCTTGAGTGTCTTACATTTAGTTAAAATGGAAGGCGCACTTGTTTTGCGAGAGGTGATTATAAACACGGCAGGGATGATGATACTGACAGCAAAAGAAGAAATGACAGTCAAGTCTGCTCAAATGCTAATCTTGCACCTGCTTGGCATTTTCCTATCTCCCACTCCATGTCCACAGTCATTCAACAATTTCTGTGAGTTCTTTCTTTGCACCATATCCTGCTCCATTTGGATACTTTCTATTACCACTCCACTTTCACATTTCTCACCCTGTACCTTGGTCATTGCAGCAACATCCAAACTAACCTTCTTAATTCTCCATTTTTCCCTATAATTTGTGCTCAGATCAAATTTGAAATTTGAAATTCTATTATTCTGTTCCTGCATGAAACAGGACCTTGCATTTCAATTAGAAAGTTTCTAGACTCTCCAGATGAAATGTAGGAAGAGAAACTTGAGCCTCCAGGTATTTGCCAGACACTGTGCTTAGTACTTTTCATGTGTCCTCAGTTAATATCCTCCCAACCACTTGCGAGGCTGACCAGCTCCATATTGTAAGTGCAGAAAATAAGGCTTGGGGCACTTATATGATCTTCCTTAATTCGCACAGTCAGTAAAAAGCTGAGAAGGGATTTGACCCCAGGGCTATCAAGCTCTAAAGCCCAAAAAGTTAGATTTTAATATTCTGAATTTGTTTAAAATAACTCTCTAGGGAAGTAATAAGATTCTGATTATAAGGTTTTGGTAACGGCAGTCAAATATCAGTATCAATGGCTGATGCTATTACCAAAACCTTATAATGAGAATTATTTCTAACCATGTTTTTCTTTTAAATAGCTCTTTATGTAATTTATGTAATTTTCTGTGTTTGTGCAGCCAGCACCACTAGTGTTAACTATCCTGGTGGCTATTTTAAATACCAGAGGGTAAGCAGTAGTTACAACAAAGAGCAATACCAACTTTTCTTTCTAGAATATTAAACTTAAATTAAAATTGGTACAATGCAGACTTAAAGACTCCGACTGTAATCAATCCTGTGGATTTTCGGAAAGATTTAATGTGCTTGCAAGTACCTTGGGAATGTAAGCCTGTCTCTGAATTATTTATAGCTTTATTACCTTTCAAGGACCCCATGGATCCACATAAGGCTCATCACTTCATACTCCAGAAAGCTGGACTGAACTAAACCCTCCCAATTCCTCTACTGTGTCTCCAGATAATTTTATTTTTGTTTATTTTGCTCTAGCATTAAAACAATTCATAAATTCATTTTTTATATTTCTACAAACTCCTTCACGTGTTTACTTGAAGAAATGCCAGCCATTGAAAAAAAATGAGCCTAGCCTATGCAAGGTACAAGTGTTTACATCATTCTTTTGAGTACTCTTACAAAAGTACACCCGTTAGTGGTATGTTTACTTATGAAGCACTCAACAAAGATATGACGACACTTCAAAAATTCTGAAGGGAACTTGAAGAGAGGAAAACAGCATGCTCTGTTAAATAGAAACTTACTTGAAATGAATTACATAATTATTAGGGAAGACTAGAAGAAAATCTGTCAGTCTCCCTCGGATAATCCCTTCTTAGAGGGTACCAGGGAAAATGAAGATTAAATTTCAGTATTGGTACTGAATCACTAACTTAACTTTCATTACTGGAATTTCTTAATGCATTGGGTATACTAAATTTCATTTAAGTTTTTCAAATAACTAAGCTGTTAACTTGGGGTAGCACTTGAAGGGGGCTATGTATTGTCAAGATGGGTTTTTACTGATATTGTTACTACAGCCTTATCAAATTTATGGTTTGCTGGGTGTATTTTTACCTCCCACTTTATACCTAGTATCAATTATTTTTTCCAGAAAAAAAAAATACATACTTTTTTGTAAAACTCTTTCTAGATAAGATTGATTCTGATATTGTATCTACTTTAAGGAATGTCTACTCATAAATAAGAATTCTCAGGGCACCTGGGTGGCTCGGTCTGTTGAACATTTGCCTTTGCCTCAGGTCATGATCCCAAGGTTTGGGATCAAGCCCCCCATGGGGCTTCTTGATAAGCGGGGATCCTGCTTCTCTCTCTCCCACTGCCACTCCCTGTGCCTGTGCATTCTCTCTCTCTCTCTCTCTGTGTCAAATAAATAAGTGAAATTTTATCCAGGGACTCCAGGATCATGACCTGAGCTCAAGGCAGTCACTTAACCAACTGAACCAGTCAGGTGCCCCAAAGAGTTTTTTGAAGGGTAGAAATGATGCAGAAGGATTCTTAGTTTACCATTGTTCCTTGTCCTTTTGTTGTTTAAAACACAAAGAGAATAATGTTAATAAAATGAAAGGAAATTACACAGTAATTGACCAATAATATTGTTTATATTATATCTGTCATTCTCTACAACTCTTTATAAATAATTTTATTACCCCTACTTGGCAAGCAAAGGAAGTGAGGCTTAGTGAGACCTGCCCAAAGTCCCACAATGTATGAAGGGTAGCACTGAGATTGAGCCCAGGACTCCTACATCTGTGCTTTGCTTTCTCCATGATACTATGCTCTCCCTATCCCTGAGACTCTTGGTTGACACCATTGTCATGGACTTGGGTATCTTTAGATATGGGAAGAATAGGATTATTGATGAAACACTATATATTCTTTTCCAGAGCTGAGTAACTTCAGAGTAGTAAGGTCATACTTCTCTTTTAGGAGTTACAAAAATGTCATTCTATTTCACAAAATTTCATTATTAACATCTTTAACACTTTAATCCAAAGACTCCTGTTACTGTAGCACACTTCTTTTAAATCCAAACTATGAGACAAAGAAATCACCTTCCTGGGGTTTCTGAACCCATAAGAAAATCACCAATCGGGGAGGTTCACCTAGGCCTTGGTGTCCAGAGTTTTTATTGGGGCACGATTGATTGAATCACTGGTCATGGGATTGAACTCAACGTCTAGGTCTCCTCCACTCCCTGGAAGTCAGGCCGATATCACCTGGCTCAAAGCCCTTCCTCTCTAATTTCATGGGTGGCCCTTCTGGCACGGCCAAACCACATTCTGAGTCATCTTGTTAGCATGACTCAGATATGGTCTCAGGGGCCCACCATCAATAACAAAGACATTCCTATCACTCTAAAAATCTGAGGATTTCAGGCTTATCTCCCAGGAACCAGGGATGATGAATACCAGCCAAACTCTTTATTATACAATAGCTGCTGACGGAGGATGAATTTAAACTCTTAAACCAAATGTATTAAAAACAACATGATCATCACAGCAGAGTTTTCACATACCAACCAGCAAACAGAAATTTATATGATGAATTAAATATTACCATGTTAAAAAAAAAAAAACAAAAAAATAAATCTACTGGTCAAATCTATAAATATTAACCAAATTTGTGTAAATGTGCCAATTACATTTTAGGAGATTATTACTTCCCTAAATTTATAGGTGGAAAATTACACGTGTTAGTTCAAGATTAGACCATGGATTAAAGATAGTGCATTTATATTTAGCACCTGAATATAAAACCACTCTAAAGCCACCCAGGTTATATCAAAGCAGCACAGAATTTTAAATCTGAACATTAGTAACTACTTGCACAATAAAAAAAAAAAAAAACAGTAAAAATCAGATTCCTATACTCAGGTAATTATTTCTTTCAGTTTCTTTTATTTCAAACCATATCAGAAATAACATCATTTGTCACAGGAACATATTTTAATATTGAAAATGTTAGCATTCAGTTCCAAATCGTAATTCCCCGACCTAAAAATCAATCCCGACTTGCCTGGTTTTGTCCTAAGTGAAGAAGAAAGTCAGCTTCATTGGGATAGTAATTTTACATATATTGGGACACCTGCACTGCTATTTCTTACTTTCCCCCTGTCAAAGCAACTGCTACAGACCTCCTCCAGATGCTACAGGCCCTGTAGGCTCTCATAAGCTAACATTCTTGTGCGGCCCATTAGTTTAACTTTAGGAAAACATTGTTTTTAGAAACATTAAAATGTTCCTCAAATTTAAAGGCCTAGTTTCAGAAATCATTTTCTTCATATATACTATGTGCATATATGAGTATGTGTGCACTCATATGTATTCTATGTTAAAAGGTTCTAATTTCATTTTTCAAACATACTCCTGTCAACTGGAAAAATGTAGTCTTTTCTATGTGAAAAGCAATAGCTTTTCAGGAAGCCACTTTAAAAAGCAAAGCAAAACAATTTTTTTTTCTAGAAACAACTCCAAAACTTACTACCTTATCATAAACCCATGTAAACTATAAATGTAAATTCTCAGTGCTATGATATGGTTAACCAAAGAAAGAAAGTCTATATGCTGAGGAAGTGGGACATGTAACCAAAATGAACTGCAGAGAAACACAAATTTTTTCCAAACTACGTTGTAATGAAATTTTAGATTTTTTTCTACTACAGAATATGTAGAATGTCTGTTTGGTTACCTACCATTGTGGGGTTTTCTAACTATAGTGGTTTTTTAAGTTGCTAATCTGAGAAACACGGGAATAGGCAACAAGTCTAGTCATAAATGGAAATTTAAAAGGTTCTGTTTAGGGCGCCTGGGTGGCTCAGTGGATAAGCCGCTGCCTTCGGCTCAGGTCATGATCTCAGGGTCCTGGGATCGAGTCCCACGTGGGGCTCTCTGCTCAGCAGGGAGCCTGCTTCCTCCTCTCTCTCTCTCTCTCTCTGCCTGCCTCTCCGACTACTTGTGATTTCTCTCTGTCAAATAAATAAATAAAATCTTTAAAAAAAAAAATAAATAAAAGGTTCTGTTTATAAAGATTAAAACAGAAAAGTACTATTCTATTATGCTCAGCAAAATAAGTCAGACTGAGAAAGATAAATACCATACGATTCTACTGATAAATAGAATCTATAAAAAGACATAGAATCAACAACAACAAAAAAAGCTGAATCAGAACTATAAATACAGAGAATAAAATGATGGTTGCCAAAGGGGAAAGGGGAAGGGAGGAGTTTGGGCAAAATGGGTGATGGAGAGTGGGAGATACAGGCCTGCAGATATGGGATGGGTAATCACAGAAATAAAAAGCAGAGCAGAAGGGATAGAGTCAATGATACTGTAACAGTGATGTAATGGGACAGATGGTAGCTGCACTTGTGAACATAGTATAATGTATAAACCTGTCGAGTCACACTAAGTTGTACACCTGAAACTACTGTAACATCCTGTGTAAACTATCCTCAAATTTTAAAAAGCAAAGTACATTCTTATACTAGCAAGAATTTAAGTAAATATTATCAAAGATTATAATAAACAATGATTCTTCAGTGTTACTCAAATACCTGAATACTAATTTTTCTCTTCTTTCTTTTAGTTTTTTTTTGGGGAATTTTTTTTAAAGAATATAGCATAACTTTTTGCTTGATAAAAATGTATTATGCTCACATCGATCTGAAAGTCTTTAAATACATAATTTTTGAAAACCTTATAATTTTTATTCTATAATTTAAATATTTAAGTTCATAATAATAAATATGTCTTACACTTGAATAATATATTTTAGCTATAGTCTCAAAAGTGTTTTCAAATATTACTTTAATAAAATTTCCCTGTGAGTTACCCGTGTCTGTGGGTGAATTGAGAGCTTAACTGAGATCATTGAGAAAGTTAGCATGAGAGGAAAGTGGTCAGAATCAGCTCACAAACTCACTCGCTAATATTTATTTCATGCTTACTATTGGCAAGATACCGGGCATATAGAAGTGGATGAAAGAGAACCCAAAATTTGTGGAGTCTATTGTTTAGTGAGGAAGATAGAGATTAAGAAATAATTATTATACAGAAAATTTTTCACTTGCAAATTGTGCTGTGTATGAAGAAGATATGAAGGCTATAAGGCAAAATCTTAATATGATCTAATAATTTAGATCAGAACTTATCAGTAAAGCCTTCTTTGTAGATATGACAAAAATAAATTATGAAAAAGAGGTATCACATTTATCCACAGGAAGTGTTGGGGTAGGGACATTCCAGGCTGAGAAAACCAGATAGAGAAGGGTGCTAAAGTAGGAAAGCACTTGGTGGATTTTAGGAAAAGATTAACATGACTAACATACAGTGAAGGGTGCAGGATAGAGAGAGAAGCAAGGGTCCTACCATGCAACACTTGGAACTATCCTAAAAAATCTATATTTTATCATTAAGTTCAAGGAGAAATCAAGGATAGATTTTGAATAGAATGTTATAGGATCATATTTGTGACTTTAAAGTATTACTGTGGCTGCTGTGTAGAAAATGGATGGATGTAGCAGGAGAGGAAATGCATAGAAGAGTTAGGAACCTGGGCTACAAGCCCATGGGATAAAATGGTAAATGAGACCAGGGTAATGGTGATGACCGAATTGGAGAAAAGTGGATAGATTTAAGATACATCCTGGAGGTAGTACTGATAGGCTATGATAATAGACTGGATTCAGGACAGAATAGGGAAATAGGTGTCAAGAACAACCTCTAACTTTTCCTACATGGCCAAGAGTTGGCTGTGGCTGACAGTGTCATTCAACGACATAGAGGAACCCTGGGGAAAGAGCATATCGAGTAGAGAGGTGGAGATGAAGAGTTCAGTTGTGAGAATCATTAATCCACTTTGTTCAAAGTCTCTGACTTATATTTAATAGTAACAAAGCCATATTTCCCAGCCTTTTCAGTCCAAGTCCTCCACTGAAAAATCTTGATATGAATTATAGGTTCCTGGAACTAAAATGCTACTTTCAGTCGAGGATTACTGAAGAAGAATTAACTTTTTAAGCTAACGTGGATAGTATTTTAGAATTTTGGCCCCAGATAAAAAAAATAATAATAATACATGCTTAATTTCAAATTAAAAGATTTGGAAGAGAATTATCAGTTAAGAATTAAGCATTGTAGCTAAACCCTCTAAAACCTGATAGTCTGCCTTCCAAAACACACTACCTACATTTTAGCCCAAACTTTTCTATGCAAGAACATTTCTAGTGTTCTTTCTGGTATTGAATGCAATCTGTGTTCTTTCTGGTATTGAATGCAATCTGGGGGCCAATTTATGTTACCTTTATGTAAAGCCCTTTTAAAAGATTTCCTACTAACTAGCTCTCCAGCAATTTATAGCCTGGAGCCACATGGTGCTGGTTGTGACTATATGGACAGATCAGAAGAGAAGCAGGGACAGGACACTAAGATAGAAGTCACAGAATCCTCACATGAGAGAATCCCAAAACCTACAGTGAAAGCAGAAAAGAGGGTGTAATAGCTCTTTTACTGATTAAAAAAAAAAAAAAAAAAAAAAAAAAAGATGGCCTGGTGGCTTCATAATTTCCATATTAGAGTTGAGTAGTAGGACCACAGCTTATTAAAAAAAAAAATGGAGGCAGGGCAGTAATGACAACAATAAACAGCATACATTGAATGTGTATCATGCACTAAATGCTCCCCCTGTGTAATATTATTTAATTTACTCTGAACTCCTTCAAGATAATTACCCCATGATTAGCATTTGAGAACAGGACATGAGGCTTAGATAAGGTCATAAATCATTTGCCAAAGGCCACACAGGTAGAAAATGGGAGAGTGAAATGGCCAGATAGATCTGACTCCAGAAATGGAGTTTTCTACCATCATGACACACGGCACCAGCACAAAAAGATGAGACTAAGAAGCCTCAGTATTTCTTCAGTGTTAAAAGCTGGAAATAAAAACAAAATTGCGCATACATTGGTCCCCAAATATTTGGGAATATTCCAAAAGGAAGGAAGTGTCCCTGCTGTGCAAGGTGAAGGAAGTGTCCCTGCTGTGCAAGGTCATCCTTTTCTTATATGGGGTTCCTGAACACAGAACCTACTACTTAGGGGCATTGAAAACTACCTTGAGCTTTCTATCAGCATAATTTCTTACAAATTTAGAGATATTTGAATTTAAAGTACAGTTCCTATCATTGTGAATTTCATCCTTGCTTTTTAAGAAACTGTTAATCAGTAATTGTTAATTTTTTTTCTTTAAATTTCAATGACTGAAATTCATTTTCTTTCATTTGGTCCATGATCACTGCACCCCTATTTTTAAACCAAATTAGATGAATACTTCACTGACCTAGTCTAACACAAAGTATGCACTGGCGAATTATTTTTAGTTGAAAAAATTTGCTTTAGTTTGAGTTTCTAAAAACCAGTAAAAGAACTGCAGCGAGATATTTCAGCTCAGTTTTTAGCAAAATTCTAAATGATATAATAGTAATTCCATTAAATATGGCCAGCTCCACAAAGATGCAAATACAATGAAAAACACAAAACTTTCTCTGTCATCCTTCAGAAACAGAGACATGGGCCACTCAACACTAATAGTACTCATTCTCTTTTCTCACGGTACAAATGTGGCAGCTTCTCTTTTCAGCAATTCCAGTACTTCTATCTGACTGAACTCACTCTTAAATGATGAATAGAATTTACAAGATAAGGGGCAAAGGACATTCAGTTGAGGGGGACAGTGTATACAGTGTACAGCAAAGACTTAAAGGGAATCATCAGAAATTGTGGGTGGGGAGGATGAATGCTGGTAGGAGATAATGCTGTGTAGACGGGCTAGGGACCAAATGTTGAAGGCCTTTTACACTGTGTGAGGGAGTCGGACAGATACTTACGGAACAAGAAACCACTGGCAACCCATTTTCTTTCTTTCAGGGACTTCATATACTTCCTTCACCTCCTGTCATTATCTAAGTTGAAAAAAAAAAAAAGTTAGCCTTACAAATTAGCTGAACAAAGCTAGCTTCTTTTCCCGTATCCATTTGGAGCGTATTTCTATAACTCAATACATTTAGAAGCCTGATAACTATGGTTCTCTGTATGTGAAATTGTCCTTTGGCATGAAGAAAAGCCATGACTAATTCAAAGGAGGCCTATTTAGGTGGAACTTTTGAAGACTATAAAGCAATTGAAAATACAGATAGAAAAATAAACTATTTTTCAGGAGAAAAAAATACACGTCTACTGCTGAAGCCATGGGTATTCTTTTTATAAAAGATGTGTTTCATCTTTTACGCCTATGCAATTTCCCTGTGTGACAAGATGCCTATATGTATCAAGATTAAGGGACCAACTCAAATGAAGAAGAACAATGACAATTATACAAATTTTCCCCAAACATCCTCCAATATATCCAGATAACACATAAATTTATTTTTGGAATTTTCTGACCCAGTCAGGGCCAAGTGGTATCCACATGTGTTGTACGTGCAATTTTAAAACTATTCTTTATAACTGGACTCATTTTCTATACAAAATCTTGACTTTACACCAACAAAATTTCCAGATTATTTGGCTCTTTCAGTACCTTCTACTTTTACTATAACCAGGACTTCAACTTCAAAGAAAATTGCTCTATAAGATTTAATACATTTCTTCATTGCAGGTGCCTGCTTCTTCCAAGGCAGGGAACATAATCTATTACCGGCCCACATGCCGAAGGACTAGCAGAAATGTGGCAAATTTGGTAGAACCTGGGAAATAGGCAAAATAAAATCCCCTTAGCATTAGATTTCTAATGAAATCTAATGTTCTATCCCTCTAATAAACGGTGGTCTTATTTTTGTGGGGAGTGCTGAGTGTTGTTTGTTGCAAGTGCTTATCATTTAATTTATTGAAATTGTGAGAACAGAAAGAAGGACGGGCGACTATGACAAGATGCACTAAGTGCAGACTCTTTCAAGTTATTCATTAAAATCATCATCCTGTTCTGCCCCCTCTTAAAAACAAATGTATTAACATCAAGATGAGTGGAAAGGTTACCAGGCTTCATAACGCCTAGAGGTTGTAATATTTGTCACCTTAATTTTACAATGCAATTAGGTAATGATGCATTTAAACAAATGCATTTGTAGCACATTTGAAAAATCTGGGGGGTAAAAATAGGATCAAGGTAAATCTTCCCACATTCTAATCAATATTTGCTTGGTCTCAGGAGCACGGCATTCCTACCGACATGGGCTACGCAGTGGCCCCTCACCATTCGGGCGTCTACCCTGTACATGTTCAGCTTTACGAGGCTTGGAAGAAGGTTTGGAATATTAGAATCACCAGCACAGAAGAATATCCGCATCTGAAACCAGCCAGACACCGGAGGGGCTTCATCCACAAAAACATCATGGTGAGCCTCTCTGGTATGCATAGGGTAGAACTAATTTTTTAAGATTTACATTCTTCATTTGAAGAAAGAACAAAAGAGAAGAGCAAAATGTTGAGCTCTTAACTAGGAAAAGCTTCCTACTGCAGGAAGTATATTTCTCATATCTAAGCATCTAAGCAGAGGATGTTTTAATTAAAGTCACTTCTGCATAATTCTTTGAATACAAAATGCTTTCTTGCTTTCTTTCTTTTTTTTTTTTTTTAACTGATACTATTAACCAGAAACTGATGTGAAAATACTAAGGAAACAACATATCTTGCTGGTAATTTATGGAAGCCATCATCTCTTCAAAAAGTTATTTAGTACATAAAATAGGGGCACCTGGGTGGCTCAGTGGGTTGAGTCTCTGCCTTCAGCTCAGGTCATGACCTCAGGGTCTTGGGATCAAGCCCTGCAGTGGGCTCTCTGCTCAGCAGGGAGCCTGCTTCCCCTCTCCCTTTGCCTGCCTCTCTGCCTACTTGTGATCTCTGTCTGTTAAATAAATAAATAAAATCTTTTAAAAAAATTTTTTTAAGTTGTTTACTATGTAAAACGAAAACCAACTCTCCCTATGTTAACGTGCTGCTCTTTTACAAGTCAAACTGTTCTTCTCTTTATCATGTCAGACCAAGCAAACAAAGAAAAACTCGACTACTTACAACAAGAAGCCACACATGAAGCCCTGCGTAATTACCAACAGATCATAATATAGAGTACAAATGCAACAGACGATGTTAATTAAATCATTTTCATCCACTGTCAAATTCTCTCCAAAGCTTCCCCAATGTTTTTGTTTTTTGTTTTGTTTTGTTTTACAATGGTGACACATGCCTATTGTCAAGATATGTTATTACTTAATACTTTGTGAGGCCTCCCAAAGGAACTAAATCCAACTTTTTTTTCCATACTAGAACACCCAAAGAGTTTTGACATTAGGAAGGGGCTCCCTGATTTAGACTCATCCTGGGAAGGAATACTACAGAGAAAAACACTGTGCGATGAAGCACTGTTACACCCTGTCAGACTATGTCTGACCAGATCTCTACTCTAGAATTAGGAGTAACTGACTTCTTTTCAGACAGTTTTCCAATGTCTGCAAAAATTACAGAATGGATGATGACATTTAAGTTGTATCATCTCCCATTTTGACTTTTCCCTCAATAAAAACTGCTGTAAATCCTAGGTGGGGACATAATGGCTCTATTTCATCCCAGTCTGCCCTTCTTTACTGAAGATAAACTCACTATGCCTCAACTGCCAGCCTGTTGACCAGAGAGCGTTTAGGAGACCTGGGTTATAATTGAAGAGTATCTGTACTTCCTGCCATTTTTAAATCATATGCAGTGTTGGTAGAACAGTGAATCTAAGTCTCTAAGGATTTTATTAAACATTGTCCTCTTTTGTTTCTGTTTCTGCCAATACTGCCAGAAAATTTGCTTGGCTGTGTCCCATGGGATATGTTCATTTTTTGTTTCTCCCAAAAACATATTTTAACTGTACTGTAAATGCACAAACCTTACAGGTAATAAAGGCTCTGTTTTGATGGAATTGTTCCTATGGCTCCAATTGTGTAGCAATCCATGGAAACCCTCTATATTTGTTTTGTGGGCTCTTGGATGAGAATTTTCAAGCGGGAAATGCTCAGCAGGCCATTGATTGTGCAGCAAAAGAAAGAGAACATGGCTTGGAGTCATCCAAATAGAGATGCAAGTAAGACCACAAGAGCCAGTATGCTCTCGTAGGAAGAGAATGAAAAGAAGAAAAAAAAAAATCACACCCATATTTTGTTTTATGAGATGAGGGAAACTTTTTTTTAATATTCATAAATCAAATCCCAAAGGCCTTAAATTGAACGCATTACTTCCCTTCAAGCCAGCTGTTATTGATCCTGCTATTCCTGATTCAGTTCTGCAACTCGGACATGATGCTGGCCACAGCCCTCCAACTTCCAGCCTCTGCACTCCAACAATAATTCCTTTACAATGCATTTTTATTCCCCTTAGTTTCCCACAACTTAATTCACTGCCTTGGTTTCATGTGTAAAATGTGCTGCTGGCTCCTACTTTGTTTATAGCTTCCATTTACCCCACACTATAGCCTGTTCCACAGATACAGCCAGTCTTTTTTTTTTTTTTTTTTTTTTTTAATTCTTTTTAGAACACTGCTGTCATTTTGGCCTTCCTAACCTTGATACATCCAATTATCTCCACACCCTTTAACTTGCTCTTCAGGTACCTGAAAAGAATTTAGTCTAAATCTACCTTTCTACTTTCTATTTTCCTGTAGCTAATACAGACTCACTCCAGCCAAAAAATTTTAAAACAGTATTGCTGTGTCCATATCTTTGTTATTTTTTCTTCCTCAAAAGATTTTCTGACCACTCTCTACCTACTCTTATTCCCTTTATTCCTCAATATCAACTCCATGTCCTATAATTTATTGTAAAGCATCTTGGTGTACAACAGCTGAGCAGCTCAAGCCTGCTCTCCTGTGAATTCCCATAACAGATCCTTTTATAACTCCACAAAAATATAAAAGCCTATGACATTTCAAGGCATTTGTGCCCTAACCAGAGTCTCTGAGTTTCCAGTCTTAGTGCACTGTCTGCTGGACAAATTCGATCTTCATTCAGTAAGAAATTAAGAAAAAACCAGGATTCTCTACCCTAACCCCTGGTTGCTAAATGTGACTCTCTGGAGAAAGCCAGAGCCCTCTAAACAATTAGACTACAGATCCTGATTGTCCACTTTCTGTTTCTAATGGAGATGCCCACTGATAAAGGTTCCTATTAACCCTGCTGGAAGCCTCCTAGATTGTCTTAACTGGTAACTCCTAAAAGCATTTGTTGACAGCTGCTCTAGGTTTAGGCCTTAAGTACAGGATATTGGCTTCAGGTCCAACTGGTCAAGATTCTTGTTGGTTAAGGCTTTCTTAACCATCTCCCACTTACTGTCAGGAAGGTTTCCATAGTCTCCTCAATGTCTCCAAGCTGAATTTGATAATGTCACACTCCTAGAATCAGTTCTAGAGGACAGTCCCTAGCAAAACACCTAAAAATAAACAAAAAACAAACAATCAACAAACCCTCTCTCATTCCTTCTCTAACACAAGAAAGCTATTTGAAGGAATATGTTCAGTGTCCTGTAGCATTGAGCTCAGGAGTTAGACAATGGAATATGACCCTGTCACATTCTGAGTATCTCCTCACCCTCCTGTGGTGGCCTGCTGATCATCTGAGGGCTCACGTTAGCTCTTACCCTCTCGGCAGGTGCGATCCTTCCCAGAGGTCAAGGGTAAAGCCTTTGCACGTCCTCTTCTCTGTGTTCAAACTCAAATAATTTGAGAAATAGACAAAATCCCAATTTCTTTTCTCTCTCCATTTTGCATAGAATCAGCGAGACAATCAAGTCCCAAAGATAGCTCTTTATGTTTCCAGAGTTTTTCAGGCAAGATACTCAAGCTGAATCCCGAAAGTGATTCAAAATCATGCACTTTTAAAACGTAAAATTAGCCTACCTTTTAATCACCTGTGGGTATTTATTTAGCTTTGGAGTATTTCTCTTTATTCCAGTATACCTTAAATTCTTCAGGAGTAGAAAGAATGTATCTTTGTGTTCTCCCACATGGACTTACATAGAGTTTAAGAATATGTACTTGTTTTTAAAAATGAACAAATGCTATATAAAGCTTTGATTTCCTGGAGAATGATATTTTCATGAATTTTTAGGGAATATATTTAATTCAGCTAGGATATCTTTGCACTGGGTTCTTGTTTGCCATTGATTTTGTGCATAACATTGTAAGAATGTGGTACTTTTAAACATAAATATCACCAGAGTTAATACTCGGCAATAAATTGAAGTTCATTTAACTATTTCATCAAGATAGAACAGCTCTCAAGGATATTTGACCAGTTTACAAAAATAAATGGGATATATGAAGTTCCAATTTACACAGCAATGTATGATATACTGATTGAGCTAAGAATTGTGTTTTTTGTAAGAAAATTTTCAAGGACAAGATTGAAATTTATTATAATATAGAAACTAAAGAAAAAGAACTAGTATATTTGTAGAGGGTTGCAAAGCATGAAAAGTCCTACATAGGTAGTATTTTGAAAGCACTTACGGAGCCAAATGTGCTTTAAGAATAAAGACCAAAAAATGAAGATCAATTTACTGAGTACAATAAGCAGAAAACTTGCATGTTTAAGATTCTGTAAGCCGGTATCTCTCCAAAGTATATTCATTAATTGACTATTCCTTCAAGTATATAGTGAGAAACACAGGTCATTACAAAATCATTATATAAGATATAGCTAAAGATTGTACCATCCTGCACAGCATTAATTCACACTTTCTTTTATAATTGCACTGTTATTTTACCAGAAAAGCTTTGAGAAATTGAAAAAAAAAATCCTTATCATGAATGTGTATAATTGAAACAAATAATGGTTTTCATATACAAAGGAGGAAAACAAAGCTTTCTCCTAAGTGATGTTTTATCATTTTGTTTATGGCGGCTTATAAAAGTTAATAGTCAAAAGCATAATCTCTTTTTAACTTTTGGAACTGGCAGCCTTCAGACTTAAAATCTGGGGCAGTTGTTCTTCCAGACTAGAAAAGATGCTATGCTTTGTGTCTCAAATATTTGTTTTAATTTAAAATATCATTTCTTTTTTTTTAATTTAAATTAAATTAGCCAACATATAGTACATCATTAGTCTCAGATGTAGAGTTCAATAATTTATCGATAGCACATGACACCCAGTGCTCATCATATCACGTGCCATCCTTAATGCCCATCACCCCATTCCCCCATCCCCCCACTTGCCTCCCCTCCAGCAACCCTCAGCTTGTTCCCTATAGCTACGAGTCTTTCATGGTTTTTCTACCTCTCTGATGACTTCCCATGTTTTCCCTCCCTTCTCCTATGGCCTTCTGCCCTGTTTCTTATATTCCACGTACAGGTGAAACCATATGATGATTGTCTTTGATTCACTTATTTCGCTCAGCGTAATACCGCCATTTCTTAAGAATCAGATTGTTAATGATTGACTTCATTTTCTAGTGCATGTGTAGAATTTGGCAGAAAGTATTATCCTTAAAATTTTTGCCTACTAGATTACAGGGTAGACAATTCCAATATTTTTAAAGTCTCATTTTCACTTCTTTTTTATTTCTTAAGATGCTGGAACATACTAGGCTTCATAGCAGCAGTATTGACTTGGAGATTTAAAATAAGCGGCTAAAATAATTCAAAGTCTATCTTAGTTTTAAAATATTTCTTCAACTTTCTTCAGTATTCTTTCTGTGCTGATGTCATTCTTGCTTTCCTAGAGTGTGAAGGATTTTCTGGGTCTTAGTTAAGAGTTGAATAAAATGACACCAGCTTATGCATCAACAACTTCCATGAGAAAAAACCCAAGTTTCAACAAATTAATTGGTCGAAGGGACTTTTTCCTTACTTGTTTTTTCTTCCTTCAGGTTCTTCCAAGACAAACCTGTGGGCTTTTCACTCACACAATTTTCTACAAGGAATATCCAGGAGGTCCTAAAGAGCTAGACAAGAGTATCCAAGGAGGTGAACTTTTCTTCACTGTGGTTCTCAATCCAGTAAGTACTTTGAGTTAATCTCAAAATAAAAAAAATTAAAAAAAAAAATTTAAAAGGTGAAAAATGATCAGGTGGCTGAAAATTACCCTGACAAAAAGGCCAGATTTTGGGTAGCTTCAGCCAACTTGATATGAAGTTCTAGCTCCAAAACAGAAAAAAATTCAATTTGGAACCAAATCTAGAGAAGGAGGCAAACTCATTCTACAAGTAGCAGTGACATGAGGAACTTATGGAAAGCCAGGAGAGTGTTCTAGGACCTCCTTTGCATTAAAAAGTGTTCAGAATTCAAAGATTTCTTTCTTTTATGGAGAACAAGGTCTTTTTAAAAGTTTTTATTTAAATTCAGTTAACAAAGAGCATAATGTTATTCAGATGTACTACATAGTGATTCAGCACTTCCCTACAACACCTGATGCTCATCACATGATGCCCCCCACCCTGCTAACCATCGGTTTGTTCTATATAGTTAAGAGTCTGTTTCTTGGTTTGTCTTTTTCCCTTTGCTTTGTTTTGTTTCCTAAATTCCACGAGTGAAATCATATGGTATTTGTCTTTCTCTGACTTATTTAACTTCATATAATACTCTGTAACTCCAGCCACATCGTTGTAAATGGCAAGACTTCCTTCTTTTTTATAACTGAGTAATAGTCATATATATGTATATATATACATATGTATTATATATTATATATTATATATTATATATATATATCTTACTCAGTATATATACACACCACCTCTTCTTTATCCATTCATACATCAATGGACATTTGGGCTCTTTCCATAATTTGGCTATTGTAGATAATGCTGCTATAAACATTGATAAACATTGTGGTGCATGTATCCCTTTGAATTAGTATTTTTAAATTCTTTGGGTAAATACCTAGTAGTATAATTACTGGATCATAGGTTAGTTCTATTTTTAACTTTTTAAGGAATCTCCATACTGTTTTCCAGAGTGACTGGCTGCACCATTTTGCATCCAGTGCAAGAGGGTTCTCCTTTCTCCACATCCTCACCAACACCTGTTGGTTCTTCTTTTGTTGATTACAGCCATTCTGGCAGGTATAAGGTGATATTTCATGTAGTTTTGTTTTGTATTTCCCTGATGATTAGTGATGATGAGCATCTCTTCATATGTCCATTAGCCATCTGTCTGTCTTCTTTATATAAAGAACTTATAAAACTCAACACCCAAAAAATGAATAACCCAATTAAAAATGGGTAGAAGACATGAATAGACATTTTTCCAAAGAACAAGATTTTTTACCTGCAAAATTCTCCTATTCCCACTGTGGACCAGTTTTCTCATTTAAATGACCATTAACACTGTGATTCTGTTTTTCCCCTTCCTATTTAAAGTAAAGGTATAAGCAAAGTGAAAGAGGAATTAGGTGAGTAAATATGGTCATTTTGGATACATTTATGTGAGAGCTTGTCTTGTTAGTTCTCAGGCCCGGCAGAGCAGCCTATTTAATTGGCTGCTGCTCTTCTTCCTTCACTTCTTAATACTTGTGTGCCAGCTCTACAATAACCATTTGCGCATATATCTGCCGGAGGCTAGTGTGATAAATATGTGTAGAAAAAGACGAACTAACTGAAGTAAGGTGTATAAGGAAAAGAAGGGGTTTTATTTCCCTTCTGAATATCACTAACATAAAAAAATAAAATTAGGTTTATTTATCAGTTGTATGGGTTTGCCTCTGGCATTAGCAATATTAAAGATGAAAAAGTCTAATTTTCCAAATATGAAAAAAGCCTGTTAGCATAAAAGTTGAAGAAGATAGAAATAAAGAGAATAAATTTTGAGAAGCCCCATTCTGGATCCTAATTTTACAGGTCTTGCAAATAAAATTACAGGTATTTTTCATCATCTTCTTGTATTTAATGACTATATTTATTTCTTAGCTTCTAGAAAATGAGATTAGACATAAGGGCGACACATCTTTGGGAAAAATCATCATGTGTATTCAAAACTCAAGATGATTTCAGGCAGTATGCCATTTCCCCTTTTGCAAGTTTATCCATCTTCATACCCCCAAAATGTAAGCAATTCTGATTTATACATCAGAAGTAATCTGATTTTTCTAACATATCTATTCTTCACAAATGGAAGCATCTTTGGAATCATCTCTTATGACTTTCTCCTCCTCCTCTTCCTCTCTCTCTCTCTTTTTTTTTTTTTTTTTGGTCAATTCAGCCAGTAATACACAGGTAAAAGAGTTAAACAAATACTTGATTATGAACTAAAGACTAAGTTAAAACATTTTTAATAAGTTAAAATTTTCACTAATTATTTTAAGACCCTTTAATCTGTAAAGTATACAGTTCTTACATTTTATATTTCCTTTCATCATAGAGCAATATGACTACGAACAGATAATGTCTATTTGATTCTTTCTTTTTTTTCTTAAAGAGAGAAAGGGAGAGAGAGAGCATGAGCCAGGCCTGGAGGCCAGGGTGGGAGTGAGGGCAAAAGGAAAGAGAGAATCTTTTTTTTTTTTTTTTAAAGATTTTATTTATTTATTTGAGAGAGAGAGAGAGAGAGAGGGAGAGAGAACATTAGTGGAGAAAGGTCAGCGGGAGAAGCAGACTCTCTGCCGAGCAGGGAGCCCAATGTGGGACTCGATCCCGGGACTCCAGGATTGCGACCTGAGCTGAAGGCAGTTGCTTAACCAACTGAGCCACCCAGGAGCCCAGAAAGAGAGAATCTTAAGCAGACTCCACCATCCAGTAAAGAGCCTGGCTTGAGGCTTGATCTCACAACCCTAACATCATGACCTGAGCTAAAATCAAGAGTCAGGCACTTAACTGACTGAGCCACCCAGGTGACCCCTCTTTTATTCTTTTACCCAATTGTTGCTTTGGTGCTTAAGAAATTCCTAGTGGTATTATAATTTCTGAACTTCCTAGAGGAAATTAGTTTCATTTAACACGGAAGAAATTCAATATTAGGTCATTCATATACAAGAGATTTATAAGAAGTGTTTTTCACGGTTTCAAAACCAAATTCTTTTCTTTTTTAATAATTATTTTATTTTATTTTATTTTATTTTATTTTATTTTATTTTATTTTATTTTATTTTATTTGACACAGAGAGAGAGTGCACAAGCGGGGGTGGGGGCGGGTGGGACAGAAGGGGATGGAGAAGCAGACTACCCGCTGAGAAGGGAGCCTAATAAGAAGCTTGATCCCAGGACTCTGGGATCATGACCTGAGCCAAATGCAGATGCTTGACAACTGAGCAACCCAGGCACCCCCCAAATTATTTTTTAAAAATCTTACAGTAAATCTTGTATGAATCATGGATACTAATTTGAGATAATTAGCTGGGCAAATGTTTTAAATGTTTAGCAAACCTAGCTGCTTTTCAGGCCTTTATAGATAATATTGGCAGTTTTGTTTTTCTTGATGAGAAAATCCACAGGGAATAAAGGGGAGGGAAAAAAAATTTCCAGAGAACTTGTGCTTTCCTGATTCAGAAAACTTTCAGTAGACAATTACTTTCGGATAAATGCTGGAATTCAAAATTGAAAGATCCTTGTCAGACACCATAAGATAGGGATGGAATCCAAATTAATTTCATCTGATATGCCAACTCCAATTTTTGGAAGCAACTAGTGTCACCTGGAGATTTCTGGTTGAGAAGCCCACTTCTAAAACTTAGCTCAAGTCTCTCACCCAAGAGAAGACCACTATCATTAGTTAGTGATGTTTGCCTTGCAGAGCAGACTGAGGAGGAGTGACCTGTTTCACATTAATTATCCATCCCAAAATTACATGTTTGGGTAAATCTGTGTTAAAATTAAGAGAGGTCCAGGTGCAGTGAGGCATGCTACTGATTTGTCAGATGGCACTCTTTTCCAGGTCAGAATAAGAATGAGAAAACCTTGATGGAACCATAGTACGTATTAGCTGCAGGAAAGATATGAAATTTAATTATAGTGGATTTGAATGATAGCCATTATAAGCTTAAGTAATACCCTAGTCCTTGATTAGAAGTGCCATTTTCTGAGAATGCTGAATGAGTTTTCCAACATGCAAAAAGGCATAGGTGTATTTGAAACATACCTATGTCTCAAATATATTCAAATACGCTGGAGATGAAATGAAAATAAACAGGGGTGCCTGGGGGCTCAGTGGGTTAAAGCCTCTGCCTTTAGCTCAGGTCATGATCTCAGGGTCCTGGGATTGAGCCCCACATCGGGCTCTCTACTTGGCAGGGAGCCTGCTTCTCCCTCTCTCTCTGCCTACTTGTGATCCCTCTTTCTCTGTCCAATAAATAAATAAAATCTTTTTAAAAAAAAGAAAAAATAAATTTTAAGTAAAATATAACTTTAAGTTTAAAATATAAGTTTAAGTTTAAAATATAAACTTTAAGTAAAATACAAACTTTAAGGAATTTAAGTAGCGTATTTTAAGTTTTCTGCCCACGTGTCAACATAGTATCAAGGTGCTACAGTAAGTTTTGCCAGTATCTGGGTGAGAGGTAGCTGCAACAGAGTTGCACCTCTCAGAGTTAAACCAGAATAGATCACAGTGAAGACAGAATAACACTCAAGCCTGAAATGTTCTGTTACCAAAGTATTTTTTATTGTTAAAGAAAAAAGTCCTCACCAAATAAATTTAATATAGATAAAAACAAATATTAGCAATATCTAAGAGAGAGAAAACCTCAGCCTTCTCCAAATGATATTTCCAATATCACAGGCCTAGACACCTCTTCTTATATGCACTGGATACAGAGATTTTGGTTAATATATTGACTTTGAAGTTTAGGTACAGTTGGGAGGTGGGCCCATCAGGCTATCTGATCCAAGGACCACAAAGAAATTAAGAATTTTTTTCTTTTGTGTGTGTGTCTGTTTCTAAACTCACACAGTGACAACTATTTTTTTTTTAAGATTTTATTATTTATTTATTTATTTATTTGACAGAGAGAGAGAGAGAGAGAGTACAAGAAGGCAGAGCAGCAGGCAGAGAGAGAGGGGGAAGCAGGTTCCCCACTGAGCAGAGAGCCTGATACAGGGCTTGATCCCAGGACCCTGAGATCTTGACCTGAACCAAAGGCAGAGGCTTAACCCACTGAGTCACCTGGGCGCCCCTAGTGACTTCTTGATTATAGTTCACTTTCCTATAGGAAAAGAATATGTCAATCACAAGAACTTGAACTCACTAGAACAGTAATTTGCAGTGCAATTTTATTATAGATCTTTCAGTTGGTGAATATTTCTTGTGTAACCTGCCTACCAAAAGAAGATCCCTTCCAATTGTACATATTCAAATATTTCAGCCCCTCCATAATTTACAATTTCCCATCTTAAACTAATAAATAGCATTCTGTTCTTATTTATTAATTTCATGGTCTTTGCTAATTTGACTCTACACCACTAAGAAATGGGAGCTCTCTGTCAGTGTATTGAATCAGATTTTGGAGCCCATTTGCTAAGTAGCAGATTCTGAACTCTTTTTTGATTGATTCAGGAGGGTAACAAGAATGACTTTATGGATATACCAGAGGAGAGAGACACTGGAATTATCCTGGAGTTGCTGTTAGCTATAGACAAAATTTCTACCAAGCATACACTATACTCAGACACGAATATTCCTGATCAATTCATGGTGCTACAAGTACCTTCCTATACCCTTTTAAAAAGTCTACTTACTTTACATACCTATAAGATACTATGGAGAAGGATATTAAGAACTGAAACTTATGAAGATGACAAAAAATATTCATCGACAGTGACTACACTGCCCTCAACAAATAGAATACTATAAATCTATGACAGATATTGTCATAGAAAAGGAGCTAGTAAGAGTATACTGTATATTTTAACATGATTTTCCTGTTCCACCTATCTTAAGAAGATAGAAAAATACCTAACTGGTGTGACAAATGGGATAGTTCTAGATTAGACATGATTGTTCTTGTGGAAGCCATATTATCTTGTATAGCTCTGAAAAAAGATACCACCTTCCTGCTCCAGTGTCCTTATTTCTAATTACAAATTGTTCCGAGTCTTTGCTTCTGCTCTTATTTAATAAACAGATGCTAGGTATTGAGTCATTAACAATGGATATCTGTGGGATGCTTGGCCTCCCTTAAACATACTTGATAATAAAGTCAGTGCTTGCCTCACTTATTAATCCAAAAGAGTCATGAGATTTCATGCTCCTACCACATTTGCTTGGAATTCAAATGGAACAAAAGCCTATTTGGAACAAAAAGCCATATTTGAGTGGATTACAATGAAAGTCAAACAAAATTCACACAACATAGCTGTAAATACAGAAATTAACCCACACTGAAAAATATTTTTAAAACTATAACTTATATGAGTAGGGGTTATGTGTGCTTATCTATAAAGTCATCTAAAAGGAAGCAACTATTTTTCCTAATGGGAAATTTTGTTTCTTTCCTAATTATTTATTAATCCTGCAAAAAATTGTAAGGGTAACAGAAAACCCATTATTAAAAATTAAATAAATGATAATAATAACAACTTTAGATAGTAGAAAAATAATTCCTGAACATGCCTAATAATGAGTATTACCTGAGACACTTGATTTTTTTAAAAAAATCCAAACTTTAATGCATCAGAATCTTCAGGGAATATTTTGGGGTACCTGAATACTTATCATGAGCTTCAGTTGATTCTTAAGATCAGGCAGATTTGGGAAATACTACGAAGGAAGAAAATGGAAAAATAATGTTGGTAATCATGGATTACTAAAAACTGCTATAGAAATCATGGACCTAAGATCAAGGTATCAGAATTGAAAATGAACTCAGATCTGCAGTAGGATTTAAAAAACAATGAGAATAATAAATTTTTTTCTTAGGGACCAGAGAACTGTAACTTGAACTGGAGTTTAAAGTAGAGGTAACTACTTTAGCTTTTAAAAAGCTAAGCCGGCCTCTACTCTACTCTGGCCAGCCTTCTGTTCCCATAGCATGCTCTGCAGACTCTCTCCACAGTACCACTGTAACTGTGGGTTTACTATTAGTCTGCTTGCTTCTTGTGGTAGAAAATGTGTCTTTCATCTCCAAAACCATTCCCATGTTTAAACATGATGTCCTATACCTAATTTTCATTTAACATATATTGAGAAAGAGAAACTAGCTCTTCTAATAACCTGATATGAAAAAAAGACAATGAATCTAAAAGGAAAGGAAGTCTGCATGCTAGTAAGATAGTTCTCAAATCAAAAACCTAAGTAGGACCTACTTGGCTGGGGCTAAATGACATACTGTTATATACTGTGTTTCACATATGTAATTTCTCTTCACTATAAAGACTTGCTCTCATTGAGTTCCTCAGGTGTAAGGATGAGGGACTCACTCAGGTTACCTCAAGCAATGGGTGTGTTGCCTGCAGACAACTGAACAATCAGGGCCCCTGGGACCTAAAGTGTTCTTCTGAGTCTTAGCAACTCTAGGGTCCATAAACACTAGAATTACTAATCCAGATCTTGCCATCATGCTTTAATACGAACGTTCAAATTCTTCTCCTTTGTCTGAATGTGTCTTCTATAGACTATAAAGTACTTCTCTGCTAGTGCTGCTTATTTATGACTTCCACTAAGAAAAAAAAAATTCATAAATGAATTAACTTAATTGACCAAAAAGGGGGAAATGGGGTACTGGTAAAGCAAATTATGTTTCCCCATAATAGAATACATTCAGCTATTAAAAACATAATTTATGTTATATTATTTATGACCTATCCAGGATAGAGTTAGTATTTACTCAGTTCCAGTTGTTCTCTATCTGTAAGTCTCATATGTTACCTAACACCTACCTCATCACTTGATTATTTGAGTTTTCATCTTTTTTTTAATATAAGGAGACATTCTTGCTGGAATGATCTATGTGTGTCTCATTTTCGTGTTCCCCACTGTGTCTAGATCAATCTCTTGAATGTAATAAGAGGTCACCAATTTTTTTAAAATGATTGCCTTAATACATGAATAGTTGGGAGCATTGCTTGATTTACGGTATATCCAAAGGTGAATAATAACAAGACTGGTTTTATACGACTACATTCTGGAAGATTCTCTGCTTATAACTAAGTGAAATTCATGATCCAGGAAATTTTTAACTGACCCTTAATGGTGGTAAGTTTTCACACATGATGATGAATTAGCCTGACATGGAACAGTGGACAGTTAAAGCTGAAGAAAGCCACAGAGTTTATCTATTCAATCACCTAATTTTTCTGTAGTATTCTGTTGAGAAACCCAATTTTCTTTTTATTTCCCAATAGCATGGGCATTATATGTATATTACATATATATATATATTATATATATATATATACACACACATATATATATACACATACACTATATGTATATATATATGTACACACACATGTACATAACCTGAGCCAATAAAAGGGTAGCATCAAGGGAAACAGAAGCAGAGACATGGATTCTTGAGGGAATAAAAACACCCCAGCCACAGCAAGTCACAATCAAGAGGGATATGAAGGATACAGAACTTTTTCCTGAGAAGTGGCAGATCAAAGCTCCACATGAGGCATTCTAACCCTCAGATCCTACACAGGAGAAACAGCCCCCACACACAACAGACTTTGAAAACCAATGGGAATTATGTTCAGGAAAATTACAAAACTGTGGAGAATGGAAAACCCACTCTTAAATGGCTTGTGTGCAAATGCACTTGACCCAGAAACCAGCCCCAAACACCCAATTTATAAAGCACATAGATGATAGATAAAGGACACTCATTTACAACCCTTAAAGCATCCACTGGAGAGGCAGGACAGCAGGGACTCTCCTCAGGGACTGATATTTCTCCAAAGAAGATATACAGGCATAGGCCAATAGGCACATGGAAAGATACTCAACAGCACTGATGTTAGAGAAATGCAAATCAAAATCACAGTGAGATTATCTCCTAACCCCTGTTAGAAAGTCTGTGACCAAATGGACAAGAAATAACACACGTTAGAAGGGATATATAGACAAGGGAACCCTATGCACTGTTAGTGAGATTGTAAATTGATGCAGCCAGTATGGAAAACAGTATGGAGATTCCCTTAAAAATTAAGAATAACACTACCATATGACCCAGCTATTCTACTTCTGGGTATTTATCTGAAGAATACAAAAACACTAATTTGAAAAGACATATGCACTCCTTTGTTCATTGCAACATTATTTATAATAGCTAAGATACCAAAACAACCTAAGTGTCCAGATGGGTAAAGAAGATGTGGTACACTTATATAATGGAAGACTACTTGGCCATAAAAAAGAATAAAATATTTCCATTTCTGACATGGAAATCCGACATGGATGGATCTTGGGGATATTATGCTAAGTAAAATAAGTCAGAGAAAAACGAATACCATATGATTTTACTCAAATGTGGAATTTAAGAAAAATAAACAAAAAATAAAAATATATTCAAAGATACAGAGAACAAACTAGTGGTTACCAAAGGAAAAGGAGGTTCATAGGTGGGTGAAATGGCCAAAGAGGGTCGGTCAACTATATGGTGATGGATGTTAACTAGATTTGTGGTGGTAATAACTTTGTGGTGTGTCCAGATGTCAAATTATAAAGCTACACACCTGAAATTTGCCTGGGTGGCTCAGTGGGTTAAAGCCTCTGCCTTCGGCTCAGGTCATGATCCCAGGGTCCTGGAATGGACTCCCACGTCAGGCTCTCTGCTCAGAGAGGAGCCTGCTTCCTCCTCTCTCTCTCTGCCTGTCTCTCTGCCTACTTGTGATCCGTCTGTCAAATAAATAAATAAAATCTTAAAAAAAAAAAAAAACTAAGACAAAAAAGTGCTTTTGTAAAAGGCTTTAATAAGCACTTATAGCCAAGGGAAAATGTTGAATGTTCATTTAAAGATCTATAAATCATAAATAATAAAAGAATCACTTTTTATCTAGTTGATGCTACTTATAAATTGATAAGACTTTTAAACTTGTAAAGCCAAATTATTTTATTTCATTTATTTGCTATCCTCCATATCAGCCCTATTTTTCTATCAATAATGTTCTTCACAACTAACTGCAAGTTACATAATTACTTGCCACTGTGAGATTTAACATACTACAAGAAAGCATGGTTAAGACCTTTTGATTTCCACAGTTAAGAAAAAAAGAAATATGATAAATCCTTAAGTCTTTGGAATGGATATTAAGAAATAAAAAATAGGTATTAAGTTAAAGAAATGAATATTGTTATTCCTTATTTAATCCTTTGATAGTCTCCCCTTCTTTCAATAATCATCTATGCATCTTTCACTCCACCCATAGTTTCCCTAAATAGGACCTATTGTTTCATTCTGTGCCTTCAAGGACACTACTGGGTTCAACTTGATTCTTTCCAGCAAATCTGAGTTCATATATCATCTTTTTATAGAAGACTTCCCGCCACTCTCCAGTTTCTCCTCTGTATTCTCATAGCACCCAGGCATAACCCTAACATAACCTGGCCACAGCACCTTAACCAGTTATCTTTCTCATCCAATAGTTTGTGCATTCCTTGATATAAGACATCATGTCTTTTTTTTTTTTTTTAAAGATTTTATTTATTTGTCAGAGAGAGCGAGCGAGAGCGAGCACAGGCAGACAGAGTGGAAGGCAGAGTCAGACGGAGAAGCAGGCTCCCTGGGGAGCAAGGAGCCCGATATGGGACTTGATCCCAGGACGCTGGGATCATGACCTGAGCCGAAGGCAGCTGCTTAACCAACTGAGCCACCCAGGCGTCCCATGTCTTTTTTTTTTTTTAAGATTTTATTTATTTATTTATTTGACAGGCAGAGATCACAAGTAGGCAGAGAGGCAGGCAGAGAGAGAGGGAAGCAGGCTCCCCGTTGAGCAGAGAACCCGATGTAGGACTCGATCCCAGGACCCCGAGATCATGACCTGAGCTGAAGGCAGCTGCTTAACCCACTGAGCCACCCAGGTGTCCATAAGAAATCATGTCTTAATTCTGTTTTATAACCACAGTATACTGCAAAATTGGGGGCACATAGTTTTCAGTAAATGACAGTGAATTAATTTATGATGCCTGTATATGTCATATCCTTTGAATCTGAAGAGAAATCTGGTTGCCTGGAAAGTACCTAATCACAGAATCACAGAATTTATTCAAGAGAGTTTGCATTACTTGGGCAGAATGATCTCCCAACATGGCATCCAGACAGATTCTTCTGAAAGTCATTTCATTCATGAAAGATGCTCAGTTTCATTCATGGGAAGAAAAATGCAAGTTAAATATACTGATATTATTTCTTATCTACCATATTGACCAAAATTCAAAATATTGCTAAAATACGTTAACAATGTTGTGGAAAAACAGGTATTCTCATATATCCTAGTGGTTGTGCAAAGTGGTCCCTAATGCAAGAATTTAAAATGATGCAGCTGCTATGGAAGACAATATAGTATTTCCTCAAAAATTAAAAATAGAACTAGTCTATGATCCAGCAATCCAGTTTCTGGGTATTTGTCCAAAAGAACTGAAAATAGGATTTTGAAGAGATATTTGCTCTCCTGTGTTCCAGGCAGCATTATTCACAATGGCCAAGAAGTAGAAATAAATGTCCATTGACAGATGCATGAATAAACAAAATGTGGTATATGCATACAATGGAATATTATTCAACTTTAAAAAGAAAAGGAAATCCTGTCACATGCTACTACATGGATGAAACTCAAGGACATTATGCTAAATGAAATAAGCCACAAAAGGACAGATACTTCATGATTCCACTTGCTTGAAGTATCTAAAGTAGGCAAACTCTTAGAAACAAAGCAGAATGGTGGCTGCCAGGGGTTGGAGGAGGGGGAATTGGGGAGCTGCTGTTCAGTGGGTATAGAGCTCCAGTCATGTAAGATGAAAAAGTTCTCGATATCTGCTCCACGACAATGTGTATGTAGTTAATAATACGGTAATGTACATTCAAGAGTTGCTAACAGAGCAAAATTCATGTTACTTATCACCAGAGTTTAAAAAAAAAAAAAAAAAACTTTAAAAATACCTTTTTGTATTCTTGACAATACTTTTTTACTGGAGTACAGCTGAAAAACAATGTCACAATATTTTCAGTGTACAACTTAGTTATTTGACAAGTTTATTTGACATTATGTTCACAACAACTGTAGCTGTCCTGATAAACTGCTATCATAGAATCATTGAGTATATTTCTCATATGAAATGTCACTTTTTTTCCTGTCACTTACTTATTCCGTAACTAGAAGCCTGTATCTCTCACTCCCCTTCACCTACTTTACCCAATCCCAACCCTCCCCCACTCTGGGCACCAGTTTGTTCTCTGACTTACAGATCTAATTGTGCTTTTTGTTCATTCATTTACTTTTTTTTTTAGACTCCACATATGGGTAGAATCATATGGTATTTGTTTTACTCAGTCTGACTTACTTCACTTAGCATAATGTCATTTAGGTCCTTCCATGCTGTCTCAAATGGCATGAGCTCATCCTTTTTTCTGGCGTTATAATATTCCATTGTATTTATATACCACACCTTTTTTATCCATTCACCTACTAATGGACACTTAGGTTGCTTCCATATCTTAGCATTGTAAATAGTGCTGTAATAAACATAGGGATGCAAATATCTTTTCAAATTAGTGTTTTCATGAATGTCTAATAGTGGAACTTTGGAATCATACAGTATTCTTATTTTTAATTTTTTGAGGAAACTCCATACTGGTTTCCACAGTGGCTGCAACCATTTCCATTCCTACCAACAGTGTACAGGGGTTCCTTTTTCTCCACATCCTTACCAATACTTATTATTTCTTGACTTTTCAACTTTAGCCATTTTAATAAGTTTAAGGTGATATTTCATAATAGTTTTAATTTGCATTCCCCTGCAAATTAACAATGTTAATTGTTAACATTGTTGAGCAATGTTAACAATGTTGAGCATCTTTACCTAAGTGTTGGGCATCTGGATGTCTTCTTTGGAAAATATCTATTCATATCTTCTGCCCATTTTTAATTGGATTATTTGGTTTGGGTGTGCTAAGTTGCATAAGTTCTTTATATATTTTAAATACTAACCTTTTATCAGAGATGCCATTTGCAAATATCTTCTTCTGTTCAGTAGGTTGTCTTTTAGTTTTGTTGATGGTTTCCTTTGTTGTGCAGAAGCTTTTGATTTTGACCTAGTCCTAATAGTTCATTTTTGCTTTCATTTCCCTTGCCTCAGAAGACATATCTAGAAAAATGTTGCTGTGACCATTGTCAAAGAGGTTACTGCCTGTGTTCTCTTCCAGGATTTTTATGGTTTCACATCTCACATTTAGGACTTTAATCCACTTTGAGTTTATTTTTTTATGTGGTGAAACAGAGTGGTCCAACTTCATTCTTTTACATGTAGTTGTCCAGTTTCCCCAATACCATTTTTGAAGAGCTCTCTTTTCCACATTGCATATTCTTTCCTCTTTGGTCATAGACTAAGTGACCATAGAATTGTGAGTTTGTTTCTGGATTTTCTCTTTTGTTCTACTGACTTATGTGTCCATTTTTGTGCCAGAACCATATTGCTTTGATTTCTAGAACTTTGCAATGGAACTTGAATCTGGGATTGTGATACCTCCAGCTTTGTTTTTCTTTTTCAAGATTCCTTTGACTATTCAGGGTCTTTTGTGGCTCTATGCAAATTTTAGGATGATTTGTCCTAGCTCTGTGAAAAATGTTGGCATTTTGATAGAGATTAAATTAAATTAAATTTTAATTTAATTTTAAATCTGTAGATTGTTTAAATTTTCATTGGATCCTGAATTTTTTTTAAATAACTCATTTTTCTAGGTGTTATTACTGAGTAACATAATAACCAAAAATATAATGTCTTGAAGAAAAAAGCATTAATCCTTCTATCACCTCTTACAGTTTTGTAGGTCAGAATTCAGGAAGGGCTAGACTGGTGATTCTGACCTTGAGGTTCTCTTGAGGTTACAGTTCTAATGATAATTGGAACTAGAACACTAGACCTAGACAGCTAGAGAAGCAGGGATCTGACTGGGCATCAGTCTCAGGCCTTTTATGTGATCTATAAACATGGGCTTCTAGGGGATTCCTCACATCAGGATGACCACAGGGCAATAATACAACCTTAAGGCTCCATCAAGTGTCACAGCAAGCAAAGCAGAAGCAGACATGCCTTGGATCCAAAAGTTACAGCATCATTCATGCTTCACAAAACCCTGCCCACATTCAAAGAGAGGAGAATTAGACTCCACCTCTTTACAGGGGAGGGACAAAGTTCTAGAAGAGAGAGAAATTGTGGTGGTTATCCTTGGATATTATAATTTGCCATAATTAGGAAAAATTGGGGAAATGTAAATATGGACTGTATGGCAGATAATATTGAATTAATAATGTTTTCCTGGGTATGAAAATGCTATTTGATTTTATAATATACATGTACTTATATGATGGATGCTAAAGGATTTAGCAATAGTGTCTTGATATCTGCAACTTATTTTCAAATGATTTAGCAAAATAAAAGATATTTAAAGGGAGAAAGAAGGGCGCCTGGGTGGCTCAGTCAGTTAAATGTCTGTCTTCAGCTCAGGTCATGATCCCTGGGGTCCTGGGATCGAGTTCTGCCTTGGGCTCCTAGCTCAGCAGGGAGCCTGTTTCTCCCTCTGCCCTTCCCCCTGCTTGTACTCTCTCTCTCTCTCTCAGTGTCAAATAAATAAATTTTAAATTTTTTTAAATAAAATAGAGAAAGAAACAAAATATGAAGCAAACGAAGTGAAATGTAAGCTATCAGAGAATAAGGTGAAGGATATATGATATTCCTTGTCCTAATAGTTTTCTTTTCTCTATGTAATATATGCTTCTCAAATAATTGAGGAGGAAATAAAATATAAATCGATTACATTATTTCTCTGCCCACATCCTCTAAACCTCCCTATTCAGAGTAGGAGCCATACTCCTTACCAAGACCTCCAGTACTCTGTGTGATCCATAGCCCTTACCTCCTATTCCCCAGGAGGGAACATAGCCCTTGTTCCCCAGAGGGAGCAGCAAGTACAAAAGCCCCACAAGTGTGCTTGCACATTTTAGAAAGAGCAAGTTGTTTATGATATCCCATTTTAAGTGATGCCCTTATACATCGCATGCATAAATCCTTGTGTACAATTCTTGGAGAGCTTCTGATTTGATGTGAAACCTCAATTCCCTGCCCATTCACTTCTTTCTTGATTATAAGAACTACAGCCCTAAATGAACTCAGTCAAAGCCAGATCCTTTTTCACTACCCCCAAAGAGGCCTGAGAATTCGGCTTAGGAATGGGAAATCTGGGCCAGCAAGGAAAATTTAAGAAGGTTCCCAGTTATATTCAAATTGGGATTTCACCAATTTGGTATTCCCCTCAGGAAGTAAGATACACAGGTTCAGTTTCCCTGCCACGGCACACTGTATTGTATTATATCTGAGGTTTAGATTGCCAAAGCATGCCCTGTAACAAGATTGTACTTTGCAGGATTTAATCTACTGGCTTTCTTGCCTTTGGCTACTACTCAGTGTTCTGTCAGACTTCACTTGTCTGTGGCCCTAAGCGTGGTGCTGCCTGATGCAGACATTAGTAATTTCCTGTCTCGGATCGAGGCCCTCACTGGAGCCATATTTGCATTCGGACATATTTGCTCCCGTGTTTTGGCCGTGGGTCTCAGCTGAATTGTGATTCTTTCTGAAAGTCATGTTATACAGCCTTCAGGGGAGGTGTTAGTCACATAAATAATTGGGCCCTCAGGTTTCTAAGATGAGGGGGATTGCCACATCTTCCCTTCCAATCAGTGAACGTTGTGTTAAATTAGGGCTGGTTGGTAAATTCAGTGTGTCCGCAGCTCACAGCCAGACATGGGGCCAATGACCAGTGTAGGTTTTGAGACAACAAAGAAAGGACATGCTCCCCTTGGTTTTGAAGAGTTTGCTCTGTGCTTCCATGTGCTCATTTATAAAATGTCAATAATACTAGAGGTAATAATAATAACACAGGTCCTTGTTGTTAGAAATTAGATATTTAATAGACATTATAAATCAAGGTTCAAAAACCATTATCAGGCCATCTGAATACTCACTGCACTATCATGAGTAAAGTGAGCAAACTCCAGGTGATATCCTCTATGGATAGTGAAGCAGAAGGCTGACACATTCGTTTGGAGGAAACAGGACAGTTAAATGCCAGGAAGGCTTGGCTAGGTGTCCTCTGAAGTAAAATTATGATTCTGAGATTGCCATTTTCCAACTTGGCAAAAGCCTTTAAAAAAGTCTTTATACTCTTTAATACTATAATTCCACTTCTAGGAATCCATCCTAAGGAAAGAGTACTAAATTCAGAAAAATACATTGTAATGGGGAGATAAAATGGAAACAAATCATGCCCAACTGAAGGAAAATGTTTAAATAAATTATGTCCACTTATATTATTATACAAATTTAAAAATTTATGCCTGTGAATAATCTGGCAATAACATGAAAAGGGAGGCATTTGTTTTATCTAAATAGGATACAATATTATATATAAAGTATCAAAACTTTGTTTAAATAAATTATATGGGGCGCCTGGGTGGCTTAGTGGGTTAAGCCTCTGCCTTCGGCTCAGGTCATGATCTCAGGATCCTGGGATCCAGTCCCGCATCGGGCTCTCTGCTCACCAGGGAGCCTGCTTCCCTCTCTCTCTCTCTCTCTGACTGCCTCTCAGTCTACTTGTGATTTCTCTCTGTCAAATAAATAAATAAAATATTTAAAAATAAATAAATAAATAATATGTAAAAATACTGAAAAGAAATCTTTAAATGTTGAGAAATAGGTATTTTTTTTCTGCTTTTGTATATTTTGCAAATTTCCTTTAATGAGTTTCCATCACTTCTTTACCAGAGTAGTAAAGCACTGATTTTTAAATCACAAGGTGTTCCTGGCTGGCTCAGTTGGTAGAGCATGCAACTGTTGATCTTGGGGTCATGATTTCAAGCCCCATGTTGGGCCTAGAACTTACTTGCTAACATAAGAGCTTTTATTTGCAAAAAATTATCAAACCAGTCTAACTATGAATTAATACTTATATAATTTATTATTCATATTTATATAATTATTTTAAGACAAAGTATTAAGAGATTCAGTTCAACAATATTTTTTGAGTATCTAAAATATCCTTTTGTTTGGGCTTTGAAATTAAGACCTTCTAAAATTCCACAGAATAATAATAGTTCAATTAACTGTAATTCTATTTTTTTCCTTTAATAACTGCAGCAAGAACAGGGAAGTAAGCAAGAAAGTGCCCTTGACAAGGGAGGGAAGGAGACAAAGGGAACCTACTATGTGCTAGGCCATGTGCTCCGTGCTTTTTATACATGACCTTATTTAATTTGGGCAATTACTCTGTGAGGTTTTATATGTATATTATTTGACCTGAAAAAACAATTCTATGAGGCATTTTACAGATGAGGAAACTGGGGTTCAAAGAGATTCCAAAGGGAAATTTGGCCAAAGAGAAACAAACAGTAAGAGAATGGTCCTCATTCTTTCTACTGTCGTTGTATTTTGTTGATAGCATCTCCCTGGCCCACACCCATAGCCTTGACAAGCCTCATTTTTTAGCAGAATTAAGCCACATTTCTTAATCTGGTCCCTCATCTAAGAGATATAGGAGACAAAGGAGAGAAAGAATGGCTAGGGCAGTGACACTGGGAAGGCTGGTAAAAGTAGACATCCTACCCCAACAAAACATTTATTAAAAAGCACCCAAGAGGGATGCCTGGGTGGCTCAGTTGGTTGGACGACTGCCTTCGGCTCAGGTCATGATCCCGGAGTCCAGGGATCGAGTCCCACATCAGGCTCCCAGCTCCATGGGGAGTCTGCTTCGCTCTCTGACCTTCTCCTGGCTCATGCTCTCTCTCACTGTCTCTCTCTCAAATAAATAAATAAAATCTTAAAAAAAAAAAAAAAAAAGCACCCAAGAAATACTACTCAGCCATGAAAAGGAATGAACTCTTGCCATCTGCCATAGGGTGGATGGAGTTGCAGAGTGTTGTGCTACGAGAATAAGTCAGTCAGAGAAAGAAAAATACCATATTGTTTCACTCATTTGTGGAACCTAAAAAACAAATGAGCAAAGGAAACAGAGAGAGCGGTAAACCAAGAAACTGACTCTTAGCTATAGAAAACACCCTGACAGTTACCAAAGGAGAAGTGGATGGGGGAATAGGGGAATATAGGTGATGGTGTTTAAGAAGCACGCTCCTGCTGAGCACCAGGTGTTGTAAGGAAGTGCTGAATCACTATGTTGTACACCTGAAACTAATATTACACTGTATGCTGACTAATTGGAATTGAAATGAAAACTTTTTAAAAAACATAGAAGAACTCAAGAAGCATAACTCTATGGTAGCAATGGAATGATCTGTGACAAGACATACAATTCTATGCAGTGCTGAAGTAATTATTATATGAGATATATATTATATATATGTTATATATATATACACACACATATTATCAAAGCAATGCTTTATTTTCCATATACTATGTAACATAGGAGGAATGTAACACCTAAAAATTATTTTGCACAAAGGTCATCTTAGCTCTCTCTTCCATGGGTTCTGGGTAGAGGAGGTGCTCATCAGTTTGGTTTGGTTATGCTTAAGAATCTAGTAGAAGACTTACAAACACAAGGCAGTTACTAAACTGAGGCCCCTCAAAATTGGCAATATCCAGATTCAGAACATTTTTGCTTATCTAACTATCTAAAAGCTGAAGAAAAGACTTAATAGGTACTTGGTTATCCCTATGCCTTGAAATGTTTTGCTAGACAACTTTAAAATGGAATTGAAGCACCAACTGAAGCTTTCTATGCAACTGTGGTTTCAACTGAATGCTACACTTTATATAAACATAATTTTTGTGGTTTAACTTGAGGCTGTTCTCTGCGGTCTTCCCATATAATGGGAATGCGTCAGAAGCACAGCTTCACTTCCTGTGTAGGCTGGAAACTGTTAACTGCAAAGTTTGGAGATAGTCTCACAGAGATTTCTGCCATATGTTAAACTAAACTTGATATGAAAAATCCTATCAGCTTGCAGTTTCCCAGGGCATTAAAAAGAAAAAAGGAACTCAAGTTTTATAAATACAAAAAGCATCTGTCTTCACAGGAAATTCTACTCTGTTATTTTACAAATGATCCCTACTTATATTTACAAGAGAAATCAGATCTGATGAACGATACAGAAAGTAATGCCCCATTTTGTTCCCAATTTTAAAATATATATTCATAATTCTGAACGGCTGACTGGACAGTGAGCTAACTATCAGTGTACAAAGGTCTCAACAGTGCTGCCCAGCATGCTGCTAGGCATTTATATTTCCAAGTGAAAGGAGATGGAATATTTCGATAGCATGCTGCGAACTTAAACAATTCTATTGCATGTAATTTTTGTATTGAAATGCTCCCACCACTTCAGGAAATCTCATGAGCATTCACAAGATGTTTGGCACAATTCTGATTCTAATTTTTTAGTTCTCCTTATCTCCCTGAGCTTCAAAAGAATTCTCTCCAGAGTCGCTCACCCAGGTGCAAGTATCCTTGAGTTCATCTTCAGTAGCTTTTGTAAGAATTCCTTTCTGTGACTGCCTGCCTGTTGTTACCTATAATTTTGTATTTCTTTTGCTCTAAACCAGCGTGCTATGATAAGAGCCATCTTTTCCTTTCACTCTGTTCCATGACCCTCATAAAACTAACAGCTGACATTCATGATCAGAACCCTGATCATTTATTAGTCTTCAGAGGACTTCATGCTACCTGTAATAATGCCCCTATTTTACCAGCAGCACTCAGACTTGACTATGAACACTTTTGCTTATTTCATCAATTCAATGCTCCAACATGTAGCCTTGATTTCCCTGATTGTTTTCTTGCCTCACAGAAAGGAGTCAAAAAACTTTTCATCAGAATATTTTGTTATCTAATAGCCTATGCATGCCAGTGTTTACAACTAAACTCCCTTTTTAAAAATATTTTAATTTTTTATTTCGATTCAACTTAGTTAGCATGCAGTGTGTTATTGGTTTCAGGGGTAAAGCAAATAATACTTTTTATTAGTTTCAGAGGCAGAATTTAGTGATTCATCAGGGGCATGTAGCACCCAGTGCTCATTCCTTCAAGTGCCCTCCTTAATGCTCTTCACCCTGTTACTCCATCCCCCACCCACTGCCCCTTCAGCAACCCTCAGTTTGTTTCCTAGATTTCAGCATCTCTTATGGTTTGTCTCCCTCTCAATTTTCATCTTATTTTATCTTCCCTTCCCTTTCCCTATGTTCATCTGTTTTGTTTCTTAAGTCCCACACATGACTAAAACCATATGGTATTTGTCTTTCTCTGACTGGCTTATTTCATTTAGCATAATACCCTCTAGTTCTACCCACATCATTGAAAATGGCAAGATTTCATTGTTTTTGATGGCTGAGTAATATTCATATATAAATGTGTGTATATATATGTATATATATATATATATATATATATATATATATATATATGCATACACACCAGCTCTTTTTTATCCATCCACCTGTTGATGGACATCTGGGCCTTTCCATATTTTGGCTATAGTGGACATTGCTGCTATAAACATTGGAGTGCAGGTAATTCTTTGGTGCCCCTTGTATCTTTGGGGCAGAGAGCTGGTAGTGCAATTTCTTGGTCATGGGGTAGCTCTATTTTCAACTTTTGAGGAAACTCCATACTGTTTTCCAGAGAGGCTGCACTAGTTTGCACTCCCAACAACAGTGTAAGAAGGTTCCCTTCTCTCTGCAACCTCACCAACATCCAACTAAACTCCCTTTAACCATAATACCATGAATTATTTTTTCTCCCAATTTCTTTTTTTTCCCCACTTTAATCTTGCTTAGTTTTCACACATTCATGCTTTGAGTAATTTAAGGCTCCTTTTGCTCTTAGTTCCATTTACTTCCATTCTTTTCTTAAGTATCATATTACTATCATATATTAATAATTATTACTCATCCATCACCAAGTACTTCTTACATTTATTATATCCTCTGGTGCGAAAGTTGCTTTCCCTTTGATGTTCTTTTCTTTTCTAGCCAAAGCTCAGGGATAGTATCTTTTCTCTTTCCACATTATCACAGAATGATGGATAGATAAAAATCATGCCCATCCTCTTTAACCTTGTATACTGAGAGGTACAAGCGATGGACCCTCCTTCACGCAGGGGGAAGCTGAACTATATCCCTGTAGCAACTGATAACAACAAGAACTGTGTAGTTTGCCTCTGCCTGCTCCTAGAGTTGTACAGATGTACCAAACTTCTCTCTCAGTCTGGACCTTTGTGGCAAGGGTGCTTGACAACTGTTAAAACAGCATTTCCACTATGAATTAGAAAGCCACTGGGGAGAGACTCATGTAAATGTATATTGTCAATGAAGAACTGTTTTCCTATGTTTGCAGTCATCTGTGTGTTATTTTCTCTGTAGCTAAATCTCAGGTGGTCAGAGGCTGATCAGCTGGTGTGTGTTTCCTTCAATTCCTTTTTAGCCAATATATTACACATTCTTACCCCCACTTAAAGTGAGACAGAACTGCAAGTGTGTCATTATGTTTTGTTAGCTCTAGTAAAAAAATGTGTCATATAAAAGGTTAATAAGGCTTTTGGCAATTTTTTTATGGTATACTTCTGAAACAATGCCATTTCTGGTCATTACTGAATTTAAGATTTGAAAAAAGTCTGTGAGAAAACTGGTTCCCTGTGTATTTTATCATACTGCATCCATACATTTAACAGTATAAATTATTTTGTGTCTCTTCTTGAATTACATTGCCTAATTCCTTATAAGAAGCATGAAGAGCATTTTATGTAAATAGAAATTTGCATATTATTATGACAAGATAATAGTTATGGCAAAGGTCATTTATTATCTAACTTTTCATTTTGGTGCTAACGATGGTCAGTTCATCAAACCATCATTCTCAACCTGTGACAGTTAAGCTCTAATGTCTAATGAATCCATTGCATGTGATGAGCTCACTTCTCTTCTACATACTTAGATTGGTACTAGCTATGTACCCTTCTTGTGAAAATTAATAGGCAGCCAAATCTTTTTCTGTAGAGTGGAAGTCTGTCAAAAAACTAATTGAGATGTTATTTTAAGTAATACTTATTAAGCCTCTAATATGAGATACCTACTTCAAAGAACTAGATAGAACTAGAAAGTTTTATGACTCATGATACATTCCTTTAAATTTCCCTTAAATTAAAATTTACATTTTACCTTAGGAGGTATAAAATAAATGTCTGAAAAAAAAGATGGAGAATAATCAAAATAACATGTAATTGGGCATTGAATTATTCACTACCAATTTGCAGTTTGGAAAGGGTAAAAATCATTGTGAACTTTGTCAGTAACATAGGTCTTCAAGAAGGTGGGTTTAAGTTAAATGTAAACAGTGAAAAAAAAATGAAAACAGGGAAGTCCCTAAATTGTGGGCAAGTGAGGGAGGATTAGGCTGGAAGAGGAAAGCCAAATAGATGGTATTGAGAAGGTTGGCTGACAGAACCAGTAAGGAGACCTGCCTGGGTTAGGCAGCAGAGGGAAGTCCCAAGCACTTGCTTTAAGTAATCCAAATATCAAATTTCTTAACTACTATAAAAAGGGGTAAATATCAGTCTATTAGGGCTATGGTGAAGATCAAGAGTATGTATGTGAAGGTCCTTGGAACTAAACACTGAAGAATCCTATTAAGTAGGGAGGACTGGATTCCCAGCATAGAGACAGATTAGGAAGGATTTTGCCATTTGCCTCTCACTCACCAAAATGGCACACAGATTACTCAGGATCACTTATAATGTATAACAAGAAGGCTTTCTGAAAAATTAATCAGTGAACCAAAGACAAAAGCATCCTTCTGCTCAGCTTTTTCTTATCCTTGATGGCATCATTAGGTTCATTGCTTTTACCATTTTCCATTCTAAGAACATTTACAACATTCTCTTATTTCAGTCTCAGTACCCTCAATTTATATAAGCCTTTTTTCTAACTTAATCAAAGATTACAGAAGAACATCATTACTCTATGTGATAGTCCACCACAACTCATAGGCACCTTCAAAACCAGATGTACTTTCACAACAAAAGAAAATAAGTGAGGTTTACCTCTTGAGGTACCAGTCAATTCTAGGTTTCAAATTATGATGGATATTCAGAGTAGGGAGCAATCCTGGGCCAAGATTATAAAATGTATCAATCCAGAGTGCTGCTGGGATTTTTTTTATTTTAAAAGTAAGTTTTGTTTTGTTTTGTTTTAGTGGAACACGTTTTTGTTGTTGTTGTAGTTATTGTTATTCTTTTTCTTTTACGTAGTGTTTCATGATTCATTGTTTGTGTATAACACTCAGTGCTCCATGCAATACGTACCCTCCTTAATACTCATCAGCAGGCTAACCTATCCCCCTACCCCCTTCCTCTCTAAAACCTTTAGTTTGTTGCTGTTGGGATTTTTTTAAGGAAAGAATTCATATTAATTTTATGAAATCCTACTGGAAAATGGAGAATATGAATGAGTCTCCCTGAGTGTGCATGATTCAGTTAGGTGAAGAAATTGAGAAAGCAACCACCTATAGAAAGAATAGCCCTCAGTTGTTTAAAAGAAACCAAACAAACAGTAGGGGCTTTACTGAAGTAGAAATCTAATACTGGAAGATAATGAGAAATAAAGGTGGATGGTTAAAGATGAATGAATAACTCAGCCACTATACAGTCTATTTTAGTGTCTTACAGAATGTCCTGTAGGTCTAGCTTACATCTAAAAGGCATTAGTCCCTTTAATAATAATAATAATTGTATTAAATACCTAATTTATCTATATAATAAGGAGGAATCTAGATGGTTCGTGTTAATATTTATTATTGTGGTAAAATTACATAACTTTATAAAATTTACCATTTTAATCATTTTTAAGTGTATAGGTAAGTAATGTTAAGTACATTCACACTGTGTAACTCATCTAAAGAATTCCTTTTGTCTTGCAAAACTGAAACTCTATACCCATTAAACAACAGTTCTATTCACCTCACCCCCTGTAACCCCTTGACAGCCATCATTTTACTTTCTGTCTCTACAAATTTGACTACCCTAGACACCTCCTATAAGTGGAATCATTCAGTATTTGTCTTTTTGTGACTGGCTCATTGCATTTAACATAATGTCCTCAAGGTTGATTGACCTTGTAATATGTGTCTAAATTTCCTTCCTTTTTAAGGCTAAATAATATTCCATACCACATTTTGTTTATCCACTCATCTGATAGAAAGTTGGACTGCCTCCACCTTTTAACCATTGTGAATAATGTTGCTCTGAACCTGGGTACACAGTTATCTCTTTGAAACCCTCCTTTCAATTTTTTGGGGTATATATCCAGAAATGTAATTGCTGAATCATACAGCAACTCTATTTTCAATTGTTTAAGGAACCCCTGTTTTCCACAACAATGATGCCATTTTCCATTCTTACCAACAGTGCACAAAATTTCCAATTTTCCTACAATCTCACTGACACTTGTTATTTTCTAGGCTAGGTGGTTGTTGTTGTTGCTTTTTTAATAGCAGCCATCCTAATGGATGTGAGGTGATTTTAATAGTATCTATGATTTTATCTTACTTGCATAATAACAAGTTAGCCTGCTACAGTTTATGTATGCTGGAAGAAAAAGCTTTTATTATTCATAGCAATAGCAGCAGCCAGGATATCAATCAGCATTTGTGCTAGTTCTCCAAGCTCCAAATCTCACAAGAGAGGGAAAAAGTCCAGATGGCATCTACAAACAGTGGGATGGATTATTGAAAGGAACCCCAAGTTTAGGGAACCCAAATTTCATACAGTGAGCAATAAGCTTATCTGACTTTTGCCCTAGAAAGAGACATTATCTTTATTATGGTGGACAGTAGACAAATCTTCCAAGACTAAATTAGGAAGAAAGAGAAAACCTGAACAGACCGATTACTAGCAATAAAATTGAATTAGTAATCAACAAACTCCCCAAAAAAACAGATATCTTCAGAGGTGAATTCTACCAAATATTTAAAGAAGAGTTAAGATCTATCTTTCTTCAACTATTCCAAAAAATAAAAGAGGAAGAAATGCTTCCAAATTCATTCTATGAGGCCAGTATTACCATGATATCAAAACCAGGCAAAGGCACTACAAAAATACAAAATTGCAGATCCATATCCCTGAGGAACATATATGGAAAAATCCTCAACAAAATATAGCAAACCACTTCCAAAAATACATTAAAAAGATTATTCATCATGATCAAATGGGATTTATTCCAGAGATTCAAGGATGTTTCAATATCTGAAAATCAATTAATGTGATACACCACATTAACAAAATGAAGGATAAAAATAATATGATCATTTCAATAGATTCAAAGAAAGCATGTGACAAAATTTAACATTCATTCATGATAAAAGCTCCCAACAAAGTTAGTATAGAGAGAATGTACTTCAACATAATAAAGGCCATATATGACAAACTCACAGCTAACATCCTAAGATCAGGAACAGGAAAAGGATGTCCCTCCCACCAGTTTTATTCAATATGCTAGTGGAAGTCATAGTCATAGCAATCAAACAAGAAAAAGAAATAAAAGTCATCCAAATTGGCAAGTAAAAAACTGTAACTATTTACAGATGAAAAGATACTCTATATAGAAAATCCTAAAGACTCCATCAAAAAAAATTATTAGAATAAAGGAATTCAGTAAAGTTGAAGGATACAAAATCAATATACAGAAGTCTGTTGTGTTTCTATACACTAATAAAATAGCAGAAAGGGAAATTGAGAAAACAATCCTTTTATAATTACACCAAAAAGAATAAAATACTTAGAAATAAATTTAAACAAAGAAGCAAAAAGACCTATACTCTGAAAACTACAAGACAGTGATGAAAGAAATCAAAGACAACACAAGTAAATGGAAAGATATACCATGCTTACAGGGGCATCTGGGTGGCTCATATAGCTAGGTGTCTGCCTTCAGCTCAGGTCATGTTCTGGGATTGAGCTCCGCATTGGGCTCCCTGTGTGGCAGGGAGTCTGCTTCTCCCTCTCTCTCCTCACTGTCCACCATACTTGTGCTCTCTCACTCTCTGTGTCAAATAAATAAATAAAATCTTTAAATATATATATATATCATGGTTATGGACTGGAAGAATTAATATTGTCTGTTAAAATGTCTGTACTACCCAAATCAATGTAAAGATTTAACGCAATCCCTGCCAAAATACCAACAACATTTTTCAAAGAATTAGAACAAATGACACTAAAATTTGTATAGAACCACAGAAGACCCCGAATAGTCAAAGGAATCTTAAGAAAGAAGAACAAAGCTAGAGGTATCAGAATCCCAGATTTCTATACTACAAACCTATAATAATCAAAACACTATGGTACTGGCACAAAAACAGATACAAAGATGAGTGGAACAAAATAGCCCAGAAATAAACCTATGCTTATATGGTCAATTAATCTATAAATAAAATGAAGCAAGACTGTGCAATGGGGAGGAACACCTGGGTGGCTCAGTGGGTTAAAGCATCTGCCTTCGGCTCAGATCATGGTCCCAGGGTCCTGGGATCAAGCCCCACATCGGGCTCTCTGCTCAGCGGGGAGCCTGCTTCCTCCTCTCTCTGCCTGCCTCTCTGCCTACTTGTGATCTCTGTCTGTCAAATAAATAAATAAAAATATTTTTTTAAAAAAGACTATGCAATGGGGAAAAAACAGCCTCTTCAACAAGTGGTAATAGGAAAACTGGACAGCTACATGCAAAAGAATGAAACTGAACTACTTTCTTATACCATACACAAAAATAAATTCAAAATGAATTAAAGGCCTAAATGTAAGACCTGAAACCATAAAGCCACTTAAAAAATAAGTAATCTGAAAAAAAAAAGTAATCTCTTTTACATCAATATTAGCAATAATTTTCTGGATATGTTTCCCCAGGCAAGGGAAATAATAAAGGGAAATATTTTTATTGCAAAAATAAACAATTGGGACTACATCAAACTAAAGAACTTTTGCACAGCAAAGGAAACCATCAACAAAACAAAAAGGTAACCTACTGAACAGGAGAAGATATTTACAAATGTTATGTCCAATATGGCGTTAATGCCCAAAATATGTACAGAATTCATACAACTCAGCACCCCCAAAAATAATTTGATCAAAAAAAAAAAATGGGCAGAGAACCTGAATTGGTATTTTTCCAAAGATATACAGCTGGCCAACAGGCATGTGAAAAGATACTTAATATCACTAATCCTCAGAGAAATGCAAATCAAAAGCACAGGGAATAGTGGAAACCACCTGGCATAACATTAGACTCCATAGGTTTAAGGGCATGGTTCCCAACAAAACTGCCTTTACTTCAGATATCAGCCACAAGTTGTTGGGGGATCCCCAGGCTACCTGTACTTCTGAAAAGCTGGCTATAAATTCCAGGTGTTTCCACTATCCTGTGTTCAGTAATTTGCTAGAATGACCCACAGAACTCAGGAATGTACTATGATTATGATTACAGTTTTATTACAAAGGATACATGTAGGCAAGTTCTGGAAAATAACACAGAGATTCTATGCCCACTCCTGTGGAATCAGGGCACATCACCCTTCTGGTAGTATTCACCAACCAAGGAGTTCCACTGAACTTCAGTGTCCAGAAGTTTTTTTTTTGTTTTGTTTTGTTTTTTAATTTTTTGGTGTCCAGAGATTTTCTTGGCATTTCATCACCTTGACATGATTGATTAAATCCCTGGCCACATGACTGAACTCAGTATCCAGCCCTTCCCTCCTTTCTCTCTTTTTTTTTTTTTTTTTAATTTTTTTTTTAATTTTTTATTTTTTATAAACATATATTTTTTATATACATATATTTTTATCCCCAGGTCTGTGAATCACCAGGTTTACACACTTCACAGCACTCACCAAATCACATACCCTCCCCAATGTCCATAATCCCACCCCCTTCTCCCCAACCCCCTCCCCCCGGCAACCCTCAGTTTGTTTTGTGAGATTAAGAGTCATTTATGGTTTGTCTCCCTCCCAATCCCATCTTGTTTCATTTATTCTTCTACCCACTTAAGCCTCCATGTTGCATCACCACTTCCTCATATCAGGGAGATCATATGATAGTTGTCTTTCTCTGCTTGACTTATTTCGCTAAGCATGATACGCTCTAGTTCCATCCACGTTGTTGCAAAGGAAGTTTGGAAAGAACCCAAATACATGGAGCCTCCTTTCTCTTTTTTAAAAAGAGTTCAGTCTATGTGCAGCTTAAAACTCCAGCTTCTAATTACATTGTTGGTTTTTCTGGCTCAATCTATGCATATCCTGTGTCGTCTCATTAGCATCAAGTATTAGGACCCACCATAATTAACAAAGAACTCGAATCATTTGAGAAATTGCAAGGGTTTTGAACTTTCCTCCCGGGAACCAGGCACAAAGTTCAGTCCAATTCTTTATTATATATTAATCTTCAAGTGGGTGAATGGCCAAAGGTTTTTGAAAGACAAGTGGTTCGGAGTCTCCCTCTGGAATTTAGAATTTAACAGCTATTATCTTTGGGTCTCAGTTGAAAATCAAACTAAAATAATAGCATTTTCACACCCTTTTAATTATTCATTGGCTAAGCCTGCATGGCTTTGTTATGACCAGCAGATCTGTAACTTTTATTTTTGTCCGATGAAGGAATCTGGACTGAGTTTGGAAATTCAGAGGCTTAAAACCCAGCCTGTGTAGATGTACCACAGAAGCTCTCACTCACATGGTAGGTACTGCCACTAACCCAGAATAGTCAAAGGGGTGGCTAAGGCACCCCCCTTTCTTAAAAAACCTCGGTCCTATTCTTAGTTTTGCAGAGTCTCATATCTCTCTCCCTCTTCTTTCCTAATAAAATCTTCTCAAAAAACTAGGTGTAAGGAGAATGCACATGACCCAAAGTAATCTAACAAATTGTTTTGTTACACACAGTACTGAAAAAATGAAACTTTTTTTTAAAGATTTTATTTATTTGAGAGAGAAGGAAAGAACAAGTTGGGGGAGGACCAGCAGAGGGAGAAGGAGAAGCAGGCTTACTGCTAAGCAGGGAACCTGACATAGGGATCCCAGGACTCTGGGACCATGAGCTGAGCTGAAGGCAGACACTTAACCAACTGAGCTCCTCCCCCGATGCCCCCAAAATGAAACTTTTAAAAAAATAATATTCATCCTCTCTTGTGATGGTTAATTTTATAAATTCTATGGTAGGTCACAGTATCCAGACATTTGGTCAGACAGTATTCTAGATGTTTCTAAGAAGATTGATTTTTAGATATCATTTAAATCAGTAGACTTCCAGTAAAGCTGATTATTCTTCATATGGGTTGGTTTGACCTAATCATTTAACAGCCTGAATAGAGAAAGACATATCCCTGCAACAAGAAGAAACTCTGCGGGCACACTGTCTTTGGACTGAAACTGCAACTCTTCCCTGGATCTTCAGTCTAACACACACACATACACACACATGCACATAAACACACCCCCTGTTACTTCTCTTTCTCTGGAAAACCCCTCTTAATACACTAACACACTCTTGATACTTTGAAATAATACATAATATCAAGTGTGCATAACTGATTAGTATAAGTATACTTTTATTTTATGTTCCAAAGAAGTAAATTATACTTGCCTTCTCTAAGCATGTTTATGTCTGTGTTTGTGGTCTGCATTCCCATCTGTGCCCTCTGACCGTGAAAGCTGAATGCTTATAAACCATCTCTAGGTCTTTAAATTTTCCATGAAGTGTGTGTTTTCTATCAATTATTTGTTTTCCTGCATTCTTACTCAATTTGCACAATGAAGTGAGGCACAAATGAATAAGACTTATCTACTCTATTTCAAGGACAGTAAATATAAATTACCAAATTCAGTACAAAATACCCTGTTGGTTTCTTATATTTCTTAAGAAATATTCTTTTTTTTTTCTTAAGAAATATTCTTAAGGAAAAATTCTATGGAAACATGAAATGGGAAATAGCTGTTTAACTGTAACTCAAATATTAAAATGTAATTGAAATATAATACATACATATGCTAAAGTATATTTTTAAATTCCTATTGGATTTCAGAGAAATGAGATGTTTTATCATTATTTAATATTTTAGAAAGCATTTTACTTCATGCCATATGCATATGCAAAATAAAACATTTTTAATAATCTCTATTCATTTTAATTATTTTATAAACATAAGAAAAGCTTACCAAATTTAGTTTGCCTTAACATGAAAATAAATCAACTGAACCAAACTTAGCACAATACATAAAATTTGAAATGGTGATAAAGCCCTGTAAAGTAAAGCCAATAAGCACAAGATTAAATCAAAATGGTAAATAATCCTATTATATCTCATATATTTATTTTAAATTATCTATAATTTTATAATATATGCTTATGTGTGTGTAAACATGTATATAGATGTGCAAATAGACATATTTATTTATAGACACAAAAAATCCTAAGATATTGTCCCTTCTTTTAAATATTTTTTTTAATTTATTTATTTGACAGATCACAAGTGGGCAGAGAGGCAGGCAGAGACAGAGAGAGGGGGAAGCAGGCTGAGCTGAGCAGAGAGCCCAATGCAGGGCTCAATGGGATCATGACCTGAGCTGAAGGCAGAGGCTTTAACCCACTGAGGCACCCAGGCGCCCTTTTAAAGTATTTTTTTGCCTAACATTTAGAGCCTAAGAGCAATGGATTTGTTAGGTTTGGAAAAAAGAGAAAGAATTAGTGGAACTAACTCTTACATGGTACAATTGTCTATATCATGTTTAATCTGAAATTAGAGTCCACAAACTTAGTGGTTTGTGAGCATTTATTCACTCTGTACCTGTGTATAATTGATTGGCTTATTTATTATACTAAAGTAGCTTTTAACTTCACTTACTGTTAACTCCAAATTGTTAATTTTTTAAAAAAATATTTTAATTTTGTTCAATTTCTTTTTAATTTAATAATAATATTGTTAATGTTATCACTGTTTCTGTTTTCTGTGTGCTTAACATTTCTCCAGAGTTGAACATGCCTTATTTCCCAGTTTATAGTAATGTCAGTCCATTTGTAAAGACGGTAGAATTTTATTTGATGGCGATGGACTTCAAGACATAAAAACAAACTCAAAGACAAAGAGATAAATATCAAATTGTGTACATACACACACACACACACACACTCCTGTTTTACCCTCTATTTACAAAATGACAGACATTATACAAGTACATTCATTTTCCAATACAGTTGACCCATTTACGTTACTTTGAAGAACAGAATGAAAGTCTTGCTAGATATAATAAACCTTTCCCTGCCTTCTAAATAAGACCATTCTGCATATGATTTACTGATTTCATTGTGCTTTAATACACTGACATCCAGAGTGTAGGGCACCTGCCTCTACATTAGATAGTTCTGGTCAGTACACTAATATTCATAGGTCAGCTTTTTGTAGAGTTTTTTTTTTCTCTGTCTTCAGAGATACAAGATATTAGCCATTCCTTGCTTCCAGATATGTCCACACAGTGTCATATGAGAGAGTCCAGGCTCTGCATACAGACAGGCCTGGGTTTAGGGGCTAAGTCCAGTATTTACGAGCTGTATGGCTTGTCTGACTATAAAATAAAGATCCATTACATCTAACTTCACAGGAATGCTTCTTATGAGTGATGCAAATTACATCATCATGTAACAAGTTACAGTACCTGGCACATATTGAACTTTTAAGATGTAGTGCTCCTTGCTACCATCCTCTACAACACTCACACCAAAAACCTTGCACCTATCCACTCCTGACCTCTTCCTACATGTCATTTATGAACTAGGCAACTACACAACCAAAAGGGATTGAATTACAGCTAAACCAAAAAGGCAACGATTATTGTAGAAGTATTTATTTATTCTAAGTGGACACTATTAGCAGAATAAAGAACATAAATCTGAGGGCTGACCTATTCTGACCTTTAAGTAGGTAATATTTAAGATGGTCTTTGAAAGATAGAATTTAGCCTGGAAGACTTATAAGTGGAGAAGCACACTTTGTAGAGGAAATGGATACCAGGCCTAACACATGAGCACTTGAGGAATAAGGGGTAGTTCAGCTTACTCCTTAGTGAGTATATGTGGCGGAAGCTAAAACTCAAGAAAGAGTATGGGCCTATTTTGTTACGCAGTCTGAGTGCCAAATTAAGGAGTTTAGTTTAGTGGAAAATGAGTTAGTATTTTCTAAGCAAAGGAGTGTTGCTTTAGGAGGATTTCTCCTGTGTTAGCATTTGGGATATAAGAGAGTTGGGAGAAACAAAAGTGAGGAAATAATTTAGGAATTTATTAGAATCATTCAGGCAAAAAAGTAATAAGGCATAACTCTTACCTAGTAGAGATGTACATCACTACAATCTCTGTGAAAGGCAATTTGGCAATACTTATCAATATTACAAAGGCACAAGTATCAATATACATATGTATCAATTAGAAAGGCACATATGTCCGTCAATATTACAAAGAGGAGGAATATGTATGTATACTTGCTTTTATATACATAGAATATTTCTGGAAGAACACACACATACCAGTGGTACTAGTGGCTTCTTGCTGAAAGAACTGAGGGGCTGAAGGACAAAAGTGAGAATATGTTTCACTGTGCACCTTCTTGCACCTTTAGAATCTTATATGATGCAATATTACCCATGCAAAATGTTTTTTATTAAGCTTTTAATTTTAATTCCAGTATTGTTAATATATAGTGTTATATTGGTTTCAGGTGTACAATACAGTTATTCAACACTTCTATACATTACTCACTGCTCATCATGATAAGTGTACTCTTAATCCCCATCGCCTATTTTACCCATCCCCCCACCACCTTCCTTCTGGTGTAGTTAAGAGTCTATATTTTTCCTTTGCTCATTTGTTTTGTTTCTTAAATTTCACATATAAGTGAAATTATACGGTATTAGTCTTTTTCTGACTGACTTATATCACTTACCATTATCTCTTCTAGCTCCATCAATGTTGTTGCAAATGGCAAGATTTCGTTCTTTTTATGGCTGAATAACATTTTGTTATATAGATATACCACTTCTACTTTATCTATTCATCCATCAGTGGATACTTGAGCAACTTCCATAAATTGGCTATTGTAAATAATGCTGCAGTAAACATAGAGGTGCATGTATCCCTTCACGTGAGTGTTTGTATATTTCAGGGGTAAATATCCAGTAGTGCAATTGCTGGATCATACAATAGTTCTATTTTTAAATTTTTGAGTAACATCTATACTGTTTTCCACAGTGGCTGCACCAGTTTGTATCCCCACTAACAATTCAAGAGGATACCTATTTCTCCACATCCTTGCCAACACTTGTTTCTTGTGTTTTTGAGCTTAGCCATTCTGACCAGTGTGAGGTGATATCTCATTGTAGTTTCATTACATTGACCTCATCAGTGTACCTTTGAAACCTGTCCCTAATTGAGAGCAATTGATTTACCCTTCCAGGTTTCCTTTAAAACCCATCAGATCCCACATTCAAAATGTTAAGAGCCCTTTGCCAAATTGTTTTGCAATTGAGCTTTCCTTTGGGTTTTTAAATGATGACTAAGCTACAAGTCAGGTAGAAAAACAGTACTCAATGAATTTAAGCCTTAGATATGAAAGTGACATCTTTTTTCTCCCACTAGACATGGTAATAAACTAATGAAAGTAATTTTTAACACAAAGCTGTTGTAATAGCACAAAAATTTGAAAGGCGTCAGGCACCAAAATGAGCTGTGAGCAGAATCACCATGCAAAAATGTCAGATGTCTCACCTACACCCCAGGATAAAATGATCAAGTTTCTCAAAATTAAGGAGGAGGATATTCACAAAGAGTTGTGCTGTGCAGTGAGCACAATCTCCACTGCCTTCTATCTGTGCGAGAGCAGAGAGGTGAATGATTGCCCTGCTGCTCATCTCAGCTCTGGCATGAGCATCACTGGAACCATCACAGAGCTTGATGTGGGTTCCGCCACACAAAGGGACACATTAAGCTGGTGTCTGCCTTTTGACTGGTAAGACTATAGAGCATGAGAGAGAGTTTGGCTAAAATGGTCTGTGTCAGAAAAAGACAGGATACGTCTGGGAAGTGGGCACCGTCTTTTCCAAAGTCAAAACAAAGGCCCCTAAATCCTAGACCCAGCTGTGGAATTTTTAGTAGGAATGTTACCCTGGAATCCATTTAAAAGGGGTCCTGCTCAAAAGGACTGGGGAAAGCACTAGCCTACTAAAGGAAATTGCATTGGTGGGGCCTAGAAGGAGTATTCCCAAAAATTTCAGATGGCTTTAAAGATATGCCATCTATAAGTCAACTGATAATTCCCTGCATCATTTTCCTTCCTTCATCTCCACGTCCCAAACACTAAGGGGTCAGAAACCTCAGGAAGCAAGACAAAGAATAAAATCACCCACTGGAGAATCAATCAGCCTCTCCTCCCAGCCCCTCTCACAGATTCTCCCTAACACCAGGTCACAGCTGAGAGAGAGAAGATTTAATATTGCAACTAGCTTGGTGTTTTGATTGTTTCCTAGACCAAGAGATTTAAACTACTAAATCAAGTCACTGTTAGCAACTTAAAGCTACAGGAGAACTTTCTGTCACCTAAGAAACCAAGGAGGCCATGCTGCCAGCCCTAGCCTTCATTCAGAAATAAGGAGAAAACCACGGATACTGCATAGCTTTTAAAGGGAGTGTACAAAAAAAGTAATAAGGTTACTTTAATGGTTATTCCCCATGAATCCTAAATGTTTAATGTGTATTAGTTACACAATGATTTTAAAGAACATAGATATTATATTTGTTTTCATGATGACCTGATAAAGAAATATGCCATAAAGTGAAATATATTCATTTTTTTTATAAATAGAGCAGATAGAGACATGTAGACTCTGATGCTAAAGGAGACAAAATACATTATTGTACTCAAAATACATTCTTATACTCAATATAATATCTGATAATCATATAACATGACATTGGGAGTATATATGACCATTTACAGCAGAACAATCCTACAACTATGAAGTCCAACCTGATTTAAAAAATAAATATAAAAAATTAAATGTGCTCTGAATGCTGACTTCTTTTTCCTACATATGAGGCAAGAACCAAAAAGAACTCCAAAATATATTCACATAGAGTTAACAATTCTAATTTTAAAATTGATGACAAGAATTTAAAGACAATCTAAATATCATATTTTACCCAGTGAAATTATGTCTTGCATCTTTTTCAGGTAACATATGTCTATGCTTACTCTGTTGTCAGATACCATGTTGAGGCCTTCACATGTATTATCTCACTGAAGCCTTCCAAGTAATTTAACTGGAGATATTTAGAAGTAACTATTTTCCCCCTCCACAATCTGATGAAAGACCATTCTTCTACCTTCCTTATTATTCCTCATTCAAAGTTGGTTTCTCTTCCTCCCACCTCCCCCCACCCATAGCTCATTACCAATTTAAAGCTATACAGTCAAAACTAAACCAGTGTCTGAATAATTCTTCCCAAGAAGTGAGAATCTGGCAAAATGAGCTGTTATTTGACTGACATGAAGAAGGCAGTATTCCTCAGAGCTCAACCATAAACTATCATCATTCATGAACTCCACTAGAACTGCTTCCTCTCTCCTGTTTTGTTTCTATTTATGTTCCTGGTGAATAGGAATAAAGCCCAGGGAATTGGGCCACAGTGCTGAATATAAGTCAAGTAACTCAAAAGACATCTGCTTTTAAAATATACATTGTTTGACTCAGTAATTTCACCCACATTAAAAACTTTCCTAAGGGGGCGCCTGGGTGGCTCAGTGGGTTGGGCCGCTGCCTTTGGCTCGGGTCATGGTCTTGGGGTCCTGGGATCAATTCCCGCATTGGGCTCTCTGCTCGGCGGGGAGCCTGCTTCCCTCTCTCTCTCTCTCTCTCTCTCTCTGCCTACTTGTGATCTTTCTCTGTCAAATAAGTAAATAAAATCTTTAAAAAAAAAAAAAAAACTTTCCTAGGAATGTAGTCAAAGATTCAAACCAAGATATATCAACTATGATAACTAATCCACTGCTGTTTATAACAGGGAAAGTTACAAACAACCCAAAAGGCCAATAGTAGAAAGTAAAATGCAATGATTAATAAGATAGGTTACTATATAGCCATTAAAATATACCTATACATATTTCAGAAACATTTTTAATGATGTAGTAAGCTGCTAAAGATATACTGCTAAGTAACAAATACTAGGTACCAAATTATGCCATATTTTAAAAAGTACATGCAAATTTTGCAAATATGTATGTGTGAATGTACATATGTATGTGTATATATGTGTATACATGTATATATGTGTGTATACACATGTATATATATACATATACATATAGAGTGTATATATGTATATACATATATACATGTGTATACACACATATATACATGTATACATGCATATATATACATACATACACACATATATATAAACATACACACATACATGCAAACATAGATTACTTTCCGGGTAGGTGGTGAACTTGAGGCAATTTTGGCTTCTTCTAGCTTTTTAAAAAATTTTCCAATTTCTTACATTAAACATGTAATTTTTAACAGCCAAAAAAACCCACCCATAATGAGGTGGACTTCAATTCAATTCAACAAACACTCATTAGTAGTCTATTCTGTAATCAAATTAAGTTCAACAAATGTTTCTTTAATGAAACATGCATATAACTATAGATATAAAGACATGGTCCCTGCTCTTGGTGAGCTCACAGTTTAGCCAGAGTAACATAAAGGAGCAAAGGCAACTTACATCAATGTTGTTATAAAACAGCACAAGATACATTAGAGATACATAAGAAGTAGCGGTCACCTAAAACTGGGAATGTCACAGATTGGAAAGAGATAAGAGGGTATTCCAGGTAGGAGGAAGAAGAAACATCTACAAATGCATGGAGGCATTTGTTGGAATGGAAAGTAAATGAAAGCAAACGGAAAGATACGAAAATGAGAAGAAGGTAGGGTCTAGATCATGATGGACTCTAGAAGTATTAAGGGCACAGACTTTAAAGCTGCACTCTACAGTATAGTAGCTACAAATGACAGGTGACTATTAAACACCTGAAATGGGGCTATCCCACAATGGGACATACTGGAAGTATAAAAATAACATACCAGGTTTTGAAAACTACCCCCAAAAATGCCACAATCTCATTAATAATTTTTATGTTGACTATATGCTGAAATGATAATATTTTTAATATACCAGATTATATATATTATTACAATTTCAGTTGTTTTCATTTTGTAATATGACTACTAAAAATCTTAAATTATTTATGTGGGACAGCACTTTTTTAGAGGACAGATTAGAAGAGAACACTGAAAGAAGGAACACCAGTTAGAAGGCTTTTAAAGAGCACAGAACAAAATGCAAAGAGGGGCTGAACTAGGCAAGTACACATAGGGATAGAGAGGAAGAAATAGATTTATAAAAAAATATTATATTGACAAAGCAGATAAGCTAACTATGAAAAGGAGCTGTAAGTATTTGGAATACTCTAAGCTTTTTGGCTTGATGACAATATGATAAGTAGTGACCTCAGACAAAACAGAGTACAAAAAGAACACAAACTCTTGGGGTTCCTGTGTGGCTCAGTGGGTTGGGGCCTCTGCCTTCGGCTCGGGTTGTGGTCCTGGGATCCTGGGGTCGAGCCCCTCGTCAGGCTCTCTACTCAGTGGGAAGCCTTCTTCCTCCTCTCTTTATCTGCCTGCCTCTGCCTACTTGTGACCTCTGTCAAATAAATAAACAACAACTACTAGACTGGCTATCTCTGAAAAAAACTGATTTTTTTGTCCTCTGCTCTAAGAAGACAAAACAGAATAATGTAGCTACTCTTTGGGGCACCTGGGTGGCTCAGTGGTTTAAAGCCTCTGCCTTCAGCTCAGGTCATGATGCTGGGATCGAGGTCCTGGGGATACAAACTCTTGATGTAAAGATTCATTCATTCAAACATTCATTTACAGAACACCTGCCAGTGGTTAGGTACCAGGGATCTAGCAATGATGAAGTAAATGAGAGCTCTGCTCTCCTAGAACCTACTTCCACTTTCCTGTGAGCATATAGTGAGCTCAAGTTCGCCATGTTTAAAGTGAGATGCTATGGGATATTCAGATTAACTAAAAACTTAGATGTTTGTATATAAAATTTAGGACAAATATATGAATGGTAGTTAGAGATTTGAGAATCATTATGGTGCTTCCACCTAAGGACAGCAAAAAATAAAACCCTAAGAAACACCAGCTATTCAAGGGGAACATGGAGAAAGAGGAATCCAGGAAAAGAGAAATAGGAGAAAACAGACCCAAAAAAAAACAAGAAAGGAGAAAAACTTATGTGTGGTCGAATGGAGTATTGCCAAATACAGCAGCCTGGATTAAAACTACCAAATATCCACACGACTATGTAATTTGAGGCCATTGCTCGTCTTCGACAGGGCATTTTTAGTGGCATGGTGTAGACAAAAGCCAGATTGGAAGACAAAACTGATGACTAAAGACAGCACCTATACACTGCTCTTCTGAAGAATTTGGCTGGGATGGACAGTAGCTAGAAAAGATAAGCACTGAGGTGAGAGCCTAAGATGAGAGGGAATTGAGGCATGTTTTCAGGTATAAGGGAGGGACAAGTAGAGAGAACTAAAAAGAGAGGAAAACAGAGGTGTAAGTGATAGAATGAGATCTCTTGGGAGCTGAAAGTAGATGGAGTGGAAAGCACTGGGAGATATATTAGTACTGGATGCAAAATAAAACACGTCTGGCTGACCATGTTGGCAACATAGATCATTCCTGACTTCATTCACTTTCACAAGAACAACTAACATCTATTCAAGAGCAAGACACCACTGAGAGAATCCTAGAACATGGCAGTGAGGCTGAAGCACAGCCTTGTACCTTATAGACCAAGTGAGACTGCATCCTCACTTGGTGTAGGAAGTGACATATGTTTGCCACATTGTTCCTCCCACAGGATAGCATATCACCACATAGAGATGTCTTTCCTAACACTTCAGTTCCCCTAGTGGGGAAAGAGAACCCAGAGATGACAACCAACCTGCACAAGCATTTGGGCCACTTTGTGGGAGCCCTTATTCTGATCTCATACCATAGGGACTGCAGGATAATCTGCAGGGCCCAGCCACTGGAAATCTGGCTGTGCTGGAGAAGTGGGGAGTAAAATGGAACAACCAGCATACAGATCCTGGTAGTCCAAGTTCATCCCTATAGTACCCAAGTAGTAATCCCCACCCATAGCTCTGATCATATGCAGGACCAAGTTGGGAGCACATTCTGACCAGGGAATTTGGCAGGATACAAAGCTGCCTGATTCAGATCTTCAAATGAAGAGTTCTACCAGCCCTACAGCCTGCTTTGCCCACACAGGCTAAGTGCTGAGTCACTTCCTCACCAACTGTGAAGAGTCCCTTTCAGCCCCACTGACCAGAAGGCTGGTGACAACTCCTGGAAGCTATGTGACCAGTGGCACTTGAGCCAAGAGGTAGGAGAGCAGAGTCAGTCACCCTCAGAGCAAAGCCAGTACCAGATATGGAGACTTTCCATGCTATGCACAGACAGGGGAATTAATTCATAGCCACAGCTAAGAGTGTCTCCTGGCCCATCCCAACTAGACAGCCTATTTAGGATATTGAGAGTAGCCTGCAGTCGCCCAGACAAGGAGCTTCAACCCAGACAAGGGGTTGAGATGTAGCCCAACACACTGAGAAGCCCCAGCTAACCATCTTCCAGCCCCATCTGACCAGAAGGACTGACAAAACTACCCGAAATCTCTGAGGCCTAGGGGCACTCAAGCCAAGAGAAGAACAGACAGAACCAATGGTTTACTGAGCAAAGCCAGTGGCCCTGTGCAGCCAGGGAACTTATAACAACAAAGTGCTCTACCAGTTTTAGAGCTGTTTATTCCATTGCTCCCATTCTGGGAATTTAACTCATAGCTCCACTCATTGCTGAATAAATCCTTCAGCCTATCTGACTGGAGAAACTAATCAGAGAACAGGAAGTTGTACAGACCATTAAACAGCCCTATGTACAGTGGAATTTGAACAGAGAGCACAGCCTGTGGCTTGCCTTGTCTACAGAGAAAAACTGGTAGTTTCTTCAGACCAGGGAATTCCATGAATACTCAGGTCTGATTGGAGCCCCCTAACAATGAGTATAGGCCCTGGGCCCTGGCCTGCTGCCCTGCCAGGGCAGGAAAGCTAATTCACAGCCCTATCCACTACTGAATATAGTACTCGGTGTCAAGCATTTAGTAAACATGACCAGAGAATTCAGGCAACTGCAGAGTCCATCCTACAGCCTTTCTTGGGTATAGAAGTAAGCCAACTTGATTATCCAGCTGTTCTCAACTACTGGCAAATCCCCCATCCCTGTTCTCAGGGCTTCAACAGTTGTCTCACCCACAAATAGACCATAGCAGGCCCCACTTGTCCAAAGGTATTACTAGCAAACATACCCAGAAACCCAAACTGAACTGGCTAGTGAAGAACTGTCTCTGCCAGGGCAAACTGTTAAGTCTGGAAGAGGAGTCCCATTATGAAAATATACAGATACAATGCAAGGAATCGAGGACCATGAAATATCAGGTAAATATGACACTACCAAAAACAAAACAAAACAAGATACCTAATAAATCTCCAATATCTGACTCTAAGAACTGTCAGAAAAAGAATTCAGAATAATCCTTTTGAGGATCTTAGTGAACTACAAGGAAACACAGATAGACAACTAAAGGAAATTAGGAAAACAGTACATGACAAAATGAGAAGCTTGGCAAAAAAAAAAAAATAGCAACCATCAAAAGAGAGATAAAAATGCAATAACTGGACTGAAGAACTTAATGGAGTTTCAAAAGTACACTCAACCTCACAGAATAAAGAGTTAGCAACCTGGAGTATAGGACATTGGAAATTACTGAGAGAAGCAAAAGAAAAAATGAAAAAGAATGAAGAAAACTTGTGAAAATTATAGGACACAATGAAAAGAAACACATTTTTGTATTATGAGAATTCCAGAAAAAGAAGAGGACAAGAAAAGAACAGAAAATATATTTAAAGTAATAATGCCTTAAAAGTTCCCAAACCTGGGAAAGGAAAGGTTATCCAAATCTGTGAGACCCAAAGAATCCTAAATAGGTTAAACCTATATAGGGATACATCAAAACACATTCAGTTAAATTATCAAAAGTCAGAGACAAAGAAAGAATTTAAGAGGGGCAAGAAGAAAGAAAGAAGTTACATACAAAGGAACCTCCATTAGGCTATCAGTGGATTTCTCAACAGAAACTTTTCAGGCCAGGAGAAAATGGGATGACATATTCAAAATATTGAAAGAAAATAACTCAACCAAAAATTGTATATCCAGCAAAACAATCCTTCAGAAATAAAGGATATAAAAATGTTCTTAAACAAACAAAAACAGAGAGTTCATTACCACCATATATGCCTTACAAGAAATACTAAAGGGAGTTTTCTGAGTGGAAGTAAAAAACGTTAATTAATATCCTAAAAACACAAAAAAGATAGCATAAACCTCACTGGTAATAGCAAATATATGTCAAAGTTAGATTTTGCAATATGGCAACAGTGGTGCATAACTCACAATTCTAGCTTAAAAGTTAAAAAATATATATATGTACCAAAAATCAACATAAATACTATAATCTGTTATTAATTGCACAATATGAAAAACAAGTGAATTGTAATAGTAGTAATGTAAAATATGCTGAAGAGAAGTAAAAGTGTAAAGTATATGAATTTTATTGAGCTTAAGTTATTATAAGTTTAAAATAGGGTGTTATTCACAGATATATTCAGAATATTTCATCCCAAAGCAACAGAATACACATTCTTCTCTAATGCACATGGAACATTCTCCAGAATAGATCACATCCTCGGTCCTAAATCAGGACTCAACCGGTATCAAAAGATTGGGATCATTCCCTGCATATTTTCAGACCACAATGCTCTAAAGCTAGAACTCAACCACAAAAGGAAGTTTGGAAAGAACCCAAATACATGGAGACTAAACAGTATCCTTCTAAAGAATGAATGGGTCAACCGGGAAATTAAAGAAGAATTGAAAAAAATCATGGAAACAAATGATAATGAAAATACAACGGTTCAAAATCTGTGGGACACAACAAAGGCAGTCCTGAGAGGAAAATATATAGCGGTACAAGCCTTTCTCAAGAAACAAGAAAGGTCTCAGGTACACAACCTAACCCTACACCTAAAGGAGCTGGAGAAAGAACAAGAAAGAAACCCTAAGCCCAGCAGGAGAAGAGAAATCATAAAGATCAGAGCAGAAATCAATGAAATAGAAACCAAAAAAACAATAGAACAAATCAACGAAACTAGGAGCTGGTTCTTTGAAAGAATTAATAAAATTGATAAACCCCTGGCCCGACTTATCAAAAAGAAAAGAGAAAGGATCCAAATAAATAAAATCATGAATGAAAGAGGAGAGATCACAACTAACACCAAAGAAATACAAACTATTATAAGAACATACTATGAGCAACTCTACGGCAATAAATTTGACAATCTGGAAGAAATGGATGCATTCCTAGAAACATATAAACTACCACAACTGAACCAGGAAGAAATAGAAAGCCTGAACAGACCCATAACCAGTAAGGAGATTGAAACAGTCATTAAAAATCTCCAAACAAACAAAAGCCCAGGGCCAGACGGCTTCCCGGGGGAATTCTACCAAACATTTAAAGAAGAACTAATTCCTATTCTCCTGAAACTGTTCCAAAAAATAGAAATGGAAGGAAAACTTCCAAACTCATTTTATGAGGCCAGCATCACCTTGATCCCAAAACCAGACAAGGATCCCACCAAAAAAGAGAGCTATAGACCCATATCCTTGATGAACACAGATGCGAAAATACTCAACAAAATACTAGCCAATAGGATTCAACAGTACATTAAAAAGATTATTCACCACGACCAAGTGGGATTTATTCCAGGGCTGCAAGGTTGGTTCAACATCCGCAAATCAGTCAATGTGATACAACACATCAATAAAAGAAAGAACACTAACCATAGGATACTCTCAATAGATGATGAAAAAGCATTTGACAAAGTACAACATCCCTTCCTGATCAAAACTCTTCAAAGTGTAGGGATAGAGGGCACATACCTCAATATCATCAAAGCCATCTATGAAAAACCCACCGCAAATATCATTCTCAATGGAGAAAAACTGAAAGCTTTTCCGCTAAGGTCAGGAACACGGCAGGGATGTCCATTATCACCACTGCTATTCAACATCGTACTAGAGGTCCTAGCCTCAGCAATCAGACAACAAAAGGAAATTAAAGGCATCCAAATCGGCAAAGAAGAAGTCAAATTATCACTCTTCGCAGATGATATGATACTATATGTGGAAAACCCAAAAGACTCCACTCCAAAACTGCTAGAACTTATACAGGAATTCAGTAAAGTGTCAGGATATAAAATCAATGCACAGAAATCAGTTGCATTTCTCTACACCAACAGCAAGACAGAAGAAAGAGATATTAAGGAGTCAATCCCATTTACAATTGCATCCAAAACCATAAGATACCTAGGAATAAACCTAACCAAAGAGACACAGAATCTATACTCAGAAAACTATAAAGTACTCATGAAAGAAATTGAGGAAGACACAAAGAAATGGAAAAATGTTCCATGCTCCTGGATTGGAAGAATAAATATTGTGAAAATGTCTATGCTACCTAAAGCAATCTACACATTTAATGCAATTCCTATCAAAGTACCATCCATCTTTTTCAAAGAAATGGAACAAATAATGCTAAAATTTATATGGAACCAGAAAAGACCTCGAATAGCCAAAGGGATATTGAAAAAGAAAGCCAACGTTGGTGGCATCACAATTCCGGACTTCAAGCTCTATTACAAAGCTGTCATCATCAAGACAGCATGGTACTGGCACAAAAACAGACACATAGATCAATGGAACAGAATAGAGAGCCCAGAAATAGACCCTCAAATCTATGGTCAACTAATCTTCGACAAAGCAGGAAAGAATGTCCAATGGAAAAAAGACAGCCTTTTCAATAAATGGTGCTGGGAAAATTGGACAGCCACATGCAGAAAAATGAAATTGGACCATTTCCTTACACCACACACAAAAATAGACTCAAAATGGATGAAGGATCTCAATGTACGAAAGGAATCCATCAAAATCCTTGAGGAGAACACGGGCAGCAACCTCTTCGACCTCTGCCGCAGCAACATCTTCCTAGGAACAACGCCAAAGGCAAGGGAAGCAAGGGAAAAAATGAACTACTGGGATTTCATCAAGATCAAAAGCTTTTGCACCGCAAAGGAAACAGTTAACAAAATCAAAAGACAACTGACAGAATGGGAGAAGATATTTGCAAACGACATATCAGATAAAGGACTAGTGTCCAGAATCTATAAAGAACTTAGCAAACTCAACACCCAAAGAACAAATAATCCAATCAAGAAATGGGCAGAAGACATGAACAGACATTTCTGCAAAGAAGACATCCAGATGGCGAACAGACACATGAAAAAGTGCTCCATATCACTCGGCATCAGGGAAATACAAATCAAAACCACAATGAGATATCACCTCACACCAGTCAGAATGGCTAAAATCAACAAATCAGGAAATGACAGATGCTGGCGAGGATGCGGAGAAAGGGGAACCCTCCTACACTGTTGGTGGGAATGCAAGCTGGTGCAGCCACTCTGGAAAACAGCATGGAGGTTCCTCAAAATGTTGAAAATAGAACTGCCCTATGACCCAGCAATTGCACTATTGGGTATTTACCCTAAAGATACAAATGTAGTGATCCAAAGGGACACATGCACCCGAATGTTTATAGGAGCAATGTCCACAATAGCCAAACTATGGAAAGAACCTAGATGTCCATCAACAGATGAATGGATCAAGAAGATGTGGTATATATACACAATGGAATACTATGCAGCCATCAAAAGAAATGAAATCTTGCCATTTGCAACAACATGGATGGAACTAGAGCGTATCATGCTTAGCGAAATAAGTCAAGCGGAGAAAGACAACTATCATATGATCTCCCTGATATGAGGAAGTGGTGATGCAACATGGAGGCTTAAGTGGGTAGAAGAAGAATAAATGAAACAAGATGGGATTGGGAGGGAGACAAACCATAAGTGACTCTTAATCTCACGAAACAAACTGAGGGTTGCCGGGGGGAGGGGGTTTGGGAGAAGGGGGTGGGATTATGGACATTGGGGAGGGTATGTGATTTGGTGAGTGCTGTGAAGTGTGTAAACCTGGTGATTCACAGACCTGTACCCCTGGGGATAAAAATATATGTTTATAAAAAATAAAAAATTAAAAAAATAAATAAATAAATAAATAAATAAAAATAGGGTGTTATAAGTTTACAATATTTTATTGAGCCTCATGGCAACTACAAAGAAAAATCTTGCAATAATTGCACAAAGGTGATAAAGAAGCCAGAACATAGTCATATCAAGAGAGATCAAAACACATTAAAAAAAGACAACAGGAAGGAAAATGAAAATGGAAAGGAAAAATGAATCTACAAAACAACTAGAAAACAATGAATAAAATGGCAATAAAAGGTCTTTCCCTAACAATAATTACTTTAAACATAAGCATATTATCTAATCAAAAGATACAGAATAGCTGATTCCATTAGGAAAAAAAAAAAAAAAACCGCACAGGAACCAACTGCATGCTGCCTACAAAAAAGCTCACTTTGGCTTTAAAGACATGGATGGGCTGAGAGGGAAGGGATAGAAAAATACATTTCAAGCAAATGGTAACAAAAAAAAGCAGAGGTAGTTATCCTTACATCAGTGAAGTAGACTTGAACTAGAAATAGTAAAAAGAGACAAAGGAGGTCACTATATACAGGTCCAGTAACTCAAGAAGCCATAACAATTGTAAATATTTTTGCATCCAACACTAGAGCACCTATAAACTATTTAAAGCAAAAATTAACAGAACTAAAAGGAGAACTAAATGGTAATACAATAATAGTTGGAGATTTTAATTCTCCACGTTCAATAACGAATTGATTATCAATAAGGAAACCAGATTTGAACAACACTATAGACCAAATGGATCTAACAGACATATACAGAACATTCTATCCAACAATAGCAGAATGTACGTTCTTCTCAAGCACTCGTGGAACATTATCTAGGACAGACCATATGTTATGCCACAAGTCTTAGCAAATTCAAGAAGACTGAAATCACACCAGGTATCTTTTCTGAATACAATGGCACGAAACTAAAAATAAGTAACAAAAGGAAAACTGGAAAATTCACAAACACAAGGAAACTAAAAAATACTTTTCTGAACAAACACTAGATCAAATAAGAAATTTAAAAATAAATTTTAACAAGTTTCTTGAAACAAACAAAAGTGGAAATGTAACCATACCAGAACTTATGCGATGCATCAAGAGCATTCTAAGAAGGAAATTTATAGCAAGAAACACCAATATTAGGAAGCAAAAGTTTTCAAATAACCTAACTCTATACTTCAAAAAACCTAGAGAAAGAACAAACTGAGCCCACAGTGAGCAAAAAGAAGGAAATAATAAAAATTAGAACAGAAATAAATGAAATAGAGGACAGAAAAAAATTGAAAATATTAAGAAAACCAAGAGTTGGTTTCTAGAAAAGATAAATAAAATTGACAAAGCCATAGCTAGACTAACCAAGGAAAAAGAGAAAGGACCCAAATCAACAAAATTGTAAATGAAGAAGAAGACATTGCAACTAATACTACAGAAATTAAAAGGACCATAAGAGGTACTATGAAGAACCATATGCCAAGAAACTGGACAACTTAAAAAGAAATGGAAAAATTCTTAAAAACATACATACAATTACCAAACCTGAATCGGGAATAAATTTTAAAAATCTGAATAGACCAATTATTAGTAGGACAATTGAATCAGTAATTAAAAATCTCCCAATGAAGAAAAGCCTAGGACCAAATGGTTTCCCTGCTGAATTTTACCAAACACTTAAAAAACACTAATACTTCTCAATTTTTTTTGAAAAACCCCTAACTCATTTAATGAGACAAGTAGTAAGGGGATACCAAAACCAGAAAAGGACACTACTAGAAAACTATATGCCAGTATTTCTGATGAACATGGATATACAAATTCTCAATAAAATACCAGCTAACTGAATTCAGCAGCACATTAAAAGGATCATTCACCATGATCTTGTGGGATTTATCCCTGTGATGCAAGGATGGTTCAACAGAAGCTAATCAATTAATGTGACACATCACATTAATATAGCACAGTAACAGAATAAAAGAAAAGAAAAAAAATGATCATTTCAATAGATGCAGAAAAAGCACCTGACAAAACTCAACATCCATTCATGATAAAAACTCTTAACAAATTAGGCATTAAAGGAACATATCTCAACATAATAAGGGGCATGCATATACGACAAGCCCAGAGCTAACATCATACTCAGTGGTGAAAGGATGAAAATTTTCCTCTAAAATTAGAAACAAGGGTGCCCACTCTTACCACGTCAATTCAACATAGTACTAGAAGTCCTAGCTAGAGTATTTGGCTAGAAAAAGAAAAAGTTATCAGAATTGGAAAGAAAAAAATAAAACTGTCTCTATTTACAGATAACACTGAGCAGAGAGCCCAATGTGGGGCTCCATCCCAGGACCCTAAGATCATGACCTGAGCCTAAGGCAGAGGCTTTAACCCACTGAGCCACCCAGGCACCTTTAATGGCATTTTTTAAAATTTTATTTTATTTTTTCAGTGTTCCCTGATTCATTGCTTATGTACCATAGCCAATGCTCCACACAATACGTGTCCTCCTTAATACCCATCACCAGGCTCACCTATTCCTCCACCTCCAAAACCCTCTTTGTTTCTCAGAGTCCACAGTCTCTCATGCTTTGTCTCCCCCTCTGATTTCCCCCAATTCACTTTTCCTTTCCTTCTCCTAATGTCCTCCATGTTATTCCTTATGCTCCACAAGTAGGTGAAACCATCTGGTAATTGACTCTCTCTGTTTGACTTATTTCACTCAGCATAATCTCCCATCCATGTTGATACAGAAGTTGGGTATTCATTCTTTCTGATGAAGGCATAATATTCCATTCAATATGTGAATATTCATTGAATATATTAATATTGAATATATGGACCATATCTTCTTTGTCCATTCATCTGCTGAAAGGCATCTTGGCTCTTTCCATAGTTTGGCAATCGTGGCCTCAATGCCATTTTTTATAGAAGTAGAATAAAATCTCTAAAATTTATTGGGAACAAAGCCCCTAAATAGCCAAAGAAAACCCTGAGAAAGAAGAACAAAGCAGGAAGTATCATACTTCCTGATTTCAAGCTGTACTATAAAGCTATGGGCATGAACACAGTATGGTACTGGCATAAAAACAGGCAAAGATAGTAACAAAATAGAATAGAGAGCCCAGAAACAAAGCCAAGCATAGTCAGTCCACTAATATTTGACAAGGGAGCTAAGAATACTCAGTGGAGACAAGAGAGTCTCTTCAAAAAATGATGTTGGGATAATTGAATATTCACATGTAAAATAATGAAAGTGAATCTATTTCTTACACCATTCACAAAAATTAACCCAAAATGGTTTAAGCCTTAAATGTAAGACCTGGAAGAAAACAGAGGAACAAAATTCCTTGACATCGGTCACAGTAATGATTTTTTGGATAGGACACCTAAAGCACAAGCAACAAATCAAAAATAAACTAATGGGACTACATCAAACTAAAAAGCTTCTGTACAGCAAAAGAAACCATCAAAGAGGAACAGACAACCTACAGAATGGGAAAAAATATTTGCAAACTATATATCTAATAAGGAGTCAATATTCAAAACATTTAAAGAACTCACACAACTCAATAGAAAATAAATATAAAAAAGAAAAGAAAAACAAACAACAAATAAAAATAACTTAAAATGGGCAAAGGGTCTGAATAGACATTTTTCCAAAGAAGACATATGAAAGGCATGGGTACACGAAAAGATGCCAACATCACTAGTCATTAGGGAAAAGCAAGTCAAAGCCACAAAAAGCTATCACCTCATACCTGTTAGAATGGCCATCATCAAAAGAATAAGCCATAGGAAATGCTGGCATAGATGTAGAGAACAGGGAACCCCTGTGTAAATTATAAATTTATATAACCACTGTGGAAAACAGTATGAAGAATCCTCAAAAAATTAAAGACAGTCTTTAATTTTTGTAGTCTAGCAACTCCACTTCTGGGAATGTATGAAACATTAACTCAAAAAGGTGTCTGTACCTCCATATTCGTGGCAGCAGTATTTACAATAGCCAAGGCATGGGAACAACCTAAGTATATACTGATGGACGAATGGATAAAGAAGTCGTGATACACACAAACTCACTGGAATATTATTCAGCCACAAAAAAGGGGAAATCTTAATACTTGTGACAACAGGGATGGATGTTGAAGGCATTAGGCTAAGTGAAATGAGTCAGTCAAAGACAAATGCAGTCTGATCTCACTTATATGCGGAATCTAAAAAGAAAAACGAACTCATAGAAAAAAAATAAATAAAAAGATCAGACTTGTAGTTACAGAGTACCAAAGGCAGAGAGTGGGAGGAGTGGGAACTAGAGAAAGATGGTCAAGAAGTACAGACGTCCAGTTATAAAATAAATAAGTGTTAAGCATGTAAAGTACATCGTGATGACTAGAGCTAACACTGCTGGATGGTAAATAAAATGTTAAGAGAGTAAATCCTCAGTTTCTCATCACAAGAAAAAACTCTTCCATTCATTCGTTTCCTCTTTCTTTTCTTTTTATTGTATCTATAAGAGAAGATGGGTGTTAGCTGAACCTCCTGTGGTAATCATATCACAATATATGTAATCAAGCCATCACGCTGTCCTCCTCAAACTTACACAATAACGTATGCCAGTTATTTCTCAATAAAACTGGGGGAAAAGGACAAATGTCTGTTAAGGGCACTAGAAAGTTGAAAGAGCTCCTGCCTGATGACCATTACTCCCAGCTGATCATGCGAGGGATACCTAGGGAGGTTGAGGAGAGTGGAGGTGAAACGGAAGGCCTCAAGGGCAGGAGGGAAGATTGAGCCGCTGAAGGGAACTGAAGATCTTGAGTAAGAATCTCCAGGAGTATGGAGGCGTCACTGAGATTGGGCATTATGTGTTCTTTTCTCTAGTGTGCTGAACAATCCATACGTGGAATGTGGAAACTGAAAGAACTGAATGAAAAATTGATATAAAGTCTCACGCAAAAAGATGATTTGGGATATCTGAATGTGATAGTAGGAGACAAGTTCTAATTGTTCACCACAGAATCCTGCCTGCTAGAGCAAGTGATCAGATGGACCCTGACAGATGCAGAAAAAAACGAGAGAATTAAGATCCTAGAGATACAGATAAGGTTGATGAACCGCTGGAAGGAAGCTATAAGTGAGAAATGGTATTCCTCCAAAATACTAATAATATATGGACAATAACAACAATAAATAGCTATAATTTATTAAGCAATTACTATGTGTCAAGCAGTTCTTTAAATGTTTTGTTTTATTGAATTCAATTAACAAAACAACACAGTGAGGTAGTTACTTTTTTATATCTTTTTTTTTTCTTTTAGATGAGTAAATTAAAAATCAACAAACCAGTAGGTAGCAGAACCCATTTTTTAAATGAAAATTAGGCATTTTTATTTATTGTTTTATACATATTTTATTTAAATTATATTTAGTTAACATAGAGTGTATCATTAGTTTCAGAGGTAGAATTTAGGGATTCATCACTTACATAAAACACCCAGTGTTCATTCCTTCAAGCGCTCTCCTTAATGCCCATCACCCAGTTACCCCAACCCCCACCCATCTCCCCTCAAGCAACCATCAGTTTGTTTCCTAGAGTTAAGAGCCTCTGTGGTTTGTCTTAACCACTGTGCAGGCCAAAGTCAAAGGCCTAAAAGATCTAGTTTATTTACAAAGGAAGTTTCACAGGAAACAGAAGCAGGAGGGTGGTCGAGTAAGTGAAGACTAGGCAGGATTCGGGCAGAGGACTACAGGTAAACAGGGATAAAGTTAGAAGAGGTGAGAATCAATCATTAAGAAGGCCACAATTTGAATGGTGCTAAGGATTTACCAGAACGAATGGCACTGAAAAAACAACTAACCCTAGATTTTCCCCACCTTACAAATGAGATAAGTGGTGCCAACTCAAGGCACATGCCAAATATCACAAGTAGTTCAGAGAATAAAGTTGAAATGGCACTGTGTCAGCCCCAGGGAAGTTAGCAATCTAGACACAAATAAAGCAATAACTTTTTAAAAAGGATAATACAAGCCAGAGTAAGAAAATGTTGGAAAGACCTAACAGTGGTGCTCTGGAGCTCATTTTGTTAAAAGACTGAATTTGCTTGGAGAGATCTGAAGACGTAGAGATATATATATAGATAGATAGATCTATAGAATTGATATATCTATATCTATATCTACATATATATATATAGAATTGAAGCAGGATATATATATAGAATTGAGATAGGTAGAAAAGTGCAGACAGAAGAAACTGCATAAACAAAGCCATGGAGGTCGGCCAAGACGTAGGCAAGACCAGGAAGCACTGGCAGGGAGTAAGGAAGCCAAGCTGACTGGTGCCTGAGGAACAGAACCAGGATACAAGGGAAGATTGTAAAGGTCACCTAGAACGATGTCATCACTAAGGATGACATCCTGAATTTTATTTAATTCAGAAGGCAATGAGGAACTATTTGTGGGTTCAAACCATCATTAGAATAGCCTTCTAATCCAGATTTTTTTTTATTTATTTATTTTCCAGAAAGACCTGTGCTTATGTAATGGAGGGCAATCTTGCCCATGGTGGAACTCATATATTTTCATGCTAGTAAAAATGGACTCCCAGAGTTTGATTCCTACCTCATAAATATAAACTGTTTTCCTTTTTTTTCTCCAAAGAATTACTGTATGTTTGTCCTCTGCCACACAACATTTTAAATGCCATGAAAAAAGTAAAAATAAATATGCAAATCAGTCTTTTCAATGGAGATGTGATAAGGTAATAAGAATCTGAGCACTGGGTGTGGTGAAAAAAATAATGAATACTGTTATGCTGAAAATAAATAAAAAAATTAAATTAAAAAAAAAGAATCTGAGAAGTACATGTGGAAATGGAGAAAAATTTTGCTTTGGTTAAAAAATAATAGTAATAGGGGCGCCTGGGTGGCTCAGTGGGTTAAAGCCTCTGCCTTCGGCTCTGGTCATGATCCCAGGGTCTTGGGATTGAGCACCGCATCGGGCTCTCTGCTCAGCAGGGAGCCTGCTTCCCCCACTCTCTCTCTCTGCCTGCCTCTCTGCCTGCTTGTGATCTCTGTCTGTCAAATAAATAAATAAAATCTTTAAAAAAAAATAATAGTAATAGTAATAATAATAAACATAGGATTGAAGGGGAATTAGGAACCAGTTGCACATGTCTATATGGGCCAGATCTCCCTCTCTCTCTCTTGTTAATCAGCTTTCTGTGCATCTACATACATATGTCAACAGTACAGAAACCCTCAAAAGGCAGGCCAAGAGCACTTATCAAGTTCTTTGTGCTAGGGATAGTTCTGAGGCTAGGACATCAAAATACATTTATGGACTTAACAGGACACGTCTGTTTTTAAAATGTATTCAAAACAAACTACAAAAAGACAATGGCTTTTGGCAAATGGAATCTTTTCTATGAGAAAAAACAATGGGTCTAGCCAGTTTTCCTCAAATTATATTTCAGTGGTACCTGCATCAAGACAATGGGAATGATCTAAAATGCAGGTACCAGGGGCGCCTGGGTGGTTCAGTGGGTTAAGCCTCTGCCTTCAGCTCGGGTCGTGATCTCAGGGTCCTGGGATCGAGCCCTGCATCGAGCCCTGCATGGGGCTCGTTGCTCAGCAGGGAGCCTCCTTCCCATCCTCTCTCTCTGCCTGCCTCTCTGCCTACTTGTGATCTCTGTCAAATAAATAAATAAAATATTTTTAAAAAATTAAAATAAAATAAAATAAAATGCAGGTACCAGGGCATCTTCCAGATCTAGCAAATCAGAATCACTGAGTGTAAGGTCTGGTGACCTGAAATTTTATAAACTGCCTATGGGATCTGTGATATATGTTCAGGCTTTTGATTCTTTGTTCAACTGGAAGAATACCCAAACAAAACTGCTTGGCTGAAGGACAGAAGTGGGAGGCAGACATTTTTCACTGTAAATTCTTCTGTGCCTTTTGAATTCTGCATTTTTCCACAAATACTACTTACAAGAATGGGCATCACATATTTATATTTTCACACCCAAACCCGGCAGAGCATTTCTAGCAGTAGGATAAGAAAAATGTTTGTGGATTTGGTCATAAATGGCATGGTTTATAATAAATATTAGAAGTAACACACTTTTTTACAACCCTATTTCCTCTCCCCTCCCCTTGACCTCAAAAGAAACAGATTACTGTGCTGTCAACTGCTTTTACACCAGGACACATGTTTTGCTCCTTATTCTTCTTGGTAGTGATTCATGCATCTCCAATACCTGGAACTTACTAGATTCATCATATGGTTGAGGCTAGAAAGTGAGATAAAGCTGCCCACACCTTTCTCTTAGCCACACTTTTACAAATGATAATCTGCTTCCTCTTCCATAAATACCACTGTATATGCTATTTGGCATTTAGCTTTTGCTTTTTACAGAAAAATAATCATAGTGAGTATGTTGTTAAACATGTCTGTGTCTATCAGGCTAGAAAGAATGTTTTCAACTGTTAAACAAAATTTATACCTTTTCCAGAGTTTCCAATGATTTGAGTTTTAAGCAGCTAATTAGTCCTTTTGGTAACAATTACTTATAGTATGCATGAAACAAAAACTGTTGTAGAAATGCAGTTGTAACTTCATGACGTTTTCTTTCTTATTAGATTCTACATGTTGGATAAAGATAATTTATTTTGATACATTTACATTTTTTAAAAAGACAAACAAATCCTTAGTTCTGAAGCACTCAAAAATTATAAAGGCATCCTCTCTAGGGAATGATTAGTATCTATTTTCCCTGAACTGGTAACCCTTTCAAGCTTCCTTGTTTCTATTCCAGCAGAAACTATTGCCAAGAAATAAAGCGACATTATAGTTGTCATAGGTCAGAACAAGAGTAAGAAAGAAATACTGTCTGGAAAACAAACTAATTACTTTACCAAAATATTGTCATTACACATCTGTTCTCACTAGTCCTGTTGTTTGTAGTGCATACCTTCCTAACTAAAAATTAATAAAGAAAATTTGGAGAGGTTACATGTTCAGCAAGAGATATAGAATATTCCATGTGTAGAGAGAATATTGTGATACACACTCTCACACACACACACACCCTACAGACACGCTATTTAAAAAGAAGTTATTTTATGTTCTGACCAATTATATTCCCTCCGTGACCCTGTATTTCTTAGAAAAACAAAACAATCCCAGGGTTGAGTTCAAAGTCTGAAAATGTCTTGAGGTAACACATACTACAAAACCATCACATTGAAACAGTCCTTTTGCTAATGATGCACTTTGCATTATGTTAATGAGATATGCAAAAGAAGAGCTGAAAACCTGGGGAAGGTTCCATGGCTAGCAGCTAAGTAGCTTTTCTTTTACAGGATTAAGTTCAACACCTTAAAAGTATTACCTTAATTTTTTCCAATCAGGTTAACTTTCATCAAAAGCATTGTCATTAACTAGCTCACAGCTCATTCTGGAGTGCCTCTGTCTTTAGTAGACGGAGTAGCATTTTTTACTTTCTATACTCATATAGGTAAAACAGTGACACTCTGCTTTAAATGTCAGAGTAAAATGTTTTCGGGGTTGAAATGTAAATTCAAAGAGAGTTCAAATGTGTTAGTATCACAAAGTCACACAGTATCTCCACATATCCCATTTTATGCCCAATGCAGATGCTATTCAAGTGAAAATAGAGACACATAGATGAATTGATAAATTTCTCACAAATAAAGCAAGAAATATAAACCAGTGGATAAGTAGATTAATTTATATATATATATATATATATATATATATATATATATATACATATTACATTGTGTTAACATTTTTTCATTTAATAAGCAACTTGAAGTACTCTGCTGTTTTTGTTGAGCTACTTGAAAAATGTGGCATATAAAACAAATGATGGGGGCGCCTGGGTGACTTAGTGGGTTAAGCCTCTGCCTTCGGCTCAGGTCATGATCTCAGGGTCCTGGGATCGAGCCCCACATCAGGCTCTCTGTTCCGCAGGGAGCCTGCTTCCTCCCTCTCTCTGCCTGCCTCTCTGCCTGCTTGTGCGCGCTCTCTCTCTCTCTCTCTCTGTGTCAAATAAATAAATAAATAAACAAACAAACAAATGATGAAAGACTGCCTCTAACAGACATTAGAAAGGAATTTTCAAATGTAACATGATTGTCTTGAGTCTCTCAACAGGTGATTTTTTGATAAATTTTGGAGAAGAAAGGAAAGGGGAACAACACATAGAACTGAAGCTACTATAAAAATAAACAGAAGGTTAAATTTTAGAAGTCTCATTTTTCAGAAATACCCAATATAGTAAAAGTCTTGTTTATCAATTCCATGACTGCATCAGTTCCCTGGTAGCTATTTAAAGTCACTCTCAACGTATTTTATTTGTGAAAGTTCTAGGACTTAAAATATGTTCAGGCAGAGTAAATAGAAATACAGTTCAATATTCTTGATTACAGTTGAAGCTTTTCATATAAAAGCCAACAGGACTTATTCTATAGAATAAAGGATATCGCTGTTTCCTCTTATTCATAGTTGTAATTAGATTTTTTCTGATTCATTGTATCAAATCTTAATGTAACCATTCTCTCATCTCTCCTACTTTACCTCAATAAATTTCCTTGAACATTTCTTTCAGTCTCTAATGAATGAACCTATTATATTCATTATTATAATGATTATAATAACTATTATTACTATTAATTCACACGACATTATATATTTTAGGAAAGTACTATTATCACATGAATTATTTTTATGATCTTTTTTATAGCAGCATAAATGGGACAGTGGTTTCTTTGCCATAGAAAATTTCATGCAGAATTATTTCCATTTGTCAACAGTTCACCAACAAAAACTATTTGCATTCACTTGAAGCAATAGCTTCAAAAAGCCCATTCTACATTCTAGACCAATTTAATCAAACCTGTAGAATTTAAATTTATTTTATTATGAAGAAAATGCTGTGATTTTGTTTTCAGTGCATGAATTCAATCTAGGTCAGCTGCTTTCATAGGAAGAGTTGATTTTATCTAGCTAAACACTGAATACTTGTCTTAAAGGAGGTATCTGATATTCGAAATAAGAGACCCAATGACTATGGAAATGGGTTTGAGAGTGTTATTGATGGAAAATAGTTAATACTTATTTTAGGAAAAATTCAGTCCCTAGTCTTGTGTTATTGTGGCCTCTATTAAATACAAATCAGACGATATTCAGTTCATGCTACTAATGGTGATACTCTGATTACTTATATTCTTTAATGGGTAGTACTACCTTATAAGCCAAATTAAGTAGATTGAAATTATAAAATTCCAATCTCTTGGGATTCTGCTGCCACAAATTAGGTCACTGATATAATGAAGCAATTATGTGTGAGCATCTAGGATGCTATTCAGCATCAAAGTAATTGCACCAACATGGATATATGGCAGTTGGACTTGTTTTGATTGTTGTTGTTGTTGTTATGAAATATATTAAAATCTCAAAAAAAAGTGTTCACCAAGTCTTATTAATAACACATCCTCTAATGTGCATTAATATAATGAGAGTATCTGGGATATGCCCACAATTCAGAAATACAACATGAATTGAAACCCTGTGCAAAGACTACTGGAAAAAAACTAGCATTGCTATGATTGCGCTGCCCCCTAGGGTTAAAATAACTCGTGTTTACACTGAAGTCATTTGCCTTTTTCAGATCAGCATTTTCATGACACATCTGTCCAACTATGGGAATGACCGCCTGGGACTATATACATTTGTTAATCTGGCCAACTTCGTGCAGAGCTGGACCAACTTGCGACTTCAGACCCTGCCCCCAGCGCAGCTGGCTCACAAGTATTTTGAGCTCTTTCCTGATCAAAAAGACCCTCTCTGGCAGGTAACATGGTTTCAATAATTGGTATAATTAATTAATCCCATAAACATAAACATATCTTAGAGTTCAATGAGATAATACAAATCTGAAAAGTAAAGGCATTTGGGGGAAAAAAAATAATGCATTTTGTAAATGTTAGTCGATTTCTTCCTGAATTGCAGTCTTACATTATTGCTTCATAGTGGGCAAAATTCTGTCCCTCTGCCCATTAGGAATTATGAAATTCTGAAACCTCCACTAAGGGTTTCATAGATGCAGTGTTTTCAGTCAGGAGTGAGGGATCAATCTGCAGATTGCAATCCGCTTAAAAGAGTAGAAGAGTGGTAAACAGGTTGGATTCTAGGCAAATTCCAGGCCATCTGGCTCCAGAGGCTGTGCTCTTAATCACTCTTCTAAACAAGAGTTACTGAGTTACTAGAGAGTTACTAACAGAGCTGATGATAATAACAATCATCAGAAGTGGAACTAAGTAAATTTCACAGACTGAAGTCACAGTAAACTTTGAACTATATACTCAGCTCATTCAGCTTTGAATGTAATCTATCTGATTGCTGCCTGACCACAAACAGATACTCCAGGAGACTTAACTATACATTTTAGAATGTGGAGGTCGATGCTTGTGGAATTATCAGTACATATTACTTTGCAGTTGCTAGAACACATGTCTTTTTTTCTTAACCACTACAAAATATCACCAAATGTTAGCCACTGGAAAGACATGCAATTTTCCTGCGGATTTAACACTTTTAATTTTTTTTATTTCCTTAAAAATTTTATTTATTTGAGAGAAAGAGAGAACATGAGCAAGGGGAGGAGCAGAGAGAGAGGAAGAAGCAGACTCCCCACTGAGCAGGGACCCAACACGGGGCTCCATCCCAAGACCCCAAGATCATGACCTGAGCTGAAGGCAGGTGCTTAAAAGACTGAGCCACCTAGGCACCTCAATACCTTATTTTTAAACTGAAATCATTATGAGGTGACAGGTTTGAAACAACTCTTTTTTTTTTCCAGAACAGCAGCCAAAAAGAATACCCTCACTTTAGTCTTAACTAATGTGTTGCTTATTGTAAATAACCAAAGAGTTTATTTAACTACATATATCCGTAATATTAATAGAAATAGAGGACTGTCCTGATTGCTATATCTGAAATAGTATTAAAGGGTACTTCAATTCTTCACATAATGTGTGCTTTGTGGTTGAAATTAAGGATGTACTAAATTAAGGATGTACTAGATCCATCTTATATAGTCGTTTTGGTTCAGGTACTATACACCAAAAGCAGGTCCCTGAGGTGGTAATTCACCTTCATTTTACCCTTTTTGCCAAAATCTGGTGCTTTTTAGGATTATAATCCGTAAAGTTATAGTTTTATACACAATTACCAACCTCTGAAGGCAACTGAAAAGTGTTTTGCTCTCTCTTTAAATAGTTTTATTATGGCCAGATGGGTACCTCTTTGAAGCGCAGCAAGATAACTCAAAGTTACTCAGAATAAAAACCTTACACCTTGTATTTCAGTTATTTATTGAATGGCAAGAGGGTACCTTCCTTCGTGTTATCAGGAAGCACAATCTCTGCCCAGCACTGTGTTGGGGCTCACGATTTAAAACATACACACACACAATTAAGACATAGAACTGCCAAAAGCAGAAGAAATATTAAATCCTCAGTGCTAGGAGGCTGTTACCCACAGTGGCAATGTCTCCTCTCCCCCAACACCTCAGTAGAAACTCAACTTCAGGATGGAAAGGAGTTACTTGAAAGCTTCCCTGATGCCGCTTCAAGGCCTTCATTTAAAAGAAGACACATGACCATGACTCTGTTTCCTGGAATATCTCTTTAAGGACAGGAGTTGAATAACTCAGGGCACCTGATGGCTCACTTGGTTAAGCATCTGACTCTTCATTCCAGCTCTGGTCATGATCTCAGGGTCATTAGATCGAGTCCCTCCTTGGGCTCCACACTCAGCAGAGAGTCTGCTTGAGATTCTCTCCCTCTTCCTCTACCCCTCCCCCTACTCACTCCCTGTTTCTCTCGCTAACATAAATAAGTACATCTTTTTTAAAAAAAATAGTTGAAACTCGGGGCACCTGGGTGGCTCAGTGGTTAAGCCTCTGCCTTCAGCTCAGGTCATGGTCTCGGGGTCCTGGCATCGAGCCCCACATCAGGGTCTCTGCTCAGCGGGGAACCTGCTTCCCTCTCTCTCTGCCTACCTCTCTGCCTATGTGTGATCTCTGTCAAATAAATAAATAAAATCTTAAAAAAAAAGAAAAAGTTGAAACTCTTAGCACACATTGGACATTCACCAAAAACATACATCTCTATATTCTTCTCCCATTTAGAATCCTTGTGATGACAAACGCCACAGAGACATTTGGTCAAAAGAAAAAACCTGTGATCGCTTACCAAAATTCTTGGTAATAGGACCCCAGAAAACTGGTGAGAGCTTTTTGTTATGATTACCAAACAGTGCAAAACTCCCAATGACTAGACAGTGAGTTCAAGTCACAATGTGTTTTCAAAATTCTTATAAGTACTGATGAATGAATAACACATTTTGTTCTCTGATATAATCTGTTTAGCTTGATAATGTACTTAAATGCTTGTAAAGGAATTTTTTTAAGTGAAAATGATGAAAATAAGTGTCATGTGGTTTGGATGTTTAACAGTCAGTTTGACAGCAAATGTTAATTTTTTTCCTAAGACCTAAATTGAAAGGTGTTGTTGCTAACATTTCTAAAATCAAAATGAATCACATCTAGAGGAATTCATCAAAAGTCAAGGCAGATACATATAAGTATCTACAACTCTTTATAATCAATCCCTTCCAGAAAATCAGCCTCTTTCTGCCATCTTCCTGATGTAGTTTATTTCTAAATTATTTTTTGCAGAGATGACTGTTTTCTAAAAATCTAAAGGATGTTTGACAAGCAGAATTCCAGACATAAACAAAACTTTGTGCTAACCAAAGGTATTTACTCACACCCAGGAGAAATCTTTTGCACCTTTTCTTAAATTGGCATGCAATTTTTTCTCCATAAACTTCTCGTTTCTTTAAGAATCAGTATTAAAATGAAGCCCAGTGGAAACTTTAAAATGCCAGACACCCATGCTGTATCCTGTATGATAAATTATTTGGGGTTCTTGGATTCTGGCTTCACAGAAAACAGCCATTTCAGCCATATACCTTTCTGAGGGGAATACCTACCATTTCCTCATTTGTCCAAAAATAACTAGGGAAGATTTTATGTAATGTACACAGAAAGTTTAGCCTATTCATTTTCTCTTGGTCCCATTTGCCAATATCAATTTGAAAACAATAATAAATGTGATTTAAAAAAAAAAAAAAAAACTCTTATCGGGGCGCCTGGGTGGCTCAGTGGGTTAAGCCGCTGCCTTCGGCTCAGGTCATGATCTCAGGGTCCTGGGATCGGGTCCCGCATCGGGCTCTCTGCTCAGCAGGGAGCCTGCTTCCTCCAATCTCTCTCTCTCTGCCTGCCTCTCTGCCTTCTTGTAATCTCTGTCTGTCAAATAAAATAAATAAAATCTTAAAAAAAAAAAAAAGAATACACCATAATCCTAAAAAACAAACAAACAAAAAAAACTCTTCTCATCCTTATTTATTTGTCTGTATCTATTTAAAGTGAAGAGACAACTAGAAAAACATTTAAACTGAAGTCTCTTCAGGAACTCCCACTGTAATTACTGATCACATCTCTCTGAAGCTTGGCATATCAAATTCACTTCAGAAAGTCCCACAGGAAGTTCATCCTCTTGTTTCCTGCTAGATGTGCAGACATTTTAAAATCAGGGATAGATGACAAAACCATTATTTGCCATCTTAAACTCAGTTGGATTTCCAAATGTTTAGTTACAATTGTATATGACATTTAACTTTGGAAGAAAAATTTTTATCTCCTTTTTATAGAAACTAAATTTTCCCCAGTTTTGCAGTGGTATAATTTACATGTAAAAAAATTCACCAATTTTAGTGCAAATTTTTATGAATTTTGACAATCATGCACAGTTGTATAACCACCACAACACTGACACTTCTATCTCAAAAACAAACAAACAACAACAACAACAACAACAAAAAAAAAACACTTCTGTCTCCCTAAAAGGTTTCTCCATTCACATGCTTTGTAGTCAATGCCCCTCCCCATCCTCAGTCACAGGAAACTACTTTTGGCTACTACAGTTTTGCCTTTTCTAGACTTTCATATAAATGGAAGCATTAAATGTACAATCCTTTGTTTTTGACTTCTTTCACTTAAGATAATGCTTTTGAGATTCATCCATGTTACTATGTATAGCAATATTTTATGAAATTGATATTTTAAGTGGAGAAACATCTTCTGATCAGTTTCATAAAAATAAAAGAGCTTCATTTTAACTTCAGTTTTTAGCAAAGGCATTTTTCTGAATAATTTTGCATAGAAATTTGTGCATAGAATTCTGCACATTCAAATATTTTTAGTGTTGAAACTGACAAAAAATAAAACAAGATTTATGGATGGTTATTTGAATGGGTGTGTCTATGATTAGGTGGTTGTTTTATACACATGCATACATTATATACATTCAAACACACATACATACATACACACACACACCAGACAGTTTATTCAGACCCAAGGATGTGAGAAGGTAAAGAAAGAATTCAGAAACCACAATATAACAATTTTTTGGCCACTGATACATTACATTATGACTTTTACTGACTGTGTAATATTTTTTCAGTTTGCTTATTGATCTTGGTCATGCCATTAAAAGCAAACAACTTGATTTAATACAATTTTAAAAAATAAAATTCAGAAAAGTATGTTTCCAGTTGATCAATGAGAAGAATTTTTCTGTTTTCTTTTTTCACATTACAATGGTCATACTTCCTATCCTTACAAAGACTTTATTCTTTTCAATTTTTTTAAAGCATTACTGAATTTTATCTCATAAAAGCTGTTATTTAAAAAATAATTCTTGGGGTGCCTGGGTGGCTCAATCCATTAAGCATCTGACTCTCAATTTCGGCTCAGGTCATGATCTCAAGGCTGTTAGATAGAGCCCGGTGTGGAGCTCAGTGCTAGGCTTAAGATTCTCTCTTTCCCTCTCCCTGTGCTCCTCCCCACTATATGCATCCTCTCTCTCTTTCTCTCTCTCTCTCTCTCTCTCAAGTAAATAAATAAATGAATATAAAAATTAAATGAATACCTTACTAATACTGAGATATGAAGCTATTTAGGTATTTCATATAGGTTATCTTTCTTAACCCTCCTGAAACCCTGATAGATAGCTAAGTATTTTTCCCCCACAATACAAATAAGACAACTAAGCCTCACATTAGACGTTTTTGTTCACATTCACACAATTGATAAGTGTTGTAATAAAATCCTGATCCTAGAATTTACCTAACTTTAAAGACCATGTTCAAGAAAGCTTTATTCTACTCTGGATTTCAAGTACGGAACATTTTTCCCCCAGTAAGTGTTAGCTTTTGTTCCAGATTTCTTTTAAGTCATGATTCTCAAAGTTTACTGAATCAGAAAATCTGGGATAAGGTTCTCTGTTTTAACAAGCCCTCCAGGTTAATCTAAGGCATGCTGAAGTGTGAGAACCACTGTTTTAAGTCAAGCTTGTGAAGAGCATTTTTATTTTGCATACCACAGATTACTATGTTTCACTCCCTATAGTTACCCATCTTTAGAGATAAAATGTTCATTGTTTGGGAAAATATTAATCTGGGAACACAGCCTCTTTCAATTCATTGTCTTAGACAATTTTGCTATTGACGGAGTTATTTTAACAACTTTTCTATTGTGTTGTATGTTAGATTTAAATACAATATTAAATAAAGCTAGTCAGAGAAATCAGAATTTTCAAAATTTAATACAGACTCCAACATAACATTATTACTAAACAAAACTAGAACAGTGATTTCTCCAAATGAGAAAAATATTATAAGGCTGTGTCCGAAGACCATTGCTAGCTATTGATCTGGAATATAATTAACAGGTCCCACTCCCTCAGACTGCATAATAATGTAAATCATATTAGAGCAGAGAAGTAGAAACTAGGATCTTGGGAATCCTAAATACCTGGACCAGAAATATTTTTATATTGTGATTTTATAAATATAGTTATAATTACAAGCACCTGATTAAGTTTTAGGGAAACAACTCAGATTGCCTCACTTTTTCTTATGCAATCTAAACTATGCCCTTTAACTCATAATTTAGGCTCTAATATACTAATTCTACAGTTTATAACACTGCACATTTTGAAAAAAATCACACCTTTGATTCCCAATAGTCACAAATCTATATGGACACCTGTGATAGGCCATTCTCTTTCCAAAAGTGCAGATTTTGTAAGTTATGTCACTAGGAAAGGACAATTTTTTTAAAAAAAACTATTTTTGACACCATTTTTTATATAGGTAAGTACATTCAAATTTAAACAGACCTGTTGAAAGTTTAAACTCTGTCTCAAATTTAATAAGCTTTCTTGGGCCTCTAGAAGAACTTTATAGAACCCAAGTACTGGTTTTGGTGATGTAATATCTTATATGAGACAATGGGATCTTTCATTTATATAATTCTTGATTAAAATCGAAATATCTTCAGGCACAAAATGTCATTTCATCTTCAGAGAAAGCCTATGAAATGAGCAAGGCAGGTGATTTTCCACTGATAAAGCTAAGACAAAGAGAAGCAAAAAGCCAAAGTCACAAACCAAATCAGTGACACAGATGCAGTCAAACAGTCCCCCCAATGGGCCTCTTCTCCTCACAATATACTTATCTCCAGTTTTTTAGAAGTTGCTTCTTTTAAAATGCTGGTTATCTATTCAGTTTAACTCAAGGAGTACTAATAAGTATCTGTTTGGATCATTACAATACTTAGTTTATTAATGACTTTGAAATGCTAGTAATAAGAAACTTTATTTTCATTTCATTAATTTCTAAATCTCTATTGTCTTTTCAGGAACCACTGCTTTGTATTTGTTCCTGGTTATGCATCCTTCCATCTTTAGTAACTCCCCCAGCCCAAAAACCTTTGAGGAGGTACAGTTCTTTAATAGAAATAACTACCACAGGGGGATTGATTGGTAAGATGGGTTATTAGTATAAATCTAAAAGTATATGTACTGTGCACAGTTAAAATTAGTGCTAATATTTATAAACATATAAGTTTGTAACCACAAATAAAAGTTATCCTCTGTGCCTTGGAAATGGATTGAATAAAATCAAGAAGCACAGAAATTATTCATAAGAAACTTTTCTCAGTTTATTAAGGGACTTGTCACCTCAAGGGGCCCATATGTAATTTCAATTTGCATTAATTATCTTGGATGGTAATTATAAAGTCAGAGAAATACCATAAGACCCAGGAATTTCGTTCCTCTCTACTCTTAAGAAAACACTTTCATAGCTTTCTCTTCTTGAATGCTTTGCATTACGGTGAGGCTACAGTCCACGTACATAATTTTCTATTTTGCTTTGTCATAAAAGGTAAATAAACAACTAGAACTAGAAATGTGTATATATTTCATAAGTAATGAAAACGAAAAAACTATCAATAATATACAAAATTTAATCTTTGGCCTTTGAATTGAAATTGGAAATATATCAACAATCTGAGGAAAAGAGTTAAAGTTAAAATGTCAAATATATACAAAATACAGTAATATAGTAGGAATAGATGTTGCACATGAACATGTTAATAATAAAACATATCTTTAAGTCTTGCTGTTAAAGGTGTAAATTCTAGACAGAAAGTGATTTCAAAGGGTGGAATTATTTTAATAATTCTAGAGCATAAACATAAACATTTTGCCATGTATTTTAGCATAAAGAGTTGTTATATATTAACTTCTGTTGTCAGATTGCATGATCTCAATATTATCAGTACCAACCCCCTCGAGAGTTGCTTGTGTGTAGTCCAAAAGGAAAGAAATGAGTTGAGAATAATTTGAGCAGCTACTAGGATTTACAGATATTCTAATTGTAATATCCTTCATTGCCAGTTCAGTACAGAACTTGATATTGATTAATTGTGTGGTGTTAGATAACAACTGTGAGAACTAAGAAAGCATCAACTACTTCAGTGGTTATTTGACCAGTGACTCATATATATATGCCTGTATATGGTAGAATAAAACTATATTAACATCAGGACAAAAGGGAATGATGAAAAACTGCTTTAAAAATGGAGAGGAATGTAGTAGTTGGACAAGAACTGGACCCTGTTTTTTCCATGAGCCTTTGGGGGCCAGGCTAGATCAACACATTATAGGTCCAAGATCCAGAACTGCATGAGAAAGTTTTTAAGGTGGAAACTGTTCCAGCTATAGATAGGACTGCTGAGAAAGTGGGACCACTTTCAGGAACTAAGTTACCAAAATTCAGTACTTTATCCCCTTGTTTTGTGGCTTTCAGAGCCTTTCTCAGAATAAACATGGCTAAGACAAGCTTAGAGCAAATAAGATACCACTAGACACTTGGCATAACCTTAGCATCCCTGGAACCAAGGTGAGCATCTAAATTAAGAAATATCTTAAAATTTGGCACTTTCTGTAAATAGATTATACACAAGAACAGATAGCAGATCAAACTTTCCAGAAATGTTTATTTATCTGTTTCCCTGTAAAAGGATACCAGAATGACATATTACCAAGGCAATTTCCAGAAAATATAAAAGGATTTCTTTACTGTCCTGGGTTTCAAGACATCACTTGGATGTGTCAGCCAAATTTTGCAATATGTTAACAACTGGAATCTTACCAGAAGCTTTAACATGTGAGATGGCAAAAGAAAACAACATACTGCATCAAGAAGTCATCACATAATGTTAATCTCTCTCTTGTTTAATTAATTATTGAGCGACTGCTTTGGTAGCCCAAAGTTTTGGTGACTTATAATTGAAGAGGGTGGGAGTGGAAGATGAAGAAGCCATTATGATCAAATGTAAGAAACCCTAGAAGTTAAATTTGCATATGCTCTCTAAAAAGGCTCTTTTTCCTTTAAGAGTTTGGCCTTAGGGCCTCAGAAATATATGGTATCACATGCTGAATTAGTTTATGTTTGACAGCTTTTGTACAGATGGGACATTATACAAAATCAATTATGTCCTACGTATCTGTGCTTAAGGCTTCAGGTATTCCTGTGTTCACACTGCTGGCGATTTACATTCTCAGCCCACTTACAGATATTGGGAAATTTGATAGGATTTTACATGTGGAAATACACATACTTTTTAAACTTTTATAAATACTCTAAAGAATATAATTGGTTCTAAATGGGAAAAAGGTTAAACAAATAGGTGATATTTACACCCAGATGTGTTCGGCCCTTTAACATTTTATAGCTGAATACAACCACAGCACAACACATTAGTGGAAAGGAAATTATTTCACTTGTGATAAAGTAAAAAAAAAAAAAATTATCTAAGTCCTTTCTAAATGTGTTTGAAATGAACATATCATCTGTTTTGATCAAATTTTCCTTCTGTTTCAGCACTCACATTTTTCTCTGTAAAATATTTCTGCATTTACATACATTTTACACAGTTAGGTTGATTATTGGTCCAATTCTATCATTCTATATCTACATTTTTGCTATCTCCCAAACCTTTTTTCCTGATAGTAAGCAAAACAAAAAGAAAATGTATTTAGAGAAGCATTCTCAAAATACATAATTAGTATCCTGTATACTTTTCCCTTGCTAACTATATAGAACATATGCCTTATAGAAAAGTGCTTTTGTTTAGGAAACAAATGAATTTGTGGGATACCTTTGACATCTATAATCACAAGAGTATGAGTATAAACCAGTCTTATTTTGAGAAATATTCCTTTTCCAGGTATATGGATTTCTTCCCAGTCCCATCTAATGTCACCACTGACTTTCTGTTTGAAAAGAGTGCCAATTACTTCCACTCAGAGGAAGCTCCTAAAAGAGCAGCTTCTCTGGTGCCCAAAGCCAAGATCATAACCATCCTCATCGACCCCTCAGATCGAGCATATTCCTGGTATCAGGTAAGAAAAATACAGACAGAATCTAACAGGTAAGAAGGAGAATATGAAGAAGGGAGGATGTTTTACAGCAATAGCAACCACCTCAAGTCTCAATAAAAGAGATTTGCTAGTTGTATATCTGCATAAAAGTGGGTAGAGTTTTCGTTGTTTCTGGAGAAACGAACTTTCTACTTAAGTTTTTATTAATTTTGCATTAATTTAATAAAATATATTAATTAAATGAAAATATAACAAAATAGCATGTACATGTATGTATATCTATGCTTCTACACATCTACATTTCAAAAAAATAGACTGAAAAATAGAGTAAGGGTCCCTTTTGCCTGGAAAATATAAAGTTGAGATAAATGTGAAAACCTGTATTCAAAAACTTCTCACCTGCTATTAGGCTAGTATAGCTTCTAAAAAGAGGTCTACACCAAGACACATAATAATTAAAATGGCAAAAAGTAGTGATAGACAGAGAATTTTTGAAGCAGCAAGAAAAGAAAATAGTTACATACAAGGGAAACACCATAAGTCAATCAGCTGATTTTTTAGCAGAAACCTTGCAGGCCAGAAGGAAGTTGTATGACATGTTCAAAGCACTAAAAGGAATAAAACCTACAACCAAAAATACTCTACCCAGAAAGCTTATCATTCAGAATAGGAGAGAGAGCTTTCCACACAACCAGAAGTTAAAGGAGTTCATCACCATTAATTCAGCCTTACAAGAAATATTAAAGGGAATTCCACTCAAAAATGGAAAGAAAATGCCATAATCAAGAGTAAGAAACTTATGAAAAAAAAAATTCACAGGTAAATGAAAATATACAATTTAGATAGTAGGTTGACCACTCATAAAACCAATATAGAGGTTAAAGCACGAAAGCAGTAAAGTCAATTATACCTACAAAAATCAGTCAAGGGATTCACAAAATAAAAGGATGTAGAGTAAGATATCATATTCGTAAAACATGATGGGGGAATAAAAATTTAGTGTTTTTTAAATGGGCTCAAACTTAAGCAACCATCAACCTAATATAGACTGCTATACACATAAGATGTTACGTATGAACCTAATGGTAACCATAAATCAAAAACCTGTAACAGATATGCAAAAAAAATAAAGAGAAAGGAATCTAAGCATAACAAGAGAGAAAGCTATCAAACCACAAAGAAAGACAGCAAGAGATGAAAGGAACAGAGAATTGCAAAAACAATCTCAAAACAAGTAATAAAATGGCAATAAGTACACACCTACCAATAATTACTTTAGATGTAAATGGACGAAGTGCTCTAATCAATAGATAAATGGATGAAAAAGCACGACCTATCTATATGCTGCCTGCAAGAGTGTCACTTCAGACCTAAAGACACATACAGATTGAAAATGAAGGAACGAAAAGCATTTAACATGCAAAAAGCAAAAATTAAGCTGGGATAGCAATGCTTCTTATATCAGACAAGATAAACTTTAAAACAAGAGACAAAGAGACAAAAAGAGACAAAGAAGGATACCGCATAATGACAAAGGTAATAACTAAAAGCAAAACAACAAAACCAAAAACTCCTTGTCTGAATCTCTGTACCTGGGTTGGAAATAAGGCTGCCTCTTTGTATTAAAGTGAATGCACATAGCTCTGATCTTCCAGACAAGTGTAGTCTATTCCATTCCCACTGATAGGATTTCAAAAAGATAATTCATGACAATCTAGGATATTAGACAATAAAGTTTCTCAGCACAGGTCCTTTTGTTATTTAACAAAAGTAGTTTTTCCAGATTGGAAAAGGAAAAACAGATTGTCAGGAAAGGTTTTGTGCCCGGGACAGGGTGGGAAAAGGTCATGATAAAACAGATGGGATCTTAGATAGGCATGTTGGTAATAATCTGCATAATAGGAAGTAAGACAGCCTGGAAAGCTGAAATCCACAACTCCACACTAAGCATTGATGCCAAACTCCTACAGCCATCTTTTAAATCACAGTACATAGCAAATTGCAAAATGACTGATTAGATTCTGTGTCTTTTACCTTTTCCACCAGGTATCTAGAGAAAAAGAGAAATAAGCCTTAATTGACTCAAAGAGAAAAGAAAATTGGAACTTGGCAACCGCTTAGCCCCTGAAAAATTGAGAATTTACCATAAAGGGAGATTTCAAGGCTGTAAGCTAACAAAATGTCCTAAATATTACAAATAAATCACTCTATAGTAGCAAAATGCAGGCTTTAACAAAGTCTAGTAGTGGTTGTACTATAGTAATTTGAATCTCAATTGAAGCAAATTTGCTATTCAACTAGATGTGGTAAACATCCACAAACCTATCACTAAGCCTGAATATTTATTGGTCAATTTAGGGAAAAGGTGATTTCCTCAAACCCATGGGCCTCAGCCTGAGCCATTATGAAACACTTTCCTATTTGGATTGCTGCTTTCTGCATTTCTGTACAATAAATGATTCTGATTCATCACAAAGGAAGGTTACCATTAGGTACAATAATCTTGGCTTTTAGATGCTAGGTGGTATGTGATAAAAGCTGTGGATTTCAGATAATGTACATGTCAGAGTTTTCAGTAGTCTCTCCATTTAAAATAGCCAGTAGGGCTTTCCTAATCTAAAACTGCGTTACTAGATGGAGCAAAACTATATGGCAGAACTAGCAGAGTGCTTGTGTGTTATGGATATTCAATGGACATAACAAATGGTTTGCTTATGGGCTGCAAAGGGGGCATTAATGCAACTTTGAAAAGTTTACTTTCAGAATAGATACATACACTAAGGGGGAAAACTCAGTAAGTTTGGTTAACTAGGCCTATCAATAAGAATTCAGCCTCTCCCAAACAAGTTCTCAAAAAAGATGTCTTCATCATCATCATAACTTTAAATCCTGAGGCTCCAAGCAAACATTTTCATCCTTTATTAATAGCGAAACAAATAACTCCCCAGCAGTGAGTCGCTCCTTCCTTTAGCTTCAAGACCTGTCACAGAGATTGGTTTTTAATTATTCATGCCTGTGGTTCAAGTTAGTTTAATTATCCACCTTTTCATCATAGCATCAGCGATCACATGAAGACCCTGCAGCTCTGAAGTTTAGCTTCTACGAAGTGATCTCAGCTGGGCCCCGTGCACCCTCCGAGCTTAGAGCCTTGCAGAAGAGATGTTTGGTCCCAGGGTGGTATGCCAGCCACATCGAGAGATGGCTTGTTTATTTCCCTTCCTTTCAGGTACTGAGCAATAAGAATTTACATCATGTTACAATCTCATTAAGTTGATGACTTTGCCTCTAGGATAGAGGAAATTTTTACTCATTAAAACATTACTAGCTTTTACTCTGTAGTTGTAAATAAGACTGTGGCAAAGAATACTGGTTAGGCAGAGGTAGACAAACTGCTTAATTTTCTTTCTAAAAGTATTTCAGGATAATTCTCCCTGCTGCATTTTCTAGCGCGTGCCCATCCTGATTGTAAAGCGCTTCAAAAGCTTCATATCCCTGATTCTTAGTCTGCCTGTAAAGCTTGAGAACCTCTTAACCAAATAAGGCAAATATCGTTTTGCTTAATTAAGTGCCATTATTTCCCTTTGAACCATCTTGCTGAATTTTTCATGACCCATGTGTTTTTCTTGCCTTCCTTGCTTCTCTCTTTTGCCAGGCACCAACCTAGATTACAAACTCAGCCCCAATTTTGGATTGCATAAAGCAGTCCAGTCACTCAGACATGGTGCATGCCTATGTGTCTAGATATGCTGTCCAGCATGACAGCTGCTGCCACATCTGGCTACATGAAATTAAGAAGTCAGTTTCTCAGTCACATTAGCCATGTCTTAAATGCTCAATAGCTACCTGTTAGATTCCACAACTATAGAAGATGCCCATAGTCACAAAACAACCTAGTGAACAATGTCAGTCTAGACTAGACAGAAATACTGCAGAAGAGGGATGAGCAAAATGGAAGAACAGAGTGTGGTCACTTTGTGGTCCTCCATCATGGTCTCCTGGCATTTTATCTTTCTGGCCACCTGTCTCCTTCCTTAGAGTAACAAGCAAATTCTTCCCCTTAGTCAACTGAGGGACTGCTGTCCACATTCAGGTTCTCTGGGAGTCTTGCCTTCTTCTTCAAATGGGTTATCTAATCATTTCTTAAAACTTTACAGTGCTACTCCTTTGAATGGACTCATGGAGAATGACGTGTCCTCTGCTTCATTACACCTGGTCTTATTCCAACTTTTCTTCTTTTCTACAGTGCTCCTTCCCAGCTTGAGCGATGGAATCACTGTTTGCTTGGTTTCTACTTGTGATTGTGTAACACATTTCTTAAGCTCTTTTGGTTCCCTCAAAAAACCAATTTTTTTGTTTTCATAGTATTTTCAGGACTTCTCAGATTACAAACACATGAGTGAATTTAATTAGTGTGATTTATTTCTTATTCCAGGTCATTAATGAAAGGGCCTGTTTAAGGACACAACAACGTGTGCAAATCCCCTCAGTAGAATTTCTCTCATTGAATAAATTCAAGAGTTTTTTATTTTTTTATTATACAGTTAAACATCTTTTTTCAATGTGCATTGTCTTTTTTTTCCCCTTCGGTAATTTAGTTGCTAATTATCGATGGGCAACAGCTAAGGATGGATCCTGCTACAGTGATGGATGAAGTACAGAAATTTCTAGGAGTCTCTCCTCATTATAATTACTCTGAAGCTTTAACGTAAGTTTATATTCTAATTAACTTACTGAAATTTCAGGAGAGAATTGGTTTTTTAAAAATTGTAGTTTGGTGATGCAGCTATTGTCTTAACTGTTCCTTACATACTGACTATTTTCTGATTAGTCTGACATCAACTACTTGGGCACAAAATTCAACAGTGTAGCAAAGAAACATCCTAAGTCCTCTGTTGACATCTAACTATGAAAAATTTCCCCTAGAAGGAAAGTAGGAAAGCAAAATCATTGTAAATCTTAAAACCAACAATTAACCACAAAAGAGGCTACTTAAGTCAGTAAGTCCTGAGCCTGTTCAACAGACAATAGTGGGAACTCGGTGGAAGCATAAAGAGATGATTAACTAGATGGTTTATGAACTCTCTCTACTGGCTTTTGTGCAATTTTCAAAACCAAAGTCAAGCAACAAGAAATCACCCAATAGGTGACTGAATTGGCAGAGGGAGATGTGCTCTTACACATGCTTCTGCTTTTTGCTTCTGTGTTTTTACTCACTGTTTATCTGACCCCATCAGCTCTTCAGGGGCCAAAGCAATTACAGCTCTGGTTTGGTTTTCTTTTCCTCTTTTTTTCTGATTTTCTTAGGTAGCTGACTCCATCTGGGCCAGGACTAGGATAACACAAGAGAAGCATTAGGATTTAAGGAGGCACTCACTCTCAGGTCCATGCAAATGCCTGAGCATGGGTGCCTCCTAAATCTTTGCACCTCATGTCCCTCTCTTACCTTAATCCTGACTTTGGCCTCCATTTAGCGTTTTAAATAAGACCTCCATCTTACTTTCTCCACTATTATGGTCAGCAATCAAATTTCTGAGGGTTGTTTTGTTCCTATTTCACACCCCTAGAGCAAGTGGAAGATTCTGAGTTGGATAGGCCATGGACCTGACCCCCACTATAACACTTTCTTTTTTAATTTTAGGGTCATAGACTGAACCTTAAAGAAACTGAAAAGGACTGTTATGGAATTCTTCCATTGTATTTCTCACTATAAAACTCACTTCTATAGATCAACTGATTTTCTTTTCATTGTGTGCTGCATCATATAGCAAGTTAGAAGCTGTGAGAGGCAGGAGGATTCCTTTACCTCTCAGCATCCCTTACAACAAAGATTGGCAGAAAAACATCAAATACTGCTTATGTCTTGAACAAATCATATATAGAGACATATGTAAGAAAGTCATTTTGGGATGGAGGACAAAGGAACTTGGATTTTGAGCTTCCTTCCCAAGAGCCATTTACTTTGTTATTACTATTAACCTTCTGCCTTCGGTGTTTTTATACTACGAGTACTGTTAGAGCTTTGTAGAGCTTAGTTCGAGTACTAACTAACAGAGACCCTACTCGCCTTAGGTATTTAACTTTCAGCTTGACCTTAAAGAAACCTGAGTGACTGTAGTTTGCAGTTAGAAATTCAAGTCCCCTTTGCTTTATATCTTTTTAAGTGTCTCTCAGAAAAGAAAGCTTTTATTTTCTAAACAGTTTTCTATTTCAAGTTGGTTTATCTTTGGGTCTCTTTTATAGAGCATATAGCAAAGCACTGTATTTCAGAAAAAAGAAGTGAAGTATCCTATAAAGACATAATCTCCTTTTTTTATAGAATGGTCCTTGACCTGCATGCTGTGTTATTTGTCCCCTTTGTATCCAGCTCAGTGGCAAGCTTTTTATTCACCTCCACTGCCGAGAAAAGGGAGTGTAAACTTAAGAGAAGTAGTATCAAAGGAACGTACTTTATACAAAGAACTTTGGATCACTTTGCACCTGGGTTGTATCTGGCTGAAATTGCCTGTTATATGCTACTCTAGCCTGGTATGGGGCTCAGTGGGTAAAGCAGCAAGATAAGGTATGTGTAGTCTCTGAAACCACAGCTTCTCGCCCTACAGGGCTGCCCAAGCTCTCACCCTGCTGATAGAGATAAGGTACAGCCATTCAGTTTCTTTTTATATTTTCTTGTCAATCATAAGTTGGCCTTAAACACATCAGCCCTGGAGCTGTTGTAGAGTATTTGGAATTTCAGGTCATTGTCTTGGGTCTGAACTGATGCATATCCTCCTTCACCAAGCCCTTTGCAGTTCCAAATCCTGCCCTGATCATTTAGTTACTCTTGTTAAAGTAACTATACTGATACGTTTTTTCTCATCAAGGATGAGCAGGAGTCAAACAAAATGTATGTCCTCAGGAATGTAATTTATTGCTTCATATTTTTTCTGCTAGTGGTAGTGAAGACTATCTCTTTAGAACTTAAAAAGAAATAATTAAAATCCTCTAAGAATGTACTGAACTGCAAACAGAGATATGAATTCTCAACTAACCACATAAATCCAGGGTTTTTTTTTCCACACAGAAGAATAAATGAATGAAACTAGGTCTACACAAAGATTTTACTATACAGTCTTGGCATGAAAAAGTACTCCAATTTAAGCACTCTATAAACTGATTCTCTTCAATATAAAAACAGTTCCAATTTCAAAACTATTTTCAAGAAAAATGGCAGTAAGTTTCTATTGTAAGAGTATTCTTTATTCCTTTCTGCAATTGCTAAAAAAACGTATTCACGACTTCCAAATTTCAATGCAGTCATTGGATGGTCTATGATGTCTTAACATGAATTAGTACTGGCATAATGAATTTTAAATGACCAGTGAATATGTAAAAAAAAAAATCCGATTTTCTTGGTCAGGATGGATGTGATTTAAATAAGCAGAAAAGTTTTAAATAATATAAAAGTTTTAACAATATAAATGATTAATATAAATCAATTAAGGAAATAAGTATTTTGCAATTCTTGTTCAATATATCCTTCATGTTTAAAGTGTAAATAGGATTGATATAATCAAACTATTTTAGCTTTCATGTTATATGTTACATATGTTTTAGGCTGATTGATCATTTGAGAGAAACCAGCAAAAATCATGTTTAGCGTGGAACTGTACTAATTTGTATAAACTAATTTACGAAAAATATAAACTTTTTGTTTTTCCATGAACTATGAACTCACAATTATACATAGCCACCAATGACCATGACAAGAGGTTTCATATGTGGAAATACTGGTTAAACACCTGCACCTGACATCTTTATTTCTCAGTCAGTTAACCTATTTGTTAACACAGATGAAACTGGATTGAGTTATATGAATTTTTAATAGAAATTTCCTGTGAAACTTCAATAAATGAACAGTAAGAATTTGAAGGCCAGGGCCTGAATAAAGATAATGCGTTTTGTTTTGTTCTGTGGGTAGGGCTTAACTAAGTCATAAAGAATCAAAGCTGCTTCAGAATTCAAGAAGGTCTTCAATTGTGTCTCATCCCACTTCCCCTAGCAACCAAATTTATAGTCCCAAGGAAGTCTTTCCTATCCCATTCTAGATGAGTTTGAGTAAAAAGGTGCCACATTAAAACTTTTTTCAGTAGCAAAAAGAAAATTAAAAAAAAAAAAAAAAAAGTAGCCATAGTAGCTAAAATCTGTTGGTTCCCTGGACGACCCATGAAAGAAGCACCTAACAATGGTAAGTAGTGAAAAAGATAGTGTGTCCCAATTTCTTAAGATTAATTTGTTTTAAAAGTGGTTGGTTATAACATTTGAAAATCAATATACATGTATATATTCTACATTTCTATGTTTACATATATCTCTTCCTACTAACAGTAGATGTGATAGGTACTACTAGCTCCATTTTTCAGCTAAAAAAAAAAAAAAAATGAAAACAAGCACAGAAAAAACTAAGCCAAAAGTCACTCAGCAAATAAATTGAGGAGTCAGGACTAAAATTCAATCAGCCCACTGAACTGTGCTGCCAATCTATTAAGCTCTTTAAGTTGGCACAAGATGTTAGAACCAGAGAAAAACAATACTGTAAACTGTGACTAATGACTAGTATACCAATAGGAAGTATTTTCTTCAAAAGACTGAAACTTTAAAATGAGCTTTTTAAGTTGTCTCAGGCTTTCTTATAAAAAGAATCCATCTTCAGAAACACAATCACTTGGCATAGTAAATGTGCGATCATGGTGATATGCAAATTAAAATCACACTGAAAGACAACTAGAATGTCTATAATCCAAAAGACAATACCAAATGTTAGCCAAAACGTGGAGAAACTGGAACCCTCATATGTTGCAGATGACAATGTATAATATTTGGCCACTAAGGAAAAGCAATTTTGCATTCTCTTAAAAACTAAACAGAGGCTTACAAATAATGCCACTCCCAAGAGAAATGAAAACCTGTGTCCAAGAAACACTTGTTCAAAGAAGCATTATTAATAATAGCCAGAAACTGATAACCGCATGGTGGGAACCACAAGTGATTCCTACTTTGTTGGACTCTACTTCATAAATTTAAATTAATAGTCTATCATCCCATTGCCTGCCCTGTGATTTTTTTTAAGACTCATGCTTAGTCAATGTTCTCCAGCATTGTGATTTTACGCTATTGATACTGCTTTTAGAATGCTCTTATGAAGTGAGGAAATCTATGTGTTTGAAATGACAAAAAAAAATTATAAATAAGTAAATGAATGAATGAATGCCAAAAACTGGAACTGACCCAAATGTCCATCACCTGGTAAATGGATTAACAAAATCTGGCATATCCACCCCAGCCAAAAAAAAAAAAAAAAAGGGAGGGGGGGTCTCCAGAAAAGACAGACTCAAAGCAGATCAGTGCTAGCCTGGGCCTGGAGGTAACAGCAGGGATTGCTTCCAGTGGGCTCTAAGGAATTTGGGGGGATTATGAAAATGTTCTAATACTGGATTGTGGTGATACTTATACAACTATATAAACTTGCTACAAATCACCTAATTGTATACTTAAGATGGGTGTTCTAAGTAAATTATACCTTTAAAAAACTGTTACAAATAAAACAGGTATCAGCAAAGTGGTTCATTAAATGATAAAAGCATATTTGTGGAGAGGGAACTGATTTAAAAAACAAAAACAAAAACTAACTTCCGTGTTTGTTCCATATTAGTGACACCTGAATGATGGTGTTTTGATTCTGAAATTTACCAGCACTGTTTGCAACTCACTATTCTCCCATGGAAATGTTATTTCAATCTAAAGTTATTTTAAACATACTTGAACTTCTAAGTATAATCTGAATATTCCCTAGGATTCACCTGCCCAAATGTTACCAGTTGGAGGCTGAATCATTGGAGAATTTCAATTGTCCCTGCCTACAAGTCTCTTCCAGTTATTTCTAGACATCTCCAGGTGATATTCTATAGAAATTTAAGAACCAATCCATTCTTTTTTTTTTTTTAAGATTTTATTTATTTACTTGAGAGAGAGCATGCACAGTGTGGGGAGGGGGGCAGAGAGAGAGGGAGAAGCACTCTGCTTGCTGAGCAGGGAGCCAAATGCAGGGCTCCATGCCAGAACTCCAGGATCATGACCTGAGCCGAAGCAGATGCTCAACAGACTGAGCCATCCAGGTGCCCCCACCTTTTTAAGGTTTTATTTATTTGATTGAGAGAAGAACCAATTCATTCTTGTTTTAGTCTAATTCAACAAGATTCTATTGGATGACTATTATGTGCAAGACTCTGGATACAATGATACAGGATCTCATATAATAAAGTAAACAACACAAAAAATTTCCCCCAAAAGGTTCACTTCCTGAAGTCCTCTAAAGGAGGTCCTAGCCATGACTACTGAGTGCCTACCCAAAGAAACGTTTCTTATTGTCTCACCAGATACCAGTGGTACCAAGGGTAATCTTAAAAGAAATACTGTAATGTTCTAAACAGAAACGGGGAGATCTTTCTCTCTTTCACGTCAAGCTTCTTCACCTGAACTCTAAAATTGCATTGCTGATGTCTTCCAACTCATAATGTGAACATCAATCCCTTCACCTCTAGCACAAGTCACCTGGAAAATAAACATGATCACTCTTCTGCCTTCCTCTCCTTTTCCACTCCAACACACTTAGGCCATTGCCTGTGAGCTTATGCCTACAGATGCCTGGATGGATTAACTGTACAGACTGATGAATTTTGACAAATGGTTACAGTTGTCTATACTACCACAATCAAGACACAGAACATTTCCATTTACCCAAAAAGTTTCTTCATGCTCCTTTGCCCCTCACTCCCGATCCCCAGCAACCACTCATCTATTTTCTTTAATTTAGCATAGTGCTTTCAAATTGTTATAGCTTGATATGTCCTTTCCATTCCTATACACATTTTAGAATGATCCTTACAATTCCTACAAAATCCACAGGGGTTTTTTATTGGAATCACACTGAATCTATAGATAAATTTGGAGAGAGCTGATACTTTAAAAATACTTATTGTTTTGATCTGTGAACATGGTTTAGCCTCTTTGTTTGTGTCTTCTACAGTTTCTCTTAACAATGTTTTATAGTTTTCAGTGTCAGATCTTGCAAATATTTTGTTAAATTTTTCCCTAGGTATTTCACATTTTTAGGCTAACTTAAATGTGTTATTTCAGTTGCCAATTGTTCACTGCTCACACTACAATTTTAAGAAAAAGTCAGAAACAATATTTTTAGTAATGTGGATTTTAAAACAAAATGAAAAAGTAACCCCAAGTGATAATTATTTCTAATGAAGAAGAAAGTAAGGCAATAGAATTATCAAATTACAAAAGCAATGTGAAAGAATTATCATTGCTGACTCTTACTTTTTATATTCAAGCATGGAAATTACTATTTATTCATAATGAATAATACTATAAAATGTAACCAGAGACCAGTGGAGAAGAAAAGACACTGGACTTAGAGTAAGGAGGCCTAGATTTAAGTCATGACCCAGGTATGGAAAAAATATATAGTCCAAGAGAAATAAACCTTGACAAACATTTCCTTCTTTTTCATTTTTTAATTCATCTAACATTTAGTGAACATTGATGAAAAGCCAAAACACGTTAAGTGCCATAAAATGGGAAGAATCCTGTACTCCATATCATTAAGGGATTTTAATGAAAACTCAAAAGGAAAAAGAATTACATAAAATACTTTGGTAAACTGGGACACCTGGGTGGCTCAATCAGTTGAGCATCCAATGGCTTCAGCTTAGGTCAAGATCTCACAGTTATGAGATAGGGTCCACATTCAGCCCCCTGCTCAGCACTGAGTCTGCTTGAGATTCTCTCCCTCTAACTCTCCCCTGCTTTCTCTGGCTCTCTCTCTCAAATAAATAAATAAAATCTTAAAAAAATTCATTTTGGCAAACTAAAATATAAGTTTAGTATGTTAACTAACTGGAATTAAAATTAAAATGTAAGAAAATATTAAATAATAAACAAATAATACCATGTGAAAGATTAAAAATAAATAAAATATAAATGTAATGTGCTACCATTATTTTGATTATAGTTATGCCATGAAAATCCACATTTATAGGTATTGTGACTTTAATACAGAGCTCATACCAAAATAAGAAAGGGGCTATGGAAAAAAATTAAGTGGATGACAGCTGAAGAATCCTAAGATTAATCACTCCATGGCACACCAAACACTTTCTCTTCTATTATTCTGTAATTGTATGGTATAAATACTACCTAAGTCCATAGATATGGATGAAACCTGACTTGTCATTTTTAAACCCTACAAAGGAAAAGAACAGACTTGAAATTCATAAAACTTTTTCCTTCCAGATGAAGGAGGTAGGCTTATTAATTTCTATTAATAGAAGACCTTCTGCTGACAATTTTTCTATTAGGAATCTGGCAAACTTACAAATATGACAGATGGACTAAGAATTCAGAAGTATGCCAAAAGAATTTATGCAAAGTGACTTAGTCAAAAATATGCCAGTTTCTCTGGTTATAGATTAAGATCCAAAAATATATTCATGGTTTTGGTCATTATAACTTATAAATTTCTTTAAAAATACTTTTTGTGTTTTGTGTTTTTAATTTTTTTTAGGTTTGATTCTCATAAAGGTTTCTGGTGTCAATTATTGGAAGAAGGTAAAACAAAATGCCTAGGAAAGAGCAAAGGAAGAAAATACCCTCCAATGGATCCTGATGTAAGTATAAAGCTTATAAATACAAACTAAATAAGCAAACTAATAAATAATATGTATTTTCTTATAAAAGTGGTTAAAATAAAAAATTAGTCCTTCTAAAAATTACAAGTGACATGTGGATTTCAGTGTATCTAGGTTGTTTATTTGGATTTTTCCAATGAAACACGTCAAGCAGGAATAAAGGAAAACAACAGAATTTTCTATTTTGAAGCAGAACATAGAAGGCAACGTCTGATTACAAAAAGAATGATACATTCATAGAAATTTTAGCACTAAAAATGTTAATTTAAACCAAGACAGGAAATACATCAACTGGAAATTAAAAACAGGACCAAAAGATTTCTATTTTTTCCCCCATTAAGTCATGCTATAGTAGTAAATGTGGTCTGCATAATACTATTTCTTTAACAGTTTTCTTTGGATGATTATTAAAATTTACTTTAGAGCACTATAAAAATAACCCTTACACATTAATAGAAACTCAAGGGTATTTCCATGGTATCTCACATTAATAATTACACATTAATACACACTAATTAATAATTACACATTAATAGAAACTCATGGTATTTCCATGGTATTTCAAGAAAGTAATATAAAATACATCACTTTCATTTATGTCCAGGCTATTTCTCTATTTATTAAACTAAAATGTTTAAAAGACATTGTAGAACATCTTCCTTAGCATTTTATTTTACTCCTATCAAACACAGACATAATGAGACATAATATTAGATTTTGTGGTAGAGAAAGATAAGAAAAACAAATTTTAGAATATCAGTACTACATTGGACATTCTTTCCTGCTTTGTCAAAGATTAATTGACCATAGAGTTGAGGGTCTATTTCTGGGCTCTCTATTCTGTTCCATTGATCTATGTGTCTGTTTTTGTGCCAGTACCATGCTGTCCTGATGATGACAGTTTTGTAATAGAGCTTGAAGTCCAGAATTGTGATGCCACCAACTTTGGCTTTCTTTTTCAATATCCCTTTGGCTATTCGAGGTCTTTTCTGGTTCCATATAAATTTTAGAATTATTTGTTCCATTTCTTTGAAAAAGATGGATGGCTTAAGTGGTAGAATAATAAATGAAACAAGATGGGATTGGGAGGGAGACAAACCATAAGTGACTCTTAATCTCACAAAACAAACTGAGGGTTGCTGGGGGAGGGGGGTTGGGAGAAGGGGGGTGGGGTTATGGACATTGGGGAGGGTTTGTGCTTTGGTGAGTGCTGTGAAGTGTGTAAACCTGGCGATTCACAGACCTGTACCCTTGGGGATAAAAATATATGTTTATAAAAAATAAAAAATAAAAAATTTAATTAAAAAAAAAAGAATATCAGTACTTCCATATTGATACTCCAGAAATATTACTGTGTAATACATTCCAAGGGTTTATTAACTCACACTTCTGACACCAAATGTGCCACATTTCATACCAACCAAGCATGCAGATTTCTACAGATACCAACTAAGTGCCCTGTAGTTTAACTCAATTGTGACACTAACCAGTATAGACTCCACATGTAAAGGACTTACTACCACAGGCCTGCCCTTCCTTCAGACTATAATAGCAAGTAACAGGTTCCTAGGTTACTTACTTCTGTCCAAAGTGGCTATAAATCAAGGGTTCTCATGACCCCTTCCTCAGGTTTTAAAATTTGCTATAACAGTTCAGAGAACCCAGGGAAACACTTTATTTTCTATTATTATAAGAGATAAAAAATGAATAACCAGAGTGAGAGGCACATAGAACAAGGTCCAGAAGGGTGCTAAAGCATAGGAGTTTCTGTCTCTGTAGAGTTTATGGTGTGCCACCCTCCCAGCACACAGATGCATTTACAAACCCTGACATTCTCCAGAGTCTTCACTTCAGGTTTTTATGGGTGTCCCATTAACATAGGCATGATTGATTAAATCACCTGCCATTAGTCATTACCTCAATTCCCAGTCCCTCTTCCCATCTTTGGAGGTCAAAGGATAGAGTTGAGAGTTCCCAACCTCTAATATTATGTTTGGTTCCTCTAGCAACTACCACCCCACCCTCTCCATCTGACACTATCTGTGGTCCCACCAAGAGTCACCTCATTAGCATAAACTTGGGTATGGTTTAAAGGGCTTATTATGAATAACAAAACACACTCCTTTCATCCCTATCACTGAGGAAAAAAATGGTTTTAGAAGCTCTGTGCCAGGAACCTGAGATGAAAACCAATTATATATATTTCTTATTATGTCACAATATCAAGTATATACTGGATTTATTTGAAGGCGTAGAGTGGTTGATTTTATGCAAATAGAGACCAGAGAGAAGGCAAGAGTAAAAGAGGCTTCTTAAAGACCACAGAAACACGAATGTGAGAATGTTTGAGAGAAGGCAGTATTATCACGTTGCTTGCTTCTCCCCCTGTTACAGAAAAATGCCAGCACCCAACTCACCAAAACATCATAGAATGCATTTAATCCAGGTAAATTAAGAAAGTTGTTGGCCGGGGCGCCTGGGTGGCTCAGTTGGTTAAGCCGCTGCCTTCAGCTCAGGTCATGATCCCAGCGTCCTGGGATCGAGTCCCACATCGGGCTCCTTGCTCCGCAGGGAGCCTGCTTCTCCCTCTGACTCTGCCTTACACTCTGTCTGCCTGTGCTTGCTCTCGCTTGCTCTCTCTCTGACAAATAAATAAATAAAATCTTTAAAAAAAAAAAAGAAAGTTGTTGGCCTACTCCTACTTTTACTTTGTTTATGAAAATAACAGTGTAGAAGAATAAAACCTGACATTCTAAATTAATACCACTAAATCTAGGGGCCCCTGGGTGGCTCAGTGGGTTAAAAACTCTTCCTTTGGCTTTGGTCATGATCCTGGGATTGAGGCCTGTCTCGGACTCTCTGCTCAGCAGGGAATCTGCTTCTCCCTTTCTGTGCCTGCCTCTCTGCCTACTTGTGATCCTCAGATAATCCTCAGTATATAAAAATCTTAAAAAAAAAGAAACCACTAAATCTAATATCTCTCCAGATCAAAAGTATGTAGTAGATTCTTTAATTTAATAATAGGCCAATAAATAACCTGATATTGAAGGTGTTATATGATTCCTTCTTTTTATACTTTTATATTATAAATGTATATATTATCTCCTCTTATTACATTATTTTACATGAGTTTGTATGAAGTAGTCAGATTACATTTACTTACATTTGCATATATCCTATCTGTGGTTTTATCTAAAATATCCCCCCTTCTGAATGACTGTGAGATAACAATTTATGTTCAATAAATTCTACATACCACAAAGTTGTATCCTAGTAAGTTTTGGCCTGAACATACTAGACTCCAAAATAGAACATATCAGACTCCAAAATAGAACATATCATACATTGCAAATCTCATTTCATTTTTCTTGCCATAATGAGGGAGCAAAGCAACAAGAGGAAAGGTACTTGAGTAAGTGGACATGATTACGGGGACACGCATATACACAATAGGACACAGGACAAAGTTTGTCTGCAATGGCACATTGACACAGGCAGACAGGTTTGAAAATGATGCCCAAAAGGTAGAGGTAAGGTTGAGATAATCCTCAATATCAGAGGTTCAATTCAAACACCAAAGGGATGGACAGTAGAAATGGATCCCAGGAAGTTCAATCCTAGACCTAGATAAGATGTTGTGCAATCACTTACCATATGAAAATATTGGGTGCAAGCTGACAAGAGAGAAAAAAATGGGGAAGTACAGAAACTCAGAGACAAAGATGTAAGGTTCTTCCCTAGATTCCAGGTCTGGCTGGCAGCAAAGGAGGCACAGAATGATCAGGCTTCCAGATATAGTATCTGGGAAATAAAATTTATCTGTACTGTTTTCTTTTGTCTGAGTGTGCCAGCTCAGCCTGTCGGTGGTTTTAGAGCTAATGACTGAGGAAGACCAAAAACAGAAATGAGACAGACAGGCACAAATCACACAGTGGTTTGGGTTCTCCCTTGATCCCGGTAGTGGTTAGAATTTAGCACAACTATTCTATTTAATTCCAGTGATCATGATTCCTACAAAAATCACTGTTACATCAATCCATACCAAATGAGACTTTCTTCTATGGCTTTTAAAATCGAGTACCAGATATGACATTTTAAAAGAATAACACAAGGAATTAAATAACAAAATGTTTAAAGGTTCAACTCTGCTGAAAATCTCAGAGTAGTACAAAGCCTGGAGGTACAGATACAGAGGCAGAAATCCTCCCTTTACAACATTCCTAACAACAGTCATCCAACTATATGTGAATGCCACTAAATGCCATCTCACAGCACAGCCCTTCCCAGCTTTGACAAATTCAATTATTAAAACCTTTTCCTTAGTGAAGAGAAATCTACCTCCCTCCAAGTCAAGATAGTTTACAAGGCATTCTTTTCCTTCTTTGGGTCAAATCACACAAATACAGCAAGCTAGAGGTAAACCTGGTTTACCTACTGCATTTTCAAGCCTACCACAATACTGGTTTTAGCAGTATGCCTTTGTACACCTTAAAACTCTCTTAAGAAAGTATTATGTACATTCAAAATCTAAACATAAATTAATGATGACCAAGGAGTATTAGATATTGTGCATGTACCAAACTAACATTTTCCAAAGCAGAAGTGATTTGAAGTCACAGCTACTTTTCTAGCAACTCAATCAAGTTACTGTAACATTTAATTCTGCACAATCAAGTAAATCCCATGCTTACTACAAAATCTCTTTCCCTGCTAAAAACAGTGTATGTACCTAGAGCATCTATTTTGAAGAAGAGAGTCGCTGTGTTTGTATTGTGCTAAATAAATAGCCCACATGCTTAATATAAATCTCAACCCAGGTATGGTATAATTGATGCAGATTTAAACGTCATCACAGTAGATGAAATATACTTTAATCCTCAAAGTGAAATGTCCTCTTATATCCCACCTCAGAGCAGAGCATTTCTGTCAAGCTACTACCGAGATCACAATGTGGAACTGTCCAAACTGCTACACAGACTGGGGCAGCCTCTGCCATCCTGGCTGAGACAGGAGCTGCAGAAAGTGAGATAGCACTGAGAAAACATCTCGAGAATCCATCTGCCATGTAACATTCACCTTTCACAAAGCTTCCAGAAGCTACCAAAAGGCTGTTTAAAAATATACCTCTTCAAATAAGAAAAAAAGAACAAAGTTCCTTCCATGTGCTGGCATGTGGATGACTGGGGGAAAAAAACAAAAACAAAAACAAAAAACAAAGAAAGAAAGAAAACATACCTGTTACAAGCCTTGAGGCCTATGGCCTTTCTCTTAATCCATATCTGAGCCTGTGGGATTATTGTAGACTACTGTGCACTCATGTGGAAGTCAACTGCAACCAATATAGGTGTCAGATGCAAATGCAGAATTGTTCCATTTCATAGTAATATTTACACTTTTATATATCAACTAAAATTGTGTCTCTGTAGATTTTTAGATCACTGTTTGCCTGTAAAATGTTTTCTTATCCTTTGATCCTATAAAGTGTCCTACAAAACAAGAAGCAAAATAAACATCATAATGTAGCATAAAATGCCAAAGGCGTAATACCCATGAAGAATGCTTGCCAAGATATAAATCCACTGGATACTTAGAAAGAATTGTAAATTATAATTTGTTGCTAGATCAGAGAGTGGAAAAGTTCTCTACGAGGTTTATCTATATCAAAATAAAAAGGTAAGTGCTATAGCAAAAAAAAAAAAAACGTGATTTTTCATACACATACTCTAGTGCATTTATGTAAAAATTACTAACTCCTCTGTAGTAATTGTTATACTGAGATATGTTGTAAAGTCATCGAAACGTATATGGAAACATGCTGAATATACTAAAACAGTAAATGGTAATGTAAATTGTACTCACGAAATCCTCTAAAAGGGAGAAATTGCAGGGGTCTGAAGATATTATCATTGACAACTTATATTCTCTTTTTGTGAGCTACAAATCTACTCCAATAGTTCTCACTGGTTCTACAGAAACACTTGCATAGAATGTGAGCTATGTGTCATCTCCAGAAACATACTGACTTTTAAAAGTAAAAAACTTTTTTAAAAATTTTCTCCAGAACAAGACCTATTAAATGAAAACTAAGCACAGTGTCTTTAGATGATGTTATTCATATTTAAATTATAGAAAAATTGCATCTTTCCAGATAGTTCAAAATGAAATTGTATAATGTAGAGATTTATAACAAAAAACCAAATTGATATATGATTTTTAATCTCATATTTCCCATGATACTTTTAATATAAGGCAGAAGAAAATAAGCCAGGGCCATGTCTCCCTTTTTTTAGAATATTTTGTATGTTCTCTCATGAAAGGCAATAAAACATAGTTAAATATAAAGATTATCTACCAAATTAAATGGAGGAAGTACAAAGATGAGGCAGACATGATTCCTTAACTTAAACTTTAATTGATCATATGGTTAATAAAGTATTCAGAAAAGAATCATACTTATTGTCCTATGCTTACATTTAATTAATTTTTAAATTCACTGTACATATAAAAAAATTAAGTAGCAAATTCCCTGCTATGATTACATAAGCCGTTATAAAATGTTATCATAAGTATGATCAAGGAAAAAAAAAGATATGCAAGGAAAAGTCATAGCCCAAATATTTTCTTGGTCATTATAATGTGTGAAACTAAACTCTATCAATTACTCACTAATTAGAAAACAAATTCTGAGACCCTTCCACTTACTACATTATAGTTATTAAATATTTTTTAAGGTCTTATGCTCCCAAATGATATACTGTTTTAAACAAATACTCTAATAGCCAAAAGAACTGGAGAAAGAAAAAGTTTTCAAGACCCCTACTGTAAAAGCAATATCAAAGTCATTTGGACAAATATGGTGAACTCAATCTTCATGCTTACTGCTAGCCTTTTTAAAGCAGCATTTGCCCAGCATGGTAGGAAAATGAATGTAGTGTTTCACCTCCACTAATTTAAGAAAACTGGCTTAAGAGGGGCACACATAGTAAGAGTAAGCCCCAGCGGTTATATACAGTATCGTGGTTTTATTTTAGCATTTCTACTGATAAAAAAAAAAAGAAAGAAAAAGAAAAAGAAAAAAATGATACATTTGTGTTTTAATGATGAGACGTGTATTTAAATTTCTAAACAAAGCTGCTCCTGGTACAATTTTGTCTAGGTAAACTGAGCAAGGGAACATCATACCCTTTAAGATAAATGTTAAAAAACATACTGGATGCTTGTATAATGAAGGAAAAAGGAAAAGATCATACCAAAATTTACTCATTCACAGGAAAGGCATTATGCTATCTATAGTAGCAAACCTTTGAAAGGATTTTTGACCACTTAATATATCTTGGAGGCAACATCAAATTCTAGAGTACATACATACTTTCTACATTATATACTCCAGCTGGTTATTAAGATATTCTAAAAGTAACATAAATACATATGAGAAAAGAATGAGAGCTAATGTGATTTAAAACTGGCTTTGTATAGAATTCCTTTTTCATTGCTTAAAATTGGAACTTCCTCAGGAAGAAATGAAATGGTTATTTCAATGTTTATAGCTATGATATTCTTGTCATTCACATTGAATGAAAATTACTGGAAACATTTTTTCTCTGAGTTTTTTAAAATAAAAAAGCTGAATATAATTCTGATAGTAGCATGGTACCTCATATGTACAACAATAAACTGTGATAAGAAAATGAAAAGTTTGGGCCTGGTGATTTTAGGTAATAAGCAGGTATTTGATTGTTTGTGTTTGCCGGGGACAGAGTGGGAGGTGGTTATAGAACCCAAGTGCCACTAATATAACTCAAAATGGAGAGATGCATGGAAAACTTCCAATTAGAAAATAGGTAAGTTTATTTTTAATAATATAACCCTGCACAGATCCCTCTAATCAATAGTAGCCTTTTTTTTTTTTTTTTTTTTTAGTTCTAATAGATAAGAAGCAACAACTAGGGTCACTGTGGGATCCTAGAGTCAGAGAATAAGAGAAACAGCTGTTACTTAAACTTGAGAACCTGAATGATTACAGTGTTTCTTACCTCCAGTACTTTGTTCTGCTGCCCACAAATGGTCTCCTTTCTTTAGAGCTTTAAAAGGTGTCAACTAATTTCTCTTTTATTACAAATCTATCCAAAAAAATCTCTGCCCCAAAAAACACAAAACCAAACAAACAAACAGATGTGCGGGGAGGCAGCCATTTATCCAGATCTTCCACAAACTTTTTTTCCTCTATTCCAGCCCCTTTCTTCCCTAGAAATCAGATTTTCTCATGTTGCAATGCCCCCCAGCCACCCGCAAGTACATGCACCATTCCATTTCCCCATAGGTTTGTCTCCCACACACAGAGTTCTCTAGAATGGAATACATCGGACGACTCATTTTCTCTCTAAATATGTTATCCTATGTTCCATCTACTCCAAGACCAACTGGTGATGGCTAATAAGCCAACTGCATCAATGTTAGTGGCTTTTTGTGACTTAAAATATTATACTTTCCAGAGATATCAGTACTGCAATTTCCAAGAGAGATGTTTTAACCTGAAGTCTAACTAATGCGGAGGCACTGAACTGTTCATACGTTTGGTATGGAGGAATTTCTCTAATTTTAAATTAAATTCTATCACTGAATTCTATTCTCCCAAAGCTGACTCTTCTTGGCTACCACCTACGACATAGCTGCTGCCTTCTTCCTGCCCATCCCACCCCACGTACACATACCACCATCCTGAAATAGCTGGCAGTCATGGAGAGAGCAATGAATACTTAAGAAATTATTTGTGTTGGATAGAAATATGTACCTTCTCTTCACTTACTTTACCTAAGAGCAGACTGAATTTACAAGGTCAAGCCATGTCTTGGTCAAGCCAAGACAGTGTGACATTTATTCCATTCTCAAGAAAACCTAGACTCCACTTTGAGTATGCCACTCACCTGCAGCTAAGGGTACCTAACAGAATTTGGGGGCCACGTCCCACTACCCAGTGCTACCACTAGTAGTTGCCATTTATTGTCCTCAATAAATTGTCTGATAGAGTTCTCTATACGTTCACTGCTCTCAACAAAGGTCACAAAGAATTTCTTCACTTATTTATTATTATACGAATTGTACTCCTCGTACCTTATTATTATTCGAAGGTACCCCCTTGGACCTTCTTCCATTAATCATATATCAATCTCAATCTGTGAGTTTCTATCATTTCTCAGCCTCTGCCCAAAAGTTATAATTATTAAGACTAGTAAATCTTAAAATTGGAACCCACTATATTTTCACCATCTCCTCTGGAGCACCTCTTAGAGAAAGGAATCATGACTAGTGTCAGTAAGTATTAAAGAAAGACGTTTACTTTCCAGATCTAGGCAAATATTTTACTTGCCTAGCAATCCCTTTCAAGGAAGTGAAAAAAAAAATTTTCACAAATTTATTACCCGCAGCATAAAGTCTCCAAGATATTGTTAGGAAGAATGTATTTACCCACATTTTATCATACAGAAAACTGAATTAAACTTAATGAAATGTGAAACATTTCCAAAGCACACAGGATCTGTGACAAACCTTACATAAAACTGTCTACATCAAGCTGCTTCTTGGTGATGAGGGGATAAATTAAGTACAGGAACTGCCTGCTGTCTACATATCTGATGCCAAAATGCTCTATTTCAAATCAATAACTAAAATGCAAACCAGATCTTGCTCTTAAATATTATGCATAATTTGTACAGTCGGACCAGAGAAGATTGCTCTTTTTTTCTCTATTTGGTAAATAATATTCTGAATCTGATTCTTTTTTTAAGTTTCAGCCACTTTATACAGAAATGCAAGCTCAAAATGTTATATATTCCTAGTGTTCTAATGTATCTTTTCAGAATTTATGAAATTTATGTCCTTTAAAGCAAACATAACTATTTTTTATTTATTTTCACCTTAATTAAGATGTGCTTTCTTGATAAAAAATGTTAACCATCATCTGAACTTTCAGCAAGTCATAATCACTGATCACAGATCACCAGAACAAGTTTAATAATTATGAAAACAAACACAATTCCTAAAGTCCCACAAAACCTACTATCAGAAAATAAAGTCTATCCCATACAAATGAATATGTTCAAAAAACTTTTACAAAGTTAAGGATTATCATTTTAAAAATAACAAAAGGCTATGAAAATATAATATTGAGAAAGTCTCACTCCCATCTAGGATCAACTTGATAAAACCATATTGTTCTATCCCCAGTTTATTATAGGGATGTCCTCAGGACAACTAGAGTAGCAATGAGGATAAGTCAGACTGTAGTCCAATATCTATCCTTGACTAAATATCACTGGATAGGTCACTTTTCCATTTGCTGCCTCAATTTCTCCATCTGTTAATGGAAGAAGTCAAATGTGATCACTGTAAACCCGTTCTCCCCTTGCTTTATCATTAGTTATTATAACATTTGGCTTTCCCTGTCTCTCACATATCCTCCCACCAGGCAGGATCCATGAATGACCTAGGTGGTCAAGTTGCAAGCAGAAACTGGGCTGAAGTAGGTTAACCTGTCACCCCTCACTTCTCTTGGGAGAACACTCTGGTTTGCTTGTGGCCTGTGGTTTCACAGCAGAAATTTCAGCAGAACTCTATGTTTAAATACAGTATTTAAAGCCACAAACACAACAAAAAGAACTTAGAAACAAAAATGAAAATATGAATATATCTCAAAAATTATGAGGATGAACAAGTATAAATGAGAAGGGGGCACCTGGGTGGCTCAGTCAGTTCAGTGTCTGCCTTTGGCTCAAGTCATGATTCCAAGATCCTGGCATCAATCCCCACATAAGGCTCCCTGCTCAGCAGGGAGTTTGCTTCTCCCTCTCCTTCTGCCCTTTCCCCCATTTGTGTGTTCTGTCTCTGTCTCTCAAATAAGGAAACACGTGGATTGAGCCGCTGCCTTCGGCTTGGGTCGTGATCTCAGGGTCCTGGGATGGAGTCCTGCATCGGGCTCTCTGCTCAGCAGGGAGCCTGCTTCCTCCTCTCTCTCTCTGCCTGCCTCTCTGCCTACTTGTGATCTCTCTCTCTCTCTCTGTCAAATAAATAAATAAATAAATCTTTTTTAAAAAGTATAAATAAGAAGAATAATATAAATGAGCTAAATGATCCTTCAGTGGGAAACCAACAGATATTGCTTAAAGTTGGCAAACCAAGAAATTAAGGTAGAAGATAATCAGAATTATGGAGATAATCAACAATAACTTGAACAGAAAAGGTAAAAGGGAATTACCTTTATTAAGTGGGACTAGATTATGGGACAAGGGAGAAATATTTGAATTTTTATTTCTAAGTAAAGGCACTGTTTTTAATCACAACAGCAATATCTATCATTTTTTTTCTCTATTTTTTTTATTTTTAATTTTTTATTTTTTATAAACATATATTTTTATCCCCAGGGGTACAGGTCTGTGAATCACCAGGTTTACACACTTCACAGCACTCACCAAAGCACATACCCTTCCCAATATCCATAATCCCACCCGCTTCTCCCAAACCCCCTCCCCCCAGCAACCCTCAGTTTGTTTTGTGAGATTAAGAGTCACTTATGGTTTGTCTCCCTCCCAATCCCATCTTGTTTCATTTATTCTTCTTGTACCCACTTAAGCCCCCATGTTGCATCACCACTTCCTCATATCAGGGAGATCATATGATAGTTGTCTTTCTCTGCTTGACTTATTTCACTAAGCATGATACGCTCTAGTTCCATCCATGTTGTCGCAAATGGCAAGATTTCATTTCTTTTGATGGCTGCATAGTATTCCATTGTGTATATATACCACATCTTCTTGATCCATTCATCTGTTGATGGACATCTAGGTTCTTTCCATAGTTTGGCTATTGTAGACATTGCTGCTATAAACATTCGGGTGCATGTGCCCCTTTGGATCACTACGTTTGTATCTTTAGGGTAAATACCCAATAGTGCAATTGCTGGGTCTATCATTTTTTTAAAGATTTTATTTATTTATTTATTTGACAGAGAAAGACACAGCAAGAGAGGGAACACAAGCAGGGAGAGTGGGAGAGGGAAAAGCAGGCTTCCTGTTGAGCAGGAAGCCTGATGAGGGTCAGGATCCCAGGACCACAGAATCATGACCTGAGCCCAAGTCAGACACTTAACCACTGAGACACCCAGGTGCCCCAATCTACCATTTTTCTTAAAAAGTCTAAATATTCAGGACCCAGTTTAGTGGGAAGATGACAGAGGAGGAGATCTAAGCAGCAGCTGACATCAGATACTGGATATTATCCAGATTGAGTAATAGGTAAGACCTCCATCTTAGTGCATAGCCTTACATAGAACATTACTGCAGTGGTTCTAAAAATAGAGTCTGGGGGCGCCTGGTTGGCTCAGTGGGTTAAAGCCTCTGCCTTCGGCTCAGGTCATGATCCCAGGGTTCTGGGATCAAAGCCCAGCGTCGGGCTCTCTGCTCCAAAGGGAGCCTGCTTCCTCCACTCTCTCACTCTGCCTGCCTACTTGTGATTTCTCTCTCTGTCAAATAAATTAAAAATTTAAAAAAATAAAAATAAAAATAGAGTCTGTGGACCTCTGGCCAAACCAAGTCCCTTCTAGGGGGTCTGCAGAGTCAAAATATCTTTATAAAAATACTAGTTTCTTATATCCCCTTTTTTATTGATCTTTCCCCAATTCTACAATAGCAATAATAGATGAAACTGTTGGTACTTTAACATAAATTAAGATAGTGACATTAATCTGTACTAGTAGTCATTATATTCTTCACAATTACACACACTCATTTAAAAAAAGAAAATTCAGCTGCACTTTAGAATGTCCTGATGAAGCAGTAAGAATTATTAATATTAATAAATTTCAACCTTGAGTACCTGTCTTTTTAATACTCACTGTGACAAAACGGGAAGTAAGCTTAGAGTACTTCTGCCACCTACCGAAGTACTGTTGTCTCAGGCAAAAGCACTTGAGCAATTGAGCTGCAAATTGAACAATCTACTTCGTTTTCTTCTTATTTTTATTCAATATATCGAAACTAAAAGAAAACCAGCTACTTCATTTGTGGAGGATTATCTTTACTTGAAAAAATGACTGACAGAGAACTCTGGTTATACAGACTTCAGTAACTGGTAAAGATTTTTTTTGAAAATGAACAAAGTGAGCCTGTCACTTCAAGAAAAACAATTGACTGTATTTATTGCCAATGATTAAACTTGAACTTTCAAGTGAAAATTTAAAGTTTGTAGAACTTGTATCTGCTACTAAGATGCTAAAAGCAGACTAACATCTAAATACTTTTTCTGATGAGGTTGATGGTGATATTAACAAATATTATTTTCTAATATTATATAATGAAACATTAACATTTAGAAAACCTGAATAATTCAGTGAACCAATATTTTCCAAATGACCTATGCATGAAGTTACAGAATCATTATTCATGGTACATCATTATAATAGTAAAAGTTTGGGCACCTGGGTGGCTCAGCCTGTTAACATCTGCCTTCTGGTCCGGTCATGATCCGAAGGTCCTGGGATCGAGTCCTGCATCGGGCTCCCTGCTCAGCACAGAATTTGCTTCTCCCTCTCCCTCTAAGCCTGTCCCTTGCTCATGCTCTCTCTCTCTCTCTCTCTCTCTCTCTCTCTCATGCTTTCTCAAATAAATAAAATATTTTTAAAAAACAGTAAAAGTTCAATTCTTAGGGCAAGACAAACCAATAGTTTTAAATGTAGCAGAATGTGAAAACTTTATTACGTTGGTTTCAAACTCTATATTACAAATATCTTTCAAGAAAATGTCACCTATCATGCTGTAAAGTGTGTAAACCTGGTGATTCACAGACCTGTACCCCTGGGGATAAAAAATACATTATATGTTTATTTTTTTAAAAAAGATATTAAGGAAGTAGCCACCTATAATATTTTGCTAAAAGTTGTATAAAAATAAAAACTGGATGTAAGATGGTTAAAAAAAAAAGAAAGAAAATGTTACCTATCAAGTTTAAGTGTAGAATCAAAGAAAAATATCTACAATAATCTGAAAAGGCTATAAATATACAGTTCCCTTTCCCAAATACATATTTGTGTAGGGTCAGATTTTCTTCATATACTTCAACAAAACTGGTGAATCAAAATAGATTGAATACAAAAATAAGTATCAGTATCCCCCTGTCTTCTATTAGGCCAAATATTAAAGAGATTTGCAAAAATGTAACACAAAAACACTACTTTTTTTTGTTTTGGAAAACAGTTATTTTTCATTAAAACCATGATTTTATTATGGGTTTGTTCTTGTTACTTTTAAATTAAGTAACACTCTAAAATTCCTCAATTTAAATTTCTACTACAGTAAATATTGATAGATATAGCCCTTATAAACAAAACCCCTTTGGAGTCCTCAATAATTTTTTAAATATAAAGGAATTTCACATCAAAAATTGTGAAAGCTACTGACATAGGAGTTGGAAGTAATTTAAGTACCATGAGCCAAGACTTATACCATAAACAACAGACTAGAAGGAAAATAGATGGAAATCCAAACTATACCTCCTATCACCTTACCATTCCACTCCCAGACTAGAAATTGCCTGGCTGGAAATTTTAAAATACTGAAAAGGGAAAAGAGAGAAGTACACCTGAGAATGAGATTCTTCTCCTCTTGCCCTTTCTCCTTGCCATGAAAGTGAGTTTGAAAATGAAAGATTAGGGATCTGAGGATCCAAAAATAGAGAAAGCTGTGTCCTACTTTCCATCTAAAACTCTGCAAAGCAGCCACCTCTTCTATGTGCTCTGCTCTCAGTGGTGTGGGAGCAAAATAGTTAAAACAGCACATGGTGTTCTAAGCATATATGACCTAGGATGGCACAGGAACATAAAAGTTCCCATTCTCTATGGAAACTGCAGAAATCACCAACAGGCCTTTTAGATCCAAAGAGACTGGGCAGCTAGAACCAGGAGGACACCTAATGACCTTCCCAAACTGATCACTGTAAGGCATGAGAGGAACCCAGACCATGGAAGCTAGATGTCACTTACCAAAGATGGAACTTGAGAAAGTTCACCCAATGCCAGCATATGACAGATTGCAGCTGAGGCCCAGATGTCACCCTCTCACTTCATGTCCATTATCATGACCACCTTGGGAAGAAAAGGATAGAAGAATCCTGAATTTGACTATTTCCTGAAATAGACGTAAACATTCCCAGTGATGAAATATATCCCAAGTGGGGACAATTATTGAAAACTACATTCTGCACAGGTTTTGGATTATGGAATTCATACTCATATATATACCCATACATCTCAGGTTCAATTAGCAACAATGGAGAAACTCATGGAAAAAGAGGCAATAACTAGCATTGACTATTGACAGACTGAGAGACACAGCCTCAGTTAAGAAGAGCTGGGGACATGCACAGTGATGTAGTAGGCATGAATGTACAGATGGAACACATCTGCCAATTGTGGTCTTCCTCCAAAGTAATCTGTTCCATCCTGTGGTGGACACACCCTAAGAGTCATGCCCTCATATAAAATTGCCTGGAGAGTTGGTAGAATCTTTAAAAAGGATAGTCACTCTTAGCACATCCCACATACACTCCGTCAAGAACCTGTGGGCTCTATCTTCAGGTCTATCCCAAACCTACCACTTCTCAGCAACTCCATTGCTTCCACCCTGTTCTGAAATAACACCACCTTTATCTTGGATACCTTCCCTGCTTCTATCTCTAAGCCCAACAATCTACTGTCACTCAACATCCAAAAGGAACCATCTCACAAAGTAAGTCAAAGCAATCTTCTATTAAAAATCCTGTAATAGCCCTCCTTTCCAGTCACAGTATGACTTACATGATCTGACATCCATTGCCTTTATGATCTTAGTTCTTCTTCCCCCTCTCTCATTACACAACAGTTGCGCTGGTTTCTTTGCTGACTATTTTTAGGCCTTCGTACTGACATTTCCTCAAATGCCCACATGGCTAACCCCTGCAATTTATTTTTTTGAAAAGGCCAACACCTTACCTATAAAATTGTCCTTCTCCCCTGCACTCCTGATTCCCATTACCCTAATTTTATTTTTTACCATTAGATTTATGATCTCATAACTATATAATTAACAACTTTATTGTATCTGTTGTCTTCTACTCAACTAAGTTTCTCACATCAGTTTTCTTACATCAGGGTACCCCCACATTTACATATCTAGTCTCTGACACATAATAGGTGTTCAATAAATACTTTGTTGGATGAATTCATTTGGCAATAAAAACTAGGAAAGGAAAAAAGGCAAATGATTATAATTTAAACAATTGCATGTTTTCTTACATTTAAGTGTTAGAAAAAATATACAAACCAGTAAGTTTGAATAAGAAAGATATATATTTCCCCAATCATGCAAAAATTTATAATTCCAGGGCTTTCTTCAAAATGACAATAAACAGGGTGCTTGGGTGGCTCAGTCTGTGAAATGCCTGCCTTTGGCAGAGGTCATGATGCCAGGGTCCTAGAATTGAGTCCTGCATAGGGGGTTCAGGGAGTGGGGGAAAGTTTGTCTCTGCTCAGCAGGAGGTCTGCTTGCCCTCTCCCTCTACCCCTCCCTGCTGATTATGCATATTGTTTCTCAAATAAATAAAAACTTCAAAAAAAATTTTAAATGACAATAAACTAATTCAGACTTTAAATAGTAATGAATTTCTAACAAAGAATTAAAATTAGTAAAATAATGTTTACAGGTAAAACAAACAAAATCAATCTTTGAATAGTGCTATTTGCCACATTATTCATGTAAAATATTCTCATAAAAATACTAAAAAGGGAAATATCATTAGTCCCCTTTTACAAATGAATAAAAAGGTTTGATAAAGATAGATAGCTTTAAGGGACACCTGGGTGGCTCAGTGGGATAAGCCTCTGCCTTCAGCTCAGATCTTGATCCCAGAGTCCTGGGGTGGAGCCCTGTTATCGGGCTCTGTGCTCAGTGGGGAGTCTGCTTCCCACTCTCTCTCTCTCTCTCTCTGACTGCCTGCCTCTCTGCCTACTTGTGATCTCTCTCTGTCAAATAAATAAATAAAATCTTAAACAAACAAACAAAAAAAAGATAGCTAGCTTCCCCAAGGTCCCATAAGAAGCAAAGTTGAAGATTTATCTTTATCTTATACCTAATATCATTCTTCCTTTTTTATAACACACCAGTTAAGAATATGAACTCTGTGCCAGTGACACAACACTCAAATCCTAGATCTAATCTTATATTCATACTCTGTACCTCAATTTACTCATCTGTTAAATGGAAATAACAATAGTATATCCTTGTACAATTGTTGTGAGAATGAAATGAGTTAAGTATGGAAGTAGTCAATAGACATTAGCTATTATCATTATCATTGATTATTACCTACTGAGGGAATAGTAACTAATTGTTCTTTTCAGAAACACTTTCTCTGCTCATTTTGTATAATTTTTCTTGTATCCTCTCAATTACTGTCAGTGCCCTAAAGAATGATGAATGTTCAAAAACTCTTATTACTTTTATCAAATTTACTGAATTCCAAGGATTTCTTTTAGAATTCTTGATTACTTTTTTTATATTTTATTTTTCAGTGTTCCAGGATTCATTGTTTATGCACTACACCCAGCACTCCATGCAATGCGTGCCCTCCTTCCTACCTAGCACATACTATCCATTTCCATTTACCTAAATTATTATACAAATAAAAGTGCCTTTTATTTGTAAGAAATGCCTAAACATCATTTCTCTGGTTCTAATTCTACTTGGTTTTCTATAAATTTATTCAGAATTTTAAAATAACTATTAAAATATCTAATATATTACTTTGAGCATTCTTGTATATCATCTTAAGTCTTTTTTTTTAAAGATTTTTTTAATTTATTTATATGAGAGAGACAGAGAGTGAGAGAGAGCATGAGAGCTGAGAAAGTCAGAGGGAAAAGCAGACACCCCATGGAGCTGGGAGCCTGATGCGAGACTCGATCCCGGGACACTGAGATCATGACCTGAGCCAAAGGCAGTCACTTAACCAACTGAGCCACCCAGGCATCCTCATTTTAAGTTTTTTACTTCACCTTTTATAGAGAGATAGATAGATAATCACCTTTCAGCTTTTTCACCATTCTCCCAGCAACCTGCCATCTGGCAACCATCAATTTGTTCTCTATAGTTAAGAGTCTGGATTACTGTCTCTTTTTTTCTTCATTTGTTTTTGGGGTTTTTTTTTAAGATTTTACTTATTTATTTGAAAGAGAGAGAAGGAGAGAGACAACATGAAAGGGGGAGGGGCAGAGGGAGAAGCAGACTTCCCACTGACCAGGAAGCCTGATGCAGGATTCAATCCCAAGACTCCAGGGTCATAACCTGAGCTGAAGGTAGTTGCTTAACCAACTGAGCCACCCAAGCACACTTCCTCATTTGTTTTGTTTCTTAAACTCCACTTTGGGTGAAATCATGTGATTTTTGTCTTGCTCTGACACACTGCACTTAGTCTTATATCCTCTAGATCCACCCACATTGTTAATAATGGCAATATTTTGTTCTTTTATTACTAACACTCCATTTTATATTTATACCACCTCTTCTTTATCCATTCATCCACTGATGAACACTTGAGTTGCTTTTCATATTTTAACTATTGTAAATAATGCTGCAATAAACAGGGGTGTATATCATCTTTTTGAATTAGTGTTTTTATTTCCTATGGACTAATGCCTAGTAGTGGAATTACTAGATCATATGGTAATTCCATTTTTTAATTTTTTGAGGAACTTCCATACTGTTTCCCACAATGGCTGCACCAATTTGCCTTCCCACCAACAGTGCATGAGTGTTCCTTTTTCTCCACATCCTCACCAACACTTGCTATTTCTTGCTTTGTTTTTTTTTTTTTTTTTTTTTTTTAGCCCTTCTGACAGGTGTGAGGTGATACAACATTGTGACTTTAATTTGCATTTCTCTGATGATTAGTGATGTTGGGCATCTTTCCACATGTCTATTGTCCATCTGTATGGCCACTTCAAACAAATGTCTATTCAACTCCTCTGCCCATTTTTTATGAGATTATTTTTGGGCACTGAGTTATATAACTTCCTTATATTTTAGATATTTACCCCTATCCAGACATATCATTTGCAAATATCTCTTCCCATTCAGTAGGTTGCTTCTTTGTTTTGTTGGTGGTTTCCTTCACTGTGCAAAAGCTTTTTATTTTGGTATAGTCCCAATACTTTAACTTTGCTTTTGTTGCCCTTGTCTTAAGAGACATATCTTGAAAAGTGTTTCTATGGCCAATGTCAAAGAAATTACTGTTTTCTTCTAGGAGTTTTATGGTTTCAGGTCTCACATTTAGGTCTTTAGTCCACTATGAGTTTATCTTTGTGCATGGTGCAAGAAAGTGGTCTAGTTTTATTCTTTTGCATGTAGCTGTCCAGTTTTCCTAATACCATTTATTGAAAAGACTGTCTCTTTCCCATTGCATATTCATGCCTCCTTTGTCATAGATTACTTGACCATAAAAGCCTGGGTTTATTCCTGGACTCTCTATTCTCTTCCATTGATCTATGTGTCTATTTTTTGGCCAGCACCATACTGTTTTGATTACTACAGCTTTGTAGTATATCTTGAAATCTGGGATTGTGATACCTCCAATTTTGTTCATCTTTTTCAAGATTGCTTTAGAAATCTGAAGTCCTTTGTGGTTCCATACAAACTTTAGGATTATTTGTTCTAGTTCTATGAAAAATGCTATTGGTATTTTGATAGGGATTGTATTGAATCTGTAGATTGCTTTCAGTAGAATGGAGATTTTAATAATATTGGTTCTCCCAATCCACAAGCATGGAATATCTTCCATTTGTTTGTGTCATCTTCAATTTCTTACATCAGTGTTTTATAGTTTTCGGATTTTAGTTCTAAAAAAGGAATGTTACAATTTTTCTAGATCCAGCTCAAGCGAAAATTTTTCAGAGAATTATACAAGTCCTGCCATTTGTTTGAGAGTCAAATAGAAATCCATTAATGAATTAATGAATATAAACTTCTAATACCAAGATTATAAAGATAGTAAAGACTATTACAATTACAAATATGGACCTATAAAGATCAGTTTCAAAGTTTGTCATAAAATTTTCTTTGTGAAATGATTTCCATTGTAAGATTTAAAATATATCCCTAAATGGGGGTGGGGGGGTAATCTCACTTTAAAATTTTTGGCAAAGACAGAGGTTAGGTGTGCCCAGGACCAAAAAAACACTTGTCATTTTTGTTTTAAAATACTGACTTATGGGGCACCTGGGTGGCTCAGTCAGTTAAGCATCTGTCTTCGGCTCAGGTCACAATTCCAGGGTCCTAGAATAGAGTCCCATATCGGGCTCCCTGCTCAGCAGGGAGTCTGCTTCTCCCTCTCCCACTCCCCCTGCTTGTGTTCCCTCTCTAGCTGTCTCTCTGTGTCAAATACATAAAGAAAATCTTTTTTTAAAAATACTAACTTAAAATTCATTTTTCCTTTTGAACATTGTGTTTAATTTCCCAGAATTCCCAGAATTTTTTTTCACTTTTATCATGCCAGCTTCCTCATTCAACAAACATTCATTGAGCATGCACCATGAACCGAGTACTGCTATAGCTAAGATGAATATGATTATATCTTTGTCCTCTGGTAGTTTGGGCAGAAATATTTTATTCCTCCAATACAATCATTGTCTTCTTTGATACACTCCACATTAAAATACATGTCAACTTAAATACTTCAGACAATAGGAAATGAATTAAATCTTTACCTGATTAATTCAGTATTTTTAAAGACTTATACATCAAGTTCAAATATAAAAAAGGTCTGTGATTTTTTTCAATCATATTCTTAGAATCTACATCTAGGGGAAAGTCGTTCCTTTCTAGTAGAATCTAAGTCTCCAATATTTACTATGACTATTATACAAAATTGGAGTCCAGAGGATAGCTGATAGACCCATTATATATGGTGACATTTTCATGTTATTATCTATACATTCACTTATACTTTCATTGACAATAATGTGTTTAAATTAAAACCTTCCAGGGTTTTAAATAGACTTAAATAATAGGGTAACAGAGCCACCTAGTGGCACGTTCTAAAAATTGGTTGCTTCTTAACTTTTTCATTCCATTAAGTTTATCTTTTCACTAACATAGATATTTATAATTCTTATGGATGATAGATCATAAAAATTTTGGGCCTGAGGGGTGCCAGGTGGCTCAGTCAGTTAAGATTTGACTCTTGACTTCGGCTCACGTCATGCTCTCAGGGTAGTGAGATCAAGTCCCACCTCAGGTTCTGCACTCAGCTCAGAGTCTGCTTGAGATTCCATCTCTCCTGGGGCCCCCGGGTGGCTCATTAGGTTAAAGCCTCTGCCTTCGGCTCAGGTCATTATCCCAGGGTCCTGGGATTGAGCCCCACATCGGGCTCTCTGCTCAGCAGGGAGCCTGCTTCCTCCTCTTTCTCTGCCTACTTGTGATCTCTGTCAAATAAGTAAATAAAATCGTTTTTTTAAAAGAGAGATTCCTTCTCTCCCTCTCCCTCTGCCCCTTCCCCTGCTCGTGTGTGTTTGCTCTCTCTCTCTCTCTCTCTCTCTCTCTCTCTTTCTCCCTCTCTAATAAATACCAAAAAATCTTTGAAAAATAAAATGGGGGTCTAAGTACTAAAGTAACTGTTTGACATCACGAAACATCTATGAAGTGTATTACAGGAGAAAATAAAAACAGAATTTTAGCCAATGATTATTAAATTTTCAAATTGCTTTAATATGTGTATATAGCTTACATTATATATTTTACAAATATAGTTTATACTCTAAGACAGTAATAAGACCTTCCATTTTAATGTACTATATTGCCATATTATTACATAAATCATCTTCTTTTGCATAAATGTATGCAAGTCCTCCCAAAAAAAATGCCTCATTAGTAAATATACCGAAGAGCAATGATCACAAGCCACCTGGGAAGGGATAAAAGAAAAAGTTGGACTTTTGAGATTTTAAATACTTAATGAAATATGTGTACAACTTCTCATTGACCTGTGCATTTCTACAGCCAAGCCAAGCAATCACTCTTGAGGTGATGAAGTCCAGTTTAAGATCAGAGAACAACTGGGCAACTCCACAACTTGTTATGTTAAACAATAAAGGGCTCAGTATGCTGCTTGCTATACTTTCCAATAAATATACACACTACAGATGTTTCATGGTGTCATTTACTCTAGCACCCAAGCTCCAAACTTCTTTGGACTCACCATTACCTTGAAATTCATTAATTCAACTAACATTTTCAGGTCCCGCACTACTCTGTTGTGTTATCATGGCTCCTTATCTAGTTTAAATTCCATAGCAAATCAATATGACCACAGCCTTCATACAGTCCCCTTCCCACTGCTCACCTTGCTTACTTTCTTGGCAAACCTCAATCTTAATTCCAACTCCTCATCAGCTTTACACCTATACCTATCCAAACAAGATTGGTGTGGAGAAAATATACAATCATACTAGTATTTTAATTTAAATGAACTTAAGTTCATCATGAGAATTCAAGTGGCTCCTGAATGTGTCCCAGGAGTCCTACATTTCCTAGTCTACTCACACTATTTCTTGACTATACCTTCTCCCCTCTTCTCAAATATCCAAAACTCCCTCCCCCAACTTCTCAGTTGATGACCTTACTTTCTGTTACTGTGGGGACATTAATATAAAAGAATATTCCAAAGGTTACACTACCACATCACTCACCTACCAGCATCAACACCCATATACTCCTGTTTTTGTAGATAAACTTGCTGGAACCACCATTTTAGGTCAAATCCTATTCAGCAATTGCATAAGAAATTCACCAATCTCTCCTACAGCACCTATTGTCCATTTCCACTGGATCTTTCCAAGAACACAAGCATGCTTTACATTCTCCCAATTTCTTACTTTATTTTTTTTTTAAGATTTTATTTACTTATCAGAGAGAGAGCGGGGGAGAGAGGGAGCACAGGCAGACAGAATGGCAGGCAGAGGCAGAGGGAGAAGCAGGCTCCCTGCCGAGCAAGGAGCCCCATGTGGGACTCGATCCCAGGACGCTGGGATCATGACCTGAGCCGAAGGCAGCTGCTTAACCAACTGAGCCACCCAGGCGTCCCTCAATTTCTTACTTTATTAAGAAATAATCCACTCGTCTTTTTCCTTTGTTTAAAATTCAAGTATAATTAACATATAATGTTGTATTGGTTCAGGTTACAATATAATGATTAAACGTTATATTAGTTTTAGGTGTACAATATAATGATTAAACAATTCTATACATTTCTCAGTACTCATCAAGATAAATGTACTCTTAATTCCCTTTATTTACTTCACCCATCCCCCCACCAACATCCCTCTGGCAACCACCAGTTTGTTTTCCCTATTTAAGAGTCTGTTTTTCGGTTTGTCTCTTTTTTCTTTGTTTGTTTGTTTTGTTTATTGAACTCCACATTTGGGTGAAATCATATGTTTTTTGTCTTGCTCTGACACACTGCACTTAGTCTTATATCCTCTAGATCCACCCACATTGATGATAATGGCAATATTTTGTTCTTTTATTACTAACACTCCATTTTATATTTACACCACCTCTTCTTTATCCATTCATCCACTGATGAACACTTGAGTTGCTTTTCATATTTTAACTATTATAAATAATGCTGCAATAAACAGGGGTGCATATCATCTGTTTGAATTAGTGTTTTTATTTCCTATGGACTAATGCCTAGTAGTGGAATTACTAGATCATATGGTACTGGGTCCATGGTCAAAGGAACAAGACTACTACAAAGTGAAGGTCAAGCAAACCTTCAATTCGTGCCAAGCATCAAGAATCAAACTGACTGGCCAGGGACGTCTCTTGCAAAGAGGCAACCACTCCCTGCCTTACAGACTAACTTTTATAGAGCAAAGGCCATGTGGTTGGGCCTGGCCACACACAGGTGGCCAGTGAGATTGTAACACCCAGAGAAAGCTGCAGTCATGCTAGGTCCCACGCGGGTGGCCAGTTGAATTACAATTCACCTCATAGTAACTAGCCTATCACCTTGGTCAGAATTGGCACCCAAAAGGTGGGGCCCACACTCCTTGGTAGCTAGGGAGACAGTTTGGCGCTCTACTGACTGGATGTCTCCACCTGACCTGATTCATCCCTGCATTTAGGCCATTATCTCCACCTGACCTGACCCACCCTTGTATTTGGGCTTTGTTACCTGGGATTGGTTTCCTGGACTTGCTTTTAAGTAAGGGGGGGGGGGGGGGGGCGGGGTCAATTTAAGTTTACTGCATAAACAACCAAATGGCTGTTCAACCAAGGTGGGGCACCTCTGGCTAAATAGGCCCTTACAATGGTAATTCCATTTTTTAATTTTTTGAGGACCTTCCATACTGTTTTCCACAATGGCTGCACCAATTTGCTTTCCCACTAACATTGCATGAGGGTTCCTTTTTCTCCACATCCTCACCAACACTTGCTATTTCTTGCAGGAAATTTTTTATTTTATTTAGCCTTTTTTTTTTAATTTTAGCCATTCTGATAGGTGTGAGGTGATATATCATTGTGACTTTAATTTTCATTTCTCTAAAGATTAGTGACATTGGGCATCTTTTCATGTGTTGGCCATCGGTATGTCTTCTTTGGACAAATTCGGGACCTCTGCCCATTTTCTATGGGATTACGTGGGGTTTTTGGCATTGAATTGTATAAATTCTTTATATATTTTAGACATTTACCCCTATTCAGATATATCATTTACAAATATCTTTTACTATTCAGTAGGTAGCCTTTTTGTTTGGTTGGAGGTTTCCTTCACTGTGCAAAAGCTTTTTATCTTGGTATAGTCCCAGTACTTCTTGCTTATGTTGCCCTTGTCTGAAGAAACATATTTAGAAAAGTGTTTCTATGGTCAAAGGAATTACTGTCTATGTTTTCTTCTAGGAATTTTATGGTTTCTGGTATCACATTAAGGTCTTTAATCCATTTTGAATTTATTTTTGTGTATGGTATAAGAAAGTAGTCCACTATTCCCAGCATCACTTACTGAAGAAACATCTTACCTTCTTTGTCTAAGATTAACTGACCATAAAAGTGTGAGTTTATTTCTGAACTCTGTTCTGTCCTTGTCTTTTCGTGCCAGAACCATACTGTTGTGATTACTATGGCTTTGTACTGTATCTTGAAATCTGGGATTATGAAACCTCCAGAAAAAAGAAAAAAAATAGTCCTCTCCTGATCCCCATCCCTCTCCAGATACTTCCCCATTTCTTTTCCCTTTTCTAGAATAACTCTGCAAATGGGTGACCCAAATCCATGCGCTCCAATTCTCTTCCCATTCTCTACGAAGCTGTTCTCAACAAGATCCCAAATGACCTCCATATTGCTAAATCCGATGGCGATTTCTCAACTTCCATCTTACTTTTATCATGAATATGAATCATCTTTTATTTGAAAAACTTTCTATTTGACTTTCAGGATACCACATGCCAATTGCTCTCCTCCTTACCTCACTTCTCAATATCCTTTGCTGGTTCCTGCTACTCTTTCCAGTAGGTAAGTGTTTAGAATGTACAAGGGCTCAGTCTTTGATCCTGTTTTTTTTTTTTTTATTAACATATAATGTAATATTTGCCCCAGGGGTACAGATCTGTGAATCATCAGGCTTACACATTTCATAGCACTCACCATAGCACATACCCTCCCCAATGTCCATAATCCAGCCACCCTATCACTACGTCCCCAACTCCCAGCAACCCTCAGTTTGTTTTGTGAGATTAAGAGTCTCTCATGGTTTGTCTCCCTCCTGGTCCCATCTTGTTTGATTTTTTCCTTCCCTGCCCCCCACAACTCCCCACTCTCCCTCTTAAATTTTTTATCTATTTTCTATCTATCCTTTAATCCTGTGTTATTAGCAAAAACTCTCATGGCTTTAAATGCCTTCTACACTTTGACAGCTCCCAGCCCATTCCTCTCCCCAGATCTCCATACTCCTATATTAAATTCCCTACTCCAAAATTCTACTCAGATATCTAAAATATATATCAAACTTAACATATACAAAATTGTGCTCCTGCATATTACTTCCCCCAAAACCCATGCCTGAAGAAGTCATCCCCATCTCAGCAAATATTCAAAAAAAAACCTTTGAACTATTTTTCTCATATTCTATATCCATTTCTCTTATGACCTAAACCAATCATCAAATTCTGTCAACCCTATCATAAAATATATCAAAAACTGAATCATTTATTTCCTCTCCTGGGATCATTCTCTCTCATCACCATTCTCTCACCTGTGTCACTGCACTAGCCTAACTGGTTTCCCTGCTCAAACCCTATCCCTAGACACTATGCGTCTTCTCAATAGAGCTTTGAGGGGAAAAAAATCATAAATCCTAAGTCAGATCATGCCCCTCCTCTACTCAAAACTCTCCAAAAGCTACCAAGTTCACTCCAAAACAAACAAGAAACTACAACCACCACCAAAACAAAACAAAAACCTAAAAATCATTTAATGATTCATAAGTCTCTAGGAAAGCTATTACCTTTCTAACTTCACTTGCTAGTTGGTTACCCCACTCCAGCCAAACTGGTCTCATTTTTATTCCTTGAACATGCCACGTATATGAGTTATCAATTGCTGAATAACAAACTATTCATACATGTACTTATTTAAAACAGTATTATCTGGTTTAGTTGGATTCCCTGCTTCAGTGTCTCTTACAGACTGCACTGCAATCAACATCTGAGGCTGTAGTCATTCCAAGGCTCAAATGGTTAAAGATCCACTTCCAATCTCACTTACATGGTTGTTAACAAGATTGACTTCCTCAGGGGCTATTGGTCTGACAGCCTCAGTTCCTTACAGGGTGTTGGCCAGAGACCACTCTCTGTTCTTTGCCACATAGGCCTCTCCAATGTAGCAGCTTGCTTCATCAGAGCAAGCAATCCAAAAAGACAAGAAAAGGAATGGTAGCAAAAAAAAAAAAAAAGTAAGTCTTTTATATCATAACCTCAGAAGGTACATCTCATCACTTTGCCACTCAAGGGAAGGGAATTACATAAAGGAGGGGGTAACATGATGTGGCAGTCACTGGGGGTCTTGTAAAAGGCTGTCAATCACATCAGGTATGGTGCCACTCAGGAAGCAGTGGACACCTAGGATATTCTTCTTCCAGGAACATCTGTGGTTCAGTTGGTTGAGTGTCCAAATCTTGGTTTTGGCTAAAGTGGTGATCTTCAGGTGGTGGGATCAAGCCCCACATCAGGCTCCACACTCACATGGAGTCTGCTTGATATTCTCTCTCCCACTGCCCCTTCCCCCACTCATGCTCTCTCTCCAAAATAAATCAATCTTTTAAAAAAATATTCTTCTCCCAGATATCAACATGTTTTATTCCTTCACTTTCTTCCAGTCATTTTGACCTAATATCACCTTCTCAAGGAGATCTGTTCTTTTTTTTTTATTATAATTCCCATCCTCACTGCAAACATTTCTCATCCCCTTCTTTATTTTTCTCCATAGCACTAACTGACTCTAAATTTTCATATAATTTACTTATTGTGGTTGATTTCGATTTTGTTAATTTAGCTAAGCTAGTACTGTAGTTCCATTTCCTTGCCTAAATAGTTCCAGGTTATCATAGGCCACAAGAGACATTTTGCCTAGTAGCTGGGAGTGAAACAGCTGTCATATACCTTCACACTTGGAAGGTCAGTTTAGGGCATGAGGCAATGTTATGGATTATGTAAGTTGTCACTTAGTCTGCTAGTTCATTTTGTCCATGTGGGGCTGCAGCCAGATCTGTACCTTCTTCAACTTTTGACAGATCCCATTTCAACTTCTGCAACTCATGGGTCTGTGACAATGGACCATCTCCTCCTACAGATCACCTCTCTTATCAAAGTTGAACCTTGCAAGCATGGAGAAATCAATGCAGATTCCACTCCACAGTTTCATGGATTTTAGTTCATTGTTGCAGTTGCCAGTTTTCCTGATTCTTCCACTTGACAGCTATGTTTGACCTTACACTTGATATATCAATATCGATATCCTAGTAGTTCCACTCCTCTGATATAACTCTAATACTCTTATTATGTCTGTTTTGTACTGCTAAAATATAAACTCCATGAGTAAGAAATTTTGTCTGTTTACTGTTCCTGCCCCAACACCAAGAACAGGGGTCAGCATACAGTAGAAAACCACATGGTAGGAACATTAAATATTTAGTGATGAACAACTTTTAAAAACAAAGGCACAAAAAATAAATATTAAAGATGGCAAGAAAGGGAACAAGCCAATATTCACTGATGCTCTGGAAGAAAGATTCTTTTTTTCTTTTTTTTTTTTTAAAGATGTTATTTATTTGACAGAGATCACAAGTAGGCAGAGAGGCAGGCAGAGAGAGAGGGGAAAGGAAGCAGGCTCCCTGCTGAGCAGAGAGCCCGATGCAGGGCTCGATCCCAGAACCCTGAGATCATGACCTAAGCTGAATGCAGAGGCTTTAGCCGAACCACTGAACCACTCAGATGCCCCTGGAAGAAAGATTCTTGTAAAAAATAATTAAGAACTGAGATTTGGGGATGCCTGGCTGGCTGGGTCAATCAAGTAACTGCATTTGGCTCAGGTCATAATCCCAGGGTCCTGGGGTTGAGCCCCACATTGGGCTCTCTGCTCAGCAGGGAACCTGCTTCCCCTTCCGCTGGCCACTTTCCCAGCTTGTGCTCTCAATCTCTCTCTGAAAAATAAATAAATAAAATCTTTACCAAAAACATTAAAAAAAAAAAAAAAGAACTGAGATGTGTCCTAATGGATGAATAGGAAAAATGAGAAATATAGGTTAAAAACAGCATGAACAAAACTAAGAATGGGCATGCTAAGTGTAACATACATGGCAATATGTCCAGAGATTAGACATTTAACCTGATAAGAAGTAGGAACCTATTACAATTTCTGTAGCAAGTGACTAACCTGAAGAAAATGGTATTTCAGGAAATTTAATCTTTCAAAAATATACTGGGTTGACTGGAAAGGAGGAATTTAAAAAGTAGGAAGATAGTTCAGACATGCTATCTTTGGTTTGTCCTAGATTAAGACAATAGAGGATAGGAAAGAAAAAGGTAAATCTAAAAATAATTGTCCAAAAAGTGGTAAGATGGCAACTGCATTAATCAATAGTGGTGTTCAATGATTGTTCTGATTCTTATCCTTCTAAGCACAGAGTGGGATTCCATTTCCCCATCCTTTCAAAGTTAGGTGTAACTGTGCAACTTGCTTTGTCCACGCAGTATGATGCAATGTGAAGACTCTCACTTCAGAATGGAAGCCTTTAAAAACATGTATGTGATTCTCTATCTTCCCATCTCCCTTCCTGTTGCCTAGAAACATTACAAATGGTGAAGGCCTCATTAGCCTGAGTCTCTAAAATGGAGAACACCACAAGTAACACCCGCTGTCTTAAACAGCAAAGATTTTAGATTGTTTGTAACTGTAACATAACCTCATCCATTCTTACATTTTGACATGTCAACAAATTTTTATATTCCCCCCTTTATGAGATGGAGTTTAATTTCTCTCCCTTTTTGTGTGAGCTGGAATTAATAACTTACTTCAAACAAGTGATACCATGTTAACTTCTCAGACTAGGTCATAAAATCATTGGTACTTCCTCTCTTGGATCACTCACTTTGAAAGAAGCCAGCGGTCATACAATGATGACACTCCAGCAGCCTAAAGGAAATCCACAAGCTGAGGATGAGACCTCCTGCCAACAATTAACATTAACTTGCCAAGCTTATAAGCAAGCCACCTTGGGAGAGGATCTTACAGCCTCAGTCAATATCTTGACTGCAACCTCATGAGATACATACACTGAGACAGACTGCTCTTGGATTCCTGATCCACAAAAATTGTGAGATAATAAATCCTATTGTTTTAATCCATGATGCTTAGGCTAATTTGAAACACAGTAATAACTAACTAATACATTGACTAATACAGAAATACACTAAAACTTGAAAATGAAGGATGGGGGGCGCCTGGATGGCTCAGTGGGTTAAGCCTCTGCCTTTGGCTCAGGTCATGACCTCAGGGTCCTGGGATCGAGCCCCACATCGGGCTCTCCACTCAGCGGGGAGCCTGCTTCCTCCTCTCTCTTTGCCTGCCTGCCTCTCTGCCTACTTGTGCTCCCTGTCTGTCAAATAAATAAATTTTAAAAATCTAAAAAAAGAAAAAAAAAAAAAAAAGAAAATGAAGGATGGAGAGAAATCAAAGCTGACTCCTAGGCTTTGAGTTTGGAATAATTTGGCGATATCACGGATTATAAGTTACTCAATTCCATTGAAGTTTTTAGGCAAGGCTCATGTCTACATAATAAACATTTGAGAGTCCTATAGATGTTTAACAACTGAACAAAGTGTTCAGAACCAAAAACCGTATTCCAGTAGAAATAGAGAACTCTCATTTCCTCTCTTCTAGACATTGTAGTTCTATTACAATTTTCTTAGCATTATCAAATTGCTAGTACAAACCAACTGCAGGGTTAGGTTCCCTGAGTATCTTAAAATGAAAATACATCCACAGGCCATTTCCTGGTATTTTCTCCCACTCATTTCAACATTCATGAGAGATGTGCAGTTGTGTTAATTTTGCTTCTCTGAGGACTACTACAGTTAAAACCACAAAAGGAAAAAGGAAATAGAGTAGGGAGAAGTAGCATAATTGAATGAGTATTCTATAATGAGCTGTTTCATTTAGTGTATCAAATGAGGACCAAAGCATTGTCCCACCATCATTTAGAGTTCTAACATTGCATTCTACCTTTAAAATCTTTAAACCAACCTTCATTTACAATAAAGTTTTAAATTCTATATATTATTACATGTCTACTGAGTATTCTAAGTCTTAAAGATTTGGCTGAATCAGTGGCTAAATTCATTAGGCTTCATCTCAAATGCCCACAAATATGGATTATCACTATCTCAGCCACAAATTTTACACTAACAGTATATAGAAACCATCACTAAAGCACAACTTGTCTTAAACCAAAAATAAAAGATTAGAAAGTTATGATTGTTTTATTAAGCTCTATTTTAAAACAGTTATAGGTTTACAGAAAAGTTGAGAAAATGGTACACAGGAGTATCCCTCATCCAATTTCCACTACTCTTAAGATCTTACAATACTATATACATCCGTCACAACTAAGAAGTCATCATTGGCACATTACTATTAACCAAATTTCACACTTTATTCAGACTTCACTAGTTTTCCAACAATGTCCTTTTTCTGCTTGCGGTTTCCAGCCAGGATACCACATTACATTTAGGCATTATTGGTCATCTCCTCTGGTGTGACAGTTTCAAAGACTTCTTGTTTTTTAAAACCATGACGATTTTGAGTACTGGTTAGGTAACTTGTAGACTGTCCATCAAACTGATTTTGTCTGATATTTTTTCTCATGGTTTGACTAGGGTTAGAGCTTTGTGGAAGAATAACACAAAAGCGGTAAAAAATGTTTTCATCACATCTTACCAAGGAATACACTATCATTATGACTTCTCACACTCTGTTACTATTGATCACCTGTTCTAGGTAGTGTTTGCTATATTTCTCCACCATACAGCTATACTTTCCCCCTCTTGTCTTACCCTACTTTTTGAAAGCAAGTCTCTAAGGGCAGCCCATACTCAATTTGGTGTTGGAGGAGAGAAAGGGGATCAAACTCCACCTCCTGGTAAAAAATAGCTTTTCAAAATAAATATAAAACTTTCTCAATTCCTTAAAACATATACTGATTGCCTCAAAGCATTCCATAATGCAATTCCATGCTTATTTAATATGAGTCACTCTGACAGGCACTTTATTTTTTTTTTAAAGATTTTATTTATTTATATTTTGAAAGACAAAGATCACAAGTAGGAAGAGAGGCAGGCAGAGAGAGAGGAGGAAGCAGGCTCCCTGCTGAGCAGAAAGCCCGATGTGGGGCTGGATCCCAGGACCCTGAGATCATGACCTGAGCCGAAAGCAGAGGCTTTAACCCACTGAGCCACCCAGGTGCCTCTGACAGGCACTTTAAGTAAGAGTCAGACACAGTCCTTCACAGGGAGTTTATAAAATAATAAAGATACAACAAGAAAAATCCAAGTACTATAGTGTGTCAAAAAAGGAAATCAAATTCAGTTAGAGTAATGAAAAGTTTCAAACAACAAGGGATATTCAAGCAAAGCACTCAAAACTGAATAGTATTTTTACACCTGAAAATATATTAAAATTGAGCACCCATTTATGATTAAGAACCTAGATGTCCATCAACAGATGAATGGATCAAGAAGATGTGGTATATATATACTATGCAGCCATCAAAAGAAATGAAATCTTGCCATTTGCGACAACATGGATGGAACTAGAGCGTATCATGCTTAGCGAAATAAGTCAAGCAGAGAAAGACAACTATCATATGATCTCCCTGATATGAGGAAGTGGTGATGCAACATGGGGGCTTAAGTGGGTACGAGAAGAATCAATGAAACAAGATGGGATTGGGAGGGAGACAAACCATAAGTGACTCTTAATCTCACAAAACAAACTGAGGGTTGCTGGGGGGAGGGGGTTTGGGAGAAGGGGGTGGGATTATGGACATTGGGGAGGGTATGTGCTTTGGTGAGTGCTGTGAAGTGTGTAAACCTGGTGATTCACAGACCTGTACCCCTGGGGATAAAAATATATGTTTATAAAAAATAAAAAATTAATAAAAAAAAAAAACTGAACAAGGTGGGAAGTATGTATAGAGGGAACATATGCCAACATAGTAAAGGCCATATATAATAAGCCCACAGCTAATATCATATTCAATGATGAAAAGGTAAAAGCTCTTCCTCTAAGATCAGGAACAAAAAAGGATGCTCACTCTCACCACTTCTACTCAACACAGTATTGAAAGTCCTTGCCAAAAGCAAGTAGGTAAGAAAAATAAAAAAGGCATCCAAGTCAGAAAGGAAAAAGGAAAAGTGTCATTTCTTGCAGATGACCTGATATTACATATAGAAAACCCAAAGACTCCACCCAAAAAAGAACTGTTAGAAGAAATGAATTCAGTAAAGTAGCAGGATACAAGATCACTATGTAAAAATCAAGTATACTTCTATATATAAATAATGAACTATCACAAAGAGAAAATAAGAAAACAATTCCATTTACAGCTGCATCAAAAAAACAAAATACTTAGAAATAAATTTAATGAAGAAGGTGGAAAACCTTGGTTTACTGAAAACTATAAAACACTGATGAATGAACTGAAAATGATATAAGTAAATATAAAGATATTCTGCATTCATTGACTAGAAAAATATTGTTTAAATGTCCATACTATGCAAAGCAATCTACAGATTGCTGTCGGTCTATAGATTTGACAGATCTCTGTGAAAATTCCAAAGGCATTTTTCACAGGATTAAAACAAACAATGCTAAAATTTGCATGGAACTACAAAAGACCCCAAATAGCCAAAGCAATCTTGAGAAAGAACAACAAACCTGGAGACCTCTTGCACCATGGTTGCTAACTATATTACAAAGCTATAGTAATTAAAACAGTAAGAAATCGGCATAAAAACAGACACACGGGGGCATCTGGGTGGCTCAGTTGGTTAAGCACCCAACTCTTGATTTTGGCACAGGTATTTCATGATCTCAGGGTTGTGAGATCTAGCCTGGCATTGGGCTCCATGCTCAGCAGGGAGTCTGCTTGAGATTCTCCCTCTCCCTCTGTTCCTCCCCTCTCTAACATAAATTTAAAAATCTTTTAAAAAAATAAACAAAACAGATACATTGATCAATGGAACAGAATAGAAAGCCCAGAAATAAACCCATGCATATATGGTCAGTTAACTTACAACAAAGGAGCCAAGAATATACAATGGGAAAGGACAGTCTCTTCAATAAGTAGTGCTACAAAAACTTGACAGTCATATGCAAAAGAATGAAACTGAACTACTGTCTTACACCACACACAAATGAACTCAAAATGGATTAAAAACTTGAATGTAAGCCTGAAACCATAAAATTCCTAGGGAGAAACATAGGTGGTAGGCTCCTTGACAATGATCTTGGTGATGATTCTTTGGATCCGACTCTAAAAATAAGCAAGTGGGACTACATCAAACTAAAAAGCTTCTTCATAGCAAAGGAAATTTTCAACAAAATGAAAAGCCAACCTACTAAATGGGAGAAATTATTGTAAATCATATATCTAATAAGGGCTTAATATCCAAAATACATAAACAACTCATATAACTCAATAGCAAAACATTAAACAACCCAACTTAAAAAATGGGCAGGGGATGTGAACAGACTTTTTTTTTTAGATTTTTCAATTATTTACTTGAGAAATAGAGTGTGTACAAGCGAGAGCACAAGCACGGGGAGCAGCAGAGGGAGAGGGAGAAGCAGACTCTCTCCTGAGGAGAGACTCTGAAACCATGACCTGAGCCAAAGACAGATGCTTAACCAACTGAGTCACCCAGGCATCCCTAGACATTTTTCCAACGAAGACATAAAGACTGCCAACAGACACATGAAAAGATCCTCAACATCACTAATAATCAGGGAAATGCAAATCAAAATCACAATGAGGTATCATCTCACCCCAGTCAGAATGGCTAGTATCAAAAAAAACAAAAAAACAAAAAACAAAACAAGAAATAACAAGTGTTAGCAAGGATGTGGAGAAAAGAAAACCCTTGTGCACTGTTGATAAGAATGTAAATTCATCCAGCCACTTGGAAAACAGTATGGAGGTTCCTCAAAAAATTAAAAATAGAATTACATATGCTCCATCAATTCCACTGCTGGGTATTTATCTGAAGGGGGAAAAAACCTCAAAAAGATATATGCATCCCCACGTTGAATTCCTAACCGCCAATACCTCAGAATATGACAGTATTTGGAGACAAAATCTTTAAAATGTCAATTAAGGGTAAATGAAGTCATTAGCATAGGCCCTAATCCAAAATGACTGTGTCCTTTTAATGAGATTGGGATTCAGAAGCTACAGAGTGCAAAGGATCTGAAGATACCAAGAGAAGAGACCATCTACAGGCCACAAAAAATCTAAAAGCAAATCTGTGGACACCTTGATCTTGGAGTTTTAGTCTCCGAAACTGTGAAAAAATAAATTTCTGTTGTTTAACCCACCCAATCTGTGGCATTTTGTTAGGACTGCCTTTGCAAATACAGATGGTTAAGAGATTCTAAATGAAATCTACTTTGGCAAAACTATGCACTGTGATTTAGTATTTAAACTTTGTTATTGAATCGTACCTTCCCTTCATTAGTGAGATGCAATAAGATAGAGAAGAAAAAGGGTGATGGGGCGCCTGGGTGGCTCAGTGGGTTAAAGCCTCTGCCTTCTGATCCCAGGGTCCTGGCATCAAGCCCTGCATCCAGCTCCCTGTTGAGCAGGGAGCCTGCCCCCCGCCCCCTCTGCCTATGTGATCTCTGTCAAATAAATAAATAAAATATCAGAAAAAAAGAAAGAAAGAAAGAGAGAAAAGGGTGAGAGAAGAGCCTCAGAAACAACTTTAGTTCTTTCATGTTAGAATTTATTTCCTATAGGGGCGCCTGGGTGGCTGGCTCAGTGGGTTACTCTGCCTTTGGCTCGGGTCATGGTCCCAGGGTCTTGGGATCCAGCCCCGCATCAGGCTCTCTGCTCAGCGGGGAGCCTGCTTCTTCCTCACTCTCTCTGCCTGCTTCTCTGCCTGCTTGTGATCTCTGTCAAATAAAACCTTTTTAAAAAACAATTATTTCCTATAAACTTATCATTCCAACTCTAACCATAATAGCAATTTTTGCTCCAATTAAATTATTTCCCCCCAGAACAGTATGTAGGGGTTTCATGAAGATTCTGTAGAGGTCTACTATGGTACTTTATTCACCAGGCCTCTTGATACAATCTTTCCTGGCAGCAACAAACCTTCCCAGAGGGTCCACTACTACCCCAAAACGTCGCCTGGAACCTCCCTTTCGCTTCATAGAAGAGGACAAGGGAAAACAGGAAATACATTTAACTGCAGTTAGTAAGCACACGTCTTGGACTTAAGAGTATTCCCAAATATTTTTAATTCAACTTTACAATAGGTGACTCTATTTTTCTTTAATTGCACCCTCAAAGAATGTACAGCAGGGAGGTAAGACTCAGGCGCCCGCTTTCCAGAGTCAACCGCGCCCAGCTGCTGCCAGATAGGAACACCCCACTATGGGTCCGTCTGCAAGGCGGGAAATCAGAAAGACACGTAAATCTCCCGTAAACTCTCCTGCCCCCCGTCCTTTGCTTTTTCTAAGCTTGTGTTTACAGACTCTTTTGGCGCGGCTTTCCGTAAAGAGTGTGAATACTCCTAAGAGATTAGAGCAGAAAAAAAGAAATAGAAAAAAAAAAAAAAAAATGAGAGAAAGAGACGGCAGATCACTGACACCTGCGCTTCAGGAACAGCAATTCCAGCGGAAGACCAAAGTCCGGGATAGTTCATGAACAGACTAAAAAATCAGCTAGTTCCGTATATATTCACCCACCTAAAAATTTAGAAGCTGAAAATTATATAACTTTGTGTTTTGGTAACTACGGCAACTTCAAACGTAACTACCCTAAAGTAAACAGTAAACAAACTTTTCACCTTCCCAGACAGCCGGATATTAGAGAATCAGGATTCCCTAGTCTCGCGAGAACTTCTGACTCCTGTGTGCGCGTGCGTCAGAATCAAAGCGCTGGTGAGCCGCCCAGTCCCCACGACGGGCGGGGGAGGTGGAGCAAACTCTGAGAGGAGGGAGGGGCCATCAGGAAGGGGTGGAACCTTGGAGGGGCCGTGAAGGAAGGAACGGAGGGAAAAACGCGTGCGCCCCGCCCCTCGCGGCGCTTCCCCGGAATAGCGTCACTAGCTCTATAAGAGAGCGTGCGCCGAGAGAGCGGGCCTTTTACATCCGGGAGGCGTCGGGGTTGGGTTACGTTAAGCTAGGCTGTCGTGTTTTGTGGACCACGGTGGTAATTGGGGCAGAACTTTTTGGCTTAGTTAAAATGCAGGAGATTCAAGAGTCGTGTAATGGTAGGTTCACTTCAGCTGTGAAAACCTCTGGGTTTGAAAACCTGAGGAGACTTAGGTGTTCATGAGGTCACGAGGCGGCCACGTGCAGCCCTGGCTGCCGAGTCCAAGAGGCCGAACGCGCTCGGGTCTTGGGCCCTCGGGCCTTGGGCCCTCGGGCAGAGGCTCGAAGCACAGGGCGACTTCGGCAAAGGTCGTGAAGTCCGCTGTCGGTGTCCAGTGGCCATCTTGAAACTGCTTCGCCGGTACTCCCCCGTTCAGATGTAGGTGAGTAGTGTCTCGCTGTGCATGCGCATCCGTTATGGGATTGTGAATCTCCATGTATCTTTGGGACCTGTCGGCTGTGGCAGTCTCCCTTCCTAGCCATGGAAGAGCATATTCTTGTTTATTGGCAAAGCTGTCACCATTTAATTGGTATCAGATTCTGACTTGCACAAGTAACATTCTTCACTTGAGAAAACTTGGAGGGTGCTGGGTTATCGGGCACACATCTAACTCTTGGTTCCAATGTTTCCAGGAAGCAGAAGTAATTGTTCCGATGGACGATAGAAAACATGACCTGGTAGGTTCCTTTTTATTAATATTTCGTAGTCAGTCTGAAACCCTTAGTGCTAGGAATTGGAAGGACAGAATCGGCCCGTTTTTGCTGTTACGTTGTAATTGGAAAGGAGTTAATAGCCAGCTAAATAGAAAGTAACAGTTGCTAAGTCTTCAGCACCGTGATGTGAGTACAGATCAGTGTTTCAACGTTGGTTATCTTCTCTTGCAGGTAATCAAGAAATGCCATGTGCTGTGGGTGAAGTCCTGTTTGTTTAGAAGCCTGTGGCGCACTGCCAAAAGGTGATTTTAAATCTCAACAGCTTGGGTATTGAGTGGCGAGTAATATTCTGAAAACTATCAGGGTGGGGTGTTCGATATAGGTCTGAATTTTTTGCCTATAGCCTTTACGTAAGGAATAGGTGAGCACTTTCTTGCTTGCTATAATTAAGTAAAATGCTTGATTTGTCTGGAGAATCCGTGTTCTCTGACTAAATGATAAGGAGGTGGAAAGGTATTTGTCACTGCAAATAATAAAGACTACCTCTTAGGGTAAGAACTGGTGTTGCAATAGTATGGAGGAGTATCGTTGTGAGGTACTACAGTATTTGGAGGGAAACCACATTAAAGGCAGATACCCCTAAGGGACAGCACAGTCATTTTGTACCACACAAAAGATGAAGACTACGGTATAAGGTGAACAGTATGCACTTTATTCACACAAATGTGCACAGAACACATGTGTCTTTTAAAAGTCACACTTAATGCTTAACAAGAAAAAATTAGCTATAATAAAGATATACGTTATGAACCAAGTATTCAAGTTTGAGCAAACTGTAGGCTGCCTGTTCACTCTCTGTCTTTAAAGTGTCCGACCTCTGGTTTTAATAAAATTTCAATATAAATGTTCCTTGCATCTGCACTATAGTTTAACTAGAAAGGTGGCCTGTGCGACATTTCAGTAGAGATAAATTTTCTCTCCTGTATTGCACATTTTCTCAAGCCCTTGTGCAGGTGTGCATTGTGTAGCTCTATCGTTTCTGTAAATGTAAATGCTTTTAAAAATTTCCTTTATCAAAAATCTTGAGCTTTCAGAAAAGTTTAATGTTCTGCCTGATACAGCATTGCAGTTCTGTACACTATTAAGCACCTTTATGTTAGCACCAGTTTTTTACAAAAAGGACACAAGTGGATGCAGTGGAGAAAGTATTGAAGCCCCCTTCATGTGGATTTAGCCTTTGAAGAGGATTACTTAACTGATCTTGATCCTAAAGTTCACACTGACTTTTCTACCTGTCTTTATGCATCTATTTCTTGGATATACAAAAACTGTTTAAACCTAAGGGCTCTTGATGTTAGCAATCATAATCTGGTGGTGATTGCTTAGGGAGCCTGAGGGGCATGCCTTCTGTGTTTGAGCAGCGATTTTGCATTGCTATCAGGAATGTCCTGAAAGGGTACATGGTAAGCAGCTGTCCCTTACTGGTCTGGGAAATAGCCAAAGGGGAAAATGGCCTGCAGACCGCAGTGGAAGGAGGAAAGAACATTGTTAGTACTGGGTCAGTACTGGATCCCACAGGCTTAGCTTAGCCTCTGGGTATGTTTCTTACCAGCCTTTTATAAATTATCAGTGAGGTGCATAGCCACTTAATGCAGGGCCTGGCACGTAGGTGGTATATGAATTAAATTAGTGGACACAAGTTAGAGTTTTCTTCCCACTACATGAGCAGAGAAAGCTTTTTTAGTAGTTATTTTTACTAGCTGGGACAGGACAGTAGAAATGTACATGTTTTGGTCATTACAAGAAAGTTGGCAACAGATGGCACTCTCAGTCATGGTACAGCAAATTGGCGTGATGCCAAGGAAAAATAAAGCTGTAAATTTTAGGGTAGCTGAAAGTAACTGCTAGGGGATGTTAACAGGTAAGATGGATAAATTAAGTTCTACATCCTAACAATTTGAAGACATTCTTTACTCTCAGGTATTCCAAATTTTGCTAGGTAACTAGAATATGTTGCATGGTACAAAGGCTTTATTCAGGAATGTATTGTGACTGATCCTATTCCAGTTTAGGTTTATAATGGATTCCTTCACCTTTTTGGCCCTTGATTTCCTCATTTATCAAAGGCTACAGAAATTTCATTGTGGAAATTTCTCAGTCTTGAAGAAAATCTGAGCTTAATTACACAATACTATTTTTAATAAACCATATTGATTCAGTTATAAACTTGTAAGCTAAATGAAGACTGCCTTATTGCACAACTGACAGTAATCTCTGGAGAGTGATGAGAATAAAGATTCAACAATGCTAATCAAGAATAATTAGTACTACACTGAGGTATCTAACAAAGAATGTTCACATCACAAATTTCTCAAGCAGCAGTGGTGTACATTATTTAGTCACAACACAAAAGCAGGAACATGGCTCTCATCCCCATAAGTTGGCATCTCTGGCTGAGTGTTAATGTAGAGGTTGAAAATTTTCCAACATATTCCCTTCAGATTTCTGTGAAGGATTATAATTTGGTGACACTTTTTATCCAAGGTACAAAGGCTGAGACTTTGGTATAGACACCAGGTGAATCCTTGGCTCCACAGCCGTACCCCCAGGAGGTCACCCCATACACAACCCAACTCTCTCCTGACCGAACACACATGAGTGGTCCTCCACTGTCTCCCTGGCAGCTGTCAACACGTTTGTGTTCCTGCAGATTTCCAGCACAGAGCATTCTTCCTGTAAACCGACCCTTATAACGTTCTTCACAAAACCTCTTGGGAAGCAGGGGGATGGCTGCTTGTTGTAGAGTTCTTGAATAAGCTTTTCCTAGTCAGACCAAATAATCTGAATTAGATGACAGCTAAAGACCTTACAGAAAATATTTAACAGTTAAGTGAACATTTAATATTCTTAAAAATAAAGACCTTACTGTGATCTAGTGTAGTTTAAATGAGTAATAACTAAATGGTTTAGGACATAAAGTGGCAAGAACTACTCTAAATGTAAGCATGGCATTTTATAAGTACTGAGAAGCAAAACATTACTATATACCAAACAGGCCTAAGTTTGACCATTTGAGGTTAGTGTATTCTATTGGCAAGCTACTCATTGTACAGTGACTAAAATGTAGAACTGATATTCTCCACGAGTCTTTTCTTGGATGTAAATTGCATTGTTTTTCTTGCACCCTATTTACTCCATTGGAATAACTCATAATAAAACATTTGTGTGAAACTGACTCGACTTTGTCATTTCTGTTAAATTATGTGTCTATAGGAAAGTAAATGAACCTTCCCTCATGAATTGTAATGGATATAATTAAAAGCCTTCCCAGAGACAAAATTTGCCTCATAGATGCCTGTAGTGTACAGAGAAGGCATGTACTCTAGATTTGATAATTGTATCATCCAAAAAGTGTTTTCTCACTTTTCTGCAGCTATGAAATAATGCAATTACAAAGCCCATATTTTGTTCAGTGTGTGATGAACACAAGTTTGACTAAATAAAACACTGAAATTATCACACAGGGAACAACTACTTTCATGGTCTTTCAAGAGTACAGTGATCAGTGTTCATTTTTAATGGAAAGCAGTCAATCAACCTATCACTTCTTCCTCAATAGCCATTTGTGAATCAAGCACCCAATCCAGGTAAGCCCCACCTCCGTTTCAGGGGCCATCCTGAACAAGCACTAGCTGATTTAATTCTGTAGCAAAGGCAGTCCAGAAAATTGTTTGCCTGACTGAAAAATGAACATCTTGCTCTAGCTTTGGGGTTGGGAGGGTGGGATCTCCACTTGAAAGCAGCTGTTCTTTTGTCTGTTCTATATTTAGAGATTTTCTATAAAATTGAGCTTGATAATAGCCTTCATTACAGAAAAAGCAAGGCCATCATATACCAAAGCCCTCTGCTGGTGTAGCTATATCATTGTCCTGGAAAAGTTAAAATAGAGTCAGCCAGGCACAGGTGTTGGAGTAGGGTCTTAAAAATTGGTTTCCTCGGTCTCCCTGCTAGTCTGAAACCGAGAGTACAGGATTCTCTATCCTATAAGGCAATTGAATTCTGTCAATTTGTTCTAATAATAATGGTAACAGTACCCTCAGGATATGAGTCCAAATGTTTGGCAGAATTTCTAAACAACTAAGCCTGAACCCAGGTTTTCATAACCATTGTACACCCAAAAAGTACTGATAATCCCAGACACAAGAACAAGCCCAGGTCTCATTCGTTCTTTGTATTACCTACATTACCTGTGTCTCCCCATCCTGTTATGTAACAGTTGGAGGCGGTTTTCTGTGGCCTCTCTCTCCGGAGTGGCAAACAGGCCGGCAAAACATGGCTGCTAAATCTAACACATTGCTCTTCTGGTCCTTCTAATCTAACCAGAGCGATGTCATAGTCACTGCTGTCAGGTCGATAGCCCCGATGAATCACAATCTGCTGAACTCCGATTTCTTCTTCAAATTCTTCTGGCACCAAAGTATGATAATCCCCAACCCTAACAGCATAGTTCCTTGTGCTGTTACCATACCTGAGGGGCAGAGAGTAGTAAGCGGTTGGAAACAACTCTCAGGGACAGTGGATTAAGCTACTTTCTTCCTAATCGTTATCCCCTTCTGTAGTTTACCCTTTCCAATTCTCTGAGCCCACCACTCTCGGCTGTGTACTTCAAACCCATTTCATCGCTTCATTTCACAGCTTAATCCAGGTTCCCGTGTAATCGTTTCCTGAGAAGAAGCAAATGTGGAGCACAAGTAGCAAATAACAGCTAATTGTTAACTTATTTTCCCATCATGAAAAAAGATGAAAACAGGAACAAACAGTATAGAGTAAAATTACTGTCTTGTATTTGCTGTCTTTGTTTTTCTATCATTTCTGAGATGTTAGTTCATCAGAAAGCTCCTGGAGAGCAGAAATCATCGCTGTTCTAGCTTTGTATTCCTCAAAGCACTTAGCACAACCCACTTGACTCCTGTTTCCTGTGAACTGAATACAAACCAAAACTATATTTTCAGGGTGACATATATTCAGTATATTCTCTCAAATCTGTCCAGATGTTATCCAGATCTGATTGAAAACTGCAGTCTACCCTTTGTCCTCCAGCACTCCCAATATCCTTATTCTCTCTTTAACACCACTTTCTAACAGGCCATCTGAGTTACTATTACATTTGTAGCTCTGTCTCCCTCTGCTTAAACAAGAGCTATCCACGGGCAGGAATCTTTATGTTCACTGATGAATCTTAAACACAACAGTGATCCCTGTTAAGTAGAAATGCAGCATATATTTTGATTCAGTAAATGAATGTATATTTTTAATGTGTCTTTTTCCCTTAAACTATTCAATTTAAGTAGAAACAATATTTACTAAATTGAGAGTTCTCAGCTTGTTTTTTCAACCACATACCTTGATTGTGGTGCATCAACCTAAAGCAGTTTCCCAACCTCAGCACTACTGACATAGAAAACCAGATAAATCTCTGTTGTGAGAGAAAGGCTATTCTGTGCATTGTAGAATGTTTGGAAGCATCTTTGGCCTCTCTTCACAAGGTGGCCAGTAAAGCACATGCACACACCCCTCAATTTTGACAACCAAAAATGTCTCCAAACATTTCCCTATGTCCTCTCTGGTGCAAACTGGCCACAGTTGAGAACTACTGACATAGACTACATGATCCACCCCACTTCCTGATTACTTCCTCTTAATCACTTAAGATTCTATAGCACCTTGCTTACTTACCACCTACCACTACTTAAAACATTCTTGATGGCTTAATTTCCAAAATGCCCTTTTAGTTCCCTAACTTTCTCACCTACTCCCATCATGATACCCAGAACTGGTATTCACCAAATACTACACATTTTTAAAGTCTTGATTTCAAGCATTTCCTACTTTCCACCTCCCATTTTTACAGTTTTAATAGCTCTATACTCTTTCAACCCCATTAGACTTCAATCCTTTAATCCCACTAGTTTCATTTACTGCAATCTCACACCACTTATGATTTCCCTTTTTTACCAGGCTTGGATTACACAATCACTCTTTTGCAAAAACTCAGTCCTTCATTCCTTTCATATGTGGTTTCATCAACTCAGCTCCTACTTTGGGCTAGCATCTGATTTTGAGTTGGGAAAACGTGGTACAGCTCTCACCTTAATTCTTTTAATGAAAACTTGGAAGTCTTACACTAGATAGGAGACCTGTACTTGAATGTGAATTTAGAGAAGTCAGGATTTTCTAGTGACTGCCTATTTAAGTACAACCTCACATTTCCTCCTATAAAATTACTGGAAGGGCGCCTGGGTGGCTCAGTGGGTTAAGCCGCTGCCTTCGGCTCAGGTCATGATCTCAGGGTCCTGGGATCGAGTCCCACATCGGGCTCTCTGCTCGGCAGGGAGCCTGCTTACTTCTCTCTCTCTCTCTGCCTGCCTCGCAGTGTACTTGTGATTTCTCTCTGTCAAATAAATAAATAAAATCTTAAAAAAAAAAAAATTACTGGAAACTCTAAATTGCTCAAACACTAAATACCCCTATATAGGTCTTGCGGTATATAAAGTAGTTTACTTAACTATGTCAGCACAAAATACTGAACAGTGCAATGAAGATGATTTCTCTTTTTCTGCCACCTATTGCTGATCTGTAATACTAACAATTTCCTGTGATTCCTTGATCCTCCACTTCCAACCTTAAGTCATCACAGATCTTTAAAATTCAGAAGGCTTCGGGGTGACTGGGTGGCTTAGTGGGTGGGTTAAAGCCTCTGCCTTCAGCTCAGGTCATAATCCCAGGATCCTGGGATGGAGCTCCGCATCGGGCTCTCTGATCGGCAGGGAGCCTGCTTCCTCCTCCCTCTCTTTGCCTGCCTCTCTGCCTACTTGTGATCTCTGTCTGTCAAATGAATAAATAAAATCTTTAAAAAATAAATAAAATAAAATTCAGAAGGCTTTTTATACATTGTTCCCAGAGAATACACTCTTGTGGATTCCACTTCAAAATTTAAGTGAAGTTTGGCATTATTTCATATCCTGAAACAGTAAAAAGTAATACTCATGGAGAAAAATCAGATTTAAATACATCATTTCTACTTTCTTTCTTTTTTTTTTTTAAAGATTTTATTTATTTATTTGACAGAGAGAGATCACAAGCAGGCAGAGAGGCAAGCAGAGAGAGAGGAGGAAGCAGGCTCCCTGCTGAGCAGAGGGCCCGATGCGGGCCTCGGTCCCAGGACCCTGAGATCATGACCTGAGCCGAAGGCAGCGGCTTAACCCACTGAGCCACCCAGGCGCCCTCATTTCTACTTTCTGTGTACTGATACTATTATAAAAATTCAGTATGCCTAATTAATGTATTCAGGTTTTGAAGTAAAACCTCAAGTGATTTAACACCTTTCTAAAAAGAATAATGGCCAAGGGGCACCTGGGTGGCCCAGGTGATTAAGCATCTGACTCTTGGTTTTGGCTTAGGTCGTGATCTCAAGGTCATGAGATTGAGCCCTGAGTGGGACTCCACAATCAAGGTGGAGTCTGTTTGAGATTCTGTCCCTTTGCCCCTCCCACTTTGCTCTCGTGTGCTCTCTCTCAAATAAATACATCTTAAGGGAAAAAAAAATTGCCAATACATCCTTGGAAGTGCTGCTGAAATGTTTCATATATCTTTAGCATAGAGTTGAAGAAATTATCTTGAGCTCCACTGTCCAGTACTGTAGCCAGTAGCCACATGTGGATAGTCTGAACTAAAATGTGCTCAAAGTATAACATACACAATGGATTTGAATACTTAGTATGAAAAAGATTGCTAAATATATTGTCTTCATAGATAATAAGTATTAAATATCCCAATTTTTATATTTTGCAATAATAGTTTGGATATACCAAGTTAAATAAACTATATAATTAAAATTAATTCAGCCTCAGTTTTTTTTTAATAGTTATTTAAATATTAGAGAATGCACATGAGCAGGGGGAGAGGAAGAGACTCTCAGACTCCCCACTGAGTGTGATGTGGGGCTCAGTCTCAGAACCCTAAGATCATGACCTGAGCCAAAATCAAGAGTCAGACATTCAACTGAGCCACCCAGCTGCCCCTGACCTATTAGGTTTTTTTTTAATCTTCTAATGTGGCTACTGAAAAACTTAAAGTCACATTTGTGGCTCACATTGTATTTATGCTAGATGGCACTGGTCTAAAGAAACAGTTTGGCATAAACTAGGTACCCTGTTTTATTATATCTCTCTAATGCAGTCTCTTATATTGCTTATAATTTTTAAGCCTGAATTATGGACATTCCCTTCATATGTGAACTTCTTATATCCTTTCAGATAATTACATTACTGTTCAAAAAAAAAAAAAAAAGTCATGGCTGCAATATTTTCCCCTCTTTGAAATACAGCTGTGATACTTTGCTAAAGTAATCCTTGTATCTAAACTAGCCATATAAATATATTCTACATGATCTGAAAATTGAGTCTTCAGCCAGTAAACAAAGAAACGACATTACTGCAGCAAGGAAATTTTGTTTTAATTAAAATACTCCATTGTTAAAGTCTTGGGCAATCTTGCCTTAATGTGTCACCTCATGCCTGTGCCTGGACTTCTGCAGCAGTCTGTCCAATAGCCTTGCTGCTTTGAGTTTTAACTTTTTCAGTCCCTTCATCATACTACAGCCAGAGTGAGGTTTCAGTCTGACAACACAACTACTCTTTTGTATACCCTTCAAGGGCTCTCCATTGTCTACACAATAAAGTTGAAATGCCTTACATGATATGCAAATTCATCCAAGAATGGCCGTTGCCCACCGGATACCAGCCTGGTCTCTCTGCCCCTATCATTTTAGTTGCTTGAAGAGGTGTCTCATACACCTGTCTTTATTCAGACTACTTGCAGTATCATCCCACCCCTCCCATTCTAATAATGGCAAAAACTGGTTTTATCACTCAAGTCTCAAGTAAAAAACTCCTAGGAAGCTCTGCCTGCCCTACCCGAAAACTGCCCAATCCTGTCTTTGAACACTCCCAATCACACTGTTCTCACATTTATAACAGTTTCTAAGACTAAGTTATCAGGTCCTCCCAGGTAAAGACTCTGTAGGTGTAGGAACTATGCTATACTCATTTTTTTATCCTAAGCACTAGGCAAGGTGGGTGGCACAGGGAAAAGTTTTAATCAGTGTATGTAAAACTTCTTTTCAAAGATATCCACATCTATATATATATACACTGTCATCCCTAACTTAACTGAAGTCAGAGTCCACTTCTCACCAGTTCTATAACACCATCACTAAAATTTCTAGTACTTTTTTTTTTTTTGAGAGAGCAAGAGAAATGCACACATGAGGGGAGGGGAATCGAGAGACACAGAGAGAGAGAGAGAGAGAGAGAGAATCTTAAACAGACTGTGTGGAGTGTGGAGCCCATTGTAGAGCTAGATCTCACAACCCCAAGTTCATGACCTGAGCCAAAATCAAAAGTCACACACTCAACAACTGAGTCATCAAGGCACCCCCTATTACATTTTTTTAAATCCCCCAAATATCTAATGTTCTTGTTAATGCTGCTGTTTACCAGAATTACCTGTACCACTTCTAAAAATATAAATTTTCAGGCTACACAATCTCTGAGAATATTAAATTAATAGGGCTGACATAGGACCATAGGTGATTCAAATTCACAGTCAGGCTTAAGAACCACTACACGAAAGACTTAAAGGCAAAGTGATAACTCTTGCCCCCTGTATGCCTAGAATCTCACGAGGTGAAGTGAGCATCATAAGAGATTACATAAAGGCATCAAAATGCAAGACCAATACATATTACATGCATATACTGTGTTCTCAAATCAAGTACATTTCAGCCGATACTTTTGAATATACTCCAAATTTAGTATGCTCACTTATCAGGAGTTGATATTAAACTGAAAACAAAATATTTACCTGAGAAAAAGAGGAAAAGCATCATTCTTGTCAAAATGAATCTATTAGTACCTATACTTTTAAAGTTGTCCTAATTTTAAGGACCCTCTAAACCTAACCAGGGATTCCCACACTCCGTTCACTCCAGTTATTCTTAGAAATAATCACAAGCTTGGAATTTGAAGAACATCCAAACAAGACTGGATTAGTTAGCTAACCAAATATTTGTCTTCTACTGTCACCTCTCTTAGTGGGTGTGATTATATACTCCAGGGATAACACTTTGGCTGAGGTTCTTAATATTGTGGACTCTGAAAACATTTACTGTAGTTCTAGATTTCTTAAGAAAACATATCAAGGAACCTTTTTTTTCCCCCCAACATAAAAACTCTAGTTGAGCTTCTGTTTCTTTGACAGACTTTATTATATTCAAAAATCCTTCTAAAACAAACATTTTAGGTTTGGCTGACACACCATCCACTTGTTTGCTTTGCTGAAATGCCTTCAACTCCTCCTCAAATAAAAATTGGATGAAATTGCCAGACAAGCTTGAGCAAGAAAGGATCTGAAACACAGCAGTTTAGTAAAATCCAATGCCCCCATTTTCCTGAGATTCTAGAGTTTAAGAACAAAAAATTACTGGAATTAAAAATAAAAGAGTTAATTCACGCTGCAGGGTGTGATCTTTATATGTGTTTTCTACATAGATTTCATCTCTTTAAAAAGTACTCTATCTCAACCTATACACATCTGCTACTACTAGAATCTGTTTATTGCTTTGTCTGGATGAAACTCAAAAAGTGATTGAAGTTGCTTGTGTAAATGGTTATAGTTGCTTAGAAGTGACCTTCTCTGCAGGATCTCACAGTGTCGTGTGTGTATGTGTAGATACATCACATATATAGTGTGTGTGTGTTGTGTATGTGTTCAGGAAATGGTTTTAGCATGATTGATGGTATTATGTATGTCACTAAAAGACCATGCTCCTAATGAATTCTACTAGATTCTAGGTTATGTTGGAGCATAAGCTGAGCACCTGACACTCCCATGATTTTAAAAAGTGACTGCACTATCTCTGTGGCTCATCTTCGTAATTACAAAGATTTAGACATTTCTGATTTTCAGAGCAACGGTCTCGGACAATTTCTAGCTGCTATAGTGTTTCTAGGCAAAAAAATCAAAAAGATAAAATCAGGTGAAGCTATATATTCATGATCAAACCAAATTTGCAATAGAACTACAGAAAAAAGAGAGTCTTATTTTGCATTCTTTCCACCAAATGATGCTTGTTACCAGAATAAGCAACTAAAAGGAATTAAGTGTAATATTTATGAACTTTTCTCTCAATTATATTGCTGCACCACAATAGAGATAGGGTCATTTCATGATACTCATAGTTTAGAGTAGAAAATATCAAAAGCAAGTAATTTATATTATGTAAGTTTCATAGGGACTACAAAAAAACCTGATTTATTCCAAGTTTCCATTTCAAAATGCCAATAGGATACTGCATTCCAAAGTCTGCATTACATTAACACTAGGAAAAATAAGAAAAATGAGATAGAAGGCCTATAAATGGTGATTCCCCAATTACCTCAGTTACCCTAATTTTAATGGCATAAAAAAGTGTTTGGGACACAGCACATGTGAAAGTTAGAAACAAATTAGAATTTGATTACTGGAACTCTGTCAAGCCTTACAATAAAGTACCTTATCATGTAAAGAGGCTACCCTATGTAAAATGAATGGATCTGAAGTAACTGCATTCTGATCTCAACCTCCCATGTCATCATTCTTAGATTATTCTGACATGAGGGTTATTTAAAAGAATGACTATAAAGGCAAAACAAATAAACATAAAAATCTGTCATTCCACAGTATAAAATAACACAGATAGTAACAGCAGTCTATGCCTTATTTAAAAAAAACCCTATTTCAAAAAAAGTTTTCAAGAACACTGGCCTATATCATCACTGCAAGAAGTAAACATCAAGGAAGGCCTGATGAACAAGAAACCATTATAGAACATATGCAGAAGTCCAGTAGTTAAAGCAGTTGAGCTATCAATAGAAAAAGGAAGTGAGAGCTAACTTCTAAACATGAAATTTAGGTCCCCAACCAGTAGACCTTAAATTAGACTCCTAAGGGACATCTGGGTGCTCAGCTGGTTAAGCGTCCAACTCCTGGTTTCAGCTCAGGTCATGATCTTGCAGTCGTGGGATCAAGCCCCACATCGAGCTCTGCATTCAGCATGGAGTCTGCTTCAGAGTCTCTCTTTCTCTCTCTCTCTCCCTCCCACACTCTATCTCTCATAAATAAATAAATAAATAAATAAATAAATAAATAAATGTTTTTTAAAATAAAAAGTGAATAAATCAGACTCCCAAGAAATCTAAAGGAAGATATAACCTCTCGGAACCTGAAGATCCTGCTTCTACAGGGCAGTTTCCCTGCAATTCCAAAGATAATTGATTTTTGCAAATTTCAGCATTTCTGATAATTAAAGGAAGGCTGTTTTAATCCAAAGTCCTTGAACCCAGAAAAAAACAAAGTTGGGAGCTTATTCGCAATCACTAGTAAGTGTCCTTAGTTTTTTAATATATTCACTGCAATAAAGATGTAAGCTGTAGTCTCCTTAGGCACTGCAGAACAGGAAGTCTATGAAATCTGGTAAAGGTTACAGACCAAGTCAGATGGATATAAAACACATTTGCAAAACAATTCTCTCCCTACACATAGTAAGAGAGTCTTGCATTATATCTACAGCATCTCAAAATGCTGTGTATCATCATCTGCTCCTCTACTTTTTAATTAACTGTCTTTATCTTATACTGAGCAGATAAAGGGAAGAAATTCAGAAATGACATATGGAAGGAATTATCTGTTGATCTAGGTTTAAGATACCACAATCCTCTAAAAGCATCCAACATTCTTAAACAGATCCACTATCTGGCAACTGAGCCCCCACTTTCATCATGCAACAACCATTTAGGAGTATCTCCTCTGTGCCAAGTAATACACTAGACACTCAGTTTATAAACGGAAGTGAGATGATTACTGACTTTAAGCAAGAATCTAGAAGGGGCATGCCAGGGGAGGAATAATGACATGTAAACAAACAAACCCAAACATGTACCAGAAAGAAAAGAAAAAGATCATCTAGGGACCCCAAAAGTCAGATAAAAGTTTTCAACCTCAAGTACAATTTTTGGGTAATTTCCCTACTTTAAAACTTTAAGCCTTAAACCCTGAAGTCCATAACTTTTAACAGAGACCTGAAAGACAAGGTATCTTAATCAAGAGGAAGATAATGTAAACTGAACCTCTGTAGTTATTTTGCCCAAACTCTAAGCCCTAAGACAGGTTTCTCCAGGTTCTCTATAATTTCCTACCTTCTTTTTTTCCAGTAGTCGGTGTGTTAAAATCATCCTGAATTTCCTACTTTTGATAATAATAATCTTTGATTCCCTTTCTTGAAACTCAACATAATAATAGGCATTATTTGTTTTGAATTTTACAGTTTTTAACTTTTCAGATGCTTAGCAGATCATTTGTTCCTTCATTATTGCCTTCATTTTACAGGTGGGAAAACTGAGGCTCCAACAGGCTAAATAATTTCCACAAATTAAAGCTAAAATTGGAGAACTGTGGCCTTGGTCTCAATGGCCAGATCCAAGTCTTTTGTTACACAGTACCAAGTTTTACTGATTTCTGTCACAGTGGGTCTACTTTCTCTCCCTCCTTTTCTACCTTCTGTCTCTATTATAATAGCCTTGTAATAAGTCTCCGCCTAGTTCCAGCCACAGTGAGTCTTAATCACTTGGTAATTCGAGTCACTCCAGAAATGTGTATGCAGATTTTTCATATAATTTGAAGCTCATTCACAGACCCCTGGATTAGTAATTTTGCTTTACCTCCTCAGATTTATCCTGTATATCTCCAAATGACTCATCTCCTAAAACTCTCTGATCTCATTTCGAGCCTCAAAAAACTAGTGGTTTTCTACCACCTCATGAATGAAGCAAAATTCACTATCCTGGCACTCCAGGCCTTTCCTGATTCTCTACTCTAAGTCCACTACCAAAGCTCTAGATCACTATCTTAACTAATAACCACCACTGTTCAAATATGTCTCAAGTTTTTTCACCACCATGTTCTCAACATGAGACATTATCCACCTTCAGCCTCTACCAATATATGAATCCAACCTCTGTGCTTGAACATACTTCATAACAGAACTTACTATTCCTCCCACATATGGCCCATTCCATCTTTGGTCCTAATCTTAAAGAAATAAAAAATAAACAACTCTTCATGTTAAAAAGAAAATTATCTTTTCTCCCATTACCATCTGTGGTACTTGAATCAACAGGTAACAAATCTAATCCAATTCCACACAAATTCCCCTGTCTTTTTTGCCTTCCCTGGTATACCACATCATTTTTTTTTTCATGGTGTGGCACCTAGAACTGAACATAGTTCTCTCTCTTTGATAGTGACAGTGCTTTTGTCTCTGCCAATAGCTTGAGTACAATAAGAATAGCAAGACTCATCGATGCTGTCTTGCCCCTGTTCTGTCAGTGCTGCCCACTACTTATTAACTCTGGGCAACTTCATTACATCACTGACTTATATTAAGTTTGCAGGACTCTAAAACTCATGAGGTCTTTTTCACTTGTGCAACATGTAAGCCAAGTTTCCTGGAACTAAAGTCAGCATTTTACTTCCTCCCTATTCCACAATGCTTGTTAGAATCAGCATATCAAGACCTTTTGCTATCATGGATCTTATCTCCAACATATGTCCATCTCAATCTTCTGACATCCAAAAATATAATTAATTTACCATCTTTTTGGTGTCTTTATCAGTTTAGTGATTAATATGTTTGGCATCTTTTCCAGTTTAGTGATTAATATGTTGAATAGGACATGGATACGTATCCTGTGAACTCCAATATATTCTTCCTCATCATCATTATTCAAAAATCCAGATCATACTCTATTTTGGCCACCAGGCAAGTGGGTCTTAACCATTAGTGTTCATAAGAATCATCAGAAGCTTTGCACAGTGGCAGTATCATAGCCAATGAGGTTTATCCGAGGCACGACTATTGCTAAGAATCATCAGAGATGCTTGATAAAAATGCCAATTCCTGAGGCTCAGCTCCAAAGATTCAGTAGATCTGGAGTAGAAGCCCAGGAATCTGGATTTTTAACAAGCTGAATGTATCTAATATTGTTATAGAAAGACCACACTTTAAAAATGGCCCCTTGGGGAACCTGGGGCTCAGTCAGTTAAATGGTTAAGCGTCTAACTCTGTTTCAGTTCAGGTCATGATCAGGGTCATGGGATTGAGCCCCACCTCAGACTATGCATTTGGCATACAACATAGTTGTGATAAATCATTGCATAAAGAATATAATGTTCAATAAAAAGTGCTGGTAAACTAACTATCCATGAAAGTATAGTTAGGTTCCTTTCCCATACCATATACACAAAAATAAACTGTAAACAGATTAAAAACCTAAACATGACAGGCAAACATAAATTTTCTTAGAGAAAAACTAAGATAGTATCTTCATCAAATAGGGCTAGGAAAGGATTTTTTAAATAAAATATAAAAACTTCTATCAAACTTAAAAAACGGACATACCTAAACATGTTAAAATTAAAATATCTTTATAAGAAAAAGATTTTAGAGAAGTGATAGGACATACCCCTGATTGAGAAAAGGTATTTATAATATATAACAACAAAGACTATGCACACAGAACAAATTTTTTAAATCAATTACAAAAAAAAATCCAACAGAAAAATAAGCAAAGGATATAAACAAAGAAGTCATGAATGAGGAAGACACTAATCGAGGAAATGGAATTAAAAAGAAATCCAAAATTTTAATAGTGGCAAAAAGTAAGACTGTTGATAGTATAAAGTTGAGTTGGGGATCTGAGTACAGAGGGACTTACACATTGCCAAGATATAAATGGATACAATTACTTTAGAAAGGAAATTAGTAGTGCCAAGTGAAATTGAAATGTACCCATACTCTAGCAAAATGCTCCCACATATATGTACCCAATGAGACATAGAATGGATATCTACTATCACACAGTTTTTTCATAGTAAGAGAATGGAAACCACCTAACTACCCATTAGTATGGGAATAAATAAGCTGTGATGTAGTCTTCCAATAGGAGTTAAGATTCACATGGTGGTTAAAGTGAACAAAATCTATATGGATAAATTACAAATATACAGTGTAGCCTTATAAAATCACATATGGAAAAATATAAAATAAATTTTTGCTTGTAAGAATTTCTCAATGACATGTTATACATTTTATGTAAGACTTTTTATTATGACCATTTTCAAATACATAATATAGTGAGACTCCTATACGCATCACCTTGCCTCATTAATTATCAATATTTTACCAAAGATTGGTATGTATTTAGACATAACAAAATTCATGCTGAGGAAATGGCCATGAGCCAGGCCAACCAAAAAGAACAGAACAAGAAGAAAGGAGAGCCAGGTACTACTGCAGGCATTGCTACCAAGAGCAGTGTGATTCTGGCACATTTATTTTCTCTGCATGGCCTCCCCTCTGAACTGGGAAGACTTGAGATTGGACTTATAAAATAGGACATGAGAAAATAATCAGGATGCAACATTTCTAGAAGGTACAAATGAAGAAATCTAAAAGGCACAAAACACCAAGAAGACCCAAAAGATCAAAAACAATAAAATTTGTACTCCCTATTCTTAGTGTTTTGTAACTAGATAATCCGAGGTCTCTTCTAGGTCTGCTGGGTTATGATGTCACCCTCAGATATGTTCTTGAGAAAAGCACTAACACAGCCACCTCCCCCCGCCCCCGAAAACACATCATCTTTATTCCCTATAGCTTGCTTTAGTACCCCAGTAGCTTTTGGAAGGATCTCTTTGCTCCTTCCGCTACTTCCCCCCACTTCCACAGTGCTGTTGGCATAGATAAGGAAGACTAGTAGCCTGGCTCTGTCACCCCAAGTTTCCAGTATGCAACAGAGAAAGAAGGAATCAGAAGAAAGGCAAATAAGAGCCCAACTGAGTCGTCTGGAAAGGTAGACACATACCTCTTGAAGCAGTGCGCCGCTGTAAGGACCCAGCAGCTACTCAGGAGCGTGGCCCCACAAAGAAGCCTGCCATCTCCATGGGATGACTTTAGCCGGAGGGACACTTGCCAGGGCCAACCACCCCTAAGAAGAAGGTAAGTCACTTAACTCCACATAAGGTAGAAAAGGCAGAGAAAAGCACCCATTAAAACAATGACTCAGAAAGCTTGCAGGTTAGAGAAAAGCAGTACAAAAGGGACCCTCAGATATAAAAATCCCTTCCTAGAACTCTGAGGAGTCCACACTGAAGATTCCCTTGTGGGTATTTGTATGCATCCCATCTATCCTGACAGTCATAGAATCAAGTTGAGTCTTCTTTATACTTCATTGTTTGAAGTGTATTTTCTCTCCCCACTACCTCACCTAGGCAGCCTAAGGAAGTATCTGATAAGCGAAGTACTGGTTTTCCATGAGTAAATGCAACAAATAAAGAAAATTATATTAAAAGAGTCAAGTCTAAAACAAATATATTCTAAATTAAATGAATTTTGTAGTTATGTGTTTTTTTCAGACCTCCTGTTAAATTAATTTCTAGCACATAACTTTAGTATCTATTTTATAAATCAGAGGGTAGTGATCTAACGACATGACCTATATAAAGTAAATGTAGTTCAAAAAATGTGAAATTATTAGTGTAATCTGTATTTAATTTACCCAATATTAAATAAATAAAATAAACCCCTTACATAACACTAAAAAAAAAAAACCAATTTGTAACACTGTGTAGAGATAATTATATATAGATAATTCTGTAATATGGAAAAGAACATTTTACCTTAAAGAATTTTTCCCACCAATGATCCGCTTCTGCCGGTGGTGCACTAATCTCAAGCCACACACAGACAAGAGGGATTCTGAGGCAGACAGAAGTTATTAATCAGATTATCATATTGCTGATAGTGGGATAAAGACACAAGTGACACATTACCTGCTGCTTCCTTCTCTATTTTAAAATGTCTTCTCTCCTCAAATTATAGGATACTGTTTCTTATAATAAAAATTAAATGTCTTCTCACTTTACCAAGAATTCCCAAGCAGATCAGGAACTTGAGGAAGTTTTCCATATTAAGTGTGGACTCTGCCCAGTACATCATCCTACAGGTGCCTACATCTCCTCCACTGATTTCAGAAATCATTTGGGAGTGTAGGAAGGGTAAAGCAAGAGAACTGCAAAGGCAATACTGGTCTAAACTACTTGCTCTTCATACACAACATTGCCAAGCCATGTTTACAAAAATCTAATTTAAAGGAGCAAAGCACATTCCTGGAATGGGATTCTGATCTAAATTCACGTTTACATTTAATCATATAGCAAATTAACTTATGGAAAGTTTTACTAAACAGTCTAAGTGGCATTTGAGGGAATATAGTCAAACTTCCCAAGATAATAGACTCGATCAAGAGCATAAAAAAGAGTTAAGAATTAAAATGTATGAAAAAGTGGTATACAAAAGAAAGTATGACTATTTCAAAAATAATTTTAGGAAGGAGGAGAATCTCTATAGTATTTTGTTTCCTTGGTTAAGTATATGTTTTAAAATATCGATAGATAGTTTTTCTATCTGTGTAAGAAGAAAAGGCTGAGAATTGCACCATGACCATGAAAATCTAATCAACATGGGGCGCCTGGGTGGCTCAGTGGGTTAAAACCTCTGCCTTCGGCTCGGGTCATGATCCCAGGGTCCTGGCATCAAGTCCCACATTGGGCTCTCTGCCCAGCAGGGAGACTGCTTCCTTTCCTCTCTCTCTGCCTGCCTCTCTGCCTACTTGTGATCTCTGTCTGTCAAATAAATAAATAAAATCTTTTAAAAAAAATCTAATCAACACTAATATTCTCCCAAAATAATCACGTAAAAGGGAGCTCAGTAGGGAATCAGCATTAGTTATTTCTTCAGAGAGAAAGAGATTGAATTACGTGTACCAAAATCATTAATTTGCCAAATGATCTCAGAGACATGCTGTCAATCTTTAATTCTCATCTCTTTAGGATATGAGTCCTCTAGATGACACAGCAAATTATAAGAGATGAGAAAAACATAAGTTTCAAATAATGGTCAGAGTCAAGTCAATGCATAGAACACCAAAATAAAAGAATGATGTAATTAATACTGAGCAAGCAAAACTGAAAGTTTACATCATCTGGTGCAAGGCACCGGATTATAAAAACGTAAAATCTATTTAAAGCCATAAAATCCACAGTTATCAAAACAAAAACAAAAACAAAAACAAAATTAGAAAGCAAAATGAAGTTCATTTAAAAAAGGGTCCCATCAGATGACCAATAACCAATGGCCTGAGTGTGAATTCCCTTATGGAAGTCACTAGAGAGGTGCCTGGGTGGCTCAGTTTGTTAAGTGGGGGTCTCTTGATTTTTGGCTCAGGTCATGACCAAAGTCATGAGATGGAGCCCCCACGCTGGGCTCCGCACTAGTGCCAAGTCAGCTTAACCCTCTCCTTGCCCCCTACTTTTGCTCTCTCTCTACAATACATAAATAAAATCTTAAAAAAAAAAAAAAGAAAGAAAAAAAAGAAGTCACTAGGTCTTGAACCTCAATACAAAATCAATAGATTAATAAGCCAGATTCTGTAATCCAGCTGGTCTAAAATGAAATCTTGTTATTTGATGTAAGGTGGTATTGAACCATGGAAAGGTATCAAAATAAGTGTTGCTACAACTCTAGGAATTTATGAAAACAAATGTATAAGTAATGAAATACATATGGTATTTCATACTTTAAAGTAGGTTTATATAGGAATATAGTTAGAAACATTTACAATTCTTAAGTTTTTATGTTTTTCTACTGCTTCAGAAATTTGATATAATCCAAAGAATTAGTTATATTCCATTTTTAACTGTAGTTTAAATTATTGAAAGGAATTTAACACATTATGTTATAATTAATACTTATATATGTATACTATTTAGTAATATTAAATATATGTGATTTGGTAAGCTGAGAAGCTCCTTAGACAGTGAAGAATCATATTAACTGCATCCAGTTTATTTTTACATTGTCTTTAGCAATTAAAAGGTGTTAGAAAATGAGAATGCTCAAATATAGGCACCTAATTTTCAGAAAGTCCAATGCATCAAAACTATGAACTTTCAACATACATAAAGAGGTGATTTTTCTTTTCATAAAAATGTAACCATAGCTTTCTACAAAATAGCTACTTTTTTATTCATTTAAGCCATTCATTGTTTCATAAAAGTTACTCTCAGCTTTAAAGGACCTTTGTATTTAAGTACAAAACATCTATTACTGTACTATACTGGAAGATTATTTCTCATTTTCCTTAATGTTTCTAAATTTCAGAAACTAAACTCTACAAAAGATAATATTCTTTTTGCAACTACTTTTAAGTTTATCCTGGTTGTTTAAAATATCAGTAAGAGTGGAAGAAGTTCCTTTCTGTGATTCATCTTTAAATTTTGCTTTTTTGGGAGCGCCTGGGTGGCACAGTCAGTTAAGTCTCTGACTTAACCCTTAAATGGTTCATGTCATCATCTCAGGGTGGTTAGGATCAAGTCCCACACTGGTCTCCACACTGAGCATGGAGCTTGCTTGAGATTCTCTCTCTCCCAATGCCTCTTCTCCCCTCCCCTCTCTCCCTCCTCTAAGAAAATAAAAATAATAGAAAAATTCATTTCTTTCTATGTCAATTCTAAATCTTCAAAGATACCAACAAGTTTGACTGTTTTATTACATCCAGAGAAAGAATGGGACAGAAGTGGCTGAGAATGTCAAAAGGGCTTGATTTCAAATCCTATAAATTCACTCCCACCCTTGAACTCTGCTCCCCATGTAAGCCCCATCAGTCAAGTTTGTCAGGAACCACTGCCTCTAAATACGAACACAGAGTAGGTATAGTCTTATGGAAGGAGATTTTTGTTATCAAAATACTGTTTATACTAATGAAGTGAAAAGTACTCTGACTTGTATTGGCCCCAGAAAATGACTTACCTTTATTACTGTTACCTGTTGCCTTCTTGCTAAAATAATCACAAATGACTCCTGCATCTTCACTGTGGCGGCAGTTATGTCTTCCAATATCCTGTTTGATACAGTCAGCCAGGGACCTCTCATTTCCTGTGCACTTCACATTGTCCACATGGATGGGTCCGTTTCCTTCTCCAAAATAAGCCATGGTTCTTGCTTTGGCAGGGCCCCTGGGAACAGAGCATTCTTGAGGATGTGGAGGACAAGATGATCGTACATTTGAATACACCACAACATACAGTCTCATTCAGTTAACTCTTAAATATTAAAATCAGCATCTATGAGTGCTAAAAAATATTTACTTCATGACTCTGTCCAAAAAAAGCTTAAAAGAGGTAATAACTAGGGAGCCTGGGTGGCTCAGTGGGTTAAGCCACTGCCTTCGGCTCTGGTCATGATCTCAGGGTCCTGGGATCGAGTCCCACATCGGGCTCTCTGCTCAGCAGGGGGCCTGCTTCCCTCTCTCTCTCTCTCTCTCTCTGCCTGCCTCTCTGCCTACTTGTGATCTCTCTCTGTCAAATAAATAAATAAAATCTTTAAAAAAGTAAAAATTAAAATTAAAATTAAAAAAAGAGGTAATAACTAAACCTTCTCTATTTTCCTACCCCAGAGCTTCCTTATTTCATCAGTTAGTTGCCTCTAATTTAGCTTCTGCTGAGAAAGTCACATTAAATAAGCATGTCAGAAATTCATGATAGTCTTAAACTCTAGTTTAAGCAAGAAAAAAATCATCTCAAAATTTTCTTATAGCGCATAACACTCTTTTAAAGTTGGTTAAAACTGCCAAGAAAAATATGAGGTCAAATAATAGCCTATGGAGCTAAAAATTTTAAAGTCCTCTTTAGAAATAAAAAAGTCTATTTTTTTTAAAAAGTCTAATTTTTAACAGAGAAAGACAAAACTAGGAATCACAAATAGAAGTAAGTAGAAGTAAGAGTTATTTTGGTATGTCACTTTTTTGTTGTTGTTTGTTTCTAATTGCACAGTACTTTTTAAAAATATCCAAATACTAAGGATTTATTCATGAAATATTTCAAACTAACACCATATTCAAAACTCAATTCTTGATAAACTAATGGCAAAATTAGGAAAGGCAAAGTTTTAAATTCTGAATCATGAGGAAATTATCTTTACAACCTCAACTTAGAGAAAGACTTATTAAACAAGGCATAGGTGATATACTTTAAAGGACTAATAAATTCAATAAAAATTAGGAATGCTATTTTACTAAAAGCCACCCTAAGGAAAAGTAGGAGATAAATTAAAAGGTTGATGCATATATTTATAACACGTACTTACAAATATATTTGTTGGTGAATACACCCAATAGAGGGGACTATCATACCAAAAAAAAAAAAAAATTCTCAAAATTCGTAAATTTTTTTTAGACCTAACAACCAAGAGAAAAATAGGCAAAAGACAGGTTTTAAATCAAAAGAAACTGATTCATTAAAAATGACAATTTGGACCATATTTCTCTCATCAAAATATATTCAACTTAAAGTTATTATACTTTCCGTATACTTAATGCAGGATCTCTAGCAAAGTCATTTATTGATATGGATTCTCTGAGAAATTCATTTGAATTACCTCCTTCAGCAATGAAACCTGAACTCACATGCTTGTGGTTGGCAACACAGTTACTTCAAAAACTGGTACAGCTAACTAGTTAACTGCTACTCTGACAAAAAGTGCAAATATAAACTTTTAGTCATGGAAGACCCCTATGCCTGAACATATGACTCTAACAGTACTCTTAAAGTAAATCTTTTTTAATATGAAACTTATTATTAATTATAGAAGTAATAAATGCTCATTGTATCAAATTTACAAAATAAAAGTATATAAAGTCCCAACAATACGCTGCTAGCATTTGTATATTCCCTTCCTGTACATACTTATGGGGAAAATACTAACCAAAACTTTTACTGGTTAAAAAGATTTATTGATCCCAATCTTTTGATACCGGTTGAGTCCTGATTTAGGACCGAGGATGTGATCTATTCTGGAGAATGTTCCATGTGCACTAGAGAAGAATGTGTATTCTGTTGCTTTGGGATGAAATGTTCTGAATATATCTGTGATGTCCATCTGGTCCAGTGTGTCGTTTAAGGCCTTTATTTCCTTGCTGATCTTTTGCTTGGATGACCTGTCCATTTCAGTGAGGGGAGTGTTAAAGTCCCCTACTATTATTGTATTATTGTTGATCTGTTTCTTTGATTTTGTTATTAATTGGTTTATATATTTTCAGACCACAATGCTCTAAAGCTAGAACTCAACCACAAAAGGAAGTTTGGAAAGAACCCAAATACATGGAGACTAAACAGTATCCTTCTAAAGAATGAATGGGTCAACCGGAAAATTAAAGAAGAATTGAAAAAAATCATGGAAACAAATGATAATGAAAATACAACGGTTCAAAATCTGTGGGACACAACAAAGGCAGTCCTGAGAGGAAAATATATAGCGGTACAAGCCTTTCTCAAGAAACAAGAAAGGTCTCAGGTACACAACCTAACCCTACACCTAAAGGAGCTGGAGAAAGAACAAGAAAGAAACCCTAAGCCCAGCAGGAGAAGAGAAATCATAAAGATCAGAGCAGAAATCAATGAAATAGAAACCAAAAAAACAATAGAACAAATCAACGAAACTAGGAGCTGGTTCTTTGAAAGAATTAATAAAATTGATAAACCCCTGGCCCGACTTATCAAAAAGAAAAGAGAAAGGACCCAAATAAATAAAATCATGAATGAAAGAGGAGAGATCACAACTAACACCAAAGAAATACAAACTATTATAAGAACATACTATGAGCAACTCTACGGCAATAAATTTGACAATCTGGAAGAAATGGATGCATTCCTAGAAACATATAAACTACCACAACTGAACCAGGAAGAAATAGAAAGCCTGAACAGACCCATAACCAGTAAGGAGATTGAAACAGTCATTAAAAATCTCCAAACAAACAAAAGCCCAGGGCCAGACGGCTTCCCGGGGGAATTCTACCAAACATTTAAAGAAGAACTAATTCCTATTCTCCTGAAACTGTTCCAAAAAATAGAAATGGAAGGAAAGCTTCCAAACTCATTTTATGAGGCCAGTATCACCTTGATCCCAAAACCAGACAAGGATCCCACCAAAAAAGAGAGCTATAGACCCATATCCTTGATGAACACAGATGCGAAAATACTCAACAAAATACTAGCCAATAGGATTCAACAGTACATTAAAAAGATTATTCACCACGACCAAGTGGGATTTATTCCAGGGCTGCAAGGTTGGTTCAACATCCGCAAATCAGTCAATGTGATACAACACATCAATAAAAGAAAGAACAAGAACCATATGATACTCTCAATAGATGCTGAAAAAGCATTTGACAAAGTACAACATCCCTTCCTGATCAAAACTCTTCAAAGTGTAGGGATAGAGGGCACATACCTCAATATCATCAAAGCCATCTATGAAAAACCCACCGCAAATATCATTCTCAATGGAGAAAAACTGAAAGCTTTTCCGCTAAGGTCAGGAACACGGCAGGGATGTCCATTATCACCACTGCTATTCAACATCGTACTAGAGGTCCTAGCCTCAGCAATCAGACAACAAAAGGAAATTAAAGGCATCCAAATCGGCAAAGAAGAAGTCAAATTATCACTCTTCGCAGATGATATGATACTATATGTGGAAAACCCAAAAGACTCCACTCCAAAACTGCTAGAACTTATACAGGAATTCAGTAAAGTGTCAGGATATAAAATCAATGCACAGAAATCAGTTGCATTTCTCTACACCAACAGCAAGACAGAAGAAAGAGATATTAAGGAGTCAATCCCATTCACAATTGCATCCAAAACCATAAGATACCTAGGAATAAACCTAACCAAAGAGACACAGAATCTATACTCAGAAAACTATAAAGTACTCATGAAAGAAATTGAGGAAGACACAAAGAAATGGAAAAATGTTCCATGCTCCTGGATTGGAAGAATAAATATTGTGAAAATGTCTATGCTACCTAAAGCAATCTACACATTTAATGCAATTCCTATCAAAGTACCATCCATCTTTTTCAAAGAAATGGAACAAATAATGCTAAAATTTATATGGAACCAGAAAAGACCTCGAATAGCCAAAGGGATATTGAAAAAGAAAGCCAACGTTGGTGGCATCACAATTCCGGACTTCAAGCTCTATTACAAAGCTGTCATCATCAAGACAGCATGGTACTGGCACAAAAACAGACACATAGATCAATGGAACAGAATAGAGAGCCCAGAAATAGACCCTCAACTCTATGGTCAACTAATCTTCGACAAAGCAGGAAAGAATGTCCAATGGAAAAAAGACAGCCTCTTCAATAAATGGTGCTGGGAAAATTGGACAGCCACATGCAGAAAAATGAAAATGGACCATTTCCTTACACCACACACAAAAATAGACTCAAAATGGATGAAGGACCTCAATGTACGAAAGGAATCCATCAAAATCCTTGAGGAGAACACGGGCAGCAACCTCTTCGCCCTCTGCCGCAGCAACATCTTCCTAGGAACAACGCAAAAGGCAAGGGAAGCAAGGGAAAAAATGAACTACTGGGATTTCATCAAGATCAAAAGCTTTTGCACAGCAAAGGAAACAGTTAACAAAATCAAAAGACAACTGACAGAATGGGAGAAGATATTTGCAAACGACATATCAGATAAAGGACTAGTGTCCAGAATCTATAAAGAACTTAGCAAACTCAACACCCAAAGAACAAATAATCCAATCAAGAAATGGGCAGAGGACATGAACAGACATTTCTGCAAAGAAGACATCCAGATGGCCAACAGACACATGAAAAAGTGCTCCATATCACTCGGCATCAGGGAAATACAAATCAAAACCACAATGAGATGTCACCTCACACCAGTCAGAATGGCTAAAATCAACAAGTCAGGAAATGACAGATGCTGGCGAGGATGCGGAGAAAGGGGAACCCTCCTACACTGTTGGTGGGAATGCAAGCTGGTGCAGCCACTCTGGAAAACAGCATGGAGGTTCCTCAAAATGTTGAAAATAGAACTGCCCTATGACCCAGCAATTGCACTATTGGGTATTTACCCTAAAGATACAAATGTAGTGATCCAAAGGGGCACATGCACCCGAATGTTTATAGCAGCAATGTCCACAATAGCCAAACTATGGAAAGAACCTAGATGTCCATCAACAGATGAATGGATCAAGAAGATGTGGTATATATACACAATGGAATACTATGCAGCCATCAAAAGAAATGAAATCTTGCCATTTGCAACAACATGGATGGAACTAGAGCGTATCATGCTTAGCGAAATAAGTCAAGCGGAGAAAGACAACTATCATATGATCTCCCTGATATGAGGAAGTGGTGATGCAACATGGAGGCTTAAGTGGGTAGAAGAAGAATAAATGAAACAAGATGGGATTGGGAGGGAGACAAACCATAAGTGACTCTTAATCTCACAAAACAAACTGAGGGTTGCCGGGGGGAGGGGGTTTGGGAGAAGGGGTTGGGATTATGGACATTGGGGAGGGCATGTGATTTGGTGAGTGCTGTGAAGTGTGTAAACCTGGTGATTCACAGACCTGTACCCCTGGGGATAAAAATATATGTTTATAAAAAATTAAAAAAAAAAAGATTTATTGAACACTTTAGTGCATCTCAAACTTCAGAGTACTTAAAAGGCCACTTAGATTGATTCTGAGTGTATCACCAGTGGGACTTAGCGATCTATTTTTTTTTAAATAAGCCCTACATGATTCCTATTCAGGAAGCTCTGCATCAGACTTTAACATAGAGGCTCCTGGGTGGCTCAGTCCCGTAACTCTGATTTCAGCTCAGGTCATGATCTCAGGGTCCTGAGATTGAGCCCTGCCTCAGGCTCTACACTCAGCATGGAGTCTGCTTGAGATTCTCTCTCCCTCTGCCTCTGCACAAGTCCCCACTGCCCCACATGTGCACAATCCTGTGCTCTCTCTCACACTCAAAATAAATAAAATCTCCTTAGAAGAAAAACCTTAATATAGAAAAATTAAAGTTTTTTCCCTACTGCTGCACATTTACTTTTAAAATTCAAGACTTTTTACAATTATAGATATATACTTAAATGTAATTGTTGGTGGATAGCTTAGAATTCTTCCCCAAAGTAGCATTTTTGTTCAACAGGTATAAAGATTTTTAAGGTTCTGGATATATATTGCTGAATACAGGGCAAGTCTTTGGAAAGGAAGTTATTCATTTGAAATACATACAATTAAAATGTGACTATTTAAAGAACAATTTTTTCTGTTTTATTTTGTATATCATAGTTCTGTCTGGAATTTATTTCTGTTTCATGTTAGTAAGGGATCTGGCTTAATTTTAGTCCCTAAGTTCACAATCCTAATAACTTTTCCTACTGATTTGAAAGGCTTATTTTTAATTTAATCATTTATCACAATTACATGTACAGAAGCCATTTCTTGGTCTTTACAGTTCAGTTATCCCCAACCTTGGGGATTACCATTTAAATTACCTTTAGAAGCCTTTAAAAGAATAGCAAAACCTGAACCCACCTAATGTCAATTAAAGTAGGATCCATAGGAATGGGCCTGGGCATGGATAATATTTTTTTTTTAACTCTCAGCGTTATTTTAATTGTACAACCAAGGTTGCTAACCACTGGTGCAGTTAGAGACATTGATGTCTTGCCTGTTCTGGTGCCAATACCACATGGATATGATTTCAGATGAACCTGGAAATCAAGTCTCTCTTCCCACCACCACCCCACCAAATACACCAAGAAAAATAAAAGATTTTTATGAGGACAGCATTTATAGGTTACATTAATTTCTGTTCTGTCTTTCCATTGTGGTGTATCACTTATTAGCTCTTCTACCTCCAGTAAAGATTTTCTTTTCTTCACATAGGTCTCAATTCTTGTGATTATTCCCAGTCATTTCTTTGTTTTTGTACCATCTAAATGACATTGTCTTTTTTTTACTTTTTACCTTGCTTATAGGAGCTATTACATTTTTAAAATATTTGTATTTACTGGGGCACCTGGGTGGCTCAGTGTGTTAAAGCCTCTGCCTTTGGCTCAGGTCATGATACCAGGGTTCTGGGATCAAGCCCTGCATCGAGCCCTGCATTGGGTTCTCTGCTCAGCAGGGAGCCTGCTTCCTCCTCTCTCTCTGCCTGCCTCTCTGCCTACTTGTGATCTCTGTCAAATAAATAAATAAAACTTTTTTTTTAATTGCATTTACATGATTACATCAATAAACACTAGTTCTAGTGCCTTTCCCATTGATTCTCTTGTGTTATTTAGGTGGAATAGCATATTACTCGTAACAATTCTTTTTTTCCAATACTGATACCTCAGTGCTTAGTAATGACCTTCACATAGTACTGAGTCAATGCAGTAATACCAGGCACCCTTGTTTTCTTCCTCTTTGATGACTGCGATATAAAGTTAAGGTAGTTTTATTTTATTCTAAGCTTCCTAATAGATATAAGGAAGGAATGATGATTCTTAAAATATAACTTTTCACGATTACTAAACAATCACATTTATTTTCATTTTTAGATGACACACTGGAATACATTAATTGAATGCCTCACTTGGAACCATTCTTTTATTCTTACAATAGACTCTCATTTGTTTAAATTTATTTAAGTACACCACTGGATTAAATTTGCTAACATTTTATTAAATTTTTGTATGTAGGTTCGTGTGTGTGTGTGTGTGTGTGTGTGTACTTAGGCTGTCCAGTCTTGAAATCAATTTATATTATCCTCCTTAAATAAATGAAAAGAATTTCATATTTTTCTCACTCTGCAACAATTTATATAACTTGGGACTTATCTGAATTGAATATTGGTCAAAACTCTTTGAGCAAAAAATCTGAGTCATTTCTTCCATGATCATTAATTTAGGTTTTCTATCAATTTTCATAATTATATATTTGTTGAAAATGTGGTTTCCCAGATAATTGTCCATTTAATCTAGATTTCCAAGTATATTAGCTAAAAGTAATTCACAGTACTCTTTCACAATTTTTTTAACCTTCTGTATATCTGTTCTCATATTCCTCTTCTTTCCTCCAATGTTTACTCGTATTCTTTCCTTTTTCTGAGTCAGAATTGCCACAAGTTGCTTATTTTAGTAATCATTTTTTTAAAAGATTTTATTTATTTGAGAAAGAGAGAATGAGTAAGGGGTGAGGCAGAGGGAGAGTGAGAAGCAGATTCCCCGCTGAGCAGGAACCCTGACATGGGACTGGATCCCAGGATCCTGAGCCCAAGGTAGAAGCCTAACTGACTGAGCCACCCAGGCACCCCTTTAGTAATCATTAAGATTTTATTTACTTATTTGACAGACAGAGATCACAAGTAGGCAGAGAGGCAGGCAAAGAGGGGAGGAAGCAGGCTCCCTGACGAGCAGAGAGCCTGATGCCAGGACCCTGGGATCATGACCTGAGCTGAAGGCAGAGGTTTTAACCCACTGAGCCACACAGGTGCCCCCATTTTTAAAAAGTAGTAATAATTGCAGATAATGTGGGTATGTACTGTAAGGCAATTTGAAATTCAAATAGGCATAATTCAAAGAAAATAAAAAATTAATACCATTCTGAAGTTAAAATCCCAGGTGATTCCCATGAGTTTGGGAAGTGAGGATGATTGGAGGTAAAAGTGCCAAATGTCTTGATATTTTTCAGCAAGGGAAACTTACAGTTAATTATTTTTGAAATTGCTAAGAAAATATGCCAGCATGTTTGTTAAAAATTTTTAAACAACTTCTAGTAGAACAATAAGAATGCTAGAGAAAGAATGACAATAGAAAATTGGGTTGCTTGCAAATCAAAAAACATAAGGTTACACAAAGAACAGACAAAAAAGCATGATAAATACCATAGAAGTAGATGACAGGTAGAAGTAAACATACAGAAAACAAAATTAGAATCATTAAATAAAACAAAGGATGATCTCTTAGAAATTTATCAATGTACACAGTAAAATAATGTACCATTTTAGATACATCAACAGAAGAAATTAAGGAACATTTAAACTAATAAAAGTACATGATTAAATAAAGACATTCTCAACAATATAGTGGAGTCTAAAAAAATTTCCTGTGACTTTTTTTTAAAACGGTTAAGGACTGTGTCATCTTTAGAAAAACGGGAAAAAAGATTTCCCACTGGGCTACAGGCATGCAGTAATTCCCAGCAGACAACAGACTCCACCCAATACTTTAGTCAGTCTTTAAACTGGGTGTTGAGTTCTCCTGAAAGTAGAAGATGACTCTCCCAGGGATATATAGACTTTAAGGGAATCGATATTCAGATTCTCGTATGACATCAGTAATCTCTCCTAAAACTGGTCTTGCTGAAATCAAAATCAACTTTTGTTTCAAAATTTTCCTTCTCCTCCTACACAAAAGAAAGACGTATTTTTCGACTCATCCCAAATCCTACCACGGGGCATTGCTCCAAGATTTAAAAGCCTCTCAAGTGGACAAAAGAACAGTTCTAAATATATGATAGCAATAAAGCCTCCTTTAACCAAGCACCATAAACCCAACCCATCAATCTATGTTAGAAATGGGAGCTTTGGGTGCCTGGGTGGCTCAGTGAGTTAAAGCCTCTGCCTTCAGCTCAGGTTATGATCCCAGAGTCCTGGGATCGAGTCCTGCATCGGGCTCTCTGCTCAGCAGAGAGCCTGCTTCCCCCTCCCCTCTCTCTCTGCCTGCCTTTCTGCCTCCTTGTGATCTGTCTGTCAAATTAATAAATAAAATCTTTAAAAAAAAAAAAAGAAATAGGAGCTTTAGTCAGCTTTTATTTCCTATGTTTAATAATTACTTCTCAAACTTCTGTTTTTGTTGTCTTTAATCAGTTGTATACTAGAAATCATAAAATCCAGAGAGGAACCTGTCAGAAGGATTTAATTTCTCTCTTGCTCCCTCCATGTGTGTCCACACACATATACACACACACACACAACTGCCATATACATACACACAACATTTGTATATATATATTCATACACACTTTTTTTTTAAGCATAATAACATTAGGTTTCTGTGAAGAAGGAATACTTTAAATAGAATTTCAAGGAGAAAAAGGAACTATGTAAAATTTCTGAAGGTCAAGGAAGAGTTTCTTCCTATATTTTTTAAATAGATGACAGAGAGCATCGAGTCACTATGATACTGATACTCCATTGGATTATAATTAAGAGTGATATAACTGTTTTATTTTTAAGTGTCATATACAAATATGCCAGAAATTAAATCTTTTGCATCAATTTAACTATAAGACAAAAACTAGATATCTAGTTTTAATTTTAGGTCTCTACTAACTCAGGTAGGAACATGCTATTTTGTAGATTCTTTCAAGGGATACTACAATAAATACACAGTTCAAGAACAATGTCACCTTGAAAACATGTGCTAATGGATTCAAACAAAGTTCAAATAGAATAGAATTTCCATTACAGTTATTTAGTCTACCTTAACAAGTGTAACTGATATCAACACATTCTCTCTCAACCCTCTAAAAATAATATGACTTTTTCAGATATTATGTAACATGTAAAACATAATTAAATAATGCCTTTTACTTTCTGTTTAAGCATATCTACATTAGTTATCATTCATGTTTCCTGGCGTTTATTACCTCATTTTTGTTTCTCCCATTGTGGAAATGCTTTCTAATGCTATTTTGATTCTCAGTACTTCCAAGGAGGAAGCGTCACATATGATATAGCTATCTGAGGGACAGAGCTCTGGAACTCCTATTAATAAGACCTAACCAAACCTTTGGACAGCTTAGATGTTTTCTGGATTGATTATTGATTAATTCACTGTGAATTAAATGTTAACAAAAATAATACTTTTTTCAAATAAAGAAACAAGTCTTAGAAATGTAGTGAGCCAAGGAAACTTATATCATTGATGAAGTTCACCTAGATATCTAGACAACCAGTTTGAAAACTGAAAATCTGTGTCACAAATAATGGACCCATTTACCATAAGACAATTGGAATTGCAACCAAGTCCAAAACTGAGCAGCAGTAAACTGAAATAGGGTCTGGGTAACCAAAAGCAAACTTTGAATTAAAAAATTAGAAAAAGCATTTGACTTCTTATTAAATCAAGAAATACTACTTTTTTAAGATTTTATTTTTTGAGAGAGACCAGAGCACATGCACATGTTGTGGGGGAGGGGCAGAGGAGGAGGGCAGAGTGGGAGGGAGAGGGACAAGCAGACTCCACCAGAACATGGAACCCAAGGAGGCTTGATCTTAACAATTCTGAGACCAGGACCTGAGCCAAAATCAAGAGCTGGACACTTAACCAACTGGGCCACCCAGGCATTGCAAATTAGAAATACTTGTAAAAATAAAAATGTATTCTGCATAGGAATAACCAGTTAAATTTATCAATACTTAAGATATGCATAGATGTATAATTAAAGATATATTTTAAAATCCAAACCAGTGGCACCTGGGTGGCTCAGTGGGTTAAGCCTCTGCCTTCAGCTCAGGTCATGATCTCAGGGTGCTGGGATCGAGCCCCACATCAGGCTCTCTGCTCAGCAGAGAACCTGCTTCCCCCCCCACCCTGCCTGCCTCTCTGCCTACTTGTGATCTCTCTGTCAAATAAATAAATAAAATCTTTTAAAAAATAAAATAAAATCCAAACCAACATTAGTAATCTATTATGAGCTCATCAATTTATGCATATTTGTCTAAATTTCATAACCTCTAAACTGTAACATGTTCCATATATTTGCAGCTGCCAAATTAATACTCACAGTGTTTTCACAGTCATTTGCACACATGTTCAAAACCCCCACAAATGTGCATTACCCAGTTGAAGTCTCACAAGAAGATAACCTTCTTATTTATTTCAGCTCTCAAACTGAAACACGTGTCCTTTTTGCAGTCTACTTAGTGCCATGTTTTTCACACTGAAACTCATGCCTCAGTGAAGCCTATTTACCACCTATATTTTCTCCAGAAAGTGCATCACAGCCTTTTTGCTCTCAGGAACGCTGGATAGCTCTTGAGCACCCTACGTTGATGGCATTTTAAACATTGAAGTCATTGGGGCACCTGGGTGGCTCAGTCATTAAGCATCTGCCTTCATGAAGCTCAGGTCATGATCCCAGGGTCCTGGGATTGAGCCCCGCCTCTGCCCAGCGGGAAGCCCACTTCTCCCTCTCCCACTTCTCCTGCTTTGTGTTCCCTCTCTCGATTTTTCTCTCTGTCAAATAAATAAAATCTTTAAAAAAGAAAAAAAAAACTGAAATCATCAAAAAATGAAAAAAATTAATAGACCAAAATTTTGCAAGTTTGAAAGCTAAAATAAGAAGGCAGAGCATCTTCTTGTTCAACCTTAACTCTAGAAGCAATGACTCAGTATTTGCTGATACTGTATTCACTGTGACTTTAGAAAGTATAATGGCTGTGAATAAGGAGAACTAACCACAATTTCAGTAACTCCAGAGTCTCTTAAGAAGGCTACAGTGTTGAAACCTAAATCAAAGAGAAAAGGTTACCAACTTTACCTGGTAAAAGCAGTATTATGAATATTCAAGAATTATTAGACTATTTGCTATTAGATAAAAGCTTTTTTTTTTTTTTTGAGTAAGCTCTAGGCCCAACATGGGGCTTGAATTGGTGACCCTGAGATCAGGAGTTGCATGCTCTCCAGTTGAGCTAGCCACCTGCCCCCAAAGCTATATTTCTCATGTAACAATGTATCTTGCTTTTAGGAAAATAGAAAAATTTAAGCAGACTCTCCTTAGTATTTCTTAATAATCTGGAATCAAGTCAGTATGCTGCCAGTATTTCCAACTGATTCATAGAAATTATTTTTAGGTAAGAAATAACTCATTAGAACAAACCTAAAAAGTCAGAAATGCTCATCAAGAAACCATGCCAAATGATTCGGTTTCTCTTACTTGTAGCCAAGCTGACGACAGATCACAGTTGCATCTTTGTCAGTCCAGCCATCATCACAAATGGTTCCCCACTGGCCATTGATGAACAACTCCACTCGTCCTTCCTTCTTATTTTCTCCATCCATCAGTCTGATGGGAAAACCTAAGTATGATTTGAAAGTATTAGAAAAGCCAAAACAGCAAACTAATGTTGAAGTATGAGAGACTTTATAAAATACAATTCATTTTTTATATCAGCTATAAAATCAGCTGGGTAATACAAGAGAGGGTGAGGAAGAGGTATTAATAAAAAACTGTATCGACTTTTGCAATGTCATTTGAAGCCTTGGGGTCAGAGCACTCACTTGCTCCACTATGAATTCCCAGCACTTGGAACAGTGCCTCACATACAGAGGGCAAGAGGTAGCTGTTTGTTGAGTGAATGAATGAATGATTACCACTGCAAAATTGTGAATAGTCTTATTTTATTACCATGAACTTCTAAATTGTAAAAGACATTTCCTTAGAGTTGTTTTTGTTTCACGTATGTTCATTTATCTTTGAACATAACTAGAAATTTATACTCCAAAGCTGAGATTTTTAGGAAGATATATATATACATCATATATATATCTATATATATATACATCATATATATATGTGTGTGTATATATACATACATTATATATGTATGTATATTATATATGTAACATACATTATATATGTATGTATATATACACACACATATATATATGATGTATATATATTTATATACACACGCACCCTGCATGGGTAACTGGAATGTATAGGGGAAAAAAAGTAAAGAAGGCAGCAGCTAACAGGGGCAGTAATGTTTCCAAAAAAAGGGCTTAAGTCATAAAAATTACTAAGATTTCAAAGAGTGCTATGTATAGTATGGGGAATATAGTTAATAATATTATATTTCATATTTGAATATTGCTGCCAGTAGATCTTAAAAGTTCTCAACACAAGAAAAAAAAATTTGTAACTATGTTATGTGATGGGTGTTAGACTTACTGTGGTGATCATTTCACAATGTATACAAGTATTGAATCATTATGTTGTATACCTGAAACTAATATAACGTTATATGTTCATTATACCTCAATTTTTTAAATGTTGTAGTTAAAAAATAAAAAAAAAATTTTTTAATCTCATTCTATTTTTTTTTAAGTTGAGAAACTGATCTCTTTCAAACTGAGGTTTATCTAAGTTATGCAAATGAAGCCATTTGTAGAATCTCACATATCTCTACCAACACCAATAAATATGGTGCTATTTAACCAAAAGCCCTCACTGCCCTTTGCATACTGTCCTGGGTTGACCTGTGAGGTCATTAGGGTGGGCCCTGATCCACTATGACTAATGTCTTTGTAAAAGGGGAAGAGACTATGTGAAGATGCACAGGGTGAAGAGGGCCATCTGTAAGATGAGAGAGAGGCCTGGAACAGAGCCTTCCCTCTTAGCCCTCAGAGGGAACCAATCCTGATGGCCCCTTGATTTTGGACTCCAGAAATATAAGACAATATATACCTGTTGTGTAAGCTATCCACTGTGATGCTTTGTTAAAGCAGCCCAAGCAAATTAAGACCCTTCAGATTCTAGAAGGGTCTTCAGCTTCAGGGCCCCTGAGATTTACTGATAAGGATTTAGGGAAAACCATGAAGCCAGCTGAACTCAGCAGAACTAAGGAGGTGAAGTAAGCAGCTAAAGAACGAAATATCATTTCTGTTTAAACCAGCATATGAAAGTACTAGATTGGGATTGGCTGACTGACAGAAAATATTGTTGGCAACATGGACATGTCCTACGTTGAGTCTTCTGATCCATTTTTATACTTTTCCATCCTTCTTTGTTATCCTCCGAGTTGCTGGCTCTTTAGTTTCTATCCCTGTCATACTCACTTTGTGGGCCAGGTATCTGTCTACTATTATCTATCTACTAGTTATCATGGTAGAATCAATAAAGCAAAGTCAAAATCAACAAATGTTTATGGAGTGCCTACTCTATGCACTGCTTACAATAGCTAAAACACTTGGGGTTTTAACCATGGCACAAAACACAGTATACTTGAAACTTTACATTTCTTATTAATCTATCTGAAAGTCTGGAGTTTTTGTGTTTCTTTTAAGGAATAAAATAGAAAAGTGATCTTCAAAGGAAAAAAAAACCTAAAAAAGGTGAAATTCTTTTCTTAAAGTCCTAAATTTTTACATTTTTGTATGTTTGGTCCAAAATTAAGAAAACACGTGCACATGGAATGAGATCTTCATATTTCCTTCTAGGCATTTTATGGACAGTTTTTCATAAACCATAAAAATAAAAATGATAAAGTGTTTCTAAAACCTCAATTACATACTTCGTACAAATAATGCATGCAGCATTTCTGAACCTAATTTCAGCACTTCGTTTTACAGAATTGTTGGATTTTCAATGCTTGAAGGGAAAATTGGATGACATTTAGGATGACATTCTATCAATACCATCTTACTGTTTAAGTTCTTTTTGTTATGGTAGCAATAATATACATGTTTTATTTCTAAAATCTTAAATATAAAATGCCCAGGAAAACTAAACAGTACAATGATTATATATTATCTTAAATCATATGTAATTTTATATTTCAAACTTGGACTTCCAATAGAGTTTTCTTTATTTTAATTCTCCTGTTAACATTGATTTAATACATTATTTCTAGAAAATAATATTTTTAGAGAAGATAAAATTTAGCTAAGTTAAAAGTCATGATGTTATGCTATAAAATTGGGTAAGAGACCATCTCACTGTAGACAAACTCTCTCTAGAATTTAATACTCTGAAATTCAGAATTGGTGCAATACTGGGGCACCTGGCTGGTTCCAGAAGAGCATGCAGCTCCTGATCTCAGGGCCATAAACTCGAGCCCCATGCTGGGGGTAGAGATTACTTAAATTAAAAAAAAAAAAAAAAAAATTGGTGCAATATTCAAATGAGGAATCCACATATTTACCATCCCCCAAATTTCCTCCAGTTCACACAGAGTATTAACTGCATTCTTACTAGAATTACTTTTATTGAATTAGAATATTGTTTTTGAGTATTCCATCTACCACACACCCAAATATAAACAGTGTCTATTGATGAATTATTAATTTTGAGCGCTTCAATTCACATCTAAAGTTAAGGTCCCCAAGTTACCTCTCAAACACTTGAAAACAGTAATAGTCTGACAACTCACTATTACAGTGCCAAAGAAGTAAAAAATCTCAATTGTTTTTAAAATGCTATTTTTTTATATTACAATTCCATGATTTCCTTCTCTTAGCTTGTTTTAAATATGCAATCCTTTTTGATAAGTGGGAAAATAATGATCTCTTTGGATGAATAAGTGGTAATATGATTCTATTCCAAAAGTATATTTGGCCCAGACATAATGTTCTTCAGACAAATGAATAGTTAATAGATGTATTACTGAAATTAGGACCAAAGACATTTTATAATAATGATCACATATTTTATTAATAATTATCATCTTCAGCTTTTTAAATTTTAAAAATATATCTAGAATCCTAGAATTAAAGATTTTCAAGGGAATTGGAAAAATTAGTTGCCTGACCATATGCATGCATTTAACCACACAGGCTTCCAGGGGACTCCGATTATAATAATTTGTATAGTATTTAGAGTACTTCATCACCTGGAGTACCGATGCACTGTGCCTGAGTAGATCACTTCGTGATCCAAATACCTGCTATCTGGAGCCACGGGTATCCATGTCTAGCAAACATGTTCTATTTCCCCCAGCCACACACAATCACTCCTCACATAATCCCAGGAAGATCAGAAATCCCGCAGAAGAAAGGAGTACAAATGAAAAAGCAAAACTGAAAGTATGACTAAAGGGTGGAGTAAAATGTTCTATTTCTCCTTGGTATCATGTTAGGTTAGAGCAGTGAGTCATCATGATCTCACAGGTTAGAGTACAATGAGGAACCAACCACATACTTTGACAAACTTAAGTATACAATAAATACTGTGGGATTCAACAAGTTGTGTTATTTTATAATGTGAAGATTAAAGCTTCATAGTCTCAAAATAGAAGGATGCAAAAGGGGTTGATGCAACTCTGAGATGATAAGTAAGGACCACCTGTGATGATTTTAACATCTATTCACCAAAAACTATGTGTTTCGATATATAATGGAGCCCTGGTAGTCTTGGCAATTCTTTTTAATATCTCCCTCTATTTTATTTATAATTATTCTGTCATCCTCAAAGGATGTTAAGATGTTAAGAACAGTCAGATGTTAAGTCGGTCAAGGACATGTAGTTGCTCTCTGCTTACAGAAGGATGTTTACCACAAATATTTCCAGACTGTTAGACGAACCAGTCACATTTTATCTGACTAGAGATGTAAAGAAATTTGGAATGGGGGAATAGTAAAGGACACAGATGGGTTTCTAGAGTAACAGGATATCTTAGAAAGATGGATGGGTTATTTACTCCAATAATCCTCTTGGGAACCCACTGAGAAACTAGAAAGATCTAGGTGAGTACAGAGCAATGAATGACTGGTGACCAACGACTGACAAGGCCTTGGGACTAAAGAAGAAATAAATCGTGGGGAGTGCAAGAGAGAGCTATTGTTTTGTTCCTTTTTTTTTTTTTTTTAAATTCCATCCCAAATCGTTCATTAGAATTCAAGGTGAATGAGAATCAGAGCAGGTGACCAATCGGGGGGGAAATGGACACCGCACCTTCTTTATTCCATCTTTCAGATACATGTGATTTTAAAGATTTTTAGTGAGAAACTTAGGCTTCTATGTAAAGAATAATAACTTGAGGAATAGAAATTTTATAACCTTGGGGGAAAGACTTAAAAGTTTTTTCAGAGCATCCAGAAAACTGACTTAAAAAAAGCCAAAGCTGAGAAATGCTTCCCATTCCAGACCAGTGGATAGAGGTGAATTATGGCTACTCCAAAGCTGCGGCCAATCCTCACCCAGAGATAGTCTGTATCCATTGCCACCAGGGTAGCAGGTGATGCCAACGTCCTCCCGATGGCTGCAGTCATGCCTTCCCCACTGCCTCCGGGAACACTGAACCAAACTGGACTCCTTTCCTGAGCAGCTGACGTCATCCAACCATATGGGCCCTGTGCTTTCTTCAAAGTGGTTTGCAGAGGCTTGTTTGCCATATCTGTGGCAATAAAATAAACATTGTGCATAGAACTGCTATCTCTTGTTTCAAGGAAGCACAAATCATAAAACAAACAACCTGATTAACCATCATAACTCCAGAGGATAAGTGCTTGCTCTTTCTCTTATCTGAAGGACACAGTTCCAGGGCGCCTGGGTGGGTCAGTCAGTTAAGTGTCTGCCTTCAGCTCAGGTCATCTCAAGGTCCTGGGATTGAGCCCACACTGGGCTCCCTCAGCGGGGAGTCTGCTTCTCCCTCTGCCTGCTGCCCCGCCCCACCCCGGCTTGTGCTCTCTTTCACTCTCTTTCTCAAGTGAGTATGCACTCAAAAGAAACAAATCTTAAAAAAAATAAATAAATAAAACTCTGAAAGACACAGTTCAAGAGCAGTGTTCTCCCCATCACACATTTCGATCATCTTAACAATTTTTTATTGACTCAACATGTACCTAATGGATAATTAATCCTTTTCCCCCATTCCATTCATTCTTGTGTTTTGGCTACAATTTAACTCACCAACCAGAGAGAATGCACAGCAAAGAAATGGACCTCCCATTCCTGACAATGGAAATAACACCATAAACCATAAAATTAGAACAGTTGTCTCGTATTGGCCTCTCAAGAGCCGCCTGAGCTCATCTGATTTCATCAGCTCCTCTAGACCTCTTTGGCATCATCTCTTCCAAAATAAAAACTGCGTGTAAAGTTCAGTGATTCCTCAAGCACTACCCCCAATTCATGATAAGACTTGGATTTCAGCTCACCAAAATCAGAATAATGGCGATGCTCTCTGCTTTTCATTGTTACAGAAATCTGATTTTTAAAACTGTATAAATTATATTGAGTTCCAATTGACTTTCTTTGTAACAATGCTCTACAAAAATTATAATAAATATATACATTGTGGAAACAGGAAAAAGTTGTAAAATTAAAAGTTGGTAACTAAATCACAATCTGTACTTTCATTCATCCTTCCCCCAATTTTGTTTTCGTTATTCTGCAAATTCCAAACCTCTAGAAATAACTGAGCTAAAAATTATTTAAGGTGTCTTTTCGTTCTAAGAGTCTATGTAATTAAACTCATACTCATAAAATTTTGTCAGTCACTTCCTTTACTGAAATATTTTTATTATTTCTACATAAAGAATATGAAGAAATCTTTCTCGCATTAATTTTCTCAGTTTCTTGTAATGCACTTGTATTACATTTAAGAAGATGAACATTTCAATAAATTAAAAACACTAGAACTTTTCATTACCTAAGATCTCCATTTTTCTAACTAATCAAATCTCAGCGAGAAAAAAAATTATCCTAAATCTCATACTGCTACCACTTTGAATTTACACCACTTTCCCACAAAATGCATCAGTCTGATTATTCTCTGTCCATATCAACTATATAACAGATAACAAGAAGTCATTTTACTTTGAGATTTCATTTGTACAAAGAAACCCAGAGTTCACCCCTTCCTTAGCTCAAAACATACTGTTTCAGAAATTCCTCTGAAAACCAAAAACTAAATCTGGCCCACGCTTATTCTACTCCTAACACAATCACTTAGAACTTTTAACAAATATTAGTGAGAACATTTTTAGAACCATTAAGGTGATATTCTGTATATATAAGAAATACTGAATATATTTGTGAAACAAGATTTTAAAAATATGGAGAAAAACTCACTCTATTGTTTTTATTAATAAGGCAAAATATAAATATAGCAACTAATAGTATTTATGAATCTTTCTAAATCTATAAAAATGGAATACAGTTCTCAGGCCTAACAGAGATTCACTCAAAGATGAAATGGTACTTATTAAATAATTCTTATTAATTAAACATTAATATTTATTTGGCTGGTATGTCATATCCGCTGACACAGTAATCACAACCACACTGCCCATGAAAATGCAAAATATTGGGCAATAACACGTATTTATATCTTCATGGTATCATTGTTTATAATAGGAAAAATTAAACTAACCCAAATATAAGTAAATTATGATATGAACATTTAATGGACATTATGTTGTCATTAAAAATTATGACTGTAGTAATATAAAGGTAAGTAATATGGATAGAAAAAGTACATACTGACTATCAGTTGTTATAAAATGAAACACATAAATTATTATAATAATGGTATAAGAATGGAAAAATTATGGGTAGTTTTTTAATTTTTATTTTCTAAGCTCTAGTATTTTATACTACTTTTACAAATTTAAAAATATGTTTAAACATGATAATACTTGGCTTGGATGAAAGTATATTTTTAAGGTTTAATGAATATTTTCAATTAGCTCTATCTCAAGCATGAAATGATTGTCAATTTTTTCAAGCTTGAGACAATTGATTCAAGCATGACCCAGAAATATGAAAAACAAGAAAGAATGGGCATTCATGGGCTTCATTCAAATAGCAGCTAAAAGGCATCATTTGCGGTTACTCTGGAATGCAGTATGTGTGTGACATGAAATCCACTGCTCAAAGTGTGATGCTAGATTTTACGAGTCAGGTCAAGGGTGAGTTGGAAAGGTCATCTCATGACAAGAAGGCCATTTTTCTCAAATAAAAGTGATAATTATCATCACATTTGAGAAAGGGAGTAATGTAATACCAAAGCATGTGACACTGGACTTCCCTGAGATTTCAGACACGATGATGTCAGAACCAACACCATCTAATAGCAGTGATGCGTCCGAATAAAACCGAGCATTCAAAGCATACAGTCTTACTTGAATAGACACAAAGAAACCTAGGGGCACCTGGGTGGCTCAGTGGGTTAAGCCTCTGCCTTCAGCTCAGGTCACGATCAGGTCCTGGGATCGAGCCCCACATCGTTGGCCTCTCTGCTCAGCAGGAAGTCGGCTTCCCTCCCCCCCATCCCACCTGCCTCTCTGCCTACTTGTGATCTCTCTCTCCCTGTCAAATAAATAAATAAAATCTTTTAAAAAAAGAAAGAAATCTAAAAGTCACCCATGGCTCTAACCAATTACTCAAGAAAGGTGGTGACAGGAAAGGTAATGAGATAAATAACAAGACATGGTTATTCATCATCACAGAAAATGTTACCGTTTTTTACTGAGGTTTTTTGTCCTTCCATATATAGAGAGGGGAATAGGTAGGTAGGTGGGTAGATAAATAGACAGGTAGATAGATGACAGAGAACATATATTGTTAGTATGACAGAAATTACAGTTAAAGATTACAAAATGAGAATTTTAAAAATATAATTTGGCATTTAGCCACCTCACACCAATGGGCCTTACTTAAATCCCAGCTGTCGGCAAACCACGTATGTATTCAGCTCAGTCCAGCCATCATCACAGACAGTCCCCCACCGTCCCCGGTGATAGACCTCCAGGCGGCCCTCGTGGCTGCCTTTACCACCTCCAAGTCGGATGACTCCATCTGTGGGAAGGAGGAGACACAGAAACTAAGAAAATCAATGCTCAAAAAAAGGGAGAAAAACATTTTAACTTCACTAGAATTATCACTTCTTCAGGTCTCTCTCAAGACCTTTTGTTAAACTTATTTTGGGACAGTGCTCAATGATCTGAGGTCACTGGATTGTTTCTGAAGTATGACATAACCATATCCAACCTAAGAAAATATTCTTCTTATTTGTACTTGTATTTCCTGAGTAGAAAAATATATTCTGATATAATTCCAAAGTAGTTATTTGGATTTCCCCAGATTAAACAAATATTTCGGAAATTTCTTGTAGCTTCAGTCTTGGTAAGTAGGAGAAATACCAGTCATTTACATTTAAAAAATAAGAAAACAGTGATTTGGAAATAGTTCGAAATTGTAGCTGCAAATGAAAAAATTCTGAAATACAAAGACAGAAAAAGCTGTTCTGGTTAAAGTGTGATCTATCATGTCAATGCATTTATTATTCCTTAGGCATTCATAAATTATAAAAGCTAGAGTACATGTCTTGCTTTTGCTCTTTTATTGATAATACAGATCTGGATTTGAAACTTATGAGTTCAATGAATAATTAGTTGGCAGAGAACCCTATCAAAAGCTTCTAAGCAGATATACAATAAATTTATCCCCCAACAAGTAGATTTAAAAGCCTTTTCCAGCCAAAATAATACAAATACCCCAAATGAAACATATATATAGTCCTGGGTAAAGGTCATACTTTTCATGAACCTCTGGGATCTTTAAAATGAATGGTCTCTTAGTAACGCAATCACTTTTTCTTGTAACACTTTACAGCCTACAAAACACTGGTACACATTTTACCTCATTTGACCATCATAGTAACACTACAAGACTCTACTCCTTTGAAAGAGGAAGAAAAGGAGACCCAAGAAGATGATGTGCTCTGGCTTAAAATCTGGCATAAATGTTATATTTCTATTGTATTCTATTGTATATAAACATGTTATTCTAATAAAAAATCACATAGAGAACTATGTAAATAAAAAGGTGTAACTGAAGCATTTCATGGTCCCTCCAAAGGTTTTATTTTGATTTTTTAAAGAGAGATTAAAACCCCCAATTTTTTTCTTTAAGTTCTTTTTACCATAGAAACAATGGGTTTGCAATGACCTGACTTTCCTTCTATCCTTTTCCCTTTTCTTCCCACAAGACATGTAACTACATACACACACATTCATTTTACTCAGACATGCCCTTCTTATAACACATGAGACATATCCAGACAAGTGTGCTACAGTCTGGAATAGTCAGAGAATTGAGCACAGCCAAGTTAACCTGGTTCCTTTATTAGTGTGCTTTAACCAAGAATCCCATCAATACAGTTCCACGAGCTATAAACACATTCCGAGAGTCAGGGTAGTTCAATAAATAAATGAACTTAAGTAGGGACGCCTGGGTGGCTCAGTTGGTTGGACGACTGCCTTCGGCTCAGGTCATGATCCCGGAGTCCCGGGATCGAGTCCCACATCGGGCTCTCAGCGCCATGGGGAGTCTGCTTCTCCCTCTGACCTTCTCCTCGCTCATGCTCTCTCTCTCTCACTGTCTCTCTCTCAAATGAATAAATAAAATCTTTAAAAAAAAATGAACTTAAGTATATGCCTAATAATGTGACATTTATCATTGCACACTGATTTTGATTGTTAGGCATTATATGTTACAAAAAATTATACTTTCTGTCTATCTTTTTAGACTATAAAAAAGTGAAAAATTCAGAAATACTTATGAACAAAGACATACCATGCTGATATACAATTTGTGTCAGTTGTTTGGTTTTGGGTTTTTGTGAGTTGTTTTGCTTTGTTTTTAGTTTCATTTGCAGAATTTACTGGTGTGTTCATGTAGTTCAAGGGTTGATAGATTAATGGGGTGAAATGGGGTGAAACTCTTACCTGTTAGAGGGGTACAGGACACTCCAGCATCTTCCTTATGGTCACAGTTATGCTCTCCCCAGGAACTCTTTGGACATTGCTCAATAGAAAGCTCATTCCCAGTGCAGCGTACCTCATCCAACATGATTGGACCAGAGCCTTCCCCAAAATACGCCTGATTCCATGCTTTGGCAATGCCACTGAACAAACATAAGAAATCTGGATTAGACATCAAAAAGTCATCTGATATCATTTCTTTTGCCGCAGGAACGGTACAGCTATGAATAATCCATACTGCCCCTGACCAATTCACTCCACAGATTTTATGTGACTTGCTATACTTCTTTCCTGTTCCTTTGTTTGTCACTCTTTCTATTTTTGGCCATCACAAGACTGCTAATTACCCCTCAATACTCACTGCCCTTTTCTTTGTTAGTAACGGAACCTCAGATTTTTAGGAGGGCGATGGCTATCCTGAGTAAAGATTACATTTCCCAGCCTCTTCCCCTTCCAGATGATTATGTTTGTCTTAAAATATACATACTATAAAATTGACCATTTTAACCATTTTTAAGTGTACAGTTCAGGGGCACTAAGTACCTCCTCATTCTTGTGCAACTATCACCAACACCCACCTCCAGAACTCTTTAGTTAGTCATCCCGAACTGAAACTCTGGACTCATTTGAGATGATTAAGTTCTATCCAAAGATATTTAGGTGGAAGTGTTGTTGTGTATCACTTCCAGGAAGTAGCCTTGTCCCACTTCTTCCTACCTGATGATTCCAAGGCAGAAATGATGGTCAGAGCTTGAGAAGCTATACTGGTCCATGAGGTGCCATTCTAAGAATGAGAGAACTACAAGCAAGAAAAAACCCAAACCCAGGTGACTGTGGAACCACCAGACTAGCCCAGAGCTGACTACCTCTGGTCTCTACAAAGACAAACTCTTATCTTATTAAACCACTGTTACTTTCAGTACTCTGTTACTCAGAGCCAAACATATTCCTAATTAAATATCTCTCCACTCAAATTCATGTGCACTAAATTTACTTCTCCCTTAATTCAAAGTGATCTAGAATCTAGTGATTCTAGAACCCCAGATTTCACCACTGTCAAAATTATTAATAACTTCAGAAATTGCCATGTTAACCCCTTTTAGCCTTCTAATTTTTAGAGTAGAACATTTATATTTTCTTTTTGTTTTTCAGTGATGCTCCCTATTCAATATTCAATAATATTCCCATTATTTTGGTTGCCTTTTTCTCATACCATTATAACTACCTTGAGAATATGCAACCAAAATATATTGAAGGAAAAAAGAAAGTTTACTAAAATGATTATAATACTCAGCAATGGCCAAGTCTTGGATAGTAACTTCCTGGCCAAATTAGAACTTGTTTGACTAATTTTACTAGATATTACAAAAGTTTCTTTTAAGAGAACACATGTTTAAAACAAAGCCCAAAACATCTGAAACTTAAAACCTTTAACCATTAGAGCAAACACTCATTCCTTTATCACCTGAGCCACTTTCTGTTTAAAATTCAGAGTCTGGGGATGTCTGGGTGCTCAGTGGGTTAAGCCTCTGCCTTCGACCCTGGTCATGATCTCAGGGTCCTGGGATTGGGCTCTCTGCTCAGCAGGGAGCCGGCTTTTCCCTCTCTCTCTCTGCCTGCCTCTCTGCCTACTTGTGATCTCTGTCAAATAAATAAATAAAAATCTAAAAAAAAAATTAAAAATTAAAAAAAATGAAATTCAGAGTTTGTAAGAGGAAGAATAAACGAAATGTTTATAAGAAGAGGTGTGAAGAAGGAAGGAAAAGAAAAATAGGGTAGCTTATGCAGGATATTTTCCTGGAGTTAAAATTTTTAAATTTGGAATCCTCACACTTAAATCTGATATCTGTAATACCAAGGACTCTGAGAAGTCTGCTCAAACAAATATTAAAGATTAATATCTAGTGTAAATCAGACAAATGTGAAAGAAAAAAATCCTAACGCAAATGATATTATCAAATAATTTTGTGAGTGAATTTGTTTTACAAGGAAAAAATGACAGAAAAAAGCCATTTCTACTCTTCCAGAAAGAAGGAATCAATACTCAATTAGTAGGATTTTTTAAATGAAATTTCCAGTTGTTTCAATGCGTACCTGTGTCATCAAAGAAGAGTGTAGTGGACATATATATAAGTGTTCATATATTACTGGTCATGTCAAAAAGCTTATTCTTTCCAAACAGAATCTTTGAGGAAGAAAAGATCTGGAAACAGGCCCTCAGGCTCAAATCTGGGCTCTATCTTTAACAAGCAAAACTGCCCTGGGGAAGTTATAAAAACCTTCCAAGCACAAAATGCTTCTTTTGAACACAGGGATGATAATCACTCCCTTGGAGGGTTATAAGAATTAAACTGATACAAAGTAAGAACTCAATAAACGTTGGTTCCTTTTCCCTCATGCACTATCAGGAGCTTCCCCCTCACTACTGATGAAGGGTGTATTTTTCACTGCCAAGCAACTCATCTAAAACCATTTCGCGTTTAGTTTAAACAGACATCATATAGCTTTTGTTCTCCGGCTCCCCAAGGTAGAGTCAGTGGAATGATGGGAAAGGGAGAATCAGTGAAAATCTCAACATGTTCTGGATTTAAGGTTGTAAATATGTTTTATTCATTTATTTATTTTAAATTTTTTTTAAGATTTTATTTATTTATTTGACAGAGAGAATTCACAAGTAGGCAGAGAGGCAGACAGAGAGAGAGGGGGAAGCAGGCTCCCTTCTGAGCAGAGAGCTCGATGTGGGGCTCGATCCCAGGACCCTGGGATCATGACCTGAGCCGAAAGCAGAGGCCTTAACCCACTGAGCCACCCAGGTGCCCCTAAAATCATTTTTTAAAGAATATACTTGGGGCGCCTGGGTCGCTCAGTGGGTTAAAGCCTCTGCCTTCGGCTCAGGTCATGATCCTGGGGTCCTGGGATCGAGCCCCGCATCGAGCTTTCTGCTCAGTGGGGAGTCTGCTTCCTCCTCTCTCTCTCTCTCTCTGCCTGCCTCTCTGCCTACTTGTGACCCCTCTCTGTCAAATAAATAAATAAAATCTTTAAATATATATATATATACTTATGGGAGTAATTTAGTAGCCTATAAAATACCCAACAGATCTGTGTTGTTTTTTATTAAGGATTATGAGATGATGGCCCAGAAGATCATTAAGCTATGAGTTGCATCACTCAACTTGGGATTCCTGTGGCAGACACACAGATCCTCGGAGACCAACAATTTCAAGGGTTTCAGTGCACATAGGCATTTTACCAAAAACACTTGTAGTGGCCAATGCAATTTTTTTTTTTTCTAAAGACAGCACTTATGCTCCCAGAAAAGCATATTCTGTACCAACATGATCTTGCAAAAGTAGTCTATAAGGCTGTGAATAAATTAACATGTTTTAAGTTGCCCCTAGTAGAATAAATATCCCCTTCCAAAAGACAATATTCTCAATACAACATTCAAACTAAACTGAACAAAGGAACGTGATACCCACTGGAAAGAAAACTCTGAAGTCGTGTATATTGGGACTTAGTTCCGGAATTTGGAAGCCTGAAAAACTGAAATGTACAGTGTTATTTACTAAGCTCAGTTCAAACCAGAAGTGAAGTGCTTACAGTTGCGTTCCTGAGACCTGCCACACCTTTGCGAGAAGGGAGAATCCAGGACAGGAGCAAAGTGCCCTTGCTGGTGGCTCCTAAGTGGAGAAGAGTGAACCACAACCCAAGGGATAAATTCAGCATACCTCCTGTGTTTATACAGTCCATGCTCTAAGAGGGGCTTTTACATTTTCTAAATGCTAGGCAGAAAAATCAAATCAGGAATGTAATTTTTGACAAGGGAAAATCCTATGAAATTCCAGTTTCACTGTCCAGAAATAAGGTTGGATTGGAACAAAGCCTCACTCATTCCCAGCTTAGCTGCTGTGGCCACTTTTGCACCACAAAGGCACAGTTAAGTGGTTGCAAAGTCCAAAGTACTTACTATCTGGACCTTTACAGGAAAAGTTTGGTGACCTTTGCTCTAAAGGAAAGAGATTAATGAAAGCAAATATGGAAGCTGACTTAGAGAATAACTGAAAGTTGCTTAACAGAGGAGAGGGAGACAGAGGACTAATGCAGGTCATGGGGAAGCCAGAAGGGACAGCTTTGGAGAAAGGCCGATTAACAGTCTTCTTGGCTCTTTGCCCTGGGATAAATGCCAGGAAAGAAAAAGATCCTATGGAAGAACATTTCAATGGGTACAATTCACTGAGCCAGGATTAAGTGGTATAAGGAATATGGGAGAATATAAAATTTGATCCCAAACTCATAACAGAAACAAACAATAAATTCCAGATGGTTTAAAAGTCTAAATACTGGAAGGAAGGAAGGAAAGATGGAAGGAAGGAAGGAAGGAGTTAAGGGGTTGAGAAGGGAGGGTTAAGAAGTTATTGAAATAAAATAAAGAACACAATACAAGAACAATACCACCTTGGGACAAAGAGGATTTCCTGAGCAAGGTAAGATACGCAGAAGTCAGAAAAAAACTAAAGAAGTTTAATTTAACCACATATAAATTTAAGCTCCTGTATAGCAAAATATACCATAATCAGAGTCAAAAGGCAAACCAACAGGCAGGAAGAAATATTTGTAATATGTGACAGCAATTAAAAAAACCTCCTAAAAATTAATAATAATAATATTATAAATACATTATAATGAAAGACAAAACAACAAAGCATTTTTTAAAAATAGGGGCATGGAGACAATGAGGCTATTCACAGAAGAAATATCGATGGCCACTGGGCATATAAGATGCTGAATGTTACAAAGGTCAAATTAACACAGCAAAAATACATTCTTAGCTAACATATTTTTAGAGATTTTAAAAGATTAGTATTCTTTTTTTGGTACAATATTTAGGTTAAAAGTTTAACAACTAAAGACCTTTTATTACCCAACAGCCCCCTCCCCCCTTCCTTCTCCCCCCAAAAAACACCCTAAAATAATGATTAGCTGGGAGTGACTCAGGATTGGCTGGGCGGAGTAACTGATACATACTATATTCCAAATATGTTAAAGATCATGTGATAGAGGTCCTAGGAAAAAGCAAAAGGCCTGATTAATTGCCTCTGAACTGTGTCCCTTCCTTAAGGGAGAACACAAGATGGAAGAGCAGCAGCCCCATAATCATCTCAGGACTCTGAGAAAAGTCATCTATGTTAAGATACACTCTTAAAACACTACTTGGGTGTTTTATGATCTTTCTTATAGGTTTCCATATTTCCCACTGTTTATAAACATTTTAATGATCACAAAAGTATTTAATTGAAACAAACTAATCAGAAAAACACAGAACTAATCACAACAATAGCAACAAAAATGTTAACTAAGAAACTAGGATGCAACACAAACTAGGTTTTCTGGCTCCCTTTCGAGTTTACTAAAATTAAGAAGATACTTATACACACATTCCTTCAGCCACTAGTATTTCCCGGTGCCCTGGACTGTGCTGGCTTTCAGGGGATACCAAAGAAACTCATGACTCTGCCTTTAAAGAAAGTCTGTGATATTAGGGAAAGCAACATAAAACTCAGAGATTGTTGGTGTGCCTGGGTGGCTCAGTTGGTTAAGTGTCTGACTCTTGGTTTCAGCTCGGGTCACAATCTCAAGGTGGTGAGACAGAGTCCCACATCAGGCTCCATGCCCAACTTAAGGTAATCACTCATCATTTCTCTGCCCTTCCTCACCTCTCAAAAAAACAAAAACAAAAGCCAACCTCACGGATTGTTAAAGTCAAAAAAAGCCATGTGAATTCAACAGTTATGTGCTCATTGTCCCTCATTTATGAAAATTATTCCCCCACCTCCCTGGCAGTTCATTTGTAATAAAGTCCCAGTATTGCCCATTTTCTTACTCTCTAGCCACAAAATAAAGTTGTTGGAATAGGAGTGCTCTGAAATAATACACTGATTTATTAAGTGATTTTCTGTGTCTATTTGACCTATATCTATAACAGCAATGCCCAAGAAACACTGAATTGATTCTATGTCTGATCCTCATCCAAAACATTCTTAAACCTACTTGACTACTCTGATTGTATTTGTATAAAGTTTGTCTTCATGGTAAAAGCCCAAATAAACAGCATCATCTGACTAATTCAAGCACCAGACTAAGTTACTACTTTGAACAGACACAGAATATAGTTAGGCAATTCTATTGTGCAAGGTAATTGTTCGTTAGATTATAAAAGATTGGTCCTTTAACTACAAATTTCAGTGTGTGACACAACTTATGAATGAAAAAATTCATTGTTAATGATCGATATCCTAGATTTCTCTCTGGAGAACAATCTCCTGCATTTCCAGTAGTGATACTGGATGCACACGGAATGCTTACTGTAGGCCAACACTGGTCTACCAGGTTTATGTGTATTAACTCATTTAATCCTCCCTACAACCCTATATTCTGATCCCCAATTTACAGAAGAGGAAATGAAGGCCCAGAAATTAGATAATTTGCCCAGCATTATACCCACTGCTGGTGAAGCTTGTCTGGCTACACAGCTAACTCTGAAGCACTTGGCTATATAAAGTCTCAGGGGGGCATTTTAAGGGGGGGGCGGGGGAACCTCAAATACAGTCTATTAGCATTTTCTCCCTACAGTGAACTTTTATCTCTTGACTTCTCTATTTCTCTCAGCCCTATATTTGTATTTATTCTTATTAACCCCTGGCTTTTTGGCAAATAGTAGAACATGAAAAAAAAAAAAAATTCTACACTGGGAAATCTTAAGATTCTGGTTGTTGGAGTGCCTGGGTAGCTCGGTTGGTTGAGAGTCCGACTCTTGATCTCATTTTGATATCGGATCAGGTCTCTATCTCAGAGTTGGGAGTTCAAGCCCCGTGCTGGGCTCCATTATGGCCATGGAGTCTACTTAAAAAAAAAAAAAGAGGATTTTGGTTCTCACTTAACAGTATGACTTTAGGGCTTTGGGTAATCTTAGAGGGCCTAATTTCCTCTTCTTTTACACAAGGTCTTCAGGTTCTCTTTAGGATAAAAATCTATAAAATACAAAAAAATTAATAAACAGTAAGATTAAAAAAAAGCAAAGAAGTATTTTTTAAAAAGCAATCTGTATCACATTTTTATTCTAACCACTCAATAAAGTAGTTTTGTATAATTTTATAGCCAAAAAAAACCTAAGAAAGATGTGTTTACAATTTTTTAAATTCCTATGTAAGTTATGGCATATCCACACAATAAAATATGATGTCCTAGTTCTAAACTATGTTTTTAAGAGTTTTGAAAGACAAGGGAAAAGTCTTTATTTTAACTGCACAAAAGGAACCCTGATTAAAACGTCTCCACCTGGGGTGCCTGGGTGGCTCAGTGGGTTAAGCCTCTGCCTTCAGCTCGGGTCATGCTCTCGGAGTCCTAGGATCAAGCCCCTCATGGGCTCTCTGCTCAGCAGGGAGCCTGCTTCTCTCTTTCTCTCTCTTCTCTCTCTCTCTCTCTGTCTGCCTCTCTGCCTACTTGTGATCTCTCTCTGTCAATAAAATAAATAAAATCTTTTAAAAAAAAAAAAAAGTCTCCACCTGGAATGCAAGCTGGTATAGCCACTCTGGAAACAGTATGGAGGTTCTTCAAGAAGCTAAAAATAGAGCTACCCTACAACCCAGTAATTGCACTACTAGGAATTTACCCCAGAGATACAGACGTAGTGATCCAAAGGGGCACATGCACTCCAATGTTCATAGCAGCAATGTCCACAATAGCCAAACTGTGGAAAAAGCCTAGATGTCCATCAACAAATGAATGGATAAAAGATGTGGTATACACACACACACACTGGAAGACTACTCAGCCATCAGAAGGGATGAAATCTTATCCTTTATAATGACATGGTTAGAACATGGTTATTATGCTGAGCGAGAAAGAAAGACAATTATCATATGGATTCACTCATACAAGGAATATAAGGGTACAGATGATCATAGCAGAAAGGAGTTAAAAATGGAATGGGAAGAAATCAGAGAGGGAGATAAACCATAAGAGACTCTTAACTATAAGAAAGAAACAGGGTTTTGGAGGGTAGGTGGGTGGAGGGATGGGTAACTGGTTGATGGGCATTAAGGAGGGCACCTGATGTGATGAGCACTGGGTGTTACATGCAACTGATGAATTACTGAACTCTACATCTGAAACTAATGATGTTCTGTATGTTGGCTAATTGAAATTAAATAAAAATAAATAAATAAAATGTTTCTACTTGAAACTTCACTGTGTACATGCACATTCTCAAGACAATTTTCTAGCATCTGGCTGCTTCGTTTCCTGCTCCTAATCTTTCTCCAAGTTCTGGGTTACTCAAATTTGACTATCAAAAATACAGTCATTTCTTTTGTGTTTAGGAAGCTTGCCAGCTATCAAAATCCACAGACACCATTAAAAGATGAAAGCCATGGGGCGCCTGGGTGGCTCAGTGGGTTAAAGCCTCTGCCTTCGGCTCTGGTCATGATGCCAGGGTCCTGGGATCGAGCCCCACGTCGGGCTCTCTGCTCAGCGGGGAGCCTGCTTCCTCTCTCTCTGCCTGCCTCTCTGCCTACTTGTAATCCCTGTCTGTCAAATAAATAAATAAAATCTTTAAAAAAAAAAAAAAAAGAAGAAGAAGAAAAAAAAAGGAAAGCCAACAAATCAGCATCTCACGAAGAAACTGTAACCACCACTCCAGGGAGGCATGATGTCATTTCCCTTTGGAAATTCAACAAACAAATAAAGAGATGAAATCTGCTTAGGGAAAAAAAAATCATAAATCAAGACAAGCAACAAAATTATGCTGTTATCAACCATGTGCCACTAAAAACTATTTCATCTGAAAGTGCTGTGCTACTAAATAAGCAAACAAATTATAAAGGAGGAGCAGGTGCAGAATATTGCTTTAATGCAAACGTAGGAGAGAACTATAAAATCAAGTGAAAGAAAGGCAAAAACGAACAATATCAGCTCAGAGCATCAGAGTGCTGACAATAAAAACAAATGTCTACCAAGCTGAATCATTGGTTGTTGCGTAGGCTTGTGGAGGACTTTTGCCGCCTTGTATATCTGCAGGTATTTTTCCTTTCAATTACTTTTCCAAACATGTATTTCCTCATTCAAAAGATAGCAATAAGCTAATGCTCGAGAAAGATGTAAATACTTGGCCTTCACATGTGTTCGACATTAATATAGTCTTCCTGGTGATTCCATTTCTATATCTTTTCTCTGTAATAGACTATTGTTTGTCAACATGGTCCATGTTCAGGGCACCTGGGTGGCTCAGTGGGTTAAGCTTCTGCCTTCGGCTCAGGTCATGATCTCAGGGTCCTGCGATCAAGCCCCCCATTGGTCTCTCCTTTCAGCAGGGAGCCTGCTTCCCCCTCTCTCTCTGCCTGCCTCTCTGCCTACTTGTCATCTCTCCCTGTCCAATAAATAAATATTTAAAAAAAAAAAAAAGGCCTATGTTTAAGAACTGTTTAAGTGAAAGAAATCTTTGGCTCAAGAATTTCACATTACAACAAATTTTTAGAATCACTTCTATAATTATAAATATAATCAATATTCACAGTGTATCTCCAGGATACTCTAAATTTTCTAGGCAAACCTGTGTTTTCCCCCACAGAAATATATTAAGATTAAAAAATGCCTTACAGCTTAAGTTTAGAGTAATCCATACAGCAGCTAGTAATGTTAAATACACTATTACTCCACCCTTCAAGTTCTTCACTTAACCTTAGCCAAAAGGTCGAGATGCGATCCACCCTTCAAGTTCTTAATATTTTTAGCAAAGACATAGGTTTCTTAGTAACTAACATGAATATCAATTAGCACCACATAATTGATCACCAGTAAATATACATATACACACACTAGAATGTTTTAAAAATATGAAATTCATAGATACAGCTAACTAAATGGAAGTTCTGAATAGAGAACTAGTGTTGGATAATCTACCACCAAATACTTAGTTTATTTTGAATGCTAAAAACATCTTTCAACTATAATTTGACTGACCTTGAGAGCCAATGTGTACTATATACTTATTAAGTGTGCTAACTGCTCTAGAACCTGGGTTAGACAACAGTCCCTATATATCAAGAAATACTTATAGGGAATCGGACGAAGAGATACTCTGTAACTTTTCTCTCATGAAGAGATACTCTGTAACTTTTCTCATCTCCAGAAGTAGGACACAGATCCAGGTTGTTCTGAGTACAAGGCACATGATAACTTTATGCTGTGTTCATTTTAACAGCAACACCTGGAAATTTGAGGAAGATTAGTATTGAAATCGATACCCCCTCAGAACATTTTGAAAATCTAGTCTCAAAATGAATGCTTAATAAGAATTTTTCTCAAAAGGAATGGTTGGCCTTATTTCTAAACCACCCAAAGAAAATGATCATAACGGTAATTTCACACCACTGATAATTATAAGCTCCAGAGACACTGGATTTGCCATGCGGGTCCTGTCCTATACCTGAACTCTGAAATAGCCATTAGGTAGCAGAATCAGTTATGGAGGAAATGTAACTTTACAGTGAAGGACAGGCTAATGCCAGCTTAACCCAATGCTCAAGCTTAGCCCCATCAGTGGTAAGACCCCAAGACACATCACCTGTGATAAATCCTGGCCAAAATACCTGCTTTGATCTAGCCTCCAATGTCAGGAATTACAAGAGCCAGAGGAGTAAACTAAATGATACCAGTAGGAAGAAATGAGACAAATCCAGGAGGAAAGGACATTCTCAAGAACAAACGTCTCTCCCTTCCACAAGTCAGTGTCATGAATAACAAGAGGCTGTTCTAGATTCAAAAGAGACTTCAGGTACATAACATCCAGATGCACTGCATGATCCTGGACTAAATTCTTCTTAAGACAGTCCATCTGCCAAGGACACTGTGGGGCCACTACAGGAAACTCACTGTGTTGGGGTATTAGAAAATGTTAAGAATGATCACCCATGAGGCACCTCAGTGGCTCATTCAATCAAGCATCTGATTTCTGTGCAGGTCATGATCTCGAGATTGTGATATCCAGCTCCAAGTAGGACTCCACACTGGGTGTGACATCTGTTTAAGATTCTCTTTCTCTCCCACTGCCCCTCCCCCACCACTTGCACATACACACACACACACTCTCTCTCTCTCTCTAAAAAAAAGTGGTAATTACCAATGATATTGGTTGTGATAATGTTAATTTGGCCAAGTAGCACCATGCTCTTATTTTTAAGAGACATATACTGAAGTATTTAGAGATAGAATGTTAAAATGTCAATATTTTACATTAAATTGTTTCATTATAAATACAGAGTTTTGAGGGGGGGGCAGTTGCAAAAACAATCACAAAACAAATAAGTATAAATGGTGTAAGGTTCAAAAATCATGCTTCAGTGTCAAGGATTATGCTTAATTGAAAAGAAAGTGATCCGTGAATAGTAAGCTTTGATCTAAAGAGGCCAACCTATCACCACCACCTGCAAAAAGCTAAAGGAAGAAATTTACAAATTTAAAGTAAAATATCAACTTCAAAAAGAGCCCCTAATTTTATCTTGTTTTTTTTAAGATTTATGTATCTATTTTATAGAGAGAGTGTCGGGCCAGAGGGGGGAGGGGTAGAGAGAGGAGGAATCTCAAGCAGACTCCACGCTTAGCACAAGGCCCACGGAGGGGCTTCATCTCACAACCCTGAGATCATGACCTGAGCCAAAATCAGGAGTTGGACACTCAACCAACCAAGCCAGCCAGGCACTCCAATCTCCTAATATGATTTTAGAGAAACTTTTAGGCGTGTTATACCAATGTTCAGAATCACTAAAGAAAGGGATTAAAGACTAAAATTACAGCATACTATTCCAGAATAGGACTTAGGACAGCATGAAATGTTCATTTTCATACCGCTGCTTTTATTACACATGCTTCATTTCCACATCTTATGTGGGAATTATTTCCTTTGCACATTAATAAACATCTTCTCTTCTAAGCACATACCTAACAAATCAGAAAGCAAAGTCAAAAGTTGAGATAATACTTGGAGGCAGAAGCTGAACTTCAGTTAAACCCTAAGAGCAGATGACTTCAGTAAGTCTTTGCTACCGACAGTGCTGGTGATTACCTGGGAATAATATAAATGCAAATAACGAATAGAAGTAAAAGGGTGACATTTTCAGAGATATAAAAGCAATTGAATCCAGATACAAACAGGCTAGACCTCTAGGTACACAAAAATTCTCTTCGGGGAGCCTACAACCTAGCACAAAGATCGCAAGGTGGCTTTTTCTATTTGCTTGAGGAACTGGACAATTTAAACACAAAGCCACCTGTCTGCGTGTGGGAAGAAGAGATTCCAAAATTGAAATGAAGTAAGAATAAAAACAAACCTCAGGCCCAGCTGCCTGCAGATCACCTCTGCGTCTGCTTCATCCCACTGGTCATCACAGACGGTCCCCCAATGACCAGCATGGTAGACTTCTACTCGGCCTTCCCGCGCACTGCTCCCACCCACGAGGCGTATGGCGGGGAACGTCGGGCCTGTGCCGGGTGAAATCAGAAACAAATTACACCTATACATTTGAACTGAATGATGAGATTAGATATATTCTATTTATCTGCCATTCTCAATAATTGAGTCATATTTATTAAACCACCTCAGGGATTTGCACGTACATGCACACACATCTAGTATGTATTACAGTATTCTTGACCAATTAAAATACTCTAAATTGGGGGTGCCTGGCTGGCTCAATCAGTAGAACATGCAACTCTTGATCTCCGGGTTGTAAGTAGTCAGAGCCTTACGCTGGGGGTAGAGTTTACTTAATAATAAAAAAAAAAGTTTTCAATAAAAATTATTTCAAAAAATACTCCAAATTGAATGACATCCATACAAATAGCTCCTAAGAGGAAGTAGTCCAAATTCACTTTTCCTCCAACAACCTCAGAAGCCAGAAAAGACACACTTAAAACTATAGTTTATTGGAAACGCATTTGATTTTTATGGTATTGTAGTGGGGACACTAATTTTTTTATGCACAGTAACTTGAGCATTACCAACATGTAATTCTTAAAAATGGCACTTATGTCTGTAACATCCTTGTCTTCGGTACAGAAATATTTCTGTATTTGTAGAAATCAAGTTAACATCTAACTCATTATACAAGGTAGTGATCATGGCCAATACCTACAAAAAACAAGATTGGAGAATTCACTTGGTTATGAATCGGCTCATATTCATTTTCTAAGAACTACCAAAGGCTTCCCGTTGCAAACTCCTTATTACGGTCCACAGTGCCCTGAGCTAGCCCTTGTTAGTGTCCTGAACATCCCTCTCTACACCTGGCCTCCTTCCCCAGGCTATACCTACAACGCCCTCTTCCTTCTGCCTCTTAAACACTCAAGGGTGTTTCCCACTATAGGGTTTGTACGCTTCCGGTTCCTTCTACTTGAAAAGAGTTCCTGCAGGTCTTCCCCTGCCTTCATCACTCTCACCATTCAGTTTTCAACCCTGAATTGCCCTTTGTTTAAGAGGCCTCCCCTGGTCTTCCTAACCAACACAGCACAAAAAAGTTACTTTCTACTACATTGCCTTCCAAATATTTATTTTATCTAAGACTGTCATTGATTCATTGATTTCCACATTGTCTATCTCCTAACAGCTAGAACTCAGGACAGAGACCGTGCCTTTCTCTTTCACCTGTGTATCTTAGGTACCCAGCATACAGAAGTCATGTAATAGATACTTGTTGACTGACTGGACTGATAAATGACAGCCAGAAGCCTAGAAAGAATATTCCAAACAAGAAAAAATACTTAGTAATATTCATTCACTCAATTCTGTTTAATAGATACTAGGCACCACAGGGGCATTTTTTTTTTAAGATTTTTTATTTATTTGACAGAGAGAGATCACAAGTAGGCAGAGAGGCAAGCAGAGAGAGAGAGAGGGAGGAGGAAGCAGGCTCCCTGCCTAGCGGAGGGCCCGATGCGGGACTCGATCCCAGGACCCTGAGATCATGACCCGAGCTGAAGGCAGAGGCTTAACCCACTGAGCCACCCAGGCAGCCCCACAGGGGCATTTAAAGGAGCACTAGACAGACCGTATCATCAGGAAGTTTGCCACCTAAGGACATGGTCAAAATGAGCACAGAGAAGATCATCAAGACCCTGCGGGGGCTCAGAAGCAAGGGAGCTTGCTTACCATTGGAGGTAGCCTGGAATCCCTTCTGAAGGAGCTGATATCTGAAGAGGGCCAAGGTGGATGGATGGGATTTCAGAAGTCAGAGACAGGGTAAGAGCAGTTCAGCAAAATGAACAGTATGAGCAAATGTACAGAAGCACAAAGTTGAATGTGTTTGGGAAATAGCAAGACAGTGTAATTTTTCTGGAATAAAGGATGTAATAGGGTAAAAGTTTCAGAACAGGCTGGGCCCCTATTCAGAAATTTAATTGCAGCTTTTGCCAAATGCTAACCATTTATCCACATGAAATATGCTTCTAATTCCCCCACAGTGGAAGCAGTTGTCAGTAAATGGTATTGGGATATTCATATTTATATTCAAACATCATACCTCAATTTTGAATCAGAAATTCAGGTTAGTGAATATTTACATACACTCATATGCTGATCTTCATAATTTAGCTTATTTACGTAAGTCAACTAGTATTTACAACTTGTAAAAAGGATAAAGATAGTTTTAATAAACATAAGTGTTCTCAGCATTATATATTAGCTCCTTATAATTAATTGATGCTGAGTGGTCTGAAAAATATATTTGCATCTTATGTTTATTTTTCCTTTAAAAAGCTTGGAAAATATAGAAACAATGGGAAAATGTATTAGTTTCTTAAATTATTATATTCTCCCCTGCCTCTCTTCCCCCTCCCACTATGGTAAGATTAGAGAAAACAGAAAAAAAAATTTTTTTAAGACTTTATTTTTTGACACATGGAGAGAGAGAGAGAGCACAAGCAGGGGGAGCTGCAGAGGGAGAAGGAGAAGCAGGCTCCCCACTCAGCAGGGAGCTCAATCCCAGGGATCATGACCTGAGCCAAAGGCAGACACTTTTTTTTTTTTTTAAGATTTTACTTATTTTTTTGACAGAGAGAGATCACAAGTAGGCAGAGAGGCAGGTAGAGAGGTGGGGGGAAGCAGGCTCCCCACTGAGCATAGATCCCGATGCGGGGCTCAATCCCAGGACCCTGGGATCATGACCTGAGCTGAAGGCAGAGGCTTTAACTCACTGAGCCACCCAGGCGCCCCCAAAGGCAGATATTTAACCAACTTCTGAACCACTCATGTGCCCTGGAAAACAAAAATGTTTAAGAGGAAATTTAAAATCACCTACAACCCAGAATTCTATGGCCTGCTACCTTATATTTTTAGTGTCATGTTTTATTTTAAAATATGTGGGCATTTTCTGGCTCTATAAGTAATTGTGGAAATACAGAAAATTTCAAAGACAAAATTTCATCAACATCCCACATCTTCCCAACAAGCGCACAAAAAATCATTTGAAAGAGCATTTGGTGAGGTAGTTGACTCATGGCTAACTTACGGATAAATAAAACTCCCAGACATGTTCATTTAAATTACTATTTCCTATATCTAGGACTGCTACTCAATTTCCTACTTTATAAGTGTTGGAAAAACAACAAGTACTAGATGACAGGGCACTAAATGTAATTTCCAAACTAAAAAAATGTATTAAAGATCTATTACTATGCCTTAAAGCAAGTAGACTCAGTGTTTGCTGATCTCAGCTGTTTCCTTTCACTTTCTCACTTGGTCTTTTTTCTCTCTCACTTTTATCTCATTCAACCGCTCACATTTTCATATATGCTTATGAATGACCTTCAATTTATCTTCACAACTGGAGTATAAATAGGTGAATAGATGATGAGAGCAAAAGGAATTTTTTTTTTTTTTGACAGAGAGCATCACTAGTAGGCAGAGAGGCAGGCAGAGAGAGAGAGAGAGAGGAGGAAGTAGGCTCCCTGCTGAGCAGAGAGCCCGATGCGGGACTCGATCCCAGGACCCTGAGATCATGACCTGGCGGCTTAACCCACTGCGCCACCCAGGCACCCTGCAAAAGGAATTTTTTAAGTGGAAAGATAATCCTGAAAAAAATAATTATTGTTTTCAAGATTTTATTTACTTCAGTACTTTAAAAATGTCAAACATTTTACCCAACAGGTGGAGCATGAGTACAAGCAATAATCTACAAAAAGTAATGCACTGTTGAACCCAAATCACATCATCCTTGAAGCAGCAATGCATAAACATCTACCTCCCAAAGTAGCATTACCCAAAGTGGAGAATCAAAGGAAGAAGAGGAAAAATTTCCAAAACATCAAGATTTAACATGCATTTGGCCCACTCAAAAAAGAACAATGGTTCTTAAAGCATATACCTGCACCCTATATTCCAGTTGGTTCTTCCAGCCAATTCACAGCAATTACTCTAAATTGAGGCTCTGTGTGTTTTGTGGTGAGAGAGTTTCCATTCCTCTCCTGATTCTTGCACTCCAGCAGAAACCAATGCCCTGGGATGGCTGCTAGCTTTTTAAGACCTGGAATATCTGACCACACTGCCATCTCCAAGGAGAATGCAAAAAGGGATGCTGTGACAGGGTGCTAGTTTCAGGTTCTGGTCACACATTAAAATACACCATGCTTTCCAGAAAACCCATCAGCCATCATGAAAAGCAGCTGTTCCCTTCTCCACGTATGTTCATATGACCGTATGCATATATGTGTGCTAAACCATGGTCATCATCTCATGATCAGCATATAGTGCTTGGAAGGAGCCTTTATCCGAGGCAGTTATCCATATTATGGAATGTGCTATTGACAACTCAAAGGAGAACGCTGGTACCACAGTTATAATCTACCCTATAAAGTGAAAATATTTTGTTGTAGTTGCTGGGTTCCAAGATGATTTTCCATCTTGATTCTATCATGACCTTCCATTAGCAAAATAAACGTTTCATGTACAATATGCAATAGTTCCGTAAGCAAATTAAATAAAATAGAAAACACGTTGAGTGAGATAGCATTTGAAAGTCAAAAGGAATTCAGAATGTTAGATGCACTTTTATTGAAGACTATTTGACTACATAATACGATGATTCAGGCTTATGTCTGTATTTAAACTCTTTGAGGAAATGATTTAATGAAGACAATTTTATCATCTGGAATCTTGCTGAAAACACAATAAAAGTAAAAGAGAGTTTTTTACCCTGGGAAAAGCTACATGTGACAGCAGCTGCCATCTTCTGAGGACACGCCCCCCCCTGCCAGATGTCTTTTTCACAAAGCAGTATATTTTCTTCATCTCCTCGGCAACGGACATTGCTCCAATAAATGGGAATAAGGCCCAGTCCAGAAAATGGGGTTTGTTTTGCGATTCCTTTTCGCCTGGAAACACAATGATCAAGGTTAGGTTTATTGAACATAGGTGAAATTTTTTGTGGAAGTATTTAGATTTTTTTTAAGTGGAAGAAATCAATAAAGATAGATTTAGGAGAAAAAAAAGATAGATGTGGGAGGGAAAAAAAAACATAATGGATTACATAAGTTTCAAGGAAATCAAAACGTCAGATCAGAACTTGCACTGATTATCTATGGCAATCTTTTTAATCATCTTAAATAATGGTATGCATGTGCCTTTCCTACCTACAGCTGATTTTAGGGGAAAATACATATATGTGGGCAAATACTACAGATTTTAAAAAGAAGCCTGGTGGTTTTGTGGAAGAAGTGTGTCATGTGGCTCAGTGAGACATGGATTCTAGTCTGGACTCGGCTACAAATTGCCCTAAGCTGTGAGTTTCTATAAGCTCTGCCTTCTAAAAAGAGGGCTGGTCTGGATGCGTGACAAGTTTTCTGCTCCAACATTTTAGGCTAGCATTTTCTTTCTTTTCTTTCTTTCTTTTTTTTTTTTTTTCTTTTTAAAAGATTTTAGTTATTTATTTGAGAGAGACGGGGAGAGAGAGCAAAGAATGGGACGGAGCAGAGGGAGAAGCAGACTTCCCAATGAACAGGGAGCATGACTCAGGGCTCAATCTCCGGACCCTGAGATCATGACCTCAGTCTGAGTTCAAGAGTCAGGCGCTTAACTGACTGAGCTGCCCAGGCACCCCTAGGCTAGCGTTTTCAAAATGATTACTACTACACATAAGTAAGATAATCACAGGAGAGGCAATCCATTCACAAAATTTTTAAAACCTTATATATAGTATTTGGTTGCAAGGCTTTGCAATCAATAAATGAAATGGTAACATGCAGATGGGCTCTGCTTTTAGCTTCTCTAATCTACATATTTTATAAGTAACCTCTGATATGTATGAGTTGATATTAAATTTTAAAAAGATAAAGGCTTACTCTGGAAAACAGCATGGAGGTTCCTCAAAATGTTGAAAATAGAACTGCCCTATGACCCAGCAATTGCACTATTGGGTATTTACCCTAAAGATACAAACGTAGTGATCCAAAGGGGCACATGCACCCGAATGTTTATAGCAGCAATGTCCACAATAGCCAAACTATGGAAAGAACCTAGATGTCCATCAACAGATGAATGGATCAAGAAGATGTGGTATATATACACAATGGAATACTATGCAGCCATCAAAAGAAATGAAATCTTGCCATTTGCGACAACATGGATGGAACTAGAGCGTATCATGCTTAGCGAAATAAGTCAAGCAGAGAAAGACAACTATCATATGATCTCCCTGATATGAGGAAGTGGTGATGCAACATGGGGGCTTAAGTGGGTACGAGAAGAATAAATGAAACAAGATGGGATTGGGAGGGAGACAAACTATAAGTGACTCTTAATCTCACAAAACAAACTGAGGGTTGCCGGGGGGAGGGGGTTTGGGAGAAGGGGGTGGGATTATGGATATTGGGGAGGGTATGTGCTTTGGTGAGTGCTGTGAAGTGTGTAAACCTGGTGATTCACAGACCTGTACCCCTGGGGATAAAAATATATGTTTATAAAAAATAAAAAATTATAATAAAAAAAAAGATAAAGGCTTATCTAATTAACAGAGTAATCTCTAGAGTTATTTCCATACAGTAGCTTCTACCATCAACCAAACAGTAAACATTTCAGGTATATCAAAATATGAACATTTCTTAACAACAATAATTCTGAGATGTTCTGATCTAATTATATTTTTTTAATGGACTACTAAAAAATAAAATAAATAAATAAAAATGGACTACTAAGGGGTGCCTGGCTGGCTCAGTCAGAGAGTCCACATGGGACTCTTGATCTTTGGATCAGGAGTTTGAGACCCATGTTGGGTGTAGAGATTACTTAAAAAAAAAAAAGAGGAACAACTAAGATGATATAAGTAATCAGATCAGTGTATCTGAAGTTTCTATTTGCAGAATGATAGTTTATTTTTCTTCATCAACCAAAAGACTAGTAACCATACAGCAGTTCACATTTCCACTATAGTGTGTTGGTTTTTTACGTCACTCTCACAGGAAATCATATTGTTTCCTGATTTTCAGGGTTAATAAAAGCACATATACATGTGTATTTTAAGGAAGACACTGACACCCGTCTACAAATCTGTTACATATTGAGGCCCTCAAAATAAAAAGCGTCAGGTCAACACACTCTGTGTCCTGTCCATCTGCCAACCACTATTTGCCAGATAAAATATTCATCGATCAAATCGATAATTAACATTCCCAAACACCATAACACTTTATAGGCTGTATAGCCTTATTGCTTCTTTCATCCTGACTTATACCAACATCCATTTTTTTAAAATTGTTAATTAATTAAGTACATTAAGCCTACTTGCTGCTTTAACAGCATCAAAATCTGAACAAAACTAAAGCCTTCAGGAGGGTTTGTCTTTATTAAATATTCACTGCCCACCTTCCTAACGGGAAGACAGGAGGAAGTGGACAAATTAAAATTCTTACTGACCTGACTGCAGTTGATCGTTTCTATCCTCCTATTAAATATTACCGCTCATTGATTATTAATCCAAAATACTCATAAACTGCAAAACTTTCTTCAGTCTTTTGGACTTGCCTGTTCATGACAAGATAGTTTCCATGCTTTCTAAAGATCTCTAGTGAGAAAGGCCAAGAAAAACATCTGGCAAGTGTATTTACAAAAAAATAAAATAAAATAAATGAGATACAAAAAACAGAATAAGAACCACAAAAGCAAAACCTTTCATTCCAAAATGGAGCCTTCCGCTCCGGAGGAAGCCCCCGGGCACGTGGCGTAAAGGTGCCCGGGCCGGTGGCAGGTAGCGAGCACCGACCATGTGGAGAGCGCTGAGAGCCGCGGAGAAGCAGCGGGCCGCGGCAGGCACTGCGGGCGCTGACGGAGGCCGCCCCCTCTAGCAGGACACGCTGGGCACAGAAACCCTAGGTCTGGACAGCACACCCTTCCCACCTCAGGAGGAGAGCCCAGGTGGACTTCCGCCTCCTTCCTGCACAGAAAGATGGAAGCTGGGGTGCCTGCGTGGCTCAGTGGGGTAAACCTCTGCCTTCGGCTCTGGTCATGATCCTGGCTCCTGGGATTGAGCCCCCGCATCCTGCTTCCCCCTCTTTCTCTCTGCCTGCCTCTCTGCCTACTTGTGAACTCTGTCTGTCAAATAAATAAAATCTTAAAAAAAAAAAAAAAGAGAGAGAGAGAGAGAGGAGATGGAAGCTGTGGACGGCTACAAGTAGCCAGTGAAATGTGCAGATGATGCTACTGGGAAATGACAATCCTCAGAATCATGTTCCTGACTTCCCAGGGCTAAGGGATGATTTTTAAATACATAGACCAAAGGATGCTTTTAACGTCTGACCACTCGGCATTTGCTTATTTCCCAGTTAGTATTCCTTCCCCCATAGGGCCCTTTCTTTATAACTCTAGGGAAAATTGACAATGAGGGAAATGAGACCAAAGGAAGGAAAACATGCATCATCTTTCCATGGCAGTGATGGGTGCCCTCCATTACTCTCCCACATGAGCAGCTTGATGTGGGCAAGGCTACGAGAACTCACCCCAGCTGCAGCTGGTGACAAATGACGGAGGCGTCAGCATCATCCCAGTGGCTGCCACAGACTGTGCCCCAAGTTCCATTTGCATATATTTCCACGGTGCCTTCAAACTCATGTTTGCCACCTCGAAGCCGCACTGACCCTGAAGTAGAAAAGAATCCCAAAACCCTTTAATAGCAAATAAACATTTGAACATACTGAGCCCGTCCTCAGTTAACATTTGTCCACATAAGCAGATCCAGCCTGAACAATGTTCTCAGCCCTGGTTCTTTGTTTAAATGAGGATTTCACAGATTCAATTCTATTTTATTTTATTTTATTTATGTTTTTGGTAATTAACATCATAGTGTTAATAGTAATTATGCTTTCTTTTTTAGTTAAGCAAAGAGAAAGTCCAATTATATTTTAAAAAGAGAAAAGCAGAAGAGTATGACTAATGTCTGATATTACATCCCAAATATTAGATGACATCACATATAAAATTCTTATCATATATGTATCACCTTCCACTTCACCTCAGGTCAGAGATAAGAAGCACAGAAATGAAATTCAGTGCTCTACTTATAAATTAGCTGTTACTGTGTTATATATTCTTTCCATCTGATTTATTCACCACAAAAGAGCAAAAAGCTTTTTCCCTTTTTAACCTCAAACAGTAGTGATGAAATTCTAAATATTATGCCTATAATTTCAAAAAGGTGTTGGTGTTGATGACATCGCCTAATATCAGTCTTAGGAAAATTCCCACCAGGCAGAATCGTTTGGTTTAATTGAGGGTCCCTGGAAATTCCCCTCCCCTTACATATTATCCTCACTTAGCTGCTCCAGAGTCCATGATTTGAGTCACTCAGTCTTGAAAAGAGTCAAAAGTAAAATGCAAGCACCCCAGTAAAAAATAACATCCCTTAAGTGCAGACAGATTGAGGCCCTACATTTCTCTTCTTATTATAATGCTCTGGTTTTCGAAGTGGCTACTGGGAGACCACAAGTGGGACTTTTAAGCAGAGACCGAAGCAAACTCGGACAGCTGAAGGATTTCACAAAATGCTGTTTAAAGCCACTTATGATGACCTTCATTTCATAGGTAAAGAAATTAAGAAAGTAAGTTCTACCAAAAAATTCTGTCAAATTTTGCATATTTCAAACTTATTTCAAAGTATGGCTTTAAAATAATTTTCCAAAATATTAGATTCACAAATTACCCATTCATTTCACTTGCACTGGCCTAGGCACCCATTATTTTCCAAGTCATCATCATTTAAAAATGTAACTATTTAAGAAACACATATTGTTTGTCTCATGACAAGTACAGTGTCATTTAATTCAAAGAAAATAATAATAAATGGAGGCAAAACATTACACTGCCAAATTCTGATTATTCAGGAGAGAGCACGAACATGGATCATTCACATGGCAGATAAATCTCTAAGTCATCATTCATACTTTCCAAACCTCTTCAGTTCAGACTAAGCAAGAGGAAGCCCTGTTTAGCTAAAGGAAAAGCATGAACTGCAAAAAAAAAAAAATTTTAAGATTTTATTTATCTATTTTACAGAGAGAGAAAGCATACAAGCAGGGGGAGCAGTAGAGGGAGAGGGAGAAATAGGCTCTCCCCTGAGCAAAGCCTGACAGGGGGCTTCATCCCAGGACCCTGGGATCTGAGCCAAACACAGAAGGCCAACTGAGCCACCCAAGCACCCCTGCAAAACAATTTTTTTTAAGATTTTATTTATCTATTTGACAGAGAGAGAGAGATCACAAGTAAGCAGTGGCAGGCAGTGGGAGAGAGAGAAGCAGGCTCTCTGCTAAACAGGGAGCTGGATGCAGGTCTCGATCTCAGGACCCTGGAATCAGGACTGGCCCGAAGACAGCCGCTTAACCAGCTTAACCAATGAGCCACCCAGGTGCCCCACCTGCAAAACATTTTTAAAGAAACAGGTCTGAAGAGTTTTACTGAACTTTAATGACTTTTTTAACCACAAAATCTCTTCTATAGAGACCTACATAATATCCTGCACATCGCAAATACCAGAATTTTATTTCAAATCAAAAAATTCATTAGCTCACCTCAAACAAACATTACTTGAAATGATATTTAAATTAATATATTATCTCTTTATTAACCTCCTTCTCCAAATTACTCATGTCAAGTGTTGGAAGAAAGTTCTGGTAATGAAAACAAACTGGAACACTACTTACGCGTGGTTAAAAAAAAATCATAATAAAATATAAATACTGCCTACATCACCAAAAAGCTATCAAGAAGAAATGATGTGTGCATATTATTTAAATGATAAAGGCATTTGGAGATAAGACTCAGAAAACTCTGCATGAAGTATAATTACTACCCGTGCATCATGATAATGGCAAAGACAGAGCTGGAAATAGCTTCCAGGTGAACTATCACTTCCACCATCTTTTCTCAGATTCTCCAAACATGCTATGAAAGCCTGGATTCATTTAGCTGTATGGCAAGAAATGTGGAGTGCTCATCCAATTTTCCTTTAACAAGTGAATACAAATATTTACAATTCTGGAAAGTCAATTTGCAAGTCAATGACTAATGAATTCTCTGTCAGAATCCATTCCCATCACCCACTTCCCCAGCTCCCACACCCTCCTCATTTATCTCCACCCTCACCCAGTTTATCCTTCTCCTAAGGTCATAAAAATTTCTAACATATTCTGACAAATTATCTACTTTGGACTCAGGGTGAGTAGTTCTTAATGGAAGATAATTCTATATAGTGCATAATTCTTCAAATAATTATTTGAAAGAGCACTTTAAAAAATATCAGAACATGCTCCAAAATAATAAAAGTTTGAATGTGCAATTTAGATTACATTTAAGATAAGTAGCAGTTTTTATTTGTTTTTGGTTTTACTTTGCTCTTGTTACGTTTATTTTCTTAGAATGGCCAAGATGGTAAAAATCTCAAAAACCGTAACTCATTTCTCTCAATTTGTGAAGAAGATTTTGGACCAAATCAACTGCCATGACCACCTATTTCCTAGTTTCCTACCCTTCCTACTGTTCCTCTGTCTCCAAGTTATCTCCTAGACTCCTGTCCTTGCTCCCGTCCCATCTCTGAACCCTAGCAAAGACCCTGCAATGTCTTTTTCATGTCTATGCATTCATGTTCTTTGCATAATGTACTTTATGCATTATGTCATGTGGCTTTCACCATTCTATGTGAAATATTCTATCTGAAATATTGCAACTAATCAATCAAACATTTTATGGGAAGAAATAGCCAGCGAGGAAGGTAAGACAACTTGAAGAGGTTTTAACCTCTTCATTGCAAACAGGAGAGAAATGAGTACTTTCCAGTGATCTACATTTGAGGCTGACCCCCCAACGGAGCAGTCCTACGGGCTGTATAAATTCGTAGGAAAACTATACATTCGCACAAATTTAGAGGTACACGATTGCAAAGTGAAGGGAGGGAAATATCCTTAACTCAACTAAAAAAAAAAAAAAAAAAAACAATGAAGCACTCCACAAAGGTCAAAGCCCAGTAAACTCATTTACATTGCTAAAGAAATATAAAGCTCTTTTATTATTAAAAATTGATCCCTCTTCCTTCCCTCACACTCCTACTCCAGCGAAGCACTTTGCAATGCTCCTCAGTGTCAGCTAATGTCTCTGGAACACATGGGCTGCCCTAGCTTAAAGTTTCTCAAGTGCCAGTCTGATGGAAATTATTCTATTCTAAATGTTTCTATTTTTAAAATGTGTTAATAATAAAAATTTAAAATTTGAAGTCTCAAATAGAGGTTTCAGGACAACTAAAACAGGCATTACAATATTACAAAACAAAACTTTCCGGAAGAACGTCTAGAACTGTAAAGCTATGTGTGGTATCATGTCATGGAGAGGACTGCCCAGAGTTCTTGAAAGAGATTGTCACCCACCACCCCCCCAAACACCAAAAAAAGTCAACTGTCTGTTGGTTAATTACAATTACCTAAAAGCAAAAATGTGCAATAATGCTCAGAGTTTTACCACCTTAATTACCTGTTCAAACTGTTGAACTTATTGTCGTATTAGTTTTCTATTCTTTTTCTTCTTTGTAGTTATAACTCTAGTTTTATAAAAGAAAGGAACATAAAAGATGTATGTTACTCGGGTGCCTGGGTGGCTCAATGGGTTAAAGCCTCTGCCTTCAGCTCAGGTCAAGATCTCAGGGTCTTGGGATTGAGCCCCACATCGGGCTCTCTGCTCAGCAGGGAGCCTGCTTCCCTCTCTCTCTCTCTCTCTGCCTGCCTCTCTGCCTACTTCTGATCTCTGTCAAACAAATAAATAAATAAAGTATGTTAAAAAAAAAAAAAAAAAAGATGTATGTTACTCAAATTAGCTTTAAAGGCAATTTTGCTAAATAACAGGAATTCGCTGTTGCCTAGTTGGCTCCATCAGCACAGCATGTGACTCTTGATCTCAGGGTCATGAGTATGAATCCCATGTGTGGCGGATGATTTACTTAAAATTAAAAAAAATTAAAGAAACAAAAACAAAAAAACAGGAATTCCCGAAATGAAAAGACATTACAAAATAACTCCCTTTAACCATTTTATCAGTCTCAGTGGAGACAAAGAAATCTTCCTGAAAATTTCCTTTCATAAGTCTCATTAGTTTATCAGTTTGTAAGCCTATTACAATGTGAATTCTAGTCCTCCTGCCACCAAAATGTTGAAGTGCTAACCCCCACTACCTATACATCTGATCTTATTTGAAAACAAGGTCTTTGCAGATGACCAAGTTAACATGAAGTCATTAAGGTGGGCTCTAATCCAGTATGACTATGTTCCTTAAAAAGGAGAAATTTAGACGCAGAGACCCACACAGAGGGAGAACAGCATCTGAGGATCAGGGTTACATCCCACAAGCCTTGGAATTATCCGAAGCTAAGAGATCCCATGGACAGATCTTTCCCCGATGTCTTCAGAGGAAGGGCTGCCCTGCTGATACCTTGACCATGGACTTTCAGCCTCCAGAACTGTGAACCTCTATGTTTCTGCTGTTTAAGCCGCTCAGTTGCAGTACTTGTTCCAACAGCCTAGCAAACTCATGGAGCGTGATAGCATTCCTTCCCTCCTTGGACAGCTAGCGAAACGATCCTTTTCATACTCTATACTTCAAGGAGACCTAAAAGAAATACTAGGTAAGGAATCAGGTGAGTCAGCTGTCTTTGTTCTGTGAATCCCACTCATTCCAAAATAAACCAAATGAAAAGCTACGCCTATTTCATTAACTAACAGGTACTTAGAGAATAGCAGTCACTTGTTTGAAAGAAATACCAGCAAAAGGGAAGCAGTAGTGTCTTCTGAACAGATTTAATTATATATTTTTTAAATCTTTTAAAATCACAATTTGATAAATGAGTAAAATAAAATTACAGTTACCATACAAATCCTTTCGCATCTATTACTGATTTTCACAGAAGCACAAAATAATTAATTTTAGTCATTGATATTGTTCTGATGGAACCAGAAAGAATGAATGCTGGTGACATCAAGCTATTGTTCAGATCGTGGACAAAATATATACTTAAAAGCTGAAAGTGAGAGAAAAATTCCAATGTGTGAACTATTCTGAAGAAAAATGCCCATTATATGTTGGACAATTTAGTACACGTATTCCACAAATGAATTAAACATAATCCTATGTCTTATACCAAATGCAACACTGGGAAAATACACTAAATGAGCATGTCCTATCTAAATTATGAAATATAGAAAAAATTCTCATTGCGTAAAAACAACTGAACTGGGAGGTTGTTAGTTGAATTTTTCAAGTTCAGTACATGAGGCTGCTTTACTTTTGATGTTTTTCTATGACTGTATTTACCCATAACCAAAACTGGCTTTAGCCCTGTGAAATAGATTTTTTTCAAATCATGCTGTGTCAAAATGAAATTAAATCATCTTTTAACATATGAAACATTCCCTCAGATTGAGTTCCAAATGAACTATATCTGCCTCCATTAGTTCACATCTATAATTCATATTAGTTGTTCATTTATTATTCATGTAGATACCTTCAGTGTTGAGGAAAAAAAAAAATCTCAACTGGTCTAAGTCAAAATGAGAGTATCTAAACAATGAAAGAGTAGCCTTAAAAGCAATTCTACTCATTTACATTGAGATTACTTGAAACTTATAAATTATATCAATTATTACTTCTTTTAAAACACTAAACAATATTATGCAAAAGGAGACTCTTTCCATGGTTTAATGATGGCATACTAAGAACACATGAATATAACCCTAGCAGAAAACTTCACCAGTTGTGTGTCTCTGAACTATTCACACACAAGCAAATGGTATGGGTATTAACATTTCATTGTTCATCTCTGAGTGATGAAATTAAACTACTCCTGGTAATAATCCTCATATCTGTCTCCCAGAGTAGGGATCACCGGAAAGGTAATGAAAATGCTTAGTATTCTTCTGACATCTCAATCACAGAGTAGGTGTCCTCAACCAGAGGACACAAGTGATTTCTTATTCATCTTTGTAATTGCTGCTCCTAGTGTGAACTCAGAAAGTGTTTAATGAAATCTATCCTTGCCTTGTTATAAGAACCAGCATTTTCCACCCTTTGCGTCCCTCTGGTGATCCTAATAAGTATTGAGATGGTGTCTTGTAGTGTGGGGAAAAGCTCATTACTATAGTGCTTTGCATACAATAAAATTTTTATTAATATTGCTAGGCTGACTTGCAGGATGAAAGGGGAGTGGGTAGTGGGGAGGCTGCCCTGGAAAAATAAGATGCGAAAGAGGCAAAAAACAAACATTTCCTAACAAGGTGCCAACCACAGAGAAGGCAACTAAATGAACTGTTCACATGGTGCACAACCAAATGCTTGTTTATTGTGCAGACTCAAGGAAGAGATTTCAGAGGACTGCTTTCTTTACGAGTTAATTCAGGGATGGGGGAAGCTTCAAAATTAGAATTAAAAGTGTCTACCTCACAATTGAGCTAACTTCAGTATCTTAATAATTATGGAATTATTCACTTAGGACATAAATTTGCTAGACCTGCAAATAGCATCCTCAAACAAGGAAATAAGCTTTTTCAATCAAATCAGGGTCTAAATGTGATTCAGTTAGATTCAGATGAAAAATAAATGTAACATTTCACAGAACAATTTTTTCTTTTTCTTTTTAAAAGACTTAAGGAAGAACAATCTTTTTAAGACTTTTTTTTTTTAAAGACTGTATTTATTTATTTGACAGAGAGAGAGAGAGAGAGATCACAAGTAGGCAGAGAGGCAGGCAGAGAGAGGCAGAAGCAGGCTCCCCGCTGAGCAGAGAGCCCGATGTGGGGCTCAATCCCAGGACCCTGAGATCATGACCTGAGCTGAAGGCAGACTTAACCCACTGAGTCACCCAGGTGCCCCCTTCCTACTATTTTTGAATCGCATTGTTTCCAAAATGCAAGGACAAACTCCAACGATACTTCTTAGCAGACCCTGTTGGTTCTCCCAACAATTACCTCACTTCCTCCTGACAGGAAAGTCCCCAGGTGTTCCAGGATTCATCCTAATCTGATTAAACTACCCAATTGCGTTAATTGAATTTTCCTTTCCAGAGAGTGTGGAATGAACATGTGATCCAGTCTTGGCCAATGAAATGCAAGAGGAAGTCGATGGGGAGTGTGTGAAATTCTAGGAAGGTTTCCTTGCTCTTTCTCTGTGAACTACAGGAGGAGGGGCCCTTCCTTTCTTCTGCAGGCTATCCTATCACAGTGGGAAGCCCGGAACATGCCACACTTAGAGAACAAAGGAGCCAAGAGAATAGAAGAGAAACAGAGTCCTATCATGTTGGAGCCCAACTTCTTGTAATATGAACAACAAATCTCCTGATTGCTTCAGTCGTTTTGAATTGGGTTTTCTGGTCTTTGCCATGAAAACTACCCTAACTAATCCAAGCCACACTCATATCCAAGTAATTATAATTTTTTCCTCTCCCCAAAGCATCTTTTTTTCACAGTCATAATGTATATAAACTTGGCATCCATCTTTTCCCCTTACCATTATAAGCATTTTTTCCATCTTTTATGTATAATCTTTACAATTATCACTTGAGTAGCTACATAGCAGCCATCAAATGAAGGACCTCTGTGTAGTATCTTATTGCTATATTTAGGTTTGCCTCCACAATTATGAACCAAATCACTTTTTTTCTTCTCTCTCTCTCTCTTTTTTTAAAGATTTTATTTATTTATTTGATAGAGACACAGCGAGAGAAGGAACACAAGCAGGGGGAGTGAGAGAGGGAGAAGCAGGCTTCCCGCCAAGCAGGGAGCCCGATGCAGGGCTCAATCCCAGGACCCTGGTATCATGACCTGAGCCTGGGTAGCTCAATGACTGAGCTACCCAGGCGCCCTTTTTTCCTTATTTTCCTTAATAAGATTTTACTTATTTACTTGAGAGAGAAAGAGAAAGCAAGAGCAGGGAGGGACAAAGTGGGGAAGAAGCAGACTCCCTGCTGAGCAAGGAGCAGGACCTGGGGCTCAAGGCGGAACTCCATCCCAGGACCTAGAGATGGTGACCTGGGCTGAAGGCCGACACTTAACCTAGTGAGCCACCCAGGCACCTGTGAACCAAATCACTTTTACAAAGGTCACCTTAACACACACAGACTCACACACAAAGACAATGGTCACATATCTATTTACACTCACAGATAATCACTCACAAAAGACAATAGTATCTAGGGGCACCTGGGTGGCTCAGTCAGTTAAACATTGGACTCTTGCTTGACTTTGGCTCACGTCGTCATGTCAGGGTCATGAGATCGAGCCCTATATCTGGCGCCAAGTCTGCCTGAGATTCTCTCCTTTCTCCCTCTGCCCCTCCCACTCAGTCTCTATCTCTCTCTCCAAAATAAAACTTTTTTTAAAAGGCATTAGTAACTAGTTATCTCATTTTCTTCTTTCAAAAAAAGAAGTCTTCAGACTAGTAGAGTCCAATAATGCTTCAAATCAAAGTACTTTATATCTGCTTTATCCTGAAAAGCAGATTGAGCTCAAATTTTACAATCCAGCCAGGAAATATATAAAATCTGGTATTGCTAATGTTTCTGAGAACCCGCTACACAGAATCAAGATGCAGCATTTTTTTTAAAGGGACAGTTTCCAGCCAACTTTTTAATTAACATTCACTTCAAACGCCAGATGGACGTCAAAGAGTACAGCCTGTAAACAACTGCCCCACAAGTCTGCTACCTCTTTTTGAATCAAGAGACTGCACAGGGTACATGTCTACGAACAGCTTAGCATGACGACATGACAAAAAGTCAGATCTAGGAGTCATTCTTTCTGGTGAAACCTCCAATATTAGAGCATTATCACCATTTATTGTACCTGTTTTGCCCATCAGTCATCAGTCACATGTGGCTGAGTTCCACTCGGCTGCTTGTAATGGAGAGTAGTTAGCACAGCATCAAGTTGTCCCATCTGCCATGCCAACCAGTGACTGGAAAGTGATTTTCCCTTCCTAGTCAGGAAGCTCTAAATTACTACAGGGTATTGAGGGGCAGGGGGATGAACTGCATATTAATTCTTTCTGTAGAAACATAAAAAATAACCTAGCTTGCATGCAGTTAATAATCATATTCTGGTGAACTAGGTTATATTATCCCACACCAATCAAACAAAAAACAGTGGTGCCATTTCCTAGAATGACATAAAAAGGTACCATAGATTGGCATGCCTTCTTCTTGATCCTACACACCTGGCAGAATTAAGTCACAGATGGTGGACTCAGTCTACCTAATCATCCACCACTGTATATTCTAGATGGGTTCCAATGTCCCAAATATGACAAAGGGTCTTCAACATCCAAATCACCTCGACTGCTCATCAGAAATGCATATTCCTGGGCACCTGGGTGGCTGTCATTAAGCATCTGCCTTCTGCTCAGGTCATGATCCCAGTGTCCTGGGATGGAGCCCCACATCGGGCTCCCTGCTCTGTGGGAAGCCTGCTGCTTCTCCCTTCTCCCTCTCCCACTGCCCCTGCTTGTGTTCCCTCTCTCGCGGTCTCTCTCTCTGTGTCAAATAAATAAACAAATAATCTTAAAAAAAAAAAAAGAAAGAAAGAAAGAAAAAAAGAAAGAAATGCACATTCCTGAGACAGATCTAAAGATTACGTATTCAGGGCTTCTGAAGGCTACAGCCTAGGTATCTGCATTTTAAGAAGTTCCTAGGTGCTCATTATGAGAACAAACTCCCTGGGCTGATCTAGGTATTCCAATCCTCCAAACAACTCTATTACTAATTCACAGTTTCATACAATTGGGGGCCAGGCATCATCTTTCACTCTCAGACATTTGAGCCACTGGTGCGCCCACACCTTGCCTTAGCTTACCTGAAATCCCCCCAGCGTCCCTTCAAATAGGCTTAGACCAAGTCTCTACTTGAAGGCACTGACTTCCTCATTTCTCTCAATGCAACTAGATACGTAACTCTGGCTTCCAGTTTATTTCTTGATGGAGGATCTCACTACTATAAATTTTCTTTCCTTTTGTTCCAGTTGTTTTTTGTAAAGAAAAAAAAAAAAAAACCTCTGGAAATCTCTAAATCCTAAGATATGGGAAACTATGGGCATTGGACCAAACATAATTCCTTTCCTCTTTCCTTTAAGACTAGTCTTCAAGCTACAAAAATAGGATGGATCATCAGACAGCACATATATTTCTCCATGTTTATATAATTAAAGAACTAGAGCCAAATGAGTTGTGACATGAGATTGTACACTGCCTTCTAATGTTGTTATGCGAATTAAATGAGAAAACTCATACATAAAATGCTTAGCTCAGCATCCAAGATAGAGTGAACGTTCAATGAATCCTAGTTGTTATCAGACCAGGTTATTTTGATACATGCTGGGAGCTGGAAAAGTTCTTTGAATCAATCTATTCAAAAACTGCTTTTCTGCAGATAAAAAAACCAAAGCTCTGGGAGTTAAGAGTCTTACCCAACACTATATAGTACTGCCAGAGCCACAACAGACACAGTGTTTTCTAAAGCATAATTCCATATTCTTTTCACTACTCCATGATAGCTTTGTTTACCCTCCTCAGTGAAATGTAGGACCAAGGCCAGAAAGCCATAAGTATGTTCAGAACATGCCAGTCATTTCAAAGGAATGGATCATGCCTAATCAGAATGTGAGTAAATGAAAGGATGGGAAGCTCTGGTTATCAAGACTGGGTCTGTGAAAGTAATTAATTATTACATAGCCAGACAATTGTTTTCCTGTTCTTGAGGGTGGGGGGGGGGGGTGACATTTATCTCCCATCTTGGGTGGTTTCTTTTGTTTCTCTTGTGTTCAATCCCTTTGCCCCAGGAAGTACTGCACATACAACGATTATGCAGTGTTTGGGATTCTGTCTGGTGAGAATTAGCTATGAACATAAAAACATCACAAAGAGTCTGTGCTGCTGTTAGATTTACATTTCTATTCAACACAAGGGAGAAAACAAAGAACAACCTACTCTCCTCGTTTGGAATATAAAGTTGAAGGAGTTACGTATCAGAACGAGAGCAATTTATCACTAAAGGGTTTAACCTTTGAATTCCATTTTTCTTCAGTATAGCTGCATATATATGTATACCCTAATATACATTTAAAAATAAGAAGCACCTTATAATAACAGGAAAGTGAAAAAAATTCCAATGTTTGCTGAACATGATATTTTACAACAGATAATCTCTTACAGTAAATAATGAGACAATGCTAGGGCTCTTTGCCTGATATCACCTCAATTTTTTTTATAGCCACATTGGCATTCTGTCCATGAAACCCAAGTATAGCAATGACTTCATTCTCCAGACTGAAGGATAATTGATCTTAACCTTCCTATCACTTTCCTTTAACTCAAAGCTAATGCAATTCAGATAAATAAAAATGTCTGTAGGGAAAAAATAGCACTATGAAAGCCAACCTCCAAATTACCTCCAAAAATAAAGTAAAATATATTTCAGAATCCCAATTCACAAAACCCCTGCCCCATAGCTTAGATGGAGAGCTGCCAACAAGATGTTTGAAGGAAAATTCAAACTTTGAAGGACATAAGGTTTTTCTTCCCAGTTATGAAAAAAGGGGTGTGGGGGGAGCCCTAATGTTAAACAAAACCCCAGCGACTAAAAGTGAAGCACTGTTCAAAGGCAGATCACTTACTTACATTAAACCTATTAATACGTTTTCATTGTACCATAAAACCAAAACATGTTACCAACTTTATCTCTTGATGTCACCAACTAATCCCAATTGCCCACAAAGAACATATACAGCTAAAAAATGCATCCTTGAGAAGTACATCTGAACATATCAAGTTGCTTCTTCCCTAAGATAAGTTACTCTTTTTTCTTTCTTTTCTCTTCACTCACTGATAATATTTACCAAATTGTGTCCCAGAACGTAAACATCATTTTGACAAGTTGTATTCTGATCAGGAAATTTTGCCATACTTTTTCAAACATAGGTCAATGGTGAGAGTGAAGGCAAAAAAATGTATCACATTGTTCCAAATCAGGGTCTATGGGGAGGAGGTAAGGCTATTGGTTGTCATACTAGATTTAATATTTCCCTTTCCATAACAAGTAATTAGAAACTTTATCTGCTTTACTTTGCCTCTTTGGTATAAATATGGTAACACCCTCAAGGCAAACTGACTTAAAGAACATGCATCCATCCAACGAACACACATCCACCAGACGAGCACGCGTGTACACACACAGACACACAGAGACACACACAGCAGTGGCCAGAGACCATATCCAGGAACCCAGGGCGCAGCACCTTGCACAAAATCTATCCTCACGACAACCTGCCCACACAAAGCACGCGTCGCTCATTTAAGGTCACCTAACAATGTACTTTGCTGGTAACTCGGCGGCAGCCAACCATCACACCCGGCAATGCAAACCCGAACCTCCACACTCACACCTCCTCTCCTCGAGGTACACTTAACGCCCTGGGCGAGCCAGGCTGGCTCCCCGCCACTCCCGAGCTGCCGCCTCTGTCCCGGGACGACTCACCGTGTCTGCAGTCGCAGTAGCCCCAGTCTACCTTGCCGTGGGCGTGCCCATAGAAGCACCAGGGTCGGCCCGCGCCGTCCGGGCTCCGACAGAAGTTGTGGCGCTGCCCTCGCAGCTGAGCCCAGCTCGCCGGGGGCGACCGCTCGAGGAAGGGCGGCACCTCTGCCCAGCGCAGACAAGGGGCGCCGAAGTCCGTCACATTGACCCAGGGCTCGCCGGCGGGGCAATCCCGGTGGTGCGGCCCCGGCGTGCGCCCGGCATGGAGGGCGTGCAGGCGCTGGGCATGCATCGCGGGCGGGGGGCGCGGGACGCGCGGGACAGGGGGCGGCGGAGGCGTCCTCTGTGGTCGCTGCTGGGTGGGAAGGTAATGAGGGTGCCGGGGACTTGCCGGGGGCGAATGGCGATAGCGGTGGTGGAGGGGGTAAGTGACGACTAGATCAAAGCCGATCACTTCGGGGAGCGCCCCTAGAACCAGAGCCACCACGAAGCAGGCGAGCGTCATGGTTCCAGAGCAGCCGGGTTTGGTCCATGCTCCCCGGCTCCTCCGGTTCTGAAGAAGAGGAGAAGACGGGGCGGGGACGGGGCTGCAGCGTCCCTCGAATCCCCCACTCGAGTCCCTTCCCGCTCCCCCCCGCGCGGACCGCCCTCCCCTCCCCATTTCGCCTCCCGCCGCGCGTTGCGCTTTGCGCGCTGCGTCCCGGCTCCTGCCCATCCGTAGCGGCCGCGGGTGGTGAAATCTTGAGCTCCTCGGAGACTCGGCTGGCTGAGAGGACTCGCAAAGAGAAGGCGCGGACTCGGCGGGGAGTGGTGGGGACTGAGTCCCAGGTAGCCAGCGGTGGCACGAGCCCGGGAACTCTGCCCCCTGGCTGCGGGCGCGGGGCGCGCAGTCTCCTGCGGGGGAGCTGGACCGGCGCTCGGCCCCTAGCCGGCTCCCGGCTGTCGCCGTCCAGACCAGACCAGCTGTTGGCACCGCCGCAGCCTCGCTGTGCCCCAGCCAAGCTCGAGAGTGCCAGTGCGGGGGAAGCTCTTGGCTGCTCCTTGCCAGGAGGCAACACCATCAGAGCTCCGAGTCTGGCGGCTCCCAAGCTTGGCACTGGTCCCTGCAGCCATCTCTCCACCAGTCCTCCCCCACCCACCCACCCCCCGCCCCCGTGCCATGTCTCGTTTTCTTAGTTTTGAAAACTTCAGAAGTGTGAATGGATTTAGTTACAATTGTCCCCTGACAAGTCCCCAGGAGAAGAGTTAACAAAGCACAGGAGGAACGTTGAAGACATTTTACTGAAGTGTGAGCTCCTCAAGGACAAGACCACATTTCATTTAGCTTTATATCCCAGTGCTTAACACTGTGCCCAACACTTATTAGGCTCCAATAAACATTTGCTGAAATTAAATTCCTGAACTGACCCAGGGAAGGGAGCCTGAGCCTTTCTACTTCCTGCCTCCCACTTGCCACCGGGTGCGCTGGACAACACCAGTTGTTTGGTTATTACTGGGATTCAGCGAGGCCCTGTTAATACCAAATTTCCTTTCTAACCAGAGAAGACTTCATCCGCCCGGGTCTCCATCCTATCCAAAGAGTCCACCCCTCTAACACCTGCTTCGTTTTTGCAGGGCAACGGACTTGAGTTAAGCCTACATATTTGCCTTTCCAAAGTGGACTCACTGCTGGTAATTTTGAAGCTGCTCTGTTGGCTTGATCTTACCTTAGCAGCGACTTTCAACAGCTCCACTCCCCGTACCCAAAAAAGTTGGCTTCGAATTTTTTTTTTTTTTAAGATTTTATGTATTTATTTGACAGAGAGAAATCACGAGTAGATGGAGAGGCAGGCAGAGAGAGAGAGAGGGAAGCAGGCTCCCTGCTGAGCAGAGAGCCCGATGAGGGACTCTTAATCAACTGAGCCGAAGGCAGCGGCTTAACCCACTGAGCCACCCAGGTGCCCCTTGGCTTCGAATTTTTAAAAATTCACTGGAGTTGGATATTTTAGGATTTCTCCTTTCAGTGGTTCCTGACCATGCCACTGAAGTTAAACATGGGAAAGGAGAGAGCCTGGGTGGCTCTGTGGGTTGAGCCTCTGCCTTTGGCCAAGGTTATGATCTCAGGGTCCTGGAATCAAGTCCTGTGTGGGGCTCTCTGCTTGGCAGGGAGCCTGCTTCTTCCTCTCTATCTCTGCCTGCCTCTCTGCCTACTTGTGATTTTTTTTCTGTCAAATAAACAAATAAAATCTTAAAAAAAAAAAAAAAAAAGCACGGAAAAGGAAGGCCAGAGAGATGGTAATATTTACTTTCTGGTAATCACTTTTAAGTATAAGGGAAGACTACTGTCCCATAATTTAATGTATCCCAAAGAAAACCTGAGCATAACTTAAACATTTACTGTAAAACTAGGTTTCAACTAGAAACTGATTTAATTCTCTAATCTCAAATAATAAATTTTAGTTTAACTTTCGTGAATCGTTGTACTGATTTTCCCCACTCCTATTTAATTAAATATTTGATTTTATTTCAGAATGAATTGGGTAAATATATATATTTACCCAATTCATTCATATATATATATATGATTCATATATATATATATATATATATATATATATATATATTAGGAATCCCAAGGTGCATTTGTCAGGTCTTTATTCAAGATGTTTTGGGGCGCCTGCGTGACTCAGTGGGTTAAAGCCTCTGCCTTCAGCTCAGGTCATGATTCCAGGGCCCTGGGATCCAGCCCCACATTGGGCTCTCTGCTCAGCAGGGAGCCTGCTTCCTCCTCTCTTTCTCTCTGCCTGCTTCTCTGCCTACTTGTGATCTCCGTCTGTCAAATAAATAAATAAAATATTTTTTTTAAAAAAAAGGTGTTTTTGTTCAAGATGCTTGTATGCACTATTTTGGTTGGTTGGTTTCTTTTTACTATTTTTCTGCCTCCAAAAGCATAATTAAAAGGGTACTCCTGCAAGAGAGGTTGATGTACTTATTTTAGAGTTCTCAATTTTTTATAATCTATAAATATATATTTGATATAAATCTTTTATATCAAGAATCTGTGATTATATCAAGAATCTGTGTCATAATAGGTGACAGTTCTAATAGGAGTTGTCCACCTGTTTATTCACCTTCTACCCTGGGATCCTGGCTGCCTTGCTCAGATCCTGCTGCCCTCCCTCCCCTGCATTACTTCCTCCACCAATTGTTCTCACACTTGGTGGGGGTCTGCCAGCAAACCTAGTTCCCAATCTAGTATCTTGAAGAGAAGGAAATCACGGGAGAGAAGAGAGCAAATCCATACTTACATTTAACAGATTATAAAGCTGACACAGACAAAGTGGAGTTACCCACAGAAAATTCCACATCTGGATTTAATCATGTAGGTTTTAAATCATCTTTCCTAGAAAACAAAATGGCATTTATGTAATTGGACTGTGAGTTTAGGGGCCTCAACTTGGGTTTTGTCCTCTATTTTACAGGCAAACTATGACCTCAACAGACCCACCCTTTACATATCTCTTCCCTCCTCTGCTAATATTTTCCTTCCCTCTCTTCTTTAATGCTTCCTTGGGGCTACCAACATGCAGACGTTTAGGATATCCAACCTGGATTCATTCCTTGAGATGCATTTCTTTCTCCCATCACTAGCACATCACAATGTGTGTTTTGCGGGGAGGAGGGGTGTTTGCAAGGAGAAATTCTCTCCTGCTTGGATTAGGTACTCCGTAGCCATCAGCCGCAGATCCCTCCTCAGATTCTCATCACCCTCTATCACAGATATCAAAGCCAAAAGAAAGGGGAAGTCAATTCCATCTTGTTACAACTGCAAAAACCTCACTGCTGATTTTTTTTCCCTGCCCTGCATCCCTTCAGCAGCAACAAAGGAGCAAGGAAAACCTTGCAAGAATTTCCCCACCACAACACTTAGAAGGCCCCAGGAGGTCCCCCATTATACCCCTTGTCAGCTCTGCAACCTCCTGCAACCTCACTGATTTCAGTCCCAAAAGTTCAACTACTCAGAGAGCCTCATGGCCTAAAACCTAGAAAAGTGAAGAGGAATGTCACTGGGCTCATATCAGAACAGGGAGGGGAGCTGTCTTGGGGGTAGGGCTGGGTTACATACCTATCTGCATATCTGCATTTCCTAGGACAACTATGTTTTATGTATATAAATAGTTGGTTTATGGTTGTTTAGGAGATGATTTTGCTTCACATCCATGATGGGTTGAAAAGCTCTTCTGTTGTCCTATTTGGAAATGCAACCAATATGCCTATCATTTTTACAGAGTTCCAAAAACCAGTATACAAAATAACTGTTGGCAAAGTTCCACTTGCAATTTGGGTACTGCCTGTATTTGGAGAAGCAAAGAGTTTTTGAACATATGGCATAAAATCAGCATTGACTTGTACAATTCCAAGTGCATACAATTCGTTAAAAGAACACTGAGCACTGCTTTCACATAAAAGGGGGAAAAAATCAAATCCAATGAAAGCCTGTATGGGGACCATGGGAGATTTGAAATGATAAGACATTATCAGGCTGTTAGAATAGGGTAATACAATAAAAGAATACTATTTAGCTAAAAGTTTAAGAAAAGAAGAGGTCCAGAATACACGTGATGAATTGCTAAATGAATGGTACAATGATTCAGAAGTGATTCAGAAGTCTGCTGTCAGCAGAAGGTCTCTGGCGTTGGAGGTGAAGTTTAGACCTCTGCCTATGTTGACGTCTGAGGACCCATGACGGCAACATCAGCTCTGTAAGTAACCATACATATGAACTGTTGACCTTATATATAGTGTTCAAGAGCAAAAGAAAACTGCTACTTGAGTCATTTGATCTCTATTTTTTAATTGAATTTTATAAAACAAAACAAAATATATTTTTAAATGTTTGATTTTTTTTTTTTAGATTTTATTTTTAAGTCATCTCTACACCCAACATTGGATGTGAACTCACCACCCTGAGATTCAGATCACATGCTCCACCAACTGATCCAGTCAGGCACCCCCAAATTTTATTTATTTTAAAAATTTACCTAATGTTGGTGTAATGTCTGTATGGAAACTAATTCTACAGATTAACTTTCAGTATTACTCAAATAGTACATTCTAATGGATGAGGTATATAATATGTAACATATAATATATATATATATATATATATATATCTTTTAAAAAAATAGTTCAGTGCCTTGGGATCAAACCAATGCTCATTCTGGCTCTAGCTCTTCCTATGGGGTCTTAGAGGAGTTCCCTTACTTCCCTAAGCCAAAGGCTTGACAATAGATCATGGTATGCGTAAGTCTCTGTGTGGAGTAACTGAGGTAATTCATGTAAACTGTTGAACACTCAATAAATGCCAACTATGGAATGGCAGCATATTCTCAGTAACTGCCTTTGAACTCCTTTTTTTTTTTTAATTTTATTTATTTATTTGAGAGACAGAGATCACAAGTATTCAGAGAGGCAGGCAGAGGGAAAGAGGAGGAAGCAGACTCCCTGAGGAGCAGAGAGCCCGATGAGGGGCTAGATCCCAGGACCCTGGGATCATGACCTGAGCCGAAGGCAGCGGCTTAACCCACTGAGCCCCCCAGGCACCCCTGCCTTTGGACTCTTAACCACTCAAATTAAGTCACCCCACGAAAACCTGCCTGGAAAAGCTGGAAATGTGTTTAGAGCTCTCATCCCACCAAGCCTGTGCCTCCTACTGCCCCTAGGTAATTCTCTTGAATCAATGACCATCACAAGGCTGCTCTAACTCTACTCACCTGAAAGTTTGTCCTCTCTAATGTGTTTGCTTTCTCTTCCCCTCAACAAGTGTGTTCCAAAAGCCAATGAAACACTGAGTATTTTGAGTTAAGTATTTACTCAAAATAAATACAAAGTATTTCCTGAGGAGTTTGCTAAAATATAATGAGTGGTTTTCAAATCCTTCAATTGCAAGAGGGCTGTGGCCACAGATGAAAAGAATAAACAGTTTGGAAGAAAAGCAATACTAGAACTGCTTGCCAGTGATCTGAGGATCACAGAACTAGGGCTGAAAAAGAGGTAGATTTCCAATTTTCTGTCAACCACAGGAATCCTTCCCAAAACTTCCTGACAAGTGGACTTCTGGCTTTTTCTTGAAAACTATTGATGGAGCAAATTTCTACATGGGAGCCAGCATACTCCATCTCTGGAAAGTCCAAATCATTGGAAAAATCTCTCCTTCTCTTGAGCCAGAAACTACTTGACCCAGCTGTGGTTCTGTTTTTTCTGACCTCCTATTGATTTAGTATCACTTTAGAATCCAGCTGACCTGGGTTCAAATCCCTGTTGAGTTTTTGGTTTCTTGGCCTCTAGGGGCACTGAAGACCCCCCCCTTCTCTCTATGGGCCTTCAAGACCAATTCGCTGGGTGGGCAGATCCAAGAACAGTAATTAGTCTTCATTAGGAGGGTCCTATTATCTTGTGAGATATAAATAAGTCTGTAACCACATAAATAATGCCCTATTTTCCTTTCTTATGTGTAGTGTTTTTCCTCGCTTCATCATGGGAATCTTATGAACCATAATGAAGAGATTTGATTACAGGTTCAAGTTGAATGGGAGAGAGAGAAGCTGGTTAGCTGTTTGTCCCAGCTACAAGGAAACTACTTTGGGGTTTGGGGTCCAACCCCAGCTAATTGTAAAAAGCCTGCATTTGTCTAGGCTTGTCCTCAATGCCTAAATGTTCTCTGGGGAATTCATTGCCTGGGAATGGGGGTGGGAGGTGGCAAGTATGGCATCAGGTAGGGGTGGAGGTAGGATATACAGATCCTGGCTCCCTAGTCATCCATAAATCACTGCTGCCCTCTCTAAATATAGTTTGCCTGCCTGTAATATAGAGAGAACAGGTCCACGTAACAAACCTGTAAGAATTAGAAATACTATGTTAAGTACTGTGCTGAGAAAATGACTATCATTTGAGTATGTGAAGACAATTATCAGGACTTTCCTGCTTCTTCTAGCAGCCCAAATGGCAGCTGATAAACAGTCATTGAACAAATGAGATCTTCAAATAAAATGTAAATGAGTTAAAAAAAATTTTTTAATAATATGGTAGTATGGTGACTACAAAAGAGATCACAAATTAGCAGCCAGCAGGATGGACATGCCATCCAGATATATTTTATTTGATACAGAACCATTTTAAAGTTGATTTTCATGCATTTTAAAAATCAGTTTATCCACAAAATTATGGATTACTGGGCTTCCTTGTGTATCTGTTAGAATGCTTTTGGCTACACGTAAAAGACACCTCAACTCCAACCGCCTTAAAATAAGGTATTTTAACAGACTTTATGATCTCATACAATGGGAAATGCCAATTCCTCAGAGGTTGACTGCTTCGCTGCCTAGCCATGTTTATGTCTCTGCTTGGTCATCTTAGTGCTAGCTTCATCTTAGACTCTCAGCAAATAGCAAGGCATTACAACTAGATAGTAAAAGAAAAGGCTATTCCTTCTGTGTCTAAGAATCTTTTCCAGAAACTTCCTCAGAGATTTCTCCTCACACTTCCTTTGTCATTACTGGGTCACATGCCCATTCCTGAACAATTTCACGGCAGAAAGGATAGACTTACTGTGGTTAGCTTGGGCTAATTATCTGGAGTGTAATGTGTGCTTGGGAAGACACTGACCTATATATACTTCACCTTGAAAAACGAAAAGATCTGGCAACATCGCAACCCAATACCCACATGGCAACATGTATCTCTAGCTGTTTCCATCCTCAGACCTAGGGAACAGATTTCAGTTCATCATGGCCACCCCCTGCCTGGACTTTCTAAGCATGAAAGTTTATCACATTTAATTTATGCCTTTTTATCTGGCAGGAATTTCTTGCTAAACTATGATGTTTCGCTGGCATTTCAGCTTACAGATTCTGGTGGCTAATGAATAGGTGGCTTTTCAGTATCTCTAGCAATTAGCTGGGGTTGGACCCCAAACCCCAAATATGTTGACCCCCAATTTAGCTGCTTAAAAGCAACAAGCACTGGTTATCTCATAGAGTTCCTGAAAATCAGCAGTGTGTGGTTGGGTAAGCCGGGTGTTTCTGGCACAAGGTTTTTCGTGAAGATGCAGTCAAGATTAGATGGGACCTTAGTAGTCTGAAAGCTTGAACGCTACTGAAGGATCTGCTGCTGAGCTAACTTGGGGAGCCGGTGGCTGGAGGCCTCGGTGCCCCACCATGTGCACTTTACCCTAGGGCCACTTACAACATGGCATTGGCTTCCCAGTGCCAGTGATGCAAGACAACAAGAAAATGACCCAGACAGAAGCTGCAAAGACTTTTATAACCTAATCTCAGAAGTGACACATATTCTATCACTGTATCATTCTATCACTCTATCACATAGTCAAACTACCCCTGGTAGAGTGGAGGAGGGACTACACCAGAGTGTGAATTCCAGGAGGTGGGGGTCATTGGGGACCCTCTCTAAGGCTGGCTACCATAGTTATATTCTGCAAAATCACTCTATAGCAGAAGATTTAAACAGATACCGTATTTGTAGGGTGGCTCTATGTATTTTCCAAATACCAAATATCTTAAGGAGTATATTGCCAATTAAACAATTGTTTTATGGAAAACACAGAGTCAGCTCTAAACAAAAGTGTCTGAATTACCCAACAATTGCATCTCCCACTCTACTTTATGAGCAGACTCATTTTTTGTCTGGTTGCAAGAAAATAAAAGATTTTATCAATGAATTCAGGGATCCAGACTCCTACTAAAAGACTCCCAAGTGTACCAGCTACCCGATAAGACTTAATGTTTCAACCAGTCTGGCATTATTAACATTTTAACTGGACAAAAGAATGCATGGAATGGACAAAGGAATTATGGGATTTCAGACAGCCTGAACTGCATCCAGGGGAGCAGTGATTTGGATAAGGAAGATGCCTCTTGAAATTGTATCATTTATAAGGCTGTCCATATCAGAATACCACTAATTAGAATACATACAAAGAAGCATAAAGCAAAACAAAAATAGCCATGGCTTAGTGGCTCTTGGGTGGCTCAGTCCGTTAAGCATCTGCCTTTGGCTCAGGTCATGATTTCAGGGCCCTGGGATATAGCCCCACATTTGGGCTCTCTGCTTGGAGGGAAGCCTGCTTCTTTCTCTCCCTCTGCCTGCCACTCCCCCTGTTTGTGCTCTCTCCCTCTCTCCATCAAATGAATAAATAAAATCTTTTTTTTTAATAGCCATGGTTTAATCTGATGAGAAGACTACAACCTTTTGCAGTTAAACTGTATTCACTATCTACAAAACAAACAAATCCCAGCATTTTGTTATGCAACAAAATCTCTTATTCAAGAAATTAAGTTATGCACATTTCTGTTGCTTTCTACACACCCTCATCTGAACAAAGACTGTGAAGTAGCAAAAGGCTTATATGTATGCATAATACTGTTATATCAATAAGAAACAAAATTTGCTGGTAGAGCTGAAATCAGAAAGAATTTCTTTTTTTTCTTCCCTTTCATAAAACAGTTACATTGTGAAGGACATAGACTCTCATTTGGGTACTGAAAGATAGATACAGTTCTGAAACAGAGACTCAATGGCAGTATTTATAGCTAAGTTATGTAATAAAACAAACTCAGGGCATTAAGAATATGACATTACTCTAGACTATCTTTATTTTTAGAAGGCTTAGAAACCTCTACCCAATATAAAAAGGCTCTAGATATGACTCAATGTTCTTTGCTATCAAATGGTCATTAGAAAGCTGGACTTGGCCCATCACTCAACAAGGAAAACAATAGTTGGCACGTGGCACACTTACGTTGTCACTCACAGCTGAGTAGAAAGCAAAGACAACTTTATGGAAGATGTTGGGTTCCATCTATGAGCCTAAAATAAGAAAAATTAACTGGAAAGGTTTTGTTCTGTGAAAGAATAGCTGTTAATGCAATGCATATGTCTTGTGGAATGCTTGTCTTCAGAAATATTTAAAGTAAATTATTTCAAAGAATCAAAAATAACTTTGGATGACATTAACCTTTGGAATGTAACCAGCTCAACAGGGCATATAATGATTAAAGGGGAAGGACGAAACCTGTAAGAAAGAGACCTTTTGAAGTGGAGAGTTTAAAATATTTAAACACTGAAAACCAACAAAAAAACCTGAAGAGTAACATTGTTCAAATTCATCTCAGCAGCCTGCTATCAATTTGACCATTTGGGCAAAGTATGTAACCTCCCTAAGCATCCTAAAATTGTTATGAGAATTAAGTGGGATAATTTTTGTAAAACGCTTACTTGGTACCTGGCTTATATGTTTGTTTGTTTAAGGGGGGATAAAAAGAGTATTAACTAAAAAGAAATTGAACAGGGTTTAGTTCATAAATTGCTATTATTGAAAATAACAAATGCCTTTGAAAACTTCTGGCCAATAACAGAAACATTCCCAAAGAAATTCTCTATTTATTATGTCATATTATGCAATGTAATTATTAAGGATTAAGTTGTACAAACCCCGACTCTGTTTCTCGTTACTCAAGTGACATCAGACAAATTGCTTACTTTAACTCTTAGCTCGGCTTACTCATTTATAAAACGAGGGTAATTCTAATACCTGTCTCAGAGGTGATCCTTGTTTGATGATTAAATAAAATAACACAATAACAGCATAGTGCCTGGCATACAGTCAGTTCTGGATAAATGATGGCTATTAATATTATTATTATTACTAAAAAAACAAGTACAGCATAAGAAATCTAAAGTTCTGAAAAGAATATTGGCTTTTTTTTTATACCACTTTTAATTGAATATGGCACACACTGGGTCACTAGGCTGTCTTGAGAAAGGGGTAGGTGACGTAAGTTCTGGATGTGGTTTATGAAACTGTAAGTTCAGTATCAAGCTCGGCCTGCCTAGGAGCTGGATAAATACTAGGCTCGCTAGTCTTAACTCACTGATGCTTAAAAGTGAGCCTAACAATCTTCTGCCACCAGCAAATACTGATGCATTAACATCCATGTCACCTGAAAGACCTCCTATATACCAGGGCTTTTTTAAGAAAGGAAAAACAAAGATTGCTTGTTTCTAAACATTCTAAGATGCTCACCCTATACTTTTGCATGAATTCCTGAGTGTTAACAGGCCAAAGGAATGAGAAGAAATTCCCTTTGCTCAACGCCGGATGGATAATGTTTCCAATGCTTCCTTGCAAGCTATAGTCAGCTGCAAACTATTTTATTCCCCCTCCTTTCCCCAGGCCTCCTCCATCACAAACATTATCTGAAAAGTAACCTAAATCCTTGGCAGGTTTCTAGCAGTTAACTTTTCCACCAGAAGCAGGGAGTGTTACCAATTAATGTGACCATTAACAAGCTAAATTTACTAACTTTTTCTTAACGTTAGTAATTAAACTTATTCTTTGTACTGTCACTGTCCCATCTAAATTAGGGGATACTATAATGTCTGGCAGACAGAACACAGACTGATGGCCAATGGTCATTATGTCAAATTCTACTCAGCTGTGTGACAGCTCAGAACTTTGCTAGCTCTTCTCTGAGCTGCATCTGTGGGTGACAAAATCATCTCAGAGTGATACTGTGCAGACATGTGAAAAGTGCTGTGTTGACTACTTCACAGTTAATTTTTTTGAAGATTTGTTATTTATTTGACAGAGAGAAAGAGTGAGTGAGAGCAGGAGCTGGGGGTGGAGAACAGAAGGAGAAACAGGCTCCCCGCTGAGCAGGGAGCCCAATGCGATGTGGGACTCGATTCCAGGACCCCAGAATCATAACCTGAGCCAAAGGCAGACACTTAACTGACTGAGCCACCCAGGCAGCCTTGAGCTGACTACTTCATTGGCACTCTACAAATGGTAGGTTTTATGCGCCATTTTCCCCCTGTGTATTAGCTCATTGTTTGTTCAATATTATTAGATGGCTAATGGGTTTTTTTTTCCTCACCAAAGTATGCATTAAGAAGCAGTTTCATAATCTAGACTGAAGTAGAATTGTTAAGGAAAAGTTGTTGCAGCCCCTTGAGAACATGCTAGCCCTAAAAAAAAAAAAAAAAAAAAAACAAAACCAACTTCACCCAATGTGTTTTTGAAGTCCCAAAGTCTAGTAAATAATGTGTACTTAATTAAAATCTTAGCTTCTTTGGGAAAGAAGTGAAGTTTGTCTTTTACATTGGTAGACAAAGGAATTTAGACCAATTAAAAATGTTGCAAAGCCTTTGAAACACAAAACAAATAAAATATTACCTCTAAGGACTAAATTATTCTTTCATATATTTTGGGTTCCCACAAAAGAATTTTAGATTTTTTTTAGCTTTATTAAAAATATATTGGGGATGCCTATGAAGCTCTGTTGGTTCAGTGTCTGCCTCTAGCTCAGGTCATGATCCCCGGCTCCCGGGATGGAGTGCATAGTGGGGCTCCCTGTTGAGCGGGGAATCTGCTTCTTCTCCCTCTCCCTCTGCTGCACCCCCACTCTTTCTTTCTCTCTCTCTCAAATAAAAAAAAATCTTTTAAAAAAATAAATAAAAATACAAAACACTTAGGCCATCAAATCTTATGTCATGTCACATTTCTGTTCTTTTTTTTACTAAGAAATCAGTGACCATCATCTCCATTTTCCTCTGGATTTCAAATGCCAGCTGTGGCAACTAAAATGTTAGAGATGGCACTGACCCCTGGGGTTGCTTACCGACTGGCAACAGTAGCACTGAGGGTGCTACTTTTTTCTCGGGCAGGAATTTCTAAACCAAAGCTTGCTGACATAGGGTGTCACCTGGGTTTTAGCTCTTGTTTTCACTATTATAAGGACTCTATATCCAGCCCTCTTTTCTCCATATTCTCATAGAACAATTCTAGTGTAAGGGACTCGGGCTTCTTCTGAGTCTTCTCCAGGTCACAGTTGTCCTCTACTTTAATCTTGCCTTTAAATTTTCTTTGTAGGGACGTCTGGATCACTCAGTGGGTTAAGCCTCTGCCTTCGGCCCAGGTCATGATCTCAGGGTCCTGGGATTGAGCCCCACATCGCGGGTGGGGGGGAGGGTGGGGGGTCTCTGCTCAGCAGGGAGCCTGCTTTCCCCTCCCTCTCTGCCTGCCTCTCTGCCTACTTGTGGATCTCTCTCTCTCTCTCTCTCTCTGTCAAATAAATAAATAAAATTTAAATTCTCTTCGTAATTAAGAGGCACCTGAAAGACTCAGTCAGTCAGGCATCTGACTCTTGATTTCAGCTCAGGTCATGATCTCAGGATCCTGGGATTAAGCCCGGCTTTGGGTTCCTGAGCTCAGCGGGGATCCACTTGAGGCTTCTCTCTCTCTCTCTCTCTGCCCCTCCCCCTGAGCACACATGAGCGTGCATGCCTGTTCTCTCTTTCTCTCTGTCTCTAATAAATAACTTTTTAAAAAATAAATAAATTATCTTTGCAATTAAAAGAAACTGTTTCTTTTTTTTTTAAGATTTTATTTATTTATTTGACAGAGATCACAAGTAGGCAGAGACACAGGCAGAGAGGAGGCAGAGAGGAGGAAGCAGGCCCCCCGCCGAGCAGAGAGCCCAATGTGGGGCTCAATCCCAGGACCCTGAGATCATGACCTGAGCCGAAGACAGAGGATTAACCCACTGAGCCACCAAGGCACGCCAAAAGAAACTGTTTCTATATGAAGACTTTGTCTTAGACACTTTGTCTTTTGTTTACTTTCATTGGCTATGCTGTGTTTTTATTCTTGTTGCTGTTTTTGATGATTTTTGTCCCTCAAACGCATCCAGTTCATTGCCATTTCAAGCCTCTTATATTTGCCCCTCCATCTTCTAAGAATGTCCCTTCACAGGGTCAGCGCTTCATCTCTTAGACCTTAATCAACTCTCACCTCTTCAGATAGGTCTCTCTGTTCTTTACCTAAAAGACTCATCATCAAACCTCCCCACCAAGTCACTCTGTCCCACTGGACTTTTCCTTTTTCCTTCATAACACTTACCATAACACTTACCCCTTTATCTGAAATAATCTTTGTCTTTTACTATGTGTAATGTCTGACTCCACACTCCCATTAGGGCAGGGATCTTGTCACTTTTGTTCTTTACAGAATTCCTGGTGTTTGGCACAGGCCCATAGATATTTCACAAATATTTTTTTGAGGGAATGAATGAATGAATAACTGTCTTCACCCTCTTCTCCACCTATCTAAATCTTACCAGTTACTCAAAGTCCATTTTCCCCCATAAATATCCTTCCAGAGGACTCTAACCCACAACGCTGATTGAAATGGTGGCTCTCATTTTTTAAAAATTAAAAAAATTTTTTTTTTATTAACATGTAATGTATTATTAGCCCCTGGGGTACAAGTCTGTGAATCGCCAGGTTTACACACTTCATAGCACTCACCATAGCGCATACCCTCCCCAATGTGTGGCTCTCATTTTTAAAAGTATTAGACTACATATTAGAATTCCTCACTGCTCTACCATAAGTTTTAGTTGCTAGTCATCTCTGACTCAAATGATCTCCTTGATTTGGGGCTGGAACCAATAAATTATGATCCCAATCCCAATCTGTTCTCAGAGACTATTCAGCAAGTGTGAAATCCCTTAAGGCCTTTGCGCCAAAACTTAGTTCAGGACTCTCAGGAATTTATCTCAGGATAAATTCCCCCAGCTTATCATGCACAATGATTCAATGACTCTTAGGAAGAAAAGCAGTATAATCTCTAGCTTTTTTTTTTTTTTTTTTTTTTTTTTTCCTTTAGTAATCTCTATATCCAAGGTGGGGCTTGAGCTCACCACCCTGAGATCAAGAGTTGCATGCTTTACCAACTGAGCAACTGAGCCAGCCAGGAAGCCCTAGTCTCTAATTTTTCTTATCATTTCTTTTTTAAAAAGATTTATTTGTGTATTTGAGAGAAAAAAAGAGCATGTGTACACATGCATTATTGAGGTGGAGGGACAAAGAGGGAGAATCTTAAGCAGGATTGACTGACTGGGAAGCCCAGTATGGGGCTGGACCTCATGACTGATGAGATCAGGACCTGAACCAAAATCAAGTGTTAGACACTCAACTGACGGAGCCAACCAGGCACTCCTAATCTCTGACTTTTCTTACCAGCCTTCTCAAGACCAGGAAGAACCCCATCCAGGCCCATTCTAGTCTTGGCTATCAACAGGCATCAAACCAAGGTAAGCCCTATGTAAAACAGGTCAGTCTTTTAAAAACTCTGTACTTCTTGCTTTTCTAAACTTTTCACTTTGGGTGCCCTCTGAACCCCAGGCCTGCTTTGCTAGGTCTGGTGCTTTCCCTTTACTTAAAAGGTAGCCTCAGGAGTACAATCCTTGGGCTACAAGCTTTTCTCTTCCTGCAATTCCCTAATCTCAAACACTTTCTGATGGACAATATTGAGCTGTTAGTGCTCTCAAGTGGTTAATTTGATAAATTCCTTTGTGCTAGACTAAAAGAACCCTCAGGGCCTCTACTCCATCTCCAACAGTCTTAATTGTAGCTTTTTAAGATAACCATCCACTTTGGTGTGTCACCCAGAGGAATGAGAAAGGAGGTTAAAATTCTAGACCAGGTAAGAGGTGAAAGCGAATAACAGGTTGAGACAGATGCTTTTGTGAGTAGCTTGTTGAGTAGCTCAAATTCTTCTGGGTGTGTGGCCAACAACTTCCACAGATCTCCAGAACTTGATAAAGAATCGACTTGAACATGTCCTCTGGGGGGAAAATAGAATTATCCACTTGAGGGTTTTAAGTTTTATGGTAATTTCTGAACATCTATATTGCCACTTGTTCTCCCCTCATTTCTTCAGCCATTTTCCCCCCTGAATGCTCTCTTTGTCTCTTCCCACGCCCATTTCAGTGCTATTTTCTCTACAGAGCCTACTCAGCCAGAAACTGTTCTCGCTCTGCACCATTTGTATTTGCTCCTTTCACATATATGCCCTTCATTTATAAAAATCCCTCTTTTGAAATCTGTTACTTGTATTCTGGGCATACCAGCTCTGAAATTTTCCCCTCAGGAGTGAAATAAAGAGGAAAACAGGAGAAATAAAGCTGAAAGAAGCAGTGGGTCTGTTTCTCATCTTTCTCAGTGGGGCTAAGGAAAAGATGGGAGCAGGCCCTCCCTCACGATGAAAAACCTACTAGCTTTCTCTCATCCCTCTTGATGGAATGGAACCTTAATTATCTGTCTCGAGTCATTAGGCTGTTAGAGAAATAGCTTGCCTTTTATTTATGCTCTGCTCTATTAATATTAACTACTAATATTGATCACAATAACAAAAAACAATGAAATTACCTATTTTTTTGTCATTTACCTTCTTTCATCTGGTCCTCATTTTTTTTTTTTTTTGGCTATGATTAAAACAGGGTAGTATAAAATATCAACAACATATTAAAAGAATCAGAAAACCTTTGCCTCTTTTAGTGAGGCCTGCTGTGAACATAGTAGGAAGTAGGAAGAAATAAAAGTAAGAAGTAGGAACCTAGAAGGAAGAAATAACATAGTAGGAAGAAACTAAAGAGTATGGAAGAAAATTATTTATTACAATGTAACTTTTCACACAAACTTAAAGTGAAATTTACAGTTTCAGCATTTTTAAATGAAGTAAAATCCCTTGGAGACTTAATTTGTAAAATATGTGTGGAGTGACTGTGAGATTTTATCTCAACTTTTCTAGAAAGCATGAAAAATGCAACTGTATTTTTACCATAGTGACATTACAATCATTGGTCTGCTGAAATTACAATCAAGAAGAGCCTTTTGTCTCTGTCTATAAATGAGCTCTGTATTTACAGAGCAGTGTAGTTCTTCAAGCTGTTGAGGATGGGCTCATTACCAAAGAGATTTAGGTTACTATCTAGTGCGGCTTAGTCAGTGCGATAATGAGGGCACAAGGGAAATTTCAAAACACAGTTGGTCTTAAATAGACAATGTGAATTTAGCTGGGAAGAGGCATAGACTGCAAACATCAAAAGACAAGAGCTAGTACCATATTCTAACAGCACAGTGGTCAAAGGTAGTAGCCAATGAATAATAAACACTAATGTGAACAAATAAACCCAGAGTGCCAAAACAGTCCTCAAGATTCTTCATCTGATTAAGAATGGTGTCAAACAAAAAGATAGGAAATCACTTGGTTTTTCAGAAAAATACTGATGATAAAATACAGTAAAAAATAAATTCTAGTGGAGAAATCACACAAGCAGTATTCTGACTAATAGGACTATTTTTTTTTTAATATCTTATTTTCAAGTAATCTCTACACCCAACATGGGACTTGAATTTACAACCTCAAGATAGAAAGTCACATGCTCTATTGACTGAGCCAGCCAGGAGCCCCTAACAGCACTACTTTGACAAATAAGTCTGCTTTATGTTTTGTGTCATTTCAATAGTGACAGGCCTCATCGCTTGATTAATTCCTGGCAATGATAAATACATTGACTATATATTATCTCATTTAATCAACTCAGGAACCCTTTCAAGACAGACACTTTGCATGAGGATACTGAGGTTTGGTGAGGTAAATAATGTGTTAGACCTTACAAGGTGAAACTGGGACTCAAAGTCAGGCCTTAACAGATGCCAAAGCACTTGCCCTTCACCAAGACCCTGTGCTGCCTTGCCCTGACTGCAAGCAGCTTACAGGCAGTAAGAAGGGCACAAACTTTCTTTTTTCAAGCAGATGTCTGCAGGACTCTGTGAGCTCACCAGTAAAAAACTAAACCAAAAGTATAAAGCACCAAGGTTTTAAAAAAAAAACTAAACAATGCCAATGGATTTCAGAGTCTGAGCTTTGTCTGGTTTCTTTGCTGATGAAATATAGTTGAACTTGGGAGCCTCTTGGAAAAATGGAGGCATTTGAGGGAGAAGATATGCAAAACATGATAATCCTTGGACTGTTCTTATAAAATATAGCTATCTCTTTCAGACAGCAACATTAGTCATGACTTATACATTCTTTTTAAAATATATCACTGAGTCCATTTACAGTTCCAAAATGTGTTACTCAGCACAGAAATAGAGTAACAGTTGTTATAACCAAATTCAGGGCTCCCCTCAGATGTCTTTTATTGACATTATGTTGGTACACAGGAACATTAAAGCCTTTGAATAAAGTGCTGCGTTCTCAACCTAGGATTCAGTGGGAAATAATTGAAGTTTTAGTTTCAATTATTCCATTCAAACTGATGTTTCAAACAAGTGGCTTTCTAGTTAATGAATATGTTTATAGATACTTTAGTTCTTGCTTAATGCCTTGTTTGTATTCTGTTCGAGAATTTATTATAGACCTGCAGTTGTTCGCTTCTATATCACTCCCTCATGAAACTGAGCCTTTATGGTTCAGGAGCTGTATGTGTGTGATTCCTCTTTGTAAAGCCATGGCCTTGACGATGCCTAGTAACTAGTAGACACTTAAATTTTTACTTTTTGGAATATATACAAAGAACAGAGTTTCACAACCTCAGCCCTATTGACATTTTGGGCCGGACAATTGGGGGGTGGAGGACCAGGGGTGCTGTGATATATGTAGGTGGTAAGTATGTAACAGTATCCCTGACATTTACACACTAGACACCAGTAGTTACCACACACTCCATTCAAAATCTCTCTAGACATTGCCAAAATGTTTTCTGGGGGGCAAACCACCTCTAGTTGCAAACCATTGGCATAGAAGGATGTGTACACATACAGATAAAAAGACGATGCTTCTAATTTATTAATATATCTTTCCAAACTTCTTTGAATAGGTAACAAGTACATGGAATAAAAAAACTAAAAGTACAAAAGAATATACAATAAGGGGCGCCTGAATGCCTCCGTTGGTTAAGGAACTGACTATTTTAGCTCAGGTCATGATGTCAGGGTTGTGGACTTGAACCTGGTATCAGGTTCCATGCTCAGCAGGAAGTCTGCTCAAGATTTTCTCCTTCTGTACCCTCTCCCCCCACTCTCTCTCTAAAAATAAATAAGTAAAACTTTAAAAAACAAAAAAGAGTATATAGTAAAAGGTAAGTCTCTTTCCCTCCACTGTCTCCCCAATAGTTTCTTGTATTCGTGTTTTATTCTAGACCTGAGGTGTTCAACACAGATGCCACCAGATGTACCTGTGGCTACTGTGCACTTGAGATGCAGTTTGTTCTGAGATGTGCTAAGTATAAAATACACAATGAATTTTGAAGATTTAAATGATTTAAATGAAAAGCATATAAAATATGTCATTAATAATTGTTTTACCTTTACATGAAAGAACAATATTTTTGTTAATATTTTGGATATGCTAGATAAAATATGCAATCAAAATTAATTATCTATTTATTTAAGTGTCTGCCTTCAGCTCAAGTTATGATCTCAGGGTCTTGGGATGGAGCCCTTCACCAAGCTCCATGCTCGGTCAGGAGACTGCTTCTCTCTCTCCCTCTCCCCTCTGCTGGTGCTCATTCTCTCTAATAAATGAATAAAATCTTTAAAAAACTACTATCATTATAGAAAATATAAAAATTAAAGAAAAACTGAGAAAATTAAAATTCTTATATTCTATGGTCCCAGAAAATTATTAACATTTTATTTGCAACAATATGAAATTATAGTTCTTTACATGATTTTTCAATCTCTGGAAAGTTTTTTTTTTTTTTAATTTAACAAAGTTTTAATTTCCAAAATGTACAGTATCTCCACCAGCAGCTAGACCATCTCTAAACATCTTGGTGTTTCTGGTGTATATTACTTGAGCTCTGTGCTTTAAAACCAGTTGAATAAGTCCTTTACTAAGGAGCTCCTGAAGAGCTCCCCTGGCTCTGAAAATAAATTTTAATGTAAAAGGCATTTCAGAGAAAACATTTTATTATGCTAAAAATAATTTACCTTATTGAATATCGTTCTTCCTCTAACCTTCCCCCAAATTTCTCTACTATAGATTCTATCCCTCTAAATGAAAATGTCTTTGGACATCTATATAAGTATATCCAAAAAATAAATCACCCAAGAGACTTAACAGTTAAAGACAATTTCACTGACCATGTTGGGGCAAAAAATACAATGTTGTTTGTTTCTTAATATCAAGCAAAATGGATTGTACAGAAGAAGTCTTTCACAAATGTTTCATAGTAGAGGATGTGCTGCAGTTTCTTTTTAAAAATGTTTTTAAAAGGTTTTATTTATTTATTTCTTTGAGAGAAACAACACAAATGCATGAGTAGGGGGGAAGGGGCAGAGGTAGAAGCAGACTCCCCGCTGAGCAAGGAACCTGATGTGGGGCTCCATCCCAGGACCCCAGAATCAGGAACAGAGCTGAAGGCAGACGCTTAACTGACTGAACCGCTCAGTCGCCCTTGTGCTGCAGTTTCAATGGGAATTCTAAGTGAACTAAATGGTTTAAATACAGAGGAGAAAAAAGGTAATTAGAAAGATATTAAACATAGGTAATGAAAACATTAAAGAGAGGAAAGTCACTCTTATATACTATTTATGGGAGTGTCAAAATAGAACTTTCTTGCAGGACAATAGAGCACATTAAAATTCTAAATGTGCGAGGGGTAGGGAAGATGAAAAAAAGAAAAAGAAAAAAATTTTCAAATGTGCAACATACAGATGGCAAGGAGACACATGAAAAGAAGCTCAACATAACTAATCATTAAGGAAACAGAAATCAAAACCACAATGAGAAATCACTTCACACTGGTCAGAATGGCTAGCATCAAAATGTCAAGAAATAACAATTGTTGGCCAGGAAGTAGAGAGAAAGGAACCCTTGTGCACTCTTGGTTGGAATGCAAATCGTTGCAGCCATGGTGGAAATCAGTATGGAGGTTCCTCAAAAATTAAAAATAGAGATACCATATGCTCTAGTAATTCTACTACTGGGTATTTACTCAAAGAATATGAAAACACAAATTTGAAAAAATATGTGCATTCCTATGTTTACTGCAGCACTATTTACAATAGCCAAGATATGGAAGCAACCAAGTGTCTCTAGAAGAATGGAGATACACACACACACACACACACACACACACACACACACACACGAAGTATATAATTAATTAATTAATTAGTTTGTCAAAGAGAGAGAAAGAGAGCACAGGCAGAGGGAGAAACAGGCTCCCTGCAGAGGAAACAGCCAGCTGTGGGACTTGATCCCAGGACACTGGGATCATGACCTGAGCTAAAGGCAGATGCTCAACCGACTAAGCCACCCAGGCATCCCTAAAACACATTTCCTTATTCCTATCTTACAATTTTCAGAACATACATAGGGAATTTGAGGAAGGAAGGAAGGAAACTTTTAACTGTCCTTGGGAGACAGAGAATAACACGGACAATGAAAATATTAAGGTTCACTTATTGACAAGATTCAATCCCCTTACTCATTAAGGATTTTATTAAGTCTTCTAGGAAATAGCAAAATGATGGACAATGAGGTCCTCTGCTTTACTATGCCCAAAACACTCTTGGCAGACATTCTGATGATTAGTGAAATGGCTGAACAGCCAGCAGAAGTAAGACAGAGTAGAAACAAAATGCTTGTATAATTCCCAAATAGGACGATCAACGACTAAATAATTAAGGTTTGGCTATGTAACAGATGTAAATTATGTCTACTAAATCCCTTCTGCGCAGCCCTTTCACTATAATATGCAAAATGCATGGTATAGAGCAAGTCTTCCCACAAATGTTTCACAGTTGAGGACATGCTAGGGTTTCAATGGGGATTCTAAATGAATTAAATGGCCTAACTACAGATAAGAGAAAAAAGATAATTTGAAATGTGTGAAATGGTTCACCAGTACTGAGATCTCTAATACCTCTTCAGAGGTCCCCATTATGGTAACATCATTCCTGTAAGGAAATGATAACAAATCAAACGGATTAATTACATCCACAGAAGGTATTTTACAATTGCACAAGTGTCCCTAAAAGGCAACTTAAGTGAAATAAATCAAAGCTTTTTATCACAGAGAGTCACAACCCACAGTTTTCTTAATGAGCAGAACTGCTTATTAGGTCTTTATAGCTAGTCTTCCCAATTTGAATCTCTGAAGATATGAATGTATATTGTTAACCCTGTAACAATTTCCTAATATATTTCCCAGAATTTTTACTTTTAATACATCCAGGAGTGCCTGGGCAGTTCAGTCAGTTAAGCAACCGACTCTTGGTTTCAGCTCAGGTCATGATCAAGCTCAGGTCAGGTCAAGCTCCAAGCCAGGCTCCACGTTCAGTGGGGAGTTTGCTGGAGATTCATTCTCTCCCTCTGCCCTCCCCCTCTCACTTGCCTGCATACTCTCTAAAATAAAAAAAGTCAACAAATAAATAAATAAATTCAAAATATTTGGGGGCACCTGGGTGGCTCAGTGGGTCAAGCCTCTGTCTTTGCCTCAGGTCATGATCTCAGGGTCCTGGGATCGAACCCCGCATCGGGTTCTCTGCTCAGCAGGGAGCCTGCTTCACCCTCTCTCTCTGCCTGCTTCTCTGCCTACTTGTGATCTCTCTGTTAAATAAATAAAATCTTAAAAAAATTTTTTTTACTTGTGTGTGTTTGTGTGTGTATGTGTGTATGTCTCAAAAGAGATGTGACAGTCCAGAGATAGGTCAGAAGCTGAGAAGATAAAATTATCTTCTAAGATCCATTTCCTCTAATGTGACAGTTTACATTCATAATCCCACAAGTTTATGAGAAGAAGTCAATATTGACCTTTTGATGTTGCGTTTTATATGTGGATCCTTGTCTTGTATGTTTAAATGGAATTACCAGTTTAAATAAAATTTATTTTATAAATATCATAGGGTCTGCAAATATTTTCTCCTTAAGCTATTATGGATTTTATTTTATTTTATTTTTTAAAGAATTTATTTATGTATTTGGCAGAGAGAGATCACAAGTAGGCAGAGAGGCATGCAAAAAGAGAGAGAAGAAGAAGCAGGCTCCCTGCTGAGCAGAGAACCTGATGCGGGGCTCGATCCCAGGACCCTGGGATCATGACCTGAGCCGAAGGAAGAGGTTTTAACCCACTGAGGCACCCAGGCGCCCCACATTTCTCAATTCTTAATAATCTTCTAGGAGCAGGATAAACAAATTTTTCTTTTCTTCTTCTTCTTCTTCTTTTTTTTTTTTTTTACTTGCTTATTAAATACAGAGAGAGAGAGAGAGAGAGCACAAGCAGGGGGAGCAGCAGGCAGAGGAAGAGGGAGCTGCAGGCTCCCTACAAATTCCACACAAAACGTGTTAGAACTAAATAATTAGGAATTCAACAAAATAGGATACAAAATCACATGCAAAAATTAGTTGCATCTCTATTAACAATTAACAACTGAAAAAGAAAGCAATTCCATATTTTATAATAGCATCAGGAAATACTTAAGGGGTGCCTGGTTGACTCAGTTGATAGAGTATGCAGTTATTGATCTCAGGTTTGTTGAGTTTGAGCCCCACATTGCGTGTAGAGATTACTTAAAAATAAAAAAAGTTTTTAAAAGAATATTTAAAAATTTACCAGAGGTTAATTTAGTTAAAGAAAACTACAAAACACTGCTGAAAGAAATTAAAGAAGACATAAATGGAAAGATATCCCATTTCCATCTGTTGGAGGACTTAATATTGATGTTGCTATTACCCAAATTTATCTATAGATTCAAAACAATCTTTATAAAAATCCCAAGGACATTCTTTGCAGAAACAGAAAAATCCATCCTAAAATTCATATGGAATCTCAAGGGAGTCCAAATTGTCAAAACAATTTTAACAGATACAAACTAAGTTGGAAGACTCACATTTCCTGGTCTCAACTTACAACAATGCTACAGTGATCAAAACAGAATGAAAATCCTGGATATAAATCCTCACATGTATGTACAAATGATTTTCTTTTCTTTCTTTCTTTTCTTTTCTTTTTTTTTTTTTTTTGATTTTTAAAATTTATTTGAGAGAGAGTGAGAGCACAAGCAGGGGGAGCAGCGGATAGAGGAAAAGGGAGAAGCAAGCTCTCCCCTGAGCACAGAGTCTGAAATGGGCCTCAATCCCAACCCTGAGATCATGACCTGAGCTGAAGGCAGATGCTTAACTGATTGAGCCACCCAGGTGCCCCCAAATGATTTTCAATAAGGATGCCAAGACCATACAATAGGGACAGCATAGTCTCTTCAACAAGTGCTATTCAGAAAACTGGGTATCCACATGCAAAAGAATGAAATTGGAACCTTACTTAACACTATATACAAAAATTAATTCACAGTAGAGCAAAGACCCAAACATGAGAGCTAAAACTATAAATTGTTTGAAGAAAATTTAGGAGGAAATCTTGATGACCTTAGATTTGGCAGTGATTTATTGGATATGACACCAAAAACACAGGCAACAATAGAAAAAATAGACGTTAGATTTCATCAAAATCAAAAACTTTCGTACATCAAAGGACACTATCAACAGAGTAAAAAAGCAACCCACAGAATGGGGGAAAATATTTGGAAATCACATTACCTGGTGAAAGATTAATAACCAGAATATATAGAGAATTCCTAAAATTCAACAGAAAAAAATTTTAAATGGATAAAGAACTAGAATCAATATTTCTCAAAGAAGATATACAAATGGCCAATAATCACATGAAAAGATACACAATGTTACCAATCATGAAAGAAATGCAAGTCAAAACCACAATGAGATACCATTTCAGGTCCATTAGGATGGTCACTATCAGAAAAACAAATAATACAAGTGCTGATGTGGATGTGGAAAAACTGGAACCCTTGTGCATAGCTGGGGTTAAGTGGTGCAGCTGCCATGGAAGAGTGTGGTAGTTTCCCCCAAAATTAAAATTAGAATTACTATATGATCCAGCCATTCCACTTCTGGATATATGCTGAAAATAATGGAAGACAGGGTCTTAAATAGGTATTTGTACACCCATGATCAAAGCAGTATTATTCATAACAGCCAACAGATGGAAGTAACCCAAGTGTCCATCGATGAATGAAGGAATAAACAAAATGTGATATATAGATAAAATGGAATATTATTCAGCCCTGAAATGGAAAAAAATAATACCTGCTACAGTACTGATGAACCTGAATGACATTATGCTAAGTGAAATAAGCTGGTAGCAAAAAAGACAACTAATGTATGATTCCAATTATCTGAGGTACCTAGAGTAGTCAAATTCATTGAGACAGAAAGTAAAATGATGGTTGCCAGAGGCTACATGGAGAGAGGTGAATAGGGAACTGTTGTTTGATTGGTACAGGGTTTAATTCTACAAGATGAAAAGACTTTTAGAGATTGGGCGCACAACAATGTGAATGTACATAATGTCACAGAACTGTACACTTAAAAATGGTTAACATAGGGCACCTGGGTGGCTCAGTGGGTTAAGCCGCTGCCTTCGGCTCAGGTCATGATCTCACGTCCCAGGATCGAATCCCGCATCGGGCTCTCTGCTCGGCAGGGAGCCTGCTTCCTCCTCTCTCTCTCTCTGCCTGCCTCTCTGCCTACTTGTGATCTCTCTCTGTCAAATAAATAAAATCTTTTTTAAAAAATGGTTAACATATTACATTATATGGGGCACCTGGGTGGCTCAGTGGGTTGAGCCTCTGCCTTCGGCTCAAGTCGTGATCCCGGGGTCCTGGGATCGAGCCCTGCATCGGGCTCTCTGCTTGGCAGGGAGCCTGTTTCCTCCTCCTCTCTCCCTCTGCCTGCCTCTCTGCCTACTTGTGATCTCTGTCAAATAAATAAATAAAATCTTTAAAAAAAAAAGATATAACATTATGTGATATGTATTTACAAATTTTTTTTAAAGATTTTACTTATTTATTTGAGAGAGAGAGAATGAGAGAGAGCACAAGGGCAGAGGGAGAAGCAGACTCCCCACTGAGCAAGAAGCCCAATGTGGGACTCAATTCCAGGACTCCAGGATCATGACCTGAGCCGAAGGCGGACACTTAACAGACTGAGCCACCCAGGAACCTTGTATTTACCAAATTTTAAAAAATTTTTAAGTTTTTCCTAATTAATCTCTGTGCCCAAGGCGGGGCTCAAACTCATGACCCTGAGATCAAGAATCACACCACATGCTCAACCAACTGAGCCAGCCAGGCACCCACCAATTTCTTTTTTAAAGGCTATAAATGCTTTTTTTTTTTTTAAGAGACACTAGATAAATTTTTAAAATTATTTGCTGTTATTAACAATCCTGGTAACTTTGTGCATATTATTTACTCACTTTTCCTCTCCATTTCCTCACGTGTAAAATGGGGAGTTTGATTGAATTATCTATAAGACCCTGAAATTTGTCTAATTCTGACCCTAGATGTATGATATGATTCTCTGGTTCATCTTCGTTTTCAAATTCAAGAAATAATTATTGAGAAGGTATTGTGGAGAAAACATAGTAGTAGGTAAACGAGAGATATAAAGGTGAGTACAAATGGGTTCCTACCTTCATGGAGCTTTCAGTCTAGTTTGATTGGAGGAGGTAGGGGCATAAGATAGATATACTTCGCTTCTATTATTAAACATTTGTTTCGTATTCTCCTTAAGGTCAGTCTAAAGATAACCACTGGGAGCCTGGGTGGCTCAGTTGGTTAAGCAACCGCCTTCGGCTCAGGTCATGATCCTGGAGTTTTGGAATGAGTCCCGCATTGGGCTCCCAGCTCCATGGGGAGTCTGCTTCTCCCTCTGATCTTTTCCCCTCTCATGCTCTTTCTCACTCTCTCTCTCTCAAATAAATAAATAAAATCTTTTTTAAAATAATAAAAAATAGAGATAACCTCTTTGTCCCCTTGCCTTACACAGTTTCTAAATATGAATTATCATGCTTTTCTTATGCAGAGCGATTTAGAATCATCCAAGCATGCTCAAAACTAAATCTCAGGGGACTCAGGTCTGGGAGATGTCATCTCAGGTGAGGTTTACAAAACATTCAGCTATCAGTGGGTAACTTCTTATATGGGGACTCATATGGCATGTTAAAGCAAATAAGATTTTTCCAATATTGCTCTACATAAAACATATAACAATGGAATACAGAATGAATTAAGTACAAAATAAAGACATAAAAATATGCTGTGAAAATGAAAAGAAGAAATATCTAAATCCTGGCTGGGAAATTAAGGAAAGTTAGGTAGAAATATAGCATTACTGAGGCTTGAAAAGCTGTAAATTTATTGAAAGAGGTTTTATTTTATCTTTACATATCTGGAACTCTACTGAGTGACTGGTACATTGTACATATGCAAGAAACTGTATAAATAAAAAATGTGTAAGATAGTAATAGTTAGAAAAGAGAAAAGACATTGTAGGCAGAGGATTCAGCATGAAAAGTATCACAATCTTTTATGCATGGCATGTTTGGAGCAGTGAATAGTCTAGTGTACCCTTAGGATAGAGGGATTTGGTGGATCAGGCTAGAAAAGGAAGGAGAGGCCATTTGTATTGCAAGCTCTTAGAGGGCAGAGAGAATCTTATCTCCCACCTACGGCGGAGCCTCAAGTGTCATCGTGGAGTCAATGAGTAAAGATTATGGAGGGAAATTTCTGTATCTGGTAACACATCACACTATAAACATAAAGCCTTCATATTACAAGACATTGAGACATCGTGGATAAAACAGAACAAATATCCATTTTAATGCATGGATGAGCTCAGAAGGAAAAAAATCTTTAAGGATCAAAAATTAAAGAAGAAACTGCAAACCAGAGAAATAAACACCTGAATTTTTGAAACTGCTATTCTGAAAGTTTTGCTGGATTTAGTAATGAAGGGGCTTGAGTTTTAATACACAACTGGGATTGTAAGACAAGATTTTAGGTAGGTATGGCAATTCCTGTCCTTCATCTCAATAAAAGGATAAATTAGGAAAAGCCACCCCACCATCTCAGAAAACTATCTATCCTGAGAATTCATCAAAACGCAGGAAAAGGGCATCTGAGGTTGTGTGAAAAAAGCAGAGAAATGGAAGCAACTACTCCTCTTTGCCTTGATAATGGTCAGCATGATTATAGGCTAACTTCATGAGAACAGCTTCAGGGTCATAAATCTTCCTCCTAGGAAATGTGGGGTAACTCATTTAAACAACTTATTATCACTGCTCAGATTGTTTCTGTTTTCTTGTTAGGATAAATGATATAGCAAATATCGACTAGCTATTGCTGCCTAATAAACCACACCAAAGTAAATTGGTTAAAAAACCACTTAACAGGGGCACCTGGGTGGCTCAGTGGGTTAAAGCCTCTGCCTTCAGCTCAGGTCATGATCCCGGGGTCCTGGGATCGAGCCCCACATCAGGCTTTCTGCTCTTTGGGGAGCCTGCTTCCTCCTCTCTCTCTGCCTGCCTCTCTCTGCCTACTTGTGATCTCTGTCTGTCAAATAAATAAATAAAATCTTAAAAAAACAAAACAAAACAAAAAAACACTTAACACAAATGTGTTTATCAGCTGGGTCACTCTTCTGGCCTGGGCCAGATTCAACTGATCTTGGCCGGGCATATTCATGAATCCATATTTAGCAGCAGGTTGGGCAGACAGCTTGGCTGATCTCTCTCATATCACATGAGTAATCTTGCCTCTGGTCCATGTGGTCATTCACTTTGTTACAGGCCAGACCAGTTGATTATATGGTATTTAGGCAGGGTTTCAACAGCCAGCAAAGAAGCCTGCAAACCCTCTTCAGACCTAGGCTCAGAACTGGCTAGCCCAACCTTACTTTCCTTGCATTCTTTTGTTTAAAGCTTATCATCAAGGCACCTGTGTGGCATAATTGGTTGAGCGGCAACTTTCGGCTCAGGTTGTCATCTCTGGATCTAGACCCGTGTCAGGCTCCCTGCTCGGCGGGGAGTCTGCTTCTCCTTCTCCCTCCCTCTTGAGAGAGCTCTCTCTCTCAAATGAATAAGTTAAAAAAAAAACAAACTTTACAAAAAGAAAAAGCTTATCATAAATGCAACCCTGATTCAAACAGAGGTTAAAACAGACTCCACTTCTTACCAGAGGGAGCTGCAAATTCACATGACAAAGTGTGAGGATACAGGGGCATGAAAAGCTGTGGCAATTTGTCAGTATACTACAGACGTTTTTTTCAGTCAGCCACCATATGTATATTCATTCTACTTTCACCAATAATATTCTACTTTCTCTTAAGGTAGATACTTCTTACCCAATGTGTATACTTCTGTAGGACTGTAAATGAAGGTGTCCTGTGCTCCCATGTGATCTAACTAGGTATGACGGAGACTACTCTTGTCCCCAGCAGGACCAGAACCAGGCAATGAGGCACTTAGGCTACAAGATGTAAGGAACACCCGCATCTGCACTATCCCAAGAGTGAGTGTCTCTTTCATTTTGCACCTAGGGTAACTTACTTGCCTCATCCTAGTCTATACTCTCGTCGCCAGCATCCGTTCTCTTCTCCTTCTTTTAGTTATAGAGTATTTCCAAGTTTCAGTGTGGCACGGGAGACCACATTTCCTGACCTCACTTCTGGCTCCATGTGTTTGTGGCTAACTTCCAGTAAACAGGAAGTGAACAGAAATATTATATATAATTTCTGGGTCATATCTTTTAAAAAAGGAAGTTGCTTGTTCCCTAGCCTCTCTCTCCACCTTCCTGCAGGCTTGGATGAGAGGGCGTGACCCAGCTATAATCCTGTGGGTAACGTGTCAATACTTCCTAGGGGGTTGTGGAACAGTAAAACAAAAGGAACTGGAGTTCTTGACTGACATGGAACATGTGTTACATGAAGTGTAACATGAAAGTGTTACATGAAAAATAGATTTAATTCTCAACCCACTATATTTTGGCATGTTGGTTGCTCTAGTAGAAAAATTCCCATGAGGTACCCCCTCCAACTCCCCCCACCATGGATTTTGAATCTTAAGTCCACTGAAACCAAGACAGGAAAAGCAGGTGGAACTGGCTAATTCTAGCAGTAGCCCACTAACAAGAGATTCTAGAAATTCTTATAGCTTAGATCACCTGCTCTAGAGCTGTATTTTAGTCTGTGTCCATTCCTGAGCCAATTTTACAAATGTCTCATTAATTTTGTAACTTAACTGTTACTTTTAAAACAAATTCTCCTAAAACATAAAAACTTAAGATGGGGTGCCTGGGTGGCTCAGTCAGATAAGCATTTGTCTCTCAGTTCCAGCATAAGTCATGATCTCGGGGTCCTGGCATAGAGCCCCATGTCGGGCTCTGCATTCAGCACAGAATCTGCTTGTTCCTTTCCCTCTGCTCCTCACCCCCACTCACCCTCTCTCTCTCTCAAATAAATTTTAAAAAATAAAAAATAAAAAAATAAATTTTATTTGCTTAATTTTGCTAATATTTATTTTGTTATTTGCAGCAATACTTGCATCCATACTTTTCCATATTTGGAAGTATTTTTTAGGATAGATTTGTTAGCACTAGGATCATTGAGCAAAAAGTCTTGGTGGTTTTCTGGCCTTTGATTTAAATAACTTTCCATGTGATTCCAGAGGCCAGACTGAACAGAAAAATTCTTCTACTCCTTCAGTAATATGAATGGTATGATACCTGCAGAAAATGGCAAAAGCAGTTGCTCTCTATACAAGGTAGGCACTTATAACAAGAAAAAAGAATTACTTTTTTATTCATATACCTTTCTATGGTAATGATCCATTATTACAATTGTTCTAATGAAATAATTGTGACTAGATCCTTTAGTAAAAATAACCTGCCAAAAAGAAACTGAAGACAATAGCTTTATACCAAAGACATACCTGTGTGTGTGCATGAGTATGTGATGTGGCTGTGTTGGAGAGGTAAGAAGGGATCTAGAAAGGGAAGGCTAGAGTGCAAAAGAGAGAGAGAGAAAAGAGATGTAATAGAAACGTGCAGGGCACTGGTGTATTAACTGGTTTACCTCTGAAGGATGCATAAAATCAAAGGCTTTGGTTATAAGACTGACTGATGTTGATGATTCTTTTTCTATTATTTCCAACCTAATTTGTAGTTCCTTTTGTAAGTTAAAATGAAAAGTTATTCCTGTTGCTGTGTATTTAAACTCATTACTTTCTTACGAGGTCCAGTTATCAACAATGAATACAGCTGTGGATTTTAATAAACATTCGTTTAAAATCTATTCTAATTCCACTCCCTCACTTAACTTCAGGAACTCCTGTTAAACACTGTGACCAATGCATTCCTATGCCTAACAGTTGCTGGGAAACGAAGCCAGACTAGGTTTGACCCTGGCGATCTTATTTCTTTGTAGCTTTGCCTCTCCAAGAAAACACTAAAGAGTTTATCTTTGAATTGTTGAGAATTCTCACTTTTAGAAGATTTAAGTTACATATTACTCATTCACAAGGGTAATTTTTTATGGTGTTGGAGGCTTAACTTATTTATTAAGAATATAGCAAATGAAGTCTGTATTAAATGAAAACCATATTTGTGACTTTCCATGAAAGGGAAACCACTTCTAAAACCATTATCATCTTGCTTGGTTTAAAGAATTATGTCCCTGTCATTTTTTTTTTTTTTAAGTAAGCTCTATGCCCAACATGGGGCCTTAAACTTATGACCCCAACATCAAGAGTCGCATGCTCTACAGATGAACTAGCCAGGCGCCCCTCTCTGCCATATTTTTAAGACAAAACTCTTTAATTTACTTAGAAGGAAAAAAGATATCTCATATGAGGCTTTGAGATTCACATTTCTTTTTTGAACAGATTTAGCCAAAGATTTGGCACATTCAATTTTAAAGGGCTATCAAAAATATGATACCTGCAAGTTTTTTAAAAGTTGGGATATTTACAGAATTTTCAATATTTTATTATATGTTATTTCTATTATATCAAATCTAAAAACAAAGAATCCACTGTTTATTCACTCAATTTTTATTTATTCAAGTAAAACATTCACTGAGCATCTGCTATGTACTAAGTAGTAAATCAAGCAGAGAATGAATGAAATGTCCCATTCTCATGGTATTTAAGGTCTAGTAAAGGATGGCATACAATAAATACAGAAACAAAATTTTTATAAGCCAGATGGTGATATGTAATGAAAAATTAAGAGACAGTAACAACAGAGATGACTCTATTTTATATACTTTGCTCACAATCTTCATTGTTAGGACTTATGATCTCCTTTTGGAGATCAACATAATTTTAGTGTTGTGCTAATGATTCCAGGTTAAAAGCTCAGGTCCATCAAAGAATCTGCCCTAATATTTAAGGTACACACACACGCACGCACACACACCTCTTAGAAAGATACTATTTATGTTTGACCCGACTATGAACTATGTATCTAAGCACAATGTTTTCTGGTCATACTTGAATTATGACATATGAGGTTAAATAAATATCATTTACTTTTTTAGATATTGGAAGTCCTTTACTTATAAGCAAATTATGTTGCTAAATATTTATGGATACAAATATACATTTGTAAATATGCATTTAGATCTTTGAAGTGTCCCACAGAAATAATATTAAGTATAAGGATATATATCCAAGTTTATTATTTAGCTGAAATGCAATTTATTAAAACTGAAGAAATAATAAAGCATAATATTGTCTATGACATAGTATTAAATAAAGTGGAAAATCTATACAAAAGAATCATATCTTTTTTCCTTGCTGGATGATAGTCAAGAAAACTTGATATGAAAACAGAAAATGAAGAGAATACTGAGGGACCTAAGGAACATTCAAGGTTTTTAGAGGTTGTTAGAATTGATTGTATTTTAATATTATAAAGTAATTATATTTGGGGGGTTATAAAAAGGGTTTCTTAATCGAATACAAAAGAAAACATCATATAGTTTAGGTCAAAACAGGTCTTTGAGTTTTTTTCAATTATATATGTGTGTGTATATTTTATCTATTAATTTAAATTTGAGTATAATTGACAGTGTTATATTAGTTTCAGGTGTACATACAGTTATTTAACAATTCTATTTCTCAGTGCTCACCAAGATAAATGTACTCTTAATTCTCTTTATCTATTTCAACCATCCTCCCACATACCTCCCTTCTGGTTTGTTCTCTGTATTTGTCTTTCCTTCTTTGTTTATTCATTTGTTTCTTAAATTCCACACGTGAGTAAAATCATATGGTATTTGTCCTTCTATGACTTACTACACTTAGCATAATGCTCCATCTTTGTCACTGCAAATGGCAAGATTTCACGCATTTCAAACAATTACTTAAAAATTCTAATTTTCCTTTATTTTTAAGATGTCAGGTCATTTAGCACTACTCATACCTTTTAAGTCATGATTAGAACTGATTCCCTCCCCCCCCCACTCTAATTAAGAAGAAGAAAACAGGGGCACCTGGGCGGCTCAGTTGGTTAAGCAGCTGCTTTCGTTTCAGGTCATGATCCTGGAGTCCTGAGATCAAGTCCCACATCGGACTCCATGCTCTATAGGGAGTCTGCTTCTCCCTCTGACCTCTCCCCTCTCATGCGCTCTCTCTCTAAAATAAATAAACAAAATCTTTTAAAAAAAAAAAAAAAAGAAGAAGAAGGAGAGGCAAACAGGGGTTAATTCTTTGCTTAAGTTTGGAAATAATTAAAGAAGCAGGAAAAAGGCTTATTTGTAAGACATTTACATTATAGCTTTATTTGAAGTTGCAGAATTGAATAACATTGAAAACTCAGTGTCCAGTAGTAGGTAAATGGAAAAGAAATTTAGACTTGGAATACACTGAAGTCACCAAAGGACAGTTTCTGAGGAATATTTAATGAACTAGGAAGAAAACAAAATATGTTTAAACACAAGAAAAGAAAGAAAAAAAAAAAAGCCAGTGACAAGACTGTATGATCCTATACAGGTTTTTCTATAAGCTTCTCAACTAAAAATTTGGAAGTATTATCTCTGGGTGGGAAAATAAGTGGTATTTTAAAGTTTTTTCTTTATATTTTTAAATTTTCTATTTTTTTTTAAATTTCTAGAAGGTGCATTGTTGATTTTACCACTTTAAAGGTTTTTCTTTAAAAATACACCTTGCATAATAAGAAAAATAAGTAAGAAAAGGTTTTAGAATGGCTCTGTCGGACACATATCCTAAAGAATGTAGGTGGCAAATAATATTCTCAAGAAAGAAGCAACTGCAAAATACCTATTTATTTCATTATTCCTTAAATGAAAGAAACAGCAACAGCTTGACGATAAATACACTAGGAACAGGAACTGGTGGTGGCCCCAGATTTCAGGACTTTTGAAACATTTTTAAAAATTTTATTTATTTGAGAGAGAGCCAGGGAGAGAGAGCAGAGTAGGGGAAGGGCAGAGGAAGAAGCAGGTTCCCTGCTGAACAGAGAGCCCCACAGGTTCAGGACTCAATCCCAGGACCACGGGATCATGACCTGAGCTGAAGTCCCAACATTTTCCTATATTAAATTCCCTCTTAAAAAAAAAAAAAAAAATCCCTCTAGTGAGATATTGGCCCTATTTTCCTGACTAGATCTTAATAGCATTATTTTTTTTCTAAAAAACAGTGCTCCTCAAATAACAAAACTCAGATACATAAATTTCACAACTGTATATTGAGCATTTGTATGTCTCTCTCTACCTATGTACCCAAACACACACCATCTTCTGCTTTGTGCAATGTGTCTCCCACACCTGCCACCAGCTATCTGTAGCCAGTAACCAGCGGCCTTGGGCCACTCCAGTGAAATCTGGAGTGGGATTAAAAGGGGTTTGACTCTATCGCAGAAAGAAGATTACATAGGAAAACCCTCACTTAAAAATTCTTCAAAAATTCAAAATAGGAGCAGTTTCCAGAACGCAGTGCTTGTGCCTATGTTCTTCTGCCAATGTAATAGGTCATCAGGACCATCTCACCTAGGCTCGTGTTTATGTTTGGCAGCGAATTTTTTTCTGTCACTCTCACCTTAAGGGAGTTCCCCCAAATTTAACCATCATCAGATGATTTTCATATATTTATTTGTATTCTGAACTTTTAAAAAATGAGCCTTAAGGGGCGCCTGGGTGGCTTGGTGGGTTAAGCCGCTGCCTTCGGCTCAGGTCATGATCTCAGGGTCCTGGGATCGAGGCCCGCATCGGGCTCTCTGCTCAGCAGGGAGCCTGCTTCCCTCTCTCTCTCTGCCTGCCTCTCTGTCTACTTGTGATTTCTGTCAAATAAATAAATAAAATCTTAAAAAAAAAATGAGCCTTAAGAAGCAACAAACTTTAAAAAAAAAAATTCATGTGGGTGGTTTCTAGAACATGTCAAAGACTCAATAGATTGCTTTGTTCAGAACAATGAAATAAAAATAGTTTCCTCTGTAATTCTTTTTCCCACTATCTTTCTACACTGAAAAGAAAGTCAATACAATAGTAAAAATTGGTTACATTAAAGATAAAAGTTTTACAGCATTCTCCTTCATTTTGTTCCACCAGTACACAGAGCACTCAATGTTTCATTTGGTGGACTAGTATAAGAGAGGGGGGTTCAAAAGCCACTCTTGCATTTAAAATATTGCTGCCTCAAGGCTATAGACTTCCTTTCATGCCACTGGTGGTGGAATTTGAACAATTACACCAACATTAAAATGGTGTAGAACCTGAAAGAATGATTTCTAGAACCAAACCGAAAAAGAAGCATGCTTGGTGGGCTTGCGTCATTGAACTGAAGTGGGACAACTGTAGGCCTTATCTTTGTGGACACAAACAGTAGAACCTACACCATCAGACTGTTGATCTACGTCAAATACAGGCAGACTTCAGAGAGAGACTGGACATCCATCATTTCACCAGAGCTGCTACAGATTATTAGGATTTTCACTCTTTAAACTTCTCTTGAAGTTTCCCAAACTTTCATTCACTGAAGATTGATCGATCAGTTGTGTCATTGCTTTTATTTGTATAATTACATTATCATAGTTTTGGAAGTTTTCAAAGAACTTCCGTTTTTGTGTAGAAAGTCACATTTTGAAATAGCCACCCAGAAAGCAGCCTTTCCCTGTTTTAAATTCCTGTGATGTAGGCACATTCCTATTCTAATTTTACAGAAGGTTGGAGTGGGCCAGTATTCATATCCCATGGTGAGGTGATAAAGACAGGATCTGGCCTAGAAATGGCTCCAGGATCCTTGGAATCTATAATTTGCTGCCTCACTCTAGATGCTTACAACTTTTCACAATATAATCCAGATTGTAATAAAAATCTTTTTAGGGGCATCTGGATGTCTCAGTCGGGTCTGCCTTTGGTACAGGTCATGCTCTTGGGGTCCTGGGGTTAAGCACCACGTCAGGCTCTCTGCTTAGCAAAGAGTTTGCTTTTCCCTCTCCCTCCATGCCTTCTCTTTCTCTCTGTTCTCTCTCACACACTCTCACACTCTCTCTCAAGTAAATAAGTACACTCTTCAAAAAAAAAATCTTAAAAACACAAATATGATTCAGAGGACTCTCTGTGTACAGCCATACTACCCTGAATAAGCCCAATTTCATCAGAGAGCTCTTAATACACACAGAGAAAAATCAGTGTAGGGGTTGAAAGCTTGACTTCCAAAGCTTAGCTACCTGCATTTAAAGACTGCCCTGCTATTCACTGGCTGTATGTGCTTAGATGAGCTACTTCATCTGAATAGTCCCCATCTATATGATAAGCTAAAATTAGTACCTAATTCAGGACCATGAGAGAAGCAAAGGAATTAATTCATTTAAATCTTGGCACATTGTTTGTTATTAGCACATTACCAAATTACTCTTGAAACCGTGTATAGGAATTAACACTCCTTAGCAGCAAGTATTTTTATCATATTAAAGCCCCTAAACCTTTGGGTTTGAATTTAGTTCCCTGACTTATATATAACTTCATGGGTGTATACCTAATTCCTGACCCATTTCTGGTTCTCAAATTTCTAATTGTCCAAAGAGCCCCCTCCTTTTAATGTTTTCAGAGCAAATCACCACCTACCTTTCCAAAACTGCCACCTTCACCACAGCATTTTTTAAGACATTTTTTTCATTAAATTACTCAATTTATTGTTATTATTTATCTAAATAACTTTATAATAAATCCCCCAACAGACTTTTTTTTTTTTAAAGATCTTATTTTATTTATTTGACAGAAAGAGAGAGAGAGAGCACACATGTAGGCAGAGAGGCAGGCAGAGAGAGGGGGGGAAGCAGGCTCTCTGCTGAGCAGAGAGCTGGATGCGGGGCTTGATACAAGGACCCTGAGATCATGACCTGAGCTGAAGGCAGAGGCTTAACCCACTGAGCCACCCAGGCGCCCTAGCATTTTTTTTTTTTTTTTTAAGATTTTATTCATCTATCTTAAAGAGAGAGAGAGAGGGAGAAAGAGAGAGAAGACCTGAGAGAGAGAGAAAGAGCTTAAGCAGTGGAAGGGAAAGGGACAAGAAAACTCTGAGCTGAGCTCAGAGCCTTATGTGGGTTCTACCCCATGACCCAAGACAAGGACCAGAGCCAAAATCATCAGTTAGATGCCCAATCAACTGAGCCATCCAAGTGCCCCCAACCAAAGCATTCTACTATAATTGTACAGATTGTACGAAGGAAAAATGATTTGCAAGCTTTGGATCAGTTCCCACCCTCAGAAGACAGCTCAAAGCAGTCCAGGATCTCTTCAGTTTTAGCCTTGTCACAGATAATTCACTAATTTCCCCAAATCAGCAATGCCTTCTGAATGATCCACATGTGACAGCATGTTCCAGGCTTCATTTGGCATTTATCTAGCATGTGCTTACTAAGCACCTTTTGTATGCAGCATTATGCTAAATGTTGGGGATAGAAAATGAGGCAGGTATTGCCCTAGCCTTCCAGAAGTTTGCAGTGCAGACTTCTAATCATGTCCCCAACACTGTCTTAAATTTATCAATTAATTCTAGGGGGGAAGTTGTTTTTGGAGCGCATAACAATGCACTAGGATATTCTGCTCCTTGATGAGCCTCCAAAATGGACCTGAATTCTTTCAAGCCATTCCAGTCTGGAGGTAAAATGGCAGGTTCACAGTATTTTCTGTCCTTAAATGCAGGGACTGCCATTCCCTTTTCAGAAGCCCCTAAACTCTTCTGCACATTCCCAGAGGTCATCTTGTGTGTGCTTAAGAACTTAATCATCACATACCTGGAAACTAGTAATACACTATATGTTAACTAATTGAATGTAAATTAAATTAAAAAGAAAAAATGCTCTATTTCATGAAGAAAAATTTAATCATCACACTGACCATTTCATGCCTTCTACTGTTATTTCTTCCCTGTGTTACAGCCCTAGGAGGCTGTCCCCAAGCCAAATGTAGGGATCCCACTGCATTCACTGCTGAAGTTGTTGAGAATCATTCTGATACCTAGGTCTAAAACAGTAACGAAACTGGGTTTTTATGTGCTTTTTTTGTTGGTTGGTTGGTAAGAAAGGTTTTTGATATCTATTTACTGTCCTCGCTCCCTAAAACTCATCTGTGGGTCAGTGGGGCTGGAGGGAACCCCACCTGAGAGTCCCACTTTATGATTCTCTTCCTGGTAGCTTCTGCAGGACCTAGAGATGTGCCCTGACATTTATAAGTTCTGTTGTAAGCACAGTTTACTCTGAAATTGGAAATTTTGCTCTACATGCTTATAAAAACAACTACACATACAAAACTTTACAGGAATAATTATACCACACTCCTTAAGAAGATTAAATTGGGGCAGTGGTATTGTGTATAAAATGTCATTATTTCCAAAATTTTCTAATGGTCCACCGTGTAATTATAGAGCTTTTATAATAGGGGGGGAAATATATAGCTATACTGAGAAAAGGCATGGTGGTTCTAGAAAAATCATACTCTGGGGGTACCTGGGTGGCTCAATCCGTTAAGTGACTGTCTTTGGCTTGGGTCATGATTCCAGGGTGCTGGGATCAAGTCTCGCATTGGGCTCCCCGCTCAGTGGGGAACTTGCTTCTCCCTTTGCCTTCTGCATCCCCTGTCTGTGCTCTCTCTTGCTCTCTGACAAATAAATAAATAAAATCTTAAGAAAAAAAGAAAGAAAGAAAATCATACCCTCGATTGCATAGCTTCGGCTGTCCGGGACATATCTGAATTAGTGTTCTAAGGTTGGTGCTGCCATAGTGTTGTTGATGCAGCCCATCTGTGACAGGTTGAGATTCTGGTTAGAACTGATTATAGTTGGACAAGGAGTGCTAAACAGGAAAAACTGAGGCAGAAGAGCAGTTGTCCAGGTGCCAGGCATGCCAAGTACTGGACCAGTCCTCAAAAGAACTAATCCAAGTCTCATCAGCCAGTGAGGTACATTTCTTGCTTGGTCAGGAATGACTCAGGACTTGTAAGTGGGGGCTTTCAGTGACCTTAGCCCATAGGCAGAATCAGAGTGGGGAATCTTGAGAAGCTTTGCTTGGCTCCCATCTCAACCTGGTACAGAGAGAGGACACAAGGAAGTTTGGTATTTGCGGAGTTTATCCCTGTCCTCTGAATGTATGCTAAGCCGTTCTTTTCATCAATTTCTTTATCAGAAGAATAAGTCTTATTTACTTGGTCTATTTTTTTAAACCTATTTTGATGTCTCTTTATGACACATTAACCTGTACTAGAAATTCAGAAAAGAAGTAGGCTTGTACGAATAATTTGTGCCAAGTGTAATAGGATGACTAGTTAATTTTCCATATTTTAAAATGTGATCCAGAGTTAGGTGTTGTTAGTGTATTCATTAGTTCACTTATGTTGAGGTTGTGCATTATGTAGGTTTATAGCCTTTGTCGTTTATTTGAAAGTTGTATGTGTCATTTTACTTATTTCTTTTCTGTCTGCAACTTCCACAATCTATGGAGATTCTTTGGAAATTCTGAAAAATTAATTATTTTATTATAAAATCAAAATCTGTTTATCAAATAAGTGTAACTTAGGAAGTTAGTACAACGTGAAGAAGACAATTTAAATAATTCACAGTCCTACCACAGGGGATAATTATAGTAATATATTCATACATCTTTCAGTTTAGTGGTATTTTTTTATTATTTTTTTAAGATTTTATTTATTTATTTGACAGACAGAGATCATAAGCAGACAGAGAGAGAGGAGGAAACAGGCTCCCTGCTGAGCAGAGAGCCCGATGTGGGGCTCAATCCCAGGATCATGACCTGACCTGAAGGCAGAGGCTTTAACCCACTGAGCCACCCAGGCGCCCCAATTTAGTGGTATTTTTTAATATCACAATGCAATTACTAAGTTTACTGGATAAGCGAGACTCAGCATGCCTGCTGTGTTTGTAATATCCTTCTAAGTGATTTCTTTCACCTAAATTATTCTGGTGCTACCACATGACTTTGCCCCCTAGCTAGGTCTGACTGGTCAGAATGGGCACTGCACTGAAGGGTGGTATGCTAACAAGGCCCCCCTCAAATATGTCCACATCCTAATCTCTGGAACCTGCTGGTACATGTTGCACGGCAAGTGGGAATTAAGGCTGCAGACCGAATTAGGTTTGCAATCAGCTGACTGATTACATTATCCAGATGGGCCAGATTTCATGATTTCAAATATAAATCACACATGCTGCCGCTGCTGCTGCTGCTACTGTTACTGTTACTAGTAAGTTATGCAAAAGTCCCCAGAGCTCTTCCCGAGTCATCCCTACTCTCTGAAGGGCCATTCTCCTTTAACAATTTTTTAAAAAAAATTTTTTGAGAGGGAAAGGAGCATACACATAATACACATAAATGGGGAAGGGGACAGAGAGAGAGTGTGTGTGAGAGAGAATCTCAAGCTAGTTTCATACCCAGCACAGAGCCTGATTCAGAGCTTCATCCCACAACCCTAAGATCATGAACTAAGCTGAAATCAAGAGTTGGTTGCTTAACTGACTGAGCCGCCCAGGTGCCCCCTACTTTACCATCTTTTATTGTTTCTGTATCTTTTATAAAAGAGAAGGTTGCACTATGTTCTAGACCCAATCTTTTTTTTTTTTTTTTTTTTTTTTTTTTTTTTTTTTTCCTTTACCTAGGCCATATTGAGATTTCTTTTTTTTTTTTTTTTTTTTTTTTTTTATAAACATATATTTTTTATATACATATATTTTTATCCCCAGGTCTGTGAATCACCAGGTTTACACACTTCACAGCACTCACCAAATCACATACCCTCCCCAATGTCCATAATCCCACCCCCTTCTCCCCAACCCCCTCCCCCCGGCCCAATCTTACTCTAGAGTCTAGAAAAGTTCTGTCTTTCAAAAAATTCCCAAGCATTAATTCAGAGCTTCCCAACTGGGTTGCTGGGCATTTAGTTGTCAAAAGTGTGTAGGAGGTAGCACCCTTTTCAGCTGCAGAGTGCTGGGCCAGCTGCCTTTGCTATAGCATTTTCACAGTGTTTTCCCTGGGTGCCTTACAATATTACCACATTTGGGGGCACCTGGGTGGCTCAATTGTTGAGTGGTTACCTTTGGCTCAGGTCCTGGGGTCCTGGGACTGATCCCCACATTGGGCTCCCTGTTCAGCAGGAGGGCTGCTTCTCCCTCTCCAACTTACCCTGCTTGTGTTCCCTCTCTTGCTGTGTCTCTCTCTGTCAAATAAATACATAAAATCTTTAAACAACAACAACAACAGTATTACCATCTTTTATATTGCTAGGACATGAAAAATGTTGGAAAGAAGAACATTAATATTCTCAAAATATTTGTATACTGACCCACTTTTTCATGAGATAGAAATGAACATGTACCTTGAGTAATCACAAAATTCAGAAACAATAAGAAACATATCTACATAACATTTTTAGAAACATTTTTGACAAGCTTTAAGACACATTAGTAGAACTATTTAACTATGATTAAAAAATATTTTTTTAAATATTCAAATTGAAAAAGCATATTATTCCTAAAATATTAATGGGTCATAGAAAAAGGTGATTGAACATTTTCTTTTTAAACCAAGATAACCTTCCATGAAAACTTCTAAATGACACTGGGCTATTGAAAATTAATGCCCTTTGAATATTATAGTCCATCGAATTCAATCTCCAGTTGACTATGAAGTTCACATTGCTATAATTTATTAAGTACAGGATGGATGGGAATTACATAATACCTAGGAGACATTATTAAAGAGCCTAAGATTAATACCAAGAACACCAAAGCTATTGAATAATGCAGTATGTAAAGCATGACAGAGGAGCATCTACAAGCTATAATTTGTAGTATATTGTTCATACAAGAATTAATGATGGGGAAAATTTTATTGATGAATAAAAGGTTTAGTCAGAGGGCATGTGCAATGAGGTCATACTGTAAGAACAAAACAAACTGATTTTAAACTACTGCCTGACAGATTACATGAAAACTCAACAAGAGGCAACCTTTTGACAGAATATCTTTATATTTTCCAGATTTACAGAGCAATTCTCTTTGAATATTAAATAACCACATTTTTAAAAAAATATTTTATTTATTTATTTGACACAGAGAGAGAGAGAAAGAGAGAGAGAGATAGATCACAAGTAGGCAGAGACAGGTAGTATGTGTGGGGGGAGGGAAGCAGGCTCCCTGCTGAGCAGAGAAGCCGATATGGGGCTTGATCCCAGGACCCTGAGATCATGACCTGAGCTGAAGGCAGAGTCTTAACCCACTGAGCCACCCAGGTGCCCCTAAATAACCACATTTTCAAAATTTCCACTCCTTTCTTAGACTGATTACTGGAGGCAAATTTCAAATTAATTTCTAACACTTCTGGTAGAGGAATGTATTTAAAGCAAGAATTTATATTAACCAAATATCCATCTGTCTTCTATAAGGCCATCCAAATCCTGCAGAATCTTGTTTTAAAACATGTGCATCCTTTTGCTGGGAACATTAATTATTCTTCCTTCAAATTAGGACAAACATACTAGTTATCCAGGAGTCATATGGCTCTCAGATACACAGATTTCATATTCATTATAAGTCCATACAATGTCCCTTTCATTTTCTTTTAGTATTTCCCCTCTGTCTCATTCTCATTTACATTGTCCTTCCCATCAAAGATGTTCACACTAGCATATTCAATATATGTCCTTAGGCATCTGAAAATACAGTCATGAGAAATAATAGATTGTTTTCTGTGTGTGTTTGAAGGTACATAAATTGTTTTTCCTGATAGAATTCATTCTGTATTTCTAAGATCTACCCACTTTGCTATATATAAAAATGGTTAATTACTTTTAATTGCCTTACTGTATTGCATTGCTTGTCCACACAACACATTCTGATTATCCATTTCTCTAGGGACAGAGAGGAAGGCTTCCTATAACCTCTCGCTAATATAAATAATGTTCTGATATTATCCTCATAAATACCCCATTAACTACTTGTACATAGTATAAACCCAGATGTGGGAATAACACATATATAGAATATACAGGTAATTAATTTCATTAAAATTAAGAGTTTATTCTCTCACCAATGTACGTGAGGTTTCTCATTTCTTTCTTTTTTTTTTAAAGATTTTATTTATTTATTTGACAGAGAGAGATCACAAGTAGGCAGAGAGGCAGGCAGAGAGAGAGAGAGAGAGAGGGAAGCAGGCTCCCTGCTGAGCGAAGAGCCCGATGCGGGACTCGATCCCAGGACCCTGAGATCATGACCTGAGCCGAAGGCAATGGCTTAACCCATTGAGCCACCCAGGCGCCCAGGTTTCTCATTTCTACTCATTCCACTGAGCACTTGGTATTAGCTTTTTAATTTTTACTAATTCTATGTTAGTTTGATTTGAATTTCTCTGATTTCAAGTGAAGTTAAGCATCTCTTCACATACATATTGGCTATTTAGGATTCCTCTTCCATGAATTGTCTATTTCTTTCCCTTGTCCAATTTTTGTTTCCTTGCAGATTTTAATAGCTCCTAATATATTCTACATGTTAATCATTTTTTAGTTTCACATTTTGAAGACATCTTCTAATTTGCCACCAGTCTTTTAAATCTATCTGTATATCACATATTTTTTATATAGAGGAAATTAATTTGAATATATTTACATCCATTGATCTCCACCACCTACCTTCAATTTTGTATTTTTTTTTAATTTGACAGCGATCACAAGTAGGCAGAGAGGCAGGCAGAGAGAGAGGAGGAAGCAGACTCCCCGCTAAGCAGAGAGCCCGATGTGGGGCTCGATCCCAGGACCCTGGGATCATGAACTGAGCTGAAGGCAGAGGCTTTAACCCATGAGCCACCCAGGCACCCCAATTTTTCACTTTTAAAATCTTGTTTAAACATCCTTTCCCACTTCAAGTTCACAAAGATAGCCTCATATATTTTATTAACTTTATATGTTGCCTTTTATAGTTAGGTTTTTAATCCATTTGTGGTTTATTTTGTATTTGGAGTGATGTAAAAATATACATTTACTTTCCCTATCTACTAAATATCTACCATATACTAAATAATCACTCTTTCACCCTGTGATTTGTGATGCTAATTTCTACTACATTCTACCTGCTCATATATAACATGGGCTTTGTTTATTTTTTTTACTATTGTTGCATCAATTTTTTATCTGTTCTTTTTATTGCTGTGGTTTTATACAATGTCTTAATATATCCAGTAAGACAAATTCTCTCTCTTTGGTACATTATTCTTCCATGCACATTTTAAAAACTATCTGTCTAGTTCCTCAAAAACAGAAAACTCTTCTGAATTTATAGATTTTATGGAAAATTATATTTTTAGTGTCAATTTTTCCCATCCTTGAACTTGGTACTTTTCTCTTTTTGCCTAGATCTTGTTTTATGACACTTAACACAATCTGAAAAGTTCTTTGCAAAGGTACATTGGGTTATATCCTATGTAATTGGCAGTTCTTGTTGGTATTGTGAGTAAAATCACATTTTCCACTAATTTCTAGGTGGTTACTGCTGACATTGAAGAACGTCTGGACACTTATGTGAAACAAGTGAATATTTATAAAATATAGGATGGAAGAGTCAAGATGGCGGAGGAGTAGCAGGCTGAGATGACATCAGGTAGCAGGAGATCAGCTAGATAGTTTATCAAACCATTCCGAATACCTACAAATCCAACAGGAGATCGAAGAGAAGAGCAGCAATTCTAGAAACAGAAAATCAACCACTTTCTGAAAGTAGGATCTGCAGAGAAGTGAATCCGAAGTGAGGGAAGGTTAGACCTCGGGGGGAGGGACCCGCTTCTGGCAAGGGGCTGACCAACGGAGCACAAAATGAGAACTTTAAAAAAAAATTGTTTTTTATTAACATATAATGTAGTATTAGCCCCAGGGGTACAGGTCTGTGAATCGCCAGGTTTACACACTTCACAGCACTCACCACAGCACATACCTTCTCCAATGTCCATAATCCTACCGCAGTCTCCCTACACCCCTCCCCCCAGCAACCCTCAGTTTGTTTTGTGAGATTAAGAGTCTTTTATGGTTTGTCACCCTCCTGATCCCTTCTTGTTTCATTTATTCTTTTCCTACCCTCCAAACCCCCCACGTTGCATCTCCACTTCCTTATATCAGGGAGATCATACGATAGTTGTCTTTCTCTGATTGACTTATTTCACTAAGCATTAATACCCTCTAGTTCCATCCACATCGTTGCAAACAGCAAGATTTCATTTCTTTTGATGGCTGCATAGTATTCCATTTATATGTATATACAAATGGAATAATATATGTTATACATATAATATATATGTTATATATACACCACATATATATAACCACATGTATGTAACATATATATGTTTTATACACACTCACACACACACACACACACACACACACACACACACACCACATCTTCTTTATCCATTCATCTGTTGATGGAAATCTAGGTTTTTTCCATAGTTTGGCTATTGTGGACATTGCTGCTATAAACATTTGGGTGCACGTGCCCCTTCGGAGCACCATGTTTGTATCTTTAGGGTAAATACCCAGTAGTGCAATTACTGGGTCGTAGGGTAGCTCTATTTTCAACTTTTTGAGGAAGCTCCCTGCTGTTTTCCGGAGTGGCTGCACCAGCTTGCATTCCCACCAACAGTGTAGGAGGGTTCTTCTTTCTCCATATCCTTGCCAACATCTTTCATTTCCCGACTTGTTAATTTTAGCCATTCTGACTGGTGTGAGGTGGTATCTCATTGTGGTTTTGATTTGTATTCTTACCAAACAATCTAGCATTCATTTTCCTTGGTGTTTATCCAAAGGAGTTGAAAACTCATATCTAGGGGCGCCTGGGTGGCTCAATGGGTTAAAGCCTCTGCCTTCGGCTCAGATCATGATCCCAGGGTCCCAGGATCGAGCCCCGCATCGGGCTCTCTGCTCAGCGGGGAGCCTGCTTCCCCCTCTCTCTGTCTGCCTCTCTGCCTACTTGAGATCATTCTGTCATGTAAATAAAGTCTTAAAAAAAATTTCCATGGTATCAAAGTAGAATTTAAAGTTAAAAATAATTTGTAAATAGTAATATACCAATAAACTAGAATGATACGAATATACTAACAACAAACAATAAAATCACTCAGTTACTGATCTGGTTCACGGTGAGCAGATGGTGATGGCAACGATTTCTAATCACAGTTTTGCTTAGGGTTGGTCCCTGTGAAATCAGTTCCCACCACCTGGAAAACTATACCTTGGGGAACTTCTTTCAAATTTCCCAGTCACCTTCATCAAAAGAATGTTAAACAGACAACACCGCTACACCACTGAGTCACCCTTAATGGAAAACTTAAGCAGGTCAGAAAGCTAGTCAGATGTGATATATCAACTGGAGTTAATAGGAGACTTGAAATCCAGGTCATATGTCCAACATGGGAAGAATTAGGTAGAAGTACTTTCATCTATGTCAGTAATGCTACCCGTGTACACAGTCTTTCTAATGATATTCTTCAGCAGCTCCAAGGATTCATTATTCCCTAGGATGTTCAGGGGAAAACTCCTTATGCCCCATATTGGTAGCATCTTTCCTTATTCCTCTTGATAACATTCTTTCAATTTTGTTACACCTTGGCTCAAGTGCATGTAGCTTCCTTGAAGTTTACAGCACTGATAGGGAAAAATTATGAAATGCTGCCTAGTGAGCTTGTTGTTAGTGAGGCTGATCCTTGATCATACGGAAAACTGGAACTGGCTAGGTAACAACTGAATGGCCAGATTAGTCAGTTATGAGATGGGAGAAGATGCTAGCTTCCTTTTTAGCAGTTTCAGCTTTGACAGTCATGGACATACCTTATCTGACAATTATTCTGTTTAAATTCCTGCCCAGTGCCAATTTGTCATCAGTTAATCTCCTATTCATAACACTGTCTCTTGTTTATCAGGCAGTCCCATAGTTTTACTGATATGTTCAACAGACCTTAAGGCACTTTTCCCCATGTAAACCATTTTTTCCCAGAGTTTGAGGGCCTTATATAAAAGGACTGAGATGCTACTAGGAGCTCTGAAGAGGGCTTTTCTGACACAGCTCAACCTTAATACTGAGGTTTCTAGAAAGCCTTGACAACAGATACAGTGACAGGGTGTAGGTTCTGGATGCTCAGTAAAGGTACAGAGCAATGCTACAGATAGAAAGTGCTATCCCTTGGGGATACAGAGCTTACCCATGTATCTGAGGAAAAAAAAAAATCTCTTTCAGGAAATATATTTCAGAAATTAATCCAGTCTGAAAATTCCTGTTTTATAAGCTGTGAAATTAACCACTAATTGGATGAAACCACTAACTGAAATTATAGTATTTTGAATCCTTTCTGACACACTTTGAGTTTTGCAATTGCCATATTCTTCCTTTTCTACTTCCCATAAGATAATGCAAATTATCTTCTGCTGATCTGAAAGTTACATGTTATTTTTGTTTTTTTATCTCTTCCTAAAACCCATATGGTTAGACTCAATTTTCTCCATTAATTAATTAAGCTTATCGATAAATATGTCTTGTCCTAAACAAGATAAGGGCCTTAATTAGAATCTGTCTATTTCTTTCTGTTCTGCCTCAGTCCTTCACCTGGCCATGTTGGTGTCATGTGGCATTTTTCTTCAAAACTGATACAAATATATTTTTTATTTTTCTTTCCTGTTCTTTTCCTTGAGTCAATGCTTAATTAATTGCTCACCTTTTAAAAAAATATTTTGATGTTTTTTCTAGGGTTTCTCTCTTGGTTGAATACTTCTCTCAGGAATACTTTCATAAAAGGTTTTAGAGTGATGAACTTTTTATATCCTATTATTGTCAAGTTCTCACATGTAAATGTACTTTATTTAGATGTAAAAAATCTAGGTTACAGGTTATTTTGCTAAAATCTTTTGAAATTAGTACTCCTTGCATCAAGGTCCTGGGCACTACTCTTTCCTGTAGCTGTTTCCTTCAGCTTTAATTATCTGGCCAAAAAGATGGGTGAAGGCAATGGAGGGGAAGAATGAATGCTCAGAGCATGGCCATCTTGCCTGCATTTGTTGTTCTATGCTACCATGTCATTACCCTGACTGGCACTGAGCTGATGCCATTGTTTTTCTGTGCTGCAGAGGCAATGGGATGGGAAATGATGGGCCAGAACAACGTGGGAGAGAGAAGAGGGAAACTCTTGCTCCAACCAAACCTAAATTCCTGATGCTTAGTGCTCTTCATCTGTAGGCTGTCATTACCTGCCTTCCTTACCTCATTCCCTTTCATTTCTTCCTTTCACTCCCTTCTCCCTTCTCCCTTCTCCTAGACATACACATAGTTTTTGTATGTCAAAATAGGTATATACAGACTTAGAATAAAACTTCCGTAAATATTCTCAGATGTTTCTGAGACACTGAGAGGTATTTAAATCCTTGGAACATAGATCCAATTTATTTGCTCATGATTGAGAGGCAATAATTGGATAAGAAAATGAAGGAAAGCAGGTATAGGGATATCTGAAGCTGAGGAAGAATAAAATCAAGAGAGATAGCAAGGCAGACCAAAAATCTGAGTAGGAAGTATCCCAGAATGAGGTCCAAAGCATGTAGCTGTTGTGCATTCACCACTTACCTTTATTATGAAAGCAGGTGGACTTGCTGGGTCTATTTCCATGAAGAACTGTAAAGTTAATTGGAAGGTCTAGCTACTTTTGATAGCTGTTACCAGTTCAAGTGTAAGGTCCCTAAATCATCAGAGTACAAGATCCAATCTTTAACCTTTAGAGTGTCAGCTTGAAAAGAAAATCTCAAAATAAAATGGAGAATGGAACAGAGGCCATTTTGAAGAGTATGTCTGCCCTAATGGCATAGAAAGATGAGGAGCAAGGTGTGTCTTTAATTCTGGAAAGAAATGACAATGTGAGGCCTGGTGATACAAGATCCAGGAGGTCATTATTTTCAGCAGAGGAGGGTGACTACTAAAAAGGAAGCTAAGAAGACTTAGATGGTTAACAGATCTACAAGGCATCTTGGGTATTTCTTGATCTTGAAAGAAAGATATGGAAGCTGTCCCATAACTATGCTCATAGAATTGAATCAGAACATTATTCTATTATTACTATTACTGTGGCTGCATCTAACCACTGTCATTGCTCTACCCTCTCCCCTCCTCCACCAATCTACTTATGTATTTCAGTTTGGAGATACTTACAGAATTTCAGACTAAACTAATTATATTAGGTATTCATCATTTTACTGTGATATCTATCTATCCAACTATCTACATAGAAATCATATTATTTTTCTAGTCTTGTGAAAACTCACCAAAAATAAATATTTTTAAAGATTTATTTATTTGAGAGAAAGTGAGAGGGAAAGAGACACCGAGTATGTGTGTATGCACATTGGGGAGGGACAGAGGGAAAGGGAGAGAGAGAATCTCAAGCAAACTTCCTTCTGAGTATGGAGCTTGACTTGGGGCTTAATGTCATGACCTTGAGATCATGACCTGAGCCAAAACCAAGAGTTGGACGCTTAACCAAACTGAGCCACCCAACTGTCCCAAATATAATTTTTTTAATAAAAGAATATTCATTGATAAAAAATAGCTAAATAAAGATAAAGGAAAAAAATCTTATCGCAAAACACTGCAGTTGAATATTGAAGGTGGCACAATCTAAGTTGTTTTAAGCCACTCCCCATTTTCTTTAATGTGAAAAATTCATTACTATGGTTTTAGATTTCGCAAAGAAGCTAAGCTTTAAGAAATTACAACATGTCAAGTTTCCATGTAATATAAAGAAGAACATCTATAATTATCTCAAAAGAACATTAAGGTTTCAAAGACTTAAATCCCTTTCTAAATATCTGCATGAGGCCAGATTTTCTTCATATAATTCAACCAAAACAAACATTATTACAGCAAAATGAATACAGAAAAAATATATGAGAATCCAGCCAACCTTTATGCCAGACATAAAGCAGATTTTAAATGTAAACAATGTCACTCTATCCAAAATTTTTTTTTTGTTGTGGAAAATATAGCTATTTTTAGTAAAATACATTATTTATGCTAACAATAAAATGGGATATAGCTATTTTGGATGAATAGCTAACTTAAATTTTTAGATATAGATAACTTAATAGATAACTTAAATTTTTCTAATCTTCTTAATAATGATTGACATAATCCTCACAAACACAAATTGAGCACTTTGAGGTCCCCAGTTTTAAGAATGTAAAGGGGTCCTTGACCAAAAGGTTGAGAACAACTTAATTATTTCATTGCTTTTGAATTGCAATTCAGGAACCTGTGATACAAAATAGGTAGATGACTTGATCCAAGTCACAGAGCTAGTCATTTTAAATATTTTGGGAATTTTAAATATTTTTTATTTTATATTTTTATTTTGATATTTTTATAACTATTTCATAAAATAAATTACATTTATTTAAGTATAAGGATTTTTTGGTATTTTAAAATCCTTTCAAAAGACCCATATGCTTCACCTTATGAAACTATATATTTCAAGTTCTAATTTCTTTGAGAAAGATTAATAGTATCATCCTTTCAGAATCAGAGTTACACCTTACATAAGTTGGCAATTCTTTTCCCAGTTCTATTATTCTGTTGAGTTCCACAGGATCTCAAGCAAATGAGTACTAATAATATCACAAAGTTTTTTTCATTTCAAAGGAATGTGTCTGCAAAGTTCTATTTATAGATTACTATACACACATAAACTTTATAAGTTTATAAGTTTATAAGGTATAGTTCATTGATTTTCTACTAAAGTTTTGAGGCTATCCTGAGGTATCTAAGAGTCTTATTCTAGAAACACAATTATAAATTATCTGAGACAATTTTTCAGTCTAGCTAAATTCCAAATTTATCTTTATTTTAACTCTGACACAATCCCCCAAATTAATTTATCACAAGCAGTATAATCCCTCCAGTATCTCCAAGAATGTGGCATCCTTCATGGCATGAAGTCTTTTGAAACCGTAATATAATAAATGTGTGCTCCACACTAATATAGACACAAAAATCACACAGTACTTATAATAAATAGAAACTGTTTAACATAGCATCTTGATGAGGTAAGCTTGTGTTATATTATTTTAATAGAACAAGAAACTAAGCTGTAAAGGCCTGTTCAGACTTGCCTAGGGTTAATCATGAATTACTGGTAAAGCCCAAGGATAGGAATTTCTAGTTTTTGAAGCTTATAACAACACAATACCAGGTATTCTCTCTTATGCTTAGGATCAAGATATATTTGAGATTTGTTTTGTTCTACATTATGTCTGAGCATTTTATGCAATTTGAATAAAGGACATACTATGAGGTGGATTGATCAGAAATCATAACTCACTCTTCTTTGTTCTCCTAAATAATTAGCAATAGTATATACAGTCCCTTTTGAGGACATTTTGAATTTACCAGCAGTTGAAAGCTCAAAAAGAAATGTACTTTTTGAAAAAGAAATGGAAGCATTCAATAGTTAATAAATATTAACTGAGTGACTCCATGTCCTAGGTATTTGAGATGTGATGGATAGGCAAGGACACTGCTCTGGTAGATTACCTTTGTGTGGGGGCAAATTAAACATGTAACTCCAGCCTGTTGTTACACAGCCTGTAACAAACAGATAATACAACAGAGTGATGACATAAAATGGCACGAGAAAAGCAAGCTTCCTTAAATAGGGCCATCAGTGAAGGCATCTTGTAGCAGTTAATCTCTGAACCATGGAGTGACCTGAATGAGAAGTTAGGCCTACAAACAGTGGGGGGCAAACACAAGGGCCAAAAGTGTGAAGAAGCTTGCTGTGTTTGAGGGACAAACAGCAGGGGGCATGGCTATAGTTTAGTGCAGCAACATGAGATGAAGAGAGGTCAGGGGTTAGTGCATCTGGGTGAGGTCAGAGAAGCTAGGTAAGTCAGATGTGGCAGGTTCTCACAGGTTGCTGTAGAGTTTAGATTTTGTTCTAAGCCTAATGGAAAACTGCAGGATCTTAAGTTAGAGACAGGTAATATACCTTACAGTTTTAAATTAAGGGGAGGAAGGAGGAGGGAAACCAGTTAAGTGAATGATGATGGTAATTTGAACCGGGGAGATAGCTGTAAAAATGGAGAAAAGTAAACATTTTAAAAATCTGTTTTGAAAGTTTTTTTTTTTTAAGGTTTTTTTATTTATTTACTTGAGAGAGAGACAGTGAGAGAGAGCATGAACGAGGAGAAGGTCAGAGAGAGAAGCAGACTCCCCATGGAGCTGGGAGCCCGATGCGGGACTCGATCCCGGGACTCCAGGATCATGACCTGAGCCGAAGGCAGTCATCCAACCAACTGAGCCACCCAGGCGTCCCTGAAAGTTTTTCTCATAGGAGCTACTGATGGTTTGGATGTGGGAGGTAAAGGAAAGAGAGGATGCATTTATTTCTACACAGAAAATGTTAGCTACTACTTATATCAAAAGCATAATTCATAAAAATAAAACTTATACTTCATCAAAATTAAAACCTTTATTGTGTAAAAGATTCTGGTAAGAGGGGAAAAAAAGGCAAGTATAGATTGGAAAAAAAGTATTTGAAAATCACATATCTAACAAAAGACTAATGCCTAGAATATATAAAGAATTCTCAAAACCCAATAATATAAAACAAACAATCCAGTTAATACATGAGTAAGAGACATGAAGAAACATTTCACCAAAAAAAGATACTCATGAAATGATGTTCAACATCATTACTAAGGAAATGCAAATAAAAACTACAATGAGATGGTTTTAGTAATTTAGAAAGCTTCTTCATTTCAAAATAAAGAATGTGTCTGCAGTGTTCTATACCTCATCAGGATGCTATATAAACTGCACACACAATATATATCAGAATGGGTAAAATAATAAATAGTGACACTGTCAAATGCCAGCAAGTATGTGTGAGAAAGTGAATTACTCATACACTTCTGGTGGGAATATAAAATGATATAGATGCTCTGGCAAACATTTTGGCAGTTTCTGTAAAAACTAAATATGCAACTACCATACAACACAGTAATTGTACTCTAGGCATTTATCCCAAAGGAATGAGACTTACATTCACACAAAAACCTCATATGAATGTTTGCAGCAGCTTTAATGCATAGCAACAAAAATGGGAAACAAACTACATGCCCTTCAACAATCATAGGAATGACTATATAAATTATGGTACATCCACATCGTGGAATACTGCTCAGCAATAAAAATGGAATAAACTACTGATAAACAATCTGGATGAATCTCCAGAGAATTATGCTGAATATAAAAACATAACCTCAAAAGGTCACATACTGTATTATTCCATTTAAATATTCTTGACATGACAAAATTATAGAAATGGAGAACAGATTAGTGGTTTCCAGGGGTTGAGGAGGAGGTGGGAATGGGAGAGAAGTGGGTATTGCTATAAATATAATTTATTAATCCAATATAATTTAATAATCATAATAATTAATAAATTAATATAAATATATAAAAATCCAATATAATTTAATAATCATAATAATTAATAAATTAATATAAATATATAAAAATACAAAGAGGGACCTCATGGAGATGGAAATGCTCTATCAATGTCAACACCCTGGTTGTGATGTTGTATTGTAGTTTTGCAAAATGTTACCACTGGGGGAAATCATTAAAGGATCACTGGATCTCTTTGTATTATTTCCTCCAACTGCACGAGAATCTATAATTATCTCAAAATAAAATGTTTACTATATATAGAAATTTTAATTTACATACATAAAATGACATTGAAATGTCATGTTAATGTAAAACAGGACTTGTGAAGTTTTGGCTAGGACCCCAAAAGAGTAAATTCAACATTCCAAAGTGAAGATCATAACCATCCTGTAAGGACTTCTATGAAAAAGTTGAGGGTAATTGGCTGTCATGCTCTGAACAACTTTAATAACTTTAATAGACTCAAATCATTAAGAATTAGAGATTGGAGGAGAAAGTTTATGGGCATCGTTGTTATGTTGTAATAGCACCCTTCCCCTTGAGGAACAGAAGTAGAGAGTAGGCCCTCTTCACCCTAAGTCACAAGAGGAGACTTTAGGAAGACCATTGGGAGAACTTAAGGTCTAGGGAACATGGGAGTGTTTACTTTCCCTTTGGAAAATCCAAAAAGCTCAGAGGGCAGTTGCTCAGAGGGCAGAAGTAAGAAGGGGTAACCTGGCTGTGTAGAGTGGTCACTATGTAACAGGATTTCTGCTTTTCAGAATTCTGGCGGTAAAACACTGCTCCCCAAGTCTCTTGGGGGCAAACAAAATGGTTTTCCCATGAACCAAATGTGAACCACTCACTTAAGAAAGCCAGCATGGGGTATTTTTTTAGGTTATGCCCAAAAGCATGACCAAGACTGGTGAACAGTCCTCTGCAGAAAGAAGCTAACTAACTAAATAAAGCCAAGGACCAGCAGGATGAGATGCATTAGCTCTTATAATGGAACCCATATGGAGAGTGGAGTGGTCTTAGAAAAAACCATGAAAATGCTTACGAGAAAGAGTCCATTTTAAACATCTACCAAGTCCAGAAAGTGCCAATGCTAGATCATGAAGATAGTACTAGTTTAGCCGTAAATTTTCTTGTAAGCCACTTCCATTAAACCCCTCTGTCCCCGCATTCTAACCTTGGGAGGGACCACAGGCCTAACCAAGACAGAGTTGGGAGTATCCTTGTGGAGAAAGAGAGAAGCAGCAGACTGCAGTTTCCTTTCTCTACCTCTTCTCCTGGACTCGTAGCTTTGTCTGCTATGGTCAAGGAGACAAGCCTTTAAACTTGAAAGCCAGATTTAAACTTTGACCTCATACTGTGATGGTTAAACTGAGACTGAAGTTTAAACACATAACTCTTTCTGATATCTATGAATGACCAGAAAAAACATGAAGACTGCTTGAATTTTCACCCAGAAATCAGGGAAGAAGCAGCCTCACAGAAAGGGTAATGGAAAAAAATACTTTGATGAATTTTACACTACAAATCTTATTTATTCAGTATGCTAAATATAAGGTAATCTTCCTGTATATTTTAAGCAAACTTCTCCAAACTATACTATTGCATATATACATATATACATATATGTATATACACATGTATACAGAACTATGTACTTTTCCCTCCTACTATGAATATCTGCTTTCAGCAAAAACCAATCTAGTCTTAGCTATAGATGTGCGACAGTTGCTTCTTCATAATATGATTTCCAGTTTTTCTGAATTATTTTACTTACTGAGCACGAATATAGTACTACAAATGTGAAATTACACAGTTTGGCTTGAGAGAAATGTTTTGCCATATGCAACATTGAGCCTTTAGTAGAATAGCAAAACCATTACAGTTGGAAATTTCAGTTAGAATCTAGCTCCTATCCAGGATGAGAAAGTATCCAGTTTTTTCCCCTGAGTAAAGATTTTCAAATTTGTGTGGCCAATGGCCACAGCTGTTTTCTCTGCTAAATTTCACTGGGATCAACGTGATTTGATTTATTGTATAGAAGACCCATAAATGAATGGAAGAAAAAAAAGCAATAGAGCTAATTCAAATCAGAAAGAATTCTGAATAACCAATGACTGGTGAGGAACTACTAATTCTGCACATTCCTAAGTCATCTGACATAAATGCCCAGAGGAGAATGCTGGGAATGGAGAATAAAGGGCAACTCCAGTGATTTCTTTTGGATGTACCCAATTATAGTATGAAGCAGATTTAGCATGTTAGCCATAATTTGATTTTGGTATCTTTATTAGGATTGCCTTTTCATATTCACTTGAAATTAATTTTTCGGAATTCAGAAATTTAGGGGCATCTGGGTAGCTCAGTCAGTTAAGTGTCTGCCTTCAGCTCAGGTCATGATCTCAGGGTCTTGGGGTGGAGCCCTTCATTGGGCTCCATGCTTGGTGGGGGAGCCTCTCTCTCGGCTCCTTCCCCCTGCTGTATGCTTTCTCTCTCTTACTAAAAAGAAAAAAAAATGGAATTCAGAAATTTAATTCCAAATATTGTAAAAATTACAATACTTGCATTGGTAGCAAAAATGTCACACGCTTTAAAGAATGTATGCAGCTAAATCAATCTTCATGGTAGTTTGGTATAAAGTTAGAAAAAATAATTTTTAGTGTTTTTCTTTTTTTTTTTTTAAGATTTTATTTATTTATTTGACAGATAGATATCACAAGTAGGCAGAGAGTCAGGCAGAGAGAGAGGAGGAAGCAGGCTCCCTGCCAAGCAGAGAGCGCAATGCCAGGCTTGATCCCAGGACCCCGGGATCATGACCTGAGCCGAAGGCAGAGGCTTTAACCCACTGAGCCACCCAGGTGCCCCTTTAGTGTTTTTCTTATCCAAATTCTACAATAGTGCCTTTCTTTATGATAATAATTTTTTTAAATAGTATAAAGTTCAGAGGTACTTTGTAAATTCTGAGAGCAGATCTTCTACCTTTTATTTTTTTGGTTATAAAATGATATATTTAAAATCTCAAATTAAAAAAAATCATGACTTAATGATGATATTATACCATTAGTCTCTCTTTAAATGTAGGTTTTATTTTATATTCATCACAGAATGCACTTTCTTTCCCTAATTATTTTGACCATTTCAAATTCTGGAGAGAGAGAATATCCAATTACAAAGTAAGAATTAAATTTTAAAAACAAACACATTAAAAAAAAACAGCATAAAGCATTGAGGCTATTAGTTTGAATAAGCTACATCCCAAAATTTCATATTCTTTTAAAAACCACAGAATACGCTCCATGAAATGTTTGCTTCAGAAACAATTTCATCTATATAAGTAATTTTATGGTAATCTTCTTAGAGAGAATCCTACATACTCTTATATATATTTCACTTAGGTAAGTTTTTAACTCAACATTTTCTGTAATACATATAGACACAGTGACTTGCTAAAGAAAATAAATTATAAAAGAGATAAATTAGGGATAAATTACTTTCCTTTCAAAGGGATATTTTACTTAGTAAGTCTTTTATCTCAAAGGTCTTTAAAATAGTTGTAATTTTAGTGTTTTTAAATGGGAGTTGATTTACTGGAAATATGTGAGAAATTGTACAGAAATTATAAAACCTTTTCTAGAGAGTAGTATAATATATGCATTTCCTCCTAATTGTATTTATAAAGCCTCTTTCTTTAATGCTTTAAAATGTTTAAAATTTAAGTGCTTCAAAATGTGACAAGCATTTAAAAAAAAAAAAAAACTACTGCAATACCATGTAGAGTAAATTAAAAAGAATTTCTGGGGTACCTAAGTGGCTCAGTCAGTTAAGCATCAGACTCTTGATCTCAGCCCAGGTCTTGATCTCAGGGTCATGAGTTCAAGTCCCACACTGGGTTTGGAGCCTACTTAAAAAACAAACAGAATTTCCGGGTAGTCCATTTGTTGAAAGTTCATTTCCTGGGGCATCCGGGTGCCTCAGTCATTTAAACGTCTGCCTTCAGCTCAGGTCATGATCCCAGGGACCTGGGATTGAGTCCCACATTGGGCTCTCAGCTCAGTGAGGAGCCTGCGTCTCCCTCTACCTCTGCCTGCTGCTCTACCTGCTTGTGCTCTCTCTCTCTCTGGCAAATAAATAAATAAAATGAAAAAGAAAGTTCATTTCCCTCCATTTGACCTTTGTTGTATTTACTTCGGCAGTTATTTTGGTCGCAGTGATAAAGTATAATTGGTTATCAATGGTCTATATACTATGCTGTCAAAACCTTAAATTTTTCCTTTTCTTGTCATCTCTTTTCCATTAATCAATTCAGAAAAAAAGAAATAATTCCCACATTTTATCTTTTGATTTGCCTTTTACTTGCCTATTTTTGTCTTTTCATATATAATGGATACAATTTGTGACTGCCTCCCTTCCCCCTTATTATACTACTTTAGCTTATGCTCTGTAACTCCACGTTGTTATTTTTCGGTTTCCTCTAGATGTCATGGGAAATTACCTTGATGTAATTGTAGCCTCCAAGTACACTACAAGCCAAGCTACCCCAGGGGTCATGGAATAGAAGGTTCATAGACCAGAGATTCTCAAATCACATATCCCTTAAAATCAAGAAGTAAGAGGTAGGGTAAGTTACCACACTTAGGATAGGGTAGAAATGGGAAGGACCACACTCCATGAATCCCAAGTTATGCAATGTTCATATGTGTGCACTCTCTTTCTCACTCTGTGTGTGTCTGCTGCATTAGTCTTCCTCACTGATGACCTTGGGACAGACTGACATTCAGGCAGGGAGGTCAACAGAGAGAAGGTACCTGGGGCCAATGATAGACACACCATTAAAAAGAGAAGCAGTGTCAAATATTCTTTTTATTTTATTTTATTTTATTTATTTATTTGAGAGAGCGAGAGAGAGATTACAAGTAGGCAGAGAGGCAGGCAGAGAGTGAGGGGAAAGCAGGCTCCCCACTGAGCAGAAAGCCCGATGTGGGGCTTGATCCCAGGACCCTGAGATCATGACCTGGGCTGAAGGCAGAGTCTTAACCCACTGAGCCACACAGGCGCCCCCAGTGTCAAATATTCTTGGCCATAGCTTTAGTTTGCCAAATAGACAATAGGCAATACCTGTAGTTATTATCAGCAATTCTTAGAGTACATTTGGGTCCAGAATATGACCATGGTGGCCCATGTAAGGGTGACATTGATGAGAGACAGAAGTAGAAAAATCTTCACCTTTGGCCCAGGAGGCTGACCTACAGCCTGCAGTTTCAGTAAGGATCAAATACATGCTATATTATTTAAGGGTCTCATGTCTGTCTGTAAATCTTGCCAATAGTTAACACTGAACTGAATTATAAGTACTAGGAAAATCTTGAGGTGTAATTTTACAAGTAGAAATTCGAAGAAGACATTTATGATCTAATATGCCCTGCACATCCCCTCCCTGTTGAACACTAAGCATATAACCACTAGCTTTATACAGCAGAAGCACAGCTCCTTCTGCCCACAGTTCCTGTCCCAGTGCTACTTAAATAAGAGACCGAAGATGTCTCAAGACTTCTTTCTGGATTGTTGTGTTCAACAATTCCACAACAACATGGTTGTCAGCCTAGATGTGGTATGATCATGATTTGGTGTTCCCATCACTTTCTATCTATAAACAACATTCTTTCTTGCTCCATCATAAATTTCACTTAGCCTATCTTGCTTTACATCTTTCAGGTTACTTAGTATCTATTTTTAGCACATCTTATAAGCTCTGCCTACTTCTCACAATCTACTTGCTTTCTCATTATTTGTACTTTACCATATCCTATAGGATTCATCCGTCCCATTCTCTTCTCTCTAGCAGAACTGATTTTCTGTAAGAACACAGCAAATTAGCCATTACTTTAACAAACATTTAAATAGCTTTCTTCGGGTCACCTGGGTGGCTCAGTGGGTTAAAGCCTCTGCCTTCGGCTTAGGTCATGATCCCAGAGTCTTGGGATTGGGCCACATCCTGCTCTCTGCTCTGCGGGGAGCCTGCTGCCTCCTCTCTCTCTCTCTGCCTGCCTCTCTGCCTACTTGTGATCTCTGTCTATCAAATAAATAAAATCTTAAAAAAAAATAAATAGTTTTCTTCATCTATTCAGTGAAATGTATTGATATTAGGAAATCTGTATTATTTTACTCTTTTCACCTTGCCTTTTCTTACTTTCCTCTCAGTTTTGATCATTTTGAAAAGACAAAAGGGATGTTTAAGCAAATTCCCCAAATAAATCACACTTATTCAATTTTCTATTCATTTCCATTTGATAATGACATATAGGCTATGAAATATATCTCTTCTTATTTTATATTCTAGGAAACCAATGCTTTAAGATATTTTAATGTAATCACAATACCCTTCAAAAAATCTATTGACAAGTGATAAGAAAAACAATCTTCATCTCTGTTTCTTATGTAGTCCATGTATTTGACACACAGGCTTATTAAATATTCTCTTGTGCCATAGCTATACCACATGTTAGTAACTGAGCGCACACACACACACACAAAATACAGACTGGGAAACTTTCTGCACCTAATAACCATAAATGAATTTCTAACAACAATGTAGATTCAGAATTCTAACTGGCACTCTACTTCTCCCCAACACAGCTACCCACAACCAATCTTTCCAAGAAAGCTCAGATAAATTAGAGAGAGTTAGCCCTAATCAGTAGGTTCACCAATAAACATCTACTGAGTGTGTTCTTTACAAGGCACTGGCAGACAGCAGAAGTTATCAGCAGATTCTGACATTCATTTTACCTTTAGAGCTTTTCTAAAAAGTTCTACTAACCAAATGTATTTTTTAAAAAGTCATTTGGAGCCTTTTCATCTTAGGAGAATTTTTCTCTTACTTAATTATAAATTCATAAATTCATGTACAAGAAAGGAGGCATGTTTGGAGAAAAGAGACAAAAACATCAATATGGGGGTGCCTGGGTGGCTCAGTGGGTTAAAGCCTCTGCCTTCGGCTCAGGTCATGATCCCGGTGTCCTGGGATCGAGCCCCACATTGGGCTCTCTGCTCAGCGGGGAGCCTGCTTCCTCCTCCCTGCCTACTTGTAATCTCCGTCTGTCAAATAAATAAATAAAATCTTTAAAAAACCAACCAAACAGAAAAAAAAAACCACATCAATATGCCTGGACAACTGGGTTTATAAAGGAGAGCAGAATGAAGCTGAGCAGGGTGGCAGAGTATTGCTCAGCATATAATGCAAAGTGGTGTAGATTTTTATCCTCTTGAACCTAGTGCTATCCGGTATGGTAGACACTAGCCAAATATGATTAATTAAATTTAATTAACTAAATCAAATAAAAATTCAGTTTCTTGGGCATATCAGCCAGGTTTCAAATCCTCAGTGGATACATAATGGCCAGTGGCAACTATATTGGTTAGTGGAGGAGCACATTTCCATTATTCTAGAAAGTTCTGTTGGATGGTGCTGCCCTATAGACATTGAGGAAATGTAAAAATTTTGAAAAGAGTTGGAAATGATAAAATTATAATTTTCCAAGGATCTCTAAGAAGAAATGAATAAACTGGAAAATGGTAGCGCAATTAGGATATGAACCAGAATGCACATCATACTCAGACTGGGGTTGCAGAAATGAAGACTAGTATGTGTGTTTGTGTTACGGTTGGGGTCAGGGAAAGAACTATAGTAACGAAGTAGATATGGAGGGTGAAGGAAAGATAGAGTGCTTCTTATTTAGGAAAATGGGTGGGTATTAATCCTATTCTCTGAAATAGGAAAACTGTAAAGGAGTGGAATACATATTTTTGAGAGGACAGGGGTGGATGATAAATCTAGATTATATCCCTGTTAAGTGTGAGATTGTAAAGGGGCATTTTTGTAAGATATACAATAGGCAGTTAGATATATAAATTTTGGTCATTCTCAAGGAGCTTAGGAGGAGAAACATAAAACATTACATGGATTTCTCATTACCTCCTTAAAATCAGTATCTAGAAGTGAAAAATTTTTTCAAACAGTATGAATTATATGTGGAGGCTTTCCAGATTTCTTCTTACTCCTTTCCCCACAACACACACTCCCTGGTGACTCTTACATTGCCATGATGAACAGATGTTATGCACAGGCATGTACATACTCTACTGATGAACTGATGGGGTCTGGTGTTTTATAATGCATTGGTTGGGAGACAGATTTCAGAGTTATAACACTTTCTTTGTAAAAACAACATCCTTCCTCCAGATTCCAATGATTTTGTAAATACTATAAAGTAGAACACATTTGCATCTTTATTAGTTTGGTTGCCAGGCAAGAAAACAGAAATCACTAAAAAAGTTCTAAACAGCATTTGCTATGGGGAAATGTTGACATAGGCGTCGAAGGCTAGAAGAACAAAACAGGAAGGTGAGATTAAATTAGAAATTCCTAATGCTGGAAGTGGCTACCAGTTCCTAGAGCTGGTAGAACAGAGGGTGCGGACGGTATTATCAAAATCTGAGAGCAAACTCACAACTGGGGATGCTACATAAGGATAAGAAAAGGGAAGGCAGGACCACTGGAGGGGCCGCTGCAATTGGCTCTGGGACTTTTAAAGGGCACAGATGTCTCCCTGGATACCAGATGCAGAGAGAGAGAAAAGAACAACAGCTTTCCCGTGTTCCACCTTACGATTTTCTGCTTGTGTTTCTTCCTGGGAGAATCATACAGAAAGCCATTTGAGGGGTGCCTGGGTGGCTCAGTGGGTTAAAGCCTCTGCCTTCGGCTCTGGTCATGATCCCAGGGTCCTGGGATAGAGCCCCACATTGGGCTCTCTGCTCAGCGGGGAGCCTACTTCCCCCTCTCTCTTTGCTTGCCTCTCTGCCTATTGGTGACTTCTGTCTGTCAAATAAATAAATAAAATCTTAAAAAAAAAAAAAAGAAAGCCATTTGACAAGGAAGGCTGAGAAATGTAGTCTATAGACTCTCAGGCCAACTATGATCACAGAGCAGAGTTTAGGAGAGTGTGGGGGTCAAAGACCACAGGCAAATAACCTACACCATGCTTTGTAAACTACAAAAAAACAAAAACAAAAAAATCTTATTTGGTTTCTAGTCTTTGACAGACTTGATAAACTCTAAGGGTCTATCACAGCATTTATTAAAATGCTCAATAAATATCCATAAATATTTGAATGAACAAATGCCTATCCCTATCCTGATAAATAGATCAGCTCAGTACACAACTTACATGATTGGCAGGACATGCAACTGATTTTTAATGGAACACCTGAATTCATAAGTACAAGTTAGTATTATCTCTTAAAATATTGGCCCTTTGAAAGTTAGCATACTTCCAAACAGTACTGTCATTACTCAAGGGATATTTAGAACTGCTCTGAAATTGCCTTTCAGAGCTAGTTCTTGAGAAATACATGATAATTAGGAGAATGTATCCCTGCCCACTCCTGGCCTAGTCTGAGTCACCTGGTTTTGATCTGGAAGATTTATTTGGTTTCAAAAATGAAATCCACTCTCAAAGAATAAAGACTTGTTACTAATGTTGGTAAGTACTTGCCACAATTTCCAATTAAACTTGAGGCAACATGATGTCTGAGCCTACTTCTGATACTTTGAATTTGGAATAAGACAACAAATGTGGTGGATAATAATAGTAGTAACTTAAAATTGGTCTTTATTGCCTTTCTATGAAGAGAGGAGAATTATCATTGTGCCCTGCTCACCCACACCCTCCCTAATTTCAGTAAGCTCTTTCCATACCCCAGGGCGATTTCCAGCCAAGACAAATGTATAAGCATAAATGTATAAAAACAAAAAGCGCCGCTAGGCTCTGACGTCTAGGACATGAACCAAGTCCACGTTTTACTATCACCCCCTTCCCTAAAGGGAAAAATCCATATACTTTTCCGCTTGCCGTACCCATACCGCATTCTGGTAAAACAGGAAACTTCTCAAAGGTTAGTCAAGTGTGGAGCACAGGTAGATGCAATGTACCCTGCCTGAAGGGAAACGTTAAGTCATAATAAGAATCTCAATAAGCACCTCCATGACACTACGTGCCGGGCTCCGTTTATTCCTGGTCTTCACAGTTCTGTGAGGTAGGCACTTCTAGAACCCCCATTTTACAAATGAGAAACCCGGGGCTCACGGAGGTCATTAACTAGCCAAGACTACTCATTCTTGAAGGACAGTCCAGGGTTCAAACCTGACACTCTGGTTCGAGTTTGTGCTTTCCGTGAAGAACTGCTATCTGGCCAATTTTAAACCGTCAGTACCGGCAACTGGGGAACTAATGGAAAAGGGAATCAACAAAACGGTCCACACCTCGTAAACAGGGCTGATACACCCGAGAAGCCTGATGTCTCAAGGGAGGGCAAACGAGACACCCGGAGGTGGACCCACCCTGGAGCGGCTCTGACAGACGCAGCCGCAGGCGGCAGAAGCGCTTCCGAGACCGATCCGCCGCCACAACATCCCTCATTGGGTCCCTTCCTGATAGCGTCAAATCGCGGGCGTCCAGAAGGAGGTGGGACTTCCGGGCTCGGTGGAGCCAATACCGGCCGCGCCGGAAGTACCTATTGAGGAAAGGGGGAGAGATACCGGGTGGTAGAAGACCCCGTTGAATCTTGTGTTCCACAGACTCAGAAGAAAAATCGGGTGGTTTTTCATCCGCTAATTGTCAGGCTTTGTGGGCAGTGGGAAGCAGGAGTTGGGACATGGACAGCCGCTTGCAGGAGATCCGGGAGCGGCAGAAGTTACGGCGACAGCTCCTTGCACAGCAGGTCCGCGGCCCAGGGAGGAATCGAGAATGCGCGTGCGCGGTTCCCTTCTCTTCCTCCTCCCCCTCGTTCTTTTCTGTCTTTGCCTACGCGTTGCGGTGCTTACTTCCCTGCTTCCGCAACCCTGATCCCTAGGCCTACCTGCCTTTCTTGCTCTTAACTGCCGCAGTACCTTGAATATTCTTCATCTGTGCCGCGGCCATTATGTTGCTAAACCGAACGCCACGATTGGTCCTCAGCAGCCATTATGGAATGCGCGCCGAGTGTCCGGCGCCGGGCTCAAGGATGGGGAGACAAAGCTTTGGTCTTTGTAAATAAATTACCGTCGTTCGCGCCAGGGAAAGTGATTTGTTATCCCTTAAGTTTCTCTAAACTATTTAAATGGTCGTCCGTGTCAGGCCTTTCTTCTTAGTACCTAGTTCTTGAGATTGTAGCTTCCTTGTGAAATAGATTTATAGTGTTTTCTTTGGGATCATATCTAAAGACTGCATTAGAAGTAGCCCGAGTGTAAAATTTTAGTTTGCCCATCTTGTGTGTTGCTAAGTACTGTGTCTTCGTCATCACCCACTGCTAATACTTGAATTCTCACTCTGTTTAAGCCACAGTAAACATTTGGAATAGATATCATTGACGTCCCTTACCAAGTAATGAAACAGGCTAGAGAGGTTAGGTAGTTTTTGCCCCGTGTCACTCATCGCTAGGCCAGTCTCTCCAAAGCTCGTGTGTGAATTAACACTTGATCAGGAGAGTACACATGCAGAAAATGCAGATGCACACCTTTACTTAGAGTCAGAGTTTGTGTTTCCCATTTCTACCGTTCATATCACTAAAAGTGATGGAGGAAATACTACGAGGCATCTTACTGTTATTTTTCAGTAATGAATCTTGGTTTTAGTAAATGAAAATTTGAAACTTATACTCTTATGATCTGATGAAAAGGTTTATGGTGTATATATATATGTATTAAATATATATGGTTATGGTGTATATAACCATATATGGTTTCGGTATTTATAGTCATATATGGTTATGGTATATATAGTGTTAAAAATGTGGGAATTGGAATCAGACCTGTTCTGTCCCTCTAGCATTATGATCTGGGACAAATCAGGTATCTTTTCCAAGCCTTCTTTCTTGTACCTTCTTTTATTGTGTTGGCTTTAGAATATTCAGTAGCTTTGTTACCACCAAGAAAGGTTCTTATTTTTTAGTTTTTTTAGATTTTAGTTTTAGTTTAATTTTCTTTGACTCAAAATGCATTCATAAATGGTTACTTCTGTGTCTTATTATACACGAGGGGATCTAGTAAGCCCCTGGCAATTCAACTATGAATAAAAAATGGTCCATACCCTAAAAGAGCTTGCATAGTGCAAAAAATTTAATGATGGGTGCCTTTATTAAGTACCTTTAATGAATCAAGACTCTGCTAAGTTTTTATATACATTATCTTCAGTCCTGCAAGTCAGATGCTATTTGCATCTTATAGATGAAGAAAATAGAGCTCAAAGAGTTTAAGTTACATGCTGAAGTCCACAAAGTTTATAAAGTTGCAAGCTTGTAGTTTTAGGCTTTTCCATGCTCTTTCCAGTACACTAGTTGCTCCCTAGTCCTCTAGTTGGTTAGGAACTATTTCCACATAAGAAAGAATGTCTGATATAATCAATGACAGACCTCCACTTTTGCAACTAATTTCAGCCTTTCTTTCAATTGTTTTCTCTATTTGAACAACACAGATTACTCTCCAGAATGTGGTTTGTGCAATTTATACAATTTTTTAAAAATTGTACTTCTTTTTTTTTTGCCTTTATCATTTATTTTTTTATTTTTTATTTTTTTAAGATTTTATTTATTTATTTGACAGACAGAGAACACAAGTAGGCAGAGAGGCAGGCAGAGAGAAAGGGGGAAGCAGGCTACCTGCGAAGCAGAGAGCCTGATGCGGGGCTCGATCCCAGGACCCCAGGATCATGACCTGAGACCGAAGGCAGAGGCTTTAACCCACTGAGGCACCCAGGCGCCCCTTGTTTATTTTTTAAAGAAAATTTATTTTTTTTCAGTGTTCCAAAATTCATTGTTTATGCACCACACTCAGTGCTCCATGCAATACGTGCCCTTCATAATATCCACCACCAGGCTAACCCAACCCTCCACCTCTCCCCTCTAAAACTCTCAGTTTGTTTCTCAAGAGTCCATAGTCTCTCGTGGTTTGTCTCCCCCTTCGATTTCTCCCAACTCACTTCTCTCCATCCCCCATGTCCTCCATGTTATTCCTTATGCTCCACAAGTAAGTGAAAACATACGATAATTGACTCTGTCTGACTTATTTCACTCAGCATAATCTCTTCCAGTCTCTTCCATGTTGATACAAAAGTTGGGTATTCATCCTTTTTGATGGAGCCATAATACTCCATTGTATATATGGATCATATCTTCTTTATCCATTGGTCTGTTGAAGGGCATCTTGGTTCTTTCCACAGTTTGGCTGCTGTGGCCGTTGCTGCTATGAACATTGGGATACATATGGCTCTTCTTTTTACTACATCTGTATCTTTGGGGTAAATACCCAGTAGTGCAATTGCAGGGTCATAGGGTAGCTCTATTTTTAATTAAGGAATCTCCACACTGTTTTCCAAAGTGGCTACACCAACTTGCATTCTGTCCTCCTTCCTTTCTGATTTCTGTGCATCTCCTGTAGCACAGCTCAGGTCAGAACATTGTAATGAAAACTGTCTTGATCTCTCTGGCTAAGGGTCTTCTTCCAGCTGGTGTTCGTTGTCCTTACTGTTGAGTACACTACTTAACATTACTTATTGTTACACAGAATATAAATGTCAGCAACTTACACCTACTTTTTACTTAGCTATAGCTATGTTCCCAAAAAAATCGTATATGCTTTTAAATGATACCAAATTGTCGAAATTGTTAAAAGAACATATTTAGTGCTTCCATAACAGAAAATCTGTGATTTACTTATTCCAGTCATTCCACAGATTTGTTTTTTGTTTTTGGAGCATGTGAGGACAATTATATATGTTAGCAGAATTTTAACTTAAAGCATTTCTAATGTAATACATTGTATTCTAATGTAGTAGGAAATCTAATTGGTTCATTAAAATATTGAGCATCTACTCTGAGTCAGGCATTATACAAGCTGTGAACATACAGATACCAAGAGGACAGCATTCATCTGCTTAGAGAACTTAGATGTAACTTGTGGAGCAGTAAACAAAAGTAAAGATAAAATAATTTAAGTGTAAAATAATCAGAAGTCATGTTAAAGGCCTTGAAACAATATGAACAGGAAGTAAGCAAAAGTAAGACCTAAAATAATTGAAAGTTGTGTTAAGTACTAAGACCCAAATAAGGAAATAAAAAGGAGAAAAGTGGAAGGAGGCTACCTATTCTATGCACTCCTTAAGGAAATCACTTGTCCTCATCTGAGACCTCAAGAGAGAGGAGTCAGTCATGGGAAGATTAGAAATCATTTTAACTATGGGAAGTAGATGTGTCTTTTAACTAATGAGAATAGGGTTCAGGAAGATTTTATGGGAGAGTTAAAAAGTCAGGAACATTTGATACATAGTAAGAGATCTGTCATTGAGAAACCTTAGGGGAGTCATGAAGTAGGCAGACTAAAAAGGCCAGTGGTGATTGCTTAAGATCAAGCAAGGGACTTGTAGCTCTGATATTTTAGTATATTCCCTTTCCTGAGCTAAAGAGACTATTTAATGCAGATTTCCTCATGCCTTGCTTAAGAATATAAAATTGTCCCTTTATATAAAATATAAAATTGTCCCTCATGGCCTCATGTCCCTCAGTTCATTTGGCTTTTATTTAATCATTTATTTATTTATTTAAAAAATTTTTAAGGTTTTTTATTTATTTATTTGACAGACAGAGATTGCAAGTAGGCAGAGAGGCAGACAGAGAGAAAAAGGGAAGCAGGCTCCCTGCCAAGCAGAGAGCCGGATGCGGGGCTTGATCCCAGGACCCTGAGATCATGACCTGAGCCAAAGGCAGAGGCTTTAACCCACTGAGCCACCCATGCGCCCCCTGATTATTTATTTGACAGAGATCACAAGTAGGCAGAAAGATAGGCAGAGAAAGAGGCGGAAGCAGGCTCCTTGCTGAGCAGAGAGGCAGATGTGGGGCTGGATCCCAGGACCCTGAGACCATGACCCAAGTCAAAGGCAGTGGCTTAACCCACTGAGCCACCCAGGTGCCCCTTCATTTGGCTTTTAAAGATGTCCATGAACTGGGTGCCTGGGTTGTTCCGATGGTTAAGCATCTGTCTTTGGCTCAGGTCATGATCCCGGGGTCCTGGGATTGAATACCACATCAGGCTCCCTGCTCAGTGGGGATCCTGCTTCCCCCTCCCCATTTATCTCCCCTTCCTTGTGCTCTTTCTCTCACTCTCAAATAAATAAATAAAATCTTAAAAAAAAAAAAAAGATGTCTATAAACTGATCCCATTTTTTGCAGCCAGCTTATCTCAACTAGTTATTTGTTGTATTTTGCAGAACTTTCCTGACTGCCAAACAATTTGCATTACCATTTTTTAGGTATTATTAAAATTCAGTGTTGTGCCTATAAATCATTGTATAAAGACTTGGCTTGAATAAAACTGGATAAATATTTATTACAGCACAAGATAAATAAGGTATAATATAGGAGCTGATGGATACAAAGTGTTAATGCCTACCACTCTGTATACACTATATGAGCTGCTTTTTTTGTTTTTGCTACTACTACTAAATTGTGTTTTTTTATTTACTTGAAAAGTAGAGGATGGCTAAAATTGTCTTAATTTCAAATACAACTGAAGGTATAAAATGCTTGCTAGCTCTCAGATTTGTTCCTAATTAACATGGTTTTGTTCCAAGGTATTTACTGTTTTTCCTGCAAGGTAATTAATCCACTTGTCTGCTGAAGGAGTTAGAGTTTGTTTGTTTTCAAATACCTGATATATTCAGTGTTGCTACTCAGGCAGGAAAGGCTATCTGGTGCTTTATGATCTAATTTTTGGTTTTTGTCCTTTCTCAGTTGGGAGCAGAAAGTGCCGATAGCATTGGTGCTGTGTTAAATAGCAAAGATGAGCAGAGAGAAATTGCTGAAACAAGAGAAACTTGCAGGTCAGTTGAATTTTTTTTTTTTTTTTTTTTTTTTTTTTTTTTTTTTTTTAGCGACATGTTAATATTGTGAAAGGGTTATTGTTTGCTTTTTAAAAAAATTTTATTAGAGGGCGAGCATTAGTGAGCTGGGGGGCAGAGGGAAAGGGACAAGCAGACTGCCCGCTGAGCAGGGGACCTCCCCCCCCCCCCATTATGGGGCTTACTCCCAAAACCCCAGATCATGACCTGAGCCAAAGGCAGACGTTTAACTGGTTGAGCCACCAAGGCGCCCCTGGTTATTGTTTAGATAATCCTAGGTATGAAGTGTGTTATGACAAGCATCAAAGTAAAGATTTCAGAAATACTGATTTTTGGTTTTTAGTATTCATGAACTATGAAACACTTTCTGAATATAGTATGTTCTCATTCATAAAGTATTTAGAATGGAATTTTAGACTAAGAATTAGCTTACACACCATGGATTAAATTGTTATATTTACAAATTCTTATAAAGAAAAACATACTTTACCCTAAAAGTGGTATTCATTTGGTAGTTCATAAAGCACTTCAGAATTTTTCAGGTTATTAATTTGAATATCAATTTTGCTCAAGGCAATTCAGAATGATATATAATATAGAAGTTTCTTTTTGCCATACATCCATTATAAAAGCTTATTTTCCTGTTTGGTTGCTTTCTCATAAAAGTAAAATACAGAATTGACAATCAGGTTGTGTGTTTTTTTTTTGTTTTTTTTTTAATTTATAAACTAGATGAATGAATAAATACTGTTTAATCAGAAAAAATGTGCCTTGTTCTGTTTTTGTAAACTGTTATTTAATATTATTAATAGCTGCCATTTATACATCTTTCTATATATGTGTGTGACACTTCAGTTTTAATTTTCAGGGCTTCCTATGATACCTCTGCTCCAAATGCAAAACGTAAGTATCAGGATGAAGGAGAGACAGATGAAGACAAAATGGAAGAATATAAGGCAAGTAGAGAACAGGGCAATTTTCTGGTCAAGAAAAATCTAAATCCTTAAAATAATAGATTCTTTTTCTTTTAAATTTACTTTTATTATTTTTTTAAGATTTTATTTATTTATTTGAAAGAGAGAAAGTGCACAGAGGGAGAGTGCAGACTCCCCGCTGTGCAGGGAGCCCAACATAGGGCTCAATCCCAGGGGGTCATGACCTAAGCCAAGGGCAGACACTGAGCCACCCAGGCGCCCCACAGTAGATTCCAATCCAGGAAAATAAATTTAATGAAAGCTCAATTTTAAGCTTTGTAAAGTAAATGTCAGTAGCCTATGTATACAGGCATACCTTGGAGATACTGTAGGTTTGGTTCCAGACCATCACAAAGAAGTGAATATCGCAGTAAAGCAAGTCAAGTGAAATTTTTGGTCTCCCACTGCATATAAAAGTTATGTCTACACTATCTTATAGTCTGTTAAATGTGCCGTAGCATTAACATCTAATAAAGCAAGATATATACCTTAATTTAAAAATACTTTATTGCCGGGATGCCTGCGTGGCTTAGTCAGTTAAGGATCTGCCTTTGGCTCTGTTCATGATCCCAGGGTCCTGGGGTTGAGTGCCACATCAGGTTTCTTGCTCAGCTAGGGGCCTGCTTCTCCTTCTGCGTGCTGCTCCCCCTGCTTGTGTTCTCTCTTTCTCTGACAAATAAATAAAAAAATCTTTTAAAAAAATGCTTTATTGCTAGCCATCTTTTGAGCTTTTCAGTGAGTTTTAATCTTTTTCTTTTTGCTGGTAGAGGGTCTTGCTTCAGGGTTGCTACAGTTTCCACATCAGTGTTTGCTGCTTCACCTTACACTTTTATGTTATGGAGATGGTTTCTTTCCTTAAACCTCATGAACTGACCTTTATTAGCTTCCAGCTTTCCTTCTGTGGCGTCCTTAGCTCTCTCAGGCCTCATAGAATTGAAAAGAGTGAGAGCCTTGCTCTAGATTAGGTTTTGGCCAAAGGGAATGCTATAGCTGGTTTGATTTTCTCTCCAGACCAATAAGCTTTTTCCGTATCAGAAATAAGGCTGTTTACTTTCTTACCATCTGATAAAAATAGTTTCATATGGTTTTTAAGAGAAATAAAATTGTCCCATTGGTGGTCATGTCTTTCATGATTTGAGCTAAATCCCAGTATTTACAGTATAATGAGATAATATTAGACAATTCAGTCAACAAAATCAGTAGTTATAGACAGGTATTCATTGATGAGAATGAAAAGGAAATTTTTATTATAAAAATAACTAGGTAATGAAAAGCATGCAATGACTTCAGTGTTTGACTTTAATGATAATTTGAAAAATTATATCTTAGGGAAATGAAATATTTATATTGAGTCTTGGGGTGCTTGGGTGACTCACTTGGTTAAGCATCTGCCTTTGGCTTAGGTCATGATCCCAGGGTCCTGGGATTGAGCCCCACATCAGGCTCCTTGCTCAGCGGGGAGCCTGTTCCTTCTCCCTCTGCCTGCTGCTCCTCCTGCTGATGTTCTCTATCAAATAAATAAAATCTTAAAAAAAAAAGTTATATTGAGTCTTACTACTCAAGATATCATAAATACATAAAATATTCCTTATATACATAAAATGTCTTTAATCTTTTCCAAGGATGAATTAGAAATGCAACAAGAAGAAGAGAATTTGCCTTATGAAGAAGAGATTTATAAAGATTCTAGTACTTTTCTTAAGGTAAATAAATTTTCATATTATAAGTCTTCACATTTCAGCTCTATGCATGAAAAAATTTTAAATACTATTTTCAATATTTTTCAGTTTTTGAGGAATTATCATTATAAAATAAAAATTTTAAAATTATTCTTGAAATAATCTTCTGATACTTGGCTATTTAGGATGAGATAATGCTAAATCAATGTTTGTAGCCACTAAGGAGTATTACTGTCATTTTAGTTGTGTTTCCAAATATTACTAATTTTTAAAAAATGTATCAACTTCTATTTTATATGGCCTCATAATAAAAAATAAAGTACAGAGTTAGTGTATCTGCCATTAGAGTAAAATGCTCTTAATTTAATTTTGACTTTTTCTTTAGGGAACGCAGAGTTTAAATCCCCATAATGATTACTGCCAACATTTTGTAGACACTGGACATAGACCTCAAAATTTCATCAGGGATGTAGGTATGTTAGATTTGTTGGGAATATGCTATTGCTAATTCTTGATTACATGCATGTACTTTATCCATTTTGTGGATTATTTCTAACAAAATCATTTTTCCTGGCTTGGCTTTTCTAATTCCAGAATTATTTTTCCTGGCTTCCTATTATCATTCTCCATACTTCTAGTATACCCTCCTTTCCTTCCAGCAGTGTTACTCACTCCCTTCCTTCCTTCTTCAGTTTGGTTCTGTGACTATCCTTGCATTTTTATTTTACCTTCATTTATTCCCTCTTTGGTGCTTTGCTTTTGTTTGTAGGCCTGATTTTCTCACCTATAATATTTTTTCCCTTGTCTCTAAAGAATTTAACATTTCATGCAAGCCGACTCTGTTGGCAACAAATTTCCTCAAATTTTTTTTTCTAGGAAAGTATTTCTCTTTCACTTTTGAAGAATAATTTCACAGAGGTTAGGATTCTTGGCTGGTGGTTTATTCCTTTCAACACTTTAAATATTTCACTCCAATCTTTTCTTGCTTGCATGTTTCTAAGATACTGGATATAACTGTTGTCTTTTTGTTTATCTTTCTATTTGTTCTTCTGTAGGCATGGTGTTTTTTCCCTCTGGTTTCTTTAGGATTTTTTCTTTATCTTTAACATTCTGTAGTTTGAAAATGATATGCCATAAATTTAGGGTTTTTGGCATTATACTGTTTGATAGTCTCTCTGCTTTCTGGATTTGGTTTGTTGTCTGATATTAATTTGGAGAAATTCTCAGTCATTTTTATTTTAGAAATTTCTTCTCTTCTCTCTCTCGTTCTTCTGGTATTTCCCTTACACATATTATATCTTTTGTAATTGTCCCATGGTTCTTGGATTTTCTAGCGCTTTTTTTGTTGCTTTTTTGTTTTTTTCAGATTTTGTTCTCTTTGCTTTTCAATTTTTGAGATATCCTCAAGCTCAGAGGTTCTTTCCTCGGCCCCAGTTTACTAAGTCTCTCAAATGTATTACCCCTGCATTTTTAAAAAGCTTTATTGAGATAATTCATGTACCATATAGGTCACCCATTTTTAAAGGGTATAATTCTGGTTTGTTTTGTTTTGTTTTTAGTAAATCCAGTTTGTGCAGTCACTACCACAATCTAATTTTCATCTCCACTAAAGAAACTCAGTACCCATTACTAGTTAGTTCCCATGACCTCATCCTCATCTGCCCCCAACCTTAAGTAAACATTAATTAACTTTCTATTTCTAGCCATTTGCCTATTCTAAACATTTCACATAAGTGGAATTGTACAATATGTGGTATTTTGTGACTGACTTCTTTCACTTGGCACAATATTTTCAAGGGTTGTTGATGTTGTGGCATAAACCAGTACTTCATTTATTTTGACTGCCAAATAATATTCCATTGTATGTATATACCACATTTTGTTTATCCATTTATTTGGGTTGTTTCCACTTTTTGACTGTTATAAATTGCTGCATGAATATTCATGTAAAATTCTTGTGTAAACATATGCTTTCATTTCTCCTAGGCATATAGCTAAGAGTAGAATTGTTGGGTCATGTGTTAATTCTCTGTTTAGCTTTTGGGGGAACTGCACAATTACTTTTCAAAGCAACTGTACCATTTGACATTCTTCCCAATAGTTTATCAGGGTTCCAGTTTCTTCCCATTTACTGTTATCTATCTTTTTAATTATAGCCATCCTAGTGGGTATGAAGGGATTTTGACTTGCATTTTCCTAATGATGACTAATGATGTTCGGCATCTTTTCATATTTGTTGGCTATTTAAATACTTGGGAAAAATATCCAAACTCTTTGCCTATTTTTTAAGTGGTTATTTGCCTTTTTATTATTACATTATAAGAGTTTATATTCTCAATCCAAGTCTCTTTTTAGACATATGATTTGCAGGTATTTTCTCCCATTCTGTGGGTTGCCTTTTTACTTTCTTGATGGCATCATTTGCCATACACAAAAGATTTAATTTTGGTACCATCTGATTTATTATTTCTGTGTTGCTCACAAGCAACTCTTGAAGTTACTCTTGAAGTAGAAACTAATTTTAGTGTTTTCATGAGCAAAATTTAGCTGTAGCGTAAAAAGTTATGATACTGTGAAGTGAAATAAGCCAGTCACAGAACAAATATGCAAATACTTAAGTACCTAATAGGGTATATGTAATATAAATACAATAAAGTAGTCAAACTCATGGAATCAGCGAACAGTGATTATCAGGGACTAGAAGAATGGGAAAATAGGGAATTGTTACTGAATTGATAAAAACTTTCAGTTATGCAAGATGAATGAGTTCTAGAGATCTGCTGTGTAGCATTGTGTTTGTAGTCAGCAATGCTGTTGACTGTAGTCAATAAAACTTTAAAAATTTGTTAAGGGTAGATCACATCTTAAGCGTTCTTATCAAACATGCACAGACACACACACACACACACACCCAGAGGAACACAAGAAAACTTCTAGAGGTGATAGATGTGTCTGTTGCCTTGGTTGTGATGATTTCACGGATGGATGCATATGTCTAAATTCATCAAATTGTGTATATTAAATATGTGTGTTTTTCTATGTTGGTTATACTTCAGTAAAGCTGTTTTTTATGATAGCTGTATAACTGAATTTCAGAATCCACCTTTATGTTTTTAAGATACGTATTTCCCCACAGCAAAGATAAAAGTACTTAGGAAACTATTACGGATTGAGAAGAACTTACATTTTCTGTTATAGAAGAGTGAGATCCGATTCTACTGTGATTAAAACCTGATTATAATAAAATCTTTAAACTTGTTTTATTTGCAGTTTGTTTTATAAGCACTGATTGAAGAGGCTTTAGGAAATCTTTCACTTTTACTCTTTGATATTAAGGTTATTAATGTCTGTACTTTTCATTTTTAAATTGAGATGCTTATATGATTTATATTGTTAGGAATATGTTTCTTGGGGTGAGGGGGGAGAAAAACCAAATAAAAGATTTTAGGAATCTTTGATATTCAAAGCCCTACTTATCCCTGTAGTTGCTAAAACAGGCATTATGCTGCTTTACCTAAAATCTCTTCTGAGCTCAAAGATGTAAAACATTTTTGAGGACATGGGAACAGTGAGTCTTGTGTCTTTAAGTACACTTTGTAGGACTTATATATGTTTTTTAAGATCTTAAGCCTCAAAATATATATGGGGATTTGGTTCATAATGACGGGGAGATGTGAAATCTTTAAAATTATAAATATTGATATAAGAAATACTCATAGTGAAAACAAGTTGTCTGGGAGGTGAGAGGTAGTCTACTATTAGGGACTCATTATCTTCTTTACTAGATTTGTTCTAGGGTTGTGTCCATGAGCCATAGCCAGTTAATTTAAGGTCATTGGTTGTGTTTCTCTCATCTCTAACTGTTCTTTGTTTCTTCCTATATGTAATCATAAGAAAGAAAATAAATACTCATTTTCTCTGCCTTTGATAACTACTTAAGAAGCTAAATAAAAACTTCAGTAATCACTAGCTTCTTAAGGAGAAAGAATTCTTTTAGCTAATAGAAAGGGGGAAGACCTGGTAGAAGGCAGTTGTTCTTTTCTTTCCCTTAGAACAGACAGAATGGCTTAACTTAATGCTATGAGCAGATTTAACTTAAATATGAGAGATTAAATGGTTTATTAATTTGGACTGAGCTTTAAAACATCTGGGTTTTTGCTTCCATGTGGGATTAGGGTCATTAGATATTAAATATATATGTGAAATATTTAAAAAATACTCAATTAACTTTTTTAAAAGGACACAAGAATAAAGTGGTGATTGTGTATTTTTGTGTTTTCCTGAGAGGGCTCATAACCTTTGAATTCACTGATACTAATTTCCATCGTATTGAAATTTAGTATTTACTATTTTTTGTCCTCAGGTTTGGCTGACAGATTTGAGGAATATCCCAAACTGAGGGAGCTCATCAGGCTGAAGGATGAGTTAATAGCTAAATCGAACACTCCTCCTATGTAAGTGTTTTTTTTCAGTTTTCATTCCCAACTTGGGCTTAAAATAGCAGTTCTTTTATCTTGTGGCCTTTCTGTTTGAAAAAAACTCAGCACCTATAATGTTAACAAACTTTCCCTGTGTATGGTAAAATAGATTCATTTGACATTCCAGTGCTGAGTACTCTCATTTTATTTTATTTTTTTATTTCCTAGATAATTTCTTTAAAGTGTTTCTAAATGTTTTCTTAGAAAAATAATTCATGTTTGTTGTATCTTGAGTTTCTTAAAATGTTTTTGAATGACTTTTCCTTTCAAAAAGCAGTTTATTTGTTGAAGGAATTTTAGAAAACTTAGATGAAGGAAAAGAAAAAGTAAAGGTTAATTATAACAGCATTCAGGGATACTAGTCTTAACATACTGAATTATGAAAGTTCATTTTAACCTTTACTAAACAGAATAATATTTTCCTCAAAAATGTGTAAAAAGTCTTTGAAATTGGAAAATCTACTTAATTCACATTTAGCTTACTTTGAACATTTTATACATTTAACAATTTGCTAAAATATATTTTTTTAGTGATTAGAAGAACCACAAAGAAGTCCGAGTGTGTGGAGAAAAATATTAGCAGATTCTAACATTCATCCAATTTAAAAACCTGTTAAAGTGTTTTGTATTTAAATTATTTTAACACTATGTATAAAAAAAAACTTTCAGTAAAGGCTAGTCGTAATTTATACTGTGTGGCCAGAAAAGGCTATTAATATAAACAATTCTACTAACAGATTGATAAAAGCAAATTATACCCATCTTTAGAAACAATTTTTTAGAAGGAGGCTTTTAAAGCTAACAAATAGTTTTTCTAACTTAACAATTAAGAAAAAATAATGTGGTAGTCCTTAGGAGATTCAAATGATAATGAAATGGGGCTCAGAGACTTACACTCATATGGAAGTATAAAAATGAGAGAAGTACACTCTTGATGTACATAAGGGAATTTGATTTTATTTTGTAGTGTGATTGTAGACATCTTGTAGAGAAGAGTGTTGGTAGATGGTTTACTGTCTATACTGAGGAAAGATACTCCTGCATAAAAAAGGTATTCAGTAATTAGTTTATGATTACTTTGTACATAGTGTTTAGTAATATTTAAGAAATTCCTTTCATTCTTATCTGTAAGGTATTTGAAAATCTCTTAGTCACTTTTTATGCCTTAATCAAATAGGTACTTACAAGCAGATATAGAAGCCTTTGACATCAGAGAACTGACACCTAAATTTGATGTGATTCTTCTGGAACCCCCTTTAGAAGAATATTACAGAGAAACTGGCATCACTGCTAATGAAAAATGCTGGACTTGGGATGATGTATGATGAAACTTTCTACATTGTAATTATTTCTTTTTCAATGAATATTTATTTGAGAAGATTATAAATATTCCCCTATTTTTAGGAATCATAAATATATAATATATAATGTGGCAGAAGATCCAGGGTACATTGACAGTTTTACACTATCTTTGGTCTGATTATTCTTTTTGGGGCAGAAGTTGAAGAGGTAGTGAGTAAATAGTCTGTGGAAGACTTACAGTTCCAGTCTTAAGAGTCCTTGGATGTATAAGTAGGAGAGTGTAAAGCCAGAATGACTGGTAATTCTTTCTGCATTTGCTTAGTTTTAGTAAACATTAGAGTATTTTTTATATATATACACACACACAGATACATGTAAAACATGATTTCTTTTTAAGGAACTTACAGTATAATAGATAAAAAAGATACATAATTTCAGTATAATATAATTGTCATAAAATCACATTTTCCTAAATAAAATTAGGCAAGCTGGTAACTTCAGTCAGTTACATAAAGTTATCTGTTTTTACTGATCAATAACAAAAATAAATACTTACTGAGCACTGCTCTGTGCTTGGCAATGTGGTAGGTAACTGGAGATTCAAAGGTGAATAAACCCTGGTTCTTGGACTTAAGGAGAATGTAGTTTAATGGGATAAATATTGACCTAAACAGATAATTGCATTATTATTTTGTTAGTTCTATAACAGAGGACTGCACAAGATGATCTGAAAAAAACTAACCAAGCCTTGGAGGAGAGAGTACATGAACAAAGAGGAGGTGACACATTAACAGTATAAATACTAGTTGTAATTGGCCAGATAAAGAAAGGAATAGGATGGTGATTCCAGATGGAAAGAACAGTAAGAGCAGAAGGGATGGAGACAAAGAATATCTGGTTTGTAGGTTGATGTTAGAACATAGATTGGTCCTTTCTTGAGATGATGTCTTCTTAGAAGCTTAAACTTTTATCGTGAAGAGGGACGCCTGGGTGGCTCAGTGGGTTAAGCCACTGCCTTCGGCTCAGGTCATGATCTCAGGGTCCTGGGATCGAGTCCCGCATCGGGCTCTCTGCTCAGCAGGGAGCCTGCTTCCTCCTCTCTCTCTGCCTGCCTCTCTGCCTACTTGTGATCTCTCTCTGTCAAATAAATAAATAAATCTTTAAAAAAAAAAAAAAAACTTTTATCCTGAAGACATTAAGGAGTCTTTGAAGGGCTTTAACCGGTTTAGTTCAGTGGTCAGATTAGTGTGTGGAGTATGGACTAGAGGAAAAGTCTGGAAAGGGGAGAGCAGATAGAAGACCGTTGCAGTAGCCTAGTTAGGAGATGAAGGGACCATAAATAGGGGTAATGGTAGTAAGAATAGAAAGGTGATAAATTCAGTAATGTGTAATAGGTACTGTGGTGAGCTCTCATGATTGGAATGAGGGGGGAGAGTTAAGGATGATATGAAGGTTTAAGTCTTGGGATAGGTGGGTTGATTCTTCACCAGTTGAGAAAGAGTGAATTTCAGAAGAGCTGGATTGGAGGGATTAGATCGTATTGAACGTGTTGATTTTGAGGTATATGTGAGACATCGATGTGGAGGTTGTAATAGGAATATATCATTCAAAGGACAGATCTGTGGCTCAAAATATAGATTCAGAAGATGAGTGCATCAAGCCTATGAGAATAGACGAATTTGTCCTAAAATAGTGTCTTAACTAAGATAATATGTGGATTGACAGTAAAGCCTCAGGAAACTTTTACGTTTAAGAGGCACATGTAAGGGCGCCTGGGTGGCTCAGTGGGTTAAGCCGCTGCCTTCGGCTCAGGTCATGATCTCGGAGTCCTGGGATCGAGTCCCGCATCGGGCTCTCTGCTCAGCAGAGAGCCTGCTTCCCTCTCTCTCTCTCTGCCTGCCTCTCCATCTACTTGTGATTTCTCTCTGTCAAATAAATAAATAAAATCTTAAAAAAAAAAAAAAAAGGCACATGTAAAAGAGTATTAATGTCATAGGGGCCATGGGAATAGGGAATTTTAAGGAAAGAGTAGGCAGGAGTGTTGAGCACAGAAGGAAGGTTGGGAAAGGAAAGGACTGACATCTGTCAAGACTGGTGTTTCATAGGAAATGGTGCTGCATCCTTGCATGTCCTCCTGTGTTAATGATAGTTAACATCTATTATTTAATCTTCAGGATATACCTATGGTTTTTCCTCCTTGAAGCTTTTCCTTTCATCTCAATCCCTCAGACATTTTTATTTACATATTTATAGATATTACCACTTTGAAAAGGTTTTTCCCACCCTCTGATAATAAATGTAATTTGTACTTACTGAAATTCAGAAAGGTAACAGTATATAGTATTCTAAAGGCGACGCAAAAGACATAATACTCTCGATATTTATTGCTGGGAATTTTCCAGATAGGTTGCACAAATTTACGTTCCTTCCAGTTGTGTTTAAGAAACATCTATGTAGCCATATATTCATCAAAATTGACTAGTAATATAAAAACAATCTTTGTGACCTTAATCAAAGGAAAGAAAATTGAAAAAAAATCTCATTATGTCTTTGATTATTATAGTTGATCCTTGAACAATGTGGATTTGAACTGCATGATTTCAGTTATACATGGATTTTTTTACAGAAAAGTGTAAATATATTTTCTCTTCCTTAGGATTTTCTTAGTAACATTTTCTTTTCTCTAGCTTACTTTAAGTATAGAGTGTAAATACATATAACATAAAATGTGTTAATTGTTTATGTTATCGGTAGGGCTTCTAGTCAACAGTAGGTGTAAGTAGTTAAGCTTTGGGGAGTCAGAAGTTATAGTCGCATTTTTATGGGGGGTATGACTTGGTGCCACTAACCCCTGCATTGTTCATGTGTCACCTGAAACTAGGCTGAACTTTATTTTCTCTGGCCAGTCTCTAAGGTTTGGTGAGTAAAGGCACAATAGCTTCAATTATTTGTGACAGACTAATAGAGTTTTTGAAATAAAGGAACTCTTTTATATGTATATTCTTGATTTCAGTTTAATTTTACTGAACAGCTCTGGCTGGCATAGTTGAAATGTTTTGTCTGGCCCTTGAGCCCTAAGTTCTTAACCTTTATGTGATAATATCTTAAAGAAAGTGCCAATAGTTAAACCAATATATAAAATGTAAATAAGAAAGAGGATTTCACAGGTATTCTCTTTTACATTAGAGAGTCAGTAGTGGTCAGCACATTTTGGCAAAGAACATAAGGACCTATTTAAAATACCAACAATTAGCATTTAGAACTGCAGTGTCAAGAGAATAATTTGCTTAATGTTCTTCACTAATGTGTGACATCACTTATTTTTATCTATTTCATCTATAAACATGTAGGAATATGTGTGTGTGTTACATAATTACTTATTCATATTCTTAATGAGAGTATTAGATGAAAGATTTCAAGATTTTAAAAAGTCAGAATATAAAACTCATTTGGTTTATACATATTGTCACTTATATCCGTTATTACTGTCAAATAATATTTTTCTTTTTAGATTAAGTTAGAGATGGTAAGCTTATAACTTAAATGGATCTGTTACTAAAGTTAATATTTTTTAGGGACACCTGGGTGGCTCAGTGGGGTAAAGCCTCTGCCATCAGCTCAGGTCATGATCTCAGGGTCCTGAGATTAAGCCCTACATCAGGCTCTCTGGTTGGTAGGGAGTCTGCTTCCCCTTCTCTCTCTGCCTACCTCTCTGCCTACTTGTGATCTCTGCCTGTCAAATAAATAAATAAATATAAAAAAAAATAAGTTAAGATTTTTTAAATAAATGAAACATAAATATTTGCTTAAACTATGGTCTCTGAAACTTAACTGTGGCGGAAAACTGGAAGAAAAAGAATATCATATAAAATGGTTGGTTTTACAGTTTTTTATGTGACTGGAAATTTTCAGATTTAATTATTTGAACTTTTTTTCAGTGTGACACAAAAGGGAAACACATATACAAGGGAACCACATATAAGGGAACAACACATACAAAGGAAACAACACATACAAAGGAAACAAAATTATACATTAATTTTTGTTGCAAGTTTTTATTTAAATTCCACTTAGTGTACATATAGTATAATATTAGTTTCAAGTGTAGAATTTAGTGATTCATCATTTACATACAGTACTCAGTGCTCATCACAACCAGTGCCCTCCTTAATGCTCATCATCCATTTAGCTTATCCCCTGCCCACCTCCCGTCGTCAACCCTGTTTGTTCTCTATAGTTGAGTCTATTTTATTTTTGCCTTTGTTTGCCTTTCTCAGTTTTTCCCCTCCTATGTTATTTGTTTTGTTTCCTAAATTCCACATATGAGTAAAATCATATATTTGTCTTTCTCTGACTCATTTTGCTTAGCATATTCTGTAGCTCCATCTGTGTCATTGCAAATGGTAAGATTTCATTCTTCTTTTTAATGGCTGACTAATATTCCATTGTAAATATATCTCACATCCATATCTCTTCATCAGTTGATGGACATTTGGGGTGTTTACATAGTTTGGCTATTGCTGATAATGATGCTAGAAACTTTGGGTGCATGTGTCCCTTCAAATCAGTATTTTTATATCCTTTGGGTAAATACCCGGTAGTGCAATTGCTGGATCGTAGGGTAGGGTAGTTCTAGGTTTAACTTTTTAAGGAAACTCCGTACTGTTTTCCAGAGTGTCTGCACCAGTTTGCACTCTCACCAACAGTTAATAAGGGTTCCCCTTTACCTGCATCCTTGCCAACACCTGTTTCTTCTTCTGTTGTTAATATTAGCCATTCTGACAGGTGTGAGGTGGCATCTTATTGTAGTTTTGATTTGTATTTCCCTGATGATGAATGACTTTGAGCATCTTTTCATGTGGCTTTTGGCCATCTGTATGTCTTCCTTGGAAAAATTAGACTATTTTTTGGCATTTCAGACTTAACGTATACATTATAATGAGATGTGCATATTGGTTTATTTTATATAGAACTTATGTAAATACTGGAAACCAAATCTTCCCCAAACATTTGTTATATTTCATTTTAATTTTGCTCCTAATTTGGGAGTAATTTAACCTCTTCCTATTTCAGTTCCTTTTTCTATAAATCATGAAGGGCTGCTCTCAAGCTACATCTTATAGAATTCCTTTAGTCTATGAATATGGTCCCCCCCGTAACCTTTTTCTGTATGAAATCGTTTGTGTGTGTGTGTGTGTGTGTGTGTGTGTATGTGTTTGTTTGTTTGTTTTCTTAATATAGAATAAGAAAATAGAATAATTTGTAAGGATAAAATTTATTTGCTAATGAAAATTAGTACATTTAAAGAACACATCTGCTTAAAGTCCTGATAAATCTCAATGGTTGTTTTTTCGGATTTAGGATGATTGGGTAAATGTAGTATTATTTTGGTTTTCCACAGATTATGAAGTTAGAGATTGATGAGATTGCAGCCCCTCGATCATTTATCTTTCTCTGGTGTGGTTCCGGGGAGGGATTGGACCTTGGAAGAGTGGTAAGATGGTTTTCTTTAAATTGGATTTTTAATTCATAAGAAAAAATATAAAAAGTTTGAAGATAGATGTTATTCTGTCCTTTGTTTCTTGAACAGTTGCTAAAATACTCAGAAGGAAAAAATATGTTCAGAAAAGAATGCATGAAAGGCAGTACTCTTCAGTTAATTAGCACTGGGGTTCAATAAGTCCCAATATAATTTGTTACAACTTCAGAACGGTTTAGGCATTTGAAACTGCAGCTCAAAAACAGGCTGCTTAGTATCATTTGCTACTCATTATGAGTAGCTAGAAGGTACTCTTCTGAATATTATTAACTTCTGAATTCCACATAAAAACCAAAACAAATTGGAAAAATAACATGGCATCTGGAACGCATGGTTTGAATGATCAAATGAGAGTGAGAAAGAAGTTACATAACACCTGTATTTATTTTAAGCATCTTGTATTTCCTGTATTTCAGGACTTTATTTTTCTTATTGCACTTATTTTGGATTTCTAAATGGAAATAAAGTAGCATATGCCTTTTTATCTAAGAATCATGGGAGCATGTGGCTACGTATTAGAAGGCTTCATTCAGTTTTAGTCTCAGTTCTGCTGTCTAGCAATGAAACTTTTGGCAAAGAGATTTTTACTGTGGTAGGTTTCAGTTTCTTCACTTGTTACTAGATGACACCTTCCATTTTTAGGATATATTTTGTTAGACAGCAGATAATCTCACTTAAGGCTAGTAATTTTCAGAAGTGTCCATTTGACAGGTGAAGAATTTAAGTAGGATTATTTTGAGATAAATTTATGCTAAAATCCTGAAATTCTGCAGTTACTTTGTATTCTTTATATAAATAACAAGTTTGAGACTGTTCGATACATCCTTGCTTGTGTTGTTTATTAATTCCAATGTAAGACTATAACTGCATTCCAATTCGGTATCTATTTTTTGCTGGCACCTCTCCAAGAAGCTCTGGAAAAACTAAGAAAATAGAAATATACTATATGTTTTTATAGGTATGTTGGTATTTACCTTTTATAGCTGCTAATGTCTGGCTTTGGGCTTGCCTTCCACCTCCCAAATTAGGTTGAAAATGATTGGGAGGTTTTATTGTATTTGTTTATGTCATATTGGTGAAAGCAGATTTTGGCCAAAAATTACTGCAAAAATAATTTAGCATTAGAAATACTTAACAGGCTTTTTGTTAAATTGATTAGGGCATGAGGTTTTAGACCCTTGTGGTTTATAATGAATATCCAGTGCAAAACAAATAATTGGTGACAGGAACAGATACTGATCTTGATATTTGAGATTTTAAAATAAAAATCCAAGTTTCATTTTGAGGTGTTTCTCACTTTACACAGCAAGGGCATTCCTGAAATGACCAGTACCAACAATATTCTACTGCACAGTTTAGTTATTTTCCCCCTACTTTCCTTTTAGATCATTTAGGGAGGGGGTATATCTTATGTTTTTATTCCCACCAGCTATGCAGCACATGTATTGGGTAGTGGGCCCTCATTATGCCACTCTAAGCAGTGTATTAGCAAGTATTTGTTACATATTCTTATATAACAGATTCTAGGACACTAAGGGTCAGATCTCTATTTTCTAGATTGTATAAAGATGAAAGTACAGTTTTATCCAGTAATGAGCTATACACTGAAGCTGAAGTTGTTAATGTTAAATATATAAAGATAACGCAAGACTCTCATTTGAAAAGAGGCTATCAATTAAAATACTTTCCGTAGTTTTTAGCTTTGTCAGAGGATAGAAAATTGAGGTGCTAGGAATCAAATTATCTGTTGAATTTTATGATTAAAGAGGGGGCTGAGTGTTTTATGATTTAAAACCCCCTTTCAGGGCACCTGGGTGGTTCAGTGGGTTAAAGTCTCTGCCTTTGGCTCAGGTCATGATCCCGGGGTCCTGGGATCGAGCCCCACATCGGGCTCTCTGCTCGGCAGGGAGTCTGCTTCCCCCTCTCTCTCTGCCTGCCTCTCTGCCTACTTGTGATCTCTGTCTGTGAAATAAATAAAATCTTAAAAAAAAAAAAAAACCCAAACCCTTTCTATTGATTCCCATGGAAGGTAGTATTAAAGAATTGGAATATTAGTAAAATTATGTGTTTTCATATTTAACTTTATATATTATACTAATTTCCAGAATATGTCTATGCATTCTATATATTGGCTGCTTAAAGACTGGTTTTTCATTTTTCTATTTCTGAATTAAAAATTACTGTCACATCTTGGAATTTAGTGTCTCAAACCTCTAGGAAGTTTTTTTAGTGCTGGTTGGTTATTTTAACTTTTGTTTATTTCTTTTAACTAAGGCTTTCTTTTTTTAAATTCTTTCTAGTGTTTACGCAAATGGGGTTACAGAAGATGTGAAGATATTTGTTGGATTAAAACCAATAAAAACAATCCTGGAAAGACTAAGACTTTAGATCCAAAGGCTGTCTTCCAGAGAACAAAGGTATTGCCTTTACTGTTTTGTTATTTTTATTTTCATTATTTTCCTTCAGGCTTTTCCAAATGACTGTATACTATTTAATTTTGGTAGAAAGGTTCTTTTCTTAGATTTGTACAAATGGCATTGAATGTTATAATAGTACATCCAGTTTAATTTTAAAATATTCACCTTGTTATCTCAACCTTCACTGTGTTAGAGAAGGTAATATGTATTCTTGTGTGTTCCAAACTGTTGTAATTCTAAGTCATTATGGACTTTTGGTGCCTCTGACCGCCCCCAGATTTTTTCCCTTTCCCTGGGCCCAGAAAAAAGAGATGGCAGCAAGACTCTCACAGCTGGTTGGCTTAGAGGGATATTTTTATCCTCCCAAAAGAATCCTAAGAACCTACACAAGAACCCCTGAGAACATCTGCTCCATAAAACTGCCCTGTTACTTTAAAAGTTTGTCCTCCATTCTTTCACTCTTTAGGGAGCAACTGGTAGGAGAGTCTTTCTTATTAAATCTTTCCTAGACTGGAAAGTTCTTTTCAAGGAACCTAAGTTACCCTTGCCATAGTTCATGGAGTCAAGTGAGAGATTAAATTTATTTAACCCATATGCCTGCCATTTAGATTAGAGGAGGTCAAAAAAACAAAAAAGTAAATTGATTTTCTCATTTCTTTATGTTGAGTCATTAGAAGTCTGTATACATAATTAAAGTCCCCTTTCCATATAAAAAGACCCATATCTTATATATCATTTTGATCTTGAATCATATATGAAGCCCATTATAACATCATCTCAAGATTCTAAGGTCAAGTGTCATGCTTCCGTAACTGGAGAAAACAAGTTAATTATTTAGTGTTGCAGAGGAAAAGACTCTGTGGTCATTGACACAGTTCTAAAACATCATGGCCCCCAATTTGATACTGTCATGTCTAGCTTCCCTGGCAGTCTTCTCACATCTGGAAGTCCAGTTTTCCTATTGTGTTTTTGCCGATAGAACTCTTTCCCACAGATTTGGAGAAATGAAGTTTGTTTTGGAATTTGGGACATTGGAAATGTATAATGTTAGGAAATAAGACTGCTGATGAAGAGAATAATTGGTCTGCTCTTGATTTTATTTAGGAACACTGCCTTATGGGGATCAAAGGAACTGTTAAGCGTAGCACAGATGGGGACTTCATTCATGCTAATGTTGACATTGACTTGATTATCACAGAAGAACCTGAAATTGGTAATATAGAAAAGCCTGTTGAAATTTTTCATATAATTGAACATTTTTGCCTTGGTAGAAGACGCCTTCATCTATTTGGAAGAGATAGTACAATTCGACCAGGTAGGACCTTAGAAAATCTTTTAAAAACTTTATCACCCCTGGTGATATAGGTGTCAAGAAATAGTATACAGTGCTGTGTTAAATAAAATTCTTGTGATGTGTTTGATTCCTCTTGCTGTACTTCAGATATGCCAAACTCATTCTTACCTCTTCATGGTCCTCTACTTTCATTCATACACCTGACAACCTTTTCTCACAACTCTTGTCTAAACTGGCCACCTTCCCCTTAGACGCCTCCCCCACAACTTTTCCTCCTTCCAACACGTTCTTTCCCCTTACTCTGTTTTCTTTTTCTTCTTAACACTTATCATTAGATGAACTGCAAGTTCATTTGAGCATATGTTTTAGTCAGTTTCTTCAGCGTACAGTCTCATGGAAGGCAAATAATGTCTTATTTACTTATTTCTACCCAACATTCAGATGATTCAGTAAATAACATGTTGAAGAAATGCGTAAGTGAATAGTTAAATAATCCCACAGAAAATAACCATACATTTGTGAAGTACAGATCTTGGCTTAATTAGAAACTAAAATACCTAAGCTTGTTTGCTTACACGTATAGTGGTGTTGTCTTTTCAAAGTTTTAACTTTTTATGAAACCAATATAATGTGAATTTACTACTTTGAAAAAAAATGAGTAGAAAATAATTAGACTATTATGGACAAATTTTTTCTTAAAAGGACAGTTTTTATGTACAGAGTGTTATTGAAATATTAGTATATTCTGTTTTATTGATTTCTCAGAAAATATAAAAGTAGCATTGCTTTATTCATAATATATAAAATCAGTCTCTTTGCCTCAGCATGTTAGAAATCCAGTTTAAAGGTGAAAAGAGCCAGAATCTTGTTTTGAATAGCCTACATTTTATAAAAAGTAAAAAGTTAAAGAACTTAGAATAATTGGCCATAAAAGTACCTAAGAATTTAGAAGAAACTCGGATTTTCATTCTAAAAAAAGTAATCCTTGGGGCACCTGGGTGGCTCAGTTGTTAAGCATCTGCCTTCGGCTCAGGTCTTGATTCCAGGGTCCTGGGATCGAGCCCCATATCAAGCCCCACATCGGGCTCCCTGCTCAGCAGGAAGCCTGCTTCTTCCTTTCCCACTCCCCCTGCTTGTGCTCCCTCTCTTGCTATGTCTCTCTCTGTCAAATAAAATCTTTTTTAAAAAAAGCTATATCCTTTAAAAATGTTAAAAAAAAATCCTCAAAGTTGCCTTAACTTATGTGTATGACATAATCCATCCCTCTTCTCTCTCCCTGCCCATCAGCTACCTCTGTGTGCTCTGATGAGCAGAGTAACTTGAAGATATTTCAGTTGTAGAAACTCATGGCCTCAACTTTCATGAAATTATGTAAAATAGTAAACAAAGTAAATAGTTGAAAGATCAGTCTTTATTGAACATTTATAGTTAATATGTGGTTTTTCCCATTCCAGATGCAATTTAATCAGAAATCACCCTTCTTATAAGCTAATTTGTATAGCAATGTAGCTGACAAAATTACTTTTGAATACCTATAGAGGTACAACATGTAATGCAAATTCTGAGAAATTGTTTTTATATACTTCATTTAAGATGTATATTTGAATTGGATGTTGAACAATGTAATTTTTAGCAGGTTGAAAGGATAGAATGGGCACAGAGGTGGGGTTTTATGTTTTGTTTTCTTTTACATTATGATGTGTTTTGTTATTTTTTAAGATTTTATTTATTATTTGAGAGAGAGAGAATGAGAGAGAGGACGAGAGAGGGAGAGGATCCGAGGGAGAAGCAAACTCCCTGCAGAGCCGGGAGCCTGATGCGAGAGAAAGTCCTGGGACTCCAGGGTCATGACCCAAGCTGAAGGCAGTCAGTTGCTCAACCAGCTGAGCTACCCAGGCGCCTCACATTATGATGTGTTTTTATTTATATTTTCAGAGGTGGAGATTTGTATGGAAACAGTTATATCTATAGTGATTTTTTTACTCAAATGAAGTAATGGAAAGCATTAATGAAAAATGTGACTGGAAATTTAGTTCAGGTTTCATCCTAAAAGACATTAGATACCATATATATGAATCTGTGTTTTGTGGAGAGTCCTAGAAGATTAGGCAGAGAAGTGACCTATTTTAGTTTGTTTTAGGCTTTCAGAGGGAGGAGAGGCAGGGAGAGCATTACAATATATATGTGTGTTTGTGACATGTGTAGGGGGCTGGCCTAATACAAAAATAAAGACTGACATTTGAGGGTGACAGTAGGCATGGAAAATGGAAATGAACAGGAGCAACATGGTAGTGGTTGCGTTTCAGGTACCTGTCAGCTGGATTAGTCTTGTGGTTGGGAAGAGTAGAGGCAAAAGTTGATTCCAGGATTTTAATCAGAAAACAGTGGTATCATTTCACAAGTAGGAAGGTTAATAAAATTTATTAAATTTTCACTGAACCCAAACTCAGTGTAGTGTGTAATTTTTTTTCTAAGTGCTGCTCTCACAGAATGTGAAATGTGGATGGAGATAGTAAGGAAGATATTTTACAGAAGTTAACAGTCATGAAGATGAAATAAGATGAAATCTGTATAATGACTAAATGTTGTGTGTTCTGTTAAAAAAATACTGGATGAGTGATAGGGGCATCTTTATTTTTAATTTTAATGCATTTTTAAAAATGCATTTGAAGATTTGAAGTAGCTCCTAAAGAATTAGTAAGAGAAATGGGAAAAAAAAAATCTTTCTTTCCCTCTATTTCAGGCTGGCTTACAGTTGGACCAACTCTTACAAATAGCAACTATAATGCAGAAACCTATGCATCCTACTTTAGTGCTCCTAATTCCTACTTGACTGGATGTACAGAGGAAATTGAGAGACTTCGACCAAAATCACCTCCTCCCAAATCAAAGTCTGATCGGGGAGGCGGAGCTCCCAGGGGTGGAGGAAGAGGTGGAACTTCTGCTGGCCGTGGCCGAGAAAGGAATCGATCTAACTTCCGAGGCGAAAGAGGTGGTTTTAGGGGGGGCCGTGGAGGAGCACACAGAGGTGGCTTTCCACCTCGGTGACTTTTTAAGACACTGATCTGTTAATGCCTCTATATCTTCTTCACTGTAGTTTGATTTACAACTGGGGGACTTTTTTAGCATTCAGTTCCGGCTTGCACTTTGCTTTAATTTCTCTAAGCTGCAGGAATATTTTAGCCAATCTCCCTCGCAGTTGTTAAACATATTGTGTAGTTTTATCCAGGAAAAACAGGTCATCCTGCCTTCAGTCATGTGCATGTAACTTAACAGTGCAACAAACACCTTCCTTTCAGAGACTAATTTATTCTGATAGATTCCAACTAATTACAGAGGCTTTTGCCTTTTAGAAATAGTTTAAGTGAACAGTGAAAAAGACCCAATCTGTAGTGTCATACTAGTGCCAAGAGCAGTTGATAATAGGCATCCTACCACTGCTGTCGTGGCAAATGGAAGGCTGTTTGGGAGCCTTGATAGAACGGAGTTGGAACAGATGGTTAACTTCTGTCAAAGTTTTAACATTTTCCTGATGAAACAAAGACTTTTTTTTTTCTTTTAAAAAAATCTTATACTCAGATATAATTTGAATACTACTGAAAAATTGAGAGAATTTGAACAAAATCAGCTCCTCCTAAATCCAAATCTGATAGGGGAGGTTGGTGCTCCCAGCGGTGGGCAGAGGAAGAGGTAGAATTTAGTAGGCAGACTTAAAAAGAGAGAAAAAGTTCATCATAATTTCAGTTGCAGGTGACTGTTAATCACACTTCTTAAGAGGCGAAGGAGGACAAATATCCAAGTGCTAGAACTTTGGTGTAGACTTGGATTGACCTTCAAAGCAGCTTCATATATTCCTTAGCAAAGTAAAAGAAACGAGGCAACAACAGAGAGAACTGGTTAATCAGGTGTTTTGAGAATAAAGTATTTGGTGATGAGGAAATGACATCTTTAAACTTGTTATGGAGAAAACAGTATTAAAAACCAATTACAGAAGACCCTCAACTTAAAACAGCTTAGAAAATGGAATTGCAGTTGCCTTTTATTAAAACCATATGGTGTGTTGTTTTTAAGAGCCTGGTTTTGCAGATCGGTTGTTGTATAAAGCTTTCTTCTGTCATTTCTCTTCCTATACTGTAACTCATGTTTTAAATGAATTTGATGAATGAAATAACCATTATTGTTCTTGAAAAATATATTTTTTATTTTGTGTATGATTTTTCTAATGAAACTTTAAACCCTTGAAATGTGGGAGTCTGTTTTCTGTAAGTGGATTTGCCTTTGTTACCAAATGAAAAAGGACTGACTTAAGATCAGACTTTTGTTTTGGTCTTTGATGCATTTTAGTAGCCATTCTCAGGTTTTCATTGGCTCATGTTATACCTAAAGTGAGGTTATATTACACACACTAAAGACTCAGTTTGAAGATAAGGGCTGAATTATAGAAATAGGGTTGAGATTCTTAAAAGCCTGGTAAATTGAATGTACTCAACCTGTTGGTACTTTGTATTTGACTAATGCCTTTTCTGATGTAGATACGTAGATGTGAATCACAGTTGGTTAGAATTTTTACTGAAATGATCCTTTATTTTCAACTTCAGTAATTATAAAGTATCTAGGTAGAACTGCATTTGTCAAAGTTGACATGAGAATAAAGAAGATAGATGTTCTAATTGCCCAGTGTGGGTCTTTAGAAATTCCAGTTAGGAAGTGACCCCATCTTATAAACAAGACTCTCTAGTTTGGTTCATACCTGGGCCTAGCCAAGAGAAGGCAGCGTTCTTAGTGCTTACCTGGCCTAGTTACCTGTGAGATGTACATCATATTGTCATCTTACAGAGAATTGGGAATGGCGTTTTCGTAGGTTGAAAGTTAAATATGCCCACCATATTTAGAATACAGCAAATAAGAGAGGAGGAGGTCGTGGGGGAAATGCAAGGCCTAGAATTATCTCTTTGACAATGTAATGTGGAATTTTTATAGCACAGGATGGCATTGACTCACTAGTTTTGCTATCCTTCACTTTCAATAAAGGTTGGGGTTATCATTTCTATGACAATCTGTATTCATTGAGGAAACATTTCCAATGAAAACTCAATAATCTGACCTCTTCTGGCTTTTGATCATCTTTATGTTCATTTACATGCTTTACATTTTTAAAAAATTATCTAGGAATTACCCAAAATAAGTAGTAGTTGTTTCACTTACAGATTCCTTATTGGGTAGAAGCTAGTAATTGTGAAATAACCTTAGATTTTTCAGTCTAAAAGTTCTAAGATCAGCATATCTGTTATACATAATTACAGTCTTAAGTATTCCAGTACAAATGTTGATGTTTATTTTCATTGGTAATAGTTCTTTCCCTGATACGTATTTCCCTTCAAAGGATAGAGATTAGGAGGCCTTAAAGGACTACAGTTCTTTTGTGGAGGAGTTGATGATGTCATGTAGAACAAATTTTGTGGTGGGGAATATCATACCCAAATACAACTGACCCAGATTAGACCAAGGGATTATGGAGATATCAATCCAAGATTAAAATGGCACCATGACACAGCACAATGTGAGAGATGGCAAACTGGGAAGTGGGGATCAAGGGCGGAGAGTCTCGTTATGGCAGCCGGTCACATGTCCAAAGTTGGAATGGATCAGCATGCAGCAGCAGTATACTGTCCTGATGCTCAGGTAAGTCAAAGAGCCACCTGAGTCCTTAGCCCACAAATCTGGAAGCTTAAACTATGTGTCTGTCTCTGTTCTGAAGCTGCGTAAGAGTCATGCCATAGTTTGATTTTAAGTTGATGGAGTTTTAATGGCGAGATGCCTGAGTTGTAGGGTGTTATCCAAAGCTGAGATCCTGTGTCATGGCTGTTAACTAGGAATGATTCCTTTTTATGTCTTACAGAATACTTCCTGCTCATTTTAATTGTTCAATTACAACTTTCTGATTAGTTTCAGCAGCTTATTTTAAAACCTGTACTGCTTTCATCCTGAATTTAACTACAGAAGATTTGGTCTTTGAAGTATAGTTCCAATTTTTTTTCTGATTTGTTTAATCTTTATTACTTTGACAGAATTATGGCCTAGTGGGACTCATTTGAAATAGTAGTTTTTGATCTTAAAGGGTCTTATATTTTTGTAAGTTATTAAAAACAAATTTTTGCTTGTAAGAAGGGCCTTTCTTAGAACAATCCTTGTGGTCCACATAAGATTTTTAGCATTATTCTGTCTTTGATATTTGGTGATAGGGACTGAACTTTGACTTGGGGCTCATATGGAGTCTGTCAGTTCTAAAGCTGTAAATCTAGCACTTCGTAGCCATGGAAGACTCCAATTCTGGAAAAGCCACATTATTCCTGCTCACAAGGCCTCTACTCAAATAGAAATAGTGCTAGCTGTAGTTCACAGAGAAAAGTACCTCATTTAATCTAGAAAATTATTTTCCAGCAAACCCTCTTTCCAGTATTAGGCAAAATGTTAAAATGATCAGTTTGTGTGTGTATGTTACACTTCAGGTCTCCGTGACTGGAGGTGCTAATAAAGAGTGAAATTGTTAAGGTAGGTTTTTTCCAAAAATAATTCTAACTGATGGAGAATCTAGAGGTCAACAGTATAAAATGCATACAGGAACCAAGTATATAATACAAATTGGTGAAACAAGCCATGAATTTGTTTTATAGTGGAGTAAGTATCTTTTTTGACATATTTTGTTTGCATATTAAACATGGGAATATTTACTTTCATTTATCTCGCCTGTTTTCCCAGTTCGGTGGGTTTTTTTCGAGTCCTAAGAAAAGCAGAGCAGCACAGAGCACTTAATCTCAGGCCCATGGAGACTAGAGAGAAACGTAGGGGGACGGGAGAGCTCACACCCCGGGTAAGGTGGACATCACCACTCAGCTCCACCTCGTCGTCACCACACAGGGAAGACAGTAAGTTTGAGCTATTCATGTGAAATCTCCCTGATTTTTAGATGTTGGCAATTAAATTTGTGTCCTTTGCTACATTTTGTTTTGTTAAAATTAGTTTCGCTAGCTAAATCCTGCATGCATATTTTAAATTCTGGTCTCTCACCACCAGTGACCAAATTTATTTAAATAGAAGATCAAAAAAGGTTACTCAACTGGAGCAGGAAGCCATCAGCTTTGGAAGCGTGTGATGTAGTTGATGTACTTTGGAACATTCATAGAAGATCGCGGATGTAGACTAATACTTTCAAGTGGCAAAAAGCGGCACCTTGGTGGCTCAGTCGTTAAGCGGCTGCCTTCGGCTCAGATCATGATCCCAGCATCCTGGGATTGAGCCCCACATCAGGTTCCCTGCTCCACAGGAAGCCTGCTTCTCCCTCTCCTGCTACCCCTGCTTGTGTTCCCAAACTCTCTCTCTCTCTCTCTCTCTCTGTAAAATAAGTAAATAAAATCTTTAAAAAAAAAAAAAAAGTGGCATACAGTGACGGGACTGCAAGCCATTTGTCCAGTGGGAGAATATGTAGAGGTCTAGGCCTGTGTTGTCACAAGACATACCTCTTATAGAATCCCATACCTATATTTACAGTTAATATCATAAAAGAGTAACTAATTTTTTTTTAATAAGTAAAGCTTTTCTTTTATTTTTTTAAAGATTTTTTTATTTATTTGACAGAGAGATGACCATAGGCAGAGAGGCAGGCAGAGAGAGCTGGGGAAGCAGGCTCCCTGCTGAGCAGACAGACATGCGGGGCTCTATCCCAGGACCTCGATCCCAGGATCATGACCTGAGCTGAAGGCAGAGGCTTTAACCCATTGAGCCACCCAGGTGCCCCAAAGAGTAGCTACATTATTCTGTTTTGTCTTCTTAAAGCAGAGGACAAAAAATCAGTTTTGTTCAGAGATAGTCTAGTAGTTTATGCTGGTTAAGTTACTAAGGTTATTGCCTAAATGTCTTACAGAATTTGCTGTCATTTTACAGTTTAAGGCTTCTCAAGACAACTTCTGGATAGACACATACTTTAATATTTAGTAAAGGAGAGGCTTTTAATGTAAAAATATTGGTTATAATTCATATGAACTACACTGGTGGTTGGATTATTTGGCCTTGTACAAAAAGCTAGGCTTATAAGCATGGGAAATAGGAGCTCCATATTATAGCATACTTTTCTACTGTTATATCTTACTGAAAAAAAATTTTTTAAGCATATAAGTACTCCCTTATCCATGGGGGATATGTCCCAAGACCTCACTGGATGCTGGAAACCAGGGATAGTACCAAACCATATATATATATATATATATATATATATATATATACACAAAGTTTTTTTCCTGTACATACATAAATATGATAAAGTTCAGTTTATAAATTCGTTCTACTAAGAGATGAGCAATAATAATAGAATTGTAATATACTTTAATAAAAGTTACGTGAATGTGATCTTCCTCAAAATGTCTTATTGAACCATACTGCTCCTTTTCGTGATGATGTGAATGTTAAAGTGCCTATGTGATGAGATGAAGTGGGGTGAGGGATACAGGCGTCGTGGTGTAAGTTAGGCTACTCCTGACCTGATAGTATGTCAGAGGAGGATCATCTGCTTCTGGACCATGACTGACCTCAAGTAACTGAAACCATGGAAGGCAAAACCACAGATAAAGGGGGACTGCAGGATCATTATAATTAAGAGTATCCTGTCTATAAAAATTCCAAAGCAAAATTTAAGCAAATATAATCACAAATGTGAGTTTATCAGCCAACTAAGTTCCTGAATCTTAAATCCCATCTCCTCCATGAGATGAGGCTAACAAGATACTGGATCGAGATGGCATTAGAACCTCTTTGGGGAACATTCCTGTTTCTGATTGCTTTCACTTGTCCCAACGCAAGTGTAAGACTGCCGGAGGTACCAGTCTTTGTCTACTCATTTCGTCCTGACTTATAACTCTGCTGCTTGTGCTCTCAGAAATGAGTCTTTGTCATTTATAAAAAGGCAGCGATGTGCTTTCTCAGCTTTTCATGTACAGCACATAGTAAGGGGCTAATAAATAGTCCCTTACTCCTTTGCTTGCTTAGTAATTGGAAAAAATGCCAGAGGATTTTTAATATCCTTCTCTGTCCATTTCTTTTCCCTTCTACTTTCTTGGCTACATAAGAGGACTGCTTTTCTAATAAGGATTTTTTTTCCTCTCAAGAGAACATTATTTTTGAGGCTGAGGCAACAAAGTAATTTCCACTGACTTACCACCTATCAGCAGATTTATAGAATGAATTTTCTTTCATTTGAGTTCAAAGACAGACCTGATTCTTTCCTCAGGTTATAAATTTTCTTTCTACCAAATGTAACCTGTAAAGTAAGGAAAACAGTTTAACTACATCTGTATCACTTTGTTAGTAACAGGTTAAGTATAAAGACTACATCCCTCCTATAAGGAATAATGGACCTAGTAACAGGTTGCTTGAGAGGACAGGGTAGCTGAGGATTGGCTTAGGGGGGCACTTGGGAATTCTGGGACACTGCTGCTGAGTAGTAACACTGTCAGGGAGAGGTGGCCTCATTCAGAAATAGCTGCATGGCTAGGAAAGTGTCCCCAGACATTCATCTATGCTAGGAATGTCCCTAGACATTCATCTCCCACAAGCGCACTGTGGAAGCAGAGAAGCACTGGAATTCAGGAGACTGCAGGTGGGCCTTGACGCTAGTCATCAGTGTAAGCCAAAGAGAGTAGAGTTTCCTTGCCAGTCCATTCACATTCAATTAGTCTGATTTTTAAATTTTTTTTCCTTTCTCACTAGAGGTTGTACATTCATATCTGCTAAATGTGCTTTGCCCTAATTCATAATGTAATAACCTTTTTCCCAAATAGCATATTGGGCCCTTAAAACATTAATTGAGTAACATTAATCTAAACCCCATGGTATATCCAAAAACTATTTTTCAAACAAGAATAATATATAAAGAGTTTTTCATGACTCAAGAAATAACCTGTTCGAAAAATAGGGACTTAGGAAACTAGTCTTCTATAAAATATCTTAAAATTGAAAATCCTTATTGCAAAAGAGTTTTAGATGTAGGACAGGTAACAATCTTTTAATATTATTAAAAAAAGTACACCCTGAAAGATTTTGCAAAACTCATGTACTCTTGAAACCTATAGTCACTATTGTTGTAATGATTATTTCCTTAACTAGACACTAGTCCTTTTGCTTCCCTAAATTTATTTTGTTCTTTATGTGAGTTAAAACTGGATTTTCAGGGGCACCTAGGTGGCTCCGTCTATTGAGTCTGCCTTCGGCTCAGGTCGTGATCTCAGGGTCTTGGGATTGATTCCCCTGTTGGGCTCCCTACTCAGAAGGGAGTCTGCTTCTCCCTCTCCGTCTGCCCCTTCCCCTGCTTGTGCTCTCTCTCTCTCTCAAATAAACAAAATCTTACAAAACCCCCTGGATATTGATGTATTAAGTCTGGATAACAGTAGCTCTGGAAATCATGTTTACAAGGACATGCTTTGGGAATTGGAAGGGTTTGGCCTGGAAGGGACACAATAGCAGTATGTGGTAGCTTTAAACTCTGAAAACTGCTATCCAGTGAATGAAGACTTCACCTATGGCCTCAAGAGAGAGAGAGTCAGCTGGCAGCAAAAGGGAAACATTTCAGGAAAACAATGTGCTAAATACAATTTTCTCTCAGACAGAACTGTTCTTAAGTGGCTGCTTAGGGAAGGAACAAGCTTCTTATCCGTGTCTCAAGAAGAGGCCAAGAAATAGCCATAAGAGATGATGATGACTAAGGGATTTTTACTGCCTTTTCCCACTGAGATTGTTTTTCTTTTTACCCAGTTTAGTCAGGATTACACCTGTGTTTTCAGCAGTTAAAATTTACAAAGTCAGTTCTCCCCAGAGAATTGCCTTTTCTGAAAGATTGACCAACCATTCTGAAAGGTTTCGGACACTTTAGAGTATAATGCCTCCTAGTGGAGCAGAAGTTCAATTTCATGTATCTTTCCATATTCCAAAACATGATCTGAAAATTTGGTTCTTACTCTTATTGTTTTATTAAGAAGCATGTTCCCATCTGACTGAACATTTAAAAAAAAAAAATTAACATACCATTCCTAGTTATTCTCAGTCTCCTGTCATTAGGTTAGATTTGTAGAAGTGAAGGTAGAGCCATTTAGTAACTTCCTCAAAGATGTGTATTCTTTTGAGTAAATACTTACTTCTTCATAATGGCTCCTCCAAATGCAAAATATAAATTCTTGTCTTTGGCTTATATTTTACTGGGGTTTTGGTTTTTAACACTTTAAAGTAGTTTAGGCTATAGTTTCCTCATATTGATATATTTATTTTAATATCTGAAACCATCTTTTAATTGGACATTTCTATAGCATTGAAAGATAGCTTGGTTTTGAGGCTATTGGTTAAGATACGGCATAAAAGCAAATACAACTAGGAGCCAGATTAGTCCTAGTTTTCATGATCTTTTGCATGTTTAATAAAAAAAAAAACCAATAAAATAACAGCAATGAACACTTAAATAGCACTATGTGTCAGGGACTAGTCTAAGCCCTTTACACTTATTAACCTAATATTTCAAACAAATGAGTAGGAAACCAAGGCACAGAAAGGTTTCTAACTTGCCCCGAAGTTCCATTTCACATGGAGCTGGTATAGAAATCCATCTCAGTGGTTCCATAGCCCATGAGGATCTATTGTTCTCAAGGTTTAGGAAAGGGAATGTACTATTTCCAAACACCGTGGAATAGCACTCACCATTTTTGGTGGAAAGTGGTCCTTCAGGATTCATTGGAGCATTTCCATTATGTATTGGATTTCTTTTCCCATTGAAAGCTAATCTTCATTTGTACTCCGTATTATATTACCTTCTATCTTCCAAGAATCTTACTCTTCCAAATATTTTTTCTCTGTTCAGTCTTCAACATTTTTTTTTTTTTTTGAGTTGATGTAACTACTGCTACTATTTATTCTTCCAATATAATACTGGCTTCTTTCCATCAGTGTTTAAATGTCAAATCCCTGACAGTCTTAAAATAAATCCTGTCCTTCCGCTGTGACTCTCTGATCCCCTTCTTGAGTTGCCTCCCCTCTGACTCCTGTTGCTCAACTTATTCCAATCTAGCATTCAAGTTCATTGAGCCTGTAAAAGGGTTGTCACCAAACTCACCCATGACCTTTTTACTAATTCCAACATACCTTTTAGTCTTTAACTTCCTTTTCCCAAAGGGAAAGGCTGTAACTTGGTTGCCCACTCTTTCCATGCCCCCCTCTTACCTTGGTTTTATGATGTCCTATTGCCACGTTTTCCTTCTTAACCTCTCTGGCCCTTCTCCCAGTCTTCTCAGGTTTCCACTTCATTATCTGTCTCAGGGATTTGCTGCCCTCTCACAACAGAATTGCCCTGGGTTTTTTCATCTATTTTGTACTATTTCTTTTTCTCTGTATGTAGATGACTTGCAAATTTCCAGCCCAGAGCTCACTCCTGAGCCTCAGGCCCATATTTTTAGGTGCTGTAATATATCTCACTTGCATAGTTTACAAGCTACCTTGCAAATTCTTTCAATTACCTGGCTCATGTCTACTAATTCTTTCAAATCTCAGCTTCAGTATAATTAATGGGAAATCTTTATGGACTAGACCTTGCCCCCTAGCTAGACTAGGTCACATATCCCTGACATATAGATATATCAGGAATCTATATATCATATATATATATATATTATATAATGTTATATAAATTATATATTATATATATAAATATATAAATGTATATATAATACATAAATATTTATAAATGTATACATATAAAATTTATATATACAAAAAAATAAAATGTAATGGCTTGTTACACCATTTATGAAAACCACTTTAATTGTCAAGATGGCAGGGGTTTTGTTTGTGCTGCTCACTGTTTGTCTCTCCAGTAAAGGGCAGAGTGCTTGGCACATAGAAGAAGTATGATATTTAAGTTAGACCATACTACTTTATAGAATGGCACATTCTTTGAGCACCTAATTACTTAGTAGGTTCTTCATTCAACTGAGCTGTACCTTGTCACTTCTTTGTATTGGTTCTGTTTTTCTACTGTAGGCAAATACAGAACAATCCTTAGACTACCTTCAAGTGAATAAAGGAATGTGTTCTGGCCTTCTAGTTTACATAGAGCATGGTACCTTGAACTGAACACGTATGTAGGTGTGGTCTGGTCTCATCTCAGAGGAGGGCCATTGCTATACTCATCTGACAGCCTATCCCTGTAAGAGAGTAACTTGATTACATCTGCTTTTCTCCCACTGTAGATTCATGCTGACAAACTCCCTCAGTTCTTTTTTAAGTACTGTTGTTTCCAAGGAGCATCTGCATGTGCATTTTTTTTGGACACTGGTTCAGGATTATACATTTCTTCTTAAACTCATCCAAGTCAATATGAAACATCATGCCAGTTGTCTAACGTGGGAATAGAGTTTAATCTTGTTAGTGTATTTGTTGTTCTACTCAATTTCATGACATCTATTAATTTATGAATAAACCTTATTAGCTGCGTAATCGTAGACAGGTCCTGATTTAATCACTTCAAGTCTATTTCTTCACCTGTGAATGGGACTGGTAATAAAAGTGGAGTTACCATGAGGAATAAATGTTTGCAAAACACCCAGTGCGGTTCTTAGGACATTGTAGGTACTCAATATACTTAACTCTTCTTATTTATTCATATCACTGATACCAAAGTTGAACAGGGCAGATACAGTTCAGACGCTTGTGTCAGACCACTCAAAACCACTCTCCTAGGTTTATATATATTCTTTAATAATGGTCTCATATAGGCCATTTCTATTAATCTGTCCACAAGGACATATCAGAGAATTTTTAAAAATGCATTTCTCAAATACACTGTCTGATATTTCTTAGGTTGATTTATTCACCTAACACTTCCCAACCCTCAAAAAAAAAACTTTAGTTTTCCAAATTTTTTCTTAGTAAGCCATTTAAACAACTTTTCCAAGACATGAATACCACCCTTATTTCTTTTTAAAATCTCAAAAGACCTAAAAAAATCTCTACCTGTTGAGTAAGAGCATATGAAGTGATTTATTGGTACCAGTTAATATCCATTATATACAGGTAGAAACCCTCAAAATTGTACAGAGAACCATTAAGAATATAGATAAAGACAGCTTTATAGACAACAACTGGAAAACAGTTTTAACATACACAACATATAATTATGAAAAAAAAAAGTAGAACATAAATTGTTCTACCAAATAGATTCCAAGGTTATTAAAAGTCTGCTATGCAAACCTTAAGTTGAAAAACATGTTCAATGGGTGTTACATGGTTTAAAAAAATTAAGTATAATGTAAAAATTGTATTTTTTCCCTCACTGCAAATGGGAGAGCCAAGACAACTTTTTACCTCAAATCTATACATTTTGAAAAATAATTTATATGTCTAGCACAAAGAAAGAAAATTGAGAATGTTTACAGTTCTGTAAACTAAGCCTTTCATGAAATGCAAACTGTATCACTTTTAACAGTTAGAAATTGTGCAATCAGAAATAGACTGTTCCCTTTATAAAGGTACAATTGTACCTTCATTGACTTTTATACCTGAGCACCAAAGCTTAAGTCCTAAATGTCGTCCTGGAAAGCTATTTTGAAAATGAGCAAGAAATCAAAACTAGCCTGTTATCATCTGGAGAATTAGGCACCAAGAAGGAGATTATCTCCTTAGAAATGCAACATCAACAATAGAGAAGATTCAATTAATTAAGCAGCTGGCAGATCTCTTTGTGAACACAACAAAGGAAATCCACATAAGATGATCCTCCATAAAGTCCTTTGTCTTCTACCAGGAACTGTCGGAAAACCATTTCTGGCTGCTCCCGCTGCTTTACTATTGTCAGCTAGGAAAAAAATAATAAGGCTGGTGGTTATAAACATTCTCTGAATGTGGCTCAATTTTATATGCCTATATTTCACCAAAATTATTTAACGTACATTGTGTATGAGGCCTTGGAGGATGATGGGAAAGTGTTCATTATCCAGAGTGGAGGGAGTCACTGACCCCAAAACCATAAAAACCCAAGACATACAACACTAAGTGGCAACGATGAAACATAAGCAAAGCACCATGGGAAAGGCTTCACAGTGGTAATAATGATCACTTGAGCCTTAAAGGATCATGTAAGATTTCCTTAAGGATAGGGGTGGGGTGGGCTTAGAGGGCATTCCATAATGGGGTGCCATGCACCATGTACCAAAGACAGACATGGCTAGCAAAATGAATTAATAGTCTTTTTTTTTTTTTTAAGATATTTTTTATTTATTTGACGGGGGTGGGGGAGGTCACACATAGTCAGAGAGGCAGGCAGAGAGAGGAGGAAGCAGGCTCTCTGCTGAGCGGAGAGCCTGATGCGGGGCTCGATCCCAGGAACCTGAGATCATGACCTGAGCCGTAGGCAGAGGCCTTAACCCACTGAGCCACCCAGGTGCCCCATGAATTAATAGTCTTAAAGTCAGAGAAAAGTTAGGGACAAACCACCTCAAGGTTAGGGAAAACTATTTAAATGAGTCTGAGCTTTTGTAGGAATTGTGATCTAGTGAAAGTGCTTCAGGACAAAATGAGTTAACTAGTAGCGCTACGAGATGAGGGAAACTCATCAGGAAGCAGTTGGAGGCACTGAGGTGGGAGGCAATTGGGATTTGAAGTACAGGGCAGTGAAGATGGGAAGGGAAGAGATTTGAGAGGTGCTACATGGGTAGAGAATGTGACCCTTGATCTCAGTGTCCTGAGTTCAAGCCCCACATTAGGCATGGAACCTACTGAAAAAAAAAGGAAGAAAAAGAAACAATTGAGAGGCACTACAGAGGTGGACTGTACAGGGGACCCTTGTTCCCTGCACATAACAATGATCTAGGGCTGTGCAGTCCAGTACTGTAGCCACCAGCAACACGTGATTATCAATCACTTGAAACATGGCTAGTCTGAATTGGGTTGTGTTGTAAATGTAAAATTAACACAATGGATTTCTAAGATTTTGAGAAAAAGAAAACGTAAAACTCACTAACTGCATATCCATATGGAAATGCTATTTTGGATATACTGGGTTAATAATAGATTACTAAAATGACTCTTGTACATTTCTAACATGACTACTAAGAAATGCAGAATTACATATGCAGCTTGCATTATTGGACAATGCTGCCCTAGGGGAAGAGGTGCATGGGAAAAAAGCCCAGAAGGGGGCAGCCTTGGCAGAACACTTGGAGCCCTGGTCCTTACTCACTCACTCACTCCTGTTTTCAGGTAGTCACAGATGACAATCTGAATGGTCAGAATTTGTTATCTACTGAGCTATGAGTGGAGTTAACGGAGCACACACACAAAACAAGTTCTCCCTGCCTGCTTCATGGCATTCCCCTCACCTAGTGAAACCACCAGAAAGGTCTGCAGTTACTGGCTGCAGGGAGGAAGGTACATTGCATTTCGGCCAGGAGGGACTGGCCCTCCCTAGTTTTGCTTTAGTTACCAAGTAGAATGATACTGTCAACACAATTTGCTTTCTTTCCTTTATGCTATTTTGGCCTGGCCCCTAGGCTGATAAGCTTTAAACCACCCCTGGCCTGATAAAAATACAACAGCTGCTGCCACCACTACTGCTCAGCGAACTTATATGGGTACAGAAAAGGTGTGGTGTCTTGGCTTTCAGGTGTCATTGCCAGGCATGGGGATGCTGCACTGGAACAGCAGTGTGGATGGGCGCACCTCCACCCCAACACAGGGAAGCACAACTAACCTTCAACGGAAACTTCTCCAAAGGAGATTAAAACTTGCAGCCTGGTGAGCCTGAAGCCAAGGCCATTTTCTTTTTACTGGTTATGACTGTCCCTGACAGGCAAGAGCAATGTGGGTCTGGCCTCAGTGAAACAGCCCAGGCTGACACTGGGCAGAATGAGACATTGTGAAGGGAAGGATTTGAGACTCTAATCTTTTTAGAATTTAATTTGTCTATGGGAATTAATGGGAGGAAGTCCATATTATACATATGCTGTTGCTGCCATTCACTTGGGTTATTTATTTTCCAGTGGTGATCACTGTAAAACCTCCTTCGATGAAGGGTGTCTGGCTATGATCTGAGGTGGAAATAGAATAGGAAATGAATTTCACCTTAGGGAGAAACTTAGCTTTAAGGTAAAAAAACAAATACCCTGATTCAGGACACGTGGGTGGTTCTGTTGCTTAAACATCTGACTTCAACTCAAGTCATGATCTCGGGGTCCTGGGATGGAGCCCCACATTAGGCTCCCCTCCTCAGCAGGGAGTCTGCTTCTGCCTCCCCCTCTACCCTTCCCTCTGCTCATGCTGTTTCTGTCTCTCAAATAAATCAATAAATTCTTTAAAAAAAAAAAAAAATTCTGGCTCTACCATTTGAGTTTCTATAGACAAAGTTGAACATCCCACTACTAGTTCCAGAATGACACAGAAAGTATGGTGGAAGGTCTCAGGAAGCAGATTCATGGAAGTGGTGGCAAGCCATCTTAGTTGTCTCGACATGCTGGTGATCTTCTTAAGGAGTAAACCATACAACTAAGAGGAAAAAATACTGGGATGCACTGGGGAATCCGTATTTTATCAGCCCCCTTCCTTTACCATGCTATAGGGAGGGAACTAGCCTTGTAGAGTGGGAAGAAGATATGAAAATGATCATTGCTGGTGTCCCTCCCAGCCTCATGTGTACCCTCTTCACGGAAGAACCGACTATCTCGGGTAGTCCCCGTTTATCTTCTTTAGGTCACGGTACCAGGCACCTTAAAGAATCATAGCACTTCAAGAGCCATTCTCATTTCTCATGGCCTGCCTCATATGAAACAGTATTAAATAATGAGAGTGATTAGGATCACCCCAAAGAACGAGCTGAATGAGAAGAGAGCAGCAGACACAACTCCGGGGAATGCCAACTCTTCTTAAGGGGCAGATAAACTAAAGAATCTAAAGAAAAAGGTCAGTTGAGAAAGAAGCATCATGAGAATATGACATTTTGAAAACTGACAGAAGAGAAAATTGGAGGAAAACGGTAATATTCAATTTTGCAATTGTTGTCAAGGGACTGAGAATCAATTTCTTTAGCTGTTTGGCCATTTCAGATAGCTGGAGACATGGGAATAAGGGAATATATACAGTTAACAGATAGCTTTTTCAAGAAGCATGATGATAAAACGCCCGGTACCTTGCTAGTACTTAATACAAGTTTGTAGAATGAAATCAAAGAAAAGGGAAGCAGAATCTTGGAGAATCAGGAGCTTCGATAAAGGGAGATTCGAACGGCTTATAAACTGAAAGGAGCCAATGGGAAGGGACTAATCTAGAAAACACACAGGGAAGAAGAGAATGGCAAACACTGGGAACACAGAGAACTTGGAGCAGGGCAGGACTAGAATTTATCAGTGAGACGTCTGATTTCGGTAGTCTTCCCAGATATCGTGTGATACCAATCTTTCTTTTTGTCCCCCACAAATGCAAGACCACGAAGGCATGATAAGAGGATTGTTTAAAAAGCTAATGAGCATACCCCAGAAGGCAGCAGGGCCTTCTGGATTTGATTTTGCTGTTCTTGACCCTTTCATTCCAGTTTTTTAATTCTCCTCTTCAATCCTGACTCTTTAAAAAAGATCTAAAGACTCTATAAATGTGTTTTTATTTCCTTTGTGTGGTCTATTTTCCAAAAGTGAGGACCAAAGGTATAATGCTATGTGCATTGGACTAAGCACCGGGGGCTAGACTTCATCTGTCCTGATCCAGCTGTGAGACAGAAACCCAGAAACTTCCATATCTGTTAGTTGGTGCTGGAGCATGCTGAAAGGAAGCAGTTAGACCAGGTGTCTTCTAGAGTCCCTTCAACTCTAACCACTACAGATTTTAAATTTTCAAATTTGTAATACAGATAGTACCCTGAAAAGGCCAAAGAAGTCTTATTAACAACAGATATATTTGCAAGTGGCACATAAGAAAATTTGACTTAAGTAGTCAAGCCAAAATTATTTAACATGGAACTGCTTGTATCTTATTCACATGTGTCCAGAGCTTATCCCAGATATTTTTATAATTAAAGCCAACATGACTTATTAAAGCTAACATGCACTATTAGAGCAGGTGGGAGAAAGCAGAGAGACAGGTTTTATTTTCCCTGGAAGGAGAGGCTCCTGAGCACAAGGATGGTCTCCACGTTTAGCCTCTTCTCTGCAAACGGGGCAGGTGGTGGGGATCCCGCTCCCACAACTGGGATGAAGGTCGATGGATCGTCACTGCTCTGCACTCAATACCACTGGTTCTCTTTTTTTGTTTCATGAAACCATAGATTTAATTACATGCCTCCAAGGCCTTCAGAGAATGTCCTATGAAAAATGTTTTTACTGTGAGCCTTCTCTGCCATGTCTAGGTCCTACCCTAAAACTGAAGCCAAGTAGATGCCATATGGTATGAGAACAGTTCTAGAAATGTTCTGTGTTCACCCAGTCATCCTTGAGATTACAAAGCTCTGCACTAATTCGGTTTACCTCAGTACTGCCTAAAGTTGATGTGTGCATGCATGAATATCTTTCACGGCTAAGGATGTTGATTTACATTAATATCGTGTATATTTCAGGGAAAAATGACCCCTAAGTCCCTGGCTATTGCAGAGGCCTGCCTCCAGGTGAGTGTCCTATACCACTGCAGGGAGTAGTACAGTAATAAACCATCACCATTTGTACATCTCAAACTCCAGGAGACTTTCACCTTGAGCTTGAGAAGGAAGATAGGTGAGTAGCTGGGACTCAGTAACAAGGCATAATCTTCCCGAGTTATAGACAGTTTATATTCTTTTATTAAACTTAAAGGCTTGAAGGGCTTAGAAGGGCTAGGATAACAAACTTCTCAGAGATCACAAATCTAAAGTTGTAAAAATAAAATTTTAAAGGTGTCCTGAATGATAGTTCTATATAACTAAGTAATTTTAAGCCCCGAAGGCAGTCATTTCATAGTCTGTTAATGATATCAGCTGTTACTAAGCCATAAAGAAGTTCTTGATTACTAAGTTAATAATTACTAAAATAACCCATGGGCAACCTGTGGTGATACCTATTTACTTATTATTATTATTTTTTTTATGTTTGCATCTGTTGAACAGGTAGATATATTAGAGGTTAGTGTGAGTTTTCTACCAAAGACCATGTTATAAAAATATAGGACATGCATTTACAAAGTCTGTAATGAAATACAAATAAACACTTAAAGAAAGGGAAAAAAAAATCTTATTCTTACCTTCATTGAATATGGCCTCTTTTGTTGGATAATACTGATTATCATTCTGAGTGTTTGAGAGTATGGGTTTCCAACTTCAGGCAGTGTTGTCTAAATTTAAGAAAACCAAAGTTAAAGTTTCAATGTAATTGACAGCATTTAGACAGAAGCAGCAATGAAATTATTAGCATGTTGAAGTTAGAAAACACCCTTCTACACCATATCTTTGATTATTAGCTTAGTTCCTTTACCTAAAAACCAAAAATGTGAAAAAAATGCACTAAAAATTATTCATTCTTATTGGGATACATTTCCACCAACTAACTCTCTATTGAAAATAAACTCCCTTCTCTAGAATTTGACACATGTACACCACTGAAATGACACAACAGGTATATACAAAGGATATCTTTGGATCTTTGGATCATTCACCATGATGTTTAATCCCTTTGTAAGATGGCTACTTCAGGGCTTTGTCATGGGAGAAAAGATGAACTTTATTCCTTCAGTGGATCCACTTCAGGACCATGAATTGTTACCATATTTAGAAAATGCCATCCAAATACCACTGTTTCAAAATTAAGACAAACCATCAAATGCTGATTTCTCAAGAGGAATATGGCCCCTGAGATACCCTTGAAATTCGGCTAATGGTTTATAAGAGATAACCATCCCACTGCCCCTGGCCTCTGGGGGACATGAAGGATCTGGACTTCACTTCTTCCAATAAGACAAGAGTAAAATGCTTATGATTACTTATCCAAAAAAAAAAAAAAAAGTATCAAGAGCTAATATATCATCTGTGACTTAGCTACTGAAAAGGCGAGGTAGAACATTTTACCACAAAGTCACAAGTCTCAGGAAAAGATTAGGGCCAATATTTTTCACAGAAGTTTTGGGAAAAAAGGCAGAAAATTCATTATTTATATTCACGTTTTTGGTGGGTATTTTTTGACACTAAGACAGATCTTTTTCTGTAACAAATAACATATACACTTCACATACATGTTTTGAAGTGCCAACTGTCTCTAAAATGAAAGTGACATTTGGTTTTTTCTTTATCTTTTTTGAAGAAGGCTTAGAGGAGGCACATGATATAAGCACAAACCTACCACTCTGCTGCTCTGTGGCGATTTCATATGTAACATTCAATTCAGCAAATATGCATTTAACATTTACTCCAACAATACACTGTGACAGATGAGGAGGCTTCCTTAAATTTTATATAAACATTCTTGAGATTCATAGCTCTTTCCCTACTGAATTTTCATTTTTTTTATTTTTAAAAATTAATTCTAATTTTTAAATTTTATTTCTATTTTTTTATTTTTAATTGTAATTTTCTAATCATGCCCTAATTTTAACCTGTGCAAACATCTTGCTATTTCTTTTTTTTTTTTTTTTTTTTTTTTTTTTTTTTTTTTTTTTTTAAAGATTTTATTTATTTATTTGACAGAGAGAGATCACAAATAGGCAGAGAGGCAGGCAGAGAGAGAGGAGGAAGCAGGCTCCCTGCTGAGCAGAGAGCCTGATGCGGGACTTGATCCCAGGACCCTGAGATCATGACCTGAGCCGAAGGCAGCGGCTTAACCCACTGAGCCACCCAGGCGCCCCACATCTTGCTATTTCTGAATCTTCATCTTAAAACTATTTTCTTGGGCGCCTGGGTGGCTCAGTGGGTTAAGCCGCTGCCTTCGGCTCAGGTCATGATCTCAGGGTCCTGGGATCGAGGCCCGCATCGGACTCTCTGCTCAGCAGGGAGCCTGCTTCCTCCTCTCTCTCTGCCTCACTCTCTGCCTGCTTGTGATCTCTCTCTGTCAAATAAATAAATAAAATCTTTAAAAAAAAAAAAAACAAAACTATTTTCTTAATGGGGTATGGACACCTTTAATTCTTTTAAAAATATTTTCTTAACATTCATAATGGATATGCATCTCTCTAAACTGATCACCTACCTAGGCTGGAATTTTGACCCTGTCCCTTCTTCCAAGATCTTACGTCTCTACCTTCATAACAGAAATTGGGGAATTCATCTTACCATCATACAAGTGAGGTCTTGGGGAAAAAACTATCTGCTGAGTTCTACATGTGCATTCATACGAAATCCACCACCAAGCAGAGTAAGACAATAACCATCATAGTAATGATGTTCATGCAAAAATGGTCTATAATTAATTTGCAATTAATGTTGATTTTTAAACAAATGATAATTGCTGGTTTTTCCTAAAGTACTTTAAAAATAAAATCATTTGTATTCATTTTATATCAAATCCACATCTCTTTTGTAATGAGGAGAGTATATAACTTATTTATAACAGAGGCGTATATAACCTGTTTTCGTAAGATTATTACTTTGCAACCCATTAATCTGAGACAGTCTTGGACTACAGCTGAACATGTAGGGAAGATTTCTGCATTCCTTTGAATATGCAGTTCCACACCAGGAAGAGCAGTACAGAGTATGAGAACTGGATTCACTTTCCATCTCTGCTACTGACTACCCGAAAGAACTTGTCTCCAAACCTCAATTGATTCATCTATACAATGTTGACAATAATATCCGTCTCATTGATTTGTTGTGACAGTTAAATGGGATGATGTGTTTAAAGTATTTAGAGCACAGTGATTAACACACAGTAAATGCTTTGGAAGTGCTGGGCAATCTCTTTTTAAAGTCTATGTTTTGGTTGTTTCATAATACTTTATACAAATAACTTTATATCAGTTAATTGTTATTCATTAACACATACAATTCTCTTTCTTATAAAGAACTATATCCTTATTGTTTTTTCTACTTTGTAATATGTGGTTGCACATGAACACAAAACATTTATGAATTTGTACATTACCACAAAAACAATGAAAAAAAAATACTCACCATATCTGTGTTGATATGCGCAAAAGATGGCACATTAAATATTCCTTGGATCAGTTCTGGTGGGCTACTAACTCCTAACCATAAGAACATGTTGAGACCATTAGCCAATAAGAATATTCCTTCTTCTGAAAGACGGGACTCAGAGCAACGAATAGCGGTGGGTAGGGCTGTACTTTTGACATCTAACGTGTGCTGTGCAGGCAAAGGCAGGAGAGTTGGTAAGTTTGCCATCCTTCCTGTCCCTTCTTCCTCCCTCCTCCCTTCTTTCCTTCTAATGAATATTTAATGAGTGGCCACTATGTGCCAGGCATTCTTTTAGTCATTAGACAGTAACTATTCAAGCACACTAACCATTTTTTGGAAGGAATAAGAGGCAACAAATAAAATAAGTAAAATACATTGAATTTTAAATGGTGTCAGTGCTATGAAGAAAAGCAGCAGGAAAGTGGGATAGGGCATGTCAGTGCTGGTAGTACAACTTCAAATAGCCTAGTCTAAGAAGGCTAGTTGGGAAGGTAATTTTGCCCAAAGAGATGAGAGACAGGGCCATGGGGATATCTGTGGAAGAGCATTCAGGATGGAGGGAATAGTTGGTGCAAAGATCCTAAGGCAAGAGTCTGTCTCAGATGTTTCAGGATCAGCAAGGAGGCCAGGGTGCCTGGGGTAGAGTGAGGAAGTTGACGAGGTCAGACAGAAAAGGAGAGAGGTTAGTATAGATGGCACTGGGCCAAGGCAGTAAAAAATTTGGTGTTTCCTGAAATGGGAAATCCTAGTGTGTTCTGAGTAGTGTAAGGACATGAGCTCATAATTTTAACAGGACTACTCTAACTTTTATGCCGAACACAGACCAGAGAGGCGAATGTACAAGCTTCAAGGGTTGTTAAGAGGGCTCTGCCATAGTCCACGGGAGAGATGATTATGCTCAAATCTGAGCTGTGACAGATGAGGAGAGAAAGTGGTCAGAACCCAGATATTCTTGGAAAGGAGAGCTGGGATGTTTACTGGTGGATGAGATGTGATGGTTAAGAGAGCAAGCTTTGGCCTAAAGAACTGGCAAGGGAGAGCAGAGGTAAATGGGGACAGAGAAGACTGTAGGAGAGCAGGTGTGGAGACGAGCTCAGGGCTTGGTTTAAGGTGCCCAGTACACATCCACAGAGAGATGCTCAGGAGGCTACAGGATAGACACATCTAGAGCTCTGCACAGTGGTCCGGCTGGAGATACAAACATGGTAATCAGTACATAAATGGATCTGAAAAGAGAGATAAGCCCTCAGCAGGGTTGAGCACAGATAGACAAGAGAAGCTTCCCAAGGACTGAGCCCCAGGGGTACTCTGACAGGAAGAAGAGGATAAGCTAGCAAAGGCAGTAGGAGAAGTGGCTAGGGAAGCAGAGAAACTAGAAGTCAAGTGAAGAAGGTGCTCCAGAGGGAGAAATAAACTGTGTCAGATGCTGGTGATGGTAAGAGGAGGACCAAGAACTGCCCTTTGGATTCAGCAGCATGCTGGCCACTGGTGACCTTGGCAAGAGGATTTTAGTGGAGTGGTGATGCTCTTATCCGTTAGAGTTCTAGTTTGTCTGGCATATAGATTCTTGCTAATTCATTTTTATCTGAAAATCAATCATTTCATAAGAATTCTAGTGTTCATAGTGATTGAAAGAATTGATAGCTTTTAATTTCCAACCTAATTTAACTCTAATACTGACTGAACTGTTCCTGAGAGCCGGAGTATGACTTTCAATATAGGGACTAGAAATAAGTCACCAGCCTTCCCCTCTTTTATCCCTCAATTGTAACTTGAACTTGTTAGGTCTCAGGGGAAAAGAGCTTAGTTGCAGAGCACAGGGGCATACAAGACATTAAGGACTGACTTCAAATAAATGAAATACATGCAAAGTAAATTCTCCAAGGCAAGGGCAAGTGAAGTTGGCCTCTTGTACAGTGTAGACGGCCTCAAATATATCTGATTTGTAAATCCTTGATTGTATTTAGTCAAGGGAATCATAGTTAAATGCGGTGACTTTTAGACATTCATACATTGTACAGAAACAAATACATGTGTGCACATAAGATCCCATACACATATATATCAGTTGCCTTTGATGCTATAAGGTAGATTTCTTGAGCAACTGAAGGTTGGCTGGCTCCAACTTGATTACTAACTCTTCAATCTGCCAATTTGGGCATGAGGAAAGAAACGCAATTATCTGAGCAATTCCCTGGAATAGGAACATCCCAAACTCCCACCATCAACATCACCACACTGAACACTTGTTGATGCAAAATACTTGCTTAAAGAGCCTCTGCTGTTGGTCCCACATGACACATTCAAAAGTCATTGGTGCCTTTAAATTTCTTAAGAACAAAATGTTCCAGATAGAACATATGGAAAAGGACAAAATAGATTCCCTTCCAGACTCGTCTAGAAAATGCACCACTGCCTTGTACTCACTATTGGCAGAAGCTGTGGGTAGAAGAAAAGCTGAGAGTCGGCCACACCCATGGTCATGACCAGCTGTCTCTGGTACGCCCGCTCATCTGTTGAGATCTCTGGTCTGCTAAGCAGCACACAGTTTTTTAACAAACAATTCATGTACACTGGTAATACTTTCATGGAATCTGGTAAAATAAGCTGAAAGGAGAAAGACATTTGTTTCATATGCTTGACCTTTATGAGAAAGAACCCCTGAGCTTTACCTCTAAGACAAAAACATCATTTGTTTTTGAGGTAATTGTGAAGATTAAATGATAACACACACAAGCACACAGAGTACAGAAATTGACACCCATGAGGTATTCAAACAACGACAGTTGGGTTTCTCTAGGTGCTTCGGCAGAACCCGATTCCGTCTGCCTCTTAACAGATGTGTGGCCCTGGGCAAACCATTCTCTCTTGTCCTACATTTTCTCATTTAAAACTGGAACAGCCCATCTCCTGCATGATCATGAAATTGTTAGGAGGATTAAATGATTATTAATCTGTGAAGCACTTACAAGGGTACCTAGCACACAGTATTACAAAAGTTTATTAATAAATGATTTCCTGGGGCACCTGGGATGCTCAGTTGTTAAGCATCTGCCTTTGGTTCGGGTCATGATCCCAGGGTCCTGGGATCAAGCCCCACATCAGCCTCCCTGCTCAGCGGGAGGCTGGCTTCTCTCTCTCGCACTCCCCCTGTTTGTGTTCCCTCTCTCACTAACTTGTCAAATAAATAAAATCTTTCACAAGATTTTTAATCTTTAAAGAGATCCTAATCTGTGTCACCAATCTCTACCTCTTGAGTTCAAGAAGAGTGTCTTTTTCAACTATCCATGAGGTATCTCTTCCTTTACGTGCTTCATGTACCTCAAACTCACACAGTTAGCCAAAAACTCATCAAACATGTATTAAATGCCACCGTGTCATGGGTTCTGTGCAAACTGTCAATGATAGGTCAGGGGAATAAGGGACAGTCGATGTCCCAAGATGCCAAAGTCCATCAGAGATGGCAGACACATCACTCAATAAAACATAATAAGGAGGTTGTGACACTATAAACTAAAAAAGGAAATACTTCCTGGATTTAGGTGTGTCACTACCTAATGGTAGTCACTACCAAAGGGTAACAGGCAAAATCAAACTCCTACAGTTCCAAAAACATATTGTATTATCATGCTGCAAATAACAACAGAATGCAGCACTTCTGGATATCTGGTCTACAAATTCACGATTGCTTTCTTAGTGTTCCCACTTAATGAGGAAAAAGAATATATGCTTATTAGAATCCACACTGAAAAGAAACTTTCCCTCAAGGATCTTTAGGATTTATTCCTCCATTTAAATCCTTACATATTGCAAGTTTCTTCTCATGGTCTACTAAGTAAAGAATGTGTAAGACAGTTTTCTAACTGGTTCAGGCAAACATATTTCAGGACAATTCTATTTTGTGGTTTATTTCCTCTCTCCTTCTATAATCCCCTTTCAGAGAATCAAAGACCATCAAATGCATGTATCCTCATCAGAGTAGAATACTCTTCTTTTTTTCCTCTAGCATAAAACCTTTTTATTTGACAACATATGCTACTGCATTACTTTTTCAACCAAGGAAAAATATGATCAAAAGATGTAAGAACCATATCATAATCCGATTCCAGAGCCATGTGGTCTTAATGCTGTTTCTGGACCAGTTACCAGTTAGGAGTCTTACAAATTATGAATGAAGAATATTCTTAGATTCTCATACTGAAGCATGTACACACACTTTTTCAAATATTATCTTGTAATTTCACTGGTTGCTTCTCATTAATCAGGTTACATTAAGACAGTTTAGAAATATGTTGTCCTAAAAGCCACCAAGGGGTGAGCCTCCTGACCTACAATGACCCTACAAGACTAAAAGCCCAATCAGAGGAGACTGGATGAGCGGCGGCAGATAGAAGAAAACAGAGGAGGTAAATAAATAAATAAGGAGGAACACTGACGACGAAGAAGAAAAATGGAGTTAGGGTGAAAAGAACCAAGGAGACATTCTTTGCCCATGTTTTTGTGGTGGGGAAGAAAATGTGGCAACAGATGGACCCTATAAACCTTTCCCCACATCCTTGGATCTCCTCCATGAGTAACAGTCATTCTTGGGGATAAAAGGTACAGGTGAGGAAGGTGTATAAATTCACATGAGTCCAGTTTGATTGAATTTAGAGAATTTTTCTCTGAGTTTTGAAATGACAGATTGACAATGACTTAAAAAAACAATTACTTTGCAGTTAAGGGCATTTGACTTGCCTTTTGAAGTCATTGTACTCCCATACGATGTAATGCATTTAAGTTCGGAAGAGTGAGTTATTAGATTCAATAAAAAAAAAATCTACCTTGCTCATGTAAGCTTAACAAATTGATTTCATGTTGTTTGCAGTTTTAGGTCTTAACCCGGCATTAAAATATGACCTCCACAATAGATGCCTCCTTAAATTTTGCATCCTAAATGCCTCGCTTGCTTCAAGCTAGTCCTGGCCCTGGGAGTCAGTAAAAGTAGATCTTCTGAGGTCCAGTGTCATATAATCCAAGTATACAGCAACTTAAGTCCTACTTAGATCAAGGAAACTTTGGGCTCTACAGTAAAAGAGGGAATTCCGTTAGGAATCATGGTATTATTTCTTAAAAGTGAACGATGAGGGGCGCCTGGGTTGCTTAGTAGGTTAAAGCCTCTGCCTTCAGCTCAGGTCATGATCTCAGGGTCCTGGCATCAAGCCCTGCATCAGGGTCTCTGCTTGGTGGGGAGCCTGCTTCCCCCTGTCTCTGTCTGCCTCTCTGCCTACTTGTGATCTCTGTCAAATAAATAAATAAAATCTTTAAAAAAAAAGTGAACGATGAGAGGGCAGCAAATCTGAAGTTATATTCTCTGAAGACAACCCCAGGTTCAGCCATTTCACATGTCTAAGTAATGGTGTATTTTAATATACTACTGTCACTAAGTCTTTTTTTTTTTTTTTAAAGATTTTATTTATGTATTTGACAGAGAGAGATCACAAGTAGGCAGAGAGGCAGGCAGAGAGAGAGAGAGGAGGAAGCAGGCTCCACACTAAGCAGAGAGCCCGATGTGGGACTCGATCCCAGGACCCTGAGATCATGACCCGAGCCGAAGGCAGTGGCTTAACCCACTGAGCCACCCAGGTGCCCCTACTGTCACTAAGTCTTATGAGCCCTACATTTTCCCCACTCCAGGCTGGATAATCACAAGGTATCTAAATTATGTCATTTCTTAAAGCGCATCAATAGTTGAAATGCACACTTGAAATGTGTTCATGAAGAAAGTAAAATCTCATCATAAGAACAGGAATAATCTCTATCAACTTTTTCAGAGAAAATGTGGATCATCATGTTTTTCCTCCAGAAATAATTAAACTGCATAACCAGATGATCTAGTAGTAGAGACAAAGCTTTTAACTTTTAAACCAGAAGGAACGAACAGATTTGATTTCTTTCCTTAAATAGGCAACAGATTTGTTTTTAACTTAAGGTCTTTGAATCCAATTGCTTTAACATTAGCAAATAAACTTTCTGAGAGGACACTAACCGTACCTGCTCTCCTTCAACCTCCTTCTGAAATATGAGATACTCCAGAGACAGAATAATGTTTCCAGAGCTTTAAAACAAACAGTAAAACTGGGGTATAAAATTCTCATGGTTGGACTTGATCCAGGTGCACCTGATAGGCTTTGTAGAAATTAAAGAAATACACTGTGAAATCATACTTATATTGGAATTCAGTTACTGAAGTGTCACATCTTCTGGCTAATAAAGAGGACAGACACTTACACAGAGATTCAAGAGCTGCTTATGTGATTGTCAACACAGGAGACAGAAGAATTGGTGGCTAATTTAATCAGAACAGCAGAGAAAGGAATTTTTGTGAAAAGTCCAAGCTAATAACTATATTTCATTTTCCTTTACCCAGATTATGAAATTTGGTCCCCTGATTTTATCTGCATTATCTCTGCTGCTAAAGGCTTTTTAAAAAAAGATTTTATTTATTTGAGAGACAGAAAGCTCAAGCAATTGTATGTGCAGGGTGGGGAGGCAGAGGGAGAGGGAGAAGCCACCTCCCTGCTGAGCAGGGAGTCCAATGCAGGGCTTGATCCTAGGACCCTGAAGTCATGACTTGAACCAAAGGTAGGCGCAAAGGTTCAATCAAGTGAACCACCCAGGTACCCAAGGCTTATTTCTGAGTGAGGTTTCAGACATCCTCACAGCACCCACTAACTTTTGACAATGAATTAACTAGAAAAATTTCCCATCTGTTGCTGTTTTCTCTTTCAATCCAAATTCTATATTCAGATATTCAACACAAAACTACAAAAAGTTGCATCTAGCTTTGACTGACATAGGGAAAAATGTGAATAAGAGAACAGATATAAAAATAAATGTGAACATGAGGTTCTACTTTTTCTTTTACCCGAGAGAGTCTAAATGAGATTTATTTAAAGGATCTAAAATTTTCATCTTAGTAGATGATACACAGAAACATTTCCTTCAAAATCCCTTATACCTATTAACTTCTAAATATAAAGAATTCCAATATTTAGAAATTATATTTATGTTTATAAAATATAAAGAAATCATTCTTGCCATTGGTGCTTTTATCAACTGTGATTATTGATGTGCCTGAAAAGATATTTAAGCACACACAATTTTCAACCACATACTCATCTTTATAAGCAAAAGAGAATCCCATTTATATTATGACATTTCTTACATATAACATTCTGTTATTTATACATAATGTAGTGACTGCCAACCCAATGTGCACACACATTTTTTTGGTTCAAGCATCTTGTAACGCCACTAAGTTTTTTAATGTCGGCTGTAAAAAGACCATAGCCTCCCCAAATGGCATTCTCAGTCTTGGTTGTATAGCTTATTATGCACAGCATCTAAGTGATTGGAACATCATGAGCCTTCCATAGCCAAATGCTGAAAGAATGCACATTTAGTATCACTTGTAACGCTTTAGGATCTAACTAGAGTAGTTGGCTCACCTGGCTTGCTGCAGATGGACTTGCGCAATTCTTTCGGTAACATGCCAACATATGGGCAGTCTGATTAACCAGGATTTCCCGGATGACCTTCAAGGGCTGGTGAAGAACTGCTTTAAATGCTAGTTGCACAAAACAGTGAAAATTGCATCAAAGCCTTAGCTCAGGAATCAATCCCTTCAAATGATAATAGTAATAAACAACAAACTGCTATTATCTTCAGACCACCCAGCAAGGAGTAACAGTGTTAAAATGTTACAGTCATTTTTTAATGTTCTCCATTTTACTAAGTATGCCAACATACCCAATGGAAACAATGGCCTACTCTGACAGGTAATTGGTCCAGATTTTTCCACAGAATATTATAAACAGACTCTACACACAGAGAAAGGAAAGACCAATTTGCCATCTTCTGGTGTTCTGAATTCCTTTGGGCTGGATTACTCTTTCCTCTAAACCTCCGTATAGAATCTCAAATGGAGGTTGTGGAGGGGAGAAGGAACCAAAGAAAATTCCAACTCTGGCCCCTCCCATTTCATAATTATCATGGTATGGATAGGCAAGTTCAGCCCAACATTAGGGAGAGTCCCTTTCCATTATCCCCAGGTGCTAGAGGACATCCTCGCATACCATAATGACAATCTAAGTATTACCTTCCTAAATTTCAACTCAGAGCCCACCTCCACCCCACGAAAGAAACTTTGAATAAAACTGTATAGAGTGGGCCTGAATTGTTATTTCATTCTTAATCTGGAATTAGAGATGCTGACTATTGTCCCTGGCACTCTGCTTTTATAAATTCTGAATCTGCCCACCAAAAGGCTGTGCTACCACAGTAGTTGTCAGTTACTAATTCAATTAACCAACAAGTCTTGACTGACTTACTAGGCAAGACACACAGCACTACAGGATTAGCAGAGTGTTACCTGACTTGGCGAAGAAGTTGATAAGAGCATCTGTCTCACAGCTCTTATAGAGATCAGCCAACTGGGAGCTGCAGTTCAAGCTCAGATTATGAATCCGAAGTCTTCTCTGACCTCCAATGGTCGTGTAAAGCACAGCACACTGCAGAGGCAATACCAAGGACACATGTTTTCCTGATCAACATGTCCACCCAATCTAGCCTAATCTTATTTACACTTAGAGAACAGTGTGTACAGCTCAGGGACCTCTAAATTCTTCCACGGATCTTTTTTTATTATTGTTAATGGCTGAACAGTAACAAATAAGGGAGGTATAATAACAATTCATACATTGGGTTTCTATGTAACTCTCCACTGGGTTAAATTTAAATTTTATCCGGGCTTTCACACATAAGTACCTATTTGCATCTACTGCTATTCTACTTTCACATATCTCAGATTTCAGTACCAGGGATTCAGGTCCAGAAACAAGACTTTCATGTTGATGATTATAGTCCGATTCAAGCTTCACTGCCCTTAAAAACATGCGGCTAACTTTGATGATATACTTAAGTTTCACACTAATGATATATGCATTTCAAGAATGAAAATAAGTATACACTTTTTCAAATATCTGTGATCAAAAAATAAACATTAGAGTTCTTCCTCAACTTAACTGTCAACACCCCTCTCCATTTTTTTTTTTTTTAAGATTTTATTTATTTATTTATTTATTTGTCAGAGAGATAGAGTACAGGCAGGCAGAGTGGCAGGTAGAGGCAGAGGGAGAAGCAGATTCCCTGCAGAGCAAGGAGCCCGATGTGGGACTCGATCCCAGGACCCTGATATCAAGACCTGAATGGAAGGCAGCCGCTTAACGGACTGAGCCACCCAGGCATCCCCACCCCTCTCCATTCTTTAAGGATGATACTAGTATCTGAAAACTATGCCCATTAGATATAATTGTTCTTATTTTAATTCAAGACCTCCATGGTGTCTATGTAAATTTATTTACTACAAAACCAAATTCTATTTATATTTGCATGTAACATAATAATGCACTTAACATGGTATCTACCATATTGTAGAAATGCAACAAATGAATGAATGGGTGCTAAAGCCTAAAAGAATTGAATATGGCTGGCAGCCAGGTTGCTAATGCCTACCACACTGGTCACAGTTTGCTGGGTTCTCACGTCATGACATATGATTGTGACTTCATACAAATAGCATGCGTAAATGAGGGTGTAGAGACTACACAACTGAGTGCTGTAATCTAATTATTTTTGCTTTCGGAAAAACAGAGCTGAAATTCTTTACAGAGAGATGACTCAGTTGATGGTATTTTAGTCTCCCCACTGACTGTTGTCAGTAACAAACTAAAACACTGAAAAGGGAATATGTTTTGAATCACCTGGATTAAGGCTCCACTGTCTTCAGCAAGTTTGTCATCATGCTTGAACTCCACAGTCACTGCCTTGTCACAATCAATGGCCGCCATTTCTACATCAGTGGTGTTGTTCATAAAAATTCCACCAAAGAAATCAGTGGCTCTGAAACCTAATGATGAGGAAAAAGGGAAATTTTGTTCCTGGTCCGTTATTACTTTGAAAAGAAAACAATCACACAGCAGAGACCTGAAAAACAGTATAACTGAAAATTACCTGTGCTGGTACGAATCCTCATAATAGCATCGAATCCTATTTTCTTTTCAATATCATTTCTGAGATCATTCAAAAATTGTTGGCTATCCATGTGCATCTAAAAAATAAAGTAGGATCAGTGTCCACCAGATGGCAGTAAAATACTTAAAATAATAATTCTTATTTTTTTAAATCTTGATTAAAAACCACTTTATCCAGACATCTTAGAAAGGATTCTTTTTTTTTTTTTTTTTTTTTTTTTTTTTTTTTTTTAAAGATTTTTTTATTTATTTTATTTGACAGACAGAGATCACAAATAGGCAGAGAGGCAGGCAGAGAGAGAGAGGAGGAAGCAGGCTCCCCGCTGAGCAGAGAGCCCGATGCGGGACTCGATCCCAGGACCCTGAGATCATGACCTGAGCCGAAGGCAGCGGCTTAACCCACTGAGCCACCCAGGCGCCCCTTAGAAAGGATTCTTAAAGCTTTTTCAATTTTACTTCATTTGCTATCTTTGGTTTTACCAAATCCCTTAAGTAGTTTGCAATATAAATATGTAGCTAGGTGATTAAAAATAATTTTACTGATACTAAATAAAAATAGATGATTAACATTTGTCATTTATGTGGGGAAACACTCATTCGCACTCCATGTTGCCATGTATAGATATGTAAGTCAGAGGCACTCCCCTAATGCCTTCCTCTCAGGTGAGAGCAGGTGACGTATCTGGTTAGTAAGTCTGAGTAAAGGAATTGTGCAGGCCTAGCTTACTCTATTTTGGACCTTCTTTCTGGGGAGGCAGCCTGCCTGTAGGAGGCACATATTTCTTGCCCCTCAATATGTTAAGTTTTAAAGGTATAGTTGTCCACAAGGAAGCTTGTAACTGTGCCTACCCTGGGCCTTGCTTTAATTAAGTTACACCGAAAGGTAAAGCATTAGCAAGCCCACTTGCCCACAGACCTGAGTCTGTGTGCTCCTCACATTTTTACTATCTCGTGACTCTGTCTCTTAATTGAGGCTTGGAAGAGAGGGGTATCATGAATTGATCCCCCAAATCCCAACAATTTAAAACAAATACATAGTCACTTTTAAAAACAGTATCTTAAATATATTTAAAATACTAAAGTTTTATAAAGAATATACTTTTCCCCATCAAGCAAGGTTACTTTGAAACTCACCTCTGAGGATAAATGAGCTCAATCTATTGTCAAACACTAAGGGAGTGGAAAAGCAATTGCTTTATCACATATACACCATAGAAAGTACAAAATACTTTCTTGTTTAGCCTACAGAACACTCTTTCAGGACCAAGTGAATCCCATGATGCAGAAGTAAATAGAAGTCTGAGAATCGTGGTGCAACAGAAGCTCCTCTTTGAAAACTTTAGTAAACATAGATTATACCAAACATGGTATTTCAAGGAAGAATGCACAAGAATGTAGCAGTGCTAGGGCGCCTGGGTGGCTCAGTGGGTTACATTTGTCAGTTGCCCACAAGGGGGCATAGGTTTCTTAACCAATGATTGAAGCACCTAAAGTCAAACAGCAGTAGAAAACCTGAGGTGAACAAGTTGCTGGTTTTTACCTGGAAATTGTTGTATTTGTAAAGGGTTCCTCCGGTGAGCTGAGGCACGAGACCCAAAGAGGCCACATCCACATACTGGCTGGGAAAGAGGAAGAGGGTCACACAGCACCCGTGAGCCACACAGTCTTTGGCTAGAGAGTCGTAGACATTGGTTTGGGGCTGGAAAAGTATCTGAAGGAAAAGATGCACAAAGGGAAAAAGAAAACCACAAAATGTTTTTGGTTTCAATTTTTAATTTCTGTTGAATTCTTTTAAAATGAAAGAGAAATTGTTTCCAGTTAAGTGAACTGGCCTGAAGGAATGAATTCTGGTCATCATTAGAGCAGCAGCCGTTCACTGAGCACTCACAGTGTGCTGGGCTCCTGCTGTATGAAACGTGTGTGCAGGCAATGTTATCTGATCCTCCAACAATGCTAATGAGACGGACACTCCTGTCTTACCTTTAGAGACCTACATGGGGCAACTTGTCTGGTGTCATGTGGTTAGTATGCCTACATCATGGTCTTAACCTTCCCACTGACCTAAACCCCCCAGCAATGGCTATACTTCAGAGGATTTGAGCAAAGCACACTCTGAGCACTGGGTACCTCTACTTCCTATCTCAGCGATGTTGTTATATGGTGCAGTCTACATTTTCCTTCTACCTTTATCATCTTCCTGCATCTCCTCCCATTTCTCCCATTTCTACAATGGTCTTATCAACTAGTCTCTTACACAGATTACACATGAAAAAAGTTTGAGGCCTTATTTTATTTTAGGAATATTTCAGAAATCAGCCTTTCTAAGAATATAAATTTTCTTTAATTATGTGCAATTCAAAATATTCCTATAATATACAATGTCCTGGATTTATGCATTACATTTAGCTACTCTCCCTTTCTTACACAAAGGAAACCTTCACTCTTTCTTTACTCCCCTTTAAAAACTGACACAGAGATACTTCAAAGGGCCATTGTTTACAAATACCTTCTCTTTGTCTGTATTAATCAGCTTTTTGTCATCTCTGTTTTTGAGCTTCCCTGGTGCTTCTGCAGTCGGCAAGGAGGAATGGAAGATGAACAGCTTCCCCGGACAGTCTGCTGCCTGAAAGAAAAAAAAAAGTGATAGAAAATATCTTGGGTGGGGAAGTTTTATTTTAAGGGAATCAGAAAAGAAATCAAATTAATTTTATTAATATTAATATTTAATAAATATTAATATTTAATAAATTAAAATATAGGTATTTTCTATGAGCCAAGCAGTATAATTTAATCCTCTTAATAACTTTTGTGTCCTTGGGCAAGTACTATTCTCTCCATTTTATAGACTGGGAAACTGAGGCTTAGATTTGTCCAAAGTCATACAAGTTGTAAATGAAATAGTCAATATTTGAACGTAGGTCCCTATACCACGATGCTTTGAAAAACTAGTAAGAGGATGTATTACAGGGAAAATACTTTCTTGTTTAGCCTACAGAAAGAACACTCTTTCAGGACCAAGTGAATCCCATGATGCAGAAGTAAATAGAAGTCTGAGAATTGTGGTGCAACAGAAGCTCCTCTTTGAAAACTTTAGTAAACATAGATTATACCAAACATGGTATTTCAAGGAAGAATGCACAAGAATGTAGCAGTGCTAGGGCGCCTGGGTGGCTCAGTGGGTTAAGCCTCTGCCTTCAGCTCGGGTCATGATCTCAGGTCCTGGGATCAAGCCCTGCATTGGGCTCCTTGCTCAGCGGGAAGCCTGCTTCCCCCTTCTCTGCCCATCTCTTTGCCTACTTGTGATCTCTGTCTGTCAAATAAATAAACAGAATCTTAAAAAAAAAATAAAAGAAAAGAATGTAGCAGTGTTGTGGAGACAATAAACACACGACGCCAGTTATCAGGCAAGATGACAAAAGGAAAAATACATGATCGAGATTATATATCTGTAGACCCTGGGAAGCAATAAAAAGATGACTTAGGCTCCACAAAAGTCTATTCAGCATTAAAAATATTTAAAATTGTATTTAAGGACCTAAGAAGTAATCTACTAAGCAACATTTACTGAAATTAAATGATTCAGTATATTGAGCCCCGCAATCCCGTCTTTCTCCAAACGATCCCGGCTACTGCTGCCAGAGCACTCCCTTCACTAAAGGTAACTGCTTGGATCCTGCATGGGGCATTTCTCCTGAAGGATCCTGGAGACTTTCTACTACACGATAAAGTCCGTATTCCTTTACCTTGTGGGAGCAGTGAGGGTAACAATGCAATGAGTTGCTGCCAACAGTCGCTGTGTGCAGCTCCCTGCCGGGTCCTTCACACACATGACTTATTTATAACAACCTCATGGAGAAGATAATGTTGTCTGCATTTTAAGGTTCGGAAAACTGAGGCTCATCCAGTTTGCCTCAAGTCATAGAGTCAGTGACCCTCTGGTCCTTCAAGGCCCTCTGGAGTTCAAAGACTATCTTTCCAGTCGAATCTCCACCATTTCCTAACCCCTGCCATCCTTTGCATTGGAAGTTTCCACCCTACAAGCTTTGCTTTCCTAGAATACATCACGTATTTCACACACCTATATCTTTATACATTTTGTTCCTTTACCCTGGAATCCGTTTCTCCCTCTTCTTGGTCTGGAGCTGTCGTTTGCGAAGACTGGGTTAGTGGCACACTTTGGTATGCCCAGGTCAGCTGGTAAGAGGCGTTTAAAATTATCTGCTACGAATATTAAGGTACGTGGGTTTGTGAATTACACTAAAGAGCAAATGGAGAGGCGTGCCTGGGTGGCTCAGATCTTAAGCGTCTCCCTTTGGCTCAGGTCATGATCCTAGGGTCCTGGGATTGAGCCCTGTGTCAGGCTCCCTGCTCAGCGGAAACCCTGCTTCTACCTCTCCCACTCCCCCTGCTTGTGTTCCCTCTCTCATTATCTCTCTGTCAAATAGATAAATAAATAAAATCTAAAAAAGAAAAAACCAAACACAAATGGAGAGAATTCCGGTTAGCCTTGTCCTAATGTGTCTCCCTAAGTGACACTGGGGAGGGGCGTATAACCTGTGTCCTGTCTCATCTTTGTTGTGGTCAGCAGTGAGCAGTGATCTTACTGCTGCACTAGCCTCCCACCCAAAATTATTGATATAGCCTAAGTAAGAAAGAAGGCAAGGATGAGTGAAGAAGCACAGGTACACAAACACTGCACAGGAAAAAGACACTGTCAACACTTGGGCCAATTAAGACACACGAGTTCCTATGATTAAATCTGAATAAAATTTATAGTAATACTGATAATGACATGTTAATAATTTTGAAATTCTATGACTGACTTTTTATTTCTATCACTTTCATCGTTATAAAAGTACTTTTTGTTTATTTTAATTCGAGTAGCAGAAAAGGTATGAAACCTTTTTTAGAGGTCCATCTTCTCCCCAGCTTTTCTTGCCTGGCCTACCCAGTTCCCCTAAATAATTCACTGTCAATATTCATTCACCTCCATCCACCTAGATTCTCTGCTCATTCAAGTACACTTATTGTATACCACAGTACCTAAGAGCATGGGTCCTAATTCCTATCTGCATGGATAAGAGTCTATTAGTTACCTAATACGTGACACAGGAAAAACAGCAGCTACATGAAAATATTGTTGAGAGAATTCAATGAACCAGTATATGGTGTTAATCATAAACAAACATACACGATTGCCTTGTTGCTATTACCCATAGAGCAAAGCTCTAAAGGAAAAAATCAGGACCTATTGGAAAAATAAAGTTCACTATTGAGAAAAACAAAATAGTCATATTTCTTTCTAATTCATTAGCAATTAAAATGGCACAATTTTAGATTTATAATTTCATTAGGCATATACTTATAAAATCTTTTGTAAGAAGCAATAAAAGAAAAAGCTCCTAGGGCATTCTATGCTCTAAATCCTGATAAATCTCTGATGTTTTTACCAAAACCTGACTGTGTCCACATTAATGTACCATATAGAATTGATAAATGACAATGACATATGTCATTTTTATTATGATGGAAAACAGGTTGAGAAAGGCTGGCCTAGAGAACCCATTACCCAAAATTTAATTCCAATGTCTATTCCTCTGAGATACATGTTAATTTCACCCTTGACAGCACTGGTTGCCTTCCACCTCCCTCTATCTCCATTCTACTTTGCAGATCAAATTTAATGATAATGAATCACAACTTTATATATCCTATGGTCTTCTACAGGTTGCAGGCTTATGAAGAAAGAAGGTCCCTGATTTCTCTACAGTGTGTTTCTCTAAGCCCTACTGGGTCTAGATAGTGCTTTCACTCTATAGGTGCTCCATAAATTTTAGAAGGAATGTTGTGATGTATCACACCTTGAAATCAAATGTAGAAATACATTAAGATAACTTAAAGATAAATTTCCCCAACTTGTGATATGTTTGAAGCATAACCATTAAAGACCACTTCTTTCTAATTTGTTGCCTAATTCTACTTATCTAGTTTTCTGGTGGAAGTTAATAGCTAACTCAGAAAACTATTGTTCAGCCAAGTTAATACAACACCAGAAATTCACATGCAGTTGAGTTATGAGTGTCAGATTTTGAGAAGAGATGCAGACTTTGAAGGACTACATGGAAAAAAAGGCACTAAGAGAACAAGAAAAGTGTACTGAAGCCTGCAGTTGAATAGTTCAGAGACTTTTAAGAAAATATGTATAAGAACTTTCCAAACTTTCCCTTCTTTATCTTTGTGACAAATTAGCACGTGTTGTTAGTTTTTGTTGTCTCTCTGTGCTTCAAGAGGTTTATTACAACTAATTATACACAGATTTTCCTTGACGTCTAGCTATAAAGCTATAATTCAAATGGAGGGGTCCAGTTTTCAAATGTCTTCACGTGGATACACAAAAAACACTGCACTTCGATGTTCTTTCAGTTTTTATGCCCTGTCCACAGAAGATGAGACTCTCATCTCTGGCCTCTTGTCATAATCCCCTGAGCACTCCAGCTGGCCAGCCACAGTCCTGGTCTTTCCAAAGTTACTCTTTGCTCTCCCCCACTCCTCCTCTTTTGGGCAATACAAGCAATAAATATGCCTTGTATTACAGAGTTAATGTTTTTTCTACCACATTGTAAGCAACTTAGAACTAGAAACAGTAGTCTTCACATTGCCTAACAAAACATTGAATAGATCTTTCTTGATTGAAAGAACAAGAGAATGAATGATGTGGTCTCGGTATTTAGATACTATCCTGCAAATTCTCAAAAATGTTAGCTCTTTGCCTAATAATGACTTCAGGCAAGCAGCGTAGGGCCCGTGTATGCAAGTTACCCACACGTAAGCCTGACTGCTTTTTAGCCACAGGAGGCCTGAAGAGATGATGAGATACTCTCAGTGTGAGAGGCAGAGAACACACACACACACACACACACACACACACACATTTTTATCCTATTTGGAAAAATTGTTTTCTTCATTGAAACCTAATCAGGTTTCTCTAAGGCAGAAAGCATAAACTGCACATGAGTTCCAACTGTACTACAGTGGTCTCTGCTCTCATACAGTGAATTATAACCACCCAGAATCTTTCTGGCAAATGAAGGAGAAGCTTCTCATTAAGTTGGGTTTTTTTTTTGGTATCAACTACCTACTTATAAATACGTTTGGAAGAAATTGACAGCTAAAGATATACATACAAAAGAATCACCAAGGTAAATGTAAAGAACTAGAAAATAGCAAGAAGGTCATGGAAAGGAAGTAATTAAAATGGAAAATCTACCCCAAGTATTATTGGTATCTTTCTTGGTAGTTAAGGCTAGAAGGAATATTAGGAGTTATAATGCTTGTAAAAACTGACTCTAGGGAACTAGCTAGTAAATCTTTCTACACGTAAGAAATTGATTAATATGCAATAAAATCTTCATTTAATGTTGCACACAAGAAAGAAACTTTCCTCACAGTGTTTTCTCTTAATCTAATCGCTAATGAAAAGCTTAGGGCAAGATTTTAATCATGGTTAAGTGAAAGCATTCCTAGTGCAAAAGTAACATGCGAAGTCGTACAGGTCAGGTACTGAATTTCCTGGTGAGATACCATAATGTAAGGCTGTTCTCAGGGATTGCACAATGAATAATAATTGCTTTTGCTGGTGGTTCCCAAATATGGGTGATCAAATGGGGAGCTGATGAGTCAGCATCTCTGGGAGAGGAGCCAGAAATCTGCATTTTTAAAAAGTAGGCACCTTTTCACACGTGACCCCATGACTCCTTAATCAAGGAGTGACTGTCTGGCTTCTTCTTCCACAGCGTGGTGGAGCACCATTCCACCTCTGCACGAAGACAGGGGCCAGCAGGCACAGGACAGTAACTGCCACCAACTTATGTCCAGCAGTGTCACTTGATAAAAGGCAGTTCCCTATCTTTGTTAAAAGACAATTCTTCCCCTTCTATAAAGGTAGTTCTTTTACTTTTAAAATATTTTATTTTTGGGGCACCTGGGTGGCTCAGTGGGTTGAGCCTCTGCCTTCGGCTCGGGTCATGGTCCCAGGGTCCTGGGATCGAGCCCCGCATCGGGCTCTCTGCGCTGCAGGGAGCCTGCTTCCTCCTCTCTCTCTGCCTGCCTCTCTGCCTACTTGTGATCTCTGTCAGATAAATAAAGAAAAAAATCTTAAAAAAAAAATTTTTATTTTTAAGGAATCTCCACACTCAACTTGGTGCTCAAACTCAAAATCCTGAGATCAAGGGTCACATGTTCCACCAACCAAGCCAGCCAGGCAACCTGACAGTTCTTAACATTTTGTAAGAATTCCACAATTTACTAACTTTGATATTTGTGAAGTTATTCTGAGTTGTTATATTTAGATATTGGTTCTCATTTTTAAACTTCAGTATGAAAGAGTACATGAATTACTCTAAAAATAAAATTGCAAATATAACAAAAAATAATATGCAAAAGATACAAAAATACACTGGATGAAATGAACTGGCCTCTGGTAAATGAGCACAGAGGATGCTGACTGCTCTAGCTATTAGTGCATGAGTAACTATGAAGAGCATTACAGTTATTACCAAACACAGTGGTTTCCCAGTAATGTATCCTAGGTAACACCACATTTCAGACACATGGAATGCATGTGGACAAATCTCATTTATCGATTTTGTCTTTCAAAGCTGCTAAAAAGCCTCTAGATCTCTCGTGGACTGGCAGTAGGAACCCATCATTGCTCCCTTTCAGAAATGAAATTAGGGCTGGGCTGAGATGCTGTAGAAACCATGCCCGCGCTCCTCTTACCACTCTACTGTCTTAACTGATGATGTGCTGGCTTACGAATATCCACTCATCTTTCTTCTCAGGCAAGAGCACATGAATACAGTCCTATACCCAATACTAATTTCTTAGAGTAGAAAGACTCATAGATTCATATATTGATGGCCATATATCAGGAAATTTACCTAGCATTTCTAGACACCTTACTGGAAGAGAAAACAATAATATAACTCTTCCAAATAGAAATGGAAAATATTTTTTTCTTCAATGTGGAATAAAATAGGAATTTCCATGTCGTTCTGTAGCCCAACCAATGATTAGTATTGGTTTCCACTAGATGGACCCTAACTTGTCCATATCACTTTATGATGTAAAATTTATTTTTAATTTTATGTTAAATTGACAGTATTCTGAAGAATTTTAAGGGACATCTGTAATTTTTTATTCAGTGAAGATCAGAAAACCCAAGCAAGACTCACTGTACTAAAACCAAACTACAGGGGCACCTGGGTGGCTCAGTCGGTTAAGCATCTGCCTTTGGCTTAGGTCATGATCCCAGGTTCTGGGATCAGGCCCCACATTGGGCTCCCTCCTCAGCAGGGGAGTCTGATTCTCCCTCTGCCCCTCCCTCTGTCAAATAAATAAATGAAATCCTGAAACAAAACAAAATTACAATGTTTAGACACAAAATTTCTGTAGAATATTTCATAAATTTGGTTCTTTAGCAATATTCTTGCTGTTTGTTATTGTTATTATCACTACTGTTATTGTTATTATTACCAGTCATTTTATTTTAAAAGTTAATTTCAATTTAACTTTAATAATCAAACTTGAAAATCAATTTTTTAGGCACTAAGCTGTGCAGGTCGAAGTGGTTTGACTCTTGGTGCTAAGGTAACAATGATCAACAGTCAGAACTTTTCAATCATTTTGTCTTTTTCAGAGTTCTGTCTTTATTACTATGAAAATGACCGGAGTCATTAGGGCTCAGCTTCCCAACTGAAGCCATGGCCAACCTTGCATCTGCTCTGGGCATTCAGCAAGGCCCTGTGTGGCATGCACATCTGTCACTGCCTGTCACAGGCCTTGCCCTTGAATGTTTGAAAACCCCAAGGAAGGAGAGGGTGATATGGGTATTGTTCCCTCCCTATCTGGTTTGGATATTGTTGAAGTAATTTAAAAATAGATCATATAAAGTTCATATAAAAGCCAAAGGGAGGAGTTAAACTGGAAACCCTGACAAAATCAGTTGCTCAGATGCTAATAGTTCTGGAATGTAAACGCTGGGAGCAATCCATGATTTAGGCCATTTCCTTCTAAGATTTGTAGGGAAGTTTGGAACAACCTCTAGCAAACTACATGTTTTAAAGAAGGCTGTATTTTCTTTCATAGATGAAACTTCCTGTGTGTGCGTATGCGTGTGTGTGTGTGTGTGTGTGTGTGTGTGTTTTAAAATTTATTTACTAGCAATTAAAAAAAGACTTCTCACCTTTAGTGCTTCCATGCCAGCCTGGATGACAGGAGCAAAGACAGTCTCATTTTCATTAGAGTCTGCAAACATCTCTGGAATCTGGTCCAATAAACTATAAGACATGAATGAGTAAAAGTTTTTAAATGTTTGGCATATTTGTAATAAACTTCAAAAAATACATCACTAGCATTTCAAGCCTAAACACATCTGGTATTTATTTCACACTAAACACCTATGGGTGACTTTCATAGGCTCTTCCATAGGGAATGATATCCTGGCATGTTTTGGAACCAAAATTTATGATTTGGTTGGAACATTTACAAAAGCGTACCTTTTGTAAATACTTTTTCACCATTTACGTTTTTTATTTCTTCAACTATAAATTCTTGGAACAGTGGCTATACCTTCAGTTATTACCATCATCATTGAATACACTCATTTATATGCAGGAAATATCTCTCTCCGGCAAAGAGAAGGGACCAGTTTGGTTGAGTATGAGTATTGGAAAAAAAAAAAAAAAAAGTCCTCCTTGGGGCTTAGTTATTTAAGTATCTGACTTTTGATTTCGGCTCAAGTCATGATCTCAGGGTCATGAGATCAAGCCCCACACTGGGCTCCATGCTGGGCATGGAGCTCTCTCTCCCACTCTGCCCCTCCCCATTGCTGTCTCTCTCTCTCTAAAAAACAAAACAAAACAAAACAAAACGCCTACTTTTAGATATTGGTATACATTTAAAATAGAACATAAACAATGGAGTTTTATAACCCATGTGTTAAAAGCCCCTTGTCAATGACAAAACAAAACAATGCTTGAGTCAAAACAATTAAAAACGATACCTCATTCGTATCTAAATTATAAAACACTTGATATTTACTTGTGAATCACAGATTGGGATTCTTGATAGTTGACAAGGAAACCATCCAACAGAGGAACAAAGACTTCTCCAACGTCAGTTACCACCATCATCTGAGGCTGGGCCAAGTTACTCTTTACATTAAAGAAATGCAGCACTTTGTTATATGTGATAAAACCAACTCGGATTGCAGAAGTTTCTTCTTGCTCTTCCCTATGAGGAAAATACCATGTTTGAAGTTCTTTCACATATTTATGAGAGGTTTCTATCAGAAATTCAGTAAGCATACCTTCTATTAAATATATGAAAGACATGTTAAAAGTTTTGCTCTTAATTATTGTTTACTGGTATAAAAAATACTGAGTCACAGTAAGTGATAGGGAATATTACAAAAATAAGGAGGTTGATAAAAAATTATCAAAATTCTAGGTTAAAAAAGTCAAACAGATGTAAAAATATATTTCTTTAATATATGTATTCTCAGTCCACAGCAATTACAAGGTATGGTTTTTCTTTTCCCAAAAAAGGTAGGCATATTATATTCTTTATAAACAAAGCTCTCTCAGAAGTCACCAGAAGGTCAGAAGAACAAATGGAACATCTGAACCAAGACAAAGGCACACTCAGATTACAGACAGCTATTTTTATCAAGAAAGGACTTGCTCCTTCTGTGTGATCCTTTTCTTACAGAGTCTAGAGAATCTCAATGGAAATTGAGAGATTTTTGAAAGCCATACACTATATAAATACATAAAATAAACCATATATACGAATTGATGATGTAATTCTTATTAGATAGTCATTGGTGAGGTCATGGCAAGACAATAAAAGTAATAAAAGCTCTAAAACCATGACAAAAAATAATTTTTTTTTGAGAAATCCAAGATAAGACCTTAATCTTCCTGAAAGGAGTAAAGGTATAAATGTTCTTATTCAAGTATATGTATATGAAGTATACTCAGAGCTGAATGGTCTAAATCCCAGTTAATATTGACCCAAGTTTCTCTCTCTCGGTCTCCCTTTCTCTCCTCTCTCCCTCCTAAAATACTACTGAAGCTCTTACTAATTTTCATTAGTGGATAGAACAGTGCTCAATGGTTACATGACAGCCACAAAAGATTTTTGCCATTTTCTTTGATCCTTAGATGGCAGTAAAACTTATTTTGCTTAGGAACAACTTTTTAAAAAAGGAACCTAGTATGCTCAGTTTCTAAACTTTGCACATAGCATAACAAGTTACTTGAGTACAAAAGAAAGGAAAATAAAATATATAGATGAACGTATCCTAAGTTCAAATTGTTGATCCCACTGCAGACTTCCCAATTTCTTTGATGTTTCAGCAGAGTACAGGCTGACAAACTACTGACTTTAAGCTCTATTTCTTCTTTATTTCCTTTACTAATTGAGGATATTTATTCTTCACTGTGGCCTTCACAAATGGGTGGGCAAGTTTAAATAGATCCTCACAATCCCTTCCAAAAGCACTTGGTAAATGTTTATATTCTGGACTCTTGCAAAAATTTTAAGAAATGGTATCCTTATTCTTTCTACTGCACATACACTTAACCCCCCCCACACATCCCCCCTCAATATCCTAAACTGTATGATTTTATGCAACTAACCATTATACTATACTGTACCCATGTTCTCCTTCCCCTCACCCCCAACCCACTATTTATTAGAATTTTACTCTTTAAGACCAAGCACTCTTCCTCTCTCAAAGCCCCTGGATGCTACCAACGAGACGTCATTTCTTCTTCTAAATTCCTATAAATCATTCTCATAAGGCTCTTAGTATATAGTGCCTTATAGTTAATGTATCATGAATCCTTGACTATAAACCAATAAAGACCCAAAGTTTATGCCCTCTGCTCTTGACAGGGTCCAGTCTAACATAGGGAGGCAGAGGTATATTCAGGAGGATTATCATGATGGTGAAAGGCTGTATTTAGGATGAATGGCAAGCTAGAGCCCAAATTGAGTAACTGATTGTATCCATCTCTTCTAAAGTCCTGTTTAGCGATGTCGCCTTCCTAGTTTAAAATCGGACTGGCTGTAAGTATTTTACACCACAGGAATGAGAAAACATTACAATTAAGGCTTTATTTATTTGAGATGCAGTTTACCAACACACCACTGGCTAAGTTCCCATTTCCGAGTAAATCTTTTATTATATAAGGTGATAAATGTCTGGCAAACCCTGAGAGCATTTATTCTCTTTTTAAGAGTTAATTTAGAGTCAATTAAGGAAAAAGACACAAAAGAAAAATTGCAGACAAGAATCTAGATTGCTATTCCCCATTGGATTTGGACATTTTCAAGTGATAGGAAAGGCAAATCCTGGGATTCACAGGGTTCACTTAAAATCTAAATTAGCATTTTAAAAAACATCTAATCAGAACATTTCACATTATTGCAAAATATTAGTATATGTTTTCATAGGAACATATGTTTTTTGAAAATTTGTTTGAGAAACAAAGAAATATCTTAACATTTTCTTGTTCAACAGTATAACTGCTTTGTTAAATCATAGCCAGAAGGAAATGCAATCTCAACCTTTCCTTCATATTAATTCCATATAAATTTAATAAAGTTACATAAGGGATATCACAGAACAATATGTCTTTCTTCTTCTGCTTTTCAATTACCACTTCCCTCAACACATATCCCTATTATTTTAATGGAATGAATCTGACAGAGCAAAACTGAAGATATTAGTAACTAGATGAATCAGGGTATTCCACAATAAAGCATTTTGAACATTTTAGCTACAGCAGCATTAAAAACAACCAGAAAAAACTCAACTGCTTGATCTGAACAACAGATGAAATATTTCAAATCTTTTCTTTCCTGTTCCAGAGAAACCAGACAGAAATGTCATCTAGCAAAATCAAAGATGTAAATTCAAAGTTAAATGGTAAAGAACGAGGCCTTTACTTTTCAAAAGATTAGCGAAGAGATGAACATACCTTAGACATTAATCAAGACAACATATTCTGTGCTTAAAAAGGGCTATTTGGCATATTACCTGGTTCAAAGAAGTAAATCAGACTGTTGGCAATCTTAATAAAAATATAAAGTTACACACATACAGAGCCCAAAACAAACTTCAGGGAAGAAGAAAAAGAGCAACTGGATTTGCTTTAAAAGATAAAAGAAGAAAAGGCATTTTGGCTTCAATTAAAACTTTTCAGGGGCGCCTGGGTGGCTCAGTGGGTTAAGCCGCTGCCATCGGCTCAGGTCATGATCTCAGGGTCCTGGGATCGAGCCCCGCATCGGGCTCTCTGCTCAGCAGGGAGCCTGCTTCCCTCTCTCTCTCTCTGCCTGCCTCTCCATCTACTTGTGATTTCTCTCTGTCAAATAAATAAATAAAATCTTTTAGAAAAAAAAAAACTTTTCAGATAGATACTTAAATAGTAGCAGGGAATAACTAGCAGCATCCTTTTTTTTCTCCTATCTTTTGCTAAAGTCACAATCTGCTCCAATGGGATATAAAAGTCATGATGACATCTAAGGAAGGAGTGTGGTTTCATGACTTATATCAACAGGCTACACACTTCATATCACCGCTGTGCTGGAAAGGAACATGGGGTTGGTGAAGTAACTATGAGAAGAGGAGAGCCTAATCTAACCAGTCTGAGAGAAGGTAAAAGAGAGAGACATTACTTCCAGAAATTAGAGTAGTTTTCTTTCATATTATTCAAGCTCCAAGTTCAGATTTAGAATTAAAACAGCCCTGTGAGAGAAGTCTACAAGATATATGATACTCAGGGACACATGGGTGGCTCATCGGTTAAGCGCCTGCCTTTGGCCATGATCCCAGGATCCTGGGATGGAGCCCATCAGGCTCTTTGCTCAGCGTGGAGCCTGCTTCTCCCTCTGCCCCATCCCCCACCCATGCTCACACACACTCTCTCTCTCTGACTAATAAATAAAGAACATCTTAAAAAAAAAAAAAAAAAGATGAATCCTTTAAAAAAGAAAAAAAAGATACACGATATTCATCAGAAAGTCCACACTTCTCAAGTATTGCTAAGAATGAGGTAACAGAAGCTATAGTCACAGTTAGCAGGCATCACATGCCTTTCTTATGCCCCATCCTTGAATTGCTCCCATTTCATTCATTTTAGAATTCAGTTTGAAATCACCTCAATGTTTTTTAAACATCCCCATGGCTTTTCCAAACCATCCTTGAGAATATTATGACTTGGGCTTCGTAGATACAAACAAAACGACTCCTGGGAGGTCCAGAGTTCATTCTTTGAGGCTCACATGCACCAATGCAGCAGCCACAGGCAGAATGAATATACAGGAATGGGCGCCCGAGGGCTCAGGAAGCCCTAAGGGATACAGACAACCCATCCCTCAAAGCATCGCTTTCCAGAACAGAGATTGCTTGTGTTCGGGAGACAGGGAGGGGTGGGAGATGTTGAGCCCGATGCAGACACTAGGTTTCAGACACTATTCCTTAGCCTTTTTCGTAACCACATTTCCTCTCATAAAGGACCTTCTTACTAGATGTTACTTCCCACCCTAAACAACTAGTTTGCACACTATACAAAGTAGCCATGTTTGCTAAATTACCTTTCCACCTTTCCTTTTGTGCATTGCCCCCTGCAGTGGCAAGGAAAGTGATTTGCCTTGTGCTAGTAACTGGAGGCAGTAAAGTGGCAAAGGGGGTCTGACAGTGTAGAAGGGCAAAGGGACTGTGGCTAAAAAGCACCATCTCTGCCCTAAGACAATAGTTCCATCTCCTGGCATCCCTTAGAACTCTACCACAACCCACAGTTTCCGCTGGAAAATCAACCTCTTTGAAAGTGAATACCAGATTTCCAAAGGTCTTTCCCATAGCAGTGTTGGGATCCTCCTTATAACTTAGAATGCATTTTGAATATTGTTCACCATAGCGTTAATTTTTATCAGTTTGTTTCTTTTGCTTTGTACAAAAGATAACTATGGACTTTTTAAGGACGCAAGAAAAAAAATAGTGCTGTTTGATTTATAAATAATTGTTCGATGTCCTCATTAGCAAAAGATACCCATGGGTCATTCAGCACTTGTTTTCTTGCCAGTAAACTAAGTCAGTAATACTGTACAAATTCTGGAAATAATGGGAGTTCCCTTACTTTGGAAGTTTTTCCAGCACAGTCTTCAGTTCTTCACATATGAGCTTCACGAGTCCGTTCTTGATGTTACTATATGAAACATCAATCATGAAGATAAAAGCTGGTGGGTTGGGAGGCTTATTCTTCTACAGGGAAGCAAACAGATCACACAAATGTAATTATAAAGTATATGCACTACATAATCAAGTCAAAACATTCAGAAACTCCTGATGATCATCAAACTTTTCGTTTAATATTTTAGGATATAACATCTGTGGAATTAAATCATTTTCTAGAACACAGCCTCTAACGCTATAAAAAAGATAAAAGCTGTTTGCTTTCCAGGCTATGACCTATGGCACACTCATGAGTTAGACAGGATTATGATAGCTATCGGAGAAGCTGCACTTTTGTAGCACTCCAAAGACCTTATCACTACAATTATCCAAGTGTGAGTATGGTCTGGTGGCCAGCCTTGCTTATAACCTTCTGTCTTCTTGGAAGAAATGTGTCTGGTACCCTTGACAAATTCTGCCCCCGAGGAGTACATACAATAATTAGCATTTGCCTTGAAACTAGTAAAGCTGCATTAACTTGATAACACTATTTTCAGATCTTTTCCTTTATAAGTCCTTTCAGTTTTAAAGATATGAAATTATATACTAAAATATAATTATAGTGTTGCCTGGGTGGCTCAGTCAGTTAAACACCCGACTTTGGCTCAGGTCATTTTTCTCAGGGACCTAGGATCAAGCCCCAGTCAGGCTCCCCGCTCAGGAGGGAATCTGCTTGTCCCTCTGCTCCTCCCCCTGTTGATGCGCTCTCTCACTCTCTCTCAAATAAATAAAATATTTTAAAAAATAGTAAAATATAATTGTATACCTTAAAATTATACTGTATTGTCAAATACTTACCTATACCTTACATATTTATGGTTAAAAATGGAATATTGTGTCTTTTCTCTATCTGTTTAAAAAAATCACCATAACATAAGGCAGCTGTTATATAAATGTTTTGTATCTGTTGGTCCCTTCACTGGCTGGGGTTCAAAGAGCTCTTAGGAAGTGAATCTTCAGTTGGGTCTAACAAAATATTTAGAAAAAAGAACCTCAGGCAAACTCAGTGACTCAAACTAAAACAAGAGTTCAGGTTAATTCAATTTTTAACTTCACGATTAATCACAAAAATATTCTAGAATAAAATTGTATTTTACTTACAAAATTAGATGATAATGTCTCCAAATTATCTTACTAATTCATTCTATATCCACTATAAGGCTAGATATACACTGTTCTAAAAAAGTCTGTCATTTGAAATAAAAGAACTGCAGGACTTAAAAATCTTCAACGTAAATGCTTCATTGCTTTGCTACATTCAAGATCAGACCAACAGAGAAAAGAAGGAACTCTACTGCCGTCCATCTAGCTTCATCTTCTTCTTCTTCTTTTTTTTCCTTTTTTTTGCAAATCATTCCTGATTCCCACCTAATTTATAACATAGACTTGCATTGATTTATAGCAAATAAAAATAACTATCATTTTCATTAGTTAACCCAAAGCCTCTTTTTGACCAACCCAAATGTGCCTTATTATTCTTGTGTTCTCTCTCAAGTTCAGCATTACCAGTTCCCCCAGTGAATAGTTTCCATAAATCCAACACGCACATCTCCATGGAATGCTTCCTTCACTGTAACTAGTTTCCTATGCACAGAAACCAATTCCTCATTCCTCTAAATGACATTCTCTTCCAACATCCCTATCAATAACATCACTACACACCAACTCAAAGGCTTAAAAACATGAAATTAGATCTGACTATTCCTTTTCTTTCTATCACTGAGTCCCACTGATTATCCTTTTGAAATGATTCTTTCACATGTTTTATCTGGTTCCTATTCTTAACCATCCAGAAGTTTGTCATCTCATGCCTAGAAGAATCTAATGACTTCATTACTGGCTGCTTGAATTAATTACTCCACTCTTTCAACCCAACTTGCTTTGTCCAGCCAAGCCTAACAGGTATGAATTTTACAAAAACCTGGTTTTCCATGACACCTTACCAAAACCACTCTGTTAAGGGTCACAGACCTCCTGACTGCAAATGAGGGACTTTAAGTAAAATCCAGCCCTCATCCTAAATCTTTTTTATCTCTCCAATTTTAGGCATGGCAGACCACCTTCACTTTTTTAGTTGTCAAGGCACTGTGGTGTCATTTCCTCTCCCACTTTTCTGACTGCTGCTTCTGTTTTCATTTTCTTATCTTTCTCCAAAGGACATTCTCTTCTCTTTTCTTACCACATGGTCCATCACAGAAACCTCATTTACACATTTTTAACCAGTGCCTCTTTAGAGGTGACTCCTCACATTCTTTCTCATCCTGGTGTCTTTTCTGAGCTCCCGACCAGCATTCTATTTAACTATAGCACACCTCCACATAAAGGGCCTGCCAGGATCTTCACTCCAAATTTTAGCAGATAAGACAAGATTTATCCCACTGCACTGGCCTTCTCTATAAGGAACTTAGAGAAAGCATGATCCTCAAAAATAATCTGAGTTTCAAATCTCATTTTCTCCATGGAATTGTCCACCTTTCTTAACCATCCACCAGCAGTTAACTGTGAAGCCCTTATGGTTCCAGCACCCAAATTTAGAAACTCATTTCCAAAATCATTTCTAACTGTGGTAAAATAGACATAAAACTTAACACCTTAACTATTTTTAAGTGCATAGTTCAGTGGTATTAAGTACATTCACACTGTTGGGCAACCATCACCAATATCCATCTCCAGAACACCTTCTCTTTTAAGACTGAAACTTTGGGGGCGCCTGGGTGACTCAGTAGGTTAAGCCTCTGCCTTTGGCTCAGGTCATGGTCTCAGGGTCCTGGGATCAAGCCCCGCATCAGGCTCTCTGCTTAGCAGGGAGCCTGCTTCCCCCTCTCTCTCTGGCTGCCTCTCTGCCTACTTGTGATCTCCCTGTGACAAATAAATAAATAAAATCTTTAAATGTGACAAATAGATAAATAAAATCTTTAAAAAGAAAAAGAAAGAAAGAAAGAAAGAAAGGAAGGAAGGAAGGAAGGAAGGAAGGAAGGAAGGAAGAAAGAAAGAAAGAAAGAAAGAAAGAAAGAAAAAAAAAAAAGACTGAAACTTTGTGACCATTAAACAATGACTTGCCATTCCTCTCTTTCTCCCGAGTCTGGCAACCACCATTCCCCATTTCTACATTCTTATCTCCATGAATTCGACAACTCTAGGTACTTCAGAAAAGTAAAATCATTGTATTTGTCTTTTATGCGACTGCCTTATTTCACTTAGCATAAGTTCTATCATGTTTAACATTGTCTAAATTTCTTTCCTCTTAAGGCTGAATAATATTCCACGTATGTATATACCACATTTTGTTTATCCATTTATCCATGTGTGGACTCTTGTGTTACTTCCACCTTTTGGCTATTTTGATAACGCTGCTATGAACATGAGTGTGCAAATACCTCTCTGAGACTCTGCTTTGAATTATTTTGGGTATATTTATTTTGGGTCATTCTATTTCTAAATTTTTGAGGAATTGCTATACTCCCTTCAGTTTCTCTTGTTGGACTAGTGCATTAACTTCTAATATCCCCCTGCCTCCAACCTCTTTCTTCTCATTACACAGACTGCTGTCAGAATAAACGGTCCAAAGACACAATGCAGATCACAATGCTAATGCCGCTGAAGACAGAATGTTTACTGAGAGTCCTCAGAGTCAAGCACAGAGTGCTCAGTTCTGCTGACACAAAAGAGTGCTCAGGTCTGCTGACTGAGTGAATAAATGTGTGGTTGGATGGATGACTGGATTAAGGAAACAACTCCCTCTTTACCTTTAATGGTCCTCATCACCTACTGAATTAACAAATTCCTCAATGGCCTGGCATTTACAACTCCCCATAATACTCATTTAACAAACATGTATAAAAACCAGGGGATCAAAGGTATGATGCCAAATCCAGTGGTTAGTCTATATCTCAAGACAATTTCCCAGCTTTACTTCCCATTATTCCCCAATACACATTCCTTCAACTAATTTAAATGTTTGCCATTTTCAAAACATTTCCTACCCAGAAGTCACAGTTTAGTGGGCCTGGGCCAAGAATTTGGCCAGAAAAGTATTTTGTCTGGCACAGTGTTTTTTAAAAAATATTTGAATATGAATGTGTTTTGGGGGAAAGGGAATATCCTCTCCAATTATCCTAATTCCTATACTTACTCCATATATGTCACTCATCTACTATACCCGCCTAGTCCCTAAAGAAAGCAAAGTTGCAAATCCTCTGCTTCTACTCACTGTTTTGTTTTCCCTTCCCTTTCCACATGTCCAAACTCTGTTCATAGTATGACCAGCTCAAAAGTCACTTACTCTTTGAAGCCTTTCCTGATCCTCCAAACTATACATCATCATTTGTCGATTTCCTTATGGCACTAGGATTATTGGACTTATATGGCATTTATCATATTTGGGTTTATATCATAATTATATACTTATTGGGTCTGGACATAGGAATTATCTTGAAATCAAGATCATTATCTTGCTAGTTTTGATATCCCTCACAGCATATAACCAAGTGTCTTGGGCATTTTAGGTATCCATTAAATGTCACAGTGAATTAAAATTAAGTGGAGAGATATTTTTATTTAGAAAAAAAAAAAAGGCTGGCTTGGAATGGGGTTTTACATTTCAGGTACACTTTGAGTGTAGGTATAGTCTGTAAACTTCTAAGTGAAAAACTCCCTGTTATATGACAGAGTTGGGGTATTTTTTTCCAGGGGAACCCCATGGTGATTTTCTAAATAATTGCCTACATATCCACAGTATATTGATAAAGAATAGGGGTTCTATGGTCACGCCAACTCAGTCTGGCTCCAGCACTTCCTAGGTGTGTGATTTGAGGGTGGCACTTAAGCTCTCTGGGCCTCAGTTTCCCCATGTAATGGTGGTATTGACCACATGGGTTCACTTGAGAACTAAATGATACAACACATAAAAAGCATCACACATAGTAAATATCGATGTTAATTTTATTATATAAAATTGGTATCGAGACAAACTAAAATGAGTAGGAGAAAATGTAATTTTGTATTTCTAAATTTGCATGGTGTTAAAAACACATGTACAAATTAAATAAGCTCTTTTTCATTGTCCAAATCCCTAAGGCAACTCATTATTATACTTTATTTACATTTTGAATTATAATTAAAAATGAAGATACTTAAACCATCTTTTATTTCAAATCTTACTTGGAAAAATAAAAGGCAGATTAAGCTTACAAAAAAATCTTTAAAATGTACTTTTTTTTCTTTGTCTATTTGGTTTGTTGCCTGTTGTGTGAAATTTCCCATCAATTAGACATCTGGAACATTTCCAGATAACAGAGTTTGAAGATACTGAAACTTTTGTTCCCAGAAATAGACTTGACTCTCTGCCTGAGTTTCTACTAAAAAAACATAAGATCAAGATAATATGGCCTTTTTGGCAGAGAACTAGAAACTGAGAGCATAGTTATATTTATACTATGCTTGTAAAGATCAATCAATAAATTTTCCATCACTAGTTATAATGGCTTTATTATATTTAATTAGAACTTGAATATTTATGGTCTACTTAGACCCTCACTTCCAAATTCACCTTCAGCCATGAGCAATAAAGAACAAATTAACTGCCTAAAAGTAGTTGGTACTTCAGGAATTTTTCATTTGATATAAAGCATTTACACCAAAAATGTTCTTATGTTTCTCAAAATATATTTAAATGTAACATTTTGAATTAATAAAGTATTAAATTTCCTTTAATAACTAACTCTATGTAATGTGGTAGAAAAATCATACAAAACACTAAAATAAATGTAAAAGTTACATTAACTAAAAAAAAATTAAATCCAATCAATTGAAAAAAACCTTCTACTTAGGAAACATGTTCTTTGTAATTTATACTCAATAATGTGGACTGGTCCCCTTGCAAACATCTGTTATAGAATTCTGTGGGTCGGAGGCTGCTTTCTGAGAACTGGGCATCAGTAAGCATTTGTATTTGGAAGAGGAAGTAAGAAAAGCAGTCAGAATGACTCTGTTCCTTCAGGTCTACCTGTGGTACTTCAGATATAAGCTGAAATCTGAACTGATACCCAAGAAAACATTTCCAAATCACCAAAGAATTTTAAAGCCCTGTGAGTTGCCCATAATGATGTCACTCTCACTGTGACATTGAAAAGGGACATAGCCAGTCCTGGGAATAGTAACAGACCTGTCAATTCATTCATTCATTCATTCATTTACTGATTAACTGTCTTCCCTGTACTAGACACTGTGGTGGATGCCATAAAGAAAGCCAGGACAAGATTCTTATCACCAAGGATATCAAAATCTATGAAGAGGGAAAACACTTAACAAGATGTAAGTTTCATGGGGATAATTGCTAAAACAAATATGCAGACCAAATTCTATGTGAAAAAAACAAACAGGAGATTTAGTAAATATTCACTATGATGAAGCCAAAGAAAGTTGTTCATGTGCACACTTGCACATACACTCACATAAAATAAAATTTCAGCCAGGTGTTACAGAACATACATTACATAGAGATGTAGCGGGAGAATGCAAAGATAGTCTGGTCAAACCAACTTACCTAAAAGCATGGAGTTCTAAGAAGGAGTGATGAGTTCAGAGTATGTGGTGAGTGTTTTGTACAATGGAAAAGATGGCTGGGGTGATAGGATAGAGGCCAACAGTTAATGGTCTTATAAGGAAAGCTACCCTTCTTAATTTTTTAGATTAAGGTTATGGGGAGGAGTCTCATGCTTATATTTTAAAGCAAGGAAACCAGAGGCCAGAACCCCAGGCTCCCACATAGTCCAAGGAGAATTCTAAGAGCTTTAAATCATTATGGTGACAACTGATGTGCAGAAAGGAGGTAGAGAAACCTGTCCTAGTCCTATTGACCATACTGGCTGAGCATCTGCCCTGGAAGAGAAAATTTCCTGAGATTGCTGACAAAACAAATAAGGTTGAGGCACTATATGGAACTGTTGCTTTAAGAATTCTGAATATTTTATCTGATAGGGAAATAAAAATTAATTATATTATATTATTATAAAATAAAAATTAAATTATTGTTTTCTATTTCTGGCACCACTTTTTAGTTTTAAAAATAATCACTGCTCTGAATAGCTTGGCAATTTAATCATGTTAACAGCCTAGAAGCCCTGATCTGTGTCTAAGGCATTTCTATATCCCCATGACACCACCAAAATGCTTTGTTTGTGAATCAAGATTCAGTTCTTTACATATGAAAGTTATTCACTTGAATTTGACATCAACGTATAAACACTTGGAAGTCCTGGGAACACTTACTCTGCAGTAATCCAAAGTAGCAACATATTCATAAGATCCTAGAGATAGCTCTGGCTTCTCATAGTGGTCCAGCCTTCTCCCGATGTGGTCCAGATGTTGGAAATAGAATGGTGGAACTAATAAAAACAAAATAAGAAAGGAAACCTTTTGTTTTCGTAACACAGACAACTTAATAAGTTCTTAAAATTTATTATGGGAGAAAAAGAAGTAGTTGAGGGGGAAAAAGTATTTTAAAGCTAGAAGGCAATATATTCTAAATATCCACTATTTAAAAAGCATGTGTGGAAAGTACAAAGGTTTTCTAAAAATCCTCTTGACTCTCCTGCAAGTTACTGATGACATATAACATTTATGGTTTAGACCATTGTGAAGAAACGAGATAAAAGTGCTTGTGTTTTTAAATTATCACAAAGAAAATACAATTCTATTTCATTACCTCCTTTAAAAGGAATTCTGACTTTACTAACTACCTAAATTTTCAATATACGTAACAGAAATAATCATTGGTTATTTGGACTCTACTATTAACTACAATATTTATTATCCTTTAGATGTCTTCAGCCACGGAAAGTTTGCATGGTAATCTTTTAATGTTTGGACTTCAGAGTGGAGAGGATTACTGTATTAGGGAAAGACTATATCACTAAGATCTCAGCTGAGAACTCTTAATTTGATTCAAATGTCTAAGGAGGTTAGTTCTGGCAACGACCTGGAAGTCATCCAACAGCACAGGAACACTTATGAGTCACACACTGAACACTTGGACAAATATGGCCTGGTATCTCTGTGAAAACAAACTTCTGTTGCCTTGAGATTAATAGGGCTGGCTATTAAACCACTGACAACAGAAGCACTTAGAATAACCAGCAATGCTCTGGTTTTCAGCATTTTATAAAGAGCAACATCTTCATTTGTAAAACCACAGAAGTAATGCATTCTCTTTTAAAACCAACAACTCAGTATTCTTTCTTTTTAGTTGGGAACCAACACGAATTACAAGACCTTTTTTTTGTAGGCGGGACTTAAAAACAATCACCAAGAATTGATTTTTCTGTTTTCTTACTATAACATGGCCATGTCTTTTACAACATATTTTATAACATTCATATGTACGTATGGATCTCTGAATTCAGAAAATTCAATGTCTTTAAAGATTATGGTAGTGGGAAATTGACAGTCTCAGCAAAGATAAGTGAACTATGGGGGCCTAAACCTGCAATTTTATTACTTTTAGTCGAGGCAGGTGATGTTATGTTGGCTATTTAGGATATAGGTGTGGTAATCTCTACATAGTATCAACTATAATTCATTTTCATTCACATATCTACATGTAACATGTGAAATTTTTCCCTTTAAAATTAATTTCACATCCATTAGCATTTAATATCTTTCATGTTTATAAGACAAAATTCAAGGCACATGGTAAATAATGCACTGCCAAATGACACTTGTCTTCTTTCATGCCTTTTGATCTCACATGCTTCCCACTGCGCAATCTCTGGACATTGTGAAGGGAAATAGAGTGAAACCATGTGACCAAGCTTGCTGGGTTCCGACTTCCATAAACCTCTGTCTTCTTTAAAATTAAATGAAGAATGCAGGTATCAGTATAAATCTATAGGAGTCTGGCTCCTTTTAGGAACAAATATTTGAGCCTAGTATGAATAACCTTATTGGAAAGTGAACATGGAAGCCTCCTAGGAATGAATACCCAAGGGAAGGGAATTTATTGTGTAGAGATATAAGAATTCTGAATGGTTTTTTTCTACCAGGAAGTAACTGGGCTCTGAGCTGACACTTCAAGTGTGACGCCAGAATGTCACACCAACCTGAAGGTCCTGGATCTAAAAGCTACATAAATTTCTGATCATCTTCCTAAGAAAGGTGAGAGCTTGGCTAAAGACACTGAGGAGCTGGTGACCTTGGTGGTCTCTGCCTCACAAAACTAAAGTATAGGGAAATGAGTTGTAAAAGGGCTGCTAAAATCCAGGTGCCAAGACTGAGTGCTGGCTAATGACCTGGTTGCAGATTTCATCCAGGGTGCAGGAAGGAATAAGATCTTCCTTAGAAAGACATGTATGGGTGGAGAACCAACAGAATCTGGTCTCACAGGGATACCCAATTTGCACTGAGTTGATGCCACAGCTGTAACAAGGAGAGAGACATTCCAAGATAACCACAGTTTTTGAGATGAGGCTACAAACCAATGATTCCATTCAACAGCAAGGCATTTTTAAGAACTGACCAAAATTTTGGTGAGAAAGACTCACAATACTAGTGTCCGGCACTCTACGTTGGACAACACCATGGACTATATAATAAGGAGGTAGGGAAACAAGGAGCTCTCCCACCAGAGAACACTCACAGAGTTGCCATGAATGCAATGACAATGACAGAGGCAGAAAGCTGTGCCTTAGCTCCCTTGTCAGTAGGGAGTACCCAGCAGCCATAGGAAACATGGCTCCTGGGCAGACAGAGTGCTATACATTCTTCAGATTTAACGACCTGCAGAGAAGCATGTCTATGAAGATAAGGAACAGAGGAAAACATGTAGAAAGTTCATGCTCTCATAATTATCACATGGTTCTAGAAAAACTCTAGAAATGTAAATGAATGTGGGAATGTTTTAGGCTGAGTATATGCTTTATTGAGCACCAAAAAGTAAAAACACAGATGTGTTATGAATATAATGACTGTAAGTTGCTTTGAACGAGTTTGCAGTATTTTTCAACATCAGTCAATTCACATTGGAATCAAAGTGAAAATATAAAGAATCTGGAAAAGTCCTTCAGAATATTTTTTTCCTTCTTAAACATTCCAACATTCATACCTGAGGGGCAAAATGATATATACATATGTTAAAGCCCTTAGTTACACTAGAGCTTCCTAAATAATGTTGAGCTCACATTCAGTAATAACTCAGAGAAACAAAAACAGAGAGAAAAAAAAAAACTCATCATCTGTAAACACAGATAAAATAAAAGTTCTTCTTTACAAAATCTGTGGAAGGAAACCAACCAGAACATTCTCTGTTTGGGACCTCCACGCCCCTCTCAGCCTCATATAAATGCATAAAGTCATGCATACCACTTCCTACACAGAAGATGCTGTGTTTCTTATAAAATTCCAAAGTAGGCAAGTAGTTTTGTTTCTCAATCCCCTTCCACAAAGGCTCATTTGGAGGCAAAATAAAGTTTTATTTCCCATGTTTACAGATGATAAAACTGAGTTTTTGTTTTGTTTCTTTGTGCTATTCCTCTGAGTTATTCTTGAATGTGTATCAGTATTTAGGAAAAGCTAAGGTATAACTAAGAGCTTTAATATATTTATATATATATTTTCCCCTAAGCTAAGAAATACAATATATTTCAACTAATAAAGAGCTTTACTAAGAGCATTTATTGGCACCACTTACCGTCGTTCACACAGTTGCAAAATCCACACTGATACCTCCTTCCTCCTTCAATGAACTGCATAAATGGGCACATGTAGGCTTTGCACCTGTTGCATCTGACTGGTCCATTCTCTCCATGATTTACCAAATAAAGGGGAGTCTATGAGAAGCAAGTAAAATGATGAGATAGGTGGGTATAAGATTTCAAGGTACTTCAGAAATACTGTGCAATAATTGTAATTTGGAAAGTCTTCTAATGGCATTCATTAAGGAACTCAACTCTTGGTGTTAGTCAGGAGTGTAAAGATGACTCTCTTGCTACCTTCTGAATTCAAAGAAATACCCAAACAAAGAATTTTTATCTCATTAATAAGGACACAAGTATATATGTATATTTTTGTATATGTCCATATATAGATTTATTTGTATGTGAAGACAGAGAGGAAAATATAACAATGCCAATAATATTTAATAAAGCACATGTTAAAAATGTCCTGGACACCTTATATCACATATTTTGCTAAGTTTGTAATATTATTGGTAAAAAATAAAGGAAGTGTGGGGCGCCTGGGTGGCTCAGTTGGTTAAGTGACTGCCTTCAGCTCAGGTCATGATCATGGAGTCCTGGGATCGAGTTTTGCATGGGGCTCCATGCTCAGCAGGAAGTCTGTTTCTCCCTCTGACCCTCTCCTTCTCGTGCTCTCTCTCTCTCTCTCTCTCTCCCCCTCATTCTCTCTCAAATAAATAAATAAAATCTTAAAAAAAAAAAAAAAGAGTGAATTGAGTCTCATTTTAAAAGCTCTAGTCTGGATAGAGCTCTAGTTTGTTTAGATAGTCCCATCAAAAAATACAAAATGTTTCTTCAAAAATGCAACTCTATGAAGAAATATACAATAATGTTCACTTTTCTGCCTTTTCTCGTTCTTTATCCTATGACAAGATGTACTCTCAAAGTCACTGGTCATGCTTTGCCAGAACTGAAAAAATAAATGTTTCAATTGCTTCTTCCTCATAAACATATACAGAAACCATTTTATAGCTTGAAATTGAAAAAGCTCAGCATTAGTCTGCCTTGTTTCTCAATTCTTTTGGCTTTCAGAATAAAACCACAAAGATTCTTCTTGCTTATATAAATCTCCCTTAAAGATAACATTTCTAGAAAAGCTTGAGAATTACAGCGTTTGGCATATTAACAAAGTTTTTCTTTAAAAAAAAGGATGTAAATGAACCAGACTGCTTTTTAATGGAGACCTGCAGAGGAGGAAGGCGGCGGATGAGCCAGGGTCAGAAGGCCATTTTCTACTCAACTTAGAAAACTGAGATTTACTGTTTGTCCCTGTCCAGATGTTCAGTGTGAAAACTAATGCACACTGAGGTTTCAGAAATGAGTTGTGAGGTCTCACAGCAGAAAAAATAAGAACAACAACAGGTTTGGTATAGGAACACCGGGGTGGCTCAGTTGGTGAAGGGTCTGCCTTTGGATCAGGTCATGATCCTTGGACCCTGGGATCTAGCCCCGTCAGGCTCTCTGCTCCTCTGGGAGCCTGCTTCTCCCTCACCTGCTCCTGCTTGTGTTCTCTCTCTCTCTCTGTCAAATAAGTAAGATCTTAAAAACAGAAACCAGGTCTAGTATAATGTATAAAAGAATCGGGAAACGTTAAAAAAAAAAAATTTCAGGACTACTCCCTACCATTTCTGCACTGCCCTCTCCCTTACACTGTCCTCTCCCTGTCCTCTTGCCTCAAGGATGCCAGAAAATGAATTGGATTTCTCATATAGGGTCTCTTCTGATTCCTAACATAGGCATAGCTTTGGTGCCCCACTGGTAGGATTGCGACAGGGATTAAATGAGAGATTCATGTGTGGTACCGAGCCCTGTGCCTGGCACAAAATTATTGAATAAAAGGTAATGGTTGCTGTCATACCTATACAGAACCACCTTTCCTCTCTCAAAATCACTGAGCTCAGGAGAGAGTATATTTTAATGACAGAGTTATAGTTTGAGGTTATAGTTATAGGCTTGAGTTTCTAAAGGCATTTGTTTATATAAACATTTTGATTAGCTGACTCGTTTCCATAAACTACCACTGTTAAAATGATCTAGAAGGAAGGAAATCTACCTTCCAGGAAATTCTGATATAATCCAATGGATATAATCTAATGGTTAAAGCTGAGAGCCACAGAAGATTTTAAAAACCCTCCCGACAAGTTTGACTTAAATGTACACATACTGAAATATGGACACATACAATACTTCTTAATACGAACTGTGTGTTTGAGAGGCAAAAAATGACAAGTGACTGATTGTCCTCTTTAGCTGGTAATAATAATAATTAATCTGAAGGGACAAAAGGAAAGCAAACAAAAAGATGCATGTCCCAATCAGAAATTCTCAGGACGGAGAATGGAGAATTAGAGTAAGAAGTGAAAGATAACAAAAATGTAATAATGAGATGGCTTTTTCTAGATCAAAACTCCAATTATCTATCATGCTTTTGTTGTTCTGTTCTACAGCTTTACCCTGAGATCAGAAGATGCTTTCAAGAATTAAACCAGGAATAAAGTCTTCAATTTGTCTGCACTCCAGCCAACTTTACTATTCTCATCCTTTTGAGAGTTCAAAGACTAGAATCAATTCCCTGGGAGACTTTAGAAATATGATGCCATTATTTTCCAGACAAAGCAGAGGTAATAGGAGGAAAATTAACCTTATTTTTACTGATATGACTTACCCAAAGGCAGACCCAGCCTAAAATTACCATGAAACTGTCGGCAACTAACACCTGAGCATTCCAGTCCTGGCAGATTCAAACTTGCAGAACCAAAAATGGATGTGTAGTAATAAACTGGACTCCAATAGTGACTGTATCTAGGCCGTTAAATACATTTTTTTCTATTTTCAGTCTTTTCGAAACTGGATGATGGATAGGTAAGTAAGGTCTTCAGACAATTGAGGTGACAGTAAAGAATGTTAAAAGCTTTTTAACTGTTTACATTTCTTTTGGGGCAACAGGACAAGGGTTTCTAAATTACACTGCCTTATTTCATCTCTCTCAGGCCATGCTGAAAACTATCCGAGAATTTCTTTGCTCTCTCCAGATGTCTGCTTATCTGCTCTACAGTAGTCTGCATGAGCTCATAAATAGCTAATCTCACTTTCCTTCTGAGTTCAACTTTAGTGTATACAGCTTTTTTAAAAAAATCAAATTACTTCCCCCCAAACTCCAAGTTTGTTTTTCTCACCAAGTATATTATATATTTACTTCACTAACATTTTTCAGATTTTATAATTTTGTTTATAAATGTGCTTTAATCTTTTTGCCTCTAGTATATTCCTGCCTGCTCTTTCTTTTCTGTTCTTCTCTTAAACGAAAAAAGTGAAGGGTGGAGAGACTGGCTCTAAAAGCTTCATCTGGCTATTCTTGGTTCTGGTCCTGTGTGGCATGAGTTTATACAACATAGAAGTGATGGGGAAGCTAAGCAAGGAAGAGGAAGGATAATATTTGAATCTTTTACTTGTAGTTTTGAATTACCGGGGGTATACTTGTCCTTTATTGGTACTAATTTTAATTAAGATGCTTTAACTGAATGAAATATCTCTCTTTTTTTGTGCATGTATAATACCATGCTCAACACAGGTCCACAGGAAAGAATATAACTCACTGAGAAATGAGGTGCAGTGTTAAAATGATATCAGTGATTTAAAAACAAAACAAAAAACTTCTGGGTTATTTTCCCAAGTAAAAGGAGTAGACAACAAGATGTATCAATCAATAACTCCTTCATACTATTACTACAATTTTTAAAATTTTCTTATATCAATATATTATCAGTTTTCCAAGTATTCCTGCCATTCTCTCAGGTAACTGTAACATCTGTACAATAGGTGCTGAGTATATATTATGCGCCTTGGTGGGGCATTCAGTCTGTCAGGATAGAAAAGACATTAAATAAACAGGCATGCAAATATGCAATTAAAAGAGTAAGGCAGGAATAGAAGGAAAAGATATATGATAATCATTAATAAAAGTTCTCTTTAGCATAAAAGGCAATTGGATTGTATCCCCAAAGCAAAAATAGATACTCAAAGAAAATGAAGTACAATGTAGATAGATCCCTAGTGAAGAACTGTTATGATTGTAGCGTGTGTGCTTTGTTTTGGCATCTGTATAACTAAGAAAAGTTTGAATACACAGGTCTTGCTAGATAGTCTCTCTTTTAAATTAAAGATGAGTATCAGAAAGCACCTCAATATTAAAAGTTGATTATAACCAAACCACCACAACTGAAGAAAATATGACAGTGTTTTTGTACACAGATCCAGTAGATGGCACTGTGCAACTAAAAATTAGAACTATATAATTTACTCAGCAGGTAATAATTATGTCACATTCATTTTCTGTAACTCTACTAACATTTAACTAAACTTATGCCAGCTATTACTGTAACGAAATTAAGAAACCTATACTTTGCTTGAAAAAAATTAATGGTTAAAAATATCCTGGATGTGCTTCCTCCTCTCTCTCTCTCTCTCTGCCTACTTGTGATCTCTGTCAAATAAATAAATAAAATCTTTAAAAAAAAAAAAAAAAAAAAAAGGGCGCCTGGGTGGCTCAGTGGGTTAAGCCGCTGCCTTCGGCTCAGGTCATGATCTCAGGGTCCTGGGATGGAGTCCAGCATCGGGCTCTCTGCTCAGGAGGAAGCCTGCTACCTCCTCTCTCTCTCTCTCTCTCTCTCTGCCTGCCTCTCTGCCTACTTGTGATCTCTCTCTGTCAAATAAATAAATGAAATCTTTAAAAAAATATATCCTGGATGAAACAAAAATTAAACAACATGAAATACAGGCTACTTTAAGCATAAATTTAGAAATTACAGAATTTGGGGTGTCTGCGTGGCTCAAAGCCTCTGCCTTCAGCTTGGGTCATGATCCCAGGGTCCTGGGACCAAGCCCCACATAGGGCTCTTTGCTCTGCAGGGAGCCTGCTTACCCCACCTCCCGCCCTGCCCCCCCCCCGCCTGCCTCTTTGCCTACTTGTGATCTCTATCTGTCAAATAAATAAATACAATCTTAAAAAAAAAAATTACAGAATTTGTCAAAATTACTGAATATGATAGCCAAGAAAAAGTTACTCTAAATTTCTAATCCCTACCAATTTTCCCTTGACGTGGGAAAATATGTAACCCTAAAGTGCAGCTGGCAACATAAAGATGACCTGGTAAGAGGGGCCAGAGTCCACTTGCTACTTGCCACATTCGCATCAAAGGCCAAAATAACAAAGCAAAGTCAGTGAAGCTTGCCTCATGGTGCTCAGCAGTACACTGTGATGGACAAATTCTTTCTTTTTCTTTTTTTTTTAAATTTAAACTTTTATTTATTTGAGAGAGAGAGAGAGAGGGAGAGTGCACACATCTGAGTGTGGCCGTGGAAGGGAGAAGGAAAGAGAGATTCCTAAGCAGATTCCTCACTAAGCATGGCCAACTTGGCCAACTTGGGGCTCAATCTCCTGACCATGAGATCACGACCTGAGCTGAAACCAAGTGTTGGACACTTAATCAACTGCACTATCCAAGCTCCCCAAGAAATTATTTTCCAAAGCAAACATCCACCTTCCTGTTAGAACATCAAATCACAAATTGTGGTGTGGATGAAGGGAGGAACAGGACAGAGAGGCCAAATCCAAGACTTCAGGAACACCTTGACTTAGGAAGGTTACACTGGCCCATATCCAGGATATTGCTGGGTGAAAACTGTCTCACATTGCCCCATACCTGCCTCCTTATTTTTCAGCATCAGAATTCTATATAAGATTTCTAGAAGTTCTAATACACGCACACAAATTCTGTAACTACCTACTTTCCCCGGTCTTTCAATATTTGTTTACTAATTTTGAAAAAAAAAAAAAAAGTATTTTCCTTTTAAAAATAGAATTCTCCTCCCTTTTTTCTCCCTTTATATACTTCAATAGAAAGGTCAAATTAAGTAATCAGTCTCCTGGGCTAGACAGTTGTCCCAACATGACCAACAGTCTATTTCACTTAGTGCCTGAAGGAAATACCTGAGCTAAATAGTTACAGGAAAGGGGAGAGGAAATTTTTGCTTATGTGGGTCCTAAATCAGATCAAAAGTTTCAATGTAAGATGATCTGTGGAAATGTAACAAACACGGTCCTCCAGCTTGATAAAGGGTCATATTCTACATCAATTATATTCTCTTATAAATCACTAATAAATAGGTATCTCTAGCAGCAATAGTTTCATACTGTCAAATGCATTTTGTCATGCAGCTACTTCTTGGGATTGGAGTACTGCTCATTTTTTTTTTTTTTTGGCTCTATATCAAAAAGAGGTCAGTTGATAACTTGGATTAATTGGGGGGATGTAAGTAGAAGCACAGAAATGGTATATGAAAAGATAATCCAGAACCTGTGATGAACAACTACCCTTTAAAAATGTTAAACATTCAGACTATTAGGCATGCTGGAAAGCAAGCAGGGCTAGATTCCAGAGGATTATGCCCAGAAGTTAGAATGAAAAAGAGAGTCTGTATCAAGTGCACTTGTTAAAGACATTTCCATAGGAAAGAGAAATAAGAAGCAGCTTGTATGTGTTTTCTATCTTTAGCCTTGCCATATATGACATTCAGTCAGCCTCCATGGAAAGAAAGGGAACAGGGCAATAGGCTACTTACTGTACACAGATTTTCTAAACAGCAGTAGTGTTGTGTTTGACTTTTTAAAATAACAAAAATAGCATGAAAGAATATTTTTGAATGCCTTTAAAAAATGTTTTATGCATCTTTTGAAAAGAAACAGAACCTGTTAATAAAAACATTCAATGCATTGTAATAATTCTAAGCATATACTTATACTTTCTAAGGATGTTTTTAGTTGATCTTTGTACATCTAAACCTTTGTGTTTTCATATTCCCAGAAAAGCATCCTCTTGTTAGAGTACACTTCAAAGATTATTTTCAGCTTTTTTCTCTTCAACATCATTGGTACCCTATTTATTCTTACAGCTGGCTTAGAGCTTACATTGGATTTGAAGATCTTTTTCATTTGGGTGTGGGTTTTTTTTTTTTTTTTCCATGGGGGGGTGTTTTTGTATCATTTTATACATTCAGCCCAGAAAATTCTGAAAAATGTTACTGATTCTAACATATAGTAAGATCATAACTATTACCTAGTATTATTTGTAGTTTAAAATGCTTTTAAATACATGAAAATACCATTTTGATGTTGAGATACTAACAAACTTGGGAGTGGGAATTATCATCCATGGGTTCAGAAAGAATGGAAGGTCAGTGATGAAAAGTGACTTTTCCAGTAAAACTGCAGGTTGCCTCTTGAATTCTTCATTTACTCCACCTATTGGCCTCCTCTGCACTATAGGTACCAAAACTCCTTTGCAGATTGCTCCTATAGAAAAGCCTATGATTTCAATGAAAGGCATCATTATTCATGGCCTATGATTTGAACCAAGCCCTCACTGCTCCCTGATAACTATTAAATGTCTCCTGTCATCTCTCTTCCTCTCTCTATAGGAGCTATAGCGAGCTCCTCCAAATAAGCTCTCTTTCCATTTCCTTAGCAGATCATTTTGTCTTCCTGTTCAAAACTAGACGACCTCAGAGAGGAACTCTTTGACTTTCTTCCACTAATTTGCTAGCATCTACTTAATATTTTCCTTTCTCTCCCTCTCCTATCACAAGGGAAGGCGTGTCTCTTTAACCACTGATTTGGCAGAGACCTTGTCTAAACTGGAAGCAAGTCTCAAACTGGCCCCTGAGGACTGGCTTTGACATGTCAGCTGTATGTTCCCTTATTATCTTGTGACTGACAACAGTCACCATTCTGGTTTACTTTTCAGTATCACTAGTAGATTCTCATATCCATGACTCACAAGTCTAACATGTTTATTGTTGTATTTCCTAGAGCACAATGTCTGAGAGAGTGGGCAGTCAACAGTTTTTGAATGAATGAACGAAATATCTATCAGGTACTCACAAATACACTACCGTAATCTCATGGCCGCTCATGATAGGTGCTGAAGCAAAAGGCACTAATGAAAGAGGAAATCACTTATGGTCAACAGGGTGGGGTGGTCAATAAAAGCTATTTTCAAGGAAGAGATGAGCAATTATGAGGAGTTATATTTTCATGGACTGACAGAAAAAAAATTCTAATCAGTAAGAATAGTGTAACACAGGAGAAAAAGCTTAGGTATGTTGGTAGCTAGTAGGCAAGCAGCCTAAATCAGCTGATAAGAAGGGAGATAAAGAAGAAAACTGGACTGGTGGTGAGCCTTCAAAGCCAGGTACGTCCCAAATGGCCACGTTTAACACACACACAAACACACAACCACACACACCTCAAATCAGTTGTTATACTACATGGTAACAATTCTGACAGAAGATAGTTAAGAGATTTCGCCATTCAGTAAATAAATGATGTCTTTAGAAAAACAGTACATTTGGCATAGGTTTTGAAACCTACTTCTAAATTAGTGAATTCTAACATGTTTTACAATTAATCTGAGAGATTTCTAGAATTTGTTTCATCTCCTATATTTTATCCAGTTCATAAAACTCTAAAAAATAAACTCAAAAGATGTTTGAATATTTTAGTTCTAATTTTTAAAGTAAATTTTTTAGGGTGGGGGAAAGAGTGAGAGGGTGAGACAGAAAATACCAAGCAGGCTCCACGCCCAGCACACAGCCCAATGTGGAGCTCAGTCTTAAGACCCTGAGATCACGACTTGAACCAAAATGAAGAGCTAGACACTTAAATGAGCCATCCAGGCGTCCAAAAGTAAATTTCTAACTTAAAAAAAAAAAAAAACCTCACGGGATGCCTGGGTGGCTCAGTCAGTTAAGCATCTGTCTTTGGCTCAGGTCATGATCACTGGGATCCTGAGATTGAGTCCCATGTCAGGCTCCTCACTCAGCAGGGAGCCTGCTTCTCCCTCTGCCCCTCCCCCTGCATGTTCTCTCTCCCTCTCTCAAGCACACACACTCGTGCTCTCTCTCAAATAAATAAATCTTTTAAAAAAATTAACTCCTTATTACCATATGTAAACTTTAGGTTCACCACTGATCCCCAAGGCCTTCATTACAGAATAAATTCTCAAAAAATAGTTGTTTCATGACTGACAAGGAGGGAGAGACAGAAGAAAAAAACTGGTTCGAAAGAAGTCTGAATAACAACAAAATAAAAAATGAAGGGAGTCATGTTTAAACTTGAGGATATGTGCCAGTATTTCTATCACAAAAGATTACGTCTGGTTGTGATAAACCCTAATATGCTAAGTTCATCCCAAAATATGCACAAATAGGAGACTATTTTCCTGCAATGGCCAAATGTGTCTTAAAGCAAACACAGCTGTAACCCTTCTACCCATGGCCTCTAATGCCAGAAGGGCTTTTTAGTGGAAAGGTCAAGTTAGACCATATGCTAAAGTCTAAAGAAGGGCTCCCTCTGGTTAGAGGGCATCCACAGTTTCAAAAGAGAAAATAAGTATCAGAGAAGAGCCCGTCATAATACCAGTTTTCCTGAACGGCAGTCCTAGTTCATGACTAGATTATAAATGGTAGGTAATGGTTCTAGACCAAAAAAGGTCAGTTTAGACTGGGCATGCTGACGCAGTCTTTCAAGGTACAGGTACACGTGCAAAGATGAGCATCACTTTACTTGCTGGAACAGATACTGGAAACTTGTGAGTAAGACACTTCTTCTGAGGGGAGAAATTCTAGAGTTGAGAGATATTTTCCCACATTTCTTTTAAACCTTGACCTATTATAGTTTATCTTTTATCCCTAAGGGAGAATTATATTTTGTTGTCTAATTATAGGCCACTTGCAGAAGACATATTTGCTCTAAGAATGCACAGAGAATGAAAATATATTTTAGACTTAAAAGCCCTATGAATTGTTTTTTTCTTCCATAACAAAATAATTGGCAGTTTTCTGTTCCTCAAAGGAAAGTTGTAAAATACTACACTTTAAAGACGAAAGTGTTAAAAATAAGAAGCCTAGAGGCACACTCCCTTTGTCTCTCTGGCAGAATTGTAAGTTAACCAGAGTCTTCGCTCCATTTATCTCACTTCTTTATATGGCCATGAAAACACCCTCAAAACATTTTCCTCTATGCATGAGTCAATTCTTCCTTTCTTTATTTTTCTTTAATTCAAGTTATTTAACATACAGTGTGGTATTGGTTTCAGGAGTAGAATTTGTGATTGATCATGTACATTCAACATCCAGTGCTCATCCCAATGAGTGCTCTCCTTAATACCCACCACCCATTTAACCCATCCACCCACCAATCTCCCTCCAGTAACCCTCAGTTTGTTCTCCATAGTTAAGAGCCTCTTACAGTATGCCTCCCTCTCTGTTTTTATCTCATTTTATTTTTCCTTCCCTTCCCCATGTTCATCTATTTTGTTTCTTAAATTCCACATATGAGTGAAGTCATGTATTTATCTTTCTCTGACTGACCTATTTCACTTAGCATAATACATTCTCATGTTGTTGCAAATGGCAAGATTTCATTCTTTTTGATCACCTGAGTTTCATTATATGAAATTTCATTTCATATCTCATTGTACATATATATATACCTCATCTTTATCCATTCATCAATCAACATTTGGGCTCTTTCCATAATCTGGATATTATTGATATCAAACATATGCCCCTTCAAATCAAATACCTAGTAGTGCAATTGCTGAGTCCTAGGGTAGTTGTATTTTTAACTTTTCTTTGACAAAGCAGGAAAGAATATCCAATGGGAAAAATGTCTCAAGAAATGGTGTTGGGAAAACTGGATGGTGACATGCAGAAGAATGAAACTGGGTCATTTTTTACACCATACACAAAAGTACATTCAAAAATGGATAAAAGACCTAAATATAAGACAGGACACCATCAAAATCCTGGTGAAGAGCACAGACAGCAACCTCTTTGACCTTGGCCACAGCAACTTCTTGTTAGATATGTCTTCTGACATATGTCTTCTGACATATCTAACAAGGGAAACAAAAGCAAAAATGAACTATTGGGACCTCATCAAGGTAAAAAGCTTCTGCAAAAAGAAGGAAACAACCAACAAAACCAAAAGGCAGCTGATGGAGTGGAAGAAGATATTTGCAAATGATGTATCAGATAAAGGGTTGGCATCCAAAATCTATAAAGAACTGATCAAACTCAACACCCCCCCCCAAAAAAAACAAATAATCCACTGAAGAAATGGGTAGAAGATATGAACACTTTTCCAAAGACATCCAGATGAATAACAGACACATGAAAAGAGATTCAACATCACTCAGCATCAGGGAAATACAAATCAAAACTACAGTGAGATACCATCTCATACCTATCAGAATGGCTAAAATTAACATCACAGGAAAAAATAGATAGTGGCGAGGCATGGAGAAAGGGGAACTCCCTTACACCACTGATGGGAATGCAAGCTGGAGTAGTCATTCTGGAAAACAGTATGGAGGTTCCTCAAAAAGTTTTTCATTTCCAAAGAAGACAGACAGATGGCCAACAGACATGTGAAAAGATGCTCAACATCACTCATCATTAGGGAACATAAGTCAAAACCACAATAAGATAACCACCTCACACCTGTCCGAAGGGCTAAAATCAGCTACACGAGAAACAACAGATGCTGGTGAGGATGTGGAGAAAAGGGAACCCTTTTGCACTGTCAGTGGGAATGCAAACTGGTATAGCCACTCTGGAAAACAGAATGGAGGTTTCTCAAAAAGTTTAAAAAAAAAAAAAAAAAAGATTCAAGCCTTCATTTAACTGACACCTTCCATCAGGCTGATTGGACTATCCTACTTAATCTGAAACCTGCCATCTACCGCTCTTCCCAGGCAGCCTTCATCTCCCTAACACTGCTCTGTTTTCTCCTTCTTCCACATATTACCTCATTTACTCAGTCTGAGGTCTATTGTCTTGTCTCTCACCATTAAAATGTAAGCTCCAAGAGGGCAGGCAGAGATCTTTATCTGTTTTGTTCACTGACATATCTGAGGTACCAAGAAAGAACAGTAAGTGGCACATTTTGAGTGAACAATAAATATCTGATGAATTAAATCCTTATTGGAATAAGTTAGAATGAATGAATGAATGAATGAATGAATAAATATTCATTCATCCAGTCCAATCTGCTGTCAATGTAAATATTTCTTAGGTACCCCACATATAAGTGTTCCTGGAGACTGTCCTGCTCCTTGTAGGACCTTTCTCCTTGGAGAACTTATCATTTTTAAGACAGTGGCACTGAAGTCTCCAAGGAACACAGAAGACCTCATCAGTGACTGGAAAATGAAGCAATGAAACAATGCTGTAAGTGGAATGTTTCTCCCATGTGACAATAACCAGCCCCCTCTTCAACTCAGAAAGAGTGTCTAGACAGCTCGCCCACCAGTACCCACTGCCGCTCCTCTAGGAAACTGGTCTCCTTGGACATCTTCCAACACCCTCCAGGAAGCCAAGGCTCTGTGTGTGTATGTGGCTTTTAAAATATATATTTATCTTTTAATTGTGATAAAATATATATGACATAATTCACATTTTAAAATGTACAGTTCAGTGACATTAAGCACCTTCATTAAGCACAACATTAAGCATCTTCACACTGTTGTGCAAACATCACCACCATCCATCTAAAGAACTCCTTTTATTTTGCAAAACTGAAATCCTGTACCACTTCCTAAACCACTTCCATGAGATATGGCAAATCACCAATTGTGAGTTAACTTGATTTGGGCAAATAGCCAAAAGCCATTTGGCGGAAAGACTTGAAAATAGGGTTAAAAAAAAAAGTTGAAAAAGATTTTCACTTAAAAATGCATGTGACCAATTCAAAAGCATCTGGAGGAAAAAATACATCTATATACTTATTATACCATCATTAATAAACTGCAGGGAGAGGAAACATGGCTTGATTTATCATATAAACAAAAAAATTGATGAATATGAGCTAATATGCATTTTCTATCACTTTAAGGAGAAATGTAAAAAAAAAAAAAAAGGAGAAATGTAGACAAAATTATGTTTGGAGTATTTAGATAAGACTTTTTCAAAATTTTTAAAACTATACCAGAAAGGGAGTATGGTACATAGTAAACCAAAGAAACTTAGATCTCATTCCCATGTTCAAATACTTCAATTTACCTCAGTAGTTCAGTTTCGGATTAAGAAAAGTGACTTCTGGTGGATGAGCTCCATGATAGCTATACACACCAGATTTTACAATTTTGGCTCTTCTGTTTTACCTGCATTTTGCAGAAATATTTTTCCTGAAAGTCAATGATGCTCTTATTTTCCCAAACAATGAATAACATTTTAAAGATTTTAATCTTCTCTTTACATGTCTCAGATATCCCCCCTCTTTCCACTCTCTCATAAATATATACACACACCAACACAGTATATATCTTCATATTTACAGTGAGATAATTTTGAAAGCAACAAACATTTGGGGTGGGGGGTGTGGATAAAACTGAAACCTAAGCTAAACTTAGGAAGAATTTAATTGTCCTGGAAATCCTTTAGGCAACTGTTATCCTAGTCAGCACAGGTGTTTTTGTTTGCCAGCAATACTAAAAGCAAGGATAATTTCCAGTAAGTATACAAATGGTGATTTTTCATAACATATGTGTAAGAAAGAAAATATTTTCTTTGATATAGAACACGGAAATGCAAGTAAATGTCAGATGCCTGGATAGAGAGGACACCAAAATGCCCGTCCAGCTTTACCTTGGTTTCTAGATGGTCATTTCCTCTTTTATTTACTTTGTAATTCATTCAGCTACAAAAACAACATTTACACACAAAGTAGATGCTCAATAAATGTTAAAGCATATAGATCTCTATTCTGAAACTTTCATCAAACTATTTGTTTCCAAAATTCTAAATTACTTCCACATATAAATGATTCTGAGTAATGAAAATATTGTATTAAATATTTATTCAGTACAAAAATGTTCCAGGGACTGTTTTAGGTCTTGAGAGTGCAATAGTAAGGAAAAATCAGATGGGATCCCTACTCTCATGGAACTTAACTGGAAGAAAGACATCCAACAAGTACACAAATAAAAAACTGCAAATTGTGACACATGATACGAGAGGAGCTACAAGGAGTTTAAACGTGGGATATCCTGGGAGGCTCCCCTGAGGAGGTGACTTCGAAATGAAATCTAAAAGTTGAATAGAAATTAATTAGGCTAAAAAGACAGGATAGTGTGTGAGAGATTAAGGGGAAATTATTCCAGCAAAGGTCCATGAAGAAGCTTATGAAAAACCAAAAGCTATAACTGTTTATGCAACTACTTGAACAATACAGATAGAAAATTATGATATACTACCAAAAAACAGGTACCATGTAACATTTCTTTTTAAAAACGTAAATGAGCAGCTAACTCTTTCCACTTACATATGAATATAAATGTGAAGGTTATGTCAATTTCCTCCTTCTTAGGTAAGATGTACAGCTAGAATCACTGAAGGTATATGATAACATTCCTCTTAAATGTATACATTTCAAGTAAACTTAAGTTACTATAGTTCATATTTCTCCTCGTTGTATACAGCACATTCTCCAAATCAATGATTGCTGAGTTAAAGTTTTCCATGGAGGAATTTAACACTGTATTTGTGTTTATTTGTATTTTGTATTTTTTAATTTGTATTTTGCAAATAATCATACTAATAATGACAAAGATGATAACAAGAGTAACTATCATTCCTTATATCAGCTTACTATTTTTAAGCAGATATCAGGTAACTAGAGTTATCATAATTTTTTTTAAGAAATGAGGCCCTAAAAGTTAAGTACTTTCAAGGTCCCACTACCAGAAGTGGCGCAGTTAATCTGTACACCCAACTGCATCTGACTCCAAAACATTTGCTTGCTTTACTCATAATTATGCCCAACTCCTGACAAAGAATCACTTCAAAAATCACTTGTGCTTCAGAGAAACTTGGGTGTCATATTCAGACATGAAAGGTTTGCACGTTTTCTTTTCCCTCTCCTTCCCTACTGCTCTCCTTCCTTTCTTCTCAAAATAGGATTTTGTTTAAAAAAATTTTTTTGGCTTTTTATCAGTGGGATGCCTAGTAAACTTTTAAATATAAAATTTTAAATTTTTTGTTCTCTCATACTTGATCACTAAGATGATATCAACTGCATAAATTATAAGCCCTTGTATTATCTAAATATCCATAAATCTGGAGTAAAGTTAGAACCATGAACCAAAGCATAGTGTATTTTCACTGATTCTAAAATCTCATCAATTTTAAGAGATATAAGAACTTCCAACTGAACAGGACACAATGCCAAGAAGTCACGGTTAATAAGAGATATTCCTAGGGGCGCCTGGGTGGCTCAGGGGGTTAAGCCTCTGCCTTCGGCTCGGGTCATGATCTCAGAGTCCTGGGATCGAGCCCCATATCAGGCTCTCTGCTCAGTGGGAAGCCTGCCTCCCCCTCTCTCTCTGCCTGCCTGCTTACTTGTGATCTCTCTCTCTCTGTCAAATAAAGAAACAAAATCTTTAAAAAAAAAAAAAAAAGATATTCCTATTTCAGAAACGTCCAAAATGTGAGAAAATGTGGGCCTTAGAATTGATGAAAATGGTAGCAAGAGGCTCTAAAATATTTCCTCTCCAGGGTGGGTATTGTATGTCCAGTGAGACTGGTCCTGGGTCCCACGTTATGGATGCCACACACTCAGTCACCAGGCATGGAAAGTCATAAAACTCACAGTCCCTGAAAATTAAATCAAAGCAGAATATTTTCTTCTTTATTCTTATTTCTCTGGAAGGTATTCTCCATTCAGTAAAAAATGAAGATTTCCGTGAATAATTTCGTGATTGAGAAATAAGCTTGGTGCATTTATCGTCTACACTGTAAGTTAAAATAGAATTCTAATAACCTTTGCCCTGACAAATGTGACTCCCCCTGTATGTCTGCTGTAACCCCATTCTAAAAAGGGACAACATTCTGTTCTTCAGCTGCCAAACTTTTTCATAGCACTATATAAACAGTGACCAAAATTGTTAAGGGGTAAGATTCAATTTCTAAAGTAATTTTATAAATCAAAGTATTTTAAATGTTATATTCATAGTTCTATTTCTATTTGAGTACATGTATTTTATTTTTCCAAGTTTTTATGTTAATACCCTCTAAAATATTGCATTAAAGCAGACAACCTCAGATTATAATGCACATATTAAAAATAGATCAGGCTCTTGAAGCTTTCATTTCAGAATAACTTAAGTTATAAGTATTCTTAAAGTTTTTTAAAGGACACAATATTGTCATAATCGATTCCATTTCAGGACACGTTTTTCACTAAAGCTGGCTATAATTGGGCCAATTTTACCTATGTAAAATACAATTTATATATATAAAAGTATATATATATATATCATATATATAAAATACAATTTATAAATTTTTACAATTTATCTATGTAAAAAATGCATAGTCTTACAATCTTCATGTGCTTTTTAAATGAATAATATACTCCAGATTTCTTTTATTAAAAATATGATATAGACAAAACCACTTTGGGATGGGTTGTGTAATTTGTTCACAAGAATTTCTAATAACATATAGGATGTATGATAAATTCATGGTAATCCACGCTGAACACACAATAGAGTGGACAAGAAGGGTAGACACTAGCGGCTTTCTAGACCTACAGGACATCAGAGCCAGACTGCTCCTTCTTGGGAATAAAGGCCCAAGGTCACAATACAAGCCACAGCAGAGACCTAAAGTCATTTCCTGGCTTCAAACCCAGTGTTCCACCATTTGGTTACTTTGGAGAAAATAGCCATTTTTTATTGGTTCCTGAAATATTGTTATTATGATCAAAATTTCTTCCTACTTGTTTCACTGTTCTGCTCTTCATGATGAAATATAACCTCCTTAATATATGATTGAATACACTGAAATGCGTATTCATTAGTATGTGCTAGAATACATCTACAATCTCTCAAACGATTTTTTTCGTTACAGAGTTTGCTAGAGGGGTGAATGGGTTTAGAAGGGAAATCTGCAGTCACTCAAAAGTACAAAATAAAATAGGATAGCCAAAGTAAGATTAAAGACTTTACATTAAGTGACATATTTGCCAACAAGGAACTTAATAATTAAGACATACTGTGCGAGGGGCACCTGGATGGCTCAGGTGGTTAAACGTCTGCCTTAGGCTCAGGTCACAATCCTAGGTTCCCTCTCCCTCTGACCAACACCACCCCCAACTGCTCACGCTTGCTTACTCTCTCAAATAAATAAACTCTTAAAAAAAAAAAAAAAAAGACTTAATGTGCTAGAAAAATATTAATTTAGAAGCCTAAATATCTAAAATTCAATCACTGTTCTGTAGTTTGGTTTATCTCTGTCTTCTAAACCTCTATCCAACCCCGAGAGTGCATTTCTTCAACTGGGACCTTTAGGGCATGCCCAGCCCAAGGCCGGATTTTGGATGGTCTTTGCCTTTAAGGAATAGTAAGCTGTAGCTTAAAGTCACAAGACTTCAAGAAAAGAGGTTAAGACAGACACTTCAAGATAACTCTCCAGCTTAAAGGAGCAAGAAGCCCATTGCTTAAACTATTGCCAGCAAGAAAAAGCTATTCTATGTGTTTAATGAAATAAAACCTCAAACAAGATCATTAAAGGCAGATGTAGCCAAAGAAGCTAGATTTTGAAATTTCAAGTTCTAGCAGCATTTCTCCCAGCTCTACAACTTAATAGCCTCAGAACTTGTATAGCTTCTACATCTACAAAACTGGGATAAAACCTACTTCACAAGCTGCTATGTGAAAGATAACATACAGACATAATACTAGAGTAAGACCATTTTTCCCCGTGATGCATTAAGCCACAGTGTAAACTCCGCTGAGACTGTCAATTCACACCAGCAAGACTGGTTGAAAAGTCAGATGCATGACGACCAAGCAATCACTCCTGTAGTTGATACATATAAAATCCACCCATGACATAATGTGTTCGTATTGGGTTTGACCTCTGACCGTCTTTTCCTTTTTTCTTAACCCCCTTTGTCAGTTTTTTGACATCCATTCCTTTTTCTCTCCAATGGCTTCTTCCTATCTACTCAATCTATCAGAATATGACTCCTCAATAAGAAAAAATAATTTAAACAGTTTTTAATAATAGGACAAGCTTCTTCAAGTCATAAGTAGGATAAAACTTACCTGAACCCTAAACTCCATAGAACGAAGATGTCCCCATCAGAGTTTTTTCCACACTGCCCCAAAAATTAACTGGGTACTTGCAAATTTTCTGTAAGTCATAGACACAAGTAATTGGTCTTGTTTTTTCCCCCATATCCCTAAAGTTCACCTTAGTTCCTAGCACAGAGTAATTAGGGGATTATAAATCAAGTGAATTGTAAAGGGTTGAAAAAAATTTTATCTGCACTACATTAATTCAAAAAGAAAGGAAATTACTTTGACTATTATATCCATTTATAATCTAAAAAAATATAAACAGATATTTCTGAATCTAGTCACAGATGCAGGAAAAGCTTCTGCCATCTGGTTTATAGGTGAAATAACTTAATGTCAAGTATAATCAGATGTATGCACTTGTCAAAAATATAAAGATTTCCTATTTTGAAGAAAATGCAAAATTAAATATAATCTTTAATCCTTTTGCATTGGAAGTCTATTTCATGTCTGCCTTCGTTCTTAAAATACAGCATCAAAAAAAAAAATCACAAATTACTCAACAGAAGAGCTTACAAGATAACCAATTACTTCTTCTGAATAAATTCCTCATAGTTAACTTCACTGAATGTGGCAATGGGTTTCACTTGAAACACACACACACAAAATTAAAATTTACAGTAAGGAACATCAAATCTTAAACAATGATGACATATATATGCCCTTGGAAATAGCATACAACTCCAAAGCAAATAAATGCTCGCAGGGCACATTCTCTAATCATAACTGCTTGGATTAGGTTTATTTTTTATAGGCCGTTGCTAACACAATGGCATGCTTTAAAAGGTTCTGTCAAAGAGAACCAACTAAAAAAAACCAACTGTATTAAATCCTTTTAAAAAATCCTGCCTCATCCAGCTCACCACCACAGGGTAGCAGTGACAGTCCCCAGGGCCAGTGGCTCACCTCACTGAGGCCCAGTTAATCCCCAAAGAGGAGACAAGTCTTCTGAGAGCACAACCTTTAGGAACTTCTTCCTGATGCTTTAACATCTCTTTCATATTTCTTATTTTTTTTTACCTGTAAGCTTATTTCAACAAATAAAAATAAATGTATTTTTTTCTTTTTAAGATTTTTATTTATTTATTTATTTGACAGAGATCACAAGTAGGCAGAGAGGCAGGCAGAGAGAAAAAGAAACAGGCTCCTGGCTGAGCAGAGAGCTTGATATGGGGCTTGATCCCAGGACCCTGGAATCATGACCTGAGCCGAAGGCAGAGGCTTTACCCCACTGAGCCACCCAGGCACCCCAAAAGTAAATGCATTTCTTTAACCAGAGAATATCTCCATCCAACTCAGAAGACACTGCTACATAAGAGACACTCATCCTTCTTAAATATAGTATATTCACTAAATATCATACAATTTCATTTGTCAATTATACCTCTCTCTCTCTCTCTATACACACACACACACACACACACACACACACACATTATTCTCTCTATATATATGAGAAATAAAATATATGTGTATATTATATTCAGGGTAATCCTGTTCTTAAAGGTCTAAGGAAAAAGGAAGAGCTTCTTCTGTAGAGAGAGCTGTTATAGGAAAAAACAGTACTGTCAAAATACATTTACCAGCGTGCAGAGTCTCTTGCAATATGATAAGAATAAAGGACAAGGGGTGATGGAGAGGAGAAGGGAGTTGAGGAAAATTGGAAGGGGAGGTGAACCATGAAAGACTATGGACTCTGAAAAACAATCTGAGGGTTTTGAAGAGGCGGGGGGGGTGGGGTGGGAGGTTGGGGAAACCAGGTGATGGGTATTAGAGAGGGCACAGATTGCAAGGAGCACTGCGTGTGGTGCAAAAACAATGAATACTGTTACGCTGAAAAGAAATAAAAAATTAAAAAAAAAAAAAGAATAAAGAATGTTATTTTCTCAAGTAGAGCTTCTCCCTAAGTCAGATTCCAAAAATAAGTCACCACTCTGAACTCACACATTTATTACTTTGGGAAGCACAAAGACTAAAATGCATCCTAAGTTTTCACCAAAGGGGGAAAAACTTGCTGGTTGGGAGATGGTGTTTGGTTAGATTAAACAACTTTGTTAAATAGAAAACATACACATTTAGTCTGTGTATGAAATGTATAAATGCATAGAGGGGGTGGGGGTGGGCTTGAACTAACATCTGAAAGCTTTTCTCAATATTTTTATTTTCAGGAACATGTTACCGAAAAATTTCACTGTTAATAGTAAGTGGTGATAACAAGAAGGTGGTTTTCATAGCCTTTGAGATGTCCACTCATTCTCCTTATAGTGAGGCAGAATGCTGCCTTTATAGATTCTTGTTTGGGGTATGAATAACTGCTGAATTTTGTTCTGTTCATTGGTGGTTGGTCCCCCAGGCAGCTGTCTCATGGGGAGGAGCAGGGAGGAGAGGTTTCTGCTAGTGTGCAGTTGAAAACTGTGCAAATTCATTGAGGTGAACAAGGTCCACTCAAGCTAACACTGCCTAGGGGCAGAAATCCCATGTATCCCATATTGATACAGAGTAAAGTTGCTACCTGGCTTTCTTTCAAGGTAGAAGTGTTACCTTCTGCTTATAAAAGTAACAGATGACTGTAAAATGATTCAGATAGCATAGGAATGAGTAAGGTAGAGAGTGTATGTACATCTGCAGCAATCCCATCCTCTCCGAGATGTGTCAAGGGTTTGCTATAACCTTCTCTCAGGCACACTCATGTTATTATATTTCCTTCAATTTTAGGATTCATATTTTAAATTTTCACATCTCTGGAATCTTACACATCTTAAAGGGGATACACACAGTTACAATAGTGTTTGTCTTACTAATAATCATGCCACACAGCTGTTGGAAAGAATAAGGCAGCCCTGTAGGTAGTGACATGGTAGGAGTGCCAGACAAGTTAATGGAAAGGAGAGAGCATATGCTATACTACCATTTATAGATTGATTTTTAAAAGATGTACACTTATATGCTAGTATATGCATTTTCCATTTCTAGAAAGAATCACAAAGAATAGGTAAAATTTGTCTATAAGGGAGAGAGTAGAAGGGGAGGAAGGGATCTTTCTTTTCATTGTACACCGCTTTCATCGAAGTTTGTATTTTACTTGTTTAAAATTAATTGAGTCATCAAAAAGCAAAATGATACTACATATTACTATGGGTTCATGAGCATGAAGTCAATATATAAAGTCACATACAGGGAGCATGCATACCAAATTCGTTACAGTGTCTGCCCCTAAGAGGGAGGGAGGGAGAGGAGTGGCCTGTTAAAGGAGATCATATGTAGCTATGAAGTTTTAATCCTCATAAAATTTTTTAAGCAAATATGACAGTATGTTAACATTTGTTAGTGATGGGTGGTCTGTATGTGAGTGTGATATTATTCACTGGTACTTCTTTAAATTTTGTTCAAAGTATAAAAATTGAAATAAAATCACATCTCAAGGATACTACTCCAGAGCCATCAGAACTTCTAAAATTAGGGGTGCCTGGGTGGTTTTCTTAGCTAGCATTATCCTTCAGCTCAGATGATGATCCCAGAGTCCCAGGAGTCCTAGGCTCCCCACTAATGCGTGCACTCTATCTCAAATAAATAAATAAAATCTTTAAAAAAAACTTCTAACATTATAAAAAACAACAATGCCAAACAAAGGAGATAACGAGTGACTGGCTCTCTAAATACAATGTTAGAAGGACTATGAAGCTGTATAACCATTTAAGAAAATGGTCTGGCAGTTTCTTATAAAACTAAAAAGAAACATGTATTTCATGAGTCAGAAAATTAATCACAGTTATTAACCTAAGAGAAGTGAATGTATGTCCACAGAAAGACTTGTACAAGAATATTTATGGAAGCTTTATTCATAAGAGCCAAAAATTGGAAAGAGCCCAGATGTCCATCAGTAAAAGAACAGATAAACAAACTAGTATGTCCATATAATCAAATACCATTCAGCAATAATAGGAAGAAATATTAGGAGCAATAGTAGGGAGGAAACTATTAATACATGCAATTCCATGTTGATGGCACTCTAAAACATGATGCTGATGATAGAAACCTTACACAGAAAAGTGCATACTCTGGAAATCAATTTTATGAGGACCTGCAACAAGCAAAACAAATCTAGGGTGGAAAAAAAACCCAGAACAATGGTTGCCAGGGAAAGAAGGATGTTAAAAGAGGTGGGAGGCTGATAGAAAGGGATGAAATACTTCTAAGGCTGACAGTAATGTTTTTCATCTTGAGAGAGATTAGGGTTGCCCAGGTGTATCCATTTGTCAAAATTCAGTGAGTGGCTACTTAAGATATATGCACTTTATTGTAAATAAGTTTTGCCTCAAAAGGAAAAATAATCTGTAAGAAAATAGTGAACTCTCATGAATGATATGCATGCTGGAATATTTAGTGGGCAGTATTCCTAATTACTGCCCGCAATTTACTTTGAAATGCATAAAGAAAAAGATGGATTGATGAACAGATGAAATAAAAGGTGATAAAAACAAGTATAGTTAAATGTTAATGATAGAATCTAGGCGTTCACTATAAAATTCTTTTAAATTTTCTGTATGCTTGAAAATTTTCATAATAAAATTGTTGAAAAATAGTTAAAAATTACTTCTAGATATTATTGAAAACACACATACACATTATATTTAGCATGGATCTCTGTCATTACACATCAGTTTACCTTATCTTTATTAAACCCAGAGATTTTAAAGAGGATTTTATGGACATTAATATTAAATTTCTGGGACCATCCTATAAGAGACCATACTTAAAATAAGTAAATACTGAGCACACTTCTTGACTTACAAATATGAGACTATACTGCATATAAGACTGGCTTCTAGGAACAGCCTCTTCTCTGCCCCACTCTACCCCCAAAGAGAAGGCAGCATTCTGCCACACTATAAGGAGAATGAGTGGACATCTCAAAGGGTATGAAAACCACTCTCCATATGCACACTGTCTCTCTTCTGTTTCCTCCTTCCCTGAGGTGATGTAAAGCAGACCCCTTCGTCCCCTCCCCCAGGCCATTGTACCGCTCGTATCGGCTGATGGCCAGCCCATGAAAGGGGACAAATCTGCTCTCTGGTGCAGATGCTCTGCCTTCAGTTCAGGTGCTGTTAGGTATTCATTAGGTCAGCCAACCTCAAAGGGTCATTATAGCCAAGCTGATGTCCTTAGGAAGTTGGGAAGTTGGGAGGAGAATCTGGGTGGAGCAAAAGGAATCCAGGGTTCAGTACAATTTACTGGAATACTGCAATGGGATTATGCTCAAAGTTCCAGCTAGAATTCAAGCTTTTCTTCACCTATTTGACTAGCTCTACTATAGTACCTTTTGTCTCTGCGTGTATGTGGTATCCACCATTCAGGACATGAAGTGAAGGAATGACAGCTGTGTTGGGGGGATGTCTCAATCACAACATCCATTAACACCATCCTAATATCACAAATTTTAAATAAACATCACTTCTTATCTTTTTTCCCAATGAATCATATATTGAGTACCTCCTTCCAAGTCAAAACAAATGCTTTCTAATCAAACAGACTTAAGGTTAGGGTTAACCCTAACCCTTTGCCCCTATTAAAGCAGCTTAGTAAGACCACAAATCTCAGGCTCTATTAGCTTCCTTCACCAGAACATCTGGATGCTGAATGTTGAAGCCTGAAACTAGGTATAAAGGTCACATGATAAGTCTTAGTATTTGTCACTATGTGACATTCCATATTTCCTGAATCTACAGATTGTTACAACAGACCCCAAAGTGACCCTTTTCTTCACTGTTTGCTATATGGGTTGTCAAAAAACACAGCTTGTCAGATTTGGGTTTTCCTAGTAAATTGAATGACTAGATGTTTCTGCATTATATAAATAGTCTCCAGTTTTCTGTTTATAATAATAATTATAAGAAAACAATAATAAAAGAAGAATTGTAGAACTGCTAAATTACTGAGTTGCTATTTCCTTTAAGATTTTCAGTAATCTCTACACCCAACGTGGGACTCAAATTTATAACCCCGAGATCAAGTCACATGTTCCACCAACTGAGCCAGCCAGGTGCCCCTTGAATTGCTGTTTTTATCATTCTTACCTCATTTGAAGGAATTGTGGCAAAGGGTTTGATGACAGCAGCTAATGGAATCTGAGCTTGCTTGGCCATATCTGACGTGCATGGGAAACAGTATGTTGTGCAACGAATGTATCGAGGACTAGCATTGCCTGAAATGTGTAAAGGAACACACTTAAAATTTGCTGAGAAGGAAAATCTTCCCTGAAGTATTTAAATATTTATAATTCTAGATAACACATTGCCTTATTTGTATAACTTTCTTCATGATTTCTAAAAATAGTATTGTGCAATGCTACAACCTATGTATATATTTATATTTATTGAATGTCTACTAAGTTTTAGACACTGTCCTAATTGCTTCCTTGTAGAGCTTACGTTCTTACAGAAGATACAGACAATAACTATTAAACCCAATGAATGAGTAAATTGCACAGGTCATTACAAGGTGAAAGTGCTATGAAAAAAGCATATCTGGTTAAGGGGTAGGAGGAGGCTGACTGCAACTTTAAACAGTTACAGAGTGGGCCTTATTTAAAAGGTAACATTTGAGTAGACTCCCAGGAAGCAAGACACTCAGGCAGGTGGCTGGGGGCAGGGCATGTCCGACCTGGTGGAGCAGTCACGAGAGGCCTGTGTGGCTAGAATGGAGCACATGCTGGGTACAGCAGCCAGTGAAGAGTTCAGAGAAGTAACAAACATTATGCAGTAACCAGAGGAGAAATGGTGGTGGCAGGGACCAGGGACCAATAACCAGAGTTACTGACAAGTGGCCATATCCTGGACATAATTCGGAAGTACACTGATTGTTGATGGGAGTGATGTATGGGGTGTGAAGATGGGAGGTGGGAAAGAAAGAGAAGATCGAGAATGGCTCCAAGGTTTTTGGCCTGAGATACCAGAAGCATGATGTTGCCACTAATTGACAAGAGAAAAGCTGCAAGAAGGGAAGAGGTGTGTTAATGGGATTGTGGGCAGAGATCAGGAATCTGGCTTTGGACATGTCCACCTTGGGAACTCTGTAACAACTAGATACGTGAGTCTAGGCACTGGGCTGAAGATACACATTTGGGAATTTTCTATAAAGAGCAAACTAAAGCCGTGAAACTACCTTAAAACCACCAACGAAGTAACTGTGACCAGAGAGGATGGCCAAGAACTAAGCCCTGGGTCCTCTAACATAAAGAAGACAGAGGAAAAGAAGAAACCAGTTAAAGGACTGAGAAGGTTAAAACAAGGAGCATCTGGTGTCCGGGAGGTGAAGAAAGTACACAAAAGCATGTCCTCTGTGCTGTACTGCTAGATCAGCAAGACCACAGGATGTACGTGCCATTTACAGTGACACAGATGGAGCTAGAGAGCCATTACACTAAGCAAAATAAATCAACCAGACAAAGACAAACACTGATTTCAGTCAAATGTGGGAGTTAAGAAACAAAATAAATGAGTAAAGGGAAAAAAGAGAGAGGGGCAAACCAAGACAGACTTTTAACTATAGAGAACGACCTGATGGTTGCCAGAGGAGAGGTTGGGGGGACAGCGGGTGAAATAGGTGATCGGGATTAAGGAGGGTCCTTGTCATGATGAGCACCGGGTGTTGAATGGAAGTGTTGAATCACGATATTGTACACCTGAAACTAATATTACACTGTATGTTAACTGGGCTTTAAATAAAAATGTAAAAAAAAAAAAAAAAAAGCCACCATTGGAGTTAACAATATGGAGGTTGCTAGAGACCCAGAGGACAGAGTTTTGGTGGAATAGGGCCTGGGGTGGGAAGCCTGCCTACAGTGAGTTTGAGAGAAAAAGAACTGGCAATAAGCCTTTCAAGTTGTGTTGCACTGGGGAGCAAAGAAAAGAAGGCTAGCTGTAAGGAAAACAGGTCAAAAAAAAATTTTTTTTTATTATTTAAGATAGGAGAGTATAAAGAGAGATAATGATGACATAAGAGAAAGAGGGAAGGCTTATTGTAGCAACAGACTAGAGCAGGGCACAGCAGGAGAGGCTGGCTTCTGACTGGAGCACAGATCATTCCTTTATGGCCAAAAGTAGAAAGGCAGAGCACAGGTGCACATTAGGGCAGGGGCTGATAGAAGGGTGAGAATCTGTGGAAGCTCTCTTCTGACTGCACAATTTTCTTAGAAAGGAGGACATAAGAGCAGTTAAAAGAAAGGTTGGGAGAGGTTGCAGGTTTCAGGAGGAATGTGAAACAGTTCCTAAGGAGAGAGGAAAAGTGAAAGGACTCGGGGAAGTACAGCGTGCTGGGAAGCACGTGGTCCTGCGTTTACGGGGTGGGCAGCAGGCCGGGCTAGGAGCCTTCCTCTGGCCAGGTTTTGCCGCATGGGTGGGCCGAGAATGAGAGGAAAGCTGGACCTCAGAAAGCTCAGTTTCTTCTGTTCAGCTTTAACCTATTACTGCCAGATTCTACTTTTTAAGACCAGCTAGAAATCTGCATTTTTACATAAGATATTCCAATTTTATATAATGGCAACTACTTCAAATAGAAACAAAACAAAATATTGTGCACGACAAATTGACATGAATATAGGCTGAATCCAGTTGTTGTTGGTACCATGTTTCTGCCGTTGTCTCTCAGAGCCTCTGCAGCAGAGCCCAAAACTGGATTCATAATGATGACAGTAATTGCCAGCATATTAGGCATCATTTTAAGAGGTTACATGTGAACTCACTTTAGTCTCACAATTGCCCTATGAGACTGATACCCTTAAGACCACATTTTACAGAGGAGAAAACTGAGACATCAGGAGGTTAAGTGACATGCCAAAGCTTAAGGGGTGTAGAGTAAATGACAAAAGTGGTATTAGAACCCATTATAATTCTTTGCTATATCCCAGATAAGTTGGGTCCAGGTTCTGAAGGATGAGGAGTTAAGATCAAGCCTTCTGCCGATGGGTAATGAAGGGACATCTATTTTTTAGCAAGGGCAATATAATCACATAAACACTTGAAAAAACTAAACTACCAGACACTGACAGCATCTGGGGTCAGGAAAACATTAGAGACAGGTAGACTGGTCATCACAGAGTCCAGGTAAATACTAACATGGGGTAAAACAAGAGTCTTGGCAGCACAAATAAAAGAAAAACAAATATTAGGCAATAAATGTAAATACGCTTGAACCCCTGTTATTGTTAAACGTTTCACATAACTTAGACAAAAAAAAACTTAGACAAGATCTTCCTCATTAAATCACACAAGACTATAAAATAAGAACTTTACACAGACTGTGAAATAAGAATTTTTGAATATTTTAAAGTGTATTTTAATTTTTCTTTGTACTCAATTTTTACTAGCCAAAATTACTGACAATATATTGAAACTGAGTGTTTGTTCTTTAAAGGGTTTTTAGCTCTTGACAGTGAAATATGCATATGGATGAGCTCATAAGGGACAAAACAAACTTCGTTTCAAGAAGATAATACACACAAAGATAAGATTTCTTAAAAGCCATTGAGAATTTGTTTGGGACACCCGACTAGCTCAACGAGCTAAGTGTCTGACTTTTGATTTCAGCTCAGATCATGATCTCAGGGTCCTGGGATCAAGCCCCAAGTTGGGTTCCACACTCAATGTGGAGTCTACTTGTCCCTCTCCCTCCCCCAACTCATGCTCTCTCTCTCCCTCTGTCTCAAATAAATAAATGCATACATACATAAAATCTTTTTTTAAAAAGGCACTGAGAATTTGTTTTTATAAACAGGAATGCAAATGTGGGGCATGAAAGATATGGCTACAGTAGATAACTTAGCAATCTCAGTAATTAAGAATCAAAACTCATTGCAATAAAGAGTTTTAATAAAGAGCTTTATGGGAAATCTGACTGGAAAACATTCAATGAATTAATCATCCAGCAAATATCTAGGAAGCTAAGCCCCTGCTAGAGGCTTAGGGACAGAGGCAAGTGAAGCCTCAGGCTTCAAAATCTGGTAAGAGAAAGTGATAATAAAAGCAGATAACTGGAAAATGGCATGGTAAGTATCACAGAGAGCAAATTCACTAAGTAGCCCAGGGAGGCAATGAGTCAGCCACATGAATCAGAGGTGACTATGCAAAATATATGGTACTTGAACAGGGTCTTGCAGGATAGGTAGAAGTACAGAATCAAGGGACGAACTGAGTCTCAAATTAGATTCTGTAGCCAAAGAAATAATATATATATGTATATATATATATAATTTTTGTAGGCAACAAAAACATTATTTTTTAAGTAGGTGTTTTCTTATTGGAGTCACTCCTAACTAGCTGTGTAGTTTTGGGCAAGTCACTTAAGTTCCTTGGGCCTTAGGGCCCTCACATCTTTAAAGTGGGAGAGATAAACCAATGAAGGCCAAGGTACCTTCTGCCTCTGTGTTCTACTTATGTCTGTGAATTTCTGCACATGTATGAGATTTAGGCTGCATCTGGAAATTTCACTAGTAAGTATCAGCTGATTAGCCAGGCCAGACAAAGGGGCTTCACAGCACAGGGCCAATTTCAGGGCTCCATGGCAGGCAGCTCTCTCTCCTTGCCAAGGGTTGAACTGCGGGAGAAATGATGATGATCTGGACCTTGCCACTCCACTGATCCTTCCTTTCTCTTCCTGAGCCTTCCATGCTCTTTCTTTACATCGGCCCAATGATCCAGTAATTCCACTTCTAGGGATACACCCAAAAGAACTGAAAGCAGGGACTCAAACAGATGCATGTACACCAGTGTTCACAGCAGCCACGTGGCTGCTATGGCTACTCAAAGTAGCAAAATATCCTTCAACAGATGAATGGATAAACACAATGTCTATATATGTAAAAGCGAATATTATTCAGCCTAAAAGAAGAATGAAATTTTGATACATTCTATACCATAGATGAACCTTGAGAATATTATGGCAGGTGAAATAAGCCAGACACAAAAAGATGAATATTGTATGATTCCACTTACATGACCTAGAATAGGCAACTTCAGAGACAGAAAATAGAATAGAGGATACAGGGGCTGTGGGGAGTGAAGGAAGAGGGAGTTATTGTTTAGTGGGCACAGAGTTTCAGTATAGGATGATATAAAGTTCAGGAAATAAGTAATAATGATTTCATCATGTATGATTTGGCTTGCCATAAAGAATGGAATAATTATATATTCCTGGAAAGAACAAACCTGCACAAGAACAGAGGATAGCACACAGAGGATAGCTAGTAGAAATAAAGCTCAGCCTTTCCTCATCCCAGTTCAAAATTGGAAAAACAGAACCCACATGTTAAAGAATCTGCTGAAAAAAAAATAATAACTGGGGTTAGAACCAGGTATGCCAATTTTCTCAAGTGTTCAATCCACTACTGCTCTACTCATGCTATCTTGGCTAGGTTTCTAACGTAGTAAATAAGGTAAACCAAAGTAGGGTATGTACTAATTTAACCCCATAAACTAAAATAATTTTCTTAAACTGATATATTGAGCTCTACCTCACCAGAAACTCTCTAGACTGCTGCAAGTAGAAAATAGAATGCAGTTGATAATACATTCTCAGTTCTTGAGTGATAGATGGCAAATTGATTCCCATTATCACTTTTGGAGAGGTTCCCCATCAAGGATAGCATTACTGAAGGGTGTCAGTGTATTTACTTTTAAAAAATGGTGAAGACTTTCAAAACCTCAGTGAAAAATACTATTGACAATAAATACCTTGGTCTTGTATCACACAATCTGTAGTGACCAGGGGAGGGACCTGGCCTCTGGAATTGGTGGCATAGACTTGTCCTCCTCTGGTGGCTCTGTCATTCTCGATCACCTGTATCTGATATAAGATATCAAGAACAAGTTAAAATAAGTTAAGACTCTTCCAAACATCCCCTCCCTCCCCCTCTTTCATTATTCACATACACACAAATAGGCATTTTCTAAATCCTTTTAGTTCATTTCAGACCAAATTCTCACTGAGAACCTACTTTTGAAACATACAATTTTAGAGCAGCAGCTGCTAAATTCTCTTCTGTAATACTCTGAGTTCTGACCCTTCAGAGAACTTCATTTTTATTCATTTTTTTTATTGGAACCATAGATAAGCATTAAAAAAAAAAGATTCTGGTAGAAAAAGAAATTAAAATTAGCTTTTAAAGAAAACACCTTTTATAGTTAAAGGAAAATATACAAAGCTAAAAATCATTAAATTCAGAAGAAATGATTTACTATACAGCCTAAAACACCTTAACTTTTTTCTTTAAATCCCTCTTGACCCTCAATTTGCCTTTCAGGTTCTTCCACCTCACCCCTGCTCCATGAGACAGTAAAAAAACAAACAATACAGTGTTCCCACAGGGAACTTGACTATTGTATAGATATAAGAAAAAAGTCCCTAAGGGTTTTGTCATCTAATTTGGAAACACTTCATATGTAAAGATAACAATTTGTCTTAAAAAAAAAAAAGATAAAAATTTGTCTTTTGTTGTAGTTGCCTAGGGATGAAAATAATAAAATCCAGTAGCATGGAGTTAGGAAGAAAATAATAAGGCAACCTAATAATTATCTTCCTCTTTCCCTTTATCTCCTCCTTGCTCTCACTTCTCTGTCACCAAAAAGAAAAGATCAGAGGCAAGGGGTTAAAAAAAAACAAGAAGAAGAAAGTAAAAAGAGAAAAAAGAAAGAGAGATAAATGAGCAGGTGCCCAGAATACACTACCCAGCTTTGGAGGATATGTCATTTTCTATATTCCTAAAGAAACTAGTAATATGAAAATTGTCTTCCCCCAAACTCTGAAATGTTACCTTCTCCATTTTGCCCTCCCATCTCATCCAATCCAGGCCTAACTGGCACTGATATCATTGGTTTTTTGGCATATCAGAGGTAGATTTAACATGCCTTTATATCCACACATTTCTGTTATTTCTAATTTCATAGGATTTGAATTTATTAAATTAAAATATACAGAATATGCTCCAACCATAACTATAAGATGCAGATGAGACCAAAAGCTACCATGGACACAGACAAGACACAAACAGAAAAATCAAAACACTACTATTATATCCTATATTTTTATCCTAAGCTTTATCTGGTTCCTTCAAAATTGGAGAACTTTTTATAAAATCAACATTTAGGGTAATCATCTCAACCAATGAAGTGTCAAACATGAAACCAAATTAAAAGCCATAATAATCTGCATATTGAACATAGTTTCCAGACTTCAAATAGATTATATTTCCTAAAAATTTATTTTTAAATTAGTTGTTTCCAACTTAAAAGCACAGCCTCCAAAGAAACAATGTTGTATGTGGTAATTATATTTCTAAACTAGTTCACATCTTGGCTGTAATACTATAAAGAGAGTAAGAAATATTAAAACACTTCCAGTAATTTTTTAAAAATATAGGTTATTAAGTTTTTAAAATTTACCTCAAATGGATGTTCTCAAAAACAGGCTTGGAGATTTAACAATACACAGAAATTTCAATAGAGATTTTTACAATGACTCAGTACATACAGGATTTTGATTTGATGGCAGTGACTCTTGATAATGCCAAAGCTACCTCAGAACATATAGATTATTTTTCCTTCAGAAGACGTGCAACTAGAGTTACTTTTGTGCTTGTCTGGTAGGAAGAGTATTATGGAATCATAAAATAAAATCAGGAAAGAAAAAAAAGATTCTCTTGAGATAAAGGAAGAAGAAAAGTAAGGGAGGAGCAAGGTCAGGAGAAGTGTGCACACATCTGCTTTAAGACAGGTTGCTTAAAGCAGAATTATCTGAGCTTCAGGTGAGACTGGGGGGACAGGAAGAGCTCCATTTCTGAATGGTCCTCCTGCAGATACAGAAAGACAATGATGGAGGCGCCTGGTGGCTCAGTGGGTTAAAGCCTCTCCCTTCAGTTCAGGTCATGATCCCAGGGTCCTGGGATTGAGCCCCGCATTGGGCTCTCTGCTCAGCGGGAAGCCTGCTTCCTCCTCTCTCTCTCTGCCTACTTGTGATTTCTGTCTGTCACATAAATAAAATCTTCAAAAAAAAAAAAAAAGAAAAAGAAAAAAGAAAGTGAGGAAGAGTTTCAATGGTGATACCAGTTTTATCATTCTTAAAATATGGATAATACCACCACCTGAAAGGGTTGGAGTGAGCACTTAACTCAGGACTGGCATGTAACAGGAATTCAATAAACATGATTTTACAGCTTTCTTTCCAGAAGGAAGAAATTATTTAGTCAGTTAAAGCATGTCACTTTGATAGAACATAAACAGGCTCCATCTGGCATGGCTATTTAATTACTTTTATTATAAAAATAACACTGGACTGAATCTGTATATATGCATTTTAAGGGTCTTGGATGAATCACATCAATACTGCTTGTTGGTTTTGTTGTTAACCCTCACTCATTCATTCATTCAACAAATATATGAATGTATACTATGTACCAGGCTGTGTTGTAGCTCTTGGAGACACAGTAGTGAACAAAACCAAATTCTTGACCTCAAGAAGCTGACATTATAGTATGAAAGACAGGCAATCAATAAATGTATAAATAAGATACATCTATGTCAAGTACTACTAAGTACTGTGGATACAGAGTGATATGTATATGGGTACCAGGGAGACTGGGATGAATGAGGACAGGAAGGAAATGAGGACATGAGCCATGCACTGCATATATCAGGCAGAGGAAATATCAAGTGGAAAGGTCTTGAGGCAAGAGTAACTTAGCATGTTTAAGGAATAATAAGGAGGCTGGTGTGGCTGAAGCAAAGTGATGAAGAACAAGTCAGACAGCTTGTATGTGTGTGTGTGTGTGTGTGAATGATGAAAGGCATGGCAGAGCCGGGGTGACAAATAATGTAGGCTCTAACAGGCCACTGTAAGAACTGGTGTTTAACTAGAGGAATACTGGAGAGTTTTGTTCTGAGTTGTAGCATGAGCTGGCTTCTAATTTGAATGGATCATCCTTGCTGCTGGGTGCAGGCTGGAAGATGAGGGAGACAGGAGACTTTTACAATAATCAAGGTGGACAGATGGCTGTGGCTTGGACCAGGATGAGCACAGAAGGCAGGACCGGAACCAAAAGAATTAGCTAAAGGACACTGTGCAAGAAAGAAACAAGGATGACTCCAGGATTTGGGGCCTGAGGAACTGGAAGGATGGGGTTGGAATCTAGATTTCAGGGAAACATCTTGAATAAGAATATCTGCATCTTCATTTAAAGCCATGAGAATGGATGGGATCACCTATAGTAGCGTCTCTTAGTGTGCCTATGAATCACCTGGAGAGTTTGTTAAAACACAGTTTCCATGGCCCCTCCCCTAAAGATTCTGAGTCTGTACATCTGGGTGGAGCCTGCAAACACGAATTGCTAGGGAGCTCCCAGCTGATGCTGATGGTACCATCCTAGGAGCAGCGCACTTTGTGGAGTGTTGATCTACAGAGTAAATGTCAACAGAGAAAGGGACAGATCCAAAGACTTACACTTTGGGATGCTTCTAACACCAGGAGGTCAGAGAGAAGAGGTGAAACCACCAAAGTTAGTAAGAAAGAGATAAGCAAAGATGTAAATAAGTGGTGGCATCCCAGAAGCCAAATGAAAAAGTGTTTCAAGGAGGATGGAAGGAGCAGATGTATCAAAGTGCTGCTGATCTGTTGAGCTACATGAGATCTGAGAACTGACCATTAGATTTGGTAAAGAGAGGTCACTGGTCACCTCGACAAACATAGTGTTGGTGGGATTGTGCTGATGAGATCTAAACTGGGATACGTACAGCAGAGGAGTGGAGGGGATAAACTGAAGACATCGAGTACAAGGAACTCTGCTGGAGATTTTTTTTTTTTTTTTACTATAAAAGAGCGAATAAATGAGAGGAAACTGGACAGAGAATTGGGGAAGGGCCAGAGGAGACCTCTTTTAAATTCATGAGGAAAGTTATTACAGGATGTTTCTAGTCTGCTGAAAATGATCTAGACAGTGAAAAAGTGAAGGTTATCTTCAAGCAAGTATAGATGATGCAGGAGAGAGGCGATATGATGGCCAATTAAAATATGTCAACGTGGCTAGGCTGTGGTACTCGGTTTTTGGTCAAACACCAGTCTCGATGTTGCTGGGAAAGTATTCTCTTAAGTGTCTGACATTTAATCAGTAGACTCTGAGTAAAGTAGACCCTCCATAATGTGAATGGAACTCATCCAATTGTTTAAAGTCCTTCAGAGAAAAAGACTGAGGGATCCCGAGGAAGAGGGAATTTTGTGTCCGGATGCCTTCAGACTTGGGCTGAAAAATCAACTCTTCTCTATGTCTCCAGCTTGCTGGCCTGCCCTGCAGATTTCAGATTTGCCAACCATCACAACAGAGTGAGTGAATTCTTTTTTTAATTTTTTTTTTTTAAGATTTTATTTTTTTGACAGAGAGCATGAGAGAGCACTAGCAGGGGAAGCAGCAGAGGGAAAGGGGAAGCAGGCACCCTGCTGAGCAGGGAGGCCCATGTAGGGCTTGATCCCAGGACCCTGAGATCATGACCTGAGCCGAAGGCAGAGGCTTAACTCACTGAGCCATCTGGGCACCGTAAGATAACTCTTTTGATAGAAAGACAGATTGAGGGTAGGGAAGGAAAAAATGAAACAAGATGGGATTGGGAGGGAGACAAACCATAAGAGACTCAATCTCACAAAACAAACAGGGTTTCTTGGGGGAAGGGGGGCTAGGGATAGGGTTGTTGGGTAATGGACATTGGGGAGGGTATGTGCTATGGTGAGTGCTGTGAAATGTGGAAGCCTGATGATTCACAGACCTGTACCCCTGGGGCAAATGATACATTATATGTTAATAAAAATATTTTTTAAAAAAAGAAAGATAGATGATAGAGATATATACACATATATCCTGTTGGTTCTGTTTTTGTTTTTGTTTTGTTTTTTGCAGAACTTGACTACTTTAATACAGGGGATATTTGCTGAAGGGTTGCCCTTGAGAGGCCATAAGGGATCTACGAGGTGATGGCCTTGGTTGGGAGTATGAAGCAGTTCATCCACAGTTAACAGAAGGGAAGGGGGATGAATGGGCATAAATGCAGGGAGATGTGATGGTACAGCATGCAGAGGTTCTCTTTGGATTGCTTCTATTCTCTCCATGAAATAAGAAGCATAATTATCATTAGAGAGTCAGAAAGGGGAAGGCAGTGCAAGGAGTTTGAAGAGAGAAGAAATAATAGTCACCAGGAAAATGGGAGAGACAGTGGAGCTGGGTGATGGCTTTCAAACTTGCTACACATTAGACTTAGCAGGGAAGTTTTGAAAAATCCCAATGTCCAGTCCATATCCCAGCCTAATTAAATGAAACTGGCTGGTGGGAGCAGGCACCAATATCTGTATAGCTTCAGCAGTGATTCTTTTGTGCAGATGGGTTTTAGAATCACACAACTATAGGTTCACCTTAGTTTAGTGTCATGAATTAAAAGTGAGACCAGTATGCATGGTGTGATTGTTCTCAAGTCACAGGTGGCATCTGGGGTATAGGCATGGAGCAGCTAGAGTACTGGTTTAACAACAAATGGGATTTTTCTTTTCTTTTCTTTTCTTTTTTTTTTAAAGATTTTTTTAATTTATTTGACTGAGAGAGAGAGATCACAAGTAGGCAGAGAGGCAGGTAGGGAGAGGGGGGGAAACAGGCTCCCGGCTGAGCAGAGAGCCTGATGTGGGGTTCAATCCCAGGCTCCTGAAATCGTGATCTGAGTCGAAGGCAGAGGTTTAACCCACTGAGCCACCCTGGCACTCCCCAAATGGGATTTTTCTAAGTGAATTCAGTGGAGGGAGTGGGGCAAAGGAATTGGGAATAGAGGTTGTAAGGGATAGATTTATTATCATGGATCAAATAATCAAAGCTGCATAAGAGAAGTGAGAAAGATGAAGGCAATATAAGAGATAAAGTAGTATATGTGCTGCCGAAGCGAGCACTAAGAGATAAAGTAGTTAAGTTATAAGTCCTGGTGGGTGAATCATATTCATCTTTGAGTCCTAAAAGGAATGAGCTAAAAAGATAGGAGGCAGTGGTTGGAAAATGAGATGCTTTCAACTGAGAGTCTGAAGTGTTCAATAATTGGTAATCTCAGGATCTATGGTAAGACTACGGATAACTGAGGTGGGTTGGATAAAAAGAACACTGAGGACAAAAAGATCAAGAACTGAAAAAGCAGGGAAATGAAAGCTTCTAAAATAGTACAAAAATAGTACTGGAGAAATTAATGGTGAACCTGGAGTTAAAAACTTCAGAGAATGAAGTGGAATGACCCAGAGGGTCTGTAGATGTTACAGAGAGGAAAGAAACAAATGAAAATGATGGATTCAATGTAAAAATATTATATTCCTTTAACTAGAATAATGACATAATATTAAACTATAAAAGTAAAGGCTGGTAATATAATTATCAATAAAGGCACTAAGAGTTAATCAAACTTAATTTCTAACATGTTATAAGAAGCTCTATGAGAAACCTTCAAGTTTATATTCAAATAAATATAGAATAAGTGGGTAGATCACAAAAATAACTAAAATCCTCTATGCTCTCTGTGCTTTTTTCAAGGACTTTACAGCTCCTCCCATCCAGAGCGAGAGTCTTATCTTTCTACTCCTGGACTCTGGGGAGATCTTGTAACTTGCCTTGGCTCAGAGAATGTCACGGAATCGGCAACGTTTTAGTTCCAAGCCATGGCTCAAGAGGCCTTCCAGATTCCTACTTTCTGTCTTAGATCTCTGCCACAGCCGAGTGAACGAACCCAGGCTAGCCTGCTCAGTGACATGGCCCAATCAGTCCCAGCTAACAGATGGGTAACCAAATAGCAGTCATGAATTATACCATCTGTACTTGGCTTGGTACCCCGCCCCCTACCCAACCAAAGGTATATCCACGTTCTAATTCTTGCAATCTGTGACTATTACCTTACGTGGTAAGAAAACTAATTAAATTAAATGTCTTGAAAGAAGGCCCTCAGTCTGGATTATCTGGGTGGGCCCTGAATGGAATCATGTATAACTTCATAATAGAAAGACAGAAGGAGTTTTGAGATGGATGCCCAGAGGAGAAGATACAGAGAAGCGGAAAAGGCAATGTGATGACACAGGCAGAGATTAGTCATACAGCCACAAGCCAGAGAGTGCCTGTAGCCACCAGAAGCTGGAAGAGACAAGGAATGGATTCCACTAGAGAGCCTTTCAAGGGAGCACAGCTTCAGACTTTTCGGCCCCCAGAACCATAAGAGAATAAACTCCTATTGTTATAAGTCACCCAGTTTGTGGTAGATTTGGCACAGTAGCCACAGAGAATTAATATAACATCCTAGACCATTCAGGCTCCAGGCAAACATCCAGCTGACCCCAGATGTACAAGCAAACCCAAACCAAATCCATCAAGCCTGGCACAGATTAGCAGAACTGCGCAGAGAACCCGCTGACTAATGAGGATTAATAAATAGCAGCTATAAATTACTAAGTTTGGTGGTGGTTTGTTACATAGCAAAAGTTAGCAAAAACAGTAGCTCTTTGGGCTATCTCTAACTCTTTGTACTCACGTTCATAGAACCACTTCAAAGACCTAGGTTATCGATTTCATTATTATTCCAAAAGGACTATAGATCTCTGCTCATTGCTAAAGACTTGCAGCTTTTCCTGAAGCAGGGCTATATATTCCTACCCGAACGACCCAGGGCTTTATCATGACTTGCTTTGGCAGAAGGCATGTGAGTCGTTGTGACCACAACCACTCAGATGTATCACATCTGAGTGAAAACCTTAAGAGCTATCGCACCTTTTGGTCAGCTCTCTTTTCTCCCTTTCTCATGATAACAACATGTCCCATGTACAGGCTGCCCCTTCATGCTGGCTTCTGGAATGATAAGGGCACACACAGCAGCACCTAAAGACAAGTGGCAGCTGCTACAGCCTTCCTGTAATCTAAGGGATTATGGTTGTAAGCAAACTGGGGATTGTGCATTATGCAGAATAACATAATAAAAAGCTGACTGATAGAGTTACTAAAGAATAATCTTCCAAAGAAAATAACTTGAATGGAGAATTAAGTTATAGCTCTAATTTATATGAAACAGTTTCTTTTATTGGCAAAATGTAAAATACTTGTTTTCACTTTCAGTGGGTATCTTATTCTTATTGAAAAGCATCCTTTATTTATCTAAACTAGTATGTTTGTATGCTCTGACTACTACTTACTCATTGAACAATCAATAAATACTGCTAATATAGGCAAATATAAATGTCAATAGTATTGCCAAGTTTACGTACTAAAAAAAAATCTCCATAGGCTTTCTGTCATGGAGACCCCCACTATGCCATAACGTAGCCTCCCTTCCCCAGACACAGAAAGAAGGAAGCCTCTATGTGATGGGTATAGTGCTCCAACAATAAAGGACAGGAAAATGCTAACAAACTGAAGTTTCTGAGACAGTGAATGAAGAATGGTCCTTTGTGAGGGGGACGATGGGAGTGAGAGAGAACACTTACTGGGCTGGGGATTGAGTCAGGATCCAGCTTCTTCTGGAGTTGTGGTGGACCAGCCAACTGCGCAGGACCTCCAGGGAAGCCTCCCGGGTAGGAGAGCTGCCCACCTGCCATCTGGGGACCATAGCTGCCTGCTTGGGAAAAAAGTTTAAAAAGAAAACTATGAGAGACTGTGGACTCTGAGAAACAAACAGGGTTTTGGAGGGGAGGGGGATGGGAGGTTGGGTGAGCCTGGTGGTGGGTATTAAGGAGGGCACGTATTGCGTGGAGCACTGGGTGTGGTACATAAACAATGAATCCTGGAACCTTGAAAAAAAAAATTTTAATTTAATTAAAAAAAAAAAAAAAAAAGAAATGACTAGGACCCAAGGTCTTAGATTTAGGGCTCACTGACAATATTTCTTCTTATTTATGTAAGGCAGAGAGTTAAGTGTGAATATCTATGATTCCCCTTTTCTTTGCACTTGCCATGCTATTCTAAAACTAGCTTTCCTTAAGCGTAAGTGATAGATGCCTTGTAACATAGAGCAAAGCTGATTTCCTAGGTAACCCAAGACCTTCCCCGAGCCCGGCCTGCCTTACCCTGCTGTGGCGAATATCCCGTGCCCAGCGTCTGTCCTGGAAGAGGCGGGGGCTGGTACTGGGCATTCAGAGGAGCAGGCCCAGGGAGCCCGTCCTGCCTGTGTGTTGATGGAGGCAAGGGCGAGGCACCAGGGCCATTTAGTGCAGTGGGTGGTGGTGGGAGAACCTGAGATCCAGGCTGCATAATGGATGGCTGCGGAGGTCGGGGAAGACCCTGGAACAAAGGCGCTGATGGAGGGCCAGGGGGCCCCTGGCCAGGGGGAGCCATGCCTGAACCTGTGCAAGAAAGAAGACCAGACCAATAAATGTTGCACTTCTCAGCTCTCTAAATTCTATGAAGTACACACAGGGACACTTTTTCTCCTGACATAAAACAAGAAGGCATCCCTACAAATCAATTTTTTTTTCCCACAAGATGAATCTTCATTCAGAAAGTTACCCAAATGCTATTTGGGGCATTTTATAAAACTAAAGAATTTTTAAAGGGTAAAAGCAATATTTATAATTTTGGTGAGAAAATTAAGAGGATAAATTTTAACTCCATTGCATTAACTTTACATGATACATGTCACTAGTTAAGAAATTATATGTGATACAAAATCTAGAAAATCATATAGAGGAAAATGTTCTGTAACAAGCATTATTCACATAACTTATACATTCAATAAATAAATATTTTGTGTCCTGTGCTTGACTTGATCAACTAGATCTCAGAGCTAGGTAGAAATAACAAGGGTCACTAACGTGCTTTCTAATCATATGGAAAATAGTTATAAAACCAGATTATTCTAACTCTGATTATGTGAAATTTATTTGCTTCCTGGAGACTTACCCATCTTGAAATCAGTAAAAGACAGAAAATAGAGGGTTGGTTTTTTTTAGAGATGTATCTAAAAAAACCACTTAAAGTAATGGAAACATTCTTCATCAAGATAAATGACTGACTATGCTGTTATTACAGTGAAGGTTCCTTTGACCCTTAGAATATACAGCATTGATACAAATCTCAGTACTGTAACTGTTTTCTCTCCTATTATTCTCTTTTCTGCCTCAAACATCTAAGCTTCCATTCTTTTCATGATGTAAATACAGAATCAAAGCACACTGTGAAACAATGAGTACTATATTTTTTTATTTTAGGGCTCCATTTTAAACAACACAAAGTTAAAACTACCCTCCACGTTTCTCAAAATAATTTCACTGTTCTAATGCTTATTTGTGAAGTCAGCATTCTTTTGTTTTTGTTTTTGTTTTTTTTTTATCATTCTAACGTTAAATGTTAGCTACACTGAGGGTCTTTCAATTATTCTGAAATAAATGGCAGTATAACCAGGAAAAAAATTAATTATAGCCATACATAATACAGATGATTTATTTAAAAATGTCTAAAAAACCACTTCAATATGGTGTGCCGGAATTATGCCTATTTTTTTTTTTGAGTTATGTCTATTTTATTTTATTTATTTCACAGACAGAGATAGGCAGAGAGGCAGGCAGAGAGAGAGGGAGGCAGGCTCCCTGCCGAGCAGAGAGCCTGATGCGGGGCTTGATCCCAAGAACCTGGGATCATGACCTGAGCCGAAGGCAGAGGCTTTAACCCACTAAGCCACCCAAGCGCCCCTATGTCTATTTTAAAAATGGAAAAAACCACCTTTATTAAAAATACTCCTGAAACACGTGGTCAGTGAACACTAATAATGAAACTGTTACCATAACTGTTAATGTGCATAGCATTGAGCTGACTGGCCATTTGGGTGACGGATGCAGTGGATGCAGGACTCGGATAAGATGATTGTGTAGATGGTGAATATGGTGCGTAGGAGGGTGCCCCACTGTTGACAGGTGGAGGACCTGGAAATCTAAGAGGGAAAAAGGGATGTTAAACAGTGTCATAGTTTCATGTACAAATGATAAACAACAAATGTTAATAACCTGCTAAATTAATCCCATCTAGTGGGCACCAGGAAAATGATATTTTAACTTGTCTTTATTATTAATGTGAGCTCAAAATGAACCATGTAGCATCATCACATAACTATGCTCACAAGCTCAACATATCAAGATACTTAGTAAAAAATTCCTAATGTAAGCACAGAACCAGCTTTGGAAATCAAGTTTGAAAAGCAGAGTCCACCACAGCCTTATCTATACCAGGGTGAATGATTAATAGAACAGAACCAAGAAAAATACAATGCTTTGTGGCTCTATCTTTATGATCATTCTCTCTTTTCTTACCCAGCTTTTAAAATAAAACATCACCTGCACTATAATTTCAGTGCCCTGCAAATGGTATTTGAAAGTGAACAACTCAACAAAAAGTTTTGAAATCGTTCATTTTAATCTAAAAATTTCATCATGCTTTACCTTTAATTTATCTTGAACTTCTTGTATATTTCTTTTTCCTTATTTTGAATGAAACAGTGGCCACCATAGAACAGAATAGAAACAGTGTTCCTATTGTAATTAATCTGCAGAATGAAGTTAAAGCGTTGCCTTCTAGTTACATTATGAATTCTTACTAATAAAAAATGAAATTTTCCAAGATGGTATACTCTGAATTCAATTTCTCCATGAACTGGAAACTATGTCCCTAGTGGTGCACACTCTTGCCTTCCATCTTTCACTGCCACTTGAGAGATTAGGAGCAGAGCCTGAGAAAGGCCAGTGGCTGGCTTGAAGTCCCACAACTTATGTGTGACAAAACCAGGACTATCCTTTTCCCAATTCTTAACTGAGCACACTTTCTAAAACATTTTCTCTTGTCATTTTTCTCAATGTATCTTAAATTGAATGATTACTGCAAAAAAAACCCCTTAAAATTAACCTTCATACTGTTATGCTGTAGTATGGTATTTAAGCATATTTCAGAATGATGATAATCCACACTTTAAGTTAAATGGATGAATGATCAAATGTTTTTTCTTTGTAAAATAACAAGCTATCCTATAGTAGATACTTGGTTATAAAGGGTTATAAAGTTAGAATGAATAACATTTTAACCCAAAGAATACTGCTTAGCAAAGCTGTTGATTTCCTCTCCTGTCAAAAACTGAAACAAGACCAACACAGTTACACTAAACATCTTTTGATTTAAATAATGTTTGGAATAATTTTTGGAACAAAACTGAATAAAAAGAGAAAACATAAAAGTTAACTTTCACAGAAGTTTTGTTTATATCTCTAATTTATTAATGATACTAGGAAAAAGAAGGGCAAGGCAAAATATAACTCTAGCCTTAATTGACAAGTTTAAAATATTGTTGCTCACTTAGAAATGAGTTCAAGAATTATGTCCATATGTTTTGTCAATTCATTGTTTCATAAAAACATCATTTCTTTTTTCAAGAAATGATGCTTTTGCCTTTTCAAAAAAAAAAAAAGATTTTATTTATTTATTTGAGAGAGAGAGAGAATGAGCATGAGAGGGAAGAGGTCAGTGGTTTCCAGGAAGCAGACTCCCTACTGAGCAGGAAGCCCAATGCGGGACTCAATCCCAGGACTCCAGGACCATGACCTGAGCTGAAAGCAGTCGCACAACCAACTGAGCCACCCAGGCGCCCTGCTTTTGCCTTTTTAAAAAGTCACGAGAGATAGATACATGCAATAATCGCACACAGGCAGAAGGTACATGCTCTATAAGAATACATTAGTGGGTGTAGCATATGGTATTGTTATAGGGTTTGAATCTAATAAGCAGGAACTGGGAACCAGCAGTTAAATTGGGGGAAGGAGAGATTATTCAATTGTTTAAGAAAAAAATTGTCTAAAACATACAGATATTTCACAAATGTTAATAATATTTTTAAAATATAAAATTGTATGAATAATTTATTATATACCACAAATAGGATGAAATATATTTCAAATGGAAGTTATGACATAAGATGCCTCCAGTATTTTTTTAAACTTAACAAAAGGTTAATTATTTAAAATACAGAATATGAAAATATACAACCATTAGGCCATTACTTTTTGACCCATAAATGCTTACTTATCCTTCATTGCTTAATATATGTCCTAGAAATTAGGCTTTAGAAAGTCACAATTTTTTTCCCTAACCAACGTAAATGTTGCAGATCTTAAACATATTTGAATTTTAAAAGCAATTTTATTAAGAATAAAGTAGTAGTAAAGAGTTAACAAAAACTTTCATTTAGATAAAAGAGATTAACAGAACATTTTAAACTTGGAAAGTGACTTAAAATTTTTCAGCTTCATTACGCAACTAAATTAGTTAATCCGAGGTTACACAGCATGTAGGTATCAGAGTTTAGATATGAATCCGGGTCTAAAGGCTCCCGGCCTGGAGACCCTGGTGTGTAACTATGGGCAAACCACTTAATCTCATAGTTCTCAGCTTTCAAATGAAAAAATGAGCAAAGAGAATGGAACAATCCCTTTCTGTGCTATTTATACAATGGTTAAAATAAAGAATCAAATGATTTAAATATTTCCCTGTTGATTCCTTCACTTAACAGGTTTCTGGGCAGAGAAAAGATTCAATTTTATGTTTTAATTTATTGTTTCACTGAATGTCAGAAAAGGGCAGATCTGCCATAAAACACAATAGTCAATAAAGAATTAATGCCACAGGATTAATAAAACATGAAAATTTAGCTTCATTTTAGTCCTAAACCTCTGGAGAGTTGACTCAATCGTCTGTGGCCTGCTCAACCTCAAATATTTCTTATTTCTAAGTTTATAACAAATTGGTCAAGTAGTGAGCTGTATGGTGAAGTTTGCTGGAATGCAGAGATATGGTACCAAATTAGTCAAGATCGGACTGAAGTAAAATCTGGATTTTAAATACTCAGTCCATGGAGTAGAGAAAACAAAACCTCTACCTAATATCATTGCTCTCCACAAAAATAAATAAATAAATAAATAATCAAAACAAAAAAATAAAGAGAAAACAACTATTCCAATTATTCCTCTTATTTTTCTTTTCTTTTCTTTCTTTCTTTTTAAAAATACCTCTTATTTTTCTTATTCCCTCTTTTTCTTTGCTACTAAGTTCTTAGCAGATTTCACCCCATCAACTTCAATTTGGGAAGATGAATCTCCTCTTTCCACTCTCTTTCCCCCCACTTCATCATTTCCTGATTAAAACAGATAATTTATATAACTTTAAGTTACAGCTTTTATTTACTAAATTAATCCCATCCAGCAATAACACTTTGTAGATAACTTCAGAACCATCTATAAGTTTAAGACATTCCACTTCAGCCAAGATCAAAGAGACTAATGACTAGGTATGATTTTTAAATTTTATGAAACGGTGCCTGGGAAGGAGCAATATTTTAAAAATAAAAATGATAAATTTTACAATTTCAATCAACATAATGACTCTGAATTATATCTTGTTTTCATTCAACAGTTTAGATATATTGTAAAAGTTAAGAGATTTTTGATGGGTTCTCTAAGTATAAACAGCACCAATGAAGTGCTATAATCATCAAAGAAATTTCATGAGCCACCTATGCTCTCTGAAAACCCGTCATCAGACTGTGTGATTCACCTGCACAATCACTGTGCCCTTTGCCCTGGCACTGAACTATATACACAGAAATATGTCCCATGACAGCAAAGTAGTGGGGTAACCATGGACGCTTAGCATGAATACTAGATTTCTCCTTGATGTTTTAATTTTTAAATCCATTTCCAACCTTTAATTCATAGTTCAAGTTGAAGAAAGTCAATAGTAGGGGAGATGGGGCAGAATCTGTCAGGGTTTCCCCGGGAATTAGAATGAAAGCAGATTTCTAGGTTGAGCTGTTGTGAGTAGCTAGACTGAACCAGTAGGGAAGACAAGCTACAAACAATAGACTCTCTACACGCCCTCAAAATGGTACCGACATCTGCTAACATGTATTTCATGGGCATTCTTTCTTTCATGGGCATTATGCAGTATGCAAAATTCTCGGCATGCAGTAGCCAACAAAATCCTCACAACTACATTACTATGGTTAAAATTGTGATGAGAGAACTAAGGAACAGAGAAGTGAAGTAACAGCTGCCTGAGCCAAGAGTAGTAAACATGACTCTACGGTCTACAATCTTCAGACTTTGTGCTGAGCTCACTCACAACCACACAGCCAGAGTCTATCTGATGATAAAGTCCATGGTTTACTTATTTCTAAGGAACCTAAGTGAAGGGAAAGAAAGGGAAAGAAGCAAAAATTAATACAATCTAGGCTAACACCAGTGACCAAAAGCTTCCTTAACTTCAAACCAGCTGTTTAATTTTAGCATTTCTTCTTAAAAAAAAAAAATCTAAAATGCTTGGCAGTTTACAACAATGAACTTTTCCAGATTTTCTCCCCTGTGCTCTGGACAGAAAGTTCTATTTCCTCATTTTACAAGTGAGCAAAATGAGGAGGCCTAGAGGCCCAGGAACTCCACCAGCACCACATAGTTAATTTTTGAGCCAGAAGAGGCATCTTGGTTTTCAGTCTTTCTACTCTAATCCTTGTACCCCACCGCCAGGCTAATGACACTAGGGAGGGGTCATCAGGTCAGGTCCCCAGTCAGGCCCTTCCTTTGACTTTGTGCCCCTTGTTCGAACCAAAACCACATGCAAACCAGATTACTTAGACTCACTCATCCTCTGTTTCCTTCACTCTGTCTCTCACAGCAACCATGTCAATGGTAAATGTTACCCTGACAAACAAGAGCCAGGAAGTGTCAACTTCACAAATATCCTATAGGAGCATTAACTCGATGACATTTAAAAGTCCAGAGAGTTTTCCCACTAACAGGGACTACTCACAGGTCCCTTGAAAGGATAGCTGAATGGCTTCAGCAACAGCAGGTCCAGATTTCACACTGAGGGGTAAATCCTCCCTTCACCAACCCTACAGCCTAACAGCCTGGAAAAGGAACCTAGGAAATGAAGCCTCCAGGTATTCCTTGGAGAAATTCCAAAGTAAACACTATAAACAGCTTTGGCACTGGGATTCTCAATGGCAGTAGCTCACCGGAAAAACAATAATGGGACTTCCAGCAGGGCAGGTGTGATGTTGACTCCCTTCCCAGGGGATAGTCCCCAGTGGGACACAGAGCTCTACACATCTCATACAGCTCATACATTGGCTTCTGCAGGCCTGTCTCCAACTTCTCCCTTTCTTAATTTATTATAAATACAAACAGAGGATTTATTTCCTGTGTTGTTTTTACTATCGACCAACCTTTCAAAAATCCCTCAGTGGCATCTGTGTACCTTTCACATCAAATCCAGTTTTTACCATTAGCCACAACCTGATTTAATTTTTAAAATACTTATTGAGCACCTACTGGCACTGAGCTCAGTCCTGCGAAGGATTCAACATGATAGATGATTTAAAATGTACTAGGGCATACAGAGCATAGACATCTGAAGAAATCAGAGATTCATAACGGAACTCTAAAATGAGATGGATATAATCTAAAATTAAAATGTATGGTATTGACACAAGTATTTTTTTATATATTTTTAAATATGTACTGGTCTTGTTTTTTTCCCTCCTAACTTTTCTAAATGTTTGTTTCCTAGGACAATCTAGCAAGTCCTTTTACAAGGGTGTGGGCAGTATCAAGAGGTCAAATCAATAAACATGCTAGTTTAGAAGGCACTTGTGAGACAATTTTAGTAGAATATACAAATGCGGTTTGGAATCTACCTAGCTCACCTTTGGGGAGGATGCCCTTGGGCATGAGCTCCATTCTGGCCAAACTGTTGGGGTCCAGGAGGTGAAGGACCCTGAGGCAACATGCCCCCAGGGGCAGCAGCCCCCAAAGGCCCTGCTGGCTTCATCATACCTGCAACAGAAGGGCATGAATTTAGAAGAGTATGAATGTGCAAAGAGAGAGGATGCGATGCCCTTAGGTTGAAAATGAAAACTAGCAGGAGTGGGAGGGTAAAAAAAAAGGGTTAAGACAAATTCTCCTTTAAATTTGCATTAATCACCACAGACCTATCAATGCCAGGCTCCAGCACAGTTATTTGACCATCATATTGATAGGAGAACAGAAAAGGAAAGAACCATTTCAATATCAAACAGAATTAAAACAGAAGAAACGACCTTGCGTTTGGTAAAAGCACCTGATAGAACATACTATCACACAAAACAAGCTAGAATACACAGTGGAAAATGCCATTCTGGATATCAGAAAATAACTGGGAAAAAACAGTAGGAACCATCATCAAGATCCTAACTGTAACTATGGAGAGGAAAAAAGAAACCCTCTGAAAATGTCTTTGATTACGGCATGAGGAAACAAGTGGAAAGTAGCATCTGTTTTTCCAACAAATGCAAAGCAAGTTTCAGAGTTAATAATTCTTCCAAGATTCCAAATAATTGAGTGATAAACAATCAAGGGACTCCTACACTCATCATATTCACTCATATAAAATGTGGAATCATGGGGTGCCTGGGTGGCTCAGTGGGTTAAGCCTCTGCTTTTGACTCAGGCCATGATCTCAGGGTCCTGGGATGGAGTCCCGCATCGGGCTCTCTGCTCAGCGGGGAGCCTGCTTCCCCTCTCTCTCTCTGCCTGGCTCTTTGCCTACTTGTGATCTCTGTCTGTCAAATAAATAAAATCTTTTTTAAAAAATGTGGAATTATGTGATTAGGAGATGCTCCTGGCAATAACTGTTTTCCTTTACAATAGTTCTTTCTCAAAAGATATTTCAAGGTCTCTCTTTAGAACTGTTTGCAGACATCTTTCTCTTCTGGAGAAACTGCGGTATAGAAGAAAAGTCACTGAACTGGGTCAAAGGAGTTCAAGGCCCCACCTGGCCATTTACTAGCAGAGAGAGGTATGGCGTTAGGCGAGAAGTTTATATTCAAATACCTCAGTTTCCTTCACCTTGTTGCAAAAGGAAAGGCTTGGACTAGATCACTTGTGACACCACTTCTAGTCTTTTAAAAGAAAAAAAAAGTCTTCTATTTGCTCTCTCTCCACTTCTAATCTGCTTATTTTGTTCCAGCTCATTCAACTTACTTTTGACCCCACCCTCCTCTCTGGCACCATCATCAATGACCTCCTAGTGCCTTGTGTGCACTCCTCCACTTGACCTCATAGTGATATTTCACACCCAACATCTGTTTTCTTCTTATGTCTTCCTCTAGAGAGTTTATTCTCTCAGGTAACAAGAGATTGACTGGATGACCTTGCAGTTGCCAAACAAAAGTTTCTTATATTATCATCATCCTCATACGACCGAGAGCATGCTTTCAGATGCTTGCGTAATATAGAATGTAATACAACCAGGGAAATGGCTGTATTCATGAATAATACTAAAACTAATCACAAAGGTGTTTTTTTTTTTCTTAAAATGGGATGCCTCAAACTTAAGAAAAAATTTATATTAACTTTACAGTCACAGTCTTATTTAGCAATTTCTCATATAATAAGAAAAAAAACAAATATTTTTCTTACAACACTACATTTTTATATGATGTTCTAAACTCCAAAGCCAGCACGTTAGAAAAACATGAGACTTGTAGTCACACAGACTTGGGTTTGAATTCTTTCTCCACCATTTAACAACTATGACTCTGACAAGGATACTTATATCTTCTGAAAACTTGACTTTTAACACTGTGTCATAGAAGTAATGTTCCCTATCTCTGAGAACAGTTCTGAGAATTAAGGCAATAGATATGAGAGCATACCGAAATGTCTGATATATAAAGCAATCAATCAACAAATCTTGGCTTCCTCTCGACCATATCTCCTGCCCTCCTTTTTTCAAGGATTTATATTCTAACAGTACATATACACAATAATTATATGAAAACTTGTATTTTCATTTTTGAAACATTATTTTGGACAAGAATAGAAAATCCACAATACGAATGCTAAAATAATAATTATACATACTATAAGAAACCAAAGATGTTTTAAATTTCTTAGATAAGTAAATGCCAATTTCATCAACAACCCTCAAATCAAAAAACAGTTTCCAGAATTACTCTTGTCTGGGTATTCCCATGTGTATCCATGGGATGCAAGTTTATAAATGTCCCTATTTTCAAAAACAAAATGGAAAAAACAAACAGTTTATATATACTCAAGCAGAACTGTTATACACCAATTTCACTAAAATGTTCTTTACCTTTTATTTTTGAAAATCAACTCTATGGCAACATTTCAAACTCATTCTTGTCCAAGGTACATTCAATGTGCCTTTGAGACACTGAGAGCTCTTACAGAAGTCACAACCATGTAAACAAACAATGACAGTGCCTTGTGATCAGTACTGCAATATGCAGATGGACAAGCTCTCTCTCCCTTGAGGAATCAAGAAAAAGTTCAAAGAGGAAGGACTGCTTGAGCTGAATCTTGCCAGACAAGCAGGATTCTTAGTGTAGAAACAGGATAGAGGATTTCAGGCAGAAGGGAAAACTTGTACCAAGATCTAAGAGGGCATAACATGATGAGAGACTGGTAGAAGGTGCAGGGCAGAGAGGTTATGGGGAAAAGGGGCTGGAACAGAAGTTATCGTGGTTGGTCGGGTCAGGCTGCAAAGTCCTGTGGGCCATTTGGACTCTATCCTCAGGGCAAAGAGAAATTGATATCACTGTTATCTGCAAAGTCATAGTCTTCTCCTCATTACACGTATTTTCAAAAGTGATCAGAGATAAAAAGAAATTGGGTTCTTTATAGTATGAGATTTTAATAGGAAAGGAAAATCAGAGCATGAGAAAGAACTAACTATATTTATGCCAAAAAAAAAAAAAATCTCTAAAATCACAAACTGGTCTTCAACACCGTGGCAGATATTATAAACCAGCTTACTTAATAGTAATTCCATTTCCCTTCTGACTTACCTTTCTGTGGTTCTGAGCTGGAAAGATGGAATCTCCACTGCATAAATTCTCTTACAAATTAGGGTTGCCACGTTCTCTAAATTCATAGGGGGCAGAGATGGTAGTTCTGGGGTAGAAAGGCACTGGCTACTGAAGGAATAGTCCTGTGTGGGGTCTGCATTTCCATGGACCATGGAGTCCCAAGCTTGGTTCTAGCTTTCTCTAGCACTCTCTTGGCTACTTGATACCCTCTAACAAATTGCTTTCTGCTACAGTGGTTTCTGTGATCTACAAAAACACCCTGCTGAAAACAACATCACAGAAAAGCATTATCTTGGATTTGGCCCTGGATCTGACAAACTAAAACTAGAATTAAAAATCATTTGTGGAAAAAAGAAGTTTATCTAAAATAAATAAAGATGCCTTTTACTGCTTTAACTTGTCTAATTATTGTGGCTAGGACTTCCCCTATTACATTGAATAAAAGCGGTGAGAATGGACATCTTTGTCTTATTCCTCACCTTAGGGGAAAAGCTCTGTTTTTCACCATTGAGTATGATATTAGCTGTGGGTTTTTCATATAAGGCCTTCATTAGGTTGAGGTATATTCTCTCTAGACCTCCTTTGCAGAGAGTTTTTTTTTTTTAAATCATGAGTGGATGTTATACTTTGTCAAATGCTTTCTCTCCATCTATTGAAATGATCATACGGTTTTTATCCTTTCTTCTGTTGATGAGATGTATTATACTGATTGTTCTGCGAACACTGCACCACATTTTTGTCCCAAGAATAAATCCTACTTGATCATGGATGTATGATTTTTTAATGTATTGTTGAATTCAGTTTCCTAATATGTTGCTAAGGATTTTTGCATCTATATTCATGAGAAATATTGGCCTACAGTTCTTTTTGTGCTGTCTTTTTTGGCTTTGGTATCAGGGTAATGCTGGCCTCACAGAATGAATTTGGAAGTTTTCCTTCCTCTTCTATTTTTTTGGTATAGTTTAAGAAGGCATTAAGTCTAGCAAAACAACTCAGTCAGGGAAAGCCAAATGCCGTATGATCTTTTCATATCGAATTTAAGAAAGAAAACAAATGAGCAAAGGGAGGTGGGGAGAGAGAGGCAAACCAAGAAACACACTCTTAACTATAGAAAACAAACCGATGATTACCAGAGGGGAGGTGGGTGGGAGGATGGGTGAAATAGGTGATGGAGATAATAAATGCACTTATCATGACTCCATAAATTAAATAAAATAAAGACAAGTTCCCTATCATATGGACACAATCATAATGACCACTGTTCCTAAGGCACTGTGCCTGGTGGTGTACCTATATAAGCTGCTATTTATTATGAGCCTCACCTCTTCCACAGCCATACCCTAGTTCAAGAACATCAACAGTTCTTGCCTCTTAGCTTCCATACCAGTGGTCCTCAATCAGGGCTTATCTTGCCCCTGAAGGGACATTTGGCGATGTCTAAGGTTACTGGTTGCCACAGCCTGGGAATGGCGGGCATGGGCCAGGTAGGTATAGTATGGTTTGTACTCCACTGTGTAGGGGCGAAGAATGCTATTAAACACCCTATACCACACAGCACAGCCTCCCACAAAAAGAATTAACTGGCCCCAAATGTCACCAGTGCTGAGGATGAGAAACCCTGTTCCAGAAACCAGTGTGTCCAGGTCTGATGCCTTCTCTATACTTTTTAATGTGGAGTGTAACTCTTTCTAAAATATACATGGGATCATGACCCTTCCCAGTTTAAAATGCTTTAGTGGTACCCTATTGCCCTTAAAGCCTAAATAAAGTCTTAAGATGATTCCACTTTCCATTCCAGGCATACCTCTCAGTGCTGGCACTCTGTGTTAGCCAGGTGAAGCTCTTGCAGGTGGCTCCAAAGTGCCACCCCATCCCCCACCCCAGCAAGCTGCCTCTCTATGTGGCCAACTTTTACTCATCTTCCAGGTCATTTCTTCTAGTAAGATTCCCTTGATCCATAAGTCTTCGTTATGTGCCCTGCCATGTGCTACCATGGCACCTTCTACCTCCTTTATCTTGGTACTACCCCCGTATTGTCACTGTCAATTAACTTGACAGTGACAATACAGAAGGGCTGAGATTAGATTTATATCATTCATTGTTAATTGGCACAAGTACTTTGCTCACTCAATAAATCTGTAAAATTTGTTACTACATAGCACTAGCACCACATGATAGGCACAAACGGAGGTATGGTATGTGAGAAACGCATAACAAGAGTTAGCACTGCCCAGATCTATATAAGAATAGATACTTCAAGGAATCACAGCCAGACTGCCTGTGCCCATCACAAAAACAACAAAAGGATCATCAAAAGACTAGAAAAGAAGGCAGAGAAGATTAGGAAACCTAGGGTCACTCAGCACAGAAAAATAAAGGCTAGGGTAATGTAGTGACAGCCTTAAATAATTAAACAAAACACCATATTTTATAGAAAGGTATATTTACAGAGTCTAATAGCCTGGTATCCATCTAAGAATTAAATAAGGAGAAAGAGGTTTAAATTAAAGTGTGAAGGATTTAGTACAACAGAGTTTCCTTGTTGTTTTAATATCAGTAAATACCAGAGTGTTGTTGATGAATGAAGCAGCTTGTCATTCACATACTCATTTATGGAGTAATTTCTCTGCTTTAGGCCCATCCATTAAAATACAGTGTAGTAAATAGTAGAGAGGCCTTCACAGGTGTTAGGAGAACACAAAAAGAAGAAAGTATTTATAGATAGGCTTGAGAGAGAACAGTGGTCAGAAAGGCCTGCAGGCACAACACTTGAACTAAATCTGAAGAAGTGTGGACGTAAACCCTACCAGGATGACAATGTGAAGGCATGGATAGGCCTTCTAGTAGTGCGGGGCGCAAATCAGAGCACAAACCAGCCTCCCAGTGACTAATGGCTTAGTGCCACTGTTGGAACAGGCATGTTAACATGGCAGACAAGCTGAAAAAAGAAAATGAGGGAATCAATGAAGGTCTAATGAGCTTAAAATATAATCGGTGGCTGTGGGAAGCCATAAAGGATTTTAAGCAAAAGAAGTAAAAAATTAGATTTGCATGCCACAAAAATCCCTCCAGCACAGAACTGGATGTTTGGAGAATGGCAGTACTGGAAAGAGAGAGAGAATGGGTAAGAGATCACTTTAGTAATCCAAGTGAAAGATGAACGGCTTGAAAAAGAAGAGTGACAAGAGGATAGAGGGGAGGAAGCAGGTAGGAAAGAGGTTTATAATCACCCCGAAAGAATTTGGGAGGACAACTGCATTGAAGAAGATAAAAGGAAGAGATTGTTTTTAATAGTGTAAGTTTCTAATTTGAATAACTGAGTGAATGATGATAACATTGGGTGAGATATGGAATGCCAAAAAAATAGTTTTCATGAAAAAAATTCTGAATTATTTTGGACATGATGAGTTTAATGTGCCCATGTAAACAGGTGGGCAATTGAAAATACGAGTCTGGAGCTTAGGAGAGACATATGGGCTAGAGAAATAGATCTGAGAGACTAGATGTCATACACAATGTTACAGCCTAGGGGAAAAAAAATCTATAGAGAGGAAAAGAGGGGTAATGATAGAACAATGAAGAAGAAAGAGCAATGCCTAGGGTCATTGAGAATGGGTAGGGAGCTCCTTAGAAAAAAAGCCCTCAAGAAAAATAACACAAGATAGTGTGGAACCAAAGGAGAAGAGCATTTTGTACAAACAAGAGCCGTAAACAGTGTCAAATTCAAAAGAGAACAGGATGACGTCTACTGCATCTGGTAATAAGGCCACTGTGACCTTGGTGTGGGAAGGGTGGAAGGGGACCAAGCTATGGAGCAGAGAGGCAAGGATGGAGGGTCACTGAAGGCAGTGAGTACTTGCTTAAGAAGACAGCTGTGCAGAGAGGAAGGAAGAGCAAAGAATACTGAATATTCTACTTAGGTGTGTATTAGAGTTTGTTGTTTATTTTCTTGAGGGACTTTGGTATGAACCCTGGGACAATGAATAAGTCACAGTACACTAGTCAGTTTTCTTAGCTGCAAAATAGAGCTAATAATCTATTGCACAGCATTGTGTGAAGATTAAAGAAGATAATGCATGTACAGATTTCAGGACCAGTTTTTGATACATGGGAAGCACTCAAAAAGAACAATTTATAATTTTCACCATATACAAATGCAGAGGAGGAATGTGCCACCAGATAGAAACTGGAAAAACATTGTTCTTACAGGATCCAGATCTTTAAGTATTGTGGGGAAGACTGGTTTTTGACAAAAGGAGGATGCTTCATCTGAAGGTTTTTTGAATTAGCAGCCTACTAAATCACAAGGCTGATTTAGTCTTAGAACTACAGGAAATTAGTCCCAGTCTTAGAGCATCTTCTGCAACAAACTGTGTGTGTGGTTGCTACAACCAACCTCACCACAGGGCTTTCCTTGCCCCTCAGTGGCTCTGCACTCCATACATGCTATCTGGCAGAGCCCAGATCCTACATATCTGAGTCAGTCCTCATAAGCCCCCCAAAATACTAATTTATATACAGCCAATTTCCACCAATGATTTGAGTTGAATTCCTCAGCATTCTCTCAGAATTCCCAAGAACTATCTTACACAAATATTTTTAGGAAATTTGGGACCATTAGACCTGAAACAAGCTCTTATTTGCTTCCCGCCAACCTTGAAATGCGGTCCCTCTGAGCAGCCCCTTGATAAATGTGGTCTTATGGCGCCAACAGCAATGGAGTGGTAGTCCTATAATATCGTTCAATAATGATTTCAAGGTAAGGCCATGTTTTTCTTGTTATCATCATGGAGGAATCTTTGGTACATGAATCGAATCGTATTTTTCCAATTTCAAACCTGATTTTTTTATCTTATTGCCAAAACATATAAAATACACACACATATATATGTGTATACATATAATGTATAGTATATATATTTATATACATTTAATTTAGTTTCTTATTACATTTTCAAATAAACTTGCACCACTGACTAGTAGCAAGAACGAGTCTAATGGTAAAAACAAAACACTCAGGAAGCTTCTTTTTTTTAATCTATATTTAAAAACCAAACTAGTCATATTCCAAGCAATAGCCAAACTTATGATGTAGGCATCTTCCATAAGAGACTTCTCCAATAAGCCTATACACTCAAACCACAGCATCACATAATGACCATTCAACACTTCTAAAGCTGCTCTTTCAGAATATGTCTCTGAGCCTGAGAATCAATAATCACATGCAAGTCAAAATAATGCACTTTACCTGGTGGAGAACCTGCATGAGATGGGTCCCCATAGTGTCCGTAATGGGGTGGAGAAAGGCCTATTCCAGGCTGGGACTGAGAATAGGGGGGTGTAGCCACATATCCTTGTTGACTCATTATGAAAATATCATTCCAAGGGATAGCTTTACAAAAGAACTCTGCAACAGAAGGAAAAAAAAATGTCAACAAGAGAGTTTGAGTTACTTAATGCTATTCAAAATATGAACACTGCTAATAAATATTTATAATGGTTTGAGAAAAATATCAGGTGTGAGAGACATCTTCATATCATACAACATACCATATTATCTTCTAAAAAGGCTCTAATCATAGCTCTATGGAACTCAGTAACTCAATTCTATAGGCAAGTTCTCAGGCACAAAATCTAAATAACAACTGCCAATCACTTTTCCACTGAAAGAATGAACTATTTCCCAGATAGTCTCTCATAATGTATCCACTATTTTTGTGCCTTTGGTTTCCATGGCCCCATTTCAGAACAAGCATGCCAATAGCAATAATCACAAGTCATTCAATTGACTGACCAGCAAAGCTGCCAGTAGTCTGCAATCAGATGTTTCAGGACTTGGGTCATTCCAGTGCTATCCTAATTAGTAATTTTAGTCAGGCAGCTAGGATAAAGAGAAAATCAAAAGTCCAACAAATACAGCAGAAGATAAAGAAGTTGGTAATGGACTTATTTTATGAGTCACAAAATGTCTAAGCCAGGTTGCAGCCTGCAAACATTTGAGAATTATCAGTGGTTTCTCATTCAAAGATGACAGACTCTCTTTCTAATTTAAATATCACATCTCTAAGAACATATACACATATATTTAAGGAAAGAAGGGGAAAAAAGCAATTTCATATATGTTCAGGCATGCGCACACACCTCACAGTACAACATACCCATCTTGATTCTACTCAGAAGCAAGACATTGATTTGTTTTAAATTTACCATTTCTCCAGGTTTCACAAAATAAGACACATTTCATAAAACTATGCTCAAAGAATTTTTATAATGAAAAAAAAAAAAGCTCTGAATCCTGGTAAAGGAAGTAGTTTTTCACTACAAATCTACCAACATCTAGCTGTCTGACATGGAATAAGGTGAAGAACCTCTTTGGGCCTCAGTTCCCTCTTACAAAATGAAGCTTCTAAAGGCTTTGCAGACATAAAACACTGATCCTACAGTTTCTCTCCAGTTTCTTCATCCGGCATAGGAATATCTTCCTTTTGTTGTTTTAGGATGCTACCTTTTAAGGTAAAAGTTGGGGGATACCTGCTAAGACTTGAAACAGATCTATATTCAGGAAATCTCATTCTTCATTTGGTTTCATTTTCCTATTAAACGCTGAAGTTTCCAAAATTAAAAGGAAATGTTATAAGGTTATCTTCTTCTTGGAAGGAGAGAACTAAAGAGAGGAGAGATAGGCAAAAGCCTGCCGGTCCACTTTGTTCCTGACAACAATTTTACCCTCCTCCCACTTCAGCAGAGAGAGACGTGGCAGCCCGAGCTTTGGTCAAGCTCATCCAACCAGGCAGACACATTTAGGAAGTCAGCAGGAGCACACACCTACGTAGCAGCCTGTTGCTGAGTGACGGAGAGGAAAGGCAGGGATGTTCACTCCAAGCAGCAGGAAGCAAGCAGTCGGGTCCCTCTTAACTGGTCCTGACAGGAATTTGCTTCCTCATGCAACCCAGTTTGCCACGTCAAACTTCCTCACACAGCACCAAGTTACAGAAACCTGACTCAGCTTCAAGCGGCGACATGGCACAAAGCCACTTGGCAAGAGCAGGCCTAGCTAGGATCCAAATCTGGGGAGCTTCCATCACAGAACAAGCCCCAGGCCACTGTCACTGGACAAGGAAAGCCAAGGTGTGCTTCTCACCCTGGACCAAGTTCGGATCCGGACAAATTGGTTTCGCTATCGGATAGGATGTCCCGAAGCTTGAAGATACAGTTGCCATTTCTACTCTATTTCCAATATTGCCTACCTCCGAAGAGGAAATTAAGTTGATACAGAGACAAGAAAACCGCTGGCCGTGCCACTGGAATATTGTGGCTGCTGAGGACCCTAACCACGCAGTTCCAGCATCCCAAGACAAAAAGATGGGGGCGGGGGCGGGTAAAAGAATGCCCACGCCCACCCACCCCACCCCCATTATTAAACTGCACGAAAAGGCTAAAGGAGCAAAGTATGAGGTCTCCTCCGCCGACCTGCCACAGGTGAGCATCCAGCCTCTCGCCAACGCCCATCCTAGGCCCGGCACTGCACCCCACTCTAGCTGTGGCTGGGGAGGGGCTGTCCCGCCAGAGCCCGGCAGGGTGAGGCATTACCTGGTCGGCTCCCGCACGCCGCAGGACTTCCGAGAGCCTGCGCTCAGCTCCTAGCGCCGGGTGCCCCCGCTGACCCAGCTCCCGCTGCGGCCGCTCGTCCCACCGCGCCTTTCCCCAGGCCCGGTGTCCCCACAGTCTGGTCTCGCTCACAGAGTTGCAGCCGGGCTGGGAACTGCCACGTCAAACACTCTCCCGGCTGCGCGCCCCCAGCGCCGGGGCTCAGACCAGCTGCCGCGCTCCCGCCGGCGCACGCGCACAGACCCGACCGGGCGGGGCGGGGCGGGGCGGGGCCGGACCGGAGGCGGGGCCGGGCCCGGAGCGCGGCGAGCGTATTGGCCGCCCATCCTTCCCTTCCCCCCGCCCCATTCGCTTCTTCCCGTCTGTTCTGTTTGTTTTCCTACAACAGATCAAAAATTTTTAACGCTGTTGTTAAATCAGAGCAGTTTTCACAGTGGATCCCCGCAGGAAGGCGGGAGTGCTTAATGAGGGTTCATTCATTCTTTCATTCAACAGGTTGCGGCTTCAGCTATTCATTCATTACATATTACATAACTGTGATATTCCAGGTGTTGCTTGCGGATACGGGAAGGTACAGGATTCAAGACCCCGAGGGGATTAGCATTTAAAGGCGAATCTGGAACTTAAAGGCGAATCTGGCACGTGTACACGAACAATTTGATGACGTATGTGTATAATGCTCTACAGAGGAAGGAACGCCCAAGGCAGCCTAGCAACGTGTAAAATAGGAAGGAAAAGATGTCCCAACTGAAAAGTATGGGAAGGAATGTCTTCACTGAATCTGAAATTGCTAGACGTCTGTGTATTCCTTATAGGAATGCCTACAGATTGATTGTGAAGGAGGATGACTGAACCCATCCCAAACAGGGGTCAATACGTGTATAGAGACCCAGTATTTAGCTCACTGTATTGTGAGGAACCACTGAGAAAGGCAGCATGTGTGACAGCTGGAACTTTACTACTTTTCTCTATCTAGCCTTAAAAACTGGGACCATCTGGCTGGTTTCTCACAATGCCCCACTCCTGGATAGATAGACCTTTAACCAACTCTAGGTTTGGCACTTTGCTCCAACTTACAAAAGCAAAACCAGGTCAGTGTTTTGTTTCCAAAATACACTTTCTTCTGGAACTCCTGGGTGGTTCAGTCAGTTAAGTGTCTGCAATCGGCTCAGGTCATGATCCTAGGGTGCTGGGATCAAGTTTCACATCAGTCAGTTTCCTTACTCAGCGCAGAGTCTGCTTTCCCCTCAGAGTCTGCTTTCCCCTCTCCGTCAGCCTGCTTCTCCTCCTGTTTGTGCTCGCTCCCTCTCTGTGTGTGTGTCAAATAAAATATTTTAAAATACATACATATATATGTATATACATACATATATATGTATATACATACATATATATGTATATATATATACTTTCTTCTGGGACACAAGAAGATTTAAAAAATACTTGACAAATCCCTTTACTGACAAAATCCCTGGGCAAAAATTGCATGGGGATGATACTATGGCTGAAATGCTACAGTAGTTTTGCAGGTATTTTAAGTTATTCCAGCATGGTGAAGACCTAATGGTCACCTTTCCCCCTTCTCCTTTTTTATAGTTTTAAGGTGTGGTGCCTGGCCTACATCCAGCTTCAACACTGGTCAGATTTGAGAATCCACAGTGAAAAAATTGTTTTAAATTTGTTTCTTCTTTCTCAGTATAATGAAAATGTTTGATGGAGTTTAAGAAGCTCTGGTCTGTGTTAAAGCAGCACAGTTTGTAAGAGCAAAAAAAAAAAAAAAAAAAAAGTTGTTATAGCACAGTTATGTCACAATGTAGAAGAGAGTAGTCACTTGGAGATAGGAACACTATGCAATTAGCTAGTTAGCTTGTTGTCTCTATAAAACCACAGAGTTTGAGTTTGTAAATTCTTTCTTACCTCTTGTTCAGGGGCACCAGGACAAATAATTTGTAATCTCAGTTCTAAGACAGTGTTGAATTCCTAAATATTTAAAGTTGGAAGGGATTAGAACTATAGATAACTCAATATTCAGTGAGGATGGAATTCAACTTTATAGATTAAAAAGACGAATTTCAAAATAATGAAAATAACTAGTCTTTTAGTTGGAAGTCATGCCTTCTGATTTTAATTTCAAAGCATTTTTACCTCATTTTTCTTCCTCTTAATATGACTCTGATTAACTCTAGTAAATTATTTTGCCTTTCTCTCCTATATCTGCCTTATATTTAAGCTTTCAAATAAATACAATATTAATAGACCATACAGCTCCACCAGTAATTAGAGTTAGTAATCACAAATTTCATTGTCTTATAAAATAGACTTCTAGTTTCAGTCCTGCTTCCCTTCTTGTGACCTTAAGTAACAAACCCTTTAGTGACTAATTTCTGACCTTATTCTTGCGGTAGGGTTGCTGAGTCTTAGCAGACAGGTAGGTTAGCCTGGATTCCCAACCTGCCTTGGTCCGACCTATCCCACTGCCACCTTATGCCAGCCTCTGATGTTCCATGTATAATTAACACTATGTGGTCACCTTGGTAACCATATACTAATTGAAAGGTGAAGTCACAGGGAATGTCCATGTGCTGGGGTTCTGTGCTCTTTATGGTCTTTCTGTTCCGACTTTATGTTTATTTTATGTTTTAAGTAATCTCTATGGCCAATGTGGAGCTTGAACTCACAGCCCTGAGATTAAGAGTCACATACTCCACTAACTGAGCCAGCCAGGCCCCGCTCTGTTTTAACTTTGAAAGGAAATGAAAGAAGAGAACAACTGCACAAGACTATATAGAAATAAAATGAATTTCCAGACAATACTCAGGGTTCTTTCTGATATGTATGTTTTGGAAGAAAAGAACTATGATGCTCTAAGCATTTATTTTTCAATTTTTAAAACAATTTATATATTTGAGAGAGAGAGAGCAGAGTGGTGGGGGTGACAGAGGAAGGGGGAGAGAAAGAATCTCATAGACTCCCATTGAGTGTGGATCCCAATGCTGGGCTAGTTCCATCAACCCTGAGATCAAGACCTGAGCCAAAACCAGGAGTTGGACACCCAACGAACTGAGTCACCCGGGACCTTTCTCTCTGATTATTTATGTAACTTATGTTTGGTTCAAAAGCTACATTTTGAAGAGGGTTTATTTTTTTTTAAAGTATTTATTTATTTATTTTTTCATTTTTCATTTTTTATTTTTTATAAACATATATTTTTATCCCCAGGGGTACAGGTCTGTGAATCACCAGGTTTACACACTTCACAGCACTCACCAAAGCACATATCCTCCCCAATGTCCATAATCCCACCCCCTTCTCCCAAACCCCCTCCCCCCAGCAACCTTCAGTTTGTTTTGTGAGATTAAGAGTCACTTATGGTTTGTCTCCCTCCCAATCCCATCTTGTTTCATTGATTCTTCTCCTACCCACTTAAGCCCCAAAGAACAAATAATCCAATCAAGAAATGGGCAGAGGACATGAACAGACATTTCTGCAAAAAAGACATCCAGATGGCCAACAGACACATGAAAAAGTGCTCCATATCACTCGGCATCAGGGAAATACAAATCAAAACCACAATGAGATATCACCTCACACCAGTCAGAATGGCTAAAATCAACAAGTCAGGAAATGACAGATGCTGGCGAGGATGCGGAGAAAGGGGAACCCTCCTACACTGTTGGTGGGAATGCAAGCTGGTGCAGCCACTCTGGAAAACAGCATGGAGGTTCCTCAAAATGTTGAAAATAGAACTGCCCTATGACCCAGCAATTGCACTATTGGGTATTTACCCTAAAGATACAAACGTAGTGATCCAAAGGGGCACGTGCACCCGAATGTTTATAGCAGCAATGTCCACAATAGCCAAACTATGGAAAGAACCTAGATGTCCATCAACAGATGAATGGATCAAGAAGATGTGGTATATATACACAATGGAATACTATGCAGCCATCAAAAGAAATGAAATCTTGCCATTTGCGACAACATGGATGGAACTAGAGCGTATCATGCTTAGCGAAATAAGTCAAGCAGAGAAAGACAACTATCATATGATCTCCCTGATATGAGATTTTATTTATTTATTTGACAGACAGAGATCACAAGTAGGCAGAGAGGCAGGCAGAGAGAGAGAGGGAAGCAGGCCCCTCACTGAGCAGAGAGCCCAATGCGGGGCTTGATCCCAGGACCATGAGATCGTGATCTGAACTGAAAGCAGAGGCTTTAACCCACTGAGCCACCCAGGTGCCCCAAGAGGGTTTATATTTTAAATAATTGAAATACCCGGGGCGCCTGGGTGGCTCAGTGGGTTAAAGCTTCTGCCTTCGGCTCAGGTCATGATCCCAGGGTCCTGGGATCAAGCCCCACGTTGGGAATCTCTGCTCAGTGGGGAGCCTGCTTCCCTTCCTTTCTCTCTGCCTGCCTCTCTGCCTACCTGTGATCTCTGTCTGTCAAATAAATGAATAAAATCTTTTAAAAAATTGAAATAACCAAGACTTGGACTATGTTAAATATCTGAAAGCACAGTAAATAAGACCAAGTTAAATGGTGGTGGGGAAAAGGGTATATGGTAGACTAAGTTGAGAAAAAAACAATAACAGTAATAATACAGTTCAAGTGTTCAACAAGCCTCTACACCAAGGTGTACAAGGCCCTACACAAGGTGTTTCTGGAATTACTTTTTTCTCTCTCTTTTTTTAAAAAATAACAGCTTTATTGAGACATTATTAATAAATTCATCCATTTAAAGTATATGATCCACTGATTTTTAGTATGTTTGCAGAGCTATATAGCCATCACCACAATCAATTTTAGAATATTTTCATCCCTCCCGGGATAGATCCTGCCCATTAGGAATCACTCCCCTTTCTCCCCTACTCTCCCATCCTACAGTCCTAGGCAACCTAGTAGACCTAGGTCTACTCTTTATCTGTACAGGTTTCCTATTCTGGATACTTCATTTAAATGGAATCCTACAATATGTAATCCTTTGTGATTATCCTTTCACTTAACATAATATTTTCAAGGTTCACCCATGATGCAGTATGTATCAGTACTTCTTATTGCCAAGCAATAATCATTGTAGGGATATAGCACATTTCATTATCCATTCATCATTTGATGGGCAGTTAGGTTGCTTCCCCTTTTGAGCTGTTATGAACAATGTTGCCATGAACATTCATGTTCAAATTCTTGTTTAGATATATGTTTTTATTTTTCTTGGGAATTTCAAATAAGCAATGTGATGTCAAAAAAAAAAAAAACAGTGTGGTTACAAAGACTGTGCTCTTAGCAATTAGGCAATGTTGCCACTCTGTATGAGATTTTATTTTTAAAATAAAATAGGCAATGTTACCTACCCCCAAAAGACAACAACAAACTAACTAAAACTGAAATCTCTGGTGACAGCGTAACTTACCAAAACCAATTCTAGGAGAAATTTTTTAAAGTTAAATATAAAGTTACAACACCACGCTTTAATATTTAAATTAAAAATATTTAAGTATAGAAAATATTTAAATTTTTAAATATAAAAATATTAATAAAGTAATAAATTACTCTTTTAAGTATTTTGAATATTTTGCTCTGACTGTAGTATATCACTTATGGTTAATTTAGCCACAGATTGAGCAGTGTGATATCACACGCCAGGTGAAGTTGACTCAGGTTGGAATCCTGACACTCTCACTCACTACTAGGTATATGAGTTTTACTATTTAACAGGTGTTTATTAAAGACTCACTATAAGCTGGGTGATGTACTAGGCACTGTGGACATATAGTTGGAGGAGACACTTCTGTGGCTGTAGAGAGTTCATGGAAGAGTACAGGGATTGGCAAACTGCAAAATCTGACTCACCTGCCTGTTTTTGTAGATCCTACAAGCTGAGAATGGTTTTTATATTTTTGGATGGTGGGAAAATCAAAAGAAGAATAATGTTTCGTGACGCATAAAAATTCTATAAGATTCAAATTTCAGTGTCCATAAATAAAGTTTTATTGCAACACAGCCATGCTCTTCATTATCATACTCTCTGTGGTAGCTTCTGCACTACACCAGCACAGCTGAGTAGTCGTGACATTGGCCATGAGGCTCAAAAACCTCAAACATATACTACCTGGCCCTTTACAGAAAAAGTTTGCCAACACTTGGTCTGGTAGGAGCTTCAAGTACAGTCCAGTGGATTAACATTTGGTGAGAAGACCAGGTTGCCATGGGAAAATCTAAGAAGAGACATTGGACCCATACTTGGAAAGTGGGAGAGATATTTCTGGTGGAGGGGGCATCTGAACTGAGTCCCCGAAGATAATAAGTTGGGCAAAAAAAGGAGCGAGGGATAGCAATAATAGCAGGAGTGGAAGAGGGAAGACAAGGAATCTGAAGCATTCAGATGTGAGGTGGTCCCGTACAGCTCAAAGGTGGAGTTCCAGAGGAGTGAGGAGAGGAATGAGACCAGGCAAGTGGCTAAGCTAGCTCTTGGGGTCTCTCAAAGGCACTGGAGAGGCAATGAAAACTTTAAAGCAAAGTATTGAATTGATGAATTTTTCCCTCCAGAACTCAGTCTGGCAGACAGAGATAGGGCTCTGCAGTCAGACCAAGTCATGATTTCTGTTTCTGTCACTTAACAAGCTGTTTGTTCCCTCTCTACCCTTCAATTATCCTCACCAATAAAAATGGCAGTAATTAAAATCGTAATCACAAAAATTTGTGGGGATTAAATAAAATAATGCAGGTAAGGTACTTTGTACAGTTTGGCACATAATAAATGCTCAACAATGTTGTTATGGTGCCATCATCATAATTATTATTAACAGCATTATCTTGACAATGGAATTAAGGAGATAAAGGACGAAACCCCAGGGAATTCTGCAATGAGGACACTTTCTAAGCTTACTAACCTTGGCTTAGTATTTTACTAAAATACTTGTAAATTTTACTTATCAGAGTAAATCTACCATAGCCAACAAGAAGAACAGCATATAGACTAGAATAACAAAAGGACTAGAAATAAGAATGATTTAACCACTGAGGAGCAAGCAGGTAGATAGTTTAGCAATTCTTTTGTTTTAATGGAACTTCACATTAAAAACTTACCCTCATGGGTAGGGTGGAATTTTCTTTTGAAAGGAACCAATGTTTCTATTGTTCACCAAAATGAATAGGGTTTCACTAGCCAAGAACTAAGGTGACTTTTTGGACTTTCTCCTTCTTCCTAGATCTAAGAGTTCTTTCTAAACTTAGAGAGAACTCTACAAATATGCTAATTGATCTGAGAATAGGTCTAAAGAGCTCATCCTGACCTCACAAAGGTTCTGGGCTGATGGCAACAGTGAGAGTGAGTCTGTTTCCTCTGGAGCACTCTTCACCCTCCCACGAGGCCTTCTGACTTCTGTCTCCACAAACATGAGCCAAGAGCCATTGTTTAGAAGTGAGGAGGCAGGGTTCTTTTTCACTTTAGATCTGAAGAGTGGAGGCGACAAGGCCCAGTCAGAGTGGAAGACTCTGAGGACTGAGTTCAGAAGCTCATGGAATATCATCACCATGAGGAGACTTCAGGAACATCTGCAACACCCTGAATGGGGACTGAATTTAGTGAACTGGTGTCTCACCCCATAATAAATTGGGTTTTTTTTTAAAGTATAACTTTATATTGTAATCACAGGCTTCTAAGATTTTTATATACACATATATAATTACTTTGGAGAAGGTCATCCAGAGGACGTGACGGCCAGTTGACCCTGGGGCTAGAATATGGGCAATGGGAAGTTCCCCATTCCCACCCCCATCCTTACATGTACGTTCTGTCCACCATTACCACCATGGGATCAATTTTCAAGAACGCAGCCTTGCAAGAGGCTGTTGTTGAACTATCTGGATGGTATATGTGACTAAACCCCATGAAGGTCTCTATATAACCTTTAAAGATTCTGTCAGTGAATGCAGAGATCTATTCTTCTAGCTGCCGCTGAAGATAAGCTTTGAAAGTAAGTTCCCTTGCTTATTAAACCCACCAATTCCCAATTTGGACTGGCCACTCTTTCTTCAGTCTCTCCTTGCCCTCTGTGTACTCTACCAGGAATGAACCAACAACTTATGTGTTTATTTCACTAACAAGTAATATTGCCTCCTAGGCAAACACCTTCTTTTAAGACTAAGGTTTTCAAGACTTATTTATAACTTGAGAGTTTTTTCACCTGGTATAACTGTAGAATGATATGGGGGTTGTGAATTCCCTCAGAAATTGGGAAAAGTGGCATTGATTTTAAATGGCTAAAAATGCTGAAGTAATGTCTTTGCTGAAGAACTAATATGAGGGCATTATTTTATGTTCATTATTTTAACAGACATCATAAAGGAACATAATAATTACCTATAATCTTTCTTTGGAACTACTATCTATCTGCTGCGGATTTATAGGTAACTCATTTGAGCAATAGTACACTTTACTGAAATGGGGAAAACTATGTGGGGGGCGATGAGGGTAGGGAATTGGGTTTAGGTTGGGACAAGTTATATTTGAGTACATATGAGATATCAAATAATAGGTATATCAAAATAATAGGTATCAAAAAATAGGTATAAGTTGGAACATTTCAATATTTCAGAGGTGAAGTCTGGTCTATTCCCAAACTGTGGGAATAATCATCTTGAATAGAAAGTTCTGCCTGTAATATTTAACAAATCTAGTTTAGGATCATGGAATATCTAGTTTATTTCACATTGAAGTGACTAGATACACAGATCTGGAGTTTAGGAAAGAATCGAGCAGTTGATAAAGAATGCATCCCTGGGTATGCCAACATTTAAGAGTGATGTCAAAGCAGAGTCAGCTGAGTAGATGCATAGAAGTTGTTCTAAGACAGTATCATTTCGGTAAAGCAAAAGCAAAAGTTGTTTTCTGAAGGCAGAAAATTAGACTTGTTTTGCATTTTTTTTTTTTTTTTTTTACTTCTTGGCCTTTAAAGTGCACTTGTATTGAATTTTTATTAAAAATTGATATTAATTAATTAAATGGCTAATTTAAAATGTTACTATTTGAAGAGTATTTTGAGGTGAAATAAAATGCATGCATCTTAGCTTAGACTGATTAAAGGTTTAGGCTTTAATTCAGAGTACAATAGTGAATTGTTCATAGTTTAAATAATTCATTCAATGGTTCATTTTTTAACTGGTTATAATTTTAGATATATTATATGAATATTAGGGATGAAAACAAATTTATAACTTTGTAATATTTGGGGTCTTTTATTTCATGTCAGAAAGCCAATTTTAATGAATGCTTTCATATAAAAATGCCATTGTTCAGAGAATAAAGTTTTGACTAAATTAATGGTTTCTGGAATTGAAACAACACCTAAAGGATAACTTATAAGATAATGAATATTAAATTCACGTTGCCAGTATTGAACTTTAGATGTAGCACCTGTATTAATTTTTAACATTTTTGTTGACATATAATTGGCATACAACGAGCTACACATACTTCAAGTATTTGGTTTGATGTTTTTTTTCTTTTTTTTTGAAGATTTTATTTATTTATTTGACAGACAAAGATTACAAGTAGGCAGAGAGGCAGTCAGAGAGAGGAGGAAGCAGGCTCCCTGCTGAGCAGAGAGCCCAATGCGGGGCTGGATCCCAGGACCTTGGGATCATGACCTGAGGTGAAGGCAGAGGCTTTAACCCGCTGAGCCACCCAGGCACCCCACAAAGAAACTTTTAGATGTGGTGGATTTTTTTTTAATCATGATGATTTCATGGGTGAATATATGTCAAAAACATCAAACCTTGGGCGCCTGGGTGACTCAGCGGGTTAAAGCCTCTGCCTTCAGCTCAGGTCATGATCCCAGGGTCCTGGGATCGAGCCCCGCATCGGTCTCTCTGCTCAGCAGGGAGCCTGCTTCTTCATCTCTCTCTGCCTGCCTCTCTGCCTACTTCTGATCTCTGTCTGCCAAATAAATAAATAAAATCTTTTTAAAAATAAATAAATAAAAAATAAAAGTTTTCTTGTGCTCCTTTGTAGTCACTTCGTCTTTCCTCTTCCTACTCCCACTCCCAAGTAATCACTGATCTGCTTTCTGTCAAAGATTCGCTTGCATTGTCTAGAATTTTATAGAAGTGGAATCATATTGGGGCGCCTGGGTGGCTCAGTGGGTTAAGCCTCTGCCTTCGGCTAAGGTCATGGTCGAAGGGTCCTGGGATTGAGCCCCAAATTGGGCTCTCTGCTCAGCAGGGAGCCTGCCTCCCCATCTCTCTGTGCCTGCTTCTCTGCCTACTTGTGATCTCTCTCTCTCTGTCAAATAAATAAATAAAATCTTAAAAAAAATAAAAGAAGTGGAATCATATTGCGTGTACTGTTTTGGGGAAGGAGTCTGGCTTTCTTAATTATTCAGAGATTCATCTATTTTGTGTGTGTGCACTGGTATTTCACTCCTCTTTATTGTTGAGTAGTTTTCCATTGAATGGATATATCAAAATTTGGTTATCAATCATCAACTGATGGACTTTGGATTATCCGATTTGAGACTTTTACAAATAAAGCTAATATAACCATTTATGTACACATCTTTCTATGGACATATCCTTTCATTTGTTTCAGACAAATACCTAGGAGTGGAATGGTTGGGTCACATGGTGGATGTATATTTAATTTTTTAAGATATTACCAGATTCTTTTCCAAAATAGAGTACCATTTCACTTTACCACCAACAGTGAATGAGAATTATAGTTGCTCCATATCCTCTCCAGCACTTGATATGGTGAGTGTTTTTGATTATAGAGTCTCATAATTGTGTAGTAGTATTTCAAGGTAGTGTTAATTTGCATTTGTCCAATAGCTAAGGTCGTCAAGCATCTTTTCATATGTTTATTTGTCATCTACCTGTATATCCTACTTGATAAAGTATCTGTTCAAATATTTTGCCCATCTTTATTGAGTTGTTTGATTTCTTATTTCTGAGTTTTGAGGATTTCTTCACATATTTCTTCACAAATCCTTTATCAGATATGCAGTTTGCAAATATTTTTCCTCAGACAGTGACTTGGATTTTTTATTCTTTGTGTCTTTTGAAGAGAAGTTCTTAATGCAGATAAAATTCAGTTTACTTATTTTTCTTTTATAAATCAAGGTTTTGGATTGTATCTAAGAAATCTTTATCTAATTCAAGATTGCCAAGACATTTCCTATGTTTTTCTTCTATAAGTCTTATAATTTTAGGTTTTTCATTTGTCTGTGATCCATTTAAAGTTAATTTATGAAGATAGATTATTCTGGGCCATGAAACAAATCCCAATAAATTTAAAATGATTTATGTCATACAAAATTTATTCTCTGATCTTAATTGAATTTAATTAGAAAAAAAATTACAATCTGGGACAATCCCAGATATTTAAAAACTAAATATTATATTTCTACATACCCATGAGTCAGTAAGAACTCAAGAGGGAAATTAAAAATTATTTCCAATAATGAAAAACTAAATGAAAATGTGACATGTCAAACTTTGTGGGATGAGGCAAAAGCATTATTTAGAGGGGAAAAAATCTATAGCACTAAAATGCTGTATTAAAAAAGAAGAAAGATCACTGCATTAATGACACCAGCTTTACATCACAAGGTACTAAAAAAAAGAACAAATGAGACCCAAAATAAACTGAAAAAGGAAATAATAAATATAATAAATATCAGAGTAGCGAATCTGGTCAGATGGAAAACAGAAAATAATTGATAAAATCATTGAAAATCCAAAGACAGTTTTTTGAGACAATAAAGTTGATAATCCTCAGACCAGGAAGGAAAGAAAGATAGAGGGGGAGAGGAAATGGGGGAAAGAGAGAAAACACAAATTACCATATCAGGAATGAGAGGTAAGTCACTACAAATTCTACCAATATTTAAATAGAGAGAACATATTACGAATGACTTTATGCCAATGAATTTTATAGCTTAAATAGCAAAGTTTACTGAAGAAGAAATGGATAACCTGAATAGTCCTACATCTAGGAAGTTGAAATTGAAATTTAAAACTTCCTGGCAGATATATTCTAGGCTCAGATGTCCTCATAAGTAAATTCTACCAAACATTTAAGGAAGAAAAAAACTGAATTCTATAAAAATTATTCAAAAAAATTGAAGAGGATGGAATAATTCCCAAGTAATTCTACAATTAGCATTACCTGGTACCAAAACCAGATAAAGTCATTAAAAGGGAAAAATATATAAATCAGTATTGCTCATAAGTATAGATACAAAGATTAACAAAATATTAGCAAATGAAATGAAAAAAATGTGTAAAAGGATAATATATTTTGACCAAGTGGGGTTTATTCCAGGAATGCCAGAAATTTGAATTTAGCATTCAAAAATCAATGTATTTCACCATATAAAGAGATTAGAAAGAAAAACCATATGATTATCTGAGCAAACACAGTAAAAGGCCTGTGACAAAAATCCAACATCCATACTGACTTAAATTCTCAGTGAACTAGGAATGAAAATGAACTTCTTTGCCCTGATAATAGACATTTTCAAAAAGCTTACAGCTAACATCATATTTAATGATGAAAAATTGAATTACTTTCTCCAGAAATGAGAAACAATAAAAGAATATTGGCTCATATTATCTCTAATCAACATTGTACTAGAGGTTCTAGCTTGGACAATAAGGCAAGGGGAAAAAAGTCATTCTTGTTTGGAAGGAAGAAATAAAAACCCTTATTTGAATGCCACATAATACTTTATGTAAAAAAATTCAATGGAGTCTATTAAAAAAAAAAAGCTACTAGAACTAATACACAAATTTAGCCAGATTGAAGATTACATGATCAATATTTGAAAATCAATGGTATTTCTATATAGCAGCAACAAACAATTAGAAATTGAAATTATAATAAATTTTAATACAGCAATGCCATTTATGTTAGAATCAAAATATGAATTTCAGAGAAAAGTCTGACAGAGTATGTGCAAGCCTTATATCCAGAAAACCTCAAAACAGTGCTGAGAGAAACTATAGGAGATTCAAAATTAGTTAATAATTTAAATAAGTGAGATATACTGTATTGATACATAGGCGGCTTAGTATTTTCACTGCTTTCCAAATTGATTTATAAATTCCATGCAACTCCAGTCAATATACCAGCAAGGTTTTTTTTTGAGACAATGACTAGCTATTCAAAAATAAATATGGAGGGACGCCTGAGTGGCTCAGTTGGTTAAGCTGCTGTCTTCGGCTCAGGTCATGATCCTGGGATTGAGTCCCGCATTGGGCTCCTTGCTTGTCAGGGAGCCTGCTTCTCTCTTTGCCTCTGCCTGCCACTCTGCCTGCTTGTGCGCTCTCTCTCTCTCTCTCTCTCTGATAAATAAATAAATAAAATCTTTAAAAAGAAATAAACATGGAAATACAAAAAACCTATATGAATCAAAACAACTTTGAAAAAGAACAAAGTTGAGTCTTACACTACTGGACTTTAAGATTGATTGCAAAGTGACAATAATCAGATCAGTATGATATCAGCATCAAAATAGACAAAACCACTAAAGAAACAAATTGGAGATTTCGAAAATATATTTAAAGATATATAGTCAATTGATTTTCAACACATGTGCAAAAAAAGGACTGACTTTATTGTCTTTTCAACAAATGGTGCTGCAACAATTAGATACCCATATGCAAAAAATGAACTTCAGTGCCGCCTGGCCGGCTCAGTCAGTTAAGCATCTACCTTCGGCTCAGGTCATGATCTCAGGGTCCTGGGATCAAGTCCTGCATTGGCCTTCTTGCTTAGTGGGGAGCCTGCCTCTCCCTCAGCCTGCTGTCCCCCACTGCTTGTGCTCTCTCTCTCTCTGACAAATAAATAAATAATTTTTAAAAATGAACTTCAATTCCTACCACTTATCTCATATCATATAAGAGAATTCAAGATAGCATATACCCCTAAATGAAAAATCCAAAACTTTAAAATCAAGTTCACATAGATTTTTCTCCTGTTTTCTTCTGATGACTTTCAATTTCCAAAAACAGAACACGTCCATACAAAGTCTCATACACAAATGTTCCTGACAGCTTTATTTGTAAAAGCTCAAAACTGAAATTAGCCCAGATTTCTATGAACAGGTGAAAAGATAAATAAATTATAGTATATCTATGCAATAGATGAATTTCAAAATAATTATGTTGAGTGAGGGAAGCCAAACAAAAAGGAGAATGCATTATAAGTTTCCATTTATATAAATATTGAGAAAATGCAAACTAATCCCTAGTAACAGAAAGGAGATCAGTAAGTGCCTGGAAAAGGGAGGGCAGGACTACAAAGAGGCAAGAGGATATTACTGATAGTGATGGATATGTTGATTATCAAGATAATTGTACTAATAGGTTTATAGGTGTATGGCCATGTGTATGCATTTCGAGTTGCATATTTAAATATGCACAGTTTATTGTATTTCAATTACACCTCAATAAAGCCTGTTAAATTTTTTTCATTGAATTTACTACTTTTTCTAGAGACTTGATTTTTTGTGGTATTAAAATTTTCTAACCCAGAACATGCTTTGTTATTTGTTTTGCCTTTGGGCCATTAATAAGTTAGTATAGATTTGGGGGGGATTGGGTTTTTTTTAACATTTTAGTTCTGTATTTTCCTGTTTAACTTAATTCTCTTCTTTTATCTGTTTTATGTGTGTATACTTTTTTCCATTTGCATGTCTATTTATGACCAATAAAGAAAAAGCTATCGATTTTTAAATATATATCTATCTGAGTAACTGATCTAATTATCAAACTATTTTTTTTTATTTTATTACTTTAAAGCTGCAATTTGGGAGGGAGTTAAATGTACAACTGTACCATCAGCCTTACATTTTTTCTATTCCAGTGGTGTTATAAGTAATCATTTAACTTTTTAATTGCCTTCAGTGGAACTTCCAAAATAATATTGATTAATAAACCTGGTGTGAATGTTTCTGTCTGTTTGTGCTCTTAGAGGAAATGTCTTTAGCATATGTGTTTAGGTTGGTGTTTTAGGTAAAGGCAATAAACATGGCAAATATAGACGCACCTGTTTTGGTTTATTTTCCTTTACCATAAAGGTTGGAAAGCTAAAACCACATTTTCCAGAATTTTGTGCATTAAAACTTTTTTCATTCTTTAACATTTTCCAAGTTTTCCACAATAAACACATAATTAACTTCCCCAAGTACACATTGCCAGTAAGTGATCAAGCCAAGTAAATACACACCACCAGATCTGACAATACTGTTCTATTGTTTGCTTCTCATTAGGTTTATTACTGTGTTATAATTGCATTATTTGATATCTAAGGTTTATTTGCATTATCTATTTCATCTGAAAGATTTAATAAGAGCAGAGTTGCATATATGTTGGTATTTGTCTTTTGGTGACCTTAGGTGTGTGTGCTTTGGCTTTGCTTCTTTCATCCCTGCTCACTTGTAAAAAACACTACGTGGGGATATTAATGTGAACCTTCTTGTTCCTACTTTGTTACAAAACAAGCTACTCATTTGTTGAGGAGGCAATTTCAATATTTCAGAAGTTGGTTTTGTCCCTTCCTGCTCTCACCCTTTGGGTAAGCCTCTACCAGATGTTAACATCCTATACAAAAGATGGCTCTCTGCTTAACCCAGACTTCACAGAATAATCAAATATAAGAGTTGGAAGAAGACTTAGAGGCCATTCAAGTCCAATTCTTTCATTCCCCAGAGGTGAAACCTGAGGTTCAGATAGTCAAGCTAACGGTCACGTGGATTTTGGAAAGCTGGGACTAGAACCCAGATCTTTTGACCTGCACTCCAGTGCCTTTTCCACGATTGCAAACTCTCTCCACATTTGCTGTACGTTCATTATAAAGCCTATTTTAAGAGTTAAGCAAACTGAATTATAACTACATTTCAAGAGGATACTTAGAAGCAAACTTTTAAAAAAAGGAATCAGCTCCTAAAATATGTAAGTGCATTAAGATATCTGTGTGCATGCAGACACATGCTCCCCATTCCCACCTCCACACATAAAACGGAGAGAGGAGGGAGGAGAGGGAGATGGGGGGTGGTGGGGAGAGGAGAGTCTTCCATTTATGGCTCCCTTTAACCCAACACTGTACACAGTCCTTGATTTCCTGGAATTTGGCTCTTAGCCTCCGTCTTTCTAGGCGCTATGCCTCTTTTCCATGGCTTGCGCCGACAGTTTCCAAGCCATCCAAAAGAAGGTGTAAATCCGCTTTTGTAGCATGATGTTTTAACTATAAAGCCAGTTCTTCTGCCTCCAAATTTCAGCTTTAAGATGTCATCTTTACATAAAGCAGGCACGACGTGTCTCTAACGGGGGAGCAGAAGGTTGAAACTAAAAATCTCTTCAGAACAGTCTTGCATCTATTCTCTCAGAGAAATGGGACAGCCTCCTCCCTTTTGTTTCTGAAGCGAAGAGCTTTCTGTCCTGTTTAAAAGTACACTTGTACCCCCCCCCCCATCTACATTGAGCTTTCCACAATTGCAGTTACCCACAGCTACCCACAGTCAACCACAGTCCCAAAGCGAAAGATGCTCCTGCTGACAAATGGTCAGACAGTAGCAGCCTGACTCTACCTCACGATGTCTGTGTCATTCACTTCATATCATCACATAGGCATTTTATCATCTCACATCACAGGAAGAAGGTTGAGTACAGTTTAGTAAGATATTGTGAGATAGAGAAACCACTTTCATACAACTTTTACTACAGTATGTTGCTATCATTGTTCTATTTTATTATGATTTATTGTTGTTAATCTCTTGCTGTGCTTAATTTATAAATTAGAATTTATCACAGATAGGTATGTATAGGAGAAAAACATAGTTTTAAAAAATTTTTTTAAATTTATTTTCAGCGTAACAGTATTCATTGTTTTTGCACCACACCCAGTGCTCCATGCAATCCGTGCCCTCTCCAAGACCCACCACCTGGTTTTCCCAACCTCCCACGCCCCGCCCCTTCAAAACCCTCAGATTGTTTTTCAGAGTCCATAGTCTTTCATGGTTCACTTCCCCTTCCAATTTCCCTCAACTCCCTTCTCTCTAACTCCCCTTGTCCTCCATGATATTTGTTCTGCTCTACAAATAAGTGAAACCTTATGATCATTGAATCTCTCTGCTTGACTTATTTCACTCAGCATAATCTCTTCCAGTCCCATCCATGTTGCTACAAAAGTTGGGTATTCGTCCTTTCTGATGGAGGCATAATACTCCACAGCGTGTATGGACCATCTTCCTTATCAATTTGTCCGTAAAAACATAGTTTTTATAGGGTTCAGCACTCAGGCATCTACCAGGAGTCTGGAACGTGTCCTTTGTGGATAAGGGGGGAACTACTGTATTACCATTGCCATTTGCTCCCCCATCCCTAGCATAGTCTCCAAATGTGTTACCCACCTAAACTGACCACACAGCTTCAATGAAAGGAAATCTTTTAAACAGAAAAATCAATGGGGAAAAATCTGATTTGTCAAAGATCTCATTACTCTGTCATAAACTTTTGCTTCATTAATTCTTGATTATTCTCGTTCTCAGCATTAGGGACCCTAACTTCTATATTCCTATATTCCTTCCACAAATGCTGGATAATTTCTTAGGTGGTTTTCACATCTGCTTTATTCTTTTTTAATTCTAGCTTTCTCGAATCCATCACTTATTTCTTGTCCTCCTCTTTAAGTCCTAAAAAAAAAAAAAAATAAAATAAAAACCAAAAAACTACCATCTTGCTTTCATGCATTATGTACCAAGAAGGCACTGAAAAGCATCGCCAGCATTGTAAACCTATGAAAAATCTCTGTCAGTGAATCACCGAATAGCAAATAAGTGATGTGTCCCCTGCCCTTAGGGTGATTATTTCTGCTCTTAAAACGAATGTGGTCGACCCAGAAGTCTATACTGGTAAGTAAATGTGAGACGTGAGACATGTCATTTCTGTAACTGGGGTAATTTCTTCTTGACATAATTAAGTATAAAAGCTGTGTACATTCTGCATCTCCTGAGATAATTTTATATATATATATATATGTATATATGTATGTGTGTGTGTGTGTATATATATATATATTTCCATCCAAATTTATTTTGTTAAAAACAGGACAACACACTCAAAATGGAGTTGCTCATGCTAAACCCCATGTCACCAGACATAATTTAGTTTTAAGTTTCTCAAAAACAAAATCTTCAACCAGTCAGCCAGAAGTTACCAGATCAGCATTAGTCAGGTAATATGCCTGATAGATCCCTACCATCCCGTAAAGGAAAATATTCTTGCAATAATCAAACTAGTTTTGGCCTAGTATAACTTCCTTGTTTCTCTTCTTTTCTGTCTATGAAAGTCTTTCATTTTGTTCAGCTCTTCAGGGCTCCTTTCTATCTGCTAGATTGGAGGCTGCCTGACTCATGAATCACTGAAGAAAGCCAATAAGATCTTTAACATTTACTCAGTTGAATTTTGTTTTTTAAAATCCTTAACAAGTTATTTCTAGCTCTGTGTTTAGGCAATTTTTAAATTACGCCTAGTCCCTAGGCATCTTATTAAGAGTATTGTGCCAACATTCTGCCTTCAAGACCAAAAAAGCAAAGCACAACAAGGATGTAAGAACAAGATCCTTGCTGGTATCACTTATTATCAGTTGCTTTTGATAAAATTCTTACTATTAGATAATTTTTTAGTGGTAGAATTGGAAATGTCTTAATGAAGTTCAAAATTTCAGATAATTAGGAGTTCATACGCTGTGTTAGATGTAGCTGAACCATTCAACTGAAGACACTGTGTAAAACTAAGCATGTTTCATTTTTTTCAAATTGACTTCATGAAACACCCTTTCAAGTTTTTGATTTTTCACAGAAAGCTACAAGGGCGCACTGATTTGGGGGACTTGAGCCCAATGACGAACCAAGTCTCTGGCAGGCTTATCTGTACCTCTAATATCACTTGAATTCAGGGGATGGCAAATACAGCTATCATGTTGCTGCTTAAGAATTTTAATCCTTTTTAAAGTGAACTGTGAATGAATAGCTGTGTTAATATGAAAGACTAGAAATTTAGCTCTGCTTAAGGAAAAAAAAACTTCTCAAAACAAAATATCTTCTGGATATAGAAGAACGTCAAATCTATCAAAAGTTAAATTTGCATATTCAAGGAATTCACAAAATGATTTTCACAAAATCATTTGTGAAACACGCTTTTAAGGGACACAATATATATTTGGATATTGGACGTGTGTTTTATAAATTTTAGCTCTTTGTTTGTCAGTTTATATGTTGGAATGTTAGAAAAAAAGGCCTACTTGGCTTCTTTCCACTAAATATTGAAATTTTCTTTGCTTCTTATGTAAAACAACATGAGCTTATGCAAAGTGTTTCATACAGTGGTAGTTTTTTGCTGTAGAGAGGGAAAGTCAAGTAAGAGTAATTTCAAAAACATTTTAAATTCTAACAATCATTTAAAGAATGTTATTATTAAAAGAGAGACTAAATAAAATTATTTAACCCAATGTAAAGAGAACAATTCTTAAAAGAAATCATGAGAACAATAATAAAAGGTGAATTGCTAGTCTTTGTTGGTGGAGCAGGGAAGGTCATTCTTGGAAGAGAAAGTACATGGCAAAGCAAAACAACCTGGATAGATTTGCAGAACTGCAAGCTCTTCGATATGGCAGGAGCAAAGAATAAGTTAGGAAGGAATATGTTGGTAAGGAGAATCCTTGCCAAGCATTAAGGATGGAAAAGTAATCAAGGGTGAGATAATGGTTGGCGTTTTATGTTCCACCAAGATGCTAAGAGTTCCTGGAGGGGCCACAAAAAGACTTAAAAAAGAAAAAAAGGAAACAACAAGAGTGTATTATATGTGTTTCTATATGTGTATTACAAGAGTGTATTATATTTTGGCAAAAATTTGGAGGGTGGAATGAAAGACCAAAAGACTAGTGACAGAACTAAGAAAATAACTAAAAGGTACAAACGTCTAGTTATAAAATAAATAAGTCATGGGTGTAATGCACGGTGTGGTAACTGTATTTAACAATTCTGTATTTGAGAGTTGCTAAGAGAGTAGATCTTAAACGTTCTCATCACTAAGAAAAAGATTTGTGATTGTGTGTAGTGATGGATGTTAACTAGAGTTATAGTGGTGGTCATTTTACAATATATGCAAATATCAAATCACTACGTTATACACCTGAATTAATATAATGCATGTCCTTAATATCTTAACATAAAAAGGAGAAGGAAAATAGTGCAATCAGATAAAAAGAAAAAGGTGAGATGGTGGGATGGAATTGAATGGGGGAGGAAGGTGAGAGTGGAGACTAGGGGCATTCTACTCTTTTGACCTCAGCTACTCCTGAATGAAATATGCCAAGAAAGGGGATGTGGAAGAGTCAGTGGATTTTTAAGGAAGACATTTATTCTGTATGAGTTCTGTTGCCTTGAAGATGTCCAGAATGTATAGCTCTGGAGCTCGGGAGGAAAGGTGAGATGAGTATCTGGTATTTGAAGCCAAGAAGTGAAGTTCCAGTCTTGAGGATCGGTATGATTGGTGAAAGACACAGAGTGAGAAGAGAGATCCAAGGACAAGACCATTGGAAGTTCAATATTTATGGAATGAGAAGGAAGAAAAGATGAAAAAGAGACAAAAGCAAAGGTTAGAGAGATAAAAAGAGAAGCAAGAAGGAATGGTGTATTCCTTATATTTTAGCAAATAGAGCTCACAACTCATTATTACCTGAGGCTATCAAGTGCTTTTCTGTTTCTACACCTTTACTTATGACCTTTCACTCTTTTAAAAACACTTCCTATTAAAATCCAAGCCACTTCTCAGAGTCTACCTGGAATACCAAGTCTTTTGTGAAAAACTTTCCCCATCTTTACTGCTATAATTTTCCCCATTTTCTCAAAAAGCCTCAGTGTTAGGAAATTGAATCCAATTGTATTATTTAAGGCAATCTTTATTTATTAATTTCTTTAAAAACAGAAATAATACATGTCAATGTAAATAACATTTTAATGAAAAAAATTCTAAAATAGAGCAATTTGTGAGAAAAGTGACATTGGCTCACATTTTTGCAAATCTTCTTAATGCCTGATTTAAGAGAAGACAGCTGGATTATCATAACCTGTTTTGTGCTCATTCTGTTGTGTTTAGTTATTTTGGGTAAAGTACAGCAAGAAAATCCAGCCTTACGCAGATATATAGTTGGAAAAAGAAGGGCACGTTGTGGTAATCTTTTCAGAAGACTCTGGATAGTCTTTATTTTTTGTATACTAAACCACAAATTAGCATGGTGTTGTTATTAAAGATTAGTTGTAATATGGAATTAGAAACCTTATCAATAAAATGTTCAAACTGTTATATTAAAATCCATTGGTCTGATTTGCAATGTGAAAGGCCATGCATGATTTTGTAGCATTGCTTACACATTTGTCATTTGGAAAATAATGATTCACTGAGTTATGCAGTTATTTGGAATGCTGACATATTTTATGATCACCATCAATCTCATCAGAAAAGCCCTTAAATATTGGGAAACTGTCAAACGTACAGTAGTGAATAACAACTTTCCCAATTCTCATTTTGACTTAAAATCTCAAGTTTTATCATTGGAAATAAATACCATCAGTTATTTTCTTCAATGTAGGAGTCTCGCTTCCATAATTTTCCGGAAAATGTCATACCATTCTACTCTGATATAAATTCTTTGCATATATGTCCTTTCTAAAGGTAAGAGGAAGGAATTGGCTTAATTCCTATTTGTATTTCCTTTCAGCTGATAGCAAAGGTTCTTGGGGTTAGTAGGTCATCAACAAGTACCTTTTGAACTGAATTTATTTTCACCATGAATTTGAACTGCTGTATGATTTCCATATAGCCCACTTTGCTTTGAAGCAATCCCCATTTGGATTTTTTTTTTATTTAAACAAGTAGTATTAAGTATTGTATTAGAGTAAGTTATAATCAATATGATGGGCCTTTATTTTGTGCTTGCAGTTTCTACTATAGTTTCATGTAGAAGTGTGAGACTAGTATGCAGGAAAAAGAATTCTCACCTTAACACATATAAAAACAATGAGAGAGAACCTTATCTTTCTCCTCCAAAATCTTTTAAAATGCAAAATAAGAATAGCTGTTCAGAACAGTAAAGTTTTATTTTAAAGGGTCAAAAATAAACATTGCACATACACACAAGAGAAAATCCATTGATATTTATGTTCTCCAAGGCACACCTTCAATACATGGCACCTTCATCTTCTTTATTTAGAAAATAAACTGTTACTGGTCCATAACTGGTCTGTACAGTCTCTGTGATTCTAGCAAATAACCAGGAGCCAAGTCCATATAATAAGGTTGGAATACCCAGGTTGACGACCTTGAGTGCTGTGAAGAACCGATCCTGCCCGGCTAGGTCCTGCCAGGGGGCCTTGGATAACTGATAAAATGACATGCACTTGGATTCAAGTGGCTACAACAGTTAAATCTTTCTAGTTTTGGGGGTGAGGAATAAGTATCCAACACAGCTGCACCTGCAGTCTCTTTGGTATTCTCGCCAATTACACCATGGCCCATGCTGCAGTTTCCAAGATGTAATAAATTTCCAGGTTGCTAATCAGAGAATCTTTAATTACAGTTTAGATGTCTATGAGATACATGCAAGAAATAGAAGCTCGTTACCATTATGTAAGAGTATTGTGATGATTGAATACTCTTGCTCCCAGAGTTTTGTCGGTATCCTATGGCATAAATCTTCAAAATTCTGTTAATTTTATTATCAATGCTTTTAAAGAAAATCACAATAAATTTTTTTGGCCATAATGAGCTAAAAGCCCAGACCATTTTATGAAAAATTATTGAGTTTCTGTTTCTCAAGTTCAACATTGAGATAAAATCAGTTGTTTTATAGAGGAACAAAATGAATTCAAATTGTGATGAGAGCCTTGTAAAAACATGATAAAAATAATGTTCCACCAAATTAGGAAATATATATTGAATAAATATGCCTTTTGTATTGGTTGTGGTACCTATGAAATTCATAAATGCATCTTAAGAGGGCTATGATGGAGGCAAACCATAAATGACTCTTAATCTCATAAAACAAACTGAGGGGGAGGGGGGTTGGGTGAAGGGGGTGGGATTACAGACATTGGGGAGGGTATGTGCTATGGTGAGTGATGTGAAGTGTGTAAACCTGGCGATTCACAGACCTGTATCCCTGGGGATAAAAATATATTATATGTTTATAAAAAATTAAAAATTAAAAAAATTTTTAAAAAAGGGCTACGATGATCAAATAACTGAAATGGAAGCCACAGTTGTCAAATTTTATAAATATTTTATACATACATGCAGTTAGAGTAACTGAGCCATATGTACATATATATTTTATATTTTACAGCTTATTGTTGAAATGAAAAATAATTCAGATTCAATGTAGAAGTAGGTGCTTTTTCTCTTTGCCACTCATCAAAGTTTAGAAATGTTTGAACTGTTAAAGAAGTTCTTTGTAAACCAAAGTGCAATACGATAATATTGAACTCACTTGTAAGTGTTCAAAATTACTCGGAAATATGAAAACAAAGTAATCAATAAATAGAGTCCCCAGAAGTACACCTTTTGAAGTGTTTAGCAAATTGCAGTTATTAAAAACAAAGTTGAGACTTGAGCAACAGGGGTTTGAACAGCATGGGTCTACTTACATGCAGATTCTTTTCAATAAATACAGAACAGCACTGTGAATGTATTTTCTCTTCCTCATTTTCTTTTTCTTTTTTTTTTTTAGTTTGACAGACAGATCACAAGTAGGCAGAGAGGCAGGCAGAGAGAGGAGGAAGCAGGCTCCCCACTGAGCAGAGAGCCCGATGCGGGGTTTGATTCCAGGACCCTGGGATCATAACCTGAGCCGAAGGCAGAGGCTTTAACCCACTGAGCCACCCAGGTGCCCCCCTCATTTTCTTAATAACATTTTCTTTTCTCCAGCTTACTTTTATTGTGTGAATATGGTATGTAATATAAACAACCTATAAAATATGTGTTAATTGACTATTTAGGTTATCAGTAAGGCTTCTGGTCAATAGCAGACTAATAGCAGTTAATTTTGGGGGTAGTTGAAGTGCCTGGGTGGCTACGTCAGTTAAGTGTCGGCCGTTGGCTCAGGTCATGATCCCATGGTCCTGAGATTGAGTCCCTTATTGGGCTCCTTGTTCAGCGGGAAGCCCGCTTCTCCCTCTGCCTGCAGCTTCCCCTGCTATCTCTCTTTCTCTCTGACAAATAAATAAAGTCTTTTAAAAAAAAAAAAAGAGAGATTTTTGACTGTGCAGGGGTGTTGGCACACTTAACCCCTGCATTGTCCAATGATCTGTTATACTTGTAGGCAGATGACTTTGCAATTTATTTTTACTAAAACAAAAGAATTAAACATATTAAATAAAAGCTCAAATGATGTACAAGAGTTGATTTTTAAAAATTTTTTTAAAGATTTTTTTTATTTACTTGACAAAGAGAGAGATTACAAGTAGGCAGAGAGGCAGGCAGAGGGAGAGGGGGAAGCAGGCTCCCTGCTGAGCAGAGAGACTGATGTGGAGCTTGATTCCAGGACCCTGAGATCATGACCTGAGCCCAAGGCAGAAGCCTAACCCACTGAGCCACCCAGGCAACCTGAGTTGATTTTCAAATGAAATAATAGATCTTTGGAATATCTTGAAGGGTTGTTTTGTTTTGTTGTTTTTTGTTTGTTTTTGTATTAGGAGAAAATAATTATTTCTGTTGAAATAGAAAGAAATTGAAAAGAATTTAAATTTGGCAAAACATTCAAAAGAATAACAGAGAGAGAAAACTTGATGAACTTTGTTTTAGTAAAACATTTATTGAAAAACTATACTCTGCAAGGAGACAAAAGACATTGAGATTGTTTCCAGTAACTGTGCTTATAATCCTAATAGTTTGTACATTCATTTGGATATTTTACATACATAATTATTTACCTGCAAATAATGACTACTTTACTTTTTTTTCCAAAAAAAGTATTTTCACTTTTTCTTCGACCTTTTGTTTCTTTTATTCTTCTTGCCTTATAGCACTGACTAGTACCTCCAGTACAAATGTAGAACAGAAGTGGTGATAGTGATCATTCCTGTTTTAATTCCAACTCAAGAAGCAAATATTCAAACTTCACTATTAAGTAAAATGTAGTTGCTGATTTTTTAAAAAAGATCCTCTTGATGAAGTTAAGGTAACTCTTGAGATGCCTGAATGGCTCAATCAGTTAAGTGTCTGCCTTCAGTTCAGGTCAAGAGCCCAAGGTGCTGGGATCGAGTCCCACATGGGGCTTCTTGTTCAGCCGGGAGCCCGCCTCTCCTTCTGCCTACTGCTCCCCCTGCTTGTGCTTGCTTTCTCTCTTTTTCTAACTCTGACAAATAAATAAATAAAATCTTAAAAAATAAAAAAAGAAATTAAGGTAGTTCTTGGGGCTTCTGGGTAGTTCAGTCAGTTAAACTTCTGCCTTCAACTTAAGTCATGACCCTGGGGTCCTGGGATTGAGTCCTGAATGGGGCTCCCTGATCAGCAGGGAGTCTGCTTCTCCCTCTGCCTGCCATGTCCCCTGCTTGTGTTCTATTTCTCATAAATAAATAAATAAATGTTTTTTTTAAAAAAGGTAGTTCTTTTCCTGCAGTTGATCCTTTAACAACATGGGTTTGAACTACATGAATCCATCTATACACAGATTCTTTTATAACTACAGTACAGTATTACAAATATATTTTCTCTTTCTTTTTTTCTTAATCACATTTACTTTTCTCTAGCTTGCTTTATTGTAAGAATACAAAATATAATATATATAATACACAAAATGGTACTAATAAACTGTACGTTTTTGGTAAAGCTTCTGGTTAACTGTAGGCTATTAGTAGTTAAGTATATGGTAAGTCAAAGGTTATATGAGGATTTCTGAATACACAGGAGGTTGGGTCCCCTAACCTCTGCACTGTTCAAAGGTCCACTTTAGTTTGTTGAGAGATTTTTTTTTTCTTGATCGTACCCACGTCTTTTGAGATAACTATATGTTCTTTTCTAGTGGACTGCAATGACTGAATTTTAAATGTTAAACAGTCTTACATTTCCGGAATAAACCTCAGTTGGTCTTGATATATTATCCTTTTTATGTGTCCTGTATTAAATTTGCTCATATATTATACAGGACCTTTTGCATCTATGCCCATAGAGATAATAATCTATAATTTTTTGGTTATAATTGTGTTTAATAATATTTAAATGTTCAGATATCAATACAAAAATTTTAAAATTTCTTTTAATGTATTAATACATATTGTTTTTTTCTAAGAAAATATTTGAAAATAGTTTTGGAATAAAACACTTTTGGTCGAGGTGCCTGGGTGGCTCAGTGAGTTAAAGCCTCTGCCTTCCGGCTCAGGTCATGATCTCAGGGTCCTGGGATCAAGCCCCACATCAGGCTCTCTGCTCAGCAGGGAGCCTGCTTCCTCCTCTCTCTCTGCCTGCCTTTCTGCCTACTTGTGATCTCTGTCTGTCAAATAAATAAATAAATAAATTCTTAAAAAAAAAACACTTTTGGTCAATACATAAATACGTTAAGTATTAAAAATATATTAAAATAAATATTAATGAATTTGATTATCATCATTTTTACTGTTCTTTTAGTTCTTAGAGGTGTCACAGATGGGTGATAAATTTTAGCCATCCTTTTTTTTTTTTAAAGATTTAAAAAAATTTTTTTTATTATGTTATGTTAGTTGTCATACAGTATATCATTAGTTTTTTTTTTCTTTTTCCTAAGGCATTCTTGTCAGATTTTTTTTTTTTTAAGATTTTATTTATTTGACAGACAGAGATCACAAGTAGGCAGAGAGTCAGGCAGAGAGAGGAGGAAGCAGGCTACCCACTGAGCAGAAAGCCTGATGTGGGGCTCAATCACAGGACCCTGGGATCATGACCTGAGCTGAAGGCAGAGTCTTTAACCCACTGAGCCACCCAGGCTCCCCTCATTAGTTTTTTTTTTTTTTTTTAAGATTTTATTTATTTATTTGACAGACAGAGATCACAAGTAGGCAGAGAGGCAGGCAGAGAGAGAGGGGGAAGCAGGCTCCCCACTGAGCAGAGATCCCAATGTGGGGCTTGATCCCAACCTGGGACCACAACCGGAGCCGAAGGTAGAGGCTTTAACCCCTTGAGCCATCCAGGCGCCCCCCTGCCCCATTAGTTTTTGATGGTAGTGTTCCATGATTCACTGTTTGCCCAGAACACCTAGTGCTCCATGCAATATGTCCCTTAAAGATTTCATTTGAGAGAGAGAGAGAGATAGTGCATCTGAGTAGGGGTGAGGGGTAGAGAGGGAGGGAGCAGCAGACTCCCTGCTGAGCAGGAAGCCAGTTGTGCAACTTGGTTCTAGGACCTGGAGATATGACCTGAGCCAAAAGCAGAAACTTAATGAACTGAGCCACCCAGGTGCCCCATTTAGTGGTTCTTTATTAATACGTAGGGAAGCTGTTGAGTTAAGGGCAAGGTTGGTTCTTGGTTGCTTTTAGGCCCTCAGATAAAGAAAAAGAACTTTTTCTTTCTGTTGAAACATGACCCTCTGAACCTTTTGCTAGAAACTGAACATATATCCTTTCTGAGCCTCTGCTCTTGCTATCCCCTCCACCTAGAGTTCCCTCTGAATTCTTGTAGTCTTTGCCTTTTGGCATTTTTCCTGCACTTTGCATTTCAAATTAAATGCTCTCTTCTTCCTCCATTCCAATAGTAAGAGATTTATTTCTTCTCTGAACAGATGATATTAATAATCATGAACACATGAACAATCACTACATGCCAGGTACTATTTATTCTAAGTACTTTAAATATGTTAACACATTTAATGCTCCTAACAACCTTAGGTAGATATTATTTTTATTACCTTTATACAGATAAAGAAACTGAATTGTAGAGAACTCAAGGAACTAGCAAAAATTTATGCCATCAATAACCGGAAGTCAAGGAATCCAATCTAAGCTGCTTGTCCCAGTGTTTGCCACCACATTACATCACCTCTCGAGGCAATAGCTGACAATTATTTTCCATTTTCTACTGTCACTGATGTAATTTAAATCCTCTCTGGACAGTTACTTTTCAATATCTGACTCATTGCTATTGATAGAAGAGGCGCTATAGAACATACTCTACCTCTCACACTACTCCCAAGGTAACTTCTTAAGACATGCATATAAACAGCACCATCCCAAACATGACAAAACACAATAGCCACACACACACACACACAAAAACACCCCATCAATTTCTTACTTATTTGTTTAGAAACATTTGTTAGCTCTTAATGGCTTTAAAATAAAGTTCAAAGTCCCCCATGGCATCAAGAACCATTTAATCTGATCCCAGTCAACTCTTCCAACCTAGGCACTAGCATTGGGGACAGCACTCACTGTTCCAACCTTTATTCTCCAGTTGTGTCACTTGGTGAGTCCTTAAACATTCGTATCCACTTGTGTCTCCATCCTTGTTAGGATTTTGTTCTGCCAGCAGGCTTCCTTGCTCTCTTTTTGTTTTTCAAGCTCTCTGCTTCCCTCCTGGCCCACCTCCTTACATTCTACCTCACTTCTACTTGCTCTTTTTCTCTCCACGTCCCCTCCCTTCCCATCTCTTTGTGTCTACAAAATTCCAGCTCAGTTTTTCTCTTGGCAGTGTCCCATAAGACCCTTTCATCACCAGCAAAATTATTTTATTTTCTTCTGAGATACCATAACATAGTAAACCTCTACTGTAGCATATGTCATATCGTATATTGTGATTTGCATTTCTACCTAGTTCCCCAGCTAACTAGTGAGTTGTTTGTGTGTAGGGGCCATGTTTTACTCATCTTTATGTCCAGCACCTAGCACTTTGTGCAAGATACACAGTAGGCACTCAAAAAATGTCCTGTGAAATGATTTCTCTATTTATTGGGCCATCTAATAGGGTCAAACACATTGATGGCTCTCCATAAGTAATTTTTGAAATGAGTAATCTGTATTTTCTTGTTCTTTGGCATTAGTATAGCTCTAATTCTGAGATGCCTATGGATTTATTATGGAGGATTATAAAACCTACCAAAGGATAATCAAGGCCTTCTCTATAGCAAAGCTTCATATTAAGCCACAGTTTATATTGAGATGCAGAGAAATCATTCCAGATCATGCAGTATTTCAAATATATATAGTACATTTATATATTTACATAAAATAGTGTTTTGTTGGCTTCAAAATAATTAATAAATAAATATAATTAAGCTATTTCTATGATTCTATTGCATTAAACTGTGGCAATCTTTATAGAACTTGTCTTCATTCTTTTTTAAACATTAATGGAACAAAATACAGATAAGTATTTCTTTGACTTTCTCCATTAAAGGCACTGGGGTAATTTAACAAAGCAGTGCAAAAGAAATACTAAATGTGAGAAAATACTTCCTTTCAAGGAATTACTCATAAGAAGGCATAAGTAAGAGCCAGAGAGAGGAGCCCAATTCCCCAGGAAACTCAAATGATAATCATATTAAGCACAGAGCATGATGAAATATGATAGGTGTGCATGGTGCATAATAAATAAGAAAATGATAACTCCAAAGGCCAGCCAAAACACAATAAATTAATAGCAGTTTGGATTTCATTTGTCAGCAGAAAGACTTTGATGGAAAATTTCTGGATTTGCCAATAGAAAACTGCACAGAGCATATGGTTCATCGAAACAGGATACTTTTATTTTTTTAAAGATTTTATTTATTTATTTGACAGACAGAGATCACAAGTAGATGGAGAGGCAGGCAGAGAGAGAGAAGGGGAAGCAGACTCCCCGCTGAGCAGAGAGCCTGATGTGGGCCTCGATTCCAGGACCCTGGGATCAAAACCTGAGCCGAAGGCAGAGGCTTTAATCCACTGAGCCACCCAGGTGCCCAAAACAGGATACTTTATATTTTTGTGAAAAATCAAATCCTAGGGCACCTGGGTGGCTCAGTCAGTTGGGCGTATGCCTTCAGCTCAGGTTATGGTCCCAGGGTGCTAGGATTGAGCCCTGCATCGGGCTCCCCCGCTCAGCGGGGAATCTGCTTCTCCCTCTGCCTCTCCTATCCCTCAACCCCTCTTCCTTTGCTCTCTCTTTCTCAAATAAATTCTTAAAAAAAATAAAAAGAAGGAAAAATCAAATGCCTTAAATAATCTGTGAAATTACTAAAATTTTGAATTTCTTCAAATTCAGCATGAAAATTACTTTTAAAAAATCTCTGAAGAGCCAGTGTAAAGTTTAAGATTGTATTTAATTTCCAGTTGAGTAGAATGCTTTTATACTAACAGTCACACAGATTTTTCTAAAATCATTTATTTGTATAATATTGATCTTTATATCATAACTATGATACATTTAGAGTATTTTTATTTTTTACAAAGACTTTTTTTGAGTGTCTTGACTTATACCTTAACTGTAATCTTGAGAAAACACAATAATGTAGTACAACTGTAGGAATCAAGTAGTGGCATTTCTCATTTACCTTCATTTCTCTTGCTTTCTTCCAAGTTTATACTTCAGCATAATTGAAAACCATAGGGGTTCCAGACCATTAATTTCTCCAGGTCAGTTCTTGATGCTAGGTTATTTTCCTTGTGCTCATTTCTTTCCTGCTATACAGACCCAAGGGCATCAGCCTTATCCACAATTCATTAGCATCTTCTCTAGTCTTCGCTGGCTCTGTAATGAGGATATCACCTTTCCACTTCCTACTTCCCTAAAAACAAGCATAGGGACACTTTTCAGTTAAGAATTTTACTGTTATTCACTGTGGGACAGTGCATCTTGATAAAAATAATGGGACTAAAAATCACAACATTTAAGAAAACTTAACAACGGCATGACGCCTGGGTGGCTCAGTGGGTTAAAGCCTCTGCCTTTGGCTCAGGTCATGATCCCAGGGTCCTGGGATCAAGCCCCATGTTGGGCTCTCTGCTCGGTGGGGAGCTGCTTCTCTTTCTCTGTCTCTGCCTGCCTCTCTGCCTACTTGTGATCTGTTTGTCAAATAAATAAAATTAAAAAAAAAAAAAAAAAAAGATTCTCTCTCTCCCTTGCCCTCTGCCTGCCCCTCTCCCTGCTTTCAAGCCCTTTCTAAAAAAAAAAAAAAAAAGAAAACTTACGACATTTTTTAAAATGACTTTATTGTTTTTTAGAGCTGTTTCACACAAGGAAGGCTCAGAGAGTTCCCATATAAGCCGTGCCACCAAACTTATAACATTTTAATGCATACTATCTCCTCAAAACTTCCTGATATGGGGAGGCCTAGAAACTCTCGGGACTCTTGTCCTACTCTGTTATTTTTGCTGCAAAGTATTATGTATTTCCTGTTTCCAAGCCCACAGATCCCTTTCTCTATAAAGGCCTGTATTTCCAGTTACATAAGCTTGCAGGTGCAAACGATAGGTATATGTCCGAGTTACTTTGGGGTATACATTTCAGGGCCTTTCAGCCTTGACTCGCTTCTCGGTGGCCTCACAAGTCAACTTAAAGCATGCTGTCCTATGATGTTACCACATCGACAACCTTTCTTCGAAGAGTAATGCTTCTTGGGTGTTTTGGGGATGATACAATAAATAATCCTGCATGCCTGGATCTTCAGTCTCAATAGCCCTTATTGCCTGATGCATCATGAAGCCTGTGTTACCCATGTCCTTAGCTTAGCCCAAGGGTTCTCATTTCATCAAGGTTTATGTATGTTGCCAAGAACCCCCACCCCCACCCCTGCCCTTCCTCAGTGTTTCTAATTTCCAGTTTCAGGTCTATCTTTTGCCTGCACTATCACCACCCTCATCCCATAACAAGTTATGGAGGCCTGGTCTGGAGGTTCAATGAAAGGGTGACCTTGGCCATGAGTTAAGCCCTAGAGGCCAAACTTTTTCCTGTGATTAATATCAATTTCAATGAACATCAAAATTTTATATCTCCTTCCTCTCAGGAGAAAAGTAAACTCAAAGTGTTCTAACATAAAAGTGTGTTACATTGGGGCACCTGGGTGGCTCAGTGGGTTAAGCCGCTGCCTTCGGCTCAGGTCATGATCTCAGGGTCCTGGGATCAAGTCCCGCATCGGGCTCTCTGCTCAGCAGGGAGCCTGCTTCCCTCTCTCTCTCTCTCTCTGCCTGCCTCTCCATCTACTTGTGATTTCTCTCTGTCAAATTAATAAATAAAATCTTTAAAAAAAAAAAAGTGTGTTACATTACCACCCTGATGAATAAACAAGATGATGATGGCTATAATAGCGACTATTCCATGGGTTACTGGCTCTAGTATTAACTGAAAAGGCAAGTAAGAACACCAGGGTATTATGCCTGTAGCAATGGTAAGAGGCAGTTCTGCCCCGGCCGCGCGGGATAGGTCTAAGGGAATAAAGGGAAGAAACTGGAATTACTAAAACATGAAGTTTGAAGGTAGAACTTCGTGGGGCCGGCCTAGACCTCTGAGGAGGGGTTGCTCCTTGTCTGGTGCTGTTGGAATAGCTACTAACTGGAATCAAGGGCGGCGCGGGAACTGACTGAGGTCGGAGTTGGAAACCGATCAGGTCGGAAGCGGCTTCTGCCTTCTCCGGGCGTTGCGCGCTCCCTCCACCGCCCCCTATTGGCAGGCTTAGTAAGGAGCGGCCAGGCAAAGCCGAAAGAATTTGAGAGTCCAGCTCAAGTTCAAGCGTCAGCCGTTGGAATGTGGAAGGGTGGATTTGAAGCCCAGAGGCACAGTATAATAACTGACATATACTGAGCGCGCGGGCGTGAGGGCGTATTTAGTGGATGGGGTGGTGAAAGGAAAAAAAGATGATAGAAGGAGAATCAGCTTGGTGAATGTCAGAGAAGGAGATAAGAGGCTTTTAGCAGTTTTAAGTATTGTGGCTGAAGGAAGACCACTGGTTTCACAACTGTAATTTGGTTAAGAAGCTATGTGTGGAGTCACTGAAACAGGCACTAGATTATAATAAAGTGGACACAATATATGTTGACTCCTTTTTCAATAACTACAAAAGGAAGGAGGTAGAATAGCATAAAAAAATAGAAATAACTTATTAAAGAATGAAGACAATTCAGAACACTTCATGTGTGGCATTTAATAGGGGCAGGAATAGTCCAGATCTGAGATTGTAAGAATCAGGCACAGTGATTTCTAGAAAATCTCTAACCAAATCAGGATTAAGAATTATATACAGTTGGAGTGAGTGTGTGTGTGTAAGTTTCCAAACCCTCCCTTTTGTTTCTGTAGCCCAGGGTTCTTCAAATTAGGTGTTATTGACATTTGGAGCTAGAAAATTTTCATTGGGAATGGGGGTTGTCGTGTGCTTTATAAGGTGTTCAGTGGCATCCCTCATTGCTACAAACTGGATGCCCAAAGCAAACCATCCCCTCCCCAACATCATGACAATCAAGAACTGTCTTCAGACACTGTCAGATATCTGCTGGAGGCAAGTTACCCCTGAGAACCACTGCACTGCTCCAAGAGATCAACAAAGCCTCTGCTGATTTGTTGGCTTCTGGTTTCAGTGCACGCTTGGCAAAATGTATATTCTCAGCTTCTTGTCCTTCTCTGGAATCTTGATATCTCCTAATTCTGGTTGGTTCAGCACTTCTGATGTCTTTTTTTAAAAAAATTATTTAATTTATTTATTCATGAGAAACAGAGAGAGAGACACACACACAGAGGCAGAGGGAAAAGCAGGCTCCCCACAGAGCAGGGAGCTTGATGCGGAACTTGATCCCAGAATCTAAGCTGAAGGCAGATGTTTAACCGACTGATTAACCCCGGCACCACTGATGTCTTTTTTTTTTTTTTTTAACTAATTAATTTATTTTGAGAGAGAGAGAGAGCAAGCACATGCGTGCGCACATGTTGGGAGAGAGGCAGAAGGAGAGGGAGAGAATGTCCAGCAAACTCCACCCTGAGGACTGAGCTTGACGTGGGGTTCTGTCTCAGGACCCTGAGGTCATGACCTGAGTCGAAATCAAGAGTCGAACACTCAACTGACTGAGATGCCCAGGCATCCCACTTTTGATGTGTTTAAATAGATGTCTTAAAAAATATGTTTGGCTTTACTAGCAGTCTCTGTGGCCATTTTGTTCTGCTGAAGGATATCACCTAATATTCAGAAACACAGCTCCAAAGAATTATCTTTTAATGTTATGATATTGTTGGTTAATATATTGTTTTTCCTTTATTCTAACCACTGATCAACAAGCTTTGGCTCACAGGCCAGATCTGCTCTGGCCTGTTTTAGAAGTAAAGTTTTATTACAACATAGTCACACTATCAGTTCCAGATTGTCTCTGGCTCATTTTGCACTAAGACCGAAGACTGGGGGGTGCCTGAGTGGCTCAGTTAGTTAAGCGACTGCCTTTGGCTTGGGTCATGATCCTGGAGTCCTGGAACTGAGTCCCACATTGGGCTCCCTGCTTAGCGGGGAGTCTACTTCTCCCTCTGACCCTCTCCCCTCTCATGCTCTCTCACTCTCTCTTTCTTTCAAGTAAATAAATAAAATCTTTAAAAAAAAAAAAAGAAAAAAAGAAAAAAAAGAATGCAGAGTGGTTGTCCCAGAGAGGTAAGACACTCATTTCACAGTTTGCCAAGCCTTGCTCTAGATCTTGGATACCATGAAGGTAGGAGCCAAGAGTTTGTATCTCCAGTGTCTAATATATTATAGCTGAATGACTGCGTATATTAATTTTCTTAAGTTTATCCAAAAATATACATTGAACTCAATCATCTTCTTTTAAACATCCAAAGGCAACAAAAGATATTAGTGTATTTGCCTACATTATTATGTGTAAATTAGGTTAAATGGCATCATTGGTTAAAGAACAATGACAAAATGTTTATTTGTTTATTTTTGTGGAGAGGGTTAGAGGGAGAGGGAGAGAGAATTTTAAGCATGCTCCATGCCCAGCGCAGGTTCTGAGGTGGGGCTTGATCTTAACACCCCGAGATCATTACCTGAGCTGAAATCAAGAGTCTGCCACTTAACAGACTGAGCCACCCTGATGCCCCACCAAAGGTTTATTTTAAGAGTAGAGAGCAGATTCCTGATTGTATCTGTTGCTTTTTTTTTTTCAGTCATAAATTATCTGTGTTGCAACTGTGTTGCAAAAAATATATATTATTTGTTACAGGGAAAATGGGCAAAGCAAATGCTTCAGTATAAGTCAGTCATTCCTACAGATTTTTTTAAAAAGACTTATTTATTTTTTAGAGAGTAAGTGGGGGAGGGGCAGAGGGAGAGAAAGAGAAATTCTCAAGCCAATGTAGAATGTAGAGCCTGACCCGAGGCTTGATCCCAGGACTCTGAGATCATGACCTGAGCTAAAACCAAGAGTTAGCAGCTTTACTGACGGAGCCATACAGGCGCTGCTACAGATTTTTCTTAAAAAGTACATTTATTAAAGGTGGTCATTTACTTCATCTTTCTGTTACTAGAATAGTTCCCCATATGTATTTATATAATTCATTGTACATGTTTTCCTTGAAGTTTATCTGAAAATTATAATTTATATTTGATATATTTGATAATGTATTATTGAATAAGAATGCCGTCCATGTAATTTCCCTCAAGAGCAGATAGCCTTTGAAACAGTTACATTTTTCACTTCTTTCACAAACAAATGAAGCAGAGGTAAGTAGCTCACAAATGGACTCATAAACCAAAGAAAGGAAATGATTTACAGGCTCAAAGTTTTTTGTTTTGTTTTTTTAAGATTTTATTTATTTATTTGACAGAGAGAAAGAGAGAGATCACAAATAGGCAAAGAGGCCGGCAAAGAGAGAGGGGGAAGCAGGCACCCTGCTGGCAGAGAGCCCAATGTGGGGCTTGATTCCAGGACCCTGAGATCATGACCTAAGTCGAGGGCAGAGGCTTAACCCTCCGAGCAACCCAGCTGCCCCTAGCTCAAGGTTTTTGAGATTAGACCAAAATAATATTTGTGTTGTTGTATGGATAGTTGTGACCTGAATGCTTCTCCTTTAAAATCTTATAATTCTTATTAAAGATTTGTTCTACTAATCTTTAATGATGAATATTGTTAGTTGGATGTTATCCTGAATTCTTTTTGCATCTTGAATATTAACATCTGTGTGTTTGTCATTCCATTAATTCAGTGACCAAAGCAAGTTTACCATACTATAAATCTTATCAGTCTTTGAACAAAAGTGGCTTAAAACTCTGAGACAGTTATCTTATGACTTTGGGGTATACCTGGATAGTATTTATGATTTATTTACTCATCTCTTGAAGGCTATTGGTAACCCTTAATGATTTACATCCCAGGGTTTCCTTAGCCAAAACAGTTTTGGTAAGAAACTAAAGGGTTTGTTTTTTAAATGAATGGTGATACTAACTGGGAAGCATGCCTCTGTTTCACAGGGCTTAAAACAAAGTATCTTGCATCATTCTGACATCTGGATTTCATTTATTGCTAAAGCAGGATAAGATGGATTTGGAAAGAATGAAGTGAAATCAGTTTTAATGATCATTATCTTAATTTTGGGCTGAAAATTTCCCTGCAAGTCAGGCTCTGTCATTTTTAACTTTGAATGTGCACTTCACAGGAATAAATGTTGCAGTGACCTAATCCACCCCTATTCTCCCTCAGACTTCAAAAAACTACTTAATGAAAATTTTTGGAGTAAAAGACATAATCTTACTTGAAATATCTGTGCAATGGCTCTGTTAGAGCTCACATATATATTTTTTTTAATTGCCTGCATTTGTTAAAAAACTTAATTCCTCCAAAAGTACAGTATACTTACTCTGGATTTTACAGCTTTTCAAAATGATTATCTAAATTTGGGTGATTCTTGGATTTTCAAAATGCATTAAAAAATGAGATACATAAGAAAAAATGTGTTTGAAGGATCTTATGTGTGCATTGAATTTTCCTATAATGATAACATAACTTTTTAATTGTTAATCTATGCAAATGTTCATGCATATTTATGTGTGCCTTTCAAAAAACTTCTCTTACATTTTCTTGAAATTCTGCATATACTTGGCAGATGATGTTCTCAAAAAAGTTTTTTATACCTTATATTGAAGATATTAAGCTTAGGTTTTAAGTTCTTCAACACATTTAAAGATTTATTTATTTATTTTAGAGAGAGGGAGAGAGTGTGTGTGTGGGCACATGCAAATTAGGGGAGGAGCAGAGGGAGATAATCTTCAAAAGCAAACTCTCCACTGAGGGTGGAGCCCAACATGGGGTTTGATCTCATGATTCATGAGATCATGACCTGAGCTGAAACTGAGAGTCTGATGCTTAACTGACTGAGCCACACTGGTGCCCCTAAAAACTATTTTTGAATTAAAGATGGAAAGAAAGATTTTCAAAGACGTTTAAAATTCTTGCAGAGAAATAATTTTCATATATACTGATCTTATTCTCAATAATCCAAATCATCACTAGTATCAGCACTAGAAAGGAAGCAAAAGATAATAATAGGAAGAATAGAACTAGAAATATGAAAAGAGAGCTGGACGTTATATTTCAAATAACAAATTTTTCCTGGAAATCAGAGCTCTTGGCCGCTGGCATAATTACCAAGTTGAAAAGAAGAAAAATGGAAGGAAGTGCTATTATTAGAGATATTTAAGGCCAGATCTGGCAAAGCGCTAATAAACAAAATTCAGGAAAACCCCCAGAATGTGTTCTCAGGGCAATGGCCTAAGTGACTTCCATGTAACTTTTTTCTGTGTACCACTGATGTGGGAAGAGGGCTCTGGAGCTTGGTTTGCTCTCACTGATTCCAGTGAGATCTAAAGCAATTTACTTGATCTGACTGCCAGGTTTCCCTCTCTCTAAGAAGTTTCGAGAGTGATGCTTACTAGATGGGCCCCTTAATGTTTGTATCCACTTCAGGATTTCAAAGAGAATTTTATCATGATGGAAAAAATATAATTGATGAAGGATAGTTAGAAGAAAAGTAGAGTTGAATTCAAGGGGTCCCCACCCTAAGAGGAAACCACCCTTAAAAGGATTTTATACCACCCTGGAAGGAGCCCTTCACCTTATCCCATGTGATTTATAGATGACAAAAACCTGGTTGGATAACAGGCTCAGGGAGAGTTAATCAGATTAAAACCCCTAGACTTAGAAGCTCTGGTGGCAACCCTCTTGGGTCCTTTTCCTCTTTGGGAACTTTGTACTATCACTTGGCTATCACTCAATAAAATTTGCTTCATTTCCCACCACTCTTGGGTTTGGTCTACCTCTTCATCCTTCCAAGCAGCGTGATCAAGAACTGGGGGCACTACAGGAGAAGAAATCCTGTAACATTATTCTTTGTCACTCTACTTGCTAATTCACAAAAGTTGAAACCTGGAATTGAAGTCCAAACCAAGTTAAATATGTTAGTTTGACTACATTTACAATGTTTCCATTGCATTCAGCGTGAGTCTATGCAATTTTATTCCATGTGTATTTGCTGAGAAGCTACTATTGCCTTCAGAAAACTCAAAATCTTGGACCCATAGAACTTGATTCATTGAACATGTTGGAAGGCCAAGGGGTTCTCTTGCTTGCAGAGCAGAAAAAGAATCTCCCAAAGCCCTATCTAGTTTAGCAATTTCATTAAATCTGGATGTGATGCACAGTGGAAGAACGTATAGTCAATCCATCATATATGCTATCAGATATACAACCCATCGAATATACTATTTGAGATGCTAGGGAATTACGAGAACTGCAGTGGAATCCCAGTCATAGATGAAACCAGTTGCTTTCTCAAGGGCTCAGTTCGCAGTTCTGCTGAAGGATCTAGTAATATTTCTAATACTTCTACTACATGATCTTCTGAGAAACCTGCAAGATAGTGAATTGGGAAAGTGTCCTGAGTCCAAAATTAATAAATCACTACTAATTACAACAACAACCAAAAAAAACCCCAAGTGCCTCCTACGTTCCAGCACAGTGCTGAGCATCAATTAACCTCATCAATTCCTTACAATAGCTCTTCCTTTTCCACACATGAGGAAACTGAGGCATAGGAGCCCCAGTAACCAGCTAGTGGGGTGGAGGTGGGGGGCAGAGCCAGGACACAAACCCAGGTCTGTCTAATTTCAAAGAGGTGTGAAGAGTAACAAATTCTGGTCCGCTGTACGTATGCTCCTTGGACACGGTCGGGGGTGGGGATTTTTACTTTCTCTTTTCTCAGTTATTGCTGGCTGCCTTGCAAGGGATTAGCAGTTTTCTAGGAAATTCCTCACTTTTGTGGGAAGCCTGTTGCACCGACCTGCAATGAAAAAGTATTTCCTTCCAAAAACTCTCCATTAATGCCAGGAAGATCCATTTTAGATAAGATAGCAAAGGGAAAAGTTAAAGGGAAGATTTATGAAGCAGTTGCTACATGCCAGGCACTTGTTTAAAAAATATTTTAAAATATTTCACTTATTGCTTAGAGCAACTTCGAAAGAGAATATTGAGGTTCCGAGAAGACAATTGATGCACTCAAGGCCGTGCGGAAAATAGCAGCAAAATGGGGGGTGGTTTGAATTCACATCAAGCCCCTGACTCTTCCCATTACCTGTGCCGCCTCTGAAAAGGATACACTTACAGTGTCTTGTTTGGCCAAAATATTTTTATGAGTTTATGATTTTTTTTTAGGATTTTATTAATTTGACACAGAGAGAGAGTGCATAAGCAGGTGCAACAGCAGGCAGAGGAAGAGGGAGAAGCAGGCTTCCTGCTAAGCAGGGAGCCTGATGTGGGACTTGATCCCAGGACTCTGGGATCATGAGTTGGGCTGAAGGCAGACCTTAAAATGAAGCCACCCAGGTGCCCCTGATTTTATTATTTAAATCAACAGTGGTAACCACCATCATTTCATCACTTCAACAGCATGGACTAGGTTTCTATTCAAACATCACCTCCTCCTACTAGAAGCTTTGCCACCGTCTGACAAAATACAGAGTTATCTTCATTGCCTTCCCCACCTACAGGAATATGAGACTCCAGGGGAAATAAGCCTTTGTCTGACTTGTTAATTTCCATGTCCCTCATGCCTAAAACAGTGACCGAAATAAATAATAAACACTGGTTACATGAATGAATAAATTAAGGCAGGTTTTTAAAACCCAGGATGGATAGCAAGCATGACACAGGGTAGTAGAGGATGGTTTAGTCTGGAAAAGATTACTCTGATACAAGAAAATGCAGCAATCTGAATCGTATTTTTGCTTAATAGGTTAAAAGTGATTCCTGACTTAAGCAGCTACCCACATCTAGAATTTGACTCCAATATAAACTTTCACTTAGCAACCTCATCAGCATTATTTATTTTATTTGTTAGGTACTTTTAACAGTACTATTGCAACTTTTAGACATTTTGACATTATAAATTTAAATGTATCTATTTTTTTAAAAAAAAAGATTTCATTTATTTATTTGTCAGAGAGAGAGAGTGAGAGAGCGCACAGAAACAGACAAAGGCAGAGAGAGAAGCAGGCTCCCTGCGGAGCAAGGAGCCTGATGCTGGACTCAATCCCAGGACCCTGAGATCATGACCTGAGCCAAAGGCAGAGGCTTTAACCCACTGAGCCACCCAGGCACCCCTACTTTCCTCTTTCTTTCAACAACCAACCAGTGTAACATGGCTATGCGTTTGTGCCTATAAAGTAAGAATTCCAGTACATTTTATTTTTTATAATAGCCATTAAGAATGTATGGTGCATTTGTGAGTATGTGCTACATTTTCTGGCATATACCTGAAGGGAGGCACCTTTGCATTTTTGACTAGGCATCAATAAGAAACAAATTCTTCACAGGTGGTTTTTGTATTTTGCCATTAGAAGAATAGTCCACAGACTGGTCTGTGGTGCCTCACATTTCAAACTCTGCTGTCCTCTCTTACACAAATACATACAGCGTCAGCACCTCAGAATGGGTTGATGCTATGATAGGACCTCTGGCCCTGCCCTTTAATGTTTTTGCACGAGGCAAATGGACACAACACATGGGAAGCGTCTGCCTGGAAGCTCTTCATTCCTGTGCTGGGCAGCTGGCAACAACGGTTCATGAATGCGGTTGTGAACCACAGGAGCATATTTCATGAAACCCAAGCTGAACAAATCCCTACCTCGTCCTCCCCTTGGCTGGATTCCAGAAAGCCTCGTGGGTACTCCACCATCACTTGCAGGGGAAGCTGGATGAAAAAGACAACCATCTTAACCAAATTCGGTTGAAGTATTTTACTTCTGCAGATTTTACAACAACGGCATATGCACATGTAAACACACTGTTGGTGTTCCTTCCAGAGCCTTGTAGGGGATCCCAGAAGGAAGGGTCCTGAGCTTTAGCTTCACTAACTTCCTATTAGATTCTCCAGGAAGGGGAGAATCTAATCTAATCTAATCTACTACACTTCAGAGACCCTAACCTTCATATCTTTTCTGTATTGACAAAGCATATTTTGCTATTCTTCCTGCCTTTCAAATCAAATCATTATAATTTGTGTCTCACCTCAGGGAAGTTTTTCTGATCTCCTGTATGTATCAGTCCCATTACTCCCTGCGGGATCACCCTGTTCCTCTCTCTTTTTAGCCCCCATTGTGTGCATACTTATTGTCTTCCTTTTCTGGTAAAATTCAGGCTCCACGAGAGCAGGAATGCTGCCTAGGACACTCACACAAAATATTTTTTTGAAAAAGATTTTATTTGTTTGAGAGAGAGAGAGAGAGAGAACAAGTGCACATAAGTAGGGGGGAGGGGTAGAGGGAGAAAGAGAAGCAGACTCCCTGCTGAGAAGAGAACCCAATGTGAGGTTCAATCCCAGGACCCCGGAATTATGACTTGAGCTGAAGGCAGATGCTTGACTGATTGAGCCACCTAAGCACCCCCCAAAAATCATTTGAATGAGTGAATGAATGAACTATAAGTTTAAATGTAAGTATCTTTTTAATTAGCTCAAGAATATTATTTTATAATTTTAATAAGTTTACTCCAACTCAAGTCCCCCATCTCACTGGATCTGGATTGGTGGGACTGCCAGTCTCAAGTATCCTTAGAGCTACTTCCTGTGCAGGACTTGTGAAGTTGTTGGGAGTCAGCAGAGCAGCAGGTCCTCATTCATCTGCCTTCACTGGTCGCTGAACCTCCACCGTCTTGACCAGCAGCCAGGTTCCCAACGGCAGCCTCTGTGATATGCATGTGGCTGAAGAGTGTTGGCAAAGGTTGGGAGCCCTGCTTTTGGTGTCTGGCCTCCCTCCAGATACCCGGTAGCTGTTTCCATCTTACTATTATTTCTCTGGCAGCAGCATGGTGGTCGGCACTACTTGGGAGACCCCCAGATGGCCAGACACTCCTAGTTAGGGCTAAGTCCCTCTCTTGCTTTTCTCAAGGGCACTTTTCTTGCTTTTCTCTGCACTTGGGACACCTTGCAAAATCATTTCATGGAATTTAGACCTTACAAAACTGGGAATCACTATTACCACCTTTCATTCTTGCTCAGCAGAAGTCCCTGAGTTAAGGAAGTGAGGAGGTCTACTTCCTTGGAAGAGGAAGAAGGCAGAAATCTGAAGAGTGAACAAAATTATCAAAATCTCAAAAATTATCCTGTCACATACCTTTTATATATTTTTGTATATTGAAAAGGAAACCAAATGGTACTTTGGCTGTCTCTATGCTCTGTCTCTCTATTACGGGCTGAAATTTATCCCCCAAATTACATGTTGAAGTCTTACTCTGCAGTATCTCAGAACGTAACTGTATTTGGAGATAAGGTCTTTCAAGGGCATTAAGTTAAAATGAGGTCATCAGAGGCGGGCCTTAATCCAGTATTACAGGTGTCATTATAAAAAGAGGAGGTTGGAGAGACAGGTGCAGAGAGAAGATGATGTGAAGGCACTTGGAGAAGAAGACAGCCATCTACAGGCCAAGGAAGTCGGCCTCAAGACAACTTGACCTCACGTTTCCAGCCTTAAGAATTGTGAGACAACAAGTGTCTCTTCTTTAAGCTACCCTGTCTATGGTGTGCTGGGATGCCCAGCAAATTAATATGCTCCCTCATGCTGTGATGCTAGGCAGGACAGCCCCTCTGGGCTTTGGGTAAAAGTAAGAGTCGCTGGCCTGCATCTCCTTTGCTCTGCAAGCCCCAATGATGGGATTTTAAACCACCACCAGCAACCGTGGTAGTTTCTCCCCAAACTACATACAGCCTCAGAGCAAGAGAGAGCACGCGGATGAGCAGGAAAAATGTTAGGGAAACCTAACAGACGGTTGCAGGGTGTCTTCTTTCACACTGCCCCTTCTCTCTTGCCCTGGAATGCGCCAGAACACATCACCACCTGCTCGGAGGGCATTTCACGCACATGCATTCCAGGAAACAGCTCAAATACTCGAGTCACAACAGGCCCTCGTGGGGTCAGCAGATACTAAATGACTGATTCTCCAATAGTCAGAGAGTTGCCTCACTGTTTAACATGAGTTCACAAATGTTTATCCATCATGTGGATTATCTATGTATTTTTTTAACACTTAGGTTGAAGTTCTCTTATCTGTAATTAATTCCAGCCAGATGTTAAGAACAATCATTTAAAAAGATCTTGTCTTTGTCTGAGATATTAATTTCTTTCCATAGGCGCAATTTTATGTCTACTTGTTGTCAGTCCTTTTTTTGCAGAAAGAAAAATTAAAACAAACAGTAATAAAAAAATACATTGTCTTGACAAGTCAGGAAATGACAGATGCTGGCGAGGATGCAGAGAAAGGGGAACCCTCCTACACTGTTGGTGGGAATGCAAGCTGATGCATGGAGGTTCCTCAAAATGTTGAAAATAGAACTGCCCTATGACCCAGCAATTGCACTATTGGGTATTTACCCTAAAGATACAAACGTAGTGATCCAAAGGGGCACGTGCACCCGAATGTTTGTAGCAGCAATGTCCACAATAGCCAAACTATGGAAAGAACCTAGATGTCCATCAACAGATGAATGGATCAAGAAGATGTGGTATATATACACAATGGAATACTATGCAGCCATCAAAAGAAATGAAATCTTGCCATTTGCGACAACATGGATGGAACTAGAGCATATCATGCTTAGCGAAATAAGTCAAGCAGTGAAAGACAACTATCATATGATCTCCCTGATATGAGGAAGTGGTGATGCAACATGGGGGCTTAAGTGGGTACGAGAAGAATAAATGAAACAAGATGGGATTGGGAGGGAGACAAACCATAAGTGACTCTTAATCTCACAAAACAAACTGAGGGTTGCTGGGGGGAGGGGGCTTGGGAGAAGGGGGGGATTATGGACATTGGGGAGGGTATGTGCTTTGGTGAGTGCTGTGAAGTGTGTAAACCTGGTGATTCACAGACCTGTACCCCTGGGGATAAAAATATATGTTTATAAAAAATAAAAAAATTAAAAGTAAAAAAAAAATACATTGTCTTAAAGCTCTAAATTTTGACCCTGATTTGGGAAGGTATAATTTAGTGACAGTTCCAAATAATGATTGTAGCCCATGGAAAAAGTGCTCTTGTGCATTTAAAAATACAGATGCTATCATTTAGATCTTTAATAATTCATTGGTATTACCTTAAATTTTTCCTTAAAAATTATTTTTACTCCTTCTGATCTTTCAAGTAATACTATCTGAAATACAAAACATGCAATATTTAATAATAAAAAAGTAGCAAAATGATATTGTCAGGAGACATCATGAATCATGGTTTCAGTTTATTTTTTGACATACAGACAAATGCCTTCCAGCCTTTTGGAGAAAACGCCTAAACCTATTTTTTCTAACAAGTTTACTTAATTCCATTTTCATTGTCCTAAAATGTATACACACACACACACACACACACACACACACACACCTGTACTTTTATAAAATATGCTTTTTGAAACTGAAACTTTTAATGTGTGTGTATCCTATGGGGACTTTAATCCCTGTGGTTTCATTTGGTGATTCATTCAAATTTAGCTCACATAAATATATTAGCTAATGTTGTAAGATGCCTACTAGGTTTCTGTTTCTAGGTGTGTGTGTGTGTGTGTGTGTATGTATGTGTGTGTTTAGGGCTTTTTGGTAGAGATGCCTGGGTGGCTCAGTCAGTTAAGTGTCTGCCTTCAGCTCAGGTCAGGATCTCAGGGTCCTGGGATTGAGTTTACATCGGGCTCTTTTCTCAGCGGGGAGCCTGCTTCTCTCTGTCTACTGCTCCCCCAGCTTGTGTTCCCTCTCTCTGTCTCGATGAAAAAAAATAAATAAATAATACATATAAAAATAATTTTTTAAAGGCCTTTTGAGAAGGGGCACATGCACCCCAATCTTCATAACAGCAATGTCCATAATAGCCAAATTGTGGAAGGAATCCAGATGGATAAAGAAGATGGGGTTCATCTACATAACAGAATCTTATTCACCCACCAGAAAGGATGGATACCTACCATTTGCATTGACATGGATGGAACTGGAGGGGATTATGCTAAGTGAAATGTCAAGCAAACAAAGAAAATTATTATATAGTTTCATATGTGAACTATAAGAAATAGCACTGAGGATTATAGGGGAAGGGAGGGAAAACTGAATGGGAAGAAATAAGAGAGGGGGACAAACCATGAGAGACTGCTGACTCTGGAAAACAAACTGAGGGTTACAGAAGGTGAGGGGGTTGCAGGATGGGGTTACTGGGGTATGTATGGGTATTAAGGAAGGCACATGATGTGATGAGTACTTGGTGATATATACACCTAATGAATCCTTGACCACTATGTCAGAAACTAATGATGGCTAATTAAATTTAAATTAAATTGAGTGCAAGATGACCACTCTGGACCAGCCCCCTCCCCCCCAAAAAAAAGACATTTGATAAGCATCAAGATTTAGTTGTCCAAAAGGAAGGATATAGATACTGAAATCATGGTGTATTATTACAATTTTGGTTTTTCTAAATTTCAATAATGTTGTGAGATAGTAGAAAGTGTATATTGGTCTGTGACCCCAGTTCCTGGCACACTAGGAGCCTCTCTTGTTTTAATGTTGGTCTTTGACTTTTTGTTCCTGATACAGAACTCCTGAAATCCTTGTGATTTTCTGGATGGTGGGAGTGTCTTTTTTTTTCCTTATGAGGTGATTCTGGGTAGGCTTTTGGATGAGGGCTGGCTATTGGAAAGACCAAGCCAAGATCAGAAGCTTGAAATTTTCAGCTTTGCCACTCATATTGTTGAGAAGAGTAATGGAGCCATCATGCTTATATGATGAGCGTCTATACAATTCCAAAAGTACAGGGTTTGTAGAGTTTCTTTATTGGTGAATGCGTGGTGCTGGGAGAGTGGTGTGTCTGGAGAGGGTATGGAAATTCGTCATCTTTTCCCATATTCCTTGCCCTACCTTCCAGCTGGATGTTCTCTGTATCTTTTACCATGTCTTTTAATAAACAGTTAAACAGTTAACCCTCTGAGCCACCCAGGCGCCCCAACAGTTAAACAGTTAAATGCAAGTAAGTATTTCCTTGAGTCCTCTAGCAAATTAATCAAATCCAGGGAGGGAATCTTTGGAACCTCTGATCTATAGCCAGTTGGTCAAAAGCCCAGGTGAGAACCTGGACTTGTGACTGGGATCTGAAGTATATGTATGTGTGTTGCGGGGGAGGAGGTACATTTTGTGGGACTAAGCTCTTACTTATGGGATCTAATGCTATCTCTAGGCAGAGAGTGTCAAAATTGAGTTGAATTTTTGGATATCCTCCTCATGTCCTGAGAATTGCTTGTTGATGGTGTAGGATACACTCTCCACTCCCACTCTCACTTATTTTTTAGTAAAAAATTGAATTAGAAAAATAACAAAGAAGCATGATCCAGCATAGGTGGCTAATGTGAAATTATTGTAGAATAAGTAATTCCTACAGGAATATTTTTGTTTTATAATGTGGTTTCCCAATTCATGTTAGGCTCAGAAATCTTACTGTGCTGTCAAAATTGGGAAGGATAATATAGGTATTATTTCCAGAATGATCAAGTGAATGAATGGATGGATGGTATTATAAAACAGAACATCTGGTACATTGTTATATCCTTTAAATGACTTAGAAGTAGAGATAGTTTAAGAACATCATTTTTTTTTAACTGAGGTATAGTTGACATTCTTGCATTATGTCAGGTGTACAATGTTAAGGTTAGTTTCAGGTATACGACACAGTGATTTGACAAGTGTGCTTGTTATGCTATGCTCACCACAAGTGTAGCTACCATCAAAGAGGTCATTTTCAAAACCACTCAAATCACTTTTTTTCTTTAAGAAAGTGAATTTTTATTCTTGTCTTAATTCTCAAATTCCAAATAAAGAGCAGGCTGTGTGCTGTTTGCACAGGGCTCTGGTTCCATTTCTCTACTTGTGTCTCAGTTTCATTTTGTTGGGTCTGATACTTGATTTCACCCTCCTTGCAAGCTATTAAGTTAGCTTGCTCCTGTTTCACGGAAGCTGGGAGAAGACACGAGATTCTTTGGTCAGAGACAAAGAACTTTCTTATACAAGGTACAGCAAGCAGCATGTATATCAGCACATTTACACGTTTATCTAGCCTCAAACTCCATTGGGTTTATAAGATGTTACCCAGATGGATGCTACATACGTAGTGGATGTCCGTAACAGCTAAGGGACCCTAAGTCTAGTGAATCCATTACTTTTAGTTCATTTTTATTTTTTGCTTGCAATCAGCTAGCAAACTTACTCTTTTCCCCACATTGAGATATTACCATATCCATCAAGGTTGCCTGCTATAAACTCAAGCCTGAGAAACAGCTCAGGAGAAAAAGCATTATGACCTTGAATTCTGACACATCCAGAAAGACACCTAGGAGCACTAGAGACCCACGGAGGACTCTCTCCCCCAATATACCTTGTGGTGGTGTCACCTTCACCCTGGCTTCCCCTATTGGCTGTTATCAATATCCATGGGGCAAACAATATTGTCCCTGACAGCTCTCTGGAAGAGTCTCAAGATGTCCTGGTTGGACCATATATGAATTAATCACTGGAGCTGGGGTAATGTCCTTGACTTAGGCCTAGTCATTCCTGAACTAATCTCTCTGTTAAGGAGGAAATATTACTCTTACTGTCTTAGATTAACCAACTTATCCATGCTGTTGGGGTGGGAGGATTAATTTGTACCTAACCCAGTAGTTCCTGCCCAATAGGGAAGGGGCAAAGTGTTAGGGAGACTTTCACTAAATATTCCACATGGTCTTTAAGTGATATAACTGAAGAACTTTGCTTTATTGCAGATTTGCCCAAGTCAAATGAAGTGAGAAAAAGAAAAGAAATTAGAACTCTTTGGCTCTCTTTTCTATACTTTTATTCGGGAAAGCTTATCTAGTCTTTCATTCTACTCATATTAATTGAGCACCCATTAGTGGTCAAGAATTCTATTAGACCTGGGAATACAAGTTCAAATAAATTGAAAACATCTGCTAATCTCACAGGGCTAATCATCTAGTGTTGGATTCAGACAATTTAAGAGACCATTTGAATGAGAGAGAAACGGCAAGGTGATGGCAGCACATGGAAGGAACACCTGACTTGGACACAGGGGCAGGGCAGGATGGTTAGGAAGGGCTTCCTGGAGAATATGATGTGTAATCTGAGACCAGAAGGATGAGTAGGAATTATCAGGTGATCTATGTGTGAGGAGGATGAGATCGCTTGGAAGCATGACCTAGCCGCTGGGGCAGCAAAGCAGGTTAAAGAAACTAAAAGCAGCTTTGTGTGATGAATCATAAAATTCAAGGTGGGATGAGGTTGGAGAAAAAATGAGAGTGAGAGGCAGAACATATTCTCTAAGTAAAGGGGTTTTGATAATTCTGAAAGCCCTTAAATACTTGAAACAGAGGGAAACATTAGTAAGATAGTGATTTCATTTTAGAAATTTCACCCTGGCTGTAGAGTCAAAAATGAATTAAGGGTAGAAACAAAGCTGGGAGAGATGAGTTGGGAGATTGTTGAAATCCAGGCCAGAGATAGAATTAATCACACTTGTGGAATAGAGTGAAGGGGCAGATTTGTGATCTGTTTAGAAGTTAGATCCATACATCTTTTTCTTTTTTTTAAAGGTTTTATTTATCTATTTGAGAGAGAGAGAGAGAGAGACAATGAGAGCAGGAGCAGGAGGGAGAGGCAGAGAAGGAGAAGTAGGGAACCCAACATGGGGCTCAATCCCAAGACCCTGGGATCATGACCTGAGCCGAAGGCATATGCTTAACTAGCTGAGCCGCCCCAGTGCTTCTGGATCTATACCTCTTAATGAGTAACTGGACACAGGAGAACTGCACTAGGGAGTGCATAAGTCCTGGAGACAGGATGGCAATGATATGAACAGATATATTACATTTAGGCAGGCAAACATTCAAATTTCTACCACTTAGAATCTAAGGCTGAGCTAATTACCAGTAAAAGGCAGACACTAATAACTAAGTACCTAGCATGGTTACTTTGAGGATAAATAAAATACTATAAATCTTCAGTAAATTAAGCAGTATTTGAGTCCCTGGTGCTCTGGAGGAACTGTTTGGTTGGAGTAGCAATTCCTTGAGTATAGCAGATGGAAGTGTGTTGCTGTAAGTAAAATAAACTGGACTGACAGCAGTTTAAGCGAATATGGGATTTAAGTGAATATGGGTTATTTTTCTTGCACAATAAGGAGACTGGAGGTGGAAAGCTATTGGCAATAATTCAATCAGAACAGGAGTCTTTGCTGTGATCTTTGTCTTTATCTCATGGTCACAATTTGACTACCCCAGTTTCAGCCTCCAGCATCATATTTACATTTAAGGCAGGACTGAGGAGAACCAGGCACAAGAAAAAGGCCATACGTTTGTCAATTATCCTGAGATGGGAAACACAGGAGTAGAAGCAGAAGTTGGAGGAAATATAATGAACTTGATTTTGAATATACTGAATTTCAAGTTTTATATGTGTTCACATAGAAACAGGTTTAATGAGCAGTTGAATATATTGGCCTGGAGTTAAGGAATGATATTTGAGATTGAGGAGGAAGGTTAAATTCTGTGGGATGAATGAGAGAACCCATAGAAAGGGTGTAAGGTGAGAAAAGTAAGTAGACCAGGACATAGCCCTGGAGGAGAACACACACATATAAAGAACGAGTAGAAGCTCAGGACTGCCAAAGGCGAGAGAAGAGTGGCTAGAAAGAAAAGAGGAGAGAGCATGTTTTGTATCCTAGAATCGAAGCCTTGGAGAGAAGGCAATCGAAGGAGGACATGGTCAATAATCTTAAGTGCTCACAAAAGCAAGGAGGTAATAAATTACCTTGTAGAGTGCTTTTCCCACTGTGGGGATGAAAGCTAGACTCCACCGGGTTGAAAAGCACAAAAATAGGCGGGAGTGGAAAGAACAAATGTAAAATGTTTTTTTTTTTTCTTATTTTATTTTAAGGTTTTCTTTATTTATTTGTCAGAGAGAGCACAAGCAGAGGGAGTGGCAGGCAGAGGAAGAAGCAGACTCCCCACAAAGCAGGGAGCCCCTTGTGAGACTCAATTCCAGGACCCTGAGATCATGACCAGAGCCAAAGTCAGACACTTAACTGATTGAGCCACCCAGGGGTCCCTGAAGTTCTTTTTCTTTTTTTCTGAGTTCATACTTTAAGTTGTTACTTATAAAATTCTTTTTTTTTTTTTTTTTTTTTTTTTCCCTCAAAGAAAGATTTGGGAGGTAAATGCAATTCACTTATCAGGAGAGAACCAAACTTGAGATGCATGTTTCATCTTCATGCCCATCAAAGGATCTCTTTGAGTTCTGCTGGTATCTGAGTGACCGTCTCTTACCTCAGTGAGAAGGCACAAACAAAATCACTCGACACCTTTGGCTTCTGGGCAGCGAGGCTGTGTGAAGGTTCACTGCAGAGAGCTTCCTAGTACTGAAACGGGCAGAGTGTCTAGAAGTTTTATCTGGTACCACATGTAACACGAATTAACTTTCCCAAACTTTTCTTTATTTGGTATGTTTTTATATGGATGAATGTCATGGAAAATAAAAATATGGGAAAATAAAAATGTTCCATTTGCACAATTTGTGATAGATTGTATTCAGATTTAAAACATTAAAATATTTTCTACCACATATAAAGTCGACTTTTATTTTGGACCACCCAGACTCAGAACACTGTGATGAGGGACTATAAAAATAAGAAACTTGTAGATGACATTGTATGTAGTTGGCTGATTATTTTGGTTTAAGAAGTTTCTTTCCAGCTAAGGAAAGCAGAAAATGAAACACTTATTTAAATTTAAAATACTCCAAACCATGCAAGAGACATAGTTAAAAGAAAGTAGTTTCCAGCAGGGAAATTCTTTTCTTCTCCTCTTCCTTCTCCCTCTTCTCCCCGTCCTCAACTCTAAAATACATACACCTATTTCATAGTTCAAAAAAAGTATCTTTCAGAGTAGGAGGTTAAAAAAACAACAACAAATGGTTTGCTTTCTTTTATTTCCTCTTATGTAATTAGACAGTAGACTCTTAGAAAAAATGGTAATAATTTCATCCTCTTGATCTCCCTTTGGTCTGTTTCAATCATCACTGTGGTCATTCTCAAAACATTTATTTGAGAGAATCAAATTGTCTAGTGGTTGAGTTCTCGGGGCTCGTATATTAGGATGTCACTCGCGGCCCAAAGATTAAAACCTTTACGTGTTCTCCGCCAGTCACAGGATTATTAAACGGAAGTTTTTCAATCATTCTTTCTTTTAAGTGCTGGCATTTAAATCCGTTAGCGCTAGAGAACTTTCGCTTCCCCGCTCCCATCTGGCCCCAAATGCGGACCTTCTCCCAAGAGGAGTCTCTTTTCTTTGCCTAAAGTGGGCGGAGCAAAGGAGCGTGACGCAAAAGTGGGCGGTGTCTTTGATGCTGGGAGCGCCTCCGCCTCCTAGTGAACGCGGCCAACGGCCGCAGCAGCTGCTGAGGCTCTCGGTTCCCCAGTAGTGCCTCCTGGGCAGGCGCCGCGAGTTCAGTACACATCTCAGCCGCACTGAAGCCTCCTCTGCCTTTTCAAGCTCTACATGCTACCCAACTAAAAGAAGAAAATGGGCACGGGGGATTTTATCTGCATTTCTATGACCGGAGGGGCTCCCTGGGGGTTCAGACTGCAAGGTGGCAAGGAGCAGAAGCAGCCCTTACAAGTGGCTAAGGTAGGACCACCGAAGAGGTGCTATCACCGCTCTGTACTGGGAGGGAATGAGAGCAACCTGTTGATGGTTTTTTTCAAGTTGTGTTTCAGGACTTCATGTTATTAGTTTGATTTTGGCGCCGATGTTAAATTTTTCTAGGATGCGGGTTTGTTCGTGTTTCGAAAAGAATAATTACCAGTAATTGATAGGGAAAAAAAAAGAGTGCCGTGTTTATCAACTGAAGAAAAGGCTAGTTAATCAGCTTTTCTGACAACCAGCAAACACCTGGGAACTTTCTTCCAGGCAGTATTAGAATACGCAGTTACTGTTTCACGTTATGTTTCTCCACAGAGAAATGCTCAGCCCAGCTTAACCAATTGGCATGGCTTTTGGGGACTTTTGTAAGGCCTTGGTAGTGACATTTACAACGCAGCATTTATGAAAAGTCCAATTTTGGGCAATACTTTTAGATACATGATGAAAATGTCAGAAAATCTATTTGAAAGAATATTCTTTTAAGGATTTGACAAATAAATGCAAAAATCTACTCCATTCCATCATGTGTACTCATCTAGTTAAGTGCTCAAAATAAAATTCGAAGACACTGGAAATACATTCTTAAGTAGCTTATAAGAAACTTTGAAATGCACCTAATAATGACTTTAAATGCTTTCGATGATTTTGTTTCCATTGTATTGCTTGTTTCTTGCTACCAGTTTGCTAGAGGGGATCTGATATGATCTAAATTGAGATTCAGCTAAAATATATTCTAAAATGCATGAAATTTAAGCAGACTCTTACCTGAATTGGATACTAAATTGTAGTATTGTAGAGAGGAACATGTTTGATTAATTTCCACTTTTATATTAAAAATGGATTTAGATCCTTATGAAGTATGTGGACTTCTGGGCTTTATAGTTATTTTTTCTCTTGGCTTTGGCTTTAAAAAATTTTTTTTATATTTAATGTTCACTGTGAGGAAGGAGTTTCTTTGAAATTTCCTGCAACTAGGCTTCCATAGGAAAATCCTTTCATAATGCGATGGTGGAATCCTGCCACCTAGTGAAAATTTCAAACATCAAAAACGAAGCATAAAACAGAAGGTTAAAGCAAAATTTTTAGAACTGGAAAGTTTCTGAGACCTCTGGTTCAACCTGTGGATTTTAGATGAGGAAAGAGCCCAGAGAGTTTAAGTAACTTTCCTCTGCTCCAAACTAGCAGTGATCGAAGAATCTGAAAAGGTGGTTTCATTGTGTTGCTTTAGGAATCCGTGGCCGGAAACATCAGACAGAACAGTGATGCCTAATTCGGAGTACGCACAATTCATGAGGCTGAACTGGATTTGTTCTGGGTCTAGAATAGCAGTTGGCTGGCTCCAGTTACTGAGATTTGGGTTCTAATTCCAGCTCTGATCTAACTTGTAGCCAGGCATGAGACAAATCTCTCACCCTTTCTGAGTCATCTGTTGTGAGGTGGTGTGTGTGTGTGTGTGTAGAGAGAGAGAGAGAGAGAAAGAGACAAACATTTTGAGTGAGAAAGGAAAGGAGAAAGTAAATTGGAAATTGTATTCTACCATTAGTGAGATTCTATATTGCTAGAGTATTTTACTGTCCTATTAGTATACAACTTTAGAAACATTGCCTACCATTTAGAATGTGGGGACAAAGGTGGCTGGATGGTGTTATTCCCTGTTAGTTCTTTTGTGGCCAGACCTTAAGAATAGGGTAGGTATTGAGTTTCTCCTGAGTCCTCAATGTGCTTACTGCAAAGCAGAACTATTATGTGGTGATTTTTTTTTTTAAAGAATTAAGCTAATAGCTAGTGAAGGGTGCTTTGGGAGCATTTCTCTGCTGATTACATCTCTATCAACAGGATTCAGAGAGGCTATTGTGTATGTGAGTGTCAAAAAATTCAATCCAGCTCTTCCCCCAAAATCAGATTTCTTAAAATACCCTGGAAATATATTTGTGATTTTTAAAAGACATTATTAAAGTATTTGGATGTTTGTTTTAATTTTCTAGTTTATGATAGTATAATTTATTATTAATTCTAAAATATCATTATGAAGGCATCTGGATGTTTGTCTTAATTTGTGTGTGTGTGTGTGTGGGGGTACACTACAGTTTACAGTCTAGTTTCCCCATATATAAAAAGTAACTAGAGAGCCTTCTAAAGAAGATAAAATTTATAAGTTAGTATGGCAATGGCTACTTTTGTTGGTCTATTTTTTCCCCCTTAATTCAAACTTAAATTTAATTTCTGATACTAGCGTTATTTGTTCTAGAAAACCCTTGGAGCAAAGTGCTTGTCACTTTCTATGTGCCATGGCCTCACTGGGATCACTGTTTTTCATTTAAAACATCAAGTCAACTCAATTCTAGTAATGGTCCCTCAGCTCGAGGTGAAGTGAACATTGCATAGCCTAGACTTCCTCCTCTTTCAAGGTGATGCTTATAGGGGCCAAGTTAACCCCAAAAAGGAAGATGGAGAGGAACAGGGCAGAGAGCCTGGGTAGGGATGTTGCTAGCAAACACAGTGCTCACGGTTTTGAAGAACATGGAGGACGAATTTGGGAATTAAAGAAAATATATACTAACAAAGAAAAGGAAATTTTAGACAGTGCTTGAATCATGCCCCCTTAAAAGGGAAACACTAGAGCAGTTCTGTAGATAACAACAATTTTTTGCCTTGTTATAAAATATCTCGTGTTCAGGTTTTTCATAATTCTGTGTAGAATGAAAATTGAGGGGTCCCTGGGTGGCTCAGTTGGTTAAGTTGCTGCCTTCAGCTCAGGTCATGATCCTGGAGTCTTGGGATGGAGTCCCGTATTGAGCTCCCTGCTCAGCAGGGAGTCTGCTTCTCCCTCTGACCCTCTCCCCTCTCATGCTCTCTCTCTCACCCAAGTAAATAAATAAAATCTTAAAAAAAGAAAAAAGAAAATTGAACAAGCTGAAATAAACAGGGGGACCCCCAGCCTTATGTTATTAACGATGATTGGAAATTGAATAGCTTTATAATTTTAGTAAATATCCTTCTAGTGGCACATTTAGTCACTTTTGAGAGATGTTCAAGCATTTTTAGTATTTGGCTGGTCCAGCTTTTAAAGATCACTAACAGAAATATTAATAATCAAATTTTCATTGATATTGAAGCTCAAGGCCACAAAATTCGGTTTTGTTTTCAAGAATAAATTGAATTTTTAAAAGAGTCAAATAATCAGTAACGGTTGTCTGGTTTTTGAATGCTTATATATCTTTTAATTTATGTTCTAATACATGTGATGGAAGGCAAACGTTTCTAATACAGAGTCATAAGTATATTTCCAGGAGACATTCATAGAAACAAATTTATTGAGGCATATTTACAACATAAAATGCCATTGTATGTGTGCAAATATTCTTAGAAAAACTGTGTTAGCACTTTTAATCTACAGAATTCCTTTTTCGAATATGGACTTACATGGCTATGCCTCTGGACAGATAACTATGGAAAATCTTCATTTAAAAAAGTGGGGAGAAATTTTGTTTTACAAACAAATCTTATGAAAAATTGAGTAATAACTCACATTTTGAAAATAATGAGCAAAGAATGTTCACACTGTATCCTTATATGTTGAATGTTTAGAACTTTAAGCTTTCTTCAAAATATATAGACCACCACGGTATTTATTATTCTCTTATTGAATTTCTTTTATTTTTTTTTCAAAGTGATGCTTATGGGGGCCAAATTTTTTTTTAAAGAGGGAGAGAGGAAGAGGGGTTGGGGGAAAGGCAGAGAAAAAGGAGAGGGAATCTTAAGCAGGCTCTATACTCAGTGTGGAGCCTGATGCAGGGCTTGATTTCATGACCTTGAGATCGTGAGCTGAGCCAAAATCAAGAGCTTGTCATTTAATCTGTTGAGCCATCCAGGTGCCCCTGAATTTCAGTTCAAAGTTTCAAGTAACTTTTATTAAAATTGACATAACAAATTACAATCATGTATTTTATGAGGCAGAAGTGGATTTAATGGTTCTGTATGTCCTCTCTTCAAAATTTTAAATAAAGATATGTTAGTCAAGCACAATCAGATAACAGTCTTATCCATTAGTGCCATCAGTGAGGTCTCTAAAATGTTTCAAATAAAGTAATTCCAGAAACATAGCTATTTCTAAATGGAAAAAAAAAAGAAATATTTTAAATGTGTTTGAATATGTGTATTTGAGGATAAATACTCCTTACTACATATGGAAAGCTACTAACATCTTTATTAGAAAATATGATTGATGACTTCATGTTTTATTGAGTTTTTGAGGGCTTTCCAGAAATTCTAAAAACAGATATGCTTATGGAATTCTAAAAACAGGTATGCTTACACACTAGGCAAACCTATTAAGCATATGTTATTTAAAATCTTTGTTTTGGAATTGTGTGTTTTAAGGCAGATCTTGGTTTGTTGAAAGACAAGCTAAGATAGTGACTTTTTAAAATTTTTTTGAATTTTTATTTTTTATAAACATATAATGTATTTTTAGCCCCAGGGGTACAGGTCTGTGAATCGCCAGGTTTATACACTTCACAGCACTCACCATAGCACATATCCTCCCCAATGTCCATAACCTCACCACCCTCTCCCGACCCCTCTCCCCCCAGCAGCCCTCAGTTTGCTTTGTGAGATTAAGAGTCTCTGATGGTTTGTCTCCCTCCCGATCCCATCTTGTTTCATTTATTCTTTTCCTACCCCCCAAGTCCCCTACGTTGCACAAGATAATGACTTTTATCAAGCTCTTTTCAGAAAAATATTCCTTGCAGTATTTTCTTTGAAGGTGTTTTTTCTTTAAATGATCCCCTGTAACCTAAGAAGTAGTTTGAAAAATATACTTACTTTAGAGATGAAGAAATTCAGGCACAGAAAGTCTAAGTTACTTTCCAAAGGTTAAGCTATAAAAAATGGTGGGATTTGTTTGCAAATCTAAATTCTTCTTCTGAACTGGTAGAAACAGGTGACTGATAGAATAAAGGGAGGCTAAGGTGGTCCCCAAAAGGAAGCTTGTAAAAAATAACGTGCTCTTTATTGAAATGTGATTTAATTGGCCAAGGGATCCCCAAGTTGAGGCCAGATATGTTGCCACGGGGCTTCCTGAAGGGTTGTGTGACATGTTCTGGCACATCCCCTCTGCCCCTTTCCCAGCTGATATAAGAAGAGGAACAGAGAGATGCAAGAATTATGGGGGTCCTTAACATTGGGATGAAGTCATCATTAGTAGTGGGAGAGTTTCCCCTTTCTGAAGCCAAGATCTCTGCATTGCTGGGAGGCAAGGAGGTGCTGGGAAGCTTAAAAATGCTCATTGTAAGGATTGGAGGTACCTGCAAGAGGGGCACCTGACAATATATTCCCTAGCAGGATGTCTTCTTTGTCAATAGAATCGCTGGCCTGCCTAGTGCCTAGGTAAATGGGGAGATAAGAGGTCAGAGAGAGATAATTATTGTATGATCTTACTGATCTGTGGAAGTTGAGAAACAAGGCAGAGAATCATAGGGGAAGAGAGGAAAAAATGAAACCAGAGAGGAAGAAAAACCATAAGAGTCTTAATCTTGGGAAACGAACTGAGGGTTGCTGGAGGGGAGAGGGATGGGGGGTTGGAGGGCTGGGTGATGGACATTGGGGAGGGTATGTGTTGTGGTGAGCTCTGTGTATTGTGTAAGTCTGCTGAGTTACACACCTGGACCCCTGAAACAAATAATACATTCCATGTTAATTAACTGAATTTAAATTATTTAAAAAGGGTAGGGAGGGATGGGTGGGGGAATAAAACCAGAGAAAGATGTAAGAGGAGGGAGAGAAAAAGAGATGAGACAGAGAGAGAGAATGAGAGATGAGTAGGAACTTAACTATTTGATAAGGCAAGGAAGGATCCTTGCATTTCCCAGCGGTGAATGACTGGCACAGAAAGTGGAGGGATTTGAACTACCTTGCCGGTACCCTGCCCAGATAGGCGTGCTCTTAGCTAGAGACCACCAGGCACAAGCTGGCATCCTGAGGAACTATTGGGGGTTTGGAAGGGAGCTGGGCAGGAGCCCTATTTCCATGCTAAGGAACCGTGCTGTGGTAAAGCTCTCTAGGGCTCCTTGAAGAAACCATACAAGTGCCCTAGCATCTGGACACTGGCTAAAGAGAGGACAGAGATGGCCACTCAGCATTAATCAGAGAAGAGCAGCAACCAGAGAGAAATACCACCTCATTCAGTTATGAGTACATATAACTACCATCCCTGCTCCTTCCCCAGTCTTCCTGCCTTCAACCTGGGAGGAGCTAGAGGGAGGTAGGAAGAGAGCAGACAACATCCACCTAGGGGAGCCAAGACCCAGAGCCACAAGCCCACCACAGTGCTTAGGGAGAGAGCCAAGGGACAGATATTAGATTGAAGCTGTAATTGGACTAGACTATTTTAATAACTGAAATCCAACAGAAATGCATGGGATCTGACCAAAGCATTATTAAGGGAGGGATCTGGCTTTCCCATACTTGAAAGCAGTTGCTGGAAGAAAGTTCCATGTTTATAATTGAAGGAGTTGACTCTCCTCAAAAATAGTTCCAACAAGCAGGTTTATACTATTAATCACATGTATTTGATGTATGTTAGCTTGAAAACTTACCACCAACTCATACGACTTCCAGAGATGATCATGTTGAAGCTATTTTATCTAGGTTGAATGAATGAAAATCTGGCTTTGGCCTAAACAAGAAATGTAAGTTACTTCTTTTCTCTTTTCTTTTTCTTTTTTTGAATATGAAACAGCACTTTAATAATCTGGTATGCTTTTTGCTATTAGATGGGCACATACTTTCAGTTAGTTTAAAAAAGTGTTTCTAGAGCATTACTATCAGGGTCCAGAACTTTTCATTTAGAAATAAGTACTCTGAATTTTTATCTAAGGTGCCTTAATCTAAGGTGACTGTTGTTTTTAAAGATTGCAGATTCCAAAAGTTAGTATGTAATATCATTGTGACACACATATTATATCTAACTGAATAATATTTGTGTATTTCTCATGGTAGTGGCTTCCAAAATAATTTAACCTTCCTCTGTCAGTTAATAAGTGTCCAGAAATATAAGCTAATTTATATATTTAGCTAAAATACTTTACATGAGTATATCTTACAATTGTCCAGGTATGTTAACATATGTTATCTCATTTGATACCAGTTGAGTATATAGTTTTATTATTCTCAGTTTATAGATGAAAAAACTGATTCTGAAAAAAAAATTATTTGCAAAAAGTTTATATAAAGAAGTCCAAAATCAAATATAATTCTTTCCCCTATGGCAGGGACATCACACATCTCTCTACATCAGTTTCAATAAAGAGAACAGTTCGTCATTTAGTAATGCTGAAAACTGCCATAAATTTGATTTAGAGTTTGTATGAAATAGTAAGTCACCATCTAAGATTTAATAGTTAAAAACATTTATAACAATTTCTTCTTTCAGTGAGATCAAGAAAAAGGATTATGGGAAATGCATCTCCAAGGTCATATGCAATGAGAGACAAGACTGGAAAGTGAACCAGTTAACTTATAAATAAACCTAAAAAATACATGGATTTCAAGAATTTTACTGTATCTATGCTAATAAATTCATGATGAATGCCATAAGACTTTTGGAAAAGGAAATGGAGAATTCCTGCCTCAGCTTCATTAAACAGTCCTTAAACCGGATGGGTCAGTTGGTTGGGCGTCTGACTCTTGGTTTCTGCTGGGATCATGATCTTGGGGTGGTGGGATGAAACCCTGTGCCTGGCTCCCTGTTCAGTGGGAATCTGCTTGAAGATTCTTTCCCTCTCCCTCCCCCATTAATGCATGTACACTCAATCTTTTAAGAGCAAACAACTTCATGAAGCAAAAAGCCTTATATGAGAAGCAAAATATTATTTGTGGTTTGGTGGATATTTCATTGTTTGACCACCTCAATGAGAACATATTTATAGTATTGAATTACCTTAGGTATTTTTTTAAAGTATTTACTATTTTTAAAAATCATTATAAAGGAGTATAGTTGGCCAGGTTTCAACAAATTGTCTTCCATGTCTTTGTGAATCCATTGGTATGTGGGAAATAATGGAAATAGTAGTTATAGTTTGGTGTTATGATTGTCTGGATTTTGTTTTCCTTACCTGGCCTTTAAATCTAGTGTGTTTCAGATAAATATACTAAAAAATACAGTGGATTTGCCATTTGAAACATTGTGTAAAATCTCCTGTCACTTGATTATGAAACAATAGTTTTCCTAACCTTGGTCTTGGATTTTTATAATCCTGCTCATCCATGGCTATCTTTTCCACTTTTATTTGGAAACAGTGTGGGTACCAGATTGATAAAACAATGGGGTGGATGAATTTTCCTGTAAAGAACTACAGGTTTATGATCTAATTTTGCCTAGGCAGTATGCCTTTCTTACTGCTCTTCCTTCAGTCCCTTTATTAAAATTTACCTGGCTTGAATTTCACCATTTTAAGATAAGATTATTTTTTCCCTAAGGAATTTATAATAACAGCCAATGTCATTTTCCCCAAACATCCTACTGCCTTTAGCAGTATTTTGTGGAGATTAACTTTATTTAAGAAACTCATGTGTAATGTTTCCTGAATGCCAGGCACTTCTTTAAACCACTTTTTAAATATTATGAGAAAAGTCTGTGAGGTTATCATTGTTTGAGATCCCTATTACAGAAGCACACAGAGGTTAAGTGATGCCCAGGTCATATAGGTAGTTAGGGTTAGACCTGGGGTTCATACCTAGAGAGTTTGGCTCCAGGGTTTGTATTGTACCCACACAACTCTTGTGGGTCTAATGTGGTTTTCTTCATTCATTTTCACAAAAGCATATAAAGACAATGAATTTAGATGGTAACTGGGTACTGACTTACTACCTCCTCTAGCTCTTAGTCTGTTTCTTGCCCTGGGTGCTTTCGCTTAGGTCTTTAGCCCAGGCCCTTACTCTTTGTCTTTTAGATAACTATAAGCCTTTTAACTGTCTCCCATGTTGAGGTTTCACATTCCTAAGATTTGTGCTACAGAGAGCTGCCAGAGAGATTTTTCTAAATCACCCATTATGTCATTGCTTAAAATACTTCAAAGTCTCCTCATCGTAGTCATCAAAAGAACCATAACATTAAAAAAATCTTATAACGTACAATCAAGTACTTAATGAATTACATCATACACAACAGCTTTACTTTATCTATCTATCTATCTATCTATCTATCTATTTATTTATTTTATTTGTGGATGAGGAGGCTGAGAGTTAGAGAAGTTAACTAAATAATTTAAGATCACACAGCTGGTAAATGGCAGGTCCAGGACCAAGTCCAGTTTAATGTCAAAGCCCATAGTCTGAGCTGCTGCCTGTACCATGCCTTGTTCACTGGCTGTAACTCCATGTTATGGAGGCACCCATAACCCTCCACGATCCCATCTCTGCTATAATTTCCAGCCCCATCACCTGGGACTCCCCTCAAGGTACACTTAGCTGTTTGAAAATATGGCAGTTCTCCCAAAACACTCTGCCTTTCCTGCCACCAAGATTCATCCCTGCTGTGTGTACCCCTTCCTCTGACACCTACCCTAATACACTTGGAGAAATTTTACTCACTTTGGGCAACTCAGTTCACAGTCAGTTCTCTTGGAGATCTGACTCAATTTTCTGGTCAGAGGTAGGTAAACATTTGCTCTGTGGTGGTCCCTTTATCACATAAAGGTTTCACCTCATGCTTTTGTACACTTTGCTGCCTGTAGCAATTTTTGTTCACATGTTTGTTTCTCCTATGAGAGCAGTGGCATTCAAAATGTTTTTTTTTGATTATATCTCCTTAAGTAAAACAGTTTTGAGGGTAGCCCATTTGTACCTCATATACATATAAATGATGTGTGTGTATATATGGGCTATATAAGCAAGATATATATATATATATATATATATATATATATATATATACATATGTAATACTATGCCAATATTTTATGTACAGTGTATAATATATCAAAAAAATTTTAAAGAATAAAATGAAGATAAAATCAGCAATATTTTTTAAACTAATTTTTATTTTACTGTAATAGCACAATAAGTCTTCTCACTATCATTGACCAGAAGTTATTTTTTTTTTTAGTGAGAATGATGTGTTTGATGGACTCTCTGATTTTGAAAACTTATGTGACCCCATGAGGTATAGTTAAGAGATCTAGTGAAATTTTAATTCATTTCAGTACTTGATTCTGAAGACTATCATGGCTGAAAAAGATAGCCCCTTAATACAGGTAGATCCATATTGAAGAAATGAAGCACTAACTGGAAATTATTTTTCATTCTCAACTCATAATGCAAATGTTTTTGTTGTAATTTGATGGGTAGATTTCCATCTTCCTTGATAACCATACTTTGTTCTTACAAACTAATGAGAATAGGCTATATTTCAATATTTTAGTGTTAAAATCTCACTCACTGGCACTTTTTACTTGGAAGATTGAAAACCTGTTAGAAATTATTTTTTTTTAAGATGTTATTTATTTATTTGTCAGAGAGAGAGCACAAGCAGGGAGAGCAGCAGGCACAGGGAGAAGCAGGCTCCCCACTGAGCAAGGAGCCTGATGTGATACAGGACTTGATCTATGGACTCTCGGATCATGACCTAAGCTGAAGATAGACACTTAACCAACTAAGCCACCCAGGCATCCCAGAAATTCTTTTTTTCTAGTTAAGGGTGCAGATAAGACATTTTAAAGAATAACACACTTAAATAATTTTCAACTAGAAAAATTGCATAATCATAGGAACATTTTTAAGTACTCTTCAAAATCTTCTCTGTTTCATCTACTTACGTTTTTGAAAAGTTTTTCTCAAAGCAATTGATTGTTAGGGAACATATTGTATTTATTTATCTAAAATATAGGCCAGGTAACCAATAACTAAGAGCCCTTATTCCAGAAAAGGTTAACAAAGTTGAAATATTAATTTATCTGTTAAATAAAACTGTGAAACATCCTTAGGTTCTGTAACTCTTAGAAAGATTTGCAAGAGATACCACCGAACCGCAGTGATACAAATTTCTGTGACATAAAAACTTTTGTGGTCACTCCCTACATCACTGCAACAGATTTTAAAGATTCTGGTATATTTTAAGTGTGAGCTTTTATAAAGTTAGAACTATTGATGACATCTGTAGCACTTGTGCACTCTGTCTTCAACTTACCCAAACATGAATTTGCCTTCAAATTATGCACTGAATGAATTTTATGGGAGACACTTTCATAACCTTACCATAGAATATTTTCTTTATTAATCCCTGTTCAAGCAGCTACTTTCTCAGTGGTTTTATGTACATTTTTTCCCATGAAACATTGACTTTTTAAAAAAAGATTTTATTTACTTATTTGAGATAAAGCATATGAGAGAGAGAGAGAGAGAGTGCTTATGCACAAGCAGAGGGCAGGGCAGCGGGAGAAGGGGAAGCAGACTCCTCTCTGAACAGGGAGCCTGAGCCTGGCCTGGGGTTCCATCCCAGAACCTTGAGATCATGACCTGAGCCGAAGGCAGAGGCTTAACTGACTGAGCCACCCAAAACATTGACTTTTTAAAAATTAAATTATTAATTTACTTTTGAGAACTTATATCCATGATCTTTCTTATTGGTTATTCAAAGGAATAGTTCATCTATGAAAATATCAAAATTGAATCTTGAAGGTACCATATGTTGGGACATACCAGAAACATATTCTTTTAATTTTACAACAGGCCTCCTCCAACACTACTTTGTACTAATATTATTTCTACCAATTTCTTGTGGGAGGAGGTTGCATCTTCAACAATATTTGATAACAAAAAATACATCTTAGTTTGTTGCCAGTTATGCTATGTTAGCCATTTTTAATTGCATCCATGAAGAATTTTCTAAACTATCATTTGGTTTAAATTGTGTAGTTTAAAACTGAGTATTGCCTGACTTGAACCATTGTTGGAAAAATAAGCCTAGAATTTTTTTGTGTTCTGGGCACTTTGTTATTAAATATCTTCTTAACTGATTACTTCACTCTAACAGTGGCTAATATCATTCAGCATAATAATGTAAAAGTTCCTTTCTAACAACAGTGAATATGAATTCATATTCCAGATAGTCTTTTGGGGAATTTGGGATGTTTTGTCTACCTGTTTGGGATGTTTTGTCTACCTAATCATATGATTAGGCAGTAATGGTTTTTAACCTCACAATATGGCTGATTTAGACTTCTTTAGGATTATAGAGAAGGGTTAACTGTGCCATATTCTTTTTTTTTTTTTTTAAAGATTTTTAAAAAAACTTATTTATTTGACACAGAGAGAGAGAGCACAAGTAGGCAGAGCGGCAGGCAGAGAGAGAGCGAGAAGCAGGCTGTCTGCTGAGCAGGGAGCCTGATGTGGGGCTTGATTCCAGGACCCTGGGATTATGATCTGAGCCAAAGGCAGACACCAACCAAATGAGCCACCCAAGCATCCCAGCTCTGCCATATTCTTGTTCTTTTGTGCTTAAAATGTATTCCTTATCTTTATTTAATAGCTTCCTTTCAGGAATATTTTAAAACTTGTGTCGTTTTGTGGGAGTTAAAACTTGACAATAACATGGAAATTAACTTAATGAAGCACTGTAAAACATGATATATTGCAATATACTGAGAGAGAATGAACATGTGAAGAAGCGTGTTTCCCTTCTGCTATGTTGGGTTGACCTCAGTTCAGTGGGATCACCTTATATACTGTATGAAATTCTTAACTGCTTAGGTCAGACTGGCCCAGGGTACCTATGTTAGCCTTTATGTTAATGTAGGTTAAACATTACTTGGTACTTAATGTCCTTCTCATTTCTTTTTTCGTTTCTTTTTTTAAAGATTTTATTTAATTATTTGTCAGAGAGAGAGAGAGCTCGCACAAGCAGGGGGAGAGGCAGAGGGAGAAGCAGGCTCCTTGCTGAGCAAGGGGCCTGATGTGGGACTTGACCCTATGACCCTGGATCGTGACCTGAGCCAAAGGCAGACGCTTAATGACTATGCCACTTGGGATCCCTTCTTCTCATTTCTTGGATGAAAATAAGTGTCCTTAGGCGTTCCAACTAGCTTAGCCAATTATTGGTGGGTAGGTCTTTCAGGCACAGTACACTACAGTATAAAAGGGCCCTGGGACAGAATCACCCTTGGCAAGTTCAAGGAAACCTAAAGATGCCAGTGTAGCTGGCATGTATTTCCATGAGAAATTGCTGTAGAAGTCCAGTCTTCACAGTGATAAAAATGAAAAACTCTCTCCTGGGAATCCTGAGCATGTGGTTATTTTCCCATCACTAAGTGATTAACATACTGACCCTACTAAAACAACTCTGAACTGTCCTCTTCGTATTTCCTCGTCATCCATTTCAGCTTTTCATAATGGAGCGCCTACCGACCAGTGTCTGGAACACTTTATTTAAATGAATAATTGCCACTGCCTCTTATGTAGAAGTTTGGTTAGAAATTATATTAAACTAATCTTTCTCTTCCTCTGAAATTGATTCTCCCAGTGAGAGAAGAAGAATTTAAGGAGTGTCAAGGAGAATTTGATACATAGATCCTGTTTATTTTGACCTTGGTGTCAGACTGAGGGTAAAGAAGAGTTTTATATTTTCTAGTGTGTCTTCATTTTCTTTCTCCTTCAAAAAAGAGATAATCCTATTTAGATATTTCTTGGGAACTGACCCTTGAAAGGACAAAAGCATTTTAAAGCTGGCTACCATTTCTATGTGACTTTAAACACATTTTTTTTTCTGAACTTGTTTACTCATCTGTAAAATGGAGTGCTGTGTAATGAAATTGCTATTTTTGTAGATTAAAAAGTGGAACCAGTTTGACATGTGAATCTGAGCTTACTATACTTTGTAAGTATTGTGTATTCAAATATCACCTGACACGTAGTAATCATGTCATCATCATCATTATTCTAATTAGAAGAAGTAACTATCTTCTATACAAGTTTCTTTTTCTTCAGAAATTAAGAAAGCACTAAACCAATTCCTTGTACTTCTGATATACAAATGGAAGTTAAGAGCATGAAAGGAAAATAGAACATGTGATATTTCTTTCTCCCAGTGTCAGTTTTCATTTTTTATTAAATGCAACTTTTCACAAAATGTTTGCAGTATCAAGGACTAACCAAGATTTCGTTGTTATGTCGTTTAATTAGTTTAAGGCAATGGATTCTAACGCTATGCATTATACAAGGCCAAATAAAGTTAAATGATTTTCTTAAAAATAGTACAGATTAAAAAAAATATTTTATTTATGTATTTTAGATAGATGGAGAGGGAGAGAGAGAGCATGCACGTATAATGTAGGAAGGAACAGAGGGAGAGAATCTTCAAGCAGACTTCACGCTGAGCGTGGAGCTTGAGGCAGAGTTTGAACCCATGACTCATGAGATCATGACCTGAGCCAAAACCAAGAGTTGGTCCCCCAACTGACTGAGCCACCTAGGCATCCCCAGATTTTTTTTTTTTTAAAGGAAAACACTTTAAGCTATAAAGAATTAATTGCAATCATTATGCTGAGCTCTGTTTAGAGTGAGTGGATGCTGACTCTTTCAGTCATATTAGTCTTTGTGCCTCAGTTTCCTCAATTGTAAAATGAAGATAGTGTTAGAACTTACCTCTAAGGATCATTTTCAGGGTTAAAAATTATAAATATAAGTCACTTAGCACATAGGAAACATTCAATGGTTTAAAAAAATTACGAGTAGCACCTTTCTGGTTACTTTACTTTTATTTAACCAACTTTCATGAAATTGAAGGAATATCTGCTGTCTTCCACACAATGCCTTTTGAGATCCAGATCTCAATGTCACTGGAAGGGCCCCTGCAGTCCTTGGGATCCCTCCCTGTGAGATGGCATTTAATGGTTTCAGAATGTGGCCGTACATTCACTGAGTAAGCCATGCCCCTTTCCTTGGAAACAGCATATGGAAATCATCACAAAGAAAAGGAATCATTTCAAGGGCTTTGAAAATATAAAAGAAAATAAATTGTCCCTGGTAAGTAAATATAGGACACTGATCTCTGCAGTTAGGAAAACTCTATGCCAGGGCCTTTGGTGAAGGGCTAATGAGCATTTCATTCCTTCCTCCACCGACACCCCCGCACTCTTGTCTTCTAAATTAGTAGAAGTTATTACTATATAAGGCTGCTTTTTCTAAGTAATGATGATACATTAAGCTCTTGGTGTTTCCAACTTTCCAAACAGTGGTGAGTTATTTTCATCAGTCAAGATCGAGCTAAAATGAGAAACAAAATTTGTGAAAGGCTCAGGCCTTGAGAGTTGGATACGGCCATAGAACTCACCTTTATTTTATTTCTTTTGTGGAAAAACAACATTTCTCCCGGATGGTGCTTAGCATGACTGATACTAGATTGAGTTGTGTGAATATTATATTACGTTTATTGGCTGTCCAAATGCAGTGATCCATTTTGGGGTCTCCAGTCTTCTGGCTGCCTGCCTGCCAGATGGGGAAATGTTGATCAGAAGGATTTCATCCTGAGGTGGAGCTGCGATCAGGAGAGGAAGCACATGGCTGTATGCTTCCTCTCTGCCCAGATGACCCTGGGGCTTCATGCTGAGTGAGTTACCAGGGTTCCTTCAGGGCTGAGAGGAGACATGAATTCAATTAAAGATCCCATTATGATATTTATTCCATTCTGTTCTTTATTACCTTCACTAGCCTGATCCTTTGCTTCTCTTTCTTATTTGAGAAATTCCTGCTTCTCCATCTTCATTGCCCTGGTGCTCTTCACTCGCGTCCTTTATCTCATTCTTTTTGTCTCTTATTTCCCAGAGAGCTTTCTAAGCAAATTTCTAAGCAAAGTAATCTGACATTTTATCTGCAGAGGAAAGAGGAGAGGTACTGTGTGTGTGCGTGTGTGTGTGTGTGTGTGTGTGAGAGAGAGAGAGAGAGAGAGAGAGAGAGATTGAGAGAGACAGACAGAGAGGGAGAGAGAGGGAGAGAGGTAGAATAAACAGGAAGTTCTGCATAAGTCTCTTAACTGATTTTCATGGGAAGGTAGCAACATACTGGATTTTTTTGATTCAGGCATGAAATGAACAATAATGGAGAGTTATGTTGTCTTTATAAGCATTTTCCAGGCATGTGTTTTCCAAAGTTCAGCATTTCACTCATAGAGACTCCTTTTTAAGGTTTTTTTAAAGGCCCTTCACCTCCTTTCTTGGCTTCTGGTTGAGCCGCCTGCTTCTTCCTGTTCTCATTTTCTCCCAACATGACACCTGTATTCTTCCCACAGTCCTCTGTAACTGCCCATGATCTTTTTTGAAATAGAATGTTTTCCTGTTTATTTCTCCCAAGCACCCAGTAGGTATGTAATAAGGACCGTTACTTTTTAACTGATTGGTTCATCCAGACTCCTTTTTGTAAATTACCAAGTGATAAAAACTGCATTCAGTCAAAAATAAATACTTACTATGTGGGGAAGTTTATAAACTTCACCAGAACCTTTAAGGATGAAAACCTGAGTTGAAGTTCACAGTCTGCCTCAAAGGCAAGTGGGAGCGTGAAGACAGCTATGCTTTGGGACTGAAGAAAAGGACGGAGGGCTGGGACAGACGAAAGGCACAGGGATGGCAGGGACTAAGGTTTGTGATGCAATGTGAAACAAGGAGATCCTTGCTTTCGGTGTTCATAATACGGCTAGACTAGAACCCTTACTCCGAGCCCAGTGTCCTGGAGCCAAGGTGGCAAAGAGTGGTGTTGGTGTATGGTACACCTTCCCGTTTTGCCCTTAAACAAGCAAATATTACTGTTTTGCTGTAGATGTTTCTCATTAGTATTTCTAGTTAAAAGATTTGCATTTTCCTACACTTCTGTTGGCACCTTGGCTCTTTGAAAGCAAGACCATAGGTATTGGCATCTTCTAAAATAGTGCTCTTCAGGGGCGATGATATACATGTGTGTTACATATATATGTAACTAACTACATGCTTAAGGCACACTTCTCTACTTATTGAAATAAGTTGAATAAATAAATGAATAACTGGATGGACATCTGTTATTCTTTAGCATGAGAATGGCAACCACTAAAAAGCCTGATGTCACTAAAGCTTTATCTGATGCTTTTTTAAATGAGCAATGTATTTAGAGAAATTAGAATAATACTGTATATGTTTCATGTGTGTGTGTTAAGACATATTTTTATTTGAGATTTTGTAGTAACAAGACACCAATCCAAAGGGTGCAGTGAAAGTACTGAACTGAACTAGGGGTCAGGAAGCCTGAATTTTGGGCATGGTTCTAACTTGACTTTACTCTGTGGCCTTTAACTGAGATGTTACGAAAACTATTTGGCTCCCAATCTCTCTATTTATAAAATGAAAGTTTCAGAATAGATGATTTTAAAGTTCCTTGCAGCTAGAGTCTGTTTTGAATCAATAATATAATAGGTGAAACAAAATGTCCGTGAATGGTCATATTTTCTCTTGTTAACTTGAAAAATACAGTAGTATTTTTTGGAAAGGACAATTATTATTAATTTTTTAAGATTTATTTATTTATCTGGGGGGGAGGCTGAGGGAAAGGAAGTGCAAGAATTTCCAGCAGCTCCCCACTGAGCAAGGAGCCCGATGTGGAGCTTGATCCCAGGACCCTGAGATCATGACCTGAGCTGAAGTCAAAAGTCTGTTGCTTAACCGACTAAGCCACCCAGGCTTTCAGAAATGACAATTTTTTATGTAGCATTTTATGGGAATTTGATTTGCCTTTCTCCAAATTATAATTTATAAGACATATTTGTTTAAAAAAACAAAATAATTCTCAAAATGGTATCAATTTAATGTATTCTCTTACAGAATTTTCCTTTTTTATGCTTAAAATTGTATTACAGTGAATTACCACTGCATTTTCTTTTGCTTTTTTTGGTAAATACTTGATTCCTTTTCTTTATATTTTTCTGAATAATTAGTTCCCTAGCATATGCTAATGTAACCAATGTGTTTTTAAAATATCATTAAGAATTTGTGGATTTAAACATAATTGATGTTTTTAGAAATCTAACTTCTTCACTCAGATTCTGGATCTGACATAATTTATACTTTTAAGTTTTGTTCTCCTTACTTTACTAGAAACCCCAGAGAGATAGTGGGTATGGACCATCTCATCAAGTAAAACCAATCATTCTGACCTAGCTGTTCACTTCTATGAGGTATTCTAATTAGATGGAGAAGAGGGAATATATTTAATATTCATCATCTATTCCTTAAACCTCTCTCATTTGGGAAAAATGTGTCCAAAAAAAGGAGAGAATTTTTAGCTTACTTGGACTTGATTAGTTTAGTTCCTCATATTAAAGTGCAGGATTTTTTTTTTTTTAAGATTTCATTTATTTATTTGTCAGAGAGAGAGAGAGAGCACAGCAGGGGAGCAGAAGGCTCCCTGCTGAACAAGGAACCATATGTAGGACTTGATCCCAGGACCCTGGCAATGTGACCTGAGCTGAAGGCAGATGCTTAATGGACTAAGCCACCTAGGCTTACCAAAGTGCAGGATTTTTTTTTTTTTTTAATTTTTTTATTTTTTATAAACATATATTTTTATCCCCAGGGGTACAGGTCTGTGAATCACCAGGTTTACACACTTCACAGCACTCACCAAATCACATGCCCTCCCCAATGTCCATAATCCCAACCCCTTCTCCCAAACCCCCTCCCCCCGGCAACCCTCAGTTTGTTTTGTGAGATTAAGAGTCACTTATGGTTTGTCTCCCTCCCAATCCCATCTTGTTTCATTTCTTCTTCTTCTACCCACTTAAGCCTCCATGTTGCATCACCACTTCCTCATATCAGGGAGATCATATGATAGTTGTCTTTCTCTGCTTGACTTATTTCGCTAAGCATGATACGCTCTAGTTCCATCCATGTTGTTGCAAATGGCAAGATTTCATTTCTTTTGATGGCTGCATAGTATTCCATTGTGTATATATACCACATCTTCTTGATCCATTCATCTGTTGATGGACATCTAGGTTCTTTCCATAGTTTGGCTATTGTGGACATTGCTGCTATAAACATTCGGGTGCATGTGCCCCTTTGGATCACTACATTTGTATCTTTAGGGTAAATACCCAATAGTGCAATTGCTGGGTCATAGGGCAGTTCTATTTTCAACATTTTGAGGAACCTCCATGCTGTTTTCCAGAGTGGCCAAAGTGCAGGATTTTTAATCAAATCATGTCTCTATCCCACAAATGGATTGCTCACAGTTTTTTTGTTTTTTTTTTTTTTTAAAGAAAATAGCTAGAATTGAAGATAGCTTTTATTTTTGGATTATAAAAGATGACACATTGTTCTTACAAAAAAAAAAGATTCAAACATTACAGAAAAGGATAAAAATAAAGTAAAAATCATACAACCCAGAAATGACACATTATTAACATTTCAGTGAACAAGTTGTTAAACCCCTCTCCCGGCAAATGTGCTAACTTACAATCACACTTGCATTCAGTTTTATGTCAAATGAATGGTACTAAATATACTTCCTTATTAAGTAACACAGCAGGAACACCATCCCGTGTCAGTGAATACTGATGTACATTGTAATTTTTAATGGATTCATATTATCGAATTGTGTGGACTTGCCACAATTTATATAACCCATCGCCTCTTGAACATGTAAGTTATTTCTACTGTTTCAACATTAAAAATAGTGCTGAGATGAATACTTCTGTATATAAAATACATTTGTGCACTGGTCTGATCATACCTGTAGAATAAATCTCTAAAACTAGAATTACAAGTTTGAGGGCATGCTACATATATATATATATATATATATATATATATATATATATATATATTTGTTGGAAATGAAGACTATCTGAATAAATTCAAGGGCAACTATTATAAAGAGACATTTTCTTATTATGCATGCATTACTCATTATTACACTAGCAAGTATAATTGTTTTTAGCTGATGAAATAAGTAAATAGAAACTCAAATAAGCTATGTAGCATACTTTCATCTCTAAACATTTAAAAATATTGGTACTTATTTGTAACTTAAATATCTTGGAAGAAAAAAAGTTTTTGAGAGGGGGAAAAATTCCCACTTGTTTCAGTTCTATTAAATTTTCAGATTGTTCGGGGATAAAAATTTTGCAAGAAGATTAGTGTCTTAAAAGTAATGGACAAAGGTATTAATGCCTATATCAATGATACCTAGATAAGGCTATTTAAAAGACAGAAGAAAAAAAAAAGAAGAAGAAGGAGAAGGAGGAAGGGGGGGGGGAGAAGGAGGGAGAAGTTCAAACAAGATAATTTATTGGCAGTCTGTATCACCGCACCTCCCTGCCTGCTGTTCCCATTGAAGGGCACTCTGTAATACAGTATTTTTCCAGGAAAAGCCTGGATTTTCTCTAAAGACATTGAAAATATGTGTGGGGAACATGAAGGCATTTTGTGTGGAAAATAGTACCCAAGAATGAAACCCTTCTCATTCTGGCACAGGAGGAAATGGGTTGTCTAAAGCCTGACACTGGACTCTTCCCCAAACCACACAGAGAGTTCTTAGTCAAAAACTGTTCAAAAGAATATGAAGAGCGTTAGCAAGATATAAGGGAAAGAACAAAATACACAAGTAGAAAACATGACCCTAGGGGAAACAGACAATTTAGAGACTAGAAACTTTAAAAAAAGACAAGATGCCTAATATAGCCAACAAGATTCAACAAGACTTATAACCATAAAACAAAAAGAATGATTTAAATTGGTAAATTAAACACAAATAACATGAAGGAATAGAAAATATGGAAAGCAAAGTTGAGCTAGTCTTCTGGTATACAGATAAAAAGACAAAAACTTATACAGAAACCACCCAGAAGATGCAGTATCTAATAGAAGCCCCAAAAGAAGAGAACAGAGAAAATGGATGGGAGAAAATAAAATAAATACTGGAAGATACTTAGAGCGGATGGGTTTGAGTTTCAAGATTGAAATGCTCTACTTTCAGGCCCACAGAGATCCTGTACCTTGACAGTCTTATGAAAAATAAGCAGAATATCCTAAGTGTCTTCAGAAGTACAAAAATAAATCTGTCCATGAAATATGGGAATGAAAAATAAATACTGTTTCTCATGATTACCTTAAAAACACAAAACAAGGGGCACCTGGGTGGCTCAGTGGGTTAAAGCCTCTGCCTTCGGCTCAGGTCATGATCCCAGGGTCCTGGGATTGAGCCCCACATCAGGCTCTCTGCTCAGTGGGGAGCCTGCTTCCTCCTCTATCTCTCTCTGCCTGCCTCTCTGCCTACTTGTGATCTTTGTCTGTCAAATAAATAAATAAAATCTTTTAAAAAAACCCACACAAAACAAAACAAAGCAAATCAGTATATATTTTGAAAGAATGTATAGAAATAAGGTAGTTATATATTTAAAAAAACAGTATTAATACCCAGGGAATCAGGGTTAGCAGCTTTCCATGGAATTATCAAGAAAGGATAATCAGATAAATCAGATTTTTAAAAAGAACTCTTGTAGGGGTCCCTGGGTGGCTCAGTTGGTTAGGTGTCCAACTCTTGATCTAGGCTCAGGACATGATTTCAGGGTCGTGGGATCAAGCCTCATGTTGGGCTTGGCACTGGGCTTGGAGCCTCTTTTAATATTCTGTCCCTCCTTCTGCCTCACCTCTCCCCTCTCTCCCTCTCTAAACAATAACAACAAACCCAAAACAACAGATAACATCCCAACCTGTCCTAAAGAAATAATTAAACTCTGATCTTTCTCTTTCTTTTTTATCCAGAGCAAAATGGCGGTTTTATTAAAGGGTGAGGACAGAACTTGTGGGCAGAAAGAGCTGTCTGTGGTCACTGCTCCTTGCTGCTCTGGGATTATGAGGAGTGCATGATTATATACCTTGGGGTTTGCAGAAGTAAAGATAAGGGAAGTTCCAGAAGGATGATATTTCTCTTTTGAGAAAGATATGAAAATAAGTTGTATATATGATAAAGCCATATAAAAAAAGTATTGTAATAAATGTCATTGCAGTATTGTTTTCCTAAAGTTACGGAGGCAGTTTCAAGGGAAATATTTCTGTATAAGAAACACCAGCATTGGAATTTAGGCCTTGGAATTCATTTTTTGTTTTAATTTATAAAAGTATTGCAAAACCTCTGTTTAGTTTTTCATACAATTTATATAATTTTGCCTTAATAGGGTTTAAAGATTTCTAATATGTGTGGTTCTTAGAAAAAGAGAATTTATTTTGTAGAAGATTGGGCCTGCATAATGTAAAGCATGGAGGAATGACCATCTCTGGTCCCCTGTTCAATTCCCTGTAACAGCCGAGGGGCCCCTAGACAGGCCCAGCAACCTGGCCTGGAGCCCAGGTCCCCAGGAATGACTTCGCGCTGAGAGATGAGAACAAAACTCATGTGTTCTCTCGAACATCCTTCAGACCTTAACAAACAGTACCAGTGATGGTAAATTCACTTTGAGGAAACACAGTATGAAAGATAAATCTCCTTTCTTGGAAACATCGATAGAATGGGAACTTACGTACATGCAGACCATCTATTCTGTTTACATGTTTAGTTTAATTTTTTTTCTCCCTTAGCTTAATGACAGAGTGACAGAGTGGTTCTGAGTCAGCCCAAGCCAAAAATGTGCTGGTGAGGGTCTTGACCTACAGGAGTTGATGTGTTTGGGTGCATGGGAGGGGAGGAGAGCTTGTGGGAAAGGGAAAGGCTTGTTCCCCAGCCTTCCCCAGGGACAACCTCATTCCAGTAGAGAGAGATTAGGTGGAAGCAAAGGAACTATTTTCTGTGAAATTCTGGGTCTTGGCTGTGCCAGCGTCCAGATGACGGCGTGTGACACAGCACTGTGGAGCGGGGTGTTCTGGCCATTTCTTTCTTCTCATGCGTGGTGAGGTTGGGACAGACGGAGGAGATGGCAAGGGCTGAAGACATTGCAGTTTATCTTCTTGAGGGCTTTGCAGCTTTCTACACAGGAACCACAACTCTTCTAGCAGAAAGGTGCTTTGTCATGGAGGCTTCTAGAAAGAGTGGTTGGTAGAGGTAGCCATGGATGGATGGAGTACCATACCCATCTGTGGGAAGGTGGGAGCAGAAGGATGTGAGTGAACTCTACCTGAGGACAGAGGAGGAGCTAGTAAACTTCCAATTATTAGTGTCCCTGAGGGCATGGTGATTGCACTTAGATCTGTGTGATTCCCAGAGTACATACAGATGGCCTGGGTTCACATCTCTGACTCTTCCCAGAAGTTGGTATCCACATACCAAAAGGTATGTTGGTATCCACATGCCATCTGTAAGCTAAAATAATTAGAAATGAGATGACACAGCAATTGCATAATGCCATGTACAGATCACTCTCAGTATGTTCTTGGTCTCTCCCTGTGTTGAAAACAGACAAACTGAGCATGATACCCCCCCTCCCAGTTTTTTTTTCCATTATCAGTGTGTGTTCTGCAGTGACCCCAAAATCATTAATCTAGCTACAGTATTGAAGGCTCAGCAATCCCTTCTGTGTTGCTGCTTTTAATCTTCGATTCTGTCTTTACAGCAAACATGTTGTTACTAAAGGTTGCTCTGCACACAGAGAGAGACCTGGACATGGTATCCTCAAAAGTTTTTCCTTGGAACCCGTCCCTTCTTGGAATAGGAGGGCGCTTTGAAACAGGATGTCAGTGGAGAATGCAGACAAAAACGCTGACTTCGCCTTTTCTGTGTTGGGACTTTGTTTTGCCCTCTGTCCCTTCATTTGCTTTTGACCTTGCAGAACATGCCTATACTCGTATCTAAAAGAGGAGCACTGCCCCGGGGATTTCCAGTTTCACAGCATCCAGAATCAATCTTCATGAGCACAAATGCTTAGAAATGACTTGTTTAACTTGGTGTTTGCTCATGTGTTTATGGGAAATAAATATGGGTTTTTAAAGAATTGCCCTTTTTAACTCATTGATAAGATAGAGAGGAACACTGGTGCATTGATCTCCAAAAAAAGGGAAGAGTGGCTTCAGGGACTTAAGTGGCTTTAGGGGACTTTGGCCCACTACCTGTAAACATTTCATAAATCAGCTACATTGTTTAAAGCTTGGTGTGTGGGTGGATGCTTGTGGGGGTGGGAAGACTCCAATCTAATAGTTTATTTTAAGATACATTAAAGGAACACGGCAAGAACAAATCTTTCTTTCTTATTTTATGCAGCCATCCCCGCCCCCCATAATCTTTTAAAATTTAGTTTCGCCCAGTTGTTTTAGTGAATCCTTCCAAACAAAATAAGAGTACTTTTTTGCTAAAACCATCAATGCTGTATCTTGTCAAAGCCTGTGCATTTGGTGCTTGATCATGTACTGTTAATTTATTTGATTTTTCACAAGTGTGTGGTTTCCCATCTCCCTACCCCCAACGCTAAGTCCTTTAAAAGCAGGGAGTATATTTTATATTTCTTTTTTCTCATGGTTTCTTACACATAAGAAACCTCAATAAATATCCAAAAGATCTATTCTGGATTTTTCTATTCATCATCTAATCTTTAGTTCCTTTATTGCTAAGTACCATTTTTACTGTCATATGTATAAAAATAAGAAAATATTTTGACTTAAGAAAATGGATATGTGGGTAGAATTTTGAAGTAAATATATCTTTGAATTATTGAGATTGAAATAATCTTCAGCTATCCTTAGTTCCAATATCATGGATAGATAATTGGGAACTGCATGTGTTATACCTACATGAACTTTCTTGTGTATCCATTAGTATGCATCAGTCACGCAGACTTCTCTGCTTCTCTCTTATAAATTCCAGATGTATGTCTGAGATTAATTCGATCTTTGTTTTCCCCCCATCACCATTTGTTTTTTTACTGAAGATAGTCACCTTTCAAGCAGCTGGAATGGAAATATCATTATGTTCTCGGATGCCTAATCCTTTGTTCTTTCTTTTATTGTTTTATTTTCTTTGTGCATGCATAAAAGTTTTTTTGGGCATGCTCCACTGATAACATTAAAAACTTTGCACTTTATATAGTTTGCATGACATTTCTGTGTGAAAGCCCAAGGAAAGCTTTTTGCATGAGAGGTCATAATGATGGTCTTGCCATTTCACCATCATGGAAGACTTAAGAAATACTAACATTTAGAAGCTCTTGTGATCATTATTTCTGGGAGTTGAGATGAGACATGTACTAAAAATCATTTTGTTTACAAGTCTCATTTTTATCCAGAGATCTTTTTTCTCCCTTTATAATAGATTATATACAATGAGAACACAGACTTATTTTACAAAGAGAAATTTTCCTTGAGGCACAGACATGAATTAACAGGTTATACCAATTGATGGGAACGAGTTTACATACAAAAGAAGATCGGTTGCAGAATGGCAACAACTGAAAAATATGGAAAGTATTAATGGGATCATGAAACCTTAGAGTTGAAAGAGACCTCTTATTTGATACAGCTTGCCTCTTGATGGAGGACTTCTTTTTAAACCACCACTGATAAACAACCAGCCTTTAAAAAAATAGTTCTGATGATGGGACCAATGAAATCTAAATTATTGTGGTCACCATTACTCAAAGAAAAATTTTCTTTATTTTATGATGAAATCTTCCTTGTGACTCTTGCTCATTGATTCTAACTCTGCCTTCAGTGCAATATAGACTACGTCCACTCCTTCCTACGACAGCTGTTCAAATAAAGACTTCCAGAAACGTCAATCATTCCTTCCCTGTTATTTATCCTTGTAATGGAACATATCTACCTCACAGCTTTAGCTCTACCATCGTTTTTTGTTTTTGTTTTTGTTTTTACTTTTTTTGGTTGGCTAAGCTCACTATTAATTAACACTGAGATTCCACAGTTGTAAAATAGTCTCAGGCATCAATAATGAAGAAAATGTTGAGCTAAACGCATGGTTATTATTTATGTTTATAGCTTCAGCTTTGTAGTATTTTTTTCATGTAATGTTCTAAGTTGCATCTATAATCATTAGTAGGGTTGCTATTTCAGGGTAAATCAACCACATTTTCCAGATTTATAGATTCCATCTAATTTTTACCTTCTGCTTTGGCTGTTTGTCTTAATTCAACAAGCATTTTCACCACTTGCTTTATGAAAAGTACTGTTCCAATTTGTTTTTCCAATATCAAGAAACATTTCTCCATGTCTCAGCAGACACTGTGTGTCCTACAGATTTGACTCAATTCTGATCCTATCTACCTGATTCTATAGAATCAGATCCCATAGGTTGAGGGCTCAGTCCTACAAGACTGTCATGTCTTCAGGCTCCAGTCACATGCAGATTGTTTTCGGTGCTTGTGACCAACTGGCTGTAAATAGGAGACTCCTCCTTGGGTTGGGTTAATATGTAGGGGGGCCTCAAAGAACTGAGAGAAACATTTACTTACACTTACTAGTTTATCATAAAAGCTATTGTAAAAGATAGATATGAGCAGCCAGATGAAAGGTACACAAGGCAAGGTCAAGAAGGGTCCTGCATGCAGCAGCTTCGGTCCCCGTGGAATGGGGACATACAACTCTGTTGGCAAGTGGATGCATTTACCAGCCTGGAAGCTCATCAAATCTTGTTATACATGCGTTTTTCTAGAGCTTAATCTGCAGTGCCCCCTTCTACCCAGAGCTTGGTGGATGGGGCTGAAAGCTGCCATCCTCCAATCCTTCAGTCTTTCTGGTGACTGCCCCATTCCAAGCCTATTCAGGGATCCCAGTCTAAGTTGCTTCATTAAATAAACTCAGGTATGTTCACAAAGACTCCTTATGAGTAACTAAAAACATTCCTATCACTCAGGAAATTCCAAGTATTCAGGAGCTTCATGCCAGGTAGCAAGGACAAAAGCTAACTATATTTCTAATTATACCACAACTATGCTCGATTCTTAGGTGAATAAGACATTGTCCTTGCTCTTAAGAAACTTCAACTTCCATGGAAGAGGCAGATTTATAATTACTATACAGGGTGATAAGTCTTTAAAGAGAAATAAATAATATAAAATAAAAACCACGAATAACCTCTTTCTGTATGGTAGCATCAGGGAGCACTGCCGAGGAGTCACCAGTCCAACCGGACTCTGTCTTGGACAATGACATTCCTGGCCTTGGGAGCCATTCAACAAGGACATAAGAGCCGGTAAGAGTAGGGCCTGTTCAGTGAATGACAAGCAGCTGCAGAGACCAGAACTGAGATATTATGCAGTTCTGGGGCTGTGGTGATCTCTTTTATGAGTATTGGATAAATCTTGATGAATTATGTATAATAGAATGCAACTAGATAGGATTCAAAATGTTCCTCTCTGATGCCTGAGCCTTCTTTCCTTTATTGTTTTATTTCCTTTGTGCATGCATAAAAGCTCACTGGGATGTTCTTATGGTAACGTTCAAAAGTCTATACTCATTTTCCATAGTTTGCCTGAAATCTTTGTGTCACAATCAACAGAGAACTCTTCATGAGGAAAGCCATAATGGAGATCTTGTCAGCTCACCATCATGGAAAGAGTTAAAAGATACTAAATTTAGAACCTCTTATAATTTGTTATCTCAGAAGTTGAGAAGAACCGGGGATTAAAAGTCACTGTCTTCTTCCTTTCTTTCTTCTCTCTCTCTCTCTCTTTTTTTTTTTTTTTTTAAAGATTTTATTTATTTATTTGACAGAGAGAGATCACAAGTAGGCAGAGAGGCAGGCAGAGAGAGAGAGGAGGAAGCAGGCTCCCTGCTGAGCAGAGAGCCCGATGCGGGACTCGATCCCAGGACCCTGAGATCATGACCTGAGCCGAAGGCAGCGGCTTAACCCACTGAGCCACCCAGGCGCCCTCTTTCTTTTCTCTTTTTAAAAAGATTTTATTTATTTATTTGACAGAGACAGAGATCACAAGTAGGCAGAGAGGCAGGCAGGGGGGTGGGGAAGCAGGCTCCCTGCTGAGCAGAGACCCTGATGTGGGACTCAATCCTGGGACCCCGAGATCATGACCTGAGCCAAAGGCAGTGGCTCAACCCACTGAGCCAGCCAGGCACCCCTGTCTTCTTCCTTTCAACTCATCATCTTATTCACTACAAACTCTCTCAAATTCTCATTAAATATTTTTAATCAGGGGTATCATAAGATCTGGTGTGTGCTCAGAAAGATGACTTAATGGCGGGGTATTGCTGGATATTGAAGGACAGAGCTTGGAGGATGGAGATCGGTGAGGCAGAGACTATAATACTCCAGTGACAGATAATGAGACTAGATTTGGCTAAAGCACTGGGTTGGAAAAGAAGCAGCAGACCTATCGGAAAGATGCAGAATGTGATTAGCAAGAATATGGGAAAAGCGGGCAATAAATTGGAGGATGGATGTGGCATTTATTGAAATGTGTAGGAGGGACAGTTATGGGGGAAGAGGAGGAGGAGTTATGGGGAAAAGAAAATCAATTTAATTTTGAATATTTTGAATTTGAGTTCTCTGTGGGACAAACAGAAGGCATTATAGCATGAAGAACTAAGAGATTCAGTCTGGGCTCAGGAGAGTGGCCAGTGCTAGAGGAAATCTGGGGTTAACAGTTGAAACAGGAAGTGAGAAGCAGCTAACAGAGGGCAGGGATATGGAAACACTAACATATAAAGTATGAACAGCAAAAGAGGAGACAGTGAGAGAAGTTAAAAGAGGTCTCTGGAGAGGTAGAACAGAAGTATTTCTGGTAAGTTAAGAAAGACTTTCAAGGAATGGGTTATCAGTGACAAGTATTTCAGACCTCAAGGAAGAGGACTATAGGACCATGCAGACCTTTGATACCTGGGAGGCTTTTGGTGATTGTCTCTCACTAGAATGGTGGGGATGGAAGCCACACCGAAGCTGGCTGGGGATTGAACAGGAATTCGAGGAGGGCATGTGGAGATAATGAGCATGGACGTTGTATTTAAAGTATTTAAAGCAGTGAAGGAAAGATAGCAAGTAGTGTGTGGAAATAATGAGCATAGACGTTGCATAGCAAATAGTATGTGGAGATCATGAGCATAGACGTTGTATTTAAAGTATTTAAAGCAGTGAAGGAAAGATAGCAAATAGGATGTGAGCAAGTAGGTGAGAAAACAGGAGTGCAGATGCCATCTATTGAAGGGAAAAGATGGTCCAGGAAAGCGTTTTTCAGAACACTGAAACCAAAAAGAGAGAAAAAGAATATAAGACAAGTAGTTACTCTTATGGCAAGATCAGAGGAGCTGGAAGGTATTAAATCCATTGAACTTAGTGCTAAATATGTTGAAATTTTATTTATTTCATTTTAAAAGTTGGAAGTGTTTTGTATATAATAAGAAATATTAAATGTTAAGAAGTCCTATAAAAGAAAAGAAAAATAAGTAACATCTTTATCTGAAATCTTTCTAGAGTGTCTGAGTCATGGACTCAACTTTTACTTTTTTAACTTATATGAATTTTATTTATTTATTTAAATTAAACTTTTTTTTATACTTTGTACAACATGAGCCCAGAATTAGAATAAGTATACTGTCTGCTTAGTTCATAGCAATTTTCTTGAGTTGTTTCTAATAATATCATAAGCACATGTGACAGCCCCCCCCCCCCTAGTTTTTGTTTAGAAAAACAAAAACTAGAACAATAGGGGCACCTGGGTGGCTCAGTTGGTTAAGCAACTGCCTTTGGTTCAGGTCATGATCTCTGAGTCCTGGGGTCGAGTCCTGCTTTGCACTCCTAGCTCCACAGGACTCTGCTTCTCCCTCTGACCTTCTCCCCTTTCATGCTCTCTCACACTGTCTCTCTCTCAAATAAATAAGTAAAATCTTAAAAAAAAAAAACACACAAAAACCAAACTAGAACAATAGCCTGCATCTAACATCATGTGCCCCCCTCCTCCGCAAATCACTCTGCCTCTCCCCACCTGAGGTAATCATCATCCTGAGTTCTGTATTCATCATTACTTGTTTTTCTTTTTATATGGTTTTATTGAATATTTATGCATACTTAAGAAGTCGGTATTTTTACTTGAGCTGTTTAATAAAAGGGTATCATGTTTTATGTAGCCTTGGAGCCTTTTTTTTTTTTTTTCCACTTAAGACATCATCACTAGGATATATTCATATGGCTGCAATTCTGGTTCATTTGTTTTGCCTGATGTATAACTCCATTGTGTGAATAATCCATAGTTTCCTCACCACTTTTTGTCCATGGGTATGTGGGTTGCTCCATGTTTTTGCTATTGTGAATGATGCTAATGAATATGTCTCCTGTTGCACACAAGCAAATCCATTTTTAGTTATATATCCGGGAGTGGAATTACTGGGCTGTACTTGTGCGTGATCAGGTTTAGAAAATGCCACTCTTTTTCAAATGAGGCATGATTTTATATTTTCATCCATGATGTATAAGGCTTTCTGTGGCTATACATCTTCTCCAATATTTGATATAATCAGAGTTTTTAATTTTGTTCTTCTTCTGGTTGTGAAATGGTATCTTATTATGGTCCTGATTTGTATTTCTTTCACCATCAGGCAGATTGACTATCTCTTCATTTGCTTATTGGCTATATCTTTTTTCTTTTCTGTTAATTGCCTGTTCATATCTTTAGAATATTTCTTAACAGGTTATTTGTGCTTTTCATTTGGCTGCTGTAAGTACTTTACACCTTCTTCACATTAAACCTTGTCAGTTTTATGTATGGTGAATAACCTCCAACGTTATAACCTGTCTTTTCATGTTATTTAAGGTTTCTCTTGATGATTAAAAATTTTAATATAATCAAACATAAATGATTTTCTTTTGCAATTAATATTTTTGGGGTCTTGTTAGAAAAATCTTTTACCTCTTCCATGGTCTAGGAAACATACACTTATATTTTCTATAAGATCTTAAGTTTTTAAACTATTATTTTAGAATGTGTTTTTCATGATATTTTACCAGATATTTTATTTATTTATTTATTTATTTATATAAAGAGAGTGTGCACCCAAGGAGGGGAAAGTGGAGAGGGGTAGAGGGAGAGGGATTGAGAGAATCTTGAGCAGGCTCTAAACAGGAGGCTAGATCCCCTGCCCTGAGATCATGACCTGAGCTGAAATTAAGAGTCAGACACTTAACCGACTGAACCACCCAAGCGTCCCTGCCAGATATGTTTTTAAAAATAACTTTTTATTTCTCTTAGATAATGCTGTTCTTTAAATTAAAGAGCCTTTTGTTGCTTTCAAAAGTTTTAATCATTTTGGAGGTTAAAAGTAATTTGGTTAAAAACAACAACAAAAATACTTCTTAGATTCAGACAATTCAGCCCTTATAAATCCCTGACTGAATAATGATATCAGGATATTGTGACTTAGTAGATGGAAATCAAGTATTTTATATTTTTTTTAACTTTTTTATTTTTTTAAAAGATTTTTATTTATTTATTTATTTGACAGACAGATCACAAGTAGGCAGAGAGGCAGGCAGAGAGAGAGGAGGAAGCAGGCTCCCCGCTGAGCAGAGAGCCCGATGCGGGACTTGATCCCAGGACCCTGAGATCATGACCTGAGCCGAAGGCAGAGGCTTTAACCCACTGAACCACCCAGGCATCCGGAAATCAAGTATTTTAATTTTTGAATTCTTTTCAGCTGTGGCTTAGTTGTTCAGCTAACAGTAGAAAGAATTTAGTTTAAAAAAATCCCAGTTTTATATTACGTAGCTATGTGTACATACATGTAGATGTATATTCCTTATTATATATGACTTCCAGGTGATGAAACTAATAAAATATTTAAATCTGTAGGAATGATTTTGTGTTACTGGATAAACATTAATTACTCTTATTTTTAATTTTTTTTTTATTTTTTAAAGATTTTATTTACTTATTTGACAGAAAGACACAGTGAGAGAGGGAAGAGGAACAGGGGGAGTGGGAGAGGGAAAAGCAGACTCCCACTGAGCAGGGAACCCGATGTGGGGCTTGATCCCAGGACCCTGGGATCATGACCTGAGCCAAAGACAGACACTTGACAACTGAGCCACCCAGGTGCCTCAACATTAATTACTTTTAAAAGAAGAATTTCATTATGCCAGGAGTCATTTTCTAGTCTATTTTAAGACACTGGCAAAAAAAAGATTGGTGTTAGAAATACTTTGGGGGTGCTAGGTGGCTCAGCTTGTTAAGCAACTGCCAGGTCATGATCCTGGAGTCCTGGGATCAAGTCCCGCATCAGGCTCCCTGTTTAGCAGGGAGTCTGCTTCTCCCTCTGACCCTCTCCCCTCTTATGCTCTCTTTCTCACTTTCTCTCTCTCACATAAATAAACAAAATCTTTAAAAAAAAATACTTTGGTATAATGTAAAGAGAATAAAATAATTGCAAAATTTTGGAAAAATATCTAAAGATCTAGCCATCATTTACTTCAATTTTATATTCTCTCAATTCATGTTCAGAGAATGAGAGGAGTTACGGGGAAGTCCAAACTGAAGTGACAGTTAATTAGTTAAAGAGGAGGTTAGTTAAATGGTGCCTGCTGCACAAAGCCTTTTTTTTTTTAAGACTTTTATAATTTTATTTGAGAGAGATAGCACAAGCAGGAGGCAGAGGGAGAGGGAGAAGCAGACTCCCCACTGAGCAGGCAGCCTGATGTGAGACTTAGTCCCAGGACCCTGAGATCATGACCTGAGCCAAAGGCAGATGGTTAACCTACTGAGACACCCAGGTGCCCCCATGAAGCATTTTTTTTTTTTTTTTTTTTTTTTTGGTCAGAGAGAGTGAGCACAGGCAGACAGAGTGGCAGGCAGAAGCAGAGGGAGAAGCAGGCTCCCTGCTGAGCAAGGAGCCTGATGTGGGACTTGATCCCAAGATGCTGGGATCATGGTTTGAGCCAAAGGCAGCCGCTTAACCAACTGAGTCACCCAGGCGTCCCGAAGCCTTCTTTTAACAATATTTCCCATTTAGCTTTCTATGCAAACTCTTCACCATACAAATGCCTTTGTAAATTTCCTAGAAACTGGGAGTTCTCTTTTTTCACTTTGAAAAACAAATTTCTTTAAAAGAGTAGCCAAACTATAATTCCAAACTGCAACCAGGTGTCTTAATATTTAGAGAAACAAAAATGTCCTTTTATTTTACCATCTCATGTATGCCCAGGTGCCTTTCTTTATGTAACGTGTTTATGTAATAGATTATGGAATGGGACGAGCATTAAACAAACCTACAGATGTATTTGGCCAGGCGGCTCCTCCAGTAGTTCATGTATTTTGTAGGATTCTTGTTCTCCGTTGTTGAGACTATGTTCAAATAGAAACAGAAAGAGGTTTATCTCTAGAAACAGGTTTGATTTCCATAAAAGGCAGTTGTTTCTTTTTTCCTTTGCTTCTCTGGAGAATTGGCTACAAACTGGGAATAGTGATCCTCTGACTCATTTGCAGAGCAGTGCTAAAGCATATAGAGTTCAGATGAAATTATAATGAAACAGACCCTAATTAGACTGTACAGAACAAGACAATAATTTTCAAAAAGAAACCTTAGGGATTGCATTTTCTTAAATGTACTTTGTAGGTAGAATAAATTGTTCCTTTTTTTAATGACTTAATCTAAACATTGGAATAAAATTTTCATTTGCCTTTTTAACTCAATAGATCTAGTTTTCGTATTTGACAAAAGTCATGCTGCATAGTTATATTAGGTAGTGATAATTTAATTCCTAAATAATTCAGAGGTAATGCAATGACTATTTTAGATTTATAAATCCATCGAGTTACATAAAAAGATTGTACCAACCAGATTACACAGGCCAAGATTAAGGCTATTATAAAATTAAATATACATTTAAGAGTTCGATAACAGTATCAAACAGCAGTATCGAATAGCCAGTTTTAGTGGTGTTCCCAGTGTGATACATGCATAGAACATAGAACTGCTTTCCTCACTTGCACAAAGTGAGATCTTTAAAAATGTTTACTGAATACTTATTTAAAAAGACCTGCTTGTTGAACATTTGCATTAAGTGAAAGGGAGCAAATATAAGGCACAAATATGACGGAAAGTGCTAATAGATCATTATACTCATTCCTCAGTGCCTCAGTTGGACCTCTCTGTCCCTCAGATTTGTGCTTTACCAGCCATTTGCAGTTGATTAGAGTTGGACTTTGAGCCAAAACCTCTTTGCAATCACCATACTTAGCCCTCTCCCCCTCATATTTTGGCTATTTTTATGTACCAAAGTAATTCAATTAAAAGAGAAGAATGTGGGGCTTCTGGGTGCTCAGTCAGTTAAGCACCTGACTGTGGATCTCACCTCAGGTTGTGATCTCAGGGTCATGAGTTCCAGTCCTCCCCTGGGCTCTATGCTTGAGTGTAAAGCCCACTTAAAAGAGAGAGAGAGAGAGAGAGAAGAATGCATTCATGTAAATATCAATTTTTCAACACTGTTTTGATGTATTTATTCATGTCCATAAACATCAACTCCTCACCCTGAGTCAAACTCTTTCCCAGGAACACAAGGATGAATTCTGTAAGGTTCATGTCTTCAGAAAGCTTGCACTATAGTAGTGGGAGTCAAATATGTGATACAATCAGTGTAATAAGATTTTGTAAGTGTTGTAGAAGGTGGAATCGGGAACAGTGGAGGCAGGAAGGGGGATAGAGAGAGATGATCAGAACATTAGAAGATGGAATACACAAGCTTTAGCTTGAAATTCAAGATGTCTATCAGGATGGAGCAGAGGGTGGTCACACAAAGTATTCTAAGAACAGCCATGAGGCATAAACCAGCATGGCCTGGTAAGAGTCTATGAGTGCTGGAGCTGGTGACAGCCGGGGGCTTCTGTGTGTAACTAACTCTGTAGGGTAGGCTGGGGGAAGAGATCAGCCTACAAAAGATTTAGTTGGGGAATTAGGCAAGAGGCATATCATGGAGGGATTCGTGGCCCCAAAAGGCAATGGGAATCCCATTAAAAACGTTTTATGCATTTAAGGAATGATATGGTTGACCCCTGGAGAGAGGATTGGTTGGATCAAAGACTGAAAGCTAGTTGAGCAGTTATAAGATTATTGTCCTACTAATATGGGACAAAAGATGAAGGGTAGAAAAGAGGAGATGGTTATCACTGATCAAAATAATTCGATTCTGTGAGATAAGGTGGTTGAAGGGACGTGGAAAACACTGAAGGAGAAAGGAAACTGGTATGACTTGGGTGACTGAGCAAATGTTAGCATCATTCTTGGAGATAGTAACTATAGGAGAAAGAACAGGTATACAAGAAGATGAGTTTACTTTTATGCATTTGAAATCTGAGGTTCCTGGAAACCATCCACAGTGCCTTGTCAGTAATTATGGATAAGGATCCAGAGCTCAGGAGAAAGGGAAGGATTTGGAATTCATCTGTGTACAGCTGGTGGTTGAAGTCATTGGAGTGGGTGAGATCACCCACGTCATGAAAAACAACTTTTATCTAAGTGCTCCAGCTTCACACATATTAAAGTAGATACAGCAATACTTGGCACCCACAGTGGGCACACCACCAGGTACTTGTTCTGTCTTGGACCCTGGGCTCTAAGAACAAAATATTCCAGCATGGAACAAAGGAAAAGGAATCACTTCCTTAGGCATTCTCTTTCAAAACTGAGAAGAAATTTAAGTATCAAAAAAATTCTTGTAGTATTAATTTGCTATAATAAGAAATATATATTTCATATTCCAACTGTGTTCTGACTGCATACTGGAACAATTTTGCTGAGGGTGAAATAAATCTTAAATCAAATGAACATTTTCATAATACACATATGAAACCATTTCTTTTTTGGACACCAGTCTAATCATGAAATAACCAGGTCAAAGGTGGGCACGCTGGCCTGATCAAAAATAATTTCTTCTGGCCAAGGGAGATTGTTATTAAGATTCCCTTAAGTTCCTTACCTAGCCTTTATTTATTTATTTTTTTTATTATGTTATGTTAGTCACCATACAGTACATCATTAATTTTTGAGGTAGTGTTCCATGATTCATTGTTTGCATATAACACCAGTGCTCCATGCAGTACGTGCCCTTGTTAATACCCATCATTAGCCTAACCCGTCCCATCTCTAAAACCCTCAGTTTGTTTCCTGGAGTCTATAGTCTCTCATGGTTTGTCTCCTACTCCAATTTCCCCTCCTTAATTTCCCCCTTCTTTCTCTTAATGTCCTCCATGCTATTCCCTATGTTCCACAAGTAAGTGAAACCATATGGTAATTGACTTTCTCTGCTTGACTTATTTCACTTAATATAATATCCTCCAGTCCCATCCATGTGGGTACAAAATTTGGGTATTCATCCTTTCTGAAGGCTGAGTAATATTCCATTATGTATGTGGACCACATCTTCTTTATCCATTCATCAGTTGAAGGGCATCTCTGCTCTTTCCACAATTTGGCTGTTATGGACATTGCTGCTATGAACATTGGGGTGCACATGGCCCTTCTTTTCACTACATCTGTATCTTTGGGGTAAATACCCAGTAGTGAAATTGCAGGGTCATAGGGAAGCTCTATTTTTAATTTTTTGAGGAACTTCCACACTGTTTTCCAAAGTGGCTGCACCAACTTGCGTTCCCACTGACAGTGTAAGAGGGTTCCCTTTCTGCACAACTTCTCCAATGTTTGTTGTTTCTTGCCTTGTCAATTTTTGCCATTCTAACTGGTGTAAGGTGGTATCTCACTGTGGTTTTGATTTGAATTTCTCTGATGGCCAATGATGATGAACATTTTTCCATGTGTCTGTTAGCCATTTGTATGTCTTCTTTGGAGATATCTGTTTATGTCTTCTGCCCATTGTTTGACTTGATTATTTGTTTTTTGGATGTTGAGTTTGAGAAGTTCTTTATAGATCTTGGATATCAGCCCTTTGTCTATAGTGTCATTTACAAATATCTTCTCCCGTTCTGTGGGTTGCCTCTTTGTTTTGGTGACTGTTTCCTTTGCTGTGCACAAGCTTTTGATCTTGATGAAGTCCCAAACAGAAGAATGGAACTCGACCATTCTCTTAAACCATACACAAAGATAAACTCAAAATGGATGAAAGACCTCAATGTGAGACAGGAATCCATTAAAATTCTAGAGAACATAGGCAGGAACCACTTTGCATCGGCCACAACAGCTTCTTCAAGACATGCCTCCAAAGGCAAGGGAAACAAAAATGAAAATGAAATTTTGGGACTTATCTAGCCTTTAAAGGTTGGGTTTTTGTAAGGCTTTGTGGTCAGCCTCCAGCCTTCTCACTGTGTGCACTATGCCTTGCATGCTAATACCATTCTCAGAGGTTCTACTGTCATCATCATGTTTATGGCTACATTGCTATCTCTAGCAGAGATCTTACCTTCCAGTCTGTCGTCTACACAACTGCCAGGCTAATGTCTGAAACACATGGCCCATGTCCTTTTCTGATTAAAACTCTTACCAAAAAATGAAACAAGATGGGATCAGGAGGGAGACAAACCATAAGAGACTCTTAATCTCACAAAATAAACTGAGGGTTGCCGGTGGGGGGGTGGTGGGATTAGGGAAAGGGTGGTTGGGTTATGGACATTGGGGAGAGTATGTGATATGGTGAGTGCTGTGAAGTGTGTAAGCCTGATGATTCACATACCTGTACCCCTGGGGCAAATAATACATTATATATTAATAAAAATAATCAAGAAAAAAACCCTCTTCCCTTCCAAGCTAAAGCCAAAGCTCTTCAATTTGGGAAGGCAAGATCTTTTGTTAATGATGTTCTAATGCTCCAGCCTTATATCTTTTCAAACTACTTGAGCTATAAACTCAAGCAATACCAACAGCTTATAGTTATTTTTCATAGGAATTTGTTTATTTATGTATAATATACTTATTTTGCTATCCTGTCTTCATTCTTTTCCTTCAATATGCAGTTCTCTGTCCTTTACCTAACTTCTGTTACTTCCCCACCATAGCCTGGCTTGGCCTTGAATTAATTACCTCATCTCAGTGTCTTCATAATATTCTGTGCATGTTGTTGTCACTTAACACATGTTTCACAATTATCTGTTTCTATGACTTTTTCCCTCACTACTCTGGGAGCACCCTGTGGGTAGATACTGTATCTTATTCATCTTGTATGTTTGGTGTCTACTGTGTGCTTGTAGAATGGTAAAATAAATGAGGAAGGAGTGAAGGTCAAAGTCAAACTCACATGGAAGATGGGTCTTTGTATTTCAGTATATTGTCTTAGCTACTGACTAATTCCAGTTAACTGTGTACAGATTTGTTTACTGTCAAATGTTTTTTTGTCACCAGTTCTAATAATTGGGTTCCCATTAGATATTGCCTGAAGTACACATACGTCTGTCTCATGGGCAAAGCTGTTTCATTCTCTCAAGAAATTGTTCCATGTTAGAGAAAAAAGATTGGCTCTCTGTTCCAAGACCCATATGTAAACGGTCTCCTCTAGAAGTAAAAACGTGCTATATTTGTGGTGCTCCTGATTTTATCCTCTAGAGAATTCCCTGAAGAAACTCCAGTCCTGATTGACAGGATGGTCAGTCAATTTTGCTCTTAACTCTCTTTGACATATAGATGCATGGGACGTACATATTTTCTAACTGTATATTCTACTGGAACCTACATGTTCATACAGAGAGACACATACCATATTTATTTATGAAATCTAACAGCCTTTTCTGTGTATATTAACTCCTGGCATTTTAAAATTTCTGTCAGGTGTGAATATGAGACTATTATAATAGGATAGAAAGACATACTGCTAGCTCACATTTTAAATTCCAAGGAAAAGTGTTCTGCAGGAATCTCAGTATATTTAGAGATCTCAGACAGCTAATAAGCTCAGTCTGTCAAGAAGAAATAAGTGTTTGTTTGTTTGTTTGTTTGTTTTACCAGAAGTATCATCCCCATAGTATAGTTTAGTCATATTTGGATTGGCTGGTCTTTGCTATGCATATATCTTTTTTTTTTTTCAAGATTTTATTTATTTGACACAGAGAGAGAGATAGATCACAAGCAGGCATAGAGGCAGGCAGAAGGGGAAGCAGGCTCTCCGCTCAGCAGAGAGCCGGATTCGGGGCTCGATCCCAGGACCCTGAGATCATGACCTGGGCCGAAGGCAGAGGCTTAGCCTGCTGAGCCACCCAGGCTCCCCTGCTATGTATATATCTTTAATTATATACCTGTGCTAATAACAGCACCAGGTAAATCTTTTAAATAACATGAGGAATTCCCTGGATATGCATTAAAGAAACTGGGACATCTGGGTTCCTTGTATATATTTTGGGGAAAAAAGTTTTCTCTGCCATACATACAGTATGGTGGCCACTTCGGAATATTGGTGTTTTAGCTAAATTTCACACATAATGTGTAGTCTGAGAAAATCCAAATACTGACCTTGGAGGTTGCTTCCTAGCTCTGAGTACAAACATGATGGTTAACTGACCTATGTCATCCCTCGCGGCGCGCAGACGTGGACTGTTGAGTGCAGCCCAGGAAACACCACACACGGCACCCAGTTGGAGAGAATGCTGCCTCTTCACAGTACGGTAAACTTGTGCTCCTCCATAACACAGTGGCTTCTCCTCAGCATCTTGAACCATTCCTGTTGGAAAAATCCTTGCATGAGGAAGGACAGCGTCCCAACAGGGAGCACTAAAACAATAACAACAACACAACTGAGTTCATGTGGCCACAAGTTTTTCCAGAAAGCCTTGAGGGGATTGTTATACTAAGTTTCAGTTAATGCTGATCTCAGCTGGAATAGTCTGCACTTCTGGGTTGTTTGTGTTTCGGTACACATGTAGTTGACAGGAGCTGTCTAGATATGTCAGATTCTACACATCTGTCAGTGAATCAAAGCCTTAAATGTGAGAGGTAGTACCCAGGGGCTTTGTGTGGGTGTGCAGCATTCCCCAGGGGATGAAGGACCAACAGATCATCAAGAGTTAGAGACATATCAAAACCATCCCTTCTGGTACAGGTATTCCCATACTCCAGGACCATACAGGTCTGCAGGAAATCTTTGCCGCTGCCTATTCTTCTTCTTTCTCTTTTTAAAGATTTTATTTATTTATTTGAGAGAGAGAGAGGGAGGAAATGTGTGGGGTATGGGGCGAGGGTCAGAGGGAGAGGGACAGGCTGACTTCCTGCTGAGCAGAAAGCCCACCGTGGGGCTCTATCCCAGGGCCCCAGGATCATGACCTGAGCTGAAGGCAGGTGCTTAACCAATTAGCCACCCAGGCGCTGCTCCTTCTGCTCCTCTCCCTTCTTTTTCTTCCCCTTCCTCCTTCTTTTCCTATTCTTCTTGATTGGAAATTGGCAGGAAAGGATCTTGTGGCATGACTAATGAGAAATAGAACATCTTTGAATTTGGCATTGCTTTTTGGTGCTATCATTTGGAATGGAACAAAGCCATGAACATTCTGAGTTAACTGTTCATAATAACATGGCCCCTAAGAGAGTAGAAATAGGGGTGGGATGTGTAATTATACTTCTCTGCCCAAGTAGGCTGATCGGGAATTGGTGCTCCGAAAGCTCATGTGCCAATTTCCAAGATATTTTAAAAAGGTCTAAGAAGTGCCAAGCTTTTTGCTAGGTACTGGGAAAAACAAAGATAAATTAGGCACAGATCCTGCACACAGTCCAGTCTGGGAGAAGCTAGCAGATTTTTACCAGGCAGATGAGGGAAAATACAACTGGAGCAGACGGGACAATATTTTCAGTGGCAAGGAGGCATGGCATGGTGTGCTGTGTTTCCACCCATGTGAATGCAAAACAGAGCTGGGGATCATAGGAAGTAAACTGGGGAGGTAGGTGGGGGCCAGATTAGAAAAGCCTTTGTAAACTGTTGTGTGGATTTGGGGTTTTGTCCTTTGAGTGTGTGATAGGGCGCTATTAGCAAGAGTGAAATTTACTCACATAATTCTCAGGTTCTCATGGAGACGAAATAATCTTTTGCTTTTTGATATACATATGGAGCTGTTGGGAAGCTATTGCAACCATGGACTATGGTGAGGACATGAACTGTGGCGGCATTGGGGGTGGGGGGTGCACTGAGGAGAACGGGACGCAGTTAAGAAATGTTTAGGTAATGCAGTGGAAAGGTCTTGATGATCAGTTGGAAGTAAGAGGAAAGAATAATAAGGGTGATTAAAGGAATATTTCTTTCTGCCTTGATTAAATGGTGTTGGCAAACCTGTATGATGTGGAGAACCCTGACAGCCAGGCTGCAGTTGGGGCCCCAAAGTCTCTAGAAATTAAAGAGAAAATTATAGCTAGTTAAAGAGTCACGATAGCAAAAGGTGTAATAAAAGAAAAATGCAGAAGTGCTATAAGGCATAAGTGTAATGAATGTAAATTACTACTGTTGTAGTTAAAAATGCTTTAGGCTGTAGAGGAGCCAGGGTTCTGTCCCCCAGCTCTCCTAAGTCTGGCAGAGCCCGGGGGGTTCCATAAAGAGAGCATGCTCTCCGCCCCCCAGAGTCCTGGCTCTGTGAGCCCATGCAGAAGCAGCACTGATGCTCCCTTTTTCCGCCCCTGCCAGGACTGTCCCCGTCCATAGATCGAGGCATCCTTAGGGACACACCAGCTGTCCTCCATCATGTTTGCTCTCACTCTCTGGAGTCTTCTGTCCCTTTCCCCTTTAGCAAAAAACAAGACCTGCACTCTCACATGCGAATGAACTCCTCTTGGTCCTGTCTCACCAATTTGCCAGACATTCCTAGTCTTGCCTGGACCCTAGCAACTGACGGGTGCAGAAGCAAGTTGAAATTCCTGCCATGGGTATTTTCTGCGTTAAAAAAAAAATCTGAAATTCGACATTATTCAGATATTTGCTCTCATTTTCCTAACTCATAGTGACTGCCAGATTCTCTTGATTTTACGTTATTAACAAGACATAAAATGTTGGAATCAGGAAGGACCGTGAAGAGTACGTTGACCAACGCTATCATCCTTTTACAGATGAGGAAAATGAGGCCCGTGATTGTAAAGTAAATTGTGAGTTGACTAAACTCTACAACCAGGTAGTGTCTGGGCCAAGTCTAGACCTAAGCACAGTCATTCTCAAACATTACCTTTCTGCTTCCCAGAGCTTTTTTTTGAAATTGCATTGGGGAGAGAGAGAAAGGGAGTTGGAGAGGTAGAATGAAAGAGAGGCAGAGAGAGAAAACAAGTGAGAGGAAGAGAGGAAAAGGGAAAGAGGTGTGTCTCCTAGGTTTAAAGACATTAGCCCTCCCTGCCGGGCTGGAAAAGTAGAATTTTCAAAAAATGGCATTTGAATTGTATAGTCCAGTAGCGTAGCTTTAAGATAGCATTACATTATGCCTCTTTTTTTTTTTTTTTTTTTTAAGATTTTATTTATTTATTTTGAGAGAGAGAGAGAGAGATACAGATAGTGAAAGAGGGACCAGGAGCAGGGGCAGAGGGAGAAGCAGGCTTCCCGCTGAGCAGGGAGCCCGACGTAGGGCCCGATCCCAGGACCCTAGGATCATGATCTGAGCCGAAGGCAGACGCTCAACCGACTGAGCTACCCAGGCCCCTACATTATGCCTCTTGTGAATGTAGGAACTTGTACCTGCTTTTTGATATGTAGTGGTGACTACATTTGTTATGTAGGGTTGCATTTAATGATGCTATTCTAGACCTTGTTTTTTTCCTAAAAGTGATTGAGGATTTACAGCTATAAGAGAACTTTGGGGATGATGGATGTTTACCGGCCTGTGGATGAATGCAGAATTTGTGAGGGCTGTTGCTGCTCTTGGTACTTAGTAGTTGTTACTGGCTTTATGTATATACTCTATTGGTATACTTGGATTTTTGGAAACTTTAAGCTGTGCTGTCATTCTTGGGGAAAAAAGCATTCTGCTTGTATATGGTATTGTATAGAAATTGGTCAGGAGACTGTGTTGATCTAGAAATACTAAACTTCTCCCCCATTTCACCTTTATAACGTTCTTTATTAAATATGTACATGGGTTGATGGCAGACATGAATATTCTCTTTAAAAAAAAAAAAAAAAAGCTTTTGTGCATACTTACTGCACTACATCCTGGGAGGAAGAGGGTGTCTGCAGCTGGAGATCTGAGAGGCTGGGCTGCCTGGCTCCCATGATGGTAGGTTTGCTAGGCAACCAGAGCAGGTTTTCAAACCAGCTTAGATATTCCTGCCTGGCCTGCTGCCATCCTCTAGGAAGGCAAGTAGACGCTGTAAATTAGAACTGACCATAATGGCTGACGTGTTACCCTTTAAGAAGTGTTGATATTTTATAGCAACAGGTTTGTTTGTGCAGAACTAATCAGTCCATGTAGGGGTTTATTAGCTAATTGGTCAGGATCAAAACTTATAAAAAGCGTTTGGAAAACAGTCTTCTGTGATTACACTGTAGGAAAAAACCCTTCTGATGAAGTCAGAAGTGTTGATCTTTGAGAAAGTTTGCCAACCTGCATATAAATTTGTGTGGGAAGAAATATATTTAAAATATGTCCTTCTATAGTAAACTTTAAAAAAGCTTCTCTGAGCAAAGGAAAAAAAAAAAAACAGATGGCATAGGTCTTATTAGGTCATAACTGATACTCTGAGACTTGAAAATCCAGACCAGTTCCAGCAATGTCCAAAAATGTTTGCAGTGACATTTCTTTAGCAAGATTAGACATTACTCAGAAAGTCTCAGATCATTAAGAAAAGAGGTTTTCAAGAAAGCCTCCATTATTTGTTCCTTTATTTTATACATGTCTGGTGAAGGGGATTAGCCCACTTATTAGAGGGAACCACAATGCCTACACCTAGTTACCCCGGGATACTGTCAGCAAAGTTTGACTATGTTGTATTTTGGTGTTTATATACTTGCATATAAATACATAGTAAGATGTAAAGCAACTTCAAAAACCCTGGGTAATGACTTGTTTCTTGTTCGTGAACTAAGCCACATTCCACAGCAATGTGCTCTTGTCCTCCACTGTACTTCCCTGATGATAGCATTTATCATGTTGTCATAAACAATACCTGTTTAATTAACCATTTTCCATAGAAGATTGTAAGCTCTGTGAGGGAGGAATTGTTTTATTCTGTTTCTTTGCCAGAACTTAGCAAAGTTTCTGGTCTGTGGTCACACAGAGAAAAAAGCAGAGGTAAGAAAGAGAAAGGAAAGAAACCGAAAGAAAGAAAGAGAGAGAGAGAGGAAGGAAGGAAGAAAAAGAAAGGGAGAGAAGGAGGGAGGCCTGGAAGGAGAGAAAGAGGAAGGAGAAAGGGAAAGAAGAAGAAAGGAGAACAGAAACAAAAATAAAGCTAGCTGAGGTGCACCTCGGTGGCTCCGTCAGTTAAGCATGTGAATCTTGATTTCAGCTCAGGTCATGATTTCAGGGTCAGGAGATCAAACCCCAAGTCTACTTGTCCTTCTCCCTCTGTTCCTCTGCCCCCCTTCCTAAAATAAACAAGCAAACAAATAAATAAAATTTAAAGATAATAAAGCTAGCTGAGTGGCTCTTTTTCTTTTCTTTTTTAAAAAGATTTATTTCTTTATTTATTTGACAGAAAGAGAGAGAGAGAGAGAGAGAGAGAGATCACAAGTAGGTAGAGAGGCAGGCAGAGAGAGAGAGATGGGGAAGCAGGCTCCCCTGCTAAGCAGGGAGCCTGATGCGGGGCTCGAACCGAGGACCCTGAGATCATGACCTGAGCCGGAGGCAGAGGCTTAACCCACTGAGCCACCCAGGTGCCCCTGTTTCATATTCACAGTTAAAATAAGGAACTGGCCAATTCTTTGGACCTTTAAAAAATTCAGATGACGGGCACCTCGGTGGCTCAGTGGGTTAAAGCCTCTGCCTTCAGCTCAGGTCATGATCCCAAGGTCCTGGGATTGAGCCCTGCATCGGGCTCTCTGCTCAGTGGGGAACCTGCTTCCTCCTTTCTCTCTGCCTGCTTCTCTGCCTACTTGTGATCTCTGTCTGTCAAATGAATAAATAAAATATTTTCTAAAAAAAATTCAGATGAATGTTTTCTTCTGAATGTTTGTTATCAGAAACTGAGTTATTTATATCTTAAAATTTATATCAACATAAAGACTTCAGTATGTCCTTTGAGAAAATCAGGTACCCTCTCAAAGTTTTAAAAATCAAGAGGTTTATAATCTTGTTTCAGCTAATTTTTTAAAAAAAGATTCTATTTATTTATTTGACAGAGAGAGACACAGTGATCTGAGGCTCAATCCCTGGATTCTGGGATCATGATCTGAGCCAGAGGCAGACACCCAAGCCCAAGGACTGAGCCAGCCAGGCATCCTTTGTTTTAGCTAATTACGCAGAAAAAAAAAAATACATTTGGTTGCATTTTCCCAAGTAGAGAATAACTGGCTTTTAATTTTTAATAAAATAATTTATACTTCATTTCTTGTTCAGTTGAATCCTATCCCTCACTTTAGCCTAATGATTTCTTTTAATCCTCATTTTTTGTTGTTATTTACACAAATAGAGTCCTTCAAGATCTCCCAAGACCCTGCAAAACTGAAAAATTTTCAGTAGGTTAACTCTGATGGAATGTTCCTGAAAGTACATGTGTACTTTGTAAAACAAAAATATATAGTGATTATTGTAACTTGTAGCTAGATTGATATAGATTAAGTAAAATTCCATTAATTAGAACCCTCAGTCAACTGATTTATCATGGGTGTGTATATTTTGTTTTGGATTTATTTATTTTCTACATTCTGCATTTAAAAGAAAAAGGTAAAGAACTAAGAAAACAAGTAGATAGCATTAGTTTAGTAAGCAAAAACTGTATATTCAATAGTATATTGTTGGAATAGATGCTTACGATGATAATCCTTTAGATTAGCATTCATACTGACCTATTAGAATGTGACTAAGAATTTACAGGGGTGTCTGGGTGGCTCAGTTGGTTGGGCAACTACCTTCAGCTCAGTTCATGATCCTGGAGTCCTGGGATCAAGTCCCTCATCGGGCTCCCTGCTTGGTGGGGAGTCTGATTTTCCTTTTAACCCTCCCCCTCTCATGCTCTATCTCTCTCTCTCTCATGCTCTCTCTCAAATAAATAAATAAAATTTTAGAAAAAAAATTTATAGAGAGCCCGTTATGTGTGTAACATTGCATTAGGTACTCAGGCAGAAGCGTGTATGTGCTAACAACTGGACATTTATTAAGGATGTGTTATGTGCCAGGTGTAATGCTAAAGCTTTATCTGTGTTGCCTCATTTAATCCACACAAATATCACAGGAGGAAGATAATATTTTTTTTCCAGTATTACACATCCAGCAAGTAATGAAACAAGTAACTTGGAGGAGATTGCCTAGCTAGGATTTTAACACAAACTTGGTCCTGGATTTTTCTCTGTTGCTCTGGTTATGTTATTTTAGAACTTTCTTACCATCTTCCCCATTATTTCCTTCCCACCCCTGCTCTTGATCTATGTTGTGCATACTTTTGGTATCGCATTCATTTATTTTTTTAAAAGATTTATTTATTTATTAGAGAGAGAGAGAGAGCGTGAGCGTGCACGCAGATGTGGAGGAGGAGCAGAGGGAGAAAGAGGGAGAGAATCCCAAGCAGAACCCGTCATGTGGTCCCACCCCAGGACCCCCAGATCATAAAATCAAGAGTTGAGCCAAAATCAAGAGTTGGCGGCTCAACTAACTGAGTCAAACAGGTGCCCCTGTTACCATATTTATTATGTATTATATGGACAGAGTTTGCATCTTAAAAAAAAATACTTTGTCTTGGGATGCTTGGGTGGCTCAGTCAGTTATAAGCCTCTGCCTTTGGCTCCAATCATGATCTCAGGGTCTTAGGATCAGACTCCACATCAGGCTCCCTGAGCAAGGAGCTTGCTTCTCCCTCTGCCTGCTGTTCCCCCTGCTTGTAAATTCTCTCTCTCTGACATGAATAAATAAAACCTTTAAAACAAACAAAAAACCAACCCCCCCCAATTTGTTTTTCTCATTAGAACACTAGTTCTTTGAAGTCATGGTATAGGTCTTTTTCATATTGGTAGGAAAGAGTCTCCTAGCATAGCACCTGCCATTTAATAAGAATTTCATAAATATTTGGCAAGAAATGAGCAGTTGTATTTGGGTTTATCTCCTTCATTAGATCAGGACTACCTCAAGGATAAAGATGTATCTGACTTATAAATTCCTTACCCATGGTGATGACTCAAATGAATAGTTACTGAGTTAAATAAGGGTTAAAATGAGTGTTATTATGTTGTATTAACTAAGATATGAGAATACTGCCACATCTGATGCATATTTTCAAAAGGGTACCTGTAATACCTTCCAATTTAAAAAGAAGGTATTACAAGACCTTCCAATTTAAAAAGAACATTGTTGTGTTCTCAGAATAAACTTGAGAAATTAGAAACTCAGAGGTAAGGAACATGGACCCTCGTAGAATTTGTCTTGTCGGCATTCACAGACCTGTAAGTGGCAGAGCTGGAATGAGAATATAGGTCTTCTGACTCCTAGTTTGAGTTCTTGCCATGATAAGTAAAATATTTCACAGCTGACATTTCCATTTATGAGCATACTTAATACCACCATATCCAGGGTGATTAGGCTATTCTTTTTTTTTTTTTTTTTTAATACTTGTCGCCCTCGACCCACAAGGACGACAAGAAGCCTGGTTCGGTGTTAATGCTTCATTCCTTTGTTTAATGCTTCATCCCCCCTTTATTTCGTCAACTTCCTTAGCTTATATGCAGCAGGGTGACCAATAAGGGGCCAAGCAATGGGGAGAGCCAATGAGAGTCCTGTTACTATGCTGATTAAATTTGAAACAGCCAATGACTATGTCCTCCTTTAGGTGGGCTTCACCAGAACTTTTGTTGTTTACTTGCAGCGTATTTTGCTGGCAGTGAGCCAGGCACCATCTTGTAATGGCAGGGACTTTCCTGGCCGGAGGCAGTCCCCGACAATACTTATTGAACATTCACAAAATGGTAGGTTCCATTGTGAAAAATTTTATACATCTGTCCTGTACTCCCAAGAAATTTGACGCTCCCTAAAAGGGGGAAAAGAAAAAGCAATTCTATATGAATCCATATATCCATATATCCATACCACTTGTTTTCTCTGTGCTAAACTGTGCAATGATCTAGCTCTGCTGCACAGATCAGAAAAAGTCCAGAGTAAGTGAGGGATAGAAAATGATCTAAGCAAATCAGTGGAATCGCAGATTCTCCAGAACCAGGTCTACACCCAGTCTATAACTACTCACCTGGATACAGTAGTCTCTTTCCATTCCTGTGGTTCAGTGCATCTTGGATTGGGATTCCCAATGCATGCTCCAGATGTTTATAGAATGCCTACTATAGGACCAGTCTTACACATCATTAAAAAAAAAAAAATCAGCAAATAGTTGTTTATATTTTGGGGTAAAAACTCCTTACTCTATCAGTCATTAATTTCAATTTATTGAGGTACAGGGGCTCTTTATCCCTCCCTTGAATTAAACACTTCTCTGTTCAACGTGTCTATAGGTCCTCATTTTAGAAGGTGAATCTTGCATAGTGGAACGTTAAGTAAGTGTGCCAGGGGCTAACCATCACTTGATTTTGTGGTTACCCACAGCCTTGTAATCTTTTCCCTCTGTGGGTTATCTTTTTTCCTGACCCAAATGGCTTCCAAGCAGACTTCTAATAATATGCTTCCAACTATTTATAAGACTTTTCACTTCCAAGACCTCAGAATGTTCAAAAATAGATAAGAGTGGTTTTTTTTTTTTTTCTTTTTGACATATCTGTATTCAGAGATAGAGGCAGCATTGACCCCTAAGGGATAAGGTAGCATTTAGAGTGAGATTCAAAGAAGATTCTGGCTTAGGAGAAGAAGTGCTCTCAAAAGCTTCTCATACATGCTGTCAAAAATATAGAGCCGAGAGTTCTGAAGTTGTAAATATACTTGTTTATATGTGATAGGTTTTTTTAAAAATTTTATTTATTTGAGAGATAGTGTGTGTGTGTGTGTGTGTGAGAGAGAGAGAGAGAGAGACAGAGAGAGAGAGAATGAGCGGGGAGGAGGGGCAGAGGGAGAGGGAGAAGCAGGCTCCCCACTGAGCAGGGAACCCAATGCCAGGCTTGATCCCAGGACCCTGAGATCATGCCCTGAGCCAAAGCAGACAGATGCCTAACTGACTGAACCACCCAGGTGTCACTGTGATGGGTTATTGTTAATTTAAAAAAAATCATCTATAAAAGTGAGCATTTTGAAGTAATTTATCTCCTACTACTTATAAAATTTCAATTCCTTTGAATGATTCTTGCTTACTGTAGCCAACAATATCTAGATTTCATGCACTACAGATAATTTTATTCTGGCTGAATAAGAAACTTTCATGGGAATTGGGCACAGAACCTATTTAAGGCTGGGATTTACCCCAAAATGGTGCTTTCTGTGTGAACATGAGGTTGAAAGGTAAGAACTTCTTTTCTGCGATTTAAAACCAGAAATATTAAATAACCATTGTTAATGAAATTGATAGACAAATGCTTGACAGTACATAGGCATTATCATATCAGAACAAGAACCCACCTTTCTAGAGTGTTTCTTACACATTTTCCAAGCACCCTGTTGGGTGGTCTCTGCAACATTTCCCATTCCTCTGTGTCTGGCTGTAGGAGTCTTCTGCAAACAGCAATCATGTGAAGAAATGTACTAGAACATGCTCTACCCTGAAAAGCTACAATTTTATTTTTAAGCCAGAACTTGCTGAAATCCATTTTTCTAAGAGGAGAACTGAGTAAAAGGACATAAAAATAAATTTTAAGGGAAAGGAACAAGTGAAACTATTTTATCTTGGCACTGAAAAAGAAAAGTTTTGAATTGTCTTGAATTCTTTGAATTCAACTGAAAGGAAAGCCTTACTTGGTTTTAGGGATATTCTGGCAAAACAATATTTATCACAGGTTTCTAGAGCTGGAATCTATGAGATTCACTAAAATAAGAACCAGGTATAACCTTTAAGTAATGTTACATAGGGTAGCACATCCTAGAATTTTTGTTGCAATGCTACACGGAGAAAATGAAAATATTTCTGTTGCATTTTGGGTAACAGATAAGCTGCTCCTGGCCAGACACTCCTGATATATGGTCTTGGTCTACCTGGAGTCCTACCCAACTCTCCTGAGGACTGAAAAAAAAAAATTTTTTTTTTCAACATACTCATGGGCCACAAGCCAGCAGGCAAAATTAATGCTAATATTTGGTTTTAGTATAAGTCTTTGAATTTCACTATTTATTTTAAAATTTATATATAGGCATAGATGAGTAAAGACTAGTAAAATTTGAACCTGGATGTGGGTCAAAAACCATTCTATAGAATCAAAATATGAAATATTGAGATGTAGCATGCAAAGTACTTTATGGTTCTTATAGTTTTAGTGTTGCAAAGTTATCAAAACTTTAAACAAATTGAGAAATTATATAAGCATTTAATATAGTCAACTCACAAAGGCATTAACACTGCAGGATTTATGAATTGATTATAGCTGCTTTTTTTTCTTCTGTTGACAGTAACCCTGCGGGGGATGGAGAGAGACGAATTGAGTTTGTGCATGTGGAATGAAAAGTTTTCTATAAAACTGCTTGAATCTGTTTTAAATGCTTAGTAATTTTTTAGTTGAAATTTCGGCAAACATGCTTTATTCTGAAAGAGATACTAATGGTCCTGAGACCCAAATGGAGATTTTTATGATTCTCAGGGACCAATATTAGAGAAATCTCTTGGTTGCTAAGTGGATCTCTTGATGCACCATGTAACTGGTTTCCTTTTCACTTTCTTTCTGAGAATGGGTCACTTTACACATATTTGGGTAAGAATCAGAGTTAGGAATCCATTGTTTTCATGTGTGGAAAACACAAACGGCTTAAGAGACTTCACTGGGTCATGTAATGGAAAAGGCCATTGGGAGAACTGGCTTTAGGCAGGGCTTGATCTGCTGGTGTCCATGACATGAAAGGTCCAGGTCTTTGCCTGTTGTCTTTGTTCACATCATTCCTGTGTGGTCCCAAGATGTCTACCAATTATTACGGCTTCTCTATCTCTTTTCCCTGTGGTGGAAATAAAACATATCTGTCCCACATTCCTAAGAAATCAGATTGGATTAAATCACATGGTCACCCCTAAACCAATCATCATGGCCAGAGAAATGGAATGCACTAATTACTTAGTCTAACCGCTCCCCCACAATTTCCAATGTGATGCCGGTGAACTACACAAGTCATCCAATGGAAATTTATGACTGTTAGAGTTATCTGTAAGAAGAATGAATGCTAGAGAAAATCATTACATGGTGAATTTTAGAAATAGAAGGAGAGTTTAGAATCTTTAGCTAAATGCCTTTCTGATTGATCAATCTTTACAAAAAAAGTAAAATGGTCATTTAGTCTCTGTGGGTATCACTAATGACAGTGAGTCACTCTAGCTTGTTTGATTTTTGAACAGTTGTATTAGGAAAGGCTTTCTTTACCTTGAGCAAAAGCCCCTTGTCCTTCATCAGTTGGACCCCGTTTTGCTATTTGTGGCCACAAAAAGTAAATTCAATTCTTCTTCAATGTAGACTTTTTGTATAAATTGAAGATAGTTAAGATAGTCATCCTTATTCTTTCCTCTCCAGGCTCAACATCCCCATGATCTCATCTGTTATTGATGTTGAAAGGTTTAAAATAGCCTCACTCTTTTGGCCTCTCTTCTATTTATGAATTCTGGCTAATTAATTCCAAACTCAGACACACTCTTCCATATACTGAAAGAAAGACTCCCAATGTGGCTATTGAAAAGTGGTTTATTGCCATATGTGTGAGCAGAAAGATATTGAGGAAAAGGAGGCTAAATCTCTTGAAACAATTTTTTAAAAAGATTTTATTTATTTATGAGAGAGAGTGAGAGAGAAAGAGCAAGAGAGTGAGAAAGAGAAAATGAGTAGTGGGGGAGGGGCAGAGGGAGAAGCAGACTCTTCATCAAGCAATCCCAGGACCCTGGGACAAAGATATGAGCCAAAGGCAGATGCTTAACTGATTGAGCCACCTAGGTACTCCAAGGAGGCCAAATCTCATGGAGAATAACTTGAACAGCAATCTATAGAAGAAGCCAGTCTCAGGACTAGTTACTTAAATTAAATTATCTGTAGCTAGAATGTGTTCAGAAAATATGTTTTGGGATATGATTCCTCAAATCTTTAACCATTAACATTGGGTTTAATTACTGATTTTTTTTTTGTTGGAGTTTTGATATATAATTTGTAAAACATTATGAATTATTAGTATTTTGATAAATAAGTACCTAATATATATGATATCTATATATAATAATATATAGATATTTGTGTATATATTGTATATATAATGTATATATATTCAAATATAAATATATATATTCTATTTTGTTTTTTTAAATAATTCTCTTTATTTTGTCTTATAAAAATGAAATAGGAAGTAGTACATCAAGATGTGTGGTCATTTGTCATGAGAGAACTCTCAGTTCTCTTCTTCATGTAAACGTTCTCCAGCACAGTGACAGCCTCCCAGGAGCCACAACTTGAAGCACTTGAGTATCATGAAAAATTTATAATGGTATTAATTCTAAGAAAGCACTGGTCCCACTCAGACACAGGAAAGTGGGAAGGAGTTGAGCACTGATTTAAGGAACACCTCTGATGAGGTTTTGGCATGCCTTCTTTTTCATCTGGTCTGCCACCAGCTCCTGTAACCTTACTTATACAATACACTGTGGGCATGCTCTCTCTCTTCCAGCTTCACTGCCACCACTAGCCCAAGCATCATCCCAACCATTTGGGACTCCTGCCATGGCCTCCAGCCTAGTCTCTTCCCATCCTCCAGTCCATTGTCCAAACAGTAGCCAGACAAATTTAAAATGCAAATAGTATCATGTCTCTCTTTACTCATATAAAGGTCTTGAGTTGCTTTTCATTGTACTTGGGATGATAGAAAATCCTTCACCAGTCTTTGAGGTTCTGCCTACTCGTCCAAGCGCATTTCTCTCCATTCTCTCAGTTGTTCAGTACATTCCAGATATACTTACTTTCTTTTAGTTCCATTACTGAAATAAACTCTTTTCTGCCTCAGGGCTCTTGCATATGCCCTCTTTGCTGCTTAGAACACTCCCCAATTCTTTGCCTCTCTACATCCTACTAATCATTAGCTCTTACCCCAAGGGTTCTTAACTCTCCTTTCTTCCCTGACAGCCCCACTTCAGACCCTGTGTTTTATTCTCTAACAATATCCTCTACCTATCTTTCAGAGCACCTATGTATGTATTGTTTGAATGTCTGAAGTTCACCTCAGCTAGTAGACCACAGGTTGCAGGCGGAGTAGGTTGGCTCACTATTGGATTTCCAAGATGTGGTCGAGCTACATGGGTTTGAATCCTTGTGCCCTGACATGGCAACTCTACCATGAATACTCAGCCTCAGTTTCTTCACCTGTGCAATAGAAAATATAGTAATATATTTTTTACAGGAGTATTGCAAGGATCAAACTACAAATTCCATGTAAAGTGCTATATAGAGTACCTGGCACGTAATAGGTATTCAGTCTATATTGGTTATTACTATATTATTGCTTTTAGGATATATTATTGTCAGCAAAAGCTGCTAGGAAATTGTTTTAGTTTCTTGAATAATTTTTAAAAGTTTCTTGAATAATTTTAAAAATTAAATAAATAGTTTAATAATTCTACAAGTTAGAATAGCACTAAAATACTTTTTTTTTTTTTTTTTTAAGATTTTGTTTATTTGACAGAGAGAAAGAGAGCACAAGCAGGCAGAGAGACAGGGAAGCAGGCTACCTGCTAAGCAGAGAGCCCAATGCGGGGCTCGATCCCAGGACCCTGGGACCATGACCCGAGCTGAAGGCAGAGGCTTAAACTACTGAGCAACCCAGGTGCCCCAAAATACATGTTTTTTAACTGATAGCTTCCCTGTTCATTTATAATTGTCTAATATTTCAGCTTAGCAATGCTAAAACATAATTTAACCTGTTTCAGAGGTTTTCAAATATGTTGGGTTTTTTTAATGTGCAGATTATATAACACTTATTTTCAGATGCTTAGAAAAATAATCCATTGCTACTTTTTATTTTTCCATTGAGATTTCTTAGTTTAGCAGATTTTTTAAAAGAATTAATTAATTAATTAATTAATTAATTAAGAGTGTGAGTGGGTCTGGGGGATGGGTGGGAAGGGGCAGAGGGAGAGGGAGAGAGAGAATGTCAAGTGGACTCTGGACTGAGCACAGAGGCCAATATAGGGCTTGATCCCAAGACCCCGAGATCATGACCTGAGCAGAAATCAAGAGTTAGACACTTAGCCCACTGAGCCACCCCAGGTGCCCCAGTTCAGTAGGTTTTAAATGCAGGGGAAACTGGTTGGGTCTCTTGACAAAGAAATGTTTTGTTTTTAAAAACTTCAGCTTTTGGAGAATAATGGCAATTTTTCCTTTGTTTCTTTCCTTCTCTTCATCATGGGATTTTCATGGGGGAGACTTTTATACCTTTGGTGAGATCTATAGAGGAAAAATACCAGTTAGTGTAAAAGGATTATGACAGTGTATAGATTTTCTCTGTCAGACACCTTTCTTTGGGTAAATATTTGTATGAAATGAGGCACAGAATTTAAAATAGCCCTAAAGAAGCCGCATACTCTCCTTGACAACAACAACAAAAAAAACGTTTGTGTATTAACAGTTGGTTTAACAGTGTCTGGCAGAGAGAAATAAAGACAAAAATATACTTTGGTCCCATAATATTTATAGCATTGCCAGTTTAATCATTGTGCCCTATTTAGGAATATTTTTTGAGTGAGCTTTATTTTAATGTCCAAGAACACAGTCGTAAGTTGGTGGCAGGGAAGCTCAGTCTCTGCAAAAGTCAAGAGAATACATTTCTGTGCTCGTCCATGAAGGACTGAGAAGGCCCTCGCATTGTAAAACTCGTGCATTCTTGTACATCTTGACATAGAAGACATCAGTAACGATGGGACAGCCACTTGGAAATGTTGTGTTCTGTTTAATATGCTTTTGTAATAAACACTGTCTTCATGAGTTTATAAGTGAGAAAGGCAAGAGATTCCATTCTGTAGTTCTGAGTAATGCATATCCACATATGGCAGCAGCTTGTTTGTATGGGACGCCCATTGTTAGAGAACGAGCTGCTCCCCAGAATGCACATATTCCAGATAGCCAGAAGTTCAGCTGAAATGCATAATTACTTTACATTTTGAATCTTTCTAACATTTATATAACCTTTGGTGTAAAAGCTAAAAACCAAAAATAATTTCCGTTGTACTATAAATCTATCAAAAATGTCCACATATTCTCTTGGCTTACTGAGAGTTCTATCTGTTTTAATTTAGCCTCCTTGTAGACTCCATGTTCTCACAGGGACATCACTTTCTGATTTGTACTGTGTTAAAGTTTGTGAACATGTCGGCACTTACACCGAGGGACACTAGACTGCCATATACAAAGCTTTTTAGCTTCTTCTCTTTCATTTTAAGTTCTCTGTGAGAGTATGTGTGCCTCTAGTTCCATCTCCCGTCTGTTTTTTAACCACTGGTGGGTTAGAAAATGTATTAGAATTATTTCCAAAACAAGAGTAAATTGGCTTCAAGTGATTGCATAAGGACCACTCTATGCATCAAGCATGATAACTTACTTTTCTTCTTTGATTCAACAAAGACAAATTGAATGTCTACTTTGTGCTCATTATTGGACTGGGGACACCGTGGTGAGAATGGTGTCTGCCATCGGGGGGACATGCATCTGCCGAGACTCATGCTGTAACAGAGGAGGGACACTTATTCCTACCTGGGGATTGTCAAAGAAAGCACTACAAAAGAGACAGTGGTTCAAAGTGAGTTTTCAGCAAAGAAGCCTGACAGAATAGTTTTTCAGATGAATAAGGTAGTGATGCGGGGGGCGGGGAGGTGGAAGGAGATGGAGAAGTGAGAATTCCAGGCAAAAGTTTGCCCTCCTACCTCTCCTGTCACTCCGTCTCAGTCTTCCCTGATGGCTCCTCTTCTTCTTGTTGATTAATGTGGATGTTTCTCTTGCTTCTGACTGAACTCTTTTCCTGTCATTCAACTCATTTTTCCAGCATCATTCATAGCTACCATTTCCATTTCTTGGAGGTGATTTTTCAATTGTTTAGACATTATTTTTAAGTGTTCTATCTCTAGAGCATCATCTCTCTTCTCGTTCCAGACCATCATATCCAAATGAATTCCGGACATCTATTTTTTTTTAAGATTATTTATTTATTTATTTGACAGACAGAGATCACAAGTAGGCAGAGAGAGAGGAGGATGCAGGCCCCCTGTGGAGCAGAGAGCCCGATGTGGGGCTCGATCCCCGGACCCCAAGATCATGACCTGAGCTGAAGGCAGAGGCTTAACCTCTGAGCCACCCAGGTGCTCCCCGGACATCTATTTTTATGTCTGATAGACATCTCAAGTTCAAAACCCCCCTAAATCTGAATCTCCCCCTGGGTCATTTACCTCACTGAAAGGACTACTAGACCCATCTAACCAGTTCTTTAAGTCAGAAATCTTGGCTTCTTCCTTGCTCCTTTCTTTTAATTCAGCAATGCTGTTCGGGTCTTCATCTTGAACATCTTTTTAATTTATCAACTTCTGTTCATTCCCAATCACCAGTTTCACTCAGGAAACTATCAATCTTCTCCTACATTGCTTTTAAAACCTAGGGGCGCCTGGGTGGCTCAGTGGGTTAAAGCCTCTGCCTTCGGCTCAGGTCATGATCTCAGGGTCCTGGGATCGAGCCCCGCATTGGGCTCTCTGCTCTGCAGGGAGCCTGCTTCCTCCTCTTTCTCTGCCTGCCTCTCTACCTACTTGTGATCTCTGTCTGTCAAATAAATAAATAAAATCTTTAAAAAAAAATAAAAAATAAAAAAATAAAACCTACTACCTGGAGGCACCTGGGTGGCTCAGTCAGTTAAGCATCTGCCTTCAGCTCAGGTCATGATTCTGGAGTCCTGGGATCAAACCCTGTCAGGTTCCTTGCTCTGTGGGGAGCTTGCTTCTCCCTCTTCCTCTGTCTGCTGCCCTCCCTGCTTGTGCTCTCTCTCTCTCTCTCTCTCTCCCTCTCTCTGTTGAATAAGTAAATAAAATCTTAAAAAAAAAAAAATATATATATATATATATATATATATATATATATATGACTTTAAGTTCATTTAGAGCTTGTAACTCCAAAATTGTTCTCTTTATATTGGAGTTGTCTTCTCAAGACTACATGCTGCTCTTGATCAAAGACATGATGTCACACCATTTCAGAACTGTCTTCAGAGCTTGTGTCATGTTCTTTTGAATAACATCAGGAGTTGCAAACATTGTCGTCTAAAGCAGGTAGCTTGATTTTAGGGGGAAAAGAATCAAGTGATTCGAAACTGCATACAGCAAATAAGGAAAATAATCCTTGTTCCTAAAGCCATGTTCATAAAAATTGAGGATGGGCTATAAATTCAATAAATCTGACTCTAAAGGCAATTCCAAAAGGAGTTTAGAAATGTTTTGAGCTATGTCAACATCACTGGAGTGAGTTTTCAGGAGAAATGCTTACATTGCGATGTGCATGTCTCGAAGCATTACTTGATGGTCATGTGGCTTTCAGTACCACAGATGTGTGGAAGTAGCACCAAGTTTGTGTATGACTGGATTTCTGATAGAGCAAGAATGTTTAGGATGGGTCTTATTGCACTTTTTATGTGTTAAAGTTTAATTTTTAAGCTTTGATCCCACATTTCAAAATTGAAATTTCTACTATAGGCAAGAAGGTTATTTATCTTTGAAGTTTTTTCCTCAGATGTTAGCTTTACTTTGGACATTTAGGCCTGATCTAGAACAGCTTTTCAGTGTCAAATCAAGAGCATGTTTAGGGTAATTGAGGATAGATTGGTGTTGTAGTGGACGAATTGATGAAATTACAAGTCTGCTCCTAATACTGATGCATCACCGTTAGCCTAAGACTGTCCAGATTTTAAACCTGAAAGTTTTCTGGGAAACCTGTCAGTCCTGGGCAAATCAAGACAGTTACCCACTGCCATTGTCTTAGCTAGCTCCTCCATTCTTTTTGGACTATTTGCAGTGAAAACAAAACAATGACTCAATCGTAAACAAAGGACAGGGCACATACATCTTGGAGTTCGCACAGCAACTGAACTCAAACAGCAGCATAGCTTAGCTGAAAGTAGGTTGGGCTAATCACTATCTTTTATGCTGATTCAACTGAAGTCAAGTTCTACTTCAATAACAGCAACAATACAGAGATAGTAATACAATCGTTTACATTTTACCTATCATGCTTACTGTATTTGTTGTGGTTCTTGAGTAGAGATATTTTGACAAGTTATATCGTTGGGCAAGGAAATAATTGGCTTATTTGGTTCTTCAAAGTCTTTGTAAGTAGATCTAACAATTATCCATGATGTGTGAAAAATAAATTATAGTGGAGTTTGAGTTAACATTAAAGATATACATTATTGAGGGAGAATTTAGGGCTCTACAGATAGGAGATAGAGCACTGAAGTCATGAGGAGCTGCTTTTGTATTTTGCCTTGCCATTGACCAGTGTGTAACTTTGAATTTGTTACTCTAAACTTCAGGTTCCTCGTAAAACAAACAATAGGGACAATTATGGTACCGGTCTCCTGGAATTGCTGTTTATTAAATGATAATGAATATGTAATACTCAAGTTGTGCCCAGCACATAGAAGGTATTCAAGAAATAGGAGCCATTATTATTGGCACCTATCAGAAGTTTTGTGAGTAGTATTCTGACTATATTCTAGAGTCATGCTGTGTCTTTAATTTCTAATTTCCTATCCATTGCTCTGCAGAAGGATCATGTTTTTAAAATACACAAAGAGCACAGAGAATTCTGATAAAAAATGTCTTACTACTTATCAGTCTAGGTTCCAAAATCAGAGTAGTGTTACTATAGGAGAATATTAATAGAAATAAATCACCCATGACGTAAAACTCTTTGCAGTCTCCAAAACAAGATGAGTTAAAGAAAAAAAAGAAATTCTAAAAACGAAACCTGCACAATTAAAAGAAAAAAAAAGACTTGAACTACTCTCATGTATACCTTACAGTGACTTTATGTATATCTTTAGTTTATCTTTCAAGGCAGACTACATCAAAACTTATGTTACTTGGGACAAGAAAATAAAGATCTGTTATTCATATCTATTAAGCTAAAGATGTTAGAAACCAAGACATGACATTCCAAGGTAGTTGCTACACAGGTTATTTGATTTAATTCTATTTTATTTAATTCTATTTTATTTATTTATTTGAGAGAGCATGCAAGCAGGGGGAGGGGCAGAGGGAGAAGAAGAATCAGGCTCCCCACTGAGCAAGGAGCCTGATATGGGGCTTGATTCTAGGACCCTGGGATCGTAACCTGAGCCAGAGGCAGATGTTTAACCAACTGAACCACCCACGTGCCCGACTACACTGGTTTTAAAAAGTAAGATGATATGTCCAAAATTCTCCTATTTAGCTATTTTCCAAAGTTCCTTGATATATTGAGTTCAAAATTAGAGTGTTACATATATGGAATCAAAATAATCCACAATTTTTCTCTCCCAGATTTCTCTTATAGCTAGTTTGAAAGTGGCTACTTGAATAGTTTAAATACTAATGGGAAAATCCCCGGAGAAAGCAAGATGTGTCTGTTGTAGGGCATTGTAAATAAAGGTAGGTTGAGATCATGTAGTCATCTACCAAGATAATCAGAGGCAGACTGAAGGGAAAGGAAAGGGAAGAATGGGGCCCCAGTCAGTTAAGGGGCCATGGCCGCCTTTGGCTCAGGTCATGATCCCAGGGTCCTGGATTCAAGCCCCACATCAAGCCCCATATTGGGCTTCCTGTTCAATGGGGAGCCTGCCTCTCCTTCTCTCTCTCTCCCTCTGCCTCTCTGCCTGCTTGTGCTCTCTGTCTGTCAAATTAAATAAAATCTTTTTTAAAAAAAAAAAGAAAAGGAAAAGGAAGGGTAGGCACACAAAGCAACTTCCATCCAGAACGTTCCCTACATAAAATACCATAAGTAGGTCCAGATGCCATAAACTTAAAAATATGTGTTCTGCTGCAGTGTATATGGGTTTTATTTTCTGTGTGAGACCTGACATTAGAAAGAAAGGTAAGACATCAAGCAGAAACAACACTTTCTCACCAAGTGAGTGAGTGGTCAAGATGTGCTATTTGGTAAATTCCAATGCTATTTTGAAAACAGCTGACAGATGATTAAGAGAGGTCACTGACTTTCTCATTCTTTTTGTGACCCAGTTTTAGACAACTGCCACCCAAAAAGAAGAGAACAGCTATCAAAGACTGTCACAGTCTGGCAATCAGGTCCCAGCTTAGGCTCTGCCTTCCTCTGTGAGCCCTATATATCATTGCTCACTCTCTGTTGCATTCTAACTACAAAATTAAAATAGTAATTGGTACCTCCTTTTATATTCTTTAAACTTTATTTGAATTGCTACAGTGCATTGTATGTCTTCATTAATGTTGTTGTAGATTGCAAAATCCTAGAAAATTACACTAAAATATGTTAGTCTCCTAATTTCACTCTAATGTTGCACATGCATTATGATACAATTTAGCATGTTCTCATTTCTAAATCATTTATATAAAGTATAGAGAGAATTCTCTGAGTATTTCTTTTTTTTAAAGATTTTATTTGTTTGACAGACAGAGATCACAAGTAAGCAGAGAGGCAGGCAAAGAGAGAGGAAGGGAAGCAGGCTTTCTGCTGAGCAGCAAGCCCAATGAGGGGCTCAATTCTAGGACCCTGGCATCATGACCTGAGCCGAAGGCAGAGGCCTTAACCCACTGAGCCATCCAGGCACCCTATCTATGAGTATTTCAAGAATAAAATCAATGAAAGTCTTTAATGTTTCTGTGAAAATCAGTATAATTAAAGGAAATCCATTTAGGCTAGGACTTTTGGGTCAAGTACTTCAAGCTGACCAATTTTTTTTACTGAATTGATTGTCTTGCTCTTGTGTAACTAAAAAGTTTGAACAAATACACTTCTACCATCTCTTCTATCAAGATGATTTTTTTTTTTCTGTTTAAAACTTTGTGTTTCAGGTTAAAAAAAAAAAATCACGTATGTACTAGGCTTCCAGTCAGTGTAATTCATCTTTAAGCAGATTGACTTAATTCTATGAACTTCAGAGTCTCTGGTGATAAACTCCATCATCTCTGTATTTTGTCTTTTACAACCTGATGGGTTTACATCAAGCACAATGTATATTTGAACAATAAGGTCACAAGCGGAGTTGTATTACCTTTTATGGTCAGGGAGACAATGTGTTGCAGCCTTCTCTTTTAAGCTACATAGCAAATCTGACACAGCACTTTGTTTTTATGCCTGGATTCCCATATGATCTTAGTTTCTAAGCTCATTCACGTCAACAACCTGAGCCTTATTTTTGCAGCATTTCCTCTTGAAGTACAGAGAGGAGGATGGCTTTCAGTCCCAGTTCTCATAAGTTTGATTAAAGCCACCTGAAATAAGTTTATTGTCTCTCATTCTGCTTTTTATCCTCTGTGGTCTTCAGCATTCTCTCCCCTGTAAGGACTGAACCAGTTTATATTAATAAGTCCCTTCCCTGAAGGAGTAATCATCACACCTCTGATTTCAAAGTTATTCCTGTGTTAGAGGGCAATTTTGAACTCTCTATAAAATTAAAACAATAATGAAAACAGCTTAAGGGGATGGAAAAGTTTACTTCTAGCATGTGGGATATATTTTAAGTTCTAGAAGGAAGTGCTACCATAGCATTGTGTGTGTGTGTGTGTGTGTGTGTGTGTGTGTGTGTGTGTGTGTGTATGGCTTTAGAAGGACAATGTAGGTTAGGAATTGGCATGATTAAATAATACCAAGAGACAGGATACCATTATCACCATAGTCCAAATTTCTTTTTGTTTGATGTCACCCTGGGTTTGGGGATCTGATTAATATTTGGTATTTCTAGCAAAACATAAAGAATTTTACATGTCTATAATGGTCCAAAAGGAAACTTCTTTGGTTAGTTAACCCTATAAGCAAAAGCAAAAAAACAAACAAGCAAACAAACAATCAAAAAACCTCTTTTCTCCCCTTCTTCCCTGTAGAATTTGTTTAAAGAGAGATTCAAAATGGTTGGTTTAGAGCTCTGTCTGGTTTAATATAACCAACTGTGGTTTACAAAGGATGGAACTTTTAAAGTTAGTTGAGGGTACTAATATGATCCAGGTTGTTAAGATCCTTGTTCACAAGAATTAAGAACAAATTAATGAAGCACAGGATAAAAATTAGCAGTAGTAATGAAAGGTCAATTTTCTTGAGAAGAAAAGCAGTGGTTGGGAGGTAGGGGGTTCCAGGTGGCTTAGTTGGTTAAGTGTTAGACTCTTGATTTAGGCTCAGGTCATGATCCTAGTGTCCTGGGTGGAGCTCCAAGTCTGGCTCTACACTCAGCGGGGAGTCTACTTGTCCCTCTCTGTCTGCTCCTTCCCCTGCCCCAGATCTCTTTCTCTCTTTCAAATAAATAAATAAATCTTAAAAAATAAAAAATAAAAAATAAAAAAGGACATAAAGTGCTTGAGAGTCAGGTTTTATCACAGTGATTCTCAAACTCCAGAGTGTGTTGCAATGACCTGGTAGGCTTCTTAAACCACAGATCCCCATACCCACCCAAATTTCTGATTCACTAGCTCTGGGGTAAGGTCTGATAATTGGCATTTCTAATAAGTTCAAGGTCTACACTTTGAAAACAATTCTCTCCTGCCAGTTCTCTTAGGCCCAGTGCTGACCCTGTGCTGACCCCAAAATGGAAGGGGGGAGATTTTCTCCTTTGAACGCCATGTTCTTTTTTTTTTTTTTTTTAATTTATTTATTTATTTTCAGAAAAACAGTGTTCATTATTTTTTCACCACACCCAGTGCTCCATGCAATCCGTGCCCTCTATAATACCCACCACCTGGTACACCAGCCTCCCACCCCTCCGCCATTTCTAACCCCTCAGATTGTTTTTCAGAGTCCATAGTCTCTCATGATTTACCTCCCCTTCCAATTTACCCCAACTCCCTTCTCCTCTCTAACACCCCTTGTCCTCCATGATATTTGTTATGCTCCACAAATAAGTGAAACCATATGATAATTGACTCTCTCTGCTTGACTTATTTCACTCAGCATAATCTCTTCCAGTCCTGTCCATGTTGCTACAAAAGTTGGGTATTCGTCCTTTCTGATGGAGGCATAATACTCCATAGTGTATATGGACCTCGAATGCCATGTTCTTTGAATTGTGATCATGGGTCACCTCCTCTTTTCATTCCAGAAGTATTTTCTCCATTATATCCTTTTCCTGACTGTACATGGGGAATCCATAAGAAATATACAAGTTTTTTTTATTACAGTGTGAAATATTTAATACATGTACATTTATAATCAAGGTAGATCATAAACATACCATGTCCTCAGTTAGCTTGTCACAGCTTAACACATGGAGTGAGTGCTCAGGCTTGTCCTCTCTGCTTAGCAGTTGAAGGATCTTTTTGATCCACCCTGTGTCCCAGAAAGCTTTAAAATAACAAAGCCTGGGTCCCATCTCAGACATATAATCATATGATGTAAAAATCGCTAAGTGGGGGCTTGGCAATTAAAAGCATTTGGGATAGTTCTTATGTGCAGCCAGGGTTCAGACCAGTGGTAACCAGACCATGCCTTCTCACTGGTTATCAGTGGGGTGATCACCCTCACAGGGGTAAAAATTAGCTCTTTGCGGGGGGGGGGGGTACAAAAATATATCTTAGGTATTATAATGGTTTGTGGACCCCCAAAGGGCCACAGTATAACACAGGTGTATAGTAGATCTGTAGTATTAGCGTTTCATGGGGATGGAACAAAGTAGGAGAAGATTCTTTAGGAAGTGATCATGGAAACAGGTTGAGAAATACTGCCCTAACCCTGAAAGACTGCTGTGAGTTTTTGGTAATGTATCTGGCTTCTGAAATGCACCATGAATCTGGTTGAGTGCTCTTGCAGACACACTGGTACGAAAAAAAAATTTTTTTAATTCTATTACCTGCTGATCATCTAGTGAGGTACGTTTACATATATTATTGAGGTAATCCTCATTGCCCTGTATTTTTCCTGTAGAATATACATCAAATTATATTAAGTTTTGCTTGATTCTGGCTTCACTCCATTTTCAAAGTATTTTATAATGAAAATAATTACTGTCTTCGTGAGGCTTAGCGAAATGTTCCATTGGAAGCTGGGAGGCAACCAGGTGGCTTCAGATTGCTTTCACTCTAAACAATGACTAAATATGTTTAATCCCTTTTGGAAAACATAACATTCCATTAGAAGAAATGGCAAAAGCAAGGAATCCCCATACCCTCATCTCGATAGTGTTATTTTTCTAAAGAAGTCTAGAAAATTGTCACTTCATTAATTTGTACTACTATGGTTGTTTTTAGAGTATAACTTGCCATAAAATAGGCAAACATTTAAAATACCTGTGGTTGCATATGCTCTTTTGCTATTTGCAAGGGTACCAGATAGTTTTAAAAGGTACCCAAGATTTTGTTATTTGGGTGGGATGAGGCCAACAAATCAGGAGATGATCACCATAACAGTGACAACAGTTACAGTTGCCATGACTGTAAAAACAGTTCCCAAGAGGAGGGGAGCAGCTGAGCCATGAAGGGCCACAGGGGAAGAAGGGGGGTTGGTCAGGAGGTAGAAGGAGACAGGGGAGGGCATGGGTGAAAACCTTAGGTGTGGTTTCTCAGGTTAGGAATGGGCAAGGTGAGCAGGTTTAGAGTTGGGTAGTTTGAATAATCCGTGTGCTGTGGACTGTGGTGGGAGGGGAAGAGGAGTGGTCCCTGTTGTCTGGTACTTGGCCTCAAGATGATTAGAGCAAAAGAATGTTCCTTCCTGGAGTGCTAGATAGAGGAGGAAGAGGATTTTTGGACTCTGGATTGGTTGGTTTGTACATCAAAGGGCTGCTCAAAGGCAGAGCAAGTTGTTGACACTGTCTGGGAATTAGCTAACCTGGGAAAGGCAGCCTATGCTAGTTGGTAAAACCTCAGATGTCAGAGTGTCAGGAAAACAGAAAATTTAAAAATATAGTTAATGTAGTTAAATATAGTTACTACAAAGTTGTCTCCAGAAACGCAAAGCTATAAACTAACTTGGTTGTGGAAAAGGAGGAAGACATTTGAATGTTGAAAAAATAATGTACCCAGATGCTATTAAGTCTTCTGGTCTATTTCTGTACAAGAGAAAGCTTTAACCAAGAATGCAGATGTTCAAATCTTCCTGATATTGTATACATAAATCAAGTTGGCAGGAGGAAGCAGATGGCAGGCGGAGTTGACTGGCATTGTGGCCTGGATAACTCTATGGCCTGTCTTATTCCCTGTGTGCTTGGCTTGTGCCGACACAGTGTATACTGATGGAAGCTCAGAGAAGATGCTGTCTGTTACCAGACAGTAGCAATACATGAAAAGACAGCAAGTTTGTTGGGACCCAACTGTGAAAATCCACAGGCTAGGCTCAGGATTTTCATTATTGCTGTAAGTAGGTAGTGGTTCTCTTTACCGTTCAACAGGAAGAAGGCTGCACTGGGTCCTGAAAAGAAACTGTGCTGTGTAGTGAAGTTAAGCCAGCACTTAAATTCTAAGTCAACTCTTCACTAGCTGCATAATCTTGGACTACAGATGTTACTTTTCTGGAATTGGGTTCTCTTCTCTTTTCTTCTTTTCTTTTCAAGATTTTATTTATTTATATGTTTGTTTGAGTGAGAGACAGAGAGACACCATGAGCAGGGAGAGGGACAGAGGGAGCAGGAGAGAGACAAGCAGACTCCCTGCTGAGTGGGAAGCCCAATGTGGGACTCGATCCCAGGACCTGAGATCATGGCCTGAGCTGAAGTCAGACCTGAGCCAACCAAGTGCCCCATGGACTTGGGTTTTTTTCATCCCAAAATGCAAATTATATCTGTTCTTGAGATTGGAAACAACCGAGAAACAAAACATAGGAAACAGAAGAAGATGTAAATATAACCAAACAAACTAGAGTAAGGTGAATCTGAGGATATGGCTAAGATGTGCAGCCATAATGAGCTTGTTTAGTATTTCACCCCAGAATTAAACTTCCCCACCCAGTCTCATGCAAAGCTGGAGAGAGCCCATTCTTTCAAACTTATCCAAGGACTAACTAAAGAATGCATCCTGAGGAAGGGTTCTGGGGTGGGAATAGCCAGAGGAGGCTGATTTCTTGTAGGCTTGTTCAGTACCTCCTCCCAGTCTCAAGAATCAGGGAGGGCAGGCGCACATGTCCCCGCTTGAAGAACAAGTGAGGAGGAGTGAGAGAGGAGACAGTAGGTCCCCACGTCTCTGCTCTGGAAAAAGTACAAGTGGGGGCTGGAAATCCCCCTTCACTACTTCGAGGATTATTATGAAGATAGATTATAGATAAAATATGCAAGATGCCTAGCCAGAAAGTAAGCATGTTAAGTGGAAAGTTGAAATTCAGTGAAATGACTGTCATTTTTGGTCTTTTTTTTTTCTTTCATGATACCCAAGAGTAAGTTTTTTAATTCATGAGAAAAGGGGATGTACTGTCTGAATCCAATTTACTTGTAATTATGTACTCTGAATTACCTCATATGATTCTCAAATTCCATTCCAGTAAGACCGCAGATTGGTGAAAATGCCAGAAATAATGTAATAGCAATCCGTAAACATGAGTATTAAATTGTACCATTCCATTATTCTTGTTAGTATTTTAATTGCTCACTTTGGATGGTAGGTGTTTAATTCATCTTTCCTCATAGAACAAATTAGCACATTCTTCATTATTACATGTACAGGCCACCAGCAAATGAGAACTTTTCTAACAAGGATACTAAGACAGACTGTTTATTAAGTGCTTTGTCTGCCAGGCCTTGTGCCAGATGCTTTATAAAGCTTTATTCCTAATTGTTTACCCACTCTAGAAGGAATTATTATTATCCCAATCCTATAAAGGAGAAAACTGAAGGTCAAAGAGATCAAGTAACTTCCCCAAAGTTCTACAGATTGAAAGTTGTAAAGTCAGAATCATAACTCAGAATCCAACAAAGCCCACATTCTCCCCTTTAAGTATATCCTTGGCCTCCCCTGGGAAAAAAATCTCATGTGAAAAGAGAGGAAATAATGTTGTGGTTCCATTAGTGTAACTAACAGAAGTGACCTTGGAACTTCACTTAGTGGAAGTATAACGAGGGATTGGAAGACAGCCTTTTTAAACCCTCACATATTATTTTAAACACATTATTTATTTTCAGCTAAGATGTTTGGTTGGTTATCCAAACTGTGTTGAAAGTTTAGGGAAATTTGAAACAAGGGTTTTTTTGTTTGTTTGTTTGCATTGATTTTAATTTGAAGCTTTTAATGGGCACACCATTGATTTAAGGTTCTATAGTATCTTGTACTTCTCTATTCTTATGGCTTCATCACACTTGGAACAGGGTAGGTGCTCATTAAATATTCACAGACTATTTGGGTGTGCTAATTAATGATTAAAGGCATAGGGTTCTTAGAAATGAGTGGTAGAGGTATCAAATTCAGGCAAGAAAAGGAGAGACTCTGCAGGACCCAACCTTCCTCCAACGACAGAAGTTCTTTTTGAAAATTAAAAATTGCTCATATTAGTATGTTTCATGAGGCTTTCAACACTTTGTACCATATAGAATGTTATTATGTTTCCACAGTTTCATGTATAACTGCAAAACCACCATGCTTATTATAGATTCCTGGGTATTAATAGAAAGTGCCAAGGGTCACCAAAGTAAAGATCATAAGCAAGCCTGAGGTTGAGTGCTAATGAGCTCCACAGAGAATCAGGGAAACTGACCTCCCTTGGTCCTTTCCAGTGAATTGTCCTCTAACAAAACTGGATGCCTCTGGGCTTGGTGAGGAATGGATCAGAGTGTGACAAGGTAGAGTGGAATCCTCTCACTGGCCTCCTTTCCCTCTCACTCCTCCCAGAAAGCCAGGATTCCTACCAGGTGCTCGTCCCTCCTGACACACAGCCTGTGTCTGTCTTCACACAGACTGCTGCTCTCTTTAGATCCTGTACCTGCCTTCTCTTCGGCGTTACCAATTATGTATGCTCTTCTCATACAGGCTTTATTTGCTAGTAAAATCACAGTTTTATTTACTTTTTAAAAATATTTAAATATATGGATTTTCATGTAACCATATCCTATAGTCTGTACATATCTTTTTTTTTTTAAAATAAAGATTTTATTTATTTATTTATTTGAGAGTGAGAGAGAGACAGAGCATGAGAGGGAAGAAGGTCAGAGGGAGAAGCACAGTGCTCACGGAGCTGGGAGCCTGATGAGGGACTCGATGCAGGGATTCTGGGATCATAACTTGAACTGAAGGCATTTGCTTAACCAACTAAGTCACCCAGGTGTCCATGTACATATCTTTAAAACAAAAAAAGATTTTTAAAAACTTATACTTTGCTTACAGATATACTTAGATGTCTTCATTGTTCAACAGTAGGGTCTTCCCCCCAGTTTCTTTCTGCCTTTTTTTTTTTTTTTAAACTTCAGGAAGATTATTTATGGGGAAAGTCCTAGACCCTATTCCCAAACTAAACACAAATTATAATTCAAAACACCGTTTTATATCGACTTATTATTGCCATGTAGAGAATATGTATATCTCAAAGGTGAAAGTATATTCAACTAAAACTGGCATTTCTCTGCTAATGAAAGTCTCGTCTGAAAGTAAGCCAGAAGAACACTTATATGCATTCAGGAAGAGAATGAAGCTGAAGCAACCTTAGGCATAAAACTGAGCTAGAGGTGAGTATATATATATATATATATATATATATATATATATATATATAAATTGGTTAGTTGATCCATTGTCTTTCCATATATAGATATAGATAAGAATATAGGTGTATGTGTATAGGTAAGTCAGTATGTGTGTGTCTGTATCTCTCTCTCCATATGTATCTATATCTATACCCTGGGAAATATGCAAAGAAGAAGAATAGCTCACACTTCCAAAGTACATACCATGTGCCTGGTATTGTCTAAACACCTTACGTTTATTAAACTCGTTTCAGGCTCACAATAAATCTACGTGGGAAGTATGACGTTGTCAGTTTTACAGATGAGGAAATTGATGTGTAAGCAAATAACGTTGCCCAAGATCACACAGGTAGTAAAGGGATGACTTGAACCCAAACAATCTGGCTCTAGTCTTTTCCGCCAGTCCAAACTGCCTCCATCCTCAGAGGAGGTGTAACATAACAGCAAATTTAAATAGTCGCATAGGAAACGTGAAATGCCTCCATTCCATGACACAAAGCGTCCCACAACAGGGTGTCCTTAGATAGCGCTGGGCCCTGCGGCAGGGCCAGTGGCAGATCAGCAGGGTCTGTTTCCCATCGATCTTACTATGGACTGAGATAAGCAAGGGACGCTTCTTGGGAAGGCAAGAATGGAATTGGGCCTTCTTCAGTGGAAGAACTGGTTGAGAGAAGCAGAGAACAAAAAGCATTCTAAGGTGGGAAAAGGACTTGCCACTGTTCAGAGACCAAAAAGCACAAAGCGTTACTCAAAGAGGAGCAGTAGGAAGGCCAGTCTGCCTGGAGCAACAGGGTCAAGCAGAGAAAGACAGGAGACTTGTTTAGAAAGGTTTCTTAAATCCTATTGGAGAAAGACAACTATCATATGATCTCCCTGATATGAGGAAGTGGAGATGCAACATGGGGGGTTAAGAGAGTAGGAGAAGAATCAATGAAACAAGATGGGATTGGGAGGGAGACAAACCATAAGTGACTCTTAATCTCACAAAACAAACTGAGGGTTGCTGGGGGGAGGGGGGCTGGGAGAAGGGGGGTGGGGTTATGGACATTGGGGAGGGTATGTGCTATGGTGAGTGCTGTGAAGTGTGTAAACTTGGCGATTCACAGACCTGTACCTCCGGGGATAAAAATATATGTCTATAAAAAATATAAATAAATAAATAAAATAAAAGCCTTTACGACAGTAAAGGTGATAAACTTTAAAAAAAAAAAAAAAGAAAGAAAGGTTGCTTAAATCCAGATGTTACAAGGATGTGACTGTCAGGCAAAGAATTTGGGCTTCGTTTAATAGATAAAGTGGTGGTGTCTTAAGAGGTCAAGATCAAGAATGGAAAAGTGAAAAAACAGGATTTGGGGAATATTAATCTGGCAACCATGTGCAAGATGAATGGACAGGATAACAAAAGGGAAAAAGGGCCCTACTTGAAAATTTGTATATTTTTCAAGACGAGGGCCCGTAATTCAATAGGTATGTTTTAAATAAATAAAAAGGAAGGAAGGCATAAATCTGGAAATAATCCTGAGAAAATATCAGTAGGAATGGTCTGAAGGGTTAAGGAACCCCAAGGGAAAAACATCAAAGATTATTTCAAAGATTTTAAAGGTGAGTAACACAAAGTAAGATGGAGTCCGTGGGAGAAGATACGCCCTGAAATGAGAAGAGAGATTATCGTATTTTGTCATCATCAAAATTATTCCTGATTGGGTAAGTTAGTTCTTACTCGTCCAGCCAGTCAATTGGTAATTCTTCCTGAGCACTGGAATTCAGAACAGAGGAGGAAGGAAGCTTGGTGGGAGAGAAGGAGGCAAGTGTAACTCCCAGTGAAATAAACCGTAGAGCTTGGGTGATCTTAGCTCTGACTTCTTTTCTTTTGGTACATGGAGGATGCATGTAGGAGGGTGACGTGGTGAAAACAAGCTGATGGACTCACTCACACAAGAGATCCTGGGAGTGTCCTGGCAACTTTCATCTCTGTAATGAATTTTTTTTTAAATTTTTTTAAACTTATTTTTTATTTATTTTCAGCATAACAGTATTCATTATTTTTGCACCACACCCAGTGCTCCATGCAATCCGTGCCCTCTGTAATATCCACCACCTGGTACCCCGACCTCCCCCCCACCTTTAAAACCCTCAGATTGTTTTTCAGAGTCCATAGTCTCTCATGGTTCACCTCCCCTTCCAGTTTCCCCCAACTCCCTTCGGATTTTTTTTTTTTAAGGTTTTATTTATTTGACAGACAGAGATAACCAGTAAGCAGAGAGATAGGCGGGGGCGGGGGTGTAGGGAAGCAGGCTCAGAGATCCTGATGTGGGCCTGATCCCAGGACCCTGAGACCATGACCTGAGCCGAAGGCAGAGGCTTTAACCCACTGAGCCACCTAGGTGCCCCTCTGTAATGGATTTTTGAACTATGGTCTTTATTTAGAAAACCCAACGCCCCCAGAACATGGGAGGTTCCCCCCAAGGGAAGTTTACTGTGATCTTCCATGGCAGGGCCCTCCTGGGTGCTTCTGATCTGAAAGGTTCTTGAGAATCTGTGGAGAGAAGTAGGAGGTAGGCGGGGACCCATCAACACACCCACCTAGGAAATCAGCGGCCAGTTCTATCTTTCTGGCCTTTGGCCCATATAACCTAGTGTATAAGAATATGTGCTTGGGAATCAGGTCTGGATTCAATCCCCAGCTCCTCCATTTATCAAAACTATGATGCAGAAAGCCATTTAATCCCATTTATCATCTGTAAAGATGGCAGTAATAACCCCATATCAATGATTATTGTTAAATGCTATGTTCATGTGGCACAATGTTTTTATTTTATTTTACTTTATAAGAGAGAGTGAGTGAGCATGCTTGGAGGGGAGGGGCAGAGGGAGAGGGAGAGAGAACCCTAAGCAGGCTCCACACTCAGCACGGAGGCCAACATGGGGTCCATCCTACAAGCTTAAGATCATGACCTGGGCAGAAATCAAGAGTCAGGTGCTTAACCAGCTGAGCCACCCAGCCACCCCATGTGACACACTAAATACATGAGATCTACTTTCTTATGTAAGGAGGTTAATAGGAAGAATGGTGCTTATCCTACTGGATTATGAGGACTGAGTATTGTCAGGTCTCAATCCTGATTCTTTTACTACATAACAAAATGGCTTGCATATCTGAACCTTTTCATAGCCCTTCTGTGCCCACTAATACATGTTATTCTCACAACAGACCTGTGAGTGAGTCAGTGTGTTTGTTGTTCCTCCTTTTTGCAGATGGAGAGGATCTTCAGAAAGGGGCAAAGTGTTGTTTCAATCCTAAAACGAGGTCACAGAGCCTGACCTGGAACCCAGGGCTGCTCACTCCTGTCAGAGCCTGATGGGAAAAAGCCTGCCGCCACTTTCCCTGTGAAAATACCCCTCTACTTATGTAGTGAACACAGTGCAGAAATGAGCTCTAGTCACATCAAAGACCTGCTTGTTGAACTTTTGACTTTTGGCAAGTCTTAGCCTCAGCAGTTCCTTGGTATTCTTTCTACTTTAACTTTTAGTTTTCAAGGCACTTTTAAATTTACTCTTAGCATTCTTTTTTTTTTTTTTTTTTTTAAGATTTTTTATTTCTTCATGTAACAGAGAGGGAGATCACAAGTAGACAGAGAGGCAGGCAGAGAGGGAGGGGGAAGCAGGCTTCCCGCTGAGCAGAGAGCCCGATGTGGGGCTCGATCCCAGGACCCTGAGATCATGACCTGAGCCGAAAGCAGAGGATTAACCCACTGAACCACCCAGGCGCCCCTACTCTTAGCATTCTTGAATAGTAGGCATTGGTTTCTTTTTTTTTTTTTTTCACATCTCAAAGAAATGTATGACTATGTTCCCTCTAAGTCCACATTACCTATCCAAATATTCAAATCAGAATGTTGGTTTGGATACATGTGGTGTGTGTATGGAGGGGTGTGTGTGTTAATTAACATGAGGAAAATGCAAGTGAAATTAATCTCAAAGATTTTGAGATACGTCATATTACTTTAAATCCTTTGATTTTGAATATAAAATATGCTTTTCTTCAACTGTGTACATCAAGTTAATGAATTGACTGGTCCATTTTTTAAAAAGATTTTATTTATTTATTTGAGATAGAGTGAGCATGAGTGGGGGTCGAGGAAGGGCAGATGGGGAGGGAGAAGCAGAAGCAGATACTCCATTAAGCAGGGAGCCCGATACGGGACTGGATCCCAGGACCCCAGGATCATGACCAAAACCAAAAGTCGTCGCCTAACCAACTGAGCCATCAGTGCTCCCAGTCCATTATTTAATAAAATTTTGTACTTGCTTGCGAGGTATAAGATTCTAGAGAAGCAGGTTTCAGTCTTAGGTAACTTTGTCTACCTCTTAGGACCTTGTGGCTGGTAGGAAAGGGGGTGGGAGAAGGAAGAGAGAGGGTCAAAAGTAGACTGACATTTCTGAATCCATCTCCAGTGAGATCAGGATCCCAAAGAGCTCTGTTCTGCAACTTGTCCGTCGTTGCACAAGTGGAGGGAAACTATAGAAAATTCTCCATATCTCCTCTGGCAGTCTTCGACAATCTCAGACTGCTTTAGTCATCATTTCTCTTCTAGAAGCAAGATGGTTTTATTAGAAGAATAGTTGAAATTTTCCCTCAATGTGCTCCCCTCAAATTTTTGAGGGTTAAGTCATAGAATGATCTGCCAGCCCCCAAGGGAGATACACTTGGGAAAAGAAAAAAAAAAAAAAAAGGACCAGTATTCCTGCATTTTGAGGTCAATTTTACTTTAATTTAAAAGATATGTTTTCCCCAAGGCACCAATTTTTATGTTCCAGGACAGATGACATTTTGACCCTATGTGATATATTTCTATTCAGAGATTTCAGGATATGTTTGTTCATTAGTAAATAAAACTGAGATGTATTGACAATAAAGTTGTGGGTAACACAGAATTTCTTATTTTTATAAAAAGACAAGGAGTATATTTTCCTTGGAAGCAAGGAATTCATTGCAGCCCCGAGATGTATAGCCCATCCCCACATCAAGCATCAAAGGAAAGCAGCTCCCTCAAATAATCACTCTCCATCCTTTTCACTTCGCAAGCTAATCATGGAGGCTTGAACCCTAAATTTAACTTTGGAAGTTTGCTGCAAGTTCCAAAGAATTTCCTAAATAGGTTTCAAATGTTAGCACTTTGTGGGCTTGGGAATGAAGAATTAAAAGAGGAGCGGTGATTACAGTTGCAATAAAAACTTGGCACAGAATGAAACAGGTTTTCCCTCTCTCTCTCTCTCTTTCCAAGTTGTACTCAGCTAAAGCAATAAATGTGTGGGTGATTGCCCCTGAGATTTTCCAATAATCTCAAGGCAGTTTAATGGCATAGGCAATGGGCTTTTTTAGAAGCTCACTATAAACATTAATTTCAATTCAAGGAGTATCTTTTAAACTCACTCTGGGGCAAATCTGGTTATAAAGAGACATGAGAGGTACAGAAGAAACATGACCCCCAGGCCCTCTCTTGTTGTCCCTGACCACCATGCCGCCCCGCCTTTCTTTCCTAGTTCCCCCTCCTCTACCAGTTTCTATATGGTGGAGTCTTAGGGCCCTACTTGGAGTGTCCACCTTGGAGGAACCTTTTGTCTTCTCTGCACTCTTTCCCTATGTATAGTGGGCTGAATGGTGGTCCCCAAAGAGATATGTTCACACCTGAATTCCCAGAACTTGTGAATGTTAGTGAATGTTACCTTACTTGGGAAAAGGGGTCTTTGCAGATGTAATTATGTTAAGGAATTTGAGATGAAGAGATCATGCTGAATTATTCAGGTAGAACCTAAATCTAATAACTGTCCTTGTAAGAGACACACAGGAGAGGGGGACCTGGGTGGCTCAGTCGATTAAGCATCTGCCTTTAGCTTAGGTCATGATCTCAGAGTCCTGGGATCAAGGCCCATATCAGGCTCCCTGCTCAGTGGGAACCTGCTTCTCCCCCCTCCCCCACCCTTGCCCCCCACTTGTGCTCTCTCTCTCAAATAAATGAATAAAATCTTTAAAAAAGGGAGAGACACACACACAGGGGAGATTTGACAGACAGAAGGGGAGAAGGATATGTGACCAAAGAGGTAGAGTTTGGAGTGATATGGTCACATTAGGCCACAAGTCAAGGATTGCTGAGAGCCACAGAAGCTAAAAGAATGAAAATATGCATTCTTCCCTAGAGTTTCCAGAGGGAGTGCAGCCCCTATAGACACCTTGATTTTGAACTTCTGGCTCCAGACTATAAGAGAATAAGTTTCTCTTGTGTTAAGTCACCAGTTTGTAGCTATTTGTTACAGCATCCACAAGAAACTCATACACTAGTGATCCCATCTAATCTCTCATCTTCCTATCCCATCCATAGAATTCAATTTTCAAACCTGACCTCCCCTCAGGTTTGCCATACCCAGCATACATCTAACTCGCTTACTGGACCTCTCCATTTGATATCAAGAGATATCGCAAACAATATGGCTAAGGGAACTCTTAATTTCCAACATTTACACTCACAAATCTACTTCCAAGTGTTCCCCATCAATAAATGGCACTGCTATCTCAGGTTTAGGGCTCGTTGCAACTACTTCATGGCTCTTGCAAAGAACCTAAACATCATGCTTGATTCTCTTCTTGTTCTCAATACCTGCCGCCTAATTCCTAGATGGATCCTTCTTAGCTACTATCTTAGTCCATCTTCTCTGACTCAGGTTTCTGTTACAGACTTCTGATTCTCTGCTTCTTCTCTCATCCGGCTCCACTAAAGCCAGAATAAACTTCCTACAGTGTGACTCAGATCCTATTACTCTCTGCCAAAGATTTTTTTTCCTCCAAACTCAGGAGTTTTATTTTACTTTATTTTTTTAAATTTCCTTCATTTATTCATGACAGACAGAGAAATAGAGAGAAGGAGGCAGAGGCAGAAGCAGGCTCCCTACTGAGCAGAGAGCCCATTGTGGGACTCGATCCTACTGCCCTGGGATCATGACCTGAGCCAAAGGCAGACACTTAACCGACTGAGCCACCCAGGCGCCCTCTGCCAAAGATGTTTTAATAGCTTTCTGTTCCTGTTAGAATAATATCCAAATTTCTTACCTTGGTCTAAAATAATGGTTCTCAACTGGAGCTTTTTGGCTTCTCATTTATTACTTTGGTGCCCATTTGGTAATCTCCATTTGGTAATCACAGTTGCTTAGGTTCTTTGATTGTTACTAGGAAGAGCCTACTGGCACCTAGTGGGTAGAGGTCAGGAATGCTGCTAAACATCCCACACTGCACAGAACAGCCTCACATGGTAAAGAATTATCTGGCCCTAAATGTCAGTAGTGCTAAGGTTGAGAAATCCTAGCCTGTGGAGGCTGCAGGAACTGATTGATATCTGCCTTCTGTTGTCTCATTTCCTTCTACTCTTCCTCAAATATGCCGAGCTTGTCCACATTTCAGAGCTTTTGCATAGACTTTGGGTTGAAACATATTTTCCTAGCTCTTTGCAACTCTGTATCTTCATTATTTAGGTGTGAGCTCAAATATTACCTCCTCAGAGAGACATTTGCCATCTCTAGTGGCCTTCACCATCCTGCCCCAAGTTGCTCTATCACATTAGTCTCTTTTTACTTTCTGTAATATTGATCTTATTAGTACTTTATTATTTTTTTTATTTTCAGCATAACAGTATTCATTATTTTTGCACCACAGCCAGTGCTCCATGCAATCTGTGCCCTCTCTAATACCAACCACTTGGTTCCCCCAACCTCCCACCCCCCGCTGTTTCAAACCCCTCAGATTGTTTTTCAGAGTCCATGTCTCTCATGGTTCACCTCCCCTTCCAATTTCCCCCAACTCTTAGTACTTTAACTCAATTATATTGGTGTTTGTTTACTGTTGGCTTCTTTGCTCAAAGATTTAAGGTCCCCTAAGGTCTTCCAAGCTCTTTGCCATCTGCACCTGCAGCCATACTTGGCACAGAGTAAGTGCTCAGTGAATATTTGTCAAATCACTGGGTACAAATGTAAAGCAATAGAGGATGATTAAATAACTCATCAAATGTTTGGTGCTAAAAGTGATGCGGTGAATCACCAGGAAGGCAGGTTTATTTCTAGCTCTTGTTAATTTCTAGTGAATGGCTCTGGGTATTACCTCCATTAAGGACTTAACTCCACTGACCAAAGGAGTGGTTGGGATGTTAAGCCTACCTTGTTTGTAGAAAAGATGTAATTTTGCCTGTGACTCTGTTGTTCTGAAGATAATGTAGGTTTTCAGGTAGTAGACAGCTGGTAACCAGTTGATAATATGGTTGTGGAGTTTGAAGCATGCACACAGAAGTAACAGATGAGTCCCTGAGAGCAGACAGGTCCACTGAGGGATTGCTTTTGGAGAGAAAAACCAAGAATTTTCTCTGAAAGAACTTACCATTTGGAACAGAGAAAAAGAAGAGTCAAAGGAAATAGAGAAAACTGGTTAGAAAAGTAATAGGAAAACAAAACAAAGCAAAGTCTCTGAAGCCCTGAGTCATGGAGTGATAGAAGACAGTTAATTTATAAAAGAAGCATTGTTAGCCCTCCTAGAAGCTGATTCTCACCTCCCTCTTGATCCTCTGTTAGCTTCAGCCTATTGGCTTCCTTTCCAGCCTCCACCATCAGGGTGGCCGAGAAGTCCTACAAGTTGTCCACCTCTGGCCCCCAGGGCCTTCAGCAGCCACTCTGACACAAGCATTCCTGGCACCCACATCAGCTTCTTTACTTTATGTGGGCAGCAGAAGGAGCTACTGGGGTGGCCTTGGCACCAGCACGAGTGTGATTGGGGGTTATGGCAGGGTGGGGGTATGGGGTATAGCTGTCTCTGAATCTGAGACTGCTGAGACCCCTTAAGCTGGGGGTATACCCCAACGTTCAAGCTGTGACACCCCGGAGATGGAGGAGATAAAGACCCCCAACGAGTTTGCTTCCTTCATCGACAAGATGCAGCACCTGGAGCAGCAGAACAAAATTCTGGAGACCAAGTGAAGCCTCCTACAGCAGCAGAAGACAGCTCAGAGCAACATGGGCAGAGCGTTCGAGAGCTCCATCAACCACCTTCCAGGGCAACCGGACACACAGGGCCAGGAGAAGCTTCATCTGGAGGTGGAGCTTGGCAACATTCATGGGCTGGTGGAGGACTTCAGGAATGAGTACAAGGAGGAGATCAAAGAGCACGCAGACATGGAGAATGAATTTGTCCTCATCAAGAAGGATGTGGATAAAGCTTTCATGAATGAAGTAGAGCTGGAGTCCCTCCTGGAAGGCCTGACCGACAAGATCCGCTTCTTAAGGCAGCTATAGCAGGGGAAATTTGTGAGATGCAATCTCAGATCTCTGACACGTTTGCGGTATTGTCCATGGACAACAGTTGCTCCCTGAACCTTGATAACATCATTGCCAAGGTCAAAGCCCTGTACAAGGGCATTGCCAACTACAGCCAAGCTGAGGTCAGATCATGTACCAGATCAAGTATGAGGAGCTGTAGACATTGGCTGGAATGACCTCTATCACATGAAGACAGATTTCAGAGATGAAACAAGTATCAGCCAACCCCAGGCTGAGATCAGGGACCGTAAAGGCCAGAGGGCTTCCCTGGAGGCTGTAAACAACTCTGGGAGCTGGCTGTTAAGGATGCCAAAGCCAAGCTGGCCGAGCTGGAGGCTGCCCTATAGAGAGTCAAGCAGGACATGGCGCCACAACTGTGTGAGTACTGGGAGCTCCTCAGAGTCAAGCTGGCCCTGGACATTGAGATCGCCACTGAACATGAGTATCCATCCATACCAAGACCACCAGTGGCTACTCCGGTGGACTGAGCTGGGCCTACGAAAGCCTCACCAGTCCTGGCCTCAACTATGGCCTCAGTTCCTTCCAACCTAGTTTCAGCTCGGCAGGGGTTCCAGCTCCTTTAGCCATGTGAACCCCAATGAGTGTGTGGTTGTGAAGAAGATTGAGACCATGATGGGAAGCTGGTGTCCGAGCGGTCTCATGTCCTGACCAAGTGAACAAGCACTGTAGTCCCCCCCACCACCCCCAGCCTCCCAACTCCTGTAGCTGCCATACAGCCTTGGGGAAAGAGCTGTGCTGAGGAGCATCGGGAATAGGGAGACACCTAAGGCTCAGCCCCCATCCTCAGCCTGCTCTTGAGGGGAGTCTACCGCCCTGGGTAAAACCTCTCGCCCATGACCCCAACTAAAAACCAATTCAAGTGTCTTTTCCCAAATAAAGCCTCAAATGTCTCTGCCAGTGTCCCCCTCCCCCATAAAAAATAAATAAAAGAAGCATTGCTGATGCATTTTTGGAATTTTGTGCTTTTGTGTTGGGGATACATGTTCCTTCCATTAATCAGTGAATAGCTGAAAAGTTTTTGGCAAAGCAAAAATAAATTTAGCTATAAAGAAGTACCTAGAAACAGAGAAGATAATGAAAATATTCATTTCTTACTTTCTAAAAAATGTTAACCCTGCTATGAAATTCCTGTAATCCTAAAGGGTTTGGGGATAGTCCTCAGACCGCCAATTTTTCTAGTATCTATTTTACTTACTAGGAAAAAGTCTGATAATTTCTAATAGCTTCAAAGTGTTGGAAATAGAAGTTACTCTGTTCCCTTTCACCGTGTGTTGAGTGGTTGAGAAATCACCGAGGGAGATTGGCAAAATTAAGAACTGGCAAAAGCTTCCATCTGCCCCAAACTGATCCAGTCCCATTTCCATGTTTGGAAATGGTTTCTTGAGCTTATCCACACTTTGTTGGCAGGTCATATCTTTGCAGGATGACAGGCACTTTTCTTTCTGCCACCCACTAGCCATGATCCTGGCCTTGGGGAATGCAAACCGTCTGTCATGTCCAGAATCTGTGGGCAAATAAACCAAGGACCAAGTGAAAATGTGGGTGCGGCCATTGTGTAAGGACTAACCGCATGGCCACCAAGCATTGCTGCGCTTGCCTGTAGAGGTGGATTTTGTCCCATCGTAGAAAGAGAGTAGGGAAGGAGAGGTTGTTTTTGAAACGTGGGTTGATACGGAGAGTTAAACTTACCTGGTAACGAACTCAATTACTACATTTTATTCTAAGAAGGAATCACTTCTGCAACACTTTTAGGGAGAGAATACATTGTTGAATTCAATGTATACAAAGTCAGATACTTTGAAGGGGGCGTCCTGGCCAGACATCTATTCCTTTAGATGATCCCAGGGAGGATGCAAACAGTTCCTTCTGTCCTGTTTCAGCATGTTTTCATCCAGGAGAAACTAAACTTCAATCCTATCCACAATCTCAGAGGTGAGTTAGTTCGGGTTAAGGGTGTACAGGCCCCCAGACTCAGAAATCATTTTGCCTGCCTTAATGATCCATATTACCAGTAACTGCTGTTTCAATGTGTAATATCTCTTCAACAATAAGAGAAACTTAAGACACTGGAATCTTCATATATTTAGACCCAGTCCCAACAATTATTTTTAAGGTTTGTTATCTTTAACTTTTTAAAAAACGTTAGATTTTACTTATTCTTTCTGTCAATTGATCAGAAACACAGGGAAATGAGGATCCATTGGCTTTTTAAAATACGTGTTCTGAAATGTTGTTAGGATTCATTCTGTAAAACCTTCCTTATCTTCTGACCCAAGAACTTGCATTAAGTTATTTGCATTAAGTTCTGGGAAACCTCTATTTCCCAGTTAAGTACTGGCTCTAGGCAATCTTAGAAGCTTAGAGGCCAGAGCTGTCCTGGGTACATCCTGTCCTTGAAATGTGACTACTTCTAATCAAGGGCTGGCCAGGCCATGCATGCTTTTCACCAAGACAGGGTGCAGCCTAGCAGGGTGTGCTTGGTTTTGGCATAAGAGGAAGATCACCTTATAATGACCATCCACCAGGCTTTGGGCACCATTGAACCTAATTCTAGAATATGGAGCAGATGCCCAGGGAGGTTTTAGAGGCTAAGAGGTAAACCAGAGATAAAGGAAAAAACAAAACAAAAGCCAAAAAAACATCGCCTGAGGAAACATTTGGGTTTTTATATTAGGATTGTGTTCTCATTCTCTCCCTCCCTCCCTCTGTCTGTCTCTCTCTGCCTCTATTTCTATTTCTCTCTTCCTGCCTCCTTCTCTCTCATTGGATTCTTTCATTAATTGTAGGTGGTTCTTGATGAAGAACTCTGTGATAAAGCCATTCATCTCTTCATTCAACAGATAGTAACTACTCTGTGTTAGACAGTGTGCTAGAGATACTGATGCTTTTGCAAATAAGAAAACTCCTGTCTTCAAGGAACTCGTGATCCAAAAGCCATCACAGACAAGAAAAATGACCTTTCTGGCAGGATGTGTAATGTGTCCCAGGTATTAGCTGGGACCTCCTGGCCCTCTGGGACCTGGCAAAGATGAGCAGCACAAAACTCCCATTTTGTGTCTCTTTGAAGGCCAAACCATGTCCCCAATATCCCTGTTAAATTCACAGTCAGCTTTGCTCTGATTTCCTGCTTTCTGATGCTCTCTGCATCTTGGAGCCGTTCTTTTATTTCTGTTCTGACATAAACCCAGGGTGGGGACGACTCCTTCTCTTCTGTTCCCTCCCACACCCGGGTGGGCCTCTTCTCCTCCCACACAAAGCAATCACCAAAACAAAGTTATGATACCGATTCTATGTTTCAGAACTTGAACTGAGAGTTTGGGGGTCATGAGAGAGCACAGCGGTAAACTTCAAATGACGTAGGGCACATTCTTGTTGTGGGGTCTGTCTGGTACCCGTCACCAGGGCCTTCTCAGTGTCTGCTTCACCTCACAGAGCACTCAGATGTCCTCCCGTCTTCTCTTCTGCCTCCTGATTCTCTTCCACATGCCATCCCTCCTGCACTGTATTCTGCCTCTTCCCCCACACTCCAGTTCTGGAATATTCTTGCACTCTACTGTCCAGAGTAAGCCTCTCCTTTTCATGTACTCCAAAATTAAAGTGCAGGCCCATCTTGTTCATACCCAAATCCTTCCTGGTGCTCAGGCAATGGGGCTTTCATGTTCTAGAATCCTCTTTCTATTCTTTGCATAGAAGGCAGTGCGGCTGCATACTGTTTTCTCCTCTCCTTTATCTGTAGTAACTCACTTATACACACATTCAACGATATTTTTTGGATGTCCATTATGGATCAGGTACCACTCCACGTGCTAAGGTTAAAACTGTGTATGAGATGGACACAGGTCCTGTCCTTGTGGATTTACATTCCAGGAAGAATGTACAAGATGCTAAGAAGAAGTAGAAAGGCCCCACCTCATTCTGGGATAGGACTGCACATCATGGAGAGCTAAGTCTGACAGGTCAAGCAGGATTAATGTAGGTCACTCAGAGGATATTTTAGACACAGAGTCTCAATGACAAAAGTTGGCACTGAAGTTCTCCACCATTCATTCGAGCTGCTGGAATGAAGAGGGAAACAAATTGTGGGTTATTTCCATTATTTCTCCCTCTAGCTCCCAAACCTCAATCCTCAAGCGATAGCTTTTGGGCAGAGTTGAGGTATGAGCTCTCTAGTGAGGAAGAGAGGGCACAACCTCCCACCCTTTTCAGTTTCAGGGTGACGTCAAGGGTCTGAGAGTCTTACTGGAATTGGTTTCTCTTTCCCAGAGGCTGGGCCCTGGAGCACAGCTCTCTCCACACCCAGGTAGATCTTAGGGAAGGAGCTTCTCTGCAATCTTGTCTTGGAGAATGGAAGTCAGGGTATGATTGGAGGTTTGGTCATCTCCTAAGAGCTGTGGAGTTTGGAATTGGGTCCTAGGGCTGTTAATTCATATGAACACTTATGCAAAACTGAAAGATAAAACAAGACGAAACAAAACAACTCTGCCACTTCTTCTGGGATGATGCAACCCGTGGCCAGGGTACACCCTCTGCCGGCGTGCAGCCTGAAAGAATGGGGATCCACTTTGTCCCCGGTTGACCAGATTCTAGAAAATGTAGTCTGAAGAGATCGATGAAGTTCTTATAGTACCCGAATCCATGGGTATTCTCAAACTGTAGGTCTTTCCTCACAAGGCTCTGAATGATTAGCTAATAAAATGGCAGCGTTTAAGGAACCCCACATCACAATCAGGATATCTTTTCCCTTCTTCTTACCCAATTACTTTAAAGTAATTGGCTAACCTTTATTGGGCATACTTGACATGCTCCAGGCACTGCACTAAGTAGTTTACAGAGATTACCTCCACGAATTCTTATAATAATCCCATGACTTACATATCATCAGTTCCATTTAATGTTTGAGGAAACTGAGGCTTAGGGGGTTGAGCTCAGCTAGTGAGTGTGTTTGAACTTAGAGCCCGTTTTAACTCCCACTCTAAACTGCCAATTTTCTTTTTTCCCCTGTGTTCCTCCTTTATCTCTCCTCCCTCTCTCCTTGCCCCATGGAAACAAATCCTTGCAGAGGACCCAGGTAAAAAAGGTATGCATTAGGCTCCCTGGTAACTCTTCAGGTGACCTCTGAGTTCCAACTGGCCCTGAGACTGGGCTTTCCCAACAAAGAGCTTCCCTTTGTTGTTTGGGGTATGCTGAAGAGCCCGGGATGCTGAAAATCCTGGCTTCAGGTTTCCAGACCAGCAGTCATGCCCAGAGCCTAATCCTCGCTGGGTGGTGACCTGTCAGCACACAAGAAACACAGGTCCACTTAGCTCTTGGCAGGAGGTTCTGTGGCTTTTCTGGCCAGACCAGCCAAAGGCACAATGGAGAAACCCCATCCATGGTTGTTTCTCTTTGCCATGCAGAGAAAAGTGATATAGAATACTACCTGATAGTTTCTCTACAAAGAGTCTCCATGTTTCCTTTATGTTTTTGGCACACCTCAGGATAATTCCCTTAAGTATTAGCTATCTCCTCAAAAAGTCATAAGATACACAACATTTTAATCAAAATTTGTAGTTAAAATCTGGGGCCACAATAGTAGTACTCCCCTTGACCTGGCTTTGAAAAACCTTTATACTCTAAAAAAACGTAGAGTCTTACTTGAAACATGGATCTATTCATGCACCTTTAATCTTGGTTAGAGACCATGGTATAGTGAAGCTGCATAGTAATCCCGAAAATGTCTAATTTTGGTGAAAAATGTACAGCAGCCAATATAGTAACTTCCAAATAAGATAACCTGGTGCTCTCAGTATTGGTTTCCAAAGACTCGTTGAACATTTCCTTGTTTGGTTTTGGAGGAATTTGCTGTGGGATTTCAGCCTGGCCCTCAACTCGCTGGAAGACTGCAGACTGAGAGTAAGCAGGCGGAGAAGCCAACGAGCGAAAACGAAAGTAAGAGGTCCTGGGCTCGAGGCTTAGTGTGTGTTCTTTGAGGAAGGAAGAACTCCTTCAGGGTCAGGGGAATGTCACTGGCAGCCCTAGAACTTGTGAATGCCAGTCAGACATCCTGTGCTCCAGGCAGATCAACAAAGTCCAGAGGCAAAAATGTTTCATTGTAACTGTTACAGCAGTGTCCTGGCTTCCTTGAGATGTCCTCTCTCCAAGAGGCTGTTATTTTATCTTTAGTCATTTAACCCTTTCCCCTGATGTTGACATACCTAACTCAGTAGGGAAAGCTAGTGGTAGATCTTCCAGAATGAAGCACAGGCTTTGGAAGTTTACAGCTAAGAAAGTATCCATAGCCAGGTCCAGTCCCGTTTAGTAAAATTTCTAATTATGATACAGTGCTGGGGCACGTCGCAAAGGGGAGTAGATAGTGCATGTGTTGGCCGAGGTGAAAAGAACAACGTCTTCTTCTTAGTTGGGGTTGGAGTTGGGGTCAGGGAGTGACAAGGTCTTATTTTTGAAAATTGTGAAATACATATTGATTAAAATGTATAACATTACTGGGTATATTTTCTCCTTACCTCTTGAGAACTTTTGTAGAAATAGAATGTGAACACTACTGCATTTTTCTTTTCTTATTTTTTTTTAAAGATTTTATTTATTTATTTGACAGACAGAGACCACAAGCAGGCAGAGAGGCAGGCAGAGAGAGAGGAAGGGAAGCAAGCTTCCTTCTGAGCAGAGAGCCCAATGCGGGGCTTGATCCCAGGACCCTGGGATCATTACCTGAGCCGAAGACAGAGGCTTTAACCCACTGAGCCACCCAGGCGCCCCTCTTATTTTTTTTTTTAAGATTTTATTTCTTTGACAGAGAGAGCGCGCACACATGGTCAAGTAGGCAGAGCGGTAGACAGAGGGAGAGGGAGAAGCAGGCTCCCCACAGAGCAAGGAGCCTGATGCCGGGCTTGATCCCAGGACACTGGGATCATGACCTGAGCCAAAGGCAGACACTTAACAGACTGAGCCGCCCAGGTGCCCCCTACAACTGCATTTTTCAAGTGAGGTTTCCTAAGATGTTTGAACCCTGAGAAGCACATCAGAAGTCCCAAGTCTTACTGTTAAATATTATGAAATATGATGTGGCAAAATAAGGCTTTAAAGTGAAAGGAGCAAGAAGACCTCTGTTCTGATTATACACTCAGCCTCGTCCAGTGGAGAGAATCTAGTAACCTTTCCATGATTGTCAGTTGACTGTAAGGGCTCCTGGAAACTCTTAAATTCTCTGCTAATGTAAGCACAACACTCTGATAGGTTTCCACAGTTCTAGTGTCTCTTACACCATGTAGGTAAAGTTTAGACCAAGGTCACAAAGTAGTATTATCCTCTAAGACATTCTTCTGTTAATACTCAAGTGAACTCTAAATCCCCGAAATGCTAGATAGGTATTTCATTGCATTTTGTAAATGTTCTTTTTGGTTTCAAAAATGCATCTGAGACTAAAAATGTATTGTCTTTCAAACCACTTACATATATGATGTTTAAAATGGAAAATGCAGTCATAAGGAAATACAATATTTCTCTCCAGATTGTAATAAAAGGTTTACACGATCAATTAACAGTGCTTTCACTGCCCTCTGCTGCCTTAACGAGAACATTGGATTTGGAAAGCTGAGTCTTACATCTGATTGGGGACAGCCAACTTTTCATTTATGGTCAGTTATTGATGCCCGCTGGCATATTCCAAGGGTAACACTATCTGACTTGGAAAATCTCAACAATGAAGCAGCCAATGACCCAAAACCAAATAAACACTATGTTCTTGTGAGTCAGGATTTTCTGGGGTTTTATTAAATTCCAGGTGTTCTGTCTATAAGATCACTAATATACATGGAAATAGCTATTTATTTAGAAGTTGATTACAAAGGTTTTTAATACCTTATTATTATTTTTAAAGATTTAAATTTTTGAGTAATCTCTAGGCCCAACAAAGGGCTCGAACCCACAACCCTGAAAACAAGCATCACGTGCTTCACTGACTGAGCCAGCCAGACCTTCCAATACCTGTTATTTTTTTAAAACATGAAAAATTAATAGAAATGGCAATAAAACTGATTAGATGAGAACCTTTGCTCTTTAAAAAGTGGAATGAAGCTTAATAGAATTGCTTTGTGGGACTGTTCTGTTATTTGCATTTAAATATTGGGTGCTTAACATAAGAAAAAGATTGAGTATTTTCATAATTTCATTATACTTCATCTACTTTTAATCAACATTAAGTGCCATGTCAGTCTAGTCTCTAGGGCTTCTGTTTAATAATAATAGTGAAAATTACTAACTTACTCATGAAATTCTTGGAGATATGCTTGTTATAAATATTCATTATTGACCTAGCAAAAGTTTTACCTGAAATCTGTTTTACTCCTGAATTATAAATTATCAACAGATTTTATTCACTTAACAACAATGTGTCAAATGCCTATTAAGTATCAGGCACAAATTTATAGATGAATATAAACTGCCTTTCTGACCTAAGATGCTCACAATTTAATGGGTGCAAAATATAAATAAACATGTGTTATAGAGAAATTTCCAGGGGCAGGAGGGAGGAAAAAAAGAGATCTCCAAAGGTCATGCTCCCATTTGTGCCAGTCAAGAGCCCCAGGAGTCTGATTGTTTTGATCAGGACCTATGACACAGTTACTAGTGACTAATTTTGCTTGTAGTACTCTTCAGTGCTCACTAAGAAAAACAGGAATGGGTTTTGCAAATCTCTCTTTCTTTTTTTTTTACTATATACCTTTTAATAACTTGATACCTTCCTTGGACAAAACGGCTGTATCTACCCTAACCACCCCACTTCCTCTCCAATCACAAATGTGATTGTAAACAATAGAAAGATAAATATACTTTCAAGTGCAGATAACCTTATTTTATTTTTATGACTCTGAAGGGACTGTAATAGAAAATGGTTCTGTTATATCCAATTACTGCCAAAACAGAAAGCTATTGATCCAACACTCCAGAACCAAAGTGGTATTTTTTGGTGGATGATTCTGACATTTAACTGGCTCGGAATCACTAATCCTCTTTAGCAAGTTTATTTGGTTACCAAGAGTATGTTTTGAAAACACAAGGAATACACAAAGGGCTTTGTTTCAAGTCCTCAAATACCATATAAGGAATGCATGGGGAGGGACTGCTCAAAGTTAAAAGCTTTGATAAAGCTTCGCATTTTGTTATGGTGAAGGAAATCATTCAGTTATACTTGCCTCAGAAGTTTTCTAGGGTTAAGGCATTAAAATCATACTGTATGGTGTGCATTTGGGACCTTTGACCATCTTTCCACATATATGAGCCCTGAATGGAAACCTTGAACTTCTTCTTGAGCACCTTAACCAAGCCCAGCCTGCCTCTAGTGGTCCCCTCCGTGAGAATGCAGAGTGGCCTTCTGTTTGGACAGCTTTAGTCTCCCCCATCCTGTGGTCATTGTGGTTCTTCAGCTGACTAGCACCCCAGGAACGCACTACTACCCATCAGTAGTTACCGAAAAAATGTGGTTGATGGAAACCTGTCCACATTAAGAAATATTTTAAGAAAAAGTTCCATAAATTGTTTTTATCCAATAAACATGTTGTAACATTTTAGAATTTTAGAACCAATTAAGAAATAAACCAGAGTTAGAGAGATGGAGCTAAAAAAAAAAAATCTGCCTTATTATTGGTAAACTTGACTTGGAGAGTATGGTTTGACCTGTGACCACATCAGTCTTCCCACAAAACAAAAACAAAACACCTTTCCCCCCCCCCTGGAAGCATTTGCATGTGTAGAGAAAACTTCTACCTATAATTGTAGGTGCTTTATAACTCCTAGTCAATGCATGGATGAATGAACCAATCAATCACAAAGGTTGCTTCTGCTTTTTTTCCTCAGGGGAATGTCAATATCAATTCCAGAGTACAGGAAATCTTTTCATTTGTTTTGACTCCATGACCAGTTGCCTCTTTGGACCTACCCAGCTGCTCTCAGGTGGCAGAAAGCTGGAGTGGCTTTCGGACTGAGCACTTTCTGGTGCCAGTGAGAGGTCCCATCAGCACCTTTTCCTCTTTCTCTTTCCCCTTCATCTGAAAATACAACATGTTCTCTGATGTGAAGATGAGTGTGTTTGATTTCAGAGATTTGCTCAGTGCTTTAGGCCAGCTGTTTTGGCTCAAGTGGGATTAATTTAAACACCAGTTGTTGTTTAGCAACTTTAGTCAATCAACAGATATTTATTATGATCTTTTATGTAGAAAGCAAAGAGAACAGAACAACTCTTAAGAATGGGAAGCCAGGGGCGCCAGGGTGGCTCAGTTGGTTAAGTGTCTGCCTTGGACTCGGGGCATGATCTCAGGGTCCTGGGATTGAGCGCGGCATCAGGCTCCCTGCCCAGTGGGGAGCCTGCTTCTCCCTTTACCCCTTCCCCCCGGCTCATGCTTTCTCTCTCTCTCTCCCTCTTCCTCAAATAAATAAATAAAATCTTAAAAAAAAAATTAAAAAAAGGACAGCCAGGGATCCTGCTGATGATTATGCTATGCCAATGTTTTTATGACAGCAGAGGAGTGAATGCCTGCCTCAAAGGTCCCGAGTGTTCTAGGCTTAGAGTAACATTCACATATCCCACCTTCCTTTCAGGTCTTAACTTCAAATTATCAATTTTACTCACAGTGAAGGTGGACTGGGCCATGGGACTTGGACTTGAGGCTAAACGAGCGCTTCCTTTCAGGGAATTAACATTTATTAAGGTTATTTGGCCTCTGGTGATGGGCCTGCCTGCCTCACGCATTCACAGACAAGACGGGAAAGCTGACAGGGAGAACAGAAGCCTAGCTGGGCCTTCCTGGGGAACGTGGATTCTGAAGGACAAGTGAGTCCACTGCCCACTCCCTCAGCCGGTATAAGAGAGTGAGAGAAAGGACTGGCCATCACAAACTTTTCCATTCAATAACTATAGTATTTGGAAAAATCCTGGTTCAATGGTGTTCACACTCTCTACTCATCAAATTAGCTACTCCTCCCACGGGAGAAGTGACAGGAGACATCTAGAAGTATATGGTCCCATCTGTGGGAAGAATGGAATTTCCCCTTTGTGGAGAAAGTATGAAGAGGGAAATAATGATCTCCCCAACACTGATTTATTCCACAGGGTAGACCACCCTGGGTAGTCCTGGTGACCCTCACTGTCCTGAACTCCACTACAGATTGACATGTAGAACTCTATTTCATCTCTGTAGACACTCAAGGAGTTAACCTAACTTCTTCTCATGGACACCCTTGTCAGAACATAATAGAAAGAAGACAGAATAATATTTACCATACATACAAAAAGAAATCTGAGCCTGCAAGCAAAATCTGTACCCTCATGTTTCCCATTTGGGAAAATAAAATGTTTTATATATATTTTCCTTTCCACCTCCCCCTCCTTCCAAAATGCAGGGGCTTATTTGTCTGAAGTAACCCACAAGAAAGTCTAGCAAATCTGCCTCTTACATGCTGACTCCAATTTCTTTGTGTCATTTCCGACACGTTTCTCCTGGGATTGTTGTTGGCTTTAAAGTGGTGTCATAGGTGAAAACGTTTTGCCCTTACCTAACAGTTAAAGTTATGGGTCTCTGGGTTGGAATCCTGGTTCCCTCCTGTACTAGCTCTGTGACCTTGGGCAAGCCACTACAATCTGTCATCGCAGGGTGAGGGCTTACTAATTTTCGTGCCTTTCCTCTGAATCTTAGAAATGAATTAGATGCAGAATCAGCAGTATATATTTTATAAGCTGGGTGTACCCACCAGCCTCCTGCTTTGTCTCCCCACTCACACCATTTTTAAAAAATTTTTATTATTTGCAGGCAGTAAATGCAGTGGGAAAATGTGAACTTGGAATGAAACAGCCATGGGTTTGAATTTCTGTTGTATCATTTATTAGCTGTGTGACTTTGGATAAATCAGCTAAAGGGTCTCATTCTCTTACTGGGCTAAAAATGTTAATGAGAAAAGAGACCCGTATTCAGACTTCTATCTTAAAGTGGAGACTCGTAGTACACACAGCAAATATCAGATTTTGTCCTGCATTTTAGAAAGTGGTTTATATAGTATATGAAGTCTTCATTTCTTCAGTGGCTGATTCACTTGTAAGGTATACCTGTGCACTATATTTGTACACAAACACACACACAGCTCCCATGGAAGCTAGCTTCCTTTTGTGGGGAGGGGAGTGCGATTTCTTTGAGAAAGTCTATGGATGGCCCAGGGCCAGTGATAACTGGCAATTTCTGTTACGGTGATGAGTGAGGATGGGTTAATCCCTCTGTGCCTGTCAGTTTGGCCAACAACCCCCCCACCCCCTCCTAGATTTCCCTTCATCAAATGTAAATATGCATCTTGCCAAGTATTTTCCATTTACTTTGTAAGCTTCATGTTTTTCATTGGAAATTCAGTCCATGTGTGTTGAGTTATTTACTGAACTCAGAATACTGTTGGGCAAATGCCAGTTTATATCCAGAGTTCCCTCCCCACAAAAGAACCCACCATAAAGTTCCACTTTTTTCCTCTCTCTTCCTTTCATTTTTTGTATTAATCAGGACCAGAACTAAAAGAAGCCTAGTTTGGTTCTGAAGTTACATAAAAGTTATATGGGCTACATAGGCCACTAGTCTTTAAACATACAAACTAAAAGAACCGTGCCAAAATGAGCTATCTGGGTCCCTCAGAACATCTTGTTAAAATTGTCCATTCTGTGTTGACTTGTTTTAAGATCCCTTTCTTCATCAAAAAGGAAATTAGATCTTAATGTTTCCATTTTACAGATGAGGACACTAACAGTCAATGACTTGCTTATCATGGTCAGATGATAGGAATTTGGAAAGGAGAATGAAGAATAAGAAAGAAACAGCTGAGGGTTAAACTCGGGCAATTATTGCATTTGAGCTAAGAAAAGAGGCATGTGGACCTTTCTGGTGGTAGAGTACATTTTAGCACCCGAAGGGAATCAAGGCTTGAGTGGCAGGTGCAGCTTTTCTCAGTGGGATGAGATAAGAAATGTTCACATAGTCATGATATCATGAGTTCTCATGCTCTAGAAATATCATGTGTAGGTAGAGAGGTGGATTTTTTTTTTAAGAGCCACATTATACAACAGATTTTCTTATTTATGCATGTTCAGTCCATCTGTAACTCCTTTGCCTGTTCTTGGCCAGCAGCCTAGAAGAGGCCCAGGCCCAGAATATTGTGTCAAACTGTGGGATTTTTGACAAATTAGGTTTTAATTCCCTTCCCTTACAGTTCCCTCATCCACATTTATGACTTCCACTGCCAAATTGATGTGTTTAGCCCTGATCTCTCATTTGCCTTCTAGTCTCATTTCAGCAGTTCAACTGATTCTAACACATCCCTCTGCTTGAATACTTGCTAGCAAAGCTCTCATGTGTAATCAGTGTTATTAATGAAACCTCTTAGAGAGCTTGAGTTTTATTTTTATTTTCCAATATTAGAGCCCCTTCTGAGATTCCCTTGCTTTTACCAATAACACCTCCATAATTACAAATTTGCAGTCATTCTTGATTTCCACTCCCCTATAAATCTGTTCTCTTCCTGAGTCTGTAGTTTTGGCTTCAAAGTTTGTCTCTTATCTTTTTCCTGTGGGTTATAACAGAATAAACTCCAATCCAGGCTCTCATCACTTCCTGTTTGCACAACTTTAATGGTTTCCTCCTTTCTCTGTCTTCAGTCTTCTGCTCTCTAGTCTACCCTGCACACTGACTAATCTCTCTAGGGGGGCTTAAGAGCCAAGAATAATTGCTCATCACTACTGGGTCATTTCGAGTGTCTCATCTGGCATCTAAAACTGTTTTTAATGTACTTCCACCTCACTAATCCATCTTTACTCTCAATGACCTGTCACACACACCCTCCCATCCTTCTTCGGTCAGCTCTCCACCTTTCCAGAACACACTCTGCTTTTCCCCATCCTTGTCCTGCCATGTTTACATTATGGGTCACACACAGCGTGGTTTCATGGTTAAAGGAGCTGGACAAGGACCTGCACATAGAATGATAAATAATTTGGGAGACAGGTTCCCAAATCTAGCTAGTACCAGTACTAGTGAGAAGACAAGTCTAACAAATAGAATAGGGCTTTGGACAAGTATGACAGCAGAAAATTTGGGGCAGTCCGGGCAAGCGGTTTCTCTGAGAAAAAGCCAAACTTCAAGAGTGAGAATGGACTAGTATATGGATGGCAGACAGAAATGAAGGATCCAGGACAGCCATTCGGAGACATCTAGGCATACAGACAACAGCATCTGGAATATCTCCTTACAGGTGGTAATAGAGTCCAGTAATTCTTGGTGAAGTCCAGGAGTAGGACTTTTTTTTTTTTTTTAAGATTTTATTTATTTATTTGACAGATGGAGATCACAGGTAGGCAGACAGGCAGGCAGAGAGAGAGGAGGAAGCAGGCTCCCTGCTGAGCAGAGAGCCTGATGTGGGGCTCGATCTCAGAACCCTGAGATCATGAGCTGAGCCGAAGGCAGAGGCTTAACCCACTGAGCCACCCAGGTGCCCCCCAGGAGTAGGGCTTTTATCCCTGGGAGGATGAGGAGATATGACAAGGCAAGAAAAGACTCCCATCCTAGAAGAGCTGGGATCATCAAAGCCATGATTAAATCACAAAGAGTAAGACAAACAGAAAGATGGTTACAGGATTTGCTCCCTAGAACAATACAGAAGCTTGTGGAAACTAGATCACCTCAGCACCAACTGGCATCAAATGACTCAGTCCCATGCCCCCAAAAACCATAGGGCTAAGAATTTGCATTCTAGAGGCTGGAAGGGAATCTACCACCGTAAATGCCTTTGGTCTTGAATTAAATCTTCCTGCCACTGACTGTATGATCGTGCGCAAGGTTCTTAATTTTTGTGAGCCTTGATTTCTTTATATATAAAAATGAGGAAAGCGCGTATTGTATAGATTTGGTATGATGATTAAATAAAGTGCCTGCTATGACACATGCCATTTAGTAATAGGCTTCCTGCTCTTTGCCAGACTTCTGAAATCTCTCCTACCCGAGAAAAGGATTGACCCTCGCGGCTGAGGTGGTGCTAAGCCTGTGGGTGGGAACCCGCCGTTCCACTTGTATAATGAGGCAGAGAAGAGTCCAGAGGCAGGTGGTCAGGCCTGTCCTGAGTCCTCCCTCACGGGGACGCCTGCCTGCCTTCCTCTTCTTTCTCCCTCCTCATTGCTCCATCCTCTTACCTCTATCAGTCCTGAACACGACTCGTTGTCAGCACAACTGCCCCTCTTCTGGGAAGCATCAACTCTGTTCTTGAGATTCCTCTATTCTTTTGGCCCCTTTTGAACTGGCATTTTGCTAATTACTTGACCATGTATAATATTAGCAATCCCAATTTCGGCTTCTTTCAAGTAATCCCTAGGGTTCATGGCATGGCCATCTGTAATGTTGCAAAGATATGACTTCCGGAGAAGTTCTGCGGAACGAGCCGAGTGAGTGAACCCAGTAAGTTGGCCCCCGTCATAGTCCAGCACAATTTTGATGATACCAATTTGTTGATGCCTGAACATTTTGTGGGGAGAATTATATCCTATTTTGGAATGAGGATTGGGAATTTTTTAAGTTCTCTGGATGAAATCCTTGGTGATGTCAATGGTCTACAATATTATAATTATTGATTTTTAGTTGCCTTTTGTACTCTAGCCAGTTTTGTTTAACCAAATTTCAAGCCTCTCTGTGATTGAGCCGAGTCTCTTTTTTCACATGATTTCCTCCAAATTTAGCCCAAAGTTCCCTTCAGAGTGAGCAATCAACCTGCAATTGGTGATTGATTCAGTGACTATGTCTTGTTACCATTTTGTTTAGTTTGGGGAATTCTAGATGGTCATTTTCTTCAATTGCTTAGTTACATCTGAAGTAAAATACAACATTTTCACTAACATAATAGAAAGGGAATTAAAACACAAAGGAGGTGAGTCTAATACTCAATTTTTTTGGTAAGAAAAGCAGGACAAGCCATTTACAGGGAAATTTTGGCTACACATAATTCTTGTCACCAGAAATCAGGGTGATTTATAGTATCTTGTTCTGTTTATGGACTGGAGATCTGTATTCCAGTGGATTTTCCACTTGTTCTTGTGATTTGCTAAAATGGAAAAGTACTCAACCTCATTTGCATAGAAATGCTTATTAGTATCCAATCACATCTCCCCGCTCCCCGATTATTGTTACTTTTTTTGCTTTCATTTTTAAAAAATGCTCTTTACTTTGGAAAAAGGTGCCAAGATTTTCTGGCTAATTGTGGGTACAAACATACCTGTATATGTCATACTAATTATTTTTAACACACACACATGTATTTAGCCCATTTGTTGAAAATGGCTGTAACCTTTTATGTGGAGGACTCTAACCTCTTCCCTCTTATCCCATCTGTTTTACTCTCTGTAGTGGCCTTGAGTTCAATTCCATTTTTCAATAACACTGCCCCTGTCACGAACACACACAGTCACATACCATTTCCAATGCTATCCACTCTAGCTCACACCTTTATCATTTGTACAGCTGGACTAACATGATGGACTTCTAGAGGCATTCTTGGATTGTCACATACCTTTTAAATCATTCTGTACCTTGTTTCCATGCTTACAGCCCAATAACGCCTCATATCCTCTCGGCACAAAATACACATAGATCTATAATATAATCCTGACCTACCTGTCCAGACGTGCCTTCTCCTCCTTTCCTGTCCCTCCCACTCCCTCTGCACCCCTCCACCATCCTGGCAGTCCCTTGAACATGGGCCAGGCTTTCCTACGGCCACAGCTTTGCTCATGCCATTCCTGCCTGGCACGTTCTCTCTTCCCATCTTTACCTACAAAATTTTATGTATGCTTCAAGGCCCAGACCAAATGCAATTTACTTCATAATTCATTTCCTGAGCAAATTACTTAAAATCCTACCCTCAGCTTTCTATCAGAAGCACATATTATTAACCCGTGTTTCTAATAGTAACCATATACTGCCTTATTTTATAGTTGCTCACACACAACGCTTTTTACTAGCCTATATGCACTTGGTGGGCAAGGACTATGCCTGGTCCAACTTTGTATACCCATATTATTTACTTCAATGCCTTTCCCATAATGTGTGTGCAATAAATATTTGTTCACTGAATGAGTATTCTATTTATCTATGCTACATTTTTAACACAATAAAGGGATATCAGTAGAGGCATCAATGGAGGGTATGCAAATCAAACCTCAGAAATTCATGTATCTATGAACTATAGTTTGGGCAATTACTTTCATAAATCACAATCTCTTGATAAGTATATCAAGAGATATGAAACCACTGAGAGGACAGACATTTTTTTCTGCAGTTGCTCAGGAGACCTGAACTAAAACATTGGATATTTCATGATTCTGAGTTCCTTGTCTGTTGCTTAATTTGTATCCCATGTTACTGAGAGAGGAGACGAGCCCAGCTATCACTCATCCACACTTATATCACCCTGAATTAAACACTTCAGAGGAAAAGACACTCTTAGTGTTTAAGAAATAAAGTTGTACACATTTTATATTGTATCCTGTTTTTAAATAACTTAAGAGGAGAATTTCTTAGATGAAAACAAATCATGTTAATTTTATTAATGAAGGCTGCTACTAATAGTGATACATATGCCCATGTACAGTGTAGTAGAACTGTTTTCTCTATTTTCTAGAAATATTGATTTTTCAATTTTTTAGTATATTTTTCTTTGTAACATATAAGACCTTATAATATATATTCTTGAGGTACACAGTGACAAGAGATACTGTTCTGCCTGTGCTCTACTTTTTTCAGACCATCCCTCAGCCATGACCATTTTCTGGCTGGCTTTCCTGTCAGGGTATAACCATAATTATACACATTCCCACACTCCTAGAACTGTGTGGTGTTTGCTTGGTAAGTTCTAGCTAGTTCCTTCCTCGGCCTGTGTCCTTCAGTTTGCTGTGGGAGCACAGTGGTTCATACTCCTTCCTTCTTCTCTTCTCTTCCAGCACATACATGTGAATCATTCGAGAGTCAGTTTGGACTCATTTCATGAGAAAGTGTTTGGATTTAGAGCCATATGTGATTTCATTTAAGATTTTTAAAAAAGAAATAACAAGTGTTGGTGAGGATGTGGAGAAAAAGGAACCTATATGGCTGTCAGCAGAAAACAAATTGGTGCAGCCACTGTGGAAAACAGTATGTAAGTTCCTCAAAAAATGAAAAGTGGAATTACTGTATGATCCAGTAATTACACTACTGGATATTTACCAAAGAAAACACTAATTTGAAAACACTAATTTGAAAAGATATATGCACCTTCTACTGGGTATTTACCCCAAAGATACAGATGTAGTGAAAAGAAGGGCCATCTGTACCCCAATGTTCATAGCAGCAATGGCCACAATTGTCAAACTGTGGAAAGAACCAAGATGCCCTTCAACTGATGAATGGATAAAGAAGATATGGCCCATATACACTATGGAATATTATAGCTCCATCAGAAAGGATGAATACCCAGCTTTTGTATTAACATGGACGGGACTGGAAGAGATTATGCTGAGTGAAGTAAGTCAAGCAGAGAGAGTAAATTATCATATGGTTTCACTTATTTGTGGAGCATAACAAATAACATGGAGGACATAGGGAGATGGAGAGGAGAAGGGAGTTGAGGGAAATTGGAAGGGGAGATGAACCATGAGAAACAATGGACTCTGAAAAACAATCTGGGGGTTTTGAAGGGGTGGGGGGTGGGAGGTTTGGCGAGCCAGGTGGTGGGTATTGTGGAGGGCACGTGTTGCATGGAGCACTGGGTGTGCATAGACAATGAATTCTGTTACACTGAAAATAAATTAAATTTAAAAAATAATGAAAAAAAAAGATATATGCACCTTTATGGTTTTTGCAACATTTTTTACAATAGGCAAGATATGGAAGCAACCCAAATATCCATTGATAGGTGAAGAGATAAAGAAGATGTTATACACACACACACACACACACACACACACACACACACAATGGGATATTACTCAGCCATTAAAAAAGGAGATTAAATTCTTGCCATTTGCAACAACATGGATGGACTAGAGGGTATTATGCTAAGTGAAATAAGTCAGTTGAGAAGGACAAATACCACATGATTTTACTCAAATCAAACTTTAGGAAACAAAACAAATAAACAAAAAGGAAAAAAAAACCCCAGACTCTCTAATAGAGAACAAACTGGTGGTTGCCCGAGGGGATGGCTGAAACAGATAAGGGGGTATTAAGAGGGTGTCTGGCTGGCTCAGTCAGAAGAACATGTGACTCTTGATCTTGGGGTCATTAGTTCAGGCCCCATGTTCGGTGTAGAGATTACTAAAAAAATATTTAAAAAAAAAAGAGTGCACTTGTCATGATGAGCACTAAGAAATGTATGGAAGTATTGAATCACTATATTGTACACCTGAAATTAATATCACACTGTATGTAAATTATACCTCAATAATTTTTTAAAAGTTTCACTAAAAAAAGAAAAAGAACTTCATCAATAAGTGTCACCATCACCATTTCGAGCGTCTTTTCCTATCACAATGTAGTATAGCTGGAAAGGAAAGATATATAGACCCCCTAATCCATTGGTTTTCAAAGTCTCATTTATAAAATGGATCAAGTGGGCCTGGTTGAGTGAAGAGGGAGGGAAGAAGGGACCATGAGCCTGGTGATAGCCCAAGAAGCTATCATCAGAATCCACACACCGGTCCGTAAACCACTAATTTTTTTTTTTAAATTTTTTAAAGATTATTTGTTTATTTATTTGACAGAGAGAGATGACAAGCAGGCAGAGAGGCAGGCAGAGAGAGGGGAGGAAGCAGGCTCCCTGCTGAGCAGAGAGCCCGATGCGGGGCTCGTTCCCACTCGATCCCAGGACCCTGGGATCATGACCTGAGCTGAAGGCAGCGGTTTAACCCACTAAGCCACCCAGGCGCCCTGTAAACCACTAATTTGAACTAAATGTTACAATTTACCGATGAAGAAACTAAGCCCAGAAATATTAGGTGACTCCCTCATGGTCATGTAATGAGTTTGTGACAGAGTTGATTTGAGATCCCAGCTTATGAAGCACAGAGTCCTTTCCAGCACTTTAACCACAAATACTGCTAAATAAGGAGTTCGTTTCTACTCACTGGACTAGCACAGTTCCTCTCTGTGCCCAAGAGCAGTGTATGAGAACTAGTGTTTTCCTTGTTACATATCTTTTGTTATTGAAGGAGATTCACAATTCAATGAAATCACCAAAGTACCAGCAACAGTGTGACAAACCACAAGGGACAGCCCATTGTCCATTTTTAGCTGGCCCACCTGTTCCATGCTGTGCTTTCCCTACAGCCTGGCAACCCACCTGCTTCGTAAGTTCAGCCCAGAACTGCCCAGCAAGCCCTGAGTCTGCTGGTTACTTTGATGGGTGGTCTCCTTTCTCCATCAGCAACCCGGGAAGCTAACCACACATTAGAGGGCCTCGAAGGTGGCCAGTTAGCACAGAGTCCCCCAGAGCTACCATTAGAAGCCATCCACATTAATACCATCCTCCACAGCCTTCCTTATGGTTAATGTAATAACAATAATTACTGGCCTCCCTTCTGAGGTCATGGCCACAAGAGCAAGAGTTTTCCCTGAGTGCATTGTGTCCAAACAACCGTAAGTCCTTAGTTATGGAAGATGATGTCATGAGTTCTGATGAGGGGGTTGCTCTAGAACAGCTGAGGATTGGCCCCAAAGGCCTAAAAGAGCCAATTCAACTTCTGTCGCACAGCTGCCACCCCATGGCCACATGCATGCAGACAATTACCCTATCATTAACCCAAACTAGCTTGTGGCTGTTGTGATTGTGATTGTACTTTTTACTCCTATACCTTTTAGAGGAATATTGAGACCTAAAATCTTCCTTTTCATGCCCCTCAGATTTGGCACATAATAATCTTTCTCCCTCCCACCTTCCCTCTCTCCCATCTTTCTTCCTTTCCTATCCTATCCTATCCTATCCTATCCTATCCATTTTTCCTTCTTTGTCAGGAGCTAATGCTTAAATCATAACAGGTCAGATTGGAATTTCCATCCAGAAACACACACACACACACACACACACACACACACACACGCACGCACACGCACACGCACACACACGCACACACAGTTGGTTGTTGGTTATTCTCTAATTCGACCACTTGAGGGCAGCATAGCCTTGGGAACATGTTTTTTGAGCGCCTGATTCCCGTAGCACAAGGAGGAACTCAGCGCTGTGACTTTCATATACATATCGCTGTAATTCAGGGAATAAACCACAAATAATGAGAAAACACTCCCTGGAAGTCATTTCAAATTTAAGGATGAAGGAATACATGTCTAATTTTAAAAGTACCTACATCATGTTCTTACATAACATAGTTGCTTGCAGTCAGGCACAATATAAACCATTTGCATGAAAAAGATTTAAAAGCGAGGGCTCTCCTGTTGGTGAAAATGCATACTGGTGCAGCCACTGTGGAAAACTTCCTCAAAAAGGTAAAAACTGAATTACCTTACAATCCAGCAATCGCACTACCGGGTATTTACCCAAAGAATACAAAGCACTAATTCAAAGGGATACTTGCCCCCCCCACCCCCAGTGTTTGTAGCAGCATTATTTACAATAGCCAAGGAAGAAGCTCCCCATGTGTTCACTGAAGAAACACTGAATAGCAAGGGAAGAAGTGGTATAGATAGAGTGATTAGATAGATAATGGAATATTATTCCATTATTCAGCCATAAAAAAGGAAGGAAATCTTTGCAAGGACATGGATGGGTCTAGAATGTAATGCTAAGTGAAATAAATCAGTCAAAGAAAGACAAATATATGCTTTCATTCATGTGTTTAAGAAACAAACAAGCAAAGTGAAAAAAAAAACAAGAGAGAGCCGCAAATCTAGAAGCAGATTCTTAATTACAGAGAACAAACAGAGGGTACAGAGGAGAGGAGGATGGGGGCGATGGATGGAATAGGTGATGCAGACTGAGGAATGCACTTGCGGTGAACACAGGGTGTTTGCTGTATGGAAGTTCTGAATCACTATATTATATACCTGAAAATAATAAAACACTTTATGTTAACTAACTGGAATTAAGGTAAAAACTTAAAACATTTTTTTAGTTAAAAAATAAAATGCGTAAAACCAAGTGATCTCATCAAAATAAGGGGGTTCCAGACAGAAAAACAAACAAACAAACAAAAAAGACTAAACTAAGATATACCCCATAGGGGTGCCTGGTGGCTCAGTCGGTTGGGCGTCTGCCTTCGGCTCAGGTCAGGATCTCAGTGTCCGGATATCGAGTCCCACATCAGGCTCCCTGCCAAACAGCTACTCCCTCTCCCTCTGCAACTGCTCCCTCTGCTTATGCTCTCTCTTTCTCTCTCTGTCAAATAAATAAAATATCTTAAATGAAATATACTGAACAACTGACCTGGGAATACAATCCTGGATATGTTTGCAAGTCCTTATGTTTCTCCTAGGACATGGTTTTTCACGACTAACATGTCCCTCTTACTACCTCGATTTTTTCCCTCATGTATCTTTTTTTTAATTGTCATTTTACATCTCCTCACTGCAGCTTCTCCTACCCTTCCCTCCGATGACCACTTCGGCAGGCTACAGCCTGGGAGAACAAGTCACAATTACAAATTATCACAATTCGTGCCTGTACTTGGGAGATGGGCAAATGAGGAGGCCCAGCTCCTCATTGTCAGTCGTCTGTTTGGTAGTGACCTTGCTCTGGAGGTGACTGTAGTTCTTCAGCCCAAGGGAGTTGATATCTATGAACCCAGTGGCATTGATTGGCTCATAATCGCTCTGCATGTTCATGCTCACCAGCTCTCGTTGTAGAGGGACAGTGGGGACTCCCAGCCGAGGATACACCCAGACTTGAAGACGGACACCTGCACTTTCCCTTCCACGCTCTCCTGGGATCTGGCGATGCAGTGGTGGACAGATTGACACTAAGGAGGAAAACTGCCTCTCTGCCTTTATTCTGTATCTTGGGAGTCAATCCAGGATGGGCAAGAGAAGAGAAAAAGGGGAAGTTTAGAGGGAAAGAAAAGTAGAAAAGCATCGCACCCTGTCTTTGGAGAATCACGAGCAGTGATTTGTAGGGAAATGTCTACATTGACCCAAGTCATAGGGAACTATATTAACTTCATTCATCTCCAGCCCTCGCCAATATATTGTTTGTAAATACCGTTTGATAGTTTTTTGTTGTTGTTGTTGTTGTTTTTAGATTTTTAATTTATTTATTTGAGGGAGAGAGAGAGAGAACATGAGAGGAGAGAGGTCAGCAGGAAAAGCAAACTCCCCACCAAGCAGGGAGCTTGATGCGGGACTCAATACCGGGACTCCAGGATTACAATCTGAGCCAAAGGCAGTTGCTTAACCAACTGAGCCACCCAGGCACCCTACCTTTCGGTAGTTTTCACATGACATTAATTAAGAAATTGCACTTGATCAGCCTGAGATATTGATGTTCTCTTTCCACATATCACTGCATAAGCTATCTAAAGAAGAGACAGATAACTGACTCCCAGAAACCTGTCTGGAAGGCACTCTGTATTCCTTCCTCTGCTTCTCTGTACGGGCCATAGAAAGAACATGGTAGTTCTTGAATACATTTCTCAGATGTGGAAGATGTGGATTTCTGAAGAAGCAAAATCTTAACTTGATACATGGGGTTTTTTGTTTGTTTGTTTTGTTTTTGTTTTTTCAAGGTTGTGATTGTGGCGAGGAACTGGAGGAAAGATCTGGAAACAACTCCTAGAGGAGCTTCTTTAGTATGACCTCAGCTGGACCTTCAGTGCCTTTTGAAAATCCCTTCTTTCATCTCAAGTCCATATGCTGTCAAATTCCTTTCTGTATTTTTTGGCAAACCTCCAAAACCAAACTCTTTCTCCCTGGGGCACGGAGGTGACCTCCGCTACTTTGCTGAGATGGCCAAGGCGATTGGGTGCGAACTCCCTGGCTTTCCTCTCTTCACTTAGTTTTTTCTCCTTCAATCTCTTCCATGATCTTGTTCCATCAAATATGTCCCTAACCCCACTCTTTTCTCCCACACTTGAGGAAAAGTTCTTTCTCCACCTTATTCACCTTTCCAGCTCTAATCCTTTCTCCCTCCATCTGTGGCAGATTCTTGAAAGAAAGGTCTACGCTGGGCCACCACATCCCTCAGTGCCTTTACGCTATTCACCTCACTCCCACTCTTCACAAACCACCCTTTAAAGTTCATTAGTAATCTGCTCATCACCAGGTGGCCAGTGATTTCTTCCCGCTCTTCTCTTTACAACATCACACACCTATCACCGTGGTGGCGTCAATGACAGTTCCCCCACTTCTCTCTTTGAATTTCTTTCTTCCCTTGGCTTCAGGGAAGCCACATACTAGCTCTCTGACCTTTTCTCCTCAGTCTCTGTTGGCCCCATTTCTTCTCCTTCCCTCTTACATGTAGGGATTTTTTCAGTACTCATCCCCTTGATCTTCTGGGTCCTCTTTTCCTGAGCTTATCTATACCTACAGCTTTAACTACCACTTCCTTGCCCTTGGTGTCCCATATGCATTTATCTGCCAAGCTGTGTACCTCACCTTCCAATGGAACAGCTGTCATGTCCACATGTCCCGTATCTCACTTTGCTGCACAGCCTCCCCCTCTCTCTGTCCCAAACTCATTCTCCCATCCTACTAGCCCTCAAGTCTCAAGACAAAATTTCAGTCATCATCGACTCCTTCTGTGCCATTTGTAAATTGATTGGACATGAGCTTAAGGGATTAGGAAATGATTTTGCAGAATCTCCCTTGTATTCAAGTGACAGTGCTGCACTTCAAGCCACCATCACCTGGAATTGAAACCATCACCAAACTGTTGTCTCTGTCATTCATCTCTTTCTTCCTTGTTCCAGCCCAATCAATATTTGGCCATTAGCTATTTCCCAACAGTCTCCGCAATGCAAAAGAAACGGGTAACATTAGTTGCTTCCAAAATAAATGGCTGGGGAACAAGAGTGGAAGGGAGGGGACATTTACACTTATATACCATCTTATTCCTTTAAAATTCTGTGCCCCGTGAATATATTGGGTATTAACAATGTTTAGGGGTGCCTGGGTGGCTCAGCTGGTTAGGCCACCAATTCTTGGTCTCAACTCAGGTCTTGATTTCAGGGTCCTGAGTTCAAACCCCATGTTGGATTCCATGTGGACCTGGTATGGAGCCTGCTTAAAAAAAAACAATTAAAACAAAAATAATGTTTAAGTTAAACAGGTATTGCCAACTAAGTTTAGAAAAATAAACTTTTTTTTTTCAGTTATTCTTCTGCTCAAAATCCTGCATGCATTGACTTCAAAACCAAACCAGACTTCATCCCATCATTGAAAGCTTCCTTAGGTCTGGCCACACCCATCCTTCTAGTCTGCTCTTTCTCTCTGCTGTCCCCACTGCACAGCCCAGTCACATGCCATTACTCTGGATTCCAAGCCTTCCATGCCCTTGTTCAAACCATCCCATCTGCCTGAGGCGTCCTGCTTCATACCAGACACTGTCCTTCCTTCCTTCCAGCTTGCCCTCTGATGTCACCAGTTCCGAAGTGCTTTCCCGGACCCCAGCATGTAAAACCACTCCTCTTCCGTAGGTTCCTGGACTGTGCTCTTGGTTCTGTCGGAGCCAGCCTATGCCCATGCACGTGACTGTTCTTATCTGTGTGTGTTTTGCACCCCTTAGTTCAATGCTCTTTGCATGATGGGTTCTCCAGTAATGGTTTCTGAAGGTTGCTGGCCGCAGACACCACCAAAATGAAAACTGTTTGGAGAGGGAGCCCTTTGTGTCTTCGCTGGTGTTTGTCATTGCTCTCAGGAAATACAAATGTTGATGATTCCCTCCGTGGTCAGTGCTTCCTCAAATCTGGTCCCACACCACCTGCCGCAGAAGCACCTGGAGAGCTCACTAAAATGTAAATTGCTTGGCTCCAACTGAGACCTGCTGGTTCGGCATCTCTGGGAGTGCATTTTGGCAATCTGTAATTTAAGCATGCACCTCGGGTGATCCTTACACTGGGTTTTGAGAGCCTTTGCTGTCGTAGGCTTTGGCAGGGTTTAGGGGGAAGGTTTGAGTGGAGAGAATCCCTGAGGTTTCTTCAGCGCAACCCTGCCTGTGTGCTCGGTGTTCCTCGGCCTCTGCCAGCCGTTCCACCCCGCGGCCCAGCCTGCTCCGTGTCCCTGGCTGTGCTTCTTGCTCCTGGAACAGGACTTGCCCTCTGTCTCTCCTTTCGGGAGGTTGACAGCCGAGCCGTCAAGCTCTGATTCCTTGCAGAAGCTGGTGCTGGCACCCTGCCGACGGAGTGCCTCAGCCGTCAAAAATAATCTCGTCTTTTTTCACTTTTCTCTCTTTTCCTGTAACTGCTGTGGGCAAGTGATTATCCCTGCGTTGTAGACATGGGGATCCCGAGGCAGGAGAATGTTGAGACTTGCCTAAGACTCTGACATATTAATAGAGTTAATGTCAAAAGCCCTGTCATCCAGCTTGGCATTCCCAGTGGCCATTTTGTCAATCAGTAAGTCAATCAGTTAATCAACAAGTATTTACTGAATGCCAAATAGGCGTCCAGAAGTGTCTGATTTAACAACTGCTGGCTGGGACAGAACTTGGTTCAGTGACCTTATATCATCCCTGTGTGCCATGCTGTCCACAGTTTGCTGCCTTTGTGGTCATGCCAGGTTGCTGAGCTCTATTTCACATCAATACCACCGTATATTACATAATTCTGTAGCCCTTAACGAAGTTAAGAGGAATAGGGCTTGGCCAGCTCCTCCAGCGTGACTGGCTATTTGGTGATCTTAGCTTGACACTGTGGCTCTCACAATGTTTGGTTTTCCTTGGACTTCCGTTGAATTAAAGAAATTCTGCAGACAAGGGCGCCTGGGTGACTCAGTCGGTTAAGTGGCTGCCTTCAGCTCAGGTCATGATCTTGGGGTCCTGGGCTCGAGCCCCACATCGGGCTCCCTGCTCAGCGGGAAGCCTGCTTTCTCCTTTTGTCCCCGCATGCCGCTCCCCCTGCTTGTGCTCTCTCTCTGTCAAATAAATAAATAAAATCTTTAAAAATTCTGTACACAAGTATGTGACTCTCTGAAAGAAATCTTTTCCTTTTATGCTTTCTATCCACGTATACTCAAAACCTCTGTCCTCAGCATAAATGGCATTCATTTTCACAGTCTAAAATCCTTTGATATGTGAGGATGATTATTTACTTCCACCCTATGACCCCCAACACTATACCTCTTCCTAAAACCAATAGACAGAAAGAATATTTTTGTGCCACAGGCCACATTTACTGACTCAAGTATTTTTATTTATTTTCTAACAGTCACAGTGGAAACCATAACCATGTGTGTACAAACCCAGTTTGCTTTTTTAGCCAGTTTACTTTTTTTTTTACGAATGAAAGATAGAAAATTAGTTCAACTACATTTTTAAAAATGCCTACTCAAACTGGGCTGTCTATGCGCAGTGTCCTGTAGGTTAGCATACAGGTTGTGCTGGCTGCTGAAAATCAGAATTCAACTGTCACAGACTACCCGGAAGGAATCCGTATCTGGATAAAACTCCCATGGCTAAGAACTGAAAAAAAATTTGGTCTTCTTTTTTTCTTAGATTTCATATTGTTTTTAAAGTAGCCCCAAAACTTGACCCTGATTTCAGTTACTATTTGTGGCCCCAGAGGTATCTACAGGGAGCATCGCTGGCCCACCCCAGGTTTGAGAGGTGATAAAAGACACCTGTGGCCATTTCCTTTCTCTCTGGTCTGTAAGTGGGCTGGATTTAGAATTAATCCAAATCACCTTGGGTTGACAGAGAGTCTGGTCCTTTGCTGAGAGAGATTGGGGCCAGTAATTTTACCTCCACATTGTTCGACATTCTATTTCAGGCTTAATGTTGGAACATGTTCTTCCTTTTTCCATCTCATGCAGCCATTAAATAAATGCCCTGGCTGGATCAGAGGAACCAGGAAACAGAATGTTACTCAGTGAGCTATTGATATTGCCCCCTAAAGCTTCCAACAACTTCCCCTCTCAACATCACTGACAGGGCCAGAAGATTCCGGTGGGTTGCTTTTGTCCATTCATGTGTGTTGCAAACGTGTTATATGTCGCAATAAAACTACCGCAGTTTTCCTGAATTATACCAAGACCAAGACTTCTTTAGATATGTCATTCTCCTGCCATTGTTAAGGTGAAATTACAAATAAGAAACATCTATAATGAGTTGATTATAGATATCCAAATGAGCATGGGAAAAAGTTGATTTACTAGATCAAGTTCATAGAATGACTTTAAATAAAGTTAGAACAGACCAAGAACTAAGGCCTAATAATTTTCTTCTAAGTCCATAATATAATACAGTTTCTCTTATAACGTGGAATATCTCATACAAATAACATGAAAGAGAAATTGAATAATTTAAATCTTTAGAATTTCACTTTGATTTAAAGATAATGTGGCTTTAATTATTTTAAATTTTATTTCCTTCACTGATTAAAACTCCTATTAGGCACCAGAATTGCTGCTTCTAGATTTCTTTTACTTATGACTGATGGATCTCAGAGAAGAAAAAATTAGATTGTGGTTTAAATATCCGAGTAGGGCTATTTTTATTTTTCAAATACCCATTTTTATAGTCACTCCATGTTTAGGTGTTTTATATGCATTTTCTCTGTTCTTCACAATGATGTATTAAGTACAGCTTATCCTTGTTACTCTGCAGAAAAGGAAAATGACTCCATCAATTTATGCAATGTGAATTAATGAGCTCGGTGCCTGACATGTAACAACTTCTCAGTCAACATTAGTTAAAATAATCATTATTTTTCCCATGGTGACACAGTTACTACACAGTTAATACATGCAAGAGTATGGATTCGAAGTCAAATATAACAGCATGCTTTTGCCACTGGTCTCACACTGCCTCAATTTTCACACTTGATTTTATGGGCAAACTTATTCTAATCTTGTTTATATGACCAGCTAGAGCAAATATTACATAAACTATATCTGTCCATATCTCATTAACGTTAATTTATGTGCATGTACATCTGTGTGTCTTCTTGTCTTATTTGTTGTGTTTTGGTTTTGTTTTTAGGTCTTTATATTGTACATTGTCATGTGTTTAAGAAAACTTTTAGACTTGGGAGTGAAGCCTCCCCCCACCCTGGGGAATGGGAAGAAGGTATATTAATCAAGAGGCCTATATGTGTGAAATGAAACAGGCCCGCTCCAAGAAGAGCTGCGAACTTCCCTAAAAGCAGAGGGCTCCTAGCATGGCCTTTTAAGCAGGTTGAGTGACACCTCATCCTAAAAATAGGACTTGCTTGGACACCGCGAGGTGGGACATTTGGATTCTGTTTTATTTCGAACTGACATTTTGGAAAGTACAATCAACATTTCCTTTAGAAGAACTCCAGTGAGTCTATAAGTTATTCTGAAGAAATTCTGTAAGAATTTGGACTTTTATTTGTAAATTAATAAGTGGCCTTCGCTTTCATTTCGAGAGAAGAAAGGATTCGATTTACGTTATAATGAGGAGTTAGAGCTCAGACCTCCAGCCTCTTTCCCTCCCAGCCCCGTTCCAGCTACATGAAGCTCACATTAGGCTCTGCCCAAGCGCCCTTTGGGCTTTTCTGCAAAAGTCAATAGTTAAGGAGCCTCAGTAGGCAACATACACCCCTCCTCTCTTTCTTTCCTTTTCACTCTCTCCTCCTTTCTCCATTTTTTAAAACTTTCTTTCCCAAAGTCTAATCCCTTTGATCTTAAGTTTCCAAATTTTGACAGAAGGCTCAACTTTGATTGAAACTTCTCTAGAAGAACACTCAGGTGGTATTAATGATGAGCAGCTACTCAAGCAGTTAGTTCCCTTCTTTGATTAAAAAAGGAGGCACCTGGGTGGCGCAGTCAGTTAAGCAGGTGACTCTTGGTTTTGGCTCAGGTGTGATTCAGGGTCGTGAGATTGCAGCCCCACATTGGGCTCTGGGCTCAGCACAGTGTCTGCTTCAGATTTTCTCTCCCTCTCCCCACCTCGTGTGCTCTCTCTTAAAAAAACAAAACAAACAAACAAACAAACAAAAAAAACCCCAAAAAAACACAATAGGATGGTCACACAAAAAAGCAGTCATTGAATTAGCCAGAACTGGTCTTTGGAAATGCATATGAAACCCTGGAACCAGTGATCTTGGCTGCATAATTTCATGCTTACATACAGAGGAGTTGATTAGGAAAAGCATCTCAGCCTGGTCTGGGATGAATCACACTGGCTGTGTTAACCTGGTGCTCTCACCAGAAGCCTCTGAAAATACTTGAAAGCGTCAGACCCTGGGTCATAATTATGCCTTTGAGACCCTGTGCCCATTGCTGGGGAAGAGACTTGTCAGCCTCTAGGGGTGTGAACAGCATTGCAGAGATTTCTGGAGAGCAACTGAGAGTGCTAAGGCTTTGGCAAGCTTGAGACCGAGAGCCAGTTCCTCAAACTGTGACTCAAATTGGCATATGACTCTAAACTTGTTTGTATCATTCTCTAATTGTCTCATGTGTGCTCATATGTTCCTTGCAATCCTGAAAGCATCAGAAGACAGAGACTATGCTATTTTTGAATTCCCCCAAATTCTGTCAGAGTCATGGGCTCACCTTGTTGGCTGACAGTCTCTGGTAGCAGTGACTTCAACCGCAAATAAAGAAAAGCAGTTTATGTTCCAAGTGATAAAAGAATGTGTCATGTTGGGGTGCCTGGGTGGCTCAGCAGGTTAAGCATCTGCCCTCAGCTCAGGTCATGATGACCCCTTTGTCGGGTTTGGTCAGTAGAGGGGGTCTGTTTCTCCCTCTGCCCCCACCCCACTTGTGCTCTGATGCTGTCTTTCTCGAATAAATAAATAAAATCTTAAAAAAAAAATGTGTCATGTAGTCATGCCTCTGTGGTAATAGATTGATCACCAAGATAGAAATACCCCATGAGGCATAAATAGATGAACTGCACTCAGTATCTGAGAATCTTGTGGCAGAGACAGAAAAAACAGGTGGTCGGGTTAAGGGTTTTGGGATCTGGAGGACACCTGAGTTGTTTCCAGGCAGAGACCTCAGCAGCAGCTCTCCAGGGGGTGCATGGTCAATACCAACAGCCCTTGAAAGCAAAACTTGAGACCTTGAGGCTGCCAACTCCACTGTCCAGCGGTAGACAGACCCGCATCATTCCTTCATGTATTCTTTAATTCAGATGTTAACGGTTGGACGGCAGACACCATGCCCAGTGCTAGGAACACAAAGATGACTGTACATGGTCCCCGTGTCCAGAGGTGAGACTAACTGGAAACCAATACATTATGACCTCAAGCTAAATACCATATAGCAGCATGGTTTAATGAAAAGGAATTTTGCAAAAGAGGGAAATGGAGCTAGTTTTGGATACAGGCTTTGCTAGCTATGATTGATAGAATGACTTGGGTATTTTGAGTCTGTTTCCTCAGTCTGTAATTTGGAAAGTAATATCTGTCTCTTAGGATTGTTGAAAGAATAAAATGAGAAACACAGGGACACCTGGGTGGCCCAGTGGATTAAAGCCTCTGCCTCCAGCTCAGGTCATGATCCCAGGGTCCTGGGATTGAGCCCCGCAATGGGCTCTCTGCTCAGCAGGGAGGCTGCTTCCCCTCCTCTCTCTCTGCCTGCCTTTCTGCCTACTTGTGATCTCTGTCTGTCAAATAAATAAATAAAATATTTTTTAAAAAATGAGAAACACATAAATCATAGCACCATGGGATACCTGGGCGGTTAAGCGTCTCCCTTCAGCTCAGGTCATGATTCCACGGTCCCGGGATCGAGCCCCATATGAGATTCCCTGCTCAGCAGGGAGCCTGCTTCTCCCTCTGCCTCTGCCCATCCACCTGTCTGTGTGCGCGCTCTCTCTCTCTGATGAATAAATAAAATTAGAAAAAAAATCATAGCACCACACTGCATATGACAGACCATCAGGAAACATTTGATCCCATGCTCCATAACCACAGAATATGCAGTGTGATGGGTGCTCGGGGACAGGAACCCATGGGTGCTTGAGAGGAACCTCCACCTAGGAAATGACATTTTTGTTTGATCCTGAAGAGTAAGTCAGTCCTGTGTCTAGTCATTTACTCAGCACATCTTATTCTTTTTTTTTTTTTTAATTAAAGATGGGAATTGGGTGGCTCAGTCCTTAAGCATCTGCCTTCAGTTTAGGTCATGATCCCAGGGTCCTGGGATGGAGCCCTGCATCACATCAGGCTCCCTGCTCAGCAGGAAGCCTGCTTCCCCACTCCCACTCCTGCTGCTTGTGTTCCCTCTCCTGATGTGTCTCCCTCTGTCAAAGAAATAAATAAAACCTTTTAAAATTAATAAGGATGAGAACTGCCTGACCTCTTCATCATCAGTGCCACTTGAGTGTTCTTCTAGAGAAATTTTCATCAAACTCGAGCCTTCTGTCAAAGCTCGGAGATCCTTAAGACTGAAGTGATCAGACTTTAGGAGACAGACAAGAAATGGAAAAGAAAGGGGTTGGAGAGGGAGAGAAAGAGAGAGATACATCTTTGCCACTGACATTTTGCATTGACCGGATGGTGCTTGGGCAGAACCACATGTGAAGCTCATGTACCTTTAACATCTGCATTTATTGGGGAAAGGGCTGGCATGATATCTGGCCCGTTATCAACCAAGAACCAAAGGAAGAGAAGGACCAAATCATGAAAGAAGCGAAGGGAAGAACATTCTAAGCAGAAATAACGTGTTTATTTGCTCTGAAGCAGGGAAGGGCAGGACTGAGCAAGTGAAAGAAGAGAATTAAAAGGGGGGGAGGATAGTACGTAATAAAGTTCAACAATGAAAGATTCAGGAGAGTTCACATGTGAAAAAGAGTCACTGAAGAATCTGGCATGTTCTAAGAATCTGGAGAACTTCATCGCGGCTGCAGTTGAGGCTGGAGGAAGGAGGGGAGGGAGGGGGAAGGGGGGCAGGAGATGGAGTGAGGAAGGCAGATGGGGTGATCGTGAAAGATCTCTCTTGTGTGATGTGAATATGTCTAGATCTAGTTCTGTTCATAATAAGACTGCACAGATTTGTACAAGGGAGTGTGGATGTAGGACTTGATTGTGGAGAATGGATCTATTTATTTATTTTTAAAAAATTTTGTTTATTTATTTGTCAGAGAGAGACATAGCACAAGCACAGGGAGAAGCAGGCAGAGGAGAAGCAGGCTCCCAGCTGAGCAAAGAGCCCGGTGCAGGACTTGATCCCAGGACCCCGGAATCATGACCTGTGTCAAAGGCAGTCTCTTAACCAACTGAGTCACCCAGGCGTCCCTGGAGAATGAATTCAAAATGAAAAGATTTTAAAGGTGGCCGTCAGATGGCAGGCTGTCAAAACAGTCCGGGGAAGGACTGAAGTAAGGCAGTGGTGGGGAGGACCAGATTCAAGAGATGATCTGCGGTAGAAGCAACAGGATATGATAAGATGTGGAGTTGAGGACATGGAAGAGTTGGGGTAACAGTGAGGCTTCCAGCTTGGGAGGCACACTTTCCATTAGCCAGTGTCACATATAACATACAGCTTCTGGAAAATTCCCTTGCATGTTCTTTAGAGTGAAAAGGGCAAAAACTACCTTACTATTACTACAAAATCGTCTTTACCTCACAGACCCTCCCTCCGAAAGGGTATCAGGGACCTCCAAGGGTCCTTGAACCATACTTTGAGACTTACTGTTCTAGGCAGTTATCTGGGACCCCCCCTTCCCCAACCCTCACCTCTCTTTATGAACTGCTCACCTTCAGCAACCTCATAAATGCACGTGACCTGCAATTATTTTCTCTCTGGCTTGCTCTGGCCTTTAGGTTTGGAACTCCTATACTGGAGCAGCACCCCTGGCCTAAACTTCCAAGCCTGTCGTGAAGCCCTCCCATTGATGGTGCTTCTTAATTGTCTTCCAAGTTTTGGATCCTTACTCCTCTGCATGGCTTCAACTTGTCTTGCTGCTCAGACATCTTCTGTTGTTGAGGATGTCTCATTCCAACCACAGATAGGTTCACCTTCCAGACAGAGATAGGTTCACCTTCTTAAGAAGACCACTGAAAGCAGAGGAGAGCTGAGAGCGGGAAGCCCGCATTAATCCTTGAGTAGGAAAGCAACATGAGAGAAATATTTATTAATCTATTTGACACTGATTTACAAAATTCATTAAAGAAGGAAGAGACTAAAAGCAGAAAGCCAGATGTGTAGTGTGTGTGTGTGTGTGTGTGTGTGTGTGCGCGCACGCTTTTTTAAAGGAAAAAGCCTTTACCATGTGGAACTGAAACAGCAAAGCTGATAGTATGTGGGATTGGCCATTGTAGAGAAATCCAGTTTTAGAGAATTGACATTTATTTGGAAACCTTTGCCTTCAGACAAATTTACCTTGTTTTAACACCCTTTCTTGATTTAGTTTGGTTTAAAATTCAGAGGAAAAAAAACTATTCCATCGGATCAAATTGTCAAGTGCAGCTTGTTAATATGTCTGCATGAATTTCAAAGGTCTTCTAATAATTCAACACTCAATTCGTGGGTCCATCCTCTTACCAAATGCTTCTGTATGAGCCAACAACCTCCCTCCCTCCTCCATTTTGCTCTACCAGCATGATTCTCTTAGCATACAAAATTCTTAGCCTACAGACTCTCATGACATAGGTTTTTCCTTGCATAACCTACAGCTTAGTAAGGTGTTTCTAGAAGTCTGTTTGAGAACCTGTTTAACTATTCCTGGGTCTTTTCTCCCTCCCCACACTTTTCTTCTCAATATATATAACATGATTTTTGCTTTTGATATATTATTTTGAATCTTCCAGATTGTAGAAGAGTCTCAAGTGAATGTTTGTTTATATTCAGATGGGTTGAAAATGTATTCTATTAACAGATTTAATCCCTAGAGTTCCAATAATGGAAGCATAGAGTGATTTAATGCTACTCCTAGTCTTAGAACCCATCATGTTGGGCTAAAGCCTAGCTGGATGATCTATATAGTCTCTTGCACTGTCCTTGAACTAATTAATAATCCTTTATTCTTGTTGAACATTTGGTTGAACATTCTAGGAGGCCTCTGGCTCAGTCATTGCCACTATATTAGGCAACATTCTGGGGAGTAGTCTTATTTCTACTGATAATCTGCTCTCTTTTTCTGGAGCAAGGCCTTCTCAAACCACTGGGCCTGGCTGGTGATGCTTGAACTGCCCAGGGGATGAGGCAGACAGCAAAAAATACACCAATTTTAGCAGAAAACACTGACATCAGCGACAGCTGGAGCACCGAAAAATCTATAAACACATTTGTTACTCATCTGCTGTCCCTGTTGGGCAAGCCAGGTATGTGGCCCAGTTGAACATCTTGCAGAGGAGAGGTTTCCTAGGCAGGCTTCCTGACGGAATCTGAGATGAGAAGAATCAAATGAGCTCGGCATTCCCAGCATTAAGTGGGTGATTAGCTTAGCCTTGATTTGAAAGAGGAGACCTACCACCTAAATGGAATTAAAGTGTTGAGGGAAGGAATGACAATTGGACTGGATGGCTCAATGGAATTCTTATTAATTCAACCTATGGACTGGGGGCTTAGAAGAGTTTGAGTGGTAGCTGGCTGCTGAGGTCTTCTTGAAGGCTGTTTAAGAGGTTCTGCACCTAGCATCCCTTCATCTAGAAAAAGGCAGAGTATTTTATGAAAGGCAAAGCTAATCACAATGCAAATTTAGATCACATGACCATAAGCTTGGCAGGAAATGGTATGTAATTAACATTAACATGTTGGAAGTCTAAAGTTACAAATGCCAGGGATCGCAGAGCAAGATGTCCTCTGTTTATGGTTTTTGGTTATTTATTTTATTTAATTTGTCTTTTGTTTTCGTATCCAAATGCCTGCCCATACAAGAATGAGATTATCTGTGGGGGAAATGTGATAACCCTAGAGCTTATGATTAAATTTTCTTGGACTTTAACCAAATAACCGTAGATCTCTGTTTGATAAATATTTTTATTTGCTTTTTTAATCACTAATTAATAAAAGTGCACACAAACAAATGTGTTCTCATGATGTATTCAGTCTGTTCTTGCAGACTCCTCGAAGGTAAGGACAAGGTTTTACTTCCAGCACAATTCTCCACCATGTCCAAGGGCCGTGAACGCTCAGAGCTGCTGTCTCAGGGTCTAAATGCCCATCATTATTTTAGCTTTTATGCAGAATGACCCCCGCCTATAGCTCTCATCTGTGAAGTTCTTTTAATAAATATCTTTGTAATGAGCCAAAGCCATTTCTTCAGAAGAAAACTCAGACCAGTTAGTGTCTTAGGTATTTGAAGAGAAATATATAGCCCAATTTGGAGTTCTATATTGAGTTCCAAGCCCAGCAATAATCACAGCAGCTACTGTTCACTATTTGTTGTGTACCTACTACTCTGATGAACATTTTATATACATCACGTGGGACAGTCAGTCATTCCTTTCAACAACCATGGTTATGACAGGCATCTGATTCCCATTTTATAGATGAGAAAACTAAAGTTCAGTGATTAACTTGCTCAAAGTCACACAATTAGTAAGTGAAGGAGGAGTTATTTGGACGTAGGTTTGTGTGATTCCAGAGGCCCTGCTTTTGAGGGGCAGTACAATGTGTGGTTGGAAGCTTTGCCTCTAAGGCCAGACTGGGTTTCAGTCTTCGCTCTGCCATGAGACCTGGGCCAAAGGACTGATTTTCTTCTCATTTGTTAAAATGGGGGTTAGTAGTAAAAGCCATCTTGTAGTGTTTTGAGGATTAAATGTGTTCATATACAAACAACAGAACAGACCTTGATACGTAGAGGCATTATATAGTATATGCTGTTCACATCTAGTGTGTGCATTATTGTACCCCCCAGTCATGGCGGCCCCACACGCCTCAAATTCAGCATGTCCCAAACACATTCATTCTCTTATTTCCCCTAGACTCGTTTCCCTGGTTTGGCTGAGCAACTGTCATCTGCAGGTTTCCTGTGCTAGAAAACTTTATATTCAACTAGTATATCGTTATTGATATAAATCAGTTCCTAATTTCTGTCAAATTCATCTTGTAAATCCTTTATAAACATTTCCCATCCTTCCCATTTCTGCATGAGTCACTGCCTCATCATTTATTGTCTGGACCTTTGCTATCCAATATGGTAGCCACCAGCCATGTGTGGCTATTTAACACTTGCATTGTGGCTAATTTGAATTGTGATGCATTGTAAGTATAAAATACACAAGAGGGTTTAAAGACTTAGAACCAAAAAAATAATGTAACCTATTTCATTAATGACTTTTTTTATTGCTTGCATGTTGAAAGAAAAACAATTTGGATATTTTGGAATACACACACACACACACACACACACACACAGATTTTATTTATTTGAGAGAGAGCATGAATGAGCACAAGCAGTGGCGGGGGTGGGAGGCATTGTCAGAGGGAGAAAGAGGAGCCCAATGTGGATCTTGATGCCAGAACCCTGGGATCATGACCTAAGCTGAAGGCAGATGTTTAACCAACTGAGCCACCCAGGTGTATCAAATATATATATTTAAATTAATTTTTCTTGTTTATTTTTATGTTTTTACATGGCTACTAGAAAATTTAAAATTATACATGTGGCTTATATTTGTTGTTCCTATTATATTTGTACTGACTAGTGCCGTTCTAGATATTTCCAAATGCTTTCTTTCGTTATCTTTCTATGTATCTAGTCATCCATGTAGCTAACCCTACTTTTTTCTGTCTTACCTTTCTCTATTCCCTTGTTTATAGTAATATTAAATACATCTTCCTGAACACAAATCTGGTCCAGTCTCTTTTTATTTTTAACTTTTTAATATTTTTAATAAACATATAATGTATTATTAGCCCCCAGGGGTACAGGTCTGTGAATCGCCAGGTTTACACACTTCACAGCACTCACCATAGCACATCCCCTCCCTGGTCCAGTATCTTTTTGTAATTAAAAGCCTCTGCTAGCTTCAGTGGTCACCTACAATGGAAAGTCCAAACTGCATCTGGGGCACACCCCAACTTATTATCCTCTCTCCACCTGGCTAGCCTCATATCTTGCATGACTCTCTTCCTTGTACTTCACATTTTGGCAGTTCTGAACTGTATTTTGGTTCCCAGGTCATTTCACAACTCTTTGCCTTTGCACATGTTTCCCCTTTGTTGTGAATACTCTTCTTTCTGGTTTTCTTGGTGAAGTTTTATTTATTTTCCAAAATCTAACTCAGACATGACCTCCTCTAGGGAGGCTTCCCAGCAAGGTTCATTGTCCCCTCTTTTGCAATACTCTTGTCCTTTATACTTTTATTACTGCCTTTCCACTTGTATAACTTATTTTTGTATCTGTCACCCCCTGCTAACCTGAGTCTATAGCGGACATGACTGTATCTTACTCATTTCTATTTTGCTTTCAAAAAGTAGTGACTGAATAAAATAAAACTAAACTAAGCTAAACTAAAATAAAACAACCTGCTCTCAAAAGGAGGGTTGTGCTTCTGTAAGATAAAAATAACACAAGGCATAAACTGTGCCTTGTGTGTGTATGAGAGAGAGGTCGATGAATATCTATTTGTGGGAAGAGAAGTCGACTAATTTTGACTGAAATTTGGAAGAAGGTATGATGAGGTAGGACAAACTTTACTGACTGACTGAGGAAAGGTCTTTCAGAGGTGGCCTTTTATAAATTTAAGATGGTCTAGGGCCTGACTCTCAGTTAGGCAGCTTCTATAGCAATCTTGTCATTGTTCAGACAGTAACCCAATCTGGGGATCCTAACTCTTGCTACTGAAGACAGAGAAGACTAAGGTTAAGCTAGAATTTTGATTCCTTTCTTTAGAGAGAGGGAAAAAACATAATGACAAGAAGACCGAATACTTGCATCTTCTGGCCAGGGCCTGTCTTCCCTTAGAAACCAAATTATTATGTAAATCCAGAATTTGTGAGTGTGGAATCAGAACAGAGTATGTAAGCTGAAGGCTTCAATGGCAGGTGCCTGCCCTGCTCCCCACCACGGTTGGAAAACCCCTGATACTGGGCACGTCAGGCCCTTGGTCTGGAGACCTTCTCTTCGGGGCAGTACTTTTACAGGCACTGCTTTGTCTCCTACTCTTTTCTAATTTCTAATTGTGGACAACTCATTCAGAAAGACACATTCTCTTTTTTTTTTTTTTTTTTTTTAAAGACTTTATTTATTTATTTAACAGGCAGTGATCACAAGTAGGCAGAGAGGCAGGCAGAGAGAGAGGAGGAAGAAGGCTCCCTGCTGAGCAGAGAGCCCGATGTGGGGCTCGATCCCAGAACCCCGGGATCATGACCCGAGCCGAAGGCAGAGGCTTTAACCCACTGAGCCACCCAGGTGCCCCGACACATTCTTTCTTTTGATATAGTAATACCTTCCATTAGGCTGCTTTGCACAGTGCTCAGTCCATTTATCTAAAGTTAATTTGAAAATTCTGTTCTCATTCATTACTGTTGACCTCAGAGTTAACTCTCACATACAACCCCCTTTTTTTATTTCCAAGATGTTAGATGTCCTTGATTCCTGCCACAGTGCATTTGCTGGGGATGGGGGAGGAGGAAGGCACTGAGGAAGAAGAGGAAAGAGGCTTCCTGGAGGAGATGTGAAGATTCAGGGCAGGGTGGGGTGGGGCATTGGCATGGAGTTCGGAAAGCCCAGAGTTTTGCATTGGGAAGTCATCTAGGACTTGGTTAATAATTGTTCTTGCTTGCTTATCACATTTTTATGAAAGTATGTATCCGTTAATTGAGGAAAATGACAAGGCCCTGAACTTGGCCCTGAATGTACATACTCACCTCACTGGCTTGGTCATATTTTAAACTTTGCGACCTTTGTGCTCTTCAAAAGTATGAATGTGGTAGGTTGCTGACAGATGAAGCATTCACTATTTGTGCTGTAATGACTCTAAGTGGCAAAGCACATTTTAAAGGCAAAACATGTCCTTTTTGGTGAACCAAGAAAAGATAATTATTTTATCTTGTATACTTAGATATCACCCTATATATTTGGCAAATGAGAAAACCATTCATGAAAAGACTTTTAGAAATTGTAATTCTTGCTTCTTAGCATCCAGAGGACTTTAGTAAACAAAGTTTAAACAAAAAAAACAAGCTTATATATCTATTAATTGCTATCCTGTTTTGAATGTCTTGATGTGTTAGTGTCTGGTTCAGAATTTACATAGGAAAGAACTTTGGAGTAAGAGTCAGGGATCCTTGAGGTCTGCATTAGTCCTAGCTGTGTCATTGCTTATGCAACCTTGAACAGGGTTCTTAACCTCTCTGGTCTTAGTGGCTCTCTGTGTAAAAAGCAGAGGACAGGTTGTGTTCATTTCTTCAATCTCTCACAACTCTACAACTCTGGGAATTTGTGAAGCATTATTCCAATGGATCAAAGCCTGAGATTTTAAACTTTTTCTTTCCTCCCTCCCTCCTTCCTTCTTTCCTCCCTTTCTGTCTTATAACAGAGAATGAGGAGGACATATTCTAGTTGAAATAATGGGTTCCTGAAATACCCAACGCTCACTGCAAGTGTGATCTTAGGCAAGCGACTTCACATCTCAGAGACTTAGTTTCTTCTTCTGCAAAGTGAACTTAATAACTCCTTGCCTCTCAGGGCTGTCGTGAGGATTAGAGATCGTGTGTACATAGCAAATGGTTTAGCTGTGGTTCTTGCTATTACTAATTGACCGTGTCAAATGATAAGGAGATTAAAATGAGGTTCCTGTTTTCATGAAGATACAATTTAGGAGTGCAGATATCATGTTTTCTAATAATTAAAATATAAGTTATAAAGTGCCACAGGAGAAACTCAAAGTGATTTTCAATGAGTTCATACACTGCAAATATTTCTCTCTGGAGGGCAGAGGGGGATAATGAAAGGAAGAGCTTCAGGGAGAACAGCCATTTAATATGGAATCTGAAGGGGAAATCATATTTCAAGACAGGATGAACATTCTGGGAAATACAGGATGGATTCCAAACACAGAGAATTTTCTTTTAATCTACTACTCTCTTCAAGGTTTGCACTGTTGCCTGACATTTATAAAAGGTTTTCAAGTAGAGATGTTAAATACCAACATGTTCTGGCCCAAGAAGTTGTATTTTCTCTGGAGGATCTGGCAAAGGAAAAGTGAAAGAGCTTTGGAAATGGCTCCTTAAACAGAAAGGAATTTCAAAATATGGGTCTATTTGGGGAAAAAGCAAGACTCTTTTTAATAAGCAAATGGAAATGAACTAGCTGCAGGTCACAGGAGAGCTGCCAGTTATCACTCCATCAATCTTTCCTCCCAGGTAGCAATGTTTGGTGACTTAATGAGGTGATAAGGAGCAAGAAACTGACACATGCAGAGCCGGAGTCAGAAGAAGGGGATATCAGAGAAGGTCATTCCCATTTGAACGTTTCTTTGCTTTTAATGTTAAAGAACTTGCTAATAGGTGAGAACCCCAGTGTTAGTGTTAATACTGAGTTTTCTCCCTCCTTTGCCATGTTCAAGGAGAGGAAGACTTCTTGATGACTGCCATCTAAATTGGAGACTGCAGAAGAAACACATACATAGAAATACACACACACACACACACACACTCACACACTCACACACACACGTAATGTAACACCCAGGGATCACCACCCTGGATTAATAAAATAGCACAAGCTCATAGTTGTTCACATTACACAAGGTTCCCTTCTCGGCACTGTGGTGTGGTGCCGAAATGCTCTTTAAAAATTTGTGCTGCTGCCTTCATACCATGGCCATATTTTGGAGCCTATGACTTCATCATGGTCTGAGTTGCCAGGGCTGGATTCCAGGAGAAAGGGGAAGGGAGGTAGACAGGAGGGACAGGAAGCAAAATAGGCAGGTTGAACAAATTAAACATTTAATTCCACTTTTTAGAATTCAGTTTTATCATTTGCACAGAAGGTCTGTGTATTGTGCTTTCTTCTTCCTTCTACCCCTCCCTCCCTCGTTTTTTTTTTTTTTTAACCTTTGACTGTTTTCCTTATTTTCAAATTACACACTTATTTGTATCCTCACTCCTTTCCTCCCTTCTTCTCTTCCTCCTCCCTCCCTCCATCCTTCCTTCTTTCTTTCCCTTGTAAGTGTTACCCATTGGCTTACCAAAATGGAAGCTGAAGCTGTAGTTCTGCCATGCCTCCCTACTCCAACCCCAAGCTCACATAATTCCCCTTGGCCCCTACTCCACCCTTCCAGTATAACTATATCATATTTTGTCTGGATCAATATGCAATGCTTAGATTATAAAGCTAAGCTCTATACTGTGATTACTTTTTCCTTTCTTACGCAAATGTTTCTCTCCTTAGAATTAACAGCTGTCTTTCCTTTTTAGTGTTCTGTTTGTCCCCAAACTCTTCATCAAACAATTCACCCCCAAACTCTGTCCATCTGTCTAAATAATTCTTCTCATATTTTAAGTCACATCAGGAACTCTATCAATATCATCTGTTTGGGACGCTAGAGTCTCCTGACCTGCTCTAATTTGGACTGGTAACTCCCTTTGCAAGGTGCATGTCTGTTTCCTGGAATCTTTCTTGTATTCATCCTGGAGATTCCTCTTTTCCTCTATCTTGAGCTGATCCCTACGTCCTAGATCCCGCATCTCCTTTTTTTCTTGGTTTTCCTCATTTTTATGTCATTATTTTAAGAAAATATTCCTCATTTTAAGAAAGGGTGATGAGAGCTAAGTTTTCTGCGACCTCAACTATTGATGGCATCTTTATTCTGTCCTTACACTTAATTGATAATTTCTCTGGGAATAGCATTTTAGCCTGGAAAAACCTTTTCAGAATTCTGACGATATTAGTCTGTGCTTCAGTGTTGCTGTTGAGAAGTCCAAAGCAATTCTAAAACAAAACAAAACAAAAACAAGAAAACACCTAAAGCAATTCTGATTCTTGATCCCTTCTGTATGTTAACTTTTCCTTATGGAATCTTAAAAGATCTTTTTGTGAAATTCATGATGATGTGCTTTGGTTCATATATATTTTATTCTATCATATGGGCCCTTCAATTTTAGGATGTTTTCTTGAATTACTTATTTGATGATTTATTTCTTTTGTCTTCTCACCTGAAATTTCTGTTATTCAGACTTTGGACCATTTGTATCCATCCTTGAATTTTTTAAACTTTTCCCTTCTATTCTCATCTCTTTATCCCGATATTTAAACCTGTAGTTTCTAGGAGATTCTAGAGTATTTCCTCAACATCATCTTCTAAACTCTGTTGAGCTATTCATTTCTGCTGAGATATTTTTAACCTCTGAGAGTCTTTCTCATTCTTTTCTATATCCTTCTGCTTCATGAATTTCATGTCACTCTGAAGGTATTAGTGACAATGTCTTTTGGTGTTTTCCTCTCCCAGCAGTTTTTATGTTTGCTTTTTGCATATTTTGGCCTTTTTTTAACAGAAGGGTTTTTTTGTTTGTTTGTTTCTTTGTTTTGTTGTTTTGTTTGTTTGTTTATTTTGGATTATAGAAGTTTTCCTTTAGATTAGTAGATAGATTTCCTTGGCTATCTGCTTACTGTAGAAAGATCACACTGAGACATTTCTTGGTGAAGTCCTAACATCTCTATTTTTATTAATTAGCTAATCAGAATCTTTCAGTCTCCTTCCAGAAGGGTATGAAGTCCAGCTGCCAGAGTTCTGGGAGCCCAGACTTGGGGGAGGGGGGGTTGTCTCGGTATCCAGTAATTACTCTTTCACTTAAGACCTTTTAAATATGGCGCATCCACCTTCAACTGCGCCTGGTGTCCTACAGGGATAACAGAGGACATTTGCTTGGTTGAGTGGGATTAGGAAATGGTATTGGGGGTTCTAATGTCTTCTTAATCTTCCTGTTTTCATCCCTACCATCATCCTTACATCAAGAGGGAGCTATTCCCACAAATTCCTGAGTCTTGAGGGAGTTCTACAGAGCACATTGTGTTGCTTTTTGTTTTTTTTCCCTTTCCTCACATGGGAATTTTGTAGGAACAGCTAAAAATTACCTTTGTTTTTTATAACAGAGGAAAGTTTTAAAATGGCAAATAAGTATCTACTTTGGGGAAACAATATGGGCAAATAGCATTATTGGGAACCTTTAAACAATTGTTTCGAAATAGCATTAACACCAAGCTTGGAACGTTCAGCAACCATGACTATTATATTCTGCAAAGAGAATAGATAGTTTGATAGTAAAAAGGAAATGTATTGGCCCACAGTATGTCCATGGAGAGAAGCTAGGGTATCCTCCGAACTTTAGGCAGAAGCCCTGGGGTGCCAGAAAGGCAAAGATGTCACCTTCCCTGGCAAGAAGAAGCTGTGAGTGAGGGAAAGGGGAAGCAACAACCTACCCAGGCCACACTCACCTTGACACCATAAGCAATAAACAATACAAAACTTCTTAAAGATAAGCCTGAACCTGGCGGTGTGAAAGTTGATGTCCTAACCATCGTCCTTTTTACACTTTATAATATATGAAGACAAAAGGAGATTTTGATGAAGGACTTATTCAAGATGGAGTCAGAGTGTTCATCCATCCAAAGGAGACACAACTAACACTCTTAGGAACAGAAGGTCTTTTACTAGAATACAAATCATCTAGTAAATTTATTTTAATAAATCAAACATCAAAGAAAATTAATGCAGGAGCGTCAAACTATATTTCTTCTAATTGCACTCTTTCCCATTTTGATATGGATTTCAAATTTTTTAACACTAATTTTGGGGAACAGACAGAACATCTGGTTTATACACTTAAAGGCCAACAACATCATCTCATACTTTTGCCTTTGTTTCAAGGAATATTAACATGTCAAATGTAAATGTGCTAATAAAAGAATCTGTGAGATATAGAACCAGGCACAAGAAACCATTCTTTACACACTTGAAAATGACAAGCAAATTGAGTCTGTCAACTATAATTATATGAAACATTTGTAAGACACCATTATTAGAGAGAGAGAACAGGGAAGGGGTTGGGGAGGGATGAACAAATAAATGAAACAACGTTACATATTTGTCAGTGGATTACAACACTTCGTATAGGGTTAGCTGCCCCTCTCACTATGGGTCCTGGTAATTATCTGTGGTTATCACGGCATGTCAGAAAACTAGCCTTTTAAGAGGGAGATCCAGTTGCCAAGTTCTTCCTAGTCTCCGGGGCTAACCTTGAAGACAAGTCTAGACACATGTGTCCACATGCTGCTGGACACATTCAGTAGTTGGTAGATGAATGTTTGCCCTCAGGAGTGAGGTGAAATGAGCTGTGGAAACTTGCAAGCACATTGGTCTAATTTTCACTGGCTTTTTATTTCTGTGTAAAACAAACTCTGAATGAAAGAAATCATGTCTTAGCAAATATAAATGAGATTAAACAGTGATGGAGATTATGTTGTTGTATTGTGAATGATGGGTACCAACCCATTCATTTGAAAAAAATTTGAAAAGATTTGATGTTTTCTTTGAAATCCAAATTGTTTCATAGTTAGAGGAGAAAACTCAGTATTTCATAAAATTTCTTTTATAATTTGTAAATTAGGAAAGTCTTTGTCTCAAAAAACTTGTACAGTTTATTTTTTTCCTTTAAATTATCATTCATATAGGCTGTTACACAGTTTGCTTGAGTTATCTCAAATGTTTATATACTGAACTTTAATTCATTAAATTACTTTAATATATTTATCTGCCACCTGACTATTCCATTTCCTCCAAATATTATGCACAACTAATGTAATTAATGTGGAGACAGTTTTTCCTATAAAACAAGCACTTGGTAATTCCATTTCTTCGCTTCAGATTTATGTCTTAATAGAGAGGAAATTGAAATTTCCTCATATTTAGTTTTAAATGAAAATCAAGAACACATGGAAACCCATCGTCTTTAGCATGTTAGATTTTGTGACCAGCTAGAGAATAAACATCATAGTTAGGGTAAGGCAAAATTTGAACTTGTTGTGTCATATTTGCATTATACATTTAGCTCAAATATTGTCAGATGGTACTTGGAGTTTTTGTATGGCTGGAGGCTACATAAGACATTTTTGAAGAACTAGTTATTTGTCTGCATGAACTTCTTATGGATAAAATTTAGCTAATGATGCTTCCATGTAAGCAGTCTTTAGCAGCACCCTGACTCACATTATATTTACTACTTCTAACGCAGACAGTGTTGCTTTGGAACATCTTTGTTTCAGAATAGTAAAAGTTGTATACTTAAAAGAATATGCCAAAAAATCTCATAATCATGATCACAAACTCATCTTCCAGTCTCCTTAAAAGTATCATTATTTGAAGCTTAATAGAGTTTTTTCTTAAGATTTTATTAATTTCTTTGAGAGTGAGCAAGAGAGCAAGAGAGCGAGCACGAGCAGGGGAGGAGCAGAGGGAGAGGGAGAAGCAGACTCCCCACTGAGCAGGGAGCTTGATGCAGGACTCAATCCCAGGACCCCAAGATTATGACCCAAGCTGAAGGCAGACACTTAACCAACTGAGCCACACAGGCACCCCAAAGCTTAATAAAGTTAATGAGATGGTCCTCAAAAGAAAGTTCCTCAGTACAGATCTGCCTATTTGTCTCTCTCTCTCACACACACACACACAAAACACGAAATGTTGCCTCCTCCCCACGTATTTCCCTACAGCATTTTATAGAAAATAACACCTGCTTCAGGGGCCCCCGTGAAGCCTGTTAAAAATGCAGATACACACATCCCAGACTCTGAGATTTGGTTTCCATGGAGGATAGGGAGGGAATAAAAACTGGGTTTCTGCATTTTCAAAGTCCTACCCAGAGATCTGATGTTCACCAAAGCTTACAAATACTAGTCTAGTAAGCCATCACTGGTTGATGAGCCTTCAGTACAGCATGTCACCAACCCTAACATGTATATGAATCATAGATGATCTTGTTAGATGCAATTGATCCATCTGGGATCTGCAATTCAGTGGTTCTAACAAGTTCTGGGATGATCCCATAGCTACTGGCCTAAGAACCTCACTTTGAGGTTCGCAAAGATGGGACTTTTATAGCCCTTTTGTAGGCAAGCTAACAGGCATTTGCTTTGAAATACTCCAGGAGATATTATAGTATTGATTGGAGGCCAAATTGTGTTGTGAAAGGATAGTCCCTACAACAGTTCTCCCTGAGTACTTGCTGTGTCCTAGGTGTTATGTCTGGGCATCTCAGATCTCCCTTGCCCCTCCTTATAAGGCTGACCATTATTTGTCCTTCAGGAAACCTTTGTCCAAGGTTTTTTCTCCAAGAATCCTTTGTCAGTACTGTCCTGGGTGTGCTCTCATTACGTACTCTGTTGACTTGAATGATAGCAGTTATGTGGGGGCTACAGTTACCTACTAATTTATTTATCTTAGAATATAAAGGTTTAAAAAAAAAAAAAAGATGTATATATTTATTTTAGAGACGGAGAGAGAGTGTCCGGAGAGGGACCAAGGGAGAGAATCTTCAGGCAGACTCCCGGCTGAGCACAGAGCCCAGGCAGGGCTTGATCCCACAACCCCTGAAACCAAGTATCAAGACGATCAACCGACTGAGCCACCCAGGCCCCGAAGGAATAAAAAGCAATTGCGGTCAGTATTCTTTACTGACTTCAGAACCCAGAACACTGTCAGTCCCAGAAAAGACAATCAGTAAATATGTAGCATAATTACCTACTTAACTAATTAATCAATCGAGGTAACAAAAACAAAGCTCCGACTCCATTTTTCTTACATAAACTCAAGAAAGACCTCTGGCTAGGTGAAGAGAGAGTTATCTGAGGGCTCCTTCTTGTCCCAGCTGGCTCTGGCCCAAGACTTTTTGGCAAGATGGCGACATTCACCTAGGCTCTCCTCAATCAGAAATAAATAGGAGAAGAATTAGTCAATCACAGCGGGGCCATGACTGGCTCTCAAATGCATGAACAGAACACTTACGTGGACACACAGAGCATGTGGCATGACCCCGATTTCCCTTCTTGAAGTAGGGGATTTGGAAAACACTCCCCCAGCGCCGGCGCGCTCCCCCGGACCTGCCAAGGCAGACGGAGCACATCTGAGCGGCGGAGGCACCTGCCGCATTGCCTCAGCTCTGGCACCTCAGGCTGCCTCTGCTCATGTGCTTTTCTCCATAAATTGCAGCCGAGCCCATACTTAGGAAAGGTTTAGGTTTTACTGATTGCCTTGTGACTTTACCTCTTCTGGGGCCAGAGAGATGATGGCGAAATGGAGTGATTGGCAGGAGCAGCTGCAGAGTTGTTTTATGGAGTCTAGATGCGACTATTTCCTCTGTGGGGGGAAGCTCCGTCCTCTCTGATGTGCTGTATTCGATAGGACCGCTTCATTTCCCCCGGACACCCGGAATTCCCCATTTCTCACTGGAGACCTTTGTTGTAATCTCATACCTGAAAGAGACTAGAAAGTACAAAGTACATAATGGGTTTGGGAGTGACTGTTGGCCCTAGTACTGAGGGAAATGAGACAGATATCGGAGTAAAATTTAGCTTCCTTATATTGTCATTTATTAGGCACACTTGCTGTGTGCAAGACATGCTTGGGGTTGTAAACATACAAGGATCTTTGTATTACGATCACAGTGCTCAATGAATTTCATCTAGCTGCTAGTTTGGAAACTGGATGAGGGTTATTTCCAATGCAGTTCTAGCACTGCATTGGTTATTTCCAATGCAGTGAAGCCCCTCTTCTTCCCTCTGTCTCTCCTCCCACAGACAGTAGACTTTGAATCTCTAGAACTGGGCCAAACAATGAGCTTCTTCATTTCCCTAGGTCAACAGAGTTGCCTTCAGTCAAAATTCATGGTTGGTTTCAGGTGTGCTCTCTTGGTGCAGGGTTTTCAAAAGGCATCCTTTCCTGGTTTCTGTCTGCCTTTTCCTCCCTTGGCTGTTTGCCCTTGCATTGCCTTTGATAGAATTTCCTCCTCTCCAGCTCAGAGACCCAGGATGCCGAAGATGGATATCACATATGTCTGTCCCTTTAGATCAGTAGCTATCAAAGTGTAGTCTGCAGTCCTCTGGGGGGCTCTGAGATGCTTTTAGGGGAGCCCTGAGTTCAAATTGACTTTCATAATTACACCAAGATTGTTGCTTGTCTTTTTCACTGTGTTGACACTTGCACCAATGATGCAAAAAGCAAAGGTGGGTGAAGCCACTTACAGCTTAGCATTCAGGGCCGTGACTCTGACCTGTACTAGGAGTCATTGTATTCCTCACTGTCACCAGGTGACGTAAGAAATAAGATTCTGTTTCATATAAGGATATTCTTGATAAGGCAGTAAAAGCTTGCATTTTTTTTAAAAAAAGATTGTATATATTTATTTATTTAGAGTGTGAGTGCGGGGAGGGAAAGCAGGTGAGAGAGAATCCTAAGCAGACCCCGCGCTGAGCCCCGACATGGGGCTCAATCTCAAGACCCGAGATCATGACCTGAGCCAAAATGAAGAGTTGGACACTTGATCGACTGAGCTACCCCAGTGCCCCAAAGCTTGCATTTTATTGTCTTGAGCACACATCTTTTTAATATTCTATGTGACAAAATGAAAACACATATAAAGTGCTGTGAATACTGAAGAACAATGTTTGTCCTGAGGAAGCACTTGGACAGTCCTTTCAGTTGCAAGATTTATTAGCCATTTTTCTTCTGAACACCATTTTTACTTTAAAGAATAACTCACAGACCCACTGGGGTTAGTCAGACTGGGTATTCAGTAGGTACCTTCTAAAAAAGGAGCAAAATGAACCTGTAACTTCAAGGAAAACACTGCCAGTATTTGAACTTTCAAGGGAAAATTTCCCTTGAAATTTCGCTTTCAAGGGAAAACTTTTCAAGGGAAAATTAAGTTTCATCTGCCACTGTGAATTTGACAGCTTCTCAATACTTAAAGACCTCTCTGATAAGAACATTGATTCTATTAAGGAGGTTATTTTGCATATTTGTATAATGAAGTGTTGGAAGATCTGCATAACTCAGTGAAACCGTATTTTCCAAATGACAATGTGTGGTTAACAGTGAGGAAAAAGTCCATTCAAAACGCAAAATACAGCAACGGATTTTAATGTAACCAAGTATGGAAAGTTCATTGCTATGATTTTAAATTTCACATTGCAACTTTAGAAACTACAAGTTGTTGAGTTTAATGTAGTATCAAAGAAAAATACCCCAAATTATCAAAAAGCTATAAAAATACTCTTCCTTTTTCAAACTACATACGTACATACGTATACATACATGTATCTGTGTGAGGCTAGATCTTCATACACTTCAGTCAACATAACGTAATGTGACTGTCTGTCTTCTGTTAAGCTCAGATACTAAAGAGATTTACAGAAATGGAAAACATTGTCATATTCTCACTGAATTATCTGAGTGTTAAAAAGCATGGATTTTTTCATAAAAACATATTGCTTACGTTAACAGACCAGTTATTATATGTTATAATTAATTAATGAACACAATGTGTTAAGTGTCTCACTTTTTATTTCTAACATGGTAAATATCAACAGAACCCCAAAAACAAAATATTTTTAAAGTTTGCTATCATTTATTAGATTGCAAATGGGTCTTAAGACCAAAAGGTTTGAGAATTGTTGCTCTAGGTCACACACTCTTAAATACTAATGCCAGGCTAAATGAAATTCCAGTTAAACCAAAGCTCTGAAGGTGATCATTTAACCCAGGCTCTTCAAACAAGGGCACAATCCTTGATTAACTTACCCCTGGCTTCTGAATTAGCTAACTTTTCCTTTTTGCAGCCAGATGGCTCAGCGTTTCGTGTGGCTGGGGTGGTGGCAAGTATTCCAATTATGTGAAGACAGTATTAGCATTGTCTTTTACCCCACTTTCCTACTGAAGTGAATGTTCAGTGCAATCAGTGACGCTCTTGGATTACTATGCAAAATATTTATAAATTTGTACGGTTCACAGTTCTTTAATTAAAACCTCCTCAACAATTTTACACGATTCTTTCCAAAAGGAGAAGCACCATGATATCTTATATGTATGTATGCATGTATGTGTAATGTGTGTAGGTGTGTACTGCAGTTCAACAATGCATAGAATTAGTGATCTGGGGGGGATTCTTTTGTTGTCCTGAAAGGAAATCGAGTACCTGAGACCCTAAATGCCTTGTGGAATGATTTGGTTGCTTAATTAAGGTACGATCTCCTGTTTGCTACTAGAGCAAAATAATAGAATTTATACATTTTAAAAAAATCTGCACCCTTGTCACGAGGAGGATATTTTTCATGTAATGTCTGCCTTCTTTATCTGTAGTTTTATGTATGTGTAACCTGAAGAAAAAATTGCTATATTTTAGTCAAATAAAACTGCAGAGGGCTGTAGAGCTGTGGAGAAACAAGGCATTCCCAAAAGATACATTTTCTGGATATGTGAGACATACTCAGTGTCTAAAACTAAACCATTTCAGTAAAAACACCAATACAAGAAAAGTAGTTAGGACCTCAGATTATGAACTCTAATCCGGTATCTAATGAGGTGATGCCTCAGATCCAGTTAAGCCTTTAAATAGTAGATCTTTTATTTTAGCTATTTGGGATGGTACTCTCTGAAAGGTATATTTTTCTGCATCTCATCAATCTAGTAAAGGTGACTTGAACATTTTAAATAACTTGAGAGCACTATAATTAATGTCCCCTCTTTTACTCAAATACAATATTGTCCCATTGAGTCCCATTGAACATATGAGAGTTTTTACACCTTCTTTAAATGATCCTGTATCTGGAGTCTTTTTTTTTTTTTTTTAAGATTTTGATGGGTTTTTTTGGCTTTTACCTTCTTGCTTTGACATTGTATTAACTATAGCATCTACCTCTATGCAGGAAACGTGTTTGTCTCTCTACTTCTAATTTTCTGTAAACCAAATGAAAAACCTTATTAGAAATGTATAAACTTGATGGGGTGCCTGGGTGGCTCAGTGGGTAAAGCCTCTGCTTTTAGCTCAGGTTATGATCTCAGGGTCCTGGGATTGAGGCCCGCATCGGGCTCTCTGTTCTACAGGGAGCCTGCTTCCCTCTCGCTCTGCCTGCCTCTCTGCCTACTTGTGATCTCTGTCAGTCAAATAAATAAATAAAATCTTAAAAAAAAATAAAAAAGAAAAGAAATGTATAAACTTGAACAAATAGAGAAAGGGCCCCAGACACTTACAGTGATGCACAGAAGTCTTAGTGAGCTTTATTTATTACTGTATTTTGACCACTTAAAAGACTGTTGAGCTTACTTATAGGTTGTTTTTTTTTAAAGATTTTATTTATTTATTTTAGAAAGAGAGAGAGTATGTATGTGCATGGTGGCGGGGAGGGCAGAGGGAGAAGCAGACTCCCCATTGAGCAAGGAGGCTGATGTGGGACTCTGTCCCAGGAACCTGGGATCATGACCTGAGCCGAAGGCAGACCCTTAACAGACCAAGCCACCCATGGGTCCCTTATAGGTTCTTTAGATGACACTAAATTCGTATTAGGTGAGGTATTAAAGCATAATAATTATTTAGCTAATAGTCATGTGTACAGTTAAAAAAAATCCTAAAAATAAACAGATATATGAAAGTAGTGAGTTCTAGTTCTGTTGCCTTTTCTGAGTAAGTTTGCTTCTACTGATTACATATTTATCTAGTCTTAGATTTCACATAGGTTTTTAATGAATTCTTTAAAAAGTGTCTTTAAAAATATTCTATATAGGGGCACCTGGGTGGCTCAGTGGTTTAAGCTGTTGCCTTCGGCTCAGGTCATGATCTCAGGGTCCTGGGATTGAGTCCCGCATCGGGCTCTCTGCTCGGCAGGGAGCCTGCTTCCCTCTCACTCTCTCTGACTACTTGTGATCTCTCTCTGTCAAATAAATAAATAAAATCTTAAAAAAAATTCTGTATAAATGCTTATAGAAGGCATGATCCTTATGGGTCAAAAGTCTTCTTCCAGTTTTTCACATTGAATCCAACAAAAAAGTAGACAGGGACATGTTCGCATAGGCTCTGGTCCATCAGTATTTTCCTGAAAGAGTTAGATTGTTTACATTCTTCGGAAGAAAAGAAGAGCAGAGAATACCATTCCATATTTGTACTTGTTGGTTTTCTAGCATCATGGTGGCTGCTCAGTAAGAGCTCACAGCGGTTAAACAGCCTCGTTTCTGCCTGTGAAATCACATTGGTATGCAGATTCTGAAGTATGCAGCCCATGGATTAGGGCCCTCATTGCTGTCAAAGATAGTTATTTACTCCGGGAATCTTTCCAAGGTTGCTACCAGGAATGCTTTTTACTTTTATGGAGACTTGGTCCCTAAGGGTAAAGACAGTCATCCAAAAGGAAAACTTCCTGCCCAGTGTCTGTACATATATTAGTGACCTGAGCAGTGAAGTTCATAGCCTTCAAACCAAAACTCAACATGAAAATGGGTTATTGAGCTTGAGTTGAGGTACTGAGGATAGAATAACTGAAAAATTCTAGTGTCTGTTTGCATTTGCACTTGTGGTGTGATGTGAATATAGTTTAAGATTTATTGTCACTATTTAGACAAACACTTTGTAAAGTGAGTGCCTTATTCAATTCTTTATGCACTTGAAGAAAAGTCTCATTTCCTTTCAGAAATCAAGTACTGTCCTTTCAGAACATTTGCCTGAGATAACTGTGCATGTTGATAATCATCTCCCTTTTTTCCTTAAAAATTCTTCACAGACTTCTTATTTCTCTTGCGTTGATTTCCTAGTATGTACTCTATAATTGCTTTTCTGAACTGCCTTCTTTGTCCTCAAGTTTTCGTCTCCTTGGCCTGCCCTTCCTCCTTTATTCTTAGCAGATGGTGGCCTCATGCCATTTATCTGGTATATGTTTCTGCATCATTTCTTCTGTCTTGAATATTGGAGGCTGTATCCATTTTTTTTTCTTATCTGTATTTGGCTAGTCACCCCTCTTCTCTCTCTCTTTTTTAAAGATTTTATTTATTTATTTGACACACAGAGAGAGATCACAAGTGGGCAGAGAGACGTGGGGGAAGCAGGCTCCCTGCTAAGCAGAGAGCCCGATGTGGGCCTTGATCCCAGGACACTGAGATCATGACCTGAGCCAAAGGCAGAGAGGCTCAATCCACTGAGCCACCCAGGCACCCACCCCTCCTCTCTTAACCTTCTGTGTCTGCCCTTAATTCTAAAATTCTGCATCGGTTCTGGGTTCATTCTCAGAAAATAGAAATCTCTCCAGTTGTTTTAGTCAGAAATCAATAAGTACTTGAAGAATTGTTGAAAGATCTGGAAAGGCAGGCTTGAAGAAGGGCCTCCAGGAATGACTTCAAACAACTTGGCACATCTGGCTACCCAAGGGACTGGCAACATTTGCCACAATATAGAAGCAGCGGAGTCCAGGTCCTGGCTCTGGGTCTGGGGTCACACACCTCAGCCATGATCTGGGATGAGAAGCTGCCAGCAAAATATGTTGTATCCAGAGTAAAATCGTCTCTCAGATCTGCACCAGCAAAATGGGTGTCTCATAGTCTTAACATACCTCTCCACCATACTCAATCCTCAATACAAGTTTTCTTGCAGCTGCACCCACTGGGTTAGAACTCCATCACACCCTGAGCCCTGGCTGCAGGAGAATCTGGGATATGCTGTTACCTTCTCAGCCTCTGTGACATTCGAGGCAGACACAAATGAGCTTGGGACACAAGTTGAGCAGTCCATCCAGTACTGCCACGGTCTTCTCCACTGACTTTTGATTTACTCAGTTATTAGTTACAGTTTGTATTTATTTACCACATTCTAGGGATTTTTGCTAGTCTTTTCTTTTCCCCTCCATTTTACTGTTTCAATTTTTGCACTAAGTTCCAGGATGCCTTTTGCTTCCCACGATAAAGATTTTCCTGGGGTTCTTACTGCTTTTATTCCATTGTATTCTGCTCCTTGTTTTCTTTTGCCTTGTCATCCTGAAAATATATTGCTATTTGCTATTGATTTCCAGAAATACGGTACCACCTAAACATGAATTCCTGACATCTCGTGACCTCATCTTTGGTGCTAGGCAACTCACCACCAAAGATGGAGGTTTGGAGTTCAGAATGTGGAGAGCAAATCCTTTTAAAAGTTGGATTAGCTCCTTAATTTCTAAAGCTTAATCTATGATCATCTCCGCCCTTGCTGCGTCTCCCAGTGACCATTCTGACCGTTTCTCTGGTCAGCTGAGGAATACACACCTGCCTAGGGCTGTAGTGTGACAGGGGTGAGGGAATGTTTATTGAGTCTCGTCTCAGAGATACAAGGAGGGTTTTGTTGAAGGCCTGAAGGGGGAGAACTGAGGAGAGATTGGAGCTTCAGCAAGAGCTGCTAGATCATAGACTACTTTCCAATTTCCATCAAAATGTTTTAATTTCTGAAATTTTACTTGTCTGAGACCATCTCCCTCATCCTCTTTTAGTTTTCTCCAGGTCCCTGAGACTCCATGTTACGGATTGAGAATAGCCCACATGTGATAGGTTAGACTTATGCTAATTTCCTCTTTCTTTCTAATATATTGTAATAAATGGAGTAGTGGAATCTAAGGAAGAGATTGTCTTGGTTCTGCCACTTACTGTGACATGTTCCAACAGGACTTGTCAATGAGTTACACATGAAAAGGCAATCCCTGAGACAAGATTTAGTTTCACCGACAGCAAGCTGACACAACTGATACGCTATTTACACAAGACAGAATAGTTTAACTACAAAGTTCTGTGTGAATTCAAATCTGATACCCGCTTTCTAGTCAGTTCTGGAAGACTTGGAAACGAAGTGATAATAAAAGAATAGAAAAAGAAACTTTCTGCATTTTGCCAGGGAATTATTAATTCCTAAAACCAAATTAGCATTATTGAAACTTCTCAGATTTATTCTATGAAATGAAAATAATGTTGAATTTCCCAGAGAAGCTCTAACTTTCCATGTTCACTTGGTTGTAATAAAATAAATCTCTCTTCCTATGGATCAAGAAAGCTTTTTTCTGCTTTTCTTGCAGAAAGCAAAAAAATACAGTCTTTGGTAAATATTTACATTACCAGTACTCTTAGTTCTGTGGTCTGATTAGACTGATTAGACTGCTAATAGGGCATACAGTGTTTTATGGATAGAAACTTCCTATCTGTCTAATGTATTAGATGTGGAATGAAATGTCTAAGGGAATGTTCTCTAGAAAAAGGCTATGCATTACACGCGCATATATGTATGTTGTGTCAAATCACAGTTTGCAAAAGATAATTATACTTGTTCGAATTTTTAACATATTGGGTTATAATATCGAGTATTTTCCAATCTTTAAAGAATATCTTAAATATAAATATTAAAAGAAAAGAAGACAAAACAAAGTCAAATAAAGCAAAATCTGTCTTTCCCGAGTTATGGACTGACTTGGCAAGTTCTTATTTCCTCCCTGACTTTCTTTACAGCCTCTGCTAATTGTTGCTACACTCCACTCTCTCTTTAAGATACATGGTAGGGGTGCCTGGGTGGACAGTTGGTTAAGCGTCCATATCTTGGTTTTGGCTCAGGTCTGATCTCGGGGTTGTGGGGTCAAGCCCGGTGTGGGGCTCCATGCTTAGCTTGGAGTCAGCTTGGGTTTCTCTGCCCCTCTCCCTCTGCCCCATTCCCCTCTCAAATGAATTTTTTTTTTTTAAAAGATTCATGGTAGAGAATTCAGACTATTAACTACAGAGTCAATGTGTGTAATGGTTAAAAACACACGCTCTCAAGTCAGATTCCCTGGGTTGAAATTCTGATTCTTGCTGTGTGATTTAAGGCAAAGTACCTAATTTTCTGAGTCACTGTCTTCTTATCTATAAAATGGAAGTAAGGTAGTCCATCTGAACATTCACAAATGGAAGTGTACATATTCTTATTGAAGTTCTATGGGAATACATGGTATAAGCATGTAGAGGGCTTAGCATAGTAAGTGCTCAGTGAAGATAAGCTACTAGTTTTTAAATATTTGTATTGTTATTTCTACCAGGAAACAATAAATAGGATTGTCTTCTTCCGCCTTTCAGTTATAAAATGTGTACTTACTGAGGAAAAGACATATACAACATTTATCTTTAGATTATGATGAATTGATGCCAAATATAGGCATAAAAACTGAAAATAAATCCGGATGTTTTAAAACATCTCATAGACAAAGCACCACCATTTTATAGCTTTTCTTTTTACTTGGCATGTTCATTTCGTGTGTGTGTGTGCACACATGTATGGGAAACCCACTCATTTTTATCCATTTGCCCCTTCTCGTGCACATGTAGGAGCTGTATGTGGGTAATGGAACTTAGTACATATTATTTCTAATCTTTTTTAACCATCTAGAGAAATAAAATTCATTAGCTCTATTTTACACTTGAGAAAACTAAAACTCAAAGATGTAATATGACTTACCTAAGTTCAGTCAGCTAGTAATCATTGGAGCCACACAATTGAAACCTCTCTTTCTTCCGAGTTGCCATTCTCTCCCACTGTGTATTTTATGAATCGAGGACTAATGGCCTAAGAGGAAGACTGGTTGATAAATTCACTGAGGGGCACCTGGGTGGCTCAGTGGGTTAAAGCCTCTGCCTTCCACTTAGGTCATGATCCCAGAGTCCTGGGATCGAGCCCCACATCCTGCTTTCTGCCTAGCGGGGAGCCTGCCTCCCCCTCCCCCTCTGCCTGCCTCTCTCTCTCTCTGTGTCAAATAAATAAATAAAAATCTTTTTTAAAAAATTTACTGAGATTTAGCATTGTCAATGCTAGTGATCTGCATATCTAGACTTATTACTGACAGTAGTATTTCATTTTCACAAATAAGAATGTTTTCAGGAATTGGAATTTTTACTCACATACGTAGTAATACACAAATATATACATTTTAAAATACCTGATTACGTATAATGTAAAGTGAGGATCTTTTGTACGCTAATAAATGAACCATATTGGTAAAGTTGGTGATTGCAAAGGATATGTCTGAGCATAAGGAACACTGTCATACCATCCTGTTTGTTTTGGTCGTCCTATTAGAAATGGAGGAAGAGTAGTCCTTCAGAAAAACCTCTGTGGCAGGAACAATATCACCACATTTAACATGGTTCTTGAGGAAATTATTTCCTGCTGTTCAGGAATTGCAATTCTGCCGCAATTGATTCTGAACGTTCGCTTCAGAATGTGTGCTCTGAGGAGATGCTAACTACTCCTCTCATGAGTATGCTTATCCGGATACCATTAAAAGTTCCACTTGACTTGTGTTGCTTCCCATCAAGCAACACATGTTTACATGAGAGACAGGTCTGTTAAATTGGAGTTTATTTCTCATCCAAGGATCAATTTTTCATCTTGTTCCACAAACCCATGAAGCTGTTTAAAATTCACACAATGTACTGCCGATAAAAGGGAATCCCCCTCTCCCCACCGCTGAGATTGGGCCTTGAGCGCTACAGGGTATAATGACACAGCTGTCTTACAAACATAAAACCTCTTTGATCCTTCAAAGGATAAATTTCCTGTCTGTGTTCTAGTACATCTGACTCAATTGAATGAATGGGTTTATGCTTTAAATAATGCTTTATCATCCACCTCATCTTACCTTATAAAAAAGTAAATAAATAAATTTAAGTCACTGAAATGTGACTTAACTCTAACCGTAGCTTAAATGTTCATTGTTGCATATCATTTTATTCTGACTTATTAACAACTCTCTTGTGATTCTTTATCTTAATTATATGCAAGACAAAATGAAACAAATATATTTGGCAGGTAAATAGATATTTTTCAAAATTGGGTGCATATTCTCTTTCTCATTACTTTTATTGCTTCTTATAGCCATGCAAATATTTTGCAATGAACTAGTATGTTCTTCCAAAACAAATAAAAATGAGATAGTTTTGTCAGAAAATGGGAAACCACTGTAAATTATAATTTCTGACAGTCAAAGGACAGACCTTCCCAGAGCAAAATTAACTGAATCACTTTAAATTTCCCTAGTGTCATCATTTTGGCACTCTACTTTCAAGAGTGCCACTTAACCTGTAAATGCACCTGGAAATAGAAACTTTAACTTGTATTAGCCAACTTGTCGATTATTGAGTAGTGGGCCGCTGTTGGAGGTAAGTTGACATACATTTCATGCCCAGTCAGAAATGAGTCTGGCTATGAAAACATTCTTCAGGAAGTATTGCTGACCAGGCTTTAATCTCTCTGAACTCAGAATCTTGATTTTAATAGTCAGAAAGGGATCATCTTGGTGGAAAATATCTAGAATAGGATCTTAAAGTATGTTAAGTTTCAGATTGTATGACATGTTACATGGTTCATGGGGAACTATTAGACTCACACCATAAAATGACATCTAAACACATTAGTATCACTTAGGGTCCCAGCAGGAAATTGGTGGCATGCTCAAAGGAGTAATTAAAGATGTTAGAATGTAGGGACTAAAGACAGGTTTAGGTGAACCAACAAATGATAATGAAGTACCTGGAGATAGAAAGTGGGAAGCTATTATTACTGTTAGTCCTGAAGAGGCAAGAAGATGGTATGTGTTACTGGAATATAAAAAGACTGAAGGCAAAAGAGAGGGGCAGACGGACAGGAGCTGTGACTCTCGAGATGGAGGAACAGAACCGTTGCCAAACCATGACCCAGCACATTCAGTCAGGAGAACATCTGTCTACCTGATGTCTTATTCTTCTTGCTCTTTGATCTCTTCTTGGGCCTTCCTGTTGACCAAATCCAGTCAGGAATAGTGCACAGGGAGGTCCTCCAATGCAGTCTCTAGGAGCCAGTCCCCCACTGGCACAATGCAGCACCGAGGAGGGAGGAGAATGAACCTGGAAGGGCACAGGGAGAATAATCAGCATAACATTTTGCCATATTCCGAATTATATGGGATATAAACCTCCAAGTGTTCCTCACTAAGGAGCTGGTGAGAACTCTCTGCCATTATTCTACTCCTCTGAATTTCTCTTTTCCAGGTTCTGAAAGTTCTCTGTTAGGTTTTTATTCAGTTTTTGTTCCATATCATTCTGGGCAAGAATATGAGGCAATGGTTATAGCAGGGATGTTTTTGTTATTTGCAAAATCATCCCTTTTTTCCTTCCCTTTTTGCTAAACATTGCTTTGTACCAAGACTTGAATAGTTGATTTCAATACAGGATTTTTCTCTTTGACATAATTCTTAGTATCCTGCTGCCTAACTTCCCCATTACGCTGGGATGGCTTTCACTAGTTCATTTAGCTGTACATCTCTTTCCTTACATTGTCCTGCCTTACAGCTCCTTCTTACAGCCAGTGTTCAGCCCATCTCCTCAATAGGAAAGGCTTTTCACACTTTTTTGAATGTGAGAGGTCACTCTCTGACTGGGGTCATCCTTCACAGTGTGACAGTTATTTTCAATGTAAACATCATTATTTTAACATGTCAGCCCTCACTTTTCTCTATTCTTTATTTCTTTGATTCCAGTTCATTTACTATAGATTTGCTTTCCTTTTCCATTCACCTACAATGCTATGAATTAAATGTTGACATGATGGTGCATTATACACTGTGTGTGTGAGAGGGGTAAGAGGGGTTTAAGTGGTCTTCTAGGTCAACGGTTGGATTAAAAATCAGGGCTGATTTTATAGATTACAGAACTATTTAACTCCCAAATAAATGTTTCTCAGAGATGGTGGTATGGTTTTTTGTGTTTTGTTTTTGTTTTTACAAATGATATGATTCTAAGTCTTCCTTTCTTTTTTCACTCCACTCAGATCCGAAGCCAAAGCAAAGCCTCTGGGTCTGGGCTCTGTGAGGGAGATGAAGTCATCTCCATCAATGGCAACCCCTGTGCGGACCTCACCTACCCCCAAGTCATCAAGCTCATGGAGAGCATAAGGGACTCTCTCCAAATGCTTATCAAAAGGTACAGAAGATTTGTTGGGGTATATATTTTCTTTTGAAAGAGAAAAAATAGATCCCTATCTTTTAGATAGGAATGACTATAGCTTTTACTAAATGTATCATTTGTCATTTATGGGGAAATTGGGGTTGCTCTGTGGAAGGTTAGTATAGTTAAACAGAAGAACCACCGTGTTTGAGAAATGGCAGTTAATTTTCTGGTTAATTGAGAATTAATTTGAAAATTTTTGTATCATGAGCTTTGTTGAAAATCTCAAGTATTTTAGACAAGTGCCTTAGAAAGCTCATTATGTTGGACATAATTTAATACTTCTAGGTCAAGATTTTGCGGTGCATCAGGATCACTACCTTATTCACCGATGAGTTAAAAATGTTTAATTTAACTTCAGAGAACAGACTGAAGGTTACCAGTGGGGGGATGGTAGTGGGTGGTGGTGGAGGGGGAGATGGGTGATGAGGATTGAGGAGTGCACTTGTCGTGCTGAGCACTGGCTGTGTATGGAAGTGTTGAATCACTGTTTTGTACACCTGAAACTAATATTACACTGCATGTTAACTGTACTGGAATTAAAAATTTAAAAAAGAACAGCAATCAATTCCATTACAAAATGTTTAAGTGTTAAACTATTACCCTGTACAATAATTTTTTTTTTATAGAAAGAGAATGCCTAGAGAAGGAAAAGAACCACATAAAACCCTAAAAGCAGCTCGATTTCTGCTTGTCAGGACCTCTAGCAAAATCATTTGTGTATGGAAAAAAGCAGACGGATAGAATATAGGTTTTGGACTACTAATGGAAATCATTGTTAATTCGATCTCCCCAAATACCACCCTCCCTACCTAATTGCTTAAAAATGCAGTAGTAAACTTTAAACATTAAAACAAAAGAAAACAACAAGGGCAATCACAAAAATGCGACAGCATCCACATTTTTACAGCCCTGTGCAAATCACAGGACCCTGTACAAACCCATACTGACTTTGCGAGTGAGCCTCTGACCATGACACTGTAATGAATCCAGAAAGGAAAGTTCTGGCTTCCTGGAGAGCAGCCTTCGGGAGGATGCCAGAGGACAATCTCACACAGAATTGAAAGCCCTCCAGGTTTTGTCTTAACTCTGTGGTTGAACGATGTGCAGCATCACCCCTCTGATAATCATTCACTATTGATTCCATTTCACACATGAACTCGACATGGCCATGATCTTGTGAAAATAAAAGAAATGTAGCACTATTCTTAGACTCTCCCATCTAAATATTTACCCATCAAGCCCAATGTTTAAGCCTTCAGGATCCTACTTCATTAAGAAGCCGCCATTTGCTTTTAAAAGCAAACTAACAGGAGTCTTGCCAAGTGTGGACGGGGTGTTTGCCATTATCGTGCATAAATCTCTGAGGTATTTGAAGACTTCCATCTTTGTTAAAGGTTTAATCACATCCCCAAAAGGGGGAAAACCTTTTCTAATTTATTCCCTTCTTAGTGTCTTTACTCTTTTAACGAGGCCAATTTCTTAGGAACGTACTTGTGGTCTGGGACATTCCCTGCTAGTTCTTGTTTTGATTACAATGACTATCACTGGGAAAATCCTTGGTGATTTAAAGCTGAATGTTAGGTACATGTTTACTTTCAGAAATAAATGAACTAGCTCTCTGTTACTTTCAATAACTGGAGATATGATGATGATGATTTTCTCTTAAGTATTTGGACTTTTGCAAAATAAATAATTAATGGATGAGATTGAAATGGAATCTCAAATTAAAATTAGCCGAAAGACCATCATCATCACCACTACCATCACCATTCTGGGTATCTGAACATTGTACCTATGTAGACTGAAAGGAAATGAGCATTTTAAGATACAACTCTCTAACCTTTAGAGCTTTTATGATTTGTATTCCTGTATATCTGTTTTACTTCTGCTACCAGTAAATGTTAACATTTATATGATCCATTTGCCTGTATTACACTCTGTAAGACTGGAAAAAGTTCAAATGACTCTCTTCTCAGCTTCATAATTGATTGCTAACATAATTCAAAGTGATTTAATCTACTTCCATCTGAGGCCTTCCTAAATTAAAACTCTCTGACCTTTTGGTGCCATCAAATTTGGTTGCATAGAGTGTATTAATCATTTCCTATATAAGAAAGATCTAATTTGCTATCATCATGTTTTTAAAATGCTATAATATTTTTTAATTATCAGGAAGCTTTACAGATTACTTCCTTAGAGAAAGCTGCATTTCATTTGACTATTAGTTTTTTTCTTATTGTTTTGCTTAGTTTTGCTTTACTAATTGCAGACAAAAGCAAAGTTAGGAGCGATTATTTTGAACATTTGTCAGAAATGCCATCAGACAGATTCTAAGGTATATTCCTTGGGGTAGCCCCTTGAGTAGGGTTCATTCACTCTCATCAAATGATAATCTGGCATTAATCAGGGGGCATTCTGAGGAGGAGGAAAGGGGCAGAGATAGACACTGCTGCTTTAAAAAAAAAAAAAAACTTACACATGTGAGACATGAAGGCATCTCCTACAGCTGTTCTGCAAGTGATGCTTCTCTTCTAAAAGCAGTTTGAGTTTAAATTAGAGCTTTAGCAAGAAGTTGTTTGACACTTAAACTGGCATTGCTTCTTGCAAACCCAGGTTTGCAAAACCAGCTGGCAATGGCTAAGGTCAAAAGCAAAGGATGGTAGTGAGCAGAGCTGGGCTTCTTAGTTGACAGATAAAGGAATGGTATGACTTCAGAGATCCTATAAGGAAATGCTCCAAGAGACAGGTTCAAATGGGAGAAGGGGAGACATCTCCAATTATAAATACCCCATGACTCAATGATTCATTGCAGCATGGAAAGGATTTCTCTTTACACAAGAGTACTGGGCTGGGGTCCATTTATTACAAAACACATGCTCCCTGGAGCTTGAAAAACAGCTTCTATTTCATTCCTTTCAAGAAAGCACAGCCTCTAAAAGGACTACTTGAATTATCTGTATATTAATATTACTCTGAAGTTGCTGAATATGTTTACATGACTTTACAATGTTCAGACCTATACTTCATCAGTAAGACATTGAAATGCTTTGTCATATTAGAACAAACATGGCTATTTGAAAACACCCAAATAATTACAGATAAAGGACATCCATGTAGCTACAACCTGTGCTTTTAAAAAATCAAAGCTGAATTTAGGGTAGATTTAGGTTCCATAATCTTTTGTAAGCATTTTTGCTTTGCTTTAAAAAAAAAAAAAAGTTTATTTGGAAGATCTTTAAATAATAATATCAACATGCTGCCAACTTCTGTTCTCAAATATGTTGCACTTGACATTTAAGAGGAAATATTTTGACTGTATCATGTATCCTAAAAGTGTCAGAAAGTTCTTTGGCAGGTGTAACACTCTGATTTAACCTTCTGGACTGATTTTCCTGTGCGCAGACCATCCAGTGGAGTAAATGAGAGTTCCATCTCTGAAACGGAAAACAAAACCCCTGAGCATCTCACCCATGAGGGGCCCGTGGAAAGTACCATCCTGCAAATTCAACCAGCCACAAAGAACCAGAACAGAGAGCTGTACGTTGCCTCGGTCAGGAGTGGGGCTCCTCTAGCTGGGGACCAAGGGAGTGGTCCTGGTTTTTCTGGGAGCATACAAGAAGAAACAGGCCTGAGCTACCATGTCGCTCCCCATATGCCTGACTCCCAAACAGGACACTTAGCAGAGGAGATCATCTTAAGGGAGAAGCCAGAAGTCGGGCAGCCAGGCCCTGTGGTTGAACTACAACTGTCCCTTTCACAAGAGAGACACAAGGTCACGAATGTCCCCGTGGTGGCTCTCCTGGGAGCTGAAAAATCCAAGTCTCCTGACCCAGATCCTCATGTACAACACTGCGGAATTGTCCACATAAATTCAGTCCCCACGAGGGAGAAAGGGGAGCCTTCTCTGAGGTCCAGCAAGATAATCCAGCTCTCCAGTGGCAAAGAGTTAAAAGTGACCCGGGGATGTGAAGCAGGAGACGTGGGGCTGCCCCAAGTGGAAGTGATACTCGACTGCTTGGACAGGCAGAAGACGGAAGGGTGCAGGCTTCAGGCAGGAAAGGGGTGTGTGGATTCTCCAGTGGAAGGAGGGCAGTCAGAAGCACCTCCTTCTCTGGTATCCTTTGCAGTCTCATCAGAAGGCACAGAGCAGGGAGAAGATCCACGCTCGGAAAGGGATCACAGCAGACCTCACAAGCACCGAGCGCGCCACGCACGTAAGTCCTGCCCAGGGCCACTGCTGGGCTATTGGAAGGGGCCTGAGAGCTTAAAGGGCATTTCGCTGCTGCTTCATTTACATGGTTTTTTTTTTTCTTTTTTTCTTTTTAAGACTTTTCTTATGTCTTTCTCTGTGGTTAAAAAGAAATTAATTAATGCACAGAATAACAAATGGGAAATTGTGGAGAACACCAATTTCTGAAATGGAGGCAATAAGTTTGAAGTTTGTCGTAGATTTGAAGGTATTTAAGGCATTTTCTTTGATCCCCAGAGGCACAGGAGCTGTTCAAGAAAATGATATGGTTAATGTGTCCCTTTGACTTGTCTCAGAATGTTGTCAGATTTCAGGTAAAATTGCAGAAAAGAGTATTTGAAGTCGGGTGGACTCCCGAGTTTAAATGTCAAAAACGGTTGAGTGTGCTGCTGAGAGGTGTCTTGAAAATACAGGCTCCACTACTGACACTAAAAGCAGATCTTCATTTTGGAAAAAAAAAAAAATCATTGTGCAGCTTGATGATGCTTGCAGAAGTGAGTTTGACAGACAAGGACATGTGGAATACTGAGCAGTTACATGATCCTCTCGGCTTTGTATGTCTTCACTCGACTGCAAAGCATTTCATCTACCTTCTAGACACACGGGTCAGTCTCCCAGACCCTGTGGAGGCATTTAAGTGTCCCCAAATGTAAAATATATTTACATTCAAGGCTCTTTATGGTGTTTTGTTTTCTCTAGGGGAGTGACTAGAGAAAGGAGAATGAAGATAAGGATGTCAGTTAGGTTGCATGATTTTTGTTCTTTTCTCGTTCTCTCTCTCTTTTTTTTCCTTTTTAAAACAAATTTTAGAATTTCATTTGAGGAGGTAGAAGCTGACTAGCAAAAACACTTGAAGGTAGGAATGATATACAACGGTAATGAACTCAAAGTACTATATTAATTCTTCTAACCTCTCATTATTCCCTTCCAAGCATATTTTTAGCAGAAGCATTTATAGTTTTATTGGCAAGTGCTGTTAATCGTCCTTATACTTGAAGCATCTGTACCCACCTTCACATTTATGGCATATTAAGTGTATTAAGTATTAACTCACATACTTTACATGTTGGCTGTGAAGTAAGCAACAACTGTGCAACTGTGACTGTCAATTTAATAGTAAGTTGTATAACACTAGTCAAAAAAAAGGAGTTACATTCAATAATGAATTTGCTTTTAACTGTTTCCTCTAAATAAAATCCAAATGCCAGGGAATATCTAATTTTGTCATAAAGTCATTCACTCTGATTCTATTTTATTTAAAAAAAAAAAAAAAAAAAACAGAATCATGAGTCCGATTTTTTTCCCAGGGACAAAACCCCCCCCCTAATTTTCAATCATGAAATATTCAAGAAGTTTTTCTGAAATTTCCAGTTAACTATTTTGAAGAATTCGAAACTTGCTTGTGAATCATGTTCATTATCATTAAATATATGATGACAATTAGCTAATGCTATACATTAGTTTGCCACCAATTTGTTTTCTTGTAACAATAATGATAAAGGAAAAAATTAAATATGCATGTTACTTTAAAACTGTCAAACTCTCATTTTAAATGACTTAAGTTCTGCATCAGCTTTTACCCACAGTTAAGAGGTCACTAGTCTCATCATTTTTAAATATCCCCAAGATTTACATTTATTCTTGCTGTGACTGAAGTACTTATATTTCAAAATAGCAATCCATTTCAAACAAATTTATGTAGACAGCTTTGTAGATTGAATTTCTTACATGTATTCACAATGATCCAGTGTTCTAAATCATTAGCAATCACTGATTCAGTGCCTTCAATTATTATTCATTCAGTTTTTTTGAATTTATATTGATCCAGTCACCATGAATACAAGGACTTTGGGGAGATGTCAAAGTTTAAGAAAAGAAGAAAACTTAATTATTTAAATTCATTACACAGAAACACTTAGAATTTCTTGCCCCCCTCCCACTTTTAAAAAATGCTTGGATACAGTTTTATATTGATATTTTATTATTTAAATACGGAAGTACAAGGTATGTCTTACCTTGTTTTTCAGAAAATACTCTGTCCTCAAATTATTTCCTTTTTGGTTTTGATTATATCGTATTGACTGACATTTACTAGCTAGCGCTTATTGTTAAGGTATTAAGATCCATGTGCTACATATAGTCCAATCACCATACATAAAAATGTATTTATATGACCAAGTGAAACAGAAGCATTGTGTAGAATTATATATATCTTGTAGATCATCATAAAAGTATACATTTTAAAAGAAATAAGAAGGAGAAATGAGTTCGATTGCTTCAAAACTTAGTGGCTGATTGTAAACATGTTTTTTCCATATTTACTTTCCCCCAGGAGAATTGATTTCTGGGCTGCTATGAGGGCTTCTTGGAATTCATCAACTCAGTATAATTTCTGTACTTTCCCTAGGGCTCAGGAGGAGTGAAAGCCTATCAGAAAAGCAGGTGAAAGAAGCGAAATCTAAATGCAAAAGCATTGCGCTCCTTCTTACAGACGCCCCCAACCCCAACTCCAAGGGGGTGTTGATGTTTAAGAAGCGCCGTAGGCGGGCCAAGAAGTACACCCTAGTCAGCTACGGCACTGGCGAACTTGAGCGCGAGGCCGACGAGGAGGAAGAAGGGGACAGAGAAGATACTTGCGAAGTAGCATTTCTGGGCACGAGCGAATCGGAGGTGGATGAAGAGTTATCGTCTGACGTTGACGACAGCGCACAAGTGGTGAACTTTGACTGGGATTCGGGACTCGTGGACATCGAAAAGAAGCTGAACAGAGGGGACAAGATGGAGATGTTGCCGGACACCTCAGGCAAGGGCGCCCTCATGTTTGCCAAGAGGAGGGAGCGAATGGATCAGATCGCGGCCCAAAAAGAGGAGGAGAGGGTGGGGGGAATGCCCGGCAGAGAACCCGAAGCTGCGCAGACGGACGGCCTGAGAACCGTGGCTTCCTACCAAAGGAAGGAGGAAGAATCGGTCCGAACGCAGAGCTCCGTGAGCAGAAGCTACATCGAGGTGAGCCACGGTCATGGCCACGTGCCCCAACAGAACGGCTTCAGTGGGGCGTGTGAAACCGCAGACGCACCGAGGATGATTCCTATGAACAGAACAGCCAAACCCTTCCCGGGGTCTGCGAACCAGCTGGCGACCCCCTTCTCCCCAACCCGGAACGTGGCAAGTCCCATGGCGGACTTCCCGGCGCCTCCGCCCTATTCCGCGGTCACGCCTCCGCCTGAAGCCTTCTCCAGAGCCATGTCAAGTCCCCCAGCGGGCCCCGCGCAGCCTCCTCCGTGGCCCCAGCCCGCCCCGTGGGCCCAGCCGGCCTTCCAAGACGCCTCGGAGCGCATAGCTTCCCGGGATGAAAGGATCGCGGTGCCGGCCAAGAGAACGGGGATACTGCAGGAGGCCAAAAGGAGAAGCACGACGAAGCCCATGTTCACCTTCAAAGAGCCCAAAGTAAGCCCAAATCCCGAACTCTTGTCCCTTCTTCAAAATTCGGAGGGCAAAAAGGGCACGGGAGCTGGAGGCGATTCCGGACCCGAAGAAGACTACCTCAGTTTAGGGGCCGAGGCCTGTAATTTCATGCAGAGCTCCTCTGCGAAACACAAGACTCCGCCTCCGGTGGCTCCGAAGCCGGCAGTCAAGTCCTCGCCCTCCCAACCGGTAACTCCAGTCTCTCCGGTCTGGTCCCCAGGAGCGGCTCCAACCCAACCTCCTGCCTTCCCCGCGTCCAGCCCGTCGCAGGGCACCGTTGTCTCCTCCATCAAAATAGCCCAGCCTTCCTACGCTCCGGCTCGGCCCGCGAGTGCTCTGACCCTGGCCGGTCCCTTCAGAGGACCACAAGCAGCGGTAGCCAGTCCCAACTACACACCCAAGCCAGCGGCTCCCACACCACCAGTAAACGCTGCTCACGCTGCTGCAGCGGGACCATCTAATGAGCTTCCAGGAATGAGTGGGAAAGGAGCCCAGCTCTTTGCTAAGAGGCAGTCGAGGATGGAGAAGTACGTGGTGGATTCAGACACGGTGCAGGCCCATGCCGCTCGCGCCCAGTCTCCCACACCGTCTCTACCGGCCGGCTGGAAGTACTCCTCCAACGTCCGAGCCCCTCCTCCTGTGGCCTACAATCCTATCCACTCCCCCTCCTACCCTCTGGCCGCTCTCAAGTCTCAGCCATCAGCCCCACAGGCGTCCAAGACAAGCAAGAAAAAGGGCAAAAAACCCCTCAATGCTTTGGACGTCATGAAGCACCAACCGTATCAGCTAAACGCATCCTTGTTTACTTTCCAACCTCCAGATGCGAAGGATGGCCTCCCCCAAAAGTCATCCGCCAAGGTCAGCCCGGTGCCGGGCATGAAGCAAGCTCTCCCTCCCCGGCCCTTGAACCCTGGCTCGCCCACTACTGCGCAGGCGTCTTCTGTGTACTCGGCGCCGGCCTACAGCTCTCAGCCCGCCTTCTTTGCAGAGGCAGCCTCACCCATCAGCGCGTCCCCAGTGCCCGTGGGCATTCCCGCCTCCCCGAAGCAAGAATCAGCCTCTGCGTCTTACTTTGTGGCGCCGAGGCCGAAGTTCTCAGCCAAGAAAAGTGGTGTCCCAGTTCAGGTGTGGAAACCATCTATCGCGGAAGAGTAATCTTGTAGCCGAAGCTGAGTGTCCACTTTGTTTGAAACAAGCTGTTTGCAGTGTTGCTCCAGTCCCGGAGAATGCCTAGCGAGTCCTCAACTTACTTAGAATTTCAGATGTCACTTCCCAATCTGGGTCCAAGGAGCGTAATATTTTTAATGAGTCAAAAATCTAACTCAGATTGACTTAAAACATATTTAGCTTTTTCGCAAAAATAGGGGAGCACCCCAAAATCGACATGTGCCATTATATTAAGTAAGCAGGATGCTTAGGATTTACGCTTTAGTCCCAAGAAAGACAGTGATTAGTGTTAGCAGACAGTGCACACAGCCTTTGTGTAGCGTATCAGCTACTGTGCTCCTGTGGTGAAGAGGTTCAGATGCAGGAAGAAGATACATGTATCGACTGAGTTCCTTTTTAGGTAGTGCTTTATCTCTATAACGGGTGTGAAGAGATAAAACATTTATTGAGGACAGGGATCAGCTCTGGTCTGTCAACCTCAGCCACCTGTTTGATAGTGCAGAGGACGACTCTGGGGATTGCTGAAATGTACATATTTAGTAAGAAGGGTAAGGAAGAGGGTGTCAGTGATAACTGAGCACTAATTATGTATTGGGTTCTCCACCAGATGTTTTCTATGTATTAACTCATTTCAGAAGACTCCCTTAAAGTAAATGAGACAGGGCAAGAAGGCTAATTATCCTTAGAGACCGATTTCCATCTTCTCTTCCCAATTACTTAAGAAACAAAGCAAGTGTTATCTCCGATTGCCCCTGAAAAGTGTAAGTTTGTGTTCCTCAGCCAGGGCAAGTGGTAGAGCACAGTATAAAGGAATAACATAAAAAAGGGTGAGCAGGTTGCAGATAAAGGTAGCTAGGATTATTATTTTCCCTTGGGAAAGCACGCGATTGAGGCGTGAAGGGTTTCCGACTGCAGGGGCTGATTGTGAAGCACGAGGAACCCCGCGTGTGTGGAGGCCATAGGGTGAGAACACACAATTACTAGCATCATTTCTGAGTGACCTCACAGATGGCTTTCCTTGTGTTTGTTTTGCTTTCCGCCCACTGTTTCCCCCACTGTTCCTTGCAATTTGATTCTCTCAGCTTCACTTTGTGATTTTTGTGTGATGGACCAGGAGGATTCAGGCAAGGTTACCTTGTAAATTTGGATTGGTCACACACCATGCCGTCATCCAGCTGGCAATGAAGTTAAAAATGTTACTGACAGTAAACCTGAAGACCTTTCTCATATCTATTTTAAGTCCAATCTGACCAACCATGGAAAATATTCAACAGGAATTAATGTAGAGAGAACCGCAGAGCATTTTTGACAGCTCCGAGGAGAACCATCTACTTAGCACAGGAGACACATTTAGAGACCACTTATAAAAACTTGCCTACTTTGAGGGTACATGGTACCACTTTCACCCTCTGAAAATGTCTGTATTCCTGTTCTTTTAATGCCGTCACTGTCAATCTGCGATATTTTTCACTATCCTATTAAAATATCATTTCCTTCTTTATCTGTCTAATGTACATATTTTAAAAAGTAATCTTACCCTGTAGGACTGTTCTGACCTAAGTAATATCTCTGATATTTCTCTTCTGTTGCTCCAAAAACCTCTGAATTTCCTTTTGTGAGCATATTCATTTGTCTGCACGCTGCAAAACTCTAAGAACACACAAAAAGAATTAGGTCAGCTACAGGACAATGGGGCTGTTTCTTTTGCCTTTTTTTTTTTTTTTCCTGGAAAATCTTCCATTGACTTTGATAATAGTTTACCTAGAGGTTACAACCACAGGATGCCGCTCAGTCCCTCATTTGCCTTTTTTGGAAATCAATTAGGAAGATTAATACAGGGTAAAGGAAAAAGCACTCTATCCATTATATAACACTATTGTTTGTATTACTTGTTCCCTGCAAAGGAAGTCTGTCAAAGGCTGTGCATTTTGCATTCTTTTCTAATAGGACAACCAAAAAAGGCTTCTTAAGGTGAAGCAGGAAAGGAGATCATTTTTATAACTTTGCGTTCTTGACATAACATTTAAAGAATGGTATGAAGTAGAGGAAAGATAATGGAACACAGGGTAGTTAATTTGAGATCACCAGTTCAAATGTAGCTTGGGCTGGTAATGACCCACAAGTATTCCCAGTTGTCCAGTGGTTTGTGGTATGTAGGAATGAGAAGTGTTTTCAGTCCATTTCCTGTAGGACAGGTGGCAATCTTAGCAGAGCTACTATTTGGAGTCAATGACTAAACACACCACTAGCATAACTGGGCGTGTCATAAGGTTCCCAAAAAGCTTCTCAGAAACATGCGAGGCATTCAATCAAAGCATCCACCAACCTCGACTGGGAGTGGAAGCATTGGTCTCATCTCGAACCGTATGGATGGTCCTATGTTATGGAGGATGGGTGGGTACCCCGGGTACCCTCCCAAACTGTGTCTGTGACAGAGCGTCACCACACCATGAGGATGGGGGAGTGGGAGGGAAGAGGACTGAGCCAGCACCCTGGAGGAAGAGGGATTCCCTTTGACTCTTCTCCTCAACCAGACAGCCTCCTGAGAACTTGCATGCAGAATAAGCTGAAAGTACCACCTTCCAGGTTGGAGTTACAGGAATGACATCAGTGTGGCAGGTGGGAGCCTTGGGTACTTGTGACCTCAGCTCCCCACCCACGAGACTCCCTTTGCAATCTGGGTATTGTTGGCTTTGTTGTGGTAGCAGACGTTGGATTGGTTGGTTGTGGGGTATGAGGAGGCAGGTTTTGTTTCTTTTTTAGCACCTTGCCTTTTCTCTTGTCCTTTGTTAGCTTAGTTACTGGGCAGAGCACCTATGAAGTCCAGTTGTCATCGTCAACACCATAGCAGTGATCATTTACTGAGCACCTGTGTTCGGTGCCTTATGTATCTTATCCCAGGGAATCCACCGCATGGTTTACAGGCACTGAGATATAAAATAAAATGTAGTCACAGTCACTGACTTGCTGCAGGATCTCATGCAGTTTTTTTCCCCCACGAGTTTCCCCTTAACAAGGTCTCAAACCTCTCTTCCTGGACCGTTGTGCCGGGAGGAGTATGCACAACACTAGATATTCTAGGAAGAGAGGCCCATGTGAACCTAAACACAGCATGAGCCTCTCCGTCTCGTCAGAGAATAGACTGAATCACAGAACTGGTGAGACTGGGAATCTGAGCATGGCCACTTCCACCTTAAAACCTTTACGATTTTGTTGCTAATATTTCGATAATAAACATTCTGTTTTGAGAGAGGAAGAATCACACTGTTTCTGCATTTTGACTGCTCATTGGTAGCATAAAGCATACGTTTTTAGGAATACGTCTTATAAGACACATTGGGGTTGTCATTGTGGAGCACGTAAAAGTTTGTACTTCAAAATCTATCCAGCATGACTGTTAATGGTTAGATATCTCATTTAATCCGCATATGAACCAGCTCATCTAAGTACAGGAAAACCGATCCAAGTTACACATAGTTCTTTCGAGCAAGCCAGGGTTCTTCAATTCTTCCAGATCACACTGACCCCTTTCGAGAAGAGGGCTTCTTGACAGGGCTGCTGAGTATTTTCACGCAGCCTAAATTCTAGCCTGGCAGCGAGAGTCACATCTGAGATGTCAAAAACAAATGATCTGCATTTAAAGGGTGTGGACTCGCAAAAGTGGGACCGTTGTCCTGTTTACAGCTTCTAGGTTAGAGAACTTTGAAGGTCCTTGTGCGGCTGACAGGCGTATCCAGTACAGGCACTGCGTGGCAACTCCAGCCTCTTAAGAGCCTGGGAAGACACAGGGCTGTTAGTGTCTGAGTGTGGAGTTAACCTTTCTGACAAAAGCCCTTGCTGAGTATCATTTTATCCACTTACAAAGTTGAGAAGTGGCAAGGACCCGTATTCTAAGGGTGAGTTCCTGAAATCCACTGCTGTTTTATGAGTCACAACCGGCCTGGCAGGAAGGGTATTTGAAGTCATGGTTATCAAAAAGACGTGATTGTTTTCTGAACAGCTAAATGCTTAAAATGCTTCCAGAGGGAAACAGTGGGCAGCGAGCATGCTCACTCCCTCCTAAAATCAGAGTTTTGAGTTTGTTTTAAAGATTGCTAAGAGTTCATGAGAAAGATATATAAAAGCTAAGAACCAACATTATATTCCCAGACACACTGACCCTTACTGGTCGCATGTCCCCTTATTGCTGGACTCTGGGGGACACAAAGACTCAAGTAACACTTCAGTGCTACTAAGTTCGTCAACAAGTATTCTGGGAAAAAGCAGAATTGAATTCTTCTCTAGACTTCCCACCAGCTCTGGCCAAAGGCCATAAAGCAAACTCGCAAATTCCCACAGGACCCAAACACCAGGCAAAATCACTGCAAGAGGCCAATCTCTGGTTCTTCTCTATGGTTAAAAAAAAAAAAAAGTACAAATATTATAGTCTATTCTATGGAGCAACAGGCCAATAAAAATCAGTTTCTGGAAGAGCCCCCAAAGCACACTTATTCTTTCCTTAACATTATCAGGTATAGCCAGTTTATTAAATTTTCAAAAAATTAATATGTTTCTATGGTATGTATATCTGTACTCTAGATTACCTCTTGGCACTTGGAAATCACAGAGCTTACTACTCAGAGGCAAATGAATGAAAAAAAAAATTAAATTGAAAATACCAAATCCTGTCAGACATTTCTCAGACTCCTGATTTTATATAAGTTTGCTAGCTAATACAGTATATTTCAAGTATAAAGAAAGTTAGGCTTATTTTGGGGTCTTATGGTTTAAATCATTTTTTGTTATTAATACATAGAATTTCTTTTACCCCATTACCTCATTCTTGGCATGTTTATCTAAATTATGTGTGTTTTATGACTGCTGAAATATACATTCAGGGTCCCTAATAAAAATAGTTCCAAGGATCCACTTTTCAGCCTGTCTTCCTTCCTCTACTTGATAACACTAATAATACTCAAAATAATAACATTCATATGTGCCATGAATGAATCCTGCTTTCACAGCCTCCACTTCTTGAGCTCCTTGATAACTGTTAATGATTCATTCATGGAAAACAAAAAACAAAAAAACAAAGGATTGAAGCGAGCTCTGAGTTGAAAAGTAGTGCATGATCTAGGAATAAACAGAAAATTTTTCTTCTTGGAAGTAAATATCAAACACCTAAGTGTTTTGTTATTTAGAAGACATTTTAGAAGTCAGGGAATCTTTGATATCTTTACCTGATGCAATAATCTGTTTTCAAGACAACACAAAGACCTGGACTCAAGTATTGTGATCCAATGCAGGATTACATGGACGGGGATGGAAGCTGGGCAGCCACTCCAACAACCTCGTGAGGCCCGAGGAAAAAGCGGGTGTGGGGGGCGGGGGTGGGGTGGCATTCATGCATTATGTTTCTACTATGTGCCAAGAACAGTGTTAAACGCTTCCCATAAGTTATATAAATAGCTAACATTAACTGAGCACAAATTTTGGGCCCTGAATTGTGGCAAGTATCTTTCATAGATTATCTCTTTTCTTTTATTGAGATATAATCCACATATAACATTATGTTAGTTTCAGGTTTACAACATAAGGATTTGGTATTTCTTATTTATTATGAAATGATCACCACAATAAGCATAGTTAACATCCATCACCACACAGTTACAAATTGTTTTCTTATGAGAATTTTTAAGATCTACTCTCTTAGCAACTTTCATATATACAATATAGCATTATTAACTATAGTCACCATACTGTACATTATATTCTCCAGACTTACACTCTTTATTGTAAAATTGGGAGTTTGTACCTTTTGACTACCTTCACTCATTTCTGCCACACCTCCCTCCATTCCCATAGGTGATCACCACAGATTGTATCTTTTAATCAGTAGTCCTTACAGAATAGATAGTATCATTATCCCCAGTAAATAGATTATAGTTGGGATTCAGAGGCACAAAGAGGCTAAATAACTTGCCCAAGGTCACACAGTGTTAATTAGTGGACTCTGGATTCAATGTGGGCTTGCACTCCTAACTGATTATACTGTGAATTCATTTACTCCTCTGTATGACGCTGAAAAGAAGGTATTATCCCCAATTTATAGGCGAGGTGTCTGAACTTCAGAGATGCTAAACCACTTGTCGGACAGTCATTAAGCTTATGAGTTGTAGGCTAGGCTTGAAACTAGGTCTTTTTCTGATATCCCAGCCTGAACCCTGTCTTCCATACTGCATGGTTTCCACAGTCTCATTAGACCCCCGAATACTACCCTCTGAGACCCATTAATTGTGTGTTCTCCAAACTATTTAGCAAGAACCTGCTCTGGATAGACTTTATAGGTGACTTTGACCATGTTGATGACATTAGAAAATCAGATGCTTTGATAGTATGTTGGAAGAGAAAGCCAGTCTCTGAGAAAGAAGCATCTGTCTTATAAGTTTAAAAAGGTGAATTTGACAGTGATTTTGTACTAGTAACCCAAATTCTCTTATTTTCTTATTTCAGGATGAATAGGTGATATTTATGGGCTGAGATTGGGGAGGAATGTCACTTAAAAAAATTAAATAAAGCAAAATCGGAATCTCTACATAAAAGGAAGTGTTCCTCTGGGCTTCACGTCATTCTGACTACACGTGATTGAGAAAATGTTCTTGTTAAATAGTGAAATGGTACCCAGCTTGGCTTATTACTACATCCATAATTTAAGACATTTCAACAAGAATAATCCTAAACAGAATAATAATGAGAGAGTCACGGGCTTTCAGTGTTTCAAATCTAAAAAATAGTTGTCACTGGAATCTTAGAATTCCATAAAGTCTCTCCTGGATATGCCCAAGGCAGAAGAACTTTCTAGCCACAGTGTCCTCAGTGGAGGATTTCTCAACAGTTATTTCTGTCAAAGTCTTCCCAACAAGGACATTTTTACACCTTATGTTTTTCCAGTAGTTTTTTTTTCTTTTCGTCAGCAATGTCTCGTTATTTTGTAAACATCTCCTGAGGAACTGGTTTAATGGATTCTAAACAGGAATTTGAACATTCCCATCACTAACTTAAGGGAGAGAAGATATGAACTTCTAAGTTCATTGTAAGCCCCACCCCATTATATTTGCAGAGCTCCACTGCCTTAATTTAAAAATCATAGAGCCACTAATAAGGTGACTTATAATCATAAGGACTTACTATATGCTAGATGCATACCTAACAAACATTGACTTTCAGTCATCACAAAATGACTATAAAGTAGATATTATGATCATCCCATTTTACAGATGAGAAACAGAGGTGAAAAAAAGTTAAAGAACTTTTCTAAGGAGGTGAGGATAAGGCTCAAAACCTGACAGTCAAATACCAGAGCCATTGACTATCCACAAGTCTACATTACCTCTCTTGATCACAAGACAAAGGTCACAGTTGAAAGAACTTGTCTGCCAGAGCGATAAGCTTTACCGGTCACAGAAATACCTCAAAAGTTACTTTAAATCATCTACATCAAAGTAGGAAATATTAAAAGGACTTAAAGTTTGGTAGGCCCAAATGATAGATACTTGTAAGCAGGTACAAGGCAAAAAGAAACGCTGTAGTTTTCTGTCGGCCTATTTGCTTATAACTCAATACATGGAAGGGGGGAGCCTAACGTTTTGCTAGTTATCATTGACCAGAATTTGCACTAGACCAAACTCCTCAAACACCCACTTCCAGCCAACTAGCATCATATATTACTTCTAGGGCTCTCTTAATTTACACCAGGTAAATTAAGGAAAAAAAGAGCGATGAAGAAAAATTTCTCAAATTTTAAGAACAATATGCAGAAAAATACTGCCCCCCTCACCCAACTTCTAAATTTAAAAGTCATGATTTGGTTTAGGGGAGGCAAAAGGTAACCATTTCTTAAATGAAACTCATCTATGATTAGGTGAGAACCTGCACGCGAACCCCAAGTGTACAGAGGCACATTTTGCAATGGGCAAATGTGTACCTGGGCTGAGGGGTCTACAACTGCCTCCAGACCCACCTCTGGCTTGTAAAGAGGCTCTAGGTAGATGCTTCCACCTTTTCAAGCCTCAGTGTCCCTCCCTGTGACATGAGGACAATCCTGGGTGCACCTCACAGCTTGTGCAGGTTAGATAAGTCCATGGTGTTAGGTGTATAGAACAGTGCCTGACACATAGCAAGCATTCGACAGGTGTTACCTGCTAGTATTATCGCAAAGGTTACTTAACAAACCATAGCTACTATTTCAAAAACTTCCAAGGAGGAAAACACACACACAACCATTAGACAAGTTCTTTTGCTTTTTTCTGTGAATGTGCATCCCAGTTTTAGGGATCAAACACAACAAAAATAGAAAAAGCAGAAACAATGTCTGTATAAATCTACTGACACAAGCAATCTCTTCTCAAGAGGCTTGTACTGAGAAGTCATTGTTTCTTCTGTTTTCTTCTTACTGAAACTTTATGTCTATGTTCCTCTCTCTTCAGCCTGTTAGACAATTTCTTTCTTCTTTTTCTTTGTCTACTTTCTTAGCATTGTAATGGTATACAAAATGAGACTAGGATTCAAAGAGATGGTACAATATTTAAAACAAACAAACGAACAAACAAAAAACTCCTTAACATCAGCTTTGAGACTCCACTATAAAGGGACTGTGTTCAATTCAAAGTATCAATGTTAGTAAAACAAGTTTGGGGACCTTAGCAATATACAGAGAATTCTTACGAGGGGGATGCTTGTAAATTAAATATAGTCTCAAATTTGGGTGGTTGGTCTCCTGAGGAGGGTTCTGGTGGGATGGTTGAAGTTTAAATAGGCCTATCCCACAGAAAATAAAACAGCTGGCCACCTGATTGCCTAGGCCACCCCAATTCAGACTGCAACAGTTGGGGCTCTGACAGAACCTGGCTGACCCCGGAAGGTGCTGCAGACAGCTGTTCTTACCCCTCCTTCCCAGCGCTGTCCCAGGACAAAGGGTCAGCAACCTGGCCTTTTTAGAGTAATTGATCCCCTTGCCTGAGAAGCATGAGCGGTTTCCAAAAACAGGGTGAACCCTCTCTCTGAACAGAGCAAACTTCCAGTTCACAGAGCAAGGGATGAAAAACAATTCTCAGAATTTGAGTGCCTGGTGTAGGGAGGAACCTAGAATTCCAGCTGCCTTTCAAACCCAGGGAATTTTTGTGGGTTTCCTGGTGTGCCTCTAGAATCTTACTGAGTCAGAAGCAGAAGTTGGGACCAACCTTGAAGAGAAATTAAAAAAAAAATCAAAACAACCTGAGAGGCTGAAAATTTTATCGGAGTCCCAAATCGCTTTTGCTTTAAATACATTTAAATTGATTTAGTTCTGTTTTCCTTTTCCTTTTGTACCATCTAATTACTTTTTTTTTTTTTTTTTTTTGGAAAGTAAAAAAACCAACTAGATCTTTTTCTTGAATGGCATACCCCTTAGTTTTGTTTTCTTCTGACATGTCTCAGATTGGTAAAGAAATATTCACAAAACTGTCCTCTAGAGCTCAATATCACCAAAGAATAAGCTGGACTAATATAAATGAAGTGCTAAGTGTCATACCAATCCTTCCATTGTTAGTTTTTTTTTTTTCCCCTTTATATCACACTCAAGAGTTAATTGGTGGTCTGGTCCACTGACTGCTTGTTAATGCTTATCAGATGGTGTCAATTATCATTCTTCATATAAACCAAAATAAACTAACTAGATTTTGAATTCTCCATTATGAAACAGCCAGCGAAATGTTACAACTCAGGGTGGGTGCTATTATTGAAATAAAAAGCAAAGCAAAAGAGATCACTTAGAATTTTTTGTTTTAATTTTGCATTTAAGTTTACCAATTAACAAGATTTCCTTTACGTAGAGCACTTTAGTTTTAGCCAACCATTGTCTTCGGAGGGTTCTAACACACCGTTTTCCAACTTTTGTTCACAGAGGGAAATTAAGACCTTCCCCCCATCCCCACTCCTGGCCCCACCGTGGAAATTCTGACTTAGTAGGTCTGGGTGGGGCCCAGGGATTTGTTCTTGTAACATACAACCCAGGTGATTCTGATGCTAATGGCTGTGCACCACACTTTGTAAAACACTTTTCTAACACAAAAAAACACTTAGGTCAACCTTATTCTTTAAAACCCATAAATAGTTTTCCAGTTTGTCCAGTCAGGCACAGCCAGACTTGTAAACTGCACCTGTTTTCCACTGTTTGGAGGCCTTGTCAGCAGTGATCGGCGGGGGTGCGCGGATTTTGCGGGCATGATCTCAGAGGTCCACCAGGGGGCAGCAAACCCTCTTTCCGCTCCAAAAGGGCTTCGCAGGCAGCCTCTCTCAAACTTGGGAATAATTTTCTCGGAACATTCTTTTTCTTTATTTTTGAAAATAGGAGAATAAAGAGGGCCTTCAGATGTGATTTTGTAGGGCCTCCTGCTTCTAAGCAAGGACGAGAAGAAATACTTCTAGGAAGAGAATGATACAGTTTTATCATCTGAAGAAGGGACTCTACAGAGTTCCTTGGCCGTCTTTTCTTATCTCTGGGGAAAGGGATTGTATGACTTCCCTTGGCTGTAGGGCAATAGAGTCTGTTATCTCTGATCAAAAATGTTCTTACTAATAACTAACTTAAATCTCTCTGGCAGTAATCAAAACATTTTTATTTTGGGATCTAGGCTTAAGGAGAATTTTGGAGCACTTTGAGTGCTAATTAGCCTCTTAAAGGGAAAACAAGTATGACTGTAAAATTTTCAGATCTAAAAAACACCCAAATTCATGTACTTTAAGGATCACTGGGGGAGATCCCAGTGTTTTTGTTGTGCCTTTCCATTATGATGATCATATGGTGTGATAGATAGACAAACTGCAATCAGTCAGGGGCTGCTTAAATACTAGGAGAATGTACAGAACAAAGGGACAGGTAGACCCACTGAGTAGCAGCTTTGATCCCAGCAAGACCATTGTTTTCAGATCTTTGACGCACTAAAGTTTATTGCTAAAACAAAAAGGATGGTGATGTCTGGAAGTTCTGTAATATGAGATGAATGTTTGTACATTTACCAGTGGGAGGAGAAGAGACCAACAAGAGATAGGAGAGTTAGATATTTGTGAAATATTGTGAATGAGGGAGTAAATGTATCTATTGATGAAAAAGAAAGGTTTGGAGTAATCAACAGAAGTTACAAAACAGTAAGTTTCAGTTTAACATAAAACTTCAAAATCTTGTGGGGAAGAGATGGAGAAGGAATTAACATATATGTTGGACACACAAAAGGTGTTAAGAGCTTTAATACATGTATTTAGTTCTCATAACAACCTTATTTGGTGGAAAACTATCATTTTTTTAATTGATAAGAAACTGGAGCTCAGAGAGGTTAAGAAAAGTGCCCAAAGTCACACAGCTAGTCCTAAGGTGGGAGACCTGCCAACTGAGTTTATCTGTTTTCATAGCCTGTGCTTTTTCTCACTACAATGCCTATCAGGTGTGTTGTAAAAGACACTCCTGCACCTACTTGAAACCTGATTACAGATCTCGAATCTCATCCACCTCTGAGATTTTATAATTTGCTATATATGTGTCTTCTAAAAAAATTTCGGGTTAAAAAGTTTTGTATTTTGGTGTAGTTCAATACTTTTTAAAAAGCAAGGTCAGATTAATACCTGACAAGACAAAATTTGTTTGTTCCTTATCCCTTCAATTCCAGGATATTTGTAGAAAACACATCTTAAAATTAAATAATCATTTTTTCTAATAAGAAAAAAACAGAGCTTAGGGGAGAATTTTTTTTTTCTTTTCTTCAAGCCATGAGTAGAATGATTTCCTTCAGTTATAGTGTCTGTAAGTATGATTATAATGCCTTCTGACTATTCTTGAAACACACACAGATACTCCTTGAGAAGCGGGAGCATTGTGAAGCTCAGAGGAAGTGCTAGGCCTCGGGGAGCCACGAGGTGGGTGAGAAACAGCTGGCAATGCTATAAAGTAGAATTTCCAGTTCCCTTTCCTTGTCATTTCACCTGCATCACGAGATCTCCACACTTCCCTGTCAAAACACCCATGTTCCATTGTACAGAATTATATCAGATGTACCATGCATTCATACAGAAAGCAATCTTCTATAAGAAAAAAACCATTCGGCATTTATCTTCTTTGCTTTCAGTATTCAACCTCTGTTTTGTTGTCCTTCTGCTTTGTTTTTTTAAACTTCTGTAATAGTCTACCTAGCACTGTCAACCATGGTCAAAGTGAAAATCCTATCTTATGAATGATGCATAAATTTTAATTATCAGTGTATTGTTGGGGATGACTGCATCGTCAGACTTCATCTGGTCTCATGTAGACTTCAAATTTTTGCAAAAAGAAAAAAAAAAGTACTGATCTAGAGTGAACTTCATTTAGCAACTTGTTATAGCATCAAAGTTGCATTTCACCTGAGAATACCTGACCAATGGTGATAAATTGTAAGCCATTGTCTCCCCGCCCACCTCCTTCAGGCCCTTTAAATGAAAGAATTTGGAGATAACTTTCCTCCCAGCTTAAACACACACAAAAGCTCTAGCCTAGGTCACAGCCATGTGTGATTCCAAATGGCCAGTGATTGCTGGCCTATGATTTAAAGTTTGGAAAGAACTTAACTGCCTTAGAAGTAACAATTTCAAAACAGGCCAAGTTAAGGATAAGGATGCAACTGAAAAGTCTGCACATCACTATCAGAAAGTGTCTCATCATGTGTAAGAACTAGATCAGAACAAAGAGAGGAAATTTTTGATGGGTTTAACTTAGGAATCTTTTTACAAAGAGATAAGCTCTAGACATTCCTTTTTCTATCCCTTCCCCAGAGTTTTTCATTTTTTGTTTTTTTTAGTGGATAGTTGCTTAAGAACTTCAGGCATACATATTAACAGAAGGGTCCCTACTCTCCATCTCAAATGCCTATTTATAAGGATCTAGACATTTTAGTACCTCCAGAAGAATTTATCTTTTATCTTGGGCTAAGACTACACAGCCAATGTGGCTTAGAGAGTTGAAGTGTTTGTAGCTAATTCACAGGGCTTTGTTAACTCACCTGTGTTATCTGCATGAATCAATATTGAAAAAGGAAAAAGTCGTTTGGCAATTGATAGTTAAAACTACCTAACATATCAATATGAAGGTGAACTTGGGAAACAGGAGTAGTCAGGGGATGATAAGGAATGAGATCCTTTGAATAAATGTGTGGCCCACATCGCAAAATTTGCTATAGTGTTAATATCCAATATCATGTCTAAGAAATTAGACATTGGAGTTTTGTGAGAACATTAAGAAAGCTATAGCAATAGGAAAAGCTGTAATAATAGCTAACAAGAGGGGAAAATTAAAGCATACTAATGCCTCCTGAGATACCTCCTTGAACCATTAATTGGATTACAGATACACCTGTGGTTAGTATTTTCAAATGAAGTAAATGCTTCGCATTTTGAAGATATGTTCCTGGGACACTACTGATAAAAAGATGTTTCATGTTCTCCATTTGTATTTGAAAAGTACCCCATCATGACTATCACCCTATACTCTGCTTTAATCTATATTTCCCCCTGAGGGGCCTTTTTTATCTATTTCAGAAAAACAATCATTCCTTTGAAAACTCTCATTACTTTATGGCATCCTCGTGTCTATAAAATGAAATGACATACGTGGAATTACTACATAAATCCCTCAGACAAGAAAGATATGAAATAAAAATTACCACTTGCACCAGAGAGATGTGGTAAGGCAGTTAAACAAAATTTTTTCCTATTCTGTGCTTAAGAAAATACGTTGTTGGTTACTTCCCGGATGAAGAGTTATATTTTTTTATTCCTAATTTTAAACATCACTCTGGGGCCATGATTTTGACGAAGGAAACATAAATATGATTTTGGCAGTAAATCTTAAATTTCCCAGGAACAGTAGGTTAAACATTTTCCCCAGGGACCAGGAAATGAATCAAAGGATCTATTTCATAAGCTTAGAAAACGTAATGGACAGAAAAACAGTTACAAAGACCAAATAAGTCATTTTTCTCATACTGTGTTTTCCACATTCTTGTGAAATAATATTGTCACATGTTTAGTTGTTGATGTGTCCTTGTCATTACCATTAACCAGCGTTGGTTTGTCAGCTTTTTAATGTAATTAAGAGTTGTGATAGAAGAATGACTTAAAAACATCCCGGGGAGAAATTTGTAGAATGTTTTCATGTCAAAGGCCCAATCAAGGTTGTTGCATGCTATGTACACATTTCTTTCTTTTTTTTTTTTAAAGATTTTATTTATTTATTTGACAGAGAGAGGTCACAAGTAGGCAGAGAGGCAGGCAGAGAGAGAGAGAGGAGGAAGCAGGCTCCCTGCCGAGCAGAGAGCCCGACGCGGGGCTCGATCCCAGGACCGGGAGATCATGACCTGAGCCGAAAGCAGTGGCCCAACCCACTGAGCCACCCAGGCGCCCCTATGTACACATTTCTTAAGAATTCCTTTTCTTAACCTCTTATCTGATAAAATTTTCCTCTGGGAAAATCAAAGCCATTCTACTTGGGAAGTGAGTTTGCTTAAGGGGTATTAGCTCTATGTCAAATAGCAGGCACATAATCTGTAAAATATATTTAAAACACACCTCTCTTTGCTCCACTTTTTCCCTAGGAATAAGTGTACATTCGTGGTGACTTTTCTTTTTTGTGAATGAGGGAAAAAGTATTGAGGATATAATGCACAGCTACAGCTATATTCAGATAGTGAAATACATTTTAAGTAGGCTTTACCGTGTAGGTAATAATTTTATACTAGTAATGATGAGTCCCCTTTTTTTTTAAGTACTTACTACATACCAGACACTAACAGCTTTCTTTACAAAAGTCTTTCAAAAGTTCAACAGTTCATTTATTTCATATAGGATCATCAACCTTTGTTTATTGTGAAAGTTTCTTTGTTTTTTTCTATAGAAACTGATGAAATTGGAACTTTTAATATGCTATTCATTTTTTTTCTATCATGGAAATCCATATGACTTTTACTGCTTAAATCTTCAAAGACGAGAGAACTTTCTCTTCAGAAAATATTTTGAATTGTGTTTAAAATTTTGTTTTTACGTTCAAGCCAAATAATGTAGATTTTTATAAAAATGTATTTTAGGGGGTGCCTGGGTGGTTCAGTGGGTTAAAGCCTCTTGATCCCAGGGTCTTGGGATCAAGCCCCGCATCAGGCTCTCTGCTCAGCAGGGAGCCTGCTTCTTCCATTCTCCCTGCCTGCCTCTTTGACTATTTGTAATCTTTGTCTATCAAATGTATTTTAGGCCTTTCCCCAAGAAATACAAAAAATTTAAATGGCAATTCCAGCTTTTTAAATAAAACACGGTATATATATATTTTTAAGATTTTTATTTATTTGACGGAGAGAGAGATCCCAAGTAGACAGAGAGTCAGACAGAAAGAGGGGGGAGCAGGCTCCCTGCTGAGCAAAGAGCCCTATGTGGGGCTTGATCCCAGGACCCTGGGATCATGACCTGAGCTAGGCACCACCAAGCCACTGAGCCACCCAAGCACCCCTAAAATACAGTATATAATAGGAGTATTTTCATAGGCTATAGTTTTTAGAATGGCATACCTTTTTGAGGATTAAGGGAGGTGAGAGGGTAAAATATTGCTGTGTTGTTAATCTCTCTTCATTAATAGATTCAGTGCCTTAAAATGATTTAGATTCAATTTTATTACCTGTGACTTTAATTTTTAAATTTCCCTATACAGACACATGCCAGCTGTGCGACCTAGTGTAAATTACCTCATTTTTATGCTCCAGTTTCCTGATTTGCAAGATTGGGATTATAGGGTTGTTGAGAGGATTCAGTGAGTTAACAGAAAAACTTGCTCAGTGCTGTGATTAGTACACAGTAAAAATTCTATACGTTTTAGGTCTTGCTATCTTTGTTATCTAAGGTGAAAAGGGACGGCAGAAGTATATGCAGATTCCTCGTAACGTCAGGCTTCATAATCTTACATTGAATGTGGTTACTTTTGTTCTTTTCTTTATAACAGAGGGTTAAGAAAGATGAAGAAATCTGCAGCCCCCCCCCCCCCACTCCCACACCCACCGCGGAGCTAGCAGAGAGGTGAGGTCAGTGCGTGTTTCTGGCCAGTGCTGCTGCCTGGGTTCTGACGTTCTGAGGGTGGGAAGCCACGCTGCGGTATCTGAGGCCTGTGGTGCTAATGCCACTTCAAAGGCAAGGCTCCCTCCTATTTTTATCCTGGGTCGGCAGCCTGCCGGTGCAGTTGCCTCTTGAACAAAAGGTTCTGCCAGGTCTCTGACACCTTCTAAGACCTCACAGTCTCTTCTCCCAAAACAAGCATAATCACCACTTGTTTTGCTGTGGGGCGTTTGATTTCTAAACGAAATCTCCTCTCTAACCCTGCTCCTGAAACGGTAGCCGGCATTGTTACCATTTGACTAGCAAGGAAAATAGGGCTGGAGACGTGGACGCACACGGGTCACCAGAGGCAAAGGCAGGACTCCCCGGGTCAGTGTGACATCCCAGTTATTCTTCCCAGCATATCACGCTCGCTTCCATTGTCATTTATAACCCTTACCCTTTCTCGCCAAGGAATTGCCTTCAAACAATAAGATAAGCTTTTAAAGCGTGCATTGTTCTAGAACCCAAATTTAATCTAAAAGTTAATCTAAAGTGAATACAGATGAATAGCAGGGGCAGAGCCCAGATGAGAAGCACTAGCCACAAGATGGTATCTCTTTTTCTGAGGCCCAAGTATGTTTATTTCACGTATGGAAGCAATGTATGGTTACTTGGCTACTTCCCTAGTCAACAGTAGGACTGATTGGTCCTGACTCTCTGCACTATTCTTGATGAGCCGCCCAGTGCTGCACATTGCTGTCTGAAAAGAAGGACACCCTCCTCCATTTTGTTAGGAGAGTGTTACCACAGGATTTCCAAAAACTCTGCAGGTGGGGAAAACTTAAGATTCACTTTAGGAAGGCAGATCACAGAAAATAGGAGATAGACACTATTTTATTAAGAGACTAGGACAAAAGGACCTTAAAATTCTCCTTATTCCTTGATGTCAAGCTTGACTGTATGTGATTCACCTCAAAGGAACATTTATCCCACATTTAAGGATCTGTAGATATAAGCGTTCTGCATCTCCATGGAGAATTATCTTTCCTGTTAACCTGCTTCCCTATCAGGAAAATTAATCCAAGACTCAAGAAAATGGGAGTGGCCCCAAGAGATAAATTAGTAGAAAAGGTCATTTCCTACACCTGATTGCAGTCTCATGATAAATGGTAAATCAGCTTTCAGCTTTCCCTTCTGCAAATTTTTTTTTTAAGATTTATTTATTTTAGAAAGTGAGAGAGAGCGCACAGTGGGGAGGGGCAGAGGAAGAGGGAGAAAGAGTCCCAAGCATACTCCCCACTAAGCGTGGAGTCCGACATGGGGCTCAATCTCAGGACCCTGAGATCAGACCTGAGCCGAAAGCAAGACTCAGACTCTTAATGGACTATGCCACCCAGGCACCCCTTCTTCTGCAAATCTAACTAATCCCAATGTCTGTTATCCTTTTTTTAAATAATTTTTTTAATAAACATATAATGTATTATTAGCGCCATGGGGGTACAGATCCATTATCTTTTTCTTCTTAGGTCTTATTTTTTTTTTTTTCCACTCTTGCAAATATATTTTAGGCTCTCTTTAGGATTCATACATAAGTCTAGGACTTTTCTCATTTGGGGATTCAGAACAGCTTGAAGCCCTCACACTTGCACTGCCCTAAAAATGCAAATGATTTTACTTGCACATTAAAATCTTCTACTGGCTTAGAAAAGTTGATTTGAATGTAAATATTGATTCATCCTCTTTATTTTGACAAACATGGGTTGGTGTGCAGATTGGTGTGTGTAGAGTGAGGGCAGTGGGATAAGTCTCTTTGTGTGAGTCCCTCACTACATGTAAGTGTTGTGAGAAGGGCTACGTACATCTTGAGGCATGATGAAAAATTTTAGTGAAGCTAACCAAGATTCCTGATTATAGCAGTCTGATATAGAAATTATTCATTCAGCTAACAAATATTTACTAATTATTCATTCAACCAACAGGTATTTCCTAATTATTCATTCAGCCAACAAATATTTACTAAGCATCTACTTGCCAGGAACTGTTTTTCATCTAGAGATGTCTTAATGAAAAAAACAGAATGAAACAATAACTCTTACTCTTACATGGAGCTAAATTCTAGTGGGAAGAAGCACATGAACAAAGTAAATAAAATATTTATTATGTTAAATAGACATAAGCTTAAAGGGAGATTAAAACAAAGAATGGGTAATTTCGACAGAGAAAGAGAGAGATCCAGACAGATAGATAGACAATAGTCAGATAGTGATCATATGATATTTGAATAAGGCATGAAGGAAAAGAAACAGGAATCGTGCTGATATCTGGAGTATTGTGTTCCAGGCAGAAGGATCAGCAAGTGTAAAGGTCCTGAGGCATGAGTATGTCTGGTGTATTCAAAAATAGCAGAGGCTGGTGTGGCTAGATCCAAGTGAAAGGGAAAGAGCAGAAGGTGATGAAATCAGAGACTAAGGTGGGCAAGCAGATTTTACAGGGCCTCGAGGGTCAATGAAAGGACATTGATTTTTCTTTTTTGAAATGAGAAGCCAAGGAAGGATTTTAAACAGAGAACTAAGTGACATAATCTGACTTAGGTTTTAACAGGGTAATTTTGGTTACCATTTGAGAGTAGACTAGAGCAGTAAGGGTGGGACCAGGAAAATCAATTAGGAGACCGTAACAATAATCCATGCAAGATTATGCTGCTTTACCTTAGGGTGGCAGCAGTGGAGGCATGGAAAATGGTGACAGACTGGATACATTTTAAAATCAGCGTTGACAGATCAGGTGGCGTGCGAGGGACAGGGAAGAGTCAACAATGACTTTCAAGATTCTGACCTGAACAGATGGGAAGCTGGAGAACGCCTGGCGTTTTTTTTCCATTCATGTGCCTCTTCATAGCCCTCTGCTTTTTAGAAATTCTTATGAATGACTTAAAAGGCAAATGAAATGTCCTTTATTTCTGTTTGTCTCTGTTGGAATCTGCTTATGACAAAATATATATTTGTGATGAATATTTACTGGTCATGTGTTTAAGAGAGAAAGTTGTCGAAGGAGTCCAAATATCATTTGAAGGAGCTGAAATAACATTGGAAACAACATTTGTTGAGGACACTTCCACGACTACAGCAGTTTAAGCAGGGATTGAGTTAAGAGAATGTTTTTGGCTTTCCAGGTTTATGGTATGAAATAGTTTGAACTTCAGAATACAGCCTATTAAACTTCTTTGGCTTCTAGGGCTATTTGCATTGCTTTGGAATTCACTTCATTGTCCTGTGTAAACCTCAGACTTCACTTCCTTTTTAAATGTCAAGTGTTTCCGGCCAGTTAAATCGATTCCCCAGAAGTTTAGCAAGGAAGCTAACTAACTAAGCTGCTTCATTAACTGCTTTCTGTGGGTAAGTCAGCATTGAACTGACATAGCTGGTCGGTTAAGGTAAGCTGGGAAAGGCTCTCTGCTCCTCTGAGCTTTACAGGGGACTTGAGAGCAGAGCCCCATGTGTGTCTCACCTTCACAGAAAGGGAGCGAGCACTTCTAAATGTGAGAGGTGCCCTAGAACCCGCCACTGACTCCTCCTTGTGACAAATAGCAAGATGGCAGCAGTAATTAATCCTAACGTAGTCAAAATTTAAATGAGTCTTTCCAAAATTTCTAAGATCTCATTTCATTTAGTTTGCTTGGATTTGAATCTTAAAAAAAACAAACAACAAAAGACATTTTCACAAAGCGATTTCATGACCAAGCATAGTCTACTACTTGACTGAGAACTCTGGTGTGAAACTGTGTGGGACCAACTTCTGCACTCCAGCACTTACAAGATTTCTGCCCTTAGGGAAGTTATTTATTTATTTATTTATTTATCTATTGCTACTTGCCCCCTTTAAGTCTCACTCTCCTTGTCTTTGTCCTTGAAAATAGGGACAATAATAGGGCCTGCTTCATGGGCTTGTTTTGAGGATTATGTGAAATACTCTATGTGAGGCGACTAGTAGCCACCTCTTGGCACATGGTATGAGCTGGTAGTGTTGGCTATTATTAAAGGCAGAGGTAGGAAAATGTTTATGCTTAGCCTTCGGTGAGAATATCTAACATCAGGTGATTCGTGAGTTCGGGGGAATCTTTGCATCCTTTGCTGTAGGCATTATATTGGACTGGTGAAAAAGTAGCATGTCCTTTCTTGCACTGAACACTTAAAGAATGCACCATCCTAAATACACACAGACCGAATGTTCTACATGCGTATGTACTGTGCCATCTGCCAGATGACAAGTTCCCTCCATCAATTTGATTGACGTCTTCATTGGTATGCTTTCGGGGTCTGTGTTTTTGGATATACCTCTACTCAGGAAGATTAGGATCGTGTGTCTGCATTAACCTTACCAAACAAACTGAGACAGAAGGATGCAGACTTGAGAGAATGACCACCATTGATGTTATTTCTCCCTCGTCAGAAAATGAGGGATAGAAATAGGATGGTGAAGGTGTTCAAAGAGGGTGGAAGCAACTAGGAATATGTGAAGGAAAGACATACAGAAGAGGAAGCAGGTATAAGGGGTAAAAGTTATGGGAGGCGAAAGTTGGTTCAATGTAAGGAGGATGTTCTCAACAGTTAAAGCCCAAGGATAGACCAAGATGCCCTGAAAACATGTGAGCCCCTTCTCTAGAGCAAGGCCTGAGTGAAGTATGAGGTTTCAACTCTTAACACTATTTGAATTTCTTGAAATTAATCCTTAGAAAAATTTTTTCATTCTATTTTTAGCCTATATTTCAATGTTAAAAGAATAAAGAGAGAAAGGCTTAGTGTACTACTGAAAATGGTAATGTTACATGACAGGGTATAAAAACAAAAGTTCCCCCGAGGCCCTCTAATATTGGAGATGTTGTCCTCTGATTTCAGATGAAACTACAGACTCTACGAAGAGCACAGCAGGAGCCACTCCCGCCAGAACCCTCCGGTCAGGTCTAGGTTATTAAAAGGGATCAGAGAATGGCAAGGAAAGAGGATTTCTTGAGGAAGAATTTGGATGCCATAGATCTTGGGGTGTGGGTTTGGAGTAGGGGGAGGTCCTACCCCCTCGCCCCCACCCGTGTGAGAGAAGAGCTTCTTAGAGGGGGACCTGGGTAGCTCAGTTGGTTCAGTACCCGACTCTTAATATTGGCTCAGGTCATGATCTCAGAGTCATGCAATTGAACCCCACATCATAGGCTCTGTGCTAGGTGTGGAATCCGCATAAGATTCTCCCTCTCCCTCTGCCCCTCCCCCTGCTCACACTTTCTCTGTCTCAAAAAAAAATTTTTTTTTTTAAAAAGTGGCTTCTTAGAGAGCTTGTTATGAGATGTCTGCATGAGAATGGATAAGAAGGCAGAGTAGATTGGGATCTGACACTCTCCCAAGAAATCTGGAAGGTGAGACATGGGCTCACAAATTGTTTTGGCAAAACACTAGGAAATCTGCTGCTGTCATCCCAAAGGCAAATGATGAGTGTTCTGTGTGGTCCCCAGCAGGCCAGGAGCAAAGGAGAGCTGGATGGGGTTGTCTTGAGGTCTCTTCAAAAGGACCCTCTTGTAGCTTCAGCTTCCTCGGGAGTAAAGAATGAGTCACAAGTAACCTGTTAGAATAGGGATGACTTGGCATGAATTGAGGGCTACAAGCAAAATGTCCCCAGTGATAGGAATCTCCAAAGATCCTGTGAAAAGCTCTCTTGTCTGGGCCTACCTGGCTCTGAGTGTGAAAAGCCAGAATATGATGTTACCAAATCAAGTAAAAATTCCCCTCTGCTTTTTGTCTCTTCTCCATTCTTGTTCTCTAAGTCCAGGGAGCGTGAAGTCCCAGTTAGCAAGTTGAGGGAAGAGAAGAGAGAGAGCAAGAAGAAGCCAACTACAGTGCCTTCCCTGAAGGGAGACAGTCTTCCTGAAACAGGCCCCGGGGAGAAGAGATTTAATTCTTGTTACTGCAAGGGATAGAATATTCTATTTTGAAATGAACTAGGTTGGGAAACTTAAAGTGACCACAGGACTATTCCTAAAAGAAAGCAGAGTACCACAGGACCTGCTCTGTTTTCATCTAGTGACGGTGGAAAAAACTTCTTTCATTAAAAAAATGAAAGGGTTTCAGGAGACAAAAAGAAAGAAGCAATTTGATGACACATTGTTATGTATCGCTAATTTAACATATGGGTTACAGTTAAGTGCTCATATATCAGAAATTTAAATTCTTTAGATAATAATACAACCCACGGTGGAAAAACAGCAACCAAGGATCCAACCCATGTTATGCTAGGATTCTACCATCAGACATTCAAACTCCAAAATAGAAGAAACACCTCTGTTATTTTCAGGTCCCTTTGGTCATTTCTGGCTCGGGGTGTATCACGTGGCTTCCTCTCGCTGGCCAAGCGAAGAACAGCATGAGCCTTGGGACAGAGACTGACAGAAGGAAATAGCACCAAAGAACAAGATGCGAAAATTGCTTTGGGGAAATACATTAAAATTAGAGGTTTGGGTGCAGGCAGGGACCAGAGGCCTGCAATATTTTGGGCACAAACAGTAACAACAATGTACCTAGAGAAGTATTTATTTATACCACATTTGCATCTCTTGCCTCTGACAGTTTGTACCTTTATGTTCTATTGTTAGCACTTAAAGGAATATGAAGGCTTGTTTGGTGGACTGAGGAATCCGTAGGAGAGCAATAGTCATTTTGTCCACTGAGGTAATTGCTCTCTTCCTTCACAGCCAGTACTGCTACTATATTTGGCAAATTTGTATTCTATGGGAGATTTTTTTAAAACTTTGATGCTATTTAAAATTTTTCCTCAAAACAATTTTTTCCCTCAGAGAGACTTAATCTTTCAATATTATACTTCATAATTTTTTTTTGCTCGCATATTCAACTGATTAACATTTATGGCTTAGCTAAATAAAATCTCTGATCTCTTCATTAATAGAATATCATTCAGCAATGCTTTTGAGCTAATTTCTGTTAAGTCTCTATTCTTCTGGAGATTTTTAAGCGAAGAAGGGGAGAGGAAAAAATGGAAAATAAAATTTTCACTTTCATCTAGTGTTTGGACACCCTACCACTGAAGTGTATGCATTCACATTGCACTTAATTCTTCCAAATAAATTCATAATTATTTCTTTTCCCAGTTGCTAGCCAGTGATGTTAATCACCTGTATGTGTATTTAAGATCACGTCCCGTGTTTCTGTAGAGGCCTAGATCCCTTTATTAACATCTCTTCAAGTTTTTGATATTTTAAAGACCTGACTGAAATAGCCCTCTGAGGTGCTAGATCTGATCAAAGACCACATAAGGCAGGTTTCATGGGAATTGGCAAACTGCCCAAGGACTCTATAGACCAATACGTCCTCTCTCCTCCATTAGTAAGGACCAAAGGAAAACATGGATATATACTATGGGAAACAAGAGCTGAGTATTTCTTTATCATATTGAATGTTAATACTTCTCACAATTTGGAAAGTTCCCTATTGATCCTGTCAAGATAGGTCGAGTCTCTAAAGTGACCTTCCATGACTGACTAACTTACCACTGCAAAGTTAATAGCAGTACTGTGTTACATGTTTCTTGAGGGCAAGGACTTCATGTAAATCATCTTTGTATGTCTAGACTCTGATGAGTGTGCCTGGGAAGTAGCAGGTGTTCAATAAAATTTTTGTTAAATGAATGAAACCAGCACATAAATAACATGAAATAGAAATCAAGTCCAAAACGGTAACTAAAATTAGGCTTTTCTCCCCTCTCTGATTATATAGACCAGAGAACTTATTATTAGATCTAGGTTAGGATAAAGAGATTAATGAAAACAAGATTTCTTAGGACTCAACCGGTATTACTGAAATTGTAATGATAACAAAGAAAGAGGCAAGATTCAGTATATTGACCTAATTCTTGATATGCAAGCCAAGCATGGACCACCTACCCTCTTTGTGTGTTTAATGGAAAACAAAAAAAAACAAAACAAAACATCTGAACCTAAGATAGTTTGTCAAATCCAGGTGTTGGTATTCACTTTAAATTTAAGGACTTACTTAAGAAAGAAAAGCTGTTGGAACCGTTTATAAAATGTGGATGCATTTTTAAGTGTGGCAATGCTTTTTGTTCCAGAGACACACAATGTTCTAATACTTTCAAAGTTGACTTATTTCCCCTAGGTGTACATTTGCTACTTTTTGCCAGAAGTTTGTCTAAGAGAGTTTCATGTTGCTGGTAAAGTGTGAAGACGTGATGTGGATAACGAGTCTTCTGGGTTCCTGGAAATAAAAAGGGGCGAAGGAGAGAGAATACAAGAGCGTTCAATAAATTATGTTTCTGCATACTGACAAACCAAACAGTTCACGTACACGGAAGAGGATTACAAGGACACAAAATCTCAAAAAAGTAAAGAATGTAATACATATAAAAAGAAGCAAATCTCAAATGAAACAAAGGGCAGGAGTATTTATCTGAGACACGGGCAATGTCCTCTGCTTAGGAAGTGAAGAGCCACATGATCTGCAGTGATTATAAATAGGTTTTGAAAAGAAAAAGTCCACCCACTCCATCAGATCAGCAAAATTAAATACATCTAAATAGCTCTTGGATTTTTTATTATTTTTTTATTTTTAATATTTTGCTATATTCAGTGGACCAAAATAAGATAACATGTTGGAAGTCACTTGGGAAAAGTAAAAAGCCCAGTAGCTCATGGTCTGTTTCTGGGATAGTCGATGTTTTGTTTATTTTGTATCACAAAAACAGGACCTGAATGAGCGTGGGCTGTAGATATGGATATGAATATGTGGAGGGCAGATAAGTGAGGGTGGCTCCCAGTGATAACAGAGTCCTAGCAGCGGTAGTTGTGCCCAAGAGAGATGGTAGTGATTGGAACTATGGGTTCAGAGAGGGAGAGCAATAAGAAAGTCCTAAGTGAGGAGCAAGTCCCAGGCCAGAGCTAACAATACACCAGATAAAGGCAGCCTGTGTTGGCTTTAGCACTAAGTATTTTGGGGGTTTCATTTTTACAGCGCTCAGTAATGTTGCCAAGATCACTTTGGAATAACAGTCAATCGGCACAACAAAAATGAATGAGATATACTAACATTTTCATTGTTTCTAGCAGATTGGACACTCCCTTTCTCTTCCTGGAAGACCAGCCCCACCCACTATCTCCACAACATCTCCTTGGGTATTCCAGCCTGCTTATAACTACTCTAGCAAACCAAGTGATGAGCTAGAGAAGGCAAACAAGAGACTAACTCCTTGGGAAGCAGCAACGAAGTCTCCTCTGGGTCTAGTGGATGATGCGTTTAAACCCAGAAACATCCAGGAATCCATTGTGGCAAATGTGGTCTCAGCAGCTAGGAGGAAGGTGCTTCCAGGGTGCTCAGAGGATTGGAATGAGAGACTGTCCTATGTTCCTCAGGCCCAGAAGGCCAATGTGAGCTCATTTGCAAGGCAAGAGTATAATGTTGCATCTTTACCTAATAATAATATGTCTACCAACTCCCAGTATGGTTCACAGTTGCCATACGCATATTATAGGCAGCCTTCCAGAAATGATTCTGAAATAATGTCCATGGAAACTAGGTCCGATTACTGTCTTTCAACAGCTGATTACAACTACAACCCACACCCAAGAGGATGGAGACGCCAAACATGAATGTTAGAAAAACTGATCATGTGCCATCTACAATAGTCATTGTTAAAATGTTCCTTTGTAAGGCATTTCACTTTTCCAGTAGATTTTGATTCACTTTTGGTCTTGGCTTATTCTCAGAAGTCATTTATTTGAGTGTGTGTGTGCGCACACGTGACAGATCTCTTTCTTATCTGCTCATGATAGAGAATTTCTTTGAGGAAAAAATTCATTTTCTGCATTGATGTGTTGGCACTTATATCTAATTCATAATCTTAATTCCATTTATTCCATTAATATGAGGTAGTCTGAGCAACTAAACACTGCTCATTTAAAGTGAAATTAAGTATTTTCTTCTAAGTGTCTTAGTCCAGGAAGGAATTAAAGAAATATGATGTGCTAATTGTCATTAGCAATAATAGCAAGGAATAGAACATGGGAGAAGTTTTCCATGAAAGCATGCCATTGAACAATAATTATATAAAAAAGGATTTCCTTGGTGTTATTTTAAGCATTTCTCTGAAACATTATCAAAAATCCAATGAAATTCAGTTTTTTAGAATTGAAAATACAGGTGTTCTCAGAAAGAAAGAAATATTCGGCAGAAAGATAATTATACAATTCAGAAGGACTTTTGAGGCAAATTGTGTAATGTATGGGGAATAGAAAGATTTAGGCATAGAATATATTTTTAATCTATTTAAAGCCAGCAGCCTGAGACAGGAATGGATTCTGGGTTCAGGTATTCTCATTTGTCAAATGAGAAGATCAGATTATTTAATCTCTTATATCCTCAATAGCTCTGATATTCTGAGATTCTTTCATTGGTAGAATGACCTTTGGTGCATTATTCATTTTTGTTGCTCATGATATAAACGCAGGGTTAATTTAGGAGTGGGTTAGGTCATCAGTGTCACTACATGTATAATTAAAGGTCCAAAAGGAATTGTTGGGAGACAGGTTTTGTGCTATGTGTTACATGAAGGGAGGGTTGATGTGGAGAAAAAATAAAACTGTTAATGGATTTAAGGAAGTGGTAGATGAATGTGTCTGTTATTATGCAACTGTAAGTTATGACCATTTATTTAGTTACAGAAAACAAAGCCATCATTAGGATGTTCAAAGGAAGCTGAACAGATGCTTGGTCAATTTCATGACCCATGCCTTGTTAGCACGACCATGAGACAATCATGCTCCTGACTACTATACCCACAAAGTACTCAGTACAAGAAAATTCAAAGCATTTAACATCATAAATAAGAACTGAGAGCATCTTAAAAAAAAACATTTTGAGTGTTCAAAACTTTCTTAGATGTTTAAATGTGACTCTTTTGCTCTGTTTTACTCTGTAACTCTTGAATTTATCATTATAATGATATCTTTCACAGAATAAAACTTAAAAAAGAAAAAAATTCCAGGGCCTAAATGATCCCTTATCTTGGAAGTAGAAGATCAAAAATGTGAAGAAATCCCAAGAAGTTCTCATTGATGGACCCAACCAGTTACTAATATTTAGTTATAAAGAAAAGAAAAGATAAATACTTCTAAAGTTACATGGTTAAATTCCCTTAAATTTATATACTCTTAATTCTCTCAAATTATAAAATATAAACATTGACTCCAAACACTTTCTATGGAATCTTAAAAAACAATGTCTTGTATATTGATTAGTACGTCAGCAAATTCTCAGGAATCCCCTGCATTAAAGTCTTACGTGCTTCAAACTTTACTATATTGCCTAAATAATTCTAGATGTCAGTGTCTTAAGATAAGGGTGATTTAGCAGGAAAGACTGCCTGACAGGACCAGATCCTATTTTGTGGCTTTCTTTGATAAATGCTAGTAGTGGTTTTCCTTACTCCTAGGATTTAATATACTCCAACTCTAGAAATTGATATATATTAGATTATTCACTAAAACTTTCACTGGACTCAAAATTTAAAATGCAGATATTGTAAACTTAAATATTGTAATAATAAAACAGCCATCTCCTTTGCATTACTAGAACAAAATTATCATTCATGTGAACTTGTTTGAATTGATTCTAGACATCAAGAGAAAGACAATACATGGCAGGAAAGTTGTACATTTTTCACCCACAAAGAAATGAACATCTCACAGTTTTATTAGAAATTGATGTTCTCAAAAGTCATACATTGCAGATATAATTTGAAAAGCAGGAGTGCCAACGTCAATCATCACAAAACATATTGAGGATATAGAATCTCCAGTTTACTTAAAAATGAGCAAAGTTAGATTGTTTGCATTCAAGCTACTGTTTGAGACAGGAGACTTGTCACGCTGAGATCTGATTTCTATGGGTGAGAATACCTTCTATCTGTAAGATAAAATCAGCATTTTTAGAAGGACTGTTGCTTGTAAATATATCCCACATTCGTGAAGACTTTTTTCTACTAGTAGCAATCACATAGGTAGACAGAGTTCCTGTTTCACCGTGGATTAAAAAGCATGCCCTAAAATGTTACAGTATGCCAGTCACAGGGACACTAATTTGTCACCTTTCCTCCATCTTGAGTTTAAATATCACATCATTACATGTGTGTGAAGTGTTCCCTATTAAAATGATGTAGAGTTGGAATTTTAAGTTTTATAAATGCATGGATTCTAGTCCATTTATTTCTGAATATGTCTCTTTTATGTTTTGGCACCATCACTCACATTGGAAAGGGCTACCTTATTAGGGCTCAAGCATATATATGTATTAATGAATTGGAACTTTGGATAACAGATTGTATTAGATAGGCTCAGTTATTATAATTAGAGAGAATTTGTAGAAATGTTTGTTTTTTAAGAGAAAGTAGATTTTCACATTTGATTTCTGTTCAAAGTAGAAGTATTTACTCTGGCCACACTTTTCTATTAAAAATGACTATGTTCTCCAGCTAGTTAGGTTGACATTTCTGACTGTGTTTATCCCAAAAGACTGTATTTGAAAGATGCATATTAAAAACCAAATTTGTATTAGTAATAAAAAGTAACTTGGAAATCAACTTAAAGAGTGTTTTCATTTTTCCTTGTAAAATATTATTTTGAATTAGTTTTTACCCCAAAGAACTGGGATTTGATATACTCCAAATCCAGAAGTTGATGTATATTATTATATACATTATATTATTAAGTATGATATATTAGATTATTAAACTTATCTATTACATATTTTTGAATTTTAGTTTCTATAATATTAGCTTCCAGACACATCAAAAGAATTTCATGCTGATTGGCAACATTTTAACTGTCACATTTAAAAACTTTAGAAAAAACTAAAAATATGATTATTTTGACATGTAAGTTAAGACATTTGGGGTCCAAACATAAATTAATATTTTCCTTCATAGTATATTGGAAATTACTCCTAAGCCTAAGAATAACCAGTGGCAATATGACTTGATAACATCTTGGTTGTAATTCTGAAGCTGTTGGGAATGATTCAGAGAATCAGTCATGTTTGTGATTCCAAAAATGACTTTGGCTCCTCCTGCATGATATTAAAACTATCAGCTGGAACTCAAGCTCCCTGGTTAGTTGGTATCATATAGTACAGCTTTGTGACACCGGTTTTTGTTTTGCTTTGTTTCATAAATTCTGAATAGAATGGTTATTTTTGGTATTCTGAAAAAATATATATACATATTTTTTAAAGGGCAAGCACTGGAAACATATTTCAAAAATGAGGACTTTTTTAAAGATGAAGATGACCTAAGAGTACTAACACTATACTGTCTTAAGATGCTACTGCCCTGGAAGAATCCCATTTTCTCTGAGGAATTCCTAGTGCTTAGTGACGGTAAATTTCAAAACAAACTGAGAAGTAGGTAATATCATTTCCACATGGAGCGGACAGACAGCCCGAGGCAAGGGGAGTTCACTTCCCTGGCTCCTTATTAGGAAGAACACAACAGAGCTGCTTTAAAACTAGCCAGTTTTCTCCGGTCTACTTACTACCAAAAATACTTAGTACAAACAACTCCTTTTTCCTCAGAGGTTCTGGAAAACAACACAATTTGTGACTTCTCAAATTTAATAAGACAGTATTTTCCATGAAGGGGCATTTTGTTATTTACAGCTTTATAAAATGTGACAGTTTATATTTCTAGGAAGGATCTGGCAATCTAGCTATAAAAATCAAGTAATTATAAAAAAAGGGCCTTTAAAGAGGAAATGGCCTCCAATGAATCTTGCTGTGGTATTCGTTGGGTCCATGATCAAAGGAACGAGACTGATACAAAGTGAAGGTCAGGCAAAGCTTTATTTCGTGCCAAGCATCGAGAATCAAACCAACTGTTCAGCGCCGTCTCTTGCAAAGAGGCGACCCCTCCCTACCTTACAGACTAGCTTTTAAGGACAAAGGCCATGTGGTCGGGCCTGGCCACGCACAGGTGGCCAATGAGATTGTAAAACACAGAGAAAGCTGCACAGTCATGCTAGGTCACACGTGGGTGGCCAATTGAATTATAATTTACCCTAGTCGATATTTGAACTAGCCTATCACCTTGGTCAGAATCGGTGCCCAAAAGGCGGGACCCACACTCCTTGGTAGCTAGGGAGACAGTATGCGCACCCTACTGATCGATGTCTCCACCTCGCCTGACCCGCCCTTGTATTTGGGCTTTGTTACCTGGAACTAGTTTCCTGGACTTACTTTTAAGTAAGTTCCCTGAGGGGGGTGGGCAGGGTCAGTTTAAGTTTTACTGCATAAACTACAAAATCACTGTTTAACCGGATGGAGCTGCTCTGGCTAAATAGGTCCTTACAGTATTTTTTTCTCTCTAAAGTCGTACTGAAGCTTTGTTATATTGTAACTTCTTTCTCCTTTACTTTTCTGTCACCAGCGTTCATGAATTTTCCTTTACTTCCACTTTCCCCAAGAGGAAAAAGCTTCATTCACGTTTTCAAGGATTTTAAGATTTATACTTCTTTTTCTTATGTCAAGTTTTTGTTTAAATTCTAGTTAGTGAATATATATATATCTGGTAAAATTCCTGTGTAGAATTTAATGCTTCATCACTTACACGTAACATCCAGGGCTCATCACATCATGATTTATATTTCTTACTTAAGAGTCTAAAAAAGCTTTTATAAAGCATGACTGCCAAACCATGATGATTTGAATATGTGTGAGGTTTCCCCTAAATTACCAAAGAAATTATAATGGGGTGTGTTGTAAGAACTAAGGGCAGGCCACCCTCATGATGGGCCACTTTGGCATGAAGATTATTTTAAGTTAAAAGCAAACAAAACCAGCAGATTCAGAACAAGTTCTTTACCTCCTCTTCAACTGCCTAGAGATAATGGAGGTAGGGGGCCCACTCCAGGAAGAGACTGATCACCACAGTTAACGACATTATGATATGAACCGAGTGGGTGGTAAACATGGAGGAATTTAGCAAATGTGTCCCATTGTTTCTGTGTGGCCCAGTGAACTTTATTTACCAAAAGTTTACTCTTTTTCATCTTCCTGTGAATTTCATTTCTTCCTTTAGAAGTCCCAAATCCCTAATCCCATCTCTTAAAGTAGGAATGACAAAATACTTCATTTTTCCTGTCTTTGGAATTTCATGCTTGTGTGAATTTCTCTCATGTATGAAATTAAATTTGATTTTCTCCTCCTAATAGGTCTCATGTCATTTCGATTCTTAGTCCAATTAGGACTTTAAAGGGCAGGGAAAAGTTTTTCCTCCCTGACAACATAGACAAAGGCAAAATCTTATCCAAGCTCAAATTGCCTTTGAAGAATCCTGTCTACCTTTCTATGAACATTTAGAAGTAGAGATAAGACCCTCCTTAGCCTTTCTTCAACACCGCTTTTTCTAGAAAAAATTATTTATTTAGACAATTGAGCTATAGGTGTATTCTGCAGGGATATTTCCTCAACAAGGTGTACGGCATGTGTTGGAAAGTAAAAAGCCATCCTTAAACTAGAGAAGGGACACTGCACTGCCTATTACCACTTCTATGAAGCAACCCATTTCCAACGCAGTGTAGAAAACCAAACCAGGGGTGCGTGGGTGGCTCAGACGGTAAAGCCTTTGGCTCAGGTCATGATCCCAGAGTCCTGGAATGGTGCCTCACGTTGGGCTCAGTGCAGTATGCTTCTCCTTCTCCCTCTTTCATTCTCTCTGCTTGTGCTCTCTGCCTTTGTCTATGTCTCTGTCAAATAAATAAATAAAATGTTAAAAGAAAGAAAGAAAGAAGGAAGGAAAGAAAGAAAGAAAGAAAGAAAGAAAGAAAGAAAGAAAGAAAAGAAAAAAAGAAAAAGAGAACCAAAACGGAAGTCAGCAGAACTTTTGCAGCTCCTGGGGTTAATCCGTGACCTATCAGGACTAACCTCATTTCAAGAGATTGGCTTGGTTGTTTTTCCTGTTGATCTACATGATATTCATACCACAGCTTTCTGCCAGACCAATACATAAGACTGTAAGGACCTATTTAGTCAGAGGCTTCCATCAAGGTTAAAACAATAGCGGTGTTTAACCCTTAAACTATCCCTGCTCCCCTTCCCCCACGGGACTTACTTAAAAACAAGTCCCGGAAATCAACCTCAGGTAACAAAGCCCAGATACAAGGGTGGGTCAGGCCAGGTGGAGACATCCGATCAGTGGGGGGATGCATACTGCCTCCCTAGCTACCAAGGAGTATGGGCCCCACCCTTTGGGAGCCTTTTGGGCGCCAATTCTAACCAAGGTGATAGGCTGGGTCAAATGTCTACGATAGGGTAAATTATAATTCACCTAGCATCACTGTGCAGCTTGTAAGAGGTACCCTCTCTTGTAAGAGGTACGTCCCCGAACGTTCGGTCTGATTCTTGATGCTTGGCGCGGAACAAAGCTTTGTTTGACCTTAGCTTTATATCAGTCTCGCTCCTTTAATCACGGACCCATTTTTGGGGGGGACCTAACAAAGACAAAGAATAAAATTTTTAAAATTAAAAAAAGGGGTAGAGGGTTGTATATTTCTTCATAACTTGGTATTATTTGGGCCCTTATGTCATTTAAATGTCTCTTTATCCTTGAATTCAGATGATCTTTCTCTGGTTTCTAACTACAACAACTACAGCTCTGATCATTAGCAATACAAAGTGCCTATAAGTTATTGAAGTTGATAATTACTGGAGAGCTGGGAAGAGGAAAAAGAACCTGATTTTGTGATAAAACAGCCAAACTTCAGTTCTCAGCTAAGCCAAGCTCCATGTCCAGCATGAATTTGAAATAGAAAATAACCAAAAAAGAGGGGAGAGGTTTCATGTCTTGTAATATTCACCAGTGGCGGTGTCTGAAAATCATTCTTTGTGGAGACTCAACTGGTTCTTCTACAATATGTTTGAATAAGCAAAGTATTTGGGTTTCTCATTTGTATAACAGAGAAGACATTAAGAAAAAAAAAAAAAAAGAAAGAAAGAAAAAGAAATACTGTTCCAGGTCTAAAATGCTATCATGGAGGAAAAAATCAGAGGTAGGAATGCATTTTATACATATTTTGGCTGAGGAACTTTCAGAAGAATTGATTACACATTTTTATTTCACCATTGCTCTGCTATAAAATTATTCTTGAAACAAAGCACATTAAAAGAGGTCCATTCCAAGATAAAAAAAGGGGGTATGTGTGTGAATTTTATCCATAAGTATAAAACAGATATTTTTACTACCATGAAGACATTGACATTTTTTAAAATTATTTTTAATTTTTTAAAAAATTTATTTATTTGACAGAGATCAGAAGTAGGCAGAGAGGCAGGCAGAGAGAGCGAGAGGAGGAAGCAGGCTGAGCAGAGAGCCCCATGCAGGGCTCGATCCCAGGACCCTGAGATCATGACCTGAGTAGAAGGCAGAGGCTTAACCCCCTGAGTGACCCAGGTGCCCCAACATTGACATTTATGACACAAATCTTTCCATAAAACATGTGCATTGCATTCATTTTAAGAAATCTCTCTTTAGGGGGCACCTCAGTGGCTCAATCAGTTAAGCATCATATACTCTGGCTCAGGTCATGGTCTTAGGGTCCTGGGATCAAGTCTGATAACTGTCAGGCTCCCCACTCAGTGGGGAGTCTGCTTGTCCCTCTCCCTCTTCCTTCTGCCCCTCTCCCTGCTTGTGCTCTCTCTCTCACTCTCTCTCTCAAATAAATAAATAAAATCTTAAAAAAAAAAAGAGAACTCTCCCTTTAGGCATTTGATTACCCATTTTCCCTTAGTTATTATTATTTGAAGTTAGCAATGACAACATTGGGACTTTCATGAAGACATCAGAATTAAAGTCAGCAGGTAATGCTTGTTCTGATTTTTAATTTCTCTGACAAGGGGAAATATTAGATTTTATCAGTGTGAGCAGCTAGTAGGTTTAATTAACATTGAATGGCATTTCAGTTCCTGCCCTGGACTTTTTTTCTTGGCACAATGAATATACCTAGAATTGGATTTAAAGTGACAGCAAACTCAAATACTCTCCCTACGTGGAGAGCTAACATAAATAGGCTCACCACAGTCTATAGCTATAGACTCTTCGCAGTTTGACAATAAAGTCCTAGAATGGAGAGCGGTATGTCTCGATCGGTAGACCCTTAGTAATTCTTCTAGAATGCACTACTTTTGACAGAGGCACATACAGCCCTTCTATTGGCAGCTCCAGAAATTACTATTAAGGGGAGATGGATTCATTCATTTATCAAACAAATAATCCTTTATCCTTTATCACTGTGCCATACCCAGTGTTTGATGTGGGATATATTATTGAATAAAACATGGCCTCTGTTGCCAGGAAGCTGATAGTTCTAAGGGAGGGGATAGTGTAAGGAGACAAGAACAATGATAGGATTATACAGAGTATTATGAGAAGAACAAAAATAATGCAACCCTGAGTGTGGGAGGGTCCTCACAGAAGGCTTTCTGGAAGAGCTTATGGCAGACTTGAATCTTAAGGCTGAGTGGGAGTAACTGAGTGCAGCCAAGAGAGGCCATTTCAGACCGAGGGGTATACTCGGCAGTTCTTTGTTATCCCTGAATAATAAGGTGGGTTTTATCTTACTGGGAAGGTTAAACTTTCTTTGGTAAAAGGCCACTTGGTAATACTTTAGGCTTACAGAACCATACAATTTCAACTTAACTCTGCAAAAGCAGCCGTGGCTAATATGAAACGAATGAGCATGGCTTAATAAAACGTTTTTTGTGGACATTGTCATTGGACTTCAATATAATTTTCACAAGTCATGAAATATTCTTAAAATTTTTTTTTCAAGTCGTTAAAAATAGAAAAACTGTTTGTAGTTCACTGTTTGTGCAAAAATAGGTGTCAGGCCAAATTTAGGCCCTCAGCGGTCATTTGCTGATTCCTGCTGTAGGGCAACAATGGGGCACTATTGAAGGATTTTAAACAAGGAACTGGCATGACCTAGCCTTCTTGGTAGGAAGTTTATTCTGGCAGCACTGGGGAAGATAGAGCTGAGAGGGCAGGACAAAGGGAAAGGAGGACCCAGAGCTGTCTAATCTTCTTGTGTGAAAAGGCAGGCAGGGTTTGCCTGCTGGAGCACACTACAATGACTCATCAACTCTAAACCACCCCGAGGAGTCCCTTCCCTCCCTTATGGCTACCTGTCCTTCTCTTTGTCACCGTGCCTCCTCCTCCCACCCATGTCCCAAGCACACATTGTGGCTGCCAGTTGGCCTCCTCCTTCAAATTCTTCCAACCGAGCAAACAAGAGGGAACTGTGTGGAAAGAGTGACTCCCAGCAACCCACTTCCCTAATTTCTGGGAAGATGGTGATGGCTGAGTGAGTGCTAGGATGGCCCAATTCCTGGAAGCCATCAATATGTGTTACAGATGTGGTCACAATCTTCACAACAGTTATTTTCTTGTTGACAGCCATAATAGCCTTTTGTTTGTTTGTTTGTATTTGACAGTTGAACTGATGCCATCTCAGAAAACCAAAATGATTAGCTTCTTTTCCTGTAGCATGATTGAAGATTTCATCCCTTGCTAAATAATCTGGATTTCAAAGCATTTAAAATCAAACGTGTCACAAAAATGTCCTGAAATGGAAAATAATTTTCAAGAGATTAAGAACTAAGTAAAATAGGAATATCTTAGGGAGGTTGTCAAAATTCGCTCTTCTGTGAAAGGGAGGTCTATGCAAAATACCTCCAAAGGTTGAAAGAGCCATAGGACCAAAGAAAAAGGCTGGTAAATCCAGCTTGACAAGAAACGGTTTATGAAGGGGATTTGTGGACAGAAACTTGTCTTGGGTGGCTGCAAGACCAGTAGATCTCCACAATCCCAGATCTCAGCAAATCCACTCCCATAAGATGCACTTGTATAGCCCTGGAGGCTGGGGGTATGTCCTGGTAGACCACCTGGGAGGAGATGTTTGAGAAGAGTCATATGTCACAGTCACATCTCCAGAGCACACTGAGGACGTTATACCCCAAGGATGTACTTAAGACTGTGGTTAAACAAAAAGCATGTGTGTGTGTGTTAGTGGGGGAGAAGGACTGTGCTCAAGGCTTCAGGTCATCAGGTAAGTCTTCATGGCAGATTTTCCAACATGGCATCAGTCCTGTTCGTTCACTCACAGACCATTAAAATTGGAAGGGGACCTAGTGACTGTGTGATGAAATACAGGAGGGATTTTAAAAAGCCAAAACAAGTGCCAGGTTCTCTTTTCCTTTGATGCTGTGTTCTTTCTTCAAAGAACTGATTACAGAGCTTTTTTAACCCAATATCTGCTAGATTTAAGATGGCAATATTATCTTACCTTCAGTGCAATGCCATTTTCAAATGTTAATGTTGTTGTATTAGTAATTTCATTTTAAGGTCTTAAGGCACTTGATGTTTATAGACTTGAGCCAATGTTATGTTGTTCCAGACATGGCCCATGTCAACATCCCCCCCTCCCTTCCTGTTTTACAGACAGAGGTGATGTCATTGGCAATTGATGGGATAGTTTTATGTGGCACTATGTCATTATCTCTGTTCTGAAATCCATCCAAAATGTAGAACCATAAAGTGAAGAAGAACATAGTAATGGAAGATGTATAATAATATGTACTTCTAAAAGAGTAAAGCAGAATAAGCCAGAGTTGACTACAATAGCAACTCATTCTAACTAAAGCAGCTATGTAATCTGCAAATTGCCAGGCTATTATACCCACACAAATAGTTCAAGCTCAAGAATGATGTGAAAATCTTTTAACAGGATGATATGTGAAAAAATTATGACAAATAGAAATTTGTAAAAATGTAGTGATTGTTGATTTTCAAAAACAGAAAAAAATCTTAGAATGTCATGAAAACCAACAATTTTTTTTAATTTTAAAATTTTTAAAAAACTTTTTTAAAAAAAGATTTTATTTATTTATTTGACAGAAAGAGATCACAAGTAGGCAGAGAGGCGGGCAGAGAATGAGATGGAAGCAGGCTCCCCACTGAGCAGAGAGCCTGATGTGGGACTTGATCTCAGGACCCTGAGATCATGACCTGAGCCGAAGGCAGAGGCTTAACCCATTGAGCCACCCAGGTTCCCAAAACCAACAATTCTTAAAAAATAAAAATAAAAAAATTAAAAAACAGACAATTCTGCTACATAATCTTCTGACCTATTATGACTTCATCATATACACCTCCCCAAATGAAGCTTCCTAAATATAACAAGGTAAAGATTTGCACAGGAGACTTAATTGTTGCTAATCTACATTCATAGAATTATCACAAATCTAATTTACGTAATCAAGGAAAAACTTAAGCAGAGATTTATTTGAAGTAATTTACCCGAACTGGTATTCTCATTTACTGCATTTATCCAATCACTAATCAAGAATGTATTACATGCTTTTTAGGTAGCAAGCAATCCACTAGTAGTAAGAATGATGATGATAATGGTGATGATGGTGGTCATAGCCACTTTTGTAGGTACTCACAGTGTACCAAAACCCTATACTAAATACTTCAACTCCATTGTCTCATTTAATTTTTCACCTTTTTGGCAGTCGATACTGTTATTATTCCCCATTTCAGAGATGAAGAAACTGAGACACAGAATGCATAAATAACAGTCACACCACTAGAAAGTATAGATCTGGGGTGTGAATTGACTTGTTCTACAGTCCATTCTATATAGATTTGTCTGTATACACATGATAAAAAAGATATAGATGGCCTGGTATCTCCACGTTTGGGAAACTAGACCGATACATTTATAACAAAAGAAACATCGTAAGGCATGTATGGGATCATCATGCTGAATGTGAGCATAGAGATTATCTAGCCAAACTGTCATTTTCTAGGAAGGAAACTGAGACTTAGCTAGGACCAAATGGCCAAGGTCCCCCAATGCAGTATAGAAGTACTTTGTCCCTGTGCCACTCTCCAAGTCCAGGTCCTCATCCCCTGTCACCTGAACTATTAAAATAATGTCCGACCACGTTTCTCCGCCTCCAGTTCCATCTTTTTTCTACCCAATTATATTTCTAAAACTCGTGTGTGGTAATGTTGAATGACTTTAACTCTTCAAAATACTTTTCCCTACCTTCTCCCTGAAGGCCCAGCTCTGCCTCATCAAGCACCAATCTATCCTTCTAGCTCTGCTTCCCACCGCCGCTCTGGCTGCTCAGCAATTCTTTCCCACAGTCTGGCTGGTCATGATCCTTTCCTTATGTGTCTGAGCATGCCCTTCCCTTTGTCTAAAATACCCATCTTTTCTAGCCTATAAACCTGTTCATCCTTCCAGAAGCAGCTCAGATATCACTCATTTAAGCATTTCATTCTACAAATTACTAGTCACTCCCTCCTCTGCATTTCCATAATCCTTCACTTATACTCAATATTAGAGAAAATGACTGGGGCGCCTGGGTGGCTCATTCGTTAAGCATCTGTCTTTTGGCTCAGGTCGTGATCCTGGGGTCCTGGGACTGGGGGCCTGCATCAGGCTCCCTGCTCTGCAGGAAGCCTGCTTCTCCCTCTCCTACTACCCCTGCTTCTGTTATCTTTCTCGCTGTCTCTCCTTCTCTTTCTCTCTCTCTTTCTCTCTGTGTGTGTCAAATAAATAAATAAAATCTTAGAAGGAGAAGAAGAAAAAGAAGAAGAAGAAGAAGAAAAAGGAGAAAGAACAAAGAGAAAATGACTTGCTCACCTTCTAGCCTAACACCTAATGCCTTTAAAAATGAGTAACATGGATTGAAGGTCAAGGATAAAAGCAGGAAGCCCAGCCAGCAAGCTCTTACAGAAGTCCAGGCAAACAGTGGTTAAAGTGGAGTCACTGGAGATGGAAAAAAACACAGACCGATTCTAATTTTATTTGGGAGATAGGCTCACCAGGTCTTGGAAACATCTTGGATGTGGGCAGTAAAAGAAAGGGAGGTGTTACAGCTTATTTTTAGATTTTATGGTTTGAACCATTGCATGGATGGCATTATGTTTTACTGAGATGAAGAAGATTAAAGTGGGAAATTTAGGAGGGAAAATTAAAAGTTCTATATTTGGACATATTGATATGATATTAAGTCTGGACATTTTAAGCTTTCCTGTGGAAAACTGTTCTTAAAGTAAAAGAGTCACCAGATGACAGTAATAATAGCTAAGAGCCGTTGGGATTGCTCAACATGTCCTGTTGTGCCCAAATTCCGAGACCCCCCCCAAAGACGACTACCAGAGTCCAGAGTCAAAGCGAAACAGCAAGGGTCGTTTATTACGAGTTCGAATCCGAACCTCCTTGCACTCGTTGCCGGTGATGCTAAGAGGTCCGGAGCTCAGGATCACAACACTTTTTATACACTATTTTTGGGGAGGCAGGGACTTATCACACATCATAGTATCTTGTAGCAAATCGCCACATACTGTGGGAAAATCAAAAAGGAACTCTATAATATGACTGGCGCACTACAGAGCGGGAAAAGCCGGGGAACAGATTATTGGTTAGGTCAAAGGGCTGTCGTTCTTCAAACTGCTTGGTTGGCACCGCTAGGGTATGTGTCATCTCAGGATTGGCCGGGGTCTCCCTGTCAAGCCGCGGGGTGCCAGATGGTTATTATCTCTTGCACCCAGAGCTGGGTGGGGGGGTCCTGGAGCAGTCATTTTGTCACGTCCAATTCTGGGTGGGGGTTTCTCTGGTGCCAGATGACTGTTACCTCTCAGCCCAGAGCCGGGTGGGGGTCCCGGAGCAGCCACTCTGCCAGGTTCAATTCTGGGCGGGGGCTGTGTGGTTACAGAGTGCCTATAGAAAGTCTGCTGGTATTTTTCCATCTCCTCATGGGTTAGCAAGCGAAGGTACAGAAGCAGAAATAGCGGTAATGGTTATAATTTAGGCATCTCAGTCCCAGACTTGGTTTACATATTAAGTTATATAGTCTCCGCGATCACCTACAAGGAAGTTACTACAGCGACTTGCATTTTATAGACAACTAAAGCAAAGTATAGAAAGGTCGAGTTACACCCTCAAGATCTCACATTTGTAAGTGGGAGATTCAGGATTTAAATCTAGGAAGTCTGACTTCAGAGCCTGGGCTTTTATTCTCTGCATCAAAAAACAAAAACAGAACAACAACAACAACAAAACAAATGACCCAGAGTCAGGAAATTGTACTTATTTCTGAGTAAGACCAAACAGGAAGCGAACACAACTCTCCACATATTACATGAGAAGATTTATTAAACACCGATTTTAAGAAATGACAGTTTTGTTGCTGAATAGCATTTCTTATCATGGATGCCCTTATAGAAATGACATTATGGTGTAGGACCCAGCAGCAATCAATCAGCAATGACTTCTCCCAGTGGAGTTAACTGGCTCCCCATCTAGCTTTCTTGCCTGGAGGCAATCACCTGCAGACACCCTCTGACATCCATAGTTGTCACTTGAGAAACTATTTACCAACCGTCTGTTATGAGTCAGGGACTGGAGTAACTATGGGACTATGACTCTGACTTCAGAGAGCTTCTGACTGGAGAGGGAGGCAAAAACGAGTCAGTCAGTCAATCCACCAATGAAAATAACTGTGATACAGGCAGGAGCACCCAATCCTCTAGACGAAATCAGATTTAAGGGTAAACTTGAAAATGGAGGTAGAATTAAACCAGGAAGCAGCTCAACATTTCTTAGCCTGAGAAGTGAAGCAGCAGGTAGGGCACGGTGGAAATGGTGCAGGAGTATTTGTCCCATTGGGCACAGGTAGCAGGTTTGCAAAACTTGCAACGCAGCAGATGGGGAAGTGGCCTATGCCTGTTGTGAACGTCCATGCTCCATCCCAGGCCGCCCGCTCTTCTGTCTCCCTGAAGGTCCTCTCCTGGTGATCCAACAGACAACCACCTAAGTCATTGGCACTTCCACACGGGGGACAGTCTGTATCCAAACCTGACTTGAATGATCTCTTTGGCTCCATCCCTGAGTCTATTTGCTCATTAGAGTTCACTGTTTGAGGGGTTCCAGGACACCCCTGATTAAACACTTGCAGAAGAGACCTCGCTCCCTTCCTGCTCCGAGTCGGCTTCCTCTCCTCCCTCCCTGGTGCCACCAGCCACCCCACTGACTGCTTACGGTGGGACTGGACGCACTGCCCTCGTTTTTTTCCTCACCTGAACCCTTATGCGACACCTCGATCATGAAACTGTGAAACCCCCCTCTTCACAGCATCTCTCATTACCCGCCTGGCCCTCCCTGGAGCCCGTCGCAGCATCTGCTCAGGCGCTCGTGACCTTATACTTTGATGACTGCAGTATGGTCCTACATCCTCAATCTGTTCTTCATTCAAGTGTCAAAAGAACAGTACAAAAATGCATATCGTGTTACTGCCTTTAAAGCCATCAATGGCCCCTCTGGTTCTCAGGCTAAAGTCCAAACTCCTGTGTATGCCTCCAGTATTTCCTACTTTCCTGCCTTTCAATCCTTCCTCTTGCTAACAGTTCCTCTTCCTGCACTTCACACTCCCGCCGTACCAGACTACTTACAATTCCAATGTGGCTTCAAACCCCCCTGCTTCGGCTCACGCTGCTCTCGGCTTAAAGTGACTTGACTCACCTTTCCAGTCTCAATTCACAGACAGACCTGTCTCTGAAGCGTTTTGGGATCACTGTGCCTCTGCCCCAAATAGAACTGACCTTTTCCTTCTTTCTGTTCCCACTGCTTCCAGGGCAGACCGTTTCCAGCGCGCTTTTGTTCTGGTGATCCCATCAGTCTGGCACGATGCCTCGTCCCATCGCTCTGGCACGATTGTTTCCTCAACACAAACACAATTCATTGACCAACGCTTACTATCCACCATGAGTAGGGCTGTGGCCAAATGTTGGAGAAGTGGAAAAGGCAAATAAAACAATTTTTGCCTTCATAATTTATTTATGGCCATAAAATAAAACCTTTTAGTCCCAAAGTTCTCCCAGGATTTACCTTGAAGCTAATATACTTTTAGCTAGTTTAAGGGACCTGATTTTTAGAAGTCTCTTTTATCCTGTACTAATTTTATTTTTTAAATTTTAGGCCATTTTTTCTTAAAGGATACCCCAAATTGTATGCATTTTAGGTCCCCCACAATATGTATCCATCCCTGGTTCCAGGACTGTGGTCAGAAATTTTTGGAAACAAAGCTTAAAGAATAGTCAATAGTGATTTGGGGAGGGTTGGTGGGTGGTGGAACAGGTTTTCTCTTGGGCTGGTCCTGAGTGTTTGGGAGTGACTCAAAGCCTCCCCGTCAGAGTCCCTTGGAGTGAAGCAGGATGGTGACCGACCTCTGACAGAGTCTTCTACAGTCTCCCTCCCCTTCTACCTCCCACCATCCATAAAAGAGGAGTGAATTAGAGAACAAGGGGAAAAAAGAAATATAACAGGGCACCTGGGTGGCTCAGTTGGTTAAGTGTCTGCCTTCTGCTCAGGTCATGATCTCAGGGTCCTAGGATCCAGTACCACATCTGTCTTCCTGCTCAGCGGAGAGTCTACTTCTCCTTCTGCCTCTCTCCCCCACTTGTGTTCTCTCTTTCTCTCTCAAAAACAAATAAATAAAATATTTTTAAAAAAAGAAAAAAAAATAAATACTTCAAAAATAGGAGAAAACCATGGTTCTGAGCTACTAACAGAAAAGGTATCACTCCAGCTTACTCAGTGTTATCAGGTTTATAAGGATCCTGTGGCGTGACTATCGTTTCAGAATAAAACATGTTTGTTGTGGCTGGGAAGCAAAGGGACGAGGGAAGTTGGAGGCAAGAGGAAAAGAGAGGAAGGACATGTGACAAAGGCGAAGAATGTGACTAATGAGCCCCATTCTTCCTTGGGCCACTTGTGGCTTCCCTGAGCATGGAGAAAGGAATAATGGGCTGGGACCCATCCTACGCATTCCTTCTCCCTACCCCACCCCTCCTTCAGCATTTCCTGCAGAAGCAGGAAAGTCAGGCCCTGGCACAATAGCTCCGTGTGGCAATAGGAAGAGTAAGACGCAGACTGGTAGCTGGGGGTGGGGATCTGAGTCCAGCTGTTGGTCTGGCCTGAGCAGGATTCACACTGCGAGGCCCAAGCACAGAGAGGACTATGGGGCCACCATGGCTCTCATTCTGTAATTCATATTAATGTTTTTAAGTGACACGTAAGTTACCTGTATGCTGAAATTATGCTATTTTTCTAGATTCTGGGATCTTCACATTTTGGACATGCTGAGTACAGCCAGACTTTCTCCTTCCCTGTTTTGTGTTGGTTTTGCCTATTCTAACACCATCCTGGACCTTATTGATGGTGTGACCTTGGGAGAGTCCCTCACCACTCTGGGTCTGATTACTCATCTATGAAGTTGGTATGTCATGTTCCTTTAATTCCTGAGTCCCTTGGAGTTCTCTTTAATCTTTCAAAAAAAAAAAAAAAAAGTTAAAATATTTCTGCTCTGGCTTGTGTATCCTAATGACTTGCACAGAGTAGAGAGTTCTAGTCTGGATGAGAGAGGACATCCTGTGTATGCAGTGATACATCTGATTTTACTCAGTCTTAAAATATTTACGGAATACCTACCATTTAACAGCTGTTGAGTGTACAGTGATGAGCAAAGCAGATAGACTCCTTACCTTGTCCAGTTTACTTCCGTGGTGGTGGGGCCTGGGATCAGCCCACATGTTTGGTTTCTAGAACCTCCCCTCTCAATCACAATCTAGCATGCTGGTGAGGAGCATGACTCTGCAGTTACACAGTTCAGGTTCAAATCTCAGTTCTGTTGTTTCCTTGCTTGGGGACCTTGAGCAAGTTTCCCAAGTTCTCTGTCCTATGATTTCCTGTCTTTAAAACCAGGCTCACAATAGCAAGGCCTTATGCCCATAGGGTCTCCCGACATGCCTGGGTTATTGGTGTGACTTTTGTGATGGGCTCGTGCACCTGCTCAGGAGCAGAGATGGTGGGCTCAGAGAGACTGCTGCAAGCTGGCTCCACAGCTCAGGCCTAGACTTTGGCCCAAGAGGGAAGGAAGATTCTCTCTCTGGTTTGTGTCTTACTCTGGCATGTGGGTTAAGCCATACTACCCTAATGCCATTCTGAGTTTTTTTTAGAGAAAGCAGCCTTTTTAGTTTTTACTCAGAGCCCATTCTGTCTTCCCCACCCTCTCCTCTCTGGTTGAAAAAGTATCCTTAGGGGCTTAAATTAAGAGATCGTACGCAAATGTAACCCAAATTTCCTCTGTTCCCTGGTCTTTCTCTTTGAGTTCCCCAACCTCCTCCTCCACCCCAAAAATTAATGAATCCACTCTCCCCCAAAATACTGTTGAGAACTGTGGAATTTATACAAGATTTTATGGGGGAAAAAAGGAGGAGGGAAGGAGTAGCACATACTCTACAGCTGACTGCTTGAAAATTCCTAGTTGACATTTTTCCATTTCTCTTCTCTAGATTTCCCTTTTCTGACCAGGTAACTAGCAAAAGTTCCCCTCCCGGCAGCGCCCAGCCTCACTGTACCTCTCTTCCATTACCAGTACCCTTCCTCCCTGGAAGATGGTGGGCGTTACAAACACCAACAAAAATTCCTATTACACAAGTCACAGATGTGACTTCATATTCAAAACACCCACTGGCCCATTACGACCAAAGCTTTGTCACTGGGTGCCCTTTGTCTACCATCTGCTTTTATGTAGCGAAAGGGAAGAAGGACCAGCCCTTCAGAATCAACCCTGCACCAACAGGCCCCTCAGCCTCTCATGAAATAGCCTCCAGACAGGCCAGCTCTCCTTCCGCCCGAGATGACTAGCGGGGACGAAGCTTTAACCATCGCTGAAACAAAAATGCTGGTCTATTTTCTTCCCATCTTAACCCTCCAAAGCAACTTTGCTATTGACAACTCAGGGTTTTGCCAAGTGCATTTAAGTTTCATCACGGTCCTTCAGGTTTCAAACTGTTGTGATCCTTCTTTCCCGCCTCCCACACTCCACAAAACCCTCTGCTTCCCGCCTGTTTTCTTTAGCACCACCACATGACTTCACCTGTCACTCAACATAGTCCATTGACGGTTCCTATTTTGCATGTCCTCTAGGAGAACCTAAGTTCTGTGAGAACTGGGGTTGGGGCTGCTGCCTCCCTAACCCCCCACACAGTTCTTGACCCAGTTAGGAGCTCAGTATCTATTCGTTGAATTAAGGAATGAATGATCAACAAAGGTTTTAGTATTGACTCTCCTCATTATAAAGTCATAGATGTCATGGACTTCGTGGCCAGTCTCAGGTGTCAGAAAACTGGAATGCCAGATCTGTTAGGGCTAAGGATCCACTCACTGTGCTTTTATAAAGTTCATCCAAGTCACGGTTAACTTCAGAATTCTCTTCTTCCCAGTGACTCTGCCGGGGAGCCATAGAAGATGCCACTGTGAATTTATTCCATTCTTTCTCTTGTCCTTCATAACCATAAAGCAACCCCCACCCCCAACGTATAAGCTCTGGAGGCAAATGGACATGGGTATGAAACTCACTTTCACCACTCACTGGCTTTATAATCTTGAAAAATTGATGTCTTTCAGTTTCATTTTTCTTATTATAAGATGAAGATATCTATATCTACATCATAAGACTGTCAGAGAATTAAGTGGTACAACTAAACCCTCCTGGTTCATAGCAGAGCTTTGGTAAATAGGAAACCTGTTAAACTTCCCTACTCACCCCTTTCCCATAAGTCACATTATTACTCTACCCCAGAAGTTCAAAAGCCTCAAAATGCTCACGACTGGATTTTTCTGTACCTTTTGCTATTTGCAATTTATGATTCTCTGCTGCCCCATCCTTCCCGCCAACATTACCCATGCCCAGAGCTGCTATTAAGAATTTTTTTTAAATCTTAGCATTTCATTGTGATATATTTAGGTATATCAACCTCCATTTCTCTCATCCTCTCCTTTTTCCCTTCCTTCTCATTCACTCACTGAACTGACAATATCTTCAGGTCTAGCGTATTAATTCTCTTGTGAACTGTGTCTAACCCATTTAATTTTTCACTTCACTCATATGTTTTATTTTTGTAGGCTCTGGTTGATTAGATTCTGTTTTAATTCAATGAGTGCTTGCTTTTTACTTCTAATTTAAAAACTCTTCTTTTTTATGCCTTAAAATCTATAATTCATACTTCTTATAAGATATGTGTCTATTAACTGCAAAATATTCTCAGACATCTCTGCCTCTTGATTGTCAGCTCTCACTCCTGGTATTTTGTTTCCTTACGTGTTTTGTTGTTTTTTAATGAGAAGCTCCTATCCCTTGGGCCTTTATCAGTGGGTACTCTTTAAGGTGTGTCTGAAAGAAACTCCCACCTGTTTCTGCCAAGTGCCTTAGCACTACTAGTCTTGGATCACTTGAAACTAACTTGACTTAAGATGTTTCAGGCCACCACTGGTAGTGGGAGTTCTGTCTTCAAACATATGAAAAAACATATAAAGGTTAGTTTATGGTTAGAAATTCTCGGGAGACTTTTTTTTTTTAAATTCAGCTTATCGTCAAGGTTTAATACAGGTACTTTTTCTTGAAATACCTAGGGAGGGGCAGCGTGCATGGTACATGCAAGTTTATTTCTGGTTCGCCCTTTTAATTAGAGTACAATCCTTTGGTGTTCCAGTTTTATGGAGTGGGGGGGTGCCTCTTACTAAGCTTCCCAGGTTAGGCAAGCCCTCAGCTTCCTTTCCTATCCCCATAAAACTGCAAAGAATCAAAAATTAACCCTGAGGTTCATCCAGGTCAGGAAAAGCCCTCAAATGATGTCCTTTGCTCACCTCTCTGGATTCATTCCCACCTTCATTTAATTCACAGCCCGAGTATTCCAGCTTGTGAATACAATCAAGGCTTTTTGTCAACTGACGTTGTGAGTCGTTTTTAGCAACAGGCTCAGTCTGGGCATCCAAAACACCAGGTTGTCCTTCACAGCTTGTGCAGTCTAATAATGAATCAGGTCACCTGATGATCCTGCTTGGTGATTAGCCTAATACAGCATCACAGTGTTTAAATCTTTATGGTAAGATTTACATTTCAATGAATCAGGTGTGTTGTCTTTTTCTACTCTTTTTGCCTGAAGCAACAAAACATGGTTGTAGAAGAAACCGTGTTGAAGAAGATATAGTTAACAAAGAGCCTGGATTTTGGAGCCCTTAAAGGAGTCCAAGCCAGGGCTTAGACTGTTTTCATTGCCTTGCCCTGTTTAAGATTCCAGAGGGTTGGCCTTCACATTAGCAAAGTTGATTGTTTACAAATGTTTGAACATTTTCTCACTGATCCCATGATCGGGTGTGCCTTTGGAAGAACAAAAGACGAAAATGCTAAATAAATTAAAATTTACCCTCATTTTGAAGGAAATATTGAAAATAGGTAATAAAAAATGGAAGTAGGAATATATACCCGGATTCCAGTTTGTGAATTTTTTTTTTCCCCCCACAACACAAAGCCTTTCCAGAGGCCCTAAAATAGAGGGTGAGACTACTAATCTGGGAGGGGGGAGAGGATCAACTAACTCAACCCTCTTCCATTACTGATGAGGAAACCAAATCCCAGAGCAGTTATGTGACCTGTTGAACATCACACAATAGAAACTATTTCAGGACTGGGTCTCCTGATTCCTAGGAACTGATTCAACTCTACCATGCTGTCATATACTATGTAGTTTCTGTTTTACCAGAAAATGAGAAACATGCACAATAAACTTGGTAGATTTTATAGATTTCGTTTATTTTGCACACCTCCTAACAGAGATTTGTGAAAAACAAAAACAATCTACTGGAACTCAAATACTCAATGAAAAACAACAGCTTAAAAAACCTTTCCACTGCATCGGATAGGCTAATCTTTTTATTTTCCAGGTTGTCCTTGCTAGTTCAGTATGTAGAAAACTAGCATACGTCAACTTTACTTGGAGATGCCATCATTATTAAAGATAAAACTCTTATTATTTACATATGTTACATTTTGAAATAAACAGAAATTCATTTACATATTTAGAAATAAGTATTTTAAGTATCTTTCATGAGGCTTCTCTGGCATTATCACAATTTAAAAGACATATAAATTATAGCCAAGAAACTAGAGCTACAGGTGAGATTGAATGTGAACTGGAGACCTACCCAGAGTAAATCTCAAAACTCAATTAACTAAATGAGGTCAGAGGTTGACACAGAGACAAGGATCATCACTACTCATAATAAGACAGCAGCAAATCACCTTGACTGACATACCATGAAAGTCTCTTGGGCATTAGAACCCCATCACAGCAATGATCACATCAGGACAGCTCTGATGCATCAGATTTGATGCATCTACTCATAACACATGAATGATTGCATATTGAGAGTCACATTTTTACTTTTCTAAGATATTATGCAATTGTGAATTTCTCTCTAAGGGAACAATAATAACATACACTTGACATTATTTTTGGACACATTAGCATTTTAACTTCCTATTTCAAAACACAATCCAAGATTCTAATAGATAACTCAGGCTCTTTGCTGCCAGTACATTCCAGTCTCCACAGGTTCACAGAATTTTTAGTCACCTAAGAGAAATCAGATCCAGCAGAGATTTTTGTTTGTTTTCTTTTGTTTTAAGAATAGACACAGAAAGTTCATTTATTTAGTATGGGTTTTATTCCACATCTGCAAGAAATCAAAGTTTGTATGGAAAGTATCTCTGGCATGGATAAGTTGTGAAATCAAAAGAATTGCATGTATCGGGAGTGTTTACTTTTTGGATAAAGCCTCATGAACAAAAACCTAAGACAGGGTAAGCATAATACAAATTAATAGTAACAAGTAAAATGCTCAGTCAACAAAATATAAAAGGGGGTTACTCTACAGAAATTGAACTCCATAGGATATGAAATAAAAGAATGGTAAAGAATGTCAACATTATTAGCAAACATTACCAAGAGTATTGAGCAGTATACTAGGTAACTATTTGTGAAAAATAACTAATAAAAGAAATACTGCTTCTTGCTGACAGAGTTTCTCCTCCAAAATGAACACAATGATACAGATGCTAGGAAAGAAACAGTGGACACATTTTTGGTAGTATTGCCAAAGAAAAATTCCTTTAAGCTAACCTTTATTTCCAAAATTTTTTGAGCTTTTTTTTAGGACTTTTCCTCCAAATGGAAATTTGTTGAATATGAAGAAAAAGGTTAATGGAAGAAACAAATCAGAGGACTGAGTTTACAGAAAATGGAGGAAGGATAATAAAAAACAGAAGACTGAATCAGAGAGGGTGAAGGATAAGATGGAGCCAGAGAGGATCCATCTATTCATTCTCTCTTCCACAAATATTTATTGAGACTCTTGTTATGTGCCAGCCATTCTTCTAGGCACGGGGGTTAAGACAGGGAACAGAACAAAATACTTTCTTTTGTGGGATTTATATTCCCACAACCACAGAGGTTGGCCAACATCTTCTATAAAGTTCCAGATAACACATATTTTAGGCTTTGTGGGCCTCATAGTCTCTGTCACAGCTACTCAACTCATATGTGGGAAAGCTGTCATCGAAAGACATACAAGTGGCCATGTTTGTGTTCCAAAAAATCTTTATTTATTCAAACAGATGGCAGACTGATTTGGCCCACAGGCCATAGTTCGCCAACCTCTGTTCTAAGTGGAGGAAACAGATAAATGTAGAATATCATCTCAGGTCATTATAAATGGCTTGAAGAAAAGTAGAACAGGCCAAGGGGATAGAAGATAATGGTGAGGAGGAGCTGCTATTCTAGATGGTTAGAAAAAGTCTTTTTCATGACAACAAAGCAGAAAACCTGAATGAAGCAAAGCTGTTGGACAGGATGGGATCCAGGGCTCCAGTGGAGGGCTTGACACTAAACAGGAGTGTGGACAAAGAATCTCTTATAATAGGAAAGAAGGCAAAATTTAACATTGCAGAAGCAGTAACTTGACATATATGGTTGGGGGAATACTGGTGTTTTTTCTGATCACTGATGGAAGTTGGTAAGTAGGGTCACACTTAGCACACTTACCACCTCTTATTTTTGTTCGCTACCTGCTGAAGACAGTAAGTTCAGTAACTATAGAGAGTAAATAAGAAATTTACAGAAGGACATTTTATAGCATTTTTAAAGGAGCAGAGGAATGACTAGTGGATGGTGCAACAGCTTTGAGAAATGCCATGTGACCTGGATGCAGGAGTCAGAGGGAACATGTATGCTGGTGTGAGGTGAGCGTTGTCACCCAAAGAAGGTAAGAAGTGACCAAATGAGTTTTAGAAACATTCTTAGAAGTTTAAATTTTATTTCATCAGCAATATTGTCACTCCATGGAGACCCTGCAGTGTTCTGTGAAAGGGGAAGTAAAAGGTGATATTTCAGGAAAGTGAAACTATCAATGCCTGCTGTCCTAAGAGAAACCAACAAAGAGGCCTGCCCTTCCAGCTCCATTGGTGCCCTCTCTGGCTTGCCCCATTTCAAACTATAAGCCAACAAAGCAAATTTTATGCAATTAAAGCTCATGAGAAAAATTACGATAAAGACAGGGAATAATATGATAATAGAGAATTGGGAACAGACAGAGAAAAATCAACTGGATGATTAAGAATAATCAGTACACACACAGAATTAATATCTATAATTTCACGATAAATGAATTCTAGAAATCACTCATGCCCAGACAACAGTGATACTTATGTGAGTCAGCGCTAACAGTGCCCTTCCTGAAACATTACATCATAGCAGGTAGATATCCTGGGGGAGAAAACTATGTTTCTAAATAAGAGAACAATGGGTCATGATGCCTCATTCCTTATGCTTACTTATAGCTTGATTCAAGACTGCCTGAAGTTTAAAACCTTTGTTCTTCAGGAGCAATCTACTCTTCAGGCAAAGTTTGTCCAAAGAAATTAGCAACTGACAATGAACCTTCACTTTTAGATTTGACATCTCATAATAAAACCAAGAGGTTTACATGCCAACCATATGAAATAAACCCTCATTCAAGGTGATGTCACTTCAGAGAGCAGCAGTGGTGGTCAGAACAAGCCTATTTGCCCTGCATGAAAAGCCCATGGGTTTGAAGGTGGCACATTGGCAAAAAGGCAGATAAGTATCTAACACTTATAACCAGGAAGTTTCTTATTCTCTTTTGGCTGACTCTGTTGAAATCTTGAGTAAGTCACTTAAGTTCCAAACACTCAACTTCCTTCTATCTAGAAACAATGATCTGATACAAAGAAATCCTAAAAATATGAGACAAAACAATTTCTCACTTATAATTACCAGCAGCTAATAGTAGTAGGTGACTACTACTAAGGAAGAAAAAAAAAGAAACTATCCATAAGGCAAAAGTAATTCACTCATTATCAGAATATCTCTACCACCACATTACAAATATGTCCTCTAGAAACATTCTTTTTGAGCTATTCTAACACAGGCACTGTAATAGTTAATTCAAGAGATGGGGTTCAATGATGTCCACATAAACAGGTTTTCAAACTGTGGCTCTTTATCTAGGTGGGAGTAGCTGTGCCAGGGTCTGTTTTTGAATTACTACAGTATATTCATGAATTTAAATCCTAGTTAATTAAAGAACTCTCACAAAATAAAACCAGCATACGTTCAGAGCTCTAGTTCGGGAAGAATGCCCTCACTAAGATGCAAATTAGTGATGAGGAAGAATTAGGGCTCCAAGCAGATCTCCTTTCCACAATATTTTAGAATGTAAATTTTAAAATTTGTTTTATTGTTATTTTTAATAAGCCCCCAAAAAGGAAAGAGTGTAACGTAAGGGTTAAGTATGTAGTCTTGCTGTAGGTGAGGGAAGGCTACTTAATTGCGTAGTCCCACTTCTCATTTGCAAAATGGGGGTAGTTATGCGTAATCCATGCATATTGCTGTGAAGTTTCAACAAGTAAAATACATATAAAAATTACATATATAGCAATTAATGCAAATATCTTTTTTTATATATCTGATGTATAAATTCAACTTGGTTTTTGTAAGTGAGGAAAACGTGGAGCCACGTAATGTAGTAGTTGAGAGTAATTTTATTGTTGACTTTTCAGCTACTCAGAGCCTTTAACAAATTATTTAGGAAGAAGTGATTTCCTAAATTCTTCAAAATCATCTACCAAATTTAAAGTAGGTATCACACTTAGTGTTTTTCCTCTCTACTCCAAATTCTATAACTTACCTCTATGTATTATTTCAGATCCCCCAAATATTAAAATTTCCAGTTATTCTGGAGAGGTTATTTGTGCATCAGACATCAAAATGTTGGTCATTGCTCTGGCAGATCATATCTTGGAATGTAAGAATGTAGCAAAGCAGGACTGCTATAGGAAAAATGGGTATTAAAAAAATAGAAACACTAATCTTTACCTTCTTTAACCTCAGAGTCTAAACAATCAAGCCTTGTAATTACATGGCACATTATACTTTGTCCAGTAAGAATGTAACAACAAACGGCACTTGTAACAAACAGTTTTCTGGGAGCCAATGGCAGGCCTCCCTGACCATCTCATTTCCTCCGCCAGGACTTGAGACATCAGGTGACTTGACAATGAAAAAGAAATCACATCCATATTCATGGTAAGTCCATAAACCAGGATGACGAGTAACTTGGAAACAAGCAAGGGTCTGCCTCCCTTTTATTGTTATCTCCTCTGGCTTCTATTGCCTTTTATTACCTCTACTGATGGCAGTAGAAGCCGTGAGCGTGGTAAGGAGAAAAGAGAGACAGCTAAAACTGACTTGGCACTGAGTCCTGTCACACAGCATTGCAGGTCAGTGAGAACACGAGCAGAATTTGACTTGACCTTCTATAACTCTCCACTGTAATATTTTTTTTTCCTCCGCTGTAATCTTGGTCACTCTCTTAATTAAATTATGGCTCGCAGGTTGGTTTTGTCTTTCATATTCTTCATTGAATATTTCTGTTGACTCAATATTTATCGTTGTTACTGTAGTCATCGCTATCATGCCAATTAGTTCCATGAAAATGGCCCTATCCAAATGGTCAAGGACAACTAAGCAGAGCCATTCTCTTGTCATAAATTATATATCCTATGAATATATTAATTTATGACTATCGAGAACATGATGTGATCCTTTTACATGAATTTCTTCACTGCTAACTTGAATTAAATTTAAAAAGACTTATTGATCATGGAGAGTTATTATAAAAGATATAAGAACTATGAGGCTTGAAAAAATCATTTAATTGAGTATCCTACTTCTATGCCAAAAAATCTTATAATTTGTTAATGATAAATTCTATATTATTACATATATAATGCATGCATTATATGTATATAAATGCACATGGCTTTTTAGTGTAAATCTATATTTATGTTATTTGATAATAAGAATCTGGGTCAAGGATTCCATGACATCCAAATAGCCAAGATTTTCCATAAAACAAGTGAAAGGGAGGAGCGCCTGGGTGGTTCAGATGGTTAAGCAGCTGTCTTGGCTCAGGTCCAATCCCAGGGTCTTGGGATCTCGCCCCACGTCAGACTCCCTGCTCAGTGTGGAGTCTGCTCCTCTTTCTCCCTCTGCCACTCCCTCCCTGCTCATTCTCTCTCTCTCTTAAATAAATAAATGAAATCTTTATTTAAGAAAAAAAGCAAGTGGAATGGATTAGAAAAAGATTTCAAATGATGTTGGCATATGCAATGGTAACATACATAATGAATTCAGAAGAGTAAAGAACTACTTCCTATCATTCAGGAAGAAAGGCCATCTTATTCTAGTGAATATGGTGAGCAAAAGCTATAGTTATACCAAATTATCTGGCTATAGTTCTAAAACTAATTCTTCTGGGAGACCATCACCATCCACATTGGATTTTAAAAAATCCCCTCACATTTCACTTTTTTTGGCTTTTATTATTGAAACAGGGAAAATGGGATTAGAGACCTAATAGCAAAGAATTCCAGGCAGTTTTAAATGTACAAAATCTGAACAACATCCTTCAGCCCAGAACTTAGCTTCTCCTGCGTCACCCTGGCTATTTAGCTTTTCTTACCAGAAATACCACTCTGGAATGTTCAGGAAGCATAAATCATAAGAGCCAAGAGAGAAAGTCAGAAACTTGCACCTGGCACAACGTACCTATCTAGTCTTATCAATATAAATGAATGTCAAATCCAGAAGAACCTGAGAACCCCAGAACAAAGGCATGATAGATATTATAGTTTGGTGGAAATAGCGTGGAGATGGCTGTAAAAAAACCCATTATGATTCTGGTTCTGCCTCTTCATAGTTGTGTGAGTCAGGACCCTTGTGGGAAGTTGCAAAAACCCAACTAGAACTAGCTTAGTCAAAGGAAAAGGAGGTATTTATTGGCTCAGGAAACCAGACAGGCAGCAGGTTAAAAACAGTTGTCATGAGGGAGAACTGGATCAGGCACATGAGTCCTGCCAGGTCAGCTTCCTTCTCTTGGACCGGCACTCTCGATGTGCCTACGATGACAACTTCCAGCGGCTTCTTCTAGCTCCCTTAGGAACAGCTGCCCAGCCAGAGAAGAGGATCTCTCTCCACATCACCTCCCTCATTTTCCTCCATCCCTCTCTTCATCCAGGTTTAAAAAAAAAAAAAATGTGAGGAAAAATTCTAATTGCCTAGGCTCCCTTCATGTATTCATGAACTGGGACGGGAGGGTTATTATTAGAGTAGTTTAGGTCAAGTGACTACTCCAAGGTCAGTTAGTGTTGCCCAGGGGACTGAGGTCACAAGATGAGGCAGCTCCCAGACAGAACACACATCAGAGGTGAGGGTCGAGAAGCAGTTTTCCATAAGAAAGTAGCTAGCACAGACACCAATTCTGCGAGTGAGGCAGCCCCAGTGGCCTGACTACCCCAGTAACTCTTGGGTCTTAGGTCAAGCTCTTTAACATCCTTATTTTCTCAAAGTATAGAGTGGGTAAAATTATAATACTTTACTCACAGAATTGTTGTGTGGAATTATTATTTTTTTTTAATTTTTATTTATTTATTTGATAGAGAGATCACAAGTAGGTAGAAAGGCAGGCAGAGAGAAAGGGGGGAAAGCAGCCTTCCTGCTGAGCAGGGAGCCTGATGCAGGGCTCAATCCCAGGACTCTGAGATCATGACCCAAGCTGAAGGCAGAGGCTTAACTCACTGAGCACTCAGGTGCCCCTGTTGTGTGGAATTGTTAAATTAATATATGATAAAGTATCTTGAAAAACATAAAACAACTTAGAAATACATTTTGTTTTTTTCCTCAGAACTAGTAGATTTCTGGAATCTGGTACAAATGAACAAAGGACTGTCTTTCCCTCAGCCCCATTTTTTGCATCAGATTCTTGGGAAATAGCTGAATAACTATCAGGTTATTTGTAGCATGTACACTGCATCTAATGTAAAAAAGGCACATTAGCCAGAATTAGGTCCAGTAATTTAAAACGTAAGCCTGAAGGAGGAAAACTTTATTTTATTCCATCAGAAAAATACAGCTGGTTTTGTTCTATAACCTAATACCTAAATTATGGATTAGTACAAAGAAATGTGTTCTCTGGTAAATATAGCTGAATATGTATCTTGAATAAGAAGATAAACTTTCTGAGAACTCCTTGCTCAGAGAATTCTGAACCCCCCCTTTTTTTGGTACTGATTAATATCACATGAGAGACAATACAAATTTCTTGCTACCTAAAAGGAAACCGAGGTAGCAATATTTAACAATTCTCCAACAACGGTTAGTAACATTACTCAAGTGATGACCCCAAACTTATATTCCTTGTCTTCCTCCCCAGATTTCAGGACTTTCACCTATCTTCAATCCACTGTCTTTGATTTTTGACTTTGGAATGTATACATACGGTACTTGGTTAAGTACATAAGGTAAGGATTGAAATGAGCATGAGGCTTCCTTGGACTAGAAGCTTCTGTTGTATTTTCCTGGCAACAACTTTTCTCTGGTGGGGAAGGTAAAGGAATTTAGGGAAAGGGGTGAATTTCTCCATGTCAGTTCTGCTTGAACCCACGTAGACCCATTCTTACAAAAAATGATTCTGCCTCATCTTTGACATGTTAGACAAAGCTCACTCCCTCTGGGAACAGGTCTCTGAGCTCTCAAGACTGAGTTAGATGACCCTCCTTTGGGTCCTAGAGAACACTGTGCTTGTTTCTTGTATCATGTATATCTTTCGGTCTCAAAACACCAACAAATATGAATCAAACCAGCTTATACAAGAAAAGACCATTTTCTTCCACAATGTATATATCTTCAGTGCCTAGTAAAGTATGTGGCTTTTATTCATTCAAATATTGAATTGTGGATTAAGCATCCACAACATGCTAGGCTTTATTTTAGGAATTGTGGAGCTAATGTTTGAAACATTAACGAGTCCCATCTGCAGCTGGGACTAAGAATCGATCTTGCACCATAATCCTGTTCCCATCAAGATACAATTGTTTCCCTTAATTATCATTGTTTTTGTCCAGCCATTTTAACTGTGCTTCTCCTTAGTTTTCTACTGGTTTCTGAAGTCCCATGCTGCGACTAGAACTCTCCACTCAGCAAGAAATGCGCCCTGGTTATTTACCACACAAACTTTATGAGCTCTCTGAATCATGATGCACCTGTCCTTTTAACTTCAAACAAAGCCACTGCCCATTCTCTACAGTGGCTATTTCAACTTTTATTTCTTAAAGGTCTTCAGCTACTGCTGCTCTCTCTCTCTCCCAACAGATGATCTCACCTCTTATCTCAGAAGACATTTGATACAAACATCTGGAAATTTATATCTCCACATCTTTAAAATTCCCTTCAACCATTGTTTCCTTCTTTCCTGCTTTCATTAGGGGAAAACCTCCCTTCTCCTGGGAAAAACAAAACAAAAAACAAACAAACAAACAAACAAACAAAAAACCCAAGCTCCTCAAGCTAAGGTCTGGTTCTCATTGTTGTCTTATGTCTCTTTGACTTTGAAGCAAAACTTTTGTTTGAATGTGTAAGTTCCCTTATAAATCAGACCTATTAACTCTTCCATACAGAGCCTAAAAATCCTTTACTGTACCTGAAAAGGTAGCAAAGCAATGCACTCAGTAAGGTTTTCAATAAACTAGGTTTTCTTTTGTTTTTTTACCCTCACCATTCTTGGCATTTTGGATGGGATAGCTTGGGTGGAGGTGTCCTGTGGATTACAGGATCATCAGCCAAATCTGGCCTCTATTCACTAAATGCCAGTAGCACCCCATGTCCTGACAATTAAATATCTCCAGACACTGTCAAATGTTCCCTGGGGAGGCAAAATTACCCATTGAAAACTAGTATTATATACAATCAGGAAAAAAAAATGTAGGATTTGAAAGCAAGATCAAGAGTTTCATGTTTCTGGGTTCAGATTCAGTCTGAATTGTTTCAGTTTGAACACCATTAACCACACAGATTTCAGGGTCATTGTAGAGCTGACCCTTGAGCAACACAGGTTTGGACTGTGCACGTCCACTTATAGGCAGATTTTTTACAGTGCAGTGGTATAATGTATTTTCTTTTCCTCGTGATTTTCCTGATAACTTTCTTTTCTCTAGCTGACTTTATTATAAGAATACAGCATACAATGCATATAAGATACAAAATATGTATTGACTGTTTATGTTATTGGTAAGGCTTCTGGTCAACAGTAAGCTATTAACAATTAAGTTCTGAGGAAGTCAAAAATTATACAGGGATTTTTGACAGCATGGGGTTTGGTGCCCCTAACTCCCAAGATATTCAAAGGTCAACTGTATTGTGAAATTGTGGTAAAGAATTAAATAATTCAAATTTCAGCTAGGGTTCCAAGATAAAGTTATGAATCACAATGAAATAACAGATCAAGAGCAGAAAGATTTTAAAAAATAATAAAAGTAGAAATATCTTCATTTTGAAAGATATATAATAAAGAAGAATTTTATCTTCTGTTTGTTCTTTCTGTAGGAAGCTTTGTTGAATGAAAAGGAAAACTGCAAAAATCTATGAAGTGACTCAGTATTCACAAAATCCTCCTTGAGAATGTCTATAAATATCTCTCCAAATTCTTTCTGAATTACACAGTTACAATAAAAACTTCCTCTTCTGATTTGTAGAAAATAAGACACAGATTAAGAAGATAAGAACTCTTCCAAACAGTATAATGAAACAGTTCACATTTATTGTAATTTACAATGTTTCATTACTTAGTTGCCCTGTGTAATTCTCATACATATATTGTTACTTGCATCAACAGATTAGATACATTCATAGTCACTTCTATTAAAAATCTGGTCAAGGGTCATTGAATATACATAGGAAATAATACCCTATACTATTTTTTTTTCATGAGAAAATTCAATTTTCCATTTATTATTTCAATTCATTTTCTTTTTTCAGAAAGGGAAACTTGACAGGAACAGAGTATGTTGTGATTAAGTCTAAGGGCTAGAGGCAAACTGTGGGGGCTTGGATGCCAGGCTCCCTTACTCACTAATGTGTGATATTAGGATAATCACTTATCTTCTCTGTGTCTGCACCATAGAATTCAATGTAATAATGCATGTGGGGAGTACAGTGCTAGTATGTCCATAGCTATCATAGCTATCATTGTCACCATGAGTAACTATCCCTGTTCCATAGCCACAGCATGAAGGCTAACCAACGTGCCAGTCAAGAACAGGGCTTACAGGACCTTACAAGAACAGGACCAGGACAAACCTTGTGCCAAAAGTGACCATCAACTAATGATGACTTTTCTTCCTAATGTACATCTGGATTCACTGGTATCTGCTTCTGGTATGATTCTAAAAATCTCTCAGGAGCTTGCTGCTGGCTGACTATTAACCTGATCATCAAGAAAGGAATTATCTAGGATTTAGCACATTCTTCAAATTACAAAATCTAATTTTCTTTCTTAAAGAGGTAAGATATAAAAACATATCTTGGGACGCCTGGGTGGCTCAGTTGGTTAAGCAGCTGCCTTCGGCTCAGGTCATGATCCCAGCGTCCTGGGATCGAGTCCCACATCAGGCTCCTTGCTCAGCAGGGAGCCTGCTTCTCCCTCTGCCTCTGCCTGCCAGTCTGTCTGCCTGTGCTCGCTCTCCGCCCCCCCTCTCTGATAAATAAATGAAATCTTTAAAAAAAAAAAAACATATCTTATGCATTGCAAAAAAAAATAAAAGCAGAGAAAATATATGGAAATAGTGATTTCATTGATTTATTTTAAAATTGTTAAATGTCTACAATGTACAAGGAATAATTTTGCTGGGTGTTACAGAACAATACAAGATGAATATAATATGATTGCTATTATCAAGCAGTAGAGACAAATATAAAACATATATATTAGATAGCAGATTACATATCAGAAGCATGAGTTAAATGCTGTAAGAACATAGAGGAGAAAGAGAAAATTAAATATAATATAAGAAAATGGAAAATTTCCTTGGCTTCTAGGAAGACATATATAAGACTATCTATAGAAGGGCAGGGACAAGGAAGGGTGGATTTTCCATTACCAGCAGCTGTACTATCTCATCTTCCCCACCTGTTAACAACCACAGTTTTGGTACGGGAGATAGAGTCAAGAGAAAAAAATAGCCATCAGAATAAGAAAGATTGCATGCTGAGAAGTATATGCGAAAAAGAGGATTTTCCCATTCATGATACAAAGTGAGGGAATCTATGGGGTGATTATATACATGGACACTAGAGTGCCAACTTAAAAATCCACTGTCACAAGGCAAGTGGGTGGCTCATGGGTTAAGCGTTCGACTCTTGATTTCGGCTCAGGTCATGACCTCAGGGTGGTGAGACGAAACCCCTTGTTGGGCTCAGCTTGTTCCTCTCCCACCCCTGTCATGCGCCAGACCAGCCTGTGTGCACATGTGCTCTCTCTCATGTAAATAAATAAATAAATAAAATCTTAAAAAGAAAAAAAAAAGCCACTATTACCTTTTATTTCCATGTGCTGCAATGCCTAGCATTGTCTACATGACTGAATGTGGCTCCATACTTCATACCCAAGGCTTTATTTCCTGTAAAACCATTCTGATTCTCGGTATACCGGGAATAACTTTGGCATAATTGAAACAAAAAAACAAGTAGACCAACTTTATGTGACTTCATTAACCAGCCTTTCCTTCATTATCTGGTCTGTTTCACTGTACACAAAATTTAACTCAAGGATGATGAGCAACAAATGTTTCCACCACATGGCTGCTAACCAAAAGGCTTATTCTTAAATTGTTTGAAAGCATAGTGATTAGACGTTTTCTGTAGGAAGAGTAAGAACAGAAAAAAGTTGTCCTGACTTTTCAGCTATGCCACCACCTCCCTCTCTACTTTCCTTCATTCCCTTAATTTGTTTTCCTATATATCTCATTTCTAAATTTCCTCCTATAGTTATTTCTTAGATTTGTAACAAACAATTTCTGTTGTTCTTGCTCTCAGAGTAAGTTCCAGAAAGTCACTATGCCTGGAAGGAAACATGGTTTACTGAACTGAAGTAGCAACTTGGAAAGGATGGCTCTAGAATGTTCTAAACATATGATTTTATTAATGCAAAATGTGTAGCAGAGCAAAGTGATGAACCGCCAAAAGATATTGTGAATTTTAAAAACAAATAAAAAATCAGTAGGGATAAACTGTACCAATCTATAATACAATCACAACTAATTATTTCAAAACTCCTTTCAGTGAATAATAACATTGAGAGATTGGTTTTTAGAAAAACCTTAAATAAGATCAAATAAAATTTTTGATTCTTCTCAGCAACACTTTAAATTTATATAAGAAAAGATATTTAAAAGACCAATGGACTATGAAGATAGCCTAATTCCTAAAATATTCATTTTGAGAAACTGTCATTTCTAAAACTGGATTGGTAAGATTGGATTTTGTAGTTCTGATAGGTAGATAGATATATAGATGATAAATATTTAGATAAATGAATGAAATGATTTAGCTATTCTTCACTTGAAATTCAGATTTGGTATTAAATACTGTACCAAGGGGCGCCTGGGTGGCTCAGTGGGTTAAGCCTCTGTCTTTGGCTCGGGTCATGGTCCCAGGGTCCTGGGATCGAGCCCCACATGGGGGCTCTCTGCTCAGTGGGGAGCCTGCTTCCCCCCTCTCTCTCTCTGCCTGTCTCTCTGCCTACTTGTGATCTTTCTCTATGGCAAATGAATAAATAAAATCTTGAAAAAAAAAGAAAATAAATAAATACTGTACCAATAGTAGATGTTTACCTTACTTTGCACTTTTCTATGATTCAGCAAAACAACCATTTCAAAAAACGTCACATTTTACTCCACACTTCCTCTACCCTGCAAAGGTGCCAGGGGATTACTGTTTATGAAAGTAGGAAGATGGCTTGAAAGGAAAAAGACTGGATAAATGTAAATTCTTGCCCCAACTTTACTATTTGCCATGCAACCTTCGGTAAGTCATTTAATCTTGTTGAACCTCATTTTCTCATTTGAAAATGGGGACAAAAAAAAAAGAAAATGGGGACAAAAGGATTGTTCTCTGCTTTACCCATAAGGGTGTTGGGAATATCAAATGACATGTAAAATACTTTTATAAAAATTGTAATGAATTTGTATGCCCTTTACTAAAGATATATAATGAGACAAACTCTTTAAAAATATACTTATAACCCAAAAAAATGCATCTATAGTCCTTATCATGATTTTTCATTAATTCTTTTGAAGTAATTAATACACACCAGAGTATCAGGATTAAGTTCATAAAGTTTTGAGTCAGATTGCCACTTACTAGAACAAATTGCTTTATCTATTTCTCAATGTTTTAATCAATAAAATGGTATGCAGTAAGAGTACCTACCTCATCTTTGGAGCTGTTGGGCACATTAAATTCATTAAAATATGCAAAGAACCTAGAACCATGACTCCTAAAGAATAGACAATCATAAATATTAGTTCTAAGAATAAGAATCTGAAAAGATATGTGAGTCAGCTGGCAATTTTATCATTACCAGAGACAGGTATTTAAATAATCAGACCAGGGACCCCCTGCGTGGCTCAGTCAGTTAAGTGTCTGCCTTTGGCTCAGGTCATGATCCCAAGTTCCTGGAATCGAGTTCCTCATCAAGCTCCTTGCTCAGCAGGGAGCCTGCTTCTATCTCTGCCTACCACTCCCTCTGCTTGTGTTCTCTCTCTCTTACACAAGTAAATAAATAATATCTTTTAAAAAGATAAATAAATAAATAATCAGAGCATATGATTCATTTATTATTTCAGAAAAAAAAAAAACACCTTAAACATTTATCCAACTGTCTCTCTTAAAATCCACTCATCTCCTGTATCTAAGAACACAAGATCAAGAAAACTTTGAGAGCTGAACTGCTCATTTCCTTGCATTTTTTCTTAAGAAACTAAAAGATATAACCAATATGACTCATAGCAACTGAGAGGATATGGCTAAACAGTGTCATATTCCAGGCGTCCACTTCCCTTTGGTGGCTCACCTCTGGGTCTGCATTGCTTAACCATAAGAAAAAGGAAGTGATGATGGACTTCAATGAGAAAGGTGTCTTCCAACTACCCCACCTGGAAATCCAAAATAATCTACCATACCTGGAAGAGAACAAGAGAGCCTCATGGTCATGATGGACACAACAGAACCCTGTCTTGAGAAACAACTAAAAGTTTGTTCTTTGTTTTATCTTTTATTTCTGAACAACTAAAAATTAAATTTCAAAAACTTGACTGATGGCAGTCTTACAACCACCCCCTCGATTGCATATAAGCATCACATCTTATAGATTTTTTTTACCTCTTCATTTCTTTCATGAGGTCTATATTCATATCTACATCTGCCTACTAAAATTCTCCAGTTGGATATCCCACATGCATCTTAATCACCATAATTTCCCACCAGTCTCTTAATCATATTTATCCTATTATGGTGAATAACACCATTTTCCCCTCATTGGAGGAAAAAAGTAATCTGATAGACTTCATAAGTTTTTTCTGCTCCTTTGATCATCTACTCACCAAACAAGCGTCATGCATAACACCCCCCCAACCCACACACTATTTAACCAGTTAAATCACTACTGCCTCTTAATTATCACCTAAACTATCACAAGTGTCTTGTTACTGATTTTTCTGCCTGCCTCTAATTTCATCCCACAGTCTACATCACCTCAACCTAACTTCCATACTGCGGCCTGAATGACATTCGTGGCTTGAACATTTGCGTCTTTTTCCTGCTTCCATTTTCATAATACTGTATAAGATCAATTCTGAACACTTTGCAAAAACACTTTTTCCAATTCACTCAGATTAATCTTCCAGTGCTATTTCCGTGGTGTGGAGTATCTCTTCTCTGGGACTCCCACAGATCTTAAAAGCTTCACTTGAAATGCTTCCTCCTTCAGGAAGACTTCCTGTCTCTTGACGGCACACTTCGATGCTAGTGCTCACATGCTTTCAGTTAATTTGTCAACATCTCTCTATTATAACAATTATCTTAGAGCTATAGAATTGTTTGTTCACACATCTATCTTCTCACACTATTCTGGGAGGCAAACTAATATATACATTTTTTAAAAAATTATAACACTTAAAAAATGTAATTCATTGTCATTGTAGGCACCTCCAAAAATTCAATAATGTGTAACAAAAACAAAATTGTTTCTATTTCTTCCACAAAGAAAATGCCATTATTTTAAAAATAGCTCTTCTATTCATATACATATATGCACACACTCACATGCACACACCCACACTACATATTTTTTATTTGTCTTAGAACAGTCATAGTTTGGTTTGTTTTGTTTATTTTTCTAGCAGCTAGCACAGGGCCTACCACATAAATAGTCAACAAATATTTACTGAGTAAATGAATAATCTCAAATCTATGCCCCACTTCTCCCTGTTTTTGGCTGCTGCCTTATAATCATTCTTCTAATCTACTCTAATAATCTGTAATTGGTCTCACCCTCACCAATTTCTTTTCCCTTGGATTCACCCTCCATATTGTTGCCATGATTATATAATCAAAAGAAAATCTTGCTACGTTGTTGTCATGTTTATGAATCTTTTGGGGACTTTTGTTGCCTATGAAATAACATGCAATTCCTTATCATTCAAGACTATTCACAATTTAGTTCTACTATACTTTTCTGACCCATCTTCTTTCACTTCCACCTCTTATATTGAGGATCAGCCTGGTCACACTAGACCATTCACAGTCCTCAAAGATGGCCACAGAGTCTCACTCGACTCATGCTACTCCTTCTGACCAAAATATCCTGCCCCAGTCTTCCTCATCAGGCAAATATTTGATGTGTCCTTCAAGGGCAAATATATATATATATATATATACATATATATATATATATATATATGTATATATATGTGTGTGTATATACACACACACACACACACACACACACATATCTTCTACAAAGTCTTTTTCAACATTTCATCCATTTTCAGCCAAGTGATTAATTCTTTCAGCTGTTTCCAGAGAAGTTTGTCCCAAAAGCTAAAACTTAAGTTTTGTAAAACTGCATTCTCTGACCCCCACAAATGGAGGCTCGGATTTCGTAGGAGTGCAGTGGAGACAGGAATCTGTTGTTTTAAAAACATGCTACATCCCAACATAAACAATGCCAGACTGAACTCTGGGTTGCTGAGCACGAAACATTCTTCTTAAAGCATGACTCAGGATCATGCTGGAAACAGCCAGAAGTAGAGCATGTGGGGACCCATGTTTTCAGAAATAAATAAAACCAGTCATTGTTTTTCACAGGTTTTATGTGTATGAGTCTTTGGGAAGTAAAATCAGCTTCTGTTATTTCAAGCTGTTCAAAATACCAGGGAAATAGAGGGATTGAAAACATAAAGTAATCAAAACTTATTTCACATAAAATAAAACAAAGGCATAAACTATTATATATATACAAAAAGAAAGAAAGAAAAGGACATGAAGTTATGTAAACTGTCTCTATAATATTGTAGTCACTCATAGAAAAAAAAGTGAAGAAGAGAAGCACAATGAGACTAGTTATAAAAAAATATGCTTTGTGTCCAAGGAGCCATCAAGGGTCTTGGCTTGTTCAAATCAGCAGAACTATTATCCTCGACTGGCATTACTGGCTCTGAACAAGTCACTTACCCCAAAATTCTTGGGATTTTCCTCATTCAAAAAAATACGCAACTCCTTTTGAAGATTTCAGTTCAAAGTAACTCTGTAAAACCCACCCTCCCTTCTCTTGGATGCAATATGCTCATTCACTGAACAATTGCCTGGAGAAAAAAAGTACATTAATACTTAATCACGTCTGAAGTTAACTTTAGAAAAAGAGTTTTTAGAGGCAGAAAGACTGTTAAGAGATTTTCTAGGCCATACTTTTTAAACTTTTTCACAATAGAGTGGAAACTCCATAATACAACAGAAAATGGCATTTGTGTGGCACACTGGAATAAAGAGCTGAGACTGTTGGAGACTACAGATGACCAGCAAGGGGCTCCTGCTGCCGGTGGGTGGGTGTCAGAAGCTTGGTATCTCCCAGAATCTCTGTAACCCATACCACTCAAGTAGTTTATACTAGATAAACCAATGCATCTTAGAGAAGAGAGAACTCAAGCCCCAAAGTGTGGCTTGACACCAAAGAGTTTAACAAAGTCACCTGGTGGGAGAGTGAGCACTGGGTTTTCACACATCTCATATGAACAGTAGTTCCAGTCTATATGCCACTCAGAATTTACCAGTTCCGATCACTGGTGGAGGAGTCATTTGAAGGGACCCACCAATCACTGAGGCACCTCCATAGATGGCAAAAATGATGATCTCTCCCACAAATATCTTACTGATTTCAATCGTATTTAATGCTACTTTAAAAAACAGCAAAGACATTCATTCATAATTCTCTTAATTCGTTGAAAAAGTGCTAGATAAAATCCCAACAGCACTTTTTAAGGAAATGGAAGAGGCTGCCAGGAATTAAGCAGGAGTATGAGTTTAGCTAAGTAAGTGAGAAGCGGTTGGGTGTCCTGGGAGAACCTGTATATCCAGGATGCCTAGAACTTTGCATCTTCCCAGAGCAGAAAGCTCCATTAGTGACCCTCCAGCATGAAAGCCATGCTCAGGAAAATCCAGGTATGTAGGAAAAGAGTTCACTAGAAATATTTGAATAAATAGTCCTTTACAGAGGCAAGCAGCAAAGAAAACTGAGATTTAAATAAAAGAGATTTAAATATGGGGCCAAAGCTTTCCTGAGAATCTGTAGCCACTGGAAGTTTCAGCCACGCATTTGGGATCAAAATTTACACAGTTCACATGATATGGAAAATTGTAAGCTAAAAATTTTCATGTCTGGACCCATTTAAACTAAACCCAGGTCGGTAATGTCCTCATACATGTGCCAGAAAGAAACACAGATTCTCCCTGGAGGAGTGAATTAGAAAAGTCCAAAGGATTGTGTTTTAATTGTGAAGAAAGTTTGCAATAAGAGAAAAATCACAAAACACATGAGAAGAAACTAAGCCACCATGAATGCTGTCATAGAAATTATAAACAATAGGAACTTGGATACTGGAAATATACAAATACAGAGAATATATTAGAAAATGAATATATAGGGTCACTTGGGTTGCTCAGTTGGTTAAGCATCTGCCCTCGGCTCAGGTCATGATCTCAGGGTCCTGGGATAGAGCCCCACACTGAGCTCTCAGCTCAGTGGGGAGCCTGCTTCTCTCTCTCCCTCTCCTTCTGCCTGCTGCTCCACCTGCTCATGCTCTTCCCTCCCCCATCAAATAAACAAATAAAATCATTTAAAAAAAGAAAATTAATTTATATGTTTAAAGAAGTTTTAAAAGGGGGAGGGAGAGGTAAAAGCCTCACTAATAAACAAGAGATTAGATAGATTTGGGAAAAGAGATCTAACAATAAAAGTATAATAATTAAAAGTAAATATTCAATGTAGGGATTAAAAGCAGCAGATAGATACCATGATGGACAGAATTAATAAAATGGAAAATTCTTATTCAAAAAGAGAAATTACATAGAATAAAGCAATAGAGATTTTAAAAATGGGAAATAATTTTTAAAAAGATTTTGAAGACATGAAGAAAACAGAGGAAGTCCAACATGTATTAAAGAAGAAGTCCAAAAATATATCTAGTTAGAGTTTCAGGACAACAAGGCAAGTTCAACCAAAAGAAAGTAATTTAGCTGTAACTAATGTCAGACAGGATTCTTTAAAGAAGACGAAAAACAATTTTATTTATTTGACAGAGAGAGTGAGAGAGAGCACAGTCAAGGTGAATGGCAGAGGGAGAAGCAAGCTTCCTACTGGGCAGGGAGCTGGATGTGGGGCTCCATCCAAGGATACTAGAATCACGACCTGAGTTGAAAACAGACCCTTAACAGACTGAGCCACCCCAGTGCCCCCAAAATTATTCTTTGAAGGAAAAAAATACTATTAGTAAAGAAGAAAACTCTTTAGAAATAACAAGATATAATCAAAACAATATCACATTTATAGGTTTATATTATTTGATATTGTAACCTCAAAATAAATAACATATAAACAAAAAAAACTACAAAAAGAAATTGGCAAATGCAAATATTTGTAGGGAATATCTAACACATAACTTTTAGTTACTAATACTTAGAGCAGCTAAACCCATCAAAGTTGCAACCAATAGATAATAAGTTAAGTCCTGGAGATCTATAAAGCACAGCATACTGAATATACAACAATACTGTATTGCCAAACTTGCTAAGAGACTAGATCTTAATTATTCCCACTACAAAAAAGAAATGGTAATTATGTGACATGTTAAAGATGCTAACTATCATTGCCATTGGGCAATCATATTATAACAAATGTAATAAATCAACACATACACCTTAAATCTGCACAAGGTTGTATGTCAAATGTATTTCAATAAAAAATAAAATGGTGGGAATAAAAAGAGAAAAAACAATATTGCAAATAATCTGAACAGTAAGATTATCAAGTTTGATTTCATTAATATATATAGAAGTCTACAACCAGTAATTGGAAAGAATTGGTATCATACAGAACACATTTTTCTCACCATTAGAAATCATGGCAAGGATTCTGATCTTCTTCTCAGTCCTCATAATAGAGTTAAACCCTAGTTTTAGAATCTCTTTTATATTTAGAAGACTTAGAACTGTCCTATGGAATGTAGAAAGAGGTGATGCATGCACTTTCAGGTCTGAACACAAAATATCCTGAGCAGTTCTACACATTCTTGCTTCCCCTTCATCTAAAACATACAAAGCTACATGTTGAGAATGCTGGCAATTTGAAAAAGGGAAAAAGCTTACTCTCTGTGTCATACATAGAAATATTCAGGATGGACTTTGAATGAACAAGAAATAAACTTTACTGTGTTAGGCCCTTTGAAGTTTGGAATTTTTTGTTGTAGCTGATAGCTTATCATAAGAACAGAGAAATTAAAAATAAAATGAGAGCTAAAAATAATTGTCTCTGTTCATAAAGTTCTAAACACTATTATGGTAACTCAAGAGTTAAAGAGAAAAAAAAAGTTAAGGAGAAGAGTGTAATAAAGATTTTTTAAACACTGGAATTAAATAATAAATAAACCCAAAGATAGTTAGAAGAGGAAAATCATATGGAAATAGAAACAAGCATGTAAGGGAAGAGAACAAGATGAAATGTTGGTCTTTGAAAAGACTAATAAAATTAACAAACACCTAGAAAAGTTGATTCATGAAAAAGGTAAAGTAAAAAATCAACAATATTAAAAACGAAAAGAGGAATACTGCAGATGTAACAGAAAGTTTAAAAATAAAAGAATACATGAAGTATTAAAAGATAAGAGACACTGACTGTCTTTTGTTCTGGACTAACTTGTCAGGGATGTTTGCATAGTGAATAGCCTTGGAAGATACAGTGTCTCTTTCTGGAGCAAAAAGCAGTCAAAACTTACTGCCAATTAAAAAAGGCTCAAGTTCCCTAGGCTTAAGGGAACTTAAAGGAACTTAAAATGCAACCCAGTGCATATGCAGGCATCCATCTGAGCCCAGCTGGACTTGGAAACAAGAACTGATGCAAACATGAAACCCATGCTGCTTGCTGTGCCTTAAGTAAAGTATGTTATCTTTGACTCAGGAGTTAGTATCTTCTGCAGGTGTTGTAGAGGATACAAAATGCGATAAAACCCTTAATGGCTGCTAGTTGGAGGATAAATTGGTATAATCATTATAAGCTCCAAAAAAAATAAAAAATCATTATAAGCTCCGAATTTAACTCCTAGCTTTATTCTCCAGAAAAGCTCTTGCATAAGTGCCTCCAAGAGACATGCGCGAGTATTTGTAGCAACACTGCTTCTAATGGAAAACAAACAAATAAGTACCTCTCAATAAAAAATTAGATTAGTAAAAGTGTGGATATTCATACAATGAATGAATACTAAACAGTAACGAAAAATATTCACCTGCAACTATAACAAAACATGGATGAATCTTGGAATTTTTTTCAGTGAAAAGGAAGTAGCAGAAGAATATAGATAATTTCTTGATATTTTATAAAGTTCAAAAATAACCCAAAGCAAACTATGTAGTTTAACAATATATACATGCTCATTGGAAAACCTGCGAAGAAGACCTAGGACATGACTTCAAGTATTTATTACTATGAGTACTTCTGGGAAGGAACAGGGAAGCAGGGAGAAGATAAAAGGGACAGATATGGGCTTCAATAGCATTGATAGCATTCTATTTCTTGAGTTGGGCAATATATTCACAGGTATTCATTTTAAAATTGTGCTTCATAACTTACATATAATATACATATATTAGTAATAAAACTAGGGGAAATAAACATTAAAAGAAAAAGTGTTTCTAAATATACAGACTCATATGCATAGATATATTAAGTAAATTTGTATTTACTTTAAAAATCATCTTTTTTTCCCCTCCAATTCTTAAGAAGTGAAATATTTTCCCATTGTGCATTGCCTAAAGGAAATAGTTAAATTTTCCTGGGCCTTTCTTCCCACAGAGACACTTCAACTGCTATAGTTCACTATGGGATGGGCCATTGAATTACACAGTTGAGCCTTGAACAACATGGGAATTAGGGGTACCCACCTCATTCCTCATAGTAAAAAATCTGCATATAATTTGGACTCCCCCAAACTTAACTACTAATAGCCTACTGTTGACCAGAAGCTTTACTGATACTATACACGGTTGATTAATGTGTGCTTTGTGTGTTATATGTATTACAGAATGTAGTCTTATATTAAAGTAAGCTAGAGAAAAGAAAATGTTATTAGGAAAAACATAAGGGAGAGAAAATGATGTGCTTACAGTACTTCACTCTATTTATGAGAAAAAAAATCTGCACATAAGTGGACCCGTGTTGTTCAAGGCTCAACTGTGTAAGGTAAGACTTAGCAATGTTATCCACATTCAAAGTCGTTCCAATGACCACTTTGTAAATTTTCTGCACATAGGAAGGAGAATCTGTCCCAAAATCAGCTCAATTGGTTATTCAAGTCTCTTTCTCTTGCTAATGGCTTTATTCCTAAAGCATCAAGTTTTTACAGCAACAAGTACATGTAAGACAACAAGCATCTCTAGGAGTAAAAGACATGTCTACCTTAAAGATTTTAAATTTAATGGGGAGTTATGAATTGTGATGGTTTGGCTCCTCATTACTATTGAGGCAGTGTAAAGAACATCTATTGTGAAGCCACGCAACCTGGGTTTGAGTCTTTGCAACAATGCTTCTGAGCTAGGGCAGGTTACTTAGTCTTCCATGTGTCTGTTCTTTATCTGTAAAGAAGCGGTGATGATAAGAGAACTTATCTAGGGTGTTGTGAAGATTAAATGAGTTAATTTATGTAAAACACATAGAACAGTCTCCGATATACTACAAGGGGTATAGAAATGATAGTCGTTTAAATGGTGATCATGGGTGGAGGGGGGTTGACAATGCTTCCTTTTACATATGCATCACCTGGAAACTTCTGGTTATTGCCCCAGCAGTCCCAGAGCCCCAGCATTCTAATCAATTCAACTAAGTAATGTTCAACTTGGAAATTTTAAGAATAAATTGAGAAGAGTTTTTTCATATTATATCCTCTCTCACTAATTGATCCAACGATAATCCACTTGTGGGTTACACAAATCCCTGTTTTGTGGCATTTACACAAATAGGGTAGATCACGATTAGTATTACGGAGAAAGTTATATCAGGAAGGTTGGGGAATTCTGGAGGGAGGAGGTATATATTTTTTTTTAATTAATTTTTTATTTTTTATAAACATATATTTTTATCCCCAGGGGGTATTTTTTTTAATAGGGTAGATAAGGAATGCTTCACTAAGAAGGTGGCATTGAGTAAAGACCTGAAGTAGTGTGGGAGAGAGCCACATAGATATCTGGAAGAAAGTGGAACAGTAGAAGGAACAGCCTAGAATATTTGAACAAAGCAAAGAAGCTTGGAGGTCTATAGCAGCAAGTACAAGAGAGAGAACAGATGTGGTCAGAGAGAGTTACCAGATAGTAAAAATGTGGAGGATATTTTTAGGCTATTCTTGGAGCTGGACTTTAAGATATGAATCCTTGAAAGCATTTTTGAGAAGAGGAGCTAAATATGATTTTTAAAACGTCCTCGCTACCTTTTGAAAAGGCACTCAATTGAATGAGATGTAGAAATACATGTAGAAATAGCAGACTGATGTACCTCTGACCAATCTCCTGACTTCTTTCTCCCTTACTTTGCCCTAGTCACACTAGCTTCTTCACTTTTCTCAAATATGCCAGACATGTTAATACCTTGGAGTACTTGTTCCTTCCTCCTGGAATGTTCTTCTAATACATCCACGTGGATTCCTCTTGCCTTACCTTTGGGTCTTTATTCAACTATCATCTTTTCAATGGGCCTTCTTTGGTCATTCTAAAATCAATCACTTCCCCCCAACAATGCTGCCTGCCTTCTATACTTCTCTACTTTATTGTTTTTCTTAATTATCATTATCTAGCGCATGGTATATTTTACTTGCTTATCTTGCCCTATGCCTATCTCTCCCACTAATGTAAGCTCCATGCAGATGGGAATTTTTAAAATTTGATTTACTACTTAGTGCCTAGAATAGTACTTAATACATGCATTTGCTCAGTCAGTATTTGTTGAATGAACAAACTAAGAAGAAACAGGAGGAAGACCAGGAATATATGGTTTCCTGGAATAAAGAGACAAAGCTTTTTGTATTACAACTGCATTGTATGGTGACAGGTGGTAGGTAGTTCACTTGTGAGCACAGCATAATATAATCAGTTGAAAAGTCACTGTATTGAACACCTGGAACTAATGTAACTTAAGTGTTAACTGTACTTCAGTTAAAAAAAAGAAAGCCTTTTTAAGACTGAATATGCATTTTGACTGAAGATCTATGTGTATATCTGAGATGTATTGAGGTTGTGTTTGCATGGCATGCATGCGATTTCAGCTTCAAGAGTTTAGACACAAAATAAAGGAGCTAAAGTTCTCCTAACCAGCATCACTAGTTGGCCAACTGCTGCATATCATGGAATCAAAAGGTAAGAATGAAAGGTTAAGTTAACAGTGGTGAAAGGAACTACGATCCATTACATTCCTGCCATGGCCCATGCATTATACTATGCTATCCAACCGATATTTGCCACCTGACTACGATATACCATTGCTATCTTAAGCTCTGGCATTACAAAGTGACTTAATCTACTAGGGAGTAAAATATCAGAGTCTTGTGAAAACAAAGAGATTGAATACCTAACATATGTGTTGTACATTTAAACACAATACAACATAATCCAGAAAAGCAAGTGACCCAAGAGCAAGCACAAACTATTTGGGAAGATCAGAAAAGATTACAAGGAGGTGAAACTTTCTGTAGATGGAGGTGATCAGAAAATCACTGGAAACTCACCAAGAGAGCTCACCAGGTAGAGGGGGAAACCTATTGTTAGCAAAATTTCAGGTTCCCAAACAACGAACACGGGTAGAGACACGAGAGCTTACCCATCTCAAGTGAAATGTAATTTTAATATAATCTTGTCAATCATATGAGATGAAAAACAGGAGAGAAGAGCAAGCAAGAAGGCTGGGGCTGCCGTTGCCTTATAACCATTGCTGATGCTTGGAAGAGAGAACAAAGAATGGAAGGAGGCCTGCTTGTAGGTCCTATCAACACACTGTGACTATAGTTACCACCCAATCTGGTCAGATTGGTGTCTTGAGAGACAACATTCAAGTTATTATGCCCTCTTTTCCTTTGGGTGGGAGGGTCCTTTGGGTGGGAGGGCTGGGGTTGAGGTAGACATCCTTTCCCCAGCCTAAAAGTGACTTAAGTGCTTGATTAGATTGTAAGGGGAAAACAAAAAAAGAGGATTCTATGGTGATTCCTGGCTTTGTCTGCAGTGTAGGTAGTGATGCCAACATTCTCTAGACGTCTATCTGGGGAATTCAGGATGAGGGGCTCATTTGAGAGGAAAGGGGATGAGCCTAGTTTGGGATGTGTTAATGTTATGCCCTTTGGAGGACATGAAAATGGGGGTTCTTATTGCAATTTGGAAAAACAGGTGAAAAGGTGGGGAGATAGGTCAGGATCAGCCACTTACGACTGTCTTAAACAGTCATTTCATGAACTTAAGCAGTAATTTCATGAATTGATGGGGCATAGACTTACTAAGATTAATGCAGTTGGGAAGCTGCCTTGTCTGGACCTGCTCAGATCCTGGTCCCTTGCAGATTTATCTTGGTGATGTCATGCTGGAGATCCTCCTGATGGCACCACCTGGTCCTGAGCCCAAACCTCACTGCACATTTTTTTTTAAATGTCGCATGTCACATACTTCTCTTCTCCTCCCGAGATTTCTCTCCAATGATCAACCATCATAGACCTACAACTACCATGAAGTGCACCACTCCAACTCTCAAATTATCAACATTCTTATTGCTTCACAAATGAGTACTTCTTCCTCTTTTATCTCCAAACATGTTCAAATTTCCTCTTTCAAAACATGCATACACCACACTCACACACACATGCAACTTGTTTTCCTTTTAGCTACTGAACTCTTTCTCCCCTTTAGTTCATAGCCAGTCCTTTCAAATAAATAGTTTCCATTTCAGCTGACACTTCCTAACCACTCATTATTGTCTTAAATCCTTTCTATTTGGATTCTGTGACTACCACATTAAAAAGATGTCTCTATTTGCCAAAGACCGACTTCTTGCCAAATCCAATGACCTTTCTCATATGTCATACTCTGCAGAAATTGACAGTGTCTGGAAATTCTCTTTTCTTTTGAACTTTGGTCTCCTGGTTCTTATCTAATTTCTTTAATTTTTTTTATTATTCATTTTTTTAAACTCTCTTACGCACTCAACAAACATTTACAAAGCACTGAATTTTTCTTTTAAAATGTGTCATAGTTTAATGAGAAAAAGTAGGTGCGTTGGATTTAGGCAAACTCATGGGAAACCAGCAAATTAGTGGACATTTGGATGGTGAGCAGATTTAGAACATGGAGAGTTATTCCTATTCATTTATTAATGCCATTAGATTGTGATACACTGACAAATCACTTTCACATAAGATATCTACATATCAAATACACCAGAACCTTCACTGTTCATTTCTGGATAATTTATTTCTTAACAATCCCTCTTCTGATCTACACATGCTTCATTTCTGTGCATTAATACCATGGCTCAAGTCACATCCATATTTCTTGGTTAAGGAGCCGTTTTGTTTTTTTTTTTCTGTGTGACCTTTATCATGTGATTTAACCTCTCTGCGTCTCGCTGGCAAATGGGAACGAAGCTATTGTTATTGAAGATGACTTCAGATATTTTGCTTGTCATCCTTTTACATGTTTATGCTACAGGTAAATTTTGATGATAATAATAATGATGGTTATCATTTATGACACACTTAATATCAGCCAGGCATTGTGACAAGCCCCATGCCATTGACTTGCTCTATGACATTGTTGCTATGGACGTCCTTAACTTATGCACAGTCAGTACTGCTGATACGCTAGCCTGTGACACATAGCTGTGAAATCCAGACTCTGTCACAAAAAAATGTGGACTATACATTCTTTAAAAAGCTTCACGTTTTCTTTAATGAACTTTTATTTAATTAGGTCATGCTAAATTTATATATAAAAGCAAGGGTACATTTTCTTGCAGGTGAGAAAACTGTCAAAGAAAATGCCTCCATAGACTGTAGGAAAAATACAGGCTGGCTAGCATCATGAAAGGAAATGTGACAAAGTTCTGGATAAATGCTGGAATTATGCAAGAGGGGGAAAAAATGATTTGCGGGTTTGCTTTGGCAACTTATTTCTTAATATTCCTGTATATGAAACTTTCTTTCTTTCCAAGTTCCCAACGCTATTGCGTGAACCGTCCTTGACAAGCTGGTCGTCGGGTTCTGTTTGACTCTCCTTTTCACCCCAGTTTACCTTAAGGCTTAATTTAAGAGCCTAGAAGGAAATGCTTAAGCAAGAGGAATAAATTTGCAGAGGAAGACAGGTAAAACCCTGGGTTTGCCTATAAATGGATTATTTTGATAGAGCTGGATTTGATTCTTATTTTTGGCCCTGAAGGTGGTTAAGTGTGTTTGTGTGTGTGGTACACTGGCCAGGAAAGGAAGGAGAGGTCTGCAAGCAAATGGCACATGTTTCCATTTGTTTATGTTCAGCACTTTAATAACTTTAGTATTTGCACAGCTGAAGGAAAAGAAAGCACCCTGAGAATAGACACCAGGAGGAACTCTAGAAGCTTGCAAACGAGAAAAACACGAGTTGGAAAAAAGCCACAAATGTTATAAGTAAAAAGGACCCCGGCCAAAATAAAGTGTGTGTTGGGATGCTCCATTCTAAAGGGACTTGATAAGGAACACATTGAAATAATTATTCTGATGGTTCTCAACTCTGCTTCTTTATTTTTATTACAAAGATATCAATGCAGAGATATTTGGAGATTGAGAAGATACATATTTCTGCATAGTATAGTGAAAATACAAAAATATTGGGGCACCTGGGTGGCTCAGTGGGTTAAAGCCTCTGCCTTTGGCTCAGGTCATGATCCCAGGGTCCTGGGATCGAGCCCCACATTGGGCTCTCTGCTCAGTGGGGAGTCTGCTTCCTCCTCTCTCTCTGCATGTCTCTCTGCCTACTTGTGATCTCTGTCTGTCAAATAAATAGAATCTTTAAAAAAAAATACAAAAGTCTTTGGATCAGACAAACCAAATGGTTAATTCCATCTCTATAATTTACAAAGATGATGATACGTGTGGGTTTTACTTTCTCTCTCAGAAGGTCAGTTTCCTCCTCTGTAATGCAAGAGCAAGACTAAAAAAGTATGATGAAGTAAAAAGTTGTTTTATTTTTTAAGAAAATGCTCTTTGTCTACCTTAGACATTATGTTTTTGCTTTTACTTCTTCCTCTTTCACTTACTTTAGCTTTTAGACCACATGCACTGCATATATGTGTTCACATGATGCTGTTTAGTACATATGATACACACATTTGGGGGACTTGATTTCTCCTTCCAGATTAAGGTGAAACATTTCACCCTCGATTTATAGGCAGAGCGGGTTACAAAACTGTATACTGATGTATGCCCCTGCCTGGCATACATGAACTGCGAGGTGGCTGTAACAGTTCCTCTCACCCCTGCAGGGGCCCTGAGGCCTTTGCTATGGTGAGATCAGTTGCAAACTCACCAATTTGTCTGCTACTGTCTCACTTTGGCCAGTGGGATGGTCATCAAACACTGCTTGTAACTACTCTGGCCTTGTCTGGGTAATGAGATTGATTTTAACCTGGGCTTTCCTCGACGTAGAAAAATAAGAACCACGGAAGACATGGCAAGCCAATTAGCCATAAGGAGAATGGATAGGCCCTTCACACACACCAAAACCCATGAGTCCTTAGACAGCCTTGCCGACTGTAAGCTTTTACACCTTTGTTATTCTTTCTCTCCTCCCAGGGTTAGTGCCATATATGACACCTGAAGGTGGTAAACAACTGATCATCTTAACAGGTTTGTCATTTAACATTAGCCTGGGAGCTTCCCTGTTTGGGTTATGTGTGCATCTTTCCAGAACTGAACCTCAATAATGGTGATATGTTGTCTGCCCATCTAGTAGACAGCCAATTCCCACATCCTGGGCACCCCCATCCCCCGGATCCTGCCCTAATCTCTAACTGCCCACAGTCACCTAATATAGAGTGCAAATAGGACAAGGAGAAACACAGAATTTAAAAACAAGTGCTCAGTCAGAGGAAGATCAATGTAGACCTTGTTTACCACTTGGCTAAAGGGCTCATGTTTACTATACTGGCTAAATAAGGTTAACTTTCATGGTCTTCATGGTGTGGAATTTTGTTAGGTGGTATACTGGCAGTGAGATTCACCTTATTTAATCTCTTTTTTTTCCTGTAGCAAGTGGTGAAAGGAGTTGGAAACACACTGTGGCAGCCCCAGTAATGAAAATGGTTTGGTTACGAGGACACTGACAAGTTCTGCCATAAGCTTCTTCTTCACTAGCCTCCCAAGGCGCTGAGTTCTACCATTAGAATCCCATTATTTTGTCTGCAAGAAAAGATCTCATCTTTGACTGTTAGCACCATTTCATTCAAAATACTTAGGGTGAGGACGCCTGGGTGTTTCAGTCAGTTAAGCCTCTGCCTTCGGCTCTGGTCATGATCCTGGGGTTCTGGGATTGAGTCCCTCGTAGGGCTCCTTGTTCATCAGGGAGCCTGCTTCTCCCTCTGCCTATCATTCCTTTTCTGGTACAGAGTGTGTGTGTGTATGTGGTGGCGGTGGGGCTGTCCTGGGTCTTGGGGATGGAAGAGGGGGTGCTGAGGACAAAGGAAGACTGCAATATGATAAATGTAAAGGAAGTTTCATCTAGAGCCAGACCTCTGTGCAGATGAAATAGAAATATATTAACTGTGACTCGATTTAAAATTTAAATGCATCGCCTCTCAGAATGGACCATCTGAAAATACTTTATAAAAACCAGTAATGTTCTTTTCTAAAATTTAGCCTTGTCATGGGAGCACATGGATACATACACTGCCTGAAAGTTACAATACCAAGGATTTGTTCTTTTTTCTTTTCAGAATGAACAATAACTCAGAAACCAGAAAATAACCAAAGATGCATATCAATGAGCTTAAAAAATAAGGCAATTTTAAGTATAACTGAAAAACAAAAACAAGTAAGGTGTCATAGTCTTTAAAACTTTTCCTATTATTTAAAATATCTCCTTTCATTTCAGGGACTCCTGGATGGCGCAGTTGGTTACACGTCTGACTCTAGGTTTCAGCTCAGGTTGTGATCTCAGGGTCATGAGCGCAAACCCTGCATTGAGTCCTGCATCAGGCTCTACTGTCAGTGTGGAGTCTGCGTGGGTTTCTCTCTCCTTTCCCCCTCCCCCCTCAAATAAATAAATAAATTTTTAAAAATATCCCTTCAAAAAATTTTAAAAATAAAAAATTTTAAAAATCTCCTTTCATTTTAGAAATCAAAGTTAACTTAACAATTATTATCTGCTGAGGACTCCAGGTCAGGCTGTAGAACTACATAACACAAAATTGGAAACATATGAAGGTTATACATAGGAAAACTGGGATTTTCTGAATATATTTTTATTTTTTCCTGTATAATGCAGTTGATTGTTCTAATGCTTTCATACTGCAGGAATGATAACAGTAAATGAAAAATTAACATTCATTAAGCTTTTATTAAGTATCAGAAATTTCTAAAATTGTTACATGTAAAATGTCCATGACATGATGTGGTAGAAACTATAATCTCCATTTTATAGGTAAGAAAACTAAAGTTCAGGAGACTTAACTAAGAGCATATACAGTAAATGCTAGAGCCAGGAATTTAAGAGTAATTGGAGGATCTTAGGAGGATATTTAAATTCATTTGACTTTTGTAAAATGGTTTCCCATTGGTACCTAATTCATATCTTAATGCAAACAATAGCTTAGAAGCAATTGTAATAGTTTAGCTTAAACCCACTACTACCTTGAACCATGATCAGGCCACAAAAGTGTAACCTACTTCGATCTCATTCAGAACAATTTCTCCCATAAGTGGCTATCATCTTCTCTTATTAAAGTTACTCTTCATTTATTAGAATCCTATTTTTCCTCCATGTGTTTGACATAAAAGGAAGAGAATTCCAAAATTTTACCAAACCTTCCATGCGTTTCACAATTAATCTCCAACCCACTTACTTATTCATTCGTTCAATTACTATTGAGTGCCCACCACATACTAGTCACAATTCTTTTTTTTATATATTTTATTTATTTATTTGACAGACAGAGATCACAAGTAGGCAGAGAGGCAGGTAGAGAGAGAGAGGAGGAAGCAGGCACCCTGCTGAGCAGAGAGCCTGATGCGGGGCTCAATCCCGGGACCCTGGGCTCATGACCTGAGCCGAACGAAGGCAGAGGCTTTAACCCACTGAGCCACCCAGGCGCCCCACTAGTCACAATTCTTGATGCCCAAGCATTTATGGAGTTCCTTGTATTTTGGTAGGAAAAAAAAGACACTAGATAGATAAAATAATATCGATATATTCTTGTGTCAAAATCTGGGAGCTGTCACACAGTAACCATTTATTTCCTTTGTCAGTAAGTTTACCTCTGAATTTTAGCTGGGCACACAGCCACACAGAATAAAATCTACATTTCCTGACCTCTCTTAAGCTCTGTATGGCTATTTGACTAAGTTCTGGACAAAGGGATATAAGCAAAAGAGATCTGAAAAATGTCAGAACATCTTTTGAAGAAGAGACATTGTGCCTTTCTCATTACTTTTTCCTTTTTCTGCTAACTAAAATATGAATGTGCTGGCTAGAGATGGAGTAGCCATGTAGGCCCAACAAGACCGCATTTTAGGGATAATGGAGCAAAAAATTAGAAGGTAATTGAGCCCCTGATGATTATGTCAATCACATCAACCCTAGATTATTTGCCTCTGGACTAAGTTTATATATAGGAAAAACAAACTTCTGTCTTTTTAAAATTTCTGTTTTGGGGTTTTTCTTCCTTCCATTTGACTTTAATCTCAATGAAAAATATAAATAAAAATGAAGCAAAATTAGGGACCAGAGAATGGCACCATGTGATATTTTAGACAAGGTGACTGGGAAAGTGCTTTAAAAGGAATCAGTAGTTGAGTGGAGTCTTAATTGCATGAGAGAGTGAGCTGATGAGTAGAAGAAGAGCATGTTACAGCAAGCAGGAAATAGTAAAAGCAAAAGCCCAAAAAGGAGAACATTCTTCCTCAGTGTTCAAAGACCGCCAAGGAAGCCAACAAGGCCCACCATCCAAACCTGTTATTCTGTCATTCTCCCAAAGAAGAATTCTTGACTTCAGACCTTGCAAAGATTAGTCAACTTTGTAGGCACTGTTCTTTATAGGATCTCTTCAAAAAATATGACCCAGTTATGAGTCTAAGCTTTTACTCAAATAGCTTCATGGCTCAATCTTTAATACCATTTTCCAAGTGTTCCCCCACTTTGCCATTCAAATATTACCAATTTTGCTGAATCTAGCATAACTTCTCTCACTCCCACATAAGGAATGGTTCTACCCATCCACTCCACATTGCTTTCTTCATTCTTGAAACTCTGTAGATATTCCTCATACTTTCTTTTTAATGGTTAATGACCTATCATTCTGGTCTAATTCATGTATGTCTCTTGCCACCTCAATAAGGTGTAGCATAAGATCCACATCTTAAAAAGTTTTAAAAATCCCTTTTGGCTACCATCTCCTCAAAGAGAAGGTGCTCCATAAAAACTTTCTGTATGTTCATTCAACCATCTCGCAAACTAGAAACACAATGGAGAGAACCTAATCTTTCTCTGTTCCTCCCTTTCGCCAGGAAGATATGAGTAGCTGAAGTATTTGGTGCTATATATAGTCAGTTGATGTCAGCTGGATGCCAGTCTCTTCAGAAAGGCTCAGTCCCTAGTTTGAGTCAGAGCTAGGGACCATGCCTTCCCAGGCTCAGGGATAAAAACCATCGGGCCTCAGTGCCATCCATATTCCATCTCCACTCTTCCCTCTACAAATTGGGGCTCATCCCTGCTGAAAAGCACGGTCTAAGAGCAAGGTGAGTATATTGTTTCCTAAAATGTTTTATTAGTCAGTTGTCCGAGGAGGTTCAGAGTTATGACTCATAAATGGGCATTCTTGCTTTAAAGGGCAGCTGTTGATGCTAATATTAAAATGTCACCGCCAAAGAGTTCTGGTTTAATCTAGTGTGCTTTCTTCATTCTTACAGTTTGCTAGAACTGATGTACTGTGATGCTGATACAAATGAAGGCCAACAAGGAAACAAAGACAGATTAAAATACACTGTGGAAAAGAAAGAGGGAGGGGACAGAAGGCAGCTCTTTCATTGTTTCTCATTGCCTGGTGACCATTGTACAAGTGTATAGATAAGACTGGGCCTGAAACTCTGAGTATTATCTTCTGTTCATTGTGACACTGCCTGTCAATGTATAACATCTTCTGTCACCAGATAGAGAATGCATAGTAAAGTCACTCAGTAGAAAGCAATAATAAATGCTCTCTTTCAAAAGGATGATTATAAAACACTCCAAATGAGTTCCTCACATTGCCTCAATAACTTTCCTTTATTTTCTACAGGGAACAAAAAAAAACCATGCTTTCACATGATACCATGGTGAAGCAGAGAAAACAGCAAGCATCAGCCATCATGAAGGAAATCCATGGAAATGGTATCAATAAAAATCCTTTTTTAGCATTACTATAGCTCAGCATTAACAAAGATCCTTCCTGATGTTATTTAATATTCTATAGTTTACTTCCTTTAAATTCTTGCTATTCTGTCATAACAAACCTGGAGCTCTACGGGTGTAGAAAAGCCTATGGTAACTAATCCTTTTGTAGTCATCCTTTCTCATCTGAAAGCTATTTTCAGATGAACAACTGCTCTAAAGGAATGAAGCAATCAGACAGCTGATGTACATTCTGCTTGGCTTGCCTTTCACATTTCACATTATAAGTTAATATCACTCTCAATTCCTTTTTGGGACAGGTCTCATACTTGTCTTCATGGTCCAACCTACATGGCATATCTTGATTTCTTTTACCTTATATTACATAAACATTAAATTATATTCTATCATCCTTTTTGTACAAAAGCTGTTATGTTGGAATTCATATTGTGAATTTCTTTAACCCTGAAACAAGGCTTCATATTTAGTAATTGGCTTACTAAGATATTTTCGGTAGAAATCTACTTTTATTTATAATCTCTAGGGAAATATAAAGTTTATGTAGTCTCAAAGCATACGACTCAAAAAAATTTAATATAAATTAGATCCAAGCAGATATTCCACTCTCCTTTTCCTTAAGTTCTAGCAAATAACTCTAAAAAGCAATGCTTTATAAACTGCATTTTGATTGTTATAAAGGAAAGTCAACTTTATGAGCAAAGGATAGCATCGATTTTTAAAGTAAATGGGTAGAATATCCAGATGCTTTTACGGGCTGATTTGAGCCATTCCAGATATATCTGTGGAGTTTTCAGAATGCCTCCTTATTTCCCCTCCATTGACAAGGAATGTAACCTTTCACCTGAACACTATTGAGACCTAGAGGCATGAGATCTGGTGGGGGCAGCCAGGAACAGGGGTAAGTATAGTGTTTTCATATTTCACCTTCCATAAAGCACACTGCATAGAACCAATCAAAGATCGTTTTAGATATGCCCCCAAACAATGTAGTTATATCTAAACAGTCCTGTTAAGTTTCGTTTTCTATTTTCTGCAATATAAAATTAGCATCCTGGATTCGATTTAGTTTCCTTGTTTTATCACGATGTCAGACTAGCCCAGAATAAAGTGAGAATAATTCTGATCAGATTCTAGAACTAAACTTGTACCTGTTCAAAGTTAAAAAAAAATTCACACTTCTTTTAAATGTTTGGGCTTCTTTGTAGTTCCTGCATCAGGTAGTTTGCTTGAAATTGTTTTTATAGTTTTCCTGATCAACAAGGAAAAACTAGATGAACACCTGAGTTTGGGAATAAATTATTTACCTTAAAACTGGACTTAAGTTATTTTCTAATTGCATTCTAATCATTAATCAATTGATCCATTTAATGTATTCCCAGTTTAAATCATGTGTTGGATTCTACTCTATGTTAGCCCTGACATAGACCTACAAGGGTAAGAATATCTTTTTCTTTTTCTTATAACATAACTTTTGTGTTTATGAAATATAAAGAAAAAATACAATTCTATCTCAAAGGGGAAAAAACTCTCCAAACTATTATCGTACCACCATGTAAAGTCTGCTGAAGCCTCCCTCCCAAGTCACGGGTAGATTTCCAACCCCTTTAAGTGGAGTCACATGCTCTGCCTGTGTTTGGAGGTCAAGTGTCCCGATAATGCAGGATGATTGCAGACTTTCTGAACTCATCTCAGATAAAATAGCTGTAGTACTTTATGAAACTGCTTAAATAATTTCCCTCTCTTTTCTACTCTGACACCTTATATGGAATTTTACTACCTGGATATGACATGTTGTCTAGAATTGTCAGGAATTGTCGTGGATGCAGAGATGAGACAGACTGCAAAAATACCTTTGTGGGAATAATCTTCCAAATTTTCAAATATTACGCAGCAGAAAAAATCTGGATAATTTAAGATAGAGCATGCAACTCTTTCGATCTTAATTATAACACTCAGTAAATCAAACGTGAGCTGGATTTTCCTTTATAAAACTGAACAGAGAAAGATGTTTTCCAAACCCTCTCTCACCTCCTCTCCTTGTGCATCAGGATCTTTTTTCTTTTGTATGTTGTAACTCCTTTGTTTCTTATATCACTTTTCAAAAATGTCTAATAACCTGGGGAAGAATGACACACGACAACGAGCTGACTAAATGTATTGTCTTTTAACATGAACTGCAAGTTCACTCCCTTCTTATCGTCTGGGAGAGATACTATAGCTGGGGAACCTCTGAGATCAATTGGTAGGAAAATGTAAGAATCAGAAAAGGAGAGTTTTACATCAGAGCACTCATGCTCTCTGAAGGAGACATAACTGCAAAGAATTAATGAAAAATCCTACCCACCTAGACTAAAATACACAGAACTGGATAGAATGAGTAAAAGTGTAGATAACTTCCACCCTCTACTAACTATACCTCAAATTGTTACTCATTATGGATCCATTATACTTGTCATGTCAGATTATGTCCCAGCAGCAAATATACCACACTCCCAACAAATAATTAATAGAAAGTATCCCCTGACACTAAGGCTCCATAATTTCATATCGTTATGTCATTATATCATGGTCATCATGATGCTCAGCCTCAATATTAGAAGCAGTAGAGCTGATGGTAGTAGTTGTCTTATGTTACTGCCGTGAAACAAAACTTCTGGGATTTATACAGAAGTAAGAGAACCATGTTGCTACCATCTAACAAGTGCTATTCTAATAGAAAGGCAAAAATACACAAATATTTTGCTATTATCCGTGCATGAATTAGTTGTGGGGGCAAGAATAGTTGGCTTATCAAAGCTTCATGCCCACCAGCCCTGTGCCATTTACTCCTGATTAGTACATATTCTCTGCTATTATTCCTGTTCCTCTCTCACTCAGTAATTCTTTCAGACTTGAATACTGGAGGAGGAGGGAGAGAGATAGGAAGCATCAAATGATAGGGAGTGATATGTTGACAGAAAAAGGGGGGGGAGTAAGATTAGAAGAAGGCGATGCTCTCTAGAGCAACTGGCATCTGTCCAGAAGGGGATGGGAAGAAACCAGGGAGAGAGATGAATTTTGAGAAACTATGGACCTGGAGAAACAATCTGGGGGTTTCAGAAGGGAGGTGGGTGAGGGGAAGGGGTAGCAGGGTGACAGGTATTGAGGAGGGTACATGCTGTGATGAGCGCTGGGTGTTATACTTAACTACTGAATCACTGAACACTGCATCAAGGATTAATGATGTACTATACAATGGCTAACTGAACATAATAATAATAAAATAAAGAAGTAGTGGGGAAAAGGAACTGGAGTGAAAATACCTACAAGAAAAACTGGGCATATATTGTACCTGGGGCTTACACACAGATAAAATTGACAGTTTAGAAGAACTTCAGAAACAGAGAAGACCACAGTGTCTCGGAAGGCTGCTTCAGTCACTCTACAGTTTTTTCACTGGGGCTCTGTGAGGGCTGTTTTGGCATGTTTTTTGTTTATGTTTTTAATTTTTCCTTGCATGACTGGTGAACAGCTTTTCCCAGCAAACAGAAGAGGACTGAGCAGCATGTTTTTGTGACTTAAGGAAAAGAGTTTAGCTTTGTGGTCTGAAAACAGGAAGCCTGGGTTCTAAATGGAGTGCTGTTGTTGATATGGTACCAGGAGCCCTGGGTTCCAGACCAGACATCAGATGCCTCATCTGAACATGAGGGGTTTGGATCTACTGATACGTTTAATTCTAAAATTCCATGATTCTGATTTACTGAGCTGTGTGCAGTAGTCAAACATCAACATATTTGAGTTTCTCCAATAACAAAGACACTGATAATATTGACATAAATTTCAAGGGTATTTTGAAAAGTATAGAGTATAAAATCTAGAAATTCAGATGGAAGGTTTGTGAAGACCCCTTTTGCTTTTCCTGCATCAGCATATCTTAAACTATAATTTAAAAATCAAGCTATCAATGTTAAAATTAGGATGCTAAGAAGGTCTTGAATACCACAGATCCAATATGAAAAGTTGGGGGAATAAAAGAACTTAACCAAATGCTTCAGTGTACAAGTTTATTAGTTTTCCTTGGCTTAACTTTTCATTTTAGTGTTCCATAACCCCCCCCGAAAAGTATGGGTTTCTTTGGAAATTGGTATGCAGTAACATCTTGTGAATTCAGAGATTTTCTGAGCATGCCATAGGTTTCTAACTTCTAATAAGGTCCTTCAGAAAAGTAGCAGCAGAGAGGTAGGCTAAATTCTAGTTACCACCTAAGTAGAAATCACAGTATTTAAGTCCAACCATACTAGTCTATCATCCTTGTTTCTTTGTTGTCTTTTTCACTCTAATAGGTTGTACATGTGCATTTTATAAACAGTACTAGATAACTGTGTAATTCAAATTGTGTAATTCAGTATATTGGTAATCTCATTTTCTTAAATGTTTATAAAATTACAGTTATTAAATGATAATATTTTAATAGTAAGTTTTTGAAAACTTTATAAAATATCTGTAGAATTCAAATCAAGGCAAAGAGATATAAAATAGGAAGTTAAAGAATCTCAGATGGATTTCAAAATCAATTTCTTAATGCAAAGAAAATTATTAATGACTTTATTATCAATTATAGTCTTTCCAGATATTATTCAAAAATCACAGTCTGGACTATTATTTTTCATGTAAGATGTATATATGTATGTTAAATTTTGAAATAATGCATATTTTATGCACTATTATTCAATCCACTTAGGCCAACTATCTGCAAACAAGCAGGAAACCTGTGCAAGTACAGAGAAAATCGTTGGTCTCAAGCTTCTAAGGAAATCGATAGGACCACCTTAGAGCAAGTCCGTTTCAGTTAACTCCCCTCAAGTGGTTTTGCCCATTTTACCAGAATTGTAGGGAATCATGAGGAAAGAGATTTTTTTAAAAAGATCTTTGGTCTTACTACAATTATGTGTAAATGAGTATCTTTACAAACTATGAATTAGACTCACTGATCTAACTAAATATGTAGCTTTTGGTAGGATCAAAATTTCCCATGAAATGTGTAGAACTACCTGTGCACTCACAAATCATTTGACCAAGTTTCAGAATGTTAATGTATGAAATAAGTGAAAAAAATAATGTTTCCTTTTGGAACAACTTAAGTCCAATAGTTGTTCATAATACTATATATTAATGCAAGCTTTGAAAAAGGAACTGATCACATTTTTGAAGATCACATATTGTCTCAGTAAAATGTAATTTTCCATTTGGTTTCTAATACTCATAGTAATGGGACTCCACAATATGAAATGAAGAGGAAAAGTATACTCAAAAATCAATATTTGAACTTTTTAACATAAGATTTTAAATCTTAGTTTAACTATCAAAGTGTTGTACAGTTGAGGATACTACTGAGGAAGAATATTGGTTAACAATTATTTAATATTTCTAGTAGATTAAGAATTGTGGGGTTTTTTTTTTGTAGAAATTAATCTGGTTACGGCCATCAAGACCCTTAGATTATATGTATGTATCAATTTATAATTACATATTCAACTGTTCATAAATAATCATTGATTCTTGAAATAATAGAAAAATATAATATATCAAGTCCTATAAAATCTTTAAAGAACAAAGGGAAAATTCTGGATTACTATAAGTGACATCACTAGAAATATTATTTTCAATAGATCATCTAATGCCACAAAAAAACCTTCTAATCCATCAAGGCAAGGATATGTATCCTGAATAAGTTATGTCATTTATCAGGCATCCAGATTAAAAACACTGTTGAGAACCTACAGAGGGGTTTGCAATAAAGGGCAGGGAACAGCTGAACTTGGATTCTATGTGCTCATTTGACAGTGTCTACACTCTGAAAGTTTAAGTAATGAAAGTATTCTTAACATTAGATCCCCCTCACAGATGGTCTGGAACTCCTGTTCTAGTTATAAATTGAACTATTGGAAGGGAAGGGAAGAAAACCTTAGAGAATTTAGATATTTCTTTGCTGTTTGTTTGTTTATGCAAAATAGGTTGACTTAACATATTCCTGTGTCTAGTACCTTGCTAGTAAACAGTGGGTTCTTTGGGGTGGAGAAATGCCTTGGTTTCTAGAGTTTGCCAATTTCTATGGAATAAATACACCCACCACAGCTGATTTCAAGCTACCATCAAAAAGGTTCTGAGTGGAGATTCAGGAAAATATATACAGTAATACATTATACAGTATTTCTACCATACAAATACAAACAGATATAAATAACATCAGGAGCATAGATAATAGCAAAATGCAGTAAAAAGACTTGAAAGTGATATGTTTGAGTATTTATTGCTTTGTTTTTAAATACATTATCTAATTATTAAACTTAATTAATTTTAATTAGGGCTATGTTTACGGAAGTTAACTACTGGCTCACAGAACTCTTGAAAATTTATCAGTTGACTCTTGTGAGCTAGTAGAAGCTTTCTCTAGTGCTGAATTATCATCCAGTATTTCTGGCCCCAGAGACTCTGAATTCTGTCAGGTGGCCGCTCAAAGCTAGTTAACTCACTGTCTATCACAGAGCAGGAGGGAGAAAATGTAGGCTCAGAAGAAGTGGAATGGAGTATGAAGAATATTAAAAGAGGTTGAGTGCATTGTTTTATGCACCCTCTCATTTTTCCTTTTTGTCTCTCACTTCTTCTCCCTCATGATACAAATTTGCTAATAATAACAGATTGCTCCAGCTGATTATTTCTTGGTATCCCTGACATCAAGGGTAGGTAAGTTCCTTATGGCTCTTACTGAACATCTATTCCTTGAAGCAACTTGAGCAATGGGTTCTAGTGCTTTGCTTAAAAGGAGTGAATGTTTCTTATGAAACCTGATGAGTCTGTGACCAACAGTATATCCATTTTTGTTATAGTTCTTCTCTCTGTTCTCTTTCCTCTTTGAGGCCCCCACTTCCAGGCTTTTAAGCTGGTCTTCTTCACTCTTCCTTACAACTCTAATCTTAATACACTTTTTCGATCTACATCAGTAGCATGAAGATCTGGAGAGAATAACTATATCTGCATGCTTTTAGTTGAATAAAAGAGAAAGTCAGAAGCCAACTAGCTTAAGCAATAAAGGGAATTTATGACTCATACATCTGAAAAGTTCAGAGCTTCATCTAGCCACTCAAGTATGCCACCAAGGATTCTCCGGTTTCTCTGTCTCTGTTTTGACTTCCTTGGGGTAAGTTTCACCCCAAGCCTGGCTCTATTATTCTACCAAGTACCTGTCAACATTTTCCTGGGCAATAAACTTCTGTGCTTACATGCGGCAGTATAAAGAAAGCATCTTTGGCACAACATTCACAGAGAAAATTCCTGATAGTCACTCTCATTGACCTGGATCAGATTTCTGAATCAATCACAGAGCTGATCAAGTCTGGTCAAACACACCGCAGAAGACTACTGTAAATCATATGGAGCAGCGGGATGGAACCTACTTAAGTCATGTGGTTATTTCAGAAACTTTGATGGAATCCGTGAATATCAGGAGGCTATTAGGAAGAGGGCCATGCGATAAAAACATTTTCTCAAACATGTTTGGTGTCACAGAATTTAACTTACGCTATAGCTTGAAATTTAGAAGATAGAGAAATTAATATAATAATATGCTATTCCTTTTTCTAACCCTCTTTTCATTTAACTATTTGTAATGACTCAAACCAGTAACAGAAATGGGGAGGAAAAAAAAGTTGCATTTCTGTTGCGGTTTCTTTATGGAAAAACTTTGTAGCATTAATTAAAAGGAGAAAGATTCCATAACTATGAAGAATGTCATCTCTGCATTTTCTAGTGGCTGCCTGTTTTGGGGCATTTTTCATTTTCTGAAAATGTCTCATTAGAAAAGTTTTCCAGGAGAAACATAAATGTGTTTAAAAACATTATTTATAATATATTACATTACATAGAATATGTATTTCTAGAAAAGTTCAATGGGAAAAAAATCTGTAGATTTTGATTTTGTGTGTGTGTTACTATTTTATTCTCTCTCTCTCTCATTGCTGACTGAATTGTTTTGATAAGCATTTAAAGGAGATTCCCCCTTCCCATAACTGCACAAAGTCTAAGCAATACTGTTTCTTCTATCCTCTGTATCTAAAAGGAAATTTCTATTTTTATTACAGAATCAAAAAGTTGGGTACCTGGGTGTCCCAGTTGGTTAAGCCATTGCCTTTGGCTCAGGTTATGATCCTGGGACCCTGGGATTGAGCCCCACGTGGGGCTTCTGTCAGTGGGGAGTTTGCTTCTCTCCTTCTCTTATTCTCTCTCTCAAATAAACAAATACAATCTTTTAAAAAAAGGATCAAAAGGTTGAAACTCTCTCCAGAATACTGAGGTATATATTCATAGATATGTTGAAAATAACCTAGCTTCTCCTTCCATGTTCCAAGAACACAGTAAAAAAGATTCCAAACACTGGCAGATAAACGAAGGTGAATATTCCCTGTAGAACTGAGCAGGGTTGACAAGCAAATCCTAGGCAACTGTTATAAAACACCCTCATTTACTTTGCTCTCTTCCTCCAATCCTTTTTCACAGGTAATTTCTGCCTCCCTGGGGATTGTAAAGCATGTATAGCATAGATTTTTTTTTTTTTCCATATGGGAGATCAGACAAAGCTGCTCTGCATTGCTTTGGGGGTGGGGTGGGGGAAGGCTATGAATTTTTTTTCATTAAAGTTTTTTTTTTTTTTTAATAATACACTTAATTTTTTTTTTAGAGCAGTTTCAGGTTTACAGAAAAACTAAGCAGAAAATAGTGTGTTTCCATATACCCCTTCTCCTCCCAACACATAGATTCCCCTATTATTGACATCTTGTCTTGGTGTGATATACTGGTTATAGCTGATGAACCAATATGGATACACTATTAAAAACTATAGTCCAGAGGCACCTGCATGGCTCAGTTGGTTAAGCATCCAACTCTTGGTTTCAGCTGGGGTCATGGTCTTGGGGTCCTGGGATCAAACCCTGAGTTGGGCTCCACACTCAGTGCCAACTCTGCTGGAGATTGTCTCCCTCTCCCTCTCTCTACTCCTCATGCACGCATACACTTTCTATCTCTAAAATAAGTAAATAAAATCTTTAAAAAAAATAGCTAAAGTCCATAGTTTACATTAGGGGTCATTCTTTGTGTTATAGTGTTTTATGGACTTTCATGAATGCATAATGTCATATGTCTGCCATTATAATACCATAGGGAATAGTCTCACTGCCCTAGAAATCCCTTGTACTCTACTCGTTTATCCCTATTTCCTCCCCTTCCCCCACCCCAAGCCCTTGGCAACCATTGATTCTTTGACTGTCTTCTGGAATTTTGTCTTTTCCAGAATATCATGTAGTTGGAACCATACAGTGTGTAGTCTTTACTGACAAGCTTCATTCACTTAGCAATTTACAATAAGGATTATTCATGTCTTTTTATGGCTTGGTAGTTTTTTTTGGAGGTAATCGTAGTTCATATGCAATTCTAAGAAATAATACAGAGCTGTTGCATCATGTACCTTTTCCTAATTTTCCCCAAGGTAATGTCTTGCAAAGCTATAGTATACTATCCCAATCAGAATATTGTCATTAATACAGTCAAGAGACTCCTGCCAATCACTACTCTGCTCTTTATTTCTCTCTATTTTTTCATTTCAAGAATGCTATATAAATGATTTAAATATACAGTGTTTAACCTTTGGGAATTGGCTTTTATCACTCAGTGTAGTTCTCTGGAACTAAATAAATAAATCCAGGAGATGCATGTTTCAATGGTTTTTCCCTTTTTATTGCTGAGTACCATGGTATGGATAGACCACAGTGTTTTTAACCATTTACCCATTAAAGTACGTCTGGATTATTTCTGTTTTGTTTTTAATTCAGAAAAAAAAACGGCTATGAACATTTGTACATAGCTTTTTGCATGAACATGAGCTTTCATTTTACTTGGATAAATGCCCAGTGTTACTACTAATTCTATGGTAGGTTTTTAACAGAAATTACTAAGTTACTTTCCAGAGTGGTTGTACCATTCTACATTTCCAAGAGCAATGTATGAGTGATCTAGCTTCTCCATACCCTCCCCAGCTTTAGGAGCAATCATTATTTTTCATTTTAGTCATTCTGATAGTGACATAGCTTTATGGTCTTCATTTGCATTTCCTTAATTTGAATTGACTGATGATGTTGAACATCTTTGTGTATGCTTATTTGCCATCTGTATATCCTCTTTGGTGAAATGTCTCTTCATGTCTTTGGCCCATGTTCTAATTAGATTGTTTGCATTTTTACTTGTGAGTTTTGAGAGTTCTTTATATATTCTAGCTTGTTGTCAAATATGGTTTCCCACTCTGTAACTTGTCTTTTTATTCATGTAAAGGTCTTTCTCAGAGCAAAAGTTTTTAATTTTGATGAAGTTCAATTTATCAGTGTTTCCTCTAATGAATTGTGTCTGTGGTGTCGTTTAATCATGCTTTGCTCCACCCTCTATCCCAAAGGTATGATCATGTAATTTTTCTTCTCTAGCCTATTAATATGGGAGAATATATTGATTTTTGAATATTAAAGCAGTCAATATCCCTGGAATAAATTCTACTTATTCATGGTATAGAATTCTTTTTATATCTTGTTGAATTTTAATTATTAATATGTTATTAAGGATTTTTGCTTCTATATGTATGAGGAATATTGGTCTGTAGCTTTCATTTTTGTGTCTTCTCAGTTTTGGTATCAGCGTAATATTATCTTAATAAATAAACTTGGAACAGTTCTCTCATCTTCATTTTCAGGCAGAGATTATTATTTGGGTGTTAATTCTTGAAATGTTTGGTACAATTCTCCAGTGAAATTACCTAGCTCTGAAGATTTCTTTTTTGAGAGATTTAAAAATTATAAATTAGATCGTATTTACAGATTAATCAACTTCTCTACTTCATACTGGTGAGATGTGACATTTTGTGTTTTTCAAAAATTGGTGACTTTTTTTAAGTTTTCAAATTTATGTGAATTAATATATAATGTGGTTAATAGTATTCACTTATTATCCATTTGCTATCTAGAGTGTCTATTGCTCCTGTAGTTCCTTCCTTCATGCCTATCATTGGTAATTTGTGTCTTTTATATTTTTGTCTATGTCAGTCTAGCTAGAGATTTGTCAATGCTATTTATCATTCAAAACTCAACTCCATGTTTAACTAATTTTTGATTTCTGCTGTTATATTGATTATTTCTTTCCTTCTGCTTGCTATGGGTTTATTTTATTCTTCTTTCTCTAGGTCTTTTGTTTTTATTTTTATTTTTTTTGAGAAAGAGAGAGAATGTATGCATACATGCATGAAAGCCAGGGGGTGTGTGATGAAGGAGAGAGGAAGACGGGGAGAGAGAATCTTAAGCAGGCTCCATGCTCAGTGCGGAGTTCCCCTTGGGCTTGATCTCAGAATGCTGGGGTCTTGACCTGAGCTGATACCAAGAGTTGGACACTTAACTGACTGAGCTACCCAGGTACACCCTTTTTCTAGGTTTTTAAGGTAGAAGCTTAGATTATTCATTTGAGACTTTTTCTTTTTCTTAGTGTACGCATTTAGTGCTATAACTGTCCCTCTCAGCACTGCATTAACTATATCTCATAAATTTTGACATGCTTTGTTTTTATTTTCATTCAAATCAATGATAGTTTTTTCTTATTTCCTTTGAAACTTCCTCTTTGACCCATGGATTATTTAGAAGTATGTTGTTTAGTTTCCAAATGTTTAGAGATTTTCCTATTATCTTCCTGTTACTGATTTCTTTCTTTTTTTTTTTTAAGATTTTATTTATTTATTTATTTATTTGACAGGCAGAGATCACAAATCGGCGAGAGGCAGTCAGAGAGAGAGGAGGAAGCAGGCTCCCTGCAGAGCAGAGAACCCGATGCAGGGCTCGATCCTAGGACCCTGGGATCATGACCTGAGCTGAAGGCAGCAGCTTAATCCACTGAGCCACCCAGGTGCCCCTCTATTACTGATTTCTAATGTGATTCCACTGTAACCAGAAATCACATTCTGCACAAGTTTAACTCTTTTAAATTTGTTGAGGTCTTTTTTATGGCCCAGGATATGGTCTACCGTCATTTATGTTCCACGATCACATATGGGCATTCTGTTGTTGTTCAGTAGAATCTAATTCTATGGCTTGCTTAAACATTTTTAAGATTTCCGTGTCTCTTTATCCACAGTGATTTCAAGTCTATCTGTAATAGCTTTTTTAGTAGTTGCTCTAAGAATTACATTACATATGCATAATTTATCAAAGTCTATTGATGACAAGATCTCTGGCTGGCTCAGTCAGTTAAGTGTCTGCCTTTGGCTCAGGTCATGATTCCACAGTTTTGGGATTGAGTCCAGCATCAGGGGCCTTGCTCAGTGAGGAGTCTGCTTCTCCCTCTGCCTGCCTCTCCCCCTGCTTGTGCTCTCTCTCACCTCTCTGACAAATGAATAAATAAAATCTTTAAAAATATATAAATAAACAAAGTCTCCTGATGTCATCACTTTATCAATTCAAGCGAAGTACAGAAAACTTACCTTCATGTCCCTTTATCCTCCTCTATTTATAACATAATTGTCTTAACTATTTCTTCTATATATATTTATATTATATCAGTTTTTGCTTCTAACATCAAACATAATTTAAAAACCTAAAGAGGAGAAGGGAAGATTATTGTACTTACCCACACTGTTGCTCACTATAGTCTTTCTTTGCTCTATATTTTGTTTACTGTTTAAAGAACTCCTCTTAGTTTTTTCCTATGGTCTGAATGTTCATGTCCCCACCAAATTCATATACTGAAGTCCCAATGCTCCTGTGATTATTAAGAGATGGAATCTTTGGAGATGATTAAGTCTTGACAGTGGAGTCCTTGTGAAAGAGATAGTACCCTTATAAAATAGGTCCAAGAGAGCTACCTGTCCCTTCCACCATGTGAGAACACAAGATGGAAGTAATCATCAATGTGGAACCCAGAAGGGGGCTTTCACCAGAACCCCAACCATGCTGGCACCTAGATCTCAGACTGCCAGCCTCCAGAACTGTGAGAAAGAAAGTTCTGTTGTTTAGAAGCCACTGGTCTTTGGTGTTTTGTTATAGCTGCCCAAACCATTCTTTTAGAAAAGGTCTCCAGGAAACAAATTCTCCTAGTTTCCATTTAACTGAAGATGTCTCAAATTCTCCTTCATTTCTAAAGGATATTTTCACTGGGTATCAGATTCTGGGTTGACAGTTTTATCTTTCCATAATTTTGTGCCACTTTTTCCTGGTTTTCATGGTTTCTGGTGATAAATTCACTGTAATTCTCATTTTCTCCCCTCCCTATAGGTAAGTTGTCATTTTTCTCCAGCTGCTTTCAAGGTTTTTTTGTCTTTAATTTTTAGAAGTTTATGTCTTGTGACATTCTATAGATTTATCTTGTATAAGACACTCTTTAGCTTCTTGAATCTGTAGATTTATCTTTCTTGCCTAATCTGGGAGTTTTTAACCATTATTTCTTTTATTTTTAAGAGATTTTATTTATTTATTTGAGAGAGAGAGAGAGCATGAGAAGAGGGGGGTCAGAGAGAGAAGCAGGGAGCCTGGTGTGGAGCTTGATCCTGGGACTCTAGGATCATGACCTGAGCCAAAGGCAGATGTTTAACTGACTGAGCCACCCAGGTACTCCAACCATTATTTCTTTGAGTACTTTTCCAGCCCCACTTACTTCTTCTCTCCTGTCTTCAGTGACACAAATGCTGTATCTTTTGTTCCAGTCCCACTAACCCCTAAGGTTTTCTTCATTTTTTTTTTCATTTTATTCTTTCCTCTGTTGTTCTTATTGAGTGATTTCTATTATTCTATATCCCAGTTCACAGATTATTTTTTCCTTTCTCCCCTCTATTCTGCTACTGACTCCATCTGTTAAACTTCTGCTTTGGTTATGTATCCTCAGTCCTTAATTTTCCATTAGGTCTTTATAGTTTTTATTTCTCTGCCAGGAATTTTTATTTCTTTGCTAAGGCTTTCTATTTTTTCAATTCTTTCTAGGAGCTTTGTAATTAATTGCCCTTTAAATAATTTTTATCATGGCTGCTTTGAAATCTTGGTTGTGTAATTTTAATATCCCAGTCATCTCATATTGGCATCATTTTCATTTAGTTTGAGATCTTCCTGGTTCCTGGTATGAAAAGATTTTTTATGAGCTTGGAAATTTTCACATTATGTTCTAAGACTCTTGTTCTTATATTTAAGCCTTCTTTTTCATCTACACTGGTCTGACACTGCTTCAGCCAGGGAAGAACAGTGGCACCTCATCACTATCAGGTGAAAGTAGAAGTGCAGGCTCCCTACATGGCTTCATTGAAACTTGAGGAGAAGAGCTCTTAACTACTGATAGGAGAGGGTGTTAGTTTGAAATCCCCACATGGTCTTCACTAACACTCAGAGAGGGAGGGTTGTTATTGGCTGACAGAGATGAAAGTCCCAGCTTCTTCCTTCGCTTTTCTGATACCACCCCTTTGGGAATATTGGGGCACCTTCTTATAGCCTCAGAATGGTAAAATTCTGAGCTCCTCACCTGGAACTTGTTGGTATGGATAGGACCCAAGGTTTTTCTTTGGTATCTTGGTGAAGTAGAGTGGCTATTGTCTAAATTTTCTGTTTTTTTAGGCTGCTCCTTTCCTAGTCCTTTAGCTAATGATAACTGTCTTTTGTTAGGGTTTTTTTTTCGTTAGCACTTGTTGGTGTGTCTGGGATGCTATCATCTTAGCTCCAAGTCTGGGATTTATAAGCTAAAAGAAAACCCAGAGAACTCACCACCACATTGTTCCTTGAGTCCTGAGTCTCCTTGTTAATTGTCTTCTTCTCTTCACCTTTCAAAGTCTTCTTATGTTATATACATAATGTCCAGGATTTATAATTGTATTTCGTAGATTTATAGGGAACATCTCATATATTTAAGGCATGGGGGACACAAAGACTAAAACATTAAAAAAATGAAAACTATCAAATAAGTAAAATGGAATCAAGTAATTGTGATTCAGTGCTATGGGATATGAAAAAGGCATGTATAATTATGAATAGAGATTTAGTGAAGGGATTCACAGAAATAGCATAAGCTAGGTTGGGAATGATTTGTTCATTCAGTACTACCTGCCTACTTTATACTAGGTTCCTTGATGATGACTGTAGAATAAATGGTATTTTAACAGAGATCGGGAAATGGAGTGGCACAGATGGCAGGGTAGGCACTCAAGCAATAAGGACAGCTGAAACACACATACAAATTTGGGGTGCCAAATAGAACTTATTAAAACTATAAGCAGGGCTGTTTGAAAACTCATTAAATTTGGAAACACTAAATTATATTAATAGTGTTATTATCTAACTTTCATTTACTCTATGTGCCAGATATCATAGATAAGTGATTTATATGAAGCATTTTATTTAATGCTCATATCAAGCATATTCAGTAGGTATTATCCAAACTTTAGAGATGAGGATCCTCAGGCTTAGAAAAATAAGTAACATATCAATAATCATACAGAGAGAAAGTAAGGGAGCTAGGATTCAACCTAAAGCAGTCTGAGTAAAGAGTCTCTATCTTACTCACTACACTAGCATATAGCAGGCAATAAATTATGGAATTTAGCAAAGCCTTTAAAGATGATTACCTTGGGGTTTTCATATACATGAATGTTGTTTTACAGATGTAGATGCTATGCACCTGGGCAAAAAAGTCAGCATCCCTAGAGACATCATGTTGGAAGAATTATCCCATCTCAGTAACCGTGGCGCCAGACTATTTAAGATGCGACAAAGAAGATCTGATAAATACACATTTGAAAACTTCCAGTATGAATCTAAAGCACAAATAAATGTAGGTATAACTTGATTATGTGGTGTCTAAATAAAGAGGTAGCATTTCTAAGTGTATTTCTATCACTGGATCCCAAACAAGTATTCTACATATTTATTCAGCGTATTTTTTCTGTGGATTTTGTTAGACCTTTTTTTATGATAATAAATAGTTCAGATGAATAAACAAAAGAAGTATTATATATGTTATGAGTATCTTTTTAGTTCAGTAGGGATATGACAAACCTGTAGATTTGTCACTGAAAAGCTGGTGTGTTCTGCTAAGAGGAGGGAGAGGGAGTGGAGATTGGCGGAACTAAAAGTTTCCATGGTCTTATCTCTAACAGTTAAATGTTTGGGATGGAAACACTTCCAAAGCACACAGCACTCCACAAAGTAAGCATAAGCATTTTGCTGGCTGAATACATCCTGGCACTGAAACGTGCCTGAGAGCTACAGACATAGTTGAGCTTCTCTCCCTCAAAGCATTTATTCCACATCATGTAAGGAAGTCTGATACCTATTAATAACAAAACCAAGGTGGACAAAACTCTTTCGACCAAATTTTCTGCATCTGAAAAATAATAAACAAATGAACAGACAAATTAATTACATTATATTTTACATACTGCATTTATATTATATTCTTTTAAACTGTCATGTAGAGAGATTGTCAAGGAAGAAGTTCATAGCAGGAAAACAACTAGTTTTGGGGGATTGGCTTTAAAAATAAAGTACCAAGCATGAAGAATCAAAAGGGAATAAAGAATTGGTTCTAAATTTGAAGAGGTGGTGGAAACTATAACAATTTTAAATTTTATTTACTGAGGGTTTCTTCCTATAGCTATGGGAAGTATGTAACTTTACTTGTGAATTTAAACCCTAGAATTTGCTAGCTGCCGTCACTAATCAGTTGTTTTGAATGGACATCTTACTTCTTTACAAGAAACAGACTAGTTTCACTGAGATCTTTTATAATTAGTTATATAACTAAAATCCACATCCAGAAACACTGAAATGTTAGTTATTCAAAATGTCTGTTTTCTCTGGTTAACAATAAATGGAGAATAACTTAAATGAAATCATCTATTTTGCACATTAACAAGCCTCATCCAACATGTACTAAGTGTAGTTATAACTATGAATTCAGTTAGACATCAAATCTTACTGAACAATAGTATTTACATTTGTGAGGGATGATTTTTCACTTGAAGTCATGGATAAATATAATGTTATGTTACTCTATAATTATGTCTGATATCTAGTTATCAAAAATGATTGTAGCTAATACAGTATGAGACTAAAATAATCTCTGTCTCAGCTGATGGAGTCCAATTATATAATCATATTCTTTTAATAATGACAACAGCTTTAAGGAGTAGTATAAAATAAGGTGGCTTAAGGAAATTCTTTGAGAAGTCATCTACAAGTCTAGACATCTGAATAAATGAGTAAATCCAGTTTTCATAATTTATACTTAAATCTTTAAGTCTATGCTTTAACTACAATTCTGGATCAAGGGGCAATGAGTATTTAAATGTAATTATAAACACAACATATTCCCTCATCTCCAGTGTGTTAGTTTATTTTCATTAACCTGTGGCCAATTATTCTAATTATACATAAAATCTAAGAACATGCCTTGATAGTTTTTCAGTATTCCTAGATAGTTGGACACTAAATAAATAAAATAGTCCAAAACAGGCTTTTGAAATAAACAATTAAATGCTGATAAATAACTTAGAGCAACAAACAATAATAATGTATACCATGAACTTGTATGTCATTGAGTTATATAACATAAATACCCTGAAGTCTGATGAAATCTACTCTCTCTTTAGAAATGAGAAACGTAGTGTTCAAGGAAGTATATTCATTTATCTTAACTAACACTATAATAAAGAAGATTGAAACCCAACACTCAGAATTCTAGAATTCTTGGTACTGACACTTCTCATGGTATAATCAAAGGAAACTGGGTTGGAAACCAGGAGACCAGGGTTCTGTCCCAGCCATCTTACAAGCCATGCAATTTGGCTTTGCTTTCTTGGACCTGTTTTCTCATTTAGAAAATGAGTGAATGGACTCAAGTATTCTCTAAAGTGTCTTCTTTAATGATCTATATTTAATTCTAAAATTGACCTGTATGATAAATTATTGAGGAAAATAGTGAGCCACATTTTATAATGATATATTTGCTTTATCAAGGCATTAGATTGCAACTTGAAGCAAGCTTTGTTAATATGAGAGGAATTTTAAAAACAATATTAGGTTCAGATCTATTTCCATTCATTTATTTACACTTTTGGCAAATATTTATTGAATGCCTACTGTGTTTTAGATAGGATGTTGGGAGCTCAAAGACAAATAAATACAGCTTTTTGTGTAGTGAAAGGGAAACAAAATAACATTGAAAGATAGAAAACAACTATTACTTATAGTCTACTTCTTGAATCATCTTTATATGATTTAAATCACATTTTCCTAATTTATTGACTATATTTTCTGAAATGAACTTTTACTGTTTCCCTTAAGCTATACTGCCAAAATAATTATAATAATTATAACTCTATATACATGTCTTATTTTATTATAACGTTTAGGACATCATTAGATGAAAATATAAAGCAACTCCCTGGTAATTTAATGCCATTTGTTCAAATATTAAGTATCATCTTAAAAATTAAAAAAATAGGTCAGCTTTTGGTCACACTCTGCTGCTGAGAAACTGGCATATTCAAGCCACACAAACTTTATGACATAAATAATAACAGGAAATGTGCTTTCTTAACAAGAAATGAAGATCCACTGCTTGCTACACAAGCCAATTTTGAACCCTTAGTTCATGATTGATCAAATTCTTTTTTTTTAAAAAGATTTTATTTATTTATTTGAAAGAGAGATCACTAGTAGGCAGAGAGGCAGGCAGAGAGAGAGAGAGAGAGAGAGAGAAGCAGGCTCCCTGCCGAGCAGAGAGCCCGAATCGGGGCTCCATCCCAAGACCCTGGGATCATGATGTAGGCTGAAGGCAGAGACTTAACCCACTGAGCCACCCAGGGCCCTCCCCCCATTTTTTTTTTTTTAAATAGTCTCCATGTCCAATGTGGAACCTAATGTAGGGCTTGAACTCACGTCCCTGAGATCAAGACCTGGACTGAGATCAAGAGTTGGACACTTAACTGACTGAGCCACACAGGTACCCCAACTTGTGAAATTCTTGCACCAATAGACAAAAAAATAAAATGGATGAAGAAAATGAGCATTTAAGGAAAAATAAAATAGAAGAATGATTCATGATAATTCAAATTATCTTCTACAAATCACTATAAAATGATATTAAAGAAAACAATCTACATTTTATAGTAAAGATTACATACATATTTGGTAATTATGGACTTTTGAAATCTGTTGAGATCTTATATAATACTGGGGAAAGAGTAAGTATATTATAAAAAGTAAAATAACTTCTATGTATTTAGTACAAATTATAGAACAGGTTTTTTAAAAAATCCTTTTATTTCTATTGATATTTCAACAGAAATCATGTAATAGACCTTATCTATAACTTCTATGTTTATAACCTATAAGATGCTGCATTAGTTTTATTTTGTTTAGGGTCAACTTAATTGAAATAAAAAGAAACACATTTTCATTTACCTCTTCAACTTTTCATGAAGGGAATCACATATGATGGAACTCTATAATTTAAGGCTTATGTCATAACTAAAGTAAGTTGCTACCCAACTATTATTAGGCTTTGTTTGTATACTTAACAATGACAATAGCAATACTGGGTGTCTTCCTGATAATTAATGACTAGCTAGAAGCAGTTGATTGTCCTGTTCACTAATCCCCAGGAAAAAGTCTCTAATGAAAGTCAGTATTACAATTCTTAAAACACCATAGATAGAATGCTTTGTAAGTTTAGTTGAAATGCATTTCACGGAACTTAGAAAAAGAATCCTAAATGCATGATAGTTCTATATTTATCTCAACTGGTTTTTTGTTTATAATTAACATTTTAAGAGGTGGTATAAGTTCAGAGTGATAAAAAATACTAATCTGGTCAAATAAGTCTAACAGTTAAGATAATAACTACATTCAAAATGCTAAATACTAATATTTCTGAGTACAGCATTACACTAGTATTTAGAAATTATTCTTTATTGTCTACAGAATAAAATATCAGCTCTTCTGCCTAGTAATCAAACCCTGTGCTCACCTAACAAACATTACCTCTCATGTCTTTGCACCTTTCCACAAGCCAACTCACCATTGCTTACTTGTGCCCTATTCATTTCCACAGCAGCTTTACCCATGGTGCTGCAGAGAATAAGGTGAATTTTGTAAAAATCACCTGGCAAGAGGCTATTGTTTGGGTGAAGCCTGAAAATGAGGGTGAAGTTTATTTTGGTATTAAATACAAAATTATTTTCCACCATATCATTATAAATGAATGCAGAAATGAAAAAGCATCTCCAATTATTTTTTGCTTATGTCACACAGAGAAAGGTCAAAGTTGGTTTTTATTTGCTGTTCTCTTCACTAAGTTTTTCTTTTTAGGGTTAAAAAAATTGACTTTATATACTTCTTAGATAGATTGGCTTTTTTTTTTTTTTTTAAGATTTTGTTTATTTATTTGACAGAGAGAGACACAGTGAGAGAGGGAACACAAGCAGGGGGCTGGGAAAGGGAGAAGCAGGCTTCCCACAGAGCAGGGAGCCTGATGCGGGGCTCAATCCCAAGACCTTAAGATCATGACCTGAGCCAAAGGCAGACCTTTAATGATGAGCCACCCACGCCCCAGTTGGCGTCTTTTCTAAAACACATATTTTGGGATGTCTGGGTGGCTCATTTGGTTAAGCCTTTGGCTCAGGTCCTGATCCTAGGGTCCTGGGATGGAGCCCCACTGTAGCGCTCTCTACTCAGCAGGGAGCCTACTTCCCCCTCTCCCTCTGCCTGCTGCTTCCCCTGCTTGTGCTCTTTTTCTTTCTCTCTCTTTCTCTGTGTCAAGTAAATAAAATATTTTAAAAAATAAAATAAAATATAAATATTTCCCAGATATAATTAAAACAATTCTTTATTATAGAGATAAGGCCTAGTCATGCTTCTAAGAACATTGCCTATTAAAATGTCTTTTTTCTCTGTTAAAATGAAGATTAACTGTTTTTAGAAGTGCTATATTAATGTCATAGAATAAATCCTAAATTATAATCATAAAACAAATTCAGCTAAAACTTAAAAGACAAACATCTCTTTTAAGCATTTTGTTTCCTAGAAATCCCAAATTCTTCCTTTTACAGATCTATGCAGCTTCAAGTATATTTTTTTATACAGCTGGTGTTCAAATTTCAGATTAAATTTTAAATTAAAATTAAATATAAACAATATAAATAGAGATTGTAATGTAACAATGGCTAAGCCAAATATTTGGCCAGTATGCTCTATAATAATAGATTATTAAAGACTTAAAAATTAAATAGATTCACCTTTATGGGGACTTTGTGAATAGTACATTAATTAATTGATACAAAGCCCTAGATACTGCCTGGCACATAGTAAGCTTCAATTAATTATTATTAACTGGAATGTTATCATAAAACATATCTTAAGTTAGTAGCAGTAAAATTTCTCATTCAATAGCTCCAATTACATATAAGCTATTGAGACCGCAAGGAACAAGGCAGTGGCGCCGTACTTAAATTTTAAATATACCAGTGGAGTTTTGCACATATGGTATCTCCATATTAGTGTGTCTAATATTTTTGAGTTTTCAGCAGAGTTTATTTTTGATCACACACAGCACAACATTGCCATGCAGAATGGGAAACTGGATGGAAGCAACTTGGAAGGTGGCTCACAACAAGCCCCATTTACCCCTCCCAACACTCCGGATCCACGAAGTCCCCCAAATCCGGAAAACATTGCACCAGGTAACTATTCCCTTAGAAACAATAAATAAACAATAAGTAAAATAAACAGGATGAAATTGCTGTGCACTTAAATCTATGACTCAGGTCATCTGGCTGCTTTAGTAAATGGTATCTAAGTGACATGACTTTACTCATTACATATCTATTTTGTGGTTAAGTTCAAGATAAATATAAAGATTCAGATCTAAGGAGTCATGTAAAACATTCTACTATGTTCTTTCATATGGTTCTTTGTATTTGTTATATTAAAAATTGAGTCACAATTACATTGAAATTCTATTTGTATAGGACTATAATTTATGAAGTGCTAATCTTGTCTTCTTTAATTTCAAAATAACTCTGATATATTTATTACAGTCCTCATTTTACAAATTAAGAAACTGAGGTCACAAATGGTTATAAACTCATTGATTGATCAAGAATTAAATCCAGTTACCAAATTTACAGATGCCTTGTGAAATTGACCTTGTGGAGGTTACTATCATTATTCTCTGCTTCGTTAAAGGATGTTAAATGAAATTCTTCAAGATTGCCTATTTGTTTATTATCTTAAAAGAGAAATAAATCCTTATCTAATGAGTATATGTTACTCAGAAATATTGTTATATTTTGAAATATTAAATGTCACAAGAATTATCTACTTAGACAACACCTTTTCAAAATAAATGACAGCAAGTACCTTCAAGTATTCCTTCAAGAGTACTGTACAAAGTAGATTTTTTAAAGACTTGAAATTAACAATATCTATGTCATATTTTTGTAAAATAAGCAATAAATTTAGCAAAAGCGATTCGAGTTCTTCTCAAATAGCCAGTTTTTGAAAATATGTAAGTAAAGCAACTGTACCATATTGAATCTTACTTAAAAATAAATTAACTCAGTCATTGATGTGCTTAGATTTATTAGTACATTCTTACTGAACACCATGAGAAAAAGTATTGATAGACAAAATAGCCCTGAAGGAGACCAAGAACACACTTAGAATGCATAGAACTCTTAAGTGAAGCATCATAATAAAGTTCTCAAATGGCTTTCAAGTAGCCTTGTGTGTGTGTGTGTGTGTGTGTGTGTGTGTGTGGCAGCAAAGCAGGTAACAGATTCTACATACACAGTGTTAAACACACAGGAGAAAAACAAGCCTAAGGATCAGACAGACCTGGCTGGGTTCAGCCTTCTGGCTCCATCCATCCCTGCCCATTTTACTACTGTGTTGGGAAAGAAAGTAACTCTCTTTGAGTCTCCATTGTCTTCATAAGTAAAATAAGCAAAACAAATCTCACTGCACAGGGTTCTGAGAATTAAGTGTGATAAATATAGTTCCCAACCATATAATAAAGTACAGTAGTCCTCCTTATCCACAGGGCATACACCCAAGACCCCAGTGGTTTCCTGAAACTGTGGGTAGTATCGAATCCTATATATACAAAGTTTTTTCCATACATACATACTTAAAATAAGGTTGCATTTATAAATTAGGGACAGTAAGAGGTTAACAATAACAAAATAGAACAATTATAACAATACACTGTAGTAAAACTTACGTGAATGTGGTCTCTCTCTTTCGAAATCTCTTATTGTACCATACTCACCTTTCTTGTGATGATGTGAGATGACGAAATGCCGGTGTGGTGAGATGAAGTGCGGCGAATGATGTAGACACTGCGCCATAGCATTAGGCTACTATTGACTCTGACCATGAGTCAGAAGAAGGAGCAGCTAGCTGCTTTGGGACAGGACTGGACGGAACCAGGATAACTGCCTTTAACTGAAAAACTGCAGACAGTGAAACCAAGGATAAGAGGGACAGTACTGTACTTAGCTAAAGTAAATTCTTTCCCTATCAACTTTACATCCTTAAAACAGAAAAGAACACATACATATCCTTTTAGCTCCCACCACTATTTGAGAACCTTCTGATTTCTAATGTTTGGAGTGTTTTTTGTTTGTTTTCTTAAATAGTAAAGAGAAGACATATAGAAATGTTTATGTTGGTTCAGTCTGGTACTCTCAACACTGTGTTAGAACTTTTGTTATATGGTCATCATTGTAAACCATGTCACAGCAAAAGGAATAAAAAAAAATTCATCTCTACCCTCAAGGAATTCACCCTTGAGACAGTACAAAAGTTCATGTTACATTTGTTGTCTCACTTTCTCTCTGCATATATAATTTAATATCATATGCATTTTATTTACTGTCAGGAATATATATATACACACATATGTGTAAATTTATACATATATAAGTAGAACATTTAAAAGTATAAACTCATACAGTGCTTTAAATCTAAATATCCAGTTATTAAATATTATGAAATGTCCATGTAACATAGATTAAGAAAAGGGGGGAGTATGGAGCTCATCAGATAGTTTATCCTGAAACAGAGTAATGGACCCTTCCTTCTTGGTTGTTAAGTTGAAAAGTATAGCAAACTGAGGAAGCAAACTTAAGCTTACCTAATTTAGCAAGAATTATTATTGGTTAATATGCCATGTATCCAAAAGCTTTTTTGAAAAGTTTCTTCAAATATGAATCAATAAGAGTATTATGATGCCATAATACTGCAGGAATTAAGTTCTTTGAATTTAAATCAGTTGTGTTAAGGACAGTATTTATGTTATCATGTAGCATTGTTGAAATGTAATGTATCTGAGAACTTAAACATATTACATTCTTTCCTGTACATAATTCAGCATATCAAAAAAGAGTTATTAGTTAATTCTACCTATAAAAAGAAATTAGAAAACCAGGAATATTTTTAAAATGTGAAAAGATTAGACCCCTTATCATCTTTCAATGTAGTAGGTTATTATGATAGTCTTATGAAAGTAATTATAACCATGAAAATATTCTAAGCAAACTTGGTTAGGAATAAAAGATACTAGATAGAAGGTTTACTAGAATTACGGTTATGTGATCATTATGTTTATGGGTGAAAAAACTGAGAAAAAAACACAAAGGTAAAATAATTGTATTAGGGTAGTGGGATTTCAAGGACTTTTTTTAAAATATAAAATTCTAAAATTTCCAGTTTCTAGATGGCTGATATCTGATCACTTTTAGGAAAGGAATGGGAAATAAAATGTGCTAGTTATGATAATGGAGTTCTATACACCATACAAATGGAAAGCACAAGAAAAGTAACTCTGCTTTCCTGGGGGAGATAGGAAAGGCTAAATAGAAGAGGTAACCTCAAGCCAAGGCTTAAGGTAAGAATTTCCAGGTAGCAAGAATTAGAAAGAGCATTCCAGGCACAGGGAACTAATGGAGCAAGCAGAGAAGCATGAGGGGACACAAGATGTGTCAAGCAGATCCAAGTTCTGGAGCATAAAAATGTGAGAGGAGAATGGCAGGAGCTGAGGCTGTGCTGAATAATCTAGGTTTTTGTCATGGGTAGCCATCATAGCACCCTGGGAAAGGGAGGTCAGTGACATGATCCAGTTTTCCAATTGGAAAGGTCACTCAGGCAGCACTGTGGAGAGTCTGGGGAGGAGTTGGAGACTAAAGGATGAGTATGAAGACTATCGTGAAAGGCTAGGCAAGGGGTGGTCAAGGCCTGAACCAAGGTAGTAGTAAAGGGAATGAGGAAAGAAGAAGGAATTTTCCAGAGCAAGTTTTCCAGTGTTCTGTTTGCAAATCCCTTGCTTAAGATCTATAAGCCATACTTGAGACTTACTAAAGCTAAATCTCTGAAAGGAAGAATCCATTTGGCCCAAAGTGACTCAGAAATGAAGTTGAGAGTCACTATTTTAGCAATTCTTAAGAAGTACAGCTGTACTTAGTGATCTGCTGTGGGAAAGAGAGGAAGTTTAGGATAATGCTTCTATCTTGGGCATCTGAGGTAGTGTTGGTATTCACCAAGTATTCACTAGTATAAAGGAAGAACTAAGTAGAAAGTGGCTAACATATACGGTCAGGCCTGGTTAGTACTTGGATGGGAGAAAATGGCTACATAAAGGTCTAGAAAGATTATTAAGAGTGTCAGGGGATATTCGTTTGGAAAAATATAATGGAAGGAAGAGCCTGGAGATTAAAAAAAAAAGAATTATGAATATGTAGGTCACAATTGTAACCAGGAATATAAATGGAATTTTCTGGGGAGAATGCATAGTATAAGAAAAGATCTTTGAGTAGCTAAGTGGCAAGCATCAAAAGAGACTACCATGAGATACTAGAGGTAACCAAAAAAAAAATTACATTACTGCAAACAAATAACTGCCTAGAGGTGGCATTATCAGCAAGATATTTTGGAGGAGATAAACTCTTCAGTGTAAAGAATGGATAGACATGATTGTACACGAGAAAGCAGAAAACATTTTAGAGAAGAGAAAGAGCCTCAGAAAAACCTAAAAGTAAGAGTGAACAAATGGTAAAGGGTTTTGACGTCATGGAAAAAAGAATTAGGCAAAGGACACAATAAAGTTGTATGGTGGTGTAGTTGGAGAGTACCCAGCTGCCTTTGAATACTTGAAGAATGTCACTTTGATGCAGGTAAAAGCGGTTTAAAGTTGATGCCAGAAATTTGTGTGATTTTTAAATGGCACTTACAAAAAATTTCCAGCTCCCAGAAGAAGTTGAGGAGGTGAGACCAAGCAGAAAAGTTAGGTAAGAAATCTTTAGGAACAAAGTAAGCATGGGATGGGCACACCAGGGAATAAGACTGGGGCCTGATTAAGGCAATGGAAACAAGTTACTTCGCCATTTTGAAGTTTAAATGGTTTGCAGATCGCTTAGCAATTTAAGATAGACAAGAACTAAAAATTACCTCTACCGGATCAGCCCCCAGAGGGGGGAGATTTTGTCTTCCCTGATCCTTCCCCAGCACCTAGACCACAGTAGACACTCAACATATATTTTTAAGTTAGTTCATTCACTCTGATATCTAAATCCTACATTATAAATTAATGTAAGGGTGGGGTGCCTGGGTGGCTCAGTGCGTTAAAGCCTCTGCCTTCAGCTCAGGTCATGATCCCAGGGTTCTGGGATCCAGCCCCACATCAGGCTCTTTGCTTGGCTTCCTCCTCTCTCTCTGCCTCCCTCTCTGCCTACTCGTGATCCATGTCTGTCAAATAAATAAATAAAATCTTTAAAAAAAATTAATGTAAGGGAAACAGTTTTTCACAATTAAATGAATAGTTGCACTGAACAAATACATACTAGGATAATCAAGGAAGAAACACTTGCATGATTTGGTATAATTAAACATAAGGAAAAGTGGTTTCTTTTGAAATTCCATAAGTTTGAAGGGGTTAAAAATGTCTTACAGTTTCAGACTACTCTTTGCCAAGAGCATAAAAAGGATGCATTCTTCATAAGTTCACCCCCACTTGAAAAATTAAACATGGTAAAATATTAGGTGGAGTTCAGTAACTCCTAGGCGCTCTGTATTTATTTACTCTTGCTATATTTTTCCAAAGGATATTCTGGACCACTGAAGGAAATTCCTCCTGAAAAGTTCAACACCACAGCTGTCCCGAAGTACTATCAGTCGCCCTGGGAACAGGCCATTAGTGGTGATCCGGAGCTTTTAGAGGCTTTATACCCTAAATTTTTCAAGCCTGAAGGAAAGGTAGAACTGCCTGATTACAGAAGCTTTAACAGGTAATCCAATTATCCTGGGTGATACTGTGGCATCTAATACCAAGGGTTTTATATCATAGTATGGAGAGCTGAATTCTCTGGAAGAAAAAGAAATTTTAATAATAGATTCAAAATAGTCATACAGGATAACTCCTAAGCCTAGGCAAGGACTGATTTTTACAATATTACATATTTACAGTATGGCAAGACTTGGGTTTTTTAGTACAAAAATGAAGGAAATGTTTCAGAAACCATCACTGTTAAAACATCAAGATTATTTATTAAATAAATAAATAAATAGAAGTATCTCCAGTGTGCTGTTTTGCACCCACAGAAAAGTATTCCTAATTTATAGGCTGCTTAATGACTATTCACTTGAAAATTAATAAATTTAGGAGTAAGTCTTTGATTTACAAAAGAATACCACAAAGTCTGCATTTAAATGGTGATCTTCTGTAGTACTTTTAAAACTATTACACTATTAGAATGTTAGTTTTCACATTTTACAATTGTAGTGGTATTAATATTATGCCTCTTATTAGTAATAGAGTTACTAGGATTGCTCCTAATACTATTACTAATTGGTAATGCTAATAGTATTAGTACTACATCTACTGCATAAATGAGGTATACCACAGAATTTAAGGAAGGATTGAGGAGTGTCCTGGAACCAATGATAGAACTTTCTTCCAAAATGAGAGTGTAGAAAATTACAAAAATTAAGACACTAAGGGAAAATGGAAAATAATGAAATACTTGAGGCTTGTTTCTGAGATTAGTGCTTTAGAGATGTTGTGTGACTTCTTGTGCACCTTGTGGTTTTCCTATCCCATGCCTGCTGAGCAGCTTGCTTCCAGTTTTACAAACACACTGGTATATTTGGGTTGGCTATAAAGAGATGCCTATTGTTTGTATACACACCAAATGAGTGCTATTTCAGTGAGAGAGCGAAAAGAGAAGTTAACCTGTTAATAATTCTCCTTTCCTTGAAAAAATTTTCTTTTTATATACACATCAATATATAAATAAAAACTCCAGAACTTAATGTTAATATTACAGCCTATTCTTAGATTCTTTTTTAAGAACATAGTTTGGTATAAGTCAATATACATTTCATTATTATTTTAATGTATACAAATGTCTTTTCATACAGATATGCCAATATTTTAGTCATTGTCACTGATTTTATGAGACAGTAAATAAGAACTGATCAATTTTTAAAGAAAATTTGAGTATGGTATTACTCATATGGTATTACATGAGGTCTGGGTGTACAATACAGTGCTTCTGCTGTGCTCACCACAAGTGTAGCTACCATCTATCACCATAGAATGTTATTATAACACTATTGACTATATTCCTTACACTGTACTTTTAGTCACATGACATTCGTTCTATAACTGGAAGACTGTATCTCCTGCACTCCTTCATCCATTTTGCCCATACTCCCAACGCCCCTCCTTACCTGGCAACCATCAGTTTGTTCTCTGTATTTGTAAGTAAGGCTGATTCTGCTTTTTTGTTGTTGTTCATTCGTTTTTGTTTGTTTGTTTGTTTGTTTTTAGATCCCACATATAAGTGAAAGGATATGGTGCTTTTCTCTGATTGATTTCACTTAGCATAAGTGAAATATAAGTGAAATTCACTTTAGGTCCACCCTTGTTGTTGCAAATGACAAGATCTCATCCTTTTTTTATGGCTAAGTATTAGTCTGTTGGGTATATTCCAGTGGAATATATACCGCATCTTCTTTACCCAATCATCTACTGAGGGACACTTGGCCTGCTTCCATATCTTGGCTATTGTAAATAATGCTGCAATATTCTTAGATTCTTTTTTATTGTTAAATAACAGATGAAACAAAATATGATACATAGATAATCCCGAACAGGTAGCTTTAAGAGCCTTTTTGCCCTTAAAGTATACATACCTGGCTACACAAAATTTGAGGCCTTGTCTGTTACATATATTGCTCTACTAGCCTACTTAACAAACATTTAAACAGTATAACCATATCTTTGCCTTGAATGCTTGCTAAATAAATGAGCCTATAAAAAATTACATGGGTAGGAAATGGAAATCCATTTCTAGCTACAGAAGACTAGTTATATTAGAACAACTTCAAAAAAATAACTAGAAAATCTAGTTATTATAAAATGTTTGAAAATCTGTCAAGGAATTAAGGACTTAACGAGCCAAACTAGACATGAGGTAAAGTTAGAGAAGTAAACTCACATTTGGTACCACTTTTTCCTGTTAAGGATTTTGCTGATTTATTGGCCACAGCTAATAAGTAGAGAAAGTAAGCAAACTTTTCAATAATCTTGAATCTGATAAGGCCAGAAATAGGAATATAGGGTCTGCTAAGAGGAGAGGTCCAAACATTCTAAGCTTTTAGTTGGGATTCTTACAGGCTATCCCACTAGAATAAAGGTGAACAAATAATAGACCAGCTTTCATGAAAATAAATACTGGTCCTAATCAACACAATCTTAGGTTGGATAAAAAATCACCTCCTTTATGTCAAACTGCCTGTCATGGCCAAAAGTAAATCAGCATCTTGCATCCAGTGGATAATCATATATTCCTGAACTCCCATGAGTGGGTGCAAGTCCTGTGCAATTGCATGGGGTGCCCATGCTTTAAAGGGTCATGACTGGTTTTTCAATGCTTTGTTGTTTTTAACATGAAATTCTTAACAATTTCTTAGCAAGAACCCCAGGTTTTCATTTGGGGCCTACAAATTACACAGCTGGTCTTAATCCAAGGCTCCGAGTTTAGGAAGTGGTTATTGACCAACCAGGTGGACTAAGGTGCTTTTTACCTTAAGCTTCTCCGCACACAGGACACTCTTGCAACTGCCTTATTAAATGATATGGTTTTTTTTTTTTTAATCTTCATGTTTCACTCTTTACTTGTCCATAAGATCTATTGCATCTTTGAATTCTTAGCACATAGTAAGGTGTTTAGACATAATAAGCCATCAGTAATTTGTTGCACAAATAAATGACTGAATCAACAAATAAACAAACTATTGATATATAATGGCCACCTTCTAAAATGATAAAACACTGTCTTGGACATCTTGCACATCCAAGGATAAGTATTACTTATGTACTGAATCAACTCTGAGTCATAAAGACTCTTCAATTCCGTAAATCAAATGACAAAATGTGAGACAATGAATCAGCTATTTGCATCATGAATGGGACAGCAACCTGGCTTGACATCACTTAGACACAGCCCAAGCAGGGCGACATTCCTAAACACACTGCTCTACTTAGCAAATGATCTCAGAAGGCCCCATATACCCCAAGAATTATCTCATGAGGGTGTGGTATAGAGTAGTGACTAGAAAAATAGGACTCATGGGAGACTGGGTTTAAATCCTCGTTCTACAGCTTAATAGGTGGGGGACTTTGGGCAAGTCATTCAACTTAGCTGTGTCTCTGTCATCTATTAAATAGAGATATAAGTAGAACCAATTTATAAGGTTATGAAGATTTAATGAAAAAAAAAAAAAGGCAAAGCCTTTGTCTTCAAAGTTTGATCCACAGGCCAGTAGCACTGGCATTACCTGGGAATTGATTAGAAATGTGGAGTCTCAGGACACACACTAGACTGATTGAATTAGTGTCTGCTCTTTAATGAGACACCAATGTGATTACTTCATCAATAGAGTTTCAGAACCATGTAAAAAAGGGTTTGATATATTAGTACCTAGTCACTAAATAATAGCTGTAATCAATATTATGCCTTCTGGAGCTTAATAATGATAAAGAACTGAAATGATAATCTAAGTTCTTTGAGTTCTTTTCTAAACTGATCTCTTTTACCTCCAGGGTATGGTTTTAGGCCCTGAATGTGAAAATCTATACTGATACCTTTGCTAAGTACCACCTGGGACTAAGGTTGCTGCACCAATCAGTGACCTGTTATTATCCATATCTATCATAGCAATTTGGGGGAAATATCATCAGGTCAGTCAACCTGAAAACAGATGCAACAGAAAATAAAACATACTGCTCATCAGAGAGGAGTAAATTAGTGGAAGATAAGAAAATGATGGGAAACAAGACAGAGATTCTATATCATGGACCATCTGTTCAGCCATTGTTGAGATCCTCTCTCCACTCAATGGATGTTCCCTTCACTGAGGATTTTAGTGTCTGGCTCACTGTCTTCCTCCCCAGGACTATTCTGCTCACACTTCTTGGTAGCTTCACAATCCATATATGATTTATTGAACTCTCCACCCTTTCAAGCCTTTGATTCTCTCATCTTAAGGATCGCTTTCTGAATCCCACCTCAGCCACCCCTGGCTTTATCTTAAAGTTTGTCATTACCAATACCTGTGTTGCCTGCAGAATCATTTCAAGCACCCTCTTCTCTATCACATTGTATCTTTACTTTTCATTTATTCTTTTATTCAGTAAAACATCAGCTCCACATGTTAAAGCCATCCCACATTTCAAAGTCCATCAATCACTGTCTCCTTACTTAATCACACTCCACGGTCTCTCACTATTGTCACACAGAAATTAAGATATTCAAGAAAGATCACAGAGTGACAGAGCTACAAAGAAGATCAGATTTTTTCCAGGCTTTAAAATAATCTCCACAACAATTAGACAATCTGATAGTCTTCCCAGTTCCATTGTTCAAATTTTTATGAGAGTCTTCTAGGTATAATGCACTATACAAGTATATTGTAATGAGTTACAAAGATATATCAGAGAGAATTCCTGTCCTCTTGCAGTACGGTTTAGCACAAAAATTACGCAGATATATCAATGGATGTAATGGAAAATAGGAATTGGGGTTATAGGGGAGGTAAAAACAGAATCCATGGAAACTTAGAGGAGAAAAAGCTACTTCTGGCTGTGGGAGATCAAGGAAAGCTTCAAGAAGAAAGCTACATGTTACTTAAATAACAAACTTAGAACCTAAAGAACTTAAAGTTTACTTGGAAGTGCAAATTAGAAAAAGTTATAACCTAAAGGAGATAGAGAAATGTGGTAATAAGTGTCAGAGTACTCTAACAGAGAAAAAAGAATATGACTAAAAGTAGGAGAGCATAAAGGAGAAGAGGAAGCAGTTCATTAAATTTGGCTGGAACAAAAGGGACATAAAAAGAGAACAGGACAAATGGACATGATTGACCTTTCCACTGGGATGTCAAAATCGTTTCCCACCCATACACCAAAGCTGTTCCTTTCTGTATCTTCCACCTAAACTCTGTATATACTAAAACTCTGTATATACAATGAATCCTTGATTTCTATATTTCCTCAAACATTTTTATCCGTTTTATCAGAAAATCCTGTTGACTCTACTCCCCAAACCCATCCTGAAACCATCCACTTCTTTCCATCTTCATGGAAAATACCTGAAATTCAAGCCACCATCATTTCTCACTTGAATTGCCACAATATCTTCTCTCCTTCCACTCTTGTCCTCTTACAGTCTATTCACAGAGCAACAGCAGTCAGAGTAACCTTTACAAAAATTTAATTAAATTACACTACTCCCCTACTTAACATTTTACAGTGTTGCCCTTCACACTTAGCATGAAATTCATATTCCTTACTTGGACAAAGTCCCGTACAATCCACCTCTCTGTCCTCTCTTCTACCTCTTCTACCTCTGTCCTCTCTTTACATACTTGTCGACCAACATAGGCCTTCTTTCTTTTCCTGACCATATCAACAATATCTCTGCCTTAGATTCTTTGCATTACTTACTCCCTATGCCTGAGATGCTAACATGGCTAACTTCTTACCATCAGATGACAGTTTAAATGTCACCTCTTCAGAGAAGTCTTCCCCAACTAGCTAGCTAGTTATTCATCTATGCCCTAGTAAATTATACTATTTTAATTCCTGTATAGCTCTCATTACTAGCAGATGTTTTGTCTCTCTCTCTCTCTCTTTCTATCTATCTATCTATCTATCTATATATATACACACACACATATATCTATCTATCTATCTATATATATATATATAAATTGTCTATCTTCTTCATTAGAGTATAAGAAGCTGGTGGGGTGCCTGGTGGCTTCATTGGCTAGGCGTCTGACTCTTTATTTTCAGTTCAGGTCATCTTAGGGTGGTGAGATGGAGGCCCATGTCAGTGTAAAGTCTGCTTGAGATTCTCTCCCTCTCCTTCTGCTCCTCCCCCACCCCATGCATACATGCTTTCTCACTCTTTAAAAAAAAAAAAAGAAAGAATAAGAGATCTCAAACTTTGAGCTCACTGTTCAAGGTTATATCCCTATCCACTTATAAATGCCTGCTGCTGAATGAATAAATAAATTAATGGTTAAATCAAAGAAAGCTAGAATGTTATGTGGGGCCTTGAATGCCAAAATGAGTTGGACTTTATTCAAAAGAAAAATAGAATTTTTTCTTTTGAAAAAGACACACTTCTTGCCTTCAGAGAGCTTACAATTCACAAATTATACCAACCCATATTATTAAAAAAACAAACTCAGACCAAATCATATTATGGGGTAAAAGAAAAAAGCTAACAAGCCAAAATACCATATCATAAGCACCAAATGACTGACACTGCTATAGGAATTTGGCTAACAAACAGTGTGCCAGCTGGGATAATTGAGAGAAAGTTAGAACTTAAAGGCCACAAGATATACACATGTGGAGAGAAGGCAGGGAGGAAATATTGAAGCAGGGAAACATTGTTAGCAAAGACACAAAGGCAAGAAATGTTTTCAATGAGCTCAGAGTATAGAATAGATTAGTTTAGTCCCAAACTGAGAGTACATACAAAGGGACTTTATATTGATGTATTAACAAATATGTTTTATCATAAAAACATTGTTCTAAAATAAAAATGTTTGCCTCAGAGATAAGAAACTGAAAATTGTATTAAGTATTTAAAAACATTCCCATAGAATTATGAATTAAATTCTCTGGCAAGTGAATTTGAAAATTAATTAATATATTCTTTTTCTTTTCACTTCTCACAGAGTTGCCACCCCATTTGGAGGTTTTGAAAAAGCATCAAAGATGGTTAAATTCAAGGTTCCAGATTTTGAGCTACTACTTCTAACAGATCCCAGGTTTATGGCTTTTGCCAATCCTCTTTCTGGTAGACGGTCCTTTAATAGGACTCCAAAGGGATGGATATCAGAAAATATTCCTATAGTGATAACAACTGAGCCTACAGAGGATACCACTGTACCAGAAACAGAAGACCTATGAAAAAAAGTTGTATGTGCCACAAAACCGTCTAAATATAAATGTTGCTGTTTCATTATTCTACTTACTGGCAAAATCACTTACACTCTTCATTAGTAACAATAATTTAATAGCAATTTAGCAATTTTCCTTTTATTGCTTTTAAATTAAATATCAGATCAAACACTAATAAACAATTTGAAATCTTGTTTTAAAAACTTTCAACTCACATGTCTTTATTCATAATTTTGTTTTCACCCAGTCTAAACAATCCAGACTTGTCACTGAGAAAGTCCAGAAGAGTAACTGACTACAAAAGGTTGCACCTTGGGGCACCTGGGTGGCTCAGTGGGTTAAAGCTTCTGCCTTCTGCTCAGGTCACTATCCCAGGGTCCTGGGATCAAGCCCCACATCAGGCTCTCTGCTCAGCAGGGAGCCTGCTCCTGCTTCGCCCTTTCTCTCTCTGCCTGCTTGTGATCTCTGTCTAATAAATGAATAAAGTCTTAAAAAAAAAAAAGCTTGCATCTTATTTTTCTTTAATATGAGCTATTTTTGAATAAGTTTTTTAAGTGGGATCTAGACTTAGAGTGCAGTGCAAGATATTTAGACACATTTGGAGTTTTCTTTAAGGGATGAAAGCTATGGAAGCTGATGTACAAACATTATGGATGGAGAAAAGGGTTGGAAAGCATTCTTTTCTCGTGACCAGGATAAAACAGCATGTCTGGATAAAGCCTTTTAATTAGTCATTATTAGAATTTCTAAACTGCTTTGTATTTTTTGACCAGCTTTCAATCACTAGGTAACTATTCCAGATGACATTCTCCAAAGTTCAGTTGGGTGACTATATTCATTTAGTATTAAGTCAACCACACAAAGAAACAATGATACAGCAAACATCATACTCGTCTTAATGGCCAGGGTATACTTGGAATTCAAACTCCATAAATCCCAAAGCTGTGTGTTGATTAGGTTTGACTTTATGTATGCATTTTTAGAGGAGTAATAACAAATGAAATATATAATAATATAGGTAAAATATACATATGTATGCATGAGAGAGATGTATAATTTGAATTGACAGGTTTTTTTTTTTTTTCTGAATCTTTAAATTCTAGTCCTTAAATACTAGGGAGTATATGCTATAAAATATTAAAAAAAACACAAGAACTGAAAGAGCACAAAACATCTGAAAGCAAATGAGATTCGCAAACATATTGATATACAAGGCTAAACTAATATAAAGGTATAGATCTGTCTTAAAATATGATAGAGGGAGTAGACAGCATAGAGCTAATAAGAAATAAGTATCAATTTTTCCCATTTCAATTCAGTTAAGAGTTCTGTGATAGAAGGTTATGCCAGAGAAGGAATGACTCAGCCATAAAAAACTATGCCTAGACTTAAGTTTAGGGAGAGAGGACAGTAAAGAAAATGCCACATAACAACATATTTACAAAAGAATCTGTGTATGCAGTGCTGGAATTGGTGGTTTTAATCATTCACTAGTCTTGTAAGCAGAGAATTTTTTAAAAAAATTGTTAATGAAAAAAGTTCCTACAAAGTAGCAATATCAAAATATTGTATTAATACATACTGAAATTATAGAGAATTTACATAATTTAAAATATATCTTTAAGATAATTTAGTTTAAGTTTTGGTGTTTATCTGTTTTAAAATAACAACATTGGCATATTTGATGACCTAGATATAAGGCTCTCATCATGACAATTTTCGGTCCATTTTTAGTGTTTTAAAAAATAAAAATTGTCATATTCTATTATACATTGTGATGATATCATTTAGTTTTTACTAGCAGTTTGAAATGAGTTACTATTTCTCATTAAACTGAAATTTTATTGCATGATTTCAATGATCTCCAAATAATTTAACTGTGTGCTCAATGTCACCATTCTGTCAACCATTAAAAGGGGGCCCGTGATTAAATACGCTAGCTAAAAGAACAATACTCCCCCCTTCTGCAACTACCATAAAGGAATATTTAAAAAGGGAAAATCTTCAGTTGCCTTTTTTTTTTTAAAGATTGGAGAGAAAACGATGGAATAACTCTCTGTTCACTATTATATTTCTCCCTTTCCTGGAAATGTGTATTAATTCTAGCTCAGCTGTCTGACACCTTTAGAAATGCCAAAATTTCACACTCGGGTTGTTACATAATTGAGAATTTGAAAGGAACTTTGAATAGGTTTCCATTGACCTGAAAAGCAGCTAAATCTTTCAGAGCCTGAAGAAATATGATAGTCTATTTAGAACAGCAGAAAGACTGTGGCATCTTTTCCAGTCACATTTGTATACATGAAAAATGGAATAAAGGAGAATGAAAATTAAAAGAAAAAGTAAAAGAATAAAAATAACTTTCATTGATGGACTACTAAATGCCAGGCAGTGTACTCACGGTTTTCTAAAGACTCCTTAACATATATTTGTCAGTTTTTATTTGAATAATTATCCTGCAAGGAAGGTATAATAAATAATCTCAATTTTATATAAGAACATTGAGCCCTGGAGAACTAAGGTGATTTGCTTAATTCTAGCACGAAGGTTTGATAAGTCTGGCTCTAAAAATATATGCTCTTGTCATTGTTTATCTTCTCTTTCAGAATAAAATTTAGCCTTAAGCTATTTTTTTACATTAGACAAAATAATAATAAATCTCCTTTATCTTAACTTGAGGCAAATATAGCTATGAACTGGACAATTTCAGAGTTATCCTCCAAAGTCACTCAGGCACTCATGATCAGAGGAGGCTGTGCTGCTAGGATGTGTTGAATGTGAACTCAATAAAACCAGCAATATGAATGTTTAATATAGAAATCTGAGGACCATGAAGGCAAACTCTGATTAAATTTGCTCATTTCTGCTCAGAATCATGCATCCTTTTGATCTGTGTAATCTTCCCTTCCTTTCCCCTGCAGAGGTGAAGGAGGAAAGAAAGGAAAAGAATGCATGACACTAAGAAATCTTAAGGTTGAAAGAAGTCATAGTGTGATAATACACCAAAGCCATTCCTTTAAAGGAAAATATTTTCTACTTCTCAAAACTTTAGATGGAACTCTCTTCCTTTCCATTATACCATTCAACAGACTTCCAGATCATGAAATTATATCTCCTATTTTATGTAAGCCAATTTCCTAATGATCAGCTGGACAATTGTTCTCTAGATAATAACTAGAGCGGGCACCTGGGTGGCTCAGTGGGTTAAGCCTCTGCCTTCAGCTCAGGTCATGGTCTCAGGATCCTGGGATCGAGGTCCGCATCGGGCTCTCTGCTCGGCAGGGAGCTTGTTTCCTCCTCTCTCTCTCTGCCTGCCCCTCTGCCTACTTGTGATCTTTCTCTCTCTGTGTCAAATAAATAAATAAAATCTTAAAAACAACAACAACAACAACAAAAAACTAGAGCTACACTAATAACTAGAGCTGTGGTTAAAAAGACCATTCTTGGCTTTTAACTCTACTCCCTTCAATCATTTCTCAAAGTTAGGATTTTCCATTTCTTAACTCACTATTCAAAAACACTTGATAATTAAAAACTACTAATTACTGGTCATTAAAGAATCAAGGCAAATATAAACTATAATTTTGAGTCTAAGTGACCATTTATTGAATCCATTTAAACTTTTACATTTTCTAAATAGATCCATTTATAAATGTTTTAGCAGCTTGGAAATGGAGGGGGGCAATTATTCTTGCAAAGGCTAATGTGGAGCAAAATGTCCAGTCATGAGTATGAAAAGAACATCCTGAACTTTCCAACTCGGGGCACAGCTGTACCAGCAGACTTATTAATTCTGGAATTTCCTCACTCTGCTGCTTATGCAAGATAAAACTTACATGACATCATTGCAGTTTCTCAGCCTCAACTGCTTTTTATTAAGCTTAGGAAAGTATTGCTTTGAATGCTGCTTTTCTTATGAAAAATATCTTCGACCTCCACATGCTCTATTCTGTAGGAAGAAGGGCAGTTTGCTTTCTATGAAAGGTGGAAGAATGCCAGCTTTTGCCCAGAGAACAAGCAAGGGGAACCTACTGATCAAAGCACTTCACCAACGTATCAAAGAGTCTTTGGGAAATTATAATACTTTAAAAAGTTAGACTTTCCAGAACTAAGGAAAAAAAAATAAGTAAAATTGTGTAAAGATTTCCAGGGCTGAAGCTGGAGTGTTTATTAGATAAACAACAGGGTGTGTCTCTATTTGAATTCCTTAGATAGAAGGGCTGAATTTTAACTCAGGACAGAAATTTTTTTCTGCTTTCTCAATAAATGTAAATAAAAGGAAGATTTGGTATGTATGGGCAGACATGGGCGAAATCAGAATTTTAAGAGGTTATAGTTCAGAACCAAAAATAATGTGCTTATTTTTCTGTACTGTGTTACATTTTGAAACACATTTCAGTGACAGCTGAAGGGGATGGAGATGTGTCAGGAAATAGGACCGGAAAAAGTCAGAAGGAAAAAAGATAAGTTCAATGTCATACCCTATTTTAAAACTGCTGATTGAAGAACTAGTATAGAAGCTGCAGCACTAGCAAAATAAATATAAATAAAAGGGGCAAAAAAGGAATGCCAGAATGAAGCAGGCTGAAAAGAAATACAGGCCAGCCTGGACAGGAATTAATTGTGTTATTTCGTGCTTTCTGCAGGATTTTCTTCATACCTTTTGAAGTAGTTCAGATTCTACATGTACACAACTGTCTAATGTAAATTGTCCCCAAACAGATACTCTGAGCACATCTTCTGTATCATTACTTACTTACGGATAACGTAAAAGCTGTTGTTTGGAAGGTGCCAGCTGGCTGCTGGTCTACTACAAATCAGCGATGTAATCTCAGGCAATTCACTTCACTCTGTCAGTCTTCTCCAATTCTTTATGTGGCTCAAGTGCTACCTCTGCCTGAGACCTTCCCTGACCACCCTTATTTCAGAACATATATTTCTAACACATTATTGTGGTTTTTTAAAAAAGATTTTATTTATTTATTTGAGAGAGAGAGAGAGTGCACGCACAAGCGGGGGTAAGGGGGAGAATCCCAAGCAGGCTCCACACCCAGCATGGAGTCCAAGGCAAGGCTTGATCTCACAACCCTGAGAACATGACCCCAGCTGAAATCAAAAGTTAGACACTGAGCCATCCAGGTACCCCATTATTTTGCTTTTTTAAAATTTGCACTTATTATTCCCTAACACAATGTGTTAGTTTGGGTCCTTTGAGAAGCAGATGTCAAGATGGGGTTAAATCTGAAAATATTAGGAAAAATGCTCTCAAAAGTGAAAAAGGTGAAGGAATCTAGAGGTCTAGGAAAGCCAAGAGACTTCAAACAGCAGTGCACTACTTGTCCCACACTACCATACAGTCAAGGGAAGATGCAGTGCAGCTGTTGGAAAATCCTGGAGCCAAAGTCACCTGTAGGAGAGGCCCTGTGCTTCCCTGAAAGAGTTCCACCTTGGTGTCCCTGTCACGGTCACTCACTGGCTGGGAGTAGACTGTGGAAGACAGTCTAGGCCTGAATGAAGTGATGGAGGTCACAGTGCACCAACACTGGGGCCCTTGGTCACCTTGAGCACCTGGGTGGCTCAGTGGGTTAAGCCTCTGCCTTCAGCCCGGGTCATGATCTCAGGGTCCTGGGATCGAGCCCTGCATCGGGCTCTCTGCTCGGCAGGGAGCCTGCTTCCCCCTCTCTCTCTGCCTGCCTCTCTGCCTACTTCTGATCTCTCTCTCTCTCTCTCTGTGTCAAATTAAAATAATAATAATAATAATTGCATTATGAAGTATACTACCCCATATATAATAAGTCCTCAATAAATGTTGTTATGAATATAATAAAAATATATCAACATCATGCCGTAAGATATCAAAATCACTTAGAACTAAGCTAGATTAGAGGTTATATTGAAAATTCTTTGGGATAAATACACTTTGCTCTGATTTGGATCAAACATATGTTGGAGCAAGGAATTTATTAAATATAGACATAGAAAAATTAAACCGACTACCTTTTTAGGATAAGCATTAGCATTAACTTCGTTCTCTAGACTCAAAACTGCAGTTAGGATAGCCTTTTTAGGATCTTGTTAGAATAGTCTTATTTCCTGTGAGCTTTCACATATTTTGTATGTCATTTGAGAAATTTTTCTCATAGTCCTTGGGCTCTATTTAATGTCACGCCCCAGAATGAGAGCCAGCTTGGAACCCACAGTCAGAACAGAGCCACAGGGCTCATGACTCACCAGGACCCACGGTCTCCCAGCCCACCTTGTGCTGACATACGCCAAGGGGCCTGCATAACGAGGGTGTGGGACTTAGAGGTTTTCACAGATAACCTACAGATTTTTAGAGCCATCCTAAAATGAGCTCCCAAACCAGCCATTTTTTGTAGAAATTCAGACACCAAGTGGGTGGGGCAGCTGGGCTCTGGTCTTCTGGTCTTCTCCGGTTTCAATCTAAGCTTGTTCCAAATCCTCTCCAGGGCCATTCTCCGCATGAAGAAGGTGATGGCAAAATTAGGCCGTGCCACTCTCTGTTATATCTATTATAAAACATGTGCTTCTGAGAATTTTTACTCGAAAATTCCTTGTGAAAGTCAGCCATTTCTTCTGCATGCAATGTCTCTTTTTTGCTCTGATTCCGCTTCAGTTCCCAGGCCTTTAGCTTTTAGTCTTGAATGAATAAATTCTTCTTTTTTCTTATGAAAAGCCAAATTCTGTTTTGCACAGAACTGTTGGGTTACATCCTTCTGGTTTTTGTCTTAGTTCTCCTAGCTTTTATTCCAATGGTGATTCAATTTTCAGGGACGTCCAAGAGAACAAATCAAAGGTTTGCATTTTTATCTGGGATTCCTATCCAATCATGGCAAGATGTTCTTGGCAGAATCTGGAAACCTGCTGGCAAGATGTTCTTGGCAGAATCTGCTTGCCTTCAGGGGTGGAGGGGTAAGCTGACAGCTGGGACCAATGAAGTGCTGAAGAAAGGAGGGAGAAAAGTCCTCTTTGGGGCAGCAAGGCCACCATGCCCTGGGGGCAGCCTGCTGCTTAGGAATTTTTAAAAATTGACATGGCGGATACTTTCCTTGATCAGTGTACCTACCTCGTCAGAAAACCCATCACACAAGCAGAACAGAGTTTCCATGGAACTAACTGATTGCTACATAACCCTTTCTTTTTTTTCCCTCCAAATAAAACAATTTTTCATTTAAATTCCTGTTTGGAATGTTTCAAATCAAGGAGCATAATGGCCCTGGGGCACCTGGCTGGTTCAGTCCTAGAGCCAGCAACTCTTGATCTTGGGGTTGTAAGTTTGAGCCCCACGTTGGTATAGAGATTATTTAAAAAAAAAAAAAAAAAAAGCTATATTGCCCCTAGATTCTAATGTTTTGGTACAAATATCTCTAGAGTATGGTGAATAAAAACAGTCACTCCCATATCCTTTCAGGGCAGGGTGGGGAGGGGGGAGGGTGAGGGGTGGAGGGTGTCCTGCCTTGCTTAAAGAAAGTAGGCATCTGGAGTTCATACCCAGGGAAAGGAGTTGATCCCTCTATGAGCTGATGCTAAAATAATGAAAATTTCACCTAAATGTAATCTACCTGAAATAACCTTTTCTTCTTTTCCACCTTACCCAGTAAAAGCAGGCAGGAATACCTTCCAATTTCTATTCTCAAGCTTAATTTTAAAATTCAGTTTCTAATATCCATTTTACCTTAATTCTGCCCATGTGAAAAATTGAGGCTAATGAAGATTTACAACAGAGCTGATTTGCCTTAGGTCCCAGGCTTCCTTTATAAGGCTCTGTTCTGGGCCATGCAGCATTCCAGGCTTGGCACCTGTTTTGAAACATAAAGTCAAATGTGAACATGGGCCACACTTATTTAAAAAAAATATTCTTGGGGCGCCTGGGTGGCTCAGCGGGTTAAGCCTGTGCCTTCAGATCAAGTCAAGATCTCAGGATCCTGGGATTGAGCCCTGCATCACATCGGGCACTCTGCTCAGCAGGGAGCCTGCTTCCCAGTTTTCCCTCTGCCTGCCTCTCTGCCTACTTGTGATCTCTCTCTCTCTGTCAAATAAATAAATAAAATCTTAAAAAAAAAAAGAAAAATATTCTTTACTTCTCAGACATAGAAAAAACAGTGAACATAGTATATGATTACAGTCACTTTTCTCACAAACTCATCAAAATAATAAAAAACACATTAAACTTATCATAAAGTTACCAAACTTATTTAGATAGAGACTGAATGTATGTGTCTCTTTTAAAATTCATATGCTAATATCCTTACCCTCAATGTGATAGTATTAGCAGGTGGTACCTTTGGGAGGTGATTTGATCATGATGGTGTAGCTCTCATGAATGGAATTAGTGCCCTTATAAAAAAGACATCAAAGCACTCCCTCACCTCTTTCCCCACATAAGTACACAGTGAGATAGCTGTCTATGAATCAGGAAGTGGGCTCTCACCAGACACTGAATTTGCTGGCACCTTGATCTTAGACTTCCCAGTTCCCAGAACTGTAAGAAGTAAATTTCTGTTGTTTATAAACTACCCAGTCTATGATATTCTGTTATAATAGTCCAAACATACCAAGACACATAGAAACAGAAAAATCATATTTTCCAATGCATACATGTATGCATGTACATATATGGTTAATGACCATAATTATCAAAATTATTTGACTATGCTATTTGTACAATTCCACACCCTGATGTTTACTTAAGTGTTCTCTTGTTAGCATAACAAGGACATTAACATTTTAGATCTAATAAGAACAAGTAAAGAATAAGTTATTATTTTCCAAATATAATCCACCAGGACTATGTTAATAGCATAACAAAATAGTCTCTTTGGTTTAAATAAACAATCATCAAAGAATCAAAGAACTATAGAAACAATCTTGAAATATTCTAGATTAATCCCCTCATTTACAAATGGAAATTTAGAGGAGTTCAGAAAGTAGCCCAATCTCACAATACACATCTAAAATTAGGACACCAGAATTCTGCTTCTGATCTCACATTCCTTCCACTATCTTATTCTCTTTCTCCTATCTCAGTTGAGAACACAGTCGTCCACATAGACACAAGCTGCACACCTTCTAGTGGCATACTGTAAATATGATTTCATGTTTATCTATAAATATATGGATATAGCCTCATATAATTTGCACATCTCATTTATTAATCATAGTTTTAATCACAGCTGTGAATAGGGGTAATGATAGCAAAATGTGGAGCCAAAGAGTAACGGCCTTTTTATAATGTTAGGAAGTTTTTAGTCAGCAAAAAGTTGTTAATGTGATAATATCAAACCAAAATGAATATTTTTTCTAACTGGAAGGGAATACATTTCTACACTATATTGAAGGGGGAACTGCTCCTTCTATTAAAAACCTCTTGGGGTGCCTGGGTGGCTCAGTGGGTTAAGGTCTCTACCTTTGACTCAGGTCATGATTCCAGGGTCCTGGGATCGAAGCCCCGCATCGGGCTCTCTGCTCAGCAGGGAGCCCGCTTCTTCCTCTCTCTCTGCCTGCCTCTCTGCCTACTTGTGATCTCTGTCTGTCAAATAAATAAATAAAAATCTTTAAAAAATAAAAATAAAAAACCTCTTGTTCACATCTCTCAAACTATAGTTTTGTTCTGTTAAGGGATCTAGAAATCAATTTCATTGTTTATGGTCAAAAGATTTTCATATGAGGGGCGCCTGGGTGGCTCAGTGGGTTGGGACTCTGCCTTTGGCTCAGGTCATGATCTCGGGGTCCTGATATCGAGCCCTGCTTCGGGCTCTCTGCTTGGTGGGGAGCCTGTTTCCCCCTCTCTCTGCCTGCCTCTCTGCCTACTTGTGATCTCCCTCTCTATCAAATAAATAAAATTAGAAAGATTTTCATATGAAATAGAAAAGAATAAAACATGAGAGTGCATCACTCGCAATCATAATATTGTTTTAAGAAACTAATGATTTTGTTCTATAATGTCCATGTGAACTGGATCCTAGTGTAAAATATACTGCTTTTTCTGGGTTGCAGTCCACAATGTTTAAAGGCTACTCTTCTACCTACTGCTAGCTGCTGTTTGAAATGGAAAGGTCAGCATAGTATTTAGCAACTGAAATGACTTTTCTTCATCACGTTAAAGCTGTTATAACTAATTCTATAAAGAGAGTTATTCAGAATAAAAAGAATTTGAAACAGTAACAGGACAAAACTTGTAGAAAACAATTTAATCAGAAAACTTTAATTTTAAAATGTACAGAGTCTAGGGTGCCTGGGTGGCTCAGCCCATGGAGTGGTTAAGCTTCTGACTTCAGCTTAGGTCATGAGGATTGAGCCCTCATGGGATTGAGCCCTGAGTCTGGCTCCAAGCTCAGTGGGAAGTCAGCTTCTCCCTCTCCCGCTGCCCCTCCCCCTGTTCATGCTCTCTCTCTCAAATATAAATAAATAAAATCTTTTAAAAAAATAAAATTTAACTAGTCTTTAACAAACGTTCCTGGGATATTATTTCCCAAGAACTAGATTGTTTTCTCCCAGCACAATTTCAGTTTCAGGACTTGTTTTACAGATAAGAGAAAGAAAGACTCAAGAACAATAATAGTTGAGAATTAGAAATAAATTCAGTCCTTTAGAATTTCTGCTTTATAATACCTATAATTCTTTGAAGTATTTCTATCACTAAATATTTTCCAATAGTTTTATTACTCTATTAAAAGGTGTTGTATTTCCCTCTTTCCTTTTGACTGTGAAGTGAATTTCAATAAGGAAGTTCAACTTGAAAACACTGGTGCCCTGAATATTTTTGTCATCTTTACAAAGAAAAGTGCTCTCCAGGGCAACTTCCTTTGGGCTCAGTGCTTCAGCCAATATGCTATGAGCAAAAGATATGGTGTTATTCTACTATTGTATTTCTTAAAGAACTATTTTAAAAACAAGTCAATCCAAGATGTAAAGTCGTGTGTGTGTGTGTGTGTGTGTGTGTGTGTGTGTGCATGGCTTAGATTTGTTAGTTTCCCAGGGGTGAGAAAATAAGTTTGATAAATTCCCAAACATCTTAGTATTTTTCATCAAGTCAAAGTACTACTATAGATATCACAATTCAGAAAAAGAAAATCTTTACTTGTGAAATGCTCTTGATGACTTTCTTATATTCTCCTTCCCTTATCTTTCAAAAGGGTATAAAGATGCCAAGTATGTTTATCACCAACACTTGAAAATAGAAGAAATTTCATTGTACTTTAAGAGACAAAAGATTACTATCTCTTATGAAACCTCAGAATATTTCAGGGAAAGTATTTCACACAGGCCAATTCCAAGTGTTTCAGAATTGGGTTTCAATTTTGGCTCTACTTAGCATCCAGCACAAACTTGGGTAACTTTACTTCCCTGAACTTAAGTTTTCTCACCTATACACTGAGAGACTTTAACAAACTAATCTCTAAGATCCTTTCCATCTCTAAGATTTTAAAAACACCTTATATGTAAAACATGTTATAAAACTTATTTTATAAAAAAATTGAAGGGAAAGAATATTTACATACAAACCATAATTGGGCTAATTGAAAAAAAAATCTGTCTTTATTTTTGGGTGTCATATTTTTTCAGAAGTTGACAGCAAAAGTGCATCCTGAGCTCAGTTCACAGATGGTATATGAAGCCTGTTACTGCATTTTCCAGAGACATGTTGATAAGTCCATTGTCAGTGAACAGAGATAAGAGCCTCCTTAGATGAAGGCCCACACGGGGAAAAACAATTTTAGGTGATGACAGAAAAATGTTTTCCTGTTACCAATAACTTAAATATCATATCCACTTTTGATTTCAGATCAGAGCCAAACAAGTTTAAGCTACAGGTTTGTGCATATTTTTGTTCTTTTGCTCTCATTCTTTACATTTTACTTATATTTTAATTTCTTATCGCTCTGATTTGTCTTTTTACTTTTATTTTGTCACTACTTTATGCTATTTGAATTCACTTTATTATTAATATTCAGAATTCACTCTAAACACTTTTTTTAGGATGATGTGAATTATTATGAATGAATGGACTGATTAGCTTAATATTTACTAGGCCTCAAAAAATTGTTGGGAGAGAACTGAGTATTTTTGGCTTGAAAAAACAAAAATATTTTCCCAGTGAAGTAGTGTCTTATAGAAAAGTGAATATAGATTTCTGTTGTTACAAAGAAAGAAACAAGACCAGTATGTGGAAATTACTGATTTCAATTCATTGTGATGAAAATTTCTTAAGTTAGTTTTAAAAAGGAATAGGCTGTACCACGAACATCAAGTTTTCTACCATGTCACTATATTTGAACAGAACTTGGACAACCACTGGTAGGGATGATCCTTCAGTGAGTGGGAGGCTGGACCAGATGTAATCTAAAGCCTTCCTCATCTTTGAGATTGTAATAAAATACATAGTACTGCAAGAAAAACAATATATAGGTTCTTATAGCATCACACTGTCATTGATGACAACAGTATTGGTAATTGTAACAATAGCACTAATGGCTGTAATAATACATTATAGGACTTTACTTGCTTTATTTGGGGCAGTATCGAAAGATATCATATGTAAATTTTATTTCTCATCACAGTTTTACAGACAAGAAAATTAGAATATTTCAAAGAGAAATAACATACAAGGGTAATGAAATTCCCTAAGCTGACAATAACTCAGCAAAAATTAAGGCTAACCACTAGCTATGGTTAACTAATAGATGTTGACTATAGTATAGTAAAGGTTTAGAAAGATTGGGATGTATGGCTAGTAAAGTTTTGATTAAGGAAGAGCTGGTTACGATGCTAAGGATATTGAATTTGACCTTCTGGTGTTTAACAAAATGTCTTGCTGCAGAGCTTTGAGAAGTGTGATAAACACTCAACTCCTGAATTTCCCATCTTAGAATAGCCTAGAGGACTTTCAGGGATTCTCTTCTCTACCTCACTTCCTCCCATATCTGCATTATTCTTTCAGACCAACTACTCTACATGGCAACATGCATTGCCACAAGCAGCTCTGAGGTCCCATCTACAGCTTTACAATCAGAGAGAAGATAAAATATGAAACTGCTCTGAAAGGATGCTGATTAGCTTGAGTCACCCATACACCAATCACTGGGCCAGTAAAGGGTGAAATACTCCACTTGGAGTTATGCCCACCCTATGGCTAAGTTATTATTAAAACCTTTGGGTGTGTTATTATTAAAAGCAGGAAGACATTCCTACCTACAAAGTTTTCTGGGTGGGATACATAGTACAATGTCAATTTCCCTTTTTCCCATCTGTTGGCTTCAGACTGCCTTTTTGATGCTTAACTTGTGACCTATTACAAGCCTATAATTTAAAACTCAGTACTTAGATATGCCAAGAACTGGTAGAAAGTTTGAACTTAGAGGATTAAAACGTGTTCAGTCAGGGTTTAGTCAAATTCTCGAGCAGGGTTAACTAAAGGGCACTCTTCTGTAATCTCTAAATGAGGAGAGGAGATGTGATGAGTCTTTATTATCCACAGTTCAGATTATTTTTCAAGAGTGGAGAGAGGGGTTGCCTTGTCAGTTATATTTGCAAATAAATAATTACTGTACAATATAATTTTTATAAGAGAAATACACCCAAAAAAGGTGAAGAAAAGGCAAAGCTGTCTTGGAAAATTATGAAAGGTTCCATAAAGGAGGTAAGTTTTCAATTCAACTGAGACCCAAAGGATCCTGAAAGAACGTGGTAGGATCACAGAAAAGCAAGTTCAGTATGGCTAGTGTGGAGTAAAAGGGCAAGAATGGCAAAAGATAACAGTCTGAAGCAAGATCATGAAAGGCCTTATTGGTGATGGGAAGCCCCTGAAAAAATTTTTGCAGAGGAATATCGTGATCATATTTTCATGTTAGAAAAATTAATAGAATGTAGGTTGGAGTGGAGTGGGAAAGAACAAAAGGTATTGCAACTGTCCAAGAGATATGAGTCAGGAGAGGTGCTAATTACTTGATGGACTGACAGTGAGAGTGAACATTGAAGAGGAGTGGACCTGAGGGATATTTAAGATGAGTCAATAGAATTAGGATAGAGGAAGTGAAGGAAGTGTAATATAGGGGTGCTCCTGGATTTCTGTCTTGGGTAACTGGGTACCATTATCTGAAATTGGGAATGAAAATGGGCTAGTTTCCAGATAGGTGGGAAGCGTTATGGAGTGGGACTAGGGAATGTTGAAGATAGCAGGATCAATTTAGTACCTATTTAAGATATCTGTGGGCTATTCAAATGAAGATGTTGTTGCTTAAAAGTCTAACCTGAAGATATACATCTGGGAGTCCTTGGTGTACTGGGACACCTGGTAGCTAAGTCCCTGATGGAAAAGAGATTGTTCAAGGATACAAGGGGAGTAATGTCAGACAACAAAAGAAAATGGAGAACTTAGGAACACAGAGGGCCTTAAAAAAAATATTTAAAGTGTATCAGAGATGTAGTTGCATAACCAAGAAATAGTGGTACTAGGGAAACCGAAAGGAGAGTTAATAGTGTTATTGTTTTTTTTTTTTTAATTATTTATTTATTTGACAGAGATCACAAGTTAGGCAGAGAGGCAGGCAGAGAGAGGGGGAAGCAGACTCCCTGCTGAGCAGAGAACCCAATGCCGGGTTAGATCCCAGGACCCTGAGATCACCTGAGCTGAAGGCAGAGGCTTAACCCTCTGAGCCACCCAGGCGTCCATAGTGTTGTTGTTTTTCAATGCATTTCCCCCCCCCCCTCTTCCTCCAGAACTTTTGAATTTCTTGAAGGAAGGAACTATGTCTTAACTTTCACTGTATTTTCTTTAGTGCTTAATTCAGTGAAGGGAATATAGTGAGCGCTCAATAAATTCACTCATTCAGTCTCAAGCAAAATGTACCTATATCAATGTAAAATGTTTCTTCATTCTAATTCTTCAGATAAACTTTTAGTTGCCTATAAGTTTACTTACATGAACTTTCATAACCTGTATGGTCTATCTGCCTCAGCTTTGAAATGAGTTTCACAATTTTATTATTTATTGAGAAGGATCTTTGATAATAAGGTGGCAGTGGGTTTTTTTAAACTTCTATTTTTTAAAAAACAACATTTTACCAAAATTTAGCCCGATTTCGAGGCAGCAGCTTGTAGCTTAAAGCTTGTTCTGAAGCAGAGTAAGGAGACCGCCACATTCTTCTTACCACAATTAACTACGAACCGAGTCAACACGTTTATCCAGGCTTTCGCTTTATTTATAGTCACGACACAACCAGTTGGGCAATATACATTCATGCCAATGGAAGCCATTTAACTGTAAGCAAACGAGAATGATCCACAGAAAGCTAAAAGAAACTGCATACCCACATGCGATTTGGAAGCCAAGCCGTACAGGTTTTTTTTTTTCCTCCGGTAACAATACTTAACCCAGTCCTTCGTGGGTCCGCGTTCCTGAGAAAATACCGAATATACTGACCAAGAGCACCGGAATAATCACCTCCACTTAGGAGACCTATCCCCTCCTTCCCTCTCCACCACACAAGCGAGCCACACGCACCTTCCCCAAAAGCTAAGTCTTAACACTCGGCTCTTGCCTTAGGGGAACTTCAAGCTCCTGCTCTCGCGGGATCTGGCGCCTTGGAGTAAGTCAACTGGATCGCGCGCCCAGTCGAACCCCCGCGGGAATACAGCTCTCCAGGTCCGGAAAGCCGGGAAATCGCGTGTGGGGCGGGGCTAGATCGGCGAGCGTGAAGGCGGGGCCTTTCCCGAGGAGGCGGGGCGGGTCTCCTGGGACCTGTTGATCGCAGGTGTCACTGCCCTGACTGGCCCTTGGGTGTTGGGGCGTGTGCGCATGCTCCGTGCTCAGGGTCGAGCTCTGGGCGGCGAGACCAGACGCCTCTGCTGCAGTTCCCGGTGAACCTCGGCTGCGGTGGCAGCTGTTAGAGAGTCAGACGGGTGTTGGCGCGAGGCAGAGCCGGGCCAGCGGGAGGTAGTCCGGTGGAAGTGGAAGGCCCGTATTTCTTTATCTGGACCACACTCTCCCTCTCGTTAGGAAGGCAGAGCTCAAGGTAAGTCTCCGAAACTAGTCCCTGGATAGAGATCCAGCGACCTGCGACCCCCGCCCCGGGCCCGAGTGGGAGACCCTTTCCAATGCCAGACCTTGTTTCTCCCGTAGCAGCCCTGCGACATCCTCCGCCCCCGCTCCGCGGACTCTGTGCCGGGATTCAGGCACCCGAGGTCACGCAGCCTTCCCGCCTCCTTCCCGCCGGGTCCTGGCCGGGAGGAGATGCGTCTGGCCAGGCTGGAGGCGCGCGGGAGGCGGGAGGAGGTGCTGGATTTCCTGGGTCGTGGTTGTTCACTGCTGTCGTGTTTGAGGCCAGACACGAGGCAGAACCTGGGAGTCCAGCTGGGTCGCTTAGTGCGTTGGGATTATGAATATCACGCTTACTTGGCCCCTGCCCCTCACCTGCCGAGCAGCCGCTGCCTCGTCCCAGCAGCAGCTTTTCAAAGGGGTCCGGATGGTTATGTTGCGCTCCTTGGAGAAGAGAGATGACTGGATTCGTAGAATATTTGGGCTGGTGGCTTCTGGGTGGTAGTAGTAATTTATAAAGTTAATGTTTAGCTTTTAAACAGCGACTTATGGTGCGTTTATCAAACTACTTTCAAACATCGTTGGAGAACAGGAAGTACTTGTACAGGTGTACTAGGGAGGTTTTCTAAAGCCTGCAATCTGAGCGTGTTCTGAGGTTTTGTTATCCTGCCACAGAGTTTTCTCTGTCAGTGCAAAGTCTGATTAATGCTTGCAAAATGTACAGCAAGGCTTTATTTGTTAGACAGCAGAGTATGCCAGAATGTTTCCTTATCTGGAAAAATATATGTATTTTTGCAAGGGATTTTCAAGGCTATTTATGAGGGATGTTTAGATTAGGGTCTGATTCGCTTTTAATTCTGTTCTTTAAAGAAAACCCTTGCTAATTCTCAGTGTCTAAAAGAAGTAGCAAGTGCTAACACAAAATGCTGATTGAATATACTTTTGGCTAAATTGATACTTTTAAGTTTAATTTCCTATTTTCAGTTTCCTGATGATGGGCCTAGGCAAAGCACTTTCATCTTGTGAAAAGAGAAATTTTTTAAAAAACCCTTTATTTTGCAAAAGTTATTTATATCTGTCATTGTCATAAGAATTCCAAATAGAATCACTGTTGGTAAGAGTTAATTATAGTCAAACAAAAACACAGTTTTTGTTTTTGTTTTACATTTTAGAGGCTCTTAAAATAAGCTTTTTGGACAGTATGTCTAGGTTCATGATTAGTGGTGATAACCCATGAAAGTGATTTATTTAAATTAGTTCATAAATTAAAGTTATTGGTAGTTATGTGTACTTTTTTCCTACAGTATAAAAATAAGTGATCAAGAACAGACCTTTTTTTGTCTATTAATTTAAAAACTTTTTTATAAATGCATAGTGTTCATGGGAACTTGACATTAGTTTTTTAAAAGATTGCTATTTTACTGTGAGGGGGTACCCTTTTCTGCCTAGTGTGTTCTTCTCCTTGAAAAAGGAAATCTTGGGGCGCCTGGGTGGCTCAGTGGGTTGGTTGAGCCTCTGTCTTCGGCTCAGGTCATGATCTCAGGGTCCTGGGATGGAGCCCTGCATCAGGCTCTCTGCTCAGCGGGGAGCCTGCTCCCCCCCACCCTCTCTGCCTCCTTGTGGTTTCTGTCTGTCAAATAAATAAGTAAAATCTTAAAAAAAAAAAAAAAGGAAATCTCTTTTCAAAAACTTATAAGTTTAGTATGTACCGTGATTCTAGATCTTTTATATTATTTAGTGTCAAATGTTTCTTTTAAACTATAGTGTCAAGAAATACAATTTTGAAATTATGGTTTAGAACCTTGTTTTAGTGAAAAGGAGAGCTAAAAATGAACATTTTTATTTATTTTAAGGTGAGGTACACATCAAAAAGTCAAAATCAGTGTTGTTTTTCCTGTTGAAACTGTTTGGAATTCACTCACTTACCATGCTAGGGAGGATGTTGCTTTACCCTACAATTTTCCAAAAGTATGTTTGAAATCTATGAAGTGGTATATTAAGCTACCCTACAAAGACCTTTACTTATTACAATACTTAGCAGATCTTGTTATTTGACAGCTTTAACTATAAGGTGTTTCTTAATTATAGACCCCAAAGACAAACTACAGCAAGGTTGTTTATGTAGTGCATCTGAAAGTATTTTGAATACAGAGTGTGCTAGGATACTAGGGCCCCCCAAATTGTCAAAGCCTACTGGTTCTCTTAAGCTCTTGGATTAAGGGAAGAAGTGTACTAATTTATGTCATCTTTGGAGAACTAGCTAGAGATTGGTGATAGTACGAATGTATATTATTATTAATTTTGTATAGATGTAATGATTTTAGAAGCTTTTGCATTACAAAAGATGCACATAGTAGGAAAAAGAAATGGGTGCAACCTGTTCCACCACAGATAAAATCTTCAAAGGTTATTTAAACTTTATTTATTTATTTATTTATTTATTTTTAACGATTTGATTTATTTATTTATTTGACAGAGAGAAATCACAAGTAGATGGAGAGGCAGGCAGAGAGAGAGGGAAGCAGGCTCCCTGCTGAGCAGAGAGCCCGATGTGGGACTCGATCCCAGGACCCTGGGATCATGACCCGAGCCGAAGGCAGCGGCTTAACCCACTGAGCCACCCAGGCGCCCCAAACTTTAAATAACTTTATATAATATCCTAATCTTGATGAGTTACTTTTAAGATAATGGGAATATTATATTTTTATATCTATGTATCCTTCTATAGACTATTTAGGTGAGAAATATCTGGTCTTTGCTTTTCCAAGTTAACCCATATCCTCTATCAGTAGTTCTTTTTTTTTTTTTTTAAGATTTCATTTATTTGACAGAGAGAGATCACAAGTGGGCAGAGAGGCAAGCAGAGAGAGAGAGGAGGAAGCAGGCTCCCTGCAGAGCAGAGAGCCTGATGTGGGACTCGATCCCAGGATGCTGAGATAATGACCTGAGCTGAAGGCAGAGGCTTAACTCACTGAGCCACCCAGGTGCCCTGCCTCTATCAGTAGTTCTTAAAGTAGGGTCCATGATTAGAACTGTGGTCTGTGGTTAGAACTGAATTTTAATATAATTGGTTTAATATAATTGGTTTTCTTTGTGATCTTATGATTTTTTCTTTCTTCCTTTCAACTATGAATTTTATTTTATGCATTTACAAACATCATTCCAAGGAGCCCATAAGCTTCATTAGGCCACCAAAAGTGTCTCTGACATTCACAAAAATGCTACAAACCATTGCATCTGGTTGAAGAATTTTTTTTTTTAAGATTTTATTTATTTATTTGACAGAGAGAGATCACAGTAGACACAGAGGCAGGCAGAGAGAGAGAGAGGGAAGCAGGCTCCCTGCTGAGCAGAGAGCCTGATGCGGGACTGGATCCCAGGACCCTGAGATCATGACCTGAGCCGACGGCAGTGGCTTAACCCACTGAGCCACCCAGGCGTCCAGGTTGAAGAATTTTTGTTTTAAATAAGTCACTTCAGAAAAGTTGCTGCATATATTCATATTTGTAATTCATGAAAAAATACAATATTATGCAACAAAACCATATTCCAATATCTTAGCTGTTATTTCAGTCATCTGAGTTGTGGCATTTTTTTAAATCAGTTTGGTATTTTTGAGTACATTTTGTAAATGTAACTTCTATTTACTTCTATTTGGTAAATATTGACCTACAAAAAGCAGTTTGAAGAAATACTGTTCCTTTGGAATTTGGAAACTTTTTTACTTAATTTTTTGTGATTTTTTGATTAAGCAACTTTTCTCAATGAACATTTATCTATTGTTATGCTAGACACAGAGATTGTAAAATTAATAAGACAACATTAAAGTCATCAAAAATTTGAGTTCTTCCTTTTCAGAGCCTTATCTCTGGCTGTTCCCAATCCTCCCCCAACTGAACTGAGTTTCCAAAGATAAAATAGTTTTTTTTTTTTCCCCTTATATCCTTGCCTTTGCAAGATGCTGCTTCTCTTCTTTCCACTTCTCAGTCACCCGTACCATACCTGTGAAGTATTTTCTAATCCACCAAAAGACAACAGATTATCACTTCATTTTGTGTTACCACTATATTTTGATCCATATCATACAAAGATCTATACTGTGTTGCTGTAGAGGGACACAGAATAAAGGAATCTGGAGATGATGGTATGTGTACTGCCATCCTACGTGTAAAGAAGAGTACTGTATGCACAGCGCAAAGGATGGTAGGCAGAGGAGCTTTCTAGGGGACCCAGAGACAGGATGATAGCAATGTCCAGGTGTGTTTTGGGTGCTCTAGTTATTTTTTATGGCTGGGTAGATCATGTTATTTATGAATCAAAATAGTGGTTAAGGAAGTTTGTAGTTACTTTTCTGAAGAATGGTATGTAGGTTGGATTTTTCTAAATTAAATCTCTGTTGCTTACATCGTTATTGCAGAGTTGCTTTCCATTGATTTCTGATGTATTGCCTTCTAACATTTTACCTCAGTTTCTCTAGTCTAAAAGCTTGTAGATGAATGCTTAAAATAATACTGTGATGAAACCACTTGTAAACCATTTCCCAACATTTTCTTGTAAATTAGAACTTTTCATGTTAAATTTTCTTAGAAGTAGGATATCTTTGTAAATGAAATCGCTTATTTTCTACTAAGAATGATTTATTAACAGATATTACGATTCAGAAATTGTTACTTTATTGTACAATATATCTGATATAACTAAGGCTATAGTCAAAATCGATAAATCAGTTTAAGGAAATGGAGAAAGATAGCAAAGTGAGATATAAAATAGTATGATACAGCTTTTACTTTCTTTCGAATGTTTATATTATTAAAAATAATTTCACTTTGAAGACTGTTTTTTGTCATTATAATTAGCTTACATTCACTGAATGCCTGCTATATTTTGGACATATGTTTATGATACTAAGACTTCTTTTAAAAGATTTTGTTTATTCATGAGAGACAGAGAGAGAGAGAGAAAGAGAAGCAGAGGGAGAAGCAGGAGCAGGGAGCCTGATGCAGGACCCTGGGATTACAACTTGAGCTGGAGGCAGGTGCTTAACCAAAGGCAGACACTTAACCGACTGAACCACCCAGGCACCCAGACTATGATCTTTTTATATAATTGTGATTATAGATTATGTAACTGATATGATTTTAATGGTTGAATAGTTGAGTGATGTTCTGTGCTACTGGGAACTTTATCAGAGGTGGAGGAAATGATTGTGAGGCACACGAGGTCAGTATCAGACCATGGATTCCATCCTTGTCAAGAACCTACCAGGGCATTCTTTGTCCACCAGGTGTTTTATGCCTTGGCATCTTTGAAACTTCTGAGGCTGCGTAAAAAACTCTTGCTCCTCTCATGGTAGTCTTCCCTGTTTTTAGGCAAGCAGGCTCTTGGAACCCTAAAAGATTTTCCTTCTATAATATATGCTATATAGGCCTGAAATAATCCTATCTCCTTGACCTAGCGGCCAGATGGTGGGAAATTGTCCTGAACTCTGATGGCCTAGGTCATCTTAGTTAGGAATACTCATTTGTTCATTAAAGTTTCACTTTATTTCCTGAGCTTCCTTCAGTTAGTATTTAATGAGTACTTACCATGTATTGGGTACTGATTTATATGCGTGGGATTCACTTTATATTCTAAGATGATTGGGAGGAGAAACAATAATAATCCTAATACGTCAGTTATAACAGCATATAAGATGGTGGTGAATGCCAAGGAGAAAAGAAAAGATAAAGCATGGTAAGGGGGATTTGGAGTATGGAGTGGAGGTTATGATGGGTTGCAATTTTAAGTCCGTAAAGGCCTCATTTAGAAGGTGATTTTAGAAGAAGGCAATCATGAAGGGAGCCAGGGAGAAGCCATGTGTGCATCAAGAGGAAGTGTATTGCAGGCAGAAGAATAGCCAGAGTAAGGGCTTTAAAGCAGGTGTATATTCATGGTATATTCAGAAATAAGAAGGAGGCTGAAACAGCGGCAATAGAGAAAGTGAAGGGAAAGTAGTTAGAGATGAAGGTGAGGGGATGGGCAGGTGTAACATAGTAAGAAATTTGTATTTGGTCTCTGGCTCCATTTCCTGACATACAGCTCCTAAAACCCTTGGAGCATCTCTGGAAGTGATTTTTTCTGTTTCTTTTTCTTTCTCTTTCCTTTCTTTCTTTCTTTCTTTCTTTCTTTTTTTTTTTTGCATGCTAATGAGATGACTGCTGGTTGGGGGCTCCTGGATAGCCTTAGGTTGGGGACTGGTTGCCAGGGGAACCAACTCTGTGATTGGAAGAATTGAACTCTCAGTTTGTGCACCTTCCTCTACCTCCAGGGAGGGGAGTGTGGTGGAGGTTGAGCTAATCACTAATGGCTAATGATTTAATCAGTTGTGCCTACCGTAATGAAGGCTCCATGAAAAGTCCTAACTGGGGGCACCTGGGTGGCTTAGTCAGTTAAGCGTCTGCCTTCTGCCCAAGTCATGATCCCAGGGTCCTGGGATTAAGCGCTGCATCTGACTGACTGCTCAGCAGGGAGCCAGCTTCTTCCTCTTCTTCTCTCCCTGCCTGCAGCTCCCCCTACTTGTAGGAGCTCTCTCTCTCCCTCTCTGTCAAATAAATAAATATAATCTTAAAAAAAAATCTTAACTGAAGGGGTTTGAAGAGCTTTTGGATTAGTGAACATGAGGAGATGCTGAGAGGGTGGTGTCGGGAGAGGGCATGGACACTCCATGCCCCTTCCCACGTACTTTGCCTACACATCTCTTCCATCTGGCTGTTTCTGCCAGTCTACTCAGTAACCTGAGTTCTGCGAGCTGTACTAGGAAATTAATCAGTCATCCTTGAAAAAGATTGTGGAGATCCCCCAAATTATAGGCGATTGACCAGAAGTATGAGTGACAACTTGGGACATGTGATCAGTGTCTGAAGTGGGAGGGATGGCCTTGTGGGACTGAGCCCATGACTTGGGATCTGACACTAACTTCAGGTAGATAGTGTCAAAACTGAGTTAAATTGTAGGGTACCCTGTTGGCGTCCACTGACAATTGAAGAATGGCTTGTGGAAAATCACATCTGGTCTCAAGCGCTGTGAGAGTATAGAAGAAAATGGTTTTTACTTTAGCAGATAGTGCAGGGCCTCACAGGCTATTATAAAGACATTTTGGGGTTTACTCTGAATGTAATAAAGACCCATTGAAAGGTTATAAGAAGAGGGGTGACATTGTGATTTTATTTTAGAAGGATCTTTTTGTCTGTTCTTGAGGATAGATTTTGAAAGGTAGGGGCAGAAGCTAGGAGACAATTAGGAGGCTATTCTAGCAATCCAGGCACGTTTTGAAGATGGGCAATACAAGAATAGAAGTGGAGGTGGTGAGAATTGGTCACATTCTAACAGATATGTGAGAAAGAAGAGTTAAAGATCATTCCAAGTATTTATTCTGAGCCACTGGAAAGATGATGTTACCATCAACGGAGATGGGGAAGGAAGGTATAGATAAAACAAGAGTTCACTTTTGGGTTTTGTCAAGGCAAAGAAATGTTATGTTATGCCTGCTTAGGTATAATTCTTTTCTGGAGATGGTATCCTAAAGCAGATTGCTATAATCCATTGTCTTTACTGATCATAGTCTATATTCTGGATACACATGAATGAACTCATGTCTTTCTCTAGTTAGCTACCAGTGGGAACTAGTGAGTAGGTAAAAGCCATAAGAAATAAACATAGTTCTTTTCTGGACAAAAAGAAATAGAGCAAAAAAGTGCAGAACATTGAAAATTATTTAAAATTTGCTGTTTTTATTGGTAGAGGTATAATATTTTCTTAATACTTTAATCTCATTTTCTTTGTTTTATAAATTTTCTAGTACACTCTTCTCTAGTACTTCCATTTGTAGAGTAACAGTGGTTTTGTATGTCGAAGGACACTTATTCTTCAATTATATCTTCTTTAATCTTTTAACTTATAATAGTGAACATACTTCTGTAATGAATTAGATTTTTAATGGTGTCAACTTGCTGTGCACCTTTACCTTCTTATCTAGAAACCTTAAATACTTTTACTAGTTAGATGAACTATTGTAGTATGTCTGTAAAAAGTCTTCAGTGTTTCCTTGAGCTGCTATATTTCTTATTAGTGAAAAGATGTTAAAATGAAATTTTACTTTACAGTGTGGTGGCTCAGCCGGAGTATATTTCCATAGCTTTATTGGCAGCAGTTCTATACTTCTGTAGCATTATGGATATTTCTAATTTTCTTGATTTAATACTTCTGTGTTGTTTTAAAAGTCTATATAATATTCTGTTTTATAACCAAAACAAACCCCAATAAATATAAAAGAACAAAGGAGTCTCATGGCTTTATCAGCTATTATATTAGTTTTCTGGGGCTGCTATAATGAAGTACAACCAACTGGATGGCATAAAACAATAGAAATTTAGAAGTCCAAAATCAAGGTTTGGCAGAGTTGGTTTATTTAAGGGACTCTGAGCAGAAGCCTTCCTTCCTTTCCCCTTTCTTGATGGCTGTCAATTCTTGGTGTTCCCTGACTTGTAGCTATATCACTCCAATCCTTAGTAGTATTCTCTGTGTCATTAAATAGTATTCTGTGTGTGTGTCTGTCTCTCTTCTTCTAATGATAACTGCTAGTCTTACTGGATTAGGGCCCACCCTAATGACTTCATCTTAACCTAATTACATGTGCCCTATTTCCAAATGTTCACAGGCACTGGAGGTTAGGATTTTAATATACCATTTGGTGGACATAATTCAACTTGTTTTATAAGCTTAATGTTCACTTTTAAATTGAAGAAAAGGGAACACTTCCAAACTTATTTTATGAGGCTATTTTTACTCTGATACCAGTGATAAATAAGGAGACTCTAAGAAAAGAATATACAGGCCAATATCCCTGATGAATATAGATGGAAGAATTCTCAAAAAAATATTAGCAAACCAAATTCAGTAGCCTTTTGAAAGGATCGTAATGCCATGATCATGGGGGATTTATCCCTGGCATGCAAGGATGGTTCAACATTTGCAAATCAATATATATCATTTCCACATTAAGAGAAGGAAAGATTAGATGCAGAAGAAGCATTTAACAAAATTCGATATAAAAATTCTTTCAATATAAAAATTCTCAGAGAAGTGGTATAGAGGGAATGTGTCTCAATATAATAAAAGCCATATATGACAAGCCCACAGCTAACATCATTCTCAACTATGAATGTCAAAAGCTTTTCCTCTAGGATCAGAAATAGAATGGGTACCCATTCTCACCACACCTGTGAAAGTCCTAGACAGTGCAAATAGTCAAGAAAAATAAATGACTGGGGCACCTGGGTGGCTCAGTGGGTTAAGCCCCTGCCTTCCTCTCAGGTCATGGTCCCAGGGTCCTGGGATTGAGCCCTGCATTGGGCTCTCTGCTCAGCAGGGAGCCTGCTTCTCCCTCTCTGCCTGCCTCTATGCCCACTCGTGATCTCTCTGTCAAATAAATAAATCTTTATAAAAAAATGGTATCCAAATAGGAAAGGAAGAAGTAAAACTATTGCTATTTGCAGATGACATTATATTATATGTGAAAAACCTAAAGACTCCACCAACACCTGTTAGAACTAATAACTCGAATTCAATAAAATTGCAGGATACAAAATCAACATACAGAGATCACTTGCATTTTTTATACAGTCAATTTTATCTGACCCTAAAATTGCTACCTCAAATTTCTTTTGGCTTATACTTTTCTGGTATATCATTTTAATTTTATAGTTTTGTGTATATGCACATATATAACTTATATAATGTATAAATGTAACTAAATATAATATGTAAATTTAACTAATATACATAATATAGTTTTTTTTAGTACAGTTTTTTTTTCATTTTAATTTTCAAGCTTGATTGTCCATCCCCATTTTAACAAGATATATATACACTCCTTGCCCAGATGTTCATTGAAAGCATATAGATTTTTTCACATATATTATTTTACCGAATTAGGATTATATTACATTTCTGCATTTTGCCTTTGTCCCTCAAAAATACCCTGTTATATAATTATGTCCCTACTTATGGACATTCATTTTGTTTCTTTCCTTATTTTTGTACCTACCAACTATATCTCAGTAAAGTAGTACTTTTGGGGGGGGTGGCATAGATTCTCAGTATTGGGGTTTTTAGATTGAATTGTGTTTTTAATTTTAACAGTTGTTGCTAGGTTGATATAATATTCCTACAAGTTTATTATAGTATAATTACATTTTTTATTAGTCAACAATAAAAGAAAGTACCTCTTTCCATTTATCTCCCCAATAGTGTTTAAGTTTTTGCCAGCTGATGGAAAGAAACAAATTACATCTTAATTACTCTCATGATACCTCTGTTGAGGTCTCCAAGATTCCTGACATTCCTAGGTTTGGTGATTTTGTAGAATTTTGAGCACTCAGCATATATTCATACTTATTGCTCTGCTTTATTAATTATAACAAAAGGAAATAAAGCAAAATCAGCAAATGGATAAGGATCATGGAATGAGTATGATAGAAATCAGGCAGTTTCTCATGATTTTCTTCCAGTGGAGTCACATGAAACACATGAATTCCTTCAGCAACAAATTGTGGTATCATATATAAAATGCAGTCTACCAGAAACCTGTTTAGAGATTCAGTCCGTAGAATTTTTTATTGGAAAGGGGCTACATAGTTGTCCTCTATCTCAAATGTTATCAGCGCTCCAGACTTCCAGAAGGAAAGCAGGTATTCAGGATAAACGACATTGTCTGCACAGTTTCGGTGTAGTGACCAGCTCTCACTAGTTATTGTAGAGGGAATCCTCCCAGAAATTTAAATTCTAAAAGCCTAAAACCTTGCAAGCAGGCTTTCTAAGGATAGCAGTCTCTGGCCTGCTATGCGGTCCTTTCTTTTTCCTTGTTTCTTAAGTAGCTTTATTGTAATTTAATTCACATGTCATACAATTCACTCATTAAAAGAGCACAGTTCAGTGGTTTTTAGTATATTTACAGGAAGGTAAACCTATCATCACAATTTTAGAACATTTCATCACCTTAGAAAGGATCCTCGTACCGTTTTGCTTTCACTCTTCCCTTCTCATCTCTATAGACCCACTTCTCCAGTCTAAGCAACCACTTACTCCCAGCTGTCTATAGATTTCTCTGTTCTGGACACTTTGTATGAATGGAGTTGTAACATGTGGTCTTCCTGAATGACTTCTTTCACTTAGCAGAATGTTTTCAATGTTCATCCATATTGTAGCATGTAAAAGTACTTTTCTTTTTATGGCTGAATAATATTCCATTGTATGAGTATGTATACACACAAACTCACTCATACTGTATGTTGTTTATCCATTCATTAGTTGATGAACATTTGGGTTGTTTCCACCTTTCAGCTGTTAGAAACATTGCTGTGTTAGCTCTTTTCTCCATAATCTCCCAAGTACTTATTTAAAGAATAAATATAGAATCACATTTACATTCCTGGAATAAACCCTCCTTGATTATTATTCTTTTGAATAGTGTACATTATTCTTTTGATACATTGATAGATTATATCTGCTAGTGCTTTATTTACAAGTTTTGTATCCAAGTCACATTAGTCTGAGGTTTATCATGTTTTGAAATTAAGGCTATGTTTGCTTGATCAAATGATTTGAGATACTTTGTGTATTATTTTCCCTCTGGTCTGCAATAATATGTTAGAATTAACAGTTCTTTAACTTTTAGATAAAATTGAACTTTGAATCCATCTGATTCAGAAGGCTTTTTTTTTTTTTTTATATTTTATTTGTTTATTTGACAGAGAGCTAGAGAGAGAGTACAAGTAAGCAGAGCGGCAGGGAGAGGGGGAGAGAGAGAAGCAGGCCATCCGATGAGCAGGGAGCCTGATGCGGGGCTCGATCCCAGGACCCTGGAATCATGACCTGAGCCGAAGGCAGCCGCTTAACCAACTGAGCCACCCGGGTGCCCCCAGAAGGCTTTTTCAATGGGAAAGCTTTTGTTTCCATATTATTCTAGATTTTGAAAATGTTTTCTACTTTTTCTTGGGTTAATTTTGTTAATTTGTATTTTGCTGGGAAATTACCTGTTCCTTTAGGTTTTAAAAGTTATTGCCCAGAGACTTAAGACATAAGTTGCTTATATATCTGTGGTCATTTCTCATTTATCAATCTCTTTAGTGTTAATATACCTCTTTTTCTTTCTTTCTTTAATCAGGCTTGTGAAGATTTTATGTTATATTCTTACAAAAGTTTTCTTTTGAATTTCTTTTTTCTTTCTGTTGTTTGCCTATAAATGGGCTTGAAACTCTTTTTTTCTCTCTCTTTTCAGTGTAAGTCTTCATAATTTTTATCCTATTTCCTTCCCCACATCATGTTTGGATTTTTTGAGTTACCTATTTTGTCTCTGAGTTTTTTGAACTTTAATTCTGGAAAAATCTTAGTCATTTCTAAAAGTATTTACTCAATTTACTTTATCCTCTTTCTGGGAATCCTTTTAGGTAGTATTGATTTCATCCCTGCCTTTTAGCTTTTTCAAAATGTTTATATTTTCCACTTCTTTATTCCTTTTTTAGTGCTTTGTAGGAAAATTTCCTGACCTGAACTTATTACTCAATATGGTTTTTGCTTCTATTAATTTTGCTAGTTAGCTCATTCTTTTACAAAATTTCATTTGTAAGTTTATTTTAAATTTGTGTTCCCTTTGGTCTGTTCACTCTGTTTTCTGTGTTATAGGATGTTCAGTTTGTTGCCTTTGTTTCACCTTGCTGGGCCTCCTAAAGTGTCTGGTCCTCTTTTTCTTAGAGTACCAAGTTACAAACTAATGATATTTACATGAGAAGTGTGAAAGCACTAGGCTGTCATTTGTGTCTTCAGATGATTTCTGAGGGTAAAGGTGGGATGTGAGTAGAGGGGCTTGATTTGGAGTGATGCAGCATGAGCGTTGATTCCCAAAAGAAATTTCTGTTTCTGTGCCTAGCGGCATGATCTTCCCCAGGTCCTGCTCTCCTTTGTTCTATTTCAGAAGTAGGGGTGAGGGCAGAACACACATGGGCCTAGCACATACTTGTTACCATTCCCAAATTGGTTATGATCTAGGGCTTTTCTGCTGTTATAATCTCTCTTACCCTCCAGATGGCAGTAGGGTGGTAGCTGAACTTGACTGGTTGCATTGTGTGAGGTGGGAATTCTCTGCCAGTGAGGAACGGAAAAGGTCTTAACTAGAAAGATCTTTTCCAGTCTGTAACACTTGGCCCTCTCTATGTCTTAGCTACCGTTTCCCTCCCACGTTAGAAGCCAGTAACTTTTGGTGTTCTTAAGGTTTCTTTTGTGTAATCTCCAGACTTGGGCTGCAGGTAGGGAACCAGAAGTATATACTCATTTGATGTCTTGCACAAGAATGGAAGCCAGAGTATTTTTAAATTATCTGTTCTTGTCTTTGCCTTTCACTAAACTAAGCTCAGTAAAGGTAGAGATTGTTGCATATACCTTAGGACAGTTTATGGTACAAACTGGGTGCCTAGTAAATGATGAAAGAATATAATTTCAAAAGGATTCTTTCATCAAAAATACAAATTTACTACCAATATAGAGGTCTCTTAATGTTGTAAAATTATGCATTTATTAACAGCTTAACTTGTATGAAAGGTTTGGGAATCATTCAGATCACTTTAGAGAAAGTTGCAGCCCATAGAGTTAAAATAAAAAGAAAACAACTCACATAGTATAGTGTTTTAGATTTCCTGAAACATTTAACCTATGTTAATCAGGGCTGTTACTGTTGTCCCCATTTTATAGATGAAGAAGCCAGGGAGGACAAGGATTTATCTAAGACTAAATAGCTAATAAATGATGAGCTAATATATGGGGCTGGAAACAAGTCCTGACTTTAATTCTTTAGATAAGATGCTTTATTCCTTAGTGCTTTCCTGTTTTAGTGGGTATTTGACCAGTGGTATTGTTCCGATCTGTGCCATTCTGTCTTATCTTTTTGTGCTGTGAAAATGGAGCTCATGACTTTAAAAGAGTTTAAAGCTGAAGTCCTTAACAGAGGTTTTTCAGTACCCCCACATGATCTGTTTCCCATCCCTCCTTTTCAGCTTCTCCCTTTGTTTATGTTCCTCATGCCACACTGGGCTGCTTACTGTTTTTCCAACGTGCCAAGCATTCTGTTCACTCTGCTAGAAACACCTTCTCCCAGGTGACATCTTCACCTCCTTCAAATATTTGTGCAAAGTTAACCTGTTCAATTAGATTTCTCATGACTATCCTATTTAAAAGTGCAGTCTCTCTACTATTATATACATTTCCCATCCTCTTTCCTTGCATTGTTTTCCTGTTAGCACTCAACACATAACTCTTCCAGTACAAGTTATGATTTGTTATTTATTGTATTAGTGTTTGCCTTTCCTCATTATTAGGTTAGTCCAGTGCCTGGCACAGTACCTGGCTCAGTAAACGTTTGTTCGGTGAATGGACATAAGAAGGAAATTTAATTGGTTATATAAGATCTTGTTAGTAATACTTGTTTTTAATGAAGTTTAAAGACCTTTTACTCAGGATCATGCATTCATGCATTCATGAATAGCATAGAAATTGCTTCACTAAGTTTACTAAGATTTGTTTATCAATTTAAGGTTTCTTCTGAGTTTTATTGTATACCAATTTATGTAAAATCTACAGAATTTCTTAGAAAAATAATATGATTCTGTGTAAGACAGGTAACAACATAGAGTGTCTGTGTATTTGTTTTAATAAACAAAGCAATTCAGTGTTGACAACAAAGTTAGTATTTTTGAAAATACCAGCTGAGATCCAATTTAATTACAGTTTCCTTTAGAATATTTTCCTTATGTAACCAGTGACCACTGAAATCTTCAAGTATGTAGTGATAGATGTCACACTGATACTTTAAAAAATTGTTAATGAAGAATAATTTTTCTTTTTTATATTTTAGAATATTATTAATTATAATCCTTTTATGATTATATATTCAGTATTTGTGTTCAAATAGTAAAACAGGAATTTTCTTGTTTAGCCATTCTTGATTAGCTTTTGCTTTTATTTAAACATTTATTTTCTTTCTTGTAGATTTGCTTTGAGGTCACATTGATAAGAAATATGGAGCCACCTTTGATAACTTCACTTGTGAAAGAGAGAGTCTTCTTTTTTACTAAAAAAACATAAGGAAAACAAATAACCAAAGGAATCATGCCAGATGGGAACTCAACATCTTTTTCTATCATCTGTTTTTTAAACCATGAAGATAAATGGCTTGTGCTTTAAAGAATATTGTTTGTTCATCAACATTGTTTTTAGCAGTTTTAAAAAAATCTCTTTCTACCTTAACTACACAACTCTTTTATAAAATTTAATGCATATACAAATCTTTAAGATTTCTATTTTAGAACTTCAGTGTTTATATACCCTATTTTTGCTTGACAAAGTCATCAGAAATATACAGCATCAGGAAAGATATGGTATTTGGAAACTTATGTTGCTGTAATTTACTACAGTGAATTTAAGTGGACAATTCAAGACATCATCACATTTATCATCAGAAATATCACATAAACATATAATTCTTGGCTTTAATGTAAGAAATTTTCTTGAAAATGGCATGGGTAAAATTCTTACGGAAACCTGGTGGCAATCTTGGAAAAGTTTATCAACCTGGAAGTATGCTCTCCCTTGCCCCTACCAAAGGCTTGTTAAATGAACCAGGACAAAACAGCTGCTTTCTTAATAGTGCTGTACAGGTGAGACCATAATTTCTTGTTAAATTTACAAAAGTGCTTCTCAGGAGATCCTTTGTTTAATGTTTCTTAAAGTGTAAGATTAAAGTTTTTGTTGCCTGAAATGACTTTTTAATATTACTTTTAATGGTATCAAAGATATTTTGACTTAGAATTTTGTTTTTTTATTAAAAATAGAAATCAATATTATTTATTTAATATAAATGGGAATGGTTTTGCAACAGAATAATGTATTACTGTGATATAAAATATTTTGATTTAAAATGTTTACTTAGTAAATTAAAATTATGTATCTAAAATATATAAAATAATTTCTTTAGAGTCTGCTAATCTACCCCCCCACTACTCCCTCCCCACACACACTTTTTTTTAAAAAAGGAATCCAGTAGAATCCCTGTAGATAGCTTGGGTTGAAATGAGAATGCAGTTTTAATTCTCAGGACTCAAACTTCCTTCAGCCTCCACTCTGACCTTAAATCGCTTCTCTGGAATCATATTTGGACACCATTGTTAGTGGAATTGAAGATTGATCCATTTTGCTCCAGTCCTTGTTGAAATTCTTTTAATTAACAAGTATATGCTAACCTGCTTTTCTTCTTTAGATAAATATCCTTTCTTATGTAAGATGTAGTTTTTATTCAGTAGTTCCAGATTTTGTAGGGTCTTGTGTTTTTCTGACCATTGACTCTATAATACTAAAGATGAGGAAGATTTAGAATATTGGAATGTTATTCTATTGACTGTAAAATATACCTTAGAAGAATTTATTTAAAATAAATCACTTCTCACATATTTTTCCATTGTTTTTTTTTCTCCTGAAAACAATAGAAAGAGAAATATTGGTTAATTAATTCATGATAAATGAACATATCTAGAATGTGTTACATGCTTAGACATCTGACTCAGACTTGTTTTCTCAATTGTTCTCTGTCTGAGACAGATGTTAAACTTGAAAGTTCTGTAATTCGCTCAGGCAAAGAGATCTAATTGGCATTCTAAAATGCACTGGGACCCTTAAATGGGAGACACTCTTCTGCCTTGGCCAAAAGATCTTACTGGCATTAAGTGCTATGAAAGTTGCAGGAAAATATTTGTTGAACATCACTGCATGTAGGGAAATAGTTTATACCAAAAGACTTAGAAATAAATGCTTTTGTTTAAATCAGGCTGTTAGAAAGGGTTTCTATTACTTTAAATCTTTATCTGTTAACCCTTTTCCAGTTCTTTTTTTATGTTTATGTATTTCCCTCTATTTCTGTAGTTCCCAAATGCTGTGTGTAGTTAGTGAGATGAAAAGCATGTTATAACAAAATTCTGAGTAAGGACACTTATGGTAAAGAAAATGGAGAAGTATTCCAATGATTATATATATAATATTATATAATATATATATAATATAATAATGTATATAGTAATATAATCATTCCAATGATTATATATATAATACATATTTTTTTAATGAACAGTCCAGTAATCTTTACTATGAAGGTTATTAAATTTCTGCTGCTCTTCACTCCTTTATATAGATTCAGCATTTCATCTGATATCATGTATTCTCCTTCAAGGACCTCTTTTAACATTTCTTGTAGGTCAGGTCTGTCATTGGTGAGTTCTTTCAGCTTTAGTATTTCTAGAAAAAAATCTGTTTCACTTTTGTTTTTGAAAGATATTTTTCCTAATTAAAGAAGTCTAAGTTGGCAGTTTTTTCCTTTCTGTACTTTAGAGATTTTGGTCCCTTGACTTCTACCTTATATTATTTCTAGTGAAAAACTATTGTCATTCTTTGTCTTCTGTATGTAATGTGTCCTTTTTTTCCTGGCTCCTTTTAAGATTTCTCTTTTTCACAACTTTAAGGCAATTTGATACTAATGTGCCTTGACATAGTTTTCTTCATGTTCCTGTGTTTGGGTTTATTGAGCATCTTAGATCTGTGGATTTATAATTTTAATCAAATTTGGAAAGTCTTTGATCATTATTTCTTCAAATTTTTCTGTCTCTTCCTTTGAGGGACTGCAATTACATATAGTTTATCTTAGGTTGTCCCACAGTTCACTGATACTCCCTTAATTTTCATTCTCAGTCTTTTTTTCTTTCTCTCTGTTTCATTTTTTTATGGTTTCTGTTACAATGTTTTCAACTTCATTAATCTTTTCCTTTGCAACGTCTAATCTGCTGTTAATCCCATCCAGTATATTTTAAATTCAGACATTCTATTTTTAACCTCTTTTTAACTTCTTAAACATCTTTCAGCTCTTAACATGTTCATTCTCTTCTATAGCATCTTGAACATATGAAATACAGTTATAATAATCTTTTTAATGTACCCATCTACTAATTCTGTCATTCTGCACACTCTGGGTTTTGACTGATTTTTTTTTTTTCCTCCTCATTTGGGAATGTATTTCCTTGTTTATTTTAATGCCTGGTAATTTTTGATTGGGTGTCAGATATTTTGAGTCTTATTTTATTGGGTGATAGATATTTTTTATTCCTAGGAATGTTCTTGAACTTTGTTCTGGGATAGAGTTGCTTTATTTAGAAGCTGTTTGATCAATTTACTTTTAAGCTTTGTTAGGCAGTCCCAGAGTTGTGTTTATTCCAGGATTAATCAGAGTAGATTAATCTGGATAAAACCCTTCCTTCTTTAGCTAATGCTCTGTGGATTATGAAGCATTCTACATTGACTATTAGCAACACTATCCTAGGCAGGTAAGAGCTCTGGGCACTATCCCCTCTAATTTTGGGGAGGTATTTCTTTTCTCAGCCTCGGGTAGTTTCCTCACAGTATTTGCCTGAATACTCAAGGGGGAGCCTCTGTAGAGCTGTGGTGTTTACTCTGTGTGCAGCTCTCTTCTCTGCTGTACTCTGCCCTGCCAACTCTAGCTGCTTTAGCATCTCTGAACTTCCACCTCTATCTCTTCAGCTCAGGAGATCTGTTGGCCCAAATATTAAAATGCCTGCCATAAACTAATTTGCAAAGCCAGTCTTCACTAACAAGACAGGTACTCAAATATAGATTTTATGATAGAAAAAGCCTGACTTCATTTTTTAAAAGGCAGTCTGTAAATGTTATTATATATTTTGATGAATAGTTTTAAAAATTGCTGAGAAATAAATTGTGGAATATGTCTTATAAGAAATTATGAAAAGTGGACATTATTAAAATGTACTATTTTCAGTAGTTGCTGCACTAATTTACATTCCTACCAACAGTGCCTGAGGTTTCTCCTTTCTCCACATCCTCACCAATACTTATTATTTCTTTTCTTTTTTGACAGTAGCCAATCTGATAGGCGTGAAATCGTATCTTACTGTGGTTTTGATTTGCATTTCCCTGTTGAACATATTTTCAGATCTCTGTTGGCTACCTGTATGTTTTCTTTGGAAAAATGTCTATTCGAGTCCCCTGCCCATTTTTTAATCAGGTTGTTGATGATGTTGTTGATATTAAGTTCGATAAGTTCTTTATATATTATGGATAGCAGCCCCTTACTGTATGTATGAGTTGCAAATATCTTCTCCCAATAAGCAGGTTGCCTTTTTGTTTTGTTGATGGTTTCCTTGGTGTGCAAAAGCTTTTAGTGTAATATAATCCCATTTTTTTATATTTACTCTTTTGCCCTTAGCAGAAGAGACTGGTCAAAACAAACTATATATATATATCTAAGACTGATGTCAGAGAGCTCACTGCATTTCTTTTCTTCTAGAAATTTTATGGTTTCAGGTTTTACATTCAAGTTTCTAATCCATTTTGAAGTTTTTTTGTATGTCATGTAAATGTGGTTCAGTTTCATTCTTTCCCATGTAGCTGTCCAGTTTTCCTAACACCATTTATTGAAGAGACTCCGATATTTTCTTCATTGTATAGTCTTGGCTTCCTTTGTCACACGTTAATTGACCATATATGCATGTGTTTATTTTTGGGCTCTCTGTACTGTTCCATTGACTTAAATGCGTCTGTATTCCTGCCAGTACCATACCATTTTGATTACTATAGCTTTGTAGTGTAGTTTGAAATCAGGAGGCATGATGCCTCTAGCTGTGTTCTTCCTTCTCAAGATTACTTTGGCTATTTGGGTACTTTTGTGGTTCTGTACAAATTTTAGGTTTATTTTTACTTCTGTGAAAAATGTCATTGCTATTTTGATGAGCATTGCATTGAATCTATAGATTGCTTTGGGTAGTATGGATATTTTAACAGTATTAATTCTTCCAGTCCATGAACATGGACTATCTTTCCATTTGTATCTTTTTTTATTTCTTTCAACAATGTCTTACAGTTTTCAGAGTATAGTCAGAGCTTATTTTATTGTGCTTTACCTTATTACACTTTGCAGATACTGCATTTTTTACCAATTAAAGGTTTTTTACAACCCTACATCAAACATGTCAGTGGACACCATTTTTCCAATAGCATTTGCTCATGTGGGGGCTTTGTCATATTTTTATAATTCTTGCAGTATTTCAAAGTCTTTCATTATTACTGTATTTGTTATGGTGATCTGTGGTCACTGATCTTGATATTACTATTGTAATTGTTTTGGAGCACCACAAACTACTCTGATATAAGATGGCAAAGTTAATTGATAAATGATATATGTGTTCTAAGTGCTCCATTGACCAGCTGTTCCCTCATCTCTCTTCATCTCCTTGGGCCTCCCTATTCCCTGAGACACAACAGTATTGAAATTAGGCCAATTAATAACCCAATGCCCTATGAGTGTTCAAATGAAAGGAGTTCATGTCTTCTTTATTTATATTTTTTAAAATGTATGTATATATGTATTTATTATTTGAGAGAGGGAGCACACACCCATGAGCACAAGTGGGAGAAGGGCAGGGGGAGAGGAAGACGGTGAGAATCTCAAACAGACTCTGGACTGAGCATGGAGCCTAACGTGGGGTTTCATCTCACACAACCCTGAGACCATGAACTGAGCCAAAGTTGAGTTGGATGTCCAACCAACTCAGCCACCCAGGTGCCCCTGTCCTCTCACTTTAAAGCAAAAGGCTAGAAATGATTAAACTAAGTGAAGAAGATGTATCAAAAATTGAGATAGGCTGAAAGTGAGGCTTCTTGTACCAAACAGTTAGCCAAGTTGTGAATACAAAGAAAAAGTTCTTAAAGGAAATGAAAAGTTCTACTCCAGGGAAAACACAAATGATAAGAAAGTGAAACAGCCTTCTTCCTGTTATGGAAGAAGTTTTAGTGGTCTGGATAGAAGATCAGACCAGCCATGACATTCCCTTAAGTCAGAGCCTAATCCAGAGCAAGCCCCTCACTCTTTTCAATTCTGTGAGGGCTGAGAGAGGCAAGGAAGCTGCAGAAGAGAGGTTCGAAGCTAGCAGAGGCTAGTTCATGAGATTTAAGGAAAGTGCTGATACAGAAGCTGCAAAAAGCCATCCAGAAGATCTAGCTAAGATAATTCATGAAGCTAGGTACACTGAACAACAGATTTTTCAATGTAGACAAAACAGCCTTCTACTGAAAGACGATACCATTTAGGACTTTCATAGCTAGAGAGGAGAAGTCAATGCCTGACTTCAAAGATCCAAAGGACAGGCTGGCTCTCTTGTTAAGGTCTAATATAGGTGGTGACTTTAAATTGAAGCCAGTACTTATTTGCCATTTTGAAATTTCTAGGGCCTTTAAAAATTATGCTTAATCTACTCTGTCCATGCTCTATAAATGTAACAACAAAGCCTTGTAAACAACACATTGTTTACAACATGGTTTACTGAATCATCCTGCTGATGACTTTGAGGGGTTTAAGACTTAAGTAGAGGAAGTAACTGCAGATATGGTAGAAAAAGTATGAAAACTGGAATTAGAAGTAGAGCCTGAAGATGTGACTGAATTGCTGCAATCTCATGATGAAACTTTAATGGGTAAGAACATCTTAATGGATGAGCCAAGAAAGTGGTTTCTTGAGATGTAATATACCCTTGTGAAGATGCTGTGTGCATTGTTGAAATGACAACAAAGCATTTAGAATATTACAAAAACTTAATTGATAATGCAGCTGCAGAGTTGAGAGGATTGAGTCCAATTTTGAAAGTTCTGTGGGTAAAATTCTATCAAACAGCATTGCATGCTATGTAAAAGTAGTTGGTGAAAGGAAGAATGAATTGCTATGGCAAACTTCATTATTGTCTTATTTCAAGAAATTATGATAGCCACTCCAGTTTTCCACAACCACCACCCTGATCAGTCAGCAAGCTATCATATCAAGGCAGGACTTTCTGCCAACAGAATGATTACAACTCTCTGAAAGCTCAGGTGATGGTTAACATTTTTAGCAATAAAATATTTTTAAATTAAGGTATATACATTGTTTTCTAGACACAATGCTATTGCACAGTTAATAGACAACAGTATAGTGTAAACATAACTTTATATGCACTGGGAAACTAAAAAGTTTATGTGACTGACTTATTGCAATATTAGCTTTATTAGAATGGCCTGGAGTTAAACATGCAATATCTCAGAGGTATGCCTGTACAGGTCTTTCACCTCCTTTGTTGAGTTTATTCCTAGATATTTTATTCTTTTTGATCTAATTGTAAATGGGATTATTTTCTTAATTTCTCTTTCTGATACCTCATTATTAGTATAAAACACAACTGATTTCTGTGTGTTAATTTTGTATTCTGCAACTACAGAATTCATCCTGATAGCTTTTTGGTGGAGTCTTTAGGGTTTTCTATATACAGTTATCATGTTATCTGCAAATAGTGATAGTTTTACTTTTTTCCACTTAGATACCTTTTATTTCTTTTTCTTGCCTAATTGCTGTGGCTAGCACTTCTTGAATAACAGGAGAGTGAATACTTTTGTTTCTGATTTTAGAGGAAAAGTTTTCAGCCTTTCACTGTTGAGTATAATATTAGCTGTGGGTTTATTGTGACCTTTATTATGTTGAGGATGTTTCTTTTATAATCACTGTATTGAGAGTTTTTCTCATAAATGATGTTGAATTTTTGTCAAATCCTGATTCTGTATAAAGATCACTAAAGATCATTATGTGATTTTTTTTCTTTGTTTTGTAATGTGGTGTAATATGGTAATTGATTTACAGATGTTGAGCTACCTTGCATCCCTGGAACAAATCTCACTTGATAATGGCATCTGATCCTCTTCATGTACTATTGAATTTCATTTGCTAATATTTTGTTGAGGATTTTTATATCTATGTTCATTGGGGATATTGGTCTGTTATATTTTCTCTTTCTTTCTCTCTCCCTCCCTCCTTCCCTCTCCCTCCTCTCTTCTCTCCTCTCTTCTGATCTCTTTTCCTTTCCTTTTTCCTTTTCTTTTCCCTTTCCTTTCCTGTTTTTGATATCAGGGTAATGTTGGCCCTGTAAAATGAGTTTGAAAGTGTTTCTTCCTCTTTAATTTTTTTGGAGTAATTTGAGAAGGATAATTACCAACTCTTTAAATGATTAGTAGAATTCATCTGTGAAACTGTCTGATCCTGGACTTTTGTTTGGGGGAAGTTTTTAAATTACTGATTCAATTTCATTACTTGTAATCATTCTGTTCAGATTTCCCATTTCTTTGTGATTTGGTCTTAGAAAGTTGTGTTTTTTTCTAGGAATTTATCCATTTTTTTCTAGGTTTTTCAGTTTGTTGGCCTATCATTTATAGTAGTCTCTTAAGATTCTTAGTATTTATATGGTGTCAGTTGTAACATCTCCTGCATTTCTGGTTTTGTCTATTTGGACTCTCTTTTTTTCCTGATGAATCTGGTGAGATAGTTTATTGGTGAGAAGTTTATTGATTTTATCTTTTAAACGAACCAACTTTTAGTTTCACTATTATTTCTAATTTTCTTTTTTTTAAGTCTGTCATTTATTTTTACTCTGACCTTTATTATTTCCTTCCTTCTACTAACTTTGGGCTTTGTTCTTCTTTTCTAGAGTCTTTACATGTAAAGTTAGTTTGTTTATTTGGACTTTTTTTGTTTCTTGAGGTAGGCCTATATTGCCATGAACTTCCTTCTCAGAGTTGCTTTTGCTGCATCCTATAGATTTTGGAAAGTTGTATTTCCATTTTCATTTATCCCACCTACCTACCTACCTACCTTTCTTTCTTTCTTTCTTTCTTCCTTTTTAAATTTATTTATTTAACAGACGGAGACCACAAGTAGGCAGAGAGGCAGATGGAGGAAGCAGGCTCCCCGCTGAGCAGAGAGCCCCATGTAGAGCTCGATCCCAGGACTCTGGGATCATGACCGGAGCCGAAGGCAGCGGCTCAACCCACTGAGCCACCCAGGCGCCCCCACCTTCACATTTCTAAGCACTTTTTACCCCTTGTCTTTTTATTATTCAAGTGCATAACATGCAGTGTTATATTAGTTTCAGGTGTACAATATAGTGATTCACCGGTTCTGCACAGTTCTCAGTGTTCATCAGGATAAGAGGACTCTTCCCCTTTATCTATTTCACCCACCCTCCAGACTATTTAAGAGTCTTTTATTTTATTTTTTTTTTTTTTAGTTTGGCTCTTTTTTTCTTTGTGCATTTTTGTTTCCTAAATTCCATATATAAGTAAAATCATATGATATTTGTCTTTCTTTGACTGACTTATTTCACTTGGCATTATGTCCTCTAGTCCATCCATGTTGGTGCAAATGGCAAGATTTTACTTAACTTTTTTTTTTCAATTTGTTTGTCTACCCATTGGTTGTTTATAATCAATATTTTAAAATGAAGTAGGATGAAAATTAACAATTAGAATAACTTTTGATATGGATTTGTTAAAAGAGAGGATAAACTATTATACTAAATAATGTATAGAAAAGTTACATAAATATTTTTTCTGTAGTTTGAATCCAGTATAACTTAAACATTTTGCTAATTCAGAAAACATTCCAGTTACATTTGAAGAGATACTTCATTGGCCTTATAAACAGATTATGGAGGGTATTCTCTTTTAAATATTAATTTTAAAATATTCTGAATATTTCAGAATTTTATCTGACATAAGTATAATTAAGTAGTTATGACACTTGATGTGGTTTTAAATTCTCTAAGTTAAAAGCAAAGCTATAATCTTTAATAACTAGCATTTATTGTGTTCTTACTTGTGTTGGTACTTACTTGAACACTATATGTTCTCTCTAATCTAATTCTTACAGCAATCCAAAGGGGTAAGTACTGCTTTATCTTCGTTTTACTGATGAGAAAATTGAGTTTTAGTAAATATCTTGCTCAAGTCAACCCAAGAGCTGATAAGCAATAAATCCAGAATTAATACCCAGGCAGTTGGCCTTTAAATGTTGTATTACTAAGCACAGTGCTATGCTACTTCCCAAGGTTGTGCTGTCCTGGTCTTCATCTGAACAGATGAATGAATTCCAGTGTCACATACTTTATGGTACGATCAGTTATGTATGATATGCAAGAGAATTATTAGACATTTTCAAGTGTTTTGCAAAAACACTGAATTATTTGTAATAGATAAATTGATCCTGTTAGTTTTCTTTAAGGAAAAGCAACTCTCAAAGGGAAATTCTGAAATGGCCATTAGTTATTGAGTAATTGAAAATATAGGGTATCTGTTAAAATCATTTGTTTTTCTTAGTCTTTGTTTCTAGTTGGGAGAAATGAGAGATCATGAATAGATTTTCTAAGTTATATTATTTCCCGAAATGACTGAAAGATATAGGGAGACTTGGAAGTCTGTTTGTTGTAATAGTAATTACGGCAACAATTAGCAGCTGGTGTACATTGCATTCCAGCCTCTAAGCATTTTATATAGTAGTACATATTGTTTAATCCCTATAAGAACACCATGAGGCAGGCAGAGCTATCCTCACTTTATAGTTTTCAGATTTTTTTAGATTTTAAATACTGGACGGATTTTATTTAAACACTTAGTGTTTTTTGTTTGCTTTTTTCTTTTAGTAGCAAATGATGAATGGATAATTGCAGCAAATTATATTCATATTATTCCTTAACTGATGCATTTTACTGTACTGTCCCCCTGTTACTACACAGCTGGCCGCCTTGTCATTCAATACACAAGGCCACAAGCCTCTGCTCACCTTTTTTTCTGGCTGTTCCTTACTGACCCTTATTTGATACACCCTGGCTTTCAACTCCAATTATATTTCCTTCCTAAAGTTCAGTCTGTTCCAAGTATTATAATCACTTCCTCTTTCATGTCACTGCCAAGACCTCCATTCAGTGTCCCATGTTTCCTGTTCATATAAAATCCTTAACTGAGGAATTAGTTTTTTCTTAACTCTCTGCCTGTCAGTTTTGACATGTGAATCAATAGGAATACCTTCTAAATCCCTCTTTTATGTATTCATTGCATGTGTATAGCAGTTTCAATCTTGCTGTTTCAGTGCTTATATATGTCTGATTGTGCACAAGAGATTAAAATAAGTTGTTAGCCTTCTGCAGTCTAAGTCAAATCTGCCTTTTATTACAGGGAAAAAAATCTTACTGTATTTCTTTCTTCACTGTTTCTTTCTTATAATTTTTTAGGTTTTGTGGCAATTGGATATATTCCGACGAAGCTTGCGGGTTCTAACTGGACATGTTTGTCAGGGAGATGCCTGCATATTTTGTGCATTGAAGGTAACCTTTTAATATTATGGAAAATTACTGTTAATTGTTTTGCCAAAAATTTAATTTTATTTGATAGTTAATTTGGTCAGTTTACTTGAAATTAAAGTTCATTGTCAAGTGACTTAGAGCTTTGAAGGTGAATTCTTAAAGTTGATTTATTCAAGTGTATGGATTTTTTTTTTCCACTCTTATGTAAAGAAAGTTAAAATTAATATTCTAAGTAGTATAAAAACATTAAGAATATTACATTTTTCATTTTGGAACAATTCTTTTTTCATTTTATGAAATGGATTTTGAACTACTACTGAATTTTGTGCACTACTTTGGTTACTGATGATATAGCAGTGAACAAGGTGATAAAAACTGTTCTCATGGATCTGATATTCTTATAGGGGAGGAGAAAACAAGTAAACAAAATATAAAGTGTGTTAGATGGTAGTAACTACAAAGAGGGAAAAATAAATCAGGGAAAGGGAATAATAGAGTATGTTGAATAGTCAGGAAAGCCTCACTGGGAAAGTTTAAACCATTACTTGGAAAAGATGATAGAGTGAAGCATTCCAGGCAAGCAGGGAAACAGTAATTGCAAAGACCCTGAGGTGGGTGTACGTGACACATTCAGGGAAACCTGGGTGTCAGAAGCTTTATGAGTAAGGGGAAGACTGATAAGAGGTGAGCTCAGAAGTAAGGTGAGTTGTGGTTATTTAAAACCTGTCTGCAGGGGTGTGTGGGTAATTCAGTTGGGTAAGTGTCAGACTCTTACTTTTGGCTGGGGTCATGATCTCAGTGTCTTGACACCGAGGAGCTTCACCTTGGGCTCCGTGCTCAGCAGGCTGCTGCTTAAGGATTTTTTCTCTTCCATTCTCCTTCCCCCCAACTCCTGTGAGTTCAAAATAAATAAATAAATAGATAGATAAAAGCTTTAAAAATAAAATAAAACATGTCTGCACATTCTTTGCAGTTTTGTTTTGTTTTTTTAAGAAAGAGAGAGCATGAGGAGGAGAGGGGCAGAGAGAGAGAGAGGGAGAGAGAATCCTAGACAGGTTTTCATGCCCAAGATAGAGCCCGATATGGGGCTTGATTTCAGAGCCCTGAGCTCATGACCTGAGCTGAAATCTAGAGTTGGACACCTAAACAACTGAGCAACCCATGTGCCTCTCTTCTGCACCCTTTTTATCAAAAAGTGGAGTCTATTCTTTGAATATGGATTGGCCTTAAGGATTCATTCCCACCAAATAGAATGGCAGAAATGACACTGCAGACATTTGAAAAGGTGATAAAATTTCCATCTGGCTTTGTCTTTTGGGCTGTCATTCTTGGGAGTGAGCTGTCATGAAGTGAAGAAGCCAAGTTAGCCGCAACTAAACCAGAAGTCTAAGTGGATAGGCAGCGTTAACAACCAGCATCAGTGTAAGTGATGTTCAGTGTAAGTGAGCAACCTTCAGATTGTTCTAGGTCCCAGTATCGAGTTGTATTTACCAAAATTAATGGAGCAGAGTTGAGTTGACCTTACCAAAATTAATGATTTGTAATCATAGTAAATGTTATTTTTAGTAATGTAGTTTTACAATCGTTTGTTATGGAGCAATAAATAACTGGAACAGGAGTCCGTATTGTGTAGTTCCTTCTAGACCTTTGTTAGGAACTTGGCTTTTTCTCCTGAGTAATTTAGGAAGTCTCTGGATTGTTTCGAGTGGAAGAGTGATATAATCTGTTTTAACTAGATAGAATGTTTGGACTAGATCTCTTTGGCTTCTTGGATGGGAATAAGTAGAAGAGAGGCAAAGGCAGAAACAGGGAGTCATGTATCGATTAGCATCTCATTTATGTCGTTGAAATTTGCCCAAGAATTTAAAATTTTATTGACATGTTTCAGAGATAAATATTTCATTATTTTACATTCTTGAATACTCTTACACACACATATACATGCAAGAAAATAAAGTGCCATTTTCCTGCTTTATTTTGATTTATACTCCTGAATATAAATCACCAAAGAAGGCAATTTTATATTCTCTTTTTTAGAAACTGGCAAAATAGGGTTATTGTTAGGGGATGAAGAATGAACTTAGATCAGGTTACAGTATCACATTTTATTTACACGACAGTCAATTTTGAATATTTTGTCCAGTTGTAAAATGAGTATAGTTAAAATTTCTAGCCTGAATCTTTCATAGCCTTACACAATCACCTGCCTGCCTCCCCACTAGCCCAAAACATTATCTCTCTCTCTCTCTGTCTCTCTCACTCTCTCACTGTCTCAGATACGGCACTTTAGCCAGACTGGCTGCCTCTTGCAGTTTCTCAGAGCTGGCTTCCATCTCTGACTATTTTCATTATTATTCATTTTGTCTACAGTGCTTTTCTTCTAGATGTTTTTGTGGCTAACACCCTGTTTCCTTTATGCCAGTCTTCAAATGAGGACATCAGTAAGGCCTTCCCTGACTACCCTAGGTAATAGTTAACCTCTTCTTACTCTCAGTATCTCTATTTCTATTTATAATACTTTATTTTTCTCTCTTGTATTTTATTTCTTTCTTTTTCTCTATTTTGTCACAGACTGACATACTATATAATTACTTACTTTCTCCTTACTATAACTAGAATGTGTGCCCCATGAGGGCAGGGTTTTTCTGTTTTCTAGTGAAGGTGCCTCACATATACTAAACAGAAAACAGATAACAAATGAGTGACATTCAGGCGTAGGATTAATATTTCAAGCATTATCTTGAAAAGTTAATTACCTGAATAACCAATGACATCTGAAAATATTTTTTTATTTTTTCATTTTGTAATTATAATTAGAAAATTATAGATCTGGATATCTAATATCATTTAGCATCATTATTCTTCAATTTTTTATTTATTTATAAAGTACATTTTTTGGAAGTAGTGAAACAGATTTTTAAAATGTTTTCCTACCCTACCATATATTGACCTGAGGAAAAAAAAATGTTTTTGAGGTGACATATCCCTTAGGCTAATTAAGAATTTAATATGGCCAATCCTTATTTGGTAGGTTGTCACTGAAAACCTCCTCCCCCTCCCCACTTTCCCCCACCTAAGATGATTGTCATAAAACTGGAACTTATTAAAAAGTTTATCTTATTTGAATTCAATAAGGAAAATGAAAAACCAGATTAACACCTATAATCACATATTCTTGAGTGTTTCCAGTATTTCTTAGGCTTGGGTTAGAAATAATGCTCTAAGTGAGGAAAACTGATAATCTGAAAAAAAATTTTTCTTCAAAAATTAAAAGTCAGGAATGCCTGGGTGGCTCATCTTTTCTGACTTCATGCAAATTGTAGAGTGTCAGTTTTTAGAGGCAAATTTAAATAGTGGGAAATTTTAATTGTATTGAAGTTATTTGATGTTTATTTTTAAACCAGGGTTTGTCATTTTCTGGGGTTTATTTAGGAAGAAAAAAAATTATTAAAGTTCATTTAAGCTATGTTTTTTGTTTTTAAGATTTTATTTATTTATTTGAGAGAGAGAGAGAGAAGGAATCAGGGGAGGGGCAGTGGGAGAGGAAGAAGCAGACTCCTGCCTGATGCCAGGTTCAATCCCAGAACCGTGAGATCATGACCTGAGCTGAAGGCAGATGGGCAGATGCTTAACCAACTGAGCCATCCAGGTGCCCCAAGCTACTTTTTTTTTTAAAAGACTAGTGAGTTCCCACTAATTTTTATGTGATTATGTATTTAGTTTTGGTTAACATAATTTTAATTCCTTATAGCATACTTTTAGACTTATAGCAACTTATCTCAGAACTCTTCCTTAAACAGTTTAGATCAGAATAAGCTGGGGAACAGTTAAAAATTGTCCTCACTTCAGCATACTCAATTAGAAACCTCGAGGATGGGAACTGAGAATTCTGTGCACACTAACATTTGATTTCAAGGCTGGGGCAACCATTTCTGTACATTACTGAGACAGATAATCTTTATATGGAATTTTAGAGCAAAATACTACTAGTTTCTGGGTATAGCTGTAAGTTTCACTGTGTTATAATGAAGTTACTGACATGTTTCTTTAGTGGTTGGCTTTACACTTACTGATGTACTTGTTGGTCCCCAGAATATATTTGCACAGTTTCAACACAGTCGAGAAAAAGCACTTCCCTCGGATAACATAAGGCACGCTCTAGCAGAGAGCTTTAAAGATGAGCAGCGATTTCAGTTGGGCCTTATGGATGATGCTGCAGAGTGCTTTGTAAGTATTTTGGATAATCCTTAAATCAGGACAGTAGCTTGTTTTCCTTAAATGATACAAATATCAAGGTTAATGAAACATAAATTTTTAACAATGGAAACAAGTCATAACTGTTCACTGGATCCATGTCTTACCTGCCCTTCAGAGCTCAGTTTAAATCTCATGACTTTTGATTTTGGTTATTTGTGCTGCTGTCATTTTTATTGGCTATTAGACTCCTGGAATATTTTAAAATTTATTTATTAGAAAAAAACATTTATTAAACATGAATTATGTCACTTAAGTCAGTATTCTGCCTCCGCAGTGTTGATATGTGCAATAATGCATTCCCAGAAGTAGCATTTCTCGTTACATACAATGATTCTCTTTGGGAGAGAAGAGGAGCTTGGTGGGCAGCTATCAGGGGCAGCCGTTCTGTTATACACCTCACTCTGGATTGAGAATCATTGACTGGGGTTGATGTTCCAAGTCTCTGTTTTACCACCATATTGATAAGTAGAGCATTCCTTTGAATAGTAACTAAACCACACATACCTTCTAAAATATGTGTTGATTATTAAATGTGTCAGTGTTGCAGGTGTTACATATATTTAAAGAGGTAAACTTTTTTTTTCATAGTCTTATATCTATTTAAAAATTCTATTTATTTCATCAGTAAATCTTTTAAGGTTTTCCTTGACACGTTGTTTTCCTGACACCACTTCTTAATAGTTTGGACCCCTACTCTCAGCATTATTTAAGCCTCCTTTCTTGTATCTTTCAGCCTATCCCCTTACAGTGTTTTTTAGTGGCCAACAGATTAATAAAATTTTCTTTAGATTAATCTTTGCCCTTCAGATATTCTTGTGACTTCAGTCTGGACTCTTCTGACATTTAAGGCCATTTACAGTTAAACTCCAGTTTACCTCTTTATTTCCTCCTGTAATTTTTCTTCCTAATGTAGGTTGTTCTATTTCTAAAGTATGTCTTTTAAATTCACTGGATTTTGGCGTGCCTGAGTGGCTCAGTGGGTTAAAGCCTCTACCTTCGGCTCAGGTCATGATCTCAGGGTCATGGGATCGAGCCCCGCATCGCGCTCTCTGCTCAGCGGGGAGCCTGCTTCCTCCTCTCTCTCTGCCTGCCTCTCTGCCTACTTGTGATCTCTGAGTGTCAAATAAATAAATAAAATCTTTGAAAAAAAATTCACTGGATTTCTGTAGAATTTACTATCTGTAGAATTCAATTGGCATTTATAGGTTATTCTCATTTTTTTAAAGATTTATTTATTTGAGAGAGAGAATGTGTGCATGTATGTGCTCACACTTGCACACACACACAAGTGGGAGGAGAGGCTGAGGCGGGGGTGAGGGGGAGAGAATCCCTCAGCAGACTCCCTGCTGAGTGTGGAGCTCAAAACAGGGATTGATACCAGGACCCTGAGGTCATAACCTGAGTTGATACCAAGAACGGCCACTTAACTGACTAGCTACTCAAGTGCCCCTGTTGTTATTTCCTTAATGATCATCTTTACTGTTTCCTTGGATAGATGCAAAGCTCTTTGACTAATCCACTGCTTAGCATACTTTTCATGTTGATTAAAATGTTTCAAAAACAGCACACATAGTCATAAAATATGTTTTTCATATTTCTCATGTTTCTAATTGATCCATCACTTAAAATATAAATATATTTTGTACAATACCAAACTTTGTAGTTTATTTTCATTTAAATGAAATGTACTAGTAAGTGATATGATAATTTGTGGACTATCTAGAAATTTAGGCTTAAATAATTGAATGCTTTTAAATTTCCTAGGGCAGAAGACGGGTAAGTTAGCTAATTAAAAGAATCCATTGGAGGGGTGCCTGGGTGACTCAGTCTTTAAGGCTTTGCCTTCAGCTTAGGTTGTGATCCCAGAGTTCTGGGATCGAGCCTGCTGTTGGGCTCTCTGATCTGTGAAAAGTCTGCTTCTCCTCCTCCTCCCTCTCCCACTCCCCCTGCTTGTGTTCCCTATCTTGCTGTCTTTCTCTCTGTCAAATAAATAAAAGAAATCTTAAAAAAAAAAATCCATTGAATAAGCTTTGCAATCCAAAAAGAAGGATTACTTGTTAAAGAAATAAATACTCCTTATTGATCTGTATTACAAATTTGAAATTTGTTTGCCGGACAGATTCCTTGCATTAGGATGTTAGTGTAGGTATTGTAAACCTTTATGATTGCTATTTAATGTGAGTTATAGAGACTATAAAAATGTTCCAAGTAGGATTTTTGAAAGAATAACTGCTTTTCTTAATGTGAGAATGCTGAAAACATAGGAAACTTATGTTTTCTAATATTAAATTCTAGATGTCAGCCACCATGAATTGATTTTAAAGGATTTTAAAAATATTTATTAAAATGATGTTATATTATAACACTTCATTAGTTACTCTGTTTTGCATACATTTTTTCATTAAATTTTTTTAAGAGTGAATGCTACAAAAGGTGAGTAATTGCACAGCATTTGAAGGGTTGATTAAAGAGGAAAGCTGAAAAGCTGACAGTATGTATGACACTGTTAAACACTTTGAAAAAATCTTAAAAAGATTCTTTTTTTTTTTTTTTAAAGATTTTATTTATTTATTTGACAGAGAGGGAACACAAGCAGGGGGAGTGGGAGAGGGAGAAGCAGACCTCCTTCCGAGCAGGGAGCAGGACCCTGAGCAGGGTCCTAGGACCCTTGGATCATGACCTGAGCCAGAGGCATACGCTTAACAACTGAGCCACTCAGGCAGCCCCTTAAAAAGATTCTTAAATTTGTAAAGTTTAAAAGAGCTATACTGTATGTGTCATCTGTAAGTTTCACAACTCATTTGTCATTTAATTTTTTAAATTAGGAAAATATATTGGAGAGGATTCATTTCCATATAGTGCCAAGCAGAGATGCAGACATGTGTACCTCTAAATCTTGTATCACTCACCAGAAGTTTGCTATGACCCTGTATGAACAGGTGAGATGGCTCAACCACTTCATTAGTTACTCTGTTTGCATACATTTATATATGTATAATATGTAACATAGTATTATATTTATGTTTTATGGTTGATTAATCAAACATATGTTCTTCCCTGTAGTGTGTGTGTCGCAGCTGTGGAGCATCATCAGATCCTCTACCTTTTACAGAATTTGTGCGGTACATTTCTACAACAGCCCTATGGTGAGAGCCTGTTAAAACATGTTTACCACATTGAGTATTTATTTTATAGAACAATAATGTATGTGAATATCAGCTATCTTAGACCTGAAAATACTCAACCATCAGAGGTGCTGAGTGATGTCCAGCTCAGCTAGCTGTTTCTGATTTGGTTAAAAACATATACTTGATGAAATTTCCAAATATTAGTCAAAATTTGTATCTCTTTATGTTTATAGCAAGTTTTGGGAATTGCAAAGGAGACCTTAAAATGACAACAAGTTCAGTGTAAAATGGAGCTGCATGTGATTTCTTCATTTTTGCTAAGGTGTTATCTTTGTAGTAACAGTGTTTCTCTTTAGCTCCATGTCCCTTCATGGTGATGGAAGCCAGGGTAAGGAGAAAAGAAAGAAAAGGTGAAATTAATTCTCCATTAGATTTATTGCATTTAGGGCCTCAACATTCACCTGAAATAAAAATTTGACAGCTTGCCTGTCCCCTCCTTCCCTGCTCATGAAACATTAGTGAGTTAGGGATCCAAAAAGATCCCTAGACTTTACATAATAAGAGTAGTTTAAACACTTTTGAATAGATATTTGAAAATATAAATATTTAATAGGAACATTGAATAAAATCATAAATATGTATAGGTATTTTGATATAAAAAACAACACATGGATCAATAATTATCAGTACATTAGTATAGCAGTTACTAAATGGTAATTTAGTAACCAATATTTTTATCATTGTGCAAAATAAATATCAGATGCTTATTTGTTTCATTATATTATTAAACTTCTTGGGTTTTTGGATATGACACAATATTTCTTGAAGATTATTGAATAATAGCAATTTGATTATTTGAGTGTGTTTAGTGTCTTAATATATCCAGAGTTTGGGAACATAGTTTTAGGGAACCATTCCCTAAAATTCAGTCAATTATAGATTCATTTTTTTTCACTTTGTATGAAAAGTAGGATGGCATTTGAACAAGGATAGGCCACACATTAAAAACCGTAAAATTTTAACTCTACTCTGAAACTCTTATATAAAATGACAGTGCTCTGATTCAGTATCTTATGTAACAAGAGTTGGAGCCCCATCAGTCTCTCCCTGGTCCACACCATCAATTGCAAGAAACCAGACTTTGAATTCTAATTATGGTTGACCCTTCAATTACACAGGTTTGAACTGCACAGGTCCACTTAGATGCAGATTTTTCTCAATAATCAATGTACAGTACTGCAAATGTGTTGTCTTTTCCTTAGATGTTCTTCTTTTTTTTTTTTTTTTTAAGATTGATTTATTTATTTTAGAGAGAGCGCATGCATGTGCAAGCAGAAGGAGGGCCAGAGGGAGAGGGAGAGGGAGAGAATCTCAGGCAGACTCCCTACTGTTTGTGGAGACCAATGCAGGGCTTGATCTCATAACCCTGAGTTCAAGACCTGTGCTGAGATCAAGTAGACACTCAATTGACCGAGCCATCCAGGTGCCCCCTTTATAATTTTCTTAGTGACATTTCCTTTTCTCCAGCATTTTTGGCAAGAATATAGTATATAATACATATAACAGGACGTGTGTGTTAATTGATTATTATTGGTAAGGCTTCCAGTTAATAGTAGGCCATTAGTAGTTAACTTTGAGGGGAGTGTCAGAAGTTATATGCGGATTTTGGATTGTGTGAGGGTTGGCACCCCTTACCCCATGTTGTTTAAGTGACAACTATAATCACCTTTGTATTGGTAATAAGTATTGAATACCAATTACAGAATTCCAGGCTTCACATAAATCATTACTTATAATGTTAACAAAAACATCATTTTAAATGTAGAGTTTGAACAAGCTTATCAGATTTAGTGCTTTCTAATATACTTGTGAAGTGTTTTAGAAGAATAGATGCTTTTAGTTGTTATTGAATACTGTATATTAAACCATGGAACTGTTAAATATATCTAGCTCTAAGATAGTTAATATTACCACCAAGCAGAACCAGAGCATCTAGAATGGAAAGTAGTAAGGATATTTGAACTTATATGACATATCTTTTTGGAAGTCTTTAAATAGTTGTTTAAAGATACTTAATACCTTGCTATATAAAAATTTGATTCTAAAATGGACTAAACAAAAAGTGGCACAGATATCCTGCCTAGGCTGTAATGAAATGCTTAGCATAAGGCATAAGCCTGATCTAAATAGTTTTGGTTTTGACTTCTGCATTAATCAGCAAAGGAGCCTTCTGTTAGCTGAAAATGGTAACTTTGTTTCTGAGAACTTTAGGCCAGAGGGGAAGCCTTTCCAACAATTTGTTGTTCTTGTTAGGCCAGAATTTAAACTCAAATCCCTTTTTGTTAAATAATAATGTAAAAGAAACATTTGACTTAGAACTACCTCCAGACAGAGCTAGGATCGTCTTGCTACCTCGTTCATGTAGTTCCAAACAATGGTAAAATTTAGTGTTATTTTATTCTTGACCTAATTTTTTTCATCATAAGTTAACCTGCTGAATTTCATAATTTTTCACTCTACGAAAATTTACTTTATGGTTAATTTTTCAAACAGAACCTGTTTTAACATATAAAATACCCATATTGATAACTTAATATTCTTCATGCATAATTTGTTAGATCTTTCTAAAGTTCAAAGGACACATTTGACACTGTTCCTTTGTTTTGTAGCAACGAGGTAGAAAGAATGATGGAAAGGCATGAACGTTTTAAGCCTGAAATGTTTGCAGAATTGCTGCAAGCAGCAAATACAACTGATGACTATAGGAAATGCCCTGTAAGTATAATTTGGAGAATATTAATGTGCTTTTATGTTTATAAATTTGAAAATAGATATTCAGAAATCACCATGTAAATAGTAACTATACATGGGCTTGATTCTAAGAATTTATTTTTTCAGTGTTATTTTAGGCAGCTCTTTAACCATGTGAGCTGTTTGAGCACTATTTCTTTTTTTTTTTTTTGAATTTATTTTTAATTTATTTTCAGCATAACAGTATTCATTATTTTTGCACCACACCCAGTGCTCCATTCAATCTGTGCCGTCTATAATACCCACCACCTGGTTCCCCCAACACTATTTCTTTATTTTTTTTATTTTATTTATTTATTTATTTGACAGAGAGAGATCACAAGTAGGCAGAGAGGCAGGCAGAGAGAAAGGAGAAAGCAGGCTGAGCAGAGAGCCCGATGTGGGACTCAATCCCAGGACCCTGAGATCATGCCCTGAGCCGAAGGCAGGGGCTTAACCCACTGAGCCACCCAGGCGCCCGACACTATTTCTTTAAAAACTCTTCGTGAAGGATTTAAGTTAGTGTATGCTGATTTTTTTTTTTTCTTTTTGAGAGAAAGAGGGCGCACGTGTGCATGCAAGCAGGGCTGGAGGAGAGGGGTCGGAGGAGAGGGAGAGAGAGAATGTTAAGCAGACTCCCTGCTGAGCTTGGAGCCCTAGGTGAGGCTTGATCTCAACCACCCTGAGATCATGACCTGAGTTGAAATCAAGAGTCAGGCACTTAACTGATTGAGTCACCCAGGTGCCTCCTGATTATTTTTTTTAAGTTCTGAAATCTATCATTTGACTAAAGAGAAAGTTTTGTATTTTCATATAAGCACTACCATTCTTTTCTAATGTAATATTATTAATGACCTCAGTGTTCTATTTCTCATTTTTTAGATTGAATTCTTATTGTAGCAGGTTTAAAAAATACCGAAGGAAAGTACTTTGATTTAAAACAAACTTACTATTTAATCAATAATTAAGCAAATAGCTGGATAAAAGTGAATTTTAGTATTCTGAACAAAGAATTTTCTGATATATGTGAAGGTTGTTACTGTTTAATACAAACTGTAAGGTATTACTTATGGTATACCTATTTCAGTAATTTCAAAATGTGCCTTTTGTGTTTTTCTTTAGAGTAACTGTGGCCAAAAAATAAAAATTCGCCGTGTTTTAATGAATTGCCCAGAGATTGTTACAATTGGTTTAGTATGGGATTCTGAACATTCTGACTTGACCGAAGATGTTGTTCGGAATCTAGCAACACATCTTTATCTTCCTGGGGTATCTCAGCTGTTTTCATTCTCTTCCTTTCTGTTTTTAAATTATTATAAAACGTATTCATATATTATAACACACTTTGTTTTTAAAACTAAATTTTCTTAAAGGAAATAATATTCAGATATAATCTTGATAAAATTCATCAAATTGAGCTAACTGGAATGCCTTTCTTGCATAGACTGGGAATGACTTTCAGTTATAAACTGTCTCATGCTCTAGTTTTGTATCACTCTAGAGTGATGATAATGATGTGTGTGTGTGTGAGTGTGGTAATGACAAAATATAAATATTAACCTAGAAAAGTAAAGAGTCAAAAATCATCTACAGTTGGGGCACCTGGGGGCATCTACAGCGCACTGATCTCTATATGTTTATAACATCTTAATATTTGATTGGTTTATATTATAATTAAACTTTTAGACAATTTCAGAAAATATGTTTAATGCATGTTCAAATATGTGATTCAATGAAAAATTATTGGGAATTGTGTAATATACTTCACATTTCCAGTTTTATGTATATAAAGTGTCAAGATACTGGGTTACTGAACTAAATTGTAGTGAATTCATTTTATTGGAGGAATGCTAATAGCTATAGTTAATAGTAAGTAATAGTTAATAATAATTCTGTTCAGTCCAATCTTAGTGGTACCTTCTGTACTAATATAATATTGGATTAAGGAAGCTTGCATAAGAAATTTTTTCATAGATAGTCAAATACCTGACTTACCAAATTATTATTCCTTGTTTTTAAAAAGATATAGTATTAAATATACATTTTTATTTTTTTGAACAGCTTTTTTATAGAGTTACTGATGAAAATGCCAAAAATAGTGAACTTCATCTAGTTGGTATGATCTGCTACACCAGCCGACATTATTGTGCCTTTGCTTTTCATACCAAGAGTTCCAAATGGGTATTTTTTGATGATGCAAATGTGAAAGAGGTAAGTTGACACTTTCACTAACCAGGATAATTATTGTGACTTCTTACTTTTTAGGAATAAATGAAACAATAATATAAAATGTAAATTATGTAGTATTATTATGTAAAATGATGATGGTATGTAAACATTTCTTATATAAAATAATAAATGACCTTAATGATAATAGCATTGTTAAGTTCATACTTCCTTTTATTTTTGAAATCTGGTTTATTTTATTTTATTTATTTTAAAAGATTTTATTTATTTATTTGACAGACAGAGATCACAGGCAGGCAGAGAGATAGGAGGGGAAGCAGGCTCCCTGCCGAGCAGAGAGCCCGATTCGGGCCTTGATGCCAGGACCCTGGGATCATGACCCGAGCTGAAGGCAGAGGCTCTAACCCATTGAACCACCCAAGCGCCCATGAAATCTGGTTTATTTTAAAGCCAATTTTTAAACCAGTCCCTTTCCAGAATAATAAAAAAGTTGTTTTGTGAATGATTCACAATTGCTTTATATAATTAGTGATGAAAATCTGCTTATTTTTTAAATTGTTATGATTGCTTTTTTAGATTTTGTATATGCTATTCAGAATTAGGTATGGTTACTTTTTCTTTTGGTCAGTAACTTATTCAAACATTATAATATCTAGAAAACTAGTGAATAATAGTTTGTAATAAGGACTATTTATCAGAGTCACCTTTGGAACTTTTGGAAAAATGTGTATCTGCCTGGACTCTTAAATTCTCAATTCAGAGGTGTAGAGGCCAATACCTGATTTTTTTTTTTTTTTTAAGTTCTATAGGAGATTAAGATTTTGCCACATATGAAAACTCTTGATCTTGTCAATACTATGCCTAGGCTTATTGGCTTTGAGAATCCTATTATTAAGCAGTAAATGGATTTAGAAGTACAAGTTATTTCATTGTGCTAAGCAAATGATGTACAATTCCATTTCCTTTCATTTTAATGTATAAGAAAGGGCCATTTATCATCATTATGAATTACTAAGTCGGAAGTTCAAATATTCAGTATTTAGTGGATTTCTAATTATTTCTTTGAAGGATGAACTGCTATGGAAATAGCCCTTCCAGTATTAAAAATTAGAAAACCAAATAGACAAAATAACTTTTTTAGACATTGGCCAGCAGGCAGTTGAACAGAAAAAAGGAAACAAGATGAGCCCTAGGGTTATTCCTGTTTACCACCTACAGGTAGTTTTTACAGTGCAGGGAGGTGGGATTCAGATAAAGCAGTCTTACTGAGTTGAGGAAACCGAAATTGGAGTTCAGGGAGGCTAAGATAGCTAAATTTCACTGGACAGATTACCAGAAAGAACACTGCACAGAGGGAAAGTTCTGGAGATTGGTAGAGGGATCACATTTAATCTTTGGCTGAATAGGGATCCAACATTGTGTTGCCAAACCTGCACAAGGTTGGGGAAAGAATTACTGGAAAACAGAAAGTCAGGCAATTTTTAAAATTCATATAGGGCTAAGAATCGTTTGCATACACACCAGCAAGAATAGAAAGATGTTGCAATGCAAAGAGCAACAGATAGAATCCTCAGAAAATTATCACCTTAATTTTGGGGCTAAATTATACCTAGACTGAATACTACTCTGTACCTGACATAAAAAGCTTAAAATGAAGCCTTTAAAGCACCAGGATGGCTCTACATAATTTAGCAAATGCCAGAATGAAGTACAGTACATTTTAAAGCAACACAACAAAATTTACCCAAAAATATAAATTTAAATATGCCATTTGCTGGTGAGGATAAGGGAGAGAAACAGACTTGTCACACCGGGAAGACAAATCGCTTTAACATTTGGCTTTGAAAACCAGAAGGGCCAAATTGTGCAAGTTCTAACAACCAGTAGGACTTAATAATAGCAAACTGAATCCAACAATACATTAAAAAGAAAATCAGTCACCACAGTCAAGTGGAATTTATTCCTGGGTTTGCAAGGGTGATTCAATATTCACAAATCAATCAACATAATATACCACATTAATATAAAAGAAAGGATAAGAACCCTTTGATCTTTTCTGTAAATGCAAAAAAAGCATTTAACAAAGTACAGTATCCATTAATGGTAAAAGCCCTCAACAAAATCGGTTTAGAGGGAACATACCTCAACGTAGGAAAGGCCATATATAAAAACCCCATAACTAACATCATAATGGGAAAAAAACAGAATTTTTCCTGTATAGTCAGGAACTTTACAGGGATGTCCACTCTCACTGCTGTTAATTTAACATAGTACTGGAAGTCCAAGCAATCAGACAATGAAAAGAAATAAAGGCATCCTAATTGGTAAGGAAAAAGAAAACTTTATTTGCAGATAACATGATATTCTATATAGAAAACCTGAAAGACTCTACCAAAAATTGCCTGAACTGATACACAAATTCAGTAAAGTCACAGGATACAAAATATACAGAAATCTGTAGCATTTCTATATACCAATAACAAAGCATCAGAAAAAGAAGTCAAGAAATCAATCCTGTTTACAATTGCATTCAAAACCATAAGATACATCAGAGTAAAAGTAAGCAAAGAGCTGAAAGACCTGTACTCCGAAGACTATAAAACACACATGAAAGAAATTAAAGATGACAGAAATGGAAAAACATCCATGCTCATGGAAGAACAAATATTGTTAAAATGTCCTTACTACCCAAAGCAATCTACACATTTAATGTAATCCCTATCAAAATACCACAGGCATTTTTCACAGAGCTGGAAGAAACCATCCTAAAATTTATATGGAACCACAAAAGACCCCAGATTGCCAAAACAACTTTGAAAAAGATAAGCAAAGCTGTATGCATCACAATTCTGGACTTCAAGTTATATTACAAAACTGTGGTAATCAAACAATATGGTACTGGCACAAAAACAGACATAGATCAATGCAACAGGATAGAAACTAGGAAGGGAACTTAGAACTATATGGTCAATTAATCTTGATAGCAAGAAAGAAAATGCAATGGGAAAAAGTCTCTTCAACAAATGGTGTTGGGAAAATTGGACAGCAACATGCAGAAGAATGAAACTGGACCACTTTCTTACACCATACAAAAAATAAATTAAAAATGGATTAAAGACGTAAATATGAGACTTGAAAGCATAAAAATCCTAAGGGAAAACACAAGCAGTAACCTCTTTGACATTAGCCATAGCAACTTCCTTCTGCATATGTCTCCTGAGGTAAAGGAAACAAAAGCAAAACTCTTGGGACTTCATCAAAATAAAAAGCTTCTGTACAGCAAAGGAAACAGTTAACAAAACTAAAAGGCAGCCTACAGAATGGGAGAAGATATTTGCAAATGACATATCTGATAATGGGTTAGTATCCAAAATGTTTCCTAGCAAATTCTCTTTCTCTCTCTCGTTCCCTCTCTCTGCCCCATCTCTCTGGCCCCAACACACAGTCTTAATTATGATGCAATCTGAGGTTTTTTTATTTGACTACTTTTTTGTGCCCTTATCTGTTTCCTTTCCTTTTTCTTTTTAACCTGGTCTAACAAGGGGTTATCTGCACTAAAAAAAAAAAAATAATAAAAGATTTTTAAACACATAGTTTTAGTTAAACTCCTTGATGAGAGTCTTTTTATACTAATAGTAGGCAGGGGAGAATTTTGTTTCAAATCCCTACCTCTCTCTACCCAATCCTTCACCATAACCACCATCATTCTCCACACTACTTTGCATAAAGTAGGAATTGGAGAAAAATTTAATTAATCTCACTTGAATTCGTGGTAAACTCCATTATCTATCATGTTCTATAAGTATAGTAGTTAATATATGAAAGCATATTACCAGTATCCAAAGAATTTGAGTACAGTAAAATACACAGAACTGAAACTTTAGTAAATATGAGTTACTTCTATTTGCTTCATTGCTTTGGGTTAATTGAGAAAGACTGGCTACCTCCAAATGTTCATGAACAGGAATGCCAACATATAAAGTTCTGGTTAATATAACACAGATAATGACTTACAATGTGAAATTTTGATGTAAATGTGTTAAAGATTACTTTAACTGTGTTAATGAAATTGGTAGCTGCTGCTGACAATAGAACTTCAAAAAATATCAAAAGATGTTATTACTTTATAGAAACAACTGTACCTTTAAAGATATTTCACTTAATATAGATAATACAAGCTTTGTGCACTGACACTACATCAAATACAACCAGTTTTTAGTATCTACGTGTATTCCAATTGAAAGATGCTCTGTAATATTCATTATAATGTATTCAAAAAACCTTTTAATTATTTTTTTAAGTCACAGCCACAAATAAAGCAAAAACAAAATTTTAAAAGTAAAAAAAGAATTTATAAAACTTACCACCTGAAAAAATGAATAATCCAATTAAAAAAAATGGGCAGAAGACATGAGCATTTCTCCAAAGAAGACATACAGATGGTCAATAGACACATGACGAGCTGCTCAACATCACTGATAATCAGGGAAATGCAAATCAAAACTATAATGGAGTATCACCTCACACCTGTCAGAATGGCTAAAATCAACAACATAGGAAACAACAGATGTTGGTAAGGATGTGGAAAAAGGGGAACCCTCTTGCACTGTTGGTGGTAATGTAAACTGATGTACCCATTCTGGAAAACAGTGTGGATGTTCCTCAAAAAGTTAAAAATTGAACTACCCTATGATCCAGCAATTGCACTACTAGGTATTTATCCAACGAACACAGAAAAACTAATTGAAAGGGATATGTGCATGGCAGTGTTATCAATAATAGCCAAGTTTTGGAAAGAGTCCAAATGTTATCGACTGATGAATGGATAAAAGAAGTGGGGTGGATATATGCATGCATGCAATGGAATATTACTCAGCTATAAAAAATGGAATCTTGCCATTTGCAACGAGATGGATGGAGCTAGAGAGTCTTAACCTAAGTGAAATAAGTCAGAGAAAGACAAATAGCATACAAAACAAACAAGCAAAGGGAAAAAGAGAGGCAAACCTAGAAACAGACTCTTAACTGTAGAGAATAAACTGATGGTTAAAGGAGGGGAGGGGACAAAGGAGTGTACTTGTGATAAGCACTGGGTATTGTGTAGAAATGCTGAATCACTAAATTATGTACCTGAGACTAACACTGTATGTTAACCAGCTGGAATTTAAATAAAAACTTAAAAAAAATTACATTACACACACACACACACACACACACACACAGTATGCTCATGATACATATGTGACTTGCCTACCATTTTCCTTATGATACTAATCCAGAAGTGGAGGTAGAGAAAAGGAGAGAATAAGGACTCCCAGGCAAACTTTGACATGTAAATTTAACTTAAAGGTCTCCACATCCCTTTTCTTCTTCTTTTCCCCAACTGTGATGTGTCCCTCTCCCTGAGAGCTGTCCTCTATGACTCCACAACTGTTGATGCTCTGCTCCAGAAAAAGTTGAGTAGGTTTATTTCCAGAGTGGGTTTTGTATTTTTTGGTGTTTTGACTCTACCAAAAATTTTTTAGCAGCAAGGTCAAGTGAAAGGAAAATAGGTGGGTCCAGGAAGATCTACAGAGAGCTACCAAGGTCACACCATATTGAAGTTGTTCACCTTACTTATCTTTAGAGAAAGTCATGAGAAAAGTAATCTGACTCAGGTGTCTTAATATTAGCAAAGAAACTCAATAGTATTGTCACAAGGACTATGTAGGATGAGGACTTCTCAGGGCTCATTTAGCTGTGAATGACTCCACAACCCAGAGTAACTCCTGGGTTTTTGGGTGTATCCACTACTTCATAGTGCCCTGGTGCCTTCTGGGAATACATTAAGGGCAGTCTGGAAAGCTGGCATGACAAGGTGAGACAAGTATTGACAGTATCTTCTTGCCTCACAGGAGAATCCCCTCATGGTCTTCTCTTCTCTCCTGTGACATGAAGTGCATTTTGTTTTGCCACATCAAGACCTGAACCTTTATAATACACATCAGGACTTGAGTAGCCAGAGAACCTAGCTGAAGGCATACAGCTACTGATCAATAGGAAGAAAAAGAGCAGGCATGGAAAGAAGAGAAGGGTGAGAGGCAGCATAGTCTTCCAAGTCTGAGTCTGTAAAACAAGTTCTTTTTGGAGTTTGGGATGAAAGAGAATTTGGGGTCCAGTCATAGGTATGAAAGAAGGAAAGAGATCAAAATGAAAAAAAAGAATTGCAAGATTTTTGCATGCATGCATTATTAGTTGTAATTGCCTTTTTTTTTTTGCGTAACTAAAATAAAGGTTTAGTTTTCTATTAAATAAAAATCCTGCAATTTAAAAAATCTGTGGGCTCAGTGTGAGAGAGGCCAAGAGTGAAGAACCATAGGAAGCTGGGTCCCTACCCTTAAAAAATGATATTCAGTAAATTATTAATAGTGTAAAGTAATACAAATTCAACTCACAGTGAGATTCTATATCTCATGTGTAAGAATAGCTAAAACTAAAAAGACTGACCATACCAAGAGTTGGTGAAGATATGAAATAGCTAGATCTCTCACAGAAGAGTGATGGAAATACAAAATGAACTTTAGAAAACTTTATGAATTTCTTATAACTTAAACATTACTTACCATAGATACTAGTGATTCCATTCCTGTAAAAACACACAAAACTTGTACTTGAATGTTTATAGTAGTTTTGTTTATAATAACCCAAACTGGAAGCAACTCAAATGTCCATCAACAGGTAAATGGATAAACAAAGTGTGGTATAACTATTCAATGGAATATAATACTCAGCAGTAAAAAGTCATGAACTATTGATACATGCAATATTGTGGACAAATCTGAAAAGCAATATGGTAAATGAAAGAAATGAGACATAAGAAACTATGATTCTGCTTATTAAAACTCATGAAAAGGAAAACAACAAAGTGACAGAAAGTAAATCATTGGTCCAGTCACTGCAGAGGGGGAGCTACTTGATTGTATGTATATATTTGGCAGAATTCATTGACTGGTATACTATAACTGAGTAGTTTTCTTCCATGTAAATTCTACTCAATAAAGCTAATGAAAAAATTTGGGTATTCTAAAATAAACACTTTGCTCAAATTATAGTACTTTTGTATGACAGTTTATCAGCAAGTTCCACCTTGAATCAGTGTTTAGTAATATTTTGGCACTCCTTTCTATCTACGTAGTTTAAATGGTCAAAATTTGAAGGAAGAGTTGGATGTATAGTCACTCTGAGGTTTAGGTTTGTTTTGTTTTCAAATTACTCTTGTTCCTCAAGTATCTTAGATTCCAAGGTAAGAAGGTTAAATAGCTAAATATGTGTGGTTTGAGAAAACTCCTTAGGACTTTTAAAGGTCCCTCCTTTATACCAAAGCCAGTATTCTAGAATGCTTTGTTTTATATTTGGTTGGTTTTTGTTTTATTTTGTTTTGAATCAATTTTTTAGAGGTATAGTTTACAAACATTAAAATGCACCTGTACATAGGTATGGACAAATGTGTACACACCTATGTAACCTACACAATTATCCCCCAGAAAATTCGGTCATGTCCTTTACCCCTCACCCCCACCCTGGGCTCCAGGAAATCACCGATCTCACTATAGATTAGTCTGGCTCATTCTATAATTTTGTAAGAATGGTGTCTCACAGTCTCAGTTCTCTGTGTTTGGCTTCCTTTACCAAGCATAATGCCTTTTAAGATTCATGGTCTGTTAGTGGTTCATTTTTATTGTTGTGTTCCATTACATGCCAATTTATCCATTTACCTTTTGAATTATGAATAGTTTTTATGTGAACATGATTTTTTTTTGCCCATTGCTCTTAGCTAATACTCAGAAGTGGGGACACCTGGATGGCTCAGTCAGTTAAGCATCAGATTCTTGATTTCAGCTCACGTCATGATCTCAGGTTCTTGAGATTAAGCCCCACGTTGCATTCTGTGCCAGATGTGTTGCCTGCTTAGGATTCTCTCTCTTCCCCTCTGCCCTTCCCCCCAACCCCAATTTACAAAAAAAAAAAAAAAAAAAAATATATATATATATATATATATATATATATATATAAAGATACTCAGAAGTGGAACTTCTGGGTTGTATAAGTGTAGTTAAAGTTTATAAGGAACTGGCAAAATGATTTTCATAGTCATTATAATAATTCACATTTCTGTTAGTGTATGAGAATTCCAGTTGCTCCACATTCTCAGCAAAGTTTTATGTTGATAGTCTTTAATTTTAGCCCTTATAAAGAATGTACAGTGTTATTTCTGTGTGGTTTTAATTTGCATTTTGCTTATGATTAACAATGTTTTGAGTACTTTTTTGTGTACTAATTGGCCATTCTTTGGTATTTTTATTTTTGGTGAAGTGTATTCAGTTGTTTGCCCATTTTAAATTTGGTCATCTTTCTTATTAGTGAATTGCAGGAATTCTTCATTCTGCACATCAGTTCTTTATTTGATGTATGTGACTTGTTTTCTTCATTTTCTTAATGGTAACCTTTAAACAGCAGAAGTTATTAATTTATTCTTATATGAATCCCATTTTATAACTTTTTTCTTCATGGTTTGTTTGATGTCTTATATTCTTTTGTGTTATTTTTCTAAGAGAGAGAGAGTGTGTGTGTGCGTGTTGAAAAGTAGGGGGGAGGGGCAGAGGGAAAAGGAGAGAGAATGTCAAGGGAGCTCCACCTTCTCACAGAGCCCTGGACCCCATGACCCCAGGTCATGACCTGAGCCAAAATCAAGAGTCAGATTCTCAACCAGCTGAGCCCCCCCAGTCACCCCTGTTTGATGTAGTAAGAAATCTTTATCTTCTCCAAAGTTGTTAAGATTTTCTCTTTTGTTTTTTTCTATAAGCTTTAGAGTTTTTGTGTGACTTGTTCTGATTTAATTGTGCTTTATGTGTAGTGGTGTCAAAGTTCATTTTTTCATATGGCCATCCAGTTGTTCCAGCACCTTGTTGAATAGACTCATCGTTCTCCATTAAATTACCTTTAAATTTTTGTCAATCAACCTTGTACGTAGAAAAGCTTTTTAAAATTTGATAGTCTAAGATGCTGGCGAGGATGCGGAGAAAGGGGAGCCCTTCTACACTGTTGGTGGGAATGCAAACTGGTGCAACCACTCTGGAAAACAGCATGGAGGTTCCTCAAAAAGTTGAAATTAAAGCTACCCCATGACCCAGCAATTGCACTACTGGGTATTTACCCTAAAGAACAAACGTAGTGATCTGAAGGGGCACGTGCACCTGAATGTTTATAGCAGCAATGTCCATAATAGCCAAACTGTGGAAAGAACCTAGATGTCCACCAACAGATGAATGGATAAAGAAGACGTAAATATATACAATGGAATACTATGCAGCCATCAAAAGAAATGAAATCCTGCCATTTGCGATGACGTGGATGGAACTAGAGGCTACTATGCTTAGCGAAATAAGTCAGTAGGAGAAAGTGATCTATCATATGATCTCCCTAATATGAGGAAGTGGAGATGCAACATGGCGGGTTTGGGGGGGTAGGAAAAGATTAAATGAAACAAGATGGGATCGGGAGGGAGATAAACCATAAGAGACTCTTAATCTCACAAAACAAACTGAGGGTTGCCGGGGGGAGGGGCTCTGGAGAGGGTGGTGTGGTTATGGACATTGGGGAGGGTATGTACTATGGTGAGTGCTGTGAAGTATGTAAACAGTTCACAAACCTGTACCCCTGGGGCTAATAATACATTATATGTTTATTAAAAAAATTAAAAATTAAAAAAAATAAAATGAACATCAAGCAAAAAAAAATTTGATCGTCTAAATCTTGATATAGTGTGTACAATTTTTCTCAATTTTTAATAATGTTGAAAAGATGTTTATTAGACTAGTTTAAGACAAAAGTAATCCTATAATATGAACATTTAACTGCTAGCAATCTGAATTCCTTAAAATTTTTTAATATACAAATTAATTTAGTCTCTACTATTCAAATATGTAACACATTGATTACACGATTTTGTCTTGTTTTTATTCATTGTGGTTTTTTTTTGAAGGTTGGGACTAGATGGAAGGATGTGGTCTCCAAATGTATCCGATGTCATTTCCAGCCATTGCTTTTGTTTTACGCAAACCCTGATGGCACAGCAGTTTCTACAGAAGATGCACTTAGGCAGGTCATCAACTGGTCACATTATAAATCCGTTGCAGGAAATATGGGTAATTTTTATAAGTTCTTTTTAGTGTTCTTTATAGTATCATAGTCATACTGTGTATTAATAGAGTGAAGATAAAATTAATTTTGAGAATAATCTCAAAATTTAATTTCAGTAAAACAGAGTTCAGGAATATTAGATTATTTTGAGTTAATCTTTATAAAGAAGACTTTCCTCACCAGTGGCCTCTAAAACACCCTCAGGACCACCCACTTCTGTGGTAATAGGCACAGAGGGGATACTTGACTGGAAGCTCTTTCTAGCAGTACAAATTGAGAGTTAAAATGAGTTCTACACTAAAAAAGTCCAAAGGATATAGGCCATTTTTTTTTAATTTTTTTTTTTAAGATTTTATTTATTTATTTGACAGAGAGAGATCACAAGTAGGCAGAGAGGCAGGCAGAGAGAGAGAGGAGGAAGCAGGCTCCCTGCTGAGCAGAGAGCCCGATGCGGGACTTGATCCCAGGACCCTGAGATCATGACCTGAGCCGAAGGCAGCGGCTTAACCCACTGAGCCACCCAGGCACCCGGCCATTTTTAATGTATTGCAAAGCAGGTAGAAATCCTTCAAAAATGTCCGTCCTTTGAGTTTATAAGCAGTTATCCACCACATTTAAAAAAAAAAAAATTATTCAGGGGAGCCTGGCTGGCTCAGTCAGTGGAACATGCAACTCAATCTCAGGATTGTGAGCCCAAGCCCCACATTGGATGTAGAAATTGCGTTTAAAAAAAAAAAAAAAAAAAAAAAGATTCAGACTTCTTTTCTTTTGGTGGGGAAGAGGATGGGAATAATACATTTTTGTTTATCTTTTAAGGATGTGAAAAGTCCTCAGTCTATAAGTTAGATAATTCAAAAGAAAATGGATTTGGTGATCAGGCCAAACAGAGAGAAAATCAGAAACTTCAAACAGATAATATTTCATCATTTAGCCGGAGCCACATTCAAACAAGTGGTGGTAGAGGACCAGGTATGTGTTTAAATTGTCATTTTCACGTTGTCCCTGAGTAATTATGCTTCCCCCTTTCCTTTTTACTAAATCTGTAATTTCTGTTAAGTACCATAGAAAAAGAGGGTGCTTAACCTACTTCCCTACAACTAGATAACAAAATTTTGTCTTTTACACATTTCTCTGAGACTTGTAGTTTGATTTGAACTGGACTTGACTACTATTTGGGTTTCTCCATACTCTCAGAGCTGTAGTAGGCTGGAGGCAACCTGGACAGTTACCAAAGAAAGTCATAATATGGCCTTCTTAGGAGTTAATTATGAACTTGGAGGGGAAAAACATGAGTTACTAATTTAGCATATATGCTAAATTTAAATTAACCATTAGTGAATGCAACAGTAGGAGTTCAAAATTATTATAATTGTAATTTATACCTAACCTCATTTTTATTCAACTCTGTCTTGTTATTGTCATCGCTCAACTTTTTTTTTTTTTTTTTAAGATTTTATTTATTTATTTGACAGGCAGAGATTACAAGTAGACAGAGAGGCAGGCAGAGAGAGAGAGAGGAAGAAGCAGGCTCCCCGCTGAGCAGAGAGCCCGATGTGGGGCTTGATCCCAGGACTCTGGGATCATGACCTGAGCCGAAGGCAGAGGCTTTAACCCACTGAGCCACCCAGGCGCCCCATCAACTTTAATTTTCACAAACCAAGTTCTGTGACTTGGGTCTAAATTGCAGCATGGTGTGTATAGTTATGGTTTAGAAATACATTGAACTCCGACGGGGCGCCTGGGTGGCTCAGTGGGTTAAGCCACTGCCTTCGGCTCGGGTCATGATCTCAGGGTCCTGGGATCGAGTCCCGCATCGGGCTCTCTGCTCAGCGGAGAGCCTGCTTCCCTCTCTCTCTCTCTGCCTGCCTCTCTGACTACTTGTGATTTCTCTCTGTCAAATAAATAAATAGAAAATCTTAAAAAAAAAAAAAAAAAAGAAATACATTGAACTCCGAGTAGGTGGATGTTCAGGATGATTTTATAAGCAGCTTTAAAATACATTAATGAGGGGTGCCTGGATGGCTCAGTGGGTTAAGCCTCTACCTTTGGCTCAGGTCATGGTCTTGGGATCCTGGGATTGAGGCCCACGTCAGGCTCTCTGCTTGGTCAGGAGCCTGCTTCCCCCTCTCTCTGTGCCTGCCTCTCTGCTTACTTGTGATCTCTTTCTCTCTCTCTGTCAAGTAAATAAAGTAAAATACATTAATGAAGTAATGTCTAACCATAAAACTAACCCATTTAATCAAGGGTGATAGGATCCAGAATTAACAGTTGTCATCAATAAAGAACTACAATAAATGCTTTTAAAAGTTCTTAAAAGTTCTTAATGGAACCTTTTACCGTCTCTGTTGTCATACTCTTAGATTAAGCTGTTTGTCAAAAGATAACTACTTTTAAGCCCAGAAACTGTGTATGTGATAACAAACACAAACATTAGAACCAGGCAACTTGGGTTCATAAGCCAGTTTCTAAATTTACAAGCTTTGTGACCTTGGGCAAATTTTTAACTTTTCTCTGCCTCAGTTTCCTGATCCACGGTGGAGACAATAATTGCCCCTACCTCAAAGAATTAAATGAGTTAAGACTTACAATAGTGTCTGACTTATAATAGTCACACATAGTGACCACTCATTTAGCTTCAGCCTTTATTATTTCAGTGCAAGATCTCTTTTTTCCATTACCTGGCTTTAGGAGCTATAGAAGAAGTTTTAAAAGCCAACATGCATCTCCAGTGTGAGGATAAATCACATTGAGTTTTTTGGTTAAACAGAAAAATGAGTTCATAGTATACTTTATATTTTGTTTTAAATATATAGCATCTTAAAATTTTTATAGTTCAGTTCATACTTTTGAGCAATTTGAAAACTGATCTATATCATTTATAAGAATGATTTCTTTTACAGTTAAGTTAAGTCACAGTGATCAAAGGGAAAAAATAAAAGACATTTCCAGAGAATGTGCTTTAAAAGCCATTGAACAGAGGAACATACTTTCCTCACAAAGGAAAGATTTGGAGAGGGAACAAAGAAAAGATTTGGGCCGACACAGAGGTAAGTTTAAGAGCTTAATAGTATTCATTTGAAAAGGAGTTGCTAAAATCTTATTTTTAAACTAGATTTTATAACTTTAATACAACTTAATATAATTTATTTATATTTGTTATATATATCTGTTTACATGTTATGTTACATATCTCAATATGATGTCTTTAATATACCTATTAAATCTGTGAATATGCAATGTTTCTGGTTCTTATTTAATTCTGGCCGGGAATATTTGTGCTTATTCTGATGGTTTAACTTTCCTTTTAGTTACACATTCAGTTCCCCCATATGGTACATTCAAATAAGAAAGAAGGTTATAAAATTATGTGAGAAAAGCAGCCTCTCATCTTTCCCTCTGTTAATAGTGTGCAGTTCATTATGAGCATGCCTTACTCTTTATGGCTTTATCCTCTTTTCTTTATGGACATACCATAATTTAAATGATCCTTGCTAGACTTTGAAACCTGATTTAAGATTTTTGCTGCAGTGGTATCCTTTTACATGCACCTTTGTGTACTTTTTTGTGTATAGCTAGAGCATGAAATTATTTCTGGAGAATTGCTGGGTTAAGGAGTGTTTATTCTTAATTTTGATGGCTATGGCTTACCTGCTCTCCTAAAAGACTGAACCAGTCTACACTCCCACTAATTGAGTGATTATCTGCTTCTTCACACTCTTAGCAGAAGTTGGCTTAACAAACTTTAAATCTTTACCAGTATAAGAGATGGAAAATACTTTTATTATTAAAATTTTCATTAATGATAAATGAGATAGAATACTGTTTATTTGTTTTTTTAAAGCTTTAATTATGATCTACTTTAGAGGTCATTTTTTAAAATCAGTATATAACTGCTTACCTTACAAATGCCTCTCATAAATATAGAGAATGAGGAAAACACTTTTCAATGTCAAATCACTATGTGATAGAATATAAATCTTATAATTACTATTCACTTATTACTGCTTAACATTTCTTCTCAAACAAGGTATTTGGCTTGTAACTAAAAAGTATCTCTGAAGAGTATTCATTTGTATCTTTATTTAATTATTTAAAGGTTTGGTTGATGAAGACCTTCCACATTTCAAGTCTGGATCACCTCCTGCCCCAAATGGCTTTAGACAATATGGAAACCCACATCTCTATCATAGTCAAGGAAGAGGACCATGTAAACATGACCGAGTTGCCCATCAGAGTCGAGCTTCTGCACAAACACTGGGTTCAAGTAAATCCCAGATTCTTGCCCCAGGAGAGAAAGTAACTGGCAAAGTTAAGAGTGACAGTGGCACTGGATATGATACAGACAGCAGCCAAGATTCTAGGGATAAAGGAAGCAGCTATAGTGGCAGTAGTAAAAGCCGGACCCGAAGTTGGAAACCTATGAGAGAAACGTTAAATGTTGATAGTATTTTTAATGAAAGTGAAAAAAGGCAGCATAGTCCAAGACATAAACCAAGTATTAGTAACAAACCTAAATGTAGCAAAGATCAGAGCCTTAACAATTGGCCAAAAGACAACCTAAAGCAAAAATGTTTAATGACCATATATGAAGATGAAATGAAGCAGGAAATAGGAAGCAGGAGTTCCCTTGAATCTAATGGGAAAGGAGCAGAGAAAAATAAAGGCCTCAATGAGACTAAAGTTCATGGTGACAATTGGCAGATGCAAAGGACTGAGTCTGGATATGAAAGTAGTGATCACGTCAGTAATGGATCTGCCAATTTGGATTCACCTGTTATCGATGGAAATGGCACAGTAATGGATATCAGTGGTGTTAAAGAAACAGTATCCTGCAGGTAATGCGCATATTAAATGAATGATTTTTTCCCATCATTCTCTCCTGTTACGTGAAGTAATTTCAAAGTCTTGGTTCGATTAAGTGTAATGGAAAGAGCTTGACTGCAGAGTGAAGAGACCTGAGATATTGCAAGTTATTTGATATTTCAGGGTTTTTATTTTTAATGTTTATTTCCTGATTCCAAAAATATTTTTAGGAAATTTTAAAAGTACAGAAATACATTGTTATTGTTGCCACTGATAACTATTAATACATACTACAGGTTTCAAAGCATAGTTTAAATTGGCTGCATCTTAAGTCATTAAGCTAATTATTTAAATCTTTGGTCTCTTTAATGTCCATTATCCCATCTCTAACATCGGTAACTCAGAGCTGGGATATTTTCTACTTTCATAGCCAGTTTCATGGAGGAGAGATTTATTTCCTTCAGCAAATGTAAAAGAATGCAGCCAAATAACTAAGTCTCTGTTCAATTAATTTTTAGTTAATTCTGAATGTATTTGTATATTACTGTTAGCAGTACATTTGCCGTTTTCTTTGTAACCTCTAAAATATGTCCACAGCTTAATTGGCTGATTTCTTACATCAGTCTAGTCACAATTTCTGCTTTTAACCCACCTAAGACATCTTAATTTGTTATTAGCTGATGTTTTTATCACATTTATTATTAAAAAGCCAGATTTGCAAAAATCAAATGTTTGTATTTTATTAAAATAATCGTTGCAATAAGGACTTCGGAAAACTTTTTTGTTTGGCAGAGTAATTTCATAACACAACTCAAAAAGGAGTAGCCTAGGGTAGTAGAAAGATCAGGGCTTTGCAACCAGATAGACTTGGATTTTAAGTATTGGGCAAATGGATTTGACTTTGACAACCTTAATCGCCTATTATAAAATGAAGATAATAACTATTTTTAAGTGTTGTTGTAGAGATGTAAATTAAATAATGCAGATTAATCCCCTAGAATAACACATGTCATATAATAATTGTTTAACACATGTTATTTCCTTTCTTTTTCTCAGATTCTAACTAAAATAATAATTCATGATAGCTGATGTATTTGGTATGTTTTCTTCTGTGTTTTAGTGACCAGGTGAAGACAAACAACCTAAATATAGAATGTGTCAGCTCTTCCTCCCAACAGAACAAAAACTACTTTGAAGGTAAAATTTTACTTACATATATTGTAATAGTAGCTGTAAAGAATAAGTTGTAATAAAAGTAAAGAAGCTAAGAACAGTCCTGTTACTGATAAGATATGAGTAATGAGGATGGAAGTTGATAGAGTTAATGCTTTTAAAGGCTTTGAAAGGATGGGAGTAGCCACTTCAGGCAACTGGCAAAGAGGGGAGTGTGTTAATCAGGATAGGCTGGGTTCTGGGATACACAGTGGTAATAACTTCAAAATCTCGGGGTCAATACCTGAGATTTTTCTTGATAGTATATGACCAGTGGAGGTCCTCGTGGAGCCTCCTCTTAACTACACTCAGGGCCCCACGCTAATGAGATTCCATCTCCATAGATGCTTCTCTGAACCTTGCAGTATTGTGGGGAGAGGAGATTGAAGGAGGACACAAAAATCACTTAAAACTTCAACCCAGAAGTGATACATGTACTTCCACTCACATCTCATTAGCGAAGGCAAGTCTTATAGATAAGCCTAATTTCAAAGAGGGTGGGAAAGTAGTCTTAACCTGTGCCTGGAAGGGGATCTGTAATGTGTTGGACAGTCCTAATGTCTGCCATAGGAGTTAGGGACAGGATAGAAAAATGGATAAGCAACCTGTTGGAAAAGTTCAGTTTGGAAGTAGTAAATATATTATTGGGGTGGCATTATTATAGGTGATGCATTACTCACACATAGCATTTTTGAATGTGTACAGAATTCAGGCTTCTAATGAGAGGATATACCTGAAGGATTTGGGGGAGAAGGATGAAGGAAAAGGATGAAAAAGGGGATTATTGAGGTTGCAATCAAAAACAGTATTTTCAAAGGTTAGAATTCAGAGGATTAGAAGAGATAAAATTTTTCACAATAAAAATAGCCGTGTAGAACAAATTTTAAAGTTTGTTTTTAATCTATCATTCTTAAGGCTTTTGTGGGGATTATTTTAAGGTTACAGACTTTGAATATGATTAAATGTTAAATTATTTTGTTTTTATCAAGTGGTATAATATCAGAAGGAAACATATTAAGGAAATAACTTTCCTTTCCTATATAAAATGTCTCGCCTCTTTTAAAAATCTGGTAAGTCTGGTAAGCAAGTATTACAGGAAACAGTAAAGGGCTGGCCAGAAGTCAACAGCAGAAGTCAGTGAAATTGAACAATAACTACAAGTTCAGTACTTTTTACAAAATGATGCTTGCTTCCTGAGAGTAATAAAAACACAACACCAGAGAGATTTTGATGGTCAAGAATGCATTGCTGTAAGAGCTTTGCCGTGGGTTTCCCCATTTAATATGAAAGAGTGTGTGTGTAACCTATTTGAAAATATGTTTTTTATTGTGGAAAAAATGATATTTTTTATTGTGATAAAATACACATAACAAAATTTGCCATTCTAACCATTTTTAAGTGACAGGTCAGTGTTATTAAGAACATTCACATTGTTACAACCATTATTAGCATCCACCTTCAGAACTCTTTCAACTTCTCAGACTGAAATTCTGTGCCATTAAACAGCTATTTCCCCCTCCCTCCCAGTCCCCGGTAACCACCATTCTACTTTCTGTCTCTATGAATTTGACTACTCTGGATACCTCAGATAAATAGAATCATATAGTACTTGTTTTTTGTGACTGACTTATTTCACTTAACATAATGTTCTCAGATTCATTCCTGTTGTGGCATGTGTCATAATTTAACTTCTTTTTAAGGCTGAGTAATGTTACATTATATACACATTTTGTTTATCCATTCATCTACTGATGGACATTTGGGTTGTTCCTGTCTTTTGGCTATAGTGAGTAATGCTCCTATGAACATTGGTATACAAATACCCGAGACTCCTGCATTCATTTCTTTTTGAGTATATACCCAGAAGTGCAATTGCAGGATCCTGTGGTAATTATGTGTTTAATTTTTTTGAGGAACCACCACACTGTTTTCTATTTTACATTCCCATCAGCAGTGCACAAAGGTTCCAACTTCTCCATATTTTCACTAACACTTAACTCTCTTCTGGGATTTTGTTTTGATAATTATCACTAATCACTAATGAGTGTGCAGTTGTTTCTTTTTGTGGTTTTGTGTAGCCCACTTATTTAACCGCATAAATTATGTTAAAGGACACCTGGGTGGCTCTGTCCTTAAGTGTCTGCCTTCAGTTTAGGTCATGATCCCAAGGTCCTGGGATGGCCCCCTCCATCCCCCATTGGGCCCCCTGCTCAGCGGGGAGCCCGCTTCTCCCTTTCCCACTCCCCACTGCTTGTGTTTCCTCTCTCACTGTCTCTCGCTGTCAAATAAGTAAAATCTTTTTAAAAAAGTTGTATTATGTTAAAATTATTTCTTACTTAGAAATGTCAAAACCTGCCATAGTTCTTTAAGCTGGTCTTTGCTTTGAGAATCTTTGTTAATGTTCCTGCCTTACGGTGTCTCTTTGCATTACCCTCCCTGACTCTTTGAGAATGTGGTATAGGAATTTTTTTTTTTCCCAAGCTAAAAACATACCCTGTGTGGATTTTGTTTTCAGTAAGACACAATTTAATTCTTTGTGATTTGCTATGACTTTCTTGGGCATGACTTTTCTCCTACTTATTTGTAAAATGGGGGCACATTTATTGGCCTGAAGAATCACTTTCTATAAATAGCTAACAGATTTAGAAAGCTAAAGAGCTTTAGAAATTTTTTTATTTTCATATTTTCTTTGATATTTAAGTGAGTTTTAACACAATCCAAAGTTTGCTTGATGTCAGAGAACTAAAAATCTATAGTAGTGCCATTGTAATTATTTCATTGGTATTTTTGTCGTTGACAAAGATTTTACATAGGTTTCTCTGCCTATGTCATTATGGGTTTGAATGCTGCCTAAAGCCATTATTTGGGAACATTGTTCAAATTTACACAGTGCCATTTAGATTATTTTAGCTCCTCTTTTAAAACGGGTCACTGATCAGGAGAATTTCAGATGCCTTAAATGACATTCAAGACAGAAGACTTTATATGTTCAAAACTACATGGTTGGGAGAAAGTATCACATATTGTAAGAATACAGGTAGTTTGGTCTATGCAAGGCTGAGAGCGTATATGGAAATTGTAAGATGATAGTTAAGAGAGTGGACAGAAGCCAACTCATGATGAAATTTTTATGCTATTTTTAAATCCTACAGTAAGTGGAAAGGCACCAGAGGACAAGGAGAGTAATACACTCCAGTTCACATTTTAGAAAGACTGTGGCAATGTAGAGAGTGAATTTGGAGCAGTGAGAGAAATAGTAGTTAGATGACTGTTGGGACAGCCTGGAAAGAAAAGGTGAGGACATAAACTAAGGCAGTACCAGTATCACAAAAGAAGATTTGAGAGTTTATAAGGAAGTGTAGACAGTGGAGTCAGTTTTTATGACAGATGTACAAAAGGGAGGAAGAGGAGAAGCTGGGGATAGCTATTATTTGAGACTTACATAAGTAAATCACAGTGTACCAAATCAAAGAATATAGAAGAAGAAACAACTTTTGGGGGATGAGAGGAAGATGCCAAATTTATTTTTTGATTTATCATCTAGGTGAATAGATTTATTAGGCTGTTAAGGACATATGTCTACAACTCAGGAGAGAGGATTCGTTCGGTAACCAGCCACATATATGGGAATTGAATGCCATAGACATGGACTGTATCACTCAGGAGAAAGGGAGACAAAGGAAAAAAAGAGACAAAGGAAAAAACATGGGGTTTGCTAAATAAGAGAGATGAGCTAAGGATAGAGAGAAGGAACAACTTTGGGAAGTATGAGGAGTAGCTAAAAGGATGAGAAAAAAAAAAAAAAAGGAGAGATTATCACAGGGAAACCAGGAAAATGGGGAGTTTCAAGAAGACAGGTTGCCACAGATTGAGCAGAATATGGACTAAAAAATGCAGGTTTGATTAGCAGTAAGTCATTAGTGATAGAGGAAAAGCAGTATAAGAGGAACATTAGAAATAGGAGCAAGCTTGAGGTAGACTGAAGTATTTAGAAATTACAGTAAAGGGCCATGGTGTTTGTAACTTCAAGTGGTTCAGAAAAAAATGTTAATGGGTGAATCTGGGTAAAAGATATACAGGTAATTTTTGTAGTAGTTTTAATCTCTTGGTTCTTCTGAACTTTTTGAAATTATTTTCAAATAAATGTCTTAGGAAATTAGAGTAAAACAAATGTCAATGTAGTAGTACTTAGAGGACAAAGAAGCAACCAAGAGCTTAGTTTTGCATTTATGTTACAGAGCATAAGGAACTAATGATGCATAAGAGAAGAGAAAGGTGCTAAGATAAGAATAAACAGACCAGTAACTGATGGAATAAGATCTCTGGAGGTAGAAGGAAAATGAAACAAAGAAGGTAGAAAGGCCAGTTAAAATCTTGTGATTTTTTTCCAAAGTATTCAAATTTTATTAACACTTTTTTAAACTGTAAATCAGATCATTGATTAGATTATTGCTCTTGTATGTTTAGGCTTTATAATCGTAGTTTTGCTGTTATATTTTGAAATCCCTCTATGCAACAAGAGTGAAGATTACATTGTCTAGAACAGCAGTTTGGTTTTATTGGTGCCTAAGCCTATTTTAAATATAGATCTTCTTTTCAGATGAAACATATATTTTGGGCTTTTAAACTATTTCACTATTGGGCTTTTTAAAATAAAGTATCAAAATTAGTATTATTAACTAACGCTTCTTGCCTTGATGTTAAGGTGTCTTCTGTGCCAAGTGTAAAAATCAGACCATTTTAGATTTGCAAAGAACTTGGAGCCAAAATTCCCAGTAAAGACACATGGATGTTTATGTCAGCAGAAGAGAAAAATAACACATCTATTTTTAAGTTAGTTGGAATTCTGAAGTCAAACCACTTGGTTGAATGCCTGCCATCGTGATATTAAAATTTCAAACATATTTATAAGACCTCTGCTGCCTCCTGCTGTCTGTTATATGAATACATTAATAATAGTAAAGAGGTTTTTAAGAATTGTTTTTTCTGGTGTTTGTGAATAATAAACCTGGAATTATGGATAAGTTAAACATTCTGAAGTTAAAATCAAGGTGAATGGATAATTATAATGTAATTTCAACTTAAATTTTCCAGGCTAAAGAATTATTGAAGTTCTTTTTGACATTACTTCCCCTGCCCCCCATAAAGTAGCTATTGAAGAGAGGCTGTTTTATGAGCCTTGGCAGTGGGTTAGGCTTACAAGCAACTAACACTCTTTGGGATAAATTATACTGCCTTTTATTTTTAAGATTTGTATTAGTGTGGCAATTGATAGAGTCAAGATAGGTCAGGGGGAAAGGTAAGAAGAATTGATCGTAGCTTATACTTACCTAGTCCTGGTTCTGTGAGTCAGGAACATGGTGAACAAGGTGGGGATATTTACAAGAAGAAAAAACAGTTTTGTTTTCCATGTAATTTTTATTCATTCTCTAGACTTTCATTGAATATCTTTTATATACTAGGGGAAATAACAAAAAAGGGACATATTGTCCAATAATAAAGAACTTACTGCAGTCTAGTAGATGTAGGAATGTGAAATCTTTAGCAAATGAACGCCAGACTTCTAGTTCCCTTCATTCTACTATCTTAGGTTTTTATTGGAAGGTAACATTTACTGTGTGAGCAATAATATAAGGTATTAAATTCTCATATATATTATATAAGAAATTCAAGATTTAACTAGCAGAGGCTGTTGATAATCAAATATAGATTTTTCACCAGATAATATTTAGATGTTTTGGTCAACTATATATTCCAGTTGAATTTTGAATGACAGAGTAGTTTTTAAAAAAATATACCTAGAAAATCAATTTAGGGATAAAAGCCATCTAAGATAAACTTCTTTGTTATTGTTTAAGAAATAAAGTTGCTGCTTTAATGACTTTGTTTTCTTTATATTCTTCAATTCATAGACTTGGGAGTACAGTCAGGAGTATGAGAATGAAAGGAAATGAACATGAGGAAAATGCCTTCTAAAAATAAGGGAGAATACTGAAAACTTACTGGAATTCTACAGAAGTATAGGGAATTAGTTGAATATTTAAGCTAAAGCCATATATTTTTATATCTTCTGTGGGCCTAGCTTCCTCAGGAGGAGATTTGTATGATGATCTTGGATTTTAGTGGCATATGCAAAAAAGAGCTTGCAGGTAGTAGAAAGAGCACTGGCTTTGGAGTTAGTCCTGGATTGGTTTAAATGCTGTCAATTACCAGTTATATAGCCTTACTTGGGTCACCTAACTTCCTTGGGTATAAAGAGGGGAACTGTTTCACAGAACAGTTGTGACTGAGATTTTTTAAGGACTATTTTCAATCAACTGAAGCAATGCTTTGCCCTCAGGATATTTTTATACTATTAAAGAATATTGAGGACCTCAAAGAGCTTTTGTTTTGGTAGGCTATATATGTTAATAATTACTGTATTATTTTTTAGAAAGGAAAATTTATTTATTCATTTAAAGAATGATTTACTTTACTCATGCATGATTTTGTAACATCAGTATATCCTTATTTGGAAAATACTGATTTGCTAAATTATACAAGTCTTCCAAACGTTGATAAATTTCTTTATATTTAAAAAATACATTTGTTAATATCACCACAAATATTAGCGGAAAGCTTTTCTAATTCTTGAGAAGCTAAAAACTCATGGTGGTGGATAAAAGTTTCCAAAATTCTTATTTTCATCTAAAAACTTAAATTTTAAATAATGGCAATAAATAATGCTAGTTGTTTTCCTTAGAAATGACAGGTTCACTTTTATTCTCAAGAAAATTTCTGCCAGATACCCAAGTCTGAGTAACCAAAGTTTATCTGTTATCTTTCAAGTAAAAAATGATGTTCAGGGCGCCTGGGTGGCTCAGTGGGTTAAGCCGCTGCCTTCGGCTCAGGTCTTGATCTCAGGGTCCTGAGATCGAGTCTCTCATCGGGCTCTCTGCTCAGCAGGGAGCCTGCTTCTTCCTCTCTCTCTGCCTGCCTCTCTGCCTACTTGTGATCTCTCTCTGTCAAATAAATAAATAAAAAATCTTTAAAAAAAAAAAAAAGTTCAGTTGTAAAGATTAAATGAAATAATTATTATGAACTCCCTACAACTTGAGTCAGCAGTCAATAAATGGTAGCTACTGAGTGATATTATTAACATTTTACATGTTAACCATATTACCCTCCCCCACACTTTAATTCAGTTGATGTTCCTAATGTTCCTGTGAAGAAGGTAAAATAGGTGTCATTATCTCATATGAATGAGGAAACTAGATTCTAAGGGATTGAGAAGTTTGCTTAAAGCTACTAGCCAGTAAGTAGTGAATCCAGACTTCAACCCAAGCCATCTGTCTTCAAATGCAGGATTTCCCTGACATTTTGTCAGCAAAGACTATGTCTCAAGGGGAAACACATAGCTCCCTGCAGTCTTAACAACAATAGTGTTATCTGGGCATAGCTAACGTTTTCAAGTGATAATAGAAACAGCTATTTATTTTGTATAAAGTATTCAGAAAAGAGCTATTTGAGCTGAAACTTGAAGAATTAATCTTTGCTAGTTGTAAGAGAATAACCTATTTGTAGGAAACCTTACATAAATTATGGGGAAGTATATGCTCAGTAAATTAGAAAAGATCATTAAATAATTTTTTTTTCTCCCTCCTAGCCTCAGCCTTTAAAAAAGAACTCAAGAATTTGGAAGTAGGCTATAATTCGCATGAGTTCCACCCAGAGTCACATCTACAAATAAAAAATCCTTTGATAAAAAGGTAATCAAAGATATTTAGAAATACTAAAATCTTTTGTATTAAATGCATGTATTATAGGAACTCTATCAGGGCAAAAATCCATATTACTACTCTGAAAACAATGGGTCTACAATGTTATGATGCCTGTATTATTGGGACATAAAAGGACATAGACCTAAGGATATAAGGCCTACAGAGTACCAGGTACAATACATGATTGTTGTAATCCTCATAGCATTTGTAGGAGGTGGGTGGTATTTCATAAGAGAAAATTAGGGGCTTTTATTATAAGTAATTTGTCCAAAGCAATGGAGCTGAAATTTGAATACAGCTCTTATCTACCTTGCAAAGCCTCTATTCTTTTCATCATTTTGCTCTAACTCAATTCCGTGAAGTTTGAGAAAAATAATTTTCATGACAAAAAATAATTTGCAGTGTGATATCATTTATCTTCATATGAGAAATTGTTATCTAAAAAAGGTAATCTTCATTAAATTATTTTTAATTTGTCTACTATCCTTTTATAGCATTGTATATCAAGAGTTGTCTCTATTGCTATAAGCTTTATAATGTTGGTCAAGAAGCCTTTTAGGGTATTGAAGTATTTGCTTACAACATTTTTTTCAAGCCTATGCTACATTTTGTCACAAATAAATGTAATTTCAGTGTAAGTTGAAATGAATTTTTAAATTATGCTAATTATTAGAAATCTAATTTTGGTAATGACAGGTGTTTCTAGCATTCCTGTATCTTGGCATACATTTTGGAGTCAGAGAGTGTAAAATGTTAATGGTTATAAATATCTTTCCATCTTTGTTATGTTACAAAAGTAACATCAGGCATATATTGAGAAGTTAAACTACAGGACAAAAGTTTGTTTTTCCTACAATTTTGCCTATTTGTATATAGTGTTTTAGCTTTGTCCTTATTTTTATGTTATAGGTCACATATACGTGAAAACAATGGGAAGTTATTCCTTTCTTCAGGTACACAGATACTCCAGGACAATGCAGCAAGAGAGCATATCCACCAGTCAGGTGAACAGAAACTTGAAACCTCAAGTGAATGCAAATTTTCTGAGTGGCTTAATGCAGAAAATTCTGAAAGAACAGGTTTACTCTCTCATGATGATAATTCTGCTCCTGGAAAGAGAATGAACAGTAATGAAGTAGTCTCATCATCTTCATTGTGGTCTTCACACATGAGACCTGTTGGGTTAAAGCCAGAAACTTCTCCCCTCATCCAGCAGCAAACTATGATGAAACAATGTTCTGAGAACTCTCTGTCTAGGGAACATATAATTCAGTCAACGTACAGGTCTGATGATTGTCAGATGTCAAAATCTGTTAGCCATAACCCACCGCCTCCTTTGCCACCAAAGAAATACGCTATAACCAGTGTGCTACAGTCAGAGAAAAACAATCCCACACCTAATGTCAAACTTATAGAGATGTTTAAAGCTAATTCTTGTAGTCTTCCAAAGCACAGTTTAAGTTTGGATTCAGAATCAGGTTCAGAAATGAGTACACATGTGCGTGATCAAAGACTTAAGGAAACATTTCAAGTAAAAGAGGCTGTTGGCAACACACCAAACCACCTATCAAGCTTTTCAACTAAAGATTTTCAGGCAGATTTGGGTACAATTGTTGATGCATTATGCCAACCAGAAATAGACTCTAGTTCTACTTGTCCAAATGAGACCATTTCATTAACTACCTATTTTTCAGTTGATAGCTGCATGACTGATACATACAGACTGAAATACCACCAGAGACCCAAGCTCCATGTTCCAGAGAGCAGTAGCTTTTGTAATGATAAAGCACTATCTCAGAGTGAAAGAGGGCTAGCACCTGTGTTACACAGCAGTCTTGGTTCAAACTGCCCTTCTGAGCAGAGGTATAAACCTAGTATACACTGTAATAGATAAGTGATGAAACTGGTAAGCTTAGACTTCTCAGAGGCCATGAAAATATAATAGGAATCGACTGACCAAACCTGGTGATATATGAAACTAAAACCATGGCATTTCTAAAGTTATTAATCACATTAATTTTCTATATATATTTTTTATTTGTGTTGCTCAACTTATTGGGTATTTTAGAAATTCCCTTTGAATAGTTTTGGTGTGCCTGCAAAACAAAAAATAGAGGGTATGCAAAAAGTCACTGCTGCAGTTAAATAAAAATGTGATTTGTTCCTTTGTATGTGGCTGGTAGACCCTAAGTATTAAACTAACCAGTACTCACATATATAGATTGGTAAGTTATGCTAACTGAAAAATACCAGGTGATACATAGTTGGTGTAGTCAAAGCAGTATTTGCTTTATGAAGAAGCACTTTCTAATGGGTAACCAACCAAGAGGGCTTCACCCATTTGTTTTTGACTTCTGTGATAGTCTACTACCTATGATCCCTTTAAGTGTCTTAAAAAATACCAACCCATGATATGGTTATCATATGAATTAGAGGCATATATTCATATGGTATCATATGAAATGATAGCATTTGGAGGGGAGAAGCCTTAATGATAAAGCAGTTTTTTTAAAATTAAATTCTTAAGGTCAGAAGAGAAGAAACTTAATTTTGCTCCTAGAACTTCAATCTTCATAATGCCTAGTTAACATAAATTAGGCCTCTGTTATATCGTAAACTTACTTCAGCCATGTAAGTGAAAAGTAAGAAAAAGTAAGTGAAATCCTTAACGTTAGTATATTTATGTGTTACATTTTTTCTAATTTTATATGAAATGTGAAAGGTTTTATTTTGGTTTGGTTTACTTTGGGCTGCTAATAACCAGTGTTAGGAATTAACTTAGGGCCCACTGGGGATCTCACTGTGACTGCCTGAATTTTCCCTGCTATCATCTTAACCTCTCTTTATAGGCTGTCAACTCATTTTAATGATTTTCAGATTCTTGAATCCGAGTATTTCTGGGTTCCAGATCCAATTTCTACTTTCATATAGAGGGTTTAGTATTAATGAAATGTATTAATTTGAGCATCCCTTCCATTTTTCTTCTCTAAACAGTCCTTTTACCCTACTTTCATGGAGAGGACTTTTTTTTTTTTCTTTAAGTAAAAGAATTTTCCATTATCATGATGACCTTCTAAATGAAATTAAGTTACATTAATTGCCTTATTTCATTAGTTGTCATTTTATTTTGTACTAAGTTGGTAAACATATTGTGGCTAAGTGTTGTATTGTCCATGTAGGAAAATTGAGAACTGCAAAATTAAAAATTTTCTTACATTAATAAATTTTATACATATAACTTAATTCTGTAAACTGATTACTAAATTAATGTTTGACCAACTCCATAAATTAAAATATTCTAAAATGTAAATGATTAAAAATAAGTATTCCTAGATAACTATAAAATAATTGTTTGTAAAAACCTAATCTTACCCAGTTAAGAAATCTTGGTCAATTATTGTCTTCCACTTAGAGAAGTTTTTACTTGCCTTTTCTAACCATAACAGTATGTGATTATTACTTTATATTCTCTTAACTTAGAAATACTTGAATATGGACTATATTAAACTTTTATCTTTTAAGAAAGCTTATTTTTAACATAACTTTTAGTATGGAAGGCTTGTAAATACTGTAAAGTTTTTAAAATTGTATTTGAAATATTGTATTTAATTACTACTTTTATAACATTGTAAAATATTACAAAATGGGTTTCAAGCATTTTTAGTAACTTTGAAAAACACTGTCTAGTTTTTTTCTAAGATTTCTATTTGGTCAAGATGTCCAGTTAAAAATGTATTATTTGACACCTATACACACTAGTATCTTGTATTTAACAGCAGTCTCATAGATATGTATTTTCAACTCAACATTTGAGTTGCAACATCAAAATAGAAATCTCATTTTGGCTCTTTTTAAAAGTACTGTCCAGCTGAAACTACTTGAATCATGTAATAGTACTAACAAAACCAGAAACTGTTTTTGTTGATTCAACACTCCAGATATAGATTTGAATACATAATTATTAACTATTCACAGGTAAAATAAATTTCTAGAGTACCTAATTTTTGTAGGTGTTTTCTTCTTGTTATAAAATTATGGTAACTTCTGAAATAATGCAACCAATAATTATTGTAATGTTCAAAATACGTATCTTCAGACTGTTCTATTTTTCTGTGAAATCAGTTTCTTTCGGTTCAGAATTTTTTTTAAGATAAACTGATTTTTAAGTTAACATGTTTGGACTTTTCTGTGCATTCATAAATTGTGGCTTCCTCTCCTCACATGTTGATTATGTATTTTATGAGAAATGTAAATCAACTTAAAGTTCAAGGGTACTTGGACTATCACTAATTATAAAATATTATCACTAGAGGCTCCTAAAAGTGTAACTGCAGTGAGGTCTAAAGCAGGGCTCCTATAGGAGTTGGCAAACTTTCCATAAAGAGCCACATAGTAAATAATTTGGTCTTGGTGGACCACAGGGTCTTTGTAACAAACAGCTCCAGTTCTGCCACTGTAGTGAGAGAAGCCATAAATGGTATGTAAGTGAATGGCATGTTTGTGTTCTAATAAAACTTTGACATTGACACATGGGTTTCATATAATTTTTACATTATGACATAGTCATTTTTTTTTTACAACCGTTTTAAAATGTAAAAATCATCCCTAGCTCATAGGCCTGATCAAAAGAGGCAGTAGGCCAAATTTGACCCATTGGCCAGTTTGAGGATCCTTATCCTAGAACATAATTTATATTAAGTAACCTTAAAGACCTTAAATAAATAATCCTGTAGTCTCTGAATGTATCCCCATGCCATTTAGGGACTAGATACATGGAGATGTTTCTATCCTAAATTTTCAGGTTCACAGACAAGTAAATCCTAAAGACTTTGCCATAATAACTGGTCAGCCAGTTCATTTCAAATGGTTATTAAAATAATCATTTCATTTATATGAAATTAAGTTTTTGAAACTTACAAAGGAATTTATCAGATTAAAATTTATCAGATTAAAACATTGATGTTATTCTTTGTTTTCATCATAGCAAGTTTGCCAATTTTTCTTGGGGTCCCATTCATCCTTTAGCCTTATGCATTTAGTTACCCTTTACCCATTTAGCCTTCAAGTGTGGGTGGTGTAAGGACTCACTATACTTGAGATGGCACAGTAGGTATAATTTCTTATTCATTAGCTGTAGAAACGACTCAGCCCTCCTGCTGGAACCATTTTTGTATGCCATTTACAGTCATGTCATAACAGCAAGACCTTGCTACATTCCCTCTGCTAGAAATTTTCAGAATATTCAGTATTTGTGGTAGTAGGCTGATTTCAGGCTCAGAAACATAGTACGGATTATAAAATTTTGTGTATAACCCAACATTAAGCTACATGAGAACTGGTAATCCTTTCTAAACCCTGCTACTTACCAAGTAATTTGTTTAAACAAATGCAAAATCCAAAATCAGACCAAATTTAGCTACATAATAAACATTTATTGGACAAAATTATTAGCAAACAGCAGAAAAACAGTTCATACTGTTTGGTATACTCAATAAAATTCCAATTTTGTGTTTCTTTTGATGCATCAACCTCTGCATAAAAGGTTCTCTCTCAAGTAGATGCAATACCCTGGATGCATAATTGTTACCTTGTACTTGGCAATTGGCAACTAAAATCTTCCAAAATCAGTCCTGGATTTCATTCTAAAGTCATTCTAAAAGAGAGAAGGTATAGAGTTCACCAGATCTATGCCCTATTTCTAAGGGAGGTGAATATCCTCAAAATATTTAGGCAATTCACATGTATCAAATGTCACCAATTTCAACAAGAGCCCCTTTCTAACATCCATTACATAAAGAAGTATCTGTTATGTAATAGGAATAGCTTCCGAAGGGCTTTTAGTAGCTGCTTTGGAAGTGTGACCTTTCTGTTAAACACTAGCTGATCACTCCTAGAATGTAAATTATTACTAACACTGTTAGATAAATAAAAGAATGCAAGCTCCATGAAAATTTTTGTCTTTTTTCCTCACTACTACATCTGGCCCAGAGTAAGTGCTCAAATATTTGTTGAAATGACTTTGCTGAAGTATTTAAGGTACAGACATTATTTAAAAAACAAACAAAAAGCCTCATATTTTGGCAAGCATTCTTTATAAAACCACAAGAATAAAAAATGGGTTTCAAACACAGTCCTATTTTAGGGAAGTTCAAGAACTTAAAAGGAAGGAAGGGGACATCCAGGTAAGAGGACATGCACAGTTGGATAGTATGCTTTCTCTGGGACTTTATCAATCTGGTAACTGTTAACTGAGGCCCACTTAATTTAAAAATTAAACTGTTACTTACAGCCAGTACACTGTGGGCCTGCATTTTCTGTACAGCTCTAACTCCTTTTTTTCACCCTTGTTTTTAAGTAGTTTATTTTTAAATACTTCATCTTAATATTTTACCACATTTTTGCATCATACTAAACCCGGGTTAACACTTAAACTGTTAAAGGCAAGACATTACCATATTTCTTAATGAATACCCTAAACCTTTATGTATAAATACTTTAATATTCAGCCCCTATAAAGCCATCAGATGTTTGAAAAGCTTTTAAACATGAATCAGAGTAATTTTAAGAACTTAGCTATGAATGGGTGAGATCATTACCCACTTACTATAGTCCCCAAAAGGAGTAACAAGAGTATGTAAAATAAAAAAAAAAGTTCCTCCGAGTTTGAAATTCTGTTGCACAACCCTGTCTTCTTTGTTCAAGAAGTTTGCAGTCATTTTCAGAATCCACTCCAGGAGTCAACTTCTTAATCTAGACATCAGGCAAACCATTCTGTAAAAACCAAATATTTGTCAACAATGTTTCCTCCTTCCAGATTTAATATTTTAGACCCAATACCTGAAAATCTAGATTGTCTCAGTCACTTTCCTGTTCCTAAATGATTTATGTATTGATAAGAGAGAAAAAAAAAGACCTGGACTATTCCTCCTACTGCTTCCATTTTCTTTCTTCTTCTTTTCATTTTTCCATCCAGAGCTGAAAACTCATTAAAACAAAACAAAACACTGTATTTGAGGTATCAGTCTCTACCAAAAAAGGAGGGGAAGTAGAGGAGAGTGAAAACTCTACAAATAGTCTGGCAGAGTATTTTATAGAAATATCCACCTCTTCCATTCACTCCACTCAACCCTCTGCCTTCTAATCTAACACATCCAAGAAATCAGTGACAATGGGGTCTTAGATACGAGGAGGTCATGCCCAAATCTTTGCCAAAATTTTGGGGCGGGGAAAGAAGACATAATTGCCTATCATGGATTGCAAACTCATAAGCATAATGATTGAGAAAAGTTAATTTATGATAAGTCAACAACTCCAAAGTCCAAGAGAGCTCCCTAATGTCCAAATGAGCTGCACTGCTTTTCTTCCACAGCCCCGCCCTTCAACTCACTGCTTCTCTCCTGAACTTTTCCTATCACCTCAGTCCTTGTCCCTCTTCTTGTTCTGCTCCCCAGCGCCTTCTCTACTTTTCCTCCCCTTATCCTCTTCCAAAAATGTCTTTTCAGAGTCAGTGGCAATGAAAATGGAGAGCAAGGATTTTGCAAGTGGAACCTACAGAATTTTGTGATTTAACAGTTGGGTGTTTTGGGATGTGTGGGTGTAAGCAAAAGGGGACAATCAGAGTCCCAGGCTTCTGGCAGGAGTACTGAATGAATAAAGTTAACATTTACTGAAATACGGACACTGAAAAATAAGTACATTTTGGTAAGAAGTTAGTAGTCGTTCAGGCTTGGACCTGTTTGAGATACCTACCTGGCCTCCTAGAGGTCAAACTGTAGTTATAGTAACAACACCTTTAGTCAAGCGCTTGCTGTTGCCAGGCAAAAATGCGAATCGCTTTTAGAGAAAATCCTCATTTAATTCTCGCTACACCCCTATGACCTTGTTATTATGGCCCCAAATGGTAAATGGAAAAATAAAGCTCAGAAAAGCTAAATAACTTCTTTAATTTTTTTGTGGTAGTGCAGATAGTCAAATCCAGCTCTTTTCAATCCAAAACAGAAGAAAAATTAGGAAGCCAAGTTTCTCCCACACCTCTTTGAAGACGCTCACTGAGGTGCCAGGGAAGAACACTTTCACTCCAGCCTCAACCCGACCCCAACACCACCCGCCTCTCCACCCCGCCATTCACCAGCTATATTATCGGGCATACCATACTCTCTGGAATTCGGTTACCTTGCTCCCCACCCCCCCAACTGTGGTGGTAAACTCCCTACCGGTTCAACCCTGCGTTCAGAGTACTCACCATGGTAAAAGATAGACGAAGATAAACAGCACTACATCGAAGAGGATGAAGAGCCAGAGATCCAACCAGTAGGAATGCTTTGGAAACCGGTCGGCCCGGGATTGAGATCGCACTTCGTGGTTCTGCTGCTGCCTCCCAGCTTCATCCAAGCCTCGCCGCTCCCGAGGACCGTCCGGACCATCTTCCGCAGCTGCGCCCGCCTCCATCTCGCACCAGGAACCCCACACAGACCGAGTAGCCAGAAAAACAAGGACCCTACTTCCGCGTTCACCTTGCGTTAAACCCGCCCCAGTCTGGCCGCCTACGCATGCGCGTTCTTCATCGCCGGAAGCCGGCCTGGTGCCCTCTTCTTCCAACGCGCAGGCGCCGCCCGAAAGTCCGCTGTCTCCGTGACAGCCGGCAGGCAGCTCGGCCACCACCGGGGAGCGGAGTAAGCTGGTCCGCCCGCCCCTGGGGAAAAGCCGGTTAGACAGGTTTCGTTGGAAGGAAAAGGCGTTCGCCTCGTCAGAAGTCACTATCAAGTCCCATTCCTCTCAGGTGATGGATTCTACCCTGCCACTCCCCGCAGTCCCCTTTCCTTATCCCTGCTCTTTGGGGTCCCTTATACCAGGTTTAGGACCCCCTCTTAATAGGTTTTGTTTTGTGTATATAACACGTTACACTTATTTAATCCTGTGAAAGCTATAATGAGACAGACGTATTATGAGTGTGAGTTTCTTAGGGGGCCAGAGAGCAAATCACGAGAATGTTGCGTGTAGAATAACCCAAAGGGTTGGAAGTGTGGTCCCCTATGAGATTAGAGTGCTAGCAGAAAGAAAACGACTGACCACTGTAAGGGAGGGAAAATTCTCTACCTACCCTCTTTGGGTCTTCAACAGGGTCCAGAAATTAAACTGACATAAGACAGACAAACAGGAGAAATGCACACAAGTTTTATTAAATTTTTTTAAAAAACATGTATGTGAGAACCTCGGCAAGAGAATGAGCACTCAAAGAATGACCAGAATGGAACGTTTTATACCTTGTAGACAACGAATCACGTGAGACAGAGGGTTTGGGTCAGGGGTAGCAAACTGTGGAAGAATGACTAGGAAGATAAACATTAGTGTAACGAGGTTGGTTTGCACAGGTTTCTCAGCCTGATTCCCCATCTCCGGTGACAAGACTGTTTTTCTTCCTCCTGGTAGAGGGAGGGCACCTTTCCCAGGAGAGCTTTATCTCCTGTCAGGAAGAATTCAGGAAAGTCGCAGTGACCCTCTTGCACCTACTGTTTCTCAAGCTCCTTTAATTTAATCAGTATGCCACTTGTAGGGTGTGTATTTTGGAGTGACATGCTCTGAACTTCATTTCCTCTGTCTGAAAATTCCTTAGATGTTTCTCATAAAAGTTGCATTGTGGTTGTGGAAAGAATTGGGTTAGCAACCAAGTGGGGAGGGATCTATCTGCAAAGGAAAAGAAGAGCATAGATTAGAATAAGAATAAATAGGAAATGACAAATCCAAGCACATTTCCTCATGCCCCCATTAAATCAGTCTCCTGTCCCCGGAAATAGGTCAGTCCAACAGAATGGCTGGACCTCCTTGATCTGATGGAGGGCGTTTATCTTGTCTTTCAAAGGGTCAGGTTAGACACAATTTGTCCCAAGCAGTTTACACAGAAGAAGCATTCTTCAGTAATGATTGCATACGCTTCTCCTTTTGGACTGTCAGTGTGTCCAGGGCGAGGTACCTTTGGAGTATAACAGAGCCTAAATAATCAACTTCTCATAGAGTGGCTTCCAGTGTTTGTGTGGTGATACTGAACTCTTGTTCCATTTCTGTGGAAAGATTTAGAACAGCCTTTCCAACTCATAAGTTCCAAAGCCTGGGAAAAGGGAGGTCAATATTCATAAAAACTTAGAATTGTGATATACAAGCCAGTTTTCTGTAACATCATGTCTGGTATATTTATGTGGCTCTATTTTATGATCAAAGGAACCCAAGTTTGTAATTTGGCTGGCATTTAAGGTGGAGTACCTGGTTATAGAGAGTGTCAGGAATCTGAGTTCACATCCTCTTGACCATCTAGGTGGAACTCTTTATTACCTTATTATCACCTAAGATAAAAAGACCAGCATTGTTCATGGATAAGGTCAGAATGAAACTTGTGACTTACTAAGTTGGGGTTTGGTGATCTTGTCACCTGTCATGTGGTGACCTGCCCATTTCCATCCTCCGGGTATCCCTGTCAGTCTATAGGAGCAGAACAGATTGTGAAAGATCAGATAGAAGAGGCCTGCAATTAGGCTTTAGCAGCTGTAAGGCTTGGTTTTGTTATGTGACCAGGTGAGTGCAAATTTTGGGGTTCCCAATTTGTAATTTTTGGCCTTCGGTGGTTCAGCTGCTCCTGGGTTACACAAGGGTGGCTTTGGAGCCTGCCATGAAATCTGGTGGTTTCACAGGTGTTGATAGCATTAAGAGTCGGTAATGAGACCATTTCTGACCTTCATGAGAGGCTTGAGGATGCTACCTGTGGAATCAGACCACAAGGTTTGGTTGTAATATTGCCTTGGTATGTCATGTGGGAAAAGTTCAGTACCATAGCGATTTTCAGTGCAAAGGGGAAAAAAAAAGTCTTTTCTAATGTCTGAGCAAAGGACAGTCCTTGAGCTTCCACAGAGATTTTTCCATGTACAGCTGACTCACAAAAAGAGAAGAATGATAATTTTTTTGGCCATGGGTGCCATAACGTGTCATGCGTCCATTTTCCAGAGTTGGTCCACCAGTTGGTCTTCTTGGCAGGAATAAAAATTAATTTCAGGTTCTTTTGCATGATCTAGATGTTGACATTACCAAAACCCAGAGTGATTAGTTAATGTGGCCGGGGTTTGGAAAAGTGGTTAAGGGGGTGTCAGGTCTGTGTATAACCTACTGAGGGAACAGTAAGAGTTAGCAAGTGAGAACCAATTTGAAGGACAGCCTATAGTAGAGGATCAGAGGGAAAGTATGTTAGACTGAGACAATCAGACTCCAGTCAGCCTCTTTTTTCTTTTTTCTTTTTTTTTTTTTTTAAGATTTTAAAGTAATATCTACACCCAACATGGGGCTTGAACACACAACCTCGATATCAAGAGTCTTGTGCTCCACAGTACTGAGCCAGCCAGGTGCCCCTCCAATCAGCCTTTTAGTAATTGGCTAAAGATAGGGGAAGCTTTGTTAAAAGGAAGATATTTTTTTTCTCTTTTTCATTTTCCTCTGGGAATAGGAAGACCCAGTGGGGGAGAAAATAAGTGGAAGTGAAGTTTCTTGATCAGTGATCTTGAGAAAAGCTGTCTACTACATGATTTTGTCTGCTTCTAGGACCTGGGAATTTGCCTGGGAAATCCTTACTTTAAGCTCACCTTAGGAATGGTCTTCCAATTGTCCTGGGAGTGCTGATCCTGGTCTAACTTGGCAGGGCTTGTGTGAATCCAGAAGGATTTTTCGTTTATTTTGATAGCAGTGTGAGCCGTTAGGAGTTCTTTATAAAGGTCTTCTCAGTGAGGGGATAATGTGTGTGCTCCTCTAGAAACATCAATGTACATCTAGTCTTCTGGTCAAAAGGGATGGCAAAGCTTGCCAGTCAGCAGAGCCCATGCCATTTTTACCTGTTGATGATATGCTCCATTTATACTAGTTATTTCTTGTATATAGCTAGTCATAGTGACATGGAGAACAAAGGCAAAAGAGTTGTAGATAAAATTAAATCGCTTTACAACTTGCAGTCCATTCACAAATTCTTGAGGCAGGCAGAGTAGGACACTTCTCAAGGAACCCACAACTGCAGTAAGGTTAGTGCTATGCTAGGGGCAAAAAGCAGCCTTAGCTTGGCATTAGTCAGACCTCCAGGATCCTGTAAGTCTTCTTTAATATATGAAAATCCTTTTGGAAACTTCCTGTATCTCTCCCTCTTCTAACTTGAAGTATATATTCAGTCATTGTTTACAATCACATTGCAGCTCTTGTTTGCCCACGGGCCCTGTCCCTTGCCATAATAAAAACGTATTTTTGCACTGTCTCAAGATTTATTTTTGACCGTTCGCTCCTCGCCCACATCAAGTCAATAGCACATTTTTCACTTACACCCCCTATAATATTCACTCAATCAAGGAATAGAAGGTTTAGAGATGCCAGTAGGAATAGGGTGACCAAACAGTATTTCAACAGATGTTGTGTTTTCTATTTGGCGTATTCCAGATGTTATAAGGTCCAGAGGTTAGTGCTCCTGGACATTAAATCCAGTTTCTTGACAGATTATTTATGAAGTCCTTTTGATGTTTGGATTTTTATGGTCTGTTTGCCATGAGGATTAGGCATGATACAGAGTGTGAAATTTTAGCGAGTACCCCAAAGTTTTGCAAATGGTTAATTTCTGTTGTAAAATTAGTTCCTTCATCTGACCCAATACATAAAGGAATGCCCAAACAAGGAATAATTTCAGTTACTAATTCTTCACCACTCTTGGGGCATTGGTACTTCTGGCTGGGTAACATTCAGTCCACCCACTAAATACACAGATGATAACCAAATAGTGGGAATAGCTTGATACTGGAGATAAATCTATGGAATCCATTTTGGGATTCCACAAGGGGCAATGTGGGCCTTGGAAGATTTCCTGAGGTATGTTGGTTTCATCCAGAAACTTGGTGAGATTAATAAGTAGTAGTACACTGGGAGATAATTTGGTTAGAAAATTTGTGGATGCTAAGGGAGAATGAATTATCTTTTAGTTCCTTAACTATCTCCCATCTACCCATATGTCCCATCTGATGAGAAATAAATACAAGCCAAAAGGTCAAAAGAAAGGGGACCACAGGAAGTCTGTTTGACCCAATGTATAATCTAATTGTTTGTCACCCTTTTGTATACCTTTGTCTTTTTCAATATTGTAGGGTATTTGCCTGAATAGTTAATAATATCAGTCAGGGATAAAGGCAGGTTTATAAATTGGGTGGAAAAAGGGAAGGGGTTCTATTTTGGGCTGCATATTTAGCAGCCTTGTCAGTCTTATTGTTCCCTGGACTTATAATATGCCAATTTTAGGGTGTGTATTTTGGGGTGACATGCTCTGAACTCCTTCACTATACTGCCTGGATTTTCCCTCATGACTCCAATTTTAAATATTTTCTCCCTTGTCACATTACGAACCTTGGATTATTCAGAAAACACAGGTATGTATTAGTGGTTCTTTTAGTGTGATGTGAATGAAGATATGACTGTGCACCACTAAATCTTCATAAAACTTCTTCGAAGCTGTGATTACTCTATTTTATAGAATTTGAAAATGAGACACAAAAGGAGTACATAGTCTAAGGTTACTAAAAAGAAATTATAAAGCTTAAAATTGATTCCAAATCCAGCATTTTTAATGCTGTTCTATAGATGCTCAACCTTGCTCTAATTTACCTCCAAATCTGTTACCAAATAATAGAGACAAAGACAGTATACTACCTTAAAGAAAAATATCATTGTCCTTTTGCTTTGTAGATTCTGGGAATGAGAAGACCATTGCCTGAAAATTAGCTAAACTGTGTGTTGTAGCCCAGATTATAGGCTGGTAGTAGATTGATGGTAAGCGACATGGAAGCTTTACAAAAATTAGTGGAGACAAGTAAACTATTGCCCATGCAAATGATGGACGTATTCTTCTCAGTGGCAAGGTTGAATCAATTGCTTCTATTTATTGAAAAGGATTGATAAAAATTACTGAAATTATTAGAAATAGCTTGAAATGGTTTTAAACTTGTCCTTGGATGGGGCACCTGGGTGGCTCAGTGGGTTAAGCCTCTGCCTTCGGCTCAGTCATGATCTCAGGGTCCTGGGATCGAACCCCGCACCGGGCTCTCTGCTCAGCAGGGAGCCTGCTTCCCCCCACTTCTCTCTGCCTGCCTCTCTGCCTACTTGTGACCTCTGTCTGTCAAATAAATAAATAAAATCTTTAAAAAAAATAAATTTGTCCTTGGGAAGAGTCACATACTCATCTGTGAGAGATGTTGATACTAGAGTCTGACCTCTTGTGTCAGGTAGGTCTGTCACATTTGGGAGAGCAAATAATGCAAACAGGGAAGGGTCACTTGGACTAAATTCATTTGAAAGAGCCTGTCACCTCTTCTGGCTTCACCCTTGTTAAAATTCCAGTAATTCTTGGTTATTCCACGTGACAGAAATGAATATGGAGTGTGTGGTAGAATTTGCGATATCCTTAAATTAAAAATTTAATTTCAAAGAAAGTACTTTACTGAAATCCAGGTACACTGTTAGTGAGGTAGGAACTCAGCATTTTCCCCACCCCCTTAAACTTTTCTGCCTGATATGTCCAAGTGAAAAAGATGCACCAGAAACCTACACTGCAACCATGATCCAGCACGTTCAAAATACTGTCAACACAGTTTATTTGACTGGAGCTAGGGTAGTGAAGATAGGGTATGAGAATGCCTTAACAATCAGATCAAAGCTAGATATTTTTAGGAAGACATTCTATACTTCTGAAGTTCAAGTGCATTCAGTTCTTAAGAGGGAGGTGATAAACTATGCTTTAGCCTAAGGTGATAATACAGATTTCTTCAGGCAGCTGTCAAATTAGTATGTCCACATAATAAATCATCCATGTCTAGGAACTCATCATTCTAGGAATTAAACTAATTTTATAGAGTAACCTCTCCAACAGTAAAATAACTTTGCTAATTTTCATCTGTAAACATGGTTTTTTCTTAAGTTATCCCTTTCTTATCTTCATTCCATTTTTGTCTACTTTCCAAATTGAATGAGCATTCCAATAACCCTGTTGATTGGTACAGCAAGTTATTTCTCTGTCTTCTGGGAATTTTATCCATTTGTTTTTTTTTTTTTTCTCTTCCATCATCATTGCTATACACTTCTATTATACTTTTCTCTGAGAATTGCATCATCATCATAGCTAATTGCTATTTGTTGCAGCTTCCCTTTTATCTTCATCTTGGCCTATATCAGCTGCCGTCCAAGTATCCCACCATTAATCTACCTCCACCCTACTTAGCCAACCTCCTGTCCAGTAGACACCCTTTGTTCCAGCCAGATTGCTGTCTTCCATCTTTTTCATGGAAACTGTTCTCTTCCTGGCCTTTGGGCTTTGGTGCCTGTTATTCTCATTAACCTGTAATGCTTCTCTACCCATCCTTTTTCAATTCAGATGTCAACTTCATAAAGTTTCCCTCTAGAATTCACATTGATCTCTCCATTCTCAGTATATCTAACATACTAGCTGTGAAAACTTCACGTTTGTCTCTATTTTGTATACCAAGTTTTCTTCTTGGGGAGAGGGTTATCTTCTCAAGATCAAGGCAGTGAAGTATTCCATACTTTTCTTCTTCTTCTTCTTTTTTTTAAACCTTCCTCTGCATTAGTTACTACTCTCTGCATTGTGTAATAGCCAACTATGGATGAGGCTATCTCCTGGGCTGGTCATTTTTCAAAATTTTCTACCTTCAACTCAAAAAACAGCAGAATTTTCTTGAGATTGTCTGGCACATTGTCTTGTTTTATAGCACAATGTTATGTAAGTTTTTCCCCCTATTAGAGTACTAGGTATCCTTTAGAAGTGAAACTATACTTTTACCATCTTTGTAGCTTCCCCAGTCCCTCAAACAGTACCTTGAACACAGAAACAATAAAATATTTATTCAATTATATTTTGTTGTATTCTGCAAACATTATTACAATCCTGGTCAAAAAATACTTGTTGAATAACCTCTGGTGTAACATAATATTATAATGATACCACTAAGATATGTTACTACTTATCTACTACTCTCAATGGGGATACTTTCTGAGGTTTTTTGTTTTGTCTTGTTTTCAAGTACTAGTAATAGGTATGCACTAACCCATTCCCCCCTTCTGAATTTCTTGGCTTTAATTTAAATAAATACTCTTTGAATGCCTCCCGAGTGTCAGGCACTGTCTGAGGAGCCATAGGAGGTGGGGCAATAGTCATTCAATTCATTAGAGGCACTGACTGAGGACATTTAACAGAATAATGGGATATTCAAACACTCTGTCCCAGAGCCTGGAGAGGTTCTGCATTATGGTTTTGGTGTTAGGAAGGCTAAGCAGGGTTGGCTGTTGAACAAACTACCTACCCTCTTCTACCTACATACATGTGCACACTTCAATCATAAAAGCTCAGTTTTGTGTATTTAAATTTTAGGGTTTCATAGAAGATTTCATTTCAAAATAAAGAAGGGATTCTTCTGCTTTTTATTTTTATTTTTATTTTTTTTTTTTTTAAAGATTTTATTTATTTATTTGACAGACAGAGATCACAGGCAGGCAGAGAGGCAGGCAGAGAGAGAGAGGAGGAAGCAGGCTCTCTGCAGGGAGCCTGATGTGGGGCTCGATCCCAGGACGCTGAGATCATGACCTGAGCCGAAGGCAGCGGCTCAACCCACTGAGCCACCCAGGCACCCCATCTTCTGCTTTTTAAAAGTTTAAAAACAACTTCAGTAGGGCCAGGCTTAAATTGGTAAGCATAGATGATAAGATGTTGACATCTACAATCTTGAAATCTCATTATGCTAATCAACTGAGTGACCAACCTGTTTTTGTTTTATTGAAAGGTGTTGGAAGGAACAGTCATTGAGGGTGAAGATTGACAGGTTAGTCAACACATGAAAAGTCTTCCCTCATAAATTATATAATAGGCATCCAAGAGTAGACATGATGACCTTAACCTAGGCGTGAATAGAATAACAGTGTTAAGTAAATGGATGCAAAGGTGATAACTGCTATATGTAAAATGTTAACCAGATTAGACTTATTTTGTAAATATGAAAAATGTCAGCATATTAACAGCAGTTATCTCTGGAAGATGGGATCACAGATCATTTTATTCTTTGTGCTTTTTCCTGTTTTCCAAATTATATCAGTACAAATGCATTAGAAGTTGGGAACACTGCATAAAAACTAATGATGTATTTTCTGGTGACTAATGTAACACAATAAAAAATAAATAAACAAAAAGAAGTTGGGAAGAAAGTTTTTTGAAAATAGTAAGTTAAAAAAAACCAAGAGATAGTCTATTTAACTGTCTCTCGCACGTGCGCACTCTCTCTCTTTTAAGATTTTATTTATTTATTTGTCACAGAGAGAGAGCACAAAAACACAATTGAGCAGGGCTCCCTATTGAGCAGGGAGCTCAATGTGGGACTCCATCTTCTGGACTCTGGGATCATGACCTGAGCCCAAGGCAGATGCTTAACTGAGCCACCCAGGCATCCCTACTTAACTGTTTTTAATACCAGATCATAAGCACCAGGCACTAGCTATCAGAGGGTTATAATGACTTACATTAGTGCTTTTCAAACTACATTTCATGGAGTTCTCTGACTCCTCAGGGGCTGGCATGAAATGGAAGAGCTGGATGCAGGGAATGAGGCTTCAAGCCCCTCCTGGAGAAGGTCAGCTTTTATGTTCATATCTATAAATACGCCCTGTTGGAAAACAGATTTACCTTTATTCTACTCTGGTGAAAGCTGTGTCAAAAAGTCACCTTGGGAGACACATGTTCATGGTGGAGTAGGCTATGCCAGGCCTCAGGAAACATTGAAAAATAAGCAGAAATGATTTGAAGCAAGTTTGTCAGAACTCTGAAAAATAGTCAAAGGTTTACAGCAACCAAGAAAATGCTGAATCAGGGGTGCCTGGGTGGCTCAGTGGGTTAAGCCTCTGCCTTCTGCTTGGGTCATGATCCCAGGGTCTTGGGATTGAGCCACGCATTGGGCTCTCTGCTCCCCAGGGAGCCTGCTTCCCCCTCTCTCTCTGCCTGCTTCTCTGCCTGCTTGTGATCTCTGTCTGTCAAATAAATAAACAAAATCTTTAAAAAAAGAAAAAAAGAAAAGAAAATGCTGAATCAAAATATATGAAGAGGATAAAGACCGAATTAAAGGGAAAAATAGCTGGTTCTACAGTAATAGAAACTTCCATACCCTACTTTCATTAATGGGTAAAACATCTAGACAGAAGATCAGTAAGAAAATGCAGGTCTTGGAGCAGCTGGGTGACTCGGCCAGTTAATCACCTGACTCTTGATTTCTGCTCAGGTGATGATCTTGGGATCATGAGATTGAGCCCCATTTCAGGCTCCTAGCTCAGTATGGAGTCTGCTTGAGATTCTCTCTCCTCTGCCCCAACCCCCACTGATTCTGTCTCTCTAAAATACATAAATAAAATCTTAAAAGAGAGAGAGAAAATCAGGGTCTTGAACAAAACTATAAATCATCAGACCTAACAGACATATATGGGATATTCCATTCAACTGTACTACATCAGTTGGTGATCCAGGCAGAGTAAAATATTCTATTGACTTCAGAAAATGGGAAGAATGAGTTCATGAAGTTTTCAACATTGCCAAGTCACAGAGTAATCCTACACAAATTCCAGCTCAAAATAAGTGAGGAGGCTGTTGCTGGTTTAATAATGCTCATTCAGTTGCTTTATTCTGCCCTTCCTAAGCTAGCAGATTGGAGCCCTTACAGAATGTGCTAGTTAGGACCTTTATATCATAAATCCCAGAAATCCACTAAATGTAACTCCAGAGCTATTTTAATACTGTCTTGGGTCCGAGGATCCAAATCCAGGGCTCTTCCTCTACTGAATATCCTATAAGACATACTTAGAATGGCACAGTCCCTCACTTCTTTCAAGTTGTTGCTCAAACATCACCTGCTTGGGTTATATCCTTGAATATCTCATTTAAAACTGTATCCCCAAGGCGCCTGGGTGGCTCAGTGGGTTAAAGCCTCTGCCATCGCTCGGGTGATTATCTCAGGGTCCTGGGATAGAGCCCCGCATGGGGCTCTCTGCTCAGCAGGGAGCCTGCTTTCCTTCCTCTCTCTGCCTGCCTCTCTGCCTAATTGTGATCTCTGTCAAATAAATAAAATCTTAAAAAAAAAAAAAAGAAAAAAAAAAAAACTTTATCCCCAGTGTCACCCGAGGCAGCCCCCATCCTGCTTCCTGGGTTTATTTTCTCATCTAATGTACCATATATTTATTTATGCCATCTAATGTACGATATATTTTACTTCTTGTATATTATCCATATCCCCTCCATGAAGACATAGATTTGTTTTGTTTTGTTTTTTTCACTGTTGCATCAGCACCCAGATATAATAAATGTTCAATTAATATTTGCTAGATGATATTTTGGAAGAAAATTTACTTATAACCACATTAAGTTAAATTGAATCTGGACTCTAGAACACATAAGCTCTAGAACCAGACTGCTTGGGTTCAAATCCTGGTACAGCCACTTACTGGGTATTGACCTTAGCCAAGTTATATAACCACTCTCTACCTCAGTTTCCTCATCTGTAATATGAGGATAATAATACTAGTTCTTATTGCACAGAGTTGTTCTGAGGATTAACATGAGCAGATACTCTTTTAAAAATATTATATTTATTTATTTGTGAGAGAGAGCACAAACAAGGGGAGTAGCAGGCAGAGGAAGAAGCAGGGTCTCTCCTGAGCAAGGAACTCAATTCGGGACTCTGTGACTCAATCTCAGGACCCTGGGATCATGACCTGAGCTGAAGGCAGATGCTTAATCAAGTGAGCCACTCAGGCATCCCAATGTGAACTGATTTTTATAAAGCACTTTGAACAATACCTAGCATATTATAAACATCATCATGTGTTAACTTGTAGTGGTAGTAATAGCTGCATTGAATGCATCTGAATTAGTGCTGAGTTCTGTGCATAAAACATTTGTTTGTTTAGATTTTACAGTGTCCTCTTTGTATTTTAGAGCAGATTTGGATTTTGAAGATTTTGTAGACCCTGGGAACTAGCCTTTTCATGTGTTATTACAGATGAAAATAAGAATGAACAGAATCTTGGATGGAAGTTAGGCATCTTGGAATTCCTGAAAGGCCATATAATCAGGCATTTTAGGAAAAAAGAGCCCAAAAGAAAATATAATTCAAGTTATTATCTGTGCCTATGAGAGGCTACACTATTTCTCTGTAACAACTTCACTGTTGTTTGTATTTTCTCAGTGTCCATGTTCTACCTCTAAATTTTAACCTTTGAAGGTAGTGCTCTACGGAAATAAAATAGATTTGTCTTATTTACCACTAAAACTCATGTCACATCTGTTACATGGTAGGTGCTTAATTCATATTTGGTTAAAGAAATATGTACTCTTGGCCACCTGGGGTCCAAGGAAGCAATGGTGAACAAAGTTATACTTTTATCCACCAGAAGCAAGATTTTATTATTTCTGCCTCTAAGAACCTATGTTCATACCATTGTCTTCTATCCAGTTTTTTACTGGACTGCAGTCATGACTGCCCTTTGCCTCACAGCCTCTACTGTCTACGTTTTCCTCTGTGCCTTTGAACTTTATCCCATTATTACTAGCTGATGACTTTTTCTGTGTGTTGAAGTCAAATTTCCAAGGGAGAGACCCAAACTGGCTTAATTAAGTACTATTATTGGTCTTAGACAAAATTCTCATATTATAGGCAGCTCTCAAGTATTATAGATTGACTGCCCTTGGATCATCTGACCTAATTGATATGGCCAGAGTGGTGGAGGTCTGGTTCAGAATAAGGTTATCTGGGTATAAGGAATAGCTCGGGCCGATTCCCTCAGTACAGCCTCTGTGTATAGGTTCTCAGAGTACAGGATGGTGAAGGCTGGTTTGCTGAGGCCGAGGCTGTTCATCATGCCAACTATTCATTCAGTTACAATTATTAATGTTTACTATGATGTTAAAGGGGCATAGTGGGGAGATGTAATACTCAATCCTCGCTCCCCTAGACCTCCTAGACTAGTGGAAACAGTCAAGCAAATTGAATACAGAATAATGGTATGATACTGGTGAGCACATTGTGCTGTGGGACCACAAATGAACCACCAGTGGGAACTGGGAATGTGAAGTAAGCGCCATCTGCACTCAGGTTTTTCTGTTCTAAGGATGTGTTGACGAGAAGTCCTGTATCACATTTATGTCCTTTAATAACCCTTGCTATCTTGATATCTTGTATACAAATTTTTCTAAAGCAAAACTAAGAAATGGCATTAAGCATATACTCTTTCTGGGGCACCTGAGTGGCTCAGTGGGTTAAAGCATCTGCCTTTGGCTCAGGTCATGATCCCAGGGTCCTGGGGTGGAGCCCCGCATTGGGCTCTCTGCTCAGCAGGGAGCCCACTTCCTCTTTGCTCTCTGCCTGCTTCTCTGCCTACTTGTGATCTCTGCCTTTCAAATAAATAGATAAAATCTTAAAAAAAAAAAAAGCATATAGTTTTTCACGTAAAGGACTTTTTCTTTTTAATTTTATTTTAGCAATCTCTGCACCCAACATGAGGCTCAAACTCATGACCTCAAGATCAAGGGTTACATACTCTTCCTGCTGAGCCAGCTAGGTGCCCTGGACTTGTTTTTTTGTTTGTTTGTTTTGTTTTCAATATTTTATTTATTTATTTGACAGAGAGAGAGAGATCAGAAGTAGGCAGAACAGCAGGCAGAGAGAGGGGGAAGCAGGCTCCCTGCTGAGCAGAGAGCCCAGTTTGGGGTTTGACCCCAGGACCCTGAGATCATGACCTGAGCCAAAGGCAGAGTCTTAACACACTGAGCCACCCAGGGCTTCTGTTTTTGAGTGAAGCAACAGTCTTTGGCTCTCAGATATTTTCCCTGGGAGTGTAGTGAGTGTATCAGAATTGTTTGAAAGTATCCAGTTATAGCCCAGTAATCTAAGAGATGTGTTCATAAACTGGGCTGGGATCTGGGGAGAACTTCCTCATCCTCCTCCTGATTTCAGATTTCTGTTATTTTTCTCCCTTCATAGCAGTTCTAGCCAGTAATTACTGGACAGGTATTTAAATTCCCTCTTTTTTTTTTTTTTTTAATTTGAGTATAATTGACATACAATGCTACATTAGTTTCAGGTATACAACTTAGTGATTTGACAAGTTTATACATTAGGCTAAATTCCCTTTTTTCTTTCTGGTAATCTAGGTACTGTACAAGCGAGGGCTTGTGGTAACCCTTCATTGTGATAGAGTTCCCAGTAGGGGTAGATATTCTATGACGATATGCCCCCTGGAACACTATTCTTTTTTGGTGAATATTAATTTTCTCCGTGTCCCCTTTCTTCATCTTCTGCCACTGCCTTACTTTCTCTTTTTTTCCCAGTGAATTCTCCAGTAATGTCTGCTTCACCTGATAGCCTGAAGGTGGGTCATTGGAACTGAAGGTCATAGATATCTGTGGTATCACAGATAGATGCCTATCTATCACAGATAGATAAGGTGATATGACCTTACACATTAGCATACACTGAATATAAAAGTACAAATCTACTACTTGACCAGTTTTAAAGATGATGATGATATTCTGGCATTCAGACCTAAGATGAACCTGAGAATTGAATTCATTCGATGAAGTTCTTAATGACCTGGATATCTGTACTAATAGCGTTCATCATTGAATGTTTGATTTCGGGCACATAGTTTCTTCTTTAAAAATTGGTCTTTTTTTTGTGAAACCAAGAAAAGCAGTTATAAGGGATTGTTCAGGGGGATAGAAAAGGTCCGTCTTTTTAATACTTTAGTTTGGAAGTTAGAACTGTGGAATAATTATTGTTTTTAGCTGCAAAATATGTTCACTCAAACCATCCTGGGTCACCCTTTGGACATTGAAATGCAAAGACCCTGCATTGGAAGTCTTTGAAAGAGTTCACATCATTGACCAGTAGATGGCAGTCTTATACTATATTCAGAGAAAGCAAGCAGCAGAAGGTAAAGAAACATTTCAGAAATTGTTTGAAGTATCCATTCACAGTGCCCTTCCACCCTTACTGATTCCCCCCAAATCTCCTCCCACTTACTTTCTACCCCAGACAACTATCTTACCCATCCAATCACCTCTTTTTAGGTTCCCAGGGATCTCTTGCAGACCGTCTCTATTTGCTCACAAGAAGTATCTTTCACATTTATTCATAATCAGCTGACAGGAACAGGGCCAGCTACATAATTTGCAGGGCCCAGTGTAAAATGAAAATGTGGGCTTCTTGTTCAAAATCTATTGAGATTTTTAAGACAGTAACAGCAGCACGTTAAATCAAACACAAAGGCCCTTCTGAGCCCATACAGGGTGTACGTGCAGGAAGCCAGCTATGCTTTCATGAACTTAAAAGATCTCTTTCTCTGCCCACTCCTCCCTCTGTTATTTCAGTGCTGTCCTGTGACACACACCAAAGGGCTAGTCAAAGGAAGAATCACTGAATGTTATTCAGGCATCATAAAATTTTCTTTTTTTTTTTTTTTTTTAAGTAGGCTCCACGTGCAGCATGGAGCCCAGTGCAAGGCTTGAAATCACAACCCTGAGATCAAGACCTGAGCTGAGATCAAGAGTCACATGCTTAACCAACTGAGCCACCCAGGCACCCCCAGACATCATAGAGTCTTAGTACTGTGAGAGAATTAGAGATCATCTAGTCCAATTGCTTTATTTTAAAGATGACTAAACTAGGACACCTGGCTGGCTCAGTTAGAAGAGCATATGACTCTTGATCTTGGGGTCATGAGTTCAAGCCCCACATTGGGCATAGAGCCTACTTTTAAAAAAAAAAAAAAGAAAGAAAAGATTGAACTCAATTCTGAAAAGACTAAGTGGCTCACCCAAAGTCCCCAACTAGTTGTATCACAGACTGGAGCAGAACTAAGGGTTCTCACCGGCTAGGCCAACGCTCACTCTACCATATAGGCTTGGTGAGGGATATCTTGCGAGAAGAGTTGTCCTGTCCGTTCAATCTACCAAAGATTATTTTGTTCTGTTTTCTGTCCAAGAGAAGGGTACAGGTTCCTATTACTTAGATTTATTGAATACCAGCTATATTCTAAGCACCATGTTAAATATTTTATATATTATGACTCAATTTAAAACAATCGCAGAAATTGGGGGCACCTGGGTGGCTCAGTGGGTTAAAGCCTCTGCCTTCGGCTCGGGTCATGGTCCTGGGGTCCTGGGGTCCTGGGATCGAGCCCCACATCAGGCTCCCTGCTCAGCGGGGAGCCTGCTTCCCCCTCTCTCTCTACCTGCCTCTCTGCCTACTTGTGATTTCTGACTGTCAAATAAATAAATAAAATCTTTAAAAAAAAAATCGCAGAAATTCATTACAATTTTCCTCATTTTTCAAGTTAAGAAAAAATTGAGGCTCAGAATTTGACTTCTAATAAGTAGGAAGACAAGAGTTTAAGCAGGTCTATAGGATTCCAAAACCCATTTTCTTTTTACCACATCATTCCTCAGTTCTAGGAATGCTGAGTCAGCCTGTAGTTCCCGACCCTTGCTCCTATTTTTGGTCAGCTTAGATGATCTTGGAACTTTTTCTAGACTTTCTTTCTTTCTTTTTTTTTTTTTTTTTTTAAGATTTTATTTATTTATTTATTTGACAGAGAGATAGTAAGAGAGGGAACACAAGCAGGGGAAGAGGAAGAGGGAGAAGCAGGATTCCCGCTGAGCAGGATGCCTGTCTTGATCCTAGGACACTGGGATCATGATCTGAGCCAAAGGCAGGCGCTTAATTAACCAACTGAGATACGAAGGCACCCCTCTTTCTAGACTTTCTGTGTTCTTCAACCTTACGTCTGAATACTGCCTCAGGGCCTTTGCTCCCGGGTGTTCCCTCCATTTGAGATTATGCTCCTGGACAATCCATGAAAACAGGAATACATGCCAGCTAAATAGGGGACCTGATCATGAGCAACTGTAAAGAGATGGGCTTTTCCTCTGAATGAAATGGGAAACACTGCAGGGTTTTGTCAGAGTGGTATGATCCGATTTAAATTTTTACAGGATGCTTCTGGCTGCCATGTTGAAAAGAGACTAAGCGGGTAAGGAAGGAAAGGTAGAAGTTGGGAGGGTCTTTCAGGGAGTTATATTAATCCTGGGGAAAGATAATGGTGATTCCAATCAAGGTGATAGCAGTGCAAGTGATAGGAAAGGCTTGGCTTCTGGAGTTATACATGTATTTAAGTATAATATTTTTAATTTTTGTGTTACGGAAAGTTTCGAATATACGAATGTTGGGAGAAAATTATAATGAATTCCCATGTTCCTACTAGGTACCCAGTGGAACTGTCTTGTGTTAGGTAGTTTCCAATAGCTGTAACAACTGTGAACTTGTAACCAATCTTGTTGGGGAGTACACCTCCCCTCCCCGGTCTCCCCAATCCTAGACTGGGGAAGAAGCAATTTGAAGCAAATCCCAGACACCATATTTCATGTGTAAATATTTCAGCTTTTACTACTCTAACCACTTCTGATTGCCCTTTGTGCTTTCTGCTTGATCGTTCTTTGGCATACTTATGACTTTTTACTTACCGTCTGCCCTCTTTAAACCTTTCGCATTCCTACCCGTTACAAATTTTGTATTCTCAAATTGAGACTCCCTAAAGAAAGTTTTTTTCTTTTATTTAATGTAAGCTCTACGCCTAACATGGGGTTTGAACTCACAACCCCAAGAGTTGCACGCACTACTGACTGAGACAGCCAGGCGCCCCAAGAGAGGTTCTTCTAAAGGTTCAGTTTGTTGTATCATTCTCTCTGCACAGAGGTTATAAACTGGCCAAATTATGAGAGATTGGCTGTTCTTGAATCTGGCTCCCTCTCTTCGTCAGTCAAGTTGGCATAATATTAAGGTCAGTTTTTCAAAGAGGGGTAACGGCAATGGCACTCCATTAGCAAATGATAGGCAGATCTCTAATACTAATAAATAGTGGAAATGTAATACTAGAAAGGATATAAAGCATGAAAAAAGGTGAGCCTGCACTAAAGCTAGAAATTGGTAAGCACCTAACCACTTACTTGCCATTATTTTACTGTCTGACTTGACTCATTTAGAGTGCTATTCCTGGGTGCCACTGAGGAGTTAAGGGGTGTTTTTTTCTGAAGGTGTTTTTGTTTATAACAGGCTGAGTAATAGTGAAGATCATAATGTACTGGATTGAAAGTCAAAAGGTACATTTGATTTCTGTGTTCATTATGGACTCTGTACATTAGACAAGCTAATAAATTCCTTTGTGCTTTAGCTTTTCTACTTTCAAATGAGATTAATACTTGCCCTTTTCTATTTCACATACATTGACAAGTAAGATTAGAGAGATAAAATGAACATTTATTTTTTTAAAAAGTGAAAATCTAAGTAATTGCTATTTTCTATGTGAAGTTTTTTTTTTTTAAGATTTAATTTATTCATTTGACAGAGATCACAAGTAGGCAGAGAGGCAGGCAGAGAGAGAGGGGAAAGCAGGCTCCCTGCTGAGCAGAGAGCTTGACATGGGGCTCCATCCCAGGACCCCGAGGTCATGACCTGAGCTGAAGGCAGAGGCTTAACCCACTGAGCCACCCTGGCGCCCCCATGTGAAGTTTTTAATGCAGTTATAAAACAGTGGGTTTCAGTTCTAATATTTGCAAAAGATTACATATTCTCTAATCTATTTCTTTTAATCATGTGCTCAAATGTTCTTCTTCCCACACTGTATCTGCCATATGTATGTACCACTTAAAACAGTGCCTGATATTTGGTAAGAACTATATAAATGTTAGCTGTTACCTTCATCGGTATGAAAAAAAATTAGTCAGAACAAGAATTCATAGAGTAAATGCCAAAAAAGTTGACTCCCCTCTCTACGGTGTAATACCCACCTTCTTAAAATGTAATTGCTTGAGATATATAACATAGTACACCATATAAGAATATGAAGAAAATAAGACCTAGCTGATTGTCAGAATCAATGTTTATGGAAAAAAAAAAAAAAAGGAAGGAGGTGGTAGCTGAAGGTGACACTTTTGGTATCTGATAGCCCTTTGTTCTCAAAGACCCCAAGACCGACTTAGGAGCTTTCTGAAATCTCTGGTTCCATTTGCAGAGATTCTATCTAGTAGGTTAACAGTGGAGATCAAGAAAGCAAAAAAAAAAAAAAAAAGTTTCTCTGGTGATCTTGATTCTCTGCCAGGTCTGGGAATCATTAGTGTAGAAAAATATAATAGAATTCTTTAACATAGTACATCATTTATTTCTTACATTTATTTGAAGTGGTATTTATAGGGAAATATATGTATCTACACTCAGGGAAGGGGACTAGGAAGATATCTATCAAAATCAGAATAGTGATCTCTGGATTGTAGGTTTATGGAAATATTTATTTCGTAATTGCTTTTCTTATTTCTGAGTTCTGGTTGAGCATATGTTATTTTTATCATAATAGATGTTTCTAATGAAAATATTTACAACCAGTGCAAGATTTTTTTTATTGAGGTATAATTGGCATACAGTATCCTATTAGTTTAAGGTGTATATTATAGTGATTCTGTATTTTTTATACATTATGAAATGATCCCCATAGTAAGTCTAGATTCAGTCACCATACAAAGTTCATACAGTATTATTGACTATATTCTGGTTTTATATGTTACATTCTTATGACATTTATTTTATAGCTGAAAGTTTGTCCCTGTTAATTCCCTTTACCTATTTTGCCCAAACCTCAACACCTCCCCACTCTGGTAATCAACAGTTTATTTCCTGTATTTATGATTGTTTCTGTTTGTTTTATTTCTTAGATTCCATATGTAAGTTAAATCATATGGCATTTGTTTTCCTCTGACTTATTTCATTTAGCATAATACCCTCTATGTCCATCTATGTCACAAATTACAAGATTTCATTCTTTTTATGGCTGAGTAATATTCCAGTTTGTGTGTGTGTGTGTGTGTGTGTGTGTGTGTGTGTGTGTGTGTACCACATCTTATTTATCCATTTGTCTATTGATAGGTTGTTTTCATGTCTTGGTTTACTGTAAATAAAGCATAGTAGTGAACATGGAGGTGTATATATCCCTTAAAATTGGTGTTATTGTTTTCTCTGGGTAAATATCAGGAAGTGGAATTGCTGAATCATACGGTAGTTCTATTTTTAATTTTTGAGGGGAACCTCCATGCTCTTTCCATAGCAGCTGTACCAATTTACATTCCCACCTACAGTATATGGGGGTTCCCTTTTCTCTACATCCTTGCTAACACTTATCTTTTGTCTTTTTAATAATAACCAATCTGACAGGTAAAAGGTAAAATTGTGGTTTTGATTTGCAGTTCCCTGATTTGCATTTTCCTGATGTTGAGCATCTTTCCATGTGCCTGTTGTCTGTAAGTCTTCCTCTGAAAAACCTCTATTCAGTTTCCCTGACCAGATTTAAATCAGGTTGTTTGGGCTTTTTAAAAACTTTATATTAAGTTGTATAAACTATGTTTATTTTGAATATTAACCCCTTATCAGATGTATGATTTGGAGTTATTTTCTCTCATTCATTAGGTTGTCTTTTCATTTTGTTGTTGGTTTCCTTCTCTGTGCAAAAGCTTTTTACTTTGATATAATCCCATTTATTTATTTTATTTTTGTTGCTTTTGCCCAAGGAGACTCGTCCAAAAAATATTGCTAAGACCAATGTCAGGTGGTTTACAGCATATGTTTTCTTCTAGGAGTTTTATGGTTTTAGGCCTCGCATTCAAGTCTTCAGTACATGATGTGAGATACTGGTCCAGTTTCACTCTTTTGCATGTGGCTGTCCAGTTTTCCCAACAGCATTTATTGAAGAGATTGTCTTTTCCCCATCGTATGTTCTTGCCTACTTTGTCATAGATTAGTTGACCATATAAGCATAGGTTTACTTCTGGACTCTCTAGTCTATTCTATTAATCTATGTGTCTCTGGTTTTGGCAGTACCGAACTGTTTTGATTACTATAGCTTTGTAGTATAGTTTGAAGTCTGGAAGAATAATACCTCTAGCTGTGTTCTCCTTTCTCAAGATTGCTTTGGCTATTTGGGGTCTTTGTCAGTTTCAAATAAACTGTAGGATTTTTTTTTTTTTTAAAGATTTTACTTATTTATTTGACAGAGATCACAAGCAGGCAGAGAGGCAGGCAGAGAGAGAGGAGGAAGCAGGCTCCCTGCTGAGCAGAAAGCCCGATGCGGGGCTCGATCCCAGGACCCCAAGATCATGACCCAAGCCGAAGGCAGCGGCTTAACCACTGAGCCACCCAGGCGCCCCAAACTGTAGGATTTTTTTGTTTTAGTTCTATGAAAAATGCCCTGCTATTTCTATGGGGATTGCTTTGAATCTGTAAATTTCTTTGTGTAGTATGGACATTTAAACAATATTAATTCTTCCAATCTATGAGCACTGTGTATCTTTCCATTTGTTTTTGTCAGCTTTAATTTCTTTCATCGGTGTCTTATAGTTTTCAGAGTACAGGTCTTTCACCTATTTGGTTAAATTTATTCCTAGGTATTGTATTCTTTTGATGCAGTTGGAAATGGATTGTTTATATCCCTTTCTGATAAGTTGTAAGTGTATAGAAGTGCAACAGATTTCTGTATATTAATTTTGTATCCTGCAACTGATTTCTGTGTATTAATTTTGTATCCTGAATTAATTTATTAGCTCCAACTGTGTCTAGGATTTTCTGTATACATATTATATATATAAAATATATATAATATAATATAATATATAATATAATTATAATAATATAATGTAATATATATAATATTTACATATTATATATATATATAATCTGTATACAGAAAATATACTGTTATCTGTAAACAGTGACAGTTTTACTTTTTCCTTTCCAATTTAGATGCCTTTTATTTCTTTTTCTGGCCTAATTGGTGTAGCTAGGATTTTCAATATTATGTTGTATAAAAGTGGCAAGAGGAAGACTCCTTGTCTTATTCCTGATCTTAGAGAAAAAGCTTTCAGCTTTTCTCTGTTGAATGTAATGTTATGTGTTTGTCCTATGTGGCCTTTATCTTGTTGAGATACATTTCTTCTATACCCACTTGAAGAGTTTTTATCATAAATGGATCCTGAATTTTGTCAAATACTTTTTCTGAATTAATTAAGATGATCATGTGATTTTTATCCTTTGTTTTATTACAGTGGTATATCATGTTGATCGATTTAAAGAAGTTGAACCATCCTTGTATCCCTGAATTAAATCCCTTGATTGTTTTCATGTGTAAAGGTGTATGTGTAAAGGTATTTCATGTGTAAAGGTATATGTTCCTTTAAACATATTTTTAAATTTATTTTGCTATTATTTTGTTGAGGATTTTTGTATATGTGTCCTTTAAGGAATCTATGCTTTTAATTTTCTTGTGTCTGGTTCTGGTATTGGGTAATGCTACCTTTGTAAAATGAGTTTGGAAGCATTCCTTCCTCTTCAGTTTTTTGTTTGTTTGTTTGTTTGTTTTTTTGGAATAATTTGAGAAGGAAAGGTACTAACTCTTTTTAAATGTTTGGTAGAACTTACCTGTAACAACATCTGGTTCTGGACTTTTGTTTGCTGGGAATTTTTAAATTACTCATTCAATTTCATTACTTGTAATCAGTCTAATTGAGTTTTCTGTGTCTTTATGATTTGGTCTTGCAAGGTTGTATATTTCAAGTAATTTATTCTTTTTTTTTTTAGGTTTCCATTTTGTTGGTATAATTGTTCGTTATAGTCTCTTGTGATCCTTTATATTTCTGTGGTGTCAGTTGTGACTTCTCTTTCATTTCTGATTTTATTTGGGTCCTCTGTCTTTTCTGGATGACACTGGCTAGAGATTTATTGATTTTGTTCATCTTTTCAAAGAACCAACTTTCAGTTTCATTGATCTTTTCTTTTCTTTTTTTTTTTTTTTTGTGTCAATTTCTCTATGTCTGTTAATATTAGCTTTATATATTTAGGTACTCCTACACTGGATACATTAATATCTATAAATTAATTGATTCTTAGATTGCCCTCTTTATCATTATGTAATGTCCTTCTTAGTCTTTTGTGATAGTCATTGTTTTAAAGTCTATTTTATCTCTGGGGCACCTGGGTGGCTCAGTCAGTTAAGCATCCATCTTTAGCTCTGGTCATGGTCCTGGAATCCTGAGGACAAGCTCCACATTGGGCTCCCTGCTCAGCGAGGAGTCTGCTTCTCCTTCTCCTTCTGCCCCTCCCTGTGCTACTTCTGTCACTCTCTCTCTTACTCAATCTGTCTCTCAAAATAAATAAATAAAATATTTTTAAAAATGAAGTCTATTTTATTTAATATGACTATTGCTACTCTTTCTTTTCATTCCATTTACATGGAATATCTGTTTCCATCTCTTCACTTTCAGCCTATGTATGTCTTAGATCTGAAGTGAGTCTCTTGTAGACATCATATTGGTGGTCTTCTATTTTTATCCATTCAGCCAACTTGTGTTTTTTTTTATTGGAACATTTAGTCCATTTAAATTTAAAGTGATTATTGATAAGTATGTACTTATTGCCATTTTGTTTATTGTTTTCTGGTTATTTTTGTAGTTCTTCTCTGTTTACTTCTTCCTCTCTTTATCTTCTCCCCTATAGTTTGATGGTTCTCTTTAATGTTATGTTCGGGTCTTTTCTCTTTATTTTTTGTGTCTCTGTTATAGGTTTTAGGTTTGTGGTTACCATGAGGTTTATCTCTGTTCATCTATTTATATAACAGTTTATTTTAAGTTGATAATCACTTAAGTTTGAATGAATCTAAAAGCACTACATTTTGTACCTCTTCCCATGTTTTGTGTTTTTCACATCATATTTTATATCCTTTTATTTTGTATATTTTTAAACTAATTAAGTGGTTATGGTTATTTTTACTATTTTTGGTTTTTAACCTTCATACTGGCTTCTAAGTGACAGCTCTACTGCCTTGACTACATATTTGCTTTACTAGTGAGATCTTTTCTTTTATATATTTTCTTATTTCTAATTACAGCTTTTTCTTTTCCAATTAATGATTCTTTAACAGTTCTTGTAAGGCTGTTAGTTTTCACTTGTTTGGAAACTCTTTCTCTCCCCTTTAATTTTGAATGATACCCTTGTATCTTTGTAAGGTGGGGTAGGGTATTCTTATAGGGTAGAGTATTCTTGGTTGTAAGTTTTTCCCTTTTAGTGCTTTAAATATATCCTTCCACTCTCTTTTGGCCTGCAAAGTTTCTGCTGAAAAATCACAACCCATATAAGATTTTAAAGACCCTCATGCAAGCTGTCTTTTTAGTTTACCAAATGTGGAAAAAAACCCCAAAACCTATATAGTCTATCATTGTATATGTCACATAGCTTTTTTCTTTTCTTTCTTTTATTTTTTTTAAAGATTTTATTTGTTTTATTTGACAGACAGAGATCACAAGTATGCAGAGAGGCAGGCAGAGAGAGAGAGGGAAGCAGGCTCCCTGTTGAGCAGACATCCCGATGTGGGGCTCCATCCCAGGACCCTGAGATCATGACCCGAGACAAAGGCAGAGGCTTTAACCCACTGAGCCACCAAGGCACCCCTTTCTTTCTTTCTTTCTTTCTTTTTTTTTTTTTTTGAAAGGATGAAGCTACTTCTAAAGCATTGTGGAAGCAAAGTTTATTTATCTGTGTTAAAAAAAGTCACCAATTCTTTTAGAACACCAATACAGCAATAAATGTACATCTTAGGGAATGTAAAACAATTGAATCCTAATTAGCTTTTACTTGTTTTGCCTTGGTAAGATTAGAAATGTGAGTCACTGGTTATGTTTACAAAAGGACTAATCAGGGAGAGAAAAACAGTTTTAGTACAATATAGATTTTCCATTCATTTTGTGTTCTGAGCTGTGCTCCAAAAACAAAGCTCATTCCTTTTTGAAGATCCTCTTGGCTTCTACTCCTTCATATGTGTAAGTCTGAAAGGTGTTAACAAACAGAAGAATTTGCCATTAAGATTTAAGGCTCCATTAAGAAAAATATTAGTATTGTTATAGCTTCGAAATGATTATATTTTTTTCTTAATCTTGATAGCAACATTTTATACAGATAGAAGATACACCCACTTAAAAACACATTTTTTGATTTTTAGTCACTTACACTTTTAGTTAAAATAAGTAAGATTTATGACAAAAGTAATAGTTTATTTGTTGAATATATAACTCAGCAATCACAAATATAAAATTATTTTTCTCTTTAGGAAACAGCTATGATCTTTTTACCACTCACCTGAACCAGTTCACCACCTATAATTTCTCGGACAGCATTCAGTGCATTTCCATTGTCTGTCCGTTTGAATTTTCCAACAAGTTTATTTCCCTCTAGGTTCCAAGTACCCTATAAATGTAAAATAATAATAATAACTAATAATAATAATAACAAATAGCTTTTTTTAGGATCTCACATATATCAGGCACTGTTCTGAGTTTTATAGGTCTACTTCTTCAATCTTCACAATGAGATTATGAAGTAGATATTACTGTCTTCATTTGATGGTTGAGAAAACTGAGTCACGATAATTCACCTAAAGCCATAAAGCCAGGATTGAACTTAGCTTTGGGGGCTCTAGAGTATATGCTGGTAACCCTTTTGCTTATCTTACTCAATTTCTTCCAAATGCTAAATTTTAAGGTAGATGAGCAATGCTTCCCTTTTCTAAATCTTTCATGTTAAAAAAAGTATCCTAAATTTAGACATGGTTCAAGTTAGTTTCATGAAGAGCCTAACACCCCTGTGTATGTTGTAATTTTATAATTGTTATAATAATTTTAAAATGACCATTAGGATGCCTGGATGGTTCAGCTGAAGGAGCATGCAGCTTTTTGATTTTGTGTTGTAGGTTCAAGCCCCATGTTGGGTGTAGAGATTGCTTACAAATAAAATTTTTAAATAAATAGATAAATAAATGGTCATAATTGATAAAATATTTGACAGTTTGTCATTACAAATATATAATTTAACTGAAAAATGCTAAGGACAAAACAGATTTTAAAAAATCAGTTGAAAAATATGACTACCTAAATTTTTTTATCTTAAACATTAAAAGGTATATTCCCAATGACCTACAATGTAGCATGCATCAGACTTTTCCATTTGGTCACTCATTCATTAGCTAATTTATTCATTTATTTTATTATTTCAGTGTATTTATTGAATGACTATTATGTTTAAGTTAGATAAATCTAAAAGCTTTTGCTGCTACCAGGTATGTAAAGTTGCAAATACTGAGCTTTAGTTTGCTTTATGAATAATGGGTCTATACTTAATCATCCAGAGGATGTTCCTCTAATTCCTATTGATCAATTCAGATTATTTACAGATGTATGAAAATAAAAACATTAGATTAAATATCCTGCCAATTTGTGTGATGTATATTGTGGATAAACTCTATTGGCTGCTTCAGTAAAATGAAGGAGGCTTAACATTAAACCATTCAGTGACAGAGAACAGATTATTTTAGTATTGTGTAGAAAAATCAAGAATGCATTGCTTATAAAAAGTGTCTTACACTGAGTTCAGTTCCATCTGCTAGGCTGTAATTAAAAGTGACACCAAGCTCAAAAACAATCTCAATGGTACGAAAAGCGCTCGCTTCTTTGACGGTGAATTTATTTCCCTCTTGTGTAATAGTAAGTTTCAAATTGTCATGAGCTGCAAGCTTCCTTTTCACCATATTAATACCTGCAAAGCAGAAGATTTTGGAGAAACTAAAATCAAAATGCCATAGAAAGCATTTATTTCAGTACGTTCTGTTATATTTATTTGTTTATGTATATTTCGATGGTAGGAAGGAAAACCTGATAGCATTGCCTTTGCACAAGAGCATTCAGATTGCCTCCTACAGAAAAAATTCAAGCTCAATCAGATCAAGAGTAATGTTTCAAGCTATTTTTCCAAAACTTGTGAAAAATTAAATGAAAAAACAGAATTGTAGAATCTTAGAACAAGTAATTTTAACATAATTATCAAGCTCTTTGCTTCGGTGTTAAGTAAACTAAATTCCAGGAATGTCAAACAAAGGATTAAATATATTAATATATTTGTAAGGAACTTATAAACAAAACTTTTTGACTTTCCATAATAGCTTTAAAATTTAGAACCACAATTCTCTTTGCTTTTTGTGGCATTTCCATCACAAAAATGAGAAAATTGGCAAATATTGCATTCAAATTCATTATTGTAAGAATGTGCAAATCCCATAAATTTCAACATGAAATTCTGGAACTTTAAGACATAATGATGCAAATTTTGTTTTTGGGGAATGACTCCAATTTGTTTGCACATCTCGGGCAGCGTATGAGCTGCCAGAGTATTGAAATAGATATTAAATTTATTAAATTAAAACCCACATAGAAACCACATGTAATCATGAGATTATTCCCAAAATTTTATGTCAGAGGAAATGAGAATTAAGTCTTATTTAGAGCTGGGAATCATGATAGAATTTTTTTCCCCATTACTTTACTATATGATCTTTGTTTTTCCATCCCCTAGAATTCAACGTTTTAAAGTTTTGACATTTTCATTATGCACTGCCCTTTTTTACTTTCTAAACCAAAAAAAGTAAGTTTTCAGTGACATAGGCCCAAGCAGCAGTTGAAGAGTGGATGAATCATACCTGGATCTTTTTTTGTTTCAGGGAACTCAAAGAATTTTTCTCCCACTAATGAAACTGTAGTTTTCCTAATAGAAGAAGTGAGAGTATTGTTTTCCCTACTTTGAGCCTCGCACATTCTGGATCCTCACCACCAGAACAGGAATCATTCCCTATACCCTGAGGTTTAGAAGGAATTAGAAAGAAAAATGTCTGTGAAGAACAAAATAACAAGCCACTGAAGAATTAAGCCCTTACCCATTTTTTCCATGAACTTGTCATAGTTCTCATTCCGGTCTATCTTCCAAGTACCGTCAAAAGCCATGATCTCCAGTTGAGTCAGCCTCTAAACGATCAGAGATCCAGGTCTGTCCTTAGGACACAATTTATCCTACTTCTTATCTTAGAACTAACTTCATACTGTGATGTGGAAGTTTAGAGTTTAAAAGGTCACTTAACTACACTAATGCCCAACAATTGTAGTTTATCTTTCTATAAATTTCTTAGATCCTCTCCTGAAATTCAACTGAATTACAGTTGACCCTTGAACAATATGGATTTGAATTGCATGAATCCAATTATATATGGATTTTTTTAAATAAATACAGTACAATATTCTAAATGCATTTACTCTCCCTTGTTTTTTAAATATTTTCTTTAGCTTTAGTGTAAGAATACACTATGTAATACACATGACATACAAAATATATATTAATTGATTATGTTATCAGGAAGACTTCAGGTCAACAGTGAACTATTAGTGTTTAAGTTTTTGAGGAGTCAAAAGTTATACAAGGATTTTTGACTGCATGGTTGGGGGTGGTGCCCCTGACTCCCCATGTTGTTCAGGAGTCAACTATAAAACTATAGTTTTATAAAACTATGAAACATGATGAACAATAGAATAGGTATTGTTTATTACCACCCGCCCCCATGTAGTCAAGCTACAGATTGTGAGGACATTTATTTTAAAAACTAGAATGTGTGCTCTCTTAAAATAGGTTTTCTATTTATAAGTTCAAAGTGTATACTACATTGGTGGTAACACAATTTAGAACATACATCAAATAACATTTGGGAAATGAGAGTATTAATGGCCTATCCTTTTTTTTACAATAGCAATTACCTTATAAAGTAAGATTTTATGACCAAATATGAATAAAAAGTTAAAGTTAATATGATGTTGAGACTGAAGATTTGTTTATTTTACTAATATGTTCTTTTGCATTATGCTTTTGAGTTGCCAGGAGTTTGGTAAATATCCTGACAACTGGTATAGTTTATGACACATAAGTGTTCACTAGGTTTTTGTTTTGGTCTTGAATGGTGACTAGCCACTTAGAAAAATTTTAAGAGGTAGAAATGTAGCTAGATAATCTGAAAACTTCCATTAGAGAAACAATCAGGTTTAAACATTCTGCCATGTACAGAGAAAACAAAAACCAGATACCAGCTATGCCATTAATTAAAACCTTTCCTTTGTTTTACTCTTATTCCCTCTCTTCCCAAATCCTAGTGCAATCAGAAGCTAAAACTCAATGTGTATGTGGGACAAGGCTATGGAGAATAGCTAAAAAGTTAAAAAGACAAGGAGGTCACCATATCTCTCCCTTCCCCCACTGTAGGCTTTTAGCCTAGAACAGAACTGAGCTGTGGAGGAAACACATTAACTTACACGAAGTGCAGAGTTTTCATTATTAACTAGTCTGAATATATCACTTGCTAAAAAGAGACCATTATTGTGAATAAATGTGACCAAAGAAAGACTTCTTAAAATTAAATTAAATTAATTAATTAACTTAATTAAAGAGCATGCATGCCCAACATTTCATTGAGTTAGAGGAAGGATATATCTAATGCATTTGAGCAGGAAATTGGGGGAAGAGAATTGAGTCTTTAATTTTTAATTAGGCTTCATGCTGGGGAATGAGCTCATGGGGCTTGAACTCACAACCCTGAGATCAAAACTGAGCTGAGATCAAGAGTCAGACGCTTAACCAACCAAATCACATAAGCATCTCTAGTTTTTAATTTTGACTGTATCCATTGGGCACACTTTTTCAGTGGAGTTGCCCATTATTTTATTATTTTTTATTATTATGTTTATCAAGTAAGCACATTAAAAATCTAACTTCCTTCTACTAATTCTATTATTTTATTAAGAGAGAAAAAGATATCAGAACATAGAGGGAGAGGGGTATTGGGGAAGAGAGATTGTAATTTTAGAATAATAGAAGTCCTTTACATCTGTAACTAACTTTATGGAAAAAAATGGATTATTTTGTCTTTGTTTTTCTCCCTTTTATCAAAGATAATGAAAACCACATCATTTGTGAACCATCACCCTAGTATACTTTCCGCTTGAGAAGGGATCAGTTAAGTAAATAACACTTGGACGCATGCCAACCTACTAACAGAATGGGCATGTTAAACTTTTCAGTCTTCTATTTACCCGTGGCAATATCCTAATTTAAAGTCAGTTAGGAGTTCCTGTTGTCTGCAGAATGTCATCATTTTTTCAATGAGTAGATCAAATTTTTAACACTATACTTTTCCAGCTTTCCAGCTCTGTAGCTTCTCAATTCCTACTACTCACCCCACTTAGAAAAGATTGTATAGAACCTATAGAACAAGTTCCCTGCAGACCTCTCCTACTAATGATACAATTGGACCATCTGGCTAAGGGCTGACCCAGTTCTTTGTTTTCTTCTCTGATAAAACTGGAAGACTTAGGGTCCTGCTGCTTGGGAGAGTGGGTGGATCAGGTTATGTGTGCAGAGATGCTCTCTTTCTCTCTCTCTAGGCTCATAATCCCCATTAGTCATGGAGTGATATGGAAGAAATGGAAATCAACAGAAGTTCTTGGTGATCCATATTCCATTCCTGCAGGGGATTATACAAATTACATTCCTAACATGTTTTAGGAGACCCCTATTCATATTTTCAGTCTCTTGCCATTTCTTACTGGGTCCTTTAAGGTCTAACACTAACTAAGCTGCTTTCAGTCTCTGCTCTCCTGATTGTGCATGTTTTCTGCTTTAGGTCCCAGCTTGGTCATTGACTACTCTGAGAAGCTTGTCCTGACTGAGTGAGTGGGTCAGGTAAGCCTACTTCTCCCAAATGTAATGACCTTCTAAATGTCTCATAAAAGTCATAAAAGACAAAATCAGCTGATTCATGATAGCCAAGGAAATAGTAGTATCATCATGAAGAAGGAGACATCATGAGGAAGGGCAGTACAATGTTCCAAGCTCATCTCAAAGAAATAACTTTCTAGAGACCACAGAAATCCTTTCACCACATTGTTTAGTAGGAGGGAACATTTTTCTAGAGTAATTAAAAAATATATCATTTATGGAAAATGGCATTTCCAGGCCTTATCACCTCAGAATTTCAATCCCAACTTCTTTAACTTCTACATGTCAGAGAAAACTAGTGGTGTCTATTAAGCCCTTGTAAGAGAAGGATTTGAGGGACCAATGCAAGGAGCAACAAGAAGTTTTAAGATTATTATCCAATCCCTAGCAGTGAATGGGGAATGAGAAAGAATTCTAGTATTTGCCTACAGAGACCACTTCATTCTGTTTTAACCATAGTCTTCTAAATTTTAGAAATCTTAAGGCCTGCTAAATTATGTCTTAGATTTTGCACCTGACATGGATGGTGGGTTTTCTTCCAGAAAAACTGTAGAGTTACAGCAGAGCATAGCAGGACATCTGCCATATAATGGCCAGCATGGGTTGCTGGTTGTCCTTAATAACAAGACAGACATTTTATGGGATTTGAATGTGTCAGTTGAATGATCTTGCATGAAGGATTTTTGTTTTGTTCTATTTTTTATTTGAGAGAGAGAGAGAGCACAAGCTGGGGGAGCAGTAGGCAGAGGAAGAGGGAGAAGCAGGCTCCCCACTGAGCAGGGAGCCTGTTGTAGGACTCGATCCCAGGACCCTGGGATCATGACCTGAATTGATGGCTGACCCTTAAACAACTGAGCCGCTCAGGCGCCCCTTGCATGAAGGGTTTATAACTCCTTCATCTTCTGCCTTCTTTGTAGTTTAGGTCTATCCCCAAAGTGATCAGTCTCCCTCAGGCAATTTGGATGGAAGGTTACTCATCTCATATGCTCTTCATACCACAAAAAGTGGAAGATGGGTTTGCATTATCTCAGCTCTCCATGCCCCATCCAAACCATTATGTTTCTGCCCCTCTACCTTTTTCTAAGAAAGTCTTTTCTTTTGAGACCATTGTGGCTATCACCTTCCAGCCTACTTCATCATAGTTATCTGTCACTTACCTCATCTATCATTATCTATCATCTGTCCCCATCTAACATTACTATCTACCACTGAAGATCTATCAGTGAAGATCTTGGCAGCTGGCATCATCATCTGTATCCTGCCATCATCCTGGATGACCTCAAAGTCCATATAGATAAATCATTTGTCATGCAGGCCTCACAGTTCCTTAACCTCCTCATCTCTAGTAACCTTTACTTCTGTTATACTTGATCCACTTAAATCCAGGATAATAACCTGTGATTTGCATTTGCTAGAGTTGTTCCTTCTATAAAATTTAGCATGGGACTCTCTGACCACAACTTTCCATCCTCTCAGCTTCTTCACTTTCTCCCATATCTTGGGATATCAAGAAAGCTTGGCTTGGAGAGAACATCAGTCAGTTTCCTTTATTTGCTCCCAGATTGGAGCCCCCTCCTGGTTTCTTTACATTCTCTAGTCAATATCCTATTGCCAGTAAAACAAAACAAAGCAAAACAAAAAACACACTTGCACATTTTTCCTGCACCTACCCCTGTGCTATTACACATGTGTGGTTCCTAGTCTCAGCTGAATTGTCTGTACAGCCTGGCAAGACTTCTCTGTGTCCAGTCAACTCCCTCCTCATTTCATGACAGCTCCTTTAATAATTTTTTTTCCTAGTAAAAGCAGAGTTTTATTCTTTTTAAAAATTATTTTATTGAGGTCTGGTTAACAGACCTCAATAAAATGTTATATTAGTTTCAGGTGTACAACATAGTGATTCAGCAACTCTGTTGTGCTGTGTCCAGCACAAATGTCACCATCATCTGTCACCATACAGCGATATTACAGTGTCATTTACTGTATTCCCTCTGTTGTGCCTTTTATTCCTGTGACTGATTCATTCTTGAACTGGAAGCCTATATCTCCCCTATTTTGCCATCCTCCCAACCCTCTCTCTGGCAATGACCAGTTTGTTTTTCTATTCCTGGGTCTGTTTCTGCTTTATTTTACTTTTTAGATTCTCCATGTAAGTAAAATCACATCATATATCTTTCTCTGTATCTTATGACTTAGGTTTATCTTTGTTGTACCTAATTGCAAGCTCTCATTCTTTTTTCTGGTTGAGTAATATTCCACTATGTCTAGCCTGTTATATCTATCTATCTATCTATCTATCTACATCGCATCATTATCCATTCATCATTCGATGGACACTTGGGCTGCTTCCCTATCTTGGCTACTGTAAATAATGCTGCAGTAAACACAAGGGTGCATATATCTTTTCAATTAGTGTTTTTGTTTTCTTTGGGCAAATACCCAGTAGAGGAATTACCATATTGTATGATATTACCTTCTTTTTAAAAGAGTTGTTTTTTTAAGTGATCTCTCCACCCAACATGAGGCTCAAACTCACAACCCCAAGATCAAGAGTCACATGTTCTAACAACCAAGCCAGGCAGGTGCCCCTCATACGACATTTCTAGTTTTAACTTTTGAGGAACCCCATATTGTTTTCCGTAAGGGCTGCGCCAATTTACATTCTCCCCCAAAATGCACAAGTGTTCCTTTTTCTCCATATCCTCACCAACACTTGTTATTCCTTGTCTTTTTGATACTAACCATTCTGACAGGTGTGAGGTGATAATTCATTTGGTTTTGATTCACATTCTCCTGATGATTAGGGACGTTGAACATCTTTTCATGTGTCTGTTGACCATCTTCTTCTTTAGAAAATGTCTATGCAGGTCCTCTGCCCATTTTAATCAGATTATTTACTTTTTTGATGTTGGATTTAATCATTTTCTTATACTCTTCTTCCCTGGCCTCCAGCAGATGACTTATACATTACTTCACAGGGGAAATAAACCATCAGATAACAATTCCCTCAATTTTTGTGCCTTCTGATTTTCAATATTACCTGTTAGTACTTTCTTTACTCCTATAAATTCTTTTACCCACTTACTTACTCAACGAATATTAGGATTCCTACTGTGACCCAGGCACTATGCTAAAGTATAGAAGAAGAATGAATACATACAGTTTCAGTCAAGAGGAAGCAAGGCTTAAAATTGTAACAGTGAGGCACATGCAAAGACTTTTCCCCCCTGCATCTTCATATTTGCCCCCTCTCTTTCTCTTTGATTTATTAAGCTGAGGTGGGATCGTCTCTCCTTCATATCAAGATGGTCCAGTCTTTTCCATTTTAAGAAATGAAAAGACTCTCTGGATTCTTTTGATGTTACTAGAAACTATTCAGTCTTTCTCCTTCCCTATATGGCCAGGCTTTCTGAGAAAATAATCTTTGCTTGTCTCTACATTCTTCCCTTCCGTTAGTGCCTCAGTCTACTGCAATATAAGCTTTCATGTTCACCACTCCACTGAAGCTACTCACTGAAGTCATAGATGAATTTTTTGTTGCCAAACAGTATGCACACATCTTGGCCTTTATTTTAGGTCACTGCAGCCTTCCAGATCATTGACTCTCCCCTGCTTTAAAATTTCTCCTTTTCTTTTCCTGACTTGATTCTTTCTTGACATTCAAATTACTTTTCGGAATGCTCCTTTCTAGACTCTTCCATGGGCAAATTGTTCCTCGCCTGACTCCTTAAAGTTGTATCTTAAGATGTTTTTTCATTCCACACAGTCTATCTGGGCCATCTTTTTCGTTCCCGTGTCTTCAGTTTCCATCTGTGTGATTCCAAATTTAGAGTTACAACCCAGATCTCTCTCCTACCAGGTACTTATTCGTTACCGGGTTTCTCTGCCTGCATGTGTTATCAGCACCTCAAACTCCACACAACCAGAAAGAACCTTAACTTTCCACTCAGCCTTGTTATCTTCTATTTCCTGTGTCAGTGAATGATTCTGCCATTCTAGGGGTAATTCTAACATCTTTCCTCTCCTTTATTCTCAGCTTTCTATTTTATCAACAAATCAACTTTTACTCCCTACTGTCACTTAAATATAACCCCTCTTTGTATTTTCTAGTAGTTGCCATCACTGGCTTCGATTGCTACAATAATTTAAATGGTGTTCCCCTCCTCTGGTCTCTCAGAATCCATTTTGGCTAGAGAATTACCTTCATAGAATGCACATGTGGCCATGTCCTGTCTTTGCATATTATCATTCAGTGATTCCTTATTGCCATCAGCATACAGTTCTGTATTCCTTACCTCTCCCGTTCACCTCGCTTTATTCTTCCCCTATCCAAGGTGCTCTGATCTCTCCCATCTCTATATTTTTGTACATCTTCTTAACTCTGCATGTAAATCCACCCCTTATCACTTACTGTACCAGCCTAACAGTCACTTAGACTTTCAGAGTCAGCTCAGTGTCACCTAACCAACAGACTGCCTTGCCTTCCCCCTTCCTGCTGGTCTGGGCTAACTCTTCTTTGCCTGAACTCCAGTATCGCCATCAGAACCCTTTTACATTTACTGTATTGATTGTAGAATCTGTTAACCTGTTGTTTCTTCTAAGAGATTTTCAGATTTAGGGGCAGAGACAATTCAAAATGGGTACAAAATAGGTACAAAGGAAGCTTATGTATCCTAATTAAAGCCTTTGTTGCCTGGCTAGAAGTGCCATTTGTTTCCCAGTCTGGGTTCAGCGTGTGAGAGTTTGATCAGCTAACAGTTGGTTTAATAATGAATAGTACCCCACTGCCTTCTAATCTGATGCTAGGGTCATGGATTTACCCAGTGTAATATTTTGACTCCCTGCCTATTTTGCAACTAAATTGAGGAGTCTCCATCCATACGCTTTCCTAAGGAAAGTCAATTGCAGATCATAGGCTCCACAGCTATCTGGTTGGCAGATTACTACAAGGGACTTTGACTCCTTGTTGGAATGAAGCAAACTTTAATCTCAGAGTGAAACAATAATGTTGCTAAAGCACTACTTCTCAGGCATGGCAGAAGTAATCCTGTAGAAATCAAGAAAATATTACCAATGTTAGGAAAAGCATCAGTTGGCTTCTTTATACCATAGCTTTACATCCTTGCCATGGAGAAACACACTTAGTGGGCGGACCGCCATAACTGTGTATATCACTATAGAAAATTTTGAAAATACAGCTCAGCTCAAAGAAAAGTGAAAGTTACTCAAGGTTTTATCTCCCAAGGTAGTTGGGAAATATAAATATTTCATCTATATTATAAATATAAACATAATATTATAATTTATATTAAATATATACTATAATTTTTAATTATAATTTGTATTATAAATGTGGGGCTTAATTCACAACCCTGAGATCATGACCTGAGCCAAAATCAAGAGTCAGATGCTTAACTGACTGAGCCAGTCAGGTGCCAAGAATTTTTTTAAATTAATGATCAATTAAGGCAGGTAACTTAGAAAGTACAAAAGGGCATAGAGAATATATTATTCAAGGACTTATTATCCCACCAACTGTAAATAATTAATATTATGTTTATATACAATTCGTCTAGTTTTAAGTATGTTTGAATACAACGACACATATATTTGTGTGTGTGTGTATATATATATTTCTATGGATCCATATGTGTGTATATGTACACTAGGTATGTATATGTGTATACTCCTAGAAGTTTGTTTGCGCATAGAGACCCATGCACATGACCCATGCACATATCTTCTTTTGCTCAAGATTCATATTTTAGAAGGCTTCATTTAGCACCAAGTAGAGGAGGGATTTGAGGGACTCATCTGGAAGAAAAAGCTAATTAAATATTGCTATAACCTTGCTGAGAAATGAGAACTGAAAATAAGATGGTGAAAGTGAGACTGGAGAAAAGAAAAATACAGAGATGTGGGAAAGCTCTAGATGGCTGTCAGACTAGATTAGAGGACAAGATAGCAGACGCCAGCTGTGCCAGATGTGTATGCTATCTCCCAAGGGCATAAGGGCAGTCTTCTCTTTGCAGCGGTATTATCTATATGGAAGACCAACCTTTGAAATACAGATAAAGTCCCTAAACAATCCCAGTCAGTCAGACATTGAAATTTGCCCCCAATGAATGTTTGTTCCTTTTTCAGTAGGCATTTGCTTCTTAAATCATCTCCCTGTTAAAGAAACAGATTAATTTAATAAAATCATTCTCTTTAAACTTAAACTGAACTTTCACAGTCTGTTTATTCATCCATTCATTCCTCTGCTTATCTTTCTGTAACCATGGGTTGGATGAGCACAATTTATGGAGTTGAACTAAAATGCAGAAAAAATTCACTAGGAATTTTTTCCTGTGACTGCTTAAAAACCTAGGCAGTCCCTTGTGTTTTTCTGCCCATTCAAGTAATAAAATGTTCTATCAGGGCCTTGGAGTCACAAAGCTCTAGGGGTCATCACTTGCACTGTAGTCTTCGTGTATGAGTCTCCTAGAGTTTAACTCCAGTAGATTCTAATGGGAATTGTGCCCCTGGAATTTTGCAACAGGACCTTGAGTTCTAAAGCCACATTCGTATCAAAACCATAGCTTTAATCCAATATTTAAGAATGTTTTGCCTAACATATTAAAGAATACTCTTCATTCAAAGGTGAGACTTCTCATCTACACTCTACCTTCATTCCAGGGCTGGGCCCACAGGCAAGCCAGCAATCTTTTGGGGAAGAGTCTTCCGTAAACCTTCTTGCTTCTGACCTCTAGGACTGGGGGGCAGAGTGAAAGGTAGAGAGAGGTGGGGTCCCTTTTATTGCCCTGGCCCTCAGTCTAGCTCTCCAAGTGTGGCAGTGCCTCATCCTCAGTGCCTCTCAACTTCTGCCTGCCAGCTACTTGGTTGTCTTCAATCCTCTCAGACCATCCTCTTGGACAGGACACTTTTTAAAATGACCCCAGGGTAATATTCCTACCATTAGTTTTCATCTAGTTCCTAGAATTCCCATACTTCTGACCCACTCTGAGAGGAGTGTGCCATACCTTCCTAGTTATCTGGCCTTATCCTGCTGTATTAGTGTGCTTTAGCAGGCACAGGTTAAGAGGCAGATGTCATTACTTGGTACCCCTCACTCAGGACTGGGACTAGGGTCAACCTAGTGAGGCACTTGTCTTAAGAGCAAAATTAAAGGGTATGCCAAAATAATCAGCAAGGTAAATAATATTTTCATGAAACTTTTGAAAAAATAAATATTAATGGAAACAAATATGATGGGCAAGATATCAAATTTTATTTTTTTTAATATTTTGTTTATTTGAGAGAGACAGAGATAACAAGAGAGAACAGGAGTGGGGAGGAGAGGGAGAAGCAAACTCCCCACTGAGCAGGGAACCCATTGCAGGGCTTGATCCCAGGACCTTGGGGTGATGACCTGAGCCGAAGGCAGACATTTAACTGACTGAGCCACCCAGACACCCCAAGATATCAATATTTTACATAAAAGACAGGGTTAGTGCAGGAGATAGTGAATTCTATGACTGTCTTGAGGTACATTGCAAACAATTCTGATCATTGTTCACTCACAGTGCATCTATCTTTCCAATGAAATTTTCCTCAAGAAAAAAAAAAATTCTCCCAATTGCCATGATTTTTTATACATGTTGAAATTTGAGCTCTGTGGTTTTAGAGCTCCCTTTGAAATGTATTTTGCGTATTGTTGTATTGGTCAAAACTTCCAATTTAAATTATAGTTATTCATCTGTCATCCCTCTATCTACCCATCAACCCATCAGTCCACCCATTAATATACTACGGTTGTATATGAAGGAAAATAAAGATGATCTTTGGGGGTGCCTGGCTGCTTCAGTCAGAAGAGCATGTGACTCTTGATCTTAGGGTTGTGAGTTCAAGCCCCACATTGGGTATAGAGATCATTTAAATAAATAAATAATTTTTTTTAAAGGACAGTTTTCAAAAACTAATGAATAATCCATTGTAACAGATGGCTAAACTAATGGCTGTGAAATAGAAATATTTATAGTTACAAAGGGAATATGAAATTGGTCTGCCTCACCAAGTAGGCCCTGAGGCCATTTTGATGTATAAAATTAAAGGGAGTCACAGTACATTTTACTCTCCTGTTAGAGATGTCCCATAAAACATGCCTGTTACCGGGTGCCTGGTTGGCTCAGTGGGTTAAGCCGCTGCCTTTGGCTCAGGTCATGATCTCAGGGTCCTGGGATCGAGTCCCGCATGGGGCTTTCTGCTCAGCGGGGAGCCTGCTTCCCTCTATCTCTCTCTCTTTGCCTGCCTCTCCGTCTACTTGTGATCTCTCTCTGTCAAATAAATAAATAAAATATACAAAAAAAAAAAAACAAAAAAACATGCCTGTTACCAGCTTCCCTATTCTGCTTACATCTCCACCTCTACAGAGTCAGTTCTTATGGGCTCTTCTGAAAAAGCTCATTCCGTACTTTCTGATCAGTTTGTTGGGAGTGTAAATAGAGACTCCCCTTCAGAGGTAGAATGATGAGCCTGTATTATTCAGAAGAAAATGAGGGACCTTCAAGCTACTAAATTGCCAGTTCCTTTGTAAAGAGTGTTTTCAACTGTTTTAATATAGTGGATTAAGTCAAATTTTGTGTCAAAGAATACAGGTATGCCTGTCATTATAGGCGCTGAGATTCTTTTGAAACTTATACTCAAAGTTTTTTTTTTTTTTTAAGCTGACGTATTAAAGGAGTAATTTAGTCCATAAACAGGTGTTGTCTATATAGCTGACTTCATACAGAGCTATTGGCTCCAATGATTCTGAGTAGTTAGGAAGAAGTCTCTAAAACCAATTAAGGCACTGTTGGCCTGTTTGTGTAACCCAGCATGGATTAGTAAGGTAGCCCCTGGAGTCCAGCTGCCGTGTATGGTTCAGCAACATCCAGGTGTCAGCTGTCATCACCTTGGTCCGTTGAATGACCCTGTTCTGTAAGCATAGCCTAAAATGCACCTGGCTCACTAAATGGAACTGTAATATGCTGGCCACAGAAAAGAGGATTTTACAGAACTCTTCCTCCTTGGAATAACATAATTGAGAATTGAATTAATCATGATCCAAAAAATTGTCTTTGCCCATGGCATAGGAATTCTAAAACCCCAAATGCCAAAACCTTACTATGTAAAAATAATACAAAAACAGACACATAAATTGAATTTCACAATATGTTGTTTTCCTAAAATATACTGTCTGAAGAGTTCTTGCAAATAAGTTCCTGCTGGTTTGTAAATGACCATACAATAGCCCTCCTGCAGTGGAGGCCGGTTTGTTCAGAGAATGAATTAGGGCCCAGTGACACTGGAGACTCTACGGCCCCATCCTGGCAAGTGAGCAGAAGGCCAGTGAAAATGAAGGATTTATGAAGTTCACATTTCCTAACAAACATCTTCCAAAGAACAAAATGGGAATTCAAGAAACATGTACAAGTTTACTTAATATTTTTTTTTAAAGATTTTTTATTTATTTGACAGACAGAGATCACAAGTAGGCAGAGAGACAGGCAGAGAGAGAGGAGGAAGCAAGCTCACCACTGAGCAGAGAGTCTGACACGGGGCTCGATTCCAGGACCCTGGGTTCATGACCTGAGCCGAAGGCAGAGCCTTTAACCCACTGAGCCACCCAGGTGCCCCAAGTTTACTTAATATTCTTAATTAACATGAACATTGATGTGAAAGAATACATTTTACATACATATTTCAAATAACCAAATAAATCCCATTTTAGCCACTCCTAATTTAAAAAGTAGAATAATACCATAGGAGGCTTACTCTTTTCATGCTCACTATTCCCAAAAGCACCAATGGCTCTCTGCCCTAAGCCCCCGAGAGGCTTAGACTGCAGGCTTTCCTCTGGTTGAGAACCATGCTCAGTCCCAGCTAGCAGGTCCTGCAGGAGGTGCCAGGGAATGAAGCCATCAGGAGCAACCCTCAAGTAATAATGGGCAGGAGCTGATAGATATCTGAGCATCTTTGTCCCTCAGGTGGGATGACTTTGACATGTATTCTCTACAGTGTTCAAGAGGTCCCCAGTGATACTGAGCCTCGGTTGCTCTCAGTAATAATCAGCTTGTAATTCACCCTGTGTAGACTTCCTTTCTCCTCCTTCCCTTCCCATTTGACTTCTCTACTCCCTTACCAGTACCTGCTGGGATAACTTCCTACTTATACTCATATTCTTGCATCAGGGTTTGCTTCCAGGGACTCTAACAATTGCCAGTACTCTTGAAGATCCTTATTTTCATCCCAAATTTTAACGCTCTGTTTCTCTCCAACCAAGAGTAACTACTGCTTTGATTTTTTTTTTTTTGATTGTTTATCATTGCTTTGCTTTTTTAATGGTTTAATTAGATATATTAAAGATATCAGTAATTGACAATACATGTTTAGGATTTCTTATTTAGAACTGAACAAATTTATTTCATAGTGTGTATATCCTTCTGTAATTTTTAAAGAACTAACCATTATGTGTCTGAGACTCATCCATGAATTACTTTTTGTTGATATGTCAATAAAGCTATGAATACTTCTGCCCATTGCTGCTGGTACACATGGACCAAGAGTTTACCTAAAAGTGAAATTACTGAGTAATAGACTCTGTGCATCTTCCTTTTTTTAAAGTCCCACTTCCTAGTAAAGACAGTAGTTCTAATACATATGTCTAATTTTCTTTCAAGGTCTCACTAAAGCTTTTAAAAAGACAAAAATCCACAGAGATGGGAAAGAGAGATGAAGCAATATCAGTAAAATTTTTAAATCCTGACAGGACAGGAAAGGACAACAGATGAATGGTAAACTGCTTGGTAGAACTGAGAAAGCCAAACCTAAGTTAGGGTAGGGGGCGAAGGGAAGGAATCGGAGAACGAACTTAATTTACACTGCAGAATCTTCAGAAGACCCCATAATTGGTGCCTCTGGAAGATGGGATTAAAGGAGCTAGCTGAAATATAGTGAACTGATTGAAAGTGTAAAGAAGCAGTTAAATTCTCAAATCACTTTCTCTATGCTAAGCCCATGAGCAATTGTCCCTCATAGTCAGCGGAGTTATTCTCCAGAGAAGCTAGGACAGAACTGACTGAGGAAAAGTAGACACAGCTAAGGACAAAAATACTGTAAAGAAATAGGAAGATTAATTGAATGTGTGCCTATTAACTATTGAGAGATCTACCCTGTTCACTTTTAGAACACTGGAAGCCAGGCCTTTACTCTCTGTATAAGATTTTAGAAGAGTCTTCTCTGGGGGATCTGACCAGCCCACGGAGAAAGATCTGAAGAAAATGGCATTGCACTTTCCCCAACAAATGGCCCACCTAGATCCCCCAAAGGGAAGTTCACAGTTGACAAGCTTACCAGCGGTTTAGTCACAAACCTTGAAAAAGGAACATTTAATTAAGGAAAAGAAATTTATTTTTTTAAAAAACTTTATTTACTTATATGACAGAGAAAGAGTGAGAGATCACAAGCAAACAGGCAGAGAGAGAGGGGGAAGCAGGCTCCTCAGGACCCTGAGATCATGACCTGTGCCAAGGCCGAAGCTTAACCCTGTGAGCCACCCGAAGCACCCCAAAAAGAAAAATATTTGTGAAAAGAAATCTCTAATCTAAAAGAAAGAGCAAAACAAATTGATGAAATTCTTTTAGTTCTATGTTGGAAGAATAAAACCTCAAAAATAAAAGTAGGAGTGCAGGGCGCCTGCATGGCTCATTTGGTTGGACCTTCTCTCCAGCGGCAAACTGAGCATCTTGGGCTCAGGTTGTGATCTTGGAGTCCTGAGATCAAGTCCTGCATTGGGTTCCCTGCTCAGCGGGGAGTCTGGTTCTCCTCTGACACTTCCCCTTCTCATGCTTTCTCTCTCTCAAATTAAAAAAAAAAATCTTAAGAAAAAAGTAGGAGTGTAACCATCATTAATATCTTCAGAAATTTAAGAATATATGTTTCTTTGGAACAAAAATAGCATGCCATGAAAATTGAACAGAGAACCAGAAACCACTCTTAGAAATTAAAAATAAGATGGAAGAAATGAAATACTTAACAAAAGAGTTGGACGATAAAGAAACATCCCAGAAAATATATTAAAAAGAAAAAAAAAAGAAAATTAGAGCAACAGTCTAGGAATCATAATGTTTAAGAAACAGAAATTCAGAATGTGAAGAACGGAAGGCAGGAAGCCATGTAGCATGTAAGCCACAAGAAAATTCCCCAAACTGAAAGATGATGTTTTCCAAACTGAGTGGGTCCACCAAGTACTTGGTACAGTGGGTGACAATAGGACCACACTCAGGCACAAAGTGAAGTTTCATGTATGTGGGGAAAAACAAACAATTTTATAAATTTCTGTGATTCTGGGGGTAGGGTGAGGTGACAAGAACAGGTGCCATACACATCGTAATCATAATGGGTTTAAATTTCTCAACTGCATCCTGAAAGTTAGATGATCAAGGAGCATTGCCTTCAAAATGTAAAGGAAATTGTTGCTTACTTTTCTAATTTAGAATTCTATCCAAACTGTCAACTGAGTATTAGAATGTTTTCCAGTTACACTGGAATATTTTCTTTCTTTTTTTTTTTTTTAAAGATTTTATTTATTTATTTGACAGAGAGAGATCACAAGCAGGCAGAGAGGCAGGCAGAGAGAGAGGAGGAAGCAGGCTCCCTGCTGAGCAGAGAGCCCCATGCGGGGCTCAATCCCAGGACTCTGAGATCATGACCTGAGCCGAAGGCAGCGGCTTAACCCACTGAGCCACCCAGGCGCCACCAACACTGGAATATTTTCTCAAAAAATTTATCTCATAAACATCTTTTCTGAGAAGTTACTGGAGGACAAATGAGCATTTGAAACTTGGATTTTAAAAACCCTTGAAGACAGATTTAAAAAATAGGGGAAAAATGATACCAAATAACTTTTTCAAAGTAGTATATCAGTGTCCCATCCGTAAAACAGTGTATGTAAGAGTACCTTAGCCACATCTTCATTGATAATTATTTTTCCTCTAAAAATTTGATAGTGCTAATTTTGAATCTGTCAATCTGACACATCATTTTTGTCTTATGGGAAAAGTTTTAAAAGAGCAATTTAATTCCTTTAATTATAATAGTATATATAAATATATAGTATAATAATATAATATATATAATACATATGTTATATATTATTTTTAATACTCTAATTTTTACTACTATACATACATATTTTATATTTTTAGTCAGTTTCAATCAATTCTTTGTTTCTAGATGTTTTTCTTTTGTCTGTTACTAAAATTTTTTTCACTAATATATAAAATCTGTCTGTTTTGGTTTTGTCTCCTCTTCTTTTTATTTTCTTGGTCATTAAACATGAAATATTTATTCACACTCACTAATAACTACAAAAATAAAAATTTAAATAACAATGTGATAAAATATTCTTTCCTTCAAATATCTCCTCTTCATTTTGTATGTTGTAGGTCACTCATACCTAAATGGCTATTTTCTCCCTGAACTTAATGACTCTAAGAAACTTTATATCTGTGCAACGTGTATATATGAATCTATAGCTCTTACTACAGAAGTAATTTATGTTTATTGTTGAGAATCAGAAAATGCAGATAAGCAAAAAGGAGATAAGAACCTTCAATAATCCCTTCATTTAGGAATTGCCACTATTCATATTTATTTTAGGTTGGGTTCCCTGAGAGACAGACTTGAAGACAGATAACTCAGTGCAGCTTACTGGGGTGCTCTTGGGAAAACCCCGGTAAGTGAGTGGAGGCAGCAGGACTGGGCAGTGGGGAGAAACTAGTCTGCTTTGTCATAACAACCAAGTCCTTAACCAGTCCTCTGAGGAAGTCTGGAACTGGAAAAACCCTTCAGAGTTGCGCCTCACTCAGACAAGGGGTTTGGATTTTTGTTCTGAACTCTCATTGCGCAGGGACAGGACAGAGTTTGCCCCTGGAGAGAAGGTGCAACCAGGAGCTGGGCAGCTCCCTTAGGCTTTTGCCAATGGTCCCGACAACCTGGGCAGTGAGTTCCTTGTGCGTATACGTGGAGTGGCATGTGTAGGGCTGGAAGTGGCTGGGGTGAGAGGTCAATCTTGTCAGTATATCCAGCATCCAGTAAAGTCTATCTCTTGCCTTACGTGGATCAACTTGCTTAATGTAATAAGTCCACTTCATCTGGAAACAGTTCCTTGGGGCACCTGGTTGGCTCAGTGGCTTACAGCCTCATGCCTTTGGCTCAGTTCATGATCCCAGGGTCCTGGGATCCAGCCATGCATCGGGCTCTCTGCTCATTGAAGAGCCTGCTTCCTCCTCTCTCTCTCCTTACCTCTCTGCCTACTTGTGATCTCTGTCTGTCAAATAAATAAAATAAAATCTTAAAACAAAAACAAAAAAAACCAGTTCCTCGAGGATGCTGATGGGTCTTTCTTTCTGGGGAAACGTGGATGGTTAGTGTGGAGAGCTGTTAGCCCCAGGAAGGCAGCTCCCCTTGGGGAGATGACTGAGTTTATAATCTCTCCCTTCCGTTCCGCATTCTAGATTTGCCATGCCTTAAGAGATTTTCCCGAGGAGCCTGGGACTCTGGCTCACACTGTGGCAGCCGTACTTATCCATTTTCCTCCAAAGTTTAGGAAAGAAATACTAAAGGACTCTTCAGTGGATCATCTGGGTACCAAACCTATTTTTTCCTGCTCCCACAGTGTGAGAACAACCCTGTCTTCTGACACTCTGTCATTAATTATTCCTTCCATCCAGATGGTGACTTCTTTCCTTCTCTATTGGCCTCTTGGGAATAGAACTCCTAATTCATAGAGGCTAGAGCTGGGATGGGAAATGGTGGCAACAGGGCAACTTTTACTTTTACTCTTTATTTCTCAGACCCCTGTATTCTCCATGTTGAAGCCAGAGCACGATGTAATGGTTATTTCTAAGTATATGCTGTATCCCGGAGGCTGGTGCCCCTTTCTGCCAGTGTGTGCACATATCCATTCCTTAGGCAAAATTCCTGAATTAGATTTGATGACCAAATGCCCATAGTAAAATCAGCTCACACAGATGAAAGTACGTGTTCCTTTCGAGGTCTAGGCCACGGCAGGACACCCTGGGCCGTCTACAAATGCTCTCTGCCTATTCCATTCCAAATTGTTTGCTCTGCCTGGCAGGTAGCAGCCTGGGTTAGTTCTGCCCAGGAACCCTGCTCTGGAATGGAAGAATGGATTCTGATGTGGAATTGTCCTGTCAAATAGATTGTAAAAAGAAGGATGTGATTGTAGCCGGGAAACGCAAAGGGAAACATTCGCTAATATCTCACTGTCCTAAATAGTTAAAAATCCCTAGTGGGGAATAACAAACTTTATATTCCAAAAATATAAATTATATCTTCCAAGAAGAAAGGAGTCTGTTTCTGAAAGTGGTCAGTTTGGGCAACTTGAAAATGGAAATACAAACTTCAAAGAAAACAGTTCTTCCGACTTAGGTAGCTTAATGAATGATTAACTGGCTGAAATCTCACTGATGGTTATGACTGTGCTGTCTAACAAGCTTGTTTAGGGCAAATAAAGGAGCACTTAGAGGATTATGCTGGAATAAGCAGATTCCAGCAAATGTTGTTTGTCCTCCTTTGCAATAAAACATTCACCTCAGCCTTTCTTTTTTTTTTTTTTTTTTCCCCTCACATAAGAGATAACCAAAAAATTGGTGATGACTTTCTGTTTAATTGGCACGTATAGGGAGTAACATGGAGGAAGGAGGTCTAGAAGGAGAAAGAGGAATAGATAGACTAAGTAAGGATCATCCACAAGAAAAACTCCCAGCTGGGCTGTCATAGGATCTCCATCCCCTTGCTCGATGGTGTGAGAAGGGCATGCTGCTTCTCCAGCAGGACAGCAGAATGAGGATGTATGTTTGCGGGCCAACAAAGATGGTGCAGGTGATGTCCACACTGTGATCTCCATTCATCTGGGGACAATAGCTCGCATAGAAAGGCCTGAAGTGACCTTTGCTCAGAAACAGGTGGTGAGCCCATTGGGGCCCTTCTGCTGTGACAGCACTGACAGGGACTTTGCCGAAGGGACTTTGTAGCCAGACCAGAGTTCATCTTCTGGCTCTGCCAACTGCAAGCTGTATGGCTTTGTATAAGTAACCTAATTTCCTCTGCTTTGTTTTCTTGTCTGAAAAATGGGGACAAAATTATCTACATGATGAGACTTGTAAGGATAAAATGAGTTAGTGTATGGAAAAGGCCTGGCGCATAGTTACTGCTCAATAAATGTTCACCTCCTTCCCTGCACTCTGCTAGGAGGCCTTGCTATAATGCAGAGAATGATTCTCTGGTAATTCTATAGAAAAGTCCTGAATAGGCATGAAATCACCTGCCAGTGGTGCCCAGGACCCAGGCATTACGGCTCTTGCAGGCTGACTAAGGTGCAGGGCTCAGGGCAGAAGGATGCTCACTATACCTGTGGCAGGGCAGTCATCAGGTTCTCTTCCCTGGCCAGAGTAGAGCTCTTCAATAGCCCTCTTCCCATCTGGAATGTTTGAAGGGTTTGAATGTCCCAGGGTTTGAAGAAGCTCCAAGCTAGAGCAACAAGGAAGGTACCTCCTCTTCTAAATCTCCTTGAAATATTTGCTCTCTGTGATAGACTTGAAACAGGCTGCTTTTCCTCAGGGATGCTCTTTTGCCTATCTTTCCCAGGGCCTCTCTTGAAGCTGGACTGATCCCTTGGTTCTTTCTTTTTTTTTTTTTTTTAAGATTTTATCTATTTGTTTATCTATCTATTTATTTATTTATTTGCCAGAGAGAGAGAGAGCACATAAGCAGGCAGAGTGGCAGGCAGAGGCGGAGAGAGAAGCAGGCTTCCTGCCAAGCAAGGAGCCTGATGCAGGACTCGATCCCAAGACTCTGGGGTCATGACCTGAGCCAAAGTCAGCGGCTTAACCGTCTGAACCACCTGGCATCCCTGATCCCTTGGTTCTGATAGTGAACAGTGATTGTCAGACCTCTGGTGTGGCAATCTGTAGTAATCTTTGCCCTCCCAAATTGCTCCTGGATGTTGAGTCAACCCATCAGGACATAGATGATAAATCAGAACAAGAACCTTTGCCCTTACTGCAGATCTAGAAACAATTTGGTGAATTACCAGTAAGCAATATTTATCACATACAGAATGTCAGCTCTCCCTTTGCCCCTCTCGGCCTAGGGCATGCCACATCCAATTTGTTTTTGTTCCAATATGAGAGGACTTAATTTCATCATTCTGGCCTGCTGCAGTTAAGTGTTCTCCAAGCATATGATCTATGAGGAGGAGGAAGAGGACTGATAGTGGATCTAATCTTTCAAGGTCTTTCTTAAGCAACTGTAGATAATATAGAAGAATAGGAAATTCTGGAAGCCATCATTTATTTATTTACCCCACAACTTATTTTTTTAATTTTAATTCCAGTGTAGTTAACACACAGAGTTATATTAGTTTCAGGTGTTCAATATAGTGATTCCACGCTTCCATATGTTACTCAGTGGTCATTAAGATAAATGTGTTTCGATTCCCATCACTTATTTCACCAATCCCCCCACCGACCTCCTTTCTAGTAACCATCCATTTGTTCTCTATAGTTGAGAGTCTGTTTTTTGCTGTTTTTTGATTTTTTATCTTTGCTCATTTGTTTTATTTCTTAAATTGTAGGTGTGAATGAAAACGTTGTGCTGCTGGCTGGTGTGGAGCTTTGTGGAGATGGTTAGGTAAGTGAAGTGTTTGAAGCAAATGCATAGGTTGGAGAACATGCTCTGGTTAAATGGGTTTGCTAACACTCCCTGCCTCAGCCCCTTCAGAAGCTTAGATCTTGAGACAGGCCGAATATCCAGACACTTACCTAGGATTTCTGACTTAAAATGGATCAGGACTAGAAAGGTAAAGAAAAGAAACAAATTTCCAGCATCCACTGCTTTTTATTGGATCTATTTAAACCACTTAAGGACCGTGGAGTGATGTGGCCATCACTCTCCAATTGGGTGTCTGACTGAGTTGAGTTAGAGGTGGAACAAGAGGCTGAGTGTTGTTTTAGGGGTGTTTCTTCATTTCTTCTTCAAATACAAGAATGAGGTATTAATGATTTCTCCGAATAGCCTCTATCAAAGAGTTCTGTTGTCTGGATTTCTTGGGGATCTGATCCTAGTCTTGTGCATCCTTGACTTCAAGGATCTGATCCTTGACTTCATGAACTCTTAATTGCTTCCTCTTGTGTTTTACAGTTTTGAATTAGGAATTTGTCTTTAGTGGCATAACTTCTATAGAAATTTTATGGGTCTATTTGGGGTTATGTTCTTCCAAAGACATTTTACCTTTGTTATTACTGGCCTGAGACTTCTTTTGTGATTGTAATCTAATTTGGGTAGTCCTGGATCATATTCAAACGTCAAATCTGTGTTAATGAGGATGGACCCAATGTTATTATTAGCCCAGATTAAGACAGGCATGCTTCCTTTGTTTTCCTGTGTCTCCAAGTAGATTTCTTCTGTCCCCCACAACCCCCCTTCTACCTTCTTCATGTTCAGTGAGGGCATAACTCTTCACATATTTCAGCCTTACTTGGAGAGCCAGTACCCAAATACTGTTTCCTTCTTGGGTGGGTATTAAACTCCCTTCATGATTTGGTCTGCAAATATTCCTAGATCTGACATAATATCAGTTCATATGTTGACTGATTTATTTCTTAAGTAGCTTTATTTTGGTCTCTGGGAGTTCCCTTTCTTAAGAGTTCAAATATACATTTATTAAAACACATTTTAAAATTTTATACACTTATATTTATGTATTATGTTATAATATTTAAGTATTATATTAATACTTCATAAATAGTTTAAATCATCATTCATAATTATAAAACTTATAATTATTTAAATAAATAGTGGGAAGACCTTCAACTTCTCTAGTCTGCTACTTTTAGATTTTCACACATATTGTTTCTTCTGCCTAGAATGTTCTTTTTCCTTTTCATGTGGCTAAACTAGATATCTCACCCTTAAAGAAGTCAGTTGTTTAAGTCTCAGTTTGGAATTAAGGACACTCCACTCCCCACCCTCAGTGCACAGATGTAACTATCCGTTGTATTTGGCCTCCACTGGGCTAGAAGGTCTGTGAGGCCATGCTTGTTTAGTTTACCCCAGTTGGATATGGAGTAGAGAATCAACTATTTGTGAATGAATGAGCATCTTCTGCTTACTTTTATATGCTTATTTATTTATTAATTTATTTTTTTAATTTAAAAAATTACTTTAATTTAGTAAACATGTAATAGTTTTAGGAGTAGTTTAGTGACTCATCACTTGCTTACAACACTCAGCGCTCATTATATCCAGTGCCTTCCTTAATGCCCATCACCCAGTTACCTCATTTCCCCAACCAGTTCCCTTCCAGCAACCCTGTTGGTTTCCTATAGCTAAGAGTTTGTTATGGTTTGCTGTCTTCCCTGTTTTCATCTTACTGTATTTTTTCCTTTCTTTCCCCTATGTTCATCTCTTTTGTTTCTTACATTTCACATGAGTGAAATAATCTGGTATTTGTCTTTCTCTGACTATTTCATTTAGCATAATACACTGTAGCTCCATCCATGTCCTTGCAAATGGCAAGATTTCATTCTTTTTGATGGCTGAATAATATTCCATTGTATTTATATACCACATCTTTATCCATTCATCTGTTGATGAACTTCTGAGCTCTTTCCATATTTTAGCTATTGTGGGCATTGCTACTATATACATTGGGTGTGTGTGCCCTTTTAAATCACTTTTGATTCTAGGTATTTATCCTTTGGATAAATAGTTTTATCAATAGATATCAATAGAATGCTTTGGGTAAATACCTAGAAGTACAATTGCTAGACTGTAGGGTGGCTCTATTTTTAACTTATTTATTTATTTATTTATTTATTTTTATTTTTAACTTTTTGAGGACCCTCCATACTGTTTTCTAGAGTGGCAGGGATACAGCGAAAGGGGCACCTTCTTACACTATTGGTGGGAAAGCAAACTGTTGCTTATTTATTTTTAAGTGTAAATCTTATCTTTTCTGTAAGATTACTGGCCTCTAGACTTTATGAATTTTCCTTGGTTTGTAGCAATATGGTAAAACTGCCACTCAGAGTAATGCCACTAATGGTTATCAATTTATTAATGAAAGTCTGATAGCTAACTTATTTTTCACAATAGAAAACAAATATTTTTTCTCTAAAACTTGCTTTATTCAGCTTGTTTTTTCATCTTAAATTTCACTTTTTTAAAAAAGATTTTATTTATTTTATTTGACAGACAGAGATCACAAGTAGGCAGAGGCAGGCAGAGAGAGGGGAAAGCAGCCTCCCTGCTAAGCAGAGAGCCTGATGTGGGGCTCGAGCCCAGGACTCTGGGGTCAAGACCTGAGTGGAAGGCAGAGGCTTTAACCCACTGAGCCACCCAGGTGCCCCAAATTTCACTTCTTGTCCAACTGAGAATTTCTAAAAACTCTGCATTGATTTTTGTTTCCCTTCACTGGAATTACTTTCCCCTTTCTTTATAAAAAAATTCAATTTTACACCAGGTGACAAAGTATGGAAATCCATTCTTTCACTCAATATTTGTTGAGTACCTTTAAAGTACAAGAAAGATGCAGAGATGCTGGTAACTTAGGAGGGCTGTGTGATTATAGCAGGTTTTCTTAGGGCCACAGGAGAATCAAATGTGTTTGAAGGCCTAGGGTATGGAGCTAGAATAGAAAAGAGAAGCAGGGGTTTCAAAAGGGAATAATGATAGGACACAGTCTCCCTTTCATCACCCAGGAAAATTTATAACTTATTCTAACAACTGAGTAGAGCACCCTTAGAAACTACTCCTATTGGCTTGTGTACACATGCGACGGAGAGAGTATGAGCGAGACAGCCTTTGTAGCTGAGGCAGTCGCTGACCATGTTTTATGCCTTTCCTTCTTGGGCTAGGCAGATCAGCGAGACCAGAGAAGTCCTGAATTTCAGAGAGCTGGTTGGTAAAGGGTGAAGCTTGTTTCTTACAGGCATATGTTAGATCAGTGTTACATAAAGCCTAAAAACACTCCTGTTGGGTAAGGGGAAATAGTGATAAGAAGTGAAATATGGTTTTAAAAGTAATCAATATTGGGGATATGAAGGTTGAAAGCTATTTTAACAGTCCTTGTTTATTGCTTCTCCCCTGCCATTGGCCATGGAAGCTTGTCCTTTACATGGCAATTTAGAAAGAGGAATCCTAAAAGGTGCCATTGGGATTGCTGTCAGATGATTGAGAATCAACTTAGTTCCTGTATATTTTGCGCGCGCGCGCACACACACACACAGTTAAAATGAGGCAAGCCAGAGAGAAAAAATCATGCATGCCATTTAATTAGTCAGATTTCTTTCAGTTTCAAATAATTATTTTGATTCCGTACATAACCTTTGTGAATGTTTATTTTGAAAATGTGGTTTGTGAGCTGGAAAGATAGCTCTTGTTTGTTTGCCAAGGCTGAATGTAGCTTACAATCAGAGAATATTCTCTTTAAGTTCAAAGAGTTTCTGTTAATTTAATGCCATGTGCCTTAAAAATAGAAAATCATATCCTGACATTTGCATATATCAAACACTTCCTTTTTCTACAGAAAGGGGTGATGTCTCCATGGTTGGAATATTGGCGACTTCAGGTGACCAGTTATTGTTTGGAGAACATCTTGATGAAATGATCACTGATCAAAGAGGAAGCAAGAACTGATTCTCTACTGATTATTTCCATTTTGCTTTTCTTTAGATAGTAAAAATTTTTAAAAATGCAGTTTTATTCATTGTTCCCAGTAAGGGATTACTTCTTTAAATAATCAGGAACTCTGGCGCCCTCAAGTGGTCAGGAGATCTAAACTATTATTTTACATGAGCTTTCATTTTATTTTTGTCTTCAGTTTTGTGAACTAGGCATAGCCTAGATATTCTGTCTCACATGAAGAGGGCTTGTCTAGTGGCAAAACTGAATGATGAATCAAAACCTCAAAATTTAATTATACCTCCACATCTTTACATTAACAGCGGAAGCATGGTGGTATCTGGAGTTCTGTGAAGGCCTGTCATTTGCTATGATCAGATGAACTCCAGGAATGTTAACAGTAAAAACCCAAACAAAACCAAATCTGCAAGGTCAGGGAAATTTTACCTCTAATGCTTCTAGATAGTCCATTTGATCCACCAAGAATGGATCTGAGACCTTTTACAATTAAAATTCAAGAAGAGAATTAAATGGAATAAATACCTGCTGTGAAACCAGACGTGTCTGGACTCAAATCCAACTCGTGCCCTTTGGCAAGTATGGAACTCCCTTAGCTTCTCCTGCAACAGGAGACTGTTACTATCACCCTTCATGGAGCTGTTAGGAGCTTTATGTGAAGAAGGTATGCAAAATGTTGCCCTCAGATTGGTAGCAAAAGATGTTAATACAAAGAAGACTATTACTGAAAGGGGTCTTGGTTAAGGAAAGGATTTGATTAAATCACATCTTTTTCAGCTAATAGGACCACAGGTTAGCTTGACTGAAGTCTCTCAAACCATTGGGTCCATTCTCCCTGCCTAAAATTCCCCTAAAAATCACACAATACTCATACCTATTTGTTCATTCTTCTTTTTATTTTTACAAAGCATAGCAAAATGAGTTAACAACCAACAGGTGAAGAGTTTGCACAACAGAAGACCACCCTGACCATCTCTTGATTTTATGGGCATCAGAGGTGGGGAGGTGTTCCTTTAAAGTGATTTTGTCATAGAAGAGTCATCGGAAATGGTTCTTATGGTGGGGGAGAGGAAACACATGAAATCAACAGTCGCAGTTATTTAAAAGGACTTAAAAGCTAAACATAATATACATAATAACTCCTTTATCCTAGTACAAAAATAGTGCCAGAAACTATATATTTGTTCAAATATATTGAAAAAGGTATAAGAATACAAATAGATATTAACAGTGGCTAGTGATGATTCATAAGGTTTTCTTAAACTGTAATAGAAATTTATATTTTCAACTATTTACACTGCTTTCAACGACATTTATTAAGACACGTTTACACAGGATTTTGAGAAACATATGGAAAGGTGAAGTGAGCTTTAGTACTTTCTTCCTTGCTCCCTGGAGGGCAGCAGAAGGGGTCCAAAACTGTGCACAGTTTAACAATCTAAAAGAACTCTGAGTAATCTCTACCTGGCTAGCATATGGGAAAAAAAACTCTATATAGTAGAATACATGACTCCTTACCTAAGGTGTTCTCTAAGCTACCAACAGGGTAAATGATGCATATTTGTAAGAAGACAGGATATTCACTGATGGAGTCTTAGTAAGTTCCAGGTAAAGAAGGTCCTTGGAAAACTGTCTATAATACATATGTTATAGATGACAATGCAAGTGATATAATGTACCCTATATTTTCAGGTTCAGTTGGCAGGATCAGAAGCTGGTAAGTCTCTCATCTAGCCCTTTTTGCAGACTGTGGGCAACTTGAGGTCACTGCTCTATTTCCACGGCGGAGCACAGTGCCTGTTGTGTCACAGGGACTCAATAAAGGGTGGACTGTTCCATGTCTGATACTGAGCAATTCAGTTATACTACCTGATTTCAACTACACTCATTCACAGAACAGGATGGCAATTTCACCTTTTCCTCTTCTCATCTTAAAATCACTCTTGTAATCAAATAAAAATAAAAACCAAAACAACAGCAACTGCTTGTGATGACCTATCAAGCATTAGGAGTAAAATCTGGTGAAAAACACAGAAAACTTGAAAATCAGATCGGAGTATGTCTAACATTTGTGCTCTATGCTGAAAATAAAGGCACTTTACTGCTAGGCAAGAACAGATCTGTGACCAGTTTCCTCCCAGATCCCAAGATTTCCAGTGTATTTTCATACACTTTCTAATCTCAGTACTCCTATCTAATAGAAACTATTCTTCAGATTAACAAAAAACTGGTGACAACATGACTCCCCAGAGTTTGTACCTTGAGGCAAGGTACTCAAAATCTCACATTCACTTGTGAATGAGAAACCAAATAAATGTATTATCTTTTTTTCAGTCTTTGAAACAGAGGAAGTGACATGTGGGATTAGATACGTGCTCTGCAGCCCAGTATCCCACTTCTGACAGTGGTCTCCAGGGCCCATGAGGGTTGCCGTGGTGGCTGCCTTCTGTGACATCCTCCATGAAGACAGAGGCTTTGCCCAAACATGAGTCCTCTAATAACACTTGTTCAGGCACACAGAGGTTAAGTGACTCACACAGGTTCACAAAAGACTGTGACTGGCAAGGGCCAATCCTGCGAAAAATATAAGGCCTGGCAATTTTAAAGACATCTTTTTAACGACTTAGTAAAATAGTGGGCACTTCTGGGGCTGAAAATTGAAATGATATGTCATCATTCAGCTATAACTATAACAATGTTAGGAAAAAAACAGCTTCTTACTAGTAATACAGATACATTGCAGGGGAGGAAGGACTATAAATAGATTTTTTCCAACTTGGGAAGATACTGGAAAAAAAAAATTCATATAAGAACAAAAGCTTCGATTTGTGCCCATGTACCAGATAACCTACGTATGGAATGATTTTCCTAAAAAGTAAAAATTATTTGAACCATCTAACTGGTCCTAAAGAAGTACTCTTCTTGTAAGAACTAAAACTTCACAATAGAACAGGCATGGTGCTACCCAACTTCTTTTAATGCTAAACTAGTAAAGTAAAATAAACCATTATCTAAAGGAAACCAAACAATTTCTAATCTACATAGAACTTCTTGTTTGTTAAAATGGCACACATACAAAACCTCCATACATCTCAGTGACAGATGGGTCTAAAAAACTACTAAAGTACATGATTACAGATTTTAGCATAGCTACTAAATCACAAGGTGTATGATAAAAACGTTACCAAAGACTGCTCTTCTTTAAACGATTTTTCTATACTAAAGAATTATGTCTGCATGCATGGGTGTATACCAGTATATAGATACATTATTTTAGTGACAGCCTGTGTAATTTACACACCAGCGCCACCAAGAGGCAACTTTACAGATCTCACCTATAGGACATCAAATAAAAACTGAATAGCATCCTCAAAATACAAGTTTTACAACAATTACACATATAGTAAAAAACAGTTGGTAACTTCCTAGACCAGCATTTACCACTCTAAAGTAATGGCAAGACAATTTTTTTTTACATGAATGTTAAGAATAAAATCACATTATGTAAGATTCACACTCAGAATTTTAAAAACGCAATGAGGATATTGAGTTTTAGGCAGTTGAGAGAAAAAAACAATATGAATAGGAAACAATGTTTAGTGAAAGTCCTTTGAGGATGCTGCACCATGTCCCCAAGAGATTTTCTACCCAATTGGTGACTGAAACTCAGAAACTTTTTTTGGTGGTTAACAAATCAGACAAATACTTCTCTTCCTACTTTCCTTGAGTCCAAACATTTCTGCATGCTTGGAACAGATTTTCCTTTCCTGAACCAGCTGCTCGATTCAGTATCTGCTTCTCTAATGATGAATGAATGTGTATTTAGGGTACACATGATCAATGGGCTCAAATCTAAGACAATGTTAACGTTTTCTAAATGTGCTAAAAAGCTCTGAAAAGAATCAACAACCTTAAGCTCAGGGTCAGCATTTAGTGCACACACCCAAACTTCAGTGATTCCGAGTTGACTAGTCCTATAAACTGAAATATGGCAGTTTCTCAGCTGCAGACTCAATAAGCTTAAGTTTTATTTAGGCCTAAGCTCTCCTCCTCTCCTGCTTCGTCAATTTAATTTTTGACCCGAACATCAAGGATAGCCCCTTTCTGTTTATACAATTAAAACTACTCTCTATGCTTCCTTTGACAAAGAAAAATAATGATTCATTTTACCTTTTATCTGCAGTCATATCTTTCCTCAGGTCAGTGCTCCAATGATCACTTTTATTCTCAGTTTTCTGTCAAGACTTAAACTGTTCACTTATAAACTATGGTTTGTAAGAGAAACGATAAGGAAGTTATTTAAAAGAGGAAGTTCAATATTCAAAACACTGACTCTCAGAGGACTCTTCCAACAGAATGTTTCTTTTCACTGACAGACAGATATGGCCATTCCATTTCTGGATCACACCCATCCCTCAGTAAAGTCAAGGACCATGGACTTCAGCCCATGAAATCAGTGTCTCCTCCTAAGGTTTTCCCTGCTTTCCATCAGAGAGGGTAGACTGCAGGGGTTTTATGGGTAGTGTTTGGATAGACATATGTACTGAAATGAAAGAGTTCTCTCCTTCCTGCTCACTAACAAAAACAGCAAATCAATTAACAATACCTTTTCTTTACCATACTGCCTTATAGTACTTGCCATTTGTTTCAGAGTTTTACTTTTTTGTTGACAAATACTATCCTTTCCCCTTAAATCCACTAGGCCAGCACTTTTCTCTATCCTATGATAGAGAAAAAAAAAAAAAAAAAAAGATAGGTTTTAAATGTCACAGAATACATTCAATTTTCTCCTAGACTATTTTTGAGAATAAGGATTCCAAACATTCTTTAAAAGATTGGTAATTCAGAAAACACAAAAACAATTATTTAAAACCCCCAAGCAAAAAACAAAACCCCTAAAATTCCCCCAAAATAAAACAAAAAAATCTCAGCACAAGAATTTAACTTGCACTTTGTAGTACACAACATATCACAAACAGAGCTCTTATCCATGTGCTAAGAGTGAGTGGGTGTCGTTGATAATCTCAGATCAGTGGCATAAAACAAATATACAGAAAATATGTAATAGTCCCCTAAAAACATTTCATGCTGTGCCCTTAAAAGTTGTGCAAAAATAAAAATACAGCAGTGGCAAAGTATACACTAAACTCGTACAGTGTATAGCAAAACTAGACATATGGCAGAATACACGGTCTGTAAACTTGAACTCGGCGTGAACAGACCGCTCAGTTCCGCTTGGCCTGGCTGCTCTCCCCATTAATCAGCATTTTCTCCTGCTGTTCTGCGAGAGCCTGCCATTTTTGCCTGTTTTTTCTGCAGCCATCCAGCAAAGGGAAACAGTCCTCTGATACATGGGTCAGGGCCTAAAGAAAGAAAAAGAAAGCAAACAACTAGAAGGCATCCAGGAAATAAGCCCCCTCCTCGGGCTTATTCCCAAGAGCCACAATCTCACACTCATTTCACCAGCAGGCCCACTGTAGGGTTTTCACAAGCTGTGTGAACAAATATGCAGATCATTTATGACTGAGTTCTCTTAATCTGTGCAGACAAGGAGTAGGTGATGAGAGATAGAGCATACACATACATTCCAAAGTAACCTTATTGAGTTACAATAGAGACAGATCTGTATGGAATCCACTTCTCAGGGAAATAATACATTTTGCTTTTTGGTAGTACAGATGGCTCTCCTGAAGTGTGATCCTGTCAGGAACTGCTTATTTGTGTTTTCCTATAAAACAGTTTTATACAACGTACTTAAATAGACTTGTATCAAAGATCATGATAAAGATTAACTTATTAATGGTATTATTTACCAATTATCAGTGCCACACATATTTAGATACAAAATGCTCACTGCAGGTTTCTTTGTAACAGAGAAACTCTGAAAATAACTTTAAATACCCAACAACAGGGTCAGGTATATTATGTTACTATTTTGCAGCGTTTAAAAATATCACAGAAACACACATGACATGAAAAAATACACATTATGATGTATTATAAATTACAAAAACCAAATTTGCGAAGTGAAAAAAATGCAAAAATTTCATAAAGCATATACACTAATGTATTAACAGTAGTTGTCTGAGTAGTGGAATTCTCTTAGTTTTCTATAATGACTCTGTAATAAATAATAGTAAAAACACATATCAATATTACATAGAATTTAACAGCAGATTCAAATGAAATAAATCCATATACATATATGAAATGGAGGAGAAAGAAGTTACTGAATTGTGAAATGTCTGGATTAGAAGATTCTAGGGTTTCTTTGGGTCTTGACATTCTATGATAACTCTATGAAAAAATGTGCTTTTCCCAAATAATTAAAACTTAAGATGGTTTCCTATATAAACTTTAAAAACAAGGATAGTGTCTACTTTCTGTACTTTGGGAATAAGCATCTAAACTAGCAAACCGGGATGTTTTAGGGAGAATATCTTTATCTAAAAGAATAAAAATCCCAAGCCAGAAGGTGTAAGGAAATGGGAGCTTGTAATATTTGTCCAGTTATCTCCTTTACATCCTCATAGAAATTTTAATAATACTAAAGCTGCATTATACAATGAGAAAAAGCTGGATAATTTTTTTCTTTATTTAGGCCTAAACTTAAAAAAGAATATGCTGACAGAGTATGCACAGAATCCCTCCTAAAGGTAACACTGACATATAATTCTTTTTAGTATTCTCACATCAGTTTGCTAGTCTAGCACAGAGTAGGCACTCAGCAGATAGTCATACACAGATGAATTAAAGTTTCTGAGAAAAATCAAATGTAAAATGTGTTCTTTCTTCAATGCAAACAGCATGTTCATCAGAAAAAAAAACCAAAAAACAGCCTAGTGTTAATCGCTTCAATTTACTTGAGGTTTTAATTCATAACACAGTCTAAGTTTAGCAAGTCTGTTTTCATATACATACCTCATAGAGTTGCAAGCAGATGGCATCTATGAACCCAACTTGCATACTTGGAATTTTATTTTTCTTCTCCCTGTTCATTAGATCCTGAAAATACAAACACAGAAACAGACAGACAGACAGACAGACACACACACACACATCTAGTTACTTAAAGAACACAATTCAAGTTGGCCCCCAAAACATCAATCGCTTTGTTAGCTGAGAAAGGCCAGACACAAGCCTATCTGTCTCTTTCCCCCTCGGTCTCCTGCACTCTGCTGGCACTGGGCTCAGGGAGACCCTAATCCTATCTGGCTTGTTCATCCTGGTTGGCTTTTCCCACTCTACCCGTGGCATTGATCACTTGTCTAGAGTCAACCACTGACCCAGAGTCGACCACTGCCGTTTATCTGGAGAACACACAGCTTTGAATCGTCTATTGATATGGAGTGGAACACCCTCAGCTTTGTGGAAGAAGTCACTGAGGCTACAGCTGATTACGATTCAATTCATGCAGAGAGCTTTCTGAAGGATAATTATGCAGATGTCATCCTGATTATTCCCAGGAGGTCATGACTGGAGCAGCAGACAAGCCCGGCACTGGCCATGGGAAGCAATGAGTCTGCACTAAGTGCTTGTTTAAAATGAAGCAAATTCCCCATTAGCGGTGATCATCACTCTCCTACCCACCACTTTCTAAGAAGGTTCTGAGCCTTGGAATAAACCCACCATTACATCAGAAGACAGGGAGTAACTGTGAAAGACTAGTGAGACACAGGATGTGCCCAGCTGAGGCTAAAGAGCGAGCAGAGTGGATGGAACTGTACACAGGGAGGGGGTGAGGACCATGTGCCCTTTAATACGGACTTGATAAATGTCCATTTGAATTGAAAAAAAAAAAAAAAAGACTCTATGCTTCATTTTTAGGAAAAGTGTACTCCAAAAGCCAGAAATGGTTTGAGAAGACTCTTACTCTTGTCTGTGAGAGCCACGCTCTATGTAAAAAAAGACAGTATATCTCAAAAACCTTTAAAAATCTGTGCCCTTCAACACAGCAATTCGGGGAATCTGTCCTAACAAGAGAATGAAAACTGTCATTAGCAACAAAGACGTTTATCAAAGTGCTGCTGGTCCTAGTGAACGTTGCAGACATGACACCAAAGGAAGTAGGTAAACTGTGGCTCCGTCTGTTTCATGTGATCATCATAAATAATACGCATAAGAATATCCATTAGAATGAAAATAGCTTACGATGTTGAAATAGAAAAAACAAATTACAAAAAAGTAGGTACAATATGATGGCCCAAAGAGTCTTTTTTGTCTTCTTTTATTTGCTTTTGTTTTCTGTAATAAACATATTCTTTTTATATGTAATCTTTTAATAAGAAGGATGTTTTAAAAACTAAAATGAAAAGAAACTGTGTTCCTAATATCCCACAGAAAGTGTAAGAAGTCTAAACTAAACAAGTGTATTTGAATAATTCCTACCAACTAGGTCTCATACTTACAGCAGGCTCTATGTTGAGCTCTTTTCTCTCTCTGTCTCCTTGGTCAAAAAATTCAGTCGCTACAAGTTCTGCTATCTGAAATAAATAACCGATTAAGTTTTGGCAATTAAAAGCATATAACTCTGTAAAATAGAGACTTTGAATAAAGATAATGAAATCTACCAAAGCTAGTTTTCAACCACTTCAGTAAAAAGATAATAAAACAATAACGAGTAATAGAAATTATATTTTATTTGCTTTTAAATATGTGCCTAATCACCAAGGCTAGAGTTCATAACCTGTAATTAGGCAGAAAAAAGCAACATGTTATTTCAACTTTAGCAATCAGTGGGGGAAAGATAGAGTGTGCCCATCTGTGTATATAATCAATGAGCTATTTGTTAAGTACCTGTTATGCCAGGTGCTGTGAAAAACACGGTATCAATATAGGGGTGTATATGGTGATTGATAGATATGACTTTTAAGTTTATTTATTTACTTTTTAAAGATTTTATATATTTGAGAGTCAAAGAGAGAGAGAGCGAGTGAGAGAGAATATGAGAGCGGGGAGGGTAAAAGGGAGAAGCAGTGATGCGGGACTCCATCCTGGGACCTCAGGATCACGACCTGAGATGAAGGCAGTGAACCAACTGGGCCACCCAGGCGCCCTAAATTTATTTTAATCTACATGTTCCTCCTCTTTTCAAAAATTGTCCTTATCATTTTTGTTTTTGTTGTTAGGTAAACGGGTTGTTTATCCTGCAGTTCTCCTCTATGTGGATTTTGCTGATTGCATTCCCATGACGTCATTTCATGTTCCTCTGTGCCCTGTATTTCCACACACTGCTAATAAGATCTAGACGCTTGATTAGATTTTTTTTTTTTTTTGGCTGCTTCATAGGCATTGCTGTGTACCTCCATCAGGGGCCATATGAAGCCTGGCTGCCTCTCTTTTTGTAATATTAAACACCAGGAATGATCTTTGTCTAGATCCACTACTTTAGGGGCTAAAAAAGGTGATATTCAAAGCGATCATTTCTTTTTCTTTTATTAGTTGAAGTACAATAAAAAGAAAGTTCCCCTCATCAATTATTTAGTTACTCTAAAGCACGATTCATATAAGAAAAGCAGGAGAAATGCTTGATTTTTTCCACTTTAATTGCCATTTGACAAAAAGCAACTTGGTTTCCAAGCAACTATCAAGGATGACCAGGGAAGGTTTCGTTTTATTATTTTTATTACTAATTCGAACTTTTAGATGGAAACATATTTAATGGATTTCAATCCTTATTGATACTCAGATTGTCCCATCTCAGCCAGTGGGAGCTTATTAATTTGGCTTCTCTGTTCTTTTGAAAAAACCCTACCAGTCTTTAATAGCTTCCCTGCTTTCTGATACAGTAAGATGTTCTAGGCTCATTTTGTTCATGTCCTGCTTTAGAACTGCTATCAGCTGTTTCTTTTCAGAGCCCTTATTCCTTCAAAATGAAGTACTTAGAAACCTCAATATGGGCACCAGGTTTGTTCATTACCACCAGGTTGGTCATTATTTTTAAGCCCTTTTAGAGGATGGAGCTAGGGCACAACAGAAGTCCATACAACATTTCAATTCAAATTCAGAACTACACCATTTCTGCCCAACCTTATCCACGTTTATCTTTCTACTACAGTATTTTTTATTTGCTTTTATCCCGCATCATCTAAAGCAGTGATTGAGTATCTAGGCAAAATCACCACTATAATAAGATTACTGAAAACAGTTTAAAGCTTTTTTTGGTAATTCCTTTTTGTTTTTAGGGTACACTCCACTAGAGATACATGGTCAAAGTATTGTTTTAATGTCACTTGGAATGAAATAGTTCCCTTCATGTATGGTTTTGCAACCAAAATCAGGCTTGTTTCACTTACTTTCAAGGCTTATGGATACTTAGAATTCAATTTCATAATTTTAGAAATGATTTAAACCGTTCCAAAGTTAAATCTATAGAACTAGTACACTCAGCATCTCTAGCTTCCATTTCTGTTCCCTAAGTGCTATTTCCTCCTTCCCTTACAGGGAATCATTAACTTTTTTGTAGTAAATCCTGGGTTTTTAAAATATGAAGAAAATATGTACACATATTCATATTTTACCCTCTTCTTAGATAAATGGTAGAGTACATTTTCTATATTTTTTTCTATACCTTGCTTTTTTCCCTTAAAAATACATTCTTGTAATCGCTCCGTAGTAGTATACAGATACTCCCCCATTTTTTTTTTTTTTTTTACAGTTGCATAGAACTCATCGTGTAAATGTGCTGTAAATTACTCAGTCAGTACCCTACTGATGAATATTTGGGATACTTCCGGTCTTTGCCATTACAAATAGTACTATAGTGAGTAGCCCTGTATAAATATCTTTTTATGTTCTTTCCAGTATATCTTTGGGATAAGGTGCCTAGAAGTAATGGTAGATGAATATATTTATAAACTTCCAAAGAGCTATAGTATTTTGCATTCCTGTTTTCCCTCAACTTCCCCAGCAGAGTATCTCATGAAGTCTTTTGGATTTTGCCAACTGGACAAGTAAGATATAATATCTCAGTGTTTGTTTGTTTGTTTTTTAAGATTTTATTTATTTATTTGTCAGAGAGAGAGAGAGAGCACGAGCACAGGCAGACAGAGTGGCAGGCAGAGTCAGAGGAAGAAGCAGGCTCCTCGCGGACAAGGATCCCAGGACGCTGGGATCGTGACCTGAGCCGAAGGCAGCTGCTTAACCAACTGAGCCACTCAGGTGTCCCTGTTTGTTTGTTTTTAAATGAAGTAGAATTTACATACTTTGAATCGCACAGTTCATGAGTTCACTGTATTGACCAACGCATATAACTATGTAATAAATTCCCCATCCAAGATACAGAATACTTCTATCACTTCTATGACCCTTCCCAGTGATTTCCTGCCCCTTCTTTCCTCTCTCCCCTCACAATCACTATTTTATTTCTTTCCCCAGAGATTAGTTTGCCTAGTCTAGAACTTCATAGAAATGGAGTCACAGAACATACTCTTCTGCGTCTGGCTTCTTTTGCTCTGTATGGTGTTTATGAGAGTCATCGTGTTATCGAATGTATCAATGGTGAGTTTCTTTTTACTGCTGAGCAGTACTCCACTGTATAAGTGGATACAATACAGAAATAAATATTACACTATATAAGGAATATATAAGGAATAAGGAATACACTACAATATTAAGTAGTTCATACAATTTGTGTGAGTTATATGGAATACACTACAGTATGTTTAGCTATCCTCCTGCTGATTGACGTTTGGGTTGTTTCTAGTCCTGACCAGAGTAATCTCCCTTATCCACAGTTTTGCTTTCCATGGTTTCAAACTGCGGTCCAGAAGCAGATGATCCTCCCTCTGATAAATGGTCAGAAGCCAACAGAAGCCTAACGCTCCATCCCAATGCCTGTATCATCCACCCCACTACCTCTCCACTTTATTATCTCCTATCATCACAAAGAGGAGGAGGGAGAGTGCAATCAAATAAGAGAGAGAGAGAGAGAGAGAGAGAGAGAGAGACCCTACATTCACATAACTTCTATTATAGTATACTGTTAGAATTGTTCTATTTTATTATTAGTTATTGTTGTTAATCTCTTCCTATCCTTAATTTATAAGTTAAACTTTACCATAGTGATGTATACATAGGAAAAAACATAGTATATATAAGGGTTCAGTCCTATCTGTGGTTTCAGGCATTCACTGGGGATCTTGGAACATGTCTGCCATATATAATACTACCATATTAGGAATGGAGCTGTTATGAGATTCTTTTTTTTAAGATTTTATTTATTTCTTTGACAGAGAGATACAGCAAGAGAGGGAACACAAGCAGGGGAGAGTGAGAGAGAGAGAAGCAGGCTTCCTGTTGAACAGGGAGTTCGACACCAGGCTTGATCCCAGGACTCTGCGATCAGGACCTGAGCTGAAGGCAGACACTTAAGGACTGAGCCACCCAGGTGCCCCCTGTTACGAGATTCTATACAAGCTTTTCTGTGTCAAGTTTATTTGTAGTTCTTCTTATGAATGAGGTTCTGAGGACCTCTGCAAATGAGTAAGAGCCATTCACATTTCATCAACTTTTTGTTCAAAAATTTGGCCCATTTTTCTGAAGGATTGTTGCTGTTTTTCTTCTCTATTTTTATGAGTTCTTTAATGTTGGGGTATTAAATATAAAACATAAGTTGTAAATATTTTTATCAGTTTCTCATTTACTTTTACTTTGCTTACAGTGTCTTTTACCATGCAAAAGTTTGCTTTTTAAAAAATTTTTATGTAATCAAGTTTATTAATCTTTCCCATTGTTTCTAAATGTTGAGCCATAGTTAGGTAAGTTTTCTTACTCCTAAGTTATAGAAGAATCCACAGATGTTTTTATTTAGTACTTCTATGGTTTAATTCTCTACAGTGGACTCTATGCTCCATTTGGAATGTAAGTATGCAAAGTACATCCAATTTTGTCTTTCGGCATCTGGTTATGGAAGATGGGAAAGTCCCCCTAAGATTATTTCAAAAAAAGTCTCTCTCTTCCCCCAGTTATTTGAAATGCTATCTTTATTATACACTAAATGTTCTATGCAATTCTCAATGCTCTATTGTTTCCACTGGTCTATCACCAATACCAAACTATTTTAATTAGAGGCTTTAAGTATTATTTTTTATGTCTGGATCCCCCACCTCATGGCTCTACCTTTCTGGGATCTGATTAAGCTGAAAGGATAAATGAAAAAACAAATTCTCCCCTCTTCCACCCTCTTCCCTATTTGGAAATGGGCAGATAGTCCCATTTATTACAGAGCAGGACAGTCCATGAAGACCATCTTTCTTGAGTACTTCCAGCACGTCGGCAGCTATGGTGCCTGCAGAGTCCATTTCTAATCTTGTTTTCTCAGCATTTGTGTTTTATGAGATGAACCTGTCACTGGCCTCCATGACTGTGCAGCTCAGAGCCCAGCCCTGACCAGCAGCAGACTCTCAACAGTCTTGCGTAGTGCACTTAGGATTAAAAACCCAAAGCACGATATATGTAGCACTGTATGTACAGCCGTCCCTTGTCTGAGCCCAGGGCCTTTACTGCCTCTGCGAAATGTTATGGCAGTTACTTATTTAGAGAGAAGGATATATTTCTAGCCTCCTGGCCACAGGCCCTGATCACATCCTTCCTGACACCTTATATCAACATTTCCTATATTTATAAGCCCCAGGAAATGTTTAAGTTCTACTCATTAATGCCTACTTGGAGCTGAGGTATAGCCTAGAAGGCAAACCATAAAGAAAAATCATAAAAAGAAAAATAATTTGCTGCTTCTGTTTTTCAAGGTTATTAAAAAAATGTGCTAAAAATATTCCCAAGTGAGCCAGAGTACTGGAATTAAAGATTATCAACAGCTAGATTTTTGCTGTGTTAATACAGGTGCTCTCTCTCACTGTATCTTATAAATATTAGTAAATGCTAAGGAATCTTCTACAAAAGACAACCTGTTTATGTCCAATTATCTGCTTTTAATGCCACTTAAAAAATTAGAAAAAATACCACAAATACTCCCGAAGCTATTTTAGAATACAGACTTTTCTTCCTTTGACTGTTTAATCCCTGCTTTTACTATCAGCAAGCAACATACCCGTTGTTGAATAGGCCAGGGTTTGGTAATGGCAGAGAGATCGCAAGCTGTCATCAACATCGCTCTGTTAAGGGAAAAAAGAAGCCCAAGGCTACGATTTACTTTTTTTTTTTTTTAATTAAATTTAATTTTCTTCGGTGTTCCAGGATTCATTGTTTATGTACCACACCCAGTGCTCCACGCAATACATGCCCTCCTTAATACCCACTGCCAGGCTCACCCAACCCCCCCTCTAAAACCCTGAGTTTGTTTCTCAGAGTCCACAGTCTCTCATGGTTCATATCCCCCTCCTTTTTATGCAAATATATATTCTGGTAAATAGTTACTGGTAAAAACTTTAAATTTAAAGCCCCCTAACCTATGTAGGATGGCTGCTTATAAAGACCAAAGAAACAGAAACAATTTTTCTAAAGTTTGATAGATTTAGCAACAGCATTGTGTCACGGTTTTGGCTGTCCACTGAACTGTTGGGATTTGCCCTAAAACTGCCTCCTTTAGTTCCAGATTGGCACAGGGAGAGAAATTACTAACCTCTGGGCAAAAGCTTACCTGCTCTTACTATTTTTTTTTCACCTTGGTATCCCATTCTCAGTGACACTAAGATGAAAACACATTGTCTACTAGTAATTTGCCATTAAAGGGTAACACCAGATATTCTACTGATAGAAGTTCTAGGAGAGCAAGAATGATGGTGGGTCTCAGCATATGAAGTGACTTCTTTCTGTGTGAAAAGTTCTGACTTAAACAGTATCTGCCAGAGAAAGGGGGAAATGAGAGGACAGTGCCCTTTTGTCTTTCTGTGGTTGAGAGAAGCGAAAGTCATGCTGAGCTCTGGTGTCGATACAGCTCTAGAAACTCAATAGCATAACTGTCATATGACAATGGCTCTGTACTTAGTGCAATGTTTCCCTCTTGGAGCCAGAGGCCTGTCTGTAATAATTTCGTTTGAATGAAGAAGAAGAAAGGCCATTGCTGTAATACAGAAACACTTGCAGTAAAGGGATGTATCCCTCGTCCCTGCAGGGAAACCCAACCTAAAAGCACGTTCTCCTTTAAATTTGTGAGGCAAAAAGGAAGTGGTTTGCTGCTGCTACTCGACCTCTTCTACCAACTCTCTTGGAGAAGCAGGTGCAGGAGAGATATCTGCAATCACTATAAACCCGCTGTCATGCAGGATTTCGGTGCTCATCAGTATAAACTGTCTTCCCCAGAGGAGACTATGCCCCTCGGTGAGCTTCACTAAAATCTGAAAAACGGGTGCTCATGGGACATCGTGCTCTAGAACTGGGAGCTCTTCTCCGCAAGCGAGTGGGACCCGGCAGTGGGAGCAGCTGCAGACTTGGAACTGCCTTTAAATTTCTTTTTTGTTATTGGGACAAACTGTTCACTAACTACAGTAGCATGTCTATACTTTAAAAAAAAAATTTTTTTTTTTAAATTTTAAGTAATCTCTACACTCAGTGTGGGGTTTGAACTTATAACCCCAAGATCAAGAGGTATGCTCTACCGACTGAGCCAGTCAGGCGCCCCTACAGGTCTCTACTTTTCTAAGGAACTGTTATGAAAAACATTTTGAGGCTAAGAAGTCAAGCATGATTGTGCAGAACAAAACAGACAAGCTGGGCATTTGTGCATTGTTCCCTTAAAATTTGCATCTCCTTTTGCATGCTAAGTAGTATCAATCCATTTAAAGAAATGTTGATTTCAAAATTATGATAGCACTCTCCTTGGTGTTCTGAGTCATTCTTTTCTCTATGATTGACCACCTGTTCTTTGTGATGGATCCGGTTCTTGCCATGGCAAAGGTAGGAATGCTAAAACCGAAGGGATGGTCTCTGCAGCTAGAAGGGAAGGACAGGTGTACAGGGGAGGGGAATGGAAATCCTGATGTTCTTACTGTGCTACTCTGCCATCACTCAAGAGAAGTGAACACTTCACAGCGACTTTCTTGCTCCCACAGTCTTTGAGCCGCTATTTTCAGCTATTCCATTCCAAACAATTGAGAATATGAGCAAGGGAACCTTACAGCTTTGTATTGATATTCTACCACATTTTAAAGGTCCTTCTAGGACAAAGGAGTGATTTATTCACTTATATTGGCAAATGCATTTCTTTTCAAATAAATATTCATATTCAGCCCTTTATACAACACTCTAGAGAAATCTAACAACCTCTAAGATCATCACATTGTAACAAATAATTGCAATAAAATCTGATAGTGATAAAATTAATTGGGTAACAAGACTTCAGCTTTAAGAACAGGAAACCTACTTACAAAAACAATTCTTTTTGATGAGGATCTTCTAAGTTGAATTGATTTTTTCTTATAAGTTCAAAAAATTCTCCTCGTCTCCTTGAAAATAAAGAAAAACATTTGGTAGTTATGATGAGTCTCCAGGCTCTTATTTCTTTGGTTGACAAAGACCCATAGAGTAAATTTTTTTGGAAAAAAAAAAATCTCTAAATTTTTTCCTCCATCTTAGAATCCAATATATAAGTCATCATTTAAAAAACTAAAAATATCGAGGTGCCTGGGTGGCTCACTGGGTTAAAACCTCTGCCTTTGGCTCAGGTCATGATCCCAGGGTCCTAGGATTCAGCCCAGCATCGGGCTCTCTGCTCAGCAGAGGAATCTGCTTCCTCCTCTCTCTCTGCCTGCCTCTCTGCCTACTTATGATCTGTCTGTCAAATAAATAAATAAAATCTTTTAAAATAAATAAATAAAAATTAAAATTAAAAAGACTAAAAATATCTCACTCTCCCCCCTTCTACCATTTTCTTTGGGTAAAACAGATTATTTTAAAATTTAAATTATTTTCAAATTATTATTTCACTATGGCTCACAAATAATGGTCACTTCAATTCTTAAATATGATCTTCAGAAAATAAAACAAATATGAGTTAAAAATTTGATGCCAAGAATGACTTAAGAGATTTTAAGGGCATGGCATAATCAGATCTATATGGCTTTGGTTTAATTTCATTTATCTTACACATTATGGTATAGGGTAGAATAATGTTCATAATTACTCTATATTCTATACTCAGTATAAAATAGCAAAGGTCTTCTGAAGCAAAGACCAAATAAAGTGTACAATGATATTCACTCAGTGTTGAGTGATATCTCCTCTGTGCCCAGCACTTGTTAAGCATGTTGAGAAGTTATAAGGCATGAGCCCTTCTGACCGTGTTTAAAATCTAGTTGGAGACACAAAACAAATGTAAGAAACACTTATATAACAAAACGGACTGTATGTGATTAGAGTATAAAAAATGGAAAATAGGTTTCATATGGGTTCAGAGGCAAGACCCTTGTGGCCTGGAAAGGCTGGGAAGTCTTTGTGCTCACAGAAATTTTTTTAAATCCTTCATAATCTGATAATCTCTGTTCTGCAGTCATTTTTAAATAAACTGAAGTTTGCGGTCTTTTCTTTCATCCTATTTAACTTTCAAGTGCTCCAAAATCCAATGACCCAGACCCTTTTAGATGCTGTTATTTTTAAATGTTCAGGAGTGGGTATCTGGTATGTGATTTTGTGTGTCTGTTCTACTTGTTTTTACTTCTCATCAGAGTGGTTAAAGCCGTGAGTGTGAATCTTTGTGCTTCAAGGAAATCCCGTGAGTGCGACCTCCAGACTCCTCTCCCCTCACTCCTACAAGTGCAGCAAAGATCTCAGTCTGCATGTGGGAAACTGGCCTGCCCGAAGGCAGCAAAGGCTTTTCTCGCTTTTAGAAAGGCAGTTTAATTATAGGTAAATGCATACATGCATGACAAATATTACTCTAATGCCCACTTTAATTTTTGAGTCTGTAACTTCACTAACTAAAGTTCTATATTAATAGTCTTCTGCCAGGATCAAATAAAAAGAAACAAGATTTATTTGTCTGGCACTTAGCACCTTTTCCTGCCCACCTAGGCTTAGATGACAGTGTAAAGGAGCTGTAACACGGTCAGAAGCTGCAGAGGGGCAGTGAAGGAAAGGAGGAAAAGCAAACAGACTATATCATCTTTAGGTTGCACAACCTAGCTTGGAATGACCTGGGTATGATAATTTACTTTGTACATCACTTTAGAGACATAGCAGTAGATCAACAGCACAAATAACTCTATATTCTGGAACTTGTAGAATTAAGTGAGAAGTCAAAGAAATAGCCTTTTCTGGCTTCCTTTAGGAAACTGCTTCATAGTTTGAAAAACAAGACATTTGACTCGCCAGGACATTTGTCTTTATAATCTAAAAATTTCCCAACATGCATTTTAAAAGTTTGAAACAGTGCAAACACCTCCAAGACCTATTTATTACAAAATATTTCTTAGGACTTACTTAATGTACAGTGCTAGGTCTGTAGCTAAAATAGCTTGCTTGATCATTTTCAGCGTGGTTTTATATTCTTCAATGGAGAGGCCACTGAGGATCTGGTTGCCCTTTATAAAAAGAAACCATCATTAGCACTCCACCTGGAGGAAGGGCTGACAAGAACAAAATCTGAAGCTAGAATGATGTATCTTAAACACATGCCCAGTGTTCTGAACTCATGAATACAGAGGACAGCTGCTAACTTCAGAGTAAATACCATCAAAGGACATTTGCCCTCTATGCTCCCACCCCCCCCCCCACCTTGTCCAAGAAGAAAAGACAGCTTCATAATGGTACATTTGCCTACACATGTATGTCTTTCCAAATCTTATACACCTTGGGTCTTGGGCCAGGCCTGAAATCTAATAACTACATCTTTGACCTTTGGGCAGGTGAATTGCTGTAACAGCAAGAGAAACCTTTGAAAAATCAAAGCCATGTTAATGGACGTGAAGAATGGAGTAGTGGAACTTTTAAACAATTGATTATTAAAGAAACCAGTTCTCTATGGCTTTTGTAATAAATCCAAAAACACTTTTTGGGTGCAAAGTTATATAATTTAACTTAATCAATGTTGAGAACACTGTGCATTCTTTAGGAACATGCTAATACAGATGGGTACAGGACATGAGCCAAAGGTGCGCTTACTGGTGATAAATAGCAAACATGGGTTGAAACATCTATAAAAAATATTGAAAAGCTGGCTAATCCAGATGTAAATAATGGAACATTTTTGCCATATAACCATTTAAAAAATTTTTTATCTGTAATTTAAAGCATAGTAGTTCTCTCATCTTGAACTACAGAAAACATTCCTTGGGTACTCAGCATATCCTCAAAATAGTATCTGTAAATTAAGTGAGATGTGCTTCCTAAATCTCAGGTCCAATGGAAAAAAAAAAAACAAAACCCAGAAGTGTAGGAATGATATCTGGAGGCAAAGGATATGTTCTAAAGACAGGGAAACTGCTGAGTGCGGCAGGCAACACTGGTTTGAGGGTAACTAGATGCCAACACTGTGGTGTGTATCTAATTAATGAATCTGTGATTGTAACCATGCACATTGTTTTTAACTATGAAGTCATTTTAGATTTTAGGCCAGAAAGAAAACTATTTAGAAAATAACTCCCACTACTTTTACTTAACATAAAACAACTTCAAATGGAAAAGGAAGTATCTTTTGCTGTTATGTTTTTATTTTCCATTCCGAAATGGAAAATACTTACAGTGACCGTAAGTTCTTATGTTTTGGTGCTTACAAAGACAGAATACACACATGGTCTTATAACATACTACTTGGTAAGCTATGTTATTGAATGACATGGGTACCTCTGATAGGGATACTGTTAAATATGCTTTAGGAAAAGGTTAGCATATTTTCTTTCTTTAAAACTGAACGGGATATTGGAATAAAAGTTTTATATTTTTCAATAAGGCACATAGATAGCAAACCCCAAGGAAAGTACAGATGCTTCTACTACCACACAATGTGATTCCTGCAAAGTCTCTGTTCTGAAACCCTACACACTAAAAATGATATGGTTTGTGGGACAAATCGTGTTGGGGCAGATCACACAAAGCCCGTGCAACTTTAGGAAGCAGAGCATAAAGCAGACTGAAGACTGGTGCATGTGGAGGTAACCTGGACAGCTCAGACCGGCCAGTCTGGATGCCCTCTACGAACAGTCAAGACGTACGGAACAAAGGCATGCACACTCGTGTGTGGGGGCCCAGAGACAACGTGGCTGGGATTGGATCTTGAGACAGTGGGGCAGCTTAGGTCAGCACTGAAGGAAGAGCAGCCTCCTCCAAGCCCAAAGCCAGTGCCCAAAGCAAAAGATCAAGGCCTCAGGTGCAAGTGACCTTGTCAACCCCCTTAATATAGGACAGAAAGGGTACATGAGCAAAAGCCAAGGGGAGGGATTTTTTTTTTTTTTTTTTTTTTGCTTTCTTGCTGAAGGTCAAAATTCCGGTACCATACCCAAGGGAATGTGTATAGGAATGAATACAACCTGTACATTTATGCTAATGTCATTTAAGCACCAACCACACATGAACTAATTCATATTAAACAATCACAAACTTTAGCAATCTGTATGAGACTGTATGCAGAATTTATAATGAGGATGCCAATCTGGTTGTTTAACTCTTAACCCCTCACCCACACTGAGATGTTTAGGGAGTGGTGTGATTGTGTTCCTCGTCACCTCAGGTAAGAGAGGAGCATGAAGTCCCTACATATGTCTCCTGTAGCCTAGTGGGTGTGGGAGGGCCCGCAGTGGTCTCATGTCTAATTCCTGTCTGGAAAATCTAAAAGGCAAGACACAAGTTAACTAGCCACATTGACTTTGGCAGTAAAGAAGAGCTTACTACTATACGGGACGGCTTGCATTTTCCGAGTTTTGGAGGTGGGGGTTCCTTTCCACCCTGTCCTTTTCAAGAGGGCCACAAAGAAGGCTAAAGAACCTTCACAGAAAGGTTTTCAAAGTGAGTGATCTGACTTTCAGGAGCTGAGGAATGAGCCATACATAGAGTAGACAGAGATGACCATTCACATTAAAAAAACATCTGGTAGAAAAACCCCACAATAAGGGAGCCTGGCAGGGATTATGAACTTGCCCATAAGAAAATAACTTGGTTTAAACACCTACTAGACCCAAAGTGTGAGACATTCCTAACAGTATCAGTCTCCAGTCTATTGAGAAGGTTCTTGCCCCTCTTCTTACTCATTCCCCCTTCCTACTCTCCAAGTCTGGAGCGGTAGGAAACTACATGGGGTTTAGGAATGAGGAAGGAGTTAGAAATAACACAAGGTAGGGATGAAAGAAGCCAACCAGAGCAGGAAGGGGAGAACCTGAAGACTTTAAACCAAATCCAGAATCCGGACTTACATAGGACTAGACATTTTGGTTTCTTTTTTCTTTTTCTTTTTCTTTTTTTTAAGAGACAGGGTCTGGCTATATGTTGCACTCAGGCTGGAGTGCAGTGGCTATTCACAGGTGCGATCCCAATTATTAATCAGCACGGGAGCTTTGACCTGCTCTGTTTCCAACCTGGGCCAGTTCACCCCTCCTTAGGCAACCTGGTGGCCCTGCGCTGCCGGGAGGTCACGATATTGATGCTGAACTTAGTGTGGACACCTGATTGGCATAGCGCACTATAGCCCAGAACTCCTGGGCTCAAGTGATCCTCCTGCTTCAGACTGCCGAGTAGCTGGGTCTACAAGCCTGGGCACCACGCCCAGTGATATTTTGGTTTCTAAATTGAGACCTGTACATATTTTGGGACTTAAGGTAATTAGAAGGCTTTTACTTAAAAAGAATGACCAGAAATGGGGCACCTGGGTGGCTCAGTCAGTTGAGTGTCTGACTCTTGATTTCGGTTCAGGTCACAACCTTGGGATCATGGGATCGCAGGCTCAAGCTCTGCATCAGGCTGGCACTGGGCATGGAGTCTGCTTGAGATTCTCTCTCCCTCTGTACCCACCCCCACTCAATTGCTCCCTGTCTCTCTTGAAAGACAAGGAAAGGAAAGAAAAGATAAGAAGAAAGAATGACCAGAAAAGTTATGGGCCTCCTCAGTTTAGTTCTAGGGCTCAGAGACGAGCTAGTCCCAGCGAGCAAGCATAAAAAGATGGAGATAAAACTGCTTTAAGATTATTTACCATGAGGACCCAAATAAATAAAATCATGAATGAAAGAGGAGAGATCACAACTAACACCAAAGAAATACAAACTATTGTAAGAACATTCTATGAGCAACCCTATGCCAACAAATTTGACAATCTGGAAGAAATGGATGCATTCCTAGAAACATGTAAACTACCACAATTGAACCAGGAAGAAATAGAAAGCCTGAACAGACCCATAACCAGAAAGGATATTGAAACAGTCATTAAAAATCTCCAAACAAACAAAAGCCCAAGGCCAGACGGCTTCCCGGGGGAATTCTACCAAACATTTAAAGAAGAACTAATTCCTATTCTCCTGAAACTGTTCCAAAAAACAGAAATGGAAGGAAAACTTCCAAACTCATTTTATGAGGCCAGCATCACCTTGATCCCAAAACCAGACAAGGATCCCATCAAAAAGAGAGCTATAGACCAATATCCTTGATGAACACAGATGCGAAAATTCTCACCAAAATACTAGCCAATAGGATTCAACAGTACATTAAAAGGATTATTCACCACGACCAAGTGGGATTTATTCCAGGGCTGCAAGGTTCGTTCAACATCTGCAAATCAGTCAATGTAATACAACACATCAATAAAAGAAAGAACAAGAACCATATGATACTCTCAATAGATGCTGAAAAAGCATTTGACAAAGTACAGCATCCTTTCCTGATCAAAACTCTTCAAAGTGTAGGGATAGAGGGCACATACCTCAATATCATCAAAGCCATCTATGTAAAACCCACTGCAAATATCATTCTCAATGGAGAAAAACTAAAAGCTTTTTTGCTAAGGTCAGGAACACGGCAGGGATGTCCATTATCACCACTGCTGTTTAACATAGTACTAGAAGTCCTAGCCTCAGCAATCAGACAACAAAAGGAAATTAAAGGCATCCAAATCGGCAAAGAAGAAGTCAAATTATCACTCTTCACAGATGATATGATACTATATGTGGAAAACCCGAAAGACTCCACTCCAAAACTGCTAGAACTTGTACAGGAATTCAGTAAAGTGTCAGGATATAAAATCAATGCACAGAAATCAGTTGCATTTCTCTACACCAACAACAAGACAGAAGAAAGAGAAATTAAGGAGTCTATCCCATTTACAATTGCACCCCAAGCCATAAGATACCTAGGAATAAACCTAACCAAAGAGGCTAAGAATCTATACTCAGAAAACTATAAAGTACTCATGAAAGAAATTGAGGAAGACACAAAGAAATGGAAAAATGTTCCATGCTCCTGGATTGGAAGAATAAATATTGTGAAAATGTCTATGCTACCTAAAGCAATCTACACATTTAATGCAATTCCTATCAAAGTACCATCCATCTTTTTCAAAGAATTGTAACAAATAATTCTAAAATTTATATGGAACCAGAAAAGACCTCGAATAGCCAAAGGGATATTGAAAAAGAAAGCCAACGTTGGTGGCATCACAATTCCGGACTTCAAGCTCTATTACAAAGCTGTCATCATCCAGACAGCATGGTACTGGCACAAAAACAGACACATAGATCAATGGAACAGAATAGAGAGCCCAGAAATAGACCCTCAACTCTATGGTCAACTAATCTTTGACAAAGCAGGAAAGAATGTCCAATCGAAAAAAGACAGCCTCTTCAATAAATGGTGTTGGGAAAATTGGACAGCCACATGCAGAAAAATGAAATTGGACCATTTCCTTACACCACATAGAAAAATAGACTCAAAATGGATGAAGGACCTCAATGTGAGAAAGGAATCCATCAAAATCCTTGAGGAGAACACAGGCAGCAACCTCTTCGACCTCAGCCGCAGCAACATCTTCCTAGGAACATCACCAAAGGCAAGGGAAGCAAGGGCAAAAATGAACTACTGGGATTTCATCAAGATCAAAAGCTTTTGCACAGCAAAGGAAATAGTTAACAAAATCAAAAGACAACTGACAGAATGGGAGAAGATATTTGCAAACGACATAACAGATAAAGGACTAGTATCCAAAATCTATAAAGAACTTAGCAAACTCAACACCCAAAGAACAAATAATCCAATCAAGAAATGGGCAGAGGACATGAACAGACATTTCTGCAAAGAAGACATCCAGATGGCCAACAGACACATGAAAAAGTGCTCCATATCACTCGGCATCAGGGAAATACAAATCAAAACCACAATGAGATATCACCTCACACCAGTCAGAATGGCTAAAATCAACAAGTCAGGAAATGACAGATGCTGGCGAGGATGCAGAGAAAGGGGAACCCTCCTACACTGTTGGTGGGAATGCAAGCTGGTGTAACCACTCTGGAAAACAGCATGGAGGTTCCTCAAAATGTTGAAAATAGAACTGCCCTATGACCCAGCAATTGCACTACTTGGTATTTACCCTAAAGATATGAACGTAGTGATCCGAAGGGGCACGTGCACCCGAATGTTTATAGCAGCAATGTCCACAATAGCCAAACTATGGAAAGAACCTAGATGTCCATCAACAGATGAATGGATAAAGAAGGTGTGGTATATATACACAATGGAATACTATGCAGCCATCAAAAGAAATGAAATCTTGCCATTTGCGACAACATGGATGGAACTAGAGCGTATCATGCTTAGCGAAATAAGTCAAGCAGAGAAAGACAACTATCATATGATCTCCCTGATATGAGGAAGTGGTGATGCAACATGGGGGCTTAAGTGGGTAGGAGAAGAATCAATGAAACAAGATGGGATTGGGAGGGAGACAAACCATAAGTGACTCTTAATCTCACAAAACAAACTGAGGGTTGCTGGGGGGAGGGGGGTTGGGAGAAGGGGGGTGGGGTTATGGACATTGGGCTTTGGTGAGTGCTGTGAAGTGTGTAAACCTGGCGATTCACAGACCTGTACCCCTGGGGATAAAAATATATGTTTATAAAAAATAAAAAATTTAAAAAAAAGATTATATACCATGTATTGTGTTTGTTCCATGTGACAGTTATAGCTTAACTTTTTTTCTTATTATAAAGGTAATACATGCATGTAGTAGATAGTGTGAATAATGAACAAATCAAAATGAGAACATAAAAAGTATTAATAATTTAACTAGGCAGAGACAACATTTGTTAACGCTTTGGTGTACATTACTTGATTTCCCTTCATACAAGTTTGTCTAGCGTAGCATATCATATGCTTTTTTGCATTGATAAATATTCATTTAACCAAACTGTTGAACAGCTCTATTTCTTAACATAACAGTTTGTGAGTAGTCAGAATATTCAATAAAAAGAGGAACAGGCCTGGTTTTGTGAAAGCAAACCTCTGACATTTATATAAACCACTTCATTTGACCAAAAAAAAAGGAAAAGAAAAAGAAAAAGAAAGAAAAAAAAAAGAATTAACTGCCAGCCATAAAATACTAGTTTTGTTTGTTTCTAGTTTGCAAAAACCAAACAGAGGTGAGTAACCAGATATCCTTTATCAGGGAACATTAAGACAGTCTTGGTTGTCTAGAGAAGCGAGGCTGGGAAGATCTTAAATGTTTTGGCTTTGCCTTCCTTACCCAAAAAGGAATAAAGCAGGCTCAAGAATTTATGGTGCTGGGAACACATCCAAAACTTAAAAATAAAACTGAATTTATAAAGGTCTCTTTTAAAATTCTGCCACCACAAAGTAGGTACTTACTGGGCTATTAAGAATCATCAGGCACTGGTCAAAATGATGATGTTCCATGATTGAATGGCAGTAGAGCTGAGCAAGTGGGTGTTCACTTCTGAAACAGATTTTGTTGAAGAGAGAAAAACAGATTAAAAATTACCCATTTCCCCAACATGTCAGTGTATTAGTGTCTCCTTAATGCTGGTCAATGAAAAAAGAGGGTACTGCACACAATTAACCAAACTAACAATACTCTCTTCTTTCGCCGAGGAAGAGGTTGAATTAATCTCTGTGGAATACAGAGTCAAGTTGTTCTCAAATAATCAGTGTAATTAGTGCCAGTTCAGAGTATGAACAATTTCACTGATTTTAATATTGATAAAACAGTAGAAGGAATAAGGACAAGGGACTCATTCTTCTAAACATGAAAAAAATTTCTGAAATAATTGCACCAATTCTATTTTTCAATTTCAAAACTGCAATTAGTTTAAAATCTGAGACAAACGTCAAGGTTAGTGTTTCCTCTGAAACAAGGCTGAAGGTCAGCATCTTCACACGTGCCTCCATACCCAGAGAGAGTGGACTGAGATGGAATGATCAGGCGCGAGTGAGGAAAGGCACAGAAAAGGGGCAGAGTCGGCGCACATCCCCCTTTGAAGGCAGGAAGGAGACAGATGAGTCAGAACAAGTGCCCTTTGTGGGATCCAGGTTATTTGAGTATAGGATATCCCACGAGCTCGTTCATTTGAACTTGGGGAAAACTGTGGAGATCATGTGGCTGAGTGAAGGGAGTGGGAAGGACATTCTACTCAGTTCATTATATGTAACAGGGAGTCACAAATCAAGTTCTAAAGCATGACAAGCACCGTCCTCTGCCTCATATTTCTCATGACCCCTTCACATGTGAATATGAAGCGTAATTTTCACTATTTTTTTCTTTAAAAGAAGAAGTTAGAGTTCCTGCCCAGTCTCTCTTCCTAAAATTTATAGGACAGGGGTTTATGAATTGTAAAGTACAACACAAGTGTTAGATAATACAGTGGGCCTGTTATTTCTTTATACTGCTATTTGAATCAATAATTTATGAATCATTTAATTTGAAGATAGAGAAGCTGCCCAACACTGAAGGAACGGGACACAGGAAGAAACTGAGTAGAGTCAGAGATGCTTAAGGGAAAACAGAAACAATAAAAGGGAAATGAAGGCAAGAGAACAGGCAACCTCCTCTGTTCCTGTTGTTTAATCTACCGCTGATACTGCTGACCCCAGACCTCCATTTTCTGTGCTGTTTTAACCTTTCCAAGTCAACTCCTGCCTGCTTGTCTTTGCTTCTTCCACATTTAGTGAGTTGTATGATGGACCAGACACTGTGCTTATCATCAGACAACAGGAAGACAATAGATGAAGTAAAATGAGCAGATTTATTAAAAAGAGAGAGAAAGAGATTTGCTGAAATCGAAACTGGAGATGACTGGAAGTTAGTTAGGAGACTACTGGGAAGCTAGCAGTCCCAGTTCTAGTAATGTTGGTATAAGATAGCCCAGACTCGGGTGATGGAATCCTGCATATTGAGAAGCAGAATTACCTGAAAACTGTTTAGGAGGTAGTAGGAGTTGGCATGAATCCCAATGTGGGGACCCAGCAGGGATGATGGTTGGAGGAAAGGATGCCTGCCAAGTGTCTGCCTTATCATTTACCGACAGAGGGAAAGAGGGAGAGAATGATCAGGGATGGGGCATGAAGGAGGGTAAGGTTTCTAGCCGAGGGTTGGATCTGTTGATTTTAAGGTGCCTGAGGTCTAGAAAGTACTCGGTCTGTAGTCGGGTCTGGGCTGGAGATGCAGACTTGGAACGCATCAGCCCACATAGGTAATAGTCCGCGTCCCATTCTGGATGGGCCGCTGCTGAGGACCGGAGGGCCCAGGGTAAACAGAATTATGGCCTCCCTTCTGTACGTTCTCTACTTTGGCCACAACCTTTTCTCACCACTCAGACCAGCTATGCTGAAGCCAGCTTCAACAGGGCAATTGCAGCCTTCCCCATTCCTTTCACTTCTAGAATATCTGCTTATTTTCATTTATGTAAGAAATCCAGGGACATATGGTATTAGTTTAATGTCCATTTTGTTCTGCCTGTTGTTTACTGTTTATACGTCTATTACCTTGTTAGACTGTAAACCTCTTGAACTTGGTCAGATCTGTTTTCCCTAATGATAATAATTAACATTTACTGAGAGCCTCGAACATGTCAGGCACTGTTGTACTAAGTAGTTTATATTTAATTTTTATTTAATATGGGACATTTCCGTTCTCCACATCCAAATCCTCAGCCCATGTCTGACTCCAGCCCCTGGTGCAGCATTGAGTTTCATGTGAGATTTAACAGACCCCCTGCAGGGGTTGACTAGGAGAAGCTCTGCCTTCTAGAAGGTTCGTGGCCACCCCACCATGAGTCCCTCTTGACTCTGCCCGAAGCTCTCTGCCCTCACAGCTGGTGTCCACGGGAACTCTCGTGTGGCACCCCCACGTGTTGAGCCTAGGGGATGGAAGAGTTAAGGTCCATAGAGGTCATTTTTGACCAATGGGGCATGGGAGCTTGTGGACGGCTGCCCCTCTCTGCTCTGTCCCTGTCCATATAAACAGTTCTGGGTCTCATTTCCTAAGACTTCTCCAAAGCACCTGGCAGGACGGAGCCCCAGCTTCCTGGATGGGTGGACAGCTGGTAGCTCATCCTTCCCTTGGCTTCTCCTTCCCTGTTTCCCACCCGCCGGCCTGCGTTCCTGCTCCCTGGGGACCACATATACAAATAAGCTGTGTGCACACCAGCATTCATGTCAGGCTGTGCCCTCCCGGCGGGACCCAGGCCTAGACCTCTCTAAAATGGGCATTTTAGCATTTATTTTTTAGACAACCAAGAGATCGGAGGGATTATCTAACTTGTTCAAGGTCAATATAAATGGCCAAGCTAGGATTCGAACACATCCCCTCACCACGTCACGCTGGCCCAGGACCCCACAAGCACTCTGCATACAGCAGCTGCTCACTGACCTAGTTAGAAGCCAGACCAGAAATGCAATTACGAGGCCGCAATGCAAACAAGTTTAAAATGCTGAGCGCACATCACATTTTTAGACAATGCAGAAAGGACTGTTTCATATTAGAAAAACTTCTCAGGGTGTGGGAGAGATGAATGTAAATTATGTGTGTTTGTCTTTACTTACGTTCTAAAAATAAGGATTTATGAATCAATAAAAGGGTGACAAATGCCCCAAGTTTCCTGTTTATAAAAATATTCATGGACACCCCTGTATTCTACATCCCATTGCTTTCCACTCTTTCAAATACAAGGCTGTGCTTCTTTCTGTGAGATCCTGTCAGAGGGACCTGTGTAAGCCCCCACCGCCACCGAATGTTATGCCCCCACTGAAGGCAGTGAGCAGTACGGACTGGACACCCTCCCACGTTTTCCTCTTGTCCTGCAGTCGTCTGTCCATCTCTGAGAGCGGTGTTAGGATGTCAGTGTCCAAATCAGAATGATGTTCTAGAAATAGAAAGCCTCAGAAATCAATAGAAAGTGTAAGCTCTGTGAGAAAAACAATGCCTGCTGCCCTAGGATTCCTTTTTATAGACTCTTTACACGCCCTGCTTCTGCTTCTCGTCCAGGTGGATGGCTCTGAGCTCGGATCTCTTCACTGCTCTTGGTAAGCCCTGTCAGCCCCACCGAGTTCTTTACTTCCCACATTCTCTCCGAATCACTGCTGTATTTGAGTGGCTGGGGGTCATTTTACCTTCACATTCTCTGTGATCACATTAGATGCCACAGATGTTCAAGCTCATGACTCGTTGGGTCTTTGGACCCGCGTTCTTTGACTACCTTGACCCCACGTACAGTCTCTGTTCACGTCAATGATACGTACGCCCTTCTTTGTTCTACAGCTGCGAGGTGCTGCCAGATGCACTATTTCTGCTGTGGCCTGCTCCATGTCCCACCATGGGACGAAGCAAGATCCTGAATTCAAATGTATGTCCTTAATAGTATCCCCATTTGAAAATGCTAAGATTAGGGCACCTGGGTGACCCAGCTGGTTAAGTGTCTGCCTTTGGCTCCAGTCATGATCTCAGAGTCCCGGGATCGAGTCTCATGTCAGGATCCCTGCTCAGCTGGGAGTCTGCTTCTCCTTCTGTCTCCGCCCCAGCCCCTGCTTGTGCTCTGGTGCTCTCTCTTACTCTCTTTCTCTCAAATAAATAATAATATCCTTACAAAAAAGAAAAAAAGAAAGAAAGTGCTAAAAGCTGGAGAGTATCTACTCTGTGCTGGGTACTGTTCCAAGTCCTTTACATTTATTTATACTCCTTAATCCTTGTTAAAACAAAACAAACTGCAAGACAGATACTGTCATTATTCCATTGCACAGAGAAGGAAATAGAGAGAGGGATATTAAATGACTCACTCAAGGTCAGATGGAGTCAGTGTTTGCTTTTGCACCCAGGCGTCTGGCTCGAGCCAGCCTTTAACCACGGTAACCATCATAGCCACTGCGGGGTAGTCTAAGGACTAACTGAACTCATGTATATAAAGGACTAAAGAGTTCCCAGTGCCACATGGTAAGGGCCATAATAAGTGTTAACTTCTATTATTATGATTATTATTAGATAGTGACATTAGGACTCCTTGAACTAGCAGTTCTTGCAATATTGAGACTCTAGTCTCTCAAGCCCTCCACCCTAATAGGGAGCAATCTCATTTCTGGCTAATAGAAACTCTACCCAGCTGAACTTCACAAAGGGTGATTCCTGTGCTGTCTGCCCTGGTGAGGCCCTCGGAGCCCGCTGACCATCTACTGTCCGCATGCGGGCCTGGACTCTAGCTCACTGCCATTCCTCTGCTAGAGTCAGGGAGACCAGGGCACAGACCCAGGACGCAGACATGGTCTGATTATGGTTACCAGGAAACTCTTTTATTCTGGTTTTACAGAAACTTGGCAAAAAAGAAAAAACCCATTCCTTTAATCATTTACCTCTTCTAAGTACCACACTATTTATTATTTTCTCCTCGTTGCCAACACTCCTCCCCCTTCTGCCCTTCTCGTCCCTTCCTCCCTAAGTACACACATATGCACACACTTCCCGGTTCCTCCATTTTCATCAATGGCTCCATCGCTGTTCCAGTTTCTTGGGTCACGAGTCATGATTTCCCCCTCCCTTCATGCATATTAGCATCTGTTTTGTAGTAAATGGAAAAACACTTTTTCCTCATCTCTTCCTCCCTGTAGCCAGTATGTGAGAGGCACCATGTACGCAGCAGCTGTTCGAGCCTCTGGGCTGAACTCCGTGCTCCCAATTATTACCCACTGCACCTTGTGTCTGATGTTCAGTCATCCTTCCTTCCTCAGCAAGGTCCTTATGACTCACTGCAATGGCTCCTGGTATCTTCACTCTACCACAGCTCGAGCTTGCTGCTTAGTTTTATAGCTCTCCCTCCAAGGGGCCGCTACCTTCTACTTGTTCATGCTCTGACTCTCCGTCCTGGTCAGTGGAGCCTTTGGACTCTGCACTGGGCCAGCCATTGCTGTTCCCTGAGAATGCCTACCCACCTCCAAGTGTTTCTGGGCTATCTTCATTCCCTCTCCTCTCCAAATCCTACCCACATTTCAGGATCCACTTTGTCTCACTTGGTCCTTTGACTGGAGAGGGACTGCATGGGTCTTGACCCATCTCCTCTGCCGAAAGCTTACAAGTCCACATTACAAAGCACCTCAGCACTTATTGGGTATTTTTCTTATATTGAGCACCACCATTTCATGAGACTTTGAAAATTACTTAATTACAGGAATCACATTTTATACTTATAGCTCTCTTTCTGCCTCACAAAGTGCTGGGCCCTAGTAATTGCCCATTAGCAGGCTGCCTAAAAGGTAGGACACTTTCACTTATTCTTTTATAAAATACCAAACTCGAATCTAACCAAATAAATGCATCCACAACAGTCTTCTTATACTGACTGCCGGCCTAATGCAAGAGGATTTCAACATGAGCCGAGGGTCACGCTGTGCTTTCTCTAGTAGGTGTCTGTGACGTTTTGTCCCCATTACTGCCTGTTTTTAAAATAACAATTTAATATCTATCAGAAACCACTCTCGGTTTTACCCACCCAAATGGGAGAAGAAAGCACAGCAGTGAACTCTTCCTCCAAATATTTCAGTGGCACACTTGTGGCTCTCTTCACAATGACAGTTTTCCTAATCAAGGAAGCCATCAAAGGACCAAATAATGGATCAAAACATGGTTTCCTATATATCTTACTTCAAATTAATTTTCTGAAAAGATGTTCAAGAAGAACGAATGACAGGAGAAGTTCAGTTTCTAACTTCAGTACGACATGAGTGCTTTCCATCTTTTTGATATATTAGTTTCAGTTCAGTTTCAGCACAGAACTGAAACTGTAATGGTTTTCTTCATGTAGTGTTTGGTACTGACGAGACTGGACATGGTACCCCTTTTTACAAGTTAGCTCTATAAGGGAATGTTTATGGTACTCTTATTCCCCCAAGAGTCCCCTGGTTATGAAAATCCTCCTGAAGTATTACTCGTTCACCACTTAGGAAAGAAAAAAAAAAAAGCAATATCCCTGGAAAATTCTTGGTTTCCTCTACTCAAACCACAGAGATGTAGGAAGAAATAAAAATCTCTGAAACTCCTTTAGCTTTTCTTCTTAAAGTTATTCTTACTTGGTGGAAGTCTGCTTTGTGGGGTGTGTGGAGGCAAGATTCTCCAGTCTCTGAATTTTTCCCAGGACTTTTTTTTTTTTTTTTTTAAGAGAAGATGACGTTTCTCCAGATGTTTTTCCGGGTAATTATTTTTAAATAAACAAAGGAAAAAATAGCTGAGTGTTTTTTTCACTCTAAAGCAGGGCAACATGCATCTTAAAGCCAACCAGAAACTAATAATATTACGTTCAGCTTTGAGGTATGGAGGCAATATACACCACTGTCTTGGATCTTCTGGCTGTGTTTGACCCACAATAACATCTTTCCATGTCGTTTTTCCTTTTTGTAATTACTCCCGTGTCAACATGAGGCTCAGGAGCACGATCGCATGGCAGAGCACATAGGACAAAGGACATGGCATCCAGCCTGTTCTCCAAAATGTTTCCTCCTTAAGTTCAGATCTTAAAGAGGAAAGAGCCAGTCTCTGACAGTTGGGCAAGAGCTTGCCATCTTTTCCCATCAAAGGTCAGCAGAGGACACGGTGGCCGCATCACTACAATTCTTGTTATATGAAGTTTTCCGTTTATTTAGATAAAGGGAATGTGACTCGAGAGCTCTCTGAAATTCCCTCGAGATATCAGACATCTGGAACTTCCTTAAGGGGTCTCCCCATTTGCTGCCTCACTTGCATACCTAAAGAAATGCTCAGTAGTAAGAGATGTTGCCATTAAGATGTAGGCTTCTCAACTATGTTGCTATGAGTAAATAAACATGTCCCAGTGGCTCAAAAATCTAAGTGATGTCACCTTTATCATCTCATTTGTCATTGCAAATGTTACTTAAGGATGGCCCAGGAGGGAGGAGCCTGAAATGCTTGTCTCCAGTTAGTATCTGCTATGAAAAGCAGCCAAAAAGCAGGCTTTTGATGTTGACAGGACCATCACTAGCATCTGTTGCTAAGAATTAACACTTAAATACACAAGGTGCATTCCACCCGCTATCAATACATGTTAGCTCTTAAAACTCACATTAACCCTATGAGGTAGGTAAGCTATTATCGCCATCATATAGACCAGGAAATTGAAGCACAGAGAAATCAGCTCCATTGCCCAAGGTCACACGGGAAACATGTGGCATAGTGAGGGTCTGCATCCTGTCTGACTGCAGGCCCCAAATTGTCTTCTCTAAGACCAACAGCCCCCTTCTACTGGGTGCTAAGTACTCAGGATCGAGCTAAGCACTTTTTAGATATCATCTTCTCTATTTCAAGGTAAAATTCTATCGTTTTTGAACTGGTCTTAATATATTGTTTCCTAATGAAGCTCTTAAGCTGGGTATACATAAACCAAAGCAACACTCTTGGTAATTATCTCGTGAAAGATGATTCTCAACACAATGTTTTTTTGAATTTCAGGCCAGAAATGTTACCAACACAATATTGGATTTAGTTTTTTTTTTTTTTTTCCCATTTCACTTAAGTAAAACCAGAGTATGTTATGGGGCCTCAATCAATTGAAATCTGGTACCATCAAATTTTGCTGCGGTTTTACTTTAAAAAAGACGGCCCTAGGGGCGCCTGTGTGGCTCAGTCGGTTAAGCGTCTGCCTTCAGTTAAGGTCGTGATCTCATGGGTCCAGGGATGTGCACCGCCCCCCCCCCCCCCCAGCTGGGCTCCCTGCTCAGTGGGGAGTCTGCTTCTCCCTCTCCCTCTGCTCCTCCTCACTGCTTGTGCTCTCTCTCACGTGCTCATGCTTTCTCCCCCAAATAAGTAAGTAAGAAAGTAAGTAAGTAAATAAATAAAAAAAGACAGCCCTCCGATTTAATAGAAACATTTTCTTCTTTAGCTGGGGAAAAGGCGCCTTACCGCTGGATGTAAGAGTTATTCACACCCCGGTGGTCCAAGTCGTGGCTGAGAGCCGCGATGAGCAGCGCAAGGATCTCCAGGTCAGTCAGCTTGCTCTGCTCCACCGGAGATGTCCGCGGAAAGAAAGAGAAAGACCACTTGGTGAGTTTCATTATTCTACCTCTGTTCACAAATCACGTGCTTGTTTTTCCGGGTGCTTTCCGCACTTAGGGTCACAAAGGACTCGGCCTAGAATCCTATTCTGCAGGGAATTAGCGGTACTTTGTCTTCAGAAGGGGATTATTATAAACGTCATTTATGCACACAAAAAGGGGAAGTGCCTCAAGCAATCGATCATCAGTCCACCTACGGTAAAATAGCATTAACTCTTCATTCTCTACATCTATGTGGAATCATTAAAATAAACTTTAACTAATTGCTGTCTGCCTTCCAGCTGCCTGCGGATTCTGCTGCGCTCGCTCTGCTGGTGACTGCTGGATCCTCAAGGAACAGAGACAATGTGAATATTAAGCAAAACAATACATAAAAAAGAGGACTAGAAATGAAAAATCTGGCCTTAAAAGGTTGCACAATATGTTGCAAAGCCAAATAGAGGTTATTTTGGTAATATCTGTCATTTGTATTATTTATCCTGCTGGTCTCCTTCATCAGTAAAAAAACAAAGTCGAATTCATTATCAGCTCCACTTTGCTGGAAACTCTCAACACTCTATATAGTATGTTTATAAGATTAGACAAAATCATCATTTTGTTATTCTTCATAAAAAGCACGGACAGTCTTCAGCTGTATAATCCTGATGACCTTTCCACAGTCCAAAATAAGTAGATCCTATTTTTTTAAATAAATGTTTGCTATGGCAGGGAAATACTATTATGGTATTTCATATGGCCTCTTAGACAACAACTCCTTCTTTTAGCTCTAGCCAGTTAAAATGTGCTCCCTATGGAAAGAGAGACAAAGAATAACATTTTTAGAAATTACTTAAAAAAAAAAAAAAAAAGCATGGAAGCTCTGAATGAAAATCAGTTATTTGATGGATGCCTGGAATCACTTACCTAGAAGAACTATTCAAGTCCCAATGAAGTTAGAACCTAAGACAGAGCTATGGATAAAATATGGCCTGGAAAGGAACGAATTACTTGAACGCTTTCTGTGTTGATCTTCCTTGTACACAGTCTCTGGTCAATGTAGATGATATTAAAACCCTTTCCGTGAGATGCGACTTAACAAAATTTAACTGAGTGCTCCAGAGAAAATGTGATAGAGAACACTGGAATTTGCTATGAAGCCACTTGAGTGGTTCTGCAGGAATTCTACTATGGAGCAGGTTGAATGGGAACACGAGAAATTTGATACTTTTTCTTATAGAAGAAAATTCTTCTGGAGAAAATATTTTCCCAAAGACTATTAAATTTAACATGAAGTTATTTTAAAGATTTTTAAAAATAGGCCTTTATGTACTGCATATAGAAGAAAATTAATAACTAAGTATTTTGCCATGCTAGTCTTCTTCAACTGACAAGATGTCATTTATTTTGTAAGTGGCAACAAATATTATTCCAGTCATCGTTACTGATTGCACACTAAAAAAAGAAAGAATCTGCTGTAGATTTTACTACCAAAGCAAGAAGTCTTAAATATAAGAACGGCTCTAAAAAGTACCTGAATCTTGCCTGCTTTTAGAGCAGCAAACATGCACTGAGCTGTATTAAAGGCGTGTCTCCAATTATGATAGGCAACATTCTTCCGATAATTCTTCTTAACACTTAAAATCCACCTGCAAAGAACCTTTAGGAAACAAAGCATAAGTAGTAAAAATACTTGCCAATATCACACGTTTACTATGTTCCAGGCACTGCACAAAGCCTTCACCGCTAACCCTCAGGATTCTGGGGGAGGCACTACTACTCAGATAATTTCACAGATGAGGAAATGAACATTCAGAGTGGTAACTCGCCCAAGGTCACGATGCTTGTAAAGGGAGGGGTTAAAATTCAAACTTGAATAGTCTGACTTCAGAGCCCACCATTGTTGACCACCATGCTAACTAAACAAGATGTAAAATATAAGAGAGCCCTAAGGAAGGTATTTTTTGCATAGGTAGGGAGGGCACTGACTAGCTTTTTAAAAGATATCGTGTTCATGTGCCAGCAGGAGAATCCAAATAGATAACTATGTATGGATTCACTTTTAGAGAGTCATGGAAATAGTGGCTCTCAAGTTCTTCTCACGTTCCTGGTTTTTCATTCTTTAAAGGTATTGGGTGCAAGGCTGTGCAGATGGGTTGGGGGCTGAGACACAAAGCACATGGCCAAGCACAGAATAGAGCTCCCAAGTCCTGAGACAATCAGCAGGTCTTTTGTCCCTTTTAAACTATGCTTAAGTATTCAGGCAGAGTTACTGCTTGGTTACCAAGAAGTAATTTTTAAAAATATATATGCAAAATAAAGCCCTGGGGTCCCCGTGAAAAAGATTTATTTTAAAAGATGGGAAAAAAGACAGACTTCAGAAAAATCTCAAAAGCTGGGTTTAATTCAATTTCTGAGTAGTGTATTCAACAAAATCCCCAGAGACTCTTGGGCCCTAAGCATGGTTATTTTTTGTTTGTGTTAGCATCAGAGTCTGTCTCTCTTCAATTCTGAATGATTTACTATACTTTGGGGGATCTGTAAAAATAAATATGTGCTTCTTCCTACATATATCACTGGAGATACTTCAAACACAAAGAGCATTGCCCTGGGGTATGGAAAAAGTACCAGGCAAAAGAACGTTGCTCTAACAATATGCAACACAGAATGACTGGCTGCAGAAGCAGGCCAAAAACAAGGTTCCTTCTTTGTTGGTAGAAATTGCTTATACAGGATTTGGTGGAAAATGAGTGCTTTCATAACCCTCTTTTTCTTTTTCGGTCTTTTTGTTCCTGTTCTATAACGCAGTTCACAGGGAGTTCTGGTAACAAGCAACTAGAATGTCCCCTAGCTCTTGCAGCTCCAAGTCACCTAACTCAGCAGAGGATTTCTGTGTGCCTAAGACTGGCGTCCGTTAATCCCAAGTCCACTGCAGTTTCTTTCATCATGACCATTTCTGAACAAAACCAGCTAGAAGATGATAGTTCCCTCTTATTGGCAGAATTTAAGTAAGGGCTCTGAACTTGCTTTGATGTGCTTAGAAACTATAAAGTGTTATAGAAAATTGCTGGTGATGAATTAAAGAATCAAGGAAAGTAAGCAGGAAAACCCAAGAATTTAACCTATGAATATCTCTTTACTAATCATAAATCTGTAGATATAATTAAATGGGCACATATATCATATAATGTTAAATAAAATGACTCTTTGAAATACTAATTCCTGATGGACTATTCTATTATGCTTCTAATAACATGGACCTAAGAGGACTGGGTGATCCAATGGATACAGTAGTTAGGAACTAAATTTAAGTACAGTTTTGGATTCTATTATCAGGATAATCTTTTAAAAACATGGATTTTTTGAGTACAGTTGACACACAATGTTACATTAGTTTCAGGTCACAATGTAGCAGTTCAACTTCTCTATACATCGTGCTGTGCTCACCACAAGTGTAACTTCTGTCTGTCACCATACAACCTTATTACAATATCACTGTGTTTCCAATGCTGTGCCGCTTTACTCCTGTGACCATGCCATAAGTAGAAGCCTGTATCTCCTAGTCTTCTTCATCCATCTTGACCACCCCCCGCCAACCAACCTCCTCCTCTCTGGTAACGACCAGTTTGTTCTGTGTATTTATAGGTCTATCAGGATGTTAACAGCATTTAGGAAAATTACGGTCAGATCTCCTCAGTGCTTGGTGGATATGTCTGGCATATTTAAATCCACAATACAGTCTTCTGTACAGGATTACTGAATGATTAGGCACCAGGTGGGTTACGCTAGGGAGCATGCTCAACCCACTGATCAATCTCCAACAATGACAAAGTCTTCCTATGTCCTGAGGGGCAGACTCGAGATGCTCTGGGAGAAAGAGAAGAACCAGAAAACAGCTCAGTTTCTGTCCTCAGGAATCTCAATCAGGAGTGAAAATGATAAAAGTACACATAGAAAAGGAATAAATAAAATCGAGACCACAAACTGTCAACAGTATTCTAAGTGGTATGAAGTCAAAACTAGGGTTGAGTCAGGCTCCTAGGAAGAGAAAAGCGTGCTGTGGCAAGAAGTGGAGAAGCCTTGCAAGTGGGGCAGTCCATTCAGACTGTCCATTCACATCACATCACATCACATCAGGCAGTCCATTCATGTCAGAGAGGAATAATGTGTAAGATGGAAGGTGGAAATAACCATAGCACATGCAGATTTGTTCAAGTAGAGTCAAGAGTCTGTTTCAGAAATCAGCTGGAGCAATGGCTGCCATGTTTGTAGGAGAGTAACTCAAAATTTGGAAGACAAAAAGGGACATAAAGATTTGACAGATCTTTCAGTAAGAAAGATTCTTTGTCAGGGCAGCTTCATGATGCCAACATCCTCTCCAGCAATAACATTTTAATTTTATCACCCTTAAATTACACTGAGTATTATCTCAAATAAACACAACAGGAGAGTAACTAGGGCAGGAAGGCCAATCAGAATGACTGTGGTATTCAAGTTGATGTTGGCCAGAATCAGATAGCAGTTACTCAAAAAAAAAAAAAAAAAAAAAAAGGGGAGAGTAAATGAATGAGACATTGAAGAAAAATACCTGCCAATGAACAAAAATTCAAGAAAAGGTAAGAATAAAGATTGCTAAAGAATTCTGAGTGACCAGGGCACCTGGGAGGCTTGGTCAGTTAAGCGTCTGCGTTGGGCTCAGGGCTCCCTGCTCAGCGGGGAATCTGCTTCTTCCTCTCCTCTCTCCCTCCCCGCTTGCATGCACTCTCTCTCAAATAAACAAATCATTAAAAAAAAAAAAAAAGAATTCTGATTGACTATCATCATATCCAATACTCACACGCGATCTGAAAACACAAGTTTTTAAGAAATAAGAAATCAACTTCTAAAAACTTCATAAATAAGTATAAGGATCAGATTGCTTTGTTCTGACTGGGCCCTTTCAACACATCACTGCCAGTTTAACGTATGGGAAATCTCAGAACAGAAAGGGATTTGAAATGCTGTCTTGCTTTTTAAGGTCATGTAACTAGCAAGAAGCAGAACTGAGTTTCACATTTAGAACTGGCTCTAAGTGAGGTCTTTAGTCCATTAATAGAAAAGGCTTTTAAAAAGGAACCCTACAGCCTCCCGTAGAGAAATCTATGGGGTGATACAATAAGAAGCAAAAACATCACGGGAGACAGGAACACATGTGTGTACGCCACATACAGTCACATTGTGGGTACACGTGTCGTTCTCACAAGACTGCCACCGGGGAAGTCACACCATTATCCCAAGTAACAGATTGTGAAACGGAGACCGTAACGGAGACTGTGAGAGAGTAATTGCTTAAAGAAATAAGAGTGAATGACCGGTAGAGCTAGAACTCACAATCCATCATTTTTCTACTCTTCTCATGTTATCTGAATTTCAAACAGGGGCAATAACCACTGAAAAGTGTTCCTGAGAGCTTCATGAAATGATCACATAATATGATGTCCCTCCATCAACATGAAGAGTGGATATTATGAGTCCAGAGATGGTCATTCTTTGTTTTCACCCAAGAGTCACGCCAACTTTGGCTACATTTAAGAAAGAATACCCCAAGAATTCCATCCATGGCTCTGTGTTCACCTAGCGGCATGAGGCCTTCCTTTTCATTCCCAGCTGTGAGGCTTTTGAGAGCAAGGACAATTCTCTGCTGAAATGAAGACTTAGCATGGTGCTGGGTACACTGTATACATTAATAAGGCTTCATTTTATGAATCTGTGGATTGCAAAATAGTCGAGACCTTCAAGGTATTTACATTTCCAGACAGGAAATCTGTATAAGACTAGAAATCTGACGGACCCGAAAAAAAATTAACTTTCAAGGCAAATTATTACATTTTCTTCCCCAAACAATCCTTTCTCTTCTCCCTTATTCTTCGATGCTATACACATAGCTATCCCCTGGTATCTCCAGATGGGTATTAGAAGATACTGATTGAAGTCCTGTTGTTTTCTGAGAGGTGACTAAAGTAATTGGCAGGGGTTAAAATCAGTTTTCATCCCCCTCCCAACATGGGTAACCCCTGTTCAAACCACAGGCTTGGCCTCACATCAAGTGCCTGGAGTCCCTCATTTCCAAAGGAGTTCACTGTGTTTTGGTCCTTCTCTGAACCATACCATGTTATCATAACCTCTGGGATCGGATCAGGTTACTTCCCTGTTTACAACTCCTCAGTGACTCACCATTATTTTCAGGATAAAATCCACATTCCTCTGACTAGCTTACAGGGATATATATGACCCCCCCCACCCCCCACCCCCACCCTGGCCGCAGCCCCAGCCCCACTCGCTCCTCCTGCCTTTGCTCTCCCCTGTTCTTCAACTAGGTGCTTGACAAATAGTAAGAAACCAGTAAATGTCGTTTTCTTTAAAAATCTCAGGTAGGCATTAGGTGACAGTGTATTGATTAATTCTCTCTCTCTCTCTCACACACACACACACACACACGCACACGCACGCTGTCTCTCTCTCTCTCCTCCAAAGGACATGACTGTATTCTTACCTCATGTTTCATCTGGAAGTTCTGCACAAGGTTGAGGTCAGTGAACATCCGAATTGTGCACAGTGCCGTTTCTAGGTCAGACAGCTCAAAGTCACTGAAGCTGAAGTCAGTAATTTTAAGTGTCTGAGCAGATGGTACCACAGCGGCCTTAGGTAAGACAAGAACAAAATGAAGTGGAACTGTTAATTTTTTAAAGCAGCAGTGATTCACAAAGTTTTCTCACTTTACTATAGGGAAATAGCAGAGGTTTTTAAGAAATAACCTTATTTTAAACTTTTTCTTTTTAAAGTATACCCTAGAAATCTTTGGATAAAAGAGCTACTTTTATTTTTTGTTTTGTTTTGTTTTAAAATGAGTCACTTGGGGGTAACAAATATGGTTCCAGGTAGGTTATGTGGAGGAGAGAGGGTGGCTGCCCGGAGGTTGTAGAACAGTAAGCAGAACTAAGGACTCCAAGGATCTGGCCCCTTCATACCTCCCCCCAGTCTCAGTCATTCAACAGATAGTTATGGAGGAATTATTCTGGCCTTAACCTAGTACTATGAGCTGGGGATCAGGTAGGGAGCAAGACAGTGATAATGTTCTAAGTATTTTCTGATTAATTGGCAAGACAATCTTACTCAGCAGATACTCTAGCTCTATTTTTCAGGTACAGAAGCTTAAGCACAAGGAGGCTAGCTGCCTTACCCAGAATGGCTCTGCTGGTTAATCCAGGCAGACTATCCTACTTTCAGATCTGACACAATCTCTACTGTGGAGATGAACAGAACCCACTTCACTCAAGCCTGATCATAAGACTCACCCAGGGTGCCCATAAAAAAAAAAGCAAAAAAAAAAAAAACAAAAAAAAAAACCTCATTGATTCTGATTCAGTAAATCTGGGATGGGTCTTGAGAAGTCAGTTTTATTTTCTGGAGAGGAAACTCTTTTTTAATTAATACCTTTGGTTTTGAATTGATAATCATTTAATTGTAATAAACACTTGCAATTTCTTCAAATATACCTCTTTTCATCATTGTTCATTTGTACCTCCAGCTTCTCCTACAAAGCACCTGCTCCCTTCAACTGAACTGATGGACTCCTTTAAGGCACAGCTCGCATCCAAAGAAAAGTTAATTGCCCTTCAGTGCAGACCCCACTTTGGGAATATCTGTTTAATTTCAGGAAGTTCATTGTCATATAATTTCCTGTTTATCTGTCTCCTCAGTCCCCTGGGACCTATAGGCAGGACTGTATCTTACACATCCCTGTATCAATCCATCAAGAATACCGATGGATACAGTTTTGTTAACTGCTAACATGAAGATTTATTAAATGCGCAAGAGGGGAAAATCTTATTCCCTTCACTTATCGTGCGTGAGTCATAAGTTCCAGTTTTAAGGTCCCAAAACCACCAAGGAGGGTGAAGCTCATGAACCTGAGTTAGAAAACTAGCAGACCTGGTGAGTGCATTCCAATCTGTTATACTATTTAAAAACTGGGAGATTTCAACAAGAATAACAAAAAATGGATTTCTGGCTTCTGAGAAGTCAGGCCACTCTGAGCCCCAATTCTCATGAAGCAACACTGGCCAAGGCCAAGGCCAAGGTGCCTGCCTCTCTTGGATAGCCCAGAGGTGTCAGGCTTCTCTCTTTGATTTCCTGCCGGCCCGGTGGGCATCAGAACTTGCAGGAACCCCCACCCCCCAACCCTCTTGACCATTTTCCCTGCCAGCCCTTTAACTGCTTTAGCCAGATTGGGCGCGATTCACCTGATGAAAAGAGGCTTTAAGTTGGTGCCAGGCAGAGGGAAGACAAATTAGGAAATCTGAACTCGGCTCCTTCCTTTTAATGTCTTTTCCTTGATTCCCTCCAAACCCCCGTTTTCCTAGGAGTGTCTAGGATATCACTACTCGGCTTTTCCTCCATTGTTTCCAAAGCAAAAAGGCCAAAGTAGTAAAATCTAACTGAGCAATGCACAGCTTTCCCGTACCAATCTCAGGGCACTTGCCCATTCTCCTGCTCTCCTGACCTTCACATGGTACTTACATATATCGGACTCGTTTAAACTTTAATGTCACCCTTTTCATAGTCCAGACTAAGACTCTTTTCCCAAGCCCAACATTCACGAGAAAATATGCATTCTCTTGAGATAGTTCCACAGGCTACTGCGTGGGCTGACATGGGGAAATGAGGAGGATTTAACATGTTGAGATAAAGGGCTCCATTGTTTACAGCAGCCTCAGAGAGGAGAGCCCTCAACTGCTGGGCAAGCCGGCAGTGCGGAGGTGGGAATGAGCCCACCTTGTAACTCAAAGCAGATTGCAGCTGCTTCCCAAAACGGGCTGTGCTCCACAAGAGAACAGATGTGTTTTTGTTGTTGTTGTTGTTGTTTTTTTCCTTAGGGCATCGTTATTCTTAGAAGTTGTCTTTCGTTCCTTCCACAAAGAATATTCTAGATGCTATGGGATACGGACAGCCAACACAGCTTGCCCCTCTCTCCTTGACCCTCGAATTCCCAACCTCTCTACGGAGAGAAAGCAGTCTTGTCTTGGGCGTGTTCAGTCACCCCACACCACGACTCAGCCTCTCCGGAGCAGACCCTGGTGGGGACACGCAAATGTTTGCCTTGGGAACCTTGTGCTCAGTGATACAGAGGTTCAGCATTTTCAGAACTGATTGCTAGCCAGCCGTGAGCATGTTGGAAGTCACTTACAGCCCTTGTAAACTGTCTCTTTGACCACTGCGGGGCAATTCAACTTTCTATGTGTCTTGAAATGGCTTGGGATAAAGGTGATTTTAAATAAAACTTATTGCCTGTAATTCTTACCATTTAATAAAGCAAGAGGAAATTCTTCACTTAAGTCACCTTTTAATGACCCTTTATTTCTAATTCTTCGACCCCTTTACACCATTTTTGCAAAATTTCTTAAAACACAACCGATTACGGAAGTGAAATTCATTAAGGGTGAAACTAAGCCTATCTTTGGGAGTAAGCCTGGACTAGGCTAAAGGAAGCAGTATTCAGAGTTTTTAAAATATTTTAATTTCTTATTGTTCTTAACTCAGAAGCAGTTGTTCTGAATGCCATCTGATAAGGAGCTAAATATTAAAGTGATCACAATTAGCTAGATTAACTACCACATTTACAGTTCAGCATTAAACAATGATCATAAAAGAACAATTTTAAAGCAAAGTGAAACACATGGAAAAAATGTATATTTGCAGGACACCTGAGTAGCTCAGTCATTTAAGGGGACAACTCTTGACTTTGGCTCAGCTCATGATCTCAGGGTCATGAGATTGAGCCCCACGTTGGGCTCTGCACTCAGTGAGGTGTCTGCTTGCCCCTCTCTCTCCCCTTAAGCCTCTCCCTGCTGCTCTATCAAATAAATGAATAAAATCATTAAAAAAAGGTATGTTTGCTATTAAGGGTTCTAGTCCCAGGGTTCCACTGACTTCATTCAACCTCAACAAGACATTCAGCCTCTCTGTTTTCTCATGTAAAATGAGAGGGTTGGGTTAAAGTGTCTCTGAGGTTTAATATTCTGAATTTACACTCTATTTATCTCTCCGGCCAGAGGACTCCAGCATCTCTTATTGCCTCCTCACTGTGGAACGAAGTGACCACCCTGTAGGTGGCATCTGAATCTTCCCAGTGACTTCCCTGTACAGGACTCCATCTCCTGTCTGGGACCCTCTCCTCAGTTAAGGGAAATGGGTGGGTACACCTTAGCTGTTACGTTATGTTGTGTCTTTCATGCTTGATTCCACATTCATGTCACTGTCAGGCCTCCTCACACATGAGAAAAGAGATTGTCCACAACTCCTGACTAAATAAGGGCCACAACCTCCGCGTGCGTGTAGAGGATTAGACAGGGTAGCATCTCAACCTGCTGCAAGAATGCTCTAAATGAAAATTTGAGTTTCCTGAAATTGCCATTTGTATTTTTGTGGGGAAGGGTAAGGGAGGAGGCCTAAAGTTTTGCCATTTGTTTTTTAGGTTAATTAATACTCTTTCTCACTTCCAATCCTCTTTAACCATTTTTCCTCCTTAGAACGCACCACCCTCCCCAAGTTTTCATAAGCTAGTTCATCTCTCATCTTTCCCAGCTGCACCAGGAAAACACTCACCAGTGTGTCTCTTTGGTAGATATTATACCAAGATTCCATTAGCATCTATTTCAACCTTCTGCTAGTGAGCCTTCATTTTCTGAAGAGTCTAGAAGACTCAAAAATAAATTTCTGTGACTCCCTTGCAGCTAGGGTTCCAGACTGATTCTGGTTTCGTCAGTGAGGTACAGACATGCTTTGTTTCGCTGTGCTTTGCAGATGTTGTTTTTTGAACCAACTGAAGATTTATGGTAACCCTGCATCAAGAAGTCTGTCAGTACTATTTTCCACTAGCATTTGCTCACTTTGTGTCTCTACGTCACATTGTGGTAATTTTCACAATATGTTAAACTTTTCATTATCATTAATTACATTTGTTATGGTGATCCGTGATAAGGGATCTTTGATGTAACTACTGTAATTGTTTTGGGGCACCATGAACGTGCCCATATAAACCTAACCGGTAAATGCTGTGTATGTCCTGCAGCTCCACTGACCCGCTGTTCCACCATCTCTCCCTCTCCTTGGGCCTCCCTATTCTCGGAGACAATAGAATAGTGAAATTAGGCCAATCAATAATCCTGCAATGACCTCTAAGTGTTCGAATGAAGGAAGAGTCGCACGTTTCTCACTTTATAAATCAAAAGGTAGAAATGATCGATCTTAGTGAGGAAGGCATGTCAAAAGCCAAGGTCAGCCAAAAGCCAGGCCTCGTGCTCTAGTTGGCCAAGTTGTGAATGCAAAGGAGGAAATTAAAGGTGCTACTCCAGTGAACACGCACATGATAAGAAAGCAAAGTAGCCTTATTGTTGATACGGAGGAAGTTGCAGTGGTCTGGAGAGAAAATCAAAGCAGCCACAACATTCCATTAAGCTAAAGCCTAATCCAGAGCAAGGCCCTCACTCTATTAAATTCTATGAGGGCTGAGAGAGGAAGCTAAAGAAAAGTTTGAAGCCAGCAGAGGTCGATTCCTAAGGTTTAAGGAAAAGACGCCGTCTCTGTGACATAAAAGTACAGGATGAAGCAGCAAGGGCTGACAGAGAAGCTACAACAAACCATCCAGAAGATCTAGTTCAGATCATCCATGAAGGTGGCTACACCAAACTACAGATTTTCAATGTAGATGAAGCATATCCTATTGGAAGAAGTGCCCGGTAGGACTTCTGTAGCTAGAGAAAAGTCATTTGCATATATCTCCCTCCATTCAGTAGGTTGCCCTTTTGTTTTGGTTTCCTTTGCTAGGTAAAACCTTTCTCCTTTGATATAGTCTCATTTGTTTATTTTTGCTTTTGTTGCCCTTGCCTGAGGAGACAGATCAAAAAAAAAAAAAAAAAAAATCACTGGGACTGATGTCAAAGAGTTTACTGCTTATGCTTTCTTTCAAGAATTTTGTGGTTTCCACTGTTACATTTTGAGTTTATTTTTGTATACGGTGTATGAAAGTGGTCCAGTTTCATTCTTTCCCATGTATCTGTCCAATTTCCTCAACAGCATTTATTGAAGAGGCTGTCTTTTCACCACTGTATATTCTTACCTCCTTTGTGGAAGATTAATTGACCATATAAGCATGGGTTTATTTCTGGCCTCTCTTTTCAGCTGCATTGGTCTGTGTGTCTGTTTTGTGCCAGTACCATAGTGTTATGATTACTTAGCATTGTAGTATAGTTTGAAAACAGGGAGTGTGATTCCTCCAGCTTTGGTCTTCCTTCTCAAGATCACTTTGGTTACTTGGAGTCTTTTGTGGTCCTGTGCAAATTTCAGAATTAGTCGTTTGAGTTCTGTGAAAAATGCTCTTGGTATTTTGGTAGGGATTGCAACGAATCTACAAATTGCTTTGGGAAATATGGACATTTTAATAATATTAATTCCTCGAATCCATAAGCACAGGTTGATTTTTCCATTTATTTGTGTCTTTACTTTTTTTCATCAAGGTTTTACAGTTTTCAGAGAACAAGTCTTTTATGTCTTTGGTTAAATTTATTCCTAGGTAGTTATTCTTTTTGATATAATTGCAAATGGGATTGTTTTCTTAATTTCTTTCTAGTACTTTGTTATTAATGTACAGAAATGCCACAGATTCCTGTATATTAATTTTGTATCCTGTGACTCACTGAATTCATTTATTAGTTTTTTGATGGAGTTTTTAGACTTTTCCCTATATAGTATCAAGCCATCTGCAAATAGTGAGTTGTACTTTTTCCTTTCCAATTTGGATGCCTTTTATTTATTTATTTTTTTGCTTGATTCTCTGGCTAGGACTTAGAATACTATGTTTAATACAAATGGCATGAGTGGGCATCCTGTCTTATTTCTAATTTTAGAGAAAAACTTCTCAACTTTTCCATATTGAATATGATGTTTGCTATGGGTTTGTTATACATGGTCTTTATTATGTTGAGGTATGTTCCTTTTATACTCACTCTGTTGAGAGTTTTTAATCATAAATGCATGTTAAATTTTGTTAAATGCTTTCACATCTATTGAGATGACCACATGATTTTTACCATTCATTTTATTAATGTGGTATATCACATTGATTTGCAGATACTGAATCACCCTTGTATCTCTGGAATAATCCCACTTGATCATGGTGATCCTTTTAATGTACTGGTGCATTTGGATTCTAATATTTGTTAAGAATTTCTGCATCTATGTTTATCAGCAATATTGGCCTATAATTTTCTTTTTTTGTGGTGTCTTTGCCTGGTTTTGGTATCATGGTAATGCTGGCCTCATAGAATGATTTTTGAAGCATTTCTTTGCCCTCTTTTTTGGGGGGGGGGTTAATAATTTGAGAAAGGTAGATATTAACTCTTCTTTAAATATTTGGTAGAATTCACTTGTGAAGCCATCTGGTCCTGACTTTGTTTATTGGGAGTTTTTTAAATTACTGATTAAATTTCATCACTAGGAATTGTTCTGTTCGGATTTTCTATTTCTTTGTTGTTGGGGGTCTTAGAAAATTGTTTTTTCTAAGAACTGACCCAATTTTCACTTAACCAACTGATCCACCCAGGCGCCCCAAGTTCCTTTGTGTTTCTGTAGCATCTGTTATAACTTCTCTTTTACTTCTAATTTTATTTCTAATGTTCATATCTATTTGAGCCTTCTGGTTTTATTCTTTTTTTTTTCCCCTCCCTCAAGATGAGTATAGTTACAGGTTTATCTATTTTGTCTTTTCAAAGAATCAGTTCTTCATTTCTTTGATGTTTTCTATTGGATTTTTAGTCTATTTCATTTGTTTCTACTCTGATCTTTGTTATTTCCTTCATTCTATCAACTTTGGGCTTTGTTTGTTCTTTTTCTAGTTCCTTTAGACATAAAGTTAGATTATTTTTTGAACTTTATCTTCTTTCTTGAGGTAGGCCAATATGCTTTAACTTTTCCTCATAAACTTGTTTTTGCTCTGTCCCATATATTTTGGAACACTGTATTTCCATTTTCATTTGTCTCTAGGAGTTTTTTTAATTTCCTCTTTGGTTTCCTCATTGACCCATTGGTTGTTTAGTAGCCTATTGTTTAGTTTCTATGTGCTTGTGTTTTTTCCACTTTCCCTCTTGTAATTGATTTCTAGTTTCATACTGTTCTGGTGGGAAAAGATGCTTGATATATTTGCTTCTTACATTTATTAAGACATTTTTGGCCTAACATGTGACCTATCCTGGAGAATATTCCATGTGTACCTGAAAACAATGTGTATTCTGCTGTTTTTGTATGGGATGCTCTGTATATATTTAAGTCCATCTTGACTAATGTGTCACTTAAAACCAATGGTTCCTTATTGACTTTTTGTATGGATGATCTATCCATTTGATGTAAGTGGGTTTTAAATCTTCTACTATTGTTGTGTTACTGTCAATTTCCCCCTTTATGTCTGGTAATATTTTTTTTATGTATTAAGCTGCCTGTATGTTGGGTGCATAGATATTTACAAGTGTCATACCCTCTCGATGGAATGATCCTTTTATCATTATGTCTTTCTCTTGTTACAGTCTCTGTTTTAAAGCATATTTTGTGGGGTGCCTGGGTGGCGCAATTGCTTAAGCATTCAACTCTTGATTTTGTCTCAGGTCATGATCTCAGATTGTGACTGAGCCCCACATCAGACTCTGCACTCAGGGCAGAGTCCTGCTTGTCCCTCTCCCTCTGCTCCTTCCCCGACTCTCTCTCCAATAAATAACAAATCTTTTTTTTTTTTTAAAGTCATTTTGCTTTTTTCCCCCATTTATTTGCCTGTGAAATCTTTTTCCATCTCTTCATTTTCAGTCTGTGTGTATCTTTAGATCTCAAGAGAGTCTCTTTAGGTAATGTGTAGATGGGTCTTGTTTCTTTATCCATTCAGCCACACTATTTCTTTTGATTGGAGCACTTAGTCTATTTACATTATTGATAGATATTTACTTACTGACATTTTGTAGTTTTCTAGTTGTTTTTACAGTTCTTTGTTCCTTTTTCTCTTGCTTCCTTCTCTTGTGATTTGGTAACTTTCCTTAGTGTTACATTTTTATTCCTTACTCTCAATTTTTTTGTGTATCCATTATAGGTATTTTATTTCTGGTTACCATAAAGTTCATATACAACATCCTAGGTATATACCAGTCTATATTAAGTTGATGGTCACTAAAGTTTGAGCACATTCTAAAACATTAGATTTCTACTCCACTGTATGTTTTGTTTTTGACACCATATTTTACATATATTTTGTGTAGTCTCCGACTAATTATTATAAATGTAGAGGATTTTACTACTTTTGTCTTTTAACCCCCATAATAGTTATATAAATGGTTGACCCAGTACCTTTACTGTCTATTCACCTTACCAGTGAGATTTTTTCTTTAGTAATTTTCTTATTGCTAATTATGACCTTCCTTTTCCTTTTTAAGAAAGTACGTTCAACATTTCCTGTAAGGCCAGTTTATGGTGGTAAACTCCTTTAGCTTTTGTTTGTTGGGGATACTCCTCACCTTCCATTCAGTTCTGAATGATAACCTTGCCAGATAGAGTCTTTTTGGCTTTGTTTCTTCCTTTCAGCAGTTTGAATATATCGTGCAACTCTCTTCTGGCCTATAAAGTTTCTGCTGAAACACCAGTTGATAGTTTTGTAGGGGCTCCTAGTTGTTTTTCTCTTGCTGCTTTTAACATGATCTCTTTAATTTTTGACACTTGGATTATAATGTGTCTTGGTGTGGTTATCTTCGGATTCTTCTTTTTGGGGCTTTCTGTACTTCCTGGAGTTGGATGTTTTCTTCCTTCACCAGGTTAGGAAAGTTTTTAGGCATTATTTCTTCAAACAGGTTTTCTGTTCCTTTCTCTCTCTCTTATCCTTCTGGGACCCCTATCTAAGTGTTAGTATGCTTGATGTCATCCCTTCAACTATCCTCATTTTAAAAAATTCTTTTTCTTTTTGCTCTCATTGGGTGATTTCCACTCCCCTGTTTTAGAGAAGTTGATTTGTTCTTCTGCATCATTTAATCTGCTGTTGATTCCCTTTAGTGTATTTTTAATTTCAGTTATTGTATTCTTTCAGCTGATCAGTTCTCTTTTTGTATTTTCTATCTCTTTGTTGAAGTTCTCATTGCATTCATCCATTCTTCTCCCAAGATCAGTAAGCATCTTTGTAACCATTTCTTTATCTGGTAGATTATCTACGTCCATTTCATTTATTTCTTTTCTGCAGTTTTATTTTGTTCTTTCATTTGGAACATAATCTTCTGTCTCTTCATTTTGCCCGACTCTCTGTCTGCTTCTATGGATTAGGTAGATCAGTTATGTCTCCTTGTCTTGAAGGAGTGGCTTTATGTAGAAGGTATCTTATAGGACCCTGAGGTGCAAATTCCCCTGGTCACCCACCCCCTCTGGATATGGCAGGGTGGAGGACCACCCACTGGTTGTTGTAGGGTGAGATTACCTGGGGCTGTGCCATTGTCACCGGTCAGGGGCGGTGGGGTGGAGTCACTTGGGAGTGGCGCAGGCCAGGGTGGGTGGGCTGCAGGGAAATGCCAGGGCAGGGCAAGCAATACTAGCACTGTAGATGGAGAATGTCAGAAGTGATACCTGCGAGGCAGGCAGCTTCTCAGGGTAGCCAGGTAAAGGGGAGAGAAAAAAAAATGGCATCCACTACTATTTCTATCCTTGGAGAAGTTTCCAACAGATCTCCAGATTAGTTCCATGCCCTAAATTTAGTCAATTAGTCAATGAATGTCATTCACATGTAACACAAACACTTTTCAAACTGTTGCTTCTGCTCTGGGAGTCAGAACAAGTGAGACTGTGCATAAGCCCTTTAATTAAGAGCAAAGTCTTAGTTTCCTACTGTCCTCTGGCTCTCCTGGACTTAAGCCCCACTGGTTTTCAAAGCCAGATGTTATGGGAGCTCATCTTCCTAGTGCAGGTTTCTTGGGTTAGAGAGCCCGATGTGGAGGTTGGGTCCTTATTCCTCAGAGAGGGCCTTTGCAATTGTGGTATTTTCCTGTTTGAAGGTTGCCATGCTGGGCGGTGTGGGTCCTGAGTAGACTGCATCTCTGCCTCCCTTGTCTTGATGTGACTTTTTCTTTTTATCTTTAGTTCCATAAAATCTTAGTTTTACTAGTCCTCAAGTCATTCTCAGAGATGTTTTATATGTAGTTGTAGTTTTGGTGTGTCTATGGAAGGCAGTGAGCTCTGAATTTTTATTGCAAATCCAAGCGTGCTATTTCTAGAAGCAGTCTGGTAGCCAAAACCTAGATGCATTTTTATCTGCAGGTTGCTGAATACAGTGCAGGATGAAATCACAGACTTGCCACATCTCTTACCTGAAAAACTACACATACCCCAGACCATTCATCCTAGAATGTCTCTATACTATGTAATTTCACAATGTAATATACTTTAAAGTCATTGCTTTTTGTTTCTGGCTATAATAATATAATACTGTATAATTATAGTATATATTGTATATAGCCCTATACTATTCAAGGTCTAAGAAGGTAGAGATTTATTATTTTTGTCATGTGGAAAACCTAATATAATGCCCACACAGAGTCAGAGATAAATACAAATGTGTAAATGAAAATCTTTTTGTGATCATTAAGCACCTAGCCAGTTCTCCATAATATTAAATTAAATTTAATTTACTTTGGCAAAGAGTTATAATATAAATGCTAACATTAATAATGAACCATGCTGTGTTAGAAACAACAGATATATGCTTTCTCATTCTATAGTTGTTTTTAATTTTATTTGCTTTAAAAATTTTCAAATATAGCTGAATACCTTTCATCTGCCCAATAAATATTTCATTTCTGTAATTTTTAAAAAATTGGCTTCAGTTTGCCTTCTCACTAAAGTTTGATTCATTCATTCATTCCAAGAACACTGGGAACACAGGATGGGATAGCTATGACCCCAATCCACTTTTTAGTAACTCTGGCAAGAAGTTACCAGTCAATTCTAGATTACTCCCCTCAAGTAGAGAACTATTTGTACCGTATAAAAAAAGGTTTATATTTGTTCTTACGACACATGGTATTTTTTCCTACCAGATTTTCCAAAAAAAAAAAGAGTGTATACTTTCTTGAAGTGCACATTATTAGAATCGCTCAGACAAAAAGACATGAAACATGACAGGATACATCAAGATCTTGTTGCTGCTACTACTAGATTTTGAGAACTGATTTTCCTCTCGCTGTTACCACTACTAAAAATAACTAATACTTACTGGGCATAAGGCACCAGAAACTCCAGACCCTACAGCTCCACTAGGTAATTTCTTTTGTTATCCTCATTTTATAGATAAAGAACCTGAGAGACGAAAGAAGTCACAGATTTGCCTGAGATGATGGAGCTGGAAGTTGAAGCAAGTTTTCCTCCAGACCCATGTGGCTTTATATATTTCATCAACAAGTGAATTATTTCTAGCTTCATAACCATTTTAAAGAAAAAAAAAGAAAGCAAAATCTTGTTGAATACTGAAGAAGCTTGAGTTGTGTATTTCAGGCGCGAGTATAGGCTCTCTAAAAGTCTGGATTCTCCAAAATCTACTGATTGATTCATTCACACAATCATCTAACAAGCTATGTAAACCAGGTTCCTGTTAAGCAACCAGTAAAGGGTAGCTATGACGATGAGGATGGGTCAAGAACAGGCTGGTGGAGAAGACAGGCACATAAATAGTTGAAATACAGTTTTTAAAGTGATGACACAAGTATGTTAGTAGTTCGCAACTGAGCTGTAACAACACAATGACAGACAATGTAAGTACACATTTAACTACTTTTTTTTGTCACTTGTGATGGTTAACTTTTTGTCTCAACTTGACTGGAAAAAAGGTGCCCAAATTAAACATATTTCTGGGTATGTCTGTGAGAGTATTTCTGGATGAGATTAAAAATGAATCAGTGGACTTAGGAGAATACCCTCCCCAGTGTGGGCGGGCATCATCTGTCTGTTTAGGGCTTGAGGAGAACAAAAGATGGAGGAAGAATATGCTGGATTTGCTTCCTATGGAGTTAGGATAACTCATCTCATCTTCTCAGGCCAATGGACTTGGATTTCAACCATCAGCTCCTCTGTCCTCGGGCCTTTAGACTCAAACTGAATTATACCACTGGCTTTCCTGGGGCTCCAGGCTTGCAGACAACAGACTGCTGGATTTCTCAGCTCCCATTAACTGTGTGAGCCAATTCCTCAGAATAAATCTCTCACCTACTGGTTCTGTTTCTCTGGAGAACCCTGACTAATATAGTCACACATTTTTTTAAAGTCAAAGAAAAGGGAACCTGGGTGGCTCAGTTGTTAAGCATTTGCCTTTGGCAAGGGTCATGATCCCGGGGTCCTGGGATGGAGCCCTGTGCTGGGTTCCCTGCTCAATGGAAGCCTGCTTCTCCCTCTCCCACTTCCCCTGCTTATGTCCCCTCTCTCGCTGCCTCTCTCTCTCTCTCTCTCTCTGGCAAATAAATAAATAAATAAATATAATCTTAAAAAAAAGAAAAAAAGTCAAAGAGAATCTATCCCTAGCATCATCAGTGCCTTACATAAGATGAATGACAGACTTTTTAAAATTCAACTATTTCTTATTATGAAGGCTTTTACACAAGTGGAGAGGGCCGCTCTTTGTTCACTTAATAGAAAAATAAAACTTTATAGGAAATAAGCTATTTATAAGGTGTATAGTCTCCTTGAAGCCCAAAAAACATGTGTCCATAGAAAAATAATACACTTGGGTAAGGTAAATAAAAGAATCATTTAAAAATTATTGAGTTTCTTATTTTTGGTGGATGCCTCATGAAAAAGGTTTATATTTAGCCTGTGGCAAAGTCTCTGGTAACCTCAGAAGAAAATAAAGACATGTGGCTACATGGCTACACAATTTGCTCAATTGTATAATCTTTATACAAAAAAAGTCACATTGCTATCAAAGGCATTCTACCTGCCTTAGGTCTGAAGTATCAAATCTCAAGAGCAAAAATAGAAGTATGAAAACAACTCCTAATAGTCACCTTAAGAAAAGGCTCCTTACTCAGAAAGTTATTTATTAAAATAAGTTTGAAAAGAAGAGCAGTGGGGCACCTGGGTGGCTCAGTAGTTAAGCGTCTGCCTTTGGCTCAGGTCATGATCCCGGGGTCCTGGGATTGAGCCCTGCATCAGGCTCCTCAGTTCAGTGGAAAGCCTGCTTCTCCCTCTCTCATTCCCCCTGCTTGGGTTCCCTCTCTTACTGTAGTCTCTCTCTGTCAAATAAATAAATAAAATTAAAAAAAAAAAAAGAAGAAGAAGAGCAGAATACTGAACTTGGTCTTTCATAAAATGTCAGATTTTTCCAATTTGCTTCAGTGTTTCAATGAAGGCATTTTGTTACATTACTCCTCCGGATGTTTATTCAATTATAAATGTTAGGAAAAAAAGAGATTTTCTTTAATGATCCATTCTTCAAGGAAATTATTTTCAGGGATAAAATTAACGTAAGATAACTGAGGAGTTTATTGGTAGCTACAAGCAGGGATCCTCAGTTAGGGGTTTCAGGATCTGCCTATCAGTCTCTGATCCCTACCCCCCACCGAGTGGAGCACCATGTTACGACGAGTGGACCAGTTTGGCTTCCAGGTCTTTGCATAAAGCCATTTGACAGCCATCACATTATACTTTACAGGAGCCTAATGTCTCTCTTCTCCACTTTTAACATGCACAGAAAATATGTTCTTAAAGAAAAAAAAATCCACACCATTCAAAAACCTTTTAGAATTTATCTAAGAACAAAGTGAATCCAAATGCATACAAGAAAGAAATCTACTTATATAAAGGGAGGTGAATATTCAAAGAACCAAATTTTACACAGAATAAAGAAGTGAATAAGGCAAAGCAGGACAGGATTAGCATATTTTCTTTAATAACTACATCAACATGTTTTATGATTTTTCTTTCTTTCTAATATTATATAAATGTGATCTTTTAAATCTCATGGTGAAGAGGCACAGATTGTAAAAAGTAATGAGCGCACAGTTTTCCAAAACCATGTAAAAATGGCACATGACAATGTCAAGATTCTGAAAAAATGTATATATGCTTTTAAGTAAAACCTTCAAGGTAAATTTCTGACTGCAGTGAGGAATAATTAGTGCAGATCTGGTTAACACCTAGTTAGGCTATAAGAAGTTCAAGAATGGCGCCACTATACTTTGGAGCTAAGATTACAGTTGGAAGTAATCCACTAGGAAAATCAGAGCAGAAAAGATAAGATTAGCTTGCCAAAGGAAAACAGGGAAGAATCAAACAGAATCTATTGCCAATGTGGAAAAGATATAGCCCAGTTAGTGTTATAGACACCTATAAAAAATGAATGTATCAACTGATGGCGAACAGGAAGTCCAAAGGACTCAGATGGTTTCAGAGTAATTCTAGCACCTGTTTGAGGGAGAGGGCACCTTACTAGATGCCATAGGTTACTACAGTTCAGGGACACTGGTTATCGAGATCATAATGTCAACTCTTCTTTGTTAGTATCGGTTCAAAATTTTCCATTTGTAATTTGACTGTCCATATACATATTTTCTTCAAAAATGAGGGAACGTGATGATCATCTTGAGACAAGGAAGTGGATCTATAATCTGACACTGACCTAGACATCAGAGATGTGAGTCAGGGAGCCAGCTCTGCTGTAGGTGACAGCAGGAACACACACACCTGATCAAGGGAGTTCATGTGAAGTTTCTGGTTCTGAAAGATTAAGGTCATGATGAAATAAATTCTGTCCTAGGAAATCCTGCCTAAGTGGTCAGCTTCTTCCTCTCTCACTATTTTGAAGCAAAAAACCTTTCAGGATACAAAAGGGTCTGTTTGCTTTTAGATAAATTATGTCTGATCACAGAAGCTCTATGACTGAACTGAAAAAGCACCGAGTCCGTGACAAAACTGAGAAGCTAATTTTAAAAAACTAAACTCTAATACATATTTACTTACTGCTCTTCTAACAAGAGAAGAAAGCAGAAAAGGCAATCTGTCAATCAAATACTGGAAATAAACACTGATTACTCTCTGACATCTTAACTAATAATTTTCTAATAACCATAACCAGGTAGCTGGGGTCCATTTATTTTTATGTGATATCATTTGTGCCTAAAGATCATTAAATGGGATATGGTACAAGGCTTAATTTCTATTTCTTCTATACCCAATTTTAAGTCAAGAGAAATTAGATTAAAACCTCAGGTAAAACAAGGAAAAAAATAATAAGGATTCTGAGTTTCCTGTCAACTTTGTTATACTTCTGTTGTAATTAGAGAACTTTTCTGGACACAGGCATAAATATTTAGCATCCTGAAGTATATTCTTTAATTCAAGAACTAATTTGTAAAAAATAAAAGTTAAGAATACATTACACAGCTTTTCGATTTATTTTAGGTTTTGAATTGATGGAAATCATCAGATACATGACAAAAGCAGCAGCTTTGGTAGTTGCTGGATAATGCAGACACCTGTGTAGTTGGGGCTGTAAAGGAATTTTTATTAGATTGGTAGAAAACCAGCATTGAACTCAGTTGCTGAATTTCAACCAATTTAAATAAAGTACTTGACCTACAAGCTTATAACCCTAAATTTCTCAATGCAGCTGCCAGAAATCTATTTTCCAAATGAAACAACAGATGGCTTTGAACAATACTGCAATATGGCAATTTTCAGTTACTGCAAAGGGTTTTTGTCTGGTTAAAATTATGAAAATAACTGAGAAAATAACTTTCAAATTTTTCTGAAGGACTGCTATTTTCAAAGTGAAAAGCAAAGTTTAATAACCTAAGTGATTTTCCCAGCATTATCTTTAGACATTGCTCTATTTGCTAGTTTCTATTTATCTAAAACAACACATAGCAGACTGTAACCTTGCCCTCCTTTTAGAACTAATTTAATACTCCTGCAGTGACTGCAAGCACTTCAAGATGTCTTTCCAAGTGATGATTTCCAATACATAGTATGTCTTTAGTTCAAAACTTCATCATCCTGGGAGGATTAGACAAGCGGGCCAATTAAGCCTGATGTGAAAGATATTTAAAACCTATAAACCTTTGTAAATGATTGAAAAACTGCTCATTCCTTTAAATACCATCGTGAACAAAATAAATACAGCCCACCAAGCCTCAGAATAAGGCTAACCCTAGAAGAAGCAGCTTAACCTTCCAGGACAAATCACCTCAATTTCTTAAAACTGTTCTTGCCAAAGGACTCCACTTCCCACTCACTGATTTCATTGAGAACGTCTGTAAGCTCTCCTCCTTCCTTCTTCTCGAGCTCATTATACCACTCCAGTGCTGTGCGATGGAGTGCGGGCTCTGGGTGCGCGCTGTCTGGATTTAGTACTTGCACCATCACTTACCACCCAGGAGATCCTGAGATCCTCTCAACTTCAAATTCCTCAAATTCCAAATGCTAACCAGTACTGACTCCATGGGGTTGCGTGGACTAAATATACTAAACACATGCAAAGAACTTCACAGATGCCAGGTATATGGCAAGTGCTCAATAATACTATTATTATTATGACCCCTTCCCTCTTGTCTCACTCAATGCCTAGGCTGCTCCAAGGTCTAGATCTCTTCCCTGCCTTGCACTCACTCAACCCCTACCTTCACTCTCTGTCCAAGAGCATGCTGGTTTGGCTGTGAGCAAGCCCTGCACACAACAACAAAGCAAACCAAAACACAAAACTTCACATGGTTCAGTCAATACCCTTCTTTTTTTTTTTTTTAAATATTTTATTTATTTATTTGACAGACAGAGATCACAAGTAGGCAGAGAGGCAGGCAGAGAGAGAGAGGAGGAAGCAGGCTCCCTGCTGAGCAGAGAGCCCCATACGGGACTCGATCCCAGGACCCTGAGATCATGACTCGAGCCGAAGGCAGAGGCTTTAACCCACTGAGCCACCCAGGCGCCCCCAGTCAATACCCTTCATAACTATTTCTCCACTCCCACTTTTACATAAAACTTATCTTTTGAAACTAGGCTATGATTCATTTCCTCCATTTTGTCACCATTCACTCTTACCTCAGGCAGTTTTACACCTAAAGTTGCTTCCTCACTAATCAAGTGATCAGAGTCCGGCAGCTGTCTCTCAGTCCTGTTTCTCAACCTTCTTACCACTGATGGGCCCTCCTTCCCCTTTGAAACTCGTCCCTTTGCCTTCTGTGCCACTGCCCTATCCTAAATCTTCCTCCCTGCTTACCTACCATTTCTCAATAAGGTTTCTTTCCTACTTCTTCTATTGAAACCCAATTCCCAAGAGTTCTGCCCTCAGTCTTCCATACCCCTCTCCCAACTGCTCCACTCCCATGCGACACCTCCAAACTCCATGACAGGACCTCCAAATCTGGTTCCACACCCCACCCCTAGTCCTGACTCCACTGACTATTGAAAATGTCCATTCTGGTGATTCTACCAGAGCCTCACACTTACCACGTTCTAGGTCAAATCTACCACTTTCCCTTCTTAACATTTCCACTCTTGATAGTTAATGACCCCATCATTTTTTGAATTATGAAGGTCAAAACACTTCAATCATCTTTAATCTTCTGTCTCTCTAACAGCTCATAACAGACAGCATAGTGGTCTGTGCATGAGCTCTGGAACTAGACCATATGGGCTCGCATCCTGACTTCCCTACTTTCTGCCAGTGTGACCTTGAGCAAGTCACTTGGCTTCTCTAGCTTCAGGGTGGCCTCCATAACACAGCTGTGCAGATTACATAAGGAAATGTATGTAAGGCCATAGCAGGTTGGCATTTGGCAAGCTATGATGACGATGACAATGAAAAAGAATCTTAGTCATCTGTTGGCACCCTTCTCATTCTTTACAGACTCTCGTCACATCTCACGTAGACCTTCTCCATGTTGCCCCAAGTAAATTTCAACTCAGAAGTCCACTTGCCTTTGTTGTCAATGTGTCAGTGTCTCAAATGATCTCAACCAAGACCGAGAGCATTTAACATTCTACTTACATATGAGAATTTTTTTCTCATAACATACTAAATAAAAAATGTAATGAGAATTCAGGAACTGACCTTATTTGAACCCAATTTCAAATAACATTTCATAAGCCACATGGTCAGACATTAAAATCACTCTCAATTCTCAATAAGGCAGAGCAGGTTATTGGCAACAAACTACAAAATCTTTGTTGTCATTACCCTTATCAAGCCACCACCTCATGGTCATCAGGCCACATTTCCCCAGGAACTGAAAGGTAAGTTATATTTTGACCTAAGAAAGATGTAACATTACTGGAAAAAAAAATCAGAATCATATAATGTATTATAAAGTCAGTATGTTATCTTTTGCTTTGTATCCTCAGTGACTTTGTAGCCTTACAAGAAAGTAGAATTAAACAGTTTTATGAATGTCCATCTACGTATTTGCCACATTGAATTCAACGGGATCATTGCTACTAGAAGCAGTTATCCTAAGAGAACCATGTTTATGTATTAATTAGACGTCAGCACTTAGTCACTTTAACCAAGAAAGAGAATTACCGCTAAGGACTGGAGTTCTCTTGTTTCTTCCTCTGCTGCTGAAGCATGATACGACAGAACCTATAGGATAAGAAACAAAGGAAAACAGGTTATCCAAGAGAGGATTACTGAATGTAGACTTTGACAGTCTTAAGCTTGAGATTCTGCTAAAACTTCCTGGAGACCGAACTAGATACCTCAGACTGTCAAATCTTGTTTCCTGCTTTCTTCAACAGAAAGAAAAATCCCAGATTTTGATTCAATTGCAAGTTTCAGAAGACAAAAAGTTATATTCCCTATGCTCAGAGTAAGTCTTGTCACTTTTATTCTGCACATTATTTATCAGCCATGCTACTGGCTCAGACTTGGCAGGAAATTTGTTTTGTCCTTTTTTGTCTTTTTGTGTTGCTTTTTAAAAAATAATAGTGACTTTAATTTTTTTTTCTTTTGTATTGAATTAAGAAAAAAATCTTTGCATACACTGACATTTTAACATTGATATTTGGAAAGATAGTATAGAAGTGGCCCTCAGATGAGGCCCATAACCAGCGTAGAATTTCATAAAGAAAAATTGCATGGCTGGAATATAATGTCATACAGATTCAGGGATTCCCTTCCACTCATATGTCAAGAGCGAAGAAGCATAGGACTGGCCTGTAAACCCCTCCGTTAACATCTGAGGACACTGAGGCACAGGTGTTCTCACGACTTGGTGGCAAGCTCACACTTAGTGACAGGACAGGGAGGCCTGCTTTCAACTCCTACTCTAGAGTACACTTCCGCTTACCTGAGTAGAGTTAAAAAGACAGGCTTACCATTTTCTTATACCTTAATGTAAGAGTCATTAATTCCTGATTTCAAAAGTAATAACTTCAAAGTAATGGGATAATATTTTATCTGAGGTAGTGGTCATATTTAAAATGTCTACCATATTTTTTAAAAATATTTTTGAAAGTTCATTTTTGACAGAGACAATACAGATTTACTAAAAGCTCCAAAGATTTTAGTGTGATTGATAAGAAGGCGAGACATTTTCAGATTTTAAATGGTGACCTGAGTAACTGAGAGGTCTGAACTAGTTTTCCTTGAATGAGTCTTTAAAATTTGAAGTAATTCAGGGGCGCCTGGGTGGCTCAGTGTGTTAAAGCCTCTGCCTTCGGCTCAGGTCATGATCCCAGGGTCCTGGGATTGAGCCCTGTATCGGGCTCTCTGCTCAGCAGGGAGCCTGCTTCCTCCTCTCTCTCTACCTGCTTCTCTGCCTACTTGTGATCTCTGTCTGTCAAATTAAAAAAAAAATCAATATAAAATTTGAAGCAATTCAAAATCTAAAATGGCGTATGTGTCTCCTATCTTGTGATTCAGAACATTTATAATCCTGTACTACAACAGGCTTGTCCTCACTTTTGAACTATTAAGTACTAGGAAAGCCTGGGAAACTTGGAGCTGCTGTCTTCTGCTTACATGGCATCGATGGGTCATGGTGGCTAATGCGTTGCTGCTGGGACCACAGAGCTAGTGTGTTGGGGAAAGTGCGGACTGTGGCCACACACTAGTCTGATATAAATAAATGCAATGCAACACAGATGAATGGTTAGAACATGTCATTCTAAATTAAAAAAAAAAAAGATTTTTGTCTCAGTGAAGGTAAAAATAGCACCTTATTCATAAGGTCATAAGGATTAATTTTGTTAATACAGGCATACCTCAGAGATACTGCGGGTTTCCAGACCACTGCCTCAAAGCCAATATCGTAATAGAGTGAGTCAAATGAATGTTTTGGTTTCCCAGTGCATGTGAAAGTTATGCTGACACTATAGTGTATTAAGTGTGCAGTAGCATTATGTCTTAAAAAATCAATGTAATACCTTATTTAAAAAATACTTCATTGCTTAAAAAAAAAAAAGTGAACCCATCACCTGAACTTTCAACAGGTCCTAATCACTATCACAGATCACTACAGCAAATATAATAACAATGAAGAAGCTTGAAATACTGTGGGAATTACCAATGTCCTACACAGAGACATGAAGGGAGCAAATGTTGTTGGCAAAATGACGCCAATAGACCTGCTCAACATAGGGCTGCCACAGACGGTGAGTGTATGAAAAATGCAGTATCTGTGACAGGTGATAAAGCAAAGCACCACAAAATGAGGTATGTCTGTACCTGTGGGTCTTAGAACACACAGTCAGCACATCTGATAAAGGTTAGCTATTATTATTGTTGTTGTTTTATTGTCATTATAATGATCATGGCTTCCAGGTCAAAATAATTCATCACCATAAGAAAACCTGACGAGTTTGGGTCTCTGGCTTTTATCCAGTGCCTCATAAGAACAGGAAAATCTTTTTCAGGGTTAAACTAAAGACAGCTAATGAGTACATGGGCGCTCACTAAGGTATTCTACTTCTGTATATGCTTGCAATTTCCCATAATAAAAAGTTTTACAAAAAGAGATAATTTCTAACTGATAACTGGCTTAGATTCAATTCAGTATAAAACTGTGGAACTATAAAAACTTGATTAAAAATTATACACTTACACACACATGCACAAACGTGTATATGTGTATATATGTATGAAACTACATGTGTACATATGTATTGTATAAGTATAACTTGAGTATGTGTGTACATATATACACACACATATTTGTGTGTACATATGTATGCAAACACACACATAGGTGTGTGTGTATTTGAAAAAGATTTCCAATGGCTTATAATCCAAGATCTCTTATATACTATGGCAAAACTATTAGTGTTATATATTCATTTTAGAAAGTAAAGTATACCATGATGGTTACTGGTAAAACTTTACAATGTATATCTTTTGAGCTACTTAGGTGAGGTGTTTTTTAAGAGGATCGGAGCAAAAGTTACCATGTTCCAAACACTGATACGCATTGATCTCAATCAACTAAGTAAGAGTAGGCAAACATTCAAATATATTTCATGGCAGTGTATGAATAAGACACTGCCCTTTTGAAGTCTGTCCTAAACTGGTCTCTGATGTAAGACATTTCTGTGTGATACAAAGTGACATTTTCAGACAGTTCATGGAAGTCATCTGGAAAGGGCTGGCTGGCTCACGCAGGCTAGTCCGACGTGGGAGGGAGTCTCCCCGAGGTCAGTGTCCCAAGCCAGTAGCTCACTAGCTGCTCGTACATTCAGAATCACCAGGGGAGCTCTGGAATAATGTCGATTCTGGCCTCTCCTGAAGACTTAGGAATCAGGATTTTCAGAAGTGGGATCCGTAAATCTGTCATCTGAAGGGGTTTCCCATGCCTCACTTCTGATTCTCCGAGTGCTTCAGGTTTCTGTTTTTATCTTTTAACATGTGTGACTACAACTGTTCACAAAGAGATGGGGAAGCTCAGGCAACAGGAAAGGGACAGGATACAGGTGACAGCAGATGTCTGTGTGACTGGATTCTTAAGGCTGAAGGAGTAAAGGGAAAGCCAGTCTGAGTTCTCGTTTGGTCATACGACCTTTGGTAAGTTTCTACAATATTCTGGGTGTCAGTTTCTTAGCTATTTATATGAGGAACTAAGGATTCAGTCTGATTCTCTGAGGAGACAGCGCCCCCACAAGTGGTTCCGGGGGGAAAGGGGAGAAGCTGAGTGTGTGGCCACAGAGACGGAGAGGGTCCCGCGTGTGCCAGCCCACCTCCAGTGTGACCATTTGCTTGGCCATGGCTCTCTCCACCGCTTCATACATCTGTGTGTTCTGGATCCCCAAGCCACAAAAGATGACAAAAGCCTCCAGGAACTGTTCATCATTTCGGTTGAAAGGCTTAACCTTGCCAGTATTCTCCTCCATCTTATTAACAAGTTGGCAAACCCCTATAACAATCCAAGAAATCTGAGTAAATATTATTATTAGCATAGTTTTTATTGACTTTAAAATCCCCCTCCCCAAAGATTGTCTTATAATTTCGTGTTAGGAATGCTTGGAATCTCCAAAGAAGCAAACAGATCCTCACAAATATAAGCTAGAGAAGTAAACTGAATTAATTTATATGAGAACTTGTTTCACATAGTCCTAAATGTATGTTGCCCGTGTTCAAAAAAATCCTAGAGTACTGTTTTCTTCCAGACTCGGTCACAAATTTTAGATCAGTTGAGTCCCCAAAGACACTTTGTCCTTTGGAGACTAATTGGATTTTTGTACACTTGCCAAGAGAACAATTTTGATGCACATCAGAATTTTGGGTCACACAGACTGCCTTTCCTGACTGAGAAACCAAAAGTTAAAAAACACAATTACATACAAAATAGAATGCAGAAAATAGGCAATTCACATAGACGGTCTCAAATTTCAGATAAGCACGTCCATATCCAGGAGAATCCTATTTGCAGACAACTTTGGATACTACAAATAAATGCAAATGAAAATGACTATTTGTTTAGAAATAAAAGCAGAACAAATCTTTGAAGAAAATCATAACCACCTAAATCTTGGCTTCTCTTAGGTCAAATGTAGAGTCAATATAAATGGAAAATTACATCAACATTATGATAAATCTTTGCTGAACTACTTCTATGGGATTCTGAGCCTAGTGGCCTCTCTTTGAAGGGTTTGGTGATCTTCTACCTCTGGGTTTAACAAGTGTTGTTAAATCCTTATTTCTTCTGTCTCTGAATATATAATCGTGGAGTTCTGTTCAGGACACATGTGATCTTTAGGCCTTACAATCTCACTGTAAAGTAGTTGTGACCATCCCTATTTCACAGATGGAAAAACTGAGTCTCAGAAAGGTTAAGTCATTTGCTCAAGTTCACTTAGCAGGTAGGCTTAGATCTAAAATTCAAACCCAGCCTGGGCCAGTCCCCAAGGCCCCCGTTTCCCACACGCTGCTGCTCTGTGCCCTTGTACCTACTTCCAGTCACTGCTGGTAGCAACCCGCTTGCTCACACCTTAACCTGTGCTTTTCCACTGGCCTCTACTGCTCCCATATACTCCCTCCTGTGATCCAGTTAACACCTCAGTCTCCTTCACCATAGCTCCTGGAGGTGGCTCACTTCTCTTTCCTTTGCCCTTAAGATGATGCCTCAGTATGTGTCTTTCTCCCACTGGATTATTTCACTAAATTCTACTCCTGAAACCAATGTTAACACTATATGTGAACTAATTAGAATTTACATAAAAATTTGGAGAGGAAAAAAAAAAAGATCACTCGGTGTATCATGATGGATTTTATTCCTGACTCTCTTTCTAGGCTGCATGTATCGTGGGCCTAGAGATTTTATTTTTTCAGTTCCACTTCCTCAGCTAGCAAAATGCCTGGCCTATATAGCAGGAACTTGAAAAATGTTTACTGACTTAATGAAAGAATGCAGGACTGAGGCTCTGACCCAAACTACTTTCCCATGAAGACTATAGTCTGTTATCTCTTATTTTTCCCAGTGCACAAAAGGATTTCATAGGGGCCACAGTGACACATGCTTGCACTTTAAGTCCATTTATCGCCATCGGTGTGCAATTTATTTTTAACCCTACACATTAACCATACTCCCATTTTTACTCTTTCTTGTTTGTTGTGGGAGTTCTTCTACATTTGACAGGAAAGACATCCTTATCTGTCTGCCTTAGTACCATAAGGATTACTTCTCTAACACTCCATTATCAAGAAATACTTTAAACGAAACATAATGAATTTGGACACTGCAAACTCAGTGACAATCGGCATGACCTTCGAAGCACATGTCCCATGTACATGGCACAACACGGGGGTCCTGTCCTCCAGCCTTTGCAAATTCCCAAATTATACATGTGGAACTGTTTATCGAGGATCTGACTATCTTCCAAATCACATTTTCTTGAGAGCCCCCTGTTTCATGCCTTATTCTCTTATCACAATAGAATTGCCTTTCAATTCTGACTAAAGTTGTCTCCTACTTGATGGTCCCTTTTCATAAACAAGATTTTTCTTTTTAACACTTCCTAAGAATCACTGTACATCCAGAAAGGAAAGGGCAACAGGAAGGAGTTGAAACATGGCTGTCAGGCAGGCCCCTGGGCTTCTGACCTAGCTAAGTAACCCTCCTGCACGCCTGTTCCAATCAAGGCCTTAAGAAAAGTCACTGAATGTGCATTAACAAGTATTAGTTTATACCTCTGGAATTCAAAGGTATCAAAGTGAATGTCAAATGCACCAATATCAGGAGTTGGCTGTCACAACCACAGCTCAGAGTGGAACAGCTAAGGTGTGTTTGCGTTACAATCTACCAGTCTAGACACAGATGTGTAGACAGAGCTAAGCTCAGTGCAAAAAAAGGGGTGAAGACGAATTATCTACTTAGGCGTATAATTTAATTCTCCTTAGAAAGCAGAATGGACAGTCATATTTATATAGCATCCTGCTGACTTCTTTATAGTTTTCAGAAAATTGAATTCTATGCAACAAAAATAGCCAAGTTAAAAAAAAATAAGAAGAAAAAGGTTTATAATAAACAAACAGGGTCCCTTTATGGGAGAAAATATAAAGCCCGGACACATTTACAGATAGGGTTTTTAGAACTTCATTAACGTCTGGACGAGTACAATAATGCAGTTTAAAACTAATCACTTGAGATGCCACATCAACCAGCATCCCTATAAAATCAGAATCACTTCTCTACAAAAACAAAGTACTTAATGCAGAATCCAAAATAAAACGAAACCACTCAGCAAAAGTCAATTAATATACACAATCATAAAAGAAAATCCTCAAAAACATTAGGCAAAAACCAAGAGCTAGTGCAGTTAGCAAAATCTCTGTCACTTCATATTATTAGAGCACATGAAGTACTGGTACTGACGTTGTTTCAAGCAGTCATCACGGCAGCTCTGAGAGCTCAGCTGGTACCAAAGGCATCTCCAGCAATCACGTGGAAGGGACTAGTTGGATTTCTACAACCACACAACTATGTTTCCTTTTCCATAATTTCAGGGATCAATGTTGCTACCAACCAGTTTTTCTCCTGGCTTTTTGGCAGAGCAGGGGATGGTCACTGAGATCCTGCTTTAGTCTCATGTACTCTCTACTGTATGGGCTGGACTGCAAAGCCAGCATCCTGTCTTGCTATGTAAGACCTGCCCTCATCACCAATCTTGAGAGTTTTGTTTTGTTTTGCACTTGTCATTTGTCAATTATCTTAATCTGAGGTTTTCTGCTGTACAGTATCTTGCTTTTAAGAGAAGCCTCCTCATTTTAAGATTATATATGAATCTATATTTTCCCCTGGTACTTTTATAGATTCATTGTATTACATTTAATTTTTTAATTTAACTTAGTTTTTTCCCCAAATTGCTACTAGATTCTTAAAATACTTGAACAGTTATCCCTTCTCCAATGATTTGAATTCTACCTTAAGTACTAGGGTCATATTTTTTTTCAACTACTATGTACTTTTTTCACATTTTAATGATTTTGAAATCAGTCTGCATCCTCATCAACTGCTTGTCATAGTTTAATTGAAATCATTTTTTTTCTTTCTTGGAAGTACAGAAAATCAGCCAATGGCACCTTAGAAACAATGATCTATTATATACAATAATACTAATGTAAACATATGTAACAGACTTGGGTCTGTGTTTACACTTTCTATTGTATTCCATCAACCTTTCCATATTTTCTGGCACACATATGATACTTTCCTTTTTTATTGTTGTTTTTGTTTTTAAGATTTTATTTGTTTGACAGAGAGATAGAGAGCAAGAGAGCAGAAGCAGGGGGCGCTGCAAAAGGAGAGGGAGAAGCCGACTTCCCGCTGAGCAGGGAGCCCGCTGAAGAGCTCAATGCCAGGACCCTGGGATCACGACCTGAGCCAAAGTCAGACGCTCAATGGACTGAGCCATCCAGGCGCTCGATATATGTATGATACCTTTAAATTATGTTATTTTTACAGCATTATTTTAATTTCTGACAGAGCAAATCTCTATTCATCAACTCTTTTCATATGTTATTCTGCCAGATGAGTTTTATACATGTTGGTCAGGAATTCCCCTTCCCTCTGAAAAAAACTCTTATGAGGATACGTATTAAAATTGATATAAATCTAATCTGGGGAAAGTTGATGTCTTACAGAATAGGTTATCATCGAGAAATGTTATGTCACTTCACTTACTAAAGATTTTTAAGTTACTCAGGAGAATACTATAATTTTCCTCATAAAGATGCTACATATTTCTGACTACATTTCTTCTTTGCTACTATTATAAATATTTTTTTTTCTTTACTATTTTCAAACAAACTTGTCTTGGCAAAAATTAAAGTTATTTCTATTTAGTAACTTGATAACCAGGAACTTTTAGAACTCTCTGTAGAGAAGTATTTTCAGCTGATTCCACTGGGTTTTCCACCTCACAATCTTAGTTTTTTGGAAGTTTTATTCTTTTGCCTTTTCTTTTTCTGTATTTCACATTGTTTCCTCTCCTCCCTTCTGACTGTTTTGGTTAGAATTTCCTTCGGGCAGTAGTTTTTTTGTTTTGTTTGGTTTTTCATGACTTTAGAAACTTTCTCAATTACTTCTATGAAAAAATTATTTTCTTTATTTTACTTCTATAAAAAATTTAAAATTTGAGTCAGTATTGGTTATTACCAATTTTTATGGAATTTCTGCATTTCATCAAAATGTATTAACTTTTCGGTATATTGTATTACCTAATACCTTTAAAAATTTTTTCTGTATCTATAATTACATTTCCTTTCTCATTCTCACTTGTGTAATTCTCTTATTATCCTCAATACCTGTGTTGCTGGTTTATTATTATTGTGTTCCCTATTATCTATTTTTTTCACTCTCCCTTCCCACTTCATAAATTTATCATTTCAATTGCTTTTCTCTGCTTTCAATTTATTCATTTATTGGGGAGCAGGACAGAAGGTGAGAAAGAGAGGTGCTATTTTTCCAATTACTTCAGTTGAATGGTTAATTCAAATTTTATTATTTCTTAATTCAGAAATGGCTGGTTTGTGTTGCATGTGTGTATCATCAATACTTATAAGTTTCTGATGGATATCTGACAGAAGTTTGTATTTGTAAATTATGAACTATAAATTTAAATCTATAGTTGCTAATTAAATCCACTTCAGTTTTTATATTAATTTATTCTAATGTTCCCTAGTACTTTTACCCTCCATGGGATGCATACCAAAGGCTCCCACCACAATGACTACCGGTTTGTCCCTTTCTCCCTGTTTTTAATAGCTTTGGCTTTTATAGATCAATGATGTTAGTTTATTAGAAGCATTTATGACAATTATACTTTCTTGGTGGATTTTAACTTTAATCATGCAAAGCATCCCTTTACAGGATGTTTTTACCTTAAATTAGACTTTCTCTGATACTGTCATTGCTATCTGAATTTTGCCTATCTTATGTAAAATGTGCTCTTATGAATGTTATATATCTCATATCTTCCAGAAATTCCCTCATTGTTTCTAGTCCAGTAAAGGTAAGTTTCTGTTCTCCAATGCTGTGAAGTTCTTCTTACTATTTTGTCAATCAATTCTTGAAAGTATAATTCTTTTTAAAATTATTATTATTTTTTAAGATTTTTATTTATTAATTTGACAGAGAGAGAGATCACAAGTAGGCAGAGAGATGGGCAGAGAGAGGGGGGGAGCAGGCTCCCCACCAAGCAGAGAGACTGATGTGGGACTCGACCACAGGACCCTGAGATCATGACCTGAGCCGGAGGCAGAGGCTTAACCCACTGAGCCACCCAGGCGTCCCTTTAAAATTATTTTTAATTTAAATTCAATTAGTTAACATACAGTGTATTACTGATTTCAGAGGTAGAGGTCAGTGCTTCATCAGTCTTGTATAATATGCAGTGCTCGTGACATCACATGGCCTCCTTAATGTCCATCACCCAACTGTCCCATCCCCCTACCTCCCTCCCCTCCAGCAACCCTCAATTTGTTTCCTAGAGTCTGAGAGTCTCTTATGGTTTATATTTATTTTTATATTATATATTTTAACTTTTATATTTTAATCTTGTTTCCTTAGTTTTATTTTTTTTCTCATTTTCTTCCAATTATTATTGCCCCTACAGTCTTATTGCCTGGAGCTTACTATAACTAAGCATAATTTACAATTCTCTGGGGGAAAAAAAGCGGATACTTTAAGCATTATAAGCAATGTGCTTATAATGGATGACACTGCACAGTTTAATTATACTTGCATGAGGAATATCCTAACAAATATTTTTATAAACAAATGAGCAGTTAGTGATTTGCCAAATGGTAAATTATTATGAAAAATAATGTGAAGTAGCGTCAAATTTAAATGTATAATCTTAGAATATTTATCTGTGGCTTAGAATCAAATTGCAACACATAGAAGAGCAGAGAATTAGGATAGTAATCAGTTTAGAACATATATTCAGTAGGAAATATAGCTGACCTGTGAACAACGTGGATTAGGACTGTGAGGGCTCACTTATATGTGGATTTTTGGAATAAATATAATACAGTACTGTAAATGTGGGTTGTTTTTTTTTCTGATAAACACAGTATAGTACAATAAATGTATTTTCTCTTCCTTATGATTTTCTTAGTAACATTTTCTTTTCACTAGCTTACTTTCTTGTAAGAAAACAATATATAATATATATAACATAGAAAATAAGTGTTAATCAATTATTTCTGTTACTGGGAAGATTTCTAGTCAACAGTAGGCTATTAGTAGTTAGGTTTGGGGGGATTTAAAAGTCATACATGGATTTTTGGGCACCTGGGTGGCTCAGTGGGTTGAGCCTTTGCCTTCAGCTCAGGTCATGGTCTCAGGGTCCTGGGATCAAGCCCCACATGGGGCTCTCTGCTCTGTGGGGGGAGCCTGCTTCCCTGCCCCCGCCCCTCGCCTGCCTCTCTATCTGCTAGTGATCTCTTGCACTTTGTCAAATAAATAAATAAAATCTTAAAAAAATAAAAAAGCCATACATGAATTTTAGACTGAATGATGGGGTGTCAGTGCTCCTAGCCACACATTGTTCAAGAGTCCACTGTACATATTTCTCATACTTCACTGTGACAAAGGATTATAATTTTTGTTTTATTTTTTCATTAACAATGAGATGAATATGTAAGTTATTTAAAGTGGAGACATTCTCAGCATTTTTTTTTCCTTTGGATAGGAATGGGACTAATTTCTTTAAAAACTGTCCTGAAATTGGCATGGAAAATTGGAGTAAGAATTTCTGGTAAATATGATTTGGGGAAAAAGGCATATTTAGCCTAATAAATAGGGGAAATAATTGGTTAAAATTAATGAATGTTGAATGAGGAAAATATTTCCTTAATAGCACTGGAAGCAAAACTCTGGAAACACTCTGTATTAGCCAGAGCACTAAGAAAACATTTGATATGAAACAATACCTCGGGGAATACAACAGGCCCCATACTAGTCTAATGTCTATAATTTCATCTAAATGTCAGTAATGGAAAAATAGGAGGGGGAAGTAAGATTACAAAAAACACATGGGCCTGTCTGCCTTTCTGCATGTAGCTCTATGGGGATTCTCTATTAAAATTACATAATAGAGGAATCTGGCCTGGGCTATGCAAAAAAAATTATCTACAGCCATGACATTTTCCATGCTGCATCTGTGGGCACAAATTACAGGCAAGAACTCAAATTTTCTGTTTTGTCACACTTTTGAAAGAGCAGGGAGCACTGAAGCTGTTTCTTCCTGTATTTGGAATCAATTTGAACACCCACCCAAACCCCCATTTTTTCCTTTCTTAATAGGGAGTTTTTCCTCTCTGAAAATAACGTTTGCTTACTTTTGACTCTGTTATCAAATAGGGTGACATGAAATGCAGGTCAAGTCTGATTACTTCAAAGGGTTTTTTTTTAATGTTTTTTCTCACTTGAAGAAAACATGACAGGATCATAGCATATGAATCTGAGCAGAGCTGAAAGGTTATTTGGTTCAACTCCACAGAGCTTGAGTCATGTGTTCACAGTGTTGTATATGGTTAAGGGAAGAGTAGAGCCAAATGGAACCCTGAGTCTGCTCCCACCTGGGGCTGTGTGCACTTCACTGACCCAGCTTGCATTTACGTCAAATGCTGAGGAAGGCTGATATGTAACTTCCTGCAGTGACTCCCCATTCCCCATTATTATTCCAAAGAGATGCTGCTGAGGAAAAGCAAAGATGTGACAGGATGTGGTAAGGGGCCACTCAGTCCTCCTTATAAAAACTTACAAGGGAATAATGCATCCCTTCTGGAATTTCACTTCACATTTTCAAAGGTCAGAGGCAGCTTTGTAGTAAGCCTTCATGCTTATATCAAAAAGCTTTAAAAAAATATATTTATAAGGTATATTTCTAATGTAGTTTTCATCTTGCAATAAAATCTTATAGAAAATAAAATCTTATAATACAACGTTTCCTACAGTTTTCTTATTGCTTATGTTAGCAAACTGATGGGTGATAATCTTGATAAGAAAACCCCCACACTGCACACTCGTCAGCCTTTACTGTTCTCTCTCAGAGCTGTGAAGAGTGCAGGGGACCAAATAGCCCAGCAGCCCAGCCAGGAATTGCCAGTCTGGTTTCTGAGAGACTTGACGACGCAGTTCACTAGAAGACCATGGCTGACGACTGAACCATCTCTCTGGGGCAGAGTCACAGTTACTAAGTTCACAAGGCTGCTCTCTAACACCAGAACATTCACGTGGAGCACAAAACAGATCTGTCCCGGGGAACAGGTACGTGCACCTGCAATTGCACGGCCTCAAGCCCAGCTCAAACAATTGTCAAAGCAATCAATGTATTTCCGAGTATATTAAGTTAGGAGTTAAGCTACCTTCGGAAAAAATAATCAAAACAATGGAAGTCAGATTTGGGATGCTCAGTGGCAGACGCCACTGAAATCTCACAGGAAGGACGTACACCAGCAAAGGGCCTGGAAATCATCGAGCGTGACAACCTGCTACACCAGCTGTCCCCTGAGTGACGGCCTCACCACGAGGTCAGAATACTCTGCCCACGCCAATACAACTTACTACATCTGTCTCCGCTCGAGGGGCAAAGATTCCCTGACCCCTGGACAGAACCTCAATAGGTACGTTCAATACTTATCTTTTTTTTTCTTTTTTCATTAATAATACCCCCTACCCCTCCCTTTCTGACTGATAGCCCTCCTTCAATAAAATTACAGTTAAGTCTTGCAACCTGGAAACTACTGAGACTTTTTCAGATAAATTTATATTTCTAAGCCTCACTTCATTAGGGTTTCTAGTTAAAAGTCTGGCCTTTAGGGCACCTGGGTGGCTCAGTTGGTTGAGCGACTGCCTTTGGCTCAGGTCATGATCCTGGAGTTCCAGGATCAAGCCCGCATTGGGCACCCAGCTCCACGGGGAGTCTGCTTCTCCCTCTGACCTTCTCCCCTCTCATGTTCTCTCTCACACTCTCTCAAATAAATAAATAAAATCTTAAAAAAAAAAAAAAGTTTGGCCTTTAGAAGGTCCTCCTGTTTCCTCTATTTCCAAATTCTCGGGACAATGTTAACAGTTCAGACTACTTTCACATGTCAGTCATGCATGACTGGCATATAAAACCTCAAAATTTCTGTACTACTCTTAATATAACCTGCAATGCCAAATATGTCAATAATAGGTAACATTATTCCATATTTTTCAGAGAAAGCATTCTTCCAACATCCCTAAGTAGGCATTTTTCTATTACCTCAATATAAGAATATAAGCTCCCTGAGGGTGAGGATTTCCACTTAGCTCATCAATTTATTTCAAATCACTAGAACACTGGAGTGCTCAATAAATGTTTTTGAACTAATGAATACAATCTAAAATGTTAACCTCATATTTTAAAAAATCAGAAGAAATGAGACTCTCTAAATCAATTCACATTATCAACTCGATGTCTCTCACTCCACAAACTATCAACACATTCTTCAACAAACATCTCAACAATAATTGAAAAGCATTATAATAATTAATAAAATACATTATAGTTAAGATATTTAAGAATGTCTGCTAACATTTATCAACATAAAATTACTTCAAAATTCTTTTATTATTCCAATTTCTTTTTTACACATTTTATTCCTCAAAATTACACTTGAAGGAACGTGTCTGGGAACACATTTTTTTTTCCTTTGGTAAGTGCAGATTAGAGGGTAGTAAAAGGTTTTACCTATCACTTTATTCTTCTTTCCATTTTTTATAGGTGTACAAAGCAAACTTCTAATGCACTGCTGGTTTATATTTCCTGTGTTTTCATTCTAAACAAAAACAAAAATAAAACAAAACAGTTACAAATTATGAAGAGACTGTTTTGCCCACTATGTGTTATATAAACTAGATCAGACATCTGAAATCGCTAACCTATTCATTTATCTTTTATTAGCTGTAGATAGCATCAGAGTATAGAAAATGTATAAATTATAATGAAGTTCACGTAAATGCAATATGCAGCAATTAGTCTTTATATAATTAAGAGTAATAAATATCCTATATTTCTTTTTTTTTTCATTCCAAACTTTCTTAGCAGACTTTGATAATATACAGCAAAATACTAACACAAATATTTACTATGCTGGTGTAGCAGATGTCTCAATGACTTAAGACAGGCAGAATCCATAAAGCACTATAATACCTCGAACGCTACATGCTACACACTTGTCTTTCTTTTGGACTGCCACTGTTTCTATTGCCCATACTACTGAAGTTCTAAAGGGGTCTTAGAGATACTCAAATAACAAAATCAAGGCAGCTGCCTTAAAGTGCAATGCTTTTCCAGAGATGAGAGAAAAGACTAGAATTCAAAGTTTTCAGTGCCTGAGAAATGGACTTTTGTAGCTTTGCTGTCAAAGAAAACATACTCACTTCTCCACAGAGCTACTCACTGTAGCTGACTACTAAGTCTATAAGTTTGAGCCATATGGAATTTAATTTCTGAGGATAAACTCAAGAACTCCAGCAATACTATGTAAGGAATGCCATTGACATTAAATAGTTAATAATTAAATTATCTCATAAATTAGTTTAAGATAATTCATTATTATATATTACAGAGCTGGAAAGTACATGGGAAAAATACTTGAGTAGAGCTGACCACCCCTCAACAGATGTTATGAGCTATTTTATTTTCCTTCATCGGTCAGGGAAATCGCTGCTCACTCTGACATATAGCCAATTCTCCGGCCAGGCCTTCAGCTGAAGGCCTGAAGAGTCCCTAGAAGTACAGATCTGATGGGAAAACAGTGTTCAAGCTCCAAGTTTAAAATTGGTTTACTTACTGTCCAGGGAAATCTTTTGTCCTTACTGACATCTGGGATATTAAGTGGTTCCATAGTATTTTTGACATACTGAGCATACATGTAATTGATTCTGTTTGCATCACGTTCCCTGTGGAAAAAACAGATATGAGTTCTTCCTGTGCAGTGAAAAAACAGGGGCAAAACAAAGTTTAAATAAATGATAATATTAGATCTACAATAGCCTTAAATCATAGGTTAAAATGTGTCTCTTCATTGGAAAATGCACTTTCAATGTGATGATTTACAACTTCGTAGTTACTATAATTGAAATGCTTTGAAAAGACAAAGGCCCACGATTCCTCAGCCATCTAAAACAAATTTTAAAATGCTGTTAAGTCTCTCCTGATTCACCTCCCCTTCCAATTTACCCCAACTCCCTTCTCCTCTCTAACACCCCTTGTCCTCCATGATATTTGTTATGCTCCACAAATAAGTGAAACCATATGATAATTGACTCTCTCTGCTTGACTTATTTCACTCAGCATAGGTTGGGGTACCAGGTGGTGGGTATTATAGAGGGCACAGATTGCATGGAGCACTGGGTGTGGTGAAAAAATAATGAATACTGTTTTTCTGAAAATAAATAAATTGAAAAAATAAAAAAAAAAAATGCTGTTAAGTAATGCTACCACTCCTGTTAATGGGCATGTTGATTTTTATGCCGCTTATGTAAAATTCGTAGGAGTTTTTCTTTTCATGTCTTTTCTTTTTCACCAGATTATAGAATGACTAAGATCTAGTGCCTGTTTGACTTCCTCAGTTATTTACTTTATCCACAATAGTCATTTACACATTTCAGACCAAGGGGAAATTCAAGCATGTCTAGAAGAATTTTATTAAGCTTTTTTCTTTTTTTCTGCTTTGAGATAATTTATGATACTTTTTAAAATGAAAAATGTATCTTCTTCAAAAAATTTTCCTGAGGTTACAATTTTTCCCCAGTTATTTCCCTGTTTCTTGCTTAAAATGCTGAATATTAAAGATTAATTGGATGTTAGAGGGTACATAAGCATAATGCCAGGACTGCAGCTGGGAAAACAAGATAGACCATGTTTTTACATCAGGAAACTTTGTTCCCAGCAATGGGGATGAATTGGGCAAAGAGTGTCAGGTTGTGGAAATTTACTCAAATGATAAAGATATGCCTATCTTAACTATAATATCACTAACTGAAGAAATAGGAGAGTCTAGTATTGAGAGATATTTCAGAATAAAATACATGCTTCTCGAAGTTCCAATATTTTCCCTATCTTCCATCTTCCTTCCCAACCCCTGCACCTCCAAACTGACCAAACTGCCTCTTGGGACGGCTCTCTTGAGCACTAGTGAGTCCACCAAGACTCCTGAAGGCGGTGGCCTCATTCCTGACCTTTCTTTGTAGTATATTTTAGTTTAAATGTAATTTGGTCAAAATGGGTGAAATTTGACCCCATGTCCAGTACTGTATATAAGTGAAAAAGAATAAAGAGCAAATGACAATAGTCACATAGGAGTACATAAATGCCAGCATGGACATTTACTGAGATGACAATGATGATCCGGGAAGGCATGTGGACTGTCTAACACATCAAACCTAGGACCTGACTCCTCTTTCACTCATTAATTGGGTGGAATCTAAAACAATTTAAAAAACTATTCATAAATAGCTAAAGTCTCGGGAAAAGAAAATAAGCTTAATAAAGATAAGAAAAATGGAATGGTGGTTACACGGAGAAAGAAGTACACTGGAGAAGATACCCTTGTCTGAATCTTTTTAAAAATAACAATACTGTTAATGACTTTTATTATTCCTATCACCATCATTATGTTCACAGTGGGAACCAGATGAAACCCAAAATAGTTAAGGGACTTGCCAGAGATCTTAAAATCAGACCCACAGGCATTAACATAGAGAAGGAGAAGTAATTTTAATTACCTTTAAATTAAATAGAAATTGAATTTTTTTAAATTTCCTGCAAATGTTCAGTTTTCTTAATGGTGACTTTAATGAAAAATAAGTATTCAGATTTATTAGGTTATGTGATACCATTTTGTTTCTTACTCTCTAAGAAATGCTGGTGAATTCTGAGTCCCCGCACTCAATACAGACTGAGCACCTGCTCCACAAGAGGCACCCTTGGTGTCACATGGGAGACAAGCTTATGCAGGCCAGTAGCTGTCACAAGGAGCTTACAACCTGGCAGAGGCCACGACACAGCACAGACAATCCTTTCAGCTGCCCGTCCTGTTTGGGTCCAGTCCAGTGCCGAGGATGCCAGCTGTCCCTCCGTAACTCTCCTCCGTTCGTCTTTATGTGGACACACGGTCACCCAGAACAAACACTGTGCTGCCCAGCCACCATACTGGAAATTCTAGTCAATAGATGTAGGAAGACATATGGCGGCTTCTAAACCTCATGTACGAGAAAGCTGTTGCACGCTCTCTGCCTTTTATTTCACTGCCCTCCCCGCCCCCCCTCCCCGCTCCCTCTCCCCTTTAAAAGATGGCTGTGATGAGAGGAGCTACATACATCCCTGATAAGGAAGGCAAGGGCCATACCTTAGAGACAGGGAGTAGAAAGCCCCAAAGTGCCTGGGGGCCTGAGGCTTTGGGGAGCTCAGCTGCAGCACCTGGGCTGCTGACCTCTGGGCTTTTCGAGGAGAGAGTAATTAAACTGCATTCTAGTTTAAGCTACTTCTGTTTGGGAGCTTTTATGATTTGCAGTCAAGCCTAATCCTTGCTAATGCAATTGGCAAAATGCAAGCACTACACATGTGGAGCAGATCAACAGCTAACACCTACATGGAGAGGATTAGGGAAGAGGAAGCATTAGAGAAATGTGTAAAAGGCGGGATAAGATTTAAGGATGTGGAGAAACACATCAGGGATGAAAGGGAGGGTGTTCCAGCAGGAATAAAACAAAACAAAACAAAAAAAAACCCTCAGCATAAAACACATCTTTGAAATGCAAGAGTTCTATCTATGGATATTTGGGAAACACGAAATAGATTGTTAGGAATAAAGTGATGGTTTCAGGCTGAAGATGTTAGCCTGGGCAGACAGTGGATTATCCTGAAAGAGCAATGCAAAGAATATGGAACTCCTTCTTTAACTAACAGGACTCTTATGGAGACATACTTGAAAGAAGTTGCTGTGGCCAGTGTCGAAGTTGTTACTGCCTATGTTCTCCTCTAGGATTTTGATGGATTCCTGCCTCATGTTAAGGTCTTTTATCCATTTTGAGTTTATCTTTGTGTATGGTGTAAGAGAATGGTCGAGTTTCATTCTTCTACACATAGCTGCCCAATTTTCCCAACCATTTATTGAAAAGACCGTCTTTTTTCCAATGTATATTTTTTCCTGCTTTGTCGAAGATTATTTGACCATAGAGTTGAGGGTCCATATCTGCGCTCTCTACTCTGTTACACTGGTCTATGCGTCTGTTTTTGTGCTAGTACCATGCTGTCTTGGTGATCACAGCTTTGTGGTAAAGCTTGAAATCAGGCAACGTGATGTCCCCAGTTTTGTTTTTCTTTTTCAACATTTCCTTAGCAACTCGGTGTCTCTTCTGGTTCCATACAAATTTTAGGATTGCTTGTTCCAGCTCTTTGAAAAATGCCAATGGAATTTTGATCGGGGTGGCACTGAAAATATAGACTGCTCTAGGCAGTATAGCCATTTTAACAATGTTTATTTATTCTTCCAATCCATGAGTATGGAATGGTCTTCCATCTTTTTGTGTCTTCTTCAATTTCTTTCATGAGTGTTTTGTAGTTCCTCGAGTATAGATCCTTTACTTCTTTGGTTAGGCTTATTCCCAGGTATCTTATGGTTCTTGGTGTTATAGTAAATGGAATCGATTCTCTCATTTCCCTTTGTATATTTTCATTGTTAGTGTATAAGAAAGCAACTGATTTCTGTACATTAATTTTGTATCCTGCCACATTACTGAATTGCTGTATGAGTTCTAGTAGTTTGGGGGTGGAGTTTTTGGGTTTTCCATATAAAGTATCATGTCATCTACGAAGAGAGAGAGTTTGACTTCTTCATTGCCAATTTGAATACCTTTCAAGATATGTCCCCAAAGGCAAAGGAAACAAAAGCGAAAATGAACTTTTGACCCTTCAGCAAGATCAAAAGCATCAAAAAATGGGCAGAAGACATGAACAGACACTCCTCCAAAAAAGATATACAAATAGCTAGCAGACACATGAAAAAATGTTCATCATCATTAACCATCAAGGAGATTCAAATCAAAACCACACTGAGATACCACCTCACACAAATTAGAGTGGCCAAAATTAACAAGTCAGGAAACAACAAGTGGTGGAGAGGATGTGGAGAAAGAGGGACCCTCTTACACTGTTGTGGGAATGTAAGTTGGTGCAGCCACTTTGGAAAACAGTGTGGAGATTCCTTAAGAAATTAAAAATAGAGCTACCCTATGACCCTGCAATTGCACTACTGGGTATTTACCCCAAAGATACAGATGTAGTGAAAAGAAGGGCCATCTGTACCCCAATGTTCATAGCAGCAAGAGCCATAGTCACCATACTGTGGAAAGAACCAAGATGTCCTTCAAAGGACAAATGGATAAAGAAGATATGGTCCATATATACAATGGAGTATTATGCCTCCATCAGAGAGGATGAATACCCAACTTTTGTATCAACATAGATGGCACTGGAGATTATGTTGAGTGAAATAAGTCAAGCAGAGAGAGTCAAGTATCATATGGTTTCACTTATTTGTGGAGCATAAGCAATAACACGGAGGACATTGGGAGATGGAGAGAAGTGAGATGGGGGAAATCGGAGGGGAAGACGAGCCATGAGAGACTGGATTCTGAGAAACAAACTGAGGGTTCTGGAGGGGAGGAGGGGGATTGGGTGAGCTTGGTGGTGGGTATTAGGGAGAGCACATATTGCATGGAGTACTGGGTGTGGTGCATAAATAATGAATCTTGGAACACTGAAAAGAAAAATAAAATTAAATGGATAAAAAACAAAGCAAAACAGGAGTATTATGGTGGCCTTAAACACGTGCCTCTCAGAGCTCCAACTATAGGAAGCATCTCTGATGGGTGTCTCTAGCTATTGAACTCTATCTAGATCCCAGGGCCCTGATGAAGACTGCACCTCCTACAGCTGCTTCCAGATGAAGACTGAGCCCAGTGGGGATGTGAAGGCAGGTCCACTTCTGGAAGACCTGGGACTCTTCTGACAGGAGACCAGCCAGAGTTCTCCCCAGAAGTCTTGCCAAACTTTCCTCACAACTCCCCAGCTGTCCAGGATGCATCTACAAAATACTCCTTCCTTCTTCACCTACCTCCACACTCTCTCTATTGAAGTATAGTTGACACACGATGTTAACTTTGGTTTCAGGTGTACAACACAGGTTTCAGCTACTCTGTATGTTGTGCTGTGCTCACAAGTGTAGCTACCATCTGTCCCCATACAGTGCTGTTACAATACAACTATATTTCCTATGCTGCATGTTTCATTCGCATGACTTATTCATTCCATAACTGCAAGCCTGTGTCTCCCACTTCCCTTCACCTCTTTTCCCATTCCTCTGCCCCCCTTCTTTTTCCTCTTTTTTACTCTAGGTCAGACTTGTGTGGGGATCCACGGGTCTCCTAGCTCTGTCTCCTTTTATTCTTACAGGGGATTCCCCTAATAAATTTCTTGCACATTTAATCCAGTCTTGACATTTTTTCTTGGAGGACTTGGGCTAATTTTGACATCTAAAGCTTTTTGCACAGTGGCTATCAATGGAATGTACATGAGTATATCCTTGGAGAGACAGGGACATGGAGCTGGGGCTCACTGAGAAATTTTTGTGCTTTAGAACTAAATGGGAATCATTGCATTTAATACTATGTGCCAAAATTTTCTGAAGCATTTTGTGTGCATTATCACATTTAGTCCTTACTACAATCCTGCTATCAGTATCCCCATTTTACAGATAAAGAAATTGAGGCTTTAAGAGGTTAATTCATTTACAAAATGCCCCACGGCTCGTAGATGGTGGAACTTAAATTTCAATCAGCCTGACTTCAGAGTCTACACTCTTTTTCTACTCAGTATGCACGGTTGTTTTTAATATTACTTTTTACAGTGTTACTAGTATACATATTCCAAGAAGGTTTAAAGAATTAATTCTATGCAATTGTCATTTTATGATAAAGACGTGCATTTATAAATTAACATCAAGTTAACTGACATGGAATTACAGCACTAAAATATCATTTTTTTCTTCTAATTGGGTGGCTCTTATTAATAGAGGCACAGAAACTCCACAACGTCCCACCATCTGGAAATGAGCTAGTTTCCCTTCTGAAATTTGTAGGCAACCCAAGTTCCAAAACCTTCCTGTGCTTTATCTCACTGACGATATGATTCTGATAATTATATATAATGTTCACCCTGAATATTTATTTTTTAGTTTTATGCTTAACATTGCAAGTCCGTCCTCAACGTGTTATTTTAATTTATAAAGGATAATTAGTGGGTTGGTTGGACAAATACCAAATGAGCAATGCTTTTCAACTGAAATGGCTGGTCTAAAAGAATGATTTGCTTACTGCTGACATCATAGAATTGCCTAGCATTTAATCTCATGGGAGAGTGTTTGGATTGGCAAAGTGTTTAAGAATGAGCATCGAAGAGTCCTGAATTCTAGCAATAATTTCAGCAAGGTGATAAAGAGTCTGCTGGTAAAGTGTCACTATCAGTTCAGTCCTTTGTCAAAATTCTGAAGGCACCACACATCATTTTTAATTCAGAGGTTTGGCAACATTAGGCCTAATATCTCATTTTTATTAAAATAATAAAGTATATTTATATCACTTAAAGACTTTTTATTGATTATTAGTATAAAGGCTAACTTTAAAGGGTGTCTGGGTTCTCTGTTGGTAAGGGTCTGCCTTCAGCTCAGGTCATGACCTGGTCTTGGGATCCAGCCCTGCATCATCAGGCTCCTTGCTCAAGGGAGCCTGCTTCTCCCTCTCCCTCTCTGCTGTTCTCCCTGCTTGTGCTCTCTTTCCCTCACAAATAAATAAATAATAAAATCTTTAAAAAAAATTTTTTTAAAGAAATAAAATGTCTAGCTGATATAAGGCATTAGTGAATACTTTTCAATACTGTAAAATTATTTAATGGATTAGTTAAAATGATCCATTAAATTACTCTCTTTTAAGGTAATCACACTGACTTATGTATCCTTTATAAAAATCTTTATACTAAGACTGTCTTGGAATGATTTTTAAAAATGGAAAAATACCTTTTGTTTTGTCTGCAGAGAGGGAACACAGTATTCATCAGAAATAAATCGAGTAAGACTACACTTTTTTTAAATGCATATTTACCAGTAGAGGTCACTATCACATCAAATGGCCTTGTTCAGCTACCAATAGAAATTAGAGGACCAGGCTGAATTGGTAATAAAATCAAAATGCCAGTATATAAAATGTAATTATGTAGACTTATGCTGCTGTACAAATATTCAAAGGTAAAGGTAGATAACTCATCACTTTATACTTTTTCTTGATCTTACTTTTAAAATTCAACTATGACATATGGTGTTGTCTTAGTTTCAGGTGTACAATATAATGATTAAACAATTCCATATGCTTCTCAGTGCTCATGAAAATAAGTGCATTCCTAATCCCCTTTATCTACATCACCCATCTCTAACCACCTCCCCTCTGGCAAACACCAATTTATCCTCCTTATTTAAGGATCTGTTTTCTGGTTTGTCTGTTTGTTTGTTCATTTGTTTCTTAAATTCCATATATGGTCATTTTATATCATTTATGTCATGTGTTATTTTCATATTATTTATAGGCTATAGCATTCCAGAATTTTGTCATACCTATGGATATATGTAAACACATTAAAAATACATGTTTATATTTATATATGCAGCAGTTCATGATGCAATCTGAAAAGTGAAAGAATCAAATATTTATGTGTCTTATAAAACATGTCTTATAGGGACGCCTGGGTGGCTCAGTTGGTTAAGCAGCTGCCTTCGGCTCAGGTCATGATCCCAGCGTCCTGGGATCGAGTCCCACATGGGGCTCCTTGCTCCACAGGGAGCCTGCTTCTCCCTCTGACTCTGCCTTCCACTCTGTCTGCCTGTGCTTGCTCCCGCTCGCTCTCTCTCTGACAAATAAATAAATAAAATCTTAAAAAAAAAAAAAACAACATGTCTTATAAAACGTGTCTTATAAAAAGCAAAAATTTTGTAGCATCATAAATCAAAATTATATTAATGTTCTTCTTAGGAATAAGAAACTTCATCACTGATTTAGGCAGGAGATACCAGCCTTTAAAAGGGTTACACACATAATCACCCGACATGGACTTACTATCACATATTCAGAAAGGACTCAATACTAGCTAAAGAACTAAATGTCCAATATGCCAGAAAATACAATGGCACACAAAAGGGCTTAGGAAAGAATACACATGGAAATGGGATACTTGTCATAACCAGCAATGCCAAGAGGGAAGCAGACATCAGCTATGTAATTCTAACTTTATGAACGAAAAACTCCAGGTAGTAAAAAAAAAATCTCTAAAGAGAACATGGTTTATCTACTTTTGACTATGCACCCCAGGCCCAAGTCAGCAAAAAAGTCCTAAGTCAGGTGTACCATGAGTTAAATGAATTCCCTTTCTGCCCCCAAGTTACGTCTGTCCCTTTGTTAACTCCTCAAATTCTTTTAATCAGATAAAAAGTATTTCACTGTATCAGACTGTTAAAATAATAGTCTAGAAGTAATGAATCTTTATTTACAAAGAATCGCTTAGCCAACTAAACTTGAAGTCACTGTGGTCAATAGTGTCTCCATTTTGCTAAGGGAAGACATGAGAAGATAGAACACATGAAAGAGATAAGGAGAAGAAGGGGATGGAAGACAAGTATGCAGGCCTCACACTGATCCCAGGGGTCAGTCTTAAGAGGGTTTGAACAAAACCAGGTTGTGCACTTTAGTCTTCTGTTCTAAACTCAGACAACTGTGTTTTGCAATTCTGCTTTACATGATCTACAGAAATGATTTTCATTTCCAATTTTTTTTAAAGATTTTATTTATTTATTTGACAGACAGAGATAACAAGTAGGCAGAGAGACAGGCAGAGAGAGAGGAGGAAGCAGGCTCCCTGCTGAGCAGAGAGTCCGAAGCGGGGCTCGGTCCCAGGACCCTGGGATCACGACCTAAGCTGAAGGCAGAAGCTTTAACTCACTGAGCCACCCAGGCGCCCCTTGTTTCCAATTTTTTATTACAAATATTTTCAAATTTTTAATGAACAATTTGAAATATGCAAAAAAGTTGAAAGTCAAATGAATATCCTACTCTAGATTCAACAATTTTTAATGTTTTACCAATGTATTTTATCTATATGTTTGTGTGTATATATTTATTTAAATATATGAAATTTAGATATATGTACTTATTTATCTTTGCCTGAACCATTTTTATCTTTTTAAAAGATTTTATTTATTTATTTGTTTGTTGGTGAGAGTGAAAGAGAGAGTGAGCACAAGCAGGCTCAGCCAGAGAGAGAAGCAGGCTCCCCGCCTAACAAAGAGCCTGATGCAGGACTTGATCCCAGGACCCTGGGATCCTCACCTGAGCTGAGGGCAGCAGCTTAACCAGCGGAGCTATCCAGGAGTCCCACCTGAACCATTTTAAAGTAAGGTGCAGATATCCTAATATTTCATCCTTAGGTACACCAGGATGTATCTCTTAAAAATAAAAACAGTTTCCTACTAACCACAGTATCTTCCTATTTCCAAAGAAAAGTAACAGCAATTCCCCATCAACTATCTACTACCTGATCCATATTCAGATTTCCAATAGTTCTCAAAAACTATTCATTGATAGCTGTTTTAATGTGAATCCAACCAAGATTTATACACTGTGTTTGGCTGTTATGTCCAAGATATTCCTTCCCTCCATTTTGTTCCATGATACTAATTTTTGAAAAAGATCAGGCCAGTTATCTCATAGAATGTTCTGTAGTTTAGATCTGTCAAAGGTTACTTTTAAAGCACTACCACCAAAGAGCTTGGTTACTGAAGACTGTGCTAATTGCAACACCATACACTAAATGAAATAATGCTCTAAAAGGTCAACTGTAGTGAAAAAAATATGAAACTTTAATATCAGATAGTAAACTTAAGACAATGTTCTATTTCTATGGCCATAAAAAGCTTTTAGATATAACATCAATAATTAGGGATAAAATAATTTCAGACAAATGATTTTAGGAAGTGAAATAATTGGTAACAAATGAACAATAAAAATTATGATAAATAGCACTATACCCAAGAATTCCTGCCGCTTTATCCTGGCAGATTTGTATTTCTTAGAATATTCTGTCACTTAAACAAACAACGCCAGTTTTTTGCTAAGGGTGAAAAAGGGTATCTGTGAAAGAATATTTGGTAGTTTAGTCTAAATCCTTTCCCAAGTTCTTTGAAAAGCACAAATAAAATTGGGGCAGTAAGATCTCTAACCTCAATCATATCAAACTTTCTATTATCCATGTAATAATTAACAACAACAAAAAAATTAATACAAATTCTTAAGTTACCAAAAAAAAAAAAAATGGCAAAGAAATGACCTGCAATAGAGATCTGGTTTGATTCTAGTCATTGGGTAGATGGCTATTGGTGTGATGGGCTTCATGGGCTTCCTTCTCTTGTTAATTAAATCCCCATAGCTGATTCCAAATCACAGCAGACTCAAAGAGAAGTTTGTTCAGAAGCCTATCAAATTTCCAGTGAGGGTCCAATATGCAATATGAATTACATACTGGAATCCAACTATCCAATATGAAACATGTAACTGCAATACAGACTTATGGATCTTAAATGAGCCAGTTCACAAAAATACCATACCCAGGTCTATACTAATCTGAACACCATTCACTGTTTTAGCAATTTTCCTATAGGTCAACTGTAGGAGAAAAAAATCCTAGAACTCTGTCATCAAATAGTTAAGTATTGTCACAAATAAAATTATTGATGGTCGGGAGGAAGCAGCAAGTAGCTTCTATGTCTTAAATTAAACAGGTCATGAAATAACCATGTAGCCAGCATTACATATACTGGCTTAAACAATGTAGGGATTAGGAGTGCCGACACCCAATACAGTAAAAAACCCGCAGATAACTTCTGTCTCTCTCAAAACTTTATCAATAGCCTGCTGTTGACAGAAGCCTTACTGATAACATATACCATCAACTGGCATATATTTTGTATGGTATATGAATTATATACTGTATTCTCACAATAAAGTATGCTAGAGAAAACAAAATGTTACTCAGAAAATCACTTAAGGAAAAGACAACTCTAGTAATGTACTATATTTATAAAAAAAAAAAAAATCTATCTCTCAGTGGAGCTCACAGGTCCAGTCATGCTGTTCAAGGGTCAGCTTACTTGTGGTAAAGACAGAGAATGAGTTATTTTACCTTGTTAAGGTATCTGACGATTTTTCTAATTCCTCACACTCCATGTGAAACACACTAGAAAAAGAATCCTGAAAACAAAGCGACAACACAGACTGAGAAGTAAGTTTGACAATGTTTTAACGAAATCTATCTAGATATACATACGCAAGTCAGTGGAATTGATGAAAGACACCAATACTTGTGATCTTTTTTGAACTTATTCTCAGACTAAACTGACACAAGTACTCACTGCCTGACAGCCTCAGGTCTGCTGCCCATGTTCTTACTATTTCTGAAACTCACTTGCAAAAATGCTCATTTGCGTATTTTTTTTTGTTCTTCTAGCAGGTGTTAATGAATATGTTAGCTTCAAATTTTCTTCTTATTTATTCAAAATGCTCGTGTTTTAGCTTTTATACATACATTGATTGCCATTGTTAGAGCTTTTTAAAAGACATGCAATTCAGTAATATTTTATGAATATTTAATGAAAATAATTGTGGAGGTTTTAACAACATAGAGAGGTACTTTGGAAAGTATATTAAAAAAACAGAATACATATTCATATCCATGCTGTATTTACAACTGAATAAAGATATAAAACAATGATATTTAATTTGGGGAGGGAAGAACTGAGTACTGTATATTTCTTGCTTACATTTGGATTTTTGCTCATGTTGTTGAAATAATTTTAATCAAAAAGTTATACTATAAATGATAATCAAGACACTTGATTCCTAAAATCAAGTTAAAAAGTGAGCAAAATATATTAACTGGCATATAAGTGAGCTATACTTCAAAGCACCAATGATCTAAGTCAGTTGCTGCCACAAAAGATGTTCACTGGTAAAAGCATGAGATGAATGTTAATTAAGGTGGCATTTAAGTTGTCTAAAAAAGGAGTGCTTCACATATAACTTTCAAATATTAAATGCTAAAGAACAGGTCACAGCAAAAATTGTGAATTGACTTGCTACATTAATGAATTCTGACCTGAACTTTAAAAGGATGGCTACTTGTAATCATCTCCATATTAAGGACTTTATAGCTGATTGAAAATATGAAATAACAACTATGAGAATAATGATTACCTTATAGCATGGTATATTCATTTGATATCCAGTGAATAAGAATTAGACACGCACACACACTCAAAATGACTGAGATAATGTTGAGTCATATCCTACAGTCTTACTATCTAAAATAATTTTTAAAATTTTAATTTAAGTATTACATATTTTCTATTATTCTACTTCCCAAAACCCCATCAATTCAGGTATCATATATGGATTACAACTGACCACACAGTGGTGGTGATCCCTACTCTCTTTCCTAACCCACCAATAAAGAGCCTATTCTCAGGGTCTAAAGAAAAAAGAAAATAAACGATGACCTCAAAAAGAAATATCCCAGGAACAGTGGCTCTAGGCTAGGAGCTCTGATTCTAAACACAACCTCAATTGGCCTGTCTAGATGAGCACTTGATGAGAACACTCCATCTTTCTACACATATCTGTTTCTTTCTGTTACACATCAATGAATTAAAATCTACCAAGTAGAACATTTAGTGGTTTTCCATTGCTGGTAAAAGATTTAGGACTGATAGGTACCTTTAATAATACTGCCTCTCTTGGGCCATGACTTTTGGTTTCTAAACAATTTCTGATAAAAAGAAAATTTTTTCCCAAGCCATTCAGAATGGGGCTCTACTTGCTCAGAGCAACCACGGCACCACTATCCCTGATAACGATGGGTGTGCATACTGTAAGGACAATGTATTTCTCCATCAAGGAAGTATGGCCATTGACAAAAACAGCACACAGACATTCCCAAGGTAACCACTCAGTGGAGGAACACGAAGGTGAAAGGGTGCTTTGAAGGCATCCTCCAACCTCCCGTCTACCCCTTTCAACCAGAACAGCTCACACTCTGATTGGCTTTGCATACACAACTGTATATACCTGGGGTTCAGAGACATCTGAGGCTAACGTGAGGATTAAAAGCGACACTTTAAGGAATATAATTGCTGTCTTTCTAAAAATAAAAAAGTCATACTCTGTACTCACGGAGCAATCTTCATCCACTATGAAAATGGTGCATTTCTGCACCTGCATGAAAGAGATAATAGTGGCAGCTATTTTCTTTAGAATTACTTCTAATGATTGTTGTTCTTCAAAAATTAAGCTAGCAAGGTCAAGCAGCACCTAAACAGGAAAATTTAGAGCTTATTACTTAGTAAATATTTGTAATTATTAAAGCAATACAATGATTTATATGGTTTATAAGTTGTTTATTTATAATCTAACAAGTTACAGCCAAGTTTGCATTCAAGTATTAAATATGTAAGTCTCTATTTACTAACAGAGCTTCCTCCATATTGACTGTTAGTACAGTGGTTACAATCACAGACTTGAAAACCAGAGTCACCTGTTTCTAATCCTGCCTTCCCTTCCTGCAAGCTTTGTGATGTAGGGCCAGTTCCTTAAAAATGGGAATAACAGTAAAAAATAATGCCAAATGACAGGATTATCGTGAGGACTAAATATCCAAACATTTATAAAGCATTCTGAACAGCATCTCATACATGATATAACACTGATATTGCTGTTGTTCCCAACTGCTGAGATCAACATTTATACGCATTTTCACATAGCACAGTAAATATTTTCCAAAACAAAGTTATAAGAGCTCCTTTTGTGTTTTTCCTGGTAATCTCACTTTCCTTTGAATTCCACAGAACTTCTTCTAATCTCACAAAATATTTGTGTGATGAGGAGGAAGAAAGGGTATCACAGAAAATTGACTGGAGGAGATACTATCCTAGCTGAGGCCCGAGAGATAAGCAGGAATTATTTAGATGAAGTGGGGAAGAGAAATACTTCAGTCAAAAACAACTGAATTGAGAGAAAGTAGTATACTGCAAATCTTAATCAAGTCTAGAACATAAAGAGGAGAGCTGGGGAGATGGGATGACAGAGTCAAGTGGAGAAAGAACCTCAAAAGCCCTGCGTGTCTTTAGAGGCAGCTTGCGTGGTGAGGGGACTGCAGGAAGAAAATGACAGCCTTGCAGCTATGTTTGTAAACATGGGGACTGGATTAACGGGTGGCAAGAATGGAGCAGGGACAACAGTTAGATAGAAACTACAGTTAAAGGCAATGGAAGATCCAGTATCTTATTAACACAAGTTCAAGAAAGAGAAAATGGGATGTGGGAGAGAGGGATTATCAAAGAAATAATGGAAAAGAATTATATAAAATGGAAGAGTCTGGGTCTCCAGGTGGAAAGGGATGTCCAGGTACCAGCATGATGAATGAAAAAAAGAGTCAGACTATAAAATTAAACTATAAAAGCAAAGAGAAAAATGATCTGAAAAGCTTACAGACAAAAGCAGAAAACAAAACAGAAAAAACATCTACATAGAGCCAAGAGTCAGAACAACATGGATGTTAGTTAGATGACAAAGCACCACTCTAAAGTCTGAGAAACTGATTTTTCAATTTGGAATTTTTTACCCAGCCAAAGTGGCAGGATGGTATAAGAGGCATTTTCATACTATGCAAGGACTCAGAAAACTTACCTGATCAATACTCTTTCTCAAGTAATTATTTGAGAATGTGCTGCAGTAAAATAAGGGTACAAACTGAGAAAAAGTTATGGGATCCAGGGGATAACCAATGGAATCCTTCTGAGAAAGCAGTGAAGGAAAATTCTGTGATGACACCTATGTAGTAGGCATGGGGAGAAACAGCTTAGCTCGGAAGAGAAACAATAGAGAACCTCAACTTGGAAATCTCCAAGAAAAAGAACTCAGCAGGATGCCTAAATAATGGGGAGTTTTGGGGGAAAAATCAACCTACACTAGCAAACAGATCAAGGGGGAAAAAAAGAATGCAATTCAGAAACATCAGGAAAAACTAAAAGTCATATAACAAATGTAATAACAACATTTACACAGTCACGGTACTTATAAACACTCTATTTTAAATCACAACTCTAGAATTAAACTAGACAAAACTTAATAAAAGCTAACCATGATTGTAGTATAATATATACGTTATTGTCATGGGCAACAGAAAAAATCCATATGGGAAAAGCAGAGGTAAGGAGTAGCAGTTGGGAAGGAGAGATGAAGCATGCTAAGATCCTCATTTTACAAAGCATGGAATCATGAGATGATGTCTCTAGTTGAGAGAGCAAGAACTAAAAGCCTTATTTAACATGACAAATGCAGTCCATCCAGTAACTTAAAACAGAAATAATGATATTGGTAGGATAAGGACAACGGCAAGTAAAGAGTGATATAAATCAAATAAATCCACATCTGTTAAGTTAATGAAATACTGTCTAACAGTGAAAAGGCAACTGAGCATGGAAAATAGAAAATGGAAATAATTATTTCTAATTATTTTACAATTATCTAATTTATAATTATCTAATAATTATTTCTAATCCAGCTAAAATATTAACTAGATTTTAAATCATATACATATATTACTTAGACAAAATTGAACCACTAAAGAAACAATTTCTATATTCTCTCTTTAGTCATCAGACTTGCCTGATTTCTCTTGTTCTCCAGCAGTGAAGTCTCATAGAGTTGAGCATTATGAAGAACAATACCACAAAATGCCAAATAAGCAGCAAAGTCCTAGAAAACAGGTAAGACAACAGCTAAATTAAGAAGTGTCTAGGGTCGGGGCGCCTGGGTGGCTCAGTGGGTTGGGCCGCTGCCTTCGGCTCGGGTCATGATCTCAGGGTCCTGGGATCGAGTCCCGCATTGGGCTCTCTGCTCAGCGGGGAGCCTGCTTCCCTCTCTCTCTCTCTGCCTGTCTCTCCGACTACTTGTGATTTCTCTCTGTCAAATAAATAAATAAAAAATCTAAAAAAAAAAAAAAAAAAAAAAAAAGAAGTGTCTAGGGCGCCTGGGTGGCTCTGTGGGTTGAGCCTCTGCCTTCGGCTCAGGTCATGAACTCAGGGTTCTTGGATTAAGTCCCTCATCAGGCTCTCTGCTGCACAGGGAGTCTGCTTCCTCCTCTCTCTCTTTCTGCCTGCCTCTCTGCTTACTTGTGATCTCTGTCATCAAATAAATACATAAAATCTTTGAAAAAAAAAAAAAAAGTGTCTACTAACTGGCCTTGTTATATTGCCTGAAACACAAAAAGCACCCAAAAATGTTTACAGTTGAAATAAAAATTAAAAATTCAAAGGGTACATGTTAATTCTGCACAAAATTAAGAACAAATGAAAAGCAAGTGCAAGTTAGCTAACTAGCACAACAAATAGATGATAAGTACGAACACAGTCTCCTCAAGTCCTACATTACTTACAAATTAACAAGAAGAGGAAAGGGAGTAGGACACAGCTCTCTTTATATCATTTGAAACTGAAATTCACTCTATGCAAAATCTAGTGTAGTCTCTGAATGATATTAAGAGTTGGGTCTGTGTTGAGACCATATAAATACCTTGTAACTCACTACTGGGGCAAATGAAAGCTAACACACTTACCTGAGAATATTGGCAATAGTAGTCTCATATAAAGTTGTATAAAATATTAGCTTAAATATGTTTTCCATGGATCTGTCATCCTCATTATACTATTCTAAGGTGATATGCTCACAATTATATTAATTATTGATTAAAAGAAGTCTCTCCATGGCAAACGTTATTCACAATCATAGATTTATTTTGCCAAGAGATGATACAGCCTAAGAACACAAATCCTTCAAGAGGGGTTTACATATATGGACTATAAAGAACTGATGAAATATAAAGTCAATCTAGAACCATTTCCCCCACCAAATATTCTCAGGTGTCATTAACAGAATAGGAGACTAGATGTCTACAATACTGATTTTAAAAGGTACTTGCTATGTTCTGAATCAATTAAGACATGGGGACCCAGACAAATGCCAATATACAGCCTACACCATGGAGACAATAATAACTCTGTCTTGTTCGAATGTCGTCCAAAAGCTCCGACTAATTTTCAGGGGAGTGACTTAAATAGCAACAGGCTTGAATAAGAAGAATTCATTGGGCTCCCATGATTTACATATAATTACGTATTCAAGAAGAAAAATAATAAAACCTACTGTCAGAATGAAGTTAGAAACAGGTTTAGGGCTTCTGTCCTTAAACGGAAAGCATGTCGACGTGGTGTATGGGATGTATTCCTTCAGTACTGGATGCGAAGAATAATAAAATAATGCTGACTGCTGCTCTTTCTGAAGCTAAATTCACATCACCCCGCCGGAATTCACACCTTGGCGCCCCACCGTCTGAGTGCAAAGCTTATAAACATTCTGAAATTTTCTTCATCGGGAGGCAACTCTAATTTTTAGCCAACCTGGAGTGCTGAACTTGGAGCAGTGCTTCGAGGGTTTTTTTTACTCGGGTTGAATTTCTTTATAGCAGCGATGAAAGTTAAATAGGATAGTTAAAATACCGTGTCAGCCTCCAGATGGCCACAACACGCACACAGGCCTCCAGGAGGCTTGGTGGCACAGTGAGGAGGGAGCTGGGGGCTTCCAAGGACTGATACCACGAGTACTCTCAAGTTAGCACCGTATTTAGCCACAGGAAAAAGAGACTTTTGAACACTTCAGATCATTTTAAAACATAATCGCTTTTGTAATCAACAATTTCAGCTACAGCTAATTCTAGAGGTCTATACAGTATAAAGAAAAAACATCTTCTTAAACTGATACCATGTCAGACACAAGTTTTGGTACCTTTTCATCTTTTTCAGTGAATGTCCCACCATTTCCTGATTTCTTGTTGATGGCCTGGGCTACACCAACAACCTGGAATAGGAGAAAAAAGTGGTAATTTCATTGGCTGTAATTATTGGTATAAATTCACCAAAATGTGTTTATAAAGGAATTTCTATGTGTGCTTTAAAATAACAATAAGCTATGAAACCAAAACAAAACCCCTCAGCATTTGAGTTAGTTATCTATCATACATCTTTTTTTGCTCCTAAGAATTCGAATGTTGTCAATTTCTTGGGTCCCACTATTTTTGCTTCTGTAATTTCACCCTGCTTTGTGAAAAGAGTTATTGGCAATCACATTTTAAGTGAATATTTTTCAAGATTTTTGGATACAAAATAAACCATCAATTTCTATCACACTCAAAATAAATATAAGATAAACGTTTTACATTGCCTTTAAATTTATTATTTCAAATGGGCTAAAAATGTTCTTTTACTAAAAATGAAACAGGACCCTGTGGCCAATTAGGGTAAAAAATAATTCCTAATGTAATGGGGGTAGTCCAACGTCTTTTGAAACCTCTGACCTTAAAAATTATTTTGCCTTCAATAGATTTGGTTTTGGGAGAGGTGGTTTCCTTGAAAAACCACAAACAGGAATTAGCAGGCTGAGTCTTACTTCAAATGGATCAAAGATAAACTATATCTTGAGAAGACTGGACTAAAACTCTGTCTGAGAATATGTTTTAAGTTTTCACAAAAGGTTTAGCAACACTGCAAGAATTTTCTCATCTTTCTGTATTTTACTTACCTGTGTACCAACTTCAGTTGGGTTACTACCTTAGTGTTTTAAAGGCCTTCAAAACTTACTTTTTTCAGGGCGCCTGGGTGGCTTAGTGGGTTAAAGCCTCTGCTTTCGGCTCAGGTCATGATCTCAGGGTCCTGGATCGAGCCCCACATTGGGCTCTCTGCTCAGCGGGAAGCCTGCTTTCCTCAAAAACTTACTTTTTTCCTCTTTCTTTTATAAATTCTACTCTCTCCCTGCTTTTGTGATTTAACATCAGTAGAATAAGCTATTATTCCCTCCATGAAATCCTTGGTTTTTTATATATATTGCTCCTCCTTTTTTTTTTCCTCAGCTCCTTCTAAGTCCCTTGGCTCTAAGACTAGGATATAAAATTCCCTGTTAGAATAGCAGAGAAGGAAGGGGAAATGGATTGCCTGATGTAGTTTCCTGGTCATCTCAACACCTTAACTCCAGGCACCATGCAGAGTAAAGTGATGTTTAAAAAAAAAAAAAAAGAATTCTCCATTTATCCTGTACTTTTTTAATTGTCCTTAGTTCAACTCTCCCTTATTTTTATACTCTCTTTAGCTCTTGAAAATGGCTAACCGATTTCTAGATGCTCCAATCTCAATGACTAAATGCATACAAAAACTTCTGTCTAAGGTAAAAAACACCTGGATTGCAGATATAGTCACTTGAGTATAAGTGACAAGAGGCTCTTGAGGGTCACAGGGTCTGATATACAGTGGTACCAGTGTAATTTGGTTATTTCAAGTGTTTATTCATTCACCCAACAAATATTGAGGTGCCTACTATGTATGGAGGAATGATAAAAACTGGGAGGAATCTACTCTGAAGGAGGTCAGAGTCAAGAACTGGTGTCATAGGGTAGCTCTATTCTTAACATCTTGAGGAACCTCCATACTATTTTCCAGAGTGTCTGCACCAACTTGCACTCCCACCAATGTAAGAGGGTTCCCCTGTCTCCAGATCCTCGCCAACATTCGTTGTTTCCTATCTTGTTAATTTTTGCCATTTTAACTGGTGTAAAGTGGTATCTCATTGCGGTTCTGATTTGTATTTCCCTCATGGCTAGTGGTTGAACATTTTTTCATGTGTCTGTTAGCCATTTGTATGTCTTTTTTAGAGAAATGTCTGTTCATGTCTTCTGCCCATTTTTTGACTGGGTTATTAGTTTTTTGAGTGTTGAGTTTGAGAAGTTCTTTATAGATCTTGGATATCAGCCCTTTGCCTGTAATGTCATTTGCAAATATCTTCTCCCATTCTGTGGGCTGCCTCTTAGCTTTACTGACTGTTTCCTTTGCTGTTCAGAAGCTTTTTTTTTTATCTTGATGAAGTCCCAAAAGTTCATTTTTGCTTTTGTTTCAGTTGTCTTTGGAGACAAGTCATGAAAGAAATTACTGTGGCTCATGTCAAAGATGTAACTGTCTGTGTTCTCCTCCAGGATTCTGATGGATTCCTGTATCATAGTGAGGTCTTTTATCCATTTTGAGTTTATCTTTATCCAGCAACTGTACTACTGGGTATTTACCCCAAAGATATGGATGTACTGAAAAGAAGGGGCACATGCCCCTCAATGTTCATAGCAGCAATGTCCATAATAGACAAACTGTGGAAGGAGCTGAATGGATAAAGAAGATGTGGTACATATACACAATGGAATATTATTTAGCCATCAGAAACAATGAATACCCACCATTTGCACTGATGTGGATTGAACTGGAAGGGATTATGTTAAGGAAGTAAATCAAGCAGAGAAAAACAATCGTCATAAAGTTTCACTCATGTGGAACATAAGCAATAACATGGAGGACCATAGGGGAAAGGAGGAAAATCCAAAGGGGGAGAAATCGGACAGGAGATAAACCATGAGAGACTATGGATCCCAAAAAACAATCTGGGGGTTTCAGAGGGGAGGGTGGGGGAGGGGGTAACAGGTGATCGGTATGAGGAGGGCACGTGCTGTTATGAGCACTGGGTGTTATACTTAACTGCTGAATCACTGAGCACTATATCAAGGACAAATTATGTACTATATAGTGGCTAACTGAACATAATAATAATAAAAAGAACAGGTAGAACCTAAACGAACACTTAAAGTGCATGGGGTGATCAGTTTGATGGTACAGATACCCACAAACTTCTAAGAGACTGAAGAGGTCACATAATATGGTCAAAGAAGCAGCTTCTCAGAAACGATAACATTTGAGTTTTTATTTGTCTTTAATAAATGGTTTTATAAAAGAAGACTTAAGTTTTACATCTTCATTTTAAGGAAGATACGTATACAAACTGTTAAAAAGACTCTGAAACAAAAATTCTCAGGTAATTATACAGTATAGAAAAGTATGTATTGATGTGCTCTATGTACCTGGAGCTGATTGAGGTAAGTACTATGCAAGAAAGGAAAGAGAAAGTTCCTGCTCGTTCAAAAATATAAAGACACAGAAAGCTAGCTGTTTATTAAATGGTCACCAGTCAAACTATGTTGGCATTTTAGTCGATCATGATGTCACCATAAATTGACAGTGGGATGACAATCAATTCTAAGTCTTAAAAGAAATGAGGAAGATCGGCTGTGTTACATATTTTCTGGAATCAGTTCTAGTAGAAGTGGTACTGATGGTCTGTTTAGATCACTAGAGTCCCTTGAGAATGAGGGCAGAGCTGGTGCGGGCGCAAGAGTACACTGTGGTCCAAGGCTGCGGCTACAGATACCCTAAACCTAGTCAGTGACCTGTGGACCCCCCAGGGTGGGAGGGGAGAGCTGGGAGAAGGGAGGAGATGTTGTAGAGGTGGGTCAGTGAACAGAACCAAAGCGTGGCCTGTTCCCAGTGGGTCTGCAGCTACTCCATTTAAGAAGAACACTTCAAACAAGGCTTCTTTGTTATACTTGGATGATCCCTTCAGCTCTCCCTTAATTAGAACTTGCAGGCCAATTTCAACTTTGGTTTCAATCTGCATGTTTGGCACTCAGGACCGTTTATACGGTAGGCATTTTTCTAACTATGGGCTGAAAAGTTTTCTCTCTGGTTGAAAGAACAACATCCTTGAAACCATACTAAATATCAGCCATTATTCACAATGTTCAACCAACCCAACAGTATTCACACGGTTCAGTAACAATTTTCCATTCTGGGATTTCTTTCTTTCTTTCTTTCTTTCTTTCTTTCTTTCTTTCTTTCTTTTTTTAAAAGACTTTATTTATTTATTATTTCAGAGAGGGACAGAGAGAGATTGAGAGAACAAGTGAGAGGGGGCAGGAGAAGCAGACTTCCTGTGGAGCAGGGAGCCCAATGCAAGACTCAATCCCAGGATGCTGGGACCATGACCTGAGCTGAAGGCAGATGCTTAACCAACTGAGCTACCTAGGATGGTGTGAGGGGCAGAGGAAGAGAGAGAATCTAAAACAGATTCCATGCTGAGTCCAGAGACTAAAGCAGGGCTCAGTCTCACCACCCTGAGATCATAACCTGAGGCAACATCAAGAGTTGGAGGCTCAACTGACTGAGCCACCCAGGTACCCTCTTCCTTCTCCTATAAATACTAGTACCCGATGTCCTTCATCTCTTTGAACACACTTAATTTTGCCTCTAAGTTCGTCTTTAGCAGGGACTGTTTTGCATGGGAGTCCCATGTTTCCTGAGTCATGAAGTGTCCATGCACAATGACTTCCTGTTTGTCTTGGCACTGTCCTGGGGCTGTGATTTTGAACCCCATACCAGTCTTGTGCTCTTATGGTTCACAGGCGTCTCTTCTTTCTCTCACAGCAGCAGACAGGAGGCAAGCTTCCTTGAGGCTTTCTCTGGCTGCTGGGTGGAGTTTGCTAGGCTGTTTCATGAATGGAACCACTGCTCATCTAGGCTTCAGCTCCCTGCCCCACCCTCTCACTCCCACAAAGTGGATACATGCCCTGGCCTGCGGATACTATCCCCAGACATTCATCTCCCTCCTGAATCTCAGACCTCTGTGACCCCATCTGGCCAATACTCCATGCTCACATTTCTTATTTTGGGTTCCGCTCTGTTTCTGCCACCTGGGGGTTTTCCCTTTCACGAGCTCATCTGCAATTTGTAAAACTGTTTTTGGTGAGATTTTATCTTCTACTTTTTGGCAGAATTGTGGAGGGAGATTCTTCTGCATCTATACAGTCTGGCAAACTGACAAGTCTTGTTTATAGGCTTTAAAACCCACTTTGTACCCTGTGAACACCACATCTTTACTATATTTGGGATTTTTTTTCCCTCCTAACATTAGAACAAGATATTTACTTTTAGGCAATGTCATGGAATGAGGATTTCTAATGATGGATTTTTTATCCTTTCTGGTAACCAAATATTTCTCTAATAATTTTACAGATTTCAGATATTAGAGGTTAATTTGTTTAACATACAAATAATTAAATAAAATTGATTTAAAAAAATAGGCATGTTAGTTATTAGACCAAGTTATTAGACCAAGAAAATACATCTAATATATAACATGTGCCTCTATCCCTAGATAGATGGGTGATATTTTTAAAATAGCACTGATAAAAACAGGTAGAAAGAGGAGAAAAGACACAGTGTCTGTCCAAGGTCACATAATTCAGTAAAAGACCAAAAAGAGTTTAATTCTCTGAATTTCAAGGATCCTAAGCAAAACTAGCACCCTCTGCCCTCCTTGCACTGATCTTTTTCCTCTGTCATCTATTGCTCCTTTAAACAAATTAGCTCTTTGTCTTCAAGCAAAGTAACTGTTAACCATAGGTTTTTTACATGTCAATTTTGAAAGGCAGCTTTGATGACAAGTATATGTCAGACCTCACATCTGAGAGGCAAAGTCCCTGAACGTATCAGCTTCCGCACCGGAAAGCCTGGTCACACTACCTACCTGCTGGCTACCTGGGCCCTCACACGCCTGTACTCCATGCTATTTTTTTAAGCACAAAGAAGCTTCTGTTTTCTATTTTACTGGCACTTTCCACAGCATAAATGGATATTATGTCCTCACAGGGTCAAGTGTTCTTTTAGGAATGCAAAGGGCAAGATTTGACTCTTGCTGAGTGAACAGTGTGGAATGTGACAGCTGGTCAATTCAGGGGCAAATGATCATTGCCACAGTAAGCAATTTCTTCTTCAATAAGCAGCTGCCCCAGACACTTACTGAGGCCATACATCAATCTCAATACACTCCTCATTCCCAGTTCCAAAGGATACTCAGCATGGAGGCTAAAAGCAAGGGAGGAAAGGAAAAGACTCTACAAATCTTAGCTATCCCTCTCTCCCATCCGTGGAATATCTCTATCTATAACCTGAGCTGACATCTTACTTCACCAAGAAAATGAGAATTTAATATGTACAGGAGCCAGTGGAGAAGTCTCCCCAGTGCTCTACTGAAACTTTTCATAACTCGGTCATTCATTCAACAATAAATATTTTATTCAACAAATAATCACTGAGTCCCTCATGTATCATTGTTCTAGGCTATGAAGACCCAGTAGTGAACAAAATCCATGTCCTCATGGCCTGACATTCTAGTCAGAGTTTTAGGCTTGGAAGAAAATCCCACCTGTACATGGCCTTCTCCTTCCATTTCACAAGAGAGCAAACTGTAAGTGACAGGGTTGGTATGACCAATCAGGGCTTTCTCATCTCTCTTCCAAATCCTAGGCAATTAGCAAAGTATGGCCATAGTCCATGTGGTAGGCAAAATAAAGTGCCCCAAAGATGTACTCATCCTAGTCCCTGGAACCTGTCAAAATGTTACCTTAAATGGCAAAAGGAAGCTCTCCAGATGCAATTAACTTAAGGATCTGGAGATGGGGACATTATCCAGAATTATCTGGCTGGGTCCAACTGTAATCAGAAGAATCCTTATGAGGGAAAGCAGGAGGAGACAGAAGAGTCAGAGTCAAAGATTTGAAGATGGTTTGCTCCAGGTTTTAAGGAGAGAGGAAGGGGCCACAGACCAATGCATGTGGGCAGCCTCCAGAAGCTGGAAAAGGCAAGAGAACAAATTCTTCCCTTGAAACTCCACACAGGAACACAGCCCTGCTGACACCCTGATTTTAGCCTAGTGAGAACTATTTTAGACTCTGGCATCCCAAACTATAAGATAATACTTCTGTGTTGTTTTAAGCCACTAAACTTTTGGTAGTTTTTTACAGAGGAAATAAGAAACTAATACATTCTGTTAGAATCATTCATTGCCTTTTCACTTTTCCTCATCCCATACTGTATCTTGTGTTTCACCATCTAAATCCTCACTTTCTTTGAAAGCCTTGACATCTCAATGCTAATTGTTTTTCCTCCTTCAGTTGACCTTTGACACTTATGCCAAATTTATCTTCTTGGGACACTGCTTTGCACAGACAAATTACCTCTTTACTCAAAATATTTTAATGTTCCACTCATCTACAGGATAAAAATTGATGACCAATTCCACACCCCCAATTTGAACTAAGGTCGCTTCAATGGCTCTCTGAATTAGAAGGCTACAGTGACCTTGTTCACATCATTCCTTGAAATATTACCTTCCCCTTTCTCTCTTGAGGCTGAGCCTACAAAAAACTTCTGTTCAAACCCTTCTGAAATTCTGTGTGGCAGCTGGGTATGCCATACATTTCACAATGAGGTATTCTCATTTTTAACCTCATTTCCTCTACTCTCACCCTGGCTCTCCAACTAGATTGCCTTCTAAGGACATGATTTATATCTATGCCTTATTGTAGCATCAGTACTTTGCTTTGTCCTGAATGCACTAAACGCTTGATAGATAGTTGCTGTCAACGATAATGGGAGAAGGGAGAGAGGGATCAACTATTTTTTAGGGTGATGTACTTACTCGACAATTCATATTCGAATAACAGTTAACTATATCTGCCCATTTTCTTTCTCTGCCATTTGCTTGATATTAAGTGATCTCTCCACATCTAAGAAGTTTATGTAGCAGTAAGAAGTTTATGCTTTTAATAAGCCTTTGGCTATGGAGCTGGAACTTAAGAGCCTAGAAAGATTTTGGGAGAGTGGGAAAGAAAAGCTTAAGATCGATCGTTTTAACACTGAATTTTAAAAATACAGAAAATCACAGAGAATAAGATAGTAAACATCCATATCTCTGTCGTTTACAACAGTGGCAATGTGGGGCTTTTTAAACACGGTTTGTTGGGCCTCACCCCCCAGTTTCAGATTTAGCAGATACGGGTTAGGGCTTGTGAATTTTTATTTCTCAGAGCTCTCAGGTGATGCCACAAGCTACCAGCCCAGAGACAAAAGACATTTTGAGAACCACTGATAAAGAACTGCTATGTGTTAATATTTGGGGATATTCCCTTTTTAAAATTAAATTAAGAAAATTAAATTGGACTTTCTCCTTCCAGCCCCATTCTTCTTCCTCCTGCCCTTCCTCCCCAGAGTCAACCTCAAAACTTTCTTCTTCCTCCTGCCCTTCCTCCCCGGAGTTAACCTTCAAAACAATCTGAGGGTTTTGAAGGGCCAGGGGGAGGGAGGTTGGGTGAGCCTGGTGGTGGGTATTAAGAAGGGCACGTATTGCATGGAGCACTGGTGTGGTACATAAACAATGAATTCGGTACACTGAAAAGAAATTAAAAAAATAAAAAATTTAAAAAGAGAGAAATATATGAATCTATAAACAAGACATAGTACTTTCATCTTTCAAAAAGGTGGCTCAAACAAAATCATATAATATGCCTAATTTTGCAACCCATTATTGTATTCAATGTTGTTTTTCTTTTCCTGTTCTTATTTTTTTTTAAAGATTTTACTTATTTATTTGACAGACAGAGATCACAAGTAGGCAGAGAGGCAGGCAGAGAGAGAGGAAGGGAAGCAGGCTCCCCGCTGAGCAGAGAGCCCAATGTGGGGCTTGATCCCAGGACCCTGAGATCACGACCTGAGCTGAAGGCAGAGGCTTTAACCTACTGAGCCACCCAGGCGCCCCTCAATGTTGTTTTTCAATCAGGATCTATAGATCTGGCTCATTCATTTTATATATAATGTCATACTACATACCAAATTTTGTTCATCTAATCCCCAAATGACAGATGTTTGAGTTGTTGGCAATTTTTTGCTATTAGAATAAAACCATCTACAACAAACACTTCTATTGTACACATATGCAAGAGCTTCTTCGGGGAAATCTTCAGAGGGATTACAGAAGTTATACCTTTACCAGCAATGCTTACGTGTTTTGTCAACCTTACATTCTAAGCAGCACCTGGTATTAGCAGGCTTTTACATCTTTGTCCTTCTAGCGGCCATAAAACTGTATCTCACTGTTGCTCCAGTTTGTATCTTTCTGATTACTAGAGAGAATAAACAACTTTTTAAATTTTTATTGCCTATTCTGGTTCTCTTCTTCTGTGTTGCCTATGTGTATTTTTTCCAGTTTTGACCATTTTGTTGTTGTTTGGCATTTACTAAGAAATCTGAAAGTCGAGGGTTGATTTTTGAAGTTTGGGGAGACTGACTTTATTTGGTTGTGCTCCAGTTTATCCACATATATGTAGAAGCACCACTGTTCCCACTGTTTCTCTCAAGAGCTGTGTATGGCTCTTCCAAGGTTATAGACAACACAAGTATGAACACAGAAGTGGATGTTTTTAGTTTGTTCTCCTGGCCTGGGAGGCTAGGAAGAGGCAGCCAAGTTGAAAAGAAGCTTCGAGGAAGTTGCAAAATGTAAACAGCTACTGCCTAGGATAACTGGCATTGAAATACATGATTAATGGCCAATATCTCTAAGATAGTTAAAAATCTATTCCTAGCCAAAAAAAATTCACAATGCTAAAAAGTTTGCCATTTAAAAAAGGGAGAAGGAAAGGCCTGCTGTATTACAGGCGCTTTGTATCTGTTAATTCATTTAACCTTTGCCACAACCCTTTGAGGTGAATATTACAACTCTCATTTCATCACAGAAGTAGTAGATGTTCAGAAAAATTAAATAGGAGCCCCAGAATGTGCAACACAGATGCTCTGCAGGCCTGATCCCTAACCTGCATCTTTCTACTGCTCCTCCCAGCAGGAAAGTGAAACCTGCACGAGTATAAAATAGATTCTTAGGCATGATTCTTAAAGGAATCATGAAGACCAGGGACTTTCCAGTACATTCAAAGGCTATATACAAATCCCATATATATGCCTATCTTGCTAATGCATATTTTTACCAAAAAGAATGGAATAACTTCAAAATTATAACTTTTAAGAAATATAAACAAATCCAAAATGGCAGCTAAAAGTCATTTTTACTTTTTTTTTTTTAAGATTTTATTTATTTATTTGACAGGCAGAGATTACAAGTAGGCAGAGAGGCAGGCAGAGAGAGGGAGGAGGAAGCAGGCTCCCCACTGAACAGAGAGCCCGACGGGGGGCTCAATCCCAGGACCCTGGGATCATGACCTGAGCCGAAGGCAGAGGCTTTAACCCACTGAGCCACCCAGGTGCCCCTTCCATCGTAAATCTTATGGCACATCTTTATATCCAAGAATCTCTTATGTAACATAAAAATGTCCTATATTTCAAGGATATATAATGCACTCTCAAAAATAAGCAGAATCTTTAAAAACAAAACAAAACAAAACACAACAATAACAACAAAAAAACCCGCAGAATTAACCTCTGGTAACAGAAATCAGAACAGTGTTGCCCAAAAGTTGTGAGATAACTTAATTGGGGTGTTAGTTACACAGATGAACACGCATTTGTTAAAACTCATCAAATTGGACATTTAGATCTGTGTACTTCACTGTATATAAAGTTTAACCCACTTTTCCAAAACTATTCAAAAGTCTTAAAAGTAAATTTATAACTTCCGATGGTATATGCAAATGATGGTCCAAGTACTGAGTTCCCCGCTGTCCTGGCAATGGTAAAACAGGCAGAGGTTCTGACCATTTGCTCTGTGCTGTTAGGCAGGATGGATGTTTCCCAGATAGGGCCAGGACAAATCCAGCCTCTGGGGGTCAGTAGCTGTCCTGCCTTGGGAACATCCAGTGGGAGAGGTGCCAACCCGAGACTGGGTTCCTTCCAGCCAAGGGGATGCTGGGCATAATTCTTGATCCTGATGTTTATTCTCATCCCTTTGCACACAAAAAATTCCTCTTCCCTGCCAAATGCTAAACTCTGGGCCTCACTAGCTTTTAAGCATTGAGGTGAAGGTCCTAAATCTAGAACCCTAGGAAGCTTTTGCCTTCTTCTTAGACATTTCTGTCCCTCGGGATATGGAGATTTGGTCCTGAGACGAAGCAGCACATGGCCATTGTGCAAAGTCTCCTTCTGTGCCCTTTTAAAAACATGCCAGAGACACAAAGGTTACATAGCAGAGAAGAGCCTGCTGTCTTTCCCACGGCAGGGTACGCTCAGCATTTACTGTCATTTAACTTTTCCATTCCTCCATGTGTCTGGCCTCCCAGCACTCTATAAAGGGAGGAAACAGACATTTTTCTAAACCTTCACTAGGAGAAGAGCTCTGTGGTAGGCACTGTCACATTCCTTGCCTCACTAGGATCTTTAAAAGCACCCTGTGTGTTTGCATTTCATGTTGAAACTTTACAGATGAGTCACCTAAGGCACAGAGAGGTGAAGAAAATTGCTCAAGGAATTGCTGATTGGAAGCCAGCAGCATGCAAGACTAAGTCGTTTTTGCTACAAGTTCTGAGTCTCTCTTTCAAACAGCCTTTGCCCAATTGGGACTAAGTCCAAAACAGCAAAAAATATTACATACCCAATATATATTATATAATTGGAATTTGTATCAGAGTAAACCTAACACTGTTTGTGCCCACCTTTACACATGGCATTGCCAAAAATGACTTCAGAGCCTTGGATCTATTTAATAACTGAGATTTATTTTCAGGGCGGTGTTCTGCATTCTGCCAGTGGCCGGTGTGCAAAGCCCAGGCTTACTCCTGGATGGTGTTGTTGGATTTGGACTTTGTTAAACCAGGGTCAACTCTGTTCCGGCTCTGCTCACACTTATAACAGGTCACCGTCTCTAATCTTGGCAAGATGTTGCACTCCTAAGGCTTCCTGATAATTACAGGGTAAAGTGGCATGCCCACAATGTGCACTAATACAAACAGAAGAGAAATAACACAGCAGAAGTGGCAAAAGGCAAGCTTGGTGCATCAAAACACTATGTAGGCTGAATCTCATCTACAAGCTAGAGATGGCATCAAAGATTTTGAGAGAACATCTTCTCCATTAGAGCTGAACTGAGTGTTCAGGTGAGTTCTCTCACCTGTACTGGTCCAGCCAAGTACCTCACGGCCATCAGCTAGACAGTCACATCATTAGCTCAAGGGAGTCAGGGTGAAAAGAGTGTATGTGCCTATTTATCATCTCTTTTTACATTCAGCAAATCCTTCACATAGAGAATACAGTCTATTATGTCATCAGAGCCAAAACATAATTTTATCTCTGTTTTCTCCTTCAAATGGAAAATGAGCCTGAGAAGGTAATCATATATGAAACCTCAGATGCAGACATCTGTCTCACGAGCAAAACTCTGAACTGTAGGTGTCACCAGCAAAAAAAGACACGTCCTCCTCCACACAGCTGTGCCAAATAATACACAAAGAAATTAACAGTATTTGGAATCATTGCTTGCAACTCTGTATTTTACTATTAAATTATTCCAGTCCATAATTTGCATTTGCAAAAACTAAAATTGTAAAAGAGCTGGTTGGTAGCTTTTCAGGTACAACCATTAATAAAGATGAAAGACGGTAATAACTTCATGGTAAGAAAAATACAGCCTTAGAATAAAAACGATGTGTGTGGATCTAAATTCCAGCTCTGCCACTTAGAAGATATAGAATGTTGAGGAATTTCTGTACTTGACCAAGTCTGTATTTCCTCTTCTAAAATGCGGATGAGAGACCCAGGTGGCTCAGTCGTTAAGCATCTGCCTTTGGCTAGAGTCATTATCCCAGGGTCCTGGGAGGGAGTCCCACATCCGGCTCCCCACTCAGCAGGGAGTCTGCTTCTCCCTCTCCCTCTGCTTCTCCCCGTCCCCTGCTTGGGCTCTCTCTCTCTCAAAAAATTAAAATCTTTAAAAATAAAATAAAATGGAGATGATAATATCAACAAAAAGTGTTATTACTGATCTCTAAGTATGTCAGCATGAAGCCCCCAGCCCTACTGCTATTTAACATACAGCCTTGATTAAATTTCTACCTGAGATCATTTAACTTATCCATCTATTTTGGATACCATGCTTCAAGATGGCAAAGAAAAACTTCTGCAAAAGAAGTTCTTGGATCAACCAGATTACTGTATACCATAAAATGCAGTTTAAACATCACGAGCTCTGTGAAGCATTCTTGTCTCACCTTGCTTTTGTGGAGGGTACAGTCTCACGAGGAGAAAGAAAAATATCCCAGTTAAGTTAATATGTAGTGTGCCAGATGGAGATTAAGTGCTCACACATTATGGAGAAAACAGAGCAGGGTTGGAAGTAATAGTTGAAATTCAATAAGGATAGCTAAAGAGAGTCTTGCTGAGATATCATTTGAATAAAAGCCCAAGGGAGATGAGAGAGTGAACCATGTGGATAACTAAGGCTGGGTAGGTGGCGGGGGGAGACACTTCTAGACAAAGGGAACAGCATGTGCAAAGGCTCTGGGGCTGGAGCTTCCCTGATGTACTGAGAAACGGCAAGGCTGCCAGTGTGCTGGAGAGAATGGGGGTGGACTAATAGGAGGTGTGATCAGAGGGGCATCAGGAGCCAGACCATGTGGAACTTTCTTATGGGACGAGGTGGTAGGACAGGGTTCTGAACAGGGAGTAATGAGATCTAACAAGTTTTATAAAATTTGTGTTCAGAATAGACTATTAGGAGTCAAAAGCTTGAAGCAGGGATACTAGCTAGAGGGTTACTACAGTGACTCACGTGCGACATAGCAGTGGCTTGAACCTGGGTGGTGGGCGTGCAGTGAGAACAGTGACTGAAGGGAAAGCCAACAGTGTTTATTGATGAATTAGAGCTCTCCTGTGGGAGAAAGAAAGAAGGTAGAGATGGCTTCAAGATTTAGGGTGGAGAGTGGGAATGAGAGAAGTTGTTGAGTGTGGTGGGGATGAGCACAGAGCAGATCTGGTGGGAGGGACGATCAGGAGCCTGGTGTTGGATATGTTAAGTTCAAGAGGCCTATTAGACATACAGAGGTAGAGAAGTAAGCAGCTGAACAGAAGAGTCTAAATTGAAGACACAGTTCACTTGTACCTAAATGTACGTAAATGTACCTAAACCCATGGGGGCAGACAAAATCACTGAAGGAGTGAATGTAGTTAAGGGAGAGACAAGGGTCCAGGGCTGAGCCGCGCAGCACCGCTGTGATTAGCGGGCACCAGCCAACGGGGCAGAGAGGCAGCCAGAGCCAGGAGGAAAACTGGAGAGACTGAGGTCCTGGAGAGTAGGTGAAAACACTCTGTCCTGGAGGAGTAAGTGATCACCAACAATGTCACATGCTGCTGACAGGCCTGGCGAGGTGAGGATGAAGGGATGATCACTGGCTCCCTGTGGAAGTCATGGGACCCTGCCAAGAGCGGTTTCCACAGAGTGGGGAAGGCCAAGGCTTGGATGGAGTACATTTAGGGAAGAATGGCAGGAAATGGAAAAAGGGACAACTTTTTTCAAAGATTCGCTCTGATGGTGATTAGAGAAATGAAGTGGTCCCTGAAAGGACACCTGTAATTCAGTGGGTATTAGACTTTTAAGATGAGAGAAATAACAGCATATTTGTATGCTGATGAACCTGGGTGATAGAGAGAGAAATTCTGGTGATCCTGCCCATGTGGGGGAAGGAAAGGGACCTGCTGAGATGTGGCTTTGAGCAGGTGATACAGAAAGAGATCTGGTGCACACGTGTGTGACTGACCTTTGCCATTTCACAGTTTGACAGTTTGACCCTAGAAGTAAAAGGGAGACTAGAGTATATGGACTCAAGAGGCAGGGGCGGGGAAGGGAGACAGAATAACTTCTCTTGCAGAAGTATGCTTCTAAGTGCTTTCTTCACTGAAATCATAAGCAAGGCCATCAGCTGAAAGTGGTGGGATTGGGGTGGGGCAGAACTGAGATTTGAGGAGAGAGAAAGTATTCAACAGTAAAATAACATGGCCAAAAAAGAGAGCTAATTGTTTTGATCCCCAGAAACCAATACTTTCTGTTGCATGTTTTACTTTAGAGAATATCACAACTCTCCTCTGTCAGATCTATCTAAAAAGCCTAGAATGTATTCTAAATTCTTCCTTCTGTTGATTTTTCCATTATATCAATCCCTCCACCTTCTAAACAGATGTGTAACAAATCCACTTCTTGTCTTCTCTGCCTCAGCCTGGGTCCTCTTCTAGCCTTGATTACTGCAAAAGCTTCCTTACCAACTTCCCTGCTTCTGGATACAGTACTTTCTCCATGTATGGACAAATATGGAAATTATTTACTTAGCAAAATCTATCAAGTGTCAAATTATGTGGCTTTGAGTCATATATTAAACAAAAAAACCCCTGTCTATCCTTAAAGCTGTGGCCATATAGATCTTTCGATAACAGCAAATATTTCCTGAACTAAAAAAAAAAAAATTCCACACTCCCTCTGCATGACCCTGGAGGGCTCTTCACGATCTCGCCTCTGCTTGCCTGCATAGCTTCATCTCCAGGCTCTTCCCTCCTTCCAGCTTACACTCAAACACTGTGCCAAAGGACCACACACATTCCTTCTGCTTTTGATTCATGAGTAGACTTGAAAAACAATGGTGCAGAGAGAGAGTAAGGACGCCAGTGAGTGTTTCCTGTAGGTATTTGGAGCAAAACATTTAAATTACGTACAGTGATCTCATGTAGACTAGCATTTGTGACATAACATTTCAGAAGCCTCTTCATGTCTCAATCACTTGCCACAGCGGAAGAAGCAAGCATCTTCCTTGTTTCTCCTCAGTCTTCCTTTTTTTTAAAATTTTCTGCTTCCTTCTTCCCTTTAACTTATACCAGCTGGGCACAGTATACATACCAACCCTCCACCTTTGTTTAAACCCAGCCTATGTCGCTTCTGGTAATTCATGTCACTTTTTTAGTACATGAAAAGCTGAGAAATAATCATTTTAATTAATGAGCAGAATTCCTTGTTTATCCTCTGGCCAGTTTTAAGGAAGGAGAATAAAGCATCAAAGTACATCTAGTACTGCTGGTGGTTTCAAAATATCTCCTCAAATTCTTTGATACTTCTCTCTTCAAGAGGTGGAGCCTAATCCCGCCCACCAACCTTGAGTCTGGGCTGGCTTGATGCCTGGCTTCTAGAGAACAGAATACCATGAAATGAAGGTGAATGGCTTTGGACGTTTGGTCAGACAAGGTACTGGTGCTTCTACCTTGCTCACTCTCGGCCACATGGTGAGGAAACTGAGCGCCTTGTGGAGAGGCCCACTTAGTGAGGAACTGAGCCCTCTGGCTAACAACCACGTGAGTGAGCCCCCTGGGAAGTAGGTACTCAAGCATGAGTCAAAACCCCTGCCTAGATGCCTAGTGTCACCCCCTGCAGGGAGCCTGGGCCAGAACCACTCAGCAGGAATTTCTGAGCCACACAAACTGAGAGAATATATGTTGGTGTTCAAAATCACTAAGCTTAGGGCAATTTGTCATGTTGAATAAGACCATAAGTACAATACTGATGATCATGAAATAATATGCAATCATCAAATAGATCTGGGATTCTAAATCTAGGTTACTTTCACTTTATTTCATTGCTATGAAGTAATGCAAAAAAGAAAAATACGATTCAAAATTTTTATAAGATCATCTCTTGCTCCTTTTTTTTTAAAGATTTTATTTATTTATTTGACAGACAGATCACAAGTAGGCAGAGAGGCAGGCAGAGAGAGAGGAGGAAGCAGGCTCCCTGCTGAACAGAGAGCCCGACTTGGGACTCGATCCCAGGACCTGAGATCATGAGCTGAGCCAAAGGCATAGGCTTCACTCACTGAGCTACCCAGGCGTCCCTCTTGCTCTTTTTTAAAAAAAGAATTTATTCATTTATCTGAGAGAAAGAGAGAGAGCAAGCATATGAGTTTGGGGTGGGGGAAAGGGCAGAGAGACAAGGAGACTCCCCGCTGAGCAGGGAGCCAGACACTCAATAGCTTAATCACAGGGTCCCAGGATCAGGACCTGAGTTGGAAGCAGGTGCTTAGAAGTCTGAGCCACCCAGGCACCCCTGCTCTTTGTTTTTTAAATTTTCTTAAATATAATAAATAAATAAATAAATAAAAGTTTAAAAAAAAGTTCTTGAGCCTGGAATATTTATTTCCATTCTCTGGTAGAAGTAAGTAAAGATTTTTAGATGAGGATTTAAGAAGGAATACAGAGTACTTTAACAGTTTACATAAAGCATTTTACCTAAGTGACTTGGCTCTTAAAAAGTGAACACAGATGTGTGCACCTCTATCTATTGAGAGTAGGAATGTCATTGACAACACCTTAATTCTTTAAAAGTACATGAAGAAAATGAAAATCATTTAATAATTAAAGACCCCTCCAAGGGCCTAATTATGTAGTTCTGGGTTAGATATCCTACAAAAAAACTGTTTATGCTTATCCGCAACTTGTTCCAGACCTCTAATATTCATTATTCAGGGCCTACATGAAACTTCTCAAAATTAAATTTATAAATGGTTACATTAAAAATGTAATGCATTCCAACAAGTGCTGAAATAGTTATTCCAAAATTACCAGTGAAGATAAACTTTATATTGAATAAAACATAACCTTCAGTCTGGACTAAATTTTCTGTCCATTAAAGGTAAGATTTGGAGAAATACAGCCTATGGTGAATGTAATCATCAGCCTCAAGCCCTCATTCACCCTTTCTTCTCCTGGGTCAGCAGCGTGGCCTTAGGGATTTAACCTATTAGCACTGGAGTTTTCATTGGCTGCTGTTAACAAATGTTTTTTTCCTTAGGGAAGTGGTTACCATCTTCTTTGAAAAATATACTTATTATTTAAAGGGCAGTGTGGAAAAGCAAAGAGAAGAGATCATCACCATCATGACATCAAGTCCAGAACAAACGGAAACTTTGTGGACTACTTTTGTTTTGTTTCTAAAAACAAAGCTACAAGAAAGAGTATCGCAGGGGAATAAGAGCAATGAACACTTCTAATTTTTTTTTTTTTAAACCATGAAACTAGCCAATTCTTTAAGACTAAAATAGATTGAAATCAACTGACAATCTGCAATTCAACTCCGCTTCTTTTTGTAGCTGCATTTTCATCTAGCTTGATTTAGAACTGAAGGATTATGCATAAAGCAATGATGTTTATCTGTTTCAAGCTTATTTGTCAAATTTAAGACCCAGTCGACACAGTGAGCACGAGATCACTGGCAAGCATCTACTCCGCCTCAGCCCCCTCATTAAAGCATGTATGTGCCTCCCTTAAGTCTCTGGGATAAACAGCAAGAATCTGCCAAATGAGACCATCTTTCCTCTGTAACTTCTTGAGCTCTCAAAATCCAGTCTTTTCCTTCAAATTAGTGAGTTGAATAATGAACTCACTTAATATCTGTCTTGTTACCATGTACTAATAGTTAATGTGTGGTGTACAAGATCTACATCTAGAAGTTGTATCTTTCCTCTGTAACTTCTTGAGCTCTCAAAATCCAGTCTTTTCCTTCAAATTAGTGAGTTGAATAATGAACTCATTTAATATCTGTCTTGTTACCATGTACTAATAGTTAATGTGTGGTGTACAAGATCTACATCTAGAAGTTGAAAAAAAAATTCCAGCGAGTATCTTCTTTGCTTCATTTTTTTAAATATCCTCACTGCCTACACCAGGATTCTATGTACTGCAGTGACTTAATAGTTACTTGTTCAAACAAGAGAATTCAGAGGGGGAAAAAATGAGATTACTTTAAAACAAGCAAAGAAGGCCATATAACTTAAATTCTAGAAAAAATTATGTTTGCAATTTATTACACATCTGATTCCATTGCTTTATTTTGTGATTTTTAATATGCATTAAATTTCTTTGATTCATCAAAGTACTTATAAAAACTCATGAAGATTAGGTTTTTAAATATTTTTAGATTCAGTTTGTCTTTTTTTTTTTAACAATTTATTTATTTTAGAGAGACAGCATATGTGCATGCATAGTGTGCATACAAGGAAGCTGGGGGAGGGGCAGAGGGCTAGGAAGAGAGAGCATCTCAAGCAGACCCTGAGCTGAGGGTGAAGCCTTGACATAGGGCTCAATCTCAGGACACTGAGACCATGACCCACCCTGAAATCTAGAGTCAGATGCTTAACGGACTGAGCCATCCAAGTGTCCTAAGATTTTCAGGTGTTTTTCTTTCTTTCTTTCTTTCCTTTTTTTAATTAAAGAAGATATAAATTTCGATAGCTAAAATGCTCCTTTATCACACTGGAAAAAAGTTATCATGTATCCTCTATTATAACTTATATCCACATTGGAGAGTTATGGGTACATCATCAAGTATGATAAAAATCAAGATGCTAAAATAAAAAAAAGAGGAGAAAAAAATCTGATTCCAAATTAGATTTCTACTGAGTAACTAGAGTTGACACACAACCAAGAGCCCAGCCTGAAAGACATTAGTGGATGGGGTGCCTGGGTGGCTCCGTCGGTTAAGTTCTGCCTTCAGCTCAGGTCATTATCCTAGGGTCCTGGGATCAAGCCCCCAAGTTGGGATCTTTGTTTAGTGAGGAATCTGCTTCTCCCTCCTCCCTCTGCTCCTATCCCTACTACTGCTTTCTCTTTCCCTCTCTCTGTCTCTCATTCACTCTCCCTCAAATAAATTAAATAAAATCTTAAAAAAAAGGAGAGAGAGACATTATTGGATATAACCTCCAGCACAGATCAGTAAGAAATTTTCAAAGAACTCACATTACTTCGAAATAATGCCTTCTACTTCACTGGTGTAATGCCTATTAATACAAAAGAACATATATCTCTACCATGTCATAATGAACAAATACTTCAGGGGAGGGCAGTGTTTCAGAAATAGGTCATCTGTGTTAGAAAGAGTTGCGCTTCCCTGCACTTCTTTACTAAACATAAAAGAATTGTCTCATTACAGAAATAACTAATGCCAAGTGACAAAAATAAAAACTGGTCCAAGTGTCCAGGTCCCAAAAATGCAGCATTAAGTATGAAAGAAACTTGACAGCAGCCCTAGAAACTCATACTTTGCTGCAGCTTTTCTCATAATGCTTTATGTGCATATCATCGTTCTCTGGAGCACACTGGCCCAGATTAATATGAAACACGCTCCTGTAACTCTTTTATCCCTGGCGAAAATTTCCTCCTGTTTACTGGACAGACTCCTCTTAGGATACTATAGAGGATGTGACTCTGATCCCTCTTTCTCTAACTTTTTTAAAAAAAAATTTTTTAAATTAAAAGAGTCTGTCTGCAGAATGGTTTAAACACTTATCATTAAAAGTCATCAGAACACAGGCAACAGAACACTCCTTGTTTTCACCCTCAAATCCTGCCTCCATATGGAGCTATGCTAGATACATCAATGTATATCTCTCTCTTGCTTCCCCTGCTTGTGTACACACACACTCTCTGTCTCCTCTCTCTCTCTCTCTCTTTAAAAAAAAAAAAAAAAATCAGTATATTTCCTACCACCTCCTTCAGCCACCAAATAACTTAACTGCAGGGGGAAAAAAGTGGATACAGACAGCAGAATTTTAAGAAACCATTCTTCCCCCATTAATACACTATAGCCAGATTGCCTAGTTTGTGTTGTTGTTGTTGAACATAGTCAACAACATAGTTGGCCTACAATATTAGTTTCAGGTGCACAACATAGTGTTTTGACAATTACATATGTTATAAAATGCTTACCACAGCAAATGTACTTACCCTCTGTCACCATACATAGTTATTACAATATTGCTGACTACATTCCCTATGCTATATTTTTCATCCCTGTATCTTATTTATTTTTTAACTGGAAGTTTGTACTTCCTACTCCATATCACCTGTTTCACCTGCTCCTATCTTCCTCCGCTCTGGCAACTACCAGTTTGTTCTCTGTATTTATTTCTGATTTTTTTGTTTCCTTATTTTTTTCCTAGATTCCACATATAAGTGAAATCAGATGGTACTTGTTTTTTTCTGTCTGACTTCTTTCACTTAGAGTTTCCCTAGATTTGAATCTCAGCTTTGCCAGTTTTTAGTTACGTGCCTTTGGATGAGTTTCCTAAATGTTCTGTTTCCTCACCTATTAAGTAGGAACAAATAATGACTACCTGCTATGGATTCTAGGAAGATTAAATGAAGTAATATATGCCAGGTCCTTAGAATAGTTTCCATGGGACAGCAGTTATTTCCAAGGTCCTACCCCACTGTCTTCAAACCACTCTAATACACAGCCTGGGCTGGATCTCTTCTCTCCCTTGACCCTTCCTCTTCTTGTCTTCATTTATTTTTCTCTAGCCAACAGCTCTTTAGCCTTTCCAAAATAAATTATTTTAGCCTCCTCAAGCTTCTCCAGTATTTTTCCCCCCGGACTTTTCCCACTAACCCCATTCTCTTGGAAGGAAGCAGAAGAGAGAAAGATTGTCAAAACTTACTCACTATGATTCTTTTCAAAAATTTCTGCCACAGAACTTTAACAGTATCTATGATTCTTACTCCTAAAAAGGCACTGCTGTATCCATTACACTTAAGATTACAACATCAATGAAAAGAACTCCTGAAATTTTTTAATTAGTTGGGATATTGAACAGGAAGAAGATACAAATGAGATTATATGTTTCACTGAATCTTAAAAATCTTCCTCAATTTCCTGGACTATGTTATATTTCAGACTTTAGCATTCAATATTCAGCTTTCCCACTCAAGCAGCTTTCCAGAGTCAGTGCCTATGTCTTAACGGGTCATTCAAAAGTACCAGGACATTTTTAAACTGCCAATGAAATAAACTGTTTATCGATTGTTCATAAGATCACACTTCATTTTAGGTTCCCTGGTAGTTAGATGGAATTGGTATTAGTTTACTCAGTAACACAAAGGGAAGGCACCAAATTCATTCTGCCTCATTTATAAGCAAAACAATGCAAATCATTTTTCTCTTTAAGCTGAAAGTTGGAGGATAACAGATCAGCTAAATCGGGGACTGCACTCATTATCACTTGAGCCTCGCTGGTTGGTTATCGTATGGTTCTGATGATCTCTTCATGTAATTTTATCATCCCTTATCTCTCAGAAAAGTTCTCTTAGTTCTATGTCTCCTTTTAAAAAAGTAACATTTATTATAAACACAAAATGGGTAAAAGACCTCAACATGAAGCAGGAATCTATCTCTAGATAGATATCATATCTCCTCTATGTTCTAGGAGAACATAGGCAGTAACTTCTTCGACACTGGCCATAGCAACTTGTTTTAAGACATGTCTCCAAAGGCAAAGGAAACAAAAGTGAAAATAAACTTTTGGATCCTTATCAAGATCAAAAGACTCTACACGGCAAAGGAAACAGTCAACAAAACAGAGTCAACCTACGGTATGGGAGAAGATATTCACAAGTGACACTACAGACAAAGGGCTGATATATAAGATCTATAAAGAACTCCTCAAACTCAACACACACAAAACAGATAATCATGTCAAAAAATGGGCAGAAGACATAAACAGACACTTCTCCAATGAAGACATACAAATGGCTAACAGACACATGAAAAAATGTTCATCATCATTAGCCATCAGGGAGATTCAAATCAAAACCACATTGAGATACCACCTTACATCAGTTAGAATGGCCAAAATTAACAAGTCAGGAAACAACAAGTGTTGGAGAGGATGTGGAGAAAGGGGAACCCTCTTACACCGTTGGTGGGAATGCAAGTTGGTGCAGCCACTTTGGAAAACAGTGTGGAGATTCCTTAAGAAATTAAAAATAGAGATACCCTATGACCCTGTAATTGCACTACTGGGTATTTACCCAAAGATACAGGTGTAGTGAAAAGAAGGGTCATATGTACCCCAGTGTTCATAGCAGCAAAGTCCACAATTGCCAAACTGCAGAAAGAGCCAAGCCCTTCAACAGATGAATGGATAAAGAATGTATGGTCTGTATATACAATGGAATATTGTATTCAGAAAGGATAAATACCCAACTTTTGTATCAACATGGATGGAACTGGAGGACATTATGTTGAGTAAAATAAGTCAAGCAGAGAAAGTCAATTATCATATGGTTTCACTCATTTGTGGAGCATAAGGAATAACACGGAGGACATTAGGAGAAGGAAAGAAAAAGTGAATTGGGGTAAATCGGAGGGAGAGATGAAGCATAAGAGACTGTAGACTTTGAGAAACAAACTGAGGGTTTTGGAGGGGAGAGGGTGGGGGGATCGGTGAGCCTCGTGGTGGGTATTATGGAGGGCACGTATTACATAGAGCACTGGGTGTGATGCATAAACAATGAATCTTGGAACACTGAAAAAAATAAAAAAATAAAAAGTAAAACAACAACAACAAAATCATTTATTGATCACTTTTAGTATGCTAGGAACTATGGTAAACCTTCAGCATACAGGAAAGCATCTGTCCTTCACAACAAGGTAGGTCCTTTCATAACACCCAGTTTGCAGATGAGAAAACTGAAAATGGAAGGGATTAACCAATTCCATCCTGGCTACTTATTAAGTAAGTGGTGAAGATAGGATTCAAGCCCAGAGCAAGCAGTCTTAGCAACTGTTTCCAAAAAGCCTTACTTATTTCATTTCAATTTAAAAAGTTTTGTGAGGGATGCCTGGGTGGCTCAGTTGGTTGGACGACTGCCTTCGGCTCAGGTCATGATCCTGGAGTCCCGGGATCGAGTCCTGCATCGGGCTCCCAGCTCCATGGGGAGTCTGCTTCTCCCTCTGACCTTCTCCTAGCTCATGCTCTCTCTCACTGTCTCTCTCAAATAAATAAATAAATCTTTAAAAAAATAAATAAATAAAAATAAAAAGTTTTGTGAGAAAAAAAGTTTTGTGAGAAAAAAAGAGTGTGTCTGTATGTACTCTATACTTACAAAAGTAAACACTGTCTTGGGTTTGTCTACATAGCTATAAATTTTAAAATAATTCTGGAAGTTATATATTGCAACTTCTCAGTTGCCTTTGTTCTTCGTTAGCCAAATAACTTTTTTCTTTTCTTTTTTTTTTCTTTTTAACAACAGCAGAGTAGGTCTATTCTTCTGTTTCTCTTCATTCCTTGTCTCTGAAGAAAATACTCAGAGGAAATAATCATGAACTGAGTGGTGCCAGTGTTGGGGGCAGAGGAGGGAGCAGGTGGGAGAAGGCTGAAAATGAGGAATCAGCAAGGCCTCCCATCAGGGATGTGCCTAAGTCTCCAGGGAAGTTACTGAGGCTTCTTTGTCCCATGAAATGCTTGGTGTGAATGAATTTGTGGGGAGACCAGTGAAGAGCCCTGGTTTCCTAGTCAATCATTAGAGGGTGAAGAAGAGATAGCAGGGGGATGCAGGAACATGGAGGCAGGCCTACCAAGGATTCTCAGGCACCCAGTAGGAATCTTAGGGGGAGTGCTGGACAATCACAATCTGGGGCCTGCAGCTGGACCCATTGTCATCAGATCTAGAAGTGAGCTGACAGCCATTGGCTGAGAGTGGGGTTATATATTCATGTAATCAAATACAAATCACCCTAGGAGTTCCTGGGTGGTTCAGTCAGTTAAGCATTTGCCTTCATCTCAGGTCAGGATCCCAGGGTTCTGGATCAAGCCCCGAGTCTGGCTCCTTGCTTAGTGGGGGAGCCTACTTTTCCCTCTCCCTCTGCCCCTCACCCCTGCTCATGCTCTCTCTCTGTCTCAAATAAAAGAAAACAAAACAACAAATTCAAATCATCCCTACTAAAAGAGCTAAAAGTTTTAAAAACCAGTAACACCTTGGCAACATGCCAAGGACTTGAAGCACTGAAATTCTCATATTACTGGTAAGAATGCATATGGTGCAGCCACTTTGAGAAAGTCTTTGAAGCTTCTTATAAAATTAAACACCAACTATATGACTTAGCAATTCACCTCTTGTCTATTTACCCAAAAGAAATGGAAGCATTGTGTCCACACAAAGACCTGTATGCAAACTCTGACAGTGGCTTCTTTCAGAACAGTGGCTTGTTTCATAAAACCGGAAGCAACTCAAGTATCTATCAACTGACGAATGGATGATCAAAATGGTATATTCCCACCGGGGAATCAATCCCTTGCCAATAAGAAGGAACAAATGATTAACACACGCAACCACATGGATGAATCTCACAAATGTACAAAGGGGAAGAACCCAGACACAAGACTACCTACAGCAGGATTCCGTTTACATGACATTCTAGAAAAGGCAGAAAGAACAGAGACAAAAACAGACTGGGTGGCTCAGTGGGTTAAGCCTCTGCTTTCGGCTTGGGTCATGGTCTCAGGGTCCTGGGATCAAGCCCCGCATCGGGCTCCTCACTCAGCGGGAAGCCTGCTTCCCTCTCTCTCTCTGCCTGACTCTCTACCACTTGTGGATATCTCTCTCTGTCAAATAAATAAATAAAAATATTTATAAAAAAAAAAAAAAAACAACAGACTGGTGATTGTCAGGGGTCCGGGTTGAGGGAGGGCGAGGACCTCCACAGCTAGGGGTACACGGAAATATCTGAGGTGACAGAAATGTTTTGTATCTTGATTACAGTGGTGGTTACATGACAGATGTGTGCACGTCTGTCAGAACACACTTAAAATGGGTGAATTTTCTCGTGTTAAATTATACTTCAACACAGTTGGGGCTGTTGTTGCTTGTTTAATTTAAATCATCCTCTCAGGTCATCATACACAAACACATATGTGCTGCGGTCACTCTTACAGGAGGGGAATCCCACGCACTTCATCCTGGTAATTTTGTTGCACATTCTCACGGGTTCCCCTGGGCCCCAGTTTCTATTTAGAAAGAGACGTTTAATTAGAGCGTGACTCAACCTGGCCTCTTGGCCACTATAAGGCTGTTTTGTGGGCCACAATGTTACCATATACTTAACTAACTGGAATCTGAACGCTCTCTTCTCAAGTGCGCAGAATCACAGCCTATGGTTTGTACTGAGGGCTCTCAGATAATACAGGCAGGCTAGTCAAATTTAATTTCAGAGGGGCAAAAAATAATTTTTAGCATAACTATGCCCCCAGTATTGCATGGGGCATGCTTTTTATTTGTTTTATCTGGCAAACTCATCATTAACCCATGTATGGCCTTTTCTATTTTAATTATTTATCCACCTAATTAATGAACCAATTAAATTAATCAATCTCATAATCATGTTTTAACTGCAGGTATTTTTAGTGACTTTAACTCTAACTTTCCTCTTAAAAAAACATGTAGCGGCATGCCTGGGTGCTCAGTAGGTAAGCGTCTGCCTTTGGAGCAGGTCAGGATCCCAGGGTCCTGGGGTCAAGCCCTGCATTGGGCTCCCTGCTCCACAGGGAGTCTGCTTCTCCCTCTCCTACTCCCCCAGCTTGTATTCCTCCCTCGCTGTGTCTCTCTCTGTCAAATAAATAAATAAAATCTTAAAAAACAAAACAAAACCATGTAGCAACTCCAAGGCACTGAGAATTTATTTTAGACTACTGAGAAATGACTAGTTTGGAATCCTGTTAGTCAAATTGTGATCTGCAGACTTGAGGTGTCAGCATCAACTTAGTGTTTGTTAGAAAAGAATCTCTGGTCCCACCTGCAGCTATGGAATTCAGAAACTACATCTGAACAAAATCCCCACGGGATTCATGTGAACATTAATGTTTTAGGTGCACTGATTTAGAAAGCTGTGTTTTAGGAAAATTCCCAGGACATCTAGCAGGTTGGATTGGAGAGAAACTGGCTGCAAGTAGAGAAGCCTCTTACGAGAATATTTTTAAAGTTCAAGCATTACTACAATATCTGAATTATGGCAGTAGGTAAGAAAGGAAAGAAACTGAAGTGAGAAAAACTCTCAATGGGAAAAAAATCAATGGGACTTGGAAAAGGACTGGATGGAGGAGAGAAAGGAAAGATGTCAGAATGTGAATATAAGTCAAGTAGATTCATCAAAGAGCTTCTAGTATCTTTAGGAGTGGTTCTGTGGTTCTGGAACCTGGCTGCGTGCTGTAATCACCTGGGAGCTTTAAAATACTGATGCCTGAGTCCCAGGTCCAGAGACTTTGATTTAAAGTGAAGCCTGGCATTAAAATTTCTAAATAGTTTCCAGGTGATTCTAATGAGCAGCCAAGGTTGAGATCCCCCAGTACGGGTGCTTTCAATCTATTTGTTTTCATTTAGAGTAGTGATTTTTTCAACCTGGCAACACTTCAGAATTATTTGGAGAGCTTTAAAAATATATCAATTTCTATATCCTGCTCTTAGAGATTCAGATTTAAATGGTAATATATCAGAAGTTCCTCAGTTGATTGTAACCGGCAGCCAGAGTTGAGAGCATTTAACTGAAAGATATAATTTGATTGATAATTTATTAACTATTTTTTTTAACTAACTATTAATAAAAAGGGAATTCAGTGCTAACAGAATCCAAAATTCTAGTTAGGTGAAATATAAGCCCAAGCATTTTATTTTCTTGTTATAATTTCACAGTGAAACTTACTTGGAATTAGCCACAATTTTCATGTTTTCAAAACCTCATTTTCAATTGCCCCAAATATCAGCTGATAACCATTAAAATTGAATGACCATTTATGAAATGAGCATTATTCAGACACTTCCAATATAATATGAAATAGATTCCAACCACAACCACAGTTTTTCATCTTAGGATAAAATAAGGTCCTAGGTGGTGATGAAGGTGAGGAGGTAAGGAAATAAAATGTCTAAAATATATTTCTTTTTTTTCTTTTCTTTTTTTTTTACAGAGGGAAAGATCACAAGTAGGCAGAGAGAGAGGGGGAAGCAGGCTCTCCGCTCAGCAGGGATGCTGAGGCAGATGCAGGGCTTGATCCCAGGACCCTGAGGCCATGACCTGAGCCGAAGGCAGCGGCTTAATCCACTGAGCCACCCAGGTGCCCCTGAAATGTATTTCTAAGTCAACGTAAAGTCTCTATCAAGATTCAGCCTTATCTAAATAATAAAAAAAGAAAAAAGCAAGCAGAATATTTAAGCACTTAGTAGTTAACTTGTCCCTATAGTATTATTTCATAAGTATGCAAAGTAAAACTTTTTTTTCAAAAAGAGAATGTTTTCAAATGACCTTTATAAAACGGAAAATTGGCTTACCTCTTCCCTGTGATTCTTAATTGGCATACAAAGAATACTCTGTGTCTTGTAGCCTGTAATTTGGTCAACTTCTGCATTGAACCGAGGATCCTAGTAAAGAAAAAGAAATTCAATTTAATGACTGATCTGTTCAAAGATTGATTTGATTTTTCTGATTTATAAGATTAGAAAAATCTAACCTTCGATTTACCTTATTGCTCTGAACGACAATTTTATCATTGGAAAGACATCATATCATGTAAACAAATCATCTTTGACAAAGATAAATTTACGTTTTTTAGTTGCTAGTGTTCGTGAGAAACAAAAAAATACAGACTCAAAATATGTTCAGAAATAAAGGAAATTCAAAATATTAACCAATTTAGACGGCACTCCTTAAATTCATGGAAAAGTGGCAACTCTCCACCACTATAATACAATTTGCCTATTCCCATCTCACTATCTGATTCTTCTGTGCCAAAGGAAAGCATCTCTGCTCTGAAATTTTTCCTGTAAAACCTACCACTCCAAAACAACCTGCCTAACACTAACTTTACTTCCCTCATAATGGTTGCTTAAATATTCCCTCAGTATTCTGTTCTTCTATCCCAAGTGTTTGTAAGAATTTCAAATAATTTCATGTATATATGTGCATAAAAATTTTAAATATTTTCATGTATATATGTGCATTAAAACAAAACAAAACAAAACAAAACTGCATGGCCTCAATCAGACCGTAAACAACTCCTTAATCTTTGTACTTCTTTTCCCTTTCACAAAGTACGTCACGCATATCCAATAATCACAAAGGACCTCTGAGAGTTGTAAAGGTTCTAATGTGGGTTGAAGAAAGAAAGATACAGGCTATTTTCCCTTGAACTTTAGATTGAGAAGATTAAAGTTAGGTTGTAAATTCCAGGAAGGTTTTTTTTTTTTTTTTTGGTTCCTCACCGTATTCCCAATACAACCACAAGAACTCAAAAGCATTTGTTAAATAAATGAAGGAATTCATTAACAAATGATATCATAGTCATCAGATGTGATCATTTTTAGCTTATTATAGTTTAAAACAAACACTGTAGGTAAGAAGGAAAACATGCTAAAGGAAATGGACAGATACTACTATATGCAGTAAGATTAGAATGGAAACAAACATACCAGAACATGAACATTTAAAGGAGTGTTGTTCCCCTCAAAGCAAAAGCCTTGGGAAGTTTACATACTCGACCTAATAATAGCAACACTGCTCTAAAAACTCTGTTTTTGGAATTCCCTTCAAAGAATATGGAATAGCCACACTGGAAAACCCTCATCTTTGAAGGTCATTTATTTATTTTTTAATTAGTTCAAAGTCACACAAGGCCAAAGCTGTGAATGAAGTAAATGATTACAGTAGATTCCGTCAACTGGGGTCAGAAATGGTGCCAATTTTCCCAGGAGAGCCATACTTGGCATTAAAGACAATTTCGAAAGGAAAGTTATAAAATGGCAGAAAATCAGTATAAATATTTTATATTATTAATAAATACTACTGCATTTTCCTTTTTTTCTTGCAAACATGCTCAAAGTTATATTGAAATACAGAGAAAATGTTGGCTGAATAAATTTTTAAAAATTGTTCTAAAATAACATACTAAAAAGGCAGACAGGACACTGGTATTGATGAATTAAAGAAGTAAAACGATTATTAACTTATATAGTGGATTATTCTACAAGCTAATAATCAAAACATGAATAAAAATGCATCCTCAGAAATTATTTTATTAATGAATATTTGAATTACAAACCAATTTATAAAGAAGAGGACTTAACTATCTAATCAAAGCAATAGAGTTTAACAAACTGAAATTAATAGGGCTTTTACAGCTTTGGGGGCATATTGGGCATTTAAAATCAACAGCAGCCCTGGATTCCATTTCATTGAAGGAGTGGGAGTAATGCATGTTTCAAATTCACTTTAGGTGAATTCTGGCATCTCAAAGAATTTTCCTAACAATGCACTCAGTGCAAAGGCAATATAGAAAACTTTTAACCCCTTTAGGTCCAGGAAACACCAAAGAAAAAATGGAGCAGTACTACTACTGTGATTATTCCTTTCACTATTTATGAGAACATGACAGTGTAAAAAAAAAAACAAAAACAAAAACAAAAACATAAGCCTTGGAAGTTCACTTGATGAAATAAAGCAATTGGTACCAGATTTGCCCTCCTACTGAAAACTGTAAGACTAGACCAAATATACAAGACAACTAAATCACAGACCATGAAAAAGGGAAATAGACAGGACAACCGCTCTGGCTTTCTTCCTGGGACCATTTTTCTGCTGGCAAGAAGGCAGGCAGTACCCAAGTGTAGCAAGGCTTCCAAATGGAATTGAAAGGAATTCAGAGCTTCTAAAGTGGCTAATATTTGCAAGGAAAAATAACTAATAAGAAAGCTACATTGGGGGATTAGAGGGAGAGATGAAAGGAGTGGTAAAAGACTCAGTGACTACTCACTTTGGACATAGTCACTTAGAGACTTAGTGACTTAGAGAACTAGCTAAAAATCATGTATTGAAGGCTGAAAGCAGAATGGTGCTTTCAATTAGAGAAAGGTTTTGAGACACTGGAGTTCCAGCTCAGCCATTCCACCTCAAGCATTCAGTTGAGACACAGAAAAGCCAATCCTTAGGAGTAAGAAACATTCCCTAGATTTGGATGCATTCCCTAAGACTGAGTTCAAACTAAAATGGATCCACCCCAACAATAACACCAAGCCTGACAGGGCAAAAAGTAACTGCACTGCCTGGAAGAACAAATGTCAGCCCCATTTAAAAAAAGACGACTATGATCCAAATATCTTGCAAGAAAACATGTACAATGTCCAGCATATGATCAAAACTCACAACATGTGAAGAAAACAGGAAACTGTAACCCACAGTGAGGAGAAAAAATAGTCAAAAGAGAATGACCCCAAGATGATTCAGATGTTGGAATTAAGAGACAAGGACTTTAAACACAGTATTGTTCTTAAGGACTTACGGAAAATGCGGTAATAATGAATAGATGGGAAACTGTAAAAAACAAAACAGTTATTTTAAAAAACCCAAATGGATGGGCGTCTGGGTGGCTCAGTGGGTTAAGCCACTGCCTTCGGCTCAGGTCATGATCTCAGGGTCCTGGGATCGAGTCCTGCATCAGGCTCTCTGCTCAGCAGGGAGCCTGCTTCCTCCTCTCTCTCTCTCTGCCTGCCTCTCTGCCTACTTGTGATCTCTCTGTCAAATAAATAAAATCTTTAAAAAAAAAAAAAAAACCCAAATGGAAACTCTAGAGCTGAAATGTACAATGTCTAAAATGAAAAGTTCATTGATGGTTTAACAGCACATTAGAAACAATGGAAGAAAATGTCAGTGAACCTGAAGACAGATCAACAGGAAATATTTAATCAGAAAGACTGAAGGGGAAAAATACACCTGTAAAAATTAGCAGCACCTTGGGTGTTTTCTGGGACAATATCAAGTGGTCTAACATATATATAATTGGAGTGCCAAAGAGAAAAAAGAGAATCGAGTGGAAAAATACTTAAAGACATAGACCAAAATTTCCCCAAAGTTAGTGAAAACCTTATAGTATGAAATGATACATAGCAAGAAACATGTAAGGTGAAAATACAAAGGATAGCTGACTTCTCATGAGAAAAAGGAAGACCAAAAAATGTAGGAAAACTCTTTTAAAATGTTGAAAGAAAATTACCATTAAGTGAGAACTGTCTATCCAGTGAAAATATCCTTCAAGAATATAAGCAAAAGAAAGGCATTTTCAGATAAACTAAAACTGAATTTGTCACCACAGGTCTCTACTACAAGAAATGTTAATGGAAATTGTAAAGCCTGAAGGAAAAGCTAACAGAATGTGCACAAAGGAGTAGAGCTTGGAACTTGGCTTAAACATATGCACAAAGATTAAGGAAGCTTGGGTCTTTATTTTTGGAGAAGGAACAACCCAACAGAAAAAGAAAAAATAAAACTAAAATGCACCTTGAGGTGTTAGATTGAAATTGGAAGTATCAGTAAGATTTTACTGTTATTAACATAGGAAACTGTTATTAATATAGGAAGTAGATATAAAAATAAATAAAATATAGACATGTGTATTTATATATTTTATTCCTAGTCCTGTCTACTGACATACGGGCAGCAACAAACACATAACAGAAGCAATGAATGCATCTAGTGCTCACATCTTAGCTTCTATCTTGGTTACCATTCCCTCTAATGAAAGGAACCAGAGTTTCCTGGGAAAAAGTATGATTCTAGGGCTAAAAGGGGGAAAGTATAAATTGAGCATGGAACATATTGTTAGTCCAGTTAGAACTTTCCGCCTACAAGGAAGCAAGAAATCCCAGAGTGACAACAACATATCAAAAAGACACAGGAAGCTGGCCAATTCAATATAATTTGAGAATGTGAATAAATAAAGATAAAAACAGATCATAACTCATTATACAAAATAAAAATCCATGAGCCCACAGTGCTACTAATGAGTAAATGAATGAATGAATGAATCAAGAAGGTAAGCTCTTCTTCACATGAGAATGGCAACTAAAAACATAGAAGGTATGATGGAGTTAGAAAATCAGGGACACTAAAACTGGTAAATGTAGGTTCATGAAGAATAGAATATTTACACAATATCAAAGTATCTCATCATAAGATATTTATTGATTACAATAGGAAAACTATAACTTTATAGTGGAGAAACCTAGTGGACAATACTAACCAAGTTTTCACAATTAACATCAACAACACTGGGGTAAACTAACTTCACATGCCATACTTCCTATTAACATATGCTGAGAAGACTATGGGCATTTAATAAATTATATATTTAGTCTTTGTCCCAGGTTCCTGGCGCAGAGCTCCTAAAACCCTCATAATTCCCTGAGAAACAGGAAAGTCTTTTGATAGTCATAGCAAGCCCCTTTCAACCATACCTGATTTCATACTAATAAGATGAATCATAGGGATGTGGACCCCAGGAGGCTTCCAGATGGGGACTGGCTACCAGAAAAACCAAACAACTTATTAGAGGGTTAGAACTTTGAGCCCTACCCCTAATCTCCAAAGAAGGGAGAGGGGGCTGGAGATTGAAATTAATCACCAATGGCCAATGGATTTAATCAATAATGCCTACATAATGAAGCCTTGATTAAAATAAGAGCAACAACAACTACAACAACAACAACTCAGAACAATAAGGTTTGGAGGAGTGTCTGGATTGCTAAAGGTATCTATGTGCTGAGATGGTGGTGCACCCCCAGGAAAGGGCATGGAATTACTGTGTCCCCCCACTTCCCATTCCTTGCCCTAATGCATGTCTTCCATTTAGGTGTTCCTGAATTGTATCCATTATAATAAAATTGTAATTGTAAATATGGTGCTTCCTTAGGCTCCTGGGTAGCTCAGTTGGTTAAGCCTCTGCCTTTGCCTCAGGTCATGATCCCAGCGTCCTGGGACTGAGTCCTGAATCAGGCTCCCTGATCAGCAGGGAGTCTGCTTCTCCTTCTGCCTCTCCCCGGCTTGTGTTCACCTGCTCACTCACTCTCTCTCTCACAAAAATAAACAAACAAACAAACAAACAAACAAATAAATAAATAAAATGCAGTGCTTCCTTTGAGTTCTGTGAGTCATTCAAGCAAATTATTGAACCCAAGTGGGGAAATCACCTAATTTGTAGATGGACATAAATATGTGAGTAGCCAGAGGACCCTGTTTGTGGTTGGTATCTGAACTGGGAACTGGGGACAATCTAGTGGGACTGAGTCTTCACTCTGTGGAGTTTGTGCTAATGGGTAGCAGCAGAGTGTCAGAAGCTAGTTACTAGATGCTACTACTAGCATCAGAATTGAATTGGATTATAGGACACCCAGCTGGTGTTGACGAAGAGGAGAAATGACTGTTCTAGAACATCAAAAAAGGTCTCAACACTGACATCTGTGGTATTTCTGTCCAAAGTACCTAACTTGAATCTCATCAAAATGCAGTCTACAAAAATAGCCTGTACTCTCAAAATATACATCAAGAATGATAAAGAAACACTGAGAAATTATTCCAGATTTAAAGGACACTAAAGAGACAAGGAAAGCATGTACATTACATAATTTGGGATTAGATCCTTGATCAGAGGGAAAAAAAGAACTGTAAAGAAAAAAAAAAAAGAATATGAGTGGGACAATTGACTAAATTTGACTATGGACTAGTAGGTAACAGCATTGTATCATAAAAACTTTCTGATTTTGAAAAATGTACTATTATTATATAAATGGATATTGTTAGAAAATATTTACTGAATTATAATTAGGAAAAATGTTTCCAACTTACTAAGTGGTTCAGAAAAACAGTATGCATAAGGGCACCTGGATGGCTCAGTGGGTTGAGTGACAAACTCTTGATTTTGGCTCAGGTCATGATCTCAGGCTCATGAGACTGAGCCCCTCTTTGGGTTCCACAACCAGCATGGAGTCAGCTTAAGATTCTCTCTCTCTCTCTCTCTCACTCTGCCTCTGCCCCTTCCCCTGCTCATGCTCCGTCTCTTAATAATAAATAAAATCTTAAAAAAGAGAAAAATAGTATGCATGTATTACTGACATGCATTGTATATAGAAGAAGAAAACGATAAAGTAAAGAAAACCTGCAGATTCTCCAGGTGTAAAAGTAAACACCTGGAGAATCTGCATAAAGTATATATGTAAGTTTTTTTAAGTCTTACAACTTTTCCTTAAGATTGAAATTATATAAAAATCAAAATAACAGAAAGCAATATAGTATTCTTCCTGATTTATAGGCTAGTTTTCTTCCACAGAGTGGCATTTAATATGGTCCCTAAAGATTATTAGAACACTGAACAAAGATATAGCAGTTCCCAAACTATGTTCCCTGGGGCACAATTAGATCATGACAGATTAATAGATTTATCAAGATTAAAACAATTGCTAGTGTTACTTCTTTCTCCTAAAATTCATTTTGGACATCATTTTATTCATAGGAAATCCATTTGAGAGAGCTCATTTTTTTTTAGTAAAAAAAATTTTGACAAAGTGAGACATGCAAAACGAGAGATGATAGGGACTGATTTATCTAGATAAGGAATACAAAAGGAGGAAGGAAGTCATCAGGGTGGGAAGAATAGTAGCTACATGGTAAAGGCTGCATGAATGGCAATGAGACCCTTCCCTAAAACTCTGCAAGTCTTCTCCCTAGTCTTCCGTTTCCTAAGGAAACAGAACAGGAGCCCACGTTTTGCATCTCAGTTGACTTGGGACAAAGAGGAGTGTTTTGACCACATAAATCCTTTGAAAGGAAATCTTGGGGAATCTCAAGGCTTCCGTAGGACATGAAACTAGGTGTTCAAGGCAATCTGTGATGGTCAGTTTTAAGTGTCAACTTGACTAAGCAAAGGAATACCCAAATAGGTGGTAAAACATTATTGCAGGTATGTATGTAAGGATATCTCCAGAAGAGATTAGGATTTGAATCAATAAACTGAACAAACATCTTCACCAAGCAGGTTGGCATCATCCAAATCACTGAGGGCCTGAACAGAACAAAAAGGCAAAGGAAGGACAAATTCACTCTCTGCTTAAGTTAAAACATCTACCTTCTTTTGCTCACCTGCCCTCCAATGAGGTTCCTGGCTCTCAGGCTTTTGGACTCAGAGCCACAAACTTAACACTGGCTGCCTAATTCTTAGACCTTCAGACTCTAAATTACACCATGAGCTTTCCTGGTTATCCAGCTTGCAAGCAACAGGCAGATTATAGAACTTCCATACCTCCATAATCGAGTGAGCTAACCTCTGTAATAATCCTCTTCATATAAATATGTATGTATATGTATTCATATACGTACATATCTACAGATTGTTATATCTATATATATTTCTCTAAAGAACCCTAATACACAATCCATTCTAGATACTGGATAGTATCTATTTTCACATATAAGGAGAACACCAAATACATTTATACAGTTGTTCTGATCATTATGTGTTAATATCTTATTATCAATAAATGCTGTGCCACATTCAAGAAAGTTACACGAATGATGAATGATGGGCTGATGCAGGAGGAGATGCTGTGCAATTTAGGCAGCAAACACCCTCTCATTGATATTTGTGGTCTGACTGAGAATCACTGGTTTAAGCTGTGGATCTTGTTTTATACTTTAAATATACTAATGTGCTATCTTATTAGTAATAAAATAGCTCAATTCTCAAATTTATATCATTCTGTCATAAAGTTTTAAAAAAATGAATCAAATGTTGACCACTTCTTACAAATGACTTATCTATGAGACTGCTATGTATTTTTAGCTTCAAACTGAACTCGATTATATTTCACGACCACCTCATGGTTTTCCATTGCTACACTGCAACTTTTCAAGGGTTCTGTGGTCAAACAGGCTTTAAGAAATACTGCTATCAGGTGTTATTTTTACAGATGTATGTTTAAAGAGGTAGGATTCAGAAGACAGAATGCATTTTCCTATCTGACTTCTCAAGAAACCATGAGACACAATTCTTATTATTCGAATTATGGGTGGGGCTGAATAATGAATTATCCATTAGCCAACTCACTTCCACTGTCAACACAGATGCAAACTGTATGTCACAGGTCAGCTCCACACCTTAAGAATGAAATTTCTGGGACACGAATGACTTTTGCTAAGGCCCCTGTAAACATGGATGAAGGCTGCCGAGGGTGAAGAGGCACCATGAAGAATCCACAGGCTAAGAGGCTTCACCCTGGAAGCACTGCAAATCAAGGACATGGGCCTTTTTCTGACCGTAGCATAAGAATTAAGTCATTACTAACCGAAACAAAAATTACACTGTCCAAACTTTGAAAATGGTAAGCATATTCAGCCAAAATGCACATAAGTGAAGAAATTCTCAGAGTTGCAGAAACTTAGAACCACACAGACAAATGAAGGCTTTCTCAGCAAAGCTGAAGCATATTTATGGTCCTACTGTACTTGGGACTATAGTGCCATTGAAAAGCGGAAACCCAGCTGTCACCTAGGACAGGAAGGGAATTCTGCAAATTTGGCAGCAATCCTTCAGCTGTGTCCTTAATACCACTGTTGTAGTCCGCTACGGTGTGGCGTTACTACAGAGCTCACAGAAGTCATGGAGATAGCTCCATGAAGAATCAAAATGAAATAGACTGCTCGTATACAGGGGATTCTGAAAAATATCTCATGATTTCACCTACCTAAACTATCATATCTCAGTATTACTCCCTAGTGACCATATTTATTCTCCCACATCTAAACCCTCAGTCATCCTCGACTCCTCCTTCCCCCTCATTTCCATCTGCTAGTGGCTGCCAACTCTGGCAGATTCCACTTCTTCACTGGAAATCCATTCCCTTCTTTTGCTCCTTAAGGCCAGTGTCCTGGTTCAGGTCCTCATTTCCTCACACCATTAAGTAATTTATCCTCCTGGTATCCAGTATTTTTCATTTTATGAGCACTGTACAATTCATCATGCTAAATCAGTCTGAATCATATCAATTCCCCTTTGAAACCATCTTCAATTATTCCTCATGGCTTTGGACCACACACATACCCCTCAGCCTGGCATTCAAGGCTCCAGTAATCTGCATTCTCTGACCCTATAGCTCCTCAATATCAATACCGACTGTTGCCCACACATATCCATAAAAGCACCACACGGTACACCTGCCCTGTTGCTTCTTTCAACTTCTCTTTACATCTGGACCTCACCATGTACACAAACCTATTCAAATCTTATCTATTTTCCAGGGTTGGTATCAAGTACTGCTTCCTCAAAAAAACATTTCTCAATTCCCCAAGTAATGTTATCTCCTGCTTCCCTGAACCTACCACATTTTCCTTGGCATCTGTTATGATCTGCTCTCTCTGCTACTTATCTATCCTACCTCCTATATAATTTTCATTCAGTCAATATTTATTAAGACTTGATTATGTGCCAGGCATTGTATTAACCATCAGGAATACAGGTGTGAATAAAACAGTAATGACTGCTTAAATTACATAGAGGAGTTGCAAGCTGGGATTTCCACAGAACATGCATACATACATTTATTTATTTATTTATTTGAGAGAGAGAGAAATCACAAATAGGCAGAGAGGCAGACAGAGAGAGAGGGGGAAAGCAGGCTCCCTGCTAAGCAGGGAGCCCGATGTAGAACTCGATCTCAGGACCCTGGGATCATGACCTGAGGCAAAGGCAGAGGCTTAACCCACTGAGCCACTGAGGCACCCCACCACGGAACATTTAGAGGGCATCACATAGTTGGCTAAATCAATTTTCTATCAAGGTGCTAGAAAACACCTGATAAACAAAATGTCATTTAGTAAGATGCCTTGTTTAAAAAACACAATTCTACTAATAAAAAGATCATTTTAAATAGGAAATCAGAAGAATTATATAGTGTAATCTTTAAGTCCATAATTAAAGACAAAAGTGGAATACCCAGGGGCACCTGGGTGCCTCAGTGGGTTGAGGCCTCTGCTTTCGGCTCGGGTCGCGGTCCGGGGTCCTGGGATTGAGCCCCACAAGGGGCTCTCTGCTTGGCAGAGAGCCTGCTTCCCCTTCTCTCTCTCTGCCTGCCTTTACCTACTTGTGATCTCTATCTGTCAAATAAATAAATAAAATCTTTCAAAAAAAAAAGTGCAATACCCAGTATTTCCACTGAAATATTTTAGAGCAACGATTTCTATTTTTTGAAGACATAAATTTATTTAACAAACAAATGAAAAAAAGATGAAAAGAAAGACAATCAGATTTTTGTGTCAATGGGACTTCAAATAAATGAACATTATTAATCTGAATGAACAAATGAATGGAAAAAGACTACTGGTTTGGTTTTTTGAGTTTTTGGACCTAGAATTTTAGAACCTCAATGAAATCCTCCGAAGTTCATGTGCAGACAATAGATAAGGATATGGATAGTCAGTAGGCAGAACAGAAGAGAATACAACTGTGAGATGAGCTATGTTAAATTATCATGAAGGAGAAAAACAAGACAAGATTTCTCTATGGCCCATATCCTTGACTGAAACACCAGTAAAGAAACTCATTTAAAAGATGGAAAAGTTCTGGGGCACCTGGGTGGTTCAGCTGGTTAAGGATCAGATTCGTGGTCTGGGCTCAGGTCATGATCTCAGGCTTGTGGGACTGAACCCTGAGTGGAACTCAGTATTCAGCACTGGGTCAGCTTGAGAGTCTTTGTTTCTCCCTCTCCTTCCCCCTACTCATGCTCTCTCTCTTTCAAATAAGTAAATAAAATCTTTCCAAAAATAAATAAAAGATGAGAAAGTTCTTATCACACTTACCCGTTTTAAGTAAGTATGCAAATTCCTACCTGTCAGTGATCTTATTCCATCTGACTTTGAAATACCCACCCTCCCCATCATTCATGGCAGGTGTCCAATGTTCCACCTTGTCCCATACCCTCTCCTTTTCACCCCACTCCCCCATCTCAATGATTCCCTATTTACCTCATAAGCATCTTTGATGTTCAAGGGCTCACCAAATGCTGCCACGTGCCCCACAATGCCTTTGTTCCATTCTAAGCGGATACAGTTATTTGAAGCTTCTTCCAGTGTTGAACCTTCCGCAACATCAAACAGACGGCTGATAAGAAACTTGTCATTGGAGCTGTCCTCACAGACCAGAAACAGAGAATAGCGATCGGCGGAGATAAGTCCATGAATATGCAAGAAAATTTTGTGACATAAGGCTGTGACATCCAAATGACTAGAAATATCTTTCACTAATTCCAAGAGTCTTGAGCACTGGTCCCCTTCGTCATTATCAAACCTTCGGGGGGTTAGAGGCATCTGTTCCTTCTTTTCTGAGTCAGCGAGGAAGCTCACAGTGCCCTCGGAATCCTTGACAACAATGGGTCTAAGAGGCCGATCAAATTCAGAGGCAGAGATTTTCCTGGTTGGTGTACCAGGCGCACTGCTGTCTGCACGAGGACTCGGCTGCGAGAGGCAAGAACAAGATTCCGTGTGGCTTCTAATGCCTTCCTTGCACACGGGGATTGTGTGAACTCTCTCAGCGAACCAGGCATTGACCATTTCTCTGCAGGACAGAATGCAGACTTAGTAAACGTTTAAGAAAGAAAGGGGTTATCCCTGAAAGCTGCTAAAAATTCTCCCATAGCAAACTGATTAGATAGTAATTCAATTTTTCATAGAAAATAAAAACAAGGCAGTTTATTTAAGACAGTTTTATTTTGAAAAACTATAAAGAACAATTTCTCTAATAAACATTTTAGTAAAGTCTGATGCCTATAAACATGGATTTTTAGATATCTGGTTTACAGTGCATAAAGCAGCAAGTCTTTTTCTCTCAAAAGCGGTTTACATGAGCATAAAAGACACTAAATTTGACAAGTCTTAGGAAAATATAAATATAAAAAATTTGCTGTCGAAAACATACAACTTGTTCTGAAGTTAAACGTCTGAAAATTTAAAACAAATATTTATCTAAATTTGGCTAGCTAATAATATGCTTAATTTTATATAGTTTTATCTATATTGCTATATAGAGATTAGATTTAGAAGGGGGGAAATATAAACAATTCGATCTGGTATGTAAAAAGAGTACAGACTTCTGTAAATATTATTCTAATAATTCTTGTTCAACAATGGTAACAATTATCTCTTCTTCCAGATTATCTACTCCTGTATAAAAGAGAAAATCAGAAAGTAAGCAATACCTAATTTTAAAAATTTTGTCCAAGAAAATTTAAATCATTTGTCTTAAATATACCTGTCTGTTAAAGAAATCCACTTGAGCTAAAGGCTTCATGGTAGGTGATTTTTTTTTAAACAATCATCAGATCATATACATCAAAATGACTGTTCAGTTCAAATGATTTCCCTTGAAAAAAATGTAATTATACCAATTGACAGTGACATTACTTTAGACATTTTGGGGGCTCTTCTTTTGAAACTAACTTTTAAGAAAATTTATAAGGTAAATAAGGATATTAGTTTCCTCTAAAAGTTACATCTTATTTTTCACTAAGCCCTCCTCTCAAAACTAACAAATAAAACCAAAACCAAAACCAACAAAAACCACAAAAAACACCACACAAAAAAACCCCAGAGTAACAGCTAACTTAATATCTCTTATGCAGATTTGACTTTTCCCAAGACTCAAATTCACATTCAAAAGATAAAAACTAGCTATCACTGATGATATTTAAAAGAATTTGCCCATAATAAAAGCAAAACAATCCCCACTCTACAATGACATATTGATTATTTTCACTAAAAGGCCAGGATAAAAGTTGGACAATGCAATATTTTGGAGAGTGTTGGTATACGGACACTCTTCAATCGTTCTGGCTGTAGTAATACAAAAAAAGGAAAATAACATATTAGTTTTACACAATAGAATGATAAAACTACATTTATAGCAAAATGTTTTGTGATTTTAATGTTAAAGGACTATTTTTAACGTTTACCTACAAATCTATACTATGATTAAGATGCACGTTTAAGAGATTCAAGTTTGTTTTCGTCTATCTTTCTTGTATATATGATGCATGCAGTCTTGTGACAATTTATTTTTAAATACATTGTTCATTCAATATTATGCTTTATTTGCATGCATGTATATATATTATATAAGATTCCTTTATCTGAGGGCCCTGGGTCCAGATCAACACAATCTTCTGATACTGAATGATGTAAAATAAAATTCCTTCTCTACCTTAAGAGACTTTTCCAGAAAAAAAATTTTTTTTTACCACCTCATTGGAGGTAAACAGGCAATTTCTAACAAATTTTCAAATGCATTTATCCTTTATTCCAGGGATTTTATCCATGTGGCCAAAGAAGTTCCAGACTATTTATTGTAGCACCCGTTTGTTATAGCAAAGATAACAAGCTACCTGGACCAGCTGTTTAAATACACAATGATACATTTATACAATGGAATACTAGGGCAGTCCTGAAAAATCGTTGTATGTGCGGCTGTGAATAATCTCCACAATTTATTAAGTGAAAAAAGAAGAACAGAGAGGGAAAAAGAAGAGGCTGACTTATTTCTGAATCTCTACTAAGTTTTCCATTTTTGAGATACTGTATTGATTATTTTGTATTGAACAACACTGTATTATTTGGTAAATATCTATTACTCTGAAATAGTACCAGTCTAGAAAGGATTGGGTAAAAAAAAATAATAACAGATATTATCAGAATGACCTCAGAATTTCAAGTGTTGGATACAGTTGTAAAAACCTTTCAAAGATCGCTTTAAGAAAAAAACCTACATAACCCCCCAAAATTGCAGTAGCAGTGCCAAAGACATTGATGTCAAAAAAGCATGTGAAGCTGTCAAAAATGTACAGGAAGTTTCTGACTAAAATTGTTTTGTAAAATATAGATAGGGAAAAAACTCTATGTCTAAATTAACATATTTTATGTGATTTAAACATATGTACATGTAACTTAAATTGTTAAATCAATATAAAATAGGCATTTGAGTTATTTCAGCTACCATTATAAAATTAAGTCCAATTTATTTCTTATCTTCTTATTGGAAAATGGTGATCAACTTTTTTTCTAATTTTTACATATTTTTAAAGATTTTATTTATTTATTTGACAGACAGAGATCACAAGTAGGCAGAGAAGTAGACAGAGAAGAGGAAGCAGGCTCCCCGCTTAGCAGAGAGCCAGATCAGGAGCTGGATCCCAGAACCCCAGGATCATGACCTGAGCCAAAGGCAGAGGCTTTAACCCACTGAGTCACCTCAGCACCCCCAACTTTTTTTTTAATCAAAATATCTACATGACAGATCCATGCAGCTATCTAAACAGACAACTTAAAATGGTGAAAGCAGAATTCCTAATGCCCTACCCATCATCTTACTCCAATCTCACTCTCTGCCATTTTTCCTCCTATTAAAAAGGGCACCATCACCTCCCTAGTTACTCAAATCAACATGTAGGAATTACTCTAAAGTTCTTTTTCCTTCAAATCTCATGTCCAAGTCAAGTTGCGTCAATGTGACTCCCCAAACCTTATATCCCAATCTGTTTATTTCTATCTCTTGCATTAAGTCCTGGTCCCAGTCCACTGTGGCCACAAGCCCCCATGGTCTCTCTATGTTATACTCGCCCCCGTTCAATCCATTCTCCCCACAGCAGTCAGAGCAATCTTTGAACATTGTCAAATTATCCTACTTAGCTTCTCAGTGAATAGAGAACAAAACCCAAAATCTTTTAATCCCCTACCACAGTTCCACTTGGCCAGGCTGGCCTCCCTGGTCCTCCTCAAGCACCCCAAGCTCTAACTGTTCCCCGTTCAGAATGTTCTCCCCTCACCTAGGTCTGGCTGATCATAGCTTCTACATTCTCCACTCAGACAATTCTTCCCTGGTCATGCCCCCTAGAGTGGCCTCTGACACATGATGTTCTCACCTCCCAGCACCTAAATGTTTCTTACTGGATATTTTTCTTATTGGTTAATCTGTTGTTTTATTGTCTGTCCCCTTCAACCAGATGTAAATTTCATCAGAGCTACTTGTCTGTCTTAGAAAATGCCTGTCTCATAGTCTGTCTACAATAAATAATTCTTGAGTAAAGTGAATGGATCAAAAATCGGGCTCCTAAATTAACTACACCAAAAGGGACAACAGTCTTTGAATATATGAATGCTGGTATATTTGTTACAAGAAATCAACACTGTGGTTTAACTGTTAATATTCTTTACCTCTTGGACGTAAGTCTCCTAACTGACTATGGTTAATTTATTCTCATATAACCTGCAGGACCTACTATATGTCTTAAATGGAGCCAGTGCTTAAAAATTCTTTGTTTTATGTTTTTTATTACTGTATCTGCCTCACAAGTGTTTTTGTTTCTAGCTATTTTCTTGGTGATGGAATTTAATATTAAATTATACAGGAATAGCAGATCTTATATATTCACTCATTCAATCAACAACTTTTATTAACCACCAGTCATGGGGGATGGGGTTTCTCATGACCACATTATAATGACCACATTATTGATTATCTGAGTCCCTGTAGTTATATGCATATGCAGGAAAATATACCTTATCATAATATCAAAACACTCACTTAGGAACCACCCCACAAATAAAATTAAATCATTTCTTACATCTCTCTCTCATCACACATCCCTTAAAGTTTTGTAGTGCATGACCCAGGTGGCCATATGAAGTGGGCCTTTCCTCTTAAGACTACTAATCCTCTTCCGCTAATTTTTTAATATTTCAGTCTCTATACAAATACAAATAATCTGCAAATCAAAATTAAAATTCTTATATAAGATACAGAATTTCTAGAAGTAGATCAATGTTGGAGAACCATTACAATATATTATTTTTTTTACAATTACATTATATGACAACTATAATATTACAAAATGCCACTAACAATTAAGGGCTATGCCCAATTAAAGACCAGCTAACAAATACAAAAATAATCAACAAGGAAAATGACATAAGTTACTTGAAAAGAGAATTTTATTTAAATAATTATATTCAAGACTAAGAAATATCCTTGAAAAATCTGAAGAAACCTCCAAAATAGTAATTTGAAAAACTATTTCTTGAAAAAAAAAAAAATCTCTCACCCTGTTATAAAAGTCAAACATGGAGAAGTTAATTGATTATGTAATAGTTTTGTTAAAAATTGTTTATTCTAGTGCTCACTTTGGCAGCACATATACTAAAAATTGTTTATTCTAAAATTTAGCATGAAATATTCATTATAATATAAATTTTATTAAATCTAGGACAAGGTTAATTTACTTTCATAATCTGTGGGTCTGTTTTCAAGATAAAGTTGCAATCAATCCTTTCTACTGATTTTTTTCCCCCATTTTAATTGGATTCATGCTTAAATATCATTTTTCTTACAGAATGAATTATTGTCCTAAGGTAAAGATCTGAGTGTGTCAGGCACTATGCTGCACACCAGAGAGTACTAAATTCCCCAGGCACACCATTCAGTGACCATGCCTCCAAAACTGAAGTTTATGTTGTGTTCAGGAGTTAATTTATATACATATTGGATTTTGCCAACATATGAAGTTAAGTGTAAATGGATTCAAATGAACAAAGATGGAAAAGATGACTGTGAACATGTCAGATATAAGGGTTAATAAAAAAAAAAAAAGCACTCGATGGGATTCAAGAAACCTAGATGGTACTTCTGACTGGGCAAATCACTCCTGTGGATAGGATAGGTTTTCTATTTTCACTTCTCTTCCTTAATTTTTAGGATTTTGAAAAGTACTTATATGAATGATACTGGGAGAAAAGGGGAGGCACCATTTTATTTAAACCTGGTAAGGGAGGCATTAATGACCCTGTTTTCTAAATTATGACGCTAAAAATAAATGGCTGAACCAAAGACCTCTATTTGATAGCAAAATCAGGAGTCAAATCCAGGTCTCCTTTTCCAAGGCTTATGGCCTATAAGAATAGAAGTGTTCCCAGAACATCAATGCTTATCCCAAAGGAGGTACTCTGTAACTTCTGGCTGCATCCAGAAGAGTCAAACTCAAGTTCAAGCATACAAGGCATAGAGAGAATAAGATCACTTAAAATAACACATTCTCTAACTTAATTTTTTGCACTCAGATCATAAAAAGATGGCCCATTAAGCCATTGAGGTAAAAAATGTCTCAAAGGACTCGGAAAATAAAGATTAAGGATTGTGTCTTGAAAAAAATCCCAGGTCTGTTTCTCTAAAATCCAGTCGTGTTTTATAAATCTAAAACAATGCACTGAAAAAAAAATGTATAATGAATGTGTTCAAGAGAATGGTGATTCTTAAGATTGCTAGATTCAGCAAAGAAAAATACAGAACACCCAGTTAAAACTGAATTTCAGATAAGCAATGAATAATTTTTAGTCTAAGTGGTATCTGAAATTCAAATTTAACTGGGTATCCTATATTTCCTCTGACCACACCACTCATTCTATATTCCTTTCGGCAACTGAAATTGTTGGCAGATAGACAACAAAGGAAAGGTAGGTTCTATACAGCATACTAATGAGCTCCAGGCTATCAAAGCACTAACACTAATTTTACCATCAAAAGAGCACAAAGGACTACCACACTGTGATCCTGTGTATAATAACTGAACCTTTGGAAAGCTTATAGATTAATGATTTGTGGTATAAAATTTCTCTTTAAACTAAGTTCTCTCATTTTACTCTCAAAACCACACCATGTATTTAATAGAAAAAAAATTATAATTGACTCATAAATGAGAGGCTGACTAATTGCTAAAAATCCTTGGGATTACAAAGCATCAAGGGGATAAATTTTTGGAAATCCTAAATTCTAATCTAATCTAAGGATTTCCTACAAATGAATTGTATGGCCAGAAGCAAACAATTTTCCTCCTCTGAGTTTCAACTTCATCTTCTATAAAAACAGGGAAAATACCACCTCTACTGACATCTTGATGAAGTGTAAGGTGCTGTCTTCAACAGGGTATAAAATCAAGAATACCAAACAGGCCATCAGAAGCTATAAGACTACACAGAAGTGAGCCTGAACCATTTACAACTTTCTCTGGATTTCCAGTCTTTCAGTTGTAAACAAGGGCAGCTGTATTAACAGGCCATGAAGACACCCCCCACCCCCCAACAAAGGCTTCCTTTCTCAACAGGCCAGTGGGTGATCATTAGGTCAGTCAACTCAGTAACTTTTTTTTCCCCCCTCCACTTCCTCTTTTTTAAATGGGAGAAGGACCTCCTTACTCCTTCACTCACCCTGCAGGACTGATACAGGAATCAAATTAGAAAACACTTATAAAAATATTTCAAAATCTCCTCCATATATTTAAGATTTTGCTATTTCCTGTACCCTAAGCACTCATTCCAATGGAGATGCAAGATGGTAGGAAGTGGTGCCTGTTCCTTTCTTCATAAAGTTCTAAGAATCAGAGAAACAACGAGGGGAAAAAAGGTGCTCCTGGTGTACAAACCCAGAGGCTGAGTGGGCTAACAGGTCTGGAAACAGGCTGGCTACGGGCAACCTGATGACTCAAAGCCCTTGGCCAAAGCAGATACTACAGAATGGCATTCTTAATAGAATCCCATGAAGTTCTCCCTCTTCCAAAAAAATAAGAGTCCTATCATAACTCTATACAAGTTGCAGCCTAACTATCAGAGCAAAAAGAAGGAAAGAGACACAGTTCTGCAAGTTATTCTGACCCAATGTACAAGCACTTAGGGGCTCTGCTTTCGTGGATAAGCATGTGCTTGCTAACTGCTGGCAGCAATTAAAAGCAGGGCGGCCCTCTTTAAGTCTTTCAGTTGATTTCACTTTACAAGGCTGTTAAGGAAAGCTAACAGGCCCTAGACACTTGAAATAAAGCCCCGGTCAAGGGAAATGCTGTGAAAATCGGTGCCAAAACTTTACATTCAGTGACAAGATCCTGATGTTTAACATCCTGTCCAAATCATTCCTTCTCTCCATTCCAAATTCCACTCACTTATATCCTTCCTTATTTTATGATACAAAGAATTTCTTACCTCATAAATGAGTGATACTCATTTTAAATGACTAACTTAAATTTCGTTTTGTGTGTGTTTGTTTTTAACTTTTACAGCATGTCTTAAAATAAGTAGAAAAACCCTGGAGGTTAGCAAAATCAATGTTGGGAGTTATTCCTCTCAGGTAACACAATGTGAGTATCATCTGTGGTTTCAAACTTGTATATACCTTAGATGTTGCTCAGGCACAACGGGACCCTTTCCCACACGGAGCAAGTAAAGAGCCCAAAATATTGATACTAATTCGATGACAGGAAATAAAGCTAAACGGCAGTTATCAAAAACTTGCCATGACTTGTCACAAATGTGACCTGAATTTTACATTTCAAATCCTTTTAAATATTAGTAAGTTCAATCAGAATATTCTACTTTAGGGAAGACTCTTGCAGTCCAAACTGCTCATGCAATGGCAATTTGAGTGTCATGAAGAGTAATGTTTAACACATTTTGATTTCACTGAGGTTCTTTATTAACACTACCAGCACTGCACCCTTTAAAATGGTGTTACAAAGTAGGTGGAGCGCCCTACAAAACCAAATGAGTTCATGCACTCAAAAGGCCAGGAAGCCGGGTTCTAGCAGCTGCTGCAGGAAAAGGCTGAGCTGGATATTTCTAGTTAGACATTTTGAATCTTTAGTAATACACAGAGGGATGACCAAGTTCGTTCATTTGTGAATGATAAAAAAGATAAAAAAAAAAAAAAACCTCGGGATAGTGGGAAAGCTTAGAAGGTAGATTGTCATTTTTTACAATGATTATAACAGAGTTTATTTCCTCAAAATTATAAATGTGGCAGAACCTTGTGTGCTTATATTTTTCTAAGTTGATGAAAAGTGTATCATTCTTAAAATGGTAACATCAACTAACTTAATGATTTAATTTAATGGTTCAAACCTAGCCATATCTTTTTTATGGATATTAAAATAGACTTAAGTTTGTTTATTGAGTACACTTCATCTTCTTTCTAAAAATATTACAAGTTGATTAGTAATCCTCACTGAAAATATGAAAGGTAACTGTAAGGCACATACACTGTTAACAATCAAAACTCTTCCTCCTTTTCCAATTTCTCATTTTTACTCAAGATTATTAAAAACCTATCACAGGAAAGAAAACTACAATTTATAGTTTGTGTTCTAGAAATTTTCCACTAATCTAGACATGTAACAGCTTCCTCAAAATGTTTTCTATCTAAAAATATGAAATAGGAAATGCACAACTTACTGACAGGACAGAGGGATAAAAACTCTTGCATAGTATTTCAAATATGATTGGCAAAGGACACACACACACAAACACACGCACGCACACAGGTGTCTGAGTCCATAAGGACTCTATGCAGCAATAACTTAACTTTCTACCAATGTTGAAGTGCTTACTCATCTTACAAAATGAATCTTAAAAAAGACAGAAATGCCTTAAAATATGTATTTAATATTCCAGATGTCCTGAAAGGGGAAAATGATTAAAATACTTTGCCTAGGTTTTATATAACATTTCTCGGCATCTGGAAAACTGAGGAAGAAAGAAGAAAAATTTACAAAGCAAAGTAAAGGGAGGAGTCAAGATGGCGGAGAAGTAGCAAGCTGAGACTGCTTCAGCTAGCCGGAGATCAGCTAGATAGCTTATCTAAAGATTGCAAACACCTGAAAATCCATCGGCAGATTGAAGAGAAGAAGAACAGCAATTCTGGAAACAGAAAAACAACCACTTTCTGAAAGGTAGGACCGGCGGAGAAGTGAATCCAAAGCGACGGGAAGATAGACCCCGGGGGGAGGGGCCGGCTCCCGGCAAGCGGCGGAGCAACCGCGCACAAAATCAGGACTTTTAAAAGTCTGTTCCGCTGAGGGACATCGCTCCAGAGGCTAAACCGGGGCGAAGCCCACGCGGGGTCAGCGTGGCCTCAGGTCCCGCAGGGTCACAGAAGGATCGGGGGTGTCTGAGTGTCGCAGAGCTTGCGGGTATTGGAACGGGAAAGCCGGCTACAGAGACAGAGCCGACAGTAAGCTCGCAGCTCCGTGTTACCTTGTACCGGTCGCAGGCTCGGTGAGCTCGGAGCGCGGCCGGAGGTCAGGCAGACGGGAGTAACTGGGCGCTGTTCTCTGAGGGCGCACTGAGGAGTGGGGCCCTGGGCTCTCGGCTCCTCTGGGCCGGAGACCAGGAGGCCGCCATTTGTATTCCCGTCCTCCGGAACTCTACGGAAAGCGCTCAGGGAACAAAAGCTCCTGAAAGCAAACCCGAGCGGATTACTCACCCCGGCCCCGGGTAAGGGCGGTGTAATTCCGCCTGGGGCAAAGACACTTGAGAATCACTACCACAGGCCCCTCCCCCAGAAGATCAACAAGAAATCCAGCCGAGACCAAGTTCACCTACCAAGGAGTGCGGTTTCAATACCAAGGAGAGCAGCAGAATTCCAGAGGAGGAGAAAGCCAAGCACGGAACTCATGGCTTTTTTCCTGTGATTTTTTTTAGTCTTGCAGTTAATTTAATTTTTTCTTTTTCTTTTTTTTTTTTTTTTTCTCGCCTTTGGGTAAAATTTTTTTTTTTTTAACTGTTACCTTTTTCTTTTTTAACGATTTTTTACTAGTTTATCTAATATATATATATATTTTTACATTTTTCTTAGGTGTTTTCTTTTTTTAAAAAAATTCTTTTCTTTTCTTTTCTTTCTTTTTTTTTTTTTTTCTTTTTTCTTTCTTCCTTTTTGAACCTCTTTTTATCCCCTTTCTCCCCACTCACGATTTTGGATCTCTTCTAATTTGGCTAAAGCATATTTTCCTGGGGTTGTTGCCACCCTTTTAGTATTTTACTTGCCCCTTCATTTACTCTTATCTGGACAAAATGACAAGACGTAAAAATTCACCACAAAAAAAAGAACAAGAGGCAGTACCGAAGGCTAGGGACCTAATCAATACAGACATCGGTAATATGTCAGATCTAGAGTTCAGAATGACAATTCTCAAGGTTCTAGCCGGGCTCGAAAAAGGCATGGAAGATATTAGAGAAACCCTCTCGAGAGATATAAAAGCCCTTTCTGGAGAAATGAAAGAACTAAAATCTAACCAAGTTGAAATCAAAAAAGCTATTAATGAGGTGCAATCAAAAATGGAGGCTCTCACTGCTAGGATAAATGAGGCAGAAGAAAGAATTAGTGATATAGAAGACCAAATGACAGAGAATAAAGAAGCTGATCAAAAGAGAGACAAACAGCTACTGGACCACGAGGGGAGAATTCGAGAAATAAGTGACACCATAAGACGAAACAACATTAGAATAATTGGGATTCCAGAAGAAGAAGAAAGTGAGAGGGGAGCAGAAGGTATACTGGAGAGAATTATTGGGGAGAATTTCCCCAATATGGCAAAGGGAACGAGCATCAAAATTCAGGAGGTTCAGAGAATGCCCCTCAAAATCAATAAGAATAGGCCCACACCCCGTCACCTAATAGTAAAATTTACAAGTCTCAATGACAAAGAGAAAATCCTGAAAGCAGCCCGGGAAAAGAAGTCTGTAACATACAATGGTAAAAATATTAGATTGGCAGCTGACTTATCCACAGAGACCTGGCAGGCCAGAAAGAGCTGGCATGATATTTTCAGAGCACTAAACGAGAAAAACATGCAGCCAAGAATACTATATCCAGCTAGGCTATCATTGAAAATAGAAGGAGAGATTAAAAGCTTCCAGGACAAACAACAACTGAAAGAATTTGCAAATACCAAACCAGCTCTACAGGAAATCTTGAAAGGGGTCCTCTAAGCAAAGAGAGAGCCTACAAGTGGTAGATCAGAAAGGAACAGAGACCATATACAGTAACAGTCACCTTACAGGCAATACAATGGCACTAAATTCATATCTCTCAATAGTTACCCTGAATGTGAATGGGCTAAATGCCCCTGTCAAAAGACACAGGGTATCAGAATGGATAAAAAAACAAAACCCATCTATATGTTGCCTCCAAGAAACTCATTTTCAGCCCGAAGACACCTCCAGATTTAAAGTGAGGGGGTGGAAAAGAATTTACCATGCTAATGGACATCAGAAGAAAGCAGGAGTGGCAATCCTTATATCAGATCAATTAGATTTTAAGCCAAAGACTATAATAAGAGATGAGGAAGGACACTATATCATACTCAAAGGGTCTGTCCAACAAGAAGATTTAACAATTTTAAATATCTATGCCCCCAAGGTGGGAGCAGCCAACTATATAAACCAATTAATAACAAAATCAAAGAAACACATCAACAATAATACAATAATAGTAGGGGACTTTAACACTCCCCTCACTGAAATGGACAGGTCATCCAAGCAAAAGATCAGCAAGGAAATAAAGGCCTTAAATGACACACTGGACCAGATGGACATCACAGATATATTCAGAATATTTCATCCCAAAGCAACAGAATACACATTCTTCTCTAGTGCACATGGAACATTCTCCAGAATAGATCACATCCTCGGTCCTAAATCAGGACTCAACCGGTATCAAAAGATTGGGATCATTCCCTGCATATTTTCAGACCACAATGCTCTAAAGCTAGAACTCAACCATAAAAGGAAGTTTGGAAAGAACCCAAATACATGGAGACTAAACAGTATCCTTCTAAAGAATGAATGGGTCAACCGGGAAATTAAAGAAGAATTGAAAAAAATCATGGAAACAAATGATAATGAAAATACAACGGTTCAAAATCGGTGGGACACAACAAAGGCAGTCCTGAGAGGAAAATATATAGCGGTACAAGCCTTTCTCAAGAAACAAGAAAGGTCTCAGGTACACAACCTAACCCTACACCTAAAGGAGCTGGAGAAAGAACAAGAAAGAAACCCTAAGCCCAGCAGGAGAAGAGAAATCATAAAGATCAGAGCAGAAATCAATGAAATAGAAACCAAAAAAACAATAGAACAAATCAACGAAACTAGGAGCTGGTTCTTTGAAAGAATTAATAAAATTGATAAACCCCTGGCCCGACTTATCAAAAAGAAAAGAGAAAGGACCCAAATAAATAAAATCATGAATGAAAGAGGAGAGATCACAACTAACACCAAAGAAATACAAACTATTATAAGAACATACTATGAGCAACTCTACGGCAATAAATTTGACAATCTGGAAGAAATGGATGCATTCCTAGAAACATATAAACTACCACAACTGAACCATGAAGAAATAGAAAGCCTGAACAGACCCATAACCAGTAAGGAGATTGAAACAGTCATTAAAAATCTCCAAACAAACAAAAGCCCAGGGCCAGACGGCTTCCCGGGGGAATTCTACCAAACATTTAAAGAAGAACTAATTCCTATTCTCCTGAAACTGTTCCAAAAAATAGAAATGGAAGGAAAACTTCCAAACTCATTTTATGAGGCCAGCATCACCTTGATCCCAAAACCAGACAAGGATCCCACCAAAAAAGAGAGCTATAGACCGATATCCTTGATGAACACAGATGCGAAAATACTCAACAAAATACTAGCCAATAGGATTCAACAGTACATTAAAAAGATTATTCACCACGACCAAGTGGGATTTATTCCAGGGCTGCAAGGTTGGTTCAACATCCGCAAATCAGTCAATGTGATACAACACATCAATAAAAGTAAGAACAAGAACCATATGATACTCTCAATAGATGCTGAAAAAGTATTTGACAAAGTACAACATCCCTTCCTGATCAAAACTCTTCAAAGTGTAGGGATAGAGGGCACATACCTCAATATCATCAAAGCCATCTATGAAAAACCCACCGCAAATATCATTCTCAATGGAGAAAAACTGAAAGCTTTTCCGCTAAGGTCAGGAACACGGCAGGGATGTCCATTATCACCACTGCTATTCAACATCGTACTAGAGGTCCTAGCCTCAGCAATCAGACAACAAAAGGAAATTAAAGGCATCCAAATCGGCAAAGAAGAAGTCAAATTATCACTCTTCGCAGATGATATGATACTATATGTGGAAAACCCAAAAGACTCCACTCCAAAACTGCTAGAACTTATACAGGAATTCAGTAAAGTGTCAGGATATAAAATCAATGCACAGAAATCAGTTGCATTTCTCTACACCAACAGCAAGACAGAAGAAAGAGATATTAAGGAGTCAATCCCATTTACAATTGCATCCAAAACCATAAGATACCTAGGAATAAACCTAACCAAAGAGACACAGAATCTATACTCAGAAAACTATAAAGTACTCATGAAAGAAATTGAGGAAGACACAAAGAAATGGAAAAATGTTCCATGCTCCTGGATTGGAAGAATAAATATTGTGAAAATGTCTATGCTACCTAAAGCAATCTACACATTTAATGCAATTCCTATCAAAGTACCATCCATCTTTTTCAAAGAATTGTAACAAATAATTCTAAAATTTATATGGAACCAGAAAAGACCTCAAATAGCCAAAGGGATATTGAAAAAGAAAGCCAACGTTGGTGGCATCACAATTCCGGACTTCAAGCTCTATTACAAAGCTGTCATCATCAAGACAGCATGGTACTGGCACAAAAACAGACACATAGATCAATGGAACAGAATAGAGAGCCCAGAAATAGACCCTCAACTCTATGGTCAACTAATCTTCGACAAAGCAGGAAAGAATGTCCAATGGAAAAAAGACAGCCTTTTCAATAAATGGTGCTGGGAAAATTGGACAGCCACATGCAGAAAAATGAAATTGGACCATTTCCTTACACCACACACAAAAATAGACTCAAAATGGATGAAGGACCTCAATGTACGAAAGGAATCCATCAAAATCCTTGAGGAGAACACGGGCAGCAACCTCTTCGACCTCTGCCGCAGCAACATCTTCCTAGGAACAACGCAAAAGGCAAGGGAAGCAAGGGAAAAAATGAACTACTGGGATTTCATCAAGATCAAAAGCTTTTGCACAGCAAAGGAAACAGTTAACAAAATCAAAAGACAACTGACAGAATGGGAGAAGATATTTGCAAACGACATATCAGATAAAGGACTAGTGTCCAGAATCTATAAAGAACTTAGCAAACTCAACACCCAAAGAACAAATAATCCAATCAAGAAATGGGCAGAAGACATGAACAGACATTTCTGCAAAGAAGACATCCAGATGGCAAACAGACACATGAAAAAGTGCTCCATATCACTCGGCATCAGGGAAATACAAATCAAAACCACAATGAGATATCACCTCACACCAGTCAGAATGGCTAAAATCAACAAGTCAGGAAATGACAGATGCTGGCGAGGATGCGGAGAAAGGGGAACCCTCCTACACTGTTGGTGGGAATGCAAGCTGGTGCAGCCACTCTGGAAAACAGCATGGAGGTTCCTCAAAATGTTGAAAATAGAACTGCCCCATGACCCAGCAATTGCACTATTGGGTATTTACCCTAAAGATACAAATGTAGTGATCCAAAGGGACACATGCACCCGAATGTTTATAGCAGCAATGTCCACAATAGCCAAACTATGGAAAGAACCTAGATGTCCATCAACAGATGAATGGATCAAGAAGATGTGGTATATATACACAATGGAATACTATGCAGCCATCAAAAGAAATGAAATCTTGCCATTTGCAACAACGTGGATGGAACTAGAGCATATCATGCTTAGCGAAATAAGTCAAGCAGAGAAAGACAACTATCATATGATCTCCCTGATATGAGGAAGTGGTGATGCAACATGGAGGCTTAAGTGGGTAGAAGAATAAATGAAACAAGATGGGATTGGGAGGGAGACAAACCATAAGTGACTCTTAATCTCACAAAACAAACTGAGGGTTGCCGGGGGGAGGGGGTTGGGGAGAAGGGGGTGGGATTATGGACATTGGGGAGGGTATGTGATTTGGTGAGTGCTGTGAAGTGTGTAAACCTGGTGATTCACAGACCTGGGGATAAAAATATATGTTTATAAAAAATATATGTTTATAAAAAATAAAAAATTAAAAAAAAAAAAAGTAAAATTGTGATATAAACACCATAACTCTCCTAAGTTAAAAACACAATTAAATGAAACCTAATTGTAGAGCAATAAGTTTAATGTGTTTGGTATTTTTGCCTAAAATAATGTATCTAAGGATAAAAATTCTTTGAAAATATACTGTACTTAGGGTATTTGTGTTCTAATACTAAAAATATAATTGTGATGGCCTAGTACCTAAATATTCAGCCATTCTATTTTAAAATGTCATTTGAGAGTTCCCACTTTTTATATCCTAAAATTATATATGGAAACTAAACCCATTTGGGCAGTCTCCAGGCACATTATTTAGTAATGCGCATGCACATTAAATGGCCCTAAGAGAAACCTGAACCTTTTCCTGCGTTAGAATCCACATGACATTAAATCTATGAGACTTTGCTTTGCTTCCCTTACCGCTTACACTAAACTCCAGTAGAGCCTAATGGGTAAGCACCCTATGTGGGACAGACTTGGGCTTCAACCCGAGTTGCTTCTTTCTAACAGTAAAACCTTAGGTACATTATTAACTCTTTCCATAAATGAATGGAGATAATGACAAACCTTCCTCGGGTTCTTAAGAAAACTAAAGTAGGGGTGTCTCGTTGGCTCAGTCAGTCAAGCAGCTGACTCCTGATTTCTGCTCAGGTCATGATCTCAGGGATCCATTGAGGCCTGTGTTGGGCTCCATGCTCAGCCAGGAATCTGTTAGAGGATTCTTTTTCTCCCTCTGCCCTTCCCCTGGTTCGCATATGCACACACACATACACACACTCTCTCTCTCTAATAAATCTTTGTAAAAAACTTAAAGGAAATAATGCATATAAAGTGATAGCACAGAGTCTGGGACACACAAACTCTATGTCTAACACAATATTTAATATATGATAGTTATTATTTTTAAGTTAATCAAATATTATTAAATGGAGTATCCTCAAAACCAATCTTTTGTAAAAATAAAAATAATTTATTCAGTGGCCTTGTACAGAATAACTAGATGTGAGCCACTGCTTCTTAAGCTCCTAGTTTGGAAACACTAATGTCTCTACAGAAACACATACGAAAAACATAGTTGGTTTAATGATAGTATTTTTTCAAATTAGAACTGAAAAAACATTAAGACTCCCTAGACTAATAACTACACTTACATATGACATAATTTTCTGAATAATATATAAAAATGAAGAGCTGAACATTTTATTTTTTTATAATTTTTAAAATTATTTAATAAACACATAATGTATTATTAGCCCCAGGGGTACAGGTCTGTGAATCAAGAGCTGAACATTTAGCTCAGAAAAATAAATGCAAGAACATAACTTGTTTTTCCATTATCACTTAAAAATTAATTTTTTGCAAAAATAAATTAGAGATTTAAAGATGATTTTTTCAAAATACCGAAGATAAAATAAGACTGACAACAAATGTGAGAAAATATATACCTAACTACCTATAATGAAAACCACAGCAATATTTCGTAATAACCATAATTCTAAACTAGAGAATGGTTTTAACACTAGACAAAATAATACTTTAACACTCTGCTACAGATTTGGGGACTGAAGTTGGTCTGTTTTAGTTCCTATCCTAAGGGGCTCATGAGGAATTTCTCTAACTAGGCTGAAACCTGGGCTTCATGGAAGGCTATGCAGCAAGTCCTTGAGCAGGGTGTCTCAGATAAAACAGTAAAAAGTTGCAGGCCCTGAGTAATGTACAAAACACAGTATATCCCTATGTTTTTAAGTTTACTGTTAAAACATCATCCTTTTTTCTTTCTTGCCAATGCTTTTTTTCTTCAGTTGTGTGAATTTATCACTTTAAAACCAGGATTAGGAAAAGTGTACTAATTTCTTGTCTAGAAAGGGATGGTTAAAAACTCATATGGAAATCTGCCAAAATTATCTATAGGAAAAGCACAATAATTGCTTTTATAGTTTCAGTTATACTGCTTGCATAATTTGACCTGGATCTACTACTCATATTTGGAAAGCAGTTAAAGAAGAAAACTACTTAATCTGAGAATCTGATAATCTGTTCTTGTGAGAATCAAGAATGCTCAGAGAGGGGGTGCCCCAAGTGGTTCAGTCAAACAGCTGCCTTTGGCTGAGGCTGAGGTCAAGATCCTAGGGTTCTGGGATCAACCCAGTGTTGGGCTCCCTGCTCAGTGGGGAGTCAGCTTCTCTCTCTCTCTCTCTCTCTCTGCAGCTCCCCCTGCTTCTGTGCTCTCTCTCTCACTCTCTCAAATTACATTAAAAAAAAAAAAAAGAAGGAAAGAGATTTTTAAACTCACTAATGAATTTCTCTGCCTTGATTCCTACCCTCTCCCACTTGAAAGCTCAGGGTTATTGATTTGGGCCAAATTGGGCTGTGGACAACACAGGGAGGTCTGGACTCTCATTCAAATTCCCTTTCCCGTACTTCACACCATCCATAAATGGTTCTATTCAAATCATTAATTAATTTTCACGTAAAAAATAAGGTCTCTTAGAATCTATGAAATCACTATTCATTGGTTCTAATTCCCACTTACCAGAATAAAAGAATGACTATTAAAATATATGATTATATTCAAAGTGCTAATGATTCTCAAGGTAAAACAGTAAACTACTGAAATTCACTCTAAAAAAGAAAAAGAAATATGCATTATCTCCTTTAAATTTCTTAAGAAGCCTATGAAATAAATGCTACTTACATTTTACAAAGAAGGCAGACAAAGCACCTAAGGTCATACTTTTTTTAAAGAGAGAGTTCTACAGTTGAAGCTAAGATTTTTCCCACCTAGGGCCCTTACCCACCATCTACCACCAGTAGAAATCAATATTAAACAGTTCAGAACAATATTAAACAGTTCAAAATACTATGTTTTTAGTATTAGAACACAAGCAATATGTATGTAGTAATATGCCCTTGGAGGCACTTGCAAATGTAGAGCATAATGATGGGGGTGCTCTGGCGTTTAATGTCTGGGCCACAGAGATGTTAAACATCCTGCAGTGCGTCTAACAGCCTCTCACAACAACATAAAAAGGTCACCACTGAATGCTAATAGCATCCCCGCAACTTTTCTTTGTGGGGGGCAGGGGAGGGGCAGAAGGAGAAAGAGAGAGAGAGGGAATCTTATTTTTTTATTTTTAAAGATTTTATTTATTTATTTGACAGACAGAGATCACAAGTGGGCAGAGAAACAGGCAGAGAGAGCGAGGAAGCAGGCTCCCTGCTGAGCAGAGAGTCTGAAGCCGGGCTCTATCCCAGCCAGGACTCCAGGATCATGACCTGAGCCTAAGGCAGAGGCTTTAACCCAATGAGCCACCCAGGTGCCCGACAGAGAGAATCTTAAGTAGGCTCCACACCCAGGATCAAGCCAGATGCGGGGCTCAATCTCACAACCCTGAGATCCCAAACTGAGTCAAAATCAAGAGCTAGACACTTAACTAACTTGGTCACTCTGGCACCCCCAATAACATCCCTTTTGAAGAGCACTGGCTTAGATGAAAAAAAGATGACTATACTATAATAGGCTATTAAATGAACCTGGGAAGATTTGGAGCATGTCCAAGTGATAACCTTGAATAATCTCTACGCTGAGCTTATAGTGATTACTTCGCCTGGATCTGTCATGGAAAGGAAGTGAATGCTCTGCCTGAAGTTATTCAGTATTTCCAAGTTCACTTTAGTTATGAAAGCATCTGAGAAATTAACTGGGACCAAATATAAATAAAATACAGAATTGCATCTTATGGTTTTACATTCAAATTTGACCAAGAGTTGAATGAAACATGTTCTGTAATTTTCCGTGCATTCACAGTCACATGTGTGAAAAATATTCCTTAAAGGAAAACCTACTTATAGCTGAAAGGAAGCATAATAACTAACAAACACCGATGTTGTAAATATATAATCTGATTCGTTTTGTAGCTGAGATAAGGGAAGATTGCACTGGATTGGCATTTTTCAATCTAGGTATGTGAAGGCCTGAGAGTCCCAAACAAGTATGTCTTGAATATCTGTAATTTTTCTATGAAAAGGTCTTAATTTTGCATTTTCACACTGATGATAATTAAAACAAAACAAAACAAAACAAAAAGGTGAAAGACGTATACTTTAAAAGACTGGGATGACCACCTTAAAATCAAGCACTGTCCTGCAATCCTACCAGGTTTATACTTGTGTTTACAATCACACTACAGCTCCGTGGTTCTAGCATAAAAGAGAAAATAAAAAAGAGACAAATTTAATATATGCAAATATGCTTTCAAATCAAGTACAAACCATAAGCTGGTATGCTGTCCTATGGGAATAAAAGCTTGGTGACTGAGCAGACCCAGTAGGAGAAGTGAATCATCAGGGCAACTGTAGCAAAGGTGAGCTGACCTCACCAGACCCTTTACTGGGCAGTCAGAGCCATCTTCACTCTGCAATGTTGATTTAATAAATGCTGTCAATTAGCATCTGGCTGGAGATGTACCACTTTTATTCACAGTTCACTTATAAATTTATTTTGGTGTTATAATTGGGAAAATGCTATAATTATGATTAAACTATACCTACTCTTAAGAGTTCCACATTTAACTAACATTAAATGAAAGGAAGTCCAACACTAGGTGTGGTAGATATCTGGAACTTCTGTGTCTGTATCACCTTCTTTTGGGAATTCCCTGTCCCCTAAAGGCATTTCATCTTACAGGTTACCTGCCACATCAAAGTACTTGGATAACCCTATTCTTCTGAACACAGTGATTGGTCCAGAGCAGGCACATGACCCAAGCAAGGCCAATGTAATTTTGAAAGGACTGACATAAATAACAAGGTATTTATCTAACATGAGAATTTTAAGACCCACAGAAAGTTGCCCTGAAAATAGCTTCCAGCATATAATGAAAGCATACAGAATAAAGCCAACACAACATAGGGCCCAAAAATGGATGGATGTATGAATGGATGGATGGATGGATGGAAAGAAGGAAGAAAGAATGGACGGGTGGATGGACTGACGGAAGGCCAGATAAAAAGATATAAAGACAAGCAGAATCTTGACAATATTTGATCAGCTGAATTTCACAATCAAACTATCTCCAGGTACTTACTTATATAAGTCAATTTGGTATGAATTGAAGTAGTTACGACCAAACACTTTCTAACTAATATATTAGAGATGAATAAGAATGTCTTTTTTTAACAAAGGAACATTATTTAAGTGTAAGAAACACTGGATTACATGATCCCTCTAATTCAAAAACCCTCTGTGTGTGTGTGTGTGCTTTAATTATTTCATCAGCTTAAAAGATTAGGATCTTTTCTTACAACTTTGGCATATGTATTCAACAAAGAGTAGAAATAATGATTGCTATTTTTTGTAGTTATCACTAGGGATATGATACTAGAGGGGGAATCTTTCTTCTCCCAAATTTAGATTTAATAAAATTATTCAGAGAAGATAATTTGCAAAAGGTTGATTTTAAAATTGACAATCAAGGGGAAAGTCTTGAAGAATACCGAAGCTAAAGCAATGGCAGAAAACACTTGAAAAAGCATGTTGAGTACAAATTACAAACCAGAGAAATAATAAATAGATACCCTTAAGAGCTTTTTAGAAGTTTTTTAGAATACTTATCAAAATTAAAGATTTTACTTATCTGAGAGAAAGAGAGCATGCCCATGTGGTCCTGCACAAGCAGGGGGAGGGGCAGAGGGAGAAGCAGACTCCCCACAGAGCAGGAAGCCAGAGACAGGGCTCAAAACCAGGACCTGGAGATCATGTTCTGAGCCAAAGGCAGACGCTTAACTAACTGAGCCACCCAGGTATCCCTAGCAAAATGATTCTTTTTTTTTTTTTTTTTAAGATTTTATTTATTTGACAGAGAGAGATCACAAGTAGGCAGAGAGGCAGGCAGAGAGAGTGAGAGGGAAGCAGGGTCCCTGCTGAGCAGAGAGCCTGATGCAGGACTGGATCCCAGGACCCTGAGATCATGACCTGAGCCGAAGGCAGCGGCTTAACCCACTGAGCCACCCAGGCACCCCGCTAGCAAAATGATTCTTAAGAACTTAAGACTCAGTTTGCTTTACCTGCCTTAAACATTTGTTTAGCGATAAGTATAAATTCCTACCAGTTAAAGAAAATGAATAAAGCATTTATATCACACACACACAAATATATATATATATATATATATATATATATATATATATAATTCAAATTAAATGGGAATACCAAGTCAATAAATAAGATTACAGGGCTAAATATCAAATGAATGACTCATGTTGGAAATACTTTCTTCAATTTTTATTCCTAGGTATGTAGCTCACAGGGACTTTTTACTGAACACCTGATTCAACAGATATCTCCAAGACCACATCAATCAGCTGTAAACACTGGTCAAACTGAATCTACATCTGTCCAGCTAAACTAATTTCACAGGAAGTCCTGCAAAGTCAGTAGCTAGCCTGCATCCTAAATTCAGAAATTCAAGAAATTATCCTAAATTCATTTTTCAACCCTCCACGATCAATCAAATCATTGATTTATTCAATTGCCCTGCAGTCCTTACCAAAGGCTTTCATCATAGAAAGGGCCTGTGATACTACAACCAGCTCAGAGAACAAAAAACAAATATAACTCAACATAACAGTTACAGATTTAATAAATTATTAGGTTGAAAAATGTTTGGGGGATAAACTAATAAACACCAAACAGTTCTGTGTAGCCTTTTCAATTACAGAAGAAAGAAATCTTTCCTGAGCATTATTAAAATGCATTAGGAAGTTCACCTAAAAGCCAATTTCAGATATTTTAAATATCTAAATATTTAGGTGGAATTACTTTAAAAGAAAATTTTATTGCACAACATATTCAAAATGCTAAAAACTGTACACCTTGAGATGTTGGAAACATGATCTTATGAAAATATTGGTGATTTCTACAGATCTGAAAAAAAGTTACTGAATTGTACTGTATGCCTACTTAAGTTTTTGTTAGCTAAGCAAATAGATTTATTTGGAGATATCCATCTATGACTAATTGTCATTGCATTAATTCTACCACATTGTTAGGACTCATGACCTTGCACTGCAGATTTTAAAGTGGATCTGATTTTGAAACCTTGAGAACACTATTGATAGAAGGGTAATGAAAAATATCATTTTAGGGGTTCCTATAACTTCTTCTAGGAGGAAAGAACTTGATACACATGAGTACTTTCAGGGCACTAAAAAACAGCTTAAAGTTGGCCAAATGAACCCTGCTTATAAACCATACGAAAAGAAAGGGTCATTATTGCATCAGAATTACCATCATAAAAATATTATAAATAATATTAAAGTCAGACTGAATCAATAACCACAGGGTTTTATAATCTTCGACACTAGTGACAGCTTAATAAAATATGCTTAGCAAATCATTTGTCTGAAAATTAAAAATTATATTCCTATACAATTACAGAAACAGTATTTCTAAAAAGTGGATGGCAATGTTTATTGTATATCAATCATCTGATTAGTATAAATATCTTGCAAATAAAAATGTTACAGTTTTTAAAGATAAGAAAAATTGATGAAAAAAAGAAAGAAAAAAGAAAGTAAGAAAGAGAAGAGAAAAGAAAAAAAAATCCCAAATACAGGACCCAGAATGTCAACTAATTCAGCACAGTTCTGCAGTGTCAAATAAAAAGTCTATCATAGAAAGCTACATGGAAGTGTAAAACTTCTGTTTCTGGACTTTGATCCAAGTGGTCATAAAAACTTGTCCTCACTTAGTAACTCCTATTTCCATTATACGCCAAATATTCTCAAGCTCTTGCCTAGTACAAAACAAAGCAATAAAAAGTCAATCACGTTACCCCTACTATACTAAATTCTAAAACATGCACAATGGCAGGAATGATTAGTTAACTAATGAAAGGTAACATTATTTTAATATGCTGTCAAAAACAACGACAGCTGTATTAGCACCAAGAAGGCTTCATTTGCAAATGCATGAAGATTAGAGCCCTTAATTAACTAAGAATCTCAGGGGGGTAGAACTGCAAAGTTGTCTAGAATTGAGGTTGGGAGTTTCCATATGTTGTAGTTTACTAGTCTCAAATGAATTTTTATGCCAATAGATTGTTATGAATTGTTTGAGTGACACTCAAATTCACATAAACAGGCTGTGAATACTAAAAAGCATCTATGCCCCAAGCTTGCAGCTTTTAACTAGGTGCTTAACTCTATTTGAAGACAGTTATAGGAAACAAAGTAATACAGCAGCAGAACTTCTTTCAAGGTCAATGAAAATTCACAGGTATTTAAATGAGAATTAGGAATGCCAGAAACCTTCATTCTGTTCAAAGACAACTACTGAGCACAGATCATTCAGTCCAGGGATAGGATAAAAAAGCATGCATGAATGTCCAAAGACAATAATTAAATCGAATAAAGTAGGAATAGTTCCATTAACATACCTGTTTACAAGCACAGATGGCCAATCTAAGTGACTCCAAATTTATTTAAAATTTTAAAACATGTTAACTGTTTCTACAGAACTGTCTTGTTTCATGGGGTCCTGGATCACATACAGTACTCATTTTACACTTACAAAGTGTAACAAAGGGAAAAAGGCAAAGTAACAGCTTCCAGTTAAAAAAAAAAAAAAAAAGGACCCTAGCTGTAGAGTTAGAATGTCTGCAATAAGTTTTTACCACAACCATATGAATCACACTGGGTTTAGAAGTTTGGAATTTTTATAACCAACTACTGTCTAATCTCTCAAACTTAAATCTCCAGTTAATGCCACCAAATATAAGGCCAAACAGGAACCTCTGACTATATTGGTTATATTCTTTAAACTGACAACTTTCAGCACTTTATATCTCCTAATGAGGGCCTGTACTACTCTTAAATATTTTACACTTTCGTTTTCAACTTACACTCAACATAAACTCTTACAAATATATAAAAATGTACATGTACACCCATACATGTCATATTATCAACATCAACTATAATATAAAAACTATAGCCAAAAAAAGTCTTTATATAGAGTTTCAGATGATCTAAATTTTACAGTGAACAGTGTAACTTTGAGAAATGAGGATTTTAATCGAATGCTACTTGGCAGAAAAAGGAAGGTGAAAAAATTAAATTTAACCCTTTCCATTTAACTTCCAGTAAAATGTTACTTTCAAAGTACCAGCAGGCTTTGAGTGAAGTGTTCTTATTATGTATGACTACTTAAAAACGATCACCAAACTATCCCAAGTTTCCGTCTCTAAAGGGAGAGGGGAAAAAAGAAGAGGACATTGATGCTGATTTAAAGACAAATCACTTTTTTCTTTCAACTACTAATAATCTGCCTACAGAACACCTCCAAAGAACACCCTGACACACTGAAAAATATCAGCCCGGCTCTCCTGCCCCCTCCCCATTCAGTAAGGACAGAAAAGTGGAAGTGGGCAAGGGCGAAAGGAAACTAGGGACAGATGGCCTCGGGTAGCAGGTGACCTTTGAAAACTGGGGGCCCACAACAATCAATATTTCCAGATCTAGATGGCCTTAGTGCCTCACCCCAAACTCGCAGGAAAGTGTCCTTTGAAAAGAAATCATTTTCTTTTCAGGATTTATCCTCTGGTTGCTCCAGATTTGGGATTTTGAAGGAGGACTACCAAAGCGGGATTAGAGGACTTTGAAAGGAGGGAGGAGTAATTAAACGGAAGAGATAAGACTTGCCCTAAGCTGTCGTCTCAGTCCAAAACCCCCAAAAGTGATGAAATCGACACAAACTCGTTATGAGAAACAGCCTTAAGAAGAGCCCCTTCAGAGATCCCCAAGTAATTCACCGTAAAAGAATAAAGGAAGACAAAAATATCAGACAGTCCATTCTCAGTGAAGCATCCCCCCGCTGCTGTGCCCCGGGCGCCACCACCCAGCACCCAGCTCCGCGCCCCCAAGGGAAAGTGGGAAGTGGGGGTGGGGGCGATGCTGAAGGGACTACCTTGTTTTGTCTCCAAAGGGCAACATAGCAAACATGGGAAGTTCGAAGTGCAGACCATGCGGCCTCCGCAGACTCTGGACTCCAGGAGGCGTCGGGGGGCGACGACGTGCCCAGGTGAGGTGCTGACTCGAAGCCTGCTCCCTTACCGACCCCGCCACCGCGCCGCCGCCGGCTGCCGCCCGCTCGCCCCGCGCTGCGCCGCCCCCTGGCGGGGAGCGCCCGGCACAGCGGAGACCGAGCGCCGGCGGGTGGGAGCCCAGCGCCCTGCCCTGGCCGGCCGCTCCACCATCACCGCCTTGAGTGCGCTTTCCGGGCGGCCAAGGCAGCCAGCGTCAGCTGCCCGACGGCCCTTGCCTGGACAAGGCGGCAGCGGCGGCGGGTTCGGGACCGTTCCCCAAAGAGGCACTTCCAGGACTCGGCCTGAGTCCGCGAGAGGAATCTTGCCCGGGCCAGCGGCTTCTCTCCAACTCCGCAGGCTTCGGGGGATCCGCCCGCCTCGCACTCTCTGCTCCAGCTCCTCCTTCCTCGACTTCAGCCTCAATTCCTCCCCAACTCCACAGCGAGCGTTTCCCACGCGCGCCCCAACTGCCCCCCGGGCAGCCACTTCCCAAAGGACAGGCGCCCTCCTCCCCGCCGTCCGCAGCGGCCGCCCCGGCGCTTGGCTCCCGACCAGGAAGAGCCGGCCTCTGGGGTCGGCTGGGGCCGCGCGGGACCCGTCCGTCCCCCGCTGTCCGCTCCAGCCGCGCCTCCCCAGCGACCTTTGTGTGCGCGCGGCGAACCCCTCCGCGGAGCCCTTTCAGCGGCGCCGCTTTGGGAGCAAGAAAAGAGTGAAAGGAAGGGCCCGGGCCAAGCAAGGGACTGGAGGGGGGCAAAAGACGACAGCACTTACTCTGGGAAGATTCCGGCATGTTGCTGCCTTTGGGCTCCTCGTGGTCTCGCCCCTACCCCGGCTTCCCCGCCCCGCCAAGGGCCGGAGCGAGGGGGGACAGGGGAGGAGCGGATCCGCTAGGACCGAGCTGGAAATGGTGCTTCCGGAGCTGCAGGGAAGGGGCTCAAAAACTGTTTTGGTTTGGCTAAGGATATTTAGGGGGACCAGGAGGCTAGAGAAGGGCTGCGGGAAGGCCCGTGAGCGCGGACGTATGTAAATAATCATGCTCCCGGGGAATAACAGGGCAGCCGGGGTATGTGTATGGGGCGGGGGCGGGTGGGGCGTCCGCATGTACATTTCTGTATTTGAACTTTGTGAGCAAGTTAGATCGAATCCCACACTTGGGCTTTTCGACTGTACTGGCCATGAAGTCGAGGTCTTTACACCCTAACAGCACCAAAGACCTACTTAAAAAGCAAAGGGCCTGGGAACAGAGGTTGTTTAATGGTAAAGGAAGAGGAATATTCAGTAAGGGAGAGAGATGCGCCCCCAGGTCACTCTCAGCGCCCCGGGTGGGTCTTCCAGGGGTCCTCTTCTTACCTGGTGGCTTTCCTAACAAAGTAAGAGAAGGTAAAGTCCCAGTGATCATCCAGCCACGCTTCCACGCAATCCTGGTCCCGCTGCAGCTGCGACCCCCCGGAGCCGGGGCTGGCCCGCTCCATGATCCGCGCCCAGCGTCTCTGCAGCTGGTTTGTGCTGTTTTCCACCCCAGCTGGGGTCCCTCCCTCGGAGTAGCAGGACTCTGCCCCGAGACCCTCCCCCTCCTCCTTGCTCCAGTCCCGCTGGCTTTCAGCGAAGCCGCTCCCGCACTTCGCCGGCCTCTCGCCGCGCCCCGCCTCTCCTGGTCCTCAACCGCTCCCAGGTGTGGCGGGTGGGGCAGGCGCAGCAGCCCCGCGTCCTTCCTGGGGTCCAACGGAGACTGGTCTTGCAGTCTGTCGGGTCCCCAGATTCTAAGGCGGCGGCGGAGGCAACTGGCTAGCTCTCCGGAAGCTAAGTGGCCACGGCTGGAAGGAGGCCACGCCGCCGCTGGGGTGCGCTGTGTGCTGAGCGGGTTCCAGGGGAGCCCCACAGTAAGAAAGGGAGAGTCGCGATGTGCGCGCCAGTCCCAAGTGCTGAAAGCTGGAGTTAGGGGAACTTTTCACCAAAAGTAAGACGTGCTGGTATTCTGGCAACTTTCCCTCAGGCCTGAGTGAATAATGACCATCGCGCCTCGCTTTCCTCCAAGCCAGGGCTTAGGTCTGGAAGGTGCAGGGATAGACCTTCTCTGAGCCCAGCCAGCGCGGGGCACCGTGCGGGGAGAGTGTGTGCCGCAGATTTACAGGCCCTGGTGGGTAACTTCCAACAAAGACATTCCCGTACTTAATATGTTAGTAATAACGACAGTAATAATTATAAACTACGTGTCTTTACATCAAACATACCCTTTTCATGACTGGAACAAGTCTTTCCAGGAAAAGAAAATGGAAAACTCAAATAATCGTGATGGCTTGTGTATGAAGTCAGAAAACGGGCACCTCTGTACAATTAGGTTAACTTGAGAGCACAGGTGCTACCCGGGTACAGTGCGGAGCGGGCTGGTTAGCCCAAGTTTAATTATACTTATAATTAAATGGAATTAATACACACACCCCACAAAAAAACTATCCTTTTCAAAGGGCTCAGCCTTTCTACTCTGTTTTGTCCTATCCCAATGTTTTACAAAAAGGAATTGGTGTCTTCCTTTTGCTTTGTTCTCATCTCCATCTCCTTGTCCCTCAATTTGCAGTTTTAATATGATAATTTGCAATGACCTAATTTGGGGACAAAATTAGATCTAGAGTTGTATGTTTCACAACGTGTGAATGACACCATTAGCGGTGATATACCCATAGTGATTTAGCTGACATACTTTTAACAAAGTCCTTTCAAAATATTCTTGGCAAGAATGTAAGACATTACTCATAGAATGAGTATTACTACACAGAAATACATAATTAAATTGATAGTATAAGAACTTTAAAAAATGTCTTCCAATCTCCCAACGCAATTGTTTATCCTTCCTGCATTAAATAACTGTCCTTCTATAATTGAAGTTTTTCTGAAACTTTACTGATGTATGCAAGTAAACAGAAACCAACAAAAATCAACAAAAAGTAAGCAAAGCAGTAAGAATGTGAAATAGCGTGTGATAAATTATATCAGATTTTAAGTGCAAGTTGTCTCTAATTTGATACTGTGATCCTGATGTGTGACTACAGTGCTCGTGAACTAGAGACTTTGTCCTCGGTGCTCAGTTTTTCCCTGTGGAAATCCATGTATTTCTCCTAACAGAGGGTCAATTACAATTTAAAACTATACTTTCCTACAAAAATGGAGTGAATTTTTGGCTTGAATCATTTGCTTCAGTTAGCTGCTGTTAAATAAACAAGCACTACCTGTCCATTTTTCTCTTAAACTGAAAGGGTTAAATTATCAGAAACCAGAAAGATTTTTGAAAAGTTAGTGCAAGAAAAACAATCCGAGGATTCTGCCATGAATGAGTCTGAATTCTGTGTGGTGTACATGGTAGTTTGGGGGCTCCTGTGAAGGCCTGTTATTTGAAGTGAGCATATCACAAGAGATGGGAGGATGAGTTATTTCAAACTGTTCTAGTCTCCAGAAATCTCAGATAAAATTTGTAACAAACCTCTGTAACTTTAAAGTTCTTAAACGTGACTTCACCCTGACTTCTTGTTACCCAGCTCCATTTTATTTTTTATCTCTATTTGCTAGATTGCTTAATATTTTAACTTACTGGTATATCTTGCACTAAGCACTTCCAATCTTGTTTTAGAATGAGTTGAAGATTGAGTAAATAATAAACATTACCAGGAAATAACTTTAAAAAAGTTGTTAATGGTGTTTACCCAAACAAATGTGCAATAGAGGCCTAACAGAAAGGCCTCCAATTCCCCTTGTACTAGAATAACACCCAAACTCTCTAAAGTAGCTTACAAAGTTCTGCATTATTTGACTTTTACCTACGTCTACTGTTGAGGTTCTGCCCATACAGCTAGAAAAAAATAAATCTGTGATGATCAAATTCCTTTCTCCAAAAAGTAATGTGAATTATTAAAGTCATGAAACTTCCCTGCCTTGTTTTTTTAAATATTCAAATACCATATATATTTTTATTCAAATACCAATATATTCTGTCCCCTTTGCAACCTTACAGTATATTAAAGGCTTCAGAAAATTGATATATTTGCATTTATAATGAGATCCAATTTTCACACTATTGAAGAAAGAAGACTAGAAGATACATTGTGGTGTTGAATGGAATTAGAGGTTAAAAACTAAGTGTGTGTGTGTGTGTATGTGTGTTATATCATGTGGAGAAATCCCACATGATGAGGAAATTCAGGCAGTTTCTAAGAGCTGTGGGATCCTCCAGCTCAGAGCCTACAAAGAAGTTCTAGTCAGTAAGAAAATGAATCCCTCAGTCTTACAAATATAAGGAACTAAATTCTGCAAACAACCAAACAACCTGTGTGAGCACAGAAGTGGATATTTCCCCATTTGGCCCCCAGATGTGACCACAATTCCAGCCAACATATAGATTTGCAGCCTTATAAGATGCTAAGGCATTTTAATAATTGACATCCTAATAATAATCTGAGTCCTATAATCCATGAACATAGTATATTTATCCACTTATTCCAGTCTTTTAAGATTTTTCCCAGGATTTTTAGTATATTTGTCTTACACGTATTTTGTTGAATATATTTCTGTACCTACTTCAGCTCTATCACTGAGAAGTACTAGAAGCAGTGACATTTCGGTAGCAGTGAGTACACTTATTACCCAGATTTTGGTTTCTAAATACCATTCTTCACTTTAAAAGAAATCAGAACTCTTTGGAGAAAAAAATCCAGGTCTAGGACACAAAAAGCATAAGATATGCCTGGAAAATCTTATTTAGCTAGAAAATTAGAAAGGTTTAAGATGATGGCAATAAATCAGAAGGGCAGAGGATGTATCTTCAGAGAGCTTTCAATGGATAAATCTAGAGCAATTGGAATATCAAAATATACGGTAATAGTAACAAATTTTAACAACTGACTAAAATAAGAAACTGTAATTTCACTCTGATATAAATAAATCACTAGATAAGTAAGTAAATAGGAAAGAAGAGAATGTCCCTTACAGTAGAATGCTATCTAATAAATACAAAAAGAGTTCTGTAGTAAGAGAATCATTGATGGTTGCTAAAACTAATCAGGGAGAGTTTGATGATGAATGGGTTTTTACATAGTCTTAAAGTATCTCCTTGTAAGTTTTTTATTAGTTTTCATGGGGGAAATAGTATCTTTACAATGGAGAGAACTTATGGATACCTTTCTAAGCAAGTGATCTTTAATATTACTTATACTGAGACAAACCAAGCATCCATACCTTTTAATAGGATATTCTGAGAAGGACACAATATCACTTTTATGTTATTCCTGAATCTAAATCTAAACATGAGGATCAGATTGAGGGATTTCCAAACAAACACACCTAGTTTGAGATTGAGAACCTAGTTATTTACTACTTTGTAATAATATTACCACAATATTAGTGGCTTGAAGCAATGCACATTTTTTATCTCCCAGTTTTAGTGAATAAGGAGTCTAGGCTCTGCTAAACTGTGTTTTCTGGGGCACCTGGGTGGCTCAGTGTGTTAAGTCTCTGCCTTTGGCTCAAGCCATGATCTCAGGATCCTGGGGTCGATCCTAGCATCTAGCTCTCTGCTCAGCAGGGAGCCCACTTCCCTCTCTCTCTCTGCCTGTGTCTCTGCCTACATGTGATCTCCCCCTCTCCCCCCATCAAATAAATAAAATCTTTTAAAAATAATAAACTGTGTTTCTGCTCAGGGGAGGTCTCACAAGGCAATCGGGGGTCAGCCAGAACTGCAATCTCATCTAAGGGTCGGTGGGAGAAAGATCTGCTTCCAAGTGCACTCAGTCTGTTGGCAGAATCCAGTTCTTTGTGGTTGTAGAACTGAGGGATTACTTTTCTTGCTGAGTTCTGGCTGGAGACCTAACAGGCTGTTGGCTGGGAGCTGCCCTTTACCTCAAGAAGCACGTTTGTTTCTCTGCCTTCATTATCCTAACATGACTGCCTGCTTTCTCAGAACCAGCAAGGGAGAGAGACCCTAGTGAGATGGGACTATAATCTTATGTACATAACCACACATTCACATATGACATATATCCCATCACCTTTGCCATATTCTGTTTGTTGGGAGCAAGTCAAGGTTCTGCCTTCACATGAGGGGAGGGAAATCACAACAGGGTGTGAACCAGAGGAATCCATGGAGGCCATCTCAGGAATCCTTCTAGAATAACTCTGTGTCATAAAGCATAGTGAGTGCGATGTAGCATGTGTCCAATAGATATTTGTGGGGCCAATTTGAAAAAAAAAAAAAAAGTTTTCTTACTTTGGCAGTATCTTTGTATAGTGTATGTAAATACATTAGTAATTGATCTTTGAGGAAGGGTTATATCTTTTCATGGTCTTGGAAGTCTTATCACACTTAACAAAATCACCTTTTACTCTCAGCAGCCCTGGGCTCATGTGAAAGTTTTCTGAGGACAGTGTTGGAGTACACGCTTCAAGCTGTTGCACGGCTGGGATCAGCCCAGTATCTTAAATGTGTGAATTTAAATTAGATCATAACTTTTCATTTCAAAGACCGAGCCAGCTTATGAATAATGAAACTGTGTAACGGTGCAATTATTCCGATCAGTACATAGCATTTTCTTTCCCAAATCAAACATAGGGTTTTCTACTTAAGTCTCTTGTGGCAGCCTGGAATTCAGTTTGACATACAAAGGCTGATCCATGTGGAAAGACATTACATAGAAGATGGTGAGCAGCTGTTTTTTGTATCAGCAAAGGTCACACATAGAGGAAATGGACTTCCATGAAAACAGGAGGGATTTTGGACAGATACTAGACGCACTTTCCTGACAGAGGGATGCAATACAGATGGATTTATGATGAAAAACAACTGTGGAATTTTTCCCTAGAGACTTTTACAAATGAGGTGGACAACCATCTGTTGATAATGCTTTGAAGTCCTGTATCAGAGACACAGGGCTCTTCAGGTTCAAGGGCTCTTCAGCCCTCAAGGGCTCTTCAGGTTCCTCACTGCCCTTTCACCTGCATATGGACAGTATGTTAAACAGAGCGATTATGTGGTTTTCGTTGATAAATAATATTAACTGCTCATAGAAACATAACATATATCATAAATATTCAGACCAGGAACATATCTATCCTCTTCTCATCCACTTTCCTATTAAAAGAGAGATTCCATTCTCTGGAGAAAATATCCTGCACTAGTCAGAATGACTAAAAATAAAATAATTAGTTTAGAAAGAAATAGCAAGGACTGAAACACTTTTAAGTCAACTACATCCCAGGTGCGACACACTTAACTAAAAACCAGTTTAAAAGTAGGTCGTTTAAAATAGACTCTTTAAATGTTGGAGGAACAAAAATGTGTATTTTTAAAAGAAAATCTAGAGAAACAGAGATTTATTGATCTTGAATTTCTAGTCTAGAGAACCACTTGTCTTTTTTAAAAAAATATAAATTACAGGTAAAAAATTTTCAGTTGATGTGGACAGTCTCATTTTAGAAATCTCATCTTTTTGTAGACACCATGGTGGAGCCTGCCTTTTCCCAAGTTTCTAAGGACAAGCGTGGTTTAATTATTGAGCAAGAGAAAAAGAAGGAACCTCATGAACAGTGATAATTTTCATCTTTGGGGTAAATTTCTTTGAACTGATTCTCTTTTTTTTAAACCTATGTTTTATAATTTAATGAAAATCAATTTAGCAAAACTCAAGTAGCCTTCAAAATTAGCAAAACTTTTCACCCAAATTTGATCCATGCCTTGAAAAAGTTGCATTTTTTAAATAAACAAAGTCTGTATAGAAATCTAGATTAAAATAGAAGTCCATTCTTCACAGATACAGTCACTGTGGTTCCATTTTCCCATTTTTTTCTTATAGGGAAATTAACAATATATTGAAAGGGAATAACTTGCAGCCATTCAAATCTAGAAGTTCCATGGTAAAATTTTCTAGCGATGCTCACAGAAAATGTTGTCTTTACATAATTGCAGTCCCGAGAGACTCAATCAATAAATCAATAGAAAGAAGGAACTACATGCATAGAACAGACCCCAATGCCTTCAAGTTCATTTGTTTTCATTCTTCTCTGCCAATGAAATCACTGAGTGCATCAATTAGAAGCTTTCCATAAGCTATTCCAGCATGAGAGTCCTGCATAATCTCTTATTTTAGGGCTAGGAATCTGAAAAATGTTTCAATAATGTTTTAAAACTCTAGAATTTATCAATGCCAGTGATTTTCTCTTTGCAGTAGCTACCTTGGAAGGCTATATATTTTTATAAACTGTGTTGCCATTGCTGAAAAAATTTTGGTAAATTCCTCTTTGGAATGTTTTCAGAGTCTGAATTAGTTTTCTTGTGTCTCTTCACTAGTGACAATATTTTGGTTTCTTTATTTTATGATGAGAGGGAATTTGTTTCTTTGTATATTTTAAACACCCAAAAGTCACTCCTCCTATAGTCTGATGGGAAATACATTTTTTTTTTGTAAAATAAGAAATGATTATAAAGTAATGGGACTGATTTTTGTTCTCTAGATTGGAAGTTTGTATCATCTGCGATATATTTGCAGCTGCAGACCATAGGGAATTTATGTAACAACTTCATGCCTCAGTTTCTTTATCTACAACACAAGTTAAGAGCAGCCCACATACAGTTGTTGTGACTATTAAGTGATATAATAAATATACAACACTAATAATTAGAGTCCCCAGTGCATAGAGCTCAATAATTCTTTTTTTTTTTTTTTAAGATTCATTTATTTGTTTTAGAGACAGAAAGAGAGAGCCAGGGGGAGGGGCAGACGGAGATGGAGAAAGAGAATCTCAAGCAGACTCCTCACTGAGTGGGGAACCTTATGCAGGGCTTGATCCCATGACCCTGAGGTCATGACTCGAGCTGAAATCAAGAATCAGACACTTAACCTACTGAGCCACCCAGGCATACTAATCTCTTCTTACTAATTTCTACACCAGGCACTCTGAACTCTTACTAATAATTCTTATTGAGAGAATAACTATATAATGAGGATTTTAGCTTCATTTCCCCATCAAACTCCGTCCTCCAAGTCCAGCATGTTACTTGAAACTTACTGCAAATCCATCCTCTGAAATCAATTTCCCCTCTTTGGTGTTACTAATTCATTTTGTAATTCTCTCTTTTCAGCCAGTCATGGAGTCCTGATGTTAATGCTTTACTAGTCTTTGCTGAAGATGATATTAACTATGTGATTTCCAAAATAAACAAAAAAAGTAAAGAGGATGTAGGATATAATTTTTAAGGCCTTCCCTGAGACTCTACCATTTCCTGCTCTCTACCCACAATTTTTTTTTTTTAAGCAAACTTCATGATGGACGAGGGCAGGCATAAGTCTAATGTTGCTAGACTCTTGAGGTATAAATGTACTGAACCCCAAGCCTCAACATACTAGCACATATGGACTGGCATGTTGCCGGTTTCCCTAGGGTAAGACTCACTTTCAATGAGGGGATTCCAACCAGAGGTGAGACCATTTTTCCTGTAGGCTTTGAAAAATTGATGTACCAGGAATGGAGGATGTATTCTGGAAATGAAATTCTAGTCCAAGTGAAAACTCCGTGTGAACACTGATTAAAACTGCAATTGTAAAAGGTACCATGGTGGGAGGTACAAATGAAAGTAATGGAGAGCTTACACCATTCTCTGTGTCCTCAGGGTCATTTCTATGTTCTCAAGAACATACTCCTACATAACTCTGGCACAGTGCTCGAAAGCCCTAAAGTAAGCAGTGAGCATTAGGAAAGTCATTGGACATACTGAATATCTTCTCCTTGTCCCCCCAGGTCCTACTGTGTTCCCGGGAAGCTGATCTATAAACATTACATCAGCAAGGTCTTTTGCCCTCTGACTAGTGGTTGCCTTGTTTAACAGAGAACATCAGTAAGAAATGATGAGGTAGGAGGAGAATGAGCTCAGAATTTTTATCAGCCCAATATGATGGACTAAACATGGTGGCAAATTTTTTGCTACTTCTCCCACTGAACGGTAAAATCTGATTCTCCTCTCCCCTTTCATTGGGACTGGCCTAATGATTGGCTTAAACAACTGAGTGCAGGGCAGTGACATTTTGGGACTTCTGAGGCTAGGTCATTATAAGAAATCTTGCAGCTCCCATCTGTTCAGGTCTCTTGGAACATTCATTCTTGGAGATCTAATATATAGTGTAAGGAATATGACAACCCAGGCGCACCTGGGTGGTTCAGTAGGTTAAGCATCTGCCATCTGCTCAGGTCATGATCCCAGGGTCCTGGAATTGAGCCCCACATAAGGCTCCTTCATCATAAGGGAGTCTGATTCTTCCCCATCCCCTGCTCACACTCTCTGTCTCACTTACTCTCTCTTTCAAATAAATAAATAAAATATTGAAAAAAAATATGACGAGATTGCCCTGCTGGAGTGGGCTGTAGGGAGAGACCCCGTGGAGAGAGAGAACAATGCCAGCCATTGCCCAGCTGTTCCAACTGTTCCAGGCAGATATGTGAATGAAGACACCAACTTGGAGGACATTTTAACCCCAACGGATTCAGTGTGTGAAGAATCAGGAAACCCAGCCAATAGCAGAACTAAGACCCCAAGCATCTGACCCCTACTGATCTGTTGCAGACATTTCCAGCTGTTCAAGCCACCCTGGCTGAGGCTGAGGCTCCAGGCATTGTATCTCTGCTATGACCTGCCAGGATTTCTGCCCTACAAAATGGTGAGCATAATACATAATTAGAGTTTTACACTCTTAAGTTTGGGGGTGTGTGTTGTTATGGAGCAGTAAATAAGCAGACACCAGGTACCCTCCCAGCTGTGTCATCACTGGTTGGCCATGTTCCTCTGCCAGAGTGTCTTCAAGGCAGCCTTCTCCATATAGCTACTCATGTTTTCTAGCCTATCAGAGATAATGGCTCCCTGCTATCCCTAGCTCTACTTGCTTTTGTTTGTGACTTTCTTAAATCTTGCTCATCTTTTAAAACTAGCCCCTTAATTAAACTACCCTGAATTACCAGTTTAAGGACATTGTCTGTTTCTTGTTGGAATCTCAGCTCATGTGTCAAACCTGTTACACATGTCTTAGGAGCAGGGGAGAAAGCTATAGACTATGGAAAGAGGCTTCAGATAGCCACACAAAAATTTGCCTAGCGAAACAGTACGTTTATAAACTTATATGAAGTAATTAGCGTGCTACTCTTAATGAAATACTTTAGAAAAGATTAAACTTTGAAGGCCATCCTTAAGGTTTTCTGGATTCAGTAAGTCTTATCCTTTTGCTTTGTTTGCAAGGGAAGCCATTATTCTCTAACACACTGCATTATTTTCTTTAACAAACATTTATATATTACACTTTCTATATTCCAGGCACTCTTCTTCTGCTTCTTTTTTTTTTTTTTTTAAGATTTTATTTATTTGAGAGAGAGAGCGTGCGTGCAGGAGCAGGGGGGAGGGGAAACAGACTCCCTGCTGAGCAGGGAGCCCTTCTTGGGGCTCCATCCCAGCTCCCTGAGATCATGGCCCAAACCAAAGGCAGACACTTTAACCAAAGAGCCACCCACATGCCCCTTCAGACACTCTTCTAAGACCTTTACAAATAATGACTCATTTAATCACCCTAATAACACTATCAGCCCTGTGTTATTATCACCATTTTACAGAGGAAGAAACCAGGGGGTGTTGAAGTTACATAACGGTCCCAAGGAATCACAGCTAGTAAGTGGCTGAACTAGCACTAGAAACCATAATGTTCAGCTGTAGTGTGTGTGCTCTTTACCCCTGTTTCACACCGTTAAGTCTTGCCAGGAAAGACTTAGAAAACAGGAGAAATGAGTCGCCCCAGGGGTGACTCATTTCTGTATGACTGTGCTCAATGATTGCTGGGGCCTCCTCTTCTCCAGACATCAGAGGTGATGGAGAGTGAGAAAGAGAAACAGACTGGGAGCTCCGGAGAGCACAAACAGTAGAGAGGACAAGTGGAATAGTTAAGAGTTGCTGTGTAACAAATTGTCTCAAAATGTGGTCGGTTAGAGCAACAATAGATTGTTGTGTCTTATGGTTTCTGTGGGTCCGGGTTTCAGAGAAGGTCCAGCAGCATCTCTAATCTGCCATTTCTGGAATCTCAGGTGGAAGACATGGAGGCTGGGGTGGGAATCATCTGAAGACTTCTTCGGTCCCATGTGGGCCTGGCTGAGTCTGCAACCTAGAATACTGTTCACCCTCCATCTGGTTCCAGGGAGGAAATGTCCCCCCTCCCCCCCGCCAAATGACATATGGTTTCATGTGTGGGAAGTACAATTTTGGAAAACCTAGCTTAAGTGATTTTTTTGTTTCATCCAGGCTTTCTGAAGAAAGCAAAGGTCAAACTCAAACCTGGTAAAAGAATTATTATAAAAGTGTGAAGAGTGTTTAAAGAAATAAAAAAATAAGGGATGGTGTAGAACCCCAGGACTCAACAGCAGAGAGTCATTGTCTCTCCTAGGACTCAACAGCAGAGAACCACTGTCTCTCCCAGGACCAGAATCCTGAGGGGAGCTATTTGGAAAGTTGTATGACAAGAGCTGTGGCCTTTAGGAAGGACAGATAACCATGGATCAGTTGGTAGAGTAGAAAGAGGGTGAATAAATACTCCTGTCTCATTGTATTCCTGCTCTCTGATCTTCTACTTATCTAAACCAAGTGGATGCCATATGGCCAGACCAGTTCATACAGGCTAGTTCCGCAGGACCACAGAGTAGAGTGATGGTAAGAAAGGTAGAGAATGGGCCTGGACAGAAGATACCCAACACATTAAAATATGACTGCTGGTAGGTGGTGGGGAGTGAAGAGTATTTTTTGGGGGGGGTCACCAGACTTCCGGTGAATGCTACTATAATTTGTAATGTCACCCTTATCAGACTTTATATTATGGTGTACCATATGAAATTGCCATTTTTAAGGTTAAAACACTGGAAAAATTGGCAATTTCATATAGTTCAACCTAATATTTTGGGTACTTTCCAGTCAAGTTACAAATGAATAAATACTCACACTAGATAATGGAAAATTTTGCTTCTCATTGTTTTATGGTTGACTATTTTCTGAGTCAGGACTGTCTAAAATATTTAAGTGGGCTAGGTACTCTGATCAGACTTCATCAAGCATTTTTCTTTTGGTTGTTTAGGGGTGAACCAAGATAAAAATACAAAGTCAGCAAAGCTTTTGAGGTAGGCTTGTTACTTACTATAGCTCATGGCAGTCTCAGTCTTAAGTAGTTTAACCTACCTACCAGTTTGCCCTTCAAAAGGTGGACAGTCTTGAATCCAAGCAGAGAATTATAAAGGATGTCCTGATACCAGAGTTTCAGGGAGGCCCAGCAGCTAATAGAAGAAACTTGGGATAGATCATGGGAATGGCAAGTTTTGAGTTTCATGTTCAAAGCATGCTGTTGACCATACTGCCCCCTAACCACACCTTATTTAGTAACTTACTGGATAAAGAAACTCTGGGGAGAAGTGAGTGAAGTTTAAAGGGATATACTGAGCTTTCCACTAATAAGTTTTGTTTTTACTGATTGGATTAATTGGAACGAAATAAGATATGCATCAATTTTTATTCTCTAGCTTTGTGGAGCAGATCACACTGGATATACATCTTTGTGTTCTATTGGAAAAGTAAAGAGGAAAAAAAATTCTAGGTTCCTTCTTATGTAGTTTTTGGAATCTGAAACTAAACTACACCAATTTCTATATTCCTTTTTTTTTTTTCTCAGTTTCTGTATTCTTTATTGTTGCGCTTCATTAAAAATAAATCAAACAAATAATCTTGTAATTCTATAAAATTAAAGGAAATGCATTTATATGCATCACCTTCTTATAACATCAGCTTCTTTAATTGGGAGAGTCTATCAATGGGCATTTTCCAGAAGTTGCTTAACCTTTATGGATGGTCTACTTTATAGCACACATTATGATTTTACATAGCTTCTCTTATTTAAATCTCCCCAAAATTCAGTGACATAGATTTTATTTCTATTTTATAAATAAGGAAATACATTCATAGGGTTCAGGAGTTTCTTCCAGGTTATAATAATAGTTGGATTTCTAACCATATTATTGCTTCCATAAGTGTTAATTAAGATCTTACATAAACCAAGTAGCAAGTGAAGGATGAATGTTAGTAGGACACTTGAATGCATTTAGTGTAGTGACAAAAGCAAGACATAAACATAAGCTTTAATATAACAACAGTTTACATATCTCTTATTTTGTATCAGTTAATCACGCCAAACAAATCTTATCAGAAGCTAACCCAGTATATCCCGCATAAACTTTACCTCCTTCACCAATTCCCTAAACTATACATATGCCAATAGCTAATGATGGATGGATAAGGAGCCCCTAGCACAGTGCTTTAAACTGGGAGGAAGGCTCATTAAAGTTTGGTTGAATGAAGGTTAGCAAAAACATAGTCTGAAATGCACAGTAACACATGGGAGAAGCAAAGAAAACGTTTGATACCATTTCCAAAGTTACAGCCTGATTTTAAAAATAGTAGCTATGGAATGACCAACCTGGTATATAACTCCTTTTGGCGAAAAGGATGAAAACACACCATGTATTTGAAAGACAGCATTGACCCAAAAAAAAAAAAAAAAAAAAAAAAAGGGACAGTTTCCTGATGATGATTCCAAAGCTACAAAATAAACATTCTTCTTTACCTATGGAATAGTAGTGCCCTCTCAGAGTTTTTACTTGGTTTTGATTTTTGGAGGGACTATATTTTATATAGGATCACCCATTACCATTTGAAATAGACATTTTTGCTGCCCATAAGCATTCATTTCTCTCTTCTTTCCAATAGTACCTGGACCTTACTCAAGCATCTTCCCCTTCCTCATACCTCCCATGGGCCTCAGGAGAACCTGAGCTCACTACTCCTTCCAGGGTGATTCTGTTACATCTTAGGTGAACGCCATCCCTAGAACAAGCCACGGGTGCCAGAGATGACCTGTGATCTAATTAATGTAAGGAGAGGTTTTCAAGGGGCATCAAAGAATGACCCATCATCACAATGACAGAGATTCTCAGAGTGACGCTCCTCTAGACATTACTATCATTCTTTGGTCATGGTTTTGCTACTGTGCTAGTACTCTGAAGAGGAAGCTTCTGTTTAGAGTGGGAAGAGACCTCTAGCGCTGCGGGATTGTACCCTGGAAGGTTTCACCTCCTTCTCTTCTAGTCAACTGCGCCCATAAATCTCTGATTGCTTAACTAGTTTCAGTTGAGTTTTCCGTCATTTACAGCTGAAGGTATGCCAACGTATAAACCATCAACATTTTATTCTTATCAACAGTTCTGCTATCAGTATATTCTGGCTTTGAGTCAATAAAAGAAGTAAAAAAGACAGTCCTTCTCATGGGATCAATATGATGAGACTGTTGCAAACCTAGAAGTCTATACTTAGAGGTCCACAGAGCCATATACACACCCCCTAAAAACCCCATTGGTTAAAAAACTTGCCAACTCAAATATGCCATTCATCTGAAGTCATCAAGTTTTAGTTCCCTGACACTGTACATTGTGTGTTTTGTGAAATTAGATGTTTCCTGTGATAGCAAGAAACCCAAGTAATAATCTACCTGGCAAAGGACAATGAAGAGTGAAGATGAGTATGTAATTTAGGTATGGAGTGCTATAGAACTCTCGCATATTTTTAACATCACACAAAATGATTTGAATTTAAAAAAAAAATCCTTACAGAATTTAAAAATCCAACAAATTAAGAAAATACCATAAATTATTTTTTAGGCACATTTAAAGAGAATCACTAGACTCAGAGCCATTACAATTTGTTTCAAGCACTAAGAACATTTGACACGTGAGTAGATGATAATAGTATACATGATTTTTAAAAACCATTCTGAATTTAAATTATCATAGAACTATCGGGGCGCCTGGGTGGCTCAGTGGGTTAAGACGCTGCCTTCGGCTCAGGTCATGATCTCAGGGTCCTGGGATTGAGCCCCGCATCGGGATCTCTGCTCAGCAGGGAGCCTGCTTCCTCCTCTCTCTGCCTGCCTCTCTGCCTGCTTGTGATCTCTCTCTGTCAAATAAATAAATAAAATCTTTAAAAAAAAAAATTATCATAGAACTATCAATATAGGGTTTCAAATTGAGACTACCTCAAACAATTAATCTAAAATAATGTGTCCATCTGGTTTAAAGACCTAGAAGGAAAGAATAATAATTAGCAACTTATGAATTATCGTTTTAGTTACACTCAGATTTCAAAAGTATGCTTGTGACTTGAATAAATATGCCCTTAAGTATAAAATAAGGCCCCAATTTACTTTGAAATCTTAAGAGGTTTTGTTAAGTGATTATTTTGGCCTATAATCAAATTATAAACTTAAAAAATGGCATTTCTTTTCTTGTAAAGAAAGATTATTTTTTAAGTTTGCTAGTTTTCCTTCCCAACTAGTATTTATGGCACATTTATTTGGAGTAAAGGGGTTAAAACAAACCCAACTCTTATGTAAGCTAGAGAATTGACGTTTGGAGTCTCAGAGAGACTTCTTCTTTGTATTTTGCATTTGCTTTGTATTTATGTACTATGCAAAAAACAGTAATTCTATTTTTTTTTAAATTGAATAAGTAGAAGGATATCTACTTTGTGGCTCAAAATGTGTTTGCATATAATCACAGTAGTGTCCCCAATTGATCATATAGTAACTACCTTCCAACTGGAAAATGAACAAATAGTTGAGACAGTATCCCAGTTGCTTTATTTACAGTAAGGAAAACCTAATCACTAACTATATAAAAAAAATCTAGTTGCAAAACAAGTTGCAAAACAGAGATAGTGATCAGAATTATCATCTCAAACGTTCACTGAGTGTTGCATTTATAAAATAATATTTCCTAATGCCTTTGGAACCCTCTCTCACCTTGCCTGCTCAAGCCTCTTTCCAATATCCAATAAAGCCTGACTTTAGTAAGTAAGTGTATCCTATCCCTTTCGGTATTTTTTTCAATAAAAACTTATGGATTTAGAGTTTATAAAACTATTTTTGCTTTGTTTTGTAGTTGTTGCTTTAGGTCCCAAACAGGCACTGTTCTAGAAGGGGATATAAGTCATGAATAGAAGAATAATTCAACTATTCATAGGCTCTAGAAAGCTCCTCACTGTTTCTTCAAGGTTTATTCTTGTATTCATGTATTCAATGATAAAGGATTTTTGAATGCCCCCTAAGTACAATAAATTGTAATTCCTCAAAAGTGTTCTCTGCAAGTATACCTTTACTGGGAGGACAGCTATTAGGCCATTCATTTTAAGTTTATTTTGCAAGGAAATGTACCCCTCTGAGCTTGTTTGATTTGGATATGTATTCCTAAAGTAAATATTGCTATTGATGGCTTCCTGTTTAATGTTAAGCAGTCAAGTGACCCTAGAAATCTTCCGGTTGTGTTAAAATTTCTTTTACATAGATTCCAACGTAATTGCTTTCATATTATTTGGTATGTAAAAACCAACGACCTCCTGTATCCGAACTTTTATACCATTTTATTCTTACAGCTCCTAAGAGACAAATTACTTGACAAAAATAACAGTATTATTTTAAAGTAATGATGTTATTTAGACCAACATTTAATGTATGTCACATTAAGTTTTAGACAGAAATTAAATTAGCTATGCTGGTTTCCTGGTTCTTGGGAAGTCATTTATTACTCTTTTTTCTTATCTGCAAAATTAAATTAAATTAAATTCCACCTAATCTATCAATGTTCCTACATCTGGACCCAGATCCTCTGCTCTTCCTGCAGGAATCAGCTCCTATCCTTTCAATTCTGTGTCAAATACAGTTCCTCTTTCACTTCCATGAGGCTCTGTGGACCTTTTCTCTCCTCTGCATCATCCTTTCTTCTGCAGTAAATTATTCACATCAGCATAAAAGCATGTTGTAATATCTTTTACCTTATTTTTTTTTTAAAGCCCTCTTTTGACTCCACATTCCACTATAGTTCCGTTAATTTCTCTGCTCCCTTTTGTGGTGCTCCATCTCTGATGCTGTTTTCTTCATTTTCTCCTTCTCTACTTGGATCTTTCACCCAAACCCACTTCTTTTTCTCCTAACACATCACTGTCTCTTGAACCCATTGCAGTTATGCCTTATTCCATATCCATTCCAGAAAAGAGTGCTTGTTAGGGTCACAAATGACCTCCATGGTATAACCAGTATAAAATTCTTAGTCTCATTCAACTTGGCTTATCAGCAGCATTTGGCACAGGTGACGATCCCTTCTCCATGTTCTTCACTGTGTTTCTAAGACAACTGTCTGATCTCCCTTTACCCCAACTCACAGGCTGCTTGCTTGTCTCTCTTAGTTGCTGGATTTTCCTCCTCTTCCCAACAAGGATCAGTCTTCAGCCCCCATTTTATTCTTATTCATGTCTTCAGTAATTTCTTTTTTAAGCTGAAAACTTTCAAAATTTTATGTCCATCAATGCAGAACAAGACTGACTTTATTTCTAACTGTGACATAAAACTGGAAAATGGCATCCCTCTTTCCATGATTCCATGTTTATCCCCTCATTCTTGGGATCAAACATGAAGGTCATTTGTCCATTCATCTGACAAATACTTATTGAGCAATATGTGCCTGACCGTATTCTGGCTTATCCATAATCTAGGCTTCTAACGGTTTCTGGTCTTTGCCTTCTTCTTTTTCTTTTTTTCTATCATTTCTGCTTGTTCAACTTTATCTGTTCCCAATACTTCAGATATGTGCTAAGGACTCTCCTCCTGATTCATATACCCACTACCTCCAAATACTTTCTCCCCAAAGTTGCAAACCCAAAATTCTACGCACTAGATGTTTATACCTAGAACAGACACTTCAAATTCAAAAATGCAATTTAAGTGCAATTGTGTTAGGAAAGCAAACAACACAAATGCTGAAGCCCTTCCTGTCTAAGCCAGACATGAATCATTCTCAATTCTTCCTCTTCTTTTAGCTTACTGGGCCTTTTTAAGTATCTCTGTAATGGTCTGCTTAGCTCCATTCCTACTAATAGTGTTTCAGCACTTGACATGCCACAAGCATTTTTCCTGTAAGGATCTCTCCATTTCCATTCTTGTATTCCTCCATCTCTTTCCCACTTTGCTGCCAGCATCATTTACCTGAATTGAAATCTGCACATTTCACTGCTCCGAAATAACATCTATGATGGTTCTCCATTTCCTACAGAGAAAAGCTCATGGTATGATTCCTTGTAAGAATAAAACATGTGAACTTTATCAGCTCTTCTTGATGTTAAAGACTTGACATTTCTGTCCCAAAAGAATGACTTGTAGGTCTATGAGGTGGACATGGTTTTTCTGACCTTTTGTCTCTGAATACGTTTTCACACCCTCTGTATCTGTTGAATGTGTATCTTCCATCTAGATTCAGATCAGCTTAGGGTGCCTGAATGGCACAGTCAGTTAGCATCAGACTCTTGGTTTCTGCTTAAGTCATGATCTCAGGATCATGAAATTGAGCCTCACATCGAGCCCCACATGGGGCTTATGCTCAGTGTGGAGTCTGCTTGAGATTCTTTCCCTCTTTCTCTCCCCCTTCTTTTAGTCCTCACCTCTGCTCACATGCTCTCTCTCTCAAATAAATAAATGAATAAATAAATAAATAACAGATCAACTTATAATATCTTTGAAGGTCCTTAAGCCCTGACACTCCCCATAATTAGGTCATCTCTCCTCTGTGTCATTATACCTTGTATATACATCTTTTTTTTTCTATGTATTTCATATAGTGTAATTATTTACCTGTATATCTGTCTACTTCAATGTACAGGGAAAACTATGCATGTAGAGACCATGTATTATTAATCCTATAATTTCAGGGTTTTTTTCAGTTTTTTAATTTTTATTTCATCTTTTGTAAAGAACAGGGAACAGCTGATATGCACTATCATATAATGAATACTTTTAAACTGCAGAAGTTTAGATTATAAGACAAAATTTCTTTTTTCTAAAACAGAACTGTTTTCCTAATATGAGTTTCTCACTTATACACTTATTTTTTAAATATTGAACTATAACCCACGTCATCAAATTCACCCTTTTGAGTTGTACAATTTAGTGGTTTTTAATATATTTACAAAGTTGTGTAACCACCACTACTGTCTGACCCCAGGACATTTACAATTCCATTTTCAGTATCTCCAAAAAAAATTCTGACCCCCTTTAGCTGTTATTCCTCATCCCCACCCTCTCTCCAGATTAATTAATCTGTTTTCCACCTCTAGTGGTTTGCTTATTCTGGACATTTAGTGTAAGTGGAATTATGTAATATGTGGCTTCTTACATCTGACTTTTTTCATGTAACATCATATTTTTAAGTTTCGTCCATCTTGTAGCATGTTTTATTATTCTCTATGACTGAATCATATCCCATTGTATAGATATACCATATTTTGCTTATCCATTTTCAATTGATGGATATTTCAAAAAGTTTTCCATTTTTTGGGCTATTACGAATAATCCTTCAGTGAACATTCATGTACAAATTTTTGTGGAGGTGGACATAGGTTTTCAATTCTCTTGGGTAAATGTTAGGGATGGAATTACTGGGTCATATAATTCCATGTTCTTTGAGGAACTGCTCAACAGTCTCAAAGTGACTGCACTATTTCATGTTCCCATGAGCTATGTATAAGAGTTTCAATTTCTCTACATCCTTGCCAACATTTGCCATTGTTCATCTCTTTGATTATAGTCCTCTTGGTGGGTATGAACTGGTATGTCATTGTAGTTATACAGGGTTTGCTGATATGCACTATCATATAATGAATATTTTTAAACTGCAGAAGTTTAGATTATAAGACAATCCTTTATAAAAGGATTATAAAAATTTCCATTCTATTTAAAACCTATAATGGGGCACCTGGGTTGCTCAGTGGGTTGAGCCTCTCCTTCAGCTCAGGTCATGATCTCAGGATCCTGGGTTCAAGCCTCGCATTGGGCTCTCTGCTCAGTGGGGAGCCTGCTTCCCCCACCTTTCTCTGCCTGCCTCTCTGCCTACTTAAATAAACAAAATATTTTTTAAAAATCCCTATAAGCAAATATTTCACTTTATATTACTCTGAAATAAATGGGAGGTAGGCTTCTCAGAGGATGGAGCTATTCTTTTTTCTTATCTAAAATATTGTTTAATGTTAAATTATTTCTTATTATTCGTAAAATACTTCCAAGATTCTCCTGCTTCCCCCCTCCCTTTTTTGTGGGGGGGGCACTATAAGACCTCCAAATGCTGTTAAGATTTGACTCATGCTGATTTTGAGGGAAAAATACTTTCTAGCTCCTATCTATCCTACATTTAAGCATTATATGTCAGTTTAAGGCTAGGGAAAAAAGATAACACATTTATTTGTCTCCCTTGTGACTTTAGACTTTTTTTTCTTATTTTTCTTTATTCTTTTCTGATAACTAGCAATTACTTTGTTTTTGAATGCATTTAACCTGCCCAGATTAGTATTCTTTGAAATTTTTATAAACACACTATAAATTCCTTTCTGCTACACAACATGGGGATAGATATTCAGCATAGATAGTGTGTTTTAAAAGTCGGGTAATTTGTTTGAACATGTGGTAGTATGGAGTGACATTTGTTATAGTGGCTGTTTGTACCTTTACAGACACATTCCTTTGGCTGAGTCTTACGAATGAGGTGACTGTGATTGTGGCCAGCACTCTAGTCTCTAGTTGAAGAAAGGATATTCCAGCTTTTGCAAAAAAATAGTGACAATGATTTGCTCAGATGGATTCCCAAGCTGATAAGATATGGCCAGATGATACAGGACATTTTCTGCAGTGTTCGAGCTTTTGAGAGACTTCTGTTGACATGTCCCAAATATATTCTCATAGGGTTGTTTCTATGTTTTTTCCATGCTCAGAAGAACATTCATCCCATTCACCCAATGATCTTGTGTTCATGCACTTTAAGTATTTCTCACTTTTGCTCAGAGACTTTAGGTTAGTCATTGACTAAATGCTTTCTTCATTTAGTCACAATTTATTCACCATGGATCCTCAGTAGGGTGCTTGTGATTTTCATTATTATTATTATTATCACTAAAAAGATTTCTCTGACTTTTCCTTAAGCTTCTGTGTATTTATGTAGCTGTGTATAACCTAATTGACCCATTCCATATAATCTTACCTTAAATAGCTCAGATCAAATATTTTAACTTCACTCTCATGTGAGTGCATAGCTGAACATTTAGCTTAAATAGTATCATTCACCTTCACAAATAGGCATAACTACACATTGATCACCATATAATTCACCTTACCAATTATGCACATTTATTTTATTTTGAAGCAGAAGTCAAAATTAATAAGCATCCATATTTCTGTCTGTTACTATACGGTGATTTTTAAAAGGAAGGAAAGGAAATCATGGGGAATAATTTGTAACTGATAAATGTTTGAAAGTCACACGACCTTAAATATGTCTCATCAATGATGAGTGATTATGTCTAATTTTTACCTACTAATTCATTTTGAATATAAAGTATTTTATTTTGAGGGGCACCTGGGTGGCTCAGTGGGTTAAGCCTCTGCATTCAGCTCAGGTCATGGGGTCAGGATCCTGGGATTGAGCCCAAATTGGGCTCTCTGCTTAGCAGGGAACCCGCTTCCCACCCCTCTCTCTGCCTGTCTCTCTGCCTACTTGGGATCTCTCTCTCTCTGGCAAATAAATAAATAAAATCTTTAAAAAAAACATTTTGTTTTGTTTTCAATTTCTTTGTTACACTGACTTTTCCTAAGAAGGGGATTAATATTTTTCATTGGTTCTTAAGATTGATATTGGTAAGCATCTAACTTTCCTCTTCAAGTATATCTTTCTCACCAGTAAATTTTTTTTCTCATTATTTGTACCTCTAATAAAATTACACTTAATTTATGCCACTGGGAATTCTGAAGATGGACCATAAAAAAAGTGCCCTCTCTCCCCTTCCCCCCAAGAATATAATGCTTATCCAACTAAAAATTTGAGGCAAATTAAAGAGCAGAAATGGGCAAAGCCATGTGTTTTAGCAACCAGAATTAAAAGAAGCTGAAGCTCAGAACATATCCCATTTATCATGAAGTCTACATGGTGAGGAAATTTACCACTGCTATAGTTAGCATGTACATCTGCAAAGTCTGGGACTTACAGGGATGTCTGTAAATGGAAAGTGTATGAAGAGTTTCCGGTTACGCAGCATTTGTTTCAATCTGAATGTGTAATTTATCATATACCCACAGTGTATAAACTTGAACAGAGTGTAGCATTGGGCTTGGACAACATGGTTTTATGGTTTCAGATGTTTTAAAATTTTTCAAATTTGCTTTGAACTAAGTGATCCATCCATCTTTTTTAGAATTGTTTTTCTTTTATTGCCAATTGTATCCGTTTTATTTAAGGACAAAGAAGCATTTTGACCCCCAAATAATGAATTCTTATTAGCTTCTAAACTAGTAGGTCCTATTCTATATCATATCATCATATTACTTTCAACAACTTTAAAAGTCAAGGATTTAACATTCTTCTCTTCCATTTTGTTGACTTCATTGGTCAAATTCTTCTTATTAGAATGATTTTAGAATCCTAATTTTAGTAGCAATGCACTGTAGAATGGAGACTGGATGTTGCAGATTCGATGCCTGGCTGTGTTATTGGTCAAGTTACAGATCAATGTGAAGCCTCAGTTTTCCTATATAGAAAATGGGTAATAATAAAATAGGAGAGCCTCCTTACCTGTGGAGAACTCATACTGGAAGAAAAACCCATTTAAAATGAATATGCTTCAAATACCATAAATTTTATAGCAAATTATAAGAAGTTTGTGAGTTCATCTTTAAACATTCATGCTAAACTATCTAGTAATGAATTCATTTTAATTCATTGTTAAACGTTGCAAAGATAAGCTATTTTTAGCATAAAGACAGAATGAAGCAGGTATTAATTTTTGGCATAATTTTGGAGGGGTAAGTTATACAATAGTATGATAGAAAATCTTCACTTCAGACTTCGCTTTTAAAGTGGGATCAAGATTTTTTGATATTTAAATTCCTCTTTTTTGAAAAACATTACCTGCCAACAGTTTGCTGATTTTCTTTTTCAGCTGTTAGCTGCTCTAAATTCTGCCAAGTCCTCATTTGTTCACGTCTTTGCTTGTGATTTGAATAGTGCTCCAACATATTTTTTATCAACTTATGAAAATACACATCTTTTCAAAAATCTACAAGTATTATTTGCTGTTGGTTTTTACTGTGTTTCTGAATGTTTGGCTCAATTAACAAGAAACAGAGGGACAAAAACTTTGGCTCTTGTACTGGGATGCCGACATTAAATGGAAGGGATGTTTGAGCTCAATTCATGCTGTAAGTGGTCAATTTACTAATGAATATTTTGTGTTACAGTGACTTTTACTTCTTCTTAATATCTGAACTAAAAAAATGAATACTGACATAAGGGCGACCTAACACATCTAATTATATTATTAAGAAATGTAAATGCAGGGATATATGGACAATACTAAGCACAGTGCCTGGTATATATTAATCAAACAATACCTATTAGTGATTGTTACTCTTAAGATTATTTCATAATCAGGGCCCCTGGGTGGCTCAGTGGGTTAAGCTGCTGCCTTCGGCTCAGGTCATGATATCAGGGTCCTGGGATCAAGGTCCACATCAGGCTCTCTGCTCAGCAGGGAGCCTGCTTCCCTCTCTCTCTCTCTGCCTGCCTCTCTGTCTACTTGTGATCTCTCTCTGTCAAATAAATAAATAAAATCTTTAAAAAAAAAGATTATTTCATAATCATTTTGTAACAAAGATAGTTGATTATATACAGTTGGTCTTTGGGATACCCATTTCACAGAATGAACTTAGCTATCTAGCAATAACCCAACTGTTGAGGTCAACAGACCACTACTATGATTGGGGCCTCCTATTCCATTTATTTAACTCATCAGAGTTTATTTCCACAAACCAACTGACAAAAAATACTTTTTAGAAACTCTGCAGCCCAATCCATTCATGCTGATTTTTCTCTTCAAAGGGAGGACACAGAAAGTATAGATAGAGAGTTTTGTCTTGTAAGTCAGAAGTTGAGAAGGAGCATGGATTTTGGCTGAATTAGTGGCAGAGTGAGAGATAAGACAGTCATGTCAGCTGCAATTTCCTTTAGAGACTTTGTCTCCTTCCTTTCGCTCTTCCTTCGGTTTGTCTGCGGTCCTCTTTGAATTAAGATAGAAATCAAAAGTAAAAGGATCTAATCTTTATGATTTTTGTTTGAGACTGAGGAGAATACAGGCAAAAACTGGGATATGTGAAAAGATAAATAACCCTTGTCGAGAGCACGCAGTGCCAAGTTCCCAAGACATGCAGTCAGAATGACCTTAGTAAAGGAACTGAACCTTATATGGGATGGTTGCCATTTCTTCAGTTGGACTCCCCCACCCCTAACCATTCTATCCTACCTTTCATTCCTAAATTTATTTTTTTTAAAGATTTTATTTATTTATTTGACAGACAGAGATCACAAGTAGGCAGAGAAGCAGGCAGAGGGAGAGGAGGAACCAGGCTCCCTGCTGAGCAGAGAGCCCGATGCGGGGCTCGATCCCAGGACCCTGGGACCAGGACCTGAGCCAAAGGCAGAGGCTTAACCCACTGAGCCACCCAGGCGCCCCACCTAAATTTATTTTTTGAATGTGGGTTATCATATTAGTAGGTACTTGAACTATCTGTTCCAGTGCTTCTTAAAATTAAAGTGCATGAGGATTCCCTGGAGATTTTGCTAAAACGCAGGTTCTGACTCTGTAGGTCTGGGGAAGGGTCCAGGTCTGTTTCTAACAGTTCCTAGGTGATATTGCTGCTGGTCCAGGGCCAAGGACCATGCTCTGAGGAGCAAGAATGTAGTATATTCCCAGGAATGTTTGGTTAGATGAAATGAAAGGCCTTACTGATGATTAAAGAGATTAAATGTGCAGTTTCCCCTTTATCAATATTGCTTTGTTATATATCAGGAAATTAAATTGGTTTTTCTAGCACTATTTGGGCTTACAAAGGCATGTTGGTTACTTTAGTTTTGGCCCTTCAAGGACATTTCAAAATGATGATGTTCTACTTTCTTCTTGGGTGTCAGCATTAAGCTGTCTCTTCTAATTTTGCTTTGACAACATTGTGAAAGTAGACAGTCTCTTGTTTTCCAAGTTACCTCATGATCTTTTGCTTTCTCCTCAGTGAAGCCTCTAAGTTTATTCCAATTATAGTGTAAATAACTAATAATGATAATGTAAGGCAGATGGGAAGGCATATGAAGTTCCTACTATGTGATGTAAGCTGTCATACGTATTGGAGACACAATGATGAACAGACGTGTATGGTATCTAATTGCCTCCCCCCTTTACATGCACAGTGAATTAAGTAAGGGCAGCAGTAACAGCTGGTACAGGGTAGCCCTGAGAAATCAGTCCAGTTCTTTTTGTCTCCAAAGCCCCTGTTGAAGCTACAGAACTATTTTGAATAGAAAGTTGCCTACTCCCTTGCCTCAATATATGACTGGGGTTTTTGTACTCTCTAGCATCCAAAAATGTCACTCTATTTCTTTCTTTAATCCTTTTAGAGGAAAGCCGCTGACCCTACAATGACAATTGCCTATCTGTTTTGTAAATAAAGATCCGGTCTTCAAACCCAAGTAATCCGGACATATATCGGATTTTAAGACTGCTTTGCAACAAAATAGATGTTCTCATTTTAGTGCCATTTCCTTCTTTCTATCTCTTGTCCTAGATAATTGACTATAATTGTTATTTTTTTCAAAAAGACAAAGGAAACTCCTACCATGCACGGAAATCAATTTGAAGTGATGTTGAGATCTAAATGTGAAACATGAAACATGAAACAATAAAATTATAGGTAACCCAGGAGAATGTCTTCATGAACTTGGAGGAGGGCAACTCTTCTTAAGCAGGATACAGAAAACATTAACCACAAGGGGACATATCGTTAAATCATACTATTTTAACACTTCTGTTGTTAAAAATATATTAAGGAAGTAAAAAGGCAAGTCACAGAATAGAAGATATTTACAATATATAAACCAACAGAAGACTCAGAATCAGAATACACTTAAAAAAAATTCCAGTACATCATTAGAAAAAAATAGAAAGCCTATTAGAAAAGGTTGCAAGAGACTTACAAGGGTACTTCACCCAAAAGCACATCCAAATTGCCAGTAACATGAAAATGTTCTCAATTACATTTGTTGCCAGGAAATACAGTTAAAAGCATAAAAAGATACCACTCCACACTCTGTAGAAAATCTAAAATGAAAAAGATAATACAAACTCAAGGAATGCTTAGAGCAACCGGAACTCTTATACACTGTTAGTGGGAATGTTAATTAGTACAGAAACTTCAGACCACCTTTTGGCAATAAATATGAAAACTAAACAAATGCACAGCCAATGAGTAAGGAATCCCACTCCTAAGTATATATGTAACAGATATATGGCCAAGAGAAAATAATATTTATGAATATGCATATTTCTAAACATCATAATAGTCAAAACTGGGAACACTTCAAATATTTATAAACACAAAATGGATAAATAAATTGTGTTTTATTCATTCAATGGCATACTGGTCAGCAGGGAACAGCAATAAACAATTGCTACTCAGAACAATGTGGGTGAGCTCTCATAAACACAATGTCCAGCAAAAGAAGTCAGACACAAGGAAAAACACATTGCATGGTTCTGTTTAGATCAAGGTTAAAAACAGGCAGATCTGATATCTAGTGTGAGAAGTCAGGATAGACACTTGAGTGGAGGGATAAGCCACTGGCAGGGGCATGAGGATGACTTCCAGAGTCCTGGAAATATACTATTTCTTAACCTGGGTGCTGGTTACCTGTGTGTGTTCACTTTATGAAAATGCACTGAGATGTATATTTATGTATATGCAGGCTAATGAATACACCTTAGTATGCATGTGCTATTTTTTCAGTAAGAAGTAAAATGTTTGAAGGAGTAAAATTATTTAGACTCTGTGTTGTTAATGTCGTCTGTTACTAGTTTTTCTCCCTCTATAGCAAAGACGATTTTTTTTTCCTAATTTCACTCCTTCACCTTGCGTAACTGAAATCTGTTTTTTAAACAAATTTCATGACACTTACAATGTACATCTTTATTACTACTATTTTGTCCACAGGTTTTGCTTTTTTTTTTACCTCGAATTAATTCTGCATTATTATCTTTTTTGGAGTTCTGACCCAACCCTGCTTTTTGTCACTTTTCTATTTGCCTTTTCTATTTCAGTAGGGTTCTGGTAATAAATCCATTTGATCTTAAGACAAAAGCACTATCAAACATTAAATAAAGTGCAGCTGCCATGGCCTGATGAGTGACCTCGTCCCTTCTAACATTTAAGGAAACAACAGCCCTCTAAGAATGATGGGACTTTTTTTTCCCCTGAGGATGTGAGGCTTACGACGAAATAGATGCTCTTTTAAAAGGAGCACAGAAGATGAGAGTCTAGGGCGCCTGGGTGGCTCAGTGGGTTAGACCTCTGCCTTTGGCTTGGGTCATGGTCTCAGGGTCCTGGGATTGAGCCCCACATCAGGCTCTCTGCTCAGCTGGGAGCATGTTCCTCCTCTCTCTCTGCCTCTCTGCCTACTTGTGAGATCTCTCTCTCTCTCTGTCAAATAAATAAATAAAATCTTAAAAAAAGAAGAAGAAGATGATGATGAGAGTATAGAGGGAGTTTATCTTATCAAAAGGGGAAAACCACTGTATCACCATGGTGTGCTGGAAGCTGCTTCACACACTGTCCACCGCCATCACCCACCACAGCCCACAAAGCACATGGTGACAGTAGTCTGGAAAAGACGTGCGTTCCAAGGTCATCCGGTAGGAATTCAAACCCTAGATCTTACTAACAATGTATGCTTAACAATTCAGCCTCTCCTCTTAATCGACTTCCCTATAAAAATTGGAGTATAAAAAGTCTACATCACAAAGCTGTTGAAAGGAAATTCGATTACATGGATGTATAAAGTCTCTGACACAATATTTAACACATCTAGATGTTCAGAAAATGAACTATTTTCTCTTCTATATCCTCTTCCTTTTTAGGCCAAAATATGTTGTTAGAGTACTTTGCTATTTTGAGTTTTTTGTTATTGTTGTTTGTTTTTTCATTAAGTTTTTAATTTTAATTCCAGTATAGTTAACATGCAGTGTTATATTAGTTTCAGGTGTAAATTATGGAGATTCAACAATTCTACATATTTCTCAGTGGTCAGATCACTTAGTGCTCATCTTGATAAGAATACTCTTAATCTCTTTCACTTACTTCACTCATCCCCTCTCCCCCTCCCTTCTGGTAACCATCAGTGTGTTCTCTGTAGTTGAGTCTGGTTCTTGGTTTGTCTTTCTCTTTCTTTTTTTTCCTTTGTTCATTTTCTTTTTTTCTTAAATTCCATATATGAGTGAAGTCATATGTTATTTGTCTTTCTCTGACTGACTCATTTTGCTTAGCATAATACTCTCTGGCTCCATCCATGTCATTTCAAATGGTAAGATTTTATTCTTTTTAATGGCTGAGTAATATTCATATACATCCTATTATATAAAATATATATATAGGATAGTCCATATGCAGGATAGCTTATATATAAATAAAATGCATACACTTATCATGATAAGCACTTTGTTATGTGTGTGTGTATACACACACACACACACACCCCACATATTCTTTATGCATTCATCTGTCAATGAACACTTGGGCTGCTTCCATAATTTGGCTATTGTAGATAATGCTGCTATAAACATCGGAGTGCATGCATCCCTTTAAATTAGCATTTTTGTGTTCTTTGGATAAACACCTAGTAGTTTGATTACTGGATCATAGGGTAGTTCTATTTTTGACTTGTTGAGGAACCTACATAGTGTCTTCCAGAGTGGCTGTACCAGTTTGCATTCACACCCACAGTGCAAGAGTTTTCCCTTTTCTCTACATCCTCATTAGCATTTGTTTCTTGTGTTGTTGATTTCAGCCATTCTGACAGGTGTGAGGTAATGTCTCATTATGGTTTTGATTCCCATTTCCCTGATAATGAGTGATGTTGAGCATCTTTTCATGTGTCTATTGGCCATCTGTATCTTCTTTGGAAAAGTTGTGAGCTTATGTCTTCTGCCCATTTTTAATTGGATTATTTTGGGGTGTGTGTGAAATTTTATTTGAATCTTCAGTTCACAGCAATCCAGTTTTGGACACGATAGGCTGTGGGATTTTTATCTTACAAATAGAGATTAGATCCACACATCTTTTCATATAGACTTTTTTTCCCTTTTGAATATTTCAGATGAACTCTATACCTAAAGATGATAAGAAAATGATGATATTGTTAATAAAATCCTTTAATGGAAAGAAGATATTTGATCTACTATCTATCTTTAAGGTAAAGAGAGGAATATATAAAAGAGAAGTCATTTTGTATTTCTAATCCCTATTTTAAATTCTCACAAATTTGGAAAATTTTTCAGTTGAACACATGGATATAATTATAGTTTTTAAAAGCAATGCACATTTGGCTACTTTTTATTATAGCCAGCTGAATCTGGCTTAAAAAACATGTTACCTACGAAATTGTAAATGAAATAGCTGGAGAGAACACTAGTATTGAGCAGTCTCCTCATTTTATATCTGAAAAATGTAGGGAAGCAAAATATTTTGCCTAAGGTGGCCATTGAAAGTTAGGAGTCAATGAATCATTCCTTCTCTTCTCTGAGTTTTAAGTGGTAGAAGGTGGACACAAATACTGGAAAAAAGAAAAGAAAAGAAAAGAAAATCAGAGTCAGTGTATTAATAGCTGGTAATGCTGGATTACAAACCCAGCTGAGAATGAGGTTAGAATGGCAGTGTTCTGTAACTGTGCCTCAAAATCAAGACCATGGGGCTCTCTGCAAAGCTGACTCCACATACACCTGCCAACCCCTAGAGACTCCCGGGTCTGCCTAGCAAACTCAGACACTGCAGAGTGTGGTTTAAGGGAGAAAGATGAACCCTGGTGACTTCTGCGCTTGACTCTTCTCAGATATACCCTTCAATTCCCCTGAAGGCAGCATACCCTGCTTTTAAAATGCCAGAAAATATTTGAGATGCTTGGCTAGCTCAGTCTGTTGAGCATCCGATTCTAGATTTCAGTTCAGACCATGATCTCAGGGTTGTGGGATCCAACCCCAGATAGGACTCCACCCTGAGCATGGAACCTGCTTGAGATTCTCCCTCTGCTCCTGTCTGGCACCACCCCCTCCTGCCCGTGGGCGCACACATGCATACTCTCTCTCAAAAATTAAAAAAATGCCAGAAAATATTTATTTCAAATACTATTTGCTCTGTAATCTTATGCAGAGTATTAACTTGTTTAGCCTACTTTTTTTAACTACTTGTGTCATTTTGGGGAGAATGTCCACCTACACCTTGTCCAAATTATTGTAATTCCAGGTTATTATTATTCCTTCTTTTGTTGTTATCATTTTCTATATTGTTTGGCAGATTTATTCCTTAACATCAAACATCTAGTATAATACCTCACAAATGAAAGTCCCTAGAGGATTATACAGAACAATGTATCTTCTGCTAATTCAAATTTATGTGGGGAGAGTTCTCCCAATTCTTGAGACATTATTTTATAGTTTCTAATTGTAAAACAGCTCCATAAAATTGCAAAGCCCAAAGAGATAGAATGAAAAAAAAAAAAAAGTCACCTAAGAGCTAAGGACTATTTACTACATGGCTGTCAATATAAAAATTAGGTAAAAGAGTGAGTTTCTGGTATGAATAGCAGTTTATTCCCTAAAGTTAAGAAGCTTGTAGTGAAATATAAGTGGAAAACTATAACTACTATTTTATTAAGTCACCCCATTAGCAAATCAGTTTGATATTAGCGCTAGAGTAAGCATAGGCAGGTTTGGAGGACATATTCTATTATACCCCCATCATGGCATAAAGAGTCTGAAGCAATTAAGCTGTTATTGGGAAAAGGACAAACTTGTTTTTTTTTTAGGAACTTGGTACCTAACACAACTGTATCTAGCAGTGTTGATGTGAATGAAACATACAGTGAAGAGTCCAGTAAATAATTCACAGATGTGGTCTTTATAATTTGCTAAATCCTTCATGCGTCTGGGAAACTCCAGGAACTAAAACAACTGAAAAGGCTGGGAGGGTTGACATTAAAAGGCACATGTCACATGTCTCTATGTGGACTCAACACCTCTCAAGAAAAGAACATGTTAGTTTTAATTCATTTCTTGGACATGCTTTACCAAGCTTCTCTCATTGCATCCCTTTCTTGCTCCTTTCCTCTTGTTTTCTCTCCTCCAAATAAAGTCTTGTTTTTGAGCACAGTAAATTAACCTTCAATCTCTGTGATTGTCTATCACAAATTAAAGTTGTGGAAGATATTTTGCCTTGTTTTAACCATAAAATATAAGTTAAAAAGGACATTCTTGTTCATGTAGTGAAAATGAAGTATGTGGTTCTATCTTTAGCTGAGTGGGTGGCTTTTGTTACAATGGTACCTCTTCCCATTTCTGTTTATGGGAAGTATAACTGACACAGGCTGTAAGGAGGTACCCTCCATCTGCCCTTGCTCACTCAGACTTTTATCTCTGTATTCTCTTGGAAATAGGTAATTACCTCCTATGGCTATAAATGCTGTCTTTTGTTGAAAGGAGAAAAACAGCTGAGAGCCTGGATATGGCTTGGTTTCTTTGGGTCATGAATATTCTCCTGTTTTATCATGATGACACTGCCCTCATCGTAGCATTCCTATATTCCACAGATTTGAGTGAGCCTGTTCAGAATATAGAATATCTTTTCAAAGTCTTAGTTGCTCTTCACTTTGTAAAGTGAAGCTGATGGTTCATCTGTTTCAATAGTTCTTAACCCAGGGGGCAAGAAGAGAATCACCTGCAGGGTTTTTAGAGAATATACATGATGATTTTCGAGTGGGGCCCATATGTCAGAATGTGTTTTTTTTTTCTTTTATTTTTTAAAGGCTTTATTTATTTATTTGACAGACAGAGATCACAAGCAGGCAGAGAGGCAGGCAGAGAGAAAGAGGAAGGGAAGCAGGCTCCCTGCTGAGCAGAGAACCCAATTCGAGGCTCGATTCCAGGACCGTGGGATCATGACCTGAGCCGAAGGCAGCGGCTTTAACCCACTGAGCCACCCAAGTGCCCCTCAGAATGTGTATTTTAACCTCCCACATCCCCTTCCAAAGATGCTACTGCTGAGCCTTTAGGATTGGTAATTACAGACCTAGTCACACACCTGTTTTCTGCTGTTTCGAGAAATAATGCTACATTATAGTATAATAGACTCTATAGCTAGCCTGCCTGGCTTCGAATCCTGGCTGCTGCTTTTCACTGGGATGCCTTTAGGCAAGATGCTTAGCCACTCTGATCCCGTTTTCTCATGTGGAAAATGGGGATGGTATTAACAACAGAATATACATCATACATACAAAATAATCAGACCAGTGTAGTATGTTAATAAGTATTTAATTCTACTTTTAGCATTTTTATGTTTCAAAATTGCCCCCAAATGATAGGGTAAGCCTTATTTATCTGTATATAATTTATGCATTTTTTAAAAGATTTATTTATTTATTTGAGAGAGAGAATGTGTGTGTGCACGTAAGTGGGTGGAGGGGCAGAAGGAGAGAGAATCTTAAGCAGACTCCCTGCTGAGCTTGGAGCCCAACACAAGGGCTCCATCCCAGGAATCTGAGATCATGACCTGAGCTGAAATGAAGAGCCAGATGCTTAAGCGATGGAGTCACTCAGGCACCCCATGATTTATGCATTTTAAGTGGTTAACAAATCGGTGTTCTAAGCAACACATTGGGATATTTTTACTGTTCCTTTGTTTCATCATCCCCATAATTACCCAGTGTGTGCTCAAGAAAGGCCAGCGGATTATGCAGTTTCATTAAAATTTGATTATTTATACCCTCATTTTTTTCCAAAAGGGTTTTGAGCAGGTACCTTACAAAATACATGTATAATATAACAAGTTATAAGAGATAAATACTAAAATCAGAGCAAAGGATAAACAAGGGCAGGAAGATAAATTAACCTTTTGAGTTTAGCTCTCAAGAGGGTACCCTATAAGGTCCTGTACTCTTCCAGCCCAGGCCCACATCACTCATTCAGGGCTAAATTCATACCAAAGTGATATTTTATGTTATCTGTGCAATAGCTTTCCTGTTAATACAGGAATAGAAAAATGACTTTTATTATTGTTGTTTTCAAAACAGGAAAGTTAAGGTTCTAAAAATGAAGCAAGTTATTCCAGATACTTTTATGGGTTAGTGACAATGAAATACCAATATTCAGATGTTATTTGTTTTACCTAAAAATAGCTTAATTTATATAATGTTACAAGATAAAATATAAATGCTTTAAAAATACCTGCTGGGCATTACCACCCCATAAAAGACAACTGTTTATATTCAACTGTCTAAAGAAAAGAGTCTACGGTGTGTGCCAGATATGGCATTTTTTTCCATTTCTATGATCCACTTTTATCGAAGCACGCAACTGCTTGTGGTTAGCTCTCAAGTCTATAAAAGGACACTAATAAGAAGTTAAGCAGTTTGGCCTAGAGTTCACCCCCAATCTCCTTCTGACATCCTTCCCCTGTGTTGCCAAGCAGCTGCCACAAGTACACCCTACAGCCCGATCTGTAGGGCGTCCATCCCAGCCTGCAGGCAGATGGGCTGGTGTGCATTCCCTCAGCTTCCGGAGAATACGCCACGTTCTTGTGGACTATTCCACGAGGACGGGAGAATGACAACTGTCAAATCTGAATTCGTTAGAAACAGGCCTAGTGCTCCAACACTTACCATCTCTAAGCTTGACTGTGACAGCTTTTTCTTCTCTGTGTCAGAGGAGGCAGGTTTGAGATGGAGCACATTAGTCACCGATGACCTTAAACTTCTTAGTATTGTTTTGTTTTGTGAATCTATTCCAAGACTAAAAATTTCCAAGGATCTTAAAGGTTACAGAGCCCCCTGGGACTTCCCAGGAAAAGCCACCTGTAGTATGTATGTAAAATATCTCCTCCTGTGTAGCTAACACATCTTAATCTCGCTGAAAATAATAGATTGGCAGGGAAAGTGGAACTAGGAGGTGAATGCCTCCTAATTAATCTAATTTTAGTTTTGGTCTTAAGTTCGGTCGTGTCTTCTATTTCAGACTGATAATTTTTATCATCATATTCTTACCAATCCATTCTGAAGAGTGAAGAATTAGAGTGTAGAAACTCCTTCTGTGTTTTTATTCAGAACATAGAAAATTACAGCTTTTCTTTTTTAAAGTAGGCTCCTATGCAGGGCTTGAACTCATTACTCTGAGATCAAGAACTGATCAAAGCTCAAGAGTTGGATACCAACTGAGCCACCCAGGTGCTCAAACAAATACAGCTTTTAATTTCTTTCTTTGGCTGAAATATTACTGGTGGATTGTACTTAAAAATGTAATTATCCTTCTTTATATTCTGCTCACTGCCTTATAGGATAGCTGTTATTACCAGAGCATATTTATTCATTCCTTGGTTACTATTGAGTGTTTATTAAGGACATGGTCCTGGGGTAGATATTGTGGAGAATATAGAGAACAACTCAGAAAACTTAGGTAGTAGTAAAAAAACAAACAGACATATATTTTCATGTCTGATCTGGGTTTGAATCTCAGCTCCATCATTAATTTGCTGTGAAAATTCTCAATTCTTTTCCTTTATCTGTATGACTATCCTTAGGCTAGTTCCACACCATCTTGATTACTGTAGCTTTGTAGTATTGAAGTAGGGAAGCGTGTTTTCTAGCTTTGTTCTTTTTCAAGATACTTTTTGCTATTTGGGGATCCCTTGAATCTCCATATGAATTTTAGGATCACCTTGTCAATTTCAGATAAAAATGTCAACTGGTATTTTGACTGGGATTGTGTTGAATCTATAGATTAATGTGGGGAGTATTTCCATCTTAACAGCATTGATTATTTCCATTCAAACATATCTTTCCATTTATTTAGGTTTTCATTGACTTAAATTTTAATGATGCTCTGTAGTTTTCAGTGTACTTACATTGCACTTCTTTCGTTAGATTTATTCCTTAGTGTTTTATTCTTTTTGATTCTATTATCAAATGGAATCATGGTCTTAGGTTCATTTCTGGTTTACTCATTTTTAGTGTATAGTAACATAACTGATTTTTTAAAAATATTTTTAATTTTTATTTCTTTTTTTAAATTTTTATTCAGTGTCCCAGAATTCATTGCTTATGCACCACATGCAGTGCTCCATACATGCCCTCCATAGTACCCATCACCAGGTTCACCAAACCTCCCACCCCTCCCCTCCAAAACCCTCAGATTGTTTTTCAGAGTCCACAGTCTCTCAAGATTCATCTCACCCTCTAAATTCCCCCAACTCCCTTCTCCTCTCCATCTCCCCATGTCCTCCCTGATATTCCTTATGCTCCACAAATAAGCAAAACCATATGATAATTGACTTTCTTTGCTTGACTTACTTCACTCAGCATAATCTCTTCGAGTCCTGACTGCTCTGATAGAAAAGTTCAGTATTCATACTTTCTGATGGAGGCATAATACTCCATAGTGTATATGGACCACAACTTCCTTAACCATTCGTCTGTTGAAGGGCATATACTGGTTTTATATCCTGCAACAGTGCTGAACTCATGTTATTAGCTCTAATAGTATGTGTGTGTTTGGCATAAAAATCATGTAACCTGCAAATGGAAATGATTTTACTTCTTCCTTTCCAATCTGAATGCTTCTATTTCTTTTTCTTGTCTAACTGCCCTGGCTAGTATCTGTGGTTTAATGTTCCATAGAAATAGTGAGATGTGAACATTTTTTTCTGATTCCTGATCATAGGGGGAAATTTTTCAGTTTTTCACCATTGATGACATAAGCTGGCTTTTTTTTTTTTTTTTTTTTTTTTTTGGTATATGTCATTATCAGGTTGAATGTCATTATCATTGGTTTTGTGTGTGTGTGTGTGTGTGTGTGTGTGTTTAAGATTTTATTTATGTATTTGAGAGAGAGAGCGCATGCATGAGCATGGGGCTGAGAGAGGGAAAGGGAGAAGCAGACTCCCTGCTGAGCAGGGAGCCCAATGTGGGACTCATTCCCAGGACACTGAGATCATGACTTTGAGCTGAAGGCAGACTCTTATCTGACTAAGCCACCCAGGTGCCCCGATTGAATGTTTTTTTCATGAAAGAATTTTGAAATCTGGAATTTGTCAAATGCTTTGTCCGCATCTATTGAGATGATTATGAGACTTTTATCTTTTATTTAGTTAATGTACTATATTACATTGTAGTGTAATATGCAACATAGTATATTACAATGTTTGATTTTCATATATTAAGCCAACCTGTATTTCTGGGTTAAAACCCATTTGGTTATTATTATTTTTAAACCACTGGTCTAAAACAGTGTTTCCCCAGTGTAAGCAAACATTCCATAGGGATGCTAATTGCTGTTCCATGAAAAAAAGAGGTACATCAGGTAAATTTAGGAAATGCTGGATTAGAATTAAACAGGTATCTGTACAGCAGACTATCTCAGAGACTATAATATATTAACACACTTCAAATCTCCAAGATGGAGGTATGGAGGTATGGTAAGCCATATTTTATAAATTTATCTGGCAAGAGTATTTTGTCCATCAAACATACCTTAAGAAATTTAGTTCCAAGAATTTTGGTTAAACTTCTCCATCAGTTAGTAGTGACACAGAAAAACTTAAAATCTATAGGCTCATCAATGTTAAATTATGTTACTATGTAGAAAAATTCAATCAACATACAATAAATATTTATAGAATGTCTATTATGCTCTAGGTATTCTTCTAGGCACTGGAAAGACAGCAATGGGAAAATAGTACAAAAGAAATCTCTGCTTTTATGAAGCTTACATTCTGGAAGAGAGGCAAATAATGAATATAAATATCATGAAAATTATAAAATATGTTAGAGAGCATTATATATTACACAAAAAAGAAAAATCAAGTATATTACATAAAAAATCATTAGCAATCATTTCTTGGATTTGAAAACAAAGCAAAGGCAAAAAAAGCAAAAATAATCAAGTGGGATTACATCAGTGAAAAAGTTTCTACACAGCAAAGGAAACCATCAACAAAATGAAAAGGCAATGTACTGAGTGGGAGAAAATATTCACAAATCATGTATCTGATAAGGCACTAATATCCAAAATACATTTAAAAATTCACACAAGCAGAGAAAGACAACTATCATATGATCTCCCTGATATGAGGAAGTGGTGATGCAACATGGGGGCTTAAGTGGGTAGGAGAAGAATCAATGAAACAAGATGGGATTGGGAGGGAGACAAACCATAAGTGACTCTTAATCTCACAAAACAAACTGAGGGTTGCTGGGGGGAGGGGGTTTGGGAGAAGGGGGTGGGATTATGGACATTGGGGAGGGTATGTGCTTTGGTGAGTGCTGTGAAGTGTGTAAACCTGGTGATTCACAGACCTGTACCCCTGGGGATAAAAATATATGTTTATAAAAAATTAAAAATTAATAAAAAAATTAAAAATTAAAAAAAATTCATACAACTCAATAGCAAAACATTAAAAATCTGATTGGAAAATAAGCGGAGCATCTGAATAGACATTTTTCCAAAGTAGACATGCAGGTAGCCAGCAGATAGATGAAAAGATGCTCAACATCACTAATCATCAAGGAAATGCAAACCAAAACCATGATGCAATATTACATCATACCCGTCAGAATGGTTATTATAAAAAAGACAAGAAATAACATATATAGGTAAGGATGTGGAGAAAAGGGAACCCTTGTATACTCTTGGTGGAAATGTAAGTTAGTACAGTCATTACAGAAAACAGTATGGACTTTCCTCAAAAACTTAAAAATAAAACTTCCATATGACCCAGCATTTCCACTTCTGAGTATTTATCTGAAGAAAATGAAAATACTAATTTGAAAAGATGTATGCACTCCCAACGTTCACTGTAGCATTATTTATAATAGCCAAGACATGGAAACAACGTAAGTGTTCATCAATGGATGAATAAAGAAAATAGGATATATAGATACAATGGAATGTTATTTAGCCATGAAAAATGAAATCTTGCCATTTGCAATAACATAGATAGGACTTGAGGGCATTTTGCAAAGTGAAATAAATCAGAGAGAGATGAATACAATACAATATCACTTGTATGTGGAATATTTAAAACAAACAAAAATGAGCTCATAGATAGAGAGCAGATTTGTGGTTGCCAAAAACAGGGAGTGAGTGGTGGTTGCAATGGATGAAGGTGGTTGTCAAAAGGTACAAATTTCCAGTTATAATGTAAATAAGCCACAGGGATGTAATGTATATCATAGTTACTACAATTAATATTGTATTCCATATTTGACATTTGCAAAGAAAACGGAACTTAAAAGTACTTATCACCAAAAAAATTGTTTTTGGTAACTATGTAGATGATGGATGTTATCAAGACTTGTAGTTTTATTTTTATTTTTATATTTTATTTAATATACTTAATATATTATTTATATTTATCTATTTTGTTAAATGATATTTGAAATTTTAAAAATATATTTCATATACTTAAGGCCATATTTTATCTGTATTTTAATTTTTATATTATAATTTTATATTTCAAATATATTATATATTTTATATTATAAAATGTTATATTTTATATATTTCATTATATTATTTATATATTATATATATTTTATTTATTTATATACTGTATATGTTTTATTTTACATAGTTTACAATATATGCAAATATCAAATTATCACACTGCACACCTGAAACTACTATAATGTTATATGTCAATTACACCTCAATTTTAAAAAAAGAAAAAGGGAAATCAGTTTAAGAAGACTTGGAAATTCTGGTGGGGGCACTTGGATGGCTCAGTTAGTTGAGGGTATGCCTTCAGCTCAGTTCATGTTCCTAGGGTCCTGGGATCCAGTTCTGCATCAGGCTCCTTGCTCAGTGGGAAGTCTGCTTCTCCCTTTACTCCTCTCCCCTCCTTGTGATCTCTCTTTCTTTCAAATTAAAAGAAAAAAAGAAGACTTGGAAATTCTGGGTAGGAGGACGGGTAACACATTGGAATATTTAATAGGATGCTCAAGGGATAAGTCTTGTTTAGAAGGCAACATTGGGAAGAAAGATAAGAGAATATCTAGTTTGTGCCCAAAGAGCAATGAGGTCATTATGGCTGAAGCTAAATGAGTGAGAGAGAGAGTAGTAGGAGCACTTATTATTTCTAAACGTCATAACTGCAATAGCCTCCTAATTTCACTGCTTCTCCTTTTTCCTCTCCCTCCTCCCCCATGGGTTGAGAGTAGATTCTCTGTGTGTGTGTGTGTATGTGTGTGTGTGTGTGTGTGTGTGTGTAAGAGCATGGAGGTGGTCATGGTGATGATGTTAGGTAGAAGTAGAAGCACTGAAATTATTTAGTGGTCTTTCTCAGTATCCAGGCAACAGAGGATGGGGGCTTGACACCGAGCAGGGAAGATGGGGAGAAGCACTTATGTTCTGAGCATTCTGAATATAGAGTCAACAGTATTTCCTGGAAGCTTAGAAAAGATGTGTGAGAGAAGGAGAAAAGTAAAAAATGACTCTGAAGTTTTAGTCCTGTGGAAAAATTCAGATAGAGTTGCATCAGCAAAAAAGGGAAAAGATGTGTGTGGAGCAGGTTTGTAGAGGATAAAGTCAACTTTTCAGTTTGGGGATATGTTACATTTAAGATTTCTATTAGATATTTTATGCGTGCCAGCTCAGCATAGGAATTAAGACATATGGTCTCTATTATTGAATTAAGATGCAGTTTTCACCTAATACCAGCAGCCACCTGCCTGGCACTATTTTACATTGTGAATAACTAAAGAGATGAGGAAAAAAACCAGAATTGAATAGATGCTATTTATAATATCTATTCCTTAATTTGTATCCCTCCTCCCTTTTCCAGAAAATTGACTGCTTTTTAGAATTTGCCTCACTTGTGAACTAAGGAGTTCGTGCTTAAAGTTTTTTTTGATCCTGATTTACAAAACCACCCACAAAACAACATACAACAAAACAAAACAACAACAAAACTCCTACGTGTGTCTTTTACCAGTGAATAACCATTCTCTAGGCTTCTGTTTTTAAATTGCACACCCAAGGCTGACACGTAACTGTGAATTAATTAATGAGTCTACTTTCCTCCTGCAATTGAAGAGATGATGGAGGCAGCTGGGAAAGCTCTAGTGACTGAGGAGAGGAAACTATACAGCCTGCAGGCTGGAGATTATTCAGAAGGGTAAGGCACTGTTGCCTGTCATCCCTGGCATATCTTAGGCTCTATTTCCCAGCTTCCTTTGCATGTGACCACGTTTCAGCCAGTGGAATATGAGTGGAATGCCTGGCCCAGGAAACCTTTCCACCTGATGCTATTTATTCTTTCCCTTTTTGATTGGTTGTAGGCTAGCATGGCCATATTGGAAACATGTTGAAAAGAATGGAGCCAAAACTGAAAGAAGCCTAGGTCTCTGAATTTCTGCTCAAAGGATACCATCTGTCAAAAAAGAACTCCCATTTGGACTTAAAATGAGGAGGAGATAAATGTCTACTGTATTTGAGCTCTCATACCTCTGTAAACTAATAGTTTCAAAGCTAATACAAAGAGGCACGCCTGGTTGGTGCAGTCTGTTGAAGCGCTCGACTCCTGGTTTTGGCTTAAGTCAAGGTCTCAAGGTCCTGAGATTGAGCCCTGCTGAGCCCTGAGTCAGTGTCTACGTTCAGCAGGAAGTCTGCTAAGGGGGTGGTGTGTGTGTGGGGGGGTTCTCTCACTCTCTCTCCCTCTGCCTTCCCTCACCCTCCCCCATGAATAAATAAATACTTTTTTTTAAAAAGCTAATACAAAGAGAAACAGGGGTTCAAAAGCACACTTGTCTACTGCCTACATTTCTCTATTTAGCTCTCCAGTTTGGAGCCGATTACTTCCTTCAAATCTCCTAAAAGCATACAGTTGAGGAATCAGCTGGGGAACGGAATCACAAGTACATACCTTTGAAGGTGAGATTTAAACTAAACTCGTGGAACATTTCATATACTATACTTCTGACTTAAGCATGGATTCAAAGGTCTAAATCCTGGAGGTTTGAGAAGCTGGCAGCATTACTGAGATGTTCAGGTTTCCCAATTTGATTTGCCTGGCCAGCTAACTCTGTTTACTGAGTGCATGGTGGCATTTAGAAATCTAATTCAATGCTCCACTTGAAAACTTCTGATCATGCTTTTGGACGAAAGCCTTTCACAAATACTGCATCTTTTCTCGGGCAGTATTCACTATAGAAAAATCTTCTTAGGAATTTTTTCTGTTTTTAATATATCCGTTCTTTGGCTTTATAGGCAGATAGAGTAAAGTCCCTATTTTCAAATCTCATGCACATGTCCTTCAGAGAAAAATGCACTTGTTTCAGCATGGGGGACATATTTTGCAGTAATTCTATGTCCAAAATATATTCTTCAAAACAAAGTACAAAAATTACAAAAGAGTATGGATTTTCCAATTTTGTACTGAGAAGAAAAAGGTATGTAAATTAACATTCCTTAAGAAAATGAAAATATTTGGAGGTTTTATCTACAAATTTAGGTATCTGGAGCAAAAATCTTCCAGTATGTAAATTCCCGTTTAGTTTTCTGTGAAAACAGACACTGTAATAGTATGTTGACATTGGTAAGCTCCCCCTTGTCAAATACCTCCTCTAAGTAGATGATACAGTGTCCCAAATGTATTTAGTTTACCTTGAAAAATTCCTTGCAATTTTCTTTTTTTTTTCAAAAAGATTTTATTTATTTATTTGATAGAGAGATAGAGAGATTGAGAGAGAGCAGAGGGAGAGGGGAGAAGCAGACTCTCGGCCTGATTCAAAACTCAATCCCTGGACTCTGGGATCACAATCTGAGCCAAAGGCAGCTGTTAAGCCACCCAGGTGCCCATCCTTGCAATTTTCATGAATCTTGTTATGTAACTCTCACAATGACCCGATGAAGAGATGAATATTATTTTCTACTTTCCCATGAGGAAACTGGAGCACAGGAAACTGAAGAACAATGACTTGTTCAAAGGCATTTCTAGTATGTGGAAGAGCTGGGAATTGAACAGTGTTATAGTCTGGCTCCACAGCCCATGCTCAATGTATCTGGAAGGGTTAACATATTAAACCTCTTTCAGCATGTGCAAATCAATTCATAATTTTTATTAATGATGTTACACGTCAGGTGTTAACACCTAATGCAAGAAATTAGAAAAAGAAACTCTTAGTACTTATCTTTATATTAGTTCATATACTTACAGTTGTTTTATGGTTATGTAAGTATAGTTAAACCTATAGTATTTATTATGGGAAATATAGTACTTATATTAGTATTTATATTTATATTAGTTCATTAGTGTTATCTACTATACACAAAACTAAATCATGCTTTAAATAGTGGGAACATTTTAAACTAATTGTTACCTAAAAATGTAGCAAAAACCTTAAATATTTGATATAATACACATATATTTATACTGTACCATATGCAAAAGTGTTATACTAAAGAAACAATAATATAATCACTATAAAGTACAATTAAATAAAATATTAAAAATATCCTTATTTTGTATTCATCTGAGAAAGGTTTAGTATTATTTATGTGAAAATATGAAATATGAAACACATTAAAGTGATGGTGACATATTTAGAAATAAAAGTGAGGTTTTTTTTGATGTTAAATGGTTTAGTGTCCTTGCATATCTTCAAGGAGTCAAATATATTAATATTAAATTCTACTAAGTCAAAAGTATACATTTATTCTTTCGGGAAAAAATGGGCTTCTTCTAAGTAAGTTTTTTTAAAAAATAATCTTCAGTGTTAGTCTAGTGTCTGGCATGTAGTTTGACTAAATGCTTAAGTATATAAATATTAAGGAATTGTATTGGGTAGGGTTCTCCAGAAAAACAGAATCAAGGGGCTATATATGTATATATGTAAGAGGAGATTTATTTTAGGAATGGGCTCACACTGTTACGGAGGCCAAGAAGCCCTATGATCTGCAATTTGCGACCTAAGGAAACAGAAAAGCCGGTGATATAATACAGTCTGAGCCTGAAGGCCTGAGAAGTAAGGGAGCTGAGGATGTAAGGGCCAAAGTTGCAATGTCCAAAACCCAGAAGTTCTGATGTCTGAGGTCAGGAGAAGAGGGATATCGCAGCTCAAGAAGAGAGAATGAAAACTTGCCCTTCCTTCGTCTTTTTGTTCTATTTAGGCCCTCAGTGGGTTGGAAGATGTCCATCTGCAATGGTGAGGGCAGATCTCTTTACTCAGTTTAATTCAAATGCTAACCTCTTTTAGGAATACCGTCACAGACTCACCCAGAAATAGTTTTACCAGCTATCTGGACATCCCTTAGCCCAGTGAAATTGACACATAAAATTAACCATCTCCAGAGTGTTTCCATGTAAGGGCTCATTTAGACCTACTTCACATCAATGGATAATGAAAGTGATTCATCATTTAACAAATCTGCTATTAATTTATAAATGATTTATAAATAATTTTAATGGTTCTAAATTAGTTTTTGTAGTTCTGCTCTTATGCAACTTTTTATCTTAATCTGATTATCAGTATTTATCAGCCATTTCTTCATTTTTTTATAGTTTGAGAAGTCAGTGACAGAGAATCTCTTAAGTGGATTCTGCACTAAATTTGGAACCTGAAGTGGGGCTCAATCCCATGACCCTGAGATCATGACCTGAGCTGAAACCAAGGGTCAGTCAACTGACTAAGCCACCCAGGCATCCCAAGACAGGGAGAATTTTTAATATGAATCAATTATATTCATAGATAGTTAAAATAGATTAAATAGGTAATAAAATTCATTGATAATTTTAAAAAAACTTAACTTATGCTGGCAATTTCTTATTTTCCATAACCTCTTCCAGTAAGCCTCTAATAACATGGCTGGCCTAAATTTGAAGTCTTAAATTCCTCTAACTCAAGGTCTGGAGAAGGCCCTAGCCATGGAAAAAACATGCCTAAAAGAAGCAAGTTAGTGGGCACCAGAATGGCTCAGTTGGTTAAGTGTCTGCCTTTGGCTCAGGCCATGATCTCGGGGTTCTGGGATTGAGTTTGCACTGGGCTCCCTGCTCTGTGGGGAGTCTGCTTCTCCCTCTCCCTCTGCCTGCCTTTTCTCCTCTTTGTGCTTTCTTTCTCTCTCTCTCTCTCTGTCAAATAAGCTAATAAAGTCTTTTTAAAAAATGAAGGAAGCAAGTAGAAAAGCAAAAAGAAGCAGCATAATACACAAATTGCACAGTCAGCTTTTATGAGATCTAGAAAGTTGTCTATAATACACCATAGATGAGTCATTTATTCTTACAACCTTTGGTGAGTAAAGATTTCCTTAAAAGAGGTGTAAAACAACTATAGAGTCCTTTGTGACTCATCAGTTGGGTGATTAGCCTACAATCAAACAGTACAAATAAAAAATTTAGAAACTGCTAGTATAAAAGGACATAGGTAAATTCCAAACCATCCAATAGCAATTCAACTACTGCAGAGGAGAGAATTTTTCCATGATGCTTCGATACTTACATTGTGGAGATTCCCAGGGCTTCCTTTCTTTTAGCAATCGGTCCCCTTCGGTGGATTCTTGATGTCTAGGTTTCCAAACACAACCACTAGCTCTCCTCTAGATATTAATCTCCTATTTGAACTTTTCCATCTGAAATTCCTTTTTCAAGCCTACCCCCCAAAAAAGATTGGTTATATCCAAGTAGGTTTCCAAGGCAATGGTACAATATCAGCTATTTAAATGTTCCAGAATATTTCCTATTTCCATTACAAATACGTTCATTCCTAGCCTCTTGCTGACCCAGTTATGGTAGGTCACTGTAATTAGATCTCTTACAGTTACCATCCTCTCTTTTTCAAGCTGCATTTTAACCTGTCTCTTTTTTAAACACAATATAATAAATATTAGATTTCAAGAATTCACAAAGACAAAAAGAAAAAGGTGTTTGCACATAAGCAGAGAAATAAATCACTGCAGTGTTTAATCTTCGTCTTTTTAAAACAAACTCTAGCTTTGTGAGGAATACTGCAGGAAACAGAAAAGGAAACAATGTCTCCAATGCTTCCAAATGTAGTTGAGACATTATAAATAAAATATTTAGTGATTTAACCAAAATTTTTTATCACCAAGCAATCCCGAGTCTTACGACTTACTTGTTCATACACTGCATTGTGTAAGACACATCAATTTCATCTTAAGTAGGATTAACAAAGAATATTTACGGGAGTATTTCAGGAAGTCTTAAATCATTTTGGTGGCTTATTTTGAACTGAGCAAAAAATAAACATTAAAACTTACAATATCTAATGGTACCTTCTTAAACTACTGTGTCTAGTCCCCTGCTGGTTGTTCTCTTGGCATAAGACATATGCACGTCATTTTGGGCAGATTCTAGAGAACTGTGAGCCTCCTGGAGTTACTTGATTTATGGCATGTTTTTCTCTAATAGTAGGAGAGACACAGTATTTTCAGAGGTAAAACTTACCATGGTGTTAAGCTTGGGAGTATAATAATTTTTCCAGAAAGTCAAGAGGTTACAGACTTGACTCAACTTTTTTAGTGAAATGGAGGAATAGATGAGATAATAAAATGACTGCTGATTGTCTAAAGCATGTTTATATGAAGAATTTAGGAACTTCCTTGGAAAGACGTCAAATTAAAGGAAAGAGGAATTTAGATATGACATATTTATCTATGTAAAAATACCCTCATTACTGGAGATGAGTTTCAGTTTTGAGTATAGCCATACTGGTGTGGCTCCAATTTGATTCCTGTAGGGAATGAGAGATGTGTTCTCTTCATCTCCAGCTTGCACTTTTTTAAATTATAAAAGTATTTATGAGATATATTGGTGTTGAATTAAAGTACTTTGTTGTTTCTTCAGTTGAGGCCCATATGGTCAGTGTTACACGTGGTCAAAGGAGCAGACAGAATGACATTTAATGTAGATAATCATCCAGTTCTTTATTTTTCATGGTAGGTGACACCATTTAATAAAATCAGACAGCATTCAAAGCCCTTAGTCTGTGTATTAGGGATACAATAGGAAGCATGACAGACACAGTCTCATCCATGAGAACAGTTATAGTCTCATGGAAGAGGCAGAGCTCACAAATAAGTACAGCAACAATTACAAGAACGTGAGAACTTAAAACAGAAGGCTCTAATCTAATGGAGGTCATGGAGGGAAAGCCTCTTAGGGTGAGACTTAGGTTGACATCTGCAAGATAGATCAAGTTAATCTGATAAATGGAGAATGCAGAAAGCATTATAAGTACAAAGAAGGCCATGTGCAAAGATCCTGGGGGCAAGAATGAAGTTACTCTGTCTGAGGAAAAGAAAAAAGCTAGTGTGGTTGTTGCAAATAGACTGAAGAGAACGAGGTTGGGCAGGGGGTAAGTCTGCAGAAGTAGGCAAGCGCCAAATCACAGGGGGCTTTGTCAGCCTTGGTAAAGTTTTTAATTTTATCATAAGAGTAATGGGAAATCATAAAAGGGTTTTGAGTTGGAAAAGACATGATTAGAATTGTCTTATTCCAAGTCTACTTTGGCTCTTTGTCGTTGAATGGTTACAAAGTGGCCGGAATGGATAAGGGGAGCCTCTTGCAGTAACCAAAATTAAGAGACATTTGTGACTTTGGACTAGCGGGTATCTCTCAAAGTGTTGTACAAGGATTCCCCAGGGCACCCAAAAATCCTTTCACAGGGCCTGAAAGGTTAAAATTTATTTTCATAATAACACTAAGATATTATTTGCCCTTTAAACTGTTTTGACATTTGCACTGACATGCAAAGCAATAATAGGTAAACTGAAAATTTAGCTTCCATGAAAGCTTATAGTTACTGGATTTTTCACTTCAACACATTCTTGATGAAAAAACCCCAAGTTTCTTTTCTTTTTTTTTTTTAAGATTTTATTTGACAGAGGGAGACCACAAGTAAGCAGAAAGGCAGGCTGAGAGAGAGGAGGAAGCAGGATCCCCGCAGAGCAGAGAGCCCGATGTGGGGCTCGATCCCAGGACCCTGGGACCATGACCCGAGCCGAAGGCAGGCAGAGGCTTTAACCCACTGAGCCACCCAGGCGCCCCCCAAGTTTTATTTAAAAATTTCCTTAGTGAAGTAGAAGTATTTACTAATTTTATTAAATCTCAATGCTGACTACATACCTTTTTAGTACTGTGTGACAAAATTGTAAACCATGTTGCTGAAGTAGCTCAAGGTGTTTGCCAGCTTCCCATAGCAGAAGTTGTTTTCTCTTTGTAGTAGCAGAGATCAGATGCTCAACGTAGCAGAGGGCTAAAGAGAGACAGCATTTGAGAGTGGACACTCGAAAATCAAGAGAAGACGAGATAAAGACAATGGGAGCATAGGTAAGTATGTCCATGTGCATTTAGGAGTTATTTTGCAAAGCTATTCAGTCTCCCAGTTCTGCCTGTTTCATAGTCATAAATAGGCTCTCAGTCTTAAGTTGTCCAGTGGGTACTAACAATTATGTAATTATGGCTACAGTGGGTTGATAATGAATCAGGAGAAGAGGTTATATGTATCTTTTCCCAATGCTGCATTCGGGGAGGTCAGAATACAGCTTGAAATCAAACATGACAATCATATCACATTAATTCATGAATGCTACAAATCAGACCTCCTTTTTTTTTTTTTTTTAAACCTGAAAAGCCAGTTGTTAAACATTTACTGCACATTACTGATCCTAGGAGGTCTCTGAATTCTCTCTCTCTCTCTCTCTCATGTTCCCAAGGCAAATCATTTGCTATCTCTGTTAACCCCCATTTATTTAATAATCTTTGTTTTTTAAAAAAATTTTGAGTTAATAGTTGGCATTATTAAAATGTAAATGTCTGGCATACAATATGTGCCCACTAAATGTTTACTGAATGTTAATTGAATAAAATATGGGTCAAAAAAAGGCTAAGAGTATATATCTTAATTGCTACTGATATATTTTATTGTCTGTCCTCCCATAGCACATATTGTGAATATAGCGATTACATCATATTAGAGTTATTTGTTTACATATAAATGCCAAAAATGCAGCCATTGGGACAAGCAGTTGAGTTTCTTAGTTCCCTTACTTCCAAGAAAATATATTTAGAGGAAGAACTAAAATCTTACTTAATTTCTTTTCTTGATGATACCATATTACTTTAAATATTCCTGGGGTTCACATCCATTTAGGGAAAAAACACCGACTTGAGCATTTTGGGAGATCCTCTGTTCAGCCATGTTTTATGATCCTCTGCAAAGCCATCCTTATCTAGTCAATAACTGAAACAAAAAAATGAGCTCACTAATAATCAATTCTCAGTCATTCAAGGATTAATGCTATAGTTTGTGGAGTCATTTGTTATCTCCATCTTTGCTTTTCTTTCCTTCCTCCACTGAATCTTTGCATTATTCATGAGAACCTATACTAGTGCATGATTGAGGAAATAAAGGGCTCTGAAATGCAAATCTTTCTTTTACTGTTTGCTAGCAGTTCTCCAAAAAGTGTTGTTGCAAGAGGAGCAGGTCAAACAATTAACTTAGGTGAGATTTCTTTATATTTATAGGTTTCAAATATCCATTTAACATAAATGTAGATCTACTTAACTTTATACACTAAGGAGGGCCTAGAAGCACTGCTTCAAGTTGTTGAAAATCTCTAAAAATCTTGTATTTTGTCCATTCCTACAAAGAATGAAAAAAAATTTAAAAATCAGATAAGTGCTGCTCCTGCAAAAAAGCCTTCAAGTTTCACAATTTAAAAATGTATCTCCACAGCAGGTAGTTTGTCATGATGAGTGCATTTGAGCACGTTCCTTGGAAGATAAACAGTGGAAGATAAACAAAATGTTGGGCTTCGGTTATAGCAGGGCCTTCCAAAAGAAATAGAGTGACTAGTTAATCCTTAGAGTACTGGAATTTGCTGGACTGTTAGCCAAATAAATATTTAGGAGATTGCCTATGCGTTTCAGTGTACATGTCTCAAATCATATGACTCTCTGGTCTGAGGAAAGAGCAGAAGGAAGACGAATGTAGGACCACTGATCTCAAAACAGAGGGTAAGGATTGTAGAGAATATGTTCATAGGGATGTTTGTGTGTGTGTGTGAGTGAGCAGGTGGGGGCGAGGCAAAGAGGACAGCTAACTGTGGACACCACTTCCTTGGTGGCACTTGGGGTTAAGAAGCCAGAATCTCTAAGAGATTTTTTCTGATTTTCTTCAAAGCTGTCATGATTGAAAGAAACCTCTGGCCTGGGTGAGGTTTCAGGCAGTCTTACCCCAAATAACTTTTTTTTTTTTTTTTAAATTAACAAAGATACCAATGTCTCTAGTTTGAAGATTGAAAAAGTTTATTACAACTCATTTGGTCTTTTTGCCTTGCTGCTGAGAGAGAGAGAGAGAGAGAGAGTGTGTGTGTGTGTGTGTGTGTGTGTGTGTGTGTGTGTGTGTGTTTCAGCAGTCTCTCAGGATATTGGATAAGACCCAGACACATATAAATGTCCATTACATTTATCCTGCAACATCTCAGAGTGCAAAGACATATTGTTCTGGGCACAGAAGAGAAATCCAGTTCCCTAATCCTTCTCACAAACTGTATCTTGGTAATCGGGCTTTAAATGAATCCACATCAACCACATCCCTCAATTTCTTGTGTCTGCAGCAGTCACACTGCTGGTTACACTGAAAACTAGGGAAAGCCCCAGTGTTCACATTGGTTGGCAGTGCATAGCACAGTAGGAGCTCAAGAAGCAAACCAAGACACTGAAGGTGCAATTATCAAGAGACGTAAATGCTGTGCAGTTTCCAGAAAAACTGTTTCCTGTCCTGGTGAGGTCACCCTCTGGAGGGATGTCTCATTTCTCTTCTTATGCCTTTCATATGTTAGTCAAAATGATGAAATTCTTTTATTCTTATTTATCAGGATGAAAAATTTAAGCTTCATCCTCTTCGAAATGACATAAAAGTAATTTTATTTGGAATCTGGTAGATATTTAATAATCATTCTAATCACTTACAGATGTTAATTACAGAACAGGATTCCCAAATATTTAGTATGAATAATATTTTAAATCAATAAGCAGAAGTCAGCAACTGTGTGACTATTCCCACTAAAGCACTCTGGATAAGCAAGTAATCTCCATCTAGAGTTACATTTTAATAACTGTTATCACAACCAGGTCTTTGTTAATTAGTTAATACTAACTAATACTGTAATGAGTTAATACTAACTAATACTATAATTAGTTAATACAAATAAAAGTTGATGTGTTTTCTCTCTTTCCTGGAGTGTCCCTTTAAGTAAGATCCACCTCTGTGCCTCATACCAGCTGACCCATGAGGTCATGCAACCTACGTTCCATACCCAATAATCCCATGACTTGCCACATGTTCCCATACAAGTCCAGTTGCACCTCTTTGTGGCCCCTTGGATCACACTCTCACAGGCAGCCTTGTTCCAGACTGTGGTTCTATTAGTAATACTTGGTTTTCCCAGCTATAATTCCTTGTGTTTCTTAAGGACAATGGTTTGTACCCTCCATTTTCTTTCTGGATTTTGGCTCCTTCCTCTCGAATTCCTAACCTAGCTTTAACATGTCAGGATCTAGTCCCTATGCTTTGTGGTATCTGGCCTGTGCCCCAAGTGAGCCCATTTAGTATAAAGCTGTTATATATTTAAGAGTGAATTAAGTAAGACTGATTGTAGTCGTGGTATAGGCATTCTTACATGTTAATGAGAAACCACTTTTCTGACATATTTGCTCCGAACCTATATTTATTTTTTCTGGTCAAGTCCTCTACTTACTTATAAGCAAAATGCTGATAAAAGTTACTTGAAATATGAAATCAGTTTTTTTTCCTGCATTTTGACTATCCAAAGAATTTACTGATATTTGTAACTATTTGTGATTAAATGATAAATGGTAATGTATGTAAAGGCATTTTAAATAGTATTATTTAAATAGGTGCTTATGGGGATATTATTATATGCACACCCAGTAATTTCAAGATAAACCAATGTTTTAGCTTATTACTAAATGTGTACTTGAGTCAGATTTCTGTGGGAAGTAGCTTTTCCACCATATGAAATTTTGTATATTAATATCTCATTTGGAAAATTAGTTTATAAATGCTGGACAAAAAAGAGTATCAAAATGAATTCTAAGAATAAATGTCACTTTCAAATATGCTTACCATTTTCAGTTTTACCAGTGTGCTTAAAATACCTGATTAAATACTGAAGACATGGATGAGGATTTTGTATTTTTAGAATCTCTTTCTCCATACCTCATATGAAAACAGTTTCTTTTCAAATAATAACGTATTTTAGCAAGAACACAAGGTAGCCAGCTAATGCAGTCATATGACAATTATCTTAAAGAATAACATGTAATTTACTTAGCAAAAGAACCTGAATTCTTCTACATTTTAAAATATAGTAAAATTATATAAATGTGGGTTTATATGGGTTTCATATTATTCCATGGGGAGAAATTTGAATGCTCTTCAAAATATGGGTCAACTGATCTTACTAAACATTTTAAAAATTATATAACTTCCTGCCTTGCTTAGGATGTAAGGATCATGTCTCTGTCCATAAATTGAATTTATAACCCATGCAGGCCTGTGTTCAATACATTTAGTCTTTGTTCTACCTAGTATACCCTTAAATGAAAATATTTCTCACTGGAAAAAAGTTGTTCATAACCATGTATTTTCTAAATCTAAGTGGACTAATATGTTGAAATCAAAGTCACATCACAAAAACTAACCCCAAATAATTTGCTGGAGGGAAGTTCATGTATATTCAGAACTCATTGAACTCTAGTTCTGGCTAAAGACTTTGTAAATAAATCTTGTGCAGAACAGTAGACTGGGGGTTAGAGGCTATTTAGTATAAATAAGCAAAAACAGAGCTTGTATTTGATGTACCCTATTAGAGAAGACTTTCCCTCAAGGTTTTCAAGTATTGGAATTCATAATAGAAAGCCAAATATTCCTTCAAGTTTAATGGGTCTCATCAGTTATATGACATTTAAAACATATATATTTGGACCATGAGCTATGGACTATTTGAAAAATCTTTATGATTTAAAAAATCTTTCTGGAGATATGCCTGAAATTTCAATTCCCAAATTTGGGATCTCATTGAACTTTATTACAGGAAAAGATAACTCCAGACTCTGTGCCAAGCAGAATATAAGGTTTTTCATTTATAACTTTCAGTTTTTTGTAACAATCAACAAGGTAGGCATTCCACCCACAATTTGTAGATGAAGACTCTGTGACTCATGCTCAAAGAACTAGCTTTGTGGGGAGTTCTCAAACTCATTCATTCATTTATTTATTTATCTTAAGCAAATAAACTAATGCTTCATTCATTGAGAAAGATATATTTATCTACTACAGATTATAAAGGAAATGGCAGAATTCCCATGTCTGCAAGAACTCCAGGGATGATTGAATATGTGATGGGTCATTGATCCAAGAAGCTCATTTCAAGAATGGGATGATGGGGCAGGAGTTTAGAATCTAGAAAAGAGTATCAGAGAAAGACTAGAACACAGAATTATGCCTCTGGAAAAGGTACTGTCTACATACTTATAGATACAGATTTCACATTTTCATTTTGAATCTCAAAGCACTGAGGGACACCATATTCCTTAAGCTGGCTCCTAAGTAGTTACTCCACACTTAGGAGTTAGCCTGTTCTCCAGCTATCATACACATACAGGTCCAGAACACCTGAAAGAGTTCTAGGAATCAGAGAAAATACCACAAACATCTCATTCTCCAGGGTTTTGACCCTCAAATTCCTGTGGAGGAGAACCCGAGAAGCTCCTAAAATTCAATTCAGTTTAATTCAGTTAAAAAGTATTAATTTTCTCACAAGACCATCTGTTATGCCTCTCTTGACTGTTTTTTTCTCCCTTCTTCTGGGTTAACTTGAAAAACATAATCACTTCCACCTTGGGGAATTCTCCTCCTGTCCTCACCCCTGTTTGATGAAAAGATGAGATGAATGGTGCTTATATTAAATTTCTTATTTCAGTTTGCTTAAAGCCTTGACTTATTTGAAGCACTTATTCTCTTTTTTTAATTCCCTAGCCTGAGCAATCTGTTGACAACCTATGACCCAGCAGAAAACAAGATGACAGAGCTGGGTTTAGCAAAATACAGTATGGAGACAAGAGTGATTTTTATCACCTTCAACATAGCCTAATATGGGTCATATCCATGTCCGTCAGGTTCAGTATTTTATTACCAATAGAATATCTGAAGGGTATGGCATCAAGTTTAAAATTTAGGTTCATCCAACTTCTTTTGGTAACATAAAATCATAATAATTTAGAGCTAGAGTGGACTTTTGTTTCTTCATTTAGTTCAATGCTCCCAGTTACCTTAGAAAAAAATAAGGAAAACTTCTGACACATGCCAAACAATATATTATATAAAGCTTTTTATACACATATTCTCTATACACATATTTTATATTCTCTCAAATTCTTATACTAACTATTGGTGTAGAAATCATTATCCTTAGTTTATAGTTGAACGCCCTGACATTCAGATTTAGGAAGATTTTTAAGATTTCTAAGAGTGGGAGAAGCAGATATTTAAAACAAAACAAAACAAAACAAAACAACAACAACAACAAAAAACCTCTGTACCATAGGAAAAAATTGTCCAGGGAACAAAACTAGATGTGAGGAAGTTAGTTCCAGCTATTCCCCTTAGTTTCAGCAAGTTATGATGTTGGTCAAGACTAGAGACTGATGTGATACAAAGAAGGGGAGAAGAGAATCAATAGAAATTTAGAGTATAGAACCAATAGGATGTGGTGCTAAATTTGCTGTGGGAGGTGGGAGGAAGAAGACAGACCCCAATTTGACAACCAATTATTGGCTTAAAGAACTGGCTGAATGGTGAGGCCACTTGCAAAATACAAAATCCTGACAAGAGGATTTGGAAAATGGGGGTGAAGGAGAGAGCAGAGCAAGGGTGCAGGGAGCAAGGAGATCATGAAATGTTGACATGGTACAGGCAACTTCTTCAAGCAGTTTTTAGGATTGGCGATATGAAGATATATTTTCTACCAAATACCCTCTTACCCTTTCTCTTCCCTTTACCCATGTGGCAATCCAAATGGTACTTGGGCTTTGGTTTTGAAAATACAGCTGTTAATGGCATTTTCTGGGCAACTACAGAGGTTGGTATTTAGTAACTCACTTGTCAAAGACCTTGTGATCGTCTTGGATGTAGCTAGATTTTATGTAAGTTGGGAGAAAAGGGTACTGTCATAGAAGAATTACTAATATAATAGGGATCTCATCTCAGCCTAAACTGGAATTTGGAATTTTGACATGGATTTGATGAAATGTGCAGCCTAAAGCTCACAGGGGCTATTTGGGTAGAGTAGCTTACATAGTAGGAAAGTGTCTCCAAAAAGTAAGGCACCTGGAGACAGATATGGAAAGCGACATGAGTGGGCAAGGTGCTGTCTCTGTAATTAATGGATAACACACAGTGAGCAGACAGGGGCTGCAGGAAAGAATCTTAGGGTTCTGTTTTCACTGGCACAGAATCACCTATCATGTGGCTTAGAAACCTAGGTGATGAATGAGGAACAGGTTAAGGAAGAGCATCATTTTCTCTTGACACTGTACATATTTTGCTCCATTCTCTTCTTATTTTGCATGGCTTCTGAGAAGTCAGATGTCATTCTTCTCTTTGTTCTTCTGCAAATAAAGTGTTTTTATCCCCTCTGGCTTCTTTCAGAGGTTTTTTTTTTTTATCTTTAATTTTCTGTAATTTCGAGATGATATTGGTGACATATAGGTAGGTTCCTTCCTCCCTCCCCCCTTCTTCCTTTCTTTCTCTCTTCTTTCTTTTCTTCTCCCCCTCTCCCTTTTCCTCTCCCTTTCCTCTTTTTTTTCCTTTCCTTCCTTCCTTCCTTCCTTTCTTTCTTTCCCTCCCTCCCTTCTTCCTCCCTTTCTTTCTCTCTCTCTCTCTCTCTCTCTCTTCCTGGCATTTATCATCCTTGGTGTTCTAAGCTTCCTGAACATGTGGTTTGGCATCTGATATTAATTTGGGGGAAATCTTCAGTAATTACTGTTACAATATTTCTGTTTCTCCCTTCCTTTTTCTTCTGGTATTTCCATCACACATATATTACACCTTTTGTAGTTGTCCCACAGTCCTTTGGTATTCTGTTTTTCAGTCTCTGTTCTTTTTGCTTTTTGAAGATTCAATTGTCATATCTTCAAGCTCAGAGATTCTTTCCTAAGAATTGTCCAGTTGACTAATATGCATCCTTCATTTTTGTTGTAGTATTTTTTATCTGAAGCACATCTGGTTCTTTCTTAGGATTTCTATCTCTATCCTTACATTGCCCATCAGTTCTTGCATGGTTTCTATGTTATCCATTAGAGCTCTTAGCATATTAATAGTTGTTCTAATTTCCCTGTCTGATAATTCCAATATTCCTACCATTTTTGGTGGTAATGCTTGCTCTATCTCTTCAAATTGTTTTGTCTTCTGGAATGTCTTGCAAGTTTTCCATGATAGTTGTCATGATAAACCCAATAAAAGCAACTGCTATAAATAGGCTTTAATAGTGTGGTGCTGAGGTATGGAGGGAAGGAGAAGCATTTTATAGTTCTCAGACTGGGTCTCAGTCTTTGTGAGCCTGTGCTCCTCGGCGATGGAGGAGTACCATTTCATCATGTCTGGGCATAACACAGCTTGAATCTGAGATGGAAAAGGCTGCTCAGGCTTGAGGGTTTGGCCTCCTGGAGAACCAGGTTAGGGGTCAGCACTCTGATCAAGGAGCCAGTGTTAACTACCACTCTTAAGTGGTTCTGCTCAAGAGACCTCAACAAGGGATGAGAAACAGAAAAATCTGGGAGGAGTTCTTTCCAACCCCATGCTATGCATTTAGGGACTACAGAAATAGGTGGATGAGACCGTGCAATTACACACAGAGGACCATGAGTTTTCAGCCATTGTTGTTACTGTGGTTTTATAAGCACAGAGTGGCCAAGCCTGGGGGAAATGTGGATTACAGGCTTGTAATTCTATAGTTTTTAAGATGTTCTTAAGATGTTCTGAAGAGGAAGTATGCTTCAGAACCACTGATTGAACTTATAAAAAAGATTCAGGCCCATGTCCCATTTTCAGGGTTTCTGATTTAAAAAGCCTAGGTTGACATCTTGGTAACTGCGTAATTAAAAAGCTCCCTAAGTAATTCTTGTGCTTATGCCTGGTTAAGAACCACAGAGAAAAAAAAAAAAAAGAGTTTTGGATGCATTTCCATTTTTGAATTCATTGTTTCATATCCTCATCTTTTTCTCCTCAGCTTTCCCCATTCCCATTAAAACAGCTTTCTTTCCCTGATGTTGGCTTTCTTTATTCTTCACTGAAGGCTTTTCTGAAGGAGCATTACTGAAAGATCCAGCCAGCCTTAGACTCTTAGATTCTTCATACTTGGACTCAGATGAAGGAAAAATTAAGAATGTAAATATCCTATTTTCTTCCTTAGAAGAAAATGGCTCACAATTTTTATTTTGTTTGATCAGCTCAATGTTAAACAATTGTGTGAATATTTTTCTTGAAACATCCTCTCTCTTCCACTACTATTTCCACAGCTCACTCTACTGTTATTTTTGCTTAAAAGTTATCAGTGGAATTTAGACATCAAAGCACTTTCAGCTTCATTTCCCCATTCTGGCTCCACAGGCTACAACCACTGCCTTCCAGAGTTGTAAGCCACAGAAATGATCCCACATCACACATTCTTTCATTCATTTCTGTGTAAGCTAGAAGAGATTGTCTTTCTTTTGTAGAATGTATAGCATTGGAAATAAATTAGGTTAGTGACCTAATTCCTGGTTAATGAGTCCTTTATTCCCTACTGTTAACGTTAATTTTTAATCCAATGGAATTCTTGTCTTCCTGAAATAAAGCTAAAATACAGTAACTGTGTAGTAATTATTTTTTTCAGTGAAAAAATTCCAAATGCCCATTCTCTTAATTGAGCAAATGGTGGTCATAGTTAACCACAGGCATTAAACATATTTTTCCATTTACTCTCCAGGAATTAAAGAAGAGAAAACTGATCATGCTCCACTTTGAAAGAGCCACAATTAAGCAGTCTTTTTGTATTACTTCTCAGAGGAAGGAGCCTGAGATTCTAAAGAGAAGAATGATGCATTAAGTGTTGGGAAAAAAAAAGGAGAGTCTTCATTTTTGGGAATGTAATAACTTGGTGGTCAACTGAGTGCCCTGAGACCAACTGACCCAATCAGCGGCTGGGAAAAGTAATTCAACTGCTCCGCTGGAGGGACATACATTCTAATCAGATACTTCCACTATCCAAGGAGCTTCTGTTACCATGAGAAAAGGAAGTGCTTTTCCTTTCAACTGAGAAACTGTAGAATGTCTCACTCATCCTGTTTTTTTTTTTTATTACTGTCTCTTTTTTTTTTATTAGCTTCGTGATAAAATTTCAATTTAAAAATTGATTATATAAATTAGAAGTGCTTCAAATCCATCTCTTTTGTATACATAGAGGACATTTATCTCTCTAAAAAAATAATTTTTTTTTGACAGAGAGAGATCACAAGTAGGGAGAGAGGCAGGCAGAGAGAGAGAGAGGAGGAAGCAGGCTCCCTGCTGAGCAGAGAGCCCGATGCAGGACTCGATCCCAGGACCCTGAGATTATGACCCGAGCCAAAGGCAGCGGCTTAACCCACTGAGCCACCCAGGCGCCCTCTCTCTAAAAATTTTTAAAGAAAATTCTAATGTTCACTGCACAGACAATGAAATGGAAACTGAACCTCTTTATTACATTTTGTTCTTTATTCCTTGGCTTATTCGGTTGATTTGGATTTCCTATGGATAAGGTGAAAAGAAACTCTTTTCCCCAAAACTTTTGTGTTTTCTTGGGTGACCAGATAATTGATTTGCCCTACCAAGTCTCAGTATTTTACTTAGACATCAGGAAAAAATGTGAGTACCTACCTATTATCATTTCAGAATGGACTTTCACATAAAACACTAAGAATTTACTCAAACATATTCCTCTGAACTATGTCATCATAAAAACTAACCCCATATGTGATTAAATTAATACTGCTGTTTCAATGAACTCCTTTGACAACAATTGCAAGGTGCAATTTGAGGAGTTTTCCAGGCCAATGTTAAGGTTAGCCATACACTTTCTATTCTAAAATATCTGGTATCTTTGTATTATCCAGAAAATGTAGTGGAGTCAATGGATAGGCCCTTGGGAAAAAAAAAAAAAAAAAAAAAAGAAATGCCTTCTATTTGCCAATGCTTATTAATTTAAAATCCAAAATTCACTTAAATTTTTCAGTGGAGGTATCATGTAGTTTAATACATAAAGTGCCATATGAATAGTGGCAACACCAAAGAGAGGCTCGGGGACCAAGAAGTAACTATGTGTAAAATATCATAGATTGGATATAGATAGAAAGAAAAGTTAGGCATGGTCCCAGCTTTCAAAGGAGGTTTTAACCTAGTGAGTATGACAGACTGAAGGAAGTACACAAATCAGATTTAGGGAGGGAACAAGACAGAGGTTGTGGGGAAAGTGCTGAAGGTGAGTTGCAAAGGGAAGATTGTACCCCTGTGGTTCTGAAAACAGAAATGCTGTTGTTGGGATTGTTGGGATGTCTTCTAAACCCTATCCTTGAAGAGGGACCAATGTTCTACCATCTAGGTTAGAGGGAGGATTTGTGAAGAAATTCCACCTGATTCTGAATCTGATAGTACTCATTAATCTACCCACAGTATCTAGAAGTTTTATGACATCTATACTTCAGTGGTTCTTAAACTTTGGAACAGTGTCTGTCCCTTAGAAAATGTGAATAAAATTTGGTTCCTCCTCACAAACTGGGGTGAGGGGGAAGAAGAAGATAAACAATTTCAGGGGCTTCTTTCTAAAGTCTTTAGGCAGTCACCTAACCTCTGTGTGTCTCAGTTCCTCAATCTGTAAAACGGGAATGACAATACCTACTCCAAAAAGTAGTTGCAGAAATTAAAGAAAATAATTATATGAGGTATCTAGCAAATAATTATATGAGGTATCTAGCACAGATCCCAGAGAAAATATTCAAAGAATAACAGCCATTATTTTGTTCCTTTTTCTCAATTTGTTTTTCCTTTTTCCTGTGAAACCGTATCTTTCCTGATGAGACATCAACAAAGCTTGGGAATTGAACAAGGACTGTTCACCAAGGAAGGTGAAGGATATAAATAGCATGGATAGTCCAGTTTCATGCCCAGACATAAAATATGATATAGTACGGAAACCTGGGAACATGATAGGAAGTTATCTGTGGGAATATCTAGGAGAATTCTATTTAAAAAAAAACAACAACCCATGAAGATGTTGCTCTGTACATATTTTATGGGATTAACATAATATTAATAGTATTAATTTCAATAACAATGGCAAAGGTACATGTATGGAGAATTTAATTACTATGGGCCTGACATTATGCTTAGCTTAGCTCACATAGATCACCTCATTTAATCTTCACACAATATGGAATCATACAGTCCATAATACCTCATCTGAAATTTTAAAACAAAAAAGTCCCTGAAAATTAAAATTTTGAAATAATTGATTCAGCAACAAAATCTGACCTGAACTGACATGTGGCTATTCTTAGTCTTTATTTATCTCACTTAAAATGAATATTCATACATTTTGCTATAGAAACCTTAATGTTCGGTCATGGACATGGACATGTGGTTTCTTAGACCCCACTCAGGTAATGCTCCATATTGCCATTATAAAAAAGTCTCCAAATTTCAAAATTCACCTGGCCTTCAGGATTTTAGATAAGGTAGGACAGACTTTGAAAAAAGCTAACATTTATTGAGAACTTGCTGTGTGCCCAGTTTGGGTCCAGGTTCTACTGATCTTAATTCATTTATCCTCATAATAATCCTGAAAGGCATATACATTTATCATCCTTCTGGCTTTATACTTGATGCACCTGAGTACAGTGAGGTCAAGGAAGTCAAAGGTACCAGCTAGTATCTCAGAAACACAGAATTTGGATTCAGGCAGTGTGGATGCAGGAAGCTTTTGCTTCACTGCTACACATATTGCCTCATTTATATTATTGCAACTGTTATGCTTACTATGTAAATGAATATTTTAAAAATGAAAGATTAGTAATTTTATTCAAGATAGAGTGTCTGGGTGATCTTGGGCTGGTGTCGAACCTCTCTGTGCCTCAGCTTTCCCTTCTGTAAAATAGGGGTAATGATAATATATAGGACATGAACTTGTTAGAAGGGTTAAGTAAGTTTAAAGCATTTACAGCAGTACATACATAGACCAGTGATTGTACACCTCACACCATCATGATGTTTTAGCTCTTATTACTATTACTGCTAGGCCGTGGGGATGTTACTAAGGATGAGCAAGATATAAGGGAAGTTAATTCTCATGCAAAGACTTACTACAGAAAATACTTTTTTCAGGCATTAAATCAGTGTTTTTTTTTTTTTTTTTTTTTACTTTTTGTTTCCTAGTCCTAGATGATTACTGGCTGCCTTAACTGTTGGATCAAAGGTATTGCTTCACAGTGAAAGTAGGTACAGAACAAAGAGTTCTTTTATTCCTCTCTGAGTCCTCAAGCTCGTTTCTTTTAATCCATTGCAAAAGTTTAGTCAGGAAGCTATGTTGTTAAAGAACAAGAGTGTTTTTAAATTCCAAAAATGTATCTTTACAATTGAAAGTCTGGGCTTGATTCATGCAATTCCTACAGTATTATATATATAAGAAGACAGCATAAGGAGAATTGAGACTGGAGTGCCTGGGTGGCTCAGTGGGTTAAGCCACTGCCTTCGGCTTAGGTCGTGATCTCAGGGTCCTGGGATAGAGCTCAGAGTCAGGCTCTCTGCTCAGCAGGAAGCCTGCTTCCCTCTCTCTGCCTGCTTCTCTGACTACTTATGATCTCTCTCTCTCTGTCAAATAAAAAGATGAAGTCTTTAAAAAAAGAAAAAAAGAACTGAGACTATATTACAAAGGAAGTTTCCTTATGACAGGAAAGAAAGTTTCCTTCACTAAGAAGAATTGGATTTGGGAACTAGAGAAAAAGGAGAGTATAGATATTAGTGACCTTCCCACCTACTTGGGTACTAATGCCCCAGAGAGAGGGAAGATGGAATGCTGTAAACTCCTTAGCAAAGCCTTAGATTCAACCTTGTATTTATGCTATGTAGTCACTGGGCAGAGAAGCAATATCTGAGGAAATGTTTGAAGGCTGCCTCAAAGAATTCTGCATACTGGGGCATAATGAGGAAAATCAGCTGATGGTTCTTGGGTCTCCAGTGAGGATCAAAGATTTGAGACAATCAACAGGACGGAAATGAGTCACTGTGGGGACATTAGGATGAGGGAACATGACAAGATCCAGAGGCATTAACAGTTGTGACATCATGGAACAAGACCAGACCAGTCATACCTCAGAAGGCACTGTTGTGGGCTATCCAGTGATGAGAGAAGGAAAGGAAAATTGCAGAACCATGTGGTCCACATTCAGCATGTGGACCTCCCTATGTTCACCATGCTGGCAAAGACCCAGAAGCCAGTTGCAAAGGAAAGAAAGTTAGAGAAGATTCTGTAGAGGGGAGAAATAATTGTGTCTGATATTTAATTGACTGATTCCTTCTCCCAAATATTCTAAAAATCAAAAGAAGTTGAGTTATTTTTATTTGGCCAATTTTATTTTTTCCTGCTAGTAGGACTAGACTCCAGAGGATTTGTGAGATTAAATGACAAAGGCAGCTAACTTTTTTTTTAACAGCTGAATTTACATTGAATTCTACTATATGTCTAAGACACTAAAGTACAGGATTTTCTAAAACCAAACTCTGTTCTAAATTTTGTCAGAATTTGGCCATGAGAGAGAACAAAAACTTGTAATTAATCAACCTCCATCCATAAACAACTAGAAAACTGGACAAAGTTCAGGAAATAACTGTTTTAAGAAATTTGATGATAGGCCGTACAGGGCAAAAATCTTGGAGGAAAGAGAAACACATGAGAGGAGCTCCACTTTTATAGAATTTGTGTAATTTCTACTTAAGTACAAGAAGGGGAATAAAAACAAAACTTGGGTGTATCAATGAATTGAGGAGACAGAAATCATCATTTGGGAAAGCCATGGCAATTAGAATTTGTGGGGCAGATTGCCTATAAGAAGAAGAAGCTATGCAGAAGTGCTCCAGGTATTTTCATAGGAGTCCCGTCAAATCTTTGGCTGAATATCAATCTACAAATAAATTACTGGACATGAACAATTTCAGAGGACAGAACAATTACCAGCAAGCTATATGCTGAACAAATTTCTGGAGCTCGTAAAGGTCTGAGAATCATTCAAGTTCTTATAAGCCCAAGTGAAGAGACCTTCATGAATATATGATACATCTAGTAGACAGCCCAGAAAAATCTCACCTTAAAAGTGGGGCTAAATCAGCATTAGAGATATACTAAATTCACCCAAAAAGATATAACAAAATTCAGCATTCAAGAACATAAAACCATGATGTTCTGCATCCAACTAAAATCACTGCATATATAAAGAAGCAGAAAAATGTGAGCCATAACTTGCAGCAACGTCAGTCAATAAAACAGACCCAAAATTAAAAAGATAATCAAATTAATCAACAGACAAGAACTTTAGCACAAGTCCAATATACATATTGGATAGTGATACAAGTATCCAGAATGAAGCACAGAGAAAAACAAAGGTTGAAAAAAATTACTCTTTAGTGACCTCTGAGACAATAACAAATGATTTAACACTTGTGCAATTGGAATTCCAGAAAAGAAAGGAAGGGGAAAAAAAAATATTTGATGAAATAATGGCCAAACTTTTTTCAAATTTTATTTAAAAAGTTATAAACTTTCAAAACCAAGACAAAATGAAACCCAAGTCAAATAAACATGAATCAAATCTGTCCAAGTTTTATTGTAATCAAACTGCCAAAAAGGCTTTAAAGAAGTAATCTTAAAAGCATCAAGAAAACAAAACAAACAAACAAAAGCATCAAGAAAACAAAGCAAACAAAACCACCAAGAAAACAGACACATCGCATGCAGAGAAACAAACATAACAGCAGACTTTTTGTCAGAAAATATGCAAATCAGAGACAACAGGCTTATCTCTCTAAAATGCTGAAAAAAATGTTCAAACATATATTCAACAAAATATCTTTCATAAATGAGGCAAAGGAGAAATTGACAAGCTTATTACATAATTTATAGGGAAATTCAAGTAATCTAGAATTTGCAAGTAATTTTTTTTTTTTTTTTACAAATAATAAAGTTGGAGAGTTTACACTATTTGATCTCAAGATTATAAAGTTACAGGACTAAGGCAGTATAGGAATGACAGATACACAAATAAATGGAACTGGAATGACAATGCAGAAATAGACCAACAATTATATAATCAATTGATTTTTAACAAAGGTGTCAAAAATTCAGTGGGGGAAAAGATTGCCTTTTTTTCAATAAACTGTGCTGGAATAATTGGATATATGTACACACACAAAAATGGATCTCAGCCTTCTTATTACCCCATCCACAAGAAATCATTCAAAATCACCCCTATACCTAAACATAAGAGCTAAAACTATAAATCTTTTTAAAGAAAATATGGGAGAAAATCTTTATAACCTCTGTTGGGTCGGCGGCCCTGGGAATGCAGGAGGAACGATAAAATGGCCACCGGGCCGCTATCTTCCCCTACCAGGAATTTCCCGCCAGAAGGACATCTGTCAGGACAGGTCACCCTGAGTAAACAGAAACTTATGCGAGAAACAGAAACCAGCCACTTTGGGACTTTCCAACCCCCAAGGTCTAACCTTACCAAATATGGTTATGAGCCCCCGCCCTGCCCCGGCCTAATAAAAGCTCACTCAACCCCTTCCTGCTGCCTGCTTCCCCCACTCTCCTCTCCTGAGTCACGGAACCTCAGTCGAGGATACCTTTAATAAACCTTGCCTTCCACCTATCTCGCCTGGTATCCTGTGTGTCTCGCCTGTAAAACCTTACAACCTCGAATTAGGCAAGGATTTCTTAGACAAGACACAATAATAAGCCATACATGAAAATTTTGTTAATTGGACTTCACCAAAACCAAAACTTTTACTTGTCCAAAGACATGATTAAAAATGAAAAGGCAAGCCACAAAATGGGAAAAATATTTGCAAAACATACATTTGAGTAAAGGTGGATCCACACACATAGCCACAAAATACACAAGGAACTTGTTTAACACAATAACGAGAAAAGCGACACTTCAATTAAGAAATGAAAAAAAGAATAAAGATTTGAGTACTTCATAAAAGAAGACACTTTGTGGCTAACAAGCTCATGGAAAGATACTCAACATCATCAATCATTAGGAAAATGCAAACTAAAATCACCACAAAATACCACTATCCATCCATCGGAAGGCTTACCTTGCAAGGGCTGACAAATTCAGTTGTCGACAAGAATGCCGAGAAAATGGGAACTCTCGTGTGTGTGTCCCGTAAGAAAGTAAACACTGCAATCACTTTGTGTAACAGTTTGGCAGTTTCTTAAAAAGTTAAGCATACATTTTACCATAGAATCCACATAACATGGTGGTTTTTTAAACAAAACATATACACAATGGAATACTATGCAGCCATCAAAAGAAATGAAATCTTGCCATTTGCAACAACATGGATGGAACTAGAGCGTATCATGCTTAGCGAAATAAGTCAAGCAGAGAAAGACAACTATCATATGATCTCCCTGATATGAGGAAGTGGTGATGCAACATGGGGGCTTAAGTGGGTAGGAGAAGAATCAATGAAACAAGATGGGATTGGGAGGGAGACAAACCATAAGTGACTCTTAGTCTCACAAAACAAACTGAGGGTTGCTGGGGGGAGGGGGTTTGGGAGAAGGGGGTGGGATTATGGACATTGGGGAGGGTATGTGCTTTGGTGAGTGCTGTGAAGTGTGTAAACCTGGTGATTCACAGACCTGTACCCCTGGGGATAAAAATATATGTTTATAAAAAATAAAAAATTAAAAAAAAAACATATGTCATATGTCGTAAATTGTATGAATATCTGGGCACAGAGAATGAGCTAAGGAAATGGAAAATTCAGGTATGTGAATTAGCATAATATTATTTGAAGGATAATTGGGACCAGAAGGAAGAGGAAAGTGTCCCGAAGTTTCTCTTTCCCGGCTCCAAAAATGGTTTCATCTCTCAAATGAGGCGGCTTTTCCTACATTGCTGCCTCGACCTCCGTGCAGTTCTGGCATGTGGCAAGCCGGGCTATGCGGAGCAACCATCCTCTTCCTCTCTCCCCGCCCGCTAGGCGGTGTGGCATGGGCTGCGGGCTGAGGCCTCTTCGCCTAGCGCAGGGCAGGTGGGGCTATCAAGTTCTCCAGCCTCTTCCTCCTGTTCTCCTGAGGAGAGATCCCGTTTCCCAGGGCCCTTGTCCCTCGCTGCATGTCAGTGGGTCGCGGAGAGCTGGGTTGAAGGTCATGACGGGAAAGCCGGGCCGGGAAACTCGCGGGCGCAGAGAGAGCCTTCTCGCCATTGCGAGAGGGGCTTGGGTTTGGAAGAGCACAGTTCATTTCACGTGTGGGACAGTGGCCTCCACCCAGCAAGCAGATCTGTAGACTGCTCTCTACCGCTCGCCGAAGGTGAGCGGGTTTCGGGCTGGGCGGTACGAGGCCTAACCCGCGTTCCGCTCAGGTGTACTGAACAGGCTCGGTTCTGACAGGCTTGGACCGGATCCGACTGGCACAGGCCAGTTCTGAGTAGCAGCCTGGAGCTGCGCGCCAGCAGAGAGGCTCACGGGAGCCGCCGCTGGCGGTCCGCGGGCCTGCAGGCACCCACACCCGCCGGCCGAGGAGCAGGGGCTCCGTGAGAGAGACGCCAGTGTTTCCAGCCGGTATCAGAAGTTCAGGGTGTTGTGGCGGGGGAACCCTGTGAATGGCAGGCTGCTTGAAAATACCCGCACTGCTGCGGGCGCCTGACCCAGACCACTGTTCTTGGCCTCCCTTTGCGGCACAACCCAGGATGGCTCCCTCCAGACACCACCTGGGCTGCTGGACTCACACAAACCACTGTGCCTGCCACACTCACCGGCTCAGTGCTTCCGGGGGCCGCGGTACGGTACGTCTGGCATCCTAGTCTTGCCATCTCCACATCCCCCGGGTGGGGCGAGAGTGGGGGTGGAACCACACAATGAGAGGGTTTTAACAAAAATTGGTGATGGGGGTTGGAGGGGCGTCTGGATGGCTCAGTCGGTTGGGCGTCTGCCTTGGGCTAGGGTTGGGATCCTGGGGTCCTGGTATCAAGCCCCCAGTCCGGCTCCCTGCCTGGTGGGGAGCTGCTTCTCCCTCAGCCTCTGCCTGCTGTCCCTGCTGCTTGTGCTCTCTGTGTCAAATAGATAAATAAAATATTTAAAAAAAAAAAATTGGTGATGGAATGTTTTGGAGAGGATGGATAAGGGTGCAATGATGGGAATTTGTTTTTTGCAGAACGTTTTTAAAAGTTCAGGCTATAAAAATGAATTGAGATAATGCATTCCTACTTAGATGGAATAAATTTACCTTAGTAAATCTATCACATTAAAAAATGTTAATGGTGCTTAGGAGAATAAGAGGGAAAACAATTTCTGGCAAAAGATCAGTTGGTCATTACTACTGAACTTCACAGAACAACTCTGCCTTCTACTTTATCCTTCATTTCAGTGCCCTCAAATATAATCACAAGTTCAGGGGGTGAGCTGCAGCTGTAAGAGTGTCCCTAATGCACACTCATTCTTTAAAGAGTTTGATCTTTTTCAGGATTTTCGCTTTTGTCATTTAAAGTTACGCATGAGATGGAAAGGGGCAGTGGGATAGGTGTGAAGGTCACATTGGTGTGGGTAAAACTCTTGCTTGGTCCATAAATAAATAAATTATTCATAAATAAGTTATTATTTCCTGTTTTGCATTCCATTTTTAGCTTCTAGAAATCTTATCAACAAGTAAGTAGGGCTATGTTCTTCCTATTGCTTTAGTGATAGATAGCTTCGTGGTTGTCCTTTTATTTCATTCACTGAGCTTAAAGTACCAGAACTAGATAGAATGGAAATAATTTCAGAAAGGAACACAAAGTAATAGAGCATGTCTTGATTTATGTTTCACAAATGTAGATATTTGTTAATATTATTTTTCCATAATGTATTGATATTTGGAATCATAAAAATAACAGTTTTATATTTTCTGTTCTAGAAGTCCACATGAGTGGTTTATAATGTTGGTGAAATATTCTCTACAGTACCACAAAATGTCATCTTGAAACCAACTGATGTTGATCAGTGAATTTGCTTCTTCAGTGACCTCCATGGACAGAAGAGGCTGAAGCACGTGAACAGGAGTGCTCAAGACTGTTGGGATCTCTAAGGTGCTTTATGAACACGTGAGGCTGCTCATCTGTAGCTCTAAGATGGTAGTTCACTTTGGTGGTGGGAAGATTTCAACTTTTCTTCCTTTTAAGAAGATTTAAATAAAGGTACGTGGAACATTGATTAATAGTGTACACAACAAGTCTTAGAATGAGATCTTAGAAAATTCCATACCCTGAATTTTGGTTTTGAGTAAAACTCACATAGACTAGAAGTCACGTTTATTTGAATGGTATCTTATTATCAAACAGTCTGGATTTGCTGTGCAGGTCTTCATGGGATCCTGGATTGCACAGGACTGGAAGGGCCTTTAAGAAATGAGCTAGATATTATGCTGGGATTATACTGGAATTAAAAGAAAAAGAAGTTAGCTGTGTAAGATAAGGGTCTGCTCTTCATTGAGATTTTACCTTCTGTTCCAAAAAGCTGACATGGCAAAAGTAACTGAGTAAAGCATGCATATGAGGGAATGCCTTTGCCCTACCTTTCCCTTGTTTTTAGAAAAACCAAAATGATCTTTTGGACTCCAAGATCTTAACACTTGATATAAATGAAAATATACATAAACCAGCATCATTTATCTGTCTGCAACAGCTAAGTACTATTAAATGCCTTCTAGGGAGAAAGAATAAAGATCAGAAGCTTAGCTGTGTCTTTAACTGCTTTCTCAATATCTAGTCTTTCCCTTCCAGGAAAAATCCAGAGCAATGTACTAAATCAAAGCAAGTAATTTGATTGCTTTAGCTAATGGTAACTTGAAAGTTTAGAGAGTTGTCAAACTCTTTATGTGGTTATTGTTTGTATAAATGACGTGTTTTATGAACCATAATGATATGTGATAAAATCTCATAAACACCTATAGAAGTACTCAAATCACCTTAGATTAAATAGTGGACTTTTAATGAAACTTCTCCACATTTGCTTGTAGACTTCCTGGTTGATTTCTTAGAACACCGGAAGCTTCTGAGCAACAGTTTTTCCAGGACTCTGACATAGTAGTTATGTCATTTAAGAATCCAATCAATAATTTTAACCTTATTCTGGATATGCTTACATTATAAACAGGTACAACCCCCCCCCCACACACACACACACACGTGCACCAGCATACATAGGTCCATACATAAAAGACACTTTTCTTATAAATTTTTCTGAATTGCTTTTGGTCTTTTTTTCTTCATTCAAAGAGTTCCCCTTAATATTTCTTGCAGGGCTGGTTTAGTGGTAGTGAACTCCTTTAGCTTTTTTTTTTTTTTTTTCCTGCAAAACTCTTTATCTCTCCTATTCTGAATGACAGCCTTGCTGGACAGAGTATTCTTGGCTGCGTATCTTCCCATTCATCACAATCATGGTAATCTCATTCTTCTTGGTTGTTCATATCTTAGTAATAGGTATGATGCATTTCTAGTCAATGGGCTATGAAGTGGAATCTTCTGGGGTCTTAGAGAAAAACTGTGTCACAATTAAAAAGAGACTCAAAAAGACAGTATTTTTTACTGGATAGTACCTTGTCTGGTTACAAGATAGTTGACCTAATGACAAGCTTATATCCTAATGCATTATAAAGAAATGGAAAGATCCTTAATTATGTTGTTGAGGCATTGAATTAAGCAGCCCTGAAGCTGCCTCAGTGCAGAATTTCTCATATGAAATGATCAATTTCATAAGACTTAAGCTAGTTAGGTCAGGATTTTTTGGGTTTTCTTGTAGCCAAAATCTTCCTAATTAATACACTAGGGGAAATACTTCATTAGTGAATGATTTACAATTAAAGGATTTATCAGATTATGTAGAAAGGTTTTTATCTCAGCCTGTCCTGCAAAACAATTATCTTAGAAAGGAGAGGGAAAATTGGATGATTAGAAAGATAAAACAGGGGCGCCTGGGTGGCTCAGTGGGTTAAAGCCTCTTCCTTTAGCTCAGGTCATGATCCCAGGGTCCTGGGATCAAGCCCCACATGGAGCCCCACATCAAGTTCTCTGCTCCATGGGGATCCTGTTTCTTCTTCTCTCTCTCTGCCTGCCTCTCTGCCTACTTGCGATCTCTGTCTGTCAAATAAATAAATAAAATCTTAAAAAAAAAAAAAAAGATAAAACAGAGTCAGTAAGCTTAAACAACAACAAACAAGATGTGGCAATAGCCTAGACCAGGAGTCGGAATCTATTTTAACACATTCTTTTGGATTAAAAAATGTAAAAAATATATATTATCAATGTATATGTATATATAAATGTTTCCTCTAAGGTTGTTCAGATAGTTCATATAGTTTATGCTTCTGATGAATCTTTTCATGTTTCTTCAGTTGCTAAATCTAAGTTATTAACATTGTGTTTACTCAACAAACCTCTTATCTACCCATTTATTGAGCTTAGCTGCAATAAACTTTGAACATAAATTAAAGGTTTTTATGAACTAAGCTTCTTTTATGAAACTGATTTTTGTATCATCTCTGTATAAGCAGTGTAAGTGAGTATGGTTTAAATAAAAGGGATGTAGGAATCCCCTCCTCTAGCCATCTCTCTTCCAGAGCAGCATGGCCCAGGGCTCTGAGGCTGGGGTAAAGCTCTTTTCCCCAAAGAGGGAACCCTCTGTGGCTGTTTCTTCTCAATTGCTTGTGACCTACTAAACTCTGGAAGAAGGAAGGGCAAGATGTGGGGACTTCTATGTAACTTTCCAAGTTACTTGAAGGGCCAAGAAGGAGTACATTGCATATCAAATAGACAGGAATCCTGACTATATATTTAAAAATGCTCAGTATGGTTGGCTTAAATTTAGGGGCAAAGAGTTCTTCATTGTGATTAGTTTTCTATTCTTTTGGAGGCAGGTATCTTAGCTGTCTACCTGTCCGTCTACATACCTATAGCTTCCTAGGTCAGCCTCTCTGTCCTATGCTCTATTCTGCCAATGAAAAGGATATAGTACACCATGACATCATTTGACAGGAACTTTACATTACAAGTTAGAATTATATAGAAAGGACAGAAATGTTTTCTAGGATAAGTCAGGTAAGTAACAGATAACTTCTCTCAAGGTACATAGTGAGAAAATATAAGTAGATGTTCAGAGTCTTGGGGAGAGTTTGTGGGGGAGGCAAAGTGTTGGCTAAGCACCCTAATCTGCAGGCCAAATCCCACTGGCTACTCGTTTTTGTATTGTCCACAAGCTAAGGGAAAGTATCAACATTTTAAAATGGTTGAAAAAAAATTAAAAGAATATTTTGTAATAAATGAAAATGGTATGAAATTGAAATTTCAGGCTTTATTGGCATAGAACCATGCCCATTTATTTACATATTTTCTTTGGCTCCTTTTGAGTTAGGAAGGCAGAGTCAAACAGGTATAACAGTCTGGAAACAAAGGTTTAAATATTTACCGTTTGATGCTTTACAGAAAGTTTGCTAACCCCTGGCCTAGACCACTGCTTCTCAACCCTTAATATGCATGTGAATCATTTGGGGATTTTGTGAAAATGTATAGTTTCTATTCAGTAGGTCAATGGAGCCTGAGTCTGCATTTCTAATGAGCTGAGGACCACATAGTAAATGGCAAAGCTCTAACGCAGGCCTAACAAACTTATTTTTTAAAGAGCCAAATAGCAAATAGTTCAGAATCTGCAGCCTATCCAGTCTTTTTTACAATTATGTACATTTTCTGGGTGAAGCAGACATAGGCAACATATAAAAGAACAGGAATGGCTGTGTTTCAATAAACATTTATTTGCAGAAGGAGGCATTGGGCTGGATTTGGCACATAGATTTACTTTACTATTCACTGGCTTCAGGTGTTAGTGTTGGGCATCCTGTAAGTAATAAGTACAGTCCTGCCCTCAACTTTCTTACAAGTTTATAACACATTCCAGTAATAATGATGATAAAGATAGCAGTTACCTTTTATTGGGTAATTATTGTATGCCAGGCTCTATGTGAAGCACTATGAGTCTTCTCTGGTTTAATTATCATAACAAATCCTAGGAAGAAGATACCATCATTATCCTTGCTTACAAATGAGAATACTGAGTTTCAGAGAAAACAGAATTTACCAAAAGCTGCCAACAGCACACCAGTGGTGGGCCTAGGATAAGACATAACCCATGCTTATTGAATGACTGTTGGATTATTAGTGGACTGGATTCAGTGGTACACTCATGGGAGTTCCACAAGCTGGAGAACCAGACTAGCTGTACTGGCTTTCTTCCACAAGCTGGAGAACCAGACTAGCTGTACTGGCTTCCTTCATTGTGAGGCCTGTGCTTGAAGACCTGAGCATAAGAGCTGAGACCTCTGTTTAGAGGCAACATTAAGTGTCAGAAACAGAATGTTTGATTCAGAGAGGGCAGAGCTTTCTTTTTCATGATAGATTTAACACCTTCACTGCATGTTTTTGAAGTTAAGGCACAGAGATCTCAGAAAGCACATTTTTTCATAGTCTTGGATTTTCCGTGCTCCAAAAATGAAATTGCTTTACTTTATAACAACATGTTATTTTAGGCATCAAATAGTATGGCATTCTGCCTTCCTTGTATACTTTGGAATTTTCAATTATACAATAAATGTCCTTTCTAACCACAGTGACTGAAATTACATTTCTCTTTACAAATTCTTCTAAAATTTTTTCCCCTTCTTTGGTAGCTACAGTTACTAAAGTAAAGAGTAGACCTTGATTCTGGCCTAGAATATAAGATTACTTTCCTCTGTCTTTACACCGTTATTTCCATGTGAATGAATGTTTCTAGATAAGATGCTTATCAGCATAAGTATATTATAATAAATTAAAAGATCACTAATAGCAAATATGTTGTAAATAAAAATGCTTTGGAAAAAAGTTTTTTAGAGTCTAAGACACAATAGCTTTAGATTATAGATATCATATAGAGATGAATAGTTTTTTATGAATCCTCTGTTGAATAACTTTTATACATTGCTTTGATGAATAATAATAGTTTCCATTTTATGAACAGTCAATGCAGGTACAGGGCAAGGAGGAATATGGCAACATTTTCTAAGTCTTCAGAATCAATCATCTTAAGTTTTTAGATGGGGAAGGAAGCTGAAATATGACACTCAATTATGAAATTGCATACTTATAGATTCTTAAACCCAGACTTAGGATGTTCTAATATAGGCATCTATAAATACTCCTGTTTTTCTATGTAAGTCCAAATTGGTGAAGTGAAATCCTTAAAGTCATTTGCTTCTTCAACACAAATATATTATGGGTTTTTTTTTTTTTCTTTCTCCTTAATCTGGGAATATGTATTGGTTTCCTTGGGCTGTTACAAGAAGTACCACAAATTGATGGCTTAAAACAACAGAAATTTATTGTCTCACAGTTCTAGAGGCCAGAAGTCTGAACTCAATGTATTGGCAGGGCCACACTCCTTCTTAGGGTATTGGGGAAGAATCCTTTGCCTCTTCATGGGTTCTGATGAAGGCCAGCAATTCTTTGCACTCCTTGGCTTGTAGATGTATCACTCTGTCTCTGCCTCTAGCTTCATACCATGATTTCTCTGTGACTCTCTGTCTTCACGTTGCTGTCTTCTTATAAGGACATCATTCATATTGGATTAGGGCTCCACTCTACTTTGATCTTGTCTTAACTAATGACATCTGCCACAGCTCTATTTTTAATTAGGTCACATTTTGAGGTACTGGGTATCAGAACTTTACTATAACTTTCTTGGGAGGTCATAGTTCACCCATAACAGAATATAGGGATGCAAAGACATTATTGTTTTCCATGCAGATCTTACAGTATAGGGAGAAGTCTTATATGTAGATTTATGAAGACACAGGTTGTAATAGTGCAATATTCACAGAATGCTGTAAATGTACCGTATTGGGGAAAGTTACTTTTTTCCCCCCAGTAAAATGGTAAATGAAGACTTTCAAAGGCAGTTGCCTTTTGAACTAGGCTTTGAGGGATAAATGGGAGTTCATTGAGAAAAGGATGCCAGGTGGGAGGAGCACATCAGCCAGAGAACTTTGGATAAAGGCATGGATGTAAGAATGAGTTAAGTGTTTGCTGTGCTTAACAGCAATTATTGCTAGCTACTTTTTACTGAGTATCAGTATGTGTCATTTAACATTGACAACACCTTTGATCCCCATTCTGCGGATGGGAAAACTGAAATTTCAGAAAACGAAGTACTTTGTTTCAAGCTAACACATCTTGAAGGTAGTACTCTTGGGGTTAGAACCCCGACAGTCTGGTTACATAGTCTGTATTTTAGCCATTGTGATAAAAATTACAGTTTAGGGTATTTGGGAGTACATATGGATAGTTAGCCATTAGGCTGAAGAGATTGGTTTATCAGTTGATTGATTGACTTATTAGGGTTTGAACTATAAGGAATATAGACAATTGAATAATTTCCAGAGCTTTAAGGACAGGGCTCAAATGGCTACATTCCTGTGGAGTAGAGGGTGGATTGGAGGCCCAGAGGTAGAGAGGAGGCTGCTGTCATGAGCCATGTTAGAATTAATGAAGGCTGGAACTAAACAGAGACAGTGAGGTGGGAGGGGTGATAGAGTCAGAGATACTTGGGAGTCAGGGTCAGTCAGGTATTGAACCTGAGTCAGTGCCTCTGTTGGTTAGCCATTCCTGATCCTTTACTCAAATGCTGAAAGTAGAGCTGTCTCAACTCAAGTGGTAAAAGCAATACTTTTTTTTTTAAAGCAATAATTTCAATCCATAACTCTAACCTTAGAAAGAGTCTAGTAAGTATGTGTGCCAATGCCAATGTTATATTAACACACATATAAATGGTTATATTATAGAAGATATCAAAGTATCTAAAATTCCAAAGACTGTGTTAATGTATTTTATTTTATCATTTATTTTAAAAACATTTTATGTATTTATCTGACAGAGAGATAACACAGCAAGAGAGGAAACACAAGCAGGGAGAGTGGGAGAAGGAGAAGCAGGCTTCCTGCTGAGCAGGGAGCCTGATGCAGGGCTAGATTCCAGGACCCTGGGACCATGACCTGAGCCGAAGGCAGATGCTTAATGACTGGGCCTCCCAGGCACCCCGTATATTTTAAAACAAACTACATACAAGTGCCAGGAAATATTTTGCCATATGCTCTGATGCAATCTCATTGATCTCTATTAAGTTGTAACTACTTTCGATTACATTCATCCAAGTATTATTGGACATATAGCCACACTTCTACAGCTCAGCTTATTCAACTAAAGCCTTGTTAATATTAAAAAAAAAATCTATTATTTCTTAAAAATAGCTTAATTGATTAGTGGGTTAATGTAACAACAGTTTGCCTGAATTTGAAAGCAAGGCATTAATCAAGGGCCCCAGGTTGTCTTTGTGTGGAACAGAGGGAACTAAGACTGTGTCTCCTTGTGACTTATAGCCCTCATATGAAAAGCTGCCCAAACAATCATGAAGATCCAGCAGTATATTTATGGGATTTCCTAAAAAGATATCAATTACTAGAGAAAAGTTTATTAAAACAAGCTTCATTTCTCTTAAGTGAATTTTCTTTTATTTTGAGGAATTATTTTATGCAGGTATCTGGTGCCACCACAGACCGTTCCTTGTAACTTGCTTATCTTTAGTGACTTTTGGCTTGTCTGTGTGTACTTGGCAGCTTTACCCAAACATTGGCCAGGGCCTTGTGTTACAACTGCCATTAGTCAGGCAAAAGCAAATATAAACAATGTGAATCTTTTTTTCACTTTCAGCCTGTAAGTTAAAAGTATAATATCACAAATTTGGGGAAAATGAGGCATTTTCCTCAAATAAGTTGACATATTCATACATGCTATATCTTGCTAGATGAAAATCTAGTAAGAAATGAAAAGAATGCTAGAAATTCTTTTTTTTAAACAATTCTTTTGAATTGGTTGTATCTTGCATAGTGAAAGCAGACATGACCTGAAAATGGCATACATTCTTTCCCTAGTGTTCTTGCAAGCATCTGAACTCACAGAAAAACAAACCCTAAACTGTGGGGAAAAGTTATGTCTTTTTGTGATTGATTTTCAACTTGATATTTTGCATCATTGTTAGATTAAAAAAATTTCCTGGAATGTTAATTTAGAATGTTGAGCACTAAATTAGAATTCAGTGTTGTAAGATTGGAAACACGCATGGCAATTAAAGGGTTTAAAATTCTTTACTTCATCACTTATGAGAGAACATTCTTTTATAAATTTAAAAGTGTTTTGTAAAATAGGAGCCCAAAGGATAAAGAGAGGAAGAAGGAAAATCGAAAAACAGGAAGGCTTGTCCTTCTTTGTTCAGTTCAAAGGCACATCCAAGAAGAGTATTAAGTATAAATAGTGAGGCAAAATGCTGACATTGCAAACTTAATAACATTGACTAAGCAGCTCAGACACATTAATATTGTGATTTTCAGATTACTGGTAAAATTGTAATCCAATAGGAGGGAAAAAACCCACAGCTTTATTCTAGTATCCAAACTGTTGCTGCCAACAAGAAGAAAAGCTGTGTGTCATTTAATACTCTGCTGGGCTTACAATAAATTAGGTCTGTGGGGACCCCTAGAGCTAGTGTGCCAACACCTGAAGGTGAGATAAACTGTGAAGGGCTTTTTCCTTTGCTTAAAACTCCTGGAACTTAACAGGGAACCAACCTGGAATCTGATGGCTCTGTGGGATTTGCAATGCCTTTTTCATAGTGAAGAGTCCAAACACATCTAGAGAATGACCATATAGATATGTGGTTCATATAGATATATTGTCTACCCAGAATTCCCTATCAGTTTAAAAATGGGTCTGTAGGTAAGGGGGATAGACCTAGAGACAGAACTGGAATGCTTTCCAAGACCACCAGTTCTCAGATCCCTGGAAACGGGGCAGAAATAGCTGGTTCTGTTTGACCTATTCAGAGAGTCATTGATTTGGAGTCAGTCTGGATTAGATCACCTTGTACTTGGACACTCTGAAATTCTAGTATTATAATGCATGGCCTCAAATTATTCAAAGTCAATGGCACACGGTCAGGGAACCCTTGCATTCCTGTCCCTACTGGTCACCTTCTGTTCACTACAGAGAGAATTTAGCAGAGAATTGGCAGGTACCTGACAATTCTCAATGCCCTCATGGACAATAAAAAAATGGTGGACACATCCAGATTCACACCAACCAGTTCATATTCTAACCTAATAGGTTTCTTAAATGATTACACATTGATCAAGTTCATGAATATCACTGGAGCAAGGAAAGCAGCAATGTTTCTGGTATTTGGTACATTCTAAGAAAAAGCCACTTGTCATTGAACTTTTCAGAGTTATAGTCATTGAAGTAGGATTTTAGTAAAGAAAATTAATAGTGTTATAATTTTTACATTATGCAATTTTACAAAGACACTTGATTTATTTTAAAACAATTTAGAGAAAAATTATAAGTCACAGCAATGATGTGAATCAGAGAAGAGGTAAGACTTCACTGATCAGGAGAGCTTGCCCTGCATGCCCTAGAAGACTTGGTTCTTAGGTATTATGTGGAGTGTAGACCAAGTGCTCTGGAGGGCTTGAGTCTGAATCTGCTGCCATGAATTTGGTAGTAAGATTAGCATATTTTTTTAAAACAGTTATTTAAAATGAGACATTAGAACTGCTAGTTAAAGTTTCTGAAAAACTGTGAAAGAAGATAGTTTAATGAACAAAATAAATGGCAGGGATTTGGAATGATCTTCTTGAATCTGTAACAAGTGGCAGAGAAAAAGGAATTACCAATTTTCCAGCTGTTTGGAATGAAACGGCACTTTCTGGGATTCACATTTCATATCAGAGTTGTTTAACCAACATTTAGAATGGTGAAGTGATTAAATATGAAACCGTGAAACTAAAGCTCAAGAAAACTGTTTGGTCAGAAATGTTTCTGGAATGAGCCTTTGGCTTTAGTAGTTATTTCTGTTCTTTGGTCAGGGATGAAATGTGCTATGATCAGCCTGCTAACTTATCCACAGAGGAAGGTTTGCTTTGGTGGTTTTAAGGTGTCTTCTTTCAGAATTGGGATGTGGCAGCACATCCCTGAACCGCTCATTTCCTGAGGGATACTAAGCAAGAGCCAAACCCAGGAAAAAAGAAAAGTTAAGGATCTCTCCCCTTACTGTGAACCCTTCCCATGTTGGAACACAGATGACTCCTACTTAACAATCTGACCGAAACTGAACACTGTAACAAAAGCACTAAATATTTATTATGTAGAGACCCAGGGCCCATTTTTCACCAGGAAAATAAGAGCTGTCTTTAGCAGCATTGCGCTTTGCTCAGATGTGAAACTGAAGCCAAAATTAATGAAACAACCTTATTTTTGCTATGACAATTCAGTTGGAGAAAATTTCAATAGATTGATGTACAAACTATATTAATGTGTTTTGACTGCCTTTTAGGAACTGTCAAGAGTTTACGTCTTAATTACTAAAGCATGGTGTCTCTTTAGGGCTAGATCTGGTCCTTCTATGCTGGAAGTCCTCCCTGGCCACCGCTGTCACCAAATAATGTTGGGCCTGGGAAGCTGTCTCCTCCTCTGGGATTTTTGTATTTTACTTTTGTGTTTACTCTGATTTCTATTGATTTGACCACTGTCTTCTGACTCCTTTTGGTCTTACTTCAACAGAGTAATGTTCAATGACTAATTATGTAAGTATATATTTTTTCATATATGAAGTTACTCGTAAAGATAAATGCATTCTTAGGATGTCAAATTGCTCTATCAGTAGAGCTAAATCCTAGGAACAGGTGGGACAGCAGGAAGAGACGAATAAATGGAGAAACTCACTAACTTACTGGGTTTGAATAAAGTGAGCATATATCTTTGAAGGACATCATTTCCACCTTTAAAATAAGAAACAGAGTAAGCATAATCTAACGTGATTCGATTGGCCCATATTCTCTAAATTTAGTAGTAGTATCAATTCTTGAAATTTTGAAAAGATAAACATAAAATGTTTCAGAAGGCTTTTTGGTCAAAGTTGTATTATATAATAGTTTTTATTTTCCTTGGCATTTTATGAAAAAGTCAAGAATAGCTCTGACTAGTGGTGTACTAACTGGTAAATGTTTATTACCCAGCTCTGGAAATTGGGTTAGGGAAGTCCTGATTCATAACATTTGACAGTTAACATGGTTTAAATACTCCTACATGGCCAGTTTCAGACTACCACTGGGATGTCTGTTGGCTTGAAAACCTCCTGAAAGTTTAATAATGAGCTCTTACAGGGCAAAATGAGTCAGCTCCAGCATATTGGGCAAGACCAAATTTGTACAAGCCATAAAATGATCTTCAAAACTTAAGAGTTTGTCAAATCAGTTTATCTAACATGGACATGGAACCTTAAATACTCTGACTTATGATCCTCCAAGTACCTGTAGAAAAACGGACAACATAATAGGTAGAAGAACGGAAACATTCTACTATATTTGCTATAGTTGAATCTTATACCAAATATATTGGAAGAGTATATTAGATGGAGTGAATAGTTCCTTAAGACTTTGGGATAAATAGGGGCAGCTGGGTGGCTCAGTGGGTTAAACCTCCACTTTCAGCTCAGGTCGTGATCCCAGGGTCCTGGAATCTAGCCCCGCATCAGGCTCTCTGCTCAGGAGGGAGCCTGCTTCCCCCTCTCTCTCTGTCTGCCTCTCTGCCTACTTGTGCTCTCTGTCTGTCAAATAAATAAAATGTTTAAGAAAAAAAAAGACTTGGGGATAAATAAATGTGCCTCAAACATAAAGATTTTAGTAATACTTAGAGCATGTCGTTGGAAATGTAATATCAATAGATGGACATGAATAAATGATTTGCTACCAGTCACTGAAACTTTCCCTTGAATTACTTTTTAATTTATATTCTTTCATTGTGTTTTTGGTATCCTTTTTCCTTCAAATTAGTTTCTGTGCACCAGGGCCAATTTATTTCACCAAAATGAATATTCTTATGAAACCTCTTTGTCAACTAGACTGTTTACAATATATAACTAAAACGATTTTTTTCCTCCTTCAACACTGCTCTTTATTTAAATGAAAAGGACATTAGATGGATATTGCTAATCCTGTGCTAGTTTCGGGAACTTTTTGAAAAATAACCTCTGAATAATCCCACTCTACCTGGAAATGTTAATAATTTAGGGAAAAGAGGCTTAATTGTTTAATCTGCCAGAATTAAAATTTACAAGAAAAAACTTCTTAACTTTATTCATTCCTTTCAGCAGCTCAGGCCTGGGACTCAGAAGGTCAATGTTAACTAAATTCTTTGCTGCTTGAGTTTTTTTTTCTTTTTTTTTTTTTTTAAATTGGCAGCTGGTAAGGAGTGCAGGCCAAGAAATAGATTTACCAAAGAACATAATCTTTACTGAGTTTTTTTTTTTTTTAGGGCTTAAATTTTTTAACTTGCCTAGTCCTTGGAGAGGCATGATGGTGATGCTCTAGAACAATGAAGAGGAAAGGTGGTTCTAAAAAGAATGATTAGATCAGAGAAAACTTGGAAAATGACACTTCTCTTTGCTGGGCTTTAAGAGGTACTCAGGTAAAGCAAGTAGAGTGCATTGATTTTTTAGAATTTATTTTGTAAAGCACTGGGAACTCTCCCTTCCCCAAAGACTTTAGCCCTTTGCAGAAGGGCTGCCTTTAAACACACTGTATGTGATCATTTTTCTTTCCACCTCCAAGGAAATGATTAATCCATGTTCTTCCTAATCCTTCTGCATTGGCTGTTTGTCAGTTGGAAACATTGATAGATGAGTAGGTGTTAAAATAGCGCATTTGTTTTAAAAAGAAAAACAAACAGATACACATCTTACAGAGGTCACCAGTCACACAATGTACTGTTTGGAAATTTCCGTTCACTTACATTTTTGTTTCTGTATATATTGAGATTAAACTCTGATTCTTTAGGGAGCTGTTTTTCAAATTACCCTATTAAACAAAATAAAGCACCTCTCTATCTGTAGCTTCTTTGGTGAAAAAAAAAGAAGAGAAACAAAGCTTTTGCCTCTTGGTGGATGTTAGAAAGAGATCATGATGTATGGCCAACATAAATTTGTTAAAAAGAAGAAGGTAGGGTAAATTGGTACAGTAAGCTAGTGAGTACTCCCGTGACCCAGAAACCTCCTGGACACAAATTTCCTGAAGACTTTCCTGTCTTTGAACAAGTTGTCAAGTGTTAAATCAGCTTATCTTTTTTCCTTGAATTGAGTATCATGGTTACTTAAAACTATAATCTCTCGGGACGCCTGAGTGGCTCAGTGGGTTAAGCCTCTGCCTTCAGATCAGGTCATGATCTCAGGGTCCTGGGATCAAGTCCCGCATCGGGCTCTCTGCTCGGAAGGAGGGAGCCTGCTTTCCCCTCTGTCTCTCTGCCTGCCTCTCTGCCTACTTGTCATCCCTCTCTCTCTCTGTCAAATAAAAAAATAAAAAAAAATCTTTGAAAAAAAAAAACAAAACAAAAAACTATAATCTCTCTACAATCTGAACCCTTCCCACCAAAAAAAGTAAACAAATTACCCATCCAAGGAGATTACTAATCTGGTGGGTGACAGGTTATGTGATTATGTTTGTGATTTTGCTCCCTTTAATTTTCTTCCCAGATTTTCTTCTGTAGCATTTCTTTTTATTCTGTAAAGCCTTTTGAATTTCTGGTTCTCTCTGGAGTATCATCAGTTGGTAAAATATTAGGTCAGTTCATTACAGTTGGATCCTTTCTACTCATATGTGCATAATGCAATAGGATTCCTGAAAATGGAAAGACTTCCATCCTCCTCCCTTTAAGGTATATAATATCAAAACAACTTGTGTCTTCCTCTTCCCAACCCCTTGCTCACCATGAGCCAGAGGAAAAAGTGTAAAAAGGACACTCATTTCTAGGAAACTGTTAGTACCTGATCTGAGCCTTTGCAGACTTCAGAGGAGAAAAACAATTCTACAATTGAGAATATTCTGCTAAAGAATGTCTGTTTTCCGTGCTTACAATAATGGAAATTAAATAAAAGGGAGAAAATTTCCTTCTAAGAAGAATGGTGGGGGTTGCCTGGGTGGCTCAGTTGGTTGGAGACTGCCTTCGGCTCAGGTCATGATCCCGGAGTCCCGGGATCGAGTCCCGCATCGGGCTCCCAGCTCCATGGGGAGTCTGCTTGTCCCTCTGACCTTCTCCTCGATCATGCTCTCTCTCACTGTCTCTCTCTCAAATAAATAAATAAAATCTTAAAAACAAAACAAAACAAACCTCCTTTGCAAACCCCAGGATTTAAAAAAAAAAAAGAAGAATGGTGGGATCAGGGGGCACCTGGGTGGCTCAGTCGGTTAAGCATCTGCCTTCGACTCAGGTCATGATCCCAAGGTCCTGGGATCGAGCCCCACCTCCAGCTCCTCACTCAGTGGGGCATCTCTTTCTGCCCCTCCCCATGCTGTTGCATGCTCTCTCCCTCTCTCTCTTTCTCAAATAAATAAATAAAATCTAAAAAGAAGAAGAAGAAGACAGCAGTAAAAGTGCAACCCTTGCTTTCAGCCAATATGTATCTAAATTTATTGCTAAAGTCCAAAATGTATAGGAGTCGTCTGGTCCCAAAAGCTGGTCAGGGCCTGCACCCTTGGTTCAGGAATAAAGAAGAGACATTAGCAGATCCATATGAGGACTGGCTAAAAAATAATAATAATAATAAAAAAAAATAGTGGGATCATAGAAAACAGAAAAAAAGAAAGGCAAATAAATATTGTCTTTGTTCTCTGGATTTGCTTGAATATTGTACGGCTCTGCATCTAGACTCATCTCTGTTGCCATCAGGGCTCTACAATTACTTCAGATTCTCCTGAAGCCAAATCTCTAGGCAGACCAATAGTTAAACTCTATGGAAAAACCACAGAGGGTAACCTACAAAACTAAACCCAACCCAAATTACCCAAACCAAAAACTGTTTAATCAAGTGAAATTTTCTCGATTTCTTCTCTTCTGAGTAAGTATGTCATTACTTAAGCAGCATGGTCCTTTGCATCGTTAGTGTGTATTTGATTGCATCTCTTCATGGACCTTAATCTTCAAATGTGGTGTTTCCTTTAATTTAAAAGGTTTTCAATATACCCATCCCCTTATTTTCTAACAGACTTGCTGCTGGGAGAGATTAACTGTTGCCCTAGAAACACTCAAAACATCAATTTCCCTGGAGCAGTATCTCACTAATCTCAGCACTCAAATCACAATGTTTAGTTAGAGCTTGTTCAGTGAGTACTTGAAGGTTGATTAAATGACTGTTAAACTTCCCAGAGCAACCAGAGTAAAAGCTCCAAAGCAGCAGGTCACCCATGTTGGAAGGTAACTCTTTCAATTCAGAGATCAGTTGTGTCAAGACTGCCTAGAAGACACACAATTACCATTTACTAATGGTGACTACAGAATTACATTGGTGGTAATCCCTATGCTTAACGTGGATATAGTTTATCTAAAATTTCCTAATATTTCTTAACTGTGGTGTTTGGTCAAAGCGTAAAGAAGGATCCACGTATATATGCATGTGCATGTGTCTGTGTGTGCTCCTTCTGTAGATTATTTCTTTGATTTGCTTACCCTTTCACTTGTTGAGGTACCTGTCTTCTGTTCTCCTGGTAGAGGTTTGGCAGTTTAGTTTATGTATCTTGAGGGACACAGAGAGGACTGATTTGAGGATTTCAGATGTATTTCAAGGGTTTGATTTCATCAGGATGACCAGAATAAAACTGGGTGTTTGTAATATAGTTTAGAGATTAGATCATCTTCTGACAGAAAAACAGTGGTAAGAAAGATACAGTTTCAAAATATGCCTACACATTAACACATCTACTCATAATAGTTCCTGGGAGAGGGAAGACCAAAACAAAAATAAAACAGTAGATGGAACACTGTCAATAACAGCAACTTGATTCGTAAATCAGGAATCAAGTCAGAGAGAGACTTTGCAGGATGCCGGTAACATTCACATGAGTCACCAAGGGAAATGCCATTTTCATCAGTTTTGAAATGATTTTCCATTAGTCCATTGACAAGTGCTTCCAATCTAGCTTCCAGTCTAGCTTAGTGGAACATAGTCCTCGTCTGGGAAGGTTAGAGGGACTGTGTACGATGTCGCTGTTAGCATTCCTACTTCCTATGTGACACTGATAAAGGGTTAGTCTGTTTCTTTGCGTTTACACAGCTCTCTGAAGCAAGAATATCCAGATGAATTCTAAAAGAACAATTACACTGAAGCCTATTTTAAGATTTGTATAATATTTTGAAATAGAAGTTCATTGGAAATTTTAGCTGTTATGAATGAAAATCACCCAGAAAATGAAATCTGAGCTGTTATGAATGAACGAAAATTGAATGTCTGAAAGTAATTCATAAGGAGGCTTTGCTTTCTATACTTGAGGTTTCCATGTAAAATACATTATATTTATAACATGCTGTGCCTTATTTTTTCACATTTTTTGCTAGCCACCCACCTTTTGAAATAGTTGTGATTTTAAAAATGATAATCCTGGGGCGCCTGGTTGGCTCAGTGGGTTAAAGCCTCTGCTTTCGGCTCAGGTCATGATCCCAGTGTCCTGGGATCGAGCCCCACATTGGGCTCTCTGCTCAGCGGGGAGCCTGCTTCCACTTCTCTCTCTGCCTGCCTCTCTGCCTACTTGTGATCTCTGTCTGTCAAATAAATAAATAAAATATTAAAAAAAATGATAATCCTGGGGCACCTGGGTGGCTCAGTTGGTTAAGTGACTGCCTTTGGCACAGGTCATGATCCCAGAGTCCGGGGATTGAGCCCCACATCAGGCTCCCTGCTCATCAGAGAGCCTACTTTTCCCTCTTCCTCTGCCTGCTCTGCCTACTTTTGGTCTCTCTCTATCTCTCTAATGAAAATAAAAGATAATCCTGAGAGATCTGTTTCTATGCCTAGGAAAATATTTGAATACTCTTGCTGTGCCATTTCATTTTGTATTGGCTCCAGCTGCTAATTGCAGTCAATTTTCCTCCATCCAGTGGCCACTGAGATGCCTTTCTAAGGTGTCTTAAATCCATGTTTTTACTTAAAATGTATGCTTTCAAAGGCGATCACGCACTTTAAAAATAAGACACCAAAAATAAATGAAAATACCAAGTCGCTTATTCCACTGAATATTGCAGCTAGAGGGAGTGTGTGGGGTCCTGCAGTCTGAGCTCCTCATCCTCTCTTTTTTAAAGATAAGGATTCGAAGCCTATTGAGATGGAGCAGTTTGCCAAGGCCACTCAGCCAGTTAAGGAGGAGTTAAGGAGCCTTGGAGCACACATCTCTTGGCTTGCAATGAGACCTTCTCCACTGTATTTCAGGGAGACCATATTTAGGAAAGATTAAAATGCTGAAATTTTCTCTCCACATCTGTATTTTTAGTAAATCAGGCTTGGACATGAATTATACTCACCATGTCTGGTGTTTATCTGCAAAGGCCTAGAGCCTGAACATTTTGACGTTTGCCTTTCATTAGCTACTTTGAAAATAATGAAAGAGCCAGTTCGACCTCCTGTCCTGAATGTACTGCTCCTCTCCAGTATATTCTGTTTACAGCTGCTTTGAGCCTCTCGAACACCATCCTCTTTACCTTATTGCAGAGTTATTGGGAATTTGGGAAATCAACTGAAATATTTCATAGTTTACAACAATATGTTCACCATTAAAAATCACAAAGATAAAGATACTCATTTATAGTTTGTCTTCTCTCTGGTTATTATAAATAATTTAAATAATATTAAGATAGTGTTTCAAAGGAAGATTTCAATTTTCAACATATGTGACATTTATCAATTTAATGCATAAGAAGAAATGCTTGACTCAAGAGGAATTTTGCTTTTTCAACCAGTAGGAAGCATATTATCTTAAGTATTTGTATCTGCTTTGGTTCCCTTGAGGAGCAGAATAATAGTAATCATATTTTTCTTGAGTGCTTACAAGCTGCCAGTCTCGGGAATAAACACTTTATGTGCATTATCTTATTTAATTCTCATGGCTGCCCTGTAAGATGGTTGTTACTGACTCCATTTTACAGATGAAGTAATTGAGGCTATGGGATTAAGATCACAGAGTTGATAAATGTGGAAAAATCCAAGCAGTCTCAGTTCAGTTCCCCAGCTCTGTGACAGAAGGTAAAACTCTCTGAGGAGGGGACAGCTTCCTAGGCCCAACATTATTTGGATGCCTCAGTGGTCCTGGATGCAGTAATGGCCAGATTGAGACCTGAAGGAAAGACTTGGGATAGTGGTTTCAACCTGGGCTGTAGACACATAGTGCTGATCCTGGCATCCCTGCTTTGCTCATTATGAGGCTTTATTGCCCCTGTCTGTATAATAAGGAATATGTTTTTACATATGTCTACAGGTCTGCTCTGAGCATGGGATAAAGTAATCCATGTAAAGAATTTTGCACAATGCTGGGCATGTAATGTGCACTCAGAAAAGTTTAGCTCTGCATGCTCGTGACTGGTAACAAAGACAAAAATGAACTCATAACCCATCGTTCATATCTCCAAACCATAAAAATAGTAAATACCCAGTATACAATTGGTAGGTCATAGGATAGCTCTATTTTTTATTTTATTTTTTTAAATATTTTATTTATTTATTTGTCAGAGAGAGAGCACACACACAGCAGGCAGAGTGGCAAGCAGAGACAGAGAGAGAAACAGGCTCCCAGCTGAGCAAGGAGCCCGATGTGGGACTCAATCCCAGGACCCCAGGATCATGACCTGAGTCAAAGGCAGCGGCTTAACCCACTGAGCCACTCAGGCGTCCCTATTTTTGACTTTTTGAGGAACTTCCATACTGTTTTCCAGAGTGGCTGCACCAGCTTGCATTCCCACCAACAGTGTTAGTTCCCCTTTCTCTGCATCCTTGCCAACACCTGTTGTTTCCTGACTTGTTAATTTTAGCCATTCTGACTAGTGTGAAGCAGTATCTCACTGTGCCTTGGATTTGTATTTCCCTGATGCCGGGTTATATTGAGCACTTTTTCATGTGTCTGTTGGCCATTTGAATGCCTTTGCAAAAAATGTCAATTCATGTCTTCTGCACATTTCTTGATTAGATTATATGTTCTTCGGGTGTTGAGTTTGATAAGTTCTTTGTAGATTTTGGATACTAGCCCTTTATCTGATATGTCATTTGCAAATATATTCCCCCATTCTGTCTGTTGGCTTTTGGTTTTGTTGACTATTTCCTTTGCTGTGCAAAAGCTTTTGATCTTGATGAAGTCCCAATAGTTCATTTTTGCCCTTGCTTCCCTTGCCTTTGGTGATGTTTCTAGGAAGATGTTGCCGCAACTGAGGTCAAAGAAGTTGCTGCCTGTGTTCCTCAAGGATTTTGATGGAGTCCAGTCTCACATTGAGGTCCTTCATCCATTTTGAGTCTATTTTTGTGTGTGGTGTAAGGAAATGGTCCCATTTCATTCTTCTGCATTTGGCTGTCCAATTTTCCCAACACCATTTCTTAAAGATAAAGAAGAAGAATTTGTGGTCTGTGTGTCTCTTTCTCTCTCTTTTCCCCACACTCACACTTCCATATTCTCTAATTGGACTATCTCTTTATCCCTCCTCTCCCCACTCCTCTCCTCCTTGCTTGACCAACCCATGTAGTCTTCAGGTCTAAACTTGAGGTCTTTCTTAAAAAGTCCTCTCTGACCATAGGCTGGGTTAGGTCTTTTCCTGTGTGTACTAATAACATCCTCAGCTTACTTCTGTCCAATCTGTTTTCTTTATCTATTGCCATGAGATAAATTACCACAAATGGAGCAGCTTGAAGCAACAAATTTCTTTTCCCCCAGTTTTTGTGGGTCAGGTATCTCTGATATTCTGCTCAGGAACTAAGGCTAAGATCAAGATGTTAGCCAGCTGTGTCTTTGTCTGGAAGCTTGTCTAGGGAATATTAGGCTTCCAAGTTCCCTTAGATTGTTGGCAGAATTTATATCCTTGTAGCGATAGAATTAAGCTACTTGTTTTTTAATAGCTGTGGGCTGCGACCCACTCTCAACTCAGGTCCTTACCATGTGGCCCTGTCTACAGCATGGCAGTTTGGTACTTCAAGATCAGCAGGAGGTCTGCTAAGATAGGAGCTTATTTGTAACATTACATAATCACGGGAGTGATATCCCATCGTATTCACAAATTCTGCCTTTAGGTAAGGGGAAGTCATCATACTGGGTGTGTCCACCAGAAGTAGGGGATCTAGAGAGCCCTCTCAGAATTCTGCCTACCAAAATATCCCTTATCACATTGCATTATAATTGCCAAATCGCTGAGATCCCAGAAAGACTTTTCTTGGTGACTCTAGCTTCTGCTTTCCATAGCACTTGGCAGATATTGGATCTCCGTGGATACTTGTCAGGGGCTTAATAAATATTGACAGTTCAGTTTGGATAGTAGAGAACATGGAAGCCTAGGGAGAAAAGATCTTAATAACCAATATATTTAGTAGAATTATAGGTGAAAAGATGTTGCCAAATGGCAAAGAAGGACAGAGAAATTTTGAACTAAATCTAGAATCTATAGACTCTATTAATGAGGTATTTGGGAGCAAGAATTTCCTGTCCCCCATAGGTCCTTCCAGGTGGAATAAATCAAATTGATATGAGAAAGATTCATAGGAGAATATCAAATTTAATTTCCTGTGCATGGAGAAACCACACAGACTTGGAAATTCCAAAGAGTCCAGCAAAAGGAGGTATATATTTCATTCTGAACTAAGGAAAAAGGGGTATGCAGTTCACAGGAAGATGTAAAAGAATAAATATTTGGTTAACTAATATTTGCTGGTCCACTCAGAAAAACAACGGGCTATAGAGGACTTCGATCAAACAGGCACTGCTACCTTCTTTCCTGTCTACTATATTTAGTTTATAGTATAATGTAGTTAGATCTGATAATAGCCCTCCTCCTGGAGCAGGTTCTCTATCTAAACTATTTCTAGGCACCTGTGGGGGAGATAAAGAACTTTTCCTGAATCTACTGAGTTTTTATTGCTTTTTAACTCATAGTAATCTTCATGCCAAAGTTGCCCATCTTTGAGGTGGTCTGCCTTTGGCACCCCCAGAGGATGGTGCCATCATTGTGGTGATGGGGAAACTGCATGCTTTATTTTTGGAGGTAATGATTAAGTGATACTCAGTCAACAATGTTTGGTCCATTATACTGAATGTGGTATCGAATAAGTAAGAATGAACAGCTCTCACTAATTGTGCTGAAGTGTGGAAGGCTATCTTGATAATCATTGCTTAAAAAATACTTATTTGAGCTTTTCCTCTGATTGAGGCACAGGAATAAATACTGTTGAAGAGAGTATAGCGGCTGAACCAAGAAAATATAGGAAATTTAAAGCAGGGAATTGGTTTACTTACATGATAGCAAAGCTGAGAAGCCAAAGAAGGGACATCGAGGTTAAAAAAGAGATTTGTGACCCCAGGAAGCCACTACTGTTTGGGTTTCCAAAGGGAGGAGGTGATCATGTAGGATCAGAGAGGAGGATTAGCTGTCTCCAGAGATGCTGACTGACTCAGAGAAGGAGGAGGAATGCTCTGACTTCTTCCTTCCTCCCACCCTTCAACCTAGTGTCTCCTATTAGTTGAACCCAACTGGAGGGAGCAGGGAAAATGCAGGCTGCAGGCATCAGAATGTTTCCCCCAGTGTCTCCTGAAGGTGGATGGTGGTGAGCATGAGAAATGGAATTGAGGGCCAACAAGCTCAGGACCAGCACAGGGACATAAAGACAAAAGACAAGAATTTGCCCTCAAGGGGCTTGGTAAAGAGCCATGCATACAGATAACTATAATAAAGGAGAGATCCATACTTTCTGAAAAGCATTTAATTTAAAAACAACAGGAACCAAACAAAACACAAGTTCTGGTATTCAAAATGGAATTTGAACAAGGAATTAAATCAGATATTAATTGGACTTGTGTTTTACCATGTAATTACCAAAAACAAAAAGTAAAGTTTAGAAGAGAAGTTGGAATATATGTATAGCTAAGGGGAGAATATTTAAAGAAAATCAAAAACCCCAAAAGCTGTAAGATAGACATTATTAATTATGCAGATTTTTTAAAAAATGGTAAAATACCATAAAACCATAAATAAAGTCAGAATTCATATGATAAATTGGGAAACAAAACACAAAAGGAGTCAATACCTAAATGTGTCTACAAAGTAAGAAAAAGACAAATAATCAAATAGAAAAGTGAGCAAAAATATTGGCCATTCACATAACAAAATCAGATAATACAATTCAAATTTTGTAAAGCAAGACATTAAATAGAAGTCCTCCATGGATAATTGATGAAAATGGAGAGAAATGTGAAAGGTGGCATAAATGGTTGGCTTCTTACCTTAGTTGCTGGAAGGGAGGACCTTGGAGTGTGGGATGGAGAATGAGGGAAGAGGAAAATAGAAGAAAAAGGAATACATAAGAAAAGTTTGAACAACCCATTCAGCATATACATGGCTCCATTCATGTAAAATTACTGAAGCATGTGGCTGTGTATGTATGTGTATATACTACTGCCATCACCCCCTCTCAAGGTCAAGCACCATCAGCTCTCACCTGGATTCCTACAAGAATTTTCTTTCTCATTACCCTCTTCCATGCCTGTCCTCTCACAGCGCTGTGCACAACAGCTGGAGTGGTTCTTTGAAAAGCTGGCAGATCATGATCCTCCTCTGATCAGCACTGTGCTGATCAATACTCTCCTGGGGCTTTTCACCCCACTCTGAGCGGGATCTAATCTCGTGTTCTCTCCCCTTCTCTCAGGACACTCCAGCCAAGCTGGTCCTCACTGTTTCTCAGATGTCCTGCATGCCATGTCACCCCACAGCCTTAGTACATGCAGTCCCCTTTGCAGTCTCCATCTCCCTGCACTCACTTCCACACTTCTGTTTAAATGTCACTTCTTTACAAATGACTTTCCTGATGACCCTACCCAAAGTAACATATTTACTCTCTGACACTAATACCCTTCTTTATTTTTCTTTGGAGCATCTATTGCTGCCTGATATATGACGAGAGTATAAACACCTTGAGAATTAGGCTTTGTGTCACATGGCACACAGGAGGCACTCAAAAATTATTTGATAAATGAATGAATAAATGAATAGAGTTGTTTGGGCAAGGATAGTCACCAAAATGTTAACAGTTATAGGTTTCAGGATCTTTTTGTTTCTTTTTTGTAATATTCTCTATTGCTGAAGTAGCAAAATTCTTAAACATTATTTTTCCCCATTGACATATCAGGGGATTTGGCTTGAGTTTATAGCAGTCTGCGATAGGTTTAGATGAAGAAATCTAAGGAAAAACGAACTTATTGCCCTTCCTCTTAGGAATGCAGGATTATTAAAAATCTCTGTAGCTTTCATTTTTCCACAGAACTTTGGGTTGTTAGTTTAGCTGTTGCCTTGCTTATTTTCTAGACATGGGCAGAAATTCATATATCCAGGATCCTAGCTTCTATGCCTATATATTTGCCCTGCATCTTATTGTTTACTGCAGCGGAGGTAAATGTATCTTGTCCATGTTAAAAACCAAATCACTGGTGTTTGCTGTAGCACTTAAGAAAAAAGTAGGCTGACGTTTCCATTTACTCTGAGGTACATAAGAAAAGAGCAAGGTGGATTAATGGATGAATAGAAGGATGGATAGATACGGAATGAAACAAGATGGTAAGATACTAATGTTAGAATCTAGGTGGTGGGTATATAGGTCTTCACTGTGAAATTCTTTCAACTTATAAATATTTGAAAAATTCCATAATAGAATTTCTGAAAAATTAAATAGCTAAATATAATGGAATTTAAATAGTATAATATTTGAGGCTACTTATTTCTTTTTGATGAGAGGGCAAAAAGGAATTGAAATATTCTGATGAAAGCATTTTATAATATTCTTGGAGATAATAAATATTTTAGCTCATGTATTGTCTTACTTAGATTTGTGGTTGTGTAAACCACATTTGTTTGATTGGAAAAAGTCCATTTTGATCACTTGGTAGTATGGTTTCATCAGTCCCCTTTTGTATTTTAAGCATGTATAGAAGAAGCAGTGAGAGTCTGGTCTTTTCCATTAATTAGGGCTTTCAGAAGCTTACTGAAAAACACCCTCTAAACATGATAAGCCATTGAGAGCTGTTGAACTGAACTACAATTAGCACAGTTAATAATAGCTTTTCCAGGAAAAGAATTTAATGACTGTGCGGAACCAAAAAATCTAAATAAAGCATCATTATGTATATCACTCCAGTGTGTTCTTTGTTTTGCATGTGATAAATAGGCAGAAAAGTTTGTGTCACTGCTAAATACTATTACCTTCTAAAACGCTAAAACCCCATTCATTCATTTCAATGTGCCACGCTGCTTATTACACAGAGGACTTAGAGAGGCAAGGACAGAATTTCAACTCATGAAATTCAACTCAGAATTTCAACTGCCCCTCCCCCTTTCATCTTCCCCTCCCTCTTCTCTGATCCTCTTTCTCTGTCTCCTTGTTTTTTACCCTCTTTCCTTTCATTTTCTTCTCCCCTCCTCCTCCTTCTTTTCTCCTTTCTCCTGCCTTAGGCTGCCACAGAAAGGTGCTGGGTCATTCCTAATACACATTTCTCCTACTAAAAAAGATTATGCTGAGGTAGAATATGAGAGATATATGATTCTCTATTAAAATATATATTAGCTATATATTTTTAATTGTTGGTTACACTTTTCAGTTTCTCTAGGTCTTTCTTTTTCTGTTAGGTCTCTGATTTGAAAAGAGATGTATTTAAATTTCATGCTATAAGTATATTTTTTAGTCAAGTTCTCCTTCCATTGTAATAGTTTTTGCTTTATATGGTTAGCACTTGGGTGCATTCAGAGTGCATGCTTTTGTACCTTATATAATGACACAACTTCCTTTTTTATCTATTTTAGTGCTTTTCCCTGTATATCCAATTTAAGACAATACCTTAAGTTCTGTATTGTCCGATATTAACTTTGGTATTCCTCTTTTTAATTTTGCTTGCATTTCCCTGTTATTTCTTGCCTATTTCTTTATTACAGTTTTCTAATTATTTTAAACAATTTTCTCTAATTTATTTCTTCTTTTTTAATCCGATATGACTGACTCTTTCATGAAAGTGTATGGTCCATTGACATAGAGGCTATTAATTGATTGATTCTATTATTTTCCTTAATTTTGCTCTTATTTTACATTATTTTTGTAATTTATTCTTATTTCTCTGGTTTGTTCAAGTTACTATTCATCCTGTTCCCTTTTATCTGACTTTATGTACCCCTCTTCTGCTGCTTTAAGTCAGACACACATCTCTCTGCTACTGTCTAAAAACAAGATATATATATATATATATATATATATATATATATATATATTTTTTTTTTTTTTAAACCCAAACTTAAAAGAACTATACTGAATCACAGAAAATGATGTCCAAGAGGCACAGCAGGATGAAGAAATTAAAAACCTCATGATTCTTGTTTTTTCTGTTTCTCCCTGCTTTCTTCTACTTTTTTTTGTTTTATTGAGGTATAACTGACAAAATTGGGATATATTTAAAATATACAATGTGATGATTTGAGATATATATATATATATACACATTGTGAAAAGAGATGTTTGTATTTCTTTTCCCCATGGTGGCATCCTTCCTAATTATCATTACACTCACACCAGTAAGATGAACCCTTTCACAGACTTTCACTTGCTTCTTTTCTCTTGTTTCTTCCCACCAGATGAGAGGTTTGGAATGTTTTTATTATCCAGTCTCTCCACCTTAATCCCACCCTGCCACTATCCCCAACTTCTAGGTTTTGCCGAGATAATGAAATACTTTTAGTCTAAATTGATTTGACTTTCAGTTCAAGAATTCTTATTTAGTACTTTTAAAAACACATTCCCAGACAGTCTGCCAGTATCTATTTAGACGTAAATGTATATTTAGATTGTGTGTGTGTGTACTCCACTAAAATGCTCTTCAAGTTTTTTGGTCCAACTTGTTGTAATTCTCCCCAGCAGCTCTATTTCGTTGGGTACCTATATTCTTTGGTCTTTCACTTTCAGGTTGTTATTCTAACAGGTTGTTATTTTTCTGGATGTAGACCTGGGTACAAATCTTGAAGGTTCCATAAGTGATGGGAAGTAAAGCATCACCTGCCTAACTCTCTGGGGAATTGTGTAGAAGGTAGACAGCCAGACTATCTAGACAGCAGAGAGAGCCTTCCTGCCTCTCTTTCTATTCACACTGTCCTGCACTCAGAAAAAGGGAAGTTTCAGCATACCAGATATAGTCCTTGAGCTTTGTGAGAGTCAGACTAAGAACTTCCACAAGTGGGAGTCATCCTTAGATACTTGGGGTACACAGAACTTTGAAGCTATCCCCAGCATTCATCAAATGCTTAATCTTGAGAGTTTCTGAATTTGGCTTTCAAACTCATGCCTCGCCCATGTTGGAAAAAGCCCCACATTTTCTCCTCTGCCAGGATCTTTCCAGAACTCAACATCTTACTTATACTCAGTGGTTTACCACCACCAACTGCTGCTTGGCTCAAGGTGGACGGATATATTTAAGCCAGAAATGGATAGGAAATAAGATATTCAAATTTGATCACTATTGTCTCAGAATTCTCTTAAAACAGATTCTAGTTTTTAAAAATTGATTGATTTTCAATGTTGTTAGGATGTACTTAAAACTGGGAAATAGAAATACCAAAGGTCAGGATTTGGTCATGTACAGTTTGTGATAGGAGTTATTTTTATTGACTGTCCAAAATTCTTCCAGTAACCACTGCCCTTCTCCTCAGTCAGTTCATGCAATTTCAGGCTTGATAAACTGAACTGTCAGTTAAGAATACATCTTTTGCAGATAACAGAAAAATATAATAAGGCTTGTATAAAAAAATTGTATTTGCTAGTTTCTTGAGCCAAACAGACTTTGGGGAAAATAAGTAGAGATCTATTGAACTTTGGATGACTGGATAATTACGTCATCAGTGACTAGTTTTTGCTTAGCTCCTATCTCTTCTGTGGCAGAACTGTTCCTTCTCAGAATTGTAAGATGTCTGCCAACAATTCCCAAGGATAGCGATCTTCCTGGTCACATCCAGTGGCAAAAAGTCTTTCCATTAGCTATCTGAGAAGAGGATGTAAACTTCTTTTCCAGAAGCCCCCAGAAAACATCAGGCACATTTCATGTTCTTTATTTGGATCATATGCAGTAATGGACAAAAATCTGCCCTCCTCAATGGCTTGCACATAAATGATCAAGGTCACACACATGGGCTAACATAGGAACACAAACTGTGTCCACCAACTCTCTCTTGCCAAGGTCATCAGACATTTCTGTTTTGTGTTTTTTTTTTCCTGCTAAATCCAGTGATCAATTCTCAGTCTTCATTTTACTTAACATACTAGTATCATTTTACTCAATTGATCATTCCCTGAAACAATTTCCATTGCTTCCATGACTCTGCACTCCTACTTTTCCTCTTACCTCACTGGCTGCTCCAACTTAGTATCCTTCACTGTTTCTTTCTCAACATCCTAATATCTTACAGCCCTGGAACTTCTTGCAGCCCTAGACTTCTCTTTTCTACATATACTCACTGCCTTCATGGTCTCATCCAATTTCATAGTTCTAAATATGAGCTATACAAATTGTGTGTAATCAATAAAATCATCTTTGTTAGCAAAATATACTAAATTAGCATTATCATTCTTATCACTAAGTGCCAGAGAAATGTTATCTCGTTTACTCCTGAAGAACTTGGTTATATATGAGTTATTTTGGTTATGTATGAGTTATTTTTTCCATTTCACAGGTGAGAAAACTGAGATCTAAGATAACATAAGTAACTCTGGTATGGTCACAGAGCAAGTGGTAGAGCCAGGCCTTGAATATGGATAGGTGGATTCCAGTACCATTTTTTAAAAAGATTTATTTATTTATTTTAGAGAGAAAAAGACAGAGAGACCATGCATGTGAGTGGGGGGAGGTGCAGAGGGGGAGAGAGAGAAAGAGAGAATCTCAAGCACATTCCCCACTGAACACGGAGCCCAATGCCACTGAACACGGAGCCCAATGTGGGGCTCCATCTCACCCTGTGAGATCATGACCTGAGCTGCAAACGTAAATTGGATGCTTAACCTACTGAGCCATTCAGGTGCCCCCAGAACCATTCTTAACCACCATGCATTACTGCCTCCACAGTGTCAGTAGCTTCGTGATATGCACAACTCTGAATGACATTCTTTTTCATGCCAATATCTGACATTATGGTGCCCTGCTCTCAGAAGCTTATTTTCTCTTTTGCCAAGGATTTCCTAAAATCTTAAAATTTCTACTGTTTTAAATGACTTCAAAATTTTTAGTAGTGAATTTTCCTGCTACCAGGAACATTTTAGAGGCCAAACTGCTAGTGAATCTATTTTCTTAAAAGGAAGACTATGAACTGACATTAAAAAGAAGCCTAAAATATTCCTTGACACTTTTCTTTCCCTGGCTAGTGCTTCTTTTATTTCTTTCTCCACCGTTTTCCTGGAATAATATCTTTGTAAAATAAAATATTAAAAAACTGAATAAAATAAAATAATAAATACATAACCAAAAAGAATAAAATAAAATACCTTTGTTTTATTGCCTTCCATTTGAAATCTGAATTCCACCTTCCCAATTCCACTGAAATTACCCCTATATTATTTTTACCTCAATTGCCAAATCCAGTGAATGTTTTTCAGTCACTGTTTCACTCAGTTTCTCTGTTGATTATTTTTTCCTTTAAACTATTTTCTCCCTTGAGTTCCATGACAACATTATCTGTATTTCTTTGTGTTTCTGTGATATCATCTTTAGAGCACCCCTTCCTTGAAGTATGGTGAGCTTTGCTTTTCTCCAGCCCTTTTTGCTTTTCTCCAGTCCTCTAGTCCTTTTCTCATTATTCTCTCCCTGGATAATATCATCTGTCTCTGAATATAATTTAAAAACAGATAGCCCTACATATGTACTTTCAGCTGGAGGTTTTATAAGTCTCTTAGTCAACATACCCAGAGCTGAGCAATGTGGTTGCCCTTTCTCCACTCTGAAACTATTCTATTTTCTTTTTGCTGTTTGCGTTAATGATATGCTATCATTGCTATCCAAAGTCCAGGTCATTCTAAGTTATCCTCTGTTCTCCCATCTTCACTACCCAGGTAGTCACTCACGTGATCTGTCAAGTCTGTCTTCTCTACAACATCACCGGTGATCTTGTGTTAGTTCAAGCACTGTTCACCTCCAGCTTGAACTATTTAAATAAGTTCCTTTTGATCTTCCTGATTTCAGACTTGCCCATGCAATTTTTTCTTTTTCCACGTTGTTACTGGAGCAACCTTTCCAAATTTCAAACCTGACCAAGTCTTTCTCCAGTTGAGTTCTGTTGGTGACTCCCGAAGCTTAAAAGAGGAGCTTCTAGCTCAACAAAATCCTTCTTAATCTGGTCCCAGCCTACTTCTCCAGCCTCATTTCCTTCTTCTTACTTCCTATCTTCTTTTCTTTTTCTCTTACTCCTATTTTTATCTTCCTTTCCCTCCTCTTCTTTTTTTTCTTTTTCTCTCCATACCCTCCTCTTCTTCCTTTTCTTTCAGCATTAAATCGTTTGTAGTTTCTGAAGATGACAAGGTTGTTTTATAGGTCTAGGCCAGTTGAAGCACTTTCCCCACCCACTGAACTCCTAGAAGGTCAGTTCGCATACTATCCCTTCCGGTTTCTCCAAATTGAATTCATTACTGCTTTCCTTGTATTACTTTTGTAATGTGCCCATACTTTATTATGCATAAACACTCTAGTGACAACTTTTTGGATTCTGTGGCTCCTGTTAGATTGTAAGTTTCTTAAAGGAAGTAATTCTGTCTTTATTATCTTTTTATCTCCTATTACAATGTTCAGCATATAAGAGAGAGTCAGCATTTGTTGAGCAGGTTTAACTGAAACCGTAAGTTAGACAATTTCCCTTGAGATTTTAATAATTTTTCTAGAAATGATATCATACACTTTAATATCACCTTACTGTGTACTATGTATTCCTCTGTGACTTTCTATTAAACCTAAGTGATTTTCACCATAAATTAATCATATAAAGAATCACATCTATTATTATATGTCATTGAGATACCATTAATTATTATTAACAAAATACATATGTTGTTTTGTTCTAAAAATCCTTAAATTTTTCCAAGTGGAAAAATCATTTCTATTTTCTCGTAGAAATGACAGCAAAGGCAGTGCCATCTGGGAGAACATTAATAGCTGAATCCAAATAAATTTGATTACATCATTCTCAAAGAATCTAAGTCTCATATTCTTTAGTCATCTATTTTTGCAGTTTCAAATTTATGGCATGTATTGAGATAGATTATTTAATAATGACAAAAGAATTATTCTGATTGTTATGAGAAAGAGAAAGAGCTAAATAACTTTAGCTTTTAAAAACAAATTTAAGAGCTGTGGAAAAGTGAACCTTGCAAATTCATCTAATCCTTCTTATGGTAAGGGCTTACCAAAAATTAATTGATACAGACCTTGTATCCCAGGAGTTTTGTTCTTCTGTTTTGTCCTCTCTGTCAAACCTTTGAAACTTGAACAAAATAGAATACGGTCAGGGAAATTTAGCTTTCCATAAATGAAGAAGATTTATATCATATGCTAATTTTTCCTCCCCTTTAGAGCTTGGTTTATGTTGGGAAATATTTAAAAAATTAACGCCTATGTATCTATTTTTGTCTTACTTCTAATCAGAAGTATTTTTTTTTTTATTGAGGTGAAATTCACGTAATCTAAAATTACCTTGTTGAAGTAAACAGTTAAGCGGCTACTAGTACCCTAACAGTGTCATGCAAGCACTACCTCTGTCTAGTTTCAGAACATTTTTATCATGCCAATAATAAACTCTGTATCCATTAAGCAGTTGCTTTTCTTTTCCCCTGCCCCCAATTCTGGTGACCACCAATCATGCTTTCTGTTTTTATGGATTTACCTGGTTTAGCTATTTTATATAAATGGAGCCATACAATATGTGGCCTCTGTGTCTGGCTTTTTTCACTTAGAATAATGTTTTTGAGGTTCATCTATGTTGTAACATGTATCAGTATTTCATTTCTTATGACTGAATTTCATTGTGTGCATATACCACAACCTATGTACCCATGTGTCCACATTTGGGTCATGTTCATCTTTTGGACATTGTGAATAGTACTGCTATGAACATTCATGTACAAATAATTGAGTACCTACTTTCAATGGATTGATATATTTTTAATAAGGATATAATAGCTAGTCTCCTAAATTTACAAAAGCTGTTTGCAAATTTGACTGAATGTGGACAATTTATTACCTCAGGATGTATCTAAAAAAACTAAATTCCAAAACTTTGAGTACTTTTTCTCTTGAAACTGACTACTCCTGTTCCTGGTGGGTGGAAAGGGAGGAACATCAGGACTGATAGTCATGGGGAATTAAAATCAACTTTTCATATTTGTTGAATTTCTAGAATAGAAAAATCAATTTCTATTCATTTTGTAGGGTAGAAATAAATTTCACTTTTAAAAATCTTATGGATAGTGGGGCAGATACTCAAATAACATACTACAAAAACTCCTTGGGATGGTGCTATCACTAGAGTTTGCCCAGGATGCTGTGGAGTGGGAAGAAGGAACATCTAATCCAACATGGACAGTTCCATCAGACTTCCCAGAAGTGAAATATGAACTCTTTCCAAACATTATGAAAGTGAAGTAAAAATTTCCTGAACAAATTCTTCCATCCCACTCCTTAGAGGTAGATGTTGTACCCTTCCTTCTTGAATATTTTTGTGTAAGAAAATATATATTTGGATTGAATGTACAGAGACAAATATATCTTGAGACAGAGTCAAATCATACATATTGCTTTGTGAAATGCTTTTTGCAATTAACTATTGTGATGTCTATCTTTAGACATACAAATTACCTGAGACTAAAGATGTATGAGCTAGCTAGTGAAGAAGAAGAGTGGAATGGGTATTTTATATAATGAATTGCAGCATGGGTAAAGTCATAGAGGTGGGAAAGAGGATGGCATATCCTAAACTTCCAGATAACTTAGTTGTTTTCTGTGTAGGGAACATGCAACCAGCATCAGAACTTGATAGAGTTGAAATATAAAAGATTAATGTGTTTAGATAATCTGTAACTAGATTTGAATTATTTTAGGATTACCAAATTTGCTTTATAAGGCCTCTGCACTTTCCTTCTTGTTTCTCTTTTAGGTTCTTAGTGAAGCTTCACTAAGAAGTTAAGTTAAAATAGATTTTAACTTTCCCCAGGAGCAATAATTTCATCTTGTTTGTTTGCCCAAGTGTGGCCCTGAATTGTGTGTAATTATCCAAAACTTTAGTTCAACATTGATTGTGGAGTGACTTAACTAAAGCACCATTATAAGGTGCTGGAGACAAACAGATGTGTATGACAACATCTGTATCCTAATGGAATCAGAGTCTAGTGGAAGATACATATATATATAAATAAAGATATCGTACAGATGATTTAGAACTATACATCAAGACTCTTAGCCTCCAGACTGATGAGGTCAGTGAAGTCTTCTTGAAGTCTTCTTGCCATAACTGAATACAAATTATCTAAGATAAAAAGTGTGGGCAGAACATTTCAGGCAAAGGATCAAGCAAAGACGTGAGGTTTAGAAAACTGCATACAGTTTTCTTTTAGAGCACAATATGGCACATTGTGTTAGAAGAGACAGAGGCAAGGAAGTAGAGGTCCTAGCGTATGGTGTTAATATCATTCAGAAACCACTGAATGATATTTAAGGGAGACAGACATGGTCAGGGAGGGTAGATTTGAGGAGGGCAGATTACAGCTGGGGAGACTGAAGGAAGCCTCATCGGCAGGGGCAGCTGAGGCAGCAGAAGGACCTGCTGGTCACCTTCCCTCCTGAATCTCTGCTCTAGCCCTCTGCCTGCTCCCAGAAAACCAGAGTGGACCCTCCTACACTCAATACTGAGTTTTGACTTGATCCTTTTTCCCAATGATCCCTTCCCCAAACAGGGTAACCCTCTGATTTCCCCCCCAAACCCCATCACCCTCTCTCTTTTTAAGACCACTTGGAATTTTTAAAAAAGCAGCAGCATTATCTGGGAATGGGGAGCAGAAAGGGCTTGTGATTTCCCAGGAGGTGGAGTCAGAGTAAAGCTGGGATGGCAGTCCTCGAACCTACCCAACTTTCCAGCCCTGAGAATTCCTAAGAGTGTCTAAGTCCCAAGTCAAAGGGAGCCCTCCCAGCCCATCACCATCCTAAGGGAAGATTAAGGAGCAGGGTTAGGGAAATAAAGAAGCATGTTCTTTGCTGGGGAAAAAAAAATTGTCGAGTACCCCAAAGAGCTTTAGTTTATATGGGTTTTCTTTAATCACTGTTTACTGAATTAGAAATTATAACTGAGAAATTAAAAAGATTTGTTTATTAATTTGAAAATAGAAGGAATAAACCCATTACATATAATCATAAGTAACATATTTTTCAGGATGTATATTTTAAAAATAGTGAAAACATTGACATTGTTTTCCATAATTGCAAATCTCATGCCTTCCTTTAAAAAAGCAACTGGATTCTCATTGTACTTACGCATTTAAATCTTTTGCAGTATGTTGTTTTGATTGAAATATGTGAAGAAAATCTGGCTGAATACACTTGTGTAGTTGGAAAAGGGAGGATTTGATGGATGCCTGAGTGTCTCAGGCACTGCTAAGTGTTTTTGGACAGCATTTTGAGAATGACTGATATAGCTGTAAGTGCTTAAAAAACATTGTTCCCATAAAAGGTAGATGAGAATGGAAAGAATAGTGATGACATCTACAAACTTAAAAAATACTCATTACATATGTTCCTATTGTCAAATACTATTTTCATCTTTCTGTTAGCTAATAATCAAATCCTCTTTCAGTTTCATTGAAAACAAATGATTCGAATTTACAAAAGAATTTGTTACCTAATCTTAGAGTCATTTATTTTCTCAGTATTTGGGAAATACACCAAAAGGATCTTTTGAAGAGCTAACAAATGACAATTAATCACACATAGTATTACTCTTTCTCTTAGACACACACTATTTTGGTTTTTAACACAGAAAGGGTTGGAAAAATTGAAGTGTTGTTAATTTCAATAAACTCTGATAGCAGAGTGTGTTAGTTGAAAGTGTTTGTATGCAGTGACAATACTGTGTGTGTGTATTCCTCTCCCTTGCCCCACCCCCAGCACTAAGTCACTGGAGTTCTAATTAGTTTATTCAATTCATTGAAAATGTCAGGTCAGTCATCTAAATTATATTTATTAACTTTTTTTTGAAAAAAGAATAAGCTCAAATAAATGTATTAATGTTCATGCTCATGACAAGCATGTGGGAATTCTAATTCTTTTTTTTTTTTAAAGATTTTATTTATTTATTTGACAGACAGAGATCACAAGTAGGCAGAGAGGCAGGCAGAGAGAGAGGAGGAAGCAGGCTCCCTGCTGAGCAGAGAGCCCGATGCGGGGCTTGATCCCAGGACCCTGGGATCATGACCTGAGCCAAAGGCAGAGGGTTTAACCCACTGAGCCACCCAGGCACCCCGGGAATTCTAATTCTTAATTAGGGAAATGAATAGTTTGAGAACCACGAATGAATCTTCGTGTGGGGTCATGTATGGATGAGTTTATAAGCTTTCCTTCTTCAAAATTTCTTTTCAAAGTTCCTTTTGCTTCATTTTTACAGGGCTCTCTTTCAACAGTATGAATTCTTGGGGTGCCTGGGTGGCTCAGTTAGTTAAGCACCTGCTTTTGGCTCAGATCATGATCCTAGGGTCCTGGGATTGAATCCCTGTGGCTGGTGAAAGTGTGTGTGTGTGTGTGTATGGGGGGGGGCCTGGTCAGTGGGGAGTCTGCTTCTCCCTCTCCCTCTGTCTTTGCCCCCACTCACTCACTCTCTTTCTTTCTCCAATTACTCTCTCTGAAACAAATAACTAAAATTTATTAAAAAGAATCATTAAAAGTATGAATTCTTAGAAAAAAGTTGGCAGATGGGTATAGCTATTATGGAAAACAGTGTGGTGATTCCTTAGAAAATTAAAGATAGAACTACCATTTGATTCAGCAGTTCCACTTCCGGGTATATATGTAAAGGAAGCAAATATAAGAGAAAGCTCCACTCTCATGTTCATTGCAGCATTCTTCACAATAGCCAAGATACGGAAAGAACTTACAGGAACAACCTAAGATGGATGGATAATGGATAAAGAAAAGAAAATACACGCAGTGAAATATGATTCATCCATTAAAAGAGGGAAATCCTAACATTAGCAGCAATAGGATGAACTTTGAGGACATTATGATAAGTGAAATAAAAGAGAAACAGACGAATACCATATGATCTCACTTATATGTGGAATCTAAAAAAGTTGAACTTACAGAACTTGAGAATAGAACTATAGTTACACAGGGGTCAGGAGGACTGGGAGAATGAGGAAATGTTGGTCAACAGGTACCATTTTCAGTTATAAGATGAATAGGTTCCAGGGATCAAATTTACAGCATGGTGATTATAGTTAATAACATTGTATTGTCTACTTGAAATTTGCTATGAGAGAGGATTTTGTATTCTTACCACACAAACACACATAGTTAATTAACTATGTGAGCTGATGGGTGTGTTAACTTGAGTGTGGTAATTCTTTCACAATGTATGTGTATATGAAATCATCATATTGTATACCCTAAATAGATACAATTTTTGTTTGTCTATTACATCTCAGTAAATTTTGGGGGGTAGAAAATAGTTGGTGGGAAAAATAAAAATGATCATCACTGTGACTGTGTCACTCCCAGAATAAATTTGATTTAGATACATTGGCCGAATACCACAGGTTCCCACCAACATTTTATATTAACAGAAATTTCTAAAAGATAGGGACAACTCTATAGGATTGATGGTGACTCAATTAAATAAGGCTGCAGTAACACTATTCAGTTTTTTCTTTGAAGTTTGCCTTCCTGATGGTATTATATCCTATGAAATGCTCCATATTAAGATTTGGCATCTGTGAGAGGTAGGCTTTTCTTTCATGAAGTGAGAAAAGGGTGATTTTGAAAAGAGAGTGAGAAATGAGGACTGGCATTCATGCCTTGATCTTAGGCAGGTTTTTAGGCAGATAAGTTTTGGAAAAGTAGATGTGGAAGTGGAAGGTCTGGTAGCAGAGTCCTTTAAAACTACTTTTACCCATGTGTTTTGAGGAAACTTTTCATGTACACCTAGGAACATAACTACTCTAGTTTGAAGAATGCTATTACACAACACAGACCCCACTGAATTATATATAATGTTATGGAAAATGCAGACAATTAAAACAGACAAAGAAAAGCAAACCCACCATTACAATAGTGTGTAATGAGGGAAGTGTGGGCACTATGACAACATCAGTGAGAGTCTCCCAAGCTGGGTGTGTGGGGCGGGGGGGGGGGGAGGGGGGTTGCAAGTACATGACATTCAAATGGAGACTTGAGAGATAAGGATAATTTAGTCAGGTGGTGAAGGTGGAAAAGAAGAAAAAGGGGAGGAGTGTGCACAAAACCCAAAGGCTGGGAAAAGGAGCTCAGTGTGGCTGTTAGCAAAGAGGGAGGGGGTGGGAGCAGGAGGATGGACAACAGCAGGCAAGGAGGAGGATGGAAGATGAGGCAGAGGTCAGCCTTAGAAAGATCTGTAAGTCATATGCAGGACATGAAATTTTACCTGGGGTAAATAAATGGGAGCCACTGGAGATTAGGGCAGATAAGAAAAATCATCATATTTGTGTATTTTCAGTTACTGAGATGACAAATCCTGAAACTAGCTACTACTCAGTACATTCTTATTTGAAGGTTTCAGCTTAAAAAAAAAAAAAGATTTTAATTATTTGTTAGCGAGAGAGAGAGAGAGAGAGCGAGCATGCACAAACAAGGAGAAGGCGTGGAAGGAGAAGCAGGATCCCCACTGAACAAGATGCTCCATGTGGGACTTTATCCAAAGACTCTGGGATCAGCATCTAAGCCAAAGGCAGATGCTTAACCAACTGAGCCAACTAGGCATCCCGGTTTCAGTTCTTTTTACTTTTTGAGAGTTTTCCTTAGCTCTCCTTAGGAGAATTTTTTTTTTAATAGAAAGTATTCCAATCATGATTTCAAGATATCACATACTTCATATGGCGAAAAATAGCAGCCACAGAACAGAGGATCACTCTTTTATCTACTGTGTGGGTAGCAAATTTCCCTTTTTCTTGAGGTTACATAAGTCTTCTATTTTCTTTTGAAGCATTGATCTAGAGGAAACTGCATATGCTACATATTTGATGGAACTTCAGGTCAGTCTTAATATGGATTATCTCTTGATTATTGAGACTGGATGCACAGCATGTGTATGAGGCCCTGTCCTAGGCACCACAGTAACTTCTAGTCCTCATATCACAGGAACATGAACCTGCCATCTGGACAAAATTGATACTTTCATTAAGGGTTCCTTTTAAAAAAAAAATTTATTAAATTCTATTTTTTTTCAGTATTCTGAAAATCATTGTTTATGCACTACACTCAGTGCTCCATGTAATATGTGCCCTCCATAATACCCACCACCGGGCTGAGCCCCCACCCAAACCCTCAGTTTGTTTCTCAGAGTCCACAGTCTCTCATGGTTTGTCTCCCCCTCCAATTTCCCCCATCTTACTTTTCTTCTCCATCTCCCAGTGTCTTCTGTGTTATTCCTTATGCTCCCCAAGTAAGTGAAACCATATGATATTTGACTCTCTCTGCTTGACTTACTTCACTCAGCATGATCTCTTGCAGTCCTGTCCATGTTGTTACAAAAGTTGGGTATTCATCCTTTCTGATGGAGGCATAATACTTTATTGTATATATGGACCATATCTTCTTTATCCATTCGTCTGTTGAAAGGTATCTTGGCTCTTTCCAGTTTGGCGACTGTAGCCATTGCTACTGTGAACATTGGGGTACAGGTAGCCCTTCTTTTCACTGCATCTGTATCTTTGGTGTTAAATACCCAGTAGTGCAATTGCAGGGTCATAAGATAGCTCTATTTTTAATTTCTTAAGGAATCTTCACACTGTTTTCCAAAGTGGCTGCACCAACTTGCATTCCCACCAACAGTGTAAGAGAGTTCCCCTTTCTCCACAACCTCTCCAACACTTACTGTTTACTTGTTAATTTTGGCCATTCTAACTGGTGTAATGTGGTATCTCAATGTGATTTTAATTTGAATCTCCCTGATGGCTAATGATGATGAACATTTTTTCATGTGTCTGTTAGCCATTTGTATGTCTTCTTTGGAGAAGTGTCTGTCCGTGTCTTCTGTCCATTTTTTTGATATGATTATCTGTTTTGTGTGTGTTGAGTTTGAGGAGTTCTTTATAGATCTTGGATATCAGCCCTTTGTCTGTAGTGTCATTTGAGAATGTCTTCTCCCATTCCGTGCGTTGCCTCTTTTGTTTTGTCAACTGTTTCTTGTGCTATGCAGAAGCTTTTCATCTTGCTGAAGTCCAAAAAGTTTATTTTCACTTTTGTTTCCTTTGCCTTTGGAGTAATATCTCGAAAGAAGTTGCTGTGGCCGATGTTGAAGAGGTTCCTGCCTGTGTACTCCTCTAAGATTTTGATAGATGCCTGCCTCATGTTGAGGTCTTTTGTCCATTTTGAGTTTATCTTTGTGTGTGGTATAAGAGAATGGTCGAGTTTCATTCTTCTATACACAGCTGTCCAATTTTCCCAGCACTGTTTAGTGAAGAGACTGTTTTTTTCCATTGTGTATTTTCTCCTACTTTGTTGAAGATCATTTGACCATAGAGTTGAGGGTCCATATCTGGGCTCTCTACTGTTCCGCTGGTCTATATGTCTGTTTTTATGCCAGTAAAATGATGTCTTGATCACAGTTTTGAAACTGGAACTCAACCACAAGAAAAGGTTTGGAAGGAATTCAAACACTTGTAAATTAAAGACCACCCTGCTTAAGAATGTTTGGATTTACCAAGAAATCGAAGAATTTAAACAATTTATGGGAACCAATGAGAATGAAGACACTTCGGTATAAAAACCTATGGGATACAGCAAAGGTGGTCCTAAGGGGCAAATACATAGCCATCCAAGCCTCCCTCAAAGAACCTGAAAAACCCAGAATATACCAGCTATCTTTACACCTTAAAGAACTGGAGAATCAACAGCAAATTAAGCAAGCCCCATACACAAGAAGGGAAATAATTAAGATTAGAGCAGAGATCAATGAGATAGAAACTAGGGATACAATAGAACACATCAATGAAACTAGAAGCTGTTTTTTTTTTTTTGAAAGAATCAGTAAGATTGATAAACCACTGGCCAAACTAATCTAAAAGAAAAAAGAAAGACCCAAATTAATAAAATTATGAATGAAAAGGAAGAGATCATGGCTAACACCAAGGAAATAGAAATAATCAGAGATTATTATCAACAGTTTTATGCCAATAAGTTAAGCAACCTAGACGAAATGGATGTATTCCTGCAAACCTATAAACTTCCAAAACTGAATCAGGAAGAAATTGACAACCTGAGTAGACCAATACCTAGTAACGCGATTGAAACAGTGATCAAAAACCTCCCAAAAAACAAGAGCCCTGGATCTGACGGATTCCCTGGAGAATTCTACCAAGCATTCAAAGAAGAAATAATACCTATTCTCCTGAAGTTGTTTCAAAAGATAGAAACAGAAGGATTCTTTAACATTTCTATTAGCCTTCTTTAAAATGACTTCCAATAACTGTTTAGAGCAAACCCTAAAACTATTAATGCTTTAGTCAAAATTAACTGGTTCATGATGTGCATATTGTGAAGGATTTTTAACAATGGCCACTGAATTAGCTGAAACACTTGAAGTTGAAAGATTACTTTATGCCACTCTTTTCTAATCCATTTATATGAACTCATTCAAATGAATAGTTATGGGGTGCCTGGGTGACTCAGTTAAGTGCCTGACTCTTGGTTTCAGCTCAGGTTACAATCTCAAGGTCCTGGAATTGAGTCCAGCGTCAGGGTCGGTGCTCTGTGGGGAATCTGCTTGAGACTCTCTTTTCCTCTCTCTGCCCTTCCCCACCTCTCTCTTTTTCTCTAAAATAAATAAAAATACATCTTTTAAAAAAATGAATACTTACCGTTAGGCTATAAAAAAACAAAAAAGGGTCTGAGTCTATTTGGTGCAATGAAAAGAAAGAAAAATAAAAAGAGTACCAGTTCCCTCATTTTGCACCCTTAGTCACAGGGCAGGATATTTGCATGAGTTAAGTATAATCTATTGGGATAAATGTGGCTAGTAACGATGCAGTGTTAGTGATCCCAAAAGCATCCTTGTCAAGGATCTCTATTCCAGCAAAAGCCAAAGGTGAGATGGGTTTGTTGTTTTCTCTGAGTAAGAAAAACGTGCACCGCATGGGTCTTTGACCAGGCCTTGATCCTCCTTCAGTGAGACCTCTTTTGCTTCTGTAATCCAGAGTGGAGGACTGCTCCTTCTCCGTGGCTACTTTATTAAAAAAGGGAGTTCCATTTCTCTCAAGTCCTACTCTTTACAAGTTAGGTTGCTGGTACTATTGGTTCAATTGGGAAACAAAGCTTGGAAACGGTTTGAACCAAAACATCTAGGTGGTCAGGTCAGCAACCTCTAGCATGGACTTGGTGCTACTTTAATCTGAGTTTATGAATACACCTGGTTTTTATACTCCTTTGCTTATCTTCTAGAGTGAAATAACTGTAAAATAAACCTTAAGAAATTCTCTACACATTTATTGTTTTTTCTTTTTTGTTGTTTTCTTTGGCTATTAATTAAAAGCACTTGAAATAGCATCATTGACAATGCAGATTAAAACACAATAATCTCCAGATCAAAGGGAAAATGTATCAGAATATTTTCTTTGAATTGATACCAAAGAAGAAGGTACTTCCATACCTCCTTTTTTCTTTTTTTTTTTTTTTTTTAAAGATTTATTTATTTATTTTAGAGAGACAGAAAGATAAAGAGAACACAAACAGTGTGGGGACGGGGAGAGGGAGAGGTAGAGGGAGAGAAGCAACTGCCTCCTGAGCATGGAACTAAGGCAGGGCCTGATCAAGCAACCCTGAGATTATATGACCTGAGTTGAGATCATGACCTGAGCTAAAACCAACCAAGACTTGGACACACTTAACCAACTGAGCCACCCAGGAGTCCCTCCATGCTTCTTAAGGTGTTGCAAGTGTATGCGAAGATATTCTAGTTGATGAAATAAAAATAGCTTTACTACCGAAGTTATCCTATAAGAATTTAGGGACTGATATGTAGGCAATAAATGGCATTTCACCATACTGCATATTCATCCATGTGAAATATGAATTAATAGCAAAATATAAGAAAAATGAAAAGAGATATTTTATAGAATAACAAATAGCTTGAAAGTGTATCTAACTGGATAGACCCATGCCTGTCTATGCTGATTTTGTGTACAGTATTTGTGTCATAGGTCACTTCTGACATCATCTGGTTTTTTTCTTGGAAATAGCAAATCACCTCTGTTGGCCTTCTTTATGACCTCTCTAGGTTTGTAATTCTTTTTTTTTTTTTAAAGATTTTATTTATTTATTTGTCAGAGAGCGAGCGAGAATGAGCACAGGCAGACAGAGTGGCAGGCAGAGTCAGAGGGAGAAGCAGGCTCCATGCAGAGCAAGGAGCCTGATGTGGGACTCGATCCCAGGACGCTGGGATCATGACCTGAGCCGAAGGCAGCTGCTTAACCAACTGAGCCACCCAGGCATCCCTAGGTTTGTAATTCTTGATGTCTGCTTTCCTATAGAGGCACTGGATTCTTTAAATGGGACAGAACAATTAGTCTTCTGAGCCCTCCTGGGAACATGGCCCTAAGGTTTAGTCTTATGTTTCCATAACTGGAAATAAATTTTGCAAGAAGGTAGTCTTGCTCTCTGTAGTTGAATATATGGTCTCTCCATCCTGCAGCCTCATCTCTTATTAGTAGATTATCTCCAAAAGACCCCAGGATTAGTTAGGGGCTTTTTTATTGCATCTTGTTTTTTTCTTGGAAATAGCAAATCAGTTTCATTGCACAAATATTTACTAAACTAGATTCAATACACTTTGTGGAGTGCCTCAGAGGTCCTGAGATGGATAAAACAAGATTACCGACATCAAAGATTCTATAAATTTGTAAATGATTGTTTTTTAGGTAGATGATTTTAATACAGAGTAAAGTTAGTGCTCTAAGGTTTGTATAAATTTCTAAAAAATAAGGCAGAGATCACATCTAGGATAGAAGATGAAGAAAGCTAAATGGAGTAAGAACACAACATTTGAGGTTTGTCTACATGAAGAAAGCAGGTAAGAGCAGTATGTACTGACCTCTTTTGCTGGATTATCTCATTTAAAGCTCAAACTATAGTTGTGAGGTAAGAATCATATATGAAACAGGATTTGAAAAATTAAGTAATTTGCCCATAGTCACACAACTGATGAGTAGGGATTTTAATGCAGTGAATCCAAAGCTTGAAGCTCTTCTTTCTACCATGTTGAACATGAGGGAAAGTAGTAAGAAATAGGATTGGGAATGTGGACCAGGTCTGTATATTAGAAGGATCTCAAATACCAGGTTGAAACTATTAATATGATGGGCAGTGATGAGCCTTTAAGTTTTAGAGCTACAGTCAAGACCTGCAGCTAAGGAAGAATAATCTGTCACTGTGCTCAGGACAGACAATAAAACAGAAGACCCTCTCCTTCTTCTATTATGAAACTTTATTTAAAACTAATAAGGACATACATAAGATGGAGGAAATGAGCATCAGAAGAGAGAGAGAGCACAAGAAAAATTTTGACTTGATGAGTGCCAGAACTTAAGGGATGAAGAAAGAAAAGTTGAAAATGACTCAGCAGTTGTGAACATTAAAGTATGAAAAAAATGGAGTTACTATTACCTGCAAACCAGAGAAGGATCTCCTTTGGAGAAGAAAGCTGTTAAATTGGTTTATGATAAGATGAATTTATGGTTTAGATAAATAATCTAGGGAATAATGGTCAATAAACAGCTGGAATGTGAGAATGTGAGTCTGAAATTCCAAAAGAAGGCTGGGATGAGGAGGTAAATTTAGTGTCATCTGAATAGAAATGATGATTGAGGTGGGAAGTGAATATTATCCTTGAGGAAAGAGCCATATTTGAGGCAAAGTTGGAAAATAAAGATGGTTAGGAGGCAATTGATATATTAAGTTCTCTTAAACATAATAGAAACAGTATATCTGAATTATTAATCCTCATGTAGAATCTGCAAAGGCAAAACTTTTCTTCCATGCTTATGGATATCAGCCATTTGCTAAAAATACACACTCCAAAGTGCACATTTCAACTGATAACTCTGCTTCATGATTTAGTCATCTTCTGAGCCTCACCTTTTGCTCTCTGCTTTAATAAAGATTTGTAATGTCAAGCATAAAAATGAATCCTCTTGAGAGTAGAGCATATTTAATATATATTTAATACTGAAGTTCATCAGAGATGATTAGATGTATGTTTTGACTCTTATGTACTATGTACTTCAGAAGGCCTTAAAGTTATTTCAGCTTCTTTTTAGATTAAAAGCTTTTTAGATTAAAAGCTTGAACATATATATATATTTTACTTACTGACAGCAATGAGCAAAGTATATGGTAGAAGGGATATAAAAGGGAACATTAGAGAACCATGGTTAAAATATCATAATAATAAAAATATAGTTTAACTTTTTCTCTGTTTTCCTTTTTTTTTCTCTTAAACATGCTATTCTTTTAAATATCAGGACACAGTGATGTGTGTTTTAAGAAACACAACTTGATGGAAATATATTAAACATAAATTCAGAAGTATTAATTTATATTTAGAGAAAAATATTTGCCTTATAAATTTATTTAGCATTTAAGCATTTATTGGCAGATCCTTAATTATTTTATGGGAACAGATGGGGTTTTGAGGCTTAAAACAACACTAACAAAACAGCTTCAGTGAAAGTTATTCTGGTCTGCCAGTGTATGGCCTCATGTTTCTGAAACCATGAAAACTATACCACAGCTTGTGCCTCTCCCCTGGTTTGTTTTCCAGCCACTTCTCCCACCCTTGGATTATTTGGTTTGTCAGCTATAGTCCTTTCAGCATTTTCTCCTCCTTCCATAATGAACATCTTTCTGAATAGCCTTTACATTTGGCTTTTATTGTTGTAATTGAGGTTCTTTTTTTATTTAGGACTTCCACAGAATTCTCTTGTGATCAACTTTCTCTATGGCTGGATCTTAGCTGCTCAAATTCTGGCTTCCATGTTGGCCTCCATTTAGAATGACCCCACACAAGGAATTTAACTTCTCTCATTCCAAATGTAGGAGAGGGGAAAAATCTTTTCTTCTACCCATCTTGGGTTCTCTGACTAGGGCCCTGTAAATTAGATTAGCAAAAGACAGATTAACAAAAGAAAAAAAAAAAAACAGAAATTTACTGAAATGTGCATTGTGCATACACAGGGGAACACTTAACAGCATTTAACTCAAAAGGATGGTTAGAACTTGGGCTTATATAGCATCTTAATAGGAGGATAAATTTTTAGAGAAGTGGCAAGAAAAAGGAAGAGAACTTTGAGCTTCTAAGGGTGGCAAATTGTAGTAAGGCAAATACATGGAGAAACTAATGGTGAATAAGGTTTAATTTTAGAAGATTTGTTGTATACAGATGCCTCTAGTGCCATCTTTGGGCTGATAAGGATCTAGAGTTGTCTTTAGTGATTGATTTACTGTCCTTCCCAATAGCGAGCTTATATTCTGCTTTTAGGCATATAGGTGGAAGGAAAAGAGATTTCTTGTATTTACGTCTTAATTGTTTTGGCTCAAAATAATCCTATGCCAAAATGGCATACTTTGGGACAACATGTTCTGCTACCCTCGTAAGCTTTCTGCTGGGGCTTAAAAGTTACTGTTAGTTGAACATGAATCATAAAATAAAATTTATCTGGAATTAGATCTAAGTTAATGAAAAGTTCAGCTTTGATCACATTGTTTTTATTTACATTCAACTTTTCAAGATTGTAACTATTCCTTGTCTTTAAAAGAATCATCTGTGGTGTTTGATAGCATAACTCAGGTTTCTTCCTGGAGATTCTGATTCAGTGGGTCTCAAATGGGACCTGGAATCCCAGATCCTTGATATTGAAAATGTGATCTATGTATCAATAACGTTGGCATTATCTGGAGCTTTTTGAAAAGCATACTCTGAGAACTCACCTCAAACTTAAGTCAAATCAGAATTTGAATTTAATAAGGACTTCAGGTATTCACACAAATTTGTGAAGCATTGCTTTAAATTAGTGGTTCTCAAAGAATTTTCCAGATCAGCAGCAGCATGGCCAAGGAACTTATTGGAATTGCAAATTCTTAGGCCCCACTCTATACTTATTGAATCAAAAACTATGGGTTTGGAGCCTAGCAATCTGTATTTTAGAGCCCTTCGAATAATTGTCATGCTTGCTAAAGTTTGAGAATCATTGCTATGTATGATAATTATCATTGGGGAAGATGGAGACACATGATATAATCCCACATGGGCTGTTAAAATCAGGAGTCTAAATTTTGTATGTTAGAGTCGCTTAAAACTCATGGTGGGGTAACTGGGTGGCTTAGTAGGTTAAGCATCCAACTCTGGGTTTTGGCTCAGATCATGATCTCATAGATCATGGGATTGAGCCCTGCCACTAACTAGCTCCTCACTAAGTGGGAAGTCTGCTTGAAGATTCTCTCCCTTTGCCCTTCTCTCTACTCTCATGTTGGGCACATGTGCTCATATTTTCTCTTTAAAATAAATTAGTGGATGTTTAAAAAATACTCAAGGAAAACTACATGATACACCAGTCTGATTAAATTCTGATTAGAATAATTGATATGTGGATTTTTAAAATGTTCCAGCTAAGTTGGGTTGAGAGATGATTGCTTTAAGTCATCAGTAAATCTACTAGCTAGATAGTAGATAAATAGAATTCTAGTATCCTTTCACTTCGTACTGTCTTAGTTCTGACACATTTGCCTGATATGCTCTAGTACTTGTTGGGAGATCTGCCTCCATATTCACTCCTTCACATCTTGTTGGGTATACCAAAATTGCAAGGCCATGACTACTCTACCTGGACCATTTCTTGTGGTTTTATTTTCAGGGAACATTCTTGAGGAGTGAAATAATATTTTCTCTCTTGCTGTGTATGAGAAATAGTCTTTTACTTCTGACCCACAAGTCTTATATCTTCTACCAGTATTTTTTAAATAGTTTCAGGCAAATTTACTGGCTTATAAATAGGGTTTGATCAAATCCCAGATCAGTAGTAATCTATACCAACCTATTCTCAGTACTCTGGTCTCTTCTGTTAGATCTTGCTCTTTAGCCCACAGTTGGGCATAGATTCCTAGCCAAGTCATATATTTCATTCTTTCCCAAAGGGATTCTCCCTCTTGTTACTGTTAGCTTCAGTCTACTCAGGATAGGGCTCTTGTAATGGCAGCTTTACTCAAGAGATTTTCTGCCTGTCACTGTCTGTGTTGAACTACAAACCAGGCCAATCTAAGCCCCAAGAGAGGACCAAAATTTATTTTGTTAATGCATATAAATCTTCCTTGTATTAATAGTAATAATATCATACATATGTATAACATGTTAAAACTATCAGTGTGTTTTCATAAAGATCATCTTATTTGGTCTATTTTCATTTCATTTTTAATAACTAGCTTGACATCTTGCATGTAACAGGCATGCATTATTTATTTCTTTGAGCGAATGAATGAATGTGCTCATGAACTTAGAAATAGATGAAGAGAGGAAAAAGAAAAGTCTGTGTTTGTGGACATAGATAATCTACCTTACCTCTTTATCACCAGTCTCTTTGTGATTATCATCATCAGTTGTGTTAAGTGAATTTATACATTGTGTTGTTTTGTTAGAATGATTTATTTTCTTCTTCTTAAAGAACCTTTGTACTACAGAGACAGATGTATGCTATTAAGTCAATCAACAGCCTTTATTGATTATCTACCTTAATTCATATATTGCTTGTTCTTTTGTCCTTTTGGATTGTTTTCTTACCTTGTCTCTTTGAATTTTACCAGTAATCCTTCCAGTAATTTGCTGATAACATGCCTTGAGAAGGATGAGGGGAGATTTGTAATTAGAGAGTGGTTGTCTGCTCTTCAACCTTGTCAGTGCTTTCAGACAAATCAATTCCATCTCTCCTGCGACTCAGGAAGACTCTGCTAGGCTTCGTTATTCTCATGGTAGGGCCACCCCCTAAATCACATCCAGGGATTGTTTCCTGATGCTTGGGGACTAAACCAGGGAGGGAAGGGAGATGTTAGGAAATGTGAATCCTCAGTTACCCTACAGCAATAGGATGGTTGGAAGAGAATGTACAAGATAAAGACTATCTGGCCTTAGCCTGGCTATCTCTGATTTATTCCCCACCTCCCAGATCTGCCCTTGGGTGAGTTCAGGTGACTTAGAGGGGCACTACATTTGAGGATTATTAAAAATAAGAAGGGGAGTAGAGCAATTAAACTGAAAATTTGATTAATTAATATAGTCTTAAGTCTCCCTTTATGGTCAGTAGTAGAATTTTTCTTTCTATGAATAACCGAAGTAAATATGTCCAGTCTTTACTTTATTTTTTCATATCAGAGAGAAAAGCAATAGGTATTGAATAGGCTTATGAGGAGTCCAGCTGGGAACCCTGTCTTCAACCTTCTATGCAGGATGTTTGTTTCTATTCAGGAAACAAAAATCATTATTATTTTTTTAAATGGAAGCCTAGTAATTTCTAAGAACATCTCACAGGTTTAAAGAAAAAGTGACAAAATCTTTGGCCATTTTTAGACAATATAATTTCCTGTTTTGTTGTTGTTACCCATGGCACTAGACAAGAGTTCAGATTTCTTTAAAAGTCCTTTAAGTTGCCATTGGAAACAAGAGTATTTTTGAAAAATGTAAAAAGGTGAATTTGAGGAATATGGATTCCATACTGACAAGGGGCAGGATGAAAAGGGGTTAAGTATTGTCCACTCTGTAGTGATTATAAAATGGTGTCAGTGGTGAAAGGGGATTTTTCGTTGACTAGGAGAACATCATGGAATCATAATTTATTACAATAGGAATTGAATTTAACACAATATCATGTGAAATTGGTGAGAAGGAGTCTTTTTAATGTCAAATATTTAGCAAGATCATCTCATTAAATAAGGTAAGGATTTATCTATTTCATCCTTTCCACTGATGCAGTATGAGGCAAATAAAAAGATGAGGGGTTCTGGAAACAAAGAAACACAGAAAAGAAGGACTTTATTGGACCTTGTAGAGAAACTCAAGGTGCCTGCAGGTAGAACAAAAAGAGAAATTGAAAGCCATGTACAGCACAGCTAGAAGTCCCATTTCTTGCATATAAGCAGCTGCTGCAAGAATTTATAGCACATACTGGATGGGGAGAAAGAGCATTAAATTCTACACAACAAACAACAGAACTCAAATGCTACAGGAATCGTTTATGTATAAACTTTAAATAAAATGGAAACTTAGAACAATTGCAGTGGGATAACCTAAGAATATTTGGTATTTATTTCACTTACTGATTTAAAAAATTGTAACAAGTCTCATATGAGATGTGGATAGTGTGGAATACAGAGGAAGTTAGTTTATAGTAAAACCCCTGGGTGGTAAAAAAATGGAAGATGTTAATTGACTAATGAAAACTTTTCGTAGTTCCTGCCTAAAGTTTAGAGTATAACTTGTTCTTTAGCTTGAAATAATTGAGTGAAATAGCAGAATCACATAATATTATTTATAAGGTTTTGGCCTATCCATAGTCATACCCAGTTAAAATTTATTATATGTTTTATTTCATTCTATGCCTTGGATCCTGTCATTATCAATATTTTAACTCAGGATTTTATAAAGAAAGAATTCCTTTAAACATTTTAGATACAGGAATTGAGTAAAACTACCTGACTTTTTTTTTTTAAGATTTTATTTTTATTGGGGCACCTGGGTGTCTCAGTGGGTTAAGCCTCTGCCTTCGGCTCAGGTCACGATCTCAGGGTCCTGGGATTGAGCCCCGCGTTGGGCTCTCTGCTCAGCAGGGAGCCTGCTTCCTCCTCTCTCTCTGCCTGCTTCTCTGCCTATTTGTGATCTCTGTCTGTCAAATAAATAAATAAAATCTTTAAAAAAAAAGATTTTATTTTAATTTGACAGAGAGAGACATAGCTAGAGAGGGAACACAAGTAGGAGGAATGGGAGAGGGGGAAGCAGGCCTCCTGCTGAGCAGGGAGCCTGATGCAGGACTATCCAGGACCCCAGGATCCTGCGCTGAGCTGAAGGGAGACACTTAACGACTGAGCCACCCAGGCGCCCCCAGTTGACAGTTTTAATCAAGATTGAGTATTAAGGAGGGCACGTATTGCTCGGAGCACTGGGTGTTACACATAAACAATGAATCTTGGAACACTACATCAAACACTAATGATGTATTGTATGGTGACTAACATAACACAATAAAAATTGAAAAAAAAAAAAAAAAAGATTTGTACTCACAGTGGTCAGAAGTGGTATGTCATCCCCCAGCTCTCCTGAAAGTAGTGTGTGTGTATGGGGGTGGGGTGTGCTGGTGCATGGAAGGCTATTTCTCTTTGGCTGTGCTGTTTCTTAGTCTAGCTTTTTTCAAAGAAGTTATATTTGCCTGTGTTTGAAAAGCTGTTCTCAGCATCACTATTTCTTCATATCTCATATAATAACTATTTTAAGTGATCAATTTCCAATTTCATGGTATTGTGTTGTAACAGTATCTTTGTGTTTTAAATAATTTGAATACTCCTGTCCTCAATGCATAATTAAGCATGGCTTCCCATTAGTTTTGATGATTTCTGATAGATTTTCATTAGAACTGAGATAAAATGTTTGTGATAGTTCTGTTCGAAGTTTTTTTTTGTAAAAACCTTTATGACTTTTATAGGGAAAAAAAAGGAATGTTTAGAATGTGATGCTCCATGGTAAAATATGTTAACTTAAAAGAAAAAGTTTGCGTCAATAATTTACAGGGCATCAAAGTCATATTTACCAGTGAAGTGCCACTGTTAAGTCTTAATTTCACAAAAAGTAACAAACTAGAATTTTAGAATAGTAGTGCTGAGAACCAATATCTGAGAAAGAAGATCTATAGTATCCATGAACTTTATTAAAATTGGATATTAGGAGGAAGTTTAGAGATATTTTGGGACCAAAACTTGACAGTTTATGCATAGGAAAATAAATTTTAACATGTAAAAAATGTCTTTAAAAATTTGACTTTTGAAGAAAAGACAGATACATTTGTTAATACAATGGAAGACGAGTGATAAAGGAGCCAAATTAGAATTGGTTTAAGCTTTTACATGAAAACTTATATTTGAATCAAGTATTTTATTATTTAATTTTAATGGGTAAACTTAAAAAATATGTTTCCACTAAAAAATGTGTTCCATTCCAGTAACATCTTCTAGTTATCAGTGTTTTTCAGCACATCTTTACTGAATAGCTGGTATGCATGGTTAGTGTTAGGGTCTCAGTAGGATTGGATCCAGAGGTAAATGACAGGACCTCTGTCCTCAGAAGAAACAGAAAAGTACATCAACATTTAATTAAAATGAATTAACTAATTAGAGTAGGATTTTCTTAAGTTATTTTGATATCAGAACTCTCCTTTAGATTCACTAAAATTATTGAAGATCCCAAAGAATATTTGTTTGTATAACTAATATCTATCAGTATTTACCACATTTGAAATTAAAACTGAGAAAATTTCAAATACAAACACACAACAATAATACATTTCTTTAACAGAATTACAATTTTGTTACATGTTGTGTAGTCTCTGGAAAACTCTTTTATATGTATACTTGTGAAAAATGAGAATGAGGGGTGCCTGGGTGGCTCAGTGGGTTAAAGCCTCTGCTTTCGGCTCAGGCCATGATCTCGGGGTCCTGAGATGGAGCCCCGCGTTGGGCTCTCTGCTCAGCGGGGAGCCTGCTTCCTCTTCTCTCTCTGCCTGCCTCTCTGCATACTTGTGATCTCTGTCTGTCAAATGAATAAATAAAATCTTAAAAAAAAATGAGAATGAAAAAGGCAAATATCTTAGCATTATTAAGAAAATATTCTTAACAAAGCCTCTGAAACAGTCTTGAAGACCCCTGGAGACCATACCTCCGTCCATCAATGAACAAGAAATCATGATGTTTGGCGCCATAGTAGGTGTGTAATGAAAATGCCATGAGGATACAGAAAGGGATCCGTCCATGTATATCAGTGCTAAAAATTATTAATATCATGTTAATATTAGTCTCCAACTGAGTCTAGATTATAATAAAAAGCAAATAATTAAAATAGCAGGACTAGTTTTTGCCAAATGGTTTAGTTAATGAAATGAAGGTATTCCCCTGCCACCTGGTGGCAATGTATCCTAATTAGGGATTGAGGAAGTTTTTGAATGGTGCACAATTACAATATATCTTAAATGCAGATTTAGAATTGAATGTGGAACCTATTCATTGAACACTGTAAAATTATATTTGGGACCTCTGAAACATGCCATCTTACACTAAACAGTTCCCTAATGCAATAAAAGCAACAAGGTTTAAAACCAACCATATTTTAAAGAACCAATAATTATGCAGGATTTTCTCTGTGTTTTAAATATAGTTGTGATCGTATTCATGGTGGCAAAAAGAAGAGCTCTCTTTGTTTTTGTCTAATGCATTTTTCTCAGTGCCTAGAAAAAAATAGAGGAGACAATAAGAGGGATCTACAACCTGACCACCATCAGATTTTGCGGACTCAGTCTAGAGGAGTTGAGAATATACCCTAGAAAAGATCAGGATAATGGGCTCACTGATTCACACTCCATTTAGGAATGTATGTTGCTGCAGCAGCAAGTAAAGCTGTTTGGTACATGCATACCTGGAAAGACAGGTATGGGAGTGATGGAAGGCCAAAAGAACTTTGAGCCTGATAAACATGGTAGGATGATACAGATTTACCTAAGGTTGCCCTCCACTTCTTTTTTTTAGCATTATGTTAATTATAATGTATTTTTCAATAGAACAATAAAAATAGCTTTTATCCTTTTACTGGTTAGTTTTGAACTTTTGTGAATCAGTAACTCGTGATTTTGATGAGCTTTTAACATTATTTGGAATATTTAGAAGAATGCAATAGCATAGTGCTGTGATCATCAACCTGGAGATAGTGCCTTTCCAAGAAACTAAGCATAAATGATTTTTTTTTAAATAAAATTTTTTATTTTTTATAAACATATATTTTTATCCCCAGGGGTACAGGTCTGTGAATCACCAGGTTTACACACTTCACAGCACTCACCAAAGCACATACCCTCCCCAATGTCCATAATCCCACCCCCTTCTCCCAAACCCCCTCCCCCCAGCAACCCTCAGTTTGTTTTGTGAGATTAAGAGTCACTTATGGTTTGTCTCCCTCCCAATCCCATCTTGTTTCATTTATTCTTCTTCTACCCACTTAAGCCCCCATGTTGCATCACCACTTCCTCGTATCAGGGAGATCATATGATAGTCGTCTTTCTCCTAAGCATAAATGATTTTAAGACAACAAATTTCCTTATAGTTTACTTCCCTATGTAGTTTCTCTCCAGATTTGGTCTGCTTGGAAACAAGCTTATATTTACAAAAGCTCAAATTTCACTTTATAAAGCATATTCAAATTCCTCATTATCTTATAATTCACTAAGGAACATTGCCTGAAGGGTAAACCTTACTGGGTGCATTACAAAGGAGAAGTCTCCACAATGATTAATCACAGTACCATGAACCTATAGGGCTTTGAGTCTTCCCTGAGTTTATACATATTTCTATTAAGGATAAATCCTGGGGTTGAAACTGGTACTTTGACTTAAGAATGTGGTGAATTCAGATATGTGGCATAGAAGGTAAGGTAGTAATATCAGTTTTTATTTAAACAATGTTGTTTCTTTCATCTTCTGACTATTTAAAAAAAAATTGATGGCATCTGAGGAAGAGTCCATTGAGGAAAAAGTAGAAAGAGCATCAGTAACAAATTTTAAATGCTTAAAAATGGCCTTTTCTACATTATTTAAACAATGGAAATCCTTTTCCACTCTTCTCATTGTTATTGTCTAGTACCTGAAAGCACCCAAGAATAACCAAAGAATACAGAGTAGGAAAACTTTAAATATACATAATCTGATTATTCTGAAAATATCAGAATTTTCAAAATATATTGGAAAAAAACTCTGGGTAAAACTTCAGTGTGAAGGGTGGGGCATCTGGGTGGCTCAGTTGTTAAATGTCTGTCTTGGGCTTGGGTCCTGATCCCAGAGTCCTGGGATCAAGCCCCCACATCAGGCTCAGTGGGAGGCCCACTTCTCCCTCTCCCACTCCCCCTGCTTGTTTTCCCTCTCTCACTGTTTCTCTCTGTGTCAAATAAAGAAAATCTTAAATACAAAAACAAAAAACTTTGGGGCACCTGGGTGGCTCAGTGGGTTAAAGCCTCTGCCTTCGGTTCAGGTCATGATCCCAGAGTCCTGGGATCCAGCCCCGCATTGGGCTCTCTGCTCAGCGGGGAGCCTGCTTCCTCCTCTCTCTCTGCCTACTTGTGATCTCTGTCTGTCAAATGAATAAATAAAATATTAAAAAAAAAAAAACTTCAATGTGATTTCTTTCAGATTTAATGCATATTGTTCACTAAAGTAATTAAAATTTGCATTTTAAAGTCACGCTGTGTTAGATTTATTCTAGTTACCATGAATTCTCATTTGATAAAAAAGTTAAACATTTTCTCTGTCTTACTATCAAAATATAAAATTAGGCCCTAGCTGTCAGACCAATTGCCACCTGAAAGAAGCTGACACCATGACCTTACAGGGAGGGTACAGAGGAAAAAAATTACTCTGCCCACAGTCTCCACTCTCAGATCAGATGGTGGTACCTCTCATTGACTAAACACAAATAAAGCCTCCTAGAACATTGCATAGAGTGAAAAAGGGTGAAATGAGGATCCAAAAAATCTGGGAAATGTCCCAAAATTTAAAAAAAAAAATGCATGATTCTGATAATTGTTTTTCTTAGCTTTGGTCCTTTAGAAAGTGGATCTGAAGGCAAAGATTAAAGACTGTTTTGGGGGGGGGGCAAGTTTCCATGGTGTTTCTGTACATCTGTGATAGCTTTGTCTAAGATTATGTTTTGAAAGATGTTTGTGTAGCAAAGAACCTGGAAAGATAGGGATAGTGTCAACTCTGGGAACAGAGTGCAGATTTTTTTTCTGACCAAGATAATAAAGATAATATACCCCTGTGGGAAAAAATTTGGACAGGTTTCCTAGCAGCCCCTTTAAAATATTGGGAGTTTCCAAAGCTTGGAGTTTCTCAGCAGTAACACAAATCTACTGTATACAAAAGTACTCCCCACTCCCCCGTTTCTTGGTGGGCAAGGAGAGCCAACATAAACATAAAGTACACAGTGCCTGCTGTGCTGTGAGTAACAAAGTCCTTCATCTGATTTGTGTCTTCTCTCAGCATCTGCAACTGTGGCAGGCCCACTTGTTAGCTAACCAGCAGGGGTGAAATCTCAAGCCTTTTACAGCTCTTGATAGGACACTTTATTTAGGAGGTACAATCCCAGGTGGAGGTCAGGGAAAAGAAGACAGGCAAATAAAGATGTGCTGCAATGCTGGTCACAATAGTGAACTACAAAGAGACATTAGTAGTCACAATTCACTCTGCGTTTGGAACTTTCCTGGAAGGTTCGGATGGAGGAACTTCAACTCGGAGTAGTCCATAAGAAAGAGAGAAAGGAGAGGGATATTTTTTCCTTGTCTCCATCCCATCTGCTCTTCCTCTTGATCAAGGTTTACCTCTGTAAGGATCTCCTCCATACTTCTTGGTTGCATCTTGGTGGCTACTCAGGAAACCAGGCCCCATGCCTTGAAATACAATGTTTCATCTAAAGATGAAAGTGGAGGATTAGTTCTGTTTAAGTAAAATACTGAAAAAGACAGCAAAAGGAAGAGATGGACAAGAGAACTGGAGAAAGTACATAAGATTTATATTTCAGCATAATGAATACAAATATATTTGCATGTCAAACAATTCCTAACTTTTTGCTTTCCATAAAATTGGATGGTAACCCAAGTTTTTAGCTGACTACTTAAAAAAAAAAAAAAAGAAACCCCTTTCTAAGAGATCATTATGTGATTTTTATTTGTCATTAAACTGGAAGACTTAAAAGAAATGGTGCTAATGTTCTAACAAAACCCTTTTCTGTTTTTATCTACTTATTTTTATGAATTAATTTACTTATTATTTCTAACTATAAATAGACATGGATCCATTCATAAACTTGTTTATTTATTTGTAAATACTTGAACTAATTGGGAAAAATATAGCCCCATTCAGCTTATTAAGATGTATACTTCTAGTAAAATGTTTAAATTTAATGACTATTCACTAAAATTTGTAATATATATAAGTTCTTTTGATTAGTTGTGAACTAATAAGAGTTGTACTGATAACTCAAAGGCCAGAAGAAACTTAAAAAACTCTGTTGGTCATAAGGAAGAAAACAAACTGCAAATGTTCATATGTATTTTTGGTATAGGAAAGTATGGTAAAATGATCAATAAAAGGCTTCCAGGTACAAAATATTATATTATTAGGGTAAAAACCTGTGGGTTGGAATTGCATGGTCAAGTAATAAAGAGAGCTATATCAGTTTTCATGTTTAACAAGTTCATTCATATATTTTTTAAGGTGGGTATCACATATAGTATGTATATAATAAATATATAAATATTTTTCACTTCTTATTAAAGCATAATTTATGTATGTTAAAATTTATCTTTGTTAGTATATAGCTATATGAGTTTTGACAAAAGTCATATAACCACTCCACCACCAAAAGCATTGTGTAGAATAGTTCCATCATCTTATCAAATTCCCCCATGTTCCTATGTAATCAGTCCCTATCCATATCTCCAGGCCCTAGAAACTGCTGATCTGTTCGACATCAGATAATTGTGCCTTTTTCAAAATGTCATTTAATGCTATAATGTAGTAGGTAGACTTTTGAGTCTTTTGAGTCTAGTTTCTTTCAGTTAGATAATAAATTCGCTAAGTGTTTTTGTGTAAATCCACAGTTCATTTCTTTTTATTGCTGAGTAGTATTCCACTATATGGATAGACTACAGTTGACTTATTCACTCACCAGTTAAAGAATATTCAGGTTGGTTTGCCTTTTTAAAGACATGAATAAATCTTCTATAAACATTAATTTATGATTTTTTGTCTGAATGTTGTTTTTATTTCACTTGGGTAAGTGCTGAGCAGTGGGGTTGCTAGGCCATATGCTGAGTGCATATTTAACTTTATAAAAAACTGACAAACTGCCTTCCAAAATGGCCGTACCATTTTTCATTCCCACCCCCAATGTATGGAGTTCCAGTTGGTCCACATTCTTGCCAATAGCACTGAGTATTGTCAGGATTTGTTGTTAATTCTTTGCATTCTGACAGTTTATATAATGATAGCTCTAGGTGTCTTGTTAAGTTGAACATCTGTTCATGTGCTTATTTGCCATTTGTATATTTTCTTTGGTGAAATGTTTGTTCATGTCTTCTACCCCTTAAAAAAATTGGCTGTCTGTTTATCATTTCTGGATTCAAGTTTGTGTGTTTTGTCTTTTTTAAAATCAGATAATGATTTGTATTTCCAGTAAGCTCCCAGGTGCTGCTAAGGCAGCTATGCTGTTGGGAGTAGCTCTGTTCTAGCATACTGTTTCTTAAATTTTAACATCTGTAAAAACCACCTCAAGTGGGACCCAATATGTTTGGGGTAGAACTGAGATTCTGCATTTCTAACCAACTTCTGGAAGAGTCTGATGTTTTTGTGATCACAGTTTGAGCAGGAAGTTCTTAGGAAAATCACAGAAGGATTCCAAGAAAGGATTAAACTTCAGCTGATTTTGAAGGAAGAGTAAATTTTTTCCAGATATATAAGGAGTAAAGAAGAATGGAAGGTGTAGGAGGGGGAAAACAGAAGAGAAATTTTGCAGAGGAAATCATAAAAGCAAATATATAGAGGAATGAGTCATTTAAAGTTGAAGGAAAAAGGCAATTAAAGATATTGGGGGTAGGTGGTGAGACTGGGGAGGTAAGCCAGAATCATATTAGAAGAGACATCTTTGGATTTTCTTTCCTGTGGGTGAGTGTACACAGAAATGTTTCAATCACGAGAGGAATGTGATCAGATTGTCAGTGTGGAAATATGTCTGTCTCTGACAGCAGAATAAAGCAGTGATTTTGGAAGAGAGTAGAGGCTAGAATATTGGTTGTTGCAATGCACAGTGAGAGATAAAGGATGCTTGCATTAAGGCAGTTACAACTGAGTAGAAGAAGAGGATCCAGGTTAAGAGATGCATAGTTGACACAGTCATGGTAAAAACTGGATGTAGGGGAGAGAGGAGGAGGAGGCTAGGATGGCAACTGGGTTGAGCCATTTACCAGTATAAGGAATCTGTGTAAGGACTAGGTTTTGTACAGAAAATCATGAGGTTCAATAGATATGCTGAGGCTAAGGAACTTGTAATATATCCCCCTGCATGTGACTGGAAGGCATTTTAAAAATAACAAAGTATAGTTGACCTACAATGTTATATTTGTTTCAGGTGCACAAGTAGTGATTTGACAATTCTGTCATTCAGTGCTCACAAAGGTAAGTGTAGTTACCATCTGTCACCATACATTATTACAATATTACTTTTATTTTTTAAATTTGAGCGTAGTTGACACACAATGTTATGTTAGTTTCCAGTGTACAATGTAGGGATTTGACAAGTTTATACATTATGCTGTGTTCACCAGAAGTGTAACTACCATCTGTTCCTATACAATGCTATTATGGTATCACTTAATATACTTTTTATGTTGTACCTTTTATTCCCATGACTTATTAATTCTGTAACCGGAAGCCTGTATCTCCCACTCCCCTTCACTCATTTTGCCCAATTTCTCATCTTCCTCCCCTCTGGCTACCATCAGTTTGTTTTGTGTGTTTTCATCAGGTAGAAAGAAGCTAGACACAAGCAGAGGAAGGAACATCTTGAGGCAGAGTTCCAAGTCCGTGAAGGGGAATGATAGAGACATGAGCTGAAGGCAAGGACAGTGATAAATAAGCTACACCTTAAAAGCCCCAGGAGCATGACATCCTGACCTTCTGGCTTCCAAGACCTGGGGCAGACAAATCAAGAGCCACAGGTGCAGAGCATGCTCTCTCTCCCTCTCCCTCTGCTTCAGGGTAACCCCCAGACTTATTATAATGCATTTTTATTAATAACCCCCACCACCCTGGCCCCTCCACCCCTTGCAAAACCTGCCTTGACTGTTCTGGTATAAACCTTGTAAGGTCAAGAAATCCCACTCCCAACCCCTGGGAGGGTTTTCTCAAATGACTGGAAGCAGCCTCTGTTAGAGACCACTCCACTGTATTACATAACTCCTCTCAGCTGAGAGAGATGACAAAATACCCAATCCCAAAACAAGCTAGGTCTTATTCTACTTCTTGCAACCTGCCTCCTCTCCCACCTTCACAGTATACTTTTGCTTTATATAACAAACTGCTTTGTGCTTGCTACTTTCCTTCTGGCTATCCTTATTCTAGTACAGATCCCCATGTTAATCTAGTGGGGAATCCAAGGGTGGAGACCTCCAATCACATAGCTCACACTGTCCTATAGATAACATTTCTTGGTCTGATTCTGCTTTAAGTTTATTTGTTCTTTTTTTTTTTTTTAGATTACACTTATGAATGAAATCATAAAGTATTTGTTTTTCTCAGTCTTACTTATTTTACTTGCCATAATACCCTCTAGGTCCATCCATGTTTTCTCAAATGGCTTATCTCATCCTTTTTTACGATTTCATAGTATTCCGCTGTGCGTGTGTGCGTGTGTGTGTGTGTGTGTGTGTGTGCACATCTTCTTTATTAATTTGTCTATTGATGGACACTTAGGTTGCTTCAATAGACATAGGGGTGATGTATCTTTTGAATTCGTGTTTTTTGGGTTTTTTGGAGTAAATACCCAATAGTGGAATTATTGGGTCATATGGTATTTATATATTTAATTTTTTGAGGAATGTCTGTACTAATTTCTGCAGTGGCTATACCATTTTACATTCCCACCAACAGGGTATGAAAGTTCTTTTTTTCTCCATATCCTTGCCAAACCTGTTATTTGTCTTTTTTATTTTAGCCATTCTAACAGGTGTAAGGTGATATCTCATTGTGGTTTCGGTTTGCATTTCCCTGATGATTAGTGTTGTTGAATAGCTTTTCATGTCCATTGGCCATCTGTATGTCTTCTTTGGAAAAATGTCTATTTGGGTCTTTTTCATAGGATTTTAAAATTTTTTTGTACTGAGTTGTAGAAGTTCTTTATATGATTTGGATATTAACCCTTATTAGATATGCCATTTGCAAGTATCTTCTCCTGTTTTTTGTTTTATTGATTGTTTGCTTTTTGTTTTATTGATTGTTTCCTTTGCTGTGTAAAAACTTTTTATTTTGATGTAGTCTCAATAGTTTATTTTTGCTTTTGTTTTCTTTGCCTGAGGAGACATAATTATGAATATGCTGCTAAGGCTGATTTCCAAGAGATCACTGCCTGTTTTTTTGAGGACTTTTATGGCTTCAGGTCTCACATTTTGGTCTTTAATTTAGAAGTTTACACTATTTTGAGTTTATTTTTGTGATGATGTAAAGAAAGCAGTTAAGTTTCACTTTTTTTTTTTTTTTTGGCTTGTTGCTATCCAGCTTTCCCAGCACCATTTATTGAAGAGACTGGCTCTTCCCCACAATTGTATGTTTTTTGCCTTCTTTGTCATAGATAAATTGACCATATAAATGTGGGTTTATTTCTTGGCCCTCCATCCTGCTCTGTTGATCGGTGTGTCTATTTTTGTGCCAGTAGCATATTGTTTTGATTATTATAGCTTTGTAATATATCTTGAAATTGTGATACCCCCTGTTTTGCTCTTTTTTCTCAAGATTGCTTTGGATATTTAGGGTCTTTTGTAGTCACATACAAATTTTAGGATTATTTGTTTGCCTTTTGTGGAAAGCACTCTTTGTATTTGATTGGGATTGGATTAAATCTGTAAGATTGCTTTGGCTAGTATGGACATTTTAACAATATTAATTCTTCTAATCCATAAGCATCGTATATCTTTCCATTTGTTTCATTTTCAGTTTCTTTCATCAGTTTTTTATAGTTTTCAGAGAATAGGTCTTTTACCTCCTTTGTTAAATATATTCTCAGATAATTTTTTTTTTTTTGGTGCAATTGTCAGTGGGATTGTTTTCTTCATTTCTCTTTCTTTTACTTCATTATTAGTGTATAAAAATGCAACTGATTTCTGTATATTAATTTTGTATCCTGCAACTTTTACTGCATTCATTTATTAATCCTAATAGTTTTTTGGTGGAGTCTTTAGGGTTTTCTGTATATGGTATCATGTCATCTGCAAATAGTGACAGTTTCACTTCTTTCTCACCAATTCTGATGCTTTTTTTGTTTTTCTTGTTAAATTGCTGTAGCCAGGACTTCTAGTACTATAGTGAATGAAAGTGGTGAGGGTGGACATTGCTGTCTTGCTTCTGATCTTAGGGGAAATGCTCTCAGCTTTTCACCATGGAGTATATTAGCTGTGAATTTTTCATATATGACTTATTATGTTGAGGTATGTTCCCTCTAAACCCACTTTATTGAGTGTTTTTTTTTTTATCATGAACAGATGTGTTTTGTCAGATTTTTTTTCACATCTCTTAGGATAATCATATAGCCTTTTGTCCTTCCTCTTGTATGTGATGTATCACCTTGATTGATTTGTGAATTTTGAACCATTCTTGCATCCCTAGAATAAATCCCACTGGATCATGGCAAATGATCCTTTTAGGTATTGTTGAATTCAGTTTGCCCAAATTTTCTTTGAGGATTTTTGATTTTGTGTTCATCAGGGATATTGGCTTGTAGTTTTTTTCCTCTTTCCTTCCTTCCTCCCTTCCTTCCTTCTTGTCTTCCTTCATTCCTGTCTTCTAGTTTTGGAATCAGGATAATGTTGGCCTTATAGAATGAATTTCATGGTTTTCCTTTCTCTTCTATTTTTTGGAATAGTTTGAGAAGACTAGATATTAGCTCTTCTTTATATGTTTGATAGAATTCACCCATGAAACCATCTGGTCCTGAACTTTTGTTCGTTTTGAGTTTTTTTCATTACTGATTCAATTTTTTTGCTAGCAATTGATCTGTTCAAATTTTCCATTTCTTTCTGATTCAGTTTTGGAAGATCATAGGTTTCTAAGAGTTTATCCATTTCCTCTGGGTTGTCCAGTTGGTTAGCATATAATTTATATAGTATTCTTTTATAATTTTTTGTATTTCTATAATGTCTGTTGTTATTTCTCCTTTTCATTTCTTTCTTTATTCCTGATTTTATAAAGTTTTATCAATTTTGTTCATATTTTCAAAGAACTAGCTCTTTGTTTCATTAATCTTTCCTACTGCTATTTTAGTCTTTTTAAAATTTATTTCAACTCCAATTTTAATTATTTCCTTTCTTTTCCTAACTTTGGGCTTTGTTCTTCTTTTTATGGTTCCTTTAGTTGTAAGATTGGATGTTTGAAGATTTTTCTAGTTTCTTTAAGTAGGCCTGTATTACTTTAAACTTCCCTCCTAGACTACTTTTGCTGTGTCCCAAAGATTTTGGACTGTACTGTTGTCAATTTAGTTTGTCTTCATGTGTTTTTTTAAATTCTCTCTTTGACTTCTTCATTGATCCATTGGTTGTTTAGTAGCATGAATTCTAGCCTTCATGTGTTTGTGTTTTTTCCACTTTTTTTTGGTAATTGATTTCTGGTTTGAGATCATTATGGATGGAAAAGATGCTGGATATGTTTTCAGTCTTCTTAAACTTATTGAGACTTGTTTTGTGGACTAAGATATGATCTATCTTGGAGAATGTTCCATGTGCACTTGAAAAGAAATGTGTATTCTGCTGTTTTTAGATGGAATGCTCTGTATGTATCTGTTGGGTCCATCAGGTCTATTGTGCCATTCAAAGCCATTGTTTCCTTGTTGATTTTCTGACTGGATGATCTATTCCTTGATGTAAGTGGGGTATTAAAGTCCCCTACAATTAATTTACCCTTTATCCCTTTATGTATGTCAATTTTGCTTTATGTATTTGGGTGCCCTTATGTTGGGTACATAGATATTTTCAATTGTTATATTTTCTTTTTGGACTGACCCCCTTATCATTATATAATGCCCCCTTTTGCCTCTAGCTACAGTCTTTGTCTTAAAGTCTATGTTGTCTGACTACCCTTGCCTTTCTTTTTCTTTTATTAGTATGGTACATGTTTCTCCAGCTCTTCTTTTTCTCTGTGTCTAGATCTGAAGTGAATGTTTCCTACCTTCCTTCCTTCCTCTTTCTTTCTTTCTTCTTTTGTTCTTTCATTCTTTCTTTGCATTTTATTTATTTATTTAACAAAAAAGGAGCATCAGCAGGGGGAGTGGCACGCAGAGGGTGAAGCAACCTCCTTACTGGGCAGGAGCCTGATATTGGACTTGATTCCAGGACCCTGGGATCATGACCTGAGCAGAAGGCAGACACTTAACTGACTGAACTCCATTCAGGTGCCCCTGAGCTGAATGTTTTCTATTGGCATATAGATGGGTCTTGTTTTTGTATGATTGTTTATTATGATAGGTATGTACTTATTGCCATTTTGTTAATTTTGTTCTGGTTGTTCTCTAGTTCTTCTTTTTTCTTTTATTCTTTTGCTCTCTTCCTTTGGTGGGTTTCTTTAGTGTTACACTTGGATATCTTCCTTTTTATTTTTTGTGTATCTAGTTTAGGTTTTTGATATGTGGTTACCTTTACGTTCATTATAATAACATCCTATATGTATAGTAGTCTATATTAAGTTGGTGATTGCTTAAGTTTGAGCACATTCTAAAAAACACTAAATTTTTACTATCCCCTCCAAATTATACATGTGTGGTATGATATTTCCCATCTTTTTATTTTGTGTATCCCTTGACTAATTTTTATAGATACTTACTACTTTTGTGTTTTTATATCTATACTGACTTTGTAAGTAATCAATTCACTATCTTTATGTTTGCTTTTACCTATGAAATGTTTTTCTTTTCCTAATTATCTTACTCCTAGTTATGGCCTTTTCCTTCCACTTAAAGAAGTCCCTTTAACATTTTGTGAAGTTGGTTTGGTGGTGAGGAACTCCTTTAACTTTTGTTTGTCTGGGGAACTCTTTATTTCTCCTTCAATTCTGAATGATAACTCTGCTGAGTATTCTTGGTTGTAGGTTTTTTCCTTTTAGCACTCTGAAAAATCATCTGAAAACCTTACAAGATTTCCCTTGTAGATAGCTGTTTTCTCTTGCTGTTTTTAAAGGTTTTCTCTTTATCATTACTCTTGGGCATTTTAATTATTGTGTCTTGGGATGGACATACTTAGATTCATCTTGTTAGAGGTTCTTTGTGTTTCTGGACCTGGATATCTGTTTCCTTCCCCAGGTTAGGGAAGTTTTCAGCTATTTCTTCTTCAAGTAAATTTTCTGTCCCCTTCTCTCTCTTCTCTTTCTGGTGTTCTTCTAAAGAAGAGGTTATTGTGTTTGATAATGTCACAGAATTCCTTAATTTATTTTCATTTTTTATTATTCTTTTTTCTTTTTGCTGTTTAGCTTCAATACTTTCCAGTACCCTGTCGTCCACATTGCTGAGCCATTTTCTACATCTTCTAATTTGCTGTTGCTTCCCTCTAGTGTGTTTTTGTTTCAGTTATTGGATTCTTCAGTTATGATTGGTTCTTTTGGTTCCTTTTTTATATTTTCTATCTCTTTGTGGCAGTTCTCCCTGAATTCATCCATTTTTTTTCATATTGAATTCTTCAGCTATGATTTTTTTTAATGTTTTCTCTTTGTTGCAATTCTTATTGAATTCATCCATTTTTTTCTTAAGTCCAGTGAATATCTTTATAACCATTACTTTTAACTCTTTATCAAGTAGATTGCTTATCTCCATTTCATTTAGTTCTTTTTCTGTGATTTGTCTTATTTGCGACTTATCCTCTGTGTCTTGACTTTGTCTAACTCTCTGTGTTTGTTTCTGTGTATTAGGTAGATAAGCTACATCTCCTGGTATTGAAAGTAGTGGCTTTGTGTAGAGGATATCCTGTGGTGCTTTATAGATAAATCTGCCCTTGTCACCAGAACCGAGTACTCTGTGGGTATCTTTGGGCTGTGTGCAGCCTCCTATTGTGGCCGAGCTGTAATTACCTTTAGACCAGCTAGTAATAATAACCCACTTTACCTGCTGTGGGCACAATGGACAGAGTTTGCTACTCAGGCTTTCAAGAAGTTCAGCTGTGGCCACTGCAGGCTCATTGGTGGGCAGGGTTGGCATTCAGTCTAGCTATCTGCAATTAGTCTCTGCCACACAGCTGCAGACACACCAAAAGGTAGGGCCTGCTCCCTGCACAATCAGCTAAGAGGACTGAATGCAAGAACTGTGTACAGGCTGGTGTGTGGAGTTATATTCCTTGCTTTCCAGGCAGGAGTCACTTGGAATGATCCCAGTGTACTGGGGCTGCCTGTTGGCATAGTAGGGTAGGAACTGCTTTGCAAGGATGCCTGTCAAAGTGTGTGGGTTGTGTGGGGTGGGTCTGCAAAGAAGACCCTGGGGTGGGACACATCGTGCTAGCAAGGTGAATGAGAATGTTAGAACTGGTTCCTGTAAACACCAGGTTATCTAAGCTAGGAGAGAATAAGAAAAGGGGTGCCCAACAGCAACTTTTGTTCCAGAGAAATCTGCAGCCCCCTGTCTCTCTAGTCCACTTTCTAAGATTAGTCAATAAGTCTCCTTTATACCCCATGTCCTTTTCAAACTGATACTTTTGTGCTTTGTCTTCGACAAGTTATTTAGCATGCTGGCTTTTTTAATGGTGAGGACTTGGTTTCCTATCACCCTCCTGCTCAACCAGAGTTAAACTCCCCTGATTTTTAAAGCTCCTGGAGTTAAGCCCCACTGATTTTCAAGGCCCAGTGTTATAGGGATTCTTCCCAGTGTAGGTTCCCAAGCCAGGGTCTTGTTCCTCCATACTTAGGATATCCCTGCCATTTGTGGGTCGTTATAATTGGAGGTTGGGGAGAGGATTGGTTCCAGACTGGACCTCCACCCCTCCTACCCTTTTGAATGTGGCGTTCTCTCTATGACTAGTTGTGGAAAATATGTTCTGCCAGTCTACAGGTTGTTTTCAGTAGGAGTTGTATAGATGTGGCTGTTATCTATGGGATGAGGTAAGCTCAGAAATCCTCCTACTGTGCCTTATCCCTCTTTCTGACCTGGAAGGCATTTGTATGGGTATGGAGAACCAGGAGAAACAACTGTATTGAAGTCAGAAACTTTTTAAAAATTGTGGTAAGAACACTTAGCACATTCTCTCTTTTTAAAATTTTGGTAAGAACACTTACCATAAGATCTACGCTTTTAACAGATCTTTAAGGGTATAATATAGTATTTTTTTAGTCCATATATGTTTTATAGCTCTTTTTTTATTATGTTATGAATATAGTATTGTCACCTGTAGGCACTGTGTTGTACAGCAGATCTCTAGAACTTACTCAGTTTTAATAACCAAAACTTTATACTCGTGTATATATATATATATATATATATATATATATATATATATATATATTCGTGAATATATACTCATGAAATGGGAAATGAACAAGTATTCCCCATTTGCCTCTCCACCCTGTTCCTGGTAACCACCATTCAAATTTCTGCTTCTATAAGTTTGACTGTTTTAGATAGCTTTAAGTGGACTTATGCAGTATTTGTTCTTTTGTGACTAACTTATTTCACTTAGCATATTATTCTTCAGGTTCATCCATGTAGTTACATATGGCAGGATTTCCTTTCTGTCTTAAGGCTGGTTAATATCCCATTGCCTATATACCACATTTTTTAACCCATTCATTTGTTGATGGATATTTGTTTCTTTTTTTTTTTTTTAAGAATGTATTTATTTATTTATTTATTTGACAGTGAGAGAGATCACAAGTAGGCAGAGAGGCAGGCAAAGAGAGAGGGGGGGAGCAGGCTCCCTGTCAAGCAGAGGGCCCAATGTGGGGCTCGATCCCAGGACCCTGAGATCATGACCTGAACTGAAGGCAGAGGCTTAACCCACTGAGCCACCCAAGCACCCTATTTGTTTCTATAGCTTAGCTATTGTGAATAATGATTCCATGAACATGGGAGTATAAATATTTCTTCAGATAGTAATATATCAGCTGTATCACCTGATATCAAGTCTTTGGATATATACACAGAAGCAAGATTGCTGGATTATATGGTAATTTTTAATTTTTTAAGAAAACTTCATACTATTTTCCATAGCAGCTGCACCATTTTCATTCCTATCAACAGCATACAAATGTATCTGTTTCTCCACAAGCTCTCCAATATTTGTTATTTTTTGTATTTTTGATAATAGCCATCCTAACATGGATGAGGTGAATGTGGTTTTGATTTGTGTTTTCTTAATGATTAGTGATGCTGAGCACCTTTGCATATACCTGTTGCCCATTTATATGTCTTCTTTTGAGAAATGTCTATTTAAGTCCTTTGCCCATTTAAAAATTCAATTTATTTCTGTTTTTGCTATTAAGTTATAGGAGTGGAGTAATCTAGTTCTGAATGGCTGTTAAAATGGAGTTCCTTGATGAAATCCCTAGGGAGTGCAAAAGAGAGAAGAAAAGAGCCAGGAGCTGTATCTAAGAGGCACTCACATTTAAAAGAAAGACTGAAGAGTGAATTTAGTGAAGGAAACTGAGGCATTTCCCCTAATAGGGCAAACTATTTTAAGTTGAAATCCAGCAAGGAGATAATATCAGACTGAAGGAGTTGATTTAAAATGATTTCTTTTAATATTTAATTTATATGTTCCTGCCTTGCAGGCAGTAGATAAAGTATTTTTCATTTTCCTAATTCTAAGGTAAATTGTAATGTTTATTTAATGTATGTTTAACTGTTTGGTTTGTGGAGGGTCTTTCATGTTTTGTCTTTTAAGTAAGTCTTTAATTATGTCTAGATTGAAAACCTACCCAGAAAAATTGTGATTTCCTCCCTTGCTTCTGCATCTGTATTTAATAATTGAATGTCTGCAAATAGTACCAGGCAATGCAGTAATTATGCAATTACTAAAGGTTGTTGTGGTATAAATATATTCCATTTATGCAAACCTTTCCTGCTGTATTATAGACACTGATCCATGCTAGAAATTGGTACAGATTTACCACATATTGATACCAATGATATCGATACCAGTATTACACCTTGATAATCTGTGGTAGCTAAAGAGAAGTTGCCTAAAAATATTTCTCTGCCATTTGCTTCCAAGATGACAATCATTTCAGACATGTGATGGGCAATTGATCTAATTCTTCTGCCCCAATCTCTGTTTCAAGATTGTGTCTATGCAACATTATTTGCTACTGTATAGATGTGTTTATTTCTGGATGTAACAGAACACTGGTCCTAGCCTTAGAAGACCTGAAGTTAAAGTCTTCCTTCTTCTGTTTCTCAGAAACCTAAGCAAGCCAGTTAAGTGTATTTTAACAAATTCTTTACTAAATCTCTGGTATTACCAAGCACCAGAGAAACAAAGCTAAATAAAATATAGTCCCAGAGAGAGACAGACATACATAGAACATTTCAAAATAATGGGTGAGAAGTATGTACAGAGCACTATGAGTTTGACAGGATCTTCCTATTTCAGCTTGAGGAATAAAGGGTGGTCATCTATTTCTAGAGATTTCTGGGATAATTCTTAAGAGGTAAACATATGAGGCAGGTTTGGGGGATGGAGAAAAGTTGGTGACTGAAAGGTCAGAAGATTACTCAGCCACAGAGAATATAAAAGCAGTGCCAAATGAACAACAAGGTATGCTTGGGGAACTCTGGGCAGTTTTGTATTACCTGAAAGTAAAATATGAGACATGGGGCCGGCTACAGAGGGCTTCACAGGCCAAATGAAGGTCGGGCTTTGGTATGTACTTGAAGGGACTTGTTGAAGCACGTTAAGAATAGCAGACACAGTCAAATTTACACTGCTGTTACTTATCTAACTCTGGTGACAGTGTGTAGGGTGGTTTTGAGAGAAATAAATCCAGAGGCATTTTTAATGCTTCAGCGAGACATGATAAAGGCTTGAATTTGGGTGATAGTTGAGTCAGGGAAAGGAAAAGCAATTAAGAAAGAGTAAGGAGGTATCTATTTATGACAGTTTTTGTTGAACTAGAAAAAACACAGCTTGAAGAGTGAGAGACCTGAACTTGAATCTAGCTTCATCGTTTAAGGGTTTGAGCCCTTGGCAAATATTTCCTGACTTTCTACATTTCTGAAATTGAGAGGACACTGCTTTGTATTATCATGGGGATTAGACATAATTTAAAGCACCAGAAAAAATGCTTAAATGTATAGTGTCAGTGAATGATTACTGGCATTACTATTTATTTGATATCACTTAATATCTTCAAAACCCAGACTCCTCTTCAACATCATAGATTTATTATGATATTACAGTGAGGTAGTATTTGTTGGTTTTTAGAAAAAGGTCTTTTTCCCCACTTGAAAGAAACATAGCTTTGATCTCATTTTAAAAAGATGATTCTTATAAACAATGCAGCTTATTGTTTTATTGAATGAAAGCAAATCAGTGAGAATATTGGCCACTGAAATGTTAATTATGAGCATCTTTGCAAATTAGCTGTATGGAGTTATATTGTAGTGGTTAAGAACAGGAGAACTAGGGTCAGACAGATGGCTTATTGTATGTCTCCGAGTAAGTTAATTTACTTCTCTATGCCTCAGTCTCTTGATTTCTAAGTGGCTAACCCTCCTAAGATATTTGTGAAGATTAAATTAGAAAATTGCACATGTGAACTCCTCAGCTGTGTGTTTGGGTACATGCCAAGGATTTACTAGTGACCGTTTTGTTTTTGTTTTTGTTTTTTTGCAGGGCAGTGTGCAAAAAGAGTGACTTTATAAGCACTAACTCATTTAATTAAAAGAAATGAAAAAAGAAAAAACAAACAACATCCAAAGATGGGCATTACCGGGGCATCTGGATGGCTCAGTGGGTTAAAGCCTCTGCCTTTGGCTCAGGTCATGATCCCAGGGTCCTGGGATCGAGCCCCACACCCGGCTCTCTGCTTTGCAGAGAGCCTGCTTCCTCCCCCCTCTCTCTCTCTGCCTGCCTCTCTGCCTATTGTGATTTCTCTCTCTGTGTCAAATAAATAAAATCTTTAAAAACAACAACAACAACAGCAAAAAGATGGGCATTACTATTATTTCCCATTTATAGACATGAGAATGTAGACTGAGAGGTGGGATTATGTTTTTCAAAATCACATAGCGAGGAAGCAGTAGAGCTGAGGATAGAATAGCTCCTTATATTTAGTGTTGCATTTTCCAAGTCTGACGTATACTCCTGCTAGGGCCTGTGCTGGTGGTTTTCTTCCCTCACCCTAACCCAACCTGGGTCTTACTCTTCCCCGGGATTGTAGAACAATCTTTACTTAAGCACAATGCAACCAAGAGTTATAACACAGACTGTGGTTTTACAGAAGAGCTAGATGCTGCTGCCCCCTGAGCTCTGGATGTCCCAGTCTGCTGAGGGTTTCAGCTCTAGTTTGGCTCTCCTTCCCATGAATAAGTGATACTCCTTGCCAATTCCCTACCTCCTATGTGTACCAGGACCTGCCCAAGTGGGGTGCATATTCCTGGAGTGAAGGAATTTGAGTAATGTTCCTCTTGGGGTCCTAGGTTCCTCCCTTCTACCACCCAGAACAGACTCGGCCTCTCTGTATATGTGAGCTGATAGGTTGTAGATTTAATTACCACATGAGTAAAGTCATAGGTTTTTTATTGCTGATGGACACTGTGTGCAAGCCCTTTTCAAACAAAGCCAGTATTCAAACAGAGCAGGCATCTTTATTATAAATGATAATAATAATACCAATAAACAGGATGGAAGGTAATGGCTGGAAGAATCTCATTTGTGAATAGACATGCTCATTTATGGGCAGGCTCTATTTTTCATGTATCAACTCTACCCTCTTACAGATAAGGACAAGTAGAGAAAACCATGGAATTTGATTTGCTTTACTTTTTTTTTTTAAGGACTTTATTTATTTATTTACTTATTTGAGAGGGAGAGAGAGGGAGAGAGAGAAAGTGAACAGGGGGAGGAGGAGTGAGAGAATCTGAAGCTGACTCCATGCTAAATTCAAAGTTGAATACAGGCTTGATCTCACTGCTCTAAGACTAATAGTAAGATTCTTAGCTTAGCCACCCAGGTGCTCCTTGATTTGCTTTTCAGATAAATATATTCTCATCCAGCTCACATTCAAAGATAAGACTTAGGATAGCTATTGAGGGCTTCCATGAAAAGGAGGTAGGAATTTCCAGATCTCATCTCAAATGGCTTTTGAACTCCTTCTCATTTCCCTATGATTACATAAAAAGCCTATAGTCTAAAGTTTCTTAGCCTTGGGGAACTCTACACTGTAGGTGAATCACTATCGAGATCTGTAGTTAGTAATAATTGCCATTATGGTTTTATCCACTTTTCCCTGCTCATTTTTGTGAGGACACATTGGTGAGACTACAGATAAGTGTCTCTAATTGAAAAAAAAAAAAAAAAGTTAAATTTATCCTGAAAAAAATTGCTCCATGTACCTATTTCTGCCTTTATTTGTGGTGCCAGAGAGGTAGGTCATAAGGCATAGGTGCCCGGTGGTGTTCTTTATCGAAGTTATCCATCTAATGAAATAGAAAGGGAAGTAGCTTTGAACTTCTTTAAATCCAACTGGAACTGCGCTAACTCATGAATAAAACAACATCATGTGTTTTGGAAAAACATCAGCTATCCTACCCATATGTGTTTTTCTAAAGGCTTTTCTGTAGTGGTTTTGGTTCTTATCTCAATGTCAGTTGCTACATTTCATCAAGTAACTGCCACAGGCCCCTGCCCAAGCATAGCATTTTCGTGATTCTGTTACTAATAAGCAAGATTTAAAAACCAAGCCAAACCAAACAAAAAAGGATCCATCAGTCAAGTTTGTCACTTGTCTACTCTTTGAAGGGGGCAACAAATGAGTTGCAGATGAATCGTTATTTACAGTTCCCAGACATGTCCTGAGGGCTTGGCGGATGTTTTCTACAGTGTCACCACTATAAAGCATTTCAACCTTCCACTTAAAAGGAGCTCCTGCTACTACTGCTTAGCAGGTGGCCTGTAGAATCATAGCAGTTGGTTGATGACATTTTTCTCTAGGTTGGCATTGCTGCTCCATGTTATAAAGGGTAGTAGGAAAAAGATGTGTGCCTCTGTGCCTAGGAGTGGTGCTTCTAGCCCCACTAGATTCCTTTCAGTCCTTTTTCTCCTCAGAGCCTTGTCCTGACAGCAAGACTCTGAACATAAGTCCTTAGGTGACCACGATCTTTCCATTTTGGGGGATTGGCCCAGATGTCACCTCCTTACAGACAGTCTTCTTGACCATCTTCTCCAAGAAGGTCTCCCTTACTACTTTCTACCACTGCATTCAGTTATTTTCTTCATATCACCTCCCACAAGTTTGGGTATGCAGACTTCAAAAACATGATCCATCACTCCTTTGGGATTGTAGTCTCCAGAATCCAAATCTCTTTGGCTTATTCTTCATCTATGATAGCACATTGCAGAGAGTAGGCACTCAGTAAAAGTTTATCGAGTAAATGTGAAATGAGGAGTTTTATAGAACTAACATATCCCATCTTGGGTCTTTCTTTGTCTGCCTTGCTAATGTCACTGTTCATAGTAATTTTAAAGAGTAAGTAAACAAAACTACTATTACTTTAGTGGACAAAATTTTTAGCTAAAAAAACAAAAAAAACCCCAAAAAACAAAAAAACAGCTTCCATAGAGTTTCTTTTGGAAAGAGAACCTCTCCTCAAGAAAAATACCTATATAGTCTACCTTGGTTAGGACAGAGAAGACACCAAGGCATATTTCATACTACAAAGATGAAAAAAGTTGCTAGATTAAAATGTGTGTTGTAAGGAGGGAGGAGTCAAGATGGCGGAGAAGTAGCAAGCTGAGACCGCTTCAGCTAGCCAGAGATCAGCTAGATAGCTTATCTAAAGATTGCAAACACCTGAAAATCCATCGGCAGATCGAAGAGAAGAACAGCAATTCTGGAAACAGAAAAACAACCACTTTCTGAAAGGTAGGACCGGCGGAGAAGTGAATCCAAAGCGACGGGAAGATAGACCCCGGGGGGAGGGGCCGGCTCCCGGCAAGCAGCGGAGCAACCGTGCACAAAATCAGGACTTTTAAAAGTCTGTTCCGCTGAGGGACATCGCTCCAGAGGCTAAACCGGGGCGAAACCCACGCGGGGTCAGCGTGGCCTCAGGTCCCGCAGGGTCACAGAAGGATCGGGGGTGTCTGAGTGTCGCAGAGCTTGCGGGTATTGGAATGGGAAAGCCGGCTACAGAGACAGAGCCGACAGTAAGCTCGCAGCTCGGTGTTACCTTGAACCGGTCGCAGGCTCGGTGAGCTCGGAGCGCGGCCGGAGGTCAGGCAGACGGGAGTAACTGGGCGCTGTTCTCTGAGGGCGCACTGAGGAGTGGGGCCCTGGGCTCTCGGCTCCTCCGGGCCGGAGACCAGGAGGCCGCCATTTGTATTCCCGTCCTCCGGAACTCTACGGAAAGCGCTCAGGTAACAAAAGCTCCTGAAAGCAAACCCGAGCGGATTACTCACCCCGGCCCCGGGTAAGGGCGGTGTAATTCCGCCTGGGGCAAAGACACTTGAGAATCACTACACCAGGCCCCTCCCCCAGAAGATCAACAAGAAATCCAGCCGAGACCAAGTTCACCTACCAAGGAGTGCGGTTTCAATACCAAGGAGAGCAGCAGAATTCCAGAGGAGGAGAAAGCGAAACACGGAACTCATGGCTTTTTTCCTGGGATTTTTTTTAGTCTTGCAGTTAATTTGATTTTTTCTTTTTCATTTTTTTTTTTCTCGCCTTCGGGTAAAATTTTTTTTTTAACTGTTACCTTTTTCTTTTTTAACGATTTTTTACTAGTTTATCTAATATATATATTTTTCTTTTTTACATTTTTCTTAGGTGTTTTCTTTTTTTAAAAATTCTTTTCTTTTCTTTTCTTTTTTTTTTTCTTTTCTTTTTGTTTTTTTTTTCTTTCTTCCTTTTTGAACCTCTTTTATCCCCTTTCTCCCCACTCACGATTTTGGATCTCTTCTAATTTGGTTAAAGCATATTTTCCTGGGGTTGTTGCCACCCTTTTAGTATTTTACTTGCCCCTTCATTTACTCTTATCTGGACAAAATGACAAGACATAAAAATTCAACACAAAAAAAAGAACAAGAGGCAGTACCGAAGGCTAGGGACCTAATCAATACAGACATTGGTAATATGTCAGATCTAGAGTTCAGAATGACAATTCTCAAGGTTCTAGCCGGGCTCGAAAAAGGCATGGAAGATATTAGAGAAACCCTCTCGAGAGATATAAAAGCCCTTTCTGGAGAAATAAAAGAACTAAAATCTAACCAAGGTGAAATCAAAAAAGCTATTAATGAGGTGCAATCAAAAATGGAGGCTCTAACTGCTAGGATAAATGAGGCAGAAGAAAGAATTAGTGATATAGAAGACCAAATGACAGAGAATAAAGAAGCTGAGCAAAAGAGGGACAAACAGCTACTGGACCACGAGGGGAGAATTCGAGAGATAAGTGACACCATAAGACGAAACAACATTAGAATAATTGGGATTCCAGAAGAAGAAGAAAGTGAGAGGGGAGCAGAAGGTATACTGGAGAGAATTATTGGGGAGAATTTCCCCAATATGGCAAAGGGAACGAGCATCAAAATTCAGGAGGTTTAGAGAACGCCCCTCAAAATCAATAAGAATAGGCCCACACCCCGTCACCTAATAGTAAAATTTACAAGTCTCAATGACAAAGAGAAAATCCTGAAAGCAGCCCGGGAAAAGAAGTCTGTAACATACAATGGAAAAAATATTAGATTGGCAGCTGACTTATCCACAGAGACCTGGCAGGCCAGAAAGAGCTGGCATGATATTTTCAGAGCACTAAACGAGAAAAACATGCAGCCAAGAATACTATATCCAGCTAGGCTATCATTGAAAATAGAAGGAGAGATTAAAAGCTTCCAGGACAAACAACAACTGAAAGAATTTGCAAATACCAAACCAGCTCTACAGGAAATCTTGAAAGGGGTCCTCTAAGCAAAGAGAGAGCCTACAAGTGGTAGATCAGAAAGGAACAGAGACCATATACAGTAACAGTCACCTTACAGGCAATACAATGGCACTAAATTCATATCTCTCAATAGTTACCCTGAATGTGAATGGGCTAAATGCCCCTGTCAAAAGACACAGGGTATCAGAATGGATAAAAAAACAAAGCCCATCTATATGTTGCCTCCAAGAAACACATTTTAAGCCCGAAGACACCTCCAGATTTAAAGTGAGGGGGTGGAAAAGAATTTACCATGCTAATGGACATCAGAAGAAAGCAGGAGTGGCAATCCTTATATCAGATCAATTAGATTTTAAGCCAAAGACTATAATAAGAGATGAGAAAGGACACTATATCATACTCAAAGGGTCTGTCCAACAAGAAGATTTAACAATTATAAATATCTACGCCCCCAATGTGGGAGCAGCCAACTATATAAACCAATTAATAACAAAATCAAAGAAACACATCAACAATAATACAATAATAGTAGGGGACTTTAACACTCCCCTCACTGAAATGGACAGGTCATCCAAGCAAAAGATCAGCAAGGAAATAAAGGCCTTAAACGACACACTGGACCAGATGGACATCACAGATATATTCAGAACATTTCATCCCAAAGCAACAGAATACACATTCTTCTCTAGTGCACATGGAACATTCTCCAGAATAGATCACATCCTCGGTCCTAAATCAGGACTCAACCGGTATCAAAAGATTGGGATCATTCCCTGCATATTTTCAGACCACAATGCTCTAAAGCTAGAACTCAACCACAAAAGGAAGTTTGGAAAGAACCCAAATACATGGAGACTAAACAGTATCCTTCTAAAGAATGAATGGGTCAACCGGGAAATTAAAGAAGAATTGAAAAAAATCATGGAAACAAATAATAATGAAAATACAACGGTTCAAAATCTGTGGGACACAACAAAGGCAGTCCTGAGAGGAAAATATATAGCGGTACAAGCCTTTCTCAAGAAACAAGAAAGGTCTCAGGTACACAACCTAACCCTACACCTAAAGGAGCTGGAGAAAGAACAAGAAAGAAACCCTAAGCCCAGCAGGAGAAGAGAAATCATAAAGATCAGAGCAGAAATCAATGAAATAGAAACCAAAAAAACAATAGAACAAATCAACGAAACTAGGAGCTGGTTCTTTGAAAGAATTAATAAAATTGATAAACCCCTGGCCCGACTTATCAAAAAGAAAAGAGAAAGGACCCAAATAAATAAAATCATGAATGAAAGAGGAGAGATCACAACTAACACCAAAGAAATACAAACTATTATAAGAACATACTATGAGCAACTCTACGCCAATAAATTTGACAATCTGGAAGAAATGGATGCATTCCTAGAAACATATAAACTACCACAACTGAGCCAGGAAGAAATAGAAAGCCTGAACAGACCCATAACCAGTAAAGAGATTGAAACAGTCATTAAAAATCTCCAAACAAACAAAAGCCCAGGGCCAGACGGCTTCCCGGGGGAATTCTACCAAACATTTAAAGAAGAACTAATTCCTATTCTCCTGAAACTGTTCCAAAAAATAGAAATGGAAGGAAAACTTCCAAACTCATTTTATGAGGCCAGCATCACCTTGATCCCAAAACCAGACAAGGATCCCACCAAAAAAGAGAGCTATAGACCGATATCCTTGATGAACACAGATGCGAAAATACTCAACAAAATACTAGCCAATAGGATTCAACAGTACATTAAAAGGATTATTGACCACGACCAAGTGGGATTTATTCCAGGGCTACAAGGTTGGTTCAACATCCGCAAATCAGTCAATGTGATACAACACATCAATAAAAGAAAGAACAAGAACCATATGATACTCTCAATAGATGCTGAAAAAGTATTTGACAAAGTACAACATCCCTTCCTGATCAAAACTCTTCAAAGTGTAGGGATAGAGGGCGCATACCTCAATATCATCAAAGCCATCTATGAAAAACCCACCGCAAATATCATTCTCAATGGAGAAAAACTGAAAGCTTTTCCGCTAAGGTCAGGAACACGGCAGGGATGTCCATTATCACCACTGCTATTCAACATCGTACTAGAGGTCCTAGCCTCAGCAATCAGACAACAAAAGGAAATTAAAGGCATCCAAATCGGCAAAGAAGAAGTCAAATTATCACTCTTCGCAGATGATATGATACTATATGTGGAAAACCCAAAAGACTCCACTCCAAAACTGCTAGAACTTATACAGGAATTCAGTAAAGTGTCAGGATATAAAATCAATGCACAGAAATCAGTTGCATTTCTCTACACCAACAGCAAGACAGAAGAAAGAGATATTAAGGAGTCAATCCCATTTACAATTGCATCCAAAACCATAAGATACCTAGGAATAAACCTAACCAAAGAGACACAGAATCTATACTCAGAAAACTATAAAGTACTCATGAAAGAAATTGAGGAAGACACAAAGAAATGGAAAAATGTGCCATGCTCCTGGATTGGAAGAATAAATATTGTGAAAATGTCTATGCTACCTAAAGCAATTTACACATTTAATGCAATTCCTATCAAAGTACCATCCATCTTTTTCAAAGAAATGGAACAAATAATGCTAAAATTTATATGGAACCAGAAAAGACCTCGAATAGCCAAAGGGATATTGAAAAAGAAAGCCAACGTTGGTGGCATCACAATTCCGGACTTCAGGCTCTATTACAAAGCTGTCATCCTCAAGACAGCATGGTACTGGCACAAAAACAGACACATAGATCAATGGAACAGAATAGAGAGCCCAGAAATAGACCCTCAAATCTATGGTCAACTAATCTTTGACAAAGCAGGAAAGAATGTCCAATGGAAAAAAGACAGCCTTTTCAATAAATGGTGCTGGGAAAATTGGACAGCCACATGCAGAAAAATGAAATTGGACCATTTCCTTACACCACACACAAAAATAGACTCAAAATGGATGAAGGACCTCAATGTACGAAAGGAATCCATCAAAATCCTTGAGGAGAACACGGGCAGCAACCTCTTCGACCTCTGCCGCAGCAACATCTTCCTAGGAACAACGCAAAAGGCAAGGGAAGCAAGGGAAAAAATGAACTACTGGGATTTCATCAAGATCAAAAGCTTTTGCACAGCAAAGGAAACAGTTAACAAAATCAAAAGACAACTGACAGAATGGGAGAAGATATTTGCAAACGACATATCAGATAAAGGACTAGTGTCCAGAATCTATAAAGAACTTAGCAAACTCAACACCCAAAGAACAAATAATCCAATCAAGAAATGGGCAGAGGACATGAACAGACATTTCTGCAAAGAAGACATCCAGATGGCGAACAGACACATGAAAAAGTGCTCCATATCACTCGGCATCAGGGAAATACAAATCAAAACCACAATGAGATATCACCTCACACCAGTCAGAATGGCTAAAATCAACAAGTCAGGAAATGACAGATGCTGGCGAGGATACGGAGAAAGGGGAACCCTCCTACACTGTTGGTGGGAATGCAAGCTGGTGCAGCCACTCTGGAAAACAGCATGGAGGTTCCTCAAAATGTTGAAAATAGAACTGCCCCATGACCCAGCAATTGCACTATTGGGTATTTACCCTAAAGATACAAATGTAGTGATCCAAAGGAGCACATGCACCCGAATGTTTATAGCAGCAATGTCCACAATAGCCAAACTATGGAAAGAACCTAGATGTCCATCAACAGATGAATGGATCAAGAAGATGTGGTATATATACACAATGGAATACTATGCAGCCATCAAAAGAAATGAAATCTTGCCATTTGCGACAACATGGATGGAACTAGAGCGTATCATGCTTAGCGAAATAAGTCAAGCAGAGAAAGACAACTATCATATGATCTCCCTGATATGAGGAAGTGGTGATGCAACATGGAGGCTTAAGTGGGTAGAAGAAGAATAAATGAAACAAGATGGGATTGGGAGGGAGACAAACCATAAGTGACTCTTAATCTCACAAAACAAACTGAGGGTTGCCGAGGGGAGGGGGTTTGGGAGAAGGGGTTGGGATTATGGACTTTGGGGAGGGCATGTGATTTGGTGAGTGCTGTGAAGTGTGTAAACCTGGTGATTCACAGACCTGTACCCCTGGGGATAAAAATATATGTTTATAAAAAATAAAAAAAGTATAAAAAAAAAGGTGTGTTGTAAGATGTTACTAGTAATCAGAGGTTGGAGAGGGAACCATGCTTCTGTGGGACTCTGGAATCTTTTTTAAAAAAGTACTTACCAGTTAAGAGATGAATAGTTTCTCATGGCAGGATAACCAAAGTCTTTAGAAAGCACAATTGTCTAATATCTGATTTTAAGTTCTTAACTTCGTCAGATGTAAATCACTTTGATAGCACCAAACTTTGGAAAAGTCTGCTGCATGTACACATTTTTGGGAGAAGATTTTGGAAAACCAGTGAAAAGCAACCATGCCCATCCTTGGTCACTGGTGGAGCTAGGAGCTGGAACAGCTGCAGAGATGACAGGTGGATATAACTTAAATATAAGTGGCCTCTTTCTTTCAAATTGTACTTTAAGCTTATACCTTGAAAACATTTTTGGTTGATTGGTTATGGGCCTACTTACAGTTAGTTATGCACTGAATGTTGCATGAAGTTTCATATATATACACACGCATATGTAGAATATAGTCATTCATTAAAAATAAAGTGCTTGGTATTTTTAGTAGCATGTGAAAAAAAAAAAAAAAGCCAAAGTGTGAGTTATTAGTGATTTCTGTTTCTAATGGTGGGAATTCTGTATCTTTTATGTCAATTGCCTATAGAAATTTGTAGTAACCACAATCAGTTTCTCAAAGGAATGCCAGGGAATCGTAAACTATACATCTTGGGAAAGAACCTGGCTTCCTGCCCTGGCTGGGGGGAAAGGGTGAGGCCAGGAGAGACTGGGGTCCTTCATGTGACCCAGGCCCCATCTAGGATTCCTCTTGAAGAAAAATCGTTCTTGGGTGATTTAAAGGTTCTCTTGGGAGCTTTAATTTCTGGAGTATTGATTTTTTTTATTTTATTATCATTGAGACTGTTACTCCTAGGTCTGTACCTTTTTCAAAGCCAGCCAAATCTGGAGAAACACCTGTTAAATATAAAATCTATATGCTTAAAGGCATTTAGTTTTCTCACTACAACAGACATGCAATTAAGAAGCGAATATCATGTGATGGACTTTGGAAAGAATCATTGATCATCTTTCCTTGAGATGCAAAAGTCAGTAATGAAAACTCAAATTTGTTTTACCTTTTTGGTTTAAAAATTATAGGATGGTAATACCTTATTAAAATATATAAATCCATAAATTACCATTTATTGCAAAGCCACAGGTAAAATTATGTTATTGCTTATGTAAAATGAACCTGATTGTACTCTTACGGTTCTCTGGGCTTGATGGCTTTCCCTCTTAAACCTCAGAGGGGAGAAAATTCTCTGACTACCCTTTTCCATAAAAAGGTATCTTTCTTTGAGATGCCCTAATATGTGGGTATAACAGAATCAGGAGGCTTTCCAAATGGCTTTAGAGCAGGTTCATATCCGGTTCTTCAGTGAGTTTATATTTATGCATTTTTCTCTTGACTTACTCATTATTTCAGTGATCCAGTGTCCTTAAATGTGCTTCTGCGCCAGGATCATTTTTGTGTTTAGTGATCTTCAAGGAAAAATATGTGTGGGAAGGTGGCAAAGCTTAGTGGTAAAAAGAAACATAGACTTCTAATGTTGGAATCAGGCACAACTGGATTGCCTTCGTCATGCCACTTAACTTCTGTGAAAATTATTTTGTGTGATTGTAGAATTGGATTTACTTAGGATCATTTCTGTAATATCAGGTCTTGTGGTTTAAATGACAATTATGGGCATATTTGGGAAGTTGAATAGTCAAATATGCAAATTAGCTTTTAGGTTATTAGTTTATTTTTATTTATCTTCGGCTCCCTCTGCATAAAACATCTTTCTCTTCCTTGTTTATTTATTTAATCTCTAGTCCTTGAAGGTTATTTCCACACTGGTTTGCAAGGGGCCTGCTTGCCTTCCTGGTTTCTATTACATGCTTCTTTCATGTGTAGTTTCTTCCTGTAACACATGATGCTGTATTTCTTCCTTGCCTCGCCCATTTCCGCCTGTTGTCTCTGAGCTCTGTGAAGGCAGTCATCTTCTTATTTTTTTATCGTTGCATTCTCCATGTCAACCACTGGGTACATAGTCAGTTTTCAATAAGTATTAACTTAATGATTACATATTTATTGATTTTCCAAGTAGTATTTACTTTTCTGAGGGAAATAATCACCTGTGTTAAAAAAGACTTCACAGTATGATCACATGTTTTATTTCTGGCTTTATGATATGCTGGTACTAGAGGAATGATGGATTGTTATTGCATACAAAAAAGAGAAATTGGAATTCGTCTTCAGAGAATTTTACATAGGAGGAAAGTAAGATCCAGAGAAATTAATTATTTTATCTGATGTCATGGGGCTTGTTAATGACAGAACCAGCATCTCAGAGAAGGAGGTATTGTTTCAAGGTGAATGTTTATAGGTTTGAGGTCACCATGTGTTGAACTCTGACTTAGCTGATTAGCTCTAATGCATTGGCTAAGAATTTGATTTCTCCAGTCCTTGGTTCTTCACCTCTAATTTGAGGAGGGTGTTCAGGAAAGAGAATTAGGAGACAAGATTGTTTTTGTGATGATTAAAGAAGTTAACTTATGAGTAAGTTTTGTACAGTTGTGTGGAGCTATGCAGTAGTAGCTACAAGGGGCGCCGGGGTGGCTCAGTGGGTTAAGTCTCTGCCTTCCGCTCAGGTCATGATCTCAGGGTCCTGGGATCCAGCCCCACATTGAGCTCTCTGCTCAGCAGGGAGCCTGCTTCCTCTTCTCTCTCTGCCTGCCTCTCTGCCTACTTGTGATCTCTCTCTCTCTGTCAAATAAATAAAATCTTAAAAAAAAAAATAGTAGCTATACCTACTCAGTCTTATGATTCTTATTTAAGAGCTCTTTTATTTATTTTATGTAGAAGTCTGGGTTTTCTTTCCTTTTTTCAGTTTTATTGGGATATAAGTTACATAAAACATTGTGTCAGTTTAAGAGGTGCAACATAATGATTTGATATATGTATGTGTTGAGAAATTATTGCCACAATCAGTTTAGAGAACTCTTGCTGTCTTTGACTCCAAGGGAAAACATTTAACCAAGTCTCTGACTCATTATTTATTCCATGACAAGTAGTGTGAAAACTTTTCTTGTTTTAATGAAGACCTTTGCTATTTAGTTATTTAGTGCCCCCTGCAAACACCTAATAAGGAGACAACTACCAATTTAATTTGTATTTGGTCTCTCTCTCCTTTCCACCAATTTAATTTTCCAGCCTTCAGATTGTTAAATAGCACATACTATCTTGATTTTGACCCACGAATAGCATGCTGTCATTTATGAATTCCTTATTAATTAAAGATAATTAGAAGTGCCTCTTTTCTTGTAATAAATGTTTAGAAGAGAACTGGGACGTGGACTATTTTTAGACTATTATTTTGCCATACTAAAATAATGCTCACATTTGATTATCATGCTGAACTATTCTGAACACTTCTTAGCCATCAGAAATCTAATGCAGGGGAGCTTGTGCAAAGACATAAATTTTTAGGATTGACATTCAGAATTAAGACATATTGTTGCTCACTGATAGGCATTATTCTAAAGAAGAAGAAGAAAGAAGTCATGAAGGGAGTGGAAAGTCTGACTTGAGGCAAAGTGTGAAGTGGATCAGGTTAATCATCATTGTTTTCTCAGGTCCCATTACTCTTTAGCCCATATTTCTTTTTTGGACACCCTCTCTGCAGAAACTTTTCTATTGCATCCTTAAAGTTATGCTACCCTGATAATCTGGAGCTGGTTACAGCTATGCCTTCCTCTTTACTATAAAAGGTAAAAGCAGTTTCTTCTGCTTCACCAGTGGAGGGCTATCCTTTCACAGTAGACTCACCTTCACTTTTCATACATTAAAAGTGTATTTAGTATTTAAGTTTTCCTTCTGCATACACGCAGCTACTTTTGCAATTAAGTCCAAAGCAAAGCAAAGGGATTAACAGTTCACAGCACTTCTGACTCTACTTGGTAGGGACGTTCCCAATTGGTTTTTAATTAATGTATCTAATTTTAAGGGAACACTAGAGAATATAAATCTGCCTCCTTTTAATTGACTCTTCAGTTTTAATTCTTTTCTCTAGATGCAAAAATTAAGCATAATCGTTTTGCCATTTGATGGACTTTCACTTATTTGCTGGTGGCTGCAGTCCCTCGTCAGGCTTCTGATGTCCTCCTTAAATACCAGCGTCTCTCTTTACCTTGGCCTGTATGGATCCCAGATCCTTAACTTGCCTGCTTGTCTCCTTTTGGGCACACACCAGTTTGTCCATGTTTTCTAATAGTATGGTGGCCTTAGATATATTAATTGAGGCCCTTGACCTTGTGTTATTTGTACAAGAAGGTGATGTTTCCTTTTCCTTATTGCTGACTTTCTTTTTGTGGTTCCTGGTCTTTCTTACCTTCTCCGTTGCTTTCCTTTCCTACTGAATCCTTGTTCACTTTCTTTTATGTTATCTTCATAGACCTGAACAAAATTTGCATTAAATCATTTTCTTAGCATTATTTTGTGTATGATTGTGTTCCCTGTTGTTTTTTATAAAAATAATTCATATTTTGTTAAATAAATAAGTGAAATTCCAAAAATACATGACTATTTCAGAAGTTTCTGAGAGAAAAGTAGTTCTTATTCCTCCCTACTGACTTCCTGTTCTGCTCTCTAGAGATAAACTCTCTTAACAGTTTCTTGGGTGTTCTAGATATTTCCTGTATGAATTGGTAGATACTTGGTTTTGAAAATATCTAACTTTAATTGTTGTATCTGAACTTAATTTTCTTTCTTTCTGAACTTTTTATTTCTTAATTTATATATTTCATTATCCTGATTATTTCTGAACAGGGGGAGACTGAGTAGAGTCAAGGGCAGCTGGTCTGGATCACAGTCATGTTTATGTACCAGACCTCACCTTTTCATTCTTTCTGTTTCTTTGGTTGTTACTGTTGCCCTGCCTGGTCATTTCTGCTCTCTCAATTTTGGCTTGTGCTTGGGCTTTTGCTACTGAACACCAAAAGCCAAAATCATTTTTTTTTTTTTAAATTCTGTAGATTCTTCTCTATCTCCTCTTCTAGAGATATGGAGACATTGGTCACTGCCTGAATGGGGATAAATATCAATAATAGCAAGTATAAGAGAAAAATTAAGTATATATATCTAATATATATGTTAACTGAACATTCACTAGGAATTTTCCTGTTTTCTTAGTATTTTGACTGAGTCTGAAAGATGAGGATAACAAACCATGAAATATCTCTTGCACATTCTCAAGATAAACAGATACTCAGAGGACTTATTAAGAGGTGATCACACTGGTCTGTGGACCTCATCCTTACTATTCAGTCTATATACACAGAAAATCAGAAACATTTGAGAGAATTTACTGAAGAAGGGAAATTTATAGGTGTACAGTGTACTTTGGTTTCTGTAGATAAGGTGTTTTTATGCTCTGGCTTCTTTCAAGGTTTTCTCTTTGTCTTTGTCTTTCTCTTCCTTGAATATAGATCTCTTAAAAATAGGTGTTTTTTTTTTTTTTTTAAGTATTCATCCTGCTTCTCTGAGCTTCCTTGGTGTATGGTTTATAGTGTATGTTACTAGTTTGGGAACATTCTTAGCCACTATTACTTCAAGTATTTCTTCTGTTTCTTTTTCTCTTTCTTCTCCTTCTAGTATTATCATTATGTATCTATAAAACTTTTGTAATTGTCCCAGTTTTTGGACATACCATTCTGGATACACTTTTTTTTTCCATTCAATTTTCTGTTTGCTTTCTGTTTGGAAAGTTTCTATTGGTACATCTTTAAGCTCACCAGTTCTCTCACCATTCTACTGATGAGTCCACCCATGTATTGCAAAGGCTTTATTTCTCTTATGATGTTTTTGACTTTTATCATTTTCTTAGAGATTCTATTTTCCCACTTACATTAATCATCTGTTCCTATATTTGTCTATTTTTTCCTGTTAGAACCCTTAACATATTAATCATAGTATATTAAACTCCCCATCTATAATTCCAAATTCTGTATCACATCTAAGCTTAGGTCTGTTGCTTGCTGTGTCTCTTACAGCTGTGTTTTTCTTGCCTTACCATATCTTATAATTTTTGTTGAAAGAGCATGTGATATATCAAGTAGTAGGAACTAAGGCCATTAGGCCTTTAATTTGAGGTTTTTTTTTATTAATCTGTTTAGGAGGTGGCTGTGTTTAGATGTTTGCTATAGCTGTAAGTGCCACAGGTTTCAGTTTTCTCTTGTTTATTTTTTTTTCTCCCTGTTTTCTTTTGAATTTCCCTAAGAACTTCTTCTTAGATAGGGTCTGTGTTTTGCAGCTCTCTCCATTATAATTCACTGTTATTATTTTTTTTAATTTTTTAAGATTTTATTTATTTATTTGGCAGAGAGAGACACTGTGAGAGAGGGAACACAAACAGGGGGAGTGGAGGGAGAAGAATCAGGCTTCCTCCTAGCAGGGAGCCTGGATGTGTTCTCCATCCCAGGACTCTGGTATTAGGACCTAAGCTGAAGGCAGACACTTAAGGACTGAGCCACCTAGGTGCCCTCATTCACTGTTATTATATTGAAGCCCTGTTGATGTGGTGGCAAGGTATGGGGAAGGGCAACCTTCTATCTTAATTTGATTAAATATCACTTAAAATTTTTTTTTTTACTTGAGAGACAGATTGAGAGAGAGAGAGAGAGAAAGAGCGAGCATGCACAAGTGGGAGGAGGGGCAGAGGGAGACAGAGAAACAGACTTCCCACTAAGCAGGGACCCTGATGTGAGGCTGGATCCCAGGACCCTGAGGCCTGATGCTTAACTGAGTGAGTCACCCAGGTGCCCCTAAATCTCATTTTTACTAATGGACTTGAATCCCTTGGCTATGGCCTTTAGAAGCATTTCTTAGTCTTTTTTTGTGAGATGGGGAGGCTAGAGAGCCCTGGAGTTGACTAATTGCTTTTCCCTCAGATCCTCTAAGGCTCTGGTCTTTATGGAAAGCACCCTGGACGTATTTCACCAGAATGGTAATATCCACTGCTCCTAGCCCAAAACATGAGAAGATTTTTCTTTGATCTTTAAGGTGAGAGTCTGCTGGAGTTCCTGGAGGTAAAACTCATGAAAATGTGGTGGATCTTTTAAGGCTGGGCCCCTCACTCAGGCTAGTCCAATTCAGCAATTCACAGAGGTTGTCATTTGTGTGTTTCTACCAGTTAGTGGCTCCAGTGGCTTCTGCTTCGGGTATGTACATTTCAGCTGTGATTCTCTCTGTATTTGTCTCTTTGTTGGATTTTGAGGTGGTGGTTTGTCCTATAATTCCATTCTCTGATTGATCTAAGAGAAGTCATTGATTTGCAGTCTGTACAACTTTGTTTTTGTGAGGATGAGTGACAGCTTCCAAGCTCTTTACATATTGAAAGCTGCAGTGGAAGTCTCTTCTCATTTTAAGACTCCTCATGGTATCATGGAAATCCCCCACTCTGGGAGCTCCACCTCCCTGCTCCTCTCCAGACTTATTGCTCTCTAATCTTGCCACACAGCTGTCATCTCAGCACTTAGTGCTTCCTTCCTTGCTTTTCTGGATTCATTCCAACATATTTTTGGTTTACATCTTTATTTTGCTACAGTTTATTCTCATAGCTTCCTAAGGGAGGGAATATGGGAAATAAAAGTTGAGTATCAGAAAATGTCTTCTAGCACCCAGTGTTTCTGATAAGAAATTTGTGCCAATCTGATTTTGTTCTGAAATTTTACATTGCTATGTCTAATTCTTTCCCTGGGGACGAAAACTTGTATGTGATGTGTATGTGTCTGTGGTATGTAAGTGTGTGTATGTGGTACAGGGCAGAGTTGGGAGTTGATTGTTTTGTATATACAAATAAATGTTCAACTAATCTGTTTATTTTCAGTGCCGTATCTCACTCCTTCCCTCTCCAGGACCTGACAGTTTCAAGTACCACATGTCTCTGTGGTTCTATGATCTTGATAGGCTTCTGCCTCAATTTAGCCCCCTTCAGTGCATCTCGTAGCCATCTGAACCCATATGTCCAGATGGATTACAAATGTGTGTGTGTGTGTGTGTGTGTGTGTGTGTGTGTGTATCAAGGTATTGATAATTATACATTATTGTGACAAAAATTTAATAGTATTTTTACTATCTTTAAAAAAATTTACAGCAGATTTTGTGAACATGACTTCCTGATTTCAGTAATTGTTATTTTAATGCACAGACTCTGCAGAGCACTTACTTTCAGAGAACAACAATAGAGTTTCCCAGTTTTTACATTACTTCTATTGGGATTTTTTTGTGTGTGTCTTCAGTGATATTCTTTGCTTTGAGTATGAGTAAAAAATATTTAATGCTTCGATAGACTACTTTGGCTGGTGTGGTGTGTCATGCAAGCCAGCTTCAGAGTTTTCCTTCCTCAGTCAACTGGCCCTGGGGAAATCCCTAGGTGTTCATAAGTAGTATTAACTGCAAGGAGTAGTGATAGCACAGCAGGAACAGGTAGGGAACATATGTTCATACAACTTACTTGTGCTTTTGGATCCTGCCAGAATACAGTCTTACATATGTCATTTTCACATGTCAACTTTATGGCTAGGTTAGATAATACCCAGTTCATGATGAATAGTCACATTTCATGTTACTTGGTATCTCAGAGTTAAGTCTCAGTCTCTCCCAAGGAGACTGGTAGTAAGAGAACAACATTTTGTAAAAGCAGAGAATATATCTTCTAAAAATGATATAACATATTTCTAGAATTCTAGAGGTCTGTCTGTGAATATTTAGTTAGGGTTTGCTGTTGGGTCCATGCAATAGTCTGTTTTGTCAAAGATTTTTGTATCAATAATAAATCCTCTGGATCCCCACTCAAGTTGCTGGATTCCAAAGCTGCTTGAACTGCAGACTGGGTTAACTGGAATACTTTATTGTGATCTGGGTTCTACTTAGTTGGCAGCCTTACAGATTATTTATTTAGTGAGTTGGAGGAAGAAACACACCCAAATATTTATTATAAAATCCAAAAAGGCCACCAAATGTTGTGTATCTGTTTTTCTTTTTGTGATTAGGAAGCAAAATATAGCACCTTGTTTTCACTTTGGAGGAGATATTGTGACATGTCTTGAGCTCCCTAAAACTTAAAGAATTGGAAGGACATTAGGTTTTCCTAGGAATTATCTCTTCATGTGTCTAGGGTTCTTACTGCTACTGAGTACCCTGATTCTTCCTGCCCACTAGATTCTGTTAGCATTATATCGTCATGTAGGGCACCAGCGTGATAGCCTATTGAATGGTAAGATGATATAAGTATTAATAGACCAAACTCTAGCACAGAGCCAAGAGTTGTAGAGCAATAATGATGACCTAACCTCTGTCCCTGCTGGCTGAAGGTAAGTATTTGTGTGTGTGTGTGTGTGTGTGTGTGTGTGTGTGTGTGTGTGAGAGAGAGAGAGAGAGAGAGAGAGAGAGATTGGAAATTGGAGCATATAGGATATTGGGTCACATTGTCCTTTTCCATTAAACACCCTACACATGGATCAGCAGCTGTGATTCAGTCACCACATAGTTAAATTAACAATAGTCTACTGATTTTTCTAAGGCCAATTTGTTTTCTTTTTTTTTTTTTTTTTTGACATTTTAACAATGTTTATTCTTTTGGCCAACTAAATGCAGGCAGAGGAGGATTTATAACTCCAGTATTTTTCAAGTACTCGCTGCAGGCACTAATGTATGAAATCCCCTTAAAAGTGAAGAACTGATTTTGACTTACTATTTTGGTAGAGAAGAGTTATCCTTGAGGCTTTCATTTTGCTGTTTCTATCATAATATCCTTTACTTTATAGTTCAGGGGACCAATGTTGTGATTTAGTCTCTAACAGTATGTTTATTCCAATGGAGCACTCCAGAACTAAAAAAATAACCGAAAGCATGTTTTTAGATACACTGAGCCTCTGCTGAGATGGAATTGATCTAAAGCTCCAGTTATAACTCTGCCCCTAAGTACACCTTTTCTAATTCTTAGACCAATGGCATTCTGTGCCCTCAGGGATTTATGTCATCTCAGAATCAGTATCCAATTATTATTGGAAGGTATGGATAGTTTATTTTCTCAACAGATAGTTACCCTGTGTATTAGTGTTTTCCAGAGTAACAGAACCAATAGAATGGATGGGTGGATGGATGGAAAGAAAGAAAAGAAGAAAAAAAGAAAGAAAGAAAGAAAGAAAGAAAGAAAGAAAGAAAGAAAGAAGAGATTTGTTATGGGAATTGGTTCACACAATTATAGGGGCTGAGATATGCTACAATCTGCTGTCTGTAAGCTGGAAAACCAGGAAAGCCAGTGGTATAATTCAGTTTCAAGTCCAAAGGTTTGAGAACCAGGTTGTCGATGGTGTAACTCTTAGTATTAAGCTTGAGATCTGAGAAATGAGGAGACACTGATTTAAGTCCTAGAGTTTAAAAGCCTGAGAACCAGGAGCTTTAGTGTCCGAGGTCAGGAGAAGATGGATTATGTCCCACTCAAGAAAAAAGTGGGAGAGTTTACCCTTTCTCTGCATTTTATGTTTTTGTTTGGGCCCTCAACAAATTGGATAAAGCCTGTCCACATTGGTGAAGGAGTATCTTTTTTACTCTTTTGGCTGATTCAAATGTTAAACTTTTCCAGAAACCTTTTCAGATTTACCTGCATCTAGACATCCCTCAGCTTAGTCAAGTTGACACATGAAGTTAACCATCACATCCTGATAAATGTCCTTAGTCCTTTTGGAGCAGGCTTCTAGGAATCTTCTAGGAAAATTTATACTTGTGGTATTATTGCGAGATCCTCCTGAAAAAATCTACCTGGTCTCATCCTCATTCAGGGGTAATGAATGTGTTTAGTGACCCAGTCCTGGAAATTGGATGAGAAGCCTTAATTCCTTTATGTTGACTCAAGACAGGTCTCTGTTCATCCGATGTGGAAGGGTTTTTTTTTAGTGTTATACAAATCAAGTAGAACCTTAGTTCTGTTCCTATGTCTCAGCCCTTCACCAGTTACTTCATACCAAAGATCTTGCATGTCAAATCATTTTAATAATTGCTATTGTTCTGCTGTCTATCATGGTTGTCTTCCCCTTCTGGTTAAGTGATGCTCTATTTTGGCTCATTGAAATTGGGGAGACTGGTTAAATAGCATCTTTCAATCTGGAAGGATAGCCATTATGGAGATATTTATAGGGAAGGTGTGTTTCAGTCTTTCTTGGCAGGATATTAACTAAATGTTTTTCTTAGTGCTTTGGTGTGGAAGGTATACTTTGATCCCTCTTAGGAGATCTAGTCAGGAGATGGTTGTACTGATTAACTTATTCTAGTATTTCTACTTTCTTAAGTCTTGGAATTTCCATGTCTACAAATTCATCCTGGTCTATAATTTTGTTCCTTCCCCAGTGGTCTTAGAATCCATTTCCAGGATATTACCTTTGGCTAATCACCAGGTGAAAATAACAACAAAATATTTTATTTCTTTTGGTGTGTAGGCTGCTCACTTTCTAAATTATACTTTGTACCATCCTTACAATGAAATGTTTGGATTTGATTTTAGTTATTGATCTTGAGGCAATGAAAATGAAAATACAGCATGACAAAACTTGTCATTCTCTTGGAAGGTATTCTGCTCAGGTGAAGCCATTAGAGGATCTCTAGTCTGAGAAGTCTCTACTCATCAGACAGGAAGGGGGAACTCCTGCTGACCAGGGTGGCACTTAGGAATCTGGGATACTCAAAGTTATGTGGGTCTTCCCAAATGCACCCTTCAAATCATCAGGCTACCCCGCTTTCCTAATTAATGTCCTAAATTTTCCAGAAAGGCCTGATGCGGTTGAGAATTAACTTATATTCATCATAACTTGACCTGAGAATTTAAACTATTGAACTGGTTATCTCCTTTTTTATTGGCCTCAATAATGTAGTTAAAAGACATTATTGATAGCCTCATGAACTTTAGATTCTTCTTTTTTATCATAATATTTTGTGTAGCAGCCACTTGGACTGTCAAAGCACCGACTCCAAAAGGCACTTCATTGCAGGAGATCACAGGTGATGATTTAAATAAATATTTTACCAATGCAGGCCATGGATTTTCCTGGTCCCACCATTTAGTTCTAGCAGGAGGTTAGGGTAGCCACCAGGCTCAGTTTATGAACTTTATCTCTAAACGTTTCTCACTTACTCTCTGTCTTCTTTTGGGGCACATTCTCCTTCACTTGGGCAAGTAGACAGTGAAGGGCTATCTATCAGTAATTTCCCAAATTGTGTATTTGTGGGAATTACTGACAGCCCTTCACTCTCTATTTAGGTCTCTTATTAACTGACTCTGTTATCTACTGCAACTACGATTATACTTGTTGCCTCATCCCCCCTCTAACTGCTGAGTTAGGAAGCTATGTCTCAGGAAGTAAAGGTGGCAAGTATAAGTAATTTTTCTTTTGGTCCTTTCTACTCTTCCATTCTGTGTGGGTGGACCTGGGCACTTACAGAACTCATTGACGATGCAAGTAAATAATAGTTGCTGAGCTTGGGCTATGCTATCTACTTGTTGAGAACTCCCTTCCCTGTAGGGACTCTGGAGAGCAGTATATTATTAGTTTGTGGTGTCCTTTGGATTTGGAAGATACTCTGGATTGGAATCATGACTCTTCCTAGTTTTAGGAGAGTTTTCTTTGGAAGATATTAGTTTGTGGTGTCCTCTGGATTTGGAAGATACTCTGGTTTGGGATCATGACTCTTCCTAGTTTTACTACCTCTTTTTCTACCTCTTGGTCCTTGTCATGTTGTAGGCTCAGCTAGTACTGTATAATAAACGGCTTTATCATGACATATTTTCCAGAAATATGGAAATAAGAAAGAGATTGAAAGGAATATTTTAGATTTTCCTCTTTCAGAGTATTTTATAATAAAATGAAAGTCAAGTTCCTTTTCAGTTATGTGGCTTTTAACCCTTTTCTGCATGTCAGTGGGGCTCAACAGCAACAATATAAAGAGAATGAAGTCAATAAATTTAGATGGATGATGATTTCATTTGGGACCTAACTGGTGGGAAATGCAAATGACAGCTTAAAACTCCACATTGTTTATTATTAAACATGTGATAAATAACTAGTCTTTTCCCTTTGGTCCTCCTGAGGAAACTTCTTATCTGGGAACCCATTGAAAATTATGATGAAATTTTGCCTTTTCCCTGACCAATCTTCCTTTCAGAACCATCATGGATGCTTAATAGGTGCAGCAGTATATTAAGAATAAATGACTTCACTAGGGCTATGGAGGGGAAGTGAAGGAATTATGGGTACTAGTACCAAAGTATAACTAGTAATATTTAGGTCATAAATGGAAATGTCACTTTGTCCTGGCAGTGTTTGCTTTGCATATTTACCATTTCAGTTAGGTATACCCTACTTTGTTTTAAAAAAGATTTCAGACAATGTATAAAAATATACAACATAAAAACAAATAAGTGAGGAGACTGAAGTAAAGGGAAAATATTAGGGAAAAACAAGATGAAGTGGGGAGTGAAAGAATGTAACAAATACTTGCTGCAGAATTCTGTCTGCTTGCTAAAAGTGGGTTGGTTATTTACTCAGAGCTTTCTAGCAGCCATTGTTGAGAGGGAAATGATAATTAGTTGCAAGAATCACAAACTTGCTAAGATATAAACAAGGCTGCTACTCAGGAGACCTGTACAATATCCCTGGTACTAAAGTACTGAGTTAAGTGTACCTGGTGGCTCAGTTGGTTAAGTGTCTGCCTTCAGCTCAGGTCATGATCCTGGAGTCCTGGGATGAAGCCCTGCATCGGGCTCCCTGCTCAGTGAGGAGTCTCCTTCTCCCTCTCTCTCTATCCCTACTCCTTGCTGGTGCTCTCTCTCTCTCTCAAACAAATAAATAAAATCTTCAAAAAAATAAAATAGTGCGTTAAAATGTGACTTGTTTTCTTAACAGTATTCATAGGATAAATACAATGACAAAGTTTACCGAGACATTTTTGAACATTTTTCTTAATTAAATCAATGGTATAACACTGAAGAGTAATTCATTTAAGATGTAATTCCAGTGGAAAAGTGAGAGTGGGACAGTGCAGATGCAGACTTCTGCTGGCTTGTAAATTAGAGTATTCAGAAATGTATTCATTATAAAAATTATAATTATTTTCTGTTTTAACAATTGTTTTAAATTTAAATAGGAAAGCTGGAACATAGAGAATAGTGTGGAGGACCACAGGGGAAGGGAGGAAACTGAATGGGTAGAAATCAGTGAGGGAGACAAACCATGTGAGACTCTGGACTCCAGAAACCAAACTGAAGGTTACAAAAGGGAGGGGGGGGGGAGGGGTGAGGTATCCAGGTGATGAGTATTAAGGAGGGAACATGTTGTGATGAGCACTGGCTATTATACACAACTAATGAATTGTTGAACACTATATCAAAAACTAATGATGTATCACATGTTGGCTAATTGAATATAATAAAAAAAGAACAATCTTAAAAAATAAAAATAAATAGAAGAGTTGTGTGTAAAATATTTAAATAATATGAATAAATACAATAAAATGCACTTCTACTTTCCAAGGTTGCTTAAAAGTTGGATCTTTTTCTCTATATAAACAAATCCATTAATGTACATGTGTATACACATGCACACACACACACATCAGTAGAATTGTATTTTGGCATCCACCACTCACAGATCAATCCAGAGCCATTACTTTTAAATCCTGTACTTTGGTACATGTGAATATAATGAAGGATCCAGCCTCTAGTCCATGCGGCCTAATGGAATACTTTAGTTTGGGGAGAGCACTCTTCATGCTGCCAAGAGCAGAAGCCAGGAGCAGATGAGTCCTAGCAGACATCTGCCAGGACATTTACTCAGGGACTCTGCACTAGAGCAGTCAATCAGGTCAAGCTCTGGGTCTCTCCCTTTTATCACCCAGGCAGCGTATGTCACATATCTGCTTTCGGGCCAGAGACATGTGAGTGGAAACTCGAGTAGAAAGAAAAGCTCTTGCCCTTGTTTCTGCAAAAGTCCTGGTGGCACAGAGATAGTCCGAAAGACCACTGATACTCTGCCTGGTCATGGAGAAAGAGGAACAGACTTAATAGAAATAAAAATACAGGAAATTAAAATAGATACCTTATATGTCCTAAGACTTATAAGCAAAGATCAGAAACAAGGAATAAGATAAGGAATCCATGAAGCAAGAGTAACAGTAATGGCAAAGATTAGAGAATGTGAATATATGAAATATAGTCTAATTATTCATATTAAACTCTGACTCCATTTCCAGAAAAACAACACAAAACAGTTGAAGAAGAAATTAATGAACTGGAAATGTGAGAAATGGCATAAAATGACACATGTCAAAGAGGGATAAGTAAAAATTTACAAGTGGAGTTCTGGACCAGCATTAGGAGTTCTAACATCTATCAGAATGAGTACTACATGGAGAAAATAGTGAAAATGGAAGTGATATTTAAGGGAAAGAAAAGATATAGACAATTTCCAGAAATAAAGATGTGGTGAAAATTCCCAAATCCTGAGTGGGATGTATTCATGGCACATACATATACTCCTGGCTACCTGGTAAAGAGATTTTGGAGCATGATGGATGAAGGGAAAAGTTCTATAGTTTCTGTAAAGACAACAAATTACTTAACAAAGGAAAGAAAGTCTAATTGATATGAATCTTAGTAGCATCCCCAGATTGAAGAAGTTGATAAAATCAAAGAATGAAGAATGGAGATTAGAAAAAGAAAATTAAAGTTATAAATAAATAGATCTCAAATTCTAAGGGTAAAATATAAGGAAGTGAACAGAAAAATAAAGGTTAAATAAGTAAAGTGAACAGTTTAATAACAGGTTACTAGAGTAAAGATAGAAAGATAACAATTGGTACAATATAAATCAAAAGAGAAGTCACATGGAATTATATCAAGTGAATGATCTTGGGTTAAGGAAAACAAAACAAGACTGTTTTTCAATCTGGATAGAAAATATCTTCCAACAGTAAAGGAGGGAGAAAGAGGAAAGGAGAGGACAGATAGACGAGTATAAGTACAGAACTTGTGTCCTAAAATCTTGAAGTGTGTCTCCTATTTCATGGAGAGAAAACCAAGATGCTGACTCTGATATGATGCCCTTAAACTCCAGCCCTTACTTTCAGAGCTAGAACCTAAATGCACTGTCTTTTGTCTGTACTGAAAATCTCAGGGTTAATGGTTTTATATTTCAAACAGGTGGTAGTTGGGTATGGTATTTTTGCATGGCCCATGCAGCTGTTAACCTTGCCTCTAAACATTTCCCACACAGCTGGAATATTGGAGTACTGTAGAGAGTTGAAGAAAATCACACATACTCACAGAATTTAAAGGCTGTTCAGAAATCTAGGACAATGGATGTCACTTTACCATTGAGTGTAATAGCATTTTAGTTGGAGTTGTCTCTAAAGCAGGCACTAGAGCAATATGCTTTGTATTTCTTGCTCTAAAAATGGTTTAACATTTTTTTTTTCATTTATTGTGAAAAAAGAAAAAAAAAGAGAGGAAAGCAAGCTCTGGGAAATACCTCTTTAAGGCTGTGGTTAAATCAGCGAACATTTCTATAAATAGTAGAGACCATTTTCCATCATTGATCTTTCTATTTCGAGATAACATTTTTTCTCTTTTTGAATATTTTATTTATTTGTTTGACACAGAGAGAGAGAGAGAGCACACAAGGAGGCAGAGTGGCAGGCAGAGAGAGAGAGGGGGAGGGAGAAGGCTCCCCACAGAGCAAGGAGCCTGATGTGGGGCTTGGTCCCGGGATGCTAGGATCATGATTGGACCTGAAGGTAGGCACTTAATGGACTGAGCCACCCAGGTGGACCTGGAGATAACATTCTTGAAGGTAAAATTACATAGTAAGCAGGTGTTACTGAAGAATTCAGTAAACAACTGAGGCCCTTCTCTATGCCTCCTTCTCTGAGATTCTGCTGTTGTCTGTTGTCTATTGTCTTTATTGTCTAAATGTATAAAATATCTTATGAGAGAATACAACACAAAGACCACTCATTCTGGATCTCGATGCCATAAAACTAGGCAGATAAATAGTTTCAGTGAAATTTGTTGTAAACTAGGCAAACCTAATTAATAAAATCTCCAATTCAAAATGATGCTTGATCTGTGGTGTGATCACACTTGTGTGTGGAGCTCCCACCTGGGTAAGCTCATGTTTTATTGTCTTTTAGACTTTTGGCAGCAAGTGTTATTATATCTACTTTCCCACAGCTTTCCTACTGTTAATGGAGTGAGAAGTGAAATATGCTTTCCTAACTTCCCCTGGGCTTTAGTAAAGTTAGACTATGACTAGGCAACCAGCAATGGGAACTAGTGAGAAACAAATGGCAAATTCTAACAAATCAAGTCCTCCCTTAAGGTCAGCTCTGGCGCATACAATGCACTGTGGCTAATAATAATAAAAGAAGAAATAAACAAAAACTTGGAACCCTTTTGCTCTTCACTCGTTCCTCTGCCCTCTGTTCCTCCAGTTCTGTATTCCTAGGAGACAGGTGACTGTCAGTGTTAATCTTTTAGTAAGTGCAAACATGAAACTACACCAACATGAACTTATTTATTTGTCTCTGTGTTGTTTAAGGACAGGGAATCATATCCTACTGATTCTTTTTTTTTTTTTTAAGGTTTTATTTATTTGACAGACAGAGGTCACAAGTAGGCAGAGAGGCAGGCACATAGAGAGAGGGGGGCGGAAGCAGGCTCGCTGCTGAGCACAGAGGACCCTGGGATCATGACCTGAGCAGAAGGCAGAGACTTAATCCACTGAGCCACCCAGGTGCCCCCCTACTGATTCTTTGAATCCCCAGACAGAACAATGCTTAGTTTATGTTAGTTGCCCAAGAGCAGCATAATGCCATTTCACATATATTTGTAGCACACATCATACAGTTCTGCCAACTCCCCTATCATGAAAAAGATAAAAAGTAGTGTCATGAACACAGAATTTTGGATCTTCCACAAAATATGGTACTCTTGAGACTGTCTATTCTCTGATTATTCCACGTTGATCTTTTGTAGGGATAATTAAACCCATACTCATTTTTTATCACAGGGATGTTGAAACAACTTGATTTTCAAGTGATACAAGAAATGAGAAGGATTTGTATGAGAAACTGTAATATAAGACTATAAAGTATCTAGCAGGGACATTTCATTATTATTTTATCTTTAGCATTTTTTACTTTGGGAATTAATGAACAAAATAGTTTTTTTCTGGAGAATTAATGGCCCATGACAGGAAATGTAGTGGGTGAAAAAAGCCAGGAGTCAGTATCAACTGGTATTTACTGAATTATCTGCTATACAGCAAGCCTTTGCTAAGCTTTGACTGTCCTGAAGTGAGTAAGAAAGATATGGTCCCTGTCCTTGGTGAGTTGACATTTTAGGCTATAGGAAAAATGCCAGCTGACTAAACAAACAAACTAAACAACCAACCAAGTAAAGAGGTATTTTCAGGGCTTTATAGGAAAGGAACAAGGTGCTGAATTAGGGCTCAGTGATGGACTGGGGATACAGAGGGAGTTTGGAGAGGATACCAACAAGAGGCTGAGAGGTAAGAAGAAGAGCTAGAGCCTAGAAACTGGAGAGTATTCCAGACCAATAAAACAAAGGCAAAAATTTGAGTTGGAAAAAATTGGCATGTTAAATATAGATTAGAATCTAAACATGAACCTAAGTGGGCAAGTTCCTTCAACTAGGATTCATACTTTTACATTCATAAAATCAAAATAATAATCCCTGTGTCAAAAGTTGGTGTGCAAGTTAAAGCTCTCTATGACAAAGTGCCCAAGACATCATAAATCTTCAGAAAATGTTCTCTTTCCTGCCAACATTTTGTTCCAAATAGCACTTACTCTAAAAAAACAAAAAACAACAACAACAAGAAAAACCCAGCAACAACTCCCCCCCCGCCCAAAACCACACAACTCTTTTGGAAACTTTAAACAGGATTCAGCTGCACCCTAATAACTGTGACGGTCACAGATTTCCAAACTTATTTTTTAATGCAAGTGTATTTCAGTGACTGCAAAAAAAAAAGTCAAGATTGAAATGTAATGGATTGAAACCCTTAAGTGGTAAGTTTTCAGTAATAGATTAGTGTGTATTTCATCGCCTTTTCAACGTGAGTTAATTTCATCTCTTTTACATTAAACAGACTGTTAAAAAAGATTTCACAGTGCTGCTGTATCACTACCAGAATTATTTTACTATCTATAGACATTTTGCATTTTTAAAAAGCCCTACAAAAACATGTGTCTGTTTATATGACCTTTCATAACTAATTCCAATTGGGTTTTGTCAACCAATTGTAATGCTTGTTTTCTTAACAAGCAAGTAACTTTCCCTTTCTTGGAAAAAGAACACTTGATACATTAAGTGATTAGAATAATTTAAGTCCTGAGCAAATTCTGTTCACTAAAATATGTTCCTCTGAGATTTGCTACAGCCATAAAATGAGCCATAATACAACAATCACTGATATTAGTAACTCTAGAACCTCTGTGTGTTCTGCTTTAGGGTAAGTGACTGTACATAAGCACTGTCCAGAACCCACCCCCCTGCAACACACATACTGGCACAGAAACTCACACACACAACCCTCAGAGGGCATAAACCAGACCTATATTGTAGCTGTCATGATTGCAGAGAGGCCTGGTATGGAAGCTAGGTCTGGATTCACAGTGGCCTAGATCGCTTGAGATGTAGAAAAGACATGCTTTTCCTAGATAAGGTCCACTCAGCTTTAAATGTGAATGATAGGTAACTTTCTTTGTCTTGCTGCCACTGAGGATACAGTGAACAAGGCTGAAATGGCTAGGAAAAGCTAATGGAGGGGGAGATTTTTCTACTCCTTAGAGCTTTACAGAAACATAGAAAGAGCCATTTGGAATTTGTGGTGCTTCTCATGAGGAGAAAAGAAGAAAACAATTTCACCTGAGGAGAGTGCATGGAAATTCATCTGAAAACAAAATTGTGGCATAGGTGAAGTGAAACAAACTGAAATTACTCAATGTAGACAAAGCCAGGGTGAGTGATCTGGGTTAAAAATCAAAACAAAAGAAAACCTCACTAAAATTTCCGTTTTTAAGAGATTGGAAAAGGAATATTTTTTGACTAATTTACTCCCAGGACTATAGATTCTTTCGGAGAATAAGAGACAGTGAAAGGAGAGATTTTCGTGAGTTTGACTTAAGGATGATTTCTTCTACTGGCGGCCTGTGACAAATTGCAATGGCTGAGTGAAATGAATCTTACTTTTGATTTTGTTCAGCCAATTTTTTCTTCTTTACTAGTGGCCTAGAATGTCTTTTGTCTCTCTATTTATTTAAATCCCCCAGTTTCCTCTTAAAAATCTTACCTCCTTTGATGACAAATGAAAAAACAGACTCTTAAGTTTAGAGAACTTTAGAGAGAGGGGAGAGGATGGGAAATGAACTAAATAAATGGGCAGTGGGGATTAAGGAGTACACTTGTTATGGTGAGCACTGGGTGTTATATGGAAGTGTTGAATCATGATATTATATATCTGAAACTAATATCACACTGTATGTTAACTGAAATTAAAATTTAAAAAATAAAAATGAAAAAAATCTTACCTTCTCTGTTAAGTTACTTTTACTGATTCTTAGTATGCTCCCCTTTCTCTGACTTAGCTTAGCTACTCTTTTATTATGGTGCTGGAAATCCTAGTTGAACCTGAAGGGGAAATAGAAGCAGGCTGTTTGTGCAATGGATAGACTGTTGATCTCTTTAGGGATCTGTATGCAAGATTTGTGAATCTTCTGTTTCAGTAGTAGAAGGAGGGAAGTGTTTTGTGGAAGTTGGGTGCTGAAGACATTATGACAAGAAGGGCAATAAGATTGAATTTTGAACCCCAGGGGAAAGAAAGAGGTGAAGGGTGGAGGAATTGTAATCATGAAAGACTCAGTGAGACATCAGATACAAGCAGTGCTGCTTAGGGCCCATCAGAACACTTACAGCATAGATTTGGTAGGAGGATCGTCCCTAATCCTACCTCTTCCTCCTCCCCTAGCCACAGAGCCCACTGTTGCATTGTCATCTTAAGATTCAGGAGGCCACTGGTTTGGGACTGTTGAGCATGCCATACGATGCCCCCACAGAAGGCACCAGACGCAGAAGCAATGGATGGTTACCTAGATAAAGAAGCTGGAGCAAAGGGACACAAAAAGCAGATTGGTTACAAGAAAATGCAAGACCTCAAATAAGACTTCCAGAAATATATAGGGGAGATTCCTAGATGGAGGAGTAGGTGATGGGGAGAGGCTTAATTTCTGCATGAACAAAAGGTCAAGAATCCTAATAATTTGGTATAAACTTTATTTATTTATATATTTATTTTAAAGATTTTACTTATTTATTTGACAGACAGAGATCACAAGTAGGCAGAGAGACAGGCAGAGAGAGAGGAGGCAGTCTTCCCGCCAAGCAGAGAGCCCGATGCAGGGCTTGATCCCAGGACCCTGGGACCACGACCTGAGCCGAAGGCAGAAGCTTTAGCCCACTGAGCCACCCAGGTGCCCCTTTATATATATTTCTTATAAATATTTATTTCTGCTCATAGCCTGGCATATCCCCTCCCAGCTATTTCCTTTACAGCTGTCCTAGGTGATACATTTTTTTAAAGCCACTGGTTATAATTAAAAGTAGTCACATGTGCATTCCCTTAAAAATGTTGTAATTATGCCCAGGCTTTTTTTTTTTTTTTTTTTTTTTTTTTGCCAGTGGTTTATCTAAATTAGTGTTATCAACTTGCTAGGGCTGCCATTACAAATTGGATGCCACAACAATTGGATGGCTTAAGCAACACAAATTTATTGTCTCAGAGTTCTGGAAGCTAAGATGTTCTCAGAGTTCTGGAAGCTAAGCTAAGGTGTCTCAGAGTTCTGGAAGCTAAGCTAAGATGAGGTATTGACAGTGTTGGCTCCTCCTGAGGGGTATAAGGGAGACTCTGTTCCATCTTTCTTCCTAACTTCTGGTGGTTTGCTGGCAATCTTTGGCATTTCTCTGTTTGCAGATTATTGCCCTCATTTTCACATGGGGTTCTCACTGTGTCTTTGTTCAAATTTTCCCTTTTTATAAGAATATCAGTCATATTGGAGTAGGTACTCCCACCTTATACCAGTATGACCTCATCTTAACTAAATGCATGTATACCCGCCCTATTTCCATATAAGGTCACATTCTAAGGTACTGGGAATTAGGACTTCAACATAAGAGTTTTGGGGCAGACATAATTTCAATCCAAAACACGTTTTGGACATGTTTAAAACCTATAAATGAATTAGAGTTCTTGGTCTGAAAATCTGGGTCTAGTGGTAGGAGTGACAGGGTTCTGTATTTGAAAAGGAAATGCTCTTGGATAATTGGGTTACTGGTTATTCCTTTGCCCTAGTTATTTATTAACTAGTGGTGAAGAGAAAAAAGTGACCATGAATTGAATAGATCCTCTTCCCTGGCTATAGCCATCACATTTTTTCCCAAACTCAAAGGAGAGCACATGGTATAACATACAGGCTGGCAATTGATAAAATATACAAAGTCAGAGTGAGACAATGGGAGCTTATGAGTACAGAATTTCTGGTAAACTATTCATGGGAAAAGATTGGCTTTGAAATGTTGATTCCAGGTATGGTAGGTGACCAGCCCCTGAAAATGTCCATACCCTAATTCATGGGATTTGTGAACATGTTATATTTCATGGCACAAGGAATTTTTCAGATGTGATTAGGATTAGAGTAATTAATGAGGGTAACTTAATTAAGTAATTTAATGTAATTAAACTAGATTATTCTGGATTATTATGTGGGCCCAAGAAGTGGGGAGCTTTCTCTGGCTGGAGGTGGTAGAGATAAATTAGAGGGTAAGGTCAGGGAGATTCAAAGTATGAGAAGGACACAACCTGCAAAAGCTGACTTTGAAGATGAAGAGATGTGAGGAATGTGAGTGGCTTCTAGACACTGAGAATAACCCCCGGCTGATAGACAGCAAGGACCCAGGAACCCAGTCCTATAACCACAAGGACTGGGAAACTGACAATGATCTAAGTAAACTCAGAAGTGAATTTTTCATAAAACTTCCTAGAACTCAGCTAGCTGACACTTTGACTTTGACCTTGTGAAATCAGAACAGAAAAACCAGTGGAGCTAACCCAGGCTGCTGATCTATAGAACTGTGATATATTTGTGTGTTGTTTTATGCTCCTGAATTCATGCTAATTTCCTGTTGCAGCAACAGGAAGCGAATACACTAGTTGTCAGCTGATTTCTCTTTTTCAGTCAAGGTAACATTGGCTCCAGTTTCCCTTCCACAATTTCTGCAAAGCTTCAGGTCATGTAGGATAATGTATATACTCATGATCTTCTCTGGCACTGAGCTTCTGTTTCTACTAAAGAGTCCTGTAAAGTACATGTACAATTGAGTTTGTTTGCCTTGACCTGGTCTGGTGGAAAATGACTGACCTGAGATGCAATCCAAGTTGCCCCAGATGAGGCAGCCAAGGTCATTCTAGATTATGTGATAGCCAACTCATCTCCAGATAACTTGTGAGCAAGCCTATGCAAGATCAGAGCAGAACTGCCTGATCACCACATCTGTGCAGGTAGTAAATTCTCATTGTATGTCACCAAGATTTTGTGATTCTTTGTCATATATCATTTCAGTTTTATTAGATAATTCACTTTGACCTCTTATTAGATAACTCACATTAAGGGAACTTGTGCTCCCTAATAGTTTCAGCCTTTTCACTCTTCCTGCTCTTTTTCATGCCTTAGTCACACCATTTCTAGACTATTTTAGTATTCTTTTTCTCTCTATTTTTCTATCTTCCACTTATTCCTATTGATATTAATTTCCTGGTTTTTAAATCATAGCTTCTTTCAATGCCCTCTTTATCAAAGGCAACTCTTTGCAGTAGTCAGATGGAGAATTAGATGAGGACTCTTCCATAAAGAGTGCATGAGGTTAATTCTGAAGATACCTTGAATGATGTCCCTAGGAGCTGGGGTGACCAGAGATTGGTTCTCCAAAAGGGAGATGTAATATCTCAGGCCATGATTTCTTAGAGAACATCATTCAAGCTCAACTATATTCAAGGAATCTTGCATCTGTCCTTCTGACATTCAGTTCCAAATTACCTTGTAATGCTATTTAAATATATATGTCACAGATATTCAACAAGATTGTAAACCCTTGAAAATAAGGTTTGTTTTCTGTATATTTTTGAAATGATGATGTTTTTCAGCAAGCCATGTATATAGTGGGCCCTAAATTAGTTTATTAATAATGATGATCAAGAAAAATAAGAAACTGAAGGAATAAGAGAGCTCACATCTCTCTTATTCTTAAATGAAGAATATGTCTAATTACTTTCAACTTCTCTTAATTATTTTTATCTTTATTGGGGAAGCTACACTATAGATTTAAAAAGGAATACATTCAAATAAAATTTCTTTAAGAAATCATTCTTAGATTCTTAGTGTGGAATGTACAAATCAAATAAATAGTAGATTGGAAACTGGAGACTTTGAAACTACCCAAATCAAGAGGCAGGAATCCAATGGCCAGTCACTGATTATTAAGTCAATGACTGTAATTCATTGAAATAACCACTAGCTCCATGTCCCTGAGATAGAAAGCTTGCTGGAAAGCAGCTATTGATGTGAAAATCATTGCTTAATGTTAAATTTGCTTTTAATAACTCCTTGGCAGAATCCTACTTGCAATTATAACAGAAAGTAAAATACTTTGCAACAACATGTGTGAAAATATCAAGTCTGAAATTTATTTTATTTAGAATATTCATCCCTTGCCTTATGCTTGGAATTTCCACTGATTCCTTTTTTTTTTTTTTTTAAGATTTTATTTATTTGTTTGACAGAGAGAGATCACAAGCAGGCAGAGAGGCAGGCAGAGAGAGAGAGAAGGAAGCAGGCTCCCGGCTGAGCAGAGAGCCCGATGCGGGGCTCAATCCCAGGACCCTGGGATCATGACCTGAGCGGAAGGCAGCGGCTTAACCCACTGAGCCACCCAGGCGCCCCTCCACTGATTCCTATATTCATTTATAATTTACATAATTTCCCCAGACTATTAATAAAGATTAGCTGTAGAGTCAGAGAATCTTAGTTTTAAAAATAACTTATTATTTACAAAAGTAACATATACTTATAGTAGTAATCCACATGGCCCATTTCAGATTCCTGATATGTACACACAGAAACTTGGCATTTACCATTTTTAGATAATTAGCATAACATACCGACCTTAATATAATGGCCTTTGAAATCACAAAATGATTAACATTTGGCTGAGTGTCCAAATAGCACCTGAGGGGTATATCCCAACCTAAAAATAAAGAAGAGGGATGCACTGTTATCTTTAAAGTCTCAGTCTTATCATCCTAACTCTTGGTGCACATGGATTATTCTTGTGATATCAAATATGGAAGATGCAACATGGCTACAAACTTATTTCCCATTGAGAAAGTGTGTCAGTTATCTATTCTTGAATAGCGAATCACACCCGTACTTAATGACTTAAAACAATAAAAACCATTATGTTTCAGTGTTTGTGTGGGTCAGGAAGTCAGGGCATAGCCGGGCGGGGTTGTCTCTATTTCACAATGTCTGAACTGGGAATACTTGAAATCTGGGGTTGACTTGATGGCTGAGGGCTTGAGTCATATGGAGACATCTCTCCTTCCATTTCTGGTTGTTGATTCTGGTCGTTAGCAAGAACCTCAGTGCACTGAGGTGGAACATCATGTGGAACATCATGTGGCTTTGTGTCCTCTCCCTATCGCCTCTTTACATGGCCTAGTATAGGCTTCCTCAAAAGTTGGTGCTAGGTTCTAAGAGACATGACTGCTCTATTGCCTTTTATGACCTGGTCTTAAAAGTCATATATGTTCTTTCTGATGTAGTTGTAAGCCACCTAGATTAAAGGAAGGGAATATAATTTTCAGGTGCCCAAGTCCAGAGTGTCTTTCCTGGGACTGAGGGGTTTTTTAGAACCTCTCAGTGTTAAAACCAGGCAAACCAGGATGAATTCGTCACTTTACTAAACCCCATGTTCTGAAGGAGCATCAGAGTCATATTGTATTTAGAGCATGTTGGGTGGGAGATAGTGGTAGGGCCATCTTTGAAAAATAAGATCTCCAATGGGTGTTTTCTTTATGCAGGAGTGTATAACTGGAATACCAATTAATGTTGCAAGGGCAACGAGCAATTCATAGGAATGTATATTCTCTGAGGAAAGAGATTATATTGTTCTTGTTGTTCATCACTGAGTCTTAGGACCTAAGTAGTGGCTGGCACAGAGTTAATGTTAATAAATATTCATGAAATGACTGAATGAATAAATACTAATTCCTATAACATTTCCATTCCATAAAATCAGGCCAACACCTGACTTTAGTACCCTTTTCTTGCTTAATAATAACCAGAGAAGAAATTGCTTTCAATGTTTGTTTAAAATGAAATGGCAGCCTTCCAGGGCAGCAGAAACTAGAAAACTAATCAAAACCAATAAACTTTAGAGAATATCACTTCACCCTATGAGACCAGTCTTAGAATTTTCTCTCTTCACTTCTCTTCAGAGGCAGAATCTTAGATGACTGCAGCAGAGGTAAGAAGAGGATGCTCAGGGGTCCTTATATTTGCCTAATCTCTAGGGTGTTCCTTTGTGACACGTCCTTTTGGTTCAAATTCATACCTCTCCTCTAAGTAAGTGGTGGTTAGGAATACTTCTCCTGCCTTAGAAAGTCCATGAAAAGGAGAAGGGAGAATAGGACTAATTCTAAAACTAGCATCTAAGGTTCTGATAGAGAAATAGCAGTTAGGAAGAGTTAGGGGAGGAGGTCCATGCTTTAAATCCCATTCCTTTAAGGACATGATACAAACCACTGTAGAAAATAAAGGGAGAACAGAATCATTGGGAGGCCATCTTGGCAGCTGGCTATATTCTGTGTTTATTACCTCATCTTTCATATTAGAGAATTTATTGTCCAAAATTGAAATATGGGATAACATTATTTAACAACTCCAAATTCTTAATAGTTTTTAAATAGCATGTTTCTGACAGGAAGACATTGATCTTAAAGAATTAAGTCCTCTTTTGGGAAAAAATGGGAAATGAGATGGAAGGATAAGATCAAGATAGAGAATGGAAGAGCTCCAAAGTCATACCAAAGGAATTTTTTTTCCATATTGCAAAAGGGTGACTTTTCTCTATTTTTACCTTGACATGTCAGTGCTTTTATATTATTTCTGTACATTCTCTATAATTGTGTTAGTTTCTTAATCTTGAAGTTTGTAAAATAGATTTTGAAAAGGTATAAAAAGCCTACTTCTATTTAGTATTCTTCACATTGTTCCTAAAATGAGAGATTAGATATTAAATTATATTTCCAAAATAAAATAACATTAAACTCCATAGCGAAATCCTCAAACATAGCATCATTCCACATAAGCTATAAATTTGGTAAGAGAATTTATCATGATATTGAACAATTCTGGTATAAATTATTGACAAATGACAGAAAAAAATTCTAATGTAGTTACCAAAATGAATTAAAGCCACTTGAAAATAAATCTCTTTAATAGTTTCATGAAATTTAAAAACTTGAAATTTGGAGTTGTTATGTAAACTCATATTTCCACTTTGGACAATATTAATAAGTTCCCTATCATAAAAGATGAGAAAATGAACACATGGGTGTTGCCAGCTGCCAAGATGGCCTCTAACAATTCTTTCCTCCTTGCATTCACACACTTGTGCCATTCCCTCCCTCACTGAATAGGGCTGATTTGTATGACACGCTGAAACTATGGGAAATAAATAAATGTGTGTTATTTTTAGCAGCTAAAGTTTGAGGTAATTTGTTATGTGGCAATAACTGATTCACATACCTATACTAATTCCCACTTTCTCATATGCTTCTAAGTATTTATTATTAATTTGATATTAAGATTTGTAATTCTATATTTCATTTTGTCACCATAATATCCAATTTTTAGTCTTAATTAACTCTATGTCAGTGGAAGTATAAAAATTTCAGAGCTCACAAACAGTTCTTTTTAATATGGACTTTTCCCTTCTGAGTTCTTAAGTTTTGAATTTTATTTAATTGGCTGGATTTCAAGTAGCTTTTATTTTTTTAATAGATTAGATGTATTCTACTCCCAGCTGTATAAGAGTTTAAGGCCAGTCCAATATTTTCTAACTTGCTTATGAATTGCTTTTTCTGTTTGGATACCCATACTTCCTTTATCTCTCTCTCTCTCTCTCTCTCTCTGTGTGTGTGTGTGTGTGTGTGTGTGTGTGTGTAAAATAAAATAACTTCACCACAGTTGGGTCAGTGGTAATCATTATCAGTTATTCCTTGGCCATGATGTCTCCATTTCTTCTATTATATGAATAAATATTTTTTTGTTTCGTATTTTTAGTTTGCTCTTCAAGAGCTCAGGGATATCAAATAAGTGTATGTGTAAGGCTATGTATTAAAAGCAGGGCCACCAGAGTCAGGCTGCTGGGTTAAATCATTGATTGGTCATTTATTAGCTCTAAGACCTTGTTTATGTATTTTAATTAACTTTTTTTCTAGTGTGTATATCAGTTTCTTAATCTAAAAACAAGGATACTATTATTACCTATCTTTTGAAGATTTGATAAAGATTAAATAATGCATGTTTGATAGGAATAAGAACGATAAGCAAGGGTTTCCTTGTGTTTACTCTGATGTTCATTTAGCATCATTAAATATCTAGAAGTTTCCTTGTTTCATCAAATTTGGGATATTTTCAACCCTTACTTATGCAAGTAATTTTTCTATTTCATGCTCTCTTCTTCTGGGATTCCCATTATTATATTTAAATCATTTGCTATTTAACAGGTCCTTGAGTCTCTGTTCTGTTTTCCCAATTTGATATTTTTCATATTTGATAATTACTACTGATCTATATTCAAGTTTTTTTTTACTTTCCTCTGTTATCTATTTTAGGCTTAGGTTGGTAAATTCACCCTGTGAAATTTTTAGTTCAGCTATTTTATATTTCAATTCTAATGTTTTCATTTTGTTAGTTTTAACTTAAATATCTCTGCTGAGATTTCTTATAATTTTATTTATTATGAGGTTATTTTGTTTTACTTCATTCAGAATAGTTCCAGAAGTTTCCCTGTTAGTTTCAACATCTCTTTCCTCTCAAGATTGATCTTGTTTGATTTTTTTGTTGTTGTTGAAATGTCTTTCACTTTGTGTATATGTGAGTGTGTGTTTTGTTTTGTTTTGTTTTTCTGTATGTTAAGCAATTTTGTATTGGATTCCAGATACTTATGACTATTAAATTGGGGGGATTTTGGATTCTGTTATTTTTCTCCAATGCTATTTCTTTATCAAGCTATTATTATCTTGGCTCAAATTGAAATATGCACTCCCTTTCTTTATTGGGAACTATAGTGTCAGTTCTTGTTCTTTATTTTTTTTTCTTTTGCTAATCTGCTTTGATTCTGTGCCACACATGCATGTTTCAGGGGCCAGCAAAAAATATGGGTAGACAGATTTAGGATTTAGTCTCCAAATGGCTCTTTCCCTTCAAGGGTTTCCCCACTTTCTTTAGCATCCATGGTATACATGATTTTAGTTTTCTTGTTCTCTTGGGTAGAAAAACTGTAATCTTCCCACCAGCACCTATCCTGTGTGTGACATGCCAACAGCACCTAGCCTCTTGCTAACAGCCATGAAAATGGGAATTTTCTTGGTATAGCTCCTCTCTTCCCTTGCAGATATTTACAGAGTGCAAGAGTCTGTTCACTGTATTTCAGTGCCTTTAGGCAATTGCTTTTTGTATGATGTCTGGATTTTACAGTTATTTTCTGTTGGGGGGAGCTGCCTGGCATGGTATTTACTCTGTCTGTACTAGAATCAGAATCCTTCCCTTATTTAAAAAAATTTTTTTTCCTTTGTTTTAACTGGGTTTTGAGTCAAAGGAATAGTAAATAGTGCCTTTTTATAAATTCAGCCAGCTCTGACTAAAAGTTCTTCCAGTATGATTTTTTAAAATAAGGAACTGAAATATACCTGGTTTGTAATTCTTTCTCTGTCTTGGAAATCTCTTCATAGCAAACATAAGCATTAAAAGACAAGGTTGTTTTTGTTGAACCTGTCTTTAAAACCATAGTCTATCCACTATCATGTTTCAGAGCACAACTCCAAAAATGAGTGAGTTGTATAATGAGGCAGAACTAGGCTATTTGTTAACTGGGTAACACTGGGTAAGTTGCTAAATTGTTGTGTGCTTCAGCTTGTGTATGTGGACAAAAATATCTACTCCAGAGGATGGTGTTGAGGATTAAATGTGGTGAAGGAAGTAAAGTCTCTATAAAAGTGTAAGAAATAAGGGGAGCCTGGTGGCTCAGTTGGTTCAAGTGTCCTGCCCTCAGCTCAGGTCATGATCCCAGGGTCCTGCTCAGTGGGGAGCCTGCTCCTCCCTCTGCCTGCTGCTCTCCTTGCTAGTAATCTTTTTCTGTCAACTATATAAATAAAATGTTGTGGTTTTTTTTTTTAAAGAGTAAGAAATAAGAAAGTGTTGATTTTTTTTTTTCCTGTTGAACCCATTCACATTCTGCTCATTCGTAAGTAATATCTGGACTCTCTTAATTACTTATAATCTATCCCTTCTTTTTTGTAATCCATACTCTCTATGGTTATTTAAGAATTTAGTTTATACTTCCCATTACGTTTTAAGCTCCCCAGGGGGCAGATTTTGCTGTGTCTCTCTATGGTGTTGTGCACAGACTAGTAACATTTGATGAGTATTTGCAGAGTAAAATCTGTTTTGCTGAGCTGCCATTTCATCAGCATTATAGCGGCTTCCTCAGAAAAAATTGTTAAACTCAGTATCTGCTCTTGAAATGCATGACAAACTCTTAGTTCCATTGAGTTTTCCATTGCTTTGATCCTTTCTTGGTGTTTGAAAATAAATGTAAAGATTTGTCTTGAACCTCTGAGATTCAGAAAGCATACACAAATCAGTTTTATCCTGAACTCATAATGGCAAATGTCTCTCCACCTTAACTTCAAATGTAGGAGGCTTATAATCACGGACTAAATCAAGGACTAAAAATGTCAACATTTCTTTTTCTTTAATCAAATACTTTTTATTTTTTTATTTTTTTTTAAGAATTTTTCTTTATTTATCTGACAGAGATCACAAGTAGGCAGAGTGGCAGGCAGAGAGAGAGGAGGAAGCAGGCTCCCTGCAGCGCAGAGAGCCCGATGTGGGGCTCGATCCCAGGACCCTGGGATCATGACCTGAGCCGAAGGCAGAGGCTTAACCCACTGAGCCACTCAGGTGCCCCTTTAATCAAATACTTTTAATGATTGACTAGAAGGTATGAATATAAATTCATACTTTTTTATTCCACACATATACTTGAATTTATTCATGTGTAAGAATATTTTTTCCCTGCTTCAGTGTGTAGCAGCTTTTTTTTTTTTTTTTTTTTTTTTTTGGTCTGCCGGGTACAAAACGTGCTCTACTCTCATATGATACAAGTGGGCAAATGATCTTAGCAATACCAAAATGATTCTTTATCCTAGAAATATAAATCTCTAGAGGATATCATGAGGGGAAGAGAAAGTTAAAGCAGAGTAATTTATGGCAGAATGACTCTGTAGAGACTACCAACACCTTTTACTAAGTCTCCTTTGTTTTCTTCTTGAATTTTGATTATTGAGCTCTACCTAAAGGGCAGTAAGACACTTAGGGTCTTCCCAGTTGTGGTTTTTTTTTTTTTTCTTTCTTTTTTTTTTTTTTTTCTGTAGCTTAAGTTAATCAGAATTCACTTCTTTTCCTTTCAACCAGAATAGATACAGAATATATATATATATATAGGAATTGCTTTAAATGTTAGGCTCTTGATATAAGAGAACATGGTCACAATTGGAATGTTTCTTGGTTCTGGTACTTGGAGAAAAGTTCTGTTCTTCTTTGCACCTGTTCCATTTCTTGTTTCTGCCAGTAAACTTATGCCAATTGGTCAAGTATCTCTAAATACTTTCTAAAACACAGACAACCTAGGAAGGAAGGGGACCAGAGAGAAATCACAATCTGGAGACAAGTGATCCTGGGACTTGGATGAAGATGTTCAGACCCTGTATCAGGAAACAGAATGCTCAGTGTAGGTTGTATGTTAATGGTCTTCAATGAGTAAATGCATTGAAAACATGTGACTAAGCACATATTGTGGATGTTTGAAAGCTGAATGAGGAAAAATCTGCTTGCTTCTGAAGGAATCAAGTTGTGGTTTCTTGTAATGAGTTATCAAACTACTAATAAGTGTTAATTATCTATTATGTAAGGCAAAATGTTTCTTTATAGGTATTCTGTCCTTAACTCAGAACATTCATAGATTCCCAACAGCCAATAATGTAGAGGTCTGCTTCTCCTCCTTCCTAGTCTCTCCTATGTTTGTGATGCCTCCAACCATAGTTGATGTGCAAAATTATGGTTCTGGAGCTCCCTGAACTTGTATTCAATATGTTCTCACTGTCAACTGCTGAAACTTCTACACTTTATGAGATGTTTAAATGCTAACACCTCTCCATACACTAATTCCTGGTGTATTTTCATACATTAATTATTTTTCTTTAATCTCAAAGAATTAATTTCTTTAATTCTCAAAGAGGCTTATAAAATGAGTCTTAGGAAACCATTCGTGTCAGGGCTCTGAGCTTAGAGAGAAATACTGATGCAAACAGGCTTGAGACCCTTCAACTGCTAAGGTCCCTTTAGAACACATTAGTAGCTGCCAAAATATTTTTGGTGAGGTGCAGTTTATTTATTTCCCTACAACCCCATTACTAGATTATAATAAATGCAAATCTGAAACCAAATTATTAAACAAACACAGATTACCAAGGGTGAGCAAAATTGTAGGTACATCCTCTTCTGAAAGTTTGATAAAGTTCCAACCTCTGTCTTTTTAGATTTCCTAAAGCCCATCTTAGATAAAACAGTTACTTGAAACAATTGCAATAATATTCTGAAAGCAGGTTTTGGTTAATTTATTTCTGGCATCAGAAAAAAAGAATCCTCCACTCCACAGTCTAGATCTTGGGACGGTAAGACCAAGGCTGCAAGCTCTGTGCCCAAAGATTCAGGTAATAGGGTTTCCTAGATTATTATACTTTTCATGCAAGGGTGAGAGTGTCTCCAAAACTTAAGGTAACCCACATATATTGAATATCAGTAATATTACCTTGAGAACTCATTTTTAATATTCATGCTGACAAAGAAGTATTAATTTCATTAATGAAACCCCATTTTTAAAAAGATTTTATTTATTGAAACCCCATTTTTAATATTCATTATTTTAATTAGAAAAATCTAATATTGATCAGAAATGAAGATAGCTGAAGCCCTTGGAGTAGCTGCATCTGAAGTGTGAATTTTCTGCTATAATACTTAGGTGACCATCCCTGGAATGTGAATTTTGGATTATGAGAGTAGATTGACTCTAGGGTATAACTTAAGCTAAAGAGCAGATACATAATGCCATACTATCTATGTTGAAGTATTTTAAAGCCCATTTCACAAATAAAGCATTTGTTATTCTAAAAATTTCAGAGATTATATGTTCATGGCTTATAAAGTTCTGACTCAGGGATTCTAGGATTTAAGACTAGTATTAGTTAAATCTAAGTTGTATCAAGATTAAAGTCTAATTTTATATTGTAGTTGGGAAGCAAAGCTACTATGGAGTAGTAGTTCCAGAATTTCTGAATCTGTTTGGAAGGAGATTCTAGGAAACTTGTATTGAAGCTGTGCTTTCATTACAAGGTCACTATTTTTACTTGGACATGATGCTTATTTGGATAGCTTTGAATATGAGATTATGAAGGGCTTTGCTTTGATATTTTCACTGGACAAACTTAAGAAATATAGCTTTTTAGGAAGTTGAAGTAGATATGGGTTTTGTTTTTTAATAATTCATGTCCAGTACATATAAGGCATTGATGCCCAATTAAAAGATTTTTGAATATTTGATTATTCTCAACTGCATAAGAGACAGGATTATCTATCTATTATATGAAGTGGGAAGCTTTACTGTAGAGTTTGATTTAAGCTCCACAAATGACCATAAGGTAATGTAAGTTACTTTTATTAAACAGTAAGCATTAGCGTGTATTTCCGTGGTCCAAACATGATGGCAGATCTAATAAGAAACATGTTTATGGTCCAATAAAAGTGTTATTTTATATCCATATTTGTTTTTCCTAAGAAATTAGTAAGTTGGAGTATAGCATAATAATAAATCTGTGTTGTCATCATATATAGTTTCATGGACCAATTACAATTGTTTTATGTTTTATGTCTTTGGTATTATGGACATGTTAATTTTTTATTTTTAAATTATTTTAGATTATTTTTATTAACATATAATGTATTATTAGCCCCAGGGGTACAAGTCTGTGAATCATCAGGCTTACACATTTCACAGCACTCAGCATAGCACATACCCTCCCCAAAGTCCATAACCCAACCACTCTATCCCTACTCTCCCAATCCACAGCTTTTTTAAATATGATTTTTGAAAGCTAATTACAAGGCTGCCTAACCAATATGAGACTTCACTTTGTTATTTATAAAACTATGATTCTTTGAAAGCAAATTATATTTGTAAATTGGTGGTGAAAGAATCTGTACAAAATTTATAATTTCTTCCTTAGACTACAAATTATAGTGAAACATTTAAACATGATTGTCAATAAGTATGGGTTTTTTTCCTTAAATAAACTCTCCTGCCCTAAAATCTTACCCTTTTCTGTTCTTTAGAAACTAGAGTCATTTATTCTTTGCTCTTAAGAAGTCTCTAATTTCCAAAGCTATTCTATGTTTCAGAAAGGCTTAACATTATCATGTGATCCCCTCACGTTTAGACAAAGAAGAGAGAGAGCATCCTGAGAGAGAAAACAGAACAATAAAAAGAATAGGATAGAGGAAATAACCCTGAGGAAAGCCAACATTAGGAAAAAAAATTAGGGAAAATTTGAATATTATGACATACTGGATGCCAAGTAGTAAATAGCCAAATGTATCAAACACTGTTTTACACTTCTGGTTAGGATGTAGGACAAAAAACAGACCATTAATTCCACTGTAGCAGTCAGAAATAAATGGATGAACTAAAAAATAGGTATTTTACTTTAAGTCATCACATAGTTACAGAATCAAGTAAGTCTAAATAAATTCCAAAGATAAATCTTTCCTAGTTTTGACAGGTCAGTGGCCATTTTCGTCTTGGGGGTAGTCTGGAAATCATAGACAAATGCGATAGTAAGTTTACTATAGGCAAAGAAAATTTGTAAAGAAAAGGGGGGGCAGCCAAACTGGGCTGTTGATTGGAATCTGAGGAAGCCGTAAGTACCCTGCCTTCTCCCTACTACAGGTTCCCCCTGTTCTACGAAGTAAACTCAGTCTTGCCATGAACTTAAAACTGCCCAGAAAATAAACTTTATTTGAAAAAAATACATTTGACATGTGGAATTTATTGGATTGGACTAACACCAGAATGAATTAAACAGAATAAATTATTGCAACAGGTCAATAGAAATAATCAAAACTGAAACACATGGAAAAAGATAATTTAAAAATTACCAAACAGGGACACTTGGGTGACTCAGTCAGTTGAGCATCTGACTCTTGATTTTGGCTTAGGGCATGATCTCAAGGTTGTGAGATTGAGCCTCACATTGGGCTCCATGCTGAGCGTAGAGTCTGCTTAAGAATTTCCCTCTCTCTCTGCCCCTTCACCACACTCGCACCTGCATGCTCTCTATCTCTCTCTCTAAAATAAAATAACAGAAAAGCAAGTATCTGAGAGAAAATATCAAGTGGCTAATATGCATCTAACTGATGTCCCAGGAAAGGAGAAGGAGAATTGGGCAGGGAACAAAACAAAGAGAGAGTAGCTGAAAAGTTTTCAAAATTGATTAAAGTCTCAGACCAGAAGTTCAGCAAACACCAAGCAGGAAAAATACAGACTAGATACATCATAGTCAAACTATTCAAAACCGAGACAACAAGAAAAACCCTAAAAACAATCTTAGTTGAGAATAATAGGTGGCTGACGAAACATATGGAAGCTAGAGCTAATGGAATAACATCTTTTAAATACTAAAAGGAAGTTAGTACATACTTTTTACCTGATGAAAATATCCACTATAATTACAGTGAAATAAAAATGTTTTCAAAGAACAAGATTATTCTGCACTAGCAGAAATAGGGGACATGCATGAACGGTAGATTAAAGAGGTTTATTTCAGGATGAAGGAAATGATTCCAATGGTGGATTAGATTTTCAGGAAGAAAATGGAAGTCACAGGAAAAGGTAAATATGTGGATAGATATAAAATATACTTTAAAAATTTTCCTCAAAATGCTGTTGGCTGTTTAGCAAAAATACAATTAACTGAAATTTAAGTGAAAATTTGAAAATAGAGAAAGAAAAAAGAACTCCCTCCCCACATGCAAAGTAAAGCAAATACAATAACAATTCATTGTGAAATTTGAAATATGTAGACATAAAATGTGTACATACCAATAGCACAGTGGGAAGAAGGGCATATGTTAGTTTCTTACATTGTTCGTGAAGTTGTATACCATTAACTAAACACTGTGATAAATTAAGGATGAATATTATAATCTTTAAGTAACCACTAAGAAGTGATACACAATGAAAAACCCAATAGAATAGATAAAATGAAATATTAAAAAATATTCAAATAATAGATAAGAGGCTCTGAAATGTAGAATGAAGGAAAAAGAGATAGACAAATAGAAATCAACTAGCAAGGTGAAAGACATGATCATATTAATAATTACATCAATATTGATAGAATAAGAATTCCACTGAAAATGAAAATGCAGAAAACGTTAGATTAGATTTAAAAATGAGATCCAACAAAATAGCTTATAGTTGGGTCTAGTTTTTTAAGCCATTCTGACATTCAACCTTTAAAACTAAAGGTACAAAGAGGTTGTAAATAGAAAGATTGGAAATCCACTTATAAAAAATCAATTTAACTGTTTGAGTAGTAAAGTAAACTTCAAGTCAATGAGTACTACCATGAATAAAGAAAAAAAAATTGGAGTGTTTATGTAATGACCTTTAAAGACTTATTCTAAAATTACAGTAATTAAGACAGTGTGGTTTGGGTTAAGCATAAGCAAACAGAGCAACAAAACAGAATAGAGTCTGGTGTAAACCTATACATATACAGTCAACTAACTAATCTGTTAAGGTTCTATGGCTTTTGAAAAATGCATATCATGTACTCATAGCAATCTCATACATTCTAAAATGCCCTGTGCTTTACCTGTTCATCCTTCCTCCATCCCAGAACCCTGGCAACCAATGATTTTTAAACTATCACAGTACCTTTGCTTTTTCCTAATGTCATGAAGTTGGAGTCATACACTAGGTAGCCTTTTCAGACCGTTCCCCCACCCCAGCCTGCAGAAATTCCCTTCTATATATTTGCCATCAATTGTTTCTCCTACTCAGAGCCTCAGGCAATCTCATATCTGGTTTCTGAATGCATGGTATTTTGCCTTTTCTAATAATTTTATGTAAGTTTAGTCATACAATATACAAACTTTTGTAAGTGACTTTGTTCAGTAGCATAGTATCTTTATTGCATGTATCAGTAGTTTGTTTCATTTTTTTAGTGTATTCCATTTTAGTGTATTCCATTCCATATTTTGTTTATCCTTACACTTGCAAATGAACATTTGGATTATATCCACTTTTAAGCTACTATGAATAATGATTCTATGAACATTCACATAAAAGGCTTTATGTGAGCATAAGGTACAACATGTGGTCAATTTTAAATTATTCCATGTGGACTTGATAAGGATATATATTCCATAATTGTTGTATGTAGTATTTTACATATAAGTCAAGCTTCTTAACTGAAATTAGAGTACACATGCGTCTGAAAAATCTTCTTGACTTATTAACTGCTGAGAAAACTGTGTTGAAATACCCACTGTGATTATTGCTCCTTTTATTTCTATCAATGCTTGCTTATATATTTATATATACTTGCATTTATGCTTTGTATTGTATAGTGGCATATTTCAATCCTGGTGTGGGTTTTAGCACTGAAGTCTAATTTGTTGACATTAATATAACTTTATTAATAAAACAATTTTATTTGGTTATTACTTGCTTGACATATCTCATATTTTTTTTACTTTCAAATTGTTTGTATTCTTATGTTTTCAATGTTTCTTTTAAATAGCATATAACTTAATTTTTTCAAGTCTGAAAGTCTGTCTTTTAAAGGAATAATTTAGACAATTTAGATTTGTTGTCATTGCTAATACATTTTAATTTATTAATATTATTTTATTTTATGTTTTCTATGTATTCTGCCTTTCTTCTCTCTGCTCTTTTCATTTTTTTTTTCAGTTCATTTGGATTGAGTTAGTATTTCCCTCTCCATTTTTCTCTAGCTATTTGTCAGTCTATAAGTGATACACAATTTCTATCCTTTTGGTAGTTGTCTTATAAATTTTATCATTCATACTTTACTTATCAAAATCTGAATTTAATTAATATATTGCCCTCCTTTTATACAATGTACAATAGAAAGCTTTAATTTTTCAGTAATTAATTTTATAATTTTTAATAACAATTTTTCATTAAGAAATTATATGATTTCCTATTTTCATATATTTCTGGACTTTTTTGTACTGAAAGATACAATGTGTTCCTATATTTACAAATATCTAAATTTTCCCATATATTATCACATTTTAAAAAAATCGGTGTTTCTTATTTCTCATAGTTTTCATTTGGAGTTAACTTCCTTCTTTCTGATGTATATTCTGTATAATTTTTCTGTGCGTGTTTAATGACCAGTATATAAAATACACATATAAATCGATATTTATTTATGGGAATGAAATTTCAGGTTTATAGTATTACAGTTATTTTCAATATCTTCTGATTTCTCTCTTATGAAGTCAGATATCACTATTTTTTCTTTTGATGGCAATTTGTAATTTTCATTAAGCCCTTAACATAATTTGTGTTTTTAAATACCCAAAGGTTAATTTATTTATGGTTATCCTGTTTGGGATAAGTTGTGTGTCCTGAATCTATGCTGCACTGTACTTCTCTACAAATGCAACATCCTGAGGTATTATTTCTACATACTGCTTTTTTCATTATTTTCTTTTGCCTCTTTTCTGGAACACCAATCAGATATTTCTCAAAACTTCATATTTTAGGGGTGCCTGGCTGGCTCACTTGGTAGAGCATGTGACTCTTGACCTCAGGATTTGAGCCCCAAATGGGGTGTAGAGATTACTTAAAAATAAAATCTTAACAACAAAAAACTTCACATTTTATCCTCTTTGTCTCAACCTCTTTCATATTTATTTCCATTTGTCCCTCTTCTGGGTAATATACAATTTCTTCTAATCTTCCCATTCAGTAACTCAAGTCAGCTGTGTCTGACAAAACACATTGGTTTCTGTACAGTTTTCTCAATTCTCACTATCTGATTCCCCTCCCAAGAAGCAACCACTCTTTTCTTTTCTTAAAACTGCTGATCAAAAATCTCTCAATAGGGTTCAGGGCCAGATGGCCTCCCACTGGAATTCTACCAAATATTTAATGAAGAGTTAATACCTATTCTTCGGAAGCTGTCTCAAAACATACAAATGGGAGGAAAACTTCCAAACTCATTCTATGAGGCCAACATAATTTTGATCCCCCAACCAGACAAAAACCCCACCAAAGAGAATTACAGACCAGAACATGGATGCAAATGTTCTCACCAAGGTACTTGGATCCAACAGTACATTAAAAGGGCTATTCACTCCTGTTTTCTGGGAGGTTTTTGATCACTGATTCAATCTTATTACAGGTTATTGGCCTATTCAGATTGTCAATTTCTTCCTGTTTCAGACTCAGTAGTTTACATGTCCAAGAATGTGTCCATTTCTTCCAGGTTGCTTAATTTATTGGCTTATAGCTGATGATAATAATTTCTGATAATTGTTTTTATTTCTTTGGTTATGATTTCTCCCCTTTCATTCATAATTTTATTAATTTGGGTCCTTTCTCTTTTCTTTTGGATGAGTCTGGTCAGTGGTTTATTGATCTTACTAATCCTTTCAAAGAACCAGCTTCTAGTTTTGTTAATGTGCTCTACTGTATATCTGGTTTCTTAATTCATTGATATCTGATCTAAATTTAATTATTTCTCATCTTGTGCATGGGTTGGGTTTAATTTTTTCTTGATTCTCCAGATCTTTAAAGTGTAAAGATAGTTTGTGTATTTGGGATTTTCCTATTTTTTTTGAGAGAGGCTTGGATGGCTATGTATTTCCCTCTTAGGACCAACTTCTGTATCCCATAGATTTTTGGACCAGTGTGTCTTTGTTCTCATTGGTTTCCATGAATTGTTTAAGTTCTTCTTTGATTTTCTGGTTGACCTAACTATTCTCGGGCAGGATGGTCTTCCGCTTCCAAGTTTTTGAATTTCTTCCAAACTTTTTCTTGTGATTGAATTGCAGTTTCAAAGCATTGTGGTCTAAGAATATGCAGGGAATAATCTCCATCTTTTGGTATTGGTTGAGACCTGATTTGTGATCCAGTATGTGGTCTATTTTGGAGAAAGTTCTGTTCTCTTATTAACATACAATGTATTATTGTTTCAGGGGTACAGATCTGTGAATCATCAGTCTTACACAATTCATAGCACTCACCATAGCACATACTCTTCCCAATGTCCATAACCCACTCTCCTCCACTCCAGTAACCCTCAGAAAGTTCCATTTTCAATGGGGGAAAAGCTGAGAACCTTTCACATGAGATCAGGAACACAATAAGGATGCTCACTCTCATCATTATTGTTCCATATAGTACTAGAAGTCCTAGCAACAGTGATCAAACAACAAAAAGAGATAAAAGGCATTCAAATCAGCAAAGAAGTCATATCTCTTCACAGATGACATGATCCTTTATGTGGAAAACCCAAAAGGCTTCACTCCCAAATTACTAGAACTCATACAGCAATTCAGTCATGTGGCAGGATATAAAATCAATGCACAGAAATCAGTTGCTTCCTTATACACTAGCAATATAACCTAAAAAAAGATAAATTAGAGAATTGATTCAATTTACAATAGCACCAAAAATCCATAAGATACTTTGGAATAAACCTACCCAAAGAGGTAAAGGATCTATACTCTAGGAACTACAGAACACTCATGAAAGAAATTGAAGAAGACACAAAAAGATGGAAAAATATTATATGCTCATGGATCAGAGTAATAAACATTGTTACCAGAAAATACCCCAAATCACCAAGGAAATGTTATAAAATAAAAACAAACCTGAGGGCATGACGTTGCCTGATTTCAAGTTATATTACAAAGCTGTGATCACCAACACAGCATGGTACTGGCACAAAAACAGACACAGAGACAAAAGACACAGAGGAAAGAATAGAGAGCCCAGATATGGACCCTCAACTCTATGGTCAAATAATCTTGGACAAAGCAGAAAAAAAAAAAATTCAATGGAAGAAAGTCTCTTCAATAAATGGTGCTGGGAAAATTGGACAGCTATATACAGAAGAATGAAACTTGACCATTCCCTTACCCCATACACAAAGATAAAGTCAAAGAGAAAGATCTCAATGTGAGACAGGAATCCATCAAAAACCTAGAAGAGAACATCGGCAATAACCTCTTCAACATCAGTCACAGCAACTTCTTTCAGGACAAATCTCCAAAGGCAAGGGAAACAAAAGTGAAAATGAGCTTTTGTGACTTCATCAAGATCAAAAGCTTCTGCACACCAAAGGAAACAGTTAACAAAACAAAGAGGTAACCCACAGAATGGGAGAAGATATTTGCAAATGATACTACAAAGGGCTGATATCAAAGATCTATAAAGAACTCCTCAAAGTCAACACCCAAGAAACATAATCATATAAAAATAATGGGTAGAAGACATGAACACACACTTCTCCAAAGAAGACATACAAATGGCTAACAGACACATGAAAAAATATTAATCATCATTAACCAGCAGGGAAATTCAAATCAAAACCACATTGAGATACCACTTTACACCAGTTAGAATGGCAAAAATTGACAAGGTAAGAAACAAGTGTTGGAGAGGTTGTGGAGAAAGGGGAACCCTTTTACACTGTTGGTGGGAATGTAAGTTGGTGCAGCCACTTTGGAAAACAGTGTGGAGGTTCCTCAAAAAATAAATAAATAAATAAATAAATAAATAAATAAATAAATAAATAAAAAAAAATAGAACTACCCTATGACCTAGCAATTGTGCTACTGGATATTACCCCAAATATACAAAGGTAGTGAAAAAAAGAGCCATATGCACGCCAGTGTTCATAGCAGCAATGTCCACAATAGCCAAACTGTGGAAAGTGCCAGATGCCCTTCAATAGATGAATGGATAAAGAAGATGTGGTCCCTATACAGAATGCAATATTACTCAGCCATCAGAAAGGATGAATACCCAACTTTTGCATCAACATGAATGGGACTGGAGGAATTATGCTTAGTGAAATAAATCAAGTAGAGAAAGTCAGTTATCATATGGTTTCACTTATTTGTGGAACATAAGGAATAGCATGGAGAATGCTAGGAGAAGGAAGGGAAAAATAAAGGGGGGAAATCAAAGGGGGAGATGAATCACAAGAAACTATGGACTCTGGGAAACAAACTGAAGGTTTTAGAAGGAAGGTGGCTAGGGTGATAAGAGCCTGGTGATGGGTATTAAGGAGGGCATAGATTGCATGGAGCACTGGGTTTTGCATGCAAACAATGAATTGTGGAATACTGCATCAAAAACTAATGATGTAGGGAAATACAAATCAAAACCACAGTGAGATACTACCTCATACCAGTCAGAATGACTAAAATTAACAAGTCAGGAAACAACAGATGTTGGCAAGAATGCAGAGAAAGGGGAACCCTCCTACACTCTTGTTGGGAATGCAAGATGGTGCAGCCATTCTGGAAAACAGTATGGAGGTTCCTCAAAAAGTTGATAATAGAGCTACCCTATGACCCAGAAATCACATTACTAGGTATTTACCCTAAAGATACAAATGTAATGATCTGAAGGGGCATGTGCACCCAAGTGTTTATAGCAGTAATGTCCACTAGAACCTAACTATGGAAAGAGCCTAGATGTCCAACAACTGATGATTGGATAAAGATGTGGTATATATATATATATGTATATGTATATATGTATGTATATATATGTATATATGTATATATACATATATATATACATACACACACACACACACACATATACAATGGAATACTATGCAGCCATCAAAAATGAAATCTTCCCATTTGCAATGATGTGGATGGAACTAGAGAGTATTATGCTAAGTGAAGTAAGTCAATCAGAGAAAGATAATTACCACATGATCTCTCTGATATGAGGAATTTGAGAGGCAGGTCGGGGGGTCAGGGAGGAGGGAGGGAAAAAAATGAAACAAGATGGGATCAGGAGGGAGACAAACCATAAGAGACTCTTGATCTCATGAAACAAACTGAGGGTTGCTGGGGAGTTGGGAGGAAAGATAGGGTGGCTGGGTTATAGGCATTTGGGAGGTGAGTATATGCTATGGTGAAAGCTGTGAAATCACAGACCTGTCTCCTTGGGGCAAATAATACATTATATGTTAATTTTAAAATGATGTACTGTATGGTGACTAACACAACATAAAAAAAAAGTTATACTGAACTGATGAATCATGGAACATTATATCAAAAACCAGTGATGTGTTATACCTTGGTTAATTGAATTTAAATTAAAAAAATAAAAGGTAAAAAAAAAGGAGGAATGTACTCAACATAATAAAGCACATGGAAAACTCACAATTGACATCATATTTAGTGGTCAAAAACTGAGACTTTTCTTCTAAGATCAAGAACAAGACAAGGATATCCACACTCACTCTCACTACTTTTATTGAACACAGTAGACTGACAGTCCTAGCCACAGAAATTAGATGAGAAAAAGAAATAAAAGGCATTTAAACTGGTAAGGAAGAAGTAAAGCTTTCACTATTTATAGATGACATGATACTATATATAGGAATCTTAGAGAGCCACCAAAAAACTACTAGAATTGATCAATGAAATCACTAAAGTTACAGGTTACAAAATTCATATACAGAAATCTGTTTAATTTCTATACACTAATTATGAAGTAACAGAAAGAGAAATGAAGAAAACAATCCAATTTACAAGTGCACCAAAAATAATAAATTACCTAGGAATAAACTTTAGCAAGAAGGCGAAGGACATTTCCTCCAAAAACTATAAAACACTGATGAAAGAAATTGAAGACAACACAAACAAAAGGAAAGATATTCCCTGTTCATGGATTGGAAGAGCCAATATTATTAAAATTTCTGTTCTACTAAAAATATCTATAGATTTAATGCAATCCCTACCAAAATATCAATATCATGATATCAAAACAATAATATTACAACAAATAATCCTAAAATTTGTATGGAACTACAAAAGATCCCAAATAGCCAAAGCAATCTTGAAGAAGAACAGAGCTGGAGGTACCATAATTTTAGATATTAGTTATGTTACAAAACTGTGGCAATCAAAACAATATGGTACTGGCACAAAAACAGATACATAGATCAATGGAACAGAATAGAAAGCCCTGAAATAAACCCAGGTTTATATGGTCAACTAATCTATGACAAAGGAGGCAAGAATATACCATGGGTAACAGTCTTTTCAACAAATGGTGCTGGAAAAACTGGACAGCTACACAGAAAAAAATTAAACTAAACTACTTTCTTATTACCATACATGAAAATAAACTCAAAATGGATTAAAGACCTAAATGTGAGACCTGAAACTATAAAATTCCTAGAACAAAATATAGCAATTTGACATCAGCTGTAGAAATATTTCTCTAGATAAGTCTCCTCAGGCAAGGGAAACAAAAGCAAAAATAAACTATTACAATTACCTCAAAACAAAAATATATCAACAACTTATGCGACTCAACATCAAAAAACTCGAATAATCTGATTAAAAATGGGTAAAATAGACATTATTCCAAGGAAGATATACAGATGGCCAATAGACAAACGAAAAGATAATCAACATCATTAATCATCAAGGAAATGCAAATGAAACCACAATAAGATATCACCTTATACCTGCCAGAATGGCTAAAAATGCAAACACAAGAAACAATTGTTGACAAGGATTTTTCTGATTATCTTTGGAAAATTCCCTTTGCCATTCTCCAAAGTTGGATTCCAAGTTTATTTTACATCTCTCTCTCATTCTCTTGTTCTCACTCTTGCTCTTTCTCATTTTACATATATTCCCTTGTTTTAGGGGAACTCATGTTCCAATACTTTATCAATTTAAAAGATAATATAAGAAAAGGGACATTTTGATAATTGACTTCTATATAAATGTCTCTTCAGTCCTTCTGCTCTAATTGGACACGTTTTCCACTACATTTGAATACTTGATATCTTGGCATGCCCCTGGAATTCAATTTTATAGAATCTTTTGTTTCCCTTTTGTGTTGAATCTCTTGTTTTCTATATCTTATTTCTTTCTATTTCTTGACTTCTTTGTCGGAGGATATCCTTCTGTTAATTTCTCAGCAAATATATAAGAGAGATAATAGTTTTGAAAATTTAGGCATCTATAAAATGTTCATATTACTCTTATTTTTGAATTATGGTTTGGATAAAGTTGGAAGTATTTTTTCTGAATTTGATGGGATTGTTTCAATTCTCTTAATTCCATTACTATTCCTGAGCACTCTCAGACTATCTGATTCCTTATTATGTATAAAGTAATCTCCCTGCCTCATCCCAGTGCTGTGAAATACCACAATGATATACCTTCAAGAGGGTTTTTTTCATTCCTTCATCCAAGTACTTCGTGAAACATCATTCTAGAAATTTATGTCTTTCATTTTCAATTTTTTTCTCAAATTATTTTATTAATGGCTTCTATACTTCCATTTTCCCTCTCTCTGTCTGTCTTTCATCTTTTTCAACTTCCATTATCCAGGTGTTAATTTGCTTGGTTCTCTAGCTTCATGTATTTTTTCCTTGCTTTCCATTTCTTTATCATTTTGCTCCCTTTCTTGGAGAGTTTAACTTCATTTTCAAACTTCCTATTGAATTTTTCATATCTGGATATCTATATTTATTGGGAAGACTTCTTTATTAGTTTCTGAAGGTCCTTTTTATAAACTATCATCATTTTCTTATGTCACGGATGTAATATATTTTCTTACCTTTCTGAAGATATTAGCAATAAATTTTTAAGTTTTTTTCTCTATTGTGTCAATTTCTTCAAAGTTACTTTGTCTGTTTGGAACCATGGTAAAGACTTTATCACATTTCTGTTGTCTTTGATTTCATCGTCATAATTAAGAGTGGGAAACTGAAATGTTAACTGAAAATATAGGTGGAAATTACTGACTTTAGCTGTTCTAGAATGATATGAATGGAATTTTTGCTGGAGAATCTCAGTAGTTGAGGTTTTCATAAGATTTTAGTTTTCTAAGACAGTTTTCTTATAAAATCCTCTTCGGAGTGTAAAGGGTCAGTGCCCTGGTAGCTGAGTAGGGAAACTGAGTTTTGTGGTTCAGCCTTCAACATTTATTATGTGTTAGTAAATATTAGTTAGTCAATCCTCCATTTCTCCAGAAAATAATTCTCCAGTCTTCAATCAGAATTGAGGAGGGACACCATCAGATTATGAAGAGGAAAGTATATCTAGGAGATCCTAAGACTCTAAATTATCACACATCTTTTGCCCAGTCCTCTTTATTTTAATTTCCCATCCACTACCAAAAAAAAAAAAAAAAAAAAGAAAGAAAGAAAGAAAAGAAAGAGAAAAAGAAGCCGTTACAATCTCTGAACCTTTTGAGGATTCTTCTGTGTAAACCCAAGTTCTTTTTTTTTTTTTTTTTATTTTTATTTTTTATTTTTTATTTTTTATAAACATATATTTTTTATATACATATATTTTTATCCCCAGGTCTGTGAATCACCAGGTTTACACACTTCACAGCACTCACCAAATCACATACCCTCCCCAATGTCCATAATCCCACCCCCTTCTCCCCAACCCCCTCCCCCCGGCAACCCTCAGTTTGTTTTGTGAGATTAAGAGTCACTTATGAAAAAAAAAAAAAAAAACCAGAATGCCTGGTCCAAAATCAACAGTAGTGAAATCTAAGAACTTGGGTTTATGTAGATAAACCCAAGTTCTTAGATTTCACTACTGTTGATTTTGGACCAGGCATTCTGGTTTTTTTTTTTTTTTTTTTTTTTTTTTGAGGTTTCAAATGATTGTTTGATTGTTACTATTGTCATCTCTCTTATTTTATGAATTTTTGTCTTTGAAATATGCAGTTATGGTGACAATTTTTGAGACAGTGACACTGGATGTGTTTGTTAAAACTACTCTTTTAATTCAGAAGGTTTTTTTTTGTCGACTTCAGAGTTTGATTTATGAAAACTTGTACCACCATTTATGAGCTTACTATGACAATTAAATGTGTAAAATTAGGGGATATATAATGAGATTCATTTATCTCTTAATTTATTATAAGCATTATTTGATGAATACAGAATATTTTCATAACAAGTAGATTACATTTGTCAATAAAATTGTGAAATTTATTGATGACTAATAATTCTAGTGTATTTGGCTACTAGCAATTACTTAGAATTTAGTCACAATAGTGGTGGTATCTATACTTGCATATAACCTTTTAAGCATTTTCCAAACTTGTCTCCTAATTCTTTCCTTCACTAAAAAAATTGTCTTTATCACTACTATAAACTCAAAAGAACCCACAATAAGACTGTCATTGCTGTGAGCAATCCCCATGTGTCTGATAAGAGCACTAACTTTATTTTATTGCATTTAAAAGAGGGAAAGCCAATGGGACTGAAAGGCATCATACTCTACTTGTATTTCATAGTTTAATGATTGACAGATGTGTAATCTAGAGAATACACTTATATAATATTTTTTAAGTTAGTAAAAGTTCATAAAACCTTAAAAGATAAAAATATATGTTTATAAAAAATAAAAAATTAAAAAAAAAAAAGAACCAATTTTGTTTTTCTTTTATGGAATTATTAAAATAATCCATCTGATTATCATCTGTACACTTCGGCAGAATAAAAGCTAACTGACACTATGTGTGACAGTCAGTTCTAAGCTCTCAATTTTTCCAGTGGTTGTGCCAAAACTATTTTAAAGTGGTACCTGAGCCTAGTATTGCTTAATATGTTTCTTGAAACTTACTTGGTTAAAGATAAGCTTATGTGTTCAAGGCTATCCTGATTTCTGTTTTTAGTTCAATTTAATATGAATGTTTTAAATTTACATGATTCTAAAACAATGTTAAAATCTCAGGGCTTTTTCATTTGTAAAAATGAAACCAAAAAGATAAAATGAAGGGACAGGTTTTACCTTTTTTTCCTAATTTTTAGAAATTAGGCTATAGGTCAGTCAGTCCATGTTTGAGAACCTTTTGAGCTATTTAATTTTTGTAGAGATAATACTTTTTTTTTTCAAATTAGAATAGATGGATATTGTAACTGCAAGTATAATACCACTCAGTTTTGTACCTTTCTGATTTTTCTTCATTAGACCCAATTTTTGTTTGAATAGATAACTCAAGAATTTTCCTACTTAAAGTGACGTCTGAAAATGTATAACAAGTTACCTACTTTTCTCACTATTTTGAAACAAGATTAGTTTGATTTATAAATGGTGGGTTAAAGGATTTCATTTAGTAAGTTTGTTTTTCCTCAAAAGTAAAAGATCAAGTTGTTGACTTTTCCCCCCAAGAATTGTAGCCATGAATGAGGTGAAATTAGTGTCAATAGTGAAAATAATGTTTATTTGAAAACAACTAATATGAGTGATAGACTAGGTGAGGTTTCTGCTTTCATTGGAATACAAGAACCAGAGGTATGGGAGCGTTAGAACAATAAGTAGTGACATAAGCATTGTGTCAGACACTATTTTATGAGCTTTATGTGCATTAACTCATCTTTATAACACCCTGTAAGGTATATAAAATTATTCTTATCCCCAAATTGTAGATGAAAACACAGAGGCAAATCATTTATTAAAATGGAAGTCTACAAGCTTAACTGCCACTCTAAATCACGCTACTAAAAGAAAATTCTCCAGAAAAACATATGAGGTTTTTCCTAAAGTAAAAAAAAAAAAAAGGGGGAGAAAAAAGGACATAGTCAATTGACTCAAGATCACTGTGGCTCTAGTTTATAAGATAAGTCACTAATCAGTATTATTGTGGGATTTAAACCTTATCTTGCTTCTATAGAAAACATAATAACTAAAATAAAGACAATTAATGTAAATTTGTCACATTAAAATCAAGAAGACCCATAGGACTTAGTATGCAGGTTCTCAACTTTTTGGTATTATCATTGAAATATATATTTCTTTCTTTTATAAACATCTGAAACAGGGCCATATACTGTGTATTTAATTAAATATAGCTTAATTAAGTAAATTTCGTGTGCAATATTGTATAATGCAAATATAACACTGCTTTGACCTTAGGATCCACAGTATCACATCCAAAATATTTACAAATTCAACTCCAAGAGCCCTAAAGAAAGATGTAGACCTTCACAGATGTCCTCAAGAAGCAGTTAAAAGAGTTTATCCCACACAACACAGTGTTCCCTCAATCCCATTTCACGTGGCAGCTGCTGTTTCTATAATTTTATTTCTGTCTCTTTTGCCTTTTTTAGAAGAGGCACCCTATGTCCTTATTTATATAGGACCATTTATCTCCTTTTCTAGGCTTTCTCCGAATCTTGGCACATTTCTCCACCAGTAGTACATCAAAGGTCCTACCTATCCTCTCACATAGAAAAGGAACTTCCTTCAAACAGAGGAGTAGGGAGAAAGACAGATAAAGGTCAAATCATAGCAATGCCAAATTTTAGGCAAGTACTTACTTATTATAGCTTCATAAAAATTGCCAGGAGCTTCCCACCTCTGATAAATAATAAAAGTATTGGGGAAAAAAAACCTATTGATAATTTATTTCTCATGACACCATATGGCAAGAATAAGTCACTGATTTCACAGATCTTCACTGTGAAACAGAAGAGGAAAAGGGAAAGAGGAAGATAATGACTGAGAAGGTATGAATCAACAGCAATAATTACATTCTTGTCAGCAGACCATGTGGAACTGGAAAGGGACTGCTGAAATAGGAATTTATAAGAAGAAGAAGAAACACAGTACACCATTTAAACTTAGTAGTTTTCCCTTCACTTACTTATTCTACCGACATTATTGTGGTCGTAGAGGGAGAATAGAAGAGAAAAGAATTTGAGAGTCACATTAATTTTGAAATGCTTATTAGAGGCCCAAGTACAAATGTCAAGTAAACTGTTGGATAAATGTAACTCAATCTCAGAGGAAAAGCCTAGACTGCAGATATAGGTTTGGAGATAATCATGAGATAATGGTATTAAGTTATGAAACTGGCTGGTGTTACGTCAGAAGACAGTAGAGAAAGAGAAGGAAATATTATATTAGGATGAGAGGAAAAGACAAAGAAGAAGACAGAAAGAGCAGCCAGTTGAATAAGAAGAAATGCATGAGTGGGTGGTGCTGGGAAAGCAGAGTGGTCAATCATCCTTAAGGTTAGATCATTTGGAAGAAAAGTTTCACTGGCTTTGGTGATGTGAAAGCCATTGTTAAACTAAGCAAGAGCAATTTCAGTGGAATGTGGGAAAAGAATCTAGATTGATGTGGATGGAAAAATTAAGGGGAAGTGAGCACAAGTAGAGAAAGCCTGCACAGGCTAATTTCACTGAATTTCCTATAATTATTTTCATCAGACAAAGCCCAACTTTAATTACTGCCCTCCTCAGTTCTTTGGAACCATTGTCTACATGATGCTATCATCATTTCTCTATATTTGTTTATCTCTTATTTATTCCTCTTCAAAATTTCTTCACTGTAGCTCAAGGAATTCATTTTCTAAGGTTAAAAGACTCTCCTAATATCCTCAACCATATTTTCAAATGTTATCTCTACTTCTTTATTTTATTTTTGCCTTGACTGAGACATCAGTTGTCTTCCCTTACGTGCCATAGTGGCCAGGAGTGCGAGCATTGTCTTTGCTCACTATTGCCATTTCCACGCAATACCCCTGCTCTTTTGCTAGTTTTCTCAAGAGGTTGAATGGGATATCGGTTATTGTTAAAGTAGCAAAGCTCTGAGAAAGTCTTACATATTGGTCTTTTCTGTTGCTGATGAAGTCCAGGGCTCTTACTAGTATTTATTTTTTTTCCAGAATTACTATTTGGTGCCAGAATATAACTCAAGGAGATATTGTTTCAGTTATATCAGAGGGTTAGGATTTTGATTATGAAGTTTTCAGCTTCTTTAACTCCCTCTGGATATTATCTCTGCAAAATGAGAAGCTAAAAATATAAAACACCAAAAATAGTCATGTACGGAAGAATATTGTGAAGTAATGTGACTTGAGAAAAAAATGGACATAGAAACTCTGCTGTAACTTTTTTTTTTTTTTTTTTTTATTTATTTATTTTTTAATTTTTTATTTTTTATAAACATATATTTTTATCCCCAGGGGTACAGGTCTGTGAATCACCAGGTTTACACACTTCACAGCACTCACCAAATCACATACCCTCCCCAATGTCCATAATCCCACCCCCTTCTCCCAAACCCCCTCCCCCCGGCAACCCTCAGTTTGTTTCGTGAGATTAAGAGTCACTTATGGTTTGTCTCCCTCCCAATCCCATCTTGTTTCATTTATTCTTCTTCTACCCACTTAAGCCTCCATGTTGCATCACCACTTCCTCATATCAGGGAGATCATATGATAGTTGTCTTTCTCTGCTTGACTTATTTCGCTAAGCATGATACGCTCTAGTTCCATCCATGTTGTTGCAAATGGCAAGATTTCATTTCTTTTGATGGCTGCATAGTATTCCATTGTGTATATATACCACATCTTCTTGATCCATTCATCTGTTGATGGACATCTAGGTTCTTTCCATAGTTTGGCTATTGTGGACATTGCTCCTATAAACATTCGGGTGCATGTGTCCCTTTGGATCACTACATTTGTATCTTTAGGGTAAATACCCAATAGTGCAATTGCTGGGTCATAGGGCAGTTCTATTTTCAACATTTTGAGGAACCTCCATGCTGTTTTCCAGAGTGGCTGCACCAGCTTGCATTCCCACCAACAGTGTAGGAGGGTTCCCCTTTCTCCGCATCCTCGCCAGCATCTGTCATTTCCTGATTTGTTGATTTTAGCCATTCTGACTGGTGTGAGGTGATATCTCATTGTGGTTTTGATTTGTATTTCCCTGATGCCGAGTGATATGGAGCACTTTTTCATGTGTCTGTTTGCCATCTGGATGTCTTCTTTGCAGAAATGTCTGTTCATGTCTTCTGCCCATTTCTTGATTGGATTATTTGTTCTTTGGGTGTTGAGTTTGCTAAGTTCTTTATAGATTCTGGACACTAGTCCTTTATCTGATATGTCGTTTGCAAATATCTTCTCCCATTCTGTCAGTTGTCTTTTGATTTTGTTAACTGTTTCCTTTGCTGTGCAAAAGCTTTTGATCTTGATGAAATCCCAGTAGTTCATTTTTTCCCTTGCTTCCCTTGCCTTTTGCGTTGTTCCTAGGAAGATGTTGCTGCGGCAGAGGTCGAAGAGGTTGCTGCCCGTGTTCTCCTCAAGGATTTTGATGGATTCCTTTCGTACATTGAGATCCTTCATCCATTTTGAGTCTATTTTTGTGTGTGGTGTAAGGAAATGGTCCAATTTCATTTTTCTGCATGTGGCTGTCCAATTTTCCCAGCACCATTTATTGAAAAGGCTGTCTTTTTTCCATTGGACATTCTTTCCTGCTTTGTCGAAGATTAGTTGACCATAGATTTGAGGGTCTATTTCTGGGCTCTCTATTCTGTTCCATTGATCTATGTGTCTGTTTTTGTGCCAGTACCATGCTGTCTTGATGATGACAGCTTTGTAATAGAGCTTGAAGTCCGGAATTGTGATGCCACCAACGTTGGCTTTCTTTTTCAATATCCCTTTGGCTATTCGAGGTCTTTTCTGGTTCCATATAAATTTTAGCATTATTTGTTCCATTTCTTTGAAAAAGATGGATGGTACTTTGATAGGAATTGCATTAAATGTGTAGATTGCTTTAGGTAGCATAGACATTTTCACAATATTTATTCTTCCAATCCAGGAGCATGGAACATTTTTCCATTTCTTTGTGTCTTCCTCAATTTCTTTCAAATGATAATGAAAATACAACGGTTCAAAATCTGTGGGACACAACAAAGGCAGTCCTGAGAGGAAAATATATAGCGGTACAAGCCTTTCTCAAGAAACAAGAAAGGTCTCAGGTACACAACCTAACCCTACACCTAAAGGAGCTGGAGAAAGAACAAGAAAGAAACCCTAAGCCCAGCAGGAGAAGAGAAATCATAAAGATCAGAGCAGAAATCAATGAAATAGAAACCAAAAAAACAATAGAACAAATCAACGAAACTAGGAGCTGGATCTTTGAAAGAATTAATAAAATTGATAAACCCCTGGCCCGACTTATCAAAAAGAAAAGAGAAAGGACCCAAATAAATAAAATCATGAATGAAAGAGGAGAGATCACAACTAACACCAAAGAAATACAAACTATTATAAGAAAATACTATGAGCAACTCTACGGCAATAAATTTGACAATCTGGAAGAAATGGATGCATTCCTAGAAACATATAAACTACCACAACTGAACCAGGAAGAAATAGAAAGCCTGAACAGACCCATAACCAGTAAGGAGATTGAAACAGTCATTAAAAATCTCCAAACAAACAAAAGCCCAGGGCCAGACGGCTTCCCGGGGGAATTCTACCAAACATTTAAAGAAGAACTAATTCCTATTCTCCTGAAACTGTTCCAAAAAATAGAAATGGAAGGAAAACTTCCAAACTCATTTTATGAGGCCAGCATCACCTTGATCCCAAAACCAGACAAGGATCCCACCAAAAAAGAGAGCTATAGACCGATATCCTTGATGAACACAGATGCGAAAATACTCAACAAAATACTAGCCAATAGGATTCAACAGTACATTAAAAAGATTATTCACCACGACCAAGTGGGATTTATTCCAGGGCTGCAAGGTTGGTTCAACATCCGCAAATCAGTCAATGTGATACAACACATCAATAAAAGAAAGAACAAGAACCATATGATACTCTCAATAGATGCTGAAAAAGCATTTGACAAAGTACAGCATCCCTTCCTGATCAAAACTCTTCAAAGTGTAGGGATAGAGGGCACATACCTCAATATCATCAAAGCCATCTATGAAAAACCCACCGCAAATATCATTCTCAATGGAGAAAAACTGAAAGCTTTTCCGCTAAGGTCAGGAACACGGCAGGGATGTCCATTATCACCACTGCTATTCAACATCGTACTAGAGGTCCTAGCCTCAGCAATCAGACAACAAAAGGAAATTAAAGGCATCCAAATCGGCAAAGAAGAAGTCAAATTATCACTCTTCGCAGATGATATGATACTATATGTGGAAAACCCAAAAGACTCCACTCCAAAACTGCTAGAACTTATACAGGAATTCAGTAAAGTGTCAGGATATAAAATCAATGCACAGAAATCAGTTGCATTTCTCTACACCAAAAGCAAGACAGAAGAAAGAGATATTAAGGAGTCAATCCCATTTACAATTGCATCCAAAACCATAAGATACCTAGGAATAAACCTAACCAAAGAGACACAGAATCTATACTCAGAAAACTATAAAGTACTCATGAAAGAAATTGAGGAAGACACAAAGAAATGGAAAAATGTTCTGCTGTAACTTTTTGATTATGAAAATATTCTATATGCTAATTTTCATTCTAATTTCTAGATTACAAAATGTTTGGGCAAAGCAAATTTTTTTCTCTGAATTTATTATCCAATTTGTCTTCATGGGACAGTCATCTCTTTCTAAATCAACCTTTAACTCTAAGAAACATATGAACCTAGGAAGATTATCTCTTTGGTGCAAGAATTTTTCTATTAAATGATTCATTATTCAGTTTTTATTAACTGAATTTGATTAAAAATATCAAGTGTCCAAGAAGTTGTATACTCTGTAATTTTAGATAATCTTTTAATAATCAAATACTTTTCTTTCATATACTCATCATTAAATCCATGGTTCATTAAATGACATTAATTTTAAAATCTATGTCATTCACTCATCATCTCAAATCTCTTAAGTAGTTTCCTGGTAAGGAGAAATGATATATTGGGTCATGACTAGTTTTATTGTTCAGCATAACAACTTGGAAATGAATCCACTTTCAGGTTTATTTTCCATCTATGAATAGGCCCTGATGGAGATAATAAACCCTTGGATACCAGAGACATTAATTAGTGAGATGGTCTCTAGAGGCCCTCACTGTCAGTTCTCAGCCCTGTCTTGTGGAAAAGCCTTCTAAGTGAAAGCCTTTCTCTGCTTTGTGAATATAATGTGGTTTTTCTTTTAGAAAGTGGTCACATATCCCAAGAGTCTAATTTAATGAATTTGGTTGTCTATTTGACTTTTCCTTTTGAATATAAGATAGTTTAAGGTAGAGACTCAATTCTTTGGCTGAATCTTTTCAAACTGTGGTGTAGTTACTAAAATAACAACAAATATGAAATCTGTGGTTAGGCAGACTATAAGTTCCTTGATTGCAGATAGAAAATGGTTGTGAATATAGATTATTTTCTAAGTTTTATAATAGAAAATTAAAAAAAAAAACTTGTGGTTGCATATCCCTAGAAAATGTCATTGACTCTATTGAAACCATTTGTTGGCATTAAAAACACATTCTTGTAGATTTTTTTCACATAAAGATTATGTATATCTCATCTTTTTGCTTCCTGTTTGAAGCTAATCACACTGTTTTTCTTGCACTGAATATGAAGTGTTTTCCTTTAATGAATTAAATAACCACCAGTACAGAACAGTACATATTTGGAGACATATAAAGTGATCTCAGACTAAGTTTTCATCTTTTAAGAGATAATTTGCAGGTCAGAGCTGTTTAAGCATTATGCATTATTACTTTATGAATTCTTGTGCTTCATTTACCTCATCTCTGAAATTAAAAACTTGGACTAAATTATAAATCCTTAAAGTGCTGAAAATTAGTTATTGCTTGATTGCTACAAATCAGTCTAAGATTAAAAATTGAAGGTTGAACAATGGGTATTTAAAAAACATGAAAGAATTATTAAGTACTAAATTTATTCGTGAAATTTAATTTCTTTCAGAAAATCTAAAGAATAAAGTCTCTTGCCTTGAATTGGCTTATATTTAAAAAGCAAAAATCACCAGGCGCCTTGGTATCTCAGTGTTAAGCCGCTGCCTTCAGCTCAGGTCATGATCTCAGGGTCCTAGGATCAAGACCCGCATTGGGCTCTCTGCTCAGCAGGGAGCCTGCTTCCCTCTCTCTCTCTCTGCCTGTCTTTTTGCCTACTTGTTATCTCTGTCTGTCAAATAAATAAATAAATAAATCTTAAAAAAAAAAAAAAAGCAAAAATCACACAAACAACCAGGTACATTAAAGAAGATATTCTATATATCTTGATTTTTTTCTTCATCCAGTCTATTTACTTATGTCTCTTAGTTGGACCTTGTGCAGTGAGTAGAGGATGGACAGATGAATAAAACATGGACTCTGACCTCAGGGAGTTTACAATATAGTTAACATTAAAAATCATAGCAAAGGGGTACCTGGGTGGCTCAGTTGGTTAAGCATCTGCCTTTGGCTCAGGTCATGATCTCAGGGTCCTGGGACCAGGTCTCATGTCAGGCTCCCCACTCAGCAGGGAGTCTGATTCTTCCTCTCTCTAGACCCCTCTGTTCCTTCCCCCACTTACACTCTCTCTAACTCTCTCAAATAAATAAATAAAATCTTAAAAAACACACAGCAAAAACATGACCATAGAAAACTAAATATTAAATGTATAAATTTATGATATGTGCTTCAGAAGTTACCATTTAGTTCAGATGAAAGAAAAAAAAAGTTACCATTTAGAACTGACATAATTTCCTTTATGAAGTTAGTGGCTTTCAGTGTAATTGCTGAAGTCTTGAATTTTCATACGATGGCATTTCATTATGCCACATTTTTCCTAGACTGTAAGCTTGATGAAAACAGGGACATCTCTCTCTTTTTTTCTTTTTGTTTCTACGCATATGTTTATTTTTTAAAACATTTATTGCCTTTTAAAAAGTTTTTACTTTAAGTTCCAGCTAGGTAAAATACTAGTGCAATATTAGTTGCAAGTGTAGAATTTAGTGATTCAACACTTCCATACAATACCCGGTGCTCGTCACAAGTGCCCTTCTTAATCCCCATCTCCTGTTTAACCCATCCTGCCAAGCACCTCCCCTCAACCATCATTTTGTTCTCTTTAGTTACAAATCTGTTCCTCTCTTTCTTCCTTCCCATGTTTGTTTGTTTTGTTTCTTAAATTTCACATCTGAGTGAAATCATATGGTATTTGTCTTTTACTTAAAGTTGTAATATTAACACTCAACATCGTGGCTGGCGTGAGGAGATGCTCGATGGTGCTTATTGAAGTGAATTTAAGAGTGTAAGCACGAGTTGACATTCCTTAGCATGATAACATTTTTGCTCGTCTACTTTGAAGTACAACACACATACAGAGAAGTGCACAAAATACTAATGTGCAGCTCAATGAATTAGGGCAAAGTGAACACCTGTATAACAACCACTAAGGCCAATGTAAAGATCATTGCCCTTTCTCAATCCTTACTCCCTCCTTCCTTCTAAAAAGCCACTATTCTGGATTCTTAAACTATCCGCTATGGCACAAAAAGGCTGCCAAAAGCCCCATTCAGCTTCTCATCACCTTTAATGGACTCAGCATACACTACAAAAGAAAGTGTTTCCTTCCCTGTGTTTCCTTCTCCTCCTGATAGTCCTTATTTGGCCTCCCATCACTGGAAATTCACAATAATTCTTTAAAACAAGACATAGAGGTCATATTGAAAATGATGTCTGCTTTTTGCAACAGAACTACAAATAGACAAGTTATAAATTAACACGGATTGGCAAAATTAACTTTATTCCTGTTTACCAACATTTGTTCTTCAGCTTTGATCCTTAGCGTTAAATACGGAAATATTGTCTTATATGCAGAGTATATATACTCAGATGCACATGAAGCAGGTGGAGAAGAATAGGTTTGAATGTGATAGTAATGCTTTCGAGGTGTATTTTGTGAAGATTTAACTTTTCTTCAGGCCAAGAGGACAACGTAGGAGATATGTATTTAATTGTAGATTTAGTTAAAGTGTGATTTTAAGACATTCTTCTCCTTTCATATTTATTCTAGGTAGTCCCAGGAAAATATTTATAATCTAATCACACATTCAGTTAGATCAATATTATATATTATTCTTTTCTAACAAATTAATTTATCATAAAGTTATTTAGTATTAGTTTCTTCACAGAATATCTAACATATGATTCAGTTTGGGAAGAATGTATTGACATATATATTTTAAGGACTATAAACTTAGGAAAAACATATTCATATTTGTAATTAGATAATTCCAGTTATTATGTTCCTCACCATCCTGGAAATTTAACTGATACATATGGGAAGAGAACCTGAAATACACAGAGTGACACTAAAATATAAGTTAAATTCCTCTCAGGATAGCATAGTTCTGAATGAGGTTTTGTCACCTATATCAATGGCAACCTAATTTTTTTCATTTAAAGAGGTTGATTTTATTCCAAGAAGGAGCAGTCTTCTTTAAATAGAAATGTAAAAATACCCATTTCTGACTAGTCTTTTATCTATACTCAAGTAATTTGAGATAACTTATCATTCAGGGTTTAAATTAAGAGTGATAAAATATCTCAGATATTTTAAAGTGGTCAGTGATCCAAAATAACCATTGTTTGAAAACAAACCAAAAAACAAAAAAGAATTACATGATCTGGGGCATTTGCAAAAGCTGAGTAACTATGTCTCAACACCTGGAAATAGGACTGTTGAAGTGTGTATGTATATATTTACTTATTTAAATTAATAAACTTTATCTTTTAAAGTAGCTTTAGGTTCACTGCAAAATTAATAGAAAGATACAGAAATCTCCCATATATCTCCTGCCCTTACACATATATAGCTTCTCCCACCAGTATATCAACATCTTCCACTAGTTTATGCTTGTTGTAATTGATAAAGCTACACTCACACATCATTATCACCCCGAAGTCCATTGTTCACACTGGGGTTCGCTCCAGGTGTTGTATATTCTGTGGGTTTGGACAAATGTGTAATGACATCTATCCACCATTTTAGTATCACACAGAGTATTTTCACTGGCTTAAAAATCCTCTGTGCTCTGCTTATTATCCCACTCTCTTCCCTAATCACTTTCAACCACTGATGTTTTTACTGCCTCCACAGTGTTGCTTTTTCTGGAAGGTCAAATAGTTGGAATCAAACAGTAAGAAGAAGTAAGAAGCCTTTTCAGACTGGCTTCTTTCACTTCGTAACATGTATCTAGGGCTCCTCCATGTCTTTTTGTGGATTGATAACTCATTTCTTTTTAGTACTTTTATTTTATTGTCTGTATGTACCACAGTTATTTATTCATTCACCTACTGAAGGACGTGTTGGTTGCTTCCAAGTCTTGGCAGTTGTGAATAAAATTGATATGAACTTTCATATTTAGGTTTTTGTGTAGACAAGGATTTCAACCAACTTAGGTAAATACCAAGGAGTGATTCTTGGATTATATAGATTATATATATAAGAGTTTATAGATTATATAGATTATATATATAAGAGTATGTTTAGTTTTGTAAGAAACTGCCAGACTGACTTCCAAAGTGACTGTAACCATTTTGCATTCCCATCAGCAGCGAATCAGAGTTCCTGTTACTTTACATCCTCTCAGCATTTGCGTTGTCAGAGTTTCAGATTTTGGCCATTCTAATAGTTATGTAATGGTATCTTGTTTTAATTTGCATTTCCCTAATGACATATGATGTTGAGCATATTTTCATGTGCCTACCTGCCACCTTTATGTCTTTTATGGTGAGATGTCCCTTAATACATCAGATTATTGGTGCTCCTGAGGGGCTTAGTCGGTTAAGCATCTGACTCTTGATTTTGGCTCAGGTCACGATCTTAGGGGGTCATTAGATCAAGTCCAATGTAAGGCTCTGTGTTCAGCATGGAATCTGCTTAGGATTCTTTCTCCCTCTCCCTCTGCCCCTCCTCCTTACAGGTGAGTACTCTCTCTCTCTCTCTAAATAAACAAATAAATAATAAAAATAATAAAATCAGATTGTTCATTTTCTTATTGTTAAATTTAATAATTTTTGGTAAATTTTTGGTAATAGTACTTTATCAGATGTGCCTTTTGCAAATATTTTCTCTCATCTGTGGCTTGTCTTAATCTCTTGAAATTGTCTTTTGCAGAGCTCTCTGTTCTGTTCTGTTCTGTTCATTCATTTGTCTTTTTTTCCCCAATCTCCTACTATCTTGATAACCATAGTTTTATTTATTTTTTTAAAAGATTTTATTTATTTATTTGACAGACAGAGATCACAAGTAGGCAGAGAGGCAGGCAGAGGGGTGAGGGGAGCAGGCTCCCCACTGAACAGAGAGCCCAACGCAGGGCTTGATCCCAGGACCCTGAGATCACAAACCAAGCCGAAGGTAGAGGCCCCAACCCACTGAGCAACCCAGGTGCCCCTATAACCATAGTTTTATAAAGCCTTGAAGTTAGGTAGTGTTAGTCTACTGACTTTGTTTTATTTACCTAAAAACGTCTTCCTGTTTGTTCCAGTACCTCTACCTCCTTCTTATTTCAGTGACCCCATACAGTCAATTCTTTTATCCTTCTTGCCCTTCTGAATCCTGTCCCGGCTACCTTTTCTGTCACTTCACTTTCTTTGTTTATTTGATGACCTGTATTTAAATTTGCAGTTAGTCAATTGCCTTTTTGTTATAATTTACATTTGGAAAGTCTCTTCTTTGAACAACTCCTACCCCAAAGAAGTGTCATAGAAAGTTCAGGAAAATCAACAAATCTCCACAATAATAGCCTGAAATTCCCCAAAGTCCCACAGGTTTACATTAGGCACATTTTCCCATTCAGTTCACAGCACCTGATTTCTTGTCTCTGCCTGTCCATAGATGGAATGTTTTTCTTTCAGTCAACACTTGAACTGGCTAATTCCTGTTTAGAGTAGAGTAAGACTAGGCTCAGATCTAATTACTCCTACCTCCAAGCAGGCTGAGGTCTTTCTGTGTTTAGCTTCAATCCTATTCACTTCCTTCATACTTTATCTATTGTACTGAGCTAAACAGCAGCAATAGTTCTGTCAGTTTTCTGATGACAAGAAAGGTTTATTAGCTTTTATATCCACTGACATTTATCCCAGGGTTGCTCAATTATGTGTGTATATTCAGGGCCTGATTTCAAATAGAGCTACTGAAAACCAACCAAATCTGGGTGATTTTGGAATGTCTAAATCGCCCTCAGATTACTACCTGGTACTAATAAAGACAGACAAGTAGCCCAAGCTTTCAATGACAAACCTGCTGAAGTCTTATCATAACCTGTCTTACTTCTTCCAAGTAAGCACAAGTAAGGTGGGACATTTCTTTGTTTCTTTTTCTGTTTATGTTTCAATTCAATTTGAATTCCCGAGTAGCTTGGAGAAAGTAATTTGAAGTGACCTATATACTTTTCCAACCATTTTTATACTTTTTATTACATTTCAACCAAACACTTTTTTTCTGCTTTTATGGAATTAAAATAATTATACAATTTCAAAGCAGAGAATGAAGTAAAGCAATATTTATTGTGACTACCTACTATGTCCCAGGCTCTTAGCTAAGCACTCTGGTTCCATTAACTCATTTTATTTTCATGAGAGCCCTAAGAGGGGCAAGATTTTAAGATTTAGAACAAAAATGAAACAAAAAAAATATCTGAAGCACAACTGTGATATTCTTAGTGCTGGTGCCGTCTTCCTTCATAGAAAAATGTGATCAATGGCAGTCGTATATTTTGCAAATGCAGACTTCTTTTAAAGCAATGTAGTGATTCTTTACTATTATCTGGCCAAAATTACCCTGAAATGAGGTTTCTCACAAGGTCATTTTATTTTAAGTTTTATTCATTTATAAGAATGGAATTTATTAACATTTAAACAATTGAGAAACTAGGAGACTGGAAGAGTAGAGATGGATGAAGATGGAGGAAAAAAGAGAAAACAAATTTTTGTTTGTTTGTTTAGGGAAGTTGGTTGCTTCCAAATCTTGGCAGTTGTGAATAAAATTGATATGAACTTTCATATTTAGGTTTTTGTGTAGACAAAGATTTCAGTGAACTTGGATAAATACCAAGGAGTGTGATTCCTGGATTATATGGTAAGAGTATGTTTAGTTTCTTAAGAAACTGCCAGACTGACTTCCGAAGTGACTGTAACCATTTTGGTTCAATTGAATTTCAGACTGAAGCATTTTGGTTCAAATTTGAATTCCATTCAAATTTAGATTTGAACTTTTGGAGGGCCAGCAGTATATACACTCAGAAGTGTATGCATGCAAACACACATGAGTGAACTATTTTGGGGAGGGATTAGTAATCAACCTATCTATCTGTCTGTCTATCTATCTACCAACCTGTCTATCAGTTTATCTGTCCACCTATTTATGTATCACTGAAAATCTTCAACAGTATGGTAACTGAAGTTAAGAAACAATTGCTCTGAGTCATGGAACTGAAATGCTAAAATAGGGGATGAAATTTCTAAGTCACTGCAACCTTGGGTAAATGTTTTACCTCACCTGCTATCAATTTCTTCATTTGTAAATTGAATGGCTTTAAAATATCCTCTCCGAGGACCTTTTTTACTCAAACATTTTGTGATCTTTAAAATTTTCAGTTTTGTCTACATTTTATCCAGTTGTTAATTATCAGGGATATGACTAGTTAATAGAAAAATGCCTAGAAGAAAAATCTAGGAATTACCTTACAATCAGTCCTTTAATAGCCAGTGAACCCTGTTGTTTCTTATGAAGTCATTTTTGTTCCTTTGATATTTACATCTATTTTCATGGTTTCTTTGTTTTTATATTTCTGAGCAGATTTCAATCATATGAGACTTTAGGGATTTTTCTAAAGAAGTGTTTCAAATCTTTTAATAAGTTCTGTTTGTGAAAAACTTCATTTAAAACTGGAATTATTGAAATTAATGTTAAACCTCTGTAGATATATTTCTCAGCAGATGGGAGAATACTTAGGCTATTAAACCTAATTTATGAATCACTATCTAGGGTAATGAGACTTTAATGTTCTTTTCAATTTTTCCATTAATTCAAAGTGTCCAGGGCTTTCAGATAAGCTATTTTGGTATAATCACTATGGGATAAATATGACTCTGTTGCTATGAAAAACTTATGTCTTAAATGTTTTTTCCCTTCTGTATTGAGATTGCTAATTCCTTTTGCTAACTCTCATAATCTTACATACCAAAATATATAAGTATTCTAATTTTAAATTCTATTATGAATATTAGTATACAAAATATGTATCAGATATTAAAAATGAAAAAGAAATAAAATTTTAGCTTTCCTTAAGGTATCTTAATACTGTTGCTACCAAGAATCAGAGCCCATTATTAATTCTATAAACTAATGAATCATTTATATGTCATGATCCAAAATATAATGGTCTGATTTATGTAATTTGATGGAAAAATTGGAAAATTGAACTTTAAACATGGAAGTCATGGTTTCTAGAAGTGGTGCATGTCTCAAAATGCTTAATACCACAAGATGCTCCAAGAAAATTAGTTTGATAAACACTTTCTCAGAGACTCAGCTGGTATATTATGTATATGTCTTGCAATTTAGAAAGCTGTTTAATCTAGTTTAATATAATACCTTACTAACTTGCTCTTAAAACAGTTATTTTCGGGGCGCCTGGGTGGCTCAGTGGGTTAAGCCACTGCCTTCAGCTCAGGTCATGATCTCAGGGTCCTGGGATCGAGTCCCACATTGGGCTCTCTGATCAGCAGGGAGCCTGCTTCCCTTCCTATCTCTCTGCCTGCCTCTCTGCCTACTTGTGATCTCTCTCTGTCAAATAAATAAATAAAATCTTTAAAAAAAAAAAACCAGTTATTTTCATCGTTGAGATAGTAGTCTATTTTTGGAAATCGTCCTACCAAACTCATTTTGAGAAAAAATGCACTATGTCAGTAATCCAAATTTCTGTCATGACATAATTTCCAGTGTACTCCTATAAGGACCTGTAAGTATATTAATCAAACAATTGAACGTACCTTTAAAAGGTGAACAACTAGAATTATATCTATATTTCTTATCTGCCAATTACAGAATATGAATGGTTTCCAAAAATATAGCCAGAAGTTTGAATATAATTTTTTTGAGGATAATTTGAAATATCCTCCCAATAAAAAGTCCATAAAAAACATTTGGAAACCATAAGAGATTAATATCCATAATATATGAAGAACTCACACAATTCCATAGCAAAACAAAAACAAAAACAAAACAAAACAATCTGATTTAAAATTGGCAAAGTATCTGAATAGATATTTTTCCAAAGAAGACATACAAATAGCCAATAAGCACATGAAAAAATGCTCAGCATCACTAATCATCAGATAAATGCAAATCAACACCACAATGAGATACCACCTCACACCTGTTATAAAGGTTGTTATCAAAAAGACAAGAGATTCTGTGTCTCTTTGGTTAGGTTTATTCCTAGGTATCTTATGGTTTGGGGTGCAATTGTAAATGGGATTGACTCCTTAATTTCTCTTTCTTCTGTCTTGCTGTTGGTGTAGAGAAATGCAACTGATTTCTGTGCATTGATTTTATATCCTGACACTTTACTGAATTCCTGTATAAGTTCTAGCAATTTTGGAGTGGAGTCTTTTGGGTTTTCCACATATAGTATCATATCATCTGGAAAACAGCATGGAGGTTCCTCAAAATGTTGAAAATAGAACTGCCCTATGACCCAGCAATTGCACTATTGGGTATTTACCCTAAAGATACAAACGTAGTGATCCAAAGGGGCACATGCACCCAAATGTTTATAGCAGCAATGTCCACAATAGCCAAACTATGGAAAGAACCTAGATGTCCATCAACAGATGAATGGATCAAGAAGATGTGGTATATATACACAATGGAATACTATGCAGCCATCAAAAGAAATGAAATCTTGCCATTTGCGACAACATGGATGGAACTAGAGCATATCATGCTTAGCGAAATAAGTCAAGCAGAGAAAGACAACTATCATATGATCTCCCTGATATGAGTAAGTGGTGATGCAACATGGGGGCTTAAGTGGGTAGGAGAAGAATAAATGAAACAAGATGGGATTGGGAGGGAGACAAACCATAAGTGACTCTTAATCTCACAAAACAAAGTGAAGGTTGCTGGGGGGAGGGCGTTTGGGAGAAGGGGGTGGGATTATGGACATTGGGGAGGGTATGTGCTTTAGTGAGTGCTGTGAAGTGTGTAAACCTGGTGATTCACAGACCTGTATCCCTGGGGATAAAAATATATGTTTATAAAAAATAAAAAATTAATTAAAAAAGAAAAAAATAAATAAAAAGACAAGAGATAACAAATGCTGGCAAGGATGTGAAGAAAAGGGAATGTTTGTGTGCTGTTGGTGAAAGTATAAATTGGCATAACCACTATGGAAAATCTCCACTGTTGATTTTTCTTGAAAAATTAGAAATAAAACTATAATATCATCCAAGAATCCCACTTCTGGACATTTATCTGAAGAAAATGAAAACAGTATATTGTAGAGATATCTGCACTCTCATGTTTATTACAGTATTATTTACAGTAGCCAAAGCATAGAAAGACACATGTTAAGTGTCTATCAATGGATAAATGAATAAAGAAAATGTAGTGCATATATATCGTGTATATATATACATACATGCAGAATATATACATACTATATTTCATATATATAACAGATTTTTATTCAGCCATGAGAAAAATCAAAGGAAATACCCCCCCACATGAGAACATGGATGAAATTGAGGGAATTATGCTAAGTGAAATAAGTCAGAGGAAGACAAATACTTACATTGCTTATATGTAGAATCCAAAAAAAGTGAACTCCTAGGAGCAGAGAATATAACAGTGGCTGCCAATGGCCAGGAAATGGAGGAAATGAAGAGATATTGTTCAAAGTGTACGAACTTCTAGTTGTAAGATAAATATGTTCTGTGGATCTAATGCAAACCAGCTATAACCATAACTGATGATATTGTACTGTATACTTGAAAGTTGCTAAGAGACTTTTCTTAAACATTCTCTCCATAAAAAAAAGTAGCAACAACAAAGTGGTAATTACATGAGTTGAAGGATGCATTAACTAACTTTATTATGGTAAACATTTTACAATATATCCATTTACCAAATTATCACATTGTTAACCTTAAACTTATACAATGTTATATGTCAATTATATCTCAATAATGCTAAGAAAAATACTAATTAAAAAGCATTTTGATTTCACATGCCCAAGTTGTGTTTGTGTTCCCCTAAAATTTATAATTTGAAATCCTAACCTCCAGTGTGACATTAGGTGGTTGAACCTTTGGGAGGTGATTAGGTCATGAGGATGGCACTGATATGAATGGAATTAGTGCCCATATAAAGAGATTCCAGAGAGCTCTCTTCCCATCTGGGGATATAGCAAGAAGACATTCAATTTGAAAATCACACTTTGAGACTGAGATTATATGATTGGACTGAGAAAAAAGCACAGCTATGTGCCATTTATAAGAAAAATGTCTAAAACATAAGGGCAAGTTGAAAGTACAAGGAAAATTTTTTTTCAAAAAGAGAGTACAAAGATAAAAGCAATCTACACATTTAATACAATCCTTATCGAAATACCATCATTTTTTTTCAAAGAAATGGAACAAATAATTCTAAAATTTATATGGAACCAGGAAAGACCCGGAATAGCCAGAGGAATGTTAAAAAAGAAAGCCAAAGTTGGTGGCACCACAATTCCAGACTTCAAGCTCTATTACAAAGCTGTCATCATCAAGACAGTAAGGTACTGGCACAAAACAGACACATATATCAATGGAACAGAATAGAGAGCCCAGAAATAGAACCTCAGCTCTATGATCAACTAATCTTCAACAAAGCAGGAAAGAATGTCTAATGAGAAAAAGACAGTCTCTTCAACAAATGGTGTTGGGAAAATTGGACAGCCACATGTGAAAGAATGAAACTGGACCATTTCCTTATACTACACACAAAAATAGACTCAAAATGGATGAAAGACCTCAATGTGAGACAGGAATCCACCAAAATCCTTGAGGAGAACACAGGGGGCAACCTTTTCAACCTCAGCCACAGCAACTTTTTCCTAGAAACATCACCAAAGGCAAGGGAAGCAAGGGCAAAAATGAACTATTGGGACTTCTTCAAGACCAAAAGCTCAAGAAATGGGCAGAGGACATGAACAGACATTTCTGCAAAGAAGACATCCAGATGGCCAACAGACACATGTAAAAATGCTCAACATCACTCAGCATCAGGGAAATACAAATCAAAACCACAATGATATACCACCTTACACCAGTCAGAATGGCTAAAATTAACAAATCAGGAAACGACATGTTGGAGAGGATGCAGAGAAAGGAGAACCCTCCTACCCTGTTGGTGGGAATGCAAACCGGTGAAGCCACTCTGGAAAACAGCGTGTAAGTTCCTCAGAAAGTTGAAAATAGAGCTACCCTATGACCCAGCAATCGCACTACAGGGTATTTACCCTAAAGATATAAACGTAGTGATCTGAAGGGGCATATGCACCCGAATGTTTATAACAGCAGTGTCCACAATAGCCAAACTATGGAAAGAACCTAAATGTCCATTAACAGATGAATGGATAAAGAAGATGTGGTATACGCATACAACAGAATACTATGCAGCCATCAAAAGAAATGAAATCTTGCCATTTGCAACAACGTGGATGGAACTAGAGGGTATTATGCTTAGTGAAATATGTCAATCAGAGAAAGACAATTATCACATGATCTCCCTGATGTGAAGAATTTGAGTGGGGGTTTTGGGGGATAAGGAAGGAAAAAATGAAACAAGATGGGATCAGGAGGGAGACAAACCATAAGAGACTCTCAATCTCATGAAACAAACAGGGTTGCTGGGGGGAGGTGGTTATGGGCAGGGTGGTTGGGTTATGGACATTGGGGAAGGCATGTGCTATGGTGAGTGCTGTGAACTGTGTAAACCTGATGATTCACAGACCTGTACCCTTGGGACAAATAATACATTATATGTTAAAAAAAAAAAAAAAGACTGTACAAGTGTAGAGAAATAAACATATATATGTTAGCACCAGGCTAGGTAGGCTTTAAGGCAAAATACATTACTGAAGATAAAAACAATAGCATGGGGTGCCTGGGTGGCTCAGTGGGTTAAAGCCTCTGCCTTTGGCTCAGGTCATGATCTCAGGGTCCTGGGATCGAGCCCCGCATTGGGCTCTCTGCTCAGCAGGGAGCATGCTTCCTCTTCTCTCTCTCTGCCTGCCTCTCTGCCTACTTGTGATCTCTCTCTCTGTCAAATAAATAAATAAAATCTTTAAAAAAAAAACAAAAAAAACAATAGCAATATTATAATATTCTCAAGGAATAGCAACAATTCTAAACCTATAATGTACCTAACAAAATAGCCTCAGAATAATTGTTAGCTTCCCAGACAAGTGGACAAGAAAATAAACAAGCTTGTTCTAATTGACGTAGTGATGTGCTGGCACTCTTATTACTAATGCCAGATATTTTGTAAAGTATAAGAATTTAACCTTAATAAGACTGAATGTTAAAAAGAAATATGGGCTCTTACAATCTTATGTTCCCACTTCCTAAAAAGTTTGAAGTAATTTAAGCACTGTAGGATTTTTGCCTAACTCTTTTGAGCTAGGATACTTTATTGTGCTATTTAGGAAAATATTGCTTGGGTGACTACTGTAAAGATGCTGTATTTACTCAAAATAGCATGCATGCTTGCTCCTAATGAGGGATGGTAAGGGACCTTCTCCATTCCCAAGAACATGGAAGTAGAGAAATGAAATTGCCTTTCAGATCTAATTATTAAATCAGTCCATACTGGATCAGAGAAGAGATATTCAAGAAATAACTTTAAATGAATCAGATAATGTATTAGGCATTATTTTAAAATGTTTTATATATGTATCCCCCACTTACCCATGACCTAATTGAAGAAAAAGGGCTATCATGCAAAAGAATAACATGACCCTTTTAGGAAAGAAAATTCATATGTAAATTTTCCCAATGTGTCCCTAGCACTCACCAGGAAAAACCTGCCTTGGTCAAGAAACGTGAGTAGGTAGCCCTTGCTACATACTAGTGGGATAGCTTGAAAACTGGCCATCAAGAGGAGACAATTACCTTACTTCGCTCTGATTCCTTGCTTTTTGTGCATATAATTTGGCATCTTGAGTATACTCTACCTAGAGGAAAGCAATTCACTAATCAAGAAATGCAAGTCATAGTTGTATTGTCCTCTGAAAAGTAAGGATAACATCTTTTTTTAAATAAAATATTTCTTGCTTTCTATCTGGTTATTGTGAGTCAGCTCTCCAGAGTGTGAGTCCTTCTGAATGTGCCAGAAATTTTTATTTGGCTTTTTAAGTTTTGCTTTAATTCTAGTTGACGTATAGTATTATATTACAAATGTGCCAGAAATTAAATTCCCAGACCCCAAGCTCAACCAGAATGAGAAGACAGCCCCGAGGTCTTACTGACTGCATGCACCTGTTGGGAATCCCACAGATTCCTAAGAGACCATTGACGTCGATGTCCTATATTCCATTTGCTCTGCAACGCTGATTACCCCAAGTACAGGCATGTCCTCGATCACCTTGTGTTTGGTCATTGGGTGATTATAAATAAGTACCTTTTCCCCTTACTGTTTTTCATAGATTTCACAAAAATACCTTGGACCTCCTACTTAGGTACAACAGAGTATTCTAAGGTGAAATAAAAATGTCGAGACCCTCAAACAGTTTATAGTGTAGCAAGGATTAAACAAGTAAGCAATGGTGAAAGACAACATTACTGCAAGGATTCTACAAGGGATATAGAAAATGGCTATGGGTTCAAAAATAGAAATCACCTCTGGTTGAGAGGAAAGGTTTAATGGGTGAGGTAGTTTGTAAAACAACCTTGATAAATTGTGACTGCTAAAGTGACATTTTCAAAACCCAGTCTGTTTAGAATAAAACGATTTCTTCTCTGCAACACATTCTTAAAACCCTTTGGTGGCTTGGCAATTTTTAGGAACAATGGCTAAAATATTTAGCATGCAGGCCTCTCTAACTTTGTCTTGTCCTGCCCTCTCTGTTGTCCAGCTCCCCTGGCCTTCTTCCCTCTTCTGTACACCACCATGCTCCCTCCTGCTTCCACATCTCTGTTCATGCCACTGCCTCTGCCCCGAAACCCATTCCACCTGCCCTGTTGGTTGTATTTCCTATTTAGCTCTCAGAGGTCCTCTTAATTTAGGTTCAAAATTTATATTCTCAGACAAAAATCCACTTGTTGCATTTAAGTGAGATCTGCTGTCGTGGAGCACTTTTCTTCCCAGGGCTTATGTTGGGCTGTTTCACGTTCTAATTATACATGTATTTGTGTGATGATTTGATTACCATCTGAAGTCAAATACTTAAGACTGTAAACTAAAAAGGGATGGGAACTTACCTGCTTTAAAAAAAAAAAAAAAAGCAGTGAGTGCTTACTGCCTTGCCTACTGTCACCTACCACCTGACATATGGTAACTGTGTGATAAATATTTGTTGAATAAATGACAAATGCAAAAGAGAGAAGCTGTTTCAGACTATGGGCACAGCACAAATCAACATGCAGCAGGGAAAAGAACTGCCAAGTTCAAGGATGCAAGAAGTTGTTTAAATGACAGATATTTTATTACTGAGTTCCAGGATATAAGAGAAAGAGTTAATGCCTCAGACAAGGGACTAATCCCCACTAAAAACTCCCATTACTACTGACTAGACGCTCAACAAGAAGAATGGTTTATTGTTAATCAAGTGGTGGGAAAAAAGTGTAACAGAAGTCTAATAATATAGAGAAAAATTAGTAATGTATTACTAATACATTAATTGTTAATTGTAATGAAATATGGTCAAGACCAAGAACTAATGCAAAAGCAAAAACCTCAGCAGAAATGAAAAAAACACATTGAGAGTGTGATGACTGTTAGTTTTTCAGAAAGAATTGTGATCGTAGAGAAAACCATGGGTAGATATATTTTTTAATACACTTTAAAAAATTATTGAAGTAAAGTATTTGAGAAATTTTTAAACTATTGATGTAAAATTTACATATAGTGGAATGCACAGATCTTAAGGGTACAGTTCAGAGTTTTGACACAGTCACATGACTCTAATCCATACCATTTTAAAGACACAGACATTTTCTCTCATCCCACAAAAGTTCCTTCATGTTTCTTCCCAGTCAACCCCCTTTCCCACAGGAAACTACTGTTCTGAAATCTAAAATCATAGAGTAGTTTGCCTATTGCAGATGTTCATGCAAATGAAGTTATGCACCAAAGGAATATAATTTTGTGTCTGGTTTCTCTTGCTCATCATAATGCTTTGAAGATTCATGCCTGTTGTTGCATACATCAGTCATTTCTTTGTGTTGCTTAATGGTGTTCTGTTGCCTGGCTATACATTACAAGACAATGTTTTGTTGTTGTTGTTATTGTGTATGTGATGGTTTTAAATTTAATTTTCTAATTATTTGTTGCTAAAATTTAGAAAAACACCTTAGTTTTGTATTTGACCTATATTGGTATCCTGTAACCTTGTTTAATTCACTTAATAGTTCTGGTATTTCTGTAGATTCCTTGGTATTTTCTAATAAACAATTGTATCATTGGGAGAATGTTAGTTTTTTCTTTCTAATAGTTATGTTTTCTTTTTTTTCTTTCTTTCTTTCTTGCATTGCTACATTGGTTAGGACCTCAAGAAAGAAGAAACATGGTGAGAATGGATACTTTGCTTGTTTCCAATCCTAAGGAAAAAGTGAAGTCTTTCCCCATCAAATATATTGTAGCTCCAGGTGTTGTACCCTTTATCAGAGTCTATTCCTAATGTGTTAAAAAAAATTTTTTTTATCGTAATTAAGTGTTGATTTTTTTCAAATGCTTTTCCTGCACCTATTGAGATGCAGATTTTTATTGAGATTAATTGATTTTCTACTATTGAACCAGCCTTGCTTTCCTATGAAAAGCTTCACTTGGTTATGATATATTTTTTTATACAATGCTGGACTTCAATTATTAATACTTTGTTAGAGGTTTTTGTGTCTATGTTCATGAGAGATACTGGTCTATAAAATACCATTTGTTATGGTCTTAACTAGTTTTGATATCAGACTTTTTCTGACCTCATAGAATTGTTCCCTCTCCTTCTTCCTATATTTTCTGAAACAAAGGAAAGAAATGTATTTCTTCCTAATGTGCTAGTAGAATTTGTCAGAGAATCTAGATCAGAACTGTCTTCAAGTAAAAGCTTTTATTTCCAAACTCACACAGATATTGGGATATTCAGATTCTCTAACTTTTTCGTATTTTGGCAAATTGTGTTCTTCCCCAAGAAATTTTTACACTTTACCTGAGTTGTCTCATTTTTTAGCAGATATTTTCAAATAATAATTACTCTATTATTTATTTAATGTCTGCAGTTTCCCTAGTGATACTCTTGCATTCCTGATATTAATATTTTTTTCTCCCTCTCTTATTTTTGATGACTCTAGTTATGGGTTGTCAATGTTATTATTGTTTTCAAAGAATCAGCTTTGGCTTTGTTGATTGCCCTTACCATTTCATTGTATTCTTGTATTCTATTTCATTGATGTCTGCTTTTATATTTCTTATTTTCTTCCTTTTATTTGCTAGAGCAAATAAAAGTTCAGTTTTCTTTTTATAGCCTTTGGTCTTCTCTTCTAATATAGAGCTATACATTTACCTTTACTACTTTAGTTAGCATCATACAAATTTGGACCTGTTGTGGTTTCATTACCATTTAAGTCATAATATTTCCCAATTATTCTGCATTTTCCTTTTGAAACCATGGATTATTTAGAAATATATTGCTTAATTTTAAAATGCTTTGATATTGTCATCATCGCTTCAGTTAATGATTTTATTTTTTAAGGATTTTTATTAATTAATTTGACAGAGAAAGAGATTACAAATAGGCAGAGAGGCAGGCAGAGAGAGAGGGGGAAGCAGTTTCCCTGTTGAGTAGAGAGCCCAATGCTGGGCTCGATCCTGACCTGAGCTGAAGGTAGAGGCTTAACACACTGAGCCACCCAAGAATCCTATGTTAATGATTTTAAATTTAATTTTATTATGGTCAGAGAACAAACTCTAGATGATTTCAATTCTAGTACATTTATTGAGACTTCATTTCTTTCCACAGGACATGATCTGTCCTGTGAATGGTACATATCCACTTTAAAAGACTATATAATCTCTAGGTGCTGGGTGTATATTCCATAAATGGCAATTAGATTAAATTGATTGATAATTTATTAAATTATTTTATATTCTTTGTGATTTTTCAGTTTAATTATTCTATCAATTACGAAGCCATAAGTGTTAAATGATATCTAAGTATAAATGTAGGTTTGCCAGTACTTTTTTTTAATTCTGTCAGTGTTTTCTTCATGTAATTTGAAACTCAGTTACCAGGTGTATATAAAAGAGCATTCTGATTTCTTGATGATTGACACTTTCCCATCTTGAAATGTACATCTTTATCTCTTCATCTGTTTATAATAGCTCTTTTAAAGACCTTATTTGCCAATTCCAAAATCTAGGTCATCTGTGAGATTGTGTCGTTCATCTGTTGTTTTCATAGTTAGATATTAATATTTTCTTGGGTCAGCATACATCTAATAATTTTTGGTAATATGCAGGGGATTGTGGATGTCATGTTACTGAGAATCTAGATTTCTTATCTTCCTAAAGACCATTGAGTTTTGTACTACTGGGCAGTTAAATTACTAGAGGATCAGCTTGATCCTATTGAGGCTTAGTTTAAGACTCTAGTTGAATTACGATGGTCTTACTGTAACCCTCCTGAAGTTATCCTTCTAGAGTTTTCAAATGAATTCCCAAGATATTCAGCAAGTTTTCTCCACTGTGGATAGTACAAACTCCAGTTTTTTCCAGCACCATGTTATCTCCAGAATCATTCAACTCACAGTCACCCAGTAATTGTTCTGCTCTAGTCCTTGTAAAATGTGGCTCTGTGCATAGTATAAAAAAGTATTTGGCCCAAACTCTTTCTAGTGGCTATGTTGATTTTTGGTATTCCCTCTCTGAACATCTTTCTCCTATCTGGTACATTTCCAGGAAATTCCAGTTACTTTGGCAGCCCCAAACACTGATTTCTGTTTCCTTCATCCTGCATGATTGCTGCTTTCTTTTTGGACTCTGCTTCCCTCCACTTCCTTTTGGAAAGAGGACTTCCCAGGAGAAAATCAGAGTGAATGTGTAGCTTTCCTCATGCATTTCTCTTCTCTGGAGAATTTTATCCAGTTTTTTCCTGTTGTCCAATGCCTGAAAACAATTGTTTACATAGATTTTTCAGTTGCATAGTTGTTGATGATATTGTTCTATCATGACCAGAATTGAAAATGCAGATAGACTTTTTTTCTCTCTGAAGAACTATATTACTGATCTTTACTTTTCAAGTTTTTATTTACATTCTAATTAGTTATCATATATGGTAAAATCAGTTTTGGGTGTAGACTTTAGTGATTCATCACTTATGTATAACACTCAGTGCTCATCACACTAAGTGCCCTCCTTAATACCCATCATCCACCTACCTCCCTCCATCAACCCTCAATTTGTATTCTATAGTTTGAGTCTTTTATGGTTTGTTTCCCTCGCTCTTTTTCTTTTTTCCCCTATGTTCATCTATTTTACTTCTTTAATCCCACATATGAGTTAAATCATATGGTGTTTGTCCTTATCTGATGAACTTATTTTGCTTAGCATACTACAGTCTAGCTCTATCCACACCATGCAAATGGCAAGATATCACTCTTTTTGGTGGCTGAATAATATTCCTCTGTGTGTGTGTGTGTGTGTGTGTGTGTGTGTGTGTAACATCTTTATTCAGTCATCAGTTGATGGACATTTGGGCCCTTTCTATAATTTGGCTATTGATAATGTTGCTATAAACACTATAAACATTGGGGCATGTGTGCTCCTTTGAATCAGTATTTTTGTATCCTTTTGGTAAAAACTTATTAGTGCAATTGCTGATGATAGGGTAGTTCTACTTTTAACTTTATGAGGAACCTCCATACTGTTTTCCAGAGTGTCTAATTCAGTTGGCATTCCCACCAAGAGTGTAAGAGAGTTTCCCTTTCTCCAAAACCCTGCCAATATCTGTTGCTTCCTGTGTTGTTGATTATAGCCATTCTGACAAGTGTGAGATGGTGTCTCACTGTGGTTTTGATTTGTATTTCCCTGATGATGATGAGTGATGTTGAGCATCTTTTCATGTGTCGGTTAGCATCTGGATGTCTTCTTTGGAAAAATGTTCATTCATGTCTTTTGCCCATTTCTTAACTGGCTTATTTGTTTTTTGGGTGTTGAGTTTGATACATTCTTTATAGATTTTGGATACTAACCCTTTATCTGGTATGTCATTTGCAAATATCGTTTCCCATTCTGTAGGCTGCCTTTTAGTTTTGTTGATTGTTTCCTTTGCTATGCAAGATCTTTTTATTTTGATGAAGTCCTAGTTGTTCACTTTTGCTTTTGTTTCCCTTGCCTCTGGAGAAATGTCTGGTAAGAAGTTGCTACAGCTGAGATCAAAGAGGTTGCTACCTGTGTTATCTTCTAGAATTTTGATGGATTCCTTTTAGGTCTTTCATCCATTTTGAATTTATTTTTGTGTTTGGTGTGAGAAAGTGGTCCAGTTTCTTTCTTCTGCATGTTGCGGTCCAGTTTTCTCAATACCATTTATTGAAGAGATTTGTCTTTTTTCCCATTGGATATTTTTTTTCTGCTTTGTCAAAGATTGCATTACAGTATAATTGTGGGTCCATTTCTGGGTTTTCTGCTCTATTCCTTTGACCTGTGTATCTGTTTTTGTGCCAGTACTATACTGTCCTGATGACTACAACTTTGTAATACAGCTTGAAGTCCAGAATTCTGATGCCTCCAGCTTTGCTTTTCTTTTTCAGGACTGCTTTGACTATTTGGAGTCTTTTGTAGTTCCATACAAATTTTAGGATTTTTTGCTCTAGCTTTGTGAAAAATTCTGGTAGTATTTTGATAGAAATTGCATTAAATGTACAGATTTCTTTGGGTAGTTTGGACATTTTAACAGTATTTGTTCTTCCAATCCATGAGCATGGGATGCCTTTCCATTCTGGTCTAAATGGTTTCTACAGTCTTTCAGAGACAGCAGATTTGTGGGCTTCTCTATCATCCTTTCTGTCTCCCTTCCCTATTATGAAGGGAGAATTCCCTATAAAGGATGCTCTTAGTGTCAGTTGGGTGTTCTCCAGCACCTTCTAATTTATCGACTGAACTCTACACTCCTTTGAATAATGCTTGTTTTTAATTTTGCTTAAAATAACACAAAAATGAAATATAGCTTATCTTTTTAAAAAAAATTTTTATTAACATATAATGTATTATTAGCCCCATGGGTAGAGGTCTGTGAATTGCCAGGTTTACACACTTCACAGCACTCACCCTCCCCAATGTCCATAACCCCACCACCTTCTCCCTACTCCACTCTCCCCGGCAACCCTCAGTTTGTTTTGTGAGATTAAGAGTCTCTTATGGTTTTTCTCTCTCCCTATCCTATCTTGTTTCATTTATTCTTTTCCTATTCCCCAAACCCCCCACGTTGTATTTCCACTTCCTCATATCAGGGAGATCATATGATAGTTGTCTTTCTCTGCTTGACTTATTTCGCTAAGCATGATACGCTCTAGTTCCATCCATGTTGTTGCAAATGGCAAGATTTCATTTCTTTTGATGGCTGCATAGTATTCCATTGTGTATATATACCACATCTTCTTGATCCATTCATCTGTTGATGGACATCTAGGTTCTTTCCATAGTTTGGCTATTGTGGACATTGCTGCTATAAACATTTGGGTACACGTGCCCCTTTGGATCACTACATTTAGGGTAAATATCCTGTAGTGCAATTGCTGGGTCATAGGGTAGCTCTATTTTCAACTTTTTGAGGAACTTACACCAGCTTGCATTCCCACCAAGAGCATAGTAGGGTTCCCCTTTCTCCACATCCTCACCAATAGCTTATCTTTTTCCAGTTTTTTCTTTTTTTTTCCCCACAGATGCACCAATAGGCTGACAATGGAAATCACCATCAAGAAATCCAAAAAGCTTATTTAAAGGTTTTCTAAGTGTTAAGATGATATGGTATTTCCACACTGATGTCTAATGTCATAAATACATATATTTCCCTTGATTTAGAAAATTACTTATTCCTGCATCTTTAGAATCTACCTATTAATTGACTTTTAACCATTTATTTAGCTCATGCTTTGTGTCTGGCACTGGGCTAAGACAGAATAACTTCTTTTAGGTAATTGAGTGGAAGGAAAATAGTCCCAATAGGTTACAAAAAAGTGATTCTGAGTATTTGACAAATTATTTTAGTTGGCTGAAACGCATTTGAATGGAGCATAAGGCACATAATGGGAGAGGAAACAAACTTCTTGTTGCTTAGCTGAAACCATAGAGAATGGGGAAAAGGAGTACATACCAACTGTACCTAGTAATTTGATCTTGAGTGTACTTTGCCCCTGCCTTTTTGATCTTCATTTGGTCTGCAGTAGTAAATTTGTACATTATATACAAAGTGAACATAATTGTATGGAAAATTAATTACTCTTTCATTGACTCTAAAAAGAGTCAATCTAAGACATACCAGTATTTCTTGTCATTGTGTAAGCAGTTTTTTTCAAAAGTCTATATTAAAATAGGCGGGTTTTGGGGTGCCTGGGTGGCTCAGTTGGTTAAACACCCAATTCCTGATTTCAGCTCAGGTCACGATTTCAGAGTCATAATATCGAACTATTAAATAGTATTATATACTATTAAATAGTATTATAATAAATATATCTTGGATAAATATGGAAATTCTCAATTATATGCAAGGATTCACAGTGAACATTAATAATAAAAATAACAAAAATTAAACTGACAATAAAAACTACACAGCAAAACTATATAATTCGAATGGAGAAATTCTGATCTGATAGATTTATGAATACAGACGCACACTCAAAAAGGCAAAAGCTATAAAGTGTAAAGGTGGGTATGAAAAACTAATCAAGTAACCAAAGAAAAACTTCATGTAAAATGTTTATAGAAAGTACTTATTAACTGATCAATATTTTCAAACAAAATTCCAATGTAGATATAATTCTTAAATATTTACATTCATAAACAAATATCCAAATATCCCAGGATTAAAACAATGGGATAAAAAAGGGGGGCAGGCAAAGCATCTTATGTATGTGCAAAATATACCTAAAACAAGTTACATTTGTTTTACAGAATATTTGCAGTTCCTAACATTTTTATTTAAATATTCATTCAGTCTTCTCAGTATATTCGAAGCCATAGCTATTAAGATCAATGCTATTAAACCTGAAAGCATTGACACCAATTTACAAATGTCATAATAGTTATATTAAAGTGTATTTCTAAAGAGATACTATTAAAAAAATTACTTCCGTATCTGGTATAACTTTACATTTCATGGATTTATTTATATTTGCAAATATTCACTTGCAAAATGTATTTGAATCCAAATCCAACTTACCTGATAGTACCTCAACAGGGAAAACTGAGGTCCCCTCATACAAGTGGAACTTGGTAAGGTCCCAGGATTGTTTGGTAAGTTCTAAGATCCAGCTGAACTTCAATCCAGTTTTAGAAAAGATATTCCACTACAGAGAATGTAAAGTAACCTAATATTCTACAAAATTATCATCATATGGATATAATATACGAACATTCTCAAATGCAGGTAAAAATTAACCTCATGTTAAGTATTTAGTGGGAGAGAGATGATGTGAGTTGGATGGTGCTGACAGAATTGTATATGCCTGTCTTGTACTTAAGCTTTTAAAGAAGAGAAACCATACACTGCATATTTATAATGATAGAGCCACAAAACTGGAAAGACTCTTAAGTTTATAGATGTACAATTACTTCTTAATGCATATGCTGAAAAAAGGAATTTACGTTCTGCCTTCAGTTTGGTACGCTCCTCTCAAAGCTAAGTACTAATGAGACATTTGTTTAAAAAGGTATTTAATGATTGTACCATCCACAAGACCACTCCATTTGAGTGTTTAAATGGTTCATACCTCAGTGTACCAAAAGAAAAGTAAAATCATGTCAATATGTTGAATAAAGTATGCCTAATCTTTCTAAACTTTTTGTGCCAGCTCCCTCAAAAACAAATAAAAATTTTCTTTAAATTCAATTAGCCAACATATAATACATAATGGTTTTGATGTAATATTCAGTGATTCATTAGTTGTATACAAAACCCAATGCTAGGGACGCCTGGGTGGCTCAGTTGGTTAAGCAGCTGCCTTTGGCTCAGGTAATGATCCCAGCGTCCTGGGATGGAGTCCCACATCGGACTCCTTGCTCAGCAGGGAGCCTGCTTCTCCCTCTAACTCTGCCTGCCACTCTGTCTGCCTGCACTCGCTCTTGCTCTCTCTCTCTGACAAATAAATAAATAAAATCTTTAAAAAAAAAAAAGAATTAAAAAAGATCATTCTATTTTTACACTGACCTGCAGAAATCGTTGACAGAGGAATAAGCAAATGGTATATATAAAAATTTCTGCCTATCAAAAAGAAAAACAGAGCATTGAAAAGTGTCCAGAAGTCTTCTTTACAAATGGGAACATATAGCATAGCCAAACATTTTGCACAATATTAACTTTGATGAGTGCAGATAAGAGAAAATGGAGCATAATATTTTGTTCAGTCCATTTCCCATTTCCCATACAGCCTAACCCATTTGTTTGCATGTGCTGTTAATAGTTTAAATTTCTGTGGTTACTTTTTATGCTTTTTATGTGTTGTTTTCCCATAACTCATAAATATTTCCCCAAGAATAAAACTTTTTAAGTTTAAAATTGTTTGTATCACTCTTACATTAGTAAAGAGCCTGCTTTTGATTAGCTAGCTTCTCTACATTCCATGTTGTAGGAGGAAAATTACACCCTTTTTGAAATGCTCTGTAGATTTAGTAAAAACTGTTTCTCAGCAACGCTTGAGAAATAGCAGCTGAGAGATCCTAAATGTAAATTGAGTGAAACTGAAACACCTGTGGGTCATTTGGCATAGGTAGGCAATTGTCACATTAGCTTTTACTTTCTTAGGTAATGGAGTTTGTTTCACAATGCTTTATAATTCCAAATGGAATACTGTTTGGTCTTCTGAAATCTAAACACCTAAGATTTAAGACAGTGATGAAAGGCAAATGGTAACTTGGCTGACTCCTTAGCTTTTCAGTGTAGAGTATGGTGTTTTGTGATGAGAACACACTAATAAAGAACTTTTATCAAGATTGGCTTTAAGTGTTGGTGCAGTGGGAGGATGTGAGATGGAGAGATGAGAACCCAAGCTTTACATGTAGCGACACTCAGGTTCCTTTAGTGTATGTGGGATTAGGAAGTTCTGGAAAAGGGAAGTACTATTTATTTTACTTTAGGAATTTTTGCAAGTGAGTCCATTTGCTTTCACCTCCAGTTTTATAAGAAGTCATAAAAACATCAATAATTGCTATCAAATATGATAAAATGAAACTTGAAGCAAGGAATTAATAAAACAATGGTGAGCACCTGAAGTAGCTGGAGGGTGATTCACTTAGTAAGAAAATATGGAATTTATTATTTATTTTTACTCTTTGAAAATTAGAGAATTTTATTCTGCTTTTCTGAATAAGGCAGAGAGGCAGGCAGAGAGAGAGGAGGAAGCAGGCTCCCCGCTGAGCAGAGAGCCCAACTCAGGGCTCGATCCCGGGACCCTGAGATCATGACCCGAGCTGAAGGCAGAGGCCCAACCCACTGAGCCACCCAGGCGTACCTGAATAAGGAAATTCTCATTGCTGTGGTTGCTACTACTAAAATATGGAACCGTGGAGAGTTAGTATTTTGTGGAAGCTGAATATCCTTTTACATGGCCTACCATTACAGATTAGGAGTGAGGTAATTATAAAGGACAGTATTATGCAATAGCAAAAGCCAACACTCCAAAAGCCACTATTCATTTTGGGGTATACCCAGCCCTTTTCTTGGACTCCTGGGCAGATTTTGGTCCCATTGGTCTAGAGGACATAAATAAATATTCATTTGACCAGTACAGAAGCAGAGCATGACCAAGAGTCCATATTAACCTATAAAAGTTCATGCAAGACAACTTCTACAGAATCTTTTGAAAACATTTAGATGAGAAGCTGCAACTCTTTGCATCAAATTCATGCCAAGATCACAACTGTTTGCACATGTGTCATCATTCTCATGTCCTACAGACACAGCAGATACTGCTGTTCAATCTTTATCCACACAGCTCTTAAGGCAGTTAACTCCAATAAGACATGCAAATTAAAATCTGTCTCTTTCTGAGCCAGTCCAATGAATTTTATGTTAATATTGGATGGCCCTAGGATCAACTTAATGTAAATTTACTGAGTGTACTTTGTAGGATTACATGGGATCCCAGTGAGGCATAAAATATGGTGTATACCCTCAAGGAACTTGGAATCTAGAAGGAGAGACAAAACACAAACAATCACGCTGAGCTGTGGGATTTGGGCAGGGTGGCCAAGGAAGTTCAATAGGGAGTCTGGTTGAGAGGAGGCAGCTATATGTAAAAGATTTAAGGAGACAAAGAGTAACCTTCAAGAAACTTGGCTAAGTTTAGGAAAGAGCAAAGAAGGCCAGATTTAGAGTGAAAGAGATCGGGAAATTGCAGGGAAGGACTCCAGGGAATGGTGGGGGCTGATCATGAAGAACAGGTGTTTATTCTCTGCCCCATTCTACATTATCTACTGGATATAGGTATCTACTAGCCCATGGGGACTGTTTGTAGTTAGAAAGCAGGATTGCTGGAGTCCACAGATGCTTCCATGACTCTCTCGTATTTAATAATATGAGGAGCAATTTTGGATTATTTGCAACTATCTGTGTTTCCTCTTTTTATGAAGAACAAACAGTGAAATAAGCCCCATTCTTGAATATTGAGTTTTGTAAGATTGAGGGACACTAAGGCATTTTTATAGTATTGAATTAGATACTAGATATAAAATGTACCTTTGTAAAATATGCCTTGTTATTAATTAAATATCTAATGGATGGCCTTCGTTAATGGATTGCCTTTCACAAATTTCTCTCAATATAACCAAGGTTTCCCTTGTATTTACTTTTAAAATAGTTGAAAACATAAAGCACTGAATGACCTGACAAAGCACATTTGAACAGATTTTGTACTGGGATCTTATAGCTTAAATATTGTTACCAGGATTGCAGATGGTCAGTCTATATGACAAAGCCTATCAAATTACTGATTTCTTCTACAGACAGATGGTGAAGGGGCCTAACAGAAGCTCAGTTTTCAAGTTGTAGGGGTGTGTGTGTGGGGGGGGGGGTGTCTGCTAATGAACAAAGGTCTCTTACTCTGAAGGGCAAGAATAATTGTGTATATTACCTAGCCCGTATTTGTCAGTACAATACTGATGACTGACTGTTGAGTTTTGGGTAAAGAATATTTTACCCAACCAAAGCAAAACAAAACAAAAAATTGTAAGGCTGTTGTTTTACTTAAATTGTGATCTAAATTTTCCTATGAAAACCAAAAATAAAAAAATAGTAAGCACCTGAAATACCTGAAGGGTAATTCAATTGGTAAGTTTGGAATTTAATATTAATTTTTACTCTTTGAAAATTGGATAATTGTATTTTTCATTAGGAAAAGGATAGTTTAGAATTAAAAATAATTTAAATTTTTCTATTTATAAGAGTCTAAAGTACTCTTTTTTATAATCTTTCATTCTCTATCTTCAAAAGTCTATAGCTCTTTATTAAATTTGAGCTCAACTTTTCTGAAAATAACTGAAAGACTTCCACAGAATTGTTAGTTGCAGAGCAGCACTTGAATTAGTCATGCTCCTTTGCTGTATCTGTGTAGGACACAACCATTTCATTAGCTCCTGGACCTAGTGAATCTTCTGGAAAGACTCCATGTCAAAAATAACTATTTAACTTCAAATTATTCTGTCATCTGACATATCTCAATCATTTATCAAGATGAGATACTGTTTCCAATGTTTCTTCTGACCTAAGATGTTGTGGGTGAGCAACAAATTTCCAGCCTAATTTCTGATGTAACCTGTCCCAGGGAACAGGATGTTTTGAGCAGAAAATGAGTTGGCACTTGCCTGGAGGCTAGATGTGGGTAAACCATCTCTCTCCTCCCAAGATGTAAGATAGTCACACATTTATCAGGGAATGCTCAGTCAACTGATAGATCAGGCAATTGACAAAGAAGGAAAAGCGCATCTGGTGCATTATTAAGTATCAAGATGAAGAACAGAGGTCATAATTAAGCTTGTACTTAACAGCTCATTGACTTGAGTAATAATAACAATGACTTTACAAAAGCACTCTCCTATTTTTTCTCTCTTTGTCCTCACAAAGAAGTTTAACAATGTCTGTGTTGTCATTACCAAGAAAATATGTCAGCCTTCTCCTTAATTAAAACCTTCCTTGTATTCACATGAAATTTTTCATGTATTTAATTTTTAAAAATTACTTCAATTGCTCTTTGGAGACAAATCACTGTATAAATCCCCACATACAAATAAGTAAGTCAACCCAATTACATGTTGTAAGGCAGTTACTTTATTTATATATGTCTGCTCATAAGGAGCAAAATAATTATTAGGGAAACTCTATATGAATGCTATATTTTGATGAATGGAGACACTAAAGTAAATTATGCAATAGAAATAACATATATAGTATTCATTAAAATCTGTATTATATCATCAAATATCTTTACATAGAGTTATTGTATGTCTCACTTGTCAAATAAAAGGAGAGGAATATACTAACAGATAATTAGAAATAATATTTTATAAGACTAGTGTGTCCTAATTTATTAAAGAAAAGAGTAAGATTTGAGTTAATGTTAAATAATAAAGAATTAGAATTCCATATTCAATAGAAATAAAATATATAAGTTTGATTAAATAAGCAACCAATACGCAGTAGAAAAAAAAAGGGTGATTTTAATATGGCAATTAGTCCCTGACCAATTAGACAATAAAAAATTAGGTTCTTTGAATTTTACTGTATGTAATTTTCAGATGAATTTTCAGAGAAAAGTTTTTGATCTACACCACAGACCAAGCATTGGACAACAGACACATCAGAGTTGGACCTCACATTCTTGAACTATTTAGCAAGCACAGAAATCCGTAGTTGTTAATATTGTTATTTTTTGCTATTATCATTGTTGTTGCTTAGTTGAAATTCAAACACAACTGCTCCTTCTGTAGTCAAGTAATTTATTTGTCTGGAAAAATGTCAGTGTAGTGAAGCATGTGATGAAGATTGAATAGAATATTCTTCCCTGATTATCCCTAGTCTTCATACAGTGAGAGCAGGTGTTGGGAAGAGTACTAGTTTTACTAGCTCAGGGCTTCTATCTTCTCCAAGATTCAAGAGAACTGTTAAGAGAAATGCATTTGTATAGACATAGAGAAGAAACTATTCTCTATCCTTTCCTTTTCTAACTTCTAACTTCTATTCTCTTCTGTTTTATTAAAAAAAAAAAAATCTCTACCATTGTAGGAAAATATTCCTAGTAGTTACGTCAAGGAATCCCCAGAAGATCCCCACAGATCTGAAATGGGGGATTTTTTTGTTTAAGTATAATGGACTTGGATGAACATGTGAATGAGAAGGGGGAAGCTAGAATATTCTTCTGTCTCACAGCCTTTTATCAGTGTCCTCTTGCTACTTAGAGTATATTTTTGTCTATGCAATGATACAGGTTAAGAGCAAGGAGTTTGAGGAAAGTTCTGGGTTTGAACATTGGCTCTTACTCTTATAGGCCATGTGGCTCTGAGCAGCTCTGAGCAGTTATATTTTCTGGCCTCAGTTACCTCATGTTAAAAAAAAAAAATAGGGTCATAACAATACCTACTTCATAGGCATATTGAGATGAAAAAATGAGATAATATATGTAAGAAATTTAATGTAGTCTGACATATATAAACACTTAATAAATGATAGTTATTATGCTGGATAACATGAAAAGTTTTCCATTACCAAGAAAAGGCAAATTATTTTTTGCAAAATCATTTACTCCACCAATTAGCAAAGTATATGAAAAAAAATGTGGTATTAATAATGGGTTTTCATGGGCAAATGATAGGAAAAAGAACTGAATTTTTTGGCACTCACAGAGAACAGTGTTTTCAGTCACTCAGTCAAATATGCAGCTATGGGAATTCTTGTCCCATCTTTGAGGACACACTGTGGCCAGCGCAGATATTTGGGAAATCCCATTAAAGTATGGCAAGGTCCTTAATTTACCATGAAAACTTAAGGCTGTCCTATGAGCCAGCATGAGAGAACTGAGTTCTGGCCTCTTCATTGGGATTGGGCTCTTCAATTTGGCCTCTTTATGGCTAAAATGGACCATTAAATAGCTCTATATTCAAAATATGTTTTGAATATAATTACTTCTCACCATTTATTCAGTTGGCACTACTCTGGCTCAGTTCATAATCATTTTTCATCTGGACTACCTAACTTGTTTCCCTGTTTTTACTTTTGGCTTTTCTGCAATATGTTCTCCACATAACAGCCAGGGTGATCTTCTAAAATTTTATTGCCACATGTTACTTCTCTGCTAAATCTTGCTTAGAATTGTATTCTTGGAATGGCTCCGTGGGTTAAAGCCTCTGCCTTCAGCTCAGGTCACGATCCCAGCGTCCTGGGATCAAGCTTTGCATGGGCTCTCTGCTCAGCAGGGAGTCTGCTTCCTTCCCCCCATGCACCACGCCCCCCCCCCGCCTCTCTGCCTACTTGTGATCTCTGTCAAATAAATAAATAAATAAAATCTTAAAAAAAAAAAAAAAGAATTGTATTCTAATTTCTTACCATGGTAAATGAAGCCGTATATGATCTCGTCCTTACCTCCTTCATGAACTGACCTGCTACTTCCTCCTTTTTTGTTACTCTGCTTCAGCCATACAAGATTTCTTGCTCTTCCCCTAATTTGTTGCTGCTTCCGAGACTCATATTTGCTGTTCCTTCTTCTTGGAACATACCTGGACCAGGTCTTCATGTAGAATGTCATTTCTTGTGCTTTAAGTCTGTTTTCAAGGTTGCCTCCTCAAAATTCTTTCTTAGTGAAACCATAAGCTAGGGTTTTTTTTTAAAGATCAAAAAAATTGATAAAATTTTAACCACACTCATCGAGAGAGAGAGAGAGTGAGAGAGAGAGAGAGGACTCAAATAAATAAGATCAGAAATGAAAGAGGAGAAGTAACAACCAACACCACAGAAATACAAAGGATTAGAAGAATATTATGAGAAGTGGCATGCCAATATATTAAACATGCTCAAGAAACAGATAAGTTCCTAGAAACATAGAACCTCCCAAAACTGAATCAGGAAGAAATGGAAAGTTTGGATAGACTGATTATCAGCAATGAAATGGAATCAGTAATAAAAAAACTCCCCCAAAACACAAATCCACAGCTGGATGGCTTTACAGGAAATTCTACCAAACATTTAAAGAGTTAATATCTACTCTTCTCAAACTATTCTAAAAAATAGAGGAAGAAACACTTTCAAATTCATTCTGTGAGGCCAGTATTACCCTAATACTCAAAACCAGATAAAGACACTACCAAAAAGGAGAATTACAGACCACTATCCGTGACTGGTTTTTGTAGATATACTTGACTTTACTGGTTTTGTGTTTCTTACTTTTCTTTTTTCTGTTTATGGTCTTTCTTTTCATTCAGAGAATCTCCTTTAACATTCCTTGTAAGACTGGTTTAGCTGTGATGAATTTCTTTAACTTTTGTTTGTCTGGGAAACTATTTCTTTTTTAATTCTAAATTCTAGCCTTGTTAGATAGAATATGCTTGGTCCCCACTGAGCAGGGAGCCTGATGTGGGGCTCGATCCCAGGACCACAGGATCATGACCTGAGATGAAGGCAAGTGATCAATGACTGAATCACCCAGGCACCCCTGATTGGTTCTTTTTTATGTTGTCTATCTCTTTGTTGAGAGTCTTACTGAGTTTCTCTACTTTTTTCTCAAATTTAGTATTTCTGTGAATATTGCTTTAAATTTTCTATCAGGCATATTACTTACCTCCATTTTATTTAGCTGTCTTGTGATTTTGTGCTATTCTTTTATTTGGGACAAATTCCTCTATCTCCTAGTTTTGTCTAATTCTCTGTTTCTTTGAGTTAGAAAAGTCATCTACATATCCTGCTCTTAAAGGTAATGGCCTTATGGAGAAGAGTTCCTGTTGTGCTTTGTAGTTCAATGTCCCCTGTTGCCCAGAACCTGATAACTCAGAGGTGTCTCCTATGTGTGTTCTATGTGCCCTACTATTGTGGCTGACCTGTGTTTGTCTTTAGTCCAATCATCTGCAGTGGCTCTCTTTGCCTGTTGTGGGCAGGGTCTGGTCTCTGTTTGGTTAAAAGGTCAGTCTGGCCCACCTTGGGCTTGAGATGACTCAGGTGAGCAGTTTCCCAGAGCTTCAGTGTCACTGAATAGCAGGGCACTCTCCTCTTGAGGAGCTTTTGTTGGTGGGTGGGACCTGCAGTCAGACCAGTTGTCTGCCCCCAGCCCAGTGCTGGGGCTGTAGTCGGACTGGCGTGTATGGTTTTCTTTCCCTCTCACAGGGGCAGCAATCCTGTGGAGTGGTGCTGATCCATGTCAGGGCTGCTTGCACACTACCAGGCTTGTGACGCAGCTTAGGTTGGACTCATACTGAAGGTGTGTTCAAGAGAGTAGGTCTGCAGAAGAATGCAGGGGTGAGGCATGCAGTGTTAGCAAGCTAAGTGAAGAGTATTCACACCGAATCCCTCGGTTGTTCAGATATTTAGTTCAGGGGGCGGTGGATGGAAATTGCACCCACCAGCTCTTTTGTTCTAGGAGAAATCTCCTAAAAATCCCTTACACCCCCAGCACAAATTGTGAGACCAGGAAGTCAGTCTCCTTCCAGGTGTCTTTCAAGAACTGCTGCTTCTGGGCTGTCTTTTGTGTCCCTTTCTTGAAGCATCATTAGAATTCCTGGTACAGTCCTTTTCATGAGGCTCTGAAACTGCCCTACCTTGTAGAAGATAGTGTTTGGCCTCCGCCTCATGTCAGAGCTTTTGGGCAAGCAGGAAAGGAAATCAGTTATCTGTTGAGGATAAGGATGAATGATTATTGTTAATTATATAAGTAACCAACAACATCAGAAAGGAGAAAAGTCAAATCCTTTTTTTGGATATAATATACAAATGTTACATAAGGATTATATCAGTTTCCCTTTAGGGTAGTCACTTATATATGATACACGAGTGCTTTTCTATAAAGTATATAATCTCTGAAATATATTAAATTAATAACATTTTTACCAGAATGTAACAACCAATAAAGTTGAAACTTGTCTGATTTCACAGTTACTATTGAGCTAATTATGAAAGATTGGATATACCAAAAAAAGAAAGATTTTTTCTAGTAGTGGTTCCTTTGTAAGGTAAGAAAATATAATTTAAAAGGACATCCTGGGGGAGGAGTCAAGATGGCGGAGAAGTAGCAGGCTGAGACTACTTCAGCTACCAGGAGATCAGCTAGATAGCTTATATAAAGATTGCAAACACCTGAAAATCCATCGGCAGATTGAAGAGAAGAACAGCAATTCTAGAAACAGAAAAACAACCACTTTCTGAAAGGTAGGACCGGCGGAGAAGTAAGTGAATCCAAAGCGACGGGAAGATAGAACCCGGGGGGAGGGGCCGGCTCCCGGCAAGCGGTGGAGCAACCGTGCACAAAATCAGGACTTTTAAAAGTCTGTTCCGCTGAGGGACATTGCTCCAGAGGCTAAACCGGAGCGAAGACCACGCGGGGTCAGCGTGGCCTCAGGTCCCGCAGGGTCACAGAAGGATCAGGGGTGTCTGAGTGTCGAAGAGCTTGCGGGTATTGGAACGGGAAAGCCGGCTACAGAGAGCCGACAGTAAGCTCACAGCTCGGGGTTACCTTGAACCAGTCGCAGGGTCGGTGAGCTCGGAGCGCGGCCGGAGGTCAGGCAGACGGGAGTAACTGGGCGCTGTTCTCTGAGGGCGCACTGAAGAGTGGGGCCCTGGGCTCTTGGCTCCTCCGGGCCGGAGACCAGGAGGCCGCCATTTGTATTCCCGTCCTCCGGAACTCTACGGAAAGCGCTCAGGGAACAAAAGCTCCTGAAAGCAAACCCGAGCGGATTACTCAACCCGGCCCCTGGTAAGGGCGGTGCAATTCCGCCTGGGGCAAAGACACTTGAGAATCACTACAACAGGCCCCTCCCCCAGAAGATCAACAAGAAATCCAGCGGAGACCAAGTTCACCTACCAAGGAGTGCAGTTTCAATACCAAGGAGAGCAGCAGAATTCCAGAGGAGGAGAAAGCAAAGCACGGAACTCATGGCTTTTTCCCTGTGATTTTTTTTAGTCTTGCAGTTAATTTAATTTTTTTCTTTTTCATTTTTTGTTTTTTTCTCACCTTCTGGTAAAATTTTTTTTAAACTTTTTTCTTTTTTAATGATTTTTAACTAGTTTATCTAATATATATATTTTTTCTCTTTTTTATATTTTTCTTATTTGTTTTCTTTTTTTTTAAATTCTTTTCTTTTTTCTTTTTTTTTTTTTCTTCCTTTTTGAACCTCTTTTTATCCCCTTTCTCCCCCCTCATGATTTGGGATCTCTTCTAATTTGGTTAAAGCATATTTTCCTGGGGTTGTTGCCACCCTTTTAGTATTTTCCTTCCTCCTTCATATACTCTTATCTGGACAAAATGACAAGACGGAAAAATTCACCACAAAAAAAAGAACAAGAGGCAGTACCGAAGGCTAGGGACCTAATCAATACAGACATTGGTAATATGTCAGATCTAGAGTTCAGAATGACAATTCTCAAGGTTCTAGCCGGGCTCGAAAAAGGCATGGAAGATATGAGAGAAACCCTCTCGAGAGATATAAAAGCCCTTTCTGGAGAAATAAAAGAACTAAAATCTAACCAAGTTGAAATCAAAAAAGCTATTAATGAGGTGCAATAAAAAATGGAGGCTCTCACTGCTAGGATAAATGAGGCAGAAGAAAGAATTAGGGATATAGAAGACCAAATGACAGAGAATAAAGAAGCTGAGCAAAAGAGGGACAAACAGCTACTGGACCACGAGGGGAGAATTCGAGAGATATGTGACACCATAAGACGAAACAACATTAGAATAATTGGGATTCCAGAAGAAGAAGAGAGAGGGGAGCAGAAGGTATACTGGAGAGAATTATTGGGGAGAATTTCCCCAATATGGCAAAGGGAACGAGCATCAAAATTCAGGAGGTTTAGAGAACGCCCCTCAAAATCAATAAGAATAGGCCCACACCCCGTCACCTAATAGTAAAATTTACAAGTCTCAGTGACAAAGAGAAAATCCTGAAAGCAGCCCGGAAAAAGAAGTCTGTAACATACAATGGTAAAAATATTAGATTGGCAGCTGACTGATCCACAGAGACCTGGCAGGCCAGAAAGAGCTGGCATATTTTCAGAGCACTAAACGAGAAAAACATGCAGCCAAGAATACTATATCCAGCTAGGCTATCATTGAAAATAGAAGGAGAGATTAAAAGCTTCCAGGACAAACAAAAACTGAAAGAATTTGCAAACACCAAACCAGCTCTACAGGAAATATTGAAAGGGGTGCTCTAAGCAAAGAAAGAGCCTACAAGTGGTAGATCAGAAAGGAACAGAGACCATGTACAGTAACAGTCACCTTACAGGCAATACAATGGCACTAAATTTATATCTCTCAATAGTTACCCTGAATGTGAATGGGCTAAATGCCTCTGTCAAAAGACACGGGGTATCAGAATGGATACAAAAACAAAACCCATCTATATGTTGCCTCCAAGAAACTCATTTTAAGCCCGAAGACACCTCCAGATTTAAAGTGAGGGGGTGGAAAAGAATTTACCATGCTAATGGACATCAGAAGAAAGCAGGAGTGGCAATCCTTATATCAGATCAATTAGATTTTAAGCCAAAGACTAAAATAAGAGATGAGGAAGGGCATTATATCATACTCAAAGGTTCTGTCCAACAAGAAGATTTAACAATTTTAAATATCTATGCCCCCAACGTGGGAGCAGCCAACTATATAAACCAATTAATAACAAAATCAAAGAAACACATCAACAATAATACAATAATAGTAGGGGACTTTAACACTCCCCTCACTGAAATGGACAGATCATCCAAGCAAAAGATCAGCAAGGAAATATAGGCCTTAAACAACACACTGGACCAGATGGACATCATAGATATATTCAGAACATTTCATCCCAAAGCAACAGAATACACATTCTTCTCTAGTGCACATGGAACATTCTCCAGAATAGATCACATCCTCAGTCCTAAATCAGGACTCAACCAGTATCAAAAGATTGAGATCATTCCCTGCATATTTTCAGACCACAATGCTCTAAAGCTAGAACTCAACTACAAAAGGAAGTTTGGAAAGAACCCAAATACATGGAGACTAAACAGCATCCTTCTAAAGAATAAATGGGTCAACCGGGAAATTAAAGAAGAATTGAAAAAAATCATGGAAACAAATGATAATGAAAATACAACAGTTCAAAATCGGTGGGACACAACAAAGGCAGTCCTGAGAGGAAAATATATAGCGGTACAAGCCTTTCTCAAGAAACAAGAAAGGTCTCAGGTACACAACCTAACCCTACACCTAAAGGAGCTGGAGAAAGAACAAGAAAGAAACCCTAAGCCCAGCAGGAGAAGAGAAATCATAAAGATCAGAGCAGAAATCAATGAAATAGAAACCAAAAAAACAATAGAACAAATCAACGAAACTAGGAGCTGGTTCTTTGAAAGAATTAATAAAATTGATAAACCCCTGGCCAGACTTATCAAAAAGAAAAGAGAAAGGACCCAAATAAATAAAATCATGAATGAAAGAGGAGAGATCACAACTAACACCAAAGAAATACAAACTATTATAAGAACATACTATGAGCAACTCTACGCCAATAAATTTGACAATCTGGAAGAAATGGATGCATTCCTAGAAACATATAAACTACCACAACTGAACCAGGAAGAAATAGAAAGCCTAAACAGACCCATAACCAGTAAGGAGATTAAAACAGTCATTAAAAATCTCCAAACAAAAGCCCAGGGCCAGACGGCTTCCCGGGGGAATTCTACCAAACATTTAAAGAAGAACTAATTCCTATTCTCCTGAAACTGTTCCAAAAAATAGAAATGGAAGGAAAACTTCCAAACTCTTTTTATGAGGCCAGCATCACCTTGATCCCCAAACCAGACAAGGATCCCATCAAAAAAGAGAGCTATAGATCAATATCCTTGATGAACACAGATGCGAAAATACTCAACAAAATACTAGCCAATAGGATTCAAAAGTACATTAAAAGGATTATTCACCACAACCAAGTGGGACTTATTCCAGGACTGCAAGGTTGGTTCACATACCTCCATATCATCAAAGCCATCTACGAAAAACCCACCGCAAATATCATTCTCAATGGAGAAAAACTGAAAGCTTTTCCGCTAAGGTCAGGAACACGACAGGGATGTCCATTATCACTACTGCTATTCAACATAGTACTAGAGGTCCTAGCCTCAGCAATCAGACAACAAAAGGAAATTAAAGGCATCCAAATCGGCAAAGAAGAAGTCAAATTATCACTCTTCGCAGATGATATGATACTATATGTGGAAAACCCAAAAGACTCCACTCCAAAACTGCTAGAACTTATACAGGATTCAGTAAAATGTCAGGATATAAAATCAATGCACAGAAATCAGTTGCATTTCTCTACACCAACAGCAAGACAGAAGAAAGAGAAATTAAGGAGTCAATCCCATTTACAATTGCACCCAAAACTATAAGATACCTAGGAATAAACCTAACCAAAGAGGCACAGAATCTATACTCAGAAAACTATAAAGTACTCATGAAAGAAATTGAGGAAGACACAAAGAAATGGAAAAATGTTCCATGCTCCTGGATTGGAAGAATAAATATTGTGAAAATGTCTATGCTACCTAAAGCAATCTACACATTTAATGCAATTCCTATCAAAGTACCATCCATCTTTTTCAAAGAAATGGAACAAATAATGCTAAAATTTATATGGAACCAGAAAAGACCTCGAATAGCCAAAGGGATATTGAAAAAGAAAGCCAACGTTGGTGGCATCACAATTCCGGACTTCAAGCTCTATTACAAAGCTGTCATCATCAAGACAGCATGGTACTGGCACAAAAAACAGACACATACATCAATGGAACAGAATAGAGAGCCCAGAAATAGACCCTCAACTCTACAGTCAACTAATCTTCGACAAAACAGGAAAGAATGTCCAATGGAAAAAAGACAGCCTCTTCAATAAATGGTGCTGGGAAAATTGGACAGCCACATGCAGAAAAATGAAATTGGACCATTTCCTTACACCACACACAAAAATAGACTCAAAATGGATGAAGGACCTCAATGTGCAAAAGGAATCCATCAAAATCCTTGAGGAGAACACAGGCAGCAACCTCTTCGACCTCAGCCGCAGCAACATCTTCCTAGGAGCAACGCCAAAGACAAGGGACGCAAGGGCAAAAATGAACTATTGGGATTTCATCAAGATCAAAATCTTTTGCACAGCAAAGGAAACAGTTAACAAAATCAAAAGACAACTGACAGAATGGGAGAAGATATTTGCAAACGACATATCAGATAAATGACTAGTGTCCAGAATCTATAAAGAACCTAGCAAACTCAACACCCAAAGAACAAATAATCCAATCAAGAAATGCGCAGAGGACATGAACAGACATTTGTGCAAAGAAGACATCCAGATGGCTAACAGACACATGAAAAAGTGCTCCATATCACTTGGCATCAGGGAAATACAAATCAAAACCACAATGAGTTCATGACCTGAGCCGAAGGCAGCGGCTTAAGCCACTGAGCCACCCAGGCGCCCCCAAAACCACAATGAGATATCACCTCACCCAGTCAGAATGGCTAAAATAAACAAGTCAGGAAATGACAGATGCTGTCGAGGATGCGGAGAAAGGGGAACCCTCCTACACTGTTGGTGGGAATGCAAGCTGGTGCAGCCACTCTGGAAAACAGCATGGAGGTTCCTCAGAATGTTGAAAATAGAACTGCCCTATGACCCAGCAATTGCACTATTGGGTATTTACCCTAAAGATACAAACGTAGTGATCCAAAGGGGCACGTGCACCCAAATGTTTATAGCAGCAATGTCCACAATAGCCAAACTATGGAAAGAACCTAGATGTCCATCAACAGATGAATGGATCAAGAAGATGTGGTATATATACACAATGGAATACTATGCAGCCATCAAAAGAAATGAAATCTTGCCACTTGCAATGACATGGATGAAACTAGAGCGTATCATGCTTAGCGAAATAAGTCAAGCAGAGAAAGACAACTATCATATGATCTCCTTTATATGAGGAAGTGGTGATGCAACATGGGGGCTTAAGTGGGTAGGAGAAGACTAAATGAAAGAAGATGGGATTGGGAGAGAGACAAACCATAAGTGACTCTTAATCTCACAAAACAAACTGAGGGTTGCTGGGGGGAGGGGGTTTGAGAGAAGGGGGTGGGATTATGGACATTGGGGAGGGTATGTGCTTTGGTGAGTGCTGTGAAGTGTGTAAACCTGGTGATTCACAGACCTGTACCCCTGGGGATAAAAATATATGTTTATAAAAAATAAAAATTTAATAATAATAACAAAAGAAATTGTCCAATGTGCTGGAAAGACACGATTATGAACATGATCTAGTTTTTGCCATAAAGGGATTTACAGATAACTTGGGGTGACAGACCTGAAATTACTGATAGAGCTGATCATAAAAATAGTAGAGGTTTTTACAAAGTGATATGATGAAAACTAAATGGGAAGCAAAAATTTGCTTCTGCTCAGAGAGATATAGACAGAAAGTGCACCAGGTGGTAATATTTAAATTGGGCGCTGCAGGATGAATAGAAGTTTTCCTTATAGACTTACTTAAGGGGGAGAGGTAGCATCAACCACATAAAAAAGATGCAGAGACAAAAAAGTGTGTGGTGTGTTGGAAGGGTATGTGTAATAGTCAAAGAAGAACCTGACTAAATTTCCTGAAATATACATTACAAAAAGAAGTTAAAGCAGCTACTGTGACTTCCCAGTACAGCAAATTGCTTAAAAATCTGTTGCTAAAATAAACGATACACATTTGTAAAAGTATATCATATCACCACTTAAAATTCTAGAGTTAACACATACTACTAATCTTACAAGAATATTGAGTATCATATGAAACTGTTATTATTTTAAGTCAAAAGATTTAGGTCATTTTAATGAGAAGATAATTTCAGTGAGGGTAAAATGAAATCCCAAATGCTATGGATTTGTGTGTTTTATATGCCTTATTACTTTGAGAAATTCACTGAATAAAAGTTTTTTCTTCACTGATATTTTTAGAGGCAGTTAACCCTATCTGTTGGCCCTTGAAACAAGAAGATGAGTTTTTACAGTGAAAAAAAAAATGCACTAAGAGATATGAAAGCCTAATATATTGCTGACAAGCTTAATATCCTTAAAATTTTTTAAAATTACAGTTTTAAATTTGGATTCTTTAGTATATGCAGCAGATATCCACTTGTGCTCGCCTAAGCCCAAAGTGCTCATTTATAATAAGGGTACTCTGGTATGTTGAGAATCCGAGGAGATTTGAACAATCACTGCTCAGGATGAGTAAAAGCAAGGTAATGACTAAGAGTTCTGTGCTGTCTCAGTTCCTTTGGCCCCCAGAAAGCCAAATGGCTAAGCCAGCCCACCAGGGCCTTAAAACACGGTAGCCGGGGCCTACTGCCCACTCGGCATACACTCCTGAAAATATACGGGAATGATTCTTCCTTCAGATACATATTCTGAAGAATCAAACATTTTGTTCTATACACAGGCAAATGAGTCTAAGGGTCTTACATACTCTAGTTCACTGAATGTATACAAGGTCTTTACCGTAGCACTTGGCTATAATGTAAAAGGTATGCAAAAACAGCACAGGCTGAGACATTTTCTTTATGTTTTGTTTGCGCAAATGTCTGACATACTGTTTGTCAGAAACAAAATGTAAAAGTTTCCAGAGAGCTGCCATCAGTGGCTATAAAAAGATTAGCAGGAGCATTGTATTAAATGTTAACTCTTAGCCAGCTAAAGAGAATGGCAAATGAGAATGATGTTTCAGGCTAGATTCTCCGGAGGATTTAGTGAGAGTCGCCTCTCTGGAGAAATCACAAAGCCCCTGTTTGAATGTTAATGCAGGCTTTCTCTTTGGTTGGGTAGCAGGAGGAAAGAGATTTGAGTCACTGAGGTTAGTGGTGCTTCCAGATTTCACTCTTCTGGCCAGGGAGGTACAGGGACAGAGATGAACTTGTAGGAGCTGAGGAGACAATCCAAAGTCACATGTGGGAAGCTGGCCTGAAGCGCTAAGGTAGGTATCAGCATAAGAGAGTAAGATTAAAAGTCTAGTGTTTCCCCAGGGCTCTGGGGAGCCCAGAGGAGAGAGAACATTGTACTTCCTGATGCAGGCTGATAGTAGCTAATAACAAGTGACTTTGATTATGGGCCCGTTACCTCACCGAATATCCTCTTGCTTTATTTCACTTAATATTCAAAATCTCCTAATAAGATCCTTTCACTCAACTTGCAGTTGAAGACATTCAGGCCGAGAGAAATTAAGCAGCTTGCTCAAGTAAGCAGGAGAATCCGAATTTGAATGTGGTCTGAGGGGTCTGGTCCATGCCGCCATGTCACCAGATAGCCTCTCCTGAGTACGAGAGCAGCAGATGTTCTGTATTAGCTTATACCTTTGAAGCTGTTTGCAGAAAAAGGAGCAAGCCACTGACAGGTGGCCTCACAGAAAACCCCAGCTTTCCGACTGCATGAATTTACTCTGATACTCCCTATAAACAGATGTCAGCATAAAGACTAGAAGAGCAAAACCAGTCCCTTCCTTGGTAAAGGTTTACCCAGGAGCATACCAAGTGATGACAGTTTCTCAGGCAGCACCGTACCTTAGTAGAGCACTGATTTGTACCACGTTAGAGACGTGGCAACTTTACCGGGGTTATGAATTTGATTCCTTTTAGATGGTTGGCAGCTTAGCAGGACATGTTTGCCAAAACCACTGAGGCTTTCCTTGCAATTAGAAGAAAGAGCACCCAGCCATTTTGCAAGTGGGAATGTTTCCCATTTGTATACCATCTAAAAAGAGATTAAAGCTATTTGTTCTTATTTCTCCTTTTATATAATAGCCTTAGTAAGGATACTTATTCTGAGCATATGTGACAAAATCATTAATTGAAATTAAGTAAGTTAAGTTATAAATTTATATAATTTATATATTATAACCTGAAACAAATATATAATATAAATAATTTTGAGTTAAAACTTATAAATTTATTGATAATGGAAGGTAATTAAAGGTAATCAACTGTGTAGAAGTGTGATTTCTCACATTGCATGTATATTTTCTTCTTTGGGGCATTTTTTGTTTCCTAACTTGTATTCTGGTAACTTATATATGTCCCCCACTATATTTTTGGCACCATTACTGAGGAGTATAACTTCATTGTAGGCCCAGCATTTGTATCTCAGTGGTATTTTCCCCAGTTATGTTGAGTTACTTTTTTGTATCTCAAGCACAGCACTTTTAAAGCATTTAGGAGGTAATTATTTTATGCGTCTGAATTTCCCCAGCATAGCAATGCCTTCTGTTGCTTGTTTCTATTTTAGAGCTTTGTAAATTTGTGTTAGAGCAGGGTTTTCTAGACCAGACACTGTGTACCACCCCCACAATTTTTGCCAAATAGATCACCTGTACCTTCTATCTAATTTATATTTTCCTTAAGTAAATTCAGGACTTTTATCTAAAATTTATTTCTGAAGGAACTATGTAACTATTGCACATGGGAAACCAGAACCACTTATCTTAAGTAAGATGTGGAAAATTTATGCACTGCAAACAGACTCTGGCTTTATAGTCTTATCTGCCCGTAAGTGAAATAAGGAGGAGAGAGAGAGAAAGTAGCTGTTACTGGGAAAGCATTAAATACATACTGGCACCAATCAGAGACTTTATCCTTGATGTAATAAAATTAATTACAAAGAAGTTTTAGAGGAAATAATTTTCTTACAGTCTAATGTTGTCATTACTTAATGCCACTTTGTTTAAGACCTTAATCATCTCACTTACAGCCATAGACCACTTTGGGAACATTTCTTATAATATGACCCCCAAACAAAACTCACGTCAGAACTAATTCCTCATTGTTTGCTTTTTGACAAGTTAATTCCTTTAAGCCTTGATTCCTCCATGTGAAAAAGGGATAATATATTCCATATTTCAAGATCAACTTTGAGAATTATATGAGGTATTGTTCACATTTTGTCTAGTCCTGTGCCTGGAGTTTATTAAAATACATGAATACCTTGGGGTGCCTGAGTGGCTCAATCAGTTAAGGGTCCAACTCTTGATTTTGGTCCAGATGATGATCTCAGGATCATGAGATCAAGCCCTGAATTGGGATCCATGCTGAGTGTAGAGCCTATTTAAGATTTTCTCCCTCCCTCTCTCTGCCCCTTCCTGTCACACTCAACATGCTTTCTCTCTCTAAAAAAAACAAACAAAAACAAATCATGAATACCAACTGTGTGCTAAGCATACACCTCTGGGGTTTCAGGATCTAGAAGAGCACATGACAGAGAAGGGCTCTGCTTTCATGGAACCTAACATTCTGTTGCGGGAAAAATCAACAATGAACAACTCAACAAAAGAGCAAGGTTATTTGAGGTAATATTGATAAAAGCTCTGAAGTAAATATAATGAAACACTATGAAAGAAAGTGACTGGTGTTCAGGGAATACTAATTTCCTTCCTAATTCTCAACCCTATATGGTTGGAATTCCATATATGCAGAAAAAGATGAAGGCTATTGAGAATATGCTTGTCAACTGAGACAAGCAAAGGGCCTAAGACCAAGAGGGAATAATAATGGCAGTTTAAAACATAATTAAATACATGGTCCAAATTTCAAACGTCTGTACTGCTCTAAAATTTACCTTCTTAAATTATATTCTATAGAACATATGATCCTCTCTTTGAAACAGAGAACATTTCATTGTTCATATCATGGAAATGAAATGTAGTTGGTGCTTTATCACCTACTTTTGTCATGGTTGTGCTTTTAAAAGAACACAACAACTTCAGAACTTACTGTATTATGTGTGATGAGTTTGATTTTAGGAAAGTTAAGAACATTCTGCCACATAGTTCAGGCCCCTAAATATACTTTCACTCAGCAAATTCTGTGTTGGGCAGGGCTCGAAAGTCCATGAGCTGATGAAGACAGAATGGGAATAATTAAGTTTGTACCTAAATCAAAGGATGAATTTTTATGGAGAGAACCAGTTCTGAGATTTCTGAGATCTATTATCTGTCCTGTGAATGATAAATGAACACATTTGAGGCATTGCAGATTAACTTTGGAGAGCCAGGAAAAAAGTTACCTCTTTTCCCATTCCTTCATCTCTTTGCCACTCTAGTCATTTGCAATGATTTTGAATCCTGTTGCTCTTACTGGACTTGTTAACATCCTTCTGATGTCTAAATGGCTTAATTGCTGGAATTAAGATTTTGAAGAATCAATTACGAGTATCTAGTTGGAGGCAGTAGACCCAATTAGGAAGTACCAAGAAGGCTCTGCTCCCTTCATCTCAGTCCTAATTGAATTCTACTTTTTCCTCTCCAGTAACAATAAATCTTTTGATCTCTGCGAAAGAAGCAAAGATCAAGCAGATCCTCAGAATGAATCACCTCCTTCCCCCACTTCTTCAAAGATCTAGTTAAATTTGAGTTGCACTTATTTTTTTTAAGTGTTTTCCAATGCAGTTACCAGGCACAAAAGAAAATTACTTCCTTTATTATCATAACTGAGAAACACTATTTCATTTTTCTTCCAGTATTTTTATGTTACATTTTAAATCAATGAATTTCATGTAAATTTAACTTTTTTCTCTGCTACTTCACAGTAAGAGGCTTTCACAGTAATACCACAAATAGTTGCTTTTTATTTTCCTGTGTAAGAACCCCTACCTCTAAAACAAGTCGTTCAGGGCTGTTCATAATTTACTTTAGAAACGTAATGATTTTTATTTCCCAGAACAGCAATTAAGAATGTTTAACAAACTAGATGATGTAGTGGAAAAAGCCATGATCTACTTCTGACCCCAGTATTTACTATTTGTCTTTCAGCAAGTGAAATCTGTGAATTCTGAATCCCAAGTTGCATTTCTATAGAACAATATTTTATCCATCGTGCTTTTTTTAAAAAGATTTTATTCATTTATTTATTTTACAGAAAGAGAGAGTACACATAAGCAGGGGGGAGCAGCAAGCAGAAGGAGAGGGAGAAGCAGACTCCCTTGCCCAGAAGGACCCTGGGATGATGACCTGAGCCAGAGGCAGACGCTTAACTGACTGAGACACCCAGTAGCCCCCCTCCTTGTGCTATTTGGAGGGAGAATCAAATGTGGAAATACAAATGTGCTGCTTTTAAACTGCCAAGACCTCTACAAGTAAGTTTTATTTTACCACAGTGCTAGAAGAAAAACATGCTATGGCTCATAAAGCACAACAGTGGTTAATCTCATTTTTTAGTGCTTACTTTATGGAGCTACTTGCATTCATTTGAATGCATTCAAATGTTATCTCGAGAGCTTGAAATGCGCTGTATCAGTTCTTCTCTAAACAAATCCAGGAGATGAGTGCTGAGATTCCAAATGTAGCAGGAAGGAGCAGTTCGGATCCACTTTTCTATTAGTCTTGACATATGTATCAAGGTACTGCTTTAAAGATTTCATGAAAATTTACTTCTAGCAATAAGGACACAAATAATACACTATCTGTAAGATCAGTTCAGGGCCAAAACTGTATTAACATTTTGAAATCAACCTGCTCACATTACCGACTCCTTTCATTCATTGTCTCTTCCTTCAAACCTACCATGCAGGAAAACCTCTGACACACAAAGCCTCTGGGGATTTGTTTTTTGTGGCTATGTCATCTAGAGAGCTCTCCACAATCTTGATTAGTTTGGGGATTTCAGGTGCATAGCAAATTAGAGAGCCTTACAAGGCTGGAATTGTGTTGAATTTTATTTGGTGAAGTAAGGTGAAACTAAGTAGAGCTCAGTGAAGAAAAGATTTCAGAAGACAGAGCCTAATAGTTAAGAAAATACTGTGATGGTTAATTTTATATGTTAACTTGGCTATGCTACGGTGCCCAATAGTTTGATGAAACACGAGTCTAGATGTTGCTGGGAATGTATTTTTTTAGATGTTATTAACATTTTAATTAGTAGACTTTGAGTAAAGCAGATTACATTCTTTCGTGTGGGTGGGTCTCATCTAATCAGTTGAAGGCTTTCAGAGCAAAGACCGTTTCCCATAGAAGAAGGAATTCAGCCTCAAGACTGCAACACAGGAAGCTTGCCTGAATTTCTCATTTGCCTGAAAGCCTGTGGAATTTGGGCTCAAGACTGTAACATCAACTCTTACCTGAATTTCTAGCCTGCCAGGTTGCCCTTCAGACTTCAGACTTGCCAGCCTCCATAACTGTGTGAGCCCATTTCCTTTTCTCCCCCAGATTTTATTTATTCATTTATTTATGGTGTGCACAAGCAGGGGGAGGGACAGAGGGAGAGGAAGAGAGAGAATCTCAAGCAGACTCACCACTGAGCATGGAGCCCAATATGGGGCTCAATCTCATGACCCTGAGAACATGACCTGTGCTGAAATCAAGAGTTGGACTCTTAACTGACTGAGCCAGGCACCGTGAGCCAATTTCTTACAATAAAGTGTATGCTTGTTTTCTTTCTCTCTTACCCTCCCCCAAATGAAAGGGGGATAGTAGATAACAGTGTAAATTCATTCATTGTGTAGTCTTTTCAATCCTCACCTACTTCTAGTTTTCCAACATTTACTTCTTCCATCCAAACTAAGTATATAACTTGAAATTCTGCAGGAACATAATTCTATGTTCAAGATAACAAGTTTCTAAATAAAAGTTGTTTTTTTTTTCCTTCCAAATTCTAATCTTATCTTAAGGATAACACTTTCTGAAATTATAGCCCTTTACAGATTTCCTTAATATCCATGCATGTGCTTTGGAAAGAAATCTAAAATTTGCTATCTATGAAGAAATACTAGAGTGATAATTCATGTTCATTCTGGGAGGCCTAAGGCACCACTTTTTTTTTTTTTTTTTTAAGAAAATGACATAAAAAAGAACTATCATTTAGGAGATTGGCACACTGTTGTTTGAAAAGATTAAGAGGAATGATCACTGTGGATGTAGTCTGCATTTTGCACACAAACCAATCAAGAACAAACTGACCCAATTATCTAGCCATAGCTATGCCAATCCCTTTGGGTGCAGAAGCCTGTGTTCTAATGAGACAGACAAATCTGAAACATACTACACATTTATACCAATATTTTCAGGTCCACAAAACCTTTTGTTCAGATCCATAAATAAAGTAATAAAACAAAAAGCACCAAAAAAAAAAAAAAAAAGAGAGAGAGAGAGAGAGAATTGAACTGCTTGTTCAAGGCTATAGGAATGACCAGAGCAGGGCTTCACTGGTTTACTTAAAATTTCCCACTGCATCAGCCCCGTTGTTGTTACCTCTGGGAGGCGCTGTGGAGGACTACCTGAGAACCATTGCGAAGTCAAGTTTGCTAGTTCCTCATTTTCCAAGAACCAATGGATTATATAAGTGTTATCCATTAAAAAGCATTTGAGGGTGGACAGAGAATTGCTGGAAAAAAAATACATATATACATATAGGGTACGTGTTGGGGTTAATGTAGAGCATAAACTCAACCATAATACCTGACTTACTAAAATGTAACACGAAAAAATAATAAAATAAAATAAAATGTAACACAGAGGCCATAGAGGGCGAAGGAAGGTTTCAGAGAAGCCTGTGTGACCACTCTGCTGTTGGAATGCCTCGAGGAGTTGCCTTCCTGAAGCTTTCCTAGCCCAAACAGCCACCCTGTGATCTGAGAGATGCCTTGTCGCTTAAGCTATGTTTAGCAGAACCCCTAGGACACACTTGAGAAACAGTGATAAAGATTTGTGATTATCCTGAAGAACCAATAAAAGCGGGAGCAAAGAAGAGCAAAGGGTCTTTGCTTTTGAGAGTTGACCCTGTTGCCTTCTCCTCACTTTTGCAGCAAAGTCTGAAGTCATCTTTCATCCATGGGTACAGGGATTTCTGACCATTCCTGGCAGGTGCTTCAGTTTCAGAAAATGTAAAGTTAAAAAAAAAAAAAAAAAAGATGGGCCTTAAAGACTACATGTCACAAACATTACAAGAAAATGATTGCAAAGCTATAGAAATTCCCAAGAGAAAATGCCAACATGACGGAGCAAATCAAGACAGACTTGGTGGGAAAGATGACACTCTATAGGTTGGATTTGGAAGAAGAGGACAAGGAGGGAACCATCTAGTGGTGGCAACAGCATGAGCACAAGTGCTAGAGCAGAAATGACAAGCTGATTTTGGAAAATCTGAGACTTTTCCATATCTTGAAGACCTGATTTCTTTTTGCTTAATATCTTCTTCAACTCATTTCTCTCTTCTTGCATTTTACTTCTCTTCTTCTTGCATTGCATTGCAATCAGGAGGAAACAAGCTCCTTTAAAACTTTCCTGAGAAATCTCCTCAGGTAAATACCCAATCGTATTGCTTGAGAGTTTGACCTTCAGCAAAACACTAGAGTACTAGTTAAGTGAAGTTCTTTGCCATTATATAACAAAGATCTCCTTTCTTACGGTTTCCAGTAACATGTTCGTCATTTCCATCTGAGATCTCACCAGAAAGATCTTCAAAATCCATATTTCTAACATTCTGTTTCTGATTATTTATTCTCTAAGAAGATAGAATCTATCACTGAAGCTCTTGCTTTTATTTCTGAACACTTACAGAATCGCCTTCAACATCTATTATTTCTACCAATAGTCCCTTCACAGCAAAGTGGGCTTTTCCTAGCATGCCCCTCAAAATTCCTCCAGCCTCTACTCCTTACCCAGTTCTAAAGCTGCCTTGACAATTTTAGTTACTTGTCACAACAGCATCCTACTTCTTGGTACCAAAATCAGAGAGGGAAATGAATGAAATGATCTTAAAAAAAATTATTTATTTGAGAGAGAGAGAGAGCCCATGAGTGAGAGAGAGTGTGGGGAGGGGCAGAGGGAGAGGAGAGAATCTCAAGCAAACACCCCACTCAGTGGGGAGCCCCACTCCGGCTGCATGTCAGGATCCTGAGATCATGACCTGAGCTGAAATTAGGAATCATATGCTCAGCCTACTAAGTTACCCAGGCACCCCTGAAATGATCTTTGTTGAAAAAATATAAAATTATATGAATAGGAAAAAGATCTGATTAGTAATCCCAGAAAACATATAGGCATTTAAAAAAAAAAAAAAAAAACGACATGAAACTAAGAGAATAAACTCTAGAATAAACTCTAGAATTAAATAAACTGGAAGAAACAACTGCGAATTTTACCCAGAATTGGATTAAATTACCCAAAAATGCAGTATAAAGAGAAAAACTTGAAAGAGTTGTTTATATGGGGTGTTCTTTGAGAATAATTGTTTGTAAAATTTTAGTGGATTCTAGTAAAAGATAATAGAAGAATATTGGAACAAAGTAGTCAAAGACATGATAGCTGAGAAATTTTAAAACATATTAATAAAAATTATAGGGAAAATAATAAACTATAATTTATTGATCCAACAATAATTAGTAAAGGGAGAAAAAAGAAACCAGGAGAAATCTTTGATGAATTAAAAGTATAAAATAAGGTGGTCAGCATAACTTGAAGTGCATTGTAATAACAGTAAGTGTGGATAGATTAAATCACTCCATTAAAAATCAGAAACTATCAGTGTTGATATAAAAAAATCATTTATACACTGCTTATAAGGGACACTATTATACACATATGCACATACACACCCCAAAACAGAAAATACAAAAAGGAAAAAAAAGAAATATACTAAGCATATATGAACCAAAAAAGAGTTGGCGAACAGTATTTGTCAGAATGGAATATGAAGTCAAAGCATTAATGTAAAGCAAATAAGCTAGACTTCATGACAAAGCTATAGAGACTATAAGTTTGTATATACCTAATAATATAGACATAAACTGTAAAACACCAAAAGCCCTCATCTACAAAAATGCAGAATTACAAAATAAAATTGAAAAGCTCATGTAAAGCATAATGGCAAAATTTAACACCTCTCTCAGAAACTACATATTTGGAGAATATAGAGAGAATTCGAGTAACACATGTGACAGAATTGTGACTTTACATATCCCTGCACTCAAAGGTCAACACAACAGAGGATACACATTCTCCTAAAGCATGCATGCAACATGTTAGATATTTATAAAATTAACTGTACACTCTCAGTCACAAGGAGTCATAGTTATTCAAACCCTATTATCTGATTGCTATGCAATTTAATTAGGAATTAAGTACTACAACTAGTAATTAAAATCCTACAGGTTAGAAAATCTGAAAAAAACAAAAGCTTAAACAATAAATAGGTTAAAAATAATTTACAAGGAAAATCATAAACTGTAAATGGTTTTATCAGCAAACTAAAACATGAAAAATTTGTGAGCTATAGCTAAAGCAGTACTTAGGAGTTATGAATAGTCTTAAATATATTTACTACAAGTAAATGAGCTGGTACTTAATCCAGAAGCTAGATGAAGAAGTCTAATAGAAAGTTGAAGCAAAAGAAGTATAAAAACAAAACACAAATTAAAAACCTAGGAAAAAACATGAATGGAGATGATTTTTAAAATCTATTTCTTTGAAAGCTAATAAATCAGGCAAGCCTCTAGAAAGCTTGATCAAGATAGATGTGTACACACATAAATGTATTATCACAGGATGGAATACTAGACAGAGCAAACCGGGTTATCAATACAGAGGAATCACAAAACATCCTGTAAAAAGAAAAAATTGCTGAACTATAAAAATTTTTGTAGTTTATTTGCTTATTCCTTTAACAATGTTTTGTATGTTTATATGTACAAATCATGTGTGTGTGTGTGTGTGTGTGTGTGCGCGCGCATATGGGTATGTTGTGGATATTTCTGTAATAAAGTTACCCGTAACATTTTCTTAAAAAGTGTGAAGCATATGGTGAAATGTTAGCATTTTTTTTATTAAATTAATTTATTTTCAGAAAAACAGTATTCATTATTTTTTCACCACACCCAGTGCTCCATGCACTCTGTGCCCTCTATAGTACCCACCACCTGGTACCCGAACCTCCCACCCCCCTGCCACTTCAAACCCCTCAGATTGTTTTTCAGAGTCCATAGTCTCTCATGATTCACCTCCCCTTCCAATTTACCCCAACTCCCTTCTCCTCTCTAACACCCCTTGTTCTCCATGATATTTGTTATGCTCCACAAATAAGTGAAACCATATGATAATTGACTCTCTCTGCTTGACTTATTTCACTCAGCATAATCTCTTCGAGTCCCCTCCATGTTGCTACAAAAGTTGGATATTCGTCCTTTCTGATGGAGGCATAATACTCCATAGTGTATATGGACCACATCTTCCTTATCCATTCATCCATTGAAGGGCATCTTGGTTCTTTCCATAGTTTGGCGACCGTGGCCATTGCTGCTATAAAAATTGGGGTACAGATGGCCCTTCTTTTCACGACATCTGTATCTTTGGGGTAAATACCCAGGAGTGCAATTGCAGGGTCATAGGGAAGTTCTATTTTTAATTTCTTGAGGAATCTCCACACTGTTCTCCAAAGAGGCTGTACCAACTTGCATTCCCGCCAACAGTGTAAGAGGGTTCCCCTTTCTCCACATCCCCTCCAACACATGTTGTTTCCTGTTTTGTTAATTTTGGCCATTCTAACTGGTATAAGGTGATATCTCAATGTGGTTTTAATTTGAATCTCCCTGAGGGCTAATGATGATGAACATTTTTTCATGTGTCTGATAGCCATTTGTATGTCTTGATTGGAGAAGTGTCTGTTCATATCTTCTGCCCATTTTTTTGATATGTTTGCCTGTTTCATGTGTGTTGAGTTTGAGGAGTTCATTATAGATCCTGGATATCAACCTTTTGTATTTTTTAATCATTCAAGAAATTAATATATGTGTGCTTGGAGTTTCTTTTTTTCCCCTTTCCTCAATCCCATATAAAAAAAAAAATTATTTATTTGACAGAGCACTAGTATGCAGAGTAGAAGGCAGAGGGAGGGGGAGAAGTATAAGCTTTCTGCTGAGCAGGGAACATGAAATGGGGCTGGATCCCAGGACCTTGGGATCATGACCTGAGCCAAAGGCAGCTGCTTAACTGACTGAGCCAGCCAGGTTGCCCCTCCTCAATTCCACTCATTCTTTTCCTTCCACTGAAGTAATCATTACCCTGAAGATGGTGTTGTTTTGTTTTGTTTTTTCTTTCCCAACTAGTTTTATAATTTTACATTTTGGAAAAACTCCCATTTCTACAAAGCAGTTTCTCTTTTTCCATTTTAGGAAACTATAACTTTGACAATTTGGTTTTCTAGTTGCTTCTTTATTTGACAAAGGAATGATACCATTCTTTAAAAGATTAAGCCAACTAAATTAATACTGACATTTAGGCCCAGGACCATAAGGAAACCAATTTTTTCTTGGCGCCAATTATGCTATGGGTAAGTAAAACAAAACAAAACTGGAAAATAAAGTCACCATCCACTATAAAATCTTCAGAGTATTTACTGGCCCATTTGACTAGTGTGGAAAGAATTACAGAAAAATATAAAAGGTATTGTTCAGTGGTCTCTGAAAAAAGGTGGCTTCCTGTACTAATATATGTTCCATTCACCAAATTCTTACATGTTGCTTTTGTAGAATAAACATTTTGTAGAATTAAATATATATATATATATATATATATATATATATATATATATATATATATATTCCACTTAATTCATCATAGTAATTAATCCTAAGAGTAGCTTTCTTCCTGGAAAAAAATAAGAGAGTCATTCTAAGTAGCTTTATTTTACTTTTGGAGATGTTTAACCTTAACTGCATCACTAAATGCAGACTGACTGATGATTACACACATCTTACTCCCAGGTATAGTAAAGGCCAATATCAAATTTCTAATTGCCTTTTATTCATTCTAGATTAGGCAATTAAGTCCTCTACAGTTTATCAGAATTCCCAGGATCTTTTCCTCAAAATTAAGAAATAAATTGCTCTTCTCAAAGAGATATTATGCTTGAGTCTCCTGACGGAAGTACTAACATTGATTAACTATTTTCCTATGTCAGGAATCTCTTCTGTGAGTTGCCATTGACAAATTAGTTCAATTTCAGCTTATCCTTACCTCCAGGTATTTCTATCTCCTCTTCTTTAAAAAAAAAAAATTTTTTTTTTAGTATATCTTCCTTGGCTTAAAAACTCACATGCCCAGCCATGTTTTTTTTTTTTTTTTTTTTTTTTTTAATTTTTTATTTTTTATAAACATATATTTTTTATATACATATATTTTTATCCCCAGGTCTGTGAATCACCAGGTTTACACACTTCACAGCACTCACCAAATCACATACCCTCCCCAATGTCCATAATCCCACCCCCTTCTCCCCAACCCCCTCCCCCCGGCAACCCTCAGTTTGTTTTGTGAGATTAAGAGTCACTTATGGTTTGTCTCCCTCCCAATCCCATCTTGTTTCATTTATTCTTCTACCCACTTAAGCCTCCATGTTGCATCACCACTTCCTCATATCAGGGAGATCATATGATAGTTGTCTTTCTCTGCTTGACTTATTTCGCTAAGCATGATACGCTCTAGTTCCATCCATGTTGTTGCAAATGGCAAGATTTCATTTCTTTTGATGGCTGCATAGTATTCCATTGTGTATATATACCACATCTTCTTGATCCATTCATCTGTTGATGGACATCTAGGTTCTTTCCATAGTTTGGCTATTGTGGACATTGCTGCTATAAACATTCGGGTGCATGTGTCCCTTTGGATCACTACATTTGTATCTTTAGGGTAAATACCCAATAGTGCAATTGCTGGGTCATAGGGCAGTTCTATTTTCAACATTTTGAGGAACCTCCATGCTGTTTTCCAGAGTGGCTGCACCAGCTTGCATTCCCACCAACAGTGTAGGAGGGTTCCCCTTTCTCCGCATCCTCGCCAGCATCTGTCATTTCCTGACTTGTTGATTTTAGCCATTCTGACTGGTGTGAGGTGATATCTCATTGTGGTTTTGATTTGTATTTCCCTGATGCCAAGTGATATGGAGCACTTTTTCATGTGTCTGTTGGCCATCTGGATGTCTTCTTTGCAGAAATGTCTGTTCATGTCTTCTGCCCATTTCTTGATTGGAAATGGGCCCAGCCATGTTTTTTTGTTTGTTTCCCCTTTTATTCTGGATTGTTATTTAAAAGAAATTTCATACAAAATGCAGTTATTCCCAAATACATCACACTGATATCACATTTTTTGCATAATGAATAAAAATAGTATATCCCAGAACTTGTGAATAAGGCTGTGAAGTCATACCTAAAAAAATTAGTCAAACTGATGTATTGCACCCACTGAATTTTATATGTGTTGTGTTCTACCTCTTCAGTTTTAAAACTTGCAGTTGCTACCAATCTATATAAAATCTATACACTTTGAAAATTGAACATATTCATTCACACATTTTTTTGAGTAGACATTTAGCCAGGCATTAAAAAGTAATATAAAACGAATATAAGATATAGTCGTTTACTACAGGAATTTGGATGTGAACACACTGGCTTAATTCCTGATAGTGCAAAGCAACATATGAGCCAATGTCTAGTAGGGTCAAGTGCTCATGTAAAGAGCAGTTAATTTGAAATCAGAAAGGCTTTGTGAAATTTCTGGGAGTGGAAAACCCCAATGGTTACCTCATTAGTGTGTGGAAATGTAGAGACCAAGGAGAGGTGAGAATTATAGTTAGAAAAGTACATGTGACTTGTTCAGGGATGAGTGAGGTGTCTGACCTAGCTAAAGCAAAGGACCTACACTGGGAAAGAGGTGGACAAAATTGATTACTAGTGCAGGTTGCATTGTGGAGGTTCTTAAAAAGGACATTTTCTCCTGAAAAAAAGAAAAAAATCCAAAGATCTATTGAAATCCATTGATGGCTTCTTAGCAGGTGAGTGAAATGGTAAAATCTGTGACTTAATTCTTAATTTAAGAATAAATTAATCTAGAGCAATGTTTATTAGTGTATGTTCCCAGGATCCATTAATTAATGGGGTTACTCCAAAAGGGTTAAGTAATGTGGAAAAAACTGAGACATTTGACTTCCAGAAGGAAAATGCAGAATTTCCCAAACCTATTTGTCCAGGGAATGTTTTCTAGGAAAACCATGCATGGGTCATATATTCTATATGTATTGATACCAATCTCAGTCTATACATTGATATATTTAAGAAATGTCCAGTTCAGTATTTTTCAATAATTCACTTGATGTTTAGTTTCTCTGTTCTCAGATTGGTAGAAATTCAGGATCTCTTAATTTCCCCCACGAGTGTGTCTATGTTCTGGAGTCTTCTAGTACCATGGAGTTAGGAAGCTGTGAAATGGTGAGGTGGCACTTATCTGGTGCTCTGTGTCATTGATGTATACTAGCATCTGCTGAGACGTCCTACTGCTCTCTGGTCCTGGGGAACTGGTCAGTACTACTGTTGCTGAAACATGTCTTTCAAACCCAGGGGCTCTCTTTATTTTTTTTCCATACTATTCTGGGATTGATGAGCATACTTTTACTTACTGATCTGTTCCATGCTGAGGTATAAGAAACAGTGTGTGGATCCACAGGGCCCCCATCTTTCTTAGATGTGTCAGTTAGCTATTCTGTGAGGACTTTATTGCTTTCTTTTGATTTCTATCCAGCAAATGGTGCAGATGTCCCTTGTACCTAATGGTTTGGGGCTTTTCCCATGAGATTTCCACCTAAATCTTCTACTCTATGCCATGAATCATTTTTGTTTCCTAGAAAACTAAATTTTTAAAACTCATAAACAACAAAGAGCTCCCTTTCCCTCTTATTCTCCTATAGCTTCTATTCCCCGAGGAAGTGATTTAGTTGTCTCTTAAGAAAGCTTAAGACAGGGAGAAGGAGAGGGGCAAGGAATACCTGCTGTAAAAAATCAGTTATTATTTCAAAGATGTTTCCTACCACACTTGGAATGCCTTTTAGGAATTGCTGGTGTGCAGAACTGAAGATTAAAAGCTGATGAATAAAAGAATATGTATAGTATTGGTGGTGCCTTAAGTTTGGATTACCATGTGTGGTCTCAATAAATAATGAATGCCTTGTCTTGTAAATCACTATCTTTGGCATAGTCCTTTGCAACCTCTCCCACACTAACTCTTGCAAAACCTTTCCTGTTTCTAAGAACTCTTCTTCCACCATATGAAGGAGGTCAGTCTAGCTTGTTGAAGACATGAAGACCAGTTGAGAGCACCAACAGACACATAAGTTAGCTCTAGGTGAGCTTCATGCTGACTGCAAGGGTACAAGTGACCTCAGCTGAGACCAGAACTGCTCAGATGAACCTCCACTGAAGGTTTGATATGAATCATAAGCAAATAAAATGGTTGTCTAACCCACTGAGTTATGGAATGATTTTTATTACATCAATATCAAAATATGTGGTACAATACAATACTAAAATATGTAATATGATATGCTAGGCATTGAAGACAGAGGAGATATTTTATGGATAGATTTTCGCAATATGGATATATGGGATGAGGGAAAAGAAAAATTCAAATGGGATGAGCTGGTACTTTGGAAGGGGCTCGTTTTTTCATTCATTGGAAAAAGAGTTCTTATAGGAAATAAAAAGGAAGTGTCAAGTGTCATTATGGAGATTAGAGTCTTCAGTGACTTAGGTAACTGTAGACAGGTAGTTGGGTGGATCCATGCAAGATGGGGTCTTGGTATCATTCTGCAGTTGTGCCTTTTTGTAAATCACTATCACTCTCACTGGCTTGGATTCAAGAGGTTGTTCTTCTGTCACTGATGAAATGAAAAACAAACAGTTCTCTTATATAAGCATAGTCTCAGACATGACACTATACTCATCTTAATTCCTGATGACAAGTATTTTCCTAAAGATTTCCTCAAAGCAATGAGGTAAATATCATAAAACCAAGAAATACTAAAAATATGGAGGGATTGATAACACACATCTCCAGGTTCTGAATCTAAACTCTAGCTTATAAAATGGATTGCTGCCAGTTAGCTGTGATTAGTTAGGTTTAAATATTATTAGCTTTAGTCACGGAAACTTCTCCTAGTCCTACTAATAGCTTTCTTAGAAATTTATTTTACATTCATCATCTTATTTAATCTTTACAACAATTCTAAGATTTAGACATTATTTTTATCCACATTTTAGAGATGAATAAACTGATACTGAGCTAAAATAATTGGCCAAAGACAATATAGCTGGTCAATAGGGGTACAGGAGTTTACACTCTGGAGAAGTTCTTTGACTTCAAGTCAAATCCTTTTTTCTCAATGATGCCAGTTCTTTTCAACCATTTCAAAGAGCACCGGAATCTTGTGGTGCCTCAAGAGTCACTGAGCAAAAAGAGGAGGGAGGGGGAATAAAAGCCCTTCACCGTGGTTTCAACCAGAGCACATCATTCATATATATACACACACACACACATATATATATGCATGTGTGCATATATATCCGTTCATGTATATATGTGTGTGTGTGTGTGTGTGTGTACACACACACACACACACACACACACACATATGTATATGGGACCCATTTAAAATTTTGTTAGAAAAAAATTCCCCAACACTGCATCAGACCATCATGACTCCTAATGCTGTTATGATCTACACTAGAAACTTCTTGAAGTCAGAGACCTCATCTCATCCTTTCTTTGGTCTCACAATGGTGGCAAACCTCCCTTGACCTGTAAGCCAGTCTTTGGAAGAAGGAGCCGATGGAAATCATTGCCCTGTGGATGCTCTGGGCTCCAGAACAGTGCAGTCTAAGCATCTCCCATGACCCCTGTCAGCCTTGCTGTCTGCTTCTCTAAAGTCAATTAAATTATTCACGGTACCTTCAGCCTTCTCGCTGTTATCACAGCTCACTGAGTTCTCTCCCAAGAGGGAAGTGATATCTTCTCCAAATATCTTGAGGCAATTTTCAATGAGAAATTCTACAAGAGAAACCTGTAACACAAAAAGACAAAAAATGGGGTGCTTTTTTCATAGGGCATAATTTCAAATCATATTTTGTATATAGAACTTGGACCTAACAAAAAAAGTGAAAGACTTCCAAGAAAAATTCATATATAAAAATATGATAAAAATATATAAAAATCAAAGTTCTCTAAAAAATAATCTAGAAAGAATGATACTTTCCAGTATACTTTGGGTACAGATTTTAAAATATTGTTCATCAGTGGGGCAAAGTTATATAATATATATAATATATAATTTATAGATAAGTTATAGCCTATTTAAATAGCAAACATTTTGTTATTAATGGTTATGTCATTAAAACTGGAATAATTTTGGGGGCACCTGGGTGGCTCAGTCAGTTGAGCATCTGACTCTTGATTTCGTCTCAGGTCATGATTTCATGGTGGTGAGATTGAGCCTCACATGGAGCCAGCACTGGGCTCCAAGCTCAGTGCGGAATCTGCTTGGAATTCTCCCTCTCACTCTGCCCTGCTCACACTATCTCTCTCTCTCTCTCTCTCTCTCAAATAAATAAATATTAAAATAAAATAAAATAAAATAAAATAAAACTAGGATAATTTTCAAAGTAACCTACTTTATTAAATTTTACTTATTTTTGTTTGTAAATTTTGTCTCCAGTTTTATTGAGCTGTAACTGACATATAACATCTTATTAAAATTTATAAAGTATAAACAAAAACTTATGAAATCCATTTCTTAAATGAAGAAGTATCTTAAAATTGGAAAGCAGAGATTTTTGTGGGTTTTTTTGTGAGGGAAAACCCACACAGTTGGAGAAAAAAACATGTCTGTCTGTCTAACTTCAGTCCTTTCTCGTGTATTGCTTTGCCACATGCTGGCTTGGGGAAGAGCTGTCATCTTATTAGGCATGTTGCAGTTCCATTAAGATGTTCTCAAATCTTTTACTAGTTTACTAGATGTAGCAGAGGTGAAATAGTAGCCAGGTATTTTTCTAAATGAGCCACAACTTACAGAGGAAGGCCAATGTGTTGAGCCAATGAGCCATGGATGCTCATACTGCCCAAGCCACCTAGGATGTGCCAGTAGATCGGAGGAGCTGGATGTTGTTGCCATTGTGTAATGAGGAAACCAGGGCTTTGCCCAAGATTACAAGTCCTTCAAGGATTAGGCTGAGAGTTGAACCTTGACTTGTCAAGCTCCAAAGCCCAGGTTCTTTTCTATTGTATCACATGATTTTTCTCTCTGTTTAGTCAAGTGTTTAGTTTCCCGGATGGGGAAGAAGTGACTCAACTGCTTTGAGTTTCCCGCCTAAAGACACCCCTTCGCAGACCCCACCAGAGTAGGATAAAGAATTCTGACACTCCAGTGGAGCCTAATGAAAATGTGCATTTTACAAAACAGATCTATCAGAGTTACTACTGCACATTTCTGGTTCAGAGCAGGGATTCTACACCCCCCACCGGGGAACAAAAATGAGAGCCCTCATTACCTTTTTCATGACATTTTCTTCCAATTCCAAGCTGCAGGAATTAGGTGGACAAAGGATGCTTGGAGCTATACACACTGATAAATTATAAGCCGTCATCTGATTGGATGAGGATTGTTGCTGAATGTTGTATAACACTCCAAAAAGGTATCGCAAAAGAACAACATTCGCTTTTGGCAGCTGGGCTAAAAGTCTAAGGTTAAAAAAAAATGCACTTTTAAATAAGACAAGTTATTCCACTTAGGAGGTTGGAAATACATAAGACAGGGGACAGGATATATCTTTGTATATCTGGTACACAGTCTGCTGTAGCAGAGTTGCAGGCATGAGTATATACAAAAATATTTCACTGAATTCAGTTCCTAAACCAGATAAAAACTTCTCTGGTTAATTAAATGTTTGACAAACTTAAGGTCATAACCCTGTCAGTTGATGCTCTAGCATCTCCCTTAGACCAATGGATTTCATCTACCAGTTTCATACATCCAGAAGGTATAAAATGGCCAAGGATTCCATATTAATAAAATCAGGAGAAGAACAATAATAGCCCTAAGGAATGCCTCTATTTTGAAGCTGGTCTCCATGGGTGTCAAGAATTGAAACTCTTTGGCATGGATCATTATTTTAGTGGACAAAGCTGTGAAATTTAAGCCAGTATTTTCCCAATAGTTTATTAGCTGTATTTTTGAGATGTGACCAGAGTAGAGTAACTGTTGTATCATTACCTCTGGGCTGCAGTTATTTTCTCCTCTTCATTCCCTTGATCAATAACACCAAGCCATTTGTCATAGAGATCAGATAAAAATATACTTCCTGGGATATTTCTAAGAAAATCCTTATGGAGATAAAAAAATATATATATATATATATAATAGAAAATATAGATTGGTAATATTACAGAGAAAATATTTAGTTAAAAAGTTCAGTCGCCCCCTCACTTCCTTCACAGATACCCAAACGATGACCCACACAGAGCTTGGCTCTCTCTCTCCATTGATTTGCACATGCAGAAGCAGGTGCTTGGATTTTCTCCAACTAAAACTTAGAAACATAAAAGCAGAGCTCAGGCTGTGGTGTAAATGAAGATAAAGATCCCTTCTATCATCTGGAGCTTGTGTGTGTGTGTGTGTGTGTTTTGCAAACTACCACAAACTCTGAGTCTGGCTATAGACAATCCTAAATCCTATTAGTTTCTTGGACAGAAATACACATACTCATTTTGCTTGTTTTAGACACAGTACTAGCTCTTAATTCTAGCAAGAAAAGTTCTGAAACAGAACATAAATAGGTGTGCTCTTGCACACATATTAGGAAAGAACTAGGTCTTCTGACATGGGGTGTATGTGCTCCTTGGAAGAAAGCTACTGTCATAATTGCTTCATTCTTCCTTTTCTTAACTGTTTAAAAGTCAAGATTCTATGGCAAACTCATGTGGTCCTGATGACATATTCATTTCTAGCTTAGGCCAATTCTCCAGTTAGTTTGACATGATATTATCAAGTCCAAGTTTGCAGAGTCTGATTCTCCATCAAGAACAGTTAACTTTCAGAAGAGAAAACTTTAGAAATGTGTAAGAACTATACCCACAAGTGGTCGCCCTCTTCCTAGTCTGTGCTTATAACATGGAAATAGGAAAGAATCCACTAACTCTTGCTAGAAAATCAATTCCACGTGTGCACTCTGTAAGAGGGTAACACTCATCTTGCTATTCACATACTTAGTGCATCATCATTCTTGATGCCTATATGTATATTACTAGTGTATGTTATTATGACCCCAGTGTAATAGTGGTTAACTAAGTCATTTCTGGACTATTGCTATTTATCATATCTTCCAGCACTGATGGGGGATAAGGAGAGACCGAATGTGACTGAGATTCTAAGATTGTAGTATTACTACATTAACCTAGGTTTGTTCAGAACTGTTAATATGTGCTAAGATGAATGAATTAAATTCTTTCTCTCTTCCATTTCTTTTGGAAACTTTGCCTTCATTAGGAAGGTGGTAAGGATGTTTGCTTTGATAAGCATTGTGTACATGTAAGTGCATATTTAGAAATTTGTTATCATTACTAGTAGTCATTTTAGTATTAGTATTTTGCATGGAGTCTTCAGGAGTGAAGGTAGGGAGGGCGGTATGTGGTGAAAACGGAAAGTATTTCTAACATATGGGGCTTTTAACTCCTAAAGTAGCTTCCTTAAATTTTGATTTTGTCAAGTGTTTTTCAGTTTGTTAGGTTCTTAATCTGTTATGCCCATTATTGTTCTTGGGCAGTCATGATGAAGGAAACCAATCATAGTTTCAGTTACTTGTGTATGGATAATGCTAGAACTTTCCCTACCTTTAGGACGGATGCTACCACAAGAACTGATTCATCATCCAAGTTCACTTTGTCCCCAGAATTTAGTTTCTCCTTTAGGATTCTGCATGATTTCATATTGGCTGATTTTCTGAAGATGCCTTCAGTGAGTGGCCCTTGTTGATTGATAAAGCAAAGCATATCCTGTAGGAAGGAAAGAAAAGTGTATGACAATTCATATCCACAACCACAGAGCACAAGCTTGCCTCCTTTTTGAAGGAGCAAGAGAATGTGAAGGTACACTGTTTAAGAGCTGGAAGAACTAAAGTCAGTTTAGATTTTTTTTCAGTGTGTCTATATATTTTCTACCCAAAAATCAATTTTACAGTCATACACTGAAACATTTTAAACACTTATTTTAATCAGATTTTCCTTTTCATTGAATTTACACTTTTAAATCAAACTTCTCTGCTTCAAGGCCTTTGTGGAACTACCATGTTCCCTTTTTACCATTCTTTTCTCATTATTCCCTTATATAGATGCTCTTTCCTAAATATGGAAATCTTTTGCCATACTCATTTCCCATTTGTTTATTTCTCTTTAAGTGACTGTGTATTTCATTCCTACTACTTCTATTTCTTTCCTTTTTGAAAAATCAGGCTCAAAAGCTCTCTTCTTCTTCTCTGATTATATTCCCTTCTCATGAGTCTTTCATTGTCTTTTGTTCTATCTTCATGTCCTCTCCCTGCAGTGCAGAAAGATAAGGACCGGAGTCAGGTAATCCAAGGGATCTGAAATCTGTTACTTATCTATTGTGTGACCTGGGGCACACACATACTGTACTGAGGCCTTTCTAATTCATTTGTGAAAAGCGGGGGATGATAATCCTCGCTACCCCCTAAATTTGCTGTGATGCAAGGACTGGGGTGATAGCTAAGCATGTAACTAACATGATAAATTTCTTCATTATCTAGCAGAACATTCCCTACATTGAGTACAGTGCTCACAGGGATACTGGACACTCAATTAATGTCAACCCTGACAATTTAATACACCAATTTGAGATAACACGGGCCAAACTGTGGCTTTTGTTTGACATATTCTGTTAGGGTTAAATGGATTCATATTTGCCAGAGGATGAGTCTTTATGCTTGTGTGAGGTATTTGTAGTTGTTAGATTGAGTAGACTCAGCTGAAGGAAACTTGAGACTAATGTGAGTTCAGGAAGGCAATGAAGGGGAGAGTGTGAAGATGATGTGGCCTCTCAGAGACTCATACATGGTGTCCATTTTGACTGATCTGAACAGGACTACGTGGGTCTTAGTGGAAACAAGAAACAAGTGGAATGGACAAGAATGTCTTTTCCTGTTGTATTTGCCTCATGACTCTGTATTACCTAACTCAGATTCTATTCTTTGAGATAACAGAGAGCTTCTCAGCCAAAGCCAGGAGCTATCTAATGACCTCTCCATTTGGGGATAGATTTGGATGAGAACACTTGACCTCTCTGAGCTTCCCCTCCTCCAGAGGGCTGTAGAAGACCTACCAGAATTGGAGAGGGCAAGTTGTCATTATCACACACATCCGTGAGGGTAACTCCAAAGAGTTGTCCAGGCTTTGCAGAAGGTGGGGCTGTGCACTGGTTGTTGTGGCAAGTACTGGGGCGCCGCCAAAAGGCCCAGTTTCTGAAAGAATACCTTTTATCTTTCTTCTGGTCTGAGTCTAAGGAAGAAGTGAGATGATGATTATTATTATTATTAGTAGTAGTAGTTTAATTAGCTTAACCTTATTTTCACAATTGCCATTTTACAGCATGTTCATTGCAATGGCTAGAAGAGGGCAAACTGAGTCACTCATTGTGTAGAATTCTCCATTATCTGATAATGGCTGATAGAATCCTTATGGTGTTAGCATGTTCTTCCCCAGATCCTGCAAAGTAATGGTTAAGCCTAGAGACTTGATCAGATTCAGGGTCAATACTTTCAGTGCCATCTACTGCCTATTGAGCTGTATCATGAGGCATTCAACTTGTAGTTGTTTGCTTCCTATTAGTAAGTATGGTCAGTGGATTCATCAGGTGTCAGATCTGATTTTAAAAGCTAAAAAACAGGGGCACCTGGGTGGCTCAGCAGCGAAAAGCTGAGTTCAAAGTTTCTATTGGTCAACTATGAATATTTTCCTTGTAAGATACCTTAACATTTGCTTACATAATCTGCTTAAGTCACTAAATTCTTTAAAGGTCCACAGAGGAGCCAAGCTGCAGAAGGATAAAACAAATGAGCAACATTTCACCAAAAAATCCTTAAACACCTGACTGCTAGGCTTTTCTAGGATGTAATGAGTGCATCATCGTGTCCACTTACATGGGTGGCAACACTCACGGTGCTTGACTGGAGAGACCAAGTCCCAAGACCAGAAGCATCCTGATTCTGCTACTTGGTTAGATTACTCAAAAATTTTTAAGCGTTGGTTTGTTCAACTTCAACGTAAATGCTGCTGCCTACAACTCATTTAATTAAATATAATGTACTACTCAGCACAAGACATGGTTCATGGCAGCCTTGATAAAAGTAATTTCCTTGCTCAGAGGGCCTCAGGCAGTCTAGACTCAATCTCTTAATCGCTTCTCCCCCAAAGCAGACATCACTCCCATTTTCTATTTGATTTTGCAACCTCTAGAAGGTAGGCAATCATGAAAGACTGCCACCATTTTGCTTAACTAAGGCTCTTTCTTCCTGCCCTGGAATTGATGCCCTTACCATTTCAAAAGGAGAGAAGAAAGAAAGCAAATACATTCTTAAATCCAGGAGGAAATTTCTGTACATCATAATGTACATATTTGCTTAAGATACAAGTTAATACATAAATTGAGTTGCTGTATGCAACCTGGGTTCCCTACTTTTACCCTAGTTTTATTATTTCTAAAACTACCCAAATACATTTTATTATCCAACTTTAATAAGAAGAATGCTCTTAAGAAGAATGTTGTATCCCTTGATACAAAGCTGTATAGCTAACTACTCTAGGAGTACATACAGAAAGCAGGTAGACATAGAGCCCTATACTTTCTCAAAGGTATATTTAGACTTAGCCAGATGTTTTGTAATGTATGCTATTTGCTGTCAGAGTTCATGTTGCCTCTGTGACTAATAAAAATATACACTATAGCCACGCAAATACAAGAATGATTAAATAATCATTCTAAGTTTCTAACTTTATAGAAACCTATCCTTTCTTAAACAGCACTGGCAAGATTTAGGTTAATGTTTCCTAATGCTCAAATTAGGGTATGAATATTAAAAAGTAAAATTGTTAAACTTTGTGCTTATAGAATAACAATCATAGCAATAAAATACTTTCTTTTTTGGCCCCATTTCTTCTTAGATTAACAACATATTTTCATTAGAGAAAGAACTATCAATGGGAATACTGGAATGGTAGGACAAAAGATAGCAAGAAGGATGATTAAAACACTCTGATCATAAACATTCAGTCTAGCTCCAGCCTTAACCTGGGTCTGAAGCAGACATGGAAAGTGGGGGGCAGAATTGAGAGTTGAATTCTAACTGGAACCCCAAGACCTCTTCACCCTAAGCTCAGAATAAAACAAATTCAGTTCCATAACTCTCTACTCCACTGGAGTTCTTCCATTCCAGGTGTGTCTAAGCCATGCAGTCATTTGATCCCACCCTGTGATTGCCTGAGATACTAGACAAAACCCTGGAATGGGGAACACCTGTTTCCAGGCCACAAACAGCTTGTGCTCTATTAAGTCACACATAATTACACGTAGAAAGTGCTCTGGGGATACACAGAAAGGAGTTACGGTCTACCTAGAAGAATTAAAACAACCTTCCTAGAAGAGAGTTGGGTCTTGATTTCAGACCTTTGGGTTTCTCTAAGCTTGACTCTGCATAGTTTGGAGTTTTTGCCTATACTGTTCCTCCCCAGTCCCCACAGAGAGAGTCAGCTCTGTGTCATGAATTTGTGGTCAAGAGTGGAGACACAAATCAAGAGAAGGCACTTGAAGAAAGGGAGGGGACTCACCTCTCTCTTGCTGGTTCTGGGTTGGGTGTCTGGGCTTCAGGATGAACTGGTCTTGCACCTTTGTGAATTTCTGCTCCAGGAGGGACTCCTGGAGGGTGGAAGAAGAGGTGGAGTCCTCGGATGTTTGTGGCAGCAGTGTAGTAGATGGATGTTCATGTCCTAAATGGAAAAAATATATATAGAGATTCAGGTTGATGGTGATGGCTGTCATCAAACCCACCTTCACCATGAGTGTACGCATCACACTGGTATATGCTGTTATTCTTCTGGGGCTTCTGGATAAAAAAAGGCTGTGCCTCCTGAGTGAGCATCATATTTGCTCCTGTTGGGGACACGCTGCAAAAAGCAGGTGCCCAAGGGAAAGATTTTAAGAAGAGAAAAAAAAAATTTTAAGCATATTACTTTGCTTGGAATACATAGATTGTTCAGGGCATTGCACAGTGCTGACTTTTGCTGTGTTTCCATCTGAGAATATTTAAGGCCTTCTCATTTCTGCCTTGAAACTAATAAGATCTGTACATCTTAGGGAAATTACTTGACCCCTCTAATCCTTACATTCATCCTTTGAAATGCTTGCCCTCACACAAACTTATAAGGATCAGAGTAAATATATTAATAAGCATTGGTAGTTTAATATTTTTTAAATAATTGGACCATTCATATTAAGAAGTGCTATTCTCTCTCACACAATGTCAGTTGAACAGATTTTTTTTTTCCATTTCCTTTTGTCAGTTCTAGAGCCAGAGCTATGCATGGGTGGTGGGATCGGTAGACTTTATGCTTTATGCTTCCCTCCCACCGGCTGCCCTTCCTCCAAAAGGAGTCCTGCCAGGCGATGATGAGAGGGAAGGCTGCACAGTATTGGGAACCCAGAAGCAAAGGGCAAAGCGATGTTTACAGAGTGGAAAACTGCACCCAACCACAGTCAGTGAGAATTGCCTGGCAAGTGATTTGTTTTGTTCTTGGATGCTTTACATTGTTTCCTCTCCATAGAATTATCAAAGACCCTGTGCTATATGATATGGATTTCATTTTTTAAGAATAGAATGAAAGTTCTCTTTCTGTCATTTCTGTTTATTATTGAATGTAACTTGGGGAGCTTTTGCTGTTTTTTTTCATCTGTCAGAGATGCAATGTCAGTGCTCTGTTCACAAGAATCACAGTGATTTCCCTTTTTTAAGGAAAAAGAAGTTTCTATGACAGCAACACAACCAAGTCACCAAGATAACCAGGAGATAATCTGCAACTGAGAATTGAGAGCATTTTTTAAAATGGAATGCATGTGGAATGCTGCTAATGGATCAGCATGAATGACAGGCTCTCCAGATTCCTCAGAGATGCCTTTGTGTGTGAAACTGCTCAAAGTCTGAAAAGTTATCATCTACATTGTTTTACCTAAATTAATGCAATTTATTAAAATAAATATATTTCAGTATTTTTTTCCTTTTTATTGTTGACCGACTTTTACAAAGATGTCAACATTAATACAGAACATGAAATGGGGGGTAGGCTTTGTCCTCAGCTATGCGCTTGGTGACTCTCTGTATTCTAAGTGTGGGAATATACATTCCATAGAAAGAAACTGGTTGTTTAGATTTCCAGATCATTGGAAAATATCCTTTAGATAACTTTAAAAAGAGTAATACCCTCAAAGGATTATTTTCTTTTTAAGACTCTATTTATTTGTCAGAGAGAGAGAGTACACACAAGCAGAGGGAGTGGCAGGTAGAGGGGGAAGCCCGCTGAGCAGAGAGTCCTGACTCAGGACTCGATCCCAGGACTCTGGGATCATGGCCTAAGCCGAAGGCAGACACTTAACTGACTGAGCCACCCAGACATCCCACCTCACAGGATTATTAGAAAGATAAAAAAAAATTGCATATAAGAAGGAATGATATAAGATTTCTAGCAAAAATCATTGTTGCCTTTACCATACGTTACTACTTCAAGGTCTGTTACATATCCTGTCCTCTTTCTCTTGTTTTTTATTCCTTTTATTTCTAGTAAGCACTGAACAATTTTGCTAATCCAAAGATCTATTTTTTTTTTAAGAAAACTTGTGCTAATAACTATCTTAGGAGAGGTATAAAAGGTTTATCAATAAACTTAAGACTGATGGAAAAAGCCTGAGAAACAGCAAAGTGCAGGTAGTTTAGTCAGTGAAGACTTGAGAAGTTTAAGCATGATTATCTCATTTTCTTTATGATGCTGAGAAGACTTCTGGGCACATGGCAGGTGTTAAATAGATACCTATACCTAGATTCACAGCCATGACTGGATTTTAGAGGATTTTCACAAAATAGAGGCTATTTAGTAGTTAGGAACTGGAATTCAAGACTGGAATATGAAAAATGAATGTATGGGAAAAGAAATTCCAATCCCTTTTGTTTTCATTCCTAAGTGGGTAAATAAGTAAGCAAATAATAAATAAACAAAAATTTTTCAAGACAGCTCTGTTTGTTGGGTAAAAAGTAGTAGAAAAGAAAAATTTACTAGCCCTAACTAGGCCATAAGCTGCTGAATGAGGAGATGTCATCAGTGTCTGGGAAGAAGTAAGTACCTGGCAATTATTTAATAAATGTGTGAGTGAATACTGCATGTGATTTTTACTTTTAAGGGTATTTAAGCTTAAGACAGAACAAGCATTACTTTGAGATGTAGGGTTACAATTTTGAACCTAATCAATCCCATCTTAGGTTTACCTGACACTTACCACTGAGTGGGTGTGGGGCCGCTTTCTTGCCAGAACTCACCCACAGCTGGTAGTCTTTCTCAGAGCCCTTGGAGACAAAAAGAACTATGCATCATAACAAATCTTTAACAGTACTTGAAGAACACATTTCCTTAGCATTTCTGTGTTTCCAGAAAGAAAGAATTGGCACCAGTATAAATGCTGTTTGGTCCATGGAGGTAGCTATAGTACTTGTTCACTTGATTCCCTTACAGCCACCAGTAGACCATCCCACATTCTTGCCATTTTTTACAAAGGCCAGGAGACCACAGTACAATCAGCTCCTCACTGTATAGGTGGCCTATAGCATAAGAAATCACAGTTGTGCCCCCTCACTAAGGAGGAAAGGGCTTATCTCAGAGTGCTGCCTTCTGCTGTCTCTAGACTCCTTGGGTATGTTAGCTTTTGCCTTCATATGTCTTGCCCAGACATGCATATTGTCCAGAGAGACCTATACCCTGCTATGACTATTTCTGAGCAAAGTAACTTGAAAGGCATCAATAGGTCAGCAGCCCTGAGCAAAAGGAGATGAATGCCCAAGGGGCCTTCAGGAGATAGTAGACTGAAGTTAGCCACTGGTGGCGGTAAGCCCCACTTCAGGGAGAGAAAGGAAAAGGAGTCTACCTTAGACAACATGTCAGAAGCAGAAAACAATTACTCCCCAGCAGAATTACTGCCTAGTAATGCTGGAAATCCCACTTGAAACAAACAAGTCTAAATTATAAAGATTGCTGAACTATTTTAAAGAGACATCCAGGAGACTAAAGCAAAAAATGTTTGAAATAGTTGTTGGTGATAGGTACTATGCTTGTCCTTGACTCCTGATTAAAAATCATGGCCTTGCCCTTATGAAGGAAGGTCATAGGTACGGACACAGATACAGAGCTAAATCTTCTCAAAATTGTATTGCAAATAAGAAATGAGAGCTAATAAGGTAGGTAGGGTTTGGAAATGTTATTCTGTAATCCTTTTAAATCAGGTATACATAAAGCCAAACAACCCCAGTTCTTCATTAAAACAGCAATTCTTTGTCTAGTGAGATTGATCATTTTGTGCAAAGGAATATCACAAACATGCCATAAAATGAGATATATCATTAATTGATCTCCCCAAATTTATCCCTAAAACCACTCACTCTCTTTCCAAGATTTAGTTCTTATTTAGAGTATATATATCATACAGGTTAGAAATCAATGTAGAGATGTGCTTTACCCAGTACATATAAATACAATTTTATTTTGGATGTATTATTAAATTTTGTTTGTTCAGAAATAATTGATTTCTTATGCCAAATTCTGGTTGCTCTGAGTTTTTAAGGGGCTTAATTACACCATTGGGTCAGATAGAATTTAAGTAGGAATCTTGTAATTATGTCATGTCATGATAGCAAGACATTTTCAAATTTATAGAGGATTTTTAAATTTTATTTTTCTAAAGGTTTTATTTATTTATTTGACAGAGAGAGAAAAAAAGAGAGAGAGAGAGCACAAGCAGGAGTAGTAGCAGAGGGAAGGGGAGAAGCAGGCTGTCTACTGAGGAGGGAGCCCAATGAGGGGCTCAATTCCAGGACCCTGAGATTATGACCTGAGCCAAAGGCAGATACTTAATGACTAAGCCACCCAGGCACCCCTACAGAGGATTTTATATAAGAAGTTGTGCTTTACAAATGCTCCCTTCAGTTCTGTCCAACCATTATCACTCTCCCTCTCTTTTTCCTCAGAAAACCTCATCATCAAATATGTCCATATCTTTCATAAAAAAAAAAAAAATCCAGCAACTCACACCAGTACCATCAAAACATAAAGGAAAAGGTAGTTAAAACCAAAACAAGATGAAAGTGATATGTTCTCATGGTCTTATTCAGAACTTGTCTTCTTCCTTACCAGTTCAAAATGGGCGTGACCCACCTCATCCCAAGGAACCGCATCAAGAGGAGGTAGCTTCTAGCCATGTGGTGTTTATGTCAAAATGTACAACCAAACATGTAATTCAGGGTTCATCAAACTGGGATTGACTCCTTGGGTGAGAACCAGGGTAAATAGGGATGGGAAGGAATCCGAAATGAAGACACAGAAAGAAGAGTCCAATAGAGGAGGAAATATTTAGAAACTTAGAAATATTTTATTGTCTATGTATAAAATAAATAAAATAAACTGCATGTTGTTATTAGTACTCTAAAATTATAGCCCAGTTTTATTCTATGACTTTGAATTTGCAGAAAATTAAAAATGGCAATGCAAGAATAGCACCACGTATAGGTTAATAATATAGCTTTGCTGCCTTCAATTTCTAAATTTGGAGGACGAAATAGGACTATGATATCTATAATAATCAGCTGTTTTATAATGGGAGGTACACAACACATGCACACGCATGAATCTCTAAAGTCAAAGTTGGTTTTTAAACTAAAAATAATTTGCAGGCAACTTACAGTTATTCCTAGCATTCGTAGTGACATGTTGATAATGTCATTCACTGTGTCTGAATTTGTTGCTGTTACAGTTACAGACTGGAAAAAAGAAATAAGAAAGATTGCTATAAATTTTTAAAAATTTAAAGCAGGTGACCAAATTATTATTGCCAAATTATTATCCATACTCTAAAGGCAATGCTTGTTCAGGTAATGACAAAGTAAAACATAAGTAGAGCACACACCCATAATAATATTTTCGTTTCTTTATATAATATGAAACTAGTAGGAAACATTTCAGTAAAACATATATTTCCCTTCAAGGATTTTTGGCACACAAAATATAGGAGCTTAAACAAGAAAGAGAAAAACTGAGAATTCCAAAAGGGGACATGGCCTGACCCTCGGCTCCTATGGCTATTTCCAAAATGGAGGGGGAAGATAGTTTAAAAAGGAGGAGCTCTTCCTGAGTTATGTTTTTTTTTTTCGTATGGCTTTCTTTCTTTGTAATTATATAATCAGTATCAGCAAAATCAGAATAAGAACTGGCTATGAAAGACGTTTTTTTAAAAACTACTATTTAGTCACTACTTTCTCTGTACCAGCCATCATGGTTACTAAGCTTTCCATTGTTGAAATCTGTTGAGACAAATAAAACCAACAAGTCTAGGAAATGAGACTGAAAATTTTAGAAGTTTATATTCTATTCGCAACTCTGACAGTGAGTAGTTACTTATAATAGCTCTACCTTACACTGAGAAACTGCCTCATACAACTAGGAAAATAGTTTACAGAAAATCACCTGAAAGGGATTGATAGGAATCTGAGGTGATACCTGTAAAACTATCTGAATTTCAAAAGACATTTTAAAATAAGACAATATGTAACCAACTATGCATACAGGTTTTATAAAATTATTAGGCAAGGAGGCCTCTGTCCTTTGAGAAACAGTGCATAAAGAAGACAAACAGTACAAGTGGACACCCACAGGCCTTAAAAAATATTAAAAACAAAGTTAAAAGAAACTTGTCCTTTCATTGTATTTTTCTTCTTTTGAATTGAATGCAATTGTTTGATATGACAGATGCCTCAAAAGTTGTTTGAAAATTGGACTTTTTAAAAAAATTTTTTATTTTTATAAACATATAATGTATTATTAGCCCCAGGGGTACAGGTCTGTGAATCGCCAAGTTTACACATTTCACAGCACTCACCATAGCACATATCCTCCTCAATGTCTATAACCCTGCCACCCTCTCCCTACCCCCCTTCTCCTGGCCACCCTCAGTTTGTTTTTGAGATTAAGAGTCTCTTATGGGGGACGCCTGGGTGGCTCAGTGGGTTGAACCACTGCCTTCGGCTCAGGTCATGATCTCGGGGTCCTGGGATCAAGTCCCACATCGGGCTCTTTGCTCAGCGGGGAGCCTGCTTTCTCCTCTCTCTCTGCCTGCCTCTCTGCCTACTTGTGATCTCTCTCTGTAAAATAAATAAAATCTTTAAAAAAAAAAAAAAAAGAGTCTCTTATGGTTTGTCTCCCTCCCAATCCCATCTTGTTTCATTTATTCTTTTCCTACCCCCCAAACACCCTACATTGCATCTCCACTTCCTCATATCAAGGAGATCATATGATAGTTGTCTTTCTCTGATTGATTTATTTCGCTAATACCCTCTAGTTCTCTGATTGATTTATTTCGCATAATACCCTCTAGTTCTATCCATGTTGTCGCAAATGGCAAGATTTCATTTCTTTTGATGGCTGCATAGTATTCCATTGTATATATATACCACCTCTTCTTTATCCATTTATCTGTTGATGGACATCTAGGTTCTTTCCACAGTTTGGCTATTGTGGACATTGCTTCTATAAACATTTGGGTGCATGTTGCCCCTTCAGATCACTACGTTTGTATCTTTAGTGCAATTGCTGGGTCATAGGGTAGCTCTATTTTCAACTTTTTGAGGAACCTCCATGCTGTTTTCCAGAGAGGTTGCACCAGCTTGCATTCCCACCAATAGTGTAGGAGGGTTCCCCTTTCTCCACATCCTCACCAGTATCTGTCATTTCCTGACTTGTTAACTTTAGCTGGTGTGAGGTGGTATCTCATTGTGGTTTTGTGAAAATCGGACTTTTATAAACAAAATTGCTCATTAATTTCAAACTACTTGAGCTTCAGGGATTATTTAAAAAAAAAGTGTTCAGAACTCAGCATAGGACTCAGAGCACCCAAATTCAAGGATATCCTATGTTAAATTGTCTAGAGGATTCAAGACAGGGTCTTAGCTTGAAATTTAGTTAGAAGTAATGGCTCTGCTATTTTTTTTTAATGGTGTCTGAAAGCCTTTCAATACAACTTAAAAACTCTCCCATGAAATATGTATTTATTTATTTATCAGAGAGAGAGAGTGCACAAGCAAGGGTAGCGGCAGGCAGAGCAGGTAGAGGGAGAAGCAGGCTCCGTGGTGAGCAGGGAACCTGATGTGGGACTCCATCCAGGACCTTGGGATCATGACTGAGCCAAATGCAGAAGCTTAACTTACTGAGCCACCCAGGCGTCCCTCCCATGGAATCTTTTTGAAGTAAAAATGGTATCATTTCTTTTATCTGGAGGTGTCTTCGGGCTTAAAATGAGTTTCTTGGAGGCAACATATAGATGGGTTTTGTTTTTTTATCCATTCTGATACCCTGTGTCTTTTGACAGGGGCATTTAGCCCATTAACATTAAAAAAAAAAAAATGGTATCATTGATTCTTCTCCTACCCACTTGAAGTGTGTAAACCTGGTGATTCACAGACCTGTACCCCTGGGGATAAAAATATATGTTTATAAAAAATAAAAAATTAAAAAAAATATGGTAAAGAAGGGGTGGGTGCCTGAGTGGCTCATTGGTTTAAAGCCTCTGCCTTCAGCTCAGGTCATGATCTCAGGGTCCTGGGATTGAGCCACATATCAGGCTCCCTGCTCAGTGAAGAGCCTGCTTCTCCCTCTCTCTCTGCCTGTCTCTCTGCCTACTTGTGACCTCTGTCAAATAAATAAATAAAATCTTTAAAAAAAAAAAAGGAAAAGAAAAACTCTCTTTTGAAATACTAACAATCACTCCTTAAATTTATCTGGTCTGCAAGATAATAATTTTCATGGCATAAGGAACACACTGTGGTTAAAATAATAATTTCAAGGATGTTGTAGGTTCTCCAAAACAGATAAATTCCAGTAGATAGAGCTCTTTCTAAACAAATAACTTCAGAAAAATAAACTGTTTTCTGAAATAATTTAAAAGAAATGTTACTTTCTTTTTTTCCTTTGAGTCAAAGTTTTACTTAATATATGAAGCAGGAAAATGTGATCAATTCTCAAGAGCTGAAACCAACCCTGAGATGATCTAGATGTTCAGACTGTTAGTCAAAAACAGCTATTATAATAATGCTTTATGATCCAGTGAAAATATGCTCATAATAAACAAAATAGAGGCATCTTAGCATAGAAATTAAATATATTTAAAAATAGAATTTTTTTGAAAATATCTGAAAAATATCTTAAAGGATAAATTTACTGACTAGGCTACATTGCATAATGGAGATGACAAACTGAAGTCTTATCTAACAGGAAAAAAATGCCATTTAAAGATACCCAAAGTATCTTGTAAATGTCTTACCTACTGCACTACAATTTCAGAAATCAAATTTCACACAAATAACTAGGGCAACTGGCTTGATTTTTTTCCCCTAATAGCATAAAGAAATTAGATAGAAATAGGGTGTTCCCTTAAAAGTGTCATCCCTCTGAGCTCAATTCAACCCTGATTTTCCTTGGAACAAAAGATTGTTCAAAATTCCTCTGCATGGGGCTCTTGGGTGGCTCAGTCGTTAAGTATCTACCTTCTGCTCAGGCCATGATCCCAGAGTCCTGGGATCAAGCCCCAGATTGGACTCCCTTCTCCATGGGATCCCTACTTCTCCTTCTCCCACTCCCCCTGCTTGTGTTCCCTCTCTTGCTGTGTCTCTCTGTCAAATAAATAAATCTTAAAACAAACAGACAAACAAACAAAAAAACCTCCTCTGCAGTTGACCTAACTAGTAAGTGAAATACGTGATCCTTGAGTAGATCCCGTACTAGAAAGGAGGCATTACTGAGGTCTACTGACAACAGATGGCAGAGTCAAGTATTATACTGGTGTTAGGTTTACTGAATGATAACTGTATGTTGGTGATATAAGAGAACATCTTTATTCTTAGGAAATACTTAGGTTTAAGGATAAAGGGCCACGGCATTTGTATGACCCTCAAAAATAAATATACACATACACTTACTAGAGACAGAGAAAGAAAACTAATGATAAAGTAAAATGGAGTAAAAATGTTACTAATTGGTAAATCTAGGTAATCTAGGTGAATCTAGGTGAATCTATAGGTGAATCTAGGTAAAGGTTGCATGAGGCATAAATTTTTATATTTACAACTTTTCTGTGAGTTTACAGTTATACCAAAGAAAACATCATGAGGGAGGGGAGTGGGGAAGAACTGTGGTGTGGAAACAATCCAGACCATTCTGTTTTTAAGTAGTGACCACTGGGGAAAAGTTTTAATTCTAATAGGAAATACCTGCATGTGTAAATCCCTTTATTACAAGCCAGTATAATTGCTATTAGAAGGATCCAGAGAAATATTATGGACATTTAACATGCAATACTCCTTCCATGCTTAAGTACTGCAGCATGGGTTCCTCTCGTGTCATATGACCTAGGATTCACTTTTTAAGTATACCTGTGGATGGGAAAAATGATACTTTTCTAAATTCTCTCTTCTTATCTTTTGCTCTCTTTTTCTTACGTACCCATCTCCCCCTCCCCCCATCTATGTCCACCGCTCTCTCTATCTCTTTCATTTTATCTGAATCAGGAACATGGAATTTAATTTTTGGTCTTAAAAACACTTACAGAGGCACAGTTCTTGATGTTCTCAGTGAAGATTTTTAGAGGAATGCATTCTGGTTCGTCCTTCTCTTTGGCTAGATTGATGTACCTAATCAAATTCAATGATAACCCAAAATAGAGGAGGATGAATTAGCTATTAGCTTACTTTCAAATCGATCTACGTGGCTAAAATTTTCAACATACTCTGTTATTTTTAAATTCATATAAATAAACTCAGCAAAATCAAATTATGGGTTGGAAGAAAGCATGCAATACTATTTCAGGAAAATAAGACTCAGAAAACAACAGGTTGCTCTTGTCCTGTGAGATCTGAGTAGCCCATCCAGTCCTCAGAGCTTTCCTGCCAAGACGGGAGGGCCAGCACCCTCAAGGGTAGGAATGAGCAGTTGCTTTGAGCATCACTCAGGAGAGTAAGCTGCACTTAACAAAATCCAATATATGTTTTGAGAATGATGTTAGCTCCAATCACTGGGTCAGAGAGAAGGGCAAGATGAGAGTGATAACCAGAATTTCATTAAAAATAAGCAATATATGCATGTAAATAAGGGTGGATTATTTGCAGTAGCAGCCAGGGTGCATCTAAAGAAGAAATTATTTGAGGGTAGTCTAACAATTCCTACTCAGGAGAGGGAGCATAGTGTGGGGGCACTGCTTTGAAGAGATTTATTCTTTTGTCATGGGTTAAAGATTTATACTATGTATAGTGACAAAATACCTTTGAAGGAAAGAATGCCATTTTTCCTTTATTTCCGAAGAGCTGCAATTTAAAAAAAATGGGGAAAAAATTAAGATATATACAATATTTATACTAACAAAATAAGGTCACCTTTCCAGAAAAAATAAAATATATATATATATATGTATATGTATATATTTTTATATCAGCAGCCTGTTGAGAAGGATGAGGATGCATGTGTTAAATCATCCTCTCCTCATGGCTGGGCTTTTGAGGGAATCCAGTCTTTTATGAGAGGTATTAAAGCCATTGGAAGTGGATCCTAAAGTGGAAGAAAATTTGGGTTCAAATATGAACACTTAATTGTGACTAGGTGATGCAAGCTATGTGACCATGGGCAGGCACATTGCTTAATCGCTCTGATCTTCAGTTTCCAGAAGAGGAAAAGGGTTAATTATACCCCAGAGTGTTCCTGCAGCTGCTAGTGTTATTCATGTTATTATTCAAATTAAATCATACATAAGAAATTTGGCATTTGGATGAAACTACCCTGGCCCAGAAACAAGAATATCTTTTAGGAACAAACACCTGTAATATTTTTATTTCTTTATACACATAACTGATTGTAATATGTTAAATTAGTTCCTAGAAAACATATGTGATCCTCTGAGCAAGAACAATGCAGCCAGGACTAAACTATTGCAGATTAGTATTTTCTCTGCTGAAGTTTTCACAGCATTTAATAGCCAAAATTGTGACTGTTTGAAGTCTCCTCCATACATGGCTTTATCACTTACTAGCATTTTGTATTGTGGTAAATTACACAAAATAAAATTGACCACTAATGCCCTTTAGTACATTCACAATTTTGTTCAACCATTGTGACTGTCGTTCCATGTCTGAACATTTTTATCACCCAAAAGTGAACCCGTGTCCATGAAGCCATCACTCTCCCTTCCTTCCTGTTCCTAGCTCCTGTACAACACATTTTGTGTGTTTGTTGAGAAACACTTGGGTTGTTTCCACCTTTTTTGGGGCGGGGTGGGTGGGTGGGTATTGTCAACAGTGCTGCTATAAACATCTGTGTTGTTTGGACGTATGTTTCTCTTGGGTATATATCTGGAGGTGGCGTTGCTGGATCATTTGGTAACTCTTTTTAACTTACTGAGGAACCACCAAACCGTCCACAGTGGCTGACACATTTCATACTTCTCCCAGTAGCACTGCTCCCCTCACCACCACCCCCCCGCCATCACCATTTTAGGGTCCCAGCCTGCCTTTGTGTATGGACACAGCTTCTAGTTAGCCATACCCACCAGAACAGTAATAAACAAATAGCAAATCTAGGCGCCAGGTGGTGTTAGAAATGTTTTCTCTATGTTAACACAGCTTTTTAGCTTTATAACATATATAAACCTGGCTTCCACATTTTCCTCCTCATTAGGGAAAAGAAGTTTCTTGGAAACTCCCCTGTCAAAGGCTCTTTACATTTCCAATTGAAACGGTTTCTTTCCATTTGGGTGTGGTTGTTTCAAACAGCAGATATAAGTGTTGCATGACCCCTGTAAACCCAGGAGTGTCTGCTCAGCATGTCCAGGGTACAGCACCACATTCCCTGATCCTCATGTCTCTTCATGTCCATTTAAGAATGTGTCTAGCACAACTAACCTCTACCCAGTGGAATTATACTTTTGATTTAGATGCTCACCTCTCTAGAGACACCAGCTAAGATAACTGGTACAAAAAAAAAAAAAAAAAAAAAAAGATAATCGGTACACAGCAATTCAGGCCACCTCCTATTCATTGACATGATTAATTTATTTGCCTACTTATGTACTACTTTTAAAGGAATGAACTTGGGAGTATAAAAGCAATTTTTCAAATTTAATTGGACTCTTTAATAGTACTTGCTCAAGAAAAATATGCCAGTGATTTAGAAACACAGATACCTCCTGGGAATTAGGAGGCAGGATATTGGAGAGGGGATCTAGAACATCACTCTCTTGATTCTCCTTCCACATATCTGGAACACCCAACTCCTCAAGTGGCTCCTAGAGCCCATTTTGGAAACCACTGACCAAAACCAAAGGAAATTACTCCAATAGTTTCCACTCTATGTTATCTACTTGCTCACATTTTTGGGGAAAGTACAAGCAAACAAGTGTCATTATAGGAGGTCAAAAAGTGTGTCACTGGCTTTGATATACAATCAAATTAAAATGTTTTTCTTTTTAACCCATGTAAATACAAGACAAAGTGGTAGGTCTTACCCAAAGGTGGCCACAAAGTTTTCTGTGGACCAGCCCATGACAAAGGACCTTTCAGTGTGGACATTGGCATGTCCCTCTTTGTCCATACAGTTGGCAGTCCACATGGTATTCAGTGGTATTTTATTTTCTATCTTGAAGTTTTTTTCGTACCTAGAAAGATACCCAAGCAAGACCTCTGTTAGTTTATTTCATAAATGTTATGGGAGCAGCTGTGCTCATAAGAGACCAGTTCTCACTGCTCCAGGGCAAAGCATGCCTCCCTCGTTGCTATCACCCTCTGTCCACAGCACAGCAAATGGTAACATGGGGTTTACAAAGTGCATGTTGAGCAAGGTCTGGCCTAGGAAGGTCCTGAAAATACTTCCTTGAATGGCAGCATGTAGACATTTTTCTGAATGTTGAGTGCTGAGTAAAGACTGTATCTTTTAGAGCTTTTTAAGAAAACCATTAATTCACTTATTACTGTAGGTTTGTTGCTTATTATATATATTTTTATGGTTATTATTATAGTGAATTATTCATTTATGATTTGCTTACTTCAAAAAGTATTTGAGGGGCTAACAAAGGTACCTGATACATGATTTCTAAAAAGACTAATACAATTTTTTTCTTAAGAGAGACAAACCAGGTGAGTGCCTGGGTGGCTCATTCGGTTAAGTGTCCAGCTCTTGGTTTCAGTTCACGTGGTGATCTCAGGGTCTTGAGACTGAGCTCCCCTGTAAGTCTCCCCTCTCAGTAGGGAGTCTGTTTCCTCTCTCCTTCTGCCCCTCCCCCTGCTAATGCTCACACTCTCTAAATAAATAAATCTTTAAAGAGAGAGAGAAACTGAAAACAAAAAATAAACTTGGATCAGAAGGATTTAAAAGTTACTTTCAACCTTAATTAAAAAAATTTTTTTTTCCTAGCCTTTAAAGCATAGGTTACTTTCTATTTCCCTTTCTTAAAATTTTGTCCATATCATTTTCCCACAGATTTTGGCTAAAATCTGTTAGCTTAGATTGAGGCCAATTTAAAAATCATCAGTCCATTAATCAGTCAATCCTAGATCAGTGGTCAGGAGGTCTTATATGTGAGTGATGGATACTTCCCATTTCTCTGAGGAGTCAGTGGTGAAATTGCTTTTTTATAATTTCTGCCTAATCTTCTTTGACCTCTAACATGAAAGCCACCATATTGATTAAGTTGGTTAATTCACAACTTTAACTCTCAGGTGGGCTTGAGAATTAAATAGTTATAAGCCCTGTGAGGAATGCCTAGGGAACTTGGGACACACCACTCTGGAATTCCTTACTGTTCAGAAACACACATGGAAACACTAAACTAAAATGAGATCAAAGACACCTCATGTGCAAAAATCCCTATGACTTCACTGATTCATGGAACAATTAAAGCTAAAACTCTCCAATGGGATGTATGAAATAAAAATAATTTTGCCGGAAGCCCACTTGAAGGATAATTTAGAGTCAAAGCTTATGACACAATAGATCTAAATTATCAGGTATCTGACTATCAGATAAAATCCTTATTCTAGATAATAACTCCAAAGGCAGTGTCAAGCTAAAAATATATGGCCAATGGGAAAGATAGACATGTATCTGTTGGTTTTTACAGGGTTTTTTTTTTTTCTAATGTAGATATAGACACCTAAGGTACTATGTGGAAACTTCCAAATACATTCACCTGGAAAAAGCCATTTCAGCAATTCTGTCCTGAGTTCAAGAAAGCCCTAAGATTATCAACTCCAAACCAAGGAGTTAACCCAAAGCCCAGAACATGGTTTCTACTTTCCTATAACATTTGGACCACTTACCATATATCAAGCACTGTTCTAAGTATTTTATAAATACGAATATTAAAAATTTAATCCCCAAGCAACAACACTAGGTGGACTCTATTAGCTCCATTTTACAAATAAGGAAACTTACAGAAAGGTTAAATAGATTGCCAAAAGCAAGAGACAGGGTTTGAACCCTGACAGCCTAACTCATTAGCCCATGTTTGTAACCACTTGGCCTCTGTGGTGCTGGCCTATATGGTTCCATGAAGTACCCTTCTCATCTTTCCTACCCTCAGCCTCACTTCGGTCCCCAGAGCCATCAAGCTTGCTCCTGGGATTTATCTGGGGAATAAGAGAATAAATCTCAAGACATTGTATTAACAAAGCTAGTTGCTTTCTTGGAAATATTTAAAATGTATTACAACAATTGAATTGCTTTATACAATTGAAGTTTTACACTTCAATGGATTCTTCTAGGGTCTTACTGTGTTTCTTCACTCTCGATCACTGACCCAACTAGATTAACTCCGTAAAAATTAGAAAGTATAAATCTAGTGTAAACTGACTCGAGCAGAAGGAAGAGGAGGAGAACTGAAGTTTTTACTTTTAAAAATAGTCCTTTATTATATTTTTATTTACATGATGGATATCATTCTTGCTTTCTGCTACCTCAACCTTTATGCTGGAAGGGAAGCCTCAGCATGCTATGGAAATTTACAGGAGTCTAAGGAGATTCTTTCTGTTCTAAGATACGAGTGTTGTCTTACAGATATTGGGAGTAGAGAGCACGGTATATTCTGTAAGTAATTCTTTGTAATTTCATTGATATTGAGTTAATAGTCATTTTCAACTTTTGACCTAAAAAATTTCATTTTTTGTCTCATTTTACATTCTTCAATAACTAAATATGAGGAATGTGATGTCTAAAGAACTAAGTTCAGTCCCTTCCTTTATGTAAATTCTTCATGGGCCTCTACTAGTAATAATATTTTAATATTTATCAAGCAATGCTATTCTTTAAAAAAGTAATAATTTTATTTGAAAAATAACTTATTTAGTATTTTAATGAATATCAAAAGTTTAAGGAAGATTCCATCTAACTTCAATTCTTGAGAAATTTCTAAAGTCATGTGAAAAAAAATGAAAAAGTCCTAATTTTCACTACTATTGACATCTTGTACAAGTAGAGAAATAAAATTTCTTTGTGAAGAAACAAACACTTAATTCTCTTTATTACTACACACAAACTAAATTCACTAATTTTGACTGAATAAACAGGTAGCAATTAGTCAAATACTTAGCCAACTCGTGTTAATTTCTATAGAATCAACCTAAAGATGAGAGAGTTTCCCGCTGAAGCCTGAAGTGAGCTGAGGTAAAATGGAAGCCGGGTCACCCACCCCCTTCTTATGGCTAACTGGAAAAACTAGGCACCAAATCAGATTACTAATTTGAACAGATCAATTCAGGGCATAACAAAATCCTCCAACTAAGAGCAAAGCATGATAGCAATGAAATCAGTTTATTATTGCAGGTGTTACTTCTTTTTAGTTGTTTCCCTCTAGGAAAAAATATATATTTTTTCATATTAACAGTGATCATAAATATGCCCATATATTTACTATTGGAATGATCTCATAGTCCTTTTATAAAAATTGTGAAAAAACTTGTACACCGCAGCAGCATGAAGTACCGCTCGTTACTGCGATGGACAGAATTGTGTCCCCTTCCCCACTGCTCGCCCGCATTCTTATCCTAAAACCGTCTTTGCCAATATGATGATGTTTGGAGAGAGAGTTTTTAAGAGGTAACTAAGTGTAAGAGGAGTCATCGAGGTAAGGTCCTAATCCAGTAGGATTGGTGCCCTTGTCAGAAGAGGGAGAGATATCTCTGTGCGCATGTACATGCAGGCACTGAGGAAATGGCCCAGACACAGGCGTGAGGGCAGCCGTGTGTAAGCAGAAACACAGCTCTCACCAGAACCTGACCCCAATGGTGTCCTGAACTTGGACTTTCAAAAATCTGTGTTCTCTCTGTACCAAGGGTCTTGATTTTATAAATCAAATTCAAGTGTCTCAGATCACTTACATTTTCTAATATTCCTAATGGATGTAAAAAGTATATAAGATACCTTTCAGGAGCTGAAGCTCTTTAAAAAGAACATTATTAAATACACTGATGTAGATTTTGTCACATCATAAAAACCCATGAGTAGACACAAAAATCTATATCAAAAGCAGTATGTGGAAGAAGAAAAATGTTCCACTTCTTTTGTAATAGTGAACCAACCAAAATAAAATTTCAGCTTTTAAAAGGATGCAGATCTCTTGTGGAGAAAGAACACTTTATATAAATTTTTTTATATAAAAAATGTTTATATAAAATTTTTTTATATATAAATTTGTCTTTATATAAAGTTTTTAGCAGAACACCATAGGCTCTGTAAAACCCAATGAGAGATAAGCAGTATTCAGGACAATAAATGTCTCCAGTAAGAAAAGAGAAGTCTTCTCCTTTCCATACATACTGTAATCATTACAAAGATAAAAAACAAAGTAAAAGAGAACATGTTCCCCTTACAAATCGAATGTGAGGGGTCTGCAAGGTCCCAAGGAGCAGGAAAGGAGTTTGCTATTTGTTAGCATATCTCTTGGACTGAACATGGAAGAGTACATCACGGAGTGGCAGGAAGAGCGTGTTCTTGCCTGGATGACAGGCCTGTTCCTGAGACTTCCTCCACCCCCATTTTCATTTCTGCAGCCAGTGGGTGGAGAGGAAGTTACACGAGGTATCTGTAATGCTCCTCATGTGGCCCCAATGTGCATCCTGCACATTTTAGCCTCCCATACTCACCTTGGTTATACAAAGAGAATGATAACTAGCCTGCATTTTTAAAAATAATGACTTGGCCCTCTAAGGAGGAAGAGAGTGCTTCATATGGGCTGCATGCCAGGACCTGGACAGTCTTCTCTCTGTCCTCCTCATGGCATCGCCACCTCCAAGGCTACATCTGTAGGCAATTTCACTCATCTCAAATATATTTTACTATTCCTATCTTTGCCTCTGATTTTTTTGTTTGTTTGTTTTTTGGGTTTTTTTTTTTTTTTTTGGACAGCTACACTTCATTTTTCAGTTCATTAAGCATTCTGACCTCTTACCAGGTACCAAACAGATTGGAGTTATTTGTTTTCTCAACATAAATCTTGATTTCAAAGAGTTCAATGATGAAAGAAAATCTAGGTGTTCGTGGAATGTTCAAAGAATTTCAGAAAAATAGAAAGACTAGAAAAAGCACCACATGTTGAATAAAAGCCTGTGCTTTGAAATAAATGGACCTAATTTCAAATGTAGACTCTACTAATTACTAATATGGTGCCCTGGGAAAAACCTTTAGACCTTTGAGTATCAAGGTCTTCTCTAAAACAAAAATAATCCCATCTGACAGGGTAGTTATAAGGTTGGACAAGATTGGGTACATGAAGTTCTTGGTACAAAACCTGACGTGTAGTAAGCCCCTGGTAAATTATCATTTACATCACTCAGATTGAGTATAGCATTTTGCCACATTAGTGCTTGCATGTCTTGCCTCTGGTAGGGCATAACTGGGAGCTGGGTAAAAGCGGCAAAAAAAAAAAAAAAAAAAAAAAGCGGGGGGTTAGTTTTTTTCTAGTGACCAACAAGCTTCTTGGTATTTGGTTTGTTGGAATATTCTTCGGCTTTCATGATGTTTTGTGACATCAGAGACATAATGGACATGATGTTTTGTGACATCAGAGACAGAATGGAAACAGAGATGGAGCAAGGAAACAGATGAACTCCCATCTACCTGCCTTCAGATATTTACTGAGCAATCATCAGGTTCCAGGCTGAGTATTAGCTCCATTTGTGTTCAGGACTAAAAGGAAAGCGCGCACAGTCGGTTCTATCTCTAGCATATGTTCCAAATCTGTCTGCTGCCTCCTTGATTTTACTGCACTCCCACGATGGAGCCCTTGAGAGCAGCCATCAGACTACCGCCCCCCTAACCAGTTTCCCTGCTTGCACTCTTGTTTACGCATCCATCCATCATCTACCAACTGTCAGAAAAATTTGCTTGAGCTATAAATCAAATTTGGTCAGTCCCCTAGTTAAAAATTCTTCTGCAAAATATTTCCTGTGAAGACTCTATGAGACTGGACCCCTGAGTACATATCACATCTGATTGCATGCCCCACGCTTTCAGCCCTAGTCAGATCACCCTTCCCTGAGCCCCCCTCCCTCCAAGGGGTCAGACTGCACCTGCCGGTCCCTCAGCCTTGAAGGTTCAGGCACCTTGTCTACCAATGTGGCTGCTTCTCATCTAGTTCTACCACCTCAGAGAGGTCCTCCTAGACTACCCCTGCTACATTCCCATCTTCTCCCCCCAGTCTACGTTCTATCAGAAGCACTAATCACTATCTACAATTCCCTCTTTTTATTTTTATCACTTGTCGATAAGTCCCTGGCAAGAGACACCTGTCACATTCTCAATTGTATTCTCTGTAGGGCGGGCATGGCATAAAATAAGACCTCCATAGGCACTTGTTTAATGAATGAAGGATCCAAACACTGGCAAAAAACAAAAGAAAAAAATGTCATGTCTTCCTATGATAAGGGTTCATGGAAATGTAACTTCGTGATCCTCACAAGAGCACGTAGCATAGCATACATACTTGGTGTTAGAGATCAGCAACACATCGCTGAACAAGAAGAGGTACCGCTTCTGCCTCCTCCAGCCTCTCTTGAGCTCCACGGGGCTGTGGATAATAAGCAGGGAACCGGCGGCAGCCTCAGATGATGTAACGCTTTCACTGTGGGTGTCCACCTCAACAGAAGAGACCTTCCTGCAACCCATCAAAGACCACAGAGCAGCACTAGTTTAATATACAATAGAGTTGTATGCTAAATGTCAAGGTTCACACAGCACTAAAATTTAGTCTCCACCCCCAAAACAGGGCACCAGAGCTCACATTCAGGGATTACTGAGTTATAGAAACCTGTTGAAGGAGGTGAGGTGGGGGCGCCTGGGTGGCTTAGTTGGTTAAGTGTGTGCCTTCGGCTCAGGTCAGGATCCCAGGTCCGGGGATTGAGTCCTGCAACAGGGTCACTGCTCAGCTTCTGCCTCCCCCCTACCCCACTCCTCTGCTCCTGCTCTCTCTCTCTCACATACATTCACTCTTTCTAAAATAAATAAACAAATCTTAAAAGAGAGAGAGAGAGATGAGGTCACTTGGGGAATTGATGCAGATGGGGAACAGTTTCATGGACAAAGACCTTGGGCAGGCCAACACTTAGAGGTGGGGTAGAGAAAGCAGCAAAGCTAACCATAAGCTGTTAGGAAGGGGAGAACCAAGAGGTAAAGTGTATTACAAGAAGGCAAATAAACCACAACAACGACGAAAAGGACAATTTGTGGCCTAATATAAAACAAAATGATATGGTGTTTGTGAAGGATTAATTACAACTTGCTTTCATGTTAAGATAAAAATGAAGACAACTGAAGATTCTGGAAATTGAACCCGGTATTATCCAAATCAATATTCACATTTGGGGGAAAAATTCTCAAAGTTCGACAAGAATACTGGAAACACCAAAAAGTTTCTGAACACAAGAGTTTGTTTAGCTATTACTTGGCTGAGCTCTAAGCTCTGATAGGACTTTCTGGTCATAACAGGTAAAACAAATCAATTGAACAGAACACAAAAATCCTTTCATAAATAGGACAGATATTTTCATAGACCTGGGAAAATTCTGTCTCGTGGAGCCAAGAAAGTGTCTCCCCCCAAGACTGCAACGCCTGCTCTCTTCAGCTCAGCAGCACTAAATCTTAGGAACCTGAGTAGCTTTTCATGAAGCTGGTGCTGAAGTTAGTCATTAGTTTACAAGTATTAGAAGAAACTAAAGAGAACAACACTTCCTGTTACCATCAGTCTGTTTGAGGCTCAAAAAGAGTAATATCAAAAGACTACCTTGTGCGGTGAAGCCTTGAAAGACCACCTATGAGTTCGAATGGCTTTCTGATTGACGTGAACATCGTTTTGTCTTCAGTTCTCGGGACTGAAAATCGAGTGAGTCTACAGCTCTTGGCAGAGTACTGTAAAATGCCTGAAGCCTCAGGATTCCACAGTAGCCTGAGATCACTGACATTATGACATCACGGATCTAAGGCTCATGTCATAACTGCCAAACTGACATACTTGTTTCCCAGTTTGGCCAGCATGTTTTGATTTTTTAAAAGTAAACCTCTTTAGTTTGAAATAACTATACATTTATGTGAGGCTATAAGAAAGAAGACAGAGAAATTACACCAATTTATTACAGATAGAGACTTCCAGACACTTCTATCACCACAAGGATCCTTCCTTTTAACACCACACAAACTTCCTCCCACTTCCATGACCTCTTTAATCCCTGGCAGTCACAAATCTCTTCTCCGTGTGTACAATTTTGCCATTTCAAGAATGGTATACAGATGGGATCATAGAGTATGTAAAATTTTTGTGATTTGCTTTTGTCCGTTCAGCATAACAGGAGGCACCTGGCTTGCTGCAGGTGCTTGTGGTTCATTTCTTTGTGTCTCGTAGTAGTATGCCAGGGTAATAGCGTATCACAGTTTGCTTCACCACCTGCTGAAAGGGTTCTGGATTATCCGCAGGCTTGGGCTGTCACTAATAAAGCTGCTGGAAACAGCTGTGTACAGGTTTTTGTGCCACCATTGGTCTTCACCTCTCTGGGCTAAACGCCCAGGACTCCAACTGCTAGGTCCTAGGGTTAGCTGCTCTGTTTTGTTTTGTTTTTAAGAAACTGTCCAACTGTTTTCCAGAATGGTTCTGCCAATTCACATTCGCACTGGTACTGTAGGAGTGATTCAGTTTCCCCACATCCACCCTAGCACTGGGTGTTGTCATTTTTTATTTTAGCTATTCTGGTAGCTGTGTAGTGATATCTCCCTGTGGATTTAACATGCATTTCCCTAATGGCTAGTGATGCTGAACATCTATTTCCCATCTGGACATCATCTTAGTGTTAGAGAACCTACAGTAGTCTGTTAAAAACATTTTCCGTGAAGACGGTGTTCCTTGACCACTGGGAAACTGACGGTTTTACAGTTGAGGCAGCTGCTGAACAGACACGTTAGATACTTTCAATCCAAGTGCTGTGATGTAAAATGAAAGATTCAAATCCAGCCTACTCAGGAGGTCACCCAGCTTCCCATGAGGGCCCCCCACTCTTCTCACATGGACAGCATCTTTCCTTTGACAACTGTGGAGGACTGAAATTGGAGCCTACTAACAAAGTCTATGGTTTTCCTTGAAGACACATATACCAGGTATGTAAATTCCCTTTTACTCTCAACTCAACTCTATGGACCTCAAGGACTGATTTATCATTTAATTCTCACAAACACTGGCACATTGGAGGAATTCAAAAATTCTAATGAATGGGTGAATGAAAGAGTTTTCTGGCATGGAAGGAGGGGAAAAGGCATGATTTAAAATAGTCTCTCTCATTTACTTCATCCATTCAACAGATAGTGTTTGAACCCATTCTAGGAGAAAGGCTCTTAATAGGTTTGAGCAACAGGGAGCCAGGCCCAACTCTTAGAAAACCAGGATTTAAATATGGGGGCAGGGGGCAGACATTAAACAGAGTGCCATAAATAACTGTAACACCACACTCTGGGAAGTACTGCAGAGAAAAATTAAAGAGTGAGATGAGAAATTAAAAGAGGGACCTGACATCTGATTTCAACTGTGGAGAGGAAGGCTCCATTTGAAATAAGCTTTAAAGAGTAATTTGGGATTAATTAGAGAGAGGAGAGAAAAGAGGAAGGAAGATGGAGGTGACAAGAAGAGAAGTGGGTTGGGAGGGAAGATAAATTTTTCAGGTGATGGGACAGAATGTAAATATGTGACATTTCAGAGACATGGAAGAGTTTGCTAGATTGGAGACATGGGCAGAAGGTATAGGAACATGAAATATACCTGAAAAAGTAGGTAGAGATGAGAGCACAAGTTTGATAGTCCTTTTAGACTTTATTGAGGCCTCTCATCTTAAAACCAAACTAGCACAGAAGAGACATGTAGATAGTGGTCTTCAAGTCTGTAGATAGTGGTCTTCAGACTTCTTACCACTTTTTTTTTTTTTTTAGATTTTATTTATTTATTTGGGGTGGGGGGCACCAGAGAGAGAGAGACAAGCACAAATGGTGCTAAGCATGGAGCCTGACCTAGGGCTCAGTCTCACGACCTTAAGATCATGACCTGAGCCAAAAACAGAGTCAGAAGCTTAACTGACTAAGCCACCCAGGCACCCCTTCTCACCACTTTAAAAGGGGTAAGTGCTACTCTGGACATGCTTCACTGTATTACAACCATGGAGGCTCATTGCCAACACTTTCAGGCCTCCCATCAAGCATCTGTCAACATTTATTTAAGGTAAAAATGTAGGCAGACTTATCTCAGCACCTTCCCCAGTTCCCAGATTTTGTCCCATTCTCTGCCTCTTCCTTCAGAGAGGTTACAGATTTAGATGCCAGGAAAATTTCTCTCCTTCTAGAATCTAGTTCCTGCGTATCAATTCTGACGTGCATCAGACTTATTTGGGGGAAAGTTTCAGGCGCTCCTCCTAAAACCTCCTCCCCCAGAGGTTCTGATTCATCAGACCCGGAAAAACCTGTATTTTTAAAAAGCTTTCTGAATGATTCTTATATGTAACCAGGATTGTGAGGAACTGGTTTCCAGGAATTAATTGAGAAAGATGTAGTGTTCTGATACTATCCTTCCCTTGTAGTAAAGCACAGGAAAGTTTCTCTTAGAAAGATAAAGGGAGCTTTCCTTAGTCATGTAATAGTTACCTTTACAGTAATAGCTTAAGCTTCATTTCTTCCAAAATACCATTGCTATGTGTGTTAATTTGTTGAATGAGCTCTAAATAGAGTAATAGTGATAGGGTCTGTTTTCATCAATTTCATTGAACACTTAACTTTTCACCCTAAATATCAAATAGAAAAGAGAGTATAAGGTGGTCCTATGCCCATAATACCAACATTTTTAAGCATGTTGCAAAGACAAGACTATTTTCTTAATTCAGTTTTTTTCTTTTAAATTTGCTGTCTTTATTTTATTTTAATTCCAGTATAATTAACATACAGCATTATATTAGTTTCAGGTCTACAATATAGTGTATACAACAATTCTTTTTTTTAAAAAATATATTATTTATTTATTTGGCAGAGAGAGACACAGCGAGAGAGGGAACACAAGCAAGGGCAGAGGGAGAGGAAGAAGCAGGTCTCCCGCTGAGCAGGGAGCCCCAGGCTCGATCTCAGGACCCTAGGAACATGACCTGAGCCGAAGACAGACGCTTGACAACTGAGCCATCCAGGTACGATTCTGTACATTACTCACCACTCATCATGATAAGTGTACTCTTAATCCCCATCACCTATTTCACCCATTCCCCCCACCCACCTCCCTTCTGATAACCATCAGTTTGTTTTCTATAGCTAAGAGTCTGTTTTTTGGTTTGTCTCTTTTTCTTTATTCATATGTTTTGTTTCTTAAATTCCACATATAAGTGAAGTCATATGGTATTTGTCTTTCTCTGACTTATTTCAGTTAGAATTATACCCTCTAGATCCATCCATGTTGTTGCAAATGGCAAGATTTCGTTTTTTTTTAATGACTGAATAATATTCCATTATATATATATAGATATATATATCTATATATATATCACATTTTCTTTATCCATTCATCTATCAGTGGACACTTGGGCTGACTCCATAATTTGGCTACTGTAAATAGGGACAGAGGAAGAGGGAGAAGGAATCACGAGCAGACTCTGTGCTTAGTGCAGAGCCCAATGTAGGGGTCGATCCCACAACCAGAGATTATGACCTGAGCCAAAATCATGAGCCAGACTCTTAACCAACGGAGCCACTCAGGTAGCCCATAAATTAGTGTTTTTCTATTTGGGGGGTAAATACTCAGTAGTGGATCATATAGCAATTCTATTTTTAATTTTTTGAGGAACGTCCATATTGTTTTCCACAGTGGCTGCACCAGTTTGCATTCCAACAGTGCATAAGAGCTCCTTTCTCCTCCACATTCTTGCCAAAACCTCTTGTTTCTTTTGTTGTTGGTTTTGGCCATTTGGCAGGTGTGAGGTGATAGCTCACTGTGGTTTTCATTTGCATTTCCCAGATGATGAGTAATGTTGAACATTTTTTAGTGTGTCTGTTGACCATCTGTATGTCTTCTTTGGAGAAATGTCTGTTCATGTCTTCTGCCCATTTCTTTCTTTCTTTCTTTTTTTTTTTTTTTTTTTTAAGGGAGAAACGTTTTTTTAATAAAGTGAAGACTGGAGAGTCTGGGGAACTGAGCCAAAAACCAAACCAAATATGCAATAACCACAGTGACACATTAACCCTCAACAATAATCACCCTCCTACTACAGTTATTACTTGAAACATGATTCTTTTGGGAGAATGATTCAGAATATTTTACCGTATTTAAGTATAATGCAACCTGGTCACAAATACTAAAAGAAAAAAAGAAAGCCAAAGAGGAAAAAAATCAATGATAATGTTTCTAAGTTTCATATTTCCCTCTATTAGATTTAGTTTTGTTTTTATTCATTTAATAATTCTACACATGCTTATATCCAAATTTGTGTCTTCTTAGCCCTTCTTTTCCTATATAACTTGTTCCTTAACACTTCCTCAGGAGTCTCCTTTTCTAAGCTTTTAATTAACATTTCTACTTTCTTCTGATTTCTAATATTAATAGTCGTCCTCTAAAAATGTGGCCATCTTCTAGTAGAAAATAAATATCACCTAAGCGCTTTCAATGCAATTTATTTATTCTTTAGATTGGCTAATATGACTCACCGGTCTAGTGAGTGAATTTGCATGATAATAAGCCATCCATAAATGGCATAGCTCAGCTCAGCTATTCTTTTTTTTTTTTTAAATTTTTTATTTTTTATAAACATATATTTTTATCCCCAGGGGTACAGGTCTGTGAATCACCAGGTTTACACACTTCACAGCACTCACCAAAGCACATACCCTCCCCAATGTCCATAATCCCACCCCCTTCTCTCAAACCCCCTCCCCCCGGCAACCCTCAGTTTGTTTTGTGAGATTAAGAGTCACTTATGGTTTGTCTCCCTCCCAATCCCATCTTGTTTCATTTATTCTTCTTCTACCCACTTAAGCCTCCATGTTGCATCACCACTTCCTCATATCAGGGAGATCATATGATAGTTGTCTTTCTCTGCTTGACTTATTTCGCTAAGCATGATACGCTCTAGTTCCATCCATGTTGTTGCAAATGGCAAGATTTCATTTCTTTTGATGGCTGCATAGTATTCCATTGTGTATATATACCACATCTTCTTGATCCATTCATCTGTTGATGGACATCTAGGTTCTTTCCATAGTTTGGCTATTGTGGACATTGCTGCTATAAACATTCAGGTGCATGTGCCCCTTTGGATCACTACATTTGTATCTTTAGGGTAAATACCCAATAGTGCAATTGCTGGGTCATAGGGCAGTTCTATTTTCAACATTTTGAGGAACCTCCATGCTGTTTTCCAGAGTGGCTGCACCAGCTTGCATTCCCACCAACAGTGTAGGAGGGTTCCCCTTTCTCCGCATCCTCGCCAGCATCTGTCATTTCCTGACTTGTTGATTTTAGCCATTCTGACTGGTGTGAGGTGATATCTCATTGTGGTTTTGATTTGTATTTCCCTGATGCCGAGTGATATGGAGCACTTTTTCATGTGTCTGTTCGCCATCTGGATGTCTTCTTTGCAGAAATGTCTGTTCATGTCCTCTGCCCATTTCTTGATTGGATTATTTGTTCTTTGGGTGTTGAGTTTGCTAAGTTCTTTATAGATTCTGGACACTAGTCCTTTATCTGATATGTCGTTTGCAAATATCTTCTCCCATTCTGTCAGTTGTCTTTTGATTTTGTGAACTGTTTCCTTTGCTGTGCAAAAGCTTTTGATCTTGATGAAATCCCAGTAGTTCATTTTTTCCTCTTCTGCCCATTTTTAAAATTGTTTTATTTGTGGGTTTTGGTGCTGAGTTGTATAACTTCTTTATATTTTGGATACTAGCCTTTTATGTCACTTGCAAACATCTTCTCCCATTCAATAAGTTGTCAACTAGTTTTGTTGGTGGTTCTCTTTGCTGTGCAGAAGATTTTTATTCTGATGTAGTCCCAATAATTTATTTTTGCTCTTGTTTCCCTTGCCTCAGGGGACATATCTAGAAAGATATTGTTACAGTCAGTGTCAGAGAAATTATTGCCTGTGCTTTCTTCTAGGACTTTTTTGATTCAGTTCTCATATTTAGGTCTTTAATCCATTCTGAATTTTATTTTTGTGTATAGTTTAAGAAAAGGGTCCAGTTTCATTCTTTTGGATGTAGCTGTCCAGTTTTCCCAACAGCAGTTTTTAAAGAGATTATCTTTTTTGCATTGTATATTCTTGCCTCCCTTGTTGTACATTAACTGACCATAAAATTGTGGGTTTATTTCTGTATTCTCTATTCTGTTCCACCCATCTATTGCCTACTCTTCTGTCAATACCATACTATTTTGTTTTATTACAGCTTTGTGATATATCTTGAAATCTGGGATTGTGATACCTCCAATTTTGTTCTTTTTCAAGATCGTTTTAGCTATTTGGGGCCTTTTGTGGTACCATGAATATTTTAAAATTATTAACTCTAGTTCTGTGAAAAATGCTATTCATATTTTGATATAGATTGCATTGAGTTTGCAGATTGCTGGTGTATGAGGCATTTTAAAGTATTTGTTCTTCCATCAATAAGCATGGGATATTTTTCCATTCATGTTGTCTTCAATTTTTTCATCAGTGTTTTAAAGTGTTCAGAGAGAGTATAGGTCTTTCACTTCCTTTTTCAAATTTATTCCTAGGTATTTTACTATTTTTCATGTAATTGTGAATGGGACTGTTTCTTAATTTTTCTTTCTGTTCCTTTATTATTCGTGTACAGAAATGCAGTGGATTTCTGTATATTGATTTTGTATTCTGTGACTTTCCTGAACTCATTTATCAGTTTTAGTTTATTTTTGGTGGAGTCTTGAGGGTTTTCTATATATAGTATCATGTCACCTGCAAATAATGAAAGTTTTACTTCTTCCTTACCCATTTGGATTTTGCTTATCTCTTCTTCTTTTCTGATTGCTGGGACTAGGACTTCCAGTACTATGCTGAATAAAAGAAGTGAGAGTGGACATCCTTGTCTTGTTCCCGATCTTGGGGAAAAGCTCTTAGTATCTTACCATTGAGTATATTTGTCATAGGTTTTTATATGATCTTTATTATGTTGAGTTATGTTCCTTCTAAAACTACTTTGTTAGCATTTTTATCATGAATGGATGTTGTACTTTGTCAAATGCTTTTATGCATTTATTAAAATGATCATGTGTTTTTCTTTTGTTGATGTGATGTATGATGTTAATTGATTTGTGAAAATGAATCATGTTTGCATCCTAGGAATAAATGCCACTTGGTCATGGTGAATGATTTTTTAATGTATTGTTGGATTTGGTTGGCTAATATTTTGTTGAGGATTTTTGCATCTATGTTCATCAGAGATACTGGCCTGTAGTTCTTTCTCTCTCTCTCTCTCTCTTTTTTTTTTTTTTTTTTGTAATGTTTCTATCTGGTTTTGGTATCAGGGTAATGGTGGCCTCATAGGATGAATTTGGAAGCTTTTCTTCTTCTGTTTTTTGAATTGGTTTGAGAATAGGCATTAACTCTTCTTTAATGCTTGCTAAAATTCACCTGTGAAGCCATCTGGTCCTGGCCTTCTGTTTGTTGGGAGTGTTTTGATTATTGATTTAATTTCATTGCTGGTAATAGGTCTGTTCAAGTTTTCTATTTCTTCCTGATTCAGTTCTGGGAGGTTATATGTTTCTAGGAATTTATCTATTTCTTCTACTTGTCCAATTTGTTTGCATACAATTTTTCATAATACTCTTACAATCCTTCATATTTCTGTGGTTTTGGTTGTCATTTCTCCTTTTCACTTCTGATCTCTTTTATTTGAGTCCCCCCACCCCCAACGCTCCCATCATGCTCTCTCTCTTTCTCTAATGAGTCTGGCTAAAGTTTCATCAATATGGTTGATATTTTTTAAAAAACCAGCTCCTGGTTTCATTGATGTGCTTTATTTTCCCCCTAAGTTTCTATTTCATTTATTTCTTCTCTAATCTTTATTATTTTTCTTCTGCTGGTTTTGGGTTTTGTTTGTCATTTTTTTTTTTTTTTTTAGCTTCTGTAGATGTGAGTTTAGGTTGTTTATTTGATATATTTCTTGCTTCCTGAGGTAGGCCTGGATTGCTATAAACTTCCCTTGTAGAACAGCTTTTGCTGGATTCCAAAGTCTTTTGCTGGATTCCAAAGTTTTGGGACTGTTGTGTTTTCATTTTCATTTGTCTCCATGTATTTTTTAATTTCTTCTTTGATTTCTTCCCTTAAAATGTTAAATCTTTGATTAAGTGTGCATACTGGAAAACATTCTTTAGTGTCAGGAGCATGAGCTCTAGAATCCAATTACCTAGTTGTAATCCTTGCTCATGATTTATTATCTACATGTCACTGGGTAAACCAGTTACACTTCTAAAGCCTGGATGTGCTCATCTATAAACTCAAGATGACAATGATAAAAGCACCTGGGTTTGTTATGCGAATTAAATGAGATTATACTGCAGAAATGTTAGAATGATACCACACAGAGTAATCCTTCAAATAATTTAGTTATGCTTATAGGAGACAATGAGACTTTTTATTCAAAAATAGCAACAATATCATGGGCATTTTCCCCAAGACCAAAGGCAGAGAAAGAGAACAGGTAGTAATGCCGATTGAGTAACAACAAATTGCCAAGTTCTTTGCCAGGCAGTTTATGGGTATCATCTCATTTCCTTGCAGCAGATTTGTGAGGTAAGGATCATTATTTCCATTTTATAGATGGAGAAACTGAAGCTTAGTAAAGTTAAGTAACTGAGAACAACATACCTGATATCTGTAGAGTCAAATATGTCAAATTTCAAAGTCATATAGTTTTTCCTCACCTAAACAATGTTTCCCTTCTGGGGAAGGAAAGAAAATATATTTTAAGCCACATCCCATTTAGGTCGGCTCCCATGTTATTTAATTGACAAATGTGAGTGTTTTTACCAACTGTCAGTGTTTGTATATGGTGCCCATATCCCACTCTGTCTCTCCTCCCTGAAATGGCTGGTTGTGGAATCCTAAGCTGCTGCTGGTTCCATGTCCTAACTCTCAGATAGGAAGTTTGCATCAGCTCCCAAAGTGGACAGGAGACTCCTGTTATTTTACGGATCCAGATCTTAGGCTTTAGATAGGCGGGAAGTAGGAGTCAGGACTGTGAATGTCTAATGATTCCTGTCCTGATGTCTAGTGGTTCACATCCCTATGATAGATACCAGGCTGTAAATTGTACTTCCTCAGCTTGATCCCCATCCTGGATCGGTATCCCTATGAGTAATTTCTCTCCTGAGTCTGACACTCTGGACTTTCTCCTACCATGAATTGATTTTTATCTCTTTAAAGAGAGGGAAAAATATATGCCCAGGCCTTGGCAGTGAGTGCTCACTCTACTACCCTTTGCTGCCCTCTACTGACCATACTGGAAATACATTTAACCTTTCAGGCCCTTGGCCCAAAGCAGACACTACCATGAGTGAAACCAGGCACAAAAAATTGGAGATGCACCAAAAAACTAAGTAAATAAGATATGATATTTTAATGTAATTTTTTAAAGATTTTATTTATTTGATATATAGAGAGAGATCACAAGTAGATAGAGAGGCAGGTAGAGAGAGAGGAGGAAGCAGGCTCCCTGCTGAGCAGAGAGCCCAATGCAGGGATAGATCCCAGGACCCTGAGATCATGACCTGAGCCGAAGGCAGAGGCTTAACCCACTGAGCCACCCAGGCGCCCCTAATGTAATATTTTTAAAAGTCAATTTTCAAAAAGTAAATGGTGAACAAAATACCTAAATGTACCCCAAAATAGTACTACTAGCTTATATGCACATAAACCCTGCCATCCATCTTTTCATTCAAGAAAGAGGTCTAATACCACAGTGGCAAATCTTACTACCAATACTGGTCAACCTTTCTCATCATTCATGTATATGGAGGGGGGCCTGTAAAATTAAGAGTAAGTGAAAAACAAAGATGAGAAGATCCAATTAGAACAGATATTATAACAGTTGAATCCTGAAAAAAAACAAGTAAGAGAACAGGAGAGAAAAAAAAACTGATTAAGAAAACAAAACCAACTAACATCTTCAGAGTCAAGAAGGCAAAGAACGGGTGGCTATGAAATAAGAATAAAGATAAAGAAAGATTTCTGAGAAATTAAAGGTAACATCGACCAAATTAAATTTAATAGAAAGTCTTGAAGATTGAATTTAAATAATCCCATTTGAACTTGACACTTGGAACATTCATCTTTCAGTTTTAATGACAAAAGATTACCCTTTCTTTCTCCATTAAGTTGAGCTATTTTGTCCTTCGGTAAGGAGTAATTTAATAATTGGAATAATGGAAATGCTATTTTAATCGGTAGAATCAACATATAAACAAAACTTGGAAGACAACAACTATAAAAGAGAATCTAATATTAACAGAATCAACATATAAACAAAACTTGGAAGACAATAACTATAAGAGAATCTAATATTAACATTAATAATATATAAAAAAAGGAAGTCTGAATATTAAGGCAGCAGAGAGATGTGAAAGATAATGTCACAGATTTTTTTCACCTATTTAGTTTTACAGCAAAAAATCAAAATATACTGTCCAAAATTGATGTTAAAAAATACAGACTTAAGCTACACTTTAAAATGATAATCATGAGAAAAAACAAAGCAATGTAACTGGAAAGTGTAGAAGTGGATGGATAAAAGAAATAAATTTCTCATCTTTCAGTAGATGCTATTTAAAACTGATAAAGCAAGAAATGGAAGTATTAACATAGGTTTCAGAGGTATTGTGATAACCACCAGCAAAACAGAAAATATTTAAAAATAGGGAGCTGGAAATGATAAGTCAGGGAACAAGTTCAGGCAGAGAATTTACTTTTCATTTGGTACCACTCTGTACTGCTTGATTTTTAAAAATGTGTGTATGTATTAATTTTACACCATAAAAGTTAAAAGAAAAAAAAAAAACTTTTTGCAGCTGCAGCTCTTGGCTTCACTTCCTATCCAGCTGCAGTCCCTCTCCTTACACGAGTCGTCAGATCCTACGGAGACAGGAAGGAGTGAAAGAACAGAAAATTTCTGCACTGAATTTAAGTTTGGAATCTTTTTTGTTTGTGCTTGTCTTCTATCTTTTCAATGGCGCAACTCTTTGGAATACTAACTTTTGACTACTTTAATCTGTGATCCCTAGAATCTTCTAAAAGTCTTGCTAAACTTTGTTAACCTTCTGTTACTTCTTGACAAAGAACAATCCTGACTCATTGGCTCTTACTGTGATCGTGGTATTTTATTTTCTTAGAAACTTGGTTCTGGACAACCACTTACGAGCCAGGTCCAACTCAACCTGCCCAGGTAGGAATGAAAAGTCTATGGAAGAGTGATGACAATTACTATTCTCAGAATAAATAAAATGTGGTATATGACGAAGTTAAACATTGTGCTAAGGGAGTAGGGTGACATTCATTACCCCATCCCTCATGCATTCACAGGGGAGAGTGTACTTTACTCCACTGTTCTGGAGAGAACACACTTGGAGGAGTTTGGGAGTAAATGCTTTCTCTAGACCACCATCTTGCACCCAAGTGCCAAAAGCATGAGACACGAGACACGAGACACGAGACACAAAAACATGAAGAAACCAGAATATCTAAATTTCGAAGAAGGCATTGATGTCTCAAGGGTCACTCTCTGAGAGAAAGTAGGCAATACATATGGGAGGGTCCCATACATGTCATCCAAACAAAACGGTAACAACAAAAACAAAGAAATACACACATGTATTAAAGATAGAAACCCAACTGTTGCTGGGCACCGTCTGTTCAGAGAATATGGACTTAGAGAAGCTGTGTACTCAACACTGGTGCCGCTGGCTGGCTTGTCATGGGATGAAACCCAACAGTTTCAGGTCCTCCGTTGTCTCCAACGTAGGGAGAGCTACGTTACCTGCCTTGCTCTTTGGCTGAGAACAGCAGTGTCAAATGACATTACCTATTCACTGAACTGGAGGACCAGTTTTGTTTGTGACAACTTCTATAGTGAAGATGCGGTTTCTTTTGTGACTGTTGACCCCTAGGAGACTAGAACTAATTAGAGTTGAACTAACTTTGAAGAGGCTGAAGAAGCTACACCCATTTCTGTGAAATCCCAGGACATGGCTGCAGCCTTAGGAACCCAGGCTCTGAGTAAAAGCCTCTGGCTGACACTGAACCAACTGTATACAACTGAGAATGAAGTCATTTGGACTTTCTATGGGTTTTTATTTGTGAAGGGATTTAGTCTGAGGGGAAGTTGAGTCATAAAAGAGTTTCATATTGTTCAAATTTGGGACATTTTAATGTGGATACAGTCTGTGTTCATTTCATAAAGTCTGGTGAGCCACTTTGGATAATGTGACTGGACATATTTTGTCCCAAGAAATAGAAGAGTGAACTTTCAGCTTAGGCTGCTGCATGGAGTTCTGTCTGACTCATAGTGCTTGACAGAGTCTTTTGTGGCAGAAAGCAAGATGCCCTCCAGCAGTTCCAGGACTCCATAGGGAGAAGCAGAGTTTAGAAGTGAGTGCAGCAGCACCGTGAGCATGCTCAGCTCCTTTGAGGGGGGCGGCTGCCCTGGTCCTGCCCCCCACCATGCTGGAACACGATGGGTTACAGCACTGTTCCGCAGCCTTCCATCATGTGTGCGCGGCCGTCACGCCTTGTCTACGTTTGCACCATCTATACAAACATTGAAATGTTTTTCTTTAAGTATTCAGTGTGGACTTCATAATCTTGTGCATGGTAATGTGTTAAAATGTGTTATACATTTTTCCAAATACAGATTAAAATACATGACTAAAATTATTAAAAAAAAAAAAAAATGCCTGTGAACATGCTACCTACAGCAACTCACGTGACACCAGTGGAACAAACAGTGTAATATACTAAAAAGTTCAAAAAGCTGGCAAATGTTGGGAGGGATGTACCTTATTCTCCAGGTTTCCTCTCTGATCCTGATGATAGAGGTGGTATTGGGAGAGATATTTTGGGCTCTCCCACCATCCCAAGCAACACAGAAAAGATCTTTCTAAGATTTACAGGAGCTTGGTAAAGTGCTTTCTTATTGTGTCGTTGGCATTCAGCACGCAGGGCGTCTTACTCCCATGTTGGAGTGGGCTTGAGTGAGGATGCCTATAGTTGCCTGGCCATTCCCCGGCTCATTTCCAGAGGTATAGTAGCAAACCCTGTTTCTGCTTGAGGCCTAAGCCTCACTCCACTCAGCTTGGCTAGGGAAATCCATGATTTGGATGAGAACATACATCTCAACTGCCTTCTGTCTCCTCTATTTCTCGAACTGGTTGAATTCCAACACAGCACATAGTTAGAAAAACAAGCAAAATACTGTGTATATAAACAATTAATGATCGCTTGTTATGGAAAAAGTATTTTTTAAAGGATTAACACAACTTGGTACTTAATATTGTTGAGTTCTCCTTCCCCAGCTTGGGGTTACAATCAAGGAGCAGTCCAGTCTTTTTGGCTGAGTCTGTGCACTGGAGCAGGGGCACCCTCCTTTGTTCCCTAATCTCTGAGAAGCGATGAGATATAATAGGAAGAATATTGGCCTTGTGGTCAGGCCTGGGGACAGATTCTGGATGTTTAAAGTTGGGCAAATTACCTAGCCTCCCTGAATCTCAGGTCTTACATGGGTAAAACTCTCATTTTAGGGTTGTTATGAGGATCAAAGAAAATGTGTGTCAGTAAGACTGCCATTCAGAAAGAAATTCAGATCCATGTCTAGGTATCCACTGGGCATGTCCATATCTAGATAGCTTTTAAGAGTTTGGGATCTTTCCCTTGCATGGAAGTGGAGCATGAGTGGTCATGCTTATATTCAGAAGCCTTTTTTAGCACAGATAAAATGCCAAAACAATAAAGATTTTGATCTGATGTGTTCCTTTGTGCAAACAAGCTGCATAGCAAAATGGTGCAGATAAATGCAGATGAAAATGGAATTTATACAAATAAATGAAATTATGTTTCTCTAGTATAAAAATAGATCAAATGGTAAGAGCACAAAAATAGGTGAAATGGTAACATAAACTGACTTGTGTAATCAGAGGGTCAACTCTTGACATTTTTCTCTCTAGGCCTTTTCTAATAGTTTTGTTGCTAAGACTACAGTGTTTTTGCCAGATTGGAACAGGACTGTCAACTCTAATGAAGATTAAGTAGCTTTCTCAACTAGATTTTTTTTTAATAAGCATCAGTTAATACTGCTGGCTTTCAAAGCCATGTTCATGAAGAATGGAAAGATCTTTAAAGATCTGTTCTTAGAAAATGTAGCTAATAAAATTTGAAATTTAGCAGCATTTCTATTCGACAGTTATTCCAATACAAATTTTTATCATGGTTACACTGAACAAAGTAACTTAAAATCTAATTTCATATATTTAATAAAAAAATAATTTATCTTAGCCAAAAATTAATTCCCTAAAGAGTGACTGAGGTTACTTAATGAACAATTCGTTTGACTGGTGGGAAAAGTGTTTCACAACTGCTCACAAATGCACTTTATTCTTTGAACAACACAGATAAGTTATAAGATTAAGTCCTGTCTTTTGATTCCTATCCTTCATTGGTGAAAGTCATCTGAGTGTTAAGTGTAAATACAAATGCACCCAAAGAAACATGGGAGTTTTGTAAAGCACGATAAATGAAAACCATTGGTTCTGGACACTCAATTGCTAAAAGGATGTAAAAGTAAGAGCCATTAAGAAACACGTGAAGAAACACTCATTTTGATGAGCCTGCTGAGAAGCCCGTGGATCTTCCTTGGTCATGGACAAGAGACCATCTAAACTCTAAAAACTGTGGTGCAATTTGCATGCCTGTTGATCCCGCAATTCTACTTGTGCACTAAACCATGAGCTTTAAATGAAATAATTCATGTTAAGTGCCTAGCCAATAGCAGAACCTGTTTTCCTCCTCTGATCTCTTTATATTTTTGTAGCCAGAAACCCCAATGTTAATTTCCAATAAGAAAAGCTGAATATTATCAACTCAAAAGTTCACCTTAATTTGAAAAATGCAGCATTAGTGACATCTGGTGGAAAATACGAGTTACAATGTAGCATTATTATAGCTATTCTGTTCCTTCCTTATAATATCATTTTCATCACATTTTCACATAATCTTCCTCCAAACTGTGGGAGGAGTACACTTCCCTTCCACACTGAAGTTTGGTTTAGCCACAAGACTTGCCCCCATCAGTGGAATGTGGGCAAAAATGTCAGTGTGAAAGTATGGAAGCTAAGTTTTAAGAGTCCTGGCTAGCCTTTTCCCCTACAATGGTAGAATGAGACATGTGACCTGCAGATTTGCTAAGGGTAAGACAAGAACCCCACATAACCCACACTTAACAGGAAAAAAAAAATGCTTATGGTTATTCTATGGTTGTTTCCTATGAAGCAAAACCCAACTAATACATGAGATCATTTATACCTCTGTGTAAAATTCCCATGAAGGCTTGACTTCTCTGTCCAATTGATGACACTGCAAGAAGAATCCTGAAGACCAAGTGTGGTTCAGTCCCTTCTATTTCTATTTCAGACCTTGACAGGCCCAATCGGAACATGTTTTCATTCCTCTACCTATGGTAAGCAAAACTGAGTCAGAGTCCAGGCCAGGCCTATCAGACGCTCTTGGAATCTTGGCTTCTCTGGTTTAACATGTTGTGGAAGTAAGTCATGCATGCTTTTTTTCCCTCCCAAATTTTTATTTAAATTCTAGTTAATTAACATATACTGTAATATTGGTGTCAGGAGAATTTAGTGATTCATCACTTACACATAACACCCAGTGCTCATCAGTCATTCACAATTCTTGAACCCGTTGGTTTAAATATCTCCCTAAGGTGAGCTTCAATGTATAGGAAAGAGGGTGAGACTAGTTGGAGCCATAGGCCAAAGCTTTTCCAACTGAGTTTTACCAATAAAGCTCATAGCTTGGCTCTTATTAAACTTCAATATATTTCCTGATTGATATAAAATGTATACAGGGGAAAAGTCAGTAGAAGTCAGTAATGTTAGAAATCACAAATTAAAAGTGATTAATATTAGAATCATTTAATTTGGTGAATAAAAACATAAATGACAGAAATTTGAGTATTATCAATGATATATTAAGAAAGTTTCTACCAAAAAAAAAAAAAAAAAGAAAAGAAAGTTTCTACCAGTATGCTTTTTGGGGGAAGAACCACGTTATTTCTGGTCATTTAGCAGAGGCAGTGTTTCCAAAAGCACCTTGGAATTTCTTTCTAAAAAGAATTTCAAACTTTTATCCTAAAAGTAGTTTCAGGATTTTCAACTCTCTTCATATTTTTACTAACTTTCTATTTCTGCTTTCCTTCTCAACCTAATGTTTCATGTTGAGAGGTTATGAAAAGCCCAGTATTCAGTATTAGTGTCCACTTTGTACTACATCTTATGCTGGAAAACCAGACTCTTGACTACCTAATTCAACATCACTTCCATTTCTGAGAAAGACTTGTGGGTGGACCTCAATTATAGCTTCAATTCTCAAGGAGCTTGAGACAACAACAACAGCATTCATTACACCTATCACCAAATACTGGTACCTACTTGTCTTGCACTGAGAGAAGAATTGCCCTTTATTCTTAACAAGCAGGCAACAGGATCAAAGAGATCAGATTATTCAGGTGAAATAACAAAGACAAATACATATGAGATAAACCTGTGCAGTTACTTTCTGGTAGCTTGCCATGTATTTTCCTCTCCTTCTTATCTCAAACTTCAGAAAAGCCCGGACTCTGTTTCGTTCATCCCATTACTTAGCACATTAACAGTTGCTCACTTTGCAATTCTTGATTGAATGGATACAGGCTAGTGTTTTTACTTGACAGTGAAGATTAATGAGTTAATACATATAAAGAGCTTAGTATAGTGTCTGATACTAAGCACATAATTATTTTAAAATGAGGTAAGATTTAGAACAGAGACTAGAAGAGTCTTTTTAGAAGTTTGCCTTCAACTGACCTTGGAAAAATAAGGAAAAGTAGGCTGGCAATGAGGCTAGGAGTATAGAAAAGTTCTACAGGCCAAGGTATGCTAAAACAAATTAATTCCAAATGACATGTATTATTTTATACAAAGAATGATGCTTATTTTAAGTCCACAGTTATAAGATTAAAGGGGTATAATCAAAGCTTGTTCAATAAATTGAAAGTACCTTCAGACTTTAGTAGGCCCTGGTAGGCCCAATATATTATTTGCTATACTGAATCCATCCTATTTAACTGTGATAATACTACACCAATAGAAAAATATGTTAAGACAAATTTAAAACATACATATTTTAACTTTATTACATCATTATTTAAAGCTTGATTTTGTAAAACATAAAAAAATTCTTAAGAGTTCTGTATCACAGGAATTTAAACAGTGGCAATATACACAGCTTTGTAGGTTCAAGTTATATAAATTAAAATCAAATAATTGGAAATGTTTTCAATATGGAAAATATACAAATGAAATAAATGGCAAAAGTATCCAATAGGAACAATATTTCATTACTTACAGATTATCATTAGATAATTTCAGGATCTAAATAAAGACTGTGAATATTGAGACTTATTTTGTTGTATTTTATATTGCAGTATCTCTGTAACCTATATTCTGAGTCAAAGTACTTGACCAAAGGCATTTAGCTTTATAGCAATAGTTTTCCATCTACAGTTACCATCTTCAAAGGAATTGACATAACAGTGCTGATGTAATCTGCAAGTTCCCTTTTGAACAATGTGCAATAATTTATGTCAACCCTGTATAAAGTCATACAGGTACCAAAAAATGGAACAATTATGCACAGTTCAATAGAAGTTTTCCCCACCTAAAAATTAACCAACGAAACAAAATGTATCAATTATAGTTGACTTGGTTTCAGGAAAACCACATCTGAGAATTACAAGTACCATCACTGTCCTTATCTCATCCTCAGTCATTGACAGGAATTTTGTAGGCCACCATACTATTTACTTTGTGGATTGTAGTAGTGAATGAACGAAGACGGACTTCCTCAGAATTGGTAATAAACTGTGGTCCCGACTCTTCCCATTTTTCAGGAACAACCAAATCTTTGTCTGTATAAATCAGTAGATCAAATGAACCTAAATTGGGGATAAGATCATTAAAGTACAATTATTTTTTCAAAACCACAACTGCCCTTCCTGTCTCTTTCACATTTGAACCACCTATAGTGTCAGAAAAGCTAGGTTAGTTCGATCTCTTTACCTAACTGCTTTTCCTCAGTGGAAATTTTAGTACAAAACATACTGTACTCCTTTTAGTTTATTTTATGAAAAACTCGATTTTCTTTTCTTTAAAGAGAAAAACCACTAAAAATATTTGCAGGAAGTGTATCATTAATCATGAGACAGCATGAATCTAAGCCACAGAAAAGATAACAACTTGGTACTGTGATTGCCATATCCCAGTACCCAGAATGGCATATGGCATATTGAAGGTATTCAGGATATATCTGATGAATGAAGGAGTAACTCAGAAAAGACACAATTACAGCTATAAGTCTTAATTATAAACACAGAAATATGTAGAAAATAAAAATAAAAGAAATTACATCAAAATATTCAAGAGTGACTACAGTAGAATACTTTCATTCCTTTCCTTTTTAGCACTTCTAAATAAAATGCAAATAGCATTACTTTAGCTTTACAACATTTTTCTAATTCATGTAACATGACATTGATAATTAAGAAAAAATTTAATAAAAGCGTTAATTCTTAAAGTAGTAGCTTAGTCTTTTCCACAACAAATTTAAGCCAATGTGAAGTTGTAGAATACTTACAAGAAACTTCCAGCAGTGGCAGAAATGTCACCGTAGCTGTGATCTGTCTGATCACTGAACGGATTTCATCTTGTATAGCTTTCTGAGACTTTTCTCTGGGTGCACTATCAAAGAAATCAAATTAATTAATTCATTTTAACTTTTAATAAGTAATTTAAAACACTGGTAAAATTATTTATCTGATTAAGTGCTTTCAAAATCAAATAAGTAATGCATTCAAATGAGTGTTTTAACATGAATATAAATATATGTCCTTAAGAAACATAGTAGGCACAATATGTATCTCTATTGTTTCATTTACCCTTCCAATGATTTTTTAGGGTTGATCTTAGTATCAGGTCATTAAATAACAGAGGACTAGAAAAGCTGCCAAGTGCTTCAAGTCAAGCAAACTTCAGCATGTCTTAAAGATAACAAGTAGTATTTAAAATACTTAATCAGTATAATCATTTGGCATTTTTAGTAATGCCTAAATGTCTAATATCCTATTGCCTCAAATATGTTAATTATGTATGGAGTTATTTTTATAATTAAACATTTTCTAAAATAGACTAAAGATGACTTCAGGAGCAAAATTCATTACATTATGAGAGACAGTTTACAGGTAAGCATGCCTAGGACAAGGCTAGAAATTAGCATATAATGATGGGCATGTCCCATCCAGAGGATCTAAAAATTTCAGTTTAAGAAATGTCTAAGGAAGTTTGTAGCATTAAATGAAATACAGTAAGCTGGGGAAAAGTTTAGGATAATAATTCATGGTTAAAAGTACCTTTCAAAATTCATGAAGTGGCCCACCTATGATAGATACCATGTGTAGCTGTATGTATAGCACCATAAATAACTGAAGTTTGAAATTTATGGATTTAGCCTATGGGCAATTATGTTAAAACTCCATGATAGCCATAATTCTTTTGTGAGCTCAATCCTTCTCCACAGGAGATTAAAGATCAAATCTAATATACTTAGAAACAAACGACCTTACATGAAACTAGTTCAATATAATTAGAACTCATTTATAAAAGAAAACAGTTTTGGAAAGAATCTATTAAAGTGGAAGCAATTTACTTCATACTTACCTGTCATCTTTCGCAGTCTTGTCACACTCAATATCAAATTGCCACCTTTCAAGGACCTCACCACTTTCAATATTTGAGATGACTACCACCAGTTTCTGAACTGAACACTTGTATAACCAATCTGCAATACATAACAAGGCATCTTTTTTGGTTCACTGCATTACAAAACAACTCTCTTCCCAGGTCTCACTTTCTATCCTCAGCAAATTCCTACCACTAGGTATTTTGGAACTCTGCCAACCTGTACCGAAAACCTGTCCCACAATAACCTAGCTCTGGTTTTCGAATTCTCAATACTTATACCAGATGTATAGTACTGAGTGCTGAAGACAGAGTAGTGAACATGCAGTACACCCTAATCCAAGGGAAGATGCAGGATACGGCTATTAATCTAACCATTGCACTAATAAATGTAAAAATTATTAATTGTGATAAATGTTATAAAGTACAGTATGTGATGCAATGAGAGAATACAGGAAAATCTGACTCAGAGTTTTCACTTGACTTCAGCTCTACAAATAAATACCATTAAAATATGCACAAGGATACAGAAAAGGGCACAGGTCTTAAATACTGAAAAGGGAAGAGCATCTGCCCCGATGATTGAAAGAACGGTAATCCAACTACAGGAAAGAAAGGGGAGAATGAACAAGTTCAGTTTGTGCAGGATACATATGGGTCAGGCCATGTAAGCCCATGTGGGCGAAATTAAAGAAGTAATACTTGAACCAGGGAAGTCATTACTGTATTTGAAGTATGCTGTGATGAAATTAAACTTGTATTTCAGAACTATCCTTCTTGCTGTGATGTGGAAAGTAGAGTGGAGGTAAAGAGAGGATCCTTATTAATTAGCAATTCAAGCAAGAGGAAACAAGGCTTACAGGATAAACTAGTAGAGATGGATCAGTAGATAGATTCAAGAGATTTCATGGTTAAAACTGTTAAGATTTACTGATTACTTATGAGAAAGGAAGGGGAAAGACTCAGGGATAGCTCCCAGCTTTCTGGTTTATAACATTAGTTGGATGGTTGATCCATTCACTGAGAAATAGACTGCAAACTGGAGAGGATGCTTAAGTTTTTAAGATTTTAAGATTTTAAGTAATCTCCACACCCGACATGGGTCTGGAACTTATAACCCCGATATCAAGAGTTGCATGCTCCACTGACTGAGCCAGCCAGAAGCCCCTTAAGGTTAGTTTTCAAGTATCACTGGGATAGCCACGTGAAGCTATCAAGGGAGCCACTAAATCTATGAGCACAATAGAACTGGGCTGGATGTATGCTTGTGAGTCAACTACACAAAGGCTGTTACTGAAGCTATATACATGACATAGATCATCTAGAGAGAGATTATAGTAAGAAAAGGGCCTCAGGACGAGGCCTGAATTAATCTTGGAAATTGGGATAGTATGCTCAGGAGTCTGCAGGTTTTTTTTTTTTAAGACATAAAAACAATTTTATAATATTTAGGGCTTGTGGGCCACCTAGGTCTCTGTTGCAGAGTCTTAAGAAAAAAAGAGCCCTTTAATAATCTGAGAACATTTTTAGTTTGCAGGCAGTACAAAAATAGGCCACTTGCTGGATATGGGCTGTCAGCTTTGCTTACCCTTTGACATATCAACTTTTTCTCAATTTAGCTCTGAAAAGGAGATTGGGTAGCAACTTAAGGATTGGGATGCGTGGACATTTTTTTCTTTTAAAACTGAAGACAGGGGCGCCTGGGTGGCTCAGTGGGTTAGGCCGCTGCCTTCGGCTCAGGTCATGATCTCAGGGTCCTGGGATCGAGTCCCGCATCAGGCTCTCTGCTCAGCGGGGAGCCTGCTTCCTTCTCTCTCTCTCTGCCTGCCTCTCTGCCTACTTGTGATCTCTGTCTGTCAAATAAATAAATAAAATCTTTAAAAAAAAAAAAAAACAAAAACAAAAACTGAAGACAGATGAAACCAATGAAAATAACTCAAAACAAAGAAGTCAAAAATACCAGAGAACTGAAGTCCTTAAAAAGGCAAGAGGGATGGAGATTCAAATATACTGAACAATTTGCCTAAGAAGAGTAATTCCTTCATTTTAACTAAAATAAAAGGGCGAAATTGTAAAGGAAGGTCTGCATACACCTGAGGTGAAATATCCTCAGTGCAGTCTTTTTTTTTTTTTTTAAAGATTTTATTTATTTGACACAGAGAGAGAGAGATAGAGAGAGAGAAATATCAAAAGTAGGCAGAGAGGCAGGCAGAGAGAGAGGAGGAAGCAGACTCCCTGCTCAATCCCAGGACCCTGAGATCATGACTTGAGCCAAAGGCTTAACCCACTGAGCCACCCAGGTGCCCCTCAGTGCAGTCTTAAAGGAGACAACCCAAAAACCAGTAGCTTAGGTGGGGCTTGCCTCTCCATTAAATTACGATGACATAAGATTCTTAGTTGCTTACAGGTTTCAGGCTAAATAATCTGAGTACAGCCCTATGAATGAGTATGGGTGATTTAGCCCTGAAAATAATAAAAATACAATTAATCTAATTTTAAAAATAAAGTTCTTGATAACAGAACTGTATGATTCACAAATTTAAAAAAAAAGAGAGATGACTACTCTAAGTGTTTTTTAGAACTAGTTTTGGAAGAGCAAAAGGGGACCTAGAGAGAAATATTGTACAACACAGAAAAATTATAAGTGAGAATACTAAGTAGAGAAAAATATTGGGGGGGGGTAGGAATAGATCGAGAACAAGTACTGATTCAATTCAGTAACTTCTTGAGCTAAGAAAAACAATGAGTGTTCACATAGAAAAGGCTGACTGACTTCTAGGAAGGATTTTAAAAAAGACAAATGGAAATATGCAAAAAATAAGAAAACTCTATTAGGTGCTCTATTACTTAGTAGTTCTTTTTTTTTTTTAAGTTTGGCTCCTAGGTTGGATCTACTTTTATTTTTCTTTATCTTAAAGTAACGATGGCTTTAAACTCTAGGCAGCTACAGAAAATATATCATGTTAAAAATATATGGTGGATTTTTCTCCAATAATGACCACCACCATAGTACGTAAAATTCGAACTTGGTTCTATCTGGCTACATGAACTGCAAAAATCATTTCTAAGGGAGTGGATGGAGACAGTTCTGTGAAGCCATATCAGATTCCTAACATCAAAATATTCAACCCACTCACAATGCAGTATGGGAAGGGTGGACTTTCTTTCAATTTATGTATTATCTGTTTCCTTCCCATTAAGAATCACTATATTTGGGATTGTAGCGTTTTACACCTTTGTACAGAGCTGAAAAATGACCACCAAGATGCTAGAAAAAACACAGTCCTAAAAGGCCTGCAAAACTCAAAATGGTTTTCAACAATTAAATACCTTTCAGTTGTTCCACCACATTATTTAGGTATTTTATGAGCTCAGGATCAGTTGTTACAAGCAAGGTGAGTCCATATTTCTGCACTCTAGTAAAGGTTTCAGATGGATATATGCCACGCTGATACAAAATGCTGTTGATGCCAAATGCTGAAAACAACAGGAATGTTAAAGAAAAGTCATTATCACATTTTAACTCTGGAAAATAAAATACTTTCAGATGTGGCTGCCGTTTCATTAATGGTATAAAACTGTAAATGCCTAAACATGTATTTGGGGGCATCTTGTTGAAAGCACAGTAGGTAAAAGGTGGCATTAAACATCCTTAAAATCTTGCTTCTAAGTAAGAGAATATGATACCTACATTTCTGTGGCAATAAAAGAAAGTAACCTCAAAATGCATTTATCTACTGTCGAAGTAGTACTACAGCTCACTCTAATCCAAGTCCCAATTCAGATTATGGGATTCGAGGGGGTCACAATAGGCTTCTGCATCTGAGTTAGCAACTAATTAACTGCTCCCTCCAATGCTCTCAGCAAGCTTTCCACTTTATCCCGCCTTTCTCCTCACAAGTCCTGCCAGAGTCTATCTGAAGGTACAAGTGGCCTAGTCCAAAACAGCGTTTCCTAAATCTAATCCATCACCTCCAATACCGGAATCAAAACGCGGCTGAGGGGTTGTCAAAAATATAAATGGGCCCCACCCGGCTGTACTCCGCCTTAAGTCGCGGAGGCCGGGGTTGGGGGCTGTGGTGGGAAGTGCGGGGGCTCTGCAGTTTAAAGCAACGCTGCAGGTGGAGGGGCTATGCCGCGAGGCAGGCCTCAGCAGCACCTAGGCCTCCTGCTCCACCATTAGCAACGCGTCCGGGGGCGGCGCCAGCATTGGCTTCTTCCTAGATTCTCCCGCCAGGCAGGAGGCGGAGGCCGACAGAGCTTAACGGGAGGCATCTCGGTGGCCCCCCACCACCTCCCCCCCTCCGTGGCTGAGCCACGGGCCTACCCGGCGGCCTGGTCTCAGTTCTCCCCGCCCTCCGGCCTGCGCGAGGAGAACTTACAGAAGAACTCAGCTACGATTTCGGCGCTCCCGCGCAGGGTGATGCCTTGCTCCCGGGAAAGCTGCAGCGCCATGGCCGGTCCTACAGGCGAAGGAGTGAGCTTCCACCCGTCAGAGAGCGGCAGCAGAGATGTACACACCAATTCCCCGCCACTCGTTTCAAAAGTAACGACGCAGCGCGCCGTCGGGCCCTCCGCGCAGGCGCGACGAGCCTCTAGGCACCGCCCCACGCGGCGGGTCATGCAGGTCCTCTGTGCGCCTGACAGAGCAGGCCTCTCACGCAGGCGCAGTGGGTGGGCGTGTTCACGGCGTTCCTGGTCGTCCCGCTCCGGAGAGTCCTGCTTGAGCACTTAAGAGTTGTGGTCTGGTAGACGACGCTGTGGGAAGGAGACGCGGAAACCTGACTTTAGTGGCCGCTCCGTAAGCGTGCGGAGTGAGCGACCAGGGAGCCCGATTTGTTTGTTTCAAAGCTGTTTTCAAAGTGATACGAACTGTCCGTCAGCTGCATCTTAAGTGGCCTCAGTGATCCCTAGCCGGCGATTGAAACTTGCTAGATGCTTTGGGAGTCAGTCAAGAAGCCGCGTGCGCGGTAGCCAAGCCACCGCTTTAGAGGGCCTGATTACTGTATGGGAGCGCGGCTTTTCTTGAGAAATTGAGTTATGCTTAAAGGGACGAGCCGCGGCGCTTTTTTGTCCTGTGTCGGTCCTGGTCTCAGCCTTTCCCCCCTCAGTCCCGCAGTGAGGCAGTCTGGAGCGGCAGGGGACTGCAAAGGGCAGTCAGACTTGTGCGGGGTGTACCCCGCGCACGCTGCACCCACAGAGGCCGATCGGGAATAAGTTCACCTCATACAAAAGACCCACGTATACTGAAGGGCTTTTCAGGGAATTTTGACTCTCAAACTCAATGACTTCATGTTAGGATGGGAAGTACTAAAGCGCACCATTAATGTTCACGTCAGTTGAGAAACAATTTTATTCTTAAAGCAGTTAGAAAAATTATTTGTAAAATGACGTCTCAAACACTGTGTACCACACACATTTAGTTATATGAGAAACGCCTTCGTGTCTTATTTTTCTATTACTGCATAACATTCCCACAAATTAATGGTTCAGCACCCTTTTATTATCTCAGCCGTGTAGATCAGGAGCTGTTATGATCCCGCTGAGTGCTCTGCGTTGAGTCTCACAAGGGTGAAGTAAAGGTGTCTGCAAGTGCAATCTCATCTAAAATCTGGGGTTGTGTTCCAAGCCCGTTGGTTGCTGGCAGGATTAATGTCCTTGTTTCTTGGACTGAGGTTCTCAGTTTGCTAGTTGTTGGCCGGAAGCAAATCTTGTGCCTTTGCCAGGTAGTTCTTCCACAGGCCTTCTCATACTTCCGGTCCCACGATTCCGTGGAGATCCCTTTTAAGGCTTCGTCTAATTAGGTTAGACCTTGTCAGAGAATTTCCCCTGTGATGAATTTAATCTGGGAAGTGATACCGCATCATATTCACAGGTTCTGACCACACTCAAGCAGAGGAGATTGTATAAAATGTGCTCCTTAGAGGCCATGGATTTTGTGGCCATCTTAGAATGCTGGTTATGACAGCATATGTATCCGACTTTGATCAGTTTGAAGAGTAAACCATAGGTAATAGGCCAAGTAACCCTAAAATATTCTCCTTACCTCCTTTAGTCTCTTGTACCTGTGTGTATGTGTGTTTGAATCACCATCTTTTCACTCCTTCGACCAGGAACTTAAAGCCAGACTTCTGGCATCACACTGTTAGAGCATGATGCCCACCTTACTACAGATAAAAATTGTTCTCTTTCTGAGAATCTTTATAATACTCAGCACTTCAGTAAAGACTTCCTTCAGTTTCATGGTAATATAGTTTTTAAATTACCTGAAGATACAAATAGTTATTAGTATAATTTTGGAGATTCTAGAGCTTAAAAGGCTTGCAGAATATATGTTTTCCATGTATAGAAGAAGTATTTATTACTTTTTTTGTGCTTTGTGAGGAAAAGTAAGAAACAATTAAGTTTAGAAGACCAGGTCTGTACTTTTTGAGTTTTGTTTACTAGTTTTGTTTTAATATGTATACTGGAAAAAAAAAAAGAAAGAAAAATTAAAGTCTGCCTAACTCTTCAGCCCCCTCTCAGGTTACTTTCCTAATCTATCAATTCCTTTAGTCACTTTTCCACCTCAGGGCTTTTCATAATGTGCTTTTTAATGCCTAGAAATTTCTATTTCTATGTTCAAATTTCTAATTATGTTTATACTTTTTTTTCAATGTAACTGTATTGACCTCTTACACTATAAAATCCTGCCCTTATGTATTCTCATAGCATCTCAGAGCACTATTTCAGAGCATTGTTTTCATTCTTATAATGAAAACAATGACATTATAGTAATTATGCAATGATTTGTGTTATAGCATTCCTGTTACTGTAGAGGATCCATGATGACAGTGGCTAGTCCAACAATATTTGTTGAATAAATGATCATTTGAATATTTGCCTGGGAAAATTTCATGGAAGAACCCAAGACATTTTTAAATTGGAGAGCAGGTTGGATGGATGGGTGAGGTCACATTTTGGAAGCTTTGATTATCCATCGGAATTAGGTTGGACATTCCAGGGATTTCTAGACTCTTAGAATTAATATAATTAAAGGGGTATTTTTTTCAAGTATAAATTCAGTAGTGGTTGTAGAATGGATTGTGTATAGGTCAGTGGAGAGTGGTGGTCCTCAAACTTGAGAATGTGAAAGAATCACTTGGGTGTTTTGCTAAATGTAGATTCCTGACTTTTATTCTCCCTTCTCCAAATCTAATTCAGTCTAGTACCATAGCTGCTAGCCACAGGTGACTCTTAGGCACTTGAAATGTACTTGTCTGAATTGAGTTATGCTACAAGTATAAAAATACCAGATTTCGGGGCACCTGGGTGGCTCAGTGAGTTAAAGCCTCTGCCTTCGGCTCAGGTCATGATCCCAGGGTCCTGGGATCGAGCCCCGCATCGGGCTTTTTGCTCAGCGGGAGCCTGCTTCTCCCTCTCTCTCTGCCTGCCTCTCTGCCTCCTTGTGATCTCTGTCTGTCAAATAAATAAATAAAATCTTTAAAAACAAACAAACAAAAAAATACCAGATTTCAAAAACTTAGTATAAAAAAAATGTAAAGTATCACAATGATATGTTTTTCAATTGATTACATATTGAAATATTTTCACATGTATTAGATTAATTTCACTTGTTTTGTTTTAGTTTTTTTTAATCTGACTACAAGAACACTAAAATTACATGTGTGACTTGTGTGAGATTTCTGTTGGAAAGTGATGCTCTACTTAATGGGGTCTAAGAGATTACATATTTTAACCAGCATCCCAAATGATCCTTACACTACTTTTAGAAAAGCATTAGACCATAATGGATATTTTAGTAATGCTGGCCTAGGAGGTTGAGAGCCTGGACTAGATGGATGCCAAAGAGTTTGAATAAGAAGGGGTATATATTTATATATATATATATTATTTTGAGGCAAGAATTGAGTTGATGACTTGAGGGAGAAGAATGTACTGGTAGTACAGATAAATCCAAGGTGGCAAGCTTGCAATACAGGCTAGTGTTGGTAAAATCTGTGGGGATGTTAGGAAGAACTGCCCAAACTCTGAGCCTATTTTATTTCTTATTTAGCACTTTAACACTTAAGATTCCAGAAGCTTTGGAGAGATGTCTATCCTATTAATTTTAATTCCTTGGTTTGACATTGACTTATCTAAATCATCTTATCTTTACAGAATTTTTTTTTTAAAAAACTTGTTTTCAGCTACTTGAGTTTAGTTTTATTTATAATTCAATGAAGTCTTTCTAAGTTTGGGGAGGAAGGAGGAATATTTGGATAGTGAGAAGTATCAATATAAATTAAGACTTATTTCTGAAGAAAATTCAAGCAGAGAGCATAACCAAACAAACTCATATCAATAAAAGAGATAACTATGAAAAAGTGTATCATGAGCAGGCCTATATTCAGTATTAGGATGCTAAAACCAGAAATGAAATTGCTGAAGCTAGAATCAAATAGAATTTTAGACTGAAAGTAACTTAATTAATGACTTAGTAGAATAATCTTATAACTGAGGAAATTGAGATCCTGAGTGATACATGGTTAGTCTAAGATTCAATATCTAGTTAGAAGATTCAGTAGTAGAATCTAGAGTTCCTGACTTAGACTCTTGTTAAATTTTATCAATTTGAGGACATGCTAATTAATGCTCTTGTTTTTAAAGGCTATTTTTAAAAAATAAGCTGATTTTAAATTAAAATTTTTAAATATTTATTTATTTCTTTTAGAGAGCGAGCATGAGTGGGAAAGGCAGAGAGAGAGGGAGAGAGAATCTCAAGCAGATTGCCCTGAGCAAGGAGCACCCCATGGGGATCGATCCCAGGATCCTGAGATCATGATCTGAGCCAAAACCAAGTGCTGGGGGCGCCTGGGTGGCTCAGTGGGTTAAGCCTCTGCCTTTGGCTCAGGTCATGATCCCAGGGTCCTGGGATCGAGCCCTACATCGGGCTCTCTGCTCAGTGGGGAGACTACTTCCCCCTTCTCTCTGCCTGCCTCTCTGCCTACTTGTGATTTCTGTCTCTTTGTTCAATAAATAAATAAATAAAATCTTTAAAAAAAAAAAACAACACACCAACTGCTGGACCCTTAACTGACTAACCTACCTGGGTGCCCCGAGATTAAGGATTTTTATTCAATAACCTGTACACATAACTTATCAAGAAAACAACAGTTACAATCCATAATGCATTTTATGTTATTACACAAACTGTTTCAACTGCCAGAAGATGGCACTATTTACATGTAAAATAATACCTTTTAAAACTTAAATGTGTATCTGTTTCAATTTGTGCTTCAGTTCAAAGTAAAATTAAAGAAAAATGTATTTAGTGGCTTCTAAGTTGTCTGTATATGTGAAATACATCAGAATGAAATATTAATCATAATATAGAATTCATATCCTTCTTGTAAACACTTAGTATATGGATGCTCAGCATTTATATTTACACTTAATTTGCATATTAAGTTTTTTTACATGGAAAAAGGAATCATTTTAGTTAATGGAATCATTATTCTTACAGACTGATGAACGTTTTCCTTCAAATCACTAGGTATTACTTTATTTCTGAGGTCAACATCTTGACATAAAGCAGTGTTCGCTCTGAATCTGATAAAACAGAGGGATACTTTATGATATCGTCAATAAGAAATGCATTTACTAAATTTTGAAAAAAATTACTGTGCACATAGGTAATAAATAAATTAATTATTAATTATGTCAGTTTGGGGAATTTGCTTTTTTCTTTTTAAAAAAAGATGTTGTCATAAAGACCTATTTTCCTCACATACTTCCCAGCTAAGGAGTTTCTTTGATTGTTGGCCCACATATTCAATAAGATAGCACGACAAATTTGAATCATGACCTTTTATTAATAAGCAATGGCTTAGTAAAGTGAACAAATATAACCCCATACTGGTATAATTTATAATGTTTAATTATCCAGTTGCATATTTAGGATGTTATAATCTTATCTTTAGTAAAAATTAAGAACCAAATATTGAAAACATATGAACATATTAATAAATCCATAAGTTCTTATAATGAAAAATATGGGCTATTTCCTATCAGAAAGTATTACTGTGTTTTGTTATGATTTTGTTTTTATATTATAATTCTCTTATATAATGGCATATAATCACTTAGAGGTCTATTCATGGCTCAACCATGATTAGGTATCAAAGGTATAACTTGAAAGGTAGATGATAATATTATTTATATTTAATCCCTAGAGACTGATGGAACGTGTGTGTGTGTGTGTGTGTGTCTGTGATATATATATATATGAAGACTGGGTTCTGCAATCAGTTGGATTTGACAGCACAGTGTATTTTAAAATGTAATTGAACTTCAAAACAACTTAGAACATTTTCATGTATAGAAACTATCAACACAAAGCCTCTATGAAGAATTAAAAAGCCATGGTTGCTATTAAATTAATAAAAATAGATTTAATTTCTTAAATGATTTAATAATTATGTATTAAATTTGATCAAACATTTTATGCCTATCATATTTATAGTTTGTCGTTACTTTCTGTATGTAGGATTATTTTTATTATTGCCCATATGTAAGTAATGATGGATTAGTTCTGCTAAATCTGTCAACTACTAATTAGACTAAAATGTTATCTGAGTAAATAAGGTATTTTTTGAGGAGTTTTACAGACGTAATAAAATAAATAAACCTTAAATTTGGTCTTTATAAAATTTTGTGAATACCAATTTATAAAACTCTTATGAGAAGAAAAGGCTTTGTGAGAACATGGAAAATCACTTTACTTTAAATTTATATTTTTCTGTTTACATAAACTTGGTTTTGTCAACTGGAACAATTTCTCTTATAAGCGTCCTTGTCTTTGTAGTTCATTTGAACAATACAGTAGTCAAGCCATATTTATCAGGTTACAGATCAGTCATGCACATTAATTCTATTATTTCTGCTGGGATTTCCCACTTAAAAATAGAATATGGCAGTATTTTTTATTCTTAAGTAATGTACATAGTCTGTTTAATATCAACTGACAACAAAACGGCCTACTGAACCCCAGAGTTTTTGGTTTGGTGTTGGAGATTAAGTGGATTAAAAAAAATGGTATCTTTTAATTTTTGTTTAGTCTCAGTATAGTTGTAAATAAAGATGCTAACTTTTCACACCAAAATAGATGGCAATTATCTGTTGTAAGGTAGTCTTTTGGATAAACCAGAATATACCTTTTTAAGGCTGTGTTATATTCATATCAAAAGGAAATTTGAAACTTCATTAATTTGTGTATCTCTAAGAACATTCTTGCAAACTCTTATCTGAGAAACAAGAGGCTGGAACATTTAGATATTCAAAATATATTCACAGAATTTTGATATTCTTAAAATTGAGGTGTGGTTATGAGTTTGTATAACTGAGAGTTATTAATGAGATAGGTTCCATTTTGGTTTTGGAATTTTACATTAAGATTCTTATTAAATTTGAGTTATCTTTAATTTCTATTGACTTAATAAGAAATTATAATGTTTAACTCCTAAAGGCAGCCAAATATACTATTGCAACATGGTTTAGACATCTTAGGGACTTATGTGCTGTTATCCCTTGGATAGCTGCCTGCCTTATGAAAAAGGTCAGGAGTGTGGAAAGGGCAGGCCATTACTTAACGCTCCAGTTATGCCTGAAACTTGAAGGAGGGTTATTTGAAGGACTCTGGAAATGTGTATATACCTTCCTCTTTTCTTTCTCAAACATCTTGTTTAAAATAGTGTATCCCATTAGTAACAGAAAAAAATGATGAATATACACCAATGTAGGTTTATTTATCTCTAAATTATAAACATTTCCAGACTATTAGGTACATGTAGTATATACTGTACTTTATATTTATACATATTTAAAATATATATTTATGTATGCCAAATGTTATATTTTATATATGTTATATTTAAACATAATAAATATATATATATTTAAACATACACAAGTTAGAAATTAAAGAACGATGAGATAAATGTTTCTTTTAAAAATGATTCTTGTTGGAGCTCCTGGGTGGCCCAATCTGTTAAGCATCCAACTCTTGGTTTCAGCTCAGGTCATGATCTCAGGGTTGTGAGATCGAGTTTGTACCTCTGGTTCTGAGCTCGGCATGGAGTCTACTCCAGATTCTCTCTCCCCCTCTCTCCTACTCTTTTCCTCTCCCCACTCAGGCTCTCTCTCTTTCCCTATAAAATAAATAAATAAAATCTTTAAAAATGATTCTTGTTATATCACTAGAAAATAATTTATTTTTATGTTCACTAAAGGTATTAATAACTGCATTAAAATTTATGCCATTATATGCCTCATTTTTAAAAAAAGGCTTAATTATTTGTAAAGAATGATTTAAAAGTCTGATACTAAGTTCAGTTTATTTTGATACTTGTTAGATTTTTGGTTTGTTTTTGTATTTTTTTGTTTTTGTCCTTTTAACCATCAAAGCTAAAAAAGATACATCACAAAGATATGAAGGTACAAATGGAAGATGTTCATTATTGACTTATTTTTTATTTTTGTTTGTATTTTTACAATTTTAACAAATGGATCTAAAAACAAAGATTTAAGCAGTTTTGACCCATTTATTAAAGATATGAAAACACATCTTTCTATTAATTTGAAACTAATTGCTTCCACCTTTAATTGCCTTTGGAACTAATTTGTAATTTAGAAAAATTATAAATGGACTAGAAAAATCTGTTTCCAAGTTTTTCGATTGTACAGAGGAAGTTTTTTTTTTTTTTTTACTAATTGATACAAACATGCTCTCTCAGCAGCATGGCTGACTTTTGAAAACCATTTGCTCATTCATTTAAAAAAGTACCTTTTCCTTTGAAAGAACATACTGAGTGTTAATTTTTCTGAAATTCTTGTTAGATAGCATAGTACTGAGTGTTACCTACGTGAAGAAAAGGTGAGTAAATTTGAAACAGTTGACCTTTATTTCCTCAAGTTACCAACAGTGACCTGTGACTTTCTGATATGTAGACTGTGTGAGGGTGCAGGTGTCAATGCATTTGTTACATTTTAGTACAGTATATTTTCTTAGATTAAAAAATAACAAGAGTAGATATTCTAGCAGGTCTTCTTATACCCCCAAGGGACTGTTTTGTGAATATATTCCACATTGGAAATCATTAGTTAAAAGTATGTTTACAGAAGCCCTATTGACTGAAGGATAAGGCACCCTGAGCTGGGGATAGTATGGTTCCCTGCTTGCCCCCTCTCTCAGGTAGACATGGAATAGACAGATGTAACTTGGATGACTATCTTGCCTGTGTGGAAATGTCATTCTCAATGCCAGCTTCTGCCAGACCAATCCTGTGAGGAAAATACATTACTGTTATTGGGAAAGGGTGCCCGAGACTTTTGAACACCATTCATTTTTCACTTAAATCTACCAAAGGCAAAGGCGGTTTAAGAATAAAAACCCTCTTAGGAGTTTCAACAAATTCTTATGTGGTAAAATTCCACTTGGATCACATGAATAACCTTACTACTGGCAGCATAGAGGTGGAAGGTCATGGCCCTGTCTAGCAAGCAGCAGTCTCCAGCCCATCTACCAGAAGCTGCATTCATAGGCACACGTGTAAGAAAAGGGTGTCATCCTCGCATGTTCTAGAGAAACGTTTTAGAGGTGAGATATCCAGACAATGTAAAAAGAACTCAAAAGGGACTTTTCCTCCCTCATCTGTAAAATGGAGGCAACGATAGTACTTGTCACATCAAATTTTTGTGAGGATTACAGGAGATAAGACAACTGAAACTTTGGTTTATTGTTAATATATTATTCTTGTTATTGTTATATTCTTGTTATTATTAATTATTGTTATTATTAATTAGATAGCTTTTCTCCCACTTTCCCAAGCACCTTTCCTGAGTCTAATACATGTGTAGTCAAGGATAACTAGAGGAGTCCTCAGGTAACACAACTTAAGGAAAGAGGTGAGAACAGACCCTCTCTTACCACTACAGCCAACAAGATACAATTTTAATAGCTAACATTTATTGAGCACTTCTTTCCTGCCAGACACTCTTCCAAGTACTTTACGGGAATCTACTTATTTAATCCTTTCACAAGCACACAAGTTAGGTACTTTTATTACCTGTAGTTAGAAAACTAACTTATAGAGCAGGGTGGGTGGAGGGGGGCAGACAAAATTAACTTATAGAAGGAAGTTGAATAATTTATCCAAGATCACCCAACTCTGAGAACTGAAGTCAACTCTAAGCAATCCAGATGGTAGCAGGATGTGAATCCCGAGAATGTGGAAGGTTTGGCTATATTGTAGATAATCTATCATGAGATGATGCATAGTGGGTCCTTCTGTCCTGTCCCTCCCTCCATTCTTGATGTGAAATATTAAGTGAAGGGAGGAACAATCTTCCATTTCTCAATGGAGGAGGAGGCAAGTTAGGGAAGAGGGGAGGAAAAAGATAGGTAGACAAGAAAAAAGGGTTGGAGAGATTCTGGGGGCAGCCACTGTCGGGAACGGGAAGAGAATTCAACCAAGGAGAAATAATAGCACAGAGCATTGTTCCCCAATAGATGTTTACTGAGTAATATTTATCTCATGATGTGGAGCTGAATGGATGCAAGAGGGGGGAAAACCCAGCCTTTCTTTTCCAGGCGGATCTAGCTGGGGAGCGAATACACCAAAATACATAAAAAGAAGGCATAGGATAACAACCAAGTGAATATACGCAATAAATGCAAAATGAATTCAAAGAATTCATTTGGGAATGTGTCATGAAGGACATAATAGTACTTGAAGGGTGTTCAGAACTTCAGCAGACAAAGATGGGTGGCTGTTAGGGAAGGTTAAATTGACCCACACCATTAAGTCTGGTGTGGGTCATAAAGAAAAAGTAGGACAATAACCTTTTTGGATGTAGACATATAGGAAGGATATTATAGGTACAGAACTTAACATCAACAGAACAAAAGTATGAAAGCACCAAACCAGCTCACTTTTACCCAGGACATAGTCTTCATGTAATAAAATCACATCTGTGTCCTTTTTCTAAAGAGCCTTGTGTGGCAGGCTGAAAAGTTGGGACTTTTCCCAGGAGACATGAGAAAGCCATTGGAAGTTTTGGAACTTGGGAAGAATATAATTATAGCGATGTTTTAGTAACATAATGGTAGCTGATGTGAAATACAGACTGGAAAGCTATGTAACAGTCCAGGCAAGAAGCACTTAAGGCTGTTCTTTCACTGTTTAAAGTGCAGCGCGTGCTATAATCATCAGCAGAATCCTTCCTTTTGCTTCATTCTCATAGATTCATCAGTTTCCCCACTTTTCTCCTTATCTTTGGTGTCTTTGATTTCTGGGTCTTTATTTCCTCCAAAATTTCACTCTTCTTCTTAGTTCCTACGCTTTCCTCTTGGCCTTGTTTAGTTTGTCTTCCCCTGTTCTATGTGTGTCAGCTGTTCTGCTCTGATCTGACATGATGCAGAGAGTAGGCCTGCACATTTCAGCCTCACCACAGAAGACTCCAATCAACCGAGGGCCAGACTCACTCCGTTCCTCACGTCACTGCCATATCCCACAATATTTGCTTAGCTGTAATGATTCCTAATGTTTGATGTCATTTTATTATTTAAATTCAGTAAAGTATTTCTGCCTTTTTCCCCCGTGAGATTATGACTAACAGAGGACCATGTTAAACTTAGTGTGGTTGTATTTGTGAGGAGAAGATAAGGATAGTAGTTCTAGTAGCCCTATACGTTTCTTATTGTTTTATTAGGTTTTCATGTAATTTTATCCAAATTTGAAAGTCTTTAAAACTAAAGTCAGAAAGTCATGTACATTAACTTGATCTTGATACTCTCCTTAAAATGCTAAAATATTGCCACTGGTTTCTATCTGGATACATCGTTTTTCTATTTAATAAGCTACCAGTTTCTACTTTCTCTTACAGTGACTTAGTATTCAAAACATAATGAACATTTAAGTATAGAGGTGAAAATAAATAGAAAAATGAATGAAAATGAATAGAAAAGTCTTGAATCTGAAATATGGATATATCTACATACATACACAATATGTTCCTAAGCCATTTGAATCCCTAATAACCTTCCTTTAAAAGCATCATTACAGTGGTTTCTAAGTATCTCAAAATTATTTTTAAGTTAAAGCTTTAGGAAAGTAGAAATTCTGAGTAATTAATGCTTAGTGAAAATTTACCAAAGGCAATAAGAAAGCATCAAGTACATAAGAGCGACTTTTTAATTATGAGATATTTTATGAATGATTCAGTCCTACACTTCTTGCAGACTTCCACATGAAACCTTTTCTCTTCCTTTTTTCTTCAGTGAAAGAGGACAATCAAACTTGGTTTTCTCTTGAAAGCCAAGAAAGAGCTCAAGAAAGGGTAAAAAATGGATAGCAAGAAGTTCTTTATTGTGGAAAATTAATCCATTTTGAAGTTCAATGGGAATAGGCGATGTTTGAATTTTGTATAGAAAATTTATCTAACTTCATAATTAACTTGATTATTGGATTTACTATGTAAACAAAGTATAATGTTCCTTAAAGCCTATAAATAACTACTTTTTCTAACCATAAAAGATTAAGTGAAAACAAAGGGAGTGAACAAAAATGGGAGGGGGTCACAGATCTGTATCTACATGGAGGAAGAGGGCAGTACTTTTGGGGGAGTGCAATTTACATGAGCATCTGGGTCTTTTGTCATGTTTTGGATGGATGACCTGAGTCTGATATATTGGTGAATAGCATTAACAAAGGTCTGGTTGTCAAAGGCTAGAAAGAAAAATGCAATTAGCCACAGCAATGAGGTGATGTCTGTGTTTGGGGGAAAAAACCGACACCTAACTGGCAATAGAAAACACTGAAATGATAACATCAGTAAAAGGCCAGATTTTGTGTGTGGGGTGTGTGTGTGTGTGTGTGTGTGTGTGTGTGTGTTATCTATTATATACTGATCTTACTCAGTAGGATATGACAAAAATGTCATTTTTTGGTACTGTTTGGTTTATGTGATGAAAGGGAATGTGTACCTGTTATCAAAGAAGTGACATGAACTCAATGCATTTTTAACTCATAAACACTAATTTCACCCACCTGACATTCTCAATACTGTTTGTTTCTATTGAAGAAAATTAGAAATAAATAAAAGTGCAAAAGAAGTTTGCTCTTTTATGGTCTTTTTTTTTTTTTTTTTCTTTATAAACCTTGCCATCCATAGTAGAGAAGCATATCTAATCTCCCAATTAGGTCAGGCCCCAGGATAATCAATCTCTTTAACAGCAGATGCCTTGTTTTAGCAAATGAATGCTTGGTTTCAAAAGCAGTTTTGTGTTGAGAGAGGAGTGCAGTTGGCATGGGTGATTAGAACTCTTTTAAACCCTATAAAAAGCTTCTGTAGATTGTTTTATGCCCACACTTTGTGAATTGAAGTAAATGCTGTATATCTCCATCTTAAAATGAACATGGTGGGGACTTTATACAGCCTGTGAGAACATCTACATGCATATAAATGGAATTATTTGAAGTCCAACAATTTTATGGCCATTTGAATTAAACTGTGATTTTGACAACATCTAAAACTAGTGAATATGCTTTTAGTAAATGTTCTTTGTATAATTTAAATATGCTCCTTAACGAGCATAACTTTATTAGGTTAACAGTTTTTAAACTGAAAATACAATGTCAAATTAACATGATTCTTATATTGTTTAGCCTATATTTACATTAGCCTATAAATACCTTTCTTCATGTCTGATGCCTTTTCAGTTCATAGTCACAACATGTGTAAATGAGCGGTGTGCAAGCCAACTTTGAAATCAAGAAAAAAATCATTTAACATTAAAGTTTATAAACTGTGTATTAAGTCAAAACTATAGTTTGACTGTATTTTGCTCAAAAAGCTCATTTAATCTAAGACTGAAATAGTGTGACATATTTTTCTTTGTGGTCTAACAAAAAAAAAATCTCTAGGACTTCAGTAAATTATTTTAGATAATATTGTCCAAAATCTGATGGCTGGAACTCATCAGTAATGCCTGAATGTGCCACACAAAATAATTCAGAAAGCTGCAGGAGTATTTATTTCCTTTATTAGGAGAGCAGTCACATAATTAGAAGCATTAAGTTGAAACTTTTGTAAGATAGTTAAGAAAAAAAAAGCATTCACTTGAATATTTAGAATGTTCTCATTTCAACTTTATTGTATAATAGTCAGTTCTACCAATTTTTCTCCCCTCTTAAAAATTGTTTCAATCATGCCTAATCTGTAGAAAGCTAATATTTTCCATAGTGAAGGTGGATAAGACATCTGAGGAAAAATTAAAAGCAGATGGTCTTCAATTTAAGAAACATTTGATACTAATTACTTCTTACCTTTCATTTGACTTAAATGTCGGTGAGTGTATAGGGTTACATTACTTTTTAAAGTAAGTTTTAAGGCTACATTTGGTAGATAAGGTAGAGATCCAGTGAGATGAGATTTTAAAAATGCAGGCATTCTTAATAATACCAAATATAGAAATAGAACTGTGACAATTCACTTGTGCTCATTCTAACTTATAATAGCATTTTAATATGATTAGTGAAATGGTTTCTGTGCATTAAGATCCCTAAGGTTTTTAACTGGAAAACAGTTTAATGTCCAATGTGTTATTCAGCTATATTAAAAAAAATTTTTTTTTAAAGATTTTATTTACTTATTTTCAGAGAAAGGGAGAGAGAGGAGAGAGAGAGAAAAGAAGTTTTCAGGGGGAGAGGGAGAAACAGGCTCCCCGCTGAGCCAGAAGCCCGATGTGGGGGTAAATCACAGGATCCTGGGATCATGACCTGAGCTGAGAGCAGACACCTCATTGGCTGAGCCACCCGGCATCTGAGCTCAGCTATATTTTAGATTTAGAACTTTATTTTATTGCTGTAACATGTAAGGCAGTTTACATTTGATTTAGTGGAATTAACACTTAGCTTTACATGATAGATTTCATACTCAGATCCCAGTGATTTTCAGAATCCAGAGATTTCCAGACTAAAAATTTTCTTTCTTTCTTTCTTTTTTTTTTTAAGATTTTATTTATTTATTTGACAGACAGAGATCACAAGTAGGCAGAGAGGCAGGCAGGGGTGGGGGGCAGGCTCCCTGCTGAGCAGAGAGCCCGATGTGGGGCTCGATCCCAGAACCCTGGGATCATGACCCCAGCCGAAGGCAAAGGCTTTAACCCACTGAGCCACCCAGGCACGCCCAGACTAAAAATTTTCTGATCACAGAGCTCTTGTACCTAATTGTATACATGGATTATTTCTCCTTAGACACGCACACATATTCACATGCATACACAAACACTATAATATGAAAAAAAAAGTCTGAAAGAAAACATTCCAAAATATTAACACTATCTTTGGGTGACAGATAAATTTGGGGGTGTTTATAGAATTGGCTTACATTTTTAATGTTTTTTTAATAATTAGGAAGAATTATAGCTATTTTCAGTTTCAAATAACAGACACATTATAATCCCAGCATAGGTAGTGTGTAGTTTGACAAGAGTTTTCTCCTGTTCTGTGAAATCTCTGTAAGGGCAAATACCTGTTCCTGTCTTAGCACTCTCACTTTGGCCCTAGTGTTGAAGTAAACCACTCCATGAAAGTTATAGTTTAATCCTACATTGGAAGAAGTATGTTGTATTTAAAGCATCCCAGGAATGGGGGCGCCTGGGTGGCTTAGTCGGTTCAGTGGGTTAAGCTTCTGCCTTCGGCTCAAGTCATGGCCTCAGGGTTCTAGGATCGAGCCTTGGATGGGTGCCTACTTGTGATCTCTGTCAAATAAAAAACAAAACAAGCAAACAAAATAAACAAACCTTTAAAGCATCCGAGGAATGATCTCAAATAACGAAGAGTAACCATGGTAAATAGAAACTGTACCTATTCAGGATCTCAGGAGCACTTTGCAGTTTTAAAAATTATTGAAGCCCCCAAAGACCTTTTGTTTATATTATATCTATGGGCATTTATCACATTAGATGTTAAATCTGAGCTATTTTTTAAATAAGTATTAATACATTTAAAAATAACAGCGAATACCTGTTATTTGTTGACACACATAATATAGTTTTTTGAAAACAAAATAAATTATGTTGAGAAGAATGACACTATTTTCCTATTTTTGTAAATGTCTTTGAGGTATGGCTTAGCAGAAGACCGTTGGCTTCTCTGATCTGCTTTTGCATTCAATTTCTTACAGTGTGGTATTTTGGTTGAAGTATATGAAGAAAATTCAGCTTTATACAAATGTATTGGAAAAGGAGGGACATTTTAATAACTTTTTCAAGTAACTGTAGATATTCTTTTTTAATATTACACCAAAGCTCAGGAAGTACTAGTTTGTTTAAGATTACAGGTTATATGAAATTTAAAACTATATCAACGAACTTTTAATGCCTTTGAAACTAGCCCATTTCTCAAGAAGATTTCTAATAGGAGTCTAACTTATGCTTAAAAAAAATAAATTATAATATTGCAACAATAATAACACAACCCCAAGGTTAGGAGGGTAATGTTTTAATATGCGTCAAAGTTGTTTCCTAAGAAACATTGCTCACACTTCTGAACCTGATTTCTTTCTCTCTTTCTTTTCGTATTTTTTAAAGATTTTATTTATTTGTCAGAGAGAGAGAGAGAGAGAGAGCAAGCACAAGCAGGGCAGCAGCAGTCAGAGGGAGAAGTAGGCTCCCTGCTGAGCAAGGAGCCATGAGCGACTAGATCCCAGGAACTTGGGATCATGACCTGAGCCAAAGGCAGATGCTTAACCAGTAGTTTAGCATAGGCATTTTAAATTGAACTCTTTGCCTCTGGATTCCATGTGTTCATTGAGTAGTATTTCTGCATTTCTTAACCCCAAAATTCAGTTGATTCTTCTTCTAATATAAGCCTTCAATAGTTGTTACTTATTATTAATAAATTGTTATTTATTCATTAATCTCCTACTTTTACCTGGATAAAATAACAATTTGGACTTTTAAGATCCATGGCCAACTAGGTACATGCACCTCCAATGTAGACAGGGTTACCGCTTTGCCACTAGCACAAGCCTCCGTCTCAGGGCAGATCCCTCTTTCCATCACAGAGAGCTGTCCCCAAGGCATACTTCCCAAGGTCAGGCTGCCACTGAGAGAGGAATGCCCCATATTGAACTACCCAGTTTGTTCTTCTAATATTTCCAATCCGATAAGTCACTCCTTATCGGGTTGAAGCAGAAGTCAGAAAGGTTACTGCAGTGGATGAATTTTCACATGGAACCTGAAACCAGCGAAGTGGAACTCCCCTCCCAGTAGATAAGTTCTCTATCAATATGTGAGAGGTAATTTCAGCACCCATCAGGCATTCTTAACTCTGGGTAATTAGCATAAAAGCAGCGAATTCAGTAGATTAAGCTATCCGCAGAGGAGAGTACCAGGAATACATCTAGTCTCGTCCCTGCACAGAAATGATAAGAGATGCTGTAGATAACCTACTAGTCAGTGAAAATGTTCAAGTTTAGATAACAGATAACAGAAGGTTTATTTAGAAAGGACAAACTAAATTTCCTGCTGTTTGACTTTCATTTTGTTTTCTCCATTTTGAATTACCGAAAAAGAAATGGGAATGACCAGTCAGCCTTCCTCATGCCACTAAGGAAGCTTCCTGTCAAATTCTGTGAAAACTTAGGGTATAACTTGGGGAAAATGCACTAATTCTATTTTATGAGACATTGGCATATCTCTCTTCTATTATTTTTATTTTCTGTAGAGATAATTTGAGAATTGTTTAAGAATGTTTGAGAATCATGACAAAAAGAAGAATCATTGATTATACTTGGAAACAAATGCTACAATTTATAATGTGGTCCATGATAAAATGTATTGACTTATATTTTTAAATAACTGACTCTGGGACTTGAAATGATTGTAATATAGGAGGCAGAGAAAATTGTATTTTTGTGAATATAATTTGGTACATTAAGAGCAAGAAATATCATAAAATTCAAAAATTAATTGCCATAAAGGATATATACAATATTGCCTCCCCACCTTTTATATTTGTTAATAGATTGTTAATCTGATAGTTTAACCTATTGGGATTCTATTTTACTTCCTTTGTGAGTTTATTGGTTATAACTCTCTGCTGTATTAGTTTAGTGATTATCTTTAACTTCTCACAGTCAACCTCTAAGTGATATTTAATACTTTACATATAGAATAGGAACTTTAAATATAATGTTCTTCCATTACTTCTTTGTGTTATTGCTGTATGCGTTTTACTTACACACTTTTTTTACTTCTACATGTTATTAAGTCCCTAGTATGCTCTTATCATTTTTACTTTCAATAGGTTTCTTATATATTTCTTAAAATATTTAAGTAATAATTTTAAACACCTAGGATGAGAGTGACGTTATTCAGTGTAAAGGCTTGATATTATTCAATGTAAAGTGTGATTAATACAATGATGGCAGAGTGTGTCGCAGAATGAGATCTCAGATACAGGAAGGGCTAAATTATTATGGGCCTGTGGACTTGGGTTACAAAATTTACATTTTATTCTATTTTTAATGTTAAAGAGAGGATTTCTGGTTTTAAAAGATCATTTGGGGGTGCTTGGCTGGCTCAGTCAGTAAAACATGCGACTCTTGACCTCAGGGTTATAAGTTTGAGGCCCCCATTGGGTGTAGAGATTACTTAAAAATGGTTTTAAAAAATATTTTAAAAAATATAATTTGGGCTGCTGCATAAGAGAGATTATAGTAAGCAAAAATCGAAGTTCATAGCACACTATAGAGCTAGTTCCCAAGATGGTGGTGATGCAATGAGGTAGATGAACTCTTTTGGAGGTAGAACTCAAATTTTGAAATTAAACGGGTAAGAATTCTTCTGCAACTTACTTGTCACGTGACTTTGGGCAATTTAAAGAAAACCTTTTTATATTGATTCTCATCTGCAGAATGGAGATTATGGGAAGATTAGCACAGCACATATAAAATATTAGGTTTATACCATGATGTCTGGCATGTAGTGGGCACTCAATAAATAGGAGTTATCATTCTTACCATGTTATCGTAGTCTGTAACTGATCTTCCCATGTCCTGTGCTCTCTTCACAAACATGTATCTCCACATGGCCACTAGAATTACCGTTATAAGTCACATATCATACCAGTCCTTTAAGAAACACCTCCAGTCCATCTGATCAGTATAAACTCCATGGCACATATCAAGGACATGATTTGTCTCTGTATCGTCATTTCTCACATCATTCTTCTCCCAGTTACTCCTGGCTCTAGAGGAGTGCTTCTCAAATTTTCATGTGCTTACAGCTTTCCAGGGGATCTTGTTAAAATGCAAACCCTGATTCTAGAGATCTGGGTGAGGCCTGAGGTTTGGCATTTCTAATAAGCTCCCAGGGATCCTTTTCTGCTCGTCTGTGGATTGTACTTTGGGAATCATAGCACTAGAATACATAAAGTTCCCGCAAGGTTATTTTGGGTCTCTGTGATTTTGGCTTTTCTCATCGGTCTGATCTCACAGTCTCCAGAGTGACCTTTCCTTATTTCTTAGCTTCATGAAATCATTCTAGTCTTTCAAGGACTATGCTGCTCAAAGGTCACTTCCTCTGTGAAATTTTCTTCAAACACTCATTTCATTCTTCACCACAACTTCCCAAATGTTTGTTTTCTCCTTTCTCCATAATATTTCATAAATAGCTTTTATTAGAACAGGTATCATTTTGCACTGCAGCTGATGTTCGATTGTCTTCCTTGTTGGACAGGTCTCCTTGAGGTCAAACGCTGTGGCTCTGTTTCTTCCTAAGTTGCATAGTTCTTTACATAAGGGCCACCTGGCCAGTGCTCACTAAATATTTCTGAAAATAAATTAAACTGTGATGTGCACTGCTGAAAAGTAGTGAATCACTCTGTACAGCAAACATGATTCCAAGTAAGTAGACACGTTGTGGGGTTTTTTGGCTTAAACTATTGATCTTGCATTTCTTTATGTAAAATAATCCCACCCTTCTTAAATTTTCATCAATGTTGTAGCTGGTCACCCACAGCAATTATATATCCATAATCTATATCTATTAATTTTTAACAGAGCAATATGTCTTTGCCAGGTTGGAAAGCCTCAGGCTTTCTCTTAACTAATGCCATGCTAAAAACGTGTAAATATTATAAGTACTGTGACTTAATAATTTCATGATTTCTTTTAACTGTGCTACCAGAGGATAACATGGTTAAAAATTTTTTTGCTTGAAGCTGGTAAGGAATGAGAAAAAGAATAGGAATATAACTGCCTTTTTAACGTTTAAACAAAATAAAGAAAAGGAATGCTACTTAGTTTATATTTTAATATCTATAGCCAAATCCCCACAAAAAGTTCATTCCAAGCTTTCAAAAAAAATCCTATTTGTCTGATGGGAAAATTTAGGAATCATACTGGATGAAAAGTATCTTTAGGGCATACATGTGTAATTATTTCCATTTCTCAAGAATTCTTTAGCCTTTATCAATTTTTCTCAAAGAGAGAAATCAGGTTTGTCTTCTGCTCCTGGATGGACACACCCTCACCCCACCAGTTACCAACCAGGGAAAATCTCTTTGAAGTCAATTAGAACTCCTCACTTACACTATAACATAGAATGAGAGCAGTTCCTAAAATGGCCAAGCTGGAGATAATGTAGAGCTCTCAGCAGATCGGACAGCTCTGTTCTCAGGACTGAGGAATTGTGTTTTCCATATGCACAACTCTTGGTGTTACTGATTTCAGTTAAGTAGGCTTTCAGATTTTAATTTACATAACATTAACACGTTTCCCTGAGAATCGACAGTTTTATGGAGACATTTCCTTGTCTGTTCTCATGAAATTAAAAAAAAAAAAAAATCCACAGGGCATTCATTAACACTTCTAAAAGTGACAGGCTGTGTCTTTATGCCATTTTCATTTGCGCTGCTTCTGATCTTGCCATCACTAATTAAAAAGGGAATTTAGGGTACTATAAACAATGCTTTTTGGCCATACTAGAAGCTATTTCTCATCTGATAAAGGAGAAAAGTCCCCAAGGCCTCTTGGGCAAAGAATAAGGATATACTCTTTATGGCTTTGCTCTCAAAAGGCCTTATAGTCTATGATGTTTGAGGTCCTTTCCTTGGGAAATTTTCTTCTAGTATAGTTTCTACTACCTGTCATTCTGTTCTTCTACCTCAGCGCAGAAGGATACCCTTTCTTTAATCAAAATTACTTGGTAGGAAGGTAGGATTGAAGTTGGGTCTCGAAATAGGAATATAATTTTAATATAAGGAGGGGAGGTAGTTGGTTTGACCTCCTCAAGGAAGACTTGTCAGCTGAAGCCCCAAAGGTGGGAAGAAGTCAATAATATTTAAGGGATAGTTCAATGACCAGCTTTGCTGGAGAGTAATAAATTGAAAAAGGAAACTTGAGACTAGATTGTTAAGAAATTCAATTTGGTGGGGCACCTGGGTGGCTCAGTGGGTTAAAACCTCAGCCTTCGGCTCAGGTCATGATCTCAGGGTCCTGGGATCGAGCCCCACATTGGGCTCTCTGCTCAGCGGGGAGCCTGCTTCTCCCTCTCCCTCTCCCTGCCTCTCTGCCTACTTGGGATCTCTGTCTGTCAAATAAATAAATAAAATCTTAAAAAAAAAAAAAGAAACTTCAATTTGGAGCAAGTTGTTTGGACTTTATTCAGTATGTATTGATGTTAATAAAGAGGTTTTTTTTGTTTTTTTGTTTTTTTTAAAAGGCAGATGATAGCCATATTAAACTTGGATGGGCATAAGTATGAGATATTTTGGGATGAGAGTGATGTTCCATCAGAAATGAAAGGGAGAAAATGCAGTAGGCTTGGCAAGCTGACTCCCATGTATACAGTCTGGTACATCGAAAGGCACAAGCCCATAGTAACAGGAATCATTCTTTCTGCTGGAGAAGAGCAATAGGAATATTAAATAGCAATTTTGGAAGTCAGGAAAACCAGGGTGCATGTCTCCACATCTTCCCCCTCTGCCAGTGGTGAACAAGTTCAGAGTACACTAATCAGGTAAAGAAAAGGGCTTATCGCAATTGAGGCAAAGGATTGTTATTTGTTGAGGTTCAAGGCAGGATCCCAATGCTATAGTTTGTGTGTAGAATTGTATGAAATAGGGTAAACATGTGGGCTGGAATTCTAGGCCAGTTATTTTCCAGAACATAGAGAGGGAGATAAAGCCAGACGCTCAGTCTAATGGATTAGATTAACAGGATCTGGCTATATGATCACCTCAGACTTATTCCTTACTCACTGGACCCTGGATTTGGTTGGTGATGAAGGAGGCTCTAGGTTGGGGAAATCCAGCTGTCAGTGATAGATCATTAGATCTGGAGAGGCCAATCTGATAGTGATATTGAGGTTTCAAACTACTATGGGGCAGTCTAGTCAGACTAGTCAGGTAAAGAAAGAAAGGAGAAACATATTGCAAGTGTCAAGAATAAAAGAGGTGACATCACCACAGATTATACAGCTATTTTTTTAAAAATTAGGGAAGAAGACATATAAATGGCCTACAGATAAATCTAAAGGTGTTCAACATCATTAATAATGAGGGAAATGTGGGGTGCCTGGGTGGCTCAGTGGGTTAAGCCTCTGCCTTTGGCTCAGGTTATGATCTCAGAGTCCTGGGATCAAGCCCTGCATTGGGCTTTCTGCTCAGTGGGGAGCCTTCCCCCCCGCCCCGCCTGCCTCTGCCTACTTGTGATCTGTCTCTCTGTCAATTAATAAATAAAATCTTAAAAAAAAAAATGAGGGATATGTGAACCAAAACCACAATGACCTCACACTTATTAGAATGTCTGTTATCAGAAAGACAGGAAATAGCAAGTGCTAGCTTGGATGTGGAGAAAGGGATCCCTCATGCACTCTTGGTGGGAATGTAAATGGTTGCATCCATTTTGGAAAATAGTGAGGAGGTTCTTCAAAATATTGAAAATAGAACTACTATATGATCCTGCAATTCTACTTCTGGGTATGTATCTAATGGAGATGAAACACTAACTTGAAAAGATCTGCACACCCCCATATTCGTTGCAGCATTATTTATAATAGCTAAGATATGGAAACTTCCCAAGTGTCTATCAATGGGTGAATAAAGAAGATGTGGTACCTATATTTGTACTTAACATTATGTTATACATCATACACACACACACACACACACACTATTTATAGTGTGTGTGTGTGCATATATATATATATATATATATATATATATATATATGGAATATTAAAGAACTATAAAAAAGAATGAAATTTTATAATTTGCAACAAGATAGATGACAATGAGGGCGTTATGGTTAAGTGAAGTAAGTCCAACAGAGGAAGACATATACTGTGTGATTTAACTTATATGGGGAATTAAAAAATAAAAAAGTTAAATCCACAAATACATAGAGCAGATTGCTTGTTGTCAGATGTTGGGAGTGCAGGTGGGGTATAGGAAAAATGGTTGAAAGTGGTCCAAAGGTATAAACTTCCAGTTATAAGATAAATTAGCCCTGGGGATAGAATGTGTAACATGGTAATTATAGCTAACAATATTGTATTGTATATTTTAAAGTTGCTAAGAGAGTAAATCTTAAAAATTTTCATCACAAGAGAAAAATTGTACCTAGGTGTGGTGAAGAATGTTAATTTAACTTATTGCGGTGATCAGTTCACAATATATACATATAGCAAATCATCATGTTGTATACATAGAACTGATACAATGTTATATGTCACTTTGATCTCAAAAAAGAAAGATAATAGGGGAATATTATGTACAATTTCATGTTAATCATTAAGATAACTTAATTGGTGTAGGCAAATTTCTTGGAAGACAAGAAAATTTTTAAAAATCAATTACAATAGTATATAGAAATGATAATATGTCATGACCAAGATAAACCCAGGAATGCAAGGTTAGTTTAACATTTGAAAATCTATTAATTTAATACCCAATGATAAGCTCAATATATGCAGAAAAAGCATTTGACAAAATCCAGCATCTATTGCTAGTTAAAATCTTTCAGAAATAGGGTAAACATGTGGGCTGGAATTCTAGGCCTGCTCAGAATTATGAAGAACCTTAATTAAAATTGTACTCCATGATGAAAGACTCATATTTTCCTCTCTACCAGAAACAAGTGAAGGTTGTCTGCTTTCCCCATTTATTCAATATTGTACCCCCTCAAAATCCAAAGGCCTATAGATTATAAAGGAAGAAGTAAAACTGTCTTTATCGATAGATGGCAAGATTGTCTCTGTAGAAAATCCAATTAAATCTACAAAAACTTATTCAAACTAGTAAGTGAATTTTGCAAGTTTTTAAGACAAAATCAACACACACACACACACATACACACACATTGTAAAATGTCCTGGACCTGTACAGTTTTGTTAAATTGAATTGTTTTAAGATTAGTTGAAGGTCAAGTGCCTCCCTATGAGTATATATCACTTTTTCATGGATACCAAGTTGTTAATACCCACATAGAAACCCAAATACACTGTTTTCTGTCTTGAGAAGTTTACTGGTCATCCTCTGAAACAGTAATGATTGGAGTTATACTTAGGACTCTTCAACTCTTCAACTTTTTTCCATTTATTTGTTCTGTTCTTTATTTGTTCTACCTAATTCTTGCATTCCAGGCTGTTTTATTGGCAAGGATATTACCACACAAAAATCAAGGATGTTATCTGATGTGGAGATTCATAATGTTCTTCAATCTTTTGTTTTGTCTAACTTGCTTACTTCACTCAAATATTCTAAATTGCAATATTCTAGGATTTTTTATGTCAGATATTTAGACGTAGAATAGAATTCCAAGAAGTAAATAAAAGTTTTATCTACATCACATGATCCTTACCTCTAGACCGATTCCCAGGGTTTGATTTGACACAGGTGGGCCTTAAAAAGTTGGTCCATTTCCAAGCCATCTCCTACACAAACATTAACGAAGAAACTGGTTTCAGTGTCAGTTATGGTCTACACGAGTGATTATGTTTAACTGACATTAAGAATGTACTTCTTCTGTATTTCCATCCAAATGGTCCATAAATATGTGATAGCCTATCCATGCATTTGAGTAAGAACAACACTGATTGATTTGGGTGTATTTTTAGGATGAGAGAGGAAGATTTGTTTTTTGGGGGGAGCGGGGAAAGATTTCATATTGTAAAATGATGAACTATAGTAGAAAACATAAAAAAATATTTAATACCAAATATATAAGATATAAATACCAAAGATATAAATACCCAATAAGCCATAAATCCACTTATTCTAAAATAGCTTTTCAGCTTCTTTGACACATGGGAAGTAAGAAACTAATGACACCCATTATTATACAGTAAAGTATTATATAGTGAAGAAAAGATGTCCCAAGTACTCCAGCTTTTTAATATTACCTGCATTTTTTTTTTTCTATATCCAAATGCAATAGCTGAACTCCCATTTTAGGTATTGTGAGAGACATTTTGCCTTGCTCAGTATTTCTGTTGATTATTGGTTTGAATGGGATGATTTCCAGCCTGCTCTAAATTACTGCTTTTATATATTTCTCAATTCTTATTTGTCATTTTCTGTAGGTTCTGTCCTTTTCCTGCTTGCCTTTTCTTCCTTCCTTCCTTCCTTCCTCCTGCTCGCTCTTTCCCTCTTTCTTTCTCCTCTGCTTCTTTCTTTCTTTCTTTCTTCTTCTTCTTTTTTTTTTTTTTTTAAAGATTTTATTTATTTATTTGACAGACAGAGATCACAAGTAAGCAGAGAGGCAGGCAGAGAGAGAGAGAGAGGAAAGCAGGTTCTCTGCTGAGCAGAGAGCCCGATATGGGGCTCAATCCCAGGACCCTGAGATCATGACCTGAGCCGAAGGCAGAGGCTTTAACCCACTGAGACACCCAGGCACCCCCCCTTCTCTGCTTCTTTCTTAATTATAGGACTCAGCCTTGGGTTTTTAGTGTCCCTAAGCTACACTACAACAAGGGTATATCTATGTAAGTGGCTTAGGTTTCATGGTTAATATAGGAGGATTAAACACAAAAAGAATTTAAAAAGCAAATTAAATCAGGATACTAGTTCCTAAAAGTTCTCTTATTACATTGGTTACTAGAAATTTCTCATTAGTCATCTTTCTTCTTTGTCGTCATTTTTCTGAATTCTTTTTTTCTTCCTCTGTCAGATGCTCCTGTCATCTCTAATGATTCAGATAACTGGCCACCATATCTCTATCATCTCTTGCCTATCAATGGAAAATGTGCACATTTTTTTTCTTAAAAAAAAAAAAACGCAATCAAGACTTTTTCCCCACATTAACTGATTAATCCAAGAAAATACAAAACAAATAATAAATAGTAGACATTTTTCATTTGTTTATCCCACATATTGGGATGTTGAGCAATTGGTGGAGCACCTCACAGGCTGACTTGTTAGCTTGGTATCCAGTTGATAACACGTAGAGTAGTTCTGGTCTTTGAGAGCAGTGCCATTGTCATTGATTGGTGTCTGTGCCCAGCACTTATAGGTTTTGAATATCATATCAGGATAGTTCCACTTTCCTGTTTGAAATAAAGGTACACGTCAATGTAATGCTATTTTTAGTGTTTCATGATTATTATATATATTTTTTCAGTTGAACCATTTTAGACTGCTTTTCTTTCACACTTTTAATGAAAGAGTTGATTGAACTTATGTTTCTTAAAGAAGTAATAAACATATGCATGAAGAAAAATATCTAGTAAAGCATATTGTTTGCTCTTTTAACTTATTTCCTAATCCTCCTTTCTCAAAATCTAGTTGTAAATTATGTGACTTTCCCAGTGGCAAATTGATCAAAATTTAGCATTTACAAATATTTTACATTTAGGGGTGCCTGGGTGGCTCAGTCGGTTAAGCCTCTGCCTTCGGCTCAGGTCATGATCTCAGGGTCCTGGGATTGAGCCCCATATTGGGCTCTCTGCTCAGCAGGGAGCCTGCTTCCACACACACACACCCTCCACGCCTGCTTCTCTGCCTACTTGTGATCTCTCTCTCTATCAAATAAATAAATAAAATCTAAAAAAAAAAAAAGAATTGTTTCTATTTAAAAATTTACATTTAAATTCTAAAAAATATTTTGCTATTTTTGTGTCTTCTACTTTATAGGATATTTAGTAAGTTTGAAAACAAATCTCAAAGCTGATCTGAGCCATTACTGCTATGAAAGCTGAAAAGCTAAAATTTCAGTGTACATAATATATTCTGGCATACTATTTGTTGAGATTCATCTTGTAGCTGATTTTCTCTGGTTTAAGTATAAACTTGCAAAAGTGAGCACAGCAATGCCTTAATCATATGTATCATACTAGTCTGACTGCTAGGATGTTTACTTCAAGAGTATTGCTTGGCTCAGTGTTTATAGCCTCCAAAAATTTGAATCTAATTTCTAGAAATCAGTCTATAACTGGAAATAAGAAGACGATATTTTCTCAAAACAAACAACCCCAACAGAAAAAAAAAAACCCACCATCTCCCTTAGATTTACTTATAACCTCTGAGAAGCAAGGACTTTGTTTGTTTGCTTGTTTTTAAAATTTTGGGAATTGGAAGAGTTCAGTTCTACATAAATTTAACAGATCCTAAGATATAAGTATAAATAGATGGTTTTGCCCCAGCTGGTAAAGTTGTCAGTGCTGCTTCCATTGTTGGCTCTGACATCATTGAAGCAGTAGAAAGGCCACTATTTTCCTTTTTATTTTATTTTTTTCTTATTTTTAATTTTTTTAATTAACATATAAGGTATTATTTGTTTCACAGGTATGGGTCTGTGAATCATCAGTCTTATATAATTCACAGCAAAAGTTCCAAATTCACCCTTTAGAAGAGTTAACTCTTTTCAAATGTCACATTTATAATTTCCAATGAACAGTGAAGAAATTCCAAGAGCCTATAAGAAATGAGAGCTGAATGGTGAGTACAGCAGAAGGTGAAAAGTCACTGAATCACTGCATTGTACACCTGAAACTAATATAATATTGTGTGTCAACTCTACTTCCATGGGGGGGGGCAGGAAGAAATTAGAGCTATAAACCGAATTTCTTTACTATATCTTAGCTCTTAAAATACATCATATTTCAAGGATTCTAATATTTATGTTTCTTTTTACATTTTAACATTTCTGGAAACAGGTTGTGTCTTGTGGTTCTGATGTCCTTGTCATTGCTTGTCCATGTGCATAAAAACTTACAGAATGAATGTCAGCAACTTGGAATAAAATTGCAGAGATGATACTGTATCACCAGTGCTCTTGATGGCATAGATGATAGATAGTATCGTGTGAGAAACATGGTCATCCAGGACTCTTGAGTTGAAAATGTTTAGAAATATTTATCTTGGGATGTGAGTAGGCTTTAGGAATACCCTAACTGATTTGTTTTGCTTATATTTTATTATTTTTCTAAGATTTTATTTATTTATTTGAGAAAGAGAGAGAGAGCTCACACGCACATGCACATGAGCACAGGGGCAGAGGGTAGGGAGAGGGACAAGCAGACATCTGCTTGAGTGTGGAGCCTGATCTGGGGCTGGATCCCATGACCCCCAGACCATGACCTGAGCCCAAACCAAGCGTCCCCTGGTGATTAACTGATTAAGCCTCCCGGGCACCCCTCTTATATTCTCATTTTTTATAGATTCAAGAAGGACATAAGATAAAAACCTGTACCTCAGTAGGTATTATAAAACTCTTTCGATAAGTATGTAGTGTAAATTCTGTTATAGAAAACATGTGTTATAACTTGTGTAGCTATGTTTTTTTTCCCTTCTCTGTGGTACATACAATAAGGACATCCTTACAATCATTATGGTATTATGATTCTGAGGTGAACATAGATTATGAGATTTTAGAATTTTTGAGTTACTAATTTTAAAGAAGTTTTTATTGTTGCTATGTCTTTTAAAGTGGTGATATGAGTCATATCATATCAAAGGAGGCATTGAAGCATTTCTTAAATTGAAAAATAAAATTTTACAGGACTTAATATTTCCTTTCATTCTCATAATTAACATTCTTTTGGAGAACTACTAACAAATACGTTCTTTAAAAGTGAACTTCAAAGTCTAACTTTGGGCCATAAGTAAACTACTCTGTCTTGTTTATTATAGACAATCATGGTTGAAGGTTTTGAAGTTTAGTTTGGAAGAGGATTTAGCACTCTGCAAGTTTATATTTAAAATTGCAATATTGACTGATTATCTTTCTTAAAATGTAATATACATAATAAATTGCTTGTAACACTCAATATTTTCAGAATGTTTGCCATTACTGTACTTGATGATTATCATTAAAAAAAAAAAAAAACTCTCTGATCCCCCTTTCTGAAAAGGAAACCAAAATTACTTCTCAATCCCTTCATTGTCTACATATAATCTCTGATTTAATATTGCTAACCCAATACAGCAACACCTCATTTTCTCAGCATTGCCCAAGAAAACTTTGTTCCATGCCAGTAAATTTCCCAGATAACCGAAGAATATACATTTAAATGAGAAGCTCAGCTTTTAGGCGGTTTTGTTTCGTGTTTTACTGTTTCTGATAGAAATATTTCTACAGTAAACCTTTCTGTTATTCTTATGTAAATAAAACTGAAAAAAGTCTACGGCCATACCACCCTGAACGCGCCCGATCTAGTCTGATCTCGGAAGCTAAGCAGGGTCGGGCCTGGTTAGTACTTGGATGGGAGAAAACTGAAAAAAAATCTCTAAAATTTTGTGCTTTGTGGCAATCTCAAGAGGGAGACTGCTTTATTCGTTGATGGGTCTTCAGCACACCATAAAGAATGGAATAAAAGGAAACAGTTAGTGGACTTGGACTACATTCCAAAATCAATGAACTTCCACTTTTCCTAGAAAACAGGGACTCAACTATTGCGACTATCAGTTACAGCGGATGGCATGCTCTGCCTGTGTGCACAACCTTCAAGTCCTGCTCCGCCCCCAACTTCTGCGTTCTGTCACCCCGCCGGCTCAGGACTGCATCCATGTGTCTCCATAGGGCCAGGTGCATAATCTCAACTCCGCTATTTGAGAGTTACAACGTATAATGATCAATAATTGAATTAAGCATCACCCCACTCTACTTTAAGGATATACAACTTTCTACTTTCTAGTCATGGCACAACTATTCACTTAGCCATCCAATTTTGAAATCTTGGCATAGCCTGTGATTTTCTCCATTTCCATCTTCTAGATAGGTCAGTTGTATAGCTATTTTTCTCTTTACGTCCCCACTATTAACACCCTCTTTTTACCCTAAATTTGAATTTCTTATTCTGTTACTGCTTTTATCTGGAATGTTCCAGATTGTCATATTCTTGATCTTTAGGCCTCCAGTCTCTCAAATTTCCAGTGTATTAAGTACAAAATGACTAATCTTATCAAAGAGAGGTCTTTTCCTGTTCAAAAATCTCCAGTGGTTCCCTATTTTTGTTTAAAATTTTTTTTAACCTAAAAAGGAAAAACAATTACCAGCAGAGGCTGAGTTCTGTTGGTCACATAAAGATAAAAGGATATATAATTATTTTGACATTAAGCATGACAATCCTTTCTGGCCAATCCTCTGTATCGCAATCTGTTGTAAAATCTCCTTAGTCAGTAGGACTGAATGCATTGAACACATCAATTTTCATTTCCAGGATAAATTATTGGAAAATCTCTATACACTCTTCTGAAACAACTGAAGAGATTCATTGACCTTTTTTGAAATTTGTCTACAAATACTGAGGACATTCCTGTACATTTTTTGAGCAACTTGAGATATCACTGAAAATTTTTTTTAAAAGATTTTATTATTCATTTGACAGACAGAGATCACAAGTAGGCAGAGAGGCAGGAAGAGAGAGAGGAGGAAGCAGGCTCCCTGCTGAGCAGAGAGCCCAATGTGGGACTCGATCCCAGGACCCTGGGATCATGACCTGAGCCGAAAGGCAGAGGCTTTAACCCACTGACCGACCCAGGCGCCCTCACTGAAATTTTTTTGAAGTCCTTGATACTTTAAAAAATAGATATTTAAAAAATTTTACCCACTTTATTGAGATATACTTGACATATAGCATTGTGTAAATGTAAGGTAAACAGGGTGTTGATTTAGCATACTTGTATATTGCAAAATGATTATGACCATAGTCTTGGCTAAGACCTCTGTCTTGTCTCATAATTGCCATTTCTTTTTTGTAGCAAGAACATTTAAGAGTTACTCTTTTACCAACTTTAAAGTATATTATTAGCGATAATAATATAAATATAAATACATATATATAAATTAAATAACATATTATTAGCTATAATCACCATGCTATACATTAGAGACCAGATCTTGTTAATCTTATTTTTTTTTAAGATTTGATTTATTTGAGAGAGACAGAGAGAGTGAGAGAGAACCAGAGCAAGAAGAGAGAAAGAAGCAGGCTCCCTGTACAGGCTCCCCACTGAACAGGGAGCCCAATGCAGGGCTTGATCGTGGGACCCTGTGTTCATGACCTGAGGCAAAGGCAAATGCTCAACCCGCTGAGCCACTCAGGTGCTACTGAACTTGCTAATCCTGTAAGTAGAAGTTCATACCTTTTAATCAATATCTTTGCATATCTCCCACCTTTAAGCTACTGTTAACTACCATCTTGGATATTTCTTAATGTGTATTCATTCCTATATTTAGTTGTTTGCCACAGTTTTAACTGAGATGGTATTATGTATCCAGTGCCATATGTGATAGTATGTGCCACATGTGATAGTACACAAACACAAGATTTTACCCTTAACTAACCTATAGACTAGCTTACTTCACCACTTGGTGTGGAAACTTATATATATATATATATATATATATATATATATATATATATATTTGTATGTTCTATATTTAGAACATGAAGATCATTTTTCTGTCAGGAGAAAAAGAAATTCTGAAGTCTTTTAGCAAATTGCTCTCTTCTCCAAGCAGTAGGGATCTTCTTTTCCTCCCTTTTCTTATTGCCTAAAATATGATGGAAGAGTACTTTATATTGTCCTAAGTATTTTTCACAAGTCTCAGTTCATTTTGAATGTAGCACTTTTGACAATGATTTAAAACATACTATATATATGGCTGTGCATGTTTTTTAACTTTACGGTATATCATATATATTTTTCCATTTAATTAAATATATTTTGAAAGCATTATATTTAATATCTGTTTAATAGGCCATCTTATTTAACCATCCCCTAATTTGTGCTTATTTGGTTTTGGTTTGAGTCCAGAATATCTTTTTTTTTTTTTTTTTTGGTTGTTCTGCAATTTTAAATAATACTTCTATGAACATCCTGGTACATAATTCTTCGCCTGTGCTTTTGATGATTTCCTTATGTTGTACTCTTGCCTCCAAATATTGTCCATGTCTTGTGCCCAGGGACTAAGTAGACTGGCTGTTTTTCCAATCTATGTCCAGTGAATGTATTTTTCACTCAATGATCTTTAGAACTTTTTTGATGACTGACCAGATGGAGTGTTGCCCAGTGTGCCTCAAGATCTTGCATAAACCCCTTTAACTTATCCCCTTGCAGCAGGCTAGGACTCCTGTAAGGACGAGAGAAGGAAGACAGGGGCCTAGACACCTTGCTGGGTGGTGATGATAAGACAAATAAACTCTAGTCCCCTTTCCTGGAGCTGTGCCTTTGTGCGTGAGTGCATGAGTGTGTGTGTGCGTGCGTGGATGCTGTGGTTGGAGAGAGATGAGGTACTGCTGCTTGCTGTAGACTGAATCATGTCTCCCTCTCACACCAGTTCATATGTTGAAGTCATAACCCCTGATGGGATGGTATTTGAAGATAGGGCACATGGAGAGTAATTAAGTTTATATGAAGTCATGAGGGTGAGGCCCTCATGATGGAATTGATACCCACATAGGGAAGAGCCACCAGCTACCTTGTTTTCCCCTCTCTCTCTGCCACATGAGGACAGAAAGAAGGCAGCATCTGCAAGCCAGGGAGATCTCTCACCAGGACCCTAATCAGCCCACACCTTGATTTTGGGGTTCCCAGCCTTCAAAACTATGAGAAAATAAGTTTCTGTTGTTTAAGTCACCCAGTCTATGGAATTTATGATGGTGGTCCTCCCTAACATGCCGTTGGAGCCAATTTGTTTATGATTCCCCATGAGTTAGGAAAATGGTGATACACAGATGTTTTAAACTGCTACTGAAGATTAGCATTAAAAAGGCTGAAACTTCAAACCCAAAAGCTTAGTCAACTAGGGTAAAATATTTTGACTCATTTTTATTAGCTTTTTTTTTTTAGTTTTTTTTATTAGCTTTGTTTCTTCCTCATTTTCTTTATGTAGTATCTTACAGATATATATATATTTTTAAAGATTTTATTTATTCATCAGAGAGAGAGAGGGAGAGAGAGTGAGCACAGGCAGACAGAATGGCAGGCAGAGGCAGAGGGAGAAGCAGGCTCCCTGCTGAGCAAGGAGCCCGATGTGGGACTCGATCCCAGGACGCTGGGATCATGACGTGAGCCGAAGGCAGCTGCTTAACCAACTGAGCCACCCAGGCATCCCTCTTACAGATATTTAAACTGTGTAAACTATACACGCTATTTCAGCCTCAATCTCTCTCTGTAGTTTTTATCCTATAGTTTAAACCAGGAAAAAAAATAGACTGATAATCATTGCAAAGAGGGCCTTTTTAAAAGGCACACACGCAATCATTATACAGACTATTTTCAATTCTTGCTAACAGGGAAAAAAAAAAAAAAAAAAAAACAGCGAATACCAACGTTCTTCTTAGCTCCTCTTTCTGGTTGACACTTCCTGTTAAATTATAATATTATAATTTTTCATTCTTGTGAATTTTCTAGAATTTGATGTTTCAGTTTTGTGTGCTTTGTGATTGAGAAGGAAGTCACTTATATACTCTCAGTGGACTGTATAGAGGAATCACTTACATAAAGCCATGTTTCTGGCACCTCGTGGCATGGGGTTTTCTTCTCCATGTTGACCGTTTTGCCTCATTAGGCATGCTGTTGTAAATGAATTGTTGGACATAATTCATACCAGGAAATAGTTCTCTTATGTGGCCACTGTGGGTTGTGGGGACGTGGGAGTGGAAAGATCTGCCTGGCTATAAGTTTTCCTTTAGAACATTTGAAGAGCCCTCAGGTGCTATTGAAAGTGAAGGATAGGACTATTCTCAGAAAAACAAAGGTTTTATTACATTTTCTCATGTAATGAGGATATCCAGAGACAATACAAAAAACAAAGCAGTAAAAGTCACACATGTAGTGCCATGTGCCAGCAGGAGAAATGACTGATTAAACAGAAAAAAGTCCCCAGTGGGTCTCTGCTAGCCTATGTTTATTTCCTGATGCAGCTTGTGGATATTTCAGAGAGGAAATCAAACACCCTGACTCACACCAAACAAGTAAATAATCCTGGAGTTTGTGTGTGTCCTCCCCTGTGAATCCAGACTATTTTCAAATAAACAGAGTAGGCTGTAATGGTAGGAAATTAAACCTGGACTGGCCAAATATCACTGGAGATTATGACAATTTTATGAGTTCAATCTGTATGTGTATTTGGTGTGATTCAGTAAAGATCTAAGAGTTGATACCAAAGCAGATGCTCCTAAATTCTTGGGCATTTTTATTATGTGAAAATAGACTTAAGATAAACTATCATGCTAGTAGGACAGTCAGCAGCGTTGGTGTTCCTCTGGCATGGCAAATTAATGGAATTGCTGGATGGAGGTGAAGAAAAGTCTTGGCTCCTATATTTTCCAGAATGGGGAAGCAGTAGGATTTCTTAAGATGCCAGGTTAAACATTTTGGGTATACCGTAAGTGTCTGAAAAAATAAGAAGCACATTCAGGATTCCGCTGGATGGGTTCTATGAACTAAGCTCTGTAAAAATCTTTCATTTTATTAGTCTCCCTTCACTCCTACACTGGGATGAAGATGACTTTTCTTTTTCAGTTTTTCCGTCTACTAGAGAAACAAGATAATTTGGGCCCTCAACGAGAAGTCTGATGGGTGGCGTGCATACCACCCATAGTATTTGTACTAACTGGCTTCAGTAGCAATTATGTTGAAATAAGTGTGGATGAGATGGCAATTCGAATCTAATTCAATTGGACACTCACCAAATCCAACTTCTCAGTTCTCAGTATAAAAAAAGCAACTTGTGACTGCTATGACAAAATGCAGCTTGGTCTCCTGACCACTTGATTGTTTTCTCTAAAAGAATATTCATTCATGGGATGCCTGAGTAGCTCAGTTAGTTAAGCGTCTGCTTTTGGCTCAGGTCATGATCCCAGGGTCCTGGGATGGAGTCCTGCATTGGGCTCCCTGTTCAGCGGGTATCTGCTTCTCCTCTGCCTGTCACTCTCCTTGTTCATGCTCTTTCTTTCTCTTTCTCTGACAAATAAATAAATAAAATATTTTTTAAAAAAGAATATTAATTCCCAATGAAATGTAATAGGAAGTGGGCTCTTTCTAGTCCCCCACACTTTGGCTGAGACAGCAGAGTTGGTTTAGACACTTACATAATTAACTAAGGGCAGTTTTCAGATTAGAACATGGATGCATTCTCAATCAAATCCCAAGTGAGGGAACACCGTTGGCTGCTTTTTTGTATACACTTGTCCTGTTTTGCTTAAGAAAGCATATCCTTTAAGTTCTGAATCTCAACTCTTTCTAGAAAAGTGCTGTTTTATTCTAATATCCCTTGTAAATCTGGATGTTCTTTTTATGTGTAATTCTGGAATACTTTAGGTAGGAGAGCCCTTCGTCTTTCACTTGAGTGCTATGGCTTATTGTCTTTGAAGGTTGTGGGTCTCTATGGGGATAAACAGGCGTTTGAAGCATGGTGGCAGGAGGAATATTTAAAATCCCTTTCAGTGGGAGTCACTTCGTAATTGAAGTCTATCCTGAAATGTCTTCACTGGTGCCCAGCACTGTGACAGTTTCTCTGTAACAGCAGTAAACCCGCAGGAGACAGCAATGATGGGTAATATCATTTTGAAGCTTGGCGACCACATCATTCACTATCTCTAGTAGCATTATGAAGAAGACATTGGAAGATGGACAGCATCTGGGTGCTCTTCCTTAGGGAAAAAAACTGAGAAAATGGCTGATAGAACAATTTTAGAACTAGAGCCTGGGGCCATTGTCTGGACAGGAAAAGAGCTAAGGTAAGAATGTTTACATTTCAAGATTCGGGAGACAGTTTGGAACTATCAGCAGGAGCAGCAAGAGGCACTTACATCTAGGAGCAACATTCTAGAAATTTTGTTCTAGGGTCAAGCTCAATTTGTTATCAGATAGAATAGCTAGGTATCACACAAGAACAAATCCTGGGGGCCGGGGATGGTCAGTGAAATCTGTATCAGGGAGCTGAGTGGGCATCCACGTGTATTAAGAGAAATGGGCTAAAAGTAAGCAAGGATGGCTCTGAGAAACTTGTCAGAGGGTGAGCTGCTTTGCCGATGACTTTTTTTGATGGGAGATGCTTCCCTGGGTGGGGCGTGGTCAAGAAACCACTCTGAAGTAACCACTTTTTGGATTCATTTTGATACAGTTATTTTGCCTGAAAAAAAAATTTAGTAACATAGCTTTGGTGAAGCCACATCAAAATGACTGAAAATACGTATATTCCAGCTTTTTATTAGCAAAAGTTTCTCCTTCTATTTGTTCTATCCCTATTCCATTCTTTACTTACAAGACAATTTTTACTTTCTCCTTTCCTAATTGTTTCATATTTAAGCTTTTTATAGCCATGTTTTACCTGCCTTTTAAATCTCCAACATGTTTTATGTTATAGAAGTAAGATGTGCTTCTGGAGGCAAATGAAAAGATACAAATATATACATTGTATATATCAAATATATATATGAATATGTATATATAATATATAATATATATACAAATACAATATGTATACATGTATATATATTACTTTATAGTAAAGAAGTGAAAATTCTCTGATCCTCTCCATTCCCGCTTCCTAGAGTCAACCACCTTTAATAATTTACTACAAACATCCCAAGGATTGTCAGAAAATATTTCTTGTACAGCAGTGACAAAAAAGTGTTCTTTAAGTCCTCAGGAGATAACCCACTAGCCTAGTCTTTAGTAAGAGGCTCTGCTGCACCAGTATGCACAAATAATTAAAATTCGATTGAAATTTTGGCTGAGGCACTGAGATAAAGAGTTTATGAGAATTAAAGATTAAAAGGAAGATTTTGAGGGGGTATTTGAGTGATGTAACTCTCCTAAACCACAGTGGGCAGGATGGAGATGTTAGCCCCTTCATACTCAGTGGAGAAGGGCTTTGAAAAAATCATTTGAGTTCTCAGTGATCTGCTGGTGGTGGCAGACCAGGCAGGGTCTGACCTGTGCTTGAGCAAGCCAGTGGGTAAGGGATCAAGTTTGATAAATCTGATGAAGTTGTCCTAGATGACTTGGGATTAGAATATACAATTGTTTTTCAAAATGATATGAAAAGTAATGATTTCATAATGAATAATGAATAATATCACATTCATTATTTAGAAATTAAATACAGAAGCTACATTTTATTTACTTTCCAATTTAGTATTATTATTTTTTGCCTTTCTACTTCCATGTATCTTATCTTTGACTATTTCAATAAGGTAACAGTGAAAACTCTTTTTTTTTAAGATTTTATTTATTTATTTATTTGTCAGAGAGAGAGAGCGAGCAAACGAGCGCAAGAGAGCACGCACAACCAGGCAGAGTGGTAGGCAGAGGTGGAGAGAGAAGCAGGCTCCCCACTGAACAGGGAGCACAATGTGGGACTTGATCCCAGGACCCTGAGATCATGACTTGAGCTGACGGCAGTGGCTTAACCGACTGATGTTAGGGAAAACTCTTAATAAGGGAAAAACCTATGTGGTTTTGTAATTCACTTTCAAAAGGAATTTTCGATATGTGAAGCGTAACACTGTTTTGTTTGAAAATGTAATATTTATGTTCCCAAGTAAGGGGAAATAAAAATGTATGTATACACCAGTATGCTTTTAAATAATTTTAAATAGAATGCCATTTTGTATCATATACGTTTTCTTTTCCAAAAAATTTACAAATTTAGTTTGAAGAAAAAATGTCAAGACTACATTATAAGTCATTGAACTGGACATTTAAAGTTGGCAAATTTTACCGTATATAATTTATATACATATATATTTGTTTATTTAATTTAATTTAATTTAATTTTTTCAGTGTTCCAAGATTCATTGTTTATGCACCTCACCCAGTGCTCCATGCAATACATGCCCTCCATAATACCCAACACCGGGCTCACCCATCTCCCCACCCCTCTTCCTTCCAAAACCCTCAGTTTGTTTTTCAGAGTCCACAGTATCTCATGCTCCATCTCCCCCTCCAATTTCCCCCAATTTACTACTCTTCTTCTGCTAATGTCCTCCATGTTATTCCTATGTTCCACAAGTAAGTGAAACCGTATGATAATTGACTTTCATAATTTATATTTTAATAAAGCTGTTTTAAAAATGCATTCCCTGGAAAAAAAATCTGCTAAAAGTTATTAGACTGAGTAGAATAATGTGAGTTCCTGAAGCATAATTCAGAAGTGCCATGTAAATGTCTGTTCATGATATTCATATACGAAAATCTTGATAACCAAGTTACAAAATATAAAATTTTCTCTTGCTTTGGGTCTACCCTGATCATTTATTTTTGCTGTCTTTTATGTTTACTTTCTGACTGATTTGACATCAAATCCTAGTACATTACATTTAGAAACTAAGCAATCGTTTTTAAAAATATATGTTCTGTGCTTGCCAGATGGATTTGGAAACTCTCCCAGTAATGCTTTCATTGTCATAACCCACTTCACAATTCCATCATGAATGAGGTCATTAGGGAATGACATCATTTTCAATACCTCCCAGATCGCAAAACTTAAAAAAAAAAAAAATACAATAACCCTTGTATTTATTTGTTTTTCTTAGAATTATCATATCCTAAGTTAAGCAAGACATAATTCCTAAATCACACACAAATACATGTGTGTGTGCACACTCAGGCACATGCATAAATGCACAATGTAACTTAAAATGTAACTGGAGAAATTTCTGAGGACATATTGGGTCGTGGGTGGTCATGAAGTGCTAGAGGTTCAGAAAGTAAGAAAGGATATTTAAAGGTAAACCAACAAGAAGAGGCCACCAAGATTGGATGGATCCATTCAGAGGGGAAGTGAGAAAGCACTTAGGAGATTTTTTGCCTTTTTTCCTCCATCAGGAGACTATGTGGGAAGTTGCTGCTCTCTTTAGAAAGAGGAATCATGTAACAAGAGTCTCAAATCCCCACTTATTTATGCACTCACATAGCCATATAGTCACCAAATATTTGTGATATATATGATATGTAGTGCATAGAAGAACCACTGGGTATACAGTTGTGAAGAAGTGAGGTATGGACTCTGCTCTCATGGAGCTAAAATTCTGCTTGGAGAGACAATCAATCATTACCAATTACAGAGAGAATGTAAAATTTTCAAGTATGGTCAGGGTTATGAAAAAGAAGTACATGTTTCTATCAAAGCTTACATCCAAAGGTCATAAACTGACCCAGGAGTCATGACAATCTTCCCTTCATTTAGCTTTCTAAGATAATTGGGAATTAATTACATGAGGAAGTGTGGCGTGTGGAGGAGAATGCTCTAGAAAGAAGAACCTCATGTCCATTGTTCTTGTCCCATGTTGATGGGACAAGCTCTGAAGTTAGGAAGGGAAACACAGTTCTCTCTCTCCACAATATTTCCTTTACCGGAAAAACAGATTTGGATAAAAAGATTTTTTCCTGTAAAATCAAACATATTTTAAAAGGGTGAAATCAATTACATATTAAAGTGAATTATTTCTGAAAGAAAATAACATCAGTATAATTAGATCCTTAGACCATGGCTCGGGAGTGAAGGCCGTGATGGAACTATGTTGCTTATCTACTCAGAATCAGCAGGTTGACACGGTGGTGGGGACCACTTACAGATTTGAGCCCGTACTTTGGTAACGTTAGATGATTTAATAGCGTTCAGTAAATAGCCACAGAATGTCTGTTATATCCCAGTCACTGGCTGGCCTCAGAAGCATTGGTATGTCTTAGGTTAGTGTCCATATCCCTGGAATGATGGTGATGGCCGTAGGACATGAATGAACATCAATGACAAGATCTGACCTCTGAACTTCTATTTTCTGCTGGGTGGCCCTCTTCTTCCAGATGTATGCCAGAGATCATTGCAAATAAGAGTGTTGCAAATAAGCTATGCTGAGCTGCTCTGATGGAGATAGGAGGAAGGGAGGTTTTCTGATGCAAAAAAAGAACATAAACAGGACCTAGGGATGATAGGAATTTAAAACAAGACTCAATAGCATTTTTAAAACTGTGGGCTATTTCTGAAGCTCTATAGATGATTTGCTTTTCTGGGAAAGTGGCATGAGTGTAGGGTCTTATTTTTACTATTTTAATTGCGGATGTCTACATCATAGAAAAAAAATCATTTGAATCATTAGAAGAAATTGCTAACCTATACGTAGAGCAGATTGTATCACTGCTCATAATTACACATGGTACCCACTCCTCATAAGCAGCTTATGCCTCCCAGCCTGTGACCTTGGGACTTGCCTGCTTCCTGTTGTGGGGAGTATATATGCTCCCTCCTTTGCCATTGATTTTGGATTTAACCATGTCATTTTTCCCTCGCCACAAGGATATGAACAGATAGGACTATGCTACATCTAGTTAGAAGCTTTAAAGGAAGTTCTAAGAATTGGCTCAGCCTCTGGCTTTTCTTTTTAGCCTCTGAAATGTCACGCGGCACCACACACCGCTAGCTTTCAACCTCAGAGTGGATCTTCAAGTAAGATCAATGGCGCTGAGCCAAGCCGAGCCAGTGTCACTGCATCTGTCCAATAGCTGCCTCTATGAAACAGCAACAAGACCGAAAAGGTTATTTTTGAAGGCCCATGAGATTTTTACAGCTGTTAGTCACCAAAGTTGAAAAGTACAGAATTTAATACTCAGAAGTGGAGTGTTACTGTAATACAAACTTAAAAAATATGTAGCCTTGATTTTAGGGGCCCAGACAGCTAGCAGTCAGCAAACTTACGGAGGCTGGCATATTGGTAGCAGATTTGAAGCAAACATTTGGTAAAGCTGTCACCTGTGATAACTTGGAAGGCAAACACTTACGTAGTGATGTACCTAGAACTCTCTGCAAAGAGGATTCGAAATGTTACTAATGTGAATTGGTTGTTCAGAGCTGCATTTGGTAAGGTCACACGAGAAAGAGAATGAGCTCCAATGTAGGAGACTTCGACCTAAAGGATGACAAGGAGATGAAATTGCTGAGCAAGTCCAGAACTTGTGGTTAGAAATCCATACTTTTCCTCATCTTTAACCGGTTGAAAGGTAAGTACAGTGAGCCGCCAAGGCTAATTAACAGGCGGAGTAAGACTCACTTTAGGGACAAAGACCAAATTACTGGCTTGTGGGCAAAACCTGATTGGATTAAGGTGCTTGTGAGTAAATCCTTTCAGTTGGACAAAATGGCTCAGCAAGGAGAAAACAAAGAGAGTGATCTCATGAAGCCTGATAAGTTTAAATACCTGCCCTTAAGTTTAGAGAGAAAACAGATTTGTTAAAAAAAAAAAAAAAAAAAATGGTGGGTGTGTCTATTAATACTCAGAGCAGAAGAGATCAAACACATGGATATATATAAAGATAAAATGTTGAGAGAGTTTTAATGCCAAGAGTACTGCCAGCCTGAAATAGCAGATGTGTGGGTTTTTTTTTTTTTTTTTTTTTAATAGCTTAAAATGACATGTGGACTCCCAGCTTTCTCTGGGCAGGAAGTAGGCCAGAAGAGCTGCTCAGCTCTAAGGAGGGCACATTTTTATTCACAGGTGGTCAGGAGGGTAAAGGAAAAAGAAGGAAGAGGTTGGAATCAGTTGGCCTGGAGGAACTTCTCTGAGGAGCTGATTTGTGGTTATAGACTCCTAAAGACTGACCTAAAGTAGCTTCCCTTTCTCCAATGCTCTTGTATTTGCCCGGTGGGCTTTCAGAGCGGCTATGAGCCAGTTTATGCGGTGTGTTCTGTACTTTGTCCTCCTTCAAATGGGAATGCTTGTGTGTTTATCTTGTCTCTCTTCCACCACTGTATGTTGAGTGCATGTGGAGAAGATAGTTTGTCTATTTAGTTCACATACGTTCAAATCAAGCAGAGTTATTTCAGTTTCGTGTAGATAGAATCATGAACTTCAGGGCTGATGTTTCCATTGGCTGAAGCTCTTAGGATGTCTTCCTTATAGGTGTGAATGAATTTTGTGTGTGGAAGTGTGGGAAAGTGAGCATCTGTGACCAAGAAGGTAAACTGAGATAGATTAGATTCACAATTTCTCATTTCTTCCTTCCAGGCAAGAGGATTATATATCATTGTCATTACTGTGTGACCAGCTTGCTCCTGAGTATAAATCCTACCCCCATGTTCTTTGGTCTTGGTCATGTGGCTTATTTTGTCCAATGGAATATGATGTTTTCCACATGGAAATCAAAGCTTTCAATGCACTTGTGTTGGTTAAGCTAGCTAGCCTCCCCTTGCTTTTCTCTTCTGCAAGTATTTATGAGCTTGTCTCATGAAGTGCTGATTCTTTAGCTTGGCTGCAGGCATAAGGAGACATATGGAGCAGAGACCATCAGAACCAAGCAGTTAACCCTCAGTCACCGACATGTAATAGGAGCAAGAAATGAATGTTTATTTAGGAAGCCACTGAACTTTTGGAGTATTTCTTATGCAGCAAAACTGGCTAGGCTAATGCAGCCTTTAAAAATGAAGGGATTTTTCACTATTAACTTGATTTTGATTTAGAAATCTAAACGATTTTTAAGAGAAGAGTATTGATGTAGGTTCTCATTGTGTGGACTTTTCACAAAGAAGCCAAAAATAAACCCTTGCTTTATATGGTCAATTAATCTAGAACAAAGGAGGCACAAATATAAAATGGGGAAAAGATACTTTTTTCAATAAATGGTGTTGGGAAAACAATAGCTAAATACAAGAGGATAAACCCGGGCCACTTTCTTACATGGCACATAAAAGTAAACTCAAAATGGACTGAAGATCTAAACGTGAGACCATAAAACTCCTAAAAGAAATCACAAGAAGTAATCCCTTGAATCTCAGCCCTAGAAACATATTTGTAGATATGTCTCCTGAGGCAAGGGAAAGATAGCAAAAATAAACTGTTGGGTCTACACCAAAATGAAAAGCTTTTGCATAGCAGAGGAAACCATCAACAAAACAAAAAAGCAACCTACTGAACAGGAGAAGATATTTGAAGACATACAGATGACCCAGACACATGAAAAGATGCTCAACATCACTTATCATTAGGGAAATGGAAATCAAAACTATAATTAGATACCACCCTACACCTGTCAGAATGGCTAGAAGTTAAAAGACAAGAAATAACAAATGTTGGTGAGGTTGTGGAGAGAAGGGAAACACTCAATCACTGTTGGTGGAATGTAGATTGGTGTAACCATTGTGAAAAACAGTATAGAGTTTCCTCAAAAAATTAAAAATTGAAATACAGTATGACCCAATAATTCTAACACTTGGTATTAACACAAAGAAAAGGAAAACACCAATTTAAAAAGATACAGGGGCTCCTCAGTAGTTAAGTGTCTGCCTTTGGCAAAGGTCATGATCCCAGGTCCTGGGATCGAGCCCTGCATCAGGCTCCCTGCTCAGCAGGAAGCTTCCTTCTCCCTCTCCCACTCCCTCTGCTCCCTCCCCACTCGCTGTGTCTCTCTCTGTCAAATAAATAAATAAAATATTTTTAAAAAGTAAAAAAAGATATATACACTCTTATGTTATGGCAGCATTACCTAAATAGCCAAGACATAGAAGCCACCTAAGTGTCTATCAATAGGCAAATGGTTAAGGGAAATGTGGTATATAATTATATGTATATATAAAAAATACACACATGCACACACACAATGGAATATTACTCAACCATAAAAAAGTATGAAATTTTGCCATTTGTGATAACATGGATGGAGCTAGAGGGTATTATGCTACATGAAAAAAGTTAAGACAGATAAAGACAAATACCATATAACTTCACTTATATGTGGAATTTAAAAAATAAAAACAAACAAAAAACCCTGACTCTTAAATACAGAAAACAAACTGGTGGTTGTCAGAAGGGAGCTAGGTGGGGGGTGGGTGAAATAGGGTCGGTGAAAGGGATTGAGAGGTACAAACTACCAGGTATAAAATAAATAAGTCATGGAGATGAAATGTACAACCTAGGAAATATAGTCAATAGTATTGCAATATAGTTGATTGGAGGCATTCTGTAACAGATGGTTACTATTTCTATTATGGTGAACACTGAGTAATATATAGACTCATTGAGTCCCTACATGTACACCTGAAACTAATACAGCATTGCATGTCAATTATAGTTCCATAATAAAAATAAATAAGAAAAAAAGTAAAGGATTTTCCAATATTCATTGGTTTAGCTCCACAAATTTGATCTTGATTTATAAATCTAAAGCATTTTAAGAGAAAAATATCAATTTAGACTTCCACTACTGTTTTATAAAAGCTTGCATATGCTCTTATATTTATGTTTTTTTGAATATAAAGTTTAATGATGACAGGCTGACCACAGAACATTGTTTCTAAGGGCAAAACACTGACTTTTGGTCAGAATGGCTGTCCTCAAGGCTTTGGTTGCTGTTAAGTGTCATATTATCTAAGGCTATTCAGCATCCCTAGGAGCCAGTCCACACTGAGTTGTAGTGAGAGGTTCAAGAACTCCATTTGAAAGACTGTCCCTGGTAAAATTCACTTAGAATCTCTGCATATTGCTGCTTATTTATCTCTTTTGCTTCCTTCAAAATCTCTGGGCTATCTACCCAGGAGATATAACAGAATAGAAAGGGGTGAAGAAATGAGTGTGAGATATAACAATAGAGTGGACAGTCAATGAGCAACAAATAATATAGTTATTTGGAGTCAGCAAAGAAAAGAGATCACCTAATCACCTGTAAATTTTAATCTTTTGCCTTGTGTTTCCAAAGGCCAAGTGCCGTTTATGTTCATTTTCTTTCACATTTCTAAAGTGTATTCTGGGATCAAATTGTGACTTTTACAAAGCCTGTCAATCTCGAAAATTCTTGAATTCAGTGTAACTCTTCATTTGTGTTACAAAATCCAGCATAATATTTACTAAAACAGGTACAGAATTCATAATGTGGCTCTTTTCCAAAAAGAAAAGAAAACCTTGTTTTGTTCAGGAAAATAACACTCATTCTATTGTAGTATAGTATCATTACTCTAGTAGAGTTCTGTGGTGACCAGACAGCAAGCTGACAGGGTCCTTGCGGTCCTAGAGCCCGGTCAGAAACCAGCCCTGCCCAGCACAGTTCAGCCCCAAAGCTGAAGAAGATTCTAAGACTAAGAAAGTTATCACTTATCTTTTGTCATTCTGAGAGAAGTTTCTGGAGTTTGACATACTATTTTCCAGGAATTTGGGGGTCTTTCTGGAAATCTGGCTTTATAGAATTACAGATGTGGAAAATTAGTGTGCCCATAATTTGATTATGAAATCAATAGGGCATGACTTCAAAAAACGATTTTTAGGAATCTTCCATAACTTTGATTTATCTGGTGTGAAAGCTAAATATCTTTTTTTGTCATTCTGAGACAAGTTTGAATTAGAACAGAAGATGTTCATGTTGAAACAGACAATTTGGTATCTCTGGCTCTAAAGGTAACCATTTTTTACTGAAATATAAGAAAAATTTTCTCTTAACTTTGTATTTAAAATATTATATACAGATCATAGAGTCAAGTATTTTATTCCCTTTTTACAGATGGAGAGATACACTGAGTGACAAAAAGTTAAGATCATTATATTTTTATAACATAGTGAAGTAGAATCCAGTATCAAAAATTAAATATTTTTATGATCATCTTATTTTTCTGATTATATCTATCTATCTATCTATCTATCTATCTATCTATATATATATTTTTTTTTGGTCTAAATCTCTTACCATTCATTCATCTTGCTGCCTTCCCAATTCAGTAATCCTAGAATTACAATGTATCTCCAGACTGGTGCTTGCTTCCCAAAGGGAGGGCTACACTACAACAACTCTGTTCAAATATGTAGAGAATTTTTATAAAGAGAAAAATGATTAGGTTTCTTTCTCCATTTTTCACTGAAAACAACCCAAGAAGAAGGTTAAATTTTAAAAAATGATTTAGGCCAGAAATCACATGCACACAAGGACACATACACACAAACACACAGCCCCCTTGGTACCAGCTAAAGTTTTGAGAAGATAATAATAAAAAAAAAAAATTCCTGGAAATTTAAAAAATTTGTAGATAATTATGGGAGCAGTCATTACCTAAAATCAAATTAATAATGTCATTGGAAAGTATAAAGACATTGGATACTTTATGCAGTTATAGTTTATGCTTTCAGCACAATACATGAAAACATTTGAAATCCACTTGGCATTGTTATACATGGATAGGTTTTGTAAGATCATCTCTTTATTGAACTATAAAATGTTATGATATGACAGAAAAGAAAGCTTTACCTCTGCATAATTATAAAATATATCTCAGATGTTCCTATAATGCCTAATATACCTAAATGTTATTTCTGATGACTGAGAGCTTTCTTTACCAAGATGAGGGTGTAGAGAATGTGGCTAAGGACACAGACCCCAAGTCAAATAGCCTTGGTTCATACCTCAATCGTATCAGATGTGTGACCTTGGGTAGGTCATTTAATTTTTCCCACTTCAGTTTTCCCCTGTGTACCTTGGGAATGGGAAAGGATAATACCTTCTAAGAATAACATGTGTTACAAGTAAGAGAAGGCAAACCATTTCAAACTACTTGGCATAGAGTAAAGAACTCAATATTTGACTGTTTTCACTATTGTCATTACCTGATTTTCTAACCTTGGGCAAGACACTTAATTTTTGTGAGCAGTAGTTTCTCCTGCGTAAGAGGCAGATAAACCCCTACTTTGTAAGGTTGCCAGTAGGAGCATAATATACTTCCAGCACATAATTCAGGATTAATAACATTTTTCTCTTATTTATTCTCATATTAGAGAAAACTACTTATTTTCATCTGAAAAATGAAAGTAATTGTCTTTCAGCAGCAGTTTCTCTAAATTTGAAGAGTTTGCCAAAGGGTGAGTAATATATGCATGACTCTGCTCAATTCTTCCACCCAGTTAGGTACCAGCACCATCATTCTGTAGGATGTGTGGGCTTTCATGAACCACTTCTTTTTGGGCAATATCAGGGAGGTTATGCTCCCAGGGGCTGGTTCAAATGGGGTCCAGCAAAGTTTTACAGCACAGGCTGACTCTCTTCTGTGGGACAATCCACAGATGGCTTCTATGGCTGATCCCTCCTGTGGGTGAAGAGCTGTGCATGCCAGGAGTAGTCTAGGGCATTAGTTTGGTTCCCACATAGTCTCTTGGCTGGCCATCTCAGATACTCTACTGGCACTTTCCAAGACATCTCCCTCTCTCTCTGAAGATCTCATCCTCCCTCCCCTGGCCTCCAAAAGGTTCTTTTCAGGCTATTTTCTCTCTGGTGTTTCCTTTGGCATACAATCCATACTCTGCTCACCTCAGGGACTTTCCTTTTAAAATGTAAAAGCCTAGTTTGGAAATCTCTTTTTTTCTTAAAAGATTGAATGTTTTAGAGGCAGTTGGGGTGCTGCTGCTTCCTAGGCAGATGACCAGGATGTGCAGGGAGGAAAGAAAACCCCAAACATGAAGGTGAATATTCTAAGAATTTCTTTCACCACTCATGAGGCATCAGGTGGTGTTTCCGGTCCTCTAAGTTTTCAGGGCCCTGGGCCCTGCATTTACTTGATCACAATCACTGATATTCAGAAATCCCCTCGCTCTGCATTTTAGAAAGCTTTGTATGTTACATTATTAAAGCAAAGTACCCCAGATTGGGTAGTTTAAACAACTCAAATTTATTTTCTCACAATTTGGTAGGCCAGAGGCTGAAATCAAGATTCTGGTAGGATTAATTTCTTCTGAGGTCTCCTCCTCTGGTCTAGATGGCATCTTCTGCCGGAACCCTTAAGTGGTCTTCTGTCTGTATGTGTCTACCCACTAAACTGCTCTTCTGATAAGGACTCACATTGGATTAGGGCCCACCCAAATGACCTCATTTTACCTTAATTACCTTTTTAAGTCTCCTATCTCCAAATCCTGTCACATTTTGAAATCCTAGGAGTTAGATTTCTGACATGAATGGGAGTGGGAAGGCGTGGTTCAGTCCATAGCACCAAGCAACTATCACCTAGGCTCAAGCTATTGCAATTGTAACACCTTGGTTCACGAACTTTAAAAAGCTGCCCATGTCATTTGGCCCATGACTCATAATAACTATAAATTGTGTGCCTATGATGTGCCAGACACTATTTCTTCTGTCAATCTTTATATATATCATCTCTTCCAATAGCCCCATCAGTTCAAGATTAGAACTATACTAACAACAGAAGCTGAAATTCAAAATGATCTGTCTGATTCTAATGCTGAGGTGAGTACCACTGTGCTATATTGAGGTTACCAGCAAATTAGACTCTCAGTTGGACCACAGCATGGTGTAGGTTTTACTTTGGGAGCATGGAACAGTTTACAAAATGTTGGGAACACTAGTGTAGGGCCAGTGGTTACATGGGCTTGTTATTCCTGAAGGTCCTGCTATTTTAGAGTTAGTACCAAATTGTATTTATGTAGTATTTTCCTTATTTAAGAAGATAGGAACCTATTATACATTTTAAGAAGATATTTGAGAAGATAAAAAATATTACGTTATGGGGGCACCTGGGTGACTCAGTTGGTTAAGCAACTGCCTTTGGCTCAGGTCATGGTCCCAGAGTCCTGGGATCAAGTCCCATATTGGGCTCCCAGGTCCATGGGGAGTCTGCTTCACCCTCTGACCTACCCTCTCATACTCTCTCTCACTTTGTCTCTCTCTCTCTCTCTCTCAAAAAAATATTGTTATGGTACATAAAATGCATTAATATTAATATTAGTTAATATTAATATTTTAGAAATCTAGAAAATTACCTCAGCTGGCCTTCTCCCTTGACTTGTCCTAGGAGGTTGATTTGTATAGACTATATCCACAGACCTGGCCTCAGAAGGGACATTTGAGGCCAGAGTGTCCCCTCCCCTGCCTTCTTCCTGGTCACTCTGGATTGACTACCTCTTTTGACCCAATCATTTTATCATGGGGGGACCTCCCTACACAATTTTCTCCTTCTGAGTTCCAGTAAGATTCCTTCCTTTTGTCCTTTCTGATCTACTCATCACTGTTTCTAACCCGAGATATTGTCCTCCGTCCTATGGCTTCCCTATGGCCAGCTTGCACTTTTGTAAAAAGGTTTTTCACTTAAACCTCCTTGAATTACCCTAATTGTGTATCATCAGCTTCCTGTATATTGTTAATCTTTTTCTTGAACAATTGGTTATTTGAAATATGTCTATATAACTCGATAAAACAGTTTGTAATCATCTTGGCATAACTTTTAAAAGCTGGATTCATATTATTTTATTGTAAAATGACTAAAGGAAAACTTTAAAAGAAAAATATTGCTAGACAGTTGGAAGTCAACCCTGACAGGAGAGCTTGATGGTTAGGTACAGAAACTCTAGAAAGAAGTTGCCTGGGTTTTAATTTTAATGCTTTCTCTATTAACTGTGTGATATTGAGCAAGTCATTTAACCTCTCAGGTTCTCAGTTTCTTTATCAGTAAAAGAGATAAAATAATAATAGGCAGCCTAAGGATTGTTATGAAGATTTTAAAAGTTAGTATATGTAAAATATTGCAAATAAGGCTAAGCCTATATTAAGTGCTAAGTGTTTGCCTAACTAATATGATGATTTAATTGAGTGCCTGTTGTGGTCTAGGCAGCTTGCTAAACACTTTTTCATACTTTATCCCATTTAGTCCTCAGAACCCTTGTGAAGGAGATATTATAACTCATTTAATAAGAAATAAAAGCCAGAGTAATTAAGTAATTTGCTCCAGTTCACCTGGTAAGCAAAGAAGTTGAGATTTGAAGGCAGGTTGGAGTATCATCATTGAAATAAATCACACACAGCGCACACTGTGTGTATACACACACACACAGACATATCTTTACATACTACATATAGTACTGAGTACACAGTATTTACATTTATAGGATGCTTGTGTCTGGCACATTGTGGACACTCAATATATGATTGTTGCTTCATCTCACTCTAGATTTCAAGTTTGCTGCTTTTCTCACTTTACCACACTGCCTTCCATCTTACAGATAAAGGAGTAAAATGAACTTTCCAGAAGTTCTGTGAGAATTAACCAGAGAGGAGAAGAATGTAATTTATCCCTATTGCTGAACCTCCCCTTCCTCTTCCAAGATAATAAAAACATTCAATTAACAACATACTTGAAAAGATACCAAATTTGCATTTTCCCAAATGGACTAAGTTGTTAACTTGGAGAGCCACGGAAGCCTGTGATTGCTGCAGTGGATACATCCCAGATAAAAAGATCAAAGGTTATCATGAGACTCACCAGATGTCACCATAAAGAGCTCTGTCTGTTTTCAAAGTCCCTGATGGATGATGTGAGAGCTTCCATTGGAATGCTTTTGAATGTTCTACACGGTGTCATAAATATTAGAAATTTTGTCAATGGGTCAAATGGCTTTGGGGCAATAAAGCTTTGTTAAATCACCATTCACTGAACACATTATCTCATTTTATACAAACACAATTAAGAATTCATTAAGAAGGGACCTTTTCTAGAAATCATTATACAATTTATCTATACCCCTGCTATGGCGGTCTTCCACACTAAATTTGAAAAGAGCTTTTGAGCTAAAGATCGCTCTTTATTCTAAAGTATTACTCTCTTGTATAAATTCCCAAAGGGTTTAACGGACTTGCCAATGTCCTATAGCCAGTAAGTGGCAGAGAACGGGTCTAAACAGAAATCCTATTTCCCAAGCCCATGTACTTTCTCATGTACTATACTAACTCCAACTTTATATATGTATGTATATGAATATATGCTATAAGAATTACTAGCTCACAAATCTGGAGTGTTTATTAGATACTAGTTCTCTTTTTAAAGATTTTGTCTATTTGTCAGAGAGTGGGGGGAGAGAGAGAGAAAGAGCGAGAACAAGCAGGGGGAGTGGCAGGCAGAGGGAGAATAGACTCCCTGCTGAGCAGGGAGCCCAATGTGGGACTTGATCTCAGGACCCTGGGATCATGACCTAAGCCAAAGGCAGATGGTTAACAGACTGAGCCACCCAGGCATCCCTAGATAATAAGTTTTAAGTTTCATTATTTATTAGCCACTTCTACCCTTTCTCTTAGAATAGATCATAGATAGATTCTATCTATCTATCTACCTACCTACCTATCTAATCTAAGATTTGCCTACCTATCTAAAGGCTCATAAATGATTTGGCAAGGTGACTTCTTGTGTCTCCCAACTTCATTTCTTCCTACTTCATGATATTCAAAGGTCTTTTCTTATTAATAAATAGGAAGTAAAAAGAAAAGTTTTGTTTTCTAGCTTCTGAATTATCTCATTGAAAGATGTCTTCTGAATCTACATTTTATTTTATTTTATTTTCAATGTCTTGACTAAATGTGCCCTAAATGTGTCTATTTTAACTTCAGGGATAGCAATTATTATAGTAGTGAAACTCTCTTACTCTCTGACTTCTGACTTTGTTTTAATTGAACTTATTTTTAAACAAAAGCAAGATGTGTAATATCTTTTCATCTCATACAATTATTATGGACCCAATTCTTAATCTTTAATGGAATCACTATGTTATACAACTATTTGCTAATTCCCTCCCCCTCTGGAAATAGGGACTGATTCAGCTATGTTTCCAAAAGAGATCAATGATTGATTCAACTTCTGGATACCATAGGGTACTTGAATGGTGGATGAGAAAACTCCTATTCTCTTCCAAATTCTCCCCCAAACAGGATCTCTGTGTGACCTCCAGACTGGAGCCTTCCTGGTCACCTTGATTAAAGCCCGACTCTAAGTGCTGACAGAATTATATAACAGTTGCTAATGCTGTGTGAACTTATGGACTAACAAGTCATTTGTCATACTGGAGATAAGCGGGAGCCTCAGTACCAAGGGGAAAGGCAGGAGCCCTTCGTCTTGTGAACCATGACCCAGACACTGCCTGGATTTCTCACAGTCATGAATATTGAATAGTTTCTGTAGAGATCTGAGCCTTCTGCTCCATTCCAGGTGGGCAGCCTTGTCCTTTGAGGGAGGAAAGCATTTGATAATGTCTCAGTGATAACCTTAGCATTTTGTAGTGGGAAAAATGCCAAGAGTCTTTAGATTTATTATGCACTATTGTTTCACAATGTTATATATTCTTTTTCTTTTAGGATAATTTCTCTCTTTCTCAGAGACCTTGTTTTACTTTGAGATATTTGTTCATATTTGAAAGATGATTTTTCTGAGGAATGATTTTGTTAAAAAGGCAAACCATTTGATCGTACCTCTAAAGAATGTAGCAGAAAATGGGATGTTTCTTTTGGGGAGAAGGACATTATATAAACTCCTTCCTTATACGAACTCCTTCATTATATGAACTCATCCACATTAGATAGAAGATTTTATATCATTGTTTTTCAAATACTAAATTGCTATTACTGGCAAATGTCTATGTCAAGTGTATAAACAATTAACCAAATATTAGAGCCACAGTAATTGAAATTACCTGAATCAAAAAGCACTAATACTGGCAGCATATTAGAATTTTGATGCAATAGCATTTACAGTAACAGTCACTGATAAGACCTTCAATCACTAGGCGCTTGTGCTCTTCATCCCAGCAGCTAGGCATAGTGTTGAAGTGGGTTGACTCAAGAACTGTGTCATTCAGATTTGAATCTTTGCCATCTGAGAGCTGTGTGTCTTGGCTAAGTTATTTATCCTTCCCATGACTCACTTTCCTGTATTTAAATAAAGGGTAGTAATAGTACCAATTTCAGAAGAAATGTTATAAGGATTAAATCAGCTATCATAAAGTACTTAGCACTAAATCTTACACAAATAAATGTTGTGCAGATGTCTTAGGTTCATATCATAGTATTAATCTATTTACAATGTTTATAGGTCTCCTGTGTTCAAAGGTACTGTGTTATAGGGATGGTCCATGCCTACAAGGGATATTTCATCAGAAAAAAATGATGTTGGGGCACCTGGGTGTCTCAGTCGTTAAGCGTCTGCCTTCAGCTCAGGTCATGATCCCAGGGTCCTGGGATCAGGCCCCACATCGAGCCCCACATCAGGCTCTCTGCTCAGCAGGAAGCCTGCTTCTCCCTCTCCTGCTCCCCCTGCTTGTGTTCCCTCTCTCGCTGTCTCTTTCTGTCAAATAAAATCTTAAAAAAGAAAGAAAGAAAGAAAAAAAGAAATGATGTCATTCAGTATGGGAAAAGTGGAAGCTAGATACCTGCTCTCAGAGATAGTGATGTAAAATTTTAAACTTTTATTTTTTTTTTTAAGATTTTATTTATTTATTTGACAGAGAGAGATCACAAGTAGGCAGAGAGGCAGGCAGAGAGAGAGAGGAGGAAGCAGGCTCCCTGCTGAGCAGAGAGCCTGATGCAGGACTTGATCCCAGGACTCTGAGATCATGACCTGAGCCGAAGGCAGCGGCTTAACCCACTGAGCCACCCAGGCGCCCCTAAACTTTAATTTTAACTAGACACTTTAAAGTGGTTGCTTTTTGTTGTTAACTCTCTAAGACTCCCCAATATATATATGCACATATTTAATAATTCCCAGGGCATACCAGACGATTTGATGCAATGGTAGAAACCGAGTAATATTTATATTTAAAAATAAATTAAAATGTACTCATATATATATATCAAGCTACTTCATTTTGTCTTATAATTAGAGTAAACACAGCCTGTGGAGTATGACCCTTGAGTGTCATGCATCTCCACTTGCTGAATTACTCATGTAAAATTCTCACTACAGCTCATGCTATAGAGGATTTGTTAAAAGCTAAAACCCAAATGTTACATTTACACTATCGGCAAGGGGAACAAAATGTAGACAATTTATTCATAAGTCACATTTAAATAATCTGTATTTATAAAATGATATCTTAAGAATTATAATTCTATCTCTTAAGAATTATAATTCTATCAAGCTTCAATCTAAACAACTACATGTTCACTTAACTAACAGCAATAAAATGAAAAGAGAAAAATTTCAAGACTATTTTAAGACTCAAAATAAATCTATTTATTTATTTGAAGATTTTATTTATTTATTTGAGAAAAAAGGAGATGGCATGAGCAGGCTGAGGAAGAAGCAGACGCCTCACTGGGCAGGGAGCCCAACTTGGGACTTAATCCCAGGAGTCTGGGATCATGACCTGAGCTGAAGGCAGATATTTAACTGACTGAGCCACCCAGGTGCCCCAACAAACTAGTTTTTTTTTTTTTTAAGATTCTATTTCTTTGACAGAGAGAGACACAGGTAGAGAGGGAACATAAGCAGGGTGAGTGGGAGAGGGAGAAGCAGGGCTCCAGCTGAGCAGGGAGCCTGATATGGGGCTCGATCCCAGGATCCTGGGATTATGACCTGAGTTAAAGGCAGAGGCTTAACGACTGAGCCACCAAGTGTCCCAACAAACTAAATTTAAAATGGAAGAAAAATTACTCTCAAGAAAGACACTTAAATGTTCTAAATTTGTGAAGTACTACCTGAATCATAACTTCCATCAAATTTCCATTTGAGTAATAGTGTAGCTACCTAACAGCAAGGAAGCTAAGAGAGAAAGTACGAATTTTCTTTAGAAAAGTTTCTTTAGAAAGGAATCTGGCTGAGGTTCAGGACCTTCTGAAGTAGGCTCAGTAGAGGGCTGGATTTTCGGGGTGTGGGACAGGGGAAATATTTCAGAACTTGTTGTAGAGTCATTTTTTTTTTATGCTAATGGTTGATGTGTGAGGCCAGGGGCATCTCTCAGCAATGAGTATGCTTCTAGGTGTCCATGCTTACCTTGCATTAACTGCCCCCTGGAACCCTCCTTTGACAACTGACTGGAAGATGAACTTGAATCAGGTGTACATAAATGGCTGAAATCACCTTTGGTGTCACTTCTCCTAGATGCGGTTTTTGAAGGTGCATCCCTCTATGGTGTTAACAAGAGAAGGCATAGCACATTTTTATGTCTGCTAGTCCAGAGAGAGTCTGCTAAGTTCAGAGGGATAAACTGTAGATGTCTCTTGTAGAGAAATTATTGGAAAAATATAATGACTTGATGGAGGGAACATTCCATGATTTTGATCTCATGGAGCTGACATTTGGTCCACAGAGGATAGATATATTTAGGTATTTCATCCCGCAACCATCACAACTTAATGCTTCCTCTTTCTTGGTGATCTGAAAATCCATATGACTTGGTGGTCCCCTCAGACCTTGACATAGGTGTCACTTTAAATACTGGGCAGAAGAAGCCCCTTTACATCTAAAAGATTAAATTTAAGCTCTGCTTTATTGAATTTTTCCCCCTGTCATATGCATGTTCTTTTCATAATTCATTTAGTTTTCTCTTGGCCAATACAATTTTGACCAATTATGATGAGCTTTATTCCTCATGGGAAATCATTTGGCTTTAATAAGAACAAATGTTTCTTTTTGCATTTTCTGTAAGAACTTTTGCTTGTTTTCTGAAGGTGTGCAGCTGCTCACAATTATGGTTGATTGTTTCATCTGTTTTGGACAGTTTCTCCTCTGTCATTAAGTGGTAAATTCCCTCTTAAATGAACATTCCAGTGTATTTTATTTCATTTTTGCAATGAAGGTCAGAAATGACCAAATTTTTGGTGAGGATTCTGAATATCACTTTCAAACTCTGTTTTCAGTCTTCAGTAAAATCAGTTTTAAAATTTTTAAATTTTTAGCTTGGACAATCTTATTTTGATATGTTAATTCCTTATGTATAATAGAAACATGTTTGAGGAGGTGAAAACTGTAGAAGAAAATAATTTCAGTAAATACTGATTTTTCAAAGAAAAGCTTTGAACTTTTAGAGATTTAAAAAATCAGCTTATTTTTTATTATGAAGACCTTTCAAATAAGTATAGTTGAAGATGCTTTCTCAAATTCAAACAAGGCTTAGATAATTTTCCCAATGTCTGCTGGTATAAACATTGTCCATGGTTATCAAAATACTTTTAACATCACAGTGAGAGTTAAATATGTGACTTTATCATTCTGTCTTTGGCTCCTGCAGGAAATGAGTGAATTTCCCTTTCAGTATTTGTAATAGGAAATATATCCACCATCACACTGTGGTCACAGAATTACTAACTTAAGTCCATAGTTTCTCCTTCCTATTTTGCAAAGTAGTTGTTAGGGCATCAATCTCAATGACATAAGTTTATATGACTTCATGAAACAGTTCTGTGTGTGAATGTGTATATTGGGGAAAAGGCTTTAATATCTTTTTATTGGTCTTATTGCCAGTTGATCTGCTTATTCAGTCAAATTGTGGCAATACTATTTTACCTATTGCTACGTCTGCTTTGAGAACCCAAATAGTATTGCTTATGAGAGCCTGGAATTGCCATAAGATTAACCTCTTGTTTCTCTTCAAATATGATGAAAGATGGCAACAATAAAATGCTCTTGTAAAATGATCCTTTTTTCTACTGTATTTCATTACAGCTAAGAAAAATTATAAAGGCATTTTTCAAAAGCCTATAACATATTTCACCTAAATACATCCCTCTATTCAAAGATATGTATATATAACATATGTATTTACGTAAAAGCAGCATTTTTGTTTATGTCTGTGTATACAATATCCTTACCTCTTTTCATTATAGGATAGAATGCAAATCTAGGAAATCCTCTCAAAGGAGATTATCTTTTAACGTATTTGAATCCATTTTAAGAAAATAAACCACAAAACTTGATTAAATTACCAACTTTATTTGGTTTTGTTTATTTTTAATGAATTCTTTTGTGATTTTTGTCTGGAGAAAATTCAGGCTGCACACTGTACCTTTTGGAACCTACCCATCAGCAAATTGCAAACTTCTGTAACTTCTACCATTTTGAAATTATCTTCCTTTGTTAAACTTTTTTACAAAATCACCCCACAAAAATCAAGAAAACATCATCTCAAATGGACTCCGTATAACTTCTGTACTTATATTTGTTAGTGCAAATAGATCTGGGAACAAATAGATTCCCAGTGTAAACTTCTGTGTTCTTATTAAAAACTTGTGTTTCTGTTAGTTTGAGGTCTCGTCTGTTTACTCACCACTATTTTCCCAGACTCTGGAATAAAATATGTGAGTAGAAGAAGAGTAAATACTAGATCTTCACAAAATCATAGGAAAGGGTGGGCTTTTCAGTTGTCATTGCCATTGTCAGCATCAACATAAGTGTCTATTGTTGAGCGATATTTTATACTTACCATATGCCTTTGTGTACAAGATGGTCCTTATAAAAAACATATGGAAGATGAAAAAAAAGAAGACACTCAGAATGTAACTATTTTACTGATGAGGAGCTTAACAGATGGCATAATTAGGCCAGAACTTCTGAGCTGTGATTCACCACACTTTTCATTATAACTGCCTCTCAATAGATATCTGCTCTAGCCAGTAAGCAAATGAAGCATAACATCTACTGTATTTCCAGGGACAGATGTTGTTGACCTTCTGCTTATGGTACAGTCCAATATTTAATCACCTCATTGATCAACAGGTTACTTTATAATTTAATCAAGGTATTTGACTGAAATTTACATCCATTTCTCCATCAGAAGACTCATGCATTAATGGCAGAAAGTGAATTATATTTTCCACGTAATAACCTTCCATATAATTAAAACATTTAAAAAATAATTCCCTAGACTTTTTATCTCTCTTCCAAGCTTCTTTAATATTTTTTGTAGGACATTCATTACTTTCTTGAAGTAATTTTTTGGTTCATTCAACTAGTTATCTTTTGTTTCTCAGTTCTACCCTATCTTCGGTTTTTGCACCTCCAATTCAACTTACACATTTCTCTCAAACTCTATAGCACCATTTCATACTCAAAATATTTTTTAAAGAAGATTTATTAATTATTTTTAGAGAGAGATTGTGCTCGAGCATGGGGACTGTGTGGAGGGAGGGTCAGAGGGAGAGGGTGAGAGAGAATCTCAAGCAGACTCTTGGCTAAGCGCAGAGCCCCGTCTCAGGGGAGACGGGAACCATGGGATCATTGTCTGGGGACCATGAGATCATGACGTGAGCACAAGTCAAGAGTCAGAGGCTTAACTGACTGAGCCTTTTATTCTCAAAATCTAATTTTATTTTTTAAAGATTTTATTTATTTATTTGATAAAGAGAGACACAGTGAGAGAGGAAACACAAACAAGGGACGTAGGCTTCCTGCTGAGCAGGGAGCCTGATGCGGGGCTCCATCCCAGGACCCTGGGGTCATGACCTGAGCTGAAGGCAGACCCTTAACTGACTGAGCCACCTAGGCATCCCTCATTTTCAAAATCTTAATTGACTTTCTATAGCATGCAGAAATACATCTTAGCCTAATGTTCGAAACCTTAGATGATCTAATTCAATCTGCCCTTGCAATGTTATTTTTCTCTACACTTGCTGGTAACTTCTGCATAGTTGAACTTCAGCCTGAACTAGGATGGACTTATGGAGTTGTAGTTTTTATCATGATAATCAATGTCTCAAATGATATGGTGAATTTGCATTGATTTCAGAGACTCCCTGATAGAGTCTCAGATACTCTATGGTCTTTGGAGCATGCTCCAAGAAACATTAGTAAGAGCATAAGCTCTTCACCACTGTCTATGGTGCAGACAAATTTTCTTCATTTCTAGCTTTATGATCCCGGGTGAGTTATTAAACGTATGCCTCAGTGTGCTCTTCTCTAAAATGGAATTAATAATAGTATTTATTTCTTAGAGGTGTTTTCAGGACTAAATAAATTAATGCTGGTTTGCAATTACAATAGTGCTTACCACAGGAAATAGTTAACCTTTGTGATGAGGAAAATGCTCTTTTCTCTACCTTCCTCTGTTCCTGGTTTTTAATGTCTCTTCTTATCCAAATTAATATTTATTTGTTTTAAAGAGAGAAAAGTATGGAATATCTTTTAGTTTGATCAAGTCTTTAGGCAATGTTACTCTTTCTATGTTCATTTAAGTATAGCTCAAGTATCCATAGGTATTTCAATGTGTACCTGAGAAAAATAAGAGCAAGTTCTAAATTTTTTCTTAGCCTCTAAAATTTAATTCATTCCATTTCTACGCATCAGTCCTCTCTTTCCTTTAGCAACTTGTCAGTTTAACTTAATATTTCCCTTCTCAGCAGGCTAAGAAAACAAAACAAGTCTAGAATGAATTCATTCATTCATTTATCACAAACCTGTTGTGCACATGCCAGGCATTCTGTTAAGCTCAAGTATATGATATTATAAAAAAGTAGAAAAGGACATGCACCAAACCAGTCAACAATAAAAAAGTATGATTAAAAAACGCAGAATATTTTGAAATACTTTCTCATTGGTTTTTTATGTCTTAGATATTATTATTGTTAATTGAGATATAATCAATATACAATATTATATTAATTACAAGTGTACAACATAATGATGTAACGCATCTATATATTGTGAAAAGATCATCACAATAAGTCTAGTTAATATCCATCAACATACACAGTTACGTTTTTTTTTCTTATGATGAGAGCTTTTTAAGATCTATTCTCCCAGCAACTTTCAAATATGTAATACAGTATTATTAACTATAGTCACTGTGCTGTATATAGTACATCTCCAAAACATATTCATTTTAATCTTATAATTAGAAGTTTGTATCTTTTTTTTAAGAAGAGTTAATTTGTTTATTTGACAGAGAGAGAACACAAGTAAGCAGAGAGGCAGGCAGAGAGAGAGAGGGAAGCAGGCTCCCTGCTGAGCAGAGAGCCCAATGCGATGCGGGGCTCAATCCCAGGACCCTGAGATCATGACCTGAGCCAAAGGCATCAGCTTAACCCATTGAGCCACCCAGGCACCCATAGAAGCTTGTATCTTTTGATGCCTTTAGTCATTTCTCCCAACTCCTCCTCCCTCTACCTCTGGCAGCCACCAATTGTTCTCTGCATTTTTGAACTCAGCTTTTTGTTTTTGTTTTTTCTTAAATTTCACATATAAATGACATCATGTGTTATCTGTCTTTCTTTGTCTGACTTATTTCACTTAGCATAATACCTTCCAATTCTATCCATGTTGTCACTGATGGCAGGATTTCCTTCTTTTTATGGCTGTGTAATATTCCATCATATCTATCTATCTATCTATCTATCTGGCATATACATATTGTATACATATATGTATATATACACACATATACCACATCCTCTTTTGGATATTATCTTTATGACATACTGTAGGCCAATATTTTTATTAATATTTTTACCTTCACTTTGTCCTCTGTAAAATAATCAGTAAGAAATCACTGTGCAGAAAGGGGAAGCCATGGAAAGAGCACTGGTTGATCTGGGTTCTGGTCTGAATAAGATATTTTAGTTTTAGTTTTCTTGACTGAGGAAGTAAGAAGTTGTCTAAAATCCCAGAACTATTATTCTCTTTGTTATTCTAAGAGTGGGCATATCTTTCCATCAATTTTCACATATTTGAAGGATGGAATTATTCTTTTATTTCATAACATTTCTTTCTTCCCACCTACCAGCCCATGAGACTACTACTATTTCAAAGGCAGACTGCTGAGCCTTCTTCATCATGTGTTCCCATAATACTCAGTGCATGTCTTGTTTGAATGTTGAACGTACTTTTAAATTCTATTCGCTATGGCAAATATCCCCCAAATAACTTTTCACTTTATTTTCTGGTTGAAATGCAGGGTTGAAACTATTTTTCTGAGGACAATGAAAACAAGAATGGGTGTTTTTACGAAGGTTGAATTTTAGGGAACTGGGGCTGCGCACTTCGTTGGACTTTACAGGCTTTAATTTTATTTATGTCCAGCAGATGGCACCAGGGCCTCAAAGAAGAACCCCGTTGGAGGAAGAAGCAAAAAAAACCCCAAACCAAACCAAACCAAACCAAAACAAAAAAACCCAATGGTATCACCAAGTGAGCACATTTAAAACTAAGCAGATGTTATTAAATTCCAGGAGAATATTACACAAATATTCAGACCTATCCAGTTAAATACAAAATAAAGTAGTTGGAGGAGTGTTCATCTTTTTAAAAAATTTCTCCAAGCTTCCAGCTGTAATTCATGGAGGTTACTCTGGGGGAGTAAAGACTGGAGAGAAAGAAACAAGTATGAACTGGGTGGGTGAGGTTTTCAGTAGAGAAGCCCCCACCAAGGTCAAGATGTTTTCTAAGATGCTCTCAACTGTAACTTCTCCACAAAATATATAAAGAAAATCACAAATAAAAACAATAAAGATTATTTAATTTCTCCTTTTTCTAAGTTTTCCCTTGTTTTTATTACTTTGGTAGCTCACCATCTGTGTACAACTATGAAAGAGCCATGCACTAGATCCTGCCGAAAATCAGAAAAGGAGAGCCCTAGACACTTGCAAAATTTAACCCGAGCAAATTAAGGTCGTTCAAAGGTGCCTTCTTCTTCTTCTTCTTTTTTTTTTTTTTTAATTTTTAAAGATTTTATTTATTTGATCACAAGTAATCAGAGAGGCAGACAGAGAGAGAGAGAGGAGGAAGCAGGCTCCCTGCTGAGCATAGAGCCCAATGTGGGGCTCCATCCCAGGACCCTAGGATCATGACCTCAGTGGAAAAAAGAGGCTTTAACCCACTGAGCCACCCAGGCACCCCTGTTCAAAGCCTTCTTGGCATTGAAAGCCTTGCTTCATATTCTTAACATCTTCCTTCCTGAATATAGTGGTGTTCCTTTTCCCAGTGGGATGATTGACAGTTTTCCTTTTCTTTAAACTCTGGAATGAACAAGTGTTTACTCACAATTTCTTGAAATGTCATATCTTTTGTTGTTGTTGTTGTTGTTGTTATTTTATTTTCTAAATCCCCTTCCTGCCTTTCTTTTTATTGTGTGAAGCAAGACTGAGATAGTAACTATATATAACTTGTAACTATTATAGATTCATCATTTCTTACATTCAATTGTCTGCATTTAATGGATTTTGTTAGTTGATTAAAACAAGCAAGGAGTTCCTAATAAACTATGAGTATGTGATAGCATATTGTATTAACTCATTATAACTATTCTTTACTCAATTAGATCCAACTAATGGTTGTGGGAAGTGCATAGACATTTTGTTGACTTTACCTAGATCTTCACACAGCACTTCTACTTAAGAGATTTAAGAACTATTATAAGAAGCTCCTTAGATTTTATCATTCTATCATGCTTTCAATGAAATAATTATTAAGGATTGACATCTAAAAAATATGCATAGAAATGAGAGAAGTTTATTCATTTTAAAATTCAATAACTTAACTTAATAACTGAACTGAACTGAACTTCAATAACTTAACTTCCAAAAAAGAAATGGAATTCTGTAGTCTCAAAAGTAAAATTGGTTATGACTTCCCTGAAGTTGCTGAGAGATGACTCTCGTCCCCTGACTCTGTGACTCTGACTCGGTGCCTCATTCATTTCCCACTTCCATCTGGTGTCATCAGGTTGGCTACATAAGAACAGAGAGAACGACGATCAAGAATGAGGACCTTAGTGTAGGACAAAGAACCATACGATCTTGTATTGACGATTAAATCAAAATAGACAGTGAGCCCAGACAGTCATCAGTGCACAAGGTGTAGTTACAGACTTAAGTTTTCTTTAATGCTTTCATTGTCATCAGAAAAAAAAAAAATTTACTCATGATGGGTGTTTTAAAGTATTTTGGTCTCTAATTTGGTATTATGTACTCTGTCAGACTCAACCGCATAGGCATGTATGCTTTATATGTTCCTTTAGGATCTTGGGTTTTTCTGCTAATTTTCTTCAGCTTTGATTTCTTATGAAAACATACAGTTACTCATGAATCCATTGTTTTAAAGAATCAGGATGGAGTTCATAGAGAAAGAGAACTTTTCTGTCCTCTGCCTTACACTATTTTTATTCTCTGTGTGTTCAGTGGTAATGTGGAACACACAAGAATTCCGTGGTTCGGCTATATGCAAGTAGTTACCCAGAGGTGGAATGGTTATAGAAAGAAGTAGGGTGGTTAGGAGGGATGGAAATAGCGTTGGGATATGTGGGCAGAGTCTGTACAAATTTTGTGGGCTAGATAGAATTCTGGTGGTTGGAATGTTTTTTTCAAACTATTTTCAAAGTTAATTTACATTGTTTCTGGGAGTAAATTTCTACCCACCCTGTTGCATCTCTTCCTGTCTTAAAAATCATTTTTCTTTCCATTATCACTGATTTATTCAGAAGCAATAGCAAGGTTTTTATGATTTTATTAACAATGGTGTAACATCGCAAATACTGTTTTTACATATCTATTTTTAAAAGCAAGTAAGTTATTTCAAGACAGAGCATCTACCTTAAAATAATACCTACAAAAACAAAACAAACAAACAAAAAACCAACAAACAAACCTCCAAACCTTACCATCTAGGGTATGCTACGTTTGCAGGACAATCTTGGGCAGTAAATAAAAATCTGGTCCGTTTAAAAGTATCTTTGGTCAGAAGCGCATCCTATCAAGTGGGGCTGTTCTATAGTCTACCTTGTATTTCACTGCTTGCGAACTCTGTGAGCAAACAGAATTTGTTCACAGGGTGAAACACATATTTATGGTCCTGAATAAACTGCTCAGATTCAAACACTATTTGTGTGACAGTGCTAGACACAAGGATTCCGCGGCCCAATGGGATGTTTGTAGCCCACATTTGCATATCAATGCGCGGACTCCTTTTAGGAATACTGCAGCTTCATGACAATGCTGTTGTCTGAAGTCGGGGGGGGGGGGGGGGGGGGGGGAAAGAAAACCCATAAAAGTTTGGACTCACTTTTCAATGCCCTGGATTCTTTTTTTGTGCTTTGGAAAACTGTGAAACAGGGTCACGAAGTTCCATTCTCCATTGTTTTATTATGTTTTCAATGAAGCGATTGAACCTGCCCAGAACCCAGACGGACAGACAGCACAAGGACACTTTGTGGAAAGGCAGCTTCTTTAGAACCTGGAAGCTGAGGCTCATCTTCCGTGTTTATGGATTTGGGGCCAGTGCGTCTTTCCCTTTGGTTCAAAGAATCAAAGGGAACAAAACCCTTAAGCAAAATACTTAGAACCCTTATGCCTGGAGAAAAAAAGAAAAAGGAAGAAAAAAAAGAAAAAAGAAAATTTAAATAAAGGGTTCTTTTAGCTATGGAGAAGGCAACCTAAGAATGTCATAGTTGTTTGAAAACCGGGCCACGGACATGGAAGGGATTTTATAAGGTGACCAATGTCATTTTTCTACCTGGCTGACAACCTAATGACTGGAGATCGCAATCTTTGAAATGAAATCAAACACAGCCTGTTCGTAGTTTTGCTGAAGTTTAATTCAGAGAAAGCCTTTTCTTTTCTTTTCTTTTTGGAGAAAATATTTCTTATTTTTAATTTTTGTCTAATCTTTTGGTCCTCTTGATGGAAATTTTAATAGAAAGTTTTACCATATATTTTGTGTTGCAGTCGACTTAGTTAATTGCAAAGCACTAAAAAAACGAAGATAAAAAGGACATGTTTTTGCACTAGTGCCTTTGCTCACTACTGTATATTTGAAGACATCTTGTGAGAGTGAGTGCTAGGATGGCAGATGGCAGGTTGAGCAGTATTTCTTCTTCTTCTTCTTCACATTTCGACTTGTGATATATTAAACACACAGCTACACTGTATTGTGTAGTATGAAAAAAATCCTTTTTCAGACCTACTCCATTTTAACGATTATGGATATTGGTTTGCCTTGTGATTGTGTTATTAATTTGCTTTTTCTATGTAATCCAGAATATTTCTTCTGAATATTCTCTTATAGCTGCCTCAAGAATGATTTATACCTTATAAAATTGTCTTGAATATAGGTAGTGCTGTGTTAACAATATATCAATCACTTTGCCCAGAGTTCTGAACAATTTCTTGATTTACCTCCTATTACCTGTTTTACTACTTCTCAGCTTCAGAGGAAGAAAACCAAAACTATTTGATAAAAGACTGCTCACCTCTGTAACTCCAGAAGTTATCATTTTGGCCCCAATTCTATTTCAGTCAGTAAGTTGTCCATTTGCTATTTCCATTGGTTGGTATACTTATTCACAAACCGAATACTGTAGATTATTTTCCTGTGGTGTTTTTATCTTCCTGTGTCCAAAAATTCTTTGACACTCTTCTCTTCAAAAGAATGTGTGAGTAACTTATTCCCTTCTAATGAATAGAATGTGGCAGAAGTGACATGTGTGACTTTTTTTTTTTTAAGATTTTATTTATTTATTTGAGAGAGAGAGAAAGAGAGACAAAGCACAAGCAGGGGAGGGCCAGAGAGAGAGGGAGAAGCTGGCTCCCTGCTGAGCAGGAAGTCCCATGTGACACGTGTGACTTCTAAGGCCAGTTGTAAAAGATTTTGTTGCTTCTGCTTTTCTTCCTCTTAGTCACTCACTCAGGGATGAACTAGCATATTGTAAAGACAGTCTCCACGGTCCATGTGAAAGGGAACTGAGGGCTTGCAGTCACAGCTAGTAGCAATGTGCCAGCCTTGCGTGTACTTTTGTGTGTGTGTGTGTGTGTGTGTGTGTGTGTGTGTGTGTAAGAAAGAGAGGGACACAGAGAGAGAGCCCTAGCCTGGAATGGGATCTTCAGCTTCCATCAGCCTTTAGATGGTAGCCCTAGTTGAATCTGTCTAATGCAAACCCATGACAGACGCTGAACCAGAATCACCAAACTAAGTTGTTCCAGAATTCCCAGCTTACAAAAATGATCTCAGATTATAAATATTGTTATTGTATGTCACAAAGTTTTGGGGTCATTGTGCAACAATTGATAGTTAGTCCACTACTCTTCCCACATTCACTTCTTTGCCGATATCTGAAGAATATGTAAGTCTCATGGTTTCTTGCTTTGAGGTAATTTTGGTATCTGTCCCTTATCTGACATGTGATTGCCATGTTACCTTCAGTTTAGCTCAGACTATCCGTTCCCAGAGGGTTGCAATGTTAACCTTTTAACCAGTCTCCCTGATTTCCTTCTTTAGTCTCTGTAGAACACCTATAGATTATTTTTCTCTGAAACCTACATGGATACCATACATTTCTTCTGCTCAAAAAAACTAGAATTTTCCCATTTGTCTTCCATTGATAAAACATTGTGTTTGTTAGTGTAGTATATTTGATTATGGTTCAGAATTATTCACCCTTCTCCCTTGGTTTTGCTTTGATTTTATATGAGACTTGTTTTGGATTTGTGGTGAACAGGGTGTACTTTGCATTCCTTGATATTGGGACTGGCCACATGCACTGACTTTGGCATAGAATTGTAGCAGACACCACCAAGTGTAGGCATGAAGGCACTTAGGTTGAATTTCTGCCACTCCCCCGAGAGGCACGTGGCCCAGCTACACTGCTGATCCAGAGAGGATGAGGGAAATGTGGAACAGATGTGAGCCCGACACAGGGTGGAGGGCCCAGGCTGGCCAGACCTGTAGCTTGAAACAGAGCTCCCTACCTGTGCCCTCTCTAGATTGGTCAACACTCAGCTAATCCAGATACTTGTTTTAAGCCACTGAGTTTTTGGAGTGGTTTATTATGCAGGGAGCTCTGTTACCCTAACCCCATCTCATCTTTTCAAATATATCAATTGTTTCTACTTATGACTTCCTGTCTGCTTCATTTCTTAAACACACTTGCCCATTCCTGTTGACACAGCTTTTCCATTTTTCCACATATCCTTAAGGTCTTTTCAATGATAATATTTGCTAAGTTACTAATAACTTATTCAACTGTAGTATTACCACTTTTATGACAGCCTGATAGAAGCAATGTTATTTTCACTTTATTTTTATTTTTTTTTAATCTTTTTTTTTTTTTTAAGATTTTTATTTATTTATTTATTTGACAGAGAGAGATCACAAGTAGGCAGAGAGGCAGGCAGAGAGAGAAAGGGAAGCAGGCCCCCTGCTGAGCAGAGAGCCGGATGTGGGACTCGATCCCAGGACCCTGAGATCATGACCTGAGCCGAAGGCAGCGGCTTAACCCACTGAGCCACCCAGGTGCCCTATTTTCACTTTAAAGGTGAAAGAGTTGTGCCTTAAAAAGGTTTTAAAAATTGTCCAAATTCACATGGTAAATAAATAAAAAATGGGATTTAAGTTCAGGGCTGTGTGATTAAAAAATCAATACTCATAACCAAGATTCTGTATTCTTATTTTAGCTCCAAAGCTTTCTTTTTGACAACTCTGGTCCGTAAATGATGCTAACAGTCTTCAACTCCAAATACATTTAATTTTTCCAGCACTGATCATTTTTATGATGACTTTGAATGGTCTTTTCTTTAGCATTTTGTAGTTAATATTGCACATTACAATCTTGTATTCTATTGAGGTCTCACAAGCTTTTTGAAGAATGGAAGATTATTTTTCTCCATGAGGAAAATTAGAATCAGAGGTTGAATAATTTGGTTCTGGTCATTCAGCTATATATGGTAGAGTTGAAAGAGAGCTATGATGGCTGAGTTAGGTCTTCCTCCTGCTCCCAAATTCAAATGTGTTAGCCCTAATCCTCAATGTGATGGTATTTGGAGATGAAGCCTTCTGTGAAGTAATTAAGGTTAAATGAGGTCAAAAGAGTAGGGCCCTAACCTCATAGAACTGGTGTCCTTAAAAGAAGAGGAAGAGACATCAGAGCTCTCTCTCTATGTGCACACAGAGGAAAAGCCATATGACGGCACAATGAAAAGGTAGCTGTCTACAAGCCAACAAGAGAGGTCTCATCAGAAATAAGCCCTGATATCACTTTGCCCTGGGACTTCTAGCCTCCAGAACTGCAAAAAAATAAATTTCTGTTATTTAAACGATCCAGTCTGTGATATTCTGTTTTAGTGGCCCAAACAGCCTAATATAAGAGCTGAGGTTTTCACTCCCCTTATCTTCTTACTTTTATTGTCCTTATCTTCTTACACTTACTCTACATTATTTTTATCATTAGCTCTCAGAGGACAGTGACAATTTGGATCCTCCACCGTATATTATTTATATAGTACATCCTTAGATATTTCATAGGCTTACAGCACATTTAAAAGTGGAAGAGGTCTGGGTGTCTGGGTGGCTCAGTGGGTTGAGAGTCTGCCTTTGGCTCAGGTCATAATCCCAGGATCCTGGGATGGAGATCCACATCTGGCTCCCTGCCCAGTGGGGAGTCTGCTTCTCCCTCTGTCCCTCCCCTTGCTCGTGCCCTCCCTCTCTCTCTTTCTTTCAAAAATAAATAAAATTTTTAAATAAAATGGTCAAAAACTTAAAAAGAAAATAAAAGTGGAAGAGGTCTAAGGTGTCAACCTATCCTTTCACTTAAAACTGAACAGCTCTGATCCGGTGAGTTCCCAAGACTCCACCAAAACAGCTCCTCAGTTAGTGAAAAGTGGAGAGTGGAATCCAGGTCCCACCTCCAGCCCTTGAGATACAATGTTTCAATTACTTCACTGGTAGACATGGATAATGAATGCATCACCCTCACTTCTATTATCACCCCTTATTTTTATGACTACTGTATGATGAACCCAAACTCCACAGAAACTGAACAATTGAAATTACATCCTAACTAGAGTAAGAAAAATGGATACCACAGGATACACCAAAAAGGAAACAGAAATAAAGGATTCTCAAGGAAAGTGACAACATTGCAAATATGCAAACATATTTATCAAACACATTTTTCATTTCTTAATGACTTATTAAAGTGAACCATTTGAAAATGTTATATTTGTACATGTGAGAATGAAAAACGTAAACATGTTTATGTGGTTAATCTATTTGCACATAATGTCCTAGCTTTTATTTTCTAGAAGGGGAAACCAAACATGGAGGCTATGTCAGAGGCACATACATATGACCCCCTTCTATCAAATCAGGCTGGTCAGGTGGTTTGCTGCTCTGTGGTAGGTACAAAATGTGTAAATGACTGGAGTTGGAGTGGAAATCATCAAGATCCCTGTAAAAATGGTGAGAGAACCTTTTGCTATTATCAAGAGCTATTTTAAGTACTAAATCAAAAGGATGCCAACTAGTGGCCTTGTTGATAGTCTCAGTAGAGAAGGAAATGATTAAATTAACATGAAACTTCAAATCCATTCCCACTTGGTAGAGAGGTCTGAAATTGATCACCATGGTGGCATGTGAAAACTTGCCAAGCTGCGGTTGGTGATGTCTTTGTTTAATGGGTAAACAACATTCACAAGTTGATAGTGCAGTCTCTCATGCTTACTCCGTTATGCATCCACAATTCAGACCTAATAAGTTAAATCACAACATTTCAGGCTTTCTGTCTAATTAAAAGATGAGGATTGAAACATGTTGTATGCAAAGTCATCAGAAAGGTGGCAAGGTGCAGTGGAAGGGGCACCAGAAAGAGAGGCAGGTCACTAGGATCTAACCTCATTGGATTCTCTTGATGCTTTCTATGGTCCACAAAGAGTCCCTTGGCTGTATGGAATCTGTTTTCCTCACCTGTACAATGTACACAATGCAGTCCTTGCTCACTGCAGAGCAGTGTCGTGAAGATCAGATCTAAGAATACAATTTACGTTTCTCTGATCTTTTAAAAAAGATTCACTACATTCCTGATAATCATATTCCTGCAATCCTTCCTGTCTGTTGTTTTTTCTCATAGAAACACAATTAATTAAGAAAGGCAGTAATTTATTTTTCCCGTGTCAGTGATAGAGAAGCTCAGAGGTTTTATGTGCTCAAGGTAAGGAATTGAGAATAGAGACTATTTGTCCCAGTCATTTAATAGTGCTCTCTGGCCAAATGTGCAGATGAGCATTATGAGTGTGAAGGAGAAATATTATGCCATGACAACTCCGATTTTTAAAGTTGTCTGTTGACAATCTAAGTAATAATACTGGGCTAAATTTTAAGAGTATAGAATATTTATTATTTTTTTTATTTACCCTGGTTTTGATTGAGTAGATTGCTGAATTTATGTTCCATGTTCCACATCCATAAAATGGGGATAAAAATATGTAACAAATGAAAGATTGGGTAATTAAATATATTAAATATAAAAATGCTTACAACTTAGCATATGTTAAGAGTTCAATAAACACACTTTTATTGTTGAAATTGGATAAAGAAAAATTAGATGTGTGCAGGATGGGTTTTAACCCTAGGAAGCCACTTGTAACTGAAAAAGTCCTTCCAGGTAGTTACGTGCAATTGCCTTTCTGTTCCTGTGACTGGTTGCTATGAAGACATCCCTGGGTAGGGGATGGTAGTGACTCATTGGACAAAGTGTCCAGAGGTTAAAGTCCTGATTGCGTTTTGTCACTGATTTTTTTTTTTTGAAGATTTTATTTATTCATTTAAGACAGACAGACAGAGACAGACAGACAGAGAGAGAGCAGGAGAGAAGAGCATAAGGGAGGGGCAGAAGCAGGCTCCCTGCTGAGCAGGGAGTGAAATGCTGGGCTAAATCCCAAGATTCTGGGATCATGACCTGAGCTGAAGACAGGCATTTAATCGACTGAGCCACCCAGGCACTTCCTTGTCACTAATTTTTTAACCTGCTTACTTTCTTATCATAGCCTTGATTTCTCTGTATACAAAATAAGAATACTTGATTTTTTTTTTTTTTTTTTTTGCCTTATTTAAGATTTAGGCACTGGTTCATTCACGTATGAAACAAAGAGGCAATGTGCTATAAGCTAATGAGACAAAGATTGACCTCATGAATCTTAAAATTTCGTAAAGGAAGTTATATCTGTAAAGTGAAAATTATAGGAAAGTGTTATATATATAAAAGTTGAGATTGTGTAAGCTGTAGCAGTGAAATAGATGTAGAAGAGATCCTCTCTTTTTTTAAGTAAGACAGTGTAGAGATGACTTCAGTGTTGGTCTCTGAGGAAAGTGACATTTGAATTGAGTGTTAAAGAACAGGGATGTAAGGAAGGACTTAAGGGCAAAGATGTCAACATGTAAAACTGTCCAAAGACTTAAAAGTCGAGATTCGTAGTTTTAGAATTCTTTACAGATGTATTTATAAAGTTTTCCTAAAGATTCACCAAACTAAATTCAGAAATTAAAAATAAATTAGGAAGAAATAATAGTGAAGAGACGGGGGCCTCAAGATGAAATAAAGTTCAGAGCGATTAATGTACTTAATTGTTTTTATTTATTCATGTTTTTTGAATTCTCTATTGAAGAGAATATCCATGGGATTTCTGATGTTTTTCCTAAGATACATTTAAAACTATGATCATGCTGTGCCTGGGTTGCTCAGTTGGTTAATCGGTCAGCTCTTCATTTTGGCTCAGGGTCAGGAGATTGAGCCCCATATGGGCTCTGAGTTCAGTGGGAAATCTGCTTCAGGATCCCTCTGCCCCTTCCCCGTTCACATGCATGTGCTCTCTCTCTAAAATAAATAAATCTTTAAAAAAATAAAACTAGGATCATAATAACCAATGAGCTAATTAAAAAATAACCTGTTGGTGGTGCCTAGGTGGCTCAGTGGGTTAAAGCCTCTGCCTTCAGCTCAGGTCATAATCTCAGGGTCCTGGGATCAAGCCCCGCATTGGGGGTCTCTGCTCAGCGGGGAGCCTGCTTCCTCCTCTCTCTCTTTTCGTGCCTCTCTGCCTACTTGAGATCTCTGCCTGTCAAATAAATAAATAAAAAGTCTTAAAAAAAAAAAACCTGTTGGATGATACAGATATTTAAAAAATAGTGAAATATATTTTGGCAGATAGCTATTTCCAGCTTGACTGTGGAGAGACGATATCCGCATTTAAATACACAAACCGCACATGCACACATATATGCACACCCATGAATTTACTGAGTACCAAATGATCATTAATGATAACAAGTGTTTTTTAGGAATTGAAAAAGACATAATCAGCAAAATCTTCCTGATAGAGATGGGCTGTGGGCCGGACTTTGAAGGATATGGTGCCTTTCTGTTTCAATACAAAGGAGAAGAGAATAGAAGAGAGCCATGTATAAATATACAGAGATGGAAAAGTGCAATGTATACAGTTATTTTGATTTGATCAGAAAATACGTTTGTACAGGAGTAGTGGGAGCGTTGAGGCCATATTATGTATCAGTAGTCTTTAAATGCTTCACTAGTAATTCAGATGTTATCTTGTAAATAGTAGGGAATCATGGTAGGTGAATACATGAACTCATCAATGGTAGGTTCTTTATAAAAACTAACTCTTGGGTGCTCCTAAATGTACATAAGGAACACTCTATTATAATTAATATTTTAAGAACCCATTTGCTGTTAACTCTAGCAAGAGTGTCATACATCTAAATGTTACTGGTGACTGATTCACACGGACTTAATATAATCTGGCTTTTATACTTTTTAAGGCACAAGATCAATGATGTCAGAGTCCATTACATGTTCTGCACTTAAATCAAGGTGGAAACTTCCCACCGTAATTGGTTAATGAGGTGGACAAAATGAAAGCAACGTTATCAAAACTGTATAGTCTTTCTTTAATCTTTTCTTCTAAGCATGGATTGATTTACTACGTAATACCATAATTCAATATACATCATCAATGTTTATCATTAATTTATTATGTACTCCCATCATTTTAGCTATGTGATGAGAATTCAGTTATGAATTAGGCTTCACCTCAAAGATACATGTGCTTATATAGAGCATAAGAAATATCTCTAAATTAGATGGAAGAAAGAATGTAATGGAAGAAGAATGGAAAAAAGAATGGTTCATGGAAGAAAGAATGAGGGAATGTCTGTTCTACCATGTACATGACTTCACTCTAGATGGGATATTGACCATGCATCTCCTGTTACTTGTCCTCTCATCCACAACTGGACAAAGTACACATCCCTTTACCCCTCCTCCCCAGCCCAGCTTTTTGAGGTGGTAGGTTGAAAATGACTGGCCTCCAAACTTTCCTATTTGCAGTATGTAGAGAGTGCTTCACTCTGTCATCTCAGCAGGGCAAAATCTTAACTATCTTTCAACATGCTATACATTTGTGCACAGTACTGTGGATCTTTGTCACAAAATCTCTCCACCTCAAGGTCGTGTCCCCTAAAGGAAAGAGGTGATAACAACTGATAATTTAGTAACAGTGATAATTTAGGAGACTCCAAAGAATAGAGAGGTTGAAAAAGGACTTTCCCTGTTCCCACTGAGAATCCTGGGAGGCAGCTCAGTGTGTCCAAGCAGAGAGGGCTGGGATGGTCCCAGGTCTTCTGTGTCATTGGAAGTGGTATGGGAGAGACCTAGCAGTGGGGATGAGGAGGACAATAAATGCAGAACTACTGAGAGAGACCATGGGGCAATTTTGGATGTCCCAACAGATGCCCATGAGATGCGATGCCATTGACTGGAAACTATGAAACTAAGCTTGTAACATTTTTAAAAAATATATGCCTGGATATGTAGATTGAAAACATTGTAACTGCTATATAGATCATGGGATCAAATGTCTTTTCTTTCAGCCTTCTCTATTTCGAAATTAACTCTGTCCTCTATATGTCTATTCCTTGCTTAAATCATTCCCGTGACAATTTTGGGGGGAGATTATAGTAGAGTAACTAATGCCACTTGTTCTGTTTTCTTTATAAGATTGAAGTCTTGTTGGATATATCACATTTACCTTGTTAAAACCCATCCCTTGTAAGGTCAAATACCAGGGTCTTGTACTTCTCACATAGTAGGTAGTTTATATGTAATATGTTATGAAATTAACTGAATTGTAAAGAAAATACCATTTAGTTTGTATTCCAGAAAAGACCCTTTCATATACCACATTATAGGACAAATTATGATCACATATTCTTTAGTACATAATGTGAATGAGTTCTCACATAAAACGTTTATGCAAAAGAGCAAAAGTATTAGGAAAATTCTGTCAGTTACATGAGAATTTTGCAGAGAATTTACTCTGAGTTTTGTCAGCTGATTCAGTCTTGTGAATCCAAATAGGTATTTGATATGTCTCTTGAATGCCCTTTTATGTAACCATCATTATAGAAGCTGTAATGGCAGGGCACAGTTTTAAAGAATACATACCTTTCATGAAGATTCAGATTTCTACTTACAAAAAATTGTGAATAGAAAAACCCTGGCTGTTATTCCTAAATAAACATCAAGAAAATGAACAGAGAAACTTTGGTATGAAATCTTTACCTCGAATTTTTTTCTTATCCCGATCCTGGCTTCATTACATAGGTTGTTGGAGTAGTATTTGTCTTTCCTTTGTGCTCTTCTCTTTTATGCCATTCTCATAAAAATTGGTTTTGTCTGGAGCTATGCAACCACTCTGGAAAACAGCATGGAGGTTCCTCAAAATGTTGAAAATAGAACTGCCCTATGACCCAGCAATTGCACTACTGGGTATTTACCCTAAAGATACGAACATAGTGATTCAAAGGGGCACGTGCACCCGAATGTTTATAGCAGCAATGTCCACAATAGCCAAACTATAGAAAGAACCCAGATGTCCATCAACCGATGAATGGATCAAGAAGATGTGGTATATATACACAATGGAATACTATGCAGCCATCAAAAGAAATGAAATCTTGCCATTTGCGACAACATGGATGGAACTAGAGGGTATCACGCTTAGCGAAATAAGTCAAGCGGAGAAAGACAACTATCATATGATCTCCTTTATATGAGGAAGTGGTGATGCAACATGGGGGCTTAAGTGGGTAGGAGAAGAATCAATGAAACAAGATGGGATTGGGAGGGAGACAAACCATAAGTGACTCTTAATCTCACAAAACAAACTGAGGGTTGCTGGGGGGAGGGGGTTGGGTGAAGGGAGGGTGGGGTTATGGACATTGGGGAGGGTATGTGCTTTGGTGAGTGCTGTGAAGTGTGTAAACCTGGCGATTCACAGACCTGTACCCCTGCGGATAAAAATATATGTTTATAAAAAATAAAAAATTAAAAAAATTTTGGTTTTGTCTGATTTATTAATTTCTTTTATGAGACTTGAAAAATCACTGAACCATATTTAAGTTTTCTTTATATTGGTAACCAACATCTCCATGAATCTGTATGAGACTGTCTCACAAGTCAGTTTACCTCATACTGAAAAGGTGAGGTATTGATTCTTTCATGCGTACAGCAAAATATTAGAATAGGGTCTTTTTTTATAATTAAAGATAACTATAACTGTGAGGATATGATCATAAAATACATTTTGGAAAGTCTGTTTGAGAAAATAGAAACTATTCACCTTGTTAAAAATAATTTTTAAGGGCACCTGGCTGGCTCAGTTAGTGGAGCTTGAGAATTTTGATCTTGGGGTTATAAATTAGAGTCCAACTTTGGGTGTAGAGATTACTTAAAAAAATAATTTCTATATGTCTTAAATTGTAAAACATTCATGATGAATGTGAAATCCAAATTGCATTTTTACAATAAATTTGTTACTCTGAGAAGAAATAGCTTTGTATCTAACTAAAGAATACAACAAACCTAAACTTTTATATTCTGGAACTGAAAGTCTTACTATTTGACATTTTTATATATGTTTATACATTTCATATAAATATATTTATAGAAATATAAATGTATTTCACATTTCTTTCTATACATATACTTACATATTTATATTTCTTCTCTGAAGTATTTGTATTCTTGGCCCACCTCACACTTTAGGGATAGTGAAAGCTAACTCAATAAAAACCAAAACGAGCAAATAGAACAAGAGCACAAAAGCCCTCTCTCTAGTCTTAGAATACATGGGCCATTTATATACATATTTTTTAAGCCTCTCTAAACACGGATCCCATGGCATCACTGTAAGCAAGACAAATACTTCGAATGGAAGCAAATGCCTTTGCAGTGTTCTTACAAATTTATATTCCTATTAATACAGATATATGGGGAATAGAGTATATTTTTAATTTCTTTTAGGAAAAGACTATTTTCCTTCTCAAAGCTAATGGTAAGATACCATCACTATTGGGAATTGACGTCCACAAAAGAGAAAAAAAGTAATTCTTCAGTGACCAAATGTGATTTTCATAAATCACATTTAGTGATTAATGTGATCAATCCTGCATTTAAAAGGAGGCAGAAAAGCAAAAGCAAGAATCCCTTATTTCTTTTGAACTTCATTTCATTCCACAAACACTAATACCGAACAAAGAGTAGAGAGTCATGTGAAAAGGATATAAAGGGTAATTCTGTACAGGAACTTGTATAGAATCATTTTCCATGAACTAATCACAATCTTCACTGATGTAAATGATATCTATTTTAGCTTCCAGGAATGTCATTGATTCTTTAAGGGATCTAAAAGAATAAAGAATGAATGTATAAGAATAGTAATATGATGGTAATGTGTAATAATTATACATCTACCTAATTGCACAATACAGTGCAAAGTGTAATCAGTACTGTGAAGAGCAATTTAGTAATCATTAAAAATTCTTAGGTGTTTCCCTCATAGTCCAGTGATACAAAGAAAGTGTTGTACCTTTTATGCCAATATCAGTCATCACTTTGAAAATGATTTTAAGTTTACCTTTACTGAGTACAAAAATTGGCTGTCTTTGATTTTACAAAACTTTTAAATATAAAAATACTTTGATATTATATTAACAAGATATACTTAAATTACATGCTGTAGCCTTCCACAACTCAGCCTGCTACTTTTTGTTTTCCTACCTACAAATGGAAAAATGTCCTTTGAGTAAAATCCTTCATTAGCTGATAGGTTGTTGATAAATCCTAGAGATATGCTAATTCCAGAAAAAAGGGTAAGTAGACAAGAATCTTAATCACTAAATCACGAAATCTTTTATGGAACTGAATAACATCCAGATGCTATCTTCTTGAGCCTTGTAAACTAATTCAAGCATATTTCAGATTATAGAGGTTTCTTCCCTTTAACGAAGCCATTTTTACCTTTTAGTGATCTATAAATAGCAAGCTAAATAAAATAATGTCTTCTTTTTTTATACTCTGAGAGCACTAAAAATGAACAACAGCCTCTTTGCTAAGTTCTTCTACTGTACCTCCAGCTCTGTAGGCATATTTCATTTAAACGATTTCTTGTCTTCTGCCATCATGCACATTCGGTCCTAGCATGCAGTTGGGCCAGTGGCCTTTTATAACGTTGTGGCATAGATTTGTGAGAGGAGAAAATATAGTCCTATTTGTCAGTACTTCTTAAACTTTTGTTTGCATACATAATTACCTGGGTGCTTGGTAAACTACAGCTTCTGACTCACTAGGGTTGGGGTAGAGCCTAGGGGTTCCCATTTCCAATAAACCGAGGTGACACAGTGCTGCTGGCCCATTGAACCTCACTTTGCTTGCCAGGCATGATAGATGTAATGTATTTTCATCTTTTCTCTGGAATTAAATGAAAGCTTGAGGTAAGAAACCCAGCCCATCTTCACCTGCTCTCCAGCAGGGCCAAGCACAGCACTAGGCATCTAGTGGGTTCTCGATAAACAGATGTTGCTTACCAGAAGATATATCAAGAGTAAAGACTCATTACTCTCTGGTGACCTATTTTGTTTTCTCTCAGGATGCATAAACAAGGGACCTTCTTCTCAACTTGTAATTTGATCTGGTACAACTCAGAGTAGCAAATTGAAATGACAGGGCTGCACTAGAAGTCATAGAAGTGGGATGACAATGTTACAACTGGGTTTCCCACGCCCCCGCCCCACCGTTCCCTTGCTTTCCTCTCTAGCTAGAATGTATTGAAGGATGGTTTCCTCTTCAACTCCTGGAAAGAAAACCACTGCGTGGCCCAAAGTACTGAAGTCATAAGCCTTTTTAAAGCAAAATAAGGGGGGAAACAGGAAGCTGAGGATAATGCCTGGTAAGTTCTCTTTAATTCGAAAGTATCAATAGTTACATATGCATTACTTTGACCTTTTTCTAAGATGTGAAACTGTTGGTTCCTGAGACCATTTATTCATAGTATTTATCCGTAGTACTTTTTAGATGCAACATGGAGGCTTAAGTGGGTAGAAGAAGAATAAATGAAACAAGATGGGATTGGGAGGGAGACAAACCATAAGTGACTCTTAATCTCACAAAACAAACTGAGGGTTGCCGGGGGGAGGGGGTTTGGGAGAAGGGGTTGGGATTATGGACATTGGGGAGGGCATGTGATTTGGTGAGTGCTGTGAAGTGTGTAAACCTGGAGATTCACAGACCTGTACCCCTGGGGATAAAAATATATGTTTATAAAAAATTTAAAAAAAAAATTGTTCCTAAACATTTTTGAATACTGAAGAAGTCACAAGTGTGTGGCTGTTGTATTTTGCTCCTAGATCATTAGGCTTCCATTTTCAAGAGTGTACAATGAAGGCATCCTGTGGGATGTGTGGGTAGCTTGACTTCTCTTTGTGTTGGGAAGGTGACTCTGCTGCTTAACATGTAATCAGTCTTTTACATACTCTGTGCTTAGAAAATCATGTTGGTTTGATTTTTTTCCCTAGTATTCATATAAGTAATGGGTTCATTAAATGAGAAGAATCATTGAAAATATATTAGTATCAAGTCTAAATATAGAGAGATTAAATGACATTTCCCAGGTCAACACGCTGGTCATTGACCAATTTGCACTGAATCTCATCTCTATATCCTTAAGTTACCTTACAAAGTTAGCTCATTCTTACTTCCTATTCACTGTAATTTTCCGGGAAGTAGTGAAGGTCTATAAAACCCTTGAAAAAAAAAATATATTTTACTGTCAGAGCTGAGACTAGAAAAACAATACTATACTGTTAAAAACATTACAACTTATAGCAGACTTTAAAATTGACTTCTAGCTATGTTTAGAACCCTAAGGAGATAATGGCAAGTCATTCTTCTTTAGAAATATGTCATCATTAAGAGATAGAAAATAGTTCTCCATTCTAAAGAATAGCTCTCTGTAGGATTTGTTGAGCTTTCTATAGCTAAAGTTACTAAACAAAATAAATGACATCTCAGAATGTTCTGTTGTCTTTGGTTTCAAATAACATATTTTATTATGTTTTTTCACTCCCAGCTACCATAAACGGCAGAAAGAAAACCTCTCTTAAAAAAAAAAAATAGTGCCTGTAAAACAAATCTTTGTGGATGTTGGGGTAAGTACAAATTCAGGGTACAAGATATCTTTCTTGTCTTTAAGTACTTTCTCAATTCTTGTCTTTATTAAACATGGGTGATTTGCAAATAGGAAGTTTCTGAGAAGGTTCATGTAATGGGCTGAAAAGAATGAAATCACAAAGCTTGAAACACATTCCTGTTAATGGGGCTCTTTCTGAGAAACTTGCTTTTCAGATCAGCTTTCTTTTTTCAATCACTCTATCCTGACAATACTAATACCAAGTATTCTTTTCTTTATTGCTTTAAATGGAGAAAACAAAACAAAGAAAGCTTAATGAACTTGTCTTTTTAAAAAAACTTTTATAGAAGTCAAAGTTTAAACAATGGTATGAACTAGACAGAAGACTGACTTGACTTTAATGTGTTACACATTAATTTGTAAAAATATAGCACATTCAATGGTTAATGTCAGAAGGGTGTATCTATAGATGGTGGATCATTGATGTGTTTATTTTATGTTACTTTTACCAATTTTCTTCAATCAGCATTCACTGCCTTTGTTATATAAAACAAAAGTTTGTAAAAGATTAAATGTATGCATATTTTTAAATTATCTACAGTTATGTTAGCAAACAGTGGTACATAGTTTTGGAGAGATCCAAGGGAAGTCCTGAGAGGTAGCTGGAGTAGAAAATTGCTGCTGAATTATAGCTTTGGCACAATCTCATTAGTCTGGAGGGTAGCTGTCCCCCTCCTGTTCACTTCCCTGTCTAAGCTCCTCACCAAATCTATCAGGGCAGTGATGCTGGTCAGCAGTCTTGGAGCTTAAGCATGATGGATCCTTGCCATTATTTCTCAACTCTCACCACCCTCCTCCCTTCCATTATCGGCAGGCTGGCTCATGTCTTCAGCCTCACCTCACAGTTACTGGCGTATCATACACACTGACTTCTCTGTCTCCAGGCTTTTAATCCATCAACACATCTCTGTTATATCAACTAATATTTTCCAAATATGTCTTTACTGTGTCGGACATCTGTTAAAGAATCCTACAGAAGCTCCATTTCTTGTTTTCTCCTGCTCCAAGTTTGAGTTTTCTTTTCTTCAAGCCATCTAGTCATGCCATAATTGGCTACTAGTCACCAAACTATTTTTCTGAGCGGACAGTCTACTCTTTACCATGTCTCAATTCTGGTCAAGCTCTTCTCCTCTCTGTCCCATGTAACTCAGGCACAGTTCCATATTCCAATCCTTATTTGTTTGTTTCCAAAAGAGGAATATCTTCCTCTTTTCAATATACTCAAGTACTAATCACCCTTTGATTTGGCCCAATTCCTATCTTTCCTACAATGCCTGATGGACAAATCCAAACCAGGGAGCTCACTCTTACTGATTCTCACTTGTTCACATAACATGAAGATAAGAAAAATTATCTTCAGAGCAAGAACTGACTAACAGACTACAACAACTTTCAACATAGCAGACAAGTAGCATTTTTGTATAAGGGAAGATGGTTCTTTTTAAAGAGAGATTGCTTGACAGGCTCTTTGGGAGTAGTGAGACTTCCCTATAGCATGTATTACAAAAGGGGTTCCAAATTGTTCTTCAGAATTAAAGCGTAGAAATGTGGATTATCTGAGATTGTGTATAAGAGAGAGTAAGAAGTTTGGAAATGCTAGAGAAAACAGGACAGGAGAGTCTGAGACAATGTAAGTAAGTCCATTGGGCTAGGCAAATATGGACAGTAAGAAGTAACCCATGTCTGGGACTGGTTAAGAATATACACGTTTAATTTTAATGTTTTTAAACATTTTGAAAAATTTTTGTCCTGTGCTATAAACCCCACCTTCCATTCTCTCCATTCTTAAGTAAAGTTCTGTCTTATAGCAATGGCTTCTGGGAAAGTGAAGGAATCAGAACTATGGCAGTGGAGCAAAACTGCACAGCCCAAGGACAGCAGGTGCAGAGGTAAGATGCCACATATAAATCATTAAAGAAGAAAATAAAAAAACTGAAGCAGGAATGCTTGGGTGGCTCAGTTGGTTAAGCCTCTGTCTTCAGCTCAGGTCATCATACCAGGGTCTTGGGATCGAGTCCCACAATGGGTTCCCTGCTCAGCGGGGACACTATTTCTCCCTCTCCCTCTTCCTGCCCCTCCCCCTGCTTAAGCTATCTCTCTCTCTTTCAAGTAAATAAGTAAAATCTAAAAAAAAAAAAAAAAAAAAAAAAAAGAAAGAAAAGAAAACTGAAGCAAGAGGAAACTAGGAGAAATGCCTCACCAATAATTCTCAGCTGTTGGAATGGTTCCTGGGTTTTTCATAGTACATGGGAAAAAGCCAAGTTATGTGTTTAAATATTAAAGAGAAGGGGATACTAAAGAGTTGGGGACACCCAGGTAGCTGTCTATGGAGGCCACAGAATTTTAAGTCAATTTTAATTCATCTTTTAAGTCTGTGATAGCTTCATATCTGTAAACATTAACTCCTTCACCAGATTATAATTTAATTGAGGGAGCAAATTAATTTTATAATCTCTTAAATTTCTACAATTGCTGCCTTAGGGCATGTGCTCAATAAATACCTGTTGGATGGCAGTAAATTAAGTTGCATTAAGAGACTTTTTCCATAATTACAAGAAAGCTCATCAAACATTATTGCCGAGGTAAGAACACAGATAAAGTCAACCATTTTAAAGCATGTATATTATTTTATTAAAGACTTTCAGAAAATTATGTTGAAGGGCACCTGGGTGTTGCTGTTGGCTAAGCATCTGATCTTGGTTTTGGCTCAATTGTGATTTCAGGGTTATGACATCAAGTGCCACTCCCCACTGTCCTGTCTCTCTCTCTCTTTCTAAATTATCAGAATTATCAGAACTCATATAAGATTCATATAAAATAGACTGATCAGAAAATATTTTCCCCCTGTAATGAATAGAGAATAATCATTAGCATTTGCATTTCTATTTGCATTATGGTTCAGAGTTTCAATAAATCATGAACTAATCCTCTTCTAATGTTGTCTTTCTCTGAATGTTATACAACCAATTTATATATAAGGAAGGGTGAAAGTTTACTCAATTTATAGCCTATCCTTGTTTCCAACAAAATAAATTCAGTCATTCTATATGTAAATAATACATAGTTAAAAGATTTGAAATCTTATTACTCCTACCACTAAGAAGTTAGCCTGTCATTTTTTTTTTAAGTTTTATTTATTTGACAGAGAGAGAGAGAGCGTGCACAAGTAGGCAAGGCAACAGGCAGAGGGAGAGAGGGAGAGATGCAGGATCTCTACTGAGCAGGGAGCCTGACATAGGACTCCATCCTAGGACTCTGGCGTCATGACCTGAGCCGAAGGCAGATGCTTAACATACTGGGCCACCCAGGCACCTCTAGCTTGACATTTTTAAACTATGATTTAGGGTAGTAATATAATACATATGATTTTATATAGGTATTAAGACCTATAGAGTATAACTTATATCTAGCCCCAAATATGGTTTCAGTGAATATATATCTGCTAGTGAGATCACTTTCCAACTTTCAGAAAGGAAAATCAAAACTGAACATGGTTGAAAAGTTTTTATTCTTAGAGTATGATGGGGGAAATGTCATGTACTTTAACTCCTGTTTTTCTCTCATGACCTCTAAACTTGATGTAACTGGAAAAGTGGGGGCTTTTTGTAAAAAACTATTTTTTTAATGGATTTTATTTTATTTACTTGCGGGTTGGGGGGCAGTGTGGTAGTAACAAAGGGAAAGGAACTAGCGGACTCCACACAGAGTATGGAGCCCGATATAGGGCTCGATTTCTAGACCCTGAGATTATGACCTGAGCTGAAACAAGAGTCAGGTACTTAACAGACTGACCCACCCAAGTGCCCTTGTAAAAAACTAATTTAGTGAATGAATCTGAAGAAGTCATATGTGACAGAGAGATAGTTGTGCTTATGGGTGTTGAAGAGAGGAGGGGAGAAGTAAGCTGAAAGTAGGAGTTTCCAAGATGATTCAAAAAGTGGTATTTCTTAGGAAATTCCATCTGAATGTCATGTCCAAGACATTTTGGACACATTCCCTGGAACAGCTAATTTGTATAAAGTGCTCAAAAAATATCATCCATTTATGTATTTATCTAAAAATAGTTAATCAAATTGTGTTGAGAAGCACACATTGTCAAAATGAAAAAAATATTAGTTTGTAACCATTAGTTAGTGCCAGTAAAATTAATGCCCAATCAAATATCCCTCTTTTGCTAACACCTGTAATGGTGTTCACCCATGTCTTTTTCATTCAGGGCCTTGAAGATTATCAGCCATTTATAATTCAAGAATACAATTCAGTTTGATGGAAAAGTGAAAGCACAAAAGAGCCATGCTTTCCAAAGTGATGTCGGAGAACTGCTTGACTGTCAAATGACCCAGGAAACGTAGGGCTTAGATCTGAGGAGAGGAGAAGCATCGTTTGTATGTGATGGGTTTTCAACAAGGAATGATTTGAGACCCGTAAGATTAAGGGGTGAAACTGGAAAACAAATATGAGCATCTTTGCATCTGTGACATGAAATTTAAATCTGCAGGGTAGGATGTGTTATAATACAATTTCCACAGAAAATATATTTTTCTTACACAGATCAAGGAGCACTTGATTCATTGTTTACTTGTTCTAAAAATTAGTGTAAAATTCCAATTATGACGTGAATTTTTTAAAGATACAAATTAAACTAACTTATTTTCATTATGTATAGTTTCAATTTTCAAGACTAAAGTCTAATTCATCTTTCTTCATGATATAATATAAACTTCCTCATCCCCATTTTTAGGCAGACTCACTTAAAATGATCTTTCTTTTTGTAGCACCGATTATCTTTGGATTTATTTGTGCATTTTTCTGTTTTAGTTTCCTTTCTAAAGCATTATTGAGATAAAAATTGAGTAAAAGAAAAAAACAATTTATTTTTGTTTAAAAAGGTATATTACATATTTTTTATTCTTTGTAATTCCTCTATCATAATACAAAAGAATGTATTATGCTTAATGTTTGAGCTGTGAGTCAGAATATATGAGTTCCAATCAATCATTTATTCACTCAGTTGTTATCTGAGTAAGTGCTTACTGAACATGAGATAGTCTTCGGTTGCTGGCAGTGAACCAACACAATCCTACCTGGTTCTTCCTCTTCATGCTCTCTGGCAAATTCCCCTGGCCGTTAACAGCACTCATCAAAGAAATGAAAGCAATCATTAAGTTTCTATCCAACTCTAACTTTCTGTTGTTCCATTTAACTCTGACAAAGATCTTATTCCAAAATATGAAGATAATGAAAATATAGTATGGTTTCCGATATTACCCAGTGCTTCTTTTCTGCATATTGGTAACTAATTTTTTTCCTCTTAGATATTATTTCTTAATACATGCTTCTGACACCTGGACAGTTCATGTACTACATTAAGTTTTATTAATCCTGGCAGGTCATTATTAGGTATATTACTTTTAAATAACTTCTCACTTTTTTATAAGCAAAGGACTGATTACATGGGGGCATAACTATACTTGTGCCCCAACTATCAAGTCAGAAAATCAGCTGTTGAAATAAGTCAAGCAAAATAATGATGACAGTGTGTTTTGTGAAACCTGGTGGAGAGCCTTAGAGGGTGAAGTATTTTAATATTTTTAAAGATGTAAGTCATCCCTTTACGTTTTAAGTGATGTGTGTTTATTAAGAAACAGTTCAAGACTTTATAAATGTCTTCTCCATCCCATTACATCTGGAAGGTAAAACATGCTATCAGGATGGGATAGGTTTTTCTTGATCCTCACTGATCTAGGGAAAGCATAATCTGATATGCCCTCTGTGCCTTTAAACGTTAAAACAACAAAAAACAAGATCAAGAACCAAAACTGTAATTATGACTAATTAAAATGCTTGCTATTCAAAGAAGACTTAGCCAGGCATGTGACTTCCTCTTTCCAAGGCCAGCTTTACCTTAGGTTCTTTGAATCCCACCCCTTCTGCCTATTCTGTGCTCAGTCCATCCAACATCCTGCCATTGGCTTTCATGTTCGGTAGTACCTGCTTCATCTCATATATTTTATCTGTTCACATTCACTCAAAAGACTTCTTAAAAAATGTTTTTTTATGTCTTAAGCACTACATGCCGGTATGGATCCATGAAAATAAAAATGACATATAACCATAATAATCATTAATATTTCTGGGGTTTTTCATGCATTACATTGCATTATTCTCACAACAACATGTGTGAGGGGCATTGCTTGTATGTCCTCTCTACAGATAGAGACATGCAGAGAGGAACTTGCGAGTAAGGTGTGGAGTTGACATTTGAACTTAGTTCTTGAGACTGCAGAGCAGTGTGGTCTGGGCGCTTGGGGAGGCACAGCTAAGTACAAGGAAGCAGACACAGAAATAGCCAAGTAGAATTCATGATCAGTTAAATAATGGAAAAACTTACAAGAAGCAATCATAGTCCAGAGGAGCTATAGATAAGATTTTACAGAAAAGGTGGTGCTTGAATTGAGTTTTGAAGAAAGACTAGGACTTTAGCATAACAATTTTATTATTCCTCCCACAAAACTTTGAAATCATATTGAACTCCTGTAGTATACAGATTGTATGATTGGACCCAGTTAATGGCCTCCGTGTTTCCATACTCTTTGCTCTGTAACTTTTGTAGTCCTCTCCCATCCTGATCTCCAGCTTCACTGTGTGATTTCCTTGGGTCGGTGAAAACAGTCTTCAAATCATTGCGCAATTTTACGCCCATGCTTTCATTTCTTTGCCTTTGCCATGAGGACATACTCTCACCAATCGGCTAGAGAATGAGATCATGGGAGGGGCAGAGTCAGGCTTTTTGTCCTAGCTAGGATTCCAGATGAAGGGGAGAGTCTGGCAGATCAGCAGATTCCTTAGTCAGTCTCTTTTCCCCTCCTCCAGGTTATCTCAGGTGGCTGAGCTGTCTAGCCAACCCATGAACACATGAGCAAGAATAAATGTTTTCTGTTTATTGTATGTCACTGAGGTTTTATGATTCTTGTTACATGGAATTGTGATGGCAAGAGATGACAGATATAACTTCTGTCTATAACTCATTTCCTAAATCCAAGTTAGTAGTCCAGTGACAACCCTTGTATTTCTGTGATATCACCTCATGCACATTTCTGTCCTTTCCAATTATTATTACAAGTATTCTAGATAGATTCTGCATTGCCGCGATATCAGGCTACTGTAATAGCCTACTATCTTGTCTCCTTGCCTCCAAATCTTTCACCTTTTCAACTTTTCTACTACACAAAAGTGATGAAGCATTTTGCTTAGAACAGAGTCCTGCTATAACCACTCACCTCCTCAAAAAACCTTCAGTGGTTTCCTTGTTTCCCTAACAACAAAATCCTTGGCATTCAATCCCTCCACATCCGTCATCTAGTTGCACACCTTCTTCTAGTGTCCCCTTCATTCTTCTTTTCCCTCATCATGCTTTGCTTCTCTTCTCTGTTCTCTGACATTTATCCAAATGCAGTTCCCTCCATCTAGAATTCCCCACACTCCATTTCCAGACATCTAAACCTTACCATTCTTACATATCTTAAGATATTATGTCTTGCCCCCACGAAAATTTCCCTGATTCCCAATTCTGAGTCTTCTCATCTCTTTATCCCACTTAAAAGATTCTGAGCACTCACTCCTTACCACTCATATTGTGGGTATAGGACTTGTGTATACCACAGTATTTGTTTCCTATGGTGGCCAAAACAAAGTACCACAAACTGGGTGCCTTAAAACAGCAGAAACGTATTCTTTTACATTTCTGGAGGCTAAAAGTCCAAAATCAAGATGTCAGCGGGGCCATGTTCCCTGTGAAAGTTTGTGTGTATTTCCAGCTTCTATAAGCTGGAGAAGGCAAGGACAGACAGGGAGGTCTGTTTTTGCTTTTTTCAGCTTATAGAAGCTCCAGGTATTCCTGGCTGTGGGAGCATAAACTCCAGTCTCTGCCCCTGTTTTCACATGGTGTTCTCCTGTCTGCGTGTTTCTTCTTCTTCTTCATTGTTTTTTTTAAAGATTTTATTTATTTATTTGACAGATAGATAGCACAAGTAGGCAGAGAGGCAGGCAGAGACAGAGAGGAGGAAGCAGGCTCCCTGCTGAGCAGAGATTCTCCATGTGGAGCTCAATCCCAGGACCCTGGGATCATGACCTGAGCCGAAGGCAGCGGCTTTCACCCACTGAGCCACCCAGGCACCTCTGCGTGTTTCTTCTTTTACCTGGTGTTCTCCCTGTGTATGTGTGTCCAATCATCCCCTTCAGCAGGACACCAGTCAGACTGGATCAGGGCTCACCCTCATAACTTCATCTTAGCTTGGTTACATCTGCAACATCCCTATTTCCAAATAAAATCACATTCCTAGATATTGGGAATTCAGATTTTAGCATATCTTTTTGGCGGTGGTGGTTGGGGGACACAATTTGACTCAAATACCCAGTACACTTGAGGGCAAGTACTAAGCCCTTCTTCATCTTTACCTTTGTACCACCCTGACTAGTAAAGTTCTCCCTGGGCAGCATGCCTCTTTAGGTTGTACCTGCTTTCATATAACACGTGCTCATTGTTTAACTTTATGCTGAACTGAATCAAATTGCTTACCTAAACATATTTGGAAAGATCATAAGAAATATCCCAAGGCTGCCAAAAAGGATTTATTAAGCATCAATAATATGTGATGTGTTATAAAGCCTCAGACATGGGGGTTGTTATTAATCAACACATTTTTAAAAAATCTCAGTTTGACAGAGAAGAAAGTCCCAAACATGCCACCAGAGACTGACAAATTCAATTTGGGGAGGGCTGACTGAGGGGAAGAAAATAATTATCAGTTGAATATACTTTCAGATAGGTTAATAAATTGGCTAATTTGAAAAACTAGATTGAAACTATTGTGTTCTCTTCAATTCTTAAGTAGTAAAATTTTAAAGAGAACATTGAGGCTTATCATGCCCAGAAAGTGCTCACATGGGGATCAAAGCGATAAGGTTATAAAACGCAGTATGTCCAAAAAAGAGTAGCCAATGCACCTGTTAGAGTCAAGGAATATGAGGACTCACTAATCTTTCCAGTCAAGCTATCCTCTTGGGAAGAGCAACAGTGGTTGGTGGCACCACCTCTGTAAGCAAAGGCTAAGAAAATGGAGTCTAGATGTCACAAAACAAATCAGAATAAGTGCATATTTTCCATAATCCAAACTGTCAGCACAAGAGGATGGACAACTCGAACCACTGCTGCCCCCAAGAAGCAGTTGGCCCAAAGATGGCCCCACAGGGGGCAGGGCTGTGAGCTTGATTAGCACGCAGGGTCTTGGCTTACAAAATTAAATTTGCTTTTGGTTACCAATTGGACAACTGACTCTCCTCAACCAGTGTGGTCATAGGAGTTTTGTTGAAAGGAGACTGAGTAGAGGAGGGAATGGCATGTGAAACTAGAACCTGTAAAGAAAAAGTGGTACCGTTTAGGGGGGTGAGCATATATTTAGACTAGTATTTGGGTCTGGGATCTGCCACTTGTGAACAACAACAATGGGCAAGGGCCTTTGTCTCTCTGAACCCCACTAATCTCATTTGTAGACTGGAGATACTTTCCTACTTTGTAGGAATGGGATTAGAGTTCAGTGAAAATATGCATTTAGAATGCTTAAATCTTGGAAGGCATAAATAACTACTGTTACTATTATCATTCTTTTGGGAACAAAAAAGTCAAGACATTTATCTATCACTTATTGTGGAACAATGTGGACATCTTTTCATAATTTAGGTCCACATTTTAGAGTAAACAGGCATGATGATTGACAGTTACTGGTTTTATTTGTAAAGTAGAGATAACTTTTTCCTTTAATTGACATGCAAGTTGAATAGAAACTTGGACCTTAAAGTTTAAAAAAAAAATTATGATATTAAAACCACAGAAATAAATAATAGCGGCAGCTAGAGGTACAAATTTAAATTATACAGGACCACAAATGAGAAGACTATCTCACTTAGATGATACTTATTATGTATCAAACTTTGCTTCTAAGACCTTTTTATACACTCATATATAACTCACTCAAATTGAGCATCAGCTTAATTAGTTTAATATACAACTGCTGGGGAGATCTAACAAGCATATTTGATGAACTGGAAAGTATGTTTTGGGTTCTGTATCTGCTCAACCTGGAAGTTTGCTACAAGATCTGGGCTTGTCAAACTTACTCTGTAAATGAACAGATGGTAAATATTTTGGGCTGTGCGGGTTATATAGTCTAACTATGTAACCTTGTCATTGTGGCATAAAAGCTACTTTTCATAAACAAATATGTGTGGCTCTTTTCCAACAAAATTTTATTTGGGGACATTGAAATTTGAATTTTATATGATTTTCAAATGTCACAATATATTCTTTTGATTTATTTTCATCCGTTTGAAGATATTTAAAAAAAATTCTACTTGGCGAGTGGTAACAAAAAAGGCAGCCATTAGCTGGATTTGATCTGGGAGACATCTTTTGACAAATCCTGTGTTATATAAGCAAGCATGGATATGTTAACTAACCAGTTATGGGAAAGACTACATTACATAACTCAAAGTAGCACGGCTTTTTGTCAGGTGTCACTCTTTTCCTTTGCCCCTGTAATCATGGAGCATATGGAATTATTTCCTGTAATGTCAATTTCAGTACAAATATGTCCTCTATGACAGAACTTTCTAGATACCTCAAAAATCCTTTCTACAAACATTGAACACTCAGTCCTGAGCAGGTCAGGATTTTCCCTCTGCCTGTTCTTCCAGCTCGTATCTAAATTCTGGAAGACTACATAATACTACTGTGAAGCACCAGGTGTAGTGCTCAGTCCTTTGTGGCATCTATCCATGCTTGCATCTGTTCAAATGTCATGGACCATCCACAGTCATTGTCAACTGTCCACAAAAGACATTCCATTTCCTATTGTGTCTGTAGTGATAGCTGTGATTGTTTCTACATCATCGTCATCTGTTCTTTGAGGCTTCTTCAAGTTCACCACTCTTTCTCATTTAAATTGCATCCCCACTCAGGGCTTGTGAAGAGTTGAACTGCTCTACAACACTACATGGGGACTGTGACAACTCAGCATTTCTGTCTCCAGCATTGTCCTCTGTGCAGCCATCTCTGTATGAAAGCTTGCACACTGTTAGTGGGGTGGGTGTCTTGCAAGTCTGCAACCTTCAGGGCTCACAATGGGAAGTGGGGCACCTACTTTTAGATCCCAAACCTATAGAGGGCTCTGTTGCCCTGTGTTCCTTACCTCCTCTCGGAGCCCACATCATCCTCTCATATGAATGTTCTCCTCAAGTTCAGCTTCACCTCCAATTCAGAGGGATTCTTTTTTAAATCACTGGAATAACAAAAGTCTGCTCTTGTATCTTATACATTCTCCCAAATATGTTCTTTTTGGCAATAACTTTGGGCTTTGATTCCTTCAGCATCTGGCTTTTTGAGATTGAAAAGTTTTTTCGTTAAAACTACTGCCCCACTATATATTTCCAAAGTCAATTTGAAACTCAAGAGCTAAACATTGACACTATCCAGGCCCCACCCCCCAATCCTTTAGCAACCCCATCTTGAAAACACAGAGTATAGAATAGCATTCTTTTATGAAAGAATGGAAGAAAAAGCAGTGGGACCACAGATATTCCCTCAGCTAGTAAATGGCCTTGTTGTTCACAGAGCACTGCTGTATCCACCACCATGCCCTGATGAACTGGCTGTACACCCAGTGTATGGGGAAATGAAGCCCACTCCAGAGTCCACAGGAACATCTCTTTAAAATATTTGACTTGAGAGCCCAGAATTTAAATTTAAATTCTTGAATGAAAGAGTATATTTGGAATGTGTTAGATTCCTTGCCACATCTCCAGTGGAGGCAGATTGCCAAAAATTCTCATGGCTTTTCTTCAAGTTTTGTCTCTGGAAGTTAACATATCCTGTAACTGTGCTTGAGTTATGTGCTGCCAGCATTGATTTCCATTTTATCTACTCTGTTAATTAATTGGGTCCTTGGTTTTGTGAGCAAAAGCAAAAGAACGTGGTTCCTGTGGGTATCATGACTCAAATAATCAAATGTTGTCAAAATGAAGAACAGAAAAACAGAAAACATTTTCTATTGAGCATGAAATGTCAAAGACATGTGAAGTTTTTGTTCAATTCTTTGAAGGCTGAAAACTTGTTTTATGTTTAAGCCATGAAGGAAGAGCTGACGTGGATCAAACAGAATTTTAATGGCAACCTTACTTGCAATTTGACTGTAAGGAGCACCAGTATCAAAAGCACTTTGCGAATTATTCTCATGTATTGTGATCCAGCCAAAATTGTGAAACTCTAAGCTACCATGGGGAGATCTCACATCTTTCTTCAGGAGCTTCTAGAATGTTTGAGGAGGCAAAAAAATTGCTAACCTCTTAACAGTCATCAAGTCAAAATTGACCATCACAAGTTACTGATGGTCTCAAATAAGAATGTCTAAAAATTTTTTTAAATGTTTTCAAAACACTCAGGGTAATTTTTTTATCCCTTAGAAATCCCTTTGGTTTCTGTATTCACTTTTGTCAATCATTCTGAATGTGGGTGGTGGGTTTGTTTTGTATAAATTTTACTCGTAGCCTAAAAAGTAAATCAAAGCCATCAGGTCCACAAACCTTTCTTATTATCTTAAATTAACTCTAGAAACTCTAGAAAGTCCTGCAATTCATGGGACTTAGTGAAAAGAGATCAGAGTTTTTCAAAAGTTTTTATTTATTTATTTATTTATTTACAAAGTTGGCTTTAATTTTATAAAACTGCTTCCAATTTAGGAAAATCATTTATCTTCTATCCAACATCTAACTGCTCTGTCCCATTAACAAGACTTTGGCCACCCATGACAAAGTTTATCCACTGGTTATCTCACTTGCAAAAATGGTATTGATGGAATGTGTGATAAACTCTGCTTTCTTCAAGTGATACTCAATCTCTAGCCAATTCTAAATATAAAAGTTACAAAAATATTCTGTGATCCCAAACAACTGATTGATTGGGGATGACGCTTTGAGCTAGAGATGCAGTGACTAGGTCTTGTGACCAGGAGCTTTAAATTCTCCTGTCCTCCTCTAGCGTGTTTGTGAAGCATTTAACAAAGCTGTCTGGTTTGCTGACATCAGCTCGTGCGTGTTTGCAGCTTTGAGCAAAAGCTCAAAGTTAACTTGCCCATCTTTTGGTGAGGTTAGGCACAGCCAGGCCCAGTGTGGGAAGCTGTTGGCAGATGAGCCATCCTGTATACTGCAGAAGCTAGAACCAAAGAGCTAATCCTCAATGGCAGTGAAGGTGAGATCACCTGCCTTCCTTCCTAAATAAACAGATGGAAAGAGTTTGCAGCTCATTACTTCCCCAAGTTAACAATTTATTCCACTTCTATGTTTTACAGTAATAGAATGAGAAGTTCTTCTCTTTGGGGAAATTTTAGTTTTCCTTAATTATTCTACCCACACAACAAGAGAGCTGAATCTTCTGGGGATAGATGCAGTGAAGTCAAAGTTAATTAGTTTCCTTGCTGTGTACTGCATTCAGGTAAAATATCACTGGAGGGACACACTGACAGTCAGATCACTTGATCAGATGATGTGTTCCTAGAAAGGCAGACTTCTTTCAGAAAAATCTGCATGGAGTTAACAGCATTTGATACTCACTTCAGAGTAATTTCTTTCACCTCCACTTTGTCATTCCTTTAAGATGTCAGATGGCAAAAGGAGAATGATGGAATGACCTACAAGTCCCTAGTGAACTCCAGAACCACGTTCCTATTTAGCTGTAGCGTGAAACTCACAAATCAAATGCAGTTTGTGTTTCTCTTATGATTGTGAAAGTGATACATTCTGCGAAATATCAAGGCTAAACAAAGAAATCTGCCTTCATGATCTTTTGTCATTTCATAGCTGGCGGTTCAAATCAGGCTATCAGCATTACATGAATACGTCTATGGCACAAAAATGAGTTTTTAAATGAAGTGTTTGTTCGTTTCTTATCTGATTATGGGCTGATTACGTGCAAGCGTGCCAAGTACATGATTTACATTAGGAAAATAGAAAGCTTCAGCATTGAGTATTATTCCCAAGTGATCCTATTATTAACTTATTAAGCATGTGTCTTGTAATGGACTCAAGGTTTCTGTCACACAAAGAAAGTGTGTTATCATGTACTGATAAAATAAGCAAAGTCTGAACATCAGACTAACACTAAAGACAAGTTACACATGGCCATCTTCAAGTCAAGGTCTAAGAAAGAATGCCATGTAATTAAGGAAAAATTCTGAAGGTAACCACCTCAAGCATGGCTCTCTTAATTTAAATAGATAAATAAACAGTTAAAAACCCTGTAAGTAGCTAAAAACAGACACCTCCTTCAACAAGTTTGCTATTCTATTCAACTCCATCCTTCCTTAGAAAATGGCAGATAATAAATAGAAAGCAAGAAAACAAGAGTCCTTTTCCAGGTTTTCATAGCCAACTTTTCCTTTTTGGTTCTATCTTATATAATCATTTCATATAGTAGTAAACACTTGAATGTCCAAAATCTTCACTGAAAGAAAACCTTCTTCGATGGGGTTTTCAAATTTCAAACTCTCTTGTCTTCATTTTTATCTGTGCAAATAAAAAGAAAAAGCATTTTCCACAAAATCATGGCCTTGAGAATATCCAGTGACTTTTGTTTTAAGTTTACCTGCTTGATTCATGGATGGATCACTGAAGGATGAGATAAAGGAGGAGAAGGAGTGTTGTTAAGTGTCAAACAAGTGACTTCTGCTCATTTTCCTTACACAGCTGACAATAACGAAAGCTCAAAGTCATTACTTCTGTGCCACAAATATAGATGCTTTCTTTTTATTTGCCCTGAGTAAGGTCAACTTATCCTGGTTCATGTTTTAATGCTGTAATTAGCTCATAACTTAATAAGGTTTCTTATCATCTATGCCTTCACAAAATCTGATGCACAAAATGTGAGACTGTTGACAGACAGCCTGATGCAATGATATAGAAACCTATGATACACTGGAGCAGAACTGATTTCTGTTTCCAATTATGAAATAAAATAGTAGAGTTTACATTTCTTTTAGGATGAGAATTAATTCACTGTAATTAAATATCTGACATGGCCAATTCAGACCCATTTTTTGGAACTTTTAGGAATTATGAAAATAAGAAGCTTTTTCTTGAGAGACCAGTGGAGCAGTGATATAATAGAAATGATAGAATCGAACAATTCAGATTTAGGAGTAATTTTCTTTGGTTGGCAGTTCCCACAAAAGAACAAATCTAATGTTGGAGTTTGTGCCTATCTTGAATTAAATCTAAGGAGAGTAAATATAAAAAATACAAGTCACTGGTAACATTCTATTTAAAGCTTCCAGATTTTCCCATAGGCCAAGTCTAGAGCAGGATGTATAATCATACCTGAAGTCAATAAACCACCTAAGGATTGAAATGACAAAGATCTCTCTGCTCTGTAGGTTTGTCTCCTATCTCTTCATAGCACTATGTGCTTGACTGTATTTATTTATTCAGAAAATATTTATTGAGAACTTATATTGTGCCAAATACTGGGCTAGGCTGGGGGCATACATTAATGCCCTCATGGAGGTTAACATTTCTCTCTCACTAGTTGTAATGAAATAATTGCACAATTAAATGAAAGCATACAATTAAAAACCCACTTGACAGGTGCTACTATACTTACAACAACAGTTTAATAATAATGATACCATGATAGAGTATACCTAGTCTAGAAGGCAGGGATGGATAGTCTGAGGAAGTGGTAGCTGAAGTAGGGATAAAAGTACATGCAGGTCTTACAGCAGAGGGGAGACTGGTCATGTGAGCCCCTGCTTAGCTGTACTGGACTATGAGAGCTAAGCCTAGAGAGACAGGTTACATAAGGCAAGGCTGTTTTATATGGAGAATTTTCATCCTCATCCTTAAAGTAATGCAAAGCCATGAAATATTTTAAGAGGGTAAGGACTCTGTAACAAAAACATCTGCAATTTTAAAAGGTGATTCTGAATATACAGAGGTGAAGAAATGGGAAAAGAATCACTCATTATTGTGAGGCAAGAGAAAGGAAGGAAAGTAAACAGTTTTGATATTGAAATAGTCTGGGTTTAAGTAAGCACGATAGAGAGACTCAGATATTTAGATCATCTGTCCTTCTTCAACTTAAATGACAGAGCAGGGATAAAAAGTATAAACTCCTCAGGATTAAGAGAAAAGCAGTAGCCAGAGCTGATAGAGGGGTGGTAGCTAAAAGAGGGGTGTGGGGTGGAAAGCCATAAGAAACCATCAATTTATGCACAGAGTATCAACAAAGGCTCAGAATTTGGAGGTCTCAAACACCCCAGACAGTATGGTTGAGATGCTGGGCAAAAATGCAGACATTGGCTTTAAAAACTGTGTATGGAGGGGCGCCTGGGTGGCTCAGTGGGTTAAGCCGCTGCCTTTGGCTCAGGTCATGATCTCAGGGTCCTGGGATCGAGTCCCGCATCGGGCTCTCTGCTTGGCAGGGAGCCTGCTTCCTCCTCTCTCTCTCTCTCTCTCTTTGCCTGCCTCTCTGCCTACTTGTGATCTCTCTCTGTCAAATAAATAAATAAATAATCTTAAAAAAAAAAGAGTAAAACTGTGTATGGAATTTGAAGAAGACAGGAGATCCAGCTGGAGAGTCATGCAATTCTGTCCTCCCTCTCAACTATCCCCCAATCTGCAATTTTTTTTTTTTTTGAGAAATTTCCTGATAGGAAATTTAGATCTTTTTTACTCACATATTCATTCATTCATTCAATGGATACCTACTATGTACTAGGCAGTGAATAAAACAGATGATACCCCAGTCTTATTCTAGAAGGGGATAGAGATAAAATAAAGAAATAGTAAGTGAACAAGAAAAATATTAGTGACAAGAATTATGCAGAGGATTAAACATAATATGATGTGATAGTGAGTGACTATCATCAGCATGGCTGGTCAGGAAACATTAGTTTCATCACATTGGCTGGTCAGGAAACAGCCACAGGTATGGGTGACATCTCTAAAAATGGTAGTTAAGAGCCAATCTGCAAGACACTCTTTCTCCTACTATTTGAATTCCAGGATATAGCAGAATATCTGGAATATATGCTCTATCTCCCTCAGAGTAAGAGAAACTAGCCTTCTTCTCTAAAAGGTCACAGATAAGCAACCTCTAGATAAGACATAGACCTAGCCGCAAAATAAAAAGGAAATAATAAGGACCTTATTATTGAAACCTCAAGTTAACAATTACTACCTCCAAACAAAAAAGTTACAGTCAGCTTTGATGCTTTAAATTTAAATATGAATGAACAGCCAAGGAGAGCTATACATTCCAGGGGCACTACAGTTAAGACAGACTGATCAAAACAATTGGAAGACTACATCTAAGGTAAAAAGGGAAGTCAGGCAGCAGGAAAAAAGAAATAACAACAACAAAAACTCTTAAAAAAAAAAACAAACCTTGAATTAATATCCCCCAACACATTAGAGAAGTTAGGTTTTTTCCATAAATCAAAACCTGAGCCCATGAAAATGAAACAGGATAAGAAAAAAACCTTTGGGAATTGAAAATTTTAGTGCAAGAAATTTTGCAAAATCATGCCAGATATTTTCCCAGAACCAAGGAGAAAGAGGTAGAAAATTGAGAAGAGCATATAGGAAAATTAAAAGATCAGAACAGGAAATCTAAATGTGTGATAGAAATTTTAGCTGTTTTTCCTCACCAGGTTGGTGTGCAATTGACTGTTCCTCCAGGACATAAGACTTTCAAGACCAAGCGATTCCTGGCCAAGTAACAAAAGCAGAATCATCCTATTCCCCAGTAGATTTGGATGAAAACTGGTAATAAAACCAGGTAAAACTCCAAGGAGGCACTGAAGAGGAGCCAAGTCAGGTTCATAAAGGATCACACATGCGATACCACACATATTTATGCCATGTGTAGGTAGTCTGTTCCTATCCTATCACTCTGTAAACATCCCCACTGCATGAACAATAGACATGTTTTATCTGGAAAATGGTTGTTTCTCTCTTACTATGCTTCTACACCAGTAGGTTGATTCAGTAATAAATACGTGAGACATTTTGTTTGAAAAAAATAGTAAAAGTGTGATAGAAGTTTTAGTAAGGAAGAGCAAAGAAGAGAGAGAGGGAGAGAAGAAATTATAAAATAGAAGAAAAAACCCAGATAATAAAGATTTGGCTCTTCAAATTAAAGGGCCCATGGAAAATTTTATGACGTGAAATAAATACTAGTAATAAAAATAATGGAAAGTCTTATGATGTGAAATAAATACTAGTAATAAATATTAGTAATATTTACAAGGCACATAGTTGCAAAATTTAGGATATGGAAAAAGATATCTAATGACAGTTTACAGAGTAAAAGGACAGGTAGTGTACAATGAATAGAGAGCTAAAGTGGTGAGAGGGAATCTCAACAGCATCATTTAGAAGACAGAAGATAGTGGAGCTATAACTTCATAATCTGAAGAGAAAAGTATTTTCATTTTGTAATTCTCTTCCTAGCCAAATTCTAAATCAAGTGTAAGAGTAGAACAAACAAAACAAGGAATCAACCTCCCCTTGTATTTCAGCTGAGAAAACTGTCGAAGGATGGACTCCAGAAAAAATGATTAACTCAAGAAAGTAAAAGAAACCAGGAGATCCCAAATTAAAGGCTGTTGAGCCAAACACCAGTAATGACTCTTGGAAATTCCAGAATGACAGCTGAGTGGCAGGCTCAGGAAATATTCTATCTAAACTGGAGCAGGAGGATAAGACTTTGGGAAGGAGATCTCAGGGAAGTGAAAAGGAAAGCAATGATAGGTGATTGATATGTGAACATTCATATAATATTGGTAGGTATTTGACACATGTACTGGAGAAGTTAATAAGCTCATAATAGATGGTAGAGCATGTTGAAAATTAAGAAAAGTGGGAAAAGAGTCCACTTTTTCCCAAAGAAATTAAAATATTCAAAAAAGGAAAATGCTACTTGACTATGTAAGGAATAATATTAAGAAAGCACAATAATGTTAGCAATGGCTATTGAATTCATGAAAAATTTGATATTACTCAATGGGAGAAGGAATGTAGAAAAAGCTGTGGTTGGTGGTGTAAGAGAACTAAACCTTCACCTTATTTGATGGAAGTCAGTAAACAATTTCTAAAGTTAATAAATGAGTAATTTTCAGGGTAATAATTTAATCATTTTTGAACAAAGTTACAATCATGTCCATGATTTAAAATTAAATCTAAATATGTTAGCTATATGAAATTGGGACTGATTAACTTGCTTTTGTTAAAATTATTAGTGTCTGTCTATAAAAACAATATAACTTACAAGTATGTTTGACTTTCACACAAATTTTTTTTGAGATTTTATTTTAAAGTAATCCTACACCAAACATGGGGCTCAAACTCACAACCCCAAGATCAAGTGTCACATATTCTACAGACCGAGGCAACCAGATGCCCTGACTTTCGTAGAATTTAGAAGGGATTAAAAATAAGTTATTGTTTTCAAATCATGCCTCCTTTAGTAGAACTGTAGGGTCTTGTTAACACTTACTATCCTTAAAAATGAAATTATAAACAAAGTTCTGATTAGTGATAATGCTAGTGAAGTAATTACTCCTGAAGTAATTACTGCCATTGTGTCTGTAACCACAAACATGTATAAGAAATGAAGTACCTTCTCATCTGAGAGAAGATAACACTATAGTGTTTCTCAGGGTGTGTATTTTATGGATCTATTCAACAAACATATATTGAATAGCCACAAGACAATTGTCTTTTAGGAATATAGAAAGGAGCAAAACAGATGAATAGTCTGTCCTCATGAAATTTATATTCTGATAAGACCAGGAGCAATATATAGATATAAATATATAGTAAAGTATACAAAACATTAATAGTACTAAGTGTTATGAAGATGAAGAAAAACCACCATTTTAAATTTGGTGGTTAGGGAAAACCTCACTGAGAAGACATTTTAGTAAAGATTTAAGGGAACTAAGGGAGCTAGTGATGAGGATATCTAGAGGAAGAACATTCCGGGCTAAGAGAATGTCAAATACATAGGATCTGCAGTGGAAGCATGCCACACATGGTTATGAAACAGTAGAGAGGCTGATCTGACTTTCATGCATTGAGTAAAGGGTGAGTAGTAGCATGAAACACTAAAGTTATTAAGTTTCATGACATTGTGGAGCACCATAGACCATACTTTGGATTTTACTCTTAACAGAGAAATAAGATCTAACTTAGAGACCCACTTAGCTGTTGTGCTGAGAAAAGATTGAAGAGGAGCAAAGGTCGAAGTCAAAAGATCAATTGGAAAGCTGTCTGATAACAATCCAGATGAGTTATGGCAACTTGAACCTGGGGGATAATTATGGGCTTGAAAGGCTGGGTTTGAAATCTAGATAATTTTCAAAGGTAAAACAGGATTTTCTGATGAATTAGATGTAGTCAGGAGAAAGATGGATAAAGAACTCTAAAATTTTCGTCCCAAGAACTTGAAAGGATGTGGTTGTTGCCAACTGAAATGGGAAAGGCAGGTCATTTCTTGTGTTTTGTTGGCAGTGGTAGGGAAGATCTTGACTCAGTTTTGAACATGTCTGTTATATATATATCCAAGCCTATTATATGTATATAAATGTGAAAATAAATGGTCAAGCTAGAGACATGATTTTGGAAGTGAATAAAGCATCTAAAGCCAATAGACTGGGTGTAATTATCAGTTGTGACAAATTCAAGGATTGAGAAGAGTTTCAAGGACATTTTAATATTAAGAGGTCAGGGAGCAGAAGAGGAACAAGTAGATAGAAAAAGAGGAAAACGATGACTTATACTGTTTCTACCACCTTCTGCATAATTCCCTAAGTCTAAGAAGTTGTAGAACAGCCTCTTGAAGTCATCAGCTAAGAGCTGACCCCTTAGGAGGGAGAGGAGCTGTTCTCCAACCAAGAAGCTATGCTTACCGTCACTCCCAGTGACTGACTTAGGGGGAATTCATGTTTCCATCTCTACTACATTAAGCCCCATGGTCAGGAAGTCTTGTGTCCTAAGAGGGCATACTTCTATCAGAAGATAGAATAAGTTATGAAAAACTCAAAGCTATGCCTGATGCCCTCTAAGTTTGGATTCTTTGTGTCAGCAGATCACCAGGTGAAGAAAGGACTCATTATGACATCAGACAGCAAAAAAACCAAGAGAGTATGATGTTGTGATTCAATAGAAGGTAGTGGTTCAACCAGGAGGAAGTAATCAACTGCCAAATGCTTACTTGTTATATCAGGAAAATGTAGCCTGAAAAGTTAACCTTGGACTTGGTAAAATGGAAGTTGTGTGTGGGGGGTGATCTTGGTAAGAGTAGTTTCAGGAGAATAGTATCTGGAAAATTCAATTTAATTTAAGTTAATTAGGTGCATGGAAAGGTGAAAGAAAAATCAGCAGTTAAGAGAGATAACTCTTTAGAGGACTCTGCTCCAGAGAAGAAATAAAGAGATTACTAGAAGGAATAATGGGGCTATGGTTGGAGGAGAGATGGAATCAAAATGGTAAATGCATACTAATGAAAGACCCTGTAGAGACAGAATAAATGAGGAGGAGAGATTAGCTGAAGCAGTTTTCTTAGGGAAACAAGAAGAAATGAGATTTCGTGTTCCAATAGAAAGATTGGCTTGAGGAGCACCAATGATTTATTCACAGTCACAGGAGAGAAGGCAGAGAATATGGGCACAAATGAATGCAGAGGCACATGTAAAGGGTGGTGCTTTAGGGACTTCTGCTGTAAATTCTCAGTGAAATAGGAGGCAAGGTCATCAAGTGAGAGTGGAATGTAGTTGTTGGGGATTTGAAGAAAGCCAGCATGGAGGCCAAGAATGTTCGCGGCATTTTTTCCCTACTATTTTATATTTGGTTTTCAATTTATCATGGCATTCGATGCCAAAGACATGGAGAATAAAAGCATCATTCATCACCTACTCCACTGCCTCACTGGTTCCAGTTGTACCATTCCCTTCCTGGATTATTGCAGTCATTTCTACTTGGTATCTTGCTTTTACCCCTGGTCTTTCTATGGCCCATCAAAAAAATAGCTAGAGAGACCCTTTCAAAACATGTCAGATGACATCACTCCTCTGCTCAAAACCTCAGCGGCTTCCCGTTGTACTCAGAACAGAAGCCCAAACCTAACACTGAATTTACAAGGACCTACATGGTTTTAGCCCCTTATTCCTCTGGGACATCATCTCCAATCACTCTGTCTCTTGCTCACTGGACTCTTTGGTGTTCCTGGAACATGTTTGATACACATGCCCTTCCTTTGGGCATCTGCACTGTCTGATCCTCTGCCTGGAAAGCCCTCCCATAGTTATTTGCATGTCTATATGCATGCACCTGGCCTACCCACCAAATTTGCAAATAACATGTTCCAGCAAGCACGTTCCTTTTCCTCTTTTTTTCCCCATAATATTTGAAGTTTCCTAATATATAATTTACCTATTTTTAAATTGTCTTCCCATGCTAGAAGATAAACTCCACAAAGCCACAGGTTTTTGTGTTGATGCTGTCTGTGCAACAGTTCTTAGAACAGTACCTGAAATTTAGGGAGCACTCAATAAATATTTTTTGAGTGAATGGGAGAGAGTGGATGGATTAAGGAAATACAGCAGGATTAATTGGCAATATTAAGGGCCCATTCGAGGCTAGCAATCACACATTGAACCTCTACCACAGGCTATATTGGTAGGATGAATTGATAAGATGTTTGGGGTTGGTGAAGGGGTGAAGAAGGCTTGAACTAATGCCAAGGACTGCAGCAATAACAATAAACAATCACGTATGAGTGAATTGCCTTATAAGGACTGTGGGTGCAATTAGTTTCTGGGTTTTTCTTCTGTTCTGTATAGGTTTGGGGCTAGTGCTAAATTGCTTCTGAAGTTAGCTTATTGAGTTAAAGCTGTGGCAAATTATTGGCCTTTCTGGAGTTCTTTTTGTGCTCATCTGCCTCTGAGTGAAATCGACTATTGGCAAATATTTTGCCGGAATAGAAAGTTGTAAAGGCTCTGGCACTGGAATAATCTGAAAACAAAACAAAACCAAACAAAACAATTATTTACTGTTCTGAAAAATGACCTTTGTACTTGGGCGTGTATGTGTGTGTGTGTGTGTGTGTGTGTGTATGTATTTCATGTATGCCCCAGTACTGACAACACTACAGAGCCCATGGAATGGCTCCTTTAATATCATATGGGGAGTTTCTGTATATGTTCTGTTCCTGGACTTCAAGCTGATGGGATGACTCTATGGTATCACGATTGTCCACACTTCATTGTACTCAAGAAGGAAATGATGTGTTTGGTTTAGACAATATAGAGAATGAGGACATGATAGTACTTTCAAATATAAATTTTGATACATTTCTTTCTTTGAGAAAAACCGATTCATTTATTTCTCCTCTTCAACTCTCTCTCTCTCTCTCACACACACACAGACACACACACACTGTCATTGTCACAAACTTTGCATTTTTCAGGTGATTGGAAAATGTAGTTGGAGCAATTTGAAAATCTTAACTCTCTTCGAGGTTGTATAACAGCCGTGGGGTGTGTGGTGTTGTCCCTTGTTGTCTCCAGCAGAAGTAGAAGTACAGGGGTGATCTGAAGAAGAGAAACATTTGCTAAATATTGGCTCACTCTTTTAATGCCACCTTTGTTTGTTAAGTTAAAGCATTAATTACAATAAAGTGATCTACCCTAAAACTGAAAAGTGTCCTAGCAGAAAGTCAAATAACCTATTAATTCCTCTAACATTAGGCACCAGATGATGTAACTAACAATATTTAACTTTATTTTTTTGAAAAAAGAAAAAACATCTTTGAAATAATATCGTTTTTTAAAAAAGATTTTATTTATTTGAGAGAGAGGGAGAGAGAGGAAGAGCACCAGTGCACATGGAGGGGCAAAGAGGTAGAGGCGGAGGGAGAAGACAGTCTTAAGTGGACTCCCCACTAAGTGCAGAGCATGACGTGGGGTTCTCTCCCAAGACCCTGAGATCATGACCTGAGCCAAAACCAAGACTCAGGGGCTCAACTGACTGTGCCACCCAGGCACCCCTGAAATAATGTAATTTTAAAAAACAAAGAACTAAATTAAAAAAAATTTAAATAGAATTACTTTGGGGGATGTTATTTTGTGGAAGACAGCATGATGTCACTTTTAATCCCAGAAAAAATCTTTTTTCCTGCTGTTCATTTTTTAGAATAGAAAATTAATTTATAATCCCTTTGATGGTCTTTGTTTTCATTAAATTAATTTCTATTACATGTTGAGGTCAGAGGTGCTGAAAGAGATGTCAGTGACATCATCCTTCAGTTGTAAAACCAGCCTAGTGGGAGCTGCTGCTTCTTCTTCTTCTTCTTTTTTAAATTTAAAGAGGATTGTTGTAATAATTTTCCTGCATTAAATAGTACATTGTAGAAAATAAAACAGAACTAGCATAATGAAGAAAAATTAAAGACGAATCTTAGGAAAAATTCATTTTAGAAAAAATAACTTTAGCTGTGATATTGTCTTTTTACATGAGTAGAAGTTGAATCATTCTCAGGTGGTAATTCTTGGCTTTCAGGTATGTGAGAATCACCTACATGTTTGGGCCATGTGGAGGGCCATGTGTCATTCTGGCAGAAGTTAGGCCTCAGTGAGGATGGGATGCAGCCCAGGATCTGCATTTTCACAAGGATTCCAGATAATTCTCATTCAAGTGATTTTGGTTCGAGAAATACTATTCTAAATGATGAACTTTTTTTTTTCACCTCTTCAGCTCAGCTAAGCCCAGGTATCTTCACCTTCTAGCTTGAGACTAACCAGATTTTTTTTTTTTTCAAAGAAACACAAAGAGCAGGGACAAACAAATAAGCCATCTTTCTTTTCTGTAAGGAGAATTAAAAGGCTCAAATGACAAATGCCTGGCTCTTGGAACATCTTATTGGGAATAACTTTTGTTCATCTAGGACATGTGCATGTCCTCCGCTAGATATCGTTACTGGATGGTCAGGAGAGAGTAAGAGAACAAGAGGGCACTGGGGTCCTCAAGGGCTGCGATGTTAGGAAAGGAGGAAAGAAACAGAAGGCTGGAAGCTAACGAAAACTTCTGAGACTTTACAAACATGCACGAATTGTATATTTAATATTAACTTAGGCAGGAGAGAAATGAAAGGTCCTCACTGAAGTATTTCTGATTCCAAAGCTGCTACAAACAGTTTTCAAGTTTTGTGAGTTTGCTTGTTTGCTCATTGTGGTGGGTATTGTGCAACTTTGTATGACTTTACATAAAGTCTTTTCTTTGTATAAGGGAGTTTTAGTCCCATTTTTTAAGATAATTCATTAATTTAGGCTTCTTTGGATATACAACAAATAAATAAACAAGAATCTGTCTACAGATTTCCTTCCTCCCTTCTTCTCTTCCTCGCTGTCCTCTTTCTGTCACTCCTCTCCCTGCCCGTTCTCTTCCACTGCTCTTCTCTCTCTCCCAATCTCTCTCTCTCTCTCTCTTCACACAAACACACACATACACACACACACATACACACACGAGACATGTTTAATTAGGTACTTTTCTTATTTCTGCCTTAGTAGTGAAAATTGGGCATCATCTTACACTCTGTTTTAAATTGTGAAAGAAAGACTGGTTTCAGCATTTTTATATAGAGAAAGAATTAGGTTGCATCAAGGCGTCAGGAATAATAATGTTACAGAGGAGGCATGAAATCAGAATCAATGATTTAGAATAGGCAGAGAAGGAATTTTGACTTTTTTTTTTTAAACATACATAAAAAGAAAAAAGGAAAACATAACAGAGGTTGGGAATCAAAAGGAATATTGAATAGAATGTCCAAACTTTGTTGCAAAGTTGAGTTGGTTAAAAAATAGGGGGATGTGCAATATTCCCTTTCTCTGGTTTCGTTTAGTATCCCAACCGCCCTGAGCTTTTGGAGATTTAAACATCAACAAATAGCTTTATGACTTCAGCTTGAGAAGTGTGGGCAGGGATTGATATGGTGTATAAATCTTGCCAGAATGTTCTGAGATACGCTCTTTTGGCAGAAAGAACAATAGATGCAGGAACCTGATCAGGTGTAATTGAAATCAGACTCCACCATGATAGATGAGGTAGAATTATTTTTTCTATAAATAAACGAGTACCCTCAATATGGAATTAGCAGTACCTGTGGGACTGCTTCTAGCCTCTTACTTTGGCTGAAGGCTTTTAATACAAAGTAGAGGATAGTGCACACCTCCTTACTAATCAAAGGTAGAATAACATCTATAAATATTGCTTGCCATTGTAGGGAGAATTGTGTTGCATATTTAAAATAGAGGTGCCTGGGTGGCCCAGTCAGTTAAGAGGCCGACTTTTGGTTTTTAGCTCAGGTCATGATCGCAGGGTCCTGGGATCCAGCTCCGGGTCTTGGGCTCCCTGTTCAGGGGAGAGTCGGCTTGAGTATTCTCTGTCTCCCTCTCCCTCTGCCACTCCCTGCTCTCTCTCTAAAATAAATAAATCTTCAAAAATACATTAAATATTCAATGAATCAATAATATATCTTAATGTTACTTTCCCAGAATTTTCATTTAGAATACCTTTTCTAGATCTTAAGATCTATTTATTACATAATGATTTTAGGATTGATTCTATTCATCTTGGGAGAAATACCTTCAGCACTCTAGTTTAGTGATTTTATCAACTAAAGCTAGAAACTTCAGAAAATATATGTAAGAAATAAAGAAAATGCAGCAAAAATCATTGACTGGTATCCTTACACAAATGCAAACATGTATTACTTGTTTTGATCAATATATATTTGTACCAGTCATATAAGAGACTTGAAAATAACTAGAAAAGTGACACTTAATCAAGGTTCATTTGCAGTTTCAAACTAAAATTATGTCATATGCTTTGTAAGCTACTTATCAATGAAAACTACATTTTTTCCTGGTTTATTTAGTTTTTTTGGTACAATTTTCATATCCATCTTTATCCATCATGAAACTGTTTCTATTCTCTTTCTTGCTTGCTTGTTAGGATCTATCAGAAAGCAGGTGTGATTAACATAGTTATAGAAAAGAAAAAACAAAATTTCCAAATCAAAATAGCTAAAGGGAATGAAACAGGAATAAATACTATTTCATATCTGAATAGTATTTATTTTAATATTATTTATTTCATGATATATGATATTACCTAATAATAATAATTCATTTTTGTAATTTTTGAAATAACCACTCCTTACATTGAGTCACATGAAATTGGATTTTATTTAAGTCACAACAGTCGAATGTCAAAAATTTTGAGATATTTGATCTATAAATGTATCACAGCTCCATTTTTTGTTCCTGTTTTTATTGGGTAATGGTTTTGGAGTATTGAGAAGTTTTTGATTCCTTTGGTTCATGATACAGTTTCCTATGTACAGTGTCTTATAAATTTAGATTAATGTGTGACTCAGACCATTTGTCCGTTCTCTGGTTATACTCGTATCTTATACAGATTTGCAATAAATAATCAATTGTTGTGGTTTTATTATGGTATTTTTTTTCTGAATTTCCTCTAAAGGATCATTTATTGGAAAGGAGAGTAGGAAAAGATAATCTGAAATTTAAAGAGATCTCAGAAAACAAGATAAAAAGATTTATTTGATAATATAGTAAAATATGAATTTATGGATTTTACAAGTTCCCCAAACAAAAATTTATTTCTATTGCATGCTGGATTATGTTTCTTTTAAAATAGCAATTTTTCTATCTTAAACAACACTCAAGATCAATCATAGACATTACGGAATGGAAGGCAGATGTAGAGGTCACCATTTAAGCAAGTTTTACTTGACCTGTTCCAAACTAATCTGTCTCTATCCTACTTCTAATAACCTCCAGGGATGGATATTTCAGAACCTCTTTCAGTAAAATGTTTCAGTGCTTAAAAACTATGAATATGGAACATTTTCTCTAGTTATTTATCATATGATTATAAAAGTAACAAATGTTCATTTGATATTTTGAAAGTTACAGAAATTAATAAATTGTGAACACCCTCTCCCACTCCCATAATCTTCAGAATACCTAAATAATTCCTCTTTATATCATATTCTTTAGTTCTCTATGTGTTGGAAAAAGGAAATATCTAGGCATATTTCCCATTTTTACAGTTTCCTTCTTCATCTCAGGTTTTAATATCTTAACTTCTGGAATTATGATACCTTTTTGTAGCCTTTTTAAATTCTTCCTATTTTTCTTGTGTTGTGAAACTCCAACTAGATTAAACATTTTATTGGCTATTGTTATTATTAATTCTACATATTTTTCCTTTGGACCTTTGTTATTCTCTGGTAGTTCATTAAAATTTTGAAGGCTACATTCATTTCCTTTAAGCCATCAGAATATCAATTAATGCCTTTTATTAGGCTTTGAAACATACTGGAAATAATTTGACAGCATAATAAAGGGGATAGTGAACCTAAATATATCCCTATTTGAAATTCCATAGCTTGCTAAAGTGTAATTACTAAGTGAATGCCTTATAATAATCCTCTTTGAAGGCTGAAATCATGGTTATGTTCAGGGCAGTGGGGGAGGGAAAATAGATGGTTTATTGTTTTAAAAGCTAGGTAAATGGATTAATTCACACTGAGAACATCTTGAAAAAAATATAATATATATGAAACATACATATCTACAAAACATAGTATACATATGTGTGTGTGTGTATAAGAAGTTTAAGAATACTTAGGAAAAGTACCATGAGACAATCATTCATATATTGATTCATTAGTAAATATTAACTAAATAATTACTATGGTGCTAACACTACAGATATAAAAATGAATGTCATGTTTTCTACTCTGGGGAAACTCACATTTTATTTTATTTTATTTAAAGAATTTATTTATCTGACAGACAGAGATCACAAGGAGGCAGAGAGGCAGACAGAGAGAGAGGGGGAAGAAGGTTCCCCATTGAGCAGAGAGCCCAATGTAGGTTCAATCCCAGGACCCTGAGATCATGACCTGAGCTAAAGGCAGAGGCTTAACCCACTGAGCCACCCAGGTGCCCTGGGAACTCACATTTTAGATAGAGAAGACTAGAAGATGAACCAATAATTGCAGTACAATATAGGTAGATGAAAGTATAGAATGTGATGGAAGAACACCTTGGGGTATTCTTGGGAAGTCTATGGAAGACTTCATAGATGAAATGTCATTTGCATTCTTTTCTGTGCTTGGTACATATGATGCATACAGAATGAGAGAATAAGAGGAGATAAAGAATTTTTTTTTCCCTGATGAAGAAATCTTATTTATAAAGAAAAATCTTATGTCTGAGTAAGGTTGTTCATGACACTATTTTATAGATAGTATGCAAAAATTTGGTCATGATTTTTTTCCCCTGAATTCATCAGTCTAAATTATTTCTAAGTTCTTTTGTCTTTATTATTATTTTGAAACTAAGAATTGTTAAACACCCTTAGATTAATACTCATTAAATGAGTGTACTACAATGGAAAACAAAAGAGATTTAGTACTGTCTACTAACACTATATAGAATTTTCCACTTTGTTTCTTGGCTTTGGTTTCCATAAAATAATTAAGGTAGATTACATAATTTTGCTTTATTTCTCCCAACAAAAATACTCTTAAATGTTTAACTAAACATATGGTAAGACATTGCTTCACATATTAGGATGATAAAAATCATCTTACTATTTTTTTTTTTAAGTAGGCTCCACATCCAACATGGAGCCCAACATGCCCCATTCTTGAACTTAAAACCCTAAGATTAAGACCTAAGCTGAGACCAAGAGTCAGATGCTTGACTGAGCCACCCAGGTGCCCCATTATTCTTTTGTCTTGATTCTAAATTGAATATTCAGAGGAACAATGCTTTTGAGAGATGGAATGGAAATGTTTTGGTAAATAGTAGTAGGGGCAATGAAATATGATCCTTACAGTCCTTAAATAAAGAAAATGTTCAGTCTTACAAAGAAAGAGAGAGTTGAATATGGATTTTCTTAAAGAAAAACAACTTCATTACAGCAGAGCTATGTTCAAGTATAGACAAGAAACATAATATCAATCTACTATGTGGGAACTGTGGAGAGCTGTGCTCCATTCCCACTTTCTTCTTAGCAGTTATTCCAGATCCTAATTAAAAGTGGTTTTTATTATTATTTAAATGTTCCACAGGGAAAGGCTTGTCACCTTTTAAAAATACTTTTGCAGAACAAAGTACCTCAATGTCATGACATAAGAATACAGGCAGGAAAAGACAAATGGGCTTTGGCAGTGTTTTCCCACGTGGATAAATCCAGAAGGAGAAGCTAATAAATCAGGAAGGGTCATTGCCTTGAAAAGAAACATTGTCCATTCCTGAATATTTAGACTTAAAGAGATGGGATGCATTCTCAGGGTCATTCTACCTTTCATCATTTCTGCATCAGGAGGGGCAGGAAGAGCTGGAGGCTAAACTAGGGCAAGCACTAAAGCAAATTATGTTTAAATAATTTCAACTCAGAATAAAGTTTCTATTTTTATAATGATGTACAAATACAAAAGAGACTCAGCATTTTGAAACTGGGTAGATAGAAATGGTTAAAAATTTGGCCAATGGTCAATAAAACCTAAAGGAAATACAAATGTAAAGTGTGTTAGAAGCAGTAATTTGCTTCAAATTTTGAAATTTTCCATTTAAGAAAATGTCTTCAAGAGGTTTAGTCATAATTTTCTATAATAATGCTAAAAAGTAAAAATGATTCTAATATTTTATATAAACAAAAGCACTTTCCAGAGGTAGCTAATTTTACATCTTAAGTTATTGAGGAAATTGTAATGCTTATTCTCAAATTTAATTACAGCATTATTTTGGAACTTAAATAATAGTTAGTGTAAAATATTTAGTATGTTATTTATATTCTTTTGCATGCATTTTCTACTTTCTTAAAATTTTAACTGTTAATTTAAAAAATTATAAATATATCATCTAGATTCTCTTTTGTCAGCAGTTATTCTTCTAAGAAATATCTTATAATCACTAGTATTCCTATTTGTTTTTCTTCATCTTTGGATATTAGAAAAATAATTTTAAAGTGCCATTAGCTAAGGTCAACTATGTGTCTTGTATGGAGAGTAATAATAAAAATGTACTATATCTCACATATAAAGATGATGTTTAACCTGTTTTTCATTTTTCTTTCCTTTCTTTTGCTCAAAGGAAAGATAAAATTCAGTATTATAGTCTAACTCCATGTAAGAATTGTCTGCCTTGACTCTATTCATCTATTTTCATTCTAGAACAAATAGACATTTTAATTAGTCACTTTAAAGGGCATTCCTATCTTATGTTTTTTTATTCACTTACCATTCTTTTAGGACTTGCTCAAGTTGGTTCCTCCAGTTATTTACTGTAGGTACGAACAAGGTCATAGGTCCAGGCCACATCTGGGCCTGTGAAAGTGATGGCATGCAAACCTGGCCATCTGCTTTATAAATGCTTCATGTTAATCCCTATGGCAAGAAGGCTAAGGAGTAGGCATGGTGGAGCAAAATGCATCCTGCTCCTGGAAAAACTCAAGTATATTCTCTACAGTAAGAGACAAATCAAGCGGGTAAACAGTGGCTCAGAATGGAGTGATGGACCCTATGGGGATCATGTCCTGCCTTCTTCCCATTATGGGTTATAGCCCAGTAATCAAGCCATAAAGGACCTTGATGCTTGTAATAGAGAAACAAAAGCCAATTTCTAAAAATCCTTATTTTATTGTGAAATAATATATGTAAGGCACAAAAATATAAATATGTGAATAAGTAAATTATTATAATGTGATCTCCCATGCACCTACCTTCCTCTCCACCAAAGTCAAGAAATAGAACATTGTGAGCATGCCAGAAGCCATGGTGGAATGACTGGGGATAATGCCTTCTAACCTCTGCTCTAGAGGTAGTTGCTATCCTTATGTGAGAATTATTTCCTTGCTATTTTTCTTCATAGTTTTTTTTTTTTTTCCACATATGCTTGTTTGCCTAAATAATATGGTTTTGCTTTACCAGATGTTTAAGCTTTATATAAATAGAATCATAGTGTATGCATGTGTCATGTTTTCTGCCCAATATTATGTTTATGAGAGTTATACTTGTGTAGCTGTATTCTGTTTACTTCCCTTGTTATGTGAATGTGCTTCATTTTTCTACCCATTCTATTATGGATGGGGCTATTAAGGACAGCACTGCTGTGAACTTTCTTATAAATGTTTCCGAAATTTGTATTAGATTTCAAAGGAGTAGAGTTTTATTGTCATGGAATACGTTCATATAGCTAGTAAGAGACCCCTTCAAGTTTGCTACTGGGTTCGTTAGATTCCCTTACCCAAATCTATCCTAGTCTTAAAATTAATCAGACATGAGTAGATACAAAGACAAACTATAAATACTGCCCTGCAACTTATTTTATCTGATAATAGTTAAACATATTTCTTAATGATAAAAATTCATATATAACATATATCCATGATAAAAATTAATATATAACATATATCATGCAGGAATTCAGTAGATTTTATTTGCTGAATATATTGTGTATTTTATTTGCTGAATACATTGTATATTTAGGTTGCTCTAAAATTATTTATTATCATAAATAGTTAAATATAAATGCAGAAAATTCAAAAAGAATTTTTTTGACCAAATTCCTAGGTGTAAAATTGGTAGGTTAAAGATGAAAGAAGATTTTATTTTTATTTTTATTTTTATTTTAAGATTTTATTTATTTATATGCCAGAGAGAGAGAGTGCACAAGCAGGGGGAGTGGCAGGCAGAGGATGAAGCAGGCTCCCCACTGAGCAAAGAGCCCAATGCTGGACTCAATCCCAGGACTCTGGGATCATGACCTGAGCTGAAGGCATACCATATTTATTACTCTCAATTATTGTTATTCTGGAATTTATAGTAATATATATATAGTAAGTATTTGGATTATTTAATTTTTTTCCCAAGTGGTTAAATAGTTGTTCCAACACCAATAATAAAATAATCAATTATTTTCATCATTGAGATACTGTGGTCTCTGTGTCATCTACTAACTTTGTTTCTGGACTTTTTATTTCATCCATGGATTTATCTGTTTCTGGTTTAGGAATATATATTACCATTTGGACAGTTTTTTTAACTTTTTTTTCCCAACTTTTCTTCTCTTTGGGGTGCCTGGGTGGCTCAGTTGGTTAAGCATCTGCCTTTATTTTATTTTATTTTATTTTATTTTATTCTAAAGATTTTATTTGACAGAATTCACAAGTGGGCAGAGAGGCAGGCAGAGGTGGGGGGAAGCAGGCTCCCCGCTGAACAGAAAGCCTGATGCGGGGCTTGATCCCAGGACCCTGAGACCATGACCCAAGATGAAGGCAGAGGCTTAACCCACTGAGCCACCCAGGTGCCCAAGTAGCTGCTGTTAGCTCAGGTCATGATCTTAAGGTCCTGAAATGGAGCCCCACATTGGGAGCAGAGGGAGGGTCAGAGGGAGAAGCACAGCAGGGAGCCCCATGCAGGGAGTCTGCTTCTTCCTCTCCCTCTGCTGTTTGTTCCTCCTGATTGTGCTCTCCCACTCTCTATCTCTGTGTCAAAGAAATAAATAAAATCTTAAAAAACAGAACAAAAGAAAATAATTTCTTCTCTTTTTATTAGTCATCCTTTTAAAGTGAATTTTAGAGTCATATTGTCAAGCTCTGAAATACTATCTCATAGGATATTGACTAGTAACACATTAAATTTTCAGGTAGAATTTTTGAGAATTTACAGATTACAAACTCGAGTTTTCCCAACTGAGAATGTTGTTAGTATTTTTACTTATTCAGTTCTTATGTGTCTTGACACTGGATATTTTAAATATCAATTAGTTTGAGAAAACATGCTTAAGGGTTTATGTATATTGAGAATAAAAATGAAGGTAACTATGTACTGTCTTGTACTTTGACTTGGAGTAAACAAATTAAGTGAGGAGAACTCTCAAACAAAATATATTAAATATACTTTGTTTTTTCCACCTGTGTGTTTTTCAGCAAAATTCTATTAAAAAAACGTTTTTATAAAGAATCCCTAAAATATTGTGTGGCAAAACCGCAGAACAAAACATTAAGAAACACATTTGCTCTCCCAAAAAGTTGATGAGTAAGTGATTATTCTAATTGAAAATACCGTAATAAAGGAAGATAAGCAGATGTATGGGACTTGCTCTAATTTCCTAAAGATTAAAGATTAGAAACCACTAAAGAGACGACATCAGCCAATGCTTCATTATACCCAGCTGGTCTGCCTTCGTGTGTAACTTTGAACTAGAGTAATGAATGGTATACAAATATGCTCGAACACACCAGGAAACAGCAAGGCTCAGCAGAAACACACATATCAGAAAGATACCTGCTGAGATTTCAGATATTAGAATGATCAAGTCATATTGTAACTATGTTAATATATTTACAGATAGGAAAGCCAGAGAATAGGAAACATTCACCTGGAGTATTAAAAAAATAGAAATATTATGGATAAAAGATTTTAGCAACCCAAATTAAAGGGACACCAAGTGTAAAGTTTTGAGGGAAATACCCAGAGCCTTAGTTAGGGGCATGTTAACATTAGGATGTCTATTATACACTGAGGTGCAGATGTCAGCAGTCTGTAGCTCTGTGAATGTGGGGTTCTGGAGAGAAGTCCAATCTGGAGATAGACATTTTGGAGTTGGCATGGTGGTATGTTTCTTTCTATATTTGATTAGGTTTCAGTGCGCAATGGTAGAAAAGGCATAGCTTTGTTTCAACTTAGAATAATGATGTTTTCTGGACTAAAAGCTTATAAATAAAGGTGCAAATGTTAGGAGTGCAAGGAAGGAAGTGATTATTACCTGGTGATTTAGAAGAGTTGGCATCGTGTGTCCTCCAGCACACACATGTCTTCCTATGTAGTTTGAAGACATGATGCTTGGAGCTGCAGCTATCTTGAGACAAAAATAAAACCTGTTTTTCTTAACCACTGACATTTTCCCAAAATGTAAAAAAGAAGAACTAGCTTTACCTTCTAAAGGTAAAAATTAGTTCAAATCTCTCAGGTGTTGTTACAGCTGTTAAAATAACCGTAAGAGACTACAGTTAAGAATACAACAGTTAGGGCAGGACCAAGAGGCCTTCTGAGTCTTGATTAGAACCACTGTCTTGCTTGTCTAATATTCTATATAATCTTGGGCAAGTTGCTTAATTTTTATGAGTGTTAATTTCTTCATTTCTAAAATAAGCACATTGGGCTAGATAAAAGATCACTACATTTCTTATTAAATTGCTTCAGTTGGAATGTCCCAAGTACATAAAACAATACAATGTGTTCACATTTCCAACAATGACAGACCACTGCCAATTCAGAAACCATAAATAAGCTTTTGCAAAATTTTTGAAGGTAGAATTAGAAAGATGGTTGGTAATCATTCAAAAGACACCATCACCTCTAGAAACCAAAATGTATTTATTAAATGTAAGTTTTCCAAAATAAATCCCATTTTCTTTAAAAAAAATAAGCACTAGACTTTTAGACTGGAGAAAAACATGCAGACTACATATATCTGTTTCAACAACTTATTTGACATTTTTTAGGATAAGTTTTGCCCATAAAGGTTAAGAAGTACCAATGTTCCATAGATGGTAGTATGATTAAATCAATTATTTGCTGACTGAGTAACCAAGTCCCAGGAATTCTGGCAGTACATTTTGCCTTGATATTTCTTTATCATCTCTTGAACCAACCCAATAAGAAACAAATGTTTAATGGGTTCCACATATGTGACTTTATACTGGGTGCTTGGTGCCCAAGAATAACATATGTTAGTCCCTGCTACGAGGAGCACACAGTTCATAGTTTAACTTTTTGACCCAGTTCTTTCAGCCTATATATCACTTTGGTTCTTGGAGCCAGGATCTACTTATTCCACTAGGTCCCTTTGCATTCTTTTTCTATAGCCACACTCTATATCGCTATACTAAGAAACCAAATACTTATCCAATTAAGCAGCAGATAGATACAGTATTTGAAAATTAATTACTAAAATGAGCAAAGTGGGAATTCTGATTTTGGGTAAGAAGAAGTAGTAGATTCTACCTTGTATATCTCACTAGAGATATCTCTAAAACCTGGACAGAATTCATGGAATGGAATTCATTCGAAGTGTTTGAAAAATAAGTAGTGGGTGTGGACAGGGCAAGAAAACCAGAATTCAACATACAGCAAATTGGCAAAGGGTTTTCCATTTTTCTCTGGTATACCCGGGCCTGAATGTAAGGTAACTCAAACACCAGAAGAGGGCAGCAAGGTGCAGACAGAGTTCTAGGAGAAATCCTTATTCTGTTTGAGGAGTGGAATAAAGGTCTCCAAATATTCAGAGAAAGTTGGGGGAATCCCTCATGTTTTTCTTTCCTCATTTCTCTCATACTCTAATCTCCAGACAAACTTACAGTGGTTGTGGAATGGGCAGCACCACTATGTGGCAATAGGAGCCTGGAGGTGTTGAAATTTCGAAGGGAGGAAGATCTTCTTCTCTAATTGGAGGAGCTGTGATCCTAAGAAGGTTGAGTGAATCCCTGTTGCTTTTCTTCTTTCTGTCATACTGCCCACTGTTCCCAGATGTGCACACAGTCACAGAAAGAGTGCAGCAGAGTGAAGTAACTAAAACCTAGGTTTTCTGGTAAAGGACCAAAAAGGGAAGGGACTTGGAAAGGGGAGACCATAAAGTCATTATAAACTCTAGGGTTCACTCCCAAGCTCCAAATTTGTGGATGTGATTCTAAACATATAACAAAAGATACTGAGAACTAACAGATGGACCACCAGTGACCAGTCATGAACCAAACTAAGGGGCTCACATATGGGACAGATATAGACAACCCTGCAAAGTTTTGAAAATGAAACTGATATTGAACATAACTTTCATGTTATTAGAGTAACAGAAGAAGAGAAAGAATGTGGTGTTTAAAAAGTATTTGAAGAAATGATGGCTGAAAACCAGTGAAATTTGACTAAAGACATAAATCTACAGATTCTAGGAGTTCAACAATTCTTAAACATGATAAATGCAAGGAAACCTAGACACATCATAATCAAACTGCTAAAAGCCAAATATGAAAAAAAAAAAATCTTGATGGCACCCAGGAGAAACGACCCATTACTTTTATGGAATTATGACAAATGTTTTCCAGAAACTACAGAGCTCAGAAGGAAGTGGAGCAAAAAAAAATTTAAAGTGCTTCAGGAAGAGAACTGTTAAAAAAGGATTCTATATTCAGTAGAAATATCCTTAAAGAAAAGAAGTGAAATAGAAACATTTTTAGATGAAGGAAAACTAAGAGAAGTTGCTCTTAGCAAAAACTTTATAAAGTAATTGCTAAAATAAATTCTTCAGAAGAGAAAGATACCAGAAGGAAAGTTATACTATCTGAAGGGAGAACAACAGAAATGGTAAATATCTGTGTAAAAACTCCTGAGTTCTTTAAAACACATTATATAGTTAAAATAAGAAATTATAACAACTTGGATGAATCTCAAAGACATTATTCTGAGTGAAAGGTGGTCTCAAAAGCTTACATATTACACAATACCAGTTATGAGATATAATTAAAAAAAAAAAAAAAACCACGTCACCTCTTTTATGACATTTACTTTAACCTCCCATCTAAAGTAGCCAAACCTCCACGTCCATCACATCTGATTTTATCTTAATCATAACAACATAACCATTATCACAACATAAATTATTTGTTTAGTATTTGTTTTCTTGTTTAGTATCCATATATCCCCCTACCCCATCTGTTTGTTAGTGAATTTTTGGTTTTATTTAACAACGATGCCCACTACAAAACAGACATTCAGGGTGCCTGGGTGGCTCAGTCAGTTGGGCATTGTACTCTTGATTTTGGGTCAGGTCATGATCTCGGGATCACGAGATTGAGTCCCATGTCAGGCTCTGTGCTCAGTGGAGAGTCTGCTTGAGATTGTCTCCCCTTCTGCCCCTCCTTCCACTCACACTCTCTTTCTCTCCCTCAAATAAATACATAAATCTAAAAAAAAAAAAAAAAAAAAAAAAGCCAGACACTCATTTGCTAAATACATTTATGTTTTAATGGCTGAATTAACTGATATTTTAGTAAGGCTGATGCTGACACTTCTGTGTCAAGTGGATTGGATTGTGATGTCTCAGCAGCTAGAATCTTATGAATGCTTGCTAGTATTCCAGATGTTTTTCTAACATATTCCATGTATTCCTTCATATTATCATAACAACTACATGAGGGAAACATTATACTTAGCTTCTAAATGAGGAAAAGAATCATGAGAAGAAAATAATTTGCCCAATGTCACATACACACATATTAAGTGGTGGACCTGTGAAGTAAAAGGAAATCTGACTTAAGTACATTTACCATGATGATATCTTCCCTGCTTCTGCCTAAAGGCAAGGTGAAACTGAAATGCTCCATCAAAATGCGACGCATTCTGTGATGAGGGCTAAAACTTAGAAAGAAAAGGAACACATATGAGGTGCAGATCAAAGTGTTGATGACAGACTGGATGTGGAGCATAGGAAATAGAGGTTAAAGGGTATCTCTGATGTGGAGAGCAATGATAGCACTCTTTATTTACTATTTCTGTAAATCATAAACAGAAGAGTGAAAACAGTGTTTTAACGTGGGATACCCTCAAAAAAGACTAGTAGGCAATTTGAAGGGAATAAAATTTTAGATTTGGGAATCATTAATACACCATATGTTGTTGCTTGATTGAAATGTCTCTATGCTTCACATTTTCACAATTTTGTATTTGGGGTACATTTTAATATTGGAGTAATGTATATATTTTTGCTGATGTCTTACCTCACAATGGGAGACCTTTGGAAATACATATTATGAGAGGAAGAGAGTGTAGAGAAAGAAAAAAAAAAGTTTAAGGATCGAATCTTTAAATCTAGGGTGTAAAAAAAGACTTGAGAATCACAGGAAGCATGGAGGAGAAGAAGATCCCAGCCTTCTGTGCCATCTGAGTGTGTTAACTGATTTCCCTCTGGCCAACTGCCCTCACCACATGTAAACTAGCTCAGGTTGGTTTTTTCTTTTTCATCAGTAAAAGTTTAAATTTTGATGCAAAAGTTCGTGAAATAGCTACAATGTTCTTCTCCTCCATTCCTTGACATCCAGAAACATTCCCTGCTTTGTCTCACATATAACAGCATAACATAGGAGGAAATGGGGTGTCGTTGTCCAAAGAGCACATTACTCCCAAGTCAACCCCCAGTACACCCAGTTTTCCTGGAAATCAGTAAGATTTCTACATTGATGAGTTTTGTCTTTCTATGTCTGATTAATCTTTTGCTGGGCATTAAACATTTTAGTAGAGCTAAATTTATGTCTTCATGACTATTGCTGGACTATCTTTCTCTCTTAAATGAAAACCCTAGATTCATTTAGGTCCTTTCCTGTAACTTTCGGGCCTCTTTGCAAAATAATAGTAAAATTTCTCATGGCCACAGAGCAAAGAAAAAAAAAACTATGAGCTTTAAAAGTTTGGGGATTCTTTGAACTATGTGAAACAGGTATTTTTGTACAAAACTGAGAGTAAAAAGATTCCAAAAGGAAGATCAGATTAAGGGTGAGAGAACGGTATGATAAAGTTTAATTTTTTCTTGAGAAGTCCAGGGGGATATCAATATTTAAGGGAAAATACTAAATGTATTAGGAGAAAAGAAGTTAACTTGAAAATTCTCCCATATTTAAAGGATTTCTAGACGTCTAATTGAATGTTTGCAAGAATGGCTAAAAACAGTTTCAAACTACTGAAAATTATTTTTTAAAGTTTCCATAACATCTACTTTCTGGCTAATGGGATAATTAAAATGTCAACCCAAAATGGGTACAGTTCAATTATAGTCATACACTACACAATTAAAAATGCCTTAGAGCAAAATAAACTTGTTTGTTATTATTATGGGGGAATTTTTTTATTAAGTTAAGAGAAGTATTGTCAGATTTGATTGAGGTGATGCAGTAATGTCACCTTAATTCCCATAAATCAAATATGGAGCCTGAAAAGTGAACTTTTAATGACATTTAACAATTTTCAGCCTGAAGGAAAAGAGATAAAGGCATATTCTATTGCTTTAACAATCTTAGAGTGGTAATTACCCTCCCAATAGGTGAGTGACTAGGAACATTTGGCAGACCACAGGAGTTTAATGCTTATAAAATGGCCTTTTCTTCAGTTTAATAGCAGGTGTGTAGTGTTGGTTACCTCATTTCACTCTCATTAAGCAGAAAGTACAGTGATGTTAGATTATTCAAAACTAGTCTCCAGATTTTTCTGTCCTCTGCCTTGTTAGATTTATAGATAATATCCATTAAATTTTTAATTAGCATTTATACGTAACACAAAAGAAATATTAAGTAAAAACATATATATCTTGATTCAAACTGGAGTTTCTGATATGATATGTCAAATCTAACCTTTATTTCCATCATATATTTTTTTAAGATTTTTATTTACTTATTTAACAGACAGAGATCACAAGTAGGCAGAGAGGGAGGCAGAGAGAGAGGGGGGGAAGCAGGCTCCCGGCCGAGAAGAGAGCCCAATGCAGGGCGCGATCCCAGGACCCTGAGATCATGACCCAAGACAAAGGCAGAGGCTTAACCCACTGAGCCACCCAGGTGCTCCCCATCATATTTTTAATGCACATGTGAAACTTGGAAAAGAATTGCGTGGTAAATTCTTTCACAAAACAAATAAGGACCTGCCTGGTAAATATAAGTTGCTTTAAGAAATTTACCTAGTTGCTTAGGAAAAAAACTAGGAGCCGTCATTCATTTTTCATACCTCACATTCAATCCATTATCAAATATCATTCACTCTGTTTTAAAAATTTAACCCTTGGGATGCTTGGGTGGCTCAGTCAGTTAAGCATCTGTCTTTGGCTCAGGTCATGATCCCAGGGTCCTGGGATGGAGTCCTGAGTATGTCTCCTTGCTCAGCAGGGAATCTGCATCTCCCTCTTCCTCTGAATCTCCCCTCCTTGCTCATGCTCTCTTTCTCTCTCTTAAAATTAAATAAATAAAATCTTAAAAATAAATAATATTAAATAAATAAAAATTTAACCCTCAACTGATCTCTACTGACCACTTTCTCTGTTGATCTAAGCCAACATTTTATCTAGCTCAGGACCCCTCAGGAGCCTCCTACCTCCATTTTTGCTCCTACATTCTATTTTGCACTCAGCAGTCATAACCATCCTGTAAAATTGAAGCACATAAGGTCATTCTGCTATTTACAAATCTGCCAAGCTTCTCACCACACATAGAATAAAATTCAGCATCCTCCCTGTGGCCTAGAAGCCTTCTGCCCTCAGGCTTTTGGCTTTTTCTCAGACTCAGTCCAACTCTTTCCAGACTAAGGGTCTTCTGCCCAGATCATTTTCCCTCAGGCCTTTCCTTGTGTGCCACTTTATTTCTGTCTGGGACTTCTTTGTTTCCTGGAACAAACCAGGCAGTCTCCCAGCGTTAGTCATGTATACTGGCTCTTCCTGTGTTAAAAGCTCTCTTTCTCAAGGTGTTTCCATGCTTTACAGCATTTCCCTTGAGGGCTACCTGGTCATCCTATCTAATATTGCCAATTCTCCCCATTCCCAGCCCTCCAGATTTCTGCGCCACCTTCTGTTTTTCTACAGCACACATCACCTTTAAAAATACCACCTAATTTAATTATTCCCCATCTCTATTCATTATTTGTCTTACCCTGCAAATGTGAGCTCTCTGAGGCAAGGATTTTTCTATGGCTTTTTTTTTTTTTTTTTTTTTTTGGGCTGTTCATTTTTGTATCCTACATGCCTAGAACAATGCCTGGCATACAGTAGTCCTGAAATAAATATTTGTTGAATGGATGAATGAGTGATTTAGACTCAGCAGTGTGGCAGTGTGTCAGAGCATAACGCAGATTTAAAGAAGAAATTTAAATTAAGATTAATGAGAATCACGGCAATAGTTTCACAACAGCTTAAAAATTTATCTTCAGGACATAGTAAAATACAGTACTACCTATTACTGAATCCAATTGTTGATCCAAAAGAATTTTTGAAAGACAAAATATGAGATTGAAGAGATTATTTGAGTAATTCAAGCAAAACACTGATGTTATTTCTATCATTCCATGTTAGTAGGTAACTGCCTACTTTCAAATTAACATCAGCATAATCAACATACTTTTGGTAATTCAATCTTTTTGTAGTTAATTATAGCAACTTTTTTACATTTTTCTCTATTTTTCCTTAGTAAATGAGTATATCCAAAAGATATTTTATGTATCTTTTTAACTCTTTGATTTTTAACTCTTTGATATTTAATTTTAACTCTTTGATATTTGTTTTCATATAGTTTAGGTCTATTTTCCTCAAAAATTGGAAATCTTTTCATTTGTTTATTTGTCCCCTTTCCTTCTTCCTTAAAAACTTTTAAGATGTGGGTTATTTCAGTAGCTGAGTCAGTTAAGCATCTACCTTTGGCTCAGGTCATGATCTCAGGGTCCCGGGATTCAGCCCCACTGTGTGTGTGTGTGTGTGTGTGTGTGTGTGTGTGTGTTTGTGTGTGCGCTGTGTGTGTGTGACGGGGGTGTCCCTGCTGGATGGGGAGTCTGCTTCTTCTTCTCCCTTTCCCCTCCCTCTGCTCGTGCTCTCTTTTTCTCTCTCTCAATAAATAAATAAAATCTAAAAAAAAAGTTTTTAAGATGTAGCTGGTTTAAAATATTGATGTTTCTCATATATATGCTAATAGTAATTATTAAAATAATAATTAAATTATTAAATAATTAAAATTAAAATAATAACTATTAAAATGAATTAATAAAAGAAAAGTGATACATAATTTGAAATAATTATATAAAAACTTTCAAGATTTTTTAAGCAAATTATTTAACAGTATTACCCATATTTGTACTGGGAATTATTCTGCTTCTTTATAAATAATTTTATGCAATGCCTCTAGTTATCTATTGCACAGTAGACTTCCATTTGATTAATCTGGTTTCAATAGATAGAGCCTATTAGTCAATAATCATCTTTGATATCTATGTCTATCCAGCGGGTTATATGGAAAAAAAAAAAAAGAAAAGAAAAAGAAAATGTCCCAAAATGTTGCAGAAGTCTAGAAAGTATTATATAGTTCTTAGAAAAGACCAGTGAGAGAGAGAGAGAGTTACTTTTCTACCAGGATAAATAAACTTCATTTTTTAAAAAATTACATTTCCAAGTTTTAGCTGGGTGCATCCAGATTTGGCTCTATGATTAATTTATACCTGAAGGGATGTGAGTCAAAATAATATGTGGCTATTTTCGGTCTTGTCCGTAAAAGGAATAGATTTGCTAAACTTGCTTTTCACTCCTTCTCTACTGCATTATGAATATGTTGGAAGATCTTGAGAAACCACAATGGGTATAGAGGTCCTAGCAGTCCTGAACTGCAAGCCTCCAGACTGTTTTCTGTCATATGTTGAATATTTTATTTCAGGATCATTTTTTTAAAAAAGATTTTATTTATTTATTTGAGGGAGGGAGAGAGAGAACATGAATGAGAGTGAGAGGCAGAAGGAGAAGGAGACTCCCTACTGAGCAAATAGCCTAAAGACATGGGGCTCAATCTCAGGACCCCAGGATCGTGACTTGAGTGGAAGACAGACACTTAACTGACTGAGCCACCAGGTTTCCTAGGGATCATTTTGTTATGGTAGTACACACTTAACTAATAAGACCAGCAAATACAAGACAAACCTTAAAAAAAAACAAGTTGCCTTCAGGATTTTCATACAGAAATTCACTTTTCATACAGAAAAGATACAATCAGTTTTTGAATTTTTAGGATTTGGAGAACTTTGAAAATACTACCCTGTTGCTTTCTAGCACCTAAGTAGCCAATGGGAAACCAGTAACAGTGCTGGGGGACCCAAGATGTGTTCTAGAACATTTTCCTTCATTATTTCTTTAATAATCTCTCCTCCTCTGTTAATCACTTTTCATTGTTTCTGGGCCGTCTAGATTGGTTTTTAATGTCTCCTGCATTTTTCTCATACTTCTGTTTATTTTTTCCCCCAAATTCCTGAAATCTAGGGTAGCCAGCAGTAAATCTATTGAAAAATAGCCATTTATTTGAAATCTTAACTCCCATTATATGAAGACCAAGGAGGGACTATAATGCTCTCTATTTTTTTCTATGCGTTTTGAAGTGAGTCTAATCACTTTCCACAGACATTGCTGCTGGTTTCTTACAAGTTAGAGTTTATAATGGCCAGACCCTTTAATGTGCCACCTCACTAGGATAGTGAGGATAATAATAAAACTGGAAATAATAGCTGGGATTTAGTGAACATTTACTGTGTGACTGGCCTGATTATAAGAATTTTGCATCTATTATTCATTTAAGACTTCCAAGAGGTATTTATAATTACTTCTTTCTACAGATGAGGGAAATGGGGCAAGAAGATGTTAAAGCACTTGCCCAGAGTCCCATAGCTAACAGCAGGTTGAGCAGAGAGGTAAACCTTTGAGGTCACATGCTCTAAAATTTTTAATTCCTAGTAAATGAATAAAATACCATATGGTTATCTTTTTTATGTTTCCACAGAACCATGTTGGATACTTGAGTTTACTGCTTCAGGTAAGTAGAGTTTTGCAAGAAAAAAAAAAATTGCCTGTGTTTATCTTTGGAGCCCTGTAGGAATCCTTTGAACATTTTATTGGCATGTGTTTTAAATAGTTCTACTGCGGAGGAACTTCCTTTGTTTATTTCTCACTCATGACTTCTGTCCATCTCCTTAAGCCTGCTTCTGACCTTCATCTCTTCGTCAAGCTGTAAGAAAACAAGAGGTATTTCAAGTTAGGCCTGAATAACTTATTTGGCTGAGTTGTAACAGAGAAAATGGCCTGATAGAGAATAAGCAAAAGGGATTATATCTAATCTAGGGATTGTTTAATTAAACAAGAGTTCTCTTTGGAAACTGCCCCAAAAGATGTGAAATTGATTTGAGAAGCTAGGGGGAAAAGTGAGAAGGATACAAAATTAATTTTAACTATCTCTTTTCCTATCTTTGGAGACTATTGAGTTACTAAATTATTGCCGAAGTGTGTCGGTATAAAATGATGCTTCAGAAAAGAGTGTCACCAGTAAGTATATTGAATTATGATGCCTCTAATCCTGGAAGTAGAGATACATAATTGGTAAAATTTTATCCAATGTGTTTGAAATTCATAAAGTTGTTTCAAGTCACTTGATATTTTAAAAAGTAAATTTCTTTGATTCTTCTACAGAGTTAAAGATTAAAGTTCATATTTACCATAAATATTAGTCTGTTTTTGTTCATTAGTATTCATTGAAGTAGTTCCATCAACTCTATAAATTAATATTCTCAGAAATTCTATCTAATTCTCCTTTCTTTGCAAGGAATTTGCTGACTTTTGTCTATGACCACTTTTTTTTTTTTTTTTTGCCTTTACTGAAAACAGAAAACATGTTACTCAGAAACAGATGGAAAATTATTACATGATTCTTAGCTAGATCCTCAAACTCTCTCCTACTTCCCACCCCCATTTGTTCACATTTTGTGGAGGAAACATTAAACAATTGTAATATTCATCTGATCACTTCATACTGATGGATGAGACAACTTTTCAGAAAAGCCAGCTGGGGGGAAAAAAAAGGAATTAAAAAATGGTAAAAAATGGATTAATGGAAATGTACTGAAGAAGTAGGGAAATATTAGAATGTCAGTGAAAGGGAAATGACTGTGAAGTGTCATAAACTAGTAATTTTGAAACATAACATTTAAGCACTTTCTGTTTTGTTATTGGTGAGAGAAAATCCATTCAGTGGAAATATAACACTTAAAAGCCAAATTGGACACTTTGAAAATGAGATCCAAGTGTTTGTGTGAATATGTGTCTGTATGTTTTGGGAGAAGTTGTGAAGAATAGTTTCAATCACATGATCTCCATTTTAATTTCATCCACATGACCTGGGATCCTATAGGGACCCCTTAAGAAGAGAGAAGTAGGTTGATGCAGGTGTCAGAGCAAGATCAAAGGACAACAGGCCATCTTAAAAAAATATAAAACAGGAAAATAACAATCTGGAACCAAGCGTTCAAGTGCTTTGATAGTGACACCTACTTCAATGAAAACCTTTTGTTAATTTGTGATCCACGTTTTATAAAAACTTACAAATATACTTGTATATTAAAAACAATCAGTTACCCATCAGGACATGCGAAACAATATGAAAATTGCTGTAATTCTTAAAAAGACTCACAATGAGATCTGTTTTCCAGAGCCATAGCTTATTTGTAAGAAATATTGCCTGTAGATGCAACTTATCTTTTTGGAAATAAAGATGAACAAAAGCATGGTTCCTGGAGCTTACACTTTGGAGGGGAAGCTAATATTATGCAACTAATTAAATTAACGAATTATAATTTAAAATGTGATTAGTTTAAAGAAAATTTTAAAAGTCAATTCTGGAAAAGTACTAACAGACAAACTTGACATAATATGGAAAACTAAAGATCTATGAGATCAGAGGACTGAGTAAGGGTTAACCAAGTGAAGGTGAGGAACAAAAAGAGAATTCTTATTGAGGGACCCGTACCTGTAAGATCCCCATGGAGGAAGGAAGCCTGGAAAGAAGAGAGTGACTGGTGAAGAGAGAAGAGGGTGGAAGAGGAGGGAAACAAGCTGGTGAGGTTGGCAAGAACCAGACCACACAAATCATAGTGCCCTGTTTGGCGTATTCAGGATTTCAGCCATTATTTTAAGACAACAGAAAAAAAAAAAAAAAGAAAAAGAAAAGATTATGGTGGGACTGTGTAAGGGAAGGAGGATTACAGGTGTGTTAAGATCAGATTTACATTTTGAAAAATTACCTTACCATAGAGAACAGATTGGGCAGAGACTAGAATAAATTTGGAGAGGCCAGTTATTGCAGTAATCCAGGTGAAAGATGAAGATAAATCTGATTGGAAGAAAGGCAGTAAAACTGAGAGAAGTTATGGAATTGAGAAACAGTGCAAGAGTTACTTGAGCTTGGTTGATTCCTTTGATGTGGGAGGGGATGAAATAGGTTGGGTCAAGCATCCTTGATCACAAATTAGGTTTTAAGGAATTGGATTGGATGTTGCCTTTCACCAAGTAATGAATATTGTTAAGAGAATCAGGTTTGTGTGGGTAGGATCATGCTTATCTGTGGATGTACTGACTGCAGAACCGTTGAGAAATTCTCATGGCCTGTTCCATAGGTGTCTGGAGCTTTGGAGATAGAAATTGTGAGTTATTAATTTAGAAACTATGGAAATGGGTGCAGTTAGGCTTGAGAAAGAACATAGGGTGCGAAGAGAGGGAAATTAAACCAAGATACCATTTCATGGCTGGATTCAGGATGATGAGATCTCAAAGGTGAAATAGAGTGAAGTATCAAATATGTAGGGAGAAAACAAAAAATATGATTTAGAGAGGACAAGGAAAAGAGAACTGAAAGAAGTGAGCAGTCACGACTGTTAATGACTGAAGAATCAAAAAGATCAGGACTAAAATTAGACATTATAGGGGAGCCTGGCTGGCTCAGTTGGTAGAGCATGGGACTCTTGATCTCAAGATCATGAGTTCAAGCCCCGTGTTAGGCATAGAGATTACACACAAACATAAATATTTTTAAAAGTTACAAACATTTAAAAATAAATTTAGTCATTATGTCTTATGATAGGATCATTGTCAATCTTAGGAACAATTTTGTTGTTGTTGGCATATGTTTTTTTATCTTCATTAAGTAAATATATAGGAGTGGGATTGCTGGTCATATGTTTAACTTTCTAAGAAATGGCAAGACTTATTCCAATGCACCTTAATCGAACATACCACAAAAAATACATATGAGAGTTCCAGGTGTCCCACTTCCTTCCACTTCCCCACTACTATACCTAGTAGTGTCAGACATTTTAACTTTTTTTTTTTTTTGAGATTATTTTTAAAGATTTATTTATTTGAGAGAGAGAGCATGAACAGGGGTAGGGAGAGAGGGACAATCAGACTCCCTGATGAGCAGGAAGCCCAATGAGGATCTCTATCCCAGGACTCTGGGATCATGAACTGAGCCAAAGGCAGACACTTGATTGACTGAACCACCGAGAAGCCCCAAAGTGAGTTGGTTTTTTTTTTGTTGTTGTTGTTTTTATAATTTTTTAAAAAATTTTTTATTTTTTATAAACATATATTTTTATCCCCAGGGGTACAGGTCTGTGAATCACCAGGTTTACACACTTCACAGCACTCACCAAAGCACATACCCTCCCCAATGTCCATAACCCCACCCCCCCTTCTCCCAAACCCCCTCTCCCCAGCAACCCTCAGTTTGTTTTGTGAGATTAAGAGTCACTTATGGTTTGTCTCCCTCCCAATCCCATCTTGTTTCATTTATTCTTCTCCTACCCACTTAAGCCCCCATGTTGCATCACCACTTCCTCATATCAGGGAGATCATATGATAGTTGTCTTTCTCTGCTTGACTTATTTTGCTAAGCATGATACGCTCTAGTTCCGTCCATGTCAGATATTTTAACTTTTTAACAGGGTTTTTTGGGTAACATTGACTAACCATAAATACACACATTGTAAAATCATATTTTAAAATAGGTACTGATGTAAATATTTAAATCGTACAATTTAATATTTTGACATGGGTATACCCCTGTTAAGTCATTATCACAATCAAGATAGAAAACATGTCAATCACCCTAGAGATCCCTTTGTGCTGTCTCTATTACTACTCCCCTATTCCACCACCCCAGCAGCCCCTACTTTCTGTCAGTCTGTGTTAGTCTGCATTCTCTAGAATGCTGTATAAATAGACTGTACTTAAGTGGCAGTTCCCATTGTACTTTTTGGAGTGATATCTATAAGAATCTGTGCTAAGATTGTAATCATTTACAAACTCTATATAAAAATTGTGTATGAACTAAACGCAGAAGCATTTTCATATTTCTCCTTGATCTACATAATTTTAAGGTAATTTTATATGGCTTGGAAAATTACATATGTATATTTTAGCCAGACACCTCTGATTATATACATTGGCCTGTTATTGTTTTAGGAAATTATGAAGCATATTGTAACAAATATCCTTTTAATGGAAATTCATACACATCATGTGAGATGTAAAGACTTTTACATTTTACCATCATTAAATTATATATTTAAAGTTCTTGAAATACATTGGTAAATTTGCTTTGAAGAGACTAAACTAACTTACAGTTTTAGCTATGAGAGTGCCAAATTATGTATACCCTCAGCGATGCTGGGTAGTTACCATAAAAAAAAAAAAAATTTGTCCACTGGTAAGCAAGAATACTATTGGTGCTGAGACATTTTTACATTGCATTTTCAAGTGAAAAAAAGCACATTTCAAAATATCATATGTGACATGATTTCATATAATGATTTCATAAAATGTTTTTATGAGTATAAATGTGAATAAATATCATGAGAATATATGTATTCAAAATATATGAGTCTGTGTGTGATGGACTTCTATATATATAGATTTGCTTGACCCTTAACTTTTTATATTCTAATTCTACTATCTTTTCCATATATTATTTCAGGAATAATTTGAAATCAGTTCTTTGTTTTAATTAAAAATCTAACTTTTGTCAAAGCATATTATTTAAAATCAGAATGCAGAACACTTTATATTGGTCTTCTGCTTGTACAGGTCAGGGCAGACAGTTTGTTTCTTTCATAGATGATGAGGAGGATAGGCATGGGGAAAGGAATAACTGTTAAGAAGAGAATAATGGAGAGAAGGGACAGGAATATTGAATTCAGGAATATTACTTTATAAATTAACTGGAGAAATTAGTGACCAGAGACCTATGTTAGCTTGTATAACAGCCATCTCATCCTACTTTATGGTAGACAAAATAATTTATGTGGCTCACAAAATATTTTTTAATTCTTTTGTTTAAGTTTCACTTTTTTTGTTTTTGCTGTTTTGTTTTGTTTTTTAAAATATGTTATGTCAGACTTAATCAAAATAATTCTACTTGAGTGTTTGTTTATTTGTTTGTGTTTAAAAATTTTTTTATTTATTTTATTTATTTATTTGATGGCTTCCATCTTCATTCCCATCCTCCAGAACTCTACAGAAAGTGCTCAGGGAACAAAAGCTCCTGAAAGCAAACCCGAGCGGATTACTTAACCCAGCCCCTGGTAAGTGTGGTACAATTCTGCCTGGGGCAAAGACACTTGAGAATCACTACAACAGGCCCCTCCCCCAGAAGATCAACAAGAAACCCAGCCTAGACCAACTTCACTCACCAAGGAGAACAGCGGAATTCCAGAGGAGGAAAAAGCAAATCTTATCTGGACAAAATGACAAGTTGGAAAAACTCACCACAAAAAAATAGAACAAGAGGCAGTACCGAAGGCTGGGGACCTAATCAATACACACATTGGTAATATGACAGATCTAGAATTCAGAATGACGATTCTCAAGATTCTAGTCGGGCTGGAAAAAGGCATAGAAGATATTAGAGAAATGCTCTCTGGAGAGATAAAAGCCCTTTCTGGAGAAATAAAAGAACTAAAATCTAACCAAGTTGAAATCAAAAAAGCAATTAATGAGGTGCAACCAAAAATGGAAACTCTTACTGCTAGGATAAATGAGGCAGAAGAAAGAATTAGTGACATAGAAGAACAAATGACAGAGAATAAAGAAGCTGACCAAAAGAGAGACAAACAAATACTGGACCATGAGGAGAGAATTCGAGAGATAAGTGACACCATAAGATGACACAACATTAGAATAATTAGGATTCCAGAAGAAGAAAGAGAGAGGGGAGAAGAAGGTATATTAGAGAGAATTATTGAAGAGAATTTCCCTAATATGGCAAAGGGAACAAACATCAAAATCCAGGAGATGCTAAGAATGCCCTTCAAAATCAATAAAAATAGGTCCACACCTCATCACCTGATAGTAAAATTTACAAGACTTAGTGACAAAGAGAAAATCCTGAAAGCAGCTCAGGAAAAGAAGTCTGTAACATACAAGGGTAAAAACATTAGATTGGCAGCGGACCTATCCACAGAGACCTGGCAGGCCAAAAAGACCTGGCATGATATATTCAGAGCAGTAAACGAGAAAAACATGCAGCCAAAAATACTATATCCAGCTAGGCTATCATTGAAAATAGAAGGAGAGATAAAAAGCTTCCAGAACAAACAAAAACTGAAAGAATTTGCAAACATCAAACCAGCTCTACAGGAAAGATTGAAAGGGGTCCTCTAAGCAAAGAGAGACCCTAAAAGTATTAGATCAGAAAGAAACAGAGATGATATACAGTAACAGTCACCTTACAGGCAATACAATGGCACTAAATTCCTATCTCTCATTAGTTACCCTGAATGTTAATGGGCTAAATGCCCCAATCAAAAGATACAGGGTATCAGAATGGATAAAAAAATAAAACCCATCAATTTGCTGCCTACAATAAACTCATTTTAGTCCCAAAGACACCTCCAGATTTAAAGTGAGGGGGTGGAAAACAGTGTAGCATTCTAATGAACATAAGAAAGCTGGGGTGGCAATCCTTATATCAGATCAATTAGATTTTAAGCCAAAGACTATAATAAGAGAAGAGGAAGGACACTATATCATACTCAAAGGATCTGTCCAACAAGAAAACCTAACAATTTTAAATATCTATGCCCCTAACATGGGAGCAGCCAACTATATAAACCAATTAATAACAAAATCAAAGAAATACATTGAAAGTAATACAATAATAGTAGGGGACTTTAACACTCCCCTCACTGAAACGGACAGATCTAAGCAAAAGATCAACAAGAAAAAAAGGCCTTAAATGACACACTGGATCAGATGGACATCACAGATATATTCAGAACATTCCATCCCAAAGCAACAGAATATACATTCTTCTCTAGTGCACATGGAACATTCTCCAGAATAGACCACATCCTGGGTCCTAAATCAGGTCTCAACTGGTATCAAAAGATTGGGATCATTCCCTGCATATTTTCAGACCACAATGCTCTGAAGCTAGAACTCAATCACAAGAGGAAATTTGGAAAGAACCCAAACATGGAGACTAAACAGCATCCTTCTAAAAAATGAATGGGTCAACCAGGAAATTAAAGAAGAATTGAAAAAAATCATGGAAACAAATGATAATGAAAACACAACGGTTCAAAATCTGTGGGACACAACAAAGGCAGTCCTAAGAGGAAAATATATAGTGGTACAAACCTTTCTCAAGAAACAAGAAAGGTCTCAGGTACACAACCTAACCCTACACCTAAAGGAGCTGAAGGAAGAACAACAAAGAAAACCTAAACCCAGCAGGAGAAGAGAAATCATAAAGATCAGAGCAGAAATCAATGAAATAGAAACTAAAAAAACAACAGAGCAAATCAACGAGACTAGGAGCTGATTCTTTGAAAGAATTAATAAGATTGATAAACCCATGGCCAGACTTATCAAAAAGAAAAGAGAAAGGACCCAAATAAATAAAATCATGAATGAAAGAGGAGAGATCACAACCAACACCAAAGAAATAAAAACAATTATAAGAACATACTATGAGCAACTCTACGCCAACAAATTCAACAATCTGGAAGAAATGGATACATTTCTAGAGACATATAAAATACCACAACTGATCCAGGAAGAAATAGAAAACCTGAACAGACCCATAACCAGTAAGGAGATTGAAACAGTCATCAAAAATATGGACATTGGGGAGGGTATGTGATTTGGTGAGTGCTGTGAAGTGTGTAAACCTGGTGATTCACAGACCTGGGGATAAAAATATATGTATATAAAAAATATATGTTTATAAAAAATAAAAAATAAAAAAAATAAAAAAAAAAAATATCCAAACAAACAAAAGTCCAGGGCCAGACGGCTTCCCAGGGGAATTCTACCAAATATTTAAAGAATAATTAATTCCTATTCTCCTGAAACTGTTACAAACAACAGAAATGGAAGGAAAACTTCAAAACTCATTTTATGAGGCCAGCATCACCTTGATCCCAAAACCAGACAAGGTTCCATCAAAAAAGAGAATTACAGACCAATATGAATACAGATGCGAAAATTCTCACCAAAATACTGGCCAATAGGATCCTACAGTACATTAAAAGGATTATTCACCATGACCAAGTGGGATTTATTCCAGGGCTGCAAGGTTGGTTCAACATCCGCAAATCAATCAATGTGATACAATACATTAATAAAAGAAAGAATAAGAACCATATGATACTCTCAATAGATTCTGAAAAAGCATTTGACAAAGTGCAAATTAAAACTCTTCAAAGTGTAGGGATAGAGGGCACATACCTCAATATTATCAAAGCCATCTATGAAAAACCCACCGCAAATATCTTTCTCAATGGAGAAAAACTGAAAGCTTTTCCGCTAAGGTCAGGAACATGGCAAGGATGTCTGTTATCACCACTGCTATTCAACATAGTACTAGAAGCCCTCGCCTCAGCAATCAGACAACAAAAAGAAATTAAAGGCATCCAAATCAGCAAAGAAGAAGTCAAACTATCACTCTTCACAGATAATATGATACTACATGTGGAAAACCCAAAAGGCTCCACTCCAAAACTGCTAGAACTTGTACAGGAATTCAGTAACGTGTCAGGATATAAAGTCAATGCACAGAAATCAGTTGCATTTCTTTACACTAATAACAAGACAGAAGAAAGAGAAATAAGGAGTCAGTCCCATTTACAATTGCACCCAAAACCATAAGATATCTAGGAATAAACCTAAACAAAGAGGCTAAGAATCTATACTCTGAAAACTATAAAGTACTCATGAAAGAAATTGAGGAAGACACAAAGAAATGGAAAAATGTTCCATGCTCATGGATTGGAAGAAAAAATATTGTGAAAATGTCTATTCTACCAAAAGCAATCTACAAATTTAATGCAATCTTTATCAAAATTCCATCCATTTTTTTCTAAGAAATAGAACAAACAATCCTAAAATTTATATGGAACCAGAAAAGACCTCGAATAGCCAAAGGAATATTGAAAAAGAAAGCCAACGTTGGTGGCATCACAATTCCAGACTTCGAGCACTATTACAAAGCTGTGCCAGTATGGTACTGGCACTATTACAAAGCTGTGCCAGTATGGTACTGGCACAAAAACAGACACATAGATCAATGGAACAGAATAGAGAGCCCAGAAATAGACCCTCAACTCTATGGCCAACTAATCTTCGACAAAGCAGGAAAGAATGTCCAATGGAAAAAGGACAGCCTCTTCAATAAATGGTTTGGGAAAATTGGACAACCACATGCAGAAAAATGAAATTGGACCGTTTCCTTACACCACACACGAAAATAGACTCAAAATGGATGAAGGACCTCAACATGAGAAAGGAATCCATCAAAATCCTTCAGGAGAACACAGGCAGCATTTTCTTTGACCTCAACAACAACAACTTTTTCCTAGGAACATTACCAAAGACAACAGAAGCAAGGGCAAAAATGAACTATTGGGATTTCATCAAGATCAAAAGCTTTTGTGCAGCAAAGGAAACAGTTAACAAAACCAAAAGACAACTGACAGAATGGGAGAAGATATTTGCAAATGACATATCAGATAAAAGCCTAGTATCCAAAATCTATAAAGAACTTAGCAAACTCAACACCCAAAGAACAAATAATCCAATCAAGAAATGGTCAGAGGACATGAACAGACATTTCTGCAAAGAAGACATCCAGATGACCAACAGACACATGAAAAAATGCTCCACATCACTCGGCATCAGGGAACTACAAATCAAAACCACAATGAGATACCACCTCACACCAGTCAGAATGCCTAAAATTAACAAGTCAAGAAATGACAGATGATGGTGAGGATGCGGAGAGAGGGGAATCCTCCTACACTGTTGGTGGGAATGCAACCTGGTGCAACCACTCTGGATAACTGTGGAGTTTCCTCAAAAAACTGAAAATAGAGCTACCCTATGACCCTGCAATTGCACTACTGGGTATATATCCTAAAGATACAAATGTGGTGCTCCGAAGGGTCATGTGCACCCGAATGTTTATAGCAGCAATGTCCACAATAGGCAAACTATGGAAAGAACCTAGATGTCCATCAACAGATGAATGGATCAAGAAGATGTGTATATATACACAATGGAATACTATGCAGTCATCAAAAGAAAGGAAATCTTGCCATTTGTGACAACGTGGATGGAACTAGAGGGTATTATGCTTAGCGAAATATGTCAATCAGAGAAAGATAACTATCATATGATCTCCCTGATGTGAGGAAGTAGAGATGCAATGTGGGGGGGTTGGGGAGTAGGAAAAGAAAAAATGAAAAGGTGGGATTGGAGGGGGAGACAAACCATAAAAGACTCAATCTCAAAAAAAAGACTGAAGGTTGCTGGGGGGAGGGGGGATGGGAGATGATGGTGGGGATATGGACACTGGGGAAGGTATGTGCTATGATAAGTGCTGTGAAATGTGTGAACCTGGAGATTCACAGACCTGCACCCCTGGGGATAAAAATACATTATATGTTTATTTTAAAAAATTAATTAATTAATTTTAGAAAAGACAGTTTGTGATATTCTTTTTTCTTATACAATACATAATTAATTTAAAGAGAAGTCTGTCCCTACTATTAAATGTTATAACTGGTTTTGGATGATTTGGTAATAGTCAAAAAAGGAATCTATTTAAACTTTTTATATTATTCGATATATGATTTTAATAAATAAGATAGAGATAAATATAATTACTTTTCCATTATTAATTGTTATATAAATCATTTGATAAAATTTTTTTACATATAAGAAGATTAAAAAATGGAAATCTATTATCTAAAAGTCATATTATCCTGTCATGGATATAGTGAGCATGACAAGGGATAGAGATTTTATTTTTCAAGTTTTAATTTGCTTAAATGTAGCTAATAACAATCCCAAAATAAAGATAAATGATCCTTTTAAAAAAAAATTTCTTTTTTTTTTTTTTCTTTTTTTTTTTTTTTAAAGATTTTATTTATTTATTTGACAGAGAGAAATCACAAGTAGACAGAGAGGCAGGCAGAGAGAGAGAGAGAGGGAGGCAGGCCCCCTGCTGAGCAGAGAGCCTGATGTGGGACTCGATCCCAGGACCCTGAGATCATGACCTGAGCCGAAGGCAGTGGCTTAACCCACTGAGCCACCCAGGCGCCCCATAAAAAAAAATTTCAGTTAGCTGCCTTTTTTCTTTCCAAACTTTTGCACATGTGCCTATATCTCAAAGAGTGATCACATTTTCTGAGATTAAGTTTTGACCATCCAAGACTAGACTCTACAGGCAAATTTCCCTTATAACCATGGTGCCTAAAATACCTAGCCCATAAAATAGAATATAGTAGGTGCTAAATATTTATTTAGTAAGTGAATCATTGTTTTGTAGAGGAATAAATTGAAATACAAAGGATTCAACATAATCTTATTGTCTTTTAACTAGGATTATAAATTTTGTAATGCAAAGGTCATAGGTAGAAATAATAAAATTTCTAGGGTTTCTTAGATTCTCTAATTGTGCCTCTTTCTGAAGATTAAAATTTGAGGGGCTCTTCATTTATGAACTGTTCACTGCTCAAATAAGTTAAAGGAAGACATACATACTGTTGGTGAGAAGGAATTTTACATAGTCTTGGCTGTTCTCACTTTTGTCAAGCCATCCTTAATTTTTAACTTTTACTCTATAAAGTCTAGTTAGAAAGATAGATATAATATAATTATAATGTATGGTATTTAATATATATCACATATAATATGCACACTCAACACCTCCATTTTATCGACGTCATGATAAAGAATTGTTACTCTATCCAAAAAGACAAGTATTAACTGAGAACATGGAATTATTGTATTAGCTATGTAAGTATGAAATATATTTATTCTCTTGCCAAATATAATTATTGTAAGTGCAAGCTGGTACGCCCTAAATCTTTAGGTTTTCATAGAACAAATCCAACTCCAAACCATAAATGAAAGTGGGCCCTCCTCTGAGCCACACACAGCCAAAGCCCCAGAGTGAAAGCTGCTTTTTCCTCTATTTCTTCTATACGTCATACTTCTGTACATTTCTTGTTTGGGAGGTATTCTCAGAGTCTCCAGAGTATTGTCACTCTGTCACATTTATTACGGACATTGGCTGGTTTTTCACAGTCCTTCCTCAGTCTTTCGAAAGTCATCTAGGGCCCTCCTACTGGATAATTCCAACATTTTTGTAAAATGGTGATCAATTGCTATCTGGTCTTAGATTTCCTTTGTCTCTTTAACTTCAAAAAACACATTTTTTCAGGGCACCTGGGTGGCTCAGTGGGTTAAGCCTCTGCCTTCAGTTCAGGTCATGATCTCAGGGTCCTGGGATTGAGTTCTGCATCTGGCTCTCTGCTCAGCGGGGAGCCTGCTTCCTCCTCTCTCTCTTTCTGCTTGCCTCTTTGACTACTTGTGATCTGTCTCTGTCAAATAAATAAATAAATTTTTTAAGAAAAAAAAAAACACATTTCCCCCCTTGCTATCACTTTCAGTTGTTTCACTTTGAATTTATTATTACTGTGATCACCCCATGTCTGAAATATTTAACTGTAATTTTAATCTATAAATTTTAACTCTATAATCTCTAAATTTCCATTTTCTGAACAAAACTAAAATCTCTAAAATCTATAATCTTTAAAACTATAATCTCTAAATGTCCATTTTCTGAACAAAATCTGCTATTCTTTCATTTTCTCTGCCCTCTACTCTACTCCTCAAACTTAAGAAGACTTAGTGTTCTTGACACACTCCATTTTCTTTGTTCAATAATTCTTTCCTGGTTTCCGTTTTCTCTTTTCTGAGCTTAACCCCATAATCAGTCATTTAAACTATGATCTTGTTGGAACATTTAATGTTCATGCACCTATGTCAACCTTCTATGAAAAATGGCCCCCAAATAGGCAAAATATTTAGACTTATCCTGGTATACAAAAGCTTTGATAGAAATTTCTCTAACATTAATTATAATATCTTTAACATCAACATCAGTGCTGCTTTATAAAATTTTACTTCTTCTGACTGGTAAAGCTGACCATTCCCCATCGTAGTATTGCAAACTGTTGTTCTTTCCTCAGACCCTATAGCTTCAAACTCTGATTATTCTTTTAGATAATCTTGTTTCCCATCAGCTCAGTAAGTTTTGGGAATTTTGCTTACCTCCTCCACCTTGCTTTTCCCATTGCCCACAAAAGTCCTTCACACTTATTTCTGCCTGATATCATTTTTATGTTGTTTCATCTAGTGTTAGAAGGATTAATGTCCCTCCTTCAATTTTGCTCTTGATCTGAATCCCTCTTAAATTATCAGGGACTTTGCTTCATCTGCTTTTATTTTGTACTTCTTTCTTACCAAAGTCTATGTCATATACCTTCATTCAAAATATCCAATTTTAAAAACGATTTTATTTATTTATTTGAGAGAATGAGAAAGAGTGTGAGAGAGAGAGCATGCAAACAGGGGGAGCAGCAGAGGGAGAGGGAGAAACAGATTCCCCGCTGGGCAGGGAGCCTGATGTGGGGCTTGATTCCAGGACCCTGAACTGAAGGCAGACACTTAACCAACTAAGCCACCCAGGTGGCCCCAAAACATCCATTTTGAACTCCTCTCCTTATTCCCTCTTCCGTGATGGCCAGTTGGTTTCTCCTTCAGCTGAACTTTTCTCTAGAATAAATTCTCAGTTGTCCTCATGTGACGTACTGGTTTATTATTAAGGGATACAACTCAGGAAAAACCAGATGGAATAGGTTCAAAGAGTAAGGTATGGGAGGAGAGGTGATATGGGGAGCTTCCGTGCTCTCTTCAGGTGTGCCACCTTCCCCGCATCCCCATGTGCCTCACCAAGGGCTTTCCATGTGTGTCCCCTTCAAACATAAACAAGTTTGAAATAAGCTCACTCACATTCATGGGAAGGCAAACTTCATTAGACCACTCTTGGCATCCAAAAGATGGGAGTTGGCTATTATATCAAAAGTACAGTGTCTTTGCCAGGATAAGTAAGAGAGGTTGGGGGGCAGGGAGGCTACTGGGGACAAGCTTAGAGCCTATGAACAGCTCTGTGGTGCAGGGGGGAGGAGAGTAAAATCATGAGTTGTTTTTTAACTTGACCTCTTTTTTCAACCGTATTATGGTAATTGAGCTCCTGAAAATCACAAATCAAGCAAGAGAAGAAACCATAGCTCAGTTGGAAGAAACAGAGATGATTCAGGAAACAGTGGATCCAGCAAGGTTAAAGGAAATAAAAACAGACAAAATCTTCAGTAATGGTAAATGGGGAGGCACCTCATCACTGAGTTTGGTCTAGCTGTGATATTTTTCCAGAAAATTATGACTTGTCTATACATGCCTCTCAAAGTACTCATACTGTATGAGATTCTGGATGGTTCAAGAAGTAAATGGAGAAAAAACCCTATTTCAATTTTTTACTTCAAAATTAGATTGTATCTATTTACTGCCTGGGACCTTGTCATGTTTATTTTATTTTATTTTTTTTTATTTTTTTTAAATTTTTTATTTTTTATAAACATATATTTTTATCCCCAGGGGTACAGGTCTGTGAATCACCAGGTTTACACACTTCACAGCACTCACCAAAGCACATACCCTCCCCAATGTCCATATTCCCACCCCCTTCTCCCAAACACCCTCCCCACAGCAACCCTCAGTTTGTTTTGTGAGATTAAGAGTTATTTATGGTTTGTCTCCCTCCCAATCCCATCTTGTTTCATTGATTCTTCTCCTACCCACTTAAGCCCCCATGTTGCATCACCACTTCCTCATAGCAGGGAGATCATATGATAGTTGTCTTTTTCTCTGCTTGACTTATTTCACTAAGCATGATACGCTCTAGTTCCATCCATGTTGTCGCAAATGGCAAGATTTCATTTCTTTTGATGGCTGCATAGTATTCCATTGTGTATATATACCACATCTTCTTGATCCATTCATCTGTTGATGGACATCTAGGTTCTTTCCATAGTTTGGCTATTGTGGACATTGCTGCTATAAACATTCGGGTGCATGTGCCCCTTTGGATCACTACGTTTGTATCTTTAGGGTAAATACCCAATAGTGCAATTGTATTTAAAACATGTAAAATAATATCTTGGTCAACTCCCTGTTTAACTGATCTTTTTTTTTTTTTTTAAATTTTTTATTTTTTATAAACAAATAAATTCAGATGGTATAAAATATATTGCTAGATTACATTAGTATGGAAGAGACTCCGAACCACATACAATTGATCCAAATACCAACTTGATTTTTACTACATTGCCTTAATTTCACTAATGTTATCAATCTTGGGAACCTTAAAGAAAAAACAATAAGCCCAACAGATTGAGCTCATCACGAAATGTATTACTGAGCTCAGCTGTGAAGAGCCCTTTCATGTATTGCTCCAGAAACGTGAACAGCAAGGGAGGCAGTGTGGATTCATGGTACACCACAGAATTCTGGAATCTCATTTTCCAGGTTTGAATCCTACCTGTGATAGTTAATAGCTGTGTGAATTTCAGCAAGTCCCCAAACACACCATTCTTAGTTTTCTCATTTGTAAAGATCAGTTAATAATAGTATGTATCTCATGGGGTTCACGTGGGTGTCAAGTGAGACATTGCAAGTGAAGTACAGGGAAAGGAGGCCGGACGCTGGAATATAATCAGTTAAGGTTGGTTAACTGTGAAGTACAGAGAAAGGAGCCTGGATCATGGGATATAATCAGTTAACGTTATTAAGGACCTGTGGGAGGCACTTTTCTACGTATCCCATGTGATACCTCCACACTTTCTGAAAGCTATAGTGCCATCCCTGAGCATTACTAAAAATATCTAATTGAGCAGAGCCTCTTGATTTAATTAGTATCCCCAGTCCTCTTTATGTGTTGAAGTCTCTACCTAAAATTGATATTCTCTTGCTTTATCACCAGCTCCCCACCGCCCCCCCCCACTGTGGGAAATAATTTGTATTCATGAAAGAGGCAACATTGTGTTTTGCTCTTAGACCAATGAGAAAAATACCCCCAACTCCAACCACATTTGTCTACAGAAAGCTTAGAGTACAAGTGCCAGTAGACAAGAAATAGCAAACATTTGGCTTGCAACAATAATGATATTAATATACCAGCTAAGCAATTAACTTCTAATAACCCTTTGGTACAAATGTTCCATGTCCCTTAATGCTGTCTGAAATTTTGATTTTTGATCTTCAATATCAATATGTCTCCAGTTCAAAGGCATTCTTTTCTTGACAAGTAGTAACTCACTGAACATAGTTCTTTCTATATATCAATAATGGGCTATAACTAATATTTAATGAGTTTAAATATTAATTTGAAATTTAATATTCCAAATTTATTATGTACCATTCATTGCACTAGGTGCTTTACATGCTGTGTCTCATTTAATCTGAAAAGAAGCTATTTGATGTTTAATGAACAAATTTTCCAGATGAGAGGGTTCTGTCTTAATCCCACAGGTTACTTGCCTTTATGTTAAGGCCTAATTTAACTTGAGATATCTGGTGGCTATTAGAAGATTGGGTTGGTTCTAAACTTTGATTTCAAATGCATTCTAAAATGTTTCATTTTCTTAGAGATTTTATTTGTTTATTTGAGAGTGAGAGAGAGCATGAATGGTGGGGAGGGGCAGAGGGAGAGGGAGAAGAATTTTAGAGGAGAGCCTTAAGTGGGATTCTATCCCAGGTCCCTGAGATCATGACCTGAGCCAAAGGCAGATGCTTACATGACTGAGGCACACAGGCTCCCCTCTGAAATGTTTTAAATCTTAGATATTTTACACAGCTTAGATTCACTCAAGGCTTTTCTGCCAGGCTAGTTTTATTTTCTAGTATATCTAGGACATTTTTGGCCTAATATACTGGTAATAGTTTTCTTACTACAAAAATGAAATTACTGGTCTCTTTATAAATTCACATCCAAGTATTTATCCAATCTTGCCTATTATGCAGAAAAGTGAGTTAAGCCTATCTGTAATTATGCTCTAAGAAGGTAAGAATATTTATTAAGGCTATCACCTTGCTGTCAAAATTTAGGTATTATTGGATTTTATTTAAATGTTTATGTACATTTGAGCTAAATCCATCACTTCCTTCCAGATATCCTGGCATTTTGAGCAGTCTGTGACCTAAGATTGAAATACCAAATCAGAGTGTGCATATTATACTTTTCAGGCTACTATATTTCATGTCAAAGTCAACTTGATAATAATTGGTCTTAAAAAAAGGCATTGTGATAATTTAAATGTGTAGTAAAATGTGTGTGGTAAATGAAAACAATTTCTCATTTTTATATGATGACAAGAATAATATGTATTAATTATAAGGTGATCAAATAATGTAGGCAAGTATAAAGAAGCAAGTAAAAATTGCCACAAATTTCTCTGTTCAGAGCTAAATACTGTTAATATAATGGTGAAAATACCAATTTCATTTTTCTTTCTTTTTCTGTCTTTCTGTGTATCTGTCTTTCTTAGATCTGTATGTTTGATTCTGCTTATGTATGTAAACTGATTCATAGCTAGCATTTACTTTCACATCAAAATATGGAATATTTTGCTCAAAAAATAGAGGTGATCATCATAATGTTCAATGGCCACATGGTATTGCATTACATGAAAAGACCACAGTCCCTACTATGAATGGGCATTATTTTGTTTCTAATTGTTTACTATTAAAATAGCACGGGGATTAAAAAAAAAAATCTCACAGGGTCAGTGTCAGACAGAATAATGGACTTCCCAATATCTCTATTTCCTACCCCCTGAAGCCTGTGAGTATGCTACCTTACACAAAGGGACTTTGTCGATGTGATTAAGTTAAGGGTTGTATGATGAGCTAGTATCCTGGATTTTTCAGGTGGGCTCAATGTGCTTATAAGAAGGAAATAAGGGAATCAGTGTCAGAGAAGGAAAATGAGGATGAAGTGGGAGGGAGAGAGAGAGAGAGAGTTGAAGATGCTGTGTTGTTGGCTTTGAAGCTGGAGGGAAGAAGGCATGAGCAAAAGAACGCAGGCAACCTCTAAAAGCTAGAAAAGGCAAAGAAAATACAGAAAGAATGTAGCACAGCTGACACCTTGATTGTAGTTCCATAAATCCATTTTAGGACTTCTGACCTTCACAACTGAAATGACATACATGTGTGTTGTTTTCAACCACGAAGTTCGTAGTAACTTGTCACAGCAACGATTGGAAACTAATACAGTGCATCTCTTTGGACTCTGCCCAGTTAGGATAAATGCTCAGAAGTGAGATTGCAAGTTCAAACCCATTTTAAACTTGTTGCATATCTACAAAGTTCCTCTAAAGATTTCTAACTACACACAGTGTGGCTTTTCTCTTCCTATTCTCCACTTCTCCCAACACCACCTATGGTCTTTTTCATCTATATCATTGAAAAATACTTTTTAAAGTCATTTTTTTAAAAAAAGATTTTAGTTATTTACTTGTCAGAGAGAGACAGAGACGGTGAAAGAGGAAACACAGGCAGGGATAGTGGGAGAAGGAGAAGCAGGCATCCCTGCTGTGCAGGGAGCCCAATGTGAGGCTCAATCCCAGGACCCTGGGATCATGACTATAAAGTCATTTTTTATTAATGTTTAGTAACCAAAGTTAATGATTATCAAAGTCTGACAAGCACCAGTGCTTATTAAAGTTTAAAGTACACGGAGACAAACCATGAGAGACTGTAGACTCTGAGAAACAAACTGAGGGTTTTGGAGGAGAGGGGGTGGAAGGTAGGGTGAGACTGGTGGTGGGTATTAAGGAGGGCACGTATTGCATGGAGCACTGGGTGTGGTGCATAAACAATGAATTTTGGAACACTGAAAAAAAATTAAATTAAAAAAAATAAAGTACATGAGAATGTTAGGGTCCCCAATAAGGGGTCCATGATCAAAGGAGCAAAACTGATGCAAAACGAAGGTCAAGCAAAGCTTTATTTTGTGCCAAGCATCGGGAATCAAACCGATCTGTCGGGGCCGTCTCTTGCAAAGAGGTGACCACTCCCAGCCTCACAGACTAACTTTTATAGAGGTGGTTGAGCCTGGCTATACACAGGTGGCCAATGAGATTGCAACACACAGAGAAAACTGCACAGTCATGCTAGGTCACACACGGGTGGCCAATTGAATTTCGATTTACCCTAGTAGATATATGTGCGCCCCACTGAGTGGATGTCTTCACCTGGCCTGACCCGTCCTTGTGTCTAGGCTTTGCAAGTAAGTTCCTCTGAGAGGGGCAGGGTCAATCTAAGTTCACAACCAAATGGCTCCTTCTGGCTAATCAGGTCCTTACAGAGAACCAATGGGAATCTTTTAAAAAGGCAGATTCTGATTCTGTCGGTCTGGGATGGGGCCTTAGATTCTTCATTTCTAATAGATTCCCATGTGAGCCCATGCTGCTTGTTCTTGGAGCTCACCTAGGAAAGCAGGGTATAGAATTTAAGATTTTTTATTTATAGGGGGTGTTATTGAACAATAATTAAGATCACAGATTTAGGAGTCAGACAAATCATATCTGTGCTCTGTTACTCTGTCATTATGTAAGTTTGGATGTGGGAATTTTTGAGCTTCAATTTTCTTATCTACAAATTATATACATTTTTGTGATAATCCAATAATATGACACATCTCATTTCTTTAACACAAAACTTGGAACTCATCAATTGTTGGAACTGTTATTATTATTAGCTGTCTCAGTTGAATTGACTCTATGCTTAAATCAACTTTTCTTGTTGCAGATGCTCTGGTATGCTTCAGACATCAACTCTTACTCTTTTGCCATTTTTTGGGTAATACTTTCTCTCAAGGTTTTAAGTATGTGTTTTAACTTTATGACATATTTCATAATTGTGTGGTCATATTGATTAGTGTTGTTCCTTATTACTTCTGGTTTTTAGTCTTGTTTAAAAAGGATTCCCCCATGCCAAGATTATTTTAAAAGCACACATTTTATCCCTGTGTTTCAAGGGCTACTTTTTCTATTTTTTCTCTTGACTTTAAGTCCTTTATCTACCTGGAGTTAATATTGTAAGAGAGTGATGGAGGGATACAATTTATGTTTTCCTTGAAGATTACTGGTCATCTCAACATCATTTACTGAATAATCTATTTTTTCTACTGTTTAAAATTTTACCAATTTTTATAAACCAAATTTTATACATAGTTGGTTCTCTTTTTGGTCTACTCATTTTACTTCACTGTTTAGTCCATTTTTCTCTAAATCAATACTGAATATTTAATTACTCCAGCTTAAATTATGCTTTAATATTCAATAGTTCAAAGTTCACTCTTAATATCTTTATTTTAAAATTCTCCTGATTCTAAGTTTGTGGTATTTCACACAGATTTCAGGGAAAAAAAATTGTCATAGCCTCTTTTTATATCATCAAATAATATTAAGATCCCTTTCTTCTATTCTTACTATATTCACTTTTTTTTTTTTATAGCACTGGTGTTAATTTGTCCATATGTTATCTTAAAATAAGCCTGTGGATAGACCTTCTGGAGCTGGTCACAAATTGGAAAATTAATGAATAAATAATGGCTATGTTAATATTTAAATTTTAGGTAAATTATATAGTTAACTTGAAAATAATTAGGAGACACTGTAGAAAACCATGTACTTTGATCTCATACTGTATGCCGGTGAAAATTTATATGGTTTGCCACCTGCTGTAAAAGGTGCTGCCTCTTTCAGCAGTTTCATGAATTCTGTATAGTCCCTGTGCCCTTCATATCAGAGGGCTTATAACACTAGAAACCAGCCCTGTCTTTGGGTAACATTTGCTATCTTTGATGGGTGCCAGGATCCTGTTGTACTTTCTGTGATGAACGTCAGAGATTTTAATTCAGCAATCAAGTTCTCTACAGCTTTAACTAATTCTGGTTGATGTGGGGAAAAAGAGGCAGAAGAAAAGTTATTAAATTTCCTTACTACCTAGAGCCCACTTCAAGTTCTTGAAACAGGCAGAGTGACTTTCCTCTAAGAACTCGACTGCCTCCACCTTAATACTTTGCTAAGGGCAAAAAGCATTTCTAGCTCGACTGTGCCCCCCACCGCCCTAACCCCCAACCAGGATCCTGTAAGTCTACTTTAATATATAAAAATTCCTTTGGAAACTTCCTTTATCTCTAAACCCTCCAAGATTCATGGTGGCAATCATCCCCAAGCATATACCCACTGATATACATCTGAAGGGTCTCCTGACTAAGGTTTTATTACATGGTAATAAATGACCTTTTTCGCAACAACAGCTCGTCCTTCAAGGTCCTGGAAACCTTGCTTCCAAAATTCCTTAGAGACTTACACTAACTCTCACCCCCTCCCAACTTGCAAGTGTATAATGGACCACCCCTCACAACACTGGGGCAGCAGTGACTCTTCCTGCCCACTAGTCCTGACCCCCTGCTTTAATGGGCCACCATTTTGCACCAAAGACGTCTCAAGAATTCTTTCTTGGTCCTTGGCTCCAGACTCTACCCCACCAAACCTCACTTATATCCTAAAACTTCATCATAGTGAACAAAGGAGCTATAGCTCAGACAACTGAGGAAAAAAAAAAAAAAACACACAGTACTTAAGATGCCAGAGAGATCTTTGCTTCCCCAAATTAAATGTAACCTGGGCATACTAATTAATTTGGTATAAACTGTGACCTCTTGCAGTGACCTTTTTGGCATTGTTTTATTACTCTTATGCTCAGTGTTCTCTGGCTACAGATTAATTTAAAGGGATTTGTCACTATCTGAAAACCCATGTGGCAGGAAACTGTTTTCTTGGCAATTTCGACACATTGTGAAAATCCAGGTAATAGAACTGTTTCACTGCTAATCCGCAGGGTTTGGGCTTTTGGCTTTCCCAAAAAGCCTCCTTCTGTTTGCTTAAGGTACAATATTATTTGTACAGTTCAAATAGAACTTTTTTCTTAATGACGTCTTTGTAATTATTTTTTTTATACTTCATTTGCAAGATTAAAAAAAACAACAACAAACAAATCTCCTTTCATGTGCCCAAGCAAACCAGGGATTATGAAGGAAAACAGCGTCCTTGAATTTCTTTTTCTCTGACTTCTTCTTCTTCTTCTTCTTTTTTTTTTTTTTTAATAGACCGGTCTGTTCTGCGGAATGGCAGGTTTTTGTGCCACTTCAGATGGTGTTGCATGTGGCAGAATGGGCCCCTTTCACATTTTCAGTGGGACAATTTGCAAAGGCAGTGTGCTGTGGGAAGCCTTTTTAAGAGGAGGGTCTGTAGGGGCGGGCAAAGGGCTATGCAACACCTGTAGCAAGACACAATCTGTGCAGAACTCAGAGCTGATTTTACACTTTGTTTTATTCCCCATAAGTATTCAGCATATGTTCCTTTCTTTGAAAAATAAAGGGCTCCCTCAGATGGTACATATCAAGTGAGCTCAAGGAGGTTAATAGATTAACTCCAATCAATCTAGGCATTCCCTCCTGAGACCCTGATGCTGGTTATTCACTCCCCTTGTTATGATGATGTTCATTTTATTAGAGCTTATAGCTCAATAGTCAGAGTGCGTGCGCGATCTATTTACTGTGAAAATCTTTCAGCATGCCTTGGGAAGAAAGCACCAGTAAAATGGTAAGCATTCCCTTTACAAGACTTGCAGTGAATCTGGAATAACAGAAATAGCTTTTCCATTTTAAATAGCCTGAGCAAACGTCTAATCTTTTCCCAGGTCTGGTGGTACATTCTGCAGGCTGAAATTTTCAATGCAGGGTTTCTAAGCCCCAAGTCTCTGCCATGTTCTTTTCAGTTTCCTTTTCCCCCCTTCTACTTCTAAATTAGAGCAGTTGGGTCTGCCCAGGGACACGTACAGTAGTGATGCTCTGTGATTCAAGTCAAAGAATGTTTAGTCTGGGTCCCACAAAGGCCCACGATTCCCAGCACAGAAACACATACAGCAAAGCAGGGAGAGAGCAAACATAGCATCAAAGAAAACTCCTGAATATAGACACCACTATAAAAACTAACTCTGTGTTAGCCCAAGAAAGAAAGAAATGACAAGGGTTTTGAATGCTAAAATATAGAGGGTTGTATGAAAGAGAGGGAAACATACACAAAGTAGACGGACTGAATAAAAGTATTTATCTTTAAACCACACAAGTCATGGTAATTAAATTAGGTCAGGCTGGTTACAACGCTACAAAAAGCAGGCTGTAACTAATTTCAAAAGGAATAGAAAAGACCTGAGAAAAAAAAAACAAACCAGATTGACGGCTCCTTACTTTTTTGTTTTCATCCAATCAAGGCAACCCAACATCAAAAAGTGGAATGAGAAATCCTGATTTGCAGGAAATTTGTCTCATCACAGAATATAAACTGCAGATATATCCAGGATCAGCTTGGGACTTTGGGAAAATATTATTTGTTCTAAGAGAAAAGCAAGCTGTATTCACATACGAAGTTTACCATTAAAAACAAAACAAAACAAAATACAACAAAAAACTGACCCAAACTCTGCTCCCCAAGTAACTCAAAGCCTATTACAGTTTTATTTTCCCTATGTTTTGTATCACATAGAGATGTTTGCAACCTCAGGATCTTCTGCAGTCAATTGTTTAATACAACTCTCCAAGCATCATATGAAGAGGAGAACATAATGAGTTCTCTTTCAAACTGTCTCTCTAAAAGACCACTTACTGATGCCTATTCAAATGACTTTTAAAAATAGTTCCAAATATTTACTTTGAAGGTAGATGTGCCCAGCTGTAAAGGACATTTAGCACATAAACTGGGGAATGGGAGAAAATAACTCAGGGAGACCTTTATCTGGAGCCCATTCTGTATTTTTTTTTTTTTTATAAGATTTTATCTATTTATTTGACAAACAGAGATCACAAGTAGTCAGAGAAGCAGGCAGAGGGAGAGAGAAGGAAGCAGGCTCCCTGCTGAGCAGAGAGCCCAATGCGGGGCTCGATCCCAGGACCCTGGGATCATGACCCAAGGCAAAGGCAGAGGCCTCAACCCAACTGAGCCACCCAGGCACCCCGCCCATTCTGTATTTTTAAAAGTAAGTTTAAAATGTGTCCCTTTCTTCCTTCCTTTCTTGAAAAAAAAATTAGTACAACATTTGAGAGATCTTTGTTAGCATCACTGAAGTAGGAAAGTCACTGAATACCAAGCAATTAATAATGCAAAAAAACCCTAATAAAGTTGCCTATGAAAATCTCAAATACATCTTTCACCCTTGTCATCCGATAATCCATTTCATTTCCCTTCGTTCACTGGGGAGATATGAGTCCAGGTGCAAGTGTGGAGACTGACTGAACAACAGAAGGAACTGTGCTGTTTCATGGATTTAGAGTAGTCACTTCTTTTTCTGAGCCATGGACAAAACCTTTTTTTCTTTTTTAAGATTTTATTTATTTATTTGACACAGAGAGTGCAAGCAGGGGGAGCAGCAGAGGGAGAGGGAGAAGCAGACATCCCCCTGAGTGGGGAGCCATCCTGGGATCATGAACGGAGTGGGAAGGTGGAGGCTTAAGGGGCTGAGTCGCCCAGGTGCCCCCCGGAAGCCTGTCTTTAGCTGCTATGATATGATACAGAGTCCTTTTTTCTTATTCCTATAGCACTCTGCTCCTCAGAAACTTAGATTTAGGCAGAGAATGCTGGTATAAGTAAACACACGTGATGTCATAACTATATTTAAACAAACATTGTTTCACCTTTCAGATGGTTTTTGGAGCATGGAAATGACTTCTGCGTCCTCTAGAGGCCTTTCCTGAGGTGTGATTGGGTGGTTTCACTGGGAGGGACTGGTGACAATTGGTGTTTATGACACTGAATTGCAGGGTGGGGAGCATGGACACCTGTATCCATGAAGCAGAAATGCTACTGTTACTCTCAGAAAGGACTGGGGTATAAACATTGCGGTAGGAAGGCCTGCATAGGAAACTAGCCATTTCGATTTTATGATGGCTACCGATGACACCATTATCCAATGAGCTTCGCTTTTGTTGGATCTCATGCCCAGATCGAGAGGAAGCAATGGAAAGGATGCAGAGGAGGCTTACATTGCTCTATTAATTCCTCCATGTTGTGTCAACAGTGTGGACCAAGCCTCCATGAAAGTATGGCTCTCTTGAGATGGTGAAAATTTTTGCTGGTGTCTCTCTGGAATAGTCTTTTTAATATCTAGAGATCTCAGCAAGGTCTATGGTGCCTGTTAGGATGCTGGCAGAGTTGTCTGTGGTCCTCTTCACAGGAAGCTGTTGCTGATTTCCATCCCATAGATGTGTGCAGCGCCACGTCTACCTCAAATAACCACTCAAGTCTGGCCTGTGTGCCTACTTGCTAAGTTTTGTTTTGTAGGAAAAGCAACATAATAGGGGTAGCGCATCAAGGCAGAAAGGGGTGGATTTGCAGAAGGAAGAGGGAGGGCAAGCCAGGGAGAAAGATGGGGAAATTGAAAGAGACGGAATGTTTTGGAAAACGCGCGGAACAAAGGAGCTAGTGTGACCCGTGCCCTCTTGCGAAGGTCTGCATCAGCAGTAATGAGGTTCTGTTGTTGGGCATTCAGCCTTGTAAATGGGAGCACCCGAGAGCCCAGAATGGGGGTGGGTGGACCAGAGTTGGTGGGGAACAATCTTCCTTACCCGACTCCCTGACCTTGGGCTGCCAGGAAATCATTGAACACAGCCACAGTCAGACGCGGAGACAGGAGGCAGTTTAATTGCACAAGCTGGGGCACTATGAAAAGCCTTTTCTTTTTAAAGGTAACTCATGGAATTAAGTTAGTCATTTAACCCTAGACTTAATGTATGAATCTAGACAGTATGAATACAGGTAGAAGAGTCCTCTAGGAACCGAATGAGAATGCGAAGGACAAAGAACCTCCTCACCAAAGGAACAGTTCTTTATCGTGAAAACCACAGTATAAGCCCTTTGTTATCATCTCCAGCAATTTCTTCAAAGTTCTTGTGTTTTTAGCCACCATATTCCATATTTCGGTGGATCTCAGGGTTAATTTAGTGTAGCAGCCCAGAGTAAGGACTCTGGGCACACAAAACTGGATTAGAATGACTAGCTTGGTGTCATTAGGTATTTGGGTCAATCTACCGAAACCTCAGTTTCCATGTTTGACACATAGTAAGCACTCAATAAATGTTAACTACTATGATAATGGGACTCTTAAGAAATTATAATTTAGATCATGGTATTCAATACTTTCTGGTTTTCAATCTTAGATTCAGAGGTGATTCATGGCAAGGACCATGTTTCATTTATCCCCTTATGTTTAGCTCTTTTTTTTTTTTTTAATTTTATTTACTTATTTGTCAGAGAAAGACACGGTGAGAGAGGGAACAGCAAGCAGGGGGAGTGGGAGGGAGAAGCAGGCTTCCTGCTGAGCAGGGAACCCGCTGGGCAAGATTCCAGGGCCCTGAGATCATGACCTGAGCAGAAGGCAGGCAGACCCTTAAGGACTGAGCCACCCAGGCAGCCCTCCTCCTTGTGTCTAACTCTTAACACAGTACCTGGCGCTTAGAAGGAGTCAGTGAATGGCTGAATGACTGAATAGATGAATGAATGAAATAAAAGTTGTTTTATAGTTAGACATTTATTTTTCAGTTGAGTGATGGCTATGCAGCAGAGTTTTAAAGGAATGCAAGTTTAGACACACTTTCAAAAAACAAAACGGGCTCAAAACCTTTTAAAAACCTCAAATGAACTTTTCAGCACATCAGTGACTATGATCTCCTTTAATGTAAAACACTCTTTGTATTTTTAATTACATTAATTTCCAAAGTTTCTTGGAATGCTGATCCACTGTGTCATCACTTAGCTTTTACCAGGTGTTTTGAATTGAATCCCTATAGTTTTCCATCATGAGATGGCATAAGATATTTTTGTCACTTGGATAACTCTCAAAGAATAGAAAACTTGTGAAAATGTCATACTAAGGTCCTCCAAATTTTTGTGGTCAAAAATATGTATTTTATTTCCTCATAATATGTGCTGTTATTACTATTGTGTTACCCTAAACAGTAATTCTATATCTAACTATATTTAAATATCGAAGCTAGTGGTTCTCAACTTAGGATCAGATTTTATTCTAATAACTTCTATTTTATGTTGATTTCCCAGAACATGGAGCAGTTATTTCCAAAGAAATTATGGTCTGCACTGGGTATTGAGTCACTCTATCTTGTGAAAAAACTCTTTGGTTATTAATAAGATGGGATTAACAGGGGTATCATAGTGTTTGAGAAATACGGACAGTGGGCACAGACCAGTTCTGTTGTCGTCCAAGCTCTGTGAGCACTAGACATCTGACCTTAGACAAAACAATGATCTATAATTATGCTTGACAAATCATCTCAATTTCAAATGAGTTTTAAGTACCATGTACATACATAGAAGTACACAAAACCTAAGCATACACCTAGGCGAATTCTTATAAGTTGAATACATGGATGTCACCAGGAAGCAGATGGAGAAATAGAATACTAACAGCCCTCCAGAAACTGCCTCCTACCTCTTTCAGTAATTAGCCCCCTTAGTTTTCCCTTAGTTCGTGAACCTTAAAAAAATGGAATCATAGAATAAGTACTCTTTTTTAGCTGGAGTCTTTTGATCAGTGCAATATTTGTGTGTTCATTTTGTTATGTGTAGTTGTAGTTGGTTTAGTTTCATTATTATATATAAATTTAGCATCAACCTGTTAATTTCCATAAAAGAAACTGCTGGGATTTGAGTAGAATTACATTGAGTCTATTGACTCAATTGACACATAATTGATGCATTTATATTATTAAGACTTTCAACCCATATACATGATATAACTTCTATTTATTTTGGTCATAGTTAACATCTTTGATGTTTTTAATTTTTGGTATAAAGTTCTGACATGTATTTCATTTGATGTATGTTTTTGATGTCATCCTAAATTATATCTTTTAATATAATTCATTTTCTGTGTTTTATTTTAAATGTGTATAAATATAATTCATTTTTGTTTGTTGATGTTATATTCAAAAATATTAATAAACTTACTTTTTACTTATGGTTTTCTGAAGACTCTTATAGTTTCTACACAGAAAATCATGTAAAAATATATAATAATCACAGATTTATTTCTCCCTTTGCATCCATATACCATTATTTTCTTTTCTTGCCTTCTTGAACTAGTTAAGACTTCACTTGAATGTTCAACATAAATTGTTATAACTGATTTCATACAATTGGTTCTAATCTTGTGAGAAGGCTTTCAGTGATTCACCATTAAGTATTATGTACTGTAGTATTTTATGAATACATGGATACTTTATCAGATAAAGGAACCACCCTTCTATTCCTCTGTTGAGAAGAGTTTTATTCCCTTAAATTAAACCTATAAATGGCAGCAGTTTTTGTTCCCCAAACATCAATGTATCACTCAGAGCTGGGGTGGATGAAGGGGGTAGGATTTTACTAAAAGAGACAGGTGAAAGTACAGAGACTATATTTAGGAAAATTCCTGTAGTCATTATTTTCTTTGAACCAGTGGAGATGGGGCCCTTAGGGAAAAGGCTCGTTTTAAAGGAAAATTGGTTTATTTGAGAGTATAAAGTATAGTGGCTAAAAGCTTGAGCTCTGGAGCCTAATGTCGTGAATTTAAAACCTAACTCTGTCATTTGCAGACTATATTATGTTAATAATTTAATTTCCAGTTAATTTCAGACTTCTCATTGGTAAGTAGGCTAACAGAGTTTATGAGGTTGTAGTAAAAGAGTTTGTATGTAATGTACTGATGACGGTGTTTGGCACATAAGCACCACCCAAGCAAGTGTTTACCATCATCATTGTCATCATCATCAAACCAATAGTAGTATCACCGTCTGCTTTCCAGAAAACAGCTGGCCAATTATCCCACTGCTAGAACTGGGAAAAGGTGGAAGAAGCGAAATATTATGTGAGATGTAAATTTTAGTGAAAAGCAGCATCCGATGTTGTCCAGCTATAGTGGGACTACTCATATGGGGTTTTCATATTTGTGCTTTCTAATTACAAAATAACTTTATCCATAATATTTTTGTTTCAAATAATGTCGCTTTTTCTTTTATTTGCTATGTTATAGATGTATATTGATGATGAATTTCATCAATAGGAACAAAATAAAGCTACTTAATAACCACCATTTCAGTCTCTTAGAACTTGCTTATTATGCAGAAGAGGTGGCTAAGTTTAAACCAAAGATGCACACTTTTCTATTTTTGTACAGATTTGCACACTCTGGAGCCATCATTCTCAGCCTTCCTCACTTTGAATCTTGGTGGGAGCATGTGACTAATTTCTCTCTGTGGAACGCAGTAGAGGTGATGTTCGGCTAAGAAGCATATGTGTCTTCTTCTCCACATCTCTCTCCCCATCTATTGGCTGCACAAAGAGAAGGTTACAACCAGAAAATGAAAGGAAATTTGATCCCTGAAAGATCATGATGATGGTCCCTTAACTGGGAAAACCTACAGGGGATGGTGACATGAGTAAGAGACACATTTATTTGCTAAGCTTTGAGATTTTACTGTGTATCAGCCACAGCAGATAGCATTATTTTAAAGATTTTATTTATTTATTTGACAGACAGAGATCACAAGTAGGCAGAGAGGCAGGGAAAGAGAGAGGGGGAAGCAGGCTCCCTGCTGAGCAGAGAGCCCGATGTGGGGCTCTATCCCAGGACCGTGAGATCATGACCTGAGCCGAAGGCAAAGGCTTTAACCCACTGAAGATAGCATTATTTTAATGAATACAATATTTTCTCAGTTTCAACTGCTCACGATATGGTTCTGTTTCCTGAGGAACTGAAACAGAGGAATATTATTGCATGGATATATAACGTATATCTATATTTAAGATGATATTTAAGAGATATAGAGAAGACACAATATTTCTCCATTTGTCTGAGTTTCGTTAATCAAATAACCCTTTAAATAATGAGTCTGTAGTCATAATCTTTAGTTATATTTTACAACTGATTTTAAAGATGAAAACTGCCTTCAAATTCTTATAAAATGATACAAAGACCACCCACCATTTCTTTTGTTGACAGCTTTTTGTTTCAATAATTTTATCTCAAAAGAGGCTACAGAGAGATCAGACTGTAAGGGGCATGTGCAAATAACCAAAGATTATTTAAATGCCTTCTCAGGGCCTGGGTCCTTATCTAGAAGACATCTAGTTTCATTGAGTCCAATTATGGCTTTGAGAGGGTAAGCAGGTGGTACAGAGGACCTAGACAGTTAGGGATTCGAAGTTTCTGGGAGGAAACACAGAAAAGGGAGGAACAGCTGCTTTGTGGACATTGTGTGGAGGAGCGTCAAAAAATAAAAACTGTGTAGTCTGCCCGTGATGGAAATTTGAAACACAGATATGCCATAGACGGAAGTCTAAAGCTGTTTGTAGTGAGGTGAGCAATACAGACCTTCTGCTTTAGCTTGCCTGACAAAATGTTCAGCTTATTCTACACTGCTAGCTAATGCTTTAATTCATTAAAAAAAAAAAAAAGACTTCTATATTTGATTTGCTATGCTTCTAAAACAGAAATAACATATAAAGACCTAGAAACATCTGGATTATGGAAATCTATTTTTTTTCCTTTCTTTTTTTTCCCCCTGCAATTTAAATTCAGGAAATATGCCTAATCTTATAACACTGAAAATTGTGTTTGTAGGGCAAGTAGAAAATGAGAAATTCTAGGAGATTGCCATACATTTGATATTTCACTCTCCTTCCTTTTCTTTCATTTCTATTTGTCTGTCCTCTTCCTGTCTATTTTTTTATTTCTAAAATTACTTTAATTTTAAAATGTGAATTATTATGTTAAATACTTTCCTTTTCATGACTTTTTTGGTTAATATTTTAGCTAATTGGAGAATGTAGGCATTAAAATTTTTTTCTAGGGTCAAGACCATGACTTACTTCTTCATTAATGTAACTAGAGACAGCACAGGACCCCAAATCAACCTTGATCAGTAGAAGGACAACTGGACAACTGGCAGTGAATCCTTTCCTACCCAACAAGAAAGCTGCTTCTTTGTATCAGCTCCCCAAGTTATATGGGAGATGCTTCTGATCACATTGGTGTGCATGGAATTGTGTAAAATCTGAGTATTGTTTAAACTGATCTACTACCAGAAAAGTAGACTTTATAAGGGGAATATTTCACTCCATTCTATTCACACTTATTCCAGTCTATTCAAAATTCTATTCAAAATAATATAAATTGATAAAGTACACAATTGGAAATCTTGCCTAGAAATTGAAAATACTTAAGAAATAATGTTTATAGGAACTAAAACTAAAAATAATTTTAGGTTCTTAAATTGCAAATAACAACTATGAAATGCTTCAAATTACCTTCCTCTGACACCAGATATATATTTTTCTTTATTGCGAGAATAAAGCTTTGGCTGTCCTTTGTGGCTGTCTCAATCATTTTCATCCCATTGTGTTGTGGGGTATTTGTGTCATGCATTTACATTTTAAAAGTTGTAGTCTATGCAGTGTGACTTTCAAACAATTGACAAACCTATTCCCATGTCAACCCCTCTGCTTAATCAGCAGTCACTTTATTCCCACTCTTTTCAAAGGCACTTGAACTGCCTGAAAAGCTAAAGGACAATTCAAGTGAGTGTGCTGGGCTGGTCCCCTCCAGTGTTCATCCATTCAAATTCGCGCATGTAATCTTCTGGTGAAGAAAGGTGGTTCAGCGACACCATCACAGCTATGCAGAACAGATGTCCTAAAAATAAAGGCAAGAAAGTTTCCTTCTAGAAGGAGGAGTTAATTTTTCTTATTCTGGGTATGTGAGTGTGTAGTGGTTGTGAGATGAAGGATAAAGACTGTGAGATGAAGGATAAAGACTAAAAAGACTTTTAAAGATTCTTTAAAAAGGCAATGCATGATCCTACAATCTCTTCTTTGGCAATCATATCCTGAGTGGTTTTGCCAAGTATCGTGCTGCCCCATGTATCACTTGTTAGATTCTAAAGATCATCTCCACCTTACTGATTTAAATATCAATATCATCCAGAATCCTTGGTGCTTAAGGGCTTAGGCATGAAACAATTAAAATATTATTGATGAAAAGATGAGTTTTTATTTGTCTGTTGGTTTCACTGCAGACCATTGAATGCCAGTAAGCTTAAGGCCCTTGAACTTTTGAAATAAAATTTTAATTTTTACTTGGGGAAGACAGATTTAGCTAAAGGTAAATATAATGAGGAACTGAAATACAAATCATTTCGGATATGAATAAAATATTCAATTTAAGAAATTTATTTGACCATGTGTCAGGGCTTTAAAAAAAAATTGGAATTGATGGGAGTTATAACTTGAAGCTGAAACTCAAGAAATGTATGTGCTTTTACAACAGACAATTATTTGACAATTTCAATTCCCAGTTTAAGATTGTTTTATAGTAGGCTTAAAAACAAGTTGGCTGTGTTCAAAATGTGAATGTTAACATATTAGAGAAGAAAAAGTTGATGACAAAGGACACTGAACAAAGGATGACGGTACTTATGTTGATGTATTCCCAACCATTAACCATGAGACCAAGATCCAGCTGTCACAGTGGCATTGTCCACAGTGGGAAAAGCACAATTTTAGAGTCAGGCATGTTTGAGTGTGGTTTGGGTCATTAGCTGTGTAACTGAGAGAAATTATTTTATATTTTTGGAGCTTCAACTTCCATTATTCATAAAGTACTATTTATTCCCCGAGAGGGCTGTTTTGATTTATACCTGATAGCTATGAATGTTTTTCATTCAAAGTCTTTATCTAAATACATTATAGTAAATATTTGTGAATAAGAATAAATCATTTCTACTTCAAAGATATTTTATTGTGATTAGTTAGGTATGTTTTGTCATATTTAAGATGTGTTTCCTTTTCTGAAAATGGCAAAGTGTGAATTTCATTATTTTCCCTGCAATAACAGATTTATGGTTTCTACATTGTGATTATTAATTTTATCAAATTTTGCCTGCTGAATTTAAGTTGATTTTCAAGCCTGCTGTGTTTTGACTTGTGGGGTTTAGGATGCATTTTTCCTATATATTAGATACGGACTATTTGGGGTAATTTGGCTTTTTTCTGCTCTCTTTTTATTTCATCTGAGGCTTTAGAAATGGCTGGAATTACATAAGTTTTGGGATTAGGGGTCAGAGGAGCCCAGAAAAGACTGAGGGAAAAAAAATGCTGGATAGGGTCTTTGGATGAGATGTGTACAGGAAACAAATTTCAATGAATACATGAAATCATTGCAAGTTTTTTTCTTTTTTTTAATTTAAGAACTAATTGCTATGTCTTTGGTTCTCTGTGGCAACTATAATGTGGGGAAGCTGACATGATAAAAAAGGATGTTAATTAGATTAGGAATGTATAATAATATGCTTATAAACGTTTCTCTTAATAATTCTTAGAAGCATGTCATTCTGACTCCTTTCTTTTGGCAAAACTCTTTTGACCCCAGAGACTCTTTCCTCCCAAATTTAACCATGATGTCTTCCACCTTTTATGTTTATTACTACCCTGTACTGTTCAAAGTTGACAGGTTCAGTAGGTCCCTGACATCACCATGTCCTACAGCCCCACACAAACTCTGAGCCTTAGAGTTCATAGTCTTATCTTGTCCCCTTGCTTTCCACCACTCTCGTGTTAGGTTCCTCTCATCCAGTCTTTGAGGTTAAGTGAGGCCACCGTCTGGGAGAGCCTGAGGCATAGGTTGCCCTCTATGTTGGGTTGAAGACCAAGCTACTCTATGTGTGTATCACAGAGAATATAAAGGACTACTTCCATGATGTGGGTGTTTTTCACTCAAATTAAATCTGAATAGTTTTGTCAGCATGTCCATATGGTCAAAAAAGCTGTATGTAGTTCACCAAAATGCCTGGTGTCAGAGTCTCCCAACGCAAAGATTATTGGTGGATGTTAGGATTTTTTTTTTTTTAGGATTATTTTTTTCTTCTTCATGTTGGTAAACTAAATCTAAAAATCCAAATTCTCAAATACTGAAAGTGACATGTAGGATCTCCTGTTTCCAAGTGATATAGTTTGCATTTATTAGTATTACTTTTCAGTTTTTCCTAATGTGAAATCGGTTATAAAAATGCCTTCCAGTTGATTTCTTGGTCAAAGCAGAATCATTTTCCTCAACAGTAGTATGGGGATACTTGATAAACCACCTTCTAGAGGTACTGAAAAGAATTGAGTAATGTGCTGAAATCTGGATTTATTCACAAACACGTTACAGGCTATGTCATGGTGATGCGTGTCAGTTCAAGTCATTGTTTCTTTTGTCTAAATCAGTGTTGAGCCACATCTCTCTGGATATGTAATGCTACTTTGGTAACAGCTTTTTTATACTAAGCCAGAACTCATTTTACCTGGTGGTTTTATTTTAAATGTATGAGCTTTATTAAATAACATTTGAATAAGTAATAGAAATTTAACTCAAAGAACATGGAAAGAAAAACCATACAGGCACATTCAAAACCAGATGGAATCTGACACCTGACAATGATTAACAAGTTGAGCAGATTAGATCTGAATTCCTGTAAATTACATTGAAGACAGAAATATTTTTATTAAAAGCAACTTCAACAATTTAACAGGTCTATGAGATTTGAAAAATATTTTGATTTATTTACATATCCTCAATCAATATTAGGATAAGCTGAAAGAGTTTGAACACATCATACAAAATGGGAAACAAAACTAGTCAACTACCCCCAAATTTCATCTGACTGAAACCAGGCTTCTTTTGGTATTTGAAGCACCAAATTATGCTTGAAAAATATCCATTTTGAATGGATATTTAACGTCATGTAGATATGCTACTAATAAGTAAAGCAATAATATTTTATACTGATCGATACTGGGTTTGATTTATGAACCGTTTGCAAAAGTGTTATCTATGTCTAAAGTAAAAAACCAAGCAACCATTTAAATCTGCTGTCTAAATAACTTTGATTGAAATATTGAATACAGTGTGATGCACTCAGATTGAGTGCCCACACCCGCAAAGTATGGTGAACTGCACATTTCCCTACTTAATTTTGCCGCATGAAGATAAGCCTGAATCTATGATTACCTTTTTAAGAAAAACAATCTTTTCTAAGAAACCATTTGAATATTAAAAAAAAAAAATGTAGTGATAATGAAGCCTCTGACTGGCTCAGTTAAGCATCCGATTCTTGGTTTCAGCTTGGGTCGTGATCTCAGAGTTATGAGATTGAGCCCTGTGTTGGGGTCTGCAATGGGCGGGGAACCTGGTTAAGATTCTGTCTCTCCCTCTCCCTTTGCCTCTCCTGCACCCTAAAAAATAAAATTAAAAATTGTAGGGACATTAATATAACTTGTTATTTACACAAAGAGTTTGCTAAATCCTATAGTAATTTGTAATTTTTTAAATGTACATCAATTTTATATAAAAGGTAATAAAGTTTTTTTTTTTTTTTTTTTAATTTGACAGAGATCACAAGTAGGCAGAGAGGCAGACAGAGAGAGAAGGAGGGGAAGCAGGCTTCCCGCTGAGCAGAGAGCCCGATGCGGGGCTCGATCCCAAGACCCTGAGAACATGACCCGAGCTGAAGGCAGAGGCTTTAAACCACTGAGCTACCCAGGTGCCCCCATAATAAAGTTTTTAAATTGTTATGTAAACCATACAAAGCCCCCAAATGTATCCTGTATGTAGTCACAGTGGCTGCCATTTAAAAGTCAAACAATAGCAAATTCACTGCGTACATGCAAAAGGAAAACTAAACTTTGAAGAGATACCCTTCTGTATAGATAATGGCTTTTTCTCAGATAAGCCTGTCTTCTGAAAGATAAAACAATTCTTTAATCTTTCATCACCTTTTCTCCTAAATACATCCAGGAGATCATCAATTCAGAATTAGTGATAAGGTGAATGCAAGGGGAGCTTGTTAATATGTTTGCTGACCATTCCCAGAATAAAACATGTTTTCTCAACAAATTTCTTTCATGGCATTTTTATATTCAAAATTTTATTTAGACCTAGTTCTAGAGATATGACAAACAAGTAAAAAGTAAAGTGAAATAAAATTAAAAAATAAAATAAAATAATAAGTTTGGCCTTCAAAGCATGAATTCTTCTTCTAAACAAATCCTCCTTATTGGAATCTGGCTCAAATTATCTTGGGTAAGTAACATGAACAAAACACAGTACCTGGGTAAATAACATGAATAAAACACAGTATTTGGTTGAGATAAAAGCCCTCTTTGTAAGTTGAAGACTTTGCTCACTCATTGGATAGATTCCATTAAACACAGCCAGAGTAGTATATAGTGTGGTCATATGAATTTGCTGTAATGGACATGCAAATACATATTTTTCACATAGAGTATACAAACATCTCAGCAGAACAATTGAATAAATGGAGCCAAAACATCAGAAAACTGGCAAATGTGCAATGGATTACCATGGCTTGATTCCACACCCCAAATATAATGAACATTTAATTCATTTGATGTCTTTTTCTTATTGGAGACACATTGGTAGAAGGGCATTTGAGTTCACAAACAATTATTTGCATGTTAACCAGATTTCACAAACTTCCACCTTGTGAACTATAACGTATGTAGCAGAACTTGCAGACTTTTACCAGTGCAACTTTTTGTTCCTCTTCTTTTTTCTTCTTATGGCTTTGCCTTTCAAAGTATGCACCACTGAAGATTTTATGTTTCATCCTCATGTGGCAATTTATATGTAATTATAATTATCATAATTTTAAAACTAAAATTTTAATTAATTTTGTCAAAGAGTGCCAAGTTAACATTAAACTTCTGATAGTCTTCCCTGAATATTATACTCTATTAACTTCTATATAATTCTACAAACTAAAATATAGCAAAATAATTTTTTAAAAAAGTCTTGATTTGTGTAGCTTTATGGTGTACAAAGACCATGCATTTATTCATTTACCCAGTAAATGTTGGTTGAGCACACAAAGTGCCACATACTTTGCTAGACTCACAATATAAAATGGAGAGGAGAAAGTACTAGCTCCTGCCCACATGAAACTTTCAGTCCAGTTTCATAAAATCCTCACACACTCCAGTGAAATGGATACCACTGAAGTCTTTTAGCATCCCCCAATGTCAACTGGACCCAGAAATTCATGCTATCATTTACTTGATGCAATTCTATCCTTAAACAACATATTTTTGGTTGTGCCTACTACTTTTTGTCTTTATGTAAAAGGAATCATCCTCTCAGCATTCTTCTGTGGCACATTTCTCATTCATAATTGTTTTTTATATTTTCCATGTTGGTTTCAATAGCTATAGTTGTCTATTCTCACTGCTGTGTACTATAACCATTCAACAAGTTCTTGATCAAGTCTGCTGCTGGTGGATATTTGTGAGTTCCAATTATCTCACATCTTCAACTCTTGAAATTATTAGACTAGAAAATTTTTGCCAAAATGGTGGAGTAAAAACATATCTCATTGCAGTTTTAATAAGGATTTCCTTAATTATTAACTAAGTCAGGATTTTTTACAAGTTTATTGGTTATTTATGTTTTAAGACTTGTCATTTGTCCTATTTTAAAGTTGTTTTTCTTTTTAAATTTTCCTGTTGACTCATACATATTCTGTACTATATATTTCCTGGATACTAATCTTTTGTAAGTAATATGTGTTTTCTAAATATTTTCTTCCAGTATGGTTTGTCTTTTACTATCTTTACTGAAACATAAGTTTCTTGAAGCTCTTATTTATTAAAAGAACTTGAGATTGGTGAAGTCTAATTTATCAATATTTTTATACATGATTCTTACATTGTGCCATGTTTAAGAAATTTTCTTTACCTAAATTTATAAGAATATTCTGCTATGTTGCCTTCTAAGAGATTTAAATGCCTAGTCTATCTAGAAAGAGTTTTTGTGTGTGTGTGTGTGTGTGTGAATTGCTTTGTAGGGATCAACTCTTTGTATATGGAATCCATGGTTGAAGTACCAGTGTACTGAGTAATCAGTTTTTGTCCCATTGATCTTTAATGCCAGTACTGTCATATCCCTGATTTCTCCTTTGGCTCTTTTGGAGAGAACCACTGATGGGATGTTGACTCAAACCCTTGATGGTGGTATCTTTCTCATGTAGATGGTATCAAAAGGAAAGCTCTCAAAAGTTTCATCATGCGCCTTTACTGCAATTTGTTTTTACACAACTCACACATTTAGAAGTTCTTTTTTATTTCTAGTTTGCTAATTTTTGCTTTTTACCAAGCTCCCTTTCAATGCCTATTTTATACATACTCATAGATTTTAATGTTTAACCTATCTTACAGTTCTGGGATAAGCTTCATCAGGATTTTATTCATTTTATATATAGCAGGATCCAACTTGCTGATAATTGGTGTCAAATTTTTGTATCCATGTTTGTGATTGAGATTGTCCAGCAGTGGTTTCTTTCTTCTGACCTTGTCAAGCTTTGGTTCCTTTCCTGATCCTTAGGAAGGGAATTATGCATGCTTCTGCCTCTTCTATCTCTTGGAAGAGGTTATATGACATTGATATTATGCTTTCACTTTGAAATTTGAATGTCTATTAGGCTTGCCAGTGAAGTCATCCTACACAGACATTTGTTGCATTTCTGGTAATTTTTTCAGATCTTCAGTTTCACTAATTCTATATTGGGCACATATGTCCCAATGTGACTAATGTATTTTCAATTACAGCTATTATATTATTAATTCTATAATTAATTTATTTTAAAATCTTTTTAAAAGTTTCTTATCCTCTGTAAGTATTTTCATTTGTCATTTCTTTAAATATGACAAGCATATCTGTTTTAATATTTAATAACTCTAATACTTGGAGATCTGTTTCTATTATTTACTTACTTTTTCTGGTGTTTTTCATATTGTCTTATTTCTTTGTGAGCTTTGTTTTATTTGACTGCTTGTTAGTCATTGCCTGTAGAAAATTATTTGGGAGGTTAATCAAGGTTGAAGATAGACATGATCTTCTGCAGAGCATGTCTTTGCTTCTTCTAGTTTGCTGAGGATGCAAAGAGTTGGGGCAAATTCAAATCATTTGTACTTCAGGTTGTGTCATCCATCCAGAATTAATATGCTAAGGGGACAAATTCCTTTAAGAACAATGTGTTTCACAACTATGAAAGAATTTTTTTCCCCTTTCTTTCTTTTTAACTCTTAAACAAACAAAAAAAAAAGCACCTTGTGTTCAACTCCAAGATAGCCTTGTACGAATTTCTTATTGTTGGGGGGCTCAAGAAGAATTTAGATAATGTGTAGCCCTTGGGAATCCCAGATTAATTTGGAGAAGATTTTTGTAATATTTCTGTAGCATGGTGTTAACTATCCAAAAGTACTTTATTACATAATTATGCAGATAATTCTCAATAAACACTTATTAAACATTTGATTTTTCATTATACTTTCAAATTCGAAAGCATACTTACAAATGCTTTTATTTCGTTTTGAACATTTCCCAGTACATTGTTTATTATGAACCCTAAATAAGTTTGTACTATGCACAATGCAACAGTTTTTTTAAAATGTTTAGATTTAAAGATGTGTAAAACCAAACTCCTAAGAAATTTTCTATTTTGGGAAGAAAGAATATGTTGGAATAAGTGCAGCAGTGAGTCGAAGCTGACACAGCACATGGATGTGAGTTCTCTTCTCCTATCCTAGTGCATCTGACTGCCTGGCACATGGAGAAAATTTAAATGCATATTCTTAAATGAAAGAAGCCAATCTGAAAAAGTTACATGTATGACTGCAGCAATATGACATTTTGGAAAAGGCAAAACTATGAAGACAGTGAAAAGATCAATGGATATAAGGGATATCAAGTGGGATGAAAAGGCAGAGCACAGAGCACATTTAAGGAGGTAAAACTACTCTATATGGTACTGTATTGGTAGATATATGTCATTATAGGTGTGTCCAAACCTACAGAATGTATAACACTGAGAGTGAACCCTAATGTTAATTGTGGAGTTTGGGTGATTATGATGGGTCTGTACAGGGTCATCAGTTGCAACAAAAGTACCATTCTGGTGAGAGATATTGACAATGGAGGAGGACATGCATGTGTAGGAGCAGGAGGTATACCGGAAAATTTCTGTACCTTCTCAGTTGTGTTGTGAACATAAACTCCACTAAAAAATAGTCTATTTAAAATAATATTAAGTAGATAAATGTCTTTTAAGAGAAAGAAAAAAAAGAATAGACTAAATAATAGAAAGACAAAAGGGAATATTTATATATACAGTCAAGATTTGAATATAATATGATAATGTTGCAAACAATTTTAGAGCATTAAACTTGAAATTTAGATTAAATGGTTATTTCCCAGAAAAATATAAATGATAAAGTACTTTCAAGAAGAAAGTAAAAAAGTAAATAGAAAATGTAGTAAAGATTATCTTTACTTTTAATGCATATATAGAAAGACACATAAATTGTGAGAGAACAGCTCAATTAATTTTTATAAAATGAATACAACCATGAAATCAACACTTGGTGACTGAAAGGTATTAACAGTCATGACTTGCCCTCTCTCTTATGCTCCGTTTGAATCACCAATTCCCCCAAGAATGACTTGTATCCTGCATTTTTATATCATGGATAGCTTTTGCCTGTTTTTGAACTTTATATGGATGAACTCATACAGTGAGTTCTTATCTTCGGCTGGTTTCTATTGCTCAACATTGCATCTGTGAGATTCATCTCTGTTGTGTGTAATTGTGGTTTGCTCATGCTCTTTGCTCTACAATGTTCCATTATATGAGCATATTTATGATTTATTTATTCAATTGTTTGTGAACATTTTGAGGACATCCTAGCTTCTTTAAAGTGCTTCTATGAACATACACATATTTGTTTAGAAAAAAACTTGTGAAATTTTGTGGGTATGTAAACATAAATGAAACATATGTGTATCTTCAGTTTGGGTAGATATTGACAATCTTCTAAAATTGGTGTACCCATGCTTACCATGCATAATGGATGAGGAATTTTTTACTCTTTGTCTTTATCAACCCTACAGTGTTAAGATTCATGAAAAATGACACCTTTTATCCCATTCATTCCATTATATTTTCAGTTAATTTTTTAATTAACTGTTAAATTTGATATTGACATTTAGGCAATTTATTTCTTTGAAAATCACATTGTAATGAAATCAGTTTACTTTTTCTTCTCAGAACACCATCTTCTTTTCCACAATTCTATTTCTCTATGTGTATGATTACTTCTGCCAAAAATTTTCCTCTCTTCCTTGACTATTCTTTGGTAAGGGAAGCTTTTCCCAAAAGACGTTGTAACCAAGCAGGGACCATTATAGCACAGTCTTGAAGAAGATAAACCTTAGTTGGTCATCTTTGGTGCTCTCAAGGAAATCACCCAACTGGACAGAGTGAGCTTTAATTCAATTCTAAAACTACTTTGGTTGTTCATCCATCTGTATATCTTTACATTCACTTAAATATTTATTGAGGAACTATTGTGTACTAGAACTGTGTTATGTAAAAGAAATCAGACCCAGCTTCTGTCCTCATGGGGCTTATGTTTGGGGATACATACATACATTTTAGAAATAACAGAATTAAATGTCAAACTACAAATTGAATAAATTGTACAGAGGCATAGCAATTTAAAATGGAAACATTTTCCTAGTCAAGAAAGTAAAAATATTTGCAAAGAAATTTCAAGTGAGCTGAAATTTTAAAAGTAAGCATGTGAAGAGGAAAGAGGAAAGCATTTGAGGCCTAAGGAAAAGCAAGTATAAAACCCTGTGAAGAAGTTCATGACAAGTTAATATAAGACAATATAAGGAAGCCAGGGTAATTGGCTTCCAGAAAGCTAGGGGACCAAAGGTGTGAATTAATCCTGGAGAGAGAAGTATTTGCCTTTTTTTTTTTTTAAAGTATGTCTTTATGTACAATTAGAATATATAAGATATTTCTGAAAATTTGTGCTGTTGGGAAGGGCATCTTGATGTGGTGCATGATCAGATCTACATTCATAAAGAGACATTTTGGTTGAAAGGTTGAGAGTCTGGAGGCAAAAAGCAACTATGGAAGCAGGAAGACCTCTTAAGGGTCTATTGCAATGGCCCACAAAGTAAAGGGTTTTACTTTAAAGTCAGGTGGTTAACAGTAATGAAGACTAGCATAAACACTCACAGGGAACTTATAGGATGATACTGGCAGGATTCTTGATGGGTTTAAGGAGAAGAAGGAAGAAGAGGAGTCAAGGGTATCATCTGCATTTCTGACACTGACAGCTGGTTGGATATTGATGCCATTCAATAGGATGAAAAATGGGCAAAAGGAGGTACCGAGGTCTAGTCTGATCAGTTGAGGATGGGAAGGAGATTGTTTATGAAGGGGTGGCCAACATGATTTGGACAGTAATAAATAAGGAAGGGTCAATTTAGTGATTAACAAGTGATCAGTGGGATCCACACATGAGATTTATGTAGTTCAATGTTTGAATTTAAAGAGTGATATTTAGGCATATCCTTCATCATATTAAGAAGTATAAATTAGTTGAGCAATAGAAGAGTCAGACAGAACCCAAAATATTACTGCACAGACAGGGTAACAGTATAGCTCAGGAGAAAAAAAGCAAAGACATTTTTATTTTTATTTATTTTTTTAAGATGTTATTTATTTATTTGTCAGAGAGAGAGAGAGAGAGAGAGAGAGAACACAAGTAGGCAGAATGGCAGGCAGAGGCAGAGAGAGAAGCAGGCTCCCCACTGAGCAAGGAGCCGGATGTGGGACTCGATCCCCGGACCCTGGGATCATGACCCGAGCTGAAGGCAGCAGCTTAACTGACTGAGCCACCCAGGCATCCCCCAAAGACATTTTTAAATGATTATTCTAAAAATTGAATTTGCCTTATTCCAGTTGCAGTCTTTTTGGTCTGATAAGGCAGAGCCTGTTCAGCTAATGTACTTTCAGCAGGAAAGGACAGGAGAGTGCATGCTCCATACAGGTATACACATTCTAAATTCTCCCAATTATATATGTCACCCTGCCTCCTTAGAAAGAACCCAGTGAGGATCTGGAGAGAAGAGCAGGAGCTGTCATTCTCAAAACTTATTCATTACTTAATACGTCCCCAGGAAAGAAGGGATAAATTGTTTTCCTTACAAATAATAACTGGCAAGGATGTCAGCACCCGAACAGTGTAGAGCTAGCACCCAAGTCAGACCAGAGGACCCGGGCTCATAACTGTCAGGCTACGTATTAGTGTTTTACTTAGGGGAGACCAGAAAGCTGTGGAGTTTTTTTGTTTTGTTTTATTTTGTTTTTTTAATTTATTTATTCAACAGAAAGATCACAAGTGGGCAGCGAGGCAGGTGGAGTGAGAGAGAGAGAGGGGGCGAAACAGGCTCCCCACCAAGCAGAGATCCTGATGTGGGGCTCGATCCCAGGACCCTGGGATCATGACCTGAGCTGAAGGCAGAGGCTTTAACCCACTGAGCCACCCAGGCGCCCTAAGCTGCGGAATTTTGAATAGAATAGTGGCAGGCAAAAGTCACACTCTAGAAAGCACTGCAGTGACTGGGAAAAGGACTTGAACCATGTTGACCACGGAGGGTTTCCAGCTTTGCTAATGTTACCATGAAGCGAGAAGGGCCTGGATATTAGTGATTATTAGTGTGATGCATTTGGATTTCTTTTATTTTACTTTTATAAGGGTTTCAAGATTTAACTGCAAGGGTGACCAACATTTTCTCTGATTCATCTCAATTCGGTATGCTAGAGAGACTTACCCTCTAAGCGAAATGTAAATAACTACCTCGTGGAAACGCATCACTTTTAAACGAGTATCTATTAAAGGGCACATACAGTCATTCATAAAGATAAGTGCCCTCCCTTTATGTTTCTTCTTCTTCTTCTTCTTCTTCTTCTTCTTCTCCCCCCACCCCTTTTTGAGAGTTAGACTTTTGGCCAACATCTACAGATGTTAGAATTTGTCTGTAAGATGTGTACAAATTGGCATGTTTTCAAAACTACTCCATGCTGAAAATTTGAAGCCAAACTTTGGTCTAAAGAGAGTCTTATCTTTAAAAGTGAAATGGAGTTTTCAGAAAGAACTATACACTAAACTACTAATTAATGAGCTTCTAAATATGAAATAAATAAAATCTTAACTACACTAAAAGAAAATTAGCCTTAAATTGCACTGGAAAAGTTAAGCAGGGTGATGTATATATTAGAAAAATTCTGGAATGCCAAAAGCTTTCAAGCAAATAGAATATTCTTGATCATTTCTGCTAAAAGCTCAGCACTTCTCCAGCGATGAAAGATTTATTTTTCACTTCTGACAATTTAGTAATTATTAACTTTTCCATAATTAATGAGTAGAAGCTGAATCACATGTGGGAATCTAATTTTTATTATAATGAGGCTTTTCATGTTTTCAAAAATAATTGTCTAATTTTTTCTCCAAGGATTAACAATTAATAGGTAATTTCAACATTGCTATGTTCATATCTCCTGAGGTTATTAAATGTGAATAAGTTCTTATAAACAGAATTCTCTGGGGTAGAATTTCTCATCCTCTGCAGCTCCATGGAGCAACACATCCCAAGAGAACTGTGAATTTGGAAATGGCAAGAATTAAGCCCAGACTTGTTCAGTGGGGAAGTGTCTGGGTGTTTACCAGTGGAGGTGACTTCACCACCTACCTTGACCTTCTGTTGAAGGGTCAGTCCTTGAGTCTGGTGATTTCATCTTATAAGAACCTTAATATTTTAGGGCTAGAATTGAAAATGAGAGAAAAAAAAAAGGCAATCTTGTCTTATATTCACATGTAATAAAATAAGTGTTAACAAAACAAAGCAAAATGTGAGTGGGTGACATTCAGAGCACCTTCTCTATCTTTACTAGAGAACCTGAGATTTCTGGGTTTCTTCTATATTCAGTCATATTATGATCTTTAATGCTGAGCACTTGAATTCTAAAACAAGTTCTAGCTAGTAACTCCAGAGTTGTACATTACTGAAACTTTTAAAAAAATCACCAGTGCTAAAGCCTCCCTTGTGTTCACTTGTGAACAGGTAGGCTTGAAGGATCAGAGGATTGGTGTGACCTCTGCCCAAAATGTGCACAATTAGTAAGTAGTGGAGGTCACAGTTGGGTCATTGTCGATCCCATTTTCTCTCTGTGGATGTTTTCAAAGCTCCAAGCTATGTTTCAGTGTTATTGAAGAGCACATAAGTTGAAGAACAACTTGTTTTTTAGTTTCTAGGAGTTATACTTCATTTTTGAAATACGGTACAACAATTTGAAGGACATTATTACTTTGCCAATTTAATCTGCATTTGGCTAGAACGCATTTCAAGTTCTTGGGAGAGGGGCCAATTGTTATGCAAATTTAGACTGCTGCCTTATTATAGTTGAGGCAAAGATGTGCAAAAGGAGATAGCAGCTGTTTAGATGAAATAAGAATTTAACTGGATTTGAACCCTGTTGAAGGCCAGACAAATTTAGGCAAAAGACTAAATGAACACTCCTTCTATAATGTTAGAACTTATGAATATACTGATGTCTTCTTGCAGGATGCAATGTTCTAAGAAAGCTCACATTACAATTCCAAATTGGGCTGGTTATCAATAATTCAAAATAAGTAAATAAGTTTCCTTATTTAAGTTATAAAGTATAGGAGAAGTAATCCAAAATGGTTTATTAAATACAAAAACAAAAGCAAAGATAATTATTTTAAGAGTCTCATGCTCTACCGACTGAGCTAGCTGGGCGCCCATAAAGATAATTATTTTAAAGACAATACCATGAATCCTGTTAAATAGATTATTTCTATTTCTATATTTCTTTCAACTGAGATTCTCAAAGATGTTTACCCCCAAAGAAAGAGCCAAGATAGACTCCATATTCTCTTTCCAAAGCTTCTGTGGAGAGTTAACAATAGTTTGTGTGTTAGTTTTCATTTATATAGCAAAGAAGGGAGCAAAAAATAAATTATAAATGTGGGTGTTCAAAATGGCTCTGTAACAGGGAGAAATTCAGCATGTCACACTCCTTATTGCTTCTATTTCCCTTGCTGCTATGACCTATATAGCTTAGAAACCTCTGCTTAGCCCTGCACAAATCACAGGTAAGATCTGAAAAAACTGTTCTTTTCCCCAAACCTACCTCATTGGAGGAGAAAAAGAAATAGGTACAGAAATGAATATACTATGTTTACGATTTACAGATATGACAGGACCAGATTCTTGTATGTGAAGATGAACTGACCAAAGACCAAAGAGTTTCAGAACCTTGTCAGACTCTTGTGGGCATCTGAATGCCTGCAGGTATCAGTCACCTTTTGATTCTAACCCGGCAACTTCATCTTTTCCTACATAAAAGAAGCTTGAATTTCAAGTTGAGGCGAGGTAGTTCTTCAGGAAGGTAGTCTCCCATCTCCTAGGTTGTCTAGCTTTTTGAAAAAAGTCCTTTCCCTTACCCCAACTTTGTCCCTTGACTTACTGGCCAGTGCTGCAGTGAGCAGAACAAACTTGGACTCAGTTACAGGCCCACTGAAAAGAATGGAAAATTTTCTAAAAATTTCACCTGAGGTTGCAACTTACCTGCATTCAGAAAAATGGGAAATTTTAGAATTGGGGATTTCAACCCAATTTAACATTTTTTGGAGACTATGCCAGTTATTAGCTTAAGACAGTATATAGCTTCAACAATAGTTCAAACTACGATTCTTTAGATGACCCCTTATCTTTGCAAAGTTCGGTTTTTGGTAGTTGTGATCAAAGCAAGTTTTGTGCGAAAATCAAAGTGGAGCAGAAAAGAACAGTGATGAGGCCCAATCTAATTTCAAGGTTTGAAAAGCTGTGGAGTGTCCCTGACAGACACACACATCTCATTAGTAAGTAATCATGGTTATTTAAGAATGAAATAACAAATAATTGTTTTTTTCTTCCACCTCTTTTTTCTCTTTTTCTTTCCCTTCTCCTTTTTTGCCTTTCTTTGGAGGCAGTGATAGGACTGAGGGTCTAGTTGGTGGAAAGGCCCAGGAAGTTGCAAAGACAGGGAAGGGACAGTGGGGCCAAGGAAGTGTGGAGCTTGGGAAGTGGCGGATGGGTGGTGAGGAGTTCTGTTGCATACAGGAGGAATGAGAAAGGAAGCAAATGTATTAAGGATATTAGGAGCCAAATTTCTCACTGTTGGAGGGACAACTTCAACTATGTGAAAGAATAAAAACTAGAAAAATATTGAATTGGAACTGGAGTTGTTGATATGAACTCACACGCACACCCACACACACACAATAGGTGAATAGATACAGAAGTAGATCTAGACACATGTGTGTGGCTGTGTGTGCATACATTTATTTTCTAAATATGTCCACTTAAGGAGGCCTAGAATCAATGATACCTCAGTAGCAATGAGAATATGGAGCCCCAGACCTTGGTTTCTTTATAACATATTCCACTAAAATAAACCAGGACTGTTTGTATAATTGACTGATTCAAGGCTGAGACAGAGAGAGTTCAAGTTGAGCCTACATTTCATATAGCGCCATAAAGTAAAACAATTCTAAAAAAAATGGAGACACTTAAAAAGACACAAGATCTATGTTGAAGGGGCTCTCGCTTGCCAAATAGGAGCAATTTAAACACTGAAGTAATAATATCAACAGTTTATTACTCATTGGAAGAAATAAAAACCTATGAGTCCACACTGATAAAAACAAATTAAAAAATTAATATGTAGGGGAGAAAGTAAAGATCATACTTAGACTGCCAACTAATAAATGTAATGTTGATAAAGAAAATCACCCTTTGTCAATTAGCTTAGTGGTGTTTGGTTCAGGTAGGAGTCATCAGTGGAAATGAAAGCTGTGGAGTAAAGTTTTGATAAGGAACAGGGTATTGATAGAGTCTCAGAATACCTTCATAGAATGCGTATATGGAAAAATGATGGCTTTAAGTTGAAAAATCTGGCATGAACTTGATTATGTGTTTTCTGCTATGGTGTCTTGAGATCACAGCATGATCACAGGATACATGACCTAAGTCTAGATGTGTGGAAATATCAGATGGAAACAGGTGAAGCACATCCTCCAGGCAGGAGGGTTTATATGGTTTAAAACTCTCAAAGTTATGAAATACAGGGAAGGACGAATGTACTGTTTCAATTTGACTAGGAGACTGAAGAGACATGAAATCGGAGGGGGAGATAAACCATGAGAGACTATGGACTCCGAGAAACAAACTGAGGGTTTTAGAGGGGAGGGGACTGGGGAATGGGTTAGCCTGGTGATAGGAATTAAAGAGGGTACGTATTGCATGGAACACTGGGTGTTATATGCAAACAATGAATCTCGGAACACTACATCAAACACTAATGATGTACTGTATGATGACTAACATAATAAAAATAAATAAATATAAAAATAGAGAAACATGACAACTAATGCAATATGAGATCCTGGATTAGATCCAGGACCACAATCTCACCATGTGCCAGATTGCACATGTCACTCTCTGGTGCAATATTGTATACTTAAGTTCATATATATATATATATATATATATATATATATATATGTGAAATAGTCAACAAATTTCGGGTGATGTAGGTGAAAGAAATATGTAAGTTCTTTGTACTTTTCTTGCAACTTTTCTGTAAATTTTCTGCAAGTTTTAAATTCAAAATAAGTTACTAGAAATTTGTCAACCTAAAATGGAAAAAGTAAAAGCAATAATAATGTTATTATTTAATAGGCTGATTGAAAAAGATATTTAGAGTTGTATGAGGTAAGTCTGTGGAGAGAGTGAGTGAAGTCTTCAGGGACTGAAGACTAAAGTAAGCTCTAATAGGGTTTTGATAAAAAACAGAGCAGGGGAGGAAGAAGAAGGGCGTTCCAGATCAGAGAAACAGTAAGAATGAAGGATTTGGGATGGAAATGAGTACAGTGTGCTTGACAAGCAACAAATAAGCAATGGCTGGCTGAGCTAAGACTTGTGTTGAGCAATAGTAAGAGATGGGTTGAAAATGTGAAAGGAGTCCACAGTACTGATGGTTCATCAATACCAAGAGAACAAATTAGGTTTTGATCTCAGTTTCAAAAGAACTTACAGACCAAAAGTTCAGGTAAAACAAGGTAGAAATTGATGATTTCATTTTCTACTTTGCTTATTGAGTTTTTTTAGAAGCAATTTTACCTGAGAAAATATATCAAGAGCTCAAACTTTATCATTGGCTTAATGTTACTCTAAGATGACTTCACTGTTTTGGGAAAACTTTATTCATTCACTCAACAAATATGCATTACCTACTTCCTTGAACACATCAAACCCCACTGTCACCTAAGATCTTTGCACGGCTCTTCTCCCTACAAGAAAAATTCTTCCTGTAGATTATCATTTTGTTTTATTTATTTTAACTTTAAAGGAATAGCCTTGAGTTTGAATTTTAGAACATTATTAAGAATGCTTAGTTTTCGGGTACCTGGGTGGTTCAGTCAGTTGAGCATATGTCTTCAGCTCAGGTCATAATTTTAGGGTCCTGGGATCTAGACCCAGGTTGGGCTCACTGCTTAGAGGATAATCTGATTCTCCATTTTCCTCTGCCACTAACCCTTCTCTGCCCCCTCCCCCGACTAGTGCTCTCTCTCTCGAATAAATAAATAAAATCTTTAAAAAAAAATGCTTAATTTTTTTTTCATAACAGCAAGGTTTTCCCCAATGCTAGTTGAAAATATCCTTAGAAAATGATAAAAGCTTTCTCTAGTGTTTTATTAAAGAGTGTTTATTACCTATCTCTCCCCAACTGACCACCACCTCTAAGAAAGCAGAAACTTTCCATGGGTGATGGGTGAGGTCTGATAAGATAGATCTCAAAGACTGAGCAATAGGAAGGCATTTATTCTTGGGAAGTTCATTCATAAAAATTGTATTTACCTATATAATTTTCCATTTTTATTGACTCATAATTTTACATAAATTTATCTAAAGAATTTGTAGACTAAGATAGGAAGTAATGGTACAAACTTGAGTTTTTAGTATCATTATAAACTGCTTAAGATTGTTTGAGTAAATTAAGCAACTTCTTTTCTCATCGGTTTGTAAAGACATTATCATCTCCTACTACATTATTGTACATACTGCTTTCTGTCTGAATGATTATTCTTTTCCATTGGCTAATGCGCACATCTTATATCATTACCACAACACGTACTGATGAAAGTTTACCATGCATTTTCATTTCTGAGCATATAAACTCCTTTCATTACTCTTCTTTTTCATAGATATTTTCAACTCACTTGTTTATTCAGAAGTTTAGAATCAATTTCTCAACTACCAGTTCAAAAAAAAAAAAAAAAGCAGAGATTTTCATGCGAATTACCTTTGGTTATAAGTTAACTTAGAACAAAATAAAATGTGTACTATTTAGATCATCTTTACCTTGCAGGATTAAATACATTTCAAAGAAGTGTACTTGCATGAAATGTGGGGGCTCTTCTTTCCGTGATGGTAATAATTGATGAACAGGTTCTGGCAGACACAAATTATTTAAAGGCCAGATTGCACATGTCACTCTCTGGTGCAATGGGCAGCTGTCATAGCAACACACATTTCCAGATAGTTCTTGAGAATTCCTTGAGAATAGCAGCAACAATTTTCTGTTATTTAGATAGTAGTCATATGGCAGGGCCTGGCAATCTGATGGTAGTCTTATGAATGACTTCCATCCATCCATTAATTTCAGTTAGATTTTAAGTACCCAATTTCTTTTCTGTATGAAACCCAGGCTGATTTCTTGTTCCTGCATTGAAACTTGTTCCCATAGACAGATTTACAAAATGTAAATGTATCTGAGATTATCTCAGCAGGTTGGCCTAAAAAAGCAAAAGTGACCAATTGCCAGTGAAAAATGAAGTACTGGTGGCTAATTGAATAAGTAGAAACAATGCCTATTACATGATTACTTGAGGTTTCCTGGAAGAAAGGGGCTGTTTAAAGCATATTCTGAAGCTGCTGTCATAAAACCATTGTGATGGAACCAAAGGATACCTATCCATGCAGGTCAGTGGTTAATTCCAGAAATAATAAAGGCTTAAAGAAAGAGAATAAAGTGTTCTGGATTTTAAATGGTGATCTTAAAGCATGGTCTGAGAACAGGAAACCTTCTGTGACTGCTGTAAGAATGTCTTATCTCGTAGCCCCAGAGTTGAATCTGCAGTCTGTGAATTACCAAGCTTCCATGAGCTCTTTTGCTATCAGTAGTCCCTTCTGACACGTTAAGCCTGTGCTGTCTTGCTTGAAGGTCCTGCAAGGATTTTACCTGAAGCAGGTACCTACAAAGGAATTCTAATTCTCTTCTTGTCCATCTCATCCTTGCCATCAGATCCACATTAGAGTCAGATTCCAGCATGTCTCAAGAGAACAATTATGGAGTGGAAAGCAAAAAAAACCTTAAAATTTTACGAATTTACCTTGGTAGAAACTGGAGCAATATGCGTGAGAATCAATTCTAAGAGTGCTGATGAGGAAGAAAGTCATTAATGTGAATTGAATTTATCTATATGGGCAATTACCAGAAATGTGGATTCAGTGTGCTCAGTGTGCCTGAGCATCTGAGAATCAGCACTGAAAATCTACTCAATTGGTAAAGAGAAATCTCAGTGGTGGCCTTCATTAGATTAAAATGGGATGCTAGACTTGCCTGGCTTAATGGCAGCTGTGGTAGACATTCATTTTTGTTGACAAACATTTCAAGTCCTCTACTGAGAACATCGCAAGAGTGGACTTGTTAGTTATTAGGAGGTGTATAACTAGTTCTGTTCAATAAACTGTGAAAGAACTTGACACACATCATTTGCAGGCTATTATATTTAATTGCTGAATCCATACTTCCAGAGCATTTCTTCCCTCTGCTACAGTGACAGGCAATGTTTAAGATGGTGGCTGTTTCATCAGCTAGGTTCACTGAGTAACTCCAGGAGTGGCACCCCATTGCTGACTTGCTATGGACAAGTGGTGTGAGTAAAACATAATCCTTTTATATATAAATAAAAGCACTGATATTTGAGGGTTGTTTACTACAGCCTTGTTGGGGAACATGAACAAAAATATCTGACCCTTGATTGACCCATAAGCTGGACCCAGGCACTAGGGGGCTCATCACTCCCTCCCCTGTCCTTGGAACGTGGGTTCCACTTGCCTTTCCCTGTCCCAGGGACAGAGCCTTGAGATGGTGAACATATCACCATGTTGAAAGTATCTGCACAGTGTATGTGACTAAGCCCAGTTAGGACCTCTTTACAAACTTTTAAGATTTGGAGGGCAGATGCAGGGAACCATTCATCTTGCTGCTACCCAAGGTAATTGTGGCTATAAGTTCTCTTTAGCTATTATTACAACTACTACCATGAGTGGCAACCTCTTTCTTCAGTTTCTCCCTGCCCTCTGTGTATTAGATTATACCAGGAAAGCTCCCCAGAGAGGGTTGTGAACGTGCAAGGTTAATTTAATTTATCTTGACTCTACCTAGAAGAAGTGAAATTTTGAGAGTTTATCATGTTATCCATTTATCCACTACAGCACAGTGAAAACCAGAAAATTTCCAAAAACACTGCCTTCACCAAAGCATTGGGAAAGACACTGATGAGAGAAGCATCAACTTCCTCAGGAAGGTCTATTGTAAGTGTCTTCTGAAAGTTGGAGGTGACAGAAAAAGAGGTGACGACTATCATACGGGAAGGGCTAACTCCCTGAACCCACCACAACTTGCTAAAGCTGTAAATCAAAACAACACTGTATCTTTAAGGGACTACCTGAGAGAAGTGGCACCTGAAAGAGCCAAAGATGTGGGTTTCTATCAAATCTCAGTTTAACATGCTTGTTTGACCTCTGCAGACATGGATGTGTCATGTAAAATGCCTCAGAGTTCCATGGTCTGCTGCATGTCTATAGTGTCTCCAGTGTGAATGATAAGTAAACCTACCTAGAAACACCCACCTTTATGAAAGAGACACAATGTTTGTTGACTTCTTTCAATTTGGAGACCATATATGCCATATTTACAATCCGTGCTTCAGGCCATTGACCAAGTCACTCATAAAGCTGCCCATTTTGGTGAAGCCCAGAGTATAAGCAACTTTCCTGTGCAGGTATCACAGTGATGCTTAAGAGTATGCAGCAGATCACTGTGCTGAACGGAGTCTCCATTCAGCAAGCCCCAGTGACACCCACAGTGTGGAATTTTAGAGGTGTGGAAGAACCCCATTTCCTTTTTGTCACACATGTATTGAAAAAAAGGCTTTGGCTTGCTGCTAGGTTCCCATAGAGATTGAAGGGCTGGGCAGGCCACCGAGTGACCATAAGACCTGGGGTGTCCATTAAAAACTGGGTGTTATATAACCCACCCAAAAATCATGTGAAAGGTGCAGCTGCTGTACATAATCAAGAAAAAGTGGTATATGGGTCATAGAACTTAAGGAGGTCCTATAGGTAACCCAGATCTCCATGCACCCACTTCTGCTGCATCACCACCTTTCCCTCAAACCACAACTATGACCTCATGGAGAGTTTCTTATAATCAATCAACCAAGGGAGAGAAGAATTGATCCTGTTCACAGATGATCCTAGAACCCTAAAGTAGGCTGCCATTGGCCTAGGGAAAAAATCGAGGAAGGAAAAGCCTCCCAAAAGGCAGATATATGAACAGTGTATCTGGTTTTTGTTCACTTTAGAAGTATGCATTTGCATGTATTTATTGGTAGTGACTGTCACTTTGGAACCGGAAGTTACTTGGAAGGAACAAGAGGATCAGCAGTGAGGAGTCTGCAAAAGAGGTAATGGGCAGACAAGTTGGAACCCTCCCCAGTGTTTGTGCAGCGAACTTATGGATGAGGTGGCCACGATAGCAAGGCGGAGGTCATATGTGAGTTCAATAGCATGGACTTCCTTTCACCAGGCTGGCTACTGTCCCAGTTGAGTACCCAGGTTGTCAACTATGAGTATAAGGGTGGCCTCTGAAGAAGCACAATACCTTGCCTGGCTTAGCTAGGATTCCTGATAAGATTTTAGTAATCTTTCCCTTTCTTCATGGAAAGGGTGGAGAATTGTTCTTGCTGGGATAGGTGTTTATTTATTTTTCAAAAGATTTTATTTATTTATTTGACAGAGATCACAAGTAGACAGAGAGGCAAGCAAAGTGAGAGAGGCAAGCAGGCTTCCTGCTGAGCAGAGAGCCCGATGCGGGGCTCGATCCCAGGACCCTGAGATCATGACCTGAGCAGAAGGGAGAGACTTAACCCACTGAGCCACCCCGACCCCCCACATGCTTATTTTTTAATATGGACTTCTCTCTCTTATGTTTTCCCAGCACCAAATTCTCTGCATTTGCTGAGTCTTATTCTTTGTTGTGATATTTTACATATCATTGCTAATGGTAATGGAGCTCATTTTACAGAAAAAGAAGTGAAGCCCATAAGATTTATTGGTCTCATGGTGTCTCCCATCCAGCTGGGAGACTGGATTCCTGTCATACAAGATGTGGTATAGACTCTGAACAAGTAGCCTATATATTCTGTCATAGCATGGAAGACAAGGTTCCATGGATCCTTTATTGAACTTTCTTCCTCAAGGCAGTGCATGAATAAGCACAATCTCCAAAAATGCTATTCTTCTGGATTTTCATGTTCCTCCCTTTTCTGGTGCAATTCTAATGTCCTACGGAATTCCCTACATTATCTGTTTGAACTGTTCAATTTCAGTTGAAATGAGAACAAAATCTTAAGGCCCAATATAGGGACTCCTTTCAGAGTCCCTCTCTATACTGTGTTCTACAGTAGCTAAGTAATGCAAAGAGGCTTACTGATTCTAAGGCCGTAACTCTTTATAATCCAGTGCCATTCTTCACTAATTCTACCTTTCCCTTGCTTTCCCACCTGGCAGTATCATCCTCTCCTGGCATCCCCAATATTTCTGCCACCTTCCCAACAGTAGACCATTGTTCAATTCCCAAATTATGCCACAAACATAAGAAACCTCTAGTAAGATCAATGCTCCCAAAGACTCTTGAGGATGTGTCCAGATACCACCAGACACAAAACAGAAATTAAAATACTTGAGGACCTGAATGTGAATTATTTGTAACATTAGTTCACCTGAAAACAGGGAGTGAGATGGACGTCTGGCTAGCTTGCCACTCTTAATCTTAGCATTTTGCATTTGGGCCCCACACTGGGTCACTTAAAAATAAAATCTTTAAACAACAACAATAGCAGGGAGTGAGACTCACAGATAAGTAGCGTCTTGCACTAGAAGATATCTTGCTCTCTGATTTTGTTTTGCTCACTTCCTCCAAAAGTATCACATTTTTATCTTACTTGATTACAAAGTATGCAACTCACTTCAGTGAAATGGTCTTAATAATTAGAAAAACTCTAGAAAGCAAGTGTTATCCAACGATACGAATTATTTAACCTTGTGTGGTACATGAACCCAGAGGCTAGGTTTTTAAAAAATCTAATTTCAGCAATTCCAAAAAGTTAGCCCATTTTTTTGTTTCATTAATTAAATTTTTTTAAGTTTGTGGCTTGTTATCCTTCTTTGAAAGATGAATTCATTTCTGTATTTCTAGAGGATGATTGAGTTTCATATTTATGAAATACAAATCTATAAAGATTCTTTCTCACTAGTGACTTATCAGAAAGTTGTTATTAAGACATCAGGAGAACCTCTAGGAAGCATTTATTCTGAATTTAGATAAAAGATGAAAAAGCACTGGGTTGTGGTGCATAAACAACAAATTTTGGAACACTGAAAAAAAAATAAATAAAGGAGGTGAATAAGCAATTGGTTTTGGTGAGTTCAGAGCATTTCTAAGTTCTCCTGTTTGGTCTAATTTATTTAAACATATCCTGACTGTAGAAAGGCTGCTTGAATCTGCAAATAGATCTAGTTGAGTGCAGGAGGGTAAAGATGTGTATGTGTGTGCATGTTTTTGTAGTGGGAAGTTGGAGATGAACATCAAAATCCTGATGCATGGGATGCCTGGGTGGCTCAGTTGGTTAAGCAGCTGCCTTCAGCTGAGGTCATGATCCCAGCGTCCTGGGATCGAGTCCCACATCAGGCTTCTTGCTCAGCAGGGAGCCTGCTTCTCCCTCTGCCTGCCATTCTGTTTGCCTGTGCTCACTCTCTCCCCCTCTCTCTCTCTGATAAATAAAATCTTAAAAAAAAAAAAAATCCTGATGCATGATTGTTGACGTCACAAACTGTCATGAAAAATTCACCTGTTTGTCATTCTGCTGTCAGTGTGCACTCTGTCTACACAGATCTGTTCTCTGCTTTCTGAGGTGTGGCAGACCATTTCAACTTTTCTAACTTAGGTGTTTCTAGTGATCTCAGATATCTTCCACTAGGGAAATTTGTGATTTGTCATTTGTTATAGTGTTTCTTGGAGTCATATGCATACAATATCTTCATTTCATCTGTTTAGATACACTGAGAATAGTCATTCTTCCTCTTAAACTGTTCATGTCTGTATCTGTTAGTTGCATAAAGTAATGACTCAAACATTTCTCAAAAGTTGAAAAGTCTACTTGGTTTCTCTTAAAATCTCCTCATTTTAAGGATAAGGGATAAGTTTATTTTAATAAGGACCAATTTAGACCTACTAAAGATTGGTTGAAACCGTTAGAAAATTTCTTAAACAAATTTACTATCAATACTGAGATAATTCTGAATCCCAAGTTTTACTCAAAGAAAAATTATAATGTGGCGTTGGCTTTGTGTTTTGGAGAGGCAAGGAGCACAGTAAGATTTCCTTTTCCTATTTATAGACCTAAAATACATGAAATACATAAAGAATTATACATAGAAAGTGAATCTTTTGATAATATTTAGTTATAGGTACAATAAGTTATTGTTATGTTATACTTGCAGCTAGCATCAATAATTAATATCTCTTCTCTCATTTTCTTTTCTTTTTTATTATGTTATGTTAGTCACCATGAAATACATCATTAGTTTTTGATGCAGTGTTCCAAGATTCATTGTTTATGTACAACACCCAGTGTTCCATGCAATAAATGCCCTCCTTAATACCCACCACCAGGCTCACCCATCCCTCCACCCCTCTCCCCTCTAAAACCCTCAGTTTGTTCCTTGGAGTCCACAGTCTCTCATGGTTCGTCTCCCCCTCTGATTTTCCCCAATTCACTTTTCCTTTCCTTCTCCTAATGTCCTCCATGTTATTCGTTATGTTCCACAAGTAAGTGAAACCATATGATAGTTGCTTCTCTCTGCTTGACTTATTTCACTCAGCATAATCTCTTCCAGTCCCGTCCATGTTGATACAAAATTTGGGTAATTCATCCTTTCTGATGGAAGCATAATATTCCATTGTATATATGGACCATATCTTCTTTATCCATTCATCTGTTGAAGGGCATCTTGGCTCTTTCCACAGTTTGGTGATTGTGGCCATTGCTGCTATGAACATTGGGGTACAGATGGCCCTTCTTTTCACTACATCAGTATCTTTGGGGTAAATACCCAGTAGTGCAATTGCACGGTCATAGGGAAGCTCTATTTTTAATTTCTTAAGGAATCTCCACACTGTTTTCCAAAGTGGCTGCACCAACTTGCATCCCCACCAACAGTGTAAGAGGTTTCCCCTTTCTACACACCCTCTCCAGCATTTGTTGCTTCCTGCCTTGTTAATCTTTGCCATTCTAACTGGTGTAAGGTGGTATCTCAATATGGTTTTGATTTGTATTTCCCTGATGGCTAATGGTGATGAACATTTTTTCATGTGTCTACTAGCCATTTGTATGCCTCCATTGGAGAAGTGTCTGTTTATGTCTTTTGCACCTCCTATTTTACATGATTATCTGTTTAAAGCAGGAAAAAATATCCAGTGGGAAAAATATCCAGTGGTATTAGCTCTTCAATAAATGGTGCTGGGAAAATTGGACTGCTATGTATAGAAGAATGAAACTCGACCATTCTCTTACACCATATACAAAGATAAATTCAAAGTGGATGAGAGACCTCAGTGTGAGTCAGGAATCCATCAAAATCCTAGAGGAGAACATTGGCAGTAACTTCTTCAACATCGACCACAGCAATTTCTTCAAGACACATCTCCAAAGGCAAAGGAAGCAAAAGTGAAAATGAACTTTTGGGGCTTCATCAGGATTAAAAACTTCGGCACAGCAAAGGAAACAGTAAAAAAAAAAACAAAGAGGAAACCTGCAGAATGGGAGAAGATATTCACAAATGACACCACAGACAAAGGGTTTACATCAAAGATCTACAAAGACTTCTCTAACTCAATACTTTTCTCTCATTTAAAAAATAAAAAATTAAAAAAAAATAAAAAAATTAAAAAAAAAATGAATACTATGCAGCCATCAAAAGAAATGAAATCTTGCCATTTGCAACAACATGGATGGAACTAGAGCGTATCATGCTTAGCGAAATAAGTCAAGCAGAGAAAGACAACTATCATATGATCTCCCTGATATGAGGAAGTGGTGATACAACATGGAGGCTTAAGTGGGTAGAAGAAGAATAAATGAAACAAGATGGGATTGGGAGGGAGACAAACCATAAGTGACTCAATCTCACAAAACAAACTGAGGGTTGCCGGGGGGAGGGGGTTTGAGAGAAGGGGTTGGGATTATGGACATTGGGGAGGGCATGTGATTTGGTGAGTGCTGTGAAGTGTGTAAACCTGGTGATTCACAGACCTGTACCCCTGGGGATAAAAATATATGTTTATAAAAAATTAAATAAAAAAAAAATTAAAAAATTAAAAAAAAATGAAATAGAAAAGAAAAATATCAGAATGAATCACACGAAAAAAAATATATTCTGTTCAAATTCCTTTTCAAAAAATAGTGATCATGGTTTCTGAGCTATAGTCTAGGATGAAACAAAATACTTGAAATCTGGAGGTTTTCAATTTTTCACCCCACTTAACACTTCAGTTTTATTGTACTATTATATAGGATTGTTGAAAGGAGCATATAAAATTCACAAGAATATTCACATCTAAAGACATATTTTCAACTTACTGCATTTCTCTTAAAAACATTATGATATTTTTGAATCTTAATAATATGAACTCAGTCAAAAGCATTTTGTATCTTTATATCAGTCAATGATATCCACCATATAAATAAAGGTCTAATGTTGGCTAAAACAAGTTGTTTTATATATTTGAAGGGATATACTGCACCAGAAAATGAAAAATGAATATTGACTCAGAAAATTCTCACTGTTACAAATTTCCTCCACTGAATTCTGAATTTTTATAGAAATAAAATATTTGTTCATAGTAATAAATGGTATAAATGAAATAATAACCCGCTTCACACTCTATAAAATTCCTGACATTAAAAATTCAAAAAAATCAAGTGTCACCTGGGTGGCTCAGTCAGTTAACACCTGCCTTCATCTCAGGTCACGATCTTGTGGTCCTAGGATGGAACCCCATGTCAGGTTCCCTGCTAGCAGGAGTCTACTTCTCCTTCTCCCTCTACTTCTCCCTCTGCATCCCCCCCCTATACTTGTGCTTTCTCTCTTAAATAAATAAAATCTTTAAAAAAATAAATATTTTTCATTCCATTTAAAAGGAGCCATTCTTTTTGATGATCATATCTTTTCCTAGAAAATAAATATACAAAATAATTTTATTTTATTTTTAAAATTCTATCCAACTTTTACAGAGAACATTGGCTTTGGAAAGTGAATTTTAGATTAGTCAGCAATATAGGCTAGTGGTAAAAAAAAAAAAAAGTTCATCAATTTAGTAAATGTATTTCTTACAGATTGAGAGACTCCAACTTTTGAATGGTTATTTTAGGTTACTTGATATGATGACTAATTTTACTCATTAACTTAAGAGCACCATGGCATGCTCAGATAACACATTATTTCTAGGTGTGTCAATAAGACTGGTTCTGGGTAAGACCAGCATTTGAGTACATAGAGCATTTGTATTGAATACATACAGCATTTGATTAATAAAGTAGATTGCACTCCCCAGTGTGGGGAGGGAGGGATCATTCAGTCTGTTGAGGGCTTAAATAGAACAAAAGCTGAGGGAATAGAAATTCACTCTTCTTTGCTTGACCTGGACATTGGTCTTCTCTTGCCCTTGGATCAGGATTTCCACCATCCACAATCCTGGTTCTCAAGCCTTTGCAAATGGACTAAAACTAAATCACGGACTTTTCTGAGTCTCTTGCTTGCAGATAGCAGGTCATGGGATTTCTTGGCCTTCATAATTATTTAAGCCAATCCTTCATAAATCTCCATATATAAAACATATGTATATAGCTCCCATTGATTATGTTTTTCTGAAGAACCCTAATACACTTGATCCTTTAGTTCTTTTATATGATTGCAGACTGTATGTACTTACCTGTACTTAGTGATTTAAAGCCATGAATGTCCATGAAAGCATGTTTTGGGATAGGAAAGGAAGCATTATTTTCAATCCTATTTAAACTAAATCAAGGAAGGTGAGGTTAGTAAAACACTTTCTAAGTCTGGGGTACTAGGTGTCTTTTAGTCCACTGGTACCAATGGATTTATAATAGGTGGTCAATGGTCAACAAGCAGAGGATATGCCAAAGATAGTAAGTCCATATCTGGAAGCCCAAATGAAGAACATTCCTTGCACAGACTCAGGAAACACTGCAAATTTTAACAACTAAGGTGCAATGACCCTTCAGTTAGAAATAAGCAATCTTGGTGATTATAAAGATAATTTGTTATTATTTATTATGTTGTTGGTGTATATAATTTATATCTGTAACAAGGATATTGGATCCCACATTTATACAACTTTTTTTAAAAAGCAGTAGAAAACATTAGTTGTAAAAATCTGTAATTGGAAAACTCCAATCGTAAGGAAGATTGAGGAAGGAGATGAGAACACTTTTTCTTTTTTGTTAAAGATTTTATTTATTTATTTGAGAGAAAGACCATGAGAGAGAGCATGAGTGAGAAGAAGGTCAGAGAGAGAAGCAGACTCCCGGTGGAGCTGGGAGCTCGATGTGGGACTCGATCCCAGGACTCCAGGATCATGACCTGAGCCTAAGGCAGTCGTCCAACCAACCGAGCCACCCAGGCGTCCCTTTTTTTTTTTTTTTAAAGGTTTTATTTATTTGACAGAGAGAGATCACAAGTAGGCAGAGGCAGGCAGAGAGAGAGAGAGAGAGAGGAGGAAGCAGGCTCCCCGCTGAGCAGAAAGCCCGATGCGTGGCTCAATCCCAGGACCCTGGGATCATAACCTGAGCTGAGGGCAGAGGCTTTAACCCACTGAGCCACCCAGGTGCTCCAACACTACTTTTTATAATCTGCTTCAAATGCTCATGAAGGTCTCAGCTATTCCAAGAAATCCCTGATTAGTTTTGTTTTGTTTTAAAGTTTTTATTTATTTATTTTTAGAGAGAAAGAGCATAGGGGGAGGGGCAGATAGAGAGAGAGAATATAGAGCAGACTCACCATTGAGCACAAAGTTCAATGTGGAGCTCCATGTGAAGCTCCACAACCTCGAGATCATGACCTGAGCCGAAATCAAGAGTCAGATGCTTAACCATTGGAGCAACCGAGGCACCCTAGAAGCACCTGCTTTGTTAAAAATAATCTGAACATAAAATTTTGAGGTGAGCTTGAGGAAAGGAAACTGTTAGTGGGAGAGTCTTTTGCACTTGTTTTCCACAGTCAGAACAAATATTATAAAATAAAATAGGAAGATATAAGAGGCATCTTAAGTTATTCCAAGCAAATCCAAACCAAACTAAACAACTAAGCAATTCCTTGTGGATTTATTGATGAGAAGCATTTCAGAAGGTTTTATTCAGTTTTCAGACTGGATCATTGGCTTGATGAGTTAAGCCCTGGTATTAGCTCTACATGTGTAAACAAGATGCTGCCACCACCATTCCTTCAAGGACACAGATGGAGTCCCACTCATATGCCTCTTGCAGACTCTTCAAATCTACAAAGAAAACTTAGATTGCTTTGAGTTTTTTTCATAGTTGCCAATAGACTTAATCAGATTAATTTATTATTTTATTATATTTCATAGTTGCCAGTAAGCTAAATCAAATTAATTTTTTTTTAAGTAAACTCTACCCCAACATGGGGCTCAAACTCATGACCCTGAGATCAAGAGTTACATGCTCTACCAACTGAGCCAGCCAGGCGCCCCTCAAATTAATTTCTTAATTCAGAAGACTATCAAGACACAAAACTTCCTCTCTCTTGCATGTACTCATCCTTCCCCAAAATCAAATAAACAAATTAAAAATGTTAGCAATAATAAAATTAGTTATGCTCATTTCTAAAGGATCAGACCTCACATGTCAGAAGTAATTGTCCCCTGGTCATTCATAAACTTTTCATTGGCCTGGGACCCTTCATGGTCTATATGGACAGGTCCCCATTTAACAGTACAGTGCTGCTAAGTTTACTTGAGACAACAGATTCTCAACTGATTCTCAGGTGTGGTGCTCTCTACCTTAGACTGGTGTTTTACTCAAAGGACCTTTGTCACTGTACCTTGAGATAGTCTTATTTATAAAGAAAAAAGAAAAAATTGGCAAAGTAGTTTTGAAAACAAGTTCAAGTACATATATAAACCAACAAGTTACTACTGTTAGTATGCATAATGGCTTTGAGTCAGTTCTCATCTCATTACTTACTGTGTATGCAGTTCAGAACAGAACAAGTTAACGTCATTAAGCCTCTCTGGCTTCATCTTTAAAATGGGAATAGTTATATACCAATGTCTTAAATTTAAATGAAATAGCACATGTAAAATGCCTCCCATTGATTCTGGCACTTAATAAAAGTTGAGTAGATGACACCCTCCTCCTCATCCTCCATCCAGGAGAGAAGTATTAAATAAAAGTTATAATTGCTTATTAATGAATCTATCATAACTTGGAATCCAGTTGTATAGGAAATGTTGTGGTTAGTTGTGTTATTGTTCCCAGATATATGAAGCTCCTCCCAAAGGGAGGATTTTATTTCCCTGACCCACTGACATCAGACTTGGCAGTGTGACTTGTTTTGGCCAATAAAAACAAACAGAAGTAATATGTGTCACTTCTGAGCATAAATTTTGAGTCAATGTGCAGTTTGCCATTTCTTTCCCCTGTGCCATGATTATCAGGAAAACGTAGATAGAGGCTGCTTCACCAGCCTGGTTTCCTGTATGAAGACAAGGAGTGAAAATACAATTTATGTGTGATAAGTTCCATAAGCAAGAAATAAACCATTTTTGTAAACAACTGAGATTTTAAGATGGGTTCTAACTGCAATATAACCTGTATTTTAAAACATTTCAGTTGTGTAAATTAATATCAATATTCCCCTTTCCTGAAACCCACCCCCTTCTCAATGGAATTATTTTACTTAGGGCCCAATGACTAAGCCATTCCCAAAACAAACACAAAAAGCCTTCTCAGTTTGGTATCTGACTTTTCCAGTGGAACAGTTCTTTCCAGAGGATGAAATTTAGGTTTGGCACTAGACTGAAAGCATTTTGTGGGCTCCTGGTGCTTTGCTTTCAAGTGAATTGCAATTGTGGGTACTGATCCTTCACAACTCTGCATAGCAGGCAATTACTACTAGTGTTTCTCAAGTGGTCCCTTTCCAAAAACAACTTATGAATATAAAAATCAAAAGCTAAAGTTTCATTGTTCTTTACTTGGAATAAATCCCAGACAACTGCACCGAGTTTATTCATAATACATGAAAAGAAAAAGCTTAAGAAAATCTCAGTGGGAGTGGGAAGAGAAGGTAGGAAATTGGCATAATAATGAAAATGAAACTTTACATAATCATAAGGCAAAGAAGAGGCGAGGTCAAGGCTTTTTTAATCAGAAATTTTATACCTTTGAAAATTAGACTTGTTTACTTATAATATTACATGTGTTTGACCATTAAATGCCTATTTGAGCTTCAAAATGTTAATTTCAAGGTTGTCAGCTACCAACATCTTTATGGTGATCTTTTTTTTATTTTTTGGTTCAGAGTCTGGATATATAGTAGAGCCCAAAGTAAGGTTGGCTTGATGCAGATTATGGGCAGTTGTAGACATGATCTTGGCAATTTGCATGAAAAGTGATCACATTTTATTTTATTTTATTAAGATTTTAATTATTTATTTATTTATTTACTGAGAGAGAGAAAGTGAGCGAGAGAGAGCATGATTCTGGAGAGGGGTGGAGGGAGAGGGAAAAGACTCCTCACTGAGCAGGGGGCCCTACTGGCTCCATCCCAGGACCCTAGGATCTTGACCTGATCCACCCAGGCACCCCAAAAGTTTAAACATTTTAAACATATCAAGGAAATTTACTGTTTACTACTTATTTTAGATAGGTCACAATGACGATTTTTAGTATTGAAAAATAATCACTTCTTGTCTTCGTTGGCTTAGGCTGCCATTACAAAATCCCATCGGCTTAAACAACAGATTTATTTTCTCACAGTTCTGGAGGCTGGAAGTCCAAGATCAGGTGCCAGCATGGTAGGTTTCTGGTGAGGAACATTTTCCTGACTTGCAGATAGCCACCTTCTTTTGGTGTCCTCACATAGGGAGTGAGAACCCTCATCCCTCTTCCTCTTCTAAGTTCTATTGGATCTGGTTCCACCTTTATGACCTTATTTATTAACCTTTTCACCTCCTTAAATCCCTATCCCCAATACACTCACATGGGGAGCAAAGGCTTCAACATACAAAATTTGCAGGGATACCATTAAGTCCATAACACTTTCTAATTAACCATTTTTCATCAGACTGGCTATTCATATTAAATTCAGAAATAAACCAAGGGCATACCAGCATAAAAAGCTTGAAAATTAGAGATCTTTAAATCTTACAGGGACTTCTTTATAAAATAATTCCAGAACAATTAATTTTATATTTTATTTATTAAAAAATCAGAGTATCCATTATATGTGGGGTGCTGTTCCAGATAATAGAAAGCATCTGTGAAAAATATAGACTCAAACTGCTGTTTGGTGGAATATATATTTTGAAGATATTATAAGTGAATGAATGCACTCTACAAGTAGACCTTGACCTTCTGCCTTTTAGTATTATTGAACTGAGGGACAGCAAGATAAAATTATTGTCTTAAGTGTAATAGATGTAAGCATGAATAGTATAAGCCATATACGCAAAAGTTCAATTGTTTTTTTTTTTCACATTTCAATTTTTTTATTCCTTTTTTTAATTTCCTCTTTTTTTTCTTTTTTGTAAACATATATTTTTATCCCCAGGGGTACAGGTCTGTGAATCACCAGGTTTACACACTTCACAGCACTCACCAAAGCACATACCCTCCCCAATGTCCATAATCCCACCCCCTTCTCCCAAACCCCCTCCCCCCAGCAACCCTCAGTTTGTTTTGTGAGATTAAGAGTCACTTATGGTTTGTCTCCCTCCCAATCCCATCTTGTTTCATTGATTCTTCTTCTACCCACTTAAGCCCCCATGTTGCATCACCACTTCCTCATATCAATTGTTTTTAATAGTGAATTCAATCTTCCATAGATGATGGTGGGAGGACCTAATTTTACCATTTCAAGACAGCTCAGTGCCTTCTGGCTTGTGAACTTACTCCCTGATGGGTAAACTTTTAGTCAGATTCTGCATTTTCCCCTTCCCCTTTTACCTGCCCTTCTCCCTAGGCCTGAGCTCAGTATTGGCTGGGCTTACAGATTTTGTTTTTCTGGCTGAGAAAGGATATTTGCCCCTGACTGGCTCCCAGATGTCTAGTCCAATCTGCTGTCTGGAAGTCAGCTGTTGTCACAGCATCCCTGTTGAAGACTTCATGACTAGTATAACCCATGCTCTTACCCCTGGCTTAATACAGTTCACAGTGATCATCCTCAGGGAGTATGGCCATATCACCCATCTGGTGTCAATCCCTTGTGGGCCATTGTAGGTGTTATTTGACCTTCTAAGATTCAGCTACATTCTCCACTTGAATTTGTTTTGTGTTGGGTCATTTGAGCAAGGGTCCCCTTGTGTCTTGGGATTTCAGCCCATAAGGGGGAATGGCGTGTGTGTGTAGCTATGCATCCTTTTCAATTCCATTAAGCATTTTCTGTCCAGCTCTGAGGACATTCTCTTTTCTGCTGGATGGGAAGTATCTTTAAATCATACATTCTTCTTTCTTACTCTGTGGCTTATAGTAAAAACCCTCTGTCCCTTGCTTGATAGTCTCTGTTTGTGCCTATTTAAATCACCTATATCATCATCATCATCATAATCATCATCATCATCATCATCTTAATTTAGAAGACATATTTTCTTTTTCTAAAAAGGCTAGATTCTCAAAGAATCATCTGTGAAGAGAGCATTAAGTATAAGTTTTAAAAGTCAAAATCCGAACTGTATCGCCTTTGCTTTTGGCTGGCCTCTGCCCTCTTCCTGAAGTGAAGGACGCCTCATGCAGTGGGTAGAGAACCTCAGGGCAGCAAGAATTACCAGGAATAAACAATCACCAGATACCATTTCAAAACATTGTCATTCCTCATGAGAACTTCAAAAGATGAGAGAAAATAAAGCCAATCCTTACCAACACTGTGATTAGGGAAAATCATTCAGTTGTTTTAGAAATAACTGACTACATTTTTAAAAGTTGGTGATTCAGTTACTAGTCTCCTGGGATAAAGTTAGCATATATTTATGCACAACTATTTCAAATAAATAACATACTTTTGGACAGTAATCAAAAACATGAATATTCTGCTTTCAGAAAGTTTGGAACCAACCTCAGCCTGGACAACATGTGTAGGTTTTGAAAGATACAAAAATCAACAATTTTGAAAAGATGTAAGCCATACCCTAGGCTAGTTACCCCAAAGTGCAAAGTCTCAATGGTACTATCTTTCACATTATATACAGATAGATCAACCAACAAATTGTGATGGAAAGCATAAAAATATCGCAGTAATATTTCAAATACCTAAAAACCTCACTATCCATCAGGAGTTAAGAAAATCACCTAAAAATTTTTTGACAATTTAGGATTTGATGATGGTGGGTGAATCACCAATAAGATTTCCCCTTTACTGTTTCTTTTAGGGATCTTTTCAGTATTGATAATAAACTATGTGATATCTCTGAGCTTTCAAATTTGATCTTTCCCACCAGATTGGGCATGCTTATGAGACCAAAGACCATGGTTGTATAGCTCACTACTTTATCCTCCTCTTTACCCAGAGCTTAGTACAGTACCTGGACTTAGTGTGGTTGCTCCATAAACATTTGTTGAATATTTTGACATGAAAATTGTCCCATTTAGGTCCTTTTCCATAAGAAAGATCAGTTTGAAGTAGTTAGTTATGATCCAAATATCTGAATTTAGATAAAGACAAATGAGAAAGACAAATGTGATCAATACTTGGACTTTAATAAATTCTCCCCTCTTCTAAAGGGCTTCTGGAAGTGTTCCAGTTATAGATACAGAAAATTTGCTGGGAAAACCGATTTAGAATGTAGGTACAATAGCTCCTGGTATTATTTAACCAATCAGTTCACAGTGTACTAAATTCTCACAAGGCAACATGAAGGATTTTTATCCCCAATCTTCAAAATACAGGCAGGCATAGAAATAAACATATATTCTAAAATGATTGCTCTTATTATTTCCCATGTCCTTTGTATTAAAATTTGTTTTGTATCTTTGCTAACTCTCTGACAAGCAATCCTTAGATTCTGAAGCAGATTGACTGTTTTCTCCTCCTCCCCCTCCCCGTTCTCCTTCCCCCTCTTCCTCCTCCTCTTCCTCCTCCTTCTTGTAGTCAGTGCTTTGGGAGTCTGTGCTCTAATGGTCAGGTAATATCCTAAAATATTAATGATCAACTTAAACTATATACAAACTTTCAAGTAGATGAACTATCTTCAAAGGATTTTATTTAGCAAATATAGGGAAAGATTATTAAAACATTTGAGATTAAAGTCTGTAAACTTGGTACAATCTCATTTAGTCATTTGCTATTATTAAATATGGAATGAGAAAGATAAGGGCAGGTAGTTTACTTGTTGTTGGGTGTTTTCTTTGTCATATCTGATGTTCATGGTCTTCTATTATTTTCCTCTCTTTTGCTCTTACTCACGTCCCTCCGGCTTAGTCTCTCCCAAGTTTCTGGGGCAATGGATCATAAAAGGGCTGAATATCAAAAATGGAAAAAGTGGTGACCCAATGTAGAATACCATTCCCACCACAAATGACAGTTTTAGAATGCTAGTCTAAGTTCGTGGAGCTAGGGAACCCAAAGTTTTAGTGGAGTATCAGTCAGGCATTAATTTGATGCCAAATGATGGATTTTATTTTGGCTCTTAAATAATATTTATATAACTCAAAACTCAACCATTGTGTAAATTAGTAGGTGCAGCAAGTAGTATGTGATTTGGGTACAAGTACTTTTTTTCCCTTCCTATTTTCAGGGAATAAAAGAAGGGAGGGAGGAAAAAAAAATACTTTTTGCTTTCAAATGGAGGACTGGGATTGGGATGGAGTAGAGAAGAAAACAAAATGAAACACAACAGCCAGTTTTTTTTAGATTTATTTAAATGTTAAGCAGAACCCATGCGCTACTGAACTATGGAATAAAGACCCATGAATGACATTAATTTACTCTTAACTGAACACTAGAAGATTGTACAGATGTATTTTTGAAACTGGTTCCTTTTCTTCTGGAGTTTCCTTACTAGGGAACTAGCTAAGAAAACAATACTAGCTGAGGTCTCCAAGATAGAGCACTGAGCAAAAATTAGAATAAGTTTGTCTCACGCTGCAGGAAAGAATTACATTTTCTTCATCAGCTATGTTCAAAACAATGCTGAATAACAAACAATATCGGTGACATGCAAAAACATGCCCTTATTTCTCACTCAAAGATTATCTCATGTCTACAAAGTGTCTGGGGCATGCTAACTGTAAGCCAGGCCTGCTGGGTTGGATTTGGTTAGTTGCATGTCTGCCCCACTTTCTCTTTCAGGTAGGGTCAGTGGGTTCCACAAAGCAAGTCACTCTCAAGACAATGGCAAAAGTGTAACAGGGCTAGCGAGAGGACTCAATCATATTCCAAGCCTCTGGTCAAGATAGACTTGCTTTGGGAAAGCGTAGTCTGCCTGTCATAATACCATAGCAAGTACATGACAAGATATTCCTATTACAGAGAAATGAAAAAATAGGCTACTAGTTTAATCTGCCACATAAAATGTATACATTAATGCTAACTAGAGTGAAGGAAGTTTTTTTGTTGAAGAAGATATAATGGATTCTATTTACAGTGGCAATTTATTTCAGTATTAGCCAATACTATTACAAAATGAGAGCCATAAATATGATTATTTTGTGTCAAGTATTAAAGACATCGTAACCTCTGGAGAAACCGAGGAAATGGAGTCATAAAGTAAAACATATGTTAGGTACTCAAGATCTAGCTTAAAGAATTCAGCACTTCTAATTCTTAATCTTCTAGTCTTGAACTTGAGTACTCTTTGACTTTATTGCTATCTGACCTCATATTTAGGATTTTTTAACACATAGTGGTTGAAAAATGATAATTTGGGGTAACTTGTTAAGAATATATTTTGTGGGGCATCTGAGTGTCTCAGTCATTTGGGTATCTGACTCTTCATCTCAGCTCAGGTTTTGACCCTGGGTTCGTGAGTTCAAGCCTCACATGGGGCTTCACCCCCAGCGTGGAGCTTACTTTAAAAAAAAAAAAAAAAAAAGAGTATACATTTAGTGGTCCCATTCACTGTAACTGCAATTCTTAGTAGATCTAGGATTGTGCTGGTGAAGTGCTTTCTCTCCCTTCCTATCTCTATCTCTCTCTTTTTAAAACTCATTTTTTTTCCTGTCCATTTTATGCTATTATTTTTTTCTTAACACCTGTTCATTGCTATTTATCTATTTATATTATTCACATCTATTCATATGCATGAACAGTAGGCTAAGAGTATATTTGTCCATCTTTAATCTTCTGTTTGACATACAATATTTGTTCCTTTTTCTTTTCTTTTCTTTAAGATTTTATTTATTTATGTGAGAGAGAAAGACAGTGCAAGAGCATGAGAGGTGAGAAGGTCGGAGGAAGAAGCAGAACTCCCCGTGGAGCTGGGAGCCGGATGCGGGACTTGATCCCAGGGCTCAAGGATCATGACCTGAGCTGAAGGCAGTTGCTTAACCATCTGAGCCACTCAAGCACCTTCCTTTTTCATTGGAATGTAAGATTCATGAGAACAGGGTCCTTTTTATCTTTTTCACTCTGTATTTCCAGCTTGTTAATGAGTGATTAGTACACATTGAAACTCAATAAAAAGATGTTGAATTAATAAATAAGTAAACTCTTCATGGAGTTTCTATCTTCTATTAATTTTATAAGATATCGGTAATTCTATTTTATTCCATCCTATCTTATTATATTAATGTTATTTGTTTTAAGTCAAAAATATAAGGTTAATTTAATGAACAGATATAGGATTTAGAGTAGAGAAATCTACATTCTAGAATTACCCCGTCACGTATTGGCCAGATGGAGATCAAAAGTAAGTACGTTTGGGGCGCTTGGGTCACTCAACGGGTTAAGCCTCTGCCTTTGACCAAGGTCATAATCTCAGGGTCCTGAGATCAAGCCCCACATCGGGCTCTCTGCTTGGCAGGGAGCCTGCTCCCCTCCCCCCCAACCTGCCTGCCTCTCTGCCTACTTGTGATCTCTCTCTCTCTCAAATAAATAAATAAAATAAAATAAAATAAAAATAAGTATGTTAAACTCTCTAAGCCTCAATTTTCTAAAAATAAAACAATTGTTTATCTACCTCACAGGATTATTTGAGGATTAAAAAGATCATGTATGTAAAAGTATTTTGGAAAGTATAAAATAAGATATAAATATCAGTTACTATTATTATTAATATTACTCCTACATGTTCTTTCAAAAGTCATGCAAGGTTTTTGATGGATTTCAGTGCATCCTGGGATAACTAGGAATTATTGGAAGACTTCACTCAAGAAGAATATTTACTTGGAGATTTCAGAAAGTAGTTTGAATTATTTAATACTTTTTTGGAGCAGAAAGATATTCATCCATTCCTTCACTTCCTTATTAAAAAAATGTTTATTGAGTAACTACTCTATCCACAACAAAATGGTAAGTGAGATAGACATTGGCCACATTTTGCCCCACTCCAGGAGGCACCACATTGCCACAAGAACTTTTTCCTCATAGACCGAACAGTTTAGTTGAAGGGAAAGATAATGATTAAATATTACACAACTAAGAAGTATGGTGAAAACATGTCTTATGAAAGGGAGAGAGGACAGTCTTGATATTCATTTCAGCAATGGTTAACTGCTCTGAGTGAGTATGAAGTCTGTATCAGAGAGCCTGCACATTTACACACAAAGAAAGGAAGAGAATCAAATGCACCATTTCGGTAAGAGATAAGAAAATCAAGCGCCTGCCTCTTTCTATTTATTATTACTCTGAACGGAAGTTGGTAGGTGCGGTGTTGTGTACTTTCCGGTGACAGGGATGAGGGAGAAACTCACGTAAACAGAATCAAGGCAAAGACCATGGGACTTGCAGAAGATGAGGCAGGAATGTGCAAGTGATTCATAAGGAACAGATGTGAGCAAGAAGGGACAGAGGGAATATCTGCGTCATGCAGATGAGATGATTTTGGAAGAAGATCTTAACAGAATTAAGTTTACCGAATAGGTCTTAAGTGTCAGGTCCTGCATTAGTGGTCAATGCAGTCACAGACTGTTCTGACTCCAAAGGACACGTTCTTTTACAAGATAAAAAAGTTTGATGGGGTTTTATAAAGCTTTTGGTGGTCAGTGATAAGAAACATGATTTTGTTTTAGATATCCTTTGCAAAATCAGCTTTTGTGCTCTACGGATAGAAAAACATTAAAAGATACGCGTGTGATTTTATGCTTCATAAACATTTCCATGTTGGAAAATGGTTGCTAGTCTGTCCTGCTTGTGCCCTGATGCCTTGTTTATGGTGTCTTGAAGTTCTGCAGAGGCCACATAAAAGGGAAGGAGTGAGCAGATGGGGTGTTTGGTTCTCCTTCTGACTTCAATATGCATTGCTCTGCTTTTCATAAGCTGACTGATTTTTGTCCTACAAAAGTTTTCTAGTAAAAGTCATGTTTCAAAGGCAGAAATTGGCGTGAGCCCCAAGTTCTACCAGTCTTCCAAAGATGATAATTTCCCCAAATATGACAGCATTATTTGAAACATTTTAAAAGAAAAACACCCCTCAAGGCTTGCAGTTCAAAATATGTCCTATACATACGCAAGCTCCATCTAATATCAGTCAACAAACCCTGTTCTGCCTACAAAAATTAGAGGAAAAACCTGCAATTTAACTTCCCATTCCTCTTTAAAGCAGACGTAAAACTAAAATGTATGCAAGTTCATTTTATTCCAAAACTTTCTTGCTTTGTCCTTTAGCTTGCCCTTCAAATTATGCACATCAACCATCACCAATAATTTTAAATGGAAATTGTACCTCCTCCTAAGAATAGTGTCTCTTAGCACAGCATGCTCTGGTTATAGCACTTTTCACCCACAGCACCTCTTCCAGCATTTTAATCAAACATTTACTCAGATCTTTCTGACACAGGAATAATATTACTTTATATGAGAAACAGGATTTTGATGTAGGCTTTCCTCCTCTATGATTACAAATAAAGGCAATACTGAAAAATTCAAATACTTACGACCTTGGAATGCTCACCTTATCAAAAAGGCTCAGAAAGATTAGAGATACTAACTGCTACAGGGAGAAAGTCTTCAACATGAAAATCTCTCCAGATCAAGATGAGTGAAATGATTTTAAAAGTTCAGAACAAAGTCAGTTCCCCTGATGCATTTAACTAATTACCCACATCCAGACCCTGACTGTCTTTGTTAATTTGAATTTTCTGGAATGCTGCTGATCTGGGTGTGACATGCTATATGGAATTTTAGCCTATTTTCTAATTCCTCTATACTCACACTCTCACTTTCTAATTCGATCACTACCTCATTTATTCTATAAACACAGTATTGATTGAGTAACCGCTCTGTGCTAGGTTCACAAGAAACATAACACTGGAAAAAATAAACAAAACTCCTGCCCTTATGGAGGTTAGGTAACTCTCCAGTGGGGAGCCAGGCTCTGGAGCTAGACTCTCTGGAAGAAGGAACTCAGCTCTGCGTGTATAACCTTGGGCAAGTAATTTAACCTTCGGTGCTTATTTCTATCTCTTAAAAAAGGAAAACATTAGTTTTTACTTCATCGTGGTATGCAAGGATCGAGTAGTTTAGTACATGTAAAACCTTGCAAACAGTCCCTGGTTCATACTGAGAGCTCAATAAGTAAGCTATTATTATTTTACTATTGTAACGTTAAATGCAATGTTAAGTGTAATGCTCAATGAGTAAATAAAACTATTATTTTATATGGAGATAATGCTGTGATGAAAACTCAAGTAGAATAAGGAGTTGGCAAGTGACCAAGTTTGGCACGGGTTGTGTCATTTGACCTGAGCTCTACGAAGAAATTGGTGATTATTTCAAACTGGAGACCAGAGTCCTCAGTGTGATGAGCAGACTCCTACGCTTTGTTTTTTTCCGATCTCCCCAGACTTTTGTGGATGGCTGTGATTGGCAGATGTGATAGAATAGTGAAAAAGAATAAAAGAGGAGTAAACTGAAAGCCCAAAATTAAAGATTCAAATCAAACATTTTCCCTTTTCCACAATAAAAATAATAGCCAAACAAGGCTTTTAAATAACAGTCTGATAAGTGAATACCAAAAAAGAAATGACAGAACGTTAAGTATACTCTAACCTCTACAACCTATATGCAGATTGCCTTCATTAATTGGTCTCAGTATCTGTCCCTAAGAACTTATGGTCTTTAGAAATCCAGCAAATGCTCAGACCTTTCCTCTTTGAGAATATATGTCCACTGGTTATAAGATTTTGTGGAATCAAGAATTGATCCATTTCAGGTTGAAGTTAAATGATACTGGATAATATTACTAATTCTATGATACAAGTTTTGTTTTGTTTTGTTTTGTCTTTTTAGATTCACAACATTTACTTCCCATAGCGTTTTCTATTCTACATCATAGAGAAAAATGCCCAAACTCCACATGTTGCAGAAATGGAAACAAAAAAACACTGAGGAGATTGAGTATACAGCCAGAAGCTCCTTCAAAACGTGAAGGGTGACAGGAAATATTGAGAAGAGAGATTATTACAATTTGCCAGTTAAGTAAATTGAATTTATTCATCTTGGAACTTGACCTGAGTTAAACTTGCCTGAACACTGGGTATGTATTTATCTTCACTTTCATAGTTAATTTTTAGTGCCTGACTATGAAGAAAAGGCTTGTTCTGTTTATATTTATCAAGGAACATAATTTTTGATACAATTATCATTTCTCATATTTTTTAAGTATACGCAACTGGAGGAACATCTCATTAGAATAGAATTTGTTTTAACATAACTTGGCCTTTTCAGTTTTATACTTTCTCTTCCTGTCCTTATCCTTATCCATTCCAGCACTTTAGGCAGGTTGAAATACTCATACCTGCTGACGTTTTATCTCTCCTACTCCTTCAGTGCAACCTCTTTCTTTTTTTTATTGAAATATATTTGGTATACAACACTATGTAAGTTTAAGGTGTACAACATATCGATTTGATTCATTTCTTTTTCTTTTTCTTTCCTTTTTTAAAAATAAAAAATTTTATTTATTTCTTTGATAGAGAGAGAGAGCAAACACAGGGAAAGAGGCACAGGGAGAGGGAGAGGCAGGTTCGTCGCAGAGTGGGGAGGCCGATGCAGGGCTCCATCCCAGGATGTTGGGATCATGACCCGAGCTGAAGGCAGACTCTTAACAACTGAGCCATCTAGGCACCCCTTTAATTCATTTCTTTTTGCAATATGATTGCCATTGCAGCATTAGCTCTACACATTCCTTTCTTTACCAGTTGTCAATAGCTTTCCTTTGAGGCAAAGCAGAGTGCATTTTATTTATTTATTTATTTTCATTTATTTGACACAGAGAGAGAGAGAGATCACAAGTAGGCAGAGAGGCAGTTGGAGAGAGAGAGGAAAGCAGGCTCCCTGCTGAGCAGAGAGCCTTATGTGGGCTTGAAACCAGGACCCTGAGATCATGACCTGAGCCGAAGGCAGAGGCTTAACCCACTGAGCCACCCAGGTGCCTTGAGCAGCATGCATTTTAATTAGAGGAAGAGATAGTGTAGAGAAGTATAAAGAAGGAAAATGCATCCACAAAAGTACTTGTAATCAAGGAGAAGAACAAGGAAAAGAAAGAGGTTGGAAAAGAAGTACAGAATAGTAGGCTGTGTGGTGTAGTTTCTATAACTGCCTGAAAGTCAACTGTTGGATGAAAAGCTGTCTGTGGTTAGTACAGTTACACGTATAAAAATATTTTTAGCCTTTGTTTTCATAGACATGTAACCCTGTTAACAAAGAATGGCTAGTAAAAAAATAATAATGTTTTGGAGCAAAGTTTATATCAGTCCTGAAAACACCTCTTAGCTCATAGTTTCCGTGACCACATAGGTCGTAGTATTCCATCCACCTCAGTAAGGACAGTCTGGGTTACATGTACACTGCACGTCCAGATTCTGCATCCCAGACCAGTGACGATGTATTAGAAGACCTTGGAACAGCTTAAGAAGATTCTTTTGGTTTGTATCAATATTTGATGAGAGAGAATATGTGTATGTTACCAGCTTATGGGGCAATTTCGGATCTCCCCTGTATTTCATGATAGGTAGGTAAATCAAGACCCTAGACATTTTTTATTTTTTTTCAGTTGATACTGGTTAAATGTTTCCACTAATTTTTACTTCTTTTTGACTAGTCCAAAATAAACATCATTTCAGTAACTCTTATTCTTTTTCTTTGTTTTGAAAATTTCAAGAAACTATTGTTCCAAATATATTTTAACTCCAAAGTGCAGTAGAAGCTGTAACAATCAAGCCCTAGTAGTCTGTAGGATATTGGAAAAGGTGTGCAAATGGGAACTATTTTTAAAAATGATACATATATATTTAAAATTTATTAGTATATAAGTTCACTACTAATTAGATGATGTAGGACCAAGTGGAACAGGTTGGATTTTCCTTCTTTCTAAAAACAAACCTGTGAAAATTGAGCAAGAAAGTTGTACAGCATTTTTTTTTTTTTTTGACTACAGTTAACACACGATGTTGCATTGGTTTCAGTTGTACAACTTAGTGATCTTGCAAGTTTATACTTACGCTATGTTCACCTTGAGCGTAGCTACCATCTGTCCCATTACATCATTACATCACTGTTTCAATATCATTGACTGTAATCCCTATGCCCCGGGTTTTATTCCTGTGACTTATTCCATATTGGGAGACCTGTATCTCCCTCTCCCCTTCACACATTTTGCCTATACCCCTCATTCCCTCCTCTGGCAACCATTTTTTTTTTCCTCTGTATTTATAGGTCTGATTCTGCTTTTTATTTATTCATTTTTTTAGATGCCATTTTGAGTGAAATCATATTGTATTTGTATCATATTCTCTGTCTGATTTATTTTACTTTCCATAATGCTTCTAGGTCTGTTTTGGTTGTCTCAAATGGAAGGATCTCATCCTTTCTTATGACTGTAAGTTGTGCAGAAATTTAATTCAGAATTCTTTCGCTGATGTATTATTTTCCCCATTATTTTATAATTGTATTACTCATGTTTAATTCAATTCAATTGTGTTTTTCTTTTTTTAGGAATTCAGGTATATTGAGTCTTTCTAAAGATTTCAACTTAATTTTCATTGAAACTCTATTCATTCAGTCATCATTTTATATGATTGATTAAATTTAATAATTATAATAGAAAGTACACAAAATTGAAAACAATCATTGATCAACACAAGTCAGCTGGTGATAGCTAATGGGCACAGGTATATTGCAAAGTTCCTTGTTAGTTATAAGGAGTTTATGTCCTGTGGCAACAATAATATAATTTACTTGGTAGTGGAGAACCTCAGTTACTCTGGCAACTCATTTCAATAGAGGTTGTCTAATGTAGATTCCAGTGCAATGTTCTCTAACTCACTGCAACAGAGTTTTGCTCAAAATGAGTACAGTTTGTAGTGACAATACAAAAGTGGAAAGTGTATCTTCACTTTGATCATGAGTTATTTGTGAATGTTTTCAATAGTTTTTGACAAGTAAAATAACATTAATTAATCATTAAATCTTTTAAATTAGTTTCATAAAACCAATAAAAGTTGTTTTTGGGGGGATGCCTATGTGACTCAGTTAAGCCTCTGGCTTCCGCTCAGGTCATGATCTCAGAGTCCTGGGATCTAGCCCCATGTGGGGCTCTGTGCTCAGCAGGGAATCTAGAGATTCTCCCTCCTTTTCCCTCTGCCCCTTTCCTGGCTTGTGCTATCTCTCTCAAATAAATTAATAAAATCTTTTTTAAAAAAGTTGTTTTTGTTTTTGTTGTTGTTTTAATTTTTCTAGAACAACAGGATGACTCAGAGTGGAAGCTCTGAATTCAGATGCTCTAGCGTCATATTTCAGCTGTACCATTTGCTGTGACCTTGGGAAAGTGAAAGTCTCTCTGCCTGGTTCTTCAGCTACAAAATGGAAATTACAGGAGACAATATCCCTCTCCCTCTGCTCCTCCCTCACTCGTGTGTGTGTGAGTGTGCGCGCTTGCTCGCTCTCTCCCTCTCTCTCTCTCAAATAAATAAATAAAATCTGTTAAAAAATTCTTTTCTGGTCTGAATATATGCAGGGAATGATCCCAATCTTTTGATATCGGTTGAGGCCTGATTTAGGACCGAGGATGTGATCTATTCTGGAGAATGTTCCATGTGCACTAGAGAAGAATGTGTATTCTGTTGCTTTGGGATGAAATATTCTGAATATATCTGTGATGTCCATCTGGTCCAGTGTGTCGTTTAAGGCCTTTATTTCCTTGCTGATCTTTTGCTTGGATGACCTGTCCATTTCAGTGAGGGGAGTGTTAAAGTCCCCTACTATTATTGTATTATTGTTGATGTGTTTCTTTGATTTTGTTATTAATTGGTTTATATAGTTGGCTGCTCCCACATGGGGGGCATAGATATTTAAAATTGTTAAATCTTCTTGTTGGACAGACCCTTTGAGTATGATATAGTGTCCTTCCTCATCTCTTATTATAGTCTTTGGCTTAAAATCTAATTGATCTGATATAAGGATTGCCACTCCTGCTTTCTTCTGATGTCCATTAGCATGGTAAATTCTTTTCCACCCCCTCACTTTAAATCTGGAGGTGTCTTCGGGCTTAAAATGTGTTTCTTGGAGGCAACATATAGATGGGTTTTGTTTTTTTATCCATTCTGATACCCTGTGTCTTTTGACAGGGGCATTTAGCCCATTCACATTCAGGGTAACTATTGAGAGATATGAATTTAGTGCCATTGTATTGCCTGTAAGGTGACTGTTACTGTATAGGTCTCTGTTCCTTTCTGATCTACCACTTGTAGGCTCTCTCTTTGCTTAGAGGACCCCTTTCAATATTTCCTGTAGAGCTGGTTTGGTATTTGCAAATTCTTTCAGTTGTTGTTTGTCCTGGAAGCTTTTAATCTCTCCTTCTATTTTCAATGATAGCCTAGCTGGATATAGTATTCTTGGCTGCATGTTTTTCTCGTTTAGTGCTCTGAAAATATCATGCCAGCTCTTTCTGGCCTGCCAGGTCTCTGTGGATAAGTCAGCTGCCAATCTAATATTTTTACCATTGTATGTTACAGACTTCTTTTCCCGGGCTGCTTTCAGGATTTTCTCTTTGTCATTGAGACTTGTAAATTTTACTATTAGGTGACGGGGTGTGGGCCTATTCTTATTGATTTTGAGGGGCATTCTCTGAACCTCCTGAATTTTGATGCTCGTTCCCTTTGCCATATTGGGGAAATTCTCCCCAATAATTCTCTCCAGTATACCTTCTGCTCCCCTCTCACTTTCTTCTTCTTCTGGAATCCCAATTATTCTAATGTTGTTTCGTCTTATGGTGTCACTTATCTCTCGAATTCTCCCCTCGTGGTCCAGTAGCTGTTTGTCCCTCTTTTGCTCAGCTTCTTTATTCTCTGTCATTTGGTCTTCTATATCACTAATTCTTTCTTCTGCCTCATTTATCCTAGCAGTTAGAGCCTCCATTTTTGATTGCACCTCATTAATAGCTTTTTTGATTTCACCTTGGTTAGATTTTAGTTCTTTTATTTCTCCAGAAAGGGCTTTTATATCTCTCGAGAGGGTTTCTCTCATATCTTCCATGCCTTTTTCGAGCCCGGCTAGAACCTTGAGAATTGTCATTCTGAACTCTAGATCTGACATATTACCGATGTCTGTATTGATTAGGTCCCTAGCCTTCGGTACTGCCTCTTGTTCTTTTTTTTGTGTTGAATTTTTCCGTCTTGTCATTTTGTCCAGATAAGAGTAAATGAAGGGGCAAGTAAAATACTAAAAGGGTGGCAACAACCCCAGGAAAATATGCTTTAACCAAATTAGAAGAGATCCAAAATCGTGAGTGGGGAGAAAGGGGATAAAAAGAGGTTCAAAAAGGAAGAAAGAAAAAAGAAAAAAAAAAAAGAAAAGAAAAGAATATTTTTAAAGAAAGAAAACACCTAAGAAAAATGTAAAAAAATATATATATATATATTAGATAAACTAGTAAAAAATCGTTAAAAAAGAAAAAGGTAACAGTTAAAAAAAAATTTTACCCGAAGGCGAGAAAAAAAAAAAATGAAAAAGAAAAAATTAAATTAACTGCAAGACTAAAAAAAATCACAGGAAAAAAGCCATGAGTTCCGTGCTTGGCTTTATCCTCCTCTGGAATTCTGCTGCTCTCCTTGGTATTGAAACCGCACTCCTTGGTAGGTGAACTTGGTCTCGGCTGGATTTCTTGTTGATCTTCTGGGGGAGGGGCCTGTTGTAGTGATTCTCAAGTGTCTTTGCCCCAAGCGGAATTACACCGCCCTTACCCGGGCCGGGGTGAGTAATCCGCTCGGGTTTGCTTTCAGGAGCTTTTGTTCCCTGAGCGCTTTCCGTAGAGTTCCGGAGGACGGGAATACAAATGGCGGCCTCCTGGTCTCCGGCCCGGAGGAGCCGAGAGCCCAGGGCCCCACTCCTCAGTGCGCCCTCAGAGAACAGCGCCCAATTACTCCCGTCTGCCTGACCTCCGGCCGCGCTCCGAGCTCACCGAGCCTGCGACCGGTTCAAGGTAACACGGAGCTGCTAGCTTACTGTCGGCTCTGTCTCTGTAGCCGGCTTTCCCGTTCCAATACCCGCAAGCTCTGCGACACTCAGACACCCCCGATCCTTCTGTGACCCTGCGGGACCTGAGGCCACGCTGACCCCGCGTGGGCTTTGCCCCGGTTTAGCCTCTGGAGCGATGTCCCTCAGCGGAACAGACTTTTAAAAGTCCTGATTTTGTGCGCGGTTGCTCCGCCGCTTGCCGGGAGCCGGCCCCTCCCCCCGGGGTCTATCTTCCCGTCGCTTTGGATTCACTTCTCCGCCGGTCCTACCTTTCAGAAAGTGGTTGTTTTTCTGTTTCCAGAATTGCTGTTCTTCTTCTCTTCGATCTGCCGATGGATTTTCAGGTGTTTGCAATCTTTAGATAAGCTATCTAGCTGATCTCCGGCTAGCTGAAGCAGTCTCAGCTTGCTACTTCTCCGCCATCTTGACTCCTCAGCCACAATGCTCTAAAGCTAGAACTCAACCACAAAAGGAAGTTTGGAAAGAACCCAAATACATGGAGACTAAACAGTATCCTTCTAAAGAATGAATGGGTCAAACGGGAAATTAAAGAAGAATTGAAAAAAATCATGGAAACAAATGATAATGAAAATACAACGGTTCAAAATCTGTGGGACACAACAAAGGCAGTCCTGAGAGGAAAATATATAGCGGTACAAGCCTTTCTCAAGAAACAAGAAAGGTCTCAGGTACACAACCTAACCCTACACCTAAAGGAGCTGGAGAAAGAACAAGAAAGAAACCCTAAGCCCAGCAGGAGAAGAGAAATCATAAAGATCAGAGCAGAAATCAATGAAATAGAAACCAAAAAAACAATAGAACAAATCAACGAAACTAGGAGCTGGTTCTTTGAAAGAATTAATAAAATTGATAAACCCCTGGCCCGACTTATCAAAAAGAAAAGAGAAAGGACCCAAATAAATAAAATCATGAATGAAAGAGGAGAGATCACAACTAACACCAAAGAAATACAAACTATTATAAGAACATACTATGAGCAACTCTACGGCAATAAATTTGACAATCTGGAAGAAATGGATGCATTCCTAGAAACATATAAACTACCACAACTGAACCAGGAAGAAATAGAAAGCCTGAACAGACCCATAACCAGTAAAGAGATTGAAACAGTCATTAAAAATCTCCAAACAAACAAAAGCCCAGGGCCAGACGGCTTCCCGGGGGAATTCTACCAAACATTTAAAGAAGAACTAATTCCTATTCTCCTGAAACTGTTCCAAAAAATAGAAATGGAAGGAAAACTTCCAAACTCATTTTATGAGGCCAGCATCACCTTGATCCCAAAACCAGACAAGGATCCCACCAAAAAAGAGAGCTATAGACCGATATCCTTGATGAACACAGATGCGAAAATACTCAACAAAATACTAGCCAATAGGATTCAACAGTACATTAAAAAGATTATTCACCACGACCAAGTGGGATTTATTCCAGGGCTGCAAGGTTGGTTCAACATCCGCAAATCAGTCAATGTGATACAACACATCAATAAAAGAAAGAACAAGAACCATATGATACTCTCAATAGATGCTGAAAAAGCATTTGACAAAGTACAACATCCCTTCCTGATCAAAACTCTTCAAAGTGTAGGGATAGAGGGCACATACCTCAATATCATCAAAGCCATCTATGAAAAACCCACCGCAAATATCATTCTCAATGGAGAAAAACTGAAAGCTTTTCCGCTAAGGTCAGGAACACGGCAGGGATGTCCATTATCACCACTGCTATTCAACATCGTACTAGAGGTCCTAGCCTCAGCAATCAGACAACAAAAGGAAATTAAAGGCATCCAAATCGGCAAAGAAGAAGTCAAATTATCACTCTTCGCAGATGATATGATACTATATGTGGAAAACCCAAAAGACTCCACTCCAAAACTGCTAGAACTTATACAGGAATTCAGTAAAGTGTCAGGATATAAAATCAATGCACAGAAATCAGTTGCATTTCTCTACACCAACAGCAAGACAGAAGAAAGAGATATTAAGGAGTCAATCCCATTTACAATTGCATCCAAAACCATAAGATACCTAGGAATAAACCTAACCAAAGAGACACAGAATCTATACTCAGAAAACTATAAAGTACTCATGAAAGAAATTGAGGAAGACACAAAGAAATGGAAAAATGTTCCATGCTCCTGGATTGGAAGAATAAATATTGTGAAAATGTCTATGCTACCTAAAGCAATCTACACATTTAATGCAATTCCTATCAAAGTACCATCCATCTTTTTCAAAGAAATGGAACAAATAATGCTAAAATTTATATGGAACCAGAAAAGACCTTGAATAGCCAAAGGGATATTGAAAAAGAAAGCCAACGTTGGTGGCATCACAATTCCGGACTTCAAGCTCTATTACAAAGCTGTCATCATCAAGACAGCATGGTACTGGCACAAAAACAGACACATAGATCAATGGAACAGAATAGAGAGCCCAGAAATAGACCCTCAAATCTATGGTCAACTAATCTTCGACAAAGCAGGAAAGAATGTCCAATGGAAAAAAGACAGCCTTTTCAATAAATGGTGCTGGGAAAATTGGACAGCCACATGCAGAAAAATGAAATTGGACCATTTCCTTACACCACACACAAAAATAGACTCAAAATGGATGAAGGATCTCAATGTACGAAAGGAATCCATCAAAATCCTTGAGGAGAACACGGGCAGCAACCTCTTCGACCTCTGCCGCAGCAACATCTTCCTAGGAACAACGCAAAAGGCAAGGGAAGCAAGGGAAAAAATGAACTACTGGGATTTCATCAAGATCAAAAGCTTTTGCACAGCAAAGGAAACAGTTAACAAAATCAAAAGACAACTGACAGAATGGGAGAAGATATTTGCAAACGACATATCAGATAAAGGACTAGTGTCCAGAATCTATAAAGAACTTAGCAAACTCAACACCCAAAGAACAAATAATCCAATCAAGAAATGGGCAGAAGACATGAACAGACATTTCTGCAAAGAAGACATCCAGATGGTGAACAGACACATGAAAAAGTGCTCCATATCACTCGGCATCAGGGAAATACAAATCAAAACCACAATGAGATATCACCTCACACCAGTCAGAATGGCTAAAATCAACAAATCAGGAAATGACAGATGCTGGCGAGGATGCGGAGAAAGGGGAACCCTCCTACACTGTTGGTGGGAATGCAAGCTGGTGCAGCCACTCTGGAAAACAGCATGGAGGTTCCTCAAAATGTTGAAAATAGAACTGCCCTATGACCCAGCAATTGCACTATTGGGTATTTACCCTAAAGATACAAATGTAGTGATCCAAAGGGACACATGCACCCGAATGTTTATAGCAGCAATGTCCACAATAGCCAAACTATGGAAAGAACCTAGATGTCCATCAACAGATGAATGGATCAAGAAGATGTGGTATATATACACAATGGAATACTATGCAGCCATCAAAAGAAATGAAATCTTGCCATTTGCAACAACATGGATGGAACTAGAGCGTATCATGCTTAGCGAAATAAGTCAAGCAGAGAAAGACAACTATCATATGATCTCCCTGATATGAGGAAGTGGTGATGCAACATGGAGGCTTAAGTGGGTAGAAGAAGAATAAATGAAACAAGATGGGATTGGGAGGGAGACAAACCATAAGTGACTCTTAATCTCACGAAACAAACTGAGGGTTGCCGGGGGGAGGGGGTTTGGGAGAAGGGGGTGGGATTATGGACATTGGGGAGGGTATGTGATTTGGTGAGTGCTGTGAAGTGTGTAAACCTGGTGATTCACAGACCTGTACCCCTGGGGATAAAAATATATGTTTATAAAAAATAAAAAATTTAAAAAAAAAATAATAAAGAAAAAAAAAATAAAATGGCCTATTAGAAAAAAAAAAAAAAATTCTTTTCTGCCCTACAGGTATTTCTCTTGCTGTTTTCTCTTTCTCTTCTTACTCTCCATGATTTCCTTTGTCCTTCCCACCTTTCTATAGGTGGCTCCTATCTTTTTTACCTTAATGATGTCAAGTCCTTGTGACTCTTTTTTTTTTATTTTATTTTTTTAAAGATTTTATTTATTTATTTGACAGGCAGAGATCACAAGTAGGCAGAGAGGCAGGCAGAGAGAGAGGGGGAAGCAGGATCCCTGCTGAGCAGAGAGCCCCGATGTGGGGCTCGATCCCAGGACCCTGGGATCATGACCTGAGCAGACCGCAGAGGCTTTAACCCACTGAGCCACCCAGGTGCCCCAGTGACTCTTGATAGTTATACCTGATTCTGTCCTTGAGCTGCTCAGATCTGTCACTGACAAAAGTTTTAAGTCCTTCTGATTCCAGAACCATCAACTTACAAAACAAACAAACCATCTTCTGAGGTTAGTCACTTTTCATGGTGTAACTTTAGCATATTGCTGGGTTAATAATCTCTTTCTCAAAGACAGCCCTCTCCTCATCACTCCGCCTCTTACAACCCGGGTGGAGGGAACAAAACAAGTTTCTGGAGTGAAAATAAAATTTCTATCACAGTGGAGTAATTTAAATTCAGTCCTGTTCCAAACTCTGCAACTGAGGTGAGTCTATACAACTTCGGTTAAGAAAAAAATTAAAAAATTTTCATTCAAATGATAATGTCTAAATTTTCAGAACCCAATTAAGTCATGATAAATCCTTAATTTGTAAGGTGCTCCCCATGTCAGTTTGACTTTTTCATATTTTATCAGTTATTACAATTTTAACACTAGCCACAGTCATTCAACTTAAAAATGACGCAAGAAAAGAATGTGCAAAGAGATATAGAATAACTGAAATGACAGGACTGGTTTGAGATACTGAATATCTGAATAATCTTAAAATCTTAGAGTCTTATATCTCTAAAGGCAAAGAGGAAAATTTTGTGTACTGTTGCGTGTGTCTTCCTAGGATTTTAACCCACTAAGCCATCCAGGCACCCTGTCTTCCTAGGATTTTAGAAATAAGAAGCCTAAGATTACCCGCACAGCTCTGAATCAGAGCAGAGATGTGCAAGCCAAATGCTTTAGTGATTAGATATCCACTATAATCCATATAAGCATCATTACTCAAAAAGATCTTTTAACATCCGAAAATTTTACATTATTTCTTTTTTACTTTTGAACTATTACTTCCATTTTACATTTCCTTTTTACCCTTGAAATTCCTTTATTGATTATCCTATCATATTTCATTATCTTAAATCCATGCTACATTGAAGTCTGGATTTAAAAAAAAAAGTCCTTCGATCCCAAGTTTCTAAGTGTTTTTTTTTTTTTTTTCTAGATTGAGTTATGTTTATTAGTGGTATACAAAGGATCAAAAATTAGATTTATTGCTAATTTTTACAAATAACTGCTAAATATCTAAACTGAAATTTTAAAATACTAGAAATGCATCTGTTCTTTAAATACTTTATTTTGGCAGTTTTCAAATCAAGAAAAAAATGAAAAGAAGAGTACCATGAATGTCTTTATATCATTTAGATTTGCCAATTTTTAATGTTTTGACATGTTTTCCAAAGGCAGGGTTAAGTATATATAAGATGTTGTGACATTATGTTTTCCAAGGTTATGTCAAACTTGGTTTAAAATAAAATCTCATTAATAAATTGTAGTTCATGTACCTTTTTTTTTTTTTTTTTTTTTTTTTTTTTGGTGTTCCTAGTCTATTCAAAGTCTCTCCTACCTGCTCAGGTATTCCTGAGATGTGCTGGGCCTATCTCAGATGTGCATATAGGTAAGTTCTATTGGCTATAACCTGACACCTACTATTATCTTCTTTTTACATAGTCTTCTGTGGAGAAACACACTGTATCTCTAACAGTATGATGTGGAAACTCCCGAGTCCCAGGTATGCCTGTAGCTACTTAATCTCCCCAATAGCTTTAAGAATTTTGACCCACCATCTTTTTAGTAGAGCACCACTGGCCCCAGTAAATAATGCACTTTCTTTCTCAGGCTATTACTGCTGTTTTTGTGTTTTCTAATGTTATTCATGCCCTGAACCAAGTCCAGTTATAAATGCTTCCCTGTTTCTTCTTTCATGTTAGGCAAATCACATAGATACCAAACAGTGATGCTTTTTCCAATGCTCTTTTCTTTCTTCCTTTTTTTTTTCTTTTCTCTTACTCTTCTTCTTTTAATAAAACAACTGCTTCTATTTTAGCTTACTGCTTAACCATATCAGTAAAAATTTCAAACATGAATTCCTGGCGAACTTGGCTATGGACAGATTTTGTGTCGCCATGTAATAGTAAAGTCCATCTTGTCGCTGTGATATCCAGATTCATGTTATTGGGTCTGATTTACCTGCCCTCCTGCATTCTTTCTTAGGAAATACGCTCCCTAGCAGGTTCGTCAGTCTGTCATGCATGTGGACTTCTAATGAACCTACGTATCCCAATACTATCATGGATACCACGGGAGCTTAAGCTCTTCTCCTCTCCCACCATTCAGACACATTCACACACATCCCTAACCAGTGCCTTTATGAGATAGCCAGAAGTTGAATCCCAAGTTAACAGGTCTACAAATATGGGTAACATTGCAATTCAAAATAAGGAGGATGACTTAGGAATAAAGTTAACAGAGAAAGATATTTATTGATGGTCAACCTAACTGTAACCTTAATAAAAGAAAACGTGTATGATTTGGGTTGTTGGTGAATTCCAGTAACAAAGATTTCTTGTACCTTTTGCTCATACAAATGCCTGAGAGAAGGGAAGACCAGAGGTTAACATCTGGATAAATTTTGGAATTTCTATTCTTCGTTTTGAAACCAATAAGGCAGACTAAAGACTTAGTTTATTTTATTTGGCAATTGTGGTAGTTAGGAGTTTTTCAAAGTATGTATGAATGTTTTTAAAGCTTGAGCAATTGTTCTGCTCTGATTGGACTGCATGAATGAACACACTAATTGTAAGAAGTGACCAATCTTTTCCTCCCAGTCTTTGTGGTTTCTAATGGTATAATGATGTCTGGTGCATCCATTTGAAATTTCTTTTGCTGGATTTAAAACAGAAACATATTTTAAAATTTTATGGAGTGATTTCACATTCTTGTCTAATTGTGTTTTCATTTTAGAAAAGCAAAAATAACCAGGGGCTGTTTAAAAACAAACTAATTGGAACAACCTTTCTTTAAAGGCTTTTCAACATAACTTTTACCTTATGAAGATTAAACATTTAAGTTGGGAGAATGTCTTCTTTTTTCTTTTCCATCCAAACTATCTTTATTTTTGACCGCCCAGGCCCTGGGAGTCTGGAAAATGACACTCTACCCAATTTGAGCTTTATACGTTGTAATAATTTCTTAATTATTTTCACTAATTCTTCATTTATTCAGTATATAGTAAGAGAAAAATAGTATATTCACTTGCACAATAAGCCAACTGGTAAGGGATTCTGTGAATGCATCCCTTGTTATTAGTGAAGGAACAGTCTTAAAAAAGGAGATGTTTCTAATGTTAATATTTCTAAATTTAAAAAAACCCTAAAGTAAGTGAATTTGTACAATTTCAGGCCAAAGCATCACATTCCAACTTGCACTATCCACTTAAAACTGGCTAGGAGGCATAGGCCGGTGGGCACTGTGAAGTGTCCACTTTTCCTTATTTCTCCTTTCATTCTTTTTTTTTTTTTTTTTTGGAAAAGGCAGCAACATTCCACAAAATTCCACATTTTCTGTCTTTTGTTGTTGTTGACACCATGTCCATCTCATTATTTCTGTCCTGTCTTCATATTTTAATTTTCCTTTTCTCTTATCTCCTCATTCATGAGTTATTCCTATGACTTTCCTTCCCTCCAAACTGACTGAAAAGTGACCTGCCGGTGAGAGCCAGGAGAAGAAATCAAGGTCCACTATTCTCTTAATTTTCATAAATAGCACTTTACTAAAATTTCAGATTTTTCATTTAGTTGTTTCTGGTTGTAAAGAAGTTAAGGTGTGAAAAAGAAAATGTGCACCTAATAAATTTCTGAAAAATGAAATTGAATTTAATTCTAAACAGCGCTTACATATTTTGAGTTTCAGGGTTTTTAAGGATCTCTAGAGCAAAAATTAGTTTAGATATGCCTTACCCATCAGCCATCATTAAATGAATTTTGAGTTTGTGGGATATAAAAGTGTTTTGCTTGACAGCTATTTTGAGTCATGCATTTGTATAATACATATTATTGGTATATATGTGTGTGTATGTGTGTGTGTGTGTGTGTGTGTGTGTGTGTGTGTGTGTATAAAATTTGTAATCTCTGAAAAACAGATGCCAAGTTGGTACTAAGCACTCAATAAATCCTCGGCAAGTAGGTCTGGCTCCTGGGCATTGGAAACCTGCCAAGATTTGGGATTCAAGAGAGAGTAAGGGGTAGGGAGGGTTGATGGGGATATGGTAAGTATGGATAACAGGGTTGTGAGGTACTTTTGCTTGAGAACACGGGGTTTAAATGTGCCTTATATTTTGACTTTGGAATCTCATTGAATTTGGTGTTATTTTACCCTGTACTTTAAGAAAAAGATGCTCTGTTCATTCTAGAATTATTGAAATTAATGATCTCATCATCTTCTTGACAATATACGGTATACGAATATTCTGACACTTATTTGCAAACATATCACACATTTTAATTTCCATGAAGCCTACTCTAAATTAAAGTTTCAAGTAACATAAGAGTACATTCACCATTTCACTTTCCCTGTGCACAATAGTTTAGGACCCTTTATTAATTTATTTTTTATTTTATTTTATTTTTTAAAAATTTTATTTATTTGACAGAGAGAGATTACAAGTAGACAGAGAGGCAGGCAAAGAGAGAGGGAGAAGCAGGCTCCCTGCTGAGTGGAGAGCCTAATGCGGGGCTCGATCCCAGGACCCTGAGATCATGACCTGAGCTGAAAGCAGAGGCTTAACCCACTGAGCCATCCAGGCATCCCAGTTTAGGAATCTTTAATACAAATTCTTTTGAACTGAGGTCTCTTAAGTTGGCTTGACTCAAAAAACAAGTTTGTATTCAGAAGGCTCAGGAAAAATAATTCCAATCCAGATTTGAGAGAGAGAGAGAGAGAGTGTGTGTGTGTGATCTGTTTTCCTTCAGTGCAATTAAATGTATTATTTTTCTTAGTATACACCTTAAAGTAAAAAGAGATTTTACTTTAAACAAAACAAAACAAAACAACACAACTCCACCAGGCATTCTTATGAAAGAAGTTTTACTGACCATTTAGAATCATTTATTTTTTTATTTTTTAAACAAACTGGTAAGGCAGAAACAGCCTTACCAGGCAAAAAATACTGGTCTGGAACAAAATTTCAAGTCTTTTCTAAAAAATACAGTTGTGGTTAAATTCATGGGTGGTTTGTTTTGCTTCTATTGCCAAGTGTTTGGAACCAGTGGTCTATGGTGACTAGTGGCAATTCTTCAGGGACTTTTAAAAGCATGTGATGTTTCTAAGCTCCGGTGCTGAGTTTTAGAGTTACATGAAAAGCTGTCTGATCAGCCAGACATTGTGTTCACTACCATCCTGTGTCTAGCGAAACAAGATGGTCAGATTAGGAAATGTTTATGAAGGGACTGATTGCTTAATGGATCATTTAATTTATTTTTAGTGACTTAAACGGAAACCTTGAGAAATTCTCAGAACACTTTAAGTTATTTTTGGGAGGCTGGGAGGTTTTGGTCAACTTTCACTTCTTATAGTTACTTTTTTAATCTGAAATCATCCCTGCAAAATATTATCACTGGTTCTTGTAGATGAGGAAAAAGACCAGGAAACAGAAAGCCGCCTTCCCACTGTCAGATGGCTAGTAACTTCACGCCCAGCTTTGCCTTCAGCCAAAGTTGATTTTTTTTTTTTAAATTAAAACTCATGGCCCCATCTTCCAAATTGGATACCTCTACGGAAGTCCTTTGCAGGCATTTAGAAATAAAAAAAAAAATTACCATTGGTGTCAGGGCTACATGAATAAACTTTAATCTTTCTTCTGCCTATATTAGGTGTGAAATTATCCAAGTATTCCATCAAAAGTTTATCCAAAATTCTAATGATTTCATTATGTTTGATTTGCAACTTATGAAGGAGTCTTGTGAATTTAGTTCTATGTGTGGCTGAATACAGGAAAGAGTGTTTGAAATTATAGCATCTTTCATAGTGCTATAATTAATCTAGGATCATTCATCAAAAAGCAACTCACTAAAAATATAAATAGCATTTTGACTTTATTTTTCCCCCCTCAAATTGCTCACAATTCTACTGTTAGCCAGAGAATACTTTTGGAGGAATTGTTTGGAGCCATAATAGAACTGCAAGTGAATGCAGTGAAGATGTCAAACATTGTTAATCCAGTATTCCATTACAAATATGCTAATGTAACCTATCTGGCAGGAGATGGAATTTTTAACAAGCGGCAAACTGATGCATAATGAGTTTATACTATATAGTTATCCCACAGAGTCCAGCGTATCCTCCAGTTTTTGGCAAACTTGAGTGTGATTAGCAACTCTCTTCATTCCCTTCCATCCTTATAGGTGCCATACTTGGATAGGAATTGTTTACAGATGTCAGTGAATCAGAGTCCTGGGTGTTCATGAAGAAAGAATGAAGGGTCACAGGTTAGAGACCTGTGGAAAGTGCTAATGGCCCGCCTGTGTCTGGCCTGTGTTACATCTGATTAAGCCTGTCACATTCAGCAGAGCTGCTGAGAGCTTGGTGGAGTTGGCCATATATTATAAGTGCTGGGAAAGGCGAGGGAAAATGACCTCTGCTTGTTTCAGCATGAGTTTATCTCTTGGTCTCTTTGATCAGGGGAAGAAAATTTATTGTTGGTTTCTATAGTTAGTGCTCACATCCTCCTTTCCATATTTGTAAACGAACTGACTAGCTGTTCCTGCTGATAATTAAATGGGAGTGGAAGAATGGAGGTTAGTTAGTACCCACGAAATAAATCTAGAGTTAGGATGTGGTGGAAAAAAACCTGGAAATTATGCCTAACCTGAATAGTTTTTGCCTTGTTTTATCTAACACTCAATAAACGAACAAACAAACAAATAAAATACTTGATTGGATTTTGAAATATTCTGGCCAAGATTTTCATAGCTTCTCCCGAAAGTGGCTTAAAATAGCTGGACGGATGAAAAGAATGAGAGGGAGAAAAAGGGAGAGAGAGAGGGAGGGAGGGAGAGGAACCAAGGGCGTCCTTGGTTTCCTTCTAGATAGGTAAAGAAACTACCTTATGCTACATGCATTTAATTTTTGTTTCTGTGTGTGGTTAAACAACCACCCTGAGCTGCTTCTCCCTGATTCACGGAGGATAAGAAGTATCTGATGGAGTTTTATGCATACAACTGAAGACAAAACACGGCCTTGGGTGGCTAGCAAGGATTCATTGCACAGCCTTGAAGGCGTTCTCTTGGACCTGTCCAAATAACCCAGGTCTTCTGGAAGACACCTCATTTATGTCACCTCAACCTATAACTCTGGGGACTGAACAAATGTTTATTTTTATTACTCCTTTTGCTCAATAAAAAATGTTCACATAAAATTAAATAATAGAGCCCAAGGCTTATTTTTATGTCTGTTTTCTTAAAACTGTCTTAAAACTGGCAAAGACCCCTTGCAACCTAGGTTCCAAAGGAGTCTGCAGATTGCCCTTGCTCAGTTCTGTTTTCATTCCAGCCTTGGAGTATTAAGGGATTTGGGAAGATCAGATAAGATCCCCTATCCTAACATGCTTCACTTTTCTCCAAACAAAATTTAAAACCCAAGTAAGGAGTCCATTATATGGATGCAAATCAAAGGCACGACTCACCTTTGTTGCTTAAAAGCCATAATGGTTAAGTGGTTAAATGTTGAACACCCATATAAATGAAAAAGACAAGAATTTTCTTAATTTTGGTAAGAAATTTAAGGAATATATCTTAATATTTTTCCACTTTTCCAAAATTCTTATTTTCATTTTGTTTCCCCGATAGCTAATTATATCATTGCTATAATCCTCACAGAGATTAAATTTGGAGGCATATTCCTATATGACTTTTTTTTTCACTTTCTTCCAATTCAGTTAACTATTCATACACAGCTTTCATTCTTTTCCAATTCAGTGAACTAAACTGTTGTCATGCCTTCTGCTTATACACAGATTTGAATGATATTTACTCAGAATTCAATATGATATCAAAATGTATCTGAAGATATATAAATTATGCCACATACAAAGACAAAATTTGATTTTTAATGAGTCTACTAAAAAGTGAATTATCCCTTCCAGCCACCCAAAGACAATGTTTGAAATTACAAGAAAGATGGAAAACTTCTCTTGGAAGTTTCAAAAAAAATGTTTCTTGGCTACTTTAAAATTGTACTACTGTAAAATTGTACTAAAAACTTATCATTTTAATAAAGTGATTTTATACACTGAACTGCTTTGAATTATCTCTTCTTTTATACTTGCTCTTGTAATATCTTGGGCATCTTGAATATGATAAGACATTTCCTCTTCAGAACTATAAACAAACCAATGTAATGGTCTTAATGTTTATACTCACATGCAAATGAAATAAATTATAAAACCTATTATTTCTTTTTTATTTTTAAAAATTTTTTATTAACATATAATGTACTATTAGCCGCAGGGATACAGGTCTGTGAATTGTCAGGCTTATGCGCTTCACAGCACTCACCATAGCACATACCATCCCCAATGACCACAACCCAACCATCCTCTCCCTACCCCCCTTCCCCTGGCAACCCTCAGTTTGTTTTGCGAGATTAAGAGTCTCTTATGGTTTGTCTCCCTCCCAATCCCATCTTGTTTCATTTATTCCTTTCCTATCCCCCAAACCCCTCACATTGTCTCTCAACTTCCTCATATCATGGAAATCATATAATAATTTTCTTTCTCTGATTGACTTATTTTGCTCAGCATAATACCCTCTAGTTCCATCCATGTCGACACAAATGGCAAGATTTCATTTCTTTTGTTAGCCACATAATATTCAATTATATGTATATACCATATCTTCTTTATCCATTCATCTATTGATGGACATCTAGGTTCTTTCCACAGTCTGGCTATTCTGGACATTGCTGCTATAAACGTTCGGGTGCACATGCCCCTTTGGATCACTACGTTTGTATCTTTAGGGTAAATACACAGTAGTGGGTCATAGGGTAGCTCTATTTTCAACTTTTTGAGGAACCTCCATGCTGTTTTCCAGAGTGGCTGCACCAGCTTCCCACCAACAGTGGAGGTTGGTTCCCCTTTCTCCGCAACCTCGCCAACATCTGTTGTTTCCTGACTTAAAACTATTATTTCTTAATTAAACAAAAGCTATTCTAGAGAAAATTTTGCTAGTTGATTATATTCCCATTGCTTTTTGTTTCTCATAGTTGTTTGAAGTTGCATAGTATAGCACAAAAGCAAAACCAGGGTTTTCTTTTAACTTAAAACTTTGGATAAAATGTGGCAAGTACCATACTAAGCTACATTACATTTACTAAGCTACAGTGCATTTATTCTACTCTGTTTTAAAATTATTTTCACAGCATTCAACAGTGACAATTTATTTAACATTTATCATTGCTTCTGGGAGAACAGTTATGATTTTTAGAAATTTTATATGCCCTACATAAAACAAGCATATGTACTATATTAGTAAATTAAAATTCTTAAAAAATCATAGAGAATTACTAATGTTGAAACAACTTTGTTTAATTTCATTGGATAAGAGAGATTTCTTTTTATAACATATGCATTATTTTTTTAAATGGTTCCACAAAGATCTTAGGATCAACAAAGAAATTCCAATGGCTTGATAGTCTCAGGCAGGATGTGTGATATGGAAATGTACGTAATTATGGTCTTTCTGAGGTTCTGATCTAGTTTTAGACTACATTTGCTCCTTTTTTTAGTAAATAGCAGATAATTTGGAATGATGGGCAGGTTTGATAAGAAAAAAAAAATAAAAGCTACGGGGCAGGTGGGAAAGCATATTTCCTAGGGTTACTAAATTCACAATTTTAAAAGTTACTGGTGAATGTTTTATTTATTTTAGAATAAGCCAGCATTGAGTGAGGTTGGAATTTTTTTTTCACTTCAGATCATCATTATTATAAACTATAAAAAGGTAGGAGCACAAAAACATTGAAATTCTGGCACAAAGCAGGGAACTTGCTCCAGCTCCAGTAACTCAAATACCACTTGGTAAGACAAATAGCAAAAGGTTATTATTTCTTCTTCTTCTTTTTTTAAAGATTTTATTTATTTATTTGACAGAGAGAGAGATATCAAAGTAGGCAGAGAGCCAGGCAGAGAGGGGGAAGCCAGCTCCCCGCTAAGGAGAGAGCTCAATGTGGGGCTCATCCCAGGACCCTGAGATCAAGACGTGAGCCAAGGCAGAGACTAAACTCACTGAGCCACCCAGGCACCCCTACTATTTCTAATGTCATTGAATTTTTTAAAGAAAATAAATCTGTTGACTTTAGTCATTGATGGTTTCAATTTAGAAAAGATTATTTGGGGATTTGTCCACCAAAAGTTTACTTATCCACTTTATTTTCTTAAAATCCCTCCTACTGGAAAACATTTAAGGGTTACTCTTCTAGAAAGAGTTATATGGACTACGCGTGTCCTCTCATTGTTTCAATTAAGGGTTCTCAGCTGTTTATCCCATTGTGAAGTGAAAAATAAAGAATTCATTTGTTCTCTTCTGTCAAAGATCTGTTTTACAAAGGCCAGGCATTTTGTATATTCACATGGAAGATGGGAACTTTACATGAAATGGCTATATTCTTGCCTAAGGAAATGTGCAGAATGTATTCAGTTATGGTGTTTAGGAGAAATTCTTTCTGACACTTTAGTAAATGAAAGAATATTTGGATTATGGTATATATTATGGATGGATCTGATGTTATATAAATGGACAAGGCAAGCCACACTGTGGCTAATTTAAGGGCTGGTCTTTTTGAAGAAGCTTTGACGATACTGAGGAATAACCAGACACCATTAAATATGCTTGTGTCATACTGTAATGAACAATATAAGAAACCTTGAGGAATGAATAAACTCATACTCTTCACCAGTTCTTATTTTCTAAAAAAAAAAAAAAAAAAGTCATCAAACAAAGAAAAAATACAGTTTTCATGGCTTATATATTTCACGTTTATTTACTTTCAGGTTAGAAAAATTTTATGAGGGAAATACATCCTGTTACTTTTACAGGAAAGCTTTACCTTTTTAATAACTAACATGTGATTAAATGTAAAAATTAAAAACTTTTTGTGGGCCAAATGAAAGATAAACTTTAACTGTGTAATTATAAAGTAGACATCATTTAGTGTGTTCTTATTCTGTGTTAGAAAAATGGTTGATTTACATGCACTTCCTTTTCAAGTTTTTATTTAAATTCTACTTAGTTAACATACATGGTAAGATTGGTTTCAGGTGTAGAATTTAGTGACTCTTCCCTTATACACACTTTTAAAATTTTTAATAATAATCTTACAAAGAGTGGATTGTTTTTCTTATTTTATTGATGAAGAAACTGAGGCTCTGAGAGATTATGACCTATCTAAGGTCACTCAACTAACACACCACAATTCTCTTGTGTATCAGGCTGTATCTTTTATGAAATCAGGTGCCCATAATAATCATGTCTTAGGCAAGGTTCTCATGGGAAATAGAAGATGCACTCAAAGATTTAAAAAAACAATAGAGAAGAATATTGTTGTAAATGCATGTAAGATCTCCATAAAAGTCCAGGACAGGCTGAATTTGTGGCCCCTTGGAAGAGCTCCAGAGAATGCTATCTCTCATCTCCACAAATTATTTGTTCTCCAATGTTTGTTACCAGCTCCCAGGGATCCTCCAAGTCCTCTTAGTTGCTGCCAATAAAAAAGTCTCTGCAGCACTACAAATGACCTCAATTACATTTTGGAGACAGAACACTCAGTTCAAGATTTCAGAGTTAGACTCTCATATCTCATTCCTGGTCTAATCAGTCTAATGGTAGGAAGGACCAAGCCCTTTTTCTGCTCACTCAGAAGGGCACAGATGTGTATTCAGATAATATTATTTTGTATAACCCCGAACTTCTATTCTGGGATTTAGGAATTTTATTCATACTTTACTATTCCATGGTTATGAGGAACATGAAAAATTGGTTAAATTTTGAAAGTTCACACAAAGCATTGCATAGTCAGTAGATGCTTTGCATTTAGTAATTGGTAAAATATTTTGAGTTTCCGGATTCTAAATGAATACTTTAAAAAAGGTAACAAAGGCTTTTTATGGAACTTTTCTCGATGGGGAGGAAAATGGAGGTTATATCCTCTATTGCTAGTCACTAGGGTCCAATAACAATATTCTAGAGGAAACATGAGGGGTCATTAGGACAATTTTCTCTTGCCTGGAAAATGGTAAACATGTCTATGTGGATAAAAACATCTCTATAGATTATTTTTGTTTTCAATAACTTTAGAAAATAGTAATTGGTTTTTTTTCACAGTTTACTGGATTAAAAGAAAAAAATAATCCATAATATTGTAAACAAAACCTAACTGACAAAGCCTAAGGGTGTTCTTGCATAATAAAGAAATAATTCAAAATATTAGTCTACTTTTAAATATATTCTTAGTGGAATTAAACATTACAGAATTTATTAATCTCACCATATTGTAGCAAGATATTTGTTTTCAAGATTTGTGCTGATAACTCTTGGTTCTAAAGGACACCAAAGTATCAATATTAAATCCATAAACCCAAAGAAGTAAAACTAGTCTTATAAGAAACACAGGTTTATGTCATCAATTATATGCATTTTGTGCCAGAGTCTTTTACTTCTAGCACAAAAATATATCCCTAGAAAAAGGTATCTACAATTGGAAGATACTTTAACTTCTGACACCTTTGTGTTACCTAATCATTAATTTATTGAATAGTTTGAATTAAAATTATATTTTTAATAGCTATAGCTATTGCTTAATCATGTTACTAAAACAAATGAATTTCTATAGACTCCATTTGATCTTTTATGGGTCAAATGACCTACTTATAAAATGACCTACTTATGACCTACTTACAGAATAAAGACATATGTTGTATCTCAAATTTGAGATGATAAATGAAGACATCTTATTCTATCTCTGGCTTTGGAAGATTTCAAGACATTATGGGCATATTTATCTCCAAAGTACATCATCATATGTCAAGGAACTGATTAGATCATCCTAGATTTTATGACACATAACTTTGTATTTCACATAGACTTCTTGTCAATTATCTGTCTTACTCAAAAGCTAATGAGTCACTCTATGGTCGATTAAATTGAGTATTTTATCTTAAACCAATTGTATGTAGTGTCACTTAGAATACGTATGGATTCTTTGATCACACCCTGGAACCTGAAGAAAAAAAAAAGATAAAAATCATGGAAAATATTATCAGGATAGTTATATCTTCAGCTATTGCTGCTTCTTAGGAAATTAAAGACATTTATTATGTAAAAAATACATAAATATGTATATGAAGTACACTCATATGCACATCTGTATATGCATACACACTCATGAGTTCACACATGCATTGTCTCATCTCCTTGTCAACCTAGTGTAGCTATAACATACATTTTGATTGAATAAATAGTTCTACATTATTACAGAAGTGTGATACTATTCATGACTAATGCTTACAATTATGCTCTTGTACAAAACTTTTACTTTCCCTGATGTTAATTGTCTTATATATACATTCGCTTTGTTTTCTGTACTCATCACTAATTCATTCCCAGACTTCCGGCCATAAGTGCAATCCTTTTCTCAGTAACTTTAAAAACATCAGACATCCCACAAATTAGGCTGTTTGGGGATCTCTTCCTGAGACCTCTGTCTTCTGCTTTCATTCCCTAGCTGTGGCTATGAGATCTCCCTTTCTCTGCAGAATATTCATTTTGTTCTTTTTTCCTAGATTGATTCTCTTGTTTCCAGGATCTCATGGCATAGCCACCCTTGGTTTACTCCTGTTTTAGTGACACAGACCCCCAATAACATCCTAAGAAATGGATTTAGCTGTGGATCCCTTTTTCTGAGAACTTGCATATCTGGAAATGTACTTATTCTACTCTCACTGAACTCCAGTCTTTACTGAATATAGGATCTTACAGTGAAAATGATTTTCATTCAGAATTTTCTGTATTGCTTAATATCTATTGCTGTTATGGAGAATCTCTGATTTCTAATCACTTATGCCCTGAACTTATTCCCTCTGGAAGGTTTTAGGATACTTTTATTTTCAGTATTCTATTATTTCACAGTAGTTGGTTTTGTTAATATTTCCCCAACTATTGTTGTTGTTGTTGTTGATGATGATGATGATGTTTTTCCCCACAGTGGGCCCTTTAGAATCGGAAATCTATATTTGTTTTCTTAATTGTTTTCTTAGTAATATCCTCTCCACTCTTTTCTCTATTTTTTAAAAGAAATTCTTATCATTCATATATTCACTTTGAGATGTTTTCTGTAAATTTCTTATCTTCTTTTTCTTTATGGAAGGTTTATAATTTCTTTAAATACATCTTCTAAGGCTTCTTTTTTTTATTTCATGTTATCACCTTTATAATATCTAAGAACAATTGTTTGTTGATTAGTTTTTTCACTAATAAGATCTGATTTTATTTGTATATATATGTTTTATACAGATTTTTTTTACAGTCATTCAAACAATATTTTTGAGTACCCAAGTGCCAAAACTGTCTTAAACACTGGGAAACAGCAGAAAACAAGGCAATTTCAATTAAAATACAACTTTTCAAAAACCATTTTTCGTGCTAAAATTTGGTTTCTTTCAAGCACTTGCATTGTCATACCCATATTTATCAAGTTACCTTCTACCCACCTATGTATCTTTAAGCTGCTATTATCAATACATATAGAGGATCTTCCAGTAGCCAATATACCCAATATCCACATTGTCAGGTATTCCCATGACAGGTAAAATTAACTATACAGCCTTAGCTAGTAAGCTTATTTCACGTTCACTCAGCTAAATAAATCTTTTCAAGTCAAAAATCTAACTATGTCATCTCCCCAACTTCAAGTCTTCTAGTGACCTTCTATTATACTTAGCATACTATCTGACTTCTTTCACATGGTTTGTAAATCCCTACATAATCTAGGTCTGACCTCCCAGATCTTCTTTCCTTGATTATCTATCTGTCCTTCCTTGTATATAATCTAATCACACTTGCATTGTTATTCCTGGAAGACTTATTTTTACCCTTTCAACCAAGCTCATTTTTAACTTGGGGGCTTTGCAATTCATTTACAATGCTCTTCCTACCTGAAAGACTCCTTGTGGTAGGCAACTTTAAATATCTTCAGCTGCTATGTCGTGAGTAGCCCCTTGGAGAAGTCCTCATGCCAAGAAACTGATGCCTCCAATAGCCAGTAAGGACCTATGGCCTGCAAACAGCCTATGAGGAAGCCTGAAAGCAGATCTTCCTTCAGCTGAACCTGGAGACGAGTGCCTCCCTGGCTGCTGTGTATTGTTAGGGACTCCAGCCAATGGACCTAGCTAAGCCATCCCTGGATTCCTGACCCATAGAAACTGTGAGATAATAAACGTCTGTGGCTTTAAGTAACAAAGTCTTGAGGTAATTCCTTGTGTGGCCATGGACAATTGATATACTTGCTCTTGTCCCTCAGGCCTCAGATCTCATATCTGCTCCTCTAAGATGGGTTCAACAAACTTTTTTTGTAAAGGGCCATCTCTTAAATATTTTAAGCTCTTTCTTAGAATCTCAGTCTTCATCTCAGCTACCCAAATCTGCCGTTATATCAGGAAATCAGCCAAAGATAGTATGTGAATGAATGATCAAGGTAATGTTCTAAACAATATCTATGTATAAAATAGGTGGCAGGTTGAAGTTTGTCCAATAATACTCAAAGAGACCTTTCCAGGTCCCTTGATTTAATGTCATTTATCCCATACAAAAGTCACTACCATTTTAGGTTATTTAACTTATGTTTTTACTCTCCTCACTGGAATGGAAGCTACCTGAAGGTATATTGCACTCTGGGGCTCAGAACCATGGCTAGCATATTCCACAGTAAATACTGAATGGGGCTATTCACTGATTTGGGTGAAGTTGGAAGGAGACTTCTCAAATGAGGAAGTGCCCAGGAAACTTGGGATGAAATAAAGACATATATAAATTAAAAGAAGCCTAAGAGATACAGCACAAATATATGATTATGATGTCTGTCTTGTAAAAAAGGGTACTGTTTAACCTATGCTCCTTCACACAGTTCTAGCCCCCCAACTAGAATGTGAATCATTGGAAGGCTTGGCCCATACTTTTTCATCTTTGTATACCAGAACCTGTCTGTCATTGTTACTGCTCAGTAAACGCTTGTCTAACCCAGTATGAGCACAAGAAATCAGTATTAAAGAGATGGTAATACAGAAGGGAGAAAAGAAGAAATCCATTTACAGGAAGAGTTTTTGTTCACCCTTAAGAGTCCCATAAAAAGTACAATCTTCTAAACATGAAAGATGTTTGACAATTAGCTGGTCTGCCTCTACAGTGTCTTCTATCAGGAAATATAACTCTTTCGATAAGATTTGTCTAGATAATCGTCTTTATTTTGCTGGTAGGAGTAAGCATTAAACAACCTTATTGAATGCTCACTTTACACATAGCTGTCAAGCTGAATCTTCTTTCTTCATTCTGCCCCATAACAACTATATTTTATGATAGCACAAGGTACATAAATTTCTACATTTTTTCTGAAATAAAATTGTCAATCAATCTCTGTAACATTTAAAAATATTAGAATATGTAACAAGATGAGGGAACAGCTTCATTTGTATAGAACTCTGTGTTTTACAAATGGGTAATAAATGAATCATATATTCTTTCCAAGGCTATGGTTACACAAATACTTATTGAAATTTATTCATAAGCATGAGTCAGTAAGATAAGAATGAGATGAATTTGGCTTTTTAGCTATGTAGTAATGTATTGGATTATGCCTTATGGGAATGATACACATACTTGTATCCAGATAATCATATATCTGGCTCTACAAATAATATATGTTTGTTCTTTCAACTTAGCAAATTACAACATGGCATTTGGGGGCAGAGTATGGTTTGGATGCCGATGTAACTGGCAGTCGATCTTAATCTTTACTGTTTTTGATTACATATAATTTATTTTAATTGTAGAGAAGCATAGATTTCAAATTTGACTTTGGTATGGCTTTCAGCACAACACAATAGAGAGAAATCATACTTCTATTTATCTTTATTGCTATAGTTTGGTCTGTGATATAACATTTGATCATTAACATTCTGGGTTATAAATAAACTGAAAAGGAATAAAAATTGTGATGCCTTACATTGGACTTTAAAATATATTTTATAATTCTAAATTTTATATTTTGTACATTAATTATAGATATAAGTTTTGATAAACAAGGAAAGCATGTAAAATATGGCATCATCCACAATTCCAATGTTCAAAGATTGCCACAATTTATATTTTGATATTTAAGTTTTGCATATATTTATATTTTTAAAAGTCAATGATAAGAATCAAAATCAAAGTGGCAATAATGTCTTTTTTTAAAATATTTTATTTATTAGAGAGAAAGAGAGCATAAGCTAAAGGAGAGAAGTAGAGGGAGAGAGAGAAGCAGACTCCCTACCAAGAAGGAAGCCCAATATGGGGTTCCATCCCAGGAACACAGAATCATGCCCTAAGCCAAAGGTAGACGCTTAACTGATGGAGCCAGCCAGGCACCACAACTATAATGCTTTAGATATAGATATGAAGACATACTATTCTCTGAGGGGAATAAACATGAATATGAATAGAAACATACATTTACTTGTTTATTTGTCACTCCATGTTCTCCTGCTAGAATGTATGCTCCATAGAAGCAGGAATTTGTGTGTGTGTTTTTTTAAAATCTTCTATCCTCATTGACTAAAATAGTACCTGTCACATATATATTCAATGAGTTAATTGATAATTAACATTTTTATGTTATAATATTTTATAAAATTCCAACTTTATTATTTTAAGTATTATTTTTAATGACAGTGAGATTGTACTGTATTCACTTTGAACCAATCTTCATTTTATGTAAATTTGTTATCTCTGATATTTTTACCTTTGTGAAAATACATAATTTTTATATTGTAACAGCTATACCTCTTTTATTCTTTTAGTTTAATTGAAAAGACCAGGGCTTTCAAAATAATACTGAGTCATAACAATTGCAGTAGGAATTCTTATGTGAATCCTGAACTAAATGCAATGTGTCTGACATTTTTTTTTTTTTGCTAGACCATATAGTATTTCTATTTTTAATCTTTTTTTTTAATAAACATATAGTGTATTTTTATCCCCAGGGGTACACGTCTGTGAATCACCAGGTTTTGTGTCTGACATTTTACAATTGAATTTACTTTTGGCTCTTGGCTTTAGATAGAAATTCTTATCATTTTGAAGAAATATACATCTATTTATACTTTACTTAGATTTTGAAAAGTAACGATGTGGTATGAAATTTTACCAAAAAACTTCAAATTGTGTTTTTGTTTTTAGTATCCTTCGTGGTTTTTCCTCGATAGCCAGCTATGACATACCAGCTAAAAGGAACTACTGTAAATTTGACTGTAGGAAGCAGACAGGAAGCATTCTAATCTTATGGTTAGATTGCTGTCTTTTAGATTAGAAGCTAGGTCTATGGAAAGACAGGTGGAAAACACCAAAATACATGAAAATAAATCAATATGCTTCTAAATAATGCAGAAGTCAAAGAAGAAATCTCAAAATAAATTTTAAAATATTTCAAACTATATGAAAAGATAATATCAAAATTTGTAGGATGTAGCAAAAATATTGCTTAGAGGGAAATTTATAACATTTAATATGTATCTTAGAAAAGAAGAAAGATGTATAATCTTAGAGCAATAATTTAAGTTTTGAATTTAGGAAATTATTTTTTTTAAAAGAGTAAATCTAAAGTAAGCAGAAGAAAAGAAATAGTAAATATTAGAGCACAAATACAGGGAATTGAAAAGACGAAATCCATAGAGAAAATCAATGCAACAAAAAGCTGGTTCTTGGAAAAGATCAATAAAATTGGTAAACTTCTATCCAAGATAACTAAGAAAAAAAAAGGAGACAAATTATTAATATTAGAAATGAAAGAGGGAATGTTACTATAGGTCCCGTGGACATTAAGTGGTTAATAAAAGAATAATATGAAGAACTCTAGGTGCACAAATTTGATAACCTAGATAAATTGGACCAATTCCTTGAAAGACAATTATCTGCCAAAATTTCCACAAGAAGAGAAATAGAAAATCTGAATAGGTCTCAACCTACTAAAAATATTGAATCAATTATTAATAACCTTCCAAAAAAGAAACCACCAGAGCCAGGTGGGTTCACTGGCCAATTGTTCCAAACATTAAAGGATGAAATTATCCCAAATCTTCACAATTTCACTTGGAACATAGAAAGAGGAAACACTTTCTAACTTAATCTATGAGGCCAGCATTACCTTAATATCAAAATCAGACAAAGACATCACATGAAAAAAAAACTACAGACATATCTTTTATAAACATAGGTGCAAAATTCCTCACCAAAATCAAATTCAACAACATATAATAATAATCATACACCATAGTAGGATTTATCCCAGGTATGTAAGAGCAATTCACCTCTCAAAAACCAATTAATGTAATCCATCACATCGACAAACTAAAAAAGAAAACCCACATGATCATATCAATAGATGCAGAAAAAGTATTTGACCAAATCCAGCACCCTTTCATGATAAACTCTCAGCAACCTTAGAGGAGAACTTCCTGAATTTGACAAAGCCTATATACAAAAACCCTACAGCTGACGTCTAAAAAGAAATAGAAATAAAAAGAAACGAAAAAGAAATTGGCTATTTAGCCGTAGAAAAGACATGGAGGAATTTTAAATGCATATTACTAAGTGAAAGAAGCCAACCTTATAGGGCAAACAAATGGTATGATTCCAACTATATGGCATTCAAGACCAGGTAAAGTTATGAAGACAGTAAAAAAGATTTAGTGGTTGCCAGGGCTAGGGGTGGGGAGTAAATAAATAGGTGGAACACGGAAAAGTTTTAGGGCAATTAAAATACCCTGTGTGATATTATAATGGCTACATATCACGACATTTTTTTTAGATTTTATTTATTTATTTACAGAGATCACAAGTAGGCAGAGAGGCAGGCAGCGGGGTGGGGGGGAAGCAGAGATCTTAGATTTTTTAAAATCCACTTTATTCATGCTGTATAACTAAAGATGCAACTTTACATTAAGAAAGCTGTTCACACTACTAAGCAAGTCCAATAAAAAGGATTTAAACATTGCACTGTTTAGTATTTCCTGTAGACACATTTTGTCATAAAAATAACTTGACAGTATTTTTTTTAAAGATTTTATTTATTTATTTGACAGACAGAGATCACAGTAGGCAGAGAGGCAGGCAGAGAGAGAGGAGGAAGCAGGCTCACCGCTGAGCAGAGATCCGGATGCGGGGCTTGATCCCAGGACCCTGAGATCATGACCTGAGCCCAAGGCAGAGGCTTTAACCCACTGAGCCACCCAGGCACCCCAAGACACATTTTTCCAAACCTTTGGATGTATAATCATGAATGAGTCCTAATATGAACTATGGATTTTGAATAATTGTATTGTTAATGCAGGTGAATCAGTTATAACAAATGTACCATGGTGGGGGTGAGTGTTGATAATATGGGAGGCTTTGCAATCTGAGGGGTCATATGGGAAACTTCTATACTTTCTGCCCAATTTTGCTGTGAACCTTAAACTGCTCTAAAATATAACTTTTAAACACCTGCTCTATAAATATAAAGTATAAGTATATAATATATATTTGCACTTGATCTGTAAGTCTACTAATTCAGTTCCTACACAGATACTTTTTCTTTACTTTATCTACTGAATTATTTATTTAAGAAATTATTACTTTTACCCAAGAAAATCTCACTAGTGCTTCACTAGAACACTGATAAATGTTCTCTTTATTATTATTTTTGTAACCAAAATATGATCTCTTTCAGCAGCTGTTTTCTAGTTGTGCATTTTTATTTAATTGCTTTATTTAACTACTTTCTTAGGCTCCTTTAAATGGTCTCTTGATCTTTGATAGATTTTTGAAGCACAGGTCCTATTGGTTTCTGGCAGGCCACGGTGAAGAGGATCTCTCATGCTGAAATGAAAGCTACCTTCTTTAGGTAGCTAGAAATCTCCTACCAGGATTTCTCACTCTCTGCCTTTGATCTGGAATTCCTGATACTGGCCTTATGTGTCTCCATTTCTAGGACTCAAGACAGATGGGTTGAAAGCTGAAGAAAGGGAAATGATTTTCCATACATGATATTGCTGGAATCCTTTTGTGTTTAAACAACCGTAAATCAAATATGCATAAACCACCAACTGCACTCCTCCCTCACTCTTTCAGGCTCTTTTATGTGCAGTACTGCCTGTTTCAGCTGTAATAAACAAAATACCCAGGGCACACTTAGAGTAAGAGGATCCCAAATTTGATTAGCATCTCAACTCTTTTCTTCTTTTTCTGGGCTCATCATCTTCATCAGGTTGCTTTCAGTCTTACAAATGAGCTATTTATAAAGGCAGAAAGAAAGGAGCAGTGAGAGAGAATAGTTCTTCCCACCCCAGGTGAAAAAAACCATTCCCTGGAAGACCCCTTCCATCTCATTGGTCAGAACAGGGTCACATGACCATCCCTTGTCAAAAGGAAGCCTGGGAAGCGGGTGGCTTACATTTTTAACATTTTATAATGAGAGGGAGGCAGGTTCTGCACTAAAGAAGTAGAGAAAGGAAATTGCTGTTGCTGTAGGCAACTGATAGGGCTTGCTGTAATCCCGAATGCTATTGGAGAGTAGGTCTTAAATGGTGGGGGGGGGGGATATACCTGGCTACTGAAGGAGTCTGCTTTCCTGAGTTGGCTGATGGCTGCCTCCGTTGGCTTGATGGAGTGCCCATGTATTGGGGGCAGTGTTCAGGACAGAGACTGTTAGTTTCCCAGTATGTATTGTCCTGCCGCTCTGACTCAGGGCTCCATCTGTATTTTGTGTGTGGAAATTCCTTCTGAGATCTAGCATATCTTTCACCAATAGTCCTACTTCCTAAAACTGTTGCAGATTTATACATGCTTTTGAGATTTTATAAGAGTTTCATGGGAAAGTTAATAAAAGGTGTGGGAGGTGATGACTCTTAAATCAGTCAATCTTAACTGCAATTCTCTATATTACTTTGAGAATATATTTTTCAGTGTACCAAAAGAAAGCATAATTACTGTCAAAATCCTAGCTGCTTTGAAATTAATAAGCAATACAATAATAGGTTTTATTTTTTGCTATGATATATTTTTTTCCTCTAAAAATTTCTGACTTAGGGATATTATGTTAAGAGAATTCCCTTAATGTTAAGTATTTAATATTTGCTACACTAGATCACGTGGCATAAGGTGGCTGTGTATGATATGATTCTTGAAGGATTTTTTCAGAAGGAGCAGGAAAGCAAATAAGAGTAGTAAAGCTCAGACAGAGGGACTCTGTATGGAGAAAAGTACTGAACTATATAAAAACAATACTAGGTGTTGACCAAATGAGCACAATTTTGCATGGTTAGAAACAAGTTAGGAGTGCTTTGATTGGCCAAGCCTGAAGAAACTTCTATTCCAAATGAGACATTTATCTTGTCATGATGTAGTATTTTGGGGAAGTGTAGGAGTAAATAAGAAAATATATATACATATATGTATTTAAATCAAGATATAATATTTTCCTAACACTTGGGAGGTAAAACATCCTTTATAGCCTGATACATTAATTTAGATAAAGCCCAGGTGTCTAATTCCCAAACATAAATAATTCTGAAGTCTTACGGTATCTGACCACGCAAAATGCCGTCCATGAGCCAGAGGCATCTATGTCATGTGGGAGCTAGTTAAAAATGCAGAGCCTTAGTCCATACCCCAGACCCACCAGATCAGAAACTCATTCTACCAAGATCTCAGATACGTTGGTGTTTGAGAAGCACTGATACCATGTCTGAAGGTGGTGATGGAATGAAGTGAGGAGGGAAAAATCAATCATTGTATTTCATGACATTATGATGATTTGTGAGTTTTTACTTTCCATATTACTTTCAGGCTCAGCCTTATTTGCTAATAGAATTACACACATATAAAACCTAGCATGTCGTTATTTCCACCAGCGACTTCACTTAGGGCCTGAATTTTAATTCTTAGAAGCATATCTTTGTAATAAGTATAAGCAGAGGTTATTAAATTATTAATGTGCCTTTGAAATAAATGATGCATTGTCCTATTTATACATAAGGAAAATTTGTGCTAATTTTTTGTGCACACACATGTGTGTGGGTGTATGTTTAAACAATCATGAAACAGGGCCCAAGGAAATTGGAATTAAAATTTGGATCTGGGGAAGGGAGAAATCTGAACCATGAAGCATAACTATGGGGACCATGCCCAAGGGAGCTCAGAACAGCCCTGGGAAATTGAGACATGGGGATTCCAAACAAGAAAGTTAGGGAAGACTGCTTGGAGGCAAATTACTTAGGGTTGGTCCCAACAACCTTACCTACACAATGTATATAAATTGTTCAAATAACACATTTGATTCCCTTAGCAACTCCTTCCTGAGACAAGTATCACTCCTGATCTTTCAGCCTGAATTCCTGAAGAGTTAAACAAAGCATTAGCTTTTAAAAAAGTTGTTTGTTTGTTTGTTTGTTTGTTTTTTCTCATCAAAATGGAATATCTGAACTTCTTTTATTTAACTTTGGTTCTGTACCACAGTGAAATTTAAAAGATTACTCTTGTAAATAAACGAACTGAAAGATGTCCCAATGACATCTTTGACTATTCTGTAGTCATATAACACCTTTTTCTATTCCGTAATGAACTATTTAAGATGTTAGCAAGTGTTCTTTTTAAAGTTTAATAGGGAGGGATTATGCAACATCTGCATTACAGTTTTGCTCTACGTAAATGATTTTTAAAGTCTATATTTTTTTATCACTAAAAGAAATGGCAATTTTTATTTTAACGCTTTGCTTTTCTGAAATGGGAAATGAGTAGTGCTATCTCTGGGTGCTTGCTTTGAGCCAGCTCTGGTGCTAAGATACTTAGGATAAACACTGTAGGAAGAATAGGAACTATTTCAGAGCATTTTTACATGAATAATATTCTAAATAAAAGTTCTCAGAAACTTTGGAACAAACTCTAACCCAATTTCCCCTCTACCCTCACACACAGGCAGGATCAGGCAAGGTGAGCTCAAACATAAATTCCTTCTTGCCTTCCTGTGAAGACAAAAAGCAGGTCACTTAATTGACTTTTTGTTCCCCTGTCATCAGAATATTGGAACCTGGAAATAATTCCCTGGTCTAAAAATCTGTCATGCACCTGGAAAAGTACAGAACCCCATCATTAAAAGTAAATATTTGACTAGTCAGGCAAATGGTAAAAAGATTTTTTTATATCAAAAAATGATGTTTTGCTAAGCTCATTCAAAATTGTGTTTACATGCTTTGTCATATCAAGAGATAAATACTCAGAACAGAGAACATGAAAATCATTCCTCACCTAATTTCTATTGTTCTTGACATGTACAAAAACTCATCTGTGAGTTGGGTATGCTTACATTTCTTTGGCCTTGCTTAGTTGATAAGAGTATATATTCTGTATATACCATAACTATATATTTATAAAACATAGACAGCAGTATAGGAATCTAGGTGTATATAAAAAAGATGTACAATATGTATGCATATATGTATGTACATATGCATCTATGTATATATTTGAGATTTTTTTCTATTTCTAATGAAGATGATAATTTTTTCATATATTTCTTAATTACCTGTAGTAGTATTTTTCAGATTCCCTCTTGTTTTCATTCTCCATACACTCATAAGTAAAATAATGGCACATTGTAGTTGTTCGCATATTTTCCTTATGGATTTTAAGCGTTACTATTCTTGCTCATACTCTCTTCAACTTCAAAAGGCAAGGTTATAGTTTTCCTTTTGTTTTACTTTTCTTTAAGTTTTAAATTTTAAAAGTTTTCAATTCTTATATACTGCCAGATCTTTAATTGACCCCAATTAAGAATTGTTTCTTAAGTAATTTACTTTGAAGTGGTCGTTCAAAGTCAAATGAGTTGAAATATGATAGCAGGTAGAGATCAGGAGACTCCATGGAGGTCCTAAACTCTCCCGCTGGGGGCTCAGGAGACGGCGACATTTAAAATAAATAAATAAACAAACAAAATGCTTTGTTTCCAGAGCACAGTCACTGTTCAGTTAGAAATCTCAAAATAAACATCTTCTCATTCCCATGCATTATTCAAACCGAAAGATAAGTGTCTGCATACATAATCAAATGGTCTGCACTGGATAAAATCTGGACTCATTTGATCAACTGGCGTAGAGAAATCTTTATAGCTTTTCACACATTTTATCTAATTGTAGATAAATTTACATATAATCACAGTTGCTGCATGAAATCGGAGAAATCTATTTTAAGCATTTAATATTTCACTTTAAAAGCCATGTATTACAGCTTTAAAATATCTATAGCCCTTTAATTAGAAATTGCCATTATTGCACATGAATATTCAAGTGGTATGCTATTCAAATTATCTATTACATTATGTTAACATATATTCCATATTATCTTCTTGCCTCTACATTTCCTTGACAAACAAAATTTCTTTCTTAATATATCTTGCAATTAATGCCTACATTTCAAAGTTAATATTAAGACCTTTATGGTGATTTGTTTAAGATAAAGAAAGACTTGGAAAATCAAATAATATACATTTCAAGTAAGTTTTTTGTTTTTTTAATTTGAAAGTTGAGCTTGGTCGAGTCAGTTCCAGTAGTCAAAAATATTACTGATATATTGTAGTTACTACAGAATACTTGTTTGAAACTAGGATTCAGACTTTCTAATTCTAATTTTATCAAAGGAATTACTTGTTTCCTGAACTTTTATTTAATTGTGGGATTCCTCAGTGCCATAAAGGCGCTCAGAGTACCAGACTTCTGCTTCCTGTGTCCCATTGTGCTTGTTTTGCACATGGTTATCTCCTGGTATGAGGCCATAAAGTTTCCACAGGTGGGCCAGCATGCCTTTATTTCTAGTTCCTAAAGGGGAGATGGATATGGTGGGTGCTCAACCCATGCTTAACAAATACATGAGTAGATGCATAAATTGTTGTAGATATTTTTGAAATGCCTAAGCATACATGTTGACTGGATGTTTCTCTTTTTGTCAATTTCAAAGACGTTGTTAGAATTCGGGTAACAGAGTTTATTCTAGGGTACCCAAAGATGGAGAAGCAACAACCTTAGAAAGAAGTATACACATAGCACAGTTAACTCTTCCCTATGATCCTAACTGTCGTGATAGCAGGGGGGAAGCATTGGATTTCAGTCAAGGACATTTCTCCAAGTAATGTTCCTAATCAACTGAAGCTCTAGATGGGCAAACCCCAAAATTATAGTTAAAATTAGAGTTTCTAAGTGCAGTCTGGAAGCTCGGAATGAGAACTAAAGAGACATGCCAAATGGATTCCTGGTTTATCTCTTATATAAAAGGATTCTAAACATCTCTATACTGACTTTTTAAACTCCAAGCTGACACAAGACTCTTTTTCAAGAGACGCTTATTATTTTATTCCAAATGTTGGAATTATTTCAGGCTTACCACAAATATTAGATCTGAAAATACATACATTGCTTAAACACTGTTCTTTTAAAGTTTTGCAAAAGTTTTATAATAATAGGGGGGATTGCAAATTTAAATACATGCATGTGTAAGGAATAGAATGAATATTCCTACTTATAAATGCTAAATCGGTTTCTACTAATGACATCCATAAGGATATCAATTTTCAGCAAGCCAGGAGGGAAAAAGTAGAATATGAAATAGAGAGGGTATGTTAAGTAACTTTTTGGCAGGGAAGTTATGCCTATTTTCTTAAAGCCTTTTAATTATGTTAGATATTTGGAGCAAATTTAGAAGTGATTTGTAATATATACATTTTACCATGTCTTTTTTCCCCCCACAGATTTATTGTTTCCTCTTCATTTTCTCCCTAGTTTCATAGTTCTTCAGGAGCCACATGTACTCCTTCAAAGAAAGAAAAACAGTTTTGCCCTCCTGGTGGAAATCTGTCCGAGGCTTTGGTATTCACAGCACAGCGTGGCTTACCTTTTACGGAGCTGGGAAAAAGTCGGGAATGTTTCATCATTTTACCTTTAAAACACTCCTGGTTCAAAAGTCCTGGGATCAAGTAGAGCTACATATTTTCTTGCTCTTCAAACAAGCAAATAAAATAGGCAGGTATTATATGACGATTTATTTCCATTTGTAAAGAGATTCTAACTGTTTTGTGGTCCCTCATTGATGACTAATTGGCCAAACTGCTTGGTAAATGACTTTAGGTGTTATAGATGGCAAGCTGTAAAAAGCATTACAAAAAATGAACTTCTGTTTTCAGGTCAATTTTTCTTTAATCCATGATCTGTGACTTTGGTGTAGACATAGAAGCAGCAGGTTTAGTATAGAGATGCTCTTAATATAGAAGGAGACACACGAGTGCCTCATTAGAATACTAATGTTTGAGAATCCTCACAGCGTTAGCAAAGTTAATGCCTGCCCTCAGAATTGAGCCTGCTGGGATGATGGCTCACTGACAAGACTCCATGTTGACAAAAGTGATAAAGTCAACAATATCAGATATTCGCAAAAAGACTACATAAATCCAGCAAGCAACATGATTTCATTTCATTGCTCAGAAATTATGCATACGTAGGGAGGTTAAGCTCTGAAGAAATTTGCCTTAGTTTGCTTATAGAACATTTTTTGCTTTTATCAACATACATTCAATTTAAGCCTGTCATACAAAGTAACGCACATCTTGTACTTGGGGTGTAGAGGAAATCATTTCCTAAAATGCCAGCTAACCACTTAAATTTTATGGTGACCCTAAATTTTATAAACACTCTGAGTTAGCAAGAAAATGAAACTAATTTGATTTCCTAAAGATTCTCAGTATTTGTTGCTGAGCCCATCCAAAGCCAGACATTGAGGTGTCAGTCATGGCAACAACAGTCCAACTCCCAAAGTGTTTCATGGGACTTTCAAAGTTAAGGTCACTTTGTCTGTATTGGCTGGTATCCTTTTAAATTGTATGTAAGTCTAAGAACAAAATTAATTCTTTAGAAAGCTAAATTTGTTGATTGAAGTAACACAATCTAATTTCAATAATTTGAATTTTTTTCCTAATTAGAATACATAAAGTGTCTATAAATTTAAGTATCTTACAGTGATCACAAGTGATCATATTCATTAGTGGACAAGGCCAATATTAAGACAGTAGACAGTAACTAGTTTCCTTTCATACCACATTTCTTAAGTTAGCAGCTGTTAATGACTGTGAGCTTTGGGGAAACAGTCTACAGAAAGAAGCTTGCTGTCTTATTTTCTTTTTTACCTGACAAAAAACTTCGAGTTGGGGCAAGTTTTGAGAGAAGATGCGGGCACATAGACAGAGATAAAGCGGGACACAAAAACATGATACGTGATTGGATAAGATTATAATATTTTTTTTCAAATCTACTGAGCCCACTATATTGAATACATGGCCATTTCTGTGCAAGTGGGATGGTGGGAATTATTACATAGGATATGGAGATTTAAGCCACTTTTCCTCCCATCAGGAAACTCAGGCCCAAGTTGGGATGAAGAGAAGCAAACCCCCTACCATGTACAGAATGGTAAGTACAACGGGAAAGCAAACACTGAAAGCTGCATGCACAGAGAGGGAGAAGATCTAGGGAAGGCTGCCGAGAACTATAGGCACCAAGCCAAGTTTTACAGTTAGGAATCAGCTAGGTTTAAAAAAAAAAAATGGAGAGGGTTAGCATTCTACACTGTGGAAATCACTTGGGAATAGTGGGAAAAAAAAGTATTGGGGAATCACAAAATATTTAATAAACTTCAAGTAATTCTTGTACAGTGTATGGTGCGGGAAGAAGCAAGAGCTGGAGATATGAGAGAACCTAAATGATTAGAAGTATTGTGTGCCATGCTTAAGACTTTAGATTTTATCCTGAAGGTGGTGGAGAACCTTTCAGGATCACTTTTCAAATTTCAAAAGATTCTTTTGGAACAAAGATGGAGGCAAGAATGGAGACAGGGAGATATGTTAGGAGGCTGTTGTAGCCTTCAGCACAGAGGATGATCAGGACCTCCGTTGAAGTGGCACAGTGCTGGAGACCAAGATGAGAGGTGTGATTGATGGATATGAAAGAAGTAGCCTTGCGAGGACTTGGAATATGATGGTCTGTGGGATAAAGAGAGAGAAGAGTAAGGTTCTAGCCTAGTAGCTGTTAATGAACCCAAGAGAAAAACCAGATTTTCAGAACATTTTGAAAATCTGTTGAATTTAGGGTTACAATGGAACATCGAAGAAATATCCAATGAGTAGATTTTTACAGAGTGTAAACCTGATGAGAGAGGTCTACACTGGAGATAAAGTTTCTTTTCCTAATTACGTTATTAGTTGAAGACATAAGAATGTATACTGTCATTTAATCAAAGTCTATAGAATGGTGGGCAAGTAAAATGTAGAACAGAATGACACCTCTGATATTATGACATCTCTAAAAAAAAGACTGTGTTTTTGCTCCTACGTTTCCCCACTCTTTTTATCATTTATATAAGTAAACATACACATAAACATAAATAACTATGTGACTCAAGTTATTGAGAGAAATCTAATTTTATAATTTAGATAATATTAATTTTTTGAATACTTACTGACAATATTTATTGAATAACCACAGGCACTGCACTAAGCATTTTATATGGACTACTTAATAAGATACTTAATAAAGACTCACAATATGGTGTATTATAATCTCATTTTTCAGATAACAAAACCAGTTTAGAGAAATTTTTAAAACTCCATAACTGGAAGTCACGGGAATAAAAGGCACAACATATGGAATACAGTCAATAATATTTAACAGCACTGTATGGTGACAGATGGTAGCTACACTTGTGGGGAGCACAGCATGACGTATGAAGAAGTTGAATCACTACACTGTACACCTGAAACTAATGTCACATTCTGGGTCAGCAAGACTCAAATAAAAAAAATTAAAGAAATGTAAAAATTTGGTCAAGTTCGTACAGTTAGTAGATGTTGAAGTTGAGATAGAGTCTTAGTATGCTTTTTTCAAACATTATTGCTTACCTACTTGAATTACGATATATGATTGAGATATATAAGAAGTCATATTTACAATCTTGTACTATTGGCCACTGCATCAGCAACCAAGCCAACCTTTCTGAAATCTTCACCACTTGCTTTAACAAATATCTTAGCTTTAAAGATAGTTTCACTGGCTGAAGTCGCTGTTCCCATTTTGTCTTATTTAATATTCTCTCTGTTATCATCTTAACATCTTACAGAGAGAGATGAAGTGTATGTGTAGGAGTGTGTGTGTGTGTGTGTGTGTGTCCTAATAAATAAGAAGACAAAGTTTTTGTCCTCTTAGATCATACCTAAGCATAGAGGTAAATTAAAAAAAGAGGTGTTGGACTTTTTCTGAGTCCTTTAAAGAAAATGAAAATACAGTTGAGCCTTGAACAACATAGATTTGAGCTGCATGAACCCACTTACATGTAGATGTTTTTCAATAAATGCAGTACTGTAAGTGCATTTTTCTCTTTCTTTTGCTTTTCTTTATAATTTATTTTCATTTCTCTAGCTTACTTTAAGGATACAGTATAGAATACATATAACAACCAAAATATGTGTTAATCGACTGCTTATGTTTATTATTGGTAAGGCTTCTGATCAACTGTAAGTTATTAGTGGCAAAGTTTTGAGTGAGTCAAAAGTTATATTTGGGTTTTCAACTGCACAACGGTGGGAGGGTGGTGGTGAGGCTCATCAATGCTGCTAACCCCCACTTTGTTCAAAGGTCACCTGAATTGAGAATAATGTGCTACCATGGGTAGTGCAATATAGTATATAAAATTCACATTCACAAGTAATGTTTCTGTGACTCATCTAAATCAGATGGTGAATTTGTGAGGTATTCTGGGGGGAAAATGTGTGTGGAGAGGCGCTGGAGTGAAATTGCAATAAATGAGGTCTTGTCCCCTTATAGGGATCCTTCCACTGAAAATGAAGGAAACAGAATTCTTAATTCATGAGAATTTCCTCAACATAATGTATTGGCTAGAGTATGTTTGTTGAAGGCCAGATTTGCAGGGAAGTCAAGCTAGAAGGAATAGCTAAGCACCAGAAGTCACTTGTGACAGTCATTTTCTCATTACTTTTAGATTGGACCATTCTTAAATTCTGTACAATATGATACAATTTACCTAATTTGCACAAACATTCTCCTTGGCCCTTGAAGATTGCCTAGAAAATGACTTTTCTGGGACATTAGTCATCCTGAACATTCCACACCAGTCTGCAGATATCCAAAAGCCAAGCAAAGTTACATTTTCCCCTATGTTGATGTCGCCACACAATACCAGTAAAATATATTTCATATTGTTTTCAAAACATTCAAAGGACTCTTGAGGCTACGTAGATTCTTTATACTTTCTTTCTATTTTCAAAGTAGCATAGAAAATTGATATTAGTGAAATGATTTTGTTTTATTTAACCATCATCAGATTTATTTATTTATTAGATTTATTTAATCATTATCCATTAGTAAGTCTTAAGGTTAAAAATGAACACTGGAATGTAATAATTTAATTAGACTTCAATATTTTGAAGAATGAAGACTATACAGCACTTTCATTTTAGTCACCTAAATTGCTATTTAAAAAATATTGTAAAACGATGCCTGGGTGGCTCAGTCAGTTAAACGTCTGCCTTTGGCTCAGGTCACAGGACCTGGGATCGAGACCTGCATTGGGCTCCATGCTCAGCAAGGAGCCTACTTCTCCCTTTGCCTGCTTTGCCTTCTGCTCCCCCTGCTTGTACTCTCTTTCTCTGACAAATAAATAGATAAAATCTTAAAAAGAAAGAAAGAAAGAAAGAAAGAAAGAAAGAAAGAAAGAAAGAAAGAAAGAAAGAAGATACAAATATTATAGGGAAACAACTTAGGCTTGCAAAACTGAAAGTAAGAATTCCTCATCTTCTGCTTTTTTCTCAATAATGGAGCACCCTAGCAATAAAATTATTTTTCCTATATAGCATCAGATAATATTTCACCATTACTTTCAGCATTATAGTAAAACATAAGTCATGTATCCTTTATTTTATATGTTCTTCACAATGAAGAATGGGCCTTGAGCTTAATAATGGCAGAGACCCTGTTCATTAGTTTTTCCATTTGAATTCCTAGTGTCTGTCAAATTCCTGACCCATTTTTGACCCATAAACAACAATTTGTTGAACGAATGAATGACATAGATCGTCACATGTTAGAAAATAGTTGAAAATTCTGGTGTTTCATATTCATTCTGCTCCTGCTGCAAATCATGTGTGCTCTTTGATTTATATACTAATGTACTTCACCAAAGTAAACATATTTGCCAGAAGACATTATGGACAGCAAGTCTCTATTATGGTAGAACAGTATTTCTTGAGATGAATATGGTGCTTTGCAAGAAATGCTGTGGGCAGTACATTACCTAGTTTATTCTATCAAACCAAAATATATCTTCAGAATATCCTGGCAATTTTGGTCTTATTTATCAGTGTGTACTATAGTTTTTGCTAGAGTATCCTGTTGACTATTTTGCAACAATGCAATTCTTCAGCCAATGTATTCTAGTGCCATTTTATATCTAAAAGTTCAGGGGGTTTCTGGGTCTTAGAAATTCATATTTTCAGCAATTTCATCTCTGTGCAACATGGTATCAGCACATTCCACTTTGAAAGTTCAGAGAAATGATGACTATGGTTGTTGGAGATGTAACTGGAAACCCATCTTTAAATGACCTTAAAAAAGAATTCAAACCAGATCAAAGGCATGAAGACTATCGTAGTAAAATATTTTGTTTAAAAGTCAACTTTTGAAGTAAAGAAATCAAACATTTTATGTAAGACTAGTATATAGTTTTGCATAGTGGTTGATCCTCATTTTAAAAGGTTATAGCATTTTTTTCCTTTCCAGTCATATAACTTGGTTTTTGCAAGGAACAATAATGCAATTTTCTCACTGTAATATTTCCAGGAAAATTAATCTGATGTTGAGAAGTCATTTCATTCCTTTGAAGCCATGCTGGGTTGTATCTCAGCTCCTGACCAAAATAATGAGTATCAAACTGCTGGATGAATTACTGCAGAAATGAAAGAGATTTTAGAAAGATAGATAAATTGCTATCTAAAGATTGTATTCATAATACGTCTCACACGACGATGACATTGCTTTGCTAGATTAATTCATGCCTGCTATCTAAATGTGCAAAATGAAACAGAAATAAAAATTTTAAAAATCATGCCAAATTCTACAATGGAAAATAGCCATTATTAACAATGTATGAATATTAATTCTGACATCTCTCTAGACATTACAATAGATTGAGATTAAACCTTACATCTGTTTACACCGATTCCCATTTTCCTTCTAATATACCGTAATGCCTTAAAGCACAAGATTAAGGAAGTATATAGACTATATACATAACAATGTTTGGGAGTGCAAAAATCATCATGACCAGGTAGATAGTGACTAAGTACCCAATAGTACTCTTTGTAACTGCAGAGATGTCATTTTTATGTTTCTGCACAGATTGAGAGGAAAGGAACTGAAAACATTTCATTCTAGACTACCTGTTAAAGCATATTTGTATAGCAAACAGGCTGTAGCAAAGTTTGGGCAGGTTTATGGGGAGCAATTATAAAAAATGAGGCCTCCTAAGTTTGGGGTGCCCCTGATGTGGCACGGATCTGCTGCGTGTGCGGCATCTAACTGGGCACTCTGCTCTGCCACAGGATGGAGATGGCAGAAGATACAGACAGCTGATCTGGAGACGATCACTTGTAAGTTCATTTTTCTCCCTGGTATGTGTGCATCTTGATCACGATTCTTTCTCACTCAAAAGACAAACTTTCTCTGCCAGAATTTGCTGAAACCTTAGTGCTTCTATGTATTTGTACGTGTGGGGGTGGGTATTTACAAGAGGTGCCCTTTCCTTAAAAAGTTGTTATGATATTGAAGTGAGAGCCATATGGCCTTCCAGTTTTTGGATGACATTGAGAAGTGCAATGCAATTTGCAAACAAAATGGCATACATCCTGGAGCAATTACTCTAATCCTTTTTTAATGACTAAGAATGCTATGTCCAAATTCTGAACCATTTCTTCAAAATTGATCATTAACAAGTACACACAGTTAAACAATGTGTAATAAAGGAAGAAATATGAAATGCACTTTTGTATTGTAGTCTAAGAACACAAAATTTAACCAGGTTCTTACTTAAAGTAATAGAATGTTTCCTCTCCTGGCAAAGGCAATGAGGGAATATTAAAAAATATATTCAAACTATATTATGTATGCCTTTAAAAATGAGATAGCTAAGCATTAAATGACATGAAAAACTTACAGGCGATAGCAGGTTAAAAAAGCAGATTAGAGAATAAGGATATAAATTGTCTAATGTGAAAAAAAGAGCCAAATGTATGTATTTTAAATATTTTGCCTTTTATGCTTTCTTAATTTTAGAGATTTTTCTTTACATGTGCAGTTCCAAAATCTAGCCAGAATATGTCTCATATGTCTCTTTTCTTGATTTTTGCCTAGAAAATGACATGCTCCCTCATTCTGCATATGCATGTCTTTTTTTCAGGTTAGGAATGTTTTCTTCTGTCTTTAATTTTTCACTCAATCAACACACCATGGTAGGCAATGAGAAAGCAGGAAATGAAGAACACAAATTTGTTTTAGAGTTTGACTGTAATCATTTCTAACATTTATTGAGAGTTGCCTATATGCCAGGTTGTTGGAGTTAAACCTTGTTATATCCTCACATCAGATTTTTGAGGTGAGTGTTATAAGTATCCATATTTTACAGATCCATATATTAAGGCACAGAGAGGCCCAGTAACTTGCTCCAGGTGCCCCAGCTTGGAAGACACAGAGCCGTGCTTTGAACCAAGGTGTTTTGACTTGAGTGCACATTACAAATAAGCATTTACCTGAGAGACAACTTCCTCGTAGTTGCCATTGTAATCTGTACCTTTCTCAGGAACACTGCATGATGTGGGGTCTCTGTTTTCTATCCTCCAAATTTGCCATCCCTTCTCTCAGTTGCTGTTTTAGGGGAAGATGGACAGTTTCTTTTTCTTGTCAAGTGCAGAGGATAGAAATTAATTTATCATTCATGTTTTTGATTCACCCCTTTCTTAGAGGGAAAAAAAAGAAATTGCTGAAGAAAGTGTCAATTCTGTTTTTATTGCAACTGACTAGATTTACAATCTACTGTTACTCTCGCTCTTACTGAAGACTTTGTGTTATCTCATCTCTCTCTTTCATTTTATTGCCTTTTCATCTCATAATTTGGCTCCATTATGATATAGCAAGTTGTGCTTAGTTATACATTGTATATCTGATGGTGAACTGAATATGCTTCTGCTAGAATAAGTAGGAATCTTTCTCTGAATGTCAGGAAGCAACATGGCCTAAAAAATGTCTATGTTGGGAAGGAGAGGGCATAAATATAGGCTCAACATACTACACACATGCTTATTTAAGACCTCTACCACTTGCAACCATGTGCGAATATCATGACTTCTCTTTATATGAGGTATTTCCTTGTGTTTCCATTTTACAGAAGCAGATACATGAGATCAATATAACTGAAGATATACTTCAAGTTATTCCTTAAATTTCAGTCAGCATTTTTGAATGTAGTCAAATTAATGTATGATGGACAAACTGGCTCTCTTACATTCTGTAATTATTGCTGTCAAGATACTTCCAGCTAGAGATGGAATTGTTTTTGCATTTATCATTCTCTCTTCCTGCTTATGTATTTGTCAGTGCAGCTGTGGTTCATTTATTTTATAATACTGCAGCTAATCGTGTATGGGCTATTTGATCAAAAACAACATTTTAACGAGACCAAAATAGACAAGGCAAGGGAAAAATGTAGTTATATAACAATGTTAGAACTTTTTTTGGAAGCAGCATTGAGAAAGATTATTCATTTGTATAGCTCTGAAAGCCAAATAATAATTATGGTGGCATTGTTCTGTTGTCCATATTGTCCAAATCTGGGTTGGTAAGCCAGAAAGAGAAAAGTGAATTATCCCTCATTATCTTGTTTGATTTGGCCCTTTAAATGGTCAATATTGCTAAATTGCCCTTTGGGTGGAAGGAAATTAGATTGTATCATATGCCACTAAAGGTCTATTTTCATGGTTGGATGTTTTTGAATTCACGAGGCTCAGAATGCCATGCTAAAGTAAAGATAATTATGAATGCAATTATTAGTCATTTATGCCATTAACATAACATACAAATGGATCATTTGCTCCGAAATTTGCAAGGCACTTATAAACACTGGAAAAAAAAAAAAAAAAAAAAAAAAAAAACAACTCCAGGAGCTAAAGTAAACTTGATTTGAGATTGGGAATTAAGGTATATACTCCTGATAATTTTTGTGCCAAATGTATTTTAATTAAGATAATTGTTCTTTCTTGGGCCTTTGTGAAGGACCATCAAATCTGAGTATAAGAACACTTTGAATAATAATCCTATAGATTAAGTCCAGTGCTGTATGAGTGAAAAATACTATGAAGTCAGCATTGCTGGGCACTTGAATAAATTTGGGGGGGTATGGGAGAACTCTTCCTTGGGGACACCTGGTGGCTCAGTCGGGTAAGCATCTACCTTTGGCTCAGGTCATGATCATGGTTGATCAGGGATCCTGGGATCCAGTCCTGCATGGGGCTCCTTGCTCATCAAGGTGTTTATTCTCCCTATGCCTCTGCACTTCCCCCTGCTTGTGCTCCCTCTCTCTGACAAATAAATAAATAGAATCTGTTGTGTTCTAGCAAAAGTGATTCAATTTGGTAAAATGAACACTCTGTTAAGAGTGTTCATTTAGATCCTACCAAGCAGGTTCACATTCACATCCTTTGTAGTAGCACTCTCCAGTGCTTACCTAGAGATGTGTTCCTCCCTTGTTCTTATGGTCACCATAGGGCTCCCAATTACAGTGCCCTTCCTGCTGGTCCTGAGATTGAATTTCAGTTCTGCCAAAAGGCGGAGAAGCGATTGGTCATGAAATTGACCATGTGTCCCCAGCTGGGTCAATCATGTTGTTGAATCGCTGTCACAGTGATTGAAGCCAGAAACATGTGGCCCACACTGAGAGAACAGTTGACATTCTTCCCAATACATTCCTGACTCAGAGATGGTAAAATAGTGTTATCATTGGTAGCTGAATCAGTAAGATGCAAAAGTGGCTTTAAGTGGGGGAGTCATACGTCTTGTAACATAGAAAAACAAGCAATGATAGTGGTGGAGGGGGAGGGGGAGAGTGCAGTAAACAGTGAGAGGAGAGCAAGACAGTTCTGACTAAACCGCTGATTCCTTGGATCCCTGAAGCCAACTCCATCCTTAGACATCTTAACTTCAGAAATTGATCAATTCCTTTTATTTGAGTTCTTTTGAATTGTATTAATCTTACAATTAATTGAAAAATGTCACCAGTTACTGAAATCAGCCTAATTAAAAAAATTGATTTGCTACAGAACTGGAAATAGAATATTTATCTTGGCATCTGATATTTCTTATGTTGTTGAAGTAATTTGTAGGATTTAGTGTTCAATTTCCTTGGCAATATGGAGATATCCAATAGAGTATATAGCTAGCACGAAAAAAAAAAAAGTAATGGTAACAAGGCATTCTAAGTATTAAAGTTATAGATAAATATATGAAAAATTGTATTACTATGTTAGTATTTTAGTACATAAAAAATTTCAAAATGCTTCAGAGAGTGGGCTGCATTGTGTTGAAGATAAACCAAGTGATAAATTCACCAGTGAAAAGTAAACAGTATTGATGTTCAACAATAACAGATTTGTGAAAATGAAAGTCACTAATATTTATTACATGTTTCTCACGAGTTTTCATACCTGTAATACTCTTTTAGCCTCATGTCAACCTTGTGAGGTAATTAGTATCCTCACTTTGTAGGAAATAGGTTTTGGTGAGGAAAAGTAATTTTACCTAAGGTCATATAGTTGTAACATATGTAACACAGCCTCTGGTAAGAAATAATCATCCATTTGTGGCATTTGTGTTAAATTTGGAGAAATTTTGGACATTGTACAGCATATATAATTTATTGAAAAAATAAAATGAACTTTATTTAAAAACATAGTGCATGATGTATATAAATATTGATCTGACTTTTGGGTAAGAAAAGAAGAATCTGAATATTTTTTTAAAGAAAAATACTGATTTTTGAGTACACAAACATATCAGGTGACCAAAATATCAAGAACAAAAGATCAACACTTTCAAAAACTAGTACAGATAGTTGATATAATTAATATACAAAGAGCTCATACAAATCAGAAAAAGTCAGCAAAAGGAACAGAAGACATAAATAGGTAATTCAAAACTACATTAAACATATGTAAAGCCAAGTTCAATTAGTTACTTAAGTGCATATGAAAATAATGAGATGATAGTTTTTAATATACCAAAAGGAAAAATATTTTTAAAATAGCATATTTTACCTAATTACTCATATATGGGGGAACAACTTTCCAACACTGTTAAATTAAGTATAAACTAAGTATAGATTAATTAAGTATAAATTAGTATAAATTAGCATCACCCTTGTATAGGATAGTTTGTAGAGTGTATATCAACAGCCTTAAAAATATGCCACATCCTTGGACATAGTATATTTGGGGAGACAATTTTACTAATAAATCAATAATTAATAGTATCCTAATATATGTTAAATGTATGCTCTTCACACTAGTATTTACCATGAAAAAATGGACATAAATCTAACATCTAACTATAAATGAATAATGGAATGCTATTCAACCATTAACTTCATTATGATTAAGTGGCACAATCACTAATAAAATGCAAACAATATCAATGTTCAACAAACACACATCTGTAAAAGTGAAAATTACTCTTCTGTGATATAGAATAGTTAATGTCATGGGAAACATTAATCATTTATTTGCATGTAAAATAAAGAAAGATAACAAACTTGATCTTGTGGTATTTATTAATCTTGTTCTTTGGGACCATACTGTGATAGCCCGTATTAACCCACAAAACAAAATCAATTATTGGCAGAGTCAGGTTGTAAAATCAGCCTAGGAGATAAAGTGGTTCATATGCCAATAAGACTTAACAATATTTGTAAATTTCTATATATATATTATCTAATGTAAAAAAAAAAAAGGTATTAATCAAAAGGTGAAATTGGTCAGTATTAAGCATATTTCCGAGTTGAAGGTAACAGATGTTTTATTGTGCTTTTTAACAAGAAATACATTGTTTAGTCTTCATCCCACTACTGACACCAGAGCTTCTAAAACCTTTGGAATTTCCTACATAATAACAGTGATAAAAGTGTCTTTTGTTATTCATAACAAGTCCCTTTTCATAACAAGCCCTTTTATTAGTCCATACCTGAGTTTATGCTAATGAGACTTTCAGAAATTCCTTAAAGATGGGGGCTGGTGGCCAAGGGAACTAACCAGGGATTAGAGAGTTAGAACTTTCAGATCCAATCCACTCCGCCCCTCCCCCACCCCAATCTGGGGAGAAAAGTAGGGGTGGAGATTTTTAGTTCAATCACCAATGGCGCATTTTGCCTAGGTAATGGAGCCTTCATAAAAATCCAAATAACAGACTTGGAGAGGTTTCTAGGTTGGTGAAAAAATCCAATTGCTGTGAGGGTGGTGCACCACAGGTCCATGAGGGCAAAAGCTCCTACATTCAGGAGCCTTCTTAACCTCACCCAATACACCTCTTTACCTGGCTGTTCATCTATAATATCTTTTATAATAAATTGGTAAACATAAGTAAATGTTTCTCTGAGTTGTGTGAGCCATTCTAGTAAATTAATCAAACCAGATGAGAAGGTTGTAGGGACCTCCAATCTCTAGCTGGTTGGCCAGAAGCACAGGTAACAAAATAGATGTGCAATTGACATCTGAAGGAGTTGCAGTCTTGTGGGACTGAGCCCTTACCTTTGGGATCTGATGCTGTCTCTACATAGAGAGTATTAGAATTGAGTTAATTGCACAGTGATTTTGGAAAACACACAACAGATCAGGCAATGTTCTAAAGTCCTATGTAACTTGAGCACATAGACCATTTTCTGTGATGCCAATAATAGAATTTTTAGTCTGAGTGACATTCTTAGGTTACATCATACAAAAACAGTGAACATTCTGGTATCTTCCTCAGATTTAGTTTTTGTTTGTTTTTCTAGTAGCCAGTCTCTGAGACCTTACTTTCTCCAGGCACAAAAGAAAAAAAAACTCTGGGGTTTAAAAATAGGCAGTGTTATGGGCAGAATTATGTCCCCCCAAATTCATACACTGAACCCCTAAACTCCAGTACTTTAGAATGTGACTGTTTTTAGAGATGGGGCTTTTAAAGAGGTGATTAAATTAACAGGAGGCCATTAGAGTGGGTCCTGGGTTCAATCTGACTGGTGTCCCTATAAGAAGAGAATATTTGAATACACAGAGACACTAGGGACGTGCACACACAGAGAAAAGAGTTTGTGAGGGCCCAGGAAAAAGGTGGTCATTTGCAGGTCAAGGGGAAAAGCCTCAGGAGGAATGAAATCAGCTGTCATTTTGACCTTGGACTTCTAGTGTCTAGAACTGGGAAAATAAATTTCTGCTAAGTCACCCTGTCTGGTGGTAGTTTGTTACAGCAGCAGCCAAAGCTGACTAATACTGTGAGAGAGGCCAGCCACTCCTTTAAATAGCCCCTCACACACTCTTATCCACCCTGTTGGTGTTTGCCAACTCCTAAGAATATATGCCTGGACATGTAGCCAAGTTCAGGAATGGTCTGCATTTTCTTCTTTTGACTTTTCTTCATTATTGACAAATCTTTCTGTAATTCAAATATATTTTTGTTTTATAGTCTAAGGAAAGTTATTTTTAAAACAAACAAAAAATAACCCTTACATTTAAAAAGTTTAAGTTCAGCTGATGTTTCCTGATGACACACAAAAGAGTTTTCATTGAACCAATCATAAAGTGTAATTCAACAATATATATAATAAAATGTCAGAACAGAAAATAGGAAATTAAGTGAAGCACTGAATATGCTTTATCTGATTGGCAGTATTCCGTATTTTTGAAATATCCATATATTTGACTATTTCAAACATAATTAAAATAGTTATGATTTGGATATAAACTCTGGTACTGCATCTCTTATGTTTTTGATGGTTCTTTCTCATATGCCAAACCTGGAAAAAATGATGACTTATACCCTTTCAAAAACATGGCCACTGGGATACAACTTGACCCCATGTTTGGTGGCTAAGTTGGTTAAATGTCTGCCTTCAGCTCAGGTCACGATCCCAGGGATGTAGCCCCTCACTGGGCTTCCTCCTCAGGTGGGAGTCTGTTTCTTCCTTTCCCTCTGACCCTCCCCCTGGCTTGTTCTCACTCTCTCACTCATTCTCTTTCTCAAATAAATAAATAAAATTTTTTTTTAAAACATGGCCACTATTAGTTATTAATGAAATTTCTTCCCCTGTATAAATATTGGGGAGCCAGATGCTGAGGAACCCATAAGAAGGCTCAAAACAGGTTTAAAGTGAGAACGATTCCAGTAGAAATACAGCTGCAGAGGAACATGGATCATTAGAAGAACCAACAATGACAGGGGCGATAAAGAAATACAATATGAGAAAGAAGGATCAAATTCAGGATACAGAAGAAATAAACTTGGTTTGGAGGAAACAAACCAAGATTTATGTGGCTTTTGATCAAATGTCAAAGTACAGGATACAGACAATAAGTAAGTGAACCCACAGCAACCAAAATATTTTAGTTTATTCCCAGCTGACATTCCCAACGACATTTTCTCACTTATCATTGGGGGAAAAAAAACCATTGAAAAATGAAAGTGACTTTATAAATCACTTTGCCCTTCTCTAGCCAGCATCTAACCTTGCTATGCTTGTGTGGTAAAAAATAACGCTTTAAGGCACAAAGCTCTTGGAACTGTGGAAAGACTGGGAAAAGGATTTTTTGGAACATCTTTCATCCTAACTGAATTTGAAATATTGTACTAGCCGGCTACATGCTGAAATAGTTATTTCACAGGGATGTGTACTTGGATTATACATCTATGCCTTTAGGTATAAATGTACTGCATTACATTAGGAAGGTAGTAAAATAATAATAATGATAATAATAATGGCACCTGTCATTTGGGGGGAATTTTTATGTACTCTGTACTTTAAAGAAAATTATAATAATAGGTCAATAGTATATAAGTTTACAGATAAGGAAATCAGTGGTCAAAGACTTTAAATACTTCACTCCTTGTCTCAGAGCTGGCAAGTGGTAAAGGCAGAATTTAACCCCAAGTTTGTTTGACTCCAAGTGCTGGCTCTTAGCTGCTAACTCTAGTCTCACTGATTTCAGTGTTGTGCTACTACTCTCTCTTAATCATTAAATGCCTGCTATTCTGGCCTCTTTTTTGTCCCCTGAATATACTGATTTTGTTTCCATCTCAAAATTTTTGCATTTACTGTTCCTTTTGCCCAGAAGGTTCCTACCCAGAAAATTCTTCTTGCAATTTACTCCTTTTGCTTGTTCATCTCAATTCAGACAGCACCTTCTCAGAGGCCTCCCCAACCACCCCTTTCAAGTAGTCCAATTACTTTTACATTCAACAGCTTTTTTTTCTGTTTTCTTTTCCTTTTTTAACGTTTTATTTATTTATTTGACACATACACACAGAGACCAAGCACAAGCAAGAGGAGCCTCAGAAGAAGAGGGAGAAGCAAGTTCTCTGATGAGCAGGGAGCCTGAAGTGGGACTTGATCCCAGGACTGTGGGATCATGACCTAGCAGAAGGCAGACACTTAACTGACTGAGCCACCCAGTGCCCAATAGTTTTATTTTCTTTATTATAATTATCCTCACTAACTGATATTTTCTTCTTTTATTTGTGAATATGGTTATCTGTCCCCATTCATCTCATTGTATCCTTCAGCTCTAGAATAGAGCTTACTACATAATTAGGTACTCAATAGATCTTTGAATAATGAAGGAATGAATCTCATTTAATTTGTATGAGAAATATTTAAAGAAGGCATGATTATCCTAAAAATTTTTTTAAAATTTTGCATCTTCCTGAAATTCATAAAAGTAGAATATCTTTCCACTGACCACTGAGTTAATATGTGACAGAAATTCAAAACCAGATTAGTCTTATTCCAAAATCCGTGCACTTAACCAGTAAGCTACTCTGCTTCAAGAGAAGTGACAGTTGCTGGAGTCATTAGTTATTGGTTTGGCTAAAATGTTTTCTTCCAGAATGTCCTTAGTAGAGAAGAAATACCTTGAAAATGAGTGGATCTTGGATTACTTGGAAGTTGCATAGGCTCAAAGATGCAAGAAAAGGAAGGGGTAGGCAATTATTTGTTGTCTTTTAGAATGAAAGTTTTCACATCGTAAAGATAAATGTAAAGGGGCACCCGGGTGACTCAGTGGGTTAAAGCCTCTGCCTTTGGCTCCGGTCGTGATCCTTGGATCGAGCCCCACAATGGGCTCTCTGCTTAACAGGGAGCCTGCTTTCCCCTTTCTCTGCCTGCCTCTCTGCCTACCTGTGATCTCTGTCTGTCAAATAAATAAAGTCTTAAAAAAAAAAGATAAACGTAAATTCAAAGGGGAAGTCAATAATGCTTAATTTTAGAAAAGTTACAAGAAGAACTGTACATAAAATTTCAGAAGGTATCTTCTAGGACTGAAATATTAATTGGTACTTTTTCACCTAGCTATTTATAGGCCTTTTTTCATTTTGAAACTATGAAGGGAGTATTTTCAAGAATTTTATTTAAGATAGAGTCGCCTGTGTGACTCAGTCATTAAGCATCTGCCTTTGGCTCAGGTCATGATCCCAGGGTCTTGGAATCAAGCCCCATATCGGGCTCCCTGCTCCGTGGGAAGCCTGTTTTTCCTTCTCCCGCCTCCCATTTGTGTTCCCTCTCCTGCTGTGGCTCTCTCTGTCAAAAAAATAAATTAAAATTTTAAAAAATTTATTAAAGCTAGAATAAAGTTAAAAGATAATATTAGCAAAAATCAGAAAGAACAGATCTGTTAATCTATACCTATATTTATGTCCATAACTTATCTGTCTATAAATAAAACAAGTGTGAATTTTCATGAAGAAGAGCCATCAGGGAAGAAAGTAAAAACTTCCAATAACCACTGCTGTTGGTTGACATCCTTGTCAAAGTAAAAAGCCTGAAGTAGTTTAAATTTCAAGAACTGAAAAAAAAAAAATTATTTGCAGATTGGTGTATTGCTTCCATAAGGAAAGATGTGTGTTGTTAAAATTACTGTTGGGTCCATTTTCTGAAAGCCTGGCAGTCCCTCCAGTATGAGAATGTAGTCATTCGTACCTACCTGCAGTAGATATCCTTTCCATCTGTCTCCACCTCCATCCACAATAGTATTAGTGTTGTACCTATAGGATTTATGTTGTACCTGTGCTTTTGTACCTATGTCCGGAAGTTCACACAGGAACATGGTAAACATACAAAACATGGAAAGAGCTATCTTTATTTGGTTTCCCTAGGGCAGACATTCAGATTCGAAAGGGGAGCTTAAGAGACATTTATCTAAGATGATCATATATGGTAGTTAGAATATCCTTTCCTTTTCTTTTTCTACAATCATGATGATGTTCTGGATTCTTTTTCTCTTTTTTATTTTTTAAGATTTTATTTGTTTATTTGAAAGAGAGAGAGAGATCACAAGTGGGCAGAGAGAGGGGGAAGCAGGATGCCTCCTGAGCAAAGAGCCCGACGTGGGGCTTGATCCCAGGACCCTGAGACCACGACCTAAGCCAAAGACAGAGGCTTGCCCCACTGAAACACCCAGGCGCCCCTGGATTATTTTTCTTAAGGTTAAATAAAAGTAGTTATGCTAAAGCATATGAGAAGATAATCTACAAAATTAAGCACAGTAAAGGGAAACTATTTCTGGATATTTTCATTAAATTTATTCAAGGTTATTCTACTCTCTGCATATTCTAATAACCTCACAAAAGCTAAAATTAATAAAATCATATGGTATATAAAGCAGTAGCAAAGTTATATTGTACGTTCACTTGCTATGTCCCAGGCACTATTTTAAGGGCTATTTTGCACGAATTCCCACAAAATTATATATTTATTATTCCCATTTTGTGATGAAGAAACTGAGGCAAAGAGATGCAGAAAACCTGCACAGAGTCCTGCAGTCTCTGAGACTCAGATCCAGGATTCTAACTCCAACAGCCTGGCTCCAGAGGCCAAGCTCTGGAGACACTAAATTACACTGATACTTTGTCAAATACATTTAAATCACCTTATTATCACCTAAAGAAGAATCCTGACTGACTGAAGTATTGGGGAAATGAAGAATTACTTTAGGATTAAACTGTTCCACTAAAATAGACTTTCCTGTAACTTTACCATGTTCCTTTAGCCAATACTTCTGATGAGGATTATTCTAAAAGAAACTGCAAAATTTCCTGATTTCTTTGCTAGAGTTCATTAATTAGACATTTTTTAGATTTGCAGATCTGGAACATCACTAGAAATACCTTTGATTTTTTTTATTTTTTTTTAACTTTGTGTTCTAGGAGATGGATTCAGAAGTATGAGAGTCTATAGATATGTTTATGTACCTTATTGCCATTGCTACATTTCGGGAGTGTTACTTCTTTGAATAATTTTCTGCATCCTTTACTATAGATGTGATTTTACATGTCACTTATTCTATGGTTTTGTTTTAATTCTAGAATATATCCTACTCCTCTTGATTTACTACTTCAAATCATCTATGTATTACTAGGAAATTCTATAACTACATTTATAGGTATCAGATATGTAGCAAATGAGTGAGAAAATGACTTGTTTTCCTATAGGTTAACTGCTCAAAATTTAATGCCTGTCCTTCTGACATGAAGCCTCGAAATCAGTTGTGATTGTCTCTCCATTAACTTTTCAACTGAAAGCAGGAGATACATTCTTCTTGAAACTTTCTTTGACTGTTGTTACCATCTTCACATTCTTTCCCTCTTTTTCTAGCACAGCTCTCTCCCCCCTTGCCTGCCGACCTGCAGGCTTTCCCCTGAGTCCTGTCCTCTCTCTCTCCTCCACCACCGACATTCCCCTTCACCATGTTTCCCTTCACTATGACCAAGACTATGGCTTCTTTCTCTAAACTTTCATCTCTGAGATCGTCTTTAATTTCCAACTGCTAAATTTCTAAATGAGATTCCAAACGAACAAACAAAAGATTTTTTTTTAAATTCAGTGCACCATTTTCTCCTGAAGCCATGTGTTTTCCTATTTGCCATGATGTAGTTCAAGGAGCATCAAATCTGGATTCATAGAACTCTGGTTGAGCTGTTGACTAGCTATGTGAACTTTCATGGGACACATCATCTCTGTATTCCTTGGTTCTCTCTTCTGCAAATAGTCAAGATAATACTGAATGACAAGGGTGAGGAAAGGGAAAGGACATCCCCTCTTGGACTCAGTGTGATCATCCAGCCCCATACCACAACGGAGATTTCAACCCCCTGTTCTCAGCTTTGATACGAGCTGGTACTTCCTCGGAGTTTCCCTGACTCAGCTAACTTCAGCCCCTTGCCTCTAGGCTCAGGAAACTCCGCAAGACCACGTGAAGGTTTCTATCCTACACACATCTGCAGCCCCTTCACACAACTGTCTCATATCCTTCCATACTGGAAAGACTGGGGATTTTTCCTAAGTCCTTTTCAGGAGAAGGAAGCCACCCCAGAGCCTTCCTGCTTTGGTAGGCCCAACCTATAAGATGTTTTGCAAACTTGGAAGCTCTAGGGGAGTGGAAGATCAGAGCTTTTTGAAGGACTCTCTAGCATTTAAACCTCTTATGTCCTCTCTGATTCACCACTCCTTCTCCAACCTGTGTTCCTGAGAAAGGGACACTGTCTGACAGGTTAGAATTTTTTTTTGAAACTGGATTTTTTTTTTTTAAACTCGAAAATCAAGTCTTTGAATACCCCCTGCCCCTTCCACATCTGGTGTAACAACCATCAGCGGAGATGGTGGGGATTCTTTATGTGGGTTTATATAGGGAAGGCCCACAGAGAACAAAAAAGACATGACAGGCAAGAAAGTGTGATTGGTTAGTGTATCAAAATATCATACTGCTACCAATTATAGCAGGATGAGTCTAGCCAATAGTAGCATGACTGTTCTCAGCTCAGATAATGGTTATCTCCTACCATAAGTTTAACAATTCTGATAAAGAAATGGCCCTGATTTCCTGGGGCTCTAATTTCAATCCTGTGGAAATTTTCTTTTTTCTCTTCCAGGCTTTGTAACATCTCATCTTCTTTTTTACCCTGCCTTTGCTTCACACATATTGTCCATTCCTATGCACTAAGTGAGGTCAGTGTTCTAAGGGACAATGGGCTTAGGAAAAAGAATAGTATCTTCTATGGGAAAATAAGCCTAGAGAGCTGACATATTACATATTATATATCTTTCTGTTCCTCCCCATTTACATCAGTTTAGTAAATGTTTTGACAATGTTTGTAGTAAAGAAGCCTATTTAAATTAACCAGCTGTTTTACAAATATCCAGTCACCATATGCATTTTAAATAATCTATGTTGGAAAATATTCCTTTGGATATGTTGTCAAAGTGTGAGAGAGAGGTTAGAGATCCTTCTAATTTCTTATAATCATGCTCTTTATATTTCAAAGTAGTTTTAGGTATCTCTGGGCATGGGTAGTCAAGCTCTGAATGCTTCCATTCTAACCATGTGGCCAGTAAAAGATCTTATAGAGGTACTTTATCTGTATCAGTGAGAAACTTAGAAACCCATGTGTTCAAAAATCTTACATGCATTTTTTTCTTATCTCTATGGGAAATTATGTGGATATTTGGATAGCATATAAAAGGAGACAAGTTCATGAAAAAAAATCACCTTAAATAATGAATAAACTTCAAAGTCTACTTGGGTTTTATTAAATTTTTTTGTCTCAGGAGGGTTACAGTTTAGCTAATGTTTCTCTCTCTTTCAGTTCATATCATACCAATCTACCCTTTGACAAGAGACTCAACTTTCTGTCTTTCCACTGTTAATGCATAATATTTTTCTTGAAGAACTGGGGAGACTTACATTTTGAAAAAAAAACACAGTGAGGCTGTTCTTTGCTTCATTAAGAACTTGAACCCTTTCCTACCTAAGGTTTAAAGTGTCTGCAGACTTGGGACATCAGAAGACAAATCAAATTAAAACACAACAACAACAACAACAACACATTTTCCGTGGTACTAGGGAATTCAATGAAATGAGGTGTGTGTGTGTGTGTTTAACCTTAGAATTACCTCTTGTTCAACCGTGTGCCCTTGTTAAATTCAAGCCAGAGATCAGGTATTTTTATTCCATTATTTCTTGCCATACTAACATTAAAACATTAAATTAAAACATTACTAGATAGGAGTGAAAGGGTGAGTGGTCTCTGAAGTAAGAAAAAAAAAACACTCTGAAGTTTAAAACCATTTTAAATATTAAAATTGAAATTGGATGTAAAGTTTCCCTTAAATGTGTTTCCAAGGTTTTAGAAAGTAGAATCCAACTTACAGTATATCAAATGCTATAAATCTGGCAAGATGATTTGCAAATTGACATGGAAATAAAAGCAAGGAAGATCAAACCAGAGAAATAATGAGACTCAGCAGCAAACACAATATTATGTTTGACATCCCATAACTGGTAGCTTTAAAAAGGGATTGCTAGTCATCAGTGTGTGGGGAAAGTGTGGGTTTGCCTTGATGGGAGTAAACATCACATGACAGGTGTTGGATTTAGGCCTTGCCCCAAATTACTTAAACATACAGGAAACTAAGAGTGTGAGGCAAAAAAGCAAGAGGCCAAGGGTTTTGCTCTATGCCCTTAGCTTTCCAGCAGACATCTGGCCAGAGATCCTGGGATATTGGGAAGGCAAATTGGAGGTTTGTGGATTTTTTATAGCTGTACTGAGATGTAATTGACAAATAATATTGTATACATTTAAGGTGTATGAAGTGATGATTTGATACACAAGTATATTGTCAAATGATTCCTCGTATCAGGTTAGTTAAGACAACCATTACTTTACATATTTACAATTGTGTGTGTGTGCGTGTGTGTGTGTATATGTGTGTGTGTGATGAGAACATTTAAGATCTACCCTCTTAGCAACTTTCGGGTGTGTAATACAGTATTGACTATAGTCACCATGTTATCCATCACCACCTCAGAACTATTCATCTTCTAACTGGAAGTATGTATCCTTAACCAACATCTCCCCATTTCCACACCTCCCTGGGGATTATTTTTTCCTGATAAACATTGCTCGAATTATCCTGTTTTTCTTAGCAAAAATTGATTAAGCCCTAAAATGTATATTGTGGCCCTCTCAAAAGTTTTCTTTTGACATTTTTAATTGTTAAATTATGTATACATACATATACGTGTGTATATACCCACAAACATATGTGTATACATATTACAACTTTTCACTTTATCCTCTAAATTCTATTCTTTCCAAACATCAGTTTTGTTCTATACTATTATTCTTAATATGTTGCCTTTTTAATTGAAAATTCATTTTATTGTTCCTTAATCTATATGTTAAAAACTTCATAAACTTATCTAACTTAATCCTTGGAACATTACAATAAAATTAGTAGTTTTATTACTATCTTAAAATAAAGAAACGAAGGCTGAGAGAGCTTAACTAAGTTGCCAAATTTCACACAATTAGTAATTGTTCTTCATGTATAAGTCTGACTACATTCAGAATCTGTGCTTCTTATCTCTGTGAAATAAGGCACAAAATTCCTCTTAACCTATTACATATTTGTGTATTATGTGGCTATTCCTTTATTTGTAGCTTATATTTATTAGTTTTTACCAATCTTTAAAAGTTGCCATTTGGCTTGAATATACAAAAGATGCTTTTTCCCCTATCATATTTTCTTGTCCATTTCTGTATTTTGAAAACTTTTCTCTGTTTGTCATAGTACAGTGAACATTAAGAAGAATATGGAGTTTAATGGCAGAATATCTCAGGCCCTAAGCAAGGGGGACTTGCAAAAGGCTGCATTATTTTGAAAAAATTTCCCAGCTGTACCACGAATGAGTTCTAGTTAAGTTTTGTGGGCCAGAACTTAGTTGCATGGCCCTGCCCAACCAACAGTGAATCTGGGATGTGCAGAATTTCCCAGGGGCATATTTCCTAAAATTTGGTTATTGTGGAGTAAGGGGAAAGTGGTTGGTTGGACCGGTAGCTGTCACCTGAGGGAAACACAGAGAGAGGGGGCCAAAGAGAGGGAGAGAGAGAGAGAGCATGAGGAAAAGAGAGAGAGTGAGGGAAATGTCTTCTGACATAATTCTTCAGGTATTATTTAAATAAACAACTGAACTGAGGGAATCTTAAATATCCTACCACCACACCTGAGAAGTAGGTATGAGACAATGAATCAAGCAAAAACTTCATGCTCATCATTCATCAAATATTCACTGAAATATGAACTCTGTAAGAGAAACTACTTTTATTTATGCTCTACCCTAGCTCTTAGGTGAAGTAGATACTTAGTAGGTACTTAAAAATAATTGTTAAATGAGTGAATCTTTATTATGGATCTATTAAACAGTTCTTAGTAATGTGCTTAGGCTTGAGAATATAACAGTGAACTAGACAGGGAATGTGTCCTTATGAAGCTTCAAAACTTGTAGGCAAGACTGTAGGTTCAAGAAATAATTATGTTGATGAGTGGTGAGTATTGAGATAAGAAAAAAATAAGATGTTATGGAAATTTCTAAATATGAAATTACTGTTACATCAATTTATCTACAATTTGGAAAGTATAACTAGAATGAGAGAAATATTTCTGTTTTAAATCATAAAAAACAAGCCACATAATCCTTTAGGACTCCAGACCTGTGTAGAATTATAGAGCCCAATACAAAATAAAAAGAAAAAAGCCCAGTGACTGCCTGTAGCAGGTATCAGATGAGTTTATAGATTCTGACTCGGTGAACTTGGAGGGTCCACTTCCATGGGCCACACCAGACTGCAAGGACTACCGGTTACCAAGCCAACTAGCTGACCGTATTTTCCTTTGCTTCATGACTGTCCTCACTATATTTCACCTCTGCTGAGAACTTACACATCTTGGGCTCCGCACAGTGCCTAGGTCCTCTATCCAAGTTAAAAAGAAAGAGAAAAAAAGAAAGAAAGAAAGAGAGAAAGAAGGAAAGAAAGAAGAAAGAAAGAAAGAAAGAAAGAAAGAAAGAAAGAAAGAAAGAAAGAAAGAAAGAAAGAAATAGTGAGTCAATATTCTTGGTTAACCAACATAGCAGATTTCCTAATTTGTTATTCATGGTGTTTGATCTTTGAGTAATACATGGCAGAAAACTACTAATTATTAAGTAATACATTTAAATAATTGTGTCTGTAATAAATCACATTGGATTTCTAGATATTTTCAAATGTTATACATTTGTACAATAATTATTAGTTTTTTCAGTCTACAGATAATACTTGGTACATACATGGATTTATGGTTCCCTTCCAAAAAACCATGTGTGACCTAAGGATCTGAGCTCTGAACATATACATTATCTATCTGTTCTTTCTCTGGTCTATAGATCAAATGGTAATTGTTTTTGAAGGCCAGGATGCAAGGATGGGTAACTAAACTGCTACGTTTATTCATTCACTGTCTGGTTTGAGAGAAGTCTGTGGGTCGTACATGTTTACGTGAATCCATCTGGCAACATTTGTCTTTGACAGTGACATATTATTGCTGAACTTAAAATTGTGCGTGTGTATGTGCGTGTGTTTTTTTAAGTAGGCTCCGCACGCAACATAGGGTTCAAAATTATGACCCTGAGATCAAGAGTCCCATGTTCCACCAACTGCACCAGCGAGGCTCCTCATGTGTGGTTGTCTTTATCAAAAGTCACCAAACTTGTATGTTCAACTAAATGGTAGAAAACTTTCAAAGAATCCACTGTGGCAACTTCTCAAAACTTACCTGAGATTCTTCTTTGATTCTTGCCCTCAAAGTCTGCAAAAACTTAAAAACCTCCAGTCTAGAAAGATTTACTTGGATACAGATTTTTGCATATAAATTCATTCTTGCCTCCTCTCCTGCAAACCTCATAATGATTCCATTGTAAAAACCTGTTCATTTTAACTTTTAACCCACTGAGCCACCCAGGCGCCCCTCATTTTAACTTTTAAATATGACCTAAATCAAGGACTTCTCATCACCTCACCCTCTTCTCCTTTGCCCAAGACATCATTATGTCTCCTCGGGAATATTTTGAAAGAGTCCTAACTAGTTCTCTGCTTCCTTATTGCTCCCCTACAGTGTTATAAGAGCAGCCAGAATGAACTTGTAAAATTATAAATCAGGTAGCAGAACTCACAAACAGTTGTCATCCCACGAATAGGGAAACTCATTTACCCCTCCTACAATGTTTTGCACAGTCTGACTCATCTCCATCCAGATCTGTCCTTCTCCTTTTGCCTTTGCTCATGCAGGCCCTCTTGCTGGTTAAGAAGCACACAGAGCTTGTTCTTGATGTGGAGTTCTTGCTTTTGTCCTTTATCTGTTTGAGATGCTCTTCTTACCAGATCCTGTCATGTCTTCCTCATCCACTTTAACCAGGCTTCTGCTGAGAGAGCACCTCCCCCAAGGCCTCAAGTCTGGGCCTAGTGTAATCAACCACACATCACTTCTTATCTTTAGTTGTTCATTATGGCTTTCATTACTACCTAAAATTATTTTATCCACGTGTCAATTCTTCCATCATCAGTCTACCCCACTAGAATATATGGTTCATGAAGACTGGGACTTGCCTAGCACATAGTTCTCAATGAATATTTGATAAATCAATACTGAGCCAAAGCAGTATCCGTGAGATGCAGGTAATCACGGTTCTCCTTCCTTTCCATCATAGCAAATCCTTGAAGTTCTCCCAATTTCTGCTTCCTACCATGCTTGACTTCTTGATGTTGTAGGCTGAATTCTGCAGGAGCCGTGCCACTGATGTCAAAATAGCAAATCTCCATGGTCTTCTTTTCTGACTTTTCTTTGTGCCCTCTTTGTCTAGATGTGTTTGGAGTTTTTCCAATATGTTCTGCTCTTTTGTTTCCAAGTTATAGAAAAAATGCCTTGCTTCACCACTAGTTATGATTGTCCTAAAATTATGTTGCCTGGACCATTTTCCCTTAGTTGACCACTGGAAATGTCAGTTTCTTGCTATTACTATCACTCATTTATAAATTTTGACATAATCCTCATATAAAATGTCTCCAAGCTTAAATAATATTTTAGAGTAAATTGTTTTGAGTCTATACCTTATGCCTAAAATATCACTGTCACAGTTTCCATTTTTCTGTGTTCATTGGGTTATCATATGACTGTTTCATGACACACATACATCTTTTTTAATTTTTATGGTTTCCAAAAAGTTTTTACTCTTGACATTATTTCATAACTGTAAGACACATTTAATATGTCGATCATCTTGATTGTATAACATCACAAGAGTGAAATATTAGCTATTCAGGATAAATGATAATTATTTGTTTTATAACAATGAAAGTCTTCAGTTACTTTCTATTGTTAGAAGGGGAAAAATGACTAATTTTGAGAGCCTTTCTGCTGCCAGGAAAAACATGTTGCAGCATTCCACCTTCTACTACCCCACCTTTATGTATTTTGTCTATATATAACTTAAGTACTCCACAGACGAACAATCATTATAAAATCAAATGCACACAGTTTTATATAGGTCAGTACAATGTATAATGGATGTACAGTCAAAGAGGCATTATAGATGCTCAATAGCATTGGACCCAGGCCAGAACAAGCCTCCTGGGCTTAAGTAACTCTTTCTGGGTTCAGTCTCTGGAAATAATGCTTTGGATCAAATGTGCAAGGATATCAATGGGTTTTAGACTATTCCAAAGTCAACTATGACATTTGATTTGGGAGTTTCTATGCCTTATAAAATCAACCTCATTTTAGATGGACTTCTTGAGAATTGTTTTATTTTTCTTTTCCTGTCTACATATTGCTGCTTTGAGTAATGAGTAGAAATGCATTCTGAATAAAATAGCTAAGCAACCTTTAGTGAGTAATGGGCATCATGGTATTTAGACCTAACATTTGTCTTTTTTTGGTGGCTAGAAAAATAACACAGCAGATCTGCAGCAAATTCCTTCAATAGTTATTGAATACTTCTTGTGGCAAAGCTTAGTGGTTGAAATTTCTAATGAACTAAAAAATAAGTAAAATGAATGACCAATATGATCCTATAATGATTGCTTAACTTAATGTCTAGTTTTTCTTATATATGCAGGTGAACAATTAAAAGTGTTTTAGTTTTTAGTTTACAGTTAAAATCTAAGAAATAACCACAAACAGAAGCAGTTGGTTAGTTTTTCACGTTTGTCAAATGCAATTTCTTATAAACTGGTTTATGGATAAACCAAGCTTTATTTTCAGTGTGATTTCCTTTACTTTAAAATCCTCAGAAATCCAGATATTCATTCAAATTTGATCTAGATTTTAGTGATATAATTTTTTTAAAATTTATTTATTTGAGAGAGAGTGGTGGGGGAGCAATGGGAGATGGAGAGAGAGAATCTTGAGCAGACTCACCACTGAGCACAGAACCAGACCAGGGGCTCCACGTGAAGCTCAATCTCACAACCCTGAGATCATGACCTTAGCCCAAATCAAGAGTCAGTGCTTAACCAACAGAGCCTCCCAAGCATCCTGGTAATACAATCTTTTGACATCTAGCTCTAAGTCCAGAATTTCTCATGTTAGATCAGCAAAAGAAAGTTCCCAATTCAGATATCTTTATAAGTTTTTAACATATATTCATGAAATAAAAAAGAAGAAAGTTAAATTGGAGAATAAGTTCAAGGCAAAGAGAAATTCAAATTACTTCTAATTTATTTTTTTTCTCTTTATAGTGAAGTCATTTAAGTGAAAATAATGAATCATGGCAACTATTACAGTTGTGTTCTTTCACAAAAAGTTTGTGTAGTATTGTCTTAAACATTGCAAGGTTTTAGACCTGGTGAAGAGAAGCAAGATTGCTTTTAGAAAATTTATAATATGTAGTGTGATAAAGCATACTCAAAAAGTATAAGATTCTCAAGGTCTCTCCAGGGTTTCATCAGAAAAACTGAATATGAGAGCCGAGTCTTGGAAAAGTCACATTTGTATATGCAGAGAGGGAGGAGGAGAGAATAACAAGTAAGGTGCCCAGAATGAATACTTGGGGATTCAAATATCTACCCACAGAAAGCTTGACAGGCAGGGCACCTGAGTGGCTCAGTGGGTTAAGCCACTGCCTTCAGTTCAGGTCATGATCTCAGGGTCCTGGGTTTGAGTCCCGCATCAGGCTCTCTGCTCGGCGGGGAGCCTGCTTCCTCCTCTTTCTCTCTGCCTGCCTCTCTGCCTACTTGTGATCTCTCTCTGTCAAATAAATAAATAAAATCTTTAAAAAATAAAAAAAGAAAGAAAGAAAGCTTGACAGGCATATGGCTTGTTTGGCGTCCTCTCCTTATCTTACTGATGACTCTGCTTACCACTTGATTTCATCCCTCTTTCCCTCATGCCTTCTTATAGCTTGTATCAACACTCCATTCTGTGCAGACACTACCGACCATGCTCACATGGCAAGGAAGGCTTCTTTCTATCCAGACACGCTGAAGGAGTGTGAGTGGAAGAAAAGACTGGGATAACCGACAACAGGAAAGTCCCAAAGAATTCTTGGAAATTTGGGGATTACATGGGGCTCAGGATTTTGGTAAACCACATAAGGAAAGGTGAGGAGAAAATTCTTGTGAGAAATGGACTGGAATATAGAAGGAATCTGCTCTGCTTTTTCTTGATTAGCATATTTATTTTGGAGAACATAGGGTGGTAAGTTTAAAGAGGTTTACCATGGCCCATTGAAAAGACACTGTGGCAAATTAAGACATGAATTCCTAGTCAGTAGGAATTCTTAAAGATTTAGTCAGTAGGAATTTTTAAAGATTTTCTGGTCAAGTCCTAAGCAGGACTTAGGTAAAATTAATCTGACATTAGAATTTATTTAAAGAAGGGGTCCTGCAAACTGATCAGTGGACAAGAGAGCTATGGTAACAGTTTATAATGAACACAAAGATGGTGTAACAGACTCTAGACAAGCAATGTTCAAATAAACTTTCCACAAAAATAGAAACATTCTACACTTCTTAGTGTGTAACCACTAGCCACTAGTGGCTATTGAGCTTCAAACATAGCTAGTATGATTGAGGAACAGTATTTATAAGTTCATTTAAGTAATTTAATTTAAATTTACCCACACATGGCTACTCATTTAGACAGTAGAGGTCTAAGTCATTTAAGAGTGAGGCTGTCTATTTTCTCTCCAAACATATTCTTGGACAAAGAGCCCCCTCCCCACCATGATTTTCAAGTTTTTAATCATCTTTGTTTTTAAGAAGTCTCCATTTCAAGAAAAATCTTGTTTATTTTAATAAACTTATTTTAAATCTAAGGCTTTATTCTCTAAAATTGTGTGGTCCAATAAAATAGCCCCTCACTACAAATAACAATTTAAATATTAAATTAAATTAAATTTTAGTTATTACTTTCATTCAAGTCCCATTTCAAGTAAACCAGTAGTCACATATGGTTAGTGGCTATCGTACCGACTATGTCACTTTAGACACAAGTAACAGAAATAGGAGTCAAATCTGAATGCCAAAGATCTGAAACCAAATAAAGAAAGGGTCACTGGCCAGAACTGTGGTATTTGGAAAGGTGGAGATATAAGGATAAGGGGAATCAAGGAAAATTCCAAGAGACTGAGGCTTGGAGTCTAGAAGCTTGGAGGCTAGAGACTAAAGAAATGATAGTAACACTGAGCGAAATTTGGAAGTAGGGGAAGATTCCTCGTGATAAGAAAAAGAAAGATTCCATCTTAGACGCATTGAGATGGAGGTACTCTATCTGGGTAGAATGATTCCAGTCTCTGTTTCAGAGCTGCCACATGGTACTTTTAAATTTAGAGATAGAAAAATCAGGAAGGTGATTTGATCTGGAAGGATTAAAGACATTTGCAAGTGTGGGAAAAGGCAAGGCCAATTTTGGGTGCACATTAAACATGTCTTTGTACTTCCCCATGAGGGTAAAAAGACATCATAGTCATTTGGGAGAAGCAAGAGAGTAAAAACAGTGATTACCAAGGGGAAAGGAAGGAGTAACAGAGGTGGGTTGGGGGAAGGACACTTACATTGTTAACAAGTCATTCCACTGGCATTAATAAACAATTTTTCTGATAAACAGTTTTTCAGAGCTTGAGAGCTCCATGTTTCACATGAAACCACATGGCCATGGGGCCAAGATGTCTGGTATGAGACTTGCTGAGAAAATTCCTCAGTGGGAACTAGAAGATGAGAGTCCTATGTTTAAGTTAAACATCTCTTTAACAAATCATATCCTTTTAATTAATCAATATGTTATTTAATCTAGCTACTGGAGCAGTGCTTTACATACAGTGGATATACAGGAATTATATATCAGGAGGAAAACAGGAAAGAAGAAAGGGAGAAAGGGAAGGTAAGGGGAGGAGGTTGCACAATAAAATAATTACATGCATGCAACAAAAATATAAAATTTTATTCAACATCTGAATATATTAGTGACATAGTCATACAATTATGAATCATATCTTATTTACATTTTAAAACATGAACTGAAGAACTTAATCGAGTAAAAAATTAAAACATACCTTTTCCCTCTCCAAAAACTCTTTTATCTATTTTCTGGGGAATTGTGAGCCTATATACTATTATACCCAATTGCCACGAGTCCCATACATCAAAGCAAAATGTACACAATCCATTATATTTAAGGTACTGGTAAAAATCCTCAAAATGTCCTTCAAATGAAGATATATGAGGCAAAGAGCACATTCATCATTCATCAAAAGATGAAGGAACTGTTGCCATCACTAAGGTGAAGCAGGCACTGTCTAACCAAAACACCTTTACAGATACCACATGAAAATACTTAAATATAATTAAGTATCAAATGCTTATTGTAGATGAAAATAAAGTTTGAGGGTGAGTATTGGAAAGGAGTGATCAGTATAAATGTTGACATCATACAGTTCCAATTGTGAGAAACAACAGGCAGAAAAAGCCCTGAATAATGAACATTCAGGAAAATGTTTCCTCCATACCACCTGGGTGGTTCTGTCTGCAGCCTTAATTTTCTTTGGGTATATCTCTTGAGCTTGGGGATCTAGTCATAGTGCTCTACTTTTATTCTGGAATATTCTTGGCACATTTTTTTAATACATGTCTAAATAAGGGCCAGTTCTATTGATCTATAAGCATAATGCAAATTCTATTCAGTCATTTGGAAAAAAAAAATAATGTGCCTCCTCATACTTTTTGGCTTGATATATTTCTCTATGTGGATTTCATTTCTTAATTCAGAGAACCAGGGACAGTAGATAAATTGAAAGAATATGGTATCACTGTGTCTCACCACTGTACCAATTGGCCATTCTTTTGAAGGTTTGGTGAATCGTTTGACTTGCTTCTTCAGTACAACGGAATATATACATTAATCTTGATTTTAGAAAATGTGATTGGGTGCCTGGGTGGCTCAGTAAGTTAAGTGTCTGCCTTCAGCTTGAGTCATGATCCCAGGGTCCTGGGATCAAGACCAGAGTCTGGCTCCCCGCTTAGCTTCTCCCTCTCCTTCTATCCCTCCCCAGCGCTTGTGCTCTCTCGCTCTCTCATGTGCTCTCTCTCTCTCTCTCAAATAAATAAATAAATAAATAAATATTTTTAAAGCCCCAAAGCCAAAAAACAGTTATGTGATTCCATGCAACTTCAGAAATCCAAATAGAACACTTCTAAATTCAAATTGAATATATTTAAAAAAAAACAAATTAATATATATTAAGGATGTTTATCCACAAATAGGTTTAAAATAAAGAATAAAACTAGTCAGTACTAGTTTAGCAAAGACAGGGCTGAGAGATACACATTTAATACTCATCATGCTGGAGGTTACAGAATTATATCCATAACCATCTCAGTGTGTTGACCCATGCCTTGCCCTCTTCACCAGAAATCAGAAGGAAAATGTGATTTATTATGTATTAACAATTCAACCCAAATCCAAGATTATAAATATTTAAGCGGTTAAGCTTCTTTTAAAACATAGCAATGATCAATTTTTTCTCGTTTAAAGGAAATTGATCTGAAAAGCAAGGATTGTTTACATGAGTGATAGCATTAAAAAACTAATAAAATACTCAGGCACATTTACTGTATACTCTCCGTGTCATTTTACAATAATGCTGTGTTCTTCATCTACATTAATAGCTATTATGCTTTAGAGAATGAAAGACAAAACCCTGAGCAGTGGAGCATATTTAGCAAGCAACCAGAAAATTTAACCAAAATCTCCAAACAGTGGGAAAAAAAAAAAAAACCCAAACACACAACTGTGAATCTAGTCTTTGTCAAAAGGATTGCATGAAAAAGATCAGTAAAGCGAAAAGAGTTCAGGAATGTTTAATCCCAAAGGAATAACATTTATCAAAGCAATTTGCAAGGATAATTCTGTCACTTCTGCTTCTGTGAACAAAGGATAACAAATGAGCTTGCAACATTTACTACCAAATTTGAAGCAGTTTTTCTGGCATGAGGGAAGTGATGTCATTATTGCTGTAGGGTTGGGATTTTTGGTTGTTTGTTGTTGTTGTTTTAGTAGGCAAAAGGGCAAAACTGGTGTTGATTTAGAATGTATTCTCAATAGTCATTGATTTTGAAAGGCATATAGTGTTATAAAAAATGAAATGCATGCCAGTTCTTTTAATAAAGAACAAACAAATCCTCTGCCTTTTATTTTTCCTTCTACATTTAGCTCTATTCTGGGGACATCAGAATGAAAAATATATATATTTTATTAGCTGTAAGTTTGATTAAATAAAAGCACTTGTCCTTAGAAATATGTTAAAATATTTTAATAATCATCATCCATTTTATTTTTCAGATTAAAAGCTCAATAGAACCAGAAAAACTGACATACTAAGACCAGGATGTTTGTTTGGTGTTTTTTGGTTTTCTTTTCTTTTTTTTTTCTTCCAGCCTCTGACATATGATTGCTTGGTTCATAGTGATTTAAACAAGGTTGAAATCTGTTACTCTCTCTTTCCAAGGTCTGAATACATAGTCCAATACAGATGTGATAGCTCTCATAAACATTCATGTTCTAACATGTCCTTCCTATCTTCCTCAACACCCTCTTTTCCTGTCAAGTGTAATATGATTTTTTTTTATGTTCAGTTAGCCAACATATAATACATCATTAGTTTTTGATATAGTGGTCAACGACTCAATAGTGCAACATGGACTCTATAGCTCCTGCCTTCACTTCTGCATTCTGCCAGCATACAGGTGGAAGGTGTGGTAGGGAGCACGTCTCCTTTCTTTAAGGATAAGGTCCAGAAACTGGCCATTTCATCTCCACGTAGGGTCTGCTGGAAGAACTTTTGGGCCTCACTTAGCTGCAAAAAATTTTTGAAAGGATAGACTTTCTTCAAAATAGGAATACAGCCACTAAAATTAAGGGGTTCTATTGCTAAAGGAAGAAGGAGAAATGTGTCCTGAGGGTCAGCTTTTGCTATCTGTCCCAAGTCATTCTACTAATCTTCATAAACTAAAACAATGGAATTTTCAGCAATTCACTGCAATTTTTCTATAATTTAAAGTCAATTAGGACTGAAAGATGTTTGTAAAAAAACTTTTGTAAGGAATTTATATTAGTCTGCTCGGATGGCCATAACAGAATACCACCGAGTGCGTGGCTTAGAACGTAGACATTTATTTTCTCACAGTTCTAGAGGCCGGAAGCCAAAGATCAAGATGCCTACAGAATGTCTGGTGTCTGGTGAGACATCTCCCCTTGTGTATGTAGCAGGATCGGTTGCTTTCTCTCTCCTCACATGACCTTTCCTTGGAACATGCGCAGAGGCAGAGAGAGAAAGTTCTCTTTTTTTTTTGTAAGGACACTAGGCCTGTGGGATCAGGGCCCCACCCTTATGACTTCATTAAACCTTATTTCCATAAAGGCCCTATCTCCTAATACAGTCAGATTGGAGGTGAGAGTTATAACATGAATTTTGGGGAGATATAAACGCTGACTTCATAATAAAGTTTATTAAAAAGTCATGTTTTTTCCAAAACTGGTTAAAATTGGCTTAGTCATTTTATCTCTTCACTGAGGAAATGAAGAAGTTGAACTAAACACTAAGGTTGCTTTACATACTAAAGATGTGTGATTACATGCAGAATCTATAATATTATTTATTTTGTTCTCATATTCTGATCATCTCATGTATATTTTAATACCAGAAATGTTATTTACTTTTTTAATGTTAGTATTGCATATTACACAAAATAAATATTTGAAAAAGTTTACTAAAATCAAGTATTTTCAAAACATAATTTGTCAACAATACTCCTGAGAACCTTCAATTGTTTGTGGGGTTGGAGGAAGGAAAAATGTGTAAGCAAGTTTTTTTAAGACTTCTTGTTTGAAAACTTGCCATCTGGGAGAGGGAAGAAAAAGAAACAAATAAAAATAAGTTTTGCCAGGATCAGAGAGCACTGTCAAACGCTCACCTAGCTGTTCACTTATGATGAGATCCGAATGACTAAGGGCACTTTACAGAATGGATTGCTTTTATCATCCTAATCAAATTCTTTAATAAACCCATAGTCTTGGCGTGTGTCATAGCATAAAAAATAGCTCTAATCTCTTTGGGAATTGCACTTCCCTTTGGTAGGATTACAGGGAGAAAAGAATTCAGTATCATTAAACTCATCTGTTGAGGTAACAGGGAAAGTTGATCGCCCTTTGGCAGGTAATGTTGCAGTGGAAATGTCTGTGGTTCTAGGATGGCCAGTCTTGGTTTTGAAGCCTTGCTCCAGTATGTACTTAGGTTGCTGGTCGTGAGTACATTCTGAACCTGGGTGAGGTATTAGTAACAACTGGGATAATCATGGCCTGGGGATTAGTGGAGCTTAATGTGTAAAGAGTAACACATTCCGTAAACAGGCACTAACTGCTGCTTCCCATTCTTCATTGATTGTTTGTTTTTCCTCCTTGCTGGCAAAGAAACCTACACCCCCTGAATTTTACCTACTATCAAAGTTGAATTATTTTACAACTTTGTGGGATGAAGGAAGAATGAATAAAGAAATGTCTGAAAAATAGAACTGTATTAGCATACTATGCTATGGTTTATGTTGAAAGCCTGGTAATGATGAGGAATTGTTAAGCAAAAACAAAGGCATTCCAGGGCAACTTCTGTGAAACTTGAGGTGGCATTAGCAACATTCCAAATGGAGTTCTGGGGTGTGATTGTTTCTGCTTCCTCTGGGCTGGGTGATCTACCAATGCTAGCTGCTTAGCATTTCTGTGTTTGCTTTTGGAGATCAAAGCTCTTCACCAGCTCTAATCCTCACAACATTTAGGGTAAATATCACCTCTTTAAAAGCCCAACAATTCATTTGGTGTATACAAAAGCCTAGTGCGAAAGTGACTCTAACATTTTAGGATAAAAACACCATTATTTTCTATAGATTATTGAGTGTGTTTTTGAAGGTCCAAATACGAAAACATTTTACACTATTTTGCTTTTTTTGCAAATAAAATTGCATCATCTCTATTTTTTGCCTGTTGTGACATAATGGTATTGAGGCTTTTAAAGACATAGTTACATTCCAAATGTCTCTATTTTTGTCCCAAACATACTGAAGTAAATTACAATATTAGTATATATAGTAATAGAAAATGGAAAAGCAGAAAGAGAAAGAAATTCTTTATGGAAATAACATTTGCTGAGTTTCAGAAAAAGTATTTTCTGGAAGTTTATCAAAATCAATAATAAAATGAAATATTCTTACATTATTTAAATAAATTACTTAAGTACCATGAGACTTACAAATGCATTTTATTGCTCCAACTGATAATTAACTATTGTTTTGTTAAGTAAAACCTGGAAGTAGAAGTAGACGAGAGAAGATTATGAGTGTAGCAGATGGTAAGTTAGCACCCAAGTTTGACAGTCTTGTCAGAGAATCCTGGAGGGGAAAGACTATGAGATGTAAAAAGAACAGCTAAGAAAGATATCATATATGAGGAGAATAGGACAGAAGGTTATATGTGAAGATAAATATTTCTCTCAAAATAAGTCAACAATGATTAAGCTCCTACCTTCTAACAGCTCATAACGTAGTTGAGGCAGAGGGGCAAACATAACTAAAAACTTATAAAAAAAAAAATCACATGAAAAGAATACCAATCAAGAAAGCGTGAATTTAAAGCACAGTGAGATATCACTCCACACTTACTAGAAAGGTTAAAACTAGAAAAACAAAACAACCACCTGACAACCTCAAATGATAGCAAGGATGTACAAAACACTAAGATGCAATTGGTAGGAGTATAAAATGGCATTACCCATGTATTCCAAACACAGCTTTAAGGTGGCATTAAATGCTAAGAGAACTGTTTTATTCATTTATCACTTAAACTAAGACAAATACTACTTGTGTGTTTTTCCCTGGCCCAATATCATGGTTTCTTATCTCCCTAACTTTATTTATGGAATAAGATCATTTAGTAAGAAGACCTGATCTCATTCAAATATGTTTTATGGAATATGGATGTGGATGATGACATTAAAGTGTCTCTGATAATACCTGGAAAGCTATCGAAATTTTCCACAAGTCCAAATTTGGTGCAAAAAATGAACAGGATTTTATTAAAAGCTTTTTCGGGGTGGAGCAAGTGTCATACAATTTCTGGTTAAGATGGAAGAAATTAGTTAACCATGTTCCCAGTAATCACTCTGAGACCTGAGCCTTCTCAATTCTCAGTATTCACCCTGAGGACACAGAGGCTGGGGAAACTGTGAGGAGGCAGAAGGTACTGGATGAAGGTGCATCAAATGCACAAAAATGTTTTCCACATGAACCTATTAGAGCCTGATTCTAATTGGACTGTGATTTGTATGGTTCGATTCTCATCAAATCCAGTTATACTTCTTTTTTTTTTTTTCAACTAATAGCATCTGTTACCAATTAGTTTCATACAATGGTTTGCTTGACTGAAACGTGAATCTTTATGTTAATTTACTCTAAATGTAGAGACTGGATTTGCAATCTCCAATTCATTCCTGTCAGAAAGAACAATACATTTGTGCGTGTGTGTGTGTGTGTGTGTGTCTACGTGTGTGTGTGTGTGTGTGTGTATAAAATGCATTTTCCTGCCTACATTAAAGTTATTCTTATATTGCCTTGGAAACCATAGGCAGTCACTTAGACAGTACTTTTAAATCTTTCATCAGGTATTTCAAATTTTGAAAGGTCAAGAACTTGATGACTAGGCACAGCCAAAATCTTGTCGGTACTTCTTGTTAGTAATTTCTCTGCCATCTCAAAGAACATGGCAATTATGCCCAGCATTGGAAAGATGCAGTTTTTTTTTTTTTTTTTAAATATTTTATTTATTTATTTGACAGATCACAAGTAGGCAGAGAGGCAGGCAGAGAGAGAGAGGGAGGAAGCAGGCTCCCTGCTGAGCAGAGAGCCCGATGTGGGGCTCGATCTCAGGACCCTGAGATCATGACCTGAGCCGAAAGCAGAGGCCCCAACCCACTGAGCCACCCAGGTGCCCCGGAAAGATGCAGTTTTGATTCATCTTATCCCATTTTAAATGCTTCCTCTCATTGTTGTTCTTCTTATGTTAATCTAAAAGAAGAGCTATCAATACAACTAATCCACATGTTCAAAAAATGTCCATGTTAAGGTGTTCGAAGTTCAATCTTGTATTGCAGTATGGTGGAGTTCTCTAAAATTAGAAGATGAGATTATTATTAATAAGCTCATTATTTCTTCAATTTTGGAAACAAAGATTTGGGTATGATCCCTTGTATCAGTCCCTAACTAGAACAGATCTTATTGGCCTGCATGCTATTCCTTTCATGAGACTGTGTGAGATCAGGCCTTCGAAATGGTATTGACATATTGATTCAGTCAGAAAAAGGATGAGTTTGGCTTCTGGGATACCAATAGTTCACCAGCCAGATGCGATTTAGCCCATCACTGTAGCCCTTGCTCTGCCTCTCACCCACCTCTGATCTACAGCACGTGCTCTGAGTGGGCGTGGCTGCAGGTGTCCCTTCCCTTGAGTGCCCCATCATCGCATTACCTCAGCATGTTCTTTTAGCACCTGCATCTGATGTTTCTATTTGTTGCTCTGTGATGCCCGTGGGCCCTTTTCACTGTGTTCTTTGTTGACTCCCATGTGGTCATCTGTGGTCTCCCCTGTTTTTCTTAAACTCTTTCAAATGAGGGGTGATCATTCTTTGCATGAATGAGGCCAAGCTTCTGTCTCTGCTAGTGAAATGTTACCTGTCTCCCCCCGCCCACACCACTAGGGCCATGTGTCCAAGGCAGGGGTGAGGTCAATATGCAGTCCTTGCCACATAGCCCTTTAAGTAGTAATAACATGACTGTTTGCTTTCTTCCAGGCCAGCAGGGTGTGGTTCTCTCTGATGTGTCCCCTTCTCTTAAAGTTGCCTTTAATTAAGTTTAGTGTACCCAGAATATTCACCCTTTTGATTAATGGAAAGTAAATTGATTAATAACTTAATTCATGAGTGATTTCCCATGTTATTCATATTTTCTCACACACAAAGGTGTGTGCCCCAGAAGGTGGAAATCTCAGGAACCATCTTAGAATTCCACCTACCTGCCTGAATGGTCCTATAAAATAGGCTTTTAGTTGATTTATTTTCTCTCTAAGTAAACAAAGAAATCATTTGCAAATGAGGATTAATGTAACTACTTTCCAGTTTTATGAAGAACAAATATTAAATTATATTTTTTAACTTTAATGTAAGTACCATATTTCTCCTTTATATACTATGATTTGTATACTCACACACAAATATGCATACAATGATGTAAATGTATGTCTCTTTACATTTTTTTAAGAGCTTTCACTAAGAATGGGTGTTAAAGATAGTCATTTCTGTGTTAAAGGTTGTTTATTGTGGTATTTAAAAGCATTATCCCCAGAGTCAAACTTGCTTGTGTTTTAATACCCTCTCTGCTACTAGTTGTGAGCAAATCACTTTTTCCTCTCCAAGACTCTTTTCATTTGCAAATGAGAAGAAAAATAGTACCCATGCTAATGAGTTACTGTGAAATTTAAATACATTAACACATATGTATGCTTATGATGAGTGCCCATTACAAGTTTTTTATTTTTAGTAATTATATACTAATATGCTGAATTATCTTAATAGATCTGCTAACAGAAATGTCCTTCCATTACAAAAATGAATTTTCTAAAAAATAATTGAATTTAAAAGAATTTCCTTTACATCTTATAATTCCATGAAAGATCTTTATTTTAATTCACATGGTTTGCTCAAGTGGTATACATAAATAAGCTTTAACATCTTAATATCTTGATAGGTTGAACCAAATACTCAGAAATAAAATAACTTGATATTTTAATGTACAGAATAATATAATTCTTTAAAAGGCAAATTGTCAGGTTCACTTCTTAGAAAAAAAAATTTTTGGACGTACATTTTTTAAACTATATTCAAATTCATTAAGTAAACAGGAAGAACTACTTTGCAAAGAACACTTTGCTAAATAAGTGGATCCAGAATCAATCTGGCTTCTTCTTTATTTTGAGATTAACAAATGTTTAGCATCTAAATACTTACTTATCTAATGGAGTGTAATAAGCAGTGCTAAATGAAGATTCTTTTTGTGATATTTACATCCAACGCCCTATGTGAATATATAGGAATTTGCCAGGGGTGGTATTGAAATACATTCAACAACTGGTATGGCCCAGGCATGACCAATTAGAACAGACATGGCTTACAAACGTGTTGTACGTGGGCTCAACTTCAGTCACCATCTTACAGAATCAACCGATAACAAGGGTTAATATCTCCTGAATATTTGTTATATGCCAGGCACTCTTCTGATACCTTTATCTGTATTAATTACTTTAACTTTCACCCAAGCCCTGGGATTTAAGCACTGTTACTATCCTTAGTTTACAGTTGGAGAAATAAGCACAGAGATGCCAAGAAAGTTGCCCAAGGTCATACAGCTTATAAGAGGCAGAGCCAGGCTCCAATCTTGTGACCATTACTCTCAACATCTTCTTTCCCAGTGTTTGATCTCATTCCTGCCCTACCATCCTGACTGTGAATTTTCTAATTTAGTAGAAATAAAGAGGAAGAAAAAGCATCTTGTCGATCTTACATAGTATGCAGAACTTGATTTTTGGTCCAAAGCATGTAACACTGAGCCTGAAACAAAAACTTGGTGATGGATTCCTAACAATGTCATCTTCACAATTTAAAAAGCCATTGTTAATTTTACTTTTTTGAAATATATTTAATTTTCTATATTAAAAGTTATACTGAACCTGTCATATTTTTTAAATTTAAAAAATATGTGTCATCTGTGTATACATCCTCATCCATCAAGTGGTCCATGGAGTCTAAAAGTTTCAAAAACCCTGATATGTTAAAGATACATTCCCCTTTGGATGATTAATGAGTATTACATTTTCCCAATGGCTATAATGGAATGGATTCGAATTCTGAATTAGTCACTTACAATTTGGTTTTAAGTGTTATTCACTTACCAGATGTGAGATTTCTTTACAATTCCTTTGAACAACTTACTATTTCTAATACTTCCTCACTTCTATTAGAAATTTAACATTGGATAGCTATTACACAAACCTGATTTTCATTCAAATCTAAGCATAGATCCCATCTTAAAAGAAAGATTAGTATTCTTAGGATCATGGAAACCCAATTCTGTATTAATCTTAGAAGATAAACAACTAATTTCCAATAAACCAAATGGGGTAATTAAGGCTCAGAATCCATGAACATGAAAATAGTGAGCCATCCTGTAGATGGTACTTTTGGGTAGTTGTGTGTTCAAATCATTTCAAGTTATAATGACTCAGGAACTATAAATAAAATCATTTATCTGCTGATGCAGATAGGTTTTGAAATACTTAATCCCAGTTATTAATTCTAGGCAAGGTAGCCCTGGATTTCAGATGCCGTGGTAGGAGAACTGGAAATGCAAGGGCTGACTCAACCTCTCAACCTGCATTCCCTTCTCATGCTGGGGCATTCACACAAGACAGGTGGGGGGCAGCACTATACCCTGATGGCAAACACATTGGCGCCCTGCTGGGGAAAATATATGTACAGAAAGACCCATTTGAAAGTTATGCCATTTTTCTTTTGAAGTATGGACTTCTGTGTGACAAATAATAAAGTCAAATAAAGATTTAACATTGCAGTCAAAGCAGTGAAATATTCTGAAAGTATCCTCTGACCCGTTATTCTTGCTCACTGAAATGGTTGTCATGGAATAAGAGCCTTAGCAGCAGTGTGGTCATAAACAACACGTACTCTTTCTGTCTCATCATTCTTGGGCTATGGTCATAACACTTTGATGCTTTTTCTAGAGAAATATTTTCTTTTCCTAATTCTGTCCCTCAGGCATGATTTCCACAGCCTCACATTTGCAGAAATGATTTCTTCTAAAAAAGAAATCTAATTAAGCCATTTATCACCTTTTCTTTTTCCAAAGAGGTAGAGTAACAAATTAGCCCTTAAGTCCACTGTGCAGTTGATAGATGGGAAATAAAGATGTAGAGTCATTTATTTTAGCTGCAAGCTTGGGAATAAAACACTTAGAGGGCAACAGGCCAAGGGCCTTTCAGAGATGATAGCTTATAGGATGTGTGAGACCTGGCATGGAAACGTCCACCCCTTTGTCTGAAGGGGACAGAATGCTCCATCATTCACTCTAATTCCAACCATTAACCCAGACCTGGGAAATCTAACACTTTGCATTATAACATAAAGTTAAAGTTAAAATTGTGTATAATATATGCATATATTTATATTATATAAACATATTCATACATATATTATTAATATATACATAGCATAAATATACAAAATATAATTTCATCATATTATGAGAATATGGAGCTTATTGACCTAAAATTATGACAGTAACAAAGGAAAAATATACATAATACAAAACAGTGAAATTAATTACTATTGATTTCAGTTGATATTTACAAAATCAAAAACTAGTGATATAGAATATAATGTGTCTGATGGATTCTACAATTATTTCAAAAATAAAGGTAAATTCTCAGGATGGCTGATTAAGGAACACAGACATCTAATTGGCTCCATAGTTTATTGTTCTCCTAAAATATAATCCTTATTATTCAAAGCACACACACAGACAGACTTCGTTCTTTTGCCAAGCACATAACTTTTATATAATTGTTCAATCGACATTAAAATTCAAAAATCCCCCACTTTCTTCTTTATTTTGGAGTTCAGTTTAGAAATTGCCTTTTTTAAAAAAAGGAAAAAAAAACCTTCTCATCTTTAAAAAAAAAAAAAAAGGAAAATATGCTGAATGCAAGCCTGATTGTCAATCCCAGAAAGAGAAAAACCAAAAATACATAAAAAGTCAATTAAAATTGTAATGCACATTAAAAAGCATGGTTATTTGCCAAACGAGTAATCAAAAATTATGCAAAGACTTCAGAAGAGGATATTACCACTCACGGTGACCATGGTTAAGAGAATTCACAAAAGAGAATAAAATGAACTGGGCTTTGAAGAAGGAATAGAGTTGTATGCATAGGGTAGGCAGAGGAGACTATATCTGATGAGCAACATGGTGCAAAGAATTATTGCTTTAGTTGTGGTCATCCCAGCGGCTTAGCACAAGAGAAGTTTATTCCTGCTCATGTAAGAATACAAAGCTGGTCTTTTCGGTGGCTTTCTACTCTGTGACTGTTCAGAGACTAGGAGACCTTTCATTTTATGACTCTCGCATTCTTTAGGATCCTTTCATTTTTGAAATGTGGTAGAAGGGAAAAAAGTGCATATAAAAAAAACACACTCTTCTTAAAAGCCTTGTTATGGACCTGACACACACAACTTCTGTTCTACTTCTGTTCATACTCCACAAATGAAATCCAGTCACTTATTCACTCCTAAGTGCATGGGAAATGTAATCTCTGGCTGGGCAACCATTTCCAGCCACAAAAAACCAGTGCATGTGTGTGCATATAAGCAACCAAATGTTGGTGTTTTGTTGATCTCTGTTTTTGGTTCTCTTTTTATTTCAATCCAAATGCTCTTTCCTGAGGAATTCCATCCACAAACAAAAATTCATTAACCTTCTAAATGACTCCTGTGTTTTCTCTTAGCCCAGACTTTTCCAGAGATCAAGACCCATAAATCTACTACTTGTTAAACCTATCGTTCCACTGGGGTATCTTTTAGATCTTTAAAATACAATTTATGCAAATGTGAATCATCAGTTTTCTTTTCAAACTTTATTCATATGCCATAGTTCCCATACTGAAAATCAGCTCTGCCATCTTACTAACGGCTCAAGCCTCAAACTAAGAACATATATTTGACTTGTCTCAAACTTTTACCCTTTGTTAACACTTGCTCACATTCTTCCCCTCATCACTACTCCTTCCTTCCCAAGCTCCCCTACCCTCTCTTCCCTTGGGATTCCTGCAAGAACATCCTGACTGGCCTCCTGAAGGAGGAGGAGGCACATTTTCCTTTACCCATCATCATTTTCTCAGGGTTGTATTTCCAAAATGTGCACATGATCTAACTAATCTCCTCTTAAATCTTGCAGGATCAAATCTAAACACATAGCTTGGCTCACTAAGTTCAGCCTCTGCTTGGTCTATTTAGCCTCTTATTGCATGATTTTTTCCCTTTTTAAAAAATTTATTTATTTATTTATTTATTTATTTAGAGAACTAGAGAGACATAGCAAGCAAGCAGAGGGGCAGGCAGGTGGTGGGGAGGGAGCAGAAAGGAAGAAAGAAAGAGAATCTTAAGTAGGCTCCATGCCCACCTTACCACCCTAGGATCATGACTGAGCCCAAATCTAGAGTTGGACACTTAACCAACTAAGTCACCCAGGCACCCCACCCCCACCCCACATTACTTTCCAATGTGTTCATCTACCTGGGCAATTCCAGACTTTGCATATTTCCATATATTCCTTTCTGTTCATGTAAAAGTTCTTTTTCCTGCTTTCCATTGCTTCTTCCACTTTCCAATGTGTCCTTCTCTCCTTTCCTGCTCAAGAATCCCTCATCCTGGGAGACTTACTCATATACTCCACACCTAGTGAAGTGTGTTCACTCTGGCACCTCCTGAATTTCCCAGTTCTAGATCTCCTATCACTGTATCACAGTGACTTGTCTCTCTTCAGTTCTGAACTCATTAAATCCGTCTGGGAATTTTTAAGAAATACCAATGAGCAGCCTTCATTCCACACCAGAGAAATTAGAATCTCCAGAGGTAGAATATTTTAAAAGCTTTGCTAGTGATTCTAATGGGCAGCCAAGGTTGGAAATGGCTGCTTAAGGGAACTAATTGTAGGGCAGTCCTGTAAGATATTAGCTATTGAAGGTATTAAGAAAAAAATAATATAAAGAGAGAGGAACAAAGAAAAGGATGGAGAACACGTCTTAGAATTATTTTATGGAATAAGTGAGGAATAGGTGAAATATTTGCTAAGTACCTACTTAGTGCCGGGTGTAGTACAGTGTCTGATTTAAATATACAGGGGTTTTAGTTAACACAAACTCTTTGAGCTAAATAGTTTGAAGTTTATCCCAGTTACTTTTAACTGTTTCTTGGAAGTCCTTAAATCTTACATGGGTGTAATGATTATAATTTTAATAACACTAATCAGTGATGGTGTGCTAAGTGAGCTCAAATTTAATGTGAATGGAGTGAGATTAGTAAAAAGTTAATAGCTTAATATTAGTATCAATTGAATCCAAGTTATATCATAATTTAATTTTTATTAATGAATGAACCTATTCTTTCCCAGTGTATATTTTACCAAGATCTTTTTTTCACATGAATTTCCATGTATGACTTTATGTCACTATAGTAATGTAAGGTGGTATACGCTATAGTTATGTTTGTCTCTGAGTTTGTCAGCAGCTTTGCCAGTTAAGCATATGGGATAATGTTATTCTTGCCCACATGAGCCTATGAGTCTTACAGGTAGAATAAGGGGGAGTGGTATATAATAAAAAAGAAAATATTTGAAAGGGACAGTAAAAAATGTAAAAGAAAAAGAAAAGAAAAATTTTTGAACTTCTAATTTCTAAATTTAGCAGAATCTATGCTATTTAAATATTTTTGAAAAATTCCAGAAATATGATAGGCATTTACTATTCTTGAGTTGCTATTTCAAATGAGGTGAAAAAAGATCAATACTCATATGTTCAAATGAAAAAACAGAAGCTCTGTGTCCAACAAATGATAAAAACCTAAGTAAGGTAAAAAAGAAAGCAGGCAAGATTGATATTATGGGGAAAGGGCTACTGAACCTTGACTATGGCTTAGTGTTCATTTCAAACTGTGTAACTGATATTAATGAAAAGCAGTGGTTTTATTGTTTAACCAGAGAGGAAACAAAGCTGAAAGCTATCTTGCAGGACTTTGTAGATAAGAGCTAAGAGAGTTATAACTCTCCTATTTGTTTAGTTCACACCAAGCTGTGTTTGACATTTGCTACCCAATTGTGTTCTTGCATATCCTGAGGAGATACCACAAGCTCTTTTTTACACTTAACCTCATGGTGGCAATGATGTTCTCAATAATTACACCCAATTCTAAACGGAACCACTTTGCACATAATAAAGTGAACCCTCATCATTCAAATATCCATAACTATTTATAGGTCTAGAATGTAATCAAGACACAGCTATTTTATTAAAAGGTAGTTAATCTGAAAGCCCTCTTAGGTTATATATTTCCCTATGTCATTTTTCAAATTAAAGGTAGAGATACACTTGCTTTTCCTATGGTTGATTCAGTAAATGAAATAAAAATCTCAAACAAAAGAGAGATGAAATGTCAGGTTGCACTAAAAATACAGAATTATGCTATATAAATAAGAAATATGATGCATTTAATATCCAACCTATTTTGTTCACCAAGGAAAGACAAATGTGTTTTTGTGTGTGTTACATTTCTCAACTCAAAACCATACTGTTTGTCTCTGTGTATGATCATCAATGCTTGCTTGTGGCACTATCCCAAGAATGCCATAGAAGTTGTGCAATGAATAAATTTGCATGTTGAATGGATTTTGGAAAATCAAAGTCTCTGATGACTTCTGGCTAAGCACTTTTTTTTTCTTTTCTATATTATTGTCAATGATTGTGTCATTCAAAGTCATATTCCTCATTTTCTATGGTTTGCTGAACTCACACATTATATAATTCACTCCCCTGAATATTTATACAACATAACTAGCTATAGGAATAGCTTTGAATTGATTTCCTCATATGATATGATATTCAGGGGAAATAAATCTATATCTGTCATCAGCACTCTTATGAAGCAAAAAATTGTCAAAAATAAATATAAAATTTCATTTTATTGATACTTTTAGGCTATTATCTATCAGATAACCCCAAAATTAAGAAAGGATGATGGTAACATTTTTTGTCGTTGTTGTTACCTAAGATGTTCTTCATGTCAGAAAGATTGGTTATGTTAACAAAAAAAAAAAAAAAAAAAAAAGACGAAGAAGAGGCAAAATGGTTTAACTGTTTCTGTTCTCTGTTATCTACCTATTCCAGTGCCTCCTCCATCCTTTCCTCCCTCTTACTTACCTGACTGGGTACTGGCTAGAACTGGTTAACTTGTCTACTTGTTTTGTCATGTAAATGTAATGTAATTGTATCACAACATCTGAGATTAAACCCCCAACATACCAGTATCTTCTCTAGGCTAACACTTTACCTAGGTATACATGAAAATAGCTAATTGAAATCTCTTTTTAGGGGGAAGTCAGAGATTGAAAGGAGACAATTTGAGGAGGTAGTGTTAGGTCCCTCCCTCAGAGGTCATCTGAGGCTACTTTTGATTTTCTATTTATCTTGATGAGTTTGTGACTCATCACTGTGCCTCAATAAATAGAATAGTAAGTTCTTATTTCATAACCTGAGTATTTCTCACTGTACGATTTTCCTCTGCATAGAAGGCTGCATCTATAGATCTTTCCTTTGTTCACTGCTTTTTATTACCCACACCTTAGAAACTCCCAGAACACCTCAAATAGAAACCCCTGCATCAGTCAGTTCTATTCCATTACTCTTCTCTATTTTCTTCATGGTAATAAGTATACCTGTGTCATCTTTTCTCCCATGATTTCAATGTAAGCCCCATCAGAGCAAGCGCATCGTCTATCTCTTACACCATTGAACCCTGTGCATCTGTGATATCAGGGGTCATGTTCCTTCAAATTTCAGGCAGTCCAGACTACACAGGGTTGCTCTAGCTCAATGACACCTTCACCCGAACAAGAAAAAGCTATCTTCTCTGGCTGAACTTTTTCACAAAGTTACCTCCTTTCCGTGACATGAACCCCAAGTACAAGGATCAGCAAGTCAAATGAGCTCTAAAAAAGAATCTGATTCCTATAGGCACCCCCATGCTAGGGCACTCCACTGGTTGGGTAATCTGTATAATTTCGTAAGTGCTGGTTCTGATTCTATCTCTGCTATAGTTCACATCAACTCCAAGACATGGGGTATTGTACCAAAATCACATCCAAACTTAGGGAAGGGAGTAGGTTTTGGTGGTAAGACATAGGTCCTCTAACTTCTCCCTTGTCCTCCACTTCTGCTCTGAAAATAACAAAGACTATGTTTTACACTTATGGCAAAGGATCATGTCTTATTCATTTCTGATTCTCTGTTACCTAGCATAGGATTCAAAATTGTTCAAGAAATTTCTCACTTCACCATATATTCTTTGCATGAACTTAAAACTTTTCTTAATTTCTCTGTTTCAAGTCCTCATCTGTAAAATAGGATAAAATTTGTAAATACCTGTAAGAGTTTTTTGAGGATTAAATGACCTAACCCACAAAAACGTTTTTTTGAAATAGTTTTTGGTAAGTGCAAGCTTAAAAAAAAAAAAAAAAATCAGCTAGTCATAGTAGTAGTAGCAGTAAATAGTAAAATTATGTGAATTTGCATGCTAACCATCAGTTTTATGCTTCAATTAATTTTATTTTATAATATTTGGACTTTAGTATTTCAACAGGACCCCAAAGGTCTTCTTTGAGTGAGTGAGCTATATAAACCTCGGTGTCAAACTTGTCTAAAAAGTTGAATTATTGCAGAATAATCAACAAATAAGCTCCATATTCTTTCAGTCTTTCGTTTTCCTATTTTCACTTTCTTTCATCCTGCCCTTTCTTCTCTCTCTCTCTATTTACACAGATTTTAATGTACTCTAATAATGTAGTGCTTGGAATAATGTAGTGTATGGCAGCCTATAGAATTCGAAGGACCTAATGCAGCATTTTCTGAGTCAAGGTCAGTGTTTATTAATAAAAACACATCAACACTCCTTGCCCATTGAAAATTCAAAAGCTGTAGGCCCCATGTGGCTACATTTCTCCCTCATCCCATAATTAAGCAGGAGCCCGGTTCTTGCAGGATGGATGTAGTTTCTCATCAATACCCACTCTTATCAAATCCTCAAATTTGGAAAAGGCTTCAACAATTTTTTTTCTGAGATTATGATTTTTTTTATAGATTTTTTTTTTAAGTTTTATTTATTTGAGAGAGGGAGATTGCAGCAGGGGAAGGGGCAGAGGAAGACAGGGAGAGAGAATCCTCAAGCAGATTCCCCTCTGAGCTCAGGATTTGGCACATGAACCTATCCCAGTACCCCAAGATCACCATCTGAGCCAAAATCAAGAATCAGAAGCTCAACTGACTGAGCCACCTAGACACCCTTATAATTATTTTCCTAATGTTGCTGAGATAGAGGATAATGTTTCTTGACTCTACCTCCCCTGGTTTGGGGCTCTGTTATTTACCCACTGCAGCCACATTTCCTTCTTCAGCTTAAGCTTCCTGCGACACTCACTCAGATTCGTGGTGTTGGATGCCACTCTTTCATTGAACAACTTTTAAGAAACACAATCTTTGTATCAACACCAGTTGGTTTAAGATTATCTCCATGGTCCTCTGTTACATTTAATTATTATTCAAGGATTTTCTGTGCAATCAATCAAGCCAAGGTATGGAGAATATGACAACACCAGAGTCATAGAAATGTAGGACTAGCATGAGAATTTAAGAGTTAAGACTCCCACTTTCAGGCAAGACCACAACTATTGCCAGAGAAATAAGACTCTGTTTTCAAATATGCAGCAAGGTGATCCCATAGCTTTTCTTGTTAACATACTGTAATGTTTTATTCAGAAAAAAAAAAGATGAAATAAGGAGTTCTACAATATGTTTGTAAGCTCTATTTAAATTTAATAATGTAGATATTTCTGAACATCAATATTTAAAAGATTAAGAATTCCTCAAAGATGAACATATTTATAATTAAACAGTTTTTAAAACACATAAAGATCATGGAGCGCCTGAGTGGCTCAGTCAGATAAGAGTCTGACTCTTGATTTCAGCTCAGGTCATGATCTCAGGGTCATAGGACCAAGCCCCACAATAGGCTCTGTGCTTAGCGGGGAGTGTGCTTGAGATTTTTTTCCCTCTCCCTCCGCCCCTCCCCCTGTTTGCATTCTATCTCTCTCCTTAAAATAAATAAATAAATCTTTTTTAAAAACCCAGTTAAAAACACATAAAGATTATAATTTCCAACTTTGGAAAAGATATATTCTCTAACATTCAAACTTTTCCTTTGCCATGGGTTGTTCTCCAAAAGTACCAATATGGGATGCCTAGATGGCTCAGTCGGTTAAGTGTCTGCCTTCACCTCAGGTCACAATCTCAGGGTCCTGGGATTGAGTCCCACATCAGGCTTCTTGCTCGGCGGGGAGCCTGATTCTCCCTCTGCCTGTGTCTCTCCCTGCTTGTGCTCTTTGTCTTTCTCTTGCTGACAAATAAATAATTAATAACATCTTTTTAAAAAAATTTTTTTTAAATTTGGAGCACCTGGGTGGCTCGGTGGGTTGAGCCTCTACCTTCAGCTCAGGTCACTATCTCAAGGTCCCGGGATGGAGCCCCACATTAGGCTCTCTGCTCAGCAGGGAGCCTACATCCCCCCCTCCTCTCTGCCTGCCTCTCTGCCTACTTGTGATCTCTGTCTGTTAAATAAATAAAATCTTTAAAAATTTTTTTAAAAAATTTTTAAAAAGTGTCAATGTAGATAGCTCTATTTTCTTCTGATCCTTCATAGGAGTTTTTACCTTTTTGGTGTTTCTCAAATTCCAGTGTATCCACAGCTGTCTCAGTATTAACTTGGTGTCTATTAAAAGTTTCTGTTCATGGGCCCTACCTCACAGCTACTGAATCAGAAATATTGGTGCTGTTTGGTACTCCTTGTTATGAAATTTAATTTTTCATTATGTTCTGATTCACATGATTCTTTAACTACTTGATTATGTGTCTAGTACATAGATAATTCATTAAATATAATTATTTCCCAGTAAAACTATAAGTTTCTTTTGGAGGTCGGGACACTACTATTACTCTTTGTATGCTAGCACTATCATAATTCAGTAGAGATTCAGGATATCAAACTTCTTCACATCTTTATTACTTCTTTATATCCCCTATTCCTTAACTCCATCTAAGTTCTATTTTAACCCACTCCTAATTTAGTAGAAGGTATTAGATGTGATACCTTACATATCCATGTTTGAAAGATTCTGACTAGATTTCAGTTCCTTTCTTTCCTCTCTAGTGCCCCCAAAGATCTCCATGTTACATGTCTCATTTGGATCATCTCTTCCTTAGCTCTTCTTACTGTTTTTCTATTTCTTGTGTCTTTATTCCCCACAGCTGCTAATCAGATATATGTTAAGAGAAATATCAAGTACTAGATAAGGTAGATGCTTCAATATTGGACTTTCATCTATTGTCTGGGTGTTCTTCTTTTAATATGTGAAATTATGCCTCAGTTACTATGTGTTTCAATATACTTCCATGTAAAATATTAATAGTAATATAGGAATACCTTGGAGATAGTGTAGTTTTAGTCCCCAATGACTGCAATAAAATTACTATTGCAAGAAAGCTAATGGTGCTGTAAAGTGAGTCAAATAAATTTTTTGCTTCTCCAGTGCATATAGAAGTTATGCTGACACTATACTTCAATCTATTAAGTATGCAATAGCATTATGTCTAAAAATATATAGATACCTTAATTTGAAAATACTTTATTGCTAAAAAATGCTAACCACAATCTAAATTTTCAGTGAGTCATAATCACCAGTCTTGGGGCACCTGTGTGGCTCAGTCAGTTAAGCATCTGCCTTTGGCTCAGGTCATGATCTTAGGGTTCTGGTATCAAGCCCCATGTTGGGATCTCTACACAACAGAGAGCCTGCTTCTCCCTCTGCCTGCCCCTCTGCCTGCTTGTGCTCTCTCTCAAATAAATACATAAAATATACAAATATATAAAATCTTTAAAAAGAAAACCATAGTCATAATCACCATAATAAATACAATAATAATGATAATAATGAAGTTTGAAAAATAGTGAGAATTACCAAAATGTGACAGAGACCCAAAGTGAGCAAATATTGTGGGGAAAATGGTGCCAAAATCTTCCTTGATACAGGGTTATTGTAAACATTCAATTTGTAAAACCAACAACAACAAAAACATTTAAATAACTCTGTCTGAACACTAAATATAGTGGACAGGAACATGGTTCTTAGAAGTGTATATTCTGTTACATGCCACCATCTTTTGTCATGGGTACATAATAACATGGTTTTGAAAGAATGATTAAATAAAGTTGAGAATGATTTATTAAATAATTATGGCATCTCCATATTTTGTGATTTATGGTGGCTATTTAAAGCAGTATGAAGAATATTTAATTACATAATAATATCTTCAACTTTCTTTTTTTTTTCTTTCTTAAGTTTTTCATACATATTTGTTAAGTTTACTGCATGAAAGGTCAAACTGATTTACATTCTAAGTATTTGAAGCTCAGTGTTGCCAGCATAGAAAGAACTGTATAAAGTGTTTTAGGTATAGATAAAAGCTGTTCTATGAAGAGCAGAATGGTTTTTGTTTTGTTGTGAATACCAACACTTTTACTTCTGTCATTTGGTTAGTTTTAACTCAGATATATCACTCCTGTTCTCAGTTAAATTTTAATGTCTTTGTTTGATCTTAGCTGAATGTTCAAGCCCATCATCCTTTCCATGTGGTGTGAAATATTCTTGTACATACACAATTTAATTGGAAATCACCAGGCAACTCTTGAATCATTCACACCACTTTATATATATTTCTTTCAATTTGACATTTAGGAACTGATAATTTGGAGCATGTGTTCTCTTAGTCTCAACAAGATCATTTTCATAATTTTTTTAAAAATTTAAGATCAGTTTGAGTTTTTTAGCTCAGTGGTCCTCCTTATTAATAAACACTTCATTCTGCTTATCACCTCACCTTAAAAATATTTATTCCCTCAAGTAACTGATTGATTATTCCAGCATTATTTTCTTGTGCAGAAACAATGTTGCCTTTCTACTTCTCAAAAAAGAAAGGAACTAGTGTTTATTAAGCACTTATTTGGTTGGGACACCTGGGTGGCTCAGTGGGTTAAAGCCTTTGCCTTCGGCTTGGGTCATGATCCCAGGCTCTTGGGATTGAGCCCCACATCGAGCTCTCTGCTCAGCAGAGAGCCTGTTTCCACTTCTCTCTCTCTCTCTCTCTGCCTACTTGTGATCTCTGTCAAATAAAGAAATAAAATCTTGAAAAAAAAACCAAAACATTTATTTGGTGAAAAACCTAACACTTTATACCTGATTTCATTTAATATTTTCAATTGTTCTGTTATGTAGATATCATTAATTTCTGTTTATAGAGGATAAGTTTGAAGCTATAACTATTTTAAGGATGGTTATGCCCAAGTCCAAAGGTCATGTTCTTTTTTGTTTAATTCTTTCCTTGCATTAACTACTTTCTTTTCCCATTCCTTTTGAGTTTCAAAAGTGATCAATGTTTAGAAGTCCAGTATAAGTTTGAAGCTGAGGGTTTGGGGCATTCAAAATATTAGCATGATACTTCAAAAGTTTTAGTCTGGGGGCAATGCAGAATGCTTTGGAGAGAGTTTAGAATGGAATATGTGGACACCAACTCACAGTGATTGTATTTGGTCCACATTTAGAAAGAAAATAGGCAAAACATGATGAAAGATTGGATATGGGGAGATGAGGAAGAGCAAGGTTTCAAGGAGGATGACTGGGATTTTGATTTATAGAATTAAATGGATACTAAATCAATGACTTGGACATGGAATATAGGACAAAGTCTATCATTTAGTAATTGACTGTATGGAAGAGTCTGGAGTTCAGGGGAGTAAATTGCACTGGAAAAATAGTTGTGTGGAAGGGTTAGATGTAGAAAAAGTGACCGAAGTTCTGGGAATTGATGAGATGGCCCAAAGACCGGACATAAAGGGACACATGAAGAGAATCTTGGGCTGAGTTTGAGAACATCCAACACTTAATGATTGAGTAGAGGACAGTGAGTGCTGAAGAAGATAAAGAGATGAGGAGAAGCCAAATGAGAAAAGTGTCCCAAGTGGAAATAATAAAAACTGTAGAAGAATGAAACAGTGACCACTGAAAACGAATGCTGCGTTTGTCGTTATGAATGTCACTGACGGCTTTGTTGAATAGCACGTCAGGAGTGATAAGAGTGAAAGTCCCACTGATATTGCCCAGAAGTGAGTGAGAGAAAGCATAGAGACACGAATAGAAGAAACTTGATTGGGGACAGAGGAAAGAAAGAGCAGTATCTGGAGAGTTATATAGGTTCTTGATTATTTATATATTGACTTTAAATAAAGATATTTGAATAAGCTAGTATTTAGGTAATAATCCTTTCCTTTGGAAAGGAACAAGTTAATGTCAAGGAGAGAAAGGAAAATGGGTAATGTAAGGAGCCCAACTGGGAAGACTTCAGGGTACAGGAGTGGGACTGGCCTTAGAAAGAAGGAGGGACAATATGATGTTTTGCTTTGAAGACCTTTTTTTTCACACATTTATATGGTGTAGCTGACTTTAGAGTCTTACCTCCCTCCTTAAACTGTGACTATACTACTTTTAAATCTACAACAATATTAAGTTTAGGTACTTAGTAAAATTAAAAAAAAAACTTATAGAAAATTTTTAGAACTTTCCATCTATTTTCTTTTCACTTGGGGATTTAGTAGTTTTAAAAGAAAATTAGTTCAGTACCCAGAAAACCTTTCCTTTGTTTTCTTTATTTTCCTTTGCCAGCCATAGGGCTTCTCAAATTCAGAAGTGCACAGAAATTACTAAACAAGAAATGTGCTATCACACCCTACACAGCATTGGATATTATCATATTTGATTTTTCATTTTTGTCATCTCAATTTACCATTCTAAATTTTTATTAATTAATCCTGCTCTTCCTACTTCAATGCAGAGAATTTAGAGTGGGGGAGGCTCCATAATCCTCATTTTATTTCTAAAACATAACTAACATGCCCAGATTTTGCTTATGTTGGATTAGCAAGAATTTAAGGAAAAGTTCTAACCTTGGCCAAAGTAACCTCATATTGGATACTTTCAGCAAATATCTATTCTGGAGAAACACAATGTAAAAAAGAAAATAACTCATTGGAAGAACTCATGAATCTCCTTTTAAAATCTACACACTTTATCAAGAACTTTGATGAACTTGAGTATCAAGAAGATAAGATCATGTCCTATTACTATTATCTATTTTCAAGTCTAGAGATAATCCACAATGTGTGTTAAGTAAATGAATGAATGAATGGTTTGTGAATTGTTATATCTAAATTGACATTGAGTCTTCAAAAACAAACATGTTAGTGTTATTGTATATTATTATTTGTATTGATCACTGTGATAATTACTTGAAGTGCAATGTCACTAATCCTCACAACATCTGTAGAATAAGTATTATGAATCCTATTTTACAAATAAGAAATCAAGGTTTAGAGATTTTAAGTAAATTGTGCAATTTACACAGATAATAACAGGCAAACCTGGGAGTCAGCTTTATACCTGACTTCAGAGCACATGATCTTTCATTCCTGTTATGAATGGTGATATATGTTTGGGTTATACAAACTTTCAGTAATGAGTATATTTATTTCCCTAAATAAATTATGGGGCCTATAGAGCCTATAGGCCCCATAAATTTAGACATTTTAATTTGATTTATCTTCTAGACAGAACCATTAGATTTTCTCTATGCATGGTGTACTATGGAAGTAGGAAAAGTGGGTTTTCAGGTGGTCTTCTTTTTTTAAAAATTTTTATTTATTTATTTGACAGAGAGAGAGAGAGCACAAGCAGGCAGAATAGTAGGCAGAGGGAGAGGGAGAAGCAGGCTCCCTTTTGAGTAAGGAGCCTAACACAGGACTCGATCCCAAGACCCTCGGATCATGACTTGAGCCAAAAACAGTTGCTTAACCAACTGAGCCACCCAGGCACCCCACAGGCCTTTTTTTTTTTTTTTTCCTTAAAAAAAAAAAAAAAAAAACAATAGAACTATATGTTCAGGTATTGAAATACCCATGTTAGCTAATTTTGCCAAAATTTTGTAACTGCATTGGAAAACATGTCCTATTTAAGTGCAATATCAGAAAATGTAGTAATAACCTGCTACTTGTTTGATTCCAAATATTTACTTCTTTAAAAAAATCTAATTCTGGTTTTATTTCAAGATGCTTTGAAAAGAACTCAACCTGAGTTCTATGAACTGCGTCAAACTTTTCCAATAGAACCCCATCCTTATTTGGCGCTTTGGGGTAACTTGACAATGAAAGCACTCACAGCCAACTTTCTGGTCATCAGATCGCCTTACTGTGACCTAGCCACAAGCACCCTATTAATCTGCTTTATCACAGGGATTAGTAAAGCAAGGGCTGCATCTTTCCATCAAGCACATCTGTTCCTAACTCTTCTTATCTCTCGATGTCTCTTTCATCCAGTACATCTACTCTTCATCAGCCACGAATGTCTATGCTTTTGAGGAGTCATTTTCTATTTTATACCTTTTTCACTTCCATAAAAAAATTTAAAAATAAAATTGTTCCTATTCTGTCCTTTTCTATCTTACATCTATTTCTGAATACATAAAATGTTTGAATTTGCTCATAGAACACAATAGAATATACCTACTGTTCCCATCAAGTTTTACCTCTTTGCTACTTTTAACAAGAGCAATCCTTATTTAAAGATATGCATGGTACTCACAAGAGCCCAGAGCACCATTTTTATACTTAAGTTAAACAACTGCATGAATGGTTCTGCCTAGTGAGATCAATGAGTTTTTTCACAAAATGAGTCATACTAACAGCAATCTCTTTATCTCTCATTCAGCCTCATTGAAAGGAAGGAAGAGGTGTGTTGGGTCTGGTTGATGGAGTGTCTCTCTATCTCCCCCAGCCCGGAACTGTAGTATAGGAAGCAAAGCAGTCTTATCAACAAGCACCTTTCTCCCAAGTTCAAACTGGGGATTACACAGAAAGAAGCAGCCCCTTGCTCCTCCTTCTACTCTGTCTCTGAATAATAAGGGCTCTTTACTGTTTAGAAATCTTGTTGCATTACTTATAGCAGAAAATAAAAAGACGATATGCCCAAAATAATCCCCAACTACTTCTGAATGACATACTTATCTTTAAGGTCCAATTTTTAAATTAAATATCTATTTCATTAGCTCTTATGATGATTAAGAGATATAATAGAACATCATTTACCTAAACCTTAAATATTAACTTGAAGTTTTAGTACTATTTTGTTCCTTCTATATTTAGTCATGGTATAAAAAAGGAAGAACTCATCATGGAATACATCTATGCTTCCATGGTTCAGATTTTCACACTGTTATAAATAGCTAAAATTAATGTTTACAAAGCAGAAATGCTGGTGACTTCTTGGTCAAGCAGTTCATGAGATTTTATGTGTGTGTGTGTCTGTGGGCATAATAAATTCACGCACACTCTAAAACATCAGCCATAAAGTAGCTTTTGATTATTTGTTTGTTTTAATGGTCATCAATTAATAAAATATTTCCCATGACCAAAGGGATCTTTAATTCAAACACAAGCTTATCAACATACTCCATGGTAAGTTTCCCCTATTTAAGGCAGGCTCACAGCTGAAAATGGTTTGGGTTTGTGGGGCTGGAGCATTTTGATAAATGGAGATAAATGATTAAAATCGTTCAGTCTTTCTAAGCCCTAGCAAAATATGACAGCATGTAAGTCTCTAAAGAGATTTATGTTTGCTCTTACAGCTGGCTGTCCATAGGCCTCCTCCCCCCTCTTCCCCTCCCCCTCCCGTTCCCTGGAGAGCCCTGCAGACCTAGTGGATGATGAGAGTGTTTTGCAGCTGTAAGAGATTTAAACCTCTTTAAAGAACTGCTTGAACTACAACAAGCCAGTCTTTGAAAGAAAAGTGAGCAAGGCCATAGGGTGTTCATGAGATTCCCAGTCTTAACCTGGAGAAGCTCACCTGTCAAAGCCAGCTCACTAAAACCTTCACTAAATTGTTAGCTGACACTCCAAAACGTATAGGGTGTCATCGTGTGTTGTAAACAAATCCGTGCATTTCCACGTGTTCCTGGGGCCAAAAAATAGCAAACTGTCACAAAATGTTGCGAATAAAAGCATGCTTTTGGAAGAGTTCAGTTGTCTGAGGAAAGCGTGCTGTGGGAGAAAGTGGCTGTGTCATACGTCATGGAAGTGGAAGGCTGGAGAAAGAATGAGAGGGAGGAAACTTTGCCTGTTAGGTGCCTTTTATGTACTAATAATGTGGACTCCCTGTTCTACGCTCTGCTCTGCGGTGGGCCCAGGCCTCTGTGGTGACAGCAAGGGAAAGGCAAACAGCCCAGAAGCAGGCTGCCTGAATTTGTTGTACTCCTGCACCAAAGAAGAATCATCAAATGAAGGAGCATCCACATTTTCCCAGCCCTAACTCTTCATTTCTGGGATTTCCTGCCAAGCAGAGAGGCAAATGTGTGGCTCAGGCAAGCTGGCTATGGCACTGCCCATTATGTAGTTTAAAGCTGACACTGACTGGGTCAGCTAGGGAAGAGCCAGTGCAGGTAACTGGGAGGATTCGTTTCTTCTGTAGACACTCAGTTTGACCAATTTATACATAAGTCCCTATTCTTACCTCATGGTTACATTCTTTGACTGTGTTATCAACATTCCCAACCTTGTTTTAGAACTTTTTCTTTTTACTTTATAATATTTTTGAGATATGCTTTATTTATAGTAGAATGACCCAATCCTAAGTGTCCAGCTCGATACAATTTTACGTATGTATATATTTGTCATATTTGTTTTCTATTGCTACATTATTATATTGCTAGATTACCACAAACATAGCAGTTTATACAGTTAACACAAATTTCTTAGCTCACAATTCTGTAGATCAGAGATCTGGGTCCTTACTATAGAGTTGGGTTCTCTGCCAAGGCTCTCACAGAGTGGAAAGAAAGATTTTATTGGCTGCATTCTCATCTGAATCTCTGGGTCTTCCTGCAAATTCATCCAGGTGAGTAGAAGGATTCAATCCCTGAGTTTCCAGAATTGTCTTTGCTAGCTATTTCTTAGCAACTAAGCAGCGGCCACAATCCTTGCCGTGCGGCACAGTCTACCTTCAAAGCCAGTAATGGAAAATCTCTCTCCCTCTAAATTCCTTTCATGCTTCAAATCTCTGTATCCAGGGAAATCTCTGCCACTTTGAAGAGCTCCATCATGAGGTCTGGTCCACCCAGGAGAGCCTCCCTTTCTTAAAGTCATTTATTCTAGGTAATATAACCTAGTAAAAGACTGAAGTCTACCATATTCCCAGTCCCAACGATTAAATACAGGGCATGTTCACCAGGGAATGGGGATGTTAGGATCATATTAAAATTCTGTCTACCACATCTCAAGACAAGATCTATCTTCCACATCTCAAGCTGATCACATAGTAACTTCTGGGTCACACTATTGATTTTTAGAAGTTCTTTGTATATTCAGGATATGAGTCCTTTGTCAGATATATGTACTGCAGTACTATTTTCTTAATGTATGTCTTGCCTTTCCTTGCTTACTGGAAACTTTGATGAGCAAAAGTTTACAATTTTAATAAAAAGTTATTTTATTTCTGAGTTTTATGATTAAAGTTCTCTACATTGTGTTAAAGTGTTAAAAATATTTGCCTACACCAACATCATGAAGATTTTTGTTTTGTTTTGTTTTCTTCTAGGAACATTATAGTTTTAGCTTCTATATTTATATCTCTGATCTATCTTGATTTGTTTTTCATATCGTAGAAGGCAGGAGTCAGAGTTCAATTTTTTTTTCCCCTGTATGGATATCCGGCTGCTCCAACACCATTTTTATGTACTTTTTAATTTAGAATTGAGGTATTATATGTGTTTTTCTCATTATCATCTCATTATCCTAAGGTGTTGACTCTGTTGCCTGGGGACTAGGCAAGTTTGGAAAGAGTCCACCATATGTCTCTTACATTCCTACACATCTTGTGGGGTGTGACAAGACTGCAAAGCCCTGATCACTCTTTACGTGTGGGATTTCTCAGGACTCTGTTAGGAGCAAGTGACCTTGAAAGAGGAGATGTTTCCCTCTGGGGCAAAGAGCAGGCTTTCTTATTACATCCTATCAAATCAGTGGATTTCCCAAGCTTGATGCTTCTTAGCTAAGAAGCAAACTTCTGTGGACACAGCAACATCTAGGTTGTAGCACATCACTCCTAATGGACTTCTGGGTAAGGATATCTCACGCAGTCATGTTGATGCTCATGCTACTTGCTGTGCCATGAGTAATGAAGTCTGCTATTTCTGACCCAGGAATCTCAGGCCTTCTGTCAGCATGGCGTCTTTGAAATAGTAGTAGACTAACTTACTATCTTATAAGAAGGATAAAAATCACACAGACCTGAATATGTCATCTTATCAACCATAGTAAATGCTAGTAAATGACCATATTCATCACCATTTTGTAGATTAAAACACCCAGATTTCAAGAGACTAAAGCACTTGCCCAGTTTTGTTTAATTTCACAGCCCAAATTCATGTTTATTTAGTAATTATGATATGTAGCATAAATATTAAAATGTGCATAAAATATACACAGAATTTAAAAAGGTTACCTAATGAATACCCATGTAACCACAATTTAGATCAAGAATTGGAATGTTGGGGTGCCTGGGTGGCTCAGTGGGTTAAAGCCTCTGCCTTCAACTCGAGTCATGATCCCAGGGTCCTGGGATCGAGCCCCCCACACGGGCTCTCTGCTCAGCCGGGAGCCTGCTTCCTCCTCTCTCTCTCTCTGCCTGACTCTCTGCCTACTTGTGATCTCTCTCTGTCAAATAAATAAATAAATAAAATCTTAAAAAAAAAAAAAAAAAAAAGAACTGGAATGTTGCCTCCAGGCCAGAATCCCTGCATGGGTTTCTTACAACTTATATCCCTGTTTTCCTTTCCTATGGAATATGGGTAGTCCTTACCTTGACTTTAAGATAATTAAGATAATTATTGTGTTTTCTTTATAGTTAACCATGTAGACTTCTATTAACAATATGGTTTGGGTTTGACCCGTGTATAAATGATATATATTCTATGAATTATTTCGTGTGGTCCTACTTAAGATCAGTGTTTCTTAGATTTATCATTGTTGCTCATAGGTCCCCTCTGTCCGCCTTCACTGCTGCATCGTACGTGATACTAATATGCGTACATTTCTTTATCCAGCTGCTTCTGAGCATGTGAGTTGTTTGTAGCTTTGAGCTATTACCATAAACAATTGTGTCTATGAGAATTCTTTTATCAGGTATTTGTTTTCTGTTTGTGAGTATATGCTTTCATTTCTCTTTCATATATACCTAGGAATGGACATTTGGTGGCACTGGGTAATATATGGTTTCCTTTATTAGAGGATACCATAAAATTTTCCATTTTGCACTCATGACAGCAGTGTATGAAAGTTACAGATATTCCCTATTGTTGTCAGTACTTGGTATTGAAAATCTTTAGATTTTAGCCATTTTTGTTATATAGTGGTATTTCTCTGTGGTTTTAATTTTCATTCCTCTCATGACTTCTGAGATTGAAAATATGTTCACATGTTTAATGAACACTTGGATATCTTCTTTTGTGAAGTGTCTGTATAAGTTTTTTGCCCAACTATTAATTAGTTTGTTTTCCATGTTTCCTATTGATTTTTAGGTATATTGAAGGTATATATCTGTTTTCAGTTAGAGGGCCTGATCTGTAAATTTATCCTATAATTTCTTGCTCCCATTCTATTGGCTTGAACTATTACATGGACACAGAGAGCTTCAAGGCAATGTGGAAAGAGTATTCTTGGCTAGGTGACATGCCAAAATTTCACTTTAGAAATGGCAAGACACAAATATTGTGGAGGACAGTCAGCCACTTCTGCTCTACTAAGGCTGGCCCTAAAAACATGAGTGTTTATTAGTGCTATGTGGTGCCCATGGAACTTTATGGAACTAGCTATAGCAAAATCAAAAGCATCAAAAATTATTATTAAAATCCTGCTTGGTTCAAGGAGTCTTGAGTGGAAATAAATAAATAGATTTCTTTCTTTCTTTTTTTTTCTTTTTAAAGTTGGGCTTTTATTATCATGACAGTCACTAATGGGAAATTTTTCGTTGTTGTTGTTGTTGTTGTTTTTTAAGATTTTATTTATTTATTTGACAGACAGAGATCACAAGTAGGCAGAGAGGCAGGCAGAGAGAGAGAGGGGGAAGCAGGCTCTCTGCTCAGCAGGCTCAGCAGAGAGCCTGATGCGGGGCTCAATCCCAGGACCCTGAGATCATGACCCGAGCCGAAGGCAGACACTTAACCCACTGAGCCACCCAGGCGCCGCAATAAATAGATTTCTTATAGCAATTTGTTCCATGCATGAGCCTGGCCTAAAATACCAGGCCAAGCTATACTTCTATAATTTAACAGTCACCTAAGATCTGGCATAGCATGACGGTGTTTTGTGGTCTTTGGCATGACTCACAGATGTATGTTAACTCCTAAAATTACCTGCCAAGACCACATTAGTTAAAATCTAACTACACAATCATAAAAATCATTCACATGAACATAAAGACCATCACAAACTGACAGCATTAAAAAGCCACACATTCAGCTTCCACGTGCAAGTGCAACTTGCAAGGCAGATCCCACTCCTTGTCAGCTCCTTGACTACTGCTCCCCATATTGGTGAACTGACTCAAGTGAGACTCATTAGTTAGATAAACAAAATCAGATAGACAGCTGAAGAATGTGGCCTAGGTACACAGCAACATAGTCTCTAACCACTGAGTCCTGGATTAGAAAGATCTGACCAGCAGGTAGTGCTGGATGGTCACAAGCCTTAGGGTGGACATGGCCTCTTCTACCCAACTTACCATACGGCTGAAAGCAGGACAGAGTACATGCTCTGTGCAGATGGGCATATACCAAAGGGGAAAGATGAGAGGGCTGACCCACACATCACTACGCATTAACCATTCCTATAGCATTTCTCTTTCGTGAGAATCAATGAGTAAAGAAAACATCAGAAATGACTTTGCCTACCCACCCTCAAATACACACTTTGCAGTAGATGTAGTTAAAATGATGCAGAAAGACTTTGTATAAACTGTTGAACAGTAATGTAGGAAATAAATGCAAATAAAAACAAATCAAGATAATTTTAATATTATATAAAGCAGAGCTAAAGGAAAAGAGATATACCTGAGACAGAGGAATTTTATTCTGCTAAAGCATTCTGTTCAAAACAACATCGAGTAAAAATGTTAACTATTGGGGCACCTGCATGGCTCAGTTGGTTAAGCATCCACTTGGGCTCAGGTCGTGTTCTTAGGGTCCTGGGATTGAGTCCCATATTTGGCCCCCTGTTCAGAGGGGAGCCTACTTCTCTCTCTGTCTGCTGCTCCCCCTGCCTGTGCTCTCTCCTCTCTCTCTCTCTCTCTGTATCAAATAAATAAATAAAATCTTTTTTAAAAAAGTGTTAACTACTAAATAGCATATATTGCAATCTGTAAAATAAAACCTTTATTTTTAATTTTTTAATAAAACAAATTTGAACATAAGGCCAGTTGCCAAGGATAGGTTAAGAATAAAAGGTGTCACCCGAAGTTTATAGCAGCAATGTCCACAATAGCCAAACTATGGAAAGAACCTAGAAGTCCATCAACAGATGAATGGATCAAGAAGATGTGGTATATATACACAATGGAATACTATGCAGCTATCAAAAGAAATGAAATCTTGCCATTTGTGACAACATGGATGGAACTAGAGCGTATCATGCTTAGCAAAATAAGTCAAGCAGAGAAAGACAACTATCATATGATCTCCCTGATATGAGGAAGTGGTGATGCAACATGGAGGCTTAAGTGGGTAGAAGAAGAATCAATGAAACAATATGGAATTGTGAGGGAGACAAACCATAAGTGACTCTTAATCTCACAAAACAAACTGAGGTTTGCTGGGGGGAGGGGGGTTGGGAGAAGAGGGTGGGATTATGGACATTGGGGAGGGTATGTGCTTTGGTGAGTGCTGTGAAGTGTGTAAACCTGGTGATTCACAGACCTGTACCCCTGGGGATAAAAATATATGTTTATAAAAAATAAAAAATTAAAAAAAAAGGAATAAAAGGTGTCAACCTGCATCAATCAATCATCACCTAAACATATTAAATAGATAAATATAGAGAACTTAAATGATATTGAAGGGTGATGTGATAGATTCTCAGCAAAGTATACATCATTTCTCCAACTACCATAGAATAGTTATACTTTTTAATTCTTTCATAAAAAATGAAAAAATCCACAAATTTTCATATTAGAAATAACATAGGCTGCATTCTCAAATAAATTAATGCAGTAAAATTAGGAATTGACACAATGTTTTCATAACAGTAATAATAAAATTTTAGCCATTTGGAAACTTTGCAAAAGAAGAAAAATATTCTGCGAAAGAATACCAGGGTCAAAAATGATATCAGAGGCAGGATGAAGCCTATTTAGAAAACAAGAGTAAGAACAACAGAAAGAGAAACCATGTGGGGATTGGGGACTGAGCAGAAAAAAATGATCAGTTTTAAGCATTTACATTTTGGTTCAAGAAATAACTGAAATAAATGCAGTGATAATTCAACTTCCCAGATCAGGGAAAAGCTGAAGACAATTGTAGGGATCACAGGAAAAAGACTATAATGGAAATAAAGATAAGAAAGATAGAAACCCTAGGGATATACCTCTTTAGGAGAGGATGGTGAGTCTTTCTTACTATTATGTTCTAACAAACAAAACTGAATATTAAAACATTGAAAATATTCTTGTTCCCAGGGTACCTAATCATTCAATTATGCTTTTATTCCTATAATGCATTATTAGGATGATCTTGACCAATAAGAACTAATAATGCTTCAGTGTTTAATAGATGTTTACGATCCATGCTGGATTGAACATGGGGATGAGTAATATTTCATTTAAAGTCAAAGTAAGATCATCAGGAAGTAATTAAGAAAACAATGATAATTTGTGTTTCTATTTGTTATTTGTGTTGTTAAAAGAATATGGAAAAGGTTTTATTATCTATGTAAAATGAGTCTAACTTTTAGTGCTTGTAATTATGATTCATTCTGTAACTACTTACTGAGGAGTTACTACCGGCAAAGTACTAGGGAGGCAAGGATGAACAAAAGCTGATGCCGTTACTCATCTCATGGAACTTACAGCCCTGAGGATACAAAAATGTTATTAATCAAATATTACATCAATAAATTATTTGAATAAGTACTATTGGAAGACATAAGATCATATAAGGAGGTTTGACATAAATCAGGGATGTCTTTCTACAGCAAGCGACTGTTCAGCGAAGATTTCAGAACTGATGACATTGAGTTAACTAAAGTAGGTAGAGAGTATTTCAGGCAGAGGGATTAGCATATTCATAGGCATTGTAGCAAGAATGGACTGGATTCTTCAAGAAGTAGGAAGATGGTAAGTATGACTAGTGTCTAGTGAGGGAGTCAGAGTGGCTCCTGCATTGTGATAGAGGAGAGACAATGCAGGCTCTGCTAGGAATTTAGATTTTTATACAAGAGGTATTCATTGAGGTGGTATAAACAAAATGTATGTGCATGTATGCACACTTACCTGTGGGTGATTTGATCAGATTTGTGCTTTGAAAATATTCTGACTAGAGTAGGTGAATGATGATTGGTAGAGATTGTTGGGAAACAACCATGGAACTAAGGAGACCAATAAGAGGCTATTGTAAGTATTCTGGGTGGTAGCTGGTGATGATACAAATGGATCTCTGGTGACAGACTTTAAGAAGGGTCTAACCAATATTCTAATCTCATCTAGACCTATTTATTCATGGTTCTTCAGGAAAAAATTAGGAATTAATCACTCTAAGCAATTAATGCTAAAAAGAAGTTAAAAAGAGAAAATCGACAAGAGTGGACAAATTTTACTTCTAAATGACCATCTTCAGAGATACCTTATAGTAACATTATAGGAAAAACTTCTGAAAGAAGCCAGTCAGTAAACTACATAGGAGTCCTACTGTTCTTTAAATCATGCCATAAAACATCATTGTGTTAAATTCTACTATGCAAATTAATGAAAAGTTAACTATGTTTCTAAAGATGCAGATAAAGTTTATTTCTAAATTTCACATCTTAGAAATAATATTCTATAAATATTTAATAACATTTCCAACTTATTAAGTAATAATTATTGACTCATGTTTCAGTTTATTTATAGTGTGAGAACACTCCACTAACAGATAAGTGGAAATAGGGAAAGATTTATGACACATTTATAAAAAATGAAACAAATTTTTATCCATTAATTGTTTTTTTCAAATGGTCATTTGGAATCCTATTGTTAGTACATTTAGTCTGCCCTTGTAGACTTTTGGATGCTGTCAGATTATGCTTTGAGACCCACTGTTTTTAGGAAAATCACTGAAAGCATTTCATGAAAACATAGTGTTAACAACACTTAAGTAGATTTCGTCTGGAATCAATGATTAGTCATACTCTCCTTGCCTTCGAAGTGCTGTTCTTATCGCTGATATCAAAATAATTACAAAAAGAGTTGTGTTAGGCTAATCTTTTTTCCACAATGAAATGTGAAAATTCTCCCTAACATATATTGAATTTGAGGGTAATCTACTTGCAATATCTGCCACCCACAAATTGTCCTTGTTGATTCTGCCAATTTGACTAGTGATATGTTTAATCAAAAAAATAATTTCCTTGAACTGAAGAAAATCTTTTAAAGATAATGATTTAAAGATAAATCATCTATGCAGAATGTCTCCCTTGTACCTGTACTCGCTTCAGCTATTTTTTGAAATAATTTTTTCTTGCTCACTTTTAACTCATCTCAATTATTGTGTTGTTCATGTTTCTAAAGTACAAGTGCACTGATTTCAATGAATCAAAAACCATCTGATTGTAGATATATTCATATGCATAGACACTCATGTAGGGTTTGACCTATAAGTCAATTTCTAAATGGTGTCTAGTAAAACATGAAGGGCCAATAATCATAAAGTAATGGCCATTGTTACATTTTATTACTTCTTACTTTTTATTACTATTTATTGATTTGTTAATTTTTTAAAATTTGCCTAATTCTTTTGATGTTACTTATGTCTATGAAGTACTGTTACTTTCTATTTTATAAGAATCTTGTAGATAATTTTATGTAATGCTTTTATGTAGCATTTTGAGAATTTGAAATAAAAAGTGTTTAATAATTTGAAAACCTTTGTTCCTCATCCCCAATTCTTCCTAACCAACTCCTTTTCGGCTAATAGCTCTTGAGAGCGGGAGGGAGACGTTGAGAGGTGTAAGAGAACTCTCACAGGATGTCAAATTGGGCAAAAGCAAAAGCTAAAACAACACTTTTATATATTAAAAAGTATGCTATTCTTACTAAAGGTCATGTAAATTTGGATCTTAGAACTTGGAAATTTGTATATATTTAACTTTTCAGATGTTTACTAAATTCTACCAGCTACAGTTCAGCTCCTTTGCTTTTCATCCCATATTAACAGTATTACAATTTATTCTTTCCTCTTAAGGTTGGCTTTACTTATACACACACATCCCTAAAATAAAATATAAATAGATAAACAAGTAAACAAACAAGTGAGAAAGAATAAGAATGATCTTTTGTATTATTTAGGAATTATATCTGTCTACAAAAGTAAGAGCTTAAAACACTGGCTTGTGTATTTAGGCTTTTCCTTTTTTCTCATGTGAGAAACAACCCAGAGAAAAAATCCAGGCAATTATAATCGGTGTGTTCTTTCATTATCGTCCCAGCCTCCTTCTATTTTTTTGCCTTGCCATGCATAGAACTTGGCTTCTATTCTCAAATTGTCTTATAAGTTAAAAGCTGGATCCAGCAGATCCAGCAACCATGTCTGTGTTGGTGGCAGAGAGGAGGAGGAAGAGAAGCTGAAAGGGAGGTATTTTATAGGTAAGCACTTGGCTGCTGCTAACAATAAGTAAATTGTGTTAAATAAAATGAAGCGTAAGTGGGTTTTTAGTAGGAGACTAGCAGTCCCTGCCATGTCTTTCTTTTCTGTATCTCTTTATATATTTTGTGGCTTTTAAAATAATTTTAGCTATAAAATTTTCTTTGTAAAACATGTATCATCACATCGAAACCATTTATGGAGCTTCTCTAGTAGAAGCCAACTAAAGGGTGGGAAGTTCCTCCAGTTCTACCTGCATGATTGTATTCGTGCCTCTACAGATCCTCTGATCGCAGGGTAAACCACACATGGGATCTCCATGTTCTCCTGGGTGTACTTAGTTCTCTTGCATAACTGCCAGGGGCGACTTGGTTACTGTACAGTCCTGGAGGGCAATAGAGATTTAGTCAGGATGACCTTAGGATTTCTTTCAAACCTGAGTCACCTTGGAGTCACCTTGGAGAAAGGAACACACTCTAGTCCATACAGGGATTCAACTAATTGAAGTAGTGGCTGTGTTCACACTTTTAAGTACGGATAAAAAGAGCATCCAAATCAAAACATACATACTTTTGAATAAGGATAAAATGGTATCCAAAAATATTATGCAGTCCTTGAAGAGCTTTGGTGTCAAAGAAAACACACCCTAACGTCAGGATGGCTACTGATGGAGGGACTATCCCTGTGTAAGGTTTGCTTAGTTTACAATAATGTCTTTGCTCGATACATCTAGTGAAATGGAAACATGTTCATTTTTACCATGTTTGGGGAAAGAATTGAAACCATTGCAATATTTCTGCTCCTTCCACCCCCCGGACTTTTCTCTGGAATTTGAATCGTTGGGTTGGCAATATCCATTAAATGAAATTTCTTTGAGTTGTTACTTTTCCATCATTCTGGTGGTGGTGATCAAATAGAATAAGACTCTTTTTTATTGTTTACATAATTTTGATCAAAATGTGATCTTGTATAGTTACTTTATTAGATTGTACCAGAAGGCAGCACAGCAAGCATATTGAACATGGGTTTTGGAGATAAGGAGATGTGGCTTAAAAAATCAGCATCTTCCACCATCAGCTGTATATAACCTGAGAAAGTTACATAAGAATCTTGGTCTTATCTATAAAGTGAAGATAAACCCAAAGTCAAGGTTCTGATGCAATTAAATTATTAAGTGGATGTAAAGTGTGCAGCAGAGTGCATGTCACCCAGTGGAATCTCAATAAAGAGAGTCATCATTATTGCTGCTATTACTTCTATTTGTTTAAATTGATGGGCTGTTAAGCATTATGCCCCTATTAATACAGACTTTTTAGATTAAGGATTAAAATGACACCTCAACTCTTACTACTGTCAGGAAATGCATTTCTTTTTTATGTTAGGGCCTTCTCATTTTTTGTGGGAGTGTAGATCCTCTGATATTTTGCCTTTTCTGTTATAAGAATATGGCTTTTATTTAGCCAGGGAGCACACCTGTACCATTTGGTTATCACTGGCCATGTGATCTAATTGTCTCTGTAGCTATTTTGATTGGCTAATGTCTGTGATAGTGGTTGGTTAATATCTCACTCTTATCCAGAAATATTACTTCAGAATTCTTGATTAAGATTCAAAACAGAAATGGGTAAAATACTATTTTGGTGCATTTCTGACAAAAATGAGTAGTTATAAAAAAATAAATAAATCCTTAATAATATTGGAAAATGTGGTATCTGGCTAGGTAGGACCTGAAACAATACTTATTCATTTATTTGGTCATTTATTGTATTCTAGGTATTAACTATACCAGGTGCTTTTAAATACATTCCAAATAATTATCACAACTACCTTAAGAAGTAAGCACCATTTGCTCTATTTTCCAACCAGTAATGTGAGTTGCAGGTAAATTATTTGCCCAAATTCACATAGTTTATAAATATTGAAGAAAGGATTTAAGTTCCTATCCTACTTGACTAAAAATTATTTTCTTAACTATAATGAAATATCAATATGCCTTTTTAAAAATGTGATATAAGGAGAAATTTCAAGTAAAGCTGATAATAAAATAGTGGCATTGATTTCTCATTCACAAAGGAGTAGATTAGATTATTATTTTTTGAACATCCAGCTAATGTTCTGCTTCCTCACACTGTGGGACTCTGCTCTGTGTCTCTAGAACTATTCAATGAGCTTGACAGTCCTACTAACTAGTAAGAAAGGAAGATTGTCCCCACTTGTGTTGACATGGACTCCTGAGAAAGAGAGAGTTCAATACTTTTTAAAATTCTGTCTTCACATTTAGAAAACGCATATTCACATCTGTAATAAGACTTCAGAAATGTAGATAAACTTGCTTTTTTTCTGCTCTTGAAATACCTTCTTTAAATCTTTTACTTACTCATATATATTGGTGTGGATAAAATGTCACTTTTCCTCAAATCTTCTCATGGAGGGTTTCTAGATTTAACAAATAAAAATATAAAATCACCAGTTAAATTTGAATTTCAGGAAAAGAACTAATTCTTTGAGATAAATATGTCCTATTCAACATTACAAAACAATACGAAAAAAACTCTTCTCTATTTATCTGAAATTCATAACTGGTCATCCCATGTTTTACTTGGCAACACTATGTGGGAGTAACATGGTGAAATGGAAACCGCAGATAATGATCGATAATCATAAAAATGAAAAGATAGCACTTTTGAATTCAAACAAATTAGAATTCAAAATACGTGCTTAAATACATGACAAGTCAGTTACCCTTCAATTGGGCTGTACATGTAGAATGAGTATGACACCTCTATTCATTCCTGGGGAGAATTAGAAAGAGTGATCTGAAGAAGGGGCTTATTCTGGTGTTTGAACACCTTAGGGATCTCAGGGGTACCAAACGGGATACTCTATGGGACAGGCAGATCCATTTGGATATTCCACAGCATGGCATTAAAATTTTAAAAATAATTTGAAAACTATGGGACTCCTGGGCAGCTCAGTCAGTTAGGTCTGCCTTTGGCTTGGGTCAGGATCCCAGGGTCTTGGTACTGAGTCCCGCAATCGACTCTCTGTTCAGCAGGGACCCTGCTTCTCTCTCTGCCTGCATTTCCCCCTTCTTGTGCTCTCTTCTCTCTAACAAATAAACAAATAAAATTTTTTAATAAAAAATAATTTGAAAACTATTTTTTGAGTGCAATTCCTATCTAAATAAATTCTTTTATATTGACTTAGTCTACATATGAGTGGATGATTCTTATTTCCATGACTTCTATGATTGAAATTCAAAAGAATTTTAAGTTAGCCTTAAAATGCAAGACCAAAGAAAGTATATATAGAAGAAGCAATTCCATATTTTTTACATTCCCTTGGAGATAATTAACCATAGAAAAGCTCCTAAAAATATCCACATAGCTCTCAATACCTTCAGCTTGCAGCACCGTGAATTTTCAAAAATTAAGAGTTATGTAATCAATTGAATTATTTTTATAATTAATGAGACTGTGTATGCATAGGCCATGTCTAGACATGTTCCGTTTCAACTGAAGTTCTAGAATGTAACAGAAGCTCATTGTGATCAATCAGTTTGTTAGGATCATTCAAATTAATTTCATAGAAACTTAAGAAACAGAAGAAAGTTACTTACTCTAACAGAAGAAAGTTGAGGTTAAACAGGAATCATGAGATCATTCATCTCATTAATTAATCATGAGATTATTTAAATAATATCTCAACAAAGGTACCTTGAATGTAGTTGCATAACATCTCTACTAATAAAGGGATAAGCACTAATCGTCATTCCTTCCTTTATAGCGTTTTAATAAGACAGGCAACTGAAACACATTTTCATGGGACACTGAAATGAATTTATCTTCAGCTTTGATTAAAACAGAGACATCAGTCTGATGCTGACTGTCAATTTCAGCAGGAAAAAATGGTATGGAGAGCATAACCCTCTCTAGTAATCATTTATATAATTTGGTTTGGAATGAATTATTTGGATATTTAAAGCAACTGTCCAACATAACATAAAATTCCCAATTCTACAAACCACTTCTTTGTTAGGCAATTCAAAAGAAAATGCGTACTATCACATGATACCTTAGTGATTCTTTAATCTGTATTTTTCATCAGTCAGCACCAGTGGAATTAGAATTCATCAATATCCTGAGGTCTTTATACCTTGAAACAGTTGATGGTCAATTAATAGCAACACAATACTAGCTAATGTAAGTTGTGTTTTTTAAATATTGCAGATAAGGTTGTAAGCACTTTACATATATTATTTCACTTAACCCTCAAAACAACATTATAAGGTAGGATCTGCAAGATTTGTGGAAAGTTAGATTTTACCATATTCACAGGCTAACAAATTGGCTTACCGCAGTTTTACAGATGTTAGCAGCAGTCATGAGACCCCTGGTTCAGAAACAAAGGACAATTTTATTACTCATGGTAATAGTAATTGCCAAAGTGCCTACATTTTCTTGGGTCAGTTCACCCAGCCTCATTTCCTATAGAGCAATATGAAAAGAGCTATGCAATGGTTTGAATTATAGGACAGAATTTGGAGTGTAGGGTACCCAAAACTTTTATAATACTCAGTAAGCATTATTGTTTGGAAGGAAGACATTATCTTTTTTCTCAGGCTCTTAGCTATATAAGCATTCTTAAATATATAACCTGAAACAAAGATAGTCAGTGTCTCTGCTCAAATACAAACGGAAAAATGAGAGTAATCGGTAACTGCCTTCCAAAAGGTATCAGCATTATTTTCATTTTACAGATAGGTTAACTGGAGCACAATAAAGTCACATAAAGCCATACTAGTGGTCAGTGGAATCAGTTTTAGCATGGAAATAGTTTGACCCTAAAACTCGTGCTCTAGACAAAAAAAAAAATATCTTTGAGGGGCACCTGGGTGGCTCAGTGGGTTAAGCCTCTGCTCTCGGCTCAGGTCATGGTCTCAGGGTCCTGGGATGGAGCCTTGCATCGGGCACTCTGCTCAGCAGGGAGCCTGCTTCCTCCTCTCTCTCTGCCTGCCTCTCTGCCTACCTGTGACCTTTGTCTGTCAAATAAATAAATAAATAATTTTTTAAAATCTTTGATGAAAAATTAGTTGTGAATGATTAGATTTAAAGAGATTTCAAGAAGCTTTGAGCAGTTCATTATCCTTCTAGAAAATTTCTCTAGAAGTTGAAGTTCAATTAGTGTTATTATTTGCTTAGATTTTTCAGTCACAGCTAGGACACACTTATACTCATTTTAAAAATTAAGGCACGGAAAAGGGAGAAAAAAAAGATTAGAGTGCAAATTGTATGCTAATAATTCTACCTGAAGTTACACACATACATACATGCACACACAAATATAATGATAAAATTTCAAGTGATCTTATGCGTATCAAATGTCTTCTGTGATGGTCTCAAAATAAGTTGTTGGTTGAGAGAATAAGAATATCACTCAAACTATTTAGAAACTACAACCTCCTTGTGGCTATTTTGATTCCTTTATCATTTAATCAAACCTCTCCTGTAAACTGGAATAAATAATAACAGCATTATGTCCACAAGAGCTTTATCAAGGGAAGAAATTTTGTCAATTCTCAACTGCCTTGAGCAGTAAGGGTTGCTTCTGAATTCCTGTGCTGGTGACTTGATCTCATTCTCAAGTGAAAAGCTGCCCTTAATACTGCTGCAAAGGTCAGCTTCTTTCCTTAAACATTTTAATTCCTTTTGTATTTTAAAATCACTGATATGCTTTTTATTTTAATCAAGAATATCAATGAATAAATGATCCATTAAGTTGAGTCTCAATCTATTTTGAGATGATGTTGTATTTTGTGATTTAATTGGCAGTTTTAGAATAGTTTGTTCTCTTGAAAAATCCCCTCTGTTCTGTCCATCAGTCCAAGTACAGTGTTCACAGGTTGCTTTCAATTTTCTGCCTGCTGATTACTGTTCCGCATATTGCTTAGGCACTCTGGTTATATCATCCCCAGAGGCCCAGACCTCTAGTCACATTTACCACTTACCAAAATTCCCAACTCGTCTTTGTTTAGTTTCTTATGGGAACTTAACAAAAGGAGAAAATGAGACTATAGCAAGGCAAAGAGGAATCTAACCAGACTCATGTGTTTGACAAGGCAGTGACAAAAATGTGTGCTGGTTTTGATTGTTTCTCCTTTAAAAAAAAAAAAAAGTAAAATTGATACAGAGTATTGAGAAAAGGAGTTTAGTTTGAAAACCTTCAGAAAGAACCATTTAGGAAATGGGTTTTGAACTCTCAAAGTCCTTAGTTATATCTAAAATCGATGTCTGTTCCAGACTTAGCACCTTCGATTGGCCATCCTTTGGTGGTCTATTCAAAATGATTTCATAATTCACAACAGTTTTTAAGAAGGGTGGGCTGAAATGTCTGGGTGAGTATTAATTTCAAGAGAATGATAAGATGTATGCCCTTCTTGGCTTGTGATGATCCCTTACACACTGATCAAACTCTCCAAAATAGACACTGTGTGGGGTGGTGGTAGGAATACAACACTTCTTTTCTGGGGGAATAAATGCAGTTTCTAAAGATACCTCACTCCTTCTAGGATTAGAATCGAGTCTACTATAGATAGGGTTAGAAAGATTAGGTTATATAGAATGACAGAACACCATTCAGTACTTGCACGGGTTCACCTCTTTCGAAATCTTCCTTTGTTTTGTAACGCAGACCGGTCAGAGGAGTACCCTTTATGCATTCAGTCATGGTTCGTGGTTGCTAGATATTTCATCAGTCACAGAAACAACTGAGGAATACTGCCTTTTTATTCTCTAATTTGTGATTTACTTAGATTTCTGGGGATAAAAGTTTGTAGAAGGCAATCTTCTCAATTCGGTAAAGCTAACAAACAAATGGGAGGAAAGAACAACAGGCACAAACAAAGGTTTAGAATAAAGAAGTAATTGAGGCCAGAGGTCCTGTGGAAAAGCTGAGATCAGAGAACGGTCCATGTTGAATAAAATCTTTTAATTAGCATGTTTTCTTCTCCAGAAACTCTGTTCTTTCTCACAGCCCCGTATTAGATCTTTCCAAGTTCTGGAGTGACAGTTTTATTTTTAGGTATTTACTTTAGTGCCTGGGACTTTAAGCCTCCATTGTCTTTCATGCCACCCCAGAAGAGCTGGCCTTCCCCGGTGGTCCTGAAGTCCAAGGGAGTCTGCATGAGTCCTGACCCCACATACCTGGCCCCTCTCTGGGACTGTGTAAGCTTTGAGAGTCTGGAAGGTAGTGATGGCATACATGCTGTAGATGGACAGGTGGGGTAAGGATAGGGGGTCCAAGAGAGAGAAGAAGTGGACACTGTTCATAGCCAAGTAAACACCACAACACTGGCCGCCTATAATTTCCATTGCCCTTATATTTTAGAAGATTTAAAACTGCTTAAAAAAATGTGAACTCCCACTGAATCCTCGCTTTCATGAAAAAATGAAATAGTGGTTGGACACTGAGTTAACACGTTGGTTGTCATTATGAGGCTTTCAAACTAAAATTACTCTTTCAATTTCAAATCACCAAGCAGAGCTTCTCACCTTTTATCCTTAGAAGGAAGTAAATGCATCACAGCAAACAATTTTGATCTATGCGTTTGGTTGACATTTACAGGCTAAGCACTGTTACCCAGCAGCAAGTAACAGACATTGCTCCTGCCCTCAGGAGGCTTTACATCTTGTGAACTAAACTCAGAGAATAAAAGTGATTGGCAGAGGCTAAAATCCATAAACTTTTCCCCATGTATTCAGAGTCCCAGCTGTCAAACCTCATTTAATTTAGGGCAAGAAAAGAGAAGAAACGATCCACATGTGAGTCTCAAGAAGATTTAATAATTTCACTCAAAAAGTTTTCTAAAGCAAATGTATGTGTTTGGTCATATCCTACAGTATATTAGTAATGATAAGTCTTGTTTTTATTACTAACACTATCACTTTCTGCATGAGGAACCTGAGACTCAGAGACATTTCAGTGACCAGGTCACACTAGACCCAGAAATAAAAGAGCAGGAATCAGCGTCTTCCTATGCCACACACCCTTTTTCCTTTCTCTCATAAAATCAGTCTTGCCAGAATTGGCAGGAGACAAGAAATCCAGCATAGCTAGTCTGTTCTGACATGAGTCAAAGAAAAATCTACAAGTCCTAACTCTATTATTCTGTCAAGGCAAAGAATTTCAGAGGTTGTTGTAGACAATGGTATTTTGGTTTTGGGGATCTAGCAATGACACCAGGGAAAAAGGGAGGGAGGAAAAACATGGAACATGTTGACTAATTTCATGGGGGTACGGTCTTTTATAATAGAATCCCAAGATTAATGATGAGCTGTGTGTTGAAATAAGAGAATTATTGCATTCTTGTTTTGCTAACTGTGAGGAATAAGATTAGAACAACATTTGTGAAACTACAAATCATAGAAGTGCATTAAAGTGCATGTTTTTCCTTATAGAAGCTTGAATGATTGACTATTGGACCAAGCAGCAAATCTCAGCATGCCTCTAACATTTACTAATTACTGAAGTGTACTTAGGACAACAAAGAAACCTGAAAATACTCGGGAGTACCATTAAACAAACGGAAGCTGTTCCAAAGCCAGGTGCTGAGTTTCCTCCGCTTTTTAAGTCTCCCGTTCATACTCTATATTATTCCTTAAATTTTTTTTAATTAATTAATTTTTTTTTTAGAGAGAGCCCGTGTGCTCAGACTTTCCTTTTCAAAAGGAGTGATTTAAATTCTGATTTATCTTTTCTTTCTTACAGCCTTGTCATTAAAACATCACCAATGGACTGCAACGTTGGCATCACCTGGCAGTGGGGAAAAAATTGCAGGACCTCAGGCCCCAGCCAGACCTACTGAGTCACAGCCTGCATTTTTATAAGATCCCCATGTGGTTGCAAACACAGTTTGGCTTGGCCAAAACCAATCTTTCAGGACATCAGAACAATTATATGCAAATTAGTTGCATAAGGAAGCTAAGGGTGACTTACACATCTAATAGTGCAAATGACTTGGACCCTTAGAACCTTGTACCGGCTGACATGTCACATTTTGTTCATATTTATGACTTATTTTATCCTCTTGAGTTTCAAATATCTCAAGTCCCAGTAAGGAGAAGACTAATTTCTAATTGGTTGATCGAATCACACTTCCCATGAAGACGTACACATAGGCAAACATTGCATTAACTAAAACTCATCTCAATTGGGTTCTTCGCTTATGGATGGGACCAGCCCACATGCTCTTATACAACTGCAAACATAAAGTAAAAGACTTTCAGTACTGATGCTCTCAAATTGAAGTGGTTGTTCTTCCTGAGCATGTCAGGAGCCCCATGGAGAGCAGTTATGGCTTCATCCACCCCACCTCATCCTGCCTGGCATTTGTGTTAACCCCCAGGCTACAGAAGCAGAAAGAGACTTCTCTAGATTTCCGGGGATGCTATGTAGCATGTACCAATTCTTCCCCCACCGTCCCCTATGCTGGTTCCCTGGCTTTAGCACTGACATCTCTGTCTCTATGTAGGTTTCCCTGTCATTGTCTTTTTAAGACCCCTTCATGTGAACACTTCTCAGGCATAGCACTCAGAAACACTAGAAGGGGTGTAGTGCTTGGATGAAAGAGGGAAGACGGTCCGTTGCTTTGTTAAGATCCTCAGGCACACTGCGTCTCCATTCACCGTCATGGGAAACCAGAAGGGTAAGTAGTGTCTGTTTTCATTTTCTGGGAGGCAGTGGAAAAGTTCAGTGAGTTAGTTGTATCAGATGAAGACTCTTCATATTGCCATTGTTATTGTCCTTCTAGTCTGAATGGAAACATATGGGGTAGTGGAACTTAAGTGCATCCAGAATACCAGCTATACTGAGGACTTTAAGATATAGATGTGGAGGCGTGGTTCTCAACCCCAGCTGCACATTAAAATCACCTGGGGAGCTTCTAGTATGCGTTAGTGCCGTGGCCCCACTGCATGTATTTGGACTTAATTGTTCAGGGATGCGGATCTGGCATTGGTCTCATGCAGACATGTGTGTCTGTATATATACCTCAAAATATATTTGCAGATACACACACATATATGTATTTATATTCATACATCGTATATCATTATCTCATTACTTCCATATAGAGCTTAAATACAGTGCAAACAGAGACAATGATAGCTATTTATTTGCGCCAGAACTCAGAACCGTTTATTCTTAATTTTTCATAAACTGTCATGTTTTAAAACTGCATAAAATTTGGTATGTGGTAACTTAGCTCTTAGGTTTCTGAAATTACAGGGCACAATTTACAAAGAGTTTCTCAGTCTGGGTGACCCTTCTGCTCCACTATTACGCTATTTAAAAATTCAATTAAAAAAGTAACAATGTTCCATGTAAACTAATGGATGTGTTTATGTTATGTGATTCAGATTATCAAGAGCATTTTAGTTTCCAGTTGCATACTTGGCATCAAGTCAGACGCGGAAATCGGTTTCGAAGTTAAAATCCGTGCCACTGCAGTGAGTTGACTGATTTACTGGTTATAGGTAGGTGAAATCCGCAAAAAGTATTTACAACCATGTAGCAAGAGAATCAATCCCCTTTCTAAGATGATTTTTAACCCACAAATACATTTATGTTCACTATGTCACTCACCCACCTTTAAAGCCTCTGGGTCCTGCCGTATGTTGGTTTTAGTGTTGCAGCAACTCGGGCTGTGAGAAGCTGTCCGTCAGCCGGGGCAACCAGCTGGCTGAGTCAGGGTTGGAGTCTGGATACTCTGGCCCCGAGTTCAGTGCTCCTCACGTTACTCATTGCTGCTGCCAGCCTGTTCCAGCCGCGTCTCTAACCAGGGACGCAAAAGCCAAGCAGTGGTCTTGCCCTTGGCATGATTTCTAAAGTACTGTTTGTTTCAGCTCATGCGCGCTGTGAGCCGTGTTGTCCTTAACAGAAAAACCAAATGCGGAGTCCCTCTCTTTGTCCCCTTTAGGGAATATTCCATCTGATATTACTTAAACTGGCGAGTGATAAGGCTTACTGGACATGCTGAAAAATGACAGCAGGGATTTCGCTACGGGAACAAAATACATATTGGCAGAAATTTAGCATTTGGTAAAGAACAGCTCGAGTTCCTTCCATCTGCCACACTGATTTTCTTCACACTTAACCAAAATCATAAAGCAACCCCAGCACAGAGCAGATGAAATATGGAAACAAGTGTGAAGAGAACAGGTCAAAGGGGCCCGGTGACTCAGAGATTAGCCACTGGCGTCTCACTTCTGGGATCCAGGACGTCATGAAAAGTTCCCCGTTGCACTTCATAAACCCACCAGATTTAATGCCCCCTGTCAGCATTCAGACTATTGCTGTAAGGAGGCTGGGCCACGGCCCAGCCTAAAAATGAAATACACCACTGCTATTTATGTCCCTCTGGTTTACACCCTGGGGCACTAGGAGCAGATCTGTGTTCAAAGTCCTGTAGCACAGGCTTGTTTCCTTACGATAATACAGTATTTTTTCCTATCATAAATTCTAGTCTTCCCTGTGAAAACAATTCTTAGGAAGATATTCTATCTTGAAAGAAAATCATAAAGAATGTGTAAAGAATGTGGAATTTTGGACTTTAAATGTTTTCAGAATCCAGATAGATGTACCCTTTGACCAAATTATGCAATGGTAATTGATGTTTAATTATTTTAGAAATGTTTCTCTTTGAACAAATGCATACCATTTTGTGGTCATGTCTAGAATTCTTTTTTTTTAATCCCAAGAAACAACTTGGCCTAAAGTATTGTGAGTTTTCAATGACCTATGCTTCTGTAAATTTTGTTGGTATACAAAGTGGATCACTGTTTGGAAATGCATAAACTTATAGAAAAGTAGATTGGGGCAGTGTTCATTGTGAATGAGGTGAATAAGAGGATATGTTAACCGCACTTTAACAAGAAAAAGATGGTTGGATGTCCATGGGCTTTTTGGAAACTCTTCATCACTCCTCGAGTGTTACTGTCTAGTGACCGCTAGCATTATGATACTTCTAGCAAGCAATAATGCTCAGGATATCTCATTGGCTTCACGCTCTGTTTTGTCCTCAAGATTGTGGACCTCTCTGTAAGTCACAAGTCATTTCGTATGCTGAGTGGATAGTACTGATTAGAAGACAGATCCTTTATACCGAAGGAGTGTAAGTCATCAAGATTGTGAGCAGAAATAGAGTATAAGAAGTCAGTGAGATCAAGGAAACAAGAACAAGCCAATGGAATCTTGAGGCTAAACAGGCAAAATAAAAAAGGGAAAACTATGGAATGTTTCTATTTCTGCAATCACAAAAGTGAGATGAGCCAAAAACTTAAGCGAGAATTTAACCAAATAGAGTTAAAATCTGATAACTGATGATGGTACACATGTAGCATTTCTGGTTGTGTTGCAAATAAGATGTGCACTTTTATGCAAATAAAATCACCATGGAAATAAAGCATGCAAACAAAAGGAAGAATGATTGGAGTAATTGGGAAGAGTAATTGGTTACCTCCATTTGGGGGAAGGTCCAGGAGGTGGTGAGAAAGATTTGCACCACCGCATGATTAGATTAAATTGTCTTGGACTTGTGTGGCAATAAGAACTTCTAGGTAAGGCATTTACCAGTTGTTCTTCCTGTGACCTTAGTCAAAGTCAAAATGCTTAGTAAAACCATGTAACTTCATTTCCTCATGGTTTCACCTGTTTCAGAAATTCACATTACTAAAGTGTTGCCTGGGTGGCTCACTGGGTTAAGTGTCTGCCTTTGGCTCAGGTCTTGATATCAGGTTCTGGGGATCAAGTCCCGCATCAGGGTCCTTGCTCAGCAGGGAGTCTACTACTCTCTCTGCCTCTGCTCCTCTCCCTGCTCATGCTCTCTATCTCCCTGACAGATAAATAAAATCTTTTTTAGAAAATTTCACACACTGAAGAAACTGGGGAAGGGTTGAAACACATTCTCCTGACTTTTAGGAACTGGAGTAGTAATGGCCATAATTAGTTTGTGTTCTCCCTGATCCTGTGTACCTGATGGTGGCTTCCTCAGAAGGGATAATGGTTAAAGACAAGAAGGTCACCACATTGAACATAATTTGTTTACAGTAATTGATGTACACCTAATAGTATGTTCTACCTGAAACTTTATTGTAACTTGGAAACGCTCTACATTGAAAGGGTGGTAGAGTGTAGAAGACAGGTTGAGGCGCAGGGTGCATTGCCCTTGGTTTCACCCATTTGAACAAACAGATCATCTGCCGCAAACTGCTAATCTGTAACTTAGCCTGGATTCATTTTAGAACTTGTCTGTTGCTAGTCTGAATCTGTATTGTCTGCATCTTACCAACACAATAAGGAAGGGCCTCATTGTGATAATTAAACTTACCCATCACTGCAACTAAGCAGACCCTTAATAAATCACTTTGAGTGTAATATTCTCATAGCACAGTTCTCAGTAACGCCATCTTTATGCAATACTATAAAAGACCAATCGCCTCATCCTTTATTGTCCTCAGTAAAAGGGCCCATCTAGACTTTGAGTGTCACGATCTAATCAAAATGATCATTAAAAAAGAAGGCGTTTTTTAAATGGGCAATTCTACCTTTCAGTATTTTTTGACATTAGAAAAATTTTTAACTGTGGTAAAATATGCACAACTTAAAATTTTCCATGTTATTAAATGTATAGCTCAGTAGTATTAGGCATATTCACATTGTTGTACAACCAATCTCCAAAACTTTGGAATCCTGCAATACTCAAACTCTGAATTCATTAAAAAACTTTCATTTCCTCTTTCTCTCAGTCCCTGGCAACCACCATTTTACTTTCTGTTTCTCTGAACTTGACTATTCTTTGTACCTCATGAAAGTGGAATTATACAGTATTTGTCTTTTTGTGACCGCCTCGCTTCACTTAGCATAATGTCCCCATGCATGTTGATATCCTAATTATCACTTTGATGATAACCAAATGGTTACTACCTGTTCTAATCATTTTCTCTACAGTTATAAGTTGGCATCTCATTGTCAGAAAAAAAGCCTCCCATTCTCCCTTCTTTGTTTCTTTATATTCGTAGGGTTTCAAGAATTTCTGTTTTATTCAATGAGTTATAGTCCAGCACTCTCTTGAGACCAAATAGACCTAGACTATTCAGAGGGCACATGTCCTTGTCCGTTTGATATGTCCTCATCATTCCTCGAGCATTTCCTTACTTCCTGGCATAAACTGTCCTTAAAAGGACAGACATCAGAATGTCTGTCCTTTTAAGGATGAGTAATATTTCATTCCATTTTATACTACATTTTGTTTATCCATTGGTCTGTTAATGGACAGCTGAGTTGCTTCTCCCCTTTGAACATGGTGAGTAATGCTTCTCTGAATGTGCAATTATCTCCTTTAGACTTTAAGCATCTTTTAAATATCTTGGTTCCCTAATTGTATAATAAGATAGAAGAGTATTTCTACTTCTGATTTCTAACTGATTTCTTACTGAAGAAATCTAACTGAAATCTGACTGATTCCTCACTGGTCATCATGCTAAGGATGCAGGTTTCAAGGGTTAAGTTTGTAAATTTTCTTAGTCATTCTATGCCTTCTATCTGTACCAATACAGTTTCAGTAAGTCATTTGAAGCAACACAGCCAGCCCCATCTCCCTATCCCTTTCAATCTTCTATTCCTTTTCCCACCTGATGTAGAGAGGCTGGTATCCAAGGAAGTGGGGCCATGTAGAGAAGGAGACCAGTGACCAGAGAAGGGGACCAGAGAAGGGGGCAGTATGAGCAGTTGAGAGACTCCTCACACTGAATAAAGAGTTAATTACACAAACTGCTGAAAATGATGAGAACCAGATTTTTTACTGTCTTGGAAGAGATTTACAGATCTGGAAAGGGGAAAAGCTAAAAATAACCTTAAGATATTGGTTTTAAAATGAAAATGTCAGAAGAAATTTATGTCTGTGTATATACATACTTACATAATTTGAAATACATACATACAAACAGAAACGGTTATAGATTTATGTCTATTCATGTGCATATATGGATATATATGTGTGTATGTACATATGCAAATTATCTACCTTTGTCAGTTTTAAAGCAATGATACCAAGAGCAATGAATACACTGAACATCCAAACTTTGGGTTCTAAATACTATCTTTCACTGAAAGGAGTCATAGATTTGGGCATAAATAGATAATTCTGAAGCTGGGTCAGGGAAAAATATATAGTTACTTTGGAACAGTTTATGCCAGGAAGTAAGGAAATGCTCGTGGAATAATGAAGACATATCAAATGGACAAGGACACGTGCCCTCTGAATAGTCTAGGCCTATTTGGTCTCAAGAGAGTGCTGGACTATATAACTCATTGAATAAAACAGAAATTCTTGAAACCCTACGAATATAAAGAAACAAAGAAGGGAGAATGGGAGGCTTTTTTCTGACAGTGAGATGCCAACTAATAACCGTAGAGAAAATGATTAGAACAGGTAGTAACCATTTGGTTATCATCAAAATGGTAATTAGGATATCATCATGAGTCGCCTCTAGAGGCTAAGTGGTGATTTGAGGTTTGCTGAGAAGTGTAGTGTAAAAATATTCTTCCACAAACTACTAATCAAATAAAAAAGGGGGAAATAGCAACTTATAGTGGAGAGACCTGATAGGCTCAAATTTGACAAAAAGACTAGGGCAAACTCACAAATTGGAAAATTAAACTCACAGCTGTGGGCTTCCTGACATGATGCACTAGGAAAGGCTCAGCCCCATCTCTGTAGAATTCTTGGCAAGAATGCAAGACCTAAGTCTGGTCCCAAAGGTGGTCAGATAACCAGGTTGAGGTCATCCTACAGAATGAAATGTGTTTTCTTGAGAAATGTCTAGTCCATGAGAGACGGGGTAATATTAAAGAACTCTTCAGATCAAGGGAGCCTGATGCAACATGACAACTAAATGCAATCGATGTGCTCATACAGATCTTGGACAAGATGGAAAAGAGGCATTTTGGAGACCAGTGATGAAATTTGAAACGCGTTTGTGGATTGGATGCTTGTGTCCTATCAGTGTTGCTTTCCTGATTGGAAGGATTGGATGGTGGTAATATTAGAAGGTTCTCCTTGCTCAAGGAATATAAGCAAGATTTCCTGGATTTGACTTCTGGCTGGAGTCTTTCATGCCACTTCTAGGTTGGGCACATTACATAACTTCTCTTCTTAAGCTCTGACTTTCTCATCTGAAGAATTCAGGCAGCAGGGTTATTGCAAAGATTAAATGAGATAATATACATAATGCTCTTAAGATGTTATACAGCCAAGTATATTTGGCTGTCAGTATGTTCTTATTCTCTCCCTCCTTAGTCTCAGGATATTTCTCTCTCTCTTTCTTCAGACACTGTGGTCTTCTTGAACCATATAATTTTCTTATATGTAGCATGTTACACAAAGTCTGGCCCTTACCAGGGACTAATCTATCTTATCAGAATATGTTGACTGATCACTGATTGATATATTCCACTAGGGAGAGCTGACACACCATGATGATTAGGCAGAATATGAAAGCAAAATTACACTGGAGATTGTTTGAATTTTTGTTCTGAATCTTGGTCCATTTAGAATCATAAGGGAAATCACAGAAAAACAAGATTTTATGTACACCATTCTATTGCCTACCTTTCAGATCCCTGACAAAAAAATGTCACAAGGGCAACCTTTCCTGAAAACATTTAGCCCTTTCGCCTCTTGTGTGGCTGGAAACCAACAGCAAAAAATTTTCTTTTAAAAAAATCTCCTCTGCACTTAGTGTAAAGACATACATTTTAGTTTAGAGCAAAGGATAAGAAGGTTTAAAGTAATGGTGCCATTGGAAGTTTTTGAGATCACCTGAATTCTACTTTAATAACAAATTACTTGTAAATGGAACCGATGGAAAATAAATCTCAGTTCAATAGGATTTACTTAAAAATTTTAAATGAAAATAAAGCAAACCAATGGAATAGTAATGTCCCTCATCCTACTTTTGCACTCTCTTCCCAAAAACCAGACTGGAAACTAGCAAAGCCACTCCATTCTGATTTAGACCACAGGATTGTTCAATGTCCCCTTTTAGGTAGACCTTGTCAATTACTTGTGATTCAAATGATCTTATTTAAATAAAACTATATTAAGCAATTTGATGTTTTCTGAAATTTTTGAATACATGAAAATCAAGCAGCATTAAAAACATTTAAATTCGAATATCAAAACTACTCTACATAAAAACAAACAAAATTGTGGAGCAGTAACGGATGGCTTGGTGCTTCAATTGCTTGGGATCTTTGTGGGAAAGCTATTCTGAATAAAATAAACACAAAGGGGTTTTCGTATAAATTCTCAACTTGAAACAAACCACTTCACCACCCACTGGCCAAAAGCAGATTACAAATGCTGACACACTGAGCATTCGATAGCATTTCTTTCTGCTATCATGCAGATATGTTAGTCTAACTTTTTTTAAGTGAGGAAAAGAAGATTTAGAAGCAGTCAAGATTTAGATTAAATTGGGAAGAAAACCATTTCTCTGGATGAGTCTGTAGTTTTGAGGACTCTTTTGAAATTAACGTGATTCTGTACATATTTAGCATGCACACAACTCCTCTATTTTATGGAAGATTTTTGGAAGGTGGAAGACTACATTTTAATTTTTCCATTCTTATATTCTTCAAGTGGAGAAATTTCCTTTTTGTTGATTAATACAAAAAGGGTGCTTGTAGAACATCACTTGATAGCTGAGATGCTCTTTTAGGCCTCTCTCCTCAGAGCCTGTATGGATTATGTAGTAAGGGAGAGTGAACCCTTGGGCAGGCGTTGAGAGCCAGGTACTAGTCCCAGCTTCACCACTAATGCATTTTGGGAGACTTACCTAGTCCCTACACCTCCTTAGAGAATCTCAGTTTCCTTCTGTAATGAAAGGGAGGGAATCTTGGTAGACCCTCAGGACCCATCGCTGGGCAAGTTTTAATATTCAGTCTTCAAAGACTCATCTGCAACATTCATTTGCTTTTCATTTTCAGGGATACAGATGTAGTGTGGTGTTTTCTTAAGTTTTTGATTATGACATTATGACATTTACCATATTCTTTTGCATTAGTTCAGTGTAGGTCCCCTCAGACAAACCAGGAACTTGGGAATGAAGACCATGCCCTTTCTACTTTTATACTCTTGCAGGCTGGCAAGTGACATGAGGGGTTAACAGAGCTCAGCTTTTAAAGTCAGAGAGACTTGGGTTTAAATCCTGGCATTACTCTGCCATAGTCACAGCAGACATATTCCAAATTTTAATGACTACACAATATAGAGAGGTATGGGCAAGATCAAGGGAACCAAAGAATTCTAAGGCAGCTTGGGACTATGACCAGCAGGAAGCCATTATTATCCTTTAGCCAGGAAAGCAAAAGGAAGTGAGTGGTATTTTCCCAGAACCCTGAGAAAACTTGAGGTCCTAGATAAAGGACCCCAACAGGACCTGAAATTGTAGGGAAGTGCAGTAATGCCAAAACCATTGTGAGACAGAGGAGAGCTGTGGGAATAAATATCCTACATAGTTTCTCTTCTCACCTTTTGATCTGCTAGTACCTTCCATTGGCTGAACCCAGTGGGCTCAGCAGCCAGAGGGCAAGGGAATTGGGTGATGAGATGTGGAGAATTCAGATTCTCAGGGCACAGGTGAAGGCAGAGAAAGGAGGGGAAGAGAATTACGTAGAAAATGGAATATAATAGCCTCCTAGCTTTCAAATCATGGGGACATTTATAAATCACTAAACCCAAGTTTATAGTCAAACATTGATGCTACTCTCTCTCAAGGCAGTGTAATAATTAAAAAAGAAAATACAAAAGTGGCTACACTGTGGAGATGCTCGATAAATAAATACCACTTCCATTTACTTGTTGAATCAATAGACAAACAGATGAGTAATATGGGGCAGACCAACTTGGCTTCTGTGGGCTTGCCACAGTGGAGCTGTTAGCCTACACACAGCATGATGTGCTCAGTGATCATATCGCCACAGTGTTCTCTGAATAGAGAATGCACTGGTCTTCTACAGGAAAAACTTGAAACTCATGAATATGGAGTGGAGCTATTATCAGCATGACTTGTGATAACACAGGTTGCCCAGTTATACTGTCAGTTAGTTGCACTGTTTACACACTATGACTTGCCTAGGGACTACTTCCTGTCTGAAGGCTCTGCCTTGTTTTTTGAAGTCTTCTTATTAATTGCTAGACACTCAACACAGTAACTAATGAAAGAAAAAAAAGTGTCATGATCAAATTGGGCATCACTGTCTAATTAAAAGGAATAGTTGTACAGAGAGAAGACATTGAGCAACATGAAGGAAATGCATTGGCCCTGCTGACGGAGGCAAGGACATGAAAACTTTTATAGGAGAATCAGCTCCATTGAAAAAGGTTTATGCAATGAGCATTTCTTAGCTAAATTACTGGTCCATAATTCTAGTAATGTCTCAAAAATCTTTCTTTTTTGAAGTTTTTATTAATTAAAAATAAAAGGACAATGATCTGGAATTATGCAGTAAACATTTCTAAAACAGAGATTCTAGGTGCCTTGATCACTCAGAGTTGAGTAGATTCAGAAGGTTGCCTTATATTAATCAAGTCCAAATGAGGCTGGTAGATAAACCAAAGAGCTATTTAAAAATCTGTAACATATAAATTTATCAGATAATTAAGAAATGTTGCAGAGTACTGCAATAGCTGTCAGCATTATGCCTTCCATTTTGGTTAGCTCCTTCAGGGCTAGTAAGAAATGAAGGTGAATGTTTCCTCTAATGGCCCTTTGTTGAGCAAGGACAGTGAGAGGAGCAACTGACGACATCCACTTAAAACTGTTCAGTGAGCTATACCTTCAAATGGTACCTGGCTCTCTCCAGTTTTCGAAATTCTGCCCCTGGTCTCTCAAAAGTGCTGGCTTAAAACTGACCCACTTTGGGTTCGTGACCAGCACACCACACACAACAGCAAACACATTCTATCTTCAAATGGATAATGCCTTTGTTTCAGATCCAGATATAGTAATGTGGTTCTGTATCCCTACTCTTCCAGCTTTGGGCTTGGATGACACTCTCTCTTAAGATGCCTTCTGTAGGGGCACCTGGGTGGCTCAGGGGTTAAGCCTCTGCTTTCGGCTCAGGTCATGATCCCAGGGTCCTGGGATTGAGCCCCTCATTGGGCTTCCTGCTCAGCAGGGAACCTGCTTCCCAACTCTCCTCTCTCTCTGTCTGCCTCTCTGCTTGCTTGTGATCTCTGTCTGTCAATTTTTAAAAAAGAGATGCCTTTTGTAGATGCCTGATTTCATGCCCTATATGGTTGGTTTATTAGTTAAAGTAATGGAGCTGTAGTTGGTTCCTCTTTTATTCCAGAGTTCCATTTCCAATATTACAGAACAAAGATAAGGAGGTACTAGATAACATGAGAAAAAATATTAGCCTTTCTGTTATCAACAATTTCTAGACACTCATTTTTGAAAAAATATCTAAGAAATATATGCATATTAGCTAATAATAATTAAATCTATTCACTTATTTTAAGTTAATAAATTGAATAACAATACACTGTAAAGTAGTAAATGCAGACTTTATGACTTATGAGTAGTTTTAATAGAACATTTTAGGGATTGCTATTCTTGCTTTTTTTTTTTTTTTTTAAAGATTTTATTTATTTATTTGACAGAGAGAAATCACAAGTGGGCAGAGAGGCAGAGAGAGAGAGGAGGAAGCAGGCTCCCTGCTGAGCAGAGAGAGCCCGATGCGGGACTCGATCCCAGGACCCCGAGATCATGACCTGAGCCGAAGGCAGCGGCTTAACCCACTGAGCCACCCAGGCGCCCCTATTCTTGCTTTTTTTAAATGAGCATTGTAAAGATGAATTAAAGCAGTCAGTTTTACAGTGCAATTTCATACTTCAATTATGTATTTATATGTATACTTATTTATATTGTATTTATACAGTTAGCCATTATATGGGTTTAAGAAAATTTCCCATTTTCCCCATATTAAAATATATGGAATTCTATTTCTTTTACAGATTTGGAAATATTTCATTAGGATCAATGTCATTTTGAAAGTGTTATTAAACTTAATTTCTGATTGCTTGCTTTTGTCTTTAATACAATTAATAGCCTCATAATTTAACACAGCCCTAGACCATCACCTGCAGCTCATTATAAACCCATTAAAGAGGCCCCTTCCACGGCAGAAGTTCCTTCGAGGGAGGTCTGGCGCACTTAGATAAATTTTCTATCACTCTCTGTTTTTTTGTTTTTTGTCAAGCGTCAGAGGACTCATTTTGCAAAAGTGTATCATTTACTAAGTTTTTCTCTAATGTAATAGTTCTAGGAACACATGTATATTCACAATTACTACTGGTTCACTACAAATCATTTATCGATGGGATCACATGAACTTGAATTCCTTATCGAAGAGAATTGCCAAATAAAGAAGAGAGATGGAGGTTTTGATATCTCCTTTTTCATCTGTCTATAACTTAGTGCTCTCTGTTACTTTATATAGTATGATATTAAATTCTTCAACATATACACTGTAGATTTGAAACAGAAATATGAGAGGGAACTATGAACCAACCAAGGAGAAACAGGTGGGGTGACCTACTTTGCATTTTGCATGGATGAAAAGACTTAAAATTTATTTTTTCTTGTCTCAGGGATTTGTATTCCCAAAATTGAAAACAGTTTAAAATAGGAAAAGTGTGAGCTTATTAGCACAGCAATACTCTCTAAATTCTCACTCCCTGGTGAAGGTAGACGAGTGCTAATTAATCAATTGCTCAATTAGGAGAGGCTCTTAAGTGCACATTTGTCCTGGGAAAATATAAGCAGCTGATGATCTGTCTTAAGAAATAAGCATCTTAAGGAAATTATGTTGAAAGTGGTATATTTGGAGTACAGTCTTCCAGATAAAAATTGTGTTTATGATTTGAGATATTTAGTCACTTAAAATCTTACAGTTTGAAGATGAACTTTCTTCAGTTAGATAATATTATACATAGGGTGAAAAAGCATAGTTTATGCTTATATACTTATTCATTCATTCTGGTAATTATTTATTGAGTGTCTGTATACCTTCACATAGTTTTGCAAGGCATTGATAATACATTAAATGCTTAGAGATTGTGATGAAAAGGAAAAAGATAAATAGACAAGTAATGTCATCTGAGAAAAATTTAATTTCCATAGCATAAGTATAATAATTGATATGTCCACATGTTTTTTATGACCTTTTTAATATGTGGGGTGTGTGTTAAGGATGGAGGATACATGCACCTTGATCACAGAGCACAAGTTGGGGAGTTCATAGCAAGTGAGGCTGCACAGAAAGGAAAGACTAGGTCACCAGAAGACCTTGTGGGTTATGCATAGAAATTTACACTTTATGATGGGAAACAGTAAATTGTTTTGAGTTATGAATTAATATGGACAGCCCCAGTTTTGAGAATAAGTCTGAGATCAGCATGGAGGAATAAGATTAAGACCAAAGACAGAGACAATATGTATAAGGAAATCACAGCAAAACCTCTAAGAAGAGAATCTGCAGACATAAACTGGAATCCCGGACCTCCCATTCACTAGCTGTGTTATACCATGAATCAGTGAACCTCCCTAATTGCAGTTTTCTAATCCATAAAAAATTATAAGAACATATAGCACTTCTATGGATATGAACTCAAGCTCATTGGACTCCTTTAAGTACAGTGTTGTAGCTCGTGGCTCATATAGCTAGACCGAGGGGCCTGGGGAACCTGCCTGTGCCCTATCTCCTTTCTTGACTCTCACTTTTCCTCTGGCTCACTGTCATGCTTTCTCCAACATTCGACCTTCTGCTTGAGGCCTGCCCCTCTTTATAGCCACTTTGCAAAGAAACTGGTTAGACTACATGTTGGCTTTTTGCCTTGGCACCTCTTTCTTTTGGTTCTCCCTTTGTCCCCTGATAGATGGCCACGCCCCAGCCAGCTCTGCCCCAAGAACCAGCCCAGCTCTGCAAAGTCCCCATATTGATCTGATTGTTGGGAGTCCAGAAACAATGACAACTAAATGGAAACTAAAATAATACTTTAATGTTATTTTTATTAGTCATATTACAAAGTCTAGAAGAAGATAAGTACATAAAAGAGATTTTCCTGAGTTCATTAAGTAATGCTAACACATGTCAGATAACCAACATCAATCAACTGCTTAAATTAATTACACAAAACATCATGACCAAATAAAGATTTTTTCATAAGTATAGCTTTTTGTGACACTCTTTAGATTTTTATTAAAATTAAGTATCCTGCCTTGAAAATCTCATTTGCCATCTCCCTTTTTCCTTTTGATGTTAAGCCAGTTGCTTACCAACCAGGCCAGCTGTAGTATAACTCATAATCAGTAAAATAATTGAATATTTGGCATATGTCTGTATTGCAAGTAGGTATTTTATACCCACTTCTGGTATTTCCTTCCAGGGAGAAGAAGCTCAATCAGCCCAACATTTCTGACTTTTATCTACCTCTCTACTTACTACACTTTACACAGAAGCACATCAGTAGCAAAACGAAATTGAAATTGGTAAAAATTTTCAATGAATGGATTTTAAGACTAATGACCCAGCATCCAGTACAGATGAAATATGAAAGAAATGTGTCAAGTAGAGATCAAAACCAAAGACAAAAGTAAGGGAAGTAAATAGGTATTCACTCAGCAGGGGGATGACGCCCTGCCAAATATCAACTCACACTCTGGAATTACTATGAATGTCTTCGGTGATGTCACATGTGCCCCTGCCATGAAGCAAGGGGTTCCTCTGCATGGGTGAGGTGACAGGGAAGGATCAGGGGCCAGTGTGGCAAGCTCAGCTACATATCTTGGGATTATGCTACGTGCTCAACACTGTGCTGTGTGGCTAGGGATGCAAAGAAGATTGGTCATTTATGCTTTTAAATTCCACTAAGAAGAAAAAAAAAACCATTTGAAGTCCTGACAAGTTTGTGTGTGTTTTTTTTTTTCATTTTCTCCTCTTTCATTGCACATGAGGAGGTAAATAATTTGAAACAGCAACATCTACACATTCAGAGCTAAGATGAGTTGTTACGTAGTGCTGACTGTGGCAAAGAGTAGAGATGGATGAACTTACCCAGCAAGTAGGCACTCCTTTGGTTCTATAAACAAATGAAATAGATTTTTTAGTTAATATTACGTTCCCTCCTAATAATTTCCCAATACTTTCACTTGTTTTTTGCCATGTATTTAAAATTACTAATTATCCATTTCTAATCCCATATTAACTCAAATCTCTGATTTTCAAGCTTGTACAACAAAAATAACACATACACCAACGATAAATTATGAGTTATAGAGTATTTATATTTGTGTAAAGAACTCAGGAAATGAAATGAAGATGGCATATGGAATAAGTCAATGACTATTAAAGCTCATTTTGAAAAAGTAAATATTAAGCAACAATTTTGGCCATTTGGTCAAGCTGAACTACATGGGAGACTACATAATTACTAAATGTGTTGACAGACATCGCGGGCAGAGAGTGAAAAGTGGATTGGCCATGGGTAAGGAATGCTGCATGGCTGATGACACAAATCTCCCCTCCTTGAGGCTTCAAAGAACAAGGTTGGTGCCATAATGTGATGGAGCTGAGCTTGCACATGGCTACTAAGTTATGCCAGCTGTGAGGATTAGAGGGCTATAGGGACACAAAGCAGGGAAGATATTACAAATACCTTGAAAAATTTGTTGGCACAGCTTCCTGCAATCAAACTGCTTATAGAGCATAACTGTCTTAAAAACTGTAAACGTTCCATCACAAAATCCAACACTTTTCATTGATAAGATAAAGTATAATGCAGGGATTTGCACACTTAGAATCACCTGGAGAGCCTTAAAAAATACCAAAGTTCAGATCCCGAGAGATGATGATATCATTGGTCAGGGATGGGGTTCAGGCATTGGTATTTTTAAGCTCCCCTGGAGATTTGAATGTGCAGTCAAAGTTGACAAGCCTTGGATTACTGGTCACCAGCACAAGATCTAGATTCGTAGTCACCAGTATACCCCTACTTAGCTCCTTTCTAGCTGTGTAACCTTGGGAAAGTTATGTGGTGTTGGCTGTCTTTGTCTCTTTCCTGCAGTGTAAATAAAATAGTACCTAACGACTCATCTAAAATTTATGAAGTTTAAATCTTATAAAATTTGAGAATTCCATTTAATAAAAGGAATACACAAAATTGTCAATGTAAGCTTAGGTACAGAAGTGAATTTTGGTGATTCAAATGTAGGAAAGTTAATAGAGTATAGGAATAAGATTATTAGCAGCTTGAGTCAGACAGGTTTGAATCTTAGCTCTGTCACTTACAACCTTGTGAAACCTTGTTAGAAATAACTTTGCACGGGAATAACACCACATAAGCATATCCAACAGAGACCAAGTATAACATCTCAACTCTTCCCCAGCTGGATCCCAAAAATTATATAATGGAGCAGAAACAGAATTTAGGGGGAAAAAGCAACTTTAGACATCAATACGTTCTTTTATATTTTATATAATGTTTACACAGTTAAGTAAGTTATTATACATTATACTTTATTATAAATGTAATCCCAGAAGTTTCTATTTTATTATTTTTACTATTTAATATATTCCCCTAAAGTTGAACATACTCAAATTGTCAGATAAGAAAAACAGAATTGGTACAATGGAATTCGCTTTTTCCATTTTCACATTACATTTGAGCTTGCAGAACAGATCCCTACCTATCACAAGGATTCCAGGCAGAGGACAACCCTGTGATTCTGTAATTTGCACATACATTTACAATGGTCCTTATGTCCTCCAGTGTACATCATTCAGGCATTTGATCTGTACATGGTAAAACTGGGCAGGATGGAGGAAATCTTGCAGCTTAAGTAAGAGTAAAGCTGCATATAATGGTCGATAAAACTTCTCCCCTCCTAGGCTCAAAGGGAAAAATGCACCATTCTCTCAATGTTTTCTAAAATATAGTATCAGTTGAGTAGATGCCAGCTCAGTGGATCAACATGAATCTCAAAGCAAAACTTTGCTTTTTATGCCCCCATTTTTATATATTGATGTTATCAACTAAGGCAGTATTTTTCAACAACATTAACTGAGCAAATAAATAAGATGGGGTATCTCCACTCATTTCTATAGAAACAAAATAACAACAAATAAATGTTAAATATTTTCCTTCACAAATTTATATACACATATTAGCATAAAACATCCATAGTCTTTCAAAATCCCTTGATCTTTGGGAGGAACAAATTTTTTTTTCTTCTTTGTTTTTGCAACTTATTCAGTGCCAAGTTTAGCAGCTCATCTAAACTGTGAAACCACACTTGGAAGTCCAAAAATGTCATGAGCAATGGGATCAAATTAAGAACACGATGGGAAGCAGAATCCTTCGATGAAATCAGAAAGGTTAAGAGTCCATTTCATTGTTTAAACTTGAAGTATGTACTGTTTAATTCTCATTTGAGACTTCCTGAATTCTTGGTGGGAAGATTATTTTTATCATCACTATGTTTCAAGGAAAATTAAAATAATTATTTCCATCTATAAATTTTAGAACAGGAAAATTGCTATATTAGAGTCAAGAAACTTCCAAAATCCAGAAGCATTGTCATTCCACTTGATCAGTGAGGAATCAGCTACAGAGAAAAGTAAAGCATTGCTAAGTAGCAGAACAGCAGTTTACTTGAGGTGGGGCAGGGCGGGGGGAGGACTATGTAATGAACTCTCAAAAATAATTCATGAAGCACTCTGGGGAACTTTTACTTCTATTTCTTTTCCCACGTGTCCAGATTACTGCCTATGTTCTCCTCTAGGATTCTGATGGATTCCTGTCTCACATTGAGGTCTTTTATCCATTTTGAGTTTATCTTTGTGTACGGTGTAAGAGAATGGTCAAGTTTCATTCTTCTACATATAGCTGCCCAGTTTTCCCAGCACCATTTATTGAAGAGACTGTCTTTTTTCCACTGTATATTTTTTCCTGTTTTGTCGCAGATTATTTGACCATAGCTCTCTGCAAACAATATTCTTGAAAAGGAGGAAGAGGTTTTTATCATAGATTTTAGAGACAATGTGGAAAGGAACAGGAAAAAATTTAAGGGGAAATTTTCCATGATGTCACTGAAACGACATTGATTTTTCATGAGACTTTTCAAAAATAAGGATGAATTTAAATAAATGCATTAAGAACATATTAGTAACAATTCTTTCCCTTTGCTCTTTTTTTCTTTAAGAGCTGAGATTGCAAAACAAAAAGAATTTTATTATGTAATTGTGTCTTTCTTGAACCCTGGATTTATTATTTTTCCCATCTCTGAGGTTCTTATTGTCTTTTAAAGCATATTAACCTTAACGGGTGTGCTCTCTCCCCACTCTTCCTCCCTCTCTCTTACACACACACACACACACACACACACACACAAACACACACACACACAAACACACACACACACATACACACAGCATGTAATGAGAGAAAGGGCAAGTAGAAATAAGACAATAGCAATAAGATACAACTGAAAAATTTTCTCATATTTTTCTGTGTTCTCACCACTGTAGTGCTTTAAAAAAAAAAAAAAAACTGTTTAAATTTAAAAAGAAAGCCACCAAACAGCATTAGCTTCTGAATTCAACAATCCCATTTTATTTAGAAATAATGACAAATGGAAGTTGTGGCTTACACTAGCAGGAAAGGATGAGTTGGAGGCAGAACAAAGCAGCACCAACGCTCACAGGTGACCTGGAACACAAAGACATAAACAGCAATCATGGTGTAATTTAGAATCCAGAAGAGTGGATTGTATCAAAAATGAGCAGAGAACATAGAACTGATGGTATGACACCTGCTAAGAATGCCTGGGTGGATTCTGTTGCATTTCAAGGGCATTCTAGATTCAAAGCAGTGCACAGTGTGTGTCCCTGTCAGTCTTGGCTGTTCTTTCTTCTGGCTTCTCCTCCAGGGCTTACTCCACTTCTAACACCCTTTCCAACCTCTTGCCCCATCAAAATTCTACCAGTCTCTCATAAAGCCTTTCTTGATTTTCCCCATTTGTTTATAATCACGATCTCCTTTGAAACTTCATGGCATTCTTCCCTTAACATATGTAGATCTAATGCATGGTATAGATCTAATGACTCTCCAACTAGATGCAGTCCTTGAGGGCAAGGTTGAAACGTCACCATGTTTTTTTTCTGCTGGAGTCTTGCCTCCTATGCTGTGTATGTGCTCAGCAATGGGGTATTTAAGTGAAGGGATTTCCAGAACTACAGTAAGACAACTATGCTCAGAAACATCTATTCTATCATTATGTAGAATAGTATCAAAATAGTTACAACTCATAATCACTCTAGTTGAAAAAAACAGTTGTGCATGGAGGTAATCAAAAGTGATAAAGGCAGGATTGGTGGTGATAAAGAAACTGAACAAAGGGAGGGATTAAAATGATGGATATATAAGTTAGTTATGCTGGGAAAACAAATTGTAAGAGAAAATGTAGCCTCCTTACCTCCTATATCACTCTTTTCTATGTTGACTCAACTTTCCCTATGATTCAGGAAAGTATTTCTTGAGAATCTGGACCTCAGAAATCATGACTCTGTTAAAAGCTTCAGACATCTGGCTGATAGCGGATTTAGTATCCTGGAATCAGTAGGTTAATTAGTGATTATCTATTATTAAAGCTTATCTAATATGGCAGCTGATATAGTTGAGATTTTACTAATTCAAAACCTTTATTTTTATTAATTTGCCTTCTCTCTGCCTGTAGAACTATGGTGCTAAGATAGGAGTATATTCTTGATCTTTGTCTTTAATGACCTTGCAGTTTGGGAAGATCAAACTGTTTAACAGTAACAAGAAACTGTGAATAGTCAAGTGCAAATGAATTATATAAATAGAGTTGGTTGTAAATTTGTCTCATTTTGAGTGATCAAAAGTCTTAGAGACTATATAACCAAAATCTCTCTTTTTGCAGAGGCAAATGTCAGCTATAAAGAATGACATGTTAAAGGCCATATAGCTAATGACAGAGTCAGAACTAGAGCCAACTATCATGAGAAGGTAAAGCTATCTTAGACAACTGCAATCAGGGAAGACTTCATGGCAGAAATGAAGCCCCAGCACAGCCTGGAAGGTTGGGTAGGAATTGGGGAGTTACAAAGAAGCAACACATAATAGAAAGTAACTAGATATTTTCAGGGAAATATATGCATGATTTTGGGACTAGAAAAATAATTTATGTTTAATAATAAAATGGGATAAATTTGGAAACAAAAACAATTCCATAGAATTAGAATTTTCCAAGAATTTTTTTTTTAAATTCTAACCAAAGGAGTAACATAATTAAAGTCATCTACTTCTTGAAAGTAAGTTTGTCTAAAATCGGGGGAGGAGGAGCCAGTTAAGAGACAGGGAGAAAAGAGGAAAAGACTAGTTAAAAATGATTAGAGTAACACAGGCATTGAAGATGAAGGTTTGTACAAATGGCAGTGAAAAGGGAATAAGGTTTGAGAAAATAATCACTCAGGAAAAATTAGCAGGAACTTCAGAATGTTTGTAAGGAAATGTGGCAGCCCTAAATCACCTGGAGGATGGATCAGGGTGTAACTTTTCTTTCCTTCCTTCTTTCTTTCTTTCTTTCTTTCTTTCTTTCTTTCTTTTTTTCTTTCTTAGTAAATGGAGGAGGAACAGATAAGAGTGGGGGTCATGGTAGGCTCTGTTTAGTTTGTAGTGATACACTGACTCCCAAATGGAAATGCCCTGTAGGCAATTAGAAATGTGATACTGAAGTTCATGATAGCGGTCAAGATTAAAGAAATAGATTGGGAATTACACAAATAGAGGTGATAATTGAAACTAAGAGACTTGATAAGTTTCATGTAAAAGAGAAGGCAGGGAATTACAGATCCTATCATTACAGTCTCCTATTAAAAATTCAAAAATTAACTTTAGTTACTTTCAAAGAGACACAGGAAATGAAAAAAATATTAATTTATTTTGTATAGCTAATAGACAAATGTTCCTTTTACTAAATTTGACCGAATTTCACACACACACACACACACACACACACACACACACTCCTAATAAATATACATATATACACATATATATAATTTTGATACAATACCCCTTTGACAACTACTACTACCGTTATTATTACATACTGCTATTATGAATACTATTGATTCTTAAATTAGTGCTTATCGAGGGCCATACATTTTATAATGTTGATATCAAAAGGATTTAAATTATTATAATCTATTAAAGAATGTTAACTATTGGATCATGCTACAGTGGAGACAAATTTAATATGAGGTTCAGTTCCAGTCAGCACATAAGAAACAATGCAAAAAGCAAAGTTGGCATATCTCTTAAATGACCCATAGTAAATACATTTTGCATGTATGTGAGTGCACATATGTGTGTACAACATGACCTGAGGAAATTATACTCTATGCAATATAGTATACAGATGTATGAAAATGACTTTCATACTATCTCAATTATTTTGTAGGTATGAATATACTCATTAATTGAATAAATATATATTGCATACTTATGGAAAACACGTTCCAGTTGAAAGAGAGGAACAGGAAATGATATAATTGAAATATGCATATAGCAAGTTAAATTGTGATGACAGTTAAGGAGAAATTACAATAGGGACAGAGATGAGGTATTGTTGGCAGGATGCATTTTAAAATACCATAGTGTGGGGGGTGCGCCTGACTGGTGCATTCATTTAAGCAATAGACTCTTGGTTTCCTTCCAGATCATGATCTCAGGGTCAAAGAGACAGAACCCTAGCTCATCTCGTGCTAAGCATGGAACCCTGCTTAATATTTTCTCTTCTCCTCTCTCTGCCCCTCTTGCCTGTGCTCTCTCCCAAATAAATAAATATTAAAATAATAAATAAAATAAGGTGATCAGAGAAGATCCCACAAAGAAAGCAACATTTGAAGAAAAATATGGAGGGAGTGAGGGAATGAATCATAGGAATCTCTAGGAAAGCATCTGTCATCAATCTCTAGGGCAAGAATATTTAGGCCATTTTAGAAACCATGACCTTCCATGGAGCAAGGAGGAGTCACTAAGGGTTTGGGGAAGAGAAGTGGCAGGATCTGACTTGAACACCCCAGCATCCCTCCAGTGGCTAGGTTCAGAGAATTGTTAAATACAGTGACCACCATACCAAACATGGATGCATATATTTATTAAAATCTGTGTAGCTTTGCACAGTGGCAGTATCGTAGCCAGTGAGGTTTATCTCAAGTGCAATTATGGCTAATTAAAAGCTACGGAAGAAGAAAAGGAAGAAGGTAAAAGAAGGAGGGGGGGAGAAGGAAGAGGTAAAAACTTTTCCATGAAAATAAAATGCTGTCCAGGACTTGAAAGCATCATTCTCTTTGGACATACAAAGATAGTGTGGAATGTTCTCTCTGTGCTTAGAGTGTATGATGCACAGAAACACAAAAAACCTTTCAGTGTAATTCCTAATGAGATCAGGACCTACCCTGAGATGGGCTGTTCTCTATGTCCAAGCAGAAGGGGATATTGGTAGAATCTGTTTACCAACACTAACTTGTCAAGCCACCTTTACCTTGTGAAGAAACCCAGAAAACTGACATCATCATCAAGCTTGGTCAGATGTGAGTCTGTGCTGCTGAATTAGCACAAGCAGTAAGCATCCAGGTCACTGAGAGAAAACCATAGGCTTTATTGTAGAGGAGAGTTAGGGTAAACAATTGCCATATAGCAACTTGATTTAAGCAAAGCTAGCATGGTGACTTGGTCGAAGTGGAAAAACAACAGACCTGGTTTTCTTCATACAGCAAAACTGAATAGAAATAAATGGAACAAATTCAGTGTACTTTTTCAATCAGTTTATTTCCCATGCCAGTTTTAATTTGAATGTAATTTGCATGAGTATGTATCTCACTGATGCTGTAAAAGACAAACTACAAATGTGTTTATCAGCAATAACATTCAGGCTCAGGTTAACAAACTACAGTGCATTTTTGAATCAATGTTTAATTCATGTAACAAAAAAATTAATGATTAAAAATTTTCCTATTTCATTTCAGTGATGTATCAATTATTTCAGTAATAATGTAATAATGTTTCAAAAAAAGCCATATTTTTTTTAATTTTCTTGTCTCATTTGAAAAATGTTTAATGTCCCCAAAGAAAGAATATCATGATAGAAGCAGAAGTGATTCCTTCAAGCATTTTTGTTAAAATTTTGCTAAGAATCATAAATTTCATGATAAAAAATAAAAAATATAGTGAGTCCCTATAGACCCCAAGTATTTCAGGTAATTAGAATTATAAACTCATAGAGTCTTAGACTACTAGAAGACCTCAAAGCCCACCCACATTCCTAGAGTCTAGTGGGTAATATGCTACATATTAGACACATATAGAGGGAGTGTGGTTTAGACTATTCAATTACCAAATCAATTTCATCTCAAGACATATAAGAAGATGGGATATTTCTTTTTTTCATTCAATATACACGATTTATTGCTTACCTCTTACACGTTAGACACTGTATTGGAGCTGATGTTCCAAAGATAAATAAGATGTGACTTCAAGTCCTTCTAGACTAGCTTTTTCAACAGCTTAAATAAAGAGTTATATACACTGAAGTATATAGGTAACAATTATCTTATTGGACATGGTAAGAATAGTTTGTTTCAGAAATCGCCAAACTTCCAATTAACATATTTTCTAGCAATGCAAGAAGACAAAGAACCACCCCAAAAATCTGTAAATACTTTATCTCTAAGAACTGGAGAGTTTATATTGAAGTTTGATTTTTATATGTTCTTGATAATAAATATAACTGAAGTTTTGACAAGTTGTAGAGTTTGGGGAACTTTTTCCAATGGGGGAAATAGATTTTGGGGGAGTCTAGGGTATGTGCACTTATTTATTGAATGGCCTTGTTCACTCTCTGCCTCAGCTTAGTGTCCACAGGATGGTGAACTCCCCATCCTCTTTCTCCCACCTTTCTAACTGCATGTTGTGAACAAATGCTGGAAATTTTCTATAAATACCATTCTCTTATCTTCCTCCCAGTTTCAAAAATCCTCCAGTGTTTACTTAAAACTGACAAACTAAACTCTTCTAAAATTTGGCTCTAACCAAACTTCAAACTTCACTCCTCTTCTTTCTAAAACCTACTTACTGCTCCAACAAGAAGTTTTTGAATTGTTCTCTAGACATGGAACATTCATTCTTGATTCTGTCTCTACTCAAGATGAGAGATCAGAGATATATTGTGCTAAAGTTGCCCATGCATGGAGTAAGGAAATGCTTAAATGGCCAGTGTTTGCTTTTAATTTGTTGCTATAGAAATAAGAATTGTTGCCTCTCCATATTTATTTATGTCCTAAATCAGTGTTACATGAAAATAATGACTCAATTAATAACAACAAAGTTTTATGAACGGGAACAAAGCCATAACAATAAAGATAGTGATCTGCACAGTTAAAATAGAAATTTATCTTTAACACTGACAGTCACTGAATGCAAGACTATTGAGTACAAACAAAGGGAGGCTTGATTCATCACTGTTAGCCAGGAAGACAAAAGTTATAATTTGGACATCATATGGAGTTTATCTCACCATTATGTGAAAGTCAACTTTTCTCCTTATTGAAAATGCTCACCTCCAGGTCTTCTGGGCATTTAGAGCCTGTGTCTCTACTCCGTGGCCATTCCTCACTGGGATTTCTGCTACATCCTGAAATTTGAGAGTACCTTGTGCCTAGACAAGTCTATCAGTATATCTGTCATGGTCAAACTTTTCCTCCAGAATGAATGGTCTTGCCCATAGCTCTCTGCTATGGGAATCAATGAGTGCACTATGAACATATACATAATATATAATAGAATCCTGTTTTTCCTGGGACAGTCCTAGTTTATGCCATCTGTCACAATCTTCTATTTTTTAGCATTTATTCAGAACTTTAAAATTTTATAACAAACTTTATTAAAATGCATTAGAATAGGCCAGGATAGATTTGGTGGATTTCTACTTTACCCACCCAACTTCTGCAGGGGTTTGTTTAGCAGAGAATAGTTATCACTTTAACTTTCTACTAAATACGAAAATTGATCTTAAATAAATCTCTCATTTTACAACCATTATGAAATACAACATAAGTGTAATTAACACTTTTCTTTTAAGAAGAGCATGTAGGGCACTTGCTGATAAAATGAACAACACTCCCACACAAACTAATTCCTGGGAGGAGTATTCAAAACAAAAATAGAATTGCCATGTGACCTAGCAATTCCACTTCTGGGTGTATATTTGAAGGAAATGAAATCATTATCTCGAGGAGATATCTGTATTCTCATGTTCGCTGAAGCATTATTCACCATAATCAAGATATAGAAACAACTGAAGTGACCATCAGTGGATGAGTCGATAAAGAAAATGTGGTATGTGTATAGATATATACATACACACATATATATACATATTTATGTATATACATAAATACACATGTATATAAATACACACACATATATATATATGTGTATATATACACACACACATATTGTGTATATATACACACACACGATGTAATACTTTTTAGCCATGGCATAGGAGGAAATCTGGCCATTGTGACAATATGGATGAATCTTGAAGGTATCTTGAGGGCATTATGCTAAATGAATTAAATTGGACAGAGAAAGGCAAATACTATATAATGTTACCTATGTGTTGAATCTAAAATAGCCAAACTCGGGGCGCCTGGGTGGCTCAGTGGGTTAAAACCTCTGCCTTCGGCTCAGGTCGTGATCCCAGGGTCTGGGATAGAGCACCGCATTGGGCTCTCTGCTCCGTGGGAGCCTGCTTCCTCCTCTCTCTCTGCCTGTCTCTCTGCCTACTTGTGATCGCTGTCAAATAAATAAAATATTTTTAAAAAATAAATAAAATAAAATAGCCAAACTTGTAGAAACAGGGAGCAGAATATTGGTTTTCAGGGGCTAAAGGATGAGGGAAGTGGGGAGATATTGGTCAAAGGGCATAAATTTCCAGTTAGAAGTCCTGGGGATCTAAAAAAAAATTTCTGGGGATCTGAAACACAGCTTTGTCAATACAGTTAATAATACTATATTAGGTACTTCAAAACTGCTAAGAGAATAGACCTTAAATGTTCTCACTACAAAAACGAAATGTTAGTTATGTGAAGAATGTCAGCTAAAGCTACAGTGGTTAATCATATTATAGTATGTAAGTGTTTCAAACTAACACTGTTGTACACCTGAAATTTGCAGTGTTATATGTCAATTACATCTCAAGATAATGGGAGAAAATGGAAGTTGTGCCTGAGTAAATTTATAAAGAGCCGCATATATCTATCAGTAGAATAATGAATGACAATTTTTTTAATGACAAATCTGAGTTTGAGTTAATTATCATATGCCAGTATGACAGTGTGCACCTTTCCCCTTTGCTGCCCTTCAACATTTGGATTTGAGAAATGTGTGAGATTCTGGAGAACTCTTTAGAAAATCTATCCAAGTTTTTGTAACGGTTTCATCTTTTTTATAAGCAAATCCTCTGCAGTTTTTCTGCATTTTTTCAAGTCAGAAATTTTTAATGAAAATCCTTCAGCAAATGGAGTGCTATGCATTCACTTCTCAAAACTTTTGTTAAATTACTAAAAAAAAAAAAAAACAACACTTAAAAACAAGAACATAGTAAACATTTTCACTACAAAGCAAGAGAACAATTGAGCAAATGATAAGCTCACATGGTATATTTGATTTAAATTTAAAATTCTATAATTGTGCTTTGGAATTTTTCAATTTAGGGGAAGAGACTTTGATGGAGCTTTGGTTTTTAATTGGAAAATTTCTATTTTGGACAAAATGAAATAAAATTAAGGTCTGAAATAGTGCAGCAATTATGGTTCCAAATGAATCTTGAATAGAGACAATCAATTAAATGAGCTTTATCTTGTAAAAAAGAAATTCCTGATGAAGAGCACACACACACATGTATGAGTTCATATTAACCACCCCTTAGCAGAATTTTCTGTGCTTGTGACAAATACCTTTAGAGTGATTATATTTTCAGTGATAAATATCATAGCTTATAGAAAAAAAAAAGCAAAGAAATTTGTTACCAATTTTAAATTTATTAACGATAATGTACTACTTTGAAAAATACTGAAGGCATTTTTATGAAAATGTAAAAATAAAACTATCAAAAGTACTGAACTTTGCATCAAAATACTGATGACATAGTATTAGGACCAGAATTGCTAAGTAACATCCAACATGAGAAAATGTACCAATATAAATAGTATTTAGTGTACTTGAATGTATGCTATTTTTAATTTATAAAAATCTTTATTTTTGAAAATTGTTTTTACTTTCTTTTTTTATTTTTATTTTTTTGAAGATTTTATTTATTTATTTGACAGAGAAAGAGATCACAAGTAGGCAGAGAGGCAGGCAGAGAAAAGGGAGGAAGCAGGCTCCCTGCTCAGCAAAGAGCCCAATGTGGGGTTCAATCCCAGGATTCTGAGACCGTGACCTGAGCCGAAGGCAGAGGCTTAACCCTCTGAGCCACCCAGATGCCCCCCAAATTGCTTTTAAATAAAACTATTTTATAAGCAAAATAAATTTTTGGTAAAAATATATTTCAAAACTTAACATATTTAGTAACTCCTTTCCTTCACGAATTTATCCTAGCGTGGAAGATAAATTATATTTTACCTTCATCATGTGACCCTAGCTGAGGAGTTTCCTTTTTTAGCAGAATTATGGTAAATCTTAGTCTGATCAGATGAGTTACCACCATAATCAGGACTGAGGCAGTTGAGTGGAGTAAGACACCAGGGATTTCATCCTGTCTGTACTATGTACATTATCTGGCAACTTATTTAAACTCTGTCCTTTAGTTTTCTCATATATATATAGTAAGGTAAGAGCAGTGCCTGCCTCATGTTGTAAAGATTGCATTGACTCAAATATGTAAAGACTGAGTGCCTGGTACGAAGTAAGCACCTAATATAATAATTAAGTGATGTTAAAATTAATTGTGTGGACACATGCAAATAAAACCATAAATAGTTAAAGGCATCTAGCAGCTGCATAGCATTTCAATACCCACTTATTTCTGATGTTTTAATTGTCATTTAAAATCCCCAAAATAGCTATGAATCCATGCCAGTGAGGAAAAACAAAATAAGAGAATAAAGGGATAGATATTTGTTTTTATAGTCAAAGTTATATAAATAACAGAAAAGACTTTTCCAAATACACTAATAGTGCCCAAACTAAACTCACAGTCTCCATCCACCCATTCTTCACCCCCAGAACCCTGCATATGACTGTAATTCAAGCAAATCTCCCAAATGTCACCCACAGAATTAAACTTAATAGAAAACATGAGGAGAATTTATTTGAGGTCTGAATATACAAACTTCAGAGCATCATGATATCCATAAGTGATTCATGGTAATGAAACATTCATTAGTGTTGGCTGCCAGATAAACACTGCATATTGTTATTTTTTGGCATACTTTTTCAAACATGTTTTTGTGAGCAGTATGAAAGCTAAATATATTTTTAAAGCACTTCATCTAATGAATACATTGGGAATTCTCAATTTTCAAGAAGTTGCCAATCAAATGATGGTGTTAGTGTTTGCTGTATAACAAAATTGACATTTGAACATTGAACTTAAAAAGCTGCGGAGTTGAACCATGACAGAATGGGCTCTGGGCAACAAAATGAGGGTTTTAGAGGGGAGGGCAGGTGGGGGATGGGTTAACCAGGTGATGGGTATTATGGAGGGCATGGATTGCATGGAGGCCTGGGTGTTACATGCAAACAGTGAATCACTACATAAAAAACTAATAGTGTCCTGAATGGTGACAAACATAACATAATAAAAACTTAAAAAAAAAAAGCTGGATTTTTAAAAATGGAGTTTTTAATAGACAGCATTAAGAATAATGGAATGATTTAAAGAGTTGATGTCTGTGCACTTGAAGTATAAAGTGTTATTATTTTATATGTAGTGTCATGTTCATACAGTTCAGTTGTACCAAAGACAGAATCTTCTTGGATGTTTTTGTTTATCTAAAAATATGGAATATATAAATGCTCTCTCCATGAAGATAGGAGGCAGGTTTCTAAAACACCTGAGTTCATTACCCCTATGAGTAATCACCGATAATTCCTCAAATTTTAGGATTTAGTTATTTTACTTTATTTCAGAAAAAGGTAACCACTTCTTTGTGAGGAGTAAGTATAATAGGTTAGACCACTGAACAGCAGATAACTTCAAGGTTGAAGAGCCCTGAAGCTACAAGGAACAAACCAGGAGTTGACCATTATGGAGACTGTCAAATTCAAGATTTAGAAAGTCTTCTTTTTGTTACTGATGTTTGTCCTCAGGGTTTCTACCACCCCCACTCAGACCAACCCCCACCATCGCACCAGCTTTTTCTTCTGTTTTTCATTTATGATCACAAAACAAAATGTGACTACATGGTAAAACATTCGACAAGGGCAATTTTAATAATTTTTAGAAGAGTACAATTAAATTTGGATACCAGATGAGGTGTATATAATAAAAGACAGCACACAGGAATTTTAAAGAACATTTTAAAATACAAAAATCCAGATGGGCATATAGCTCTATTATTCAAACATATTCATACTCAGAACAGAAAATGAAGAGTTGTTTTCCTGGGGGGTTATTTGAAGCCACTTACAGCTAAATCTTTCCAGGTATCCTCCCCAAACTACAGAAATCATTAAGCAAATCCATTCTACAACTGATGCATAGAAAAACCAGGAGGTAGAGCTTATTAAAAAAACTTTACAGTACATATAAACAGACAAATAGACACCTCAATCCAGAAAAGACCTCTTTAGAACCCACCCACAGCAGATCAAAAAAAATCAGTAAACATTGTGGGGAAAAGAGGAGAGGAAAAGGAAAGATCTACCAAACATACATAAGGCCACATTCAAAAAGAAAAAGTCCTACCTTGAGTGGGTAGCTGAGAAAAAGACTTGAGACCTGGTAAATCAGAGCACTTGACATTGTTTTCAAAAGGAAGGAAATAAAAGAGACTTCAACAAGAGGCAGTAGACCAGAGTAGAATGGAGGACTTGGAAGTAGATGCTGCCACTCAGCAATTTTGTGATAAATAAAAAGAAGAAAATAAAATGAGAAAACTACATATCCTGAAAAAACAAGCAAGCAAACAAATCACAAAATAGACACATAACATCTCTCCTTTCCCTATCCTATAGAAAAGTATCACCTATTAAAGAATATAGAATTCACTTAATTAACAGAAGAGAGCATTTTGGAAACAAGATCATAGTACACCAAACAAAGTCTTCCTCCTTGATTTCAGCACAATCTTTTTGCCAATTTGGGAAAATAAGACTTTATGAAATGAACAGATCATGGCAGATAATATTCATACAAAATTTACATAGAAAAAATGCAGAAAATGGAAATAAAACATTTTAACTGATAAGAATTATACTCCCAATATAAACTCAAAAAGAAAATTTTTTTATTTTATAATATTTTCTTTTTAAAAAAAGATTTATTTATTTGAGAGAGTGAGGGAGAACAGGGAGGGGATAGAGAGAGAGAGAAAAAATCCTTAAACCAGCTCCCCACTGAGCATGGAGCCTGTCACAGGACTCAGAGATCATGAACTGAGCCAAGATCAAGAATCTGGCCCTTAAATGACTGAGCCACCCAGGTGCCCTAAAAGAAAATTAAATTTTAAAACATGAAAAAGGCTCAAATCATATACTCAAAAAGTCAGAAAAGACATGCACACACACACACACACACAAAAGGTTAAATGGCAAATAAATGTTGATTGAATACAGGGGAGAAAGAATAGTAGCAAAAGATAAAAATTTTATAAATAATTTATACTGAATTACAAGATTAGTATAGATCTGACTGAAGACTATAAGCAAAATTTTTAAGGAAAAGTGTGAAAATGGATGAGATAGTGTCAACCAAATAAAGGAAAAGTAAAAATCAGGAAGAGTGTGACTGGTACAAAAGATAGGCAATAAAGACAAAACCCTCATATGGTTAGTGAGCTGAGGAAGTAAAGCATAGATATAGAATATAACAAATATTTACAAATATAATTTAAGAAAAATTCCAGAAATAAGTGGAAGTATGAATCTGGACATTTAAATGTTTAGTCATGCCATTAGGAAAATTGATCCAAAATAGTCCACTAGAGGTTAAAGATAGATAAAATAACTAGGAATATCAGGTGAAAAACCCAAGTCACTTAACAAATAAAATGAAAATGACATTGACACAAGATTTCTCAACAATATACAAATCAAAACCACGAGGCAACATAAAAACAACAACAAAACACCTCAAGAAAATAATTAGCTTAGGATTTTACATCCAGTCAGTCCTTTTTTAATTTTAAGATTTCATTTATTTATGTATTTATTTATTTATTTTCAGAGTTTGGGGAGGGAGAGAGAGGACTTGCATGGAGTGGGAGGCAGAGGGAGAAGCAGGCTTCCTGCTGAACAGGGAGCCCAATGTGGGACTCCATCCCAGGATTCCAGGAACATGGCCTGAGCAGAAGGCAGGTGCTTAACCAACTGAGCCACCCAGGGGTCCCAGTATGTCCTTTCTGTGTCAATGCTATAGAAAGCCAGTATTTAATATGTGAGAACTCAAAGTATAATCATGAGCCCACCTGGATAAATCTACTAGGAGATAAGCTTCATTCAACTGGAAGATGACTAGAGAAATTTGTCAGAGGACTACTGGTGATTATTAGATATGGCTAATTATAAAAAGAAGAGTAAAAAAAAAAGGTGAAAGAAATGTTATTTACTGGTAAAGTAAAAATATTATGATTAAAATATGAGAAGAGAGGAGGGAAGTAAAATAATCTTAGTTGTTACACAGGTATAAGGTGGGAGTCAAAGCTTATGGTAAAGTTGATAATCCGAATAGTAGAAGTAAATCACAGAGAGAAGCAAAGCAAATACAACATAAAATAATATGATTGAGTTGAGATGTCATTTTTCATTCATTCATATCAATAAATGTAAACGGGCTAAACTTATCCATAATTTTTTTCAAATGACTAACGAAAGAAGTCACAATTCCACACTGTACAGGCATACTTTATTCTATTGTGCTTTGCTTTTTGTGCTCTGCAGATATTGCATTTTTTACAAATTGAAGGCTGTGGCAGCCCCATGTCAAGCAGGGCTATCAGCACTACTTACCCAGCAGCATAATTTGCTCACTTCATGCTCCTGTGTCACATTTTGGTAATTCTTGCACTACTTCAAACTTTTTCATTATTTTTAAATCTGTTCTGTTGATCTGTGATCAGTGATCTTTGATGTGACTATTGTCTTTTATTGCCCATAAAAGACAGAGAACTTAATCAATAGATGTAGGGTGTGTTCTGACCGCAGATGTAGTAGAAATAGTAAGAGAGTTAGAATTAGAATTGGAGCCTGAAGATCTGACTGACTTGCTGCAATCTTACGATGAAACATGACCAGATGAGGAGTTGCTTCTTAGGGATGAGCAAAGAAAGTGGCTTCTTGAGTTGGAATCTATTTTTAGTAAAGACACTGTGAAGACTATTGAGAGGACAACAAAGGATTGAGAGTGTTACATAAACCTAGTTGATAAAGCAGCAGCAGGGTTTGAGAGGGTGGACTCGTTTAGAAAGAAGTTCTACCGTAGAGAAAATGCTATCAAACAGCATCACATGCTACGAAGACATTCTCCATGAAAGGAAGATTAATGCAGCAAACTTCATTGTTATATTTTAAGAAATTGCCACAGCTGCAATGGTCCTCAGAAGCTAACACCCTGATCAGTCAGTACCCATCAAGACCAAGGCAAGACCCTCCACCAGCGAAAAGACTAAGCCTGGCTGAAAGCTCAGATGGTGGTTAGCATTTTTTAGCAATAACGTATTTTTTAATTAAGGTTTATACAGGGGCGCCTGGGTGGCTCAGTGGGGTAAGCCTCTGCCTTCAACTCGGGTCATGATCTCAGGGTCCTGGGATTGAGCCCCACACTGGGCTCTCTGCTCAGCAGGGAACCTCCTTCCCTCCCTCTCTCTGCCTGCCTCACTGCCTACTTGTGTTCTCTCTCTCCATCAAATAAATAAAATCTTTAAAAAAAAAAGTTTAAAGGGGCACCTGGGTGGCTCAGTTGGTTGGACAATGCCTTCAGCTCAGGTCATGATCCTGGAGTCCCGAGATCAAGTCCCGCATCGGGCTCCCAGCTCCATGGGGAGTCTGCTTCTCCCTCTGATCTTCTCCTCGTTCACGCTCTCTCTCACTGTCTATCACATAAATAAATAAAATCTTTAAAAAAATAAATAAATAAATAAAAATAAATTAAAAGTTTATGCATTTTTTAAACATAATGCTACTGCACATTTAATAGACTATAATATAGTGAAAACATAACTTCTATGCATTAGGAGACCAAAAAATTAATTTGAGTCACTTTATCGCTGTATTTGTTTTATTGAGATGGTCTGCATATAAGATTTATACCTATAACAAAGTAACTCAGAAAGACTACAAGTAAACAGATAGGCAAAGGTAAATCAGGCAGAGGGAAACAAGATCTGTTGTCCAGATATCAGACAATCCAAATAATCAGGCTTAAGTTTCAAAGAATAAAATATTAAAAAAAAACACTTCTAATGATGAAATCCATAATCCATAATGAAGACATAACAATTGTTTGTATTTATGAGTCATGTTCTATAGAATATACCTTTATAAAAGAGGCAGAAATAACCTAGTGATAAGAGATTTCAATATAATGCTATCAGCAAGGGAATGAGAAGATAAGCCACAATTTTGTATCTGTGCTGCCAAAGCGAGTACAATAAGCCACAATTTGGGAGAAAAATTTGCAAAAGACACATCTGATAAAGGATAATTATACAAACTGTATAAGGAAATCTTAAAATTCAACCACTAGAAAATATAACCATTAGAATTCAACCATTAGAAAATAAACAACTAGATTTAAAAGGGATCCAAATGCCTTAACAGACACCTCACCAAAGAGGAGATTCAAATGGCAGATAAGCATATGAAAAGATATTCCATATCATATGTCATCAGTCAAATGCAAAGTAAAATAAGAAACCTCTGCACACCTATTAGAATGGCCCCAATCCAGAATGTTGACAGTAACAAATGCTGTTGAAAATGTGGAGCAATAGGAATTTTCATTCACTGCTAGTGGAAAGGAAACCTGGTACCGCTACACTGGAAGACAGTTTGGAGATCTCCTACAAAACTAAACATACTAGAGACACCTGGGTGGCTCAGTCGGTGAAGTGTCCAACTTTTGGTTTCAGCTTAGGTCATGATCTCAGGGTCATGGGCTTGAGCCCTACATCAGAGTTCTGTGTTGAGCAGGGAGTCTGTTTAAGGATTCTCTCTCTCCTTCTCCCTCCACCCCTCACACTTTCTCTCTCTGAAATAAATAAATAAATCTTAAAAAACAACAACAAACAAACAAACTAAACATACTCCTACCATATGATCAGGCAATTCCTCTCCTTGATATTTAACTGAAGAAGCTAAAAATATAAGTCCATAAAAAAATTTGCTCATGGATGTTCATAGCAGCTTTATCCATAATTGACAAAACCTGGAAGCAACCAATATGTCCTTCAGTAGGTGAATAGATAAGTAAAATTTGGTACATCCTGAAAAATGGAATATTATTCAGCCTTAAAAAGTAATGAACATTGAAGCCATAAAGAGACAAAAATTAACTTTAAATACATATTATCAAGTGTAAGAAGCCAATCTGAAAAGACTGCATACTGTATGATTCCAACTATATGACATTCTGAAAAAGGCAAAACTATGCAGACAGAAAAGAGGTCAGTGATTGCCAGGGGTTGATGGCAGAGGAGAAATGAATAGGCAGAGCACAAAGGCTATTTTTAGGGCAGTGAAAACACTCAGTATGATATCATGATGATAGATACCTGTCATTATTCATTTGTCCAAACTGACAGAATGTATAACACCAGCAGTGAAATGCAATGGTAACTACGGACTTCAGATGACTATGATGTGTTCATCAGTTGTAACAAATGTACCACTTTGATAGGGGATGTTGATAATGGGAGAGACTATGCATAGTGGGGAGATGGGAATTGTGGGAAATTTCTGTACCTTCTCTTCAATTTTGCTGTGAACCTGAAGCTGCTTTAAAAAATCAAAGTCTTGGGGCTCCTGGGTGGCTCAGTGGGATAAGCCTCTGCTTTCGGCTCAGGTCATGATCCTAGGGTCCTGGGATCGAGCCCCGCATCGGGCTCTCTGCTCAGCAGGGAGCCTGCTTCCTTCTCTCTCTCTGCCTGCCTCTCTGCCTACTTGTGATCTCTGTCAAGTAAATAAATAAAATCTTTAAAAAAAATTTAAAAAAACCAAAGTCTTAATAAAGAAATCATATCAGTTAAGATAAATCAAATGGACAAAAAATAAGAATAGAGAATAACTGAAGAACATACTAATGAAGATAAAATATTATGGCTATATTATGAATTTAATCCCTTAATATCAGATTATTAGAGACTCTATCTTCCACTCAAACACCTATAGAATATTTTCTTTTTTTTCCAATTTTTAAAAATTTAAATTCAATTAATTAATATATAATGTATTATATTTCAATTAATTAATATATAATGTATTATATTATATTATATTATATTATATTATGTTTCAGGAGTACAGGTCTGTGATTCATCAGTCTTATATAAGACTGATGAAGTTCTTGAACCTAGGTTCAAAAAGGTGGTTTATTAGAGCACGGGGACAGGACCCGTGGGCAGATGGAGATGCTGCCCCGGAGTTGTGAGGAATGACTGGTTATATACACAGGAGTTGGGTAGGTAAGGACAAAGGGGTGTTCAGAAGGGCTATTGGGGTAAAGAAGACTGTCAGGATATCGAAGGCTTGGTTACTATCAAGCCAAGGCCGCTTTCCCTCTAATGAGGCACTAACATAAAGACAATTGGGAGTCTCCTGGTGGAATGTTACATTCCTGCTATCAAGCGTCCTTGCTAGTGAGATTAAGGTTTAGAAGAAATTTAACTTTCTTTAGGGCTTGAGGAACTGAGTTACTTGCCTCTGGAAATTGTGCTATTGTTAAGATAGCTTCTTTGTTGTAACTCTCTATGACATTGGAAAAACCAAGGGAGACTCCTGTCTTGCAGAATTGTGATCTCTGCAAGTTAACTATTTGTTTTTCTTTTAGGGCAGTTAGAGGTGCCTGAAGAATGTCACACATATTACCAAGGGGAGTGGGTAGAGAGGGGGTGAAAGGTGCCAGCTTTTGCTTTGTCCTCAGCCAGCCTCCTGCTCCCTCATCAATACCAGTGCTCAGTACAACACATACCGTCTCCACTGTCCACACCCAGTTACCCCATAACCCTGCCGCACTCCCCTCCAGCAGCCCTGTTTGTTTCCTATGATTAAGAGTCTCTTACAGATTTTCTCCCTCTCTGGTTTCATCTTGTTTCATTGTTTTCCTCTCTTCCCTTATGATCCTCTGCTTTGTTTCTTAAATTCCAGAAATATAAATGATCACTTTGTGTAGGAAGGACATTCATAAATATTTTAAATTTTTAAAAGGTTAGTGTTATCAAAAATATCATATATGGAGAACAAATCCTAGAGTGAACTCTCATCTTCATGCTCTGTAAAATGTCTCCCTCTTTGTGAGTAGGCTGGATCTAAGATTTGCTTTTTAATTGATACAATATGGCAAAATTGTAGAAGGTGTGAAATTAGTGATGGGAAACCTCACTAAAATGTCAAAGGGTGGGTTTGGCTGGATGAGCGCTCATGCTCTCCTACTCATGGTCAATTTGTAGATCCAATAGGAAGAGATAGACATGGCCTTACATGGACTTGACCTTGTACATGGATACTACGCTATTATTCCAGCATCAGAGAAAAATGCTTTCCTTGCCCTCCCCAGGCAACAGCTCAGCTAATGAAAAGCCACAACACTTCAAACTCCCAGTTTATTCTAACGAACTTTTAATTTGTAACAACCATCCCAACTTACTCCTTTTCTTTCTTCTTAAAAAACTGTGCCTGTCCTTTGGCCCCTGAACTTGCCTACAGTTTTGCTGCAACTTGGTTGTCCCAGATAGCAATTCTCTTTTACTCCTGAATAAACCCATTTTAAAAAATATATTTTATTTATTTATTTGAGAGAGCATGAGCAGAGGGATGGAGAAGCAGGCACCCTGCTGAGCAGGGAGACTGACATGGGGCTAGATCCCAGGATCCTGGGATCATGACCTGCCACGAACGACGAACACAGATGCTTAACCAACTGAACCACCCAAGTGCCCCAAACCCATTTTTTGTTGTTGTTAAAATAACTGAGTTTACTTTTAACAATGCAACTCCCTTAATTAGGCTAGGTTTTGTAACAAAGGTGATGGGTTGTTACTCCTTTACTTAGCCTTTGTGTTACATTAAACAATATTCTCTTAGCCAACTGAAATGAAACTTGTTTTCCCTGTTGGATTGAAGAGGGAAGCTGCCATGCTGTGAGAGCTTACGGAGACGGATCTATAGCAAAAACTATAGGCAGCCTCTCTGAGTTGTCTAACTCCCCACTAAGAGCCAGAGAAAGAAGAAAGCCTCAGTCCCATGACCTGAAGGAAATGAATTCTGCCAATAACCAGAGAAGGGACGAAAGAGAGGAGGGAAAGAAAAAGAGAGAGAAGCAAAAAAGAAAGAAGAAACGTTGGAAGGGGAAATTCACATCTTAAATGTTAATTAATATACACTGAAGCCAAAAGAGAACTAGAAAACTGACAGTTTGTAGCAAACTTTGAAGAGATAGTAAAGCCACTGAGTGTGAAGTTATTGGGGAACTGGTTATCCAGACTGCCTCAAAGTATCAATTATTTTTCAATAAGAAAAGAAAAAGAATCTCTGCGATGTGGAAATTTCACTATGCCACCTTAACAAAGTGATCAAAATTACCATCACTAATAATAAAACAAACTGAAAGTGTGTGTCTCTCGACATGATGCTCTGAAAGGAAGCTATTTCTGCTTTTTAACAAGAATCTAATCATTAAGAAAGTATCAGGGCATTCTGCAAAACTATCAGCCTAGACTCTTCAAAATCTTTTCATATCATGACAGACCAAATAAAAAGAAAAGAATAGAATTGATCTAGATTAAAAGAGACAAAGTGACCTATAGACGTGGCAACTAAAAACAATGTGTGATTGTAGTTTGAATCCTGGATAAGTAACATAAGAAATAAACACTGTGAGAGACATTTTAGGGCCTCCTGGGGAAGTCTGAATTTTAAGTATCTACTAGACAATATTATTGTTATCAGTTAATTTTGACAAGGGAATGTCCTTGTTCTTGGAAGTGGTGAAGCCAAGCTGTAGTATTGGCAACTTCCCCTCAAATGGCTTAGCCAAAAGGCAGGAGTGTGTATGTGTGTGTGTGTGTGTATAATACATGAAGAAAAAGCAAATCAGTGATTAGGTGGAAGATGAGATTCGCTGCACTGTTAATTTAATTTTTCTCTAGTTTTGAAATATTTCAAAATATAATTTGGATTCAAACAAAGGAATTATAGTCCTCACTTCAAGTTTTTTAAATAAACTCCACCTTTTTCCTGTTTAGTCATGGTTATGAGAGTAAGTCATCTTATTTAATATTTTGAGGAGAAATGTGAAAAAAATAAAAAAATAAAGTTATCCATAATCCTGCTGTGTACAGATAAACATTGTTAGTATTTTGGTGTACTCCCTTTAAGTCATTTACTTTTATTCATATATAAATCATATATATTGGTTTTCCAGCACAGGGATCATAATTCATATTTAGTTTTCTACATTAGGAGATAAGGAACATTTTCCACATCTTTTAATAATTTCCAAAAAAATACAACTCTAATGGTTACATGCAGATACATCATAATGATTAGAACACAATTTTACAAACTTTCTCCTTCCTGATATAATTTTTCTCTTGGTTTTCAGATTCCCAAACTCTGGTTTTCTGCATAATTCACTCTCCTGTCCTTTTTCATTTCCTTTGTTTCATTTGTTTTTAAAGATTTATTTAGTTATTTTAGAGAGAAAGAGAGAACACAAGCAGGAGAAGAGCAGAGGGAGAGAGAGAGAAAAAAAAAATCCTTGAATATCCTCCCCTCTGAGCCCAGAGCCAAGCACTGGGCTTGATCCCATGATCCTGAGATCATGACCAGAGCTGAAATCAAGTCAGCTGCTTAAGCCACTGAGTCCCCAGGCACCTCTCTAAATCTCCTTGAGAGCTCTAAGGCTCAGCCTACGTTTCCACCTCTGCTTCTGTTAGTCTGCATTCTATAGGTGACCCGACTTAGGCTATTGTTTTTAAATGCCTTCTCTATGGTGATATCAAGAGGTCTGGGCATAAATCTGTAGCCCAGACCTTTCTTCCAAATGCCATTTGTATATCTAACTGTTTATTCCACTTGAATGCATTAAGTTTATGCCAAATTCAAATCTCTTATCTTTCCTCCAAACCTTCTCTTTATAGTCTTAAACATGTCATCTAATGGCAATTATCTTCTAATCTTCTAATGTTCTAAACTTCTAATGTTCAGGCCAAAAGCATTAGAATCATTTTAACTCCTCTTCATCTCTACTTTATACCCATATTTAGTCTGTCATCAAATCCTGTGAGGTCTTCTTTTCATACATGTTCAGGATCTGTCCCTGCTTACCAACTTCCCTGCTAATACTATGGCCTGAAAAACCATGAATTCTGGCCTAGATCATGCATTTCCCTCTGACTGGTATTTGTTAGGCTCTACCTGCCATTCAAATATAAAAGTAAATTTGTGAAATCGTATGTGAGATCACGCCATGCCCTCAATTCAAATCCCGCCAGTAGATTTGATCTCACTCATGGTAAAAACCAAAGTCATTTACAGTGTCTGGAAAAGGACACTGATCCAGTTCTAGCTATTTTCTGACCTCACTTAAATTTTCCCAACTCCCTCATTGGCTATCCCGCTGTTCCTCAAATACATGTGCTATCATCCCTGCTCAAAACCTTCACAAGTGCTGACCTCTGTGCCTGGAGTCCTCTCCTCCCAGACATACAGCAGCCTTGGGCAGTTTCTTGCCTCCCTTTGGTCTTCGATCAAACTTCACCTTATCAGGCCAGTTTACTATTCTCTTTAAAGCTTTAACTCACTAACCCAGCAACCCTTATTCCCCCTTTCCACTTTATTTTCTTTATTTGCTATTCTCATTTTTCTCAATTTTTAAATAGATTATTCAAATCAAATCACACAAAGGTTATGGATATTTTAAAATATTTGATTTGGAGTGCCAAAATGATTTCTCAAAAGAAAGCTCCAAAGCTTTAAAGAGTTTAAAAGACTGGTTTAATACTAAGACCATTCTAATTATTAAAACTAAATATCATCATCCTGAAAAAGTCTTTGCTAATCAGGAAAAAATAAAATACTATGTCAGGTCACTTTTCTTTCTATCTTCCTTCCTTCTTCTCTCTCTTTCTTTCTCTCTTTCTCTCTTTTTTTCTTTCTTGCTTTCTTTCTCCTCCTTGATATAATTTATTCTCTTGGTTTTCAGATTCCCAAACACTCTGGTTTTCCTTTCTTTCTTTCTCTCTCCCTTCCTTCCTTCCTTTCTCTCTCTTTTCCTTCCTTCCTTCCTTCTTTCCTTCCTTCCTTCCTTCCTTCCTTCTTTCCATTAGTGTTATTTAATATTTTGATCATATAATGAAGCTTCCTCCAAGAACCAGGAAATTAGAAAAAACAACACTATTCTCCTTTCGGGGGTGGGGGGGACTTTAACCTTCACCTCACCTCCTCTAAAAAAAATAAACTCCAGGTAGATTGAAGATTTAAATGAAATGGTTAAACAATAAAACTTCTTGAAGATAGTATTTGAGAATATCTTCATGAATTGATGTAAGAGAAAGCTTTTTCAAGCAGGATGTGTAGAAATTAATATTCTGCACAACAAAGCATTGAAACTGCTCTTGCAAAGCCACTTCCCATCATGATACTTTCCTGTCAAAGACTTTCATGTACTTATTGTGCTCAGTAAAGTTTAAACTCCTAGATTCTGATTCTTGCTCTTCTCCTTCTTTCTCCTTCTCCTCCTCCTCCTCCTCCTCCTCCTCCTCCTCCTCCTCCTCCTCCTCCTCCTCCTCCTCCTCCTTCTTCTTCTTCTTCTTCTTCTTCTTCTTCTTCTTCTTCTTCTTCTTCTTCTTCTTTTTCTTCTTCTTCTTCTGTTTGACCCATATTCTCCTGGATTTTGCACAAGTTGCTTCACTCAGTATGAATGCTTTTCATCTTCACATGGTACAAAATGATGTATTTTTTTTTATAGATTTTATTTATTTATTTGACAGACAGAGATCACAAGTAGGCAGAAAAGCAGGCAGAGAGAGAGGGAAGCAGGCTCCCTGCTAAGCAGAGAGCCCAACAGGGCTCGATCCCAGGACCCTGGGATCATGACCTGAGCTGAAGGCAGAGGCTTCAACCCACTGAGCCACCCAGGCACCCCCAAAATGTTGTATTTTCAGTTGTAACATCATCTCCTTCATTAGACTTTCTCAGATTCCCAGATGACAGTGGTCCTTCTTGTCTGTGAACCTGAGAGCATTATATCAGGACTTTTCTTATATTTACTACCTTGCACCTTATATTTGTGCCTGATGTCTTTCCCAAACTAGAGGACAAAATCTTTGAGTGTAGATACACTCTCTTATGTATCCTAAAGCGCCTACCTGGATAACATGGTGCCTTATACACAGTAAGTCCTCAATAAACAATCATTCTATTAATTAATTATTTAGATAATATAAAAAGAGATATATAATAAATATGATATATAAGAGAACATCACTTTAACATTGACTTTCATGTTTTATTCTTGAAAAATTATTTTATCAAAAATAACTGCATGTAATTAAGGTTGTTTTAAGATTCTAACACCAAGCAGGTGCTTTATATATATTGCTGAAGAATTCTATACACTTGCTGGAGGATTAAGGAAAATTCTATCCCTTGCCTTTGTCAATTTTGTTCTCTCATATTTAACTGTAAATACAGCTTTGTCAGTGGCAGTTTCCTAGTCCAATGTATATCTGTGTTTTATATTTTCACATATGGAAACTGTCCTTAAATATGTGTGTTTCATTTCAAATACATTATTTATTTTAATCTATGAAACAAAACAATGACTGTATTAAACACTCAGAACTTTCATAAATTGGGAGGAAAACACGAATGGCTTTGCATTTATAATCCAGCTTTTAATTTTCTTGTTCTATTTGCAATGAGATCAGTGCCAATTTTTCAAATAATTTTATTTACTTTTTTAACATAAGAAACCAAAAGCCTACAAAATAAAATAGTCTATGCCCACCTTCATTTAAAAATAAAAGAACAGTTCAAACTTATCACTCAAACTATGCACTTCTTCCAACTTATCCTCTTACAATATTCTTTTACCCATATTCAACAAATGAAAAGCTTTGCACAGGGGAGAAAAGAAAGTATTTTAAAAGACTTGAATGAATTAATTTCTAGATTTCAACAGTAATAACTTCTCAGTCTTACTCTGCATTTTTTTTCTATGAAGGGCTACTATAGATAGTTTAATGAGTTAAAAGAAAGAAAATGGCTATGTTTAGTTTATTTAATTCTATGAAGTAATTGGTTATTTCTTTGACATTATGCTTTCCAGATTAGAAAAAATCGCACAAATATTAATATATTAAATATGAAAACACTTATATACAATTATATTAAGCGTCAAATCCAAAATATGTGTAAACAAATATAAAAATGTATTAAAGTATTCATAACATGGGTGAAATCATGTAGTGATTTTTGCAAACCTACAGGGTATGACTTAGGATCTTTTATTAAATAATGAGAATCTCTTATTATTAATCAAATGTATCTTCACGAGTATAATAATTTTTTGTAAAAAGCATTTGTTGGTCTTTTTAAAAGATATTTGAATCTGAAAGTAGTTTATTACATCAGTTTACTGAAAGTAACCTACACCGAATATTCTAGGAATAAGTAGATAAGAGCAAAATGTTTTTGACCAAAATAAATTGATATCAATGATAACTGAAAAAGAAAATGCATGTGTTGAAACGTGTAGGTTTTCATTTTAATCATTTAGCACCACCTGACTGAAGTGAATAAGGACAGGAAAAAATAATTTACTGTCACTTCAAAGAAATATGATTTTAGTGCAGGGAAAGAAATATGGCTGACACATTAAGAGTAGTTATTATGAAAAACAATATTGGTCAAATTGCAGTGTGCACATAATTTAGCCAACTTCCTTCTTTCATCATAAGATTTGCATTCTTTAAAGTTGTAGCTTTACAGAATGATGAAGTCTTTTCATTATTCATCTTTGCCACTGTCTCAGAATTAAAAGGCTTGTGGGTGACAAAAAGCCAATTAATCATATTTATGGTGACAACCATGACTGTAATAAAACAGACATTCTTAGAAAGCATGCCCTTTTCTTCACATCAAAACCTGTTGAACGTGCTCTTCCATTCCCTGAGGCTTTGAAGATAGATTATTGTTTTTCAGAGAAGAATAAAGAGTTAGTACAAATCCAATAGTTGCCATGATGATGGTAGAAATGGACCAAAGTCAGAATTTTATATTTATATTTATTTATATTAGTTTTCTATTCTGAAGTATTCTTTCTGTTGCCTATTTCATCATTTGAAATGTATGATGTAATTCATTCTGTAGTAATTCATCCACACAATTCACATTCTAAATTTCTGGATTGTTCCTTATGTGCCTATAATAAGAAATTCAAATGAAGACAAAATCTGGACAAAGGGTGAATTTATTCTTTAGCTAATGTTTGAAACTAATTATAGTCAAAAGATAGGAACTTAATTATATCATCCTAATCATATTCAGTAAAGTCTTCAAAAATTCACAGGCAGGGTCCGACTGACAAAGTTTTTAAGGGATGTGTCTTCAGTAGTGAAAGAGAATTATTTTTTATTTTATACAGTCAGATTAAGAAATAGGTTTTATCCATTGTACAGTTCTTATATTTTAGTCAAATATAATTTTTATTAAGTGAATTTAGAATAAATCTTCTAGAACTATAGCAATCGACTTTTAGAAATTAAAAGACCTTTAGGATTTAGTTAATGCAGGGACTCTTCACTTCTTGTACATGCAAATCCTATGGTAGTCTGAAGAAGCCCATAGCTCAATCCTTACAAAATGAAATTCAGGGGCTTACAAAGAAAATTAATTACAGTAAAACAGTTACTGAAATATCTTTGAAAACAAACTTTGACATAGTAATATATTAGCTTATTTATTAATACATTAAATAATAAGATGTAGTGACAGACCTATCATGGTTGTCGTGAATTCAAAGTCATAATGAGCAAAATTATATCTCAAAATATCTCCAACAACTATATTATGACATGAAAATACCTGTAATTTCTATAAGTAGCAAAGTTAGAAGTAATACTGCTACTTACATATATTTGTTGTCTACAACCATAATTGAAGGAAATGTTAAATTTCAGTTAGGTATTAGTGAGAATAAAAGGTAACATTTTCCTGTCCAAGTTCACAGACTCTCAAATCTCTTCAGAGGCCTTGTGGGGGTCCTTGGACTTCAGATGAAGATTGTTGTTCTGTATAATTTTCCATCATCCTGATGAGGAAACAGGCCCCACAGGCATTTGTGACAATTGACATAGCCAGGTGGTGAGAGAAGAATCAGCCCCTGATTCTCCAGACGGTTTTGCCCACATTCTCCTAGCATCACCAGGTGCTCACATCTACCTCAGCAGGAAGTGTTACAGAGCTTTATTTCATTCTCTTTTAAACTAGATATCTCAAAAATACTAATTTGTAAAAGACGATCATTTTACAGATGGTTGTAGGAGACTCTGGAGAAAGAAATTTTAGTACATTCACTTTGTTCCTCAGCTCTCATGATGCAGAATTTAAGAAGCTGCGTAGGTTCCCTGTGAAGGTGAGTGACTCAAGCCCTTGGCAGCATTGGCCATTCTTATTTCTATTTCTCATGGCTGGTGATTCTCTCTGCCTAGGTCATTCCTTTCATTTTTGGAGTGATCAGAGTTATAAAATGGCTAAAACCTCTATCACTTTATCCTAGGAGTTGGTTGCCATCAAGAACTTTATTCAATATATTTTACTAACTGAGATTTCCAACCATAAACTGATGAACATACATTCCTTTTCTTTGCAGAAGCCACAAGGAGTAATATTGAAATCCAGAGAGTAGATGTGAATTTTTCAGTTGGCATGTTTGTCAATACATTTAGCTCAGGTTGGTCAGTAGGGGAAAAATAGACATCAGCTTTTAAAATTTTCTACATTAGATTTGCTATTTGCAGTGATTGCTAAAAGTAAAAAGTCTTCAAAATTTAAAGAAAAAATTGAAAGGATAATTTTTAAGATTAAGGAGTGCCAAAAGAGAACTAGCTGGACTAAGAGATGCTACAGTGGCCTGATCTGTCAAAAAAGATTGGATTGGATTTTCAGAAGCAACACAAATAAAAATTGAACATAAGTAGATCTGTTATACTTCTGATTAGTTTGCCCAAATATGTACTTTTATGGAGACAAGGGCCATGTCACTTCCATATATTTATATCCTCCATCATACCTGGAAAAGAAGAGCTCTATTTGCAGTGTGCAACAAATGCTTGGTGTAATGTAAAACCTCAGATGGTGAACTGAAAGAGACCTCAGGAATCATCTAATCCCAGCTCCTTTATAGTTTTTGAAAAAGGTTCTGTAATTTAGTGTTTGAAGTGCCCTTTGTTCAGAATAATATTTAAATATGCTCTTAATATTACATTATTAGACCAATGAGGAAAGTTTCTTATCATTCACTAGCAAAAGCAGCTGATGAATTTTAGGGATGCTATTTTAAGCTACGTTTTTGGTGCTATCCACTATATACAATATTAAGTTTCAGAAAAACTCTTCAGGCAATACTACCGTCATTTTCAGACAAGGAAACTAATACATGAGAAGGCTAATCAACTAACTCAAGGTCAAAAAAAATAGCAATCGGCAGAGTCAGGATTCAAACTAACTCTATCCACTTTGAAAGACCATTATACTAAAAGAAAAAAAAGAGGGGGAAGGAAAAAAGAAAGACAGGTGGATGAAGAAATGAATACGAATAAAAGCACATACCTATTATTAGGCAACTCCAACAAGTTACATTGGGTTCCTGTAGTCTACCAAAAGGGATATAATGTAGGTATGTACATATATGACTAAAGTGTCTACAGTGAGGGTGGGGGGACAACTGTCTATAGGAAGGGAATGGGGAGTCAGATCTCACCAATTTTTTCCTAGTGATTCACAGGTCAATCTTACATTTATTGTTTTCATTTCACATATGGTTTCCTTTTCTTGTATTATGTGCTATATGATGTTAGGCTGTACTTTATTTAAAGGATTTTTATTTCATAAGATGCTGAAATAAGAGAACTTTAATAAGTTTCTTATAGAAAGTTACAGAATTGCAATTATTAAGACCTATTATATCAGACAAAAAAAAGTTTAAAATTGTGTTTAGTTTGCTTGTAGGTTATTGTATTAAATGGAATTCTGTGGATTATGATAGATTAATATTATCTTCAAATGAGCTGATTATTAAAATAATTTACCAGGCAACATCTCCATTCCTGAACTATTCATAGTTTACCTAACATCTTCTGAAGGTACTCACAGTCAACCCTGCCTGAGTCACTTAATAGATAAACACTTATTATTTTAGTTGGAGAGCTGTTGATGAATACAGTATATTTTTTATATTAAGACCAGTTTCCTATTTCTCTTGGATTAGAAGAGGAATAATGCTTGTTGTCTACTTGGGAAGAACACATTTTTAATTCTTCTAAACTTCCTATATTGGAACTTCATTAATCAATATGAATCATGTAAGAAATTTTGGCTCAAGAGAGGCTAGCGACAGATTTTAAAATATAGTCTGTGGATCACAGCAAAAAATGTAATCATGTTCAGGACTTAGAAATCAGAAATGATAGGTCAATTGCCAGATCATAAATTACAGTGTGCTTAGAAGAAAGAATATCTTGGACATTTTTGTGATGGCCCAAAAATGACGGACAGAAAGATCAGTCTGAATGAATGGCTGAGTAACCTTTCTACTCCCTTTAACAAATTTATAAGACCTTTGAAGTTTAGAGTTAATATAATGCTTCATCGGGCTCAGTGAGACAAAGGCGTAATGTTGGGATTTCTCAGTTACTGACTCTTGGTTGTCTACATACAGAAGTTCCAAACCATCTTCTTTGCTTATGGAATCTAGATTTTGGTCATGAATTTGGGAGTCCTGTATTTCAGATGAAACTGGACACTTCTTTAGCTCTAGGTTAGAAATTTTTTTTGCCTGTGATTGGTTTGATTATCCTCATTATCCTCATATGACCTTAGTCTAGCCAGTGAGCTGTAAAGGAGATTCTATTGAATATCTTTTGGGAAAGGAAAATAAATAGTATATATTATATTGAAGAAAACTACTTCTTTCTGACCCTGGAAGCTATTCTATGAAGGTGAGGTGCTTGACACTGGTATGGTCATATTGTCACCATGAGGTAACAAACCTGTAAAAAAATCAAGACACCAAAGGTATCAGAGCTTAAATATGACCCTTGGTGAACCACTTATGTGCTAAGTTTAATACTCTAAAGTAGCGCTACCGCCTCACTTCTTGATATAAATTTCTTGAGATAAATTTATATTATTAATGTCAACCTTCAGAGTTAACATGGTTAATATCATTAGAACTGGAAACATTCTAACTGAAACATTCCACTGAAACATTCATCACCTGCTACTCTGGGGCTCCTGAGAGTTATAGCTTAAGAAGTTCTCCAGTTACAGGCACATTTTTTATTCCCAACTTAGGTTTCTGTCCCAGAATTCATGCTGCTTTTGTACATGGTTTTGGCCACCTAGACTAAAACGTAAAGGTCCACTTTATTGCTCTTCATAGATCATTCTCTACTTCACCCAGTTCCTCAAGCATAGATAATGTAATTAATTCATTCATTGAATTATTTACTGGATACCCATTCAGTAACAAGCCCTGAACTAAGTAAGGTGATGGAGATAAAATTGAAAAAATTGCAACCTCCATCCTGAAGGACCCATTTGAGTGCAGAAACAAATGAATAGTTCATATGAACAATATGTCATAGAAAGATACACCAAGGTTTGTAAGCACTAAGTGTATAGAGAATAGGAACTTCAGAGAAAGTGGGTGTGGGGGGATTCAGGAAAAACCTTCTGGTCAGCATCAACCGAAGCAAAAGCCCATAAAAGTACATCATTTATATAGGTCAAACATTGAGTATCCTCTTTCTTTTCCATCTTATCCTTAAATTGTTCCAGAATCAAATGTACTTCCAAATGGAAGGCCATAAACAACAATACAAGCCACTCTTAAAATATATATGTAAATATATATGTATACATATATATATATATATATATATATTTTTTTAGAGAGAGCTAGAGAGAGCACGTGAGAGTGGAGTTGTGGGGGGAAGAGGGAGTGACAGACTTGGCACTGAATGCTTAGCCTGACTTGGGGCTCAATTCCAGGACTCCGAGTCATGACCTGAACTGAAATCAAGAGTTGGACACTTAGCTGAATGAGCCACCCAGGCACACCCAAAATACAAACCACTCTTACTCAAAAAAGAAATTTAGGGACATCTAGAGGAAGAAAATGAAGGAGAATTAAGTCTGTTTACCTAAAAATCCTCTCCAGATTTCTTCCACTATGAACACACTTTTTCATATTTTTGTGCTTATTTCTTACTCTTTTTCCCTTAGCTTTTTCGAGTGTGTAGTCTTTATATGCACCAGGAACTTCACTGAAGGGTGTGGAGTGGAACGTCAGACTAGCACTGTGGCCTGCTTGCCAAAGGCTGTCGTGGGATTCCATCTGCCTTTAGAACTGTTATCCTTAAGATCAATTACACCATCTTTTTTATTTTGTAGAGGATGAAAATAAGGCCAAAAAACATTAAGTGACTTTTCCATATTCATGTAAATGGCAAGAAGCAAGCTCATTGGTTTTTCCACTGTATCATTCTGTTCCTTAACTATTGTTTTCTGAAAATAGGACATCTGTGACTCTACTTGAGATATAGAGCAATAATCATTGGATAACTATTTCTCATTTACCAAATTTAAGCTAATACTTATATAAAACTAACTTGTGTTGTAGACTGAGCAACTCAGTAATTGAACAGCATCTCTCCTGAACAAACTGAAAAATGCCATCCACGTGGGGTTCAACATTCAAAGAATTATTCTTTCCGATAATTTCCTGTAATGTCTTCTCCATGTTTCCCTTTTTTGTCATTCCACTATATCACTCCACTAGGTCTCTAGTGACAAAGAGATAAAGGCTATAAAAACTGACCTTGTAAACTGCCTCTAAAGCTTAGCAGTTATGTACTATTGGGCAAGTAATTGAAGTCCTAGTTTCCTCATCTGTGAAGTGCAAATTATGACTTTTCCTTAAAAGTAATCCCTTAAAAGGCTGTTATGAAGATTAAAGGAGATAATAACATGCGTAAAGTGCTTAACACAGCATGACTGCGGGGCATAAAAAATAAACCAAAAGAAGGTAGATGTTATCTTAATAATGATTACTTCCAATTTAAGTCAACAGAGATGGGAGGTAGGAGCCCTTAGAATTGTTTTTCAAGTTCCTTTTGCCATGGCTCTTCTAATTGCTGCTCTGTGAAACTCCTCTATAAAAATATGCAGTTTTGTCTGTAGTTGTTGATCATGATTTAGCAAGGTAAACAATAAAGATCAAATATTTCTCACTGAGTTCTCATTTCTGGTGACATGCACTACTCTCTGCCTTAGTTTTTGTTTTTGTTTTTGTTTTACTCTTATAGACCATGAGCTTAGACATTGAGTTGCTTATCATTATACTCCCCCCACCAATAATAGGTACTCAATGAATTCTTAATGATGGATGAATCTGATTGTTTACATGAGCACACGGACTCCTTTTCTTTCTACTCCAGAATATGCTCACTTTTTTGGAACTTTGTAAAAAAGAAATTACATACTTAAGTGCAACAACTAATATTAACTTGATGAAGATTTGACTAAATTCCAAACTGTATATGGAACCAAGATATATATACTTCACTATGTCTATCTTTCAAGGAGTTTGTCAACTGCATATGCCTTTATTTCAGACTATTGCTTTGAAAGATAAGATACTATATAATGCAAAAAATTATATTAGAAATTGTTCCTTATAAAGAATAGAAAGCCACTCAAATTCAAGAAAAGTTAAGTTTACTGAAAAGATACAGAAGAACCTAATTTCAGGAACTCCTTGCCCTAATTGACCTTGGAAAGTCAATAGACCTTCATATCTCCATCCTTTTGTCTTTGGAGCTAAAGATCTCTCATCTCTACCTCTTTCCATATTTTTCACTCTATTCTTATGCTTGCTTCCTGTTTGTTTTTAGAAAATTATTAGTGTTTGATCTACCAGAATTTTGGCTTGCAAGTTGATTTGGATTAGTAAATCACGCATTTATTTTAATCTTTATTTCTTAGTCCAATTAGTTAAGAAAGAGAGAAACTCTTAGTGTCTCAATTAGCCTACAAATAATTATTCTTGAATTGGGTATCACTTCCTTAATCAATTTAGATAATAAAAAAAAAAGGGTATCATATGGTTCCAACTAGGCAACCAAGGCTCTGGACAGAAGAATGAATACTTGAGGGGCACCTGGGTGGCTCAATGGGTTAAAGCCTCTGCCTTCGGCTCAGGTCAGGATCCCGGGGTCCTGGGATGGAGCCCCACATCGAGCTATCTGCTCAGCAGGAAGCCTGCTTCCTCCTCTCTCTCTCTGCCTGCCTCTCTGCCTACTTGTGATCTCTATCTGTCAAATAAATAAATAAAATCTTTAAAAAAAAAAGAAGAAGAAGAAGAATGAATACTCGGGAAAACCTGTGGGTGAAGAGATAGTGTCTATGAGTGACTTAAGTGCTGAAATTCCCTATTATATGGATTTGATAACTAAAAAAAGCATCAAGACACACAACAGAGTCATGTCTGAGATCCATCTGATTGTGATTTTATATGATTAGAGGGCTTACTTCAGTCATGGATGGAGTTCACAACAAAGCACAATACTCTTCATCCTTCACAGGACCCCACTGATAGTAGAGGCTCTGCAAATGCAATGATGTTGATGTTTTTCTAATCTAGCTATTGCACTTGGGGATGTTATATTTGTCAAATTGTTTAGTATGAGTATAAATGGAGTTTCTTGTTTCCAAACAGGCTTGTGTAGATTGTGGAATTTGGTTGATATAAGCGAATTAGATTGGAAAGTATGGATAAAAGAATAGGGGCGACTTATGACTATTCTAGCAAGGGGAAATAATATTATGATATAATGATTAATTACCTTCCCCAGTTTTTAAGTACTGAGAACACTGCTTACTTTAGAAATTTATTTTACTTTCTGAGTCATCTCATGTAAGCACTGTACATGTAACTGTTCAAGATTATTATAAAGAATAATGGTTTGTTTTTCTCAGTCTACCAAAAGAGAGATGAAATTCATTTATCTATTTTGAAACATTGATGTCACTTCTACAAATATTTGCTGATGTCCAAAGGCATCACTTTAAAAAAAAAAATACCATAGAAAGATTTCTGAAAATAGAACTATCACATCAGGGTGAGAATTCTTTCACTGAACTATAGGTACAAATTTCCATGACCCCCAAACAATATCAAGTTTCCAATACCAGGCCATGAAGAACATGAAACAAGTGGTGTAACTCATTTTTTATTTAAAAAATGGGAAAATAGGAATGCAAACTCACAAATGAGCTAAGAGAAAATTCTTTCAAAAATCAATTAATTTGGGGCTTCTGGATGACTCAGTGGGGGAAGCCTCTGCCTTTGATTCAGGTCATGATCTCAGGGTCCTGGGATTGAGCCCCACCTTGAGCTCTCTGCCTGCTGCTCTGCCTTCTTGTGATCTCTTTTTCTCTCTTTGTCAAATAAAAAAATAAAATCTTTAAAAAACAATTACTTTAACATACATATTTGGAAGAAAAAAAGCAATATGTTTGTCATTTTGCACTATCAGGAACTCCTTCTCAAAGTTCATGTAGGCAATAAGGTTAGATTCATTGCTGATCACATCAGTGAATTTGGAAATGTTTTAAGAAATGCTTTTCAGATCTTTTAGGCATAAAGATATTTCAGTGTCATTGCAATGTTAATAATGAGAACTTCCCATTATTTGTTTCTTTACATTGTAAGTTGACAAAAAATAGATGAAGAGGTTAAGGACTGTATTTAATCATGTTAAGTCTTCATAAATGTTATTTTAAAAAGCATGGTCCCTACCAAACCACAGACATTTCTGCATTCACTTGAAGTAGAGGAGTTCATCTCTAACAGCCTTGTATGTCCAGTTGAGTAAACCAGGAAGGCCAAGGAAACATTTTTCCCCCCATAATGGTTATTTATTTTATAAAAAGGTTTTTTTTTTTTTTAACTTGTGTTTTAGTGCCATAAAACTATTGCAAGTTAGAGGTTTCAGAAATTCTATATTTTCAGTGATTATAAAGGCATGTTTAAGATTGAAATTTTCCAGGACATTTCATCTTTTTAAAAATTTTTTATTTATTTTTTTAAATTTCTTTTCAGTGTTCCAGAATTCACTGTTTATGCACTACACCCAGTGCTCCATGCAATACATGCCCTCCATAATACCCACCACCAGTCTCACCCAACCTCCCATCCCCTGCCCCTCCTAAACCCTCAGATTGTTTTTCAGAGTCCATAGTCTCTCATGGTTTGTCTTCCCCTCCAATTTCCCCCAATGATCCATATGTACTATGGAGTATTATGCCTCCATCAGAAAGGATGAATACCCAACTTTTGTATCAATATGGGTGGGACTGGAAGAGATTATGCTGAGTGAAATAAGTCAAGCAGAGAGAACAGAGTTGAGGACATTCCATCTTTTAATGTTTTCTTGCTGGTTATTTTAGAAAGGGAAGCCATTGGGGTGCCTGGGTGGCTCAATGGGTTAAGCCTCTGCCTTCAGCTCAGGTCATGATCTCAGGTTCCTGGGATCGAGCCCCGCATCGGGCTCTCTGCTCAGCAGGGAGCCTGCTTCCCCCTCTCTCTCTGCCTGCCTCTCTGCCTACTTGTGATCTCTATCTCTCTCTCTCCATCAAATAAATAAATAAAATCTTTAAAAAAAAAAAAAAAAGAAAAGAAAGGGAAGCCATTAACTGGGCACCTTCTATGAAAATCATTACATAAGATGAAAAAGTACATTTAAAATATTCTTTATCTCAAATCTTAATAAATTATATTAATACCTTAATAAATTAATAATTTATTTATTATTAAAATTTAATGATTTATTATTAATAATTTATTTATTTGTAATAAATAAATCAATACCCTAATAAATTTAGAGTATTAAAGGCCAGAGGGAGTTTTATTTTTTTTAAGGGCTTTATTTTATTTATTTTTTTAAAGATTTATTTATTTGAGAGAGAGAAAGACCGTACACAAGCAGGGGGAGGGGTAGAAGGACAGGGAAAGAAAGAATCCCAAGCAGAGTCCTCAGTGAGTGCAGAGGCCAATGTGGGACTGGATCTCACAACCTCAAAATCATGACATGAGCAGAAATCAAGAGACAGACAGCCACCAGGTACCCCCCAGGAGGGGTGTTTCATAAGGATAAAGCAAGTCCTTGCAACTTGGAAGCATTGGTATATTTTCTCTGAGAGGTCTTATTTTGCACTGTGACCCAACCATATTGCTGGATTTTTACCAACTTTAGAAGCATAGTCTTAGGCCCCTGGAATTTTACATATTGCTTTGCATTCCTCATGGAGAGAAAAGATTTTTTTTTATTTAATTTTATTTTTTCAGTGTTCCAAGATTCATTGTTTATGCACCACACCCAGTGCTCCATGCAATACATGCCCTCCTTAATACCCACCACCAGGTTTATCTAACCCCCCACCTCCCTCCCCTCCAAAACCCTCAGTTAGTTTCTCAGAGTCCACAGTCTCTCATGGTTAGTCTCTCCCTCTTATTTACCCCAATTCACTTTTCCTTTCCTTCTCCTAATATCCTCCATGTTATTCCTTATGTTCCACAACTAAGTAAAACCATATGGTAATTCACTCTCTCTGCTTGATTTATTTCACTCAGCATAATCTCCTCCAGTCCCATCCATGTTGATACAAAAGCTGGGTATTCATCCTTTCTGATGGAGGCATAATATTCCATTGTATACGAACCATATCTTTTTTATCCATTCATCTGTTCAAGGGCATCTTGGCTCTTTCCACAGTTTGGCAATTGTGGCCATTGCTGCTATGAATATTGGGGTAGAGACGGCCCTTCTTTTCACTACATCAGTATCTTTGGGGTAAATAGTATTGCAATTGCAGGGTCATAAGGTAGCTTTATTTTTAATTTCTTAAGGAATCTCCACACTATTTTCCAAAGTGGCTGCACCAATTTACATCCCCACCAACATTGTAAAAGGGTCCCCCTTGAAAGAAAAGATTCTTGAGAAAGGCTTGGTAGTTGAAGGATGCATGCTTGTTAAGTAGAACACAATAAAAGAAAGAAAGAAAGAAAGAAAGAAAGAAAGAAAGAAAGAAAGAAAGAAAGAAAGAAAGAAAGAGAAAGAAAGAAAGAAAGAAGATTACCAACAGAAATACCAGTGAAAGATAAACAATAGGCTAGAACTTAGAGCAGAGAAATTGGGAAAAACTACATAGAAAGCCTTGGTTATAAACACCCCAATATAAGAATGAGGACAAAAGAAATTTATACCACAGCTCAAATCCAGTAACTCAGATGAGAAATGAGGAGTAATAGAAAAAAATGGAATTCACCCAAATCTTAAGAGAATAATATAGGTCTAAGAGAGACACTGTAGAGCAGGCAGGTATACAAACATGATGGCTTCTCCTCATCAGAAAAGCATTCTCACCTGCCATCACGATATGATGAGAATGCTTTTCTGTAGTTCTCACAAGCTGCCCAAACAGAAAACCCATTCTACCTTTATTCCAGGGAGATCTTTCTGGCACAAACAGAATAGAATATTAAAAGAAGGCCTTTGATTCTTCTAACACAATATTTTGGAGTGAATATGATAAAAGAAATTTGGATTTGGCAGTGTGTGATTGGGGCTATTTTACTCTGAGGTGAGACTACCGTGAGCATTTCCCCCATCCCCTAACCAGTAAGCCATCAGCAGTGGAAAAGACTGAATGAATGAAGGAAAACCCAGACCCTAAACCAGACACAAAAAGAGATGTATCAGTGAGATTTGAGGAGGAAAAAGTATTGGAAGGGACCCAACAAAAATAAAGACGAAAACAATGGGAATCATCAGAGGAGAGAGAGGACCCAAAACAGGGAGGTTTCCCCTTAGAGAATAGAAAGGGTTTTCTCAACACTCTCAACCAATGATTCTCAAGGTGTGGTCCCTGAACCAGGGGACTTTGTCATTTATTTAAACATTCAGACCCCACTCTAGTCTTATTGAATCAGGAGCCCTGAGGGTTGTGCCCAGCAGTCTGATGCCTGCAAAAGCTTGAGAACTTAGATATAGATATAAGTCTTATTACCCTTGAGGACCAATAATAAGTTGAAGCTACAGCACATTACCATCTGCTGTGGATTCCATGTTGGATAGAATAATAATAATGCAAGTCTAAAATAAAAAGAGACATTTATTTCTGGGTTCCATGTGGGTAGCTGACCAGATATCAGAAAAAACATTAACTTATACATCATACCTCTTTTTCATGATTATTTCTGAGTATCAAAATATATCTGCTTATTTGGGAAGTCTAACATATATATTTTATGTTAGATTTACAAGCATCACGTGAGAGGCAAAATAATAATATGTAATTGGGGAATGACTACTTATCTGAAAATATTTTTCTTTGATAATTCCACTTGGCACAGAAAGGATTCTACTTGAACTTAAAAGACAATGAGATAGTTATGAGGATAGTTGAGTAACTGAATGGAATGATTAGAATGTTCTAATGGGTATTCCCATTATTAACATTTCAGAATTTACTTGCATAAAATCCATCTGCCTATATCATTCTGATAAGTCATGGATCATAAACACACAAGTACAAATTTCCTTAGCTAAAGTTCCTACTTCAAAGGTGATTTGGTGGCCTTTTCTAAATAGTTTAGTGGCTCTATCCCAGGATAGTGGGAGATCAGAACTTAAATTCAATAGGATATTAACTGATATTTAAGTGAAGAAAAAAATAGAACTGTACATTCAAAAAGCCAGGACATGATCTAGTCTCCTACTTGGATAAAATATAACTTTGATGAAATTTATATCTACTAATCATTAACATGCAAGACTTGCTAAGAAAAATCTCAAGCACATCTCACTGAACTACAGTACCAATCCAAATCCTTCAAGTGTGGTTGCAGGATTTCCAAGTCACATGGCCTGGATTTCAATATTACAATTTCCTACCTAGATCACCTTAAGAAGTTACTTAAACTTTCAGTCTTTACCCTCCCTTATCTTCGAAATGGGCATAGCATTACTACCTACTATGGAAAACCATTGTGAATATGAAGTGACATAATACGTGTAATGTGCTTACACTACTGCCCATACACTGTGTTCAATACACATTTTTGTTATTATTTTATTTTATTATTGTATTAATAACAAACTTAATATTTTATATTGAAAATGAAACCCATGGAATTACATAGTGCTGGAATTAATCCTTGGCCACTGGTCCAGGACTTATCTAAGCAGTACTATCTAAATACCTTTGACATACGATTCACAGCTCATTTTAAAACTTAACACATCGATTTGGTACAAGGACTACCATGGATTTGCATGGTAATATTATATGAGATGGATTTAAGCAACCCATTTGGGATAATCCAAGCAAATTACCAACAGCTGATAGAGGATTTCTGCACATGTAGCTGTGTTTGCTCTGGTCTTCCTGCCTGCTGGTAGCAGCAAAATAGCATATTAACTTTATCCTTCTGGAGTCCACCTGGCCCTCCACGCCTGGACCTTGAGTTCCAGTGATGTCACCCTTTGATATTTCCACTTTTAACATCCATCTGCTGCGTGACTTTCCCTTCTAGCCCCAAGCAGAGACCTGTGAGAAAGAACAACCCCTCATTTAACATGAAAAACTGATGATTTCTATTAACTAATGTTTAAAAATAGACATAGTCTAATACTTTCAATAGATTTGGAGTAGATTCATTAAAACTTCAAAAATCTATTTGTTCTTTTGCCTATTCTTGACCCAACAGAAAAAAATGAAGCATAATACCCCTCCATTTGTCATTGCTTATGTTTTTTAAAATAAAAATGAATTTCAAATGCCACAATTAATCCCCAGTGTTCTCGCTCTCTCTCTCTATCCATATATATATATATATATATAGAGAGAGAGAGAGAGAGAGAGAGATGACTTGTGGATTTGGAATAAGAGTTGTTATGTAAAAATAGAGTTAGAAGGAAAACTGAAAACATGTGAATGACCAGATAAAAGAGTAATGAGAAGAAATGTTTAAGAGCTGTGGTGCCTTCTGATGGCTCTACCCCTCAATTCAGCCAAAGGGGAAAAGCAGTTTGCGGTGGTAAATATTGTAGTCAGAATAGCAGCGTGCATGTGTAACTACACACATCTGGCATGCAGGTGTCCGAATGGAATTTGCCATCACTCCAAGAAATAGTCAGATGTTGTCTTTTTAAATGGAGAATGGTGTGAGGACTTGTGGAATTCAGTGTTAGATGTCAAGCGTACGACATACTCCTTTAATTTGGGGTTGCAGTCAGAGTTGCTGTTTGACATCCTTTTGAGTTAATTTTACTTAATAAGAATGTTTCATGAATACGAGACAAAAACCAATACCTTGCTCTCCCTTCCGAACCCCACCTTTGGAGGAAACAAATGAAAAAAAGAGGCTGATTCTAATTTATACTGCTGAAAACCTTATTTAACCTTAGTTAGGCAGAGATCAATTGCTTTTTTGTTTTAAAAAGAAGAAAAAGATTATCAGAAAGAGTACTGATCACAGGGTTATTTTTAAGGCCGACTCCCAAGGACTAATTCATTTTTGACACAAAAATGGGCCATTCTTAATAACAGTTTAAGTGTCTTCTGGCTCTTTTAATCCCACTTTGGGTAAACTGCTCTCTCGCCTCCTCTCAAATTTCACGGCACCTACCTTTAATTCTTTTCTGGAGAAATCTACTGTTAAACAGACTTGGTTTTATAAACTTGGATGCCTCCAGGGAAAAAATATAGTAACAAAAAAACTGTTATAATAATGAACATTTGTTGTCCTCATAGGAAGCTTGGTAAATAACGTTGAATTTTTTTTCTCTTCATTCCCATAAGTCAGGCCTCTGCTTACATGATGGCCTGTGGGGTCTGGGAGAGAGTCACTTGTTCTTGGTTTTCAAGAAAATCAGGAATGAGAGTGCCTGGGTGGCTCAGTGAGTTAAGCATCTGACTTGGGCTTGGGTCATGATCCCAGTGTCCTAGGATCAGTTCCTCCATCGGACTCCCTGTTCAGGAGGGAGTCTGCTTCTTCCTCTACCATTGCCTGCCACCCCCCCTGCTTGTGATCTTTCTCTACCTCTCTGTCAAATAAATAAATAAAATCTTTAAAAAGAAAAAGAAAAAAAAAAGGAAAATCAGGAATCGACACAAAGATAGCCTCTGATAACTGAGGATTCTATTAAGATAAATGACAGCATGAGTAGGAACGTGTGCAGTTGCATCTGAATGAGCAGAAGCTATTTGCCAGATACACTGAGTTCCCTCGCATTTCTCAGGTTCTTTTTTTCTCACCAGGTAGGACATCTCTGTGGGTCTTGCACTGTAATTGTGGCACAGACACTGTGCTTTATCTCTGAGGACTGTCAGCCCTTTTAAGGTTGAACTACCTGTCTGTGATTCTGCTAAGGATTACATTGGTCACCCATTTTTCTCCCAAAGACAGAAACTGATTCTTAATCACAGTGGTGTGTGTGCATGTGCATGTGTGCTTAAGGAATATTTAGAAATGTGTAAACCATCACAGAAAGTTTTCTGTCTTGTTGATATTACTTATCTTCATTTCCATTCTGATTGTTTCTTCTTTTTAAAATAAGCCTATTGGGTTATTTCCCCTAACTTAAAAAAAAATAGTGATATGTGTCCATTATTAAAAATCTGATAATTTCACAAACACAAAACAAAAATCACTACAATAAAATTTCAATGTTAAATACTAATGTTAAATTTCTAAATTAATTACTCAGGTGTTTTATTTAAGGAGATATGTATACATATTTATATATTCTTATATGTCACTATTCTTATATGTCACTGTCCTTCAAAAGTATTTAATAAATGTGCAAATTCATCATATTATTCTGATATATTAATGCAATATTTTATCAAAGTTATGCATGTATATAGTTTTATAAAGCTGTTTCCAATGCTTGTTTTAAAAAAAAAGGGAAGAAAAAAACCAACAAATATGCTGCTAATTTTTTATATCATTTACTGACTTTCTACAAGGAAAAATAGACACATTCAGCTACAAACACACACACATATCTACTCAATCCATCTTTTTAATATAACAATATCATAATTTTTGGTAGCTTTATTATGACTATGTAAATATTTTCATCATTGCAAAGCACAGAATATTATGTTGACATTTTCTATCTTGTTCACTTTCTCATTGTTACATACATTATAGGTAAGGGTAACAATAATCACCTCTTTTCTCACGTACTTAGTTTCTGTTTTTATCACTAATTTATCACCAAAAATGTTATCATTATAATTTCCCTTTTGCTGAGGAAAGTGAATATTAATCTCAATAAAACTGAGGTTGAACCTCAGCTTTTATGAGGTCTAGAGCTAAGCTCCTGAGCCTCACAGTACTTCAAGGTATTAGAGTATCATTGGATATTTGGGTTATCCATCCATCTTTAGTCTTTTGTCCATGGAGATTTGCCACATTATCATTTCTCATTCTTCTCTTCATAACTTCCACAGGTTCCATGTCTCATTCACTCCACTGCTTGGTTCTGAGGGACTGAGAATCATTCTTCTGCTTTGATCCTTGCTGGGACCCCCAAGAAGTTATGGAAGGTTGTCCATGCTTTTATTTTTCTGGACACATTTTGTGCTCTAACTTATCCAGAGTTGTTTCTTGGAGTAATCACATGGTTGATCTCCTTTATCCTATTTAGATTGTGACTTTCAATAATTAATATTTAAATTGTAAGCCAATCTTGAATTCCTAGGATAAGCCCTACTTGGGAATGCTGTCTTATTTTTTTGTGTATTGCTGAATTTGATCTGCAAATATTTTGCTAAGAATTTTTGCATCTGTATTCATGTGGTTCATTGGTCTGTAATTCTTTTATTCCTGTTATCTTTATTTGATTTGTCATTTTAAGTTTTAAGTCAGTTGAAAAATGTATTATTCTCTATTTCTCGAAGCATGTGTTCAAGTTTGGTAGAGTTTCTTTCACATAAGTTTGATTGAATTCACCAGCGAAATCATTTAGGTTTATAGTTTTCTTTGAGAAGAATTCTAAATAACAAATTTAATTTTTTTACAATATTTGGGACTATTCATATTTTCTATTTCTTTCTATATTGATTTTGTTCATTTGTATCTTTCAAGTGATTTTTCCATCTTGGGTATGTTGCAAAATTCATTAGTATAAAATTGTTCATTATATTCCCTTATATTTTTAATGATTAAAAAGATCCCTTATTTATCCTTGATATTGGTAATATTTTTATCTTGATATTTAATAATTATATTACTTTTCAAAGAACAAACTGATTTAATCATTTTCTTTGTCTATTTTATTGGTAGCTGCCTTCAATGATCTTGTTTTCTTTTTTTCTACTTATCTAGGGTTTAATTTGCTAGAGTTTTATTTGTTTCTTCTTAAGCTGGAAATACATACGATTATTTTACACTTTTCTTCTTTCTAACATAGCCATTTGAAATTATTACCTCTTAAAAAAACTGCTTTAGCTGTATTTCATGTATTTTGCTAAATGCTTTCATTATCCTTTAGTTATCATTAGTTCAAAATATATTCTAATTACTCATAAGATTTTTTTTTTCCTTATGGGCTCTTCTGAAATCTGTTGCTTAAGTTAAAGATATTTGGAGATTTTATAGAAAACTTGTTGTTTTTAATTTCTCATTAATTACATTATAGGCAAAACTCATATTCTCCCAATCTTTGACATGTACTGAGATGTGTTTCTAATCTATAATATGGACTATCTTGGTAAATGCTCAGTGCTTATTTGAAGATGTTACCATAAATACCTATGTATGGTCTATGATATCAATTATATATTATATATCATATTTGACTAAGCATTGTAAAATTCAATGGTAGTGTCTTCAAATCTTCTGTCTACATGCCATTATTTTTGCTGTAGTCCATGGTTTAGAAGCAAATCACACACATAGTCAAAGAGAAAGGATCACACAGGGTGTGAGAACAAGGAGGCAAGAATCATAGGACTACTTTAGGAGTCTGTCTACCACAATCTGAATCTAAATATTTTTCTTGTAAGTATTATATGTTTGGTTTCGTGTTTTTTTACTAAGCCTGGAAATCTCTATAAAGTATTTGGTCCATTTGCACTTAATGTAATTGTGATCATTGTGCCTACCTTTTCTTCTAAAATTCCATTTTTTCTTTCCTTCTTTGTACTTTCTTGCTTAGAATCATTTTGGTGACTCACATAATTTTTTTTTTGTATTCAGTTTCATGGGTCATATTGACTTTTAAATAAATTTATGTTGTGTTGTTCTATGATTACAATGTGTATTTTAAACTTATGACAGACTACTTTAAATAATATACTATTTACAGTTCAAATAATATATTCTGTATTATATATAGTCATAGATATTATGTACCATATATTATATACTGTATTATATATTATATATTTCAAATAATATGCCATTTTTATATTATTTCATAACCATTGTAAGAACTTTATAACAGTTAATTATGTTTTCCTTTCTGATAATTTTTGCTTTCCCTGTCCTATATTTTAATTCTATGTAACCAGTTTTTTTCACAAATGCAGTTCCTTTGTCACAACCACAGATTACAAATGGCATATTTGACTAAGCATTGTATGAGAATCAGTGTCACTTAAAGGATTTTTCTCAGATTTCTTGTCGTTCCCTCTTTTCTCCTGTAAGCTGCCATACTACACTTAAGAATTATCTTGTGTACCTCATGGAGCAATGTTTTATTTCTTCTGCCCCATATCCAATCTTAAAAAAAAAAAAAAATTGTTTGTTTGTCCCTAAGAGAATATTGGTGGTGGGTTCACGACTCCTTTGTAGCTGTAACTTCCAGGAATTTCAGTCTCTCAATCTAGCCCTTATACATTCATTAGAAGTTCTGCTGATTTCTACTCACTCTCACTTATGATGGACTTCCTGATCTTATTGTTGCATGTCTAAAGATAATTTCAGTTATTGGCCTCTCTTTTCTGGAAAAAGTTGATTGCTTTCTTTGCATCTTAAACTAGCTGATAAGTTAGCAAAATCTATCATTTTGTGGATTATCCATATTTGCATTTTAGGATGTGAGCAAATGTCTCTTGGGACTTTCTGTATCTTAACTGGAAAAGGAAGTCCAAAACAGTCTTTTTAAGAAAAATAAAACTGGTGCTTTTTTTTTCCTTAATCTATCCTAATTACCCTTATTATAATTTCGCATGGTTAAACCAAGGAAAAAAACGCAACATACTTAATGTTTCAAAAGTATTATTCTAACCTAGAATTAAGGATAGAGGAAAATGCTCTCTTCTAATTAGTGAAGTCTTTTTAGAGAATATAAACGTTAGAGTTATTTGTTTCACTGTAGAAGAGAATTGCCAGACTTGTTATAAAGAAGACAAGTGGTAGCAAGTACAATATACATTTTTGAGAGTGTTATATTGATTCAAGACACTGAAAATGTGACATGGGTTTTTTCAACTAATAAAGTCAATAAATTTTTTTTTCAATTAATAAAGTCACAAACCATGCCTGTTAAGAATGTGTAAGCAAAATAAGTCAATCAGAGAAGGACAATTATCATATGATCTCACTGATATGAGGAATTTGAGAATCAAGACAGAGGATCATAGGGAAAGGGAATGAAAAATGAAATAAGATAAAACCAGAGAGGCAGACAAACCATAAGATACTCTTAATCTCATGAAACAAACTGAAGGTTGTTGGAGGGGAGGGGAGTGGAAGGGATGGGATGGATGGGTGATGAACATTGGGAAGGGTATGTGCTACTGTGAGTGCTATGAATTGTGTAAGACTGAAGAATCACAAACCTGTACCCCCGAAACAAATAATACATTATCCATTAATTAAAAAAAAAAGAATATGTATGCTTCTTATTAAAAGTCTTAGTAAAATATACGAAATGTCAATTTAGTAATTATATTGGCTAAGCTGATAGCCAATATAATTATTATATTATAATAATATAATTATTATTATATAAATATAATAGATATTATGTCTATCTAAACATTTGGTTTTTAGTACTTCACTAAATAACCAAGAAAAAATAACCATGTCCCTAAATATATATGATAACTCCTCCCATTTCAAGAAAAGGAAATTAATATTTCCTTTTGAGTTATGTTCACTTAAGTTGAATGACTTGATTTTTTTTATACTTTATGATGGCTCTCATATGTGTTTCTTTGTTTTTTGTTTTTTGTCTTTTTGTGTGTGTGGATGATAAACCACAGAGATAACTGCAGTTAAAATAATATTTATATAATATAGCAAAAATTATTCAGACTCATTTTATAATTATCAAAGACCACTGATGGTTTAATGCATAGAGAAACTGAAATATGAAAACTGCCTAGCTTCCCATAAACTCATTTTGTTCATTTTTTTAACTCTATTTTACGTTCAGAATAAAATCAGAATCTAATTTTTATACATTGAAGGACACTTGATACTTGAAGCTTTAAGGTAAAATAAACTTTGGGACCTCAATTCGTTTTAAGACTATTTTTGGCATTCATTTTTTCTTTTCTTTTTGGAGAAAATTAAAAGAATATCTAATTAATTTCTCATGTGGTGAGGTTAAATATATACTCACCCCTCTACTTTTTAAAAAAATATATTTTATTTATTTATTTCAAAAGAGAGAGAGAGAAAGAGAGAGAAAGCATCAGCAGGGGTAGGCGCAGAGGGAGATGCTAACTCTCCACTAAGCATTGAGCCTGATGCAGAGCTTGATCCCAGGACTCTGAGATCATGACCTAAACTGAGGTTAGCCACTTAACTCACTGAGCCACAGAGGCACCCTCACCATTCGCCTTCTAATGACCTCACATTAAAGAACAATTATCCTAAGATTAGGAATTAGTTGGAAATAATGTTTTTCAAAGGATGCTTACATCTTTCTATTAATTGAAGGAGAAAAGTAAATGTAAAAATAAATTAGGACAAACCTCTATTTTCTTCTGATATCTGGAGTCTCTTTCATATCAAAAAGTGACTCTTAAAAATGTCTCAAGGAAAGTGTATCCAGTATTGTCATTATAATAGCAATCCAAAACATGAGATTCATGTTCCTGAGCAACTTCAGTAAATCAGCTCTACTAATTCATTTCATCCTGTTTATAAAAAAAATTCATTGAGGAAACCAGACTTTCACTTCCCTGAGAATGTTTCTTCTCTCTTTAAATTTGTCATTTTGCCAAACCCAAGATAGAGAAACATTTAAAACTGTAATATTATTTCTACTTCTTAAAAGTCTCATATATTATTATTATTTTTTAATTATACTCAGATTGAAACCTGCTCATATTCCACTTTACTTATAGCCTTATAGCACCCTTTTTCTTGACCACCCTGAATCATGGGCTTGAAAGACAGCTATGTGGACACATTCTCTCTTTCTCTGATATACTTATCATCAGACAGTTCCACCTGCTATACCTCTAAAGAATTCATCTAAAATGTTTACGAAATCTTACAGTTTTCCTCTTCACTGATATAGCCCCATTATCACTTTTAGGAACCACACCAATAAGCAGTAATCTCCTTTTCCCTGATACATCTTTTCATTTTAATGACTGTATTATCTGATATTAACGTAGCTGCCATCATTTCTTTTAGTTAATATGTTCAATCTTTCTCCTTACAAAATATCTATGTTTTTATCTAAGAGGGTGTCTTAGAAATGACATAGAGCTATATTTTTTTCCAATAGGCAATTGACCTTTGAACAACACAGGTTTGACCTGTTCAGGTCTACTTACAGATTTTTAAAATATAAATACACTAAAATACTGTAAAAGTATGTTCTCTTCCTTATGACTTTTTAATAACATTTTCTTTCCCCGAGCTTACTTCATTATAAGAATACAGTATATAATATAAATAACATACAGAATATGAGTTTATTGACTATTTATGTTATCAATAAGGCTTCTAGTCAACAGTGTGTTATATGTACTTAACATTTTGAGGAATCAAAAGTTATATATGGATTTTTGACTGCACAATGGGTTGCTGCCCTAACCCCTAAGGTGCTTAATGGTCAACTGTATTTCTGAATTTACCTGAGGAGTTTGGTCCATTTACATTTATTGTTACTAATATATTTGGAATTATTCTACCTCTTTTTGTGCTTTCTCTTTTCTATTTTCCTATCCACCTCATTTCTTTCTTTTTGTTTTCTTTCATATAAAATGCTTCAGTGTCATCTTGTCTGTACTCTTTTAGACACTGTACTCAGTCTTGAAATTTTAACAAAACACATTTAACTTACTAAAGTTTAAATTTAATTAGTGTCTCTACCATTTTTCTAAAAAAAATACAAAGCACTTGAATTCAGCACCTGTCATTGCTTTTAACGTTTTCATTTTATCAAGTTTTAACTGCAGCGCCCCACAGATATTATTATTTTGGGTGTATGTGTATACAGCAATTTATGTTCATATTTACATTTGATTCTTTTATCACTATTTCTCATAGGATTTCATATTTTTCTCCGGATTTGTTGTCTATATTTTTGAAGTAAATAGCTAGCATCTCTGCTATTGTTCATATGAAAATGTCTTTGTTACCCTCGATCTCAAATGATCATTTAGCTGGCTATAAACTCTAAATCCATATTTTTCAATCTAAGCAGAGATCAGATTTTTATGTGGTTATTTTATCACTTTAAATTTATTTATTTATTTATTTATTTTACCAATTGACTTTTTCACTGAGGATCTAGACCCTGAAATATTCCAAGTTTCATGTGGTAGTCTAAATTTCAACTCCCACCATTACTTGTCTTCTCCTCCCCAAATACACCTATTGAAGCTAAAGGTTGAGGTGTGAGATATCCATAGTATACTCTGGCTTCATGATTCATATAATTTTGGGATCAGCTCACTTTTCCGTTTCGGCTTCTGTGGATTGACTCTATATCTATATGTGTGCACAATTTTGCATTAAAAAATGTTTTTTTATCTTCTTCAGAATGTTCAGTGATTTCAGTGGGATGATTTTTTTAAGCAATAACTGTTCTATTGGCAGATTCAACACCCTTTTCTATGTCTACCTCTTTCTTATTTCCTCTTAGTGAGCTTGGGTTCCATAACCCATCATAATGAGCTCTCCTTGCATACACCCTCGATTCCTTTGCTCCCTTTTCCTTCCATCAAACTGGAGTGGCAAAACTGCAGACCCAGTTACACAAATCCCATCTGCTTTATAAGCATTATATTTAATGAAATTGTGCTGACTGGGGTGTGCTTTAAATTTATGACAGCAAACCTTAAGTAATTCACCAGTGCTGCATAATCTTTCTACCTTTCTATAGCTGATTGTTTGTTCTGTTCTCTTGGAAGACACATTCACACCTTCCTTTTTTGTTGTTGTTTTTTTGTTATCATCACAGAGCTAGTGACTCTACCTCTTCTTTCATTGAACAAAGAGATGGAAACAAAACAGAACAACACAAAACAAACAACAACAAAAACAACAAAGAATGACCTCATCCTTCCCAGCACCATATCTCTTGATGTTCCTGCGTCTTTTGCTGTCTGCTCTGTCTTCCTTTCCACCAGAGTGGCCCAGGGACCTCAATGTGCTCCTGTCTTATAACAATCCTTTCCCTTATGCATTGAGTCTCATGTCCCTCACATACTCAAAACCTGCTCCTGCAATCATCTCTCTCCCACAGCATTAATAGTCCTTTCTCCCTTTCCCAACAGCATATAAACAAGCTGTGATAGTTCCCTGCTTAATGTCACTATGGCAACTCCCCAGCAGAGCTTTGTGAAATGAGGTACAGAGCCAGAGGGTATATTGAGACATGAACACGTCCCACAGTTCCCGGCCTTTACATCTGTGAGTAGTAGAGAAGAGACGAGGTTGAAAATTTTAAATAATGTTTGTTTTTTCTTTTTTTAAAAAATTTTAATTGATTGTAGATTTGCAGAAAAGAACAGTCTTTTCAACACATGGAGCTAAGCCAACTACATATCCACAAAATAAAAACAACGATTTTTAGAAAGGAACTTTGTTCCTTATTCATTGAGTTATTTTGGTACCTTCCTTGAAAATCAACTGATAATAAATGTAAAAATTTATTTTGGACTTTCAGTTATGTTTCATTGATCCGTGTGCCCGTACTGCATTGTCTTAATCACTATGATTTTATGGTAAGTTTTAAAATTGGGTTGTGTAAGTTCTCCAATTTTGGGGGTTTTTTCAAGTTTATTTTCACTCTTCTTAGTCCTTTATATTACCAGACATATTAGGATCAGTACGTCATTTTTGACAAAAACAAAAACTTTTTACATTTTGATAGGGTTTATGTTAAATTTATATAAAATCAGATAGAATTGACATCTTGATAATACTGACTGTTCCATTTCATGATTATATTATTTCTTAATCTATTTAGATCTTCAACTTATCTCAGCAATGTTTTGTAGCTTTGAGTATAAAACTGTTAAACTTTTTTTATATTCATCCGTAAGTTCTTACTGATGCTATTATAAATGGAATTATTTTATTAATTATATTTTAAGGTTTTTCATTACTAGAATATAGAAATAAAATATTGTATTTGTATGTTGATCATGCATCCTGAAACCTTGCTAGATCTACTTCTTTTTTCTAGTAGGTTTTCTGTTAATTCCTCAAAAGTTTCACTAATAGGATCAAGCCATCTGCAAAAAAAATTGTTTTTTTCCCCTCTTTTTTTCTTTTTCCTTTCTTTTCAACTTCTTATTCTCTTCCTATCTTTTTTTTTTTTTTCTTTTTTAATTGCACTGCTTGTGTTTGACTCTTGGCTTCACCACCACCAAGAAAACTTGGGAAAGTTACTTTATCTCCACTTTCCATTTCACCATCTCTAACATGGTGATAGTTATTATTAATATCTACCTCAAAGTGTTGTTTTGCAGATCAAATGGTTAAACACAAAGTGTTAGCATAGTATATATGGTACACTATTTCTTCTCAACAAATCGTAGTTGTTACTATTTAACTGCAGACAACCTTTAGTTGTTTTTATAGTCAGTAAGAATTACTTTTCTGAGTTCTGTTAAATGCCTTTGGCCTCAGCTCTACAATCTTCATGATAGCCATTCTTAACACTTCTCTGAGGCCTACGGCCACAGTAAGTATATCTGAGATCAGTTTTTTTCAGCTCTACTCTTACATCCATCGTATCAGAAAAAATTAACAGAAAATGGAAGTCAAACCTAATTTCTCAGGAATATTTCTAGTATATAATGATTCAAAAAACAAACCTTTTAAAATGAATAAAGTCTATGAATAAACTTTGAGAGGAAAAAACTTCGTTTACCTAGAACATTAAATAAATTTTGCTTCTTAGTCCTAGCAATAAAAGTAACACATAAAAAATACAAATGCATTGCACAGAATATAGAAAATAACAGGCATTAAGCACATCATGGTATCATGTCAATTGATGTTTGCATATATTTACTTGGGAAGGTTTCATTTTAATTAGGAAGAAAAAAAATCTAAGGCTATACCCAAAATTTGGCTCAAATTTTTCCTTATTTTTAGTTAATTCCATAGATAGATGGAAAGTGTAAATGCTATATCTATCTGCGTCTATATACATATTGTATGTCATGCTGTTTTTAAGTAATAGAAGAACACAGGACTCATTGCAACTTTGAAAAGCCATTAAAAGTGTTCATTTTCTGCTCCTAACAATAAGTTACAGTGAGTTTTAATCAATTGTGTATATACAGTTTGTTTTCTAAGAATTAAATGTTGCCTAATGCCCACTGAGTGAAAGAATCATTTATAGGCTTATAAGACAGAGTTTGGCTCATTGCTCTATTTTGAAAAAAACTAAGTGATCTGAAATATAACACCAATTTTATAACTTTGCACACTGGAGATGGCAGGAAACACCACAAACTATAGCCCACTGCAAAGGTTGACAAAGTTCATTAGCATATGAAAAATATAAATTTCCTAGACAAAATGATAGCATTAGAGATATAGGTAGATAGATAGATAGATATAGATATTTTTTTTAAAAAGAAAGGATTTTCTTGGTGGAATTTCTGGAAATTATGGAAATAACATAATGGTGTATCATATTTATTAAATGGTCATCTACTCTGTTGTCTTATGTGGCTTGTCTATGGCTTGAAATACTTCACAAAATTAGTAGCTGAATCCGGGTTCCTGCTATGACTTGTTGAACAGAAATTCAAACATAACTGTTGAAATGGACTAATAGGAACTAATAATCATGTGGTAAAGTGAGCTCAGCTAGAGTAAACAAATATGCATAGTTACCAAATAAATATAGTTACTAAAGCAATGTAGCTTATGTTTTTCCCACTCTTCCTGTTTCCATAAAGAGGGGAAATTTTCAATCCCTTTCTTGGAGGGAAAACCATGTGAAAGGAATCTATTCAGCTTCTCCCTGCTTTCTTGTTCATTTTTTCCCCAAGAGAGGAAGAATGATTTATCTCTTTGATAAGTTTGGAAGAAAGACCTGAGCATGATCAGCTAAACCCAATCCATATTCCCCTCATGTGTCTCTGATCTGCCTGCTTGCAGATGTGACTAACTCCCCTTAGGGGTGTTGCATACACAAACTGCGTTACTGCATGAAACTGCCAACAGTATCTGGAGACCTTCTGTGGACAGCATCTAGGGACAATAAGCAACAACTGTGTGACTCCCTGTTGTTGGTCTTGGCCTGACCCGATAGGTACGACATCGACCTAGGGAGGCACAGCTTCTAAATTAAAGTCATTAACAAAGATAATGATAATCCTAGCAGAACCCGTGCCCTCTGAGTCTACTAATTTCTGCTTCATTGTATTTAGGGTTTGCTGTCTCATATATTCAAATTGTTTCTAACTTCTGATGCTTCTTGCATAAAAACAAGTGGAACCAGGCAATCTCCTAGTGTTCTGTGTGCATAGATTGTATAAACCGAAATCAGAGAAAATCCTACATGGCATAAATCCATAACGTATAACTGTTCTAGCAGCACATTGAAATGCATACATAAATTCACTTGAAAGATGCCAGGTACTATATAAATGCAAGACATTATTATTGTGATTCTTGGTTTATAAAATTACTTGGATCACTTTTCATTCAAAATATCTTCCTAAAAATTGCTGCTTTAAGTTTTCACCTCCAGAGGACTTTATACACTGGATAAAATCACCAGCCTGGCCTGAGTGAGATTGCCACGATAGTGCCATGTGGACTCCTGGCCAGGTTGTATTGAATCGGTTCCTTCACTTGGACTCTGCTTCCAGGGCCCTAATTTTCTGGCTCAACTCAGGTTCAAAGATGTGTCAGACAACAATACCTGGCAATTCCAGGGCAAGAAAGGCCACAAAAGGAACAGAGTTGGGAAATCTCACAGGGTTCCTATGACTTGCTGGAAAGGGAACCATATTTAAAAGAAGAAGAAGCAGGAATGCATCCTTCACTCCTAGAGACCAATGTGGACCTCTCCCCAACCCCTGTTACACACACACACACACACACACACACGTGCACACACACATACACACACAGCCACTCTTTCACCATTCATGCATTGCTTAATAATTAATCCTCTCTCTGGATCATGAGCAACCTAACAAGAATAATTCAAGAAGGAAAAGGGACTGAACACCAGTGCATGTAAGACTATTGTACCAATATGCTAAGAAATATCCTTTTTTCTAATAAGCAGGTTACTGAAACAGTTAAGAGAGCCTGAGCTAAGATGTATTTAAACTGCCAGGTTACCAAAGCTAAAACCTTTTAAGTTTCGTTTACATAATTCCTAGACTATATGTTTCCTCATATGCATCTCTTGATGTCTTTGGATTGAAACACTATCTGGTTACATCATACTGAGCAGGGCCATGTGGGAAATAACCTATTGAACCCTCCTCTGGAACACGAGTCATGCAGGATGTGACTTTGAACCAGCTAGTGATGGCACCACCAGATACTGAGGAACATGCCAGGGAAGTAAGCCCCAGCCCTTATCCAGCTGTTGAGGGGTGAAAGGAATCCCTGTCTTTATTTATAACTTTATTAATGTTGTTTGTTTACCGGATGCAGAGGCTATATGTCCACATTTCTATCTAGGAAGCAAATTGTGACAAAGGACACAATAGGCCTGAGGATCCCAATCTGTACTTATAAATTGTTCTATAAAATTGCTCCAGTACAAAGTAATGTGCCATGTTAAAATAGTCCATGCTGTCTCTTGTATATCGCAAATGGGATGTCAAAGGCCTGGTCCCAAACTTTAGTCGGCTCATCTGCTTCTGCAACAGAGGCGGTGACTTACGGAGGCTGCTGGTTAGTAGGGTAAAAGACAAAATGGCATCACTACCCGGAGCGCTGATCATCAGACGCAACACTACGGACTTTCTAGTTTCCTAAAATCACGTATCACTGATTGTGCTCATGACTGTTAGGAATGCTTTCATGCTTGTCAAGATTCCACACACCCACACAATGCATACACATGCCACTTATGGGGCCTTCTACCTAAATTCATGTAGCTTTCTATTACAACTCTTTCTCCTGCTGTGATGAATTCTAGTGACAATTCCTCTTGAGGGACCTGTTAACTTCTTTACCTTTCTCATGTGGCTTATCTGACAGAGGTCTCCCAAAAAGTAAAACATCATTTTACTTACATATAGCTCCATGAGAGCAGGGATCTTTGTTTTGTTCATTGATGTAATCCCCAATACATGACATATTGTAGGTGTCCAATAAATACTTGTTGGCTTGTGTTGAATCATTCATTACATGCATTGTCTATTCTCATGACTTCACTTTTTCAATACTCTAAGGTTTTATGCGGCCGAGTTTCAATGTATCCTTCTTCACCTGGCTCATTCTCTGCTTCCCCCTGTGACATACCTAACACATTACCACATGGTGGAAGCCCTTCCAAGTTCAGGTTCACTCATACACCTTTGAGCTGTTGAGAATTTCCAGCCTAGATGGCTCTAATAGTAACTATATTTAAAGAGACCAACCATTATACTATTTCCATAAATATTTTTTAATGACAAAGCAGTTTTTAAAACAAAATAAATGGACTTTCATAACAGGAAAAATGGTAGTAGTCATCTAGTTCAAAACTTTTTACAGATCAAGAAATCAGGTAGAGGTAGCTTTAAACTGTTATTGAAGGTTATATCACTACTAGTAATCATTCAATTAATGAGTGTTGCTGAATGATTCTAGAAATAGAGAAGCATCTCATCTTTTTTACGTATCTACAGATTCCAAGACATTCATTTATATCCTAAATCAATATGTCTTTATAATTTAGTCTAGGAATGCCAAGAAATAAAAGATTTATATTATCTGCCTCTTATGTGTTATAAGAATTAAGAATTGAGTTCAGGAAAATTCAGCAAAAACCTCTCAGCTCCTGACATTCTGGCTTTGGCTTCTAACGGGTTCAGGCTATTTCTTGTTCACCAGGGAGACGAATGGTTATTAAACCTCTGCAATTAAGTGTAACATAAGGATATAAATGGACTCAAATTTTCAAAATTGTACCTTAATTTTTTAAATTGGAAAGAATTTGCCTCAATCAAATAGCACCACACTTAGCTAGCAGCAGGAACAGGAAGATGAAGTTGAGGGCAATTAAATATATATTTAAAAATACTTCCCATGCACTAAATTTTATGTCAGGTTCTAAAAGAATAAAAAGAAGAACAAGTTAAACTTAGTTTCAGGAAGCTTAGAATTTACTAGCACAGGTAAAGAACACCCACAATGACAATACAAAACACAAAATTAAGAGGAATACCTTGAGTGGCTCTAATTTTATGGTGAACTAAGAATGTCTGTGCATATGATAGGTCTACGCCGAACAGAAACTAAAAGAGGAGAAAGAGTGAGAAGGGAAGCCTCCTTCATTAGCAGGGCAAGACCCAGAGGTTACTCACATCACTTCAGCTCACACTGTGGTGGCAAGAACTTAGTCAGAAGACCAATTCTAGTTACAATGGATCATGAAAAGTGCAATCTCTAGCTGGCAGCTCATGTGCCTGACTAAAACTCAAGGAGTTTTAAGTTGAATTTTAACTAATTTTTTTCTGCATCTACTAAGATTATCGTATATATTTTTTGAATGTGTTCTTGCAGCTAATTGTATTCATAGATATCTTAGCTGGAGAAATTTTGCATACCTGAAATAAACCCAATGTGATAAGAACATAATCTCTTATTTAAATTTCTGTATTTGGTTTGCTAATTATTTTAGCATCTTGAATCTATGCTGATGTTTCTGATCTGTTAGATGTATACTTTTTTTCACATTGACTGCAGCACAGTAGACTTTTATTTTTAACTTCTCTTCCATTTTAATATTCTCCAAATTGTCCAAATTCCCCTATGATCTTCCAACTTAGAATATCTGCACTGATTAGGGGGAGAACATGCTTCTCTAAATTTGATCTGGGTTGACAGGTGTGGGAATCTGATGTGGAAAGAGATATCACCAGAGCCCAGGGGACTCCACAGGACACACCATAGAAGCTAAGAAAAAAACTTTAAGGTCATATTCCACAAAGGAATAGAAGAGAAATGAATGAAATTGCCCTTTTTGGACACCAGAGTTTCCAGGGCTGGCAAATCCCCTAAGTGACTGCCTGGTCTAGCTTCTTACAGTTTTTGGCCTTTGAGAAATTACCTCACTTATCTTCAGCCATCATTAAAGAGGTGTTGGTTTTTATTCAAAATATTACTCAAATGTATTATACACATTGTTTTCATATGTGCTATATCAGGAAGGGATTTACTGTATATCTATTCTCTTCTACCACCAGAAGAAGAAATCTGCCATTCACTCTTTTGCAGTGAACCTGACATTGCTACCAAATCTGTGCATCTGAGCATCCTAACGTGGTCTCATCTGTCATAGTAGATCACTCACTGACACCTCAATGTTCTCTTCTCTTAGCCTACATGACATCACCCCCATGACATTTCTTCTACCTCAGTTACTACTCTTCTTTCATATATTTTGCTATCACCTCTTTCTCAATCTCATTTCTAAATTTTGGAATGTCTCATTGTTGGTTCCTGAGATTCTTCCTGAACAACATTCTTTCCTGAGGAGATCTTATCCATTCTGATGTTAAATCTAAATTTAAACCTCCTGAGCTCCAAACCCATTTTAAGTCACCCATGTAATCCAGACCATTGAATCCTAATTAAATGTATCTTCAAAATACATTCTCTCCCAAGGCTCTCTTTTCTCAATAAATTACTCCACCAAGTACCCCGCTGCTGAAGGAAAACACATATGAATAATTCTTTCCTTTCTTTTCATTGTCTCTCATCTTGAATCCACCAGCATTTCCCACTACTTCTGCTGCTGAACATACCGAAAATGTCTACTTATCTCTACTGGTTCTGCCCACCCCTATGTGGACCTACTTATAGTACTGGTGAAATGTACTTTTGTACAGTCTCTCAGCTTCTTTCTTCTCCCCATAATCTGTATCCGGCAGCTTAGCCTGAATGACCTTTTGAAAAGTTGATTCCCGTTAAAACAATCGGCTTGCTTCAAAATCTTTCCAAGGTTTTTGTTAGCACCTGTCATAAAATCTAGCATTGCAGCAGAGCCAGGCTGACTCTGCAGGTGAGGAAGGCCATCTTCTCCTGCCTCCTGTCACGTCACAGCTTCCTGGGATATTCCAGCTGTGCAGGAATCCTCTTTGTTCCTTAGTTCTTGCCGGGCTTTTTCCCGGCTCTGGGCTTTTGCAGTTGCCATTTTCTCCTTCCGTCCCTCCTGTTTCTTGAATGACTGGTTCCTTTTCACTATCCAAGCATCAACCAAATGCCAAGCCCTCGAAGAGTTTGATCCTAGCCATTTTAGCTAAGTAGATCTCTGCAGTTCAAATCTGTCAGGTTTCCCTGTTCATTTATTCAAAACACTTATAAAACCTCTTACTATCTTATTTATATGCATGTTTATTGATTGCATCCTCTTAAAGGAATATAAGCCTCTTGAGATTGAACTGCCACTGTCTCATCATCATCCATATATCCCCATGCCTAGAGCCTGGATTCTTGTATTCAACACTTATCAAGTGTAAGAATGGATAAAAACATTGCAAGGTGGTATTAAATGATAATGAATTATTGGGACTAATGGTTTCATCTAAATAACATTTGTAGTTGCCAGCATGATGCATACTTTTCTGATCTCTTCTGAGTTTATTTAAGCAGGTGGTTTACAGTATGACAATAGGCTTCAAACTTTAATAGTAAAGACTAAGAAACAACTTTAAAGTCTAAAAGTTAGTGATTACTTAAATAATTTATAGAACATCCATATTGTATATTTGTACCCTTTAAAAATGTTGCTGTAACTTCATGGTTTTTGAATGAAAAGATGGCCATTTTATATTATTACAGGAAAACATAAGACTACAAAAAAGCATTTATCTTATGATCATGTTTTTAGTAAATACACACATAGAGTTCTGGAGAAATATATACAAAAATACTAGTAATAGTTGTATCTTGGTATGGGGACTATAAATAACTTTATCTACCTTCTTGATGTAATAAATGTTCTCAAATTAAATATATCCTGGACAGGTATTGTTCTGTACTTAGAAAAGTAGCCTAATTTTATTTTGAAGAGTAAGACTAAAACTAATTTTATTTTGAAAGAAAAAGAAAGATCTTGTGGTGCCTGAACATTAATTTCTACCATTTTCTTTCTATTTTTAAGATTTATTTATTTATATTAGAGAGAGAAAGAAAGCATGAGAGGGAGGGTCAGAGGGAGAGAGAGAGAATCTCAAGCAGGCTCCATGTTGAGCACAGAGACCCACACGGGGTTTTATCCCATGACCCTGAGATCACAACCTGAGCCAAAACCAAGAATCAGCCACTTGACCAATGGTCCTGCCCAGGCATCCCAATTTCTACCATTTTCAAAAGTATTTTTCTCAGTTTGATTCTTTGGCAAATGAACAAAAAACCCTATACTGTAATATAGAAGAAAAAGAAAATGAAAGAACTCCACAAAGAATTTAAAAACGCCTAAGATTTTCTAGTTTTGTTTTATTTTGTTTATCCTTAAACATTATATACTAGGTCTACATTTTATCACTCTCTTTCTCTTTCATGTTTTTCACACACCCTAGTGTCTCTGTCACCTTTAAGTTAATAAATTCCAAGCAAGAAAGTATAACTTTACTTGTTTTCTTCCATTAGACTACAGAACAGGGTTTGTGTTTGCAGTGGTTATGAAATTTATATTCTTGGCAGCTGAGACCAAAAATCCAAAAGGAGAAAAGGGGTGTTAGGGTTAGGGGTGGAGGCCGAAACACCTCTGAAGTGGTGTTACCTCTTCCCTGCCTTCCTTTTAGGCTGCCAAAAGTCAGGACTCAGGAGGGACAACAGGATGTCAAAGAAAGCTGGTCTTCTCCATTCATTCCATAAGGGCCAGTGAGAATTCTGCTTAGGCGTGATGCCAGGAGTGGTGCAATTTTAATTCTTAATATCCTTTCCTCCCATATTCACACTTTCACCTACATATTTAGATAACTAGGAAGTTATTTCAGCAAAAATAGTCTTACAGCAGTCCAAATGAAGTGGGAAAAAAAAAAAAACAGCAAAGTTTGATTCTGTTTTACCTCTATTTTTGTAATATCATGAGTTGAATTTTTTTTAGTATAAGGAACATGGCATTCTCAAGGAAATTAAGAATTAAAATTAATACCTCAGCAACATAACTGAGGCTCCATGGGTGAATTTCAAGTTGATTTGGGAAATATTGCCATCACCGTGAGTCAAACTATGGTGACTATTAAGTAGGACTCAGTCTAAGTTTATGTAGTCCAAATGTTACTGCTTCCTAAGGAAATGACTTTGACTCCTTCTGAATTTTATAGTTAGCTATTTCTAAATCAAAGTTGTGTGTTCTCAGAGTAGTAAACTTAGCATGACAAGACTGTCATTCCTACTTTCTGTGGAAAGTTGAAAAGGAAACTGCTCTTCATGTCTTTTCTCCTGTTTTTCACTGGGTTCTCAAACTCGCTTATTGGTTACCCTACAGCCCTAAACCACTGCACCAGAGAAATCCGTCCAACTTGGGAAATGACAAGGGGCATGTCCCAACGACAACTGATTCTAACTACTTGATGGAAAGTGATGCTCATTTATGAGCAACTGTTCTAGATTATTCTGGAACGATTACCAGACAAAATAGAGGAACACTGTCGCTTTCTGATTCACATGCAGGAGATTTAATTAGTGCACAACTGGGAACCTGTTTCAGGTCATAAAACTGTTGGTAATTCATATAAGGATATTTGTGAGCCAATTTAGAAGGTCTATGGTATGTTTAGCAAATTTAATGAAACCTATAACACCACAAGCTGGTAAAGGCAAGGCTCCTGGCAGTATTTTGTGACATGCACAAATCGCTTTTGTGTTTGGGAATAATTATACCGAAAGTGATTTTGTAAATTAAATAGTAATAATGGAAAGAGTTGAGTGATGCCAAGCCTGCATGTCTCCCAGACTTTGCATTCTTCCTCATCCTTAAGATGGGGGGCCATGACTCCCACAATGATACTTGTTTTTCCCTTGGACTCCAGAAATAATGGTGATTTTGGTTAGCAAATTTAAAGAAACTGTAGAGACTGGATCAACACTATAACAGCAATCACCCTTCCTTTTAGTCTACCCTTGACAAACAGCTTTCTACCATATCCAAAGGAAAACTCCTCATCCTGTCCCTTAAGTATGTAACTAATTTCCTGGATTATTCATGGAGCCAAAGCCCTTGTTTAGTGCCATGACTAGTGTCCAGTATTTCAGCCCCTCTACTACAGTGTCCCACTTTCATTTGCCTATACCACATTTGGTACTGATTAAAAGCACTGCCGTATTGCTACTACTCAGAGACTTGCCTCAGCCATCCTTAACACTTGCTTACTTCCTGCCTACCCAAGACTCTGTGTTTTGGTTACTCTTCAAAACCTGGTTCATGTCAGTATGAGAGCAGTGATTTGGTGTTGACCCTTGAAGATAATTGTTTTCATGCCCATTATGGTTATTGGATGCATTTTCTGGATGCCGTGTCCTGCTTTCTAAGAAGACTTTTCTCCAACTATCAAGCAGCTGACAATTTCTTGTGTTGGGGGTAGGCCGGCATATAGTAACAAATTCTAGGTCTTGGAATCTGCCTTGTCAGTTAAAAGACATAAATCTTGTCAAGTGATACTTCAGCTTCATCTCTGAAGAGTAGCAGGGATGGAACTATTTTGGAAAATAAATTTTTTAATACTCCTGGGGCAACCATTAAGAGGATACTGAGAGCAAGAATAGTTGTTCAAAAAAGAAGAGATCCAAACCATTGCCTGGGGGTGTGAGCTTCCTCTTATCACAACTCCTGCCTGTCGGCAGTTCTAAAAACAACTCATAAAAACAAAGGATGTAGAATAGTAGGAAAGGGAAATTGTAAAGTCATATAAAATTTACACCTTTAAGTGATTAAATAAAAACAAGTAATAAAAGAAAGGATAAAATTAAGATTAACAAGATAATTAAAATAATAAAGTATCAAAGAATGAGAGTTTAAATATTAAGTACAAAAGTAATGAAATTAATAATAAAGAAAATAGAAGATGACATTCAGTAGAACACAAATTTAAAGACATTAACATTAGCATGGCTATCACAAAGAAGATAAGAGATAATAGGTACTGACGATGGTGTGATGAAGACAACCCTTATACACTATTAGGAATTTCAATTGGTTCAATTATTACAGAAAACAACATGGAGTTTCTTGAAAAAATTAAAAATAAATCTACCATATGAGCCAACGGTTCCACTTCTGGGTATGTACTCAAAGGAAATGAAAACAGAATTTCAATGAGTTAAATGTAAACTCATGTTAATTGCATTATTCATAATGACCAAGATATAGAAACAACCTAAAATGCCCATCAATGGATGAATGGATACAGAAGAAGAGATATATTAATAATAATTTCTATATTATATATAGTGGAATATACATAGAAGAATGTAATTCAACCATGAGAACAGAGGACATCATGCCATTTGTGACAATATAGATGAAAGTTAAACACAAAATGTTAAGTGAGGTAAATCAGAAAGAGAAAGACAAGTACTATATGATGTCACTTACATGTGGAATCTAAAAAAGCCAAACTCTTATAAACATAGAGTAAAATGCTGGTTACCAAGGGCTAGGTAAGGGGGAATAAGATAAATGTTGTTTAGGAATACAAACATACAGTGAGTGGTAAATAAGCCATAGAGCATATGCTTATGCATATACACAGCATAGGAATAGAGATAGTGTACTATAATCATCCAGTTTGCTGAAAGACTAGAGCTTAATTATTCAAAATACCAGAAAGAAAGGATAATTATGTAATGTGAGAGAGGTGCTAAATATCCTTACAATGGCAACCATATTACAATATGTAAATGTACCTAATTTACATGTTATACACCTTAAATTTGTACAATATTATAATGTTCAGTATATTGACTAAAAAATCAAATTATACATATTGAATGTAATTTTCTGTATCTCTTTTTAATACATTAAAATGTCAAATGATTGTGGAGAACCAAAAAATAAATAAGACATTAAAGTGAGAGGGACAAAAATAAAAAGCTCAAACTGAGAAGCAACAATGTGTTACATCGTAGAGAGAAAGTGGCCATGTTGAAATTAAAGAGCAATGGTACACAAATCTATTCTATAGTAAATTGAGGTTTTCAAAGGTAATTCTGAATATTTCAAATCCTTAAGTGTTGATATTAGAAACTAACTTTCCAATGAAATGTGATTTCAATTCATACTAAAACTTATTTAACTCTGTATTAACTATTTTGATTGCTCACCATTTTTAACATTATAAAAAATATTACAATTAACATGGTAGGTAGTTTTCTGATCACTTCCTTGGAATTTGTTGTTTTTATACTCGGGTACTGTCTTTCCTTGGAGCTATTTATTATCCTAGGAATAATATTTGTTTTGATTCTTTCATACATTTAATAAATATTTACTTAGCACTTACTGTGTGACATGTCATTAACTGGGACATAGCAATTTGAGCAAAGCAGACAGACGTAAATTGCATTGCTCAGGGAGCTTATATTCTGGTGAGGGAAGGGTCCATAACCAGGTACATGATACATCTCCCCCACACACAGGAGTGGGTGCTCGAGTTAATCTGTTACCTAGACCATGATGTGTGTTCATGGGAAAAAAAAATTCAGAAAAAAAATAGAACGGAAACAATTGCGTGGGTAATAGGGTGGCTAGAGAAGGCCTCAGTGAAGGATGAGCACGAAATGACCCTGTGTATTTCTGGAGGAACAGCACTCCAGACGAGTAAGTAGGGACAACAAACACAATGACCTTGAGGCTGAGCATGCCTGGAGTGTTCAAGAAACAGAGAATAGTACAGCTGAAGTTGACTGGATGTTTTAGTTAGAATTGAGATAAGCATCCAGGTTTACAGAGATAGTCTGGGAGTAAAGGGTTACCAGTAGCGAGACAGGAAGTGTGGGAGTAGGGGTGTGTTTTCAGGCCAACTGATAGTGCAAATAAAGATGCTTACCCCCAGAAAGGGCCCTAGGAGATGGAGTCAAACTGAGGCTAAGGACCCTGGATTCCACTTGGTTTAGATTTTGATCAGGTGGTTTTTATTATCTCATAACTCTTTCATGCTTTTAAGAAGGGTTTTTTAAAAATCTTATTCAGCATTTCCCATTTAGTTTGTTTTCTGCGGGAAAACAAGCTGTGAAACTTCCAGACCATTTTCTCTATAAATGTGTTAATTGATTTTTAAGTAATTGATAAAATATTCAATACTCTTTTACTTCATGAGAAATAAATATTTTTTGAAGATGCTTGTGGTCTATGATCTGAGCATTCCCTCGATTACAATAGTCTCCCTGCCCTTTCTTCAATATTCCTTTTGAAAAAAGTCTCTCCTTACTTGAGAAAATAAGTAACCGAAGAGTTCCAGATCTATCCTTAATGAAGGCAAGACTAGGCCAGAACAACACTGTGAATTACTCACAGAGAAAATTCTAGAGACTTTATGGCTCCAGGTAACACTGTTTACAAATGGAATTCTTATGCAAGCAATGAGAGGCTGGAAAGGAGAACAGCCAAGAGCTCAGAAGCTGAACCAGAGAATATGAATTCACACTCTCACTCTCTGGCCTCTTTCAGCTTAAACTTGGGAAAGTTACTTAGCACTCTAAATCTCAATTTCCTCTTACGTAAAATAAGACTGTGAGCAGGGGTGCCTGGGTGGCTCAGTGGGTTAAAGCCTCTGTCTTCAGCTCAGGTCATGATCCCAGGGTCCTGGAATCAGGCCCCACATTGGGCTCTCTGCTCAGCAGGGAGCCTGCTTCCTCCTCTCTCTCTGCCTGCTTCTCTGTGATCTTGGTCTGTCAAATAAATAAATAAAATCTTAAAAAAAAAAAAAAAAAAGTAAGACTGTGAGAAATAAGTAAGGCATATAAACAACTAAACATCATGCCTGATACATAGTAAGTATCAAGCAATATTAGCCATTGTATGAGATTTCTACTGCTGTTAAATTACCATACATTTAGTGGCTTAAAAACACGCACATTTATTTATTTCTGTAGTTAGTAGTCCGGCACAGGTCTCACAGGGCTGTATCCCAGCTGCTGGCAAAGATGTTCCTTTCTGGTGGCTTTAAGGGAAAGTCTATTTCCTTGCCTTTTCTAGCTTCTGGGGGATGGCTGCACTCCTCCTTCAGTGACTTCCTTCCACTGTCTCCAAAGCCACAAATGGCAGTTGGGTCCCTATCACATGGCCATGCCATTTCTCTGGTTCTCTGCAGCTGGGAAATACTCTCCACATTTAAGGACTCATGTGACTAAATTGGGCCTCTCATTCTAATCCAGGTTAAACTTCCCATCTGAAGGTCCTAACCTTAGTGTCCCTATCTCAAAGTGCTTTTTGCCATGTAAGGTCACATATTCACAGGTCTCTAGGATCAAAATATTGCCTTTTTTGTGAGAACATTATTCTGCCTACTGCAGCCAAGATCATTATTGTTTATTCAGCACAATGGCTACAAATATTAACCAAACATAGCCCATCATTATGCTGAATGCCAGCTTTGATCTGTCTTCTAAAGCACTAGCTCCAAAAAGAAGAAAAGAATATCCAGAATGAGACCCTGGTCTTTGATAAGAAAGGAGAAAGAAAAAATGAACTTATAAAGGTAGGAAGTGTCGGGGCGCCTGGGTGGCTCAGTGGGTTAAGCCGCTGCCTTCGGCTCGGGTCATGATCTCAGGGTCCTGGGATCGAGTCCCACATCGGGCTCTCTGCTCAGCAGGGGGGCCTGCTTCCCTTCCTCTCTCTGTGATCTCTTCCCTTCCTCTCTCCTACTGTGATCTCTCTCTGTCAAATAAATAAATTAAATATTAAAAAAAAAAAAAAGGTAGGAAGTGTCAATCAAATTTTCTTAATTTCCATCCCCCATTTATTCTGGAGTAACCAAAGTCCTCGAAGGATGCTGTCATAACTCTTTCCTTCTCATTTCTTTACTCAATCTTAGACCTCAATTTTTTTTTTTTACTAATTCTCTCTATTTTTTTATTGAGGTCCAATTGACATATAGCATTATATTAGTTTCATGGTATAGAATAGAACGATTCAATATTTGTTTTCTTTGAGAAATGATTGCCAATAGTCCATTTGTATTGAGAGAATATTTTACAACAATCACTGAATTTGACTTCCCTTACTAAATGCATGTCAACAGGCAAATCACAAATAAGATATACTTCTGAGTCAAATCATAAGGAGCTAATTTGTTTGATCTTCAGTTGACTGACTTTATTTCTTTCAGATCTTGTTTTACTAACATTTACAATTTAGTTGTACACTGATTCATTTCATATGTTTTCAGTGACGTTTTAGTGACATATGAAGAATTAATGAATATTGCCAATTTTTAGTGAGACACAGTGCTGTACAGGAGCTGAATGACTTGGAATTGGACAGAATTTGGGTTATAGCACCACCGGGGGTGACTGAAAGGAATAAGATATTCTCCTTGGGTGTTTTTTTCTGAACCATTTGTAGTCTTCAACCAAATCCATTTGGAAGTAAAATAAGCTGCAGCACATAGTGAGTCACACAGCATTTGTCACCATGTCACCTTGCAAGAGAAGTCATTGAGAGACAGCAAAGGGACCAGCTTCCTTTTCATGCTGATGACAGCTGGGTATATCCAGGTCAAGGCCGGGGTGCTAGAGCAGATTATGCTGCCGCCTCTCAGGGGTGGGAAACTGCTACATCTGTGACGCTAACAAACTTTGAAGCATCACACTTTTAAAGGTACTATTTCAGCGCTAGAGCCTTCTCTTCTCTAGTGCCCTCTCTCCGGAAGGAAACACACACACGTGCAAGCACACACACAAATTTCATCCTCGGGCACAAATAAGTGTATCACGAAGCCTCATACCCTGTCCTTAGGTTTTCTTTCGGTAATCCTGTTGACATAGTTTGTCCTTTAAGCACCCAATTTATTTAATTATAAATAAATATACAGATGTGTTTTTAACATATGTATGCTCTCCCATTCTAGTGCCTTCTCACTCCAAGAGTGACATTGATACATTGAAAGTATTCTGCAAATAAAATAAAGCTCATCCTTATGTTGTGTCACGTGCTGGAAACTTAAGTATATGAAGCCCCACGCTTGCTTAGCAGCCTTATTTCTGTTCCTACTTGGATCAGAAGACCTGAAGTATATCCTGATATATTCAGGTCCCAGGATCTAGGCTGATGGTATGGTATCATTTAAAAAATAAATAAAAATTTGGAGAGATGGGCAATATGGCAGCAGTAGCAGAAGCATAGCGTTTTCAGTCTTTCAGAATGACCCAATAAAACAAGGAAACCAGGTTAACAAAAAGAAACAAGCAAAAATCATTTTTAAATATCTTCCACCAAACCAAGTGACAAGGTATCCCATATACTGAAAAATATTTGGCTGGGCCAAACCACCAAAAGCAACAATATATACATGGTACAAAGGTAAAAATGGAAAAATAGGAAAGAGACAAAGTGAAATCAGAAGGCTCTGAGAGGCAGGGACTCCTGAAATTGAGAACAAGATTACAATCTTGAAAATAATGAGAAAACATTCCCACAACAGGCATGTCAGACAAATATACCTACCATGCAGATGAAAGTTTTAACCCAGTATTTGAAATATAGCTTAGTAGAATATAACATAATGGCATAAATATCTGAAAAGCAGTCTTCTAATGCATTTAGTCATCATATTGTTCATGATAATATTATTATTGGTCTGAAACTATTGGACACAGTAGGATGAAGCAGTAAGAATGATAAGATAAAGTAGAATCAATACATTTTATATCTCTTTACACATTTTAAATGGTTAATATCATATACATATTGCATACAGTCCATTTTCTAGATGAAAATATAAGGAGGGGGAGAAATTAGTACTGATTTAATTATTTTCTATAGTACACAGTCAATTGTGTATATTGGTGGCATTATAAATACACTAAAACCATTCAACTTCACAGTGCATGATGGGGAAAGCTACTGTATCCTGAGAAAGCATGTCTGTACAAATTGCATGATCCTTCTCTAAAAAGTATTAACTTTTTAAGCCTATATTGTGTCTCAGCTTTGGGTATAATCCTACACTGAGGAAGAAAGTGAAATCAACACATATTTTTCAAAATGAGAGATTAAACCTATGCTGGAATAAGATTGAACATCTGAAATATTACACTACAATCAATGTCTGCTCTACTTTTTGCTTCTAACTTTTTGCTTATGACTTTGACTCTTAAAATTTTACTTTCTTGATTTCTATGTCCACTTTACTTCTTTGGTTATATGATTTTTTTTTCCCCTCACTTGGCTGACTTCTGGTGGTTCAGAAATTTTTTTCTTTTATGATCTCAAGGGTTTTTCTCATGTCACAAGACAAAATTCTCAGTTTTCTCATATAAAATAACAGGAGATCTGGAATACAGAGAGAAGCATAATGCTTTGAAGGGTATTGACATCATTTTTCTTTCAGGAAAAATTCCATTCAGATGTGACCAAAATCAGAAATCTATTCCATTTTGTCAGGTAACACTACCTTACCAGATGAATGAGAAGTAACATTCGGGATAACTCAGGGATAAGAAGCACAGTGAAAGGCAAGCCCAAGGACCTGCGTGCACTCGTCTAGGTTGTTCCTTCCTGACTGGATTCAGAAAGGCATGAAAAAATTAGAGTTATAAGTAAGTACCCATAGAGATGAACCGCCACATCTTCCAAACGGGAGAACTGAGACCCAAAAAGGCTGAATGACTTGTTCAAGCTTCTGGAACCAGAATCGAGTTCTCGGTGATCTTATTCCAGTGTTCCTTGCACTATACTATTCTACATCCATATTTCCAAACCTTACCTTTTTATATGTCTTATGTAAGGACATAATATTTAAATTAAGTCAGATGCTCGTGTTTAGAATATTCACATTTTTTTCCCACACTTCAGGGCATTGGTTATGCTAAAGTAAAGCAAACAAACAAACAAACAAATAAATAATAATAATACATTTAATAATATTCTTAATAAATAAGAATAATAAACTTATTTACGTTTTGGTGTGGGATAACTCAAATCTCGCTATCATAGGATTAACCGTAAGCTACAACCCTTGCTTATGGGTTTAGTCTAATTTGCCTACCCTGAGATGCAGCAATACAAGTGCAATTGCTTCAATATGGCTCACGGTAGCTATTCTTGCTCTAATATATGTATATTATTGTCATTAGCACAAATACATATTTACTTATAAATGTCCTATAATCTCCAAATTTAAGAAAAAGACCTTTATTCCTGTGTTATACCCTAGAGCACTCTGGTCAGAACTCTGCATGGAATTAATGAACTCTTCTTACAAAGCAGCACACCAGTAAAACCCAACCCACAAAAATGTTCTCACTGACGCTCCATAAAGAGGTAGATTAATAGCTCTCTGAGAATTTTTGAGTAAAGATAATTTCTTGTGTGCTGAAAGTATTTGCTTATCACCTCTGTCTCATTCAAAAATTTGCCTTAATTCAATGAAATTGGCCTTCCATCCAGAGACCCTCATGATGGTTCCTAAGTTCTAATACTAGATGTTGCACCGATTTTTTTTGTGTGTGTGTGAAAGGTGTTGAAATTGGAGTAGTGCATTCTTTGTTTCCAGAGAATTTGATACAAAATCAGTTTTTGATTCTAAAAACACATTACATCCAAAACCTTGAAAGTCTTTGCATATTAGGCATTTCCCCATGGGAAATTCTTGCAAACTAGTACTTATATGTAATTAAGCCTGTGGTTTATACTAAAAAATTATAGCTAAAATGGGAGGTAGAGATGATTGGTTACAAAAGTAGCTATGTTTACAAAAGCAAAAGTATTCTTTACAGTAAATGGAAAAATGCTGGTATGGAAAAATTTGTGTTTATTTTGTATATTTTTTTAGTGTCACTCAACAGTATAATCTTATCTTTCTTACAGTTCCTACCTTCCTTTAACACATTTACATGCATAAAATGTCATTCATAAAGATCATTAAAATCATTTTAATATATTTTGTACTTAAATTGATTTTCCCACTAAAAAAGCAAGTATGTTTGATGATAAGGCTACTTTTGCAATCTTTCAGAATTATTTTGTGCACCATAAATAACGGATCTAAAGATCAAATTATCAGATTTAATTTTAGGAATTCACATTATTCTAAATAAACTTTAACATCTTGTTTTTGAATAACAGAGTAACGACTTGATAAACAGAAAACAGAACAGAGTGAAAATGATGTTAGCAAGATAGCTTGGCAGCAAATACCAATTCTCACTTGTTAAGTGCTTTGAACATCACAGCCAATAACACCTACCTAAACCCTAACTTTGAAGGAACATCAACAGACTACAGAGGCATTACAATATTTTGAGCAAAGATATGAGTGACGTTCATGGCCCAGAAACGTGATCTGGATCATTACAAATGTGAAGTTAAGTGCTTCCACAATGGCATCCCACATTTTTAGCTTCATAAAACCAAATCTATACCTACTAATAGCTGTAGTTGGCCATCTCTGAAGCAAGAGAAGATCTTACAACAATAAAAAGTTATTAATCCCTATAAGTCATAGAGATTATTTTTGAGAAAATTAGGTCATATAGTATAGTAGGTATGAACATGAAAACCATTTCTTATCTATCTACACAGGAACTGTAGTAGTAATATCTCCTTTTCACATGAAACTATTTAAATGAATTCAGCCTTATGCATTATTTATAATTAACTATTAACAAATTGTTGCTTAAGGTAAAATAATTTCTGAGGGGCAAAAAATGCCTTTAAATATATACTCTATATCTGAAGGAAGAAACTTAAAATCATCTGAAGGAAGCATATTAAGCAAATACTATTTTACTTTCTCACATTTATAGGCTATCCAAATCCAGTCATTTTCTCCCAATTTTTATTCTGTGTTTTAGGGGGAAATGCATTGTCACTGTAGCACATTGGGTAGGAGTCTTACAAAATTTTATTCAGACCAAAAATGCATTTCTATTTCATCCATTGCATATTTTCCTCTCTGTTTTCTACTTTTTTTATCTGGCATAATTTCCTGTACTTCCAATTTCCGGTGAAATTTTTTATAAGTTTTCAATGATATAGGCACACATTTGGGATATGTCCAAATATTTAGTCAAATTACATACAAAGGTAACTTTTATATTTAAAGATGACACTATTGATGACATAACTTTCACAAACTAAAGAAGCCAGAGATTTGTTATTTTTTTTTTACTTTAAAACTCAGTTGTTACTCTAATTATTATCACTCTTCAGTTCTTTTATATTCACAATTTTTTTAGCCCTCACTTCTCCATATTTTTAGCAACTATCATGGTAGTTATGGTGTTAAAATGCTTCTGAGATAAACTAATAAATCTCTCCACCAAACTACCCCCTGATTGAGGACAAAAATATACATCTTTTTTGACTTTGCCTATCCCAAGCAAAGAACTTGGTATATAGTAAACATGAGTAATAATGGTTGGGCTAACCAAGTATAGCTACTTAAGATAACTTAATTGACTTCTACAATTCTAAATCAAAAAGCCCACCTGCAATGATATTTCTGGTTACTCTAGAATCTGTGAAGACAATTGAGTTGACCATATCATGTAGAAGAAAGTGTGGAGCGTGGGGAGGAATTACCACATTCTTTGACCTCTATTTGTTCACACAAGTGAAATCTTATAAAAGATGGTAATGTTGAACAAAAACATGAAAGAATCATACAAAAGTTATAAGCATATTGGTAGAAACAGGGTGATGGATGCAGTTACACAGTAGCCAGCTTCAGACCTATTGTTTGAAGGCCTTGTGTACCTTAGACAATTTTTCAGTGCTGGCTGGTGACAACATTCTTTCTGCCTTCCTTTCTCCCTCAATCAATTCAGTAATTCCATTTTCACCCCAGATGTCTGATCCTTTTAAGGGGTTGGAGAAAGAGAGGCAAAGAGCAAGACCTAGGGCAATCACTTCAATTTGTCATCCCCTAGGACCATCTGAGGGTGATTCCCATGGAAAGAGGGGGGATGAATGAAAATGTAGTGAAAGGGTTTTTGTGTGTGCATGTGTGTTTCCATTTGATTCAACAGAGAGTTCTAAACTTTGTCTCATACACATAATCAGAATTAAGCTCATCTCATCCCTTGTTCTGTGGGTAGGACAGATTAGTAGTCTCCTTACATTCCAAAGCCTAATTTTCTATTCTGTGAATTCCTAGTAATGTCCACAAGGGAGAACACTCATCTTTTTCTTTTCTTTTTTTTTCCCCCAAATATCTCCTAGAGATCCCCAGATTCCTTTAATTTCAGTAATTTTTCTTATTCAGTAAAGGAAAAAGATCTCTTTGGAAAATTAGGCATGCTCTTCCTGAAAACTGTCAAAAGAATCAATAAAATATTTAAGGTCACAGACTCTTTGTGGTTTGATATCTATCCTCATGAGTCACTGAGCAATCCCCAAACATCACAGGGGTGTCCCTTGTGAGTTCTTTCTAGTTGAGAAAGATGCAGATTTTGTGAGTGACACTAGCAGCCCCATCGAATTCTGCCTGTCAGAGACCTCATGAATACACAAATAATAGAAGGGACATCTCCTTTCAGTCCAGAAGATGGATCTCTAAACTCAGTGCTTCCCACATGCTGACTTTTCATTCATTCTTCAGTTGTTAAATATAATACCTTATGATGGAACTTTCTCAATTAACTATTTCCATTTGAAATTCTGTTTATTTCAGTGATTTTTTAAATATAGTAGAGATATTTCCAAGTAAGCATGAGAAAAATCACATTTAATAAAAAGTAAGCTGTAAGTTTGAATATTTTTTTCTCTCTCTGCCACAGATCTTAACTTTCCAATCTTGCCTTTCTGTGGGTAATTTAAGCCAGAAAGTCACTGAGTTTTGAGCAACGTTTTATTGCAAAACTTAATAACTGTCTTTATATATGTTTTATTTTCTTAGAATACAGTCCACACATGTGTTTTCTCCTATTTTACCTTATTAACTGCACATAATCTCTTCACTAATGTGTATATATGACCATTTATTTACTTCCTAAGAAGAAGCTGTGTCCCCTCCAAAGGCAAAACCCCATTCATACTTTTTATCATTAAGTGTTATGTACTCATGTTTTTAAAAAATGCTTGAACAGAAAGTGTCCTTCCGGGTGCCTGGGTGGCTCAGTGGGTTAAGCATCTGTCTTCAGCTCAGGTCATGATCCCAGGGTGCTGGGATCAAGTCCCACATCTGGCTCTCTGCTCCCTGCCTGCTTCCCCCCCCCCCCCATCTCTGTCTGCCTCTCTGCCTACTGATGATCTCTCTCTGTCTGTCAAATAAAAAAATAAAATCCTTAAAAAAAAAAAAAAAGAAAAGAAAATGTCCTCCCTTACATTACTGGTCAGGATGGTGCTTCTAGCTTTGTTTCCTCCTACACTGTGCATCTCAAAGGGCACTGCAGGAAGGAAAATCCTAGCAGATGGACATGCTTTTTTGGAGGTGTTTTTTTCTTTTTTTCTTTTTAAGTAGGAGTACAATATGACCTGTTATAGAAAACAAAAAGAAAGGGGGGTAGGGAAAGCACAACTAAGCACCTTTTCCTTCCTTAGATGGGCCACCAGCATCCTTCTTGCATGTGCTTTAGGTTGCTAGTTCAGCTTTTCTTCCAGAAATCGTTTACGGAGTGTTGGCAATTTGTGCTAGGTGCTTTACAGAGTCCTTCCCTGTCCAATGAACTTCAAAGTCAAATAAAAATTGGAATAGTGAAGCCAAAAGTAATTGTGCAAAATTCGGGGCACCTGGGTGTCTCAGTGGGTTAAAGCCTCTGCCTTCAGCTCAGGTCATGATCCCAGGGTCCTGGGATCCAGCCCCACATTGGGCTCTCTGCTCAGCAGGGAGCCTGCTTCCTCCTCTCTCTCTCTCTGTCTGCCTCTCTGCCTACTTGTGATCTCTCTCAAATAAATAAATAAAATATTTAAAAAAAAAAAAAAGTAATGTGCAAAATCGAATGGCCAAAACTTTTTTTTTTTAGCATCTAGTGTTAAAAAATTTATTGTGCAGATCAATTTTTACAATTCACTCTCTGCTTTTATTGCCCTTTCCCTCTGTACACAAATTTATCATTTAGTTTATAAGGCATATTTTGAAGTGAGCCATCTTGTTTCGATTATGGTACATGGAAAGACTGAAGGTTTATAACCTCATCAAAGATACTGGTCTCTTGGTACAAAACCACACTTTATTTTATTAACTCATCACAGAAATCACAACAACAGTGCCAAGGATACCTATAGATATACAGTAAAGATACGTCTCTAATGCTACTGATTAAAAATAAATATATCAGTAGTGAGAATGTGGAGAAATGAGAACTCTCATGCCTTGTTGATGGATGTGTAAAATGGTACAGTTTCTTTTGCAACGACTTTGGTAGTTCCTCATAATGTTAAGCAAAGAGTTATATGACCCAGCAATTCCATTCTTAGGTACAATCATACGTTGTTTTATTTCACATTGCATTATTTCTTTTCACAGATACTGCTTTTTTTTTTAAATTGAAGGTTTGTGGCACCCCTATGTCCTATGTCAAGAAAATCTATTGGTGCCATTTTTCCAACAGCATAAGCTCACTTTGTGACTCTGTGCCACATTTTGGTAATTCTCACAATATTTCAAATTTCTCAATTATTATTACATTTGTTATGGTGATCTGTGATCAGCGATCACAACTCACTGAAAGCTCAGATCATGGCTAACATTTTTCAGCAATGAAGTATTTTAAAATTTAAAAGTAAGTAAGTAAATAAAGCTTTTGTTATGAGAAATGATCCAGGTGAATTATTTCCCAGAAATAAAAAAAAGGTTATATGCATGGATGAAGTAAACAAATATATGGATTCTGCTGATGAATTATTTCCACAAATAATTAAATTATTCACACAACTGGGTGCCTTGGAAGACAATATGATGCAACTCCTCTCATGACTTACTGTTAGTTTTAAAGTTGACAAAAAGTAAAAAGACTAGTTGGTATACCCTGAATTTCAACTTTTACCTACTGATTTTAGATACATTTTTAGGCCATTCTTTAAAAATTGCAACATGAAATGATGAAAGTATAGAAAAGGTCCTAAACAGCATATTTACCAGCTAACTGTCTTATTGGGTAGTCTGCAGAAGTTCCAAAGATTTTTTATTTTAACGTACTAGGGGTTTTTTGGTTTTTTTTGTTTTTTTTTTTTTTCTGATTCATCAAGGGAAGCCACATAAATTACAATTACATTTTGATGTGGAAGTTTTTAAGCATTCCATATTAAATAACAAACTCATTATCAATTTTAGCTAATCCTTATTGGTTATTCAGCATGTGCCAGGCACTGTGCTAGGTACCTCATTTATATTATCTTATTCAAAGAACTATTGGTACTTTATGGTCTCACTTTATTAACACCATTTCAAGGATGAGAAAATTAGGAAAATTACCCAAGATACAAAACTTAATTCTTAGAGGAGTGGGAAATCCCTATGTCCTATGACAAAAAAATATCTTAGCAGAAAGGCACTGAGTATGTCTTATTCTTCCTTTAATACACAGGTAGAACAATGCTGTGTAAGATCCCCAGGAAGACTAAGACTTGAAAGGATGAAAATGAGAGCTGGTAAGAAATCACTCTGAGCTATATACAGAGCAAGCTTCTGTGCACTTCCACTATTACTTCTCTGACCAGAAACTTTGAAATTCTCTTGTTAGGATCCATAGCATAAATACAATTTATGTTGTGATGCCACATACTCATATACTTGCGTTCACACATACACTTTTTATTAACTGAACCAAGTTTTTTTAGAGAAATACTTAGCTTACTTAGATTATGCTTCCTGATATTTCATTCTATTGCATCTCATTAGGAAATGTTTGTCAAGCCCAACTTAAATCAACTTCATGACTTTATGGCCACAACTTGAAAAACTGTTCATGTGAACTTCAGAGGGTGTTGTATCTTTGAAAAGGACTTTTTGTAATTTTGAAAAGGATATTCAGTAGTATTCTTTCTTAGGAATGATTATTTTTTTCTTGTCAGAAGTAAAACAATAAGGAGTGAAGTGTATGGAGTCTTCAAAATATATTCTTAAATATTTTAATGGGTAAAATAAGAGACTTGGCTGTACTCTTTATATCTGGTATTCAAGATATTATGCCAGAGGTCATACAAATACAGCAAATGAATCCCAACCTAACACACAGATATGATGGTATCACTCTCCAGTTTAAAGTTCTTCAATTTCTTCCTATAGCCTTTAAAATAATATTTAAACTTTGTTATGGAAACATGGGGACCTTATGCTCTAGTTTCTAGCTACAAGCCTATCTTCATCCCCTTCATATCGTACCTACCTTTTAATTGAATAACTCTCAGCTCCCACAAGAGACCCCACACACTATCTTTGCAGATCCTGTTCCATCTCTGTGGCATGCCATCCTTCAAATCTCAGCCCAAATTCCATCTACTCAATGAAACTGTCTTTCAGGTCTCCCAATCTCTCTCCATACATGTTTCATATAATATAGTCATCTCTCTGAATATATTACCTTTTCCACTATAAATTTCAGGGGATGAAGAAGGGTTGTACATAATCTTCGACCTAGACTATTTTGAACTTGATATTTTGATCCAAATATAATTCCAAAATTTAAATATCAACTAAATCTATGTACTTATAACGTTAAAGAGTTATGACTTTATATATGCATTTCTTTAGGCTTTTACATTTCATTACTATCTTTATCAGGGAGATGAAAAATATTTCAATGCAAGTTATATTTTTTAAGTCACTAGCTATCAATAGCAAGTAGATAAGTAGGAACCACCGCAATTCACAGTTTGCCAGGGAGACTTCTGTGTGTGGATTCATTCATTATGAACTCCACCTTGATATATTGATGAACTGTTTGAAACCTAAGAGATCAAACAATCACCAAGGACCAGGATCTATAGCAAATTGCTTCTCCATAATTATAGAGATGTAACTTGAGAAATAAGACATTGTGAACGTAATCCTTTTATAATAATGCTTTTGTTAACATGCTATAATGCACTCTGCTGGTGGCCTGCCTGCATCCCATTACCAGCTGGTTAAAAGCAACCTCCATCACTCTCAGTGTTGTCTGTTAATTGCTCATAACCACCCCTTCTTGGTAGAATTTCCCTTGGCTAAACAGAAGCCACCTCACTAAAGATGTTATATTTCCCCACATGCGATGCAGCCTTCAAACAGCTAATAACTTACTGGCTTGGAATTAGAAAAGTTGGTTCCCTTTTTCCTTAAGGTGAAATAATCTTTGTAGAATAATTCATCTCCAGTGCTCCCAGAGACCATATCTTTGCTTTGTTTCTTCTCCTAGCCATTTTTTTCAAGTTTTTATTTAAATTCCAGTTACTTAACACACAGTGTAACATATGTTTCTGGACCCCTAGCCAGTCCTACTTCCCTGTCTCTTGTGTCCTGAGAGCATTCACTGAATGAGTGACATGCACCCAGATTCTTTGGCTCTGCTTCAGAGAAAGCCAAATGAAGAAATGTGCTCTTTGTGTTTTGTTTCCCAGCATTTACTGTATAAATAATAAATTAGTATGTTTTCCAATATTCTTGAAAAAATAGATTTTCATTCTACTATAGTATGTATGCTAAAAGGTTTGTGCTGTGTTGTGATTTTTTTAAATAAGATTTCCCTTTATATATATAATTTTACTCTATTTCTATGAAATGGTCTTTGATCTACTATAAAGCTCTCTTGTAGCATAGGCCAACTGTCAGGATAAAGGGAAACCAACTGTTCTTTTAAAAGCCATGTTAACATCTTATAATCAACAAAAAATTAGATAGGGAAGTGAATATGATTTCACTAGAGTGCCTTTTGTTCTCATGCACATAATGGCACAAGTTTCTATTGTGTAAGTACCCACCAACAGTCCAGCACCATAAGAGGTTCTAAAGTATTCCAATTTAAAAACAACAACCTAACAAACGAACAAAAAACAGAGATCTGTCTCTGCTTTCAAAAAGTTTATGCAATTTTATCTTTTATATCTTGTTTTATAAATGCTTGTTTGAAAACAGTATTATAAGAATAAATGTCTATTGTTACATTTCTAACTCTATTTTTTTGGTAGTATACTCTGTCCTTTGGCTAAGACACAATATCAAAACACACTTTTTAAGAGACTCTTAATTCCACAAAACAAACTGAGAGTTGCTGGGGAGAGGGGAGGTTGAGTTATGGACATTGGGGAGGGTATGTGATATGGGGAGTGCTCTGAAGTGTGTAAGCCTGACGATTCACAAACCTGTACGTCTGGAGCAAATAATACACTATAGGTTAATAAAAATAATTAATAATTAAAAAAACACTTTTTCCCTTTTCACACTTGCTGCAATCCTTCACAAGGTGTAGTATTTGCAGAACACTCCTAGGAGTTTACTGTGAACAGAATGCTAGAGCAGGCTGCTTGAATTCTAGCATCAAAATCAGCTCTTCAGTTTAAATGACAATCAGACAGGTATATCCATCACACAACCAAATTATGAAGTGTTAATGCCCTCTTTAACATCCAAGAGTCTTCTACATTAAAAAATGCCACAATGTTGCTAAAAGACAACTATAAAATACAGGACTATTTTTTAAAAAGTTTATTTATTTATTTTAGAGAGAGAGGATGTGAGCAGGAGGAAGGGCCGGGGGAGAGAGAGAATCATCAAGCAGACCCCCAGCTGAGTAAGAGCCCAACTGGGGGCTTGATCCCAGGACCCTAAGATTATGACCTGAGCCAAAATCAAGAGTCAGCCACTAACTGACAGAACCATCCAGGGCCTCCAAAATATGCAACTATTTTAAATTAATACAGACATTTAAGCAATTTATGGTAATATTAATCCAAAAACAAATTGTAGATTTTGCCTTCTGGATATTTATTTCATGAACTTAGATCAGAAAATCCTCATAGACACCATACAAGAAACTGTTTTCTGGAATACTGGTGCTTCTGCATGTGAACATTCATCCATACCCTGTAAAGGCTGAGGTTACACAGGTGTTTTCATTTGTCAAAACTCAGAAAATAATACACTGTAGATTTGTGAGCTACATTATATGCAAGGCTGACTTTTTAAAAAAGGGCTCTGAGAAAATACTGAATGATAGTTAATGATAAAGATGTGGAAGTATTTAGGGAAAAGGTGCATTTTGAAATATGTAAAGAAAGAGGAACTGAGTAGAGAACAGAAGAGTAGTTAGAGTGGTAGATATGGTAGATAGGTAATAAAACAAACATAACAAAATGTTAATTGCAGAATCTATGCAGTTAGCATGAGATGTTCATATGCAGTTCTTTCAACTTTTTTGCATGCTAAAACATTTTTATAATAATAACATTAGGGGAACTTTTTTTTCTCAAGCAAATGGGAACTATGATATGTTCCAGTACATTGAGTTAGAATCTTCTTTTAAAAGCATAGGTTTTACCTCTGAAAATTAAAGTCCATCATGTCAGAACACTGTCTTGGAATGTTTGAAAAATGAGTTTAACATTTTCTAACTAATATATTCATGTCAGCTTTGAACCAGAATTATACTAAGTGACTTTTCAAAGCATTAATTTGACTATTTGGCCCCAATAAAACATAACTTAAGAACAAACTGAAATATAAGAATAATCTCACATAGCTGTCAGTAAGTATATTTTTTATACTATGGTTGATATGTTTACTCTGACATTATTGTTTATCTTTTGTTATAGGATAAATAAAATGAGTGGTTATGTTTATGACATTGAAAACTCGTATTTTCCAATGTGAGAGAAGAAGATATATATACAAGATCTATGAGGTAAAATAAAATCTTATAATTCTGAAAGTGAACTGGGAAAGTATTAAACTCACAATGAATTTTTATCAATGAAATTTTTATCTTTTAGATCTATTACCGACTGATTAGCCTAGAAATATTAAACAAAATTATAACAGAAAGCACCTGGAGTTATAAATTTGGTTTCTAAATGCCATCATTCACTAAACAAACCAGAACTTCTTGGAGAAATGGGTGTTTTCCAGTTGTGGGGTGGGTAATATACAGAATCAATCTAGAGCAAGTTGTCCTACTGGAGAGCAAAGAAACCTTCATATCCCACAAGAGTCAGACCCATGATATCCAGGAAACAGCTCAAAGAAGCACCCACTGTCTAAACACAAGATAATTTAAGCATCAATAGTATCAATGACAACAATGAAGTGAAGCACACCTGATATCTTTACACACATGCATTTATAGTGATACTGAAACATTTAGTCAATAGAATAGACAACAACATGGTCCAGATGTTAGAAATAATACAAAAACATTTTTAATGCAACTTTTACAAATACAGTTCAAGAACTTAAAGAAAAATATGATCATAATGAGTTAATGAATGTGGGATCTCAGCAGTGATTAAAAATCTAGAATAAAATTTAGAAGTTGAAATAATATCTGAAATGAAAATTTCAGTAGCCTGAGAAGAAACAGAAATTATCTCCCAAAATTAATTTTATAAACAGCCAATTTTGAAGGATGTTAGGAAAACAACTCATTACTTAAGTAAACTCGTATATAAAGTAGTAACTGATAAAAACAAAAGGGTAAATAAAGAAAAAGGATCAAAGATTAATCATGCCTTTTCTCTACAAACAGTACTTCAGGGTAACCAAAAAAGTAATGAGGAGAAGTATTTTTTTTGTAAAACTTCTTTATTTAATGGCATAAAAAATACTAATAGAATTAGAATATCTTATTTATAGACTTCCGATTAAAGAATTAATCTAAGAAGTTATTATCCTGACTACTATGACCAGCCTGGATTCAGCCAGGAAACAAAGCCAATTTAAGCACTGTAGAACTAAGAGGTTTAATATAGGAGTTAGAGTTCACATTAATATAAACATAAGCAAGTAGAGTAAAGATTTAGAAGACTGCATCCAGGGAATCAGCGAAACAATTATAAATCACATCAGCCTAAAGCACTGATTTAGGAGGGGAAGTGGGAGCTTATGAAAACGTCCAAGAAATTGCTGCATCTGTCATGATCATGAAGTACAAGCTCACGAGAGATCTGTGATGGTGCAATGTCTGCATACGATGATTACTAAGATCATTATGGAAGCTCCGTGTCTGGCTGCCAAAATTGCCAAGAATGACTTTTGTTTTACTTTCATCTACCAAATCATGCAGGAGTTTTTTTCATTTGCAAATCTTATGAGGAATCATTCAGGGAATGGTGTTCTGGAAAATAGAGTTTGCAGCTTTCAAAAGTATGGTTAATGCTGCCAAGTTGACAAGAGGCAATGCAATACAGATGCTAATATCACAGAAAGAAAGAGCACCGGAAATCATTTTTGTTTGGGTAGAAAAACACATTATTGTCTATGAAATATAGACAATATATTTTTTCTTTACAAAAAAAATGAATAATTCCTTAAATTTTCACTTTCTGTCATAACTCTTAGGAATAAGTGTAATAGAAGATATGCTAAAGTTTTCCACTTAACTTTCTAAAACATTTCTGAGAAAAACTAAATGAGACACGAATAAATAATGGTACATACCATGTTCACAGATTGAAAGATTAATATTATTTGGATTCCAATTCCAATAAAAATTCTGAAGTATTTTTTTCCAAAGTAATTTTTTAATAAAGTGACAAGCTGATACTAAAATTTGTATAGGAATGCAAAAGACCTAGTGTAGTCAAAACATTCTTGAAAGCGAAAAACAAAGTTGGAGGGTTTATACTACTTTATTTCAAGATTTACCATAAAGCTACAATAATTAAGACAATATAGTTTTAACACAAGGATAGCCATAGGAAACAATGGGACAGAAGAGAAAGCCTAGGCATATATCTATCCATGAGCAATCAATTCAACAAAGTAAATAAGGCAATTCAAAGGTGAAAGAAAAGTCTTTGCCTGAAATGGTGCTGGAGCAACTGAATGAATATATTTAAAAAGTGAACACGGACTTCTACTTTACCTTGGGACTAAAAATTAATTTGAAGTGGTCATAGATCAAATATAACAACTAAAATTATAACACCTCTAGAAGAAAATGTAGGAGAATATCTTCACATACTTGGAGTCAGCAAAGATTTTTTACTAACTCTCAGGAAGCAATAATCATAAAAGAAAACCTTGATAAACTAATCTTCATCAAAGTGTTGTTCGCTAAAGTTACTGCTAAGAAAATGAAAAGTAGAGTCACAAACTGGGAGATAATTCTTGTGGTGCACACATTTGACAAAATGTATATAAACAGAGTTATGTATAAATATGCAGTTCTTTTATCTAAAACTCTAAAACACACTTATAAATATGTAATATATAAAAACAACATCAATAAAAATGAGCAAATTCTTGAACAGACACTTTATCAATGGTGATACACAAATGTTTAGGAAGCATTTGAGAAGTTGCTTATTTTCAGTGGTTATCAAAGAAATACATATAATAATTTACCACTGTACACCCACAAAAATAGCTACAATTATAAAGACTGACAAAACAAAATATGGTTTAGTGGATGGAACATGTAGGACATTTGGAACTCTAATACATTTCTGGCCAGAAGTTAAAATGACGCTACTTTAGAAAAACATTTGACAGTTTATTGTTTTTTGGTTTTTTTTTTCAAGTTAAATATATACTTTCCCTTTAATGAATAAATTAAACTCCTAGACATTTACCCCAGAAAAATGAAAACATAAGTCCATAAAAACTAACTTACACAAAATGGACATCGAGGTTATTTTCATAAAGATTCCAATCTAAAAACCACCCCAATGTCATTAAATGAATGGATAAGTAAATTCTGTTATATGTATACAATAGAACATTGCTTAGCAAAAGCAAAACAAAACAAATGAAAAACTGGTTTAGACAGCAATATGTATGAATCCTTAAAAACACTATGTTAAGTGAAGGAAGATGGATATAAAATTATACATCCTGTGTGATCCCATTTGTATGAATTTCAAGGAGAGACAAGACTCACCCATGGTGATGGAAATCAAAACAGAGGTTGAAAATTGACTTGAATGATCTGTGAAAAAATTCTTTGACTTGATGGAAGACAGGCAGAAAAATTTGCTTTAGCTTCCAAAATAAAATACACCTATATTAAAGACTTTTATTGGCATAGGAATAAACAAGCAAACCAGTAGACAAAATAGAGAGCATTATACTGCCTTTTTAAAAATATTATGCATGGGGGCACCTGGGTGGCTCAGTCGTTAAGCCTCTGCCTTCGGCTCAGGTCATGATCCCAGAGTCCCGAGATCGAAACCCACATCGGGCTCCCCACTCAGCAGGAGGCCTGCTTCTCCCTCTTCCCACTCCACCTACTCGTGTTCCTTCTCTAAAATAAATAAATAAATAAAAATAAAAATATTATGTATGTATATATGTAGGTTATTATTTCTATAAACATTAGCTGAAATCTCAAAAAAGTTATCTCACCAGAAACCCTTCATACTAAAGAGCAAGTTTTGTGTTCTGCTAGTTCAGTGATCTCAAAGAAGTCCGAGTTGTCCCTTGTGAATATATTTCTTAAATTAATTTTTAAATTTTCTTTAAAAGTGGTTATTTGCTATTTTTGTTGTTTTTGATCCACCTGTTTCCAAATTTATATAATATATGTCACTTTTGATAGGCATTCTGGTTTACCTTGTCTTTATTAACTTTCCACATTTTATAAAAGCTGCCCTTCTTGTCACGTTGGCCATGCTTTCCCAGTTGCATATGTGATTGGTTAATATTCAGGTCCTAGGTTCTTTTGGTCATTTTCCTTAGACTGCGTCTGAAGCATTTCAGATAGTTTTTAGACCTTCTGTCATTTCATTTCTCAACTTCACTTTTTTCTTCCAGCCATTGCCCACATATTTGTTAATTTTCATTTCTAAAATTGCATAAGCACAAACTGAATTCCTTTGGATTCCTTCTTGCATTTAGTAGAATGTTACAGTTGCTGTACCCTAATTCAAAGATTCCTAGTATTTCATGCACAATTTCCTCCTGCATCACTTTCTTGTCCCGATCTAGAATAAAACATACTATGCTTCCCTTTCTTTTATGTTAAAAAAATGCTTGCTCTTAAAAGTGATTATTATACCCCAAATCTCTCATTAATCATGGGTTATTGAGTTCCATCATGATCATTATATATTTTTTTTCATTTTCCCTCAACAGTTTTCAGTTTAAACTCTTTGGCCTGATCACATGCTCCCCAGTACATAACTGTAATAGTATTTGTATAACTTAAACGAGGAATATTTACACAGTGAATCTGTAGTAATTCTTATACTTGGCATATTATGATCTCATGGCATTTTTTTAATATTTTCCCTCATAGGCAATATTTTTTGTTGTACTTACTATCAATCACTCCCTATTTCCTGCCTCTCCAGCCCTTGGCAACTACTAATCTAATTTCTGTCTCTATTAAGTTACCTGCTGTGGATATTTCCTATAAGTGGAATCATACAATATGTGGCCTTTTGTAACTGACTTCTTTCACCTAGCATGATTTCAAGGTTCATTCATACTGTAGTAGGTGTCAGTACTTCATTCCTTTATACAGCTGAATAATATTCCACTGTATGGATATATCACATTTTGTTCATCTGTTCTTCAGCTGATGGGTATTTGAGGTCTTTCCACTTTTTAGCCCTTATGAATAATGCTGCTATGAACATGTGTGTATAAGTTTCAGTGTGCAAATATTTTCAATACTCTTGGGAGAATATACCTAGGGTAGAATCACTGTTGTTATATAGTAACACAGTGCTTCACCTCTTGGGAAATGGCCAAACTGTTCTCCCAAGTGGCTGTACCATTTTATAACCCTACCAAATTGCTCCAGTTTTAAGGAACTCCTGTTTTCATACTGAAGCACTGAAGCAGATGTCTTTACCACCTTCAGTATAACTAAATTGTACAATTCCAGGGTTATTACCTCTTGCTTTCCCACTTAACTACAAGCAGAGCCATTCTATCATAATCTTTGTACATCTGAGCCTAGCCTTCTTTGATTTCTTCTAACTTCCCCCACAGTTTTCAATTCTAAACTTTCCCTGCTACTATTTTAATCTATAGCGTCATAACCTTGGAGCAACATTGATCTGCTTGGAGCCCTTCTGTAGAGACTCCTATTTTCCCTAAATCCCTAAGTTATACCAAAGATGAAACATTCTTTCATGAATCACTGTGAGAGTTCGTCATTGAGGCTAAGGCCACTGTCTCACATGCCACGTATATTGCCAGTCATAAATATAGACATTAAACTGATTTAATGATCTAGCTTTAAATTCAAAATGAAATAACAAAGAGAAATGAAGGAATAAATGGTGAAAATTATCAGTCTCTTTCTTTAAATTTAGTTTATACTATTTAGGTAATTACTTAAAGTAACAATAAGGAAATTCCTGACATTGGAAAGGTATCTCTACTCCAATATTTTAAAGACACATAATTTGAATGCTTTTCATAGTATTTCTGTTCTATTGTTTTTTTTTTAAAACTGAAGTTCATGGCATCATATAATATAGAGAAGACAAATACATCAAATCTTTGGCCAGCTTTCTCACCCACACACTATTACCTAAAATTTTTCTGGTTTTCCATGACTCAAGTAATAGGATTCTGCCATTTCCAGTTGGTAGTAATTTTACAGTTTGGTGCTCTGATAGGGTCTAATTTTTTTGTGTTTGATATTCAATTGGGGAATGTATTTGTTTCTTTAACTTCTTTTTGTACTAAAAACCACATATGTGTTGGAACGCTGAAAAAAATTAAATTAAATTAAATTAAAAAATAAATAAAATAAAAATCATGTATTTTCACACTGTTTCATTCCTTCCTTTTAGCTAATATGAAGCCATAATTAATTTTTTTTCTTTCCTCGCATATTTCAAGATTTTCTTAGGTATTCATTTTAAGATTTGAGAAGCAAAGAACAAAATGAGAAGAGAATAATATCAGTGTCTCCCAGCAACATGGAAATGTGACTGAATGCCTTCCCCAGCAAAAGCATTAACTAGGTGCATGGTTGGCCGTGGCACGGACACTGGTCAACGTGGTCCAGACCTGCTTCACAGAGCTACCATGATGCTTGAAAGTTAGTTTCAAATCCAAAGAGCTGTTTTCCTGGAGGTAATTTGGAGGTTCAGATAAGAGGGGAATCTTTCAATAATTGTGTAAAGTGCCCAAGGAGATCAAGAAAGAAAACTATCCATAATTATCCAAGTTGTGTGCCCTCCGTGTATGGCTGGCATTTTTAATTTCACTTTATTTGTCTCCATGCATAGACTATGGTGCTGTCCAGATTTTTATAGATTGGGGAGGAGGAACTGGTATTCTTTAAATTGAAAACCATGGACATATTAACCTTTAGGGACTTGTCATCTTTTTGTTGCGTTGAGGATTTACACATTGATTTCCTGCAGTGAGACTCTATTAGATTCCACAAATCTCATGGGTCTGATTTCTGGGTTTCCCAGTTTTCTGCTAAGTGGTTTCATTGCCAGAATAGAGGTAATAGAAAACAAGAAAGAAACAAAACAAAAATCAAAATTACCCAGTTAGGAATTATTATTTGGAGACAACAAAAAGCATTAAATTAATTTACCAGTCTGTCAAGATGATGATGGGCTATAGGATACTAGAGAAGAGTCCTGGAAAACTGTAGTTTCTAGAACAAGGGAACATAGTTTAATAATTATGATGTCTTTATTTATTTTTATAACATAGTTTGAGATTAAACATTTATATTTTATTTTAAGTACATTATGATGAGTATACTTAACACTTGAAATAAATTTATTTAACATATGAAGATAGGTATGTAAAAACCCAAATACACACACACACACACACACACACACTTGTGTATGTATACATATGCACATACATAGATGTATATATGGTAAAGTATATATAATTAATTTAGCAAAATCATAATAAAAGGTGTTATTTAATCACCATCTGAAAAAGGACATGTATTTCAGATAGGAGTGATGATCTTTATCCATTAGCTTCTATGTGGTCCCCTTCATAGTGATTGAAGTGTTTCAATTCATGTTTAAATGTTTGTTGTAAAATAAAAAAAAAGAATGTATGCTCAGTATAATATGAATATATTTGTGTCTAAAAATATTCTGAATATAAGAGTATTGGGTATTCAGTAAATTTCCCTATCTCTTCATTATAAAGTGAGTAAGTTCATCCAATCTGAATTTAGTAGTAAACTTTACCCCATGTTATTCTAGCACCAAATATCATGCACTATCATTTTTTGAAATGAGAGTGAGATATAACACTGAAAATACAGGTGCTCCTGCGAATGGCTCTGTCCAAAGATGATGAAAGTCTTCCAAGCAAGTGTCTCAAGAGCAACACTCTTTCAGTATTCAGTATCAATTAATGTTGCTAATTTTTAAATCCCTCCCTCCCCCTCCAAAAAGCACATGGAACATGTATTTCTACCAGATCCTGTGAAAGCATGAATTCTTATGTTCAATACCAAACAATACCAAAGCAGGTTCTAAGCATTTCTAAATAACCACCACAATATTACTACATTCAAAAAGGTGTATAAAGCATGTACTTCAGAACATCCACATTGCTAAAAGAAAAAAAAATCCAGTTTTTCTTTCTGTCCATATATCATAAGTGAGTGTTACTCATAAAGGATTTGAACTCCCTAAGCATATGTGTCCACTTCCACCATTAAAGTGAATTCAGGTGCCGGGCATGACTGTCTCCAGACAGGCTTTCTTTAAGTAATTGATGGCTGTAGTCTTATTGCCCCATCGAACTATATCTGGATACACTCATGTTGCTTTTACAAGAGTTTCATACAACTCCACAGTCTGTAGAACACGTGGGATGTATCTCATAGTTTCTTTTATTAATGTAAACTCTTTTCACTTTCTCCAATGACAAATTGCCCCAAATTAGGTTTTTTACACCTATTATGACTGAACTGATGAGAAATTCATCTGTAGACCACAGCTGTGTATTGCAAGCATTATAAACCCTTGTGGCAAGGAGGTAATTGTTACATTGCCAGGATCAAGTAGAAAAAGTGTTGCTTAGTTTGGAGGGAGGCAGAAATCCTAGTTTTTTAATTTTTCAAAAAATTTATAAGTTCATCTGTTGAGACTCAAAATAGCCATTTTAAGCTCTATCCAAAAGCAACCTGTTTCAATATTTTATGAGAGAGTAAAAACTTCCATAGAGCCACTAACTTCAAAAAGAAAAAGAAAATCTACTCTTTTATTATTATGTCAGTATCTACTGAATGCCAGAAACATAGTGAGCATTGTATGTTCCAGAAGCAATACCTAGTGAATGAACCACGTCCATGACACGAAGAAGATGGATCTTTGTGAGGGGATGGGAATGTGATCCATACATGCATGGGTTCCATATTTCCTACACTTATTTGCACACACGTTTGTCATTATTCTCACCTGGCATAGTTAATATTGTCTGGTGATTTGCCATAGATGACAACTGCCCTCCCATAAAATATAGCAAAGGAATAATAATGGCCTGACTTTTGAAAAGTTGCTGACAGGAAACAAAAACATACTAAAAAATTAAATTCAGTATTAACAGCAAATAGGAGCTTTATACTAACAATGGGAAAACACTGAGGAAATCACACAAATAAAATTCATTTATTTATTCCATAAATTTGAATAAATTTCATAAAATTGAAAGAAACTTATGCCTCTACATTTCTGGGCCATTAATGCATACATTAGAAAGGATTGGATTTGAATACGCTTCATAAGAAAAAAGAACATGACTGGTTACTGTTGATAAGTATCATCACAAAATGTAGAGTACAATCAATGCTTAAATTGTATAAATTCCAGGAATCATCTTTTCATATGTCAAGAATACCATGAGTGAAAAAAAAGAGAACACCATGAGTGTTCTCAACACCTAACAGATAGTACAAAAAAATGGACTAAAGTCCATGAAATAATCATAACAATACAGCAATGTTGTGTTCACTGAATAAATATTCATTATAACAAGAGATTTCATTCTTATTTTTAAGAATGAAATCAGATTTCATTCTTATTTTTTAAACATGTGACAGTGGTCAGTTTGAGATTGTATTCCCATATGAAATACAGGATTTAGAGTAATATATTTGTAGAAATTCTAATATTAAGGGAAACTAATATTTCCCTTAGTCATAGTCAATGTTAGTTTTAATCGAGACAGAATGTATAACAATAAATAATTACTTAGCTTTGTCAACATAAATGTATTAAGAATTCTAATTCTCATAACCTTCATGTTTGTCCTATTTTATTTGAACATTAGACAGCATTTGGTATTAAATGTGTCATACTCATTTTCTTTAATTTTACTTAAAATTTTCTAAACTTTTTATTAAATTGGTTCATAGACTTTCTCAAGGCAACTGCAATTTATTGACCCTATCCCATGACTCAAAATTCTTTTTTCAGAAATTAGCACATCAAAAATATTTAAAATCCAGATCAACTATACTATAAAACATGGAAAGCAATTATTAGTTAACTTATAATAGGCCCAATAATGAATTAGTAAAATTAAACATTTTTATTTCACTAGTCATTTCAAAAGAAGCATTTTCAATGAAAATTGTAAGTTTAAAAATTAGTTTAATGGTTTTGGTCAAAATACAACAAGGACAGGAAGTTGAAAATTCTAAATTAAAAGAACAATTTATTTTACTTTTTTTTATTATGTTCAGTTAACCAGCATATAGTACATTATACTTTTTTTTTTAAGAGTTTATTTATTTATTTGACAGACAGGGATCACAAGTAGACAGAGAGGCAGGCAGAGAGAGACAGGGAAGCAGGCTCCCTGCTGAGCAGAGAGCCCTAGGTGGGGCTCAATCCCAGGACCCTGGGATCATGACCTGAGCCAAAGGCAGAGGCTTAACCCACTCAGCCACTCAGGTGCCCCACATTATAGGTTTTTTATGTAGTGTTCAACAGTTCATTAGTTACATTAACAATTTTGTCAAGATAACTTTTTTAAACCAGAATATGAATTGTTTTGTGTGATTCTCTCAGAATCATGAAGAATCAGACCAAATAAAATAAAATAAATTCAAGAATGTCAGATCTGCTTCAGAATTTTTTAGAATAAGACGAATATAAAGAAATCAACAAAACACCACATTCTTTAAAGAAGTTTGCACAGGCTTTCATTAGAATATAAATAAGAAGAAAGAAGAAACCATTTCCTACATATGTTCCAAATAGTATATAGTATCAAATGCTCAAAAAGTATTCCTTGCATAACAGAGCAGCACAAGTACTATATGTTAAAAATAAGCATCTAAGTTAAAAAATGCATTTCAATTAGTTACCTTGAAACAAATTTTAGAGGACAATGTGTTGTAGTGGTTCACTCTAAGAGATAAGCACGATTAGACCTCAGTGACAAAAGTAAAACATTCTAGGCTAGAAAAATTTTAAGTAAGGCAAAAAAAATTTCCCCTCTTAAAGATATAGAAATCAAATTCTTAGAATATTTTTAAATCGTAGTCGCAGAGAAGTCTTGGACAAGTTATTGAAATGTTGTATCATAATTCATGGTCTTCTGCCAATTGAATATTTCTTAACACTTATATAACAGTTATTAAAATATATTCAAATATGTATAAAGCAAATGAAAATCATTTGGGATCAATTGCTCTTTATAGTATAAAAAACTTATGAATACGGACTATAACTGACGTAATTTTCAATTCAATAAAAATCAAAGACATAACATTGCACATACTGCGATGTTGAAGTCTTGAGCTGACTAGGGAATTTTTGCCTGCCTGTTGCTGAGCCTGCAAGTGAACTCATTCATGGATGACACAGCTGTCTGCATGTGCCTACTGTTTTGTCTCAAAACTTGTAGTGACAGGTGTGTCTTGTCACTCCCTGGTGTACATTATCGGCCTGCCTTGTTTATCATTCCAAGATGAGCTCCAATGTGGGGGACCCTGACAGGGCAGAATATAATCAAATGCCCTTTGAACCGAGGAAGAGGGATTTATTGCTGTTAACATATTTTACAGTTTATAGGGTCATTAGCCTCCTAGCTTCTGAGGTTTTTTTTCCAAGCTTGGTTTTGAATCTATAAACGCAACTGATTTATATCATAGAATTGACATGAAATACGATATTTGGTGTTTCCTTTTATAAATTCCTTACTTCATCTATAAAATATAACAATAAAAAAGAGTTAATAGGATGTTTTTCCCTCCCTTATCCATTTCAGCAAGGAGTAAGAGCAAACTTCTGTAACAGTGAATTTTCTGTATTGGAGAAAAAGATGTTTTAACCTTAAGCAATTTTAAATAACTGCATTACAATTTCAAATGCATTCTATGGGTTACTATTAGTACATCCCAAATTGATCTACAAAAATAAAATAGTAAGTGAACTAAATAAGCAAAACGTTATTTTGAAATACTATGGAAATCTTACCTGTCCACTTTTTATTTGTTAACATTTTTTTCCCCGAATATGGAGAAACTTAAAGTTAAAACAATTGCTATTTGGCAAGAGTGTATATATTTTAACTTCAGATCTATAAATTAATAATTAAAATATTAGAAGATAATCATTTTTAACAAAAAGATTGAAAACATTCCTAAATTCTAACACGAAGAATAAACAATGAAAATTAAGTCATAGTGCTTCAATAACTTTACATGGAATTGAAATCAGTTGGAACTAAATTAAATGATACGTATTTCTTAATAATAACAAAGGATTCATGTATAGACAGGAGGTGGTTTACCTTAAATTTAGTCAGATGTCAAACCATATTAATTCTAGTACAATGAGAAGATGCTCATTGAAATGGCTATTTAATTATAAAAAGCCATTTAAAGAATATCTTGAACCTATACCATCTTACTTCAGAATATGGGATGAATCTCAAAAACGCAAAATATGAAAAATTCTGTGTACCTGACAGGTTTCTTAGTCATGAACAACAGAAACCATCTCTGGCTAACTGGAGTCAAATAGGATTATTGAAAAGATATCAGGTGACTCACAAATTGACAGACATGTTGGCAACTAAGGCTAAGAGAACAGCCAGGAACAAAGGCAGGCTAGTTCATGAAGAGCACAAGCACAAGCCAGTGCTGTCCCTAGTGCAGCTGCCATCGTATCGTGTCTTCTCCCCTGAAGCCTTCATTTGTTTCCTCAAACAAGGGCATCAGCTTCCATGCAAAAACTCTCCTGCTAAAATCATGGCCTTCCTGGTCAATGGATTTGGCTTCAGCCTTGTATTATTCCAATTCTCCTCAGCTGCTGCTGAATTTAATTGGTTTGAGCAAGTCTTCTTCTCAGACACTGAATGATTTTCATTTTTTTCCCCACCTTTTGGAATGCTTTTGTAGTCAGGATACCATTTTCTTCAATTGCCCTTCAATGTCACCCCATTTCACACACGTTCTGCTGAGGTGATTCCGTCCATTTTTACAGCTTAGATTCATTCTTGCCTCCATAACTCTAACTCTGCCAGCTTCTGAATTCCAGACCCTCACTGCTCTTTCCTTTTTGTCCACTTCAGCAGTCACATTGGACATGTTTGAAAGTCAGTTTATCATGTTGCTCAGCAGGTCTTTTTGTTTTGTTTTGTTTTGTTTTGTTTTTCCCTCTACTTCCATGTACTTTCTGTACATAGCTCCAGCCTCTGGGCCACCCAGGACCTACCTAAACATGAGTCATTTTTGGTTTCCCCATCTCTTTCACTTTATAAGTTCAAATGATGGTGACAGAGGTTAGCTATTATTATCTCTTCCTTCATTATTCCAGGAGCAGAACTGTCCGTACGTTGCATCACTCTTCAGGCAAGTGCTGACTCTGACCAGAGTAACATATTGAAGAGTGGCCACTTCCCACAGTGAAGCAATTGGAGTCCTTCCCCACAAGGGTTCACAAGGAAGCTACAGGAAGTAGATTCCTTTCCTTTCTGATTGTAAATCTGTGGAAACATGAGGCCAGAACATTCTACAACATATCCCACTGCCCTATGTACAGCACCTGCCTGTCTACTGTAAGAGAAAATAAGGCTGTTATGTGAAGGGAGAGAGAGATGTTAGGTGGGGAGTGACTGACAGATCTGGCTGGTGTCCCCAATTCCAGGTGCACTCCTTTCCCATCCAAGGTTCAGTTACTAAGATTTTATTTACCCCCTTTTATACTTAGAATGACACTACTAGACAAATTTTCCCACTCATAATTTGATGTCAAAATGATGTCACTGCTTGCTTGATATCATTCTCAATTACCTACATAATAAAGACCTTGGTGTGACACTTAGCTCATTCTGGAGGTCCACAATCTGGACCTACAATTTTGTCTTCTACAGGTCTTTTCTATCCTCTTTTATGTTATAAATTCTGGCTTCTTTTCACTTGTTATCTCACATACCCATTAAATTTTCACCCAGCTGAATATCACAAATTACCTTTTTTTTCTTCAGTAAATTAAGCTTTGAGAAGTGGATATGCAAGTCCCATGTTGCAGTCTAAATTTCGTTGTCTCTGTGTAGTCATGGCCTCTGCAGATCTGTTATTTCTTACTTGTAGAATGATACAATACCTTTGCTTAACTTTAAATGAGATATATATGTAATATCTTTGAAGAAATTTTCTTCCCATGTAATTTTATTTATGAGATTTCATTTAAATAGTCATTGATTTTATTCAGCCTACTACATAGCAAGAAAATTATGCAAGACCCTTTCACAGTATTTTTCTGAGATTCACAGAGGCCAAAGCTTGATATACTCACTGGGTCAATGTGAATATTCAGGTTTTGTGCAGGTTCTGCATCACATTGAGCTGTGTCCCCTCAGCAGTGATCCCAGAGTTTGTAAGTGAAACCAAAGTCACACCTGTGTCTTCTGCTCAGAGGAAACCAGAAAGCACAGTAGCTGATCCCTGGGACTCTGCCTTAAATTTGGTCCCACTAGCGATGTCCTAAAGAACAAAAACCACATGGAAGTCTTGTCCATCCATATTGAATCATGGCAACTTCCTGGCTTTACTGGACTATTAAATCCACGTGACTGTGAACAACTGATCAACTTGACTCTGCAAAACACTCCTCCCTCCACAGCTCACTCTTTTGAGGCTAACTTCAACAACTTTACAGTATCCAGCTCTCCTCTGCACCAGAGGAGAAAAGTAGTCCATTCGAAATTTTAGGTTTGAGTTTAGATTTCAGTTGTTCATTGTAAATCTCACTGCTCTTTCACGTCAAACACTTGGCAGTGAAATAACTGCTGGCAAGTGAATTGAAGCAGATCTTTCATTTCAACGCTTCTTACCTTTTGTGGAAAACATTAAATATTATTGGAAAAAGTTGCCAAGGGCACTAACAAAAATTTTACCACCTCTTGTTTAAGGAAAATGTCTTACCTATTAAAAAGAACTAGGTCAGTTTTCAGCAAACTTATGAAGGCAAATCTAGTGAAAAACAAAAGGAGTTTTGTCTTTTGTGGGGAACTGATAGTAGAAAAGGTTTTCAGAGTTAATGACTCAGGCTGAGGATCTGCAGGCTTTGCTCCCAGGTGGTAGCAATTGTATTTTAATAACGAGACTGCTGGGGTGTTTATAGTATAAGCAGAGGAATCAGGAGTCTCAGGGTCTCCCTAGGCTTGGAATCACCCACACAACCTCAGGCAAGTCACTTGCAGGGAATGCCTCAGCTTAATTATCATCAAAATTGTGATTTGAGAATCAGCCTAGCAAATTCTGAGGTGGAATTCTGAGGTGCCCTGCAGTTTGATACTGTTTGTCTTCTTGCTGCTTCCGCATCTCCTGTTCCCGAAATCTAGCCTTAGGCTCACAAAAGCACAGGTACTACCAGCATTAAATGCTTTGGCAAAGGTTTAGTGGTTTCGGAAGTCTGATCTGGCAACCTTTCATGGGGGAATACTCGAACCTGTCTGTCAGCAAGTCTGTGGTGTTTCAAATCACTCCTTGGTTAACTTGGAATCGCTCTTAGGCATAGGAAAGTTCTAACCAAAGACTGAAGCACCACTGCTGTAACAAGGTCAGTAGGTCAAAGATCTCTATTATTTAATAGTATTATACTATTTCTGTACTTTAATTCAGCATTTTGCCAAATATGGACAGGGACATTTTCTCTGATCTATTAAGAATTGTCTAACAGAAAATGAATTCCTATTCCTTATCTAGACTCTTTTTAAAGGGAATTGTGCCCCCAGTCTGCTCTGCTTTCCTCTGTTCATGCATAGCAGGAAGTGTTCACAAGTTGCTTGTTTCCCTCTACTTCGTGTAATTTAAGATGTTTGCCGCTCAGAATCCTTTCATTAACAATAGAGCTGAATAGGGCTCTGGATCTCTCTTACTTGGATTTCTTTCTTGTTTAAAGAGGCACCTGTCTTGCTTCCTCACCAAGATACTCTTATGACTTCCTGTTCCTCAGTATCCTTCAATGGTTTCACATCTAAAGCCTGATCAGGGGACATTTTGTTCTTGTCTCCCTCTCTTATCATGGCTTTAATTACCACACAAATTCTGATGATACACATTTAGATCTCTACCCCAGAACCACCTCTCCTAGACCTTGATTTTAAACTCTAACTGCCTACTTGTAACAATATTAACTTGAACAATCGTGTACTTCTCAAACTTGACCAAAATTGAACTCACATGTTTTATCCCCCACCTCCAACATGGTTGCTCCTCTCGTCTTCTCTGACTCAGTACGTGGCTTCACTATGCATCTTGGTGCTTCAATCAATCTCCCTTTCCTATATCCTCCTCAGCAGCAATCCTGTCTATTACCTGCAAGAGGATTTCGAATCCACTGTTTCTTCTGCCTCTCCTCTCTATATCTTTCACTCTGTGAGAGAAATGCCCATGTCTTCTAGGTTGCTTGCTTCAACTCTTGCAGAAGCCAGAGTTCTTTCTCTAAAATGAAAATGAAGTAGGTTACTCCTCTGCTTAAAATATTCCATTTCTTTTCAAGGGACCCACAATAAAATCCCATCTTTTTACCGTCGCTTCTAAGATCCTGAATAATGCCCCCACATATTCTCTAAGCCCATCTAGGGTCACCCTCCCCCTTGTTCATACTTTCCAGGCACAGTGGTCTTCTGGCCATTACTAGAACACTACAAGTCTTTTCCACTTCCAAGTCTTAGTCCTTTCTGTGTCCAAGATATGAAAAACTCCTGACCTCCACAATCGTTGTGGCTAACTTATTCAGTAATCAGCTTACAAGTCAACTTCTCAGAGAGGCCCACTGTAGATTCTTCTTAGTTTGTATCTATCATAGCACTTTTTACCTTATAAAAGTCATTTGACAACCTACAATTGCTGTACCCATTTATACATTTGCTAGCCTGTTGTCTGCCTCCACCATTAAAACACAGGCTCTGTGTGAACAATGCCTATGGCCTTCTTTCTTCAGACATTTTGTCTCTCAATTCTAGCATTATTTAAACAGAGTAGGTACTCAATGAATATTGACTGACTGATTTTTTTTAAAAGAATGAATGAGTGAATGAACTCTAGACTTGACTCTTGATTTTTGTTTTAGTACTCCTCAGTGGAAGTATTCTATATGGTCTACATTTTTTATTTCAGTATTACTTGATATTTCTGGATATTGTTTCTAACCAGTATTTTTTTTAATGTGCAGCTTATATATTTACAGTTTTATAATTTTGTATTTCAAATTGAATGAACTTAAATAATTTAAATTGTCACAAGTGTTTCCTATCATTAATACATTCCTATGAATGATGCATTTGACCCCTTGTCAATGAACTGTGCTTGTTTTCTAAACTTACTTTCACCAGAAAATGAGATTGTGGGATAGCCTTATTCTTGTCAGATGCCTGATTTAATTGAGGTTGTGGAGTGACTCCTAATTGAATTAAATTTGGAAAGCTGAGTAAATGATTTAGAAAGCATACCTTCAACTGCAAATTCTAGCACTACAGTTTTCTATCACACTGAAGTCCTCTATTTGTTTTCCTAACATATAGAAATAATTATTGATAAACACTGAACTTTCCTTCTCATCCATTCACATGCATAGCCTTGTAATAGTTAATATCTTCACGTATTTATGTGACCAACAGATTATAATTATTCATACCACAAGTTTAAGTGCCTAATACATACAGACTTTTTGTAAGGCAGCAATTACACATGAATAAATTCTAAATAGTCAAGGATGTTATATTCCAGGAATGTTCAATCATGATTCAATGTGACAAATGTCCTATTATATGTATATACAAGTTAGTACAGAAGAACAGAGGTAGAGAAGTCGGTTGAATTTCTGTTGTATTCTAGGTGTTGTACAATCATTTTACATACAAAATTTTATTTAATTTTCACAACTATTTTGGGGCTTGTAGAAATAGAGCTTGTAGAAATCTTGGGCCCTGGCCAAGATTGCATAGCTAGGAATGGTGGGTGAGTATTTCAAGTCAAATTTATCTGACTTCAGACCTCTGTTTTCCCAAACATAGTATATTGCCCCATTCTCCCTGGGAAATGATAGGATGGGAACTGAGGAGGGTCAGAAAAGGACTGGGAGATGATATGTGTGACATATGGAATGAGAAAATATGTATAAGGCTCACAGGTCATTTCACTGGGACTGTATTTTGGGGGGAAAGAGAAGTACCAGCAAGTAGAAAGCGTTAGGAACAAGGTGAACACGTTCAAGGATTTCAGAGCAGTTGAGGAGAGAGGAGAAAAACAGAGAATGACAAGATTGGTGATGTAGAGGTTGAGAAAAAAACAAGTCACAAATAGTCTTCAGCGTCAAGCCAGAGTCCCAATATCATTATACAATAAAGAGAAGACAATGAAAGCATTGGGGTGAGCGATGAGAGACCAGATACGGTCATTTCTACGGGGATCTTTCTGGTGGAAGTGTGGAGAAGGCAAAGGGATCAAAGATGGCAAGACAGAAACTAATTTGTAGTGCTTCAGGCAAGAAATGATGATAACATGGGTCAAATAGTGACAAAAGTATGCATAGCTAAGGATTGATGCTAAAGATTTTAAACATATAAACATCTTACATGTAGAGAAGTGGGTTTAAAATTTAGTGTCTTACCTCTCTCACCTTTTTGCTTTTTCCTTTTTAGTTACTTGATAAATTTTGGCCTTTGCTTTCCAAGCAGTCATTAAAAGGGAAGAATTACCTATGGAAATGGTCTGAAAAATCAAACTTCTTTGTTGTTATTTTAGTCTAAAATACAGATTGCAAGTCATCCCAGGGAGAACTTAAGCAAATTCATTTTGATCTTTATCTTTAAATCAAATGAACCAGAATATCTATCACTATACCATTAGAAAGAGGTTAACTTCTGAACTTCCTTTTGTGCCCTGCAACAACTAACTTCTTTCCATATGTGGGTACTATGAGGCAGAGTATAAAAAGCACATCACGTGCACAAAAACATGCATAGAACTGTCACATCTATCACCTACAGAAGAAACATATATTCTAACTTGTTTCTTGGTTCACCTCTCCTTTAAAACACAACTCCTTCACTTCCATCTGGAGTATTTTATGAGACAACTTCCTAGTTCAGATCAGATTTCCTGAAACTGTGGGCTGCTTGGAGAGCATTCCTCAAAGTAAAGGCAACAAATCAAATTCAAAATGGAATTGAAGTTGATAGATAAAAACATAAAGTCCTGCAGCATATGTGGTGTGGTGGCAAATACCAAAATGAACAGCTAAGCTGTGAGCAAATGCTCAATTATTTCTAATTACATTATTTGGCTTTATATTTTGCTTTCCGTTTGTCAAGTGTTGAGATAACTGTGAAAATCACTCAGTCCCCAAACCTTCTGGAAATGTAATCTCAGTTGGAAACTTAAAATTTAGGTATGAATATTATTAGCCTGAGGACACAGTCATTCACCACAATGGTATCAGTAATATTCACTTTCATGGGCACCACTGGGTTAATTCTATAGATACAGCATTTTATTCACATTATAATAGTATATGGATGGAAGTATCAAGATTCATCTTCTTAGAAGATTATCATTAATCTGAGGAATGCAGTTTTCCAAATTATCTACTATGATTATATCCTACCTAGTGTTTTATCTGCATGATACAGAAACTTTCTTTTGCAATTTATTAATTCCAGGAGAGATCACTGATGTTTCCTGTTTTTAACATTGTAGAAATCAACCTTTGAGCCACCATGGAAACGGTTGAACTTCCCTTGGCATTATCTAGTCAAAATATCTATTGCTTTTCTTCTTATCTTTCCCTATTTAAAAGAAAGATACATCTACTTCAAAATGAATGCTGCTATCTCATGAGTAAAATAATAGACTTAATAATAATGCAACGTATCATATTTTTGTCATGTGTTTGTTCTGATGCATACCTTCCAAAGGACAGAATTTAAGTAAGTCTAATTATTTTTGTTATCATTTTCAGCTCTAAAATGTCACTGAACACACCTGTCATTTCCCCCTCCAGCTAAATGACATCATCCAGCCCTTTGAACACATATGTGAGCTTATGCTAAAAAGCTTATGCTGAGCTCAGAGAAATCACGGATTTTAAATATATATTGTGCTTCACATGCTTATAAAAGTCATATCCACTTCTAGAGAACACTGGTTTCAGTTTTCCTCCCATTTGATATAATCTCACATCTGTGGAAATATGAGTGAAAGATCACCTCACTTGGCAATAGAAAATTGTGGAACCCCTTATGGAATATTCAATATGAAAACTGGACCATTGATCTTAGTGGCAATTCCAACTAGAATAGTAGATCCTGGGAGAATATGAGCTAAAGTAACCGTTTTAGAGATACTACATATATTTCTCTTTGTGAAATATGGTTGGCACCTCATAATGAAAAAGACACCATCTACATTTCTCTGTAAATATGTTTGAAATTCTATTTTTACAATACATACTATACTTTTAACTTTTTGTCTCTTCTTTAAGCTCCAGAATATAGTCATGATTCCTTGTCAATCATTGAAGGAAGAGAATATTCCCTATATCCTCTCAGGTTCTTCACATAGATATGTACAAAAATAGGGGAAAAATAAACAGCCTTCCATGCACAACCTCACTCACTGTCATTCCAGTGTGTCCACAGTCTAAAAGGAAATGTACCTGAACATTAGATGAGCAAGGTCTGGACAAGAGGTTTCTGCTCTAGTTCTCTGGGAAGGTGGAATGTACCCTACAGACTACTGTTAACCATGATCTTCCCCTGACCTACATTCTGTACTTGTCTTTATGATCAGAACTGTTATAAAATTTAAATGTGTTCTATAGATTTTGCTAAGTAAGAAAGAAATTCTGTTTACCTGAAACATAAATTTTAACATTTCCTCTGTGCTTAGCACCATTTTTTCCATAATACCAGTTTCTGGCTAAGAAGGGAAAATATATGTGTGTGTGTGTGTGTGTGTGTGTGTGTGTGTGTGTGTTAACAATTTTTTCACCAGTACTCCAGAAGATGTTTGCAAGTAGAATCACATTTGAATTGGCTTGAAATACAATTACATTTTGTTGTATCCAAACCTCATGAAATATAATGCCTTTTCTACACAAAAGTAGTAGACCAGAGAAGGGCAATTCTGGTCAGGGCAAGGAGTTGTGGTATGGACAGTTTGGGCAGGGAACTCCCATTCCCACAGATAAGGCCCAAGGTTGCAAAGGGCCCAGTGGGGGAAAAGAGGGGAAGGTGGAAGGGACCCTAACCTCCCTGTGCTGAGTGATGTGGCCAATGCTTTATGGGTTTGTCCATCTCAAAGAGAAAATGCAGTAGGGTAATGTCCTTTGAAAAGTGGCCATGTATCTGAGACCAAGGCCCAACAGTCTTCCTTCTCTTGAACACAGAGGAAAGAAAGATGAAAGTAACATTTTCTCTGATCTTTCTTTCCCACCAACCAACACTATTATAGCCCTTCTTTTCAGCTGCTTCCTCTGCTGTTAGGATGTAGTTATCTTAAAATTTAAAAAAAAAAAAAAATGGGCAAATGTTCAAATTCCACTATAGTATCAAGCAAGGTGATCTTCTTCAAAACATGTTTTGTCAATCACAGATCCTGCCTGTGTTTAAATTTACTACACTTGAAAGCAAATTAATCTTAAAAGTACCAGCATTATAATTTAGTAACTTTTTTCCATTTAATACTAGATTGCTAAGGAGTATTTCCAATATGGTTATTGGAGATAAAAACAGGCAAAGCTTTAGGAGCATATCTGAAATTATAGAGCAGAGTAACAAACTTCTGAGTTGGATACAATCTGTGGATATGTTTGGTTTTTGTGACCATGCTATACACAGTAGCATTTCAGCTTATTCACCAAAGCAGACTCAAAACACTTTTGAAAGGAGAATCTTGCATTTGTCCGCAGACATTTATTTAGCCTCTTTATGTACTTTCAAAAAAATATCTACACAGTGTCAATGAAGGACTATAGGTGAGTGTTAAGCTGACAAGAAGAAAATAGTCCTCCTCCAGCCACTTGACATTGAATACAACTTAATACAAAATGCTACTCAATGATTGTCAAAAGCACTGAGGTAGAATAAATACTCAATTATTTCAAGGACTCCCTTCCAGATTTTGTAAACTCTATTCCTGGTCGAGCCAACTCAGCTGAAAGCTGGACTTGACTCTCTTTTCTAGAGGATCATCTTCAGGGAATGTCTCCCTAAAATGTGAACACATTTGCTGTTATGTCTACTGAATCAGTTCTCATAGTTCTGCCTCAGTCAGGCTAGGGGTTAAGACTAAGAAGCATGGAACTAGACTGTTTGGATGTGTCCTGGACCCTCACTAATTCAGTGACCTCAGGCAGGTTTCAAGTTCTGTGCCTCTTTTTCCTGGTCTGAACCTTTTTCAGACCATCTATGGACCCCAAACTAACAAGGCCAAATTTCCTCCACAATTATAATGGGAGAAACTGCATTAGTTAAGATCCTCTTAGGTTAAAATAAAATAATCCGGTTTAGACTAGTTTAAGCAAAAACTTTATGGGATTTATGGGATTGTCTCAGAGAATATAAGTGAATGTCAAACCATCTAGCCTTGGAAAGAAAAGGGACAAGGCCTTCCTCAGTGGTCTCAAGCCAGATACCAAGCTCCTGCTCATGGCTGTTAACTCTAGCCAAACACAATGACCCCAAGTGACTGGGTAATTTGGTTCAAAAATTTCACTGTCAAGCAAAAGAAAACTAACAAGTACCCATTACTTGATAGGTATTGTGCTAAGATCTTGAGGTGTATCTGTGAAACTGATAGATATAGATTCAGATTTATAATTTACTAGGGCATACGGCATGCAGGCAAGTGCCTGATCCAAGAAATATTTGTTGAATGAATGAATGTGAGTGAATAAACACAGACATTAATCACAGAGCATGTTGTGGATCAGGATGGATATATTAAAGTGTGTGCATACAAGCACTTAGGAGACACCCTTATTACAAAATAGTTTTCTCTGCTCCCTCTCATAGCCAAGTTCTTCAAAGTGTTTTATTTCTTTATCTCTTGTTCACTCTTCAACCAACTTGTGTACAGTTTCCATCTACCACTTAATAAAAAGGCACTTGTTGAGATAATTGATGACCCTCATGTAATCAAATTTAAGAAGTAATTTTTCAACTGCGTCTTATACAAATTATCAGTTCTAAATGATATGGTAAACTACTCCTTTCCTATTCTTTTTCCTATGACACCATAGTCTCTTAGCTTTTCTCCTACTTCAGAAGACACTTTATCTTGGATTCTTTTGCTAATTCTCTCTCCTTCCCGAAGATTGGTTTTCCTCAAGGTGTTCTCTTGGACACTCCTCTTTCCTCTTTCTATGCTCCCTCACAACTCTTCCTCCTCCTCCCCGTCTTCTTTCTCTTCCTTTCTCCTCCTTCTACTCTCCCTCCTCCTGTTCCCCCTCCTCTCTCTCTTTCCCCATATATTTTTCCTTCATAAATGATCTCATCCAAGACTATGGTTTTAAATACTGGTTTTATTTAAATGAACCCTAAATTTATTGTCTAGACCATCTTCCCTTGAACATTTCTAATTGCTACTGTCTTCTCATCCTGCTAAACCTTCAAATCTCAGCTTAAATTGCAAAATCTTCATTGGCTATAACAGGCTACACTGATTATAGTCACTGACTATTCCCTTTTTGTGGTTAACTCACTGTGTTTTCCTGACTTTACCACTAGTCTATAAGCTTTTCAAAAAAACAAGGAGCACTTCTAACTTTATCACTGTATCCTCAGCCCCTGTCACAGGCCTAGCACTTAGTAGACCTTCAGGGAATATTTGAAATGACTTATACCTGAACAGAACTCAGGGGCATCCAACACAGATACCTACAAGAAAGAGCTAAATGCAGTAGGGTAATGTCCTAACCTCTAGTAGGAAAATCAAGAATATCTAGGTGTACTGGGGATGGTTCAGTAAGACTTCCACAGAAGCAGAAGATATGGCACATGCAAACATTTGCAGACACCATTTACAAAAAGTAAGTGGGTGGGATGGTGGTTGACTGGTGTCTCATTTTGAACCAGACATTACCATATTCCAGTGCTTTAACTTTCTGTTTGCTTTAACACCTTTTAAAGGACATGTACCTGATTGTTTATTACTTTTTATAATTACATGTTTGTTTGACTTTAATTTCCAATTGAAACTTAATCAGCAGTGTTTTAGCATACTTCAGTTTTTCCATTCTTCTGTAAAGTACTCCATGATCAATGAACAACCCCCTGAGAATCTGCTCTTTTAAGGAACCTCTGATCACATCACAGATGAAAGTATTTATGAATGTGAAAAATTTAGCTTTCAGACTACTGTTTTACACAAGATGTTCAAGAATCACTGAAGATTTTGTTTAATAAAGCAGAAAGTTGTGCTGTGGAAAAATACAATGCATCTATAGAAATATGTTTCACCTCTAGCCCTGGAGTGGTTGCTGGTCCTGCTGTCAGCATCACTGGGTGCCAGGGGATAGGGAGAAACATAAGAAGGAAGGTGACAGAGTAGAAAAGAGATACAGGGTTCCAAAAGCCACATTAAGGACAAAGTCTTTGTATTTTTATATCAAGAGTTAGTAGCTATTGAATAATTTAAAGTTATTCAAAATACATTTTAAAAATAATTACTGGCTACAGTATTACTGTGCTGGGGCTATATATATAACAATGTACTATGGACTGGGTGATTTAAACAATATAAATTCATTTTCTCATAGTTCTGGGGGCTGGAAGTGAAGACAAAGATGTTGGATGAGTTAGTTCCTTCTAAGGGCTGTGAGGGAAGGCTCTGTTTCAGGTCTCTCTTGCAGCTTTTAGATAGCCATCTTCTCCAAGTGTCTCTTAATGTCATTTTCTTTCTATGCTATCTTTGTGTCCAATTCTCTTTTTATAAAGATATTGGATATACTGGATTAAGACCCATCAGAATGACCTTATTTTTAACTTGATTACCTATGTCTAAGTAAGGTCACATTCTGAGGTACTAGAGGTTAGGACTTCAACATACAAATTCGAGGGGACACAATTCAGCCCATAGCAGCTACCATGAAGTGAAGAGAATTTGGAGCAGATTTGGGTTGATGTCGGGAAGAACAGTTATAAAGGCAGTGAGCAAAACAAGTGAGAACTGCGGTGAATGGATCTTGGATCTTGGTATTTGGAAAAACCAGCATAGCAATACAAGTGGATTTGAGAGATGTTGAGGAATGCAAATTTGCAAAAATTGGTGATTGTTTGAATAGATGGGTCAGGTAAAAGGAGTCATCAAGAATGCTTCCATGTGCTCTCAGAATAGATCACTGTGAATATTTACAATATGAAAAATTTAGGAATAGTTCAAAAATGATTTCTCTTTTGAATGTGATGATTTTAAGTATCTGGGGGACCATCCAAGTGAAGATGACCAGGAAAATCAGGTCAAAATTTGAGCTGGAAACCACAGAGTTACAAACTTAGCTTATTTATTTCTTATATTTCTTCCCTATAATAAGCATGTTTAGTCCTTATCTTTCTTCCTAAAATAAGCATGAAGGCTCTAATTGACTTGATGAGAGTTGTTTTACCTGCATATCCCAAGTTGCGATATTCAACAAATCCATACAGAGCCCCTGCTAGAAAGTCTAGGGATGAGGGGAAGTTTGCAATATTAAATAAGTTTGTCATGGGGTCTCAGAAAGAAGGAGAAGTTTTAAGGAGGACTTAAAGATGGTGAGGCAATTCACCATGTTTCTGGAAGATTTCTAGGCAAGGGGAAGAGTAGAGCTGAAGTCCTAAGATGAATGCATGCCTGAGTCATTCTAGAACCAGCAAAGAGGCTGGAGTGGAGTGAGCAGTGGAGAGTAGCTCAATAGGAGACTAGAAATGTAGTATGGGGAAGATGAGGAAAGTCTTATGGACCATTAAAAGACTTTTCTTCTGAACGCAGTGGGAAGGCACTGCAGCATTTTGACAAGTGGTGACATGTTTCAGCTTGTCACAGAAAGGGTCGTGTTAGCTGCAGTAGTTGAAAATAGACACAGTGGGACACCAGTAGACACAGTAGACACCAGTAGTTAGAAGGTAAAGTGACAGAAGATGTCTTACATCAGCACAACTGTAGTGCAGGTGGCTAGAACTCATTTTATCTGAGATATAATTTTTAAAAGTAGAGACTTTAGGATTTCCTCACAAACTGAATGTGGGTTTAAGAGAAAGAGGAGACAAGAATGACTCTAAGTCTTTTGGCCTGAGAACCTAAAGACAGTGACCTCTATGGCTGGAGCAAGTCTGGCAGGGAAAAATTAGGTGCTCAGTTTTACCATGCTGTGTTTGAGATGTTTATTCATCATTCACATGATTATGCTGAGTGGGCAGTTGCGTGAACAAGTATATGGCATTCAGAATAAAGACCTGGAGATTTACAAATAAAATCTGTGAAATCCTTTTGTGTTGTGATCAGAGAATGTGATCTTTGTTTTATTGACATATGAGGATTATTGACACACTGGTTTTATAGTTTAGTATGTGATCATTTTGTAAATGATCCATTCATGCTGAAGAATAATGCATATCTTATCTTGGATGTTTACCTTGGTATCTTTTTTTTTTAGGATTTTATTTATTTGACAGACAAAGATCACAAGTAGGCAGAGAGTCAGGCAGAGAGAGAGAGAAGAGAAAGCAAGCTCCCTCCTGAGCAGAGAGCCTGATGTCAGGGCTCAATCCCAGGACCCTGATATCATGACCTGAGCCAAAGGCAGAGGCTTAACCCACTGAGCCACCCAGGTGCCCCTCACCTTGATATATTTACTAATGTTTAATCTACTTGAATTGTGAGTAAAATAAATGTGTGTGTGTGGGGGGGGGGGTAATGTAAATTAGAATATTTAATCCTAGATGGGCTAAACTAATTGTTGGAAAAATAAATATACTAGTGTTTTGGGGGTTTTTTGGACCCATATTTGGTTTATCTCTTTATACTCCCATATTTCCGTTTTTACTTTTAGTTTGCTTTGAACATCTCTCTAATAAGAATTTATTAGATTTTTTCTATTTGATTTCTACTCACTCTGATGACCTCCGTATTTTATTTTTTGAGTTTAATTTCTTTATAATAGTTTTGTTTGGTATTGGCTTTTTGTTGCAATTATAATAAACATTCAGAAAACTGTGCCAATCGCACATATGAACTCAATGAATATTTCACAAATTGAACACCCCTGTGAAACTATCATCAACGTGAAGAAATAAAACACTATTGCAGCCCAGGGTATGGTACAAGGGCACATGGCTCTCAAACAGACCAAAATTTTTTGGCCATTTTCCACTGACACTTATCACTGACAAAATCCAAAGGCAGAGAAACAAGCGGTGGTAAAACAAGAAAGGAATTATTTCAGTGAGGCCAACACCTGGAAGACAAGAGATTAACATCTCAAAGACTGTCTCCAAAGTCCTGAAAATATATCCAGGTTTACATAAGGCAAATGTGGAGCAAAGGTGGGTGGGTACTTGGAGGTAGGCAGTGAAGGTCAAATCAATCATAGCCTCTGGGTCAGTCACACCCAGTCTTGCCTGCTAAGGGCAGTCTTCATTGCTTGAGGTAGGTAGTTTTGGTTACCATTAAGGGATGCTATGGCTGCAGGGTCTTCTTGAGTTAAGAGATAAGCTGGCTAGAAGACTTAATTAGAAAGCTTGAGGTCAAAATGGAGGTTAAGTCCTCTTCCACTATGATGCTCAACATTTCCTTATGGCCCCTTCCACCTAGCATGGCCAGCTTCCTGACTTCTAACAGCATAGACTAGCTTAGCCTGTGCTTCTGAAATTTATGCCAACAGGGTCATACTCTATATAGTCTCTTTTTGTCTAAGAGGGATGGATATGATGACAGAGATGTAATAAAACAAAGCATAGCAAAATATTACGGTATAATCTCGGTGGTGAGTCTTCTGGTATTTACTGTAAAATGCTTTCAATTTTGGCTGTATTGTTGAAAATCACCATAATAAATGTTAGAAAAATACTTTGTTACATTGTCTTGACGTCCAAGAAAAAGGTCAAAAGTGTTCAAATTAATCAATTTGTATGGCGACTCCCTCAAAACTTCAAGTTTCTCAGCAGACCAGCAGTTTGATGTCTTCAAAGATATGTCTCTGCACCTGAGAATGGCTCCCGAGGATACTCACAGCTTGCTCACTTGTTTTGTGCAATCATACTACACTCTTTGTTCTGATTTTGTATTAATTGAATCATCTTCCAATTACTGTTTTAATTTCTCAAAGGAAAGGAATATGGTAACTTAGACCCCATGTTTCATAATTCTCTTTCTCATTTGAATTGATTAATTATTTTTCTGTTAGAAATTTGGTTTCTCCTGAGCAGCTCGGGACAAACTGACCATCAGGATATAGGCTTTGGGGCGCCTGGATGGCTCAATGGGTTGAGGCCTCTGCCTTCCGCTCCGGTCGTGATCCTGGGGTCCTGAGATGGAGACCTGCGTCAGGCTCTCTGCTTGGCAGGAGGCCTGCTTCTCTTCCTCTCTCTCTCTGCCTACATGTGATCTCTATCTGTCAAATAGATAGATAGAATCTTTTTTAAAAAAAATATTTTATTTATTTGACAGAGTTAGAGAGCACAAGTAAGCAGAGCATCAGGGAGAGGGGGAGAGAGAGAAGCAGGCTCTCCGCTGAGCAGGGGGCCCGATGTGGGGCTCAATCCCAGGACCCTGGAATCATGACCCGAGCTGAAGGCAGCTGCTTAACCAACTGAGCCACCTGGGCGCCCCTAGATAGATAGAATCTTAAGGGAAATAAAAGATATAGGCTTCATGGCATGCAGGGAGAGTCTCTGGACCTAACACAGTCTCTTTAATGCAAAATAGCAAACCACAAAATCCTAGTATCTTATCTTTATTAATATTGTGTACAAATAAAGGATGCTCCATCTCCATGAAATTGCTTCAAAACTAACTGGTATAAAAATAAATTTGTTTATATTTAATTTCTCTTTCAAACACAAAATATAATTCCTACACCAACTGATAGTGCCATATAGGCATTTTGGATACAGAAATAGCCTTGTGATAAAGTAGTTATTATGGTGCCATTCATTAAAGTGAAACTTGATTATCTCTCATCCCCTTCAGAACGATAATAGATTACTTTTCTTTAAAAATGTTATCATTATTTTTTTAAAAACGTAACACTGTACCTGAATTAGAAAAAAATTATTTACGCATTCAGAGATACTAGGTATGTGTTTCTTTGCACTTAGTAATTCCTTATCAATTAAAATATGTTTTGCAACAGCTAAGGATGCATGTTTTAGGGTATACTTAGCCATCCCCCAAAACAAAACTTGAAAGTAAATTGCTAATTTCAAGCATTTTCCCTAAAATTCTGGAGGGAGCTATTGAGATTATGCAGAGACGATGAGCATCCTTATGACTTTCTTTATTACAACTATTAAGATGCTAGACTGCAGTTAAACTGAATTAAATTGGCTTTCAATTGTCTTTTAATGGAAAAGCCACAGGGTGGCCATTCTCTTCCATTGCAAAATGGAATTCAGAATTTAAGAAGATAATGTATACCACATTCCCTCCTAAGCACTGGAAATGAAAATGTACCTAAGTAACAGGCAGAATACATTTACTTTAAGAAAAATCCAAAGTCTTATCATTAAGAACAATTTTTGCACTTTCTAAAGTCTTTCAGCTCTGCTGGTTTGTTAAGTGAATGAGTGCAAATCTCAAGTAAAAGAGCAAATTAAATGTACAAATTGATGGGCTGGCTGGGAAACTGGGGCTCCAAAATGGCGGATCTTCCCGCCAACCCTCTCCAAGATGGCGGACTTTCCTGCCACCCTCACTGCAGCCTCCACGTCACGGTCAGGAGACTGAAACTCTCCACCCACAAGCTTCCAAATTGGAAACTGGCCATCACCGACCACGCCCGCCCCATACCCTCCGATCACCACATACCCAATGGGAGCAAGGCTATGCCCTACCTCAGCCTGATAAAAGGACCTCGCCAACTCCCTCCCAGCGTGAATTCCCCGACTCACTACCCACCCCCCACCCTCTGTGAGTCGCGGAACCTCGCCTGAGGGTGCTTGCAATAAAGTTCATCTCTCTGATCCATTTGCCTCGTAGCCTCTTTTTCTTACCATCACCGGCGGGAGCAACTTTACACAAATAAATCAAACAAGAGTTACAGAAACATTGTAGGAAATGAACTGACAAGAGATAAACAGGTAAAATTTCACAACTAAGGAGGAGATTGGGACATCACAGTAGAGAAAAAGAGCTCTGATCTTTGAGTCAGGACACTACTGCTCTTAAGTTTTGATAATGCACCAGCCTTCGAACAAATTTCTTAGTGTCTCTGACCCCCATACACTAATCATAAAATAATATAAGGAGAGTTCATTTATGAGGATTAGATGAGGTAATATAAAAAGAAATGCTGTATACATTGAATGATTTTGTTCAAACGACAATTCCTTTTTATGTTTAAAAAGTTTTCTGTTCCTCATCATACCTAAGGATATTTATCCTACATATGTAGGAGCGATTTTGACCTTGACAGTGCCCCAGCTTTGATTAATTAATAAATGTGACTTGGGGAATGCTGCAAGGCCCCTTCTGCCCCAGAAATATCTCTGAAAGCAGACTTCCACTGCCTGGAGTTATTATAATTATCATTTTGTATTTATATGATTACATCATTTATTTGAGGGTTATGATTTTGCTTCTAAAAGGCATGCATTTATTTTCCTCTCCCTCTTTCCTTCCCTTCTTGAACAATTCAATCCTAGAGCAATTAGGTGAGGCAAAACAAGTATTTGTTTCCTATCTGCCATACCAAATTAACATGAACATGGTGGCTTGAAACAAATTCTTTATCTTAATAAAATTATAATCTTATAATTCTAGAATTTAGGAATCCAAAATGAGTCTCACTGGGCTAAATCAAGGTATCAACAGGACAGCATTCCTTTCTGGAAACTCTAAAGGAAAATCCATTTCTAGCTTCCAGAGGTGACTGCACTCCTTGTCTCTTTGTCCCCTCCCATCTCCAAACCCAGCCACATTGGGCTGAGTATTTCCTAGGCTACCATCTCTTTAATTCTCCCTTTTCTCCCTCGCCTATGCAGATTTTTGTGATCAGAATGGGCCCACCTGGATAAAGCAGAATTATCTCCCCATCTCAAGATCACCTGGTTAGCAACCTTAATTTCCCTCTTCATGTTCCCTAGTATATTAAAAAATTACAGAGATTATGTTGTGGGCATTTTGGATAATTGTTATTCGCCCAACCACTGTGGGTCACTGCACAAGCAATGAGTAAGGGCTGCAGTGGCAGTAGGGTATCACAGCCTCAATGTAGTCCACATGGTGGCCCCACAGACAAGAGGCAGATGGAGGGTTAGAACCGAAGCAGGGTGAGGAGGCCACCCCACCTTGTAGGACTACCCGTATAGGGTATCAGGTCCCAAGTAGGGTGAAGAGGCATTCATATGCCAGAGCAGGCTGGCACAGTGTTATAAATTCAAATAGGGTAAGGTGGGCACCCATACCTGGGGGCAACCTGCCATGTGATATTGGAGCCCCTGTGGTGTAAGGAGGCTTTCCACACATTGGAATAGTCTAGAATCAGGTAATATTATCCAAGCAATGTGTCCATGCTTACAGGACATTTCAGAATCTGAGCTGATTAAGGAGGGCATCTCCACATGGAGTGGCCCAGTGCAGGATGTCAAGAGCATAGAAGGAAGTCTTCCCCATGAAAGGAGGCCTGGACTGCGATGTCAGAGTCATGCAGGTTAAGGAGGGCACATGGTAGGGTAGTTTGACATGGACACTAGAAGACTAGAGTGTGCAAGGTGCCTGCATATGCAGACGAGAGCAGATTGGGTGTTTGAGTCCAAGCAGATGAAGAGGAATTCCACACAGAAGGGCAGCCTGAGCTGTATGAGGACATCATTCCCACAGGGTGGGGGCCTGCACAGGACAGGAAGCCTGAGCTGTTTGAGAAGGGTGTACATGCATAGGGCAACCCAATACAGGGTCTCGAGCTCTGACAAAGGTGAGGGAGGTGTTTGTGGAAGCTGATGTGGAGTGATGGACCCCAAAAAAGATAAAAGGGCATTTGTTCAGGGAAACATCCTGGCATAGGAGAAAACAGTGTGGGAAGAGCATTCCATTGGTAAGGTGGTGGCAACATATATGAGAGACTGGTGACATATAAGGGGGTTGGTTAATGAGAGCCAAGTTCCTCACAGTCAGAGGAGAGAATTAAGTATATGAAAGACAGAAAACTATCATGAACTATGTATATTAGGTATTGTGTGATCACATATATACAGAATTGGTATTATCTTTCAATAAATTGATGGTATAGATAGATGACAGAGAAATAAATACAGATATGAATATATGTATGTTTGAGTGCACATAGATGCCTGTCCACTGATTGGGACTGAGTACAGCAACACTCCACTAATAATAAGCACATCTAGTTCTCATATACTGACTTCTAAATCCCACTTGCCAGGAAAAGGAACCAGAAATTTTGTTGGGAAAATGGCTAATTCCAGGGCTGCAGTACTAAGCATGGGCAAGGATGAATCTAAAAAATCCTGTTTTTCCAGAAAGGAAATGCTCAAAGAATAATGTGGACATGTCAAAAAGAAATGGGCCAGCATGCATGGGTTCCCAATGGCCCATGCAGGAAAAATTTAAGCATGAAAATAAATAATAACTGATTATAACTCATAGGATGAAATAGGAAATCTCAAGTCCTTACAGATAGAAATAAATACAGGGACAAATTGAAAGCTTATTTATGTGGAGGGATATTTATATAGCTCATAGTATCTCTTCCCACAAAATGCACTTTGCAAATGGGTGAAGTAACTTTACAATAGGGAAACCTAGTGACACCATGCAGCTTTTCTCAATCACGATACCATGTTTGAGTCAAGGAACACCCAACTGGGGATAATATTCTCAATTCTTCCAGGAATAGAACAGGCTAAATGCATAAGAAATAAATGAATTCATTATATACAGTGAATATCTTAAACCAGAGGTCACCAAAATATAGCCTACAGGCCAAATCCAGACAGCTCTCTCTTTTTTTTGTTTTTTGTTTTTTGTTTTTTTTTAGATTTTTTATTTCTTTATTTGACAGGGAGAGTGGGGGAGAGAGAGCACAAGCAGGGAGAGTGGTAGGCAGAGGGAGAAGCAGGCTTCCTGCTGAGCTGGGAGCCCAGTGTGGGACTCCATTTCAGGACCCTGAGATCATGACTTGAGCCAAAGGCAGACGAGTAACCAACTGAGCCACCCAGGCATCCTTATCTTTTTTTTTTTTTTTTTAATATAGAATCATTAGCTATGAATGACTTCTTATATTTCTAAACAGTTGAAAACAGTAAAAAGAAAGGGAATATTTTGTGATACATGAAAATTACATGAAATTCAAATTTTATTGTCCATTAATGAAGTTTTATTGAAATGCAGCAGGAGCCTTTTTTTTTTTTTTTTTTTAACACATTTTCCCTGGCTTCTTTCAAGATACAATGGCATGAATGATTTACTTAACTGACCATTTACAGAAAAGTTTGTCAAGCCTTACCTCAGAATATCTGGGCTTAATTCTCTCATAGAATCTTTGGTTGACAAAAACTGAACCAAAATGGACAGATTAGTATGAAACAAATGAAATAGTGTGTAACCTATCAGGATGCATGGATTAATGGATGTTGAATTATGCCAGATGATTTTTCTTCATCTATAAAGATTTTTTTTCACTTTTAGTTGTTAACATGGTGAATTGTATTGGCCGATTTCAAATGAAACAACTTTGCTACTCTACCTAGACTAAACCTATATGTCATGATGTGTCACTTTTTAAATATTTCTATAATATATTTTCTAGTGTTTTGTTAAAGATAGTTGTGTCCATTTAATGAGGAATATTATCTTTAATTTTCTTTTAATTTTTATTTCTGTTTTTGGTGTCAGGCTAATTTGGGACTCAATGTTTGGGATGTGTCTCCCCCTCCTCTGTTTTTTGGAAGTTTATGTGGGATTGGTATTATCTTTTCCTTTAGTATTTGATAGAATTCACTGATGATATCTTCTGAGTTTGGAGCCTTCTGAACTCCGGGGATCATTCCAACTCTTTTTCATGTGATTCTTCTCTCTTTCTCAGCTAATTTCTACCTATAACATGTGCATGTCCTGACTGGGTCAAGGACTTGAAAGACTCATCTGCAGATTTTTTTAGAGCTCTCTCTGTACAACTCCCTTCTTCCTGGTATTTACCCCTGCTGGTCTGACTTAGCTTCCCCCAAATCCATCTTTGTTTCCTCAAAGCATTGAGATATCCGGGCTTTGTTTTGGTTTCCCCACCCCCCACCTCTTCACTTTGGCCAAAACCACTCTCTCCAGGCAATAAACAGAGGACAATTATAGGACTTGTATCACTTTTTCTTCCTCTCTTGGGGATGACTTACTTAAGCTTCCTATTATCCAAAGTCTAAAGAATGTTTTCTCACAACCAAAACCAGAATTTATTTAATATTGTTTTATATTTATGTACCCTCTTCTTAATTACACCCAAGATTTCTGTTTAATTTGGCAATAAACACTTTTAAAAATATTTATTGAACAAGACTTTGAAGAAATACAGAAATACCTCACCTTGGACTCTTAGGCTAAGGTTGACACTCCAATACTCTTCTTTCTTATCTTTCAGTAAAGAATTTTTTTTTTAAGATTTTATTTATTTATTTGACAGGCAGAGATCACAAGTAGGCAGAGAGGCAGGCAGAGAGAGAGGGGGTAGGAAGCAGGCTCCCTGCCAAGCAGAGAGCCCGATATGGGGCTCGATCCCAGGACCCTGGAATCATGACCTGAGCCGAAGGCAGAGGCTTTTAACCCACTGAGCCACCCAGGTGCCCCAAGAATTTTTTTTTTAAGTTTAAATTGAAAAAACAAATAACTTTAAAACTTCAAAATTATTTAAAATAGAACCAATTTATTGAGTTGTTTCATATTTTGTTTTAATTTGTGTAAGTAAAAATACAATTACATTTTCAAAGATAATCTAAAACAAAAATAAAATTCTAATTTTATAGCTTTATTAAGAGATTCCACGTTATAAGAGATTAAGCAAAGAATTAACTAGTAGATTAATTTAATTCTTACATAAATATAATCTCTAGTACTGATATGATTTCTCTATTCCCTCTAAAAGTAGCAGCATCCAATTCTAAAGAGATAGATATACAACAATTCAGTTTACCGTGAAATCCGGTGATAAAAAGTAACTTTTGTTTCTGAATGCTCCCTCCTAATAGAAACATTTACAACCAAGTGCTAACTTCATTTATATCAAAATCACTACCATCATCTCCCAAATTGTTTGGTATCAAATTTATTAGATTAACAATCGTGTTCTCATTATACAATACTCAAGGCACATCCAAAATCTACCAGAATTGTTGTGTTATAATTATATTTAGTAATAATGGAAGGAACAACTGTTCAGAGCACCTCATGAATTGTAGGTTCCAATTATATAACTTTCCAGCTGAATTTAATATTATAATCAGAGAGTTCAGTAATTGATAACATCATGGAAACTTTTTCACTTAAAAATAAGAGCAATCTTGGGCGCCTGGGTGGCTCAGTGGGTTAAGCCGCTGCCTTCGGCTCAGGTCATGATCTCAGGGTCCTGGGATCGAGTCCCGCATCGGGCTCTCTGCTCAGCAGGGAGCCTGCTTCCTTCTCTCTCTCTCTGCCTGCCTCTCAGTGTACTTGTAATTTCTCTCTGTCAAATAAATAAATAAAATCTTTAAAAAAAAAAAAAAAAAAAAAAAAAAAAAATAAGAGCAATCTTACTCAAAGTGTCATATTTACTATGCATACTAAAGAATGAAAAAAACTATCTTAAAAAGGAGCCACCTTTCTCTCTAAGTGGTATTCAGTACTAGGAAACAAGAGCAATATTTGCTATTAGGAATCATTTTTCTAAGAAATTCATAGTAAGGAATATATAGCTATAATGTGAATGCTGAAAGAAAGGGTAATATAGAAAGCCGAAAATATTCTGTCTTCTTTTGATAAATATTAATGAGTGGGAGCTTTCACTAAGAAAAATATTAACTTGAAAATAAATGATAAAATACAATGGGTACTTTAGACAAGGAAAGAAAACAAATACCACTTTTTTGTCAAACACAAAGCATGAATTTGATGGTGCTGATGGATAATTTTCTAAGACTCAGTAAATATACATTATTTTATGCAGTAAAATCACATTTTCTTCCTCTATTAAAGCATTACATGACACTATGAACTCTCCTCTTCAAAATGCTTCAAAATTTTCAAAAACCTTTAACATTGTCACTTGGACTCAACCTCAGATGCAGGCAAAAAAGGCTTCTGCTTTGGGCTCTACACTTTGGAGAACACACGTATCAGAAACAAATTAAAGGAACAAATACATTTACTAAAGAACATATGGGCAACGCTGCACATGGGACCCTGCTCCCAGTGCTGGCAGGATATGACCTGGTACTCCAAACATCCTCTCTCATTTATGAAACTATTCAAGCCCCCGAGAAGTATTTCTCTCATCTCAGCCCATATGTCCTCATAAAAACTGGTGACTGCATCTGAACACCATGAAGATTTGTGGGCTGCCCATTTGCCAATATCAGAAATGGACAATGCTTTTGTTAGGTTGGAGTGGATTTGGGTGATAGCGATGTAGGAAAAAGAATAATTAATTTAAAAATTCTTCCTCCTAGATAGTAGGATTCTTAAATAATGAAACACCATTTCATATTAGTGTCAAGCATCTATGTTCTTCCTTCTTTTTGTGCTTCAGTTTTTGGATCTGTGATGACTCATGAATTACTGTAGTACTCACACCAGCTGCAGATGGTGGCTGAAGAGCAGTTTGCAATATTCAACAAATCATATTACTTTTAAATATAAATATATGTGAAACTAGATTCAAAATACATGAAGCATGAAATAAATTCTTTCCCTGGCAATTAGATGAACATTAAATACTAGAATTATAAATGCTGTTAATTTAATCAAAATATTCAATAAAATGTAAATATTTTTTAAAACAAATTAACATCTATATTTAAATAATTATATTTTTATCATTCATATAAATTTATTTTTTAATAGTTTAAAAGAAAAATAGCTCTTTAAAATACACATAAATGTGGGGTGCCTGGGTGGCTCAGTGGGTTAAAGACCCTGCTTTTGGCTCAGGTCATGGTCCCAGGGTCCTGGGATCAAGCCCTGCATCAGGCTTTCTGATCAGCAGGGAGCCTGCTTCCTCCTGTCTCTCTCTCTCTGCCTACTTGTGATCTCTTTCTGTCAAATAAGTAAATAAAATCTTTAAAAAAAATACATATAAATGCTATAATGCTATACTGAAACTCAATAAACATCCAGAAAATACAAATATTATGGATCCATGAATTTATGTAACCTGTGCACATCCAGGTAACCAGTATCCAAATCAAGAAAGAGAACATTGTATGCAGCTAGGAGTCACATAATTCTTTCTTCTCGTCACTACCCTTCTCCCCAAGATTCATCATTATTACTTCATTACAATCTCTTCATCTTTTCCACATAATATATAATATCAATAATTATATTAATGGGAGTAATATTCCCTCATATTCACAGGTGCCACCAGACTTAAAAAGGGAAGGGCATTATACACGGCTTATATGTCCAGGAGTGGGAATCACAGAGAGCATTTTACAATTTTTTCAACAACAGTAAGCTATCCATTTTCAGATGCTATTTTATAGAAATAAAGTAAGATCTTCAAGACAATAGATATAATGTGTGATAAAGCTGAGACCAGAATGTAAGTATTCTAACAAGAAACCAGTGATCTTTCTTCTCTATTAACCTATGCTCAGGCTGTTCATTGTCTTCCAAATGACTTTCCATTTGTTCATATATTGACACATCTTAAATATAGCAACTGGAACTAGTTTTAGGAGTATGAGGATTTCCTTTAAAAAATGATTATATAGGCCTTCCACATTAAAAAACTGATACTTTCAATTAATCAGACTATAGTCAATAACCACTATGCAAACTGCTAAATCACTCTGTATCTTCAACTTCTCTGAGACCCAGAAGACCTACTACAGTAAACAGCATGTGTCCAGTAAGAGAGTGGACTGGGCTCACATCTCTTGTTTTAGTCTGAATTCATCCTACTGTTAGTGTTTGTCCCATACTTTAACCATCAAGTGAATTAAAGCACCTTAGATGCTATGCCCCATCAAAAAGCTTTTCAGAGGTGCCTCGTGGCTCATTTGGTTAAGTGACTGCCTTCTGCTCAAGTCATGGTCCCAGGGTCCTGGGATCCAGCCCCATGTCAGGCTCCTTGTTGAGAAGGGTGTCTGCTTCTCCCTCTGCTTCCACCCCTCCACCTCCACCTCGCCCCACTCTGTTGGCTCTCAAATAAATAAAATCTTCAGAAAAATAACTTTCAACAATTATGACAAATAATCTTTTTCTGTTTATAACATTTTAAACCATTATCTGGAAATCTGCAGCAAGAAGCCTGCACTGACAGGTAGGCATATTTCAAAGTGTGGCTTGAACAGAATCCTATCAAATGCCACATACAAAGTACACATCAGCTTTAAATAAATGTCAAATCAGAGTTCTTTACTTTTTATTGGCACAGTCTTTGCTCCACTTAAGAAAAAATAAGCATCATATGAGAACCCAGGCTCCACTTGAGGATACATGGAGTGGGTTTTTGCTTATGGGGAGGGTAGAATCAAATCCTCCAAGTGGTATTTCCAGCCTCATTCTGAAAGAATCTGCCCAGAGGAAGACTTGAGGCACCGCTGAGACCACTGGAACCAGCTCTTTCATCCCACAGAAGTTCTCAGTTGTTCTAGTCTGCCAAAATAAGAAGGTAATAATTGGGGTAGGAGACAGAGAGCCAGGCACAGAGAATTCATAACAAGTTCATTGTGCCAAGATGCAAAATGTGCTTACATATCTCAGATGCTCCTGAAACAGCTTTGGAAAACACTATCCACTTGCCCTCATCTGGAAACCACAACTGCTTCTTATAGAATGTTCTGTGGCTGAAGCTGGCAGTGGTAAGTTTCCACACAGCAAATTGAGTAAATAAATGCAGTATTTGCTGTTTAAAAAGTTAACTGATTTCCAGCTGCTGTTAGAAACACACAGTTGTCGAGATCTCCCTGGTTTGAGAATTATCATTCTTCTATTTTATGAAATCTATTACATTAACCTACTTAAAATTATGAATAGACATATCTAAAGCCTCAGAGTAGGCATAAAGAGAACTTTCTGGAAATAAGTAAAGCATTGTTAGTACAGTGTGGCTCTTTTCCCCATTGATTTTCATTCTTTTCAGTAACCGTAGACTTCTAGAGTTAAAAGGAATCTTAGAGATCATTTAGGCCTCCTGTGGCCTTTTTTTTTTTTTCCTCCTGAACAGGAAAAAGAAATCCAGAGATATGAGTCAACTTCCTCAAATTTATAAAACTAGACTGTGGTATCCAGAGATAGGACTTGAGTCTCTCGATTCTTGTGTCACCAAATCAGCATCAGGGTGTAGACAAACGCTTTCCAAATGATGTCCAGCCCTCAGTTCAGTTGAGGCCCCCATACTCCACCCACCTTGCATCCCTGCACACTAAATAGCTAAAGGATATTTGAAACTGCTCATTTTCAACTGTGGTTCAAGCATATCTCCCTCTCATCTAAACCCCAATCCCTCTTTTTCACTCTCTCAGTAGATCCCAAAGCCAAGGTGACAAACCGTCTTATCAAGAGTGCTGCTGATTCTGGTGTGGCCAGCAGCACCAGCCTCCAGGGGAGACTTCTGAGAGTCTTCCAAGAGCACTCAAGATCTGTCAAATTGTATTTCTTTTAGGGTGAGTTCTGAAAATGGTTCAGTTCTTCTGAACAACTTTCCCAACTTTTAATTTCACATAAGATAACAAATCTTCCGGAGAATTCCTCTGTAGTTCTAGGTAACATTAAATCTTGCCATTATTGCTTTAACAACATTGTTTTTAAGTTTACATAAAGCCCTATGCTTCTTCCCTCCATTATTATCTTTTTTTTTTCTCATAGAGATTCTCATTAGGTTAATATAACAATCCCCATCTTTTTCTGTTCTTAAATCCCTACCCCAATGGTCCTAGTGGGGGTGCTTAACATGAGACTTCTGGAGACCTAACAACTGCCAGAAATTGTTGCAAAAAAATTAGTGTATGTGCATGTTTTGATCTCAAGAATTAATCACAGCTTTTAATGGATTCTTGAAAGACTGGCATCTAGAAAATGTTGAGATTGGTCATTGTATAAAATCAAACCCACACAACTCACTCACTTTTTGCCTCTGACTCTTTTTATCCCTCCTTCCATTGGTTACAGCCCCTCCCATGCCTGCTGCCCACATACCTCAAGCACTCATCAGCCTATAGCATGGAATACACATGGCCCTCATTGTTCAGTGGTGGATGTAAGCATCCAAAGGAGTTATTGCTAGTTTAGCCTGTATGTTGATGATTCAATATAGGATAATGATGGATCAAAAGGACTATGTCTACAGACCAATAAACTTTGGTTGATCAGTAAAGTCAGATTATGGATCATGGACTGAACACATTCTGGGATGGGTCATTGTCTTGCTTCATATACATTATGCCAAGAGTCAACATTAGAGACCAGAAATAGCTTTGAAATATGATTTGTGAATGTACAACAATGATCAATGTACAAATTTAAGATTAAATTGGGGTGGAGGGTACAAAGAGAGGGAAAAGTAAGGTGGGTGAGTTACTCAAGAAAGACTGAGTGACAACCTAGGACTACACTGCCAAATTTAGCCAGTGAAATAAGCATTCTGATTTTTTGATAAAGTAGTCCCTAATTATGTGTTGTTCTTAGGGACTAGCATGCTGGGTATATTTTATATAGTTCTAATTAACTTTCAAAGCAATTTTCAGAAAGAAACAAACTGAGGAAAGACTGTATATTAACTGAGAATTTGCTTGTTTATTACTTCAGTGAATGCAAAGACAGCTACTATGTTTCCCCAGTAGAAATTATTATCAGCACTGTATCATTACAAGATCACATGACACCCCAGCCAAAGGGCTTTTTTAAAATTTACTTCATATTGAAAACAAGAACAGCATGAATAACTTATTAATATATCCATGACTGATTAGTTACTTAGGATTCCAGAAACCAGTTATGAATATCAGCCTCTGCTGTAACAAAATGTTTGTTTCAAATTTATTTCTTCAATATAAAACCACTGTAATGAATCACATGCCTTATACAGACAAGTATCAGAAAATAAAGGTACTTTCAACACATTTGAACAAAGACTCCGCATTTTGAATGTTGCCAGTAGGTGAGAGACTTTGAATACTTAGTGAAGTTGAGGGTCACCTTCCAATAACGGGCTATGATTGAGGTCCTGGAAATTTCTAGTCCTCCATAATGCTACACCAAAATAGCAGTAACAATGAATCTTCATTATGTGTTGCCAATTGCCAAACATTGGACACTGCTATTAAGAGGCAAAATTGGGATATCAGTAAGTTTGTAAGAAGAACTTGCTATTCGTTTTGTGATATTTGGGACAGAAATTTAATTTTTAGTGTTCTTACCTGACTCATTCTAATCAGCAAAATAAATATGCAGTTGATTTATGAAAGATTTTTAAAAATCTTTAATTGGCATTGCATGATTTCTTTAAGCAATAAATGGATTTGAATGCAAGCTAAATGTAGAGGGCATATTTTTCATCCATTCAATGGCTACAATTCCATGGTAGGCATAGAAAAAAAGATCATTTTGCTACTACAGTGTATACCCTGAGGTATTGGGTTACCATGCAATGATGAATATTTCTAAGACTTTCAGCTTTACTGAACATCTGCTTTTCACAACCACATTTTAAGGGAAAAATCTAAGAGACAGAAAAACATACAAAATCCCCAGGACAGGAAAATTTCCTTCTCATCTCTTCCATAAACCAGCACCAGATTTTAAATGGAAACCACTAATCATGTGAGGATATTTTCAGTGATATTGCTTTGCACCAGTCTCTTTTGTGAAGCATAATTTGGGGGTGAAGATGTGTTGGGCTTGGGGGATACTCTGCAACAGAGTTTCTAAAACAGCACAAAGGGAGACCAAAAGGATCAGACACCCAAAACTCCTCTTCCTCACTTCATGGATAAAGCAGATCTTGTTTCATGTCTAAGATGCACACATCAACTTCTCAGCCTCTTGCTGTATAAGCCTCTTTCATGTCTAAGATGCACACATCATCTTCTCAGCCTCTGGCTAAAGAGTTGGAATCACCCAGACATAAAAATCTGTAGACAAAACACTAGCTGTATGGAGTGGGAGATGTTATGACCAACCTGCCCTTCCAGGAATAGAAAAAAAAAAAAAATGCATGCTTGTCTTACCTAAAGTCAAAGGATTTGCCCCTTCTTTTCACAGATTGTGAAGCACTTTCTTGAAAAGTAGGGTACTCTGTCTACCTCATGTTGAGAGTGAGAAGATGAAAGCTTGTCCAGTGATCCCTGTAGACATGAGCTGGTCACACATCTCCCCTCCATAATAAAGAGAAAATAAGCTTGCCTGAGTTATCATTGAAACTATGTTCCCTACAGATTCAAATTACTTGAGTCACCTATTCTGAAAAGCCTATCATGTTTTTTATGTCCGAGAGATGTCATTGAACAGAGAAGTCTTCTTTTCCATGATTTAAAATAAATACAGTCAGTGATACAAAATCAGAGCAACATTCAATTATATGTCTACTTCATATTCTGTTAGGAGTGCAATTATCTTTAAAGACTAACATAATAGTCATACAATCATATCAGTGTAGGATAATGACCCCCCCAAAAAAAACAAAAGAAGAAAGAATCATAGAACAGAAATGTTTAAGCTAAAAATAGCATGATGACCTCCAGTTTTAGATCCTGCATTTTACAGAGGAGGGAAAAGATGTTTGCCAAAGGTTCCAGGGCTATCTCCTACACATCAATTTCCCTCTCTTTTACTGAAACATTCGCAGGAATACACAAAAATGTCTGTGGGGGGGGTCTTATTATCAAAAATAAATAGCCCACATCTCCTCTATTTCCCCGTAAGTATCATCATATTTCATAGGCAGACCTCTGCCTGCCTCTCTGCCTATTTGTGATCTCCCTCTCTGTCAAATAAATAAATAAATAAAATCTTTAAAAAAAAAGAATCATTTCATAAATATATTTTTCATTGATGTATCTAGCCTGCTATTTATATGAGATAGTTTTTTAAAATTTATCAAGCATTTACTATTTTGATGTTATAGACATCAAAAGAATACTTAAAATAACTTTCCCAAGGATAGGGATACCTACTAAAATATAAAGGCAATTACTAATTATATCCACAAAAGCAAAATGATAAAACAAAAATACATGTGTATTGAAGTGAATTAGAATAGAGGACTAAGGGGAGATACAAAGGAGGCCAGTAAGTTTAGAAAATCTTTCTGAAATGGGTGAATTTTGAGCAAGGACTAGAAGGAAGTAGTCAAAGGGATGGGGGGGAAAAATCTCCTTTACTAAAATCTGACATTAAATTCCCAATACTATACTCTTCCATTTTCCTTCGGTTAGCTCACATAGTTTCCTCAAGATTCAGCTTCAACAGCTGGAATGTCATCTCTCAATCCTTCCCTAACCTGTACCTTATACATTTCCTATTGCTTTACTTTGTATACCTCATTATATTCACCTCATAACGTATCTGTCTCCCCTACTGGACTGTGCATTCTTTTTCCTCTTTTACCCATAGTGACAACCTAGCAACAACTGGCATTTAGCAGCTGTCAACTAATGTTTGTTGTATGAACCTTAATGCATTCAACAATCCTGAGAGGAAACTATTATTATTAATATTAATGCCACAGAAGAGAAAACAGAGAATCCCTGAGGTTGAAGAGTTCTTAACTATTAGAAAGTAGAGAGATGGCTTTATGTCCACCCCATCTCAAAAATCCAAAATTTTAGGACTTAAGTCCAAGCCTATTCTACTATCCAATGTTGTCTTCACAGGAGGTATTGCTAGAAATGGCAGGTATCTTATTCCAGGTGTATGTAACCTTATTCCAGGGTTACAGGCAGGAATTAGTAAATAATACATGAGAGACAGAAATCAAAGTAATTTGTTTAAAACACTGAGATCCTATTGAAAAGCAATGGGAACTACTGCTTCTTCTCAGTTTATTCATAAGCAGTGTGGTGTCTTACTCTCTCACCTCTTTCTGGGTGACCTCAAAGGCCTCCAAAAATTTAACTGTGTTCTGTATACTGATGACTTCAAAATATTATCTCTAGTCTCCATTGTTCTCATGAAGCTCTGAATCACATATCTATCTGCCTACTACACATCTCCCTGGATGGCCATATAAACCACTTAACCTTCATGCTTACAAGTCTCCATATTTTTTTCTTTTTTTTCATTTCTTTCTTTTTTTTTTTTAATTTTTTATTTTTTATAAACATATATTTATATCCCCAGGGGAACAGGTCTGTGAATCGCCAGGTTTACACACTTCACAGCACTCACCAAAGCACATACCCTCCCCAATGTCCATAAACCCACCCTACTTCTCCCAACCCCCCTCCCCCCAGCAACCCTCAGTTTGTTTTGTGAGATTAAGAGTCACTGATGGCTTGTCTCCCTCCCAATCCCATCTTGTTTCATTGATTCTTCTCCTACCCACTTAAGCACCCATGTTGCATCACCACTTCCTCATATCAGGGAGATCATATGATATAGTTGTCTTTCTCCGCTTGACTTATTTCACTAAGCATGATACACTCTAGTTCCATCCATGTTGTCGCAAATGGCAAGATTTCATTTCTTTTGATGGCTGCATAGTATTCCATTGTGTATATATACCACATCTTCTTGATCCATTCATCTGTTGACGGACATCTAGGTTCTTTCCGTAGTTTGGCTATTGTGGACATTGCCGCTATAAACATTTGGGTGCACGTGCCCCTCCGGATCACTACGTTTGTATCTTTAGGGTAAATACCCAGTAGTGCAATTGCTGGGTCATAGGGCAGTTCTATTTTCAACATTTTGAGGAACCTCCATGCTGTTTTCCAGAGTGGTTGCACCAGCTTGCATTCCCACCAACAGTGTAGGAGGGTTCCTCTTTCTCCGCATCCTCGCCAGCATCTGTCATTTCCTGACTTGTTGATTTTAGCCATTCTGACTGGTGTGAGGTGATATCTCATTGTGGTTTTGCTTTGTATTTCCCTGATGCCGAGTGATATGGAGCACTTTTTCATGTGTCTGTTGGCCATCTGCATGTCTTCTTTGCAGAAATGTCTGTTCATATCCTCTGCCCATTTCTTGATTGGATTATTTGTTCTTTGGGTGTTGAGTTTGCTAAGTTCTTTATAGATTCTGGACACTAGTCCTTTATCTGATATGTCGTTTGCAAATATCTTCTCCCATTCTGTCAGTTGTCTTTTGATTTTGTTAACTGTTTCCTTTGCTGTGCAAAAGCTTTTGATCTTGATGAAATCCCAATAGTTCATTTTTGCCCCTGCTTCCCTTGCCTTTGGCGATGTTCCTAGGAAGATGTTGCTGCGGCTGAGGTTGAAGAGGTTGCTGCTTGTGTTCTCCTCAAGGATTTTGATGGATTCCTTTTGCACATTGAGGTCCTTCATCCATTTTGAGTCTATTTTTGTGTGTGGTGTAAGGAAATGGTCCAATTTCATTTTTCTGCATGTGGCTGTCCAATTTTCCCAACACCATTTATTAAAGAGGCTGTCTTTTTTCCATTGGACATTCTTTCCTGCTTTGTCGAAGATTAGTTGACCATAGAGTTGAGGGTCTATTTCTGGGCTCTCTATTCTGTTCTATTGATCTATGGGTTTGTTTTTGTGCCAGTACCATGCTGTCTTGATGATGAAAGCTTTGTAATAGAGCTTGAAGTCCGGAATTGTGATGCCACCAGCGTTGGCTTTCTTTTTCAATATCCCTTTGGCTATTCGAGGTCTTTTCTGGTTCCATATAAATTTTAGAATTATTTGTTCCATTTCTTTGAAAAAGATGGATGGTACTTTGATAGGAATTGCATTAAATGTGTAGATTGATTTAGGTAGCATAGACATTTTCACTATATTTATTCTTCCAATCCAGGAGCATGGAACATTTTTCCATTTCTTTGTGTCTTCCTCAATTTCTTTCTTGAGTACTTTATAGTTTTCTGAGTATAGATTCTTAGCCTTTTTGGTTAGGTTTATTCATAGGTATCTTATGGTTTGGGGTGCAATTGTAAATGGGATAGACTCCTTAATTTCTCTTTCTTCTGTCTTGTTGTTGGTGTAGAGAAATGCAACTGATTTCTGTGCATTGATTTTATATCCTGACACATTACTGAATTCCTGTACAAGTTCTAGCAGATTTGGACTGGAGTCTTTTGGGTTTTCCACATATAGTATCATATCATCTGCAAAGAGTGATAGTTTGACTTCTTCTTTGCCGATTTGGATGCCTTTAATTTCCTTTTGTTGTCTGATTGCTGAGGCTAGGACTTCTAGTACTATGTTGAATAGCAGTGGTGATAATGGACATCCCTGCTGTGTTCCTGACCTTAGCAGAAAAGCGTTCAGTTTTTCTCCATTGAGAATGATATTTGCGGTGGGTTTTTCATAGATGGCTTTGATGATATTGAGGTATGTGCCCTCTATCCCTACACTTTGAAGAGTTTTGATCAGGAAGGGATGCTGTACTTTGTCAAATGCTTTTTCAGCATCTATTGAGAGTATCAAATGGTTCTTGTTCTTTCTTTTATTGATGTGTTGTATCACATTGACTGATTTGCGGATGTTGAACCAACCTTGCAGCCCTGGAATAAATCCCACTTGGTCGTGGTGAATAATCCTTTTAATGTACTGTTGAATCTTATTGGCTAGTATTTTGGTGAGAATTTTCGCATCTGTGTTCATCAAGGATATTGGTCTATAGCTCTCTTTTTTGATAGGATCCTTGTCTGGTTTTGGGATCAAGGTGATGCTGGCCTCATAAAATGAGTTTGGAAGTTTTCCTTCCATTTCTATGTTTTGGAACAGTTTCAGGAGAATAGGAATTAGTTCTTCTTTAAATGTTTGGTAGAATTCCCCTGGGAAGCCGTCTGGCCCTGGGCTTTTGTTTGTTTGGAGATTTTTAATGACTGTTTCAATCTCCTTACTGGTTATGGGTCTGTTCAGGCTTTCTATTTCTTCCTGGTTCAGTTGTGGTAATTTATATGTTTCTAGGAATGCATCCATTTCTTCCAGATTGTCAAATTTATTGGCGTAGAATTGCTCATAGTATGTTCTTATAATAGTTTGTATTTCGTTGGTGTTAGTTGTGATCTCTCCTCTTTCATTCATGATTTTATTTATTTGGGTCCTTTCTCTTTTCTTTTTGATAAGTCTGGCCAGGGGTTATCAATTTTATTAATTCTTTCAAAGAACCAGCTCCTAGTTTCATTGATTTGTTCTATTGTTTTTTGGTTTCTATTTCATTGATTTCTGCTCTGATCTTTATGATTTCTCTTCTTCTGCTGGGCTTAGGGTTTCTTTTTTGTTCTTTCTCCAGCAACTTTAGGTGTAGGGTTAGGTTGTGTACCTGAGACCTTTCTTGTTTCTTGAGAAAGGCTTGTACCGCTATATATTTTCCTCTCAGGACTGCCTTTGTTGTGTCTCACAGATTTTGAACCGTTGTATTTTCATTGTCATTTATTTCCATGATTTTTTTAAACTCTTCTTTAATTTCCCAGTTGACCCATTCATTCTTTAGAAGGATGGTGTTTAGTCTCCATGTATTTGGGTTCTTTCCAACCTTCCTCTTGTGGTTGAGTTCTAGCTTCAGAGCATTGTGGTCTGAAAATATGCAGGGAATGATCCCAATCTTTTGATACCAGTTGAGTCCTGATTTAGGACCGAGGATGTGATCTATTCTGGAGAATGTTCCATGTGCACCAGAGAAGAATGTGTATTCTGTTGCTTTGGGATGAAATATTCTGAATATATCTGTGATGTCCATCTGGTCCAGTGTGTCATTTAAGGCCTTTATTTCCTTGTTGATCTTTTGCTTGGATGATCTAATCCATTTCAGTGGGGGAAGTGTTAAAGTCCCCTACTATTATTGTATTATTGCTGATGTGTTTCTTTGATTTTGTTAATTGGTTTATATAGTTGGCTGCTCCCACGTTGGGGGCATAGATATTTAAAATTGTTAGATCTTCTTGTTGGACAGACACTTTGAGTATGATATAGTGTCCTTCCTCATCTTTTATTATAGTCTTTGGCTTAAAATCTAATTGATCTGATATAAGGATTGCCACTCCTGCTTTCTTCTGATGTCCATTAGCATGGTAACTTCTTTTCCACCCCCTCACTTTAAATCTGGAGGTGTCTTTGGGCTTAAAATGAGTTTCTTGGAGGCAATATATAGATGGGTTTTGTTTTTTTATCCATTCTGATACCCTGTGTCTTTTGATTGGGGCATTTAGCCCATTAACATTCAGGGTAACTATTGAGAGATATGAATTTAGTGCCATTTTATTGCCTGTAAGGTGACTGTTACTGTATATTGTCTCTGTTCCTTACTCATCTACCACTTGTAGGCTCTCTCTTTGCTTAGAGGACCCCTTTCAATATTTCCTGTAGAGCTGGTTTGGTGTTTGCAAATTCTTTCAGTTTTTGTTTGTCCTGGAAGGTTTTAATCTCTCCTTCTATTTTCAATGATAGCCGAGCTGGATATAGTATTCTTGGCTGCATGTTTTTCTCATTTAGTGCTCTGAATATATCATGCCAGCTCTTTCTGGCCTGCCAGGTCTCTGTGGATAAGTCAGCTGCCAATCTAATATTTTTACCATTGTATGTTACAGACTTCTTTTCCCGGGCTGCTTTCAGGATTTTCTCTTTGTCATTGAGACTTGTAAATTTTACTATTAGGTGACGGGGTGTGGGCCTATTCTTATTGATTTTGAGGGGCGTTCTCTGAACTTCCTGAATTTTGATGCTCGTTCCCTTTGCCATATTGGGGAAATTCTCCCCAATAATTCTCTCCAGTATACCTTCTGCTCCCCTCTCTCTTTCTTCTTCTTCTGGAATCCCAATTATTCTAATGTTGTTTCGTCTTATGGTGTCACTTATCTCTCGAATTCTCCCCTCGTGGTCCAGTAGCTGTTTATCCCTCTTTTGCTTAGCTTCTTTATTCTCTGTCATTTGGTCTTCTATATCGCTAATTCTTTCTTCTGCCTCATTTATCCTAGCAGTAAGAGCCTCCATTTTTGATTGCACCTCATTAATAGCTTTTTTTATTTCAACTTGGTTAGATATTAGTTCTTTTATTTCACCAGAAAGGGCTTTTATATCTCCCGAGAGGGTTTCTCTAATATCTTCCATGCCTTTTTCGAGCCCGGCTAGAACCTTGAGAATTGTCATTCTGAACTCTAGATCTGACATATTACCAATGTCTGTATTGATTAGGTCCCTAGCCTTCGGTACTACCTCTTGTTCTTTTTTTTGTGGTGAATTTTTCTGCCTTGTCATTTTGTCCAGATAAGAGTATATGAAGGAGCAAGTAAAATACTAAAAGGGTGGCAACAGCCCAGGAAAACATGCTTTAACCAAATCAGAAGAGATCCCAAATCGTGAGGGGGGAGAAAGGGGATAAAAAGAGGTTCAAAAAGAAACAAAGAAAAAGAAAAGAAAAGAAAAGATAGGAAAAGTAAAGAATTTTTAAAAAGAAAATGAATAAAGAAAAATATAAAAAAGAAAAAATATATATATTAGATAAACTAGTTTAAAAACATTAAAAAAGAAAAGGGTAAAAGTTAAAAAAAATTTTAGCCGAAGAAGAGAAAAAAAATGAAAAAGAAAAAATTAAATTAACTCCAAGACTAAAAAAATCACAGGGAGAAAGCCATGAGTTCCATGCTTTGCTTTCTCCTCCTCTGGAATTCTGCTGCTCTCCTTGGTATTGAAACCACACTCCTTGGTAGGTGAACTTGGTCTTGGCTGGATTTCTTGTTGATCTTCTGGGGGAGGGGCCTGGTTTAGTGATTCTCAAGTGTCTTTACCCCAGGCGGAATTGCACCGCCCTTACCAGAGGCCGGGGTGAGTAATCCGCTCGGCTTTGCTTTCAGGAGCTTTTGTTCCCTGAGCGCTTTCTGTAGAGTTCCAGAGGACGGGAATACGAATGGCGGCCTCCTGGTCTCCGGCCCAGAGGAGCCGAGAGTCTCGGGCCCCACTCCTCAGTGCGTCCTCACAGAACAAGGCCCAGTTACTCCTCCTGTCTGCCTGACCTTCGGCGGCGCTCCAAGCTCACCAAGCCTGCGACTGGTTCAAGGTAACCCCGAGCTGTGAGCTTACTGTCGGCTCTGTCTCTGTAGCCGGTTTTCCTGTTCCAATACCCACAAGCTCTGCAACACTCAGACACCCCCGATCCTTCTGTGACCCTGCGGGACCTGAGGCCAACCTGACCCTGCATGGGCTTCGCCCCTGTTTAGCCTCTGGAGTGATGTCCCTCAGCGGAACAGACTTTTAAAAGTCCTGATTTTGTGCACCGTTGCTCCACTGCTTGCCGGGAGCCGGCCCCTCCCCCCGGGGGTCTATCTTCCCATCGCTTTGGATTCACTTCTCCGCCAGTCCTACCTTTCAGAAAGTGGTTGTTTTTCTGTTTCTAGAATTGCTGTTCTTCTTCTCTTCAATCTGTTGATGGATTTGCAGGTGTTTGCAATCTTTAGATAAGCTGTCTAGCTGATCTCCTGCTAGCTGAAGTAGTCTCAGCCTGCTACTTCTCCGCTATCTTGACTCCTCTTTCTCCAGTCTCCATATATTTTTAAAGACTACCACATTCTAAGAGTTACACTGGATCATTGTGTACTTGAGGAAATTCTTGAGATGGATAACCCAAGTTACAGAAACCAGTTTTGCTTATATATGATGAGATAATACATCATTGAAATCCCACCCTAATTTTCCTTGCTTAATTTCAGGATGTCCCTTGTTTAACTATGTGTTCGAATCACATCAAGCTACTTCCCTTCCCTGACCATGCCCAGGCTTTTACACTCCTCTGTTCCTGCCATGTTGTCTACATAGCTTATATATCTGTTTGCCCTCATGCTATCAGTAAGGGTCCAGCCAGGAATATGGAAGCCACACTAGGTATTATGATAAAGGAATTTTGGATAGAAATAGGCTCATATGTGCTCTCAAGGCCTGAAAAAGCAAGAAGAGGATGCTGAAGTAACCCAGATATATCTGTAGGAAATTACTCTACTGGGGCTCAGAGAACAAAATGGTGGAGATTGGGAACATCAGAACCCAGGAGCTACAGGGAAAGGCCATGGAGAGCTGCTGGAACTCTGGGACCTGAGCAGAGGAGCCCTGTGGAGCTAGACTCAGGTACAGCACAGCTCCTGCTACCACTCCATAGGGGCAGGATGTGATTGGTGCTCAAGTATTGTACAAAACAGGGGGTTGGAACTCATGAATACTTGGCCTGGGTTTCAAACCTTCGTCTGTCAGAAAACCAGTGCCTGATGTTTAAACCCTGCACAGACCACATCTCCCAGTCCTCCTCTCACTCCTTTGCATTCTCTACTATGCACTGTTGCCAAAAATGCTCTCCCTGATAGCACAACACTAATCATGCCATACCCTTTCCTAAACCCTATAATCATTCCCTGTTGACTAATGCTTTAAATATATACTCTTCCCTCTGGTGTTGAAAGCTTCTATAATTTTCTAACCTTTTCCCACTGCTTCTGGGGGTGCCTTCTGTGCTCTCACAGGATCTTGTCCATGCTTAGCAATGCAGCAAATTTTCTATATTCAACATCTGATATCTTCAAACCTCAGCCTCATCTTGTCCCTGAATACATTTCCAAAAAATAACATACATAGTGCAAAAATCACCTTGGCTTTCATTTCCACAGGGTCAAAACCACAGTGAATGAAGTTGCTGCTGCACACTTAAAACTTCGCATAGTTTCAATGAACACAGGGGCCTAATTTTATTCAATTAAAACTTATGTGACAACTAAATGCATAACTGAGACTGAAAGAACTGAACTCTGTCAATGCAAAATGTTTACACCTTTTCTGATTTTCACATACGTGGTAGACTGGTTAAAGGAGATAATTTCTAAATTCTCAGCAAGTCATCAGCTAGTATTCTGACTCAGGGTCACTTGAAGAAATAATCAGTGGAATTAGAGTTGGCTACATATGAATCCTATCATTTCAGAAAATTCCAAAGCAACATTTTTCCTTATTCGCCCTTTGAGTTGCAAAACGAGCTCTCAACAGGAAAAGAAAAATTGCTACTTACCCTTGAAAGGTGTCTCTTTTATGTGTGAAAACACTAAGGTGAAAATGTCAAACATTTCACATTTCCTTGAGCCTTGTGAAATCTAAAAGGATGTGAGATTTTCCTTTAGTCAGATTATTCAGATTGGAGGTTTAGGAACATCTCTTGCCTGTGTGTATGTCTGGATGCTGCCTATTCATTCTACTTTTTAAAAGGTGAATATTAAAGATTTAGCTCTTCCTTGTAAGGTACAAAATTACTATTATTTCCTTTTAGTTAGAAAAAGATAAGAATTATCCTGAAATTCTGAATTTGTGACCAAAAAAGGCAAATATTGTGTGACTGTGAATTGCTCAGAGCACTTTAAATCCAAACATCTTTGTCTAAGTTCCAGGCCAATTCTGAGTAACGAGAACCTAAGTGTAAGTCTTCTGTTTTTATTGCTAAGAATTTGCCTACATATCTAAATTATGTCAGTAACTTATTCAACTTCAAGAGTAAGTTATACATTCATTTAGCCTACCTACCTGCCACCTGCTCTATATTAATACATAACATATTCTGTCATTTCTGGAACTCTTCCAACATGTGTAGGTCACAATGACAATACACCATTCCTTCGGCTGAATACTTGTTTGCAGTGATGAGCTACACATGTTAGCTGATACTGCCAACAATTTAATGCTTCAGTTCCTCCTGCACCCCTGAGTAGATGGCATCTGGTCCAGATTTTGGGTCCCTTTGAGGATGCATGATAGGTAACTTTCATCTGGATAACAGAGACACTTGACCAGCCAATTAAGTATTCCAAAATCCAGGAAGTTTATGTAGGTGAAGATAATTAGTCTTAAAAATAAACTCAGAATAAAAAGCCTCAGGAAGTGGAAACTAGCCAGGATCCCATCTAATAAAAATAAATTGAGTTGAATTTCTAAATTTTTGGAGGGCTAAAAAAATTATTTACATAAAAGTTTCCTTGAGTTTGGGATTATGTTTTAGTAATGTCTGTAAAAGCAATGTGGACCTACCTATTGCAACTCCATTTTGAAGAAAATGGATACTTGATATTTATTATTTAAAGAGAGAGAATTAAACTTTACCAAACTTATTCCCCATATAATTATTTTAACTATTTTCAAACTATTCATAATTATTTTAAACTATTTTCAAACTATTTAAATAAACTAAATTTTAAAAAATGGGAGAGGAAATATATTTTCTTAAATTACTAAATAAGGGTTTTGTGCATGAATTATAAGTCCGAGTAAATGTTTGAAGTTGTATATTTTTGTACATCTCATCATTGAGAGATTGTATACTGTAAAAAATAAATACTGCTGGAGAACTATCAAGGCTTTTCTTGAGTTGGGATTAGACCAACTCATAGTCATATGAGTCATATGGTCATAGTATAGATGTGTGTTTTGTGTTATAACTATAGTCTGAAAAAAGAACTTTAACTTTTAGTGACAGAACTAATCTGGAAATATAGAACTTGTCTCCAAAACATGATGCCTACATGAACATCCGTAGTACGGCTTTATAAGTGATAATTCTGAATTTTTGATGGAAAAAAATGTTCTAAAATAAGTTTCACAGTCATAATCAAATGACGTGAGACATTTTAGCTGAATTAAATATTGCATAGGATATAGAATAAAATATTCGCCATACAGAGTAAACAAATGCACCTGGGGAGAGGAGTAGACTGGCAATTGGGACTATGAGAAGAAAAGAGCCACTGGGCTAATTTGTAATGAAAGATGCAAAATTTTTACATCCAGAAATGATGACTATCATCAAGAATTAATCTCTTATCTAACTGAACACAACAGAAACAGAATACAACAGAAAAAAACGAAAAAAGCAGTAAGTGGAATGCAAGAGATAGAAACAGGAAAGTACAGTTTTAAATCACTATCAGACAATATCCAATTGAATCTAAGACCTGTTTCTTCTCTTCTTTCAAAAGAAATAAATATTTGGAACAAAATGGCAGACTGAAAAAGATATTCCTCTTGTTATTGACATATTTAAGTTTTTATAGCCTGGCCTCGTCATCAGGTAAAAGGAGTGTACCTTATGGCCATTATGTTCTTCTTGATTACAATAGAAAACCAGTTAAAGTCTTGGCTCTTGGATTCAGTAGCCATATTCTAGTAATTATTTATAAATATTAAATAGCCCAGCAGGTAGTAAATTGGGAGACAATCTGAAAATGACTGATAATAATAACAACAGCTAATACAATGTTATTAAGTTAGGCATAAGGACATCAATTTAAGTGCATTATATTTAATTCTAGCAGATTAATATCAAATATAGAAGTAGATATTATTGTGACTATTTTTCAGATATGGGAACTGAGGTATTAACTCTTCAGTTTGGAGTATGACATGATTAAGATGACTTTCAAACTAACATTGGACTTAGAAGACTTTATTCTGACTATAGAAATTTGGATTTAGATCTAATCACAGCAATATAATATAGACATTTTCAATAGTTAATGTGGAAGACACACTTTTGCTGGGTAACCAAATAGAGCAAATTTTTTTCTCTCATTTTGTCTGGAAAACATTTTAAAAACCACAGTTTTACACATAAGACACATCTGAGAAACCACCATCAAAAGCATGTTCTAGCTTTTCAATAATTATATTAGATAACATGAATTAAGCACTTGCTCCATTCCAGGTAACTTTCCAAATGATTTACATTTATTAACTCTTTTAATATATGACCACCTTATAAGGTAAGTATTTATTAGCTCCATTATACTGTTGGGGAAACAGAAATAAAGCCACATGTCACATGGTCATGTGGCTGGTGAGTGGCAGAGCAAGGATTTATATGTAAGTAGTCAGGTTCCAGAGTCTGCCTTCTTAACCATCATATAAGGCCTCTTTTCTTTACATGGCATGCCTTATTTACATAAAGTTCCGTGCCTTGATCAAAGTCAACATCTTAATGGGAATTGGATGCCAAGTCCCTCCAACTCCAAAGCTGATGGTTTCTTCATTACACTTTGCAAGAAGTGTAAGAAATGTTCCTCTTTAAAAATTATTCCAGGACATAAAATGTAGACAAATAAAAAAATAAAATATCTGAAGGCAGATTCAAGGCAACTGTGCAAGTTATACCACATTACATTCTATGAAAGCATAACAGTTAACTCCCTGTATAATTTCAAAAAAGTTTAATGTATATATTTACATATATACATGTGCACACATACATATTTATTTCCAATAGGGGAGGAATGTGCTATTTCTCTATCATTTTATTTTCCTACAATCTTCTTCCCTGTATCTCCTACTCATATCATATCAAACACTACTTCCTAAATACCTTATATCCTCAAATTATTTGGAATTCTCTTACATTCTTTGGAATATCTTTCATGAAACACTATTCATCTGTCTAGACAGTTAACATGTCATGTTCTTAAACAGTACTATACCAATTTCTCTAACAGGTAAGCTGGGAATGATTATATGGCAATTATCATATTGGATCATATATTTTGCTTTATATATTTTCCTCTTACCAGACAGATTGTTCCTTTGGTCACAAACCATGTTCCTTTGTTTATTTTAAAATATTTTTTTATGTTGACCCATATCTTTGGTTTATCTTCTCCTGGTATTAATTTAACTATTGTAAGCATAATTTTATTGTAAGCATAATTTTAAGTTTTCTAAGACTATTTTAACATAATTTTAGAGAATTTTGCCCATTTGCTTATTTTTGTGTCTTTGTTTTATGCTTCTGTTCTTCCTTTCAATAACTATTCCAGTTTTCAGTCTTTCCTTGCTGTAGATTTGTTTCTACATTTATCTCCCTAGAAATATTTCTTTCTCTCATTCATCTGACTTTTAATCTTATTCATCATTCAACAGTATTTATTGAGCAAGATTATGGAAGCAACAGTAATGAATCAATGAGCCTTGCTTTCATAAACCTTACATTTTTTCTTCTGTGAATATATGCATGGCTTTGTCCTCCATCTCCTCTGTAATCCTATTAAGAATATGAAATAGTTTTGTAGCATTTTCCTCTGGTTCTTATCTTGAAATGTTTTTAGAGATAGGAATTTGGTCTGAATTTTCAAAGAAACACTCTATGTCCTTTCTGTAGGTTAATGTGCACAGCTCTTACCTAGATCTTTGGTGTCTACCATCTTTTAAACTACCATGGTTCTTCTGCCCTGATCAAAATTGTTGATACTGTATTGAAACCAGTATGTGATAACAAATTCCCTAAGCTAAACTCCTACAAGGACACTTCCTAGATCTGTTTCACTTTTCAAATACATAAAGCATTACTTGCAGATTCTCCTCCTGCCTCATTGCTCACCACCCTCCAACCCCTACATAAACTTGTCCTGCAATTTTATTGAATGTAGGAAGAAAGACACAACTGTGGAACAGGGAGATAGGATGAAGGAAGCAACATACTGGCTCTCTTGAGAAAACACCACCCACACATTAAAAGGATGCTGTTCACGCTTCTGGTCGGTGTAATTTTTTGTATTTCTGAGCCAGTCCACAGACATTGAGGGAATGGTGGGATTTCTAAAATCTTAAGTCAAATTCTTAGTTTTCTGGAAGGATGGGCTCCAAATAAGATACACATTGCCCAGGGCAATCTACTTCAAATAAACTTGTTGTTAATGAACATTTTCAGATTCTGGCAATGGGTGAACTTCTACCTCTAGTATTTATAATGAGTGTTTTCCTCATTATCTATACCTACATAATTATTTTGATGGTATATTAGGAGAGATAGTATTAAAGCCTGCAAGAGATAAACAATTTTAAAACTGAATAACTACTAAATTTTAAAGCTGATGTGTTAAGATTCTCTGATTCCCATTATAACAAATAAGCTTTAAAAACAAATAATAAAATGGATTAAATTATGAGGACTAAAATTTTGCTGTATTTGATATAGAGAACCAAAGGAGTAGAGATTTGTGGGTCACAAGAACTGTGAAGGGTCTGTGAAAAGTTTTACCTTAATAGGAAGCTAACCAATTAGCCTCTCACAGTTACATGCATAAGGGCAGAAGACATGAGAATCCTGGGTGAGAGGCAAAGGAAAGATTATTACCCATAGTATTAGTAACCAAAGTTATCCATCACTTCTGCACCAGTTTCCTGAGCTTCAGTTCCCACAAAGCAATGTAACAAGAGCCAGAAGGCATGCATCAATGGTACATGCGGTAAGTCATGGTACAAAAGAGGAACCCCAAGCTTAGGGAACACTAGTATTTTATTATAGGCTAAAAGCAAGCCTGTCCAGACTGCCCTCCAAAAGGAGATATTATCTTTATCATAATAGATAGTAACTATGCTTTCCCTTTGTTATGAAAGGAAATACTTGAAATTCTGGGACTGCATTATATAAAACATCCTTGAAAAAATGATTCAGCATAAAAGGTTGTTGTGCTTACAAGATATACAGAAATATGAGACCCATGAAGCATTGTCTCAACAGTAAAGAAGAGGGAAAAAAGCTAACATTTTTAAAGCAATTACTATAGTCCAGGTGCAGCAAGAGGTACTTTACACATATTATTTTATTAAATCTTCACATCCCATGAAGTTTGCATTATAATATTCATTTTATAAAATCTCAGCTACATTAAGTAATTTTCCTAATTCACCAATCTTCTAAATGATATAGTCATGATTTGAGCTCAAATGTATTTATCTCACTATACTACTCTAAAGTAGAATGTCTTCTATGTCAAGATGTAATTTCAGAAGGTAGAACTTTTAAAGAAAAAATATGTTCTCATACTTTCAATGAAGAAGTGACCAGAATTAAGAGATTACTCACTGAAGAACAGTTTTTGCTAAGTTTTTTTTTTTTAATGTTTGCAAAGAAATTGCTTAGCTGATGTTTCTAGAGGTTTCCACCCCAGAGAGAGGATAAAGGTGAGTGGCTTAGGCAGTCTCATTATTTGACTGACAAGGAGCAGTTGGAGTTTTCCTCTTCTGGAAATTATCACGAGCTCAGTACCTTGGACACCTCCCCAAAGTGTCATTTGCAGCTTAGGTCACTACGCATGTTAATATTGCTCTAAGGAATGAAAACCTCTGTATCTTTTCATTCTTGTACTGGAAAAACAAGGTACTACCACAATCACTTGAAATTATCTTTTCCATATCCAAAATGATAACTTTGGAATGTTTCTTAAATAACTCTCTATTTGGGGAAAAGGATGAGTGTCCAGATATATACTTCACCCTATTTAAAATAACAAGTCCTCCTTCCTAATTAGCACTTCTTAACACGTATCCCTTATTTCTTTCTCCGTGACATTTATCACTAACATATTAAATATTTTATTTGATAGCTTGTCTGCCTTGCATAATTACAACATAAGCCACTTGAAGACAGGTATTTTCATTATTTATCTTCAAGCCTGCAAAAGCCTCCATGCCGGTCTCTGGAAACTCAACATGTGTAGTTTTATTTATTTATTTATTTTTAAGATTTTATTTATTTATTTGACAGAGAGAGATCACAAGTAGGCAGAGAGGCAGGCAGAGAGAGAGGATGAAGCAGGCTCCCTGCTGAGCAGAAAGCCCGATGCGGGACTCGATCCCAGGACCCTGAGATCATGACCTGAGCCGAAGGCAGTGGCTTAACCCACTGAGCCACCCAGGCGCTCAACATGTGTAGTTTTAATGAGTGAGTAGAGATGGATGGTTCTTGTGCAGTTATTCAGATGTCACATTATCAGTAGTGTATATATCCCCAAATGGGCTTTTGCCGGTTAATTAACTCATATTTTAAATTTGTAATATGTCTATATTTGTCTTTTGTGAATTTCCACTAACCATAAGCTAACTGCAGCAATAAATACATAATTTTTTAGAAAACTGAGAGTGTTAAAATGGAAACAAAATAAATGATTTGGTTTTTAATTCTTTCATAAAATAATGGCATTGGTTCTCTTTTGTTCTTGAATCTGTTTCAGAGTCCAGAAAACAGAAAGGTGAAAAAGACTCTACAGTTCCCAACTTGGAAAAAGAAATGTGTAGAATAGAAGTAGAAACTTGCAGGCTGTTTTAATATTGATTATCTACACCCAGCTGCAATTTTTGCATCTCCTCTTGAGACTGACCTAGTTGTCCCAAGGGGTTGCTCTGCTGGTGAAAGAAGACACGTCTCTTAGATCAGGCTGTTACATAGTGGAAATAATCAACAACAGATGGTGATAATCTGTTACCAGTCTAATGGTGATCCCTAAAGATAGGCTGGGAAATGAAGTTTTCACTAACGGACATTTGCTACTAAAGTACAAAGTGAATAAACAGAATATCTAGTACAGCTGGAAGGGAAGCTGCTTCTGATTAGAGGAAAGGAATACACAGCCAGTTTAAGTTCCAGTGGCAAAAATCACTCTACATCAATTTCTGTATCTACACTTGACTTTTAGCCTTGTTGACTATTCAACCACTTACCCTGCTGTTTCCTGAACATTGGATGTACTTAGTGACAGCTGTTGGGTCAAAGACACCTAACACATGTGGACACATACACCTTGGCCTGTCTGAGAGAATTCATGCTCTGTATTTTTGGAGCTAGGGTCAAGATTGTTCAGGATTTATTTCTTTGCTCATCCTTATGGTAGGATATATAACCTGGATGTTATTCAAGTATGGGAGACTTTAAAGAGGCTTTTTATTTGTGTGGTTGAACTTAACTACTGTCTGTTATGAAGAGTAGTAAATGCCATTCAGTTAAAAGCACCATGAAAAAAAATGCTATATATAAACTTGCTATTCAGAGTGTAGTCTGTAGACCAGCATTATCAGCACCATCTGAGAACTTATTAAAAATGCAGAATTTCAGCCCTACCTCTAACTGCATTGAAATCTGAATATTTTCAAGATCTGCAGTCAAACCTATCCACATTAAAATTTGAGAAGCATTCCTCTGACTCTACAATATTTTCACACGGCAGTGCAAATTATAAAGAGAATTCTAAAATACAAGATTTGAATGGTGAAAGGTTAAATTGAAATATGCTACCATGATGTGATGATGTTGCTGTTCCCCAGAACTGATCCTTGGTAAATTTTCCAATCTATTTATCAGAGTGCTGTCACTTCCAATGACCCAAATTCATATATTCAATCAGTAGGCTGTTTCAAAGATTTCTATCTACCCATAAAACTTCTGTCAAGCCTAACCTCAGTGTATAAAAAATGAACTTACTATTCTTGTCCCCACCGCCCAATTTTCCATCAATAATAAAAATAAAATTAAAATCACAGTAAGATACTATTACAAATCCACCATACAAGCAAAAACAAGGCAACAGACAAATCACCCTTAGATGGCTACAATGGGATTGCACATTCTCTCCCGATAGAATAGGAATTGGTCTAGCCGCTTTGGAAAACTGGGATAATTTTTTAAGATTGATGATACTTCTCTCCACTGACCTAGCAATTCTAGTGTGTGTTATACACTCTACATCAGAGGTTCTAAGGGTAGCCTCAGGGACCACTAGCATTAATATCACCTGGGAACTTGTTAAAAATGTGAACAATTCTGATGCTAAAATTTGAAAATCACTGCTCTAGAAAAACACTTACATCTCCAGATGCATGCTCAAAAATGTTCATTGTATTAGTGTTCAAGAGCTCAGACTAGAAACAACCCAAATTTAATCAATAGTAAAAATACATTATAAATCATGGCATAATTATATAATGAAATATTAGTTACAAAGAACAAATGAACTTTAGCTTCATGTGAAACATATATATATCTCACAAATCCAAATATGAGAAAAGATACCAAAAAACCCCTGCAGTATGATTCTATTAATATGAAGTTCAAAAATGGGCAAACTAAGCATGATGGGGGTATGTATATTAGACGGGATTGTTTTGAAAAGCAGGGGAATTATCATCATTAAACTCTGTGAGGGGGTGTCAATAAGAGATAACAACAGCAGTGGCAATATTCTACTTCTTGTCCTGGATAGTGGTTATATGGGAGTTCATTTCACAACTATTTCTAAAATGTAAACTTATTTTTCATGTGCTTTTAAAGATACATGCTATATCATACAGGAAAACACAAATACACATACACACATGCACACTCTATTTATAAAGAAGAATCTGAGGATGCACAACCTTCATTCTAAAAATGATGCATATAAAGTTATATGCATAACATGATTATCTATGTGAAGTGCTTTGTAACTGTTACCTGTCATTATATGATTATTATATTGCAAACATTAATTGAATTGATCAAAGTTTTAGTATATTGCATATAAATTTTGCAGTGATCTCCTTTCTGCCTCAAAACTTTTTCAAATTGCCCTTTATATTAAAAAAGTCACCTAGAAGAGAGGAGTAAAGTTGTCCATGTTGAAAAAATGGGTTTTTGCCAAACAACGTGTTAGCTGTCCCTTTGTGAACTGATTTTCAAAGCCACTAAGCAGCGACCACATTGCAGTTGCACATCAGAGAAATGAGACCAGTTTCCAGCTTAGCTTTTTTATTCAGTAGTAGAGGATAATAAATTTACAGGTGGCGTCCTGTTAGAATAGCTAGATGATAAAGGAGAGTGAAATTTTGACACAGGATTAGAAACCAAGTAAGTCCTGGTATTAAAGGAGTAACATCAGCATCTGAAAATCTCCGTCAACTTAGGTACCATTAAGTATTCAATCTCCTTAGTGGAGCAGATTCACTAGAACCTTTAAATTAAGTAATGGAAACTTTGATGGATTTTTCCAACCACTCTGCCGTTTCCTTCAGCAACAATATTACTCTAAAGACTGGTGAGTCATAGGCTGACCCAAATCTAACAAACAGAGGTTGTATGTGCACGGGTATGAGTCTGGATATGGGGCCAGACATCAGAGAGGTCAAATCCCAAGTGAATAGGCTTTTACCTTCAGCCAACTCTACTATTACCTAGAGGCAACACATGACTCATTAGGTAATTATGCTCTCCTCTGCAGTCTTTGAAAACAGTAGAAGTACAGTGCTAAGTTCCGCTGTAGAAAAGATTACACAACCTTTGGTGCTTAAAAATAGCATGAAACCACCAAGTAAAAAAATGACATAACACATTCCCTCCCCCAAATCATGGCTCTCATACTACAAAATCATTTGCTTTGCATTCTCTATTTTCTAGAACATAAACACTAGAGTTCTGGACTGAAGCCTTGTTCCAAACAGATACTGGATGTCCACAATAAAAACAGATGAGATGGCAGGTTCATCAGTTCATTAATTTTTTTTTTAAGAGAGAGAGGGAGAGAGCACAAATGGGGGGAGGGAAGGGGCAGAAGAAGAGAGAGAATCTTAAGCAGGTTCCACGTACAACCCGAAGCAGGGCTGGATCTCATGACCCTGAGATCATGACCAAAGCTGAAACCAAGACCTGATGCTTAACTAACTGAGCCACCCAGGAGCCTCTAATTTTTAAAGATAATATAGAGTTGTTATGGGTTCAATGTTTGGTTCCCTCCCAAATTCATACATTGAAGACTTGACCCACAATGTGATGGTACTTTCCTTTAGGAAGTAGTTAGATTTAGATGAGGTCATGAAGGTAGGCGCCCCATAATAGTATTGATATCCTTATAAGAAGAGGCCCAAACTCTCTTTCTACCATACACACAAATAGCAAGGAGGTAATCATTCTGTAAGCCAGAAGTATTCTCAACAAAAACTGACAATACTGACATCCTGATCCCAGATTTCAGCCTCCAGAACTGTAAGAAATAAATATTTTGTAATCTGTCCAGTCAATGGTATTTTATCACGGCCACCTGAGGTAAGACAATAGTATATAAAGTCATAATATGTGCATTTGTGTGTGTGTGTATGTATACACACACATATTAGTTAATATATATGTGTGTGTATATAGTAACTAATTTGAATATATAATCTCCAATTTAATATAATGTTCTCTGCATAAATAGCAAGCCAGTTTACTATTATTAGGTAGCCACTAAAGATCCTTCAACATATTATTTCTTGAGAATGCATTTTCTCTCCTTTTCTAACAAAAAGCATTATACGTGGCCACAGAAAAACTGACAAGAATGTTGAGGCATTTTCTATCTATATATTTGTTCACAAGTATTGGTGATCTCTCAGTACCTGCATTTCTGGCAAGGAAAGCAACACTGGTTGGTGTTTCTTCAGTGATTGTTCAAAATCCCCCTCCTTCTAACCCTTTTCATTGCCAACTGGAAAGAGTGAATTTGTTTCAAATATTGCAGAAGTATAATAAGTTAATAACATTAACTGCAAATCATTTAACTATATCTACAATTTTCATAATATTCAATATTTAATGCTGCAAATATTCAATGTTATAGAACTCAATGGCAAAATGAAGGGGCCATCATACTTACACAGATATTCAACAGTGTATTATTTCATCTCCCTGCAGTTTTTAATTATTCTCTTACATGGGTAGGGAAACAGTTGACTAAAAAAAAATGCTTTGGTTTGGCTTTCTGAGTTTATTTTCCATGTAATAATAACTATTGCTATATAAAGTCAAAATAAAAACAAAACCACCTCCAAATTTACTGATCCATGGATTGTGTGGGACAAAAATTTCAGCAATTTAGACAAGACCTATTGGAGCTGCCTTACAGCTCTTCCAGATAAGCTAAGGCTTAGCTGGGAAGAATTGTAGGTTGTGGGGTGACTTGATGCTAGACTTGTGTGAAAGTGTCTTCACTCCCATGCTGCGTGCGTAATATTGACTAGCTGGGACTCCAGCTAAGCTGCCCCAAATACCCACCTACCATGACCTATTCATGTGGTCTCTTCATGTGGATTAGTTTGGGCTTCTTCACAGGAATGGCAATAGAGTTCCCACAGTGTGTGTCAAAGGAAAAACAAGCGAAGCTGTGTCAACTTTTATGAACTAGCCTCACAAGTCACAATGAGTTCAAAGTATATCATTTGTATTAACTTATTTATCCTCCTAATAGCATGCAATGGCAGTCAGATGCTGACTGGGAATGCAATTATCTGGAAGTTTAACTGGGTTGGATATCCAACATATCAGCTCTCATTTCAGCTAGGCTGTTGTCTGGAGAACCCACAGGTGATCTTTCAAGTATGGTGATCTGAGATAAGAACATCAGGAAAACCTTGTGAAAGCTATTTCTAACTTTGATGGCTGAATAATGGCCCCAAAAGATGTCCACATCCCAATCCCACAACCTGTGAATGTATTACCCTAACATGGAAGAAAGAGATTTGCAAATGTGATTAGGTAAGGGTCTTGAGATGGGAAGAGTTCCCTAAATTATCTAGGTGGGTGCTAAATGCAACCACAAAGGGCCTTATGAAGGAGGCAAGAGGTCAAAGGTAGAAGGAGGAGATGGGATAATGGAGGCAAATGTTGGAGTAATGTGGTCTGAAGATGGCAGAAGGGAACATGAGCCAAAAATATAGGAGACTCTAGAAGTTAGAAAAGGTAAGGAAACAGATTCTGCCCTAGAACTTCCAGAAAGAATGCTGACCTCATTCCAATGGAACTGATTTTGGATTTCTATCCTTCTGAACTCTAAAATAATGAATGTGAGTATGCCTGGGTGGCTCAGTCAGTTAGGCATCTGCCTTTGGCTTGAGTCATGGGATCAAGTCCTTCAAAAGGCTCCTTGCTCAGTGAGGAGCCTGTTTCTCACTCTGCCTGCCACTACCCGTGTGCACTAGCTCTCTCTCTCTCTCTCCCCCCAACAAATAAATAAATAGAATCTTTAAAAAATAAAATACAATTATATTAATTAAATTAATAAAATAAAATAAAACAATAAATCTGTATTGTTTTAAACCTCCAACTTTGTGGGAATTTCTTCCAGAAGCAATAGAAAATGAATACATCAGGTTAGCCTCAGAAGTTACTCAGTGCCATTTTTGTATATTATTTTTTGGTTATAAATGAATCAGAAGCCTCCAGATTTAAGGAAAATAAACACAGACCCCCACCTCTTGATGGAAGGAATTCCCACAAACTTGCAACTATGTTTTAAATTGATATTATTAAAAATAATATCAACCATGAAAAACATAAACCTTAGACTATCAACCTGATTATCATTATACAATTATTATGAGATAATAGGAATTAGAAATATTAATAATAAAAATGTCAATAACACCATGAATGCATGTACTTTAGTCTATCACCATCATTATTCTTGAATCTAGTCTAAGCAGTTTTCTTTTTTTTTTTTAACAGAAATCATACTTTCTGGATTAATGGTTTTTTAAAGTGTTTTTGGCAATAGAATACCTGTAAGTCTGCATGATCTTTATAGAAAATAAAGCAGCAAGTTACTTAACTTTCTCTAAACCTCAGTTTTCTCAACTGTAAAATGTGTATAATAATTAGTAACTCAAAGTTCTGTTGTGTAAAATGAAGAGAACATTCCTAAGAAAGGGTTAGTATAAAGTTGATGAGACATAGATTTCCAGAAGAGAAATGGGCTGCAAGTGATGCATGGAAATTAAAGATGGTGTCTTCTTCTAACCTCGGGGCAAACATCTTTGGGAGTTGTGATGAAATTCTTACTGATCCCAATGAGAAGAGCTGGTAGTCAATTTGAGGACTTAAAGCCCAAGGTTCCTGTACATTAACTTCTAGAACACCATTCCTTCCATCAGTATGAGGCAGCATAAAAGTGAGCCTAATGAGACACATGAGCATTCTGCATCTTTTGCTTCACCTTAGCTGCGTCCTCTCAATTTCCTGTCCTTCTAAGACCCATTGTCCTTTTCCTTTTACATTTTACCTCCGGTCTTCACTCTCAAGGTCATACCCAAGACCTTATTAAAGTGTTTCTATTAAAAATTTTTTCAATGCAATATCTCATCACCTGATCACAACCTGAATTATGTTAGCTTGCACAGGTTACCCTACTATGACCACTCTTTAAGTCAGTCCTACCATTTTTTTTTAACATTGTGCATTACTGCCTCGTGATATCACCTCCATTTTTATCCAGAGCAGAGTTTATGACCATTTACTATAATCTGTCTATTGTAAATACTCACACCTTTCTTGACCATCTCTCCCTCCACAGGACTGGCTTGCCAGCATCCCAACTCTGAAAACAGTCAATTCTCAACCCTCTCTACCTCAGTAGCTAAATAGAAGTGGAGAAAAGGATTCAGTCAAGTAGACTGGTTTCATTCTAAATTCGAGATCACAAACCACAAATGCATTCCTAACACTATATGAAAGTCTGCTATGTTTCCTATCCTTTGAGATAGCTAATTAAAATCTTTTCTTGCATCCTCTCATTTTCAGGAAAGTTCTAGTCATCCTCCTCTGACCTTCAACCTCAGTTCATAATCTGAGAAAATAGAATTCATCAGACCATTTTCTATCACCAAAAGTACAACCTACTTACTTATTTGCACCCATCTTCTTTGTTCCTCTTTTCAAAACTTAGTACAGGCCCTCTATTCTATTTTAACACCCTCTATAGACATAACCTCAGGCCCATCTCCTACATTCATACATCATGGTTTTTGATCATTCATACATTTATTCCATCATCAATCTATTCTTCTCTAATAGGTCATTCCCAACAATATACAAACATTGTCTAATATTCGAGTATAACATAGTGGTTAGAACATGGGCTTTACCCAGCTTCAAATCTTAGATTCACCATTCATTAGTTATTTAAACTCCCTCACTTACAAGTGGGATAATAATGCAATGTACTTTATGGTGTTGTTGTGAGGATTAACTGTTATTACATGCCTAGTGCCTAGTAGGAAATCTATGGCTATTAATTATTATTAATGTAGTATTTCTACTCCTAAAAAATCACCTCATATGACCACACAAATAATCCCAGCTATAGTCCTTATTCTCCACCATACTTCACAACCAAACTTTCCAAAAGTGCTGTCAACAAACATGATTCACTCATGCTCTCCCCTCATATGCGCTTCAAGCTGCTGTCATCTCATCTCTATTCCCTATCACTTCACTGAAATTTCTCTTTCCCAGTCATCAAAAACCTACAGATTTCAAAACTTAAGGCACATTATTCTGCACTCATCATACTTAATTTAACATGTTGGCAGCATGACAATTTGCAAATCTCTCTCTTTTTTTTTGGGGGGGGGGGTCTTCCTCCCTTGGCTTATAAAATAACACACACTTTTTTTTTTCTTTCTACCTCTGTAGCTGCCCTTTCTCAGACTTTTAAAAACCTCCTCTACCTAATTTCTAACTTTACATGATGAAATCCCTCTTTTTTACATTATGCTTTTTGCAAGGAAATTGTCTCTAAAATCTTTTATATGCCAAAGACTTCCAATTTTATATCTCTAGCCCAAACATGTCTTCTAAACTCTAGGTCTATGTATCAAACTATTTGACAATACAAATACATATAAATTATATCATGTATCAGACCTAAGGTTGACTTCTACTTGAGTCCATATCTATTATCTCAGTCCTTCTTATCTTATTAAGCAATCTAGCAGCTGCCCAAACCAGATTTCTTGGTATCATGTTTGATTCATTCTTTTTTTCTATTTCTCTCCCTCTTCCTCTTCTTCACTCAGATAACAGCCAGAGCCATAGATAAATGTCTGTGTATATGTTACTTCTTGAAAGAGTATTCTCAACAGAAATGGAATGAGAGAAACACAATGAGGCAGGCAACAAACTATAAAGGGTGTGTTCTCAAGAGGAATCTACCTGCACTCGGATCCCACAGGAAGCTCTGGAACATTCCTTACACTTCAAATTTGCTCCCTTCTTTAGTGAAGGGGCTGATTTATTTCCACATGAACTAGTCATTAGCTTTAGAGTTAGCTTTAGGTTCCCCCACAGGGGGCCATAAGGGGCATGGAATCTCCAAGACAAAGCAGCAGCCTAATGGCAGAAAACAATTCATTGGCAAAAAAGGCAACCATTGAGTTTTAGCTGCCAACACTAAACGCAGGGCAGGTGCTTTCTTTGGCCCAAGAAAGGGAGACTGGGCAACACCACAGGAGTGTCCTCCACAATCTACCCATGCACAACACAAATCTGCTTGCTTCTATCCCTTATAGTTTCTTTAGGATTCAAGTTCATCATAAGTTCCAACTACAGTCCTCATACTTGGTATGGAAATTTAACTGCTACTTTTCATCCCCATCCTCATCACTACCACCCATGCTAATTTCCCCTCCCTCCCAACAAGCACCTCTGCTGGTCTAGGTGGTTTATTTAGAGGGGTAATCCAGACCTTCGCTGGCATGGAGTCTAAGGCCCAGGTCATCATGTCCTTATTAGGCTGTGGTCCTTCTACTTGCCTTTTTATAGTTATAACTGCATAGTAAATGCAAAGGTGCCTCCGAGAAATATTTGAGCGCTAAGCACATTCCTCTATGTCCCATTTATATAGCAGTAGTCCTAACTCATTATGATAATTAGCTCATCTTCCTTTGCCAGCACGGTAACTCCTTTCTCTGCCTGTTGGCTTACTAGCATAAAGAAGCCAGTGTGACAAGGTGGCGACTGTAGCTTCAATTTACTGGACTATGCACTATTATGTTCCCTGGGGTAAGTATCCCCACCCCTGCAACCTGGGAACCAGAGTACTGGTAAATGAGCTCACAACTACATTCCCTTCTTGGTTTTTGTACTCCTGTGTTCTACGTGTTGGAGACACAAGATCGTATAAGGATCACTGACTTAAGGAGTATACTGAAATTAAAGGACAATACTTCATTTCTGTAGGGTGTCATCTCTAAATTTCCATCAGCTGCCCCTATAGAAACTGTCCGCATTGATTTCTCAGGCTGAAAGCTTCTATATAGTGCAGTGGGGTGGGATCAGTGGAGCCCATGGTTTTGTAGCCACCACTTGACCTGCTTTGATGGGAGACAATGTTATATTTGATTACATGGTGATATATGAGACGTTCTACAGCCCTCTGAATGGTAATAGCAGATGAGGTATTGTGGTTTAAAAAAATGCAAATCTGAAACACACACACACACACACACACACACAAGTTAGATCAATTAATTGCTCTTTCCAGGGTGAGAAGAGTCTCTTACAATCAACTTGTCCTCAAGTAACAAATTTCCCTGAGCAGTGGGTGGAAAGTTGGTTTCTACTGACGGCAGACTTTACAACTGGGCACAGCAGTAGCTAGATCAGCCTTGGTAAAATGGTGTCCATGCTGCTGTGTCCATGCATTAGCTCTTCCTCTGCTTCAGTGATTACTCTCTTCTGTTCCTCAGTCCATTATGGGCAGAGACTGGTGAGCATCTACTGACAAAATAATCTTATCTTTTTGTTACCAATGGCTCTTTTGCAGTGAACACTAATATCAAAGAGAAATACCATCATATCTTGTGGCCACTTCCATAGACACATAGGCCTACATGCATCTCCCCAGACTTTCTTATCTGCAATATTCCACTCTTGGTGTATCCAGACCATTAAACAACAAAATAAGCCAACTGAAACTGCCTATGAGTTGGTATATACATCTATTATCCAACCACTTCTCTCACAAAATGAAATGCCTGGGCAGCTGCATTGCTCAAAGCACTGCCATTTGGGGCATTTCCTTTCATCCCCCCAGTCTCTCCTTGATCAGTCTTTACAGTATTCCATTTTTCACTTGCCTCCACATGTTATATATAAGCCAGCCAATCTCAGGCTTTTTTCCTCCTCCTTCAGTTAGTCATAGGCATACCTGCTGAGCCATAGAAATGAGCTGAGGCAGAGTTTTTTGGTGCACAGTGATGGGTGAAATGGGGGTCTGCACCACTCTGTTCAGCTTACGTGTACATTTTCACTGGAACTAGCACAGTTTGGGGTTTTCTGCTTCCATTTTCAAATGGATTGCTGCCCAGCTCCCATGACTATGGGAAATGTCTTCAATTCCTTGAATTCAATGAATATTAATAATACACTTATAATTTGCCTCTACATAGGCATAGTGAGGAATAACCTGTTGTTATGCTAAAAAATACTAACCAGAAGTTCTGAAATTATTTCAAACTCTGATAATTCAGCTACTGATTATTCAGAGATTCAAAAATATTACATAGACTTACATTTTCTAGTCAGGTAGGAAAGAAGTTTAGAAGTCACCATTCTATCCTAACAACAAATAAAGTGAGGTTACAGGACCAATCACTGCCCCCCAAATTGGAGAGACAGACAGGCAGACATAGAGAATCACAATTTATCAGAGCAGAAACCCATGAGCTGAAATCTCTATAGGCAACAATATCCAGGTAGAGAACCTGAACTGTAACTAGTAAATTTCTAGAGGCTCAGTGTGAGCAGATCTGAGAACTCCAGGGGAACCCAGTCATAGAAGGCCCCACATTTTTATAAATTTTGTCATCTATGACTGTACCAAGTCTTCATAGTGAATATCAGAGGAAAATCCCTGTGTGCTTCAGCCACGTGTGGTAGAGAAGATACAACCCAAATTCCTTGACCAGGTAAGTTGAAAGAAAACAGCAAATATTCTCAGGGCAGTTTTTCATTCCTTTATTGTGAATGCCCAATATTATTCTGGATTACATAGATTATCTCATCTTTCTGGTACCTACTAGTTTTGTTTTTGTTGTTTCACTGCTGAAATTACATGAGACATCTGAACATGGACATCAGGCTTTACTTACCTTGGGTTGGTGGTTGGATTTCCAGCAGACCAAGTTGGAGTAAACTTCTTTCTAAGCCAAACCACCATTTTTCAAATACCATTCAATTTACATGGAATTTAGTTAGAAATGAGAGATAATGCTTTGTGATCTTCAAAAGTAAAATGGAACAATATATATACTTCTCATTCATTGATTGTCCATTCACAGATAAACACATTAGCACATTACTCTTGGAGCTTGAGATCGCTGTAATAACAGCATGTTACTCATTTTCTCACATAACTTGTTATGCCATTCAGGCATCCTGAATCACACTACTCCATAAACCTATATCACATCAAGGAAAATTGCCAGCTGGAAATTTATGTTGAAGAGTTTACATCAGTTTCTAAAGTAGCCCCAGGATATGTATCAGAAAATAGACTATAAGTGAAAAGAAAGAGAACAGAAAATAGTTTGTTCCCTATTTTAAAATACCTAATTAATATAAAAAACCAACCTTGTTAAATAAAATATTTCCTTTTGTACTCATGAAAGAAATTGAGGAAGACACAAAGAAATGGAAAAATGTTCCATGCTCCTGGATTGGAAGAATAAATATTGTGAAAATGTCTATGCTACCTAAAGCAATCTACACATTTAATGCAATTCCTATCAAAGTACCATCCATCTTTTTCAAAGAAATGGAACAAATAATTCTAAAATTTATATGGAACCAGAAAAGACCTCGAATAGCCAAAGGGATATTGAAAAAGAAAGCCAACGTTGGTGGCATCACAATTCCGGACTTCAAGCTCTATTACAAAGCTGTCATCATCAAGACAGCATGGTACTGGCACAAAAACAGACACATACATCAATGGAACAGAATAGAGAGCCCAGAAATAGACCCTCAACTCTACAGTCAACTAATCTTCGACAAAGCAGGAAAGAATGTCCAATGGAAAAAAGACAGCCTCTTCAATAAATGGTGCTGGGAAAATTGGACAGCCACATGCAGAAAAATGAAATTGGACCATTTCCTTACACCACACACAAAAATAGACTCAAAATGGATGAAGGACCTCAATGTGCGAAAGGAATCCATCAAAATCCTTGAGGAGAACACAGGCAGCAACCTCTTCGACCTCAGCCGCAGCAACATCTTCCTAGGAGCAACGCCAAAGACAAGGGACGCAAGGGCAAAAATGAACTATTGGGATTTCATCAAGATCAAAAGCTTTTGCACAGCAAAGGAAACAGTTAACAAAATCAAAAGACAACTGACAGAATGGGAGAAGATATTTGCAAACGACATATCAGATAAAGGACTAGTGTCCAGAATCTATAAAGAACTTAGCAAACTCAACACCCAAAGAACAAACAATCCAATCAAGAAATGGGCAGAGGACATGAACAGACATTTCTGCAAAGAAGACATCCAGACGGCCAACAGACACATGAAAAAGTGCTCCATATCACTCGGCATCAGGGAAATACAAAGCAAAACCACAATGAGATATCACCTCACACCAGTCAGAATGGCTAAAATCAACAAGTCAGGAAATGACAGATGCTGGCGAGGATGCGGAGAAAGAGGAACCCTCCTACACTGTTGGTGGGAATGCAAGCTGGTGCAACCACTCTGGAAAACAGCATGGAGGTTCCTCAAAATGTTGAAAATAGAACTGCCCTATGACCCAGCAATTGCACTACTGGGTATTTACCCTAAAGATACAAACGTAGTGATCCAAAGGGGCACGTGCACCCGAATGTTTATAGCAGCAATGTCCACAATAGCCAAACTATGGAAAGAACCTAGATGTCCATCAACAGATGAATGGATCAAGAAGATGTGGTATATATACACAATGGAATACTATGCAGCCATCAAAAGAAATGAAATCTTGCCATTTGCGACAATATGGATGGAACTAGAGCGTATCATGCTTAGCGAAATAAGTCAAGCAGAGAAAGACAACTATCATATGATCTCCCTGATATGAGGAAGAGGTGATGCAACATGGGGGCTTAAGTGGGTAGGAGAAGAATAAATGAAACAAGATGGGATTGGGAAGGAGACAAACCATAAGTGACTCTTAATCTCACAAAACAAACCGAGGGTTGCTGGGGGGAGGGGGTTTGGGAGAAGGGGGTGGGATTATGGACATTGGGGAGGGTATGTGCTTTGGTGAGTGCTGTGAAGTGTGTAAACCTGGTGATTCACAGACCTGTACCCCTGGGGATAAAAATATATGTTTATAAAAAATAAAAAATTAATTAAAAAATTAATAAAAAAAATATTTCCTTTTGCAAGACATCTACACGTTAACTTTTTTTGTTTTAGTTACTCTGATAACTAAAATCACTAACACATATTAAGTGCTTACTATGTGTCAGGTGATGGCACTTACATGTAATCTTATTTATTCCTTAAAGAAATTCCTTAGCAAGTCTTCACTTCCTAAGTAACCTTCCCATGGTCACATAGTTGGTGGCAAAGCCTGAATGACATCCCTCAGACTTTATAGTCTAAGCTGCCAAGCACTAGGCTATGATGCCCATTATATCTGTATGTGATTTCAAAAATATTTTAAATAAACTTTTGTTATTAAATGAGACCTTAGGTGACTAGAAGAAGAGTGCTTATGTCTTTCTTATTCATTCTGATTTGAGATCCTTTAAAAAATAGTTATGGGGGCGCCTGGGTGGCTCAGTGGGTTAAAGCCTTTGCCTTTGGCTCAGGTCATGATCCCAGCGTCCTGGGATCGAGCCCCACATCGGGCTCTCTGCTCAGCAGGGAGCCTGTTTCCTCCTCTCTCTCTGCCTGCCTCTCTGCTTACTTGTAATCTCTGTCTGTCAAATAAATAAATAAAATCTTTAAAAAAAAATAGTTATGAACTGGCAGGTCACATAGGCTATATCCCACCCATGGATACGTCTTTCTTGGCATAAGAAGTACTGTGAAATTTATAAATAGGTAGATGGTGTTTCAAAATAAGAATACCTATATATATGAAATCTAGATTTCTAACTTTCCCTGAAAAATTAGATCTAACCTTAAGTCTAGGAAATTATCACTTAGAACATATTGGTGTTTTCCAACTACATCTAAGAGTGAGAAGAAAAAATATGTAGAATATTTCATAATCTGTTTAATCTTTTGAGGTTGGAGGATGCTTATGATTCTGCCACTCTGCATTCTTTTCATCCAAACCTACAAAGCCAACATGCATTGATCAGAAGGCTTAATATATTTTTATTTACTTTTTAAATTTTTTTATTATGTTCAACTAGCCAACATATGATGTAGTGCTCATTGATTCATTAGGTGTGTATAACACCCAGTGCTGAATGTTTTAGAAGTGACCCTGTGAATTGTGATATCCAGACTCCAAATGATTAGTAACATTTGCTTTGAATTTTTAATAACTTTGTTCACCTAATAGTTGGATCATTAAAAAGTACCTCTGAAAAATACTTTGGCTTCACTTTCTATAAATAAAGAGTTCCATCAGGTGGCCATCTGTTACATCAGTAATCAATATTCTGTCTAATTTCTCTCTGTTATATCCTGTGTCAGTTTCATTCACCTTCAATTATTAGTCTTACTGTGACATATAACAGAGTCAAGTGTTATAGCCATTACCTAGAAAGTCTGTTTCTTAAGAAGTAATATAGGGCACATAAAATCTTTAAAAATGCACCAGCCTTCCCAACTAAGCGGTTGTTTAAAGTTTTTGAAATATTTAAAATTTAGAGTACTAGATTTCAACCTTCTCAAAAAACAGTGTATCAAATCTGAGTGTAAATGCCCTAACATCACTTTTATGACAAATAGCATATTTTATGTGCTTGGTAGAAAAACTAAAAATAAAATGGTAAGTTGAAGTATTTTAATGGATTAAAAAGTACATCTCTCAACAACGTACTATACACACATATACATAAACATATACAACAGCTCACTTATCTAAAAGGATAATAACAGTGCCTATATCAGTAGGCCATGGGCTGGTCGGAGAAACTGGTTGGTCCACACTACATAGGTTTAACAGGAAGTGCTCAAATAAAGAGATATAAAGGCTTGTGCAACCCAGGGGTTGAGAGACTTGGGGAGTGAAGGTCAGGGAGGCCACTTTTAGCAAATTCAAAACTTCAGAGATCACAGGGAAGCCACCAACAATGACCTCAATGGTCTATAACATCCAAGGGGGCAATTCCCAGGAATATACCCAAATGCAATGCACCTACCTGGCCCATATGCCAAAGTCTCTGTACCTAACTGTAGCAGTCATGTGGAAAAGCATGTGTCAAGGGAGTCTAGGAAATGGAGTTTCAGGGCCATGTATCATTTTAAGCACAAGGAGAGTTGTAAAAGATAAGGATGTATCAACCCAAAATATTTAACCTAGTGTCACTTTTTTTTTTAATTATTAAGCAATAGAAACTTATTGTCTCATGGTTATGGAGGTCAAAAATCTGAAATCAAGGTGTTGGCAGAGTTGCTTCCTTCTGAGGCCTGTGAGAGAATCTGCTCATGCTTCTCACCTCTTTTCTCATGGTTTCCTGAATATCTTTGGTACTCCTTGACTTGCAAAAGTATCACTTTAATCTGTCTTCATCTACACATGCATTCTCCATGTAAATATGTTTGTCTCCAAATTTCCTTTTTATAAGGAGATCAATCTTACTGGACTAAGACCTACTCTGATGACCTAATTTTAACTTTATTACCTCTGTACAGACCTAGCTCCAAGTAAAATCACAACTTGAGGTGCAGGGTTAGGACTTCAACATATGAATTTGGAAAGGACACAATTCAGCCATAACAATTATTTATTATTATATCAAATTGCTCGAAAACTTAGTGCCTTGAATAATTATGATTAGCTCCTATGGTTTCTGTGAGTCAGAAGATGATCACCTGGGCTCAATAGTTTGACTTAAGAACTCTCATTGTTTGGCAGTCAGGTATCAAGCATTGCAGCAATCATCTGAAGGCTTGAGTGGGGATGAAGGATCCACTTTCCATGGTGACACAACCACATGGCTTCTGGAAGCAGACCTTAGTTCTTTTCTACCTAGACCTGTTCATACGGTTGCTAGAGTGTCCTAAAATATGGTGGCTAATTTTCCCCAGAGCTGAGGATCCAAGAGACCAAAGTGGAAGTTACAATGTCCCTGTCACTGGCATCCTGGCTTGGGATTACACTGAACTGAATGTTCTAGTCTCAGCTGGTCTCTACAGTTCTCACAAACATATTCTGGTCTGTATATTGTTGTCATCTCTGTGTCTTTGTAGGAGAATAAGGGCCTGAAGCTTACTAGTCCATCATTTTGCTTCCAGTGCCAGTTCTATAACCACTCCAAATTTTCTCTGTAAGTATTTACTAAATCCAATTGAATTTACTTGGCAGTCTATACCTTAAACATACTTAAAAAGAGCCATATAAGAAAAACTCATAGTCAAATCAAAATATTGATGCTAGATGAACTCTACTGAATTTATTATAGAAGAAAATATGAGTAGGGCATAACCTGCCATTTATAGATGATTTCAACTTGCTGTTATTATTGTTGAACAATCTACATGAAGAATCTCAGGAATTAGGGTAAGAAAATAGAGATAATGTTCATGCTTTTATTCAACAAAGTACAATTACATCAATATTATTACTTAATTGAGTCTATTCCAGGTTCAGGGAAAGATCATGTGTAACTGGGGCTAGCTCTCCCTTCAATGGCATAAATACTAACAGTATTCAACCTTCATGCTAAATAGTAAAACCTAGGCACAAAGATATTCTTTCATGGTTTTGGGTTTTGGAGAGACTTGTGTTTTAGCCCAAGGAGGTATTGCTGATTCATTTGTCCCTGCAAAGAGATTTTCTTACTTCTCAAATCCACTAATAGAATATAAAAATTAAAATACCCAACTTTTCACCCTATTTTCTTGACTTGTCCTAGGCATGATTTAAAATCATAGCTCATTGGGGCACCCGGGTGGCTCAGTGGTTAAGCCTCTGCCTTCGGCTTGGGTCATGATCTCAGGGTCCTGGGATCGAGCCCTGCATCAGGCTCTCTGCTTGGTGGGGAGCCTGCTTCCTCCTCTCTCTCTCTGCCTGCCTCTCTGACTACTTGTGATCTCTGTAAAATAAATAAATAAAATACTTTTTAAAAATTAAATAAATAAAATAAAATAAAATCATAGCTCATTCAGTCAATATGTTATTACTGGGGATAATTGGAATTGATAGACAAATGGGTAATATAAAAACATAGTCAACACTTGTAGCTTCAGTTGGTAAAAAATAAATATGGGGTCTTGGATTCTTAACTAATTCTTTGCCCTAAAGGAATTCATAAATACAAAGAGAGGTGAAAAAGAAGAAATGGAAGAATGATGACAGAGAATGGGGTGGAGGGGAAAAAGAAAGTGAAAGAGGAATCAAACCAGGGAAAGATGGAAGGGTGAATGAAAAAGGAAATAAGAAAATAAGGAGGAGGAAAGAAGATGAAGCAAAATGATGTAGGGATATCATGAAAATTTAGTTACATTTCCAACAACAAAAATTGTAGGAAGTTCTAGATAAATGTCCCATATTATGTTGGGTTATATAGAGCATAAGTCAGATGGTAGACAGTAGTAAAATATTAACCATTATTCTGGATGTTCATTTATTGATTCATGTTTTGAACACAGACTTAGTTCAAGGCATTGAAACATGTATGGCTATGTAACAGTGAAAATACATGGAGAAAATATTTCCTGTTTTGATTTAGCTGTTGTAGTTTTAGGTGAAGAATGTGTCAATAAATTTGAAAATAGACATTTTAAATATATCATCAGAGGTGATTATTGAAGAAATATCAATTTTAAAATAGATAATGTTCACCATCCATCTCTTTAAATATTTTACTTTATATCTTACCATCATAATTTTGAACCAAATATTATAATACTTAGAATAAGATGATGGAGTACATTATCATGCCATATGACATATGTAGGATATTGTACTTATGTTAACGGGAACCATCTTCCAAATAAGCCTTCCCTGACACATTTGAATCACATTTTTCTTATGAATGCATCTTTAGAAAACATGTCCAATGAGCTGTACTTAAACATATTTCTTCCACATGGGGATTTAGAATAAAATACAAAGAATAGTAATTGTGCAAACAAAGCCAAATTCTTAACATTGAAGACTGCATGGGACCATACGAGAAGAGTTTACAAACTCCATTCACTCAATGAAGAGCCAGGACAGGCTCTGTGTTCGAAGAGACAAGAAGGGCCTGCACTGATGAAATAAACCACATTACTTAACACTGTTTAGTTTATACTGTAAATGTGGGTAGATCAACTAGGCTAGAAACATTATTTCATCCGTGGGGCATACGGTAATTATATCTACATTAAAGCACTTTTGCTAATCATACACACGCACACATCTTTGCTGCTGGTGGGGTGCAGATGATACCAGGGAAACCTCACGGATTTTGGTTCATCACCACATTTTTCTCTGTGTGTATCTCCTACCTAAGGGGCTGCTGCAGCTCTTCTCAAATGTCTCCTCCTCCCCCGACTCACTACACAGAAGATTACAACATAAACACAGCACTGGAACGGAAGGTTACAGTTCCAGGAGAGGAAGGGAGTCTGGCAGATTTTATCAACTATTGCTTTCCCTGAGCTTAGTCTGAAGCAGGCAATCTGTGTATTTAGCTGGGTGGCCCATGACATAAAATCCTATAGCTCCACGGAATGAGTGGCCCAAACTCAGCCAAAATGTAGGCCTTGGGTATTAGGCTGAACCACAAGGCTATCTTAAATATCTGCTATGTGTCCCATTCTATATTGTTTTAAATGCACCTTAAAAAAAAAAAATTCACAACAGTCCTATATAAATAAATAATTATCTGTACTTATGAATGAGAAAACCCAGGTTCATGAAGGATAATTTGCCTAGAATCAGGATGCAAACCCTGGAAAAATCAGATCTTATGTTCTCTCCATTGGACTCTGGGTCATAATCACAGACCATTAGAATTAAAAGAATAATTATGCCCCACACAGCACCCAACCACCACCATAATATGTAATTCAGAGTACAACAGTATTTTTTAAAAACATCACAAGGCTGCATTGTAAGCTGAAATTTAAAATATTTCCATTCTATATCTGTGTTTGTAAAGTGCTGGATAAATTCATTGAATGTGGGCTTTTCAAACTTGATTTCCATTCAGTGATCCTGTTTGCTGGTGCCCTGATGGGGAGTGTGGTATTGACTCTCCCGTGTTGCTGCCTTAGAGGAAGATGTCTTAATATGCCATTTATAAGACAAACAATCTGAGCTTCATATGCTCTCACTGGTGTTTTAGGCTTTTCTGCCTAAGGAGTCAATGGAAATCACATTTGGTGTGCTTATTTTGATGCTCACCCAGATCCCTACGGGGCTTAAAGAGATTAAGTCCTTGTGATAGCCAGATTGTTGGTATTTAATGCTCCATTACTCACCCTTCTGCAGGATCCCAGAAGGCAGGTTGGCAGATCCCAGGCAGCAACTGAAGCAGACACAAGTCTAGTTGTGCTGGTCTTTAGGACCAAATGTGTCAGACTGACCCCTAAATAGGAAACATGTGCTTTCCAGGAAATACGATGGGAAAAGTCCATACGTTCAACATGTCTTAATGTTGTGTTTGGCTGTTACAGGATCAAAGTCCAGATGATTTTCACAAGTGCTATGCCATGTGCCCCTTTCCAAGCCAAATGCTGACAAGAAATATTTCTGGTGGTGTTGGGAGACAATTTTCCATGAATTTCCTGCATTTCTGCATGTCTTAGACAAGACACTGACTCCCGTTGTTCAGGAATATCTTTTTAAGGGTATTAATTTAGCAAAGAGCCTTGAAAGAGAGAAATCATGTTCCCTCCAAAGGTAAGAGGAGGTTTGATTATTATCTAGTATAATAAAAACAATGTCTCCCTCTGGAATTAAGACAGGTAGACTTACTGCCCATTATAAAAGATTTGGTTCCCTAAGCTTAAGTTTCCTTTTTTCTTACTCAATTTGGCACACATAGAGTGTTACCTGGTCTTCTTCACAATATCGCATATGACTTGGGGGAATTGGTGCAAAAATGATGATACTCTGGCTATTGCTGCTGCTATGAGTAATTAACTGTCTTTGGTCTCCAACTCATGAGTTTCCGATCTTCTGCCAGCTGAAACTAGTAGGTTGATTTGTTACCTTGTAAGCAGGGTAAAATTTCAGACCATTCGAAGTTCTTAACAGATAGTTTTCAGTCCTTATAATTTTCTAAAAGCATATACATTACATGTTTGAATGTTGTGTGCATATATATTGTCTATCTCTGTGTGCTATTTTAATAAATCCATATCATTATGTATAAGTGTGCTTACAAAAAACATGTTTAATCATTTTTAATATGACAACTGTTTGTTCATCATTTAGGAAAAAAGTGCATACTTTTGCATGAGCTTTTTATAAAGATACAACTCAGAATCACATTTAATCCTTTTAAAAATTTATTTACCTTCTATAGATATGCTTATTACTAATTTCATGACAATAAGTAGTTCCTGAGCTTCAAAATGAAACAATTGACCTTTTCCTCAAAATTATATGGCAAATAAATATTCCTTTAAATTGTACATTAGCAAAACCATAATACTTTTAAGTCCTAGGATTTTTTACTTGTTTTAAAAATGATGTGATGTATTAGCATAAGTGAGGATAATAATAAGCATCATGAAGTAAACATAATCACCCTTAGCTTAAGAAAATTTTGAAACCTCAAGAAAGGTTTGGTGGGATAAAATCATGTATCATAGAATGAGGATAATGAAAGAGAACATATATTCTCAAGCCCCAGCCAACATCTGAATCCCTCGCTGTAAGTCACTGAATAGAAACTACCCAATCAGTCCATTATTATCTCCAGAAAGAGAGAAGCCATCTCCTAGAAGTACCCCATTCAAATATCTTTTTTAAAAGATTTTATTTATTTACTTGACAGACAAAGATCACGAATAGGCAGAAAGGCAGGCAGAGAGAGAGGGGGAAGCAGGCTCCCTGCTGAGCAGAGAGCCCAATGCCAGGCTCCATCCCAGGACCCCGGGATCATGACCTAAGCCAAAGGCAGAGGCCTCAACCCACTGAGCCACCTAGGCAACCCCCCATTCAAATATTTGACAGGCCAAATTCTTTGAACTCTTTATCATATTGAGGAAATATTTGTTTCTCTGAATTTCACATCTGATCCTGCTTCTGACAGAAATAAACTTCTAGTATGGACTCCAATATCAGAGCTGACATTCGTCAGCTGAGTGATTTGTGAAATCACTCTAACACTTTAAGCCTCAGTTTCCTCATCTATATAGGTGCATAATAATGGTCACTTCATTTTCTGCTGTGAGGGTAAAGTGAGCTTTTGCATGTATGAAGTACCTAGGAGGGAGAGTTACAGCTATTACTCACCTTCATTTCATGGCCTGCTGGCAGGTGACTGCATAGTCATTTCCTAATGATGATGTTAGGGGTGATGGTTTGATCCATTGTGCACCAGTCCGTAACATATGGCAGTCAATTCTTAGATTACATTCACCCAAGCTTGTAATTAAGCAGTCTTGGTTTTAATATTTTGTTGGTACAATTTTGGGGTTGATTTTGGCTTAATGATAGTATGAGGTTTCCGCATGGGATTTGGGAGTGGTCTCTCTAATCTTAGACAAGTTACTAAGTAATGTAAAGACCCTCCATCTGTGAATTTAATTTGCTTAATTTGACTGTGACTCTTATTGGTTATTTAAATGGCTTTTTAGGTTTTCAAGATTGAAAGAAAACCCATGTGATTATTGAAGTTAAGTTTGAATTTTTATTGAAATAAATATAACAATTATTTATTTATTTTAAACATTTTTATTTATTTATTTGACAGCGAGAGAGAGAGAGAGAGAGCGCACAAGTGGGCAGATGGAGCAATAGGCAGAGGGAGAGGGAGAAGCAGGTTCCCCACTCAGCAGAGAGCTCCACACAGGGCTAGATCCCAGGGCCCTGGGATCATGACCTGAGCCCAAGGCAGACGCTTAACCAACTGAGCCACTCAGGTGGCTAGAAATAAACCTAACTTTAGAGCTAAACACCTTGAATACTTAGAATCTCAACCCTCCTTCATGCCTGACTATACTTTACTTATTTTGAATATTTAAAAAAATTATTTATATTTGAGTATGCAGTTGAGCTCTTGAATTTTTGAGTATGTATCCTTGATAAATATACATTCATTGACAAAAAATAAATATCTTACTATACTATTCCATACTTTATAAATTATATAAAACTAGGACTCTTAAAGATTTAATCTGAAATATAATATTTGAGCTTTATTCTATTAACTACAGTTAATGATAGCAGATGTAAATCCAGATTTCAAATAGTCTCCTAGATAATTTCAAATTACTGTGGCCATTATCTGATTAGATAATCATTGCTCTTATCCTATAATGTGATCTACAAAGAGATGATATTGGGAACAGTTGTCAGTATTACCATTTCTTTCTTGATTGCTTTTACTTACATTGTTGGTGTTATTGGTAATCCATGATTTGCTTAAAGAGTTTTTTTTTTTTAAAGCACATGTTTATTTTGTGAAGTACCGTGATCAAAACTAGATTCCAATCCATCGGTCTGTTTGACTACAATGCTTGATAAGAGACTGAAAGCACTGAGTGAGTGAGAATGCCACAGGCAGTCTCTTTGCATTGTGGAACTCTTACCTCATTTGCTTTATGTGCCATTTGACCTGGACTCAGTAAGGAGACTAGTGTGTCTCTGTATTGCAAAGCAATGAGACTTTTTCTTTTTTTCTAGTTAAAAATCAACTATGAATAAAAATCATAATATATTCTTGCAACTTCAGTGGTTCATGTTTCATACATTTGTACTTGCTCTGGAGATCGTGTTCCCCTGCCTTATTCAGGTTTGGAACTTGGAAGTATTGCCTACATGTAAGCACCTACCTTTTACAGAGAGAAAAATAATCTGGTCAATAGTTACATCATCTATTGAGGGGAAGTCTCTTATACTGAAGCTACGTCTAAAAGAGTGGGGGCTGCGTGTTCTATAGCTGCAGAGCCAGTAAAGGGCATGCATGTAGCTTTGCATATTACCAAATAGACAACTAGTTTAGACATTTCGAGCTAACATGTAACCTCCCAAGGATTGAACTGAGTTATGGAGACTACCTTCATTGGCAAAATGCACTGCAGACAAATTGGCCCTTTCATCTTTTATCTGTGGACTGTGCTTGTTATAGTAGGTGACATAACACTGAGTGGTGAGAAGCCAGAAAAAAAAAAAAAAAAAAAAAGGATGCTTTCTGGGATGTCTTATGGTGTGGGATTTGTTCCAGAAATTCCGACTTTATGAAGTGCCCCTCTGAGTAGCAATTTATAACACACATTAATTCAGTAGTAGCTGAGCAAAGCTGAACAGGATTTCCCAGGGTGCTTAAGTTCCAGATTGTTTCTCAAAGGGTTACATCAATTATTGTCACCTTTTTGTCAGCTGTGAACCATGATTAATTGGAGAGATCCAAATTTCTGCATGTCTTATGTCCCACACATCTTTGCTTCCCCATCTGCTTTGTCTAACGTGTTGACCAACAAGTTCCACTTCTTGTATTCCATCAAAACTAGAGTAAATGTCTCACTCTGGGTTGGAGAAAAACAATGATGATGGGAGAAATAATGACATAAGTGAGTAACAAAAACAGTGATTTAGTAAAGAGACAAGCTGCAGCACATTTAAGAGGGAGACCGAATTACATTCTATTCTCTTCAGTAATGTGTAAAAGGCAAAGATCTACTAGCCCAACCTGATTTACATGTAATATTGAGTCCTGTACCCACCGGAATCAGAAACATATAGGTTGCTTTACCTCTAAAAGAAACTGACAACTGATTGACCAAATAATATATAAACATTAGTGGGAATTAAAAACTGATACATGGAGGAGGATACTGGAACTTTTTCTCTAATGTGAAATCTCTTAGACTGGAACCTCTTTTATTTCTATCTTTTTGAAACAAAATCCCTTATTACCCAGCCGATGATGTGTGGAGAATTATTGTCCACTCCAGGATTTTTGAGATTTCCAATCACTTAATACTCTTAACTAACTTCCATAAAATATTTCCACAAATAAAATCCTTTCCAAGCTACCTAAAGCCTTGTTGGAAAATGGAAGGTTTATGAAAAATAAATATACATAATAGGCTTCAGCTGATATTTTGCAGAACAAAACCAATGGCCCTGTTCGGTCAGGAAAGTTGGGGTGTAGGTAGGCTTGAGCTAAGACAACAAAGAGCTTTACTGGCTTCAGAGCTGCTTCTCCCTCTATGAGGAGGTTCGGAATTTAATTTGTAGCCCTGTTCATCACTGAATACAGACTTCAGTCTCTCCAACTGAGGAGCCAAACCTGAGCACAAAGGAAACTTTGGAGTCCATAGAGCATAGCCTAAGCCTGCTCCCACCTGCAGAACACAATTGGTGGGCTCACTTGACCAGGGAATTCAGTGCACATTTTGGCCCGATTTGAGTCCCCAGTCAGTGGGTTTGCTCAGGCCCTGGGCCCTCTCCTTTGCCTTGCCTAGGAAGAGACACTAATGAATAGCCCCATGTAAAACTGAATATAGTAACCTAGTCCTGACCATATAGTAAGCCTGAACAGAAAATCCAGGCAACCATGGAGCCCACCATACAGCATCACTTGGGAAGAAAACCAAGCCAGCAAACCCTGTGCAGCTGTTCACAGCCAGTGGCACACACTCCATACACCCCTGTCCCCATCCCTATCCTCAGAGTTTGAACAGTGGCCTTGCCCCAAAACGGAGCACAAGAGCAGGCCTCACCTGCTCATAACAGCAGACACATGCAAAATGAGCTGATGGGTGAAGAACTCGTCTTGCCAAATCAAACCTGTAAAGTCTGGAAGAGGAACCCCATTACTCAAATGTATAGATGCCAACATAAGGAATTAAGGATCACCTAAAAAACAGGTTAATATGATACCACCGAAAGGAAGCTCCAGTAACTCCTATTCACTGTCAGACAAGAATTCAGAACAATGACCTTAAGGAAATTTAGTCAATTACAAGAAAACACAACATTGCAATGTGGCAACAGTGGTGCAAATTCACTTATAACTCCAGTTAAAAAAAACAAAAAACAAACAAACAAAACAACAACCATGAAATTGGTAAAAATAACCAGAAATACAATAATCTGTTATTAGTTACACAATATATATAAAACGTGTGCGTGTGTGTAACAAGAACCTAAAATGTGAGAGGGAAGAGAAGTAAAAGTGTCAAGTTAGGAATTCTACTGAAATTAAGTTGTTATCAGTTTAAAATAGGGAATTATAAGTTTAAGATATTTTATATAAGGCTGATGATAACCACAAGGGAAAATCCTATAAAAATTACACAAAAGAGCACAATAGAGAAGTCAAAGAATACATACTGATACCAAAAAAACATCAAAACACACAAGAAAAGGGGTACCTGGGTGGTTCAGTAGGTTGAGCCTCTGCTTTCGGCTCAGGTCATAATCTAAGGGTCCTGGGATCAAGCCCTGCATCAGGATCTCTGCTCAGCAGGGAGCTTGCTTCCCCCCCTTTCTCTGCCTGCTGCTCTGCCTACTTGTGATCTCTCTCTCGTCAAATAGATAAGTAAAATCTTGGAAAAAAAACAAAAAACAAAATACAGTAGGATAAGAAATTTAAAAAAAAAAAAAAAAAGATCTACAAAACCACCAGAAAACAACAGAACAGCAATAGTGAGTCCTTACCTATCAATAACTGCCTTTTTTTTTTAAGATTTTACTTATTTATTTGACCAAGAGACAGAGAGAATGCACAAGCAAGGGGAACCACAGAGAGAGGGAGAAGCAGGCTCCCTGCTAAACAAGGAGCCCAATATGGGACTCCAACCAAGGAAACTGAGATCAAGACCTAAGCCAAAGGCAGATACTTAAGGAACTGAGCCACCCAAGTGCCCCTCAATAAATGGCTCAGGTCATGATGTCAGGGTCCTGGGATTGAGCCCCACATTGGGCTCTCTGCTCAGCAAGGGAGCCTGCTTCCCCTCCCCTCTGTCTGCCTGCCACTCTGCCTACTTGTGATCTCTCTGTTAAATAAATAAATACAATCTTTTTAAAAATAATTGTTTTAAATATAAATAGATTAAATGCTCCACAAGCGAAAAGACAAAGAATTGCTGAATTGACTAAAAAAAAAAAATCTAACAATATGCTGCCTACTACAGACTCATTTTAGCCTAAAGACACACATAGACGGAGAGTAAAAGATTGTAAAAAGACATTTCAAGCAAATAGTAACAACAATAACAACAAAAAAACAGCTATAGTTTGATGAAATAGACTTTAAAAATGGTAAAAAGAGACAAAGAAGGTTATTATATAATGATAAAATTGTTAATGCATTAAAAAGATATAACAATTATGAATATTTATGTGCCCAACATTGGAGCAACTAATTATATAAAGCAAAAAATAACAGAAATAAACAGAACAAAACAAAAACAAACAAACAAACAAAATCCCCAGTAATTCAATAGTTGGGAACATTAAAAGCCTGCTCTCAACAATGGATAGATCATCCAGACAGAGAATCCATAAGAAAACAACAGATTTGAACAGCACTATAAACCAAATGGACCTAACAAACATATATAGAACATTCTATCCAACAACAGTAGAATGCACATTCTTCTCAAGTACACATGGAACATTTTCTAGGATAGACCATATGCTAGTACACAAAACAAGTCTTAGCAATTTAAAAAGATTGAAATCATACCAAGTATTTTTTCTGACCACAATGACATAAAACTAGAAATAATAACAAGAAGATAAATGGAAAATCTCAAACACATGGAAATTAAAAAACAGTCTCCTGAATAACCAGTAGGTCAAAGAAAAAATTAAAGAGGGAATTTTTAAAAAGTTCATTGAGCTAAAAAAGGAAGCACAACATATCAGAACTTGGGGGATGCCATAAAAACAGTTCTAACAGTAAAGTTCAAAGCAATAAACACCTATATTTAAGAAGCAAGACAAACCCCAAATAAACAAGTCAACTCTACCCCTTAATGAACTAGAAAAAAAGAACAAACTGAGTCCAAAGTTAGGAGAAAGAAAATAATAAATAATAGAGCAGAAAGAAATGAAATAAAGAACAAAAAAAAAGTAGAAAAGATTAACCAAACTAAGAGTTGGTTCTTTGAAAATATAAACAAAGTAACAAACTCCTAGCTAGACTAACAAAGGAAAAAGCAGCAAGAATGAAAACTAACAGAATTGTAAATGAAAAAACAGACAATATAACTGACACCACAGAAATATAAAGTACCATAAGAGACTACTATAAACAACTATATACCCCAAGATGGAACAACATAAAAGAAATGGAAAGATTCTTAGAAACATGCAACTTATCAGGTATTAATCAGAAAGTAATACAAATTATGAATAGATGAATTAATAGTAAGGGGATTAAATCAGTAATAAAAAAAAAAAAAAAACTCTCAACAAAGAAAAGCCCAGGACCAGATAGCTTCATGGATGAATTTTACCAACATTTAAAAAATTAATACTGATCCTTTTCATACTCTTCAAAAAAATCTAAGAGGAGGAAACATTCCCAAGTTCCTTTTACAATGCTGACATTATCCTGATACCAAAACCAGAAATAAGTGCTACTAGAAAAGAAAACTACAGGCCAATTTTCCTGATGAATACAGATTGAAAAAACAAAACAGAACAAAACAGAAACCTCAATAAATCCTACCAAACTGAATTTATCAATGCTTAAAAGCATCATACAACATGATCAAGCAGGATTTGGGGAGCAAGCATTGTTCAATATACACTAATAAATCAATGTAATACATCATATTAATATAATGAAAGAAAATAATCATATGGTGACCTCAATAGATACAGAAAAACATTTGATAAAATTCAACCTCTATTCATCATAAAAAAACTCTTAACAAATTAGGCGCAGAAGGAACATATTTCAACATAGTAAAATCCATATATGACAAACTCACAGATAACATAAAACTCAATGATAAAAGGTTGAAAGCTTTTAGATCTAATTAATAAATTCAGTGAAGTTGCAGGATACCAAATTAACATGCAAAAATCAGTAGTGTTTCCATACACTAAAGACAAATTTTCTGAAAAAGAAATAAAGAAGTTGATCCCATTTACAATAACATCAAGAACAACAACAAAAATATTTAGGAATAAATTTAGTTAAGGAGATGAAAGATCTCTACTCTGAAAACTTCAAGATGTTGATGAAAGAAATTGACAAAGACACAAATGAATAGAAATTTAACACATGTTAATTGATTGAAAGAATTGATGTTAAATGTTGATGTTATGAAAAATCACCTATACATTCAATATAAACCTATAAAGATTTCAATGGCAAGAATTCAATTTGCAACAGTAGAAAAAAACACTCCTAACATTTACACAGAACCACAAAAAGACCCCAAAGAACCAAAGGAATCCTGAGAAAGAACAAAGCAGGAAGAATCATATTTCCTGATTTCAAACTATACTATAAAACTGTAGTCATCAAAACAGCATGGTACTGGCATTAAAAACAGACACATAGACCAAAAGAACAGAATGGAGAGCCCAGAAATAAACCAAATATATATGTTCAACTAATGTCTGATAAGGGAGTTTATATCACTCAATGGAGAAAAGACAGTCTTCAATAAATGGTGTTGAGCTAATTGGAATTTACATGTAAAAGAATGAAACTGAACACTTATCTTGCAAAAATTAACTCAACATGGATTAAAGATTTAAATTAAAACCTGATATCATGAACCTCCTAGAAGAAACATAGGAATAATACTCCTTGATATAGGTCTTAGTAATGTTTTTTTGGATACCTAAAACCAAGAAGCAAATTAAGAATAAGTAAGTAGGACTATAGCAAACTAAAAACTTTTGCATAGGAAAAAAAAAAAAACAAAAAACATCAGCAAAGTAATAAGACAACCTGTGGAAGGAAAAAAATATTTGCAAACCATATATCCAAAATATATAAAGAACTCATACAACTCAATAGCCAAAAAAAAAAAAAAATTCTCCAAAGAAGATACAGGAAAGGCCAACAGGTTCATAAAAAGATGCTCAGCATGATTAGTTATTTCGGAAATGAAAATTTAATCCACAATGGGATATCACCTTACATCTGTTGGTATGGCCATCATGAAAAAGACAAGAGATAACAAATACTGGCATGGATATAGAGAAAAAGGAATGCTTGGGCACAGCTGATGGGACTATAAATTGGTAGAGCTATTATGGAAACATTAAGGATAATCCTCAACATGTCAAAAACAGATTACTGTATGATCCAACCATTCGACTGCTGAAATTATATCCAAAGGAAATGAAGACACTAACTCAAAAAGATGTCTGTACCCTCATGTTCATAACAGCTTAAATCAAAATAGTTAAAACAAGGAAACAACCTAAGTGCCCATCAATGGATAAATGAACAAAGAAGACATGGTATCCGTACATAAAATAGAATATTATTCGGCCATACAAAAATGAGGAAATCTTACCATTTGTGACATGGATGGGTCTTGAAGGCATTATGCTAAATGAAATAAATGACACAGAAAAAGATAAATACTATATTTTCCACATATATGTGGAATCTAAAAGAAAACAAATTTAATTTAATAGGAAAAGATATCAGACTTGTGGTTACCTGGGGTAAGCATGCAGGGAGGGGAAATGAGGAAGGTAATCAGAAAGTACAAACTTCCAGTTGTAAGATAAATAAGTACTAGGGATCTAATGTAAACACTATGACTATAATTAACACTGCTGTATCATATACAGGAAAGTGAAGAGAGTAAATTCTATGAGTTGTCATTATAAGGAGAAAAATGTTTTAGTTTTTCCCTTTGTTTTCTTATCTAATGAGAAGATGGATGTTAGCTGGCCCTATTGTGGTTAATAACTTCAAAATATATTTAAATCAAACCACCATGCTGTATGCCTTAAAGTTACATGAAGATATATGTCGATCACTTCTAAATAAAACTGGGGAAAAAATAAAAAAGATATTATGGCTTGCAACCTTGTCTCAATATTTACTCTTGCCAAAGTGTACATCCAGAGTTCCCCTGCACCCAGTGTGGATGACTTCATGTTGTGGGGAGCTTCCAGGTTTAACTAGGTGCTTGTGATATTTTCAGAATTGGTGGTGCCCCGATAATATGCAAAAATGCACTGCTCAACAATAAAACTTATTTTCTGGATTTCTGTGCATTTTGTTTTTTATCAAATTTGATAGTTGTGCAGAAATTGCATGGGGCACCTGGGTGGCTCAGTGGGTTGAGCCTCTCTCTGCCTTCGGCTCGGGTCATGGTCTCAGGGTTCTGGGATCGAGCCCCACGTCGGGCTCTCTGCTCGGGGGGTGGGGGGGGAGCCTGCTTCCTCCTTTCTCTCTGCCTGCCTCTCTGCCTACTTGTGATCTCTATCTGTCAAATAAATAAATAAAATCTTAAAAAAAAAAAAAGAAAGAAAAAGAAAAAGAAATTGCAAAGAAATAGTGAAATTAGTCCTCAAACATTTTTCTGGATGGAGACAAAGTTCAACAAAATAACTATAGTTCATATGAAAGTTGATACAGTTGATATTCAAGGGGAAATTTTCTGACTCTGAGGTTTGTTAATGATTCTGATTAACTTTCTGCAGGAGACAACAGAACAAATTGCAAGTGACTGTGGGCTTATAGTAGGAAAAGGCTGAGGACACTTTGGTCAACATGTAAGTTAATTACAATGAAAACAAATCAAATTTAATAAAGCTCTATATCTTACTTATAATTTTTTTTTATTTTTTAAATTTTTTAATTAACATATAGTGTATTATTAGCCCCATTGGTACAGGTCTGTGAATCGCCAGGTTTACACACTTCACAGCACTCAACATAGCCCATAACCCCCCCAATGTCCATAACCCAACCACCCTCTCCCTACCTTCCTCCCCCAGACAACACTCCGTTTGTTTTGTGAGATTAAGAGTATCTTATGGTTTGTCTCCCTCCCCATCCAATCTTGTTTCATTTTTTTCCTTCCCTACCCCCCAAAACCCCACTTTGCCTCTCAACTTCCTCATATCAGGGAGATAGTATGATAATTGTCTTTCTCTGATTGACTTATTTTGCTCAGCATAATATCCTCTAGCTCCATCCACGTCATCGCAAATGGCAAGATTTCATTTCTTTTGATGGCTGCATAGCATTCCATTGTGTATATATACTACATCTTCTTTATCCATTCATCTATCAGTGGACATCTGGGTTCTTTCCATAGTTTGGCTATTGTGGACATTGCTGCTATAAACATTCAGGTGCACGTGCCCTTCTGGATCACTACATTTGCATCTTTAAGGTAAATACCCAGTAGTGCAATTGCTGGGTCATACTGTAGCTCTATTTTCAACTCTTTGAGGAACCTCCATGCTGTTTTCCAGAGTGGTTGCACCAGCTTGCATTCCCAACAAGAGTGTAGGAGGGTTCCCACATCCTCACCAGCATCTGTCGCTTCCTGACTTGTTGATATTAGCCATTCTGACTGGCATGAGGTGGTATCACATTGTGGTTTTGATTTGTATTTCCCTGATGCTGAGTGATATGGAGCACTTTTTCATGTGTCTGTTGGCTGTCTGGATGGCTTCTTTGCAGAAATGTCTATTCATGTCCTCTATCCATTTCTTGATTGGATTATTTGTTCTTTGAGTGTTGAGTTTGGTAAGTTTTTTATAGATTTTGGATACTAGCCCTTAATCTGATATGTTGTTTGCAAATATCTTTTCCCATTCTGTCAGTTGTCTTTTGGTTTTGTTGACTGTTTCCTTTATTGATCTTGATGAAGTCCCAATGGTTCATTTTTGCTCTTGCTTCCCTTGCCTTTGGCAATGTTTTAGGAAGAAGTTGCTGCAGCTGAGGTCCAAGAAGTTGCTGCCCGTGTTCTCCTCAAGGATTTTGATGGATTCCTTTCTCACATAGAGGTCTTTCATCCATTATGAGTCTATTTTTGTGTGTGGTGTAAGGAAATGGTTCCATTTCATTCTTCTGCATGTGGCTGTCCAAGTTTCCCAAACACCATTTGTTGAAGAGACTGTCCATTTGACATTCTTTCCTGCTTTGCCAAAGATTAGTTGGCCATAGAGTTGAGGATCTATTTCTGGGCTCTCTATTCTGTTCCACTGATCTATGTGTCTGTTTTTGTGCCAGTACCATATTGTCTTAATGTTAACAACTTTGTAATAGAGCTTGAAGTCTGGAATTGTGATGCCACCAACTTTGGCTTTCTTTTTCAACATTCCTCTGGCTATTCGAGGTCTGTTCTGGTTCCATATAAATTTTAGGATTATTTGTTCCATTTTTTTTTAAAGGAGGGTATTTTGATAGGGATTGCCTTAAATGTGTAGATTGCTTTAGGTAGCATAGACATTTTCACAATATTTGTTCTTCCAATCCATGAGCAAGGAACATTTTTCCTTTGTGTGTGTGTGTGTGTGTGTGTGTGTGTGTGTGTGTGTGTGTGTCTTCCTCAATTTCTCTCATGAGTACTTTATAGTTTTCTGAGTACAAATTCTTTGCCCTTTTGGTTGGATTTATTCCTAGGTATCTTATGGTTTGGGGTGCAATTGTAAATGGGATCGACTCCTTAATTTCTTTTTCTTCTGTCTTGTTGTTGGTGTATAGAAATGCAACTGATTTCTGTGCATTGATTTTATATCCTGAAAGTTTACTAAATTCCTGTACAAGTTCTAGCAGATTAGAAGTGGAGTCTTTTGGGTTTTTCACATAAAGTATCATATCATCTGCAAAGAATGATAGTTGGACTTCTTCTTTGCCAATTTGGATGTCTTTAATTTCTTTTTGTTGTTTGATTGCTGAGACTAGGACTTCTAGTACTTTGTTGAATAGCAGTGGTAATAATAGACATCCCTGCCGTGTTCCTGACCTTTGTGGAGGAGCTCTCAGTTTTTATCCATTGAGAATGATATTTGCTGTGGGTTTTTCATAGATGGCTTTTATCATATTGAGGTATACCCTCTATTCCTACACTTTGAGGAGTTTTGATCAAGAAAGAATGCTGTACTTTGTCAAATGCTTTTTCAGCATCTATTTAGAGTATCATATGGTTCTTGTTCTTTCTTTTATTAATGTATTGTATCACATTGATTGATTTGCAGATACTGAACCAACCTTGCAGCCCTGGAATAAATCCCACTTGGTCATGGTGAATAATCCTCTTAATGTACTATTGGATCCTATTGGCTAGTATTTTGGTGAGAATTTTGGCATCTGTGTTCATCAAGGGTATTGGTTTGTAATTCTCTTTTTTGATGGAGTCTTTGTCTGGTTGGGGGATCAAGGTAATGCTGGTGTCATAAAATGAGTTTGGAAGTTTTCCTTCCATATCTGTTTTTTGGAAGAGTTTCAGGAGAATAGAAATTAATTCTTCCTGTAATGTTTGGTAGAATTCCCCTGGGAAGCCATCTGGCTCTGGGCTCTTATTTTTTGGGAGATTTTTGATGACTGCTCCAATCTCCTTATGGTTATGGGTCTTTTCAGGATTTCTATTTCATCCTGGTTCAGATGTGGTAGTTTATATGTCTCTAGGAATGCATCCATTTCTTCCATATTGTCAAATTTGCTGGTGTGTAGCTGGTGTGTATGTTCTTATAATTGTTTGTATTTCTTTGGTGTTTGTTGTCATCTCTCCTGTTTCATTCATGATTTTATTAATTTGTGTCCTTTCTCTTTTCTTTTTGGTAAGTCTAGCCAGGGGTTTATCAATCTTATTAATTCTTTCAAAGAACCAGCTCCTAGTCTCGTAGATTTGTTCTATTGTTTTTTTGGTTTCTATTTCATTGATTTCTAGTCTGATCTTTATTACGTCTCTTTTCCTGCTGGGTTTAGGCTTTCTTTGTTGTTCCTTCTCTAGCTCCTTTAGGTGTAGGGTTAGGTTGTGTATTTGAGACATTTCTTGTTTCTTGAGAAAAGCTTGTATTGCTGTATATTTTCCTCTCAGTATTGCCTTTGCTGTGTCCCACATATTTTGAACTGCTGTATTTTCATTATCACTTGTTTCCATGAATTTTTTCAATTCTTCTTTAATTTCCCAGTTGACCCATTCATTCTTTAGTAGGATGCTCTTTAGCCTCCATGTATTTTGGCTCTTTCCAAATTTCCTCTTGTAATTGAGTTCTAGCTTCAGAGCATTGTAGGGAATGATCCCAGTCTTTTGGTACCGGTTGAGACCTGATTTGAGACCTGATTTGTGATCTCTTCTGGAGAATGCTCCATGTGCACTAGAGAAGAATGTGCATTCTGTCGTTTTGGGATGGAATGTTCTGAATATATCTGTGATGTCCATCTGGTCCAGTCTGTCATTTAAGGGCTTTATTTCCTTGTTGATGTTTGGCTTGGATGATCTGTCCATTTCAGTGAGGGGGGTGTTAAAGTCCCCTACTATTATTGTATTATTGTCAATGTGATGTGTTTCTTTGATTTTGTTATTAATTGGTTTATGTAGTTGGCTGCTCCCACGTTGGGGGCATAGATATTTAAAATTGTTAGATAGAACCTTTGAATATGATATAGTGTCTTTCCTCATCTCTTATTATAGTCTTTGGCTTAAAATCTAATTGATCTGACATAAGGATTGCTACCCCAGCTTTCTTTTGATGTCCATTAGCATGGTAAATTGTTTTCCACCCCCTCACTTTAAATCTGGAGGTGTGTTTGGGTTTAAAATGAGTTTCCTGTAGACAACATAAGGATGGGTTCTGTTTTTATATCCATTCTGATACCCTGTGTCTTTCGATTGGTGCATTTAGCCCATTTACATTCAGGGTAACTATTGAAAAATATGAATTTAGTGCCATTGCATTGCCCGTAAGGTGACTGTTACTGTATATTGCTTCTGTTCCTTTCTGGTCTACTACTTTTAGTCTCTCTCTTTGCTTAGAGGATTCCTTTCAATATTTCCTGTATGGGATGGTTTGGTGTTTGAAAATTCTTTTAATTTTTGTATGTCCTAGAAGCTTTTTATCTCTCATTCTATTTTCAATGGTAGCCTAGCTGGATATAGTATTCTTGATGACATGTTTTTCTCATTTAGTGCTCTGAATATATCATACCAGTTTTTTCTGGCCTGCCAAGTCTCTGTGGATAAGTCTGCTGCCAACCTAGTATTTTTACCATGGTATGTTACAGACTTCTTGTCCCAGGCTGCTTTCAAGATTTTCTCTTTGTCACTAAGACTTGCAAGTTTTACTATTAGATGTTGGGGTGTGGACCTATTCTTATTGATCTTGAGGGGGGCTCTCTGCACCTCCTGGATTTTGATGTTTGTTCCCTTTGCCATATTAGTGAAATTCTCTACAATAATTCTCTCCAATATACCTTCTGTCCCCCCTCTCTTCTTCTTCTGGAATCCCAATAATTCTTATGTTGTTTTGTCTTATGGTATCACTTATCTCTCAAATTCTCCCCTAGTGATCCAGTACTTGTTTGTCTCTCTTTTGCTCAGCTTCTTTATTCTCTGTCATTTGGTCTTCTATATCACTAATTCTTCTGCCTTATTTATCCTAGCAGTAAAATCCTCCATTTTTTATTGTACCTCATTAATAGCTTTTTCTACTTCAACTTGGTTAGATTTTAGTTATTTCTCCAGAAAGGGCTTATATATAGCCAGAAATGGTTTCTCTAATATCTTCTATGCCTTTTTCAAGACCAGCTGGCACCTTGAGAATTGTCATTCTGAACTCTAGATCTGATATATTACCAATGTCTGCATTGATTAGGCCCCCAGCCTTTGGTACTGCCTCTTGTTCTTTTTTTTTTTTTTTTTTTTTTTTTTGTGGTGAATTTTTCCGCCTTGTCATTTTATCCCGATAAGAATATGAATGAGAGAATAAAATACTAAAAGGCTGGTAACGATCCCAGAAAAATGTGCATTAACCAAATCAGAAGAGCCCCCAGTGGGGAGTAGTAAGGAGGTAAAAAGAAGTTCAAAAAAAAAAAAAAGAAAGAAAAAAGAAAATATGTATATTAGTCTGGTGACTAGCACAGGGTCACTCACTTAATTTTGGGAGTATTTTGGTCTCTTAGAAGAAACTACCTCCCAAAATTTTAAAGAAAGAAAAAAAAAATATATATATATATATAATATATAATAAGGATAAACATGATGAAGGGATGGAATAGGACTATAAAGATGAAAAATTTTTTAAAAATTGCAAAAAAGGATTTGATAAGATAAGTTGGTTAAGAAAAGAAAGCAAAAGAAAGTGGAGAGAATTTGCTCAGGCTGGAGACTAGAACAAACCCTACGCTAGATTTAGGGTATATTCGATCTATTAGAAGAAGTTGTATCCTGGAGCGCCTGGGTGGCTCAGTGGATTAAAGCCTCTGCCTTTGGCTCAGATCATGTTCCCAGGGTCCTGGGATCGAGCCTCACATCAGGCTCTCTGCTCAGCAGGGAGCCTGCTTCCTCCTCTCTCTCTGCCTGTCTTTCTGACTACTTGTGATCTCTGTCAAATAAATAAATAAAGATCTAAAACAAAAACAAACAAAAAGAAGTTGTATCCCAAAATTTTAAAAGATAAAAAGATAAGATAAAGTTAAGATAAAAAGGTAAGATGAAGATAAAGTTAGATACAATGAACAATAAAATATGACTATAATAAAGGTTCGAAAAGATTTTTTTAAAGAAAGGTATTGTTAGGCTAAACTGGTTAAAAAATGTTAAAAGTGGAAAGAGTAAAAGTTAAGAAAATTAGAATAAGAAAAAAATAAAATTTAAAAAATTTAATTAACTTTGCAAGAGTAAAGAATCATGGGGAGGGAGCCATGAATTCCATGCTTTGCTTTCCCCTTCTCTGGAATTCCGGTGTTCTCCTTGATCAGCAAGCTTGGTCTTGCTGGATTTCTTGCTGATATTCTGGGGCAGGGCCTGTTATACTGATTCTTAAGTGTCTTTGCCTAAGGCGGAATTGCAATGCCCTTGCCAGGGGCCAGGCTAAGTAATCTGCTCCGGCTTACTTAGCTCTCAGGAGCTAAGCTCTCAGGATTACTTGCTCTCAGGAGCTTTTGTTCCCTGAATGTTTTCCATAGAGCTCTGGAGGACAGGGATGAAAATGGCGGCCTCCCCATCTCCAGCCCAGAGGAGCCGAGAGCTCGGGACCTCACTCCTCAGTGAGCCCTCAGAGAAAAACACTCAATCACTCCTCTCTCCCTGGTCTCCAGCCATTCTCTGAGCTCACCCAGCCTGTGATGAGTGTTTCTGTCTCTGGCACATGGCCCCACTTGGAGTCTCCAAACCCAGCAGATCCCTGCTGCTCTCCCCAGAGAGAGGGGGGGGGGTGTCTCCCCAGGTCTGCCACTTATGGAGTCCCTGCTCAAAGAGCAGTGGCCTGACTGTGCCATGGATCACAGTCCAAGGTAACCCCAAGCTGAGAGCTCACTCCTCTGCTCTGTCTCTGTAGCCAGCTTCCCCACTCTAATCCCTGTGAGCTCTGCTACCCTTGACACCCCCGATCCTTCTGTGACCCTGTGGGACCTGAGACCACACTGTCCCTGCAAGGACTCCACCCCTGCTTAGCCTCTGGAGTGATGTCCCTCAGCAGAGCAGACTTCTAAAAGTTCTGATTTTGTGCTCTGTCTTTCCACTGCTTTCCAAGAGCTGGCCCCTCCCCCTGGGGTCTATCTTCCTGTTGCTTCAGATTCACTTCTCCGCAGGTACTAACTTTCAGAAAGTGGTCTATTTTCTGTTTCTAGAATTGCTGCTCTTCCCTGCAATCTCCTGTTGGATTTGTAGGTGTTCAGAATGGTTTGATAACTGTCTAGCTGAACTCCTGCTACCTGATGTCATCTCAGTCTGCTACTCCTCCGCCATCTTGACTCCTCCCCTATTTATTTACTTAAAATTTTGTTTTGTTTTGTTTTGTTTTAGAGAGAGATAGAGTGGGAGTGGGGAGAGGTGAGGGGCAGAAGAAAAGGGAAAGAGAATCTCAAGCAGTTTTCACGCTCAGGGCAGAGGCTGACACGGAGCTCAATCCCAGAACCCTGAGATTATAATCTGAGCCAAAATCAAGAGATAGAGGCTTAACCAACTGAGTCACTCAGGTGCCCCTGATCATATATATTTCTATATGAATTTTAGGATCACTTCATTAGTTTAAAAAATGGCCTACTAAAATTTTTGTCTGGATTGTGTGGAATCTATAGATCAATTTTGGAGGAATTGTCATTTTAGCATTATTAAGTCTTCCAATCTATTAAACAAAGCATATCTCTTCACTTAGGTCTTTCAAAATTTCTCTCAGTAATATTTTGTAATTTTCTGATCTTGCACATCTTTTATTAGATTTATCTCAAAGTATTTTGTATTTTTTTTTTTTTAATTAATTTATTTATTTGACAGAGAGAAATCACAAGTACACTGAGAGGCAGGCAGAGAGAGAGAGAAGGAAGCAGGCTCCCTGCTGAGCAGAGAGCCCGATGCGGGACTCGATCCCAGGACCCTGAGATCATGACCTGAGCCGAAGGCAGCGGCTTAACCCACTGAGCCACCCAGGCGCCCCTCAAAGTATTTTGTATTTTTAATGCAGTTTTCAATTTCATTTTTTAATTTCCATTTCTGATTATTCCTAGTATATGGAGATAGCATTGATTTTTGTATAATGATCTTATAGCCTACAAACTTGCTAAACACACTTATTATTGAATTGCTTTTTGTAGATTCCCTTGGGTTTACTATAGAGATGATCCTGCTGTCTGAGTGACACTGACTAGCACCTTCAACACAGTATGGAATAGAAGTGGCAAGTGCAGATACTCTATCTTACTGCAAATCTCAGGAGAAAAGTATTCAGCCTCTTATCAAGAAGTATGATGTTAGCTATTGATTTTTACTTGTGGTCTAAATGATGTTCAGAAAAGCCCATTCTATTCCTAGTTTGCAAGAAATGTTTGTCAGATATTGATGTTGAATTTTGTCAAATGCTTTTTCTGGGTCTATTGAGTTGATAGTTTCATTTTTTATTTTTTACTTTGCTAATACGGTGAATTACAATTATTTTCAATTGTTAAGCCAACCTTGCTTTCCTTGGCACCGATCCCATCCACAGACTCTATGGTTTGTGAGACATAAGAAAAAAAGTATCCACCAACTCAAGTGGGCTTGTATCAGCAAATTGGAAGATGAAGCACAACATCAAATAAAACTAGAGGAGAGCTTGCTGACAACAGAGAGACAGTTTCATAAGATACAAGAGAAGGGTGAAGGCAGTAACAGCAGTGCTTCAGGGTGGCTGATGGTGAACGGTGTGGGCTGTGTTAGGAACATGATGATTCAGAGCATTATAGGGATGAAAATATGATAGAGCATTTAAACAGTTGGGAAACTTACACCTTGAACATTGACTGAAAGTGCATGGCTTAGATGAATGCTCTGAGAGTCTAGCAACTAACAGAATCATCCTTTATGTGAAATCAGTTGTGGCAACTTCAAATATTTGCAATATCTGACTCTTGCATGTTCTGAACAACAGTTCAGACACTGTGGTCTTGATACATGCAGATTCTTAGGATGACAGGTCCCAGAGACTGTGATATCTGGCATGGCGTAGGTGAGAGATGGCCACAGAGACTCATGCCTGATATGGCATCTATTGAATCTGAAATACTAAATGGTTTCCATCTCATTTTAGAAGGACACTGTCTACATAAGCTCTGGCCAATCTTTGCTGCCTTAGCTCCTAACATCTCATCCCTGAGCCTTAACTCAGCATCTAGGAGCCTGCTTCTTGCAGATCAGCACCACTCCAAGAAGGCAGTTGTTCTCCAATCCATTCCTAGACTCCTGTCACTGGGTCTGCCTATCTGCATAGTATTAATGTTACTTATGCTGCTTTCAACCTATACAACAACATGAGTGGCCTGAGTATTTATTAAGACATGCTCAAAATGGTATAGTATACCTGTTGAAAATTTCTCTGTATCACTCCCCTCCCTACCTCTCCTATTATTGACCTCCTTATTTTAGGGGGTTGTTCTAACCCTTTCCATTCCCACCAAAGTCAATTTTGCTATATCCAGTTGTATCCAGACATAGAAATCACATTATAAATGTAATCCCAGAACCCTGATCATGACCTGAGCCAAAATCAAGAGACAGAGGTTTACCCAACTGAGTCACTCAGGCACCCCAGATTATCTGCATTTCTATATGAATTTTAGAATCACTTTATTAATTTAAAAAATGGCCTACTGAAATTCTTGTCTGGATTGTGAATTATGTGAATAATTGTGAATTATTGTGAATTCTTTTGAATTACGATATTTTGTAAACCCTGCCACTTGTTCTCACTCATTGCTGAGTTAACATTGGGTTGATCAATATATGATCAATAATATTATACTTATGCTCATTTTTACTTGTATCTAAAAGATGTATTCAAGTCATACTTGAGGAGTTAATATGATAGACTGGAATAAAATGGACAGGTTTAACTTTCATTTTGGTTACAGCCATGACTTTGGCATTTGGTGGTCAGCAGAACAGCAGAAGTATATAAGAGCTAATGAGTATAATCCATTTCACAATTAAATGCCACCTGCAGATGGGAAGCAACTGAAGCAGCCCATATCATAGCTCTACCACATGAGGCAAAAACTCCAGGGCTGATCCCTTGACTTTTTCAAGGTGGGTGCAGGTTATCCTGTAGGTTATTGCTAAACTTCCAGTCATATTTGCAAGTATCTTTTAAATTAGTTAGCACTAATTAAATAGCTGTTGCTTAAAAACTATAAAAGCCATCAAGTGAGATATCACAGAAGTTTGTAGTGTGTGTATATTCAAGTTGATGGTCAGTAGGAAATCTTGGACAGGAATGTGCTGAAGGTTGCCTTCTGGAAATGGAACTACAACTAGCCAGAGTTGCTCAACACACTGGCAAGATTAGTTCTAATAATGCTAGTTGCTCTAGAACTTAGTATATGTTTTGTTTTCTATGGAATCTCAGTATTAGAAGCCAATGGCTCCTTGAGCAGCTTTCTTTTAACTAGTTAAATGCTACATTAAGTTAAAAAAAATTCAATTTTTAGAGTGCCTCAGTGGCTCAGTTGATTAAGCATCTGCCTTTGGCTCAGGTTATGAACCTGGAGTCCCAGGATAGAGCCCCACACTAGGCTCCCCACTCAGTGCGGAGACCCCTCTGACCCTCTACCACTCTTGTGCTCTCCCTCTCTCTCGAATAAATAAAATCTTTAAGAAAAAAAAGAAATTGCATTTCCTTAGTGAGAAACAGTTGAGAAGTTCCCCACTTAAAGACTGCAAGGTAAATTCTCTTTACCCAAATTCTCACAAGTTATAAAATCTATTGTCATATAGCACATGAAAAGGACATTAAAAATAATTGGAGCCAGAGGCTCCTGGGTGGCTCAGTCAGTTAAGTGTCTGTCTTTGGCTCAGGTCACGATCTCAGGGTCTCTCCACTCAGTGGGGAGCCTGCTTCTCCCTCTTCCTCTGCCCTTCTCCCTGCTCATGCTCTCTCTCTCAAATAAATAAATGAAATCTTTAAATAATAATAATAATTTGAGCCAAGCTCTATAAACTAGACCTTGTCAGTTGTTTTAAAAGATACTCTAAACCCTTGGTTCTCTGAAATATAGTAAGTAAAATTCATTTTGAGACCATTATATTTTTTCCAGATTCTAAAGGGAGAAATCTAAAATCTAAGAAAATGATTAGAATTCCTTGAAACTGCCTTAGGACATTTCTGTATAAAGCTTGCCATGTGTATGCACATGCACACACATATACACATATTCAATGCACAATTAGAAGACATACCTCCAGAATGCAGTCCAGCTGTGGATTTACCATTGCAAACTATAAGTCCTTAAAATAAAATAAGTATATATATAATGTGTGTGTGTGTGTGTGTGTGTGTGTGTGTATAATCTCCTTTTGGCTTGTTTCTCTGAAAAACCCTGACTACTGTGGGGGACTACACAAGGGAGTAGATACTGAGAGACATGATACATCAGTTGACAATCTATTGCAGTTCGTCCTTGGGTCCTGCGTTATTTCCTGTCTTCCAATAAGCAGTTTCCAAGATGGGATTAAACAGGTATTAGATTTATTAGAGAAAATGTGAAAGATAGAGGAAGAGATAGCCAGAGAACGCACAGAGCACCTTCAGATTGTGATTCAGGTCACTCCTTCCTCTGTGAAAGAAGTAAGTAAGAGTTTGGGGTAGTACGAGCCTCAGACTCTAAAAAAGATTCATCCAGGCCAATGAGGAGTCTTTAAGCCAAAGTTGCACAGAGGTGTCCTGAGGGTCACTGGAATGGGCCTCCACTATTGCTCCTGAAGTCAGAATCCAAAGCATGGCTTCAGCATGAAAGCAGTGGAGGACCTAATGGGGCAATCTCTAGAGCCATCATTCAGCTATGCTCCGCACAGGAGAAGCTCTGGGTAGCACATATTCATGGCTACTGCAGCCCCCAGAGATTCCTGTACTTCCATATTGAAAATATATTTAATTTCTGTCAAGACTCCAAAGTCTCATTCAATCATGGCATTGGTCTTTGAGTCCATAATTTCATGATCTGTATCTGGTGCAGGTGTAATTGAGGATCCCCACATGAACTCTTCTTTATCCAGAGATCTGAACAAAAAGAAAAGTTATCTGTTCCTAGTAACCTGGTATATAGAAGTGAGATAGGAATGAATGACTGCAATAGACATTCCCCTTCGAAGAGAAGAATGGGGTTCATTTTCTGGGATAAATGGAAGGGGAGTGCCTCTTTCACTGAATATAACTATCAAACCTGGACAGACTGAATAGAACAGTTATTTGAGAAATCTGAAATGTAAATGATGGCAAATGGATTAGGGAAGAAGATCAGAATTCAAGTCTGAATAAATCTATGGTGGGTATAGGACATTTTCCCCCGGTATCCCTGAACAAATGAAGTGGGCATTAGAAGCCTGCTAGTTTCTGAAGCACATAGAAGCCCCACAAATAGAAGCCTGCTAGTTCTGGAGCACAAAGCAGGAAAAGAAACAAATAAGACTCTGAGAGAGTACAGAAATACTCTTATTCCACCCCTTTTTCTTTTCTTCTGTTCTCTCATACTCTATCCACTAAGTCATCCCATGGTGATGAGACACAGCCAGAAAAAGAGAACTGCAGGAGCCAAAACCCTGAGGGAATAAAAATGTGCTTCCATACAAGAGCAGTGTCCAACTCTCCTCTTACTGCTTTTTCCTTGACTGTGGATGCAGATGAAGTTGCAGAAGTATACAGCACAGCAGAGTAATGTGGAGTTGGGGACCAAAATGAGGAGCCCTAGGGAACTGGAAAGACCAGAAATACTGTGGAAGGGGAAAACTCAGAAGAGCAACCTCATAAAGCTGATTATGAACTCTTGGGCTGAATCCTAAGCTGTGAATCTGATCTGATCCTATTTCACATGCCAAAAATTTTAGGAGCTGAAATAATGATATGCTACCACACAGGTCAAGGACTGACTACAGGGTGGCACACATGTGAGGTAGATTCAAATAGCACTGCAAAAAGGCAATGCAAGGAAGTTTGAAAACTGATTTGGAATGGACATTGGAACTATAGCCTACAGAAGGAAGATTGGAACTTGGGACCTGAACTCAACCAATTCAACTGCCTGCTTAAACAAAAATAACATTCTACATAGGATTTAAATAAGACCCAAAGTTCAAAATTTCCAGGATATAATGCAAAATTACAAAACAAATAACCAGGAAAATCTCAACATACATGGGAAAAGAAAATGAACTGATGGAATGTGAACATGACACAGATGTTGGAATAATCTTACAGCAAGCAATGGTGAACACCTTGAAAACAATGGAAGAACAGTAATGCTCAGCAAATAAAGAGAATATTGTACAAATTGGGGTTCTCCAGAGAAACAGAATCAAGAGGAAACTTCATTCTCCTATTCTCTCTCCCTCTCTTTACTTAGTAAGAGATTTATTACAAGATATTGACTCATCAGTTATAGAGGCTGAGAAGTTTGACAATCTGCTGTAAATTGGAGACTTAAATAAATAAATAAATAGATAAAATTTTTAAAAATCTTGTTTTATAGTTCTAAGGGATAAAGAAGAATTACATAAGAATAAAAAGGTCAATTCACCCAAAACCCCATAACATTCCTAAATGAGTATGCACCCAATTAATAGAATGTAAAATAAATAAAGTAAAAACTGAGAGAACTGAAAGAAGAAACAGACAAATCCACAACTGGAGACATCAAAATTCCTCTCTTATAATAGAGAGTAATAAATAGAACTAGCACCAAAAAAATCAGCAAGGCTATGAAAGAATTAACACCATTAACAAAAGAATCTAACTCAACTCTATCGAACTGACTCTACCCAACAATAGGATACATTTTTTAAAGTGTACATGGAATATTTTTCAAGACATATCATACCTTAGATCATAAAAAAAAAATTACAAATTTGTTAACACTGAAATCATACAAAGTATTTTCCTGGCTATAATGGAATTAAATAAGAAATCAACAAGGGAAAGGTAACAGGAAGTCTTAAGTACTTGGAAATTAATCAATATACTTCTAAATAACCCATGGGCCAAAAAGGAAATCTCAAGGAAAATTAGCAAATACTTTGAGCTGAATAAAAATGTAATGTATCAAAATTTATGGAATGCAGAGGGAAATTTACAGCATTAAATGCTTTTTTAAGAAAAAAAAAAAAAGTCTCTGATCAGTCATTTAAGGTTCTACCAGAAGCAACTATGAAAAAAAATAAAAAAGAGTAGTTATTCCAGAGCAAGCCAAAGGAAAACAAGGGTAAAAGCAGAAGTCAATGAAAGAGAATAGAGAAAATCAAAATTAAAAAAAAAAAAAAAAAGTTGGTTCTTAAAAAAAAATAAAAATCAATATGACTGATAACCCCCTAAGTAAGACTGACCAAAAAAAAGAAGAAAAAATAAACTAATTATCAATATTAGTAATGAAGAAGATATTGCCACCTCGATCACAAAAGAATTCTCTCAACAACTATGCACATAAATTTGACAATTTATAAAAAATTGTCTCATTGACCAATTATTCAAAACCTACAAACTACTAAAACTCACCCAAGATGAAATAGATAACTTGAATAGTCTTACAAGAAAATAAAACTGTCTATATTTATAGATGACAAATTTGGAATAAGAGGCACACAGCAAGTCCTTGAAAATTCTGAAATCCAGCTGGACACAGGCTGTCAGAACTTCCATTCAGGGCCTAGGCACTTTTCTTGATTAGATTCCAGGTCTGGTCTGTAGTTGTGGTTCTCATCAATCGTTCTCCTCCTTGGTTCTATCCTGAGGGAGGTCTTTCCTTTTCCATAGGAAATGGCCTGTGTTTGAAATTTTTTGAATAAGTAAATAGTTTTTCCAGTCTGCTTCCTTCCTATAGAACATTGGTGTCCAGATGCTTTTTCATTTTGAACTAACTCGGTCCCTTTTAATCCAAGCTGATGCTCTTTGGGTATTCTATGAATCTAACTGAAACTTACTCCATGTCCCCAATGCCACATCAATAATTCTTTTTCAGACATATGTTTCTGTACTTTGCATGGAATGACAAAGTGCCATGGAACAACACCCTTAACATGCCTAAAAATATTTTTTGTCTAGTAGAATTGGGGCCTAGCAGGCACCACCTTCAATCTTTCTGAGTTTGTAATGAAGGCTTTTATAGACAACATTTCTGATTTGATTTTCTCCCTAAGGCTGTTTCTTACTTTGAGAATCTGTTGGCTAAAGAAAAAGGCCATGACTGGAGAGATTAGAAATTTTCCTTTCTATTTTCCTCAACCCAGTAAGACTTGAATAGATATTTCTTCTCAATCTTGTTTGCCAACTTATCTTAAGTTTCTTACTTCATCTCTTTTCATATCTTACCACACAAAGAAGTCAACTGCAGTTTCATCATCCTGTTGGAAATCTCCTCAAGCTAGATCCACAAGTTCATTAGGTATAAATTTCTAACTCCCATTTTACTACAGGGATAGTCATGAATTGTTTTATGATGAAAAAACAAAAAAAAAAAATCCAGATCATTGTTTTTCAAAGTTCCAAGAGCGGTTTCCCCAACATTTTTTCAGAATCCATTACAATTTTTCTGCCATTCCTCCAGCTTCTGCCAGCAGCTTGTCACTTTTTCCAGCCTATACATCCACTGACTAGTCTTAAAGCCTATGCCATGTATTATAGGTTTTTTCTTAAAGTAAAAACTATCTTCATGCGAATAAATACTGATTTCTGAATGTGTTATCTGTTTCAACAACCCACCTTAAAACTTAATAATTTCAAACAATAGTTATCTCTCACGACTCAATAGGTTGTGTGAGAGGTTCTTCTACTAGTCTTGCCTATGCTTCCTCTTGTGACTGTGTGCAACAATGTTGACTAAGAGCTGGCTTGGATAGAATGGCTAGGTCTCGTTCTTTGGATGTTCTCTCACCTCAAAGATGCTGACCTGCCTTTCTTTACATGATAGAGGTTGGCAACATTCCCAAAAAGTAAGACATAGCTTTTTGATTATGTTTGTATATGTCCCATTAACCAAAGTATGTGATAGGCCAAGCAAGGGCTGAGTCAATGTGGGAAGAGACCTCATAATGCAGAATACATTTTCTGATTTATTTCTTACAGGAAAGCCAACAAGTAGATCCTATTAAATCCATTTCACTGTTAAGGAAATTAACATATATCAAATTCAGACTCAGATTTGGTGTTGTGTGAGTGTGGTGTGATTGATCTCCAGTAAAAGAAGAGAGAAAAAGAAGTCAGGAGATGGGGGTTTACTCTATGCTGTATAACACATATGCTTTAGGAAAGACATCTGAATCCTATATTGTAATACTCTTACCTGAAATTTTAACTCCAATAATATCCAGTTTTAGAAGAGCATTATACTCCTGTCTATAGGACATGCACTTTGAATTTCTCTTTTAATCCCCATGACTTTGTGCCACCCTCTCTCTCAGGATCTCTAGTAGGCCATAAGCTCCATCCCCTTTATTCAATCATCATGACCAGGGGTATGAAATAGTTTTTATCAGTATAAAGTCAACTGGCTCAACTCACAAATTATTTTAATAATATCCTAATCAACTAAATTCATCTGCCCCAATTTCATATCTTAGAGTCCGAGCAGAAAGGATACAACTTAATATTCTAAATATCCTAATTTGAGTCCGGGAACAATACCAACTTGTCACTCTCAAAGCCATGTTGAAGGTGAAACTGGAGAGTACACTAAAGTTATGCAGAAGCTGAACAGCGTAAGAAATGAATTCCATGTGAAAAGAGCAGGAAGGGCTGAAGGGTGCACTTAGCTTGTTGTACTTGACACTGCTCTATTTTAGTTCTAGTCCTGGAGAATGCCATGTGCTCTATTTGCCAGGCAGAAGATGAGCTGCAAACGGTTAGTTCTTTCACTAAGTGATAAAACTCATTAGCAAAAATGTGAGGTCAGGAGAGGATTTCTTAGATTTCAATAATAAAACTAGACTGAAGGCTGTCGAAAGTTGTGACTGGTTAACTTCCACAACATTTAATTTTTTGGAAGTCTTTTTTACTATATGAAGCATTCCACAGAAGACTCACCAGTCTGCCAATTTAAATGAGAGTTTTAGAATCAATTAAATGTGGTATCTCCCCATCTCTACACTTTTATATTCCTACTTAGCATAGGAAATACATTTTTTGCTTTGATTTCATAGAAGTTAATTTCAGGCCCTCTTTTCATCAAAGGCAATTTCAGCTTTTCAGATGCTTGCTAATATTTACCTTAGAAAGGAAAAAATATATATATTTATATATATAGACTTGGAAGCCAATGCACTTCCCTTTTTTATGGGTTGCTTTATCAAATATTAAAGAATGAACAGAGAATACATTGTTTCAACAACTGAAACCCAGTAAGGGTGGAGTATTTGTTCAGACTTCAGCAGTTATACCTGCATCCAAGCTATCAAAGCCTCTGGAGTATCTTTTAAGGAATCTCTTTTGCTTTAAGCTGTGCATCAGTAGCTACCTTGGGTCAGTGAGAACCACACAAAGGAGGGTCTAGGTTTATGTCTACAATGTCAGGCTTCTATCAGATTTACACATTGGTGATGATGAATTTCATATGTTGGGCATCCGAATGGAGGCTACATGGGACTATGGGAAAGGCAGGGGAAATTCATCATCGCACAGCATTGTCAGACCGGATAAAAATGTGAAATCTTACCATAGGTTGTTTATTAGAAACACACCTACAATTTACATATACAAACAGAACAGTTTTCAGTAGAAGAAATGGGGGGGGTATACCAGTCAAACATCATGCAAAAGATGTCAGACAAAATTAACTTTAAAGAAAAGAGCATTACTTGATATTATCCAAAAAGACAAAATTTAAAAATGAAGTAATGTAATGTTTCAAATGTCTCCTGCGAGCTGGGATTCTTTTCATTTTTATACTATTTTGTAAAGGCAAATGGATTTTTGTGTGTGTGTACTTTCTAAGTGGAATTAATTCCTACCTAGTAAGTTAATAGCGCTTCTTGTCAGAAACAGTGATATTTCATATGAACTCTTTTACTTTAATTTAGATAATCAAGTTTCAGTGGTCCCACACCCTTTCTCCATTTTCAGCATATAAATTATCAACATTACTCAAAATCTCAGTTTCCCTCTGTTATGTAATATGCCAAGGTGGCATGGGCCCAAGGAATAAAATCTTATTCTAATTGCCTACATGTTTACAGGATTAGTAAATGCCATCAAATATTTAGGGATACTGTTTTGTAACAAATATAAACATTTATTTTATAGTATTGTGTTAAGCATTTTTTTAAAGAAAGAAAATAAACTTGGACATTGGATTAGCAACACCATTAGTCTAAGATAGCGAGCTGTTGCACTCTGTACTATTTCATGAGCCTAAGAATTTAGAATATTCTGACATGGCCTAAGCTGAGGGCTCCAGAGTTAGTTTTCTATTTTGTCACACAACAAATTAACAACCTGGGGTAATAACACAGTTTTGAGCACAAGGTAGTCAGAGCTGTGAGAGTCCGCTCCAAAGAACTACTGCCTTCACTGACTCTTGATAAAACAAATTTAAATGAATGCATCATCTCCAAATCCACTCCTTGGAGACATATGGTGATAAGAAGGATGAAGATGATGATGATGATTTTTTGTATCAGGGAAGACTCACAAGACTGCGGCAACACCAAGAGAATGAAACACCACTTTTGAAAAAAGGAATACCTAAAACATTAGCTATAACTTTTATCACCCTTACATTATATTTGTGAACTTCAGGACATTTTTGCTCAGAGTTGGTTCTATAAATCAAGTTTCCTAAGTTTCCTTTGTTTTTAGTGATGTTCCTTTTCACCTGCTGTTTATGTACACCAACAATGAGATGAGATTTAAGGAAGTTGTTTTTTCTTATTGCCCTGAGACCAACCTAGTGTAAATTTAGAGATACTTTCTAGATTTAGAAATGGTTAGAAGTAAACTATAAAGGCCTGGGAGTAAGAGCAACTATATTTCCTCCTTTCATTAAAAACAAATTTAAAATATTCATTTGGATTTTACTATAAAACTGTGCTAGTTAGTTTTATAGTAAAATACAATGCTAATACCAACTGTGGTAGTGATTTATACAGATTTATTATAGATTTATAGAAAAATAAAAATGCTATTAAAGTTCTGCTATATTTACAATGCTACATTTATATACATGCACATATACCTCAATATTAATGATATAATCTTATAGTTTTAAAGAGGCACATTTCCTCCCACCCACCATCTCTGTATACTCACAACCATAAGATAAGTTTTCATAAGCAATGTTTAGATTTGTGAAGGAAAAAAGTGAATATTTCCAATACCTAACCTCTTTCCTTTCTTCCTTTCCAGCTTTGGGAGACACAAAAGCACACTGAATTTTATAAACAAAGTAAGATTTATAAGACCTGTGATCTATATTCACATATACCCAATGAGTTGGGTCATAGGCTGGAATAGGTCAGAAGAATTAGAGCAAAGTAATGTACTCGCATTGTAAAGCACTGAATAGAACTGATCCTCTGCAGATGCACATAAACCCATGATATAAGAAACATGTTTCTTAAAAGTAGCATTTTAACTATCCTGTATAACCCTAAGAATGAATCACCAATGAATACTTTTCTTTTGATCATAATTAATCAATAAAGTCTCCCAACTAGCCCAAAACAACAACAACAACAACAACAACCCAAGATGGAAAATAATATAAGCTAGTGATTGTGAAACAAGAAGGAATTCAAGATACGTAAATATCTTGAATTTTAATACCCAAAGGCAATGAGTATAAGAGGATATCTGAACCTACCCATATTATTGAATACCTCTTAAAATTATGTAGCCCTGACTTCATGGGTACCTGAGACTTTGGCCTGCAAAAAGAAAGTACTTGAGCCATAGTCTTTTATAGCAGAAAAGCAAAAAAAGACACTTCCAAGTGGGTATCTGTATTCTAATTTGCCAATAGGACTTCTCCTCTGTGACTATTTATATTCTTAATTCTCAATCAAGCCTTAAAAAAAAAAAATCAGTTCTCATCTTTTTGAAATTGCTGAGTGATTTAAAAGTTGCAGGATGTGAATACTAATATATCTGAAATGCTTATAAATAATCATCTTTTGGATAAAGGTAACAGCAGACAGTCTTCTAAGGACTTGTTTTGGTTTCAGGGCTTTGAAAAGAAAAGACTCTGGACAAGTAGGTCTTTCCACATCATTTTCTTAAGTTTACTTGACTATGAACCTTAGTCTGATAAGGCCCAGTACCTCTTCCTCATCAGTTTTATTCAGCAACATGGTGACAACATGGTTTCAAGGGTAATTTCCAATTACAACAGATCTGTCAATTTTGAGTCATTGAGACTATACAAAATTGGATTTGGCTTCTTTTCAAGTTTCACATTCATCACATAATCGGGATCTGAAGCTTCCCATACACAGGAGGTAGCATCCAAAGGAAGGAATGTGCTTAAATAATACACACTACCCAATTTTACAGCTGTCCTTTTATATTCAAATGATATTAAGCACACTGTCATGTTAAATTGAAAACATCTTAGATCTAAAAATATACTGTTGAAACAAATGACATAGTGAGAAACAAGACCAAAATCTATTTTTATAAAATATAGTCTATAATTTTCAGATAAAAAATGCTTCATACAACCATACTTAGATATCTTCTAAATTATAATCTGAGATTTATATTTTTAAAAAGTTTTCTCCCTTGAATTTCAAATTTAGTATTTTTAGAGTTTAAATCTCTATACTGAATCTTTATGTTTTTCTTTAAAACTGAATTGAGCAAAAATATAATTCTAAAACAAAATTCCTGACTTCAAAGAAATGTGTCTTCAAATAACCTAGCCTTAAAACATTAGAACCAATTCCCTTAAAACTATACTTCCTATTTTTGACTGAGTATTAAGTAGAAAAATTCATGATTTGGACTTCATTTTTATTTTCTTCTGGTTTTTGTATCCCTTCATGCTATTTTGACATCACTATTACATTTTATCAAACCTTCTCTCAAAACAAGTTGCTCATTGTATATTGCTTTCAAGTATGTTATTGAAATATAACCTAAAGGAAGAGATTAAGCTTCTTGCTTCAATTTCCCTTATGCATCAGTGATAATTTCAACCATAACAGTTGCCAGATCTGTATTTTTTATTCTGGATTCCTAATTATATAGGACAACTGTGGGTAATTCAAGAGTGTTTCAGAATCACATACTGCCAAGATTCTGGAAAATGTCTTTTGCAAAACAGAATGTTAATGCTCTGGGGACTCTATTATATCCACACCAACATGTTCTGAATGAGAAGGTAAAGGGCTAGGTTCATCATAACTAATACTGTAATGCCACTATGGGCTGACACTGTCAGTCAACAAATACTGAGTACCTACTTTGTTTCAATTTTTAGTTACATAGATTTGTATATTGTAAATTTCTAAAGATAACTGGTATAAACTCAGGAGGATCAGTTTGATATATATTTAAATGTACGGTCTTATACAGATCTTATGAAAGTACTACAGACCATGAATGTCTGTATCTAAATAATTAGAGGAAATAATGTTAGAATAGTCTAAAATGAAAATAATTCAATAGATGCTTTAGTTCTTAAATATCTCTTTATTTTAAACTGAACTATTGTAGGGAGCTATAAATAAGATCAACTTTTGGTCTGTTTCACAAAATAGCAAGTTTTATCATGTTATCATGCTTGATGCTTTAAAAACTCTTGACCTTATCCTCATCTGCAATGAAATATTTTGGTATATTAATTTCTTTCTGGCTAAATCAGTAGTAGCCAGTTGTAATAACCAGCACGTGCATACACAAAGATGACAATAAAATAAAAAGGCCCAATAAAAAGTGTGTTAAATGTGTTCATTACAGAGAGGTGGCCCAGAATGAAAGCCACGACTCCCTTTTCCATTTTATAAAATAGAGCACAAGTAGTATTTTGCAAGACTACAAACTTGTACCATTTTTTGGCAGAAGTAGGATATTCGTTCTTTATTTCTTTCTTCCTTTCTTTCCCTTTTCTTTCTTTTTTTCATAAGCATCTACAAACTCTAAAGGTAGGCAAATAAGAACTATGAGACCAGTGAATTACTTTAAGCTACTTCTGCTATGCTAATCAGGTGACAGAAATCTGGGTTTCATATTAGGAGCCCTTCTAAATGGTTTAATTCCTTTACAGCTACCATTAGCTGTCAACTTCACCGTGGATATTGTCCATGTGCACTTTGAGGTAGTCATTCCTTGTAAACTTCTTATGACAAAACTGGCATTCTGCCAGTGGACGATTGGGATTGTGAGTCATCTTGTGTCGGATCAGCATTTTCTTTAGGCTAAAAGCCAAGTCACAAACCTAGAAAAGACCCAAAGATACCAATCATATTATGCTGAAAAACCTGAAGATATGCCAATTTATCATTTATACAATGTACATTATGCATCGTCCTATTATCAAGTATGTACTGATGGGCACAAAAACAAAAATTGCTTGAAATAAATGGAATTTAACATCCCAACTAAAGGGTAAAGAAAATTAATTATAGTTCCCAAAAGCTGTTTGCATTTAATGTGTGTGTCCTTTATACCCCTCTGCTACTGTATTTAAATATGTCTAGAAATATAACTCCTTAGGAACAATGTTTTTCTTCTTGGAGTGTATTGACGATTTCATATTAAACATGTTAAACAAAAAGGCTAATGGCCCAGAGGGCATCGCTCCATATGATGTAAATAGCACAAGACATGTCTTACCAGTGATCCCTTCGATTTAGTCCCATTTATGAAGTAAAAGGTTAACATTGTTTTAAGCACCCTAACTGGAAGTTTTTTAACCCACAACTCTAATTCTTGATTTCTTATTACATACACTCATTTAACTAAGTCATCTAACATGTTTACTTCATATAAGCTCTGCCACATTGACACCTGGCCTAACAGACATTAACATTCCAATAAAAATATTAAATTACCACAGAAGATGTAAGGTCTTCCTGCGTCAGTACTTTCTCACTTCTCCTGAGGCAGCTTCCTCTTACTGATTCCTCAGGGAAGCCTATATGATCTGTCTGCCAGAAATCCTCTGTTAATTGCTTTCATAGTAGTTTTTACTTTTCCCTTTTAACACTTACCCTGAATGTAATTACTTATTACTGATTTTTTTTTTTTAATCGCTTCCTTACTGGTCTAAGAAACATTAGGGTAAGAGTAGTCATTGCATGAATATTTGTTGACTTAAAAAAATAAAGGTAGACAAGATGTTAGATAGATAGGTAAAAGTCTTATGAGCAATGTAAGTACATCAAAGGCTGTGGAATAATTCCAGAGATCGAAGAAGGTAACTATAGAGATTATTTTCAAGTAAAAGAAACTCTAAGTTTTCAAACGGCCTTACAAGTATAATCAAAATTTGTTATCATAAATAACACAGAATTATAATGTATCCTCTATTTTCTATTTCCCTGGTTCCTTCTCTAAGCCCCATGTAATGAACAATTAATGAACAATAGATACAAAATTCCTCACTGGCTTCCCACTGAAAGTAGATTCAAAATAAATTCCTTACCATGGTGAAAAGGCACATCAATTTGCTCTGCAACTTCACTTGCATCCCTTCTTTCTCACGATGCTCCAGCTCCACATGCCTTCTTACCTAATACCCAGACTCAGTTCCTTCCTACAGGCCATGATATATACTGTTCCTGAGCCTGGATGTTCTCTTCCCTGTGGCTGACTCCTTCTCATCTTTTAGGTTACTTAGAGTTACTTTCTCTGAGAATTCTTCCTTAAATATTCTTTTATGCCTCACCCTTCTTTTTATTTATTTATTTGTTTGTTTGTTTGTTTATTTATTTATTTTTAGAAGATTTTATTTATTTATTTGACAGATCACAAGTAGGCAGAGAGGCAGGCAGAGAGAGAAGAGGAAGCAGGCTCCCTGCCGAGCAGAGGGCCCGATATGGGGCTCGATCTCAGTACCCTGAGATCATACCCTGAGCCAAAGGCAAAGGCTTTAACCCACTGAGCCACCCAGGTGCCCGCCTTCTCCTTTTTAAAATTTTTCTCAGTCTTTATCACAGAATGCAATTAGGTATTTATTCAGGTTTATTTGTTCAATGTCTATACCCCACAGAAATGTGAGTTCTGTGAGCAGAGGGGACATAGTGTCTAGTTCACTGTCTCAGTTCAATGTTTGGCACAGGGACTAGGTTGAAGGGCTAACATCAGCTTTCATTATGTGCCAGGAACCACTCTTTGCAATTTATAAACACTAAATTGTGATAGCCTCACCTCACCCTTTTAGGCAGATATTAGTACTATGAACCTCATTTTACAGAAGGAAACTGACACAGTCACTTCAGTGTCTCAAGCTGGTTACCCAAGGTCACAGAACTAGGAAGTGGTTTCCAGGATTTAAACCCACGCAGTCTGGGTTCAGAGTTTTTACAACCCCAAGGACAGACTATTATTAAAGGCTCGAACTTCAAACAAAGATATGTGAGCTGACTGTACTTTTTCCATTTGCCTGGCTGACACTATTTTTAAAAAATAAAAACCTCTTTGAAAAAATAAAGGAGGTTCTCAGTTCAGCCCACCAGTGTATTGTGAGGGATATAAGTCAAGTTCACTTACATGGTCACCATAGGAAAATTGCAATAGCAGCAAGCTGAAGAAATGGAAAGGAAGTTGAGCAAGATCCTGAAGTCATTGATAATGGCACTGAATTAAGGAATCCTAGAAGCTCCACATAGGAGCTGTGATGAGAACAACCCAATGGATTTTTGAATGAGGGCCAGGTAGCTGATATCACAGTTGTGAAAGTGACTTCCTACACATTAAAAGCTATGTTTTCATGAACTAAGAGAGTTCAAACTGATGTTCTGTATAAATCAAATGCAAGGACATTCATGGTCATTTTAAAATTATGGGAAAGCATGAAAGAATTCAAATAGTGCAACAGGAATGCTTCCTTTTCTTTATTTCCACTTTAAGTTCTTAGCCAACCCATCCACCTACTCCAAATTAGTATTAATTCACCTGTCAAAGAATAGGAAAATGTTTTTTCTTTCTCTAGACTGGCAATAAACTGATTTTGTTTTAAAATGAAGTGAAACAACACATTTATCAAAGTACCTTGAGAGATAATATTAGAATTCTATACAAACATCTTCAGTTAATGTTTATCAATAATATAAATGTTCCCTGCCACTTCAGTTAGAAACAGAATGACAGAGAGTACTCTGTCCTGCCCTGTGGAATCCATAGTCTTAAAGAGAATATTTTTTGATGCCATGAACATATCACTAGGAGAAGGAACAGAAGAGAGGATAATCAAGTCTTCCTGGATGTATGGATGTTGTCATGTTATAAGGTAGGGAATGATATCCCAGGGAGAAGGAAGAGAACATGCAAAGGTACAGGGGTATAAGAAGCAAGGCCTAGGTGCAGAGGTGAAAACATTACACTAAGGCTGAAGAAATAGATTATTGGAGCAACACATTGACATAAATAAGTAAGAGAAAAAACCTGAAAAAGAAGTTAGAGTTGAAGGCTGGAGCCAAACTCTGGAGATCCTGGTAATCATAATAAGACACTGGAAAGATCTTCTCCAAGTTGTGGGGATTCATTAAAGGATTCTGAATGGAGACTAAAACGAAAATATCATTTAGTACTAAGCTCAGAGTATGACACTGGAGTTAGCACGGCCAGTACTATGATTCTACTCTAAGCCAGAAATTACTTGGATATCAACTAAGATAGCACTTACTATTTCATTGATTCATGCTTTTAAAAATATTCACTAAACGTTTCTTTATATGCCAGGCAATGTTCTAGGCGTGGGGACATGACAAAGAACAAGAAAGAAAAAAGCTCTTTTGTCATAGAACTTACATAATAGATAGATGATAAAAAATTAAACCAACAAACATATAATATTTCAGGTAGATGTAAGTATCATGAAGGCAAAGAAGAATATGGTGTAAGGGTTAAGAAAGTAATGGAAATTAGGAAGAGAAGAATTTTAGCAGAGAATTGAAATAAGTATAGGAGAAGGTTATAAAGGTACCCAAGAAGGGTATCCCAGTCCAGGGAAGGAGCCAGAAAGAAAGAAAGAAAGAAAGGGGCCCACTTCATTGAAATATACTTAGTGTGTCTGAAAAACAGCAAGGAAGTGATGTGGCCAGAGTGAGGTGGATGGTGGTGGTGAAGTCAGAGGGGTAGGGGCAGAAAGGTGGGGGTGCAGGTCTGTAGGGACTTTCAGACCGTGGTAGAACTTCGGTTTTCACTCTAAATGGGAAGGACAGTCATTGGAGGGTTTGAGCAAAGGAGTGAAATATAATACATATGCAATCTATATCTAAAATATATAAAATGTGAATCAGGTTCTAGAAAGATCACTCTGTGTGGCAAGCTTAGGACAGACTGGGAGGAGCAAAGATCAAAGACAGATAAATTAAGGAACAACTGCATTACTGTAGGAGACTAAGATGTAGCTGGGGAGATGTCAAAAGTGTTCTGATTCTCAACTTATTTTAAATGTACAGCCAATTGGATTTGCTAGTGGATTGGAGGTCAGAGGTGAGAAAAAGAGGAGTGAAAGTGGCAACGAAAATTTAAAGAAGATAATAAGTTTGAAAAATATACAGAAGGAAAGATTGTCAGGAGTTGCCGGGAATGAATGTGAGAGCTAGTTAAGTTTGGACCCTAGAATCCTGACTTGGTAGGGAAGAGGTAGGTCACTCAACTTCAGTGAGCCTCATTTGTTTCGCAGAGGTGGAAATAACACCTGGGTACTTCTGGGGTAGAGGGCAGATCAGTAAGAGTATATATAAACTAGATCACTGTGTCTTTCTCACAATAGAAGCTCAACTAGATGATGCTATTGGTCACAGCTTAGGGAAAAAATGTCTGGCACAAGCCTCAGAGCTTTGGTTTGGGTTAAATGGAGATGGTGGGACCCTCAGAAAGATGTACAGGTAAAGAGAACATGTTGAGTAGCTGAGAAGGCTGGGGAGATACTGATTTCAGTCTGAAATATAGGAGAGATGTCTTCCAGGCAGCTTCAAAGTATCTGCCTAGAGTTCAGAAGAGAAACCCAGGCAGGAGAAAGAGAGATTTGGAAGTCCTCACCCTAGGGATAGTAGCAAAGATATTAGAAGCTCAATACCTGTGGCACATTGGGGTTGCTGTACGACATGGAATCTAAGCCCCTTAGATACCATGACCTGGCATCTAAGGGGCTAGTGTTGATGAGTGAAGAGGCATTTGAGAAATATTATAAAGAACTGAGGTCAACATAAATCAGCTTTTTTCTTTACAGTTTTGCTCAAATGCCACTCAAATTTCCTACATGTTTGTGTTTTTTGTGTGTGTTTGTAAATCCTAATCAGGAAGTGTGAACAAAAACTAAAGAGGACTTTCCAGGAGGAGGAAGTGGTGCATGATACCACATGGGACAAGGGACAGAGATGCAGAAAAGCGTCACTGCTTCAGAAGACTCAGAGTTCATACAAATAAAATGCAGACTACTGACAGATAAGAGATTATTAAAATTTTAGTAATAATGATGAAGTCCCAGAACCTAGGTCAGGTTCGGTGGGGTGAGGTTCGGAGCCGACGGCTCTGAAAAAATTCTTAAGATGTCTCTGGTGCAAAAAGGTGGTTTATTAAAGCAGGGGGACAGGACCCATGGGCAGGCGGAGATGCAGCTGCCCCAGGTTGTGAGGGATGGCAGGTTATGTACCCTGCGGTTGGGGGAAGGTGAGGGGAAGGAAGGTTTCAACGGAGTTTTCATATGCTAAAGAGGGCCTACAAGGTGCCAGGATATAGGAGGCCTACCAGGCTTGATCAATGTTGTTTAGGCCAGTCATTAACATCAAGATAGTTGGGAGATTTTTGGTGGGATGTCACAATCCTGCTATCAAGCGTCATTGTTAGTGTGATTTAGGTTTAGAAGAGATTTAACTATATTTACATTTCCTTCTACCTCAGCCTCCTTCAGTTTTGTTTATGGTGGGGAGGGAGACCTAAGGGCTTGAGGAACTGAGATATTTGCCTCTGGAAATTGTGCTATTGATAAGGTAACTTCTTTGTTTGTAGATCTCTAGGACATTTGTAAACCAAGGGAGACTCCTGTCTTGCAGGATTGTGATCTATTTGTTTCTTATGGCGGTCAGAGGTGCCTGAGGAATGCTACACATATTACTGAGGGGGAGCGGATAGAAAGGAGGTGCAAGGTGCCAGCTTTTGCTTTGTCTTCAGTCAGCCTCCTACTCCCTCATCAATAAGAATTGACAAAAACCAGAATAAATTTTCAGTCAAGTAAGAAGGTGGATTTTACCCTATGGGTTGTGAGACACTGTCACAAAAAAGCGCATGATTAGGTTTACTTTGAGACAATCACACTGGGACATAAAAAGGATTTTAAGAGAATACTATGAACTGTATGCCAACAAGTTAGATGCAATTGATGAGGGAGCACGAGGCTGGCTGAAGACAAAGCAAAAGCTGGCGCCTTGTACCTCCCCACTCTATCCACTTCCCCTCTGTCATATGTGTAGCATTCCTCAGGCAGCCCTGACTGCCATGAACAATAAGCAAATAGTTAACTTGCAGAGCTCACAATCCTGCAAGACAGGAGTCTCCCTTGGCTTACAAATGTCCTAAATCTCACTAACAAAGATGATTGATAGCAGGATTGTGACACCCTACCAAAAAGTCTCCCAACTATTTTAATTTAATGGCTGGTCTAAAGACAACATTGATCCAGCCACAAGGGCAAGGCCTCCGGCAGGCCTGGGACATCCTGGCACCTTGTAGGCCCTCTTTAGCATATGAAACTCCACTGGAACCTCCCTTCCCCTCACCTTCCCCCAACCGCAGGGTACATAACCTGCCATCCCTCACAACCCGGGGCAGCCGCAGCTCTTCCTGCCCATGCGTCCTGTCCCCGTGCTTTAATAAACCACCATTTTGCACCAAAGATGTCTCAAGAATTCTTTCTTGGTCATCGGCTCCAGACCTCAGCCCACCGAACCTCTCCTAGGTTCTAGAACTTCATCAAAATGAACAAGTTCCTAGAGGAACACAAATAATCAAAACTGATTCCAGAAACAGAAAAACTCCAGAGACCAGTAACAAGTAAAAAGATTGTATTAAAAAACAAATAAACAAGCAAACAAACAAACAAAAAAACAACCAACCCACCCAACAAGAAAAAAACTTCCCAAAAGAAAAGTCTAGAACCAGAGAGTTTCACAGATAAATTCCACCAAAAATATAAAGATGGATTAACAATAATCCCCTCAAATTCTCCCAAATAACAAAGAAGAGGGAATACTTCCTAATTTATTCTGTGAGGCCAGCATTATCTTAATACCACAGCCAGGCAAAAATATTACAAGAAAAGAAAACTATAGGCCAATATCCCTTTTGAATATAGATGCAAAACCTTCAAACAAACAAAAAACTAAAAACCAAAAACTCTAACAGGTCATATTCAAAGTCATGACCAAACAGACTTATCCAGACTGCAACAATTGATCAACATAAGAAAATCAAACAATGTAATACACCACTTTAACAATACAAAAGATTAAAAAAATTATCATCTCCGTTGATGAAGGAAAGCCTTTGACAAAATCCAACATCCTGTCTTGATAAAAATATTGAAAACTAGGAAAGAAGAGAGCTTCTTCAACATAGTAAAGGGCATTTATAAAAAATTCACAGCTAACATCACATTGAATGATGAAAAACTAGAAACTAATGCAAAAGAATGGACCCCTACTTCACACTACATTCAAAAAGCAAACAGATCAAAAACCTAAGTGTAAGAGTTAAACTATCAAACTTAATTTGAAAGGAACAGGAGAGTAACTCTTCATGACCTTAAAATTGACAAGTCTTAGTCTTAGTCACCAAAAGCATGTTGAGAAAAAGGAAAAAAAAAACCAAAAAACCAAATAAATTGGATTTCAACATTGAAAAAATTTTCTTTAAGATTTTATTTTTTTTTAAAGTGATCTCTGCATCTAACGTAGGGCTCAAACTTAAAACTGCCAGATAGGGGCACCTGAGTGGCTCAGTGAGTTGGGCCTCTGCCTTTGGCTCGGGTCATGATCCCAGAGTCCTGGGATCGAGCCCTGCATCGGGCTCTCTGCTCAGCGGGGGGCCTGCTTCCCCACGCCCCCGCCTGCCTCTCTGTCTACCTGTGATCTCTCTCTGTGTCAAATAATGAATAAAATCTTAAAAAAAAAAAAAACAAAACAAAAAAAAAAAAACGCCAGATAAAGAGTTGCACGCTCTACCAACTGAGCCAGCTAGGCACCCCCAACATTGAAAAGTTTTGTGCATCAAAGGATATTATTAAAAAAGTGAAAGATAACGTATCTAGAAAATGCAAAGAACACTTACACTCAGCAACAAAAAGACAAATAACAAAATTTTAAAATGGGAAGACTTGAATAGATCTTTCTCCAGAGAAGATACAAATGCCAACAAACAAGTATATAGAAAGATGCTCAATATTATTAATCCTTTAGGAACTTTAAATCAAAGCCACAATGAGATATCACTTCACATGCCCTAAGGAGACTATAATTTAAAAAAACAGAAAATTACAAGCGTTGACAAAGACGTGGAAAAACTGGTATTCTCAGGCATTGCTAATGGGAATATAAAATGGCGTAGCTACTATGAAAAACAATACAGAAGTTCCTTGAAAAATCGAACAGAATCACCTTTTGACACAGCAATTCTACTCCTAGGTATATGGCCCAGAGGATTTAAAACAGGTACTTAAATACCTGTAGGCACATGTTCGTCTCAGAGCAATTCACAACAGCCAAAAGGGAGAAACAACCCAAATGTGCATCAATTATGAATAAACAAATTGTGGTATATACATACAATGGAATATCATTCAGGGAGTGATGTACTGTTACAAGCTACAAAGTAGATAAACCCTGAAAACATTATGTTAAGTAAAAGAAGTCAGTCACCAAGGTCACATCCTATATGATTCACTTACATGAAATATCCATAAGAGGTCATCTATTGAAATGAAAGAAGATTGGTATTTGTCAGGGTCTGTGGAGAGCAGGGAATATCTCCTTAGTGGCTAGGGAATTTTATTTGGGGACATTGATGCCTGGGCACGAGATAGGGGTGATGGTGGCACAACATTGTCAATGTACTCAATACCAATGAGTTGTTCACTTTAAAGTTATTGATTTTATGTTATGTGAATTTTATCTCAATTTAAAAACATTACGTTGGCTGGGTGGAGAACACAGGGAGGGTGCAGGCTATGCACTGCTAGTGGGACTGGAAACTAAGAGGAAGTAATAGATTTGAGTGTTAATTAGGAAAAAGAAAGACGGGGAATGGGTGAGAAAGGATGACTTCTATCCAAAATGAGTAGGTTAAGAGGGTAAGCTTTTGGAACAAAGACAGCCTCTACTGAGCAGGCTGCATTTCAGGGAGGTTCTGGAGGCCCTCAATCTCTATTCGGTGGACCAGTTTGAGCCACAAATAAGAACCAGAGACTTTTGAAAAAAGGATAGAAATAGATGAGATAGAAGTAAATTGAAAAAAATAATGCTTGTAACATTACAGTTTTTTTGTTTTGTTTTGTTTTGTTTTTAGTAACATCATGGTCCCATTTACCTTAGGAAGTAGTTGACAAAAATATTGAACATAAAATGAAAGTTGAGTTGAATGTGATGGTAGGAAGGTGTCTGTATATCGTTAATATTTAATTTCTATGCCCCATCAGTTATTTGTATAGCTGTAGAATTAAGTAATCTAAACAGGTTTTGCCTATATGAAAATGTTTCCAATAAAAGCACTAATGAATTAAACCAATTGAAATTATAAAGTTGGGGCTGTACATCTGGTTCAGGATAGAGCTACATGTGTACATTTCCTTCTTTGCAAGTACTTCTTGCCTTAAAGAAGTTCACTGTTCATAGAGCTATTTTTATGAGTAGGCCCAACGGGAGTAACATTGTTGCCTTAACCTTACCACCAAAGTTTCATGGATGGACAAGGAAAACATCTTGCGTTTGTGAGTTTCCATACATGTGGACTGCTTACACCATACTTGATCTGTTGGGATATGCCAATGGGACCAAGTCCTTGAGTTTCCCTCCACATTTAAAGAGAATTCTCTACTGTGCAATTTCACACACTACAACTTTAATGTTCCTTCTTCCACTGAGGTACATTAATGCTTTCTTGCTATTTTTGTGTTAGCAAAAAAAGCATCCAAGTGTTTTCCCTAAAGCCTTTGTCAATCTTCTGTCGGTTGTCAATCTTATACAGAATTGTGACACTGTTTATTGAGAAACCAATATTTTCCCTTAATTAGTTAACAACACTCAGATTCATTTTACTGACGGTGGTAGTATTTTTCCTTTCATAAATTGTGTAAACAACTGTGTTTATAATTTCACTTCAATTCAAATGTCATTAGCAGAAAATCTAAACAATTAGCAATATTATTGAAACAAAGGAGTTTGTTCATGTTTTAGAAATTGATGGTTAGGCTGTAATGAAATAAATAGTATCTATAACAAGTTGAATCTCTGATTTAAGTATCATGAACCTATCAAAGCTCTGGGTAGATACATGAAAGCTGCCTTGAATCATCACACACTTCTATCTTGAAAGAACAACTCAATTGCATTAAAAAAGAATGCAAGCATGCCTTAAAGAAAATCGGAGTTTATTTGCTGCCAGCAGACTAGGATGAACAAAACGACCCCATTACATGGATCATACAATCAAAACAAACTAGGATGAACAAAACGACCCCATTACATGGATCATACAATCAAAACATACCAGCAGCGCAAGATCTCAACAGAAAGACCAGCCTGCAAAACATACACACACACACACACACTCATACATACACACATCATGTGCAGACACACACACACACACCCACGTACTCTTCTAGCACATCTGTTACTGGAGGACACTGGGGAAAGAAAAAAGAAACCAAACTCACGTCACACTGAAAAGGCTTTTCTCCAGTGTGCGTCCTCTTGTGCTCATCCAGGCCTCGCTTCTGGCTGAAGGCTTTGCTGCACTCTGAGCACTTGTATGGCTTCTCCTGCAGTCAATGGAAAGAGATCACCATGAATCTGAGTGAACTTAGAGCCTTCCCTACTAAGGTAAGCTGGCAGTGGGGTGGTATTTTATCTAGTTCTGTAGGGTGCCACAGCAAATCCAGAGGGGTATCATGAGTTATTTTAAATGCTTGTGAGGAACAGCACTGCTCCACCTCTGCTGGACAAACCGAACTACTTGCTCATGGCAGTTCACAGTTCCAGCATGAGACTGTAGCACATTTCTTTTAATTACATCATACCTTTGCAAGGCTGGGTTCTCAATGGTTGACATGATCTAACTACTAAAACAACTGAACTCTTAGGTTTTCTTCTGGTTTGGTGGGCCGCAAAATTTCACTGAGATACTAAGGGCGTCATGGACCAAGAGAGTTTGCGACCCCTAAACTAGACGGTGCAAATTGTTCACTATCTCAGAGGCATTCCCGGGAATGAAACCTTCAGGATAACACTGTCATCAGATTTTAGGGGTAAGTTTAAGAAGATGTGAGAGTGAGATATATATATATATATATATATATATATATGTATATATTTTTATATATTATATTTTTGATATTTATATATATATTTTTTTGATTTTTCATCAAAAAATGAAATCTTGCCATTTGCAATGATGCAGATGGAATTAGAGGACATTATGGTAAGTGAAATCAGTCAATAAGAGAAAAGACAATTATCACATGATCTCACGGATATCAGGAATTTGAGAAACAAGACAGAGGATCATAGGGAAAAGGAGGGAAAAACGAAACAAGACAAAATCAGAGAGGGAGATAAACCATAAAAGACTCTTAATCTCAGGATTCCCCTATATTTTCTTACATGTTTTAGATTGATGATTTTCCCCCCTGTATTATCAGAGAAGTTACGTGCACTATTTCTCTTAGTGGTTATCCTTAACAATTCTACCATATACATTTAACACAATTTAAAATTTATCCTACTGAATAACAAGTCCTGAAGAATGCTCCTGTCTTACATGTTACATGTAGCAGTATTTTATTTGTGTCTTGATTTTTAACCCCGATACAGAATCATTATTACTTTACATATCAATGTGGTTTAGATTTATATATGCTTAACAACTTCTTCACTTCTCATCCGTTCTTATCTGACTTTGAGAGGATCTGATGATGGTAAATTCTGTTTTTATTGGATCGAAAATGACTTTATTTCTCATTTTCTATTAAATGAAAGTCTAGAAATCCAATTAGATGAATAACAGACTCTATTTTTCATGTCCCTTAACCATTTCATCTCTTTGTATTGTGCCATATGTAATTTCCTTAGATTTAGTTGATCAATTATCTTCAGGTATGAATAACTTATTAATAGTTTCATCTGAGTTTTTAATTTATATTATATTTTAAACTTTTGTAAATTATTTGATTCTTTTCAATTATGCTTAATTTTTGACAAAATCTTATTTTTTACTCATGTTTGCTTATGTCTATTTCAAAATATTCTAGACATTTGTATAATTTGCCTCATCTGATAAATTATTATCTTAAGTCTTTTGGAAATTTAATTCTGCTATTTGTGGTTTCTCCTGTCTCCTGCTCACGGCTCTTGTTTCCTTGGGTGTTTTTGGAATTTGGAATCATGGGCTCATGTCTGGTGGTCTTTATCTGTTAAAATTCTGTGACCCCTAGGTTGAGGGTAAGTCCCTCCAGAGAGCATTTGTGTTTGCTTCTGCCAGGCATTCTGGGATGCTATCAATCAAAGACCATTTTAAGTTTATTTCTTGCCTTAGGGTTTTCTGGTCAGGGAAGCATTTTAAGTCTGAACTCTAAACACACTTAAGGGAAAGACTGTGGTTACAAACTCTAAGGAGAACTCTTTCTCTAGCCAGCAATTACTCTGAGATAATTAAATGTACAAAGCACCTCCATTTGCCAAGGTAGATTATTTCCAGTTCCTGATTTCATTTCGAGTATCATTTTCCTAGGTCCCAACACTGTGGTGGGATGTGGTTCCATCTTCGCCCTATAACCTAAGCCCAGAGCTTGCTTCCTTTTCCATCACCATTAAAAACAGAAACTTGAGTTTACAAATACTGGCAAACACCCCGAAGGTGTTCTCATTCTCAACTCACCTTATCACTCTGGCATATAGCTGCAGTTTGCTTTGTTGGATCCTGGGGTTTACTGCTGCTTCCCCACTACACACACAAGTTCAGATATTTGTTATTTGCTTTAATATATCCAGCAAGGATAGGTGTTTTGTATAGGGCCTCTATATTTCAAACGACTGTTCAAAGTTAACAGAAAAACTGCATTTTCTTGGCAGTCCAAAAAATATGTTTACTGCTTTTTTCATCTAGTCTAAATCAACACAATCTCTTTTCACATATTGCAAAGTTTTTGGTGCCTATTATTTCTTCAAATATTGCCCAGGGTTTTTTGTTTTTGTTTTTGTTTAAGAAAAACTTGAAAATGTAACTGTAAGTATTTAAATCAGAAACTTCCTGGAGTTCCTGGGGCTTGTATTATATCCAAACATTTTACTTAAACTTATATTTTAAAAACATATAAAGATAAATCAATATGATGTATATGAAAAGAAAAAAAAGGAAAGGTCTTCTCCCTACCCACAATTTACCCACAGGACAAGATCTTGTAAAGAAAAGGCACATCACTGTGGCAACTGCAATGACAGGTAAGTATCTGTCAGGAAACAACCCAAGACAGGACCAATTATCAGGATAACATCCTAAGAGAGTGACGTGAAGTTTCCAGGAGAAAAAGGCAGTGAAAAACAAGGTCTGAGCATCACTGATTAAGAACATTCTTCTCATTCATTCCTAAATTTCCTCTTAGCAGGTACTGTGTGGGTAAGCACCCTACAGTGCCCCATGGGTGCTGAAAAAGGTTCTGAGCCAGCATATGGAGATTCTGGCAAGACAAGGGTTTTGCAGTTATCACAAGTTTTCAAAAACTCAAATGTGTTATTACGCATTGGCTCGGATTGAATAAGTAACACTTTACACACACACACACACACTCACCCCCTCATACATTAGTATTTTTCAAATTGGTCTTTGTCAAATAATCACTGTTGATTATTTTAATACACTTTATTTACAAATGCCACTGAAATTATATTACCTTCACTTATTATTCATTTTCACCTATAAAAGAACAATCACATGTTTCTATGTGTGTGTTGGCAGGGAGGTGGAGTTGAAATTTAAAATGTTAGGTTCCTCCAATTTAAAAAAAATGAGAATTATAGTTGGAAAAGGGACCCATTTGATGGAGTAGTTCTGGGTCTGCCTGGATTCACTCTTTTCTACCAGTAACCATTTGAAGCCAAAGATTCCCTGGGATTTTGTCCTAAGATTATTAACTCACAAAGGACTTTGTAATCACACTTATACGTCAGTCTAGAAAGAAAGGTTCTCTAAGTCCTTAGGCCATAGCAAGTATAGTAGGAAGAACCCATGATTGCCTTTCATATGTCTGTCCATCTCTTTTATCCTCAAGTCTTAAACAATCTGTAGTTTTCCTGAAGATAGTGCAAAGAAAGTTATAATTCCCTGACAGATTTGGCTAGAATGCCATGTACCGCTTCTTGGAAAGAACTTTAATGCTCACCCTTGAAAACATTCCTTTTCTTTTCTTTTTTTTTTTTTTTTTTTTTAAAGATTTTACTTATTTATTTAGAGAGATAGAGAGCATGTGTGCCTGCAAGTGTGTGAGAGCAAGTGGGAGGAGGGGCAGAGGGAGAGAGAATCACAAGCAGACTCTGTGCTGAGCATTTGAACCTGATGCAGGGCTCAGTCCCACGAACCTGACATCATGACCTGAACTGAAATTAAGAGTCAGACACTTAACCAACTGAGCCACTCAGGCATTCCTGAAAAGATTCCAATTTACAGAGAATGGTACCAAAGCAAGTGTGAGGGAATTCCTGACCTAGTAACCAGCATATATACCAAAGGCAGAGCCGGAGGATCACAGGTCACTCATCTCAAATTTAAGAAAACCAAATGAACAGAAAGAAGAAGAAGAAAAAAAGTGCATTTTATTTTTCAGAAAAAGAGAAGCAAAACAAAACCCTCATCCCCCTTCTTTATTAATTTCTTCCCAATTATTCCTAGTCTGCCATATGAAAGAAATACCACCTCTCCTACGGTAAATGCAGTTGGGCACAGAGAGTAAGCTGAGTGGTACAAAGACACCTAAATCTGTTCTTCCTCTCTTTTTCTCTGGCAATTGTGAAAAAAATCGATGTCACCTCTAGGGCATTCCTAAATATCCCTACCCCTAACTTCTCAGTCTAGAAGAATCCACGCTTGTGTGCAAGGAAGGAAGAGAACTTCAGTCTCTAATCTTCGCTGTCTGCCCTTACTATAAGGTTCACTGAGGATGACAGGGACTAGACAGCTACATAGTGGTGGATGCAGCAAGAGACCATGTGACATAGAAAACTTAAGAAATCTTTGAGTTCTTATAGTCAGGTTAGGCAGCAGAGGTAAGGCTGAGGTATCTGCCACCTTCCCAAGTACACACTGTTCCACAGTCTACAGGCTGGTGTGGCTGAAGTGTTTAAGCAAGTTCGGATACCAATGGACTTCCAAAGGCCCTGTCGCTCCTCCCCCACGAAGAACCCATACACTAGCAGCATTTAACATTAACCCTCTCCTAACTCCACTAGTTCTCTTCCTCCATCTCTCCCTCCATTACAAAAATCTTTAATATGGGCACAAAATCTGATTCAATAAAATATCACGGAAATTGTAACACTGTTTCTGAGGGGAATATGTAGTATAAATTACATATTTTAACTCATTAGCTGGATTTAACTGGAGACAAAATGATTAGGTCCTTGATTAGTTCTGTTTCTGAATGATTACACAGTTTAACTGACAAATAGCTTGTCCTTTGTCATCATAACTGGGGAATCATTACTAAACGGAGGCAATCTATTTGTCAGTTAAACTGTGTAATCTGTCAAAAGCAGAATTAATCAGTAGTCTAATCAGTTCTCTTTAATCAAACAGCATTTGGCAGAATTCATTCAGAAGGTAAGATTTATAGAGCTCTACACCTTGTACCTTGTTATGTAGCTAATAATAAGTCCTATTTTTGTATTGCTAATGACCATCCATATAAAAAAATAACTTCAAATGTTATCTTTTTTCCCAACATGAACTGAATTAATAAATCTCAGAACCATTTTAGAAACAAAGTCACATTTTTAAGAAATCTTGGAGGGATCTGAATGTTGAAGTTCTTTAAAATAGTAATTTATCAGTCTTCCTCTTAGTTTAGCTAAGGATTGCTTGCCAGGAGATAAAGAAGCATGCCCCCCACTACAGACTAACAAAGATAAGGATGGATCATGGGTAGATTATCTGCATGCCATAGGTAGGCATTGTGACTATTACCTTGATTGTTTTATGTTAGGCCCAATCAAATAGAAACAGAAAATATAACAAGTGAGCTTTTCCCCTTGTAGTCAAAGGTCAGGTAAATGGTGTAAGGAAGTCATAGAATGATGGTTAAAAAGTGTTCTTTCATGACCCTGGTGGCCTGACTCTGATAATTGAGAAATAAGAATTAGTAAGCAATTAAAACAGGCCAACGAGTGAGGATGATAAGGACAGGCAGAACCTGTGGTATTTTGACCATACATAAACACAGTTGGCTTATGACAGGGTTCAACCTATGAGCGAAACACTGGCTTCTTGGTTGTTATACAGTATGTGGATATACTTGATGGACAAACCTTTCCTCTATTTGTCTTACTCAGGCCAGAGTGTCCATGCTGTTGATGAAATAACTTCCACACGTGAGCAACCTGAACATCAAATACAATCTGAGAGAAGAAACTCACTGAAGAGGAATCAGATGTGGAAATAAGTCTCTGTCTCTCTCTCACACACACACATACACATAAGTATATTTGGATATAAAAGTTATCTTTTGTTCCAAATTAACTTCATTTGATTATCTTTTCTAGACTAAATATTTCTAGCTATTAATATTTCCCCTATCAGAGTTCAGAAAAATGATGTCTTCTGTCAGATGATTATTTCTTGTTTCTAAATTTAAAAGAAAATCTTAAAAACCTCATAACACAGGGATTTGGCGTAAATTTCTTAAATATGAAATTTCTAAATAAACAAAAATTTAATAAATCTCTAGTTCCCCATTTTCTCAGCTGCTGCAGCAGTGGCTGACTTTCTTCTGTTGGGCACATTACAAACCCTGGAAGAGGTGAAATGGACAACTTGTGACTAAATGTAAAAGCATCATATTTTTATAACATTTGGGACAAAATCATTTAACCGTCAAACTCTTCCATCTGCAAAAGGTCTCGCTAATTTCCAAAGCAGAATGTAGAGACTCTCATGTAAGGGCAGGTCACTTACAAACAGCCTCAGACTTTTGTCAGCCTGGTAAGACCCATTTGCCAAACCTTCCTTAGGCAAGGCACAGACAGCCTAAGCCCTCCACAGTGGTCTAGAGCAGGATTTCTCAACCTCAGTACCACTGATACTTAGGGTACAATAATGCTTTGTGTTAGGGAGCTGTCCTATGTACCCACTAGATTGTCAGTAGCACATACCTCTCCCCTCCAAATTTATTCTTCAATGGTGCCAACTCAAAATATCTCCAGATGTTGTCAAATGTCCTCTCAAAGGCAAAATCACAGAAATGCCATACAGAAGAGTACTTTCTGAATTATTTGCAGTGAAAGATTGTATTTCTCTCAGTGTGTTGCTGACTGATACTGTGGCAAAGTAGGATGAAACTGAATTACTAAAAAAAGACCATACACGTGGATGTACAACAATGCCAAAATGTTACAAAAGTCCTCGGTACTTCCTCACAATTTCTATACCTATCTCACCATGGGCCAGAAACAAAGAGTTTGTGTGTCGGTACCAGTCTTTAAGCCACATGTTGGCTAGCATGGGTCTAGACCAAAAATGTCTGATCACAGATCCCCATGATTCAGTTGTATCATCTTCTAAGTGAACAAATTATATCATACAACTTATACAAAAGATAACTACCAAGAGAATTACATCTAAATCTTGGATTAAATGTCATTTTAGTATTATATATACAAATTCTAAATCTTATGGTTGGGGTAGTGGAGAGGTTATAAATGGAAAAAAAAAATGTTTGTTGTATCTGAGTTAGGCTCCATGTTGATTCTCTCTCCTACTCTGTTTCTGTGGGTTTAAATATTTCCTTACAAAAAGTTAAAGGAAACTACAAAGTTGTTTTCATTTTATTCTAAAACTTAAAACATCATCGTTCTCCCTCTGCTTCAAAGATCTTGTGGGGGGGGGGGGTTGGGAAACTGTTTCTGGTATCACAAAGATGGATCCTGTAAACATTTAATCATCTCAGAAGTCAGAAACACTCAGAAATGCCTGCTCAGAGAAGACCAGTGCTCCAAGACCCGGTCCCACTGCCAGCCACAGATACACATTCTCACAAGTAGATTCCTGACACCCACCTCCTCTCCCCTGAGACCTGCACACCCATGCTCTTCACTCAGATTCCTGTCCAGAGGAGGGGGTCTCTTGTGCTCTTGTCTAGTTGGCTCAGCATCATACCTTACATGGTATTACACACAAAAGGTCCTCCAAGAAAAATAAATGAGAGCTCCAGGCAGCAAGCATCCTGCGGTGGCCCTGACATGGACCAGAGGTCAGCCTGGACACCTGCTCTTCAGGGTGGCAGAAACTGTGAAGCCCATGCTGATATTTATAGATTTTTCCACTTTACTAGGAGCCAGCTAATTCTCTTGGTAAGACTGGTTTTGTGACCAAAAGAGGACTACCCTATTCCATAAAACATCCAGTTCACGACAGAGCCGCAGGTGGAATCAGGGGAAGCTTCATGAGAGCAGCCCCACGGGCTGCTATTACACACAGCTGAGGGGACAGATCTATGGCCCACAGGGTGGCTGCCATATATCTAACAGCTCCCCTTAATGGCCCCGTTTCTGGAAGTTCATGTGCCACCAGCTGCACACAATCAAAATGCCCCGAGTTTCCCTCTAACGAGCAGCCTTGCCTAGAGAACTTCTTTTACAGATGTTTATAGCTTTCGTGGCTTTTTATTCACCATCTTATTTTTATAGCTGGTGTGATCTTTCAACATATGACAAAACATACCCATGGCCTAGTAAACAATGCACCTAGAAACTGTAACTCTTCGGGAAGCCTACAGAAAGCTAGGGGAATATTTAAAGCAGGTTTCTACATAACACATCCATAATTGATTTTGCATTGGAGCTAATGGAAAACACACTTCCTATAAACTAGGAAAATGACTGCACGATTCACATACAGAAAACTAAAAATAAGCACAGTAAATAGAATATAATTCTTATATTAAAGTGTTGTATACAAACTTTAAATAGAAACAAGACGGCACTCAGTCTCTTTTTAACCCACTCTTGAGGCCTAAAGAATAATGTATATACATTAAATGGCTAGAACAAGTCCTATCACTTGCACGGAGGTGACAGAAGAGCTTGTCTGGCATCAAGCAAGCAAAGAAGCATAAACCAGCTCAGAAACCTTATTTTCCTAGGGCTGCACTGGTGACTCGGACTGGTCATCTGGAATTATGAGGCAAATGGACCTAACTACATTTCTCCCTTGTATTCTCCCAATCTCTGACCTGTGGACTGTGGTTGCCTGCACACCTCAATCACCCAGGGAATCTTTTTAAAAACACTGATGCCCGGGCTCCAGTCTCAGAAAGCCTGACTTGGCTCATCTGGGGCCTTTTTCAAAGCTCCTGAGGTGCTTCTAATGGGCAACCAGAAGTGAGAACTTCCAATTAGATCCACCATCCTCTCAAGTAATAATGGTACTGCTATGAATAAATACAACAGCAGCAACAATAATTCTGTTCCCCTCCTCTTCCTATGGTTCTCTCCTACCAAGGCACTACTGTGTATGTTAATAGAATGTCTATTTCATGTTGGCTGGTTAAGTGCTAGGAACTTGAAGCATCTTTTTTTCCATTAAACTGTTAAGCAATGCCACACATTTGGCACAGTTATTCTCACTTGCAAATGAAGGAGTATTAGTTTTAAAATATGACCAAGGTTACATATTCGGGTAGGGAGGGCAAAACTCAAATTACAGCATGCTTACTTCAGCACCAATGTCTGTAGTGCCTTTGTCTTGCGGCTTCCTCCCCATCGAACCCCTTCCTCCAGGTCAAGCACTGCGGAAGAGGAGGCTCCTGAGCCCAACCAGGAGAGAGAATCTTGATAAGGCTGAGCTGCCTGCACGTGGAATTATGTGGGAGCTTCCAAAAATGTTGATCCCTGGGACCCACCCCCCAGCAGAGTGGGATTTCATTGCTCTGAGGTGTGGCCTGAGCTTTGGCATTTTTAGAGGATCAGAGGTGACTCTAGTGCGGACGCACGTTTGGAACAGCTGGGCTAAGATAGTGACGGCAATTCCATTTCCTTTTCAGTGATGGGATGGGTTTAGATCGGAGCAGGTCACGCCACTGTGGTTCCTGAGCAGAGGAAGTTGATGGGGGATTCTGAAAGAGGCTCTTTGGCCTCTTGAAGCTGACCAGGTACGGATGTGAAGCATGGACTGCTGCATCCACGAGATAGCAGGAGAGGAGCTGGCCGAGGACGGCAGGAGATGACAGGAACCTGAGCCACTGAAGACCTTGTGGAGCCACCGTTTTCGCCAACTCAGGAGGCAGCCCTGACTCTGAATTCTTGTTATGTGACTTACAAAATCTTTTTATCATCTAAGACCTTTTCAGTGGGGCTTTTGGTTGCTTAGGAATGAAAGTATTCTACCATCTCTTTCTTCCTCATCATTGTGCCATATTCTAACAGCCCTATGCTAGTGACACCGAAACTTCTTGCTCAGACTGAAGTACAATGCTACAACAGTAAATCAAAAACTCAAAATCAGTGGCTGGCTATTAAAAATGACCATCTACAACCTAGTTTAAGAGCCTCAGCTCTAAAGATGGGAGTGAGTGTTCTTTTGGACAGCAGCACTTTTCTGGTACACATGAAGAAAGTTAGAAAGGAGCTGAAAATATATGTGCTGGTAAGAAGTCTGACAACAATGTGAGGTTTGGGCATTGTAAAGGATGTTCTTTGTAGTCCTTGAAAGAAAAGGAATGCTGGTTAAGTGAAAGAGTGTTGTTATTTAAATTATCTCAAGGGAAGAGACTCCTTTCCCTGCATAATAACTATTTAGATTTTTTTCTCAAAAATCTTACAAAAGAAGACTAATCATATGAACACAAAAATTTTATAATAAGGAAAATGTTATTCTCATGATCTTACAAAATTATAAATGAAACTCTGAAATATAAATGCAAATTATAACAAAAATATGAGAATATATTAGGGAAAGAAGAGATGGGAGTAGAAGGGAAATAAATATAAAAATATAAAGGATGTATGGAAAAGATAAATGTGTATGTGCATCTGTATTTATATCTATATGTTTTGATAAATATACATATAGTGTACAAAAATACTGAGTTTCATATAACAATCAGAAATGAAGCGAATCAGTGGTTCCAAGGTGGCTCAGTCAGTTAAGCATCTGTCTTTGGCTCAGGTCATGATTCAGGAGTCCCCGTATCAGGATGGAGCCAGGAATGAAGCTCCCTGCTCAGTGGGGAGTCTGCTTCTCCCTCTGCCCCTCACCCTGCTCATGTTCTCTCTCTCTCAAATAAATAAATAAAATCTTAAAGAAAAAGAAAAGAAGTCAGTCATGACAAGAAAAAAAAAAAAAAAAAAAAAAAAAAGACAAGCTGTTAGAGCTGTGAGAACATAGGATGCTAATGTGACTGCCTTATTAGTTCATTACGTATTGTCTTCAACATTTTTGTTTGTTGTATCCTAAAAATTTGCTAATGAAAATCAAAGTAAGTCTTAGAAGTTTAAAACAGCTTCAATTTTTTTTTTTTTTTTTTTTTTTTTTTGGCTGGGGGGATTGTTCTAGGTTGTTTCATTTACCTATGGGATATTTCTGAAAAATTTGGTCTCAAGACACAATAATGTACCACCAAAAGCAAACTTAGGGAAAAAAATATTAATTACTTCCTTAAAAAAATCCTTTTCTATATTTAGACTAGTAGTTTAAGCTTACCTACCCATTAATTTAAATGTTTCTAGCTCTATTTACAAGTGATCTGACAGCAATCAGAATAACCCCCATGATTAGATGGTGGTGCAATTGAGGGTAAATTCATCAGCAAAAGTCTCTGTTGTGTACTGAGCCAGACACTGTGTCAGGTACTGTGGGGGACACAAGCTTTGAGACACGATCCTTATTCTCAAGAAGACTCTAACAGATTTGCAAAAAGGACAGAGGCAGTAGATGGAGTCGAGGTTTAGTTGTCCACCAACCTTCAATTTTTGTGGCTACACAATTTGAAATATAATATGCAGCAAATACCAAATATCCCTGTCAATTAAGGGGCCATAATACAGTGGTACGGGCTACAAAGAAAAATGTGAAATGAGAACACAATATAGTCACAGACTCTCAGATTTAAGAAGCAGATCCTATTAGTCCACAGAGAAGAGATTTAATTCAACTTGCCTACTTCCAAAAATAACAAGATTGCTTTCTGACTTATGTGATGGTGGCAAGTGTAATCCATCTTTGGACAAAACTACAAACTTTATTCAGAGGTCTACAGGAGAAAGGAATTATGTAAATGCAAAGCCCTAGAAAAGGGATATCTAATTCTAAAGGAATAACATACTTATCCCATTACACAACTTTGAAAGTAATAAGAACACAGCAGAAAGGTGCTATCACACATGCAACTAATTCGTCCATGGCCAACGGAGCATTCATATCAGCCAAGTTCATGTCAACAGGTGGAACACAACCACCAAGGCACAGGCAGAAGTCAGAGGAAATCCTATCATCAATATAAATTATATCTCTGAATCAACACACTCCACAGATGGCAGAGAGCTGGTAGCATAAACCCACCCCTTCAAACCTCAAAAATGTTGAAAAAAACAGTGTCTGTTTGCACAGGTGAGGATTCCAAGGCTGTCCTGGCAAAGATCTTGCTAGATTTGAATGTGCTCAAGTCATACACTGTTTTGACAAAAAGTCAGTCCGTCTATAAGGTTAGGAAGAGAGAGAGAGGGAAAGAAAGGGGGAAAGAGAGGAGAGAAAGAAAAAGGAGGGAAGGAGAGGAAAGAGAGAGCAAGGAGACAGGAAGGAGAGAAGACAGAGAGGAAAGACAGGTAGAAAGGAGAGAAGGGAGGAAGGTGGAAAGGAAGGAAGGAAGATGGGAGAGAGAACAGGATTACTATAATAAATGGGAATATTTTTGTTTCCCAAATTTAAATATCATAAACATTTTTAACCCAAAGGCAACCACAGAACATTATTTTTACTCATAAAATTAGCATCTTCACTCTTTCCCCTTTTCACCTGAATGGTTTTGTTCTGCAGGTAAATTTGAGCTCAGTCAAATCTACTCAGTCACATTTACAAATTTTCAGTATCTTGTGAAAAGTTTTTGTAATCTCTGGTGGTAATTCACAGACTCTACAGGCTGATAGATACTTCCTACCTTTTGCAAAATACCATTCTTACCCCCAAAACAAAATGACCTACCATCATCAACAGTAACCAGTAACAAATCTGATTTTGTCTCTCTTTTTTTTTTTTTAAGATAATGGTGACCTCACTCACCAGCTTCTGATTGTTTGGGGTTTGGTATGTTCCTTGAGAAGAGACTTCTCGTTAGTTTATTTTAAGAACTCTGACTAGTATGACCAACTGTCCCCATTTACCCAGGACGAGCTGGGGTTCAGCCCTATAGCCCCACACCTGAGGAATCTCCTCTGTGTGGCAGAGTGCAAGATGATGCCAAGTCGGTTTCTACATTAAACACCACCACTGCCTGCATTTAGGAATAATGGCCAGTTGTAATGGCCCATTTACATACCATCGAGGGACTTTAGGAATCACCCCAACAGATGTGCTCCGCTGTCACTTGATAGGACAGTACCCTAAACAGAAAGATTCTGTAACACAAGGCCTGCCTATGCTCCTCCTTGATCTCTCTCCTGCTCTCTCACTCCAGGTACAATAGTCAAAGTCTGTCACCTCATTGGCAGGATGAACTCAGCTACTCAGGACAAGCACTGACTGTCCCCGATGAGAAGAGTGGCTTTTCATCCCAGCTGCCATAAGTTAAGATGCTGGAGGATGAAGAACAAAGGATGGCTGAGGAGTAAGGAGACCAGTATTTCAGGGTGAAGTGCCAAGTTTTTGCTTGGGCCAACCAAAATGCCCCCCCGCAAAGGTGGGTTTCATTTTGTTGTTTTGTTTAAAGAAAGAACATTTTGACAGAGAGAGCTACTTATGAGCTGTCAGAGTTACTCAGAAATCATCCAACACATTCTCTCTCAGCCCATAGTAGGTAAAAGAAAAGACTTTGAATTGAGGCAATTTCCTTGTTTTTACTAAATTGCAAGGCACAGAAAGCCTAATAGAATTGCAGATCTCAATTCTGACCCATTCCTTTGCATACTGAGATGATCTTGTTTAATGTTTTCATTCTTTGTAACTGATCCTTGGTTTACATACACCAGTCCCCTCAGAAGATGCTAGCATTTAAGAAAAGAATTGCCAAAACAATCTCTTAGAAATTTGTTCTCTCTTTTTATCCTTGCAGTGGCATTCGTTTTTCTACTGGTAGCCAGATATCCTCTAAATCAAATCAATGTAAATAATACATTTGGTGGAAGATTCAAATACCATGATTTTTATTATGTGCACAAAGGAACTGAGCCACAAAGAGGCCCAAATCTCCAGAGAGAGGTCAGGGAGTGCACGAATTTCCTCTCAGATTAAGTACAGAACTGATCTCCAAAGACCTCTCCCCAAAGAGGGGTCAAAGAACATACACTGGTCATCTGAAGACACAAAAATGAGGGTGGGGATGGGCAGGAGGCCAGGCCTCTGGGGCTCCAGACTCAGGACTGCATGAAAAGGAACAGCCATTGAGCATGAGGCAGCCACAGCTCTGGCAACAGCTCTTAATAGGAGACATGTTGAAGAACTAATTCATGTCCTGCCAACGGGGAAATATAAACAGAATTTAATATTTTGAAAATTCAAAATTTAGCCATTGAGTCATATATTACTTGGTGATAAACTGTCCCGCATGTTAAAGACTGTGCTGTCGATGGAATGTCATTTCTTTGGCAATGACTTGGTATGCTACTTACATGTCTAAAAACACATGTTAATTTTTGTTCCTTCACTTCTGTTACCTCTACAAAGCCAAATATATATAATAGATCTAAAGCAGTCATGCACGTCACATTCCAGCAAAACGTTGCTTTTAATTTGTACTGGAGAGTAAACCAAGTATGTTCACTCCTTGAGTAGGAGGAGCTGAAACAGCAGCCACATACATAAGTAACAAAGGTGTCTGTATATACATATAGTCATGCAGAGATCGATACATATAAATACGACAGATAATGACAAGTTTTGAGTTCAATAGAATTAATTCAAATTAATTCAATGTAATGCATCTTGAGGCTACTCCTAGGAAAACCTCTAGAATTGTCCTCACTGATGTGCTGAGTTTTGGCACTGGGATCCACCTGCGTCTGGCATGAATGCTCTGGGATGTTTGAGACCTGGAGGAAGTCCAGGCTTTAGGGCTTTAAGGCTGGGCGGCGAGGCAGTCAGGGAGCCTCAAGACTCAACCTCAAGGTAGTCCTCAATCTCAAGGAGGTTTTCAAGCATGTGACACTGTTTGGTAAGGCGGAAGGTATTTTCCACTCTGAAAGTACCACTGAATAACCTCAGACCATCCATTTTCTGGTATGATAACAATCAGTCCTTGGATGAGTGGCTTCTATCACTCCCAACTTTAGCCTAGCTCAACCACTAACCCTGGAGAGAAGGGCTGCAGGTCTGATTACCAGACTCCAAAATCTCTTGACCTGCCTCACGATTTCCAGAACACCCAATCTCAAATCAGTAATCTGTCCCATGCATCTGTTACAATCTGGCAACAAGACCACAAACAATGAGCACCATCATAATCACTGTAAAGCAGAGTTTTACAAAGCAAAGGAAAAACTTTAGAAAAAACAATACCTCTGTTTGATAGGTCTTTCAAATGCAGATAAATATTAAAAATAATAAAAAAGTACAAATAACATTTCACAACAAAAATTCATTGAAAAATTACTCTCGATTTTGGTTCCTATTATTTCTATTTATAATCTTGAACATATAATCATATAGGGAACTAAGATGAAAAATATATATATATTTGTATTTTATTTGTATATTTGTAAAATTATTAAAAGTCTATATTTGTCTTCATATATTTAGAAAATTATAAACATTATATATGTATTTATATATTTATTTGATATATATTTGTTATATGTAAAAGAATCAGAATATATATTCTGACTCCATGCAACGATGATTTCAGAGAACACTTACACTAGGGGTTTCCAAACATTCATAAAAAGAAAAAGACCAATTCACTTATTCTTTAAGTGAATTCTGGTTTTGTTTTATAAGCACATGACATCATAGAACTTGCTATAGTCCTTCTTTTGTAGAAACTCCTATCTTTTACTTTTCCAGCAAACAACACCCAGCCCACCTGCATATTCTGCCTTGTGTGACCTTAGAATCACGGTATTATTTTTGTTTGTTTGTTTGTTAACTAGTTGGCTGATTTGTTTTACTATTTTAATATTATTTTTAATTTAAATCCAGTTAATTAACATAGAATGTATTATTAGTTCCAGAGGTAGAGGTCAATGATTCATCAGTCTTACGTAATGCCCAGTGCTCACTATATCACATGCCCTCCTTAATGTCCATTGCTCGGTTACCCCATCCCTCCAGCCCCTCCCCTTCAGCAACCTTTGGTTTGTTTCCTAAGATTAAGAGTCTCTTATGGTTTGTCTCCCTCTCTGATTTCATCTTGTTTTATTTTTCCTCTCTTCCCCTATGATCGTTTGTCTTGTTTCTTAAATCCCACATAGGAGTGAAATTATATAATTGTCTTTTTCTGACTAATTTACTCTGCTTAGCATAATACCCTCTAGTTTCATTCCTGTCATTGTAAACGGCAAGAATTCATCTTTTTGATGGCCGAGTAGTATTCCATTGCATATACATATATACCACATCTTTTTTATGTATTCCTCTGCCAATGGGCATCTGAGCTCTTTCCATAGTTTAGCTATTGTGGACACTGCTGCTATAATTAACATTGGGGTGCAGGTGTCCTGTAACTTTTTTTTTTTTAAGAGAGAGTTGGTACCTGCAGGGGTGATGGGGCAGACGGAGAGGGAGAGAATCTTAAGCAGGCTCCAAGCACAGTGCGGAGCCCAGTGTGAAGCCCGACACTGGGGCTCCATCTCACGATCCTCAGCTGAGATCATGACCTGGGCCCAAAATGAGAGTTGGATGCCTAACCAACTGAGCTATCCAGGCTCCCCCATGGCATTAACTTTTTAATATTCATACTTAAATACTCTCTGGAAAGAACTGAAGTCACAAGAAAGGATAATATCTGCATTATAGATTTCCTAAAATGAGTAAACTAACTACATAGAAAAAATACACAACAAATATCATTTCACTAGAAGATACCCAAATCTATGGCCCCCAAAAAAGATAATTTAAAATTGAGAACTGAAGTTGAGATTAGGACTGATGGAAAATGGGATTTGTCAAGCAGCACACTTAAATATTCTTCAGGAGCAGCGTGGCTGAAGCCTGTCTACCAGCTATGACTCTCACACCCCAGAAGGAGATTTTCACTCTACTGAATCACAACTGATAGAGAGGATAAGGATTTAATCTGAAGCATAAAGACAAGAAAGAGATAGCCAGAGGTTTAATGTTTCTCAGGGAAAGCAGATTTTTACTTCAATATAAATATGGTTTGGTTCAGGCTGTAATGATATATTCTGGGAACCACTAACTGCTTCATAGATTATAGTGAAAAATAAAGAAATCAAAGAATAACACCTCTTTTATGGAGAATAAGGGTATGTTATGGATATAACTAGATTAAAGTTATAGATATAATAAAGTTATGGATATAACTATAATTTAAACTATAACCAGAATAAATGACCTCTATCCTAAAGGCCCTTTCCTTCCATCATGAATTTAAGAATAAATCTCACCCTAAATACCTAGAATTACTGAAATCAAGGCTTTAAAAAAATATTCACAACCTCCTTAAGATGAAGGCAGCATAGCTGAGAGGCCCAATACATCCCTCAAAACCATAATTCACTCAACCTGACCACTGGCCTTCATATCAACTTACCATATGTCCTACTGGGAGTCATTTCTGGCCTAGATGTATTTTCCTGGAGGAATATATCTAAAATAGTCTAAAATATTATGCCGAAAATCGACCCTCAAAGATCTGAAAGGTTCTTACATTGAAAATGCTGTTTTAATCTCCAATGATGCACAGCAACTACAAATGAGGAATTTAAGTAAAATGTGAGGAGTAAATCTTCCTACGTTGAAACTGCACTTATTAAGATGGATTACAAGGGGCATGAAACATCCCTCCCTGATGGCTTTTAAAGGATTAAGAATTTTTTTTTACTGAAAACAGCTTAAAATATGCAAGTGAAAAGAAAATGCCTGTAGAGGTCATACTGGTACTGTGGAATAATTTTTGATGAGGAGTGTCCTTGTGAGAGTCCTCTTGGAACATCCTCACACCATGAACCCTGGGGACTCTGCAATGCGGAAGGAGGAAAGGACAGCAGTGGACTTAAAAGGTACTTAGCAGCGACAAGTTGTTTTTGAACTGAAGGAGAACTCAGCACCAGCTTTCTTGGAGTATTTGTAAAAGATGGGTTCATACAACTTGGCAGTTAATCCTTTAGAACATCTTGATAACTATCTATTTATTTATATATATATATATATATATAGAGAGAGAGAGAGAGAGAGAGAATAAAGATTTTTAGTGATAAAGGCATCTAATTTCTAATCTTTGTGCTGTTCACTAGTCATATGACTGGACAAGTTACTTAATCTCTTTAAACCTTACTTCCCTCTTTGGAACATGAGATTTTATACCGTGTCACGGGATTTTGCTTAATGTCATGCTTGGCTCATAATAAGAATTCAATAGGGTATTTTACATATTACTAACCTGCTTTTTTCTATGTATTATTAAAATACACACATAAATAATGTAATTCAAAATTGAAAAAGGCACAAAAATTATGAAGATATACCTGGGGTGATTTTATGAAGAAAGGAAATTATGTATGAACCTCGATATAGCATTGTTCTTGAAATCCATTAATGGAACCTTCATATAAATAGTCCTTTATTTCAAGATTCCTATGATACTTTAGTAATTAAAGTCCCTGAATAGAGTGCAAGATGAATATAAAATTCTGTTTCAGAGAGAAACTAGAATAGAAAAAGTGTTACTTTTCTAAGAATAATGGCCCCATTTCTTTTAAAAATTAATTGTATATTGCCTATCTCAAAAACAAAGAAAAATTCTCTTTATACACATCACACAGCATGTACTCTCCTTTAAATCCTGAAGTATATTATTAAAGTCTAAAGATAATATAGTGGTAGCAAGGCAGCAATCATCATTTAGCAGAAATGCTAAATATTTATAGAGTTTTCTTTTAGCTAAATCTGCAAACTGCCATACATATACTCTTTGTTGATACAGCACGTACACAAAGGAACTGAGTAGATTTCTCTGAAATAATGACATTATTATTGCAAAGGGGCTGCCCAAGCCAGGAGCATAAAGTTTTTCTCTGACACCACTCTGCCCCAGATGTTATAGAAACCAGTTCAACTGGAGAGAGCAACCCCAAGATTAGACGCCAGGTTTCCACTGAGGGCACCATGGGGAATGAAGACACAGTTGTGTCCTATGTTTTGTTCTCACAGTAGAAATAGTAGTAACTACAGTTTTAGCAATTGAGTTACATTTTGTTAGTCTTAATATGAAAGATAGTTTTTGTATAAAAAAAATTTGATACAAAAGATGAACAACATGTTAGTTTAAGGGATAGAGTTAACTGGAGGAAACACTTGTCTTTATTTCACAGTTTTGAATTTGTAAGCAGAAAACCTCTAGGATGCTTGCTTCTCTTCTTCCTTCATTTCCTCACTGGGGGAAAAAAACCTGTGTTGACTCATTACTGGCTATGGAATCAATCGTATTTTCCTGTCTCAGCACAGAAATCTCCTCATGGTCTTGGGGAACTTGCCTAGTCTCCCACCTTATGCTCAGTTCTCTTCAACACACACTGCGGGGTCCCCCACTGGGCTTCTCAACAACTCACAAAGCACAACTTCATGACTTTGCACACAGCGCTCCGCTCCGTTGATTTGGCATGCCCTACCCCCCAGTTCTGCTTCTTTCCCAAGAAAGCTCATACTCCTGTTTTTGACCCAATTCAGACTTCTTCAGTGAACTCTATCTGGTCTCCCTCAGGCAAAGTGAGCTGCTATATTTTGTACATTCCAACATTCCTCTTACACATGGATCCTCTCTCTGGAAGAAGATCCATTTAATAATGTGAGAGTCTGTTTCCCCTCCGGGTATACAGAAAACTCTTGGTGGCTGAGAACAAATCTTAGAAAGTGTGTCCCTTCACCACTAATGAAGACCTATTTAGAAAGCCCATTTTTACAGAAAAGATATATAAATACTAGGTTAGCTATAAAGTTACAAGACATAAAATTATATTGTTGAATGATTAAATGAAATAAGCTCTAAAGAAAAAAGAAAGAAAAGGAAAACTAGGCTCTAAAACTGGAAAAAAAAAAAAAAAGAACAAATGTAATATAATGTATCACTAAAGTATGTCCATGGCAGAGGTGGTAGAGAAGGCTGGATAGAAAGTGGATTCTGACCAGGAGCTTTAAGAAGCTAAGATCTCCACAGACAGAAGTAAGAGAAGGGGAGAGGATGAGGAACAAAGAGGCCATGGAACAAGGATTATTCTATCTGTACTGTCAAGAAACACTGAAGCAGAAAACATTGTGAACCTCGGGATAAAGACGCCTGGTCCAGACCAGCCAAAGTTCAGGGTGAGTGTGTGTGTGTGTGTGTGTGTGTGCACGCGCGTGCACACACATGCTCAGAGGGAAGGAGGGCTGGACTGGGGAGCTGCAGGTATATGACCAGTGGGGCACAGGGCACCCTGGGCTACCCTGTGGACCAGCCTGAAAGTAGTGAGAGATCCTTTCGGGTTGCTTCTGTCTGTTGTGTTTTCTTTGGTAACTGAGACACGTCATCAAATCAGACCTTTGTAAATATGACTGTGGCAGCCATACATGGGATGGGTTAGACCAGCATTTCTCAAATTGTGTTTTACCGAACACTAGCCCCAGTGAGATACAGTAGAACATACATACATTCCCCCCACACACATTCATTCTCTCACTCACTCTGCTTAAATCATCTTGGCAAATGCTGGTTAAACAAACCACAAAAGGTATCTTTACTGCTGGGCTTTCCAGAACCTGTAATAGGCTTCCGGAGATGATAGAATTCCAAGAGGATGACCGCACATATGGCTACTACTTTTCTCCCTTGGCTTTAATGCCATCTCTTCTCCTGGTTCTCCTTCAGCTACTTTGGCTGCTCTTCCTCGGTTTCCTTTTGGAAAATGTTCTGCTGCTCAGTCATTTTCTTTTCAATCCATGGAGATTTCAGGAATGAGCTTTCTACTCCCAGACTAAATTTCCATGTTTTTCCTGACACCTTTCTTGGCCTGCACTCTTGTCCAGAGTGAGATAGGTGCCCCTCTTCTGTACCCTGGGGACACTCTATCACAGGCCCTGCCTTGCTCTAGCTGGTCATCTCCTTCAGATGCTCTGTCCAGAATCCTTCAGGGCTAGGACTTTTTCTTAACCCTTCCTTGAATACACAGTACATAACACAGAAGCTGGCTCAACAACATTCAGTTGGCCAACTAAGACTAAACATAGGCTCTCCTAAATCTTAAAGAGTTGCAATCAGAAATCTACCACATTCGCCAAAGGACGTTTCTTTAATCAGGAGTCCTCTATATATGCAACTAATATTTGAATCTTTGTTAAGCAAAGTTAAAATGAAACTATCACAGAAACCTGTATGATGAATTCTTTTCGTTTTTGATTTTTAAGGCTTTATGTGAGATAATCAAAATAAACCACATGTCATCACAAGTATTTGCAACTTACACACAGGGATCTGATTTTATTTCCATCATTCAGGATAACACTAATGTCAATCAGTTAACCAAATATTCCATAAATAATCCCTTCAAATGAAAATCTATCTAAATTTTACATTATTCACAAGCTCAAAGCTTCATCATTACCTCAATTAAAATTTCGTCTCAGCTGTGGAAATAGTCCCAGACTGAAGGTTATGTGACAGATTGGGGGGGGAAAAAAAAGGCATTTAGATCTGTCTTTGTGTACCCTGCTGGGACAGGAAAGAGTTGCTCACTTAAGATGTTAAGAAGAGCTCTCCCATCAGGTCTGGAAGGATAGGGAATGAGGCCTTTTGATTTTAGGCACAGTTGTTTTGTTCCTTGCTCTAAAGCAGTGGGAAAAAGAAGGGAGACCACATGGATCCTAGGAAAAAGCCACTAGAAAAGGATTTGCTGTTTCTCTAGGAATGGTTAGCCTGGGAGTATTTTCCTAAAACACTCCCTTATCTCTACCCAAAACTCCCTGTGCAGAATAATCAAAGCGTATTGGCAAGCTGAAGTGAGTCCAAGGGATCACTGAATCAGAGAACAAAGAGATCTCTAAGATTTAAGAATAAAGTAATTTGATAATCCGAGTGGGGCCGGTACTCGCCAATAATCAGAAACAAAGTATTGAGCAGAATCTAACAGAATCTAACAGAGCCAACATTCTTTATTTATTTATATTTTTAAAAGATTTTATTTATTTATTTTACAGACAGAGATCACAAGTAGGCAGAGAGGCAGGCAGAGAGAGAGGAAGGTAAGCAGGCTCCCTGCTGAGCAGAGAGCCCGATGCGGGGCTCGATCCCAGGACCCTGGGATCATGACCTGAGCCGAAGGCAGAGGCTTTAACCCACTGAGCCACCCAGGCGCCCCCAGAGCCAACATTCTAAGGCCACAGACCTCCCAGGGCTTCTCCATGGTCTCATCATCCATTCCCTCTATTCACTCTGGAAGCCTCCTTTATTATTATTATTATTATTATTATTATTATTATGTCATGATCCATCACATAAAAAATCACATAAAATTACCTGACAGTCTCAGGCACCTTGTATTATAGATTGAACCATGTACCCCTCGCACCAAGCATAACTCTGGCACACAGTATATATAACAAACACGGGCAGAAGAAATAAGTTCTCCTAAATCCTGGGATCTCAGAGAGACAACCTTTAGATCGATGGTCACAACCTCAATTCCTTGGCACAGTGATATATTTTATTTGTAAAATGATTTCTCATTACTAACAAAGTACTAAACCTTGCAAATTACCTACTTTCTTTTCTGCGAATGAGATGGGTTTTCATGTTACTCCCTAGTAACACTGTTCTCATTGATCTCCATCCAAATGCTGTCTTAAAGGAACAATGACCCTCGGGAGATGAGGCTGAAGCTCGAAGGACTGTATATGGTCTACGCTGCAGCCTGAGACAAACGGCCCACGTGAGCTTTGTCTGCCAGGTGAGTCAGGGCAGACAAATGGAGTAGCGTGGTTCCATTGGAGGACCCCAGACTTTCAGCTTCCCTCTTCAGCAAACAGAACTCTAAGGACAAAGTCTTTAGAGCCATTTAAGAATAGCCCAAGAGGGCAATCAGGGAAAAGCTGGCCCAGTGTACATCCACATGGTATGCAAAGCACTGAGCAACAGGTGTCTAGTCATCCATTGCCACCTGGACAGAAAAGACTGCCTCCCGCTCACTGTAACCTAGGGAAAGGCAGAGGCGCAGGTGTAACAACAGACAACAATATAACAAAGAAGGTCCAACAAGGCACAGGAGAGGGCCATGACAAAGGCATCCAGATGTCAGAACGAGGCTTGGTGCCGGTTATAGACTTGGGACCTGGTACTTTCCTCCTCCATCACTTGTACACCTGTTATTGTTTATGACTTAAAATAATGTCCTTATTGCTTATTTTTCCTGATGGACACAAGGCAGGGCTTGTGACACAACAGTTTCTGGCACACAGTGGGCACTATCACAAATGTCTGCTAAATACACATGCTCTTGTCTTCTTGAACCTTTTGAGTATGAGGAGAAATGGCTAATTAAGCAAGAATTATACTTCCTATCACAGACGGGCTCCAAACACTGAGGGTAGGGATAATGGTTGAATTGTCTATTGCTGTATTCTCAGTCTGTAGCACCCTGTAGTCCTTCAACAAATGTTTGCTAAATAAATGAATGAGTGAATTCATATATCTTAGTTAGCTATAGATTTGTTGGTAAATTAATATAGTTTACTTCTGATATAAGTTTACTTCATTCATTCAAAAGCCTGATAACCACTAGGAGTCTGGCACAGAGATGTTAAGGAAAAAGGACTGGGAAGATTTCTGTCTTCATGGAAGTCAAGATCTAAACAAGAGAAACATATAAACAAACTATAACAGTAAGTTGTTAAACTAAAAAAACTGAGAGGTTTTTGTGTGTGTGTGTGTGTGTGGTTTGTGTACTTTAAACAGCTTCGGTCAGAAAGTGTCCTCATCAGGAAAAAAGTCCCAAACAGAAGATGTTCCAACTGTTTATTCATGATCACTACATTGGAGCAGGGACTACCCGTAACTGTGTTTGCCAGACCACCAGCCCCAAAGGCAAGAATTACTCTGATTTACATCTGAGATGCCCAAACAGATAGCATTCCCAATCATAACACTGCCAGGTAACCCAGTTTCACACTCTACAGTCATCATGTCACTTTCTCAAAAGCATTGCAAAGAAAATTTATGATGGTGACGAGCCTATGCACTTTAGCCATCCCAATATCACACATATTATAGGGCCTACTATTTAAAGGAAAGGTCTTAATAAGCTCACTTGTATAAATTTATATATTGCGTAAGCAGATTTGCCATCAGACTTTGAATGCAAAGTACTGAAGTAGTACATAAGAATCAGGAAAGCCTTAGTGGTCACACGTTTCTTGATCTCTAGAGTCCTTTTCAGAGCACCATATACCTTTTAGACAACTGTTAGTACTATTCTTTAAACTATATTTTAAAAATTGTATTTCCCCAATTGCAAAACATTGCTAAACGTTGCTAAATGATGATATTACAATCCAACAGCTAACTTATGCTTAGGAACATGCTTGTATGTGCTTACCTTAGCACTTTGTCCAGAAATGTCAACCACTTTAAAAGGCAGAAGCATATTATACAATTAAGATTGTACTTACTCAGCATTGTGCAACATTTAGCACTTGTTCCAGTTACCTACTGATGTGTAACAGCCTCCCCCCAACCTAGTGACATAAAGTAAGTAGTTATTTTCATGGTTTTGTGGACTGGGTTTGTGGACTGACTGTGGGCGGACATGGTTTTGAGAGCTGACTGTTACAGAGACATCAGTTCTCAGTCTCTCTAATAATTGCAGTCAGTTGGCTGCAGCTAAAGTCATTTGAAGTTTCAATTAGACAAGGTGTCCAAAATCACTTCCTCACATGCCTGGCAGTTCTTGTTGGCTGCTGTGTGGAATGCCTATCTGTGATGTCACCACAGGACTTGTGGTCTTCACAGCATCGTTCCAAGAGACAAAGGCAAAAGTTACAGACTTTCTCAGGATGGATGCTCTGAACTCCTAGAATATTACCTCTGCTGCATTCTAGTATTGGTCAAGCAAGTCACTGAGGCCAGCCCACATTCAAAGGGAGGGAAGTTAGACTCTACCTGTGGGGACATAAAGAGTAGCATGCGCATGCAAGAAGGGAAGAGTGATGGCAACCATCTTGAAGACACCATCACCACACTAACATACATTATGTTTCAGGCGAAGGGTTCTAGGCTTGTTCATTTGTTTCCAAAGTATCAAGTTAAGTAAAGAAATACTAAATGATAATGTAAGTACCATTAAAAAAAACAAAAAACAGGGACGCCTTCGGCTCAGGTCATGATCTCAGCGTCCTGGGATCGAGTCCCACATCGGGCTCCTTGCTCAGCAGGGAGTCTGCTTCTCCCTCTGCCTCTGCCTGCCATTCTGTCTGCCTGTGCTCGCTCTCTCCCCCTCTCTTTCTCTGATAAATAAATAAAATCTTTAAAAAAATAAAAAAAATAAAAATAAAAAAAAAACCTCTGCATAAAAATCACATTTGATGCCTGCAACCAGTTCAGTCCCTCACATCAATATGACTCTACTCTTGTAACCCTAAATACAATAAAAAGAATTTAAAACTCACAAAAGACTTTTGTCTGTTTTCCTATAGGATAATTTACTTACTGAATAAATTTGTCAAAAGTATGAAATGCAATTTAAGTTTTCATCTCTTACTATCAAAGCCTACAGAAATTCAGGGAACCAATCATCACATTCTAGAATGCCTAGACCAGAAGTCCTATTTAAAATTGGGAACATCAATTGATGTGCCAGAAAAGTATCCCTAACCAGGGAACCGAAATGTTTCTTTGCTGGGGATTTTAAGAGAGCTGACTAGCTCATGAGCATAGTTGCCCAGAGAATTAAAAAAAGAGGCGCTCTGCCAAGTGGGTCGATGACCATCAAAAAGAATTTTCACAGAAAAGAAAAAGGGAAAAAGAAAGAGAAAATGATGCTGTCAGTCCCTGAAAGGGGAGTTATTTTTCACATGGTCTGATTTCCCTTTTACAAAGGGAAAGGCAGCTTACTGCGATAGAATAAGAATGTTCAATTTCATGCAGGTGCATTTTCTGAGCCAAATAAAATACAACAGTATCTCAAAGCCATTTATCTTAAATGATACATTTGTAAGGCCTCTAAAATTCCCCAAGAAATATGTGTGGAAGCAACCAAAGATTTATTAATTCCAAAACCACATTAAAGATGTTTTCAAGAAGAGTGGCAACGAGCCATACCCTTTTGTCCCCACAAGCACAAAAGCTGGTGAAATTTAGAAAAATCCAAAATAGAAACACATTTCAATGTTTTTTCTCAAGTCATAATAAACTTTTAAAAGGTTATTAAATTTGTTTTTAACATCTTCCTCTTTTCTAGATATAAAAACACTCTAAATCTAAATTTCTAAATCTACTAGCTACTCTTCCTTCTCTACATGCATCATCACCATATCCTGACGTGCCCCTTCCAAGCATTTCAGATTCATCTGGGACTCCTCCCTAGTCTTCACCTCCTATACACAGTACATGTCTATATGTACTTTTCAATACTATTTTAATACTTTTTCAATATTTTTTCAAATATTTTTCGATACTATTTCAAAGGTGTCTCTCGTATATGTTCCTACTTTCAGGTCCAATGGCCACCTGGTGTGGGCTCCCTGTCTAGCACAGCTGGCGCCCTCCGGCCTCCTGACTGGGTCTCCCTGCCTCTAGGATGGCTCCTTTCATTCACACTTGAAGACACCTTCTCTGCAGTCTTTCTAAAAGAGAGGGAATCATGTCATCCCTCTACTCAAAATAAAACATATCACACAAAACAACTCGCTTCCAGGATCCATCTAAGCTCCTCAGTCCCAGCCTGTCGCAACTGCAGCCGGACTCTGACATGTATCCTCACACTCAGTCACGGTGGAGAGGCCACCCTACCGGATCTGGAGCTACTACCTCTCTCTCTTTCTCCCCATGGTTACATCTGCCTAGCATGCCCTCCTCCCTATTCCTCAAAGCTCAATTCACATACCACCCTCTCTCTCTCTAGCATTTCCTGGAATGAATTCACCCACCCCTTCCTGATTCAACAGGCTTGCTTCTTCGTTTGCCTCTAGGTTTTTTTTGTTTTGTTTTGTTTTGTTTTGTTTAAGATTTTTATTTATTTATTTGACAGAGATCACAAGTAGGCAGAGAGGCAGGCAGAGAGAGAGAGGAGGAAGCAGGCTCCCGCTGAGCAGAGAGCCCGATGCGGGGCTCTATCCCAGGACCTTGGGATCATGACCTGAGCCGAAGGCAGAGGCTTTAACCCACTGAGCCACCCAGGTGCCCCATGCCTCTAGGTTTTTAAGGAATGCCTCATCATGCGTTCATGAAGATTGTAAGCTGATTTTTACCCTTAAAAGACCTCTTTTTGTTCTCCACCAAGGCTACAAAAATCCTATATAATGTTCCTGTAGCTGGGAAAATTCTTGCCTCTTCTTCCTCTCAGTGTTCACTTCTCATTCCTCCTCTAGCATTGGCACCCACAATGAATGAACGCTTCTCTTTCCTTCAACGTCATGCTTACATTACATCCACATGGTGTGGCTTATGAGTGCTCTGGTTGGATATTTTTGTAGAGTTTCCAAATTGCCTCATTGGCATATCACCCTACAGCCTCCAGATAAATTCAGCAGTGCCTGATGCCCAGGGACTCTGAGACGTCCCACTTTGGTCTGGTCTCAGGGCCCAGGGTCTCACTGCATGGTGTCGGAAAAAAGTGCCAAGTGCACATGTTTGTTTAACCCACCCAAAACCTGAACTACCTGAGGATCAGGGACAGGACGTTTCATGAAGGAAAATTAACAAAATATAAAACGACATAAAAGACTTGCTGTTACTGTTAACCACTGGCAATTACTTGCGTTTTCCTATTTGTAAGAACTAATCTGGCTATTCCCACAAACAAGGCTGGATAGACAGCTGTGATCTTGAAGCTTATGTAAGTTAATTAGGTTTCTATGTGGTGTTCAAAAGGCAGACTCTCTGAAATAACTTTCTAATTGGTCCAGGTGCTTTCCATGTTGAAATTCAAAAGTGATTAAGTAAGATGTGAAGCCTTCTGTAGTAAATAATTACAAAAACAATTCCTTTTGAACCTAATGTTTACAAAATGGATATTTATGAGCAATGTGCCACACTTCAGTGAGAGTGTTTTGGCTCAATGTGTCCAAGGCAATAAAAACCTAAGGTCCATAATTTCCAGATGATTTTGTTCCTAAGTGTAATATACTAATTTGGGACTTGAGACATTACACATAAAGATATCTACCTCAGATATAATTTAGGGTGATCAAGAAGACCTTTTAGACAAAAGGACTACAGAGATAAGGAGGGGAGGGTTGGCCAGAGTGCCTAGAGCACCTCCAGGCTTAAAATCCCTGGGGAAATTAACACTGCCTTCTGAGATTGTTTCACTGAAAAGGCTTGGTTTGAAGCCACAGTGGCCAAACTAAAGAATCCTTCCCACCCACATGCAAAAGAAGTCTTCCTCCCCACAAAAAGCTGTCTCCTTCAACACCCAAGCAAAGAAACCAGCCCATGAATGGGAAGGAACGAAGTTAGATAGGAGAGAACCTAGACAGAGATGAGAAATGGCTCATAATGCATTGCCCCGTGGGAGGCCTGCCAAGCCCTGCCCTAAGGCAGACTGACCTCGCCACATCCTGGGAAACAGAATCCCTTTGTCCAAACCTAACACAATGGCCTAAACCACATGGGCCTATAAACGGGGATGCTTCCCTTACTAAATGGAGGTGTTAACTGGTCATGGAGTATAAGACTCTGCTTCCATCTGCTTTCCAAGCAGAAAATTAATCTAGAGACTTTAAGTACAAGAAGTTATCCCAACAAACCTAGACAGCTAAGATAAATTACTGCTTTGAAAATGTGAAGAAAAAAAAAAAAACACAAAGAACATCACTTTTACCCTAAAAAGAAAAAAAAAAAAACCACAAAACACAAAACAAATAAACAAAAAAACCCCATTGGATAATCTACATCATGGTTTTGAACCTAAGGTCAAGGGATGTTTTTTGAGTCCCCAGACAAGAAGGTGAACTGAAGGCCACAGAGAAAGAACGCGAGAACTCTTTCCCCTTGGTCACAGCACCAAGGATGAGGCAGCTGTTAGCTCAGTCAGTGGGTAGGAAGAAAACAAGTAAAACTTTAAAGGATTCTTAAACGTCCACGGTGGGCTATCGGGATGGTTCAGATCAGAATGGGGGTGGGGGGGGGGACCCAAGAACACTGGAAGTCCACACCATCCATAGCTTCTTTTCCCTTGGCTCCACCAGGTGCTGGTAAGAAAGATGAGAGGCAGGCTGGGAGGACTGGAGAGCCCCGTCATGATGCAGGCTGCAGGGCCGGACATGGTTTCAGGGTGAAACAGGCCCACCAAAAGGCACTCATCTGTGTTCTGGTCACTGTGTGGCCATGAGGTGGTGACTGGCCGCTGCCAGGGTATAAGCACAAGGCCACAGACCCTTCTGACTCAGGAAATGAGCAACTTCAGTCTCTGCCAAGACTTCTTATCTCCATCAGGAGGCAAAGGCCATCAGTGACTTGGGGTGAGGCAGGAGCCTCTTGTACACGCTGGTCCCAGGTGAAGGGCTTTGCCTCTGGGGAAGAACAGAAACTTGCCCACACCCTGCACCCTGCAGGAACTCAAAGGGGAGGCACTCTTGGACCTGCTTTTGCCGGAGATACACACTGATGTGGAGAAGAGGTCTACCATTGCCAGAAGAGGAGCAGCAACCTCAGATATGCCTAAAACTCTCCACTGACACAAGGCCAAGTTCAGCCACCTGCCCTTTCAGACCTGTGCTATAGACTCTTCTGTGATGACAGAAATGTTTTAAAACTGTGCTGTCTGATACAGGAGCCACAAGTTATGCATTCTATGAATCAGCCTTAATTTTGATTAAATTCCAATTCCATGTATTTACAATTAATTACAATTACATTTCCAATAGCCATATGTAGCTTGTGCCTGGGACACCATAGCTCCAGACCTGAACAAAGGCAGAGGCAGAATTTGCCCACCACTGGCCAAGGGCAGGAATGCTGAGAAAGTTCCATTTCAGAGGCTTAGGTACATCGCACCTACCTCACTCTATTGCTTGAGCAAGAGAACCAAGAGAGCCTTCTGTCCCACTCACATCTCATGCTGAGTAACATATACTAGCAGACTGCAATTAGTAAAGGGACAATGACACAGAGAGAGAAACCTCTACTGTGGCAAAGGCATACAGCATCTGTTTGGTAGAGGAGAATTACTGTAGAAAACCCCTGAACATCCAGACTTCCCAGTAAGAATGTCAAAATTGCAGCCCACCACGAGAGAAGCTTAAAGCCCACAGTACCTATAGCAACAATAAAACCCAAAGCTCATTCAACTATTGACTAGACTGGCTCAAACCCTTACATTAATGGCCTGGAAGAAAGAAAGGTATACCTATTTTTAGGTATAAATAATATTTAGCTTGGTATCTACTATTCTTTTACACACAGTAATTAGGCACTGAATAAAAATTTTGTGTGACATACAAAAAGCAACTCACCCAAACCCATTATCAACAGGCAGAACAGATAACACAACAAGATCAAAGGATGGCCCAGAGGGTGAAACTCTCAGACAATTTAAAACAACTATAATTAATGCGTTAAAGAATCCAACGAAAAGGTGGACAACATGCACAAACAAATGGGTAATTTTAACAGCAATGTGGAAGTAATTTTTTAAAAGCCAAATGGGAATATTAGAAATGAAAAACATGGTATCGAAGACGAATTCCTTCAACAGGCAGACTGGTAACAACAGAGGAAAGATTCAGTGAAACTGAAATTATATGACACACAAGAAGAAGAAAACCATGTTTAAAAATCAAAAAGCAACAAAACAAAACAAAACAAAGCAAAAAGCAACCAGAAGAGAACTATCAAGAGCTATGGAATAACATCAAACGATCTAACACATGTACTCAAAATCTAAGAAGAAGAAGAAGGAAAGAAAGGGACCAAAGAAGTAATATTTAAAACATGAAGAGAGTTTTCCAAAACACAGCTATTAATAACAAACTGTAGATACAAGCAGGATGGATACAAAGAAAAATACATCCAGCCCAACATAGTATTAAAAACCAAAAATATGGAGAATATATACTACATTGGAAGAAATGGATAAAAGGACTTATGCTGCGGCCTCTCCATAAAAGACCAATGACTATTTAGCCTTTTAGTAAAATGTGGATTCTAGTTAAATTGTCTCCCACACTTGCAGCCCTTACTGGACCACTTAAACGATAACTGGAGTAAAAGCATTTGTGTGCTCTCGCTAAGGCATCCGTGCAGTAACCACAGAATGTGAATCTGAGGATGAAGTCATGGCATGGCATCTTGTGCAGATTAACCAAAACTTCTCAGAGATGCAACTTGCTCAATAGTACAGTTTTTGTTGCTGTTCTTGTAGCGGAATTAAAATGATCTTTTGAAATAGGACAAAAAATCCCAGAATTAGAACTATTTAAATACTAAATGTAATGTGAGTACAAAACTGAAACTGATCTGTGTTACGGTCCAAATGTCATAATATCATTTTTATATTCGGTCCTATAAAACCCAAGTACTATTGGGAAAAGTATGAATTTGCATGGATTGTTCCTCTAGAATTTTTTTAAAAAGTCTCTTGGATCTTGATATTAATTAGATTGTATCAGTTGATAATCAGTTTTTGGAAAGCTGCACTAATATGCGAAGAATATCTGTATCCATTCAATGTTTAGGAAATGTAATTTCAAAACTAAAGCTGTCTGTGATAATATACAAATAATGCATGTAAAAGAATTAAGGAAGAGTTTGAGGCAAAACCTGAAAGGCTCAGATCTACTTACCCTGTTCCTCTGGAGTGCTCCACTAATTGTATGGGATTCTGTCTAAAATCTGGGTGCTTCTAGTTGAGGCCCTGTCAGGTGTTCCCTTAATCAAAGGCTGGGATTTGTTTTCTTTAGTGCTCGAGAGCTGTTAAGAGGTACCACCTGCACCTGGACACCTCCAGGCAGTTTCAGGATCCTGAGTCAATGCTCAAATATTCAAACGAACATGAGGCTTTTAAATTTGGGGTTGTTACTGTAGTTTGTTTAGTTTAAAAATACACAAGAAAGTATACCAGTCAGTAGAGTCAAAATATTTAAGTAAATGAAAGGCAAACATATGTACTAGGTAAGGGGGTTGACTCTCCAGCTGATCTGCTTGGGGGTTCCCATGTCAGTTGGGCTCCTTACTGACTTGTGCCCCAGTTTCTCACTTTTTAAAAGAGGGATCATAATAATATCTACCCTATAGAGGCCTCAAAGAATTTTTACATTTATTAACAGGTTGTTATGAGATCTAAATTTTGGGAGGCTTCTTAAATGAATATGAGGATCCAGACAAGTATCTAGCATGGGATTAGTGGTCTTGTATTTATAACTATTTGTATTGGCCTCATTAATAAACTTTATATTAAAACAAAGTAAAAAACTAATTAACTGAATTGGAAATATCACACTGTCTTGAGAGGACCCAAAAGGTAATTTTTTCCTGCAGTGATTTTCTTCTGTCGTAGAATCCTATCATCAGTAATCATGTGCGATAATATAGTTATGTACCCCATCAAACCCAGATATTGGTTAATATCACTAGTTTGGCTGAGAAGAACCAGGGTCCCTTAGTTTGTGCGCTGGCATCTTTAAAACATCTTATTAACACCACTATGAAAACTGCACACATAAGATAACTTCCCAAGCTGAACTAAAAGTAATTTAAATCTCTTTAATAATGTTCAAGGTGAAATAAATATTTAAGTCATATCATTATAAGCAGTCATACTTGTCTAATCCTTTATTGTTTATGAAGTAATTTTATATTCAGTAAGTACTCCAATTACTAATATTCATATAATATAAATATGATGTTATAAACCAGAAGGAGAAACCTGCTATGGATTTGGTTTAATGAATAGAGAAGCTGCCTCTGTCCTCCACCAGAAAGACAAAAAGAGTGATTTTCTTCACAAGACCTCTGGGGGTATCTTTTATGGCCTACAGAACTGAAGTGGAAGGCCAGAATATTATTATACTGGAAAGTCCATTATTATTATGTGTTTTCTCTAACGTTTTTATTTTATAGCTAAGGTAAAAAGTGAAATCCAGGAAAGGCTGAAATTAGAATTGCTCTTAGGGGATGAAGCAAGTCTCTTCAAAGCTGGAAAACATGTCATTTATGTACAGACAATAAGCACCTTTAAAAGGCCAGACTGAGAAGGAATGGGGTGGAAGATAATGCAGTGAAAAGAAGGGTAAAGCAAAATCAAGAACTATTCAAAACATCAAATTTCCAAGTGGAAAGTTCATATGAAGTATCTCACTGTGCCCTGAACAGAATAGTGAGTTAAGAAATGTAGCTGGATGGAGGGTAAGCTGCTCCCAGGTTTTTACATAGCCGGGGAGGCACATGCTTGAGTTTGGGAAAGCCGTATGTAACAGAATGACAACAGTGCACTGAGAGGTGTTGACAAGCTAAAGAACACAGGGCACCCTCGGAAAAGAATGGAAGGCAATACCAGGCAGCACGCTGTGAAGCAGTGAGTTGTCCTTTCCTGTTTTCTGCCTCTTCCAAGAACTTACATTATTTTCAACATCTTTCTTGCAAATGTATTTGCTCATGGGTATTAAAGAGTGGTCACGTGCTTACAGACGCCTCTATTCAAGAATGTTCCTATTACTGGCAAACGCTCTGTGAGGCAGCATCTTTTATACTTTTCCGTCTTAAAACGCTGCGATCTATTTGCAGTTTGCCATTTATAATTCCTGTTACTCCTAAGCACTTATTCCTAATCCAAACAATGGGGACCCATTTGGAGTTTGGACTTTTGCTTATTTCATTAGTTTGTCTTTTTTTAGAATTGATCCCCAAATGTCCATCATAAATACAAACATATAATTTTAGATATATCATTTTTACTTTCTCAAGTTAAATGTCTTCTCAAAAAAACTAAGTATAGTTTTATAATAAATATTAATGAGACAGAAAATCATCTTACCCTGGTGTGAGTCCGAATATGCATCTTCAGTCCATCATTTTTACTGAATCCTTTTTCACAGTAAGGGCACTGATAGGGACGCTCACCTGCAAAGGAAGTCTTCAAGTCAGAAAAAAGTAAACCAGCAAAGCAAGCACTGCCATCACTCCCTCAACTTGTAGCCTCATCACCACATACACTCTTGGCACTGCCAAAAAGAGGCTCCCTGCACACCTGGGCTGACACACCATGGGGGCTTCGGCGTAATGGACCATGCCTTCGCCTCCTGTGGAGAGAGACTGAGCCGCAGAGAGGGACTGAGCCCAGAGTGTGTTTCAATATTGGCCAGGAGCAGGCTTCCTGCGTATTCCTTTTATTTATTTTTATTTATTTTTTTAAAAGACTTTATTTATTTGAGAGAGGGAGTGATTGAGAGAGCACAAAAGCAAGGGCAGAGGAGAGGCAGAGGGAGAAGCAGACTCCCCTGCTGAGCAGGGAGTCTGACACTGGGCTTGATTCCAGGACACTGAGATCATGACCTGAGCAGAAGACAGATGCAAAACCAACTGAGCCAGCCAGGTGCCCTGGCATATTCCTTTCAATACTTGAGCCCAAATTAAATCTCCTGATTTTTAGAATCTCTTAAAAGGATTTTACATTAATCCATTCATTCTGTCACAGTACTACTCACTTCAGGGGTCTTTAATTGGTTCACTGATTCTTTGTTTTAAAAACAAAGACTTCATATTCTCTTTCAGTTGGGGTGATGAGTTTCAAAAGAATTTCACATACTGATGCAGGTTAAACAGAACCACTGGCAGTTTAATAACTGATCCATATCTGCTAATGTAGCTGAGTCTCTCGCATCTAGAGGTCATTATTTAGAAAAGAGCCATGCCATTTTTTTTAAAACAAGTAAACATACACATCACATTAAAAAAATTCTATTATGAAACAGCAAAAATGTGACAAAATTTAGTCTCTAGGAGGAATCTGAAGTTACCCTCTAGTCAAAGCCTAATTATTTAGGAAGAACAGTAACTCAAGTCACTACTTATTCTTTATTCTCTCATTTAGCAATGCACTTAACACTGCAGGACGCTGGACGCTGCAATCAAAGACGTAAAACTTCCTGTATGCCTTTCCTTTCCCTCCAGGACAGGGCTTTTCACAAGCAGCAGGTGTTAGTCCTTTATTCCTTCGGGTCCCATTTGATCCTTATTCTTGTTCAATCTGGGTATCACTCAAATTACTCCAGCTAACTCCCCTATCAGGTCAACAATGAACTCCTTGTTGCTCCAATGGTCACTTTTCATTGCAGTCTTCCTGGACCTCTCCCTTGTCCTTGATACTGCTTCATAAGATGACAGTGCCATTCTTGAGGAGCCTTGCTATATGAACTGTGTGTTTTCAGCAGTAACATCACGGGGGAGCAACTATACAGAGGCCCCAGCACAGCTGCATTTTCCCAGCCTCTCCCTGAGAGGGAGCACCCAGGACTCTCCCCTTGAACTGGGCACTGTAAAATGATGACAACTACCCAAAATGGAAATAAATAAACCAATAAACAAATAAAGTTACAATGGCAGTATAGATACAGGACTCCTTAAAGAACTATCTAGATTTGCCAACTTCTTCATGATATAAAAATCAACATTTATACTAGGTCAGTAGAACTGGAAATTTTGACCTTATTATAATCACCACCCTAGGAAGGTGTTTCTTCATTGTCAGAAGAATAAGGTGTGTAGAGTCCAGCTTATTTGAAAAAAATTGAAAGTATAATCTTATTCTAACACTGAGTTGATAATATATATTTATCTTAATTTCAGACCTCTCTGTTGAGACCCAGTCTTGAGACAGCCATATGTCAACCAGGTATCTTCATTTGGATATTCCATAAACAGCTGAAATACAGCATTCTGAATTCATGTCTTCAACTAATGATCCTGGATATCCTGCATATCCTGCCCTGATTAGTTATACCACACTCACCCAATTACCAAATAAGACACTTAGCCCTCCAACTTCTTTTTACTCACTGTCCTCTACATTGCAGTCTCTAAGTCACACTGACTGCCTTTCTCTGATATTTCTAGAATTCTCCTTGAGGATGTGATAAAAATGAAAATAATATTAACAGCAGTAGCAACAGCATTGACAGTAGAAGTAGTAGCAACAACTCTCATTTATTGAATTCTTGACCATCTAACCTTTACCATGCATACCCCCCTCACAAAGAAAGAACTGAAACATACAGCTAAATGCTAATGCTGATGGTGGTAACTCCTGAATCACAGAATTCCAAATAGTTTTTTTTTTACTTCCTTCTTCATAAAGTATGAAGAGCAAAGTAGTCTTTTACATTTTCAAAGTTTGTTTTATTCTAGTGATAATGAAGAATACTAAATGTTTATTTAATAAGTCAATCAACAAATCAAATCTAGGTTACAAATAAAGCATGCTAAAAACAGTAAAGTGGTTTACACTACAAAAAGTCATTTCAAAAAATTTTCTAGCAAGCCTAATATAATCTAATATTCATGGCTATTCTCTCTGTAAAGCTTTAGGTGTTTTCTTGCTCTCCAAATACCAATAGAATAGCCAGCAAACAAAAATCAAAGACTCATAGTCATCAGGTGAATTTTATGTTAATTAAGCCTTATACCAGGTTATTATTTTCTTTCATAATAGCTAAAATGATTAAGCAAGGAAAGAGATATAGTTAAGAAATTTTAGAGAATGGAGCATAACAAATCCATTCCCTACTTTACCTAGTGTCATAATATAGAAATTTTCTCTATAGACATGAAAACGTTAACTTTTGTTAGAAGCATAGATTTTCTCCTTTTTTTAGAATCTGATTGTCCTGAATTTGAATAATACTTGTCCTCTTTCTAGTTATAACTCTGGGGAAGTTATTCAACCTCACTGAACCTCTGAAAAATGGGATAAATTGTATCTATCTCATAGGGACAGTGACCATATATTCAGGTTTGCCTAAGGCAGTCAGGTTATGCTGGTTATCCCAGAAAAATGATTAACAGTACTCCATTCACTTTCACCAGTGTCCCAATTAGGACAATAAAAATACCCAGTTAACTATTATGGTTTGAACTATGTCCTTCCATTCATATGTTGAAATCCTAACCTTCTCCCTTCAAAATGTGTCCCTGGAAATGGTATTTGAGTAATGGAGTTCCCTACTCTCATCTGATTGGCATCCTTATAGGAAGAGGGCCATGTGAAGACAGGGACACACACAGAGGATGTCATGTAAAGAGCACAGCGATGCTGCCACAAGGCAAAAAACTACCAGAAGCCAGGCCCTACACAGATTCTTCCCTAGTGCCTTCAGAGGAAGTGTGACCCTGCCCACAGCTTGATCTCTGACTTCAAGTCCTCTGAATCCTGAGACGACAAACCATTGTTTAGCTACTCAGTTTGTGGTACTTTGTGACAGCAGTTGTAGCAAACTAATACAGTCACCCGATTCACGATGTTAGCTATTATTATTTTCAGAAAGGTATGTCTACCTCTCTGCTGCCCATGAGGCCTATGCAAACTACCCAGAGGGAAACTGGTACCTCTAGAGGACTGAACTTCTGTCCCATCCCTACTCCAACTCTGAGATCCAGTGATACTGAGCTGGTATGTTTGGGAAACTTGAGGAAGTCCAACTTTACTCATTCATTCTACTCTCCCTGAACAGAACTCCAGTTTTAAAGGATGTCCCTGGGTAAATGGCTTTGATAAACAAAATGCACTTGAAATCTAGAGTGTGTGGTTTAAAAATCAGCCCATACTGTACATGAAACTGCTACATTCTTTACCCATTTGGTTGGAGCACCTTTGCAGGAATCCTGCCCTTAAGACTCTGAGGACAGATTCTCGGTCCCACAGAATCTGAAGCTGCAGGTTACCTGTGTAAGTCAACATGCTAATAACTAATAAAGTCATTCGCCTAATTTTCCTATACTAAAAGGAGCTGTTATTCTTACTTTTTTTTTTCACATTACGCATATGATACCTTCCTTCATTATTTCAAATTACTGTGATGAATAATCTCTGGGAAACACTTTTGTCTACACATAAAATTATTCTGGAACAAACAGTGACCAATCTTCAATTTGAGTTAACCCTGAGAATATAAATCTTTCTTTCTTACTTGAACACCCCCAGTATATAGGTTCTGACATACAATATGAAGCAAATCCAAGGAACTACTATTTTTTTTAAAGATTTCATTTATTTATTTATTTAAGAGATGGGGAGAGTGTTTGTGTATGTGAGTGACAGGAGGGGCAGAGGGAGAGGAAGCAGCCTCCCTGCTAAGCAAGGAGCCTGACATGGGCTTGATCTCATGACCCTAAGATCATGACCTGAGCTGAAACCAAGAGTCAGATGTTTAACTGACTGAGCCACCCAGGTGCCCCTAAAAACTACTATTTTTTTAATATCTCTGATAGATTTAGATATTGTCTTCATTTTGCTCAGGCTAATTAAAATGTTCAAATTTTGACTAACCTGAATATTAATTAATCTAGGAATTAGCTAAAAATTATAGCTAAAAAACAATCTAAATGGAAATAATAGCTGAAACATATAGAACCTCTGTTCTGTTCAGAATGCCTAATGTGCATTAGCAATTTTAATTCTTGCAACCTTATGATCTAGGTATTCTATTCCTAGTTACAAATGAAGAAAGTAAGCCACTGAAGGGATAAGTACTTTGCTCAGGATGACATAGCTATAAAGTGGTGGAATCAGAGTTTTAACCCTTAACTCTTATGTCATTACATAAATTAAAAAAATCAGAGTTTTAACCCTTAACTCTTATGCCATTACATAAATTAAAAATATGGCTAGTATTTTGCATAAATTAGATTAGCCTTTCTAAAGTTTTTGACAAAAACTTGGCTTCTTGTAATAGCAGTTAACATTAACCAGATCTTTCTGGCTGGTAAATTCAAGCATCATTTTACTTATCAAAGCTCTTCAAGAAAAAATAGGGGGGGGAGGAGTCAAGATGGCGGAGAAGTAGCAAGCTGAGACTGCTTCAGCTAGCCGGAGATCAGCTAGATAGCTTATCTAAAGATTGCAAACACCTGAAAATCCATCGGCAGATCGAAGAGAAGAAGAACAGCAATTCTGGAAACAGAAAAACAACCACTTTCTGAAAGGTAGGACTGGCGGAGAAGTGAATCCAAAGCGACGGGAAGATAGACCCCGGGGGGAGGGGCCGGCTCCCGGCAAGCGGCGGAGCAACCACGCACAAAATCAGGACTTTTAAAAGTCTGTTCCGCTGAGGGACATCGCTCCAGAGGCTAAACCGGGGCGAAGCCCATGCGGGGTCAGCGTGGCCTCAGGTCCCGCAGGGTCACAGAAGGATCGGGGGTGTCTGAGTGTCGCAGAGCTTGCGGGTATTGGAACGGGAAAGCCGGCTACAGAGACAGAGCCGACAGTAAGCTCGCAGCTCCGTGTTACCTTGAACCGGTCGCAGGCTCGGTGAGCTCGGAGCGCGGCCGGAGGTCAGGCAGACGGGAGTAACTGGGCGCTATTCTCTGAGGGCGCACTGAGGAGTGGGGCTCTGGGCTCTCGGCTCCTCCGGGCCGGAGACCAGGAGGCCGCCATTTGTATTCCCGTCCTCTGGAACTCTACGGAAAGCGCTCAGGGAACAAAAGCTCCTGAAAGCAAACCCGAGCGGATTACTCACCCCGGCCCCGGGTAAGGGCGGTGTAATTCCGCCTGGGGCAAAGACACTTGAGAATCACTACAACAGGCCCCTCCCCCAGAAGATCAACAAGAAATCCAGCCGAGACCAAGTTCACCTACCAAGGAGTGCGGTTTCAATACCAAGGAGAGCAGCAGAATTCCAGAGGAGGAGAAAGCCAAGCACGGAACTCATGGCTTTTTTCCTGTGATTTTTTTTAGTCTTGCAGTTAATTTAATTTTTTCTTTTTCATTTTTTTTTTTTTTCTCGCCTTCGGGTAAAATTTTTTTTTTTTTAACTGTTACCTTTTTCTTTTTTAACGATTTTTTACTAGTTTATCTAATATATATATATATTTTTTTACATTTTTCTTAGGTGTTTTCTTTTTTAAAAAAAATTCTTTTCTTTTTTTTTTTTTCTTTTTTCTTTCTTCCTTTTTGAACCTCTTTTTATCCCCTTTCTCCCCACTCACGATTTTGGATCTCTTCTAATTTGGCTAAAACATATTTTCCTGGGGTTGTTGCCACCCTTTTAGTATTTTACTTGCCCCTTCATTTACTCTTATCTGGACAAAATGACAAGACGTAAAAATTCACCACAAAAAAAAGAACAAGAGGCAGTACCGAAGGCTAGGGACCTAATCAATACAGACATCGGTAATATGTCAGATCTAGAGTTCAGAATGACAATTCTCAAGGTTCTAGCCGGGCTCGAAAAAGGCATGGAAGATATTAGAGAAACCCTCTCGAGAGATATAAAAGCCCTTTCTGGAGAAATAAAAGAACTAAAATCTAACCAAGTTGAAATCAAAAAAGCTATTAATGAGGTGCAATCAAAAATGGAGGCTCTCACTGCTAGGATAAATGAGGCAGAAGAAAGAATTAGTGATATAGAAGACCAAATGACAGAGAATAAAGAAGCTGAGCAAAAGAGGGACAAACAGCTACTGGACCATGAGGGGAGAATTCGAGAAATAAGTGACACCATAAGACGAAACAACATTAGAATAATTGGGATTCCAGAAGAAGAAGAAAGTGAGAGGGGAGCAGAAGGTATACTGGAGAGAATTATTGGGGAGAATTTCCCCAATATGGCAAAGGGAACAAGCATCAAAATTCAGGAGGTTCAGAGAATGCCCCTCAAAATAAATAAGAATAGGCCCACACCCCGTCACATAATAGTAAAATTTACAAGTCTCAATGACAAAGAGAAAATCCTGAAAGCAGCCCGGGAAAAGAAGTCTGTAACATACAATGGTAAAAATATTAGATTGGCAGCTGACTTATCCACAGAGACCTGGCAGGCCAGAAAGAGCTGGCATGATATTTTCAGAGCACTAAACGAGAAAAACATGCAGCCAAGAATACTATATCCAGCTAGGCTATCATTGAAAATAGAAGGAGAGATTAAAAGCTTCCAGGACAAACAACAACTGAAAGAATTTGCAAATACCAAACCAGCTCTACAGGAAATATTGAAAGGGGTCCTCTAAGCAAAGAGAGAGCCTACAAGTGGTAGATCAGAAAGGAACAGAGACCATATACAGTAACAGTCACCTTACAGGCAATACAATGGCACTAAATTCATATCTCTCAATAGTTACCCTGAATGTGAATGGGCTAAATGCCCCTGTCAAAAGACACAGGGTATCAGAATGGATAAAAAAACAAAACCCATCTATATGTTGCCTCCAAGAAACACATTTTAAGCCCGAAGACACCTCCAGATTTAAAGTGAGGGGGTGGAAAAGAATTTACCATGCTAATGGACATCAGAAGAAAGCAGGAGTGGCAATCCTTATATCAGATCAATTAGATTTTAAGCCAAAGACTGTAATAAGAGATGAGGAAGGACACTATATCATACTCAAAGGGTCTGTCCAACAAGAAGATTTAACAATTTTAAATATCTATGCCCCCAACGTGGGAGCAGCCAACTATATAAACCAATTAATAACAAAATCAAAGAAACACATAAACAACAATACAATAATAGTAGGGGACTTTAACATTCCCCTCACTGAAATGGACAGGTCATCCAAGCAAAAGATCAGCAAGGAAATAAAGGCCTTAAATGACACACTGGACCAGATGGACATCACAGATATATTCAGAATATTTCATCCCAAAGCAACAGAATACACATTCTTCTCTAGTGCACATGGAACATTCTCCAGAATAGATCACATCCTCGGTCCTAAATCAGGACTCAACCGGTATCAAAAGATTGGGATCATTCCCTGCATATTTTCAGACCACAATGCTCTAAAGCTAGAACTCAACCACAAAAGGAAGTTTGGAAAGAACCCAAATACATGGAGACTAAACAGTATCCTTCTAAAGAATGAATGGGTCAACCGGGAAATTAAAGAAGAATTGAAAAAAATCATGGAAACAAATGATAATGAAAATACAACGGTTCAAAATCTGTGGGACACAACAAAGGCAGTCCTGAGAGGAAAATATATAGCGGTACAAGCCTTTCTCAAGAAACAAGAAAGGTCTCAGGTACACAACCTAACCCTACACCTAAAGGAGCTGGAGAAAGAACAAGAAAGAAACCCTAAGCCCAGCAGGAGAAGAGAAATCATAAAGATCAGAGCAGAAATCAATGAAATAGAAACCAAAAAAACAATAGAACAAATCAACGAAACTAGGAGCTGGTTCTTTGAAAGAATTAATAAAATTGATAAACCCCTGGCCCGACTTATCAAAAAGAAAAGAGAAAGGACCCAAATAAATAAAATCATGAATGAAAGAGGAGAGATCACAACTAACACCAAGGAAATACAAACTATTATAAGAACATACTATGAGCAACTCTACTCCAACAAATTTGACAATCTGGAAGAAATGGATGCATTCCTAGAAACATATAAACTACCACAACTGAACCATGAAGAAATAGAAAGCCTGAACAGACCCATAACCAGTAAGGAGATTGAAACAGTCATTAAAAATCTCCAAACAAACAAAAGCCCAGGGCCAGACGGCTTCCCGGGGGAATTCTACCAAACATTTAAAGAAGAACTAATTCCTATTCTCCTGAAACTGTTCCAAAAAATAGAAATGGAAGGAAAACTTCCAAACTCATTTTATGAGGCCAGCATCACCTTGATCCCAAAACCAGACAAGGATCCCACCAAAAAAGAGAGCTATAGACCGATATCCTTGATGAACACAGATGCGAAAATACTCAACAAAATACTAGCCAATAGGATTCAACAGTACATTAAAAAGATTATTCACCACGACCAAGTGGGATTTATTCCAGGGCTGCAAGGTTGGTTCAACATCCGCAAATCAGTCAATGTGATACAACACATCAATAAAAGTAAGAACAAGAACCATATGATACTCTCAATAGATGCTGAAAAAGCATTTGACAAAGTACAACATCCCTTCCTGATCAAAACTCTTCAAAGTGTAGGGATAGAGGGCACATACCTCAATATCATCAAAGCCATCTATGAAAAACCCACCGCAAATATCATTCTCAATGGAGAAAAACTGAAAGCTTTTCCGCTAAGGTCAGGAACACGGCAGGGATGTCCATTATCACCACTGCTATTCAACATCGTACTAGAGGTCCTAGCCTCAGCAATCAGACAACAAAAGGAAATTAAAGGCATCCAAATCGGCAAAGAAGAAGTCAAATTATCACTCTTCGCAGATGATATGATACTATATGTGGAAAACCCAAAAGACTCCACTCCAAAACTGCTAGAACTTATACAGGAATTCAGTAAAGTGTCAGGATATAAAATCAATGCACAGAAATCAGTTGCATTTCTCTACACCAACAGCAAGACAGAAGAAAGAGATATTAAGGAGTCAATCCCATTTACAATTGCATCCAAAACCATAAGATACCTAGGAATAAACCTAACCAAAGAGACACAGAATCTATACTCAGAAAACTATAAAGTACTCATGAAAGAAATTGAGGAAGACACAAAGAAATGGAAAAATGTTCCATGCTCCTGGATTGGAAGAATAAATATTGTGAAAATGTCTATGCTACCTAAAGCAATCTACACATTTAATGCAATTCCTATCAAAGTACCATCCATCTTTTTCAAAGAAATGGAACAAATAATTCTAAAATTTATATGGAACCAGAAAAGACCTCGAATAGCCAAAGGGATATTGAAAAAGAAAGCCAACGTTGGTGGCATCACAATTCCGGACTTCAAGCTCTATTACAAAGCTGTCATCATCAAGACAGCATGGTACTGGCACAAAAACAGACACATAGATCAATGGAACAGAATAGAGAGCCCAGAAATAGACCCTCAACTCTATGGTCAACTAATCTTCGACAAAGCAGGAAAGAATGTCCATTGGAAAAAAGACAGCCTTTTCAATAAATGGTGCTGGGAAAATTGGACAGCCACATGCAGAAAAATGAAATTGGACCATTTCCTTACACCACACACAAAAATAGACTCAAAATGGATGAAGGACCTCAATGTACGAAAGGAATCCATCAAAATCCTTGAGGAGAACACGGGCAGCAACCTCTTCGACCTCTGCCGCAGCAACATCTTCCTAGGAACAACGCAAAAGGCAAGGGAAGCAAGGGAAAAAATGAACTACTGGGATTTCATCAAGATCAAAAGCTTTTGCACAGCAAAGGAAACAGTTAACAAAATCAAAAGACAACTGACAGAATGGGAGAAGATATTTGCAAACGACATATCAGATAAAGGACTAGTGTCCAGAATCTATAAAGAACTTAGCAAACTCAACACCCAAAGAACAAATAATCCAATCAAGAAATGGGCAGAAGACATGAACAGACATTTCTGCAAAGAAGACATCCAGATGGCGAACAGACACATGAAAAAGTGCTCCATATCACTCGGCATCAGGGAAATACAAATCAAAACCACAATGAGATATCACCTCACACCAGTCAGAATGGCTAAAATCAACAAGTCAGGAAATGACAGATGCTGGCGAGGATGCGGAGAAAGGGGAACCCTCCTACACTGTTGGTGGGAATGCAAGCTGGTGCAGCCACTCTGGAAAACAGCATGGAGGTTCCTCAAAATGTTGAAAATAGAACTGCCCTATGACCCAGCAATTGCACTATTGGGTATTTACCCTAAAGATACAAATGTAGTGATCCAAAGGGACACATGCACCCGAATGTTTATAGCAGCAATGTCCACAATAGCCAAACTATGGAAAGAACCTAGATGTCCATCAACAGATGAATGGATCAAGAAGATGTGGTATATATACACAATGGAATACTATGCAGCCATCAAAAGAAATGAAATCTTGCCATTTGCAACAACATGGATGGAACTAGAGCGTATCATGCTTAGCGAAATAAGTCAAGCAGAGAAAGACAACTATCATATGATCTCCCTGATATGAGGAAGTGGTGATGCAACATGGAGGCTTAAGTGGGTAGAAGAATAAATGAAACAAGATGGGATTGGGAGGGAGACAAACCATAAGTGACTCTTAATCTCACAAAACAAACTGAGGGTTGCCGGGGGGAGGGGGTTGGGGAGAAGGGGGTGGGATTATGGACATTGGGGAGGGTATGTGATTTGGTGAGTGCTGTGAAGTGTGTAAACCTGGTGATTCACAGACCTGGGGATAAAAATATATGTATATAAAAAATATATGTTTATAAAAAATAAAAAATTATAAAAAAAAAAAAAAATAGGGGGCAGGTCAGGAATGTGTGTTGTCTCAAAGCAGGTCCCAAGTGAATGCAAATACTAACACAATATAAAGCTGTGTATTGAGAACTATATATAGGTAGACACCTTCAATATTTAGAAGGTAAATACAATACTGGCAAATATCTATGAGATTTAACTACCAATAGTCAAATTTAATGACCATAGTAGCACAAATAATACTGATGTGTACATAATGGCAAAATATTTTTCACTTAACTAAGGAAAATAGATGAGTTCTTTGCAATTGCTTTTTTCTTTAAATTACATTCTGACACCAAGCATTAAAATCCACTCGTGTTTTCTTCAAACATACCAAGGAACAAACAGAAGCACTGATGGCGATTGTAGAAGGTTAATTTTAAGTTGATTTCCAAAGATACCCCAGAGTGGATACTCCATGAAGCTACTTTAGTCATGTATTAAATATTTTTTGAGCACATATCCTCTTCTCATTACTGTCCTGGGCTTTGGGAATGCAGCTGCAAATAGACCACAAAGTCACTGCGTTTTCGATTTTGCTAGTGTAGTGAGAAAGACAAGAAAAATTAGAGAAAAACCCCAAGATTTTCAGATACTGATAAACTACATGAAGAAAATAAAACAAGGAGGTTGGTTTAAGGAAGACCTCTAAGGGAGTGGGTCTAAGGACTGAGCTAAGGTTGTTGTGAAAGGCAAAAACAGTAAGTGAATACCAATGCCAATCCTTGATGTTAACTTCATATGACTGAAGCACACTCTTTTTTTTTTTTTTTTAACTCTTCATATTTGAATTAGAATTATTTAAGCTTACTGGGCTTGAAATAAGCGCATCCAAATTCTCACTGCTGGCATACCTGAGATGGGAGTAGCTTAAAAGTATTTGAAATGTGTGGGGAGGAGTGTGAAAAATGTCCAGAAAAGAGCTCCAGACAACTGGAGATGGCCTTCTAGATGCAGCTAGTGATAATGAGAGGGGACACCAGGATGCCACATGGAACACTTATAGAGTCCAGGCTGGCCCTAAAACAAGTTACCCAACTTGAGTCTTTGTAGAAGAAAATGCACTACAACAACAACCATCTGGTGGCAAATATAACTAAAAACAATTGGAAAAAGCAGATTCTAGTTTAATATATGCCATTAGAACAATGATTTATTGATGTTAGCATTGTTTTATGAAATATAATTTCAATTAAAGACATCAGAAAGCACTCTAACCTTCACCAAGGGACTAACATATTAATTTTGAAACAGAATCTTAAAATGCATGAAGGGAGTACACATTAGCATTCATCTCCATGAGAAAAGGATCTTAAAGCCAAGCATCATTGACTACCCATCTATTGCTCCAAACTAATTCAACGTTCAACATCTTCACCCAAATTTTTTCTTAAGATCTATGTTTATGTTATATGAAATTAATAAAACAAAATCTTGCAAACCTTGATATTATTAAATTAGCACCTGGATTTGATTTAAGAAATAAACTTGACCACTCTATAAAGGGGATCAGAGATCAAATTTTGTTTCAAGCTACTAAACATATTGAATACAACACATTTAGCAATAATGACCATGATCAACCTTGAAAATTAAAAAGTGTTAAAATGACTAATGGTTAAAATGATAAATTTTATGTTCTGCTTATTTTACCACAATTTTAAAAGAGAAGTGTAATGCCAACGAGCCCTATGCTTTGAAAGACTTTGTACAAGCAGAAAAGCTTCGATATGTAATGTAAACATTTTAAGAGATTTTGACTAAAATAAAATGGATTATTTTCAGAAAACAGTTAAATAATTTTAACTTTTATTTTGTCAACACATGTTTAAAACCTGTAAGATTTCAGAAAGCTCTCATAGTTTTCTAAAAAGAGAAAAAGATATATACTACAGAAAACGTAATTTAAGATGAAATAAAATTAAACTCTCACTTTCAATGACTCAAAATTAAATAATGTTTAAATAATTAATTAAATAAGATTTAAATATTTTGGAGCCAGAGTTTTACTTTTTACATTGAGTTTTCCAACAAAAATCAATTTTGGAGAAGGCAATTTTCACCTTGAAAGTGTGTGTTTCATGAAAAGTAAGACGGTTCCATGTTGTTGAACTTCAAAATACAAGCTTTATATAGAAATTCTTTACAACGTTAAATTTGTCTTCCACAATATCATGAGACTGGCTTGTTTTGCTTTTGTGGACTAAGGAAATTGTTACAAGATATCAAAGTGACTTATTCTAAATAAAAATGAAATAAAAATGTAATGGGGCAAGCATCAACCAATCACTTTTCCAATTTCACCATTCCAATTCCACCATTCCAATCCCCTCAATTTATGGAGCATCTAATAAACTAAAACTACACCACAGAGAGAAGTGAAATGCTACCCTGACAGATGGGAGTAGCTCAAGTTCTTCTTGGTACTTTTCTATCATTTGAAATACTTCTTTTTTCCTTCTGTAGCAAAAAGAGCCATGAAAGCCCACTCACCTCACTGAACCTCACACTGTAACTCTTAGAATTCTCCTATTAATCAAATCCTGCAAAAATCTCACTTGATCTGAAGAAATTAAGTCCAAGGACACTGTCTTTGAAAGAAAAACAAAGTCTGAACTTGACATTTTCTTCTTGAGTATTTACAGAGATACTCTATTTTTAAAAGTTTAAAGAGTAAAATTTACTAAATGCGGAGATCTTTACTTCTCAAAATACTTTTGCCACCTGAATCAAAACAAATCAAGTCTTTTTTTTTTTTAATGCAAGGTTCTATGAGGTTTTTTTTTTTTACAAAAAAAAAAAAAGTAAAGTAAAAGATGCAGTCTTTTCCTTAAGAATCTTACAGTTAACAGTATCCATCCCTCACTTCTGAAAAGAAGCTCAAATAAAGAGCCATAACTATTTATGGGTTGAAGGTAAAATAAAAACTGAGTTTTATAGATGTAAACAAAATAGAATACATGACACAGAATAAAAAAGGACACGAGTTAAAGAATAATTAGAAATATATAATTAGGGGCGCCTGGGTGGCTCAGTGGGTTAAGCCTCTGCCTTTCGGCTCAGGTCATGGTCTCAGGGTCCTGGGATCGAGCCCCGCATCGGGCTCTCTGCTAGGCGGTGAGCCTGCTTCCCCTTCTCTCTGCCTGCCTCTCTGCCTACTTGTGATCTCTCCTCTCTCTGTCAAATAAATAAATAAAATCTTAAAAAAAAAAGAAATATATAATTAGCTAGGAAAAGAAAGTCAAAGACTCCTGACTCAAGGCTTCAGTCGACCAGGTGTATAAATGATACCCATCACATGTGATTTGTCTGAGGAAGCACACCATCTTCACAAAGTCCTTCATGAGCACACCAACAGAAGCAAAGGGGACTGCTTCACAAACAGGAGAAACATCTGAACGATCCATACACTAGCAAAGTTTTTAATGTTCTGACAAAGAAAGAAAAACTCCTACATGAGTTCTCCCTAATACTGTGTACAGGGACACTGTAATGTAGGTAAGGAGAGAAAGGGAAGGTAATTACTGATTTGGTTTTGTTGGTAGGCAGTCAGACTTCAGTGGGAAAACTAATCCTTTCACCCAGCAGTTCCCCGTGTTTAGGAATTTCTACCAGAAGTTTTATTTAGCCCCATATTTATGACCATAGTTTGGGAACAGTGATCCTGGGGTGAAGTTCTCTCAGAAGCTGCATTTGGAGGGGCTTTCTGTTAACAGTGCAGGCAAGGAACAATCAAGAGTATATAACTTTGAGCAGCAGGAAGCCCTGAACTCTCCTTACCTCCAAACTAGAAAAGGAATAAAACCTTCTCCAGCCCTGATGCACACTTTGGAGTCGTGGGAAAACAACACACAGAAAAGTTGGTCTCAAGGGAGAAAATGGTAGCAATGGCAAGAGGAAGCTAGTATCAGAGGAAACTCTTGTACTTTTCCTAAACTAAAGGACAATGTTGGTATTCCAAATTTAACAGAGGTAGCTATATAATATTAGGTAGTAATGGATTAATAGATAAAGCTGCTGAGATACAGTTCATGAAACTGGGCCACTTCCATTTTTTAGGAACTCAGTTTAAAAAAAGGGGGGGGGGAGGAAACAAAATGGCAGAGGACTAGCAGACTGAAATAAAATCAAGGTCCTAGCAGTTCAGCTAGATAGTTATCAAGCCATTCCAAACACCTACAAACTCAACAGGAGATATAAGAGAAGAAGAGCAGCAATTCTAGAAACAGAAAATAGACCACTTTCTGAAAGGTTAGATATGCGAAGAAGTGAATCTGAAACAACTGGAAGATAGACCGTTGGCAGAGGGGGCAGCTCCCAGCAAGCGGTGGAGAAGCAGAGCACAAAATCAGAACTTTTAGAAGTCTGCTCCATTGAGGGACATCGCCCCAGAGGCTAAGCTGAGGTAGAGCCCTGGTGGGGACAGTGTTGTCTCAGGACCCATGAGGTAACAGAAAGACTGGGGGTGTCTGAGTGTGCCAGAATTCCCAGGTATCAGAGAGGGGAAGCTGACTACAGAGAAGGAGCCAAGGAGAAAGCTCTCAGCTTGGGGTTAACTTAAACTATGATGGAAGGCACAGTGGGCCACTGCACTTCAAGCAGAGAACCCCAAAAGTGGCAGATCTGGAGAGACTCCTCCTTCCTCCTCCAGGAGGAGCAGCACAGGAGCACAAGGCAGGAATCTGCTGGGTTTGGAGACTCCAAATGGGGCAGTGTGCCAGAGACAGAAATACTCGGTCACAGGCTGGGTGAGAACAGAGTGCGCAGGAGACCAGTGAGACCGGAGGGATTGACTGCTTTTTTTGAGGGTGCACTGAGGACTGGGGTCCTGAGCTTTTGGCTCTTCCAGGCCAGAGACTGGGAGGCCACCATCTTCATTCCCATTCTCCAAAGCTGAATGGAAAGTGTTCAGGGAACAAAAGCTCTGAGAGTGAACCCACTCAGATTACTTAGCCTGGCCCTGAGCAAGGGGAGTGCAATTCTGCCTCAGGCGAAGACATTTGAGAATCACTGCAACAGGGCCCTCAACCAGAAGATCAGCAAGAACATCCAGCCAAGACCAAGTTCACCGATTAATGAAAACTGTGGAATGCCAGAGCTGGGGAAAACCACATACAGAATTCACAGCTTTTTCCCCTTTAGTCTTGCAAAGTTAAATATTTTTAATTTTATTTTTTTCTTATTCTATTTTTTTAACTTTTCCTCTTTCCTCTTTCAATGTATTTTTTTAAATAGTTTATCTTAAAAATACCTTAAAAAAAAACTTTTTAAATTTTCATTATTATACACATAGTTTATCCCTTTATTGTGTTTAACCTTATTTTTGATATACATATACTTCTTTTTCTTTAAAATTTAGGGATACAATTTCTTCTAATACATCAAAATATACCGTAAATCTAGCACATGGCTTTGTTCTAGTCTTCAGCCTGATCACATTCTCTCCTTTTTTTTCCTTTTTCTTTCTTCTTTTTTTCTTTTTCCAGCCAACTTATCAATTCTTTCTTAGAATCTTTCTTTAATTTTTATCTTTACAATCGTATTCCATCCCTTCATTGTGTTTACCCTTATTGTTGTATATATGTGTTTTTTGTTCTTTAAAATTTGGGGAGATACTTTCTTCTAAGAGAACAGAATACACTCAAAATCAAGTGGGCAGCTCTGTTCTATCCAACAGTCTAAAATATATCCATACATATTTTATAAATATTTTTAATTTTTTCATTATTATTTTTCCCACTTTCTTCTCCCCCCAGTTTTGGGGTCTCTTCAGATTTGGTTAACATACATTTTTCTGGGGTCTTTGTCAGCCTTTTAGTATTTTATTCTCTCATTCATATATTCCTCTCTGGATGAAATGACAAGGCAGAAAAACTCACCACAAAAAGAAAGAATAAGAGGCAGTACCAATGGCTAAGGACCTAATCAATATGGACATTGGTAATACATCAGAACTAGAGTTCACAATGATGATTATCAAGATGCTGACTGGGCTCGAAAAAGGCATAGAAGATATGAGAGAATCCCTTTCTGGAGAAATAAAAGCCCTTTCTGGAGAAACAAAAGTACTAAAATCTAACCAAGTTGAAATAAAAAAAGCTATTAATGAGGCACAATAAAAAATGGAGGCTCTTACTGCTAGGATAAATGAGACAGAAGAATTAGTGATATAGAAGACCAAATGATGGAGAAAAAAGAAGCTAAGCAAAAGAGAGACAAACAAGTACTGGATCACAAGGGGAGAATTTGAGAGATAAGTGATACCATAAGATGAAACAATATTAGAATAATTAGGATTCCAGAAGAAGAAAGAGAGAGGGGGGCAGAAGGTATATTGGAGCAAATTATAGTACAGAATTTCCCAAATATGACAAAGGGAACAAGCATCAAAATCCAGGAGGCAAGAGAACCCCCCTCAAAATCAATAAAAATACATTCACACCCCGTCATCTAAAAGTAAAACTTACAATTTTTAGTGACAAAGAGAAAATCCTGAAAGCAGCTTGGGACAAGTCCATAACATACAATGGTAGAAATATTAGATTGGCAGCGGACTTATCCACAGAGACCTGGCAGGCCAGAAAGAACTGGCATGATATATTCAGAGCATTAAATGAGAAATATATGCAGTCAAGAATACTATATCCCCCTAGGTTTTCTTTGAAAATAGAAGGAGAGATAAAAAGCTTCCAAGACAAACAAAAATTAAAGGAATTTTCAAACACCAAACCAACACATACAGGAAATATTGAAAATGTTCCTCTAAGCAAAGAGAGAGACTAAAAGCAGTAAACCAGAAAGGAAGAGTGACAATATACAGTAACAATCACCTTATAGGCAATACAATGGAAATAAATTCACATCTTTCAATAGTTACCCTGAATGCAAATGGGCTAAATGCCCCAATAAAAAGACACAGGGTAGGGGCACCTGGGTGGCTCAGAGTGTTAAGCCTCTGCCTTCGGCTCAGGTCATGGTCTCAGGGTCCTGGGATGGAGCCCCGTGTCAGGCTCTCTGCTCAGCGGGGAGCCTGTTTCCCCACTTCTCTCTGCCTGTCTCTCTGCCTACTTGTGATCTCTCTGTGTGTGTCAAATAGATAAATAAAATCTTAAAAAAAAAAAAAGACACAGGGTATCAAAATGGATATAAAAACAAGACCCATTGATATGCTGTCTATAAGAAACTCATTTTAGACCCAAAGACACATCCTAATTGAAAGTGAGGGGATGGAAAACAATTTACCATGCATATGGACATCAAAAGCAAGCTGGGGTCGCAATCTTTATATCAGATAAATTAGATTTTAAGCCAAAGCCTATAATAAGAGATGAGGAAGGACACAATATCATACTTAAAGGATCAATCCAACAAGAAGATCTAACAATTGGAAATATCTATGCCCCTAACAAGGGAGCAGCCAATTATATAAACAAATGAATAACAATATCAAAGAAACACATCAACAGTAATACAATAATAGTAGGGGACTTTAACAGCCCCCTCACTGAAATGGACAGATCATCCAAGCAAAAGATCAATAAGGAAATAAAGGCCTTAAATGACACACTGGACCAGATGGACATCACAGATATATTCAGAACATTCAATCCCAAAGCCAAAAAATACACATTCTTCTCTAGTGCACATGGAACATTCTACAGAAGATATCACATCCTGGGTCACAAATCAGGTCTCAACTGGTACCAGAATATTGGGATCATTCCCTGAATATTTTCAGACCACAATGCTCTGAAACTAGAACTCAATCACAAGAGGAAAGTTTGGTATCTTCTTTGCAGAAATGTCTGTTCATGTCTTCTGCCCATTTCTTGATTAGATTATTTGTTCTTTGGGTGTTGAGTTTGATAAATTCTTTATAGATTTTGGATACTAGCCCTTTATCTGATATGTCATTTGCAAATATCTTCTCCCATTCTGTCAGTTGTCTTTCGGTTTTGTTAACTGTTTCCTTTGCTGCGCAAAAGCTTTTGATATTGATGAAGTCCCAATAGTTCATTTTTGCTCTTGCTTCCCTTGTCTTTGGCGATGTTCCTAGGAAGAAGTTGCTGCAGCTTAAGTCAAAGAGGTGTTTTCTGTGTTTTCCTCAAGGATTTTGATGGATTCCTTTCTCACATTGAGGTCTTTAATCCATTTTGAGTCTATTTTTGTGTGTGGTGTAAGTAAATGGTCCAATTTCATTTTTCTGCATGTGGCTGTCCAATTTCCCCAACACCATTTGTTGGAGAGATTGTCTTTTTACCATTGGACATTCTTTCCTGCTTTGTCGAAGATTAGATGACCACAGAGTTGAGGGTCTATGTCTGGGCCCTCTATTCTGTTCCATTGATCTATGTATCTGTTTTTGTGCCAGTACCATACTGTCTTGATGATGACAGCTTTGTAATGGAGTTTGAAATCCAGAATTGCGATGCCACTAGCTTCGGCTTTCTTTTTCAATGTTCCCGTAGCTATTTGGGGTCTTTTCTAGTTCCACACAAATTTTAGGATTATTTGTTCCATTTCTTTGAAGAAAGTTGATGGTATTTTGATAGGAATTGCATTAAATGTGTAGACTGCTTTAGGTAGCATAGACATCTTCACAATATTTTTTTTTCCAATCCATGAGCATGGAACATTTTTCCATTGCTTTGTGTCTTCCTCAATTTCTTTCAGGTGTATTCTATAGTTTTCTGAGTACAGATTCTTTACCTCTTTGGTTAGGTTTATTCCTAGGTATCTTATGGTTCTGGGTGCAATGTAAATGGGATCAACTCCTTAATTTCTCTTTCTTCTGTCTTGCTGTTGGTGTATAGAAATGCAACTGATTTCCGTGCATTGATTTTAGGTCCTGACACTTTACTGAATTCCTGTATGAGTTCTAGCAGTTTTGGGGTGAAGTCTTTCTAGTTTTCCACATAAAGTATCATATCATCTGCAAAGAGTGAGAGTTTGACTTCTTTCTTCGCTGATTCGGATGCTTTTTATTTCTTTTTACTGTCTGATTGCTGAGGCTAGGACTTCTAATATTATGTTGAATAGCAGTGGTGATCGTGGACATCTCTGTTGTGTTCCTGACCTTGGGGGGAAAGCTCTCAGTTTTTCTCCATTAAGTATGATATTCACTGTGGTTTTTTTCACAGATGGCTTTAATGATATTGATGTATATACCCTATATCTCTACACTGTGGAGAATTTTGATCAAGAAAGGATGCTGTACTTTGTCAAATGCCTTTTTCTGCATATATTGAGAGTATCATATGGTTCTTGTTCTTTCTTTTATTAATGTATTGTATCACATTGATTGATTTGCAGATGTTGAACCAACCTTGCAGCCCATGAATAAATCCCACTTGGTTTTGGTGGATAATCCTTGTAATGTACTGTTGGATCCTACTGGCTAGTATTTTGGTGATAATTTTTGCATCCATGTTCACCAGGGATATTGGTCTGTAATTCTCCTTTTTAAAGGGGTCTTTGTCTAGTTTGGGGATCAAGATAATGCTGGCCTCATGAAACGATTTTGAAAGTTTTCCATCCATTTCTATTTTTTGGAACAGTTTCAAAAGACTAGGTATAAATTCTTCTTTAAATGTTTGGTAGAATTCCCCTGGGAAGCCGTCTGGCCCTGGGCTCTGGCCTGTTGGGAGATTTTTGATGACTGCTTCAATTTCGTTACTGCTTATGGGTCTTCCATTTCTTCCTGGTTCATTTTTGGCAGTTTAATGTGCCTAGGAATGCATTCATTTCTTCCATATTATCGAATTTACTGGTATAGAGTAGCTCAAAATATGTTCTTATAATTGTTTGTATTTCTTTCGTGTTGGTTGTGATCTCTCCTCTTTCAGTCATGATTTTATTAATTTGCGTACATTCTCTTTTGTTTTTTGTCAGTCCAGCCAGGGGTTTATCAATCTTATTAATTCTTTCAAAGAACCACCTCCCATTTTTATTGATCTGTTCTACTGTTCTTGTGGTTTATAGCTCTTTGATTTCTGCTTTGATCTTTATGATTTCTCTTCTCCTGCTGGGTTTAGGCTTTCTTTGCTGTTCTTTCTTTAGCTCCTTTAGTGAATGGTTGGGTTGTGTATTTGAGACTTGTTTCTTGAGAAAGGTTTGTATTTCTTGTTTCTTGAGAAAGGTTTGTATTGCTATGTACTTTCCTCTTAGGATCGCCTTAGCTGCATTCCAAGGATTTTGAACAGTTCTGTTTTCATTTTCATTTGTTTCCATGTATTTTATTAATTCTTTAATTTCCTGGTTGACCCATTCATTCTTTAGTAGGATGCTCCTTAGCCTCCACATATTTGAGTTCTTTCCAACTTTCTACTTGTGACTGAGTTCTAGTTTCAAAGCACTGTGGTCCAAAAACATGCAGCGAATGATCCCAATCTTTTGGTACTGGTTGAGACCTCATTTGCAACCCAGGATGTGATCTCTTCTGGAGTATATTCCATGTGCAATATAGAAGAATGTGTCTTTTTGATGGAATGTTATGAATATGTCTTGATATCTATCTAGTCCAGTGTGTCATTTAAAGCCTTTACTTCCTTGTCGATATTTTGCTTAGATGATCTGTCCATTTAAGTGATGGGGGTTAAAGTCATCTACTATTACTGTGTTACTGTTAATGTGTTTCTTTGATATTGTTATTCATTTGTTTATATAATTGGCTGCTCCCATGTTAGAGGCATACATATTTCCAATTGTTAGATCTTCTTGTTGGATAGACCCTTTAAGTATGATATAGTGTTCTTCCTCATCTCTTATTATAATCTTTGGTTTAAAATCTAGTTGTCTGATATAAGGATTGCCACCCCAGCTTTCTTTTGATGCCTATCAGCATGGTAAATTGTTTTCCACCCCTCACTTTCAATTGGGAGGTGTCTTTGGGTCTAAAATGAGTCTCTTGTGGACAGCATATCGATGGGTCTTGTCTTTTTATACAATCTGATACCCTGAGTCTTTTGTTGGAACATTTAGCTCATTTACCTTCAGGGAAACTTTTGAAAGATATGAATTTAGTGCTATTCCAACACTAATATATTCTAAATGATCCCTCTTTTTAGAGTCTTTATTTCACTACTTCATTTGGTTCATAATACTACATTCTAAGACCAATGTCACTCCCTCACTCTTCCCTCTGTGCCTCTATCCACCCTCTGACAAACCCTGACATAACCATTATAGCTTTTGCATTAGAAACTAGGGTCTTTGATATTTTTGAAAAAAATACTTAAAAGTAAATTATAATACTGTCAATGAAAATCAAAACGTATATTTTCCCTCTCTCTCTTTTAAGTTGTTATATGCACTTGTCACTAACCTCCCAAATCAACCAGGGGAGCAAAGTACAGAAAGAGAAAAAAGAATAGGAAAGAAACACTACATTCACACTGATGTGATCAGTGTTCAAAAATTATCTTAAATGTAAAAATAACATGAAGAACAAAAATCATATAGTTCAAGACTTTACAAATGACTTCTTAGGGAAAATGTAAGGCTCTGAAAGTGTGATGCTGAGACTATCATCAGATTCTACACTCTGTGAAGATTCTACACTCAACTCTTCTGTGAATTCTTAGTTTATCCGCAGGTAAGAGACCATTCAATATGACCTAATGTTAGTAATTAACCATTTAGAAAATAAATATAGCAAAATAAGCTTCCTCTCAATACAGGCAAGTTATCTTATAAAAATGTGATAAACATGCATTAAATTTTCATTTGTGTTCACAATAACTTTGGTAATTGTCTATTTTTATTTATTAATAATTGTCATATTGTCTTATTGTTGTTTATAATTATAGCTACCATTTTTATAATTTTGAACAAATATTCTAAGAAGAATGAATAAATTCCTTTAGAAAAAGAATTAGAAAAACAATGGCTAAAATCCAAATATAACCAAATTATACTATACTTATTCTTTATTTCTAAGCTGATCACACATATTTACTAAAAAAAAATTAACTATTTCTTAAGACAATGATTTATTACTATAGCCAAACAATAGTGTGCAAGCAAGCCTAGAACAGAAGGGCCAACACAGCCGGTATCTATTAACACGAAAAGTTGGTTGGAACTGTAGGCAAGTAATTAACCTTCTGGCCCAGAGCTTTAAAACCCCAAAAGCAGTTCCTAGAATTTCTTTCATAATTTATGAACAACTGATGGAATTTATGTCACAGTGCATGGATTCCCTTGCGGAATTAACCCCAGCTCTCAATGACCCTAAGAAGCTATAAACCAACAGGAGAATGTACTCTACTATTTCGGCTGACCCACAGAGTGCCATCCCTGTCACTGTAGCAGAGGAAATCGGATGATAAATTACAGAGCTGCCTGCCAGGCACAGACCTAAACATTTCACCTTCAATGATAGCAACAGCAAAACACACTACATGCATCCTCAGTCACCCCAAACCAGCCATGTCTGACAGCAAACCCTCCTCTATGTTCTACAGATGATCTATATTCTGCTGCTAAAGGTTATAAAAAGATGATGATGATGACACTGGGAACAGAAGGTCAGACCATATATCAAGGGAGGTTGCATAACTGTGGTTAAATATGGGCAGGAATAAGGAAGACAAAGCAAACAGCAGCCGTGGCAGCAACAGCTCACATATCACATGCACATACTGTGCTAAGCACTGGCAAGGTTTCTTGACATAGACTTTTCATTTGTTCCCCAAAGCAATGCCATGATGCTGGGACTCTTTTTCTTTTTTTTTTTCTTTTTCAAGATTTTTATTTATTTATTTGACACTGAGAAAGTACAAGCAAGGGGAAACAGCAGGCAGAAGGAAAGAGCAAAGCTGACTCTGCTAAGCAGGGAGTCCCATGTGGGGCTCTATCCTAAGACCATGGGATCACAACCTGAGCAGAAGGCAAATGCTTAACCAAGTGAGCCACCCAGGCATCCCCACTGGATCTGTTCTTACCCCTGTTCTTTAGATGAGGAAACTAAGCTTTGAAAGGTTAAGCAATTTACTATAAAGCTCACACAGGGAGGAAATGAGTAAAATGGAATTTGAAAGCCTAGCTTATGACTCCAGGATCCACACTTCGGATATAAACTAGGTATTAAATACCGAGAAGTGGAGATAGCTGACTTTGTAGTGGGAAAGTTTCTCCATAAGTGGAATTAAATAACAAACTACAGATCTCAGGGTTCCAAGTCAAGATTAGTAACCTCAACTGATTGCTATATCAGTAAGATACTATCATCAAAAATTATGGAAAGAATGTATATAATTCTACAGTAAGTTCAAGAGTAACAGTAAAAATCAGAATGGAACTAAAAATACTAGCAAAGTGTACACTGAACAAAGTTGAAGCCTTAGTTTAGCTCTAAAGGAACAATATACAAGTAGTGTAACCTTAGCAAATCACTACATTTTGTGGGTTCAATGAAGAGACATGAACTAGAAATTTATGAAATTCTTTTCTATTTTAAAAGTGAAGAGTACTGTATTTTAATAATCTATAAAAGCAAACGCTTTTAGAGAAAAGCCTTGAGCACACTTGCAGTGCATGTTCTTATTCTAATCATCTAATCATGAAGAATGAATGGACTTCAGAAGGTAAATACAGGGTTTGTAAGAGATAACATTTTCAAAGTTAATGGAAAAAAACCCCGCAAAGTTTTGCCAGACTTCACCATAGCAGTACAAAATGGAGGTAATTGGAAGGAGAGAGAAAAGGAGGGAAAGAAGGTGAAGTGAGGATACAACTGGTTGATTACTTAAGGTAGTAAAGGATAAAACCAATCAAAATGTGAATTGGAGAAGTTTTTAAAAATTTTTTTTAAAGCACTCTTAACAAAAAATTACAATAGAGATATCAATACTAAGACTCCTCCCAGAACTAACAGCAGTAAGCCAATAGCTATGTTCTCACTGTCTTATAGAATGGCCATTAGTCAGGAACCAATAAAATAAGACCTGTTCTGAGAAAATTCATATGAAGGAAACTGCCTTTAATCCTCCACAAAGCAATACCATCACTATACTAAATAGGAAATGATAAAAGATACCAATTGGCAAACTGGAAGGAAGAAACACAGACAGGAGTCCTGTTTTCTCTTCATAAAATGTAATGTTATTTGATGTTATACAAAAGAGAGAATTACCTTCCCCAAATATTGTTGGACACTTTGAATACTACAAAACCAAAATGAAATTGGCACCTTCAACATAATGGGAAAATCATAAAAAGAATATTATCTCTATAAAAATCCTATCACATTGCACTGTATTCAATGTACATCCACTCACTAAAAATCCCAACTACCAATAATCATTTCCTAGAAATTAAAAAAAAAAAAAGTAATCCGTCCAACTAGATGACATTCTGAAAAATGTCAAACTATATAAACATCAAATGGTTTTCTGGAAAACAAATCTATGGAGACAGTAAAATGATCAGTGGCTGCCAGGCATTGAGGGTGGGGGATAAATAGGCAAAGCACAGAGGATTTTTAGGGCAGTGAAGTACTCTGTATGATATCATATTGATGAAGACACATTACACATTTGTCCAAACCCACAGAATGTACATCAAGAGTGAACCATAATGTAAGCTATAGACTTTGGGTGACTAAAATGTGTCAATGTGGGTTCATCAATTATAACACATATCACTTTGGGGATGTTGATAACAGAAGAGGGTATACATGTGGAGGAAGGGAGTAGGTGGGACTATCTCTGGATCTTCCCCTCATTTCACCGTGAACCTAAAACTCTAAAATATATAGATGTTTATATCTATATTATTATAATTATACACATAATATGTAATTATATATATTTTTATATATGTAAATAAATAATATTAAATATATTTATATCCATTTATAGATAAATATATTCTAAAAATAAGGCAAATCTAAAAAATAAAGGCAAAAAATCTGGAATTAAATTTAATTATCATTTTCTCTGTATGTTATTGCCCCCTATAAAGGTGACTCAGGAGAAAATGAACATGTGAATGCAAAATACACACACACACACACACACACACACACACACATACCCCTTCCATTTCACTCTAAAAGATAAAATTTTCATACTACTAAAATATGTGACTTTTAGAATTCCATTGGTCTTTTATACTGGAGACTTAAAGAATGTGTGTAATTCTTGTAATTATAACAACTGTGTAGTGGCTGTTTAGCAAAAAAGAAGAGATAATACAAGTATAAAATAAAACAGAATAAAATAAAATAGTCAAAAGATTTGGGTCTTACTACCTTGACTCGATAGGTCATTTACTTCTCTGAATCTCATCTTCCTTAACTAGAAAATGAGAATGATCTTAGAAACCTATCACACTTACTGTGAAGGATTAACTCAGATATTTGAAAGAGCGTCTCTCCTTCAATAAACTTGATTAAAAGCCCGAGACTGATCTGCCCTGCCCTTCAGCTCAGAATCCAGTCATGGAGCAGATATGCAAAGTAAGTATGATATCATAACTGAAAAGAGATGTTTATATATAGTAAGCAATGGAATCCCCAAATCTCTACTAGATGAGAGGCTATGGAGAGCAAGAGACTATAATATCCTACACAATTGTTTGTAATTATTCCAGTTCCTGTATAGTGGACCTTGTCAAACAAAATGGATAGGGTATTTGTCAGGACCAATTTCCTCTACCTTTTTTCTAATAAGAATTTTAAAAACTAGGCAAGTCCAAGTTAAAAAGAATCATGGTAAGTTTTTAGAGGTGGTTGGCCAAATATTGTTCTTTATTCCTTCATTTAAGCATGGTAATTTTACATATATTGGTGAGCTAAATCTTAACTATTAGTTAACCATGACATTAACTGTTATTTATTATACAACTGTTTACAACCGATAGCATGATAAAGCAATGGGGTAAAGAACAGAAAGGAGAGCAAATCATTTTTTCATAAATTAACTATACAATCATAGAATTCACTTTGAGAAATGTCTTTGATTGTAACATTTCTCAAAGTGAATTCTATGATTGTATAGTTAATTTATGAAAAAATGATTTTATGGTCAATTAAATTTAGATTAAAATCCAGGACTTCTCCCTATGAAGCCAGCATTCTTTCCACCACCCCACAGGTACAATAATTGTTTGTAGTTTCTTTCATTTATTCAAGAAGCATTTGCTAGTTTCTTTCTCCATGCCAGGCATAGTAAACGAGTTATCAGATATGGGCAGAGAACTTACGAATGACTGAAGAAGTATGAGCACTTGGAAGTGTGCTGTGTTGAGAGAAGTACAAGACAGAGCATACCCACCTAACGTGGTGGGAGTGAGGGATGGTCACGTGACATATCATGGAGAAAGTTACATTTACTTGTAGACTTGGGAAAAGTGAAAGAAGCCTAATAAGTGAGCCTGGAATGTCAAATAGAAGAGGAATTAATAACTGATGAGTCTCGTGATAGGTAAGGGACACTCATTTTGTAGAAAGCCAGGGTAAACCACGAGATTTATAGTCAGATAACAGCGTGACTGGGTAAGCCTTACCAACTCTTTAAGCCTTCTTCTGTAAAAAACAGATATACTTTACAATGTATTTAAAAAAAAAAACTTCTAAAGACTCTACGCCAATAGCAAATTTCATGGAATTCTCTTTTTGAGATGACTAAGCATGCCGTAATGAAGTTCTGCTTCTTCAGAAGAATCTGAGTTTTCTGAGTGACATGACTCTAAGTGATGAAACAGAACAATAGAAAGTCTGTTTATATTTAAAAAATAGAAGTCTTCCTGTTGAAAGAACTAGGCTTTGAGGGACATTCGAACAAGATGTAAGCTGTGAAGCTGGATATTCAGGAAACAGTTCTTAGCAGCACTTGGCTGGCATATGCATACACTCATTTGTTCTTACTGGAATAGAACACTCCCACTTTTAATTATGAAAATTTTTAAACAGGCAGAAAAATTGGAAAAATAGTACAATAAGCCATATATATCCTCACTTGGGTTTAATGTCACCATATTTGCTTCCTCACTCTCATTTGTCCCTTTTTAAAATATATTTTTGCACTTTTTTTGCTGCTTCATTTGAGAATCAGACGCAGAAACATGTCATATCTAAATAATTTATTTTTTCTTATTTATTCTTATTTACTTTTTAAGATCTTATTTATTTATTTGACACAGAGAAAGCAGGAGAGCACAGGCAGGGGGAGCAGGAAAGGGAGAGGGAGAAGCAGACTCCCCACTGAGCAGGAAGCCCAGGTGAGCCTCAATCCCAGGATCCTGGGATCATGACCTGAGCCAAAGGCAGACGCTTAACAACTGAGCCACTCAGACATCCCAGATCTAAATAATTTAGCATAAATCTAATAATAGCAGGTACCTGTATAATCATAATGTTAATATATTTTAAATATCTTATTAGACAAGAAACTTATTATGTGAAGACACAGAAAATCTTCAAGAAAATTCAAGTTGTCCATATTGATAATAAGAAGAAATAACCAGTTAATGATTTAGCATTTAACCTCTAAGGCCTTTATATATAAATATATTATCCTTACAAAAATATACCATTTTGTTTTTGTAACTTATATTTCTTTTCATGGTAACTAATACATGATGTACTAGTATATCATATTGCTCTTATTGCTTACAGTATATTCTAATTTATAGATATACCGTAATTTATTTAACCAGTCTTCTCAATGTTGAATTTGCAAGCTCTATTTCCATTTTTTTCTCCACTGTTATCAACAGCTCTTCAAGGAACAGGAGACTGTTCTTTCTTTTTAAACAAATTTTATTGCCTATGATCTTCTTATGGACTTAGAAATCAGGCATACTATGGGTTTATGCCTAATAAGGAAGATAAAAAGCCAAGGACTACTTTTGATGTGACAAGGTAAATTAAACTTTTAAGAGGTTATCCTGGAGAACATTACAGTTTAATTTTAAGAAAGAAGTTGGTGAGAAACACATAGTTCAGAATTTAAAACACCACTAAAAATAATTTTTCCAACCAAGTCCTTCTTTCAACATTTATTAACCAAAAAGTTCTGGTTAATCAGGAACACAGACACCTAAATGCATTTTTTTCCAACAAAAATGCATTTTTCAGGGTAATACATTTTTTAAAAATGCCAGACAACACGATAGTAAATTAGCTCCTTATCAACAGTCAATCAAGATTATGTTTATAAATTATTAAAGTTTCAGTATATTTAATGATTTAGGATCTTGATAAACTTGAAAGAAAGGAGAAGGAAAGATATTGAACATAATATTCTCAGGATGATATCCTGTAAGAAGGAAAAACCTAAGAAAAGGAGAGAACAATAATATAAGAAATTATATCAATCACTTGTTTCTTCTATACAATCAGGACATGGTGCCAAGTCTCTGGCATGATTTTAAGTCCACCGGCCCTCGACATGGCTCTCTACCACTCTTTTCCATTTGCTTCTCTCTTTTCTTTTTGTTGTTCTCTGCTTCTGTTTTGGTCCCCCAAACTTCACTTTTCCTGGCTACTTCTAAGCAAGAAGACCTCCCTTATCTCATTAGGATATCCATTATTCTACATCCATCCTGTATAATGTTTGATATGTTCTAGGTTATAGGTTTCATTTAAAAGTATTGAAGAGGCCACGCTAAGATTACAAATACTGCTTTGATGTTATGTCTTTTAGCTTTAGCCAAAAAATTTCCAGAATAAGAAATCATGTTCCACTGCTGTCCTTTCCTCTGCCTATGTGTAATAACTGTACTATTGATTCTTTGGCCTAAGTAAGCTAACATTTCCTCACCCACAAAATAGTTACTATGCTAGACTTCTACTGCCTGAGGTTCTGGGAGTACAGAGATAAAGTCAAATACTCTCCCTCTTGAATAGGAAGCTTCAGCAATGTAATCCAGTTACATTTTATCATGTACAGTCCAGCTATTGAAAACCATTAAGATTCAGGTAAAATAATCTGGCTATCAATATTTAGAGTATTTTTTCAAGTTTTTTCAAGTATGTCTCTACATGATAGACAAAATCCAGACAAGGTTCTGTCAAGAATATTTAATTGTTTAAATATATTTGCTAATGACATATCCAATTCGGGATTAGTATCCAAAATATGCTAAGAACTCATACAACTCAAGACCAAAACAACAAATAATCCAATTAAAAAATTTGCAGAAGACATAAACAGGCATTTTTCCAAAGAAGACATCCAGATGGCCAACAGACACATGAAAAGATGCTCAACATTACTCATCGTCAGGAAAACGCAAATCGAAACCACAATGAGATATCTCACATCTGTCAGAATACCTAGTATCAAAAAGACTAGAAATAACAAGTGGTGGTGAGACTGTAGAGAACGGGGAACCCTCGTATACTTATTGGTAGGAATGTAAATTGATACAGCTATTCTGGAAAACAGTTTGGAGGGTCCTCAAAAAAACTTAAAATGGAAGAACCATATGATCCAGTAATTGCACTCCTGGGTATTAACCCAAAGAAAACGAAAACACAAATTCAAAAAGATGTATGCACCTCTATGTTTACTGCAGCATTACTTACAAGGGCCAAGATATGGAGGCAACACAATGTAAATATCTATTGACAGATAAATGGATAAGAGAAATGTGGTATATATACACGATGGAATATGACCTAACTATAAAAAGGAATGATATCTTGCCATTTACAAGAGTATGGATGGACCTAGAGGATATTAAGCTAAGTAACTAAAAGACAAATACCCTACAATTTCACTTATATGTGGAATCTGAAAAACCAACAAACAAAAAAAACCCAAATACCGCCACCAACAACAAAAAGTCAAACAGACTCATAGATAACTAACTAGTGATTGCCAGAGAGGAAGGTAGTGGGGGATGGGTGAAATAGGTGAAGAAGATAAGGGAACAAACTTCAGTCACAAAATAAATCACGGGGATAAAAAGTACAGCGTGAGAATATAGTCAATAATACTGTAATAACTTTGTACGGTGACAGATGGTATGTTAGACTTATCCTAGACTTACCATGGTGAGCTTTTTATAACGCATATAATTACCAGATCACTATGTGGTATACCTGAAACAAATATTCTATGTCAACTATACTTCCGTTAAAATTTTTAAAAAGAATATTTAGTTGTTTATTCAGGCTTTACTAGGGCACAGCCCTCTTTCATGGGAGAAATTGCACAAAATGTCAGAAGAAATCAAGGGAGGATCCCTTTAGGAAGTAATCCATGGCATACCGGACACATCATGGTTGCATCACCCTCATATCCAATAAAATCCTACAGCGTCCAGGCAATATTCCAAGAACTTTCTAAATTTAAAAAAGCCACATTTGACGTCAGTTAAAGGAAGGAATTTTGAGAGGAGGCCCTTAGCCTTCTATAAAAAGTCAAACTGCTATTCCATATTCCTCTATTAGAACAGAATATACAGTAAATCGCAATTATATCACAACCAGACATTAGCCAAATTATTTCCATTTCAGATATTTAACTTAACTGAGAAAGTAAACTTATTTAAAATTTTTCTCCAGTAAGGGACGGGATTCTATAAAATTTGAAGGAAGAGAAAACAGCTAAGACTATATTTCTGGTTTTAAAAGAATGTGATTTAAGTTGTTTTTATCACCAATTACAATCTACATACCTGTGTGGCTACGGATATGAACTCTCAGTGTACCACTGCTGGCAAATTTCTGGCCACAATATGGGCAGATTTTCTCCTTTTCTCCTGTATGTGTCTAAATGGAAAGGAATAAAAAGGGTCGAGGATAAATATAAAGAATTAGGTAAAAATGATTAAGTGCCTCTGACAATGGTAAATCCTTTTTTTCCAGGATTATGTTTCATTAAAATGATTTAGTATCACAATGAGATTTTAAACAATTTATCATGAGTATTCCCACTGGTTCAGAAAAAAAAAACAAAACAAAACAAAACAAAACCTTAGACTCATGCATTAGTGCTAATTTGAAAATAATTCTGCAGTTTACTTTTTAAGCCTTTATGGAGCCCCCAAGTAAAAACGATTAAGTTATACAAAACCAGTATATGCTGGCAAAACCACATAATCAAAATGGGGTTACAGCTGCCCTTGACTGCTGCCAAGAAACACTTCCTTAGAAGCATTTTTCACATTCTTTGTGTGTATTTAACTCTTGAGGACAGAATTAATCTCAATAAAGTAATCTGTTATTTGCATTACGCTTGCCTGACTGGATTGATTTTATGACAAAGCAGAAAGAAATATAAATCTGACTTGATCTTGAAAATCAGCAGGTGTTAATTGAGCAGTCAATTTGAAAGAACATCCTTGCCCTCAACATACCTTTAATCTCAGCATAAAACAACCACACAAGGAAAGGTGAATATGTATCATCAAAAGTGAATTTTGACAGAATGTTAGAGAGTTTAAAGAAAAGAGCAAGCTCTCCCAAAAAAAGGAGACAGATGGAGCTTTTTAAACTTGTCTCGCAATCTCATCAGGATACCTTATTCTACCAGCATCCAAAACAGGTTATTTCAATAAATGAGAGGTCAGAGCTACTTTTCAAGTCACATTGTTTTTCAAACTTAGGAGAAGGGGAAAAGAAGGGAGAAGAGGGAAATTACTTCAGATATCTGCACACTGTCAGTGACACTTTTTAAATTTTTTTTTTAATTTCAATGATGACCTACACATTAATGAAAGCACACAGCAGATCAACTGGGTTACTACCACAACACAGAGTTTCTAGGCCTGTGTTTGCATTAGGTTTGTGCAAATTACTGGCATTGCCATGGGCTAATGTAAAAAGAATGGGAAAGGTTTTTGGTTTTCTTTTTTTTAAATATGTTCCCAGAAGGGACACACTGGCAAGGATAGAGTGAAAGGAGTAGGGCAGTCTCATCTCAGAAAACCACCAATGTAGCAAAACATTCTCCATATTAATTGCTAACTTTAATATAATTAGTTTCATAGCCTTATTGGTATTTAATTTGGAAATTTCCACATTTGAATTATAATATGCATTTGGATAGACACTATTGTATTTGTGGTTTTTAAAACAGTTATAAACTAAATACCTTAGTCAACTTCAGTGTCCTTTTAAATATTTTTCCATTGAAAATGATTTACATTATATTCAAATTTCAGAGCTGCGACGCTAGCCAATGACACTGGCTATAACAGACATCTCCTTGATTCTCCACTTGGCAGGCACTTAACTTTCCATTTTCACTCTAAGTTCTTATACAAAACAGTTATACATTCTTTATAGTAAGAGCCGTTACTCCTATGGTTCCCATTATGGCTCATTTTAAAGGAAATGGTATAGCATTTTAACATAGAGCATACCTATATTCTTCTCATTCCCTGACAGAAGGGGCAAGATACATCAATTCTTTCTTGACTAGTGTACGGTTGCTTAGAAATTGTGTATATCTATTATTAAAACATTGGATTATTCCAAAGAGGCAACTACCAATTTATTTATTGTATCTTTATAAAATCCACAGAATTTCTTTTGCTGCTACATAAGTATTTCATTGCTCACTTACATGACCTGGTACAAGTTTCAAACCAAACAACATTCAGTCAACAATAGTGAAAAGAACTAAAATGCTTCTTTGGTTTAATTCAAAAATATATCTTATTATTAGGTATGGAATTTGGTTAACTGGTTTTAAAAGACACTTAAGGTATAACACTAAAATATCTTAAATATAGATAAGAAAGCATGGAAACAGATCACTATGACAATATTGGTAAATGTATGAGACAAACACAAACAATGCTCTGCCACGACAATCTGTGATTGTGGACAAACAACTATTATCTCTCTTGAAAACTCACTATTTTTTCCCAGGTTGATTCAACAAGACACAAATTTATTAAATTCATACAAAAAAAATAATTCAAGCAAAGAAAGGTGAAAGACTATCCTCTCGAGAAATTTGAAAAGAGGAGACAATATTATTACTGAACATTAAAGAAACAGGTAATGAACAATTCAGTCCTTTGACACAGCCACACTAAAGACAGGTACCAAAATAAAATTCACACTGAAATACGAGTCACTTGCTCATATTCACTTAGCAGTGCACACTAAACAGCCGCATCTATGACACTTCATAGTCATTTCTAAAGTCAACATTAAAATCTATAATGGTGTTTGTTACATATGAACATTGCTATTTTTGAAAATACCCTTAAAATGTACTTACAAACCAAATAAAAATAACCTCTTGACTTGCTTAATTATCATAACATGAAAAAGATAACCTCCAAATCATTGTAAGAACTTCATTTTATTTGAGTTAAGCAAATACTTATAAGGTCCCTCTTCTGTACCAGAACTTCCCTAGGCCTAGAGATACAAGATGAAGAACAGTTCCAATCCTAGAAAAGAGCTCAATCCAGTAACTTGTCAATAAACACCTGAATCAGTTCTGAAAAATAAAATTAAGGCACTGATCATTTTTTAAGTAAAAACCTACATTAATTCAAAAACATACAAAAACTGACAAGCTTTCACTCATCAAATACTTTGTACGACCCATCTATCACCATAGCTCAGTGCTGTGGTGAAGAATTCACACCTCAATCTAGGTTCACCTTCATCCGAATGATATACCTCTTCTGAAAAAGTAAAGAGAACAGACATTTTCTGAAGAGCTCATATAAACCATGCATCCCTTGTCATTTGGAGGAAATATGTTGATTAATTAATATAAAATTGATTATCACATTATAACTAGCATGCATGCCCATATTGTTGAAGTGTGTAATTCATTCAAACTCATAGAAGGCTTCTACTTACTTTCTTATGACTTCTAAGCACTGAAGGTGTAACGAACGCCTTATTACAGAGCTCACATCTGTATTTCTTGTGTCTTTCATGGACCACCTGGACGTGCACATTTAAGGTATCCTTCCTTTTAAAGGTAGCATCACAGTGATGGCACTTGAAAGTCCTCTCACCTTAAAATGAAAACATGAAATAAGAGAAAGATCATATGCAAGAGCTGAATGATGATATCTCCCCCTCATGGGTACCAGATATAGTGTTCTTTTCTCCAAAAATTTAGTCTTATTACTAACAATTTATCATAGCCAGAAAAGGTAATGTTTCACATCTTTCAATTCCACATTTGCTCATTCATTGTGTGACCAGCAGGAAGTGCTTGAGCCCTCTTATACTCTCAGACTCTTTAACTGGAAAAGGTGGAGACTCAATTAGCTAACTTTCTAAAGGAACCATGAACTTTCTTTAGAAGTAGTAGGTCTTTCTCGGGCAGGGGCTCAGGGTTGAAGTAGATTCTCATGGTGACAAAAGGCTTCTGTCAAGCAGAGTAAGTGGCCTTTGGGGCCCCTCCTAAATTCCCCTCACTCCCACCACAGCCCTTATAGCCTTTAAGGGACAGAGCAGAATAGGGTCATGGGTAGCGAGGTGGGGAGGGAAGCCCCTACAGGCACACAAAATGGGTCAGAGCCAGACCCCTGCTAAGACAGGAGAGGGCTATAACACCCCTTCCTTCCTCAGCACTATCTCAGGAATTTGGACTAGAGGCTCCCTAACATGGTCCTTGGTCTGCTAATTAATTTAATTACCTTCCAGGCTCTCATCAGACAGGTTGGGGGGTCACCTCTCAGAAAGGCAGCTGGATTGGGGCAACTATCCTTTTCTACCCTAGAGCCCCTGGATACCTGTGAGGATATTCACCTTGTTCTCATTTTATAGCCTCCGCCCACAGGGAAAGCAACTCCACAAACTCTGTTTCGGGATGTATGGTATGGTATTTTTTAAACTTACATATGCATGGAAGTAAATGATTATGTAAGAAAGACAGACTAGTATTTGAATATATCTTCCCCTTTTAAAAAACAATTATATTAGTACAGATTTACATATTATATTCACTATGAGACAAAAGATAACTTTCTACATTGAAATAGATTACCTCAATTTCGACCAAACTCTTCCTATTTCCCTCCATTATAACCAGTACAGACTTAGAAATGTGAAGATCCTACTATTTCTTCATACCAAATTTAAGGAAGGAAGGACAAAAAGAGGTGAGAAAGAAAGAAAAGAAAAAGACAAATGACGCTTTTCAAACAGAATTATGGCTCTTTAACTTAAAATATTGGAGAGTCCTAATGGAATCTGATGCTTGGAACAAAGTTACATCCAAACCGTGCAAGAATTGTGTAGATTCTCAAAGCTATGTTTATATGTTGCCTTTGTGCATTTTTGTTGCTGGGTACTGTCACTATAATCTAATTTGTCTTTATATATCATTTTAGATTTAAATACCTCATTTGTATAAAATATATAACCAGTAATAGTAAAAGAAATGAGCAATGACGTAAGATCATAAATAAAGCAAAGCAACTCAGGAACAACTAAAAAACAAAAACAAGGGTGGCCTGCATGGCCTAGTAGGTTAAGCTTCAGACTCTTGGTTTCAGCTCAGGTCATGATCTCAGAGTCACTGGGTCCAGTCCTGTGTCTTAGAGCTCTGTGCTCAGTGGGATGTCTGCTTAGGATTCCCTCCCTCTCCTTCTCCTTCTGCCTCTCCCTGTCCTCCTCTCAAAATAAATGAGTAAATGTTTACAATTAAGTAAATAAAAAACAAAACAAAACAGTAGTTCTCCAAGATTTCTCCTATTAAAGCATTTCCATTAAACTATCACATAAATCAAAATATTGATTCCTATACAAAGACCTCATCAAGCTACACCAAGGGTAGTCCTTACCTTTCTTCTTTCAAATTTTAATTCCAGATTTCTTTGTTTTAAGCTTATCAGAACTTTTTAACTCTGAAGAGATTTTATCTGATGTTATCAGATTTCTTTGCCTTAAAGAAATAAACATAGGATTAAAGATAGGATCTTTCCTATCTTAAAACCAAGAAGCAAGCTAGTAACCTGCCTTTTGGTTTTCCATATGTTAGAAAATAGCAATAATTTCCAAAATAATTATGACGTTATTCTTCATATTTTGAGCCAGAATGCTGATAGAAGTTTCTAAAACAGCCTGCATGTTTTGAAGTTAAATAGGCTTTCATTTTCATACTGTGTAAGATAACATCTAATATTTTGTCTTACTCTGTCTCCTTCTGGTTTTTCCCATCCTTTTAGCTCATTTGCCTTATCTGATGTTTAATTTTACCTTCAATAACCCACTTGCTCAGTCAACTACAAAGCTGACTTTCCAGCCAAATGTCAGTGCAGCTTCATAAAGCCTATGATTAATATGCTGACCAACATTATATTAAATACAGAATGTGCCAACACAGTCCACACCGCTGCTTCAATCCTCTGCCTCAAGTGTATGGGAACCAATCAGCAGAAATCAAAATTAGTAGGTTCCTTATAATAAAAACTCCTTGTTGTTATTGAAACTAATTTTCATCTATCCAAACAAAAATTTCCTGAGCACACAGGCCAAATTTGGCCACAGAAGTCTTAATAGTATGAATGAGTTTCACTCACCCCAATTCCTACTCAAAAATCCATTCATCCCATAATGATTTTTTTTCTTAATCAAATGAGAGTGTGATGGGATGGAAATTACTGCTGTTACAGGGCAAATTTTCTTTTCTTTTCTTTTTTTTTAAAAGATTTATTCATTTATTTTAGAGAGAGAGACAGAGATAGCAAGGGAGAGCACGAGTGGGAAGAGAGGGTGAAGCAGGCTCCCTGCTGAGCAAGGAGCCCCAATGTAGGACTTGATCCCAGGACCCTGGGATCATGACCTGGGCCAAAGGCAGCAGCTTAATCAACTGAGCCACCCAGACACCCTAAATTTTATTTCTTAAATGCATGGCTGTCCTTAATAAAGAAAGAGAAAGTTGTGTTGACCAATTCTCCAGAGCTGTAAGGTCAAATGCAGAGTTGCACGGACCTAAATATTATCTTTTCTGTAGGAAAAGAGGCATTTAGTCATGATCTTAACACTTAGTATTTTCAAAAACTTTACTATGCTGAGTGAAATAAGTCAAGCAGAGAGAGTCAATTATCATATGGTTTCACTTACTTGTGAAGCATATGGAATAACACAGAGGACATTGGGAGATGGAGAAGAGAAGTGAGTTGAGAGAAATCCGAGCAGGGGAGACAAACCATGAGAGACTGTGGACTCTGAGAAACAAACTGAAGGTTTTGGAAGGAAGGGAGTGGGGGGTTGGGTGAGCCTGGTGGTGGGTATTAAGGAGGGCACAGATTACATGGAGCACTGGGTGTGGTGCATAAACAATGCATTTTGGAACACTGATGAAAAAATTAAATTAAATTAAGTTAAATTAAAAAACTTTATTATCTTTGGCATTTTGAACTGTAGACACTTCTACTTGACCAGAGAAAATTTCTTCCAAGATACTGTCTTATCTGTACTGTTGTCATAACTGATTAATTGTTTTACTTTCCTCAGAAATATTAAAAATTTAATCAGCAGTATTAACTTTGTTTCAGAAGATGTTCCACAGATTAAAAAACTCAAAAGCAAATAATACAAATATCGCCTACATTATGCCATTTTTCTTTACTTTTAGATACAGTAATGTAACAAATGTCTGGTTATTTCTATATCTGAACACAGAACTCACTTTAAAACTCAGCTTAGCAATAGCATTTTCTCTGAAATAACATAATATAAAGTGTCCTTTCAGCAATGTGGGTATAAGGTGTTGTATTCTAAAAATAGCTCTTTGCATGGTATGTATGTGTATAACTTCTCCCAAAAGAAAAAGAAGTGCTCCTGCCAAAAGAAGTTAAGAAGTCAGAGGCAGCATATAGTAAGAAGAGAAAGCACCTGACTGAATCTGGATGCTGTCTCCAGAGCTAGAACCCTGCATATGTCACCATGTTTCTCTGGGTCTGCATTTTCTCTACTCCCCTCACATTAACAGGTTAAATTAGATGTGCACTCTGATCCTTTCCACCTTGAAAAGTCTGTGAGCTAATAAAATCATGACAGACATCTGCATATTTTAACCATTATTCTTAAAAGGGAACAAAATGTCTATTTCAGACAAATTTCAAAGATACTTTACTGAACATAAGATTTTATATACAAACCTTAAATAGTGGAAAGAAAAGATATAAAGAAAAGATATAAAAGAAAGAAAAGATATAAAATAAAATGTCTCATAAGACAATTTATCTTTATGTGGGAAAATAAAGCAAGAATAAAGGAAGAAAAGGAGAAAGGCAGAATTACCAGCCCTTTTTACGTTCAAAAGCAGATCATGTAACTATATACAGGTCCACTTTTATGACGCCAACATTCTCAAGAGTTATAAGAACGCAGTTTGAGATAATTCAATTTGCCCTCAACTGCTTGTATTGTGACTTACTGTTATGTATGAGCAGGTGTCTCTGCAAAGAAAATGGGGTTCGGAACAAAGCTTTACATTCCTCACATTGGAATGGTCTTTCTTCAGAATGCGTCTGCAGATGAAAGAAACTGAGTCAGGAGGGTCTAGAATTATCTAGTCATGACAATAATTGGAACTTGTATTCATGATGCGGGAGAGGAAGGGGAAAGTAGACAATATCTTGTTTCTTCTGGTGACGTTCTTTTACCATAAAACCGTAAACATAAATACACTATGTTCACAGGAGAAAAACAACTCTATTTTTAAATTCTCACATTAATTATATATTTGATAAATAATAAAGGAAATTGTTCCTCTAATCTCAAAATGCTAATCTGAATATATCCAAATTTCTCAGGATTTATACTACAGAGTAAAATGATTTATAATTTCTCTGAAGACTAAACCTTCATTCTTACTGGACAGGCTTTCACTATGGTAGTACAACACTTTCAAAATAATCAAAGGAAACCGGTAAAAGGAGACAGTTTCCACCTTCTCCCCTCAACATCACTGAATAAGTTCCAATAATTTTTAGTCCTAGATACCATTTTCCCCCTAAATTAAACTAGAACATTTACTCATACTTAAATCAAGTAACATTCATTAAGTATTTATTTTGTGTCACTGCTACACTCAACACTTTACATGAATTTTTTCACTTAATTCTAACATTAATTTGATGGACAGTATACTATTACTAGTAACTCAAAGAGTTTCAATAACTTGCCAGAGATCAAACAACGTAGACGCAGCAAGTACCTTTAAACACAGAACAAACAGAAATACACTGAGAAACCATAAACAACAGAAAACTAGGAATGAAAACAAAGCAAACAACAAAAGAGTATGCTTATTCACTTCTCCTGTTTTTTTAATCACACATCAGTATTAACCTGTTTGGCACAAGCCAGTATATAAAATCTTATTTCTACCATGGATGGCAAGATAAAATCTAAAAACCAAAAATTGAACTATATTCTCTTATGATATAATAAAGCACATCATATAATTCATTAGTTTTTATGATACATGTGGCATAAAAATAAAGGGAATAAATAAAGCACTTTATTCACAGCATAAAGATTTAAAAATTTTCTTAGTTTAATGTACATTGTAATATTCAAGATGTACATATTACCTATTAACATAATGTTGGTGAAAAGGGATTACCATGTCTGTTTTCAGTTGTAAAAAATATAGAGAAAGGATGAGGGGAGCAAATATTTAAAACTTGGGAAAAATTACACATACTCAAGTGTGTTATTTAGCCTTATAAATGAACATGATAACTGGGAAAAAATAAAACAAAGAGTAAGTTTCATTCACTACATAAAATATATGGACACTTAATATAGCAAAACACGGCACTTCAAATTGAAAGAACAACAGTGGACAGTTTGGTAAATGGTTTTGAGGCAACTGTATAGATATTTAGGAAAAATTTAAACTAGATCTATTATTCATTCACCCCTTTCAATAAGTCCCATTTCGATTCAGCTTTTTTTTTCCAAATGTGAAGAACAAATTCTCAATATACGAGAAGAAAATATGAGTGAATTGTTAAATACATTTTGAGCAGGAAAAGGCTTTCTAAGCACGGCAGAAGCTCAAATAGGTAGATGAGAGAAGGCATTAAATTTAAAATTATAAGGCAAAAATGTTTGGTGGCAAAGAATATTTGCAATATGAAATAAAAATTTTAAGCTGCTAATATAAAGAGTTATGGCACATTTACAGGAAAAGATGAAAACTCAAAAAAAAAAAAAAAAGGCAAAAAGATTCCTCCAAGTAGCACTCTTACAATCTCCATTACTTATTTTGTGCCCAGGCCATGCTATGCACCTCATGCCCTTATATGTCAGTCCTGTTTTACACACGGGAGAGACAGCAGTAAAAACAGAGGACTAAGTCCTAGCTATCACGGAGCTCTCCCACTGGCAAGGAGAAAAAGACAATGAAAAAACCATAAAACATGAAGTACATGCTATAGAGAAAAATAAAGAAGGGAAAGGGGATAGCAAAAGTTTCAAAGAAAGGGGTAGCATTTTAAGCAGAAATTCTAACTGAGAAGGTGACTCAAGAGAAGAACTGATGGAAGTGAGGGAACAAGGGCATGTCTCCCTCTGAGGCCTCTGGGCAGGAAACACCACAGACGCCAGTGTGGTGGAGTGAGAGGAAGAAGCACAAAAGTGGGGAGATGACGCAGTAAAAAAATGGGAAAAGAAGGAAAAGCAAATCGTGTAAGATCTGGTCAGGCACTGCAGGAATTTTGTTTTTTACTGGAAGAGATAAAAAATCTCAAATGAGTCTTGAACCGATGGCATTTCATAGGATGCTAAGGTGGGTGTGCTGAGAACAGGAGAGAGGGGGACACGGGAAAGCGGAGAACCCAGAGAAGCAACAGCAAGAAACCAAACAAGAGATAATCAAGTCCTCCATCAGAGTGGTAGCTACCAATGTACAAAGAAGTGGTAGATTTCCAGATATATGCTGAAAGCTAACAGGTTTTTGTGGAGAGACTTGAATCTGAAGCATGAGGCACAGGAAAGAAGATCTAAAATTGTGACCAGAGCGATGGTAGGATGGATCAGCCACCAGAAGAGCAAGCAAGAAGCAGGTTTGCTGAAAGATAAGGGGCTCAGTTTGGGGTGGGTTCAAATGACTAGTCAAAGATGGCTAGTAGACAATGGACCATTTCAAGTCTGCATCATAGTGTAGAACATTTGGAGATGTCAGACTATATAGTTTTGGGGCACCTGGCTGGCTCAGTGGGTTAAGCCTCTGCCTTTGGCTCAGGTCATGATCCCAGGGTCCTGGGATCAAGCCCCACATCAGGCTCTCTGCTCAGCAGGGAGCCTGCTTCCTCCTCTCTATGCCTGCCTACTTATGATCTCTCTCTGTGTCAAATAAATAAAATCTTTAAAAAAATTATATAGTTTCAGTATTTAAACCCATAAATATAATGAGAGAATGAAATCTTTAAAAAAATTACATAGTTTCAGTATTTAAACCCATAAATATAATGAGAGAATGAAAGTTAAAAAAAACCAAACAACTCTCTGTGGTATATCAGATTGGCAGAGGTAAGGAGAATGGTTATTACTCATTGTTGACAAAAGGGAAAGGTCGAGCAATCTCATCTCTTGTTACCAGAAACATACATTTTCTGAGTGGCAGTGTGGCTCTATTGACCCAAAATGACAAACAGGCCCAGTCTTTGACTAACCAACTCCCTTGGCAGACATAGATCTGGCAATTATTTACATAAACAAAAACTTAAAAAAAGAGAAAAAACAGCTAAATGCTTACTGACAGATATAAACCTGGTTAACTAAATTTGAGTGGCTACTGTATATTTATTTTGATATGGAAAACCCACTAGAACATATTTTGAGTGTCAAAAGAACAATGCAAACTATTATAGGTAGAATACCACAGGCCACAAACATACAAACATGTAGGATGGGGTGTGGGAAGATGTCCTACGAAACACTGAGGAGGGTTTTCATAGTAAAGCAGAGAGTGGTATTTGATGGAGCCTCTGTTTTCTTCTTTATACCTTTCTTTGATATTTAGTTTTCTACAAAGGGTAGATAATATTATTACAAAAAGAAAGAAGCTTTTGTCTTTAGAGCATCCATATTGGAACAAAGGGTTGCTTTAGTCTTCCAAAAGTATGATATTCCGCCCTAACCAATTCTTTCCCTTTTTCCAAATCTAGGCCAATACGACGTGTGGCTATGATTTAGCAGCTTGATGATGAAATAACTTGGGATAGCATGAAGGCTCACACCTCTGTTAACCAAACCGAAGCCACAACATCTAGATATGGCCAGAAGTCAAGAGCTATTTTACGTAGTTAAGCCGTTAGTTCACAGCCAGGTGAATAAATATTTTTGTCAAAGATGCCAATACCACCAACAGAGTTGTAATGGCATGACCTGTCAAAATCTCAGCATAATATTCTTTACGAGTACCAGATAAAATTCAACTTTTTAAAGGCTGCTTATGCTTCCATTTTTCATCACTAAAGGGTGCCAAACTTTTCACTGACTTATTAATTACATTATCCTTCCCCCACTTACATGCCAAGTCACTGATGACATAACAAATGAACTTGCCCATGAACTGTACATATATCTTATTATGGATCATATCATACATCTTTTTACGCACCAAATCTGATTGTTGTTGCAGATGTAGAAAACACATAAGAAAATGTGTTCCACTATTTATAACACCTAATAAAATGTCTCAAGAATGCTTCAGGTTTTCAACATAATTTTTATACAATCATCACCAAATTAGCACATTTCTAGCTGTATAAACCAAATATTAATTTCATGAGAACAGAATAAAATTCTCTTTGGGCCCATTCACAATTAAAAATTATAACTGGACTATCACCAATATATATTGCTCTGTAGTAACAGTATTATTGGTAATGCTATTTCTTCTTTGGGTCATGTACAAAGCAAGAAACTATCTTAAAATTCAGGGGAAATAACAGAGATAAAATAAATTTGTATAAAATATTCCTGAGATACATGTGTCAGAACTATTCTTTCTTCTTTAAAAAAAAAAAAGAGTTTTGTTATTGAAGTCTCAAGTCTGCGTATCATAAGCATATTACGATCCCACTGGGTCACATAATAAACCTAAAGCTGCATGAAATGTGTGTCATCTGGCTGTTTACAAGGTCCGTGGATTAAATTTTTACTGTCAGCTTTATAACTGGCTTCCTTAAAGGGCCTCGTCCTCGCAAAAATGAATGGAAACTAGAGAGATATCAAAAAAAGCAGCTCAGCGCAGGAAAAGGTAGCTCATTTCACACAGATAAGTTAAGATTATAAAACGGAGGTTATGCTCTTACAGAAGTATAGCCTTTCATGACCAAGTCCAACCTTTCCTCTGCTTGAAAAGCCATAATTCCATTAGTACAAAGCCATAACTCCATGGAGCCAACTACTAAAGCCTCAAGTTTATACCCTGATCAGGACAAAGGGAATTTGCTAAAAGAAGGAATAATCACAGACTTGTAAAAGTCTTCCTTGGAGGACAGCAACTCAGACTACCACTCAGGGAGTTCTCCCCGCTACAACACTGCTAAAACATGGCATCTCATATTTCTAACCAAGGACATTTCTAACAAATACTGCTTCAAATACATGACCCTTCACGCTAGCTGACTTGACCATTAATTTAAAAGTTCTGCCTCTGCAATGGCCACTATTTATTACAGGTAGCCCAGAGCCATACAGAACAAGTTTACTCTCTTTCCCACAAGGAAGCTCTTTGAATATATGGAAACAGCAACCATATCCCTTCACAAACGTTTGTAATAACCAGACACCTGCAGCTTCATTCATGAAAATATGGCTGTCGGGCACACCACAGGAATTGTAAAGCAGAACTTTCTGAATAGAAGTAGGCATTCTAATTTTTATAACTCATATGGAACAACTCACAGCAATTATACCAGCTCCTTTAGTGGGTAGCTCGTTTGCTGTGCAAGATGGCTAAATAAACCAGTAATTCTGCCATGAACTTTATGTGCCATCCAAAAATAAACAAGTGCAGATACCTAAAGTACAAACAAACAAACAAATATGGATTTTGGATTTCATAGGATTCTAATCTTATATAAAATTATACTCTCTAAAAATTAATACCAGTTGTTGGGTAAGAAAGTTTTCATTAACATGTAATAGGAAAATAATAGTAAAAATAGGATAAAAACTAACAATAAGATAAAAATAGGATTCTCTCCACATACCCCTCCCTGAGATTAAGGGTCTCTTATGGTTGTCTCCCTCCTGATCCCATCTTGTTTCATTTTTTCCTTCCCTACCCCCCTAACACCCAACTCTGCCTATGAAGAATTTGTTCTCAAATTCTTCATATCAAGAGAGGTCATATGATAATCGTCTTTCTCTGATTGACCTATTCCACTCAGCATAATACCCTCTAGTTCCATCCACGTTGCTGCAAATGGCAAGATTTCCTTTCTTTTGATGGCTGCATAGTATTCCATTGTATGTATCTCCTACACATCTTCTTTATCCATTCATCTGTTGATGGACATCTAGGCTCTTTCCATAGTTTGGCTATTGTGGACATTGCTGGTATAAACATTCAGGAGCACATGCCCCTTCAGATTCCTACATTTGTATCTTCAGGATAAATACCCAGTAGTGCTCTTGCTAGGTGATATGGTGGGTGCTGCAAAGTGTGTAAGCCTGACAATTCACAAACCTGGATCCCTGGGGCAAATAATACATTATATGTTAATAAAAATAATTATTTTAAAAATAGGGATTATGGACATTGGGGAGGGTATGTGCTTTGGTGAGTGCTGTGAAGTGTGTAAACCTGGTGATTCACAGACCTGTACCCCTGGGGATAAAAATATATGTTTATGAAAAATAAAAATTAAATAAAAAAATAAATAAATAAAAATAGGATTCAAATAGTTGGCCAGACAAGATAGATAGATAAACAGACAGATGCTAAAATGTGTGTGTGTGTGTGATATGTTTGTGTGTTTGTGTGTTCCATCCAATTATCTAAGTATCACATCACCAGAGGACATATTCTCCATGAAACCTTCATAAAAACTAATCTATTTTTCAACCTAATACAGATATAAACTAAATTTAAAAAAATTACAGTTTAGACTCAGTTTCTAATTTTAAATATAAAACATCCAAGATGGGATATTAGGTTCAAAGTCTATTCTCTACTGAAAATAGTGTACTTCAGCATATTTTAATTATAACATACAGTCCTTATTTGCACATTTTTAGTTTTCATTGATTCAGATTTATGACATTTGCTGGTATAATACAAATTTTTTGTTCATTTGTCTTGTTTTTCACATTCCACATATAAGTGAGATCCTATGGTATTTGTCTTTCTCTGCCTGACTTATTTCACTTAGCATAATACCCTCTAGGTCTACTCATGTTGTCACAAATGGCAAGATCTCATTCTTTTTTATGGCTGAATAATATTCCATTGTGCATATACCACATCTAATTTATCCATTCATCTATCGATGTACCCTTGGTTTGCTTCAATATCTTGGCTTCTGTAAATAAGAGGGGCACATACATCTTTTTGAATTAGTGTTTTTGTAATCATTCAGTAAATAGTAGTGAAATTACTGGATCATACGGTATTTCCATTTTTAATAATTTTTGAGAGCTCCTATACTGTTTTCCATAGTGGTTGCACCAATTCACACTTCCATCAACAGTGCCCAAGGGGTCCCTTTTCTCCACATCTTCACCAACATGTGTCTTGTCTTTTTTATACTAGCCATTCTGATAGGTTTGAAATGGTATTTTATTGTGGTTTTGATTTGTGGTACAAATTGTTATATGAGAAGAGTATCCATTTTTCAAAAATATACGGCTTTGCATTTAACTTAGCTTCCAAATTTATATTACCTACAATCAAAATTTTGATATCATTTAAAAATTCATTAGAGAATAATATGAGAGCAGTGGTTATAAATCAGGATCTCAGGGGTGCCTGGGTGGCTCAGTTGCTTGGGCAGCTGACTCTTGATTTCAGCTCAGGCCATGATCTCAGAGGTGTGAAATCAAGCCCCACATCAGGCTCTGTGCTGAGCAGAAGCCTTATTTATTCTTTATTCTCTCTCTTTCTCTCTCTCTGCCTCTCCCCTGGCTGGCTCTCTCTCTCTCTCTCTCTCTCTCAAATAAATAAATCTTTGAAAATAATAAATAAAATAAATCAGGATCTCATTCCATACCTAAAAACAATTTCTTCGTGGATTAAAACAGTAATAAAAAGAAAACTAATATAACTTTTAAAGGCATTGATAAATGCTTGTGTAGTGTTGGAATAAGAAAGTTTTCTGAGTAAAACCTAAAACTCAGAAGCTGTCTATACTCAGAAGCCATAAAACCCATTAACCTGTGTCATACTTCAAAACATAAAAATGTAAAACTTCTTTATTCATATGATGCAAGTTGATATATGGAGACAAATATTAGAAACAAAAATAGCAAAGCATTAACATTCATACCTATAGAGCTCCTAGAAACCAATGAAAACCAATAAAAAAGTGGATGAAGAGAAACCTATAAGCATTTCTAAAAAGTAATGTGAATGGAACATAAAATTATAAAAAGAATACAACTTCACTAACCATTGCTTAAATGCAATGAAATATCACTGTTCCATTCTCAGACTGAAAAAAAAAACGTGACCAAATCAAACGTTGACTATACAGCTAAAGGGGCATTTGAATTACTGCTAAGAGGAAGAGCTTTTTCAGAAGGCAGTTGGGCAGGAGCAAAACTTACTATTCTATTAAAGAAAAACTTTAAAGAAAGCTATTACTATTCATATATTTCATAACTAAGATCTATTTGCACTAATGCTCTTGATATACATATAAAGTTTCATGTAAAAGAATGTTCACTGAAGTACTGCTCAAAGTAGTAATAGTTAACAAAAAATGAGTAGCTTTATATGGATCTACCTGAAAAACTCTCCAAGTCATGTTAAGGCAAAGAAGTTCCAGATGACATCTATGTCCTAATACCACTTACATTTAAATATACTTATCTCCCAGATGGGCAGCTAAAACCTTGTGCTTTTCTCCAAGCTCTATCTAGAAGAATGTTCTCTTATACAAAAACAGTGTGACATGTGTAAGTTACTGAAGATCTGACTAAGGAGATGAAGGAGATGGCTGGTATGCATTGCACTTGAAAAATTCACGTCTTATCTAACACTGTGGAATCGGTTTCCAGTAGTTGGTTTTCCCTGTTCCTAGACTATCTTTCCAATTCTGCTACCCAAACACAGCTCTCACCTTCTCATTTCTAATCTTCCACACTCTAATCCATTATAAACAGTGAGAAAATATGTCAAAGGCATTATACTGAGGATAACAATTACATTTTACTCTGTACAAAATAACCTCTAATTATGAGGACCACCAGCCTTCGGATATAGTAGTAAATGTGGTCATAATTATCAATTTGTAGACACAATGTGTACAGATTTAATATATTTAAGAAAACCCCAAAAAGTATACACAGGGGAGTGAACTAGAATTGTGGGTGACCAGGGAAGGTAGGTGCTGTTAGGGATCATGACCTAAGTTGCATAACTAAGTACCCATGCATTCATGTGTGTTTTTGATATTTTATTTTCTTAATATATCTACTACAAAAAAAAGGAAAAAAAAATGTTAACCAAATTGAAAAAATAGCAAAAAAGGGGTGCCTAGGTGGCTCAGTCATTAAGCAACTGCCTTTGGCTGCCTTCAGATCAGGTCATGATCCTGGGGTCCTGGGATGGAGCCCTGCATCAGGCTCCCTGCTCAGTGGGGAACCTGCTTCTTCTTCTCCTACTCCCCCTGCTTGTATTCCCTCTCTTGCAGTGTCTCTCTCTATCAAATAAATGAATAAAATCTTAAAAATAAAATAAAATAATCCAAAAAATGTCATCTTCCTCTTTTTCAATATTTCCAGCTTTGAGGTTTTAAGAGGGTTAGGGATGTACACTTGATTAGGCAAGTTAAGTGAGAAGTTCAAAATCCTGGACTGGGCTGGGCTAGGCTGTAAAAAGCACAGCAGAGAATAAAGCTGATATCCCACTTAAGGTGAGCTCAGGAGGTAAGCATTAGTCTGAAGCTTCAAGGCAGAGACAAGACTCGGAGGCCAGAGGTTTAGGAGTTGAGGCCCTGTTCCCAGAGGAGCACAGATGAAGGAAGCTCTGAAGGGCAATGAGCAATGATTTGGTTCTGGCAAACACCAGGAGGTACGGTCTCTAGTCAGTGACTCTTAAGTTAATATCTGGGGGTGGGGAGAGTGGAGGGAGTAGAATAAAGCTGGGACGGAGGTTTCTCTATTAACATCCAAGAATAAAGGGGAATCACTGATTTGGCAGTAAGTAAACACCAAGTCAAGTATTTATCTCAAAATTACAACAGCTCAAATTAAAGGTTGAAAGATTAGTACGTAGGCATCTCAGACTGTGTAAACTCAATTAGTGTAGAATGAACACAGCAAGGATTTCCCAGTGTATCACCAGACCACTAATACCCTCTTAAAATCAAGAAAGAAGAAGAGTATACAAACAGCACTGCAAATGTGGCAAAATGTACTGCAAATATATGTATGTTTTAAATCACATCTCGTATATTACAACAACTACTAAGAACATTAAATCTTATTTATTTGCTATGATCTTTTTATGGATTTTATTTATCCATACTATTTATGTCACATTCAAAGCACAATGTGGCCAGTAAGTGCTATGAATTAAAGTACAGTACCTATCTTCAAACTTATAGTTTAATCTGGAAAATAAAGTGCTTATGTTAGAAAGTATACAGTGCTATCTCATCATGCACTGCAGAAAAAATTGCTTTAGTAGGGTAAGTGATTTGCCATTAGCTAAAAAAGCTTCAGACAAACATCTATCTCCTGTTTCTCTCTGTCAGATTCAATTCCTGCATGGCTCTCTCAGTGTGAGCATCTCGTCATTGTTGATGTGCTTCCAGAAAACAAAAATAGATAATTTTGTACAACTGAGCACCTTGAATGAACCACCCACGGCTTTACCTATAGCAGTGGTACCAAGGAGGAGAAATGTGGGAGAGAAATGTGGGGGAGAAATGTGGTACAAAGTCAAAGGAAAAAGTGACTGTGATGGGCTTACTGAGTGATTCTTTCAGTCTACAACATCACACCTTCCTTAGAGATTTTCAAAGAGTTTTTTTATTATATAAAATTTATGCCATATTTTATACAGTTTTAGAATCTACTCCATGATTCATTTATGGAGAGACTTATGCTTTCCTTTAAAGAAGGCTTAATAAAATTTTACACGGGCAAAATCTGATCTGCAATGTCTGTCAAACAGACCATGACCAAAAAAATACTTTTTATATTGAAATTCAGCATACATACACATACAGACATGAATGTATTATTTCATTAAACTGCCCTTATTCTTATATCTTCTATTCTATTCTTTAATGTCCATTCATGACCCAGTAAATTGATTTCAAAACACAAAGTGGTCATGGCCCAGAGTTTGGAAATCCCAATGAGATATTAATATAGAAGGCCCAATGGAATTATTCCATGAAAGGGTGTGACCAGAGTTCCTCACAGGCTTCTAAAGTTCATCTCTGGAGGGTTATATAAAGGGTCAGAAAAGGCTTTTTATTTGAATAGACATTCCTCTGTCCCCTGAAGCTTGTTTATGACTTCATCAGGACAAAACCTCTCTGTATTCATTTCCATCATCAAGCATGTAGTGCCAGCTTCATGATCCAGGATGACTGAGTCCATCTAGAGGTCCCGCCTATAGCAGGAGGAGAGGAGTACTATACACCTTCTCTCATTTTGCTTTGCAATAAATTTGATAAGGAACAAAATGGAGGGTGAAGAGTACTTGACTAGAACTGCAAGTTCTGAAGTGACTGTCCAGTTATGATTTATAGATCTAGTTAGATCCAGATGAACAATCATTATTTTAACTAGATCCAAAAAATTCAATTAGTATTCAGGTCAAATAATTGTCAAAAAGGATTAGGGAGAGGAAAAACTAATTTTATCCTACTGAGCCTATACAATTGGCAAAATGATGGAAGAAGTTATTAAAGTTTTAGAAACAAAAATCACCCCTTTAAAGTTTGATATTGCCATAATCACACTGAAAGATAGTATTTCCTTTTCAAGCAAATCCAAATGTTAAGAGAAGAATGACGCTAAAATGAATAAAGTAAGTATAATAAAAATACAAAAGTTACATAACCAAAGAAACCAAAAGAACAATTATTTTATTTAAAATAACCACCTTTGGTTGTGCTATATGATGGAGATCAGTTAGACTCAGATGTTTTTTTTTTTTCCCCCCCTAATTTCCTTGCATATCCTTATTTTTCAGTTTCCTAACTGGCCATTAATGAATAATGATGGAAGAAAAAGTTTATCTGCTTTTTCTACATAACTCTTGAAGCATATTTTAGACTTTTTCACTTAACCATACCAAATACATGCTAGGATCATACAGTCAGAATTACATTTGTCTATAGCAGAAGGATTGAATGTGCTTTCCACTTTGGAAATTATAGGCATCATTGTTTCTATCCTTCCCAAGACATCATTATTACTTTCATATGATTTATGGCTTAATGTATGTGAGATGGTGCAAAAATCCTGTGCCAAATTCCCATATGGCATATAACACAAGCCAAACTGAAAAACTCGTAAATGTGGTTAGATCAGTTTCATCAAAGAATGGAGCAAGAGAGTTCCAGAAACTGAGCAGGAAACTAGCCAGATAATTTTTTATAGTCATGCAATTCCAAAGCAGCAGTAATGAATGTGGTCCTGCCCCTGATCATTTAATGCTTGAGTTAAACCTAAGGGCAGTCAGCAAGAAATTAGGCAGAGACAATTTGGGACACTATCAATCAACTCTTTTTATTCTCTGGTAAATCTAACTTTTTTTTTTTTTCCTTTTTAGGCTAAAGCTAAAATTATGTCACTAACTTTTAAATGATTTAAAATAGAAAGAATGATGCTTTGAAGTCTCAATAAATATTGAAATAACTATAACTCCAATGGACTGGTATAAGAGAAAAATAAGCAACAAGTTATTTTAAAAGATACTATATACATATTACTTAACAGCATGCTAAAATGTGTTAACCAAAATCAATAAGCAAGTAGTGCCATAGCCAGCTGGGCAAGCACTCCAAGCCCCCAAGCTTCAACTGCAATCCCACCACAGCCAGTGAGCAAAAAAGGCCCTCAAAAAGTACATCTCTCCAATGTCTGGAGCTGGTGGGAATCTCATGACTGGGGATTATACTTCTGGGCCCAAGAGTTATAGTAATACAGGCCTACAATCAAGAAGCAAGAAAAATCCTAAAAAACAAACTTTTCTTCAACCTGAAGGAGCTAGAAAAAGAAGAACAAACAAAGGCCAATGCCCGTAGAAGGAAGAAAATAATAAAGATTGAAGGAGAAACAAATGAAATAGAGAACACAATAGAGAACAAACAATAGAAGAGATGAATGAAACCAGGAGCTGGTTCCTTGAAAAAATTAACAGAATTGATGAACTTTTGGTCAGACCCATTTAAAAAAAAGAGAGAAAACAAGTAAAATTGGAAGTGAAAATATGAAAACAAAGTAATGATCATAAAGCTGTTCACTGAACTCAGAAGAATGGATGAAAACACCAAAGCCAAGATAGAAAATATAAGAAAGTACCAAACAGAAGTCACAGAACTGAAGAATATAATAACTGAACTGAAAAATACACTGAGGGGCTCAACAGCAGACTGGATGAAATGGAAGAACGGATCAGCAAGCTAGAAGACAAAAACAACAGAACTCTCCTCAAAGCAGCAAAAAGAAAAAGGAATTTAAAAAAGTAAAGATGGCTTAAGCAGCATATGGAACATCATCAAGCAGAATAACATCCACATTATAGGGGTCTTAGAAGGAGAATAAAAAGAAAGTGAAATAAAACTTTTAGAAGAAATAATGACTGATAATTTTGCTAATCTGGGAAAGGAAACAAACATGTAGGTTCAGGAAGCCCAGTGAGATATCCACACTAACCCACGTTATAATTAAGATGTCAAAAGTCAAAGAGAGAATCTTAAAAATAGCAAAAGAAAAATTATGTGTTATGTACAAAGGAAACTTCATATAGCTATAAGCAGAGTTTTCAGCAGAAATTATGCAGGCCAGAAGACAGTGACATAAATTATTCAAAGTTGCAAAGGAAAAAACTCCCAACCAAGAATAGTCTACCTGGCAAGGTTATTATTTGGAATAGAAGGAGAGCTAAAGTATTTTCCAGATAAGCAAAACACCATTAAACAAAACCTAAAAGAAATGTTAAAGGGACTTCTTTAGCCTGAAAATTAAGGGCACTAAGTAGTAATAAGAAAATATATGAAAGTAAAAATCTCACTGAAAAAGGGAAATATATAGTAAAAACAGTGAATTAATCATTTATAAAGCAATTATAAAGGTTAAAAGACAAAAGTAATAAAAGTAACTCAATAGTTAAGGGATACATAAAAGATGTGAAATGTGACATCAAGAACATTAAAAAACAGTAGTGTTTTTTAACACCATATTTATACCAATGGATAAATCACCCAGACAGAAAGTAGAAATCATATAGAGAGAAACTGTATAAGGAAATATAGGTTTACATGACACATTATGCCAGATGTACTTAATAGATAAATACAGAACATTTCATCCAAAAGCAGATACAGAGACATTCTTCTCAGGTGCATATGCAATATTCTTCAGGATAAATCATATGTTAGGTCACAAAGCAATCTCAAAAAATTTGGAAAGACCAAAATCATTATCTCACATTTTTCCCAACCATTAGGAAAAAAAAAAAAGAAGAAGAAGAAATGAAACCTAAAGTTAGTAGAAGAAAGGAAATTACAAAGATCAGAATGGAAATCAGTGAACTAGAAGGTTCTTATAAATAAACTCAGAAAGAGGAGATGTTGAAACTGATACCACAGAAATACAAATCATCATAAAACTACAAAAAATTACATGCAAAAAAAATGGATGATCTATAAGAAATAGAAAAATTCCCAGAAATAAACTTTTAAGACCAAATCATGAATAAAAAATAAATAGACAAATTATACTAAGAAGACTGAATCAGTAATCAAAAACTTCCCAGCAAACAAGAGTCCGGGACAAGATGGCATCAGTGAATTCAACCAAACATTCAAGGAAGATTTAATACTTATCATTCTCAAACTCTTCCAAAAGAAAATTGTTTAGGAGGGAATGTTTCCAAACCAATTTACAAAGACAATATTACCCTGATACCCAAATTAGACAATGACACCACAGAAAAAGAAGATGAGGAGGAAGTGGAGGAGATGAAAACAAAACAAAACACAACATTATAAGCCAATATACCAGGAAAAAAAAAAAAAAAGACACAGAAATCTTTAACACAATATTAGCAAACAGAAGTTAACAACACATTAAGATCATATACCATGATCAAGTGGATTTATTCCAGAGATGCAAGGATGGTTTCAATATTCACAAATCAATCAACATGATAAACCACATTAATAAAATTAAAGTTAAAAATCGTGCGTCCATCCCAAAGAGATGAAGAAAAAGCATTTGACAAAATTCAACATTCACTTATGATAAGAATTTCAACAAAGTGGGTATTGAGGGAATGCAGCTCAACATTATAGAGCTATATATAACAAGTCCACAGCTGACACCAAACTCCATGATGAAGAGCTCAAAGTTTTCATTTAAAATCAGGAACAAGATAAGGATGTCTATTCTCTCTCCTTTTTTCAACTTAATACTCGAAGTCCTAGCCAAAGAAATTTAGTAAGAAAGAGAACTAAAAGGCATCCAGATTGAAAGGAAGAAGTAAATCTGTCACTATTTGCAAATGACATGATGCTATATAAAAAAAAACCCAAAGATTTCACAATAAAGCCGTTAGAACTAATAAATGAATTCAATCAAATTTCAAGATACAAGATTAACACACAAAAAATCCACTGCATTTTCATACACTAATAAGAAACTCTCCGGAAGAGAAATCAAGAAAACAATCCTATTTACAATCGTATCAAAAAGAACAAAATACTTGGGAGTAAATTTAACCAGAAGTGAAAGACCTGTACTCTGAAAACTGTAAAACATTGATGAAAAAAGCTGAAGACACAAATAAATGGAAAGATATGTCATGCTCATGGACTGGAAGAATTAAAATGTCCATATTACCCAAAGTAATCTATAGGTTTAATGCAATCGCTACCAAAACCCCAATGACATTTTTCACTGAAGTAGAAACAATAATTCTAAAATTTGTATGGAACTACAGAAGACCTCAAATATCCAAAGCAATCTGGATCAAGAAGAACAAAGTCAGAGGTATCACATTCCCAAATTTCAAACTATATTACAAAGCTATAATCATAACAGTATGATATTAACAAAAAATAGACACATAGATCAATGGAAGAGAATGGAGAGCCCAGAAATAAACCCAGGCGTATATGTTCAAGAGAGAAGGCAAGAATATGCAATGAAAAAAGACTAGTCTCTTCAATGAACAGTATTGTGAAGACTAGACAACCGCATGCAAAAGGAAGAAACTAGACCACTATCCTACCAAATACTCAAAAATCAATTTAAAATGGATTAAAAGCTTGAGTGTAAGACCTGAAACCATAAAACTCCTAAAAGAAAACATAAGCAGTAAATTCCTTGACATCAGTCTTAGCCATGTTTTTCAAATCTGGCTCCAAAGACAATGGTAACAAAAGCAAAAATAAACAAACAAAACTACATCAAATTAAAGAACATCTGCACAGCAAAGGAAACCACCAACAAAATGAACAGAAGGGGAGAAGATATTTGCAAATCATGTATCTGATAAAAGGTTAATATCCAAAATATATTATGAACATATGCAACTCAATAACAACAAAAAAAATCCCATTAAAAATTGGAAAAATGATCCAGAAATGGAAAAAGGATCCAGACAGACATTTTTCCAAAGAAGACATACAGATGTCCAACAGGAAAAGATGATCACATGACTAATCATCAAGGAAATGCAAATCAAAGCCACATGATATATTACCTCACACCTGCCAGAATAGCTATCATCAGAATGACAAGAAATAACAAGTGGTGAAAAGAATGTAGGAAAAAAAACCCACATACTGTTGGTGGAAATTTAAGCTGGTACAACCACTATGGAAAACAGTACTAAATTTCTTCAAAAAATTACAAACTACCTTATGATCCAGCAATTCCACAGATGGGTATCTATCCAAAGTAAACAAAATGCTAATTTAAAAAAATATATAGGTACCCCTACATTCACTGTAAGATTATTTACAATAGTCAAGATATGGAAACAACCTAAGTATCCATCAATAGATGAATGTATAAAGAACATGCAGTACATGTCTATACAATGGAATATTACTCAGCCACAGAAAAGAATAAAATCTTGTCATTTGTGACAACATGGATAGACCTTGAGGGTATTAAGTTAGATGAGATAAATCAAACGGAGAAAGACAAAATACTTAATAATTTCACTTATAAGTGGAATCCAAAAAAAAAAGAAGGAAAGAAGGAAAGAAAGAAAGAAAGAACTAAGAAATAGAACAAAACAAAATCCAGATTCATAGTTAGAGAACTGAGTGGTGCTTGCCAAAAGGTGAGGGGGTTTTAGGGGTAGTATGGGTGAAGAGAATCAAGAGACACAAATTTCCAGTCATAACATGAGTAAGTGATGGTGATATATGTACAGTATAAGGAATACAGTCAATAATATTGTATTCACTTTATATGATGACAAATGGTAATTAGACTTACTGTGGTAATCAGTTTAGAATATATACAAATGTTAAATCATTATTTGTATACACTAAACTAATAATACTGTATGCCATTTATACCTCAATAAAACCATTTTTTAAAAATCAATTTTTTTAACACATCATAAATACATCTTAATATATATTATTAAGATGTTGAATGTCTTTGGACAAATTTTCTGAATTCAGCTAAAACATTATTTATTATCAACACAGAGTAGATAAGATTAATACATTCTGAAATAAGAACCAGAATAAAGGTAAAGCACAGGAAATGCAAAGAAAAATTAATTAAGGAAACTCAGAGATCATAACTTGGAGTCTTATCAGAAAAGAGGAAGGGGTAGGGTACCTGGCTGACTCAGTCGGTAGAGCATGTAACTCTTAACTGCAGGGTTATGGGTTCAATCCCTACTTTGGGTGAAGAGTTTAGCTAAAAAGAAAATAAAATAAAAACTTGAAAGAAAAGAAGAAGAGGAAGTTAGGTCATGCTGACTGAAGGCAAATGTCAAATTGTCTTAGGTATTACTACTGCAGAGAAAAGAAAAAAATCTAGAAAAATAAGCTAAGGTCATGGGTAGAGGACTCTGAATGACAGGGTAACATGCATGTACCATAACTTACATAGCCATTGGAAATCTACTCCTAATATTAGAGTACAAGAGTGATAGAGCTGTGCTATGGAAAATTTATCTACAAGGATGGATAAGTGGAAAGTGACATGTAGTAAGAATCTAATTACATGGGTATTAAAGTAATGAAGATGAGCAATAATCAGGATGACAGGATGGCAAAGGAATGAATGACCATGAGGGTGATGAGCCAATGCAGAGGGTAAAATCTTTACAAATTGGCTTCTAAGGGTGCCTGGGTGGCTCAGTCAGTTGGGCTTCCAACTCCTGATTTTGGCTTGGGTCAAATCTCAGGGTTATGAGGTCAAGCCCCAAGTCAAGCTCTGCACTGGGAATAGAGCCTGCTTAAGATTCTCTTTCTTGGGCCACCTGGGTGGCTCAGTTGGTTAAACAGCTGTCTTTGGCTCAGGTCATGATTTCAGGATCTTGGGATCGACCCCTCAGCAGAGTCCTCAGCCCTCAGCAGAGAGCCTGCTTCTCTCTCTCCCTCTGCCTGCTGCTCTGCTTACTTGTGCTCTCTCTCTCTACCTCTCTGTCAAATAAATAAACAAAATCTCAAAAAAAAAAAAAAAAAAAAAAAAGATTCTCTCTCTCCCTCTCCATCTGACCCTCCCCTGGTCACTTTCTTTCTCTCTATAAAAAAAAATAAATACATACATACATAGATAAAAATAAAACCAATTTTTAAAAAAGAGCTGGCTTCTAATTTTAAAAAGTGTCTAAGACTAAAGAAACAGACAGGAGTAAGTATATGCTTCTCTCATTAACAGAAAGGAGAATCTCCAGAAGAGATGTTATCAGCGGCATAAAGAACGAAAAGGTCATTCTGGGACATGCTAAATTCATTAAGTTAAAAGATATCCAGTTATGTATCAAATAAAGAAAAATAAATGTGAGTCTGAAGACTGGGTTAAAGAAAGAAATCATTTGGGATCTGATGAAATAGAGTCGATGGCAGAAGTCACGGATATAGCTGACACAGAGAACCTAGAAGAAGTCCACCTCCTGAGGGAGGAGACACGAAAGGGTCCAGAGTAATTGACAGAACACCTAGCCAAGTCTACACCAAAGATGAAGAGAATTTCAAAAAAGCTACCATGAACAAGGGTGTAGAATTTTAGAGAAAAAAGAAGGAAAAGAAGAAAAGACTTTGCAATTAATACAACACTGGGAAACACTGGATGACACTTTGCTCTACGAACAGTTTCAGTGGGAGGAGGAAGACAGAAACAAGGCCGGGGTGGGGTTATGGCATGAGTGAGGAGGTACAACGTATAAGCAACATCGTCCTCTAACTATTCCACATGTACATCATGTCCAGATATACAAAAAAAACCCTTTAAAAAATAAATGATTAGAAATCAAATCAGCAACTCAGCAAAAATAATATTAATAAGGTTTTACCTTCTTGTGATTCTTGTAAACATTTCTGTGGGCAAATCCCTTTCCACAAAGCTTGCATTTGTAAGGCTTATCTTCACTGTGTATTACTTTGTGGGCGCCCACTTGATCGAGTCTCTTGAAAGATTTATTACAAATCTCACAATTGTAGGGTCGTTTTTCTGTGAAAAATGAGCGGAGACAATCTCATATCTATATAAAGGTAAAGGATAAAAAGGGAAATAGCCTTACCTTATACTACTTCTGAGGGAAGGTCGACCAAAACATGACTGAAACAACTGAGAAAAAAAATCTACGTACCAATCCATTTCTGTTAGATATAGGAGCCTATTCACAAAAGAAATGTGAGCTAGTTCTCTTATAGACTCATATTGTAAACTACATGCATAAAACAGCTGAGATCTAAGGATAAAATTTGAATTCAAAGAAAAAACCCTACTTCCAGATGAAAAATCCACTAGTAGGTGTGAGTTTAAACCAAAGTCACAATTCCAAATGTTAAGAGTAGCCTGACAGTGATAAAAGTAAAAGACAGACCTGCCTCCTACTCAAACAAGAGGACCCCATATGGGCACAGCTTCAATTCTCAGCAGAAACAACACACTTAGGTTGTTGTATAAAATTCATATTTGTGCCATGTTCATGTAATGTTGATCACCAGATTTAAAAACCACTGTTTGTTTCAAACAAAGCATATCTGAACAGACCACGGGTGTCTGATCTCCTATTTTCATTTGTCAAAATATCTATATCTGTCTCTAAGCAAAGTGGATATTCAAAAACATTCTGACTTCAATAGCCTCCAATGACAGACATTCTAAACCACAGAAAGATACTTCATAAAACAAAATTTATTCTCAGACCTAATTTTTGAAAAATCTGTTTAACAGACCTATTACTCAAACTTGCTTAAAATGAAGCTGTAGCTTTAAAAACATATTCTCAAAATGCATTTATAAATTTCTCATTAACATTATCAGTACCTTAGTTAGAATATAAAAGTATGTAGAAAGGTAGAAACCATAATTGCTGAATTCCTCCGAAAAATCAAACACTACACTAGCACAATACATGATGATCTCATTTAATCTTCACAGCAAATTTGAATGGTAGGATACCTTTTCACAGATAAAGAACAGAATCTAAGGTTCTAACAGGAGTAGATTAAAAATTAAATGGTGACTCTGAAGATTTTGTGTATCATTTAGTCCAAGCACCTTGGCTTTATAAATAAACAAGTCTAGAGAGGCTAAGTAACTTGTTCAAAATCACTTGACTAGTTAATGACCAATCTAGCACTAAGAGCCAGGTTTCCTGATTACTACTCTCAGAGCTCCTGAAAATGACAAAGTGAATCTTTCACAGTGATTTCATTTTGAATGGAAAATATATATTTTACCTGAGTGAGTGATCATGTGACGTTTTAGCTGATTAGCTGAAATAAATTTCTTCATACATTCTTGACAATCAAATACTTCATGAATCTGCAAAAGGTTAAGTGGACAGTTAAGTCAACTGTCAAAGCCAAATAAATTAGAACAAAAGTATAAACATGTGGATAGCTGTTACCGTAATATCAATGTATTATAATTCAGCCCTAATTTGTTCACAGTGTCTTATATAAACTAAAAATGCAATGAACATGTTACCAAGTAAAAACATCATTAAAAGAAAATACAAGATTGGAGAGGCACCTGGATGGCTTAGTTGGTTAAGTGTTGGCCTTCAGCTCAGGTCATTGATCCGTCCTGGGATCTATCCTTGCACTGGGCTCCCTGCTCAGTCGGGAGTCTGTTTCTCCCTCTCCCTCTCCCTCCCCACCCTCTCTCTTTCTCTCAAATAAATAAATAAAATTTTAAAAAAAGGAAATAAAATACAAGATTGCAGCACACTATTTAAATATGTTAAATAGCTGACCCATTTAGTGCATATTACATTTCTACACTCTGTAAAAAGTTATACCTAATATCCATTAACTCTCTGTTATGCACAAATTTAGATTTGGAAATATGAAAACCTATAGGTAATAAGATTCCCTTTACAGAAGTCAAACCATTTTATATTTAAATATATATAGTACAGAACAAAACATTATTTACCATGAAAGGCAAGAAGATACATGATTCTGAAAGACATTTAGCTCACAGTGAGGTTCTTACATGACAGGAAGGCCACAATAAAAAGAAAAGCTCAGGGTGCCTGGGTGGCTCAGTTGGTTAGGCCACTGCCTTCAGCTCAGGTCATGATCCTGGAGTCCCAGGATCGAGTCCCACAGAGGGCTCCCAGCTCTGTGGGGAGTCTGCTTCTCCCTCTGACCTTCTCCCCTCTCATGTTCTCTCTCACTCTCTCTCTCAAATAAATAAATAAAATCTTTTAAAAAAAGAAGAAGAAAAGCTCAAAAACCATAATGAGTAAGAAGAGGAGGAGCATAACCTTAGCAAACAACTAGCTAAATAATTATTATAATTGGATATTAAATTTAGCTCTTTCCCATCCAGACACTACATCAGAGAAATCATATAGGTAGTATGAAAAGTAGAAGCCCAGTTTATGATCAAAATCAATGCACAAAGTTCTAAAAGGAATGTATTGCCAGAAGTCTTGTATGAGAAATATCAACCGCCCCAATGAACAAAAGCATCACTTGTTTTGCCAAAGATTCAAAAATAGTGCTTTTGTTTCAACCTCAGGAAAGGTAGAGCTCACAATACTAAACACCAGAGAAGCAAAGCCTCTTCTGCAGAAAGCCGGGTACTATGCTTATCCCTGTAGAATAAGTAGGGCCCCTGCAGAGAAGTCAAGGCAGAGGACCATGAACTGGCACAGCGGTGAGTCACGAGGGGAGGCTTGGGTTGCATTCTAGTGACTGGATCCCATGATCTAAGTGGCCATGGAAGAGCTCAAGACAGAGAGAGTAAAAAAAAAAAAAAAAAAAGGATAAGGCAGGGAAACAAAAGCTAGGGGAAAGTTAACAGATCCCAGGTCTGCAGTCTATACCTTAATTCTGTGCTCAATCACACGGCAGGTCTGAGACTGCCTACCCACCCCCTGCTTCTGTCAGCCCTGACTCTTGGTTAGTCAGTTACCTCATCTGGGAAGAGCAGAGAAAAGGTAGATAAACAAGGCACAGGCAGAACGATGTCATTCCACTGGAGTCTAATTTACATCCCCACTTACATACAGTGCCACCTCATCTCAGTCAGTGAATATATGGAGTCCAGAGAGTTCTAGGATTCCTCAGAAAACAATGTGGGCTCTGCACAAGTACTCAGAAAGCAAGAACTATGCAGTACAGACAAAAAACTTTCAGGCTGAACCATTTTAAAGACAGCCTCTTCAATCATCAAAGACCCTCACCATGGCTTTGGTTGAACAACAATGTTTAAGGAGCAATGATATTATGGGTAATGTCTATTTAAAGACAGTATGAAGAGATTCTTATGCTTAAACTCTTTGTTTCTGTAAGATGTGCCTTTTATAATAACAACATATCCTTAAAAAAGATGATGTGCCTTCTAAACCACACATAAATGAAAATATATTTATTTTCATTTTAATATGAAATTCATATTAATAACTAAATTTTTAAAATTAGTCATCCATATATAAAATGTTAACTGTTAAATAAAATACTGCAGCATAGTACCCATACTTGTTCACTTCTTAACTCCAGTGGCTCCTGAAATGAAGTATTTTTAAAGGTTCAATTGAACTGATTTTCCACAATCACAAAATAGAATTTTCACTGTACAGGAAAGCATTTTTGTATTGACTATCTTACTTACAGTGGAAAATTCAGGTTGAAACTATGTTTAAAAATCCCCAAAAAGCTGAATAAAACAATCAGATTTCAAGTGAAAACGACAAGTAATAACACTATTTATTTATGCCTAATGCTAAATAAAGCACAATTTTCAAAATCTCCAGCTTAGTAATTGATATGGTGGGTAATAATTTACAATCTGAAGTCCCTAGTTAGATAATTTTCAAGAAGGATCATAATATGTCTAACTGTAACACAGGATAGTATACAGAAATTAAGGTACCGGTCTAGATTATGATGTAATTTGGCATATTCATAAAGCACCCTCTACTGGCAAGGGAAAATACTGCAACCAAACTCTATTAGACATTCAACATAGCTGCTGTTAAGAGTCAAAAATGGTAGTCAGTAAAAGCTGCCTGTGGATTCTGAAAGGCTAAGTTAAAGGGGCCATGCTAGAATGAAGTGCCACATTCACCTAGTAAGTTAATAGCATTTTGCAGAGATAACTTGGATGCTGTGTTCTACTGAGATGCCTAAATTATAACCATAACCACTATTTCTGCTTCTGTACCTTCGCTTGCTAACCCATGAGGAGATGGAAAATTACCAGCAAACTTTCTATAGGCACTCTGTAACCACACAACCCCCGCCCAGAATGAAACTTAGCAGAGTGGCCGTTCCCGGACCCCCACCTGGCTCTGGGCCAAGAGATAACAGCCATCTGGCGCCAGAGAAACCCCCACCCAGAACTGGACATGACAAAGTGACTGGTCCCAGACCCCCCACCCAGCTTTGGGTACAGGAGATAATAACCATCTGGCACCCCGTAGCTTGACAGGGAGACCCCGGCCAGTCCTGAGGTGACACATACCCTAGCGGTGCCAACCAAGCAGTTTGAAGAATGACAGCCCTTTGACCTAACCAAGAATCTGTTCCCAGCCCTTTTGCTGCTCTGTAGCACGCCAGTCATATTATGGAGTTGCTGTTTGATTTTCCCGTGGTATGTAGTGATTTGTTACGAGATACTATGATGTATGCCAAATCCCTGCCTCCCCTAAAATAGTGTATAAAAAGTGCTGTGATCCTGAGTTCAGGACCTCTTAGTGTCACTGGCAACGAGTGCGCGGAGGTCCAGGTTTGAACTCGTAATAAACGACCCTTGCTGTTTGGCTTTGACTCTGGACTCTGGTGGTCGTCTTTGGGGGGTCTCGAAATTTGAGCACAACACTACCACCACCAGGTAGTATTTAGATCTGCCAAAATATTCCTTGGGGAAAAGATTCTTATATTATGAAAAAAATAAATGGAAAGTAGAACATTTTTCAGAAATATATCCTACAACCAACTTTGCTGAAACATTCTATTGGGAAAAATCTTTAATTTGGCAAAATATCTTACACTTCAACTTCTTATGATTTAAACAGACCGGAAATACGTATAAGTACAAAGATATTTAGAAAATATCTATTCAATTGGATTTAATCTTTTTGTCTCAGACCAGGTTCTTATTCAGAAGTCATGCCAGTGAAGTGAGCAGTACAAGTACTAAAACTAGAATGATACAGTGAAGATAAGCATGGTTCGTGCACAAGAATTATGTACAAATTCTTCAAGTGTTCTATAATTTTTAAACAATCCCATAAGAAAACCATTTGGAAAGTGAAAAGAAAAAAAAGTTTCATGGTACTCAGAGAAAAAGAAAAGTTCCAAGTCACATTTAATAAAAGAGAGAACAGAGACCCCATGTACATGAAGTGTTAGGGACAGAAGAAGATGACACCCACTGTCCTCAGTCTCAGTCCACTGCTTGTTCCATTATTTCTCCCTGAGGATCACAATCACCCAACATATAACATATAACATACATCTTTTCCATCTAACTATCTCACATGTTTGTAGATTAATCCATGGCACATGGTTAGAGCTATCAGATTGAATATCATATGAACTTTAATGTCTGTCAGATTACTTTGGAATATAGCAATATACAAATAAAAAGATAAATTAATTTTGTAAACCACAAGAAAAGTAAAATTTTATATTCACTAGTACCATCTCTTCTCTTCTTCGATATTAAATCACTAAAAGAAAATATTATATGTTCTTAGATATTCTGACAAAACAATATGTGAAATTATTAAAGAAATCATTTCTCTTTGTTATTACAATATAAGACAATATGATATAGTATGAATTTTTCTAGACTTTGCTATAATAAAAACAAAAATTGCAATTCTACTTTAGTTCTATTCTATTGTAAATTCTATTAATGAGGGCTACTGTTGTTAGGGTTAATAACTACAGTATATTTTTCCGGTTAAATTTCCACATAAAAAGAGTAACGTAGTAAGTTTTATGCTTATTACAAAATGTATTAAATTTATTTTCTGCAAATATAACCATTCACTCCTAGTAACAACCCTCTGACATACTTGTACATTATTTTTAGTTCTTCAAAACAAGAGAGCTCTTGTTTTTGTTTTGCCAGATTTAACCATAATATGCATCCATTTAAACAGCTAAGTGTTATTACGGTGCATATTATAAATGCACAAAACTACATGTTTTCATCAATTATATGGTATTTCCTGAGCAAACAGCAACTGACAAAGCTTGAAACCAGGATGAGGTGTTGCAGTGACAGGCTCAACTAGATGTCACACTTTGTACTGGAGAAATATTTCTACTAATTCTGAGTGATAACTCAAAATTTATTTTTGCAAGAGCTTACTTTTCTGCATTATTGGCCTTGCATTTTAGAATATGTTAGTATATAAATTAATGACAAAACTCTGTCTCTATAAGTATAAAAAATCAACTAAAAATTTTCATGGCAGACACTATAAATGACTAAAAGATCTTATATTCTGATGAGCATTAATCTTTATCTTACTGACCTTTCTATGTTCCTGCAGGCTTGATGCCGAAGAACACTTTTTATTGCACACTGAACATATGAGCTTTTTCTTAGGATCTCCTAAAATGAAAATAAAATGCTGTCATGATTTAAATGAGAAAATTAGAAGGAGCATCAGATACAATGTTTCTAGGTGATACATCATTTCTAAACAGGTATTTCATCTTAACTTAGAATTTTAAAACTTTCAGTGTTATAGTTACATCCATTAAACTGCATTTTAAACCCTTTCTTTTTAAATCTGAAAAATATTCAGCATGATATACCACTTTCTACATAAATTAAATAGTCTTTCACCTTTCCATAAACTAATGTAAAATTTTTTAAAGCACACTTACATGGAAAATTGTACTTGAAATTAATCACATGTGTTTATAAAAAAAAAACTTATGGGATTTATTAACTCATAAGTTGATTTTGCTACTTGCTTTAAATTTTAACAGAATATTTCATTTAATCATATGGATTTCTTAAGATGGAATTCATAGATTATTCTTTCCAGAACTAGATTCCTGCAAAATCTATGAATATATACTTTCTCATATTAATATTAAAAACCAGAAAATAAAATCAAGTACAATAAAACATTATACTGGCATTCATATTAATATACAAATCAAAACAAGCCCAATTTTGTCTTCCTACATAGTGATTATAGTAGTTCATTTCATATTTCAAATTTCACAGTGGTTATAGGATTGAAGACTCAATAAAACATTTTTTCAAATATGATGTAATAATAGTACTATCTGCACTACCACAAATAACTGGAGTGGGTTTTTTTAATGTGTAATTAATGAATTTCAAATATACAAAAAGTAAAAAATAGTATGAGGAACTACCATGTATCCATCACCTGGCCCCAGCAATGACAAATCCGAGGCTATTCCCACCTCAACTGCAACTCCATCTCCTCCCCCATTATCCATTATTTTGGGGAAAAAAAAATTTTTTTTTAAGTTTTACAGAATGATTTTATCATCCGACTATATTTATGAAAGAAAAACACTTTTAGAAAAAGAAAAATATGAATTTTGGTCTTATTCTTCAAGTTACTTATTTCAAAAATAATAGCACTATTTTTAGCATGCTGAATATTATAGCCAAGAAAATTTTTCTTAGTGAATGACAAGTAATTTGGCTACTGAGGGAGAAAATCCTCGCAAACAAAATCAGTATTCTCTGTACATATAGACTGAATACATGAAGGTCGACTGAGAAAGAATATTCCTTCTTTTCCAGCTCCTACTAGCTGGCATTTCCCTCCTTCAATCCATAATCTTGTATTGTTCTATCTTATCCCTCAAACCAGCTGCCCCTTGATACTAGATCCTATCCTTTCCATATAGGTAGGTCAGAGGCTGAGGGAGAGAAGAGAAAAAGAAGTGAGACATCCCCAACCATACCTCTTACTTTACTTTCATCTTCCTGCCACTGTCCCTCCAGCTATCATAGGCAGTATACCGTACCTCATCCCTACCCTGCAACCTTTCCTCCTCATGTCTTCTATTCTTCATCCTAGGACTAAAATCCCAGTTCTTTTGAGAAAAAAAAAAAATTTTAAAGCTTATGACAATTTGCCTGAGAGTACAGACAAATGTTATCTCCCATAAATACAAAACCTCTTGGTTTTAGTATCCACAGAACCTAAACAGAAGAAAATAATGGAAGTGGGTTAAGGAAGTCCAGCCTTTCTATGTTTCATCGGTTTCCTCTTGGGTAACTTGAAGGTCCTCACCACTCTACCAGCTTCCCTAGGTTGAAGGACAAGAGCATCTACCAAACTGTAACTACACTTTATACTATTTTAGTTTTGCTATATTCAGGTAAGTCTGATTTTTGAGTTTCAGATTCAACTTTCAAAAACATTCAGGAACACATTATTTATGATGGTAGAAGATGTATGAGAAATTAATACAACCGTACTGAATACATAGTCATCTAAGTACTGTGAGTTTCAGTACAATATGGGTTAGGTATTCTGCCAGGCGTTCTACAATCATGTGTGTGAACACTGCTTTGCTTTGCTATTGTGAATGTGGAATATTCTTCCTCCAAATGTTTGTGTATCACACCGAAGAAAGGGGAGAAGCAAAAGAGGGGCTATGCATGAGAGACCTGTTATGTATTGATCCCAACAAAAGGTACATATAGTAACCTCTGATTAATAATAGTACATTCCATATTTTGTATGTTTCCACAACATAGAAATATAAAAATAATTTCTTTTATAAATTATTTCCTACAAAGTCAACATGAATTTCCAGAATCAATAATATTATAATATTCAAGGCCAATTACAAGAAGCCTCAAAGAAATTATGCTTATAGCACAGCCTGAAGACCACATGCCCAATGACAAGAATGCAAGTTTCCAGAGTTTCAGTATGCATCTGGTTTTTTACTTAGTTCAGCAAAGTTAACTTTAAAAATGACATGAAAGATTTGTTATAATACATAGCAGACAAGGATGGAGAAAATTAAGAACAGCATTTTAAACATAACAGCTTAAAAAAAAAAAAAAAACTACGAAGACAGGTCTATCAAAAAGTTATGCCTGCCTTTTGTAAGCACAGGAAAGGCCGAAGTATAATGAATTCAGGAAAATGCCATCTTCCCTAAATCACCCGTATATTCTTCAAAAGGAAAAAAAAGAAGTCAGAACACTGTAAAGTCCTACTGAAAGCATCCTGAAGCTGTATTTTGCAAGCCATCCTTTCTACCGCTTAGAACTGCCATACAGAGCTCAGACATAGTACGAGGCCCACCCAGGGATGCCAAGTGGGAGCCAGCAATCACACTCATAGTTGCTTCTATGTAACTTTAACATTAAAGGAGATACTTTTTGGACAATGAACATAGGATATGGAGGCTGAGTACTGATTATCCTGTTCTCACACATGTGAGAATAAACAAGATAGGAGAAGAGAAATCCACTTTCCCCATATCCAGAAAGACATCTTTCCACACATTTCCAGAAGCCAAGGGCAAATGTAAACACATGAGAAAAGCGTAAGTACAGGCGGATATGAGGAGTTCCACGAAGGTTGGCCTCCTTTAAGGAAAAGACACCGAGGAAGTGAAAAGTTAACTCTGACATTACAGCCATCTGTTCAACTCGGCGCCATAGATTTAGTCCCTGAGCCAAAATACATTTACCATGTGCTAAACAGATACAATCTAAGTGACAGTCAACTGTTGTCTTTGTTTTATTGTTTAGCTGCCCATTAGAAGGCATTCAAATAGTATCTGCCTTATTAATTCAAATACATTCAATTCCCATGTCAAAATGCAGTAATTTTCTCCAATACAGAAGAAATATAAATTTAAAAAATGGAATTTTACTGTAAAAATATTAAGGCATGAGAGCATTACGCAATAGTTTTAAAATATGTTTCTGTAAAGAGAAATTTTGTATTTCACCTGTAAATTGTCACAATATTGATTCTTAATACACCCCCCCTACCAAGCTCCAGTAGGTTCTAGCTTAGGTTTCCAGCTATGATTACTTTAGACATAGGAAAAATGACAAATACTGTCGAAATCAACTTGAACAAGAAACAGTGTTCAGTGAAAGAAAAAAGTCCCCTGCCAGAGCTCCACATCTGTGTGAGTCCGATGGAAAAGCAAGCTCTCTCCTTGAGAGCAAGAATTAAAAACAGATCACTGCAGCCCAGGGAGAGAAGGCCCCTTTAAGAACGACCCTGCAGGGACTTCTCACCAGCATGGACATTTTCCTGGTGTCTTCGGAGAGCATCCCGGCTCTTCAGCCTCTTCCCACAGCTGTCGGCCTTGCACACAAACCGGGCATCTCCCCGGCAGGTCTCCTGATGCTGCTCAAAACTGCAAGACAACCAGGCAAGAGGAAAAGGGAGAAGAGATGGTGAGGCCATACTTAACTAATTCTTACATCATGGCCAAGCTTTTGCAACGCGAGCTCTCCAGCAGAGTTTCTGGGTCATCTCACGTACTACCTGAGCAGGTAAAAAGGAAACACTTAAAATCCCACTGCAGCCTCGTGATACTAAGTCACAACAAAGCATGGAAAACATGCATGCTAAAAATGACCCACAATTAAGTAACAGCCATCTGAGAACTCAAGACACAAAACCTTGATGCTGAACTGAAGGAAGAACTGCAGACGGAGCACTGAAAGCTTCGTGAAGAATCCTTCAGACTGCTTCTCGCCGGGCACTGAAGAACACTGAGGGAAGACAGAAAAAAAAAAAAAAGAAACAAACAAATAAATAAATAAAAACTGGAAATGTAAGACAAAAACTTAAGAAAATCTCTCTACTTTAAACAAAGTCCTATTTGTGATCTCTGTTTTCATTCTGTCTTTTGCCCTGTAAAATTTTGATCAGTACCTCATTTAACTGTAAGAACTAGCTCAGCAAAAATATATTTGGTATAGATTCAATAAAAGCTGACCGAACTGCAGGTTTTTTTGTTGTTTTTGTTTTGTTTTGTTTGTTTTGTTTTGTTTTTTAAGATTTTATTTATTTGACAGAGAACACAAGTAGGCAGAGAGGCAGGCAGAGAGAAAGAGGAGGAGAAGTTAGGCTCCCCACTGAGCAGAGAGCCCGATGCAGGGCTTGACCCCAGGACCCTGAGATCATGACCTGAGCCAAAGGCAGAGGCTTTAACCCACTGAGCCACCCAGGTACCCCCAGATTACAGTTTTAAAGTCTATTCACTAAAAAGTATATAGCTCATGCTTTTTTTTTTTTCCAAAAGCCTGTAACAGAATTTCCAAATGTTTAATCTATTGCTATTATAAAACTTCTTTTAAGTTTTGAGCAGAAATTCTTCATCACAAATTTCATAAGTAACATGGATGCATATAATATGTGAAAATTATCTTAATATAAAATATAGCACGCTTCAGAATTTTACTTCAATGAATAAAAAAATGAAATAGTACATCTCTATTACAGATTTCTTGCTCATATACGAAGTGACATTCTTAAAATAAAAATAGATGTATCTACCTCTCACTTTTAATGAGTGTAAAATATTTAAGTAAAAAGACAATATGCTATTAATATAAAGTCAAAATAATAAAGGATGCAAAGCAATGTGTGGGATCATTTAATGGATCTTAATGTCATATCCTTTACCTATTCATCTTTAAATTGTTCCCCTTAAGTTGTCATGAAATAAACAGTGCTTCTTTTCCAAAATGTCCATTTCCTTGATACTCTGAACTCTCTCCATTTCTTAAACTTTTTTTTTACTGATTTCTAAGAAGATCAAACGTAGACAACTGAAACTTGATCTGTAACCTCAGAGCACTGAATTATGCATAACTGAATTTCAGCTTAGTAAGCCAATGAGCTTGATATTTAATGGCAAAAAATTAAATGGACAAGGACTTATTAGCATAAACAATGCTCATTCGGTGAAGTTCATAGTCAGAATGTTTCAAAATCAACATACTAAACTAAGATAAGTTAATGACAATGACAACATAGAACGTTTACTATCTTCCTCCCTCCCTATCTCTTTCTCACATGCATGCACATACACACGCATACATGCACAAGTTAGAAACTGTAAAACAAATCAAATGGAATAAAGAAGTATTAGCTTATAATTTTGATATTCTTTGCTATACGCACTGTCTTTGCAAAGCCTGCTTAACTGGGAATTTCTTCCCACAGTTCTTGCACTTAAATTCTTTCTCCTCGGTAGGTTTCTGGTGCAATGTCTGAAGATGCTCAGCAAGAATTTCCTCGCTGGTAAAACTCGAGTCACACTGGGGACAAGCATAGTCCTCTTTACGGCCAAGGCAATCTACACATTGACAAGGAAACAGATTTATAAGACAAAAATTAAGAGCCAAGAATTGCTCAATTTTAGTTTCACTTTAAAATCAAAATTGTGTTTAACAGTATCAGAATAATAAATGCTTATCTCTATGAGTATTAAAAATATTGTCCATGAAAAATAATAGGAAGTGTTACTAGAGAGAAATACATTATCATTTAATTCCTTCCTCTTGTTCCAGCAAATTAATACAAAATCAAAATCAAAATCAATTGTTAATTTACCCTATAATGTTCACTTTTCACATTAAAGAGATTTTACAAATGTTGAATGAGAAAGCAAAAACTTTCCATGAAACAGGTCATCTTGAGTTCACTGAGTGCACAAGGAGAAAAAAATCCAACCAAGGCAAACTACGTGGAATCACCAAGGGGAATCTCACATACATGTGAAAAAGACCAAGGTCATAAAAACAGCACTCATTATGGTAGGTATAGTGAGGCTCCACTGCGTCTCTGGCTTGTCAGTCCCTATGGACTGTCACAGATCCGCCCAAATTTCTCAAAGTACATTATTTACATTACAGATTTTTTTCTTATATTAAAATTTTATTAAATAAAATGAGATTTAGAAAATTTAGAAAATGTGAAGAAAGTAAAAATGACCAAGAATCCTGTAAGGAAGAGAAAACCACTTAATAAATTCTCAAGTCTGATTTGTCTTTTGTCCATTCATATCTTCCACACAGTCTGATAATTACATTTATGATCATACTTTTTATGCAATCTCGTCTGTTGCTCTTTTTTTTCCATTCAACATTTTCTCAATTAAAAAAAATAGTGTACCGTATTATTTAACTAAACTCTCCATGGTTTGACATTTGAGTAGATTATTTGTTTCTTTTGTGTTATGGGTTTGTTGTTCTATGTTCTGGGTTTTTACTGGGAGAGTTGCTTTTATTAATAAAAACTAATTTCTAAAATAAAAATAGCAATAATATTAATAATGTAATTAACTGATTCATACTTTTTAAGTCTCTAAGTTTCTGTTGATTATTTTTACAAAAGTAATGGAATTTGGTATTTGTTAACTGAAGAAAAATCAGGATGATAATAAATAAGCAGGAGACTCATTTTTAAGTGGACATAATAATAACGTGCCCGGGGGTGTGACATTAAAAAAGTATATACTAGTATAGAGTACATCAGAGGGAATAGTCAGTAATATTGTAATTCACATAAATAAATAAATACCCCTCAAAAAGAAAACACAGAATAATCAGAAATAGTCACCCAAAGTCTGAAATGCAAAACTGCAAAATGCATATTTGAAAGATAGAACAGAAAGCCTGTCCTCATCTTCCCCTTAAATAATCCACCTAAAATAAAAAAAACACAAGCAGAGGCTGGCAATGCTGGGAATCCTTATACTTTCTCAGCCAGTAACATACAGTTCGAATAGGAAATTCTTATGAAAGACATTATGACCATGGTGACTAAAGAAACTAGTGTCACTTCTGAAATGGCTTTGCTAAACAAAATGGAAAATACCCTCTGGTAAATTTCAGCCCATTACAAAATGTGAATACCTATAACATCATTCATATTTCTTTCAAACCCCAGCAGGAGTAAAACACAACATAACAGAAACAAGTTCCAATAATAATTGATTATTCCCCAGCAGATGGCAAACAAGCGACATCCTTGGATTGCAGGCCTGATCAAAGCAGGTCAGACCTACAGTCCACACACAGTTTCTGGTTACCCAGCTGAAGCTATCTAACAGTTCTGCAGGCTTCTACAGTCAGAACAGAAAGAGATTTCCAGAAGCTCCAGATTCTCCAAGGATCTCTAACAAGAGGGAGGCCAAGGAATAATCCCAGAGGTTCCATCTAGCAGTGCCCTCTGGACACCTCTGCACTTGCCCTTCCCCATGTGCAGATGAGAACGTTAACGTCTCTAAGAGTTAGTGACTTACTCAGTTACAAGACTGATTAGTGGCAGATTCAGGGCTGGAGTACAAAATTCCTCATTGCTCGCCACCCCAGATGTACCAGGGAGAGCAGTGAGAGCCAGGAGCTGGCACTGACCTTAGCAGTCCTATAGGGTACATCTATCACCCACGCCCGCCATTCTCCTCCTGCTGGAATAAAGATGGGCTTACAGCCGGATATCCTCTGAGAGTCGTTCTAACCACAACTATTTTGACAACACCCTATGATAATGCAACTATAATTCACCCACAGTTCAAACCGTATTTCTCCTACAACTTCCATTCTCTCAGATCACCAGTTAGAGGCAATACCTTTTCTGCCAGCTGTTGATTGTCCTTTAGAATTTTTAACTTCCCCTTCTTTGATCATTGTCATAATTTGCTGTTCTTCCTCATCAGCCTCCATGTCACTGTCCAGGTAGCCAATCAGTAGCTCTGTATCTGTTTCTATATCCTCAATTGCCAAATAGAAAATGTTTTCTCCTTCCTGAGACAAAATTAAAAAATATGCTGTTGTATGACAAATAATTTTTAAAATGTTGATCCACTCATTTGTTTCTAATAGTAATGAAGAAATCATTTTAAGATACATTGAGTACCATGTGCCCGTTTTTTATATCTCCAACTGATTTAGATACTGAAAAAGGAAACTGACAACATTCAGTCACCTGGCAAATAAAATACAAATATATATTACTGATAGTGACATTTATATATAGCAAATGAAAGTCTATTTATATTTCTAAAAGTGAATTTCACATTGTTAATTTGCCTAATGCAGTAACACCTTGTGGAGGTCCGTAAATGCAGTAAGAAGAAATCTGTTAAGTAATGGCATCATTTCTGCGCCTAGAGAACAAAGTGCTATCAATGACCTAATTATGATTAATATTAAATCCAAAACTGGAAGGAAAAAAATTACAATTTATAATATAAGCCAGAGGAACAGCAAATGAACCCTAAAAGAATTTCCAAAAAACCTAGACCAGAAACAGAAAAAAGACGAGGCACCTGAGAGGTTCAAAGAATTGACTAAATCATCCTGTGTACCTAAATTCCACTGAAATGACAGGAAAGCAGAAAAGAAAGGAAATTCTAATATCAATACATCAATTTTTTTTTTCAAAATTCTAGAAGATTAGAAATCAGGGTTGAAATGATAGATAACTACTCAGAAGAAATTTCAACCCATAACAGACATAAGAAAAATGTTACAAAGAACCTACTTCCCAAGGAAACCCCAGAGAAACTTCACACTTGGAATGAACTGGTACAAAAAGCCCCTCTGGGCCTTCGGCCAATCACCAGGGAGGCCAGAACTGGGGCTGCTTAGCTCGCTGTCCCCAGGAGAAACACCCAGAATTGCTGTCTTTTACATAGTTGAGGATTTGTTCTGGGAGGGCTCCTAGTTTGGCTGCTGAGGATAAAGAGAAGCAAAGCATAGCCTGAATTTATTGAACCTTGGTGGTAGGCAAGGGGACTGAAGGACAAGGACAATAAGCTCCACCAAAGAGTGAAATTCAATAACGGAGAGAACAAAGAACAAAGCCTTCCCTCTGTTGTCATTATCACCACTCTTGTTAAGGAGGAAGAGACAAGAGGAGGAAAAAGAGGTAAGGTGAATGAGAGAAGGAAGAGGAGAGGGAGAAGAACGTGTAAGACATGTATGTGTGTGTGTATGCATTTTTACATAAGCAGAACCCTCATGAAAAGTCGGGAAAAATATGCATAAAACTGTTACATGGTTATCGTTTAGAAGCTGGGAGGAAAAGTAGTCTATATTCAATACTGTTTTACATTTTTTTGTTTTGGTTTTTACAATGAAAAGAATCTTCGTAATTTTTAAAACAGTGTATCTTAGAAAATTCCATGCAGGAAATGGAAATGATGATCATAGTCATCATTTCTGGTCAAGAAAGGTTTGATGCAAAAGTTCGAGTTATTGAACAAATCTAACCATCAGCTACAGTTAATTAAAAGATGTTTCTATAATATTTAGCGCATCCTTGGAAGATTTTTAATTTCAAACCTGCAGAAACTATAAAAAAGTTATTTCTAATTAAGAACACAATTAACTTCTATACAATTGTTACTCTTTGTGCAACAAAAATAAATGAAAAACAACAGAGACACTCAACAAAAGAGAGGTCGCTTTTTAAATTAACTCAGAAGTGGCAATTTCCAGAGTTTGGAAACCACTTGCCAAGAGTTACCCAAAGCAACAAATGAAGATTTCAGAATACAATCATAAATTTTAGTGCTTATCTGATCAACAGGCAAGAAATTTAATTGAACCATCTCTCCAGAATATTAATCATCAATTTCATGATGGCCTGAATAGCACCAAGGAAAGACAATGTTTTTAAATTTTAAAACATGGTAACATTCACTTAAACTGCAATCATAAGACACAGCATGCCTATTTAGGAACTCCATAATTTTAAAAAATTAATATACCACTTAAAACCTCAATTCAATAAAAGTAATAGCATTATAGCCACCAAGGGCCAACTACACGTCTTGTCTGTATACCAAGATATGGTACAAAGAGGTATTACATTACAGGTATTATCATTACAGGTATTAATTCAATCTATTTATTTTATAGAAATATAGATACCTTTCTATGTATAATTCCTACCACGACCCAGTCCAAGAATCTCTTCCTTTCATTTGCTACCATAATAATTTTAAGAAGTATCCTCTTAGATGGCTTCCTTCCATACACCTCACTAATTTAATTGCAAAACAACTCTTCATTAATATTGTTCTCCTTCTTCAAAAGTTTCCATTGCCAGAACCCGCCAGATTCCTAATCACTGGAGCTCTCTTGAGCTCTTAGGGCATATTCCTCACCTGTAGGCTCGCCCCCAAGCCCAATTCCATGTCCATTGGCAAGAAGGATTTAAAAGGTGTTGACCCAAAGTCCTGGGACTCAGCATCAACTCCCTGTTGTCATTATCCTGGCTCTGACCTTGCGTTTCAGCTTTGGTGACCATTCTAATATTCAGATCCTGAAATTTACTTCTTATAGCCATCATTTCTGATCATTGGGTTTGTGGCTTATTCCCCTGAACATAGATCCCTCCATAAGAAAATCACTCCTTACATTTACATGTTAGGGCTTAGCACCTTTCTGGACTCTGCTTGGGGTCTGGGGTCCTGCTTATGGTTCCTGTTATGGGTTCCTGGTGATTTTGCTGAAAATGCTTGAGCTGGGGGCACCAGGATGGCTCAGTCGGTTGGGCGTCAGACTCTTGGCTTCCACTCAGGTCACAATCTGAGGTCTGGGATTGAGCCCCCAGGTAGGGCTTTACACTCAGTGCAAAGTCTGCTTGTCCCTTTCCTTCCTCCTCTGTTCCTCCCCCTGCTCATGCTCTCTCTCTCAAATAAATAAATAAAATCTTTTAAAAAATGCTTTGGCTGAAAGAAGGCTGTTCAACATGATGATCTGTTCCAAAGCAAATATTCCTTTAAAAAAAAAAAACTTATTTAATTTAGAGGGAGACAGAGAGTGTGTGTGTGAGCACATGTAGGGGGAGGAACAGGAGTAGAGGGGGAGAGAACCTTCAAACAGAATCTACACTGAGCTCACAGCCCCACAGGATGGGAAGCCAATCTCACAACCTGAGATTACGACGTGAGCCAAACCAAGAGTCCCACACTTTACGAATTGAGCCACTCAGGGACCCCAAAAGCAAATATTCCTCAGCCAGTGGTTTTCATTGTGTGGGTAATCAGGATACAATACAGAGTGAGTGGTGTTACAATTGTTTTCCATCTCCTGCATTACTGCCCATTATTTTGAATTTGTTTCTTAGTCTTGTTTCATTTTGCTTTATTTTTGTGTATCATTTTCAGCTAATTATTTGTATTGAAAGCTGCTTGTAGCATCAAAAAGCTATAGTAGCCTAAATGTCCAACAACAGAAGTTGGAATAAATTAAATACCTAGCAATTGGTTTTAAAATTTACCAAATGTAATTTTGATGGGAAAAAAATATATATGTCATACGTGTGTGTGTGTGTGTATGCACACATAAATACAATGTGCCCCCACAAAGAAAAAGATATAAAAAAAAATTAATGGAGCTTATCTCTAAGTAGGGATAATTTTAAGTATTTTGCAGAATCTTCTGCTAGTCCATACGTTACAGTGTTTCTAGAATTAACAGGTGTTACAATAAATAATAAACAGACCCGGGTCTTGATACCCTGAAGTTGTACCTCATAGGGACTAAACAGCACAGGCTTTGGGCTGGCCAGGGTTCAAAGTCTCAAACCACCAGTTTCTTCATTTGCAAGATGAAGAAAATTAACAATGCTTATCTCACAGGCTGGTTGGTTATAAGAATTAAAAGAATATTTGTAAAATCGGGTAAGGTGCTTGGCATATGATAAGCATTCATGAATGGCAGCTCTGCTATTATTATTATTATTATTGTTCCATCATGATATATAACTTGAAAGACAGTGGTTAAAAGAGTCCTTTTTTTCAAAATTTATTTCAGCCCAAGTGCCACATAAAGTTGCTATGACAATGCTGCTTTTGACTAACTTTCATTTGGCCAAATTGCTCTCAGCCAAAATATAATTCAATTCCACTGACTGCCTACCAGAGCTCTGAATTACTTTGGGTTTCTGGTTGTCACGCTCTGTTCTCTTGTTAACACACTAATGCGTCACTCTGGTTTGGACCTTCAATCTCAGTCACCCGTCTGAACTGTGACCAGCCATCTGCTTTGCTTGCAACTGAGGGGTTTCCCAGGACATGGGGCTTTCACAGTTAAAACTGAAAAAGGACTGGGCAAACCAGGACAGTTGGTCACCCTAACTACACCATCATATTCTCCAAAACCACATTCTGAACTCTACTTAAGATGTCCTCCCAATAATATTGACTGGGTCCATCCCCCAATCTCCAACTGAGGGTTTTCAACATATAGAATGAGTCGTATCTCCAAATATGGCTCCAAAGTCTTACCAAATAGACTCCCATCATCTGAACCCACTTTGTCCTCTCATCTTCAACTATCCTGCAAACGAAACCGCATCCTATTCTTTAGACCAGCTGGCATACTTCCTCTCAGAAAACACTGGCCTCATTCCTGCTTAGTACAATTGCAAAAACCCCACTTGGCCTCCCTGCTACAACTCCTTAGCATCGTCTGAGGCACAGACCATTTCTGTCCTTCTCCATGAAACCTTCTCTAATCTACTAAATGCACGTAGATTCCAGGGGTTTTCTCTATACGAAATGCTTTAACGTTTTTGGGCATTTATAATTTATTTCTCTGGGCTTCGTCATTTAATTCATATGATCAGGAAATTCTAATATGTGTTGATCTTATCTTCCCAAAGATAATTTCCTCAAGGCAGCAAATAAGAATTACCATGTGTCGCCCACAGCGTAAGCTGTACTCATAACAGTTGCTCAACATTTTACAAATAATGAAAAGTACAAAAGAATACTAAAAGGCTTGTGTCTATGGAAGAAAAGCACTTATTAGTAAACTGTTTGCAGATACTTTCTTTTATGTGCCTTTGGTGATAGGCTATTAAAATAAACCAGGTCGCAGATAGTGGTGACTTGGAAGGATGATGGCAGACAAATAACGGAGATGGTGAGAGTATTAAGTATGATCTGAAGAGAAAGCAGATGCTATTTCCTGACAGAATATACATGCAGTATGAGAGTAGAAGGGTCGAAGGGTCGAAGATGAGTCCTCGGTGTTACAGTTTTCCCTCAAGCATTCACAGATGTTACTCTATTTAATAACAATTCTTCTTAAGGTCTAAAATAAAACACCAACTTTAGATTTTTATTTTGAATCTGTATATTCTCTGTAGATGTAAATATATTTTCACATGGTCCTTCACTCAGGTGCCCAAGAATATAACCCAATTCAACCATTTTTTTAAAGATTGTATTTATTTATTTGAGACATAGAGAAAGAACGAGAGAGAGAGAGAGAGAACAACCTGGAGGAGGGGCAAAGGGAGAGGGGAAGCCAGGCTCCCCGCTAAGCAGAGAGCCCGATGCAGGGCTCAATCCCAGGACCCTGGGATCATGACCTGAGCTGAAGGCAGACGTTTAACTGACTGAGCCACCCAAGCATCCCCAATGCAGCCATTTTAAAAGTTAATTACTGTTCTTCAACAAATCTGCAAAGTAAGAGTGGTTCATCATCCCCAATTGAAAAAAAAAATATTTTAGGTCATAAACTACTTTCAAAGCTCTTCCTTTGAACGGAGACAATCCACTCAGATAAGTAAAGTACAGGAGAACATGATCTGTTTCTCTGAATGATACTGAAAAAAAAATAATGGTGGCTTATATTTTATTAGAGTCATCATTTTGGTAACATCATATATGGAACTCAAATTTAGAGACAAACTTACACACACACAAGAGATTCTCTGGATATCTTCATCGTCAGAGTTTTTTAAACAAACTTAGGTAATGAAGATAAATAAATCCAGAAAAAAGATAGTAACCTGGCCAGGATGATTCAACAGGAAAGTTGGAGATGGTGCCGTGTGGTAGAGCTGTTACAGAGAATTCTCTTGAGGCAGGTGCTCCACCAAAATCCTAATGCACCAAAACAACCATTTCTGAATTCATAAAGTAGAGAAGGGCAGCCATATAAATACTGTTATAGTCAACTGTCATGTAGTCTGAATGAGTAACTGTATGGATATGGTCCTAAAAACAAATACTATCATCAATGTCATTATCTCTTTCCATACTAGTAACCTACTCTTAGCCCACTGGGTGTCTTAGCACACCAGCTGGGAAGTTCCATCGCAGGAATGAGCCCAGGGGTGATGAAATCAGCCTCTATGCCAGAGTAAAAACTCAGATCCAGAGAGGAACATGAGGAGGCTTTAGGGCTTTAGAATCAGACTACAAACTGACACAACTCTGTCACTTTCTGCCTATGTAGGCATCCTTCCTTATCCCTATGGGCCTCAACTGCCTCATCCATAAAGCAGAAAAAATACAATTTATTTATGCCTTAGATCTTACTGTTAATTTCTGGTAAGTGGCTAAGAACACATAAAAGAAATAATACCTCACACCAGTAAAGCACTTTGCAGTTTTCTAAAGATTTCAATTACTTTATTTCATCAGATTTTCACAGTAACCTTGTAAGATACAGATAAAAATGTCAAGTGAATTTCCTAGGACACTGGACAAAGAGATTCTACTTTGGAATCATATAAACTAACTTAGGATTCTAGCACATGACTTATTAGCAATGTATCCCTAGGAAAAGTTATCTTAACTTCATTTCATTACCTTATCTACAAAATGGGATCAATAGCACCTACCTAAAAGATTAAAAAATAAGGAGTATATAAAGGAAGCGTGATAGACAGTAGGCACCTAAGAGATGGTCAGCATCAGGGCCCATCTCCCAGAAGAACTCCTCCAACCAGAGCACATTTTACAAATGGGAAAGTTGAGGCTCATAGATGATAAATGAATTGCAAAGCTCACACTTAGTAAATTCTAGAGCCAGTCTAGAACTAGATAAGTGAGTACTGGCATGATGAGGTCAGGAGTGAAATAGAATTAGTTAATCATTACAGCTACAATTTCAATTTTACTGGATAAAATATTTCCTAACGGAGCCCAAAATAACCCAATGCATTTAAGGGCTAAAGGGAATTTGTCTTCACATAATTTTTTTTTTTTTTTTTGCTGCTTACTTTTCAATGACTCACAAAATAATTTCCTTTTTTAGGAAAAGATCAGACACTTATTATTTACTATGTTGCCTCAATCTCATGCACAGGAAAAACTTACATCCTGTTATGTAGATCTGATATTAATATACTCTTAAAATAGCCACGTATATGCCATATACAAAGTAAGAACCCTTAATTAGGAGTCAAGATGGTTCTTCTGACTTTGGCTTTCCCACTTGGGCCCTTTCACCTTGGGCGAGTCTCTTGCCATCTTTGGAACTCTTTTACTTCATCTGCAAAAGGATGGAGGTAGACTTCATTATCTTATCCCTTCCAGAGCTAGATTCAATCACAAGTGAAATAACTTCTTTTTGAAGCACTAGTTAACAAAGCTAAAGAGAGAAACATGCATACAGAATGATGTGATCATTGCTGTTCCTCTCAGATTTCACCCTGTGAAGAGGAATGCTGGTATGGAATGAAGAGTGGAAAGCTGGGTACACAACCTTGTAAGACTGGGGCAGGGGGCTTCTCTGAAATTACACAGAATAATGAAAGCCACCAATTAATAAGATTTTCTCAAAGTGACTGCTTCTGTATTGTGGCAGTAGCTAGAACCAAATAAACTCACAATGTCTTCCAGTCTAATTCTTTCTGATTCTATCAATATCACAAATCATTTACTCCTGGATATACAGGTGTACCTACTTTTCAAATTTCCTATCTCTTTCCAATACCCAAAATCTCAAAAACCTCAGCTTTCTTTGACAATTTGCCCACTGTCCCTTCTCAAGTACCATGCCCCACTAGGAAAGACTTCATGAGAACCCATGCATTTGAGGTTCAGTTCTGTATTTCAAAACAGCAAAAGTAAATGACTCTTGTTTTGCAAGGAAATGTCATCCCCACTGTGTGCAAATAAATAAAACTCTAGAAGAGGCCAAGCGTGATTCGGTGTTCCAGCTGCGCCTGTCTCACTTAACTTGGTTTCTGTTTACTTGTTGGCAGACTGTTGTGCACATGTGGATGATGTAAGAAAAAAATCATGATTGTGAAACTGGCGAAGACACAATTCATTGTATTAAAAAGGTAGTAAGTAGTGAGAATTCAGATTCTCCAGCCAAAATGACTAATGACTAATCAACACAATAGGAAATCAACTTCTAGAGGTTACAAACTGAAACTCTACCAGCGTGGATGAAAAGAAAAGTTTGGACTCCAACCCAGTTACCGATAGAAGCAGGAGACAAGTGACGAAGGTGGAGAAAACAAAATGTAATGAAATAGGAAGAATTCCTATTCCTCTCACTTAATTCTTCTTTACAAAAACTCTAATTCAGTCTCCACTTGTGTAGCAGTATCATTTCGGCAGAGCTCAATGTACAAAGCTGAAAAATATCACTAAAAATTCATTTCCACAGTAAATTTCACAAAATATATTAATACTCATGTAACAATAAAACCAAAAACCTTTAAAATAAGGTCTAACTGTAATAGACCATCGCATTCTTATTTATTCACATGCATCCCGGGAGGAGGACTGTACCAAGTAGCCAGGTAGCTCAGAGTCTTGCAGTGGTGTCTGTGGGAGGTGGGTACTGGATCAGGCTTGACCACGTGACTCCTATCGACCCATGAAACGTGACTGGAAGCAAGGTGAGCCATGTCCAAGAGAAAGCTTTAAGAGAGTCATCACGTTTGGGTGACTGCTCTTTCCCTTCCTCCAGGAAAACGCATGTCTCTGGTAAGGGCTGTTCCTCGAGAACCAAGTGGAACCGAACACTGGAAAAAGTCACAGCCTCCAATAGCCTGCATTTGTGTGGACAAGAACTAAATCTTTGTTGCTATAAACCACAAGGACTTCAAGGTTACGTGTTAGAGCAGTCTTCTTGGCAAAAGTTGACTGATACAATGACTTCAACAAAATAATACCTTTTTAAATTATTTTCTTGGTGAATAAGAAGAACATGTCTTGAAATCAAGGCAAATCACATGCAGCAGGAAAATGACAAGTGTATTTTGAAGAGTGAACTGTGTAAAGTAATTTAATTTCATGTTTATGGTGCATTAATCAGGTCCTATAAAAATGAAGTTTTAAACAAATATAAATGAAATGGTCCCCCCTCTTTTTTTAAAAGATGTATTTATTTATTTCAGAGAGAGAGAGAACAAGCACATGGAAAGGCAGAGGGAGAAGAGCGGAAACAGACTCCCCGCTGAGCACAGAGTCCTACACAGGGCTCGATCCCATGACCCACAAGATCATGACCAGAGCTGATCAGGTGTCAGATGCTTGACCTACTGGGCCACCCAGGAGCTGCTCAAATGGTCTCTTTTCTAATCACAGCTCATAATCAGCCACAAAGCAAAGAAACTGTTTAATATGATTCCCAGGAATGAGATACTATATTAGGCAAAAAACTAAGTCCATAAATAAAAAACAACAATCACTAATCACTAACATATATGCTATCTTTCTCTGAGGGGCTCAAGCAAAGATAGTTATCTTTGAAGCATCTTACAGAACAAATCTGACATCATGGAAAAAAAGTGAACAGAAAAAACCAGAAGAATAAAAAGAAAATTTTGCTACATAGAAAACACATAATTTGATCCTGGGAAACGGAGGTTCTTCACAGAAAAAAACCTGTAACTCAGCTATTTTATTTAGATAAAAGTTCTCAATATTGATAGACCAAGACACTTTAAAATAAGATTATGCTACAGGGAACCGAGTGGCTATTTTATACACAAACAATTAAAGAACATATCGTGTTTGCATAGTATATGTGCTCTATTTTTTTACATCAGAGTCTCTTTTAACCAACCTCCACTTAACACATCCCCAGATTTACCCAACACTCGCATCAAATCTGCCGAACGATGCCCCAAGTCTTCTCAGCAAGCAGCCTGCTCTCTGCTTTGCCCACACACCTCTGCCCTCACTATTTGACTTGTGTGCTTGCATCCCAAGAGTCTGTTGTGTTTGTTCCCACAGGTTTATGTCACTTGTACAAGCTATTTAATTAGTAACTTAACTAAATGTTACATAAACCAAAGACATGAGTAAGAAAAATGCAATTGTTTCTAAGAAAATCAGTTATGCATTTTGAAAAGACTCAACATACAGCTGTAAAAACAAAACAACAACAACAACAAAAAAAAACTGTCAAGATACAGAAGGTAAAGCAAATCTAAAAGATGGGGGAAAATCATAACTCTGGACTGCACTCAGGTTGCTTTACAAGAAAGAGGATTTACTCATACTACTTTAAAAATAGCAAAACTGAATACTTTAAGGAGTAGTTATGAAAAAAATATATGAAAGCAAACACTAGTGAGAAAACCTATACTCAGAATCAAGATGGCTTTGCTCATAAATCAAAAAAAAATTAAAGAATCAATGTATACTTATAAAACTTAAAATAAAATGGTTAAAATATTAATTCTATGATCCCTAACTAGCACAAACTTTTTCTATTACCTGACCAAGTATTGGTCCATATCATATCAGAAAAGAGAATTTCAACCAAATTATCATAGAACCAAGTCTGGGCAAAAGTTCCCCACACATGCCTCCCTAACCATCTATGCTGTCCCTGTCAAAGTGTTTACCATCCTGATCTGTATTTATTTTGCTCTACCCCTAACTGAGCTAAAGGCTCTATGGGGGAAGAGATTATAACCTCAAATTATATATAAATTATCATTCCCAAAATATTTGTTATTCTAAATGGGATCAGAATTAGCTAAACACAGGTCTCTCCTTCCCCCAAAGATCGCTGGTTCCCTTTGGGCAGGCCCTACATCATATTCACCTACCTAGAAATATCAGTACCTGACTCAACACCTTGCTCATTGAGGCGATCCACAAAGGATCCACTGAACTGAACTAAGTAAGAGAAAAATAACTGTCCTTTCCTTTTGAATTTATAAGACCATAAATGCAAGGGTGTCATTCAGGAAAGTGTAAGTTGCTACAAAAAGCGTTGGGGGATCAACTTCCCCTTCCCAATTAATTCTTAAGAATTCAAAATTTAGCCAACAATTGAGAGTGTTTTAACTAACTGGAAATAAGAGAACAGATTAGACAAGCAGATGTGCTTCCTGGAAAGAGAACCAGAATCAGGCCAAGCACACTCCACTCAACATACTAAAAGTCAACTCAAAAACCTAGGAGAGAAGCTGAATGTCCATTCAACACATCTATTGCTGCACATAATGCACATAGGACTGCAGATACCCACTCACAAGAATGCCCAAGCCAGTTACTACTCTGTAGAACTTTTCATGCTCCTGGTGGAAAAGGAATAGAAACTGGTTAAATTACCACAAAGCAAAAAGGGCCCAAGACAGTTGTACAGAGAGCAGCAGCTCTGCAATTTTTAGAGGCAGTTCCACAACAGCATTTAAAATTCACTCTGAACACTGTAAACTGGGTAAATTTTGGACAAGATAAGATCGAGGGGGAATGGGTCTATTAAAATAGGGAAAACGATGGGGCGCCTGGGTGGCTCAGTGGGTTAAGCCTCTGCCTTTGGCTCTGCCTTTGGTCCTGGGATCAAGCCCCACGTCGGGCTCTCTGCTCAGTGGGAAGCCTGCTTCTCCCTCTCTCTCTCTGCCTGCCTCTCTGTCTACTTGTGATCTCTCTCTGTCAAATAAATAAATAAAATCTTTTAAAAAAAACATAGGGAAAACGATGTTGGCAAAGTCACAGCATTGCGAAGGGTGGTTTAGGTTATGGCAAGCAACAAACCTAGCTATAACCCTAGGTATTGCAGAAAAGTTGCAGACAAGTCCACTGAAAAGGTGGCTTTGATGTGTGGAGTGACCAAGAAGTCAAGCACAGCTGGAACGTGCCCTGTGAATTGCAACATTTGAAGAAAATTATAAGGCAACCACCTCACACTAGTGAGACAGGAAAAAAAAAAAGTGGAAAAGTAGAAACCTAGAAGAAATTTTGTTCATCCAATCAATATGACTGTATATTTTATATATCAACTTGACTAGAACACAGGGTGTCCAGATATTTGGCCAAACATTATTCTGGGTATATCCATGAGAGTATTTTCAGATGAGATTAACATGAGAATTCACTGACTGAAAACAGGAGCTTGCCCTCCCCAACATGGGTGGGCCTCATCCAATCAGTTGAAGTCCAACGGAACGAAACAGTGACCTTCCCCTGAGTAAAAGACAATTCCTCCTGCCTGACTTCCTCCAACTGGGATATTAGCTCTCTCCTGCCTTTGGACCTGAGCTGAAACATGGGTTGTGTCTCAAGCCTGAGAGTCTTCCAATTTAAACCATAGCCTCTGTTCTCCTGTTTCTTTGGCCTTCAGACTCAGGCTATTACATCAGCTCCCCTTGGTATCTAGCTGGCTGGCTCACCCTGCAGATCTTAGGACTTGTCAGTCTCCATAATCATGTGAGCCAATTCTTACAATAAGTCTCTTTACACACATATCCACTGATTCTGTTATTCTGGGGAACCCTGACGAATCCAATCAAACTTGAAATTTAAGATGTCTATTATATTGCTACAATACAATCTATATGATAAAAAACTAAAGTACATTTGATATAACTTCTAGTCAAAGAAAACGTATCAACATCAACCTAGACAAAAATGTAACATTAAATAACCTACAGATAATTTCAGAGCAATAATCTTTCAATATCAATAGTTTTTAATTCTACTTCTTTTCATTTTAATGAAGATAGAAGTACTTCTAATAGAGATAAGTAACTCATTTGAGAAAAAAAAAAAAAAAAAGAATTGAGCCTGTATGTGCCAAGAGGTATGCTGGGACAAAGTATACCACAGGGAAATAAACCCCACACAGCACTCACCCTCAGAGCTTATAGACTAAGTGTATGCCATTAATCAACCACAAAAGAAATCAAAGAAATGGAAAATAACCTGATGAATCCAAAGACAGTGAGAACATGGTGCTTCTAGAGTAAATAATGGAGAGAGCTGATCTCAGCCAGAGTTCAAGGATGGTTTCCTGGGAATATGATGACTTAGCTCAGATTTGAAGGATACAAACAGAGGACTGTAGCAAAGGGAAAAGGGAAAATGCATGTGTGGAACAAGTGGAAAGAGCTGGGACATTTAATAGCTGGGTAAAAAGGAGTATAAGCTGCAAAAACAGAATGAAAATGAGTGGCAAGGAGATGAGAGTACTTCACAACAGATGAAAAGCTCTGCTCCCCTACTTCCAGGCTTGATAAACTTGAGCTCAGCCTTTTCATCTGCAAAATGGGGATACTAATCCTTTGCAGGGAGAGAGGCTGTCAAGAAATTAAGTGAGATAATGCTGATGCAAAAATATGACAAATTTTTATAATGGGACCAAAACAGCAATTTGAAATCTCATTTCACAAGTACAGATAATCAGTTTTTATTTATTTTGTTTTGGTTTTAGTTATTGATTGACTTTCTAGGGGTTGAAATTATGATAGGGTTTCCTCTGGCCTTTAGATGTTGTCGGAAAAGTTAAAAATCATATGTGTTATTGAATGGCAAGATGTGAAGTATCTTCAGGGACTATTATATATCACCTTTATATACAATATGGCATTGGTCATACCATGAATTGAAACAAAGCAAAATATATTTACAGAAGTTTAATACAAACACAAAATGCCCAATAATATGATTTTAAATCTAATAAAGAAAAAAAAATGAGGCAAGAGCAGAAAAGCTATTTACAAGCACACTGCATTCCAAAGTCTAGAAATGTGCACATGGGGTTGAGTCACATAGGGAAAGCTCTCAGAAGCCTCGTTGGTTTACACGCTATTGCTAGAAGAGGAGTCAGGTTAACTCTCAGCAAGAGTGACCATGTTCCTTTTTCCATCCTGAAAAACTAAAAGAATGGAAAGAAAGAAAGAAAGAAAGAATGAAGGAAGGAAGGAAGGAAGTGGGGGAGAAGGGAAGGGGGGAGGGATGAAGGAAGGAAGGAAGGAAGGGGGGAAATGAGGGAGGGACAGAGGGAGGAAAAAAGAAAGAAGGAAAGAAAACAAACTAATAGAACAGACGGATATGTAAACCACCATTAACTGTGCGTAGCCATATGTCAAAGGACTGACTTAACCACAGGAAAAGAAACCAGGAAATGGTGCTTTAATCTCTGTTCATTGAGAAGAATTCAATAAAACGTTCATTAAATACCAACTTAAGAAATAATGAAACATTAGTCATTTGATTATGCATTTAATTAAGTATAATAAAAAGTGTGTATAGTTTTGACATAAGTCAGCCATGATGATGATATATTTAATTACTTCCTAGACTCTTGTTAACCTCCAGAAAAGGGAAGGCCACAACTCAAAACTCAGAACTCCTCTTTCATTCAACTCTGCACCTTCCCGATGCAATAAAGCACCACAAAGAGTGGCCTACAACTCAGTAATGAATCTTCCTTTTTCCCTTTCCTCAAGCAGTCTTTTTGGAATCATGTGAGACTTCCCAAGAGGACTAAGACACAATTAAGGATGACTAGATTAGGTTCTAAGAAACATGTTTCCTAAGGTTCTGTGAGCCGGTTTCTCAAATTCTCAGAATTTAATATACTTAGCTGAATATAGTATAACTTTATTGTTTACTATAATCTTTGTTGAATTGAATTGAAAGACATACAAATTCTAAGACAAAGTTTACACCTTCTTTTGAATATTTTATTAATCCAGTGATGGAACATGAAACTTCATATATTTTTTGTATTGCTAAGTACTGGCTGAACCTTTTATGAGAATTCATGTACTGAATGACGTACACTTTTCTTTGAATAAAAATTTCCCGGGGCGCCTGGGTGGCTCAGTGGGTTAAGCCGCTGCCTTCGGCTCAGGTCATGATCTCAGGGTCCTGGGATCGAGTCCCGCATCGGGCTCTCTGCTTAGCAGGGAGCCTGCTTCCCTCTCTCTCTCTCTGCCTGCCTCTCCATCTACTTGTGATTTCTCTCTGTCAAATAAATAAATAAAATCTTTAAAAAAAAAAAAAATTTCCCTAGAAAACTCAACTTCCCTTTATAAAGAACTGTCACTAATTCTAGTGTTTTATGTTAATGCATTAAATTAACCTCACTTTGCAGCTTGTTTATTGACTATTTTAATACCAATCATTAAAAAAATGTAAAACTCATCATAAAATGTATCTCCATTTTTTTGTAAAAAAAAAAGCCATGTTCTTCTTTATGTTCATACACAAAAAAAATCTTGCCTGGAAACGAGTGGTATGTATGCTTGGTTTTAGTTGTCTAAATTTTAGATTTAAGACTTAGATGTGTGTGTGTGTATGTGTGTGTGTGTGTGTGTGTGTGTTATTTTAATTTCCTCCTCTGATAAATGGGGTATTCATGTTATTTGCTTTAGTGAATCTAATACAAATGCCTCTTCTTTTCACTACATTTTTAGCAACTAAAAAATTTTAAACTTTCTTCTTTTTAGTCTTTACCATATCTCTTTTTAAACCTTGTAATGATATAGCACAATCCCAGTGTATTTAATGCAATGTTGATTAATTTTTAAATACTAATCTTTCATCATTATTATTTATTAGGTAATTCAAAAGAAACTACCAATTCACAGCAAATATCATCTTTCCCATGAACCTTTGCCATTTCACTATTCTATATCCAGGCTTCCAAGTTAGTCCAGGCTGGACTTCTGGGTTCTTAGTCAATGGAATTATCTTCAATCTAAGGCTCTGATTATCGGTGGTAATAACTATAAAAAAGATCTAGGACTTAACAACAAGGTGCTGTTGGCCACACAGTTATCTGGCTAAGAGACAAAGTACTTACAGTAGACTGAACCGTGTACACACAGTGCATATCCTGCACTCACAGAGTAAAAATGCAACACTTTGCCAGACCAAATACTCTCACGTCCCTAAATTACAGACCAGAGTTCAAGTGGAAGCATTTGCCTTCTGTTATTTCAAAGGAAATAGACATAGCTTTCTTCCAAATTGACAAGGCAACTTCAGCCAGGTGTCCCACATCAAGAGAGAAGCGACAGAGAGCAGAGGAGGCCAGGTCACCCGGCACTCGCTGAGCCCCAACTGGATACACCCCTGCTCACGTGGGCGGGGTGGGGGGAACAAAGAGCCGAAATGGACTGTTCTTGAGAAACTCAGCCCAGTGACAGAAACACATACAGAAATTAATCATTTCTCTAAGTCAGCCCACCACTATATCACTTAGTTGGGATTTCTATTCTGGAGATATTGGGAACATTTGAAATAATTTTGTTTCAAATTTTAAAAATTTTAAAGTAAATATTAAATAGAATTTAACTTTAAAATAGTAATAATAAATTTAAATTAAATATAAAATAGAAGAGTCAGCACTTTTCCTCCCAGAAAAATAATTTCACAGAATTCCCATTTTAAATTCTACTTTGTACTTTCACAATGACCAATCCTGTTAACAAAGGTCCCACATCAATCAGGAAACGAACATTCTCCAGCACTACAGCTTCTCTTCGGTTGATGTCACAGAGGTGGACTTTGCTGGCTTAGGAATTATGAAAGCATGGGAGTCTCTGAAATGATTTCTAGACACCCTACCTACTCACAACCAGCATTCCGCATTCTATTTTTTTTTTAAAGACTTTATTTATTTATTTGACAGGGAGAAAGCACAAGTAAGTAGAGCTGCAGGTGGAGAGGGAGAAGGAGAAGCAGGCTCCTCACAGAGAAGGGAGCTCAATGCAGGTCTCCAGTCCAGGACCCCGGGATCATGACCAGAGCTGAAGGCAGACACTTTAAGGACTGAGCCACTCAGGCGTCCCACAGCACTCTGCATTCTGAAAGACAGCTGAGAGCAGGCAGAAAGCAAGTCTATGTGTTCTCTAAGAAACAATCGGCCTGCACAAAACCCACTTCTCTACAAACGCTGAAAAGCGGCTTAGCATCATCATAAGGATCTCAAACCTGTCTTTGAGGTTGCCAAACCACTCTTGCTAATAAAGGTCTGTGCACAGACAAGCCACCATCCCCACAGGGCACTCCTCTAGCAATCTTTCCAAAGAGAGACAGGTCACAGAACCACAGCCTGTAAAAGGGCACAGTAAACAGTATTCAAGGGGCCTAAGAGGACATATGGTTTCCTGGGCATCCAACACCTGAGGAGCTGAGGGGCAGGGCACCAGGCTGCTGCTGCCATGGTCTGGGGCAGGTCCAACAGCATTTAGTCATGGTGCACAGCAGGCTGTTGCCTGAGTGGTTATTTGCTAGCACGTCTCCGACATGCTTGGTGTTTACACTAGCTACCCTTAGAAGATTTTAGACTAAATAAAACAGATTTTGCTCAGTTCTATATAGAAACAAAACTATAGAGACAAAAACCATAAATGTGACAGAGCTGTGATAAAAATACTTGCTAAATTATATTGGCACACACAAGGTCCAGGTGTTTTACTTATGTTATCTCGTTTAATTTAATCGCCACAAAATCCAGTGAGGTAGGTATAGTGATCATTAATTCACAAGAAGGGGAGCACCTGGGTGGCTCAGTCATTGAGTGTCTGCCTTCCCCTCAGGTCATGATACCATGGTCCCAGGATCAAGCCCCACATCAGGCTTCTTGCTCAATGGGAAGCCTGCTTCTCCCTCCCCCACTTCCCCTGACAGTGTTCCCTCTCTTGCTATCTCTCTCTCTTTCCTCTCTCATTCCCTGTCAAATAAATATATAAATAAATAAATCTCTAAATTTTTTTTTCCCCCCTACAAAAAGGAGGAGTTCAAGATTATTCTTACCCCCATGGAGACAGTGACAGGACACCTCATGAACTACAGTATTTCAGTGTTCAGCATGGGCCCTGGCATGAAGCAGATGCTTGAGAGCTATCAGCTGAACAAATGCATCAAGTGAACTAACTGAGCCAACAAGGCTCAGAGCCAGGAATCTACTGTTTAAACTGCCTTTCTTAATAGTATCCAAACTAGGCTCAGTTCGGCATTCCTTCTAATTCTAGATCAAGTGCTTGTTTTGTCCACTGACTTTAGCCTTCCTCATCCTCCTACAAAACAAATTACCCTCACTGACCATTGCCAGAGCCAGCCTTAAAGATGGCACCCAATGATGCCCTACCTCCTGGGACTGACACCCCTCCACTATACTGTGGTCTGTGTCTATGTGACTAACAGCATCCCACGGCAGTAATGGTACAGTATGTCATTTCCAAAATTAGGTTATAAAAGATGGCCTCTCTCTCACACACACACACATTGTAAGGACCTATTGAGCCAGAGCGACTCCATCTTGGTTAAAAGCCATTTTGTTGTTTGTGCAGTAAAACTTAAACTGACCCTGCCCTGGCCCCCAGAGAAACTTACTAAGAAGCAAGTCTGGGAAACCAGTAAAAAAATGGTTGGCTAGTTCCTAATAACAGAGCCCAAAATACAAGGCCAGGTCGGCCAGTTCCTGATAACAGAGCCCAGAATACAAGAACGAGTCAGGCCAGGTGGAGACATCCAATCAGTGAAAGTACACATACTGTCTCCTTAACCACCAAAGAATGTAAACTCCACCTTTTGGGGGCCAAACTTGAGCACCAATTCTAACCAGAGTAATAGGTTAGTTCAAACAGCTACTATAGGGTAAAGTGTAATTCAATTGGCCACCTGAGCATGACCTAACATGACCATGCAACTTTCTGTGTATGTTACAATCTCATTGGCCACCTACGTCTGGCCAAGCTTTTGCTCTATAAAAATTAGTCTGTGGGACTGAAAGGAGTCGCTCTTTGATATAGTCAATTCTTAAGCCTGTAAGCGGGGATTGGTCGCTCTCTTTGGAGACGGCGCTGGCCAGTCAGTCTGACTTCTAATGCTTAGCACAGAATAAAGCTTTGCGTAACTTTAACTTTGTTTCAGTCTTGTTCCCCTGGCCAATCAGTCTGACTTCTAATACTTGGCATAAAATAAAGCTTTAAATAACTTTCACTTTGTCTCAGTCTCGTTTTATTTAATAACGGACCTAACACACATCACTCTCAGAGAAGCAACTGCCACGTCATGAGGATAGCTTCACATGGGAAAGAGCCATGTGAGTAATCTTGGAAGTAGAATCCCCACCCCAATCAAGTCTTGAGAGGCTTCAAACAGCCCCAGATGACACTTGATTAAAACAGTCCTTAGCTAAAACTCCAGAACCACCCAGGAAAGTTGCTCCCAAATTCCTGATCCTCAGAAAATGTATGAAATAATGAACATTGGCTGTTTTAAAGCTGTCAAAATTGGAGGAGAGGATTTCGTTATGCAGCAATAGATAACTAATACAATCACAAAAAAGATACCGGTAAGATTTAGGCTAGATAAAAATCATTCTAAAAAATAACTCAAAAGTCATGCTCTGATAAAAGTGATTGACAGAATCCTCATAGTCAAAAGACAACAGCACAGTTTGTTTTGCTGCTGGGTGGGACATGGACAGTAGGAAGCAGAACTGGTCTTGAGTGGAGGTAGCAGAAGAAACCACCTGTATGGTTTCTGGATTGAGAAGCTCAGGAAGTCCCGCCTACTCAAAACTTTTCCCTACACCCAAACTGACATGCTCTGATCCTAAAATTTTCCTATCATTAATTTCAAGAGATCTAAATGCTAACTTTAACACATTTTTAATGCGTTAGCTAGCAGCTGAGGAAAAAGGAAACAAATGGAAAAAGAGGCAAGGACAGATACTGCCTAAGCGTGACCTCTGTATAAAGGAAAAGAAGGTGCAATGGTTTTGAATAAACTCAGGATAGTTTGAGAACTTAACATTAAGATCAAGGAATACCTGATGTAAATAACTCTAAAATACGTATATCTTTAAATTAAACTGTTCTGCAAATGTTCAGTAGTTTCAAAAATATCCAAATAGTAAGTTGAGAAACATGGCAGGTTTTTGAAATCTGCATTTACTCCTTTGTAAATTATCTCCTCTAAGGTATTAGAGCACAGTGGTTTTAGAGGGCCGGCAGGGAAGACAGACCACCTGGCTTCAATTCCTACCCAGCTACTCAGTGGCCTCAGCTAGTTACTTAGACTCTGAAAATCAACAACCTCATTTGGTAAAGGGAGGCAACAGTTATAGCACCTCCCTCATAGGATCACAGTAAGTATTAAGGTTATAACACACCTACCCACTTACTGGCACACAGTAAGTATTCAGTTAGCTGCCATCGCCATCATCATTATTCAGGATTAACTGATACATTTCAAGTATCAACTGATACATTATCACTACACATAACTTAAAAAGGATATTTCTATAAATACTCATTTGGCCTGCCTATAAACTACAGACTGAATTAAAAGAATAAGTTGACAAGTAATACATTAATTCCAATACTTCTCATGAGAATATGTGGCCACATTAGGAATAGTACTTAAAATTCCCATAGGACTGGGGCACCTGGGTGGCTCAGTGGGTTAAGCCTCTGCCTTCAGCTCAGGTCATGATCTCAGGGTCCTAGGATCAAGCCCCACATCGGGCTCTTTGCTCGGTGAGGAGCCTGCTTCCCCCTCTCTCTCTGCCTACCTCTCTGCCTACTTGTGATCTCACTGTCTCTCTCTCTCTCTCTCTGTAAATAAATAAATAAAATCTTTAAAAAAAAAAAAAAAACTTCATAGGACCAACTGCTTGTAATTGTAGCTCAGTTTAAACTTTTACCTAATAAGAGACAAATACATACATTACTATAAGATAATCCATTAAAAGATCTGCAAGTTATTTAACTGATATTTCTGTGGTGTAACTGAAGAAATCATTAGACAGTTGCACCTTAATATTCTATAACCAATTCTAGAAAATATTATAAAAATACCATTTACATAAAAATCTGATAGGAAAAAAACAGAAATAGAGAAGAAACTGAATTTTAAAAAAGTAAAATTTTTATAAATGAAAAATCCTTTCAATTTTTTTTTTGGTTGCTTGATTGGTTGCTAGGTTGGTACCACTGTGATTTGAGTGCTGCATCACCATTCAATAAGCCTGTGGATCTTGTTTCGATGACAACGGAGAAAGTCTTGTCTGTGCTTTAATAACATTCAAGTTGCTTCTCTCTTAGGGAATCCACATCTGATCTCCCAGCTCCACCATTCTGAAATATCACATGTCACCAGAAGACTCCAGGATAGGCTGCCTAAGACCTCGCAACAAGGCAGAGGAAGGAGAGAAAATAGTATGTAATAAAATAGCTCTCCTGGTAATGGGAAAACTGACATCAGAATTGGGAAAAAGCTATGCTGACATCACAAGTTTGGCTCAATACGTGGTGCTCTCTTAACTTATTTAGGCAATCCACACAACCTGACATCCCTCATGAGGTGTACCAAAACTCAAATGTTTTTCCATATGCTCCTTTTTCTTATGACACCAAGCCACCTATTCATTTATGTTGATAACATACTGCAAAAAAGTCCCAGGGAAGGGATGCCTGGAAATATGTCCTAAATACGTCTCTAAAATATCCCACTGGGGCCCCTGGGTGGCTCAGTGGGTTAAAGCATCTGCCTTCAGCTCAGGGAGTGATCCCAGAGTCCTGGGATGGAGCCCCACATCGGGCTCTCTGCTCAGCAGGAAGCCTGCTTCCCCTTCTCTCTTTGCTTGCCTCTCTGCCTACCTGTGATCTCTGCCTGTCAAATAAATAAATAAAATCTTTTAAAATAAAATACCCCAAGAATTCACAGTCTCAACTTTGAATAACATAATTCTGTACCTAAATAAATAATTTTCTATGAAAAGATAAGAAATTTTTATAAAAGCCTATAAAACCCTCAGTAGGTCAAATATTTTTTTAACTATTACTTTTTTTCCTTTGGTGTAACAAAATTAATTTTTAATAAGAGTCACCCATTTTTTTTTTATGTAGCCTAAGAATTCCTTTGGTTCATTTTAAGCCACGTCTTTCACACTTAGAATTTTCTGGTTCAGTTGGAAATACTTTTCAGAAGCCTGAACATATAGTTCAACTAATGATTCTGAAATGTGTGCATGTGGGAAGAATTTTGTTGCTTACAAAAGCCTTTAATAATTCATACATTTAAATCATCATTTCCAAAGCAAATTTTCCAAAATCAAATAAATTGCAAAACTACAAGTAAACTAAGTCTCCAAAAAGAAGTTCCAATCCTCTGCCAAAACAGACCTCAAATTCTTAATCCCTTGTCCAAAAAAATTGGACCAAGTATTGACGTTTTCCACCAAGCAAGCCACATAGCCACAAATGTTTCTCATTTACTCCACTCCTGGGACATACAGCTCAAATAAAAAATTTCCTGAATACCCCAAATTTCAGATACAATTTGGAATGTAAATGATTCATAATGTTATGCAGGAAACATTATGATCTTCTCCTACCAACTCAATGTTTCTGGAATGTAACCCACAGGAGATTAACCCAATGAATCAGAAGCTGACATCACCGTCAGCCTTGTGACCCAACTATTATGTCCTCTGCCCCTAGCTCAGATGTGATTTTGAACTCTGAACACTCTGCTACTCCAGCTACCGTTCAAGTAAAACAGGCATTCCACCAAGGGAGCTAACGAAGATCCACACTGAGCTCTGTGGCAAGTAACATGGTTACAGTGCACTCAACCCTCTCTAAGGAAAGGCCAAAACAACGTTAAAAGGAATTAAAGGCACTGTCATCACGTGTGCACTAAAAGACTCCCCCAGTGGCCTCTGAACAGATTCTAATTAAATTCAAGGGTGAAACTTCACAGAGCCTCTAGTTAGTTTATGAATCCTATTCCAATCCCACCCTGCTTCACCTCCTCTAAATCAAATAATTTCTGGGAATATCAAAGTTGCAACAGTCATCCCTTTGCAGATTCCTCTTCTCTTTCAAGGAAAGAAGCACAGCACAAGAACACTGGACTGAAGGCCCCAGTGAATGTGAAAATTGTGTGTCTTAGCAACTGTGGTTACTCAAAAAGAGAGATATGTGGGCGGTCCCATATCATGAAATAAACAGGGCGTGGAGTCATGAATGTGGGTAAGGGAAGATGGAGATAAATACCTACTGACATAGTATTCCACTACCTGAAGGGATCATGACAAGCAAAATGTACACTGGAAGGTAACTCTCCAACAAGCCTTATCTGAGAGAGCCTGACACAAAATTCAAAGCTGAGAGGGCAACACCTTGGAAGTCTGGGCAAATGGAGAGAGTTACCGATGCTACAGAAATAACAGCCAATAGGAAGAAATGTCTCAAACAAAAGGCATCTGAACAAAGGTTAAAGTTATTATTTAAGCATAAGGAGAAAAGAATCTAGTTTAAATAGAATAACAGTCTCTAAAATAGTAATAAAGAAAGAACACAAAACAGTGGGTTTGCCTAAAGTAAATTTCATGGGTCTGTAGGCTTTCTGATAGCTGTAACATTCACAAGGAAATACTAAAACTGAATCTATAAATTAAAATTATGAGTTAACTAGAGATGCTGTGAGATGACTGCATCAGGAAACCACAAAATATATACTATAAAATAATTGAAAAAAAAATGTTTACACATTTTAAAAAATCAATTGAAATCTGTGGTTAGATCAACGTAGGTCATGGGTCATCTAAAAAATGGCTTGAATATCTCTAACTGCCGAAAGATCCTGTTTTCCAGCCCAACCTAGCCTGTTGGTAAGAGGCATCTCTCATTAATCCAGACCAAAAAAGACAGTAATCACATTAGTCATCCAATACTTATTTATACTGAGAAAAATGTGGTTAGCTAGTAACATCAGAAAATGGAATATTCTAGATGACCATCTTTTCTGGTTACTTTAAAACCTAATTCTGCATATTTTCCCTCTTGTGACTGTTGGTTTTACACTTGAATGGAATCAGCATAACCCTCAGCAAATATTAAACCTAGAGTTTTTCTGATCTAAGTAAATGACATGATGTTTATGAAGCTTCTAGAATGGTACTCATGGTAAATACTTAAGGAAATACTTAACGAAATACCTTATTCTTTTCCTTCTCTCTTACTTCTACCAACCATAGTTTTGCTTCTTCTTTTGCAGTTTAGGATCCAGAAGCTGTGTTTTCCATGTGATCAGCCAATCCCCCCCCCAAAATACAATGTTTCTTTTTCTACCAATCATCTGATCAAAGAGTTTTAATTAGAGGACCCCTCTAAAAATGTACTGTCTTAACTTTTTCTCTTTTTGGCTTAATTTCTACTGAGGAATCACCTAAGTTCAAATATAGTTTCTATCAGAGCCCAATGTTATATGAAGCACTATACTAGAATACAGGGATACAGAATTCAATAAAATATGGTTCCTACTTAGGATGGTTAATTTTACATGTTAACTCGACTGGACAATGGGATTCGAAGATAGTTGTTCAAACTTCATTCTGAGTGTTTCTGTGATGGTGTTTTGGCATGAAATTAACATTTAAGAAGATGGACTTGAGTAAAGCAAATTGCCCTGCACAGTGGGGGTGAGCCTCAGCCAATCAGTTGAAACCACCCCCCTACCTCTCACCCCCCCCACAAATTAGAGAATTCTCCTGCTTGATGACCTTCACACTGGAATACCTGCTCTTCCAGCCCAACAGCATGTGAAGTGGAACATTGGTTCTTCCTTGTTCTACAGCAGCCTGTGGATTCTAGATTCAAAGTGGGACATTAGCTCTGCAGAGTTTGGATTTGGCCAGCCTCCTCCGTAACCATATAAGCCAATTCCTTATAATAAATCTCTCTATAGGTAGATAGATAGATAGATATAGATAGATAGATAGATAGATAGATAGAATAGCTAGATATAGATATCCTACTGGTTCTATTTCTTTGGAAAACTCTGACTAATACACTATCTTCAAAACGCTCAAAATCCATTCATGAGGATATATCCACGTAAATTTTCTCCATGAAGCCTTTCCCAAAAATAACACAGAATATTGAACTATGAGCCAAATAAACCATCAAATAAAGAAACTATCAATAAATGTTCACTGAATGAATTAAAAGTACTTGAAAATGAGATCTGCTAAGGACAATATCAGACCATATAATTCATTCCCTCAAGAATTCTCATAAAGAGAGTGATCTGGTGTCAATTTACAACTAGACATGCCCCTTTCCTGCATAAGCTGAATGGATGGGATTTCTCTGCTTTATGAGTTAGTTACTGTTATTTGAAGCAGGTCATTGGGAATAAATTTAAAACAGGGAACGCAGTTATAAATTAGTTCATTCCCCTCACAGTGCAGAGTACAAATAAGCAAATAAGCTCACTTGAATGGCAGCCAAGTTCTTCTGTTCCTGAGATGGTGCCTCATGAACAAAGCGAAGCCAGTTGGAGTGTCGTGGATTGGTGGCATCCAAAATGTATAGAACTTCTCCCTTACTCCCACGAACCTGAAACATAAAAAGTTGCTGAGTTTGTACCTGAAGTCAGTATTGGTCATACTAAACATATTAAGGGCAGGATATGATATTTTTTCATAAGCATATGCCTTTGTTACTGACAGGTGTTGAATAGATGCTGGATTAACATCCAGTCTTCCCCTTAAAAATGTGTACAAATAGAGTCTCCTATTTTATTTGGCAGATGTCTAGATGACTCACAATTGCAAGCAACTCTCAGAAACATCCTGTGTTGATAGCTCTTTTCTGGTTAAAATTATTTGTTTGTAGGTATATTTTAATATACGTGTTGCAACTGCAATCACTCAGGGGATAACCATAATTGCGACCTGTCCCCTTTTTTCCACAGAAGAGGCTGGTTCCCAGTTGAGGGGATGGAGCTGGAGCAATCCTTTCAATTTCTCTCTCCACCTGTTTACTGAATCATTTCCATATGATGAGAACTTGCTAATGAAACCAGTGGAAGCAGACTCCACTGAGCCACATTTTCACATTTTTAACTAGCTGATGAATAAAACAGGTTCCATTTTGCTTTTTCATGGCCTGCTCATGGCTTGCTGAAGACAGTCGGCCCACTGCCTTTTGTTTCATGCCACAAACCTTCCTGGTCAGGCCCACTCAAGATTCAGTTGGAGAGAGGGAGGAAACTTTGAAAGGAGTGGGTAGTCCAATGGACATTCTTGATTCCAAGTTGCTTCAAATGGAGCTTCTCCAAAGCCTCTGTACTGTAGGTTATCAGGCACTGCTCAGTTCAGTAATGCATATGTCAATATTCATCCAAATCACTCTGTGTTTATATTCAACTGGAATCCAGGGGAGGGGGAAAGAAGGAATGAGTGATCAGCACTCCAGATCTCTAACACCAAGTAATGCAAATATAAGAACAAAAATTCATCTCTGCAGACTTGGGGTGGGGATAAACAAATTCTACATTTCCAGAATCTTATTTGATAACATATAGCACAATCAGCCTACTAAGGTTATGTATTTTCACGACACATTTGGCCAATCATGCAGTCACTGGACATAATTTACTGATTCCTACCACAGGCCAGCTTCGGGCACTGGGAATCTTCCAGTGAACAAGACAGTTGAAGCTTAACATCGCAGCACTTAAGGACAAACAAGCACAGAATATAACTTCAGGTAAAGAGAAGAGTTGTGAAGACAATGAATGCAGAGAGAGAGGAAGCAGAGTGAGCGAGCCCGACGATCTCAGAGGAAACTGAGAAGAGTTCTAATGAAGGCAGGCACTGCCAGCGGCCAGTGGAGAGCTGGAGAAAGTGCTCCCAGACAGATGGAACAGCACAGAAAAGGCAAATAGAAAGGCTCTGTGAGTGGAACAGAATGAGCCATGGAGAACACGCACGGCATTGAGATCAGACAGATTGCACAGGCCCAGTCACATACTGATGCACAGACTAGGAAGCCATCTACAGAGAACATATTATCCCCCAAAAACTTAGACACTGAAAAATCTGCTGCACATTACAAAAACTTGTGTATCAGGATTTTAGCATATATTGTCCAGAAAAAGGAGTTTGCCTGTTCCTACTACCTTATACATTCACTGCCATGTTTCTTAAACAATTCCTGTTTTTTTCAATGCCAAACGATCCTCGATAATCACTTGAAGATCTCGATAATGAGATGCCAGACCTCACTAAGAAGGAGGAATTTAATTTTTGTTATTATAATTGCGAAAAGAAGAACTTAGGACTATAAACACCTACTATTTATCTCTCGCATGTTTAGGTGAAGCTATGGAAATTTGTAATTTCTCATGAAAAAACTCATGTTGAGAAGATCTCCTTTGGGCAGCAAGTGAAAATTGTACTGTTCCTGCTTCCCCCTTGAAGTGGAACCCTCACTGCCCACTACCTCACTGCCCACTGATAGATCAAAAGGACCTTCTGAACCTCTCCTCAAAGAGGACATCAGCTCAACTTTCTTTAAGCAGAGTAAATAAATTACTTTAAATATTTCAGTATAAAGTCTCCTTTCCTGGTTCCTCCACAGCGACAATAACAAAATTATTTATACTGACAGCTAAATTAAGAAGAAGGAATGGCAAAGGCATTAAATACTTGAAAGAAAAATCTCAGAACCAACTGTCAGGCAGAAACTAGACTCTAGCAGTAAAAGGACTACCCCAAGGCAGAGTCCCAAATCCCTAAAGGGGAATTATAGAGACAGGAGCTGGGGTGGTAAATAAACTACACAATAAAAGCCTGGGAATACAAATGTCCTGACCTTGTGGCTTCCAAGACCTTGGGGCGGACAGATCAAGAGCCAAAGTGCAGAGCATGCCCTCTCTTCTTCCACCTCTGCCCCAGGGTAACCCCTAGACTCATCCTAACTCACTTTCACTATGGGTACAACCTACCCTTACTCCCAGGAGGAGGCTGCCAAGAAGGTTCTGGCACAAACTTCACAGGGTCAAACTCTCCCTCCCAACCTGTGGGAGGAGTTTCCTAAATGACTGGAAGCAGCCTTTAATCATTAAAGACCAGCCCACTGTAAGTCAGAGCTCCTCCCCACCCAGAGAGACCCAATAATACCTAATCCCAAAACAACCCAGGGCGGGATTTCATCTCCCAGAATATGTCCCCTCTCCCACCTTGAGTGTCTGTTTGCTTTAACGAACTGCTTTGAACTGCTTTGTGCTTGCTGCTTTCCTTCTGACTGTCTTTACTGGAGTGCAGATCCCCACATAAATCTTCTGGGGAATCCAAGGACTGAGACCTCCATTCACACAACAGACTCTCTCTCACCCTTAACACCACTACTGTTGAAATCCACACAATCCAGCTAATTTTATGTTGGGAAACACCAATGGCTCTGTCAGTGACATATCTCAGTTTGAGAGGATAGCACTACTTACACAAAACAGTCAATGGTCCTTCTAAGTCATACATTTGTCGCCTGGTATGAAGTACAGTATATATCAGATGTGCTTGACATTTGGAATTCTTTCTTCAAAGATGTGAAATATAACAAAGATTTCTCCATGAATTATAGTAAGCACATTTTACCAGGGGCATTATTTGTTCTTTGTGTACTTCAGCTTTCTCCCAGGCCCTTTGGCTCCAACTATGTCCAATTATTCAGTATTAGTGACTCATTTCCAGTCCATTAGATGTAAGTAAGCACTCTCTGGTTATGGGCCCAGCACGCTTCCAGCACTCTCTGGTTATCTATAACCTTCTCACACCATATTACACCTTAAGAGACAAGTATAGTTTAATTTCATATTAAAATCCCAATGAAAACTGTCACTTTCAATACATCCAAAGTTTTTTTTTTTTTTTTTTAAGATTTTATTTTTTTCTCAGAGAGAGAGAGAAAGAGCACAAGCAGGGGGAGTGGCAGGCAGAGGATGAAGCAGGCTCCCAACTGAGCAGGGAGCCTGATGCGGGGCTCCATCCCAGGACCCTGGGATCATGACCTGAGCCGAAGGCAGTCATTGAACCGACTAAGCCACCCATGCGTCCCTAAATACATCCAAATTATATATTGATTCACTTTTACTTATATTCTCATAACAACACTATCACGTACTATAGTTGCTTACATATTCATAGTTGAAATAATTTTTTTGGTCACTAACAGACCCACTGCCTGTTTATTTTATTCTGAACACCCTTACCCAAATGACTTAGAAGTTCCTCCACAATCTTTGCAGGCCACCTGTCTTCTCCAACTTTCAAAGGCCTCATTTCCCTACCCCAGTCTTTAACACTTCACTGAAACTCTTAGATTATCTGCACACATGACTTATAACTTCCCACACTAACCACAGCATTCTCCTCATGAAATATCAAAGATCATCTAAACCATCCTTCCTCTCCAGAGAAATCAAGTAAAAACTCTCCAGACAGATGGCTACTATTAAAGTCTCCATTTATCTATTTCTAATTTAATACTGAACGCTGAGGTAATAAGTTGAACATTTTTAAAGTCTAACAAATGAAGAAGATATTCCTTAGTATCATGTTCTAACATATAACTAAGCTCTGGAGCCAAAAGTGTATTTTCTTTCCTGTCGAAACTGGTCTTCCAAATACCATCATCTTTCATTTGAATTTTCATGAAAATGAAGTGTATTGGTTACTGTCCTAAGAGGATCATCTTCTGCATGCCTGGGGGCCTATAATGAAGTAAACTTTCTCCTCTTGAAGTAAAAACCATCTCAATCTCAAACACTGTTTGATCTGCACAGATTTCATAAGCCAGCTACACAAAAAAATTAGCTAAGGTAGGGAAGGGAAGGGAAAAGAAATCCTCATATAAAAATGAAAACATTCATACTTCCACATAGTTGTTTATATGTCGATGAATTTGCCACTTAATAGTAAGTGTAAATTACAACTATGTAGGAATTTGGCAGGTTCTAGTTTCTGTTAAATGCTACTGACATCACTTTTTAAGTGTCCAAGAGAACACGCTACTATGGCTCTCTCCCTTTTTTTATACCAGAGATTAGTAGTATTAAACATAAGTCACACTTGATTTTGTCTTCCCACCCAGTAAAGAACAGACGAAATCACAACAAAAACAAAAATCAACTCAATAAGAAAAAATCCTAACTTGTTGTTTTTTTTTAAGATTTTATTTATTTATTTGCCAGAGAGTGTGAGTGAGAGCACACAACAGGAGGAGAGGCAGAGGGCAGAAGGAGACAGAGAAGCAGGCTCCCCACTGAGCAGGGAGCCCAAGGAGGGTCTCCACCCCAGGACCCTGGGATCATGATCTGAGCCCAAGGCAGATGCTTAACCCACTGAGCCACCCAAGCGCCGCCTAACCTGTAAATTAAAGGAAAAAAAAAAAAAAATGGCAATAGGTAACCAGTACAAATATTTTCTCCTGAATTTAAATATTTTGTGTTAAATTGGATCAACTATAGACAGACGAGCTTATTTACTATATGGATAGGGATAATTAATTTTCACAAGAAAAAATCCACAGTGTTATTTACTCTACTATTCTCCTTCTCTATTATTCTGAATGCCTGGGGAATTTTTTACTGACTATATAATAGGACATCAGGGCAAAGCTAATCAGTCATATTTGTCCCCAGACATGGACAAATGTAACTAAGTGAATTTTATTTAAAATATGGTAAAATGTAATGGCAGTGAAGTACAGTCAGTTCCAAAATATACAGTAATAATGTCCTTAATGAGAAGTCCCAGCATGTTATAGGTTTACCTCTTAAATAAAATATATTTCCCTTCCTATCTTTCAACAAAGCTTTTCAAAAAAACTAGTTTTAAGTACTAAGATTTAAGGTACGGATATCTTTAGAGTATACAATGTCATCATATTTTTATATTTAAAATACAGGCATTTTCTTCTGTGATTGTTTTTAACTGAGGTTAGGTCAGATGCCCTGCCTTCAGTGTCTAATTAAACAGTTTCAGGATATCTTCAGAAGCACAAAAAAACAAGTTTGCTCACCTAATCAATTCTGACAGTATAATATTGTCATTTTTTAAAAGATTTTTCTGTATTTATTTGAGAGAGAGTGAGAGCAAGAGCAATCACAGAGATCACAGAGGGAAGGGAGAAGCAAACTCACCGCTGAGCAGGGAGCCGCATGTGGAACTCCATCCCAGGACCCTGGGATCATGACCTGAGCCGAAGGCAGAACTTAACTGACTGAGCCACCCAGGTGCCCCACTTTGTCAGATTTAAGCTACCACTTTCAGAAATCAGCAAATACTATCCTAGGAAACTAGTGATTTAGGGTTCCTAAACAAAGGGAATGGGTTTTTTGTTTTTGTTTTTGTTTTCTGTTGATTTTTCGAAGGATTCTGTTTAAAATTCTTGCTTGCTTTGGGCTTATACACACACTCACACATATATAGACACACACGGACACACACAAACACACACATATCACTGAGGCGTATCTGCTTATATCTAACCCCCATACCATCTAATCACCCCAAACATGGATTCCCCCATCTTCAGATGGAAAAGCAGACAGAGAGAAAAACAGATTTTTACAGATCCCAGTCTCTTTAACTGAACAGCATTCAGAACATAATGCACAGGAAGTTAAATAACTTAAAAGGATTCATGTGAAAAATTAAGTCTGTTGTTCATTAGAAATAATTAGTGCCCTAAATATGTCAAGCTGAAAGGAACGTCAGAGAAGTACTCTGGAGTGGGGAAAATGCTGGTGTTCCACAAGTTCTGACTCTATCACTGCGGGTGAGTTATTTCCTCTCACGGAGCTGAGCCACAGTGTCCTGGGCTCCAAAATGGGGTTGACAGTCCCTCCTCCAGGACCTCACAGAAACCATGCGAGCACCGAATGAAGCAAGATGCAGGACAGCACTGCACACCAGCAGATATCTACAATCCCAAAGTACTAGGAAATGGAGGCTCACGGTGGCTCACAGACACCCTCAACACAAACGCCACTTTCCAATGGCACATCCAGAAACATCCAAACCATTTTTCTGTAGTCCTAACTTCTTCCAAGGAATAAACATGAAAGACATCCTAAATACCACGATTCAGATCCAAACACATATTCAAACAAACCCCTGCCTCAACCCCTGAAGTAAGAGCAGGTGCCTTTAGAAGGGGGGAACAAATCCAGATACCACCTCAGCTGAATCAGCCGAAGTGGCACGTGTTGCTCTGTGACCAACTGCCATCAACTCCAACCCGGTCCTCTTCAGTAGTTTTAATTCCTCTTACACTTACAGACCTTCAAATTTCTGAAGACCAGAGTCCCTCCTTCTCTTTGTTTTCTCTTCTGCAAGACAGGTAATACTTCCCTTGTCTGATCTGACTGAGGCTCTTTCGCTATCCTGGCTGTCCTCTGTGGATGCACAGGAATCTGCCAAAGCTCTCTTAACACAGGACGTAATATGGCATACAAATAGCCAGATGACCCATCATGGGGCATCACATCTACCGATGCAACTTAAAATCACAAAGGCTTTTTGGCTTCATACCTTACATTTAACTAAAGTTGCCTTTATAATCAACTAAACTGTATCAAGCACATTCTCAAGATACAGTAGACACAAAGACAAGTCTAACTGAGCACCTTGGTCAAGTTTATGTAGGTAAGTAAATCCTATCTATAGTAGGCAACTGAACATTCCGGATTGGAAACTTTTTATTTGGGGATGGTCTTGATAAGTATTTTATTCACTAAAAGCTCAGCTAATTTTTTTTAAACATTAAGTCTTTTGTAAAAACTGCCATTGCCTTTATTTCCTTTTATTTTTTTTAAAAATTTTATTTATTTATTTAACAGAGAGAGATCACAAGTAGGCAGAGAGGCAGGCATAGAGAGAGGAGGAAGCAGGCTCCCTGTTGAGCAGAGAGCCTGATGCAGGGCTCGATCCCAACACCCTGGCATCATGCCCTGAGCTGAAGGCAGAGGCTTTAACCCACTGTGCCACCCAGGCGCCCCACCTTTATTTCCTTTTAAAGTTCAAAAATATCTAAGGAGAGTAATGAGAGACTTAATGTAAAACTTTTTTTTTTAAAGATTTTATTTATTTATTTGACAGAAAGGGGGGGGCACAAACAGGGGGAGTAGGAGTGGGATAAGCAGGCTCCCTGCCAAGCAGGGACTCGATCTCAGGACCCCGGGACCATGACCTAAGCCGAAAGCAGGCGCTTAACTACTGAGCCACCCAGGTGCCCCTTAATGTAAAACTTTTAAAGGCACTCCTTTTTTGAGTCACGGCTTGCCTTTCAAAGTTACTTTGAAAATTGAGCTTTTTTTTTTTTTTTAAAGAAGGAATAAGTGATATAAACTGGAAAATACAGTCAAAAGTGCATATCTTTTCCACCGTAAATTTATGAGACAGCCTGCACATTGTAGCAATGGTCCCTTTCTATGGTTTTACAAACATGTTCAGATATTCCAATTTCAATGACATTTTGGATAGAAAAGTCTTTATGCATAAAGAATAAGGTACAGGCACCTGGGTGGCTCAGTCGGTTGAGTGTCTGACTCTTGATTTTGGCTCAGGGCAGTATGTCAGGGCTCTAAGACCCAGCCCCATGCTGGACTCCATCCTGGGTGTGGAGCCTGCCTCGGGTTCTCTCTCTCCCCCTCTCCCTCTGCCCCTCCATCTGTCCTCGCCTCCCACAGCTCCCTCCACCACACACTCTGTAAATAAATAAATAAATAAATGAATAACTGAATAAAATCTTAATAAAAAAGAATAAAGTAAATTCAGCTGATATTAGCTGATTACTTTAGGGGTTTTCTGTAAATGATATGTAATGGTTAGTGTGTGAATACTGTGGCATCTATTTTGACAACTTAGTGGCTTATTTGTTTGCTTTTTAATTTTTTCAATATCATAAGGCAAATGACTTCTCTATAACTAAAGTGTTATTTCACTGACAAATTAGAAAACCATATTAATAAAGTCAATATGTCTCCTGACAGTTTGGTAACATCCATCAGATCCATCGGAAACAATTCACAAAATTTCAAATCTAATTAGTTTTATGAGACTACAGTATTGCTCAATTGTTTAATATCGAACTAAAACGTACACAGACTTAAAGCCTTGAAGTCAGCTTCAGGAGAACATTCTCTGTGGCATATTAAAAGGGTAAACAAAATGTGCCAAATAAAAATAAGCAAATTTGAATAGCAAAATTCTAATCATCAGACATGAAATCACTAGAAAGTTTGTATAAAGAACAATGATAATTTCCAAGATTCAGAGATCACAGTTTGATGGTAGCATAAGATGGTTTGTATCTGAACTTCCAGGCAAAGGTTATGGAAACACTGAATAACAAAGAGCAGAGTCCCAGAGGGAGAAAAAAAATGAAAGAAAAAAATCTTCTTTTCCTTTAATCCTGATCTTCTAACCCAAGTTCCACTGCTATAGTCATCAGGTTTTCAGACTTTTTTCTAAAGTACATGGTTTTTTTCTACAGGCAATTAAAATTAAATTTACCCAATCCATTTAAATTAATTATATTCTCTTCATTCACACATCTTTAAAATGTACATAACTTAATACAGGCCAAATGAGTTGTTTTTATGTAAGAATGAATTTACGATGATGTTTCCCATTACTAAAGTTTATCCTTTCCCTTTTCATAATTCTGGGATGAACAGATTCTAAAAAGTGACATTTATCAGTAAACAATATTTATTGTACATTTTTTGTCAGTTATTTTAAAATGTACTATGAAAGGCAGAAATTAAACTAGAGAAGACAGTTTCTTTCCTCAACATCTTCAGTATTAATGAGGAAAGAGAAAACAAATATTTCTTTAACTCACAAAGCAATGTGTACTGATTATTATAAGGTGGCATATATATATGAACTTCATTCATTTCAAAATCATTTAGTACCCATGGGTGTAGAGCAAAATACATTGCCAAGTCCCAAGAATGGACCAACATGAAAAGTCAATGTCAGAGCAGAGAAGAGTACATTATAGAAACCTTCCAATCAAGTAGATGTACAAAAAGAATAAACTTAGCAGGCCCAAGACCATCACCCTTTAAGACTGGCCCTTGGCTGGCATGCGGGAACTTGGGTTCTCAGAGTGTCCCTAGTCTACACTAGTGGACAAGAGTGGCTCACTGTGCTTACACTGAGTAAACAATTTAGTTTACACTCCACACCTGCTCTTCTTCTATAAATCTGGGTTGTTTTTAGCTTTTTATTTTTTTTTAAGCTTTTACTTATTTATTTGAGGTGGGGGGGGGGGGTTTGACACAAGCATGGAGCATGGTGGGAGAGGGAGAAGAGGGTTTCCCACTGAGCAGGAAGCCCAATGTCAAGATTGATACCAGGTCCCCAGGATCATGAACTGAACTGAAGGCAGATGTTAATGACTAAGCCACCCAGGCGCCCCAAATATGGGATTTTGTAACATGTGAGGCAGAAAATACCCACAAGTCCCCAATATAAATTGTGGGTACTAAATTTCTAACAGACTTCCTTGTACAGAAATATCACATGTGTGGCTTCTCTCTACTGAGAGAAGAGTGTGCTCTGCGTGATCCCTCATGGGAGGGAGTGAGCATAAAGAAATCCACACATGGGTTTCTCTAGACTCCTGGGCCTTTTCTCCTTATGATCTGGCTATATAACCTTCCTGGATAATTGCAATACATTTTAGCCAAGAGTAAAACTGTATGTTGAATCCCATGAATGCTTCTAGTAAATCTCCAAATGTGGGAGTGGTCCCGGAGACCCCCAACGCCCTGCACCCTTCCACCCCCACACACTCCTGCACACAAGATGAGTTCAGGCCAGCTGCTGAAGGAATGGAAACAAATTTGTCAATAGAAGATGCAGAAAGTCATTTCAAAATCAACACTTTCATCGCACACATATTTAACTTACACAAATTAAACTATATCTGTTCAACCAAAAAAAATAGGAAATGAAGAAAAATAAAATCAAAAATCAAAGAAAGAAAACAAATTTGAATAGTAAGGACTGTTCCTTTTCACAGCCCATAATTTTAATTATAGGAGGTTCTTGCCCTAAAAACTGGTTTCAGAACCTAAGCCCTGAATAAGGTAAGATTCACTATAGAAAAAATTAAACCAATAATTGATTTTTTTTTTAACTTACTAGAAACCAGTTATTACAAAAGGATACAACTCAGGAACAGCCAGCTGGAAGAGATGCATAGGGAAAGGTATGCAGAAGAGTTACAAAGCATCTGTGCCTCTGGATACACCTTCTTCCCAGCACCTCAGTGTGTTCAGCAATCTGGAAGCCCTCTAAACACCCTACATTAGGGTTTTTTGTTTGTTTTTCTTTTTTAATAAACATGTAATGAATTTTTATCCCCAGGGTACAGGTCTGTGAATTGCCAGGTTTACACACTTCACAACACTCACCATAGAACATACCCTCCCCAATGTCCATAACCCTGCCACCCTCGCCTGACCCCCCTCCCCCCAGCAACCCTCAGTTTGTTCTGTGAGATTAAGAGTCACTTCTGGTTTGTTTCCCTCCCGATCCCATCTTATTTCATTTCTTTTCCTACTGCCCAAAACCCTGTGTTGCATCTCCACTTCCTCATATCAGGGAGAGCATATGATAGTTGTCTTACTCCAATTGAGTTATTTCGCTAAGCATAATACCCCCTAGTTCCACATGTGCGGCTTCTCTCTACTGAGAGAAGAGAGTGCTCTGTGTGATCCCTCATGGGAGGGAGTGAGCATAAAGAAATCCACACATGGGTTTCTCTAGACTCCTGAGCCTTTTCTCCTTGCAAAAGGCAAGATTCCATTTCTTTTGATGGCTGCATAGTATTCCATTGTATATATATACCACATCTTCTTTATCCATTCACCCATTGATAGACATCTAGGTTCTTTCCATAGTTTTGCAAAAGGCACGTCCTTGCAAAAGGCAAGATTCCATTTCTTTTGACGGCTGCATAGTATTCTATTGTATATATATACCACATCTTCTTTATCCATTCATCCGTTGATAGGCATCTAAGCTCTTTCCATAGTTTGGCTATTGTGGACATTGCTGCTATAAACATTCGGGTGCATGTGCCCTTTGGATCACTACATTTGTATCTTTAGGGTAAATACCCATAGTGCAACTGCTGGGTTATAGGGTAGCTCTATTATCAACTTTTGAGGAAACTCCATGCTGTTTTCCAGAGTGGTTGCACCAGCTTGCATTCCCACCAACAGTGTAGGAGGGTTCCCCTTTCTCCATGTCCTCACCAACATCTGTCGTTTCCTGATTTGTTAATTTTAGCCATTCTGACTGGAGTAAGGTGGTATCTCATTGTGGTTTTGATTTGTATTTCCCTGATGCCAAGTGATGTGGAGCATTTTTTCATGTGTTTCTTGGCCTGGATATCCTCTTTACAGAAATGTCTCTTCATATCCTCTGCCCATTTCTTGATTGGATTGTTCTTTGGGTGCTGAGCTTGCTAAACTCTTTATAGATTTTGGATACTAGCCCTTAATCTGATATGTCGTTTGCAAATATCTTCTCCCATTCTGTCAGTTGTCTTTTGCTTTTGTTAACTGTTTCCTTTGCTGTGCAAAAGCTTTTGATCTTGATGAAATCCCAATAGTTCATTTTTGCCCTTGCTTCCCTTGCCTTTGGCGATGTTCCTAGGAAGATGTTGCTGCAGCTGAGGTCGAAGAGGTTGTTGCCTGTGTTCTCCTCAAGGATTTTGATGGATTCCTTTCTCAAATTAAGGTCCTTCATCCATTTTGACTGTTTTTTCATGCGTGGTGTAAAGAAATGGTCCAATTTCATTTTTCTGCATGTAGCTGTCCAATTTTCCCAACACCATTTGTTGAAGAGGCTGTCTTTTTTCCATTGGACATTCTTTTCCTACTTTGTCAAAGATTAGTTGACCATAGAGTTGAGTGTCTATTTCTGGGCTCTCTATTCTGTTCCATTGATCTATGGGTCTGTTTTTGTGCCAGTACCATACTGTCTTGATGATGACAGCTTTATAATAGAGCTTGAAGTCCGGAATTCTGATGCCACCAACGTTAGATCTCTTTTTCAATATTCCTTTGGCTATTCGAGGTCTTTTCTGGTTCCATTTAAATTTTAGGATTATTTGTTCCATTTCTTTGAAAAAAATGGATGGGATTTTGATAGGGATAGCATTAAATGTGTAGATTGCTTTAGGTAGCATAGACATTTTCACAATATTTGTTCTTCCAATCCAGGAGCATGGAACATTTTTCCATTTCTTTGTGTCTTCCTCAATTTCTTTCATGAGTACTTTATAGGTTTCTGAGTACAAATTCTTTGCCTCTTTGGTTAGGTTTATTCCTAGGTATCTTACGGTTTTGGGTGCAATTGTAAATGGGATTGACTCCTTAATTTCTCTTTTGACTGTCTTGTTGGTGAAAAGAACTGCAACTGGTTTCTGTGCATTGATTTTATATCCTGACAGTTTACTGAATTCCTGTACAAGTTCTAGCAGATTAGAAGTGGAATCTTTTGGGTTTTCCACATAAAGTATCATATCATCTGCAAAGAGTGATAGTTTGACTGCTTCTTTGCCGATTAGGATGCCTTTAATTTCTTTTTGTTGTCTGATTGGTGAGACTAGGACTTCTAGTACTATGTTGAATAGCAGTGGTGATAATGGACATCGCTGCCGTGTTCCTGATCTTAGCAGAAAAGCTTTCAGTTTTTCTCCATTGAGAAAGATATTTGCAGTCGGTTTTTCATAGATGACTTTGATGATATTGAGGTATGTGCCCTCTATCCCTACACTTTGAAGAGTTTTGATCAGAAAGGGATGTTGTACTTTGTCAAATGCTTTTTCAGCATTCATTGAGAGTATCAGATGGTTCTTGTTCTTTCTTTTATTAATGGATTGTATCACATTGATTGATTTGTGGACGTTGAACCAACCTTGCAGCCCTGGAATAAATCCCACTTGGTTGTGGTGAATAATCCTTTTAATGTACTGTTGGATCCTATTGGCTAGTATTTTGATGAGAATTTTCGCATCTGTGTTCATCCAGGATATTGGACTGTAATTCCCTTTTTTGATAGGATCATTGTCTGGTTTTGGGATCAAGGTGATCCTTCGTGGCCTCGTAAAATGAGTTTAGAAATTTTCCTTCCATTTCTATTTTTTGGAAGAGTTTCAGGAGAATAGGAATTAATTCTTCTTTAAATGTTTGGTAGAATTCCCCTGGGAAGCCGTCTGGCCCTGGATTTTTGTTTGGAGATTTTTGATGACTGTTTCAATCTCCTTACTGGTTATGGATCTGTTCGGGTTTTCTATTTCTTCCTGGTTCAGTTTTGGCAGTTTATATGTCTCAAGGAATGCAGTTTATATGTCTCTAGGAAGCCATTTTTCCAGATTGTCAAATTTGTTGGCGTAGAGTTGCTCATAGTATGCTCTTATAATTGTTTGTATTTCTTTGGTGTTGGTTGTGATCTCTCCTCTTCCATTCATGATTTTATTTATTTGGGTCCTTTCTCTTTTCTTTTTGATAAGTCTGGCCAGGGGTTTATCAATTTTATTAATTCTTTCAAAGAACCAGCTCCTAGTTTCATTGATTTGTTCTACTGTTCTTTTGGTTTCTATTTCATCTATTTCTGCTCTGATCTTTATGATTTCTCTTCTTCTGCTGGGTTTAGGCTTTCTTTGTTGTTCTTTCTCCGGCTCCTTTAGGTGTAGGGTTAGGTTGTATATTTGAGACCTTTCTTGTTTCTTGAGAAAGGCTTGTTTCGCTATATATTTTCCTCTCAGGACTGCCTTTGCTGTGTCCCACAGATTTTGAACCGTTGTGTTTTCATTATCATTTGTTTCCATGAATTTTTTCAATTCTTCTTTAATTTCCTGGTTGACCCATTCATTCTTTAGAAGGATGCTTTTTAGTCTCCATGTATTTGGGTTCTTTCCAAATTTCCTCTTGTGACTGAGTTCTAGGTTCAGAGCATTGTGGTCTGAAAATATGCAGAATGATCCCAATCTTTTGATACCGGTTGTGACCTCATTTATGACCCAGGATGTGATCTGGTCTACTACTACTGGAGAATGTTCCATGTGCACTAGAGAAAAATGTGTACTCTGTCGCTTTGGGATGGAATGTTCTGAATATATCTGGGATGTCCATCTGATCAATTGTGTCATTTAAGGCCTTTATTTCCTAGTTGATCTTTTGCTTGGATGGTCTGTCCATTTCAATGAGAGGAGTGTTAAAGTCCCCTACTATTATTGTATTATTGTCGATGTGTTTCTTTGATTTTGTTATTAATTGGTTTATATAGTTTGCTGCTCCCATTTAGGGGCATAGATATTTAAAATTGTTAGTGCTTCTTGTTGGACAGACTTTTTGAGTATAATATATCGTGTCCTTCCTCATCTCTTATTATAGTCTTTGGCTTAAAATCTAATTGATCTGATATAAGGATTGCAACCCCAGCTTTCTTCTGATGTCCATTAGCATGGTACATTGTTCTCCACCCCCTCACTTTAAATATGGAGGTGTCTTCGAGTCTAAAATGAGTTTCTTGTAGGCAGCATATTGATGGGTTTTGGTTTTTTATCCATTCTGATACCCTGAGTCTTGTGATTGGGGCATTTACCCCATTAACATTCTGAGTAACTATTGAGAAATATGAGTTTAGTGCCATTGTATTGACTGTAGGGTGACTGTTACTGTATATTGTCTCTGTTCCTTTCTGGTCTACTACTTTTAGGGTCTCTCTTTGCTTAGAGTACTCCTTTCAATATTTCCTATACAGCTGGTTTGGTGTTTGCAAATTCTTTCAGTTTTTGTTTGTCCTGGAAGCTTTTTCTCTCTCCTTCTATTTCCAATGATAGCCTAGCTGGATATAGTATTCTTGGCGGTATGTTTTTCTCATTTAGTACTCTCATTTAGTACTCTGAATATATCATGCCAGTTCTTTCTGGCCTGCCAGGCCTCTGTGGATAAGCCCCCTGCCAATCTAATATTTTTACCATTGTATGTTACAAACCTCTTGTCCTGGACTGCTTTCAGGATATTCTTTGTCACTGACACTTGTAAATTTTACTATTAGATGACAGATGACCTATTCTTGTTGATTTTCTCTGTACTTCCTAAATTTTGATGCTTGTTCCCTTTGGATATTAGGGAAATTCTCTATGATAATTCCCTCCCATATACCTTCTGCTCCCCTCTCTCTTTTTTCTTCTTCTGGAATCCCAATTATTCTAATGTTGTGTCATCTTGTGGTGTCATTTATCTCTCGAATTCTCCCCTCATGGTCCAGTATTTGTTTGTCTCTCTTTTGCTCATCTTCTTTATTCTCCATCATTTGGTCCTCTATATCACTAATTCTTTCTTCTGCCTCATTTATCCTAGCCGTAAGAGCCTCCATTTTTTATTGCACCTCATTAATAGCTTTTTTTATTTCAATTTGGTTAGATTTTAGTTCTTTTATTTCTACAGAAAGGGCTTTTATCTCTCCAGAGAGCGTTTCTCTAATATCTTCCATGCCTTTTTCGAGCCCAGCTATAACCTTGAGAATTGTCATTCTGAACTCTAGATCTGACATATTACCAATGTCTGTATTGATTAGGTCCTAGCCTTTGGTACTGCCTCTTGTTCTTTTTTTTTTGTCGTGAGTTTTTCTGCCTTGTCATTTTGTCCAGATAAGAATATATGAAGGAGCAAATAAAATACTAAAAGGGTGGCAAATACTGCAGGAAAATGTGCTTTAACCAAATCAGAAGAGACCCCAAATTGTGGGGGAGGGGGGCAAAAAGAAGTTCAGAAAAAAAAAATTTTTAATGAAGACAAATAAAGAAAAATATAAAAAAGAATACACACACACACACAGTGACTGGTGACTGGTGACTAGCACAGGTTCACCCACCTAATCTTGGGGAGTATTTTGGTCTCTTAGAAGAAACTACCTCCCAACATTTTAAAGAATGAAAAACATATATAAAAGTAAACACAATGAAGGGATGGAATATGCCTATAAAGATGAAAAAAAATTTTTTTTTAATTTCTAAAAAAAGGAGTTGATAAAGTAAGTTGGTTGGGAGAATAAAGGAAGAGAAAGTGGAGAGAATTTGCTCAGGCTGGAGGCTAGAACAAGCCCAGAGCTAGATTTAGGGTATATTTTGATCTATTAGAAGAAGTTGTACCCCCAATTTTTTAGAAGAAAAAACCCTATGTGTATACAAAAAATAAAATTAAATACAATGAAGGATAAAATATGACTATAATAATGAAGGTTCAAAAAGATTGTTATTTTTTTTAGGAAAGGTATAGTTAAGATAAACTAGTTAAAAAATGTTAAAAGAGGAAAGGGTAAAAGTTAATAAAAAAAATTTAGCAGAAGAAAAAGAAATAAAATAAAATAAAAAATTAAATTAACTGCCAGACTAAAAAATTATGGGGAGAAAGCCATGCTTTGCTTTCTCCTCCTCTGGAATTCAGCTGTTCTCCTTGGTAAGTGAACTTGGTCTTTGCTGGATTTCTTGTGATCTTCTAGGGGAAGGGCCTGTTGTAGTGATTCTCAAGTGTCTTTGCCAGAGGCAGAATTGCACCGCCCTTACCGGGCAGTCTAAGTATTCTGCTCAGGTTCGCTTTCAGAAGCTTTTGTTCCCTGAACGCTTTCCAGAGTCCAGAGGACGGCAATGAAAATGGCAGCCTCCCAACCTCTGGCCAGGAGGAGCCGAGAGTTCGGGGCTCCACTCCTCAGTGCGCCCTCGGTGAAAAGCGCTCAATCACTCCCGTCTCCCTGGCCTCTGGCTGCGCTCCGAGCTCTGGCTGTGACCGGTTTAAGGTAATCCCGAGCTGAGAGCTCACTCCTTGGCTCTGTCTGTGTAGCCGGCTTCCCCGCTCTAATACCTATGAGCTCTGCAACACTCAGACACCCTCGATTCTTCTGTGACCCCAGGGGACCTGGCGACATGCTGACCCTGCGTGGACTTCACCCTGGTTTAGCCTCTGGAGCGATATCCCTCAGTAGAGCAGACTTTTAAAAGTCCAGATTTTGTGCTCTGTGGTTCTGCTGCTTGCTGGGAGCCAGTCTCTCTCCCTACAGTCTATCTTCTCGTCGCTTTGGATTCATTTCTCCGCTGGTCCTACCTTTCAGAAAGTGGTCAATTTTCTGTTTCTAGAATTGTTGCTCTTCTTCTATTCAATATCCTGTTGGATTTGTAGGTGTTTGCAATGGTTAGATAAGCTATCTAGCTGATCTCCTGCTACCTGATGTCCTCTCAGCCTGCTACTTCTCCGCCATCTTGAATCCTCTCCCCCGCCCCCCAATGATTGATTCTCATGTGAATCAATAGGCTCAGGGATCCTGGGATTGAGTCCTGCATCAGGCTCCCAGCTCAACGGGGAGCCTGCTTCTCCCTCTCCCTCTGCTTGTGTTCCCTCTCTTGCTGTCTCTCTCCATGTCAAATAAATAAAAATTTTAAAAATAATCATAGTAAATAAATAAATAAATAAATAAAAATAAAAGCAATGAGTAACTGCAAAATAAATACCTGGGTATAATATACTTACGAAATTGATGTGAGGTAGAACCCAAGGAAAGTTGCAAATACTCCAAAACTGTACGCCTGAGTGATCAGTCCCATGGATACTAACAAGAACTGAAAAGCCAATGTCTACATGAAGGAAACCGTAAACCAACTTGGTAACTTTCACATACAAAAAAGAGACCTGAAAAGAAATGTCCTTTTGGAATTAAAAACCAGAGTTAAGGAGAGAATAAAAGATGAGTGGTTAAGTATTGATTTGGAAGCCCTGAATGTTGGTACCTAATATCCAAAAAAAAGAGTATAGAAAGAGAAAATCTGACAGACTAACCCTCTAGAAGCTTTGATTCCCAAAGCAGACAAAACCATAGAGATAGGCACATCTAGTCCATCAGGTTTGTTGGCCAACAGTTTGCAACTCTCCATCTTTAAGTCATATAATAACACAGTGGAAAGGTGGCAAACTATGACCCTCACATATAATTCACAGAAGGTCTTTATATGACACAGAACAGTACCAGTAAGAGTGATTTGCAGCATGCCACCTGAGTTAAGGAGTGTTTAGAAAAAGAAGTCTTCTCCAAGAAGCTGATGTCTACTTGTTCCTGAAACATTTAGTTTCCTCACTCAAAATTTCTAGCGAAGGCTCTTACTTCCTATCATCCAAACATAAACAAAAGAACTAGCTCAAAAGGAGCCACACATCTATGTTGTACATGCTTCTGTCTTACTGTAGCTCACTTTCAAGAATTCTGCCAAAAGTCTCATGTTGCCAAGAGGCAGGATCACTGGAATTGGGATATCTCCCTGTTACAGACCAAGCTACATCTGGCACCCATAACTGCTCTGGCAACAAAAGACCTGGCAAGGAATGCCATCCAAACCATGGACACAAATATTGCAGTAGAGGATGCTTTCTGACTTTAAAACAAAACAAAACAACTGGGGGTTTTCCGTTGATCAGATTTTCTTGCAGGTGGTCTTATATATCCAGAGGCCCAGAGAGTCAATAGAACTAAGAACTCACCCTGGAGGGAAGCCCTTCAGAAAAGGACTCTTGGTCACTCCAGAGGATCTTTCAGGAAGTGTCGTCCCTTCCAGAGATGCAGGCCTATAACTGGGCCACCTGGGTGGGCCCTCCGACTCTACTTAGATACTCTACTCCAAGCCCCTCACTCTCCAATTCCCCTCACCTCTGAGGCCAGTTCATGGACTATTTAAGAACATGGACAGACACTGAAATTTTCAGTTTGCTGTTGCAGATTGAACCCTGACATTCAACCCTGCTTCAACTCTCTATCGTAAAATCCTAAAATTACATTTTTTATTATTCTCATGGCACAATTTCTTATTATCAATCTAGTCCCTAAATCACTGGGCTCTTACTCTGCCTGCTTTATAGCCTGTGTAGTCCTTCTAGTCACTGGATTCCTTTTCCTAAATCCAACCTTTTTTTTTTTTTTGACAGGGTTGCAGCCCTGCACTGTTGGGTTTGCCCCAGGCCAGAAGAGGAAGGTCAGTCCTGCCCTGCCAACTGGAATTCCTTGGTCCTCTACATGCCATTGGTCCCACTTCTCTGGGGTGCGTAACCAGAATGGTGGATTATACTCCCCACACATCAATTTAGACCCTACTCATAGACCAATCCCCTGGATTCTCATCTACCCTTGAACTCAAATCTTATACTACACCTGGACCTGTTTCTGGTTCAGATGCTCATATCTCCTGGCCAAGAGCATCCACTAGGACCACCACTGGATCCAAACTTCCCTAGTCTGAACCTTCTCACCTCCAGGAAAGCTTCCTAAACTTTTCTCATCATATCTTCATAATTGAGTATTCTTCCAAATTGATTCAAAATCTATCTTCAGTTTCTTCACCCTGCCTTCAGCGCTCTTTGTAATTCACACATCTCCTCATACCAGTGCCTGTTTCAAAGCTGCCCATTGCCCATCAAATGTCCAAACTCCTTGGTGTGATATACAAGGCCTTCGCAAGCTGACTTATCTCTTCTCAGCTCAAGCCACTCTACCTTCTTCCCACTGCACTGAGGACTCAGTATGAGCACTTGACAATTAGTTTTTCTCACTGTAATGTAAATACCTGACATTAAGATTTGGCTGCCCCGACATGTATTGCATGGAGCGCTGGGTGTGGTGCAGAAACAATGAATTTTGGAACACTGGGGAAAATAAATAAATAAATAAATAAAGCAAAATTTAAAAGGAAAAAAAAAAAAAAAAAGGCTGTGCTCTCCAGTATACTTCCTGGACCTCAGCCAGGAGATTAGGGAGGGGTATTAACTGTATAGGTATTTCCTGCAGCATTAGTAGTAGTTCTATAATATGAAAGAGTGAATATCACACTATGTTGAAGGCTTCATAACTGGGAGAATGAGGGATCATGAGCTCTTCAGTAAAACCTAACTTTTACTCTGTATCTAAGACAAAATAGTAATTATTCACTTACTTTAAATATATCTTTATTAATTATAAATTATTGATATACTTATATAAAGAGATATACTGTTTTTATAAGAATGATAGATGTTTGTCATTAAAGATAAAATAAGGCACATTCATAAGTTTAAAAAAAAAAAAAAAAGGATTTGACTGCTCCAACATCTACTTCAAAGACCTCCATCTTGAATGACAACACTGACCACCACACAGCTTAAGAGCCTGGCTGCCCCATTCATAAAGTTCTCTTTTTAGAGAGCTCTGGTAGACATAGATAACTGAACTTCTGACCACTTGTTTTTCCTTCCCATGCTTTATTCCCCACCCCACTCTTATATTTTAAATTCATAAAGAATGAACCCACAAAACCCAGGACACCCCACCCTTAACTCCAATAAAGGCAGAACCCCAGTTTCCATGTGCTTTCATACCCAATCTCTCTCTCCCAAGACCTCACTGTGTGGTCCTAGGCATGCCATGTACCCCCAGGACCCACAAGTAATAAACATTTTTTCAAAGTTCCCTGATGGTTGTTGCTGAGGTTCATCTTGTCATAATAAGAACCGTAAGGACCAGTCCAGCCACAACATTGTCCCCAGCTGGGGAAATGTCTCCACAGGCTAGGCAAAAAGTAGCATGGACCCAGGTGAGTGCCCTCAGGAATTCCTCCGGGATACCCGGCACTACTATCCATAGGCTCAGACTGACCCAAACACAAGCACACACCCACACACCCTGTCCCAGGCTGTCTAAAAGCACACATCCCCCTGTCTGGAGCAGGGAATGGCATTCATGCTTCCATCTGAGATGCTCACGTGAGTCAGATTCCATAATGATGAAAGTCTCCCATTTGGATGAGTATCATGTTACTTTTACCGAACATATGCTTTGTATTTAGTCAAATTCATTCTCTGAAAACTGAAACATAAAAGGATCCTGCTTTAAAGAACAAATAATAATAGTAATAACAGCTAACAGTTATTGAGTGTTTATTATGTGTCGCACACTTGGTTAATAAGCACCTTTACACATAATATACAATATATTTCTCAAAACGAGCCCATGAGGTAGGTGTGACATATTAACCACATTTAAAAGATAACGAAACTGAGACATGATCAGAATAACTTATCTAAGTTTTCACAGCTCGTTAAATATTGACGTTCAGGTTCAAACAGAGAGAGCTTGATTCCAGAGCCCATCACGTTATACTAACTCAATATCCTTACAACCTTGGTCCCTAGTTGCCAGCTGATAAGCAGAGTTCTAAGAATCACTCCTCATGACCGTTGAGAACACCTTCCAGTTTGCGTGGAGGTGGAACCTGTGAGGGCAGTGAGATATCACTGCTATGATCATGCTATCTCATAAAAGGGAGAATACTCCTGGGGAGCCTCACTGGTCACACAGCTATTTAAAACCCTCAGATTTTCTCTGGCTGGTAAGCAGAGAAGCCAGAGAGCCAGGAAGCGTGAGAAGGATTTGACATGAGAAGGATTTTCCATCTTCCAAGGCCGCCTGATAGGGAACCTGAAGAGATCTAGGGATTGAAAGCTGCCTCTGACCAGCAGCCAGCAACAGAACAAATACCTCAGTCCTAGAACCCCAAGGAACTGAATTCAGTCAGGAACCTGAATGAGCTTGAAGCAAACTGATCACTGAAACCTCCAGACGAGAGCCCAGCCTTGCAACACCTTGATATGCCTTCATAAGACACTTAAGCAGAGAACTCAATGCAGACTTCTCACCTCCAGAACAGTAAAACTTTAAAAAGGGTGCTGTCTTAAACCACTAAGGGTATGGTAATTTGTTAGGGGCAAAAGCAGAAAACTAATACCCAACTCCTGGTACCAAACCTTGGGATTCGTTCTCTACTGCCGCACCAAGATTACCACAAACAGAAAAGCTTAAAACAATACTCATTTCTTATTTCATAGTTCTGTAGGTTGGAAGTCTCAGTGGGTATGGCTGGATTCTCTGCTTGGAGTTTTGGGGAAGACTGTAGGGATCGGCTTCCAAGCCCCTTCAAGAGGCTGGCCAAATTCCAGCTCCTTGAAGCTGTCTGACCAAGGAAGATCCTCACTGTCTTGCTTTTTTCACTTCAGATGAGATGATAAATGGTGATTTACAATCTACATTATAATAGCTACATAAAAATAATGCAAATGCCTTTAAGCAGAATATAAATGTTTAATGTAAGGGATTTAGTCTTATATTAAATGAAGGAAGGGAGGAAAAGAATAGAGAAGGGACCAACAATATATTATTTATAAATTTCAACACTAATTCTTGGGTTACAGAGATAATCAGTTTCTCTTACTAAATTGAAAAAAAAAGTTTCTACATTTCCCATTTCATCAGTTTTTCCCAAATCTTAAACCTTCAATCATGTTTTTTTATATTTATTATACAGCTGCCAGTATACTTCCATTAGTATAACAGATATCAAACTTGCATCACGAATTTAACACATAAGGAAACCACTTACCATAAATATTTTTCTATTACTTTTACACCTTGTAAAGACATACTAAACCATTAAAAATACAGATGTAAAACACAATAAAGAGAAGAAGTTGGGGAAATTGATGCTCAAAGGGTACTATATAATATTGGTTTGAGGTTTTTAAACCTGTGCTTACAAATCTAGGGCTTTCCTTGAGGGAGTGTTTTTAAGTTTGCAACAAACGACCTTTAAAGGTAAGTCACCTAAAATTACAAAGTGGTAACAACACCTTCTTTGTCCAGAAATATCGCTTCACTGGCAGCTGTTAACACAAAGTGAGAAAAACTTATTCTATGCATACACAAAAGCTCTAATATTAAACTCTAATGATCAGCTCACTAGACCCATGACATCACCTTCCAAATGTGTTCACTGGGGAAGACAGCAACAACATCAGAACGTCGGAAGCAATGAACTCCCGCAAACAGAACTCCTTATACATGTGGGTCATGTTTTATCTCACGAATATACATAACATGTTTTATATCATGTTTTATCTCACGAATATACATAACATTTTATTTTCAGTAACAAAGAGTCCCTTACTAACTGTAAAATCTACTGCTTTACTCAATATTGTTAGCCTACTATACTTACCTTAATGGTTTTATCCTATAGAAATACCTATAGCTCTTGAGCTTTTACCTACACAAAAATTGGAAATATTCCTATCTAACATCACAGTTCTTTAACCAGATGTTTCAGACAGCTGATTTTTTTTAATTTATCTTAGAAAGATAATATAGTGTATATACTGTTTACATAACATTTTCTACAGAATGTGGAGCAGCATCCCATAATCAGACACATTCACGTCTCTGCACTAAATGTATGAACAGTCATGCTAAATAGGATAAAAACAAAAGGCTACAAAGAGCCTTACATGAGTTCAAGTTAGGTTTTGCTGCTAAATAAGATATATATCTTATTTTATATTTGGTTTTTAGGAATTTGGTTTTCAGAGCTTTTTGGAGTTCAGATTTCCAGATAAAGGTCTACAAACCTAGAGGTAAAAAAAAAGGGGGGTTAGACAACCCATTAGAGTCCTTTTTCTCTAGAGAGATATGATAAATTTATCAGAATGATGGCAGGTGCTCTGGCAATGGTACCAAAGGAAAATGCAATGCCACAGAATTAAAGAAATGTGGGAACAGAGATTCTGAACATGCTAAATCTGTACATGATTGTATGGATAATAGGTACCCTAAAATAGCACTGTTTAGCACCACAACTCTTAAGAAAACAGATTTTCTTTGTGGAGGACTACTCCCACACTCCCTTTCATCTAGAAGGGAGTGTCCATAGACAAAAAATAGGACATAATACTAAGATCCAGTCTCTTCCAAACATGAGAACATACTCCTCTCCCGGTCCCCTGCAATCTACTTATTAATATGCAAATTAGAGACAACTTCCAAATCCTGGTGATATGTCAACATAGCCCTCTTTTGGGTTTCAAAATTTCTATGAGATTCGTAAAATACAAAGCCATCTTAAATGTGGACAAAAGAATATGTGTTTCGACTGATTTCTAGGGCGTAACCGAAGGGAAGATTTTGGAAAAATGTGATTTTTTTAATCAAAAGTTAAAAAGTAACAAATATGCACATCAAAGCATTATCTAGGCTGTCCTAAAAATTCTTCAAAGAACAAAGCATTTTCAGAATAGTCATTTGTCATACAGTAAAGAAATTATAGGCCAAATAATTAGATGAAATTTACTCTAGTCCATGAACATTAATCTTCTTTATATAAAAAGAAAACATGGAATTCTTCAGGTAGAATTTTATGCAAACTTTCAACAATGTTTGGAGAGCCTCCACTGTATGTAAAGAAGTTACATGAAAGCTAGTATTCTTGACTTGTAGAAAATACCACACCTAACTTAAGGAAAAATTCAATAAGTTTACTTTTTTATATTAAACATAAATTAGAGCCATAATTTGTTAACTAAAACAGACCAAAAAGTGAGTAACCACGCAAGAGCTTATATACTCAGATACAAATCCATCAAGCTGCTAATAGAGACTCCTAGCCTGCCTGTTGTTCTCACGTTTAATTTACCACATAGTAACAGCAAAAGGTCTTGGCAAACACAAAAATGTAAACTATCCTGAATACAAACAGAGCCTGTGTCACCATAATATTAAAGAATCAACAGATGGTTGGCATCAGGAGACTGGCACAAATACAAAAAACTAGAAAGACAAGTAAATAAAAAGACAAATGTGTAGAAATTGAACAAGGTATGTCTGAACCTCATTTGCCATATTGAAAAAAATAAACCTCTCATGTCAACACAAAAGTGATCTGGAATCTCTGTCAGGATCTACACATCTGAGGTCTTGGAAATACACAGGCATGGTTAAGGGGTGTGTGAATTACAGAACAGAAAAAGCCTGCCAAACTGCCTGAGAACACCGTGTAAGGAGACTACACTTTTTAACAACAAAGAGGAGGGAGGAAGGAAAGACAAAAGAGGAAGGAAGAAGTGGAGAGGGTGAACAACCAGTGGGTAGAGGAGCAAAGGGGAAAAAAGTGAAGCAAGACGAGGAGAAAGAAGAGGTGAGAGGTTCAACTAGCCTCAGACTCAAAGATTCAGCCTACACATTTCAACCAGATTAAGGCTGAGGTTTCTAGAACAATAGGATGTTCTGCTAAAACTGAAAAAAATACATATATCCTTCTATTATTCCACAGTCCAGCATGTGGAGACATATATTCCAAAGTGCAGTGAAGTCAGGAACCATAGCCTGAGGTATTCAGAGAGCAGTAAGGAGAGGCTCTTAGGCAGCAATAAGGGGCAGGAACGAAGGGGAAAAAGCGCAAGGTCCAAGTAAAGCGATTAGCAAAGGCACAGTTAGGTGGCAGGGGGTTAAAGCACTATAAAAGTATAATGAAAGAGTTAAATGAGAAGCAGGAAATATTGAGGACAAGTATGGAGAGGTTAGCGGTGGGCCAGTTCTTGGGCTCTGTAGGGCACTTGGATGCACTTTGGAAAAAGAGTGTATGTAGCTCACCATCAACCCAGAGTAGACTCTTGGCAGTCCAGACTCTTCCTAATGGAAAAATTTATTAGCTCAGAGTTCTAGGCAGGGTTCAGACTGGGCAGTCAAAAGCGGACACTACTAGATTTCGGGCTTTTTGTGGCTGGAACTGGTATTTTTCTAGCTTCTCAGTCTCTTTTGCTTATAGGAGAAGGCACAAAGAGTTCTTGTACAGCTCCATCTTGCCGGGTTTCTATCTAGCAGAGGACTATCCTGCACAGCTGCCTCCTACCTCCTCCTGGCCTAAGTTCCCTCCCCTTCCATCAAAGGGGAACTCTACTCCTCTGACAGAAAAGTTTATCTCATGTTCATTAGAAACATACTTCCCTCCAGTCCCACATGTGTTGTGTTGTATTGTTTTGTTTTGTTTTTTAGCTCTGTCCTCAACAGGAAAGCTAAACCATCACCATCTTCCTCATGACAATATATTAAATCACAAGAAGACAGGTATGATGAGAGCCCCAGTTCTCTCAACTGACTGAAAGGTCACAGTTTCCAAACCCTGTGTATGGCTGCTCTTCGTTGAACGTCAGCTATTTACCAATTTCTGGATCCACAGCTAACACGCAGAACGTGACACAACACTCCTGATACAGTCTGACCAGTGCACAGTACAAAAGCACTATTCTCTGCATTGATCTCAACACTCTACTACTTTTATTGCAGCGTAGGTTTTTGATCTAGCTGCTAAGTAATACTGCTAACCAAAATGTCCATATAAATCAAGTAAACCCTTAAAACACATCTGAGTCAATATCAAGTCTGGTATCCCCATCTTAGACTTCAAAAATTGACTTTACATTTAGCCATACTTTATCACATAAGCATTTGGTCTATCATTCTACTTACTAACAGCCTTTGAATATCAACTATATATCTTAAAACACTATCTCTCATACCCACTTGGATGGCTACTACTAAAGAAAACACTAACAAAGGCACCTGGGTGGCTGAGTGGTTAAGCCTCTGCCTTCAGCTCAGGTCACTATCTCGGGGTCCTGGGATCGAGCTCCGCATTGGGCTCTCTGCTCAGCAGCAAGCCTGCTTCTCCCTCTCTCTCTGCCTGCCTCTCTCCCTACTTGTGATCTCTCTCTGTTAAATAAACAAATTAAATCTTTAAAAAAAAAATTTAAAAATAAATAAAAATTAAAAATAAATATAAATAAATAAATAAATAAAACACTAACAAGTTTTGGCAAGAACAGAAAAATTGGAACCTTTGTGCAACACTGGTGGGTAAAATGGCACAACCACTGTGGAAAATACTATAGAGGTTCCTTAAAAAGACTAAAAAAATAATAATAACAATAAATCCAGTAGTATGATTCAGTAAACTCACTTCTAGGTATATACCCAAAAGAATAGAAAGCAGGATCTCAAAAAAAAAAAAAAAAAAAGGTTTGCACGTCCATGTTCATAACAGCACAATTCACAATAACTAAGTGGAAGTAACCCAAATGTCCATCAACAGATGAATGGATAAACAAAATAGGGTGTACACGCACAATGAAATAAAATTGTTTTAAAAAGTTAGGAAATCCCATCACATGCTACAACATGGATGAATCTTGAAAACATTAAGCAAACTGAAAGAAGGCAGCCACAGAAAGACAAACACTGTATGATTCCACTTACATGAGGTATCTAAAGTAACCAAACTCATAGAAACAGAAAGTAGAATGACAGTTACCAGGGGCTGGGGAGAGGAGGATATAGGAGCTGTTTAATGGGTACAGAGTTTCAGATCTGCAAGTCTCTTCTAGGTTTACATAACCATTCAACATTAAGTATTTGACCTAACTCAAGCTCTATCATACACTACCCGTTTCTAGTGTTTGCCACCTCCCTAACTTAACTACTTCCAAGCAATGTGTCTGGCGTTTCATTCCAAAACTCTGTAATTGAAGAACTTGATCATTTCCAAAATTTACCTTTTCCCCAGTGGGGACTTCTTCACCCTATTCTCCATGACTTCTCAAAAAATAATAAAGTTTCTTCAAGAACAGCTTTTCTTTCAGCACCAAGTATATTATTTTTTCTGGAACTGCGGAGAGAATCTAATTTAAACAGGTGCTTTTTTACTAGCTCCTCATGCATCTTGGGATATTATCTACATTTTATAAAATGTTTATCCAGATTTTGGGGGCTATTGTCATTAAAGAAGATTTTCCCAACTGACCAAGTAATCAAAATCAGGAACTCAAAAATTCAACAGTAAAAATTCCATTATTTGAATCAGAAGATTAATATATGAAGTCCATACTAATGATTTTCATCCCAGAACAACAAAACTTGGAAAGTGGGAGTAGGAAGTGGAGGTAGTAAAATGTTATCTTTTCTTTGTCTTTACTTGTTAGATGAAAAAGAGATAAATATATAGAATTTAAAATAGGATGTCTGCTTCAAAATCTCAAGAGAAGATTTTAAAAATGAAACATCTGAGTTAACTCCATATGACTGGTCTCAGTTGTCACCGCCTTCCTGACAATAAAGGATATTATTTCAATATGAAAATAATAGCCAATTAAAATCACAGCCAATGTACCTAATGGTAAAACACATAAAGGTTGACATTAAAATCAGGAATAAGACAAGATTTCTTATCACACCACCATTAGTTAACACTGTTCCGAAAATGTCTTCCTTATTCTTGTCCAATACTGAAGCATCTGTAGGTATATCTGAGAAAGCTAGTCCCTGGCTATAGGTTTCTATGTCTTTCTGAAGCAAAAGAGCCTCCAGGCCTACTGCCTTAGGCCTGAGACGAGAGGCAATGGCAGTGTCTTGTAAGGAAGAGGAAGAAGGCTGCTCCTGCCATAAGTGTGGCCTGTGGGGCAGGCAGCAGAATCATCTGCCTTGCTCTCAGGCAGCAGGTCACAACATGGGACTGTGGATGGGCTCTCTTCTAGCAGGCAGTGGATGGACAGTGCTCTTTGCCTATGGTGACGTCAAGAGGTACCCCCCTGAAGAACTGATGGGGATATCTGAAGGAGACTGCGTGGCCAAATCAGGTGACTGAAGGAATGTGGCCAAACCTTCTGCATCTCCCTATTAATCAACCCAGGACCCTGGCTCAGGCCACCCTGGAAGTCAAAGCCTATGTCACACGAACACGGAAAACAGATTGAAACAAAGATAGGGAAAGCTTTCAGCTTGCATGCCAATTCCAGCTGCTCCACGGTACCTTCCTTGAGTGCTGTGCTGACGATGATCTGGAGAGAAGGCAGCCAGGTTGCCTTCACCAGACACAGAATTAGAAATATAGGTCAGGGGTTTCTTCCCCAACCAGTGTCGGTCAGTCCCAACACTTCAAATAACTCAGGGACAACCCTGAAGCCATAGGTTTCACTTGTGCCCAGGAGGCCAAGCAACTAAGAAGATTGAGCATGGTTTCTCAGGGCCAGGCCAAGTTAGAATGGGACTCGCCACGTTGTCTATGAGAAAACTGGCCAAACAGAAAGACTGAGCCAGAGTTAAATGTCAAAGGAAATATGCTGGAAAATGATTAATCTAAGGGCAAGGGGAAAGTGTAATGTGGACAAAGCAATGAAATTAGTGGCAGATTCAGTAAAAAGCAATAAACAAGGAGCAAAGCACAAATGGGTGAGCATTTTGATAGCTACTTCTTAAACAAGAAAATGCTTCCAGGTATTTCTTTTTTATAGGGAATAGCTGTTTAAACAGTAGGTACCATGTTGGACTGGATAAGTAATTTAAGTAAAGTTATTTCTAAAGCATTTTTATGAAGCTATAAAACCATCAATATTTCAAGAGTATACAGTTCACTCTGCTATGATGTTTGCTCAGAAAGTATCAGTTGGGTTCCAGTGTGACTACAGAAAAATTTCAGCATAACACAAATTTTGCAACTGCTTGTGCAAATTTTGTCTCCCAGAAACACTAAGTGGATGAAGAAAACTGCACCTAGTTGAACTGAGCCGCAAAGAAATACACAAAACACATCCACCTCAAATATCTACCACCTACCTCAGTTTACCATCTGTGTTATAAGACATACCCACCCATTTGGGGTTTTACAACCTTCCATCCAATTTCAGATAATCCTCCCTCCACCACATCTTCAAAACTCACAAGTTGCAACCCTCCTGACATATACTTCCACAAACATAGTTCAGGTCTTTTTAAAAGCAAAATGACATATTTATAATAGTATTTACATATTGCATAACCATTTAATATGTGTAAAACTACTACTGTTTTTACTAGATTCTTATATTTTATTTTATATGTCACTGGAGAATTTTTTCACATCATGTCCCTAACCCCATTTTTCCCATAAATCTCATAGATTTTACTAAGCACTTTTGCACAGCACACTGAATTCTGGGAACACACATATCACATTATAGCAGGCCTGACTATATAGCCAAATAGCTAAAGAGAAACAAGATCCAAAAACATAAAGACCCTACAGAGTAAAAAAGTTGAAAAACAAAACAAAACAAAACAAAACACAAAAACCAACCATGAAATAAATCCCAGGTCTGATGTATATTTCAGGAAAAAATTAAAATTTTATAAGCTTTATTTAGTGGAGATAAATCTGATGAAGAATCCAAGTATTCTACTTATAACAAGTCTTCGGAATCCCCAGGACACAAAGGAATGCGTGTCAAATTTTAGAAAAATAAAAACCACCTTCATTCTCTATTGCTATAGGAACTAGGATGTATGCTGTTTTATGTAACTTAAGTAAAATACTGGAGAGAAATTTATAATGTCATATAGAATCAGCCAAATCCACAGGAATCCTTAAAAACAAAACAAACTCTTACACAGCATTCATTTTAAGACTCAAAAGAGTTGTGTCATTGAGACTCATCCAGAAAAGCCTCATCTGAGAAGTATCACATATAATTTATTATAAATGAAAAATATTTTATAAGAAGCATAAAGACTTGCTTGCTGGAAATGACTCCAATCCTAACTGAGACAAGGTAGGTTCCACGAATCAGAATTCAAAATCGTAAGCTTAATAAATAAAAAAGCATGAGGTGAGTTCACCTATATTTTTATAGCACCAAATAAACAGAAGACTCTGTTCTTGAAACACACATGACCTTTACAAATAGCAAACAGTATTCTCCCCCAAACACCCATATTTCTGATAGTGGCTTCTTTCATGTGCCACATCATTCAAGTTGGAATTGCCAGTAAACTAATCAAGTTAACATTTGTTTAGCTTAGCAGACATTTATGCGGCCAGCTGCTGTGATAACCATATTCTGTTCCTGGGATAACTTTCCAATTTAGCAATTCAGTTGTTTTTCCACTCCTGGTACCAAAGTTAATTCCAGGCTGTCTGAATTATTTCAATTAAAATGGCCTAATCTTTATACAAACTTCATGTTTAATGCCCAAGAAATCATAAAATGTGGTATGTACGGATCTCTGGCCACATGACAAGACACAGTATAAAATAAGGAAATAGTCTTTAAATATTTTTTAAAAACTGACAACTTTGCTTTCAGATCAGATGTCAGTGAAGTCATCCAGGTAAATCTGAAATCTCAAATAAATATTACCTATTTTCAATAATTATATTTATATTATTGTATCATGTTATATTAAGCCATATTATATTATACTATTATTATTTATAATTCCCATAATGGTAACTAAACATTCCATAGAGAGTAGTATAATTTTTTTCAGCAAAAGTAACTTGATTTTTGAACAGCTAACATCTACAAAACTTTATTTCTGTACTTTACTGTATCTATGACTCTGTATGAAACAAATTCATTGAAGTCACTTCTTGATTTAAAAAGCAGTCTGTGGGGCACCTGGGTAGCTCAGTCGGTTAAGTGTCTGCTTTCAGCTCAGATTATGATCTCAGAGTCCTGGGATCTAGCCCTGCGTCAGGCTCCCTGCTTAGCGGGGAGTCCACTTGTCTCTCTCGCTCTGCCCCACCACTCATGCTCTCTCTGTGTCAAAATCTTTCCCAAAAAACCCTTATTTTTTCATTAAAAAAAATAAGTTGATCAAAAAAGGAGCAAAAGTAATTCAATGGGAAAGAATGATACTCTTTTCAACAAATGGTGCTGGAACAACTGGACATACACTCAAGAAAAATACACATAGACTTTGCACCTTCCAGAAAAATTATTTTTTGAAATGAATTACAGGCTAAATATAAAAGCAAAACTATAAAGCTCCTAGAAGATAACATAGGAGAAAACCTAAGTGACCTTGGGTTTGGTGATGGCTTTCTTAAATACAATACAAAAAGTATCAACCCATGAAAGGAAATTCTGAGTAAAGTTCATTACAATTTTTTAAAAACTCCCACACTGAAAAGATACTGTGAAGAAAATTAAAAAATAAACTATGGATTGGGAGAAATTCTTTGCTGGTATATAAAAGATACAAGAATTCTTAAAACTTTAACAATAAGAAACAAAATGAGCAAAAGATTCAATGGATGTCTTACCTAAGATGTACAATTTGCAAATAAGCATATGAAAAAATAATCAACATCATATGTCATTAGGGAATTGAAAATTAAGACACCAATGAGATAGGACTACATATTGGCCAAAATCCAAAACACTGACAATATCAAATGCTGGAAGGATGTGGAGCAACAGGAACTCTCACTCATTGCTGACAGCAATGCAAAATGGTACACCTACTTTAGAAAACAGTTTGGAAGCTTTTAAACAAACTAAATATATTCATCATACAATCAGGAATCATGCTACCAGGTGTTTACTCAAATGAGTCAAAAATTTATGTCCACACAAAAATCTGCACACAAATATTTATAGCAATTTTATTTATAATTGCAAAAATTTGGAAGCAACCTAAGAAGTTGCTTTGAGAGGTAAATGGATAAACAAACTGTGGCTCATTTATACAATGGAATACTATTCAGTAATAAAAATAAATGAGCTATCAAGCCACAGAAAGAAATGAAGGAAGCCTAAAATTCACATTATCAAATGAAGGAAGCCAGTCTGAAAAGGCTACTTACCATATTATTCCAACTGTATGACATTCTGGAAAAAGCAAAACTCTGGATACAACAAAACTATTATGACTGAGTGAAGGAAGAGAGGGATGAATAAGCAGAACATGGAGGATTTTTAGAGCAATGCCACTATTCTATATGACACTGTAATGGTGGACACATCAGTATATATTTGTCAAAACACAAAGAATCTACAATACAAAGATATACATCTTTTTCAGAACACTTATTAAATGTAAAAAGCAAAGAAATCAAATTTAAACTACAGAGCTCAATAATAATGTATGAATATTCGTTCATCAACTGTAACAAATGAACCACACTAATGCAAGATGTGAATAATAAAACTATGTGTGTGGCAGGGCAAGGGAAACTACATAAGAACTCTCTGTACTTTCCTGACCATTTCACTGTAATCTAAAACTTCCTTAAAAAGTAAGGTCTATTATTTAAACACACACATACACACACACAAAGAAAAAGAAATAAGCTGAAGCTAAGATCAAGCACCAAATGTATATCCTAAAGTAAAGGATACACAAACTAAAATAGTAAGATTTTCTTCAAGAATATGACCTTTGCTGCTATCCAATTCTGTCCTGAACTAAGCCCCAAGGAGGAACTCAGGTTACTCCTGACATGATCTACACCAGTACTATCCAACAGACATATACTATAAGCCACATATACAATTTTAATAGTAGTCACATTGAATAACAATATAAGATTAAATTAATTGCAATAATATATTATTTAACCTAAAATTTCACAATATTATTTCAACATGTAATCAACATAAAAGTCATTAATAAGACATTTTTCATTGAAACTCGTTGGAATCTGGGTGTATTTTACACTTACAGCACACCACATAACAATTTGTATACTATATTTTAAATCAGAAATACTTAATCTCCATTTAGATTTCATAAAATTTATAATTTTAAAAAGTTCATGAAATTGTTTGAAAGATACTTAAAATTTTCCCAATAATGAAATTATATGTGCACATCCACACTGACAAAACTGGTTCAACATTTTTATAAGAATTGATTTGACTATGAAGAAAATGCATATCAGTTTCAAAACTACATCTATCCAAGTTATGTAAATTAATTTTCTTTTATATCAACAAAGTATTCATTAAATTGAATTCAGAGATATTATATAAATGGGAAAGTCTACATTTATCATTATTAACAAACCATTCATCAGATTGTTCTTGTACTTTTTTACAGAAACTCTACTTAACAGAGTATAATTAAAATGATCTATATAATTATCCATTTTTAAGACACATAAAGACACTGTTATTGATCTGTATTGAAATTTTCAATTTCAACAACCAGTTAGGTAATAAAAATGCTTTTCTTTTCCTTGGAGCTTCGAATTTAGCTCACTTATATGCAGTGTGATATTGGTGAGAAAACGTAAATCACAATGAAATTATTCTTTGTCTTTGATTATTGAGTATATGTCAACTCTTCTTTTTTCAAGAGTTAGAAGTACAGTCATCTTTGTAAAACTCTTCCATAACTCAACAACTGAGTACTGGCAAAGAGCACAAAATCATTAAATTGATTGTCCTCTATTGTTTTTAATAATTCCAAACTGGCAATGATTAAAATCATTTGCACATAAATCAATGAACTTAGTAACTGAATCCATAATACTTTTCATACACTCTATTTCAGAAAACTGAATGCAAGTATTTTCAGTAGGTATCATATAGTAGAATTAGGTTATATGGGAAACATCTTTTTAAAAAATTCCATAGATCTTGATATTTTGATCTATCATACCTGAAGTACCATCCTCCATGAAAAACTAACAACATAAACATTTTTTTAAAAATCTATACCCCAAGTTCATTTATTTAGGTAGGCCACATATTGATAGTTCTTTGTAAATTTGGAAATCCTTTGAAACAAACTATGTGGAAGTATGAACTGGGTGGTACCTCATGTCATATGACTCATCTAAAACCAAAGAAAAATATGTGCAATTTTTCAAACTTTGGCTCAATTTGATGTTTATTGTCAGAATGATCATGTATTCTACAGGCAATTCCTCGAGCTTTCACTGCTAGGCTTTTCCTTTTAATTTTCCCAAAAAATCTGATAACTGAAATAATTTCTCCTATAATCTCCCCAACTGAAAATGTTTTTCTTTTTCCTGAGAGTGAGAATAAAGGTGGCCAGAATTATACTCTGCCAACTGCTGAAATCAAACATGTTTTTATCATACATTTAAATCTGACTTCTGGCAACCAATTTCATAAGTTCTTTTTCTAATATTGAGAAGAAACTTATCAAATTCACTCTGTATTTGCTGAAAAAACTTCTTCATATAGTCATCCTCACTATCTTTGTTTCTTTTTTTAATAAGAAAACAGCTTTTTTTACTCAATCACAGAAAATACAACTGTCATTATTGTGAAATTTGTGGCATATGTTCTCCCATTCTTGTTCTATCTTTTCGTGTTCTAGTTTCTACATCTCTACTCAATTTTGCATCAGTTGTGTATTTCATATGCTTAAATATTTTTCTGTACATTTTTACACTAGAAAGCTAATTATATAGTAACTAAACCACTGTAATGTCTATAAATACATATAAAATACATACACCACATAACGTACAACAAATAGTTCCATAAAGTTACCAATCAAAAAAGTACTGCAACTCATACTGTTTACATAAGATATTAAAATAAACACATTAAAATGTTGCATGGGTGAGTAAAATATAATCATTTGATTTAGTTTCAGAAAACCATTTGAATTATTCTGCTGACACCAAATAAATTGGTGCTATCTTTCTATAAAATATTAAAAAACAATGCACAGGCCTGACACACACCCACAGTACGATGATATCTCACATGATGCAACAAAAAAGTAAAATGCAGTCTTACCAAAAAATAAAGCATTGCTTAACTGAAAAGCATTTTACACTGCTTTAGTTTTTTAAGTTAAATTTTAATTATTTAAAAGTAAATAAAATTAAAAATTCAGTTTATCAGTTATACTAGCCAGATATCAAGTGCTCACAGCCCCATCCATGTAGCCAGTTACTATCACACTGGACAGTGGAGGTCTGTACAATTAAGGTTAAATAAGGTGCTTTTAAAGTGTTATTTTAGAATATTTATTATTAAATATATATTACATTTACATATATTATAAAAATATGTATTATTAAAGTGTTATTTTAGAAGATCTTTTAAAATCTTTTAATGTCAATACATACTCAGGTTGTCTCCCTTGGCCCTCATCCTTTTAGCTCTCAGTACAAAGAAACAAAGTTATTAACTATTACAGGGTTAGGAGGTAACAAATACCAGTTACTCTAATGCTCTAGCACTGTACTTTCTTCAAACTGATTTTCTCTTATTTTTCTAAATGCCTTCTTTTTCTATCATGCAGCCAGAAATCTAAAAACACAGGAAATGTGACTGCCACTGATTTCATGTAATTTCTTTATTTTTACTTATGCAATAAAAAACAAAACATATTAACAAGTCCCAATAAAATCCCCAGGACTGCTACAGGTTCTACTTCCAAAAAATGCATATATTCATTGCTCAGAGATCTTTCTAAGGATCTGAAATATTTTCCCTGAAACTAGTCCTAAGAAGTTGATGGAACATTCACTATAAGGACTTAAAGTGTTCAGTAAATTATTTAGAGAAATAAGGCTCTTTAAAAGGTAATTTTATAAAAGATACTGAAGGGTACAAAAATATTAAAAAATGATTGTTAATAGGTACACGGCTTCTTTTTGGGGTGATGAAAATATTCTAAAATCAAATAGTGCTGATGACTCTACATTCTATCAACATACTTTAAACTACCGGATTATATATTTTAAATGGTGACTTTTACGATATGTGAATTATATCTCAATAAAGCTGTTATATAAAAGCATTCACAAATGCCTCCTACATTTTATATGTAAACATTTTATATGTAAACTATTAGTGAAGAAGACAAGGCTTTCTCAGTAATCACATCTCAGATGTCCAATATTCGCTGCTGCATATGTTGAAATAAAACAGACATAAAAAATTCATGTAATTCCTACTACTATTACATATGTATGGAAATGCACACAAAATGATTTATAAGAGAAGACACAAAAAAAGACACAAAAAAGAAAATGTGGGACTTTAACTGCATGTATATTGCTCTAATGTTTTATATCATGTAGTCACATGTGACTTGTGTAATGAATAATAAATGTTTTGAAAACATAATAATCTGGTTGATACATGCATTTCTCTTCATTTACACTATCTCTCCCTTCCTGTACACTTTCTACTTGAAATACTTGCCCTAAAATCTAGAATTATACTTTTAACCTGATTACCAAAGACTCTAAAGTCCTAATAACCAAAGACTTTAAATTAGTATGCTTTCTATGCTCCCCAATCAAAACACTTAGAGAGGGTGGGTGCCTGGGTGGGTCAGTTGGGTGAAAACTGCCTTCTGCCTAGGCCATGATCCTGAAATCCCAGGATAGAGTCCCGTATCAGGTTCCCTGCTCAGCAGGGAATCTGCTTCTCCCTCTGACCCTCCCCCCTCTTCTGCTCTCTCTCTCTTTCTCATTCTCTCTCAAATAAATAAACAAAATCTTTTTTAAAAAATTAGAGAATATAGAAATAGTGGAAAATACACATACTGCACTCCTTACCAGATATTGAGTTCTACCTTCTCTGTCAGGTATTTTTGGTATCTCTTGGTAAACCCACCAAACCCATCATCTGGAACAGAATAAGCATTGAGACAGAGTTGTTGAGTGAACCAGTAACATCACTCTCATGGGGAGTAGAGAATCTATCCACCCTCCTTCCTCAAAGAACACTAAACTTGTTCCAATATCCACCCTCACCTATAAAGTCTATCAAAAAGCTAACCTCCAGGTTATATCTGACTGGGTAAGAGCATTTGTGCCAATTCAAGAATGGGCATGTGACATGTTAGGAAGCAGGTTCTTGAAAAGGTGTTCTTGCTTCTTTTTTTTTTTTTTTTTTTTTTTTTTTTTTTTTTTTTTTTTTTTGATTCACAGACCTGTACCCCTGGGGATAAAAATATATGTTTATAAAAAATTAAAAATTAATTAAAAAAAAAAAAAAAGGTGTTCTTGCTTCTTATGGACGCTATCTCGTCTGAAACCTGCTTGGTACCTGCCATCAGCTTGAGAATTAAGCCACTATGAAGGTCCGCAAAGTAGAGAGCCAAGAGGTAGAAAGAACTTGGGTAACATCAGTAAGCTAATTAATCAACCATCCCCGAAGCCTGTTTAATTATTGAAATTCCTCTTATTTGAGGAAATGCCTTCATTATATTCAAATAAGTTGGAGTTGCTGTTGTTTACAGCCAAATGTATCCAAATACGTATCCAAATACGGTGAAAATACTCCAATACAGATAATGAGTTGTTTTTGTTTTGTTTTGTTTTTTTAATCAAACTACTCTGCCTAGATTCCGAATATTATTCTAATCATACTTCAGGTTTGGCTGAATGACCATAAGTTGTTTGAGAAACTCAGGTAGGAATCAGCTTGTGAAGGGCAGACAAAAGACAACCACAAGGGACACCTGGATGGCTCAGTCAGTTAAGCCGCTGCCTTCAGCTCAGGTCATGATCCCAGGGTCCTAGGATTGAGTCCCGCATCGGGCTCCTTGTCCAGCAGGGAGCCTACTTTCTCTCTCTGCCTCTGCCTGCGACTCTGCCTGCTTGTGCTCTCTCTCTGACAATTAAAAAAAAATAAAATAAAATAAGACAACCACAAAACAAACTTCCAGAAGTAGAATTTCCAAAAGACATGTAACATTCAATTGCTTTGCTTTATCCCTTATTAGAGGACTAGTGTCAGGAGGGATGCACTATAACATTTGTTTTAGGATTCCAGCATTCTACAAGGCTTCCTAGGTGGTATCCTCCCACTAATGTCTATACTAAGTGGTTCCATTTGGAACCTAAAACAAAATGTTATCGTCCACAAAAGAAAAACATTTGGTAAAGAGACTTCTTTGTTCCAAGCACCTAAAAGGACTTCTATAAACATTAAAGAAAAATAAAAGATTTTAAAAGATTGAAAACATTTTTTCCAAAAACTGAAACACATTGGAAAGCTGGGGCTGAATCAAGTTCCCAAACATCAGAACAGCTGTAATCACAAAATAACTGCAAAGAAAGAAAAAAACATCTAAACAGAAAGTCCAGTTTAATATCCAACCAATCAGCTCCTTTAAAAACCATATTTTGGTCAAATCATCATCTTCACAAAAAATAAAAATATGTACAAAATAAAAATATCTACAACACAGTAAAAGACCAGAGAAATAAAGAAGTTTCTTCTTTTTTAACCTTTAAGTTACATCTTTTCTAAGACTGCCAATGGTAAAATTGTGTATACATTAATTCAATATATTTCTGAATATCGATGTTAGCCAAAATTATTGTGGTAATCATTTTGCATTCTATAAAAATATCAAATCATTATGCCATACACCTCAACCTAGTATAAAGTTATATATCAATTATACCTCAATAAAAAATATTTATGGAATGTGAATGATTTATTCAATATTTTTAAATGACTTTAACTTTTACTCAATAATACTAATGTCCTAGATCTGTGCTAAGACCTAAGGGGTACAGATTAATAAGACAATGCCAGGTCTTCCAAAGTTTACAATGTAGTAATCTCCCCATCCCCCACGCCCTCACTCTCACTCTCCACATGCCTGATCTCACATCCGTCACCACCTTCCATCCATATGGTTCAGGCTAAAACACTCAAAAGTCATTCTGAATTCTTCCCTTTCAACACACAATCAATCAGCAAGCCTTATCAGTGTTAGTTACCTCCAACAACATATCCCAGAAGCCTATCACCTCTCACCAACTCCGACTGCTAAGATCCAGGTCCCTGCCGCCAGCAAATCACTCCTGGACCACAGTCACAGACCCAGTGTCCCTGCTCCACTCTTGCCTCGCCCTCCTGGAGCCTGTTCACCACCCAGCAGACACAGTATTCCTCTAAGGGCATGAAAAGGACCACATCATTCTCCTGGTCCAGTCCTTCAGCTACTGGAATAAAACTTGTGATCTGACCTATACCTTCCTCTCAAACCCGATGCCCTACATGGGGCCCCTCATGCACTAACCACTAGCCATGCTGGCTTTGTTTCTGGTCTTGAAACAGCCCAAATTTATTGCCATCTCTGCTCCTCCCCCAGGCTGCTGATCTAGGTATTCTTCATACAGCTGTGTTCTCAGTGTTTAGGTCTCCTCACAACTCGTCAGCCCTCCTAGAGTGAGAAACTAGACATTCATGTGCTGGGCATTTTAGCTCACTGTTCTGTTCTATTTATTAAAGTAAACTTTTTGTTGAAATGTAACATAATTACCAAAAAAATGCAGAAACGTTAAGTGTATAGATAAACGAATCTCTCAAAGGAAACACACCAACGTAACTAGCAGACAGATCAAGAAACAGCACCCAGAAGACCCTCCGGATCCTGCTCCAAAGTCACTATCCTCACAATGAGGTAACAGCAATCTTGATTTATAATTTCATAGATTAGCCTTACCTTTTTTTGAAATTTATATAAACAAAATCATGTAGACTCTTTGTCTCCAGCTTCTTTCACGCAATGTTATGTTTTTGAGACTCATCCATGTTGTTTAAGCACAGTAAACCTTTACAATACACTGCATTTGACTATTTATTGACAGGTGGACATTTGGGTTATTTCCAGTTTGGGACAACCTCTCATCATGCTGCCAGGAAAATTCCTGTACATGGCTTCTAGTAAATATATGAACATATTTCTACTGGGAATGCACTTAATAGAATTGCCACATTGTATCATATTCAGCTCTAGTAATACCACTAGTTTTCCAAAGTGATCGTATTGATTTAAAAAACCCAGAACCTTGGGGCGCCTGGGTGGTTCAGTGGGTAAGGCCTCTGCCTTCAGCTCAGGTCATGATCCCAGGGTCCTGGGATCAAGTCCCACATTGGGCTCTCTGCTCAGCAGGGAGCCTGCTTCCCCCTCTCTCTGCCTGCCTCTCTGCCTACTTGTGATCTCTGTCTGTCAAATAAATAAATAAAATCTTTAAAATAAATAAACCAGAATACTGTAAATGAGCTTCAAATAATCCTTGCAAATATTTGACATGATCTGTCTTTTTAATTTTAGTCCTTCTGGTGAATATATCATGGCATCTCATTATGCTTTTAGATTGCATTTCCTAGATGGCTAATGAAGCTGACCATCACTTCATGTTTATTGGCCATTTGGATAACTTATTATGTGAAGTACCTATTCAAGTGTTTGCCCATTTTTAATTTTTTTAAAATCAAATTGTAGTTCTTAATATATTCAGGATACAAATTCTTTTTCAGGCATATGCATTATAAATTTCTCCCCCTTTGTCATTTGCTTTTTTATTCTCTTTACCACATGTTCTGATGAAGAGTTCTTAATTTCACTGCTCTCCAATGTGTCATTTTCCCCTTTACAGTGTTTATTGTTAATTTAAGAAACCTCCACCTACCCTAAGATCATAAAGGCATTCTTCTACATTTTCTTCCAAAGGTTGATTGTTTTTACCTTACAGGTTCGCATTTATAATCACATTAAATTGATTTTTCATATAAAACATGAGTTAGGGGATAACTCTTTTTCCATAAGGATATCATTCTGACCCCACACTGTTATTGAAAATTCCATCCTTTCCCTACCGTATTGATAACATCTTTGTGAAAAACAGTGTCTACTTGTCTTATCCTTGTGCCAACACTACAGTATTAAACTAGAATGCCTTTATATTAAGTCTTGATATCTAATAGTGTAAGTCCTCCAATTTTGATCTTTCACTTCAAGGCTGCTTTGGTAATTCATATCCCTTCGGATTTTCACATCAATTTTACAAACGGTTTCCACCAAAACAATCAACCAAACAACAAAACTTGTTAGAATTTTTAATGAAACTGCATCTTTTGAAGTCTACTGACTTATGCTTTATGTATATGGTTAATTGTGGTAAACATTCCATGGGCATTTGATCAACTGTCATAGGATAGTATTCTATGTATGTCAGTTAGGGCATGTCTATTAATTACATTGACCAGATTACTTCTTTGCCTTTCCAGTTTTATCTTCTTGCTTATGCTCTTAGCAGTTGAGTCAGATATGTTTAAGTCTCCCATTAGGATTGTGTTTGTCTATGTCTTTTGCTAGTTCTTTCAGTTTTTGCTTTCCCATTTGATTATATATATGTTATATATATTATATACATATAACACATATACATACATACATATATATATATATATATATATATCTTTTAGTATACTAACCCTCTTCGTTTCTAGTAATGTTCACTTCCTTAAAGTCTACTTGTCAAATACTAGTGAAGTTACATCTGATTTCTTTTCATACGCATGATATATCTTTTTTCATGTTTTTATTTCCAGGCTTTCTGTGTCTTTATATTTTAAAATTGTCCATTAAGGAATATCACGTTGGTTTTTGCATTCAATCCATTAATCATTATTAATTCTCTTAATTGAAGTATTTAGTCCATTTAAATTTAACATAATTATTGATCTAGTTGGATTGATAGCTACCATATTAGTATTTACTTTCTATATGACCCAATTGTTTCTTTTTTCTCACTACTTGCCTGATTTCTGCATTAAGAGAATTCTTTTATTATCCAATTTTTTTCCTTTAATTTACTTGTTAGTTAAATAATCTTTTACTATTATTTTAGAAAATTTAGTTAAATCTACTTGATGATGCCAGAACTTTGTAACTCTTAAATTCTGTTTCCCTTTGCCTTTCAATTTTTTTCTTATCATTATATAAACTGTACATATTTTTAAACCCCTAAAATATTATAATTGTTTAGTATCACCAACATTTATATTTATTCACCCAAATATTTACCCTCTGTTGCTATTTACTCTATTCTGCATTTCTATGCTTCCATCGGAATTCATTTTCTAGGATTTCTTTGGTGTGGCTAAGTTGGGTTTTGCCTATCTGAATACATCTTTATTTGCCTTTAATTTTTTGACAAAAACTACTTATTAAGCAAATCAAATTTGGAAGGTCTTAAATTTATGAAGGAAAAAACTTCAAATCCTTTATAATATACATTAGTTTTACTCTAACAGAGAAATTTATACACACTTTTAAGATTTAGAGCTATTTTGAAAGAAAAACACAATTTAAAAATAAACAGGAAGAAATTTACAACAGAAAATGTCAATTCTAAAAAGTCTTACACAATTTGGATGATTCTTCATCAAGTGGCAGAACTCGTCATCATTAGAAAAAAATTTATTTTAAAGGTACCATGATAAATTTAATTAGGCATGCCCAAAGACAAGTCATGTTGTCTAAATACCCACTTAATGCCACTTCTTTTCAAATTTGCAGTTGCCCATCCTCTCTCCCTTTTTTTAACATTAAATACTTGAACACCTCAAAATTAGCCTTTCCCTGTTTACTATAATTCCATTTCATTGGATTTTTTTTTTAATTTAGCAAAGTGATAATGTATAGGTATATACATTATATAGGATAGGATATAGGGTATAGGATATAGGGTGATAATGCCAAATGTCCATATTTATATAGAGACATAGAATATGCTCCTAGCCCTTTGGAGAAAAGTAGAAGTCAAGGATTTTTAAGCACAAGGATGAACACTCTCTAGATTTCAGGAGAGCAAACAGAGAAAATTTTCTTCTTTCCCACAGCGCATGATATGTTATTTCCACACCAATGCATTCACATTTTTGAGACAAAAAAGGATAACAAGTAACTTGGATCAGAAATGGATAGACACTTTTTCCCGTTATATTTTGCTCAAGATAGTTTCCCATAAGTAGAGAGTCATATCATAAAGAGAAGAAAAACATTTTTAAAAAATCATTAAAACAAAGCAATCAAACACAAAAGCAAAAAATACAGAAGGTGGTAACTTGATCTCAGAAAATATAAAATTTTGAGAAATAAAAGGAAGGCTGGAATCTATTAGTATTCTGTTAACCCACTTCCGGTCTTCCTATTTAGTATTTCTCGTTCTTCCACATCATCACCATTTTCACCTCCTTCTCCCTTTATCCTCATCCTCTTCATCATCAATATGTTACAAGTTTTATTTATTATTATGAAAATCAGCTTCTTCTCCTTCCCTTCCTCTATCATCCATATAAGAAGTTAAACTGTTCTTTAATAATTGTCCTTTAATCTGACCAAATAGCACTTATTATGAAGTCTCCTAATTCACCTGCTCCTGCATCCAAATCACTGGTGAACAAGGTGAAGAAAGTTGGAGATTTTTCATGGTACCTCTTCAAAAAAACTTTATTTTGTATCTGACATGAATATTTCATCAAGTACTTCCTAGATTCCCATTTGATCTCAGTCAACACTGAAAATGGATCCCCACTCTTACTGAGATGAATGTATTTTAAAGTAAAGATTTTCAGCAAAATTTTTTTTAAAAATTTATGATTCAAAATCTTCAAATTCTGTCACTTCAGTTTTCAGAAATAGTTCAGTATCTCTTCCTTCTTCTCCCTGAGCAAGGTAGTCATTTGCACACAGTTGACACACATTACCCCAAAATTTGGGATTTGGGAAATCAGTTATGGCCTCTTGTTAACTGTCTGCAAAGTTTGTTACACTTTTGTTTTACTTTGAAAGTTTTCTCACTGGTTTGTTTATAAAGTCTATTTCAATTTACACATCTGTGTATATAAATGCCTCCTATTGTTTTTTCCCTCTCTTCAGTGAGTCTAGAGTGGCAAATTTTTCCCCTGGCCAGGAGTTGGAAGTGGTCTTGGGTTGCTCATTTGAAGAGAGGGTAAAGACTTAAGGTTAGGACTAATGGTGTGAGAGAAATCCAAAACACCAGTCACATAGGGAGATGTTTATATTTGAAGATGCTCAAATAACTATGCCTTCACATTTTAATATTTTTGCTGGGTATATAATTCTAGATTGGCAACTATTTTCTATCACCCTAAAGATATTATATAGTTGTTGATCATATTTATCATCATACTATCTTTTCTGTCAAAAAATCACCTTTTGGTTTATTTATTGGTGTTTCGAAGGTAAGTTCTCTGTCTCTCTCTCTCTCTCTCTCTCTCTCTCTTTTTTTTTTTCCTGGCTGCCTTTAAGATTGCCTTAGTTTTCAACAGTTTTACTAAGATACATCTGGGTAGATTGGTTTTTGTTTTTGCTTTTTTTCTCTGATGCTGCTTAAGACTAACAGAGCTTCTTCAGATAAGGTTTTTAAAGAGTTCTAGAAAATTCTCAGCCGTTATCTCATCAAATTTGCTTCTGTCCCATTTTCTTCCTATTGCCCTTCAAATGCTAAAAAGTCGTAACATTACAGATATATTAGATATGTTCACTGTCTCATGTATTTATTTTTAGTCCCTGTGCTTCCTTTTCATTATTTTCTATTGACTTTTTTTTCTCATTAAACCTATCATTTGCTCTGTCATATCTAATATCTAATTCAATTACTGAGTTCTCAGCTTCAGTTATTATATTTTTTCTCTCTTAGAATGTCCACTTGACATCTATACATCTTAATTTTTTTGGCAAAATTCCCCATCTCATTATTTCATCTGTTTCATCTTTCCTTTGTTTGCTAGAACATATCAGTCATGATCATTTTGAAGGCCTCATTTGCTAATTCTAATCAATATCTGAATACAATATCTGAAATGTGTTGTCAGTTTCCATGGTCCAGCTTTTCTTTCAGATTTAGTCATATGATCCTATCTCTTAGCATCAAGTCATTTTTTAAAAAGATTTATTTATTTTAGACAGAGAAAGAGAGAGCAGGGCAAGAGGCAAAGGGAGGGGGAGAGAATCTCAAGCAGACTGTGCTGAGCATGGAGCCCAATGCAGGGCTCAATCTCATGACCTCAGGTCATGACCTGAGCTGAAACCAAGAGTCAGATTGGGCTCACGGGTGCCTAAGCCACCCAGGCACCCCTCTTAGCACTGAGTCATTTTTAATTAAGTGCTGGATGCTGTATATTAAGAAACTTTGGAGAATCCAGGTAATATGTTTCTCCAGAGTAGGTCTACTCTGACTTCTGCCAGGCAGAGTAGAAAGCATTCATCACAAACTAATTAGGGAGTGAGCTCACTGGAGGCTGGGTTGCAGGTGTGGCGGGCTTTAGCCATTCTCAGTCAAGGACATTCCTACAACACAGAACTGCAGTGCTTCCAACTGAAAGCGCTGTGCAGAGAGCCCCTCCTCAGCAACATGAGACTGCAGGACACTCCACTTCTTGGAGGGCGAGAATTCTACCACTAAACCACCAAGGCACCGATACATTCCACTTTTTGAAAGTGTGTGACTGAACTTTAGCATTCTGCTGTGCAGTTTCATAATTCTGCAAATGTCTTGAAGGGGAATCAGCAATGTTTTTAGTTCCTTTAGAGCTCTAATCTCTACCTGTTCATCTATGCTCAAACAACTCAGCTCTACATGGGCTGAAATCAGATGTTCAGACTCTTGTTTATAACCCAGAATCCAATATCCCAAGTGAAAAGAGGCTGCAGGTTGTCATTTTACCTCTCCACATTTTCCCTCTAGAACCTTAGACATTCTGGTATTCCCTGCTACAACAGCTCTGATATTATGCAAATCATCTTTGTATTGAATCTGTCTTCATAGATCTCAGCAGTAATATTGATGTGTTCAAGTTCCTATCTGACATGCATTTTCTTGCCCTATTTTCTTTATATCATTTCATTTCTTCATATCATATTACATATTAAGGATGTTTTATGTCTAACTTTCCCTATTAAAACACAAGTCCCAAGAGAACAAGGGCTTTACTGAATCCTCAGGGTAAAATCAGGCTAAATATTGACTGACCCTGGTATTCTTACTTACGCTATCATGTTTCACTTATCATGACTACTTTTGTCATGTAAAGACAATGCCAGGGCGCCTGGGTGGCTCAGTGGGTTAAGGCCTCTGTCTTCAGCTTAGGTCATGATCCCAGGGACCTGGATCAAGCCCCGAGTCCGGCTCTCTGCTGGGTGGGGAGCCTGCTTCCCCATGTCTCTCTCTGCTTGCCTCTCTGCCTACTTGTGGTCTGTCAAATAAACAGATAAAATCTTAAAAAAAAAAAAAAAAAAGACAATGCCCATTTTTTCTCTGTAAATATTCTAAATGTCCTTATTGTTTTTCAGTATGAGAGAAGAAAAAAACGAATTCTACATTTACATATTCTTAGTCAAAAACTCTTACTCCCCTCTCTTCATGTTTCCTTACTTTCTCCTCTATAAGAGAGAGAAATTGGGAGCTATATTTCCTCGGGTTTCTCCATGGTTCCTTGCCTTCATTTGACTGTTGAGACCCTGATGGTCATTCCTCTCTCTGTCTGACTCCCTGCTGTAGTAAGGAGACCTACCCTCAGTCTCAGGATGTGCCTTCTACAGCAGGCTGCAGACCTGTCTGTCTCTATCCAGGCTCTCTGGTCTCCCACATTCTGACTCTGCTACAAACAAAGCCTGGGAGTCAGGCCACACTTCTCATCTCAGTCGAAGGGCAAATATATTCAGAATCTACTCCGCAGGCCCCTCTTGCCTGCAAAGACCAGGATTTAAGAAGCAGAATACAAAGTCCCCACTCTGACCATGGGTTCCAGTCATATTCTCCAATCCAGGTCTTCTGGAGCCAAGAACTTAGAAGTTACTCAATGCTCAGTAATGAGGTAGATATTTTAATCTTCAACTGGCTCCTATCTATTCTTCCTTGGCTAGAACCAAAGAGAAACAGAAGGGTTATTAATTAGGACACATCGCCAGTGTGTAAGGTCTGGGGGTTGGGAAAGAAGTTCCCCCAAAAAAACCATATTTAAAGAGCAATCACTGAAGGGGCCCCAGTTCACCTGGTATATACATTTATTTTGAAATAATAATTTACTCTAACTGTAGGACATTAACAATTCTTATAAACACAAATCTTGTCATCATATTTCCCTAGCTGAAGGCATGTTATTTACCCAGAGATACAAAACCTTTTCTACTGACAAAAATAAATAAAACTACAATTATTTGATATTTTGCATTTTGTAATATACAGCTACCAAGCAGAATGTAATGACTAATAGCCCTGGTAATTCCGCTAGGCCCAGATGTAAAAAATGTAGTTTTCCTCATCAATCCTCAAGGCAATAGATTTAGAAAAGTAAACAAATGTAAAATGTTTTAAATGTCATTAAGTCACAATCATACAAGTAAAGCTGATTCCTCTCATACATGCACCCTACAATGTGTTACTTCTGGAATCCTTACAAAACCACAAGCTCCTTAAGAGTAGGAGCACAGACTTTTCAAAAAGCAAAGTTTAAGTCTTGTGTTGCTTGTCTCCTTAACGCAGAGAGATTACTTTTCTACCAAATTATAGACACGTTTCTTCTAAGGCTTAATAGCAAGAAATCAACCCGTATCTAAGTCAGAGAGATTTTATATTTTCCTATAAAAACATCACCCAGAATTTAGATATTTTACTTGACTCTCCAGGTTTTACCTGGTTCTCTGGGATTCTGCATGTTGAGTTCTTAACTAGCTAACCGCAAGACCAATTTGTCCAGATGCCCATCCTCTGTATGACTACCCATCAGTAGTACTAAACTGTAGCACGTTTTCTGGCTCAACCTGCATCAGATCACACCACTGAGTACCCAACTACACCTGCTGAAATGTTCAAAGACTGAGAGGAACATGCACCCAGCATGAGTAGGAGAAGGGGGATGGGACTGAGTCCTTTGTGATCTCACAATAGATGCAAAGTATAGGAACAAATGACTCCACTGGAAATAGCAGGAGGACACCGAGTTTTGAGAACTTACCAAACCAGTTTCTAGACAAAAACTTCCTATAGGCAATACAAAGGGATGCCTTGGAAAAGGAAAGGAAGACCCACTGAAAACAGAACGTAGGTGTTTGTGGAGGATTCAAGCAGACACTGGATTCACCAGCAGCCACTCTGGAATACCTGAATAATAGGCAGGTGAGGAAAAAGTACAATCTGTATTGTATTCTACAAAATTTAAAGGTATGTATGTGCAGGAAGCATAATAACCCAGAGCCTAAAGAGGAAGTATTTGCACTATGCCTTGAAATACTGAAGAAGGTATTATAGAAAAAGAGCTCTTAGAGATTACAAAACAAAGGATGATTGAGTTTTAGCCACAATACATGAATGGATTTTGGTCTTAGAGCAAGTTTGAGCAGGTACAGACTGGAAGGAAATATACTTCAAGCTCCAAATGACCTGGAAAGAAGTAGACGAAAAGACTTTCTACAGAATAGAATGCAATACAGACACCTGGGCTCGTGCCACTATATGATCCAAGGGAAGGAAGTATTTACTATCAGGCACTGGTTTCCAACCTCAAGCTCTGTGATTGCCCTCAGGCCCAAGAAAGAAAGAAATCTTCTATCAATGCACTTAATTCTAAATGAAAAGCAAAAATCTGAGGTTACCAACAAGCCTTAAGGACAGATGAGACTGAGTCTCTTCAGACCTGAATTTCAAATTCTGGTGGCCAACACAGAACGAGGCTGAGGTGCTGGTGAATTCTCTGAAGCAGTGGGCATCAATAAATTTCCAACCTGTACTTTTGGAGGAAGAGAAGGAGGTTGCAGCAGACAGTATCAACTGATCCCATTCGATCCCTTTATATCCACAGGGGCTCGCATACACATGTAGGCTCATTCCTAACCGGGCCTTCCAAGTTTTTTGGCATGAAATGGCCACCTAAGGGTTCCTGGCCTTCTCCACCAGAACTGCTGGCCATAAGCCAAGTGTAAAGAGAGACTGAGAAAGGGCTATGCTACATGCTCTTTCACATGACACCATTTTCTAGACTGTCCTAAGGATCTGGTTCATGTCCCATAACCACACTAGACAAGATTAACTACTGGCTGGAGAAGGACAACCTGTCTGAGAACACCAGGCGGTTCACTTTGTAGCTATCTGCCAAATTAGAAATGACTTAAATAACCAGTCCCAAAGCACCCATCGGAGAGGGTAAGCTCACTACTTCCCTCTGAAAAGACTCAAATGGCTCCATGAAGGGAAAACTGAAGAAGGAGCAGTTATTCTCCTTTCTCTCTGCTCCTTCTGAGTCTGGCACCTCCAAAGCCAAACAACAACAATGGACTTCACTTGAAAAATCAAGGCTGAGAAGCAACTCATTCGGTTAACTTAAAAGTAATAGTATTAAGGCTAGGAATTCAAAAGATGTTAATTGTTTTTTAAATATTCCCCCCAGAAGGCAAACTACTGAGAGGTTTTCCCTTGTCCTGCCCCCAAACCCACCCGCTCCCCACCCCCTCACCCCCCACCCCCAAAGCCGCCAGAAGCAGAGCAAAGACTGGCTGACTATCTAAACTGAAAACCAGACTAGGAAGAGAAAGAACTAGAGGAAGGAGTAGAAGGCCATGTGAACTAAGGGGTTAAAAGGATCAAAGGTCTTAGATGAAAAGAACAGGCTCACCAGGGAAGACTCTTATCAATACTCTTCTGAGTTGCATAAGAAGTACAAATATTACTTATTCAAAATCCGGATATTAAATAGCAAGTAAAATAAAACAGAGATGAGCAATCACTAAGTGAATGTAACATTACCTGAACCTACAATGTATAAAATCAATAGTTCTTTGGGCAGCAGAGTGAGAGGACAGGGGTAGGGGTGTGTGAAAACAAGTACTAATGTAAAATCATTAACGGCCCAGGAGAAGGGTGATCCGCTGCTGAAATGTCAGCTACGGACCAGTTCACAAACAGCCTGCCTGCATTTCCTATAGGCAAGGATTTCTTTCAAAATAAAAATTACAATCATTATCTGCTTCACAATTCATAACCAGCTGTGCAAAACATGAACTCATCACACTAAAATTTTCAGAACAAACCTCAAAAGCCATTAACAACCTCTTAAATAACTGCTATTGGTATGTTTATGACTTATTTAGGCAATCTTTTTGTCACATAGATTTGATTTCTGAAAACCTTCACAATAAAAAAAAAAATTTACTGAGAAAATTAAGACCTTATAGAAAAATAGTGAAAGACGCCAAAAATATGTTTATATTTATAAAATAAACAACTAAAACAGCTTGTTAAATCAGGCAAATCAAAAACATTTTCCACTTCTAGTGAGGACTATAGTATGAATTTCCGTTTTCCATCACCCGCACTGTAGAAATCTTTCAAGAATCTCTTCCTCAAGCACCGTTCCCCACCACCAGCAGTTTTAGCAATATGGATGATGATTAAAAATGTATTTTGTTTGCAGGTAATACACTACGATGGCTTTCTGAGTCAAACTGGCTAGCCTATAGTAACCAGTTATTTATCAACTATTACACTAATTGTAGCTATAAAGGTTTTCTGCAAATGTGGTTAAGACCTACAATCAGTTGACTGTAAGTAAAGGAGATTACCACCAATGCTGCATATGGTGGGCCCTCATCCAATCAAAGGCCTTAATTGTCAACCGAGACCTGCCTCAAGACTGCAAAGTCAACTCCTATCTGAATTTCCAGCCTGAAAACCTGCCCTATAGATTCCAACTTGCTACCCCAAAAATCATGTGAGCCAATTCTTTGAAAAAAAAACCTATATCTATATCTATATATCTCCAACCTATTGGTTCTGTTGCTCTGCAGACTCAAAGTGACAAATACACATTCAGAGACTTTTTTTAATTTTATTTTATTTGTGTGTGTGTGTGTTCCAAAATTCATTGTTTATGTACTACACCCTGTGAACCATGCAATACATTCCCTCCTTAATACCCACCACCAGGCTCACCCATTCTCCCTCTCCCCTCCAAAACCCTCCATTCCTCTCTCAGAGTCCATAGTCTCTCATGGTTTGTCTCCCCCTCAGATTTCCCCCAACTCACTTCTCCTCTCCATCTCCCAAAGTCCTCCATGTTATTCCTTATGTGCCACAAGTAAGTGAAACCATATGATAATTGACTCTCTGCTTGACTTATTTCACTTTTTATGTGTAAGTCTCTACCTCTTGATTCTATCCCTTTCTGATTTACTGATCCTACTTCTCAGCCCTACCCTACTCATGGAACCCACCAAATACAGTTCTTGGAAATTAGTTTTTTCCAAGTGTTTGCTTTAACAATCTCTATACCTTTACTTCTCTATTTCTCTCCCTCAGGCCCTTCTTTTTCTAATGACTAGAAAAGAACAGCAACAAATATACTTGGCATAAACTAAGATGAAAATTCTTATACAGATGTACATTTGCATATACAGATCCCTGCATTAGGGAAATTTCAGATTGCAAAAGACTATCCACAAAATCACAGTTCTTGAAATATAGTGGTGTTTTCATTCCAACACAGAGCTCAGAACTGTTTCTAAGAAATCAGAATTACAACTGGGAAATAAAAGTTAAAGGAAAGGTATAATTTCATTTACAGAAATTAAATTCTTAATCCAGTCCAAGAACATGCTTATTTTATAATCCAAACATCCTTATGCATGAAAACTCCTTTTTCAATGATAAACTGTAAACTTCAGAGTTCTAGAAGAATTGTCTAGTAAGATATTTCAACAGTATTTTTTCAATGCTAAACTTTAAAGTTACTCGGGTCCCTTAAAAGTGAAACATTCCAGCATTTAAGTAGTCAACTGGAATCAATACCTATTAATTTAGCCTTGTAAATGCACTGAATAGTATAAAGAAAAACATTAAATTTTAAAATAACAAGGTCATCCTTACCTCCCACATCAACCTGTAATCCATATTTTCATCCAAGTCTTCAGGCATTCTCTTCTCTCCAGCGAAGGGTCCAAACTTCTCACCCTGAGTAGTGATGATTACATTGAAAAGGGATTAGTGCAATAATCAAGTTACTAAAATAAACTTGTTTTTTTCCTCCAAATCTGCATGCCCAATGAGTGAGATACATTTAAAGTATTACCTAATTTATACAACACAAAATATTTACATATTAAAATCCAACTTAATCTGTTTTTAGCTTAAGAGCCTGAATCCACAATACAGGAGCCAACATAAAAGGGTTAAATTGTATAACATTCAAATTATGACAAGGCCTCTGGCAAGTGGTCTTAAAATGACAAGCACTGAGTTTTGTCTGACTTGAGAGACAAGCCCACCAGGCAGAAAATCACCTGGTTTCCATAAAAATCACAAATTCATCCCAATTATGAACAAGAAAGAAGTAGGCTTGCCATTCTCAGAGGAAGATTGTTCATAAATAAAGTTAAAATTCCCCTGTCAATCTTTCCAACAGCCAAGGCAGCACACTGGAAACCAGAGGTTCTCAAAAGGCAGGCTTTAGAGCCCACCTGGCAAGAGAATCAACATGGACACTTATTTCAAATTCAGAATCCTGGGCTTATTAGAATAAGAATCGCTCAAAGTGGGGCATGGGGAGCAGCGTTTTCACAGGTTCCCAGGTGAGAAGCACAGGGGCTGGCTCCTGCAGTTGCTTGTGAGGAGGGTTCCAAGGCAAGAGACATTGTATTCTCAACAAAGGCAACCAAAGCAGAGTTTGTAGAGACACGGAGTGGGGCTGGGTTTGTCCAGCCACACCTTCTGCAAAATGTGTGCAGAGAACACTGAGCCACGTGTGCCTTCCTGAGAGACCTCCAAGCCCGCCTGTGCCAGTCTTCAGTGGAACCCTTCCCTTCCTAAGACAAAGAAAACTTCAATTAAATCTCCAGGGTGGGGCACCTGGGTGGCTCAGTTGGTTAAAGCTTCTGCCTTTGGTTCAGGTTATGATCCCAGGGTCCTGGGATCAAGCCCCACATCGGGCTCTCTGTTTAGCAGGGAACCTGCTTCCTCCTCTCTCTCGCTCTCTCCCTGCCTGCCTCTCTGCCTACTTGTGATCTGTGTCAAATAAATAAATAAATAATCTTAAAAAAAAAAAAAAATCTCCAGGGGAACTTGATAAACACTGTTGGAGGGAAAAGCAACCACCAACCAAAGCAATGCTTTCAGGAATAGAAATTACTTAATGAACAACAGAAAACCCAACTCCTGGAAATAGTAACATGTTAAAGCTTAAAGGAATTACAGCTAACTAACCCAGCCCTTCATTCTACAACTAAAGACAAGAGGTCCTGAGAAGCTATCAAAATGGTAGCACCCAGAAGACACATTCTTTAATGTTAATTTAGGGATAAAAAATAGCTACAAATATTCCTCAAATCAAGATTATAATCCTAATATAACCCAGGCACAAGCACATCAAAGAAACAAGAAGACTGCTATTTATAGTAACATGGAGTTATTGATACAAAGTTTAGCAAGCAAATTTCAGAGGCTGAAAGCCAGCTCTGCTTCTTCCACTCTTCCTGCCTCACTAGCCACTTCATGCTAAGACTAAGCACTAGGCATCAATTCTCAAGCAACTACCATGATGCTTTCCTTTTAAAAGTAGTCATTTTTCATCTCAACATGAGACCTTATCAGTATTTAATGGCAGTTAAGAAAAGCTGTATAAGTAATTGAAGAAATGATGCCCCTATGTTGCTCAGTCCGTTAAGCATCTGACTCCCCATTTAGGCTCGGGTCACATTCTCTAGGTCGTGAGATAGGGTCCTGTGTCAGGCTCTGCACTCCGAGTAGAGTCAGCTTGAGATTCTTTCTCCCTCTCTCTATCCCCCTATGTTTGCACCCCCACCTCGTACATAGGCACACTTGTGTGGGCTCAAGTGCTCTCTCAATCAATCAATAAAATCTTTAAAAAAAAAAAAAAAGAAATGAAAGAATAGGGGAAGGGAATTAATACATTTAATACAATTAATACATAATACTTGAACTACTATGGGTCACACTCCAAATAACACTATGTGGGAATTTCCCCATTTAACAGTGAAGGACATGGAGAATCAAACAGTTAAAGTAACCTGCTTGATAAGATCAACCACCCAGCAAAGATCAGAGAAAAGCTTAGGAACCACTGGTTTATTCTGCTCAGGCACTGTCTGCTTCACCACACCACCACTCAAAACCCTCACAATAATTGGATGACCCAATCCCCAGGCAGCTCACCCCTCTCTTCTTACTTTCCATTAACTACAACCTTTAACAACTACATGGGCCATCCTTGCCTTGCTCATAGTAGTCACTCGATACATGGACTCTTGTACTGAGTGACGAAACTGACGGATTGCTGTTAAAGCCAATGTGGGGGGCGCCTGGGTGGCTCAGTGGGTTAAAGCCTCTGCCTTCGGCTCAGGTTATGATCCCAGGGTCCTGGGATCGAGCCCCGCATTGGGCTCTCTGCTCTACAGGGGGCCTGCTTTCTCCTCTCTCTCTGCCTGCCTCTCTGCCTACTTGTGATCTCTCTCTGTCAAATAAATAAATAAAGTCTTTTAAATAAATAAATAAATAGCCAACATGGAAGACAGACCAAAAAATAAGGTGTGTTTTTGGTTATAAATTTGAGGATTTGGTATTAATGCAGGTAGTTCACCTTTTCACTACACCTAACCACATATTTAGTGTTTATCAATCATTACAGAAGATAATAATCTAAGTACACACTTTCTAATGCAACTGATCTACCCATGCCAGTCAGTTTCTCCCTGCAGTACACATTGGGAAGGGAAAAAAAAAAAAAAATCAAGTCAGCAGTGTTCAAAGGACTGAAGAGGAGGGATGGGAACCCAAATAAGTGCACTGGAATCAGTTAAAAAGACTGCTTGGTTGTGTTCTAGGAAGATTATTAAAAGAATTACAGATCTGAAAATTCAAAATAAGAATCAGGACTCTGATTTTAAAGCCTCACTATTAACAATGAACAAGCACTCTATCCTAAACTCAAAATACCAAACTAGAATAAAATGGCTTTCAACTTTTTTCTTCAACCCACAGTTAAGAAATACATTTTGTATAGCAACTTGGCATAGTCACATGAACACATTGAAACACACAAAACTAAAATATAAATTTTTTGAAACAATACTACTCTTACTCTTCTGGTTATGTTATGCACTTTCACTTCACTTTTTCAAAAATACCAGCTCTGACCCAATAAGTTAACTTCACAACTCATTAATAGCTTGCTATACAGTTTGAGAAACAATGACATAAAAACATACAAAGAAAAAAAAACATACAAAGAGAAGGCAAATTTCTAAGTAGGCCAGTGAGTATATTAGCATGATCTGATCAACTAAACTTGAGTTCCTGTAGCTCCAAGATTACAAAAATGTAAATAGCCAACTCTTAATTATCCTTAGTGCTTATGATATGAAAAAAGTACAAATAATTAAAACAATTTATATTTGACTTTAGAGGAAAATTTTGTACTTACTGGACCCACTCTCACTCTGAAGATCTCCCTAAGGATCCTACCTAGCTATCCACCCCTTTTCTAACTCCTTGTTCATCCTTGTTTCTACTATACAAACAGCACTTTCTTCTAATTGTAATTTTATTGCATATTCTGCTTTATTCACTTACCATTACCCATGTGAAGTCTAACCTAAGAGTAAGCCTCTTCTACTTTAGTGGGCTTCAAATCTGCTTGGGTAACCCACCTGTAAAAGGAAGATTTGGGGTACACACCCCAACTATATGTGATTATGTTTTTTTAGTTGAACCATATGAAATTACCAATATTTGACATTTTCAACCTACAAAATGAAAATTTTTCATATGATTCATTATAATTAAACTATATATACATATTCATTAGCATAACTAACACCAAAAGTGAGGTTTACAACCAATGGCAGGAAGAAAACCAGTATATCAAACTATATCTTCTTGAAAATTCAAAAATTTTTGGCTGACATGATTGGTTTTACTCTCTGTGATTAAGCTGTTGAAAATCTATTAGCAGCAGGAAAACTGTCAGTAGTACTGTCTTCTTGCTGTTCATGTATGATTTTTAACATTACTGATGTTACCTTCATTGTCAAGAATTTTCCTAGGATTCTTTATGTTAAGGGATCACTCTCTCTAAGGGGTCACTATCTCAAATGCTTACAAGGTCAGGCCCGAGAGCAGCACAGGATCTGTCATCCAACAACGAACATGTAAAGGATGCATTAGGGACGGACTGGGAGGCAAGCTAGAAAGGCAGGACCACTCAAGCTTTTCCACTGCAACCAAATATTGCTGTATCACAATGTTGCTAGGAATCTACAAGTATTTTGGAGACACTGACAACTCAAACATGTACACGAAATCACTACTTTTCTAAGTCGGTAATGAATTCCAAGTTGTCAAAACTCTGCAGATCAAAGTATGACCACAAGACAAATTCAACCTGTAGACAGCAAAATGGTCAAGGTAAACTCACATCTCAGATCTGCCCAGTTCCCAGCCTGCAATGGTGCTTCTTTGCTGTTTCTAAACAAGGCAGTTAATGGATCTACCCAATAGGCCGCCCACTGGACTAGACAATAACTTTTAATAAACAAAAGTGTATGATTATACATGAGCCATTTTCTCTCATTTTGTTTAATATTGGTAAGAAGCTGAAAGCAAGATTTACTGCAAAGCTCTCTTTCAGAACAGTGGGAAAAGCACTCGCTGAGGCTTCTAGAGATCTGGACCCTGATTCCTGCTCTGCACAGCTAATCAGCTGTGACACATCAGGATGTCAGGAACTTCTAAGCTTCGGTTTCCTCACCTATAAAAGGTAGGGATTTAGAGTACCTGATTTTTAAGATTCCTTCTAACTCTTAAATACTATTAGAAAGAGCTTCCCCAGTCCCAAATAAAACAATCTGAGAATCAAAGAGAACAAAACAGTAATTGATTGAAACACATCAACACATTAATCTATACCTAACTTCCAGATTTCAAGAAATACAGAAGAGAGAGAAATACATTAAATAAAGTCCTGGGAAAACAATCAGATAAATCCAGATTGAGATACTCTACAATTAGCCTGATCTCCTCAGAAAGCCACTATTATTAAAAAGGGGAAGAGGAAAAGGGAGACAGTTAAGAGATCTGATGGCCAAAACCAAATGTAATCGGTGGTCCCTGATTTGATCTTGGTTCAAAAACCAAACAGCTATAAAAACATTTTGGAGGCAACTGAAGTAATTTGAATATGGGCTGGAATGAGAAGACGTTAGGAAATTACTGTTATTTTTGTTGGATGTTAAAATGATATTATGGCTATTTAGGAGAATGTCCTCATACAGAAATATTGAGGGAAAAAATTATCGTAATGTCTGTAATTTACTTTGAACTGGCTCAGCGAATAAAAAAATATACCTATAAATGAAATAAATTATATTAAACTGAATCAATTGCAGTTGAATGATTCATATGTGAAATAACGGTAATTTTTCACAGAAGAAGTCTAGGGTCCCACTTGGAACATAATTATATTTCAATGTTAAACTACTATGCATGTGTTACTCTTGCAGTACAATTAGCCCTTCAGCAAAGTGTGTTTCTAAAAAGTTCAGTATGAAAAATATCCAATCTTTTTTCTCTACTATGACTATCGGGGCAGAGACAAATCGCTTCACTATATCCTTAGTATGGGAATGCTGACCTTGTTGAAGGTACTAATGTATACAGGTAGAAAAACTACATTTACCCGCTTCCACTTAAATAGGGAAGAGAGCTAACAACATGCAAGCAGAAATCATTATATGAACCACCACAAAAGCTCTTAACAGGAGAGCTAAGTCAGCTGGCAAGGATACCTTAGGGCCATGGCTCCTACCTCTTTCTCCCCACCTGGAATAAAAGCACGATAGCTGAAGCTAAAGCAGCCACCTGGAGGCCAAGAGAATGCAAACAGTTCCACCCCAACATATTATGAACTGATAGCAGTAAATGCCTACATGCCAACTTCTTGTTATAGGGAGAACATAACCCCAAGGTTTAGATTACTTAAGTTGTCTCTATCACTCTCAGCTGATAGAACAAATGTCAAGGAAAAGAAATGCCCAAGACATAACAGAATCATTTTTTATGAAACGAGTCCCTTATAAAATAAAAATGAAATGGGAAATGCCAGAGAATTGTGAGGAAGGGAAGATCCTGGGTATATGGTGCCCTGCATAGAGCACCTTCCTGTTAACTCCAACCCTAAGCTACTGGCTTCTCCTGAGCAAAACAACTGCTACTAGCATGTCTGGTCAACCGAACCTAAGTGAAGTCTTGGTTCCGGCAAAGAACATGTGTGAGGCATTTTCTCCAGTAGACTAAGTAATAAGCTGGAAAACAGCAGAAGAGCCAGCACTGAATGCAGAGAAAATTTTGGAAAGCCAGAGATGGGGGAGGGGGCCACAGCCCAGTCTTCTCTAGGCTTGCAGTGCAGGAAAGTACAAGAAGACCAGACAGCCTGTCTGCCAGAGCAGGTTCATGGTCATACAGACCCCTTTGCATATAAGGAAGGACTGACACCACAGAGGGTTTTCTAACACCTGATCTTGGGCTTCAGTAAAACAACCGAGGCAGACTGCCTATACAAAGAAGCCCAGCTGCCTGAGAGAGAAAGATCAGGGAGGAGAATGAGAACCACACTCTGTAAAATAGAACTTCTTCAGGAGACAGAATACTTTAATTAAAAGGAATACCTCAAGGGGCACCTGGGTGGCTCAGTAGGTTAAAGCCTCTGCCTTCAGCTCGTCATGATCCCAGGGTCCTGGGGTCCAGACCCAAATGGGGCTCTCTGCTCAGCAGGGAGCCTGCTTCCTCCTCTCTCTCTGCCCGCCCCTCTGTCTACTTGTGATCTCTGTCAAATAAATAAATAAAATCTTAAAAAAAAAAAAAAAAGAATACCTCAAGAGAAGAAGGGAATTTAAAGAAATTCAAGTAGAGTATTCAAACACACACACACACACGCACACTTTTAAGAGTGGGAAAACAAACAAAAACAATAATTTTCCAACTAAATATTTTTAGAGAATGAGCTGAAAGAGAAATAGACTAACCTGAAAATCACTCACCCAGTCAGGAAATCCTTTACAGTCAGGTGGAGGAAGAGCTACTTGATGATATACACAGATTCAGAGAGAATATTAGCCACATGATGATGAGAAAAAGAATCACAAAAAGTCTCCAAATAAGCAAATGAACCAGAACAAAGGAAAGAAAATGACAAGGAAAAAAATATATATGAGTAGCTGGCATAGGCATACAAATAAATGACAAGAGAGTATTTAGACTATGTAGGGTTAACTAACAACTCCTGAAACAACAGGGATGTACTTTTCAAAGATATTTTATTAAGTAACACACCATTTCATGAGAACCTAAGGATTGTTTGGGAAGAACAGCAAGAAGGCAAAACCATCCCAAAAGTTGCACACCATGTGTGGTAGCAGGGGAGGGAAGAAGAAGAGGGAAGAGAGAGGGAAACAGAACATCTCTTTGAAGAAATTGTGTGTTTTTGTGGGAAAAATATCTAAGCTCTACCTATCAGACCAAAAAAAAAAAATCATCCATCTGACTGTGAAAGAGGGAAAGAGTAAGTAAATCACTAAAGAAAAAGTAGAACTAACAAAGTAATTAGAGGGGAAAAAAAGAATGAACAGTGACTTGAACAGACAGCAAAATAAGGAAAATTATAAGTTAACAATATAAAATAAGCAATGAGCATAAAGATGACAAGAATGAAATCAACTATTGCAGCCATTAACCTAAATATGAAGGAGTTAAATTCTCTTATTAAATGAGACTGTAATACTGCATTATGAAATATAATCTAGCTACACGATTATAAAATATAAAAGAAAATGATAAAAGCGAATTTAAATGAATAGAGATACAAACAAAGGCAACAGTGTCGTTTTCAGACAAGAATTAAGTTAATTGCTGAATGCAGTAAACAGAATTATATAGTAATTATTATACAGTAACAAAAAACATTATTTATGAAGAAGATATAAGAGTAAGAAAACAGAAGTATAAAAATACTAAATATGTGCAAACTTTCAGTTATAAAATAAGTCATGAAGGTAAAAAATACAGCATGGGTAATACAGTCAATAATATTGTAATAATGATGTATTGACATGAAAACACTTATTGTGGTGTGTACTGAGTAATGTACAGAGTGGCTGAATCAATCTGTTGTATACCTTAAACCAATAAAAGATTGTATGTTAATTATAGTTCAATAAAAAAATGGTTAAAATGGCCAGTTTTAAGCTATGTATATTTTATCAAAATAATTTAAAAATTAGCCAACTTTTCACCAAAAAAGATACATATCTACTATATAATACATACGTATATTATATACATATGAAGAACTAAAGTGGAAGACTTTAAAATCTCTCTTTCAAAACTGGACAGATTAAGTAATAAAAATAGTAGGTGGAGTCTTTTGGGTTTTCAACATTCAAGGGGAACATGCATCTTGATATTTACAGCACCCTTATTAACAATAGCCAAACTATGGAAAGAGCCCAAATTTCCATCAATTGATGAATAGATAAAGAAGATGTGGTATATATATGTGTATATATACATATATGTATAAACATATATACACAGCAGAATATTACTCCATCACCAAAAAGAATGAAATCTTGCCATTTTGCAACGGCATGGATGGAAGCAGAAGGCATTAGGGTAAGTGAAATAAGTCAGAGAAAGACAAACACTATATGATGTCACTTACTGTGGAATTTAAGAAGCAAAACAGATGTACATAAGGGAAGGGAAAAGAAAAGAGAGATAGAGGGAATCAAACCATAAGAGATTCTTAATTATGGAGAAAAAACTGAGGGTTAATGGGGGGAGATGGGCAGGAGAGAGCCTAAATGGGTGATGGCTGTTACAGAGGGCACTTGTGTAGAGCACTGGGTATTATATATAAGTGATGAATTATCAAGTTCTACACCTGAAACCAATTTTACCACATGTTCACTAACTAGAATTTAAGTAAGAACTTGAAATAAAACAAAATAAAATAAAAATAAAAGTAAGACTATTTTTTAAATACCATTAATTTTAGAGCACCTGGGTGACAAAGGTGGGTAAACCTCCAGCTCTTGGTTTCAGCTCAGGTCATGATCTCAGGGTGGTGGGATCGAGCACCATGTGTATCTCAATGCTCAGTGCATAGCCTGCTTAAGATTCTCTCTCCCTCTCCCTCTTATTTATTTAAAAATAAATCTTAAAAAAAAAAAAAAGCCAGTCATTTGAAAACTATTTTAAGTTAAATATCCCCCAAGAATTTAAAAAGAGTATCATTCCTAAACTATAATACAAAAGGCCAATAAATGATAAAAGACATCAAACCACATATTAAGAAAGTTTTTTTTAATCACAGACACATCATATTTAAACTTCTAAAATACAAAGAAAACTAGAAAAATCTTGAAAGTGAGGGAAAAAAAAGACATTATGTACAAAGTAAGACTTAGAGCAGAATTCTAATCAAACACTATGTAAGCCAAAAACAAACACACAAACAAAAACAAATAAGCAACATCTATAATGTAACGGGGAAAAAAATTAACTGTCAACCTTGGGAACATAGGAAAATACTTTTTCAGACAACTGAAAACTCAGAAAATTAATTGCCAACAAACTGTGATATTAGAAATGTTCAAAGAATATGGCTCAGGCATAAAGAATATGATACCAGACAGAAACTTATTTCAAAACAAAATAGTTAAGAGCTCCAGAAATGTTAGAATTTATATATAGATAAGTAAGGAAAACAATTCCTCTTATTTTTTAATTGCTCTGAAAGTCAACTGATGACAGAAACCTTAAAATCCATTTGCCTTCATCTGAGTTCCTGATCCGCCCCCTTCAAGTCTGCTCCACCCACAATCTAGATCAGTCTCAGCTGCTGACAGACAATCCAACCCTTCCAACTTCTCAAGTTAAAATCCTTAAAGATGGCGGGGAAGTAGGAGGAGGCACCGGTTCAACCTGTACCCTAAAGTGAGATGATTACCTACCAAAGAACTCCGATCACCCATGAAATCAGCCTGAGATCAGAATTATACACTTCTGGATCTGTATGTGGGCAGAAGACACCCGTAGGCAAGTAAAGTGGAGTGGGAACATCGGACTGATATCAGAAGATAAACAAAAGGAGGAGGGAGCCACCTGAGGCGACCAATTGGAAAGTAATACCCCAATACAAGAATGCCCTGCGTCTGGGGACCAGCATTAACTTGGAGTCTGGTTGAAAGCACTCAAAAAGAGCAAAGGATTTGGCGGGGGGGGGGGATTGTGGGAATCGGTTCCGGGGAGGTTAGGGACAGGGACAGGGGTTTAAGTCCCGGGACTCAGGACAGCCACCCCTGGCACTGAGCCAGAGAGAGTGCGGCTGAGGCCGGGGTGTCTGAGAGCGCCTGGGGTCCGGCTCCCTTGAGGGTATGGGAGCCTCGCCAGCCAGCAGAAACACAGCCGTTTTGCAGTCCCCACGCGAGTTCTGAACCACGCTATCAGAGTCCGAGTCACACCATGCACCCTCCCCTGAGAGAGGCACCAGCCCAGCGCTCTCGGATCCAGAAAGACCAGGCACTCCCAGCCCCGGGCCAGAGGGAAAATCACAGTGTGCGATCACTGCTTGGAACCTCTCTGGCAGTCCGGAGCTGCCCAGACAGCCACCGCTGTTGTGGTTTTGGGTACAAGCAGGAGTCCCTGTGTCCCCAGGGTCCACGACTCGGAATGTGCTCTGCCAGCAACCGAGGGGGAATTTATGTGCTCTGCAGCACCCAGAGGGCAACAGACTTCTGCTTCTCTCTGAGAGGGAGGTCAGGGTGCAGTTTGCTTTCCTCTAAACCTCCAAAAACCATCAAAAGCTGCCAAGGCAAGAGAGAAAAAAAAAAAAAAAAAACACGAACAAACAAACATAAAAACCTCCAGAGAGGGGGCACCTGGGTGGCTCAGTGGGTTAAAGCCTCTGCCTTCGGCTCAGGTCATGATCCCGGGGTCCTGGGATCGGGCCCCCACATCGGGCTCTCTTCTCATCTGGGAGCCTGCTTCCCCGTGCCCCCTCTGCCTACCTCTCTGCCTACTTGTGATCTCTGTCTGTAAAATAAATAAATAAAATCTTTAAACAACAACAAAAAAAAAACCTCCAGAGAGGGGCGCCTGGGTGGCTCACTGGGTTAAGCCCCTGCCTTCAGCTCAGGTCATGATCTCGGGGTCCTGGGATCAAGCCCCGCATCGGCCTCTTTGCTCAGCAGGGAGCCTGCTTCTCTCTCTCTCTATCTCTCTTTCTCTCTCTGCCTGCCTCTCTGCCTACTTATGATCTTCCTCTGTCAAATAAATAAATATAATTAAAAAAAAAAAAAAAACCTTCAGAGAACAAAAGCCTGAAAAACTGGTTTCCTCAGAGCCCACCCCCTTGAGGAGAGCAGGAGTACTTAACTCAGGGAACATTGCCTGAAAACCCCCGTGGCAGGCCCCTCCCCCAGAAAGCCAACCAGGAAAAAAAAAGAAGAAAAAAAAAAGAGATGACAAGAGAACCACCATCACTACTTCATAGATGCAACTTTTATTTTTAATTCCTTCCCACTATTCTGGTTCTTTTTTTTTATATATATAGATAATTTTTTAAATTTTATTTATTTATTTATTTGACAGACAGAGATCACAAGTAGGCAGAGAAGCAGGCAGAGAGAGAGAGAGAGGAAGGGAAGCAGGCTCCCCGCTGAGCAGAGAGCCCGATGCGAGACTCGATCCCAGCACCCCGAGATCATGACCTGAGCCGAAGGCAGCGGCTCAACCCACTGAGCCACCCAGGCACCCCTAGATAATTTTTTAACCTATTTACCATCACAGTGAGATGTCCAGTACATCAAATTCCATAATAACCTTTTAATCTGAATACATATACCCATGTTTTTCTTTTGTTTTTCTATTTTTTAATTTTTTTTAAATTTTAGTTCAGTTTAGTTTATTCTTTTTTATTTTTATTTTTTAATATTCATATAGAGTTAAACTTCAAGATAATCCCCTTTCCCCAATCAATGCTACCCCTATAGGAAAAGCAATTTTTAATCCTCCTTTAACTTAGGAAAGTTGAGTCCTTCAACAAAGATATCAAGATACATCCAGGAAGAATCAAAATAACCTTCCTCGCCCACAGTGAGAATTTATAACCACTCTCCCACCTTTTTCTTCCGCCAGTGTTTCTGTGTATTTGTGTTTGTCCTGATAGTATATAAATCTTATACTTAGGGTTCTTTTTGACCAGATTCTTTTTTTTTTTTTTTTTTTTGCTCATAGATATATATATATACATATATATGTATATATATATATTCCTCTTGTCATATAATTTTATCAGTCTTTTTGTTTGTATACATCATAAATCTTACTTTGGGGCCCATTTGGGCTGAGCCTTCTCTTTTATCTTTCTTTTTTTTTTTTCCTCTCTCTCTCTCTCTCTTTTTCTTTTTCTTTACTTCTTTCTTTCTTTTTTCTTTCGTTTGGGTGGGGACTCCTGTTTGCTCAGAAGCGTTCCAGGGTGCACCTTGACTGCACCACGGTCAATACACCCAGCTACATCTGTTCAGCCATCTCTCACCAAAATGATTAAGAGGAGGAATGCCAACAGAAGAAAAATACAGAGGATAGGCCTTCTGCAACAGAGCTAATGGCTATCGACATAGACAATATGTCGGAAAGGGAATGCAGGCTAACAATTATCCAAGCAATGGCTAGGTTGGAGAAAGCCATGGATGACCAAACGGAATTGTTTAGGGCAGACCTGAAAGCCACCAGGGATGATATTCACAATGCTCTCAATGAGTTCCAAACTAGTCTAAATTCTCTAAAAGCTAGGGTAACTGAGACAGAAGATAGAATTAGTGATCTGGAGAACAAACAGAGAGAAAGGATCAGGAGGAAGCCTGGAACAAACAGCTTAGAATCCACAAAAACAGAATCAGGGAAATAAATGATGCCATGAAACGTTCCAACGTCAGAATTATTGGAATCCCTGAAAGGGAGGAGAAAGAAAGAAGTCTAGAAGATATAGCAGAACAAGTTCTCCATGAAAATTTTCCCAATCTCACGAATGGAACCCGCGTTCATGTACTAGAGGCAGAACGGTCTCCCCCCAAGATTATAGATTCTCAAAAGTCCTCGAGACAGCTAATAGTAAGAATGAAGAATTACATTTGTAGACAAGCCCTTCGGAAGGCAGCTAGGACAAAGAAGCTCCTTACATACAGAGGAAAGCCCATCAGAATAATATCAGACCTGTCCACAGAAACCTGACAAGCCAGGAAGGGCTGGAGAGATATATTCAGGGCATTACATGAGAAGAACATGCAGCCAAGAATACTTTATCCAGCAAGACTGACATTCAAAATAGATGGAGAGATAGTTTCCAAGACCGGCAAGGCTTAAAAGGGTATGCTACCACCAAGCCGACACTGCAGGAAATATTAAGGGGGGGGGTCTATAAAAGAGGAAAAATCCTAAGAATATCATTGAACAGAAATATAGATACAATCTACAGAAAGAAAGACTCCAAAGGTAACACTAGGTCAATAAAAACTTATCTATCAATAATCACTCTCAATGTGAATAGCCTAAATGCGCCCATAAAACGACACAGGGTTGCAGACTGGATAAAATGACAGGACCCATCCACATGTTGTCTACATGTTGTACCTAAGGATACACCCAGACTGAAAGTGAAGGGATGGAGAGCATCTTTCATGCCAATGGGACTCAAAAGAAGGCCAGGGTAGCTATTCTAATATCAGATAAATTAGATTTTTTTTTAAAGATTTTATTTATTTATTTGACAGACAGAGATCACAAGTAGGAAGAGAGAGAGAGAGAGAGAGAGAGAGTGAGAGAAGGAAGCAGGCTCCCCGCTGAGCAGAGAGCCCGATGCGGGGCTCAATCCCAGGACTCTGGGATCATGACCTGAGCTGAAGGCAGAGGCTTAACCCACTGAGCCACCCAGGCGCCCCTCAGATAAATTAGATTTTAAACTAAAGACTGTAATCCGAGATACAGAAGGACACTACATAATCCTTAAAGGGACTATCCACCAAGATGATCTAATGATTGTAAATATGTATGCCCCCAATATGGGAGCAGCCAATTATATAAGAAAACTATTAATCAAGACAAAGAGTCATATTGATATGAATACATTAATAGTAGGAGATCTTAACATGCCTCTCTCAGTAATAGACAGATCATCCAAGCAGAAAATCAATAAAGAAACAAGAGAATTGAATGACACATTGGACCATATGGGCCTCATAGATATATACAGAACATTCCACCCTAAAACAACAAAATACTCATTCTTCTCAAGCACACATGGAACCTTCTCCAGAACAGACCACATACTGGGTCAAAAATCAGGACTCAACCCATACCAAAAGACTGAGATTATTCCCTGAATATTCTCAGATCACAATGCTTTGAAACTGGAGCTCAATCACAAGGAAAAGTTCAGAAGGAATTCAAACACCTGGAAACTAAAGATCACTTTGCTTAAGAATGCTTGGATCAACCAGGAGATCAAAGAAGAACTTAAACAATTCAGGGAAACCAAAGAGAATGAAGTCACTTTAGTCCAAAGTGGATACAGCAAAGGCGGTCCTAAGGGGGGAATACATAGTCATCCAAGCCTCCCTCAAAAAAATTGAAAAAGCCAGAATACACCAGCTGTCTCTACACCTTAAAGAACTGGAGAATCAACAACAAATTAAACCAACTCCACACATAAGAGAAATAATCAAGATTAGAGCAGAGATCAATGAGATAGAAACTAGAGATACAGTAGAACGTATCAATGAAACTAGAAGCCGGTTTTTTGAAAGAATAAGATTGATAAATGATTGGCCACACTAATCCAAAAGAAAAGAGAGAAAGCTCAAATTAATAAAATTATGAATGAAAAGGGAGAGATCACATCTAACACGAAGGAAGTAGAAACAATCACCAGAAGTTAGTATCAACAGTTATATGAAAATAAGTTAAGCAATATAGAAGAAATGGATGCATTCCTGGAAAACTATAAACTCCCAAAATTGAACAAGGAAGAAACTGACAACCTCAATAACCAATATCTAGTAATGAGATTGAAGCAGTGATCCAAAACCTCCCAAAACACAAGATCCCAGGACCTGAAGGATTCCCTGGGGAATTCTACCAAACTTTCAAAGAAGAAATAAGGCCCATTCTCCTGAAGCTGTTTCAAAAAATTGAAGCAGAAGGAAAACTTCCAGACTCTTTTTATGAAGCCAGCATTACCCTGATCCCCAAACCAGGGGATCACCACACCAAAAAGGAGAATTTCAGACCAATATCACCGATGAATATGAATGCTAAGATTCTCAACAAGATCCTAGCAAACAGGATCCAACAGCACATTAAAAAGATTATCCACCATGACCAGGTGGGATTCATCCCTGCGTTACAAGGATGGTTCAACATTCGCAAATCAACCATTGTGATAGAACAGATCAATAAGAGAAGAGAGAAAAACCACATGGTCCTCTCAATTGATGCAGAAAAAGCATTTGACAAAATCCAGCATCCGTTCCTGATTAAAACGCTTCAAAGTATAGGGATAGAGGGAACATTCCTGAACTTCATAAAATCTATCTATGAAAGACCCACAGCAAATATCATCCTCCATGGGAAAAAGCTCACAGCCTTTCTGTTGAGATCAGGAACACGACAAGGATGCCCACTCTCACCACTCTTGTTCAACATAGTATTAGAAGTCCTAGCAACAGCAAACAGACAACAAAGAGAAATAAAAGGTATCCAAATTGGCAATGAAGAAGTCAAACTCTCTCTCTTCACAAATGACAGGATACTTCTATGGAAAACCCAAAAGACTCCACCCCCAAACTACTAGAACTCATACAGCAATTCAGTAACATGACAGGATACAAAGTCAATGTACAAAAATCAGTGGCTTTCTTATATACTAACAATGAACATACAGAAAGGGAAATGAGAGAATCGATTCCATTTACTATAGCACCAAAAACCATAAGATACCTGGGAATAAACCTAACCAAAGAGGTAAAGGATCTGTACTCGAGGAACTACAGAACACTCATGAAAGAAATTGAAGAAGACACAAAAAGATGGAAGACCATTCAATGCTCTTGGATCAGAAGAATAAACATTGTTAAAATGTCTATATACTGCGTAGAGCAATCTACACTTTTAATGCCATTCCAATCAAAATTCCACCAGTATTTTTCAAAGAGCTGGAGCAAATAAACCTAAAATTTGTATGGAATCAAAAGAGACCCCGAGTTGCTAAGGAAATGTTGAAAAACAAAAATAAAACTGGCAGCATCACGTTACCTGATTCCAAGCTTTACTACAAAGCTGTAATCACCAAGACAGCATGGTACTGGCATAAAAACAGACACATAGACCAGTGGAACAGAGTAGAGAGCCCAGATATGCACCCTCAATGCTATGGTCAAATAATCTTCAACAAAGCAGGAAAAAATATACAGTGGAAAAAAGACAGTCTCTTCAATAAATGGTGCTGGGAAAATTGGACAGCTCTATGTAGAAGAATGAAACTCAACCATTCTCTTACACCATACACAAAAAGATAAACTCAAAATGGATAAAAGAACTCAACGTGAGACAGGAATCCATCAGAATCCTAGAGGAGAACATAGGCAGTAACCTCTTCGATATCAGCTACAGCAACTTCTTTCAAGATATGTTTCCAAAGGCAAAGGAAACAAAAGCGAAAATGAACTTTTGGGACTTCATCAAGATCAAAATCTTCTGCACAGCAAAGGAAGCAGTAAACAAAGAGGCAACCCACAGAATGGGAGAAGATATTTGCAAATGACAGTACAGACAAAAGGCTGATTTCCAGGATATATAAAGAACTTCTCAAACTCAACACACACAAAACAGATAATCATATCAAAAAATGGGCAGAAGATATGAACAGACACTTCTCCAATGAAGACATACAAATGGCTATCAGACACATGAAAAAATGTTCATCATCACTAGCCATCAGGGAGATTCAAATTAAAACCACATTGAGATACCACCTTACACCAGTTAGAATGGCCAAAATTAGCAAGACAGGAAACAACATGTTTTGGAGAAGATGCAGAGAAAGGGGAACCCTTATACACTGTTGGTGGGAATGCAAGTTGGTGTAGCCACTTTGAAGAACAGTGTGGAGATTCCTCAAGAAATTAAAAATAGAGCTTCCCTATGACCCTGCAATTGCACTACTGGGTATTTACCCCAAAGATACAGACGTAGTGAAAAGAAGGGCCATCTGTACTCCAATGTTTATAGCAGCAATGGCCACAGTCGCCAAACTGTGGAAAGAACCAAGATGCCCATCAACAGACGAATGGATAAGGAAGATGTGGTCCATATACACTATGGAGTATAATGCCTCCATCAGAAAGGATGAATACCCAACTTTTGCAGCAACATGGACAGGACTGGAAGGGATTATACTGAGTGAAATACGTCAAGGAGAGAGAGTCAAGTATCATATGGTTTCACTTATTTGCGGAGCATAACAAATAACATGGAGGACATAGGGAGATGGAGAGGAGAAGGGAGTTGAGGGAAATTGGAAGGGGAGGTGAACCATGAGAGACTATGGACTCTGAAAAACAATCTGAGGGTTTTGAAGGGGCGGGGTGTGGGAAGGGGTTGGTATTAGGGAGGGCACGTATTGCATGGAGCACAATGAATTCTGTTATGCTGAAAAGAAATAAAATAAAATTCTTAGACTCATCTTCGATCTTGCCCTTTCTGTCTCCCTCACTCATCAGCATATTCTGTCACTGCTATCTTCAAACTACCCTCCCAGAACAGGCACTATCTTGGTCTAAGCCACCATCTTCTCTCAGCCAGATCACTGCAGCAGAATCCTAGCAAGTCTTGCAGGTACACACTTGCCCTGTGGCCGGCTATTCTCAACATAGCAGTCAGAGGGACTCCTGATAAACTCAAGCCAGATCATGTCACTCCTCTGCTCAAAGGTCTGCAGGGGCTCACTGTTTTCACTCAAAGAAAAGTTGACATCGTCATGATGGCTGAAAGAAAGAAACGTGGCTTATTATACCTTCCTTCACTAATTCTCTGACCTCCCCCTAGTACGTGGTCTCTGCTCACTCCCTTCCAGCCTCATTGGCCTCACTGGCCTCCTTGTCAACAAGCAAAATCCCACCTCAAGGCCTTTGCTCTGGCTGCTGCCTAGAATGCACTTCCCCTAGAAGTCTACTTTTCTCCCATCTTCTAAGTCACTAACCAAACCTCCCTTGCTTAGTGAGGACTCACTGGACCACCTATTCATACTAACATCCCCAAACCCATATTCATGCACTCTGCCAAGTCTTCCATACCTGGCCCTACCTTTTCTTTTTTCCATAGCACTTATCACATTGTAACGTAGTATAAAATTCATCTAATATGTTCACTGTTTAGTTTCTCTTCTCAGTAGAATGCAGGCTCCACAAGAGCCATAATTTCTATTTTATCCACTACTGTACTCATAATGGCCAGTACAGACTTTGATCACAATTAACTATATAAAATACGATCTGCATAAATGGAAATTATGGCATACTGCGAGCATAAAATATATTCAGTCATTAAAAATAATAAATTACAGCCAAAGTAGATGATTTGAAGGGACTCCCATAAGATACTATTGGACAGGAAATGTTCCATGATGAAATTAGTTTACTCTTTTCTCATTTTTGTTCAAAACTCAAAAAATGTCCTCATTTTGTAAAAAACGTAATTTTTTGAAAGTGTACAAGTGGATGTGTGTCCATATTGTGTTTTATGAGCATGGACAAAGTTTATCAGTATAGGGGAAAAAAAACTTTTTTTTTTCAGTGAGAAGGATATATGGAATGATCTGAGTTCAAATTCTGATTAATGCACTTATTATTGATACAACCTTTCTCAAAATCCATTCCCTCAACTATAAAACAAGGATAATAATGGCCACTTTGCAGGCTTGTTGTAGGACTTGCATATGAACTAAGGGACGCATTCAGTGACTGTGGGGTCAGTCATTCTCCCTTCTGTCACTAGCAACTAGGCCCGTGCCTAACAACTTCAGATGCTCAATAAATATTTGTTGAAAAAATTAACAGTTGCTATTATTATCACATACAACAAAACAAAATATGAAGTTTCTGAGAAAAAAAAAAAAAACATTTTAAGTGGATTAGTTACAAAGTTTAAAATCTATAATAACACCAGGGAATACAAAGCTGCACTGAGTCACTATCCTAGAGGGTCAATGTGCAAACATAAAAAAGAGATAGCACATATGGCAGGCATCAATGGTGATGATTTTCCCACTGATTATGTTTCCAGATTAGTTATCATCAGCCACCAGGAAATCTAAGCAAACGTTCATTGGCAGAATTTTAGCCCTAGCAATAAGATCCATTGTTTCTTCACTAGATTCACCTTCCAAGCTGATCAACAAAACACTTTATTCCACAAAATCCAGTCTTTTTATATTAACATTTATGCATGGTGATTTTTCCTATGCTTTTACTTTTTTTTCTTTTCAGGGTACCTCTCTCCCATATGTTTTTCTGGTACCTCTCTCCCATATGTTTTTCTAACTCTACACAACTTGCACTTTTTTTTTTCTGCTTATTTTCTTTTCATAAATTCAGATTTGAACCTTTTTTTCAGGTATTTTTCACTTGGGATTTGACCTCACTAAATGTCTTTACTGCAAATCCCTCAAAGAGAAGCAAGGTGTTTGCCTTCATTTGGAAGAGAGGGAGTTGGCATTACAGAAGGCACAGGAGCTTGAGAGGAAGCTGTTAGCTGCAAGCCTCCGTGCAAAGCTTCTCTGGGCTCCGGTGTCATTATTTGTAAAATAAGAATGGATAAATTTAATTACTTCTGAAGCTCCTTTTCTACTAATATGAATATACTTTTTCCTCCCCCTTATACGAAAACCACTCATCCAGGTTTTATTACAAGAATGGCAATTCCAAAGATCTTCTCCAGAATCAATACTGAAAAGAGGCAGCAGAATATTCATGGATGTGGCAGATTTGCAATCAGGACCAGTATGTGGGGAAGGACCCATTCACTAGCCATCATATAATGTTCCACATAAACTAGGCAAGGAACAATTATACTTTGGAGCCCAGATTGGATAAAAATGGCTCACCAAAAATGTTTACATCCTCATCCCCAGAATCTGTATGGTACTTTACCTGATAAAAAGAGACTGTGCAGATGTAATTACATTAGGCATCTTGAGATGGGGAGATTACCCTGAATTACCTGGGTCTGCCGATCTAACCACTTGGTCCTTATAAGAGAAGCAAGAAGCGTCAGAGTCAGAGAAGGAAATATGACCACAAAACCAGAGGTCAGAATGATATGGGGTGAAGGAATGAGCACAGGAACGTGGGCAGCCTCTGGAAAACTGCAGAAGACAAGGAGGTAGACTCTAGAGCCTCCAGGAGGTATCAGCTCTGCCCACTCATTTTAGATTTATATATTCCAGAACCATAAGATAATAAACTTGTATTGCTTTAAGCCACGAAGTGTGTGATAATTTGTCACAGTAGTAACAGAAATTCATAACCCGCACTGTTAATAAATTTTGCCCTGACAAGTAGCTGTGTATAAAATCCCAGGACATCTGGACAAAGTTTGAACTAGGAACCTACGTTTGTCCATGAGAAAGGCAAAGTAGAGTGGGACACTGCCCTAGGGTTCATGGGCACAGGATGCCTCTTAGGGGCCACTTGGGCAATAAAGCACAAGGCTGAGAGGGAAGGGGGCCAGGAATAGCACTACCCCAGTGGGGCCAATTCACTACAGGTGGTGTAGAAGTAGGCCTCGGCAATGCTCTTTACTGCTTCTTCTGGAACTGGGGGACCAAAAATCTGGGAGAGACATAATTTTATTTCATTTAGACTTAGTTATTTCCTTTTCAGCTTCAGTGTTCCTGCTAGTCTTTGGTTATTTTTAAAATACAAACCCAGGGGCACCTGGGTGGCTCAGTGGGTTAAGGCCTCTACTTTCGGCTCAGGTCGTGATCCCAGGGTTGGGGGATCAAGCCCCACATCACTGGGCTCTGCTCAGCAGAGGGCCTGCTTCCCCTCCCCCCACCCCTGCCTGCCGCTCTGCCTACTTGTGATCTCTGTCAAATAAATAAATAAAATCTTTAAAAAATAAAAAATAAATAAAAAATAAAAATACAAACCCAGCTCAGCTTGGGCAAGTTAAAGAACTTCTAGACAGAAGGGAAAATAACTACACATCTAATCAGGTAAGGCTTTAAGCCTGCTAGTAAAGAATGAATTGGAAAGGAAAAAAACTTTTAAAGGTCAGCCTAAAAGACAAATGCAAATTTTCTGACAAAAAGTAATGATCCAGCAAGTATTTAATCTGCAAAATGGGGATAATAATAAACCTTCGAAGACCACTGTACAATAAAATGAGAAAACGTATACAAGTACACAGTGAACAGAAAACCCAGACTTCCTAAGGGGTGATTGTGTGCAACCCTTTCAGGATGCTGCAGTTTCCAAGACGGTACTTCAGTGGAAATGTTTCAACAACTCCTTTCGTCTGCAATACAGTCTGTCACAAGGGTTACTAGCCCTTAACACACCACTTCTGTTTTACTCCCAACAAGTCTACCTACAAACTGTTCAACTGCATCCAAATGGATTAAGAGCACAAAATCTGATCAGACTCACAGCAATCAGTATATCATGGGTCCACCTCTTAGTCTGGTGTCACCCAGGTAATACTGGAGGAGTCACAGCAACAGAAGTGTGAAGTTAAAATGCTCAGTAATACAGATATTTTAACAATAATAATTTGACTGACTCCAAGAAATTCAGCCGCTCCATAAAGCCCTCTTTGATTCTCTCTGCATTTTCTGATCACTTTACTGTAATGATGAAGTGGCAGGGGAAGGGGGGGCGGGGGGAGGGCAGGGTAGGTCTGTCCTTCTGAACTTTTGCAGAACCTCTTACCCAGAGTTTCAAGCCTCATTTGGTTGACTATCATAGCGCCAGATCGGATGGAAACTATTTCCTTCACTGTCTCCTTGACCAGACTAAAAACTACTCTGATTGAGCAATTCCATTGCCTAATATAATGTCTGGGAGAATCAATCCAGAGAAACAGGCTAAAATTATCGTAATAATCTTCATGATAATTTGTACTTTTTTACTTGTTTACTGCTTATCTCCCTGCACAAGGAGAAGACAACCATGTCTGTCTTGCTCACCTGTGTACCCTCAGAGCCTAGCACAGTGCCTGCTACATATGAATGGCTAAAGGGCTAAGTCTGAGAAGAAAAACCAGCTGCCTGCAACAGACCTAAAGGAAAGGAAGACTGGCAGTACTGTATTTCCTGCCTTAATCCTTTCCATAAAACCAGAGAATTTGAGAGCTTGAAGCTACCAGGTGGTTCACCTTTCCACATTTTGGGTTCCAAGCATGTCAACCACCACCACTCACTGATTAATCTCATTAGCCATGAGGGGAAATAAATAATGGTCATGATATAAAAAATGTAATGTCACAAGGTATTTGCTTAATTTTTTTTGTATGTATATTTAATGTATTACCTTTGAGTAATAATATTAATTTTGATCTGTATAGTACTTTATAATCTAAAATTAAAGCATTAGAACTGTGCTCATGAGGGGCACCTGGGTGGCTCAGTGGGTTAAAGCCTCTGCCTTCGGCTCAGGTCATGATCCCAGGGTCCTGGGATGGAGCCCAGCATCTGGCTCCCTGCTCAGAGGGGAGCCTGCTTCCTCCTCTCTCTCTCTCTGCCTGCCTCTCTGTCTACTTGTAATCTCTGTCAAACAAATAAATAAAATCTTTTTAAAAAAATTATTAAAAAAAAAAAAAACTGTGCTCATGAGATAACACATAGGAGACACTTAGAACAGGTCTGACACATGGCAGGCAAGTGTCCACCCTATCCTCATCATTAGCACCGCAATGTATACAACCATGAAGAAACTCAGGCGTCCTTCTACTCAAGGGCCTTCCAACAGTCTCATCCATTCTTTCTCCAAGGACAGTTCATGGCTTACACAGAAATCGCTACCAAAGGACCTTCTCCTCATCTAACCTCTAATTTTTATAATGGCAAGAAAAGGAAAGGAGATCATTTCCTTTTCACTTTATTGTCACTATGCAGACTTTCTACCAAAAAAAAAAAAAAAAAAAAAAAGAAGAAGAAGAAGAAAGAGAGAGAGAAAGAGAACACAAGAGAGGCACCAGGCCTGCAAAAAAAAAAAGGATAATGGCCAAAGAAAAACCTAGTAGGGCTGAGGTGGAGCCAGGACATTAGGTGATTCTGCTGCAGGGAATCCACTCTAGGAATCACTGCAAAAAAAGGGGGAGGACGTGGATGAAAAAAAGAATTAAGGAGTCCCGTTGTTAAGGACATCTCAAATGGACCTGATCAATATAGTGGGAGTGGAGTATCTAGAAAGATCAGTACCAGTCTGGATTAGATTCTTTGAATTTGAAATCAATAGATGATTTGCATTGCAATTATTTTTTAAAAAACAGAAATGTTATATGAGATTATGTGTTAAAGTGTGACAAAAATTTGTAATTCCAATGTGTGTGTGTGTGTGTATGTGTATATATAACATGATATTTTCCAAAATTATTTAGAATAGAAAATATGAAAACTTTAAAGTAAGGTCTTTAACTGCTGAAATACTGTCTTCTCAGCCCCCTTGATCCCAGTAGGCCTATTAAAGGTAACTTGGAAAATATTTAAGAATCAAGAAACTACATGCAAACAGGTAAGGGATGCATGTACATTTAGTTTCAGGCTGACCACTCAGGTAAAATCTATTCCTCATCTTCAGCATGGACCTTGGCCTTTGGAAGGCAAAGAAGCTAAAGCCTAACTCCAGGTCGTTCTGGCATCAATGAACCTCTCCATGATCAATAACCTTATGACTGAGTATCCTGTGATCATAACTAAATTATGTCACTACTAGTGTGTCATCTGAATTCAATGCAAATATCTACATATTCATCTTAAGTATAAGTAAGCATTCTGGATTAAAATCTCTATGTGTTCTATATGTTGAAGTTACAAGAGCCAGGAAAAGATAAGTGTCTATTTAGTACTGCAATAATAAAACAGAATAATATAGGGTGATTTTGGAAGCAGTTCATTCTATACCTAAAATAATTTTAGAACTTCCAAATAAACAAGTACATGGAAAAATTAGTTGAATTCATAAACGTATCAAAAGAAAGTACATTGGCCAGCTGTTTCTAAAAACCTTGACAGTAATATAAGACCAAAACTAGGGATTATGTAATAATTCTAATAGCTGTATAACTTTTTAATTATAACTATTAATAACAATAAACAAAATTAAGAACTGTGCTTAAGAACTGTGCTTGCTTTTTAAGTAGTACACTTAGACCTGAGACTTTCAAGAAAACCCATCTGGGAGTTTTCATATCCTGTGAGAAAAGATTTCTCTTTTGTGAGTAGCAGAATTTCAACTTCTACTTTAAAGGAATGTTGACTTTGACATTTACTTCTTTGGCAAAACACCTATTCATAGGTTTATCTCAAATTCAGATAAATTGTTTATTCTCTGTTTTCACCTTTGAGCATTCGTCCAAACTCCCATTTGAAAAGGTAAATACGGGGTTTGCTTTTTCCACTCTTAACCTAGAGTGGGTCATGCTGTCAAGGTAGTCCCGCAGCACCTGTCGATCTTCCTCCCTCTGCTCTTCAGGTGAGGGGGTGGACGGAGATTTATACCCAGAGGAAAGGCATCCTAGAGTCTCTGAGTGCATTCTGTGAACCTCTTGCTAGCATACCTCTCCTAAACAAGCCTGCTCTAGCCGCCAAACTTCCATTTTTCAAAATCCCTGTTGCCGGGAAAGGGCGGGGGAGGGCCCGAGGAGGGAGTACCCAGCAGAAATAGATCTGAAAAGAACATGAGCTTTGGAACCAGAAGCCATGGATTTGAAGCCTAACTCACTAACTCGGCAGGATATTCAACCTTGCAGTACTTCTGTTTTTTCATCTCTTACAGGAGGATTACTGTTCTCAAGGGAGTTGCAGGGGTGACATTTCTTAATGTAGGTCAAGCTCCAAGTACTGACCTTGGCCCAAAGTATCTGCTCAATAAACGGTGGCTCTCACTACCCTGAGCATTTCACCATTGCCTTCATGGTTCCAAATTTTACATATCCTGTGACACAGCTGTAACACAGGTCTCATCAACTCCAAAGGTCTGGAATTTTCCAGCAATCTCTCCTCCTAGGCCTTTGCTTTCAACATCCAACATTTCCTGGTCCTTTCCGTATGTACAGTGCAATGTGCCTGCCTTGCTCATTTGCCGCTAAATTTCTGGAAGGAGCGATCTAGCAAGAGAAAATCCTATGGCAGATAAAAAAGATTAGAGAGTCTAAGATTGTCTAGTTGGCACTTCCCAGAATCCACAAAACACATTCTGAAAGGAGGGAAAGCAGTTCTGCATGCCTGAATGAGATCCTAAGGCCTGTGCAGAACTGCGCTCCGGGCGCCGCCTCCAATCCCTACAGGGAGAGCGAGGCGCTTCTGGCCACATTTCCTCATCCTAAAGGAAGAAAAGCGGCGACGGGGCTGCGTGCGCGCCTAGGAAGACACCCGCCCACGCGGCTCCGCCAACGCAAAGACGCAGCTCCCTCCCTGAACCGAGGAAGAGGGAGGCTCCATCCGGACTCACTTCCTGCAGGGGAAAGGAAAGACATCTTGCCGCAGGGCGGCCCGCGGCAGTTCTGCCCCCGGACCAGCCGGCAGCGGAGCGCGCCCCGCAGGCACTTACGTGGCGCAGCCCGCTCGGGAGGCGCGGGCAGGCGAAGGCCGCCCCGCCAGCCCCGGCCTCCCCGCGGGACCCCCGGCCAACCCCGGCTAAGGGCGAAGCCCGCGGAGCCCCCGGCCCGGCGGAAGGGCGACCCCGGGAGGCGCACAGAGCGCGGTAGGAGCAGGGGCGCGCAGGCTGCCACCGGGTCACCCACCTTTCTCACTCTGCGGGCTGTGTAGAGCCCCATCCCGTCCTGAACCCGGGAGGACTTCAGGGAGAACCTGTCCGGCACGTACATGCCCAGCATTTTCCCCGCCGCGGCCGCCGCCGCCTTGCTCAGCACCAGCTCCCTGCGCCCGGGCGGCGACACATCGAAATTTGGGGTGCTGGGTGGAGGGGAGAGGCCGGCGGGAAAGGAGGAAATGGAGTTTTCCTCCCAGAATCCCCACCTCCCCGGCGATTCCAGGATCCCCCGCGGCTCAGCCCCTCCTAGTCCCGGGTCTGGCTCAACCCGGAGCCGCGGCGGCCGCTGCTGCCATTGCTGCCGCGGGGGCGCGGGGGGCGCGGGCCGGGGCGCTGCGGGCGCAGAGACGCCGCGCTCTGATTGGCCCGAAGTTGGCGGCTCGGACCCGCGCCGGGCGCGGTGCCGGGAGCGGAGTGACCTCGGAGCCTCAAACCTAGAGGCCGGCGAGAGGAGAGGACCCGCCTGCTCCCCGCGCTCCGCGCGGCAGCTTACGAACCCGCCCTAGTCCCGCTTGGGATTTTGGCCCACTAAACCAGCAGTATTCCTAGGCGGGGAATTTTACTCTTTTTAGATGCAAAACGAAATGGGCCATGACATAGCTGGGGGCATCCTCCAAAACAATCTTATGGAATTCCAGACTCTGAAAGTATTTTTACTGCCCCGCCACTGAAAGCCAACCCTGAGATTTCGGAACTTTGGGTGCTTCTCACATCTAAGTTCTGCGTTTTTTTGTTTTTTGTTTGTTTGTATGTTTAACAATGCTTGTTTCAGGGATTTGAATTCATAGGAATCAGTGAAAGGGGGTGTACACAGTCTGCAACTAATCCGTTTTAATTCAAAACTTGTCGCGAACAATTTATTATTTAAATCCAGCAGAAACTAGGTTTTGGATGGTGCTGTAACCCAGGGAAAGATCTTACAGTTCCCAAGATAACACCATTTCTGAGTTCTCTTTTGCTTGGAAATGACCAGACCTGTCATAGATCACCAGACATAAGCAGGAGAGGTGGGGGAGTTGGGAGGGAACGCCCGAACAATAGAATCTTCTATCACAGCAATGAAACAACAGAAGTCTTGTTTTAGTCGTTTTAATAAAGTTTGGTACTGCTCAGAATAAATTTTAAAAGGCTGTTTTCTCCTTTAAGACAAGCTAGGAGCTTTCTATTCATGTCTCCTGATATTCTTGATAATTTTCTACTCTGAGGTCTTTTGGAATTCATTTGATGGTCCTATAAACATTTGATGTTCCTTATAAACCATTAAAAAATAGTAATTCTGACAACATTAAAGACCACACTTAAAAAATATAATTCAACTAAATAAATTTTAAAGATTTTATTGGCTGCGTTCAACAATCCATGAATGGGGCAGCATTCAATCTGGCAAAGAGAAAAGAGCATTGAGGAGCTGCACTAAATGAAAGACTTTGGGGCAGAAAATAGCAGAAACAAGGAAATTATACTCGACAAAAAAGCAGATTGGCTGTTGAAGGTTACTTTCTTTTAGGGGATGGCAGGTATCCATCTGGCAGATTACCTGTCTAGTGCTCATCAAGCAACTCTGATTGACTGGTTTAAAATTACATTTCTACAAGAGCCAAAAGAAATTAAGTTGAATCTCAGTTTGGTAACATGGAGCTTAGCATAAGTGACTCCATTTTGAGCCTGTTGTCTTGCTTTCAGCAACACACACACATGATGGAAATGATTTCTATTTCTTGACTTAGAGAAGCCTTGGAATGAAAATAGCTCCTCGTTTCTTAAGTAGAAAAATTTTATTAAAATCACATAATAACATTTGGAGATTTCAAAGAATAGAATAAATTATTCTCTTTTTGGAAAATGTAAGGGCAGCTTTGTCAGGTGTGACAAGACGATGCCTTAATTATTCTTGGGAGTTTCAATCGCTTTAACCCATCACTGAAAATACTATTTAACCTTCTATAGGGAAGAAATGAATCAATAAATACAGTTTGGGGCACCTGGGTGGCTCAAACAGTTAAGCATCAGACTCTTAGTTTCAGCTCAGTTTGTGATCTCATGGTCTTGAAATCAAGCCTGTTGTTGGGCTCCGTTCTCAGCGTGGAGTCTGCTTATCCCTTTGCTGCTCCCCTGCTCACATGCATGCACACAGTGTCTCTCTGTCTCTAAAATAAATAAATACAATTTTCTAAGTAATAAGTACAGTTTATTTGAATGGAATTCCATTCAATCATAACATCTATGTAATACGTACTATGTAAATCTACATAATATAGGTGTTCAGCAAATATTTCTTGATTAAAAGTCAATTCTGAGGCTAATCTGAGGTTTTCAAACCACTGACTAAATGATATGCCTTAATTTCACTAGTGCCCCCAAAGAATCTGGACTAAATCAGTTTTCCTGGGGTCCTTTAAGCCAGTGCTATACCCAAGCCAGACCAGATCCCCTAAGTGCAAATAGAACCAGATCACAATCCAGAGGGTGACCATGGTGTTTACCCCAGAGCACTCAGTCCTTTGTCAGACACAGCCTTTCAGTTCTGGCCCTGAAGCCACACTGGCTTTTCAGTCAAATGCTCTGCCATGTCTGTTTGGGCACAGAAGTTTCCACAGCTTTTGATTATTAGAAAAGAAATGTTTTCTGGTTTTGGTCTGACACAACCCTCATTCACTGATGACCATATCTCCCTTGGCATATCTCCCTTTTTGTTGCATGTTATGTTTCTGGGGAGCAAAGTTGTCAGCTTGAGAATGCTCATCTTTCTGAATGTACGTATCTTTATTAATAAATAGTTTTAAAAAAAAGTTTGTAAAGATAAGTCTAAAAGTAATAAAATGAGAAACTTTCCAGATCTTTTATGAATCTCTGTCAGGGGTTTTGTTACAACTGGCACAAACAGTAGATTTCATCAAAGACTACAATGTTCTTTTTACCTATATGATGGGAATGTTCAGAAGATCTGCCTAAAAGATGGAAAACAGTAATAAAAAGCTCTTAATAATAATCCCTATTACAACACATAAAAAAGGATACATGTTTGCCAAATCAAAATGCATAATACTGACCGGAAATTTGATTTTGAAGCCTGTAAGACAGTAGTTGTACAATGAGTCACTTCTTAGAACTTTAAAAGCTAGAAAGTGACCTTTCAATATTAACTTTGAAAAACGGGAAATTAAAAGTCTGCTTTATATCATGAGTTTAAATCCAGTCTTTAAAAAAAATAAGTAAGAAAATCAAAATATTGACATCAAAGTACTACCATGCACCTGATTTACTTATTCCAGAAAATTTTGCACTATTTTGATGCAAGAGAAATGACTCTACAAACATTTCTCCTTATTTTCAAATTTGCTTCTAGAGGAAATTCTTTTAATTGATATGCCTAAAGCAAACTCTACTTATTGAATTCAAACTTCTGTGCTGGTGCAGGCTTTGTTTTTTATTACAAGGAAAGACCTGAATGATGATTCCATATTAATTAATTATTTTACCAGAATTCTTCTGATTGTGTCTTGGTTATTAATGACGTTTCCAACTACCATCATAGAATAAAAGCCTGATAGGAAAAAAAAAAAAAAAATCACTGAGGGTTATTTGTCTTTAGTTTCTTTAGAGTCAGAAGGATTTTGTAGTGAACGAATATGAAGCCAAGTTTCCTGAGAAGAAAAGAATAAAGATTTACTTGGTGTGACTCAAAAAAAAAAAATAATAATAATAATAATTCTGAAAATAAAATCTATAGTGTGGTTGTTGGATTCTTGCTCTAGAATCATTTATCCTTAGATTCTACAATAGCAACAGCACCATGAAAAGATGACCTTGAAACTTGAAAAAGTCTGCATATTTAATTTTCTTTAATCTCTTGGTTTTAAGTGATGATAGCAAAGACTTGGATGCAGTACCAGAACATCATCATAAAATCCTTTAACCAGAAAAAACCTAGGGGCATCTGGCTGGCTCAGTCGGTACAGCATGCAATGCTTAATTTCAGGGTCATGAGTTTGAGCCCCACATAGGTGTAGAGCTTACAAAAGAAACAAACAACAAACAACAACAAAAAAAAACAAAAACCATGAAAAACCTAGAAGCTATTGGGACTAGAGTGAGTAATGTTGTAAAAAGGTAAGCCAAAGGATAAATCAGTGGTCATAGCCTCAAAAGTCAATGCTGTTCATGGAGCGGCATGTGGAAGGGTAGAAGGAAGCAGAAGGAAAGTAAGGCAAGGAAACCAAGGATAATGGTTTCCATGCATTGAGCTTAGTATATGCCAGAAGTGAGACTAGGTTCTTGGTATCCACTATTTTAAAGCCCTAACAGTCCTACTGTCAACAGTCTGGCAAAGTAAATTTTCTTAGACCCATTTTACACACCAGGAAACTGAAACCCAGAGAAGTGATCAATCATAAATCAATTTCACACATCCGTGAAGTGCTGGAGGTAATTCAAAACCAGGACTGGCTGATTCCTATGTCCTTGATTCTGCCTCCTGCTGATTCAGTCGGGTTCACTTTCCAGTTACACTTCCTATGAGGCTTTAGGAGAGAAGGAACACTCCACTTACCTCTCTCTCTCTTTCCCTCTTTCATCTCACCCCACCTCCCCAGTGCCCCATCCAGCTCCTCCCTTAGAACTGGGCAGAAAATCTGATTGGCCAAAGTCCATAAAATACTTTCTCTGTAGTCAGATGCTCCAGTTGGGTTCAATCAACTGTGTTGAAGAGAAGATCAAGTCCTGTGATTCTCCAAGGACATTTCTTCTGCAGAGAATGACTGTAAGATAAGACACTGGTTTTAAAGAAAGTTTCCCTGAACCTGATACATATTTTGAGGCTTGGCCTATTTAAAAACATAGCCTAGCTTATCCATACATTTCTAATCCACAGAAGTGATAATTTTAAGAAGAATCAGTAATTACCAAAAAACAATACCAATGCTCCCATGTTTGTCAGAACCTCACAGTTTGTTCTGATTTCCCTTTTCCCTTATTGAAATAACATGGTGATTTCAGAGCTGAAGTATTATGAAGGGGGCAATGGGTTGTTGCGGGGGGGCACCTCATAGCATACCATTCAAAACGAGACATGAGAAATCTTAAAGTAATCATTTTCTATGAACTCTCTAAAACTATATAGAGAGTGAAACAATAATTATTGTAGTAATATCTTACCAATTATTTATCACAGAGAGGCATGAACCATCCTTTTCCTTAGAAAATGTTATTTCAAATAAACATCACAGTTGAGTGCTAATATCTTGGTGATCTCTCTATCACAAGGGGCACATACACAACCAATGATGTAATTCCCACTGAATCGGGGTCTCCATCTGGCCTCCTCTCTACGGCTTCTTTCTCATGCTCAACAGCTTGAAGTTTCACATAGTATTTCATCATTAGAAAGGTAATCTAACTCCATCCTCTCTGGCTGAGTGTGTGATCATAGCGAAGTAACACTGGCTATCACTAATATTAAAGTTTCTTTTGGGACGCCGGGTGGCTCAGTTGGTTAAGCGGCTGCCTTCGGCTCAGGTCATGATCCCACCATCCTGGGATCGAGTCCCACATTGGGCTCCTTGCTTGGCAGGGAGCCTGCTTCTCCCTCTGCCTCTGCCTGCCACTCTGTCTGCCTGTGCTCACTCTTGCTTCTCTCTCTATGACAAATAGATAAATAAAATCTTAAAAAAAAAAATTTCAGTTGTTTCTAATTGTAACCAAGGACTATATTAACATATTTTACATGCGGACAAAGAATATTGTTCTTTATTTAGTCCAACAGGCGAGTTCAAGACAGTAGAGTTCATTAACATTATTTTCCTGTGTTTTAAAAAGTCTTTGTAATTAGTCCACAGTATATTAATGTCACTTATTTCTAAAACACCAACAAAATTTTCTGTGCTAAAGTGGGTCTATAGCTCTTAAGCTTTTATATCCAAACTTAATTTGAGAAGTATTTAAGTTGTATACATGACAGAAATAAGAAACAATATATTATTCTGAAAGTTACTAATGCTGCTTGCCCTGAAGGTAACTTAAACCTATTGTTTTAGGAAACTTGTCAACATATGGAAAACCAAATTGGAAGACTTCTGGCTATGTGACAGACATATTCTCTGGAGAGAAGATACCAAAAAACCATAATATGGCAAAAATAACACATCCTCTTATACCATTGGGTCCAATGTTTCCTCTGTGAATTATAATCCAGCCAGACTTTGCCCTGCTCTTCTCTTCGCCTGAGGAATTCAGTTATTATAAGTCTCTCTTTATTGAAAGTCACTATGCAATTTGGAAAAAAAAAATGGCATTATGCTGATTCTTCAAGTCATCAGTTCTGAATATTTCTGCAAAATTTCACCATAAGAAATCTTAGGCCTGAAGGAAGCAAAAAGAGTTTAAAAAAAAAAAAAATCCCACAGACCATATTAAAGTCTGTGGTAAATTATATAGGCTACCCACAAAAATAGCTTCTGGAAATCTTTTCCTCAGACACAACTGCCAAAATAGTCTCCCTCCTTTGTTTCTACCATGGAGAACTCCTTTCTGTTAGGAGTGCTTCCCAGTCTCTGCTGGAGTAGTAGGGAGTCATGAAAACAGTAAGGATCTGGGAATCAGAGTTTGAGTTTGAGTTACAGAGCTGAGAAGTATTAACATGAGACCATAGGAAAGGTTAGTAGTCACTCTACAACTATAGTGAGGATCACACTGCCAAGTTTGCAGAACCCTGGACACACGACAGGTTCAAAAGCAACAGAAATTATTGTTACTGTTATTATTATCTTGGATTAGGACTATGTCTCATTGCTGTACTCTAGTGTTTTCACCAAGCATTCTAGGCTTTGCTCTAATTACCCAGAAGTGAGTCTATTATCTGCACCATGGCACGTGGCAGCCCCCGATCAGCCTTCCAGGACAAGAAGAGTGTCCTTAATGTCTGCATGATGCTGACTATAGGACAAGGATACTTCCATAGAGATAAGCAGGATACTAAAATTTTCCAGTGAGAACTTGAAGGAAACAGTTCTTCTCTGGGCTCATAGACCACTTGTGTCTCCCAATGGGGGAGGAAATAAACCTTCCAGAAGTTACAGGATATTAATTTTATCAGTTTGAAGTCCTTGATTATACTTCCCATTTACTTAAAACTTTGTAGAAGGTCTTCAATTTTTAACTCAAAATACAGACTCCTGGCAAGAAGGGTTTATAGAACTCATGATGTGTCAAGCACAAAGAATAAGCAGTACAAGCGATGGGACTTTGAAAACTCAGCAGCGCATGAAAATAATGTAGTAGCCAATACTACTACTTTGGGATGGGAAGAATAGAAAAAGAGTCTTATTTAATGCATTTCGAAGGTTGTCCCATACAACCTGTGTTTTTGCCCAGTTGGAGGCTGTGTAATTTGTGGAGAAATGAAGTATTTCTTTCTTTTTTTAAAAAAAATGAAGTATTTCTTACAAGGAGGACTTAATTGTATTTCTGTCATGCTAGCATCTATATTACAAATAGGAAGGGAACAGAGATATGAAGCAGTCCCTTTAGAGACAGAGTGCTATGGTCCTGCACGAACACACAAATCATCTTGCTGAGCTCACGGGAGAAAAGAAAGCCTCTTCTAGACATCATCTGATGACAGTTGATAATCTATGGACAAAATGTTTGAGGAAGTGCATAAGTGAATATGAACCCCAGCATCAAGGTTCCTGAAGGTACAACTTGATACGACCTTTTAACCTGGAAGAACAATTGTGGGGACATATTAAACATGGTAGACACAGAAGAGGATTTGCAAGGCCTGAAGTGATTCTTTACACACAAGGTTGGGAAATGGAGAGACACAGCCCAAATAGTGACACCCAACACATGCAGAGAGTACATGTAGTAAACTGTGCACATAGCAAATTATAAATTGGTGTGAGGACTAAACTGCAGGTTGTTCCCATAAAAGGGATGATCATGATCATCTTAAACAAATCTTTCATTAAGAACTGAAAAAGTTACTCACAAATTAACTAAATATCAATGGTAGAACTGAATGACTTCTCTCTGTGCTTTGCCCTCAAAAGTCTGGTGCCCGGAGTGGGCAAAGGCACAAGAAGCCAGTCCCTGGCAGAATTCTGTCTACACTGGACTGATTTTGTCTGGGTATACTGCATCCCTCTAATATTTAGCCAAGATAATTAAGGTCAACACCCAAAAAACCGGAACCATATGAGATCTTTGTAATGATCGCACAATGAGAACTACTCTGGAAGCAGTTCTGCCAGCATCTACGAGATGAAATAATATAAGTTAATCTTAAAGCTCTTTGGTTCACTTATCTGGATTCCTGGGTCCAATATTGCACATGTATGCTCCTCTTCCACGCTTCTATTTCCTTTCCCTTTTCCTGACAGTCTCCTGCAGCTCCAGTGTTATTGTATGCTATAAAAAATATTTTACTCATGCAATTGCAATGCTTTCTAACTTTCAAGCTCAGTAGGGAAAAATATGGAGGTGTTTAATTCTCCAGTTTTATATATTTTTTTCATGGGAAATGAAAGTCAAAATCTGAAAAGTAGCAACTTGCAGTAAAACACTATTTTTCTTCTTTTCCCAATATGTCTAAATGGCATCAAGTTCAAATACTTTATTACAGATAATCCTAGCCAATTTAAATGTCCAATTTCTCAATAAAACATGAATCAGGAAAAGTCAATATCTTTGCAAATGTGATTCCAAATTTTGCCCTCAGATAGTCTAACTAAATTTCCACTCACTTCAGGGTGAGTTATAAAAAGTACATCTGAAAGAAGAATTTGGCCCAGGAAACTTAAAATGATTGTAGGGTAAGTACAATATTTCTTATGCTTATGGTTATATAGTAGCTGTGGAACTTCCAAAAGGAAGACATTAAAAATCTATAATATAACAAATTTAATTTAAAACATAGCAATTTTATATTAACTACATAGCATAATATAATTAAATAAATTTAACTAAAAATATAGCATAATACAGCAATTTAATTAATAAGTTGTTGGGTGGCTCAATTGCTTAAGTATCTGACTCCATCTCAGCTCAGGTCTCAATCTCAGGGTCATGTGTTCAAGTCCTGCATTGAGCTCCATGCTGGGTGTGGAGCCTACTTGAAAAAAAAAATTGTTAATTTAACTAGCTTTGAAGAGTTTTAACTTATTTTAAAGAACGCACTGAATAAAGAGGGCTTTTTCATTCATTTAAAAATATTCATTCAGGGGTACCTGGGTGGCTTAATGGATTATAAAGCCTCTGCCTTCGGCTCAGGTCATGATCCCAGGGTCCTGGGATCAAGCTCCACATTGGGCTCTCTGTTCGGCAGGGAGCCTGCTTCTCCCTCTCTCTGCTTGTCTCTCTGCCTGCTTGTGATCTCTGTCTGTCAAATAAATAAATTTTAAAAATCTTTTAAAAAGAAATTCATTCATACCATCACCTCTTTCAAAGAATAAATATTTCTTATCCCAATAATATTACATATGACAATTAGCTTTAATGTAAAATCTGAAAAATTTCTAAGTACTGACTTTATTAAGAAAGAAACTTTTTGATCCATGTAAGATATTTAGTTGCAATCATAGGAGTCAAACACTGGTTCTTGGAAGAATAGAAAGTGACAAACAGTACATAGCTAAAATAACTAAATAACCAAAACAAACTGGCTTTATTTTTGTTTGCTTGCTTGTTTGTTTTAGACCTTTAGTGACATGACCTCAATATGTTTATCACTGATTTTCCTACTCTGGAAGCAGTTCTGCCAGCATCTGCACTTGAAATACTGACTCCCTGATGAACACATGCTTTTGATTCAGATTCATTTCATTCTTTCTTGTCTTGCCTCTTCCCATAGGGCTGGAACTATCCACAGTTTAGACCCTCAAAGCCCTACATTTGATTTTGCTACTCTCTTTGATTGAATGCCTTGTAGACATCACTGCTATATTCCTTAAATATTATCTTGAAGTTCTCTTTCTTCAATAACTTGAATAGTTCCACATACCAACTGGATATTCCAAAAATCCTTATCCTGAAGTCAAAAGGTTGTCCACAGCCTTGTTCTGTCTCATCCTTCCAACATGAACTCCCATTAATCTTTTAGACTCCTCATTCAATTAATTTCACTTATTGTCTCTTTCCTCAAATTTTATCACCCCTAGCTCAATGCTGTGCTTACCTTTTTTCTATCGCCTGAAATGTTCTTTCATTATAAACTTCTTGTTTAACTTCAGCCATCCTTCCCAGTCCAATTTATGTTTCATCTTCTCCATGAAACCATCTCTGATCACCCAGATTGGAAGTGATCTCTCCTACTTTTATAGAGCCATAGTTTTTGCTGTCTGTTCATTTTCAATTTGGCATTTAAAAATCACTATCTTACATCGTTAGGTGTGTATGGTGTGTGTGTGTGGGGGGGGGTTCTTTCTCATATCTACCTAATCCAATTTTTTAAGTTCTCCAAAGGGGGATACCATGTCTTACATTTTCTATCCTTATTTGTCTAGCATCCACTTATTTTTCCTTTAAGGTTTTTATGTATTTATTTAAGAGAGAGAGAGCATGAGAGGGGAGAGGGAGAAGCAGACTCTCCACCAAGCAGGGAGCTGGATGCCTGGAAGCAGAGCTCAATCCTGGGACTCCAGGACCACCACAGGAGCCAAAGCCCAACCAACTGAACCACCCACCCAGGCACACCTACTTTAAAGGTAGTGCTAGCATAAGAGGAGCCACATCATACATGACATGCCTCTAAGGGCTTCGATTGGAGCAGAGTCGGTGACAATGGCTCCCTTTGGGGTTGTGTCTTGCGCAACTTGCGTGGCTATGAACAACAACTGGTGGGTATACAGAATACATGTAAGCTTTACACATGTTTTTCTACCTTTCTTGTGTCATTTCTCTAATTCTTTATAACAAAAGTTTCTCAAGAGTTGATGGACTCCTTTGACTTCTTATTATTGAGGAATAGCAGAATAAGTAATCTCAAAATATGTGTTTGGGGCATAAAAAATTATTAAGAGCTGATAGTTTTTGAGAAACAGCAGACCCAGAAGAAGATCTGAAAATAGAGAAGTTATTCTCTACAAGGGAAATTGACATTTATAAAGGAAATCTTCATTTGTAAGATGTCTCCTTTTAGGTGCAGGAGGACAAAGATAATTTTAAATCACAGGAAGCTCATTTATGAAGAAGCAGTGACTAAAATCCACATAAGGAACCTTACTCTTTAACGTGCTTTTCCTGCTAACCTCCCATTTAACTGGCTTCTTCCCTCTTCCCTCAACATATTCTGTCTTAAGCTGAAGATGGTATTTAAGATGGTGGCTTGGAAAAAATAAAAATAGAAAAAATAAAAAAGAATTAAAAAATAAAAAGACGGTGGCTTGGGCCACATGCACATGTGAGATACTTCTATGTTAATAAACTTCTTTTTATTTTTCTTTTATTAATCTGTCCTGTCTTTTATTACTGAGGAGTCTAGAGCAAGAACTCAGAAAAATATTGTTTTTCCTCCACTATAATTCTGGTGACAAGGAAGGGTATAGCCCACTTGTTCCAAAGCCTCGAGATAGTATTAAAAATAAACTGAAACATACTAAAATTATTAAGACATTATTTGGCCAAAAATCGATTCAAATTGGGCAGCCTCTAATGGGAAGTAATGAGCAGCTCTTCAATGGTGGGAGGTGGAGAGAAACTTTTTATGGAGAAAAGGTGGATCCAAAGTAAAGAAATCATTGATTGGCAATAACTTAAAGCCCATTTGGCTGTTCATGATTGCTTGTCTTCGGTGTTTTGACTTCATAAGCTTGAGGCATTTACAGACTTAGAGTTTGGTTTGTATGGAGGCCACCACAGCACTGGAGCCACATAAGTCTAATGATCTCCTTGTTTAACTAATTTAACAATGCGATCCTGGGAAATGAGCAGAAGTCCGTGAAGGATAAGAATTCTTACCAAAGTCAGCTCTTGGAGATCACTGTCTTAGGGTGCTGTCCCCAGAGAAAGGTTACATTTAATTTTGAATTTTCTTTTTCAAATTCTAATTAGCAGGAGAAAAACATGTGTAAGAATTAGCTCTGTGAATTGTGAGTCTTCTGAATTTGGTTTTGGGGTGACCAGTGGCTATTGCTCCTTTCTCTCCCAGGGATGGCTATTGGTTTCCTGTTTGTCTAGGTTTGTGTCCTCCCAACTGTTACCAGCTCAGAAATTTTTTTGCTTTCTTCTGGCTGTCCTTGAGAGTAGCCCTGGATCATGGGAGGACTGCATCTTTTGTACCTTCTTTGGGAAGGCCTCTTGCATCCATGGTTAATTCATAAAAAGATTATTGGTTTTGGGACACCTGGGTGGCTCAGTTGGTTAAGCAGCTGCCTTCGGCTCAGGTCATGATCCCAGCGTCCTGGGATCGAGTCCCACATCGGGCTCCTTGCTCCGCGGGGAGCCTGCTTCTCCCTCTGACTCTGCCTTCCACTCTGTCTGCCTGTGCTCGCTCTCGCTCGCTCGCTCTCTGACAAATTTAAAAAAAAAAAAAAATCTTTAAAAAAAAAAAAGATTATTGGTTTTGATTTTGAGTTCTGTTTTAAAAGATAAAAGGAAAAAAAAACTTTCAAAAGGGGTTCAGTGCTATCAGGAATATTTATTGTTGGTCTTGGCTAATCAGTAATATTTATTGTTTTTTAAAAAGATTTTATTTATTTATTTGACAGAAATCATAAGTAGGCAGAGAGACAGGCACAGAGAGAGGGAAGCAGGCCCCCTGCTGAGCAGAGAGCCTGATACGGGACTCCATCCCAGGACCCTAGATCACATCCTGAGCCAAAGGCAGATGCTTGACCTATTGAGCCACCCAGGGGCCCTATTTATTGATAATAAAATGTTTGAAAGGATTTTTTATAAGAAGCTCTATGGTTAGAAGTTGGCCTAACTAGAGCCTGATAGGAATTTTTGGGGAAGTAGGAAGGGGGCTTCTCTTACAAGTGGAAATGAAACTGAAGGAAAGAGAACAGTTTGAAGTTCTTGTGGAATGATTTATTGAAATATTTCAAAGACACGCAATTTGCAATTCTAAATCTAAAACACAAGTGTTATGCCCCAATAACAGGTCCATGATTAAAGGAGCGAGACTGATACAAAGCGAAGGTCAAGCAAAGATTTGTTTCACGCCAAGCATCAAGAATCTAACCAAACGTTCAGGGACACACCTCTTACAAGAGAGGGCGACCCTTCTCTGTTTCACAGTCTAGCTTTTAAGGGTAAAGGCCAGGCGGTCGGGCGTGGCCACACACAGGTGACCAATGAGATTGAAACTCCACAGTGATGCTAGGTGACCAACTGAGCTACAATTTACCCTAGTAGACATTTGACCCAGCCTATCACCTTGGTTGGGATTGGCACCCAAAAGGCTCCCAAAGAGGGAGACAGTATGCATCCCCCCACTGATTGATGTCTCCACCTGGCCTGACCCACCCTTGTATCTGGGCTTTGTTACCTGAGGCTTGTTTCAGGGACTTGTTTTTAAGTGAATCCCCAGGGGGAAGGGGAGCAGGGACAGTTTAAGGGTTAAACAACAAGGTTTTTGTTTAACCTCAATGAAAGCTTCTTGCTAAAATATAAAAATATAAAATAGGTCCCTACAATAAGAATCTTTTGATTTCCATCTTAGTTGGAAATCTTTGGCCTTATAAAAGAAGGAAACTGAAGAAAATGTAGTTGAGTGGGTGAGTCAGTCCTTTGATATTATTCAGACTGCAGATATTGTAGAAGAACGGGACACTGGAAATAGAACTGTCCAACATGTGAGAAAAAGAAGGAAAATTTACATAGTAATTACCCAAACCTCAGATAATGGGCTAATATGCCCCAAAACTCCTTTTTTGGAGGAAACGACATCCTTTCTCTGTGCCTTTGAAATAAATTCCCTACTGTCTTCTCTAGGACTTGAGAACCATCTCTAGGAAATGCAAACTTTAGGGAGATGGTTCACATTGGAAGGGAAAAAGAGGAAAGGGCTATTTGGAAACTAAATAAATGGAAAATCAAGGTCTCCACAAATACTGTAAAAAGTTTTAGTCATCTGAGCAGGTAATTTCAATTTAATTAATTTGCCTGAAACACAATTTGGATCTAATTATTCTTTATTTATAAACTAGTGAGTATTTTTTATTATTGTACCTGTCTGATAACTAAAATTTTTTAATGAAATCTGTAAGATCTCCACCCTTATATGACTCTTAGAAAAAGCATACAGCTGAGTTGAGAGAGTTGATTTTGTCAGTAGCTAACAGGATGATCTTGTAAATGCCACAGAATCTCACATCAAAAGGGTCCTCTGAGTACCTGCAACCATCAATCATAGTTAAATTCAGAAGGAAGTGAATGAAGAAATAATACTTAAAAAAGGAACAGAATACAAAGCTCAAGAAGGAACAAGAATCAGATTCTCATGAGTCCTCTTATTAATATCACACACAGCAAAATAATGATCAAAACCTTAAAACATGTAACTAATGAAGGAAAAGATTAAAAGAGAACCAAACCTAGAATTGTATAGCCAACCAAGTTGCCATTCAAACCTAAAGGCAAATAACAACATTTTCAAATACAGATGGATTCACAACATTGGTTGCCTCCAAAACTGAAAGACTCTGAAAGATGTGATCCAGCAAGAAGGGAAATGAAAATAAGTGGAGTCAATGATATAATTAATAGTAATGAGCAAAAAATAAGTAAATTTACATCATTTTGGACTATAAAACTTCAAAAATCAGTTAATATATCAACCTAGACCCATAATTCTCAACATTGTTGACACAGCAAATAAGAAGTATACATAGGCATGGGGAGAATGCAGAAGAAAGCAGAGGTGAGTGACAGCATGTTAAGGTTTGGACCTAATTTTGATTAATTGGCTCTAGATATTGTCAGAGAAAAAGCTAAGTAATGTGTTAAAATTTTCAGGTTATTTTGAAGAAGTATAAAGTAAAAAAATAATAATAATAAAGAAGGAGAGAATAATAATAAGGAGAAAACACAAAATAAGAGGAAAAAGTCAAAACATAGACATAATCACCATCAATATAAATGGGTTTAAATTAACTGTAAGATGTGGAAGCAACACAGATGTCCAAAAGATGATGTTTAAACAAAATGTGGTATAAACATAAAATGGAATACCATGCAGCCTTAAAAAGGAAAGGCATTCTGACAACTGCTACATAGATGAACCTTGAGGACATTATGTTAAATGAAATACTCCAGTCACAGGAAGATTGATACTATATGATTCTACTCATACGACCTAACTAAAATAATTGAATTCTAGAGATGGAAGGCAGTTGTCAGGGACTAGGAGGAGGGAGAAATGGGAAGTTTTTGTTCAATAGGTATAGGATTTCATTTTGCAAAAACCAAAAAATTCAACAGATTTGTTGTACAATAATGTAAATATTCTTAACATTACTGAACTATAGATTTATAAACAATTAAGATGGTAAACTTTATGTTACGTGTTTTTATCACAATTAATTTTTTTAATTATTAAAAAGAAGAAAAAACTATGAGATAAAGGCACTGATTGGACTCAAAAAGTAAAATCCAAAGCAGAGTCCTCTACAGCACAACTTCCCAGAATCCCTCTTGCAAGGACACACAAGCTAAGTTGATTAGAATGTATACTAATTAAGAAAAAAAACCAAAATTGAAATTATGTCACAAAGACTAAACATACTAAATAGAACAATAAAATTAAAAATGAGTAATAACCAAGTATTTAGAAATTGCCAACAAGAAAGAAAGCCCTACATAACAAAAACCCACAGGGTATAAACACAGTGGTACTTAACTGAAAAGATATACAGCCTTGACTATATAAAAAAAAATAAGTATTAAAAATAAATGAACTATATCTTTTAATCAAAAAACAATGGGGTGGAAAAAGCAAAACAAGTCCAAAGAAGTGGAAGGACAGATACAACTATAGTAAAACAATAAATTAATAAAAAAGAAAACAACAAAAGAATGAATAAATTGATTAAAACAAAAAGGGGTATTTGAAAAAACTAATAAAAAAGACAAATTAAGGGCAATTATAATCAAGAAAGATGTGAGGATGCAACTAATAATAATTGGGCCATAAAAGGGACCATTAGGGATTCAAAGAGTTTTATAAAATTACCAGATTGTAGTTACTACCATCAGTAATCTTGCACCAGCGAATTCGGACATCCTCTACATGGATTGGATCATTTTTCTGGGAAGCTATAAATCACCTAAACTGGAAATAATGGAAAACCCAATAGAACAACAATAACATAAGCTCAATAGATAAATTACAAAAGGCACCTGGCTCCAGACAAATTTAAGATCAGGGAGCCCACAATCCTTCATTTGCATGAACAGATACATAATTTAGTCTAAGTCTAAATCTAGTCATCTAATCTTATAGTCTATAATACTCTGAATTAAAAAGTGAACAAATAATGCCACAAGAAAAGAATAGTTTTATTTCACTTTTGAACATGAATTAAAAAGGCTTTCATGATATGTTAATACATTAGCAAATAAAATTCCACAGTGTACTAAGAAAATATCTAAAAACATGCCAGATTTAAAATAGGCTGCAAGGGTGATTCAGTATTAGATCAGATTCAGTATTAGAAAACCTATTGTTTTGATTCCCTATATTATCAAGTTAACAGAAAAATAATTTAACACTTGGCCTGAAGTTTTCAAATAGTTTTACATATATTAATCTTTAAAAAAAATATTTTATTTATCTGTCGGAGAGAGAGAGAGAGCACAAGCATGGGGAGCAACAGAGGCAAAGGGAGAAGCAGGTTCCTCACTGAGCAGGGACCCCATGTGGGGCTAGATCCCAGGACCCTGGGATGATGACCTGAACTGAAAGCAGCTGCTTAAATGACTAAGCCACCCAGGTGTCCCATCTATTAATCTCTAAAAAGAAAATTATTGGCAAATTAGAATTCAAAAGAAAAGTCCAGAATCTAAAAATGGACATAAACCAGAAATTAGGAGCAAATACCATACCTGAGAAGAAACATTAGCAGAGTCATGAAGAGGTCAATGTTGAAGTCTGCCTACTGGAATTTGAACCCAACAGCCCCACTTCCTAGCCGTTGGATTTGCATCTTGGACATCAGGGAGGTAAACAATGGATGTGATCATCTTCCTTACTCTCCCCTTTTCTTTCTCTAGTTGAATACACTTCTTTTCTCCCTACCCTCACTCTAAATTTTCACAATAGCTTCTTTCCATATAGCAAATGAGGAGAGGAGAGAGCAGAAATTCCATCCATGTGTCTGTACTCTAATTTGTCTGTTTGGGGGTTGGTTTTTTCAAAGACTAATTCTTCTTTACCTGAGTTACCTCTATCGCAGACAAACCCCTCCCTACTGAGGGGCAATTTTATGCCCTGCAGCTCTCACATGCCAATAGAGATCCCCAGGTGTAATGTTCAACAGCTCAGCTGAAGGACCAGCTGGACAGTCCCAGGGCCTCAGTTTCCCTTTGCTATTCTCCATGCTCTTCTAGGTGAAGTCACAGGGAACGCCTGGAGTCCTCTTCCAGATACTCAAAGGCTTATAGGGAAATAGGGTGTTAGTGTGGCTTTTCTAGAATATAACCTTGGACTCATACAGATTAACTCTGGTCCCCTCATGACCAGCAAGGATGAGTTACTACTATAGCTATCCCCTTTTCAGAAATCTTCAGACAAAAATCTGGCTCTAATCTTTATGTTTAAGCACACACTTACATTTCTAAAGATGTACATCCCTTTCACTATCCCCAACCTTTAGGAATGAGAACAGAATGGTGGACTTGTAAGCATATGAAACACTTTCTAACAAGTACCCTTTGTTTCCAAATTCCTTATTTCTCTCATTGGTAAAGACTGTCAAAGCAGGGTAACCTTACTGGCATCTAGGGTCAGACTGGGAATCTTCTGCCAAGGATCCCTTTGAACTTGACCTTGGAGAAATTAGTAACTTTGTTCTCCATAGAGCTCTGTCTCCACTGTAGCCTTACACTACTTGGAAACCCTCAGCGAGACAGGATAGATTTTAATCATCTAACATAACTATGCATAAAAATGGAAACATTAACATTGCAAGAGGAAAAAATAGAAGACTATCTCCATGACTGTAAAGTGGAGAAAACTTCTGAAAGAATATTTTTTTAATGTAAAACACTGGAACAATGGAGCACATCAGAATATAAAACTTCTGAACCATTCAAGAAACCATTATAATGTTCAAAGTCAAAGGCTGTGGACTCAGAAAAACATTTGCAATACAGGCAACACAACATACTGGCAGAAAAAGACAAATACCTAAAGGAAAAGTGGGCAGAAATGAAAAAGTAAATACAAGTGAAAATGTACATGGCCATTGAAAAGATGGTGAACTTCAATAGTCCTCAGGGAAAGACAAATTGAAGCCACCGTGAGATCATATTTTTAGTCCCATCAGTGAGGCAAAGCTCTAAAGGCTGAACAAGGCCCCCAAAGTTGGCAAGGTGTGGGGAAATGGGTGCTCTCACCACAGTACAAAGATAAAGTGTGAAATCCACTTTGGGGAGAAATTGAGTAGTATGTGTTAAACCTAAGTATGTACATACTCTGTTACTCAGCAATGCTACTTCTAAGGAAGTTCCCACTCTTACAGAAATACTAGCCCATATGTTCAGGGAGAGTTGCAAAAGACTGTTGTCACAATATTCATTGTAATTGCAATGATAAACTCAAATATGATACAGTCACAGAGCAGTTACAGTGAATCAGCTAGATCTGTGTGTCTCAAGATGGGTGGGTCTCAAATACATAATTTTCAGCAATAAAAGCAACCTGTATAACTTTTATGCCGTATTATTTACATAAAAATAACATACTAAGCTATGCTATACATTTTTACGGATACTTATATGTAAGTAAAAGATACTGAGGTTCTTAACAACACGCATTACAAATGCATAAAATGGCTTGTCTCAGCAGAGTCGGGGAAACTGGGATCAGAGGTGGTTTTTAAAGGTATTTTAGTTTTAAACACAGTGTTCTAGTTTTTTACAAAGAAAATTGATCTTTGAAATACTTAATTTTCAAAAATAAAAATGAAGCTAAAAGGAGAATACACTTTGGAGACTGAAAAATGATGCTTTAGTTTCCAGGTCCATGTGGAAAAATTATATAATGTCTGAAAATCAGTTTCCTTTTTAACTAAAAGGGGATACTACTATATATATAGATGCAGATGTAAAGTCTATAGAGATATATGCATGAGGGCTATTGGATGATTTAATGTTTATAACATGCAGAGCACTGTGTTTATAGTCGGTACTCAAAAAATGCCAATTTTCTTTCCATTAAATGACAACGGAGCATACACATGGTGCTAAAGTTTTTCATAAGGGTGCACCTAATTTGTGGGCTCACAGTCCATATTTAATCTATCTGAAAAACACTTGACCAAGGGGTTGGGAGAGAACTCAAGCCCTAAATTCACACATGATTCATTAACCTGTATACAGCCTTGACTTCTTTTTAAAACTCATTCGACAGCTTTGAAACACTTTATTTTCCCCAAAGGAACTAAAACATTATTACACTAATTACTTTAGAAAATGAGGGAAAAGAACCAAAGGTCTTTGAAAAAAAAAAAATTTTTTTTTTTTTTTTTGCCTCTTTGACAAATATTTCTGGGCACAGTAAAATTAAATATCCCATTGTAAAAAGATAAAGTGCCCCCAATTGGGATATTACTTTCCGAATAATCCTGTGGATATTCCCAGTTTGAGCACCAAACCGTAACTCACTCTTCGAGGTTTGTTAGAATCGTAAACTGCCAGAGTACAGTTTTATGAAGGACAGAAGGACCTCAGACTGAACTCACCCAATTAAACAGATTAAATTTTAGCTGTGAATTCAGGCCAGGGCCATGCATTATTGTTTTACTACAGAATAAACATAAATTTACCAATGCAATGAAGCTTGCAGCTGATGAAATTCTTTTCTCCAATTTTCCCAATGGAAACATTTATTTATTTAACTTCGTTTATGAAGTTAAAAAGGAATCTAATGCACCTAATGTAGAATAATGAAGAAAGAAAACATCTGTAACTCAGAAATAAACATTTGGGACTAAATGGATTCTTAGTTATTTGTGACCTATTTTAAGTTGAATTAGATGTAAACACAGAGGTGCCTAATTCCACAGAGTAATAAAATCTACCTTTAAAATATAATGTGCCAGTGCCCAAGTAGCAATGGTGATAATATGTCTAAAAAAAATACTTGACCTTAAGAACTGTTATGTCCAAATGCAATTACTGTAGCAAGATTTAAAAAAAAAAATGGTTTAAGTCAACCTGTATATATTTTTTTTTTTACAAAAGGATAATAGTCTGAAAAGAATGAGCATAAGGTGATATTTGTAAAATCTTTAACAATTTGGGGTCAGAGGGAGGAAGCGGGATAGTGGTGTTACTTATAAAGATGAAGTGTTATTGTATCACCTTGAATTTGCTTTGTCCTTGATTCAAGAATTAGTCATTTGCCTTATACAACAACTTAAGGTATCATAAAGTCATTAACACTTCACCTGTGACAACCTATACAAATGAAAAAATAAGGTACCATCTTTCTGCAGTAACTGGCACATAATGTAAATGGCTTTTAAGGAATGTTTGCAAGAATAGTACACTAAATATACAAATTTGTCTATTGACATTGCAAGAATTCAGAATACATATGTAATAAAAATGGTAATTAATGAGTATTTGCACAATATACAATTTCTTTTAACACTTTTCCCCTCAGAGAAGTACAGGGATAAATAGATTTAATCCCCCTCAAGACACACTCTACATCTTGAGAATAGTGCAAGTTACAAACCTTCTATCTCAAAATACATATGGCCTTAAGGGCTTTGGTTCACTTTCTTGTGGAGATTTTCATGGCATTCTAATGCCCAAGAAGCATGAGATCAGCTAGAATAGACTGCTGCTTTTTGAACAAATGTGTAATAGTTTGGGGCTTCAACTGGGGGTCCCTCTATTGTGCATATATACAGAAAGCACACATGCATTTACTCAAATGACCAGGTTTGAGGAAACAAAAGCAGGAAGAAAATTATAGTAGTTTCCAGATGCTGTTATAATCAGATCTGAATCACCCATCGGCAAGGACCTCCTGCCAGGGAGAAGAGTAATGAATCCTGACAGATGGGACACCTGGGCCCCGAATCAAAGCAAATTCCCTCACCCAGCAAGGCCTAATGTCACTGTCCCTACAGAATGGCCTTCCTTCGCCATGCTGACTCTTGGCTGCGTGGCCTCTGCCACCTTTCTAATTTTATTTGCTACTAAACCTCCACAGGAGCCCTTGTTCTACTTTTTTTTGAATTCCAACAATCAAACTTATCCTTCACCTTGTCCAAACACACCCATTGCATTCATGCTACACCCAGGGTGCGCCTACTTGCTTTGACTGCAACTTCTCCATTCACCGCCCTGCCTTCCAGTTTGTTTATCCTTCAAACCTAAAAAAAAAAAAAAACAAAAAAAACAAAAACAAACACAGACAACACTACAGGCAGGTACGCACACATATATCCCTCACCTCCTCTTTGAGACCCTCCTTGATGGTCTCAGAAGAAATGATGTTTGTGTAATCTGAACATCAGGCGCACTCGTCCCTGTGGTCTCTTTTCCTTCAGCTTTTTGGACTTTGGTTATAGGTCCTTTCTTTCCAAGCAGAGCAAGCAATTGCGAGAAGAGGACCAGGAATGGGGGTCTTATGGAAGGAGTCTGTCTTATTCACATTCTAGGAGCTACAAAGTTTTCTCTGTAACTCAATTTCTTCAGTTGCAGACCAAGGGAATTGGGCTCATGAATCTCTAAAATACCTTTGAATTCTAAATATTGATACCTGACTCTGTAAGTTTTTATTTCCTGATTTCATATTCTTTACTCATTGTATTTAAGTTAGTAGGGCTAACATAACAATGTACCACAATTTTCTGCTACCTTTGCCTTCTATCACCTAAGTATAATTGACAGTTGGACGTAATCTCTCGACTCAAGAAAATGTCATGAAAACAATATAATAAAGATTTTAAAGCACATTGGGGGCTATTTATCAGGCCCTACCAATAAATAGGAGAAAAACTATTAACATTTCAAAAACATATTGACTCTTTCAGACCATAATAATGTGCATGTAACATGGGCTCGTTATATGGATCCTGATATTAAGCCTAACCCTAATGATACTTAATAACAAAATCCCTTTGAAAATCTGATCCTCTATGAAAAGCAAGTGTCAAGTTATTGCATTTCTCTTTCCAAGTTGATTGACCCCTTTTAATCTCTTGGAATTTGTAAAATGCAATATCTTTTGGAGCTAATCTGGTGATGAAGATTGGAAAGTGGGTTTAAACCAAATATAAAGTACATTTCTCATGTAATAAATGTAACATTGATGGATTTTTAATAAACTTATTGTCAGAATACTATGGTTTCTGTCTTTCATCTCCTTCCTAAATCATTCAAGCCTATCTCTGAGATGGTGGATTTAATAAATCCACATTAAGTTCTAAATCTAGAGAAACCTAGTCAAGACTCATACCGGTGTCTGCCAGCGCTCCTACAGCCCTCAACCTTTGTAACAACACGGGCACATTCTGATGTCAAATTCAGGAAGTGGCATGAAACTCTTACTGAAGCCTGCACAGCTTGCCTGTATTTCCTAAGGGGGGGCAGAATCTGCATTCTGAATCAAATAGTCCAATTCTAAAAATTCCTCAGGAATTCTGAGGTGCCAGAGAGACTAGATAAGACCAGTGAGAGGTTGCTGGGTTCCACAAATATGGACTAGCATGGGTCCAGACCTCGATGGTCTAACCTGTGACTCAGGGTTGCGCTTTCCTTGAATCCTGCCCCTCATCACACACCCCACCTACCTCCCACCCCCATTCTGTACTTTCCCACAGAAAACGAAGAGGTGCTTTCTTGCCAAATTCCACACAAGTTAGATAGAACTCTATCCTCTCGCTGGTTGGCCAAGATGTCAGCATTCCTTCAGGCTGTCCTTATTAAATCATTTTGCCCTGGATTCAAAGATGTTCATAAAACATCTAAATATGTATTGATCTTTTGAAATGGTGTAAAAGTGGCCCATTACTTGGAGTAACTAAAAATGTAAAAAGGCATAGGCTTTTGCGGCATTTGGAAGGCTCAGTCGGTTACGCCTCTGCCTTCTGCTCAGGTCCTGATCCTAGGGTCCTGAGATCAAGCCCCACATCAGGCTCCCTGCTCAGCAGGAAGCCTGCTTCTCCCTTTGCCTGCCACTCCCCCTGCTTGTTGCTTTTTCTCTGTCTCTCTGTCAAATAAATAAATAAAATCATAAAACAAAACAAAACACATGCTTTTTTCAAATTGCTGTATTTCCAGCAAATGTATTTTATTTTAATATTAAATTATAAAAATCTCAGTATTCGTGAGATGTATCAACTAGACTTTTAAAGATCATTGTCCAAATCTATTTTCAAGTGGTTAATTAATGATACACTTAACTTGCTGAAGACAAGTTTAAGGCTGATTTTCTTTGCTAATTAAAACCTTGCAAAATACATAATGCGTAACAGTTTTAAAATTCATTTCCATTCTGCATTGGTAAAGAGAGGACTTAAATGTGATTGCCAATTCTATTAATTACATGTAAATCTACTCATAATTTTTCTCGCTTTCTCTTCTACTCATCTTCAAACTTCTTTTCTTCTTATTACTAGAAGTGGTAAAACACAAAATTGTACCTTCCCCTTCCGGAAGAACACAAGTCAACTTTTTCTTACTATTCAACTACAGAAACTGCCCACCCCTAGATGAAATGGTACACTGCAGAGAGTAACTGTTTCTAGATATGTTTATAGTAACTGTTTATAGATATGTGTTGTTCTATATTTACTTCAATAAAATAAATATTGCTTGGTAATGTACAAAAGCAGTGATTAAATTTTTGTTACATTTGATTTTACAGTGAGCAAATATAAAAGGTCTTCTTTTAGAAGTAAATTACTCATTAGGTTAGGTCATTTAGACTAGATTTACACAAGATTTTATCATTTTAAAGCTAAATTCTTCCTCATTTTCCTTCCAGGCAAAAGGAAACAATTTCAGTAAATACAGGACTTAATGGCTGTGTGTCTAAGCATTCACCCCAAAGATTCTCCTTAAGGCTCACATCATGGTGTACCATTCTAGGTAATTTCCCCCAGGAAGCACAGGTCTTCTGGAACTGTACATTGCTTTCATACTCAGTGATATCAATAAACTTCCCAGAACCTGAGGAGAGCACAGCTTCCACTATAGTCGAGTATAAGAATTTTGCAGAAAATTAACTGCAAAAGTGAATTCATCTGTTATATGAACCTTTTTATTCAATCAATGGTGAGTACTCAATCCATCCTTCTTCAATTAAACCCTTACAAACAGTAATTATAAATATTAAATATTAATACTTTGAAGGATTCATACATTAATATGATAAAAGGTATAGCCCTCCTATAATTGATTCTCAACAACCCACTTGCCATTTCTTCTCTTGTCTTTCTTAAACCCATCTTCTTATGGTCATGTATGTATTCCTTCTTTTCTTCTTGCCCTTGTTCATTTAAATCCATCCATCTGGAACAATCTGTCCATTTCTTTGTGCCAGTCCAAACCTTGAAGTTTCCTTAGTTCATCATACCACATCCCCTTCCTTACACACAAGTTATTTTAATATCAAAACAATTGCTGAGATATCAAGGTATTTAGGCTCGGAGTCTTTGTCAAAATCTGTAAGATGCCTTTTCTGAACTTCACTCCTTCAAGAACAGAAGGATGGGGGTCAAGATGCATTGCTCAGTGATCCAAAAGAAGGCAGCACCACAGATTCCCCAGGAGTTCTGCTCAACTCCTTACAATTCCTGGATGGATAAATACCTGACCTAAGCTATTATCCCACCCACGATAGGTGACAAGTGTGAAAAGCTGTCACCATCTCTGTCTTTGATGGTTACTTGTTAGTATTAACATTTTGGATACTTTCCCCTTACTAAATATTTCACTTGTGTGTCTGCAAGATTTTTCTGTATTTAATAATGGAGAATGCAAAACTTTAGCACTTCAGTACTAAATGTCTCTTAGTTACCTTTTCAGAGGAATAGCTATCTCATAGGAGGCACTCTATAAATATAGCCAAATGAATATATTTTTAAAGGTTTTACTTATTGGGGTACCTGGGTGGATCAGTGGGTTAAGCCTCTGCCTTTGGCTCAGGTCATGATCTCAGGGTCCTGGGATGGAGCCCCACATGGGGCTCTCTGCTCAGCAGGGAGCCTGCTCCCCGCCACCACCCCGCCTTTGCCTGCCTCTCTCCTATTTGTGATCTCTGCACAATAAATAAAATCTTAAAGATTTTATTTATTTATTTGACACAGAGAAACACAGTGAGAGAGAGCGAACGAGCACAAGTAGGGAGAGTCGGAGAGGGAGAAGCAGACTCCCTGCCAAGCAGGGAGCCTGACATGGGGGTGATCCTAGAACCCTGGGATCATGGCCTGAGCAGAAGGCAGATGCTTAACCCATAGCCAGGCACCCATAGCCAAATGAATTTTTTTTTTAAAGTAAAAATTTTAAAAGGAGTGTCAAATTGACTAAAATTACAGACATCTCAGTAACTATCACAATGCCCAGGAGAGGAATATAATAGTAAGAAATAACAATAAGCATTATTTAGAAGTTGCTATTATTATAAAACTCAGTTCCAGCCTAGTCCTATCTTACAAAATTTTTTCTCATTATTCATGGCCAGACAGGAATTTTTGTTTGTTTTGCTTGCTGTTGTACTCTTACTGCTTAGAACAGTATTTGGTACATAAAAGTCCTCCCTAAGTACTATTGAATAAGTTTGTGAATGAATAACAAAACAACAGCAACAAGAGAGTCTAATATTTATGAAGCACTTAATAGAAAAACACTGGTTGAATTCCCACAGGGACTTTCTCATTAATCCTAACGAAGGCAAGAAACTTTTAGATTACTTAGAAAAAGCTCTTCAGATACAAAAAATTAAACCAGAACACTACCTGAATGATCTAAACACTTCTAAAGGTATACGCATACAACTACAATTTAATAAAGTACAAAATAGTAATAAAATACAAAATTTTGCCTTAAAATCTTGTTATTGCTGGGAGTTTCCATATTATTGTTTTACTTCATAGTAAACTCTGATTCTCAAGTAGAATGTTAAACTGTTTAACCTAAGTTTTACTTATTGAGGTTGTGGTAGAAAGCATTTGAGATGACGAATATGAAACAGAGAGGAAGAGCTTAGTATGTACTAAGTGTACTAAGTGTTCAATAAATGCTATTTATTATTATTTCCTAAAATACTGTTACCCAAGGAACACTTATAAGTATAAGGCAAATCAATGGCCAAGATTTGTATTTCAGCTAAGAATATATGACTGTGACAGCGTTGTACTCTTTTTAAAAGTGATTTATATTATTTACTTGAGAAAAATCTCAAGGACTTTAATCATGAGTGGCCTATTGTTTTACTTACATTGTCCACTGCAAGTTACACAGGGAAGGGGACAGGAGAGTGACTGGCTAGAGCTCAACGGAGATATGGGTAATCATTAATACCCTACCTAGGTAAATGAGAAACAAAATGAAAAATGTAAAACTATGTGTAATTTTCCCTTGGAAAGTCCAGCTTGACTTAGGTGTGGATAAAGTGTGATGGGTATATGCTGATCCCTCTTTTGCAGAAGACAATTAGAAGAAGCATATGGTCTCCAAATTTGCGGTCAACACTTTGAAAAGTGTGCTCCAGATCAATAAGGCACAATACTTAATGCCTGTCTTCAAAAGATGTTTCTGGAAGCTGAATTAAATGAAAACTTCTGGAATCTCAACTTTCTTGCTCCTTTTAGGATCTATGGTCAATGGAGTGCATTTATATGTATATGCGACGATGACATTATGGGAATTAATAAGGTACAGAGAAGAGTCTCAAGATGTCATCTTCGAGCCAGGGAAAGTGAGATGGGGAAGCCGAAAGGACTTCATTTTAGAAGGGCTCCATCTCTACTGCTTTTCTGCTAGGCCCCAATTCCTCATGTCCCATAGTTTGCCCCTGAATAAGCCAAAGGAGCTGTGTTCCCACTTCAAGAAGAGAGTGAGAAAGTTAATCCTTCTCTGAGTTCTGTTTTAGGCTTCAAACACCTGCTATCACCTAAGAAGAGCCAGATTCCGAACATATTCCAGGACATTAGCCTCAAACAAAACTCAGCTTCAAACAAAACGGATGCTCTCATCAATATCCCTGCCTTGGGTAAATTATGCATTAATATTCACTGTTCACCGGACACTCACTTGTGATTGGACCCTACCCTGGACTCCTGAAGGAATACAAACCCTAGATCTCTTTCTAATATACACTCCTAGCCCCAAATGATGGTGAGACTCATTCTCCTTTCCGAGTCTCCCAGGCACTCTGCCTGCTATTCTGTCTGTCACTCATGCTATTAAATAAACTCTGTTTTCACTTTCTCCAGCTCATGTTTGATTTCTTTCCTGCAAGAAGCCAAAGACCCTTGAGCTGGTCCTATGGGACCCTCCCGTGGGTTGTCAGACCCAACCCCCCTGCTTCAAAAGTAAACTGAGAAAGTTCATGTTAAAACCAAGGTCTCTTGATGCTCTCTCTTGCTGAATTCTATTCGGGCAACTGAATCATTCTAATTCCTTAACTTCCCAACCAATTCTTAGGGAGTCTATTAGTAAATGCAAATTAGTGATGAAAGAAAACTGTGAAGCATTTCCAGAGTTCACTTCAATTTTAAATTGCTATTCAAATTTATTTGTTTATGCAAAACACATAAAAATTACTCTGAAAATGATAATATCAAAATCTCAGATGAAGATCTTTACTGTAAATGCCAAACTGTGGAAGATGTTAGGTTGTTAAAATATACATCTTAACTTACAACATGTAATCTTTTACTACTATTAATATTCCTTATATAATAATGACTCTTTGTTGAATCACCACAAATCTACCCCAGAGACAAAGCATTTAGTGGCAGGAGCCATAAGAAATTTCAGAATCAAACCTTTCTTCCATACCTTACGTTTTCCTTTTATTTTAGTGATTGAGACGTTACAGACGGAAAATCAGACAAGGAGTATCTGATTCATATTCTTGAAACAGAGGCAGAGACCCTTGGACATGTGTGTTTCTTTCACAACACAACAAAAAGTCCATGACTTTTGAAACACTGTTCTTTCCCGACACCTAAAAGAACAACGTAAATAATGACTTCAACAAATCCATGAATAATACTTCCCAGCGCTGAGTTAGGTTTTTACTCATGTTTGTCAGAACTGCAAAGCAAATAAAATCAGAAAACTGTAAACCTGCAAGGAACTCCTGGAAGGTTTGAGATAATGTTCAAAAGAACAAACTTAGAGCCAGAACTTGGAAGACCAACCCCCACTAAGCTTTTATAATAGGCGACAAGTTTCCTTGGGTGCTGCTGAGAGTATGGAAAACGGCTGGGCCAGTTTTTGGCTGGGTCTTAGGATTCGGGTCTGGAAGGTGACACCTTACTTTATAAAAATTGCCTTTGACAGCTTTTGTACTTGCACAGCAAAGCTTCGCACAGGGCGGGCCAGTGGGAGGGTGGGGGGCGGTGGGAGGCCTCCCCTTGCAACACTGGTGGGAGGGACAAGGATTAAGGCGAGGATGTGGTCTCACTGCAGGGGATTGGGCAAGGTCATATAATGTCTCCTGTACTACGTTCTGCTTCTGAAAGATCTAGCCTCATGACTCCTTTTTCCCTTCACAGTCTGGTGTTGATAGGACCAGGACAGTTAGAGATATAAGACCTGGAACAAATCGCATTGACATGAACTCAACACAAACCACATGTTCACTACTGATTTCAAACTTGTGTTCCTCAAAAGAAATCAAAGACATAATCTACTTTCTTAAACAATTAAACAGGCCTTTTGTCAGTATTTAAGAAGGCCCTTCCACCCTTAGGGAAAATGCTACCCCTCCTCCTCCCCAATTCCGTAATGTTGTTTTCTTTGCCTACACTTTCGATGTAAAAAAACATGTTTTTTCTCCTCTAACGTATTGCTATGAGCAAATGATTTATAAAGATAAAAATTGGTAACATTTGCCTCTATAAGTTATTTCAAAACCGTTTGACTTTAATCAGTATTTCAATCTAGTCCATTAATTTCTTAAACCTCAGAAATTACAGGAGTATCATCACCCCCCACTAAGTTAAGTTTAGGTTGAGTAAGCTTTGAAGAATTTTATTTTTGATCAGCAGAAAGCAGCTTAGGAAAGTGACATTATGCTCTCAGTTTTCTACCTCACATGGAAGAGGCTTTCTTTAAATTCATTTCTCAAATTTATAGAGTTTTTTTCCCCCCATTCTATTCATATATCAAAATAATATTGCCAAGAATTTTGTCTTTCGACGCAGAATTCCTGATTACCACTCAGACTCAAAGGTACATAAATACATAAAATTTTAAAAAGAACCAATTCTGTGGGTCCTGGAGAAAGGACACACATTAATGCTTTCGCCTGACTTTTATTGTCCAGACTGCCTGCTTTCATTCCGCAAGCCATTTTGCCTCCATCCCAAGCTTTTACGATATACATTATTATAAAGTTCTGTTTTCTTTTACCATGGGAACGTAGACACTTAAGATAATTAATTACCATCATCATTATTTCTTTGACTAATTCCAAAAATTACAAAGCAATTTAATACAGAGACTCGTCTTTAAAACCCTTTACAAACCTAAGCTAATTTGCCATTGTAATTCGCCAAGAATGGCTATTATCCTCTCATCATAAAGGGGTAAACTAAAAGGTTAAGTGAAGAGCTTAAGGCTACTGAATAAGTTAATACCATTTCTGGGAGTAGATCACAGGAATGCCAGGTTCCTGCCTTTAAGCTCCAATTAGAATACCACGTTCATAAGAATGGCCTATTGAAAAGTCTGAATAAAGGCACATTTTACTCAAGACACTTTCTTCCCTTTAAAAATAACTGAATAAAATCTATTTCATTCACTTCATTTTAAGTAAGTCTTTCTGAATAAATGTTTATAATAGAACAGTCAGCATTTACAGAAATATATAAAGAATAAAATAATAACCACATATAACTCAGAGATAGCCAGTAGTATAATTGTGTGTAGATGTATGTTTTCTGTACATTAATTTACTTTCATTTCACAGTTACAAGTATGCTTGAGTTGAGATTTAAAATGATTTTTCACTAAAATATACAGTATATACACAACATTTTCATGTCAGCTTAATTTTTTCCTCAATTAAAGCAAAGCAAAGTGTCATTAATGAACAGAAAATAATCATGATAGAACCAAGGATACAACCTGAGGACAATAGCAAATGTTTTCATAAGAGATAGTCTAGAACCAAGGAGATGAAGGCTTTGAATATAGGGCAAAGGAATTTGAGTTTGATAAGTGAAACTTCACTCACAAACCTGAATGCCCCCATCCTTTAGTGCATGATTTCTCCCAAAGCTCAGAAGGAAAAACTCGAGAGACAGCAATCACAGTGAACACTGACTGAGCACTTCCTCTTTGTCAGGCACTCCTCCAAAAAATGCCAGAAGAGGATCCAGGTTTGTGGGATATCGAGCTTAGGCAGTTGTTTGTGTGTGTGTTTTGGCAGGGGTGGGGGTTGGTGATACATGAAAGAAAAAGAATAAAAAGACACAAGACTGAATATGAAAGCGAAAATTTGCTTAGAATGAAAAAAATACATAATAGATTATAAATTTTTAATAGCTGAGAAACAGATAGGTGCATTATGCAGTATATAAATTAGACCCCAAAACAAATTTTGAAAAGCTAATGAAACCACAATCCATTCCAAAATCCAGGGGAGAAATACATAATATGCTGGACACACTTCTGTAATAGCTTTGTTGCCTCATTTTTGGTGTATTCCTTTTGATTGCATTTCCGATGATAAAGATTTAGTGATATCATTTTCCATAGAGAAGAGGAAGTTAATTTAAATTTAGCCCTACTTAAGATTTATTTTTATTACTAACAGTTTACAAAAGCATTTTGTAGCTTCACAGATCATTAATGGTAAAGTTACAGAAATAGTCCAGATTTTTGTCAAGTTCAGTAAAGGATCCTACTATTTTTTTTTTTCTTTTAATAAACTGTAAGACATTGGGGCATTTCAAATTCTATGCGTGTGGTGGGGGTGGGTGTGCATGCAGGGAGAGATCACACTCATTAAATTGATAGTCAGTTTTTAATTGCTATCTTTGGTTGCCACGGTGGTTATGAGTGTTTTATATATATCTGTCACTGTCCTTATTTAACATGCAATCATGAAGAAATGCAAATATTGGGGCACCTGGGTGGCTCAGTGGGTTAAGCAACTGCCTTCACAAGCATCATGGTCCCAGGGTTCCTGGGATTGATCTGTGTCAGACTCCCTGCTCGGTGAGGAGTCTGCTTCTCCCTCTCTCCCTCCCCCTTCCTCATGCTCTCTCTTTCTCTCTCTCTGAAATAAATAAATAAAATCTTAAAAAAAATACACAAATATTTTTCTAGCATGGAAATGATTCACTTCTCTTCATGAACTGATTATCAAACAATCCAAGAGCCTATTTATTGTTGTTTTCAAACCTTGTCTCTTCCTTTTAATTGCAGCCTTTGAAATAATCTGTTTTTTATTATAATTTTCTTCTAACAGCAAAATAATCTCCATTGATTTCATCACTCAACTTAATACTTTCCCTTCGAATTTCATTAATTTTTACAGAATTTTCACTGAGTTCCTTAATAAGTAGATTTAAAGACAACAAAAGATATGACCAAATCAAAAGTCTACAATTTTTCGCTTATTCTATTGAAATATTCTGAAGTGTCTTTCCAACGTACAGCTAAAATGATATATTAGAACTTCATTGAGTATGCCATAGGCATCAGAAACAAAACGTAAGCATCGGTTCCTGGCTCTGTGCATTTTGCATCTAGTTTCTCCACCATTATCCACACACGTCAGCACTGGACACAGTTGAGCATGCTCAGACCATGACCTCTGACCCTACAGTGTTTAGTCATGCCACAGGTTGAGACAACAGTGTTTTCAGAAATCACGTCTACATGAAGTAACTTAACTAGAAGTAACTTAACTATACAAGAAGTTGTGTGAATCAAACAAAAATATCCCCATAAACCTAGACTAAACGAATCCCCAACTCAGTTTTACCTTGGCTACATTCCCAAAATGCCATTGGTGGCTCCAACCTGACCCACCCAGAAGGGAACTGTGATGGAAGTGAAGCTGAAGTAGAAAGCACCACAAGTCATAACCAAGTGTGGATGCAACATCTTATTTTTGTAAATTTTATAAGAGCATATAACCATACAAGTAGATTTCTAGCCACCAACCCTCCCCACCAACCCCTATGTACCCTGCAAAAAGTATTAGGGTTTTGGAAGGAACCTGGGAACATAAGAGGCTCTGAAGCTTAAGCTTCATTAGTTTCATGGTAAATCCACCTCAGATTATTTATCTATAGGCCAGTCCTACAGAGTAAGTACTATCATTCCCTCCAGATGAGGGAATTCAGAAAGATGAAGAAACTTGCACAGAGTCACAGAGCTAGCAAGAAGCAGAACCAGAATTTAATCCTAATTGTTGAGTGTGGAGCTCAAACACAAAACTGACAGTTCATCATGGGCCAGGAGCTACACCAAGCACTTACATTCACTACTTAATCCTCAGAACAAGATTATATTATAGGTATTGCTATTATCCCCATTTGGCAGATGGGGATAATCAAGAAGCAACGAGATTGTCATCTGTCCAAGGCCCCCCAGCTGGTAAGAAGTGGAGTGGGGGGGCACCTGGGTGGCTCAGTGGGTTAAGCCGCTGCCTTCGGCTCAGGTCATGATCTCAGGGTCCTGGGGTCGAGTCCCGCATCGGGCTCTCTGCTCAGCAGGGAGCCTGCTTCCCCTCTCTCTCTCTGTCTGCCTCTCCGTCTACTTGTGATTTCTCTCTATCAAATAAATAAAATCTTTAAAAAAAAAAAAAAAAAAAAAAAAAAAAAAAAAAAAGAAGTGGAGTGGGATTTAAATGTGTGTCTCTCTATAGAATCCACACACTTGACACCTTCAGCAGCAACCACCACACACAATATTCTTATGTCATACATGGTTATTATGTGGAAATATTATGAAGTAAACCACAAATCCACTTTAAAATATTTTAAAAGAATTTTTGTACTTGCAGAGAATGCTTAGAGTTGGAGCTTAGATCTCTTGTAAATGGTAAGCACACACTATTTTTATCTATGGAACTGGACATTGACTCTAAAAGCACTGAGGATTTTTGCACAGGGAATGACATGATAAAAATACTGCTTTAGGAAGGGCTCTTGGGTGGTTCAGTTGTTAAGCATCTGCCTTCGGCTCAGGTCATGATCCCGGGGTCCTGGGATCCAGTCCTGCATCAGGCTCCTTGCTCTGCTGGGAGTCTGCTTCTCCCTCTCTCTCTGCCTGCTGCTCCTCCTGCTTGTGCATCCTCACTCTTGCTCTCTCTCTCTCTCTCTGTCAAATAAATAAATAAGTAAAATCTATAAAAAATATTGTTTTAGGAAAGGCTTAAAGAAGTTTGGGGAAAAAAACAAGGCTAAATGAAAGCGTAGTTGAAGTGGCAGAGGAGAGGACAGTAGGAGTCAAAAGAAAGACACATTTTGAAGAGAGAAAAATGTTGTTGATAGTTGATATGAAAGGCAGAAAAGAATTCAAAAGTAAAATGGACAGCAACTAGACAGTGGGATAAAAAAATGTGCTTTTTGAGGTAGAGATCAATTTGAGGTAGAGATTCAAAAATGAATTTGCATTATGTCTTTGGAATTGCATGAAGCATTTGAGATCATCTGGTCCAACCTCCTCAGGCTGCAGTGGAGGGATACTGAGACTTAGAAGGTGGAATGACCTATTCAAAATTATCAAATGGTAAGAGTAGTTGTCAGCTCTCGGGCTGCGGTGATGTCCGGGCAATACTGAAACTATTCAGGAGAGATGTCCCATCAGTGCTCAGGAACTAGGGACCTGGAATATAGGCTAAGAACAGGAAATGTGATATTCATTTAGGAATTATGTGAATAAATAATGGTTGAACCCCTGCAATTAGCTGAGCTCATCAAGTTTGGGAGGTTCCAGAAAGATGGAGATATGTTTCCGGGTATGAGAGGGTACAAAGCCAGGATGGGAGGCAGAACCAGAGCTGGCAACGGTGGGGAGGAAGTGTCAGTAAAGAGGAGAGAAGACCAAGAATGATGACAAGGAGAAATTCAGGTGGTGAGAACTGGAAGCCAAGGCAAGGCACGAAAAATTTCAAGAAAGTCCAAGTGGTCCAAAGATCCAAATGCCTAACAAGAATCAGAGATGAGGACTAAGAAACAGACATTCGAATTCTTTTAATAAGTGGTCAGCACTGTTGCAATGCTGTGCTTTTAAGCACTGAGAATAAAGGGATTTGAAAATCCATTTGCCAGAAGTTATGTTAAGGATGTTATGCAAGCTTTTAAATATCCTCCTAGTCTTCAATTGTACTACCCTTTTCACACTTTTATTTGCTTCAAGTGCAAGAGACTCAGAGAGAGGTACGTAGGGAATATTTTTAATCAGTATGCTAAATATGAGGCCATCAGTGAGAAGAAAACAACCTCGGGCTTTTTGAAGGCAGGGATTATTTATTTTATTTTTTTATTTTCTCTGTCCAGCACAGAACATGGCACCGGTGGGGTGTCCAGTGAATGGCGAATAAATGCAATGGGCATGGTCAGTAATGGAGCAGTTGGTAATCAGATGTTTGATTTTTAGGTCTGCTGTCTCCTGCACTTCATTCAGTATCCTGGGATAACTACCAAATTTGAAACTGACATTTAAATGTTCTATATACAGAGTCACCAGAAAATAATCTGAAGTTTGAGGATAAAAATAATTTGTTAAACCATGTAATGAAACACATTAAGATACCCTCCACAACTTCTCTACGGAGTAGATGTTCAGTTTGGAGGGGCTTACCTTCAAACTCCAGCAGTGAATCCTAATTTCTAAATCAATCAGGTTGATTCCTGATCTCTTTTGCCATAGAGCAGGTAACTTGTGTTCAGTTCAGCTGAATGTGGGACATTTGCCTGACTCTGGAGATTATTTCAAAGATGGTCTCATCGGCACAAAAGTCAGGAAAATTTCTGGGGATTCTGGCATTTCTCCTTGCCTGGGGACTGTGATTGATGTCATAAGGCAAAAAAACAGATGTCCACTCCATGCTTCCTTTTGTGGCTCCGCTTTCCTAAAGCCTAAGCCAACAAACAGTGTCTTGGAGAGGTGGAGAGTAGAGCAAGTGATCCTTCTAGACTGAAGGAAAATGGGGATCTATGGGGCACGGGGGAACAGCACTGCTCCCTGACATAGCCCTTGAAAGCAATGTGTGCGTGGTACGCTGAAAGAGGTCAGTTTTGAGCCACTAGACTGTCCATGGCCAAGGGTAGAATAGGAGCGTCAGAACGAGCAGTCCTTTTGGGTCTATTTAGGCCATAACCGTCAGTGTCTTCTCAGTGACCAGTGTGAAAAGATAACCCGCTGTAACCAAAGGACCTCTCTGAGATATCAGAGCATCTATAAAACTCCAGGACCTTTGCACAGGGAACCTAGTAATGACTGAAGCTGAATTATCTTCCAGTTTGACGGGATGAGGGCTTTAAAGAAAATAAAGAAATAAAATTTTGTATTTTGCTTACTTGAGTTTGTGAACTGAGACTCATACTCTCTTCGGTTATCTTCCACATTATAGTAAAACCCATAACACTTAACACCATGGCTTAAACAGAAGCAATGCCTCACCAATGTATGATGGATGGATAGAGGGATAAATGGATGGATAGTATTTTAGAATGAGATTTGAAAGCAAGTGCTCTAACAGAGGCTCTAATAGTTCCCATATAGGCGTGCCTGGGTGGCTCAGTGGGTTAAGCATCTGCCTTCGGCTCAGGTCATGATCCCAGGGTCCTGGGATGGAGCCCCACATCAGGGACCCTGCTCAGCAGGGGAGCCTGCTTCTCCCTCTCCCTCTGCCTGTGCTCTCTCTTTGTTAAAAAAAATAAAAAAAATATTTTAAAAAATGAACAGTTCCCATACAATAACTTTGAGGATGATGAGCAATGATCAGAGGTTATTCAAATTCTTAATACATCTGTAGGAGTCAAGCTTAGCAGGGTTATTCTTTCAGTTGAACTGAATTTTAATAAAGTACGTTAAATCTGGTGTTACCTTACATCTGGGTCACTGAGGCCAAACAAAACTGAGTAGAAAAGAAAACAAGAGAACTCCAAACTGCACAGAGCTCTTGATGATTTGAATCAGAGCTGTCCGCTCTGTCATCCAAGCACAACAGAAGTGCAGGTGCAGGCAAGGGGATAAAAGTCACAAGAAGAGCTCATGCGATCTTGAAAGTCACAGAAGTTATTCACCGTGTAGGAGAGTTAACCAAGTGATTAAGTAGCTCCAGTGTCTTTGAAGCCTTGGTTTATTTCCCCCTATGCAGGGAGTGTCCTTTTGCAAAACTCTATAAATTAGGTTCTGATGTAGGGACTACTTTGGTCTATCAATTAACTCTCTACTTTTAGCAGCATAACTGTACAATAAATTAATTATGAGCTCTTGAAAGAGCTTTAACACTCATAAGTGTTTTTGTAATGCTGTTGAACAGGACATGGAAGTTTAAATTCCATGCTGGTAATTTCCCGGAGAAGTGGGTTGATCTTATAACTAAAGCTTTCCTAATGGGTAATTGCCAATTGACCTATGTTCGATGTGAAGTGTTAAGTATTTCAATCAACACAACATTTATTAAATTATATTTGAATGTTGATGGATAGCTACAGAGGATAGCTAGAACTCATAAGAGACTATAGTCAGTAATTGCCAGGGAGGTAATATTCTTACTGGCAGAAGAATGGACACATTCTGAGTGTTTTCAGAACTAACAGTACATTGGGAGAAATATTTCAAGGATGTACTCTATATAAAAAAAAATTACCTCACAACTTTGCATTCCTGTCTATACATGATGAAGAGTATCATGCAAAATTGACCCCAAGACAGATTTCTCCTGATGATAGATGAAGTGTAAGAGTTACTGCATCCTGACAAAATGAAATTCTTTGAAAACACAGTACATATCTCCATATCAACCTTGCAGTGGTTGTTAATTCTAAAAAGAATTGAAACTGAAAAGGAAGCTTATCAGTTGCACAGGGTTGAGGACAGCTTTTCATTGTTCTGGATCTGCATGGAATACGTCTTCAGCTGGGATGGTGTGCCTTAAAACCTGTGGCTACACAAATTTATTCTGCAATTTTCCTCTAAACCATCTCGTGCATGTCTTATTCATTATTTATAAAGTTCAAAAGACAGAGGTAACAAAACAAACATACAGTGGCAGGGACTGATGCATTATGCCAGCAAAACTAGTTGTAATGAATCCTTTGACCAGGATGTTCGGTCCATGTGCTTGGAGCACAGACTTCAAAATTGTCAGTCAATGGGAGGAGGAGTGAGGAGAAAGGAGAGACTGGGGAAATAGTTATATTCTGCTCTAGCTTTGCTCACAAACTTGATCAAGGACCAAGCACAGCTTAAAGTCACATTGCCTCTATTTTCCTTGGGTCATTCTTCTCCCTCTTTCCATGACAACAGGAAAAATTTTTCACCCACCAAGAAGACTAGGAATGTTTCAAAACAATGGAAAATCATCTTGATGGAATGGCAATGTTTCTCATCTCACATAGGTTCCTTCTGCTGTGACCTGACTGAGAGGTCATTGACCCTGACTGATCATGTAGGGGTCTTTTACAGGACACCCTACTCTGTCTTTCCTTCTACTCTTCTTTACTAGAACCACTTTTTCCAAAGCACTCCAGGGGCTGTCACCTCACTAATTATTATCTGATCTGTCTCTGAAGGCAGGAAGTTCACATATGACAACAAGTCAACATAGTGTAAGATCCTCTGATAGTCCTCTACAGCATAACAGCTGCAAGAGAATGAAAGGCTTTAAGGTGGCCATTTCTAAGGTCCTCACTTTGTTAAGTGGCTGAGTTTGTCCCAAGTCCTAGGAAGAAATAGTTCAACAATGTAAGTGCTCTTATTCCATTGAATTCTCCTAAAGTACCTTCTTTACCTTCTTCTTTTCTTTTCTTCCTTCCTTCCTTCCTTCCTTCCTTCCTTCCTTCCTTCCTTCCTTCCTTCCTTTCTTTCTTAAATACTACACATTCTCCCATCCGAGTACTAACCAGGCTTGACCATGCTTAGCTTTCGAGATCAGACGAGATTGGGTGCATTCAGGGTGGTATGGCCATAGGCTAAATACTACATATCCTTACCTTCCAACTGACCCAGGCTTGGCAGCTGTTTTTGACAATTTTCTGAACAGAATTTGGACTAAGACTTCTTAATTTGCATGTTAGAACCTTCAAGATACTGCAGCGATGCACTGGGATACTAGAAGTCAATGGAACATTCCAGATCCTTCTGTAGTGTCACTTTCATTGAAAGGTTTGAAGAAAAACTGTTTTGATGTTAGAGACTTCCCAAGAAATTTTAGTACAAGCACATCTACATATTTTCCCTTCCTGGGCTCTGCGGCGTGAACCTGAAGACTTACTTTTGTGAATACGTAAATGAAGACAATGAACTTTAAAATTGGATGTGCACAGCCTTTGTCTTGCAGTCTCACTTTCCTTCCACTCATCTAAATTGAGGGCAATAAAAGGTGAATGTCAGAATGACCAAAATTATTTCGCGTCCAGGATGACTCTATTTGCAAGGCCTAAGAGAGGAATTAACCAAACGAACTCAGACAGTAGATGACCTGAAGAACTGTACTTGGAAGAAGATGGAGAACTGGCCTTAAATCCTTTGCTGCTTTGTTAGCCTTGGGCTACTCTCTTGATTCAGCTGTGGAAAATACTGATCAAAAGTTTTTGAGCTAATGGGGAAAGCTTCAAGGGTAGAAGAAAAGGACAAAAATCTTGGATCAGGTGAATTAATTTGCTGTTGTCTGAACAAAAATGGCTAACTTATTAAGCTGATGTAACATCATTAAAAAAAATCTCTGATGATATTTAACTTCATGAAGCAAGACTGCTTCAAAGAAAGTGAGGTTCAAATATCAAATAAGCAATATTGATTATAGGTTATATATATATATAAATCTTCTCTTTATATATATACTTACATATGTAAATATTCTATTGATAACTTTTAAAAATGTATTACTTTAATAGTAAAAAAAAAAGCATATATATTATGAAGTAGAATGTAAAATTAACCTATATGATTATGATGAAACAGGACATAAAAAATTTTTTGTAACATAATGAACCACTTTGGAGTATGTCCGTAAGTCTCCCTAACATGTTTGTTTGTTTGTTTGTTTGTTTTTGATAACTTGTTTTTGTGTTTGATAACTTGTGCTTACCTGAGTGTTCTTTTATGTAGAATAAAGAATAAAGAATAAATGAGGTAATGCTTAGTATTTAGTACTGTACCTGGTTAAGTTTAGTCACTGTTGCTGTTACTACTATTAATTTTATCATCATCATCATCATCATCTTTGCTGATTTCTCAAAGTAGAAAAAAGTAATTCCAAGGCAGATTTTAGCATGTTAGATTTGGTCATTCCTCTGTCTCCTTTGAGGGAAGTTTCCATTCTCTTTGAGATTTGCTATTCACTTCTTAGAATACCTCACAACTGTCTAAGATGAAGAAAATGGGAGTAAGTAGGAATTTACTATATCACAATAGGTGGTATATCTTGGAAACTTGGAAAGATCCAAGTATGTATTCTCTTAACCCCTCAGAACAGTAAAGAGAACTTTCCCTAGTAAATATATCCAGGAAAATGAAGTCAAGTTAACACGTGTGACTGTTGTCTAAAAGTATGCATGCCTTAATGCTGAAATATTTACATATATGTGGTATGAATATTGTTGAAGAAAGTGAAGTTGCTTTTGAAGTTCCTCCTTAGATGTGAAATTGAATTCCATAGGTATCTCTAGTCTTTGAAAAAAATCCATGGCATTTTAAAACAAATTGTTTTGAAGGTGTCTTATTTATTTAATCAGCACCTTCTACATTTGAATGAAGAATTTAAATTAGCTTTAGATAATGGAAATGCTTTTTACTGAAAACTCTACTTTTTACCTTTGTGATAGATATTAAAGCAGCACGAATCCTCCTGGTCAGTATAGGATTGCTCCAAATTGCCTGGTCTCCCAAGCACTTGTGAAAAAGTCCCATTTTGTTTTCCTAAATGGCCAGTGGAAAATGAGGAAGACAGGACTATAACCCAATGAATGAACTTGTGAAGGCAACTGATACGCATGCCACAAGCTAAAGAAATCATACGACCATTTGGATTATTTCTAGAACTGTCTGACTTCAGTAAGACACAGCTAATTTTCTCCTGCCTTTTGCATTAGGTTTACCAAGAATAGAAAGGGAATTGGGCCTTTGAGCTTACTTAGTACTAAATGACAGACAAATCCTAGCCCTGGGAGCAATTCCATTTTCATTTCCCAAGTCTGATCCTACAAGTGATATGGCCTCCTTCCCACCTTATTGCATGAAAGCACCTTTGGGAGTTACCTTATCCAAGTTCACAATAGAACACCTCATAAGTCATGAACAACACCTATTAAAAAGCCAAAGATTCTTAGAATTCCTCTATAAAATTATTCATCTAAGAATTTTTATTTTTGACATTCAAAATACATTTCCAGGCCAATTCTAAATCCTCATGATTTGATTCCTTCAACTTCCCAGGAAAACACATTCTTAGTTTCTCCAAATTGTTTAGTGGGACATCACAGGCATGACGGTTCCTTCTCATGGCTCAGACTTCCCACTGGCAAGTGAGATGAATAATGATACAAGTTACTGTCCATAAAGATTTGCTTTGAGAAAACATACAGGATTAAAATAAATATGGAGGAGTACTAAAGCATTTAGTTATATATGCTTCATAATTAGTCCTATGAAGGAAAATCATTCCATAAGTATTAGATGAGAAGACAAGGAAGCTTCCATATACGTATTAGAAACTGCAATCCTGATAATCTTCTCTTCAAAAACCTCTGGTCAGTTTTTTGGTTCACAGTCAGCCATGTTCAATTTATGAAGTTGCCAATGAGGCAAGCCAAGGTCATATGAAACAAGTAAAGAAAATATCCTTAAATCTTGTTTTTGGCTGCAATCAGTTATCATTAATTTTGCTCTAAGTTTTAAGAAGAGGTTTGGTGTTTTGTTTTGTTTTTTTTCCTTACTACAAATTCAAGTTTATGTACTTGAAGTTAGACTCTTGGATTTAAGATTTTAGTGACTATCCCAGAAATGGAAAACTTGTACTTAAAGTCAGAAAGAAGTCTTCTAACCATCATTCTACATAAAGCTCACTTTTCACCTGTCTTGATTATCCTTTACTTGGATCTGAATATGACAGAAATCCGAGCAGAAGTAGAATTATTCTGAATCTAAATTATGTTGAAAGGAGCAATGCCATTTATTTCACCATGAACAACATAATGTACATAACGGAAAAGTTATATGAGACTTGAAAAGAGATTATTGAGTGTTCTTTTGTTGTAGTACTGGGCTTGATATGTTTGATTGTCTGGGGTATATTACAACTCTGTAGAAGCAAAGGTGAATTTACAGATTTTTGTCCATTAGAGATACAAACAGTTTCTGTCTGCTGGAACTGATAACCACAGACATTAATTACCCTGTAAGATAATCACCAGTTGAGTATCTAGTGTAGCAATTTTCTTCCAACATTTCTTTGTGAAATTTCTGTAGATATTTCTTAAATGTCCTTTGAGCCAATAACAACTCTTTATTGGTCCTTCATTTATTAATGAGTTAAATAATATATTTGATACATGTTCATTTTATGTTTGACTAAGAGTATAATTGTAAACTGATAATTATATTTAACATACCCTAAATTGTAAGTTCAAAATAATAATAATAACCAGAACTAACAAAGTTAGCAGTGTGTAAACCTAAAACCTCAAAAGTAGAACATTTGGAACTGAGACCTCAAGGATCTGCAGTTCCATTTTTCCTAATTTCAGTTGACAATCTTGAGGCAAGATAACTGAGAAGAGGAAAAAAAATTTTATATCTCTTTCTAACCCCATCCTCACATCAAATAAATCCCTAAATTCTGGATATCCTACCCCCTTAATACTTTTTCCTTCCCAACTTTTATTTTTTAAAGTTTATTTATTTATTTAAGTAATTCTACATTCAAAATGGGAATTGAACTCAAAACCATGAGATCAAGAGTTGCATGCTCTTCCGACTGAGTCAGGCAGGTGCCCCTCCCATCTTCTTAAATTTTGAAATATAGTCAACATAAGATGTTACATTACTTTCAGGTGTACAACATAGTGAATTGACATTTCTATATATTATGAGATGTTCACCATGATAAGAGTAGTTATGATTTGTCACCATGCAAACTTTTACAATATTATTGACTATATTCCCTGTGCTGTGCTTTTTATCTCCATAACATTTATTTTGTAACTGGAAGTTCGTATCTTTTAATCCCCCTCACCCATTCCACCTGTTGTCCCATCCTCCTCCTCTCTGGCACCCACCAGTTTGTTCTCTGTATGTATGAGTTCCCTTAGTTGTTGTTGTTCCTCCTCCTCCCCCTCCCCCTCCTCCTCTTCCTCCTGAAGATTTTATTTATTTTGAGAGAGAGGAGCAAGCACAAATGGGAGGGGGTGTGGAGGGAGGAGGGGCAGACAGAGAGGAAGAAGTGGACTTCCACTTGAGCAGGGAACCTGATATGGGGTTTGATCCCAGGATCCTGAGATCATGACCTGAGCTGAAGAAGGCAGATGTGTGACTGACTGAGCCACCCAGACACCCCTTTAGTTATTCTTAGACTACATTCCACTGATACCACCCCAGCCCAGTGTACCCTCATCTCTGCCTTACCACAAAAGCTGCCTAGCCAGTCTCCTCATTCCCATTTCTGTCTCTGTCTACCTCTCCCAAAAGAGCCAGTGTGCTCTTTTGAAAATATTTACCTGGAAAAAAAAAAAAAAAGAAAGAAAGAAAAGAAAAAGAAAACATTTACCTGGTTATTGTACTCTCTGTTTAAAACACATCAGTGGCTTCCCATGGCCTAAAATCAAATAGTTTAATTCAGATTCAGGTTCTAGTTTACCAGTCATGTCCTAGCTATGGCCTCTCCATTCTCTATGTCAAGAGTCAGCACGCTTTTTCTCTAAAGGGCCAGATAATAAATATTTTAGGCTTTCCAAGCCATACAGTCTCCTTTGCAATTGCTCACTCTTCAGTCAAAGTGCAAAGTCATTCCCTAGCCAATCCCTGCTCTAGCTCATACTGGCCTTCTTTCAGCACCTTCATTAAATTGAAGATTTTCCTACCCCAGGATCTTTGATCACATTGCTGTGTCCATGTCTGAAACACTTTCTTATCTTCCTCATTCTAAAATACATATGGTTACCATTCTTCTCTCACATTTGGCCTGCTTCACACATGTATGTAATTAATTATATATAGGCATTTGAATGGCCCTTTGTGAAAAGTTACTTCTGGGTGGCTCTACATAAAGTTTCATCCCCTTCCTCACCCAGAAAGAACATTACCTTCCCAAGGACCTAGAACAGATCTAGTATAGAAGAACCCAATGGTGCCAGGCTGAGTGGGCCTCATCCCTGCAATGACTATAAATTTTTAGGTTTTTCAGAGGTGAGATGCCTTTGGGCTTTGGGCTAGGAAATTGGTGCTAATTTGCAGTTTTTGAAAATCTTTCACAGCCAGACCTAGCACTGCAGCCAAAATAGTTTATTTTAAACAATCTTTATTAGTAGAAGGAGGAGGAGGAGAAGGAGAAGGAGAAGAAGGAGAAGAAGAAGGATGATCACCAGATCTCCTTTGCTGTAAGATCTGGAAAACAGAAGGTCCCCCTTTGTGGAAGTCCATTTGAGGAGATCAGAATTAAAACAAACGTGAAACAGGTACACAATCCCCTTTCCAAATCAGGGTGGAATGTTATCTTAAATCATTTCATCATTAATGGTATTAATCCCTGGGTTCTCTACTGCCCTCTCACGTGAGATTGTGTCCAAGAAGCTACCATATCTCAGCAAAAGCCAATTACTTGATGCTGAAATCTGGTCCCTCTTTGGAAATTATGTCTCTGGCATCTATACCCACAGCAAAATGATACATTTTCACATATACATTGATGGCATCCAAATTTCTGAGATACACAAGATGCTGTTTTGACTTATAAAGAACATAAAACCATTTTGAAAATGCTGCAGCTAATATTTTATCCCATTCCTTAGAGAAGAAACAATGGGTATGCCCCAGAAGGCCAAGTTTCTTCTTAGGGTGTTCATGAAAGGTTCAAGATTTACTTAGATAGCTCTGTGCTTACGGTTTGATAAATTGGGGCAACTTCCCAGGGTCATATACTCTTTGCTAGACAAGGGAAGCAAGGCTGCTATAGAAACCAGCCAGACACTACATGGAAAGAAAGTAAGTGATCAAGCAGCTGGTGTTAACAGAAGACCTTAGGGACTGATGTCCATGCAATCAGCACGTAAAACATAAAGTGTCCCATTTACAAAGCTTTGTCTATGTCTCCTACCCTTCTTAGATGGGGGGCTGCCCTTCTGACTCATCCTCTTTGGAGGTCTCTTTCTCTTCTAAGATTGATAATATTAGTCATTCTTTCCAGTCAAATTTAACTTACAAATTCTTCAGATATAAAAGAGTGAAGTAGATTAAGTGTGAATTTCTCTTCAAGCCTGACTCCCAACTCAGGGTTTTCTGTGACCCATAGACTCTAGCTTCCCTTCATAGTTAATCATGAAACTATCTTATGATTGTCTCTAAGTTGATTTGGACTGATTTGCCTACCATTTTTATTCCTGTTCAGTAGGTATAATACTTCAATCCCCTTGCTGCCTTTCTATGGGAGGTGAGATTTGGTATGTATGTTTCGGTATATTAAATTTTCTTCCTCACCAAGAGAACACCTTTAGTTCTATTTCAATGCACCACAGACAATTCCATACAGCAGGTCCTCAGGGCATAATTATAAAATTCAGTTTGAGGGCTGCTTTGGTGGCTCAGTCGGTCAAAGTGTCTGACTCTTGATTTCAGCTCAGGTGGTAATCTCAGGGTCGTGAGACTGAGCGTCTTGTTGGGAGTGCAAGCATGGAGTCTGCTTAAAATTCTCTCTCTCCCTCTCCCTCAGCCCCTCACCCACTTGTGTTCTCTTTCTAAATAAATAAGTATTTAAAAAATAAATTCAACTTGGTTGTTTTCTCTTGAAATATTGGATTTCTTTTTCTTTCTTTCTTTTTTTTTTTGAAAGATTTTATTTATTTATTTGACAGAAAACATGAGTAGGCAGAGAGAGGGAGAAGCAGGCTCCCCGCTTAGCAGAGAGCCTGATGTGGGGCTTGATCCCAGGACCCTGAGATCATGACCTGAGCCAAAGGCAGAGGCTTAACCCTCTGAGCCACCCAGATGCCTGAAATATTGGCTTTCTTTGCATATACATTACTTAAACAATCCTCCTGGCTAGCACTGACTATTTGTAGAGAATGACCATGAGTTCTTTCCTTCTTTGTATGAATTGGGATCTAGAGTAAATTTGGAAGATTTGTATAGCCTGGTGTTTTATAGATGACACCAATGAGTGTTTTCCCTATTCTTTTAACAATTTTCATTTATTTTATGAACAGATACTATATTCACAAGTTTCAAAATCAGAATGCTATAAAAAGATTTACGTGGATAAGTCTATCTTCCATGCTCTCAGTTCACATAATTCCCTAGTGCTAATCATTTTTGGTTACTTATATGTTCTATATATCCTTTTAGTAGTTGTGCATATATATTCTTATTTTCCCTCTTTCCTGTACAAAAGGTAGCACACTAGTGCTCGGTTCCTTATCTTACTCTTTTCACTTAACAATATATCTTAGAAATCTTTCCATATCTGTAAAAAGCAAGTGACCATACTCCTCTCTTTTCTCTCCTGTCTCTCCTCTCCTCTTCCCTCCCCTCCCCTCCTTTCCTCTGTTCTCTCCAATTCTCCTATTTTTTACTATATAGGATACTTTCAAGTTTCATATTTTACGCTTAAAATCCATGTGAAATTTATTCCATAGAATCCTATGAAGAAAATTAAATCTTGCTTTTTTTTTTTTTCAGATGGTTACCCAGTTGTTCCAAACCATGTCTCTCTTTATGCCATTAATTAAAGATACGTCCTTTGACACATCCTAAACATCTGTACATATCTGAGTCTATTTTGGGTTTTTCTACTTTGCAGTATTGTTCTGTCCATCTGTTCCTGCCCAAGTGTCATGTTACTTTATTATTTTATTTTATTGTTAATTACATTTATTAACATATAATGCATTATTTGCCCCAGGGTTACAGATCTGTGAATAGTTAGGCTTACATGTCACAGCACTCACCATACCACATACCCTTCCCAATGACCATAACCCAACCACCCTCTCCATAACCCCTCCCCCCAGTAACCCTCAGTTTTTGTTTGTCCTGAAAGCTTTTTATCTCTCCTTCTATGTTCAATGATAGCCTAGCTGGATATAGTATTCACGGCTGCATATTTTTCTCATTTAGTGCTCTGAATATATCAGGCCAGTTCTTTCTGGCCTTCCAGGTCTCTGTGGATAAGTCTGCAGCCAATCTAATATTTCTACCATTGTATGTTATAGACTTCTATCCTAAGCTTCTTGCATGATTTTCTCTTTGTCATTAAGACTTGTAAGTATTACTATTAGATGATGGGGTGTGGATATATTTTATTGATTTTGAGGGGGGTTCTCTGGGCCTCCTGGATTTTGATGCTTGTTCCCTTTGCCATATTAGGGAAATTCTCTACTATAATTCACTCCAGTATACCTTCTGCCCCCCTCTCTCTTTTTTCTTCTTCTGGAATCCCAATGATTCTAATATTGTTTTGTCTTATGGTATCACTTATCTCTCGAATTCTCCCCTCATGGTCCAGTAGTTGTTTGTCTCTCTTTTGCTCAGTTTCTTTATTCTCCATCATTTGGTCTTCTATATCACTAATTCTCTCTTTTACCTCATTTATCCTATCAGTAAGAGCCTCCATTTTTTTATTGAACCTCATTAATAGCTTTTTTTTATTTTGACGTGGTTAGATTTTCATTTTTTTGGTTTTCTAGAAAGGGATTTTATTTCTCCAGAAAAGGATTCTCTCATATTTTCCATGCTTTTTCCAAGCCCAGTTAGAACCTTGAGAATCATCATTCTGAACTCTAGTTCTGACATCAATGTCCATATTGATTAGGTCCCTCGCCATTGGTACTGCCTCTTGTTCTTTTTTTTTTTTTTTGTGAGTTTTTCTGCTTTGTCATTTTATCCAGATAAGAATATATGAAGGAAAGAATAAAATACTTAAAGGGTGCAAAGACCCCAGAACAATGTGTGCTAACCAGTTCAGAGGAGACCCAAAACAGGGGTAGAAGAATGGGGAAAAAGAAATAAAATTTAAAAAAATATATGTATTAGATTGATGAATAGAGCTGAGCCATCCACTTGATTTTGGGTGTATTCTGGTCTCTTAGACGAGACTACCTCCCAAAATTTTAAAGAAAGAAAAACTTTCTTTCCCCTCTTGGTTTATCTTTGCTCACTTCGGAGTTCCTTCTCCGAAAGTGATTGATTTTCTGTTTCTGGAATTGCTGCTCTTCTTCTCTTCTACCTCCTGTTGAGTTTGTAGGTGTTTGGAATGGTTTGATAACTATCTAGATGAACTTCTGGGACCTGATATCATTTCAGTCTGCCACTCCTCCACCATCTTGGCCCCAGTCTCATGTTACTTTATTTATTAAGACATTATACTTCATTTAAATGACTAACAGGTCTAGTCCATTCTTGTTACACTTACTTATTTTTCAGTTTTCTGAGATATTTTCACTTATTCTTACAGAATAACTTCAGGATTAACTTATTTGGTTGCAAACATTTGTAACTTAATTGAGGTTTCATTGACTTTATAAATTAACCAAAGGAAAAAATCACATATTTATACCATTAAAATTTCTTACTCAAAAACACATGTCTTTTCACTTATTCAGATCTACTTTGTGTCCTTCAAGAGTCTTGTAAAGCTTTCTTCAAATAACAGTATCTTAACTCTTAATTTATTTTGATTTGTATTTACCTTTTTAACCTTTGCTGATATTGTTTAGTTTTTCTAAATCAGTTGTTAAATACTAAAAAAAAAAGTGAGAATAAACATTTATACTTATATGTCTCATCTTAGTCTTTTTTGTTAAATTTTGTTTATTTAGGTGACAGAGAAAGAGAGATCACAGGCAGAGAGAGAGGGGGAAGAAGGCTCCCTGCTGAGCAGAGAGCCCAATGAGGGGCTAGACCCCAGGACCCTGGGATCATGACCTGAGCTGAGGGCAGAGGCTTAATCCACTGAGCCACCCAGGTGCCCTTAGTTTTGTATTACTTTCTCTGTCAATAAATGTTTTTCACTATGTGAACTCTTTGCTTATTTATTTATTTATTTATTTATTAATGAGAGAGGGGAGAGACAGAATGGAAGGAGAGGGGCAGAGGGAGAAGTAGAGAGAGAATCTTGGGTAGGTTCCATGCCCAGTGCAAAACCCACCATGGGGCTCAATTTCACAACCCTGAGATCATGACCTGAGCTGAAATCAAGAGTTGGACACTTTACCAACTGAGCCACCTCAGCGACCCTCTTTGTTCTTGTAAAAAATATAGTATCAAGTCTTAGAAACTTTGTGTTTTCATTCTAGTGGTTTCTTGAGTTCCTGCATTTTCTAAATCACCTGTAGTCTCCAGGTCCACTTCAGTTGTAGTCTAATGCCTTCATGTGTCTGTCTCCTCCCTCAGTTATGGTATATATGTTCTGTGTGGTCTTCTATCAGTTTTCAAAATTTCTGTAGGACAGTGGGTTACAATGTCCATCAGTTTTGTGACAATACTTTTAGGAGAATCTTCATTATCTATGGGAAAAAATTGAGCCTCTTTGCTTCAGTTGCCTTTATAGTATAATTCATAGGATCTGTGCTGCTTCTTTCAAAAAATGTTTGAATTTATTTGATTTTCCCAGGCCATTAGTAGGAGGTTCCAATGAAGGAAGAGGTGACCCAAGGTAGCATTCTAAAATTCATAGCTTCAGAGCGTCCTTCTCTGTAACTTGAGCAGAGTTTTTCAACCTTGGAACTATTGACATTTGGGGCATGGTAATTCTTTCTTGTGGGATTGTTCTGTGCATTGCAGGAGGTTTTCTAGTGTGACAACCAAAATGGCTCCTGATGTTGCCCAAGTAACCCTGGGTTGGAAATCACTGTGCTTGAGTGAAAAACTTTTTCTTTAATCTGTGTAATCATACCTCTTCTGATAGCCTGCATCATATCTGATTCAGAAGGACTTTTGCCTTCTCTCTTCTCCCCATCTAGAGGCCTCCTCTTGACCATCATCAAGAGATATCACTGCCTTCTGAGAATGCATTTGGTCTCAGATCTGTATGGTGCTTGATCCCCCCCCCCCTTTTTTTTTAGATTTTATTTATTTATTTGACAGAGAAAGAGAGAGATCACAAGTAGGCAGAGAGGCAGGAAGCAGGAGGAGGAAGCAGGCTCCCCAGTGAGCAGACAGCCCAATGTGGGGCTCGATCCCAGGACCCTGGGATCATGACTCAAGTTGAAGGCAGAGGCTCAACCCACTGAGCCACCCAGGCACCCCTGTGCTAGATCTTTTAAAGCTCTGCCACCTATAAGCTTTTGAAGGCAAGGCTTGGGTAGGCTGGGGGCTGTTGTGATGGGCTATTATGCGGGGAGTACAAGGACATGAGGGCAACATGGTTTCTTCCAAATTCTACAGAAATGTAAGGAAGAACTGTAAACTTCAGGGTTTTACACTCTTAGTTCACTGAAGGGCAGTTCATTCATAGGTTTTCTTGGTCTCTCATATGGAATTTGGAATGTTGATTGGGAGTGAGGGAAGCTGAGAATTGGAATGAAGACATTTGCAGGGATTTAAATTAATCATAGCACCCAGAGCCCAAGCTTGACTGCACATTGCTTGTCAAGAACAGAGGTGACTCGCCTCTTTTCCCTGAGAGACGAAGGTAGGAAATATTGCTATTGAAATGGGCTTATAGCTGAATGCCACTCTCAATCACTGGAGCAAAGACAGGTATGGTTATCAAAGTAGGTGGGAGGGTAAGAACGGTGATCAGAAGGTTTTGACCTTTCCTCTAGAGAACTTTGGTGATAGCTACTGGATAAATGGGGCATCATCAAACTGAAAAAAAAAAAAAAAAAAAAGCAAGCAACTAACTAAGGTTTTAGAATATCCAACATCTAGCAAACACAACAGTGTGACTTGAATGATCACAGTAGATAGATATGATTTCTCATGCAATTTCCAGAGGCCCATCACTGAAGAGGGCACACCGATAATAAAGTTTGGTTTGCAGATATTTATGCGGCACATCACTAAAGGGACCTGTGACCATTTACTGAAGTTGTGTGTACCTAGACTTTTTCAGAGATTGCTGGGCTTTACTCTGATGCCAAGGCTTGTCACTTAAATAGCACTGTGTTCTACCAGTCACAGGTGGTTGGAAATCAGTGCATGAAGTTCAGGTGATACAAAGAATTAGGGCTTAAGACTGTCTCATAGTGACATAATGGCTTTATTTTATTTTTTTTTAAAGATTCATTTATTTATTTTAGAGAGTGAGATAAAAGGTGGGGAGGGTGGGGTGGAGAGAGAAGGAGAGAATATTAAGTTGATTCCACGCTGAGTACAGAGCCTGACTCAGGGCTAGATCTCACCACCCAGAGATCATGACCTGAGCCAAAACCAAGTGGCTAGCTCAACCTACTGGGCAGCTCCTCTTCCCTTTATTTACGTAGATTTTAAATAGGAATAACTGGCAATTAGCAGAATATAACACTGGCTTACAACGTAAGGCTATTCTAATGAAAATGCCAAGAGGAAGCATTTGTAACCATCCTTCCACATCAAATTGTTAACCCAACGCAGTGTCGCTTTTCTGGAAGGATTATAGATGTTAGTGTCATCTTCAAACACTTGAAATAAGTAGAGGTGGTGCTTCCTATCAAATTCCCTTTTAGCTTGGTTTTTAGTTTTGGAGAATAAAAGGGGACTTCTAAGAAATTAATAAGGCGGTGACTCGAATTGTAATTGCTGCTCCAGATGTGCTCTATTTACAATATCCCTCCTAGCATATGGTATGTAGCCATTGATTTTGAAAATGCTTACACTGAACCAGCTGGAAAGACTTCTCATGCCCAGGGCCAATTAAAGCTGGCAGCTTTATGACTTCTCTGGTAGAGAGAAACATGTATATTTGCATGTATGTGTGTATGTATATATACACACATGTATGTATACATATGCAAACACACAGTCATCACAAATGTGATATATGCGTTTTCAAAACCTAAATTCTTTATAAAGGCCCTTCAAGTTTTATGTCTTTCCTTATTGGTGGTAGTGGAGATAGGGCAAGGTGCAACAATTTATATTTCATGCTTTCATTCTAGAGATCATACTCTGCTATGTCTCAGACTCCAGAAAAAAAAAATCGGTGGGGTGGAAAGACTGTACTTTCCCAGGTTATGTATCTTTTGGGTACATAATTATTTTACTAAGGTGTTTAGAATGTCTGCTATTTCCTGCTTGTGATGGCCTATTGTAATAGTATCATCAATAGAGCTGACCAGCAGGATGTCCTGTGAGGTTGGCGATTATATTAAAATGTGATTATATTTTCACGTGGGGCACAAAATTTCATCTGTTTTTGCTTGTTCTATTTTTAATTTTGTACTGAGATGACAAAATACATTAAATTTACCATTTTGATCATTTTTGTGTACATTCAGTAGTGTTAAGTACATTCATATTGTTGTGCAACAGATCTCTAGAATGTTTTCATCTTGCAAAACTGAAACTTTATACTCAGTAAGCCCTCAGTCCCGCCCCACCCCCAGCTCTGGCAACCCTTTTTCTACTTTCTGTTAATATGACTAATTCCTTTAGATGCTTTGTGTGAGAGCACTCATATAGTATGTGTCCTTTTGTGACAGCTTCTTTTGCTTAGGATAATGGTTTCAAGATTTGTCCCCCTAGTAGCTTGTGACAGGATTTCCTTGTTTCTCAAGGTTGCACGGTCTTCCCTCGTATGTCTATAGCATGTTTTCTTCATCTATTTTTCATCTATTTTCATCTATTTTTCTCTCTGTGGACCTTTGAGTTGCCTCCACATCTTGGCTGTTGTGATTAATGCTGCAGTAAATGCGTGTGCACTAGTGTGCCTTCCCATCCGTTGTACCTGGCTTCTGATTTCTCTGCAGCCTCACCAACACTTGCTCTGTTGCTTTTCTGCTTGTGGTCATCGTGATGTGTGGGAAGTGATATCTGCTTGTGGTTTTGAATTTCATTTCCTTATAATTAGTGATGCTGAACATCTTCCCATATGCTTGCTGACCATTGATATATCTGCTCTGGAGGCTTGTCTAGTCCTTTGTTCATTTTTAAATCACATTATTTTATTGTTGTTGAATTGTAGAAGGTCCTGATATATTCTGGATATTAACTCCTTATCTGATATGATGAGCAAATATTTCCTCACATTCTGTATTTTCACATTTCATTCTTACAATTGTTTCCTTTGATGCACGTAAGTTTTTAAGTTAGTCCCTTTTTGCTTTAGTTGGCTATGTTTTTGGTGTCATGGCCATGAGACAGTTGCCAAATTCAAAGTCCTGAAGCTCTTCCCCTATGTTTTCTTCTAGGAGTTTTGTATTTCAGGTCTTATATTTAAGTCTTTATCTATATATATTTAATGTAATGTCTTTTTATAATATAATATGAGAAGATAAACAATCCAATAAAAACAGACTTTTGGGGGAGGAGGGTAGCAGAGGCAGAGGGAGAGTAAGAACCTTAAGCAGGTTCCATGCCCAGCCCGAAGCCTGATCTCACAACCATGAAATCATGACAGAGCTGAAATTAAGAGTCAGATGCTTAACTGACTGAGACAACCAAGCTCTCCAAAACAGACCAGATTTTTATGCAGAAACTTCAGAAAAGTGATATCCAAATGGCCTCTTGGCACAAGAAAGATGTTCCAATGAGGTACCATTACATACCCACCAAAAGGCTCACAGATAATAAATAATCTCAATACCAATTGTCAGTGAGTATGTATAAGGGTAGCAACTGGATTTCTTATACATTGCAGGTATATGTATAAAATAATAGCACCATTTGGGAAATCTTCTTGGTAGTTCCTTATAAATAATACACTTACCCCATGATCTTAAAATTTTCTTTGTAGGTCTTTATCTGAAAGGGAAAAAGAAGCATGTCCTCAAAACACCTTAAATATGAATATTCATAAAGCAGCTTTATTCATAATAGCCATAAACTGGAAACAACCCAAATGTCTATCAAGAGGCGAATAGACTTGCAGCGTATTCAATAACGGGTTACTACTCAGCAATCACAAAGGAACAATGTACCGATTCATGCAACAACACAGATAGATCTCAAAAGCATGATCTTGAACAAATGAAACCTGACACTAAAGAGAGTATCTTGTATGGTTTCATTTGGATGAAATCCTAGAAATAATTTTGTTGTGGTGATCTCTTACTAATGCATAAGGTGAAAGCTGGTGAATCCTGAAAGCAGTTATTTCATTGTTGTTAGAGTCAATGAGGGGCACCTAGACTGTCTCAGTCAGTAGAACATGTGACTCCTGAACTCAGGGTTATGAGTACAAGCCCCAGGTTGGCTGTGGAGCCTACTTAAAATACATACATACATAAATATAAATAAATAAAATAAAGCTAATGGAATGCCTTAGGCCAAGGGAAGTTGAGTATTCCTGAAAGCATTTGCTAATCTTAGTTTTAGAACTTTATTTACTTATTCTACTTTTCCTGAAGATTGAGGATGAATTTTTTGTTAATAAAAGCCAAGGTTTTGCAAAGTTCATTAAATAAGAGTCCCAGTAAAAGGTGTGCCCTCTCCCTGGAAAGATGGGTTGGAGTTCCCCATATCAGAAACAAAAATATCAAACAGATTGTTCACTGCCGCTTCCTCTCCAGTGCCAAAAAGCCTCAGTGCATCCTGAGAAGAAAAAATGATGACCAAAAGATACTTTTTGCCCATTTGTGGGGGTGAAGAGGGCTGGAGGAATATAATAGAGCTTTGAAGCAGTGATTCCTGTCCATGTCCCATCTTACTGGGATTTTGTTGCTGACAAATAAGACATATAATGGAAACATCCTTGGCTATACTCTTTAGAAAATGAAGCAATTTTTTCTAAACCTACGAAGAGTACTTTATATGATCAGACAACAGTTTTGTGAACACCACAATGACCTCTAAGCAGTGTATATTCTGACTTTTGCCAATGTTTTTTTTTCCTTTTTTTCCCCCTGTATATTCTGATTTTTGTCAAGGTTTCTTTCTTTTCTTTTTTTCTGAACCAGGGGCTTACCTTTGGCAATGCATGACCTCTTTGAATCTCTCCAAGACTTTCTCTTTTTCAAGGGTATGGGTGCAATGATTTTAGTTATTTCTGCAGAGTTTAGGAAGCCTCTTTGATTCTGAACCATTACCTACATCACAGCCTATCCTATACACTTACCTACTATTGGTATAAATATTTGCTCTTTAACTTGTGTCACTTGGCTATCTCAGAGGAGAGTGATCCATTCAGCCACTCGGCAGACTGAAGTTTTGGTAGAAACTCATACTCTAATGGTGAAGTTTGATCTGTGATAATATAACCTGTGTAACATTTTCCACTTTTTAAAAATTTTTTAGATACCATAAAAATTAAATCAGGATTATCTAACAGAGTTTCCAAAAAAAAAAAAAAAAAGTCATCCTGCAAAAGTCAAAACATCATGGGATTTTCCTGGTTTCAGGGACCATAGCTATGGATAGAGAGATTCAAAAGGGAAACTAACAATATTTCCTTGAATATTAGTAAGGTATCTAGCTGAGAAGTACTGACTACTGGCACATTACGGGGAGTCATCATATTTGAGGAGACAATAGAACTAATCAGCTGAAACATTCACAAGTTCTGCTAGTAGATGGGCCAACAGACCGAAATAAGCAATGTCTTCCTGATTGTTTACTTGCAGTTGAGTCAATATCCCAATGCTTGCCCAGGACACTTATGGCAAAAAGAATGAAGAGTTTGTAACAATTATGTAATATATGTAATATACGTATGTGAGATTGGGGGTTGTTGGGGAAATTTCCTTAGTTTAAAAAAGGTGTAATCGTGTTTGTTTTCCCAGAAAATGTTGAGTGATCTCAGCAGAATTTAGCATTCTGTGCCTACAATGTCCACCTAACCTTAAAAAGTCCTACATGCCTTTTGGTAACTGATCTAGAAGGTTCCTAAATTATGCAGTCGACTGATTGGTTTTTCCTTTTTTTTTTTTTTTCCAGTGATGGCCAAATTTGGCCTGTTTCTGGTCTTTTGCTATTAAGATAATGAAGCCATAAATACCCTTGAATATTTCATACCTCATGAACTAGTCTATCTAGAAATAGCAATGTCTTCAGAAATAGCTGGATGTGGGGAAGACAAATGCTGGCAGAGCCAACTTCTCTGTCCATCCCAGGCTTCCTTCTTGGGTTTACTCTCAGGCAGGCTCTTCCCACATCGCCTAGAGTGGCTCTGCAGGCACACTCCCCAAATTTAAATCCTGACTCTCCCATTTACCAGCTGTGTGATTTGTGAAGCTACTATATTTCTCTGTTTCAGTTTCCTCATTTTAAGACATGGAATAAAAATAATCACTAATTTATATGACTAAATGAGATGATACATGCAAACTATTAATACATGTTGTATTAGGATTCCTGGATCACAGTAAACACTGAATAAATATTAGCTATTGTTATTGCTGTTTTTCTAAATAATTATTGAACCATTCAAAGACTAAATGCTCTGACAGAAAAATGAACTCAGCTAAACTCTATGAATTAAGAATAGTGAAATTTCTCAGAAGAGATGATAGAACAACTAAAACAGTTATATACATGCACATATACATACATACATATGCCTAATACATCCTATCATAATTACAAAATACAACATAAAACTAAAATCTGGGACCTGGCTGGTGGAGTCAGTTAAGTATTTGACTGTTGATTTTGGCTCAGGTTGTGATCTCAAAGTTCTGAGTTTAGGCCCAGTGTGAGGCTCTGTGTTCAGCGCAGAGTCTGCTTGTGATTATCTCTCCTTCTCTTCTTCCTTTTTAAAATAAACAAATAATTAATTTTTTAAAAAATCACCTAAAATTTGAATAAATGTGTGCAGAGAATGAAAAAAAATTGTCAGAAATGCAACAGCACTTATGTTTGAATGGTTGGATATTGGTTTTTTTTTTTTAACTCCTATTATGTTTTCAAAAATGTCCATGACAAGTATGTACTGATTTTATCATAACGTAATCAATAATCCATTCAACAAAATCTGGTGGGAGTTCCTACTGGCTAGGCTCTGATCTGGGCATTAAGAATTGGGATGTTGGCAAGAGACAAAACTTCCTGCCCTGTGGAGCTCACATCTAAAGACAATAGCACTCTATTACAAATTAAAAGAGAAGCAGACCTCAATTTGAGGATAGAATTGTTGGCACAGTCTTTGCTTTGCTACTTGCAGCTGTGTGACCCTCAGGAAGTCACTTAACATCTCTGGGCCCCAGGATCCCCAACTAAAACATAGGGATAAAACCTAACAAGGTTGCTGTGAGGACTGGATAGAATACTGGGTATGTGAGGGTTCTAAAATGTAAATCACTGTACCAATATGTAAGGTGTGACTAGTGTGGTGCCTTCCACAATTGCACCAGTTAAAAATAATACTGTCGGGGCACCTGGGTGGCTCAGTGCACCTGGGTGGTTCAGTGGGTTAAAGCCTCTACCTTTGGCTCAGGTCATGATCTCAGAGTCCTGGAATGGAGCTCCACATCAGGCTCTCTGCTCAGCGGGGAGCCTGCTTCCTCCTCTCTCTCTGCCTACTGTGATCTCTGTCTGTCAAATAAATAAATAAAATCTTTCAAAAAAAAAAAATACTGTCAAATTGTTTTTATGACAAAATGTGTCTACAGGAAGTACTAAACAGGGCAATGTTTAAATCCTTTTTTATTGGACTTGCTTAGTAGTGTGAACAGCTTTCTGAATGTAAAGTTGTATCTTTAGTTATACAGCATGAATAAAGTGGATTTTAAAATAGCTAAGATCTCTTTTATTACTTAAGACTAGAAACATGAAAGAATCTTTAGCCAAAGTTTTTATTATCTAGGAAAGCCATCAGCTTTTTGACCACTGCTAAAACGCATTTCCTAATTCTGCCTAATTTGCTAAAGGTTTTATAAAATCTTCATTTTATAAAACTACTATGCCGCTACTGCGGCATACATAAAATGTCACTTTTTTCCCCTGCCATTTCGTTTTCAGCAAATATTATTTTTAGTGACTTCATGGAAGTAAAGCGTGCATAGAATTATTTACATTATGAATCAGAACTTTATTATTACGCCATCCACAGCCGGTGAGGTCCCCCGCCCCCCACGCAGGGCCCAGGGAATTCGACCCCTTGCCTTGACTCCTTGACTCGCAGGGCCAGCCAGCCAGACCTCCCAACAGCCTATACCCTTCTGTGTAAGTTTCCAAAGTTCCCCCGGGACTCAAGCACTCAGTGCTGTAGGAAATGAAACCGTCCTAGTTACATTGTTACGTGGCATCCATACTGTTTTCCCGTAGAAATAGTTACGATTTCTGTGGCTGAATTTTTTTCAATGTTTTGCTTAATTGAACTTGTCTTTTTCTCTTTCTCTTGGTCTCCACTGCATTGTCCCCCAAACGGTTCCCTTCCAACAATCAGGCCCTGGAATTCGAGAGCAGAGCAATAAAACATTTCCCGCTCAACTTCTCCTTTCGGGTTAGATTTATAGCTTCGTTTAGAAGGAAACAAGAGGCTATCTTTTGTAGTGTAAGCTTTTTATACTTATTTTTAAAGCAGCCCATGCCATGAGTTATTGCTAAGATTCTAATTTCACCCACTGGTCTTACTTGAAATCCCCCAAATCTATATCTTAGAGACAGGAAAAACAAACAAAGCCAACAACAAAAGCTTCCAGCGGTGCTCCCCACTGGTGTCCGAAACCAGCGTTCAGACTCCGAGACACACAGAAGACCCTATGAGGCCCCCCCCCCCCCCCGCCCCGCCTCCCTACCCCGGCTCTTCCTGCTCCGAAAGGGCTGCTAGGACAGGGGTCTAAAGTGTCTGCATTAGTTACCATGTGACAAAACCCAGCAGCAGCCTCCTCTCCACTGCCCGCTGAGGCCACCCTTATTTTGGGGCTGTTTGTCTCTGTTCTGCACCAGCCGGGGCAGGCATTTACTGGTCCGCGCTGCCTTCGGCTCCGACAGGCAGCGCTTTTAGTTCCACCCAGAGGCAAGCAAACAACTGGTACCTCTTAAGTCTCACACAGTTGTTAGTACTGACGATGTTTCCCCAGCATACTGGGCAGTACGAGCTGGTCAGGACTTGTTTGCCAAAAGAAAATAGACTTTGGTTAGGCATGGAATGCAGCTGAAGTGTGGCTAAGAGGGGAACTGATTTACAGGCCAATCTTACCTTTTGATGTTTTTGTGGAACACTGGTAAATGCTATTACTATAGTAAAGCTCCACTGGGAGTATTCTGAGTGCTGGATGTTATTGCTCGTTAGGAAACCCGGAGAGGAGTATAGTAGATACTCCTGACCATCACTTTTCTTACCTAACCCTGAAGTTTATACTTGCATGGAGTTTTAATGGTTAAACATCCTTCTGAAAATGAATGATGACTATCAGGTTAAAGTCTACTAACTCATTTTTAAACTGTGTGGTGAATGGAGGAGCCAAACAAAGGAAATATTGTAGTGAAAAAAAGGCCTTTGAGTAGGAATCAAGGAACAGCCACTGTAACTTCCTGTGTGACGGTGGGCAACCTGCTTAACCCTCTGAGACTATTTCTTTGACTTTTTTTTTTCTTTCATTTCATTTTACATTATTTCAGTGTTCCAGAATTCAGTGTTTATGCACCACACCCAGTGCTCCATGCAATACGTTCCCTCCGTAATACCCACCACCAGACTCACCCAACCTCTGACCCTCCCTCCTCTCCAAAACCCTCAGTTTGTTTCTCAGAGTCCACAGTCTCTCATGGTTTGTCTCCCTCTCCGATTTCCCCCAACTCCCTTCTCCTCTCCATTGAAGAGGTTCCACTGGATTAGCTGAGAAGAACTCTTTCAGGATGAATTATCTATAGTCGTCTCTATCTCTGTTGTTTTATGACTTGCTAGAAATTACTCCGTGTGGAGGGGTGAGATTGTTTCCATTCTGTTTCTGAATTGTTGATGAGGTATATTGTCCATTTCTCATCATTTGAGCCCATCTGTTTCATAACACTGGAGATTTACAGCCCTTGTTTCAAGGCACCCACATTATCTATATTGCAAATGTGGAGGGTCACAGAATGTTTTTAATAAGTTAGGACTGAAACAGCAGGACCATTGCATAAGCTTCTCAGAACAGGCACGTGTTAAAAAAACTAATCCCAGAAGCTCAAGTCATAACATTAAGCAGACCCCAAAGAGGGGCATTTACCCCCTATTGCAAATAGTCATTTTTAGGTGGCCCTTGGTAAAGTGTAATGTTTGCATAGTACATTAAATGGTAGGGTTGGCCACGTCCCCATGTATAGGTTATTATTAACACACAATTTGTCTTCTTTTGTCGAAAGGATTCATTTTCCACAGTCGTTTTGTGATAGAGGCAATGGGAAGTCATTGGATTTTTACAGTTTCAAAATACAAGTGTGTTCTGAGACTTTACTAGCTGTATTTTCTGGGGACCCCTTTCTGCTTTATAAGTAGGCAAAGGAAGTGTGAGAGGAAACTTTAGCAGAAGTAACGTCAGCACAAAGAAAAAATCTGAAGGCTAACGTTGAGTTTCAATGCAATTTTCTCTTTTGATCCTGATGTCTGCAATGGTGTCAGCAACCTTGAGTTTATTTATGGCTCCTTGGTATAATCTAGCTATGTGTGAAAGCCTGGTACCAGGCTTCCCTAAATGCCTTGGTGATAAAGGTCAGTCCAGAGCAGAATTATGATGGGAAGCAACTATCTTTACTCTGTTCTGTTTGGCCTAGCAATAACACATCTGGCCAATTTAGAAGTGGGCTTCTACAACAGATGAACATTTAGAGGTAGATATAGAGATAAGTATCTTCTAGATTAATGCATGTATGCCTAAGTAGGCATTCAAATATGCCCTGGGAAGTTGAATTTGGAAAAAGAAGGCTGAGGTCCAAAGTAATAAAAATGAAAAGAAATGCAATGCCCCAAAGCCGCAATTTGTAACTGTATCTTTGGGTCTGAAATCAAGGCTGATGCTCATAACCAAGAGAAGAGAAGAAAGTCAACAGCACAGAGGGAGTTTCCACATTCTTGAGTTTCTGGAACTTAGATCTTATACCTTCCAGAAAACTGACTCCCTTAGAATTTTGACTTAACATTTGTAAAATCTTCTTAAACAATACAGTCTCTACCTAAACTTGAAGATCGAGTATGAAATACAGCTGAAATAACACCCCTAAAGGTTGTTTTGTTTAGTAGCATCTTTCTTTTATCAATTGGAAATGATGAAGAGATATTTGTTTGGGTTTCTAAATTCCATTTGCTCTGTTAAAACAACATTGCAGCCAAAAGACCCTAATGAAAGTTTCCCTGTGACAAGCCTAAACAATGATCCAAGAGGAATGAAAAACCAAACTAATGAGAAAATGATGTAGAAGGCCAGCTTTCTGCTCTCCCCACAAGGATTTTAATTACAGAGAAATCAACAGCTGTGCCAGGGGTAACACGGGAGTGCTGGCCATGCAAAATAACACCTTGGAGTGGAATGAATTTGAAGTAAATGGGCTGGAAATATTGGCTTTCCCAGCAATCAACAGCAACACATGAGGGGAAACACGGAGTCTTTAATTCGGTGAAGTGTACTGATCGCAGACTTCTCCATTGCCCTGATTCTGGTGAGTGCACATACTCATGATCCCTGATTAATGGGAAAATAATCTTTCACTTAAACTGTCCATCATAGATCTGGGAGAGTAAGATGATCTTCAAGAACTTAGAAGCTGTTGTAGACTTTCTCCACTTATAAAAGTGAACGTTTCCTTGACTTTAGGACTCACTGTAGAAATACATTATTCTTTATCATCATTGACTTTTTATGCAGCTCAACTTATGCAGAATTTTTTTTAAAGATTTTATCCATTTATTTGACACAGAGAGAGAGAGAGAAAGAGAGAGAGAGAGAACACAAGCAGAGGGAGCAGCAGGCAGAGAGAGAGAGGGAGAAGCGGGCTCCCTGCTCGTGGGACTCAATCCCAGGACCCTGGAATCATGACCTGAGCAAAAGGCAGACACTTAACCGACAACGGAGCCACCCAGGTGCCCTACGGAGAATATTTTAAATGAAAGTTTTCTCTCAATTTCTGGGGGCTTATATAACTTTTTCTCTTGTTGTTTCTTTCTATAGGAAGGTTGTAGTCATGTTAGGTCAATTACCTAAAACATGTTCTTATTAATCAGCCCAGTAATGAGAAGTCCAGATATGTCAATGAGTACCTGAGATACTGTTACGTCAACCAAAAATGTCACGGGAGTACTCGTGGTAAAATTATGCAAAATCCAAAGGAAAAGAGAAGTTGTTTTCAGCTTTTGTGGCTAGAGAGGAAGCTGGAGCTTTTGTTTTTAATTTTTCACACGAGTATTGGAATACCCCTCATTTACTTGAAGGTTCTATTACGTGTTGCAAAATGCAACAGAAATCACTCCTGTTGAAGGAATTAATTCAGCACTACAGCTCACCAATAAGGGGTGTGGCAAGGTGTGGCCCTACTCATGCTGGACCTTCTCTTGGGGACAGGCAGCTGACCCTTTGTGGCAACATGGCCCAGTCCCTCCGGGTCTATTCAGGAAGGCAGCTCCGGGAAGAGGAAAGGGCCTGTGTTTTGAAGTCAGAATGACTTTGAAGCTCAGCCTTATGATCTGAGCAGTTTGCTTAACCTTTCAGAGCCCTAGTTCGCTTAACAAAGCCACTTGTCCAAGGTGACCTTGTTAGTAGACGAAGGAGCTGACATTTGAATTTAAGGCTGTCTGACCTTAGGTTTGTGCTAATTTGAGCTTTATTTTCTTGGTGAAGATGCCTATCTCACAATGTACTCAATATACAGACAGGTTTAAGCATATATGGGTTTCATTAGAAGGCTCTACTTCCTTCCTGAATGCTTTGTGAAATTCTGGCTGCTGCTCAAATCACAGCAAACTGCCACACCTCTGTGCTCTGATTGAGTGCTCTGTGGCTGTGCGCTCCTCTGACACCCCCACCCCTCACCTGCCCCATGACCCACCTTCTGCTGAGTGCTGTGCCCTGGGGGAACAGTGCCGAGGTGGAGAACTTCCACATTTTAATGTGCATGCGCATGTCAGAGTCAAGGCCAAGGTCTCTCAATTCCTAAAAACAAGGCTACATTCTGTCAGTTCCTTTTACCTCCTTCTCTTGTTTTATTTAAATTATATCTTAATGATTGAAATTGCTTCTAAAAAATTGGATGCTTTCTTCTCCCTTTCCTCCCCGAGGTGAAATATTTGGGACTCAGAAAATACTTGGGCTGGACTTTGGCTCTCTTGGCTGTACACTGCTACTGTTGGAGCCAGGAGTAACCTCAGTGGGTATCTGCCTCAACTCGGTTGTCAAAAAGAATAGTTGAGTGTTGGCTAGACTGCATTTTCTGGGAAGGCAGTGATAGTATCTGGTTTTTCCCTATGATATACCAAATACCTAGCATGGTGCCTGGTCCTCAGACAGCACTCCGTAAATATTTGCTGAATGAATGAATGAGAAAAAAACAATAACAACAACAAAACACCAATGAGTTTAGTTTCACATTGGTTTGTGTATTCATTTATTCATTCAGCAAATATTCAGTAACCTGAATGCAGGGGGAACATCCATTTAGGAACTTAGGGATTTAGGCATACCCAGTATATTCTGGTGGATTCACTAGGAAACTATATTTTTCAATTCTTGACCATGCTGGAATCATTTCTAAGGTTTTTCTAAGGTCACGAGGCAATATCTACTTCTTTTAATACATTCAACTTTTTAGAATAATTTAGATTTACTGAAAAATTGTGAAGATAGCACAGAGGATTCCTCTATACCCTATATCCAATTGTATCATTAACATCATATATTACTATAACACATTTGTTTCAATTAATGAACCAATATTGATGCATGATTATTAACTAAAGCCCATACTTCACTGATATTTTCTTCATTTTTCTTAATGTCTGTAGGATCCTTTTAGCTGTGACCACTTCTCAGATTTTTTCTTGTTTTTGGTGATCTTGACAGTTTTGAGGAGTACTGGGCAAGGTATTTTGTAGAATATCCCCCAGTCAGAATTTCTCTGATTTATTTTCTCATGATTAAGTTGGAGTTATGGGTTTTGGGGGTCTAGGAAGACTATGGAAAATCATGTCAGGGTACTTGCTACCAATATCAGTATCACTGTTGGTGTTGAATAACTTGAACCTAAAATTCATATACTGAAAACCTAATACTTAAGCTGATGGTATTAGGAGGTGGGGCCTTTGGGAGGTGACTAGCTCTTGGGGGCAGAGTCCACATGAATGCAATTAATGTCCTTATAAAAGAAAGCCATAATGCTAGCTCATCTCTTCTACTGTGTAAGGACACATTGAGAAGTTGGCCTCCACAACCCTTCATGGGGCCTTCACCAGAACCTGACCATCATGGCACCAGATCTTGTGCTTATAGCCTTCAGAATTGTAAGAATGAAATTTCTGTCATTTATAAGTTACCCAGAATGGTGTTTTGCTATAGTAGTCCAAATAGACTAAGACAGAATCCAAGATCTGGGTGTTAGCTATGCTTATTGCTACTACGGTATCATTGGTTCTAGACCCTCTCAGCTAACAGAGCATGGAAATATATGTGTGTATCATCATCTCTGTGTGTATGTGTGTGTATGTGTGTGTGTGTGTGTATGTGTATTTTTTCCCTCATGTAAATATCTGTATCTATCTTAATTTAAACATGAGTTTATAATGGCATCTCCAACTCTACTCCATTACCACATGGATCACTCTAGCCTCCTTGTCTCCTTGCTTATTGGTAGACTCCCATTCCAACTCCCAGTCTTTCCATCTGCCATACATTTTATCTAAGGTACAATTCCAGTATACATGCATAGCACTTAGCCTAGTGGGAAAGAACTTTGTCAGCTGAACTACAGTGCTCATGTAGTTTCTTTTGCTCTTAATCTTATATTTTCAAAGTAACTTAGATCAGCATCCCCCCCCCCCCCAATTCCCTACAGTGGGACTATTTCATACATTTGGAATACAGTTAGATTCTCTGGTCAAAATCTGTGTTCCATTCTGGGTTTCCTGACCTCTTAAATGATTTCTTAAAATTCACATGCATTAATAAGGTATACTGGTAGAATACAACAAAGTAAAGATGAATAAGCAAAGTGATCAACTCAAGTGCTTTAAAAAACAGAATAAAAGGAAAGAAAGAAGAAGGAAGCAAGAAATAGAGTTAACATTCGAAATTAACATAAAACCCAGAGAAGGTGTTCCAAGATGGTGAGGTAGGAAGATACTGACCTCACCTGTCCCACAAACACACCTAGTCAACAGTTACATAGGAAATAATTCTCAGAAAAAGACCTGAAAGCTAGCTGAGTACTTCTTCACAACAAATGATAAAAGAGCCATATCAAGATGGTAAGAGAGGCAGAGAAGCTGTCTCACAAAAAATACCCACCCTTCTGGAAAACAAACAAACAAGCAGCCCACCCCAGTGCTGTGACCTACAATCAGGAGGGATTTCACACATGTGGAGCTTCCTCAGGAGTAAGGGGTTTGTGCCTTACCTGAGGCACCCTTACCTTTGGGTCCTGCAAAGAAGAGACGAGCACCCAAAATGTCTGGCTCTGAAAACTAATAGGGCTCACATCCAGTAGACCCAAAGAGAACCAAGTTTGTTGGGAATCAAAAGCCTTCTCAGAGCCCGGAGAAGGGTGCTGGGGGGTGGCCAAAATGTGTAAAGGGTGTCAAGAGGTACAAACTTCCGGTTATAAAATAAATAAATTACAGGGATGTAGTATACCAAAAAGAATAATAATAAAGAAACATTTTAGAAAATTACGATGATTAAAACATTTAGAAATTTCTGCTTTCTTTGAGAAAAATTAAACAATAGATAAGTTCACGAGAAGCTTTTAATAAGACACAAGTAATTTGAAAAATAATAAGATAAGCTATAGAGAAAGAGAATATTTAACAACTATAACATAATACTATGAAAACTTCGGAACAGGGCAGTTGAAAATTTAGTGACAAATTCTAAAGGAAAATATGAGTTAAAATTTTGATTGAGAAGGAATAGGAAAGCTGAGTAGAATCGATTAGTAAATAAATAGAACAAGTAGTTATAAGGCTCCAAAGGATAACAGAACCAGATGGTTCCCAGGTGTGTTTTATCAAATATTCAAGAAACCAATAACCCTTACATTATACAAATTGTTTCTGAGGATAAAGAGAAAAAGAAAGCTCCCCAATTAATTTTGCAAGGCAAAGATAACTTGTAAGAAAACCAGACAAAGGCAGTAGGAGAAAGAAAAATTAGAATGCATTCTCATTCTGGGACATGAGAGTATAAATCCAAGACAAATATTTTATGGTTATTATATTCTATACATGCTTTTTGTAAATAACTTCATATCCTCTGTGTATTTACATAAAATACATGTAATTTTTTTGTAAATACATATAAATCAGATGTACAACAAACCAGATGTTGGCATAAACTGCATATTTTATCTTACCCAAAATGCAGATGTAGTAATAATTTTTATTATACACTCTTTAAAAATACTTTTCAATTTTTAGTTTAGTCCAGTATAGATCCCTTGAGAGTAGTTTCCTTTTACTTTTTTATGGTTGCTTTGTTTAATCAGAATTTGGAATGAGCATGAAAAAAGAATATTAAAGCTATTTGCTCAAGCTCTTGTTAGAGAAGAGTGTGTTACCCTAAATAAGGAGGCAACTGAGGCAAGCTCGAATGACCAAAAATTGAGCTTACTTGGGAGCAGCTGAGGAACTGCAAATCAGGATGTGCAAAGTGCAGTAACCTGTAAGGATGCTGTTGAAGATCTTGGGGTGGGTTGTACTTACCGGCAAGGAGTGCAGAGAGTGGGCAGTCCAAAAAGTTCCGCTCAGTAAGTTCATTGGCTTGAGAATGGGGAGAGATTCTTGTCAGGTGTTCGGTGGTCAGGAGAGAAGTTTTGGTTTTCTATGGGAAATCAGTCTCTTGGTTCTTAAGTTTCCTGAGGGTAGTGTGTGAGGTTCTCCATTTCACATTCTCTGGTTCCGTTTTAGACTGAAATCCTGTCACAGGTGGCTTTACATTTAACTCCCTGGTGACAGAGACGCTGTTGGCTTTCTTTTGTGCCTGCCCTATCAGCCCCTTCCCTGAATGCTCCAAGGGCAGCATACAGAGGAGAAAGCCTTAAGGTGACGTGACTACGGTTGTCATTTTTACTCAAGGCAGAATTGTTTGGGAGTATCTGCGGAAAGATAAGATACTTTCCTTCCTCCCTATTACTTCTCCAACTAGGAAACTGATTATAGCTCAAGACACCTGCAGAGTGAAGAATTGTTTGAAAGGACTCCTTCCCTGGCTCTTATTGGATTAAGTGGGTGGGGGGTAGAGGTTTGTGAGGGCAATAGCCAAAGAGAAGCCAGGGGGTGACCTGTTTTTAACCCAACCTCTATGTTAATGGATTCAGGGACAATGTAGACCGTCAGTGGTACTTGCCAAATGTCAACCTGATTAGTGAGGAACAGAAACGTGGATCACCCCAAACAATGTTTAATAAAAATGTTAACATAAAAATCCCTTCAACTGGGCTTCAGAAACGTTTCCTTTGAACTCAAACATTTGAGTATATTTCTCTGTTTCTTAGAATTGTGTGTGCATCACCCTAAGCAAAATTCCATATTGTGGGGGTGAATACTCCCGCAAAGATGCTGACGAGGTGTAAGATGAAGACATGATCTGAAAGTGTTTTACTTATGTTAAAGTTATTCTGACATCTGTTAAAAGGGTAAGACAGACTTTATTCAAGACTGTTATGATAGGTCTAGAGACTGCTGCGGTGGGATTTTGCCGTAGAGGAGAGAGACTGAGCTGGAGTCCAGATACAACAAAGGGAAGTAGGGACTCCCAGCTGAGTGGCAGGGTGAGGAAAGGGTCTGTGGATGGGAAATGACAGGAACGGCTGGTCATTCTGGCTAAACTGACTGAACAGGATTCTTGCTGCAGGCAAGCCAGGGCGTTATTATCTGGGATGGTGAGGAATGAGGGGTTTGGTCAGATATCAAGAGTTATCAGATATCCTAACAAGAGTTATCAGATATCCGGATATCCTATCAAGAGATATCAGATATCCAGGGTGGGAGATACAAGCAGGATTCCTGCGAAAACTGGCCTTTGCGGGATCTACCAGGATGGATGCTGAAAGTCCAGGCCTTGAAGCTTAGATGATAAGCTTCCAGAGAGGTGAGAGAGAGTCATTGTCACTTGTTGGGAGAGGAAGCTCTCTCATTGAACGCAGAAGTTGTCCGTGCTGGTTCAGAGCACTGAGGATGGTTTTGTATGTAACTGAGGTAGGTCACCACCATGCGTTTATGCTGACACACACTTCACACATTTGAGGGCAACATCTAGGAAGAAGCAATGTTTTGTGGTTCAGTCATTAAGTGTCTGCCTTCAGCTCAGGTCATGATCCCAGAGTCCTGGGAGCAAGCCCCACATTGGGCTCCTTCCTCAGCGGGAGGCTTGCTTCTCTCTCTCCCACTCCCCCTGCTTGTGTTCCCTTTCTTGCTGTCTCTCTCTCTGTCACATAAATAAATAAAATATTTTTTAAAAAGAATGAGATCAAGCTGACATGGAATGAAGGCCAAAGTATCATGTTCAATGACAAAAGCTGGGTTACAAAACTGTGTATTTAGTATAATTCCATATTTGAGAAAAATGAATAATAATAATAAATATTAGTTTATGTACAGGGAAGGGAAAAAGCATTGGCATGTGAACAGAATTGTTAAAAGTAGTTTTCTTTGGGGAGTGAAATTAGAGTGACGATTCAAGTTTCATGTTACCTGATTAAGTCATGTTGAAGAGTTTTTAAATACCGAACATTGCCTTAGGAATTAGGAGAAAATATTTTTAAAGTGGGGAAGGAGTAAGAGAGGCAACAGGGCTCTTGTCCCTCCTTAACTTTGTCTAGGGGAAAGCATTACTAAAGAAGCCAGCCACATCAGCAAAGCTCCTAGCCCCAAGGGCAATACCCAAATCTTGTCATCAGCTCCTTCCTTCCCCACACAGGACACAGAGTTCACCAGCTTTCTGTCTGGGACTTAGGCAACAGCTATGTGAGCTTCTTAAATGTGAAATACATAGGAAGAGCAATGGGAGCATAGGGTGCATTGATGTAAGATAGCATATCAGAAGAAGATTAATAGCAAGTACCCAATGCACCGACAAAGCAAATCCTTAGTAGAATGAACACAAGTCCAACACAGTTTAAAAGTAAATTTGTGCCAGTGGATTCCATAGAAACCAAAAGCAAGGAACAAAAGTCATCCCTTCCAGCACTGGCTTTATCTATAACCTGGATTTGACACTGGGCTGTTCTCCTTCTTAGCCCTGTGATGTTGGGGAAGCACCTTAACTTCTCTGACCTATCGTTTGTTTCTTCATCAATAAAATGGAAAAGATAATAGTATCCACTTCATAAGGCTGTCATGTGGATTAATGCCATATGCCTCAGTTCAGGGCTTCACAAGGAATGAAGGCCCAGGAAGTTTCTGCTATTAAAAAAACTGTAATAAATGAAGGAAAATATGCATAAAGGCAAAAGTGAAACAAATCTAAAAACAACCACAGACACTTGTTTATATGCTAAAACACAGAAGCATTAAATAAAGGTTTATTGGCATTGTGTTACTGACACACATTATATCACATATAAGCATGACAGCAAATTCTGCATAATAAGGTCTGAATGCAAGTACTGAACCAGGTTGTTGTGGTATACTATAAGACATCATAAAAACAGAAAAATTCTCCGCAGTAAGAGGAATTTAGCAATATTTTGTGAATTATAATCTTCTGTCCTAGCTCTCAGTATTTATCTATGTCAAAGATCATTTGTTTCCAAATGTCCTGGTAAAGCTTTACATGTATTTTAACTTTTTCCCATTTTTATCAACCGACTCCTCATATATTCTATTCTGATGAATTTCTGGTTCACTAATGAGCTCTAGAGCTGGCAACCACACAAGTGGAAGGAGAAAGATGCAAGACTTTGGAACCAGATGTATCCACTTCGTGTTCACTTTGCGGCCTTGAGCATTATGTTCCTTTGTTCTTTCGGTTACTTGTCTGTTTGGTGAGACTACAATAATGTCTTCATCTCAGAGTTGTTAGGATTAAATACTCTATTTCCCATGCCTGGCACTCAGTATGTGCTTAAATGTTGTTCGTTTCCCTGCTTTTCCAAAAGGAATCTTAGAGATTGTCAGTCTTATTTTACAAATGAGAAAGCACAAGTCCACAAAAGTTAAAAAACAAAACAAAACAAAAAAACAATAACAATAACAACAACAACAAAAAGCCCACAAACCCACGCACCCCAAATCCCTTTTCTACTGCATTCTACTGCATCCTTTCTTCTAGAAGCTTGTTTAACTTTAGTAGAGAAAACTTAGTGGAATTGAAAAGTATTCTTTTCCTCTTTTTAATATAGGTAAGCCACCAAGAGATTTTTTAAGTAAGAGTACATTTTATGAAAGGTAATAAGTTGTCCAAGAACTGTCTTAAATCCACAGAGACATTAAAAACAGAAGATCTGTGCTTCCAAGATTTCCATAGCAGACCATAAGTATTCTGTATGCTTTGGCACCAGAACCCCAGGAACTGAGTATTTATCTGCACATTTCAACTCAGGCCTCCCGGAATGCTTGCCCATGGAATTGGCAAAGGGTGGGCATTCAGAATTCAAGGCAGTCAAGTTTGCTCAGCACACAGCTGTATTTGAAGCCCGGCTCTCTGCCATTAGTCCAGGGAACTTGCACAAAACACAAGCAATTTAAATGTCAATGTTGTGATCTTACCCTGCTGTGTATCTTTGTATCTTTTTCCATACCTGAAGAGATCACTCGGTGGATAACGCAAGGGAGCCCATTATCCTGTACATGGTGGAAAAAAGCAAAAATTCAGCAACTTCTCTTTCAGATCTTGGACTCTGAGAAAGAACAGCACGCTTTCTTCAGCAGGAAGAAGATACTCAATACTGCCATTTAAAAACAGCCAGCCAGAAGAGTCTGTTATTTCTTTAAAAACTGTTCTGAAAGTGACATTTTACCATAATAAAACTGGTTACATTTGTATTTGGTTCTTTAAAAAGTATATGTGTATTTGTTTGTCTCTCTCACTTGTCTCACACACCTCTTGTCCCAAGTGTAAGTTCCTGCTCCATCCAGAAAGAGCAGGACACATGAAATGCTGCTGAGGCTACTTGGGGCTGCTATGAGACATGGAAACTCAGCCGTTGGAAACGGGCCGTATTTGTCACTATACCAGTTGCTCTTAGCAAATTGCTGATATAGTGGACTAGATCTGTTGTTATAACCATTACATGGTTACGCCACAAGCTAGTTACTTTGCCATATGGATCCGCAGATGAGCATGAAATGGGTCAGACAAACCCAGAGGACTATGTGATTTTTCTGTGGCTCTTGAGGGTAACATGCTGCTTCTAAAAACGGCTCTTGTTCAGGCTATGTGGAACATTTCCAGCCTGAATGGTAAAAGCAGCTATTACATTAATCTTATTTAATAGGTCTGAGTTCACTTAATAGGAAGGGATGAGACTGAACAGCCTAACTCCTAACCCCACTGTGTATTAATGCACTTGGTTCTGTTTGTTACATAAACAGTTTTTCTCAGAAACAAAAGCCTTTCAGAGTTATCACTAAGAATAGATATTTGGGGTTTGTCAAGTAGGTTCTAAAACAGCTGCATAGAAGGACACCTGGGTGTCTCAGTTGGTTAAGCGTCTGACTCGTGGTTTTGGCTCAGGTCTATGGTCTGAGGGTTGTGGGATCAAGCCCCACACTGGGCTCTGAGCTCAGTGAAGTCTGCTTGAGGATTCTCTCTCCCTCTGCCCTCTCCCCACTTGTATGCTGTCTCTCTCTCAAATAAATAAAAATCTTTAAAAATTTGATTTAAAAACTTTTGTGTATTATGCTGTGCTGCCTTATTTACACAAGTTGGAAGGATTATACCAAGAGCTAACTATAGACAAGAAATAGATTTGCTTATTTCCAAATTATGGCAACATTAACATTGGCAGGTATTTATACAAGAAGAGAGAGAACCGAAACATTTTGAATTGCTGATTAAAACTCAGTTTCTGACAGTAATTTTGGACTCAAAAACAAAGCAACACATTCATCACCTCTCTTATTATGATTATTTCTTTCCAGACTCTTCTGTCTGGATCTCATCACCCATACTGAAAACTGATGTGCTGTGACTTCTCGGTATTACACCTTTGTCTCAATTCAAATATTATTTCAAATTCTAAAGTCTTGGGACACGTCTGCATCCTGAGAGGGTACTTGATGTGTCCTCAGCTTGAAGTCTCTAAACTTTACATTTCTGCCAGGTTTCAAGAAAACCTTATACTTACCTGAAAGTTCTCCCTTGTAGCCCAATGGGATGGTGAGTTTCATTCATCCTGGTTTCTCTTTTTTAATGAGTCCTTTCCTAGGACTCCATGTTCTTCCTCACACTACTTTCCTCCCCCTCTAACACTCATGCGGTAGCTGATGCCACATCTTCAATAGTATCAGAATAACGACAAGATGGCAATATAACTGCGCCTAAGGCCATGCACTCAATCCTGGAGCCAATTATTTGCCTGTGATGGCGATCAATAGCCTTCTATTTATTTTACTTTGAAAACGTATTTAAAAATATCTTTGAAAGAGACATAAGGGTGGATATGAAAAGCCATTCTAAGTAACTTTATCTCTAAATTTTGATTACTAAATTTGTTTCTCAAAGATGGAGAAGGAGGAATGTGAATGAACCGAACTGAAAATCTTATCCAAATAACATGATCAATCCTCCCTAGGAGATGAGAATATCAATCAGCGGATACAATTTTAATAGAGTGGATGTGATTAGGTCAGATTTTCAGGGTAATTTTGCATATAAAAAACAGAATCTAAGATCTTAATAAATTTAAGCTATAGGAGATCTCTCACTGCTCTTGTTCTCTCAGGCCTCTTAGAGAAAGAAATCAGAAAAAAAGTACTTTCTCCGCGCTCCGTTTCATCTCCCTGCCCTCCTCTCTTCCACTTTCCACCTTCAAAGTGACAACAACGGTCTAAATCCCAAACCACTGTCTATTTTTCTGGCTAAAATGCTCTGGGAAAAAACACAATGATGAGTGTGCCCTGATGCCTCCCAGGTCCTGTGGACAGCTACAAACAGAGGACAGCTGAAGTCTAGCCTCGGTCACTTCTCCTGGTGCTGGTGAGAAAATCTGAAGTCAAGTTCCCAGACGATTTTATCTCTATCACACCATATCAGTGGGGAAGGAAGTGGTTGGAGATGCTCCAAATGACCTTGTTTTTCAAATTAGATGCTAACTTGTTTTGTTTTGCTTTGAAACCAGCCACAGAAGAAAGACAGAGAAGGATGCTCTGGGAGTATCCTTTCTGGATATCTTCTGGAGTAAAGAAATACTTAAAATGAAGTTCAGGCGAATGTTAAAATTGGAGTATAGGAATCTGGGTTTTAGTCTTGTTGGACCTCAATTTCTTCATCTATAAAATGAAGTAGTAGAAATAGATGATCTCTAAGAGGGGTTGGTAAAGTATTGGAAGAGATCCTGAATGGTTTCGGGTCCACCAAACCATTAAATCATATGTAAAACTAAGTGTGTGTGTGTGTGTGTGTGTGTGTGTGTGTTCGTTGAATGCACCTGGACCTCCCAATCTATTAAGAACCATTAAGCTGATTTCAAACTGTAAAGTTCACCTAAGTGATTTTTTTAAATTTTTTATTTCTTTTCAGCGTAACAGTATTCATTGTTTTTGCACCACACCCAGTGCTCCATGCAATCTGTACCCTCTCTAGTACCCACCACCTGGTTAAGTGATTTTTTTTTTTTTAATTGAAGTTACCTCATTTGGTTTTTTGAGATAATAAAATCATAACTTTTTCAATGGTACTCTAATGAAAATAAGAAATGGATATATCCTTATCAGCACATACTCTTTAATGCCTGCACATTTAAAAAATTAATCTAAACATTGACTGTGAAGTAATTTAACCAATAAAATCATCTGCTATAATTTTTTATATATTCTGGATAGTTTTAAATTTAAAAACTACAGGACTTATCATTAAAATTGATTAATGATCTTAAAGCCCCAGGTTTGTGTGTGCATGAAAACCTAAAGCATTCTGTGTTTCTGAAAATAACTAAACATAATTTTTTTTCTTATAAGTTTGAAGTTCTCAGTTATAGTTTATGCATCCATTCATTCTTAAGAAAATCTGAAATGGCCTTTAAGAGTAAGTTGGTTTGCAATAATAAATAAGACAAAAAAAATTATTTCCTTTAGGAAAGTGACCCACAAGTGACTCCGCCCCCTTGCCAAGAATTAGTGATTTATATCCTGGTAAGTATTTTGGAATCTGGGCAATTCTACTCCTTATCTGTTTCAACTATGAGAACTTTATTTCTCTGGTCTTCAGTTTCTTTTGCACCTGAAAAATAAAGATTGTGACCTTGAACTAAATGTCTTCAAAGATTTTCTTTCCTCCATAATACTGTGGCTATCCTTGGGATACTAAACGCTCTGTTCTCAAAACAGTTGTCCTAGGATTTTAACAAACAAAAGGTGGTGCTTCCATATTAGCAACTTTCTGTTTCTTTGTTAATTAAGAACAAGTTTCTTTTTCTTGTCTCCAGTTCACCTGAGTGCTCCTAAAATCTAACACATTAGTAAATGAGATCTTTATCTTTAATAGGTGTTTCCCTTTCTTTACGAGTGACAGAAGTCTCACAGTGTGTATTTAATTTTCCTGTAAGTTCTAAAAGGCAAATTTCACTGGGACCATGAAAGAATTCTCAAATTTATCCAGACTACGCAATCTACACATTTAATGCAATTCCTATCAAAGTACTATCCAGACTACGTAGAAACCACCATCACAGCGGGCTGAAAGGGTAAGAGCTTGGTTAAATTGACTTGGCTGGGTTCCCAGGGGTCCATAGGCATTAAGCAATATCTGAGAGTAAGTCCATCGTCTTCAGAAGCTGCAATAACTCTTTGATCCTCTGTCGTTCCATTTAGCACACTGCTCTTTAAAAACATATTTGCGAGTAACAGGAGAAAGTCAGTTCTCCTTTCAAATGCACCCCGTTTATAGCTTAAGATGTACCATCTCTGGAATGCTGTCAATTTTAAGCTCTCCTTCCAGGTTGATTGGCTACATGGCCACTGGGCACGTGTCTCCCCCCTGCCCCCCTTTTTAACATTCTTTCGGATACTGTTACTGTTTTATATGGATGTGGTCAATTTTCTTTTGATATCATAACCCAGAGGAGTTGGATGATGGATTTTTAGGGGACATGTTTTATCTTCAGGTGATCAGAGGACCTTTCAAAATGACCACCATGTACACTACCTCAGCCATAGTGATCCTCCCCACCAGAGGAATGCCACTGACACATGCCTGCCACGTGGAGGCTGGTGCCAGTACGTGGGGGACAGTGGAGAGGTCAAGAGGTTGCATCTGTCCCTACTTGTAGTTACAGGAGCACTTTATAATTTCAGAATCATAGGATTCTACAAAAGACTATGTCTTATAATAATAGCAAGTATCTTCTAATGTCATCTTACCCAAATCTGTCACCACCCAATTTATAGATGGGCAAGAGGGACAGTGGGAGTTAACAGATCTGCTGAAGTTATATAGCTCAGGTGACCACAAATTCTACACTCTTCTGAATCCTGATCTAATGTTATCATGACAGCTCACGTATAGAACCGTGGAGAATGAAATGATCTAAAGGTGCTCTTGGTGCCATCTTTGCTAAATGGTTTCTGTTATTATTTGTCTAAATTTTAATTATGCCGAAATTACTTTCTAAAAATTCGTGAAAAATCAAAGTATCGGACTGTTAATGTTATCAAAACAGTTGCTTCTTTTGTCTCCTTGATACCAAATAAAGTCCTAACTGGTGGTTTCTAGATTGCTTCAGATAGACATTAAAATCATTATCTTGCTAATATTCAAGCAGATGGAAAATACTTGGGATATCCCAATTTTGTACTTAAAATAGATGCTTATTTTTAAAATAAATGTAATATATTTTAGGCTGTTGAGAACAATCTGTTGAATCCTTGTTGAGCTACAGTGTTTGACTTTGTCTATTCCTTTTTTTTTTTTTTTTTTTTTTTGCTTATTCTTTTAAAACAAGTCTGTTGGAACTCTCAACAATCATGACACCTGGCTCCAAATCAGCATCCGAAAGCAAACTGTATCTCTAATGCCACAGTAACTTTGGAGATACGCAGCATGTTATCTTAACTATTACAACGAAGGTTGATTCTGGTGCCAAATTATATAAGGGCGCAGTTTTTGAACAGAATAAAAATTGAATACACCGTGGTAGCTGCTTGGGAAAATGAACAGTATATAATCTAATATCTTTAATTTTATGTACATGAATATAATGTATGTCAACTTTGTACATGAGATACATACAGTATTTAAACATTTTACTCAACAGATAAGAATTTACAATAGCAATATAATTGACTAGAGGGCCGTCCACTTAATTATATACTTAGATTAGATCTGTACTTTAACAGGAAAAGAATTTAATAGTTTACAATCATAGAAACACTGACATTTAAAACAAGACTTTATAAAATAATTTATATATATCCTAGCATCTATAGAGAGGAATGATTTGCATTTGTGGATGTGTGCAATGAATGGCATATTTTAAATTTTCAGGTAATAAAATAATTTAGAAGCAGTTCATGCAGTGGTCAAAGCAAGGGATGTCAGTTCCTTCCAGATGCCCTCTCTGACAGCAACGGGCAGCAGACACACACTAGGTACCACTGAGGTACACTAGAACAAGACTCCTCAACAGATACTCCTATAAACACCAATATACACAAGTTGATATCCTTCCGTCCACAGTCCAAGGACTGGTCGCCACTTCTCTCAGCCGTGGGAGTAGTCAGTTTATGCTTAAAGTGATTCCATGTCTCTCCTGCAGGTCTATGTAACAGCATCTCGCCGTACGAGGTAACTAACAGAACTTCCTGGTTTTCACGACTTTACTCTGGTACTTCACCGAGTGGCCCCCGTGTCCTATGACATACACATCCAGCAGGTAAGACTTTCCGGGCAGAAGCCCCTTAATTGTTTCCGTGGTCACTGCTTTCTGTAGGTTTTGACTGTGGAAATATTTACAGAGGACTTTTTCCGATTTCTTCCTCGTGTCTGGTCCTAGGCATTGGTTTTGCTCTCTTCTCTTCTGGTCTTCATTGTAGCTATCGTCCACTTCCTTTTTGTAGATGCAGAACTTGTTCCTCTCCTGAGTGCCCAGCCAGGCCACGGTGGCCGAGGAGCAGGTGCGGAGCTTGTCGAAGGCTTTGATTCTCGTGTCTTCAGGAAGAGAGGGGAAGGGCTGCTTGCTCGGCCTCGTGGTGGCCAGGATCTTCAACATCGACGCCCCTTTCTTGTGTCCTTTCAGTCGGATGACATACTTCGCTTTGGGCTTTCCTCGAAGCTGAAACTGCCGGATGCCTTCCACATTCTGAGACAGGAGAAGTTTCCCATCCCTTCTCACTTGGATCTGAATAGCGTCCAGACAGGAGTGAATAAATAGAGTGACTTTTTGGTGAGAAGAGACCGGCGCAAAGCGTAAAAACTTCGCTCCCTTCCGTTTGACGAATACATCTGACACTTTCCCGTCTTTGAGCTCAACTGTCTTCTGTTTCGCTTCTTCCTTGGTCCTGGCGAAGGTGCCCACGTACGCGGTACTCGTGTTGCTGTTGCTGTTGGCCACGAAGACATCGAAGTAGTACTGCGTGTCGGGCTTCAGGTCTGAGACAGTGAAGATGTTCTTGTTCCCGATGCAGATTTTCTGAATGTCGACCTTGGGCCTCCAGTACACATGCCGCCCCAGTTTTGGGGCAGGCTTTGCTAGGAAGCTGCGTTCTTTACCCGGATTCTCTGAAGGAAACCCGAAATGGGCAAAGTCAAAGGGGCTGAAGTCCAGACCGGGTTTTGGAGCCATCATAAAAGCGTCGTCTGCACTCAGTTTGGCTTCTACCGCACAGAGACTTTTGAAATTGTGCTCCTTGTTGATGACCACACAGTACTGAATGGGTTGTTTCAGCAAGGAGGCCGTGGGGCTCGGTTTCCAGGCCAGAGTGACTGTGGTGCGTCCCAGAGAGGTCACATCCACCCTTGGATCATACGGTAATTCCGGGTAGGGCTGATCAGACTCCGGGGTTGTGGTGGCGTAGACTTTGAAATGCGTGTCTTTTTCTGTGGAAAGCAGCTCCAACTGGTATAAACCAGATGGAGAACTAGAAGAGATGAAATACTCCACATCATTGCCTTTGTAGGAGAATAATTCCGTGCCTTCCTCATGAACGATCTGCTGCCTCTGCTGCTCCAGAGGCTCCGGCTCACCTAGAAGACAGGAGAGAAACACAAGCTACGGGTCAGGGTATGCACTGTGGCGTGCCAACCTTAGATTCTGTTTTTAAGACGATCTTCTTTTTGCGCTGTTATAAAAATAATAATGTCGGGTGTGCCTGGGTGGCTTGGTCAGTGAAGCGTCCCACTCTTGAGTTCTGCTCAGGTCATGATCTCAGGGTTGTGGGACTGAGCCCCCAGGTCAGGCTCTGTGCTCAGCAGAGTCTTCTTGGGACTCTCTCTTCCTCTCCCTCTGACCCTCTCCTGACTTGCTCTCTCTCTCTCTAAAATAAATACATCAATCAATCTTAAAAAAAAATTATGATGTTCCCAGTAGGTAATTGGGAAATAGAGGGAAAGAACAAGATAAAAAAAAATCATCCATTAATTCATGATCCCAAGACAATCCTTCATTAATATTTTGATTCATTGCCACTCAGTCCTTTACATGTTTTTATGCAATTGATATTATTCTTTTTCATTGTTCTCTATAGCTTAATAACACTTATTCTCATACATATATGTTCCCAAATGAACCTCCATTTTGAATCCTGTCTTCCTCACTTAAAATTATTATTTTATAATAAATAAAATTATTATTTTGTAATGTTTTACTTTATAAAATAAATTATTATTTTACAATAAAATTTATAATAAAATAATTTTGTAAAAAGTAGTATTTTCATAAATATATAAATAATACCGTTGGTCAATTTTTGACCATTTAAGATAGTGCCATGTATATATATGTGTGTGTGTGTATGTATATGTGTATATATCTATATCTGTCTTTCTATATATACACACACCCACACACATACATGTTGGCTTTTCTGAATTTAAATTTAGGCTTCAGAATTGACTGTAATTACTGAAAGTCTTAGGTCAAAGACTGTAAGCCTTTGAAAGATTAATTCCTACCATCAATCTGCTTATCAAAAGGATTTGATTGCATTTTGATTGCAATTTGATTGCATTTTGATGGCCAGCTATTTCACTAGTTTTATTCTTGTTACCAGGACTGGACAGTCTCTCATTAAAACATAGAATATGAAGTACCAGTAAGAGGACCTAATTTTCAGTGTGGAGAACATATGCCTAGGAATAATAGAAGGAAAGTATTGAAACCAAACTAATTTTTTCTCTTTTTATTCTTAATATCAGATACCACATAGACACCAGATAAGCTTAGACACCAAGACCTGGTGAAGGATTGGGTAACCAGTGTGGGAATGCACCCTGTTCAGCTTATTACTGCAAATTGAATGAGGGATGTGGAATTTCACAGTCCCAAACCCGGAGATGAATGATTTCATGCCGTTATTTATTCTCTATCTCCCATGATGACATACTTTCCTAGTTACAACTCTCTGTCATCTCATCCCTATGAGCAGCACATCTAGCTTGCATCCTTTGTGTGGCACCAGTCACAAAGACTTCACCTTTATGCTATGATGCCTTCACCCCTTGAAGGAAGCAGGTCACCCCAGAGCCTCATACGGATTCTTCTCACTTCCCTGTTTCTTGGTATTTGCTTTCCACAATCTGTATCTTCCTTAAATGCCTAACATATCCCTCCTACTGACTTTCTTGTCATCCTGGCCTTTCAATGGCACTCAAAGCCTTTTTATTCCTCTTTTCGGTGCCACCATTTACTCCCCAGAGATCTTGGCTGCATACCAGAATAACCTAGGGGGAGATTTTAATAGTCCCAATGTCCAGATCATACTCCAGGACAATTAAGTAAAAACCTTTAAGGGTGGGATCCAGGCATCAGTAGTTTTAAAGCACCCAGTGCTGATTCCAATCTTTGGGTGAGATTGCAAACCACAGCTAGAGAGGCTAGTCCAAACCTTTCCATTTTCCTCACCCCTTCAGGCTCCAAGTCTGTCTCTCTTAACTGTCAAGTGGTTTTGACAGTGTCAAGATCACGTCTTTCAGTGCCATCCCCACTGCAAAATCTCCAGCGTCTTCCCCTATGCACCCACGCTGCTTTTTCTTATAGACAGAAGGCTGTCTATGTCATGGGTCTTTTAGTTATCCATTCAGGGGTCCAGGGCCAGACTTAACATGCTGCTTACCTGAGCCTTCCCCACTTGTGTCCTCAGGCAGCTCTTGGAGACTCAGTTTCCATTCTAAAGGTGCATCACAGGGAGTCACTGTGACTGATAATGGAGTATTGTCTTCTTCAACCACAAAGAAATACCTGTGGGGAAGTGGACCAGTTGAGACTGAGATCATTGGTTCTAGGACTTATCAAGAGTCACTGGAAAAATCACTGGTTTTCTTCTTATTCACTTAACAAACCTACTCTGACCCCTTATGGAAGATAACACCTTCCCCATGAAGCTCTCTTTCACACTTCTTCATTTGTCTTCAAAGCACTTATCACTACCTGACATATTACATATTTCTTTGTTTACCTCTTTATTTTTCCATCTCCTCTAACTAGAATGAAAGATGTAATAGGGCCGGGCATTTGGTTCATTGCTGAAGACTTAGAGACTAAAGTAATTCCCAATAAATACTTGTTGAATGAATTGATGAGTAAGTTTAGACTCTAGCTTTTTGGGGAAAAGTCCTTAATTGTTCGCAGAATCTAAAACTTCCTCAGTGGTGGGGCCCCTGCCTACCTCACTGGCCTTTCATGTCCTGTGCTTGAACCACATGGGGCTCTCCTAGTTTCCTAGAATCTGCCCTGTGTTGGAACCTCTGGGATGTTGTTTCATGCACTCCTTTGCCCTTACTCATGTCACCTCTGTCAGGGCTGCCTTTTCTGACTCCTAATTCTGGGTCAGGTTCTCGTGCACCCTCAGTGTCTTGTACTTTTCACCTGGGGTGCTTATTGAAATTTGTGACTATATATTTGTATTATTTGATTGTCATTTCTCAACAAAGGCCCACTTAGGGTTCATTTGCCATGTCATTGAAGTCCCAGCATTTAGTACTGATTTCTACATGTATTAAGTACTTGGTAAATATTTTTGAATGATCAATTATGAAATTAATGAATAGAACCCAAGAATTCTAGCACCAACCCTATTGTTCCAGCTCCAGGAGCCTTACACCTCAAGTCTGTTTCTACCTAAAGATACCGAATCTGAATGGCACTATCAGTATTTTCTCCCCTCACCATTCAAATATAAATTAAAAGAAGGAGGGTGGGGGTCAGGCAGTAGGAAGACAAGACTCTATAAAAGTAAAAACAACTTGTTCATAAAATAATAAAGTTAGATGTCATCTAGACAAAATAACTGTACTATTTACTGGGTGGGAAGGTATAAGTATCATAAGCATCTTTCAAGACAGGTGTCAGATGGCTTAATTTTCCAATTCAATCTACTTATGGAGAGTAGAATTTTGTTCCTTTGGCCAGGCTGCGTTGGATATATTAACAATATACACACAACTGAACCCATCTCTGTTACAAAGAAATAGGTACAACAAAATATTTTGTTTGGCATCATGTAAGTAAAAAAGTGTTCAAAACTTCTAGGGTTCCGTTTTTATGTTGGTAGCAGAGCCAACTGCTGAAGCAGAAACCAATGTGTCAGTTCATCTTCTACCTTCTGTTCTCCTTTCAGACAAGGAAGTAGCTTATTTCCCAAAGTAACTGTGTCTTACTAACTTACATACAGGCCACAGGCAACCAATGACAAAACAATTCTTGCATTCTACAAGGTACTCATTATACATATAAAACAGCAGGGAGTCCTTCTAACTCAACGTTTTCATATGGAAGCACTTACGATTAGGGATAAAAGATAATCTGAATAAACTTTAACAATTTGACAAATATTTGTTGGCTACCATACCCAGAGTACGGAAGAGAACAGCAATCAGAGATAATAGGGCATGATCTATGTGCTCCAGATTATTTACTGGCTGGTGAGGCAGACAGAAATGCAATGAACAACTAAGAAAACATGGCCCCAAATTATAATGCCAAAACTGAGGGATAAACACTCCATGAACCATTTAGCTTTTGGAATTTATGTGTAAACATAAGAATAATCAATGAAAAAAGCTATCCACTGCCGCTAAATTTTATCTGGAATTTCACCATTAGTTGTAATATCAACAATGTCTATGAGTGCCTCCCACTGCGTATTTCACTCCTAGAAATGATGTTTCTATTGTTGCTGTAACTCTCAACTCAAGGTGAGGTAACATTTCATCCCAATGTAGGTATCAAAGCCCCTGATCATTATTTGTGGGGAGAAAAAAGTCAAGTCAAGAAAGAATAAACAAGTATGTATCATTTTTTAAGGTCCAAATATTTAGAACCATTATGTGAGCCCAATTTGCTGAGTAAAGGTAAATGAACTGAATATTGTTCAAAGAAATATTATCTTTTTTTTTTTTAAAATTTAAGTAGGCTCCACACCCAGCATGGAGTCCAGTACAGGGCTAGAGCTCACGACCTTGAGACCAAGACCTAAGCTGATATCAAGAGTCGGATGCTTAACCAACTGAGCCACTCAGGCACCCCAGAAATATTATCCTTATAATACAATGTAAACTCTTGAGGAATCATGTATTCATTTAATTTCATATTTTTTAGCTGCTTAAGCTCTTTTTTATTGAGATACAACTGAAATATATTAATTTCAAATGAACAAAGTTATGATTTATGTATATGCTGTGAAATGATCATCACAGTGAATCTACTTCCCCCTTGTAACCATAAAAAGTTACATAATATGCAATATAATATTGCTGACTATAGTCACCATGCTGTACATTACATCCCCTCATTTTCTTTGGATTAATACTCAGAAGTGGAATTGCTGGATCATATGATAGTTCTATTTATAGATTTTTGAGGACCTATTACTGTTTTCCATAATGGTTGTATCAATTTGCATTTCCATCAACACTGCACGAGGATTCCTGTTTCTCCACATTCTTGCCAATATTTGTTATCTCTTGTCTTTTTGGTAATAGTCATTCTGATGGGTGTGAGGTGGCATCTCATTGCGGTTTTGCTTTGCATTTGCCTGATGATGTGTGATATTGAGCATCTTTTCATGTACCTCTTGGCCATATGTATGTCTTCTTTGGAAAAGGTCTATTCATATCCTCTGCCCATTTTTAAAGCAGATGAGTTGTGTTTTTAAGTTGTATACATTCTTTATATAATTTGGATTTTAACCCCTTATTAGATGTATGATTTGCAAATATCTTCTCCCATTCAGTAGGTTGCATTTTATTTTGTTAATGATTTCCTTCACTATGCAAAAGTTTCTTGGCTTGATGTAGTCCCACTTGTTTATTTTTGCTTTTGTTGCCCTTGCCTTTGGAGACCGATTCAAAACCAACCAACCAACCAACCCACCCACTCAAACCAACCAAGAAAAAAAAAAAAAAAAGAACCCGGAACACTGCTAAGACCAATATCAAGGAGCTTACTACCTGTGTTTGTTTAGTGGTCTGGTCTTGGGCACATGGCTGTCCAGTTTTCCCAAGAAGATTGTTTTAAAGAAACTGTCCTTTTCCCATTGTATATTCTTGACTCCTTTGTCATGAGTTAATTGACCATGTGTTCATGGTTTATTGCCAGGCTGTCTTTTCTGCTCCATGGATCCATGTATCTGCCTTTATGCCAATACCATACTGTTTTGATTCCTATACCTTTGTAGTACAGTTCGAAATCAGGAAACATAGTATCTCTAGCTTTGTCCTTCTTTCTCAAGATTGCTTTGGTTTTCAGGGATTTTGTGGGTGCATACAAATTTTAGAATTATTTGTTCTAGTTCTGTGAAAAACGTCATTGAAGTTTTGATAGGGATTTCACGGAATCTATAGTTTGCTTTGGGTAGTATGGACATTTTGACAATATTAATTCTTCCAATTCATGAACACAGAGTATCTTTCCATTTATTTGTGTCTTCTTCACTTTCTTTCATCAATGTCAGTTTTCAGTATACAGGTCTTCTACCTCCTGGGTTAAATTTATTCCTAGGTATTCTGTTCTTTTTGATGCAACTGTAAACAGGATTGTTTTCATTAATTTCTCTTTCTGGTAGTTTATTATTGGTGTATTAAAAAAACAATAGATTTTTGTATATTGATTTCTGTATCCTGCAAATTTAATAAATGTTTTTATTAGTTACAACAGTTTTTTGGTGGGAGCTTCAGGGTTTTCTATATATAAAATCATGTTGCCTGAAAACAGTGACAGTTTTACTTCTATCTTTCCAATTTGAACACCTTTTATATCATTTTCTTTCTAATTGGTTGGGCTAGGACTCCCAGTACCATGACACTTATCAGTGGCAAGTGTGGGTATCCTTGTCCTGTCCTTGATCCTAGAGGATAAGCTTTCTTCTTTTCACCATTGAGTGTCATATTAGCTATAGGCTTGTCATATATGGCCTTTATCACATGGGGATACATTCCCTCTATACCTGCTTTGTGAAAAGTTTTTATCATAAATAGATGTTGAATTTACCAAATGCTTTTTCTGCATCTATTGAGATGATTGTATGATTTTTATCCTTCATTTGGTTAATGTGATATCACATTTATTGATTTGTGGATATTGAATCATCCTTGCATCCCTGGAATAAATCCAACTTGATGGTGGTGTATGATCCTTTTAATGTATTATTTGAATTTGGTCTGCTAATACTTTGTTGAGGAGTTTTGCAGCTATGCTCATTAGGGATATTGACCTGTAATTTTTGTTTGTTTGTTTGTTTGTGGTGTCCTCATATCTAGTTTCAGTGTCTCTGTAGTGTTGGGCTCATAAAATGAGGCCACAATTTTCTGAAATATTTTGAGGAGGATAGGCATTAGCTCTTCTTTGAATATTTAGTAGAATTCACTAGTGAAGCCACCTGGTCCTGGACTTTTGTTTGTTGGGACTAGCAATCTTCTTGTTAGTAATTGGTCTATTCATATTTTCTATTTTCTCATGACTCAGTCTTAAGGAGTATATGTTTTTGAAGATTTATCCACTTTTTTCCTGGTTTGTCCAATTTATTGGCATAGAGTTCTTCATATTAATTTCATAGTAGGTCCTTTGTATCTTTTTGGTATCAATTATAACTTACTCTCATTTATTTCTGATTTTGAGTCCTCTTTTTTTTTTCTTAGTGAGTGGAGCTAAAAGTTTATCAATTCCGTTTATCTTTTCAAAGAAGAAGCTCTTAGTTTCATTGATTTTTTTCCTGTTGTCTCTTTAGTCTTTATCTTATTTATTTCCACTTTGATGTTTATTATTTTCTTCCTCCTTTTAACTTTGGGATTCACTTATTCCTATTTTCCTAGTTCCTTTAGGTAAAATTTAAATTATTTGAGATTTTTCTGATTTCTTGAGCCAGTCCTATATCATTAAAAACTTCCCTCTTACAACTGCTTTTGCTATGTCCCATAAATTTTGGTGTGTGACTTTCACACTTTCATTTGTCTCAAGTTTTTTTTTTTTTTCTTCATTGACCTATTGGTTGTTCAGCAGCATGTTTTTAAATCTCCACATATTTGTGATTGATTTTTGGTTTCATACAATTATGTTCTAAAAGATGTTTGGTGAAATTTCAATCTTCTTAAATTTATTGAGACTTTTTTTTTGTCCTAACATATGATTGATCCTGGAGAATGTTCTATGTGCACTTGAGAAAAATGTATATTCTGTTGCTTATGGGTGGAATGTTCTGTATATATCTAGTAAATGGTCTAATGTTTCATTTAAGACCATGTTTCCACATTGATATTAATATTCTGTCTGGATGAAGCATCCATTGATGAATATGGGGTACTAAGTCCGCCTACTATAGTTGTATTGCTCTCAATTTCTCTCTTTAAGTCTGTTAATACTTGTTTATATGTTTAGGTGCTCCTAATCTATTTTGGGTATATAAATACCTACAAATGTTAATAAAATTTAAAAAATATATTTACAAATGTTTTATCTTCTCGCTGGATTGACCCCTGAATCATTATGTAATGCCCGTCTTTGTCTTTTATTATAGTCTTTTGTTTTAAAGTCTATTTTGTCTAATATAATAGCTACCCCAACTTTTTTTGGTTTCTATTTGCATGGAACATCTTTTCCTAGCCCTTTTACTTTCAATCTGTGTGTGTCCTTACATCTAAAGTGAATCTCTTGTCAGGGAGCATATGGAATTAAATCCATTCAGCCACTCGATGCCTTTTGATTGGAGAATTTAGTCCATTTATGTTTAAATTATAGGTAGGTATATACTGTTGCTGCCATTTTGTTAATCATTTTATCGTTCCATTCTGTTTTCTCTTTCTGTTGCTTTCTTCTCTTGTGGTTTGATTGCTTTCTTTAGTGTTATGTTTAGATTCCATTCTCATTATCTTTTTATATATGCCATAGGTTTTTGCCTTGTTGTCACCATGAGACTTACAAATATAAGCCTATATGTATATATACCAGTCTATTTTAATTTGGTAACAAGTTAAGTATGAACACATTCTGAAACCTTATATTTTTACTTCCCAGTTCCACATTTTATACTTCTGGTGTCACATTTTACATCATTTTGTGTATATACTCCAACTAATTGTTGTAGTTTTAGTTATTTTTTTTACTACTTTTGCCTTTTAATCTTCATGCTAACCTTATAAGTGATTAGTTCACTACCTTTAATATATATTTACCTTTACCAGGGAAATTTTTACTTTCATATGTTTTCTTGGTATTGGTTAGTCCCCTTTTCAACTTAAGACATCTTTTTAACATTTCTGACAAGGCTGGTTTAGTGGTGGTGAACTCCTTTAGTTTTTGCTTGTCTGGAAAACTCTTCATCTTTCTTTAATTCTGAAAATCTTGCTAGGTGAGTAGTCATGGTTGGAGGTTTTTTTGCTTTCAACACTTTGAATATATCATGTCACTCTTTTCTGGCCTGCAAAATTTCTGCTGAAAAATCTGCTGATCATCTTGTGGAGGTTCCCTTATTTGTAACAAGTTTTCCTCTTGGTTATAAGATTTTCTATTTATCTTTGAATTTTGATATTTTAATGTAATATATCTTAGGGTGGATCTCTTTAGGTTCATCTTATTTTGAACTCTAGGCTTCCTGAACGAGGATATATGTTTCATCCTCCAGGTTAGGGTCTCTTTCTGGGACCTCTAATATGCAAATGTTACTCCACCTGATGTTGTCCTGTATGTTTTTTAAATGATCTTCATTTTTTCAGATTATTTTTTCTTTTTCCTGCTCTCTTTGGGTGAGTTGCACTGCCCTGTCTTCTGGGTTACTGATCCTTTCTTGTGCTTTATCTAATTTGTTGATGAACTGCTGTAATGTATATTTCAGTTTGGTTACTGTCTTTTTAAGATCTATGACTTCTGTCTGGTAATGCTTTCTTATATTTTCTGTCTCTTTGTTGAAATTCCCTCTGTGTTCACCTATTCTTCCCCCAAAATTGCTGAGCATCTTTGTGACCACTACGTTGAAATCCTTATCTGGTAAATTACTTCTCTTTGTTTCATTAAGGTTTTTTTGTTTTTGTTTTTTTCCTCCCTGGAGTTTCATCTTGTTCTTCATTTAGAATATATTTCTTTGTTTGTTTGTTTTCTTTCTTTCTTTTTTTTTTTTAAGATTTTATTTATTTATTTGTCAGAGTGAGCATAGGCAGACAGAATGGCAGGCAGAGACAGATGGAAAAACAGGCTCCTGCTGAGCAAGGAGCCTGATTTGGGACTCGATCTCAGGATGCTGAGATCATGATCTGAGCCGAAGGCAGTGGCTTAACCAACTGAGCCACCCAGGCGTCCCTGTTTGTTTGTTTTCATTTTGTTTAACTCTCTATGTTGGTTTCTATGCATTAGGTGAAAAAACTATCTCTCCCAGTCTTGAAGGATTGATTATAGGAAGCCTGGGGGTGTCTCAGTCTTAGTCTCTGCAGTATCCTGGTGGGGATAGCTTGCCAAGAACTGTCTCCCTGATTATTTCAATCCTGGGGGCTCAGAAATGTAACCACCCTGGTCATCAGAGCCAGGAATCCCTTGTGTGGCCTCTGCATATATACTGGCTTTGGTTGGGCTGTGGGGGTGTGCCAGGCTGGGGCACGCCCACCTGTCAGGTTTAGCAGTGTGGGCCATAGGAAAACCTAGATGTGGGCAAGCAGTGCTAATAAGGTAGAGGGAAAATGCAAAAATGATACTTGCTAGCACCTCTGTGCCTTGAAAGAGTTCTAAGAGACCCCTGCCCTTCCAGCAGACACTTTAAGATTAGCCAATGAATCTCTTTTGTATGTAGTCTAGGCATTTTTCAACTTTTTGTGTTTGCAATGGGTCCTGGGGTAAGGAAGTCTGTACATATGCCCTTTAAGAGCAGAGTCTTAAGGAGCACCTGGATGGCTCAGTTGTTTGAGTGTCCAACTCTTGGTTTTGGCTCAGTTCATGACCTCAGGTTGTGAGACAGAGCCCCGTGTTGGGCTCATACTCATGGGGAGTCTGCATGTGATTCTTTCCCTCTGCACCCCCCCCCCCACTCTCTAGCTTTCTCTAAAATAATAAATAAACCTTTTAGAACAAAAAGAGTGGAGTCTTATTTTTTCATAGCCTTTTGGTTCTCCCAGGCATAAGCCAGATGTTTTGGGGGCTTGTCTCTTTGGTGTAGGTCCCAAGGTTTGGGGTGCCTGATGTGGGGATCAAACTCCTTTTTCCTCAGGGATGTGCTCTGTATTTGTCAGAGTCTTCCTGTTTGTGAATTGCCACACTAAGTGTAGGGTTTTTTTGACAAGATCATGCCTCTGCCTCTCCTATCCATCTCTATGTGGCCTTTTTATCCTTTGTGTGGAGGAACTGTTTAGTTTTCATGTCTACTTCAGAGAGAACTGTTCTATATGGAGCTGTAGTTTGCAATGTCAATGGGCAGAGGTGAGCTCAGGGTCTTCATATGCCTCTGTTTTGAACCCTGTTCTTGATTAATTTCATCTTAATCCTACAGAATCCTTCTTAGAAATTTCCTGCTATCCCAAAGATAAGAAAATAACCATTCTAAAATGTAAGAAATGCAAAAACTGCTCTCTCCATCCCAAAAGAGATCACAATCAGCAAGGACCAAACAACCTCTACTTAATGATTAGCAGTTGCATTGTCATTTTCTTTTCTTAGAGGAAAATAAGCAATACTATTCAGAGATTGATTGTAAATTACCTAATCTAAGTCTAAACGTTTACTTTGCTTTTTAGCATTCTTTATCAATTTATTGATAAGGAAAATACTGCAGAGAGAATACCTTTTGGGTGTGTCTCTAAAGAGGTAACTGCTAATTTCAGCTCCATCTGGAATTACTGATGAATCATGAAAAAACGCCTTGTCCCGGATCTGCATCTGAAAAAGTTCCTCATCTCGAGTGGGTAACTTCTGAGTCCTTGAGCTCAGTGGTAATAGCAGCCACAGCAGACACCAGTGGAGAGGCACCATCCTGGGGCAACAGAAATGATTGCTTACATTAGTTCTGCAGGTAGACGCTTGGGCAAGTTGCAGACTTTCTAGACGGTTAAGAATATTTTAGCTTTGACAGAAAGTTAGAGTTGTAGTATGTATTTTGGATACATACATGATCTTGAAGACAAATTTCCTGTTTTGTTTTGTTCCCAAAGTATTTCATGATGTTGATAACAAATTCACTAACATTTCAGATATTAAAAAGATTTTTAAATGAATGGACTCTTGGTGCTTTGACTTCTCCAGATATTCAGAGAGAAAATCCCCACTTCAATATGGCAGAAGCCAACATGGTTCTTGTACAAAAGTGTATACAAATGTCTCAGAAATTGAACCATAGCATAAAGAGACACACAGACTCACTGAGAGCCAGAAAATTACCATTGCACAATTACTTTTATGTTTCCTTGAGACTTGATGGGATTATATGTGTATAGTATTATTTTTGTTTCCAAGATCAGATTTTTGTAAGTTAGAAAGTTTTAGAGATGATAAAGTTAATTATATCATAGGTTAAGCAATTTGTCCAAAATCACAAGATAGATTATTTGCTTTTATCTAGTTATCATTCATTACTAGACTCTTCAACACAACATTTAAATGTAAACCTTAGCCATATTAGAAGTGGGCTTGGATTCCCACTTTTGGATCAAGTGAGACCATTGGAAAGTTGTAGTGTCAGGTTATTTGGCTTAACCTCCATCACAGATATATATTTACTATTCCAGCAGAGTATTTTCATTGAATTACATTTTGGCATTCAAACTGATTTTCATCAAAGATCCTATAGATAATTATGGATCACTCTCTACTGCATATTGCTGTGGGAATATTGTCAAGGACACCATCTTCTACATGACTCAGTGTCCCTAACAGGAAGCCTCAGGTAGGCAAGTTCTTTTGATGTCAAGTACTGGTGAAAGGTCTTGCTTCCTCTGAGGGTTTTCCCTTACCTCTCTGGCAACGTACATCAGGGATTTCAAGCATTAGGGGAAGAGTGTGTTTATACTTAGGTACTTTAAAGAGTGAGAAAGTCGAATGAAAATATCTGCAATAATTTGAAATGAAGTGAAAGCCAGTTTTATTTCTAAAGAGTCATTACTACAGCTCTGAGATTACCTCTATTTAAGCCATCATTTGACTTTGATTTTATCTTTCTTGGAGTGCTATCAAAAGTAGATTCATATTAAAATATTTTTTTGAAGGGAATAAACTTCTCTTTTTTATGATAATGTGAGGAGTAATTTTCTCACACTGAGCTTACCCAAAAAGTAAACATAACTTCCTTTTTCAAAAAGTTTTTTTTTTTTTTTTTGCCATGTGCTTTGCAGTTTTCCATATAAGACATCTGCAGTCATTGAGAGTCACTATGTGCAAAACAAGGGGTTAAATTCACCAGCTGCATTATTGCATTTAATCTTCACAAAAATCTTTGTGAAGTAGGTACTATTCTCATGGAAGAGTAAACCTCCTTTTACATAAGCAGAGAAAGGTTATAAATCCAGGTGGATCTGACTGCAGAGGCCAAACATTTGTCCTCTGTAATATCTCTCAAGAAAGCCATCGTAATTTCTTACAAGAGGCTCTAATTCTCAATTGCATTGTAATTGAGTGAAAACATGACTGAGAACGAAGAAATCTGACTTTTTTAGTTGCAGCACAAACTAGATCCATATCTAAGTCAATGCACTTAACCACTCCAGGTGGACCTCAGTTTTCTCAAGGGTTAAGGTGATAATCTCTAAAAACAAATGATGATTCTGAGACTGAATCCTCAATTCCTCCTCCCAACTAGCTAGCAGTTGAGGAATGAGACCAGGCCTTCTTCAGTTTCATTAAGTAATCTGAACCTCAGATATCCAGATAACAGTCAAAATAGAATACAAGCAAAGTTGGGCATGGAAAGCAGGAGCTCATGTGAGTTACTAATAGCAGATGAAACTTATAACTATGAAAGATGGTGAGATGGATCAAAATCAAAACTCAGCGAACCCATTCAAAACAAACACGGACATGGTTAACTAAATAGAATGAGACCTCTACTCACAACCCTTAATCCTTCCCTTCTGATGCCCTTCCTCCTGTAGCTAACAGAAGTGAGTAATCCGATATGCTAGAATTTGCTCAGGTATCCCTGTTAAGAAATAATTATTTCAGCATAATGGAATATATCCAGTTAACTCTGTAGCAGCATCCCCAAAATTTACCTCCCAAGAGCAGAAGCCAGATGGTAAAATCTGTCTCTTTAGAAGTGGTTAGAATTTGCCCTTCCATGCTTATTAGGAACTTAGACCAAATATGCGATGGCAGCACTTGGGTTTGATATAGTCAGGTGTATTTGCCCTAGAACCACTCAGGCAGCTTTACCTCATTAGACTCTATGGTTGCCCAGAAAGTGGTCAGCTGCATGGTCCCACGGGATGACCAAGCAGGACACGCTGCCCAATGCCCCAGGATATTTGGGATATTTAGGTCAGCTCTAGAGTTAGGGAGGTAGCTAGTTATGATCGGTGGGGATCTTTCCAGCTTCCTCTTTTCCAGCCATCCATGGGAAGGACTTTCTCTTTGTTAAATCAGCAAGTGATAAGAAATGAATTTTGAGTTAAAAACAGTATTAATAAGTTTTATTTTGTAAATGCTGCACTCTTCTAAGTGCTTTATATATATTATCTCATATAATGCTAGCAACAACCCTATGATGTGGGCACTATGATTTTCTCATTTCAAAAATAATCAAACTGAGGCTTGGACAGGTAAGATCACATAGTGAATATAATACAATACAAGAAATACAATTTTTCATGAGTAAGTTAAATATGGAAAATAGGATTATTGTATATTCTCCACATCAGCTATTTTTAAATTTATAAATAAATAAATAATAGTGAACAGCTTCAGATGATAGGATTCTATAAAGTAGGTGTTGAAAGATAATTCTCCATGGGTCTCTGTGCTTTTTTTGCCCATCTGGGAGCAGAGGAATTCACTGCCTTTGTTCTACATTATCTTCCCAAGGATGCCTATGTAATGAAAAGCCTTGGAAGATAAAGTTTCTGGAGCCAAGAGCATGCATGATCACTATACCATGGAAGATCTGGGCTCCCCAAGTTCAGGGCTCCTCTTGTTAAAAAAAAAAAACAAAAAAACCATTTGGGGGCTGGTGCTATCTGTCCCTCTTTTCATTTGTGGGAATTGGGGGTCAGGGAGTCACTGGGGGAAAATGATAATACTGTGGATTCTGCTGTGGATGGCTCTGAATTGCTCTGAGTAGTGCTTTTGTCTCTGACCCAGGAGTCTCATGCCATCTAGCATCAATGAAACTATGTATGACAGGCTAACTTGTTAGCTTACAAGCAGAGTAAAATCTCAAACTCTTCACAGTTCTTGACACAATGTTTTACTTACCAAGTTATTTTCCTGGTTTATCTACTTTATTTTATGTAAATAAAATAAGTTTTTATTTATATTACCACCAACAGCGAAGAGACTCAACCCTATCTTTTCGCTTTCTTTATTAAAAAATGAAAATCGTTATTTATTCAGCTAAAGTTCTATCACATCAACTTTTTATTTCTGAAGCAATTTTAACCATTTTAATTGCCATACATTATGGGCAAAACAGACACTTTTTGGAAAAATATTTAAAATTATTATTCCTTTTTTTTCTTTTTTTTTTTTTCCCACTTTGTATCTATATGAGAAGATGGATGTTGGCTATCCCTATTGTGGTAATCATTTCATTAATATATACAAATCAAACTATCATGTGTGCACCTTAAATTTACATAGTAATATATAACAACTATTTTTCAATAAAACTAGAAAAAATTAGTATGGTCCCAAAGCACAGATCTTTATATTCTACAGGACTATCTTCTTCAACATGTTATCTAATAACATTCATCTACTGTTGGGGAAAAGCATACTCAGTTATTAAGGAAAGTTAATCATTTGATCAGGTTACAGGCAGAATTATTCTAAACAAAATGTATTTAAAAGAAGCACTGAAGATAGCTAATCAAAAAACTATTGTGCAGATGGAGTGTACATATTTTTACAACTTCTATTCAGTGATTCAGGTTTAAAGGTTTACTTAGATATTAAGATTCTATAGATTTTTTTCCCCCACCAGTAAAATGTTCTCTCTCAGACACTCAGCTTAAGAATTAGTCATTTTAAATAAACAACTAAAAATACATTCCTCTTAAGAATAAGACTTGGGTAAGCCAGTCTATAAGAACTGACTTCTTCTAAGATTACAAAAGTGCCCTCTAATGGCATAACTTTTCCTTTCATTTATTTTTGTTACTTCTAGGTATCCAGAGCTTACCTAAATTTAAAGTTTAAGTTAAATAACATTTCCTAGAATTTCTCTTTTGGTATTATTTCTTTTGTCCTGGGCATCTGGTAGTAATCTCAGCAATCTATCTGTATAGCAAGAAACCACACTATCTTTTTATAATCCATGGTCTAGTTCCAACAGAAGTAGGAAGTTTCTAGGATGATGGCAAATATTTTTATTTTTCTAGGCATATCAATCAACTTGGTCCTACAATTATTCACAGCCCAGAAAAACTAGACAGTGTTATCCTATTACTGAGAAGATTGACTTTGTTTCAATTAAAAAGTTCTAATGAATCAAGTAATAGAGATGCTAATCTAAAACCGATGTTTTCATGTTGTCAGAGGCTTCTTTATATTTGGCACATACTTTCAGATCCTGCCAAGACCAAAGAGAAAAAACAAAAATGATCTAATGATTTATAAACCTTAACCTTTAGCCTAGATTATGAGTAATCTAGATTATTGCATAGTTTTATTCTTTGGAAGGCCCAATTGTTTTTGAAATATAATTATCCAGAGATTAGCCATGTGTTCTCTACTACAAAGTTAGAGATCTAGGCACTAAAAAGTAAATAACTTTAACCCACTGAGCCACCCAGGTGCCCCAAGTAAATAACTTTAAATATAATGAACTTACACAGTGCGCATGCATGCGCACCCACACACACACACACACACACACACACACACACAAATTTGAGGTTAAACTATTTGGAAACATTATATGAGTCCAGTTAGTTCATGTTAGAGTAAAGGTAAATGAGCAGCGGATCTAAAAGAAGAACTTTTACAGATAATAAATTATTTTTATAATTGCTGGCGAGAGGGTAAAAGCTACAGGTCAAAGAGTGGAGAGTGGTTTTCTTTGGGATGTTTTAGGAATGAGGACCAAGTTTGCTTCTCCCATTCTTCTCTTCCACCTTCTCTGCAGGGCTCTCTGCTCCCCCAGGCCACAGAGTAAAAAGTGCAAGGAATGAACTGAAGACTGGTTTTGAAGGAAACACCAAGGAGGAGATATGAAGCATTTACGTTGTTTTCTGGTGGTAGGGAGTAGAGCATATGATGGGTAACTGAAAGCCTGAAACTCATGCTAAGACTTTATTTTCAGCATTCATTTCAACTTTTTATTTTATGGAGCCTTTAGTGCAGTGAAAAATAAATAGTCAAACTGACCTGGCATATCTTTTTACCACAAACCTGTGGGAATGTTTCAGAACTGTAAAATAGTCTAGTGGTAAACAGGAAAAAAAAAAAAGGGAGCTCAAATAATTCATCAATGTATCAACTAAACACCCAGCATGACCTCTATCAACACAAAAACTATGCGTAAAAACAATAAAACTTGCCCTGGGGAGTGTCTGCAGCAACTTCACTACTGTCATTTGGCAAGATTTATCTTTAATTACGTAAGATGGGCTAGTCAATTTACCATCTTGGTTAATCCACTGGGTCATTTAGTGAACATAAAAATTTATTGCTTGAAATTATGTAAACAGTGATTATAAGTAAAGAAATCTCGTTAATTTTTTATTCCTTTTAAAAAATATAAAAGATGTACTTAACCACAATCTTAATTGGTAATCTTGTCTTAGGGGTAGAGAAATATTTCAGGCCACTAAAAAGCTTCCTTTTGTATTTATAGGCTACTGTTTAGCTATATTGTCTCACTAATGTAAGGAATTTACAAGTCTGCTAAATAAAAAGTTGTTTCAGGTTTTCACCAACTGTCCAAGACTCTCTGAACAGAAGGTGTCATGTATATATTAAAGACACTGTGACCTTTCTCAGCACCGTACATTCCACAGACAGCAACGAATAGCTCAGTCTACCTGAGAAAGATATACTCAAAGCAAATCCCTCCAGCCCTCCACCACCAACCACCAAGGGCCTGTAAGTTCCTTGCAAAAACATGATTTATTTGTAAAAAATGTTGTCAAGCTTTTATAGATACTAAATGTTGCAAAACTCTAAACAGGTCACACCAAGCAAACGATTAAAAAAACTCCCCATAATGTCACTAAGATTCACTTAAAGACTATTCAGTGTACCCAGTCACATGTAGGCCACAAACATGAAATAAATTTACTATCACCAGAAAGAAGGATGGCATTCTGAATTTACTTGAGGCAAATGCATCTGGAGTAAATGAAATCTAATGTTTAGTTATAGGGAGTGGAAAGTGCAAATTATAATTGAGTGAGGATGACTTCAAGAAGTGGTCGGCCATGGTGATTTCTGTTCTTTTCCCTTCCTTTTTAAGTGCAAATATTTAGTCTCTCAACTTCTATTTTTAAACTCTAGGCCATTTGTTTTCATTTGAGTCATCCACGCCACATCTGATAATAAGTCTGCAGCATTTAATCTAGCTGTAAAGAAAAAACGTAGCATTCACTGGGGGACCGGCCCCGTGTCACAGAGCAGGCTGTGAGCGAGGGGGTTTGCCTCTGGAAGAGCAAGATGCCCAGCAAGGGCATACAGATGCCCTCCAGGCTGATATTTAGCAATGAAAAAAGCTGAATTCCCAGGAGTCCTCCTGTTGTTTGCTGTCTTTTGCAAACAATGAAAATGGCAAACATGAAAAATGTGAAAAACAGCCATGGAAATTAGTTGGTCATTCTTATCCGTACAGAAATATCCTCTGCTGTAGTTGAAAACTGGAGGGAAATAAGGCATCTTGTGGATTGGGGTGTTTCTGTCTCTGCAAAGGGTGAAATGAAGCCAGTGGGAGGAAAGGGCTCCCGCTGCTGAGCCCTCTCTGGCAGGTGCTAGGTGAGCTCCTGTTCCCGAGGACTAGGGCACAGCTGCAATGTGCGAACCCCAACAGAGCAAAGCCAGAGTTAGGCACACAATCCACCGGCTAAAGCTCTCTAAATACAGGCTGTCATTACATAGTGGAATGATTATTAAGAGTTTTAGAGTTCATTATGTCAATAATCTATGGATTAGGGACTCTCACATGCATTTCAAGGGCAATGATTCCAACCTCCTCTACCACTTCTCTAAATGACTGCCAACTTTCATTCTGGAAGGAAATTAAATTAGTATGAAAACACAACGTAAAATTAAAACACACCAAAGATCTGAATAAAGTTTCCATTCTCTCATCTCTTCCCCTCTGATCCTCATGGTGCGTAGTTCACAGCAGGGCCAAGGTTACGGCACTCTAATTTTAAAAGATGGTCATGCCTATGAAATAAACTTGAAAGAGGATCAGATTTTAGAGTCAGTAATCCTGTATTCTCACCATCACTAATGCCAATAAAAAGAATAATGAGCAAGAGAAATGGCCAAAATAAGTGTACTACAGATAAGAGTAGTCTTTGATCCAGGAAGCCAGACCCATTTTACTAAAGGAAGGAGTAGATCTCCTTAAAGGCATCTAGCTGATAAGTGATTAGAAGCTATGATAAATTCAACTGCTACAGAGTGTAGATAATGCAAAGTAAAACTGGAACAAAAGACTGAACATCTTCCTCCTATCAAACTTTTCTCTGCATGTGCAACTGAGATATCCAGGATAATTTCCACTATCTGAAGAGAAGCTAATGATTCCTGGAACAATGAAAGTCCCTAAAGGAGGAATAAATATGCTTGGTTGCTTTTCTTACTTTAGTTTGGCAACTAAGCCTTATTTCCTGTTGATCTGCAACAAAATGGAAATGACTTCCTGTGCAATGTTCTCCAAAGCAGTTAACAAACTATACACCCCATCCTCTGCTGAAATTTAGCTAAGATGTAACATGGCAACATGCCAGGAGTATCTAGCAATAGCACCTATCAGCGCAGAAGATAAGACACGAGCTGTTGTGGGCAACAGACACTGAGTCCCTGCTCTGTGTAACACACTGAAAGTGCAAAGACATTTAATATAGATTCAGACTGTTCTGCTGCTTACAATTAGGTTGAGTGTACATTAATTCCAGATAAGAGTACCCTGCAATGTAAGATGACAAAATACCAACAGAAAACAGGTGGCTCATAGAATAAGTGCTTAACAGAGGTGGGGGGAAGACAGAGCAAGCCTCAGAGAGATAGTAGGAAAAGGGGAGAAGAGCTAGATGTGGGGAAGGGAGAGAGACTAATTTGTCAAAAGTTCTGGTAAGAGGTGGCGGCTCAGGAGCTGACGCACAGAGAGAGAACTGCATCAGTAAGAGTTAATAAACAAATGTTAATTGAGTACTTCCTTTGTGCAAGACACTGAACAATGTGCCAGTTACATAAGACACCCTCTCTTCTTGAGGTCTTTATGGTCTAGAAAAAAGTGAGGAAAAAAATACTTTTAGAAGAGATAAAGAGAGATTAGTAGGGAACTAACTGTGAAGGGTCATAAAAGCAAGATATCCCTTTATAAAGGATGGGAAAACTTAGAAAGCTGAAAGGTGTTTTCTAATGGTTTACCATCTATGTTTCTTAGCAACTGCTGAGATTCCCGGGAAGAATTCTGAAAAGGGAATTCTGAAAAGGGAACAAAACAGTTCCACATCATGTCCCAAGACCACAGGGAAAGGTGATGGAGACGAGAACAAGTATTTCCTCAAAACAGGCTACTTTTTCAAGGAATACAATTTGTAAAACTTCTCTTTTCCACACAGAATTTCCCTCTCCTACACTCCCAAGATTAGGAAGCATGGTTCAGTGGGGAAAAATCACACACCGAGTCAGGACATTTCTGGTGCAAGCATGAGAACTATTCACATTGGTGGCTTATTGGCCCAAATTTTCTCCTTGGTGCCCCACAGTTGTGAACCCCTGAGAGTTGAGATTAGCGCATCATATCTCTTAGGAAACACGGCAACATAAGGCAGTGACGAAGTTTCACAAAGATGCAAACTATGACTTGGGCTCCCCTGTATTTAATTCTAAGACAAAAAAAGAACAGGTTAAAGACTTAAGTGAAGAAAAGTAATCTACTTTCATGGAAATCTGTCCATCCATGTGATGTACTGAATAGTTACTGCTGTAAGTTAGCCCTGGGAGAGGGTTTATCACAACTGTGGTAACAGCGCACACCAGAGTATTAATGTGAATTTCTATTAGTGAGTAAACCTACTTCCAATTCCCTTGGAAATAATCTTTAGGACCATAGAGGTACGTTGCTGTAAACTCACTGGAGGTTAAGACTATAGTATGTCAATTTTGAATTTGATTATTTTATAGTTATTTTAACCAGGAAGGGAACTCTTCAGTAAGACACTCCACAGACTTCTTAGGATGCACAAACTAAATAAGGTCAAAAAAGAGCTAAAGTCAAGAGAATAAGAATCTTCCAAGCACTGCCTCTATATCCCAAACCAAACTAGGTAACAAGAGGACTCAAAAGACGTATCCTAGGAATGTACAACTTACTTATAAAAACAAAACATATATATCCAAGCAGGGGAATCCAATAATGTTAGTATATTCACTCATTCACTACTTTTTTTACTCAACATGTCTGTCATGAGTCCTTGCTACATATCAGACACTGTCTAGGGACACTGATAATCTCAGGAAACCACAGTCTAGTGGGGGTGACAGCACATACACAGAAATATCAATAACAAAACACCAGTGGCTGACATTCACAGTTCCATACAGAATTACAATAGGCCTGCGTGAGAGAAAGCAATGGCAGCTTTAGGTGGAAGATTTAGAGATGGTTTCTTGGAAGAAATGACCTTTCCTCCGACATGTAATGAACCAGAGGAAGCCAGTGAAAGAGATGTCAGAGGAAAGAGCATTCTGGGCAGATAGACAGCTGGTGCAAAGGCCCAAAGTTGGCACTCGATGTGAGTATGGGCAAAGAAAAGGCTATCACTGTGCAACAAAGTGGGCAGAGGGGAGAGTAGAAGGCAAAGGGCAGATCACATACAGTTCTGCAAACCATATTAAGGAGTTTGGACTCTATTCTGAGTATGAGGGAAAGCCTTTAAGAAGTTCAGAATCAGGACGCCTGGGTGGCTCAGTTGATTAAGTATCTGCCTTCAGCTCAGGTCACAATCCCAGGGTCCTGGGATGGAGTCCTGCATTGGGCTCCCTGCTCAGTGGGGAACCTGCTTCTCCCTCTGCCTGCTGCTCCCTTTGCTTGTGTGCATGCACAAGCTCTCTCTCTCTCTCTCTCTCTCTCTCTCTGACAAATAAAAAAAATAAAATCTTAAAAAAAAAAAAAAAAAAAGCTCAGGATCATGATTCAATCCATGTTTTTTAGGAATAACTCTATTTTGTAAAGAACAGATGTTAGAGACATGATAACTATAAAAGCAAAAACCAACTTCATTTTTGTAAAAGCAACAAGATCAGAAGAAGTCCACTGCAGCTGTCCACGGCAGACGCGGTGATGGCTTAAACTTGGTGGGGGAGATGGAGAGTAATGGAGAGATGCATTGTGTCTTACGTCGAGAATGTACAGGTGAGTTGGAGGCAGGAAGTGAGGAAATAAGAATCAAAGATAACATCTTGATTATAGGAACAGGGGCAATGAAATAACAGAGCATTGGAAGAAATCAGAGAGAAATGAAATTAGTTGGGCAGAATTTCCAGTTGGCATCCAATAATACATGAATTGCTGATAATGTTAGATGCAGTTTTTAAAAGCTAATTCTTATACTGGTTAAGGTATTAGAAAAGACAAAAAAGGAAGACACTCTCTTCTTGTTATGAGAGACATAAAGAAGCACTGGCCAAGGTAGAAAGTAGCAAGATGTGCAGTTTGATAGCCAAAAATATTGAGTTCAATTGTCCGGGTGGGAAAGTGGATCTGATGGGTGCAGGGAAGGTGGGTGAGACATACTGGGGAAAGGCAACAAGTATATGTGTACACACACACTCTCGCACGCGCGCGCGTGCGCGCGTAACCAGTAGCTGCTTCTTTGAATTTAGGTTTCCAATGAAGGGTGCGTAACAACCGAGGCTAACTGATTTGTCAAAAGTTCTGGTAAGAGGTGGTTTATGGTCAGTGAGGAGGAAGCTAAGAGAAACATATATGGAAGTTAAGAAGAAAATTAGAAAAAACAAAAGAAAAAACAAAAAAAAAACACTGAAATTTGGCATATAACCAGACCTCTTCATAAGCTGTGTCTAAATGGACAGGCTAAATAAAACTTAGGAATCTTCCTATGAGCTCATATCTGCCAATACCACCTAACTGATACTTCTGCGCACTTTCTGCAGAGAGCTGGAGGACCAGTGAGGAATCCTAAAGCCAGTGGGGCTGATAGGCGAATGAGGAACTGCGCAGGCGCGGGCAGGGAACCGACAGGAGTAAGCTTATTGATAGGCAGGAAAAATCCGGCTAGAGAAAGGAAAGAGGTCCTTGGGGCGCGGGGTCACCAAGCTTTGAAGTGTAATACTCTGAAGGAGAAAAGTCAGCAATCTTTTCAGACATTCTGTAATATATCCAGTAGGGTTTACTAAATAACCAATCGGTGGACCAAACTCAATAATCACTATATCTTCTGAACGAAGATCATTACTAGTTTTGTGTGCCAGTGACAGCAAGGATAAAATAAATACTGTAGTGGGAACAAAGATTCTAAAAATAATCTATCTTCACTCATCCATAAGCAAATAACCTTACATTTTTATATATTTTCCATCTATCTCAGATAATACATACTATCTTCTCCAAGGAACTTAAAAATTTAAAAAGTTTTTTTTTTCATTCTGCCTAACCATACTCACAAAAACAGGTATTTTAATTATTCAGGCTCAAAGATATTCCTGTTCCGATGACAAACCTGGTTTCAAAAATTGCTTTGGTAATTCTGCCAGCTATGTCTGCTGAACACATGGGCCAAATCTTCCATAAAGTTTTGATCAAAGAAACCTTTATAACCCAGCTCCTAGTGATGTAATAAAAAAAGATACTCATCAACAAGGCAGTGACAACAGGAACTTTGTTTCCAAGAGCCAGCATGATGGAATTGCAGAATTCATCAGTTGATGCACCAAATGTTTACTGGGCACTTACTCTGTGCCAAGCACTGCTTGAGAAATATAGCCGTGGATAAGATGTGTGATGTCCTTTTGCTTGTAAAGCTTTGAGTTCGGTAGGTAAGGGAGAGGACGAACAAGCTAACATCTACATATAACCATTCCAGAGAGCAGCAGCACCAGGCAGAAAGTGGAGTAGGTGAAATGGCTGGAGGGGTGCCATGGGAAGAAAGGTAGGGGGAAGGAGCCCTCTGAGGCTGAGTGGTCATGGAAGGCCTCTCTGAGGAAGTGACATTTCAGCAGGGACTTGAACGGAGAGGAGTAAGTCAGGGAGACTGAGGGGAAGGACCTATTTGGTCTGCTGTGCTTTATGCCCAGGAATCTGCCCCACCTGTGCCTTAACCACAGCCCTCAGCCACTAAAGTGGACAGTCCCAATGCACAGAGACCAGAAGACAGTCCTGACTCAACTGAGGCAGCCACAATCACATCTGGTGAGGAAGGCCTGGCCAGGGTTAAATCCAGGAATGCGGGGATGGGCTGTGACACCAGATGTTTTAAGGTCTATTATCAGATGAAAGAGGGATAAGAAGCACTGGCCGGCCCAGCGAGTCCCAGTGGCTGTCATGGGACTCTAAGGAAGGAGTTCGGGACTCAGTAAAATACAGACTTCTCTGACAAAGCTGGTAAACTGAACAGAGCAGTTTAAAAAGTAGGAGGTGTTCTGACAGGTTTCCTGACATTCTGGAGTGAGATACCAAAAGAAAAAAAGTTGGGGGGGGGGCTACAAAATCTGCAGGAAGATTCTTAACAAGATTGCAGCCATGTGGTATTTACTTAGACGGCTTCCTATCTGAGCTTCCTCTGTACATTGTCAGTAAGTGAACTAGTGTTTGAGTGCCTACTGCAAGTTCCTTGCAGACATCAGGGGCAGATGAAGCTGAATCAAGGTCCTCCAGTGAAACGAGAGGCTTCGATTCTTATGGCCCTTTCTTATTTCACTTGAGTTATAGATATTTTAATATTTTTTTCTCATCCTTAAAAAATGAAAAAGCTCTTCATGAGGCTTTCATAAGTTTACCCAAGTAAATGACCCTTAGGAAAGATTTTTTTAGTCCTTTTTCTATCTCTTCTACAGATTTCTATGGTTCTTACACAAAGTAGGCACTAAATAAATATTTGCTTAATTATACTGATTTCAAGAAGTTTATTGCAAAGAGTAAGAGGGTCTGAAATCTCTCCCATCAGATTCTGGACTATGCAAGGAAGTTGTTGGGGGGGGTGGTTGGTTTGCCGAGGCCTCAAGGCTGATTTACTTGGCTCCAGACTCACTTTTCCTTCAGATGCCCAGGATAGAACACTTAAAAGTGTGAAGTGGCTTAGCATGGGCCTCACGGAACCAGATTCAGGCTGCATTGTGAATCTGGGCCCCATTCCTTATTCTGCCAGAACACTTCTGCATCCTCGAGTCCAAGGGCAGATTGAGACCACTCCTGAACTGCCTTGGTTTCTTCCTGTGTTTGTTGACTGAAATGGAAGAGTAGTCCTTGGGAAGGCTGCTGGAGGGTCACCAGATGCCGCATGAAAACCAGCACACGCTAGTTCTACCTCAGGAGCACCGGCCTGCCAGGTGCCACGCTAGGAACCTCACCATCCTCTGCTTGTTTTCAATCCCCATCCCCCGCTAACCAACACATCCTGCCAATGCACCTGCTGCACATTCCCTCAGACTGGTTCTCTCTTCTCTATCCAAACTGCCGGTGCCTCATATGAGCCATTCACTGCTTCTCACATCCATTGCCCGCATCTCTCCCTGATCATTTGCACAGCACCAACATCCTTATCTTAAAAACAAAAATGTTTCCTTCTTCTGCTGATAAAAATAAAAAGTCAGATGATTTCCCGTGAACTAGAGGACAAAGTTTGTGCCCATGAGGTCTCTGACCTCACAACTCACTCTACCAAACTTATTTCCTACAACTCCCCACACGGGGTTTCCCCTTCCCAGCATGTGCTGATGCCTGTCCCGGGCCCTGGAGGCCTCCTCTGTCTCTGTCGCTTCTCTGGGTGGCAGAATCCTACTCTTTCTTTACAACCTAAGCATCTACAACCACTGGGCAATCGAGTTGTGTTTTCCAGTGTGTGTACTTCTATTGCAGACCATTTTAACTTCTGTTTGTACGTATTCTTGAGATGCCCAGGTTCTGCAGAAAGGAAACGCAATGCTATCTTTTACAACAGGTATAATGCTGATCACGGAACCTAAACACCAAGCCAGTGTTCGTGACGTTTTGTGGGTAACAAATAAATAAAATCCAAAATAGGCAAACTGCTCATTATTGCTGATTTATGGAATTTGTTTCGCGCGAGAGATTATAAGCTAAATAGGAAATAAGTCATGGGTGCTTTTGGCAAGTTTATGGGTATAAAATAGGCTACTTTGTAAAACTCAAAAACTTGGGAAGTATTTCTTCAGTCTTTTGAGGAGGACCTCATGGAAACCTGTTAGCTGGTTGCTATTAGATGGGTGGCAGATGCTGGATGGTCCAGGAGCCTAGGAGAAGGATGCATTTTCTTCTGTCCTTAAGAACACAGTCATGTCTTAGTAAGAATAACATAGTGCATTACTTGAAAGGACCTCTTTCCTCTGAAAACATGTAGAATATGGTTTGGCTGGGATACATTCTGATCAGAGAATAGGAACAAATGCTATGGACCGTGCTTCTCAAACCTGAATGTACAATCACATGACCCAGCTTTCTTATTAAGTTGCAGATTCTGTTTCAAAAGATGTGGGGTGGGCCCTTTCACTCGGCCTCTCTAACAAGCTCCATGGAGATGTGGATGCTGATAGTTCGTGGGCTGCACTTCGAGTAGCTGTCTCTTCCAATCGTGTGACTGATTATCTGATAATGGTGGCACTATGATTTTCTTCTCCAGTATTTGCACCATTTATACTTTTTAAAAGATATATTTTTAAATAAACTCTACACCCAACGTTGGATTTGAATTTACAACTCTGAGATCAAGAGTCGCATGCTCTACCGACTGAACCAGCCAGGCACCCCTCCCCTCGTTATTTGAACTTCCTGATTTCCAATTTTTACTCATGACCAAATGTTAATGTTTTACACATCTATTCAGCATGGATGACATGCAGATTATACACATCCTTTCCTCTTTTTACTGTGAGTACTACTATTACATCCACACAGTTTCATGGCTTTCTTTTCTCTACCTTCTTTACATAGAGGAAGAGGAAGAGGAGGAGGAAGAAGAGGGAGAAGAGAAAGAGGAAGAAGAAGAAGGAGGAGGAGGAGGAGGAGGAGGAAAAGGAGGAGGAAGAGGAGGTAGAGGAGGAGGAGGAAGATGGCAGGTTTTTTGCTCTGGGGAATATGTCTGTGTTTACATTAAAGCCCAAAAATGGCCTTGTGCAATTTTTAGGAGATTGTGACAAGATTCTAATTTATTCATCTACTTAATGGAGTTGGCAAATACTAAGAAATAAGATTCTATCAAGATGAAATCATTATTACCATAGAATAATAAATACCATAGACTAAAAATTGGCATTTGGTTCCATGGACCCAATCCTCTATTTTCCCAGTTCGTGATGGTCCTGGAAGTTTGCCTCTTGCCCTGCACTGGAACTTATTTTGATAAGACAGCAGTAAAGCCTGTCGGCTGTCAGATTTTCTGTGGTGGCCTCCAGGACCAACACACAGGACAAAATCAAGGTACTGATTTAAAAATAACTATAATCAGGATAATATAACCCAAAGATAGAAGAGTGGGACAGATGTATCAGGAACCTTAAATAGTTAAAAAAGTTAAATCCTAGATTATTCTTATTTCCAGAAAAGAAAAAAGGGGGGGGGCACACAAGTATGCATTTGTCCTGTTCTTGTAAAATGAAATAAGTTAAAGTAACAGTTTTCAAATACATATTTCTTCTGCGACCCCTTTTACAAAATCCTAGGCCAAAAACAAACTATAAACGTAAGCCCTGTCTTTGGAGAGATGAGATAATACTCTCCAAGGACACTGGATCGTGACAATCTCACAGTTGAGAGAACCTTAAAGAAAGGGAAGTTAACGTCTCCCCTGTCTTTCTGTAGTTCACTCTCTGGTCTCATGTCTCCACGTTTGGGAACAGTTAAAAGGCTTCCAAAGTAAAACCGAAAATGATCTGCTGGACTTCGAGTAAGAAGATCTGAGCGGAAGAAGTTCTGACTAAACCATTATTGCCTTTTGTACTGGGAGCAAGTCTCTTAACCTCTTTTGGTCTCCGTTTCCTCATCTACACGATGAAGACAATTATTCCCAGGGTTGTTATGAGGTTTAAGATAGTGGATGTAAACGCTCTTTTGAAATAAGAAGTCCTGTTTATCTGCACATAGTATAAAACAGCTTCTCTAACTAGTTGCAACATTTTACTCAACAACAAAAGATACATGTTTTGGCCTGCTCTTTAAACAGGTATCAGACGGAATCTCAGCATCAGGTTATTCTATCAGAATTTACCTAATCTATCAGATAAAAAGTTCCTCTTTCCTCAAAGACTGACTAGAGCACAGAGGAGAGGCCAAGATGTTGAGTTTTTAAAAATAATCACACAAACAGTAGGAAATCCTTAATATTCTTTTTGTTAACCTTGAGAGACCATATCTGGGGGCATCAATATTGTTTAACAAACAAAGATGGATTAAAGGGATTCAAAGGTGAGTGTGCTCAGGCTTTGCAGGCAGTAGATCTAGCAAAGGATTTCAGATGCACGTGTTGAGATTAGAGAGCTGAGGATCAGGCTCAGTTCCTGGGATGTTCTGCATTATTATTTCTGGATTAAGAGATGATTAAAGAACAGGGCACTCAAAAGGCAGATAATGCGGGCAGACCCCACGGTCACTTTTAATGAAGAGTTTACAGTAAATTATGATGATATAATACAAACACATAAATCTGCAACAATCAGAGAGAAGACAAACCACAGAATCCTGACCACAATTATTTCATCCCTTCCCGTCCTTCCCCCAAAAGTAAGATACACAGTTAGGCGTGGTTTTTCTTCTTTAAAAAAATTTTTTAAGGGATGCATTAGGGAAAGGCTGTAGCTGGTGAGTGTAGGGGGTCAACTGTCATCAGCGGTCATTACACAACATAGAGCCTGCTAAGAGAAAAAGATGTTTCAAAACTGCCTCCTTGTTGTCACTGCTTTGCAAGTATGAACAAAACTTTAAATGTAGATATTTTTTTTCAATTATAGGCTGAACTTTCTGGCTGAAGTGTTAATATGTGTGGGTGTATAAATATTTTCACTGTTGGAGCTGACTTATTCCTCATTATGTTTTAAAGGGCTTTAAGTATTTAGGGTATTTGGAATATCCTAGCCTATGCATCTACAGCAACTCTCAGTATTCCATTGAAATGTAGAACTACATTGAAATGTAGAAACACTTATTTAAAAAAATTTTTTTTAAAGACTTTATTTATTTATTTGAGAGAGAGACAGTGAGAGAGAGCATGAGCGAGGAGAAGGTCAGAGGGAGAAGCAGACTCTCCATGGAGCTGGGAGCCCGACGTGGGACTCCATCCGAGGACTCCAGGATCATGACCTGAGCTGAAGGCAGTCGTCCAACCAACTGAGCCACCCAGGTTCCCCTATTTAAAAATTTTTAAAACAGATTTAACTTCAAATCTTATATCTCTTAAAAATGCCACATTATTAGAATACTGGAATGATGGGACGCCTGGGTGGCTCAGTTGGTTAAGCAGCTGCCTTCGGCTCAGGTCATGATCCCAGCGTCCTGGGATCGAGTCCCACATCGGGCTCCTTGCTCCGCAGGGAGCCTGCTTCTCCCTCTGACTCTGCCTTCCACTCTGCCTGTGCTCGCTCTCGCTCGCTCTCTCTCTGACAAATAAATAAATAAAAATCTTTAGAATACTGGAATGACTTTAGAGGTGAATTCTTATGAATTACCACTAATTTAAGAAGGGAGTCTACAGATTACTTATTTTTCAGTGTTGTACCTTAACACATATGGATTTAAGTGTAAAAAAGTGTACTCATCTTCTGCCACAAAATTACCTAGTAAGTTAACCATGACCCAAATCAGTAAACATTTAGCACATAAACTGTCTACGATTAAGGTCTTGTGAATTTAGATTAAATTAATGATTTTTTGAATCATTAAATTGTAACCAAAAAAAAATTCCAAGTAAATTGTGTCCTTGCAAATTAATTTGGAAACTAATCTCAATTTAAAAGTTTTAGACATTTCCATCAGTTTTGCTTCTGGAACCAAGGAGTCCCCACTTTATTTTAAAAGTTTGTGAGTGTAGTTTATTCTCTTAGCTGAAATGGAGTTTCAGACTTCTCAGCAGTAGGGGATTAATATCTTCCTTACTGGGTACCCGTAAGGATTAAAGAAAATGATGGATGTGGAAGTACCTTGTGAACAACTGAGGGTTTTAAGAAGTTATAATACTGTTAATAAGTAGGATAATTTCCATTCACGTTGTGAAATTCAAAACACAGAAACAACTTTGGTGTAAATTAATAACCGGCAACTTTACTGAGAGACAATACAATTTTAAATATAAATTTCAAAATGTAACACAATTATTTTTTTTACAAGAGCATTAAGATTAGGTAACTTTTTTTTAACTCTTGGAATACTGAATTTTTCAGAACATAATGGAGTGTATTATCTATTTACTGGTAACAGATGAATTATCAAATGCTTATACATATAACTAAGAATACTTAAAGATAATGGTGACTGATTTATTTGAGGGCTCTTTCAGCTTCTGTTGAAAATCTCTGGCCCTGTAATGTGGTGTCTCCAAATCTTTTAGAATTGGGATTTTTTATAGATATATATGTGTGTGTGTATATATATATAAAATATATTGTTATTTTATTATATATTTATATTATATATATTTTATATGTGTGTGTATATGTACACATATATAATAAAAATACATATTTATTTATTTAAGTAAATATATATATAATAAAATAATATATATATATGTACACACACACACACACATTATTTGAGACATTCTATATTGTGATGAGTATCATAGTTGATTACATTGGAAAAACCCCTATACTCCACATCTTTTTTCTGGTTAACTTTTGGGTAGGGCTCACTCCTTGTCAGAGCTGATTAGAATGTCATTATTTTCACCTGTTATTATTTTTACTTCACAGAAGCTGTTACCTCTGATTACTGATTTTTCAGTGATCATCCAATATGCTGAGTAAGAGTGACTTTGCCAATAAATATATTACATAATGTTAACAAAACTCTTTTCCTCCTTTATACATAAAAGTAAGCTTAAATAGAGTTTTGATATTTTCTCCACTCCCTTTTAGAGACCTCTGCTTTACAAGAACAGCACTATCAAAAGCTAGATACCTGCTCAGTCTCTCAATTGTTTAAAAGAGTATTGTTTCTTTCATTTTACTGAAAAGATAAGTTTTTTGATACAAATATTCACTCGACTTAACGTTGCAAAGATAATCTCAAATGTCCTTACCAGTTCTTCAACATATAGATTCTCTATCTTAAATTCGCATCAAGGTAGAAAGAAGATGAGTTACATATTTTGTAGTCTCAGTATAAAATATAAAATTGTGGGGCCCGATGAAAGACCTCTTGTTCAAGAATTATGAACTTCAGGATGGTGACAGAAGAGCATTCAACGAAGCAATGGGGCCATTCCAGCTGTGGCCCACAAACCTGGCCCCAGGTATAATTTCTAGAGTATAAGAAACTGAGAAGCAACTATCAGAGGAAGAGGAGAAAAGAACAGGTGTATTCTAACGGGAGGCTGTCCAAAGAAGAAGAGGCCAAGAGATCCAAAGGTCAGTATCCCTCCCTTTTTTAAAATTCCGTCTTAAACTAGCCTTCTTCTAGTCTGGCTTTGTCCCACTATTAACATCTTGAGAGGATGTTAGCTGACAGCAGCTTACCCTGTTTCCCATCTTAGCGGCATTTTCATATTTACAGTGGACACTCAAAAACAAAGTTATTTTAAAAACAAAAAATCAGGGGGGGGGCTGGGTGGCTCAATGGGTTAAGCCTCTGCCTTCTGCTCAGGTCATGATCCCAAGGTCCTGTCATCAAGCCCTGCATTGTCTTTTCTGCTCAGCGGGGAGCCTGCTTCTCCCTCTCTCTCTGCCTGCCTCTCTGCCTGCTTGTGATCTCGATCTCTCTCTCGTTAATAAATAAATAAAATCTTAAAAAAAAAACCCCACGAAAAATCATCTTTTTGCAGATAGCATTTTAGTACCACAAGAGGCCTTGGTAGCAGTTGGGGGCAGGGTGGCTTCCCCAGGACCTCAGGCCATTTCCCATAAGACCTGCCTGCTTGTCCACCTACTAATACAGTTATGCTTGCCACTGGGATCATCAGAGGGTCCAATCCATATCTTCTATTTAGGGAGCAGTTTCATTTTCCATAAAAAAAGGTAATATATTTTCATAGCATATTTTAGCAAACTTCGAAGGATCATCCGAGAACTAAAATATCTGAAACTTGGGGAGACCCAAAGCTAAATGATTGCTCTTTTTTCTCAGTTTGCCAGGTGTTTTAGCTACCACTGCTGTTTCTGATCACCGTTACCGCTGCTGGCAACAAATCTCTCTCCAATTACAGGATCCAGTTACTTCTGAACCAATCCCAATGTGAAGCTTTTGATACTATATTATCAATTTCAGTGAATGCTGGGATTTAACATGAATTACAACATTTATTGAGTGCTATCAACATATGAATAATATTTAGATTTCAACCAGGACATATTTACTAGTGTATTCTTATGGGTAAAGTGTATTTATTTTCTGTGTGTATTTTAAACAAGATAACTAAAACGGATCAAATACATTCATGCTTATGTGAGTTGATTTTTTTTGTATGACTGATAATTTAATCAGAAACATATTTTATTACAGAAATAAAATGCATAATGTTACATTTGGCAATGCCAGTGAGCTTTGAGTACACATGACCTGAATAAAAGAGAGTAATCAAAGCCATCTCCTAAGTCCATATGGATTGCTGAGGTTTATTTTTCACTACGATGTGCTGTAAATTCTAACCATCTATACTCCAGGAGGCACCAAACACTTGTAGCACCTAAGTCAGAGAAACTAACCCTACATAAATTAATCCCTTTCACACTAGCTTTCCCCTTTTAAATACAATATTTTCAGGTAAGCATCACAATGTTGCCCCTCATTTTATTTGTCAACTATCCATACACTCCATCTTCATAAATAAACACTTGCTCATAGTTTCTGTATTATAACTTTAACCACAGTCATGGTGATTTCAAAAACAAGATATCACCCTTTACAAATCTTTCTAATTATGGCTTCAGGTTTTAGTCTTTCTTTTAGAGAAAGGATAAAATTCAGTCTCATTTTATTTAGATCTGTATGCTTATGGACAATTGCCTCGGAGAACCTATGTACTTATGATTTTTAGTTATGGATAAAACACGCATTTGAATATAGTCCATATTTTTTGACTATGTCTTTAGATTGTGGAATATATGTCCTCCAAGCACACAACTGGAAGAAGACAGTGTGTGCCTCTCTTTCATGTTGGGGAGAAGACAGAAACTTGCACAGTTATCATACAGTATAGTCAGTGACCCCTATTTGTGATATTGGCTTTAATCATTCCAATTAGAAAATGAGTGCATATTGCTAACTCGATTTTGTTATTTGGTTATTATATTTAAAACCTCCACACTGCAGAGGCAGTGTCTAAGAGGTTTGTTCAAATGAGTCGATTTCTAATCATGTAATTATGTTTTTATTGAGTTCCTTCCAAACTCTATATAACCCACTGTTTCTAAAAATGTTTTTTTCTTTTCTCATAACTATATAGAAACAATTCTTTCAAAAGAATAGCAGCAATTTTTTTCAAAAGAACAATTAAGGGACATTGGAAAAGTTAACTATATACATTCTGCCACATTTTTCTTTTTTAAAGATTCATTCAGAGTTTTCACAAGTGAAACTAAAAATAAATACTTCAGAGAAATATATAAAATATTAAATATGTGTCATTTTCAAATTTGAAACATGGAAAAATTAACAATTCAAAACCAAAAGCTACTCACCAACTTACTAAAATAAATCAGTTTCCAAGGGATCCGGAAATTGTTGAAGGAATAATGACATGTAATCTTGGAAGTTTCTAGATTTAAAAACTTGAGGTCTAAATCACATTTAGTTTAGTGAGTTCTTAAAAAAAAATTGACATTGTAACAGGACCCAAAATCCAGCTGTTCTGTGGTCAAATCTGTCTCTATCCCAAAGGGTAAAATTTGCAGAAACATATTGCCAGTTTGCTTTTTATTCCATACTGATCAAATACCCTTACTCTCAATTTTTAAAATGTAAAACTAGAAATGTTTTTTAAAATCTTGGGTCAATTAATATTATATATTTTATAATTTCTAAATATTTCAAAATATTAAAATGCAAGGATTAGTTGGTTTGCAGTTATTAGTAACATACCAAAAGAAAGGGGGAAGGTATGACTATAGCATCTTTGGCGTTAGGAAATGTGTTCAAGAAGTAAGCAGCCAGGAATATACCTGCATTTGTTATTGGCTTGGGCGCTGGTGGGCTATAGAAAGAAAATGCCAGGTGTCCTCTCAGAAGAGGCAAGAGATCTATATACATATCCCAACACATTCATCCTAAAATGGTGTGGTTCTTCTCAGAGATATTAACTAAATTTAGGATCAGCATATCACCATATGATATAATAAAATATTGGCAATTTTGTTTTTCTATGTCATGCTATGTGATTCTTTTTAACAGTAACAGCCAAGTATTTACATTTCTTCTTAGTTGAAAATTAACACGTGGAAGCATGAGTGTGTGTAACATAGGTGTCAATTTGCATTGTAATATAATGTTAAAATAAGGCAGAATTTAGCCTAACCTCAGGGTTAAATTGCAAAGCATTTTTAAATGGAGTATTTAAGTACTGGAGGGCTTTAATTTTAAAGTCAGTCTGAAAGTAAAGATTTAGTGTGATTTACTGTTTACTACTCAACTATAACTTGTTTAGTTGTTTCTACTGAATGATTGTGAATCAACTGGAAATGAATAAATTATATTCTTTGGAATAATTGTTCCAAAGTAGATATTTAGAGGTTCTAGACCTTGTTTTGAGGTCAAGTGAATAATCTGAACAACTTTTGTAGATTACACTTGCTTTTCACCCAATAGGGATGGCTATGGGATATGCTTTCTTCCTGGTGAATAAGATGATGGCAGCTGACACTGGCTGCCGTTCATTAACTTAGATGTTAGGATGAGGGCAGGGCTCCCCAAAACAAGACCGGACACAGAAATAGGGAACAAAAAAAGCATGAGAGCACTGCTTGGTCACTAGACTCAATCACCCGGTCACTGGAATAACTAAGGGAAGAAAGACTAAAATAATTTTAGTGCACATCCTTTGGAATTCACACTACTCCTTGCTATCTGTTAAATCAGGCATAGTCCTTACATTTCCAGATCTACTCATTCATCATTGCAAAATGAAGGACAAGTTCTGTCCTAACAAAACAACAAAAACACAATCAGTTTGAAAATAAAAATTCTGGCCTCTTGGTACACTGAATAGAAATACTACAGAAACAAATATAGGAAGAGAACAACTGACAGGTATATTTTATTTCTATCTTCCCACCTTCATCCCAGATAGTTAGAGTTCTACAACACAAATTTTCCCTTATCACATGGAGAGTCTGGTCAATAAATTCCAGTGAGAAAACTATATCTGAATCACCAGGTTCATGAAGCCAGATGAAGAAGTTGCTACATTAAGTTATCTGCAGACGGATCCACCATGGCTACATTGAATGTAAGCATGCCCTCAGCATGGTATTGCCAAGGTTATGACATCACTCTTTGCTTACTATTCATGTTACCACATGAATGTTCAATAGGCCCAGGACAAATAAAATGAGGGTCAGGGCTTCCCTCATTCTTAGAAGGATATTTTTCAATTATATATTTTGTTACATCTTAAGAGATAAAAGCTGTGTCTGCAAGTGATTAAAAGATGTTTTGTATTCATGGTTTCATTTCTGCTGAAATAAATGCGTAATTTAAACCACACATAATTCCTAGCAATTTAGGCCCATTACAGAGTTCTAGCTTCTTTTTTATGATAGTTACTAATTAAAACAGAGTGTTGCTGCCACGTGGAGCCTGTGACTTCCACATACAGGTTTAATGAATAAAACGTCCTGACATAAAAATGAAAACAATACAGACAAAGCTTCAAGCTGTTGTGTTTCTACTGTATGGTAAAGATTAAGGACATTCACTGAAGTTCAGAATTACACAGAGAAAACACTTGTTAATTTCATTCCTTAAAGGAGGAATTAAAGGATTTTTTTAGTGAAATCTGAAATAGTCACTAATTTTTCTAACTTCTGGACCTCTCATTCCCAGGTGACTCCCCTTCCCCAAGAATTTAAACTCATCAGAGTCACTTTTAAAGGATAAATGATGGGATATTTTAATGTAATCCTGCATATAGGTTTAGATTGAAAATGGGAATTGGGACCATAATTAATTATGTTGCCAAGTTTTTGAACTTTAAGGAGACAGACTGAGGCAAACGAGGGCATTTCATAAGAATGCAACCTTCTAAAAGTTCATGGGTTAAAACTTTGGTAAAATGACAGTATCTTTTTGACATTTAATTAATTCCATATGCAGAAAGGGTGTAAGAAATTAATATCGTTTTGGTGTATTCACTTTCTCAGACCACTGTAATAAGAGACTGACCCAAAAACAAAACCAAATATAAACATGGTCTTCAGCTAGGGTATGGTCTTATTATTACCCTTAATAAACAATAATTAATAATAATAAATACTGAGAGCCCTCAGTACACTCTGATCTGTACCCATATTGCTCTAGCATCCATCCATCACATCTTTCAGGATAATAAAACAATTCATTCCCATCAAATCCTCAAAACCGCTCCCTCTGGAGGGATGTTTTATCTCTACTTCTGCCAGCCCAGGGAGGATTTTACTTGTTTAAAGGGGGCGGAGAATGGAGCGGGGGTCCTATTTATTTCCATTGACGACTCCCCTCGTTCTCACAGGCGTTCAGGGACCGGGTGGGAGGAAAAAGGGAGGAGGTGCGGAGATTCCCTCCTTCAGAAAAGAAAAAGGGTTCAGGAAGCGAGGCAAAAGAAGGGGTGGGCGAGGGCGGTGGGGGGAAGAGGGTAGTGTGGTTGGAGAGGTCAGCGACTGAATGAAAAAATAAATTATTTTTTGATATAGCAGGATCGAATGATGATGAAAAGTAGACAAATTAATCAGCGCAACTAAGTTGCTTAAAGGAACTATGTTAAAAAAAAAAAAAAATTAAACCCAGAGAGTTTCTCAGGTTCATTTCTCGCTCAAGGTCTTGGTTTCAGGGAGCTCCTTGTACCCAGAGCAGGAGATGGACAGCGCCCCGAAGGGGACCGGGAGGGGAACCGCGACCTGGCCCGAAGAACAGCTCAGCGCCCCTGCAGAGGTGCCCACGGCAAACTCCAAGGGCCTCCGCGACCCGCCTGGACCTGGTGCGGGGGCAGCGGCGAATTCTCCAGCCCCCCGCGGGTGTACGGGGTGGGTGGAGGCAGGAAGGGCGCACAATGAAACGAAACCGCACCTAAATTCTGCAGTTTGCGAAGTGTCCCGGGAGAACAGCTGGGACGTGGAACCACTCTTTCGGATTCCCGAGTGTCGGGGCTGCCCCAACTCTCAGCTCGGTGGCACTGAAGGTAGCGCCGACTAGAGCGAACACCGACTGGTGCACAGACAGGGCTGGGGCACGACGCTCTGTCGCTGGGTCTGGCGCGAGAGGGAAGGTCCCCTCGGTGGCTGCTCTAGTACCCCGGCAAAAGCAGGATCCGGTCCCAGGCCTCCCTGCTTAGCTCGAGGAAGTTTCTCTAACGATGCTCGCTTAGCAGGCAGAGGACTAACGAGGAGCCAGAGCGGTAGGGGTTCGGCTGGCCGAAGGGGACCGAGATCCCAGAGCCCCCGCTGCGGGGATGGGGCCGCCCGCCAGGAACCCGCTTCAGTCCTGCCCGCAGGCGAGCCCATGCGCATGCCAGACCCCTCTTCGTCCCACACTCATGCGCTTCTATCACCCAGTCCCGCTGACTTTCTCTAGCGAAGGGTAGAGGGCATGAAGCAGAGGGGGAGGCAGCAGCCCTCCCGGCGGGCGGGCAAAGTAAGTGTCCAGGCCAAGTCCGGGATAAAGGTTCTGTGGCTCCCCGGACTCCGCCGCATCCTGGGCACCGGGAACCTAGTGTCCCCGGCCTGTGCAACTGTCTCTCCACCTCCTAACACCGTTCGCGCCGCCCAGCCACGAAGCCAGCGTGGAAAACCGAGGGAGACCTGCTCTACGCCCCTAAAGCCCTCTGCTCCTCTGGATCTGGCGCCCTCGTCCAGCGGTGACGGAGAACCTCGCTGGGCCCCTCTGACTTAGGGGTCGCGCGCCTCCACCCCCCACCCCGGATGAAACCTTGGGTGTGAACACTCCCTGTGCCAGGTCTTGGGGTGGCGGGCTAAGGCGTCGAGGCGTCACAAGTTTGCTTTCCTCTCGCTACTTACCTTAAAAAATCTGTTTGATTTTCCTGGGAGGGTGAGAGGAAAAATCCCTCCCCGAGGTGTGGTGTGCGAAACAGTCCACGTCCCAGGCACCGGCCAAGATGCTAAGCACCAGTACTCAGGAACCGAAGGGGCTGGGAGGCGTAGGAGGAGGCAGATAAAAGAGAAAAATTAAATCGGCCGAAGTGTCCCAACTTTGCGGTGGGCGCTGCAAACTTCAAAGGCGGGCGAGGCTGGCGGCGCGCGGGCCGCCGAAGTTGCTGCGGAGTGGAGCGGGGAGAAGCCCGGGGCTGGGGGATCCCGGGACAGAGCGGGGAAGTGGCGGGAGGTCCTTTTAAAAGGCGGGGAGGGTACGGGGGCTGGGCGGCGGGAGGATGCTGCCGAGGTCAGCGGGGCTGTCGCGGGCTCCGCGGGCGGCCGCTCGGGGCACCGGCGCCTGGCTGGAGTGCGACGCAAGGAGAGCCGGGCGCGCGGCGGCGGCGGGTACGCTGCGCGGTAAGCTCCGCTCTCTCGCGGCTCCGAGCGGGGAGTGTGTGTGTTCGCTCCCGAGTGTCACTGCTGAAGCCCAGAGCCGCTCCCCCTCCCGCCCCACCGCTGCCCGCCCGCCCCCTCCCTCCTCTGCCCGGTGCCTCCCCCCCACTCAGTTCCTCCCTCCCTCCCTCCCGCTGCGCGCCACCGCGCGCGCGCGCAAACACACACTCACACACACACACACAAACACACACACACACACACTCCACGACCCAGGACTCCCCAAACAGGGACCCTCGCAGGCGGCATCGCAGGGGACCTACCGCCGTCCTGGCCGCCCCGCCGGTCTCAGGGAAGGAGAGGGAGGCCCACCGAGACCCCCCAAAGCCACAAAATCTAGGGAGAGGCGTACGCGGGGCCATCGCACTGTCTGGGAGACCCGGGTGCACAATAAGGGGGAACTCTGGGGTTGATGGGGAGGGGGGAGTGGAGAGACGAGCTAAATCCAGAAGGTTGGAGGCGGAAAGCAGAGTGTGCAAACTGTGCATTCATGTCCCACTTTTCACCCGACCGCCTGCCTACCACAGCCTTCACTCAGGGAGCGCTTCCCCCTCGGCGCACACCGAGCCTCCTCCGGCTTGAAACTCAGCAGCTGTTTTAACAATTGAAAAGCGGCCCTACAGGACCAGTGAGAGACGGAGCAGAGTGTGTGAAGCCATTAAGGCTGACTAGGTAATTATGATAAGAAGTTACCTAATTAGCAACCTGGCCAGGGCATCGAAAAAAGGCGGGGGAAGGAGGGGGAGTACTGAGTGATTTAGTGATCTCATTTTCCCAAATGCGAACCTAGTTTCCAGCAAACCTGGTTTTTATACTCTCGAATTTTAAGTTCTCCGAGTGTCAGTATTGAAAGCATGAAAAATACTTGCCCTCTTGTGATTACCGCAGATAAATGAAGATAAAGAAGATGAAAATCAGCCTTACGGAGGTCCTATGAACAACTATGGTCTTTTTGTTAAATACCTGGTCACAGAGGGCTCCCGAAGTTTTGTGGCTCCTAGGTCAGAATACTGCTGTAGATGGATTTATGAACCTGTTTATAGTCCACAAAGTAGTTTTGTAAAACCCATAGAATATTTAAGCTAAAAGAGATGTTGATATCACTGTGCAAACTTGTATATTTATTTATTTAGGATATGAGCCAATGAGATGGGAAAAGGGGATCTCTTGGTCTCTGCTCAGATCAGGAGAAATGACTGCAGCATTTAATGACCCAGAGCTGGTCATTGGGCATTCATTAGCAAACATTTATTAAATGTCTACTGTGTACTATGTATATCTTTGTGCTGTGATTTCAAGGTAAAACACAGTGCCTGCTGACTTTAAGGAGCTCACAGCCTGGTGGGAAGACAGAGGCATACATGGAAGTGGAAATATCACTATAATAAATGTACCTGTTGGGTACATTTCTGTGTAGGAGCATTGGAAAGGGAACAGCTAATTATTCTTTGGAAGGTATTCTTTTTTTTTTTTTTTTTTTAAATTTCTTTTCAGCGTAACAGAATTCATTGTTTTTGCATCACATCCAGTACTCCGTGCAGTGCGTGCCCTCCATAATACCCACCACATTGAGTGGTGGGTATTATGGATAGAGATTTTAGTGTAGAGTTTTCTGAAGGACGAAGAAGAGAATGCCAGGCGGATAAGGATGGGGAAGGGAAGGGCATTCCACAGAGAAGAGCAAGTGAGGAGGTTAGGTGTTGAAGTACTTGGTGTGTCCTGGGAGCTGGAGGTGTGATGGATTGGGGCTCGAAGTAAGCATGGCCAGGACACACCAGGCTCTACAGGCCCAAAGAGCCAAAACTCTCCTGAAGGTGGTGCATGGCTGGGAAACACTAAGGGCTTTATGCAAGGACAGCTTTTAAGGTTTCTAACTGTCATTCAGTAAGAGTTTTAAAAAGTTATAGCTGCTATTGTTGTGGAAGACAAATAGAAGAGAGATGGCAGTGAGGAGGTTATTTCTAGAGAAAAATTTAGGTTTCAACTAAGGCAATGGAAGTGCCAACTGGAGGTTGGGACAGCTCTAGAGATATTTAGGAAATAGAACAGACAAGACGTAATGGTTTATATTGGGGGTAGTGGGGAATAGGAGTTGTCTAGACTGACATGGAGATTTCTGGTTGGGGCAAGAAGGCAGGAGAAGATGCTCTTTGCCAAGAAAAAAAAAAACATATAGAAAGGAGCACTTTTGGTAGGAATGTAATGAGTTCTGTTTGAAACTTCTTGAGTTGGGTGCAAATGTGGGATAGCTGAGCTCCAGCACTGGGTAAGCTGTTGGAAGGAGTGTTCCGGAGAGAGAAATCCAAAATGGAGGATCCATCAGGAATCATCAGCCTTCAGGTATTTCTTAAAGCTAGGGAGAAGATGAAAACAGCCAGGGAGAGACAGGATGGAACATGGCAGAGCACCAATGTTCCATTCACGTAGGGATAGATGGAAGAAGAGGAACCTGCAAAAGAAAGAGTTGAAGACCAGAAAAAGAAGAGGAAACTAGGAGAGAGCAAGGCTGATGAAACCAAGAGAGGAAGGGACTGTTGACCAGTGCAGCATGTGGCGGAATGATCAAGACAGCCAGCCTGAGAAGCAACTGCTACTCCTTACAAATGTCTCAGTGATCTTCACCTAAGCAACTGTAGTTTATAATTTATGTGTATGAAGGATCCAGATCATAGCAGGTAGAGAAGGTGGGATCACGGGGACAGAGAACACCAGCTCTTTTACCTAACAGTTTGGACTTGAGGGAAAGGAGAAAAAAATTATAAGAAAAGCACGTGTGTAGAAGTTGTATTTTTGTTTGCTTTCTTACGCGAGACACTTGGTCTTAATTGGATGATACTGAGGGAAAAACAGGTGGAAAGGGAAAGGCTAAGAAGTCTATGAAGTTCTTTGAGGGTCAGTTCCCTCCTCAGTATGCACAGGGCACCCTACCTGGCCCATAAATTTCACAGAATTAGTGGGGAGTTTGAATAAACCGGAGATTGAGATAGTGCTTTAAAATTGCCATTAGAAAGAAACGGAGTTCAAAAGGTGTGAAAGTGACTTATCATTAACACGGACAATTCATGACAGACCAAATCTATGTGACAAGTTCTAGAAGAACTCTGTGAAGGTTGTTTTTATGAAAGTCCCTAAAAATATTTCTGTTTTGAACATCAGGATTTGTATATATCAATATACCTGTCTTCTAAAAATATATATATGTATTAAATATCCTCAGACTTGAGTGATATGTCATATTAGAAGGCATTATTTAGTCAGACAGACTTGTATTTAATTCTAGACTCAGGTAATTATTTGCTATGGGGTAAATAGGTTAGCCTCACTGAGCTTCAGTGTATTGTTTTGCTTTTCAAGTATAAAAATGGAACAAATTATAGCTGACTTACAGATGTTTTGTGAGGATGAGGTCGTATGCCATATTCAAGTGTCTGGCAGAGATTTATTTATTTATGAGGTTACTTTTAGATTATGACATTTATTTTTATTTAATTGGAGGGGAAAGCCCAAAATGATTATAAAACTAAGAATATAATTAAAGTCTGTGTAAGAGAACTCCTTGAACAAGCCTGTGTCTTAAAGCAGCAGTCCTCAAATATGGTCTATAGATCCCTTGGGGTTCCTGAAACCTTTCAGGGAGTTCTGCAAGGCCAAAGCTATTATTATATTAGTTCTAAGATGTTATTATTATTTTTTTTTTACTTTGTTGACATTTGCACTAAGAGTACAAAAACAGTGATGGGTAAAACTGCTATCACCTTAGCATGGATCAGGACAGTGGAACCAAGCTTCCTAGTAGTTGTCGTCTCCACTGTCACAAATGTCACTTTCACTTAAGAATGTCTTTGATGAAGCAGTAAAACTTATTCATTCTTATTAAGTTTCAACTCTTCACTCTGTCCTTTTAATATTCTGTGTGGCAAAATGGGAGGCACACATAAAATTCTTCTGTGGCATCTTCTAAAGCACAGTGTTAGTCGTGAATTAAAACCCTTGGGTAATTGGGTTGTGAGCTAAACTAGCTGCTTTTTTCCATGAGACATATTTTTACTTGAAAGTACAACTGACAGACAAGCTATGGTTATTTACACTTGGATGTTTTGCAAATTTTTTTTTTCTAAACAAATTAAGTGAGCCTGTCACTTCAAGGTTAACAACTGGAAGTATTTATTTTCAATGAAAAATATGGGCTTTCAAGTAAAAAATAAAGAATTTAGAAAACTTGTCTCTGCCACCATGAGCTTGGTAGCTTTCCTATATTCAAAGCCTTTTGTACTAAGATTGTCATAATTTTAATTAATATGTTTTTGATATTGTACAATGAAATATATTGACATTTGGAAGCTCTACAAGACTCAGTGAACCACTATTTTCCAAATGACCAATGACGGATGATGTTATAAAATCATTCATGAAGTTAAAGAACCATTCAAAGTACAAGATGGGTCGAAGAATTTTAATATAATGGAGTATGAAAAATTAAGTGACACAGTTTCATATTTCACACTGCAATTAGAAGATTTAAGAAACTACCACTTGTAGAATTTTGGTGTAGCATCAAAGAAGAATATCCAGAATTATTAAAAGTGTTATTAAAATGCTGCTTCATTTTCCAACTACATGTCTGTGTAAAATGGGATATTCTTCATCTACTTCAAATAAAACAACATATTGCAATACAGATTGAATATAGAAGTGATATGAGAATCCAGCTGTCTTCTACTAAGCCAGACATTAAAGAGGCTTGCAAAAATGTAAAACAATGCCACTTTTCTCACTAAATTATTTTCTTTGGAATATATAGTTATTTTCAGAAAGAAATGTTAACATGTAGCAGATATACCACAGTTATTTTAAAACAAATCTATGAATATTTTTAAAATTTATGTTTTAATTTCTAACATAACGAATACTGATAGCAATAACCCACATAAACCAAAGCTCCTTGGGATCCTCAATAATTTTAAGACTATAAAGTGTTCCTGAGTACCCCTGTCATATAGAATAGGCTCGATCATGAAAATAGATTTTGAAACATTATCAATAGACTGAAAGATGTCTGTTGGAAAGATCAAATAGACTGAAAGTCACTGATACTATTAGAGTATTCTGCCTACTGATTGGCCACTGCTTTATTGTATCTGTACAACATATTTCTTATTTTACACATACACGGACAGTTTCTATACATCTATGTAACTTCGCAGAGTGTTGTGGTTAACATCGCCACTCTGGGGACTGGGACAAAAGAACTGGTGGAAACCATCGTACAGATCCTGGAGCTTGGATAGAATAGTATCCTAGTCCTGCCCATATCACTGAATCAGTACTGGGCTTTTTTTTTTTTTTTTTTTTTTGAGAGCGAGACAGAGACAACATAAGCAAGAAGGTTAGAGGGAGAAGCAGACTCCCCATGGAGCGGGGAGCCCGATGCGGGACTCGATCCCAGGACTCCGGGATCATGACCTGAGCCGAAGGCAGTCATCCAACCAACTGAGCCACCCAGGCCTCCCACTACTGAGCATTCTTTTTTCTGTTGGCTCAGTTTCAATCCCTTTCCCACCCCACCCTGCCCTCTCCATGGCAAAGGTTTTTACACAGTTCTTGAAGTGGTTCTCTAAAGTTCCTTGGAAATTAATGATTACTTCTAATTTCATGACTCTCACACACTGAACCAATGTAAAGTTGAAACGTTAAGCCCAAGTCACCTTTCATTCTTCCTGAGGGCATTCATTCATGTAATAAATATGTGTAAAGCACCTACTATATGCCATTATGCTAGCTGCTGGAATAAAAGAATAGACAGGGCCCTTGTTCTCCAGGAGCTGTAGTCTAGTGGAGAATTAGCTAATTACCATGTGATATAATGAGGGGAGCGGCGGTGGTATTCTGTGCATGCCTATGAGGAAGGTGGGAATGGGACCTCAGGAAAATATTCTCGAAGAAAGTAACATCTAAGTAGGGACCCAAAAGGTAAATCAGTTATCTTGGGCTACAGAACAGGGCTGTGGAGTCAATGAAGGTTCGAAGGAAGAAAGAACAGAAAGAACGTATCGAGGGAATGTTATCTATTGGGGACTAAAGTTACTTTAGGAAGTGATATATATAGGGAATGTTACAAAGAAGCCATTACTAGAGAGAACTGCCTTAATTAAATCACTTTAATTATAAAGGTATAGATATGATCAACATAATTTCTTGGAGTTTAGTTTGTTTGAGAAGTAAAATGGTATATTTAAAAATTGCTATGGTACATTTAAATACATTAACTTAAATTAGAATCACCATTATCTTATAAAAGCATCACTGGACTAAAAAAAATTTGAAATTTTATTAAAAACCTCAAACATAGTTTTGCATGGATTTTCAAAGATTAATTTAGTACATGGAAAAGAAAATTTATTCTTACTTTGTTCAAGGCACTGTGGTCACCACCGAAAGAGATACTAAAAAATACATAGAATAATATTTGCCCAGGACAACTCTGCAAGAAGAGTTCAGACTTTTTTCTTTCCTTTCCTTAGACATTCAATAAATATTTATCTGCCAGATCTTGAGGATATGTTATTAAAAAGACAGAACTGAGCTCTGCCCTTAGAGAGCTTATAGCACAATAATGCCAAATAAGTTAGTTTTCAAATTTCGGTCACAACATCAGACACCAAGGGATAATTGCCAAGGGAGTAATAAACATCATAAAATAGAACTTACTCACCTTGGGAAAGGCTTGGATTGATGGAGAAGAGGGTGAGAGTATCGAAGTCACAGGATGTCTTTGGCAAAGGATTAGAGGAAGGAAATACCAACAGGCATTAAGAGGCAGGGAAGAGTACAGTTTGGCTAGGATGGATTTGGCTAATGGAATTAATACAGAAAAATGAGATACATAGGTTGGACAGATTGGAGTAGCCATGTTAGAAGAGGTTTGGACTTGATCCTCTTGGCAATGAGGAAGACTTAAATAAATAAAACATTAAAGCAAGCACCGTTTGCTACACTTAAAAACACTCCTGGTTTGTAAAAGACACATTCTTTTGATCATAGTAAATGAGCTCCTCTTACAAAAAAATCCCCTATTTGTCTCACTTCAAAGTATATATCTATTCATGCATTGCATTTCAATATACCCTTCAATATACCCTTGCATTTCAATATATATTTTAATATATCAATTAGGAAAAGAAACATTTCTGATATATTATACTTTATTAGTTATGTACTGGAAAAACTAAAATTTTTTTAAATGTCAGTCCAGAAAACATTTCCTGAGAACCTCTTATGTTCTAGAAGAAGGAATCTACTGATGACATTGAGTCTCAGCCTGTGGTGTCCTATCACTGTTCATTGGTCCAGGCTATTTGGCCAAATCAGCACGGATTGCTGTTTTCAGCACCCTGCACCAGATCAATTACATAGCAGTGACAAATAGCTCAAGCCTCAGCTCGCAGCAACATTGTAAGGATACTAAAGGTCTATGCACACAAAAATAGATGAGAAAATCTGGAGTAAAAAAAGGGCTGAAAGAAATGGGTACCTTCTGTCTTTTTAGTAACATATCCTCAGGATCTGGCAGACAAATATTTATTGAATGTCTTAGCTATAACAGGGAGTCAGGAGTATGTGATTATGTTCCTATAATGTGGGGTCATTTAAAAATTGTTTTATTTTCTATATCTCATGGCTTGTTTAGGCACAGCTAAAAAGAAGACTCTTTCGTGCGGGCAGTTTGACCCAAGAACCATATAGTTCCATGCCAGTGATATCATACTGCCTTAAGCCACATAGACACAAAGCCTGGTTATTTTTTAAATGTTGTGAGGCTGAATGGCATGAGAAAGAGTGGAAAAAACAGAGGCTTCTGAGTCAGAGGTCTTGGGTATGATTTCCTACATTGCCTCTTAATAACTCTGTCCCTGTGTGAACTTGGAAAATTATCTGTTCCCTCTGAGGCTCTGTTTTCTTATCTGTAAAATGGGGATAATAAAATTTCTCTGATAGGGTTGTTGTCAGAATTAGACTGTTTTAAATATGTAAAGTGCCTGATACAAGAATACATACTAAATAATTGGCAGTTCTTACTCCCTGGATTCAATTCACCTTATATTTAAATTCAATTTACATAAATCATTTGCCTCTACCTAATCAGAAGGCCATTTTTTAAGTGAAAAAAAAAAAAAAAAACAACAAAGATGAAAGGAACATTCAGAACCTGCTCATTAGGATGACCAAAATGAGTGATTTGTGTTTGACAAAATGTACTCTACCTAGTACCCTTCCCTTTATAATTTTTTTCTAGTCTATTCTTTAAAATAGCCAGTGAAAAGGACATAATTTTCCATATTTCTCAGCTGAGGAAGAAGAGTTAGAGGCACAAGTGGCCAGGCTGGGGTCTGGTCCAAAGCCTCTGCACTTAACCAACTTTCCAAGCTGATATATTATTTGGAGCCTTTTGTGGCAACTATTTTCAGATTCATTTTTCTCCTTTTGGTGCTGTCAGGTTAATGGGCAGTTTTTAGAAGAGGGTCTCACCACAGCATTTGATCTGGTGGCTCCTTGTTGGCATTCCATAAGAGCAAATGTAACCACACATGCTCTTCACAAAAGTTTCCCAGTTTATCAGTTCTGGTCACAAAATTCTCAGGTCCCAAGTCTAGAAGATTAAACCAGACGGAGGTGGAGTAGTCCAGACTGAGTTAGCTGCCTGAGCCTTTCACTAGACAACCATTTAATTTTTTTTTTCTTTTTTCTTTTTTCTTTTTTATAGATGGAGAGGCAGGCAGAGAGAGAGAGAGAGAGAGAGAGAGAGAGAGAAGCAGGCTCCCTGCTGAGCAGAGAGCCCGATGAGGGACTCGATCCCAGGACCCCGAGATCATGACCTGAGCCGAAGGCAGCGGCTTAACCCACTGAGCCACCCAGGCACCCTAGACAACCATTTAAACTCCATCCAACTGACACAGTGTAGGACCTTCCCTAAGGGTACTTAGCAAATGAGCTTGTCTATGAAAAATGGAATGGATAGGAGGCCTAATAAAATTTTAAAAATTTTAACATGTGCAGCTCATAAGAAAAAACAGACATGTGATTTACATACCTTTGATTCAACTAGTTTTCATTACTAGTGATTTGTTAACCCTAGAGCTCAATTACTTAAAAAGAAAAAAAGAAAAGGTCTCTCCTCATTAACCCTTTGACTGTCTAAACCTTGTATTAACTGAGTGGTGTCTACATGCCTCTACTGTTACTGCTCACTAGTCTCCCAAGAGCCTTCTTCCAGAGGTATTATCATGTTGCCCATTTTAGAGATGTGGCTACTGAGGCTGTCATAATTTGTTGTATTTCTTGCCAAGAAGAAATTGGAACCCAGTCAGCACTTTCTTCTATGACACTGTCCTCTCCCTTTTTGGAATAGATTCGAGGTGGTGCCTCCTAAATGTGGGGAATGAACTAAATAATTAAAGAATAAGTCAACTCCCATTATATCCACATCCATTTTCAGCTATTTCTTATAAATATGTTCCCTTTGAGAAAATAAAACTTTTCTTAAATAGGATAACATTATTTAAAAATTCCATTAAGCTTCTTTGTGTGTATTATCAGACTCAGATACACTAAATTCCATTTTGGATTAGAGCAGTTAAGGCTGGATTTTGTCACATTTCTCGTTTTAAACACCACGTCTAGGAAAGAAATGTATTAATATTTCCTTCAGTGTGCCAAATCAGATTCTGTTGTAAAACTAGATCAAATATGAATCACTACTCTGTAAAATTGAAAATCTGTATGTTCAAGGTAATGAGAAACAGAGGCGGTTCTCATTTTCTGAGCATAACTTCTCAACTCTCATTATGCTCTATTGAAGAAAAAGATTGCATTATTTCAGGTCATGTAAAAGGAGTTAAGCCATTTTTTCTGGATAATAAATTGTAATTGAATCACTGGAATTATTTTGGGAAAACAGCTTTCATTCCAATGGACTCCCGATGTGACTCTGAAAACTCCCGGTGTTCTAAAGAAAAATTCTGATTTTTGCTTATGTAAGTTTAGGTAATTTAACCTAAATAATCTTCATTCTTCAGATTAATCCTTATATGACATTTTCCCCCATAGAATATGGGGAATATAAATAGAATATAAACAATATAGAACTTTGAATTTTTCTCTTTTCTCTTCTTAGCCTTTTGTCAGTAGCTGTTTGTATTCTAAGTACATATATCTCTCTTATCGTGATAATCATAGTGGCGCTGTATCCGTTTCAGTTCCTAAACCTGACAGTGCCCAGTCAAAATCGGAGGGAATTCCCATTGTGAAGAAACTGCAGCTGAGGGGTTGAGCATTTTTCTGCAATTAGAAGAAAATAACATCATGAACATTCAAATAGGTTGGAAATTCAGAGGTCACTTGAAATACTAAACTCCAAAAAACTCATTTGTGCATCTGTCAAAACATAGGAATATCATTCTGATTTTGAAAGAACTTCTCGATGACCTTATCTATGTGGAAAATTGCACACTGACCTATGAGGAATATGTAATTTGTGTTAAACACTAAGTCTCATTCAATAACTAAAGATAATCTTATATCCAACCAATTCTAGACCGGAATGTTCGTAATTTGACTGAGAAAGTGCAGCATCCAAGTACAGAAAGACCTTCAAAAGTGCTAAAATGTCTGACTCTATCTTTGCATGAACAAACACATTTATGAGCCTCCTAGTTGCTCTTCCTCTCTATTTTGAGGCAAGTCCCGCAAGACACATGTAGGAGAAGAAAGGGGGAAATAGGGTTTGAGCAGAGGGAGGAGTGAAGAGAAGAGGAGGTAGTGGTTAAGAGTTTAAAATAGAGAGTCAGGAGAAAGTAAAGTCAAAATGGTTAAGGTGAAGGACAGTAGTAGAGGGCTCAGAGGCTGAAGATTTAATAGGTAAAGAAGGCAAGAAAATAAAGAGCGAATGTATCAGAGGAGTGGAGAAATCCAAGAAGAAAAAAATCTAGCACCAAATCTAGAGTAACTGAGAACGAAATCTAGAGTGACATCGGAGTGCCAATATTTATACAATGGAAAACAAAATGAAGTAGGGACAATGACATTTACTGGTGGTGGGTGTGGACAAGGTACCATATTTCAAGAATTTCCATCTCCTTCCCAGTTAGGAAAGCTTCAAAGAAGAGCTTGATTTCCATTTGAGTGAAAGGGAAAGGGATAGAAACCTGAAGCAGGGAAGATCTTAAAGGTAGAAGAGTCCTCTTAGGAAAAGGAGAGAAAGTAATTTAGATTGTATATTTGCAACAAGTGGGATTTGTGCCAATATGCCCTAAAGTAGAATTTCCCCATAGTTTTCTGTATTTAAACATAACTTCTACTATTACTTGATTTGTTTAAACTGCAGACCTTCTTTTTTTACTAAATAGCTTATTTAAAAGGGAAATTAGCAAACTAAACAGTAATATCTGTTTCATATACTGGTTATGTTCTTCTTTTCTCATACACATTAAATAAATAAAATATGTGTCATGGAACCAGTCTAAAGTAATATCTCATGCCATTGTTGCTTTGCATGCATGTGAAATGAGATAGTCCTAGGCTGAGAAGAAAGCAGGAGGAACCTTGTCTAATCCATAGTGTTGAGAAGTTCCTGAAAGATCCTAAGGAGACAGGTAATATAGGAAACAATAGGCAGTGAACCCCAAGGCCTGGAAGAAAAGGGGCAGAAGTGAGGAAAAGGCCCTTTGACATCTGGAATGGAGGTCTCTCTCACACTGTCACTTCTGCCTCATTCTGTTGATAAAAGCACCTCACAAAGCCAGCGCGGAGTCAAGAAATGAGCAAGTATACTCCATTCCTTGATGGGATATACTGTAAAGAATTTGTGGCCATTTCTAATCCATCCCGACTCAATCACAGGCTCAAAAAACAGAGTCATCCACATAATTTAAAAGAGGTGATATGAATCTGGAAATTCATTTTCATGTTTTTGGGGATATTTTGGGGGCTGACTTTTACAGGATTAGGTCAAGTAGGAGAGGAATGGATGGACAGGTTTTTTGTTTGTTTGTTTTTGTTTTTATGGATGGACAGTTATATTCTAATTCTTGCTCTTATTTTGGGATGCCAAGTCTCATAAATCCTGTTTGACATAAATACACACACTCACGTAAATACGCACCCCTCCTGGTGTATTGCAGGTTTCTTGCACTATGTTTGTTCCACCGAATTAGAAAATCATTTTTCTAATATGAATGGGAAGAACCAAATTAAAGGCTAACTTATTTTAACCTAAAGGAAAAACGAAGTGGCTTGTTTTTATATGACATCTTTCTGTGGGTGAAACATCTAATTCAAGCATTTATAGAAACAAACATTCATTTAAGGTAGAAGAATAGTTCCACTTTGGAGTGGAGATGGAGAAAGGATTTACATTGCATTTAATTCTTAACTAAGAGTAATATTGTAGTGTTTTATTGAACACCTCTAGAATATTATTGTTACCTCAAAAGTGGAGAAGAGAGTAATTTACACATTCCATTGATCAATATTTAAGAAGCAGTGAAAAGTTTACAAATCTTCCTAAAACAGTGAGAGAACTTTCATTTTTTTACCTTACTGTTAGGGCTTGGAAATGATGCTTTTCCTGAAGTCTAAACATATATGAGGCTCCCTTTCAAATATATGGGTGTATGTTGGATATGAATCATTTTGTGTCTGGTATTAAATTCTTTTCTCTCCATTTTGTACCCACCTCCCTCTCCCTCCCCTGTTTTGTGGTGTTGAGGCTGGGACCCTGCATAACCCACTTCTGCTTTGCCAGCGGCTTGGTGATGGGGGGGATCAGGCAAGGCTGAAGGGGCGAGAAGGAGCGTATTCCTTCCTCAATGCTTCCTGTTTTACTCCCCTGCTGCTTTCCTTCCTGTGCCTCCCTGCCTTACCCAGACCACTTCCTGCCCGTGCAACCCCCTCACCCCCAGCCCCCGCCCCGCCTTGGCAGTGGCCAGATTTTGCAGTAGCAACCCTTGGTCCTAGGTAGCGGGTGTTCCTAGCCCGTAGAGGCAGCCTTGTGACATCCCCTCAGGGACACCAGCGCCGCCCGTCCTCAGGGACTGGGGGTCCGGATTCAGTCCGGGTTCGCAGGCGGGGTGGTTCTCTCCCATCTGACAATGACGGCAGCGTGAGCCTGATTGGGCCTGCCCTCAGAGTGGGCATTTCCGTAGCTTGGCGTGCCTCCCCACTTCAACTCCAGGCTCTTGGCTTTGAGAATTGCATCTCTTCCCTTTGTACCCACAGGAGCCCACTGCTTTCTCTTTTGCTACCTCTCAGAGTCGTAGGTGTTGCCCCGCCCACTTTTTTTTTTTTTCCCCTTAGTGTGCCCTTTCCAATTCTTTCATACTTGGCTATATTAAATTCTCTCAGATCTGATTTCTGTTTTCTGATGGACCTTGGCTGACACATATTATTATTACTTGGTTGAAAAGAAATTCAAAAAATTTTTTTTAAGATTTTTATTTATTTATTTGACAGACAGAGAGCACAAGTAGGCAGAGAGGCAGGTGGAGAGAGAGGAGGAAGCAGGCTCCCTGCTGAGCAGAGAGCCCAGTGTGGGGCTGGATCCCAGGACCCTGGGATCATGACCTGAGCAGAAGGCAGAGGCTTTAACCCACTGAGCCACCCAGGCGCCCCAGAAATTCAAATTTTTATATTGGCTCCATTCTTATTGAAGAGATTTTGTCAGTAATGTGACTGAAGGGTAATGACTGAAGGGTAACATAGATGATAAAATAACAATATAACGGTAATCCTGATCATTGGAGGCATGATCTTTGCAGTTCAGGATGTACCTCCCAGAAGGCTTTAAAGAATACAATCCTGAAGAAGTTTCAGGGTTTACCACCTTTGGAGTAGGTTAAGATTAGGGAGACCCTTTGATAAGAAAACTACAGAACATAATGCAGACCTCTCACCTCAAGGTTTGGAAGCGCTCTGTAATAGGGACACTTAAATCAGCTCATCAGCGCAATAATCTTGTGAATATGGTAGGAGGTATATCACATATGTGTCAGCCAAAGACTGGGATGGTTTCAGGTATACTTGTTTCAAGGGAATAGAAGGGATAATCCAAATAAATCATTTCATATACATCTAAGTTAAGCAAGGGCATGTAGAAGAGAAGTAAAACAATTGATTTCCAGGGGATTGCAGCTTCAGTAGGAATGTGTGAGAATAGGGACCATTTAAGTTGTTACCATTCTGAACAGAAGAGGTAGCAATTTTGGGCTTCACTGGGCCCTGTGCTCCCTGTGGGGATTGTGTGCCAAGAATTGATGGTCTTTTCAGACTTGTGACAGAGTTTTTCTCAGTGACTGAGTGACTCTTAGTAGTAAATACAGTTAACAGAGCAAGTAGGCCAATTGTAGGTGTCAGTCCTGGGTGTTGCTGGCTTTAAAGGTGTTAAGTGGAACCTTAGGTTGGAGGAAGGTGTGGGGGGCAGTTGGAAGAGTTTATTAAAACTTATATGATAAATTTCATATAAATATAATATCTGTGGAAGTATAAATTAAAAACTGAAGACGTCTCTTGTCCTGAATGAGAGATCCTAGTGGCTGGAAACAAGACTGGGAGAGGACTTGCCTGTCACTGTGAATTTGTATTTTTATGCAAGGTTTACATTACCTATTCAAAATTTAAAAATATATTTAATTCATATGTGTATTCCTATCTACAGTTTTCACATGGCTCCAACTTCCTTAATTCTGCTCCTTGCAAAAAGCCTCTGAAGTAAATATGGCAGGATTCTCCTCATCTTAACAATGTAAATGTCTGACTTCCTCAGCATCATGCAGTCAGTGAAAGCTTAGGTTAAAAGCAAGAGTTTCTTGCTCTAAATTGTTCTTTCCATCATATTGCACTGACTTAGGTGTGCAAAGGATTAAAAAAACAGATTGGATAGAAAAAAAATAATCTGCCTTTATAAACCAGAGTTTATAGGCCAATCTCTGGGCCACGTATCCATCAATGCCTGGAGGGAAGACTGCTACTTCAACCACAGTAACCTACAGGCCAGAAAGCAAACCAAAGCACCATACTATGTGAATTAAACCAATGATATAGTAAATAATGATATGATATGCCTCCTTTACTAGTTCAGAGCTGAGGAACTTACATGTATTATTTGCTGTCTTAGCCAAAGTATTATAAATAGCTCTTCTCCCCATTTTGTAGTTGGGGAAATTGAGATACAGAAAAGTTATATCACCAACAGATGAGGTTAAAAAAAATATAAGGCTAGGATTTGTCTTTAGGCTAGGATTTTGTCTTTCCTAAAGCCCATTCTGTTTTCAAAGCACTGGGCTAGTTGCTCTGGTGGATGCATAGGTAAGTGACACCACAACTGTCTTAGAAATAGAAGTATGCAGGGCGCCTGGGTGGCTCAGTTGGTTTGAGCATCTGCCTTCCACTCGCCTCAGATCCCTGGGTCCCTGTATCCAGTCCCGCATTGGGCTCGCCGCTCAGCGGGCAGTCTGCTTCTCTCTTTCCCCTCTTCGTGCTCTCTCTCTCTGTGTAAATAAATAAATAAATAAATAAATCTTAAAAAAAAAAAAAATAGAAGTGAGCATTGTGGAGAGGAATGGATGGCAGAGCAGAGAGAAGACCAGTACTGGGAAAGCTGTGTGATGAACCCAAATATGATAAAAGGAGTCTGAGCAAAATGCATGTGGTAAAAAGGATGAAGCGATCTCAGCCTCCTATGGGTGTGTTGGACAGGGCTTTATGAGAGAGCTAAGATGCAAAATAAGAGTTGAAGAATGACTGAGAAATTAAAATATGGAGTGGACTTGGAGTCATGGATGGGGGAAAGTGACGCATTGCAGATGACATGTGTGAATGTTTTTATGGCTGGCCAGTGCCTGAAACATAAACTATGTTAATAAAAAGAAAAATTTGTCTGTTGGTTCACCCAAGGTCAGGTCTCTAAGTGGCAGGAGTAATAGCCGAGATGCTGGGAACCAAGGCCCCTCAGGGGAAAAGACTGCCAAACAAACAAACAGATAATTTTAAAAATGTTGAATGACTGCATGTAAGGCTACAAAGAAAGAAAAGATAGCATGAGAGCCCCTTTCCCCCCAATTTCTATTATTTTGTCTTGGATGAGCTCTGAGTTGTATTAATATTTTATTGTGGTAATTATTTAGTGCTTGCTTGTGATAAAAACAAAACAAAATACAACAACCCTCAACACTATTAAGGCACATAAGAATGCCAAATTGCTATGTTAGCGGGCTGTCTTCAAGCTCAAGGAGAATGGCAGAATCCAGAACTCCTGTTGCCAAATACCCACTTCCCTCAGGCCAGAGTAGTTTTCCAACTCTGCTCTCTAGATATTTTCAACCTTTGAAAAGGCTTCAGGGATTCCACAATGGAGACTTAAATTGCACAGTGTGAAGATTTAAATGGAAAACTTATCCATTGATCTTATCTGTGTGGTTTTTTTTTTTTTCATTGTGGTTTCAGGTAAGATTTTATTGTTAGTAGCGATAATATTTCTTTACAAACCCAGTTAGACAACATATGTCATTGCATGCAGTACATATCTCAATGTTGCAAGACTTAGAAATTCTGAGCCAGGAGGAGGGCGTTCACACGAGGTGCAAATGAAGGGAAAAGAGGGAGGTCAGCAATTGCACAGGGTGATGGAAAGAGCCCCGTGTAGGAAGGTGTGACAGTGGTTTCCACTGTGATCCTACTAACAGGATGAGGATTTGCTCCTATGTGGTGGTGTGACCTGGACGATGAAATCTGACCTCTTGGGACTCCTTTCTTCTCATCTATACAGTGAGAGAATTGAGAAAGATGACCCTTTCTTGTCCAGCTATTGCAAATTAAGTATTGAATACTTTTTAGGATTAAAACACACTGTTACTTATTTATTTCTTTTATACAGTTAGCTATTTTAGATAGTTAAAAATGTTAGATTTCATGTGAATCTATGCGCTGAAGAATTCACTTTTAATTTGTGAATGGTTAGAATTGTCTAGCACAAAGTAAAGTGATTTCTCCAGTAATTCAGTATAACCTGTACAGATTACTTCTTTAATAAAAATCTTATAATATATAAATGCAAACATAGGCTGGGTTTGAATTTATGGGATGTACAGACTGCCTCGTAGCCAATTCATTTATTTTGATCCTTTTAGAGGTCATTGTTGATTATGATAGGATGACCCACATGTTATGATGTGGCAACCTGTGTAGGAGCTGCCCATCTATGTACTTGTCAAAGTATAGGTTGATAGAATTGCCCTACTAGTCCATGATGGAGCTTATGTGTATGACCATCTAGTTGACCTCTTAGATGAAATCACCATTGTTTTCCTAGTGATAGTCATATGGCAAACAACAACAACAGCAACAACAACAAATAACACAACACACACCCACAAAAACTATTAACCAACCACGGATGGCCTTTTTCTCCCCAGCGTGGTAGGTTTGATTACTTTTCAGAATTTGTACATATATACATTATTGAGCACCTACAATTGCTTCAATATGTATTATTCACTGCCTGTTCCAGGTAACATATCAGGGGCTATGGTTAGGACAGTACAAAAAATGGACACTGTCCCTACATACCAATTTCTGAGCATACCAGTGTTTGTAAATAGGCAAGAACAATTAAGTATAATCTATAAAGTGTAAGATGCCGTTGGAGGTACGACCCAGGTGTGGTAGGTAAATGGAGATGTTCTGGGGGAAGAGATGTATAAGGTGAAAGTCTTGATAGATGGGAAGGAATTAACCTTTCGAAGAGGTTAAGAGGTAAGAATAAGGGTGATCTAGACATAAGGAACAGAACGTGTAAAGGGCCCGAGGTGAGAGAGCATGGTATAGTGATGGAACTTGGAGACCTTAGAAGAGTTGGAATGTTGGGTTTGAAGGGCTATGATGACAGATGAGGCCAGAGAAATGAGCAGTGCTCAGGTTATGGACACTATTGTAAACGATTTTGAGGAAGTTGGATTTTGTTCTAGGAGTCATTACAGTGATTGATGTGTTTAACCAGGGGAGATAATCAGATTTGTATTTGTCAGGTTTACTGAACCTTCAGTGTGGAAAATGCATTGTCCGAAACTAAGACTAGAGGCATAGTGAGTTAGAAGACATGGTAAAAATCCAGGTGAGAAATTATGGTTGTCTTAACCAGGGTAATGGGAGAGAGATTGGATAAGAGGAGCCATATTCAAAAGTTTTATACTTGGTAGAATTAGTGTGGCTTAGTGTTTGATAGAGTTTTTGGAATAAAAGAGAGGAAGAATCCAGAGAAGATTCTCTGGTTTCTGGCTTGAGAAGCTTGATAACTGGTACTGCCTTTCAATGAGATGAGGAACAAAAAATAAGCAATAGATTTGGGTGAATGAGAAAATTTGATGAGTTTGTCTTAGAACATGTACTTTGGGTGCATATGGACCATTCAAGCAGAAAAGTCCAGCAGACTTTATGAGAGTATAAAGCACAGAAGAAAAGACTAAGATGGAGGTCAGACAAAGATACACAAGTCACCAGTCTAGCCTCTGAGGCTGTGGATTAGATGACCATTCAGGAAAAGTATGTAGGCTTAGAACAGAAGGCCAAGGACAGCACACTGACTGAAGTCCACATTTTAAGAGATGGGTTAAGACACAAGAGGAAATCCAGAAACATAAAATGTCACAGAAATCCAAGGTAGAAGGGCACTTGAATGAGGAAAGAATGGCCCATAGTGTTAGGTGATCTAGAGTGGCCAAATGAAGAAGGGTTTGAGAAGTATCCGTTGGATTTAGGAACCAGAAGTTCACCAGTTTCTCCTGTGGGAACATTTTCACCTGAGTGGTGGGGATGGAAGCCAGATCACATAGGGTTCAGAACTGAGTGGGGGCTGTAGTCATGGGGACAACATGTGTAGAAGAGCCTCTCAAGAAGTTTGATGTTTAGGGAGAGAAGAGAGATAGAGTGCTAGTTGAAAGTGTGTATGAGGTTGAAAAGAAGCCTTATGGAAGACTTAAGCATAATTATATGCCATTGCAAAGAAGCCAGCAAAGAAGAGAATAGCCAGTGGCAGGAGATCCCTAAAAAGTGGGAGGGAGGGTATGAGATGGTGGTGGAAGCATTAGCCTCTACCACAAAGAGGCAATCCTCTCCAAGTAGCAGGAGAAAGGAATGATGATAGTCGATGGTTGGGTAACAAAGGATAGTGTAGTAAGAGCTTTCAAGACACAAAGATGAATTTGCCAGGATCTCGGTCCTCTCTCAGGTTAGAGGAAGGAGATAAAACATATGCAAATAAACCTGTTATTAAGGAGAAAGTGATACATGACATGAATGACTTAAGGCAATGAACGGTAGCTCAGAGACTGAAAAAGTTGCTTCTGATTTGGGATGGACTAGAACCTCATAGAGGAAGTAAAATCTAAGATACGTCTGGAAGTATGCAAGAAACTCAGAGGTGTAGACACTTGGCTAGTAAGAGAAGAGTTTAAGGAAAGGGAAATGTCAATAAAGTGAAGGTAGTGTTTAGAGAACAATGAGTAGATAATATTTGAGTGAAATGTAAGATACATGGCATAGTAGGTGATAAATCTCAAAATATAAGTGGGAACTCTGTTGAAGAAAGCCACTCACGTCAGACCCAAGTTGGACTTGTTTTCAGTGAGTGGTGGGAAGTAACAGAAGATATATTTATTTTAGTATTTAAAAAGTAGAATATTTGGAAATCATATTGGAAAGGTATGACAGCATACTAAAAATAAAGACATGCAAAACGTCGAATGCTAAAAGAGGTATATTAGGAATTTGAGAAATATTGATTAACAAATGAAGGGGTGATCGTGAGGTTGAACAGGTAAGGGAATGCAGTTATTCAAACACTGGAACCAAGGGTGTGTGGTTTTGAACTTATAACTAAAAATCATGTGAGGAGGCTGCCTTCAGCTCTATGTCTACTATTTAAACCAAACATCAATGGCGTGCAGTCATTTCTAAAACAAACTGGCCCACAATCCCCTCATAAGTGAATTTAGTTTGCTAGTCTTAAGACTGGAAAATAAGCTTCTAAATGTTTCAAAAGTAAATTTAATGAAGTGTGACCTGCTTTTGTATTTATGCATATAATAATCAAAACCTAATATTTGAAACTTCATTTTGATGAATGATTTAAATGAAGGATATTAAATTACTATATAAGTTTTTGAGAACCTTCATTTCTTTGCTAAATTTTACTGTCAAGTAAATTATCCAAGGAAGAATATTTACTTTTAAAACGTTAAAGATATTTTTCAGTGGTGAGGGTCTTGAAAAACCCTTTAAGAAAGTATTCTAACTATTTGAGTTTAATTTTTAAAAAACTTCCTTCCGCCTTCCTAGAGAAAAAAGAACCAAAGTATTTTCAATGACATCATGGTGACTCAGGCTTGCTGTATGAAATAACCAGTCTTTGATATTTCTGATTATAAAGAGTTTGTGGAGGGACTGATTGATTTCTCTTTATCAATTGTTGAAAGTATTATACTTATGGGGTGCCATGTAGAGGAAGCTTGTCATTAGGTTGGAGGTTTGAAGCCTCAAACTAAAATGCTTTTCTATGGCATCATAACTTGGCTTCCTCCAAATTACACTTCTTAAAGAGAAGTTAATAATTAACCCAAAAAGCTATGTTTAAATATAACACATAATATTCCTTAAGACATTAAGCAAATTCTTTAAAAATATTAGTCATAAAAATTATAGTAAGAAAACAACAAAAATGCTTTGGAAGCTGCCTTAAGTATGCTAAATTAAGGGCAAATCATGATACATTTCAGTTAATAAAGAGAATTTTTATATTCATGTCAGCAACTGCAGAGTGAAAAAATAATTTGCAACTTTACTATGCCATTTGCATTAGCAAATAGTAAAATAGGTCCTTTAAATACAGTTGTGTAATGTGGACAAGAGTATGTGAATGCACAATACTTGACAGACATACCTCACATTTAGACACTCACATTTAATCTGTGTGTGTGTGTGTGTGTGTTCCCACACTTGACGGGTTTTTATATATATATATATTTGCAAGCCCTTTAGCTTTAGGGTTTTTATTTAAGCTCTGTGAATTATTTCTGACTCATTAAGCAAGTTCCCAGACTTCTTATTTTAAGACATATTTTACAACCAAGATATTTTCATTAAACCTGTGAAATATATGAGAAAATATTAAAAAAAAAAAAGAACTCATTATTGAGATATCTTAAAAAAGTCTTACAGATGCAAAGGTTTTCAGAGCTAAGCTGTCAAACGGCATTCATTTTAAGTGCTAATGTCGTTTTTGTTAAAAAAAAAAACAGTTAAAAAATCCTAAAAGAACGGGAATGGATCAGTTTTTATGATGTAACTTTCAGTGAGAAAGTTTTTAGAAATGGGCTCTTTTCTAGACATTGCTCTCATTCTTTTGAAACAATAGTTCCATCTAGTGGACATTTTACTTAGCAACAAACCTTTGATTCCAAATGTTCAGTTTTCTTTTTGTTTTCCCTTTTAACAAGATCAGCGTTAGAAGAAAATAACTGGAAGAATAGCAGAGATACTTTGTTTTAAAACATTAAATCCACAAACAATGAACTAGAAACCAAATATTACATTGGAAAACAAAAATGTCTACTTGTAAAGAAAACACTCTCCTGTGTTTAAGAACACAAGAGAAATCCAGCAAAGACTGGACTCATTTAAACAGTGTACGGGACTGAGCTCGATAGCACTGGAGTGACTGAGATGAGTTTGGTACAAGAGCTTTCAAATGTAAAACAATGGAAATCATTCATTAATTGATTCATTTCAGCAACAGCATTTATTGGCTTCCGCTTTAGCTAGGTGCTGGTCCCTTTCTAGCACCTGGGATACCGACCCCTGCTTTAGTCCTAGGGCACGAGAGGGTCTACCTACCAATATCATTGACACTACAAACCACTGGGCATATAAAAACTTGACCTCTGAGAATGGCTTAATTTGCAACACAATAGCAAAATATCCAATTTATTTAGATGATTCATTCGAATATTAATCATCTGGACGTGTTCCTAAGTATTAACATCGTTGGGTTTTTTAATTGATTTGGCAGTGTCACTTCTAGTTAGTTCCATGATCTCCAAAAGCTGACTGAAGGCCTAAGAGTAAACTTTGAAGCTCTTGGAATAAAGTGAGCCTGAAGTCACAGTTCTTGTCATTGTTTTCCTGCTGAACTTAAAACCTGACTCTTCTGGGAATGGCTGTGAATAGACCTATCATGAATTTCATTTCAAAAAACCAAAACGGTTGATTGAATCATTATTTAATTTTAGCTTGGTTTAAAAATTAAAATGATTAAGGTCCGAGTAAATCTTTTAAAATGTGCAGATTGTATTTTCAGGTGCAAGGCTCTTTGCATTAAGGCAGGGCATTTCTGGCTCCCTTTTATCCCTTCTATGACTTCACTATGACTGGCTCAACCCGGAGCAGACAAACTGAGCACCAAGGTAGTCTTAGGTTAAGTCGTGTTTCTGTACCTCTTTTGTACACATTGGAACCAATTTTTTGTACAATTGGTTCACATTGGAACCAATCCCAGGGCCTCCTGAGGCTTTTCTCAATTTTGGCATGTGAGTTTGTAGTCCTCCTGGGATTCCCATATATTTGTGTGGTGACAAAACGCCACTTTGCAATTGTAAAACAGTGGTTCAGGGCTTTGGTCCTTGGAAGTCTTCCCTCTGGGTCTCAGAAGTTAACTATCATTTCCCAGGATAGAGGGAGTCTTACCAACTGTCTTTGATACGACAGAAGTACTTTTCAGTATATGAGCCTCAAAATAATTCAGACAGACATGAATGGTCTTGAATCTCTATAATGTATTCTCTAATGATCTTTCTCTATAATGGAATTTATAAACTAGACTTGAAGGTAAACGTGCTGGCTAGACCTTTTAAGGAAATGGTAAACAGGTTAGAAAATTAAGGAGTGTTATTGTGATCTATGCAAGAGACTGAAATCAAACTCTCAAGAGCGATGAGAGAAAAAAGTGGGAACAAAGCTCCAACCTGTGGCAGTGGGATAAAGGAAGCAGCTAGGTTAGTTTAGAAATGTAAGGACTGGACTATGGGGCCATTTGGAAAGAAAACCAATGACTACCAGTCTCTCTTACCTTACTTGGCACCAAACATTCTAGCAGGTACTTCCATATGTTGTGTTCTTCATTTCACGACACTCTGGGCACCAGAAATTATTACATTGATCCATTTAACAGATAACTGGATTATTACATTGATCCATTTAACAGAGGCCTATAGGAATTACATTACTCTCCCAAATTCACACAGAAAATAGGAGGCAGAATGGCATTTCCGGTCTCACTCCAAATCCTTAGTTTGCTCTGCTTTACCAAAGAAACTATTATTTTCACCCTCAAATGAAATGCTGATATAGGAAACTAATGGAAATTCATGGAAAGCGGTTGAAACCACTGCAGTACTCTATTCAGAAAAAGTTTTACTATTCACAGCAGCATTATTCACAATAGCCAAAAGGTGGAAACGATCTAAGTGTCCATCAGCAGGTGAATGTATAAACAAATGTGGAATGTACATACAATGGAATGTTATTCAGCCTTTAAAACGAGTGAAGTACTTTCTTTCTTTCTTTTTTTTTTAAGGACTGAAGTTCTGGCTTCATACCTACAATAGGTATGAACTTTTAAAACATGATGTGAATTAAGCCAGATACAAAAGGACAAATATTATATGATTCTACTTATTGAAGAACCTAGAATAGGCAGATTCACAAATACTGAAAGCAGAATCGAGGTTACCAGAGGCTGGGGAATGGGGAGATACAGGAAATTATTGTTTAATGAGTACAGTTTGGGTTAATAGAAACAATTCTGGAAATAGATAGTGGTAATAGTTATACAGCATTGTGGATGTCCTTAATGACACTGAATACTTAAAAATGTTAAGATAGTAAATTTTATGCTATGTGTATTTTACTATAATTAAGATGAAAGAGAAGAGCACCTGGGTGGCTCAGTTGGTTAAGCTTGATTTTGTCTCAGGTCATGATCTTATGATTGTGAGATCCAACCCTTTGTAGGGTGCCATGCTGAGTGTGGAGCCTGCTTAAGATTCTCTCTCTCTCGCTCGCCCTTAGCCCCACGGCATCCCCCACTCTGCTTGCCTACTCTCTCTCTAGGGAAAAAAAAAAAGAAAAACAAAAGAAAAGAAAAAACAAACAAACAAACAAACAAAAACATAAAAGACTTTATTGACCATGAAAGAGTTTTGAGGAATGGTCAAAGATTTCAAATAAAATTAGGAGCAGTGGACTGTAGCAAATTATGCACTTGTAACATATCGAGAAAAGTCAGAGGATAGAGCTTGAAAATTTTGGGTACTGAGCCGGGATCCAAGGATTCAGCCAAGTCTGAGTACAGATAATCAAAGGGAAAAAAGAAACAAATAGGGCATCAACCTACCTAAGAAAGTGTATTGATTTGCCCATTAAGATCCTTAATTAATAGCTGAACCTGCTTCCAACTCAATCCAGGAACAGGAGACATGGTATATTGCTTTTGGCTGCATTATGGGCTGAATTATGTTTCCCTTCCCCTCAATTCATAAGGTGAAGCCCTGACCTCCAGTAAGTACCTCAGAATATGAATATATGTGGAGATAAGATTTTTAAAGAGGTGATTAATTTAAATTGAGGTCACTATAGTGGACCCTAATCTAATCTGGTATCCTTATAAGCAGAGAAAATTTGGACACACAAAGAGATACCAGGGATGCTCACATACCAGAGGTGGGACAATGTGAGGCCACAAGGAGAAGGTGGCCATCTGCAAACCAAGAAGAAATCAAACATATGGACACATTCATCTTCAAAACTATGAGAAAATGCATTTCTGATGTGTTTTACTATGATGGCTCTAGTGGACTAAAACAAGTAAAAAAAAAACCTTGTTTCTTAGGGTATTGTTGGTCTATGGTAGAATACTTGTAGAGATGTAGGAGCTAATCCTCCACATGCTGTGCTGAAGAGGGGCCTGGAAGGGGAAACAAAGGGCCGTAAGTCTAGTAAAAAAGGCCTTTGGGTGACTTGAGAGGCAGTTGTCTGGACAGGGAAGTGCTGGGACCATTTTCTGCAAGTTTCACACATTCTTGCTCTGGAGTTTCACCCATATAAGGCCAACTTTCCAGTATCCTTAGACTCCTGCTGCTGACTGGATTAGCATCTCAAACATTCAGCCATCTTCATTCCTTATCCTGTTCCCAAGTAGATCTAGAAACAGAAGCAAATGCTGCCCTTGGCAAATCACAGGGGGCTTAAATATTTTAATAAACAAATTTTATTATTTAACTAAGTAAGAGTAAGCAAAACCACTGAACAAGAGGAAAGGGTACATTATTTCAGTCACAATAAGAAAAGACCTTTTCAAGAATGAGTTTTTGAATTGATTGGGATTTTTTTACAATTCCAATCAGCTAGTCCAGGACCCTTTGGGGAGGCACCAATTCCTGGCCGGTGACTACTTTACTCTCTGCCTGGTTGTTTCTTTGTGTCTTCCTCCTTTGCTTCTTTTCATGAGAATTGAGTTACTATTGTGGAGCAAGCACTGGGCTGAGGGTACAGAAATGAAGTCAAGAAACACAGTTCCTACCTCAAGTAGTGCCATTTGAAGCCATGGGAAGAGCCAAGTAAGCCAATGATTTTCTACAGTGCTTTACATCTCATCACACAGTGATACAGAACCCTGGGAAGGGGCACAGCCAGATAAGATGGAGGCTGAAGGAGGCTATTCTCAAGGGCGGTGGTGGGGGGATGCTTGAGTTTAATTTTGATGGAAAATTTATTTATCCACCCAACCAATAAACACAATACACATTTACTGAGTACCTGTCATGCAGCAGTGATAGAAAGTACCAGGCATCTTCTAATGTGCCCAAAGTCAGGAGTGCATCAGAATCATCTGGAGAGCTTATGGAAACACAGACTGCTGTTTGCTGAGGCAGAAGGTCTATAACTCAGTTCGAGAATTAGTGTTTCTAACCTATTTCTAGGTGATAGTGCCCTGGCCCAAGAATTATACCTTGGGAACCACGGCTTCAGACAGAGCAGTAAGTAATGGGGAAAAAGACAAGAGCACCATGGGTTGGTTTGTGCAGTGTTAGCATGAAACAAAGTTTGAGTACAGGTGGTGGTGGTGAGGGGGCTTGAAATCCAGCCCCTACCTCACTTCCTGAGTCCTGAGGACTACCTTAACCTGAAGGAAGAGTCACCTATTTTGTCCACTTGGTAGGGCCCCTTTGCAGAATGTCTGTCCTGTGTATCTTTTCATCATTGGTCTGCTCAAAGGGATCACTTTCTTTTGTAGCTTGCACAGAGGCATGGGGTGTGCCAAGGGTGTAAGTGATGTGCAAAGCAGGGAGTGGGAGGTGGAATCGGAGGTGGGTTGGAACACTCAGAACACATGAACAATGGTGAAGCCATGGCGCCATCTTGGCCAAGCCGACTTCTACCAATGGTCTTTTCTCCTCAGCAACCTCAATCCTCTTTCACACACAGATGCTGTGTTAAAATGCCTTATCCACAAGGGGACTGTCCTCATCTTACCCTGTCTTGGATCTACCCTGTCATTGTAGACAGCTTTTTAGCTTACCTACTTACAGGCGATGCTGCCAGATATTAAATAGATATGGGACCCAAAGGACCAGTCGAAGGACACTTATGAAATAATAGCTTAGGTGAAGATAGTCAATGAACAGAGAAGACCACACAGGACCAAATTGCCTGAAGATGACCACAGGACATGCAGGCTCCAGACCTGAACTTGGGAACTCATGTGAAAAGATCAAAGGGAATGACTGGCATTTCAAGTCCATAAACAACAACAGAAAAGATGATTAGAGTGGCTGTATTTAGAGTTGACCTGAGAGGATTAAAGAAACTTGGCTTCGAGAGGAAAGCCTATTAGGAGACCAAAGTCCTTGGGCAAAACCCATTCTGAGTGAGAGATTTAGCTTCAGTAATGAAGAGAGAGAAAATCCTGCACATGGAGATTTGTATGTTTAAAATATTAAAAAAGGCCCACAGCCTGCGGGCCCTTTTGGGGGAACCAGGCCTGCTGTCATTATCTCTGGTGTTCCCATGGCCTAGTATTTTTCACCTCCATCTTTTCAACAGGGCTTATGGTATCAGAGAATATGATTCATGTGCTAAAAATGGATTTGGGTGAAAACGAAATATTGAAATTTCACCATTTCTAGAATAAAGGCAAAAGGCTGAAAAAAGCTGATATAACGTCTTCTGTGCATTGCTTTATTAAGACTTTCAACAACAAGAGACTCCTTACGTTATCTACTTCATGTGCAGGTAAAATCTGCCATCTGCTAAGTATCTCACCCATGAGAGCTCAGCATGCACCAGACCCCTGGAGGGATTGTTCAAACAAATTGGTAGACTCCCATTCCTGGAATTTCTGATTCAACCTCTGGGGTATGACCCAAGAATTTGTGTTTCTAACAAACAAGTGCTCTGCAGATGCGGATGCAGCTGGTCTGGGGACCACACTTTGAGAACCACTGTCTGTAAACATTAATAACGTTATTTCTTACAATGAGGAAATCAGTGTGTAAATGGCAAAAGTCACAGCTTTTAGAGGGCTCCTGAAGTATTGTGGTCAAGCCACTGGGTTAAGACAACACTTGAGGAAATTGGAGCCCCTCTCATGCTGCTGTGAAGAGATCGCACCAATTCTGCCCAGCCTGCTTCCCAAAGATTTCACACACAAGACGACATGTGCAATATGGGAGTTTGATAAATTTTACCTCCGTGGGAGAGAGTTGATTATCATTTTAGGCAAGATGATTGGGTCATGCCAAGTAAATGGAGGACATGAAAAATACAAACGTTTGTTTTGAATTTTCTATTAGATGATTAAAAAGATTTCTTACAAGTAAATCTGAGGCCATGTATTTGCTCCAGTCACCAATCAGAGCACACTCTGCACTATATATATATGTTTGAACACGCCACTGTGTTTGAAGAACACTGTCGGCTGGAGACAAGCACAAAGAGACCAGCACAGAATAGACTTCCTGGTGATGTCCACAAGCAGGTCTGGGAACCCGCACGGATCCTAAATCAAAAGAACTACCACTGAGATTCAGCAAGCTACAGCTTACCCGTGCATTATTTAAGCATTCTTAGATTAAGTGGCTTCTTCGGCTCCAAATAAATCACCGAAATAATTGGAAACTGAAGTAGCTGTTAGACACTGTTTTTCTTTCTTTGACTGCTGAACACATCTCCTCAGTGAACAGGTTTAACCCAATGAAATGATAAGTAGATTAGATCTCCTATGGAATAAGCTCGAACTGGTGAAGGGGTTTCCAATATTCATCCGTGAGCGACCAAGCCTTCACTACTATATATTACGTATAGAAACCGGCCTATTAATGTGTGGCCTTCATTCTACAAGGTAATTTGGGAAAGCAGTAGGTGATAGGGTCCTATTTCAAATGGACAAGTTTAACGTAACACTTACTCTGAAAAATAGCACTGTTGGTTCCGAAAATAAAAATGTGGAGACGCTGAATAAGTATCATAGGAAACATTACAGAGTCTTATTAGGAATGCTGTTGGAAGTAGCTGTGGTGGGAGGGTGGGGCTCAGTCCCTTTAAGAGGAAGGTTGGGCCTATTGAGTTCCAGCCGCTCCTCTCATTAAAAGGGACTTAAATGAAGACTCCTGACTGCGCAGGGGAGGCCAGCCAGGCTGGGTGAAGGAGGAGGCTTCTGCTAACAAGCCTGGTATGGGGCCTTACACAGAAAATCAGCACAATTGACTTCCTTTGTTGTTTCTACATGGACTGATGTATGGGAGAGAAGGCCCTGATGGGTTAGTTAGGGGTATCCCTTTTGAGGGAGCCCTAGAAAAGGAGCCAGATGGTAAAATAAAGACTAGCTGAGATCAATGTGACATAGCCTCCATGGCACCCTTTAGTTATGGCTCTGTCATACTGGAAAAAATGTGTTTGTTCCCCTTCTAGTTACATGCTAGGCTGGTGTGGAATGATGTCTTGAATGTGCCCATATAAATGCAAAACACTAAGACCAGTGTAGAATGCTATTTCACTGTACACACAAAGGCACCTCGATTAGCCCTCTTCCCACGATGCAAGTATTTGCATGGTCGCCATTCTTCACTCTGCATGTGGGCTGGAGCCAGGTAAGCGCAAATCCCAGATGGACTGATCCGGAAAGATCTACTCCAAGCCCACTTCAGTCAAGCAGCTGGTGTTCTTTTAAGCACTCACCATGTGCTGAGCACCCTTATGCTCTCAGCTTTTGTGAATATTTGGGCTTCTCCACCGTGGAGGAAGACCTGGTCCCTACAGTCATCCCCTCTGCTTCTCTTTCAGAAAGTGTGTTCATCCTAAGTAAGTCCAAGAAAAAGACCCAATTCAAAACCGGATGGTCATTATTGCAAGACCGTTTTCATTAGGAAAGCCTGAGGATATCATGCATGAATTTGTTTTTCTCTTTTCAACCAAATAATGTGTTGAAAAGTACTGTGAAACAAATGGAAGAGAATCTGAAGACAAAAACTGCAAGATAAGAGTCCTGGAGGCCAGAAATGACACAGCGATGGTGATTGCCATTTTTCTGGCTTCATTTTTGTTGCCGTGAAGGGATTCTCTACAGAAGTTGTTTCTTTCATTAAAGCAAGATGGCTGACTCTTTCAGAATATCTATTGCCATTACTCAAGGCTAGCTCTCCAAGTCGCCAAATAAGAGTTCTAGCCCTAACTTTGGCATTTTTAAGGTAGATTTTCTCCTTATCTTCAGTCAGTGCCACATGGAATTTATTTTTCATAGTTTGGAGGCTGAAATCCAGGATTTGTATGCCAACAGAGTTGTGTTCTGGTGAGACCCTTCTTCTGAGTTGTATAACTTCTACCTCTTTCTCTCTGGGTCCTCACATGATAGAAAGGCAAGCTAGCTCTCTGGAGCCTGTTGTGAAGGCACAAATCCCATTCATGAGGACTTGGCTCTCATGACTTTATCACCTCCCAAAGGCCCTAATACCATCACTTTCAACTTCAGGTTTTCAACATAGGAATTTGGAAAGGGACACAAACCTTCAGACCATAGAATCAGGGTATCTTGGAGCCACTTCTAAAGTGACACTGTTATGCGTTGAATTGAACCCTCTCGAAATTTATATGTCAAAGTCTTAACCCTAGTACCCCACAATACAATTTTATTCAGAAATGGGGTCATTGAAGATATAATTATACTTAGGATGAACTCACGCTGGAGTTGGGTGAACCACTGATCCAGTATGACTAATGTCCTTATAAAAAAAGAGAAATTTGAACACAAACATGCACACAGGGAGAAGACCATGTGAAGATAAAGACAAAAATGAACTGTTATTTCTGCAAGCCAAAGAACACCCCAAAATGGTCAATTAACCACCATAAACTAGGGGATAGGCAAGGACCAGATCCTTCCTCACATCCCTCAGAACAGATAACCTTGCTGGCACCTTGATCTCAGATCACCAGCCACTGGACCTGTGGGACGAGAAGCTTCTGTCACTGAAGCCACCCAGTGTGTGGCACTTTGCAGCAGCCCTGGCAAACTCACGCAGACATCACTGTTGGGCAGTGCTTCACCCATGCTCACGCTGTATACAGTCCATGATCAGCCACTTGTCAGGATGTGCTCTGCAGATGGCGGCAGTGGCATAGAGCATGTCGGGAATGATACCCTCAGTAGCAGGGCGTCCTTCCTATTCTCCTTGGTCAGGTCCAAGCCTGCCCCGAAGTTTCTGAGGTCGTTTTATGTGAGGATGTCACCTCTGCAGTCTTTTGTTTTCTGGTTCTCTGGGCCTGGGAAAAATTCTATAAGGGACACTAGGTTGAAGTGGTTTATCATGTCAAGGGTGGGATTGAGGAAGGGGATGTTCTTTTACTTCATTTCTTCAACCCTTGAACTTTGACCTACAATGATGGTATGCCTAACTTGGGGTGTCCTGAGAGCAGGAGCAAAAATACATGCACAGGGCCATGGAAGTCCATTGCTTTAAGTGCCTTTGCGTCCGATATTTGGAATGAGTCTTTTTTCCTACCTCGTTGGGTCACCAGATTAGTTAAATCTAAGTACAAATTCAGTTTCCAACGAGAGAATAGTAAAGCTAAATGGAAGTTGATCTGATATGGAAATAAATTTACCTCTCAAATGTTAGATAGTGGATTAGAAACCATTAAAATTAATATTATAACTTAATATTACAACTATTAATAATAACATTCAACACCACCATATTTATGCCATGGTAATAATGTAGTTTCTGAGGCTTTGCTGAAACATGACTGCAGCTAATAACTACTAACTTTTGAATGCCTCCTATGTATCAGGTGATTTATATGCATTATTAATCTTCCACAAACTCTGTCAGATGTGTAAGCCTTGCGATTAAGATATACCAACCCTGAGTTAAAAAAAAAAGAAAAGGTCAAGTAAATTGTTTAAGATTGTCCAAGTAGTAAGTGGAAAGGCTGGGATCGAACCTACATCTTTCTAACTCCAAATCCCATGTGTTTTCCACCACAACATTTTGCCATTATTACTTTTTTCTTTAAAAAAGTGCAAGAGGGTTCACCTTTCCCCAATCCTCACCAACATCTGTTAGTTTCCTGTGTTGTTAATTTTAGCCACTCTGACAGGTGCAAGGTGGTATCTTGCACAAGTGGTTTTGATTTATATTTCCCAGATGATGAGTGATGGTGAGCATCTTTCCAAGTATGTGTTAGCCACTCTGGAAACAGTATGGAGATTCCTCAAAAAGTTAAAAGTAGAACTACCCTATGATCCAGTAATTACACTACTAGGTATTTAACTAAAGGATACAAAAATACTGATTCAGAAGGGGACAAGCATCCCAATGTTTATAACAGCATTATCAACAATAGCCAAATGATGGAAATGCATATAACTGTGTGTATATATATATATATATATATATATATATACACATACACATATGTATATATATATAAAATATATACACACACACGTATATATATAAAGTATATATACTCACACAATGGAATACTACTCAGCCATCAAAAGAATGAAATCCTGTCATTTGCAATGACATGGATGGAACTAAGATGTATTACGCTAAACAAAATAAGTCAGAGAAAGACAAATATTATGATTTCACTCATATGTGGAATTTAAAAAACAAAACAGGTGAACACAAGAGAAGGGAAAAAAAAAGAGAGGAAAGCAATCCATAAGAGACTTTTAACTATAGAGAATAAACTGAGGGTTGATGGAGGGAGGTGGGCAGATGCTAGATGGGTGATGGGTATTAAGGTGGGCACTTTTTAGATGAGCGCTGAGTTATATGTAAGTGATGGATCACTAAATTCTATACCTGAAACCAATTTTACAAAAATACTTGACAACTAACTAGAATTTAAATAAAATTTTGAGGGGCGCCTGGGTGGCTCAGTGGGTTAAGCCGCTGCCTTCGGCTCGGGTCATGATCCCAGGGTCCTGGGATCGAGCCCCGCGTCGGGCTCTCTGCTCAGCAGGGAGCCTGCTTCCTCCTCTCTCTCTCTCTCTGCCTGCCTCTCTGCCTACTTGTGATCTCTCTCTCTGCCAAATAAATAAATAAAATCTTTAAAAAAAAAAAAAAAAAAAAATAAATAAAATTTTGAAATGAAAAAGAGAGTGATTTAAATATGTTTGGAAACAATCATATCTTTTCATTTAAAAAAAATTCAAGTTTGAATGTGGCATAATCTATCGTAATAGCAAGTTTAGTATCCTAAACTCTAGGAACATAAGGAAAATAATGGGTGCTGTACTAAGATGCATCCATAATCCTCTATGGAGTTTATGAAATTTCACAAAGCTTTTTTGGTAGTATTTATCTATGCAACTTTACTTCTCTTAGATTCCCATTGAAAAATATCCTTATTTTAAATAAAGCTATTCAATGCATCTTCTACATTTATCATACTCCTTTTTAAATGTACTAATTAACTTATGGACGTTGAACTAAAAAATTTGCTCATTCTGGTAAATTCTGTGAAGTGGTGGCACCTATTGACGACGTATGATATTGCAGTCTAACATCATTAGAAATAAGTTCTTAAGATTTTAAAATAGGAAGAAACTATTTTCTCAAGTCTTAAAACTACAGAATGCATATTCCTTAAGAAATATGGACTCTTAATCTCACAAAACAAACTGAGGGTTGCCGGGGGGAGGGGGTTGGGGAGAAGGGGGTGGGATTATGGACATTGGGGAGGGTATGTGATTTGGTGAGTGCTGTGAAGTGTGTAAACCTGGTGATTCACAGACCTGGGGATTAAAAATATATGTATATAAAAAATATATGTTTATAAAAAATAAAAAATTAAAAAAAAAAAAGAAATATGGAATGTCTGGAATATAAATAGAGTGGAGTCACAGAATATGTATGGCACATCTTTCTGACATCTCAATTTTAGTCAATATTTATATATGAAAACAAATAGATACAATGGCAACATTGTCCTAAATTTTTCTTACTGATGATGGAAATCTTCCAAAAAGTGTCTGTGTTGTCAACATTTTCATTTTTGCTTTGCCATTGGAGGTTCTTCAGTGGAAAACCTTTAGAAAGTGAGTAATGTCCTAAAACCATATTCAGCTAAGCCATATTTATCTATACTGAAGAGCACTCAAGGTCCTTTCAGATAATATGATTCTGAGAAGTCTGACATTCTATGAATTACTAAAATGTGTGTTGTTCTCTTTGTTATTGGGTATTTTGGAATTATATGTATCTTAATTAATTCAGCAAATATGCACTGAATGCCTAATATGTTCCAGGCACTGTTCTGGGTGCTTGAGATACATTTGTGAACAAAAAGAGAAAAGATCCAAGCCCTTGTGAGTTAATGTTCTAGCAGGAGTGATAAACATGATAAATTAGTAAATATACTATGTTAGAAGGTAGTAAGTGCGATTGGGGAGAAAAAGAGCATGAGAGAAAATCTAGAGCATGAGAGATGTTGCCTTTTGCCTTTTTAAATGGACAGGGTAGATCTCGTGAGAGAAAACTGTACATATATAATGTATGTGTGTGTATAATATATTTACATGACTACAGAAACACAACCTAAATTAAAATTAAATATTAGCTATATATAGAGAAATGTATTTTTATACTGAGTATCTATTACTATATCCCTCACTATTTTAAAATTTGTGATAATTCAAACACAGATTGGTTAAAAAATTTATCTTTGTGTTTTCCATGAAGAGCTTGTAATATAAAATACTCCCCAAATAATTTTCTGTATTTTTAAAATTTTTCTTTGTTCTAAAATTTTGCTTATTTTATAAAATTCAGAACATTAAAAAGAAAATAAAATCACCCATAGTCCCACTGTTCACAGATAACTACTATTTTAGAAAAATCCTTCTTTTTCATACCTGTACTCTTCCTCAGCCTTCCTTTCCTTTCTTCCTTCCTTCTTCCCTCTCTCCCTCTCTCCCTTCCTTCCATCCATCCTTCTAGATAGAATGAAAAATAAATACAAAGATGGATATATATATATATTTATATAGATATAGATATATTTAGTTGAGACTGTACATAGGTCTTCCATCTCTTACCCGAAATTTTACCTGAACCAAAATATGCTTGGGAATTGAGAATTGATTAGCTATGTAAAGATAATATGATATAACTATATATTACATAATATCCCCAGTGTGGGCTAGGGTAGGACCCTTCAATCAAATACATTAATATTACATTTTGAAGTTCACAATAAATAAGATAAATAGGGACTATAAATAGCCTTATATGAATTCAGGTCATATTTAGCTATTAAATGAGTTACAAAATAATTTTTATTACTTGGACTTTCTAAATTTCAGAATTGCAGATAATGAATTATGAACCTAAGTCCATGTTTTAAAATGGTGATTTTTCTTTACTTAGAGCTAAATAAACATTCAAATATGTTAAAGTTTTGTAAATAATTTTATTTTATTTTTATTTTTTAAAAAGATTTTATTTATTTATTTGACAGACAGAGATCACAAGCAGACAGAGAGGCAGGCAGAGCGAGAGGAAGGGAGGGAAGCAGGCTCCCTGCCGAGCAGAGAGCCCAATGATGCGGGGCTCAATCCCAAGACCCTGGGATCATGACCTGAGCTAAAGGCAGAGGCTTTAACCCACTGAGCCACCCAGGCGCCCCAATAATTTTAATAATAACAAATGGCTCTTACATGTTTCTTAATTTATTTAACAACTCTCGTGTAGACCTTTGATTACATTACCGACTCTTTAGATTCTTAGAAGAGGACTTTATGGGATCAAAGACTGGAGGGTTATTAAAACACATAATACATGGCATCAACTGCTTTCCAGAAAAGTTTAACTAATTTACATTCTCACTAGTAATACATGAAAATTCCAGGCTCATTTTAGATAGCATAGAACGTAATTCCTTAACAAATATTTATTAAATAAACGTGTTTTTAAAGATTTATTAAAACTATTTATACATTAGAGTTTCAGATAATTGTCCATCATATTTGATATACATATGTATTTCTTGTAAGTGTTTACATATTTATATTGTTTTAAAAATAGTCACCGGGGCACCTGGGTGGCTCAGTGGGTTAAAGCCTCTGCTTTCGGCTCAGGTCATGATCCCAGGGTCCTGGGATCGAGCCCCGCATCAGGCTCTCTGCTCCGGGAGAAGCCTGCTTCCTCCTCTCTCTGCCTGCCTCTCTGCTTACCTGTGATTTCTCTCTGTCAAATAAATAAATAAAATCTTAAAAAAAAAATAGTCACCTATATGTTATATGTAAATACCACATATAGTATTTATGATTTTTATGGTTCATGCTTACATACATGTTTCCTCATGTATATTTACATATTTATAGTTGCATTTTATAGATTGAATAAGTTGGTTTTAGTTGTTGTTTCTTCCATTTTGGTAAATACTGCTTTTAGGGTTTTATATTTTTCTTTTTACTATTTAATCCATCTAGAATATATTCTTTAGCTGCAAAGTATCTTTAAAACATTTTTTTTCAGACTTTCACATGGGTGATATATTTTCTGAGCTCCTGTATATAGGAACTCATGGTACAAGATTTTGGCAAGTATACTGGGTCACAGTATTTTCTTTTCAATATTTTATAAGGATCCTCTCTGACTTTTGACAGTTGGTCTGGCTCAGAGAGGTGCTCTCAGCCATCTAGAAAGCTTAGGAATACAGTCCTCACCCTCTGAGGAAAGGGCCACATGGCTCAACATGGCTGGTGCTGGGTCAATAATGAGAAGGTCCTCAGTCAAGTATCATCCTCAAAAAATCAAAGACAGTAACTGTTAATAGAGGAAAAAGTGAAGAAAAAAGGCAACTATTTTTCTTAAGAAAGCTTGTAAAGGGTAAAAGAAGAAAATCCAGTGATTTTGGTGAATGCCAGTACAGCAGAGCAAAGATAGCCATTTTTTTCCTATGGGTTCTCAAAGCTGACCTTATGCTAGTAACGAACAGAGAAACTTCTTAGGCTGTGAACTCTGTGCTAAGAACATGATGACTCATTCCATGAGCCATTCAGATAGCATTTTGCCATCTGTGGCTGGCCTTGTTCATGGTTACCATGTAGCTTGTCCTAGGTGCTAATTTATCAGAGGACCTCAAGGCTTCAAAGACATTGGCACTTAAGTTGGCTTCTGGCTGTAATGTTCCTGGGATTCTCAACTAAATGATGCTCATTGGTTTTGGTCATGGATGTGTCAGATGATGGGTGTTCGTTGATGTCACCCTTCCTTGAACTCACCTATTAACCCTCCATCTTCTCTTATTAGTCTGCCAGCTCCTTTCCCGTTACTCCTAGAGACTAGTGAAATCAGAAGACTGTGAAGGGAGCTTAGATGAGAATGCAAGGAGAATTTTTTTTAGGGCCACTACATTCTGAGTTCTCCTTCTGATTCTAGCAATCCTCTGTCCAAGAACATGCAAAAGCCACACTGGCATGACTATTTCTAACTTTTACGAGTGACATGTAACATCCTTAGCAATCAATTTGGATATCCCTTATAAAGAATCTAATGGAGTTCCTGGGTGGCTCATTCGGTTACACTGTTGACTATTGATTTCCAATCAGGTCACGAACTCAGGGTCCTGGGATAGAGCCTTGCACAGCTAGGAGTCTGCTTGAGATTCTCTCCCTTTCTCTTCACCTCTGCTCCTTCCCCTGCTGGCTCTCTCTCTCTCCCTAAAATAAATAAATCTTAAAAAAATAAAAAAGAATCTGAAAGGTACTAGGTGGCATGTTTATTGGTACAAAAGGACTTTCAGAAAGTTACCAGAAGAAAAAAACAGTTTTATCTAAAGCTCAGTTCTTTCATTTTTACATTTGTTAGAATATTTTCATCATCTATTTAGTGCTCTACTTAAAAAATATATGTAATACTTATATATATGCTGTCTTCACAGATTGATTATAAAGGAAAAACATTTAGATTTTATGCTTTTTACCACTAATTTCCTATTACTTTAATAACTTCAGGTGTATATATGGAATATTTATACTTTTAATTTTTTTTAAAGATTTTATTTATTTATTTGACACAGAGAGATAGCAAGAGAGGAACACAAGCAGGGGGAGTGGGAGAGGTAGAAGCAGGGCTCCCACTGAGCAGGGAGCCTGATGCAAGACTCGATCTCAAGACCCTGGGATCATGACCTGTGCCAAAGGCAGAAGTTTAACGACTGAGCCACCCACGTGCCCCATATTTCTACTTTTGAAATAACCTAATTAGGAACTTGATGAAACCAATCAACAATTTAATTGTGTTTTGGAAACTGGAGGTGCCTTGCAGACATTATTATCAAGAATGTGCTTGAAGATGGTTGACTCTAGAATATTGACTAAAATGTCCAAAATTCCCCTACATAAAGTGGCATATGTAAGTTTGGCTTCATCAGGACCCTACAAACTAGAAAATTATATAAAAAATTATATAAAAATTATACTAGGTTGGTAACTCTATATCTACAGTGTGATTCAGTTTCTCCTTCCATGATATGATTTGTTTTTTTAAGGGAGATAACATGAAATCTGACTTTTACCTGAAGTTCTTCTGAATTGCAAGATAGAATAAAAATAAAAATAAGGATTTTGTGCAATGGCCAAAATGTAAAATGCTCTCAGATTGAAAAGATAAACACTGTTTACTCAGTCTTTGGCTTTGAACTGTGACCTGTATATTATAAAAGTAATGAACCATTCAGATTTGCAAAACTGGAACATAAACTCTAGGAGAGGTTCCTAGGGCATTATAGAGCAACTTATATAAAATTTAATATAATTTCAGTGTATTATTTATATACGTTCAGTATGTGATTTACATTGATACTTGAAAGATGAGTGAAAAGGTAAATGAAAAATAAGAGTATAATGTAAAGAAAAAAAGACAAGTGCTACTCCATTATCTTCCTGTATGTTGCATTGTCCAGGATTGGCTGGTGTCCCTCTATTGTTCCTTTGTAGACCGACTGATTTTCTTTTAGCTTGGAAACCTGTATGAGGATTTTCAAATTTATGATTATTACCTTATCTTTATCATTCAGCTTTTTCAGAATGTGTCCAGATATTCTGTTTTGTTTCACTCTTTCTGGATCAGGATAACCCTTTCAATCTGCATGCTTTGATCCATTTTCAGTCATGTTCACTGTGAACACCATTGTTACTCCTTGTTGGTTTTGCTGGGGCTTCCATCCAAACTGATCTTCCCTTGTATGAGTCACCTTTTATTTGGCATATCACACCCATTCATGGGGCTGGGCTTCCTCCCATCATCTGCACCTGTCCATCCCATCAAGGTGTATACCTCTTTTTTTATTTACCTCCTTTTTTCGTCCTTCTACCCGGTCCCACACCACAAGAAGCTAATCTTAATGATATGTGGTATCATAACCTTTTCCGTGTTTGGTCTAACTTTTAATAAGCCTAATATATCTAAATTTAGTAGAGAATTTGGAATTTTATGCCTCTATCTTGCAGAGATTCATCTTGAGTGGCATCGGATTTTTGTGTTAATTCTATGTATGTTCTCCTTATCAACATAACATAACATTTTAACACAGTGAGAACAATCCACGATATACCTTTTGCAATTTGCTATGTGACATGAAGAGATAAGAGAAGTGTCCCACAGTAAAAGCTGAGTTGGACAAAACATCTTACATTCATGGAGATGGGGAATCCTCTCCTGCACAGCTGGGTTAAAATCACTTTCCCACCTACCAAGCACACTTTGGGAAATGTTACCCAAGAGAAATTTCTTCCACTATCACAATAAGCAGAAGGAAGCTAACAAATCCCAACCACCACCTAGGGAGAAACGTGACGTGTGTGATATGAATTGGTTTTTACAAAAATCTTCTGAGACTGTTTTCTTGTTGTCCTTTTTCAGTTACGGAAACCGAGGTTCACTAGTTTAGGCTCCCTTGTTCATAGTCACAGCTGGTATAACCAGGCGCAGAATCTGTGCCTGACTCCAATACCATACTCTTTCTATAAAATGTTGCTATACCCACTCATTACATTCTTTCTGATAAAAGTGGCTCTCTTGAAGGATTTGGGATAAAAGGTCTTAAGCTACCTTGACTCCTTCTGTTGGTAAACAACAAAAAACAAACAAAAAACCCATAATAACTTATTTTTACTTGATTTTTTTTCATTTGACTGGAAAGCAATTTCACACATCCTGTCTCCCCAGTTGGTGGAGGAGGTGAAAGAAATAGATGTTAAATTATCTGGTGCTGAAGCAAGAAAGAACGACCAAAGGAAAGTTAAAAGTTTGCAGAATAGTATTAATGATAATTTTCTTTAGGAAAACATGATGAAACTGGGAAAAAAATTAATTTAAGTCAGAACATTGGCTCTCCACTTCCTGTATTTAAAAAAAAATACATTTTAATTTTGTAAGTTTTCTTAATAATGAATCTATATTCTGAGACTAACCTTTAATGCCTTATGGGAAAGATGGATTTTTGTCAAACTGCTAGAAACTTATCGAGCTAGAAATAATATAAAAGTGAATTAAAGGCTACTTGTCCTTTCATAGGAAATGATTCTAGATTCTGCTGATTATTGAAAGAACACATTTTTGTAAAAAGGAAAACTTATAAAATGTTGCTAGAGCACGTGAATATGTTAATATCTTGCTCAGTATAAATTGCCAAATTCTGACTCTCTTCTGTGCTTTGTGTAAAAATATGATACTTCTGAAGACACTGAAAGGCCAAAAAATATGTTGGAAATTAAAAGGAGCTTCACTCACCCTGGCTTCAGAGCCTCCTGCCTACAGCTGCTAGAATAATTCTCCTTAGACAGTAAAAAGAATAGAAAGTGTCTCTGTTGCTTTTGCATGTCCCATCACTGCACACACATTTTCACAAAAACAAAACAAATTTCTAGTAAATGACATTGACAAAGGATAACATCCAAAATAGATATTTGATCAAGATGAGAATTAGGATATGTGTAGAATTGATCAAATATAAGTAAAACTATACTGATTTTGAAGCATTCAGGAATTTTATCTTAACTTCTCATTAAGGAACTACTCTGCATTTGAATGAACATTCTGCTACAGAATAATGGGAATTTTATAATGTGAGTTTAACTTTGCTGAGGAAAAAACCATCATCCCACTGAGATGTTAAAGGAGAATTCATTTGGTATTGTTCTTATACAAAAGAATCCTATTTCCTATAATTTATTTATTAACAACCTATGAAAATGTAAATGATCAGTTACATGCAAGTTAGCACTTCAGAAAAAGAAATAAGGAAGTTAGACATGGGCTTTGGTGGTTTTATTTCATTGGAACTTTTCCCAAGTTTGCCTAGTTAAAATATTTTCCTAGGGGGCTTTTCCTAAGGGGCTTTTGTATTTTATTTTTTATTATGGTGTTTTCCACTTTAAAGATATTAAAATATACTGCACAATGATCCAAAGTAATATTTTGTAAGACTGGCAAGCATAACATTTGAATTAACTTATCTGATTATATTATTACAAGGCTTGTTTTCCACTTTAAAATATATCATTAAAAATGTGTGTGTGTAACATACATATGTGTTCCTCACAATATCCTTGACAGTCTCTGAGCTTTAACTCTCACGTGTGTAATTTAAGGTTCTTTTGTTTCAAACTAGAGAAACTCTGACTTCAAGAATTGATTGGAGAGACACCGGATTACTCACATCAAATATATGAAACTTGCAGAACATGATCAAATGTAAGGACCATGGCCTCCCCAGGACTATGCGGGCTTGAAATTCAAATTTCAGCAACAGGGTGTCCAGTTAGCCTGGTTTGGATCACATGGTTGCCTCTTGACTAGAACAGGCCAGGGCACTTTAGATCATACTGGGTCCAATGAGGAAAGGGTAACTTTCCTAAAGCATACCCAGGTGCTATTCCAGGGGGTTGGCGGTGGGGGGTGGCGGGGGAGGAATGGTTATTTGGAAGCCAAGAAAGGAATGGGCTGATGTTTGCTGTTGCCTAGACATTTTGGAAAACAAGTGGGTATTCATCTAATAATTGTTGTGCTGACTTAGGCAGCACATATACTAAAATTAGAGTGATACAGAGAAGATTGGCATGGCCCCTGAGCAAAGATGACACATGAATTGGTGAAGCACACCATGTTTGTTTGTTTTTTTTAAATTTAAAAAAAATTTTGTAAAATTGAATTATTGAGTTGGGAGGTCATATGTCTTTTTAGATATGATTTCATTTATGACTGAGCTACGTAAAAGTATTAATACATGAAAGTGACCAGTCAGACCCATACTTCCACCATGTAATGCACTTGAACATTAAGGGATAGAGCTCAGTAAATAAAGAAAATCACCTGGAAGTATGTTCATGCTTCATATTAGCAATTTAGTCCAAAATATCCTTTCTGTCAGAAAAATGGAGTAAAAATAAACTATGCTAGTAGCATCAGAGGCTGGCCGAACTCCCAGACTTAACCAGACCTGAAGGTCCGAAGGAAGGTTTTTTTTGTTTGTTTGTTTGTTTTTTACTCCATGTCACAACCAAGACAAGGTGAATACATCATTTTCTTCATGTGATACCTTCAAGGTTAAATTCTCCATGATTGTCAAAAACTTAAAATGTGCCCTTGTCTTCCATTTCCTCAATAAAAGAGACTGTGTGGTATGATTTCCTCTCCTACAAAGGGACACAGCTCTTCCTCACCTAATTTCCAGAAATTGTGTGTGATAATGAAGCAAGGGCCACAGCTGAGGATGAAGCATGAGCTGAGACAGAAGTCCCCAAACAAATGATTTGGAAAGAGGAACACAGGAGGGACTGACTGGCTCTTGGGCCGGGGCTGTAGAAATCTGTCTTCTTGTAGAAATTCTCTTTTGTTGCACTCTGGGCAAGGGGTCCTCTTCCCACATTTGCAGTCACCCACTGGGAATTCAAATTAAATTAGGTCTCACTTAAATTGGAGTTTTTCCCATTACATTAGCATTTGCATAATCTTGCCAATGTTTGCCAACTTGCTAATTAATAATAGGATGACTTCAGTAATAGTAATAGGATGGTTAAATCATGTTTAACCTAGAATGAGGCTATCAAAGGGTACGTTTTGCGTATATGTTCAGTTTTTATTCCTATAGGCACATCTCAGTTGGCAAACTTAATCCACCACTGAAAGGTATTATTGAAATGACTATTCCACAAATCTGAGGAAATGGAAATTAAAAAAAAAAAAAAAAAAGCTTTGATGAAACTGACTTGTAAACCCCATTGATGAAACTGACTTGTAAACCCCATTGTTTTTCTGATTCACTTATGCTGAAGAATTGCTCAAGGATGATTTGTCTCTTTAATAAGTAGCAGCAAAAACAAAGCTTAGGAGAATTAATGTAAGGAAGGATAATTCTTTCTCAGGAATTATCTTCCTAGTCGCCAGACCCCGGCTGAAAGTATTTAACTTTCTAAGGCTGGTTCACCTTCCCATTACACAAAGCTGCGAGTATATTCAGGAGTTGAAAAAAAAGAAGAGTCTGAGCTGGAAATAAGTAGTTTAACTTCTGGAAGCTGGAGCCAAAGAGTTTCAGAGTTTCAGCAGTGTGTCGGATGGTTTCATTTGACTGCAGCTTCAGCAGATGCTCCTAGTTTTCTTTAGGTGCTTCTAGGATTACATATATCCATGGGTCTCACACTTCTACATCTCCTCACAAAGAGGACCTCCAGTTGGTCCTAGCAGAAACCTTATTAAATGGATGAACGTAATACTTTTAAATCTGCTTAGTCTTTAGACATCTGTCATGTCACGGTAAAATTTAATTACAATAGAATCTGGATACATTCATTTCTCAATTTTATAGGTTTGAGGAGTCAGACGTGTTGTTCATCAATAGTTACTCAAATCCATGGGAAATAAAAACAGATTCCACCCTAAATCCATGTGTCTCCAAACTACTACTGCAGTACATATGAACACAGCGAAGCCATCAACATCACAGTGGAGTTTTGTCTTTCATAAACTATCCCACCGAAGAATGAAGGAAGCTCACAATTTCTCTATCTGCCTTATGGGAATGATCTGTTCAAAGCATAGTTTCAAGGTTACCATTTTATTCAGATTGAACCATCCATTTAGTTTAAGGAGGTCTATACATGTCTTCAGTCCTATTCATAGGTTCACCAAGACCAACAATGACGAGCACAGTACCTAGTCACACTGGCTAAAGAACCAAGCCCCGACAGAAATCATGGGAGCAATGTTACAAATTTATAACTGCAGTAACTCTTCCCCCAGGGAATATATATTTCAATCAACATAGAATATTACTGTACCAAAAGTGGAGTTGCTGAAATCATGAGATCAGCCTCTGTAAGTCCAACAGCAATATGCTGAAGAGAGTTTCAAAGAATGGTGCATAATCCATCTGCTAAATCTCATTTCGAGGAAACTGGACATTGCATTTGGTTGTGTAATGCTGGCTTCTCAGATTTGATCAGGATCTTAGCTGTCCCAAGTCTTTTCCTCTCTCTGTGCCAAAGGGAAACACCACCACGCACGAATCATGGAGTAGAGGATGTGCAGTTGTGTCAACATAAGCCACCAGTAAAAAGAAAAATGAGGGTCGTCAGCCAAGCTCTCCCTCTGGGTCGAGTGTTCCTCTACTTGCGTGTGCTTCTACTGATTGACTTTCTTTTCTGAGGAGAAACCTATGAAAAACAGAGAAATGTTTCAGATTAAAAATTAAAAATTTATTTCTCTTCTTCTGGCTCAGGGCTAACATAAACTTTGAGGTTGGCAAAAAAAAAAAAAAAGATAAAGAGAAATATTTTATTCATGAGCTCCCACAAGTTTACACTGAAAAAATCAAGAGGCGGGAAATGGAGGGTTATTATTTTAAGCATTGACATATGCTTACCACTTTGTGAAATCAGCTGTGGCCTAGTTCTACTCATGCCTGAAGAGGAATATTCTGTACTACTTCTTATCTCTGTTGGCATTTTGGTAGCTCAAGCATTTGCTTAGGAAAGTAAGTCATATTTGTTACTATTAGGTTTAGTGCTTAGCCCAGGGAAGATAATTACCACATAAACTACTTTAAGTATGGCAAAGGGTACATTATTGTCAGAGCAATAGAAAAGATCACTGTACTTAAGATGTGTTAATGTACCATGAAGACCAATACGAAAAACGTGGTATATTTCAGTAAGACTAGGATAGAATACCACAAATGAGCACTATAGGGAAGACAAAATCAAAGAGATCTACTCAGGGTGACAAAAAAATACATACAAATTTCAAGAAGTAAGGTATTTTCTTATCCATGATAACAACTGAGAACATGTTAAATGTTCTACACTTGTTGCCCTGTACTTGGTACTTCAAATAAACAAACTTTCAAACTAATGAACTGTTTCCTTTCCAGGCTTAAATAAAATACTCCTCTAAGAATGGTGCCCATTTTACTAAAAAGGTATCTAATATGGTGAGAGCATGACTTTGGACCCAGAAGTATAATCCACTGGTCTTACCAGTCTAAAGTTTAGATTTAATCTATTTATGATACCTACCCCTAGATATCTTAAAACATTAAGAAAAATTAATTTCTCTATAGTTTTTATAGCACTCCTGTGAAATAGATACAGAGGTGAAATCAGTATTCCCATGTTTTAGCAGAGAGAGGTTGTGACCCCTGAGAGGACCCGTGGCAGAATGGAAATGTGAACAAAAGAAAAAAAAAATAGGTCTTCAGTTTCTTGAATGGAAGACAGAATGTGCCTATACAGTGAATGTGGGAAGAGACTTCTGTCATCGGACTTGGCTCCACGGTTCGAATGGCAGGGCAAGAGAAATGCCACCAGAGAAACATGGGTTCTCATAGTGCAGACACAGTCCGCTTTGCCTTACTGGTTGATAAAGAGTTCCAGTAACCGATTGTGTGCCTTATTATTTATTAATGGTATGCGTTACACTCTATGCTTTTATGTTCACAAGAGTGCAGGTTAATTCCCATGATGCTGAAGTGATCTGAACAGGACCCACAGATCTTGGTGGCAGAGGCCATGTCTGACTCTATCTCAAGGATCGGCTGAATCTAAAGTCCTCTACGAGGGGAGGTGCCCCAGAGCAGCAGAGAGGTAAAAGGAGGACTCTGCTCTCTACATGCTCACTCACCTCAGAACGTGCGTGCTCAAGCATCAACAGTATGGAAACGTAGGTAAGTAGACATTCTTCCCAGCTGGGATGCGACATGTAATAGAAACCTCATTTCCCTACAGATTTTTATCTTCGGTTTAAGACAAATATTGCAATTTTATTCACCTAATAGAATTGTGACTAGTCTAAGCTTACTGTGGGCATTTTTCTCATCTAGGTTCTATCTACCTATGTTTATCTATATAAGATGTTAATCAGAATGTTTAGTCTTTGCTTATAAATCAATGTCTGCATAGGAATATATTTACCACCTGTGTTTTGATATGTTCCTGTACATATAATTATACATTTACACTTTATTTAATGTCCATTCGCAAAACCACTTAGTTTACCATTAAGCTGACCTTTATGGCATTATAAGGTGAGGATGCATTTCTCCTGCAATTCTTTCTAAAAATCCAGAAATAGACAGAAAACTATTTGTCTCTAAATTTTGATTATTTTTATTAACTGCTGGTAAGATAATTAAGTATATTTTATAAAAAAATATTCTTAGTATTTTATCCATTTGTATTGAAAATCACGCAAGTATAGTGTCCAAGTTTCTTCTTTCTTACATCTCTTAAGTACCTTCTACTATTTATGCTGATTCCTATATCTCTTCATACCACTGCAAAAAATCCAACTAATCCAGCCATTTTACTGATGTAAAATTATCTGTAATTTTCAGTTATAAAGACAGTTATAAAAAGACACAAACTGAGAATTGCAGATTCTGGCTTTCAGGATAGATCCATTAGAATTTATTTAAATAGAATAGATCTAAATGATGACACTATTATATTTTAATGTAGCATGGAGTTGTCCATATTGCTTGGTGGTTACAGCATGGGCTTTGGAGGCAGACTTCCTGGCTTGTCTGTGTCCTAGCCAATAACCAGCTATGTGGTCTTGGACGAGTGACATTATCTGTTTCTTGGTTTCCAAAATTTTAAAACAGGAACAACAGTAGTACTCATTCCATAGCATTGCTCTAAGGTTTTGATGAACTAATATATAAATATATACAATGCCTAAAATAGTTTCTGGCACATGGCCAATGTTATGGGTTGAATTGTGTGTCCCTCCCCCCAAATGTGTATGTCTTAACCCCTGGTACCTTTGCATGTGACCTTATTTGGAATAGGTCTTTGTACACATAATCAGGTTAATATGAGATTATACTGGATTAGCCTCATCCAATATGACTGGAGTCCTTATAAGTAGATGAAAATTTGGACACAGACCCAGACAAGAGGGAAGAGGGCCATGTGAAGAGTGAGGCTGAGATTGGAGTTATGCTGCCAAAGCCAAGGAACTTCTAGAGCTACCAGAAACAGGAAGAGGCAAGGAAGGAACCTTCCCTAGGGGTTCTGGAGGGAGCATGACCCTGCCAACACCTGGAGCTCAGACTTCTAGCCTCCAGAGTATGAGAGGATAAAATTTCTGCTGTTTTAAGTCATCTAGTATTTGGTGCTTTGTTATGGTAGCCCTAGGAAAGGAATTTAGTCAGTATTCGGTTAATTAGTTATTACTAGACATTAGTAAAGACCAATTATAATAGTTGGGCTTTGATCTCTTATATCATAAAGAAATAATTATGTTTGCTCACAACACAATCTCACGTGCCCACACTTCATGTCTTTCCAAACATGTAAGAATTGAATTCTAGCTCATTAGACAAAGTTCAGCTCTGCAGCATATGAAAAATTTGGAAGGTACAGAAGAGACTGGCATGTGATATAGTTAGAAAACACAGTCTTTCGACATTTCACAAAGAAAGAAACAAAAAACATGTTTTCAAGGTTATACTAACTCTAAAATGCCATAATTGTTCTAGAAACATGGAAGTCATTTTGCATCCCATTCTGATAACAGATGAAATGAGATTAAAATGTTCTGCATAAAATCATGTTTCTTAACAGAAACAGTAACCCCTTAACATCTATAGACTTCAACATATAAAAATGCAATTATTTAGTAATGTGAAGAGAGAAAGCCAAGTAAGTCTTAAATGCCTTAAAAACCTTTATTTAAATCTTGAGTTTTTGTAAGAAGAGTTAATTTCCAATGTGTCTGCAAAGCATTCTAAAATGACCAGAAAATGGGGCGACTGGGTGGCTCAGTCGTTAAACATCTGCCTCAGTTCAGGTCATGATCCCAGGGTCTTGGGATCGGGTCCCACATCAAGCTCTCTGCTCAACAAGAAGCCTGCCTCTCCCTCTCCCACTCCCTTTCTTGTGTTCTCTCTCACTCACTGTCTCTGTCAAATAAATAAATAAAATCTTAAAAAAAAAACAAAAAAACAAAAGAATGTAACTGAGAGCAAAGCTGGAAATACGGTGACCCAAAGACTGCATGATAGTACTCAGTACCTACTGACTTTCTTCTTTGGCCAGGAAGCCCTTCATTCGTTTCCCACTTTTAGAGGACCCTGCTCTGGCCCTCCTCCAGCCACTTTCCTCCCCATTGTAAACCTGCCTCCTTCTAGAACAAGTTCTTCGTACCTACATGAGGAACCTCAAAATTCCTGCCCAAGTGATCCTGTTTCTGCTTCTCAGCCTCATGTGGCCTGAAGCCCAGGCCTGAAGTCCCTCATTATGCTACGCTGTTTGTAGTGTAATGAGGGACATACGGATGTGCCAACTGGGCTGTAGGCAAGTTCACACTCAAGATCCTTCCCAGTGGAAAGGTGGGAAGTAAAGGGGATGGGCCACAGCTCAGGTCCTCCTGGGCCACTGTGTCCTGGTTGGAATGTGAGCATTTTAAATTTCATCTACCCTTCCAGCTATATTTGTCAATAGGAGGATAGACTATAATAGTTTCTACGCTTGATTCATGACGTTTAAATATTGAGCCTGAAGTACGAAGCTCTCCATGTATTCATGCCTCATGTTAAAGGAGAATCTAGTGATCATAGCAATTTAATCATTCATTACCCAAAAGGCTACTGTTCTGCAAACGCTTCCACGTGTAGATGTCAGAGCCACTATTTAAGGTTAGATTCCCGTAAGAGGAATTATAAGGATAGATACTAGGATCATACTACAATGTGCTATATATATTGGGGTCAGAAAAGTAAAATTTGTTGGGAGTCATAGGAAATTAATAAAAACTGAGAACTAGGACAATGTACAAAACACGCACACAGATTAATATTCATTTGAATATCCATATTTCTGAAAGGGTTATTTTCACTGAAATACAAGTAGAAAACTTCCGTACTTATTAAATGAATAAATATTTATAAGAGTTTTAAAAATACTTTCTGTTTATAATTTACCAGAAACAGAGCCTAATTTTTCCACTCATTTTTTTCTTGATTGTTTGAGTTTGGGTATTTATAGCCCAAAACACAGGGTGTGCTGACTAGCAGTGTATTTGTGAATAGTGAAAGATAAACATATTAGCCAAGTATTAAGACAATGAGTAATAACATAACAAAAATGTCTGCTTAACAAAAACTTTTTCAAACTATTTAACGATACCACAAAGTTACTTTTAAGAATTCTGAGCAATTGAGTTGGATCTACGAGCTTTCCAATTAAATGACATAAAGAAAAATAAGAACCACCCCTGAAGTTAAATAATGGCATACGAGGGATTTTTTTTGACAAGGGTGATTTCAGAGTTTTTGCCAAACTGGCTTGAACCTTGAGATAGCATCAGCTTTGAAAGCTAGAAGAGGAGAAATAGAAATCAAAAACAGGTAGATTCCTGAGTAAGGAATTTATTTCTCCAGTGGTTCCCTATCCCTGATCAGCCCTTGTCCCTGCTGCAGACAAGCCACAGTCGTCTGCAGAGCTGGGCTGGTATGCAGAAGGAAAGGGTTCAAACAGCAACATATCCCATCAGTTTCGACAAGGGCTGACAAAGCATGCATTGATTCATAACATATTTATTACATACTTAATCTTACATAATACCTTGTCTTTTCCCTGTGATATTCAAAATACCAAATGAGTAGTACAGATAACACATGTTATGGCTTCATAGGAAGAAAAGATTATTGGGGTTAGATTTAAGTTCTATAATTATGCAAGGTAAATCCCCATTCTCATTTTCTATCTGTCATTATAGAAAACTCTAATATAGTGAGAGAGGTAGGTTTTTGAGGGCACTATAGGATGTGATTCAAAGCACAGGTGTTTTGAAGTCCTATATGACTAGAATCTAATCCCAGGACTAAATTTCATCAACTGTGTGATATATGCATGCTACTTTAATTTTCTCCAAGCCTCAGTTTCCCCATCTGTAAAATGGTACAATATAATAAAACCTATTTTATAGCATTGCTGTGAAGATTAATGCAATGTCCTTAAAAATACTCAGGTTGCTACATAATAGAGGTTTATATTTTACTGTAATTTTACATCTGTAGACTCTTACACAGCATGTTTATGCAACACAAACTTCATTATGTTTCTTCCCAACAGACAAAAATCATTAGGTCTTACATACTGCCTATAACATTCTATTTTTACATATTTAATTTAGTTTCTGAAGGTCATCACAATTCACTTCTACCTTATATAATTATTAGCTTCTATTACACTGGTCCAAGAAGAATCTATTAGTGATACAAAAATGGCTTTATGATATTACTGAATTCTCTACTGCATAATTGTATTTTCTAGTGGTTAAACTCCAATTCAGGGAGAAAATACCTTTAATATTCATTTCAGACCAATATAATATGAAGTGGAAAATTATAATTGGGTGGCAGCTCAGCTATTATACAACAATGGATTTCAAAAACACAGACATTATGCAACAACCATTATGGTTAATAGTATGTCTTTCTAATAAAAGCTCTCTATTATGACTGGAACCCAAGAATTTCATTAAAACCAATGGTTGTATTCATAGTAGAAACAGAAGAAAAAGAGTCCTACAGTTTTCTGATACATACCTAGACATTTTTTTATAGAGTTCTCACTTTTTATCTTTCTTCTCTATAAAGCTGCTATAAGCTATGGCCTTTGCCACTCCTAGTGCTGCTGCGGACACCTGTCCAGGTTGTGTATTGTGCAACTCTAGGAAGCTCAATTTACAGAACTTGAACTTGTGAAGTACACAATCTACAAAACCACATGTGTTATCCCTGGCATTCTATTTCTACTCCATAATGGGCTCCTTGTAGTAAAATCTAGAATTCTATGATCTCAGATCTGAACTAAATGAGATCAAGCTTCAAGTATGGCCTGAAACTGGAATATGGCTCATATTCAGCCTTTCTAGATAGATTAAAGTCTCTGGTAATTAAGAATGTAGGGTCACAGGTGTGTGTCATTTGAGATTTTTAAACACGTAGCAGGCATGGCTGACTTGTGATGAGAATAGAGGTGGGATTACAGTTATAGCCCAGTTTATACAGCCTGTTCCTGAGTGATCTCATGAGAGCACAGAAACAAGCAGGAGAAAGTGTGGCATATTCTGGAAAGAAGAGGAGAACGGTCAACCAAAGAAAAATAAAAGAGTTTTCCATTGTGAGTACTTGAAAGGTGACTTTTTAGTGTTTTTGTTTTGTTTTGTTTTGTTTTTTTCCCCAGCACACTTAGAGGTGGGTGTTGTGGGCTACCTTGGCCTAAACTTGGAGTCTGACATTTAGTCACTTGGGAACACAGTTCTGAGCCTTTGGTTTCCTCTGTCTGTCTGCCAGTGACATTTAAAACATCTGTCTAGCAAACTCAACCTGGAATAGTGGATGTGCATCTGCCCTTTGTAGTGGAATCCCAGAGCTTTGTTGTTGTTGTTACAGTATAGCTTCACTTGAAGTTTTCATTTCTAGCCCCAGATGGAATACTGACTCCGAGCCTGGAATAGGAGCAGAAGCCAGAACTGAGATTCCTACATTTCTGCATTTGAACATTTTCTGTTTCTGAAGGAATTCAAGTTAACCCCAGGTGCATCAAATTAGAGTTGTGTATTCAACACGACTTTATAGAAGGCCCTCCTCGAGTACGAATGAATGTATGTTGAGTAAACATCCCAAAAAGATCCCATTAAAATGTAAACATGAAAGAATGCTCAATACAGCTGTGGTCTTACCATTTGCCTTGTGCTGCACATCTGGCGGAAACTGGTCAGGAGCATACCACTGATAGTCTGGCTGTGTGGAACAATAAAACATTATTATAGCAATATGGACTTCAAACAAAACATAGTGGCATATTAAAAATATAATTATACTATGTGGCTTTTATTACGTAGGCAGCACAAAAGTCCTTTCTATCCAAACCTGTTGCCAATCTTGCTTATTTCTCTTACCTCCTTCATCACTATCCCCATCTCCCAACCCCCCCCTCCCCCACCAAATCCACTTTGTGTTGGCCAGAGTTCCTTCTACTTTGGGGTTGTGGCATTTTTTCTTTTTTTTTTTTAAGCAGATGTGTTTGGGATATCTGCAGAAATATAAATACTTCGGTAAAACTTACTACAGTCCATAAATAAAACAAAGCAGTTTACCATCAATAAGTACTGCGCTTAAAGCACTCACACGGGAGACAACAGAGAGACCAAGAGAACAGTGACAAGTTTAGTGTTTTGGGGTACAAGGAAGAAATCTAAGCCATTCAGTGAGGAGAGCGCTTACAGAGGCTCAGGACAATGAAGCAGGGCTGATCTTTCTCTTCGTTCTGTTCCTCCATAGAAAGTACTCTCTAGATCGTTCAGAGAGTTTAGATTAGAAAGGAGGTAAGAGGTGAGGGTAGACTTGGATTTTTCTTGTGGGATTTTCTTCTAGGCTTCACCAGTTAAGAACACCTAGATATTGGACATTGGGGAACATGTCAAACAAACTACTTTGAGTAAATCATAAACTACTGACCCGAAATTCAAGATAGAGTTCCAAGTCAGAGATAGAGAAATCCAAGATGGAGTACCTCTATAGTTAGCCACTCGGAACAGAGCAACCCAGCCTCCCCTGCCCATGAGGATGGTCTGTCTTTCTGCTTCCAGTGCTCACCCCTGCCTCCTACTCCCCACCTCCCAAGACACACAGAATACAGATCTTTTGTTCTCTTAATTAATTACCTCCTGAAATAACTCCTGAAAATGTCTCTACCGATAAGCCAACAGGGAGAATTTGCAGGGGCTGCCAGACCACTGAAAGTTGCCTTAAAGCTCAATTATCTGACAAGACACTAAGAAACTCTGCATTTAGTACAGTCTGACCCCACTTTACCCCCACTCAGACACCTAGGCTCTTGGCTCATTTTGGTCCACGAAAAAGCTAAAAGAGGAAATGAGATCACCTCTGTTTTTTATCTCCTCGTTTATTTTTAGATGTCTCAAAGAACACATAGGATAAGTGACGTGAGCCTCAGTTTTAGATTCCAGGAGAGTTGCCAAAAGAAGGCAAATATACTGTAATTTTACAAACACTACTGCTTGTCCTTTAATTCAGGCTTAGAAATAAGCATAAAGCATGAACTGTTCTTTTAAAATGAACTCCAGGAGTGAAATTCTACTGTTACACCAAGATTCTGTTTGACTGAACACTGCCTGATAATGTAGGCCATTATACATGGCTTGGAATCTTTTTCAAATACAAGACTTTATTTGGTGATAATTTTACATGGTCTGGACAAGGTATTGCCTCTTATAATTGATTGGGCAAGTCTGATGAGATTTTATAATAGGTGAATTTCTGTCTTCTTTTCATAAATGAGTATTTGAAGAAAACAGTCATTTTTACTTCTAGATAAACTTGCATGACTCATTGGTTTTATTGTTAACCTTTCACAAGAATATTTCTCCAATTCCTGCACCTGTAGGAGCTCAATCCAAAGTGAACTCTTATCTCTTTATGTTTCCCACAATATTAATTTACTTCTACATTCTGAAAGACAAAAATTTAAGGAACAATAGCTGTGTTTGGGGATTCCCAGAAGTGTTTCTGGTAAAGATTGAAAAGTAAGCAGACAGGTAAAGAAAAAAGGAAACGGGGCAGGGTGAGCAGACAGAAGTGACAACGGGCGATAACACAAAAAGAACCCAATTCTCAGCAGTGTGCTGTGTGTCACACCAGGGTCAAAGAAGGGATGCTCATTAAATTCTGACATGCCTCTGCCACCCAAAGAGTCATTACCTCCTCCCTTGGGAAAAGGGCTTTGAGTCACACTCAAATACAAAAGTATGGCAAGCAAGAGATTCATGCTCTCCGTAAGTGCTCTGCCAGGAAAATCCCAGTTAAAATCTCAAGATTCTTTGCATAATTAAAAACACAGTTAACACAAAGTAAGGGGGAGGGGAGTTGCCTGAGCATTTCCAAAATGCAGAAAATGCATAATTTTTTTTTCCTGCATAAAGACATTGTCTATGTAGCCAAAACACAGAGTAGAGACCAGCGTCCAGATGGTGGGGGAGGGTGGGGGGAATAGTGCTATGGAGAAGGGAAGGAAGGATGCTTTGGTTCTGGCTTATTCAGGTTGACTGTCCAAATCAATTCAACTCACAAATAATTGCTCCACAGTTCATTTCATTTTGCCTGGCTAGACACAGCCACGGAGAGCAACTTAAGTGGGTCACTTTTGCTGGGATCCTTTAAGAATATCCTTTTAATTGGAAAATGTCAAAGACTATATTGCACAGATGTAGCCATATCCAGTAGTTCAATATAAGTTTACAACTGAAAAAGGCATCTCTCAGACTTGTGATATTCATTTTGGTTCTCTTTATGCACAAAAGCCCTCTTTTGGAAGAGTCAGGTATGTCATTTAAAATGGCCTTTATAAAATGTTGTGTGATCGTTCAATGAATTACAGCTCAATTTGATGCCATTCAGTGAATTTATTTGTATCCACGTGTGTCCTATGGATTCCGTGTCCCAAAAAGTGTAGAGTGTACCATGACCACTGTAACTCTCTAACTTAGAGGCCAAGATAAAAAGAGGCTCTTTCTGTGGACAAGAGTGTGTGTCCAAATTATAGAGACAGACAGCATTTCTACCGGAAAAAAAAAAAAAAAATACTGGCACCTACTAGGTAATATAAGCATTCGTGTGTTGAGACGCAGGCTCTTACTTACTGGGGGCTTCTGTTGATCCCGTGCAGCTCCAGGGCCTGCTGGTGCACATGGATCCTGCCCGTGGGAATTCAAGCCGCAGTTACACATCGGGAACAACATCTGGGGGAGGATAATGTCGTTGGTTCACTGGAAGTGGGTGAAACTGGGGAGTCACACTGACACTTGCTTTATACAACCCCAGGTTTGGCTGAAATCTTAAGGTTCCTTCGAACTCTTTCATAATTCCAACTCAACATAGTGGGAGCACGGATGTGACCTCTGGGCTGACAGCAATGAGGCACCCAGGGAAGATGATTAGCTTCTGATGTTGAAGACATCAGAAACACTTAAATGGTATAGACTGAACTTTATGTGTCTGAGTTATCTTCACAGAGAGTCCTCACTTAAGAAGAACCAGCCATTGAAACCATAAAAGAAGTTTTAACAAGACTCCTACAGCATAATGGAAGTCCAGAGAGGAAATTAAGAATTAAGAGAAATAATATTCATCCCTGAAGCCTACTAGAGAACCAATAGGACAGAACACTTCTGTGCCAAGAAGATATTGTATTTTCTTGAAGAGGCACAAACCTTTGATGTAATTTTCCACTGTACATTGTGTATGCAACTGCAAGAAACACCTAGGAAATATACTTACCAGGTGTTCATGGGTCTATGAAAAAATCCCCATAGACTTCTATGCGCTAAGGCATGTGCTACTGGTAACATGTTCTGGAAAGCATGTGTTTTTCATGAGTGTTAGGGCTGAGAGGCTTTGGTGGAATGTAAGCATTATCTATCCACTGGCATTTTAGTCCCTAAAGCAAAGCCTGGGTTGTTCTTGAACATCTGTAGCAGAGCCTGAATACATCTTTAATTGCAACCATGAGGAACTGCTGTGCCCAGGAATAAATGTGGGGGCAGAACTTAATGTTGCCATTTCAACTACAATCAGAAGATTGGTGAATTCAGGTTAAGGAGTGACGTACCTGTTTTAATTGCTTTTCGAGTTTTTCTTTCTCCATCTGACAAGCCTTTATCTACAGACAAAACAAAGGCATTTGTTTATCGAAAGAGTCCACATGGTTCATTCTAAAGTTACTCTTGACCCAACTGTCAAGATCTGCTCAGAAGCCCCAGGAGTGAAGCACTGATACAGCAGTCATGCCATTGAAAACAGTCACGTTTTGGATTTTCCAGACCCGCGTTGATTCTATCTTGAAAACCCAAGTAAAGTCTGGAAAGTGGAATAATTTTAAATTGTTATTTCAATTTGTTGAAACAACTGTCATTCTCAGTTTTAGGTTGATATTCTGATATACAGACATAAATGTAGAGAAGAAGGAAGAGATAGGAAGAGATAGAGGAAGGAAGAGATAGACACAGAAACAGCTTCCACGGCTTATTGCAAAATTGGAATCCGTCTGCTGTACACTGAAGAGCTACCACAGTCAATGCTAGAAGTTGTGCACGCACTTCCTCCGTGCCGGACACTGATCTACGGCTTTACATGTAATAACTCACTGATTCCTCCCAATGCCTCTATGTGGTACTCAGTGTTATTATCCCTGTTCTACAGATGAGGACACGGAGCTCTGAGATACTGAGGAACTTGTCCAATGTCGCACTGCTATACTTTATGGCTTCTCCCTATTTAAGGCCCAGCAGAGTTACCCACCCTGCGGTTTTTCAACATCCGACACAACTAGAGAAAGCCGTTTTTGTTTGACTCGTTAGTCATGCTCTTGTCATCCCCACCACCCTGTTCCTCATCCATGTAAGGCATATATCCCCACTGAATGATATTGTTTCAAGTCCCGCCACTCTCCTTCCTTTGTCCTCCCATTTAGCATTATACATATTCCATGTGACTTTTTATAGTCCAATGTGTACTGTGTACAATCAGTTCTCATAACCCACAGGAGTTATGTTCTGTAAAGTCACCATGAACATGAAGTGGCGAATGCAACCACTGCTCCTCGGGAAATGCAGGGTTAGGTTCCTACGAGCTTCTGGTCAGACCATTTTTGCTGGCTGATCAGTACAGAATCTTGTTTTATGTGTGTTTCTGCTAAAGGCATCTTATTAAATATAGATTATTGGTCCATTAACATTGAACTCTTGGCCTATAGTATCATGTTATTCCCTGAACGAGCTTGTCTAACATGTCTTTTCTCTGTAGGCACAGCATGGCCTTCTTGTGCTAAAGGAAATGAGGTAGCACCTCAGCACTCTGTGGGGGGCATTTTAAGCAAAGCAATAACCAACAAAAAGGACAAAAATGAGAACACGTGGGATGAAATAAACCACAAAAAAGATAATTGTTATAGTCTGAGAGCTGAAGCAAGGAGGCAAGGCCTTGTTGGACCTCAACTGGGAACAATTGTGCAAGGTGACTCAAGTTTTTTTCTGCTCTGTACATATTCACAAATGGACTTAGGTGGCACCAGTATTGATTTTTGGGGTGACAGATACATTTCAGTGAGTAGACAGATACACCAATATGGAATCCTTAAGGACTATCAGGAATCCACAAGGATAGACTATAAGGAGTCCATATGGATAGGCTATATATGTCTCCCTCATTATATTGTCAGTCTTTAATAGCAAGGATCATTCTTTTAGTTCCTCACGGTATATAACAAATGCCTTGGAGAAATAAAGCATCAAAATTAAATTACAAGGGACTAAATGTGGCATGTTAATTATGTAACTAACTGACTCTGTTTAAAAACTCCCCCTGCCAACAGACTAAAATCATTTTGTGAAAAACCTGTGAGGCATGTCCCGAACTAGATGTTTTTGTATAGGGTTTTTTTTTTTTTTTTTTTTTTTTCATTTCACCCTGAGAACAACTTTGTGAAGTCAGGAGGTGGTGGAAACCATCATCCATATATCTCACAGGTGAGTATACTAAGAGATTTAGAAACTTACTTTTAGAGACAGAGGTTTTAGAATTATAAGAAATATTTTAGAGACCATCTGGTTCAACTTTGTCATTTTACAGGTGAAGAAAACGAAGCGCAGAAAAGTTGGAGAACTTGCTCAGTGTCGTTCCTGATTGTCAAAGCAGGGACAGACATGAAGCTTCTACCCCTACTCCTACTCCTAAGTATCTCTAAGTATCTTGCTCTTTACCACACTCCTATTTTACTAGTCATTGGCTTAAAACATCCTTAGCAATAGAATGTATAAACTCTGGTACACAGGAAACTAGTGCCAGAATAATTTGACCTAAGAATTCCTTTTCTGGACCACAGATAATACGCTATTCAAATAACATCATGCCAATTCTATTGTATCATGGCATTCGATTTGCTGTTAATACATTAAACAAAGTTTGTTAAGCCATCTACTATATCTTTGACTAGAGTGAATGAGATTTTTGAAAAATAAATGGTTGGGGGTGCCTGAGTGACTTCATTGGTTAAGTGTCTGACCCTTGAATTCAGCTCAGGTCATGATCTCAGGGTCATGGGATGGAGCCCTGTGTCAGACTCGTGCCCAGGAGGTAGTCTGCTTGAGATTCTCTGCCTCTTCCTCTACCTCCACCCCTCCCCCAACTCATGCATGCACGAAAGCTCTCTCTCCCTCTGAAATAAATCCTTATTTTTTAAAATGATTTTATTTATTTATTTAACAGAAAGCAAGCAGGAGAACACAGGCAGGGGGAGCAGCAGAAGGGGAGGGAGAAGCAGGCCCCCCACCAAACAGGGAGCCTGATGTGGGTCTTAATCCCAGGACCATGGGATCACGACCCAAGCTGAAGGCAGTAGCTTAACCGAATGAACCACCAAGGGCCCTAAATAAATAAATCTTTAAAAAGATGAAAAATAAATGCTTGGACTATCATCATTTAAAGAAAAATTTTGGTAATTTTAAGGTTCATAAAGATTATCCCTTAGTTTATCAATACAATTATACCATACTCTATGTAGACAATGCATTATTTTGCTGATATCAATTAAAAGTTAGTTTACAGATGACAGAGAAATAAAAATTATTTGTGGATTATAGTCTCTATTTAGATTGTTATGTGTTCCTGGAAGCACTAGAACGTCTACAATGGCAAAGACATTGCCAATCTTAGACACAGATTTATCATCAATCTGAATTTAATATAGTGGAATGAGCAAATTAAAATCTGGCTGGAAGTAAAATAATTAGTGCAGTGACAACTTAGAGGAAATTAACGGAGCTTTGCACATAAGAGATACAAATCAAGAGTGATTTCCTCACCGAGAGTCATCAGAACATTTCCTCGCTCCTCGTTTGTATAAAGTAAGGTGCATGAATCATTTTCAGAAAAGCATTTTATTATACTTTAATGACTATTTTATTTTTTTTAATTTCTTAGAAAATGGTTTGGCCAAATAATTTTTTGCATGTAAGATTAAGAATTCCAAATGAATCCTTGAAAATATGTCACAGAAGAAATTGAGTTTAATTCACAGTATACTTTGTATTTGGAAGAAGAGGATGACAAATAGTTAAACATTTCTTTTGAGACTAAGAATCCTGCAGCTCTGAAGCTGTCACAGTATATCCCACAACAATTTCCTATTTACTGAAAAGCACTGAATGATTTTGCAAATCAAAAATTCTGTGGTTCATTTTCTTAAGCCAAAGTTGTGTTAGCTACATTTTCCTCATTAACATCAATATTTACTCATCATGCCACTTCCTGAGTCTACTTCTAATATATCCTATTACATTTAATTATAATATGTTTACATTTAATATATTCTATTCCAATAAACTACCATTATGTGGCTTCCTTGAGAGTGATCCAGTTACATTTAATCGGGGAACCCACTGAATAAAATTCTCGATTTCACTGTATTTTATATCTATAAATAACTTTTAGAAATATGTATGTTTCTGGAAGACAGGAACATTCCAATATGACCCATCAAAGAAAATGAAAAGAGTTGTAGAAACAAATTCACGATGCTGGAGTGCTTTGGATTTGAATTTTGAGTATTAAGTGGTTCAACTCCCTTTCCACCAAGATAAATATTATGAGAAAAAGATCAAAAGAGTTGAATTTTATAAAAGACTTTGGAATCCAATTTCTTAGGTAACTCCTTAATAGATTTAAGTTAAAAGAAATCGCCAGTCATTTTCATCTCTTTACAAGATTGTTTAAGAATGATTTCATCCCAGGTGCTTACCTCTCAAAGAAAATCAATGTCAATTAACAGAAGCCAAAGTCTTGGATATTTTTAATGAAAAAAAAAAAAAAAACAAAACCCACATACATGTGCTGGCAAAGATTATTTTGTTTTGACTTATACCTGAGAATTCAGCCTGTTCAACTGGGATTGAGAAGTTCGATTAATTTGCTGCAGCTCCTCTTTCTCTTGATTAAGTCTTTCTCGGTCTGATCGCTCCTTTTTGAAATCTTCTTCATATATTTGCACCTAGGAAATATTGACTTGTTACTGTTGGCAGCCTTTTCTCTAAACTATTAAAATGATTTCAGAAGAAATCATTGGGCTTGTCCAATCTGAGTAATTCCTATCCTCTTTTCATCATTATTTTTTCATGATGAGACTCCATCCTAATGGATCTGGCCATAATTTTATCTCTTGCTTTTTTTAGAATGGCAGTTCTCAACTTTTTCCTCCTTGAGTATGTGTCAGGAATTCAGAAGTAAAGTAACAACATGGATATTTTGAAAAAAATATTTCCCTTACCCATTATTCGCTGCATATTTCCTTATTGTGATAAGCATTCCCCTTGCCTAGTGTTAAGTATCTCTATTTTGGAGCAAGCCATCCATCCCCAACACAAAGCTTTGATGTAGGAATAGTGTTTGAAGTTCTAAAAGACAGTTTACTGGCAATAGCTGTTAAGTGAAGCCACTAAATATTGGCGTGCCAGTTTCCAAATATAAATAGTAAATTGAATATGCAATAGAAATTAAAGGCTCATGTATGTGAAAGAGCCAAGTATGATTGTTAAAAGGTATTCACAATTGGCCTCAGTAATTTTGGGGATATGTCAGTTTTTTAAAAGTAGCAATATTTTAGTGGAATGCTTTGCAAGAAATATTCCACATATTCCAGAAAATCAAACCAAAAGAAAAACAGGTTTGATCATTATTGTTTTTAACTGGCATAGTGTTAACTGATGGTTTGGAGACTAGCATGTGGAACTATAAAAATAAATGAAGCTTAGGGAATAAGGCAAAGGAATTTCTTTAAGACAATGAGTTAAATTACAACTTCCAAGGGAACCTAGTAGTTAGATTTTTGTCTATTAATACCAATGCACTCTGCACCTTCACCATGAATAATGCACCACGTTTTAACTAGAGGCTTATTAAAGTTGATAACAATAGAACAACATGTAATAGGCAAAAAAGGAAAAAATTAAACATGTTATACAGATCTAGATGCAGATATACACATTTAATTTTTAAGGTTTCAACCACCAGAAGCATTGCAAGGGAACTACACCCAGCTAAGCTGACATTTTGTTTTGGTTTGGGTTTGGGTTAAGATCTGAGGCTCAGTTCCAGACAGAGTCAAACTAATGCTCTGTAAACAATTACCAGAGGCATTTGAAATGGGAGAAGCTCGTCTAATCAGAACTGAACACTCTTTATCAAACACAACACTGATAGTGATGTCATCACTGCAGCCAGGTGGCCAAGATTCTAGCTCAGTTTCTTTGTGAATTGAAATCCTTTAGTGTATCACATGACACCTGATGATATAGTGATTGTGGGTGTCCAATTAAAAATGTGCACCGTTAAAATGTGTATGCATAAAGTTAGCAAAAAGTTAGCAAAAGCTAAGGAGATGGATTCTGGACCTCTTGGGGAGAATGAAAAAAAGGATACCTGTCATTGTCTGCATCCAATATGAGCTAAACCATTGCTGCAAATTCTATGCATGTGTAAGAGTGACTCTCTCGCATGTGGGATCCATTATATGAGAGCATCAAAGATGATTCAAGTGTCTGAACATAAGAAGTAGTTTTTTTCAGAGGAATCCTGGCTAGTGGCAATGGTACTTTAGGGGTTGAGAATTTGGCAGAGCTTTAATACTCCGAAAACTACCCTTATTCTCTTCATAGGTTTATTTTTAAACCATGTATTTGATCCTGAATGTAATGGGGCCGAATATTCAAATGGCTTAAAAGAAGAGAAAATGCAACTTTACGATCAAGTGCAAGATCTAGAATTTTCTAGATTTACAGATACGCTATTTCTTAGGAGTGATAACGATAAACAACAAGAACGCAGTTGCTTCATTCTTTCGCGTATTGCATCAAGAATCCTTGGAGTTGGCCTTGTTCAGAGCAGAACAGCCAACAAATCAGTTCCAGGGACATACTTCCCAGCCCTTTGTTCTATCACATCCTCTCCCCCACCGCTAATATATTACTGACAATGTGTGCTTCAGAGATAGGATTCCTATATGTATCCTATATTTACTGACATCGCCATGAACTGTTCCATGAACTTTATCTTCATTAGTTTATTTAACCTCTTACAGGAAAAGAGATATGATATGCATGGGTGGCCCCTCAGCTAAGCCAGCTCCAGCTGGCTGAACTAAATTTAGATCCAAATCAGTCAGGCAGTGCTCTGTGCCTATAGCCCATGTTGCTGATACATGTAGAAGCTAACACCTTTACTCTTCTGTCCACTTGGTCACGTGGGGTTGAGGCTGGGTGAGTGGGGAGGAAGAGGGCCTTGTGTGTCAATAAATTGCTAGGTGGTGCCATCCACATGTAGCTGTCGGTGCACAGAGCTGGCTCTTCAGTGCTTATGATCAGTGCAGAGTATTTAACACTGCTTGTGTTGTTCAAAGGCCTGGAGGCCAACAGCTCAGAATAACAGCCTGGCTGCAAGCATTTTCTGAAAAGGTCCACAATTTGCGGTGGTAGTGTTTTCAAAATAAATTGTGTCCACGTGAAACTCTCTAGACCAGTGCTAATAAAATCTCACCAAAAGGTTAATTAGGAAGCCCTTCTTTTAACTGTATAATCTTGGATAAACCATTTCACCCATTTGAAACTCAATTCCCCTCTTATGAAGTGTGAGTTGGGCTAGCTGATATATATTCTCTTATCAAGCTTTAAAATTAGATAATTCTAGGGGTGCCTGGGTGGCTCAGTGGGTTAAGGCCTCTGCCTTTGGCTCGGGTCATAATCCCAGGGTCCTGGGATCGAGTCCCTCATCAGGCTCTCTGCTCAGCAGGGAGCCTGCTTCCTCCTCTCTCTCTCTCTGCCTGCCTCTCTGCCTACTTGTGATCTCTGTCAAATAAATAAATAAAATCTTAAAAAAAAATTAGATAATTCTAATGAAAATAAATGTGAAGACTTTGGACATGTTTTGAATAGAAAGATTTCCAAAAATGTCCAAAGGAGCATGAACAATGGGCCCTGAGTTTTCTACATGATTGCGCCACTTTCAACTTCTCACCTGCTGTTTGAGAACTTCCATTTCTGTTCGCATCTCCTCATGCCTGTATTCCATTGCAGACTTGCCCAAACAGTCCTCCGAAAATGAAGAACACTCGATTTTCAAGGCATCTTGAAGAGTCTGTGTTATATAATAAGCATGCGGTTGAGCTAAGAGTTACCACATCTTATGAATTCCTCTATAATTGTTTCAATGATCTCAAATGACCCCTGCAAGACAGAACTCCATTTTTGATGCTACCTTTCCGACTGAATAACTTTTCTTCTTTCTCCTTTTTTAGCATACAATTTTTTTTTTCAGAATCTCTGTCTTTTCTCCATGACGATGCTTATGTTATTCAACTGTCATTTTTATTTAGAAGGGCTTTTGATATTGATGTTGGGCATCTCCCTGCCACCAAGCCAACCACGAAAAGAAAACTTCTATAACTTTCCTTCAGATTCTCTGCTTCAGTCAAACACATACTTTATCAATAATGCTCAAAGTTTAGAGAGCATCAGGATCACCTGGAGAGGTAGCAAACATGCCTATCTCTGGGCACTATCCCCGGAGTTCCTGAATCAGTAGATGTGGGGAGAGAGTCTGAGAATCTGCATTCCTCAAAGGCTGATGCTGCTGGTCCCAGATGACATCATGACTGATGTTGTGCTATCCAGCCCTGCCCCCGATAGGAGAGAGCGAGACCCACGGAAACATTAGCCCATGCAGATCTATATTCCTTAGATCTACTTTTTTGCTGCTCTTCTGCCCTGTCGTCCTCAGTATACCGTGCCCTGCCCTAGCCACAGTCATATTTATTCTCTAATAAAACATTCATTAGGGGCACCTGGGTGGCTCAGTAGGTTAAAGCCTTTGCCTTTGGCTCAGGTCATGATCTCAAGGTCCTGGGATCGAGCCCTGCATCGGGCTCTCTGCTCAGCAGGGAGCCTGCTTCCCAACCCCCAACCCCGCCTGCCTCTCTGCCTACTTGTGATTTCTCTCCCTCTGTCAAATGAATAAATAAAATCTTTAAAAAAAATTCATTAACCCACTGCAGGGTACAAAGAGTACTCTGCTTCCTTCCTTTCTTTCTTTCTTTCTTCTTCTTCTTCTTCTTCTTCTTTTTTTTTTTCCCTAGAGATAGCACAAAAGTATGCAAGATATGGGGCAGGGAGGGCAGATGAGAAGAAAGAGAGACTCTCAAACAGGTTCCATGCTCAGTGTGGAGCCCAACACAAGGCTTTATCTCATAACCCTGAGATCATGACCTGAGCTGAAACCAAGAGTTGGATGCTTAACTGATGGAACCACCCAAGTGCTCCATGATTTCTTGACACCCAGCCCAACTTAGTGGTTTCACTGGTGAGGAGGTGAAAGCAACAAGAGACACTTAGAATTGCCAACAAGATTACCTTCGTTATTCACTAGCCCATGATCTCTTACATTTACTATACTTCGTCAAATCATATAAAAGACATCACCTCTATTCTGAAGACCTCAGTTCACGACGAGTTCAATAAATAGCTGTGAAAACTGAGACACAACACGCCTCATCCTGGTGCGGTTTGGGAGCTCACATACAAAATGACTACTTGCTCATTATCAAATGAGTCCTTTATACAAACAGAAAAGTTTCACTTTCAGAGTTCCAAGATTTCAATTCCTCTAAACTGCTTTGGTAGCTTCAATGATGTGCGTTTGGTGATACTATTAGTAACTACTTTCCTGCATTACTGTACAATATGGTTATTAAGATAGGAAAAGAAAAGCAGTTACTATCTTAAATATGTGTAGACAGGCTAAGAATTTCCTAATGACCTCAGGGTCCTGGGATCGAGTCCCGCATCGGGCTCTCTGCTCAGCGGGGAGCCTGCTTCCCTCTCTCTCTCTGCCTGCCTCTCTGTCTACTGTGATCTCTCTCTGTCAAATAAATAAATAAAATCTTTAAAAAAAAAAAAAAGAATGTCTTTTAACCCTATGGGTACTGTCTAGCCTGATTGTAAGTACCATTTTTCAGGAAATTGTAAGAGAAATGAGAGGAACTTAAAAAAACAACAAATGTCATTTAATAATTTATGTTTTGTTAGAATTTGTTGCTAAGCTACAGAGTTTTAGGAAGTATCATATTATAATTTTTAAAAATGTGTTAATAGTAATGGTGAGAATCTAGGATGGAGTGAGCCAAATAAGACTTAAATCAAAAATGCTGATTTCATATCCTACCCCTATGAAAAGATTATTTTTGTGGGTCTTGTTTTATTTGAATTTCCTGGTCTACCTTTCATGCTATTCAGGCTCCTAGAAATTTTACAAATGAGTCATAAACGAAAGGTGAGTTTAATCAACATTTATTCCATCTTGGGGTTTTCCAACTTCCTTGAACAAACACCTGTAACCTACTCTAGGACAGTAATTTACTATCAGCACAGGCAAACTAAACAGATCTACCCATCTCATGACGGTGAGATGTTGGACAAATCAATTTTGCCCATGGGTGGCACTGGCTGACTAGCCTCAGGTAATTTCTCTCACTTTGGTTAAACATCTGGCTTCTCTTTAAGAACTCAAAGAAAACAATGCCCTTGGGTATTTCCTTCAAAGCAAATAAGTTGAATTGAGTACACACAGTTGTGTGAACTTCTGAAAACCATATGTTAATTACTAAACTGACATGCTACAAATTTCTGCTGAGTGAATGGGTCAGTAGGCGGTCTGCTTGTGCAAGGAGGTTGGGCCCCAAATTCCATGCTGTGTTGGATGGTATGCACAATCAGCTACCCAAATCAACATTTTGAGTAACGTCTATTTATTACAGTGGTAAGGAAAGAAGAGAAAAGGAAAGGAAAGGAGAGGAAAGAAAAGAAAAGAAAAGCCAAGTCAAATCTACGGTGTAAAAATGAATAGTAATATCTTATACATTTCATTAGACCCTAATACATGATTAAATGAGGGAAAAAACCTCATAGTTTATCATTGTATATCTATGTTTTTTTTAATGACACCTTATGGTATAGATGTGGCAGACAAAATGTTTTCTGGCTTGAAGTGCCCTTTTATTTTTATTTTTTTCCCACTAGTCATAAGTAATGCATTATGCCTGCTAAAGCAGGAAACTCAGAGCCAGATTTGGCTATTGAACGTATTATGTACTAGCTAAATTATTTATTTAATTCATCCATTCAATAAATATCTAAGAACATACTGTGAGCAAGGCCCTGTTGCTGGCAGTCAGACTATAGCCGTAAAAAACAAAACAAAACAAAACAAAAAACAGAAAAGCTTAGGCCACACTATGACTGTTATATTTGTGAGTCCTTGTCTTCAAAGAATACATATTAAAATTATGTTTTATAACTGCATTCTTATAAAGATGAATGTAATAATATTAATATGAAAACTTTTTTCAACCTGAAGTCCATTTTTTCTCCTGATTTTAAGGGAAATTAAACATATTAATAGGCCACTATAAGTATCATGAGCCCTAGTACTGTGCCTACTAGCCTGATAGAGAAGTCAGTTCAGCAAAACTCCTCCTTCATGGAGCTTACAGTTAAGATTGGGAGACAGGAAACAAATTTGATAATAGGAGACACTGAACATACATGAGATAGCAATAAATTACAAAGAAACATTAAAATAGGAAATATCAGATGTGGGGTATGTATTTTTAATTAAAATGGCCAGAAAAATCTTCTTAGTGAGAAGATGACATTTGTTTAAGGCCTGAATTTTACTCAAAGTAATTGTTCTTACTTTCTCAATTTTATTATAATCCTAAGGGTTAAAATTCTTTACTGACTTTTAAAACATTTCTGTTGACTATAGATACAGATACACAAAAATGAAGGGTACATGTAGACATGAGCAAAAAAGAGTTCTTGGCTGTTCTAATTTCTACAGCATTTATGTTCTTGTGCCAACACTTACACTTACAGAAATGAATTAGAGAACAGAAGAAAATCTATCAAACAATATATCACAAATGGGAAAGATTTCAAATATAATCTCAGTGTTCGTTCCTCTAATTCATCTGTGGAGGATTTCCAACAGAGAATAAAAGGGAAAATTCATTTGCCCTAAATTTTTATCTCTGAACATCGTTTTCCTCTCTTAGAGGATAGAGAAGTACATTGTTCAGGAAGTTAGTCACTACTTTCCCATCTTCTGATCAGTAACTGATCTCACAAGCAGATCGAGTATAGCAGCACATTTGTAAAGCATCCTGTCAACTGTACAGGCACAAACTTAACACTTGGGGGATCTTTAAAAGATCCTCTCAACATTAGTTAACCACAAGACGCACAGTCCAAAATACAGGCACTGGGTACATTTTCAATGACATTGGTCATTCCTATTTGCTTGAAAAAACCTTCCTAATAACAGAAGGCAACTTCTGTTATTTTGGTTAAGAAATATCTAACTTGAGGGGTGCCTGGGTGCCTGGGTGGCTGAGTCGGTTAAGTGTCTGTCTTCAGCTCAGGTAATGATCTCAGGGTCCTGGGATAGAGTCCCGCATCAGGCTTTCTGCTCAGCGGGGAGCCTGCTTCCTCCTCTCTCTCTGCCTCCCTCTGCTTACTTATAATCTCTGTCAAATAAATAAAATCTTTTAAAAAAATGAAATCGCTAACTTCAGAGATGAATATCTTGACTCAAACATGTACTAAAAGTATTCCCATGGTCCACACCTGATGTGGCTCTCTGAAAAATCAACAGCAAAGGATTTGTTTTCTTGAGCAAGTCAGCAATCCCTTTCCCAGGAAAATGAAGCTGTTAGCTCTCGAAGACACACAGACACACAAATGCACAAACTCTCCCTAGTCATCCTTTGGTAAGCAATTCACAGGTAGCCCCTTGAAATAGCTAAGTTGAAGCAAAGGCATTTAACCACTTGTGTTTTTCTAACAGACTTGCCCCTCCAGCCCCCGGCCCCCATCGGGACCCCACACCCCAATTAAAAGTGAGTTTTAGGGGGCGCCTGGGTGGCTTGGTGGTTTAAGCCTCAGCCTTTGGGTCGGGTCATGATCTCAGGATCCTGGGATTGAGCCCCGCCTCGTCGGGCTCTCTGCTCAGCGGGGAGCCTGCTTCCCCCTCTCTCTCTGCCTGCTTCTGACTACTTGTGATCTCTTTCTCTGTCAAATAAATAAATAAAATCTTAAAAAAAAAAAAGTGAGTTTTAGGCTTCTTATCAGGAAAGCCACCATCTCAGCCTTGGGTCTGGTATTTAGCATGATTCCATAGAGTCTGCATCACAGCCAGTTCCATAGTGATGATTTTAAAGAGCAGCCTGTTTCCTCAGGAAACTTTTGCGGTTGACCAAGAGGTATGCTATTGTTCACAAAACACACTCGCTTAATATGGTTCTTTGAACTAAAAAAAAAAAAAAAAGTTCTTTCTGTCTTCTAAAATTTCTCCTTGTTTCTCTTTTTCATGGCGATTCTTTGTAGGGACACTAATTCCTTAAAGCCTCCTTAGTCAAGTATGGCTGAAAGATGCAGACAGGAGTGACTGAGAAAATTACAGAGAAGTTCTGTGCAAGCTCCCAGGACTGGGAACAACACTGCAGCTCAGATTTTTTTGTGACTCTCAGGTAAGAATGTGCTCTTTATACAGGGACCTCTCCTTCCATCTCCCCAGCTTGTCCCAGTTAATACCTTATTGAGGCGTTTTATTTCACACTCATAATGTTCCTTCTTCTTGTTCACAAGAGCATTTTTTTCCTTCAAGAACTTATTTTCTTTCTTCAATTCGTGTAATTCTTCGCGTAGGCTCTCCTTTTCCTTCTGAAGTAAACAGAAAGAAAAAAAAATTGAAATCAATAAAATTCAGAGGACATAATATTGTAGGAATACTTCTGAAATACAACTGAAAGTCTGAAAATCTGCTAGATTTTCATTTAATTGATCCATTTAAGCAATATTCTTTGGGTGGAGGACAGGGTTTGGATTGAGAAAATCTTTCTTTATTACTCAGTGCTGTTAAGTTTTATGATGCTAAAAAAGCTCAAAATGCCCAATCCTCATTTTCAAGGGTCAAATGGGTCCACAGAATAAGCTAGTTCCCATGTACTATTACAAAATGATAGTTAAGCGACTTAGTGAAAGTAATTAAACTCCAAAAAAGATAAAAAAATCATTGCAACAAAAACACAAAATATCTCAAAACCCAATCCTGCCTGCATCATTCTGAAAAGGGGGAGAAGAGGATACAAATTCACGCCAATGAGAGCCTTCACTACAGATAATTATTCAGAGCACTGTATTATTGTGATTATTACTTTTAAAAGGTAGAGGTTTAAAAAAAAGACAAAAAAAGGTAGAGATCAATTAGTCCAACTGCCATCACTCCTCCGTGTTCCAGATAACCTTCAAGATGTCCTGTGGTTTAAACAACTGAAGTAAGGTTTGTTGCTTTGACACTAGCCAGCTCTGGATTCAGACAACATCTGTCTTCTAATTCTTAATTTGTATTTTAGATAGTAAACTTTTTCTGGAGTGAATTAGATTCTTAATGGCATTCAGATTTTAACCTAATAAAATAAATATTTCTTCTCAAGATGAGAAGATAGCTAATACACAGGTTAAAGTATGCTCTTTTAGTTATTAATATCTCCCAATATAATAATGAGATTTAAGATATCTATTTTAGGTTATTCTTTTTGTTTGTTTATTTGTTTTTAGTGAAAACCTTTCTATTTGCTTTAACTAGAATGAGCTCATATACGCTTAGAAAATGAATCAATCATTTTCTAACTTGGCATAATTTAGAAGAAAAGGACTTCACTAGAATATGGTTCCAACTGCATGAAGGAACAATTGTCACGATTCCCGGTTGGTCAGGGTCTAAATGGAAAAGGAAGGTATTGCTCCAGGACCAGAAGGACTTGCTAAACTTCGTTTTCTTCTCACTGAGACGGAGACACCCTTCCCCAAATAGGAAACCTACACCGAGGAATGTCTGCACTGATTATAGGCACTGCGTTAAGATTGGTGCATTTGTTAAAATACAGCCAATGCCTTACAGAATCAGTCACAAGACTTCACCTTAGAATATTTACAGTTCTTGTTTTTTGTGAACATACATTAAAAAATGAGAGTCCATTAGAACTTAAGGTTTTTCTCCCATTTTCTACAATATCCACTAGCCTCAAAACCAAGAGTATTTTAGGAGAAACTTTTCGCCTTCATGACCACCGCCTTGCACTCTGCAGGAATTAATGGAGAATTAGAATCTGGAGACGGGGTCCAACTCCCATTTTCCCAAGTACTGGGCTGGCAAGGTTGGCAAGTCACGCATCCTCTTCACATCTCAGCTCTTTTGTCTTTAAAATGCAAAAATAATATTTTCCTCAGGGATGAGAAGAGCTTGTTAAGTGAGATAATGAAGGTGAGGCCGCTTTTTAAAACGTCCTAAATTTTATGATAAAAGCCATGTTTATTTGTAAAACTCTGTAAGCTGAAAAGCAGCTGTACAAATACAAGGTACTGTCCTATTAGTATTAACACTAATAATAATATATGTGAGTAAAATCGAAAGAGCGAAATTCATCTTCTAGGCTGAAATGCGCTAGAAAGACAGCTCCAAATCTCAGATCAGTTCTCTCTGCCGGTAGATCTGTGCTCTACCGACACAGGACCGCAAGCCCATTTGGTCAACAAAGGAGGAAGCGAGCGGGGCCGGTCCCGGGTTCGGATTGCGGAGAACTGCCCGGCTCTGCGCCTCTGGGGACTCGCACAAGCCCCCCGCCCTCGCACACAGGTGTGGGGTCCGGCTACTCCCGGCCGCGGCGCGGGGGAGGTCCGCTCGGCGAGCCCCGCCCACCTCCTGGCGCTGCAGCCGCTCGCGGGTCAGCTCGAGCCGCCTGTCGCTCGCTCTCTGACTCTGTTGCCGCTCCTCCTCCTGCGCGCTGAGAAATCTTTCGGCGGCGTCCAGTTTCGTTTTCAGCTCCGCGACCTGAGGAAGTCGTTCACAGAGCGTCGCACAAACCGCTTCTGAAACCGCTTCTGAAACTCACACCCTCCTCCCCCCGCCCGGATTTATTCCCACCGAGGGCACTTGGGGACAGACACGCCCCCCTCCTGGGCGGGCCCCTAAGGGGAGAAGCTCTTCTCCCCCCCCTCCTCCTCCCCCACCCCTTCGCAGAGATCAGGACAAGTGCATCTAAAAAAAGGACTTCCTCTCCGGGGGGAAAAACAAACCCCTGCAACAGACTTCAGCCCCTTCCCTCTTTTCTCCAAACCACATCACTTCCGAGGGAATAAAGATTTGGACCTTAGACGGGGTGAGGGGACACTTCTGGGCCTGTCATTCTATTCCTTACTCTCAACATGGGCCCTTTCCTGACTAGAAAAGGGCGGCATGGAGGGATAGGGGGTAAGTGAATATGTCTACACCAGAGAAAAACAATGGCTTTTAACTCATCAGTCACGTGCAATGTTGGACCCCCTACGAAAGGCCGAATCAGCCCTCGGAGTGACGCCGGTCCAGTTGAGAAGCTTTAGGAAAGGGTGCTTCATCAAAGATGCCCGTTGTTAACCCCCGGTCTTCATAAACCTGCGTGCCATTCTTCCTGAGCAGCTTAGACATTTTCTCTGGGATCGTGTTCTTTAAAATCTGGGGACACAAAAGCTGTCCCAGACTGACTCTAATAAGGTGACCTGACCGTGGCCTCATGTCGTGGAACATAATCGTGCACTAACTAAATTTAATACTTATGCCTATCAAAATGGAGAAGAGCAATACTGCTATGTTACTCATCGTGGTCCGGTTTCTTAATTCTGAATTATTCAGGGAAATTTACTTTCTCCCTTTCCCTCTTTTTGAACGTGAAATAATTTAAAATGATAAGTTGATCCCTCCCAAAATTTCTCACCCAAACTAAAGATTCTTTGACAGAGAACATACTTTAGGGGGGAAAGGGAATGCACCACTTCCCCTCACACTTCCACTGTTACCGTTGTTTATTTCTCTATCTGTGGAAAGAGCTTATGCTATCTAATTAAAGAAGTCGAGAACTAGCCTTGCGAAAAACAGTATGAACCTTAAACCATCTGTCACCGCACCTATAACCTTCTGTGTTCATTCCTGCTACGATATTCTGTGAGCTATGATAAATGTGTGCATAAGAACTCTAGAGACACCTCGAGAGGCTATTTTTAGTACTTTGTTTTTTGTATTGCCTTGCGCAAGAGAATTCACTGATATCCTTCATTAATCTTCGGTACCAAGAGGCCAATAATACACTCAGCACCTTCCCCCCGCCCCCATCATTATTCAACAGTTGGCTGGTCACGAATCTCCTTCAGCTGAAATCAGTGAGAATCTTCATAGATTTGGTCCCAGTGCTTATTGATTTAAACAATACTAAACAGGGAGGTGTTTACCTTTCTTTCATATAGCTCCTTCATACTTCTGAATTGCTGATCCCATTGCTGGTTGACTTCCAGGAGCTGAAATTATTAAAATTTAGCTAATCAATATGGATTTTTGCCCATTTGGAAATTTGGCCAAAATAAAATCCCTTTTTTGGGGGTACTAAGATCTTGCAAGCCATGGGTGAAGACAGTATTCCTTTCACCAAGTACTGGTAGGGCTGCGATGACTTAAATGAGCACACTTTTCCTGTTTTCACAAGTGGCTCATGTATGAAAAACTATTAAGTCTTCTGTCTATCTTGACTTGTCAGCTGAACCACTTATTAGCAACTTTCCACTTTGCTTAGTTATTTGAATTTTCATCTTTGTTTAGCCCAATTAAAATCCAGGAAAAATATGTGAGAGCATTGATGGTTTTCTGTAAAATTTATTAATATATAAAGGGTCTTTTTTCAAACCTTTCCATATTACATTGATTATTACAATGAAATATTTCTTTTAGCTTTTAAAAAGCAGAATTTATGTTAACAAATTCCAATTTATATTAACTGATCACATGTGCTTGCAATATTGTGCTTTTTAAAATCAACACATGATTTGTAAAGTATACTCAGTGAATGGATAATATCACCTTTTTCAAAGTACAGATTTTCAAGGAATAATAGTTTTACTGTAAGACAATATTTAGAAATAATTTAGGCTGCAATTTGGAAGCTTTAAAATTATATGCTAGATAAAAGGAAGAAAAAACACTATGACCTGTGTTTTAGTTTTCTTGTAAGGGAAGTCTGTAATTTCCTACATTAAGAGAAATCCAACACTGTCAATATGGGACAGAGATCAAGAGGATAGTCACAATGACTAAAAAGAAGCAGATATTCTCCCAGTTATAAAACAAAATACCTAATCCTGACAGGCAATCACTAGGTAAATCTTATGCTGGAAATAGATATGGGTTTTTAGTATGGACTATATAATATTACTCTATAAGGATATTTGATCTGTTGGCATTTTAAGGATTAACATTTCTATGCTATGGTAACATTACTCTGCTATCGTTCAGTAATTTTCCAGAAGGGTTCAATATTTTATGTAGTATCAACAAGGAGTAGAGGGAACCACAGAGAAGACATGAAGCATATAACATGTCGAATTGTTTAGAAAAGTAATTTAAAAATTGACAACATACACAGGGTTAAAATTGTCATACTTTTCACTTCTCTGTCAAGAAGAATAAAGAGTTTCTAACATTCATTAAACTGAGAAAAACAGAACTCAAAATAACATCCATTACATCCCTAATGGCATTTTAGAAAGAAACATTTTTTTTTTTCATGATATTGCTCCTTAACCCCTATGTGGTTGGATGCCCAGCTCATAAAGTCATAGAACCTAAATCAATTACACTTAAAGCCTGTGACAGTTTGAGTCTCAAAGTGTGTCAGGTTGCAAGGCATAATGGCATAGTTAATAAGCTCACATAGTCCATGTGGATGAAACATTTAAGTTTTGAGAAAATTAAGATTATAATAATGGGATTTATGACTGTCATTTTTCACTCTTCTACACAAAAACTGAGAGAGTGAGTAAGAGAAATAAAAGTGATTAAGAAAAAAGCACTCGCTCTCAAAATAACATTTTTCAATATCCTAGAACTATTGTGATCCAATAACAAAAATAAAAGACTCTAGATATACCTTCTATTTTATTCTTAGCATTAAAGCATGTTACATGTTGCTTCAACTAATATTTCTAAATTACCTCTTTTCTCTGTTTTTCCAAACACCTTATCTTTTGTTCAAGAGAATTTGTCAAGTTCTTTCTGCTTGATGATTGATCATACTAAAAAAAAACAAAAAAAAAAAAAGAAAGAAAAGAAAAAAGAGTGAAACAAAATAGTCTACAACATAAGTTGGGGAAATGTTATCCTTCACAAACTCCATGCATTTGCCCAGCTCTCCTGTGGTGATTCATAAAAATATCTTATTCTAGAGGTACCATCCCTCACACCATAGTCCATCATAGAGACCTGTTTATATTATGTTTCAGGTTCCTTTATATGAAGTAATTGACAAAATAATTCTCTAATAAATTACAAATGTATCTATGTCAAAGTACAGATCCTAAGAAATTAGGATTTCATGAGTTTTTATTTCAACCCCTTTCCAAACAAAAATAATAATAATTCTTATAGAAATCAGGTAGGTTTCATGGACACATTTTGGATATTTATATTAAGTATATGTGCTGCTGAAGCGAGCACTGGATATTTATAGTAAGTAATACATATTTCTAAAAAGTCATTTCTGTAGATGTGTCCATATCTGAAGAGTAACCCCGGCAAAAGTCAGAGGAATGATAGAATCATCAAGAAAAAAAGACCAATACACATAACTAAAAGGCAGCAAACTGATTCTGAGACTATAATGAATTAGCTACCTCAGTGTCCATCATACAATTATGTTATAGAGAGGTTGCCATAGATTATCCGATATTTTGCAATTTTCACCAGCCTTTTGAATAAAGCCAATAGGTTATAAGTTGAGATACATAATAAATCATTGGCACAGCAAAAAAGTTAACCACCTTTCTTTTCAGCTCTCCCCCACCCACCTAGCACTGGGATATTTATTTAAAGAAAGAACAAAAGCTCTGGAAACTGTGTGCCATCTGTCTAAATGGACCACCAACAAAGTTCACTTAAGTGCTGTTTTCTCTATACTAACTCAATAGTCTTGTTACCATCTCATCTCCAAGTCATATAAACAATACAACGAATCTGGTGATGATGATAGTCCAAAGTCTGCTATTCAGTTTTAGGCTCAGTAGTTTTGGAAATTGATTACAGATATTCATGAACAATTAAATATTTTCAACATGTGTCAGCCTTTGCCAAAAATATTTATAGGACATGTTCTTTTACAATCATCATGGGACTTCCAGGATTTTTTTCATTAGACATGATTTACAAAACTTTTTCTATCTTTTCTCTACTTATCTGTATCTCACTCGATGTTTTAGGGCTAGATGATACTTTATATCTCTATAGATACTGTTCTTAGTTTTCTTAGCTTCTTTTTATTCAGACCCATGAACAATTAGGGCCACATTTAAAAAGAGATATTCTTCAGGGGGTCATTAAGTTTAGAATTACTATGCTTGCGTCTGACCTCAAGAAGCTGATTTGGCGGAGTTCCAAAAGGAACATCAAAATCCAGGTGACAATACATTGGTCTTATAACTGGGCTTTCCCTTTTTTAGGAAGTCTAGACTCTTTCCGCTTCAGAACAGACTATTAGGTACATTTGATTTGGAAAGTGCCGTGAGTAAACTGTATTTAGGGTATCCTAAACTCGGCAAAGCAGACAGTCAGTGAGACCAGATTCCAAACCAGTGGTGCTTAGTACAAGAACAGATAAAAGTCACTGTCAGGAGCTTGCTAAACATAGGGCATCATGAACACTGAAACAGAATTTCTGAAAAGGGAGTATAGCACTCCATTTCCTTCTTAATAAACTAGTTTTTAGAGAATTTTCAGGTTCACAGCAAAATCTAGTAGAAGGTAAAGAGATTTCCCATATGCTTGCTGCTCCCATACCTATGCACACATTATCAACAACTCCCACCAGAGCAGTGTTTTTCTTACAATTGACAAACTTCTACTGACACATCACCAAAATTCATAGGTTACATCAGGGTTCATTCTTGGTGTTACCCATTCTGTCAATGTGAACAAATGTATAATGATGTTACAGTATCATACAGAATAGTTTCACTGCCCTAAAAATCCTCTGTGCTCAGGCTACTTATCCCATTTCTATTTTTATTTATTTATTTTTTATTATTTTTTTAAAAAGATTTTATTTATTTATTTGAGAGAGACAGGGAGAGAGAGCATGAGTGAGGAGAAGGTCAGAGGGAGAAGCAGACTCCCCTGGAGCCGGCAGCCCGATGCGGGACTCGATCTCGGGACTCCGGGATCATGACCTGAGCCGAAGGCAGTTGTCCAACCAACTGAGCCACCCAGGCGTCCCTCCCATTTCTATTTTTAATAAATTTCAGAGGTTATAGTGATTCATACTAAAGTTCAAGTTTCTCCTGTTCCAGACTATGCCTGGAGGCATAGATCTGGGGTCCTCAAAAAATCTCCTCTCTATTTGTGATATAGACAAAAAAACAAACTTCCGCCACCAGCAAACATTTGTATGACCCAGGCTTCTGGGAATCCAGATTAAAAGTAATTATATAGTGTGTATTTTTTTGTCATATATAATTTTCTCTGCAAAGAAATTATAAAACATTTGGACTTTAGTTTTTATTTTATAAATAAGAGTTACTGAAAAACTAGATCCTAAATCTGTAAAAGAGAGACAGAAAGCACAGTAATAAGAATTTCTTACATGCCATAAATATATCACCAGAGGTTTCTCTGGAAATTAATCAACATGTTACCATGGTTCATATGTCTCAGGAATGTATTAAAACAAAGCAAAGTCAATCAAACACAAAATTTTGGGAGAAATTTCCATTTGTATTTGCTTTGCTTTCCAGTTACTTACGAAGGTATCTGATGTTTCAATAAATACAAAGATTTTCAGTCATTGCTTCTACTAAGGGCCCACTTACAAAGCAATTATTCCTTGTCTAGTGTAATCTGTGCTTAAAGTATCTGGGCATTTCTCTCTCATTTACCATAACACCCAAAAGAGCTTCTAAGATACTCAAATTCTGACACTGCTAAATTAAGTATCTAAATGTCTAAATCACTTGGTTTGATTCTACACTAGTAGTAAAGTTCTAAAGTTCTAAAAGTTCTTCTAAAAAACTAGTTCTAAAAAGTTCTAAAGAACTAAAAAGAACCAAAGTTCTAAAAAGTTCTAAAAAGAACTTTAAGAGAGCACTTTCACTCATTCATTCATGTAGTAAGTCTCTGTTAGAGTAACCAGTAACCCAACAAAATTATGGTATTAATTGTACATACATACTCTTTTATTTCCAACTACACGAATATTGTTTTTTTAAATTTTACATTGAACCAAGTTTCTCTAAAGCAAGGGTAAAATATGGAGCCCCCAGGAGACCACTGAAAGGACTTTGTAAACCAGTACAAGAAGAAATGTAGCTCAGAGGGACCAAAGGAAATACTAGGATCACCCAGATACTTTTCCTTTGTTAAATAACATTGATTAAAAATATGTAGCAGATAGTACCTAAAGAAAACAAACTAGCCATTTCTACTCTTATTCATCCTTGGCTCATGAACCATAGGAAATGCAGTTGATGCTAGAGATGGACAACTCATCCCCTAGAAATGTGTTCTTACCTCTGCATGCTCCATAGAACCTTCTGCAGCACTCATTCTAGTTGTTCCCTGTGCAAGATGTGCCGTGGAAGCTGTTTTTCCTGAGGTCTTGGAAGACAGAGAGATAAAGAGAAAGAAAATGTTTCCTGTGTATTTTTTAAAGTGAGACCAAATATGTACAATTTTAAAAAGACTACAAAGTTAACTCATGACAGAAAATAACAGTCATAGTTTTCATTAAAAATGAAGAGAAGTGAATCTGTATACGATTTACGCAGAATAAGGTCATCGGCACAGCATCTGTGATTTTAACTTTTCTTCTCTTCTAGATAGGGATTTCCCAGGATGTCTCAAGGAGGCAGGCTGTGACTAAGACAGGCCTATTAGCCTTGCCTATGGTAAGTAAATTGTCATTCTTCCTTTACCGGCAGTTTCTCCCACTGGAGGAGGAAGTTACCACAGAAAGCCTGGGCAAACCAAGTCTTGCCTCAGTAGCCAAACTTCTATAACTTCATTGTATTTCCCAGAGAATTAGGTAACTGTTGACTTTTTGACAACTCTGTTACTTGCTTCCCTTAAGGCGAGATTTTCTGGCAATGCCTTCTAACTGTGCACTGAGCCATGTTGTACTTAATGAGTCATTCACAATTCTGTAAGTGCTACTAATTCCTATGGAACTAAAAGCGAAAATCCATTACAACAAAACCTGGCTATTGTTTGCAAAGCTTATCTTTTATATTGGCAGAAAGCTTAAACTCGGTTCTCAAGTTTAAGACTATCTTTTCCATAGATCAAGTCCAGATTTTCTCCATGATTCATTTGCAGTTCAATGTTTTGTTTTGTTTTTGTTGTTGTTGTCATTTTATCACTAATATCTTAGTGTTAACTAGTTGACGTATCCTTTTACTGGACATTGAGGTCATGGAATCCTGGGTCATGGAGATAAAAGCGTGAAAAGATGGATGCTTGGAGCTACACAAATGTGTCATGGTAGAGCAGAAGACCTCATTCTGGGCTTGGAGGAGAGGGAGCAAAAAACCAGCCAAGAATATAGAAAGCAAAAGAAAGAATTTATAGTCAATCACTTAATTTACATTTTCATTTACACCTTCCTATGGGATGGGCTCTTATATGTGGGGTAAATCCTAAAACTCCCGAAATTCAAACTCTTTAAAAGAGAATAGTGGGTGCCCCAAATTCGGCTGTCCTTTTTCTCTTTCATATCTTCCATCACTTCCCAGCTCTTCCTGTGCTCCAGCCATCCTGAATCCCCTTCATTTCCTGAAATAAGCCATATGTCTAATACATGTCGCTTTCTCTACCCCGAACATTCCCTCCTCTGGGCCCACTCCAACTAATTGACCTGGAAAACCTGGCTAATGCTTCTCTTGCCCATGATATTATTTGACCTCCTTTTACCAACCAAGCAGAACCCTTACTTAGTATTTAAAATAGTTTATTTGCATGGTTGCATGGTTGCTTCACCGTGACAGCACCGTGACACACAGCATGTGTTCAACACATTCTGCTGAATGAATTAATTGATGTATATCTACATGCCAAATTTATAGATTTTTTGCTGTCTGTATGTATATGTACATGGTTTTGTTTTCTCCTGGTTTCTTGGTCTGTCCTAGGTGTGCACTCTAGTGAAATAGAGTGATGTTTCCTTAAGGCAATATCCAAAAATGCAGGTGGGAATCAAATTGTTCAGATTTCACATATGATCTGATTTTAAGGGATATAAGCAGAGATTCCCTGGAGACTGACACTTCATTAACACTAAAACCTGCTCATCAAAAATGAAGAAAACAAACTGTAATGTGAAAATATTTTTTCCCAATCCTCCTCCCCTATAATAGTTATACGCATATTGTTCAAGGTTCACTTCAGCCTCATCTGTGTACTTGGTAATAATAAAACCAGGGGATATGCTAACATTAGCCTAGAGGGGTGGTTGGAAAGGACATTTCTTGCCAGAAAGTACCGTCCTTGGCCTTGGTGGCTTTTGGGTCTCCTTTGTATAGTTCTCCCAATGCACACTCATCGTTATAGCACAACATGGCATGATGGCTCTATGGAGTGGAAGTCCTCTACCTTTGCATTTTTCATCACAATTCCTTTGCCTCTTCTGCTATGCAGTTTAACAGCAAACGGATTTTCAGTTAGCTCCAGAGAACAGTGTGGTAACTTATGAATTAACAACGGCTCTTCCGGAGAGCCCCCAGTTTGGTTTGAGAAAAAAGGAACTTGCACTATGCCAGCCTGAGAAATAAGCTAGATATATTCTGTTACACATGCCCTCCTTACCTCACCTCCAGCCTTCTTACATGCACTGTGTCAGAGTCTGGCTTGTGGACAGACTTTGTTTCCTGACAAGTCCTACTGGCTGCAATAACCCTCAGAGGAAAAGACATGTCATTCCATGTTTCTAAGTGGAATCTGAAGAGTCCTCATTTCTCAAGTGACTAAAATATTACATAGAGGAAAATAATGAACAAAAAGAGATATGGTGAAGAAAGGACCAAGGAACCACCAGTCACTGGTTTGCAACTCTTATGTGAGTTGATGATAATTCTCTCAAAACTATTCTAAGAGAGATCATCACATTTCTATAAATGCTTGGAGGCATTTTTTGTCAGGTAAAATAAACATTTTTTTTTTAAATTATCCTTTTAGAATGAAGGTTGAAACCCTATTTTGCTTCCTGAACCTGTTGGCACAAATTTTTAAGTGAGTGTACTATCCAGGAAGGACTGAGAGCATCAACAGGGAATGCAAAGGTCTGACTGGAGTCAGCTCATTTGCACCCATAACTTGGCTTTACCATTCACCACTTGTGATTTTGGGCATGATCCTTAAGGCCTCTGAGGCTCAACTTCCACTTGTTGCTTTTTTAAAAAAAATTTTAAAAAAGATTTTATATATTTGTTAGAGAGTGAAATAGAAAGAGACAAAGGGCACAAGTAGGCTCCCCACTGAGCAAGGACCCTGATGTGCGACTCAATCCCAGGACCCCAGGATCATGACCTGAGCCGAAGGCAAATGTTTAACAGACTGAGCCATCCAGGCATCCCTCAACTTCCTCATTTGTAAAATGACAATTGTAATAGTGTCCTCCTCTTTGGGGCACAATTGTGTCCTCCTTGCTATCTTTGGTAAAACATACAAAAGTTTAGATATCAATAATATCTATTTATCATTATTATTAATCAAACAATTAATTAAATAATTAATTAATGGTCGATCAATAATTAATATTGATTATTAATTAATATTTAGATATTAATTATAATATCTTAAAGACTGGGATATCAATTTGTTGTACAAATAATATGAGAAAAAGAAGGGCTATCTATCATTTAGATTTCACTTGACTCTGAGTGGATGCCAAAGGGAAATAAGCAAAGGTCCTTGCTTCTAATGAAATTAATGTATATACACACATGTGTGTGTGCGCACACACCTGTCTGTGAGAATTCAGAGGAAAGAGAGCTCATTCTCAGCCTTAATTATTATGGAAGGAGCTTCAGTTTCAGCTGGGCCTTGAAGGGTGGGTAGGATTTTGATAGGTGGTGGAAGCTGAGGTACACTGCTATAATGTGTGCAACATAAATAGAATGGAGGTGGACAGACCCAAGTATGAAGGATTCTAACAAGCCCAATATAACCCAAGTAGAGCTCATCTAACATTGATTTGGATCAAATTGTGAAAGGCTTTACACTTCATAGCCAAAAATTCTGACTTTATTGCATAGGCCATAAGGGGCCACTGAAGACCCTTGAGAAAAGGAATTTTACATGATCAAAATATCTTTTTCATAAAAAGAAACCTGGATATACACATTATGTACCACAACTGCAATACCTCCTTATAGATATAATGAAAAATAATATTTGAAATATTCAACAATTTAACCATCACTTTGTATAGGGCACACAGAATGAAGCAGCCTCACTCCAGTATTAATCATGCACTTGTCATCTCTATTTGGATGCATCTCTTTCTCCACTGGGTATAAAACCCATTTCCTGGTCTTCCACATAAAACTTGTCTTCCCCATCACATTCAATGGCACCTTTCATGCTCCATGTTATAAATCTTAGAGTTGACATATTTGATTCCTCTTTCCCTCCCAACCTGTATCCAATTTATCAGAACATTCTGTAGACATTTTGAAAGTATACCAGAAAGGAGAGCCCTTCATGGGCCCAAGAGCCTACAGGCTTCCCAGTTCAACGACAGCAGCAAAGGTGAAGTAAACGTACCTTTTTGGTAACTTTTTCAAAATGGGAATTTTAGTGTTTGTGTCCTGACTTTATTCACGTACACAATTTCAGAGAACGTCCAGTCGTGGCTGAAATCTGTCTCTGTGTCATATCCTGCTTCCACATTTACTAGTTATGTGAACTTGGGCAAGGTGCTTAGCAGCTCTGAAGAGATCAAGTCATGCTCATCCCGTAGATGCAATAACCTAATAGCCTCTGTTCTTCTCCTCTTGCACCTCCTCCCCGTCTATTATCAATATAGGAGCTATTGTGAATCTTTAAAAATATGTCATTTCATGACACCTCTCTGCACAGAACACTCAGAGTGAAAGTAGAACTCCACAGAGGGGTCCACAAGGCGTCACCTCCACTTCTCTGACTTCTCACTGTTCTTCCTTCTGCTCGCTCTGCCCTGTGTCCTGTCCTCACTGCTGCTCCATGAACCTGGCAGGCACATTCCTTGTTCTCCCCGCCAAGAACTACCTTTCCCCTAATATCCACTGGGTTCACCCCCTCGCCTTCAACAGGTGATTGCTTAAATGTCCGCTGTTTCTTGAATTCCTACTTGACCTCCTGATTTAAAGTTGCCCTCCTTCCCAGCACTTTCTATCTATCTACCTTCCCTGCTGTTTTTTTCCATACCGCTATGTATAATGCAATATAGATTTTTCTTCTTTGTGGCTTCCCACCATTAGAATGTAAACTTCATGATAATAATTTTTGTCTGTTGTGTTCATTCCATGTTTCTCAAATCTAAGATCATGTCAATTATTTTAGTGCCTACTCGAGGACACGTAATGCTCAGACACCCATAGTCTCCTTGCTACCCAAAATTAAATCAAGAATGTTCCTGAATCAGCTATCTTCAGAAGAGATTATAAAAGATCTAAGGATCAAAACCTTCAACTTCTTAGCCTCCAAACTAGGAAACCACCTCTCCTTCAGACCCCAAATTTGGGTTTGGACTAGGAGAGTCAGGTGAGGGAGGTGCCCCAAATTCCATAACATCATGGGGGATGGGGTTTGGTTTTGTCCTTCCAGCTTCTGACTCTGAAGCAATTCTTTCAGGCAGTTTAGACTTGCTTGAAGTCTGTTCTCTCTATATACTTTTAGTGTTTGGTGCATATCAGATACATCCTAGGGCAAAGTGGTTTCTGCTGGTTAGTCTGCAGTCTTTATGCAACTGCAGACTCTATGCGACTTCCACATCTGAACGTTTCTCAGCACAGCACAGAGTAGCCAGCAATCTGAGACAGCTGGACCATCAGCCCTCCCTGTGAAGGCAGCCCTGGTTCTTTACAGCCATTAGTTATTTCCTCCTTGGTGATGCCAAGGTGCTTTGTGAGGTATCAACTCCAGCATTTACAGTAAAATAGTCATTAATTTTATGTACCTTTCCCTTCTGAGAGGCTGGAAGCTTCTTAAAGGTAGGGTCAATATTTATCACTTGAACGTTGGGTACTAACATAGTACCTTCAGACTCCAGAGTAGTGAAACCATCCATTTTTATTGAATGTATCTGTTTATGCATGAGTCTTCAGTAGGAAATTATAGCACACCTCCACTTCTATGAATACAGCCCGGAGGAGAATGACCACAGTCACACAAAGCTATATATTCTGCCTCCAAATCAAAAAAGATCGAGTAGGGGCATCAACCATTAAAAAAAAAAAAAAAAAAAAAACTGTTCTATTTCTGTGTATTTTCTTTTTATTCATTTTATAGGTAAATATTTTATCCTTCTCTATTTTAGTTATATGATCTCTCTATATATTTGCCTCCATATAATCCCGATTTAAGGTTTTTTTCTCCTTATCTTGGTTACTATTTAATAATAAGCAATATAAATACTTGTACATGCTATGTGGGAATTTTTAAAAGGCATAAATGTGGTCTTCAATAACATTTCCTACATTTGCACAGGGCTTTATCACATCTTATGAGATAAGTTAATATCTTGATTAACTCATGATCCTTCCAAATAGGCACTGCTCTTTGTTTTCTGTAACTAATCCTTTCTCTGCTTGGTTAATGATCTCTTCTGCCTCCAGGGCTGATTAAGTTTGCCATTAAATGCAAAGAGAAAAATGGTCCCTGTTCAACCTTTGATTTTCTTTTGTTGTTGTTGTTTTTTAAGATTTTATTTATTTGCTTGTCAGAGAGAGAGAGAGAGCACAAGTAGGGGAAGCAGCAGGCAGATGGAGAAGCAGGTTCCCCACTAAGCAAAAAGCTCTATGCCAGGACTCAGTTCCCAGACCCCAGGAGCATGGTCTCAGCCAAAGGCAAACACTTAACTGACTGAGTCACCAAGATGTACCTAACCTTTGGTTTTCAAAATAGACTCTCCAAACTCTAGGGACCATATTGAAGACCAAAACTTTGAATTGCAAAAGATATTTTTTTTCTCTGAAAATTATCTTGAAAAGCTTTTTAAAGATGAATTCCTCTTGTGCAGTTTATTTTGAAATGCCTCAAAAAATAACAGAGATTAACGCATACAAAGAGGGGTGAGCAGGTAGATAAATGCGTGGTAAATAAGTATAGTAAAAGGTTGGTGGCAACATTTAGGTGGTGGATATACCAGTGTATATCATAAAATCCTTTCAACTTGGCTATATATTTGAAACTTTCAGAATAAAATGCTTGAGAAAAAGACAGAATCCCGGCATAAACCTTTTGCCATTAAGAACTGATAGAAAAGATGGTAGTTGAGAAGTCAATATAACCTTTTCCTTATCTCTTCCACTCCCACCCCCTCACTGAAGAATAGGTTTCAAGGTTTCATGGCCTGAGGGAAAATGAGAAAAGATCAGGGAATAAGAGTATCTGGGTGGTTGTGAGGGCTCCGGAAGAAATGGCGCTCCACTCCCCTACTTCTACGGACTCATCCATCATCTATCCAAGTGCTCAGATTGTGGCTAAGAACAGAGACAGCTTCAGCCTCATCCCCTGGGTTAAGTCTGGAGAAAGGGCCAGTCCTGAAGAGAATTTCTCCATACCACCATGGTACCCAGCTGAGACTTTGTGGCATGTCTAGGTCTTGAGACAGCTCAACACCAAAGTGCTGTGGAAGCAGAACCAGATTATTTCCTACATTTCTGAGAAGAATGAAAAAGTGGTTAACTGAGATGTTTGCATTATTTACCATATATATGGCCCCGAGGATAAGAGGTGAAATGAGCGCTGTGGAAGCTTCAATGACTGCCACCAAGGATATGGACCAATGAAAAGACCATCAGGAGGAGCTTACATTAGTGCCAATGGCATTGTAGGATGGTGGATTTTTGTAGCCTAAATGCTTTCACCCTAAACTTGCCAGAAAATACAAGACATTTTTATTTGCTATTTCTGACAATCCTCCCCCACCTTGATTACTTCACAAAATTGGCTGCACAGACCTTATGTGCCATTATGGGGAGAAGGAGGGAGATAAGAGAAGGCCTGCAATGTCAATTGCCAGAGAAAACAATGGAGTGGCTGACATTCTCTGTAGCCAAGCAGATTACTTTATCTTGTCAGAGACAGGATGGTGTCCTAGACTGAAACTAAGTTCAGTTCAGAAAGCAAGAATATATATATTTTGCATACATGAGTTCTGTGGTTTGGAACATTATATTTGCTTTAATTTGAACTTTATAACAACCCTATGAGGTTGTCAGGAGAGTTATCTTTGATGATAACAAGGATTAAGTTGAAATTCAGAGATGTTAAGTGACATGGCCATGGTCATTGTATGACATGTGGGTAGCTGAACCCTTACCAGAGTTCACTTAACCCCCCATGTTTATTCCCCATGAAGAACCTTTTATCTATATGGGCAAGATACAAATAACACAGCTGAAAATTATTGGACAAAACATCATTCAGGAGCCCAAGCCATTAAGGAATAGAATTCAGGAAAGTTTCAAGGTCATTGAGCTTTCTTGCGGGCTAGGTATGAATTGGCTTGACCTTGGAGATTATATCCAAACAAAATCTTACCAGTTTCCACCACCACTTGCCTAGAGATTAACTTCTACTATGAATAACTAGGCATCTGCAAAGAGAAATTTAGCTTCCAAATCCTATAATCCTACTTGAATTAATTTTTTTTCTCTTCTCAGTGGGAACATTAATCTTATCATGCTATATCAGTGCAGATAACTTTATTTTTCTCATACTTTGCTCATGTGTTTCCTCATCTTCATTCATGTATGCATTCTTATAACAACTATTTATTGATTATGGGTTATGGATTGGGTACTGTGCTAACTATAGATATAAAGATGAACAAAACAGATAGGTCTTTCACATATTTTCTGGTTTTTGAATATAAATCTGAAGATCCAAGGGACCACTCCATTGAGGATGGAAATGCTTCTGTGTCATTTCATAATCAACAAGTAATTAGCTTGGACATTTCAGGTAAAAGAGCTTACTTCCTTCCTGAGACAATACATACCAACATCATATGCATAAATGTGGATACTACTTTTTAAATATAAATTATAAGCATGTATAATTAAGAAAAAGCATATGTATATAAAGATGATGCTTGGAGGGGTGCCTGGATGGCTCAGTCCATTAAGTGTCTGACTCTTGGTTTGGGTTCAGGTTGTTATCTCAGGATTCTAAGATCCAGCCCCACATCAGGTGCCACATTTAGTGAGGAACCTGCTTGAGATTCTGTCTCCCTCTCCCTCTCCCCCCCAAATAAATAATACATTAAAAAAATTACACAGCTATCACTGCTGGAATTAGATAATGGGATTCAAAGAAGCAGCTAGTTATTATTTGAGAAAAATAATAAAAAAAAGATTGGGGGAGCTCTAGATCATCCTACTAGCATAAAAATAATGAAGAAGAAGAAGAAGAAGATGATGATGGTGATGATGGCAATAATGCTCATTTAACCCTTTATACTTACAAACTGCTTTCACATTTTCACTTACTTTATATTTTTATCATTTCCATTTTACAAATGAGAAAACAATATTTTGATCTTCAAAATTGCATTTTGATAAAGAATACTAGCTTAGCTTTAAAAAAAGGGAAATAAGGAAAGGGAAACTTTTTTTTTCAACAATGTGGTTACAGAAAACGTGTGTCAACTTACTGTAGTTTGTAGGAAGTTTTTCTTTTATAATCTTTCCAAGAGTCATAAGTTTATATTACTCTCTGAATCATCAAAAGAACTTTCCCAGGGCCTTTTATTTTGGGAAGAATGTCCAGATCTAGAATTTATTCTTAGTTACCGGGAAATCCTTCCTCAGCTTGTGCCAAAATTACTGAAAGCCAATTTCAGGTGCTGCCTCTTATTTAAAAACAGAAGGAAAAAAAAAAAAAAGAGGAAAAGGAAGATGAATCCAAAGACAAGACAAACTTCTTAAACAAATTCAATTCTAGTGGATCTTTTTAAAATTTGGATAGCTTTTCTTCTTACTCCCAAATTGCATTTTTATTTCCAAGAGTTACAATAAATTACAAGAATTTATTTCTATATTTTTTGGACAAATGCATTTCAATTCTCCTCCCCCTTTCCATTGTATTTTAAGACTGACAATTACAGGGTCACAAAAAAATATTCATACATTAATTTTCTTATAGTATTCAGACCATGTTTTGGTTTAGTGTCACTTATATTTTTAACATTAATTTTGGAATATGAATATTATTCTCACTTAGACCATTTTGTTTTAGATATTTATTTATTTATTTGAGAGAGAAAGGGAGAGAGAGAGAGAGACAGTGCATGCATGCATGTTAGTTGGGAGAGGGACAGAATCTTAAGCAGACTCTCCACTGAGCATGGAGCCCCACTTGATCTCATGATCCAGGAATTCATGTCCCGTGAGATGATGACCCATGAAGATCATGACCTGAGCTGAAACCAAGAGTCTGAGCCACTCAGACACCCGTCACTTAGACAATTATTTTTCTTTTGCCTACAAGACCTTCAGTGCTGTTTGCTCACCAACTGTCTATTTCAACTCTCCCAAATATTAAAGAATGCTCTTATACTTATGGAGTTCCTCATGTTCATCAATAATGTTTTTCTGTTTCCTCACAGCAATGAGTCAGTCTGTTCATTTTCTTGAGCGAAAAAGGGAACTTGACATATGTCTTGGGGCCTTTCATTAAATCATATTTCTTTCATTCAGCTACACTTTTTCCTATCTCTTAAGTTATAAAGAAATTTATTTTCTGCTCCTGGGAAGAGATCTTACTGATCTTATGGTTACTTCATTCAGTGGAAAATGAGAGACACACTCCATAGTCTCACTGTCATTGTCTTACACCAAAAATAAATTTTCATATACTTCTTTCAGTCCTATAGATATCTCAGTGAGAATGCAAAAGTTTTTGTTTTGTTTTGAATGTAGGATTCCCTCCTGTGCAGTTCTTTTGGATAAATAGTAATTCAGCTGAGATTACAACTGGAAACTAAATTGTGTTCATTCAAGCAATGAAGTTTTTGAAGATACCTCCTGACAACAACTGAGGAAGATGTGTTTGAAGTCTGTTGGGATGCAGAGAGACTCCCAGGGGTTGTTCCTGGGAAACTTTTCTCAAAGAGAGAGTGAAAGCACAGTTTGTTGTTGTTGTTGTTTTTGTTTTGTTTTGTTTTTTCTTTGTCAAATATTTTATTGGGGGAGGTTCACATATTCTGACCTTGTCTTAGACCAGAGGATGACAAGAAGGTGATAGGAGCACTGGGACCCTGAAATGGCTTAGATGGAAGCTGCAAGAACCATGTCCAAAAGTCTGTTCCTCAATGCCTCAGTTTCCCCTTTATGAAATGGGAGAAGTATATTCCCTTCTGGGTCTGAATCACTGTTCGAGAAGATAAAAGTGGGGCAAAAGCCACAAGAAAGAGTTTCCCCACTCCCAGAACCTACTATGAAGCTCCTACCTCACACCATGGAGCCACAAAAAGGGAATCTAGAAAATGAGGATAAAGATAGCCATATTTAAGTGTTGTTATAGATCTCAAGCATAATATAAAATACCTCCATAGCTATCATGGTAGTTGACCTACAAATACTAGATTCTCTCCCTATTGTTTTATTCTAAATATAAGTAGGGACTAGACCCTGGAGGATTTTATGTATTAAGCCAAGGCATTTGGACTTTGTAATGTAGGTATGATGGTCTACTTTTAAGTTCTAAGGATTTGCACATTAGCAAGATCCATATTGGTAAATATGGATTAATGTGGAATAAAACTTAAGAAGGGCAACTAGGCATCTCCTGGGGATAGTCTAGGCAAGAGATAATGAATATCCAAACCATGGCACAGTAGGAAGGGTGAAGGGAAAAAAAATGAAGTCCAAAGATTTTACCAAGGTAAAAGAGGTAATAACTTGAGGGTCCAGGGTGAAGACTGGCATTATTCTATGAGTGCCTCCTGTGTTTGGACAGCTTGGTAGCCCTGGATTATACCCGAGTTTGGATAACTGGATAAAAAAAATGATCCATTCATTAGTGTGGGAAATGTAGAGAGGAAAAAGCAAGCAGTTTTAACAGGAAAGGTGTTGAATTCATTTTGCAACTACTGAGTGAAATTGATGTGCATGAAGAAAAGAACTCCAAGTTTAGGAAGCTATATGTGTGTGGAGTCACTGGCATATATTTTGTAGTTTAATGAACCAAGGACTACGTATAGATCCCTGGGTAACACTAATACAACACAGGCACATTATATAAGTGAAGCCAGTGAAGGTGAACGAAAAGGGAAGATTGGAGAAAAAAAAGTTGTAGGTAGTGGAGAGGGAGGGGTAATGAGAGATTGATTTTATAGCTGTTGATGGAGAAAGACATTTTTAAAAGGTTGAATTAGGAAATAGCATCAAATGCATGAGAGAACAAGTGAAAAATCAGATGCAAAATGACCATTGGGTTTTTCAAGGCAGAGCTTATTAGTGATGTGATAAGGGGCTGAAAAGTTTTGAATGTCCCAATCAATAAGCTTGGATATGATGCACAAGAATAAGTTAGAACATTATCCATAAAATAATATGGGGTCTCACACATGCTTAAAAGTGGAGGAGTGCTAAGCATATTTTAAGCTGGTGAAAGGTGATGGGGTTACTGAAGATACAGGAGCCCAAATGCCATGGAGGGATTTGTCCTATCACCGAATGGTGATAGGACAAGTTCAGCTCTGTCCTCACAGCTTTCAGCAACTCATTGCAATTTTACTCCTCTCTTTGATCTCCCACTGTTCATGCCATACCTTCTGCAAATTCCTTAAATACTGGATCTCACCTTTCACCTTCTCACTTTCTCCAGATGTTTTCCTCCAGATCTCATACTTCTCAAGGAAAAAACAAAAACAAACAAAACAAACAAACAAACAAACAAAAAGAACACAGCAAAGCAAACCATCAGCTTGGAATCTGCAGCCCTTTGCCTGGATGTGTGGTGTGTAGGAAAATGAACAAATTTCATCAGGGAATTGATGGGAGAAGCAGTATATTAAAGAAAGATAACAAGTTTTGGGTAAGTTCCCTAAATAGGGGGAACTAATTACCAAGAGGATGACGATGAGGATGTAGAAGAGGTCTTTACCATATAAGGAGAAATCCAGAGGACAAAATGAACAGAGTTGGGAGGAAGTCAGTCATGAGCAAATGGGTCTCAGGGGCTGATAATCAAAACATATGAGGATCAGGGTACTGGAGGGGATTCAAACTCTCGTCATAAAGTAGACAAGAAAGCTACTTGAGAAAAGCATACATTTCCATGAAGGAGGAAAATCCTAACTGGGAGTTAGAAATGGTATGTATGAGGGTTCAGAGGAAGAGGTGAGATGAGAAAAGAAGAAAGAAGCCTTCCATGGCTCTAACCATCCACAGACATTCATTTCTTTCTTTAAAAGTAGATACTAGTTGGGGCGCCTGGGTGGTTCAGTGGGTTAAGTGTCTGACTCTTGATTTTGGCTCAGATCATGATCTCAGGATTGTGAAATCGAGCCCCACAGCCCAGTTTCATGCTTAGTGAGGAGTCTGCTTGAGATTTTCTCTTTCACTCTGCACCTCCCCCTGACTTGTGCACTCTCTCTTTCTCTCTCTAAAATAAATAAGTAAATCTTGAAAAAAAAAAAAAAAGATACTGTTTTGTCAGGAACAGGTGAGTTTCTAAACAGGAAAAAGTATGTAGATACCAAACACAAACAATTCTATATTTATTAAATGAATGAAAAAAGAGGTAGAGGTGTATCTGCAGCATATTCTTAAAGAGAAAAGAGGTAGGTTCAATGAACTCTGTGTGTGTGTGTGTGTGTGTGTGTGTGTGTGTGTGTGTGTGAAAAAGAGAGACACAGAGAGATCTCAAATGCTAAGAGATGTTCTCTTCGGAGTAGTGGGCCAAGAGATTTCACTGAGGTCCGGAGTTTAAACCTTATTTAATTCCAGGGTCTTCTTTAAGAGAAAAAGATATAAGTGTATGAAAGCAACTTAGGTGCATAATTAAATATTTGTCTATGAGATCCAAGCTATAAAACTCTCTGTATGGATTTTTATAGTTGAAAAGATCATTAGAGATGGTTTCTAATCAGGAGGGCTACAGAGCTTGAGTTCGTGTGGTCATTTATGATGCATTTCAAGAAAGTCATCCTCAAGATTCCTAGCCTGACCTTACCCTTGAATTTTATTTGCTTCTATGAAGCACCATACAAAAGTATCCTGAAACAAGAAGAAATTCATAGTTGGACAACTCCTTCTATTTGAAAAGCCTGTTTTTTCTTTTAAAAAACAGACAATGTAGAGTGCCTGGGTGGCTCAGTCAGTTAAGCGTCTGCCTTCAGCTCAGGTTATGATCCCAGGGTCCTGGGATGGAGCCCTGCATTGGGTTCCTTGCTCAGTGGAGAGTCTGCTTCTCCTTCTCCCTCTTTCACTCCACCTGCTTGTGCTCTCTCTCTCTCTTTCTCTCAAATAAATAAAATCTTTAAATTTTTTTTAAATGTTAAAAAAAAGATAATGAATTGTACTGATTTTAGTAATCCAATGTAAGAATGTTTACACAAATTGGGTGACTTAACTCCCCCCAAAAGAGATGTTGCTGTATTTGACATTCTTTTTCATAGCCTGAGCTTGTCCTTACTTCCCTGCAGCAACACTTGCCTGCCTGGCATCACACTTTAAATGGGAAAGTGTTTCTGCTGAAGGGTTTCCTCAGTAACAGGAAGTGACTGTGTAAGAGAGGTTTTATAGTGGTTGACTTTATCCTCTCAGTCATCAAGGAAGTACATTACTGTAAATGATTTGGGGACTGTCCCCATAAATTCTTCTGGGTGAACACACTGTTGAAGAGTGTTTTGAGAAAACGTAGAAAAAAAAAGGTGGTTTCTTACCTTTAGGGAACATGAATTTCTGTGACTTGGTATGGCTCCCAGGGCCGCCCCTTTAAGATCAGGAGAAGCATTCCTCTCAATCAGATCTCGGATTTTATTGTCCAATTCCATGCTTTCACATCTGCGCGGGGGGTAATGGGAAAGGCACATTTTATAAAGCCAATTAAAAATTATTTTAGGGTACAATGAGTTTTCAATGGCATGGAGGTATACAGTACCTTTCTAGAGTCTCCCAATCTCTGATCTCATTTTGTATTAGTCCATGCCATTAGAATACTTCAAGGAACACGGGAGTTTAATTTTCACTTTCTTGCACATTTATACAAAATGATAAAGTAAGAGGTAGACAAGTTTAGGCATTTTCACAGTCTGATAACAATGACCAGAATTGAGCACTTACAGTGAACCGGGTGACCTACAGTTTCTTACTCAGTGGCATAAGAGTCCATTGAAGTATCACCCATACCCACATTTTACAGTTAACCAAACTTGGATTTAGGAAATTAACCAACTTACGAATTTATGCAAAGTCAGATGCTGGCAAGAGAAAACTCAAATCTATAGGATTCTATAGCCTCTGTATGTGCATGTGCCTGTGCATATGTTTTATTACTATTTTTTTTTTAACTTTTTTACTATTTTATTTTTTATTTGTTCCTTCCAGTTATGTTGAGCAATAATTGTCATAGATTACTGTATAAGTTAAAGTACGATGGTTTGATTTACATATATTGTGAAATGATTACCAAGATAGGGTCAGCTAATATTCATCTTCTCATATAAATACAATAAAAAGAAAAGAAAGAAACATTTTTCCTTGTGGTGAGAACTCTTATGATCTACTCTCTTAACAACTTTCCCATATATCCTACAGCAGTGTTAGCTCTAGTCATCATACTATACATGGCATCTCTAGTCCTTATCTTATAACTGCATATTCGTATCTTTTGACCACCTTCCTCCAGTTGGCACTCCCCCACCTGCTCTGGTAACCACAAATCTGATCTCTTTTTCTGAGAGTTTGGTGGGGGTTTTCCAATCTTGTGTTTTTTTGTTTTATTTTGTTTTGTTTTGTTGTTAGATTCCACATATAAGTGAGATCACATAGTACATACAGCATTTGTCTTTCTCTGTCTGACTTATTTCATTTAGCATAATGCTTTTAAGGTCCATCCATGTTGTCACAAATAGTTGTATTTCCTTTCCTGACTGAATGATATTCTATTGTATAGGGGCAGCTGAATGGCTCAGTTGGTTAAGCGTCTGCCTTTAGATCAGTTCATGATCTTAGGGTCCTGGGATCGCGCCCCACGCCAGTCTCCCTGCCTTTCCACTCTTCCTTACTTGGGCTCTCTCTTTTACTCTCTCTCTCTCTCTCTCTCTCAAATAAATGAAATCTTTAAAAAAATTATACACACACACACACATACACACATTCCCACCACGACTTCTTTATCTATTCATCACTGATGGACAGTTAGGTAGTTTCCATGTCTTGGTTATTATCAATGATGATGTAAAGCCTGTTTCTTAACCATTCTTGATATATGTTTGCAATTAACCTGAGAACATATGCCTAAGCAATTATTTGCTACCAAATGGAAATAATGTATTAGGGTCAAAGATTAATTACCTTAAAAAGAATCTAGTCCAATGGTTATCATTTATGAGAACTAGAATGAATTGCTCACCTTGCCATGACCATTAGTTAATAACATCAAGATTTAAACTAGATTTTTTTTAAAATTTTATTTATTTGACAGAGAGAGAGAGCACAAGCAGGGGGAGTGGCAGGCAGAGGGAGAGGCAGGGTCCCCATTGAGAAGGGAGCCCAATGTGGCATTCCATCTCAGGACCCTGGGATCATGACCTGAGCTGAAAGCAGATGCTTAACTGACTGAGCCACCCAGGTGCACCTAAACCAAAATTTCCGACTTAAGTCTATTTTTCTGTCTCATCTGTCCCATGTTATGTGATAGAGAAAATTTCTCACTAAAAACACAATTCACAAGAAAAATGTATACATTGATTCTTCTTTATATACATATATATATGTGTATATATATATTTTCCCCCCTGCCTTATAATTTCTTAATGGGTAAAAATTACCCTTAGATTGGGGTAGGGAATCTTTTAGGAGTACTTTTCCAAATAGTCTGCACATAAAATAAATGCATCAGTTGATGACCTAGGTGTAGACCTATGTGGAAGAGGTTACTTGGCTTGTCTGCCCAACCTGCCACCTTCTTTGGGAGTGACTCTTAGGAGCAGACTCTGACAGTCATGCCTTCTTGACCTCACTTCTTTGGTTGTAACTAATTGAACCAAGAGAAAACAACTGATCCCAGCCAAGAGATTCTCCTCTGTGTGCAGAGAGCTATGGGTAGGAAAATTCAGGGCAAAATTCAGGGAAAATTCAGAGTCTTGACAATTTTCTATTTCCTTTTTTTTTTTTTTTTTTTTTTTAAGATTCTATTTATTCATTTGAAAGACAGAGATCACAAGTAGGCAGAGAGGCAGGCAGAGAGAGAGGAGGAAGCAGGCTCCCCACTGAGCAGTGAGCCCAATGCGGGGCTCGATCCCAGGACCCTGTGATCATGACCTGAGTGGAAGGCAGAGGCTTTAACCCACGGAGCCACCCAGGCGCCCCGACAATTTTCTATTTCTGAATAATCCTTTTCTAAGGCATAATTGCCTTCCCACCCTTATATTCTGGGAACCATTCCATGTCCTTTTAGTGAATTATCTCTGTCTTTTTGTTTTTATATATAATCTAGCTTTGCTTGGTTTCTGTTATCTGTGATATAAAATCCCTAAGTAATATATCTTGACCTTTGTATTTATTTTTTCTTTTAAAAGATTTTATTTATTTATTTATTTGACAGAGAGAGAGGAGGAAACACAAGTAGGGAGATTGGAGAGGGAGAAGCAGGTTTCCTGAGGAGCAGAAAGCCTGATGTGGGGCTCAATCCCAGGACCCTGGAATCATGAGCTGGGCTGGAGGCAGACGCTTAATGACTGAGCCACCCAGGCACCCTGACCTTCATATTTATATTTATTTTTTCTCTCAGGCTGTGAACTTGCACCTCATGCCCCACATATGATGTCACTGTACGTTACAAGCTACTGGGTCTAGGGTAAAATTCTTCATGACCCAAACTGTTACATAGGCATGACATTGAGTCTGCAATTGTTTCCCACAACCCTCTGAGAAGAGTTGCAAAATTTCTTTGAAAACTCCCTCAAATCCTTCAGATTAGAGTCCCAAATAGCCTTGGGATTGAACTAAGCCAAAGGCTAAGCCCCTGAGGCAGTTTTCAGACCAAATCTGAACCAGAATTGCCTATCACCAGCTCACAATACTTTCTGTCACAACATCCCTCTGTGGCAAACATATTCCTAAGCCCTTTCAAACCCCAGACAGGATCTCCACTTTGGTATGACCCATTAACACCCAGCCCCAAGATGATCTAGCTCCCTTGCTATGTTTCTGAGCTCATCTCTTCCCCTACTACCTAGGTTTTTTTTTTTTTTTTTCTTTCTTTTAATCTTCCATGCACTCTTGCCCCATCACAGGGTACAGAACATGCTAAGCACAAAGCCCACTCTGGGGACTTGGTGTTTGCTATTACTTCCACAAAACCTGCTCCCCACTGCCACTCAGGTCCTGCCTCAAAAATCACTTTAACAAGAAAACCTCTTCTGACTAATGCATCTGAAATAGCTTTTTCATACCTATCACTACTATCCCTTAATTCTGTTTCATTTTCTTCTTAGAATTTTCTATTATTTTGATTTTTTATGTATTTGCTGTTCCCTCTGACACCCACAGAGTTCCCATATATGCCCCAGAAAAGAAGGGCCTTTGATTTTATTCAGCTGCTCTGCTCCTTGGCACATAATACGAACTCAATAAATATCTGTCATTAAATAAATGTGACTGTGATAAAATTTAACTCACAACACCTAACCTTAACTCAAATCTAGCCACTAAATTATGATGCTTATTTAAAATGTATGTGAATAACCTCAAACTCATAAGACTGATAAAGTTGAGATCTAAATCATGAAGCAAGGAAACACTAAGAGTTGCTTTCTAATGGACACTTGAGCTCAGTTATTACTGTCTTCATGGCTGCCTTGTATTTTGTTCATTTGTTTATTTTTTTGTTTTTTAAGTAGGCTCCATTCTGGGACTTGAACTCACAACCTTGAGATCAAGACCAAAGCTGACATCAAGAGTTGGATGGTTCACTGACCAAGCCACCCAGGTTCCCCTGCCTTGTTCTTCTATACTTGCATTATGTGCATTCTTCAATGTTCAGCGATAATTCATTGAGAATTCACTATTGCAGGGTACTCACTTTTCACAGAAACAATCACATGGTGTTGATTCTCACATTGTCTCAGCTTTAATGGTGAACATGGTTAGATGCCAACAGCCACCACTTCCTTTTTGATTTGGACAAGTGAGTAAATGTTTTGCTTCTGAGCAGGGACCTTGTTCCCTCTCTTGAGTGTAGGGCTCAGAATAATAGCCAAAGACAGAGGGTCTTATGAGGGTGGTGGTCCCTGGACTTGGTGAAGAATGAGCCTCCATGTGGTGACTTTTTGCTACAGGAAGAGGAGAAGTGACAGCAAAAAAGAAGAGAACCACGTGGTGGTGACCAGAGGCAAGAAGCTCCTGGTCATATATATGGAGCTGGTGGGTCTCAGTGTTGACCACTGTGGCAGGGACAGGGCTTGAGTGCTCAGAACCCCACCTGGGAACTGAAAGAACACAGGAAGGGTGGGACTCCAGAGATCTTACCGCAGTGAGGATTTGCACTTATTTCTCACTGGCATTGTTATGGCCATTGTTGTCACTATAATGAGTATACCTCAGAACGTACAGTAGAAGCCTCTGAAAGAAGCATTAGATGCAGTGGAAAGTAGAATATAAGCCTTAAGAGTTGAACCTAATGATGGGACCTTGAGAGTCTCTTAGCTTCTCTGAACATTCTTGGTGTGGTTGATAAGAAGAGAGAAATACTGTTATATTGTGAGACTATCAGTAGGATTAGTGATAACATGTACAAGGGTTAGCCCAGGGCCAGCCCTGCTGTAGGTGCTCTATAATTGAGAGCACTCTTTTCATTCTGAGGGTGCTGCCCAGCTACCAAATGCTCTAACAAATGAGCTTGGAAAGTAAGAAAAATACATTTAGCATATATTGCTGAAAAGAAAAATAATTTAGAAAACACACATAAAAATCCAATTTGATTCACAAGATAAGCAAAAAGTTTAGTCACACCTTGGATAAAAAAAGATAGCCATGTTGCTATTTGGGTTTTAAACATTCTTAGCAAATCTCTTAGATTATTCTTTAATATGAGAATTTGTTAGATAAAATCATTTATTAGTGAAATTTGTTCTAGTTCATGAATTTCAACTGGCCTTAGATTTATTCTACAAAAAAAACAAACAAACAGGGGGCGCCTGGGTGGCTCAGAGGGTTAAGCCGCTGCCTTCGGCTCGGGTCGTGATCTCAGGGTCCTGGGATCGAGTCACGCGTCGGGCTCTCGGCTTAGTGGGGAGCCTGCTTCCTCCTCTCTCTCTGCCTGCCTCTCGGCCTACTTGTGATCTCTCTCTGTCAAATAAATAAATAAAATCTTAAAAAAAAAAAAGTACTTAACAAGGTTTATTTCTTTCTGTTAGGCTCAACAATGTGATAGTTGAGAGGAAGAATCAATTAAAGTTGATAAACTCTGCTTTTCTCTTTAGATCATTAAATAATGATGATCATGCACCATAGTTATAGTTTTAATATAACATTTCAACTCTAGGTCCAGAGTTGTGTTAAAAATAATAACACTCTACCAAATTTTTATATACAAATAGAACAAAACCTACATGATCCTGCGTGAGTTTTACTGGGTACATATTATCCTCACTTTTGGATCTGTTTCCTGTTTCTACTTCTACCCCACTGATCAGATTGAGGTTTATGATTCCAATGACCTACATATACTCCAGTCCCTATTTCTTAATCACCATTATTTTTCATTGGAAAATTGAGCCTTAGGAAAGAAATGCTGGTGTGGTTGGGTGGTAGTCAGTTGAGTGTCTGACTCCTGGTTTCATTTCGGGTCATGATCTCAGGTTCATGATTTCATGGTCTTGAGATTGAGCCCCACTTCTGTTTCTATACTCAGTGCAGACTCTTCTTGAGATTCTCTGCCTCTCCCCCCCCCCACTCACGTGTGGGCATGCTCTCTCTCTTTCAAATAAATAAAATCTTTAAAACAAAACCAATAAAAAACCTTTCTTTTTTTTTTTTTAAGATTTTATTTATTTACTTGAGAGAGAGACAGTGAGAGAGAGCATTAACGAGGAGAAGGTCAGAGAGAGAAGCAGACTCTCCATGGAGCTGGGAGCCTGATGCGGGACTCGATCCCGGGACTCCAGGATCATGACCTGAGCCGAAGGCAGTTGTCCAACCATCTGAGCCACCCAAACGTCCTAAAAAACCTTTCTTAAGGTCTCTCATTATAAGGGACAGGATAAGGATGCACTCTGAAGCCCAGGACATTTCACTCTATGGTGTGAATTGTCAACACAGCAAGACCATAAGAATGCTATGTTATCCCCAAATAATTGAGTTGAGGTTTTCCATCTTGCTGAGTGTGTCTGCTTCAGCTTCAAAGAAAACAACCTACTGGGGTCTAAAGTGAAATGCAGCTGATTTACAAAGTCAGTTGTTAGGAGAGCTTTAGGAGACAAGGTATAAGGATCAGGTGTCTCACCTATGATCTATCTTCAATGTGACTCGTTTTCTCTAAGCTGTGAGTTCTTGGCCAAGGTGCATACATGAGATGCAGATGGTACACAAATCATCCCAAATAAAAGTGAATATGAAATAATAGATGCATTATATGCTCATTGTCTCCCTCTAAAGGAAAGGTCTATAGTTTTTATCAAGATCTGGACTTCCCCCAAAAAGCTGAAAGTTACTGACCTGACTTAAATTATTGTCATGAGTGAATATTGTAAAAAATCAAATCTCAGCATGGTTTTCTCTAAGAGTACACTTTAATTTCTTTTTTACCATGAATAAAGTACAGAAATTCATAAATGTCTCTTTGACTCAAACACTCTTACTAAAATTTTTATTTGACTTGGCTTCCCTGCTAAATCACAAGTGAACAGAGAATTACAGAGATAATATTGTTAAGCTCAGAGTTCTCTGAGGTGAGCATGACTGAATTCAATGAAGTCTAATAAATCCCCATTGGACCCTGACTTATTCATAGTTTATTTTAAAATCACATGAATATAAATCTCCTGAATTATTATCCCTCATTCCTACCTTTCACATGCAAAAACAAACCAACATAGAAAAGTAAATAGAAATGGTATTAATATGAATCAGATTTTACCAGTAGGATAGTAAGTTAATCCAGTATGACAATGAAGCTTAAAAAAAAAAGTTTCCCTAAATTATGTATGATGTGTGAGCTGATTTTCCCTAGACTACCACGAGGAAAAAATGATTCGCCCAGTGAGCAACCACAGAAAATAGGGAAAGAAGTGAACTATATACTAAATAGGTATATTTGGAGCCCTCAGACTTCTTTTACACATTCAAAAGTCTCCAGTACAGAGGCCTTAAAAAAATTATCCAGTTAAACAAAGTATAGAGCATGTCTTTGAATGCCATGGTTTAATAAGCTTATCCAAGGATTATATCATTATTTAAATTTTACTATTTGATTAGAGCTTAGACATTTTTCATTTGTAGAAACCTCTCTGTTAGAAAAGATAATCCCGAAGGTTATGGGTTCCCGCTTTGTAGAGCATTCACTAATATCTTAGCATATTATTCTAACATTCCTTCATCAAATTGCCTATAACTACCCAGCTCCTCAAATGCTCTTTGAATGTGTCTTCTTATCTTCTGGGGTATCATTAATTAATGAGTTGAATTAAAACCATGAACAGAAGTTCACTTTAAGCTGTATGATGATCCTGTTTTCAACTTTTTGTGCATTGACATTAATATCACTGGATATCTATACTTCAAAGTCATCAAGTTTCTAGTTGTTGATAATGACTCATGGTGAGCATGCAATCCAGATCCACCAGACTTGGTTTTGATGGTTATATGCTACGGTTGCATCATTGGTATTGGCCAGTAGTGTAAATTCCTGAAGAACATTATTTTACTCAATAGACAAAACAAATAACTACAATCTTGGAAATAACCTGAAATTCATTTCTTCATCTCCTGCATTAGAACACACACAAATGAGGCACAGAGGGGTTAAACGATGGATTGCAAAGACAGGGCAAGAATTAAGGACACTAATGTTCTTCCTTCCTCCACATATACTCGCCCACTTCAAATGTCCACATTTCCTCCCAGCCTGCTGCCAAGGTCACATTTTGTGCTTTGATCTTACCTCCTAAGCCAAGACCTTTTAGGGAAGAATTTGAAGAACAAAGCACATTTGCAAATATAAGACAAGGAAAAGTCAATAGTGGGTCTTCTCTAATGGAAATGCTTCCAGATGTTCAAAGCCTGGGAATTGTAATCTTTGGTGACCCAGGAATGAGAAGTGTTGTCTAAAAGAGTATAATCAAAGAGTAATTTTTTAGGTTTTACTTTTTGTTATTATATTAGTACTCTGAGTATGGTCCTGGCCAATGTGGAGAGAAACAAATTACTCTGTAATATGTGTTTTATAATATGTAATATGTGATATGTAATATATTACTTTGTAATATGTATATGTGTGCTAAATGAATAAGTCACAGTGTTTTAATTATTTTAGTAGTTGAGAACTTCAACAGTTGTGGCTTAAGAAGGTAGTAGAATAGAAAATGATTACTCAGAGAGTTTTTAAAGTAGCATTGGCTTAAGGCAAGAACGAATATTTCTAAAGTTTTACCCAAGGTTATGTGGTTTAATAATTTAAATATTTTCTAAAAGTGGTCTTGGTATGCCTGATACAGGGGTTATTTCTTAGAAACATGGAGTCTGTTATAGCCCTCAAATTGCATTCCTGGCTAGATCCCTACCTATCTTGTCCCTGCTTTTGAAATGTGCCAGGTTGCTGAACTAATGCGCCTCCTACCCAAGGCAGCGCTCCTGGGATGCACCCACGAGGAGCATGCGCACAGAGACGCCAGGTTGGAGAATAGATACAGAGCTGCGGCAAGTGTTGGTCAGGCCACGGAAGGGCACCAGTGAGTAAAGCTATGTAGAAACCACATCCTCCTAACAGTTACCCTACTGAGTTGGCTCTTCACTGGAGCTGTTCTGTACAGGTGAAGCCCTCTCTTTCACAAGGGCAGAAGGACAGAGATAGGATATAGCCTTGGGAAATATTCTAATACGTGCATACACTGGCCTCCTTGCTTGACTTAATGTTAGCCATCCTACGATTCTCACCTTAAATATGGGAGGGAAACTGAATCGTAGATTGCATGGGATAGTCCAACTCTGTATTTCCATCACAACCTGCCTTTCTCCCATTACAAAGCTTATTACGCTTTATCGTAATTGTGTGTTTGCTTACTTACATGCATTCTCCATTCGATTATATGCTTCTGGAGGCAGGGACAGATTTAGCTTGCTTATCCATCTACATACAGATCCACGCCAGGATTATTAAATATTGCACTAGAGAACAAATAGTTAAGAACAACTAGATCTTAAGTCAACAAAGATAGAAGGTAGTCCTGAAGAAGCTTTTATTAAAAGTCATGTATAGGCTGTCCCTCTGTCCTTTTTAGAGTGTTTTTCTCCACGATGATATCTATGTTATTTTTTCCCTCCTCATGTCAATACATTTGCCTCTGAGAAAAGGAGCTGACAAAGACTTACAGCTATGAATATCGTGAAAGGGACACATCTTTCTGCTACAAAGTGTAGTTTCAGGCATCAGTAGGCAGGGTTCAGGAGATATTTCTGAGTAGCAATTTCCAGTTAATTAATTAAACTCACAGTCACATCAACGCTTGAGAAGAAACATAAATAAGGGTTCAAAAGCACGTATTAAGCACAGTTCTTTACTAACACTCTCTCAGTTTTGACGAGAGGAAAATGATACCACACTAGATCTCATCATGAAGAGCCCTCTGTGTTGAGATGTGAGTTCTTCTACCCCAGGGAGCAAGGATCCAAGAAGTGGAAAAGGAAGAAGAGGAAGAAGTCAAGCAAACTTTGCTATTCTGCCTATCATTTATCACAGAGTTATAAATAACACAAAATGCCCTCTTGGACAAGGCTGCAGGAAGAACACAGCTTCACAGGTTTGCCCACCGATGGTGGGGGGAGGGGAGGCAAGCAAAGAGTCCTTGGTATTTTTTTTGTTATTTTTGTTTTAATATGGGATACTATCATTAGGGTTTGTTTGTTTGTTTAAAGTTTCGTTCTCTTCAAGAAGCAGAGTATAAAAAGTGAATAATCTTAAAGATTGAGGTGATAGGAAACTTTGTCCCTAAGCACCATTATGAAAAGCAAGTTAAGCCTTGCTTTTTCGAGACAAGAAGACCTTGGCACTTACTCTACCATTTGCATTACCTAGTCAGTGCTTTTGAACTATTGTTCTGGAGTATGAATATTCTCATATTGACTTCTTGATGAACATCTGGAAGAGAACAAATTAAACTAGATATTCATGCACAGAAAAATCATATTTTTTTTTGTTCATGTTGAACGGTGACAGAATATCCCGTTCCAAAATATGGCACTCCAGCATGAGGATTGTTTTTGAACGAAAGTCACTCGGAAAACAGCAGATGGAAGGAAGGCATTCGGATCTCCCCTTTTCTTTTTTTCTTTTTTTTTTTTTTTTAAGGATTTTTTTTTTTTTAAAGATGTTTTATTTATTTGACAGAGAGAGAGAAATCACAAGCAGGCAGAGAGGCAGGCAGAGAGAGAAAGAGAGGAGGAAGCAGGCTCCCTGCTGAGCAGAGAGCCCGATGCGGGACTCGATCCCAGGACCCTGAGATCATGACCTGAGCCGAAGGCAGCGGCTTAACCACTGAGCCACCCAGGCGCCCGGGATCTCCCCTTTTCTTCCTGAAAACTGAGATAAGACTCCTTTTGAAAGATGCCCTCCCTCTACTAGGGGAAAAGAAACATTCCTATTACCCAGGCCAGGAAGACTGAGCGAATTCTCCACAAACAGACCTTGTTAAAATAATTCTGATTTTCCTTTAGCTTTGCTATATATTTTACATTTCCACAAAACCTTCTCTTTGTTCAACCTAGTAGAAAAGCATTTAGGTTTCGCTCTTTCTTTGGCTCTTCATTTCCACAGAAGGGCTCCCATATCACAGAAACATTTGTATATTTTTCTCTTGTAAACTTTCATTACAGAGCCCCAGACAAGCCCTAAAATGGGCAGAAGAAAGAATTTACCTTTCTTATAAATAAGAATTTCAACAGGAATATTTTGGTATATTTTGCAGTAGAGTCCATATCAAAAAACAAAAGAGGTAAGTTAGGCCTGGGATTTTCTTTTTTTTTTTTTTTTTAAATATTTTATTTATTTATTTGACAGAGAGAAATTACAAGTACACGGAGAGGCAGGCAGAGAGAGAGAGAGAAGGAAGCAGGCTCCCTGCTGAGCAGAGAGCCCGATGCGGGACTCGATCCCAGGACCCTGAGATCATGACCTGAGCCGAAGGCAGTGGCTTAACCCACTGAGCCACCCAGGTGCCCAGGCCTGGGATTTTCATCTGATGTAACCACATTCTTGTGTTGACTGTGGTTTTCCTTTAACTTCTAAAAAAGTATCTCAAATCTCTACACAACATCAACTTGTGACTAGGAAGACTGAAAGACTAAGTTTGAGTCATATCTAATTAATTATAATACCTCCTCTTGTACCTCAAATGATGTTTCTTGACCATGTATTTAGGTAAGTGTTACCATCAAACGACAAAGCAGTATCACCTTAAAACTATTAAATCACTGTTGCTAAAGTTGAACTTCATTGGGACAAATATTTGAAAGGACTTTCTATTTTAAAGAAGCAGCTATTAGCAAAATGATTTCATTCAAATTCTTTTAAATTATATCAAAGATGGCGAGAGATGCTTTTAATGTCAATATCTGAGGTATTAAGTAATTTAGACACTAAATTCCAGAGCTTTATAAAAATTTTAGAATAGTTGATCTTTCTAAATGATCATTAAATAATACTTATGTAAACTATATCTGCTTAAATGTGATTTTTTTTTTCACATCTGTTTTGGAGTTTCATTAAAGCATGGTTGCCATTCTTGGTTTTAATTTATGAGCCATCTGTGGATTTGGAGTGGCCTACAGCATACAGAGGTGCAGAGCCAAGTGAAGACTGGCAAGTGAGGCAGCTTGCTCATCGGAATCCACACTGGTCTGTCTACGGACATTAAAGAAATGATGGAATAAGTTATGAAGACATTTGTTGTGTCAGAAATTTGGGGGATATTTCATAACAGTTTTTCCAAAGGTCGCAAACTGACATAAGAGAATTTAATTTCTTCTGGTATCTTCTGACAGCACATTTCCAATTCTTTTGTCTAACTCATCAGGTACCTGCCGACTTTTTGTTAGCTCCCTTACATGTTTTCTTAAGGCAGTACCTAATAGGCTGAATTATCACATGGTCAGCTATTATCATGTGTGGGGTAATCCTATGGATCTTCTGAGAACTGTGTGTGAAAACGTACAGAAATTTAAATAGGTTCCTCTGTTGGAAAGACTGTGTTGATTGAATAAAGCCTCTAGAGGGCACTCTGCATTCAGTTCAGGTAGAAACTAGTTTCTCACGTTGCTCACATTTTCATTTTGAATTTTACAGAAGAGGGAGAGAGGAGAGATGTGTAGTGTACAATGTGTGATAATTGTAGCTTACTTCTGTTTATTTTCCTTTTAAAGTATTTTAATAAAAGTTTTTTTTTTTTTTTTTTTATGTTGCAATCATTGTTTAACACTCATGTAAATAGACTTACACCAAATAGATTTCCTCCTATAATGGTTAGTTGGTTTATTAAAGGTAGCTATAGTCCCTATTTACCTTTTTTTCCTTTGCAATGTTCATATGAATGTGAAATTGATGAACCTAGAGTTTCTTCTTGTGCCAAAAATTAGGAAGTATTCAGAAGACTGGTTAAAATGGAATAATTTTAGGACACCTGGGTGGCTCAGTGGGTCAAGTGTCTTTGGCTCAGGTCATGATCTCAGATCCTGGGATGGAGTCTGGCATGAAGCTCCTTGCTCAGTGGGAAGTCTGTTTCTCCCTCAGCCTTCCCCTCCCCGCTGCTTGTGCTCTTATTCTCAGACAAATAAATAAAATCTTAAAAAAAAAAAAGGAGGGGGGGACAGTTTTAGGGACACCTAGTGGCTCAATCAGCTGAACCGATTTTGGCTGAAGTCATGAGCTCAGGGTCAAGGGATCGAGCCCCGTATCTAGCTCTTGCACTCTACTCAGAGTCTGCTTATCACTTTCCCTCTGCTTCTTCCCTAGCTTTCTCTCTCTCTCAGTCTCAAATAAATAAATAAATAAATAAATAAAATCTTTAAAAAAACAAATGGGACAATTTTAGCATTAAAATAAATAATGATAAGAATGCATTATATCTCATTAAATAAAATAGGAACTCATTAATTTATACATACACAAATTTTAAAATGAACAGAAATGGGAACAAGAGAAATATTTTCTTTACATTGGAATGCCTACTAATAAATTTAAAAGAAACTATGGTCTTAGAAAATTAATATTTGACAGTCATCACAGTAACAATTCAAATTGAGAAATATCAATGGATGCTAACAGTAGTGGCTCAAATTTTGATGAAGAATGGAATATTTACATAATTTCATGGGATCTCCCACCCCAATACTTAGTGAATACTGGAGGAAATACTAAAGAATGACTTCACATTGGAGAATCTTGATAGGCATCACCTTAGTCCAAATGATAAAGGTTAAAATTACCAGTAATGAGAAAAATTTAAACTGTGACCATCTGATGGGATGCATTAAAAACACACAGCTTCACATCTGTGATATTCCTGCCCCAAATGCATACTCTGCATCTAACTATGAGGGACATTAGACAAAAGCTAACTGAGAGACATTCTACTGAATATCAGGCCTATAAAGTGTCACATCATGAATGTCAAGCAAAGACTGGGGAACTATCTCAGACTGAAAGAGGCTTAAACTCATGAAAAATAAATGCAGTGTGTGATCTTGGATTGCATCCTTTTTTTTTTTTCCTATGAAGGGTATGAACCAGAAAATTGGCAAAACATTGAATGGGTTTGAGGGTTAGGTGGTAGTATTGTATCAGTTTGGTTCACTTTCTGATTTTGACGTGTAGCTTTTTATTTCACTTTAACATAGGATGATTTGAAGCGGAGGGCAATTATGAGTAGACAAATACAGGAAGACTTCTCGGTCCTCCCTGATCTCCCTAAAAGCAGAGCATGCATTTTCCTTTGTGACAGTGGCATAAATTTCACCCCTCTCCTCTACCAGGATGGGAAGAGAGACTTTTATCCACAGAAATGGAGAGCCAGCATGGAAATTAATCTGCATAAACATACTGATCGAAATGATCTTTATCATCCAACGGTCCCCCCATATATTTCCTATTCATTTCCCTACAATTTATCTTCCCTTGACGCTCACACCTCTTTCCTTTGTTAAGAAGTATCTATAGGCTCCCGAATCTAACTACTTCTTTAAGTTTCACCTGTTTTCTTGTGAACTCCTGTGCAAATAAAAACATTAGTACGTGTATATTACTTTTCTTTTGTTAAGCAGCCTTTGTCAGGTAAATTAGCAGACCCCAGATACTGAGCCTCAGAGGGTAGAGATAAAGGTTGTCCTAGTGGATAGGGGATTATTTTGTGATTACACAGAAAAGTGTCCTTGGTTGTAGGAAATGCCAACTAAATCATACAGGGGTAATTTATTTCTGAATGGCCCAGGAGTAAAAAGATCTTTGTACACTTAGAAATTTTTAGTTTGAAATTATTTCAAAGTAAAAAAGTACTTAAATATTAAACCTACAAAATAAAATCTGATTCGACACATAAATTATCTTATGCTCAATGTTGAAATCATTTTTATAAAATGAAATTAGCATTTCATTATGCAGCGGACACTAAGACACAGGCCAATAAATCTTCTTTGAGATTTGTGAAATTAGTGCAAACCAAAACAAAGCAAAGATGATTAAGTGTTTTGTAAAAGAATACAGAGGAAGAACATTTGTATGAATCATATTAGTTTGATGGTCTTTTCTAGCCATTTCAGAAAAACAAATGAGCTATTTTCACCATAGTATTTAAAACCCAGTTAGGAAAAAAACACACAAAATACCAAACAAAACCCCAAACTTTGAATGTCTTCACCTTTGCTCTGTAATAGCTGGCATTTCACCTCCCTATGGACTTACAATAAATATATAGGCTCTGTTGAACTCATATTGTGGAAGCTTACTTTTGGAAATGTGGGTTAGTGCTAAAATCCATACACACTAGAAAAAACAAAAGTCTTAGAAAGACATTTTTTTCTCATTTGATTCCACAAATATTTTCGTAAAATTTCTTTGTGTAAGGTCCATTAACCTTCAAAATCAACCAAGAGTGTCCTCATCATTTTGGATGCGTTTCATAAAGAAAGGAATGTGCATAAAAGGGGATTTTTTTTTCCTTTCAATAATTATAATGTTTTTTTACACAAGGATGAGACCTTTGACATTGGAGAACATCACAGATGTTTATAATGAGGTTTTATCACTGTATTATTTTTATTTTTTTAAAGATTTTATGTATTTGATAGAGAGAGAGATCACAAGTAGGCAGAGAGGCAGGCAGAGAGAGAGGGGGAGGCAGGCTCCCTGTTGAGTGGAAAGCCCGTTGTGGGGCTCAATCCCAGGACCCTGAGATTATGACCTGAGCCGAAGGCAGAGGCTTAACCCACTGAGCCACCCAGGTGCCCCTATCACCATATTATTTTTAGATGCAAAAGCTCTAACACTATACAAACCTTATATCGTCATTTCTGAGTGTAGAGAATGGATTATTTATTTGTAGGTGAAATGGGGAAAAAAAAAAAAAAAACAACCACTGGCTTTTCTTTGTTTTTACAAAATATCAAACCACTGAATTAAGAGTGAATTTTCAAGGGTCATGATTATGAAAGAAACCAGCAAAGCAAAATAATTTTATTATTTCATATAAAATTACTTTTTGTTCTTAATACATCTTTACAAGATGACATTAAAGCAATGCAGTATTTGTGTAAGTGCAACCACACACACACACACACAATACTAGAATAGGAATTACTAAAATTGGGTAGGTCAGAATATATGGCAACCTAGTGAACCTCCCATATAACTGGTATTTCAGATATCCAGTGGAAAAAGGAAAAAGGAGCATCTTCAAAGGCCAGATAGCATTCTGTAGTGAAAACAGGGACCAACAGGTGGGGAAGGTGACATTGTTTTGAGAAGTGATGAGAGGAGGGGTGGGAAACAGTAGCCTTCTCCTAAGGACAGGACATTCACCCTCACTCAGAGACACTTGTTGAAATATGACAAACATAGCCTGCCCATCCAGGCTAGTCATGTGGATGGCAGCATTTACTGAGCCCGGCACTGCACTGAACACTGTATGTGCTTTATCTCATTCAATCCAAAGTCCCTCTTGAGGTCGGAGCTGCCTCCCCATCTTACAGTTGAGGAAACTGAGGTTCCCAGAGATGAGATCATTTACCCTCTTAACTCTTGCATTCCACTGAGCAAGGATTATGTGTTCACTGCCAAAGGTAAAGGATTAGAAAGATCATAGTGACACTGGTAAAGGTAGATCTTTTCAAAATTTGTTCCCCCACCCCCATAGCAAGTATCATTTGAAAGAAGAAGACACGTATAAAAGAAGGTTCACATGCAAGATTAGGTCCTGAAGAACTGAAAAATCGGGACTGGTACAGGAAATAGTTTTGTGTGGTTGACTATGTATGTCATGGAGATCATAACACAAAAAAATTAGATTAATAATTCCAGTGAGATTTGGAAAACCACTGAAATCATAAATATGCAGAGAAAAGAATTTAGTTTTGTAGATAAAAAATTAATTGCTTAAAGATATATATTCATGCTAAATGTAAGTATGAATATCTAACAATGTCAAGTCTCAAATATGCTGAATAAATAGGAATAACAAGTATTTTAATCTTTTGTAATAAATATTTTTACGATAATTATAAGAATACAACTTTAATGCAGAAAATTTGAATAAATATTTTCTTTAGATACACATACGTATTTTTAAAATTGGGGCTAAGGGTATATAAACTTTCATATTTTGCTTTTGCTGATTAATGTATCATTAGAGTACTAAAGGCCTTTCCTTTAGTAAAGACATCCATAGGCAGGAGAGGAATTCAATTTAAAATATTCAAGAATAAACATGAGCCAACTTGGCTTAAATTATGGAGCTTAATAAACGTTAATAAAATACAGTGTATTTAAACCCCAAAGACAGAAAAAAAACAGAAGAGAGTGAGACTATCAGGGCAATGTAAAAGCTGATGTATGGAGTGTTGAATCACTATATCGTACATCTGGAACTAAAAAAACACTGTATGTTAACTAACTGGAATTAAAATAAAAACTTAAAAAAATAAAAGAACAAGCAGGTGACTGTTCAGAGTTAAGAAACTTGGTTTTTGACTTTCCTGTTAAAGACTTTGGGTGTTTCTTAACACCTAAGTCCAAGCTCAAGCACATGTAGGATCTATTCTAAGTCTTATGACACAGCTACACATTAAAAAAAAAAAAAAAAAAAAAAAAAGGGATTTACCCAAAGATTCTGAAGGAATTTGAGGGCAAATTTAGGAATCTTCCTCAAAATATGGTCGCCATCAAGAAAGAGATGTGAGGATTTCTAGTAATAATTTAATTAATATGAAGAGCCATATTAGAAAGTCAAAGACCTTATCTGCGAGCAGTAGAATTTCATGATACAGATCCACTAGTATGAAAATAAATTTAAGTCATAGAAAGAAACATTTCCCTAAGGACAGATCTTGCTTCACTGAATAAACACACATGGGAAAACTTCACTAAGATTGCAAGTAGGCAAAAGCAATTTTAAAAATTGAGTAGCAATAAAAATATTTTGTCGTGTTTTTAAAAAGGGGTTCTAAAAAAGAACTGAAGGGTGTAGGTAATAGATATATTTCTGGTTCAGTATAAATCTTTGGTTCCTCTTAAGGATCCAGGCTAGGAAAGATTTCAATGTTTTTGTTTGTTTTTTGTTTTGGGGTTTTTCTTTTTTTTGTAAGTTATAGGAAAGAAAAAGGAAGCAATGACAATGACATTTTTAAAACCTTTTCAAACCAAAATGCTAAAGGAAAAACAATAGACTACTGGAAAGTTACTAAGTTTATGGGTAGCTATGAAAAGTGGTATATGACTTTCATTGTAAGGAACCGCATTCAGAGAAAACATAACCCAAAACGTATTGTTTGCTTATGAAATCATCCTCACAGCTTTACAGAGGTAAAAAAAGCAAAATAAAAAGAGAATTATTAGATTTTATCATTCATCCATTCAGCAAATAATTATTGAACACCTACTATGTGCCAGACGCTCTTCTTGCTGATTGGCACATTATATCAATGAACAAAAAAGAAAAAGAAGGGGCACCTGGGTGGCTCAGTGGGTTAAGCCTCTGCCTTTGTCTCAGGTCATAGTCTCAGGGTTCTGGGATGGAGCCCTGCATCAGACACTCTGCTCTTTAGGGGGTCTGCTTCCCTACCTCCCCCTCTGCCTGCCTCTCTATTTGTGATCTCTCTTTCTCTGTCAAATAAATAAATAATCTTAAAAAAAAAAAAAAGAAGAAAATCTCTGCTGTTGTGGAGATTACATTCCAGAATTTCATAAAAATAACAATAATTACCTGACCTCCAAACAAATTTATAGTGAATTTGCTTAATAAACATGGCTCAGAAGATCCAGTGAGGACCAGGAATACCGATCGGAAGATTAATTACTTTCAAATAATTAAAATTTTAGTATACCTGTTTGAAAAACATAAGTAGTTTCAAGAAGAATGTTAACAAAATCATGGAATATGCTATGAGAACAACCCCTCTCAAAAGCGACTAAGGTCTGCACTAAGACCCTAGAGTTTACGTCATAAAATATACACAAAACTCTTAAGTATTTAAGTTTTTTAAATAAAAATGAAGAATTAGGGAGGTTCCTAAGAAAGATAATATCTTTAACCTGTAAAACTTTCCAAAAATTCTTTTGAAAACGGTACAGATCCTCTATGACAGCTAGAGACAAAAAGTTGTAGAAAACCTGAGAGGGGATTTGGTGAAACGCTCCAAAAAAATAAAATACTCTGAGAACGCCAGGACACACCACAGCAGCCCCAGGTGAAAGCACTGGGCAAGGATGAGGGCAAGGAGATAGACATTTCCAGCCAAAAGCAAAACAAAGAAAGAAAATCAAGAGACCCTGTGGTGGACAAGAAAACTGGGAAGAGCTCATGGGGATGGCCCCTTCCTCCCCACTCCATGCATAACCTCAGGGAACAGCCAGGGCAAGAGCTAGGAGGAGTTGAGTAAAATATTTGTGATAGCTATTGACAGCAGTTTTTATTTAAGAGTAAAAGAAGGTGAGCGGGAAGCCTTTGAGGAAAGAATGTTGCTCCCCTGTGCTGGCTGGGGAACCCACAGAACTCCACATGTCCCGGTCAGGAGCTAGTCTAGGCATCAAATGGATTAGAAAATGTCCCCGGCAACCATCGATTAAATGTTTCAACCCACGACAAGTTGAGAGCTGTGAGATTAAATTTATAACTGAACTGATTTTTATCTCCCCAATTCTCCCACACTCAGCTGGAACGGATGGTGTGTGCCAGACTGAGACGCCTTAAGAAGAATGTTTCAAAGAAAGGAAGCTAAGGGAACTCAATCCTTCTGAGGTGACTTTGGGGCAGGGAACTTGTCAGGGTGACTGACAGCGTGCATGGTTCTGGTTGCAGCATCAGAGCCCCGACTGAGGGGGCAGGGAAGGCTGGGATCTCCCTGGTTCTCCACTTGCCTCTCTAAGAGCTCTGCACTGGGCTGCTTATTCCCAGAAGGAGGAGCACCTGTTTCTCAATTACACGAAGGCACTCCATGGGCTGGTGGTGCCCAGGCAACCGTGTCCACTCTCCAAAACCACAGTCAGAGGCAGAGCCCTTATTTGGCAACACTGGGGTGACATTGGCATCTCTTCTGTTTGTATGTTGAGGCGTTGCAACCACTTTGCCTCAGCTCCTTTACTGGCCCCACATGGATACAGACGAGGGGAAGAACTTCCTCGTGCCAGTTCTCACCCAACAGGTAACACCGATCACACCTGAGAGAACCAAGCACTGGCGAAGGGTGACTAGGATGACTGCAGAAGAGTTTTTACAACAATGACATTATGAAAATTACAAATTCCCTTTGCATAATCTTAAATTAAGAATAGGACACTTTACAGTCCAAGATTTCTCAAAAACGTTACAGTAGGGCCCTCAGCAGGCTTTATTTAGACCCAATTTCTCAAAACTGTACCTAGTTAGAACTTGTTAGGCTGAGGGGATTTTCCACGCTTCTGAGCAACGTTTTTCATCTTTACACACAGTTTTGACAGTTGGCAGCTGCAGAGCCACTGGCGGTCTCTGGATGCATAAAGGGATCCCTGAGCACACATGCCCTGACCAGCAGGCTTCCAGCTCCCACGGCACTTTTGGTAACCACCAGTGAACTGCCCATCTGAAAATTCCTTTGCCTATGACAGAACTCTAATTCAAAAAAGAGCTCTGGCTGACGCTCAGGGCATGATTGATTTAATGACCAGGGAATTACTGCCAGCAAACAGGCACACTGGCTAGCCTTTCTTAAACAGATTTTGTGTGTGTGAGTGTGTGTTTGTTTGTTTTCTTTCTATTCCCTTAAGAGAGCTTTTTGTTTCTTTTCATCCATTGGATTTCTGGAACTCCAGTCTCGTTGGCCATTCCAAGTCCTCTGCTCAGACTCAAAAGAGAAAGCAGAACTGTACTGGAAAATCGTGTATCTTAGGTAGAACGAACCCAGCGGAGATTGTCACAAAGTGAAACTGTTCTTTGGATCTGCTAGGTGGGAGTGAAAGTAAAGGTCACTTTTTGGTAACAGACTCTGAATATTAGTAAAAGTGGAACTGTGTGTTGGGGAAAAGAGTAGGAGTTGAAGGTCAAGGGGGAAATTTGGTGGCTGTAGTAACTATGGTTAATTTATGAATGGATTCTAAGCTACGTCAGTGGATGCTTCAGATGAGCCTGAATGAGTAGGGGGCAAGAGAGGAAGTTTTGGGGTGTGAGGAAAGTCCAGAAAAGGTGCTAATCAAATGAGAACGACAAAAGAGAACGACAGGGTAGCCATATTAATGCTTTATTTAGTGCTTGGAAAGGACCACAGGAGGCCCCACAAAAGAAACCATGCAAGATGGCGTGTGGTCACCGGCTTGCTTCTGACAGAACAGCAGGCTCCAGAGTAGAACATCTGGTTATTAGGTATTGTTTTCTGTCTCATGTGTTTAAAATTAATTTCTAAGCATTATTTTGCATGCTTCAGAAAACAAAACACCAAAGCAAAAACCCAAAACAAAATATCACTAGCTTTCTTAGAGGAAAATGTAGTTAATTGTTCCTTGTTATGATTTTTGCCTTAGGCGAATTTAGAGGTAGAATATTTATAAGTCTTCGGATAAGTCTATCACTGCTTCAGGCAATACATCTTTCTCCCTGCTGCTCATCCAAGCCTATGCGGTCATGGAAAGAGCTCTGGACCCAGAATTGGAAGGCCTGGATTCCGGATGTACCTCTGCCCCTACCTACCTGTTATTTGGGCAAGTACTTAGCTTCTTCTTTGCTTAGTAACTAATGCATCTATTCATTTATTCAGTGGCCAGATACCAAGAAACTGCTATGTGCACGAGGATCTCATTTTCTTCATATGGGAATCAAAGGAAATATCCTAAATCAACTCAATGTTGAAAGCACATGGTTGATTTAAAAATGTCATCATTTTTCTTTTTGAGAATGTGGTATAATACGTAGATTTATTACATATTGATTAAAGTATTGGGCTACGCATTTTCAAGTAATACACTTTTTTTATTGGATATTTTTACACTATAAGAGTGCATGCATTTTAACAAGCAGACATTAGTGAAGACAAAAAGAAAAAGTTAATAATTTTTGTATCCTTCCCTGAGTTCTACCTTAGTTAATAATTAATATTAACACAAGGATTCCATGTTTTTTCCTAGGCTCATAACAAATGTAAGTGTATATGATATTTATTTATTAAATTTATGTATTTTCTTCCTTTCTTTTTTAAAATAATAATATACCCATATTACACATCATTGTGCTAATTATTTGGTTATTTTGTAGCACTTTGAAATTTTTTTTCAGGTTCATACATATAGTGTTAACTAATGATTTTTAATGGCCAAATATTACTTGAAAATTATAAATGGACCAAATTTATTTATTCATTTCCCTATAATGGAAAAGCTAGTTGTTTCTATTTTTTTTTTTTTTAATTTCACTAGAATCAATCTGTAATAGCAATATTTGTCTAGGGTTGCCTGGGTGGGTCAGTCAGTTAAGCTTCTGTCTTGGACTCAGGTCATAATCCTGGGGATCCTGGGATGAAGCCCCAAAGGCTTCCTGTTCAGTGGGAAGCCTGCTTTTCTCTCACCCTCTGCCCCACCACCTCCTTGTGCTTTCTCTTGAAGAAATAAATAAAATGTTTTTTTAAAAAAGAAGTGTTTGTCTAGGTATACTCTTATATACTGAACTTTTTTTATATAGATCTATCAAAGTTAGATTCTTGGGTCAAAGAGTATGAATATTCACACTTTTTTTTTTTTTTTTTTTAAAGATTTTCATTATTTATTTGAAAGAGACAGACTACCAGCAGGGGGATATAATCAGAGGGAGAGAGAGAGAAGCAGACTCCTCACGGAGCAGGGAGCCAGACACGGGGTTTAATCCCAGGACCTCAAGATAATGACCTGAGCAGATGCCTGACACTTAATCCCTGAATGTTCAAACTTTTAATAATGCTTCTTTAATAATTGGTTATAGTAATTTTCATTTATGTCATCTATGTGTAAGACTTCTTATTTTCGTGCAATGAAGTCAGCTCTGTATGTATTAATATCTTTGCCGAAATGGATATCTCAGTGTTATTTTAATTTGTATTTTCCTAATTATCAGTGATGTTGATCATATTTCAATATGGTTATTATTTATTTGCTTGTTCTATTTTGTAATTGTTTTTTCTGGTTCTTGACTGACTTTCCTTATGTGTGTTTCTCCTTTCCCATCTGCACTAGTTCCTTGTTTAGTGCGCATTTTCACAAGTACAGGAGTTCTAGAAAAAACACAAAGCAATATAAATGGGATTAGGACTATGGGTATTAGCTTGAGGAGGTAAGAATTGCACTTTTATATAGGTGATCAAAGGCAGGGCTCATTGAGAAGGGGACATTTGGGCAAGCCTTGCAGGAGGTGTGGGAGGGAGCCATGTAACTTACTGGGCAAACAGTCATTTCCTGTCAAGGTAGCCAGTGTCAAGATTCTAAGGCTAGAGCTTGCCTGATATGTCCTACAAATAGCAAGGAGGAAGATATGACTGGAGTAGAAGGAGCTAGGAGGGGGACTGTAGCTCATAATACTAGAAATAAAAGGGAGTCAGCTCAAAGAGGGCTTGTGTGATGAGCATTAAAAAGACATGACTTTTTCCTGGTGAGCCTAACAATGTCGAATATCTATGTTGTACACCTGAAACTAATGTAACATCGTGGGTCAACTACACTTCAACTAAAGAAAAAGAGTCTTGGCTTTTATTCTGAGGAGATGAGGTTTTTGAGCAAAGGGGTGAAATGGTGTGATTTATTTTGAAAAGATCCCTTGGTTGCTGGGTTTAAGGAGGTAAGGGAAGAGGCACAAACCCAATTAGAAAATAATTGCGGTGATCCAGATAGAGGCGCTAATGGTTTGGACAGTGTGTTAGTGGGAAAGTGGAGAGAAAAGGTTGGATTCTGGGCGTAGTTTGAATTTAACCAGTAGGACAGGAAAGGAGAAGGGGAAGAGAGACAGAGAATAAGCAACCAAAAAAATGGAGTTGCCCTTTATTGAGAGACGGAAGACTGAGGAAGGAGCAAATTTGGGATACTTACAGAAGGAGGGTTTTTTGTTTTTGTTTTTGTTTTTTTTTGAGCCTCTTATTTCAGGTATCTTTTAGACATCTCTACAAAGACATTTCTGTAGATATGTTGAGTAAGCAAATGAATAAGACTTGACCAAATTTAATCCTCACCTTAACACAGTAAGGAAGTTTTGGTTATTGCCTGATTTGCAGGTAAGTTAAGTGTAATCATGTTTGACTTTTTTCTTAAAGATAATAATGCAAATTATTCATTATTGTCAGAACATTTTATTATAGACACATGACTGAGTATTTTGATCTTTTAAATACAAATTTATTTAAAGGTGTTGAAATATGAGGCTTAGACCTACTCTAGCCCCTGAGCTACAGAACTGTTTAATTTTGTATTTATGGGGTTGGCTCTTGACATTTTGACTCACAGTACAAATAGATTTAAGTATTGACTCCAAAGGGCAAAGAGCTAAGAACAAAACAAGGTGGTCAGGTAGAGGAAAATCTTGTTGGAAAAGAACAGTCATGGAGGGTATATTAGTGAGAATATCTTTGTGTATGTGGTCTGGGTTTTTTTTTTTTTTCCTCTTTTTTAGCATCGTTAACTACTGACAATTGAAAAATGACCCTGAATGTTCAGAGATGTGTTCAAAAGTATAAAGAAAAACAAGCACAATATGAATAAAAAACAATGGTCAATTATGTATTTTAATCTAGAATATAAAGAAGATATTAGAGTCTGATCATTACAAAGCAAGAACTTCTAAAAATCACAAAGAGCAATTTATAAGTCTCAGAAAAATCAGAAAATTTAATTAAGGTTAAATCTACTGAAGTTTGGTAGAAACCAGGATACACCAATACATGATTTATGATAGTTAAATGTCCATGGCTTAAGCAACTAATTCTATGTAAGTGCTATATTCCTTTAAATCTTCCTCTTTACACTATTTCATAAGTCAGGTAATTTTTAAGTGTTTTATTTAACTGCTCTGAGTTAAGATATTAGTCAATGAAAACAACAACAAACATGCAGTTTCTTTCTTTTTTTAAAGATTTTATTTATTTATTTGACAGAGAGAGACACAGTTAGAGAGGGAACACAAGCAGGGAGGGTGGAAGAGGGAGGCACAGGCTTCCCACTGAGCAGGGAGCCTGATGTGGGGCTTGATCCCAGGACGCTGGGATCATGACCTGAACCGAAGGCAGAAGCTTAGAGACTGAGCCACCCAGGTGCCCCAAACATGCAGATTTGGGGCATAGTTTACCACCCAGAGTAAAGGAACAAAAAAATGGGTGTCATCTAATAAAATATATACTTGGTCTTGGGGTGCCTGTATGGTTCAGTCGGTTAAGCAGCAGTTCATTAAGTCCACAAACAGCTCAGGTCATGATCCTAGGGTCCTGGGAGGGAACCCCACATCAGGGTCCCTGCTCAGTGGGGAGTCTGTTTTTCCCTCTCCCTATGCCCCTCCCCCTGCTTTGCTCTCTCTCTCTTTCTCTTTCTTTTTCAAATAAATAAAGTCTTGAGATATATATATATCTCAAGACAACAAACAAACAAACAACAACAACAACAACAAAAAAATATATATATATTGGTTTTTGTCCCTTGTTCTTGGCAGAACCCCTATCACCCTTGGAATTTCCTGAGTGATGAGAGTGTCTTATTAATCAATCGGAGCTCCTTCTGGCCACACTTAATTTATGTTAATGAGGTGACTCAGGGTGGGACTCTTAGAGAGCTTCAGTCTGGTGTCCCAGAGAGGGCATACCTCCCCATACCTTACCTATGTGTCTCTTCCTTTTGGCTGTTCCTGAGTTTTATGCTTTATAATAACCCAGTAAATGTATTGAAAATATTTGCTTGAGTCCTGTGAGCCATTATAATGAATTATTGAACCTGAGGAGGGAATTATAGAACCCCCAAATTTATAGCTGGTCAGTCAGAAGCAGAGGTGGCCCCTGGAGCTTGTGACTGGAGTTCAAAGTAGGCTCAGTTTTGCAGTACTAAACCACTAACTTGTGGCATCTGTGCTAACTCAAGGGAGCTGGTGTCAGAATTGAATTGAATTGCCAAATACCCAGTTGGCTTTGGAAAATCTGGTGTGCAAAAACCACTCATTTGCTATTGGAAAGAAAGATGTCACAATGGGTATAAATAATGCTTATAATAACCCCAAATTCTATATAATGATAGAAAGATTAGTGAGCCCAGAGGAGATAAGTCTCCAGATTAGTCTTATAAATTCAGATCAATAAAGTTATGACAAATCTCACCCATACTTATTTCTATCTCTGAGTCGCCATAAAATAACTGCAGAAGAATCAGGATCCTCTATTCTTTGATCCCAAGTGGGGTGAGATAAATAGCAGTTAATCATTTTGTTAGGTGGTTTTTATTTACTCCCTCAACAAATATGTATTAAAGTTTATTACGGGCCAAGAACTGCCTTAGATGTTTCTTATAATACATTTGTTATTGTAAGAGATAAGCCAGTAACAAATTTTCACATTACATATAACTATACCTAATCTTACATGACTGCTTCTAAGATAACTACTGAAATTTGAAAATATTTCTAAGCAAAGTTAGAAATATACCATAGCCTAATTTGGTTGCCAATTGGTTGTTTTAAATAGATCTGCATGGCAATTGAATGCTTACTATGTGTCAGAAGCTCTATATGTATTATCTTATTTAATCCTCAGAACTATGATTATCCCCATTGGGAAGATGAGAAAATGAAAATTTTAGAGAGATTAAATAATTTACTTAAAATGTGAGATTCGAACTCAGGCAGTCTGACTCAAGAAACCACATTCTTAACCACAATACAGTTTTTAAATGGTGAGATTGAAATAGTGGATGCCCTTTACTTGTCAGTATATAAGAACTTCTGCTCTCAAGTTTGCACAAAGAGATAGGTGTGAGTGACCCTGGGCCATTGATGATAAGGGGTTTCACCATCTCCTAATAAATTACACCATATAATAATTAAACAAAGATTACCACTATATAGAGATGAAATAATTCCTTAGAAATGTTCTAATTTCTAATAGTCTTGAATTGAGCTAGGTTTGGTAATCATAGGATTGCTACTAAAAGTTATTATGGTTCTCTAAGGAATGCAAATTACCTGGACTTCTAAATACCTATTATATATTAGCAGCTGCTAATCCAAATTGCTCCACACATACTCCCAAATCCTTACAGATCAGCAAAATGGGAAATAAAATCCATAACAAGCACCTGCAGCATAAATAAGTATCAGGTTGCTCGGGCTTCCATAACAAAATACTGCAGATTGGGTTACTTAAACAGGAGAAACGTATTTCTCACCATTCTGGAGTCTGGAAAGCCAAGGTCTCTTTAACAGTGGCAACCTTGGGAAGGCATGACTGAGGAGGGGAGGATGAGAAAAGCCCTGTGGAATTTGGTGGTGAAAGGATATAAGTAAACAAGCTGTGGAATTGAACCCCATGGAAATAAAATCAGAATATACATCAACCAGGAATACACCAACTACCAAAGGAAAATCATTTATCTTCATCAGCAGAAGAGGGTTCTCTTGAACTAAAGAACCTAGTAATACACACTCATCATATCTACAAAGAAACAACTCCTATCCTCAGTTCAGGAAAATGATTATAGGATGATGGGCAGTGCCCATTAAAAACTGAAAGAAAAAAATAGAAAATGAGAATTAAAGGAGTTTAGCTGATGGAAATATTCTTTAATAAAAAACAAACAGGAACAGAGGAAAACTGCAATAAAACACATGCCTCAACAATGTAAACATCTCTAAATGAGTATTCATAAATGTAAAAGACAACCTTAAATCATAAATTCAGAAAACTCAGGACAGAAGTGAACAAAAAGCACAATTTAAAATGAGATATGATTGGGGCTCTTAGGTGGCTCAGTGGGTTAAAGCCTCTGCCTTTGGCTCGGGTCATGATCTCAGGGTCCTGGGATCGAGCCCCACATCGGGATCTCTGCTCGGCAGGGAGCCTGCTTCCTCCCCTCTCTCTCTCTCTATCTCTCTCTCTGCCTGCCTCTCTGCTTACATGTGATCTCTGTCAAATAAATAAAAAATCTTAAAAAAAAAAATGAGAGATGATCAAATTCAAGAAAGAAATTGAAGAAAAAGAAAAATAATTTCACCCATGAAGCCCAAATTACAAAGTATCCTAGGGAGAATAGATATGTGCAAGTCTAATAAGAGATTTAGAGTAAGGGAACACAACTAAAATGAAAGGATCAGAAAGAAGTACTAGGTATAGAACAACAAAACAGATCATATATACATTGGATTTTCCTCAATAAGAAAAAATCTTTCTTTTTAGTAAGAAAAATACAATGGAGTAGAACTACTATTAAAACTATAGCCAAAGAAAAAAAATAAAATCTTAATATTATTGTTATAATTTATACCTTGGAAATTATAAGACAGAGTCGAGCAAAACTGTTTACTTTTAAAGAATTGGAAAAAATATGATTAGGGGAACAAAAAACCAAGAAACTTATGAAAGTTTCTTGACTGAAACATAACAAAAACATGACAAAAAATGACTTTTTTTATTTAGGGAAGTATGAATAAAGAATTTTGTATCCCGCGAAACTGTTTTATATGTATCAAAACTAAAGGAAATCTTGGCAAATGGACTGTTGATGAGTATTAAAATAATAGATCTAAGAATGCATCCAGGATTCAAACAAAGGTAAGAACAAATATGAAAAAGTCTTATGTAAATTGTGTGTGTTCTGACAAAGTAAAAGTAGCTGAAAAAAACTGGAGAAGAGAAAAAGTAGAAATTACAATAAGTTCATTGATTGCTGCATAGATTATAGATAGAAGTCAAATAATATCATTTAAGTCTAACAAATCATAGAAGCCTAATTAAGGGGAAAAAAAGATAAAGGGAATTTAAAGAGTTATTAGCTAGTTAATCAACTACTAAAATCAAAATACAAGCTTTCCTAAATGTAAAAGTAAGTAATAAAAATTAGCAAAATCGACAGATTAAGAAGAGGGGGAAACAAAGTAAATCTAATATTAATACTGACATCAAGTAATAAGACAGAATTGAGAGCAAACATACTGGTAATATCAACAAATGTAAATGGGATTAACTTGGCTATTTAATAAATGGGATTTTCAATGTGGCTTACAAAGCAAAACAAATCTTTGCTGAAGAACAGACACTCCAAAAACAAGTGATTCTGAGAGGCCAGAAGGAAAGGACTGGGCTAAGACATAGCAGACGAATGAAGGCAAGGAGAATGCTGGGTTTGAGATCAGTGAGGCAAAATTCAGACTCGAAGCATTAAATGAGACAAGTTAACACTCTATGAAATTAGTTGGAAGTGAGTACACTTGATAGTTCACCTATCTCTGGCCATTAATTTGAAAATGTCAGAAAACATTAAACCTCAGAGGGTACCTAAACACTGGGCTCACTTATAAATAAATAAATAAATAAATAAATATATGCATATATTTATAGAGAGAGCATGAGCAGGGGGAAATGCAGATGTGGAACAGAAGGGAGGAGGAAGGACTCTGAAGTCCACTCCACACTGAGCCCAGGGCCCAGTGCAGGGCTCGAACTCCAGACCCTGACATAATAACCTTGAGGTCATGACCTGAGCTGAAACGATGCTTAACTGACTCAGCCATCCAGGTTCCCCTATAAACTAATTCTTAAAATTGATCTTGAACATACTCTATTTCCCTAACAATCAGATAAGCATTATATCAATAAGGTAGATAGTACAGAGGTGCCTAGGTGGCTCAGTTGGTCAAGCAGCAGATTCTTGATTTCAGCTCAGATCATGATCTCAGGGTCCTGTGATGTTGCCCTGCGTCGGACTCCATGCTCAGTGGATGTCTGTTTCTCTCTCTGCCCCTCCCCCTGCTCATGCTCTCTCTCTTTCTCTCAAATAAATAAAATCTTAAAAAAAAAAAAAGGTAGATTATACATAACAATTAAACTCTTTTCTTGGAGCTCTGTTAATATCCCAACAAATGAATTCTTTAAACTATATTAACCCACAATGACAAGGAGAATTGGGAGAGGAGACACCAGTAGATGAGATTTTTCTCAATCAGTTTCTTGAAGAAGAAAAGCAGAAGTTGAAATTGCATTACTGGGACACAGGAAGTTAAAACCCATCTCTTTAGAGAGAAAGCCACCAGGAAGTAAGGACAATTTGCAACAAAGAGTCCTTGAGAGGCTAAGCTTTTGAAAGGAGTGAGGAAAAAGTTGAAAACAAGGGGATTGATTTGGTGTCTGATTTTGGAACATTTGAATCCCTGAGGTCTCTTCCCACATGGACGTTTGCAGCCTGGCAACTGTCTTTAACATCCCTTGTGTGGCCAGAGGCTGATTCTTTTGGGAAGATAAAACCAAAGCCTCTGGATTCAGGGAAGAAGGCACAGAGGAGGACACGGAGGGGTGAGGGTGAGAGGCTGCACGAAAATCTACCGGGTCAACTGTAGTAGCCTGAGATCATTTCCCTCACTTTTGCTCTAAATACCTATTAACCAGTCATGTGTCCCAAGACTACACATTTGGGAAAATCCTCACTAGAAAAACGGAATGGCCAAAAAAGAAGCAAAGATTGGAAATTCTGAGGTGGTAAGGAAAATTCCAGGTTGGAGAGCTGAATGGCATTCAAGAAGTGAGGGTGTTAGAAAAAACAGGGTCTGCTGGGATTTACTGTAGAGAAAATATCATAGGTAGGTTATTTGATTTAGTGAGGACATCTAGAAAGCCAACCAAGTCAAGTAGGAGAGAAACTTCTAACTGAAGAAAAGGATAATATTCTTAGGGAAGAAATTTTGACCAGAGTAAGGTATTTGGTTCAACAGTGAATAATATTTGGAGCAATAACAATACTGTAGAAGAAATCACTCTCTTTGTTCCTGCAGAGAAGGTAAACTGGTGTGTGTTATTTTTCTTGAGAGAATTGTGCAATACATATCAAAAGCCTTAAGTTTTCTAAATTTTCAGTCAATAATCCACTTTTAGGATTTTTAGGTTAATTACCCAAAGGAGTGCCTGGGTGGCTCAGTCAATTAAGCCTCAGACTCTCGATTTATTTGGCTCAGATTATGATCCCAAGGACCTTGAGATCAAGCCCCAGGTTAGGGCTCAGCAGGAGGTCTGCTTGAGATTCTCTCTCCCTCTGTCCCTCCCTCTGCTCTTTCTCTCCAAAAAAAAAAAAAAAAAAGAAAGAAAAAAAAAGGAATTTACTCAAAAAAACAAAAGTGAATGTACACAAAAATTTCAAATACAAGTGTACTTGTTGTAGCATTTTTTTTCCTGATAGTAAAAGATTGAGTTCAATCTAATGTCTCAAACAGAGAATAAATAAATAAATAAATATTGAAACATTATATAACTAGATATATTGAGATAAATATTTACTTGGGAAAATATTTATAATACACCTACTAAAAAGAGTTTCAAAACAACCTTTGGCTATAGTCCTTTTTTTTTTTTTTAAATTTTATTTATTTGTTTGACAGAGAGAGAGACCACAAGTAGGCAGAGCAGCAGGGAAAGAGAGAGGGAGAAGCAGGCTCCCTGCTGAGCAGAGAGCCCAATCTGGGGCTCAATCCCAGGATCCTAAGATCATGACCTGAGCCGAAGGCAGAGGCTTAACCCACTGAGTTTAGGCACCCCTTTGGTCCTATTTTTAAAGAAAAAAAAATGGAGAGACAGAGAGACATCTGTAAAATTCTATCAGTAGCTATTTGGGATAGTGGGTTTAAACCTAATTTTTCTTTTCTTTTTTTCTTTTTCCATCTGTATTTTAAACATGAAGACGTTTTGCATAAATACAGGAACTCTGAAAGTTGCCATACACAGAAAGAACTGACTTAGAGCTAATGTTTTAATGTTGTAATTAGAAAACAAAAACTAACTTCAAAAAGAAAGAGAAAGACAAGGAGGATAAGAAGATGGCATGGTGGCAGGTTAATTTGCAATGACCAGAAAATGGTTCTTCTTAGCCTAAGGGTAGAGCAACCTTGCAGGCTAAATTAATCTCCACTGTATCCCCTCATTTTGCAAATGTTTTCAGGGCACATACCATGTGCTATACATTGTGATCAGCTCTTTTCTTATACAAAGCAACTAACCATTCAGCAGATAAGATATGGAAACCACTGGAAGAAACCAAGAATCACACACCAAAGCTTACTTTTCCATGTACCCTTTTAACCTACTCCAAATTTAGATATAGATGTGAAAAGACTTTCCAAGCTGTGTAAACTAGTAAACAGATTTAAGTCTGATTATGAATAATAGCACCCCAACAGTGTCGTATTCCAGTATTTCAAGTATTAATAATGACAGGATAGGCTGTGAAACTTAAGTTTTGCTGCTAATATTTATGTTTCCTTTCTTGCTTGTGTTCTAATATAAAGGGTGATATGGTAAAAAGTAAAATGAAACATTTTTTTTAAAGGCAAAGCAAGCCAAATGGTTTCAATCTTAAAATAAGTTTTATTTTGGGGCACCTGGGTTGCTCAGTGGGTTAAGCAGCCGGCTCTTGATTTTTTGGCTCAGATCTCAGGGACCTGGGATCCAGCCCTGAGTAGGGCTCCACACTCAGTAGGGGGTCTGTTTGAGGATTCTTTCTCGCTCTCTCCCTCTGCCCCTCCCCATCTCGAATAAATAAATAAACCTTTAAAAAATATGTTTTATTTTGTTTTTTAATGTGCTGGTATTTTCTACAACAACGGAAAACACTGATCTGGTAATATAAAGAGAATAATGGAACTTACATGGTTAAAGCAATGGAAGTAATTGTTTTGGAAAGCAGATGTCCCTATCTTAGAAATATTTTCTGGATGTGAAATCTCTAGTCTAGTTGCCTTGGAAAATGAGGTGATGTGTGAAGTAAGTAATTGCAATCCTAACAAAGCAGTATATTCCGAATATAAAGCGACAGCCAGAGTACTGTATCAAAATAAAAATTAGTAAATGATATAAATGACTAAAAGTGGGTAATAAAAACTTATATCAAATTCTGCTCATAACTTGTCTACTCTCTAAAGTAAACCTATGTTTGAACAGACATAGAGAGTTTTCGAAGTAGAAACCTACCAGAGGTTGAAAAAACCTGATTTGCTGAGGGCATTTAAGTTTTCAATTTATATTAAAGAATAAGAGAGAACCAACATAAAGTAAATTTTCCAAATTTGAGTTCCTTTATTTTTTTCATTATTTCATCACATAGTATATTTACGTGACTTCCTGTCCAAACAGCACAAAGAGAGTCGTGAATTTGTTACTTCCAAATTGCCCTGAAAACCAGAGTTTTGCTAATGCAGTATCTTCCATCATGTTATTCAGCTCAAACTGTGTCAAGTTTGATCCATGGAAACTGACTGTACCACCTCAGAAGGATCTGTGGATTTAATTAGCACATTGGAGGAGATGCCTTGAGCTTAAATTCTGAAGCCTTTAGCAAAAAAGGCAACTAGAAGAGTTGGCACACACAGAAAAAGAAGACTAATATTCAGCTCATTCAGCTAACTGCATGTTATTTGTGACCTGCTCAGCAAGCTCTGTCCCTCCACAGTTAATATCAGAGACATTTCTGTTGAGGTAAAAGCTGGCAGAGACAGCCTCTGAATACACAAATTTCATGCTGAGAGGCAGAAGCCGTCCTTCTCAGATAACTGATAAGAAGATTCTTTTTTTTTAAAATCTAATTTAATTTTTTTCTCAGTGTTCCAAAATTCATTGTTTATGCACCACACCCAGTGCTCCATGCAATTGTGCCCTCCTTAATACCCACCACCAGGCTCACCCAACCCCCCACCTCCTTCACTCCAAAACCCTCAATTTGTTTCTGAGAGTCCACAGTCTCTCGTGGTTTGTCTCACCCTCCGATTTCCCCCAACTCCCTTCTCCTGTTCATCTCCCAATGCCCTCTGTGTTATTTCTTATGCTCCACAAGTAAGTGAAGCCATATGATAATTGACTCTCTCTGCTTGACTTATTTCACTCAGTAGATTCTTTGGGGAATTCTAATTTGGTGTTCTTTCCACCAGCATCTCCCCAGCACTTCTTAGCACATAGTAGGAATTTCTCAAGTGCTTGTTGCATTGAATCAAAGAGTTTATGCAGGCATAAAGTGTCAAAAACAGAACAGAAGACATACTATGGATATCTGTTTAGGCATTCTGTGTAAGCGAGGCCTCGGAAAATGAAAAGTCTGTTTTCATCCCGTGGGGGTTGTTTATATGGAAGAAGCTTTTCCTAAATATGCTTTATAGAGTCTGGCTGAAAACACAAGTTTTCCAAAAGCCCCTTGTCTTAAATCTCTGTGAATTTATACATCTAATAAAAAATTAGTTTTATTTAATGTTACATATAAACACATAATTGAGATACTGTCCAGAAATCCAATATGACTTTGATGTTTACTAGTTTGAATATCTATAATATATGAAAAACTGACAAATTTGTTTCATGAACTTTAATATTGAAACTACTTAAAGCATGACTAAGAATTAGCAAAATTTATGAGAAAAAAAATCATGATGACCTGTGATGTTCTGTGAGTCATTAAAAATACTCAACACTTCAAAATCATTTCTCTTCTACCTGATGAAACAATCTGAGGGGACAGAAAATAGTTTATGTGTCTCTGAGAAAGTAGATGGTACCACTAACCTCTCTTCAATGTGGACGGCAACTGTACAAGCGGTCTTTTGTTCTGCCTTTCCAAAATAGTTTAATTCAGGGTCAGGTAAGAAGGAAGTTAAAAACAAAGAAGCCAAAAGAATTGTAAAAATGCTGATGATATCATGAAAGAGATCACTTTAGCTTTCTCTTACCAAATACATAGTCTTGCTCTAACAAAAACATCTGCCTGTCAGCCCATAAATGTCCCTGTACTTCTCTTCCCTTTATGAGCAAAAAATGGAGTTTTAAGGGACATTTAATAGCCAGCAGCTGTTTGGCTGCCAAATACTGCATGTGGAGGGGAGTATACTATTCATATGGTTAAAAAACAAAACAGAACAAAACAAAAAAAAAACCCAAAACCCCAGCAACTATTGCTTTATTTTTATTTTTATTATTTTTGGGGGGTTATTTGTTTTTTTTTTTTTAAATATTTATTTATTTGAGAGGCAGAGAGAGACAATGAAAGAGAGAGAGCATGAGAGAAGAGGAAGTCAGTGGGAGAAGCAGACTTCTGCTGAGCAGCAAGCCCGATGCGGGACTCGATCCTGGGACTCCAGGATCATGACCTGAACCGAAGGCAGTCACTTAACCAACTGAGCCACCCAGGTGCCCCGGGTTATTTGTTTTTTTTTAATCGAAAAGCTAACAGACTGGCTAGTTACATTTCCCCCCAAACCACAAATTTAGTAATAATTGAGTCTCTTTGCTTTATTTTCTTAAAGTACACCAATGTTTTGCATAATGGCATTTGAGTTCTCTGAACTTCACAGAAGCTCCTTAAGTGCATTTAAAACCTGTACATCGTGCTGGGAAGGCAATGAATGACTGAGATTGTATTCAATCATGTTTAATAATAGGCTGAAAGAGTGCCATCATGAATAAGTTTAATGCCAGGTAAAAGAGGCAATTCATGAGAATTTAACATTCATTTTATCCTTCTGAGATTACCTCTACATGAGGCTATAATGAATCATAGTAGTTTTCCTTGCTAAGTTATAACTTTCTGAACACATAATTCATTTTAAAAATACTCACATTTCTTAAAATAAACTTTAAGACAGACAAACATTTACCTTAGAAAAATTAAGATGAGGAGCTAGCATTATGAGAGTACTCCAAAACAAAGATGCTTTGAGATCCTATTAAAGGGAGATAAAAAACTATAAAATACTGTATTTACTTTGATAATCCTTCCCTGGGATCCATAAAAACCTCTACTATTTACTTCTACTTTGCAAAGAAGTTTGGTATGACATCCATAGTATAGCCATGTACTACTTGAAGAGATGGCAAATTTTACCCCTGGAGAGCCTAAAACGGTTCAATTAGAAGGGAGTCCGGTTAGGAAAGCAGAAGGGAACGATGACTCAGCATTCACACTGCCGTTGCTGCCCTGTTGCTTCTCATCTCCCTTTTTCCTTCTTCTCACCTCCCCTGAGACAGAGATGCAGCCTGCAGTATCTGCCTCATCCATTCACACTTCTTCTGGACCCTGAGTCATATACACCTTGAAAGGTTAACCTGAAAACTATCTCTTGAACATTTCAAATTACTGTTAAAAACCTACCCCGCCTTTCTCTCAGAAATACACATTATTTTTTTTACTACTGAGAAAGAAATACGTTACTACTAAATTCTGCGTAATTTTCATCATTAGTAAATGGAGAGAATCTCAACATGCCTGTGCATTGCAGGAGGAGGCAACAAAGTAAGACCCAGGAACCCATGGAGTCCTTATAATTCTCCACATGAAGACAATGGTGTGGGGGGAGGGGAGGAGGTTAATCCCTACCTCTTCAGAGTGGATATACAGAAAATGCTAAGGATATACATATCTTCAAAACACAGGAACGATGGATTTGACTGCCTTCTTTCCGTCTCTTTCCCCTCCTTCTTTCTTTCTTTTCCTTACTTTTCTTCTTTCTCTTTTAAATTGGTAAAATATGGCAAACATGGACCTCTTCTATCAAAGGAGAGTAAGGTATCAGCTTTCCTAGAAATCACTCAACATTGTAGGTTGTATTCTATGCTTCTGTAATATCTATAGTATCTTAGAGTTGTCACTATAATTGGTTAATCCCCAGAGTACTTCTGTGATGTACATTTTGTATTTTACTTACGTTTGATAAAATTCTATATGAAATAGATCAGTGCTTATTGTGGACCTACGGTGGGTTATACTGTTGGGCTGTATGTTGAGTTCTTTCTCTTGAGATAGATTAAATCGTATCAGGGAGAGAAGACTGATACACACAGCACAGTTATAGAATAACAAAGAGTAGTACAAATTAAGATGCTAAACTTATACAGTTGAAGACTAACATGCTTGTTATAGAAACTGGTTGAGAGGAATGGGAGGAATTGACATTTCCATATTTATTCAAGCTTCTAATCATCCTCCATGCCAATTGTAAGCACTGTTGCCAGATTACCCTATTGTCAATGCCCTGTTCAAAATTCCCTCCCCTCATATGGGGTCATGATTCCCATACTGGAAGTACATATGGACCTCTCTTCTTTAGTAGCTTTTCACAGACCAAGAAACCTGAACATGTGTCTCCAGACCTACAGGTTATGAGAACACTAATTTGAGAAACACCGGCTTATGAACCTGAGTTTTATTATTTCTTTAACTTTAACTTGAAAGAAGTTTTGTCTTTATAGACAGAGAAACACTGCTCTACAGAATAAGTTGCCGGCTATTTAGTCTCTCACTCAAGATGTGTTTTGTATTACATGCCAGATGTGGAAGCCAGAATGAACTGCTTACTGGTCCCTACACAAGTCCTCATTTTCCTGTGAGGACATTTTTGTACACATTCTGCCTTGAGCCTGAAACACTTCTTCCTTCACTTTTTCATCTTTTTTCCCATCTTCTATTGCTAGAAGTCAGGCCAGACAACTCCTTCTTCTGGCATCTTTTTATGGCCACAACTAGGATTCTCACCTTCCTCTGATTTCTCAGAGAAGTGTATATAGGCCTTACTTATGAGGCAAATGCTGAAGGTATAATATACTGAGGTATGTGTCTGGTTTTTCACTTCTGGACAGCAAGTAAGCTAGATGATAGGGTCAGTATCTGACTCATCTTCTGCAATAGCAAGCAAAATATCTTGCCCCTAAAAGGTGCCATATAAAAAGTCAAAGAAAAATCTATGTGGGTCAATGAATAGAAAGCTTGAGAAAATCTATAAAGGGTTGAGAGAATATGGAAAGTGCCCGAGGATGGGAATTTTTGATGTAGTAAATTTCTCACCCTATCCCTCAGCTAAGGATTTAATAACTCAGGAGAGAAGATATCACGATCACTTCATGTTATTAATGAACTAGAGTTGTTTTCTAGGAGCTAATTTCTACTATTCAAGAGAAATTATCTTAAGGTCCAAATTTGCCAAGGTAAATTTACCAAATACTTAAAAAAATAAACAAAAACCTCCATGACCTACTATAGATTCTTGCCCCCGAGAGAGCAATGAAAGAAAATATATTCAAGTAATCCACATTGTTATCCCCCCTCTTTTTCTTATCTACCCTATGTGGTTTGATCCGGTTAGGTTCTCATCCACTTTTGGTGGACTCATCAACTGTGTCTGACGGCAGAAGTGCTCAATTAGAACATTATTATTATAGGCATATTTCCTCTAAATCAAATGTCATATTACCTTTCAGAATCCTCCAGCTGATTGGTGAACATTACCAGTTTCTCTTCGTGTTTCTCATTTTTGTTTATGTGTCGTCCACATGGAATCTAAAAGAAAAAAAAAATATGAAGGACGTGAGGCTTGGATGGGTCTCCAGGGAAGGTAACCATGTCAGTGACTAGAGAAGAAAACCACCTGTTAAATACATTTTTCATCAAAAGCCATGTTTTTATTCTCATGTCTTATTTTCAGCACTGCCAGTTATGAGAAAACAGACCACAAAGTCGTCTTCTGCCTAGTTTCAACCAAAGGTAAAACACTAGGTATAAACATAAAGACTCAGTCTTTCGGTTGTAGAAGAGTCTCATGACAGGGAGAAATTGTCCAGGAACAAGTAAAAGAAAGCTGGACATTTCAACGGACGAGTCATAAACTGTTAAAATTGTCAGACTGACATGTTTGTAGTTCAATTAGCCACAGTCCAGGAATGAGTTTTCCAGAAGTCCTAATGACCCAAGGACACCAAGAACTTTCTTCTCAGAACACCATTCACTCTAGATTTTTCTCTAATGAAAGTTGATAATTATTTCTATGATTTTCGGATAATAAGGGAACTGGTGATGTAACCATTAAAAGAGAAGAAGGAAATAAAAAGAAAACTGTATATAAGACACAGAATTTTTGAAATTTCCCATTTTTTTCCTATTAATTGCAGTGTAAGCACCCAACTTTGTTCAAACATTATATAGACTTCATAGTACCTCGTGGGGCTTATAGTAGATTCTTGAGATTGAAGCATTTGAAGACGTGTGTGTGTTAAAAGCCAATTCCTGCAGGCACTTAACACATTTTAAATGCATCTGGAAACCACTAATTGCTGTGATCCCATTAGAAAATGTAGGCAGTTCAGGTCTGCAAGAAACATGAAACCAGCTTGTCTGAGTTTTATGAGTTTCTATTTAATTGTAACAATAACCAAAAGAAAAAAAAAAGGGAGGAGAGGTTGTTTGTTAAAATGATCTTAAGATTTGTTTCAGCTATTGGCAAGCTGTCTGTACATAGTGTGGGAGAGTGGGTTTTTTTTTTTTTTGTTTTGTTTTCAGCTTGTGACAGCTGTTTAAAAGTCATCTGTTACCACCATGGTAGCCAGTTAGTAGATGAAAGCAAATGTCTTTCAGGACTGTTGTAGGAATTGGACCACCAACTAGTACAGCTATCTTTTAATTATGGAGTATTGCAAAAGTGCCCAGTTTCTTTATATGGCACTCTGGAATTATTACACAGTTCTGCAAATGCATTGAAAAGGCAGGCAAATGAGGTGCTACCTGACAAACTAACTTGCAGTAAGTGCTTATGCTGTAATTTCTGAAAGACTTTTTAAAAATGTATTTAATTCATTCACATAAATTTGTAGAAAAGTTTTTAAAAATGTCTTCAATGCCTTCATTATCCTTAAAGCTACTTTTAAAATAGTGATAATATCACAAAAGATCTGAAATGATACATGGAGTCCTGGAATGTCAGAGAATCATGGGATTGAGACCTTGGAGAATACTCTGAGTGTTTTGGCACCATCATCTTACAAGAGAAAAAACCAGAAGCTAGAAGAGGACAAGTGATTTGGCTAAAAAATGGCTGGTCTAGGATTAGATGTCAAGCCAATTGAACTCGTAATCCGTGGTTTTCTACTGTTTTTGTTTTTTTTTTTTAAATATTCAAACATGATACAGACAAAATTTCAAGTTTGAAATAAGGGAAGATATTTTAATACTAAAATATTTAAAAAGTAACATACAAAAATTTTACATTATGAATGAAACTCATAAAAGTATACATCATTCTTTTTCTTTTTCTTTTTTTTTTTTTTTCAGAGAGACAGAGTACGTGTGCTTGAGCATGGGGATAGGTAGAGAGAGAAGGAAGGAGAGAATCTTAAGCAGGCTCCACGCTCATCACAGAGCCTGAGTCAGGGCTTGATCCCAGGACCCCCCGAGATCATGACCTGAGCTGAAATCAAGAGCTGAACACTTAACTGACTGAGCCAAGTGCTTCCCAAAACTCATAAAAGTATATTTCTTAGGTAAGGACTTTGTATCAATTGAACTAAGTAAACAACCCCAAAACAGCATGTGGAGAGGGAAATTTCCAGACTTAGAATTTTACAGTTTAAGATGCACAGATAAAACCTCTGAGGCAGTGAAAACACACAAGACTGGTATCATAAGGTATTATTTTACTGAACATTGTATTTCCTTTCTAAATAGCCTTTTCATATGCTGAGATTTTATACTTGTTATTATTCTGTATAGAAGTCAAAATACCGAGTAGTGATAATCAGAAAAGCCAATAGCCAAAAGCCAATATTATAACTTCTAATATTTATCCTTTTTTATTGATAGAGATATTTTTCCAATGGAATGGCGACAAAAAAGACAATTAGTAAAGGACACTTGGCAGTTGAAAGACTTTTCTTTCAGGTGAAAACAAATAAAACAAGCCAACCCTAAGGACCCAGGGCGCTTCTTAATACCAGTGCCTCATTTGTTTTAATCACAGAGAAAATGAACAAATTCAGAAGTGTCTTAAGACTGAGCAAATATTCGTGTGCCTCTGAACTTTATCTTACTAATTACAGTTCAGGGTGACATGAAACTGTAACATAAGGAATTCTCCTCAAGTTCTCTCTTCAATAGTTCTTCACTGAGCAAAAGCACAAAATCAGTCTAAAAGGGAGGGAATGGATTTCCAAAATTTTTATTGGCTGGTGTGGAGACATGAAAATATGTAGGAACAAAGCCGCTACAACAAACTAGCAGACATTGAGTAAGAACTGCCAATTCCAGCAGTACATTGCATTTACCTTGGATTATGGTTCATTAATGTCTTATAAAATATGTAATTCAAACCTTTTATCTTGCTAACCATTTTAAGTATTTGAAACAGAATGGGACAACCAAGTTAACACAGAACATGGTGGATTTTCATTATGGCAAATTGTATTTGAATACCAAACAGTAGAAAGATAAAGGGAAGATAGTGTACTTCACCCTTCTTAATTTTAAGATTTAGGATTCAAATCTTAACCAAAAGATTTGCAATTAAAACCATAGATGTTAGAGTACCTGACTGGCTGACAGCACCCTCTAAGGTAAAAGCAAACACATTTCTGTTTCCATCATTTGGTTACTTTCTTTTTCCTCTTCTTCTCCTCCTCCCTTACTCCTCTTTTTAAGGAGGGATTTTTTTTCCCCCCTGCTCAAGAAGCAGCTGTTGGTTTCTGTTTAACTTAACCAAAAGATGTCCTGGATTCTTGGATGGATTTCAGTAAATCAGTGAAGATCGTAAGCTGTTTGATTGTTTAAGCAGAAGTTTACACAATCCACAGTTCCAAAATAACACAACTTTAGAGGATAAACTTACTTTGGGAAGTAAACCAAGTTTTATGAGCTTTTTGCCATTTGTGGTGACAGCTTTTAATACACTTGGATTTCTAAAGTTAGATTCAAGGACTAGGATGTGAGTATTAGAGGTCATAGTCAACTCTGCAAGAATCTGTTTTATAGACCTTGAAAATGTCATGTTAAAAATTACCAAAGAATTCTTCCACCATCGTATAAGTTTTTGTGTTGGTCAAGCCTATGCTATAGCATTGGAATGTATCAAAACATATGTGGGAATCAAAGGCCTGAGAGCTCCACTTAAGAGAGAAAAACCTTGAAGCTGACAAGGAGTTTTTATCTGTATATAGTGCTCTTTCCTCTGGGACATATAATTTAGAACCTGTAATTCTCACCTAGAAAGTCTGTTTCATTCCAGTATCCACCTGTACTAAAATCAAATGTGAGCCAGATTCAATACATTAAGGATGGAATGTTCTAGGTAAGTACTAAAAACATCATGAAAATTACTATTCTTATATCTCTCTATATATGATAAAAATAAATATGTTATAAAACCACATGCCTTACACATAAAGGCATACATACTTATACTTACATATAAATGTAATTTTATTGATTTTTTTTTAGAAGTGATGTTTTAGTGTCTAATACATAAAAAAGCTTTCATATCATTCACATAAGAGACCTATATATAGTGAGTTGATCAAAAAACTATTTAAGGCTGGGAATCATGAAGAATAATATATTAGTATCATATTAATTTATCCTATTTTAAAATACCCAGGTGCGCACCAATTGGCAATCTCTCTTTTCCAAGGAGGAGTCTACTGAGGGTAATCCACATGGGCTTTCTGGCCCCCAACAAATCCTCTGTGAATTCTAATTGTGATTTTTTTTTTTTTTTTACAAGGGAACTAGAATTTTAAGACATTTACGAAGCTATCTGAAAATAATGCTTTTAGATCTTTATAATATTTGTTCAATCTTTTATATTTGCCTCACCCACATCCAGTTTAAATTTAGCAACTCACGGTTACTGGATATTTCCAAGGTACTCAAATGAGCTTGTTTAGAAACAGTAATTCTTTTATCTTTTTTGTACTCATGTGTCATCAGCTTATATAAATTGTATCTAAAGTGTGTAATTGGAGGAAAAATAAGATTGTCATAAATACTCAGGGGAACAATAAAGGCTGACTCTTGGTGTAACGTCCCACTCACTTTGAAACAGAAATAAGTGAATGCCCTCAGCTGTAAGCATTCAGCGTGCCTTGAGTGCCAGTCTGTGTGTTTTACAAAGAGAATGGTCAGCATGGTTAATCCATACTGAGTTGGTTACGTGGAGGATAGAAAAAGAGCAATAGTTTCAGTCAGGAGTGGGAAAACCCTGCAGGGTCAGGAAACTAACATACATTGGTGGGGCTCGGTGGTAGGACCTGTGAAGAACCAGTTAATGAATGCCCTGCCTAAAGGTTTTAAAATTCCATTTTTTCAAAAACAACAAAGTAAACAAACAAAACACAATTCTCTCTAAAAAAATTCCTCCCTATTTACTTTCCATAATTACTGAGTGTATTTTTCATAACCTTTTGTACCTTCCAAAGCATGAGCTTATTTGATGCCAATATGCAGATAATAATGCTAACAGTTTTGAGTTCCTTGTTATATTAGTAAGAAAGAAATGTGGGGAAAAAAGCACATCACATTAGACACTTTTTTCCTCTTGTCCCAATTCCTAAATTACCTAGATATGAAATCTTAAGGATAACGATTATTTTCTCTAGGTTTCAGTCCTCTTCTGCAGGACCAAGGCCCGATGGGATTATATCTAATATTCCTTGAATTCTGAAATTGTATGACTATCACTGGCAAATAGTTACTGTCACCATGGGATGGTGAACATGATCACTACTGGATTAACGCTTAGAGCAGAAGTGCAGCATGGGTGCTATTGCCTCCATGTGTGGCTCTCCTTCAAGTAGTGAACTGGGGAGCTAAAGGGCCAAAGAAAGTTTTCTTTATGCTTAATGTTCTATTATATTGACTAGTTAGAAATAACTTCAAGCATATAGGTTTTTTTCCAAAGCTTGCAAGCCATTGGTAATGTGTTCCTTCTTACCTGGCCACTGGAATAGCCTCCTAACTGCTGTGCCTCCTTCTCTTGGTTCCCTTCTATCTGCTCTTTACAGTGTAAGCATAGGTTATTTGTTTGTTTGTCTGTTTTTGAAAACATATTTCTGACCTTGTCATCTCCCCTTTCTCCACCCCCGCAATAAAAGCACCTTAATGGTTTCTCATGATAATGACCAAAGTCCTGGTAATAGCTAAGGAGCTCTGCATGTCTTAGATGGGTTACATACTGGATGTAGGAGATGATGGTTGTTGATTGTGTGGAAACACTTCTGGTATTGCAAGATGCTTAACATCATGGTCCCCCAATTATTATGATAACCAAAAATGCTCCCTTCCCCCGCATTGACCCAGAAGCATTTTTCAGCCTCTTCTCTATCACCCACAAGAAAATTTTGTCAGTTTCTTAAGGTGCCATGTTCCCTTCTGCTGTAAACTTTGAAGCAGTTGTTCTTTCTTAGATTGTTCTTCTCTTTAAAGTAAATCTTTCCTGACTTCCCATATTATACAAATTCCTTTAATATATATACTCTTAGAACTATATGAACCTTCCTCATGTAGCAATTATAGTCGTAATTTCCCTATTTTGATGTGTGAGTGATTACTTACTAAAGACCATTCTTCTCCACTAGACTGTAAATTCTGTGATTTTATGCCTGTTCTGTTCACAACGGAATCTCCAGTACCAAGTACACTGCCTGTAATATATGTGCTAAATGTTCCACAAACATTCAGTTAATGAATTGAAGAATATGAATTATGCCAGCAGTTAGTAGTACATGGAACTGTAACATTTTTAAAAAAGATTTATTTGTTTTAGAAAGAGAGAGAGAGAGGAGGGAGGAGGGGCAGAGGGAAAGAAAAAATCCCAAGCGGTCTCCACACTCAGTGAGGACAGAGCCCAGTTTGGGCCTTGATCTCACAACCCTGAATCATGACCTGAGCTGAAAACAAGAGTCAGACGCTTAACCAACTGAGCTAACCAGGCGCCCCAAGAACTGTAAAATTTTTCTTGAATATAGTTTCCTAATTATACCTCAGCTTTGTCTAAATTATTGTTTATACCAGTTTCTATGTTCAAGAAACTTTAGCCCCACAGATCCCTATCAAAGTCATCATATCCCCAAAAAATTTTAAAAAGGAAAAAAAAAAAGAAGGAATTCACTTAGCCTAGAAACAGAAACTTATAAAAACATTCAGGTGATTATAAAACCAACCTAAATTTATAAGCAAAAAGCTAGGATTCAATTAAAATACTTCAGATAATTTCTATTCAAAACTAGGCAAATACTCAAGGTTGGATTTTTTTTTTTTTTTTTTTTTTTTTTTTTTTTTATTTTTTATTTTTTATTTTTTATAAACCATTTGCCATTTGCATCAAGGTTGGATTTTTTTAAAAGATTTTATTTATTTGACAGACAGAGGTCACAAGTAGGTAGAGAGGCAGGCAGAGAGAGAGGGGGAAGCAGGCTCCCGCTGAACAGAAAGCCCGATGCGGGGCTCGATCCCAGGACCCTGAGATCATGACCTGAGCCGAAGGCAGAGACTTTAACCCACTGAGCCACCCAGGCACCCCAATACTCAAGGTTTTTAAGAACCTATGATAATGTCATAAAAATAAGCATATGTTCTAGGTTTTCATTCATTTATATCTTCTAGCAAGTAAGATTCCTATATCTAACAGATACTTAAGGCCCTTTGAGTGCAGTGTGGAAGAAATTGGAGGAGAGGAAATACATACCAGTCTCATTTACAGTAATGGCTTGAAGGAAATTAAGAATAAGAAAGATTTTTGGCTACACATAGTTTGGCTAAACCAAAAGAAAGAAATACCCAAAAGAACTGCCGTTTTTTTTTTTTTTTTTTTTTTCCATTTCATGTTTCTGAGAAAGGTGTCAAATCAGGGGACTTTTATCATCTATTTCCTTCTAAGAAGTCTTTTTGTTTTATAGCAATAAAGTGAAATTCTTTGCCATCACAGATTCTCTATTACTCAATCCTATCAGGCCACCTGCACTACTTCTATATGGAAGACTGACACCTGGAAACTGACACTGGAGAAGTTCCTGAACCAGGAGTCAGGAGACCAAGATTCTGTCACTAGGGCTGTCACTAAACATGCTTGTTCCTGAATAAGGTATTTATCACCATTTCTGAAGTGAGCCAAGATTGGACATTATAATGGCTAAGAGCCCTTCCATTACACAGGCGCTATGGAATTGGTCATCCTAGGGTTATATACATTGCAATATCACTCATGCTGTATGCATCTGAGAGATTTACCAAAATACAACCAAAGGCCAATTCTTACCCTATAGAGAGGATTTTGTTTTCCATATAATAGTCCCTCATTCTGCAGCAAGATAAGCATATGTTTACTCTGGGTCTTTATCCAGCTTAGCTTTGGGAACTATTCTTGGAATGTGGATTTTTTTTTTTTTAAGATTTTATTTATTTATTTGATAGAAGGAGACACAGCTAGAGAGGGAACACAAGCAGGGGGAGTGGGAAAGAAAGAAGCAGGCTTCCTGCTGAGCAGGGAGCCTGATGTGGGGCTCAATCCCAGAACCCTGGGATCATGACCTGAGCTGCAGGCAGATACTTAACGACTGAGCCACCCAGGCATGTGAATTTCTACTGAAGAACTTCACTGAATTCCCAAATGATGAATTCACCTTTCTTTCTTTCTTTTTTTTTTTTTTTTTAAAGATTTTATTTATTTATTTATTTGTCAGAGAGGAAGAGAGAGAGAGACAGCACACAAGCAGGCAGAGAGGCAGGCAGAGGCGGAGAGAGAAGCAGCTCCCTGCTGAGCAAGAAGCCCGACGCAGGGCTCCATCCCAGGACCCTGGGATCATGATCTGAGCCGAAGCCAGCGGCTTAACCCACTGAGCCCCCCGGGCATCCCTGAATTCACCTTTCTTAACATGTATATCGTAGAGAGGATTGGATTTAGTGTCAAACAAGCTTTGGGACTTCTGGCAAATTATTTAAGCTCTGAGCCCCAATATACCCTCATCTGTGAAGTAGGATAATACTTCCTATCTTCAAAGGGAAGAACATGAGGATTAAATAAGAGATTGGAATTGAAAGCATTTTTAATTCATTGGCACAATGAATTAGATGTTAATTACATTAAATTAACATTTAATTGTTAGATGTTAATTAAATTAACATTGTTAATGTAATTAATAATGTTAATGTAATTGTTAGATGTTAGATAGATTGATAGATGTTAGATAGATGTTAGATAGATAACAATTAGATAGATAATCTAATTGTTAGATGTTAATTACATTAAATTAACATTTAATGTGATTAGTGTAATTAATTTAATTACATTAAATGTAATTAGTGCTTTCTAATTATAAGCACATTTGCCTAGAGTTGTCTATTCGGTTCTATAGTAATGATCAGATGCACTATTTAGTATACCCTAAATAAAAATGGCGGAATTTAAATCTTGTTTAATGTCTAAAACTCGCTGTAAGCCTACAGAGAAAGTGATTTTTATGGAACATGAATGCTAGTATGTATGTTATTATTTGTGGATGTTGATTGTTCTGCTGATAATCATGAAAATGTGAGAATAAGGATGTGTTGTTTGCTGTAAGAAAAATATGCTTTAAGTGAATGTATTCTAACCGACATCAAATTTTTAAACAATAGAAGCCATATAAGAGATTCTATTTCAAAATATTGTTATTATTAAAAGCAAGCAATTGTAAAATAAAAGGGATTAAGAGTACACTTACAGCGATGAGCACTGAGTTATGTATAGAAATGTTGAATCATTATATTGTACATCTGAATCTATATAACACTGTTAATTTTACTTCAGTTAAAAATATATTAAAAAATCAAATGATTGCAGTAAGTCTAAATATCAGTGACCACAAAGAAATAACCTTGGAATTTTAACAGGTGATTATCTCCAGATTAACAAACATACTTAAATAAGTACACTGTCTCAAGATGACCTTAGCAAAAATAAGTGAAAGACTTTAATTATAATAAGAATTAATTAATAATTGTTGAGCTCAGCTCTGGGATTTTAGTAAAGGAATTCTGTTGGTAATCCAAAGTTGAGATGACTTAATCCCTGAACCCTGGAGTTAAGCTACAGAATGCGTGCTTAGGTTTTTACCTGTGGAATTTAAGATCCTCTCACACTAATTATATAGTCTTCACCTTATTCTTATCTTACTGTTAATGTTTATGTTTTTTGATATTTCTTTCTTATTTTTTTTAAAGATTTTATTTATTTATTTATTTGAGAGAGAGAGAGAGAATGAAAGAGAGAGAGCATGAGAGGAGAGAGGTCAGTGGGAGGAGAAGACTCCCTGTCAAGCAGAGAACCCTATGTGGGACTCAATCCTGACCCAAGCCGAAGGCAGTCACTCAACCAACTGAACCACCTAGGTGCCCTCTTTCTTGTTTTTAGACGAGCAGCAAGACAATCTCTAATGAGAAAGTCATCTTATTTTTTTGACACATATTTAGGTAGGATGAAATCTGTCTACATTAAACATCTTAAAGTTGAAGTTCTTTCTGCTCATTTTTTCAATGATAATTCAAATGTAACAGTTTTCATACTGTGCCAGTATTTTATGTTCCTCTCTAAAAGAAAAATTCAAAAGGGAAGCACACGCATTTTTCTTTTGTTTAGGTGGAACACCTTTCTTTTTGGCTTAATTCAGTATCCCCAGCTGTTTTGCCTTTTGTAATTCAAAAAATGTAAGTTATCTTCCCAGAAAACTTTTGAATGCCTTCTTCTAGGAAAGAATTTGTGAAAATTAATGATACATTCTCTAAAGTTGAAGGAGAAAAAGCAAATATGGCGATCTATTAAAGTAGATCTATTAAAGTGATATAACCTGTAAGCATACAATCTATTTTAGAGTCATCAAAACATAACATGTTCTGTTTATCAATATTCATTCACATCAAAAGGAAACATTTCACCATATTTGTAATTTAAGATATAATTTAAAACTGTTAAAGGGATATTTTGCCTTCAAAAGTATTTTATGAATTATGCTGCCTAATATGTTTCTTCTCACAGAATTTATACAAAAGCATAGAATAATTAACTTTGATTACTTACCATGATGATCTATTAACTGTGTACCAACTGCCCCACTGTGACTATTTCTCGGCCATCCAAGTTTTCTACTTTCTTAGATCAATCCAAGGATCCATTTGTTGAAACTGTGCTTTGTGGCCACTAGAATAATTTTCATCCATATGTTGTTTTAATTTTAAAACCGTGACGATATTGAATCTTGGCTGTGTTTTCAAATAAAAGGAGTTTTTTACTAGCGCTCTGTGCAATTTCAGTAGAAAGTCATTTTTAATTTTTGCATCTTTCTTGAGACTTGAGGACATATGTGTATAAAGTACGTTTCTTTTACTCCAAGTCTTTCATCCTTCATGAAAACAATATTTGAAAAGTCAAAACACTCCCAACTCCAAATACATGGGAGAACAACTGTGACTCACAGGTTTTCCTCTGAGGGATCCTCATGATCTAATCTGAATGAGGACACTAGGTTTAAAAACTGATAGTTTTTAAAGTGTTAAAAAATAGAGCATAAAAGAGCACTTTTTGAAAGTTAATTAAAACGAGGTCTAAGGTTTTATCCTCAGCAGGAATATTCGGCTGACAGAGAACTTAGTAAGCATCTTTGCTTTCCTCCCGACCCTGACCCCCACTGACCTAATAAAGAGGCCTAACCCCAGTAGAGTCTGACGGTCCAGGGCCAGGGACCTTGACTGACTAGGCATAGGGATGCCTATCTCTCTTATGTAGTTCCTGTATTATTCCTTCAGTGCCTATGTGCTTCACATTCCGTTAACAGGAGGGACTGAGCTTAATATTAAATTTCCCATGTTCAAAAAACTATGATTTCTTCCTCATTCACGTGTCATCTACCACATTTAAATTGGAAAATGGTACAGTGGCCACGAATTTCATTGGAAAAGGGGTACTGGAAGCCGATAATATACTAATTAAAATGAAGACAGTGGAGAGAGAGAGAGGAGAAGCAAGCGGAGAGGATGACGGAGAGACAGAGAGAGAAAGAGAGACAGAGAATGAAGAGGAAATGGGAAATGAGAAGATATGTTTCCTGGTCTTTAAAAATATATTACAATTCTGATTTTTAAAAATTGCCTCAAAAAAGTGAGGGGAGCATATCTGAAAATAGTGAGTTCACATCAACCCATCCTACAAATACTTGCTTCTCACACGTATTGTTAAGGTCCTGTGCAAGCCCTATGCTATGAGGGATAGGCTTGTGGACGCTGTAACTGTTTAAAAGAGAGCTTTTGGAGTTTCTGCAACAGGGCATGACCTGTGATTCCTAAGAATGAAGTCCCTTAGCATTTCATAGCAAGAAATTTCGTGGTCAAGCCAGAAGTTTAATGCTGCTTGGTTAATGAAACATGGTCCCTATGATCATAGGCATTCAGTCTACCTTTGTTTGCCCCTGACTTTTAAAATGAACTTCCCTTGGATGTCAGTTTGATTGCTTACACCTGAAGTATGCCCAAGGAGGTTTATTTTTCTATTTCCTTGGCAACATTTGACTATTTGAATAGAACAGACCAGTGACTTTATATTTAGAAGTACACATTTTGAGAGCTTTATTATGCCATCCATCAACATGATTACATTGTACCATGAAGATTACAGTGACACATGCCGCCTGACTCCCTACACTGATTATTCCTCAGTCAAGATTGTTAGCCCCTATAATAGACAAAAAGGACAAGGCATAGTTAAATTATTCATATAAGTACTTAAATTTAGTTACTCGCTACAGAATTGCTAGAAATAATAAAGGATATAGGATAACATTCATAGAGTTCAATGTGTCATTTCAAAAGCTTGGTTCTGTGATGTGGACAAAGAGGCTAACTGGTAAAAGCTATGAAGATTTTAAAGGAGAACATCTGACATTATTACATTTCAGAAGTTCCACCTAACTTTCCACCTGGAATACACGAAACCATATCTTAACTGCCATTGCAAAACTTATCATCAATCACACATGCCATTTTAATATGAAAACTTTAAGCATTTAAAAAAGAAATGAAGATACAGCAAACCCTGGTAAGCAAGCGAAATGAAAGTAAAGGCACACCGCGTTATGTTACTCACCATGGTCTCTACTGAAAGTCCCTCTCAGATCTAGGTAAGCATACTACAAGGTCTAACAGAGATGTGGCGAGGTTGTCGTTATGACTCTTTGAATCAAACAGTAACTGAGTGGTTTAAGTAGAAACATATATTTTGAAAGGTTAATCCACCCATACATAGGGAAACCCCTTTTTTTAAGAAAGTCACTCTGCTGCCAGGACGCTATTAATATTCACCCCTCAGATACAAATACAACTGCCAGATAAAAGATTCATAACCTATGTGAAAATACCACAGAGGATTCCCTCTTAGTCTACATATTGTAATGGAAACACAAGAAAACAATACACCTCTTCAAGCAATTGGGGGTACTACAGGAAATCAACCTGCCCACTTAATGGAAAAGTTATCTCAGCTTAATAGGACCACAACACATAAACATAAATGTAGAATTAGTATAATTTACTGTAAGGACCACGTAGGTCACACACTCATTTCTAGGAATGTTCCTCTGTTTCATCTTCCTATTTCTTTCCCTGAGAGAGCTAGCACCCAGGTTAACATTTAAATACTCATCCTTCAAAGAAATTAAGAAATAAGCCCAGTACCTTAAAAAGAAAAAAAAAAAAAAGAAGTTGCTGAGTGTTTTTTTTTATTTTTTGTTTTTTGTTTTTTTCTTAACTTAGAGGGGAAATTATATTTATAGTCCCTATCTTGTTTCACTGGCACAAAAGAATAGGAATTATGTATATTTTTCTCACCATACGAGAAAATAGTCTATGTAATTATCAGCAGTGGCAAACATCTCCAAAATGATAAAGAAATTTGTGCCAGTCCAGGAATGAAATCATGGCTGATGAAGCACCCAGTAGTAATCACTAATGGTTATTTGTACCATTTGTTTATGTCAAAGCATTCATTCTTCAGGTAGTCATGGCAAGCTTGAGTAAACAGCAAATAGCAAGTTAGCGATATGCTGGAGAGGCCGGAGTGGGTCAGAGTTTGCCTGGGTGACTGATTCTAGCTCTCCTCACAAGGCATTGCACCACAGGAAAACAGACTCCACAACGTGAGTTAAGGAGGATCCCACCTCTGTGATTCCACTTCTGACACAAAGACTTTGTGAAGTCAGTGATTTACACTGGGAACTTCAACATTATCTTTTTTATGACAAAATGTTAGTAAGTATCAATCCTGGGTGGTGAAGTCATGAACATTCATTATATTTTTCTTTATGCCCTTCTGTACTCTGAGAAACAAACTGGGTGTTTTGGAGGGGATGGGGGAGGGGGATTGGATTGGGTGGGGCTGGTGGTGGGTATTAAGGAGAGCACGTATTGCATGGAGCACTGGGTGTTATATGTAAACAATGAATCTTGGAGCACTGAAAAAGAGAAAATTAAATTAAAAATTTTTTTTTCAAAAGAAAAAATATTCCATAATGCCATGTAAATTGCATAGACCCTTAACCTAAAAAAAGAAAAAAAATAAAAATATAAACAAAACTAGGAAGCAAACAACCTGTCCTTAATCTGAGTTATTAAACACTTAATATGAAAATACCACTGTTGCAAGGTCTCCTAAAGTCTTTTGAACATTTCTTTTAACAAGTATTTTTAAATAACACAAAATGACACTTACCCTCTTAGTTTCTTTCCATGTGAGAAAAATAATTACTTAATGTTTCACAAGACTATGCCATTTTAATGTGATATCAAAAGAGCAAGAAGACATATCAACAAACAGCAATAAGGTGATAAAGTCATACTTACAGGCTAGAATCTCTACATCTACTTAAGCTTTTCCATTGCTGTAACTTCTTTTACAATTACAGAGTGCTACACAAATGCACAATGTAATTGCTATCATTAAAGTTTTCCAGTGTTCCCAAAGTGTGTCCAATCTTGTCTCAAGCCAGGCATCTCTTCATTTGACAACCACGTAAATTAAAGAATGTAGAGAAAGCATAGAAGTTTGTTTCAGAGTCTACCGAGGGTTATGCAGGAAGGTTATTTCCGTTAAAAACTATGAGGTGGACAGTGGGGATGATGATGCTAGTGAATGGAAAATGAAATAAGATATGATTTTTATTTACTTCATGAAATGCTAGAGAAGACCGAGTCCATAAACACAAAGGCAGATCTTGTTACCTCCACTTTCCACCACCCAAATGGTGAAAGGGAAGCCATACTCTATCGAACACTACCATGAAACAAAGATGTGGCTGGTCCATAAGGCACTGCATTGCTTCTCATGTATATTTAAGCCACTCAGTATCAACTGGAAGGAAAAATTGCTATTTGCTGACCAAACTATTTTTACTATTCACAAGAGAGCATTTTGTTCAGTGCTTTACCTTTAAGAAAAAAACAAGGAAATGAGTTGAAAAATATGTTCATAAAACTTGAAGACTAGTGTCTAAAGTGATTGATCTAAAGTTAATTTCACATGGCTTGCAGGTACCAGTGTCTTAGGGAAAGGAGGAAAGAAGGAGGAAATGAGACTAGAGAAGGAAGACAAGGTCCTTGTGAGTTGAGTTTGGAAAAAAAAGTCACACACAATGTTTCTTCTTTTATCCAGAGGTAATATCAAGTGTATTTAAGAATCTAAGAGATGGAGGTTTCCAAGCTTTGGGCTTGGGAAAGGGCAAATCCAGTCTGCTTGGAAGGATGAGACAAATGTGTCTCCTAGTAAGAAGGCTACCTGGACCTCAGGTGCACCTTGTGGGCCAGCCACAAGTGTCCTGGGGAAGCCTAGCAAAGTGCTTCCACGAGCTTGTTTTCTGGCCCCATGCCAGGCCTGCCCCCTCTCCCTCTCTGCCACCAACTCCGTTTCCCAACATCCCAGATTCTACATCATGGGTGTCTTCACTGAATGAAGACCATAATGCAAATACTACAGTTGAGGAACTTACTTTCAAAGCTTCTAAGAAATATGATAAAGCCAGTCTGACAATGTTAGTCTCATGAAAGTAGAGTTTCTTTGGGAGTTCTTCAAACTAGATTCTGTCTCTTCAGTGAGAGCGTTCTTGGGATTAGGGACATTTGATGGCCGTTTAGAGCCCTTCAATGGGGAGGCCCCAGCCTCTTGCCACACTTTGGTCCTTACTGTTTCCATGAGAGAGTCAAAGAGTGTATTTTTATTATAACTGAAGGACATCACCTGTAATACTACTTGAAGGACAGAGATGGTTGTGCCAAGAGCTTCAGCTGACTGGATATCAAACTAGAAGGGGAATATGGCTTGTGCTTTACTGTCTCCTATCCTGGTTTGTTGGCAATAAAGCTTAGTGTTTAATTTGGGCCTTCTACTTCATAAAAAAAAGTAGTGTTGTTTTTTTTCCCTCCTGGATTCAAATTATCATAACAACCAGGAGTATAGCTGACTTTGCTATTTGATGAAATCTCATCTGGATGAAAACTGACATAGAGAACAGACAATTTGTCATCATTTTGCAAAACTGAATATCCGTTCATAAAATTCTGGAAACATTTATACTCCTGATATAATGGTTAAATTTGAATTTTTTCTCCATTTTTTTTTCAATAGAACTGCTGTTTTAAGAACTTAGGTAATTCTATACATTTTTCCTGAGTTCTCTGTCATTACTGTGTGTATGTGTGTGTATACTTTTAAAAAATTCCGGTTATGGATAACAAGGGGCTAAACAACAAATGATTTAGATCCATTAAATTATCATAGTTCTGCTTTTTCCTAAGGACTGGAACAACCCATCCTCTGAAAAATTCTGCCAAAAAGAGGATATATCAGGCAAACAATTGGCGGGGGCGGGGGAGAGGGGGCATAAATCTCCTTTTTAAAGAGGATGAAAGGATGGATGAGAATTACGGATGTAGATAAATCGGAAATGCAGCTGTTAGGGACCAAAGTCCAGTTATCACTATACACCAGGCCCAAAGACATGGTGATCTTTAAAAGACAACCCCAGGTGTTGACAAGTGGAGACGCCCCAGGAGAACTCTGACACACAACTCCTTTGACTTTTACCTGCACCACAACGGCATTCCTTCCTGTTTTCAATACACATGAATCTATTTTCTCATCCAAATTCAGGAACCATAACTGTTTTCAACATTAAATTTGCTTTTGATCATTTCTGTCTTGTAGGAATTACCACCCAGAGAGCATTAACTTAGAAGTCAGGCATTCTGGATCAAATTCTACAGGATTAACATTGAATAATTTACACATTCCCTATCTGTGTGAACATGGAGTTTGGGTACTGGAAGCCCTACATATCTGATCTGAAGGGAATTTTTCTTCTAGAAGGTTCTAATTCTAGAAGTTTTTAATTGAAAATCTAAAATGGAGAAATAACTTTTGATCCTAAGCTGTGATTTCTACCTTCTGTAACCCTCCTTTACAGCCAAATGTCTTCTTACACTCTTCAGATCTAAACTGCATATCGGCACATTGTGAGGTTTGTGCACTCAGGAATAGACAGGAACTTTAAAACTGTAAAAACAGTTACTAAAATGATGAGTTTTATGGTTTTTTAAGGAAAAGTCATTTACTATTCTGACGTTTGGGAGGGATCCTCACTGTTTTATCCCAGAGGACTCAGAAGATTACATAGCAAATGTAATCTTCACCTCTAGCACTCTGAAACTCAAAATAATTTTAAAATTTGTATTGGAAATCATTTTATACACCAAGGAAAAAAATGCTGAGATCTGCCCACAGAAGTTTAATTTAAACCAATTCATTATTCTCCAGGGGCTCTCTTTCTAACAGCATTACTACAGATCAGATTCATTTAACCCCCAAAGGCTTCTATTCCTTTACCTAAAAATGAGATTTGGACAAGATGATGCCTAAAAATCCCATCCTGGGCTAAAGAGTCTATAATTTGGTGTCATCTCAAATAGCAAACAGCACATTTCCATTTTGATTGGTTTTATGGTTTTTAATGTCCCTTGAGGAGAAAAAATATCAAAAATACAATCCTTGCATTGTCTACAAGTGTGTCTATCCTGAGTAAGTTCTACTCATGGAAGTGTATTAATTCATTCAACTCTTAAACCAAAGCATTCATGACCTAGAGGAGATGGACTCTCAGCACAACTTAAAAGTATATACTCGAATGCCCAATTTACTCCCAAGAACTAAGTAAGCGTTAGGAAAAGCTGATCTCACCATGTTCTTCACTGCTCTGTAAAAATGCTTGGCAGTAAGAGGAAGTACTTTATTCTCAAGAAAATTTTGTCTATTTTACAAAAAAATGTTAGGACTCCAGAAAGTCAAGCATATCCAAGGACTAAAAGTAATAATTGCTTTTCCTTTAATTTTTTAATTACAAATGTCAAACATGGAATTATGGCAAGTTTAAGGGTATAAAACTATATCACATGGAAAGAGAAAAAAATGGAGGAAATAATTCCCGATATTAGACTGTGATTTCCTAAGAAAACACCATTTTCAGGTAATTTGCTGCATATCCCTCCCATTTTTTTCTTTTCTATACACATCATAATTGGTATCATTATTAGGTGTAATATTTTGTTACTGAATGAGGATAACAAGTATTACTGTTGGCAATAATATTTCTGATTAGGTAATGCTAAGAACACTTCTTATCATTTAATAAATTATAGTCTCTCCTTTATCTACTAAAATGGAGGGAAAAATAAAAAATAATGTCATAAATTCAAGAGGTTTTCATGGTCATTCTCTCTAGTTTCTAAAATTGTGAATAAATGATTCGTGTAATATAAAGAATAAACACATATGGACAAAGCCTATTGCTGAAATTGAGCCAAATTCATTATAAACATTAGCTTGGATAAATTTAAATAACTTATATTATCATTGTTGTGTTGTATGGCAATTAACTATAAGTAGAAGCCATTCAGATGTATGAGTTTGATGATCGTGATCACTGGGAATAATGACTAGCAATAATTTCTGATCATCTATTATGTATCAGATGCTTTACAAACATTATCTCCTGGCTATTTATTTATTTATTTATTGCTTACCAGCAGTGCCTTTATTTTCCCCCAATTTATTTATATTAATTAATTGATTTATTTTTAATTGACATATAATGTGTTATTTGTTTCAAGAGTACAGGTACACAATAGCCAGCGCTCACAACACATATCTTCCTCAATGTCTCCTAGCTACTTAAAGTGAAGTCTTTGGATCAGCAGGAAACTTGTTAGAAAGGCAGAATCTCAGACCCCACCCCAGACTTACTGAATCAAAATCTTCATTTTAATAAGATCTCCAGGTATGAGAAGGGATCTCATTAATAAACATTAAAGTTTGAGAAGCATTATATTATCTCATGTATTCTTTTTTTTTTTTTTTTAAGATTTTGTTTATTTATTTGACAGACAGAGATCACAAGTAGGCAGAGAGGCAGACAGAGAGAGAGGGGGAAGCAGGCTCCCCGGTAAGCAGAGAGCCCGATGCGGGGCTCGATCCCAGGACCCTGAGATCATGACCCGAGCGAAAGGCAGAGGCCTTAACCCACTGAGCCACCCAGGTGCCCCCTCATGTATTCTTTATAGTGACTAGTAAACAAGGTATCACTAGCTGCCATGAGGAAAATGAAACTCAGAGATGCCGAAGTGATATTCAAAATATTTGACAACTGGGTCAACACAGGCATTAGCCAATGAGAGGGGACAGCTGAACTAGAGTAGGTGTAAACATCCAACATCAGCTCTGACAAGCAAGAACTGAAGTACCATCTAGGCTATCTTATCTCAGCCAGTAATTAGCATAGCTAGGTTTCAGACCCTGGCTTGTGTGTCTCAGAACATACTTTTCTCACTGTCCCACACAGATTATTATGATTGTTTCACATATCAACCAAGAATTTCTAAGGTCAGCTGGGTTAAGTGGTAGATCAAAACTAAACTTAAAAGACTTCACCATTTCCAATTTCCCTCTGCCCATTCATTTCTTCATTTCAATCTCTTCTGTCCTTTCACTCTGCTTGAATATATCCAAGCCAACCAAAATGGTATGCTGTCTCAGTCAAAGAAACAAAGTCCAGTTCTCTTGAGGATGGATAGAACATGACATTTACCCGCAAAGACGTTTTGCGATATTGTGATTGATTGACTGATTTGATTTGATTTTTTTTTTTTTAAGATTCTGTTTATTTATGTGTGTGAGAGAGAGAGAGAGAGCACAAGTAGTGGGAGCAGCCAGCAAAGGGGGAGAGAGGAGCAGACTCCCCGATGAGCAGGGAGCCATATAGGGAACTGGGTCTCAGTACCCTGGGATCATACCTGAGTCCCTGAGCCCAAGGCAGATGCTTAACCAACTGAGCCACACAGGATACTGTGTGGATACTGTCTGGATACTGCGATTAATTTAAGAAATATGTATTTGGACTTTGTCCTCCTTTCTAGCACAGAGCTCTATAAACCCTTGGAATTTCTTAAGTGATGAGAGCCATAAAATTACCTTTTGTTATGTTAATGAGTAACCTTTTGGACTAAGGTTGCCTATTAACCAACCATGAGATTAAAGGGTTGGAATTTTTCTTTCTATCCTTGATCTCCAGGGAGGGGAGTGGGTCTGGAGTTTGAACCAATCAATAATGGCCAATGATGCCTCTATAAACAAGCCTCCATTAAAAGCCCCTTAAAATTCCATTAAACTCCAATAAAAAGGATGGGGTTTGGAGAGCTTCTGTTAGTAAATGGGGTTTGGAGAGCTTCTGGGTTGGTAAACGCATGGTGATTTGGGGAAAGTGGCATGTTGTGAGAGATCATGGGAGCGCCACACCCTTTCCCCAGACCTTGCCGTATGTGTATCTTCCATCTAGCTGTTCCTGAGTTAGATTCTTTTATAATAAACCAACAATCTAGTGAAATGTGTCTCTGAGTTCTGTGAAGTACTCTAGCAAATTAACCAAGGTTGCAGTGGAGGGAACTTCCATCAATGATGTGTCAGTCAGAAAGACAGGTAAAAGCCTGGACTTGTGACTGGTGTCTAAAGTCCAAGCAGGGAGTTTTTGGAGCTCCTAATCTAGACCCAATCTGTCGAAAGCACATATGGTAATCTAGAGGTGGGCGGACTTGTGAGACTGAGCCCTTAGCCTCCGGGATCTGACGTTATTTTTGGTAGATAGTGTTGGATATGAGTTCAATTGTAGGACACACAGCTGATGTCACAGAGAATTACTTGTTGTGGGGGAAAACTTCCATGCATTTGGTGACCAGATGTGCCAGAAGTGAAGAGTCCTGTGTGAGTGTGGAAATAATATAAAAGTAAAGAGACACAACAGAATAGGGTGTTTCTAATACACCTTCCAAAAATGTAATGATCTTGTCTCTTTGACTGCTCTTCTCACAATAAATGGTGTGGAATATTTCTGGTCCCACCCTAGTAAAATCTGTGTCACCCTCTGTAATGTGGAAGTCCATATAGATTTTGATCCCACAGTCTTCCTACTCACAATCTAACAGGAACTCATGTCTTCTTCTCCGGTTAGTGTCACTGCACCCAGTGATCTCGCCAGGCTCATCCATGAGTGTCTGTGTGATTCCTTCTTTCATCCCAAAGGTTGTGACTACAGGTAATGGTAATGTGAAAAGGAGAATTCATTTCTCTGGAAAACATCTCATGGTTACAACCTCTGACTACATGTTTCTTCTCAACACAGCCAAAGCAAAGTCCAAACATCAATGTTAGAAGAATTTAGTTGGCAGTCTTTTATTTTTAAATTTTAAATTGTTAATTGATGTATAATACATACAAATAGTGTACATATCTAAGTATAGCTTGATGAATTTTCAAAAACTAAATACCTGTATAAACAACACTCATTTCAAGAAGCAGAACACTACCAAGGAAGTAGCCCTTTAATTGCCTATCCATGGCCAGTTTTGTGAATTGCCAGAGGTAACTATCTCTCTAGTTTGTGACATGTCTCATCCTACTGAAGTCAAATTAGTTGATGTCATCTATAAAATGAGGTTCAGGTGGACAGGAAGGTGTAGAGTTTGAAAGTCAATTGTCGGTGGGATGTTTGCTGGTTATAATTGGAGAACCTGATTATTTCCACCATTAGGTTCTTGTTTGTTGGGTCTGACTTCAGAAGCCATGGCATTAATGCTAGCTCTCAAAGTCCACTGCATCTTCTAGAATTGGAATTCTCTCCTTTGTCCTGCTCCTGATGGACTTCTGGACACTCATCTTTTCCTACTTCATCTCTGTGTGGGAATATCAAAATGATTCAGACATCCTTGGCTATAAATATATTCCATTTGGACCTGGCTTGTTTCTCCTTTGTCAAGCATCTTGCTGTCACTTCTCCCAATTGATCTGTGTGGTTGCCTTCCATTTGGGATGGGAAGCCATGGGAATTCTCTTAGTCACTATCTATCCTGGACATTATCCATGGTTTGTCTGTCTCTGAGGTCATGAACAACCCCAGAAATCTCTTCTTTGGCTGTTGATTTTTGCCAGGTTCTGAGTTTTCCATCCTGTCTTGTGTGCCTGGTAACAAGATTCAAACTTTTCCTTAGGATCTTAGAGGAGTGCTCTCTGTGAATTTCTTCAGTTAGGGTAGAAGTTCCATATGCCCATAGTTCAAAGCCTGTTTGATTACAAGTCACACAGTAATAGCCACCTCCATAAGGAATCTGTACTGTCTTAGTAAAGGAGAACAATAAGCCTGTGATAGTCAAAGCAAAAAGGATACCAACCTAAATACTTGTCATTTCTCAAGAAATATATACTCTTCATGGATGTTGGGCAAAAGTGTGATATTGACTTTGGCTAAGTTATTGAAGTAACACAATATTTTGTAAGTTTGATGCTGTACCCGAAACAACCAGCTTTGACCCACACATTCCCATCCAGAAAGCAATTCACATTTCAATTATATTTCATCAATGTTTCATTGGTAACTGATAGAGTGCTGAAAAAGAGGGACAGAAACGAACTGCCTCTTGAGACCTAGGCTCAGAAATGACTTTACCTCCTGTATATTATACCGGCAAAAGTAAGCTATAAGGCCAGCGCAGATGCAGGGAATAGAGAAATAGACTTTATTCTCTTGATGGGAGAAGCAATGTGACTTTTCAGTTTTTCTCATCAAGAGGAGACATGTGTCCCAGGTGCTCCCTCCCTCTCCTTCCACCTATTTTAATGGCCAGCCAACACGATTGCCTAGCCTGGCCAGCTGCTTACTACAAACGGATATGTGAGTCCCGCTGTGCCAAAACTTCCTCTCTGAGCCCACCCCAAGCTGACAATTCATGGAACTGTGAGCTAAATAATTGCTCGTTTTATAACATCACTAAGTTTTAGAGTGATTTGCTGCACAGCAAAAACTGAAAGACTGCCCTGTCACATACTCAAAAATGTGCATTACTATTAAACATTGTAATTCTGTAATTCTATGTAGTTCTGGCTTTATTTTTGTCTTCTGAAAAACATTAAAGGGTATCCAATGCACAGGCTCACAGCCTCACTTCTGAGAGAAACAAACAAAACAACACAATCAATCCTCTACCATTTGCTCTGTAATCCCTCAAGCAGGTCTAGAATACTTCTTGCCTCATTCTGAAATCATTCCTCTAAATACTAACACACACCCTGCCCACCCAGGCTCCTCATTTCCCATCTCTCAAAAAGTCATGCTTCACTGCCCCCTTAAGGGAATGAGGCCAATGGTCTGTCCCTGCCCCCTCGGGGAGCCAGAACATCTAGCAGCTGCCTCTTCCCTTGTCATTGCTTGCTCATTAGACACCTGTGGTCTGCACTCCTCAGAAAGCTGGGCTCTTTCCTCACACACATTGTTTTTCTTACAAGAAAACCTCTGAAAAATCTTCCAAAGAAAAGCATCTCCACCTTGTTACCTAAGCAAATCCTTCTCAGGATGATATGTGGAAACAAAGGAGCCTCGGAGTATGAAACTCATTCACGCTTTCACATGGGATGCTGTCTACACTCTCTTCTGGACATATCACCAACATCATCCCTGAGGAATGGATCCAGATGAAGAGTTTATATGGGGAAAAACAGAGTGAGATGAGGCTTCATGCAAACAAATTTGCAATTAGAAGATTTTTAAAAATATACACAACTTCCTCAAGTTGGGAAGCAGTTCAGTTCCCAAGCAAGCAGAAATCAGAAAGCAAGTGTTCCAGTCATTTCTGGAAACTTGAGAAATGTGTCAGCTTAGGTTCAGCTTCAGCTGATGATATGACTAGAGAGCTATGTGGGTAAACTGTGGATATCAGGATGTTTTCTGTGGGAGGCTAGGAGATCTGACTTGCCAATTAGCATGGAAAACTCAGCCAAAACAGTGAGTCAGGATGTTAGGTTACAAGAGAAATTCAGGAATGAGAACCAGGGAGAAAATAGGCCAACATCCTCACACAGTTGGGGAGTTAGAGTCAGTTATCACATCTTAGAATCAGCCATGAGGGTCAGGAGTAAGTCAAACTATTACACCCACAGTCCTTTGGGAGGAGAAACTGAAGTGTTTTACTTAATTCTTTTCTTCCTTAAAGTGGTCTGTGTCTATATGAATGGAAAGTTGTACAAATCTGCGCAGTATGTACTGACTGTTAGGAGAACCCCGGTGTAGGGGAATAGGGTGAGACTTAGGCTTGTTGGTTATGATAGCAGAAGGTGGAAAAGTTCAAAGACTCTGAATATAATCATCAAATTCCCAGGGCCTTTCTTTGAGCCTCAGAACCACAGCTTTGGAAGAGATATGTTGGAGATAGGTGGTCTTGGCTTAGGTTAAAATTCTTTCTGACACCTGTGATGGTTATAGGTAAACAACAGAATCAGGATGGCCAAAAAGAAGATGAATCAAGGTAAACATGATTGTGGTAGTTACAAAAAAGTAGACTTGAAAATATTTAGAAAGGATCGATGAAATAATTGAAGTGATTGATTTTTAAGGAAAGGTACAGGGAATGGATTAAGAATCCCTCAGCAAATATGATTTTGTCCATTTGCCACTTGTTAATAAGCTTGACCAATGAAAGGATGACTGGAGATCATGTATGAACAAAAGCACTAACTTGAATTGGGTCAGAATATGGAAAGTTCAGGAAAGTTGAACTTCCTGGGAGAGGTTGTTTAGGTAAAGCAAATTCTATTATCATACGGACAATGTTCTTTAGACAGGAGGGCGGCTGCTTGGCTGGTGATGGTTCTGCAAGTCTGGAAGTTTTGTTATTGAAAAGGTGCTCCCTGGCAATTAGTCTGAGCATTTAGGATTATGAAGTCAAGTTTAGTTATGCCTAGAGGGCAGAGCTAAGATACCTGATTCAGCTATATTTGTACATCTTTAAGAATCGTGTTTACACCCTGACTGAGGAAGAAGTGTGCTATCTTAGGCCGGTATCCATCTCTTTAGAGATGGTTGCTAGGATAGAGATTTCTGCAGTAAAGTCTCTTAAAGCCATTCCATTTTCTCAGCTTAGACTACAACTTGAGCATATACTTCATAAATTTTACAGGAAGTGTCACTATAATTGTCGTTGAGCTTGTAGAATCTTGAAGCAATGGCATCAAGTAATTTGGGATAGCAGATAAAATGAAGTAATGTGCCATTAAAATTGTTATTTTTTAGAGTAGTTGTAAAATCTACATGACAATGCAAAGAATTGTACCATCTGCCATGAATTTAATTATGTAGAGGAAATGCAACTGCAAATTGCCATCTGTATTTTAAGGAGTAAGACTTACATTCTTGCTTGTCTCACTGACAAGTAATTTACCTTGACCTTATTGCTTTATTTCTGACTGTGTGTGTATACACACACAAATACATGCTCGCACACACACACACATATATATGCATGTTGACCCTTGAGCACAGTGAGGGTTAGGGGCACCAAGTCCCCATGCAGTTTAAAATCCACATATAACTTTTGACCCCTGCCCAAAATTTAGTTACTAATAACCTACTGTTGACCAGAAGCCTTACGAATAACAAACAGTCAATTATCATGTATTTTGTATGTTATGTGTATTATATACTGTATTCTTACTATAAAATAAGCTAGAGAAAAGAAAACATTAGGAAAATCATAAGGAAGAGTAAATACATTGACAGTGCTGTATTGTATTTATTGAGAAAGGTCCACATATAAGTGAACCCACACAGTTCAAACCCATACTGTTCAAGGGTCATATATGTACTTACCTTCGTAGCCCAAGCCACGAAGCCAAAAGCCATCAGACGAATCATGGCTTAATCATGGCTTAACAATATGGTATGCTTACCTGTAAAACCGGGCTTTCTTTAGAATGGGAAGGAAGCTTTTTTTTTTTTTAAATTTTAAGATTTTATTTGTTTATTTGACAGAGAGAGATCACAAGTAGGCAAAGAGGCAGGCAGAGAGAGAGAGGAGGAAGCAGGCTCCCTGCCAAGCAGAGAGCCCGATGTGGGACTCGATCTCAGGACCCTGAGATCATGACCTGAGCTGAAGGCAGAGGCTTAACCTACTGAGCCACCCAGACACCCAAAAGGAAGCTTTTTAAAGGATAGTGGAAATAATATGTCTCTTTCTTTTCCTTCCTACTGCACATGATACTGGGGGTGCAGTATTAGGATCTGCTGGGATTCCTGTCTCAAGGTGGGGGAGGTGGGGCAGTTGTGCGGCTGGAAGAATGTCTTTTCCTCTTGACTCAGAGAGCATCAGCTTTAACACTGCTGTAACTTGGAGGTCTGCAATGGGAGGTGCCATTTCAGAGTCAGCTGTTCCTCCTAACCTTCAGAATATGGTTGCTGCTTTCTCTCACCTGACTTCTTCCTCGTGGCAAGGTTCCCTCCTGTCTTCTTTACTCAAGAAGCTGTCAGAATTTCATTAAGTCGAGTGTTTGAAGTTAGTGCTCTGATCACCATCAGAGTTTTAGTTGTCTCTAGATCCCTGAAGTGAGGGAGTCAGACACTTTTCAAATCCTGGATTTGTGATCTTGAGGAAGATGACTTTTAACCTCTCTGGATCTTATTTTCCTCATCTGTAAAAAGGATTATTATGATGGTAGTAGTAATTATCATTATGATAGGGTTGTTGTGAGGATTGAAGAGGCTACCTATAAAGCCGCTAGATCATCTCAGACATTCTACTGATCAGTTTGGACAGAAGAGAACATTTCTCCTCAGTGACCCCTGAGGTATGAATATCTGGGGCTTCCTATGAGTCGGGAGTTATATTGTCCCTTACTGCTGGCAACACAGAGTCACAAGAAGCCATCTTCAGGTCTCTAATCACAGTTGTAAGGTACTTTCTGAGTTACGTATCCATTACCTTCAACTCTTTGGGAAATTCTTAAGAAAAATTATATCCCCATTCTACTTGTGGTATGGGGATAAGGTGGGGTAGCGATACTCCCCAAGGCCATCAAGGGAACACCAGAGGAGTTCTACTGGAGGACTGTTCTTCTCAGAAGACCACAAACTTGTGAGGGTCAATTCTGCCACAGCTGCTGAGCGACTGCAGGCATGTCTACTAGAATCTGAAAACCTGAGGCCTTTGCCTTGGAGAATATGTGATATGGTTCCCTAGGGCTCTCAGAATTAATCAGAGTGATAACTGGAAGGGGAGTTAATTTCTGGAAAATAGACCACAAAAGCTCCTGCTAAAATTGTGGATAAAGAGGAAGTACTTCCTCAGGGTGTGGCAACAGGCGGTAGAGGCTGGGGAAGTAAGCAGTGCATTCCGTTTCCTTACCCTGTGTTAATGAGGCATACAAGGGCCTCTAAAGTGACAAGGAGGCGTGGCTTCATCAACTTTCAAACTCTTCATGGCCACCATGGATCTGTAGATTTTTCAGATTAGGATTGTTAATCTGAACACCACTGAACACCTTTTCAGGTGGTGGTAGGATTATGGAATTGACAAACAATTTGTGAAAATGTGCTGCTGTGACTTCTGTTTTATTTTTCATCACATATGCCTTTGTCTATATGAGTGTATGCACATGAGTATAGAGAGAGACATAGACACACATATACATTTACACAAAATATATAATGTGGACATTTGCAATTGGTCTGTGATAAAAAGAAAAGCTAATGTAAAAAGTATTGTGAAGACTTCAGTTTTAAGAGAAAAATAAATTCAGAATATCAATTTCTTGTTGGTAAGTGCTACTTCAGGGGGACTGTATTTTTTTCTAAGATAATTTTGAGCCACAGTATCAGACTGAGCAATGCCAAGATAGAAATTAGGAATTATTTGTTTGGTAAAAACTGGGAACAAGGCTTTGGATAACTTTGAATGAAATGCTGAATTTAATATATTGAAGGACACACACACACACACAATATCTTGAGGGATACACTATCTTTATTTTTAAATGGAACAACTCAATGAGATTTTTACAGAAACATATGGCTTGAATGATAAAATATGTGTTAATAAGATCTTAATAATTGATTCCATTGATTGGTGCAAGTAGATACAAGCCCAAGTGTTCTAATAAGAACTGCAAGCTGTTTTTTGAACATATGTGTTGGATTTGATGGTGGGGGGTGTGGGAGAGAGAGAGCAGGGCCAACTAAACAACTAAAAAGTGGCTGCTAACTGCTCAAGCTAGATGAGTAGGAGCCTCATCTTGGACTATAAAGCGTCCCTGACAACCTACAGCTTCCCACGCAGATCGTAACCTCCTCCCTCACTGCCCCCACCACTGCCTTGTGTGGGAGTTTATCTTTTCTAGCTATCACTATGGGTAGAGTAAAAAACTACTTTTATAAAAATTACCTTCATGGTTACTGAAAGGTGAGAAGGAATACTTCTCTAATCATGGCTCATGACTCATAGTTTAAAGACTTAACTAGTAAGCATTTACACCATGTCTTTGGGGCTAGATTTTTCTCATTGCATAAAGATTGCTTTCATTACATTTCATTTCATCCACATCATAGCATCACTTTCTGGATGAAATACTTCACTAACTCTGAATTCACCGTTTGCAGAGACAGGATTTTGATGGTTATTCTATTTATGTTTCCTCTAAATAAAGGCATTTAAAAAGAAAAGGTCTTTCAAAATTGGCCACAGTGAAGAACACTCAAAAAAGTTTACAAGGATTTTCAAAGTAACAGAAGACATTTTGATGACAAGAAATGAACATACACAAACCACCTCAGCTATACTTAAACTAGTTGATGTATCACTGACAGTTCTAGAAATCTGGAGACTTGGACAAAACGGACAAGCCCCTATTCTGATATATGAAAAAAGTAAGACTAGATGATGATTTTGTGGGAAATCTTTTATTATGACTGCTATTTTCTTACCCTTTAATTTGGGCAATTAACATGCAGGCAATTTTATATAAACCTGACATGAGAAATGAGCCTGAATAGGAGAATATATCTACACTCCCTTTGAAGGGTGAGGATATTATTCGAGGTACAATTTCATCACACAGTGCCAATGACATGTGAAATTGTGTTCAACCTATGCTGAGCTTAAATTCACCTTAAATGTTGCCTCAGAAAAACAAACACTCTCTATATGAACTGCCCTTCTGTGATTCTCCCTTTCACAAACCATATGCTAAAACCTCCTTACAAGTAGATTGAGTAAAACATTAATTTCTACAATTTCCAGGAGATAGGGAAACATTCAGAGGAAATGAAGAAAAAAATCCCATTAACTATACTAGTAAGAAAGAGGAAACTTAAACCCTCTAGCAAAATTTTCAAAAAATAATATTCTCAAGCAGATTATAATCTATCACATATTTTTATGTCCTAGCATATTAGTAACATTTCTTCAATGATTTGGAGTTGACAAATTGTACATAATTTAAAAATCCTACACCTACCTATCATATCTCTACCTACCTACCTATCATCTTTTACTTGTTTTTCAGTTAGGAAATATGTGTTTTATTTTTTCCAGCTTTTTAAAGGTATAGTTGGCAAGTAAAATGGTAACATGTGTTGATTTTAGATTTCATTTTTTAGCTTCTGCCAATGTTAGTATTAACGTCTATAAATTAGTTTATTGGTACTGATGTTTATAGAAGCACCATATATAGATACAACATAAAATGTATATACATAAGCATAATGTAAGATGTGTATGTATGTGTATGTGTGAAGGGTTGTGAATGCATAAAAGGCTTGTGTCTATTTATTATGGAGTGCTTTTGGAAGTATATGATTCCAGTGAGATAGGAAAGAGAGGTGATGGGAGAGTAGAGCAAGGTTGAGACAAAGAAAGTAAATAGACGGAAGCAGGGCACTGCCACACACATTGCCACGGTATTTTGAATTCTTGGAAGCCTCCGAGGTAGGTAAATAGCATGCAATGCCATTTGGCAGTTAAAAGGAAGCAGGATATTTGTGGACGTTGCCTCTGGTTTATCTGACATCTTCCCCTCATTATTACCAGAACTAAACCTGTAGTCAACCATTTCAACTTCTGGAATTCTCAGTATCAGTTTCAAATTGTTGAAAACTAGTCTTTTGTGGATGATCGTAAATATTTCTTTTGTGAAAGAAGAAATCTCTTGGATGTATTTTAGAAAATCATATTTCAAAATCTCGAATTGATTTCATACATTCATAGGTAAATTGTTGACAAAACATATTCCCTAAACTAATTGTAATACAACAAAGTAAAGTTTCATGTGTCCATTGATTAAAATGATACTTTAATGAAGGAGCCTGGGTTGAACAGTTGGTTAAGCACCTAATTCATGGTTTTAGCTCAAGTCATGATCTCAGCATCGTGAGATGGAGCCCCTTGGCTCTGTGCTTAGCATGAAGTCTGCTTGAGATTCTCTATCCCTCTCCCTCTGCACCTCCCCGTGTGCTCTTACTCTCTCTTTCTAAAATAAATAAATAAATCTTAAAACACGATATTTTAATGAAATTTCCCGTTTATTTATTTATTTATTTGGCAAGTAAAGCAATATATGTTTACTAAGCAAGGATACAGAAAAAAAAGCTCTCAGTAGTGAGAGGGGTCCAACAGGGTTGCCAACAAGGGTCTTTAGGGTTGATCTTTTATAGAAGGCTAACCAGGGAACTTTTAGCATCTCTATTGATAACATTGAGATCTTTTAGCATCTCTGTTGATAACATCTTCAGTGGCTTACTTCCTTTTTAGGGTCTGGTTATTCTTTGTTGGTCACAGGTGATTATCATGAAGACACCCACCCCACATGACCCACACCCCACATGCTTAGGGCAGGGTGGTTCAAATTGTCCTCTTTTAATACTGAACTTTCCCTTTGCTCGATGCCTTGGCTTATATATCATTAATATTTTATCAGAAAAATGGTGAGTATCTCTGACATATCACATACTTTGTGCACAATCAGAGGCTGCTGAATGTCACTGTGATTGTCTTAGAACTTTTCCAATTGGCATTATGTGGATGATGTTAAAGCATTTCTTGGCTAAAAGAAAGCTGCTCTTGGCCTTGAATTATATTATCTATAATCTAAAGATTTTGTAGCAGATTAATAACAGTAATGAAAATTTGTCATCCAGTTTCAGTTTTTAATAACGTGTTTAAAATTGTTTGTTTTGACTAATATATTCCCCAAATGTGATTTTCCCCAGATCTTTTATAATCATTATGTATTTTTAAATTTTTTGCTTACATTTAATTTTTTGAAAACCTTAGATCTCATCAGTTTTTTTTTTTAAGATTTATTTATTAATTTGAGCAGGGGAGAAGGGCAGAGGGAGAGACAGTCTCAAGCAGACTCTGTGCTGAACGCAGAGCCTGATGCAGGGCTCAATTCTGAGCCCAAGCCAAGAATAGGGTGCTTAACTCACTGCACCACCCAGATGCTCCTCTCCAGTTCTTTTTTTTTCAGCTTTATTTATTTTTAATACTTAAATGTCTTGAAATATGTAAGATAAAACCATGATATACACAAATGAGTGGGGGAATGGCTGTCTTTGAAACTGCTTACAGAGAATAGCACTATTAACCAAACTTCTCTTTTTGAGGGAAGGGGGAAGGTTATATAATAGAAATATTGATTTATTTTTTTCTCATTCATTCATTGACTCACTCAGCCAATAGTTATTGAGTACCTAATGTTATGCCCTGGTGGGACGGAAGATTAACCAGAGAGGAATGAAACATTAACAGACAAGTAAGAATATACTCTGTCAGATGGTGATAAATGATATGTAGAAACATAAAGCCTAGAAGTGATGGAGATGTGGAATTTGGCACAGTAGTTCCCCCTTATCCATGGTTTCATTTTCCAAGGTTTCATTTATGTCCTCCAAACTCCGATTAATCCATGGGCCAGAAGCAGATGATCCTCCTTCTGATGTATGGTCAGATGGTCAGTAGTAGCTTAACATTATGTCACGATGCCTATGTCATTCGCCTCACTTCATCTCATGCAGGGATTTTTTTCATCTCACATCATTACAAGAAGACGAGTGATATAAAATATCAAGACAGAGAAATCACATTCACATAACTTTTATTACAGTTATATTGTTATAATTATTAAATTTTATTTTAGTTACTATTATTAATTTCTTACTTTGCCAAATTTACAAATTAAATTTTATCATAAGCATGTATGTAAAGGAAAAAACATGTATGAGGTTTGGTACTATCTGAAGCTTCAGGAATCCACTGAGGGTCTTGAGACATATCTTCTGTGAATAAGAGAGACCACTGTAGTCAGAGAGAGCTCCAGTGACAAAATGATATTCAAACCAAAATATGAGAAGGGACTTCCTGATGGGCCATATGGAAGAGTAGAAATCAGCATTGTAGCTCATCCTGAACTACTGGTGAATCATGACTGGAAATCTTCCACTAATTTTGGAAGATAAAATAAAGCACAACAAGGATTTTTTTAAGGTTGAAAAAGTGAAAGTCAACATTATTAGTAATTTTTCATTCTGTTTTCCCACTCTCTTCCAAATTGTGTCTTCTTTCTGCCCTTGTATTTTCCCCTGGACTGGACCATTCATTCAGTTACTGCTACATAAGCCTCCATATGACTCTCACAGTTTAGTGAATGGGATCAAAAGCCCCCAATGGGCACAGTTGATGCCCTAATAAAACTCAAAGGATAAAATACCATATAAGAAGAGAGCAGGTGGCAGGAGTCTAGATGTATAACCACAAACACAGCTAAGAGATTGAGGGATAATTAGCCCAATGGGGGACAGATTCAGGCAACCCCAAGGAAGATATGAAAGAAGAATGAGCTAGTAGGATCAAGAATAGAAGAGGTGGCTTTAACCAGGGTCATAAGTAAATATGTGCAGTTAAGTGGGAAAAATTTACTGAAGCATGGCCAAGGAAGAGAGGTCAATGCTAGTTCAGGACTAAGGGCCAGATCTTTAGTTGTGAGTAACCTTTATAGTTTATTGTGTACCCCTCTGCACAATCCTTTCTTCTTTCCTCCCCATCCAAGTTGACCCGGCTACAGAGAACTTTCTCTTCCATATCCACATTGGCAGCTGGCTAACTCCTCAATTATTCAAGGTACAGCTAAAGTTTGATATAATGCTTCTCTCATTGAGAAGCCCTTGGATTTCCTTCTCTGAGGCCAATGCTAGTGTTCAAACTAGAGCTTGGGTATTGATCCGTTCAAGGCAAGTAGAATGGCAAATGCTTTCAGCTACCAGATTATTTTCTTTTAACTGTACCTGTTCTTTATCTATCATCCCTATGACCCTCTTTGTCCTCACTGACCTTCTGACGATAACCAGAATTGTTCTCCTTATCAAAGGCAAGAGATTTCCCATTGTAAGGGATGAAAATCCAAACCAAACCAACCTAAATGAAAATCACTGGTTTATGTAACTTATAATTCCAGGTGTTTAAGGCACTCCAAGCACCATGCTTATATATTACTGTCTTTAATTCCTTGTTCCCTGACAATCTAGTGGTGGCACACACTGTATGTGTGACCATTATCTTTAAAATATTATAAATATTTTCTCTTAGAAAAATCTAAGATTCTGTTCTATCTATACAAATTATGAGAGATGTAGGGTCTTAGAAAAGGAAGTGATTCTCTAGCTTGAAAAATCATATCATTGAAATCTTTTCTCATCTTATATGTAATATCTTCAGTGGACACCTGTTTTTACCTCATACCAGCCTTGAAGCTGGATTCAGTACTTCTTCAGTTTCCCCCACTAGGAATTCTTCTCTACAAAGCACGAGTGACCAGTATAAATTAACTAATGATTGTGTATAGAAGACTAAGGGAAAACTTGCATTACACAACACACGATATTTTACTCAGAATAACATTAAATTTTTCTGTCTCTCTTCCTATTACCAGCCTTTGGGTCTCTCTGTAGCCACCCATTCCCTGTGAAGTGTCAAATCTCTTCCTCTTCTAAGAAGAACAGTAGAGTTTTCTGCCATCTCTCCCAATCCATCTTGAAGCCAAGCAAACCACAGCCCTGGAAACTCCAGGCTTGTCAAAGCTTTAATTAATTAATTAATTAATAAGCTTGTCAAAGCATTAATTAACTTCAAAGCTGAATCTCCTTCAAGGTGAAACTTTTGGAATATGGCAAATAAAATAATGCTTTATTTATTATTTTTATTTATATTGATATTCTCAAGTCGCCTTCCAAATATTAGTTTTTTTATTTCCCTAGATAAAACCAGGGTGTAAATACTTCAGTTACATTCAATGGCCATAAAAGAACATTCAATTAAAGCTGCTATGTACAGTTTGTGAGCTACCACATTCTTGGAGATACAAGAGTCTCTTGGAAACTTTTCTGAAGAGAACTTTAAATCATGAAAAATGTAGAGAACTCACATAACAATTTCTTTCCAGTTTTAATTCCAGAACAAGAAGCTTGAAATTATGGAGGAAATTTTAAGATTATATTTTATGGTGATCATGAAAATAATTAACGGAGTCAAGACTAGAATACATGCAGTTTGACAGGAAAACTGCAGTGTTTCTCTCTGACAAAAGAATGAGAGGGGACAGCAAAAGAGGAAGGATTCCCTCTCTCTGTGGTTCAAGACTTTATAAAATTGAGAAAACTTGTTACATAAATTTGCATATTATATTAATATTTACTCTTGGTCTTATTTGATTAAAAGGAGTTAGGAGTATGAGTAAAAGGAATTCCGCTTGCATAGACTTCATAGTTACTGATCTTTCTGTTTCTGGCAAGGATATTTTTAGCCACACTTACTTAACCTTCGTCATGCCATCCAGTGTGTTTTATGCTTTCCTAAATCCAATCACGATATATTCAAGCTTGCTATAAGAAGGCAAAAATGAAAATTTAAGCAATTTACATCACTCTAAATAGACATAGCTTCTTTTGGAGGGTCATTCAGAGGAACATGGTGAATTCATTACTTTTTTCTGGTTTTATTGAGACATAGTTGACATATAACATTATGAGATTTAAGGGATACAACATAATGTATATACAAACATATCTATCTACACACACACACACACACACACACACACACACACGGAAATGATTGCAACAATAAATTTAGTTACCATTCATCACTTCACATAATTACAATTTTTTTTTATGATAGAGAACTTTTAAGATCTAGTCTCTTAGCAACTTACAAATATACAGTACAGTACTATTAACTAAAGTCACCATGCTGTATATTATATAGAACTCCTCTATCTCATAACTGGAAGTTTGTACCTTTTGATCACCATCCAATTCCCCTCCACAGTCAAGATTTTTTTGAGGAGACAAAACTTGTAGGGAAGTTAAGCCATTTATGAAAAAACAAAAACAAAAACAAAAAAACTCCAACTTTCAACTTTTTTTTGTAATGTATTTGCATCAGACTTTGAAATTTCACATTAATGAGATTCACACCAGAGGAGTGGAAAGTGATGCCACTTAGCACTCCAGATATTAGCAGACTCCAATACTGATTACAAAAATAAGCCATGCCAGTGTCCATATGTGTTAAAATGAGAACAGCACTGTGGTCATGGCCCAGAGCACTCAAAGGACACAATATCTTAACCACCTGTGTTTCTCATTGACAACATGGAAGACTAGGCAAGGACACTTGGATTCACAATTAAAATTGTAGGAGATTAACCTGATTACTGAGAAATGTGCCTATCTTCAGGAAAAAATGTTTATTGTCTAAAGTTCACTTTTTTCATCTTTAGGAAAAAGAAAAGGTTTTGGTAAGTTTAGGTGTTTTGGTCTGTCTCCTCCAATTCCTTACAACTATAGTCAAATGAGGTAGATGATTCAAATTCTTTAATATAGTAATTTAAATTCTTATGTGGTAGCAAAAGTTACCACTACTAAGAGATCATCTGGCCTATAAAAGGTGTCTTTGCTTATGATATAAAACCTTGCTATAATTAGATAGGTGAAATTTTTAAAAAGATTAAAATGTGAGATCACATTATGCAAAATTTGTGAATTGCCTGCTGGAGCTATGTATCTATTTGGCAAGAGAGATGTAGAGGCTTAATCCAAATCCATCCTGGTCTCAGCTGCAATTGAGCATCATCTGGGGCAGCCACCAGGACAGTCTAATGAGGAGAGGCTTACTGATTCCTGGAATCTTCTAATTATTTGGCCTCTGTTTCTCCTGCTCTAACTGGAGAAGGTTGACTAGGAAGATACTGAGGATGTCGGGAGCCACTCTCCTTTATCACTTGCTTTACCAGCCAATGTTGCCTGTTGTTTCCAAGGTGAAGATTTTGAACTGTTCTTTGAGATAATAATAGAAACCCATTGTCAATTGCTTTATACTGGAATTCTCATTATCTTGGCACTGTATTGTTTGTAGATTTGACTTTAGTTTCTGTAGTTTCTGACAGAAAATATTTCTCTGTTACTATTTTTGAAAGTACTATTATGCTTTTAATTCATAAAATTATAGAGAAATGAGTTACATGCTCATGAGAAACTGAGCTATAATCACCTCACTGAAGCTGCTTGTGATTTGTTGACCATGGAAATTGTGAGAATAAATACTTGTTGTTTTAAATCACTAAGATTTGAGTCAGTTTGTCACATGGAAATAGGTAACTAATACAGGAACTCAATCAGGGAAGGAGAGAAAATTAATATAAAGACGTGTTGGTGTTGTTATGGTGAACTGATGCTCTACTTGGTAGGAACTTCTGAGGAGCCTTATGAACTGTGTGTCAGGGTAAAGCATTTCTTTCAGCTCCATTCTTCACTCTTCAACTATGCTCCATGGGTAAAATTAAAATTAATAAACCTTTCTTTCCAAAACTTATGTCACTATTAACTATTACTTAATTTTTAAAAATATTCTCTCAGTCATAGACATATACCAGAAGTGTTCTACATTTTTATTTTTTGCACTTAATAATGTTTTAGAAATCTTTCTGTATGCACATACTGATCTACTCATTAAAAAAATTAAATAGAGGAAGTTATTCATTGTCTTAGCCTAGCTTCTGCCCCAAAGCAAAGCCTGAAATAAAGGTTTTTTCAAGTATTTTATTGGAAGTTATTCCAGGGATTATAAATGAAAGGTAGAAGAAGTATGATAGCCAATCTCCATAAAAGCCCATTGTTCCTACCTGTTTGTATTCATACTCTTGGGTAATCTCCTCCCGCACTGCACCAGCGTTAGTCTATGTCACAGAGCACACAGCAGAAGTGGTAGTATGGCCCTTCAAAAACTAGGTCACAGAAGACATGTAGCTTCCTGTATGTACTCTCCCTTGGCTTCTGTCTTGGATCACTCATTCTGTGGAAAGCCAGCTACCATGAGGTGAGCAGCAGTCCACATAGTGAGTAACTCAGTGTTCTGCTCACAACCATAGGAGTAATTTCAGAGGTGGATCCTCCATCCCCAATCAAGCCTTCTGATGAAAGTGGCCGTACCTGACATTTGAGTTTCCCATGTCACACCGTGAGGCACATGACATGGCTCAAAGCAAGATGGGAAGGTTGGGCTTATGTGAACATGGTTGAAACATGCTCCAAACCACAGTCTTCACAGCTGTAGGAATAGACAAGGAACATTCAGTACAACCATACACATCACAAGGAATTTCTTATGTTCTTTCTTTACATAAATCTGTGTTACCTGTCCCATTTTTAGCAAAGAAATTCTTTTTTGGTGTTCTATAAAATATTGAAACTGAATGCATTCACCACAATTACCTTTTCTTTGTGTGATAAGTCAGTTTTTTTTTTTTTAAAGATTTTATTTATTTATTTGACACACAGAGAGAAAGATTACAAGTAGGCAGAGAGAGAGGGGCAAGCAGGCTCTCTGCCGAGCAGAGAGCCGAATGTGGGACTCAATCCCAGGATCCTGAGATCATGACCTGAGCCGAAGGCAGAGGCTTAACCTACTGAGCCACCCAGGTGCCCTATGTGATAAGTCAAAGCTTTATTGCCGATGTATCTATCTATCAATTAATCCCATACAAAACTATAAATATTTTTAAAATTTAAAAATGATCTTTCTTTTCAGTTTTTAATCCATTACATTAATAAAGGGTCATATAATTTTACTGATAGGATTAAATAAAAAAAAATTGAGTCTCCACACTGTTAAACCACATTGCTCAGGTCCCTTTGGTGTCTCTAATTAAGTAAAGCAAGAAAAATTTAGCACTTTGGGGACCCATTATGAACTGAGATGAATCATCACTTCCTTCTGCACATAAGAAATTGCAGTTGAATTCAGCTGTGAGAGATGTTTAAATGTTGGCATTTTTCTTTAAGTTTGGATATTGTACTTAGTTTTTTGATTATATAACATCTCAAACTTACCTTTCTACCTTTTTGAGATCACCCTTAAATGTCTAATGGCAGTATACCTGCACCAAGGAAATCAAGGTACTGCTTAAAGTATCAAAAGGCAATCACACTTTGTGAATCTTTTCTGAAATTGGATGGAGAATCTGTTGGCAGAAACAGCCTTTAAAATAAAGGCAGTGACTCAACTTCTGAAGGAGAGCCAGGTTCTCAGGCTGCAGATTGCTGGGGTGGGCAGAAAAAGAACTCATTTCAGTAGAGTACAGGAAGTTACTTAATGCTGCTTATGAGTCAGAAGAGAGTAGAATCGGTTATGATTGAACTCTCTTATCTAGTTAGACCTATAGACAGATACTTTAATATGTGTGTATAAAACATCTATACGTGTATTTTTATTCATCTGTATTCTATGTTTTGCTTTGATAGGAACCCCCCACCCCCATCCTTCCTTCATTTTTGAGTGCTGTAGTAATGAGTCACTGCTGCCTATTGCTTTGAAAGTAAGGACTTTCTAGGTCAGAGATTTAAAGAATATATTTAACACTATACATTCTCATTTATTCACTACCCTTAATGGGATCTTATATAAGTGTGTATAGTTAAGAGAATGCTGGACTGGAGACAGAAAAAGAAAATGTATGTTCACGGTATATGTTATAATCTGCTATATGCTATTTTTTTAGTATGTCATGTTAGTCATCATATAGTACATTATTAGTTTTTGATACAGTGTTCCAAGATTCATTGTTTACATATAACACCCATTGCTCCTTGCAATAAGTTTCCTCCTTTATACCAACCAACAAGCTCACCTATCTCCTCACCACTCTCCCCTCTAAAACTCTGTTTGTTTCTTGCAGTCCACAGTCCTTCAGGGTTCATCTCCCCCTCTGATTTCTACCCCCCTTCACTTTTCCCTTCCTTGTCCTAATGTCTTCCATGCTATTCCCTATGTTCCACAAGTAAGTGAAACCATATGATAATTGACTTTCTCTTCTTGCCCTATTTCACTCAACATAATCTTCTCCAGTTCCATCCATGTTGATGCAAAAGTTGGGTATTCATCCTTTCTGATAGCTGAGTAATATCCATTGTACATATGGACCCTACATCTTTTTATCCATTTGTCTTTTGAAGAGCACCTCAGCTCTTTCCACAGTTTGACTATCGTAGACATTGCTGCTATGAGCATTGAGGGTACAGAAGGCCCTTATTTTCACTACATCTGTATCTTTGGGGTAAATATCCAGTAGTGCAATTGCTGGGTCATAAGGTGGTTCTATTTTTAATTTTTTAAGGAATTTCCACACTGTTTTCCAAAGTGGCTACACCAACTTACATTCCCACCAACAGTGTAAGAGTGTTCCCCTTTTACCACATCCTCTCCAACATTTGTTGTTTCTTGCCTTGTTAATTTTTGCCATTCCAACTGGTGTAATGTAGTTTTGATTTGAATTTCCCTGATGGCTAATGATGATGAACATTTTTTCATGTGTCTGTGAGCCATTTGTATGTCTTCATTGGAGAAGTGTCTGTGTTATGTGCTCTTTACACACTATTTTACTCAATCCACAAACAGGTATTATGCTTCACTCTGAAAGATGTGAAAATTGTTAAGGGCTTAGTTATATTAAGAGATTTTCCAATATAGGGGCGCCTGTGTGGCTCAGTGGGTTAAAGTCTCTGCCTTCGGCTCAGGTCATGATATCAGGGTCCTGGGATTGAGCCCCACATTGGGCTCTTGCTCAGCAGGGAGCCTGCTTCCTTCTCTCTCTGCCTGCCTCTCTGCCTGCCTCTCTGCTTACTTGTGATCTCTGTCGGTCAAATAAATAAATAAAATCTTAGGGAAAAAAAGAGAGAGATTTTCCAATATAATCTTGGACGTGGCAGTCTGGAATTGGAGCTAAGGTTTGACCAATCACATGATACATGATCTTCCCACCACATCATACTTCCTCTGAGGCTTTGCAATCTTTGTCTATGGCAGAATCCAATGCTGGGACATTGGCCAGGTCACTACCTCTCTGTTTTACTTTTAATTCTGAAATTAAAGAACTCTGAAAGCCAGTTTAGCTCCATCAGTTAACTTCATTTTATTTTACATCAAGAGCTCTCAGAGCCTGGCCACTGATAATACAAATGCTGAATAATATTCACAAGCTGTGTTTGGGACTAGTAGTTCTGCTCCTATTCAGACATTAGTTACTGCACCATTTTTCAGAGACTTTTTCATTTGTTTGGATGTTTAGAAATATTTTCCTGAAGCAGAGAGGCCTCAGATAATCTATTCTCATCTATGGGATCAGTTTAGGTTCTCTTTATCTAGCTATGGACCTTCCTTTGTCATCAGGCCGGAATGTCTTGGGAAAATTTTAGGGAATTATGCTAGATAAAACTATTCCTCTTATGAGAACAGAGAAGGATTTGGGGTCTCTGGCTCACTCCTTCCATGTTGCAGAGAATAGAGGGAATAGCAAACAGCTAGAAAAGGCAAGATAGCATCCTAACAATCTTATAGTCATTGCTCTTAACAAAAGTCATCTTAATTCTAAAGACGGTCTAAGTGTCATCTAAGACACTAAGCATCATCTTAGACACTAAGCGTCATCTTAATTCTAAAAGGTGCTCCGTGTAGAAGTTAGATGACTTTTGGCAGTTTCAAGACTTGGTCTATTAGTACAAAATATATTTTATATTATATATATATATATATGATATTTGGTCTATTATATATATAAAATATATATAAATTGGTCTACATATATATATATATATACACACATACACATAAATACACACATTTGGTCTATTAGTACAATATAATTTCAGTATATCTATAAATCAAATAAAAAGTTAATCCTGATTTAAATAATTTTGATATGAGTATTTGATAGACATTAATTTTACTTTGCATTTTAATTTTCATGGTTATGAATATTTAAAAGAAAAATAAAACATTTAAAAAATAATTTTAATGTTTAAATTTTTTACATTTACTGTAATTTATATTTATATAAAAGGCATTACATTGAGTAGAATTATATTTGTTTTTTAATCTAAAATTAATTTGTAGAACACAACTTATGGAGAAATTTTGACAACAATAACATTATTAGTAGCTTTATTGAAACAAAGGCAAAAATTTTGGAATTAATAAAAATTATTTATAAATAACATGTATTTTGTTACTCATCTTAATATTGTCAAAGTAAGACTCATATATGAGCAATTATGTATAAATTCAAATATCTTTGATATTTTGTCAAAAAAAACCTATACCTTTATGCATATTTTTCATTTGTGATAAAGACATATTTGTTAGGGTAGAAATATAGAATTCACTATTATTTGGCTGTAACTATTATTTGTAACTTCTAAATAGAGTTATAGTAAATTGACCTCAGGTCAATTGCTCTGAGACCTGCAAATATTAGAGGTAGACCTGGGGAGAGGCACTACCACCTTTGGAACATTCTCCAAATTCCAAACTCTATTGTTAGACTGATTCAGAGACCCTCTAGTCTGACTTCCCTAGTTTAAAGATGGAGGAACCAACCATGATGACTGGCTGCAACCCTATGCCAAACCATAACACTGTCTGCAGAGGACCAGGAAATGACTCCTCCTTCCTTCACAAACAGGCAGAGTGGCATGTTCCTTGCTCATAGCTGGAGGCCTCCATTCATCTGAAACTTAAAGTGTGGGCCCCAGTAGCTAATTGAATGAGGTTAGCTTATTCATGAGGCTGGCAGGTAGTTCACATTGGCAGTGGGCCCCTGAATAAGAGCCTCTCAGTTGTTGACTTTCTCTCTAATCTCTGTATCTTTGAACAAAACTTTGCATTTGTATGTGCATAGTAAAGGCTAATTCTAAAAAGGTTAATTATAAGGAGGCTTGAAGCCACCCCAGGGAAAGTGTGATATCCTGAGGCTAGAAGCACCAACTTGGTCCCCTGGAAAGATGGTGATCAGAACCTGGAGAGAGGCTAGTGTGGAGATGTCTGCCTGAAAGGAGCAGTGGCCTTTGGTGGATGGACACAGCCAAAATGGCCTCACAAGGAAGGATCTGAAAAAGAAGTTCTCTAACTGCGTTTGTCTGCTTTCTGCTCATCTCTGGCAAGGGCTCCCCATTCATCAAACATAGCTGGAAGTCAGAGGGTACAGGAACCCTGAACACGTATTCCTTTCCAGTCAGCCTCTGGGGCAGAGGGGTTGGTAAAAACTGGTGGAAGTAGATTTTTTGTAGGGTAAATGGATGATAATTCATACAGTGTATTTTGGATCTTTTGATTATCTTGCTAACCAAGAAGCAGTGAATGGAGGGACCAGTACACTCAGAGACCTGGGCAAGAAAGGGCCCTGTTCAGGTCTTAGTTTTGCACTCAGTCCACTGAGCTTTGGAATGTTTTCCTTCTTCCTCACTTTCTAAGACCCTTCTGGGGCCTGAGACAAGCTGAAGCCAACAGAACTACCTGGGCAGGGTGCTCTAAAATATCAGGACTCGTGTGACCCTGGTTTCTTTTTCTCCCCACCAGAACACTGTCTGATACTCTATCCCATACATAAGAGTGTATCACGTCCTCTGGAGCTCTGGGACTTCTGCTGTGGTGTTGTCCCTAGTCTTCCTGACCAGGCCCTAGTTCCAGGAGGATGGACAGTCAAATGTTTTGTTCTGCTGCCTAGTATATATTTTTTAATGGGATCATATGTTATAGGCCATCAGCTTTGTGGTAACACAGTGAATTGATAGGACTCTCATTCAGGTCAGACACATGACAAGTTCAAGACTCTGTTCTACTGCTGACCCTTGGTCTCAAACTGAAGGTATGGACTGTGGCATGGCACTTATTTGTCCATCTTTCAACCAGGGTGTCACCTCTCTTTTATAAAACTCAAAGGTGGTGGGCATGGCACCTGTGTACCCTCTCTGGTGCCCAGACCCACCCCCTCTGCAGGATCCTTGCCATATATTGGTCAGTGTCCCACACCAGGCCACACATATCTGGCTGAAAGTGTTCAAGACAAATGCCCCATGATACCAGTAAGCTTTTCATTCCATGTTCTCTCTCATCTCTGATTGATGTGATTATGTTCTCAGGTGTGTCTCAAACGATGCCAGATAAAGGTAGACAGTCCTTGAACAATGGGACCACCCTTCTCATTTCATTTGCTGGACTCTTGCCTATTCTTCTCATTGACAACAGTATGTGGAAGGCAATGGTGTAGGTGACATAGAAAGAGAGAACATTCTAAGAATACAATGATTATAGACTAATGAGTTCTAGAGAAGGTATACTTAGAAGATGAGTTTTTCTATACTTCAGGCATAAAGTTCTAGCTGGCAAATTTAATGTCACCATAAAATGAATTATTGTCCTCATTTTCCTAAATATCTGGAGGAAAACTGGCATTTGTGGGGCTCCTTCAATTAAGCACAGACTTTCTGTGCAGTCATTGGAAACAAGCATTTTGTGGGTAGCACGATGGATCACACAGTGTCAAACATAATGATGTAACCAGCTTTTAATAAATGTTATCAGACAATTGAAGAGGCAAGAAGAGCTATATTTCTTTCCACATAAACAGATTGTAAACCTGTAGCATTTTCAGTTTTAACAGCATTGCTTCCATTTGCTTGTGGTGAGAGATATGAAATTACCCAGAAGCTGCATATGTCAATAAAGAAATGAGAAGATGATTTCTGGATCTAAACAAGGAAGAGGTGGTGTTTGGACACCACAAAGAATCTTTATTTAAAAAAAAAATTTAATTCCATTTAGTTAACATATAGTTTATTATTAGTTTTGGGGTAGAATTTAATGATTCATCAGTTGCATGCAACACCCAAGTTCTCATTCAGTCAAGTGCCCTCCTTAATGTCCATCACCCAGTTATCCCATCCTCCCACCCACCTTCCCTACAGCAACTCTCAGTTCCTTTCCTGTAGTTAGAGTCTCATGGTTTATCTCTCTCTATCTCTCTTTTTCTCTTATTTTTCTTTTCCTTGTGTTCATCTGTTTTGTTTCTTAACTTCCACAAATGAGTGAAATTATATGGTATTTGTCTTTCTCTGACTGACTTATTTTGCTTAGCATAATACCCTCTAGTTCCATCACATTGTTGCAAAAGATAAGATTTCATTCTTTTTGATGGCTGAGTAATATTCCACTATATATAGGTAGAGACACACACATATGTATATACCACCTCTTCGTTATCCTTTCAAAGAATCTTTACTGAACTGAGTACACAATAAACAAATAACAAGTCCTTTGTCTCTACCCATTATTCTAAATCTCCTTCAATAAAACACTGTACTATACTCCCATGTAGCCATTTATCTGATAATTCATTTGTTTATTGAAATGTTAATGTAAACAGGGTTTCCACAAAAATTATTTTCCTGGGGCCTGCACACCTAGAAGGAGCTCTGAAAGATCCTGTCAGTAGCTTCCTCTCCTATGTCCAGAAACACGACAAGGTTAAGGCTGACTGTAGAGAGAGTGTGATGGTGATGTCAATGAGGAGATCACTGGCTTAAAAGACAGAAACCTGAGTTCAAGTGTGGACTTCACTTCTTACTAGCTCTGTGTGTTTCTGTAAGTGAACTTTATATCACAAATCCTGTTTCCGCATATATAAACTGTAGCTGTAATATGATAATAATACCCTACTTATTAAATAGGTTTATTGTACTGATAAAAAAAATTGTGTTTATGAACAAACTGTAAACCGTGATTTTAATAGGTATTTTGTAATAGCAAGTTCTGTATAAAAACAGAAAAGTTTTAATTTTTTTTCTGCCTTCAAAGCAGTTCAATAATAATCACATTCGGTTTATTCTGTTCTTATTAGATAGTGAAAATAGTCTCTTCAAGGTCACCTTTCTTTTCAGTGGTTCAAAGCAGCATTAATTAGGCCTCTGTATATAATGGAACCAATCAAATTGCATTGAAATTATTAAAAAGCCATTTCCCCTCAAAGGCTATTTGAGTTTTCCAAATCACTGACAATTTCACTGCTGTGTTTTCAGCAAAACTATACACTTAAGGCTGAGATATGCACTGAAATTCTCCCTCAGGATACCAAGAAGATCATGAGTTTCCTTTGGTGTCCCTTGTGTTATGATTTTAATTATTTCTTGACATTTCAGAAGTGAAAGCTTTGGCTTCCACTCTCTATGACTTCAAAAGATGGAACTCGTTAGATCAGTAAGTGGACCAAGGGACAGAGCGGGTAATTTATACTGCCTCTGGTATTCAATTCCCTTTTAGCTTGGAGTCTCTTTGACCAAAGAGAAGACGAAGATGCAGTACTGCGGTCTAAATAGAACATTGAGTGAAGAAAAGACAGGGATCTATTTACAGCTCTTCATTGCAAAGTATTTCAAAAGATTAAAGTCCGCAGTCCATTTGTCACAGCAGAGCTACAGTGCCTTTGGCCCTTGTCTGCTTGGAACAAGTTTATGTGGTTTAGAACTCATGTCAAAAATATGACGTACAACCATGAACTCTGGAAGGGAAATCATGGCAGTATTGATTTTGAAGATCCTAACCAACTTACCCCTACATTCTTGTGTATTGTGAAATTGGCATTGATGCAAGAGGGGCCATGAAACACCACAGTATTATAGATGTAAATAAACACACTGCTGTGGTTAACCAGTAGACGTGAAGTTCTCTCTGATTCTGACCTTAGCCAGAACTTTATTAGAAGGTTTTGCAATAGACTCATTTGGAGACACTGTAACTGAAAATAAGAAACCCAAGTATTCAGAAGTCAAAAGTAATTCTAAGGTTAGAAAGACCTTTGATGAGGGCCTGAAGGTCTATTTTGGGTTAATGGAGAATTGTGAGGGATTTCATAATAACTTTCAAATGATAGGAAGTTTTAAACAAGAGGCAATCAATTTCTTTCTTATCTTCTGGGTAGTTCTTCATTATTTTGCTTGAATTTTTCATTTCATCGTCACCCTGATTCTTTCTTCTTCGCAACCTGGAAACCAGTTCCTTCTTAACTCCATAAACTTTCATTTCAAATTTAGAACAGATTTAGCTCACCCCTATGACGTACTTAGGGCCTTACTACTGGATCACCAAAGTCTGAAATCTCTTTATCCACTCCACCCACCCCTGAGTCCCTGTTTCCTCCAGTTCACATTCCTGTCCTTCCTTCTCAGCTACTTAAAAAGACTCCCACTCCAGGGTCAATTATCTTCCCATCTGACTTCTAGGCCCGACTGGCCTTCCGATATTTGTATTTCTTCTCTCCCCATAGTGGGTGGTTAATCCCTACCTGTAGAGCCTCCTAGCTGAACTTCAGGTCTTCCACACCAATTTAGCCAGTCAGTAACAACGTAGTCAAAGCTTTCTTCCAAATATCTCTTGTTTTTTTCCTCACTATCATTAACTATAGCTCAGATCATGTTAAACATTTTCCTGTAGCAGGAGTCAAGGTGACAGGGTGGTTAAAATCTTGGCACCCTGAATTTAGGCAGTTTGGGTCTGAGCCTCCGTTTGCCTCTGGCTCCATTTGTGTCCTGGAACAAATGACTTAAACTTCTTAAATCTCCCTTAATTATAAAGGAGGGATATCTTAGCAGCTTCAACCTACAGAGGCTGATTTAACACGGATCTAATAAAGCTTAAGCTTTAGACCTCTTCACTTGAAAGATCTCCTTTCAAAACACTGGGAGGAGGAGCTTTAGAAATGTGCTTCTCAAAAATTTTGCAAATGTAAGATATTTTTGCTGTCTGTCTTCCTCTCTTGTAATTCCCTTCATTGTATGGTATTTGGAGTGGCCATAGACATTTTTGGGATCCAGCTACAGGGATATTTAGTTGGTGATACATTTAATTTGAGAATAAAAAGATATATGTATGTGTTTCAGAATCATTTTGTCACATGTGATTAAATTTTACTTGCTATCCCCACCTAGAAATGGCTGTCAGGAATATTCCTACTGCCCCATGTGGCAACTCACCAGGTGTTACAAAATGCAGAGCCCGGCAAAGGTCATGGGAAAATATGAATATGTCCCGCAGAGACTGACATCAGAAGTACATGGAAACAGGGGGAAAATCAAGATCTGAAGTGTACAAAGCTAGAAGATAATTTGCATAAAACTCTTCCAATCAGCTGTGTAAAATTCTAATTAGAGGATTCAGATCCCATAGTGCACTATTCAAAATAGAAGGTGCCCTCTGTCAGGAATATATTAAGTAATGCAGTAAATACAAATGCCACTGTGCCATATGCTTTTTGCCTGATTTTGATAAAAATCATGCAAAATAGATCTTTCCAAAATTCCTGTGTTTGTAGGACACAAACCAGTATAGCAGTATTAATACAAACAGCAATTATATCTGTGACAAATATTAACGCAATTTGGTAGAACTTTCCCGAAGCTTGACAACAATTTTAAGAAGTTATATCACCAAGGTCAGTTGTCAGTCTAACAAATAATGACATTATCAATAATGAAGTATGAAGTTGAAAAAGACTTTTTAAAATCAGCAATAATTTTAAAAGAAACAGCAAATTTTGAGAACCGTGCTAGAGGAAATTTTTCATTTTTTCTGTGTCAGTTATCTATTACCTTGATCATGCTGTGTACCAACTGCAAAATCTCAATGGCATTCTATAATAAACATAATTTTTCAAGAGACTGGAAGAAGATGGGGGTTGACTGGATGGCTGTCTTGATCATGGCTTGGTTTCCTCAGATGTTTCAGGGCCAGCTGGCTGTCTACTGGTCTATACCAGCTTCAGCTGTGACAACCACAGTGACTAGGCTTCCCTCCACAGGTCTTTCATCCTCCAGCAGACTTGTCTAAGTACATTCTCATTGCAAAGGCAGAGGTGCAAGACAGAGGAAGCTCAATTGTGCAAGTGCTTTTCAAGTCTTTATTTGCCTCCAATTTGCCCCCACTGGCCAAATCAAGTTACATGGTTAAACCCAAAGTCGAAATGGTAGGGTGCTACAAAATTAAGCAACAAATGTGAGGCGGAGGTGAAAATGGCGGCCATTTCTGAAATTTAATGAGTTATTTAAATAAAAGTATTATAAATTTGCTTCAAAGGTATGGTTTAATCAGTTTTGATATCCTCAGATTTGTTTGGCAAAATATTAAGCAGATAGGATCACAGAGGAAAATGATTCTATGTATGATATTTTAGAATATGAATATGTCCCCTATTATTTAGAAATAATATACATTAACTTTAAAACATCAAACATTACACAAATTATCCCATTCTTGCCCTTTATTTACCATCAAAATGTCTATTTTGTTTTATATTATTTACAGTCGTACCTTTTAACTGAAGAGATAATGCATGTATAGAGGAGTTTGAGGGATGTTCAGATATTACCACAATATTATTATCTGAACTTTATTTCATAATTAGTTGTTAGTACCACTGTGGTAATTATTTTTCATTCCTTATCATAACAATGCCATAATAGCAGAAAGCAGACTTAAATAAAATGTGGAAGGGAGAAATCAATAGCTGAGTTGCTATGTCAGTTGCTGGAGTGTTTGGAAAAGTTCTGGGCTTTACAAGCACCCCAAGGGTGGCATGATATCACAGGACGCAGGCAAAGGGGAAGTGGGAGGACACTGAACATATAATCCACCATCATCCTTACTCCAGGAGTACGGATCCTTACTGAGGAGAAGCTGCACCAAGGGAGTAACCAGAGGTGGCTCTCCTCCTCCTCAGCATGTAACCAGTAATTCCAATAACTCTCTCCATTTGAATCGATCTCTTCCTATCCTGCTCTCATGGTGCAACCGGTATTGTTGTTGTTTTTTAAAACACAAATATGATAATATTACTCCCTGACTTAAATTCCTACACTCCAAGTTGGCCTCCAAGTTGAAACACCTGTATACTCCATGATCAAACAGTGGCTCTCATATCTAGTTTCATCTCTTAGCACTCCTCATTATATTATTAAAAACACAGATGACCAACCAAATAAGGAATAAAAAGGACTTTCCATTCCCTGAAAGTACTGCAATGTTTTGCTTTTGATTGTAGAGATTCCATATGCTCTCTGCATAAAAAATATCACCTCTAGCCTGTCCCTATTCTGCCCTGCACCCAACATGATGCACACAACCTTCTCTCCTTCCCTTTCTATTCTTCCTTCAGGTTAGATTTGATCTCCAGAAAGTCCTCATGGAAAGGAGTCCTCTTCTAACTGGCTTAGTGCCTGCTCTCTAGGAACTCACGGACCTCTATATTGAACTCCATTATAGTCTTTATCTTTTTGTTCTGAAATTGTCCATATATGTGTCTTTCTCCTCTAGATGCAAGAGGCCTGTGGTCAGGGAATTGTGCCTTGTTTAGAATGGGTAGTGCAAGTGTCTAGCACACTGCCTGACACAGAAGGACAAATACTTGTGTTTAAATTGAGGACCATCAAAGAAAAACAGGGATGCTTGAATAGTTATGTATCATCACCATAGATTTTCTGAATGTATTCAGAAGGGGCAGCACGACCTTCAACTCTTCTTGCTTAGTCATCCGTTCTTTCAGTGTTGCAAAGCGGGGACAAAATGCCTCCAATGTTCTAAAGATAAGGGAACAGACATTGCACATTTCTCATGCTTGAGGACACCGTGAGTCATAACAGGATGCTAATGTTTGCTGGAAACATCATCTCTCTCTTCTGTTAAGTCCACCATAATTCACAATCATCTGTGTCATCTCCAGATGGGTTCTTTTGCTATAAGTCATCAATATATAGCTTGGGCTGGGAAGCACATTCATACTGTTGGACCACTTGTTACCAGAACAGATTATATTCAGGTAATTCTTATTGGTTGATTTCAGGATTTTGTTTAGATTCAGGCTGTAATTAATTAAGATATTAGAACCTGTGTGTGTATGTGTGTTTGTGTGTGTGTGTAAGAGGAAGAGAGAGTGTGTGTGTGTGACAGAGAAAGAACATACAAAAAGGGGAAAACAACAAAAAATATAGGCCTTCTATTATAACAATAAGAAAAAAGCTGTTAGCTTGAATTTAGAGTTAGGTAGTATTTTACCCTCACTTTTTATTTTTTCTGTGTAGTGAACAACCCCAAAACACATTGGCTTAAAACAATAACAATACATATTTGCTCACTTGTATTTGGACAAGGCTCAGTGAGCACAACTTGTATCTAATCTACTTTTTACAGCTTTGAAGCTGGGGTGACTTCAAGGCTGGGGGCTCAAGTCATCTGAAGACCTGCTTACCCACACATCTGGCAGTTGTGGGGTGGGTGGGTATAGCTACACATGGCCTCTGTCTGTGGCAGCTTGGCTTCCTCACAGAATGACAGATGTGTTCCAAGGACAAGCATCCAGACAGAGAGGGAAAGCGAGCCAGAGCCAGAGCCAGAACCAGACAGAGGCCGGAGATATTACCATTTTCTAAAAAGTGTTACCTTGGAAGTCTCGCAGTGTCACTTCAAAATAATTTTTTGAATATGCAATATGCAAATCTGCATCTAACGAATTTGCTAATAATTCCTTCTTTGTCTTAAATTTTATGCTTCTATGTAGCTTGATATGTTTGAGTACAAGGTAAAATTTCTTATTATTAATATTTTTGGGTCAGAAGGAGGTATGTCTCAGTTTGCTCCTTATCATATATGTATATGATATCATATATGTGTGTATTTATATATGTTTATATATATTTATATATAAAGAGTCATCAAGTCCATTACTGAGATCATTACTTATGACCTTACTTGAAGATTATTTTGCCAGGGATATGAAGCAACATTTATTTCATCACCATTCAATGATATTTAGCATACCTACTGAAATTTTGGATGCCTCCCAAAGCATATTTTGGACCAAAGCATATTTTAATTCATTTCAGACATCAAGAGACAAAGACAAACCTAAAGGGTTTTCTAGCTCTTTTATTTCCTATAAAATATGATATGATATTCCTGTAAAATATGATATTCCAAATGAAATTTAGGTAATTCCAGTACTTGCTCCATTCCTCTGTCCCAGTAGATCTGGCCCCCAGAGAAAATGATTCTCCTCCAGGATTGGAGCACATCAGAAAGTGGCCTTTTTTTCCCCCCACAGGACTAATCAGATGGCCTTTCAAAGAGTTGACATGGGAAGGGAATGTCCTAACCCATTTTGCTTCTTTCTCACTTCAAACATTGAAGGAAATTTTGTTTTTTTTTAAATTAAAAAAAATTAAAAATAAAGAGGTACTCTTCATAGAGAATTTTAGATACTACAAATCTGTCTTGAGGCAGATACGCAATGGTTCTGTGCTTCACAGATCTTGTACTTTGCATAAGAACAATGAATATAAAGTCTTTTTTTTTTTTTTTAAATCACATCTGCCTTCTATGAGGAGATACCAGTGTAAAAACATATATATATATGTGTGTGTGTGTGTGTGTGTGTGTGTGTGTATGTGTGAATCTATATATACAGTCTCCTATTGGCTCTATTTCTTTGGAGAACTAATAAAGATGGAAACTTAACCTTTTGCATTTAACATTTAGGACTGTCTCCCCACTCTTCTTCTAACAAACAAGAACAAGTTTATAAAAATGGCCTTAGCTGCCAGCTTAGTGAGAGTTAAGAGATCGAGTTACTGAATAGATAGTTCAAGAAATACATACACACAAATGTGCTGTTCCTGGACTGGATTCAAATGAATCTCAAGCCTGGAGCTTTAGTTAGAAGCTTCTGCCAACTGTCCTGAAAAACAGCCCAGAGACTCTCTGTCCTCTTGAGGTGTGCAGAGATTGAGAAGCTAAAGAAAGATGATCATCCTGAGACTCTGAGTTTGAAAGAATAGAATCCAAGAGAACCATAAGGAAATATGGTCTTCAATGTTTGGGAGCTCTGAGCAGTTGAAAAAGGACCTAAGATAAGTTACCTTAGAGGATTCAAGCAAGAAAGCGATAAGAGATTAGATTTGGATCTGCATGATACCTATTAAAGACCATAATTTATTGTCAAAACCAGAAAACTTTTTCAAAAAGCGAAAGGAGATACCACTAATAATTGTGTTAAATATATATATAATATAATATAATATAATATGTATTATATATATATATGTGTGTATATATATATATATATATATATATATATATATATATATAACTGGGACTTGGGGGCAAATTGGAATCTAGACACCTTACATGTAAATCAAGGACATTTCTTGTGGACTTTTGCCCACACCCAACTGTCTCCAAAGGAAGATTGCTCAGTACCGAAGGAGAGATAAAGGAAAGACGGACTGACAGGGAGCTGCAGGGAAACACTGTATATGTTTACATAAAGTTTATCTTTAAATCAACTATAAACAAAAATACAGCTATTATAAAATGTAAGGGGAAATACAGGAAGATAGAAAAACAACAAATATCACAGTGTACGTCTATCTGGTCTTTTAAAACTCATAGTTACATGTGTATTTTTAATCCTACTGTATTCAAATTCATATATCTCATTTTTAAAATTTAAGTTGTAACGCAAATATTTCTATGTTGGCTCAAATTATTTGAGATGTGATTCAAAGAGCTACATAAAACTTTACTTAGTGGCAATATTCTTGTTTCCTAAGCCACTGTCTTTTTTTCCAGTATTTAGATTGTTTTAAAATTTTCATGACCCTTATGAATGTACAAGTCAATGTCAACGAGCGTCGCCATGTGTAGTGCTCTTTTCCCCTTACAATAGATTTCCTTCTTTAATCTTTAAAAGTTAAACACCAAGTTAAACATTTTGAAAGCTTTGATGCTTTTAATTTATCCCCACCCTCCAAAAAAGCGTTGAACATTCTGGCCGGTGATCTCTGAATACATCTATTCTAACTTGTAAAATTTATCTACCTTGAGCATTAGCATTTAAAACTTTGCTCTTTCTAAAGGAGAAATTATTATTGTCTCAGCTTGCATTTCTTTTATTACAAATAAGATCAAACACTTTTCCATTATTATTCTAAACAATTATATTTCCTATAATACAACAATGCTCAACTTGTTAGTTCCAGGACACTTTGACCTCTTAAAAATACTAAGGACCATAGAGTTTTTGTTTATGTGGGTTATATCCTTTGACATCTTACCATATTGGAAATTAAAACTGAGAGGTTTTTAAACATATACTTATTAATTCACTGTAAAAATAAATCTATTACATATTATCACATATAACATTTTAATGAAAAATAGTAATTTCCAAAACAAAAGATTTTTGAGAAGAGTGGCATTATTTTACATTTTTACAAATATTTTTAATGTCAGACTGATTAGAAGACAACTTAATTCTCATACTTGCTTAGATATGTTGGCAGTCACAATATGTTGCTTTAGTTGAATTATATGCAGAAAATCCAATCTCTCACCAATATGTATCCTTTCTTTACGAACTACAGTTGACCTTTGAACATTATAGGCTTGAACTGTGTGGGTCTACTTATACACAGATTTTCTACAGTACAGTACTCTAAATATATTTTCTTTTTGGGGGGTGATGCTTTTTATATTATTTTTTTCATAGCTTCCTTCATTGTAAGAACACAGCATCTAACGACCATAACATAAAAAATATGTGTTCATTGATTGTTTACGTTACCAGTAAAGCTTTCAGTCTAGTATGCTATTATTAGTTACATTTAGTGGGAGTCAAAAATATAATAATGTTTAATAATAATAATATAATGTAAAAGTTATAGGTGGATTTAGGACTTCACTGGGGGTCAGAGTCCCTAACTCTCACCTGCTCAGGGGTCAAATGTAGTTGGTAAAGAAGAGATATTGTAGGGGGATCTGGGTGGTTCAGCCAGTTAAGCATCTGCCTTTAGATCAGGTCATGATCCCAGGGTCCCTCATTGGGCTCCCTGCTCAGTGGGAAGTCTGCTTCTCGCCTCCCCCGCCCTCCCCCTGCTTGTTCTCTCCCTCCCTCTCTTTCTCTGTGTCAAATAAATAAATAAAATCTTTTTAAAGAGTCTATTTTAATAGACTTTTCCTGAAAAAAATGTAGCTGTTTTTTTTCAATGATACACCAGAATTCAACAAGTGGTTGTTTCTTAAGGATTACTTCCAAAAAATAATCTGAAAACACATCAATGAAACTTTAGTGTTCTTTTCATTAAAACCCACTGGTATTTCCAGCTTTTAAATAGATTATTTTACCCTTGATTTTAAAATATCCTGTCTTAGCCATTTAAAAAATGTTAGTTCACTGAGTAATGCAAATCTTCCAAATGTTATATTTCATTATAAAATGTCAAAACTCCAACTTGTTAATCTTACCACTGAATATCATCAGAAAGGTCTTGAAGAACTGGAAGATATCAAGTTCACAATAGTAGTTACATATTTTCCAATATTCTAAATTTCACTTGAAAGCTGAGATTTTAACATTGGCAAGTGACAGGCTCACTTCCTTCAATTAAAAAAAAAAAAAAAAAAAAAAGTCTGTCAAATACCTAAGTCTGAATAGCCATAATTTGCCTGTCATTTCTTTCAAGTAAAAATGTTTCATGAAAAAAAATGGCTAGGTCATCTTGTAATTTAAACAATGACAAAGTGCTTTCTTGAGATGCTCTTGTATTTTGGTACTCACCAAAAAGGCTTTGCTCATACTTCCCATATTGTCACACAGAAAATTACCAATAGGTGTCCTGAAGGATTAAGGTTTAATAAAATCCATAACATTTGCTGCTTCATTGAGGACATTCTTCAGTAAAATTGGCCTTTTTGTTTTGTTCTGTACATAGCAGTGGAAAATGCAATGATGATGACTTTGGTGCCATTGTCTTGCTGCATGTTCAGGCACCAACAGTTTACCCACCATGACTTTTGTACAATGTCAGCATAGAGTACCTTGGGGACTTCTAGAGGTCCACAGATAACACAGTCAGATCACCACTACTGAAGTGAACTTTTTATTCACATCCTTTTTTCATTTGCCTGTTGGAGGTTTCCTGGGTATAGGTTCATTATATACTGTAGATATTAACCTTTTGCTGTATTTGCTATTTAAATTATTTTTTTCATATTATAGTTTTGGTCATGTTCTTATTTTTTATGCACAGATTTTTAAACATTTATATACTCTTATTCATTGGATCTTTTGTGTGTAATGCCATTCTTGCTTCCTTTTTCACTTAAATTTTATTAATATTTCTGTAGATTCACATGCAGATGTAAGAAATAATACAGAGAGATCCCAAGAAACTTACTGAGGTTTCTCTTCAATGGTAACAAATGAGCAAAATAAAATAAAAAAATCTGTTTGCAAAAAAATAGTCTAATATTGCAACCATGTTATTGATACAATGCATTGGTTTTATTCAGCTTTCCCAGTTCTATTTGTACTCATTGTCTATTTACTTCTACTAATTTTCTCACATGTGTAGGCACCTGTGTCCAGTCAATGTACAGAAACAGTTTCATCACCTCAAAAACCCCTTGTGTTTCCCTTCCCACGTCCACATGCCTTCTGCCTCCCCTCTTTCCCTACTTCTAATCTCTGAAAACCACGAATCTCTTTTTCAATTCTAAAATTTTCTCAAAAATACTATATGAATGGGCGCACCTGGGTGGCTGTTAGGTACCTTCAGCTTAGGTCATGACCCCAGGGTCCTGGAATAGAGCCCTGAGTGGGACTCCAAAAATTGGATCATACGGTAGTTACATATTTAATTTAGTTAGTATGTATGTGTGTGATGAAAGATATATAACATGAAATTTGCATTTTAAACCATTTTTAAGTGAATAGTTCAGTGGCATTAAGGATGTTCACATTGTTTTGTCCCATTAACAATCTCCAGAGCATTTTCCTCATCCAAAACTAAAACCCATTACCCATTAACCAATAACTCCTCATGACCCCTCCTCCCCAGCCCACACTGTATGACACACTATTCTACTTTCTGTCTATACAGTGACCATTCTAGATACCTCTTATAAGTGGAATAATAAAATATTTGTTCTTTTGCATCTAGTGTATTTAATTTAGCATCTTTTCAAGGTTTATCCACATTGTAACATGTGTCAGAACGCCATTCAAGGCTGAATAGTATATCATTATACATACATATTGTGTTTATCCATTCGTCCATAGATGGATGCTTGCATTGCCTCCACATTTTGACTCTTGTGGATATCATTGCTCTGAATGTGGATATATAAATATCTCTTTAAGTTCTTGATTTGAGTTCTTTTGGGTATATACCTGGAAATGAAATTTCTGGATCATATGATAATTCAGGGTTTAATTTTTTGAGGAACCACCATATTATTCACTACCATTTCACATTCCCATATGGGTTCCAATTTCTCCGTATCCTCACCAGCACTTGTTTTCTGCTTTTTTCTTCCTTAATAGTAGCCATCCTAAGAGTCAAGCATATTTAGTTCTAGTTCAAACTGCCAACTTGTTTTCCAGAGTGACCATGCCATTTCACATTCCTAGCAGCAATGCAGGGCTCATTCAAGTTCTCTGCATTGTCTTCTGTATTTGGTGTTAGCACTATTTTTTGTATTTCAGAAAATGTGACAGACGGGTAATGATATCTTCTTGTATTTTTAATTTGCATTTCTCCAATGGCTAATTATACTGAACATCTTTTCATTTGCCATCTGTATATTCTCTTTGATAAATTTCTTTTTATGTCTTTTGTCTATTTTCTAATTGAATTTTTTAATGTTGAACTTTGAGTGTGCTTTGTATTTCTAAATACTAATCCTTTATCAGATACATGGTTTGCAAATTTTTTCTCCCAGTCTGTAGCTTTTTTTCCATCTTCTTCACTTGGTGTTTTCCAAAGAAGAAATTTTTAATTTTGATGAAGTTCAGCTTATCAATTTTTTCCTCTTATGCATTGTGCATTGGTGTCAGTCATAAGAACTATTTGCCTAGCCCTAGATCCTGAAGAAGATTCTCACTGTTTTTTATAAAAAATTTTTAATAAACATTGTAACACATAATACACGTTATGAACATTTTATGGTTTATGTTTACATTTAAGTCGACAAGTCATTTTGAGTTAATTTTTGTATAAGATGTGAGGTTTGAGTTGAAGTTCAAATTTCTGCTTATGGGAGCGCCTGAGTGGCTCAGTGGGTTAAAGCCTCTGCCTTCGGCTCAGGTCATAATCTCAGGGTCCTGGGATCGAGCCCCACATCGGGCTCTCTGCTCAGCAGGGATCCTGTTTCCCCCTCTCTCTGCCTGCCTCTCTGCCTGCTTGTGATTTCCTCTCTCTGTCAAATAAAAAATAAAATTAAAAAAAAATTTCTGATTATGAATTTTCAGTTGCTCTACCAGCATTTATTGAAAAGTTATCCTTCCTCCACTGGATTATTTTTGTATCTCTTTCAAAAATTATCTGAGCATTTTTATAACAGTCTCCTTCTAGGTTCCCTACCCTGCTCCACTGTTTTAAGTATCTATTCCTCTGCTAATACTGCATTGCCTTGATTACTATAGCCACATACTAACAACAAGCCTTGTCCCACTTTATTCTTCTTTTTCAAGGTTGTCTTAACTATTCTAAGGCCTGTACCTATTAAAATAAATTTTGGAATAAGCTTGTCTATGTTTACAAAAAAAAAAAAAAAAAAAAAAAAAAAAGCTTGGTAGGATTTGAATAGTAATTGCATTGAACCTATAGATCAACTTGGAGGAATTTATACCTTTACTATGTTGAATTTCCCAGTCCATGAACAGAATACGTCAATCTTATCTAGGTTTGCTTTTAATTTTTTTCATAAGTCATTTATAATTTTCATCATATGGATCCTAAAATGTCCTTTTTAATACATTTTTAAAAAGATTTCATTTATTTACTTGAGAGAGAAAAGAGTGAGAAAGAGAGAGCACAAAGGGAAAGGGACAAACAGATTCCCCACTGAACAAAGATACCAATGCAGGACTCAGTCCCAGGACCCCTAAAATCATGACCTGAGTTGAAAGTAGACACTAACTGAGTCACTCAGGATTCCCCTGAAACATCCTTTTAAGAGTACACCTAAGTATTTCATTTTTTTGGAGTAATTTTAAATGGCATTGCATTCCTAATTTTGACTTCAACATGTGTAATTGTTTGTGTACAGATATATGGTTGATTTTTGTGTGTAGATCTTGTAATCTGTAACCTTGCTGAATTTATATATTAGTTCTAGGATTTTTTTTTTTTTTTGGTGGATTCCCAGAGATTATGTTTGTAGACAATAATGTAATAATGTCTCTGTAAATAGGGAAAATTTTATTTTTTCCCTTTCCACATTATATGCCTTTTATTTCTTTCTCTGACCTAATCGTAGTTGCTAGAACATCCAGGACAATGTTGAATAAGAATGGTGAAAGTGTACCTATTTCTACTGCTTTTAAACTCAGACAACTTTCTGAGTTTATATGATAATAATGGTTTCTATGTTCACCTAATTTTGTTTCTACTTTATTTTTTACACTACTCATGTGACCTTTAGAATTATTTAAACCCCTTCAACTTCAACATTTTCTTCTATAAAATGGGGCTATTAACATTGGTCACTAAAGTTAATAGAAAGGAATGAATAAAATAATATAAATAACTCAAACATAATTTTTTTCAACAAACAATTGTTGGTCGTTGAGAGGTGTAAAATAATAGTGCTTTACCCAGCCTAAGTTTAGTAGCGGTTAGAAGAAAATTGTAGAAGTCAGGCAGGTGAAATAAAAATAAAACCTTTACTACTGATAAAGCTTTGTTGATGGATATGGCTTGTGGCAGAAGGCAAATGACACTTCTGTTCTCTTTGCAAAACTCACCTTGGAATATATACTTTCCACCACCCCTGAAAGAAATAGCCTCCAAAGTAGAAGAGCTTGTCCAGGCTTAGACTGGTCTGCAGGAAAGAAGAAAAAAACAAAACATAAGGCTTTTGATAGGTTACCATCATCTATATGAGAAACATGAACCGATGGTTATTAACAAATCAACCAGGTAACAACCAGGTAACATTCTCAGACATTCGAGGACTGTTTCCTGAATGATAATGAGTATTGCCTCTGTTATCACATAGTAGTAATAGACTAAATAAAGTTAGAATTTATATTAGTACATTGCATAAGGAGAGGATATAATAGCTTTTACTTCCAAATAGCTGGTCAACAATACCAATTCACAAGTTACTTTTTTCCAGACATGAATATTTTAACTCCCTTCAAAAAAAAAAATTACAGTATGTTTTAGGGCTTAGATCAATTTGTAACTCTATATCCAATTGTGTTGCTAATACTATAGTTTTTACCTTTATGTATTTTAGTAGCCTGTAAAACTAGCTTCTCTCACCCACTCTCACTACTAACTACATGATTTATTAAGAAACTTCTTGCTACCATTTCCTGAATATTCTTTCAGAAAATCTGTTTCTATAAAGATATAACTTTCTATCAGCCCCCAAATAATTTTCTCTTTTCTAATAATAGCTTTAATCTCTTAACCCATTCAATGTACTTGGGATCTGAAAGACGACATTGGTTTTGTTAGGAGGAAGCTGAAGTTCAATTCCATTGCCTCAATATTATATTCTGCTTTTGAAACCGTTAATATGTAGGTACAGGTTTTTCCATTTACAATGTGAACTCATCCATCACTCTTTGTGCGTTAAAGAACCCCCAATTTTCTCTCCTGCTGACAGGGTTTGAGGTCATTCCAACACAGAAAAATTCAAAGCTACTGTGATAATTTAGATACAACTACTATTTGCAAGTAATATGTAGTTGCTACTGTAATAAAAACTAGAGATACAAATGCTTGCAACAATTGTGTTAGGTTAAGAATGTTACTGAAGCAAAAACTGATACTTTACTTACAACTCAAGGATTTCTGGCTACTACTCCAGTGGAGAGATAGAAAGATGAACCATTCATTGTGCGCTTTAATTAATGTAGAATTCTTGATATCAATTTAGCTTGCCAAAATGTCACCATGATAGTATAATATTATCCTCAGTATGTTTTGCTCTTGTACAGTTTCCTTCCCTTTCAGTATGGATGGACCTGTGAATGTGATGAGACAAGCACTTGATTATCGTGGGGTTTTCTTCCACAAATTCCACCAAGTCTTCACAGTGAAGAGTTAGGAAAGATCTCATTATGCATCTGACAGAGGGAAAGGAAAAGTAACCATTTTGAAAGATGCTCAGAGAATTCTCCATAAGAAAGAGCTACTATCCAGGTGAAAATGCTTTACCAAAGCCTCATCCCACCAGCTCAAAGAGCAGTAACTAAATTCAGTTCCCTCCAGCCATCTTGAATAAACCTAAAAAGGAAAAAAAAAATCTAAGGAATACTTGTAAAGGTCATAGCCTGGGGCGCTGGCCCACTAACAGACTGAAATTTAATCATAAGATTATAGAATGCTTTCCCTTTTAATATCTTACCATCAAAGCAATAAGACTTCCGAATAATAACAGTGGATTACAGCTAAAAGAGCTTCAAGCCTCAGACTATTTAACAAAGAATTTCTAGGAATACCCAAAGGCACAACAGGGGGACAAAAACAAGAATGCTAGAGGAATTTAAAGTTTCTGATATCGATAGCTCCAAACAAACAATAAACATAATTCAATTTCTAGCCATATTAACATGAAACCATACAAAAAAGTTCTTATTTTTTTTAAGATTTTATTTATTTATTTGACAGAGAGAGAGAGAGAGATAGATCACAAGTATGCACAGAGGCAGGCAGAGAAAGAGAGGGGGAAGCAGGCTCTCTGCCGAGCAGAGAGCCCAATGCGGGGCCCAATCCCAGGACCTCGAGATCATGACCTGAGCCGAAGGCAGAGGCTTAACCCACTGAGCCACCCATGCTCCCACAAAAAAGTTCTTTAGGTCAGTTATTACCCTATACATTATATCTGGCTTTCAACAAAAAATGGCAAGGTATGCTAAATGGCAAAAAAAAACACAGTTTCAAGGGACAAAGCAATCTTCAGAACCAGACACAGATATAACACATAATTATTAATATGTTAAGAGCTAATGGAAACATAGACAACATAAAAGAACATATGGTTAATGTAAGCAGAGAGATGGAAACTCTAAGAAAGACTTAAAGAAGTGCTGGAGAAAAAAAAAAAAAACTATAATTGAAATAAAGAATGCATTTAATGGGCTTATCAGTAGATGGGCACATGGCCAAAGGAAGAATCAGTGAGGTTTAAGATATGTCAGTTGAAACTTCCAAACCGAAATACAGAGAAAAAAGAATGAAAACAAAAAAACAGGACATTCAAGAACTGTGGAACAATTTCTAAAGGTGTAACATATTTATAAATGCCCTGTCAGAAAAAAGCAGAAGAGATATTTAAAACAATAATGTCCAGGAATTTTCCAAAATTAATGACAGACACATAGCCATAGATCCAGGAAGCTCTGAGAACATCAAGCAGAATAAATACCAAACAAAAACAAACTATACATAGGCATATCATATTCAAATTACAGAAAATTAGAGACAAAGAGAAAGCCAGAAAAAGATACCACAAAACTACAGGTCAGTATCTCTGATGAAAATAGATGCAGAAATTCTCAACAAATATTAGCAAACCAAATTGAACGATACATTTTTTTTATTAACATATAATGTATTATTTGTTTCAGGGATACAGGTCTGTGAATCGCCAGGTTTACACAATTCACAGCACTCACCATAGCACATCCCCTCCCCAATGTCCATCACTCAGCCACTCCATCCCTCCCATCCTCCTGCCCTCCAGCAACCCTCATTCTCCATGATCAAGTGAGATTTATTTCAGATTCAAGGATGATTCAATACCCACAATGTGGAGAAAAAGGAACCCTTATACACCATTGGTGTGAATGGAGATTGGTGCAGCCATTAAGGAAAACAGTATAGATGTTGCTCAAAAAATTAAAAATAGAATTACAGGGGCACCTGGGTGGCTCAGTGGGTTAAAGCCTCTGCCTTCTGCTCAGGTCTGGGATCGAGCCCCGCATCAGACTCTCTGCTCAGCAGGAAGCCTGCTTCCCTTCCTCTCTTTCTGTTCGCCTCTGTGCCTACCTGTGATCTCTGTCTGTCAAATAAATAAATAAAATCTTTAAAAAAATAAAAATAAAAATAGAATTACCATATGACCCAGCAGTTCTACTTCTGGGTATTTATCTGAAGAAAAGGAAAATACTAACTTGAAAAGATATATGCACCCTCATGTTCATTGTAGCATTATTCACAACTGCCATGTTATGGAGGCAGCCTGTGTTTATCAGTGGATGAGTAGATAAAGATTATAAATATTACATGCTACAGTGGAATATTATTCAACCATTAATAATGAAATATTGCCATTATGATGACATGGATGACACTTGAGGGCATTATGCTTCAAGTGAAATAAGTCAGACAGAGTAAGACAAATACTGTACGATCTCACTTGTATGGGGAATCTAAAATCAAACACAAGCAATAAAACCAAGTTTATAGGGGCGCCTGGGTGGCTCAGTGGGTTAAAGCCTCTGCCTTCAGCTCAGGTCATGATCTCAGGATCCTGGGATCGAGCCCTGCATCGGGCTCTCTGCTCAGCGGAGAACCTGCTTCCTCCTCTCTCTGCCTGCCTCTCTGCCTGTCAAATAAATGAATAAAATCTTAAAAAAAAAAAAACAACAACCAAGTTTATAGATACAGAGAACAGATTGATAGTTACCAGAGGCAGGGATTGTATGGAGGAAAAATGCATGAGAGGAGTCAAAAGGTATACATTTCCAGTTCTAATTTAAGTAAGTTATGATAACGTACAGTATGGAGACTGCAGTTAGTAATACTGCATTTCATATTTGAAAGTTCCTGAGAGAATAAATCTTAAAAATTCTCATCATAAGAAAAATAAATTCTATAAATACATATTGTGAAGGGAGTTTAACTAGACTTATTGTGGTGATCCTTTTGCAATATATACAAAAATCAAATCATTATGCTGTGCTAATAATGTTGTGTATCACTTATACTTTAATTTAAAAAATGGATAAAAGGACCAAGGTTTTTAAATTTTACTGGTGCTGATCTGTACAGACTGGATTTCATGTCCTCCAATGATACAGATAATCAAATACCGGCATTTCCTATGCATATATGTGAGCTCCCTGGCAACCTCTGAACTGCAGTCAGGTAGTAAACTCCCTGACTGACCCCGATGACACCTCCTCGGCTCCCATCTCTAGTGGTTTACCCCTGGTAAACCTGGTAAACCTGGTTTATCCTGCCTTTGCAGGAGATCACCACTGAGAGTAACAGTTTCAAGAAGCTTGAGTTTACCTTTAACGGTACCTACTTAGCCAATGGGAAACTCCTCCACATTCTTGCCAGAACATTTTCTCTAAGTGGGGTTGCCTTCCTTACTTCCCTGTCACCTTGCCTTGACATTATAAGCTATTCCCTCCAGCCTCCTGACTTCAGAGTTCTTGAGATATAGGAAGGGACCCGTTCTATGTTCACATTTCCTAACCCTAGGGGACACCCATCACTTTCTCTTAAAAGCTCTTCCACTTCACTCCTTCTTTGCCTGAATAGAGATGGTTATCAGATTTTGAGAATTTAGAAGATTCTTCTTTGGGAAGTCCCATAGGCTTAAGGCAAGGATGGGAAGAAAAATCTGTATGTTCTCCACCCCTGTGTAATCTCTTCCTGGAATTCTCCCAAAGAACTAGATGTCAGGGTGAACATACAGAGGACCGAGTTAGCCACCGCTGAGTGGACCCATAGAAATACGTCTTGCAGGCTTTATTTAGAAAGCGAGGGTACCTATAGAAGTATTCCAGGACAACAGAATAATTGCATTTCCTTCTGGGCTTTCTCTCCCTGAATAATACCTACTACTGATGAGTAAGTAGCCATATATGATACATATTGCTAGGCAGTAATCTATGAGCTTTACATGTACGAATGCCTGATACCTTCTTTTTCCAGAATACTTATAAAGATTTAAGTATTCAAGAGATATACAAAGCAAAAAGATAACATAGATAAGAACTGATGTAAAGAGATAAGAAGGCAGTAACATGGATTGAAGCCAGAAATAAGGCTAATCTGCAAATGTACTCCATGAAATTCTTAATATTTGTAAAACAGAGAACTTAATTTTGGCTTTAATTTTTGTTGTGGAGGGGGAAAAAACCTCAAAATGGAAGCATGATCAGCTCCATCAGTTATCTAAAAGATCAACGCTCAGCAACCTTCTCAGGTTGTCCTCAGAATTCTCATTAAGAATAGACTCTAAAATGTAATACACAATTTCTCAACAAGTAAACTCTTCGCTCCATGACTGACTAAGGGTGATTAATTAATATTTTTCCTTTCTTCCTGTTTTGTTCTATGATACCCCCCAGGCAGAGTATAGGAAGGAAAAAAAAAATGGTACTGAAGCTTTAGGAAAATCAAGTAGAATGTCCTTTGAACACAGTTAAAAATCAACATAGATCTTGTACTAGGGAATTTTCAAGTCTAAATAATCTTTCTTAGGAATTAGTTCTTCAGGTAACAATTATAATCTAACTATAATCTATAACCTAATTGTCAATAATCTAACAATAACTCACAGAATTTTAATATGTAAACACTTTTGCTTCTTAAACTTAGCAGAATTTATAGGAATTAAAATGTCCCCAAAACATATTTACTATAATTTGTATAAGAACAAAAAACTTGCTACTTAATAAGTATGCAAACATGTGGCATTCTCTAGGTAGCAGAAAATGAGATTGTTTTATCTCTTGTTATGAGTATTTCTTAAACCCAGTTCCGTAGTTGAAATGTCAAATTACTCACCCAAATTATTAAAAATCGTAATTGAATAATGCTAGAAACCAATTTCCTTTGGGGGAGAAGAAGTTTGAAGTTCTCATAGGATACAGAACAAAGCTATTAGAATGGGCTGCTCTGGGGTTATTCGGTTGTCATGATCTAAAGAAAGGATTTGGCAGGGTCTTAACTTTCAAATCTTTATTCTGCTGCTTACAAATACACCAGCTTCTTGGAAAGTACATGGTTAGAGTATAAACTAAACAAACAACCTTGCTTGATTGCCGGCTGGAGTAGATCCCCAAATCATTATTTTCATTCCAATCCTAATGATGTAGCTTCCATGACTTGTAAGCATGGAGATAGCTCCTGGTTACTCATTCTGGGGCTCCATTTCCCTGATCCTACCTCAGGCCCTTCTTGGTCTTCCAGCAACATAGTGTAGCTACCTGAAGGAGCAGAGGTTTGGGGGGAGAGAAAGGGATTTCTAAAGGAATAGCATTTGCCTTTGTCCAGTTTTATTCAACCCCCACCCCCACCCACAATTCTATCTCCTTATTGGATATCTATTTGAGATTCCATAAAAGTTCTATTTTTCTTTGACTTGATTTTAGAGAACTTCCCCTGCATGGTGTGGAAAAGAGTCTGGAAGGAGAAGACTGGCATGGCCCAGCACCTGAAGGCTAAAGTGTGTCTCACACAATGTTGCCGGAGGCGTCTAGCTTACAGCATCTGCCAGCTCACCTGTTTAGAACACGACCCTGATAGGGGTAGTGCTAAGGTTTAGATCCTTTATCAACTAATGCATTGAATGGGTTTATCTCAAAGGGAGAACAGTCAGGAATTGACTGCACTTTTTCTCTCACCCCAGCCTTTAGGTATCCTCACTGTGGGACGTAGCCCTTGAAATCCTCTTAGACAGGCCCCAGAGTTTTCAGTTATGCTTCTTTCTAGTAATTACAACTTGTTTTCAGGCTTTAAAACTTCCTAGTCCAATCCAATGCAGAAGTTCAATTTTAGACTCTGAGAGTCAATACAATAATTTCACAGTGTCAATTTTGCCCTGTGACTTGGAAATTCCAGTGAAGAAAAGGGAAGAGTTGTTCTTCCTACTGCCTTTCCAACTCTGCGACATTCATGTCTTGCTTCCTTCTCTTGCATATCGTGGCCAGAAGATACAGGTAGGGGAAAGGCACAAAGTTCCAGAGGTTCCTATAACTGATGGATAGGAGTGCCCTGTAAGACAGGCAGAGCCAAATGCCCTTTGGGCACATTTGCGATTTTCATTGGGAGGCTTCCTCTGTAGCTTCCCAAAAACCGTGAATGACTTTTGGTTAATTTCCAAACAAGGCAACATGCAATCTTCCCTTTCTTTGCTCAGTAGTTACATTCGTGCAAAATCAGGCTTTGTTAAAATGGTGCCAGAGTTTCCAGGTGTTTACATGTGCAGTGGAGTTAAGTTCTGGGTTTAGAGAATATCCAGTGAAATACTGGAAGGTTGTGGGAGGAGCAGGACAATTCTTCGCTGTGTGGCACTGCCCTGTGCACTGCGGGAGGTCAAGCATACCCACCTCCTCCCACTAACTGGCAGAGGCAGCAGTCCTACCCCCTTGACAGCCAAAATTACCCACTCAAATTTCTGGAAATTCCCCGGTGAGGAGTTGTACTGCCCTCATCGAGACCTCCAGCGGTTAATCTTTGAATATGGGGACAATTATTACTCCCTGTCCTCAATCTGTGCCTTTAGCTGAATCTTGAAGATAAAAGTCATGACTGAGAAAACCACCACTACGGGTTCCAGATTAACCTACACCTATGGTGCTGTGTGCTAAGAATATACATTCTCACAAAATTACATTAGGTTAAACTTTTACAAGTGACCAAAATCCGAACACTTAGGTAATTTATCTGAGGTCATTGAACTAATAAATGGTAGCATTGGAATTTGAGTTATACCTTTCTGATTCCAAAACATGAAAATAACTAAACTATCCTTTATGTAAGAAAAACCAGAGCAAGAAAAAACAAAGACCACATTATAAAATGGAGCAAGGAATAAACTTTATATTCATAAAACGTCTGCAATAAGGTTCAACGTAGCGCCTGAGGATGGACCACAAATTTTGCTCTGAAAGATAAACTACAGAGAGTCACACTCCCTATCTTTAATCCTGCCTTTCTGAATTCTGTGGCTTTAATTACCTATTGGCCTCATTTAGCATTCAGTATATATTCGTTCGTACAGTTATTTACCTTGATGCATGTTTTCTCTCTTTGACTTCACTGTGTGCTACTTGGAGCAGAGACCCTTTCTTTTTGCTTTCCATTTTCTAGTAAGAAACTCTAATATGTAACATAGACAAATAATGGAGATGTCCTAACTGATGCAGAGGTAGCAGTCCAAGGCCCCTTCCTTCATCTCCCTGGGTCTACACACACACACACACACACACACACACACACACACACACACGGCACACACAGACCTCTTCCCCACCACACCCCGTTGCAGGCACATCAAACACCATAGAGCACACTTTCAGGAGGGAGCACAGGCAGTCTTGGAAGGATGATCAGCAGCTGCGTTCCTCTCCAGCAACGCTCTTCCTCCGTAGGGCAAGGATGAAAGCATTTTCACTGCTGCTTGCCCCTTGGTGCTTCATCAGATCTCGCTGGCTTTCACTCTGCCCACTCCTCTCTAAGTTGTTCTCCCACTGAAGTCTTTCCAGTTCTATGAATGTGCTGTTTGCTCCCTAAAAGGCTCTCCAACTGATGAATAGCAAGTCACCAAAAATCAATGAATACCTGTTGCCAAAAGCTCATTTGCTGAACCATTAAGGATGGTTTTCCTCAAGATTTTCTTTTTGTTGTGGCTTCCCTACTCCTGTCCCTGACTCTCTCCATGCCTTGGACTTGGCCGCTCACCTTCCCCCGCTCCAGCCTCTATATCTGCCCCAACATCTGGCCTTGCCTCTCCCTCTTCTGTATCTTCATGCCATCCTATTCTCACTTCATGTTATCATTTAGGGAGGAAAGGATTATTTGGCTTTAAATGAATGTGCTTTGGCTATTTGATTTTCAATGAATTGATTATTCAGAGCACTGCTTTTCTTCCTTCTTCTTCTTCTTCTTCTTCTTCTTCTTCTTCTTCTTCTTCTTCTTCTTCTTTTTTTTTTTTTTTGTCTATTGGCTGTCAGTAGATTTGATTTTTTGAGAACTTCCCCAGAGCTCACTTTGATAAGTATTGTAGAAGATTGATGTCGTGGAAAAAATGATGATGTTCTCAATTCCATAAGCTCTCTAGAGCCTGCATTCTCCTCTCTGTCCTCAGTAGTGCTCACTACTAGTGATTCAGTATCCTGAATCTCCTTGGCTCTGGCCTGGCTCCACACTGTTCCCACATTGCTGTTAAATTCTTTTTAAAATGCAGAGCTAACTATATCTCTTATCTGCTTAAACTATTCTAGTGGTTTCTTTTCTTTTCTTTTCTTTTTTAGATTTTATTTGTCAGAGAGAGAGAGGGAGAGCACAAGCAGAGGGAGCAGCAAGCAGAGGGAGAAGCAGGCTCTCTGCTGAAGAAGGAGCCTGGGGTGGGACTCGATTCCAGAACTCTGGGATCACAACCCAAGCCAAAGGCAGACGTTTCACCAACTAATCCATCCAGATGTCCTTATTCCAGTGGTTTCTTTCTTTCTTTCTCTCTTTCTTTCTTTCTTTCTTTTTTTTTTTTTAATTTTTAAAAGATTTTTGTTTATTTATTTGACACAGAGAGAGAGAGTACAAGCAGGGGGAGTGGCAGGGAGAGGGAGAAGTGGACTCCTTACAGAGCATGGAGCCTGATATGGGGCTTGATCCCAGGACCCTGAGCCGAAGGCAGATGCTTAACTGACTGAGCCACCCAGGTGCCCCTCTATTGGTTTCTTAATATCTATAGGGTAATGGCTAAATCCTTAAAGCACTATAACAAACTCCTCTATGACACTCTGTTCCTGATTATCTCAATCTAATTCTATGCCCTACTTGTGCCCTATATTACCATCTATTGAACAACTTACAGTGCATAGCAAGACTTTTGTGGACCAGGAGAAACCTTCCCATGCTGTTCCTCCTGCTTGGAATACCCTTTATAGTCCATCCTCCTGACACATATGCCTTCCTTGCTTTGGTCAAGGATCATGGTATTACTAAAGTTTCAGTATTACCTTGCCCTATGCTAGGTAATAAATAATCCCCAAATTTTGGTGGATTACAACCATAATCATTTATCTCATGCTGTCTTACAGATGAATGGGAGAAGAGCCCTGTGTCAGACTGTGGGTCAGGTTGACAGCTTCTTCTTGTGTCTCTGATTATGGGACCTGTGACTACTCCAGGCCTATTTTTCTCCTGGTGAATGACAGGTTTGGAAAAGCAGTCAATCACTAAAATAAGTTTAAAGATTTTTAACATTCCACTGCTTGGTGCAAGGTACATGGCAAAGCACAGAATCAAAGGAGTGGAAAAGTATACTCTCCCCATTCAACAGCCAGAGTCACAGCACCATTGGTCCTTGAACAACACGAGTTTGAACCCCATGGGTCCATTTATGTGTGAATTTCTTATAACACAGTATTATAAGTGTATTTTCTCTTCCTTATGATTTTCTTGGAAATATTTTTTAAAGGATTTTATTTATTTATTTGGCAGAGAGAGATCACAAGTAGGCAGAGAGGCAGGCAGAGAGAGAGAGAGAGGAGGAAGCTGGCTCCCTGCCCAGCAGAAAGTCCAATGCAGGATTTGATCCCAGGACCCTGAGATCATGACCTGAGCCAAAAACAGAGGCATAACCCATCGAGCCACCCAGGCGTACTCTTCCTTATGATTTTCTTAATAACACTTTCTTTTCTCTAACTTACATTACGAATACAGTACATATAACATACAAAATATGTGTTAGCTGACTATTTATGTTATTGGTCAACAGTAGGTTAGGAGTGGTTAAGCTTTGGGGACATTTTTGATGCTATCCATGGATTTTTGACTACATGGTGGGGGGCGTGCCCCTAACCCCTACGTTGTTCAAGGGTCAACTGTAATGTCTCATGGAAAGTGGCGTGGATACATAATTTTGTTTTAGAGAGACAGTGAGTACCTGGGAGCTATAATTCAGTTGGTACTGATTATCTTCTTCAATCCCCCCCAGACCCTCAACAGAAAGATTGTTTTTTTCTTGTGGATCTATGTCACCATAGACATAAGTTCATGATAGCACCTTTACCATATTTAGTAAATTTCCTTCTTGAAACACCTTCCTTCTTCTATTTGATGGTAAAACCATGCTTATTCACATGTGTGTTCTTGAGGTTTATCACAGACCCTGGCACACATTTAAAAAATAGTTATTGAATTAATTACTTAATTTTGTCACTACATACATTGAGCAAAAGAGCATAAACGAGTATAAAGAGTCTAAGTAGGTTGTGTAAACTCTTGACCACAAGAAGAAAAACAAGTTGTAGATCATTAAATCAAGTTCATAAAGAAAGGAAGGCCTTTGACTGTACATCTGTCTTTGAGAGTATAAAATAAAGATATCCAAAGCCAAAGACAGCTGGGATAGGGTGCTTGGTTTCTTCAGACCAGATTTATGAGACTATTCTGTGTAACCCTTTAAAAGAGGAAGTAGTTACTTAAATAAGAAATCAGTCTGCTGGAGAAAAAGAAAAAGGGGCATGGATTATATGTCTTTGTAGATAATGCACCAAAAATATCTCTGAAAGATTGGATAGTGTTTATAAGCTAGGATTAAATACATGTGTAAAACTTCATTTCAGTTAAAATTATTTTTTAGGGACACCTGGGTGGCTCAGTCGGTTGAGCGGCTGCCTTTGGCTCAGGTCATGATCCCAAGGTGGTGTGATCTTGTCCTGCACTGGACTCCTTGCTCAGCGGGGAGCCTGCTTCTTCTCTCTCTGCCTCTACCTGCCACTCTGACTGCTTGTGCTCTCTCTCTCGGACAAATAAATAAAATCTTAAAAAAATATATTTTTTTATACTTTTAACAGTCCATAACATATCTGCACATGAATGCCACTATCCGTGTTTACTCAAACTCTTTCTTGTCAATATTAATCATGGTTTCTGCGTTTTACCAAGTCATCACTTAATATATTTCGTTAAACTAAAGTGTATTGTGCAAGATGGGGGAAAGATTTTTTAATCAGTAAGAAACTAAAGATTCAAATATCACATTCTTCTGAATTCTTCTTTTCTTCACAAGACTTATTTTCCCTGTATCCCAAGTCCAAGAAGGAAGAGCTTAGAGTGGGAGAGAATTAACTTACTGTAATCCTCTCAATCAAGGCTTCAGTACTTTTTTCACCACTGTCCTTAAATCAGCAAAAATTTTGCTGTGGAATTGGAAGCCAAGAAAGATCTCAAAGTTAGAGTTTGGATTGCTTAACAAAGTCCCAATTTCCTTTGGGTTTAAGTCTTTAACCTTTCCTATTGAGGAAAAAAAAAAAACCAACTTAGTCTCCCCTAAATTCCCAAATTTCTAGCAACAGTTTCTTGCTTTTAGCGTCCACTTCCTCACCAATTCACGTCTCCATTCACGTCTCAACCCGCCTGGATGCGAATCTGCTTTCATCATAATTGCCAAAATCTCCTTGGGCATTCTCGGGGATCAGCGTTTAAAAGTCAGTTTTCCTCACCCGTCCGACTCTGCATCTTTTCTCCTCTACAGAATATTTTCTCTATGACTTATCATCCCTCTTTCCTGCCTCCTACCTCTGGCCCTGGCTTTGGTTCCCATCTCTTGGCTGACAATACCCATATTCATCGTGGCAAGTGAGACACTGCCCACCCTGGCTCCCAGCCCTGAAGGAAAGGGCGTCACAGCCCACCAGACATACTGACATGGTGGTTTCCCAAAAAGCTCAAGTTCATTTTATTCCTTAGGGCATAGGTAACATCCCTGTCCACCCAGCTGAGCAAATCAGAAATGTGCAAATCCTTCCTGGCTCCTTTTTCCTTCTTTGCCCATTACTTCCAATCAGTTATTAATTGGTTTTCCTTCTTTAATATCTCTTTTTTTTTTTTTTTTTTTTTTTAATTTTTTATAAACATATATTTTTTATATACATATATTTTTATCCCCAGGTCTGTGAATCACCAGGTTTACACACTTCACAGCACTCACCAAATCACATACCCTCCCCAATGTCCATAATCCCACCCCCTTCTCCCCAACCCCCTCCCCCCGGCGAATCAGTCTGTATCTTTTTGTCTTAACCACTATTTGAAAGGGTCAGGCTATTATTATCTCTCACGTGACTTACTGCCTCGGTTACTGACCAGCTCACCCCCAGCCTCAGTAAACCCCAAACCTTGTCTATGCTGAAAATGGGATTTTTGTTCTTCAATACAGATCTGATTTTGTTACATTCCTGCTTTAAGCCTTTCCACAGTTTCCTATTGTCATCACAATAGAATCAGTAAGTCTTAAATTGCCATAAGGGACCTCATGATCCACTTCAGATTTGTCTCTAGTCTCATCAAATACCATGCCTGCCAAGCCATTTCTCACACAAAATTAATTTTTCCAGACATACTGAATGGCCTTCATTTTCTAAAATGCTTTCTCTCGCCAGGACTTTAAATGTGCTGCTTTCTTTGTCCTCCACACACTACCCTTCCTCACATCAGCTCAAAAAACCCCTCCTTATGCTCCCCTTCCTGACTCACACCAAGATGTAGACATTCCCCATCTTGATGCCCACAGCTGTCTGCATTTTTCCTTGTAGCACAGCACTTTTCACGCTATTCTGATTATTTTGCTTGATTATGTGTCATCCCTACTTCTCTGTAAGTTCCTTGAAGGCAAGGAATACATCTTATTCCTTGTTACATCTTCAGTGCTCATTAAATATTTGCTGAATGAATATAGACATGAAGATAAAATGAAAAGATTGATAAGAAGCTAGATGTATGAAAATGAAATTAAAGTCCTTTGGTTATCCTCTAAGAAGAACACGGTGCTCAATATCTTGACGGTTTCTATAAAAGTTCTTTATCTTACAACTCACAAAGGGTAGTTTAGAGAAATCAACCTACCTTTCTTAAACAACACACATACGCTTAATGCATTCCTTTATTGTCTGCTTCTCAGTAAAATGTAACTTCCACTTTGATTCTCGATGTAAAAGGAATCTTGTGCATTTATCTACACTACCTAAGTTTTGCTATTGTGTACACTGAACTCCAGGGACCTCACGCACAGTGGCTTGTGGTGTAGTTACTTGGCAGCACAAACTCTGAAACAGGACTCTGGGTTTCAGTCTTGGCTTCTCCACATCCTGCTGTGTAACCTGTGGCAAATTATTCAAATTCTGTATTTAGTGTCTTCACCTGTGAAATGGAAATAATGGGGTTATTGAAACGTTCAAACAAGTTACTGGATGTGAAGCACTAAGAGCGGGATCCGGTAACTAGTAAATACTAGGTATGTATTGTTATTTGCACACAGCTGATGCTTTCAACACTCCTCCTTATTCTCAGACTGCAACTGCCTCTCTCACATTCATCAGTAACTCCTTGTGGACAGGTACTGTGGTCTAAACTGCTTTCTCCTCCTAAGCACCTAGACTAGGAGGAGGAGCATAGTAGTTCAGTGAATCTTGAGTATGATTTAATTTGTAACCTGGGTGTACTCATTCACCACCTCAGGATACAAATATGTTCACACCTCTTGGTTGTGCACAGTTCATCAAGGCTCCTTTCATTTGCTCTCAGAACTTAGGCCCTCTAGAAGGAGCTTCATGTCCAGGTACCAGGCAGTGCCTGCTGCATGGCTACTTGGATCCTGAATGCATTGGTGGCTGTGATTGCATTTGTGCAAGATTTCCTTGCTGGCCCCGATCCCTATCCATGCCTTGATGGTACCCAGCTAGGCTCCAAGATTAGACCTACAAGCTCAGTCACTGTCCTCAAGCACTATAATCTAGTGGAGGGTTTTCCTAACGTGAACAACCCTTGGGCAAGAATCAGCCCCAGGTCAAGAGCTTTGGGTCATCAGCTTGGATCATTCCTTAAGGACTTAAAGATGTTCTTTTGTGCCTTCAGGTTCAAGTCAGGGCCACCTCATTCCACCATGCCCTGTTTTCTTAACCTTAAATTGTTAAGGACTGTAGGTTGGGGGAGGTGTTTCTTTCCTTCCTTCCCAGAAGGTTTTTGGGCTTCTTCTGCAAATTTGCCCACCCCCTTCCTAAGTTCTGTACACTAAAGGACAAGTCCGTATTAAAAAACAAAAACAAAAACAAAACAACAACAACAACAACAACAACAACAACAAAATTTTAAAAAAGCAGGGGCTCCTGCGTAGCTCAGTCGGTAGAGCATGAAACTCTTGATCTCGGGGTCATGAGTTCAAGCCCCAATTTGGGTATGGAGCCTACTTAAAAAAAAAGAAAGAAAGGAAAATGATTCCTCCTCCTCTTCTTCCTTCTCTTCCTCCCCCTTCTTCCCCTCCCCCTCCTCTCCCTCCTCCTCCTCCTTGCTAGACATTCTTAAAAGGTTATTAGTTTTTGAAGGTTTTACTTATTTATTTGTCAGAGAGAGGGAGAGCACATAAGCAGGGGGAGCATCAGGCAGAGGGAGAGAAACAGGCTCCCCACTGAGCAAGGAGCCTGACATGGGACTCTATCCCAAGACTCTGGGATCATGATCCACATAGGAATCTTTAAAAGTTATTTTTCACAAACACCTTTTAAAATGCAAGAGGGTTCTGATTCTTTGGAACTGTTTCTCACTTAGTCTTTAATGCATCATAGGAGCCTGCATACTAGAAGACTATAAAATTCTATAAAACAAAACAAAAAAAAATCCTCTATTGGTATGAGCTGAACATGGCAGGGACTGTTTGGGTTTTAGTAGTGTGAAATTAAAATGTAATTTTTGCCTCAATCCTGAGTTTCCAACTAGTCACAATATATATAAGTGAGGACTGTCTCAAATAGTATCTCCTCTGCCAGAGTCATGATGTCCTGACCCCATTCACTTGGGAGAAGTGTAATTGTTCTTCATATACCCCACGTCTCTGTCAAAACACTGGCATTTCTGAACATAAGTAAGAAATGAGTTTACAATATCATGTTCCTGGTTTGATGACAGAGGTAAGACAAGTATGGAAAGACTGTTTTCTGTTTTCCCTCATAGGCAAGAAAAAGCATGAATTTGCCTTACCATAGAAAGAAGGGCTCTCAAAAACAATGCTGTGTGTATACATTTTCTCCTTGTTAATCACAGTTAAGATGGTTCTGAGCTTTATCTCTGGAAAACTGCATGATCATTTATATTTCCCACTGACATGCTTTTCTCCTCACTCTTCACATTAATGTTGAGGTCAGGACTAAGGAGGCTGCCAGGGCCCCGGAGGAAGCCAGAGAAAGAAGAGGGGATGGTATATGGGCTCTTACAGGGCACAGCTGAACCTGGAGAATGAAGGGAGGAACAGAACAGACCCAGCAGCCATCTCCCACTCCTAAAGCAGGGATAGTATTTTGAGGATAATAGACTGCTGTGTTTCATTTCCTCCTATGAATCCTGCTCCTTCGAAGTCCCTAGGCTAAGTCCTGAGGTCCCTATAGGAAAGGAGAGGACAGAGCCCTCCAAGAGTAGGAGGTCTACCATTAACCTTGCCTCTTAGAGGTAGCCTTCTCTAGACTACAGCAAGACAAGAGTAGTGATGCACAGTCTTTATCAAAATATTAAAAAAAAATCCAAGCTTATTCTAACTTATTTATTAAATATATCAAAAACCTGGCCTGGTAGATATAATCCTTAAGATCTTTCATAAGGAAATTCCTTACCTGAGAGAAAGAAGAATGGGAGGGTCTGCCTCTTACTCTTTTGCTGGCTTGTGTAAGGAAAATGGGCATTGAAGACAAAACAGGTAGAGTAACGCCATTTCTGGAAGTCCTATCTCTGAGCAGGAGTTCTGAATGTAGATGGCATGCTAAATAATTATAAGGCAATGCACAATACACACGCACATGCGCGTGCGTGCACGCGCGCACACACACACACACACACACTGTTGCTGCTCTTGCTGCTGCCACCACCACCAACAGAGACTTGGGATCCCCAACTGATTGCCACATGGCCAGAGTCAAGGTTCTAGAGGCCCCATTAAACTCTTTGTGGCACGAATGTGTTAAAATCATCTTGCGTTCTCTCAGGAGGGACGCGGATAGTAGCCAGTCGTCCAGGCCGATCAGCATAGGTGAAGGAGGAATGTCACAGTCACACAGGCAAATGACCAAGGCCACAAGCTGATTTGGAGCCCAACCTCAGGAATAGAAATTGAGCCAGTCAGAGCCAAAGCAGGGCCAAGTGAGGAAAGAGGAGCCCTGAGAGAGCTGAGTTCATTTGCCAAAAAATTCAGCTTTCTACGCCAGAGGTTGTACAGTAATCAGGTGGAAGGAACACTGTATGGTGACAGAAAAGGTGAGAGGGTTGCAGGGACTGATGTGGGGATCCCCGACACTCCCTCTTCTCTGTTGCTATGAGGCTATGCAGCTCCCCACTTCTTACTGTTGGGAAATCTATCTGTCTACCTGTTGGGGTCTCCCTGTCTAGAGCACTGGGGTGAGGAAGGAGGCAATTACTGAAAAACTTAGTGTTATTCAAGAGAGTATTTATATTATTAGATCAAATGTGGTTTTCCAAGTTGGACCAAATGCTTTTCTCCACAGCTTGGGTTTGTAGCATCTCATGAGAAAGATCAACCAATTTCTGAAAAGAAAGAAATTGTATTCCGCTTGAACACCTGAGTTAGGGCGCCTGGGTGGCTCAGTTGGATAAGCGACTGCTTTCAGCTCAGGTCATGAACCTGGGGTCCCAGGTTTGAGTCCCACATCGGGCTCCCTGCTCAGTGGGGAGTCTGCTTCTCCCTATGACCCTCCCCCCTCTCATGCTGTCTCTCTCTCATCCCTCTCTCTCAAATAAATGAATAAATAAAAATCTTTAAAAACAAACAAACAAAAACCAAGAACCAAAAAAAAAAAAACGCCCCCCAAAAACCTAAGTTATTCCGCAGCTCTGCTACACCTGTCTGAAAATACCCAGAAGGCAGTTTCTATGCTCTCTTAAAGTGATTAACTCTTCATAGGTAACTGAATATGCCTGCAAAAAACGTCCTTGGTGGTTAACTGATGTGCCCATCTCCCCCAATGAACATTATGGGGGACCTTCATGATTGACTACCACTTATTTCAAATTTTCTTCCCTCTCAGATGCATCCTGTTTGCAAAGGAACTAGCTGTATGAGGAAGAGAAGGATGTATCTCCTAGTTCCACTCTTTCAACAGTCAAAACAATGCAGGCAAAAACAACACGTGTCTTTAAAAAAAAAAAAAAAAAAAGCAGTCTTCAGCTACTTTTCTGGTGGAAACTGACATTACAACTCTCATTTGTGGGGCTGATCCTCAAGGCAGAGCCACCCTAGGACAGTCTGTGCTGGCTGCAGGCCAACCACAGCTCTGTTACTTGGGGGAACTTCCGGGCTGTGGTTGGTTGCTCCTTAGTGATATGGGCTGCTCGACTGCTGTGACTTTAAACTTCCACCTATGAAAACAGAAACCCTGATCCCTTAGTTATATTGTCAGTGTGCTTCTCTTTTAGATTTTTCTCTAAAATTTTGTTTTACTAAAATTTAGTTCCTTCAGGCAGTTTTCATTTGAAATAAGGTCAAAGGAATAGATTCAGTACAGACCTACATGATCTTCGCTTCTGTGTTTCATTATCACAAAGTGTTTAAAAGTTGAGTCATGAAAAAAGCTCACATGTTTGGAAAATTATTTGTGGGGGGGTTAGACATGCTCCAGTAATTGCATGGTTATCACATTTTATCAGGGCTTCTTTTATGTGTAAAGTTATATGTATAAAATTAAGTATGTGTTTTCCTTCTTTTCCTTATCCCAATAATAAGTAGCAAGTTCTCTTTGAATGAGATGTTCCAGGCAATTCAACCTTACTAGATCATGTAATTAGTGATGGCTATTCACTCATGTATCCTTTGTGGACTCAAAAAATATCTGCTGAGCACCCACTATGTTCCAGACACATGGTGGGTAATGGACCCTCAGAGGTTAACAAAAGCTAATCCCAGGCTTTGAAGAGTGTAAGTAAGGAGAAGAGTGTTCCAGGAATGATCACGAACATTGTAGATATGTCATTATAGCCAACTGGTGAGATATGTAAGCAGTATACCAGCTTGGATGAAATGCCATCTGTGTCCATGAACCAAAGATTTTGGTTTTGAACAACTTATATATAAAGTTCAGAGGTTAGATCTGAATCCATGTCATAACCCCACCCCCAGTTTATGGATGCCATAACAAGCCATTTCAACTAATTTACAGAATATTTTTAGAGAACACAAAAGAAGATTTTGTTGGCATTAGGGAACAAAGAGTGTTGGGGCAGTTCCTCTAAAATACCATTGTCCAAAAAACAATCCAGTTGACCATGCTGTATAGCAAGAATGATCCCAATTGGTATTTTTGTTTGTTGCCTTTAGAGATTTTCCTTAATTTTGTCCCCCTAATCCTTTCTAATGCCTGCTCCTTCGAGCCATAATGCCTCCCTTACTTTCTAATTACGTGTTTGCTTCTTGCACTCCTCTGCTTTCTTCTACCTCCATGTTCTGTAATTGAAAATCCATTTTTAAAATTCATCTATCTCCCACCTTTTAGGTTTCAGAGTCTTTTCCCCCCTAAACTCTTCCTTCTAACCCTCCCTCCACTGACTTGAGCAGAGAGTGAGGAGCACCAAGATTTAACCCCAGTTCTCCCACTGTCTGGTTGTGTGACAGCTCTGGACAACTTCCTAACTATGTGGGGTCTCATTAGCCTGATTGGTCATGGGAAAGGGATCTGAATCACTGGCCTCCAGGCCCCTTTCTGGTTTTCTGATCTTATGGTTCTATGAATTTTCCGGGAAAAGTAAAGTCCCCAAAACTTTGTTAATATTTTTACAGTCATTCTTTGACATTTCCTAAACGCATCTTCCTCTCGTTCTTGGGGTAAGACTTACAAATACAGTGCTCTCAAGATCTCTGTGGTCCTTAGTCTTTTGGGGCTGTTGGCTCCCCAGGGCTGAAAAAGAGAAAGGAGGGCCTTCCTAGAGACTTACAGACACATTAAAATATTCAGTGCTAAAACCCATGGTTTTTTCACTGTCTACTTAATGCTATTCTCTCTGGCTTTTTATCTGTCCAGAAATAAAGGCCCTAATACATACCAGGAGCCATTTCCTGATACAGCCACCTCTGTCACGGTAGCTTTGAATGGAAGATTTAAATCTCAGACTACCTGTGTTCCTTTCAGTCTAGCCGAGATGTTTAACTTTCTATCTCTGCTTCATCCTGCCTCTCAGGTCTCATTAAACCAAAGCATCCCCTAGAGCTGGGCTCCTCTGAGGCTCAAACTAGTCTCTTGGATGTATATGGTAATCCAAGGCAGAATCTTTCCTTCAGTTTGAAAACTTTTTCTGTATACCTGGATGTTGATTTTTAAAATCCAAGTTCTCCTGAGGTCTTTTCCACTGACTGATTTCTCTTCCACAACTTCTATAAGCCTTTCTATTTCACATTCAGGCCACGATTCTCAAAGCCTTCATTTTTCTGCACAACCCAACAGACCTAATTCTAACATTAGTCTTGATGGATGCATAGATGGGCCTGTAATTGAGCCCCAATTGCAGAATATCTAGGAAATGTGATCTGGACCCTGATGTGGAGACACCTGGCAGAAGCTGAGTCCCAGGCAGGCTCAGACATTCTGATACAGTTCCTGGAGAACATGCTCAAGCATCATTCCCTTGTTCCCAATCTGCAGTTAGATTCATTGTCCTCCTCTGTAAGGTTTATTATCTATGTAATAGATTCTACTTGTTCAACTAATGCTCATCAGTTATTAAGCTACAGTTTGGCCAGGCCTCATAAAGATCTGTGGGATAGTTTACAAGGAGGCAAAAGACATCTCATGTCTTCTAGTATTTTTCCAAGATCTGAGAAGGGTTGCAGAGTGACCATACAGTCTAGTTAACTGGGGACAGTCTCAGTTCCTGTTTGTTCTCCTGCTGTCCTTATGAACAGAGCCTCTTCTCATTTTCTGAAGTGTCCCTATTTAGATAATAAATTATACAACCCACCTAGTTTTGGCATTGTGTAGGTGTGCTGCCGATGTGTGGCTAAAATCCTACCTCCTCATCTATGCATGTTGCTAAAGTGACCCACTTAATTCCATGCCGAACTAAACAAATGACATATTCACTCCTATTTCTAAAGCATATTTGACTTGTGATAAAAAGAAAACTAGTGAGATGGGCCTTGCTAAATCGCGGTGGGAAAAAAAAGCTGAAACTTCTAACAGTAGAGAATTGGTTAAAAATAATAAATCAGTCTGTTGAATCTTTTCATGAGAAGATTAGATAGGAATTTTCCTGATATAACACAAGCATGACCTGCTATCTTTCTCACCTCCCCTCGTAAGCTTATACACACTCATACACAAACCTGAGAAGGTTGTCTATGGATTTTTATAGAGGTTGATAGATAGCTCTTCATGAACCGTGTTCATCAAGGAGCTACACATCCATGATCCACTCTTAGTATGTTTCTACATGATGATGAAATTAGGAGCCAGTTCCACCTTTGTCAGAAAAGCCATCCAGTTGAAAAGACAAATTTAAAACTTTGTTTCAACAAGGGTAAATCAAATATTTGAGAGAGTGCAGGTTTTGCTTAACTATGATATAATTAAGTGATTCTGTGCAACTTAGTCTTATCTTTTGGGAAAAAGAGAGCTTTCTGGTAATGGTCTATGTTACATTTACAAGAATTCTGGAACTCACCGATGTCAGGAGAGATATGGCTGTGTACACTGAACTGGAAAAAGCACTGTCATTTACTATTAATAATAATATCAATAATAGCTAAAATTGCTTGGGTTTCCTGAATGTAGAACATCACACTAAACACTTAATGGGCAGTACTTAATTCAATCCACAGAAACCCTGCTTTTGATATGCTAGAGAGACATTGTGGGATCGTATTTGTGGGAAGTCTCAACTGACCTATCAATGTAAAGTAGTAATAATTTTTTCATGGATTTTCCAATGATATATCCTCATGATTCTCTGCTTCAGTGCTCGAAAATATTCTCATGAGTGTAGATTACTGTATGTGGAGGTTATAAATTATTTATAGTAGTCAGAAGGTAGGTAAATGGAGTGATAATAGGTAGGACAGAGTAAAGGTTTCCCCCATACACACCATTAGATGATAGCCGAGAGGTTGCTAGTTTAAAATACTGTGAATCTGAATGTAAGGACTGAAATATTAATCAGAGGAAAATTGTGTGTAGTATTGGGAATTATATGTCAAGGCAGAGAACCAGAGTTTAAGGAGGTGGGTGGATATTACTGGAAACCCTCAGAAAAATCCCCTACATGAGTATGAGGCTGTCTTGACACTGCTGTCTCTGATTTTTCCTTCCAAAGGAACTAATGAGGTTCAACATGCTGTCTCTTTTGTCTATTAAACAAGATATGCCATATTTTCTCAAGAGCTAAGCAAAGCAAAGCAAAACCAATATTCCTTTATTACCCGAGGGAGATGAACAAATAATTTCTGCAAATCTATTTAAAATTTGTTTATAAATCTTGTTTGACTGAAATTTCACACACACACACACACACACACACGCACATATATATATGGTAATGGACTCATAATCAAAGTAAACTTATATTATTATATGTACCCTAAAGGGCTATGAAGGGCAAATAATCTGGGGCTATTTCTCCTGCAAGTTCGAAAGAATGCTTCTAGGTCATGGTGACCCTAATAGAAGAAAGGATGTCTGCATAGTGAAGGCATATTCTTTTATTAATCATTCCTGATAGTAAAGGTTTAATAAAATACGTTGAAAAACAAAGAAAATGAGCCTACTTACTTTAAAATGTATGATGCTGTTCTAAAATGGGCTCAGGGACTGAATCCCCTAGATTAATTTCCCTTCCTTCCCTACAGTTAAATGGGTCTCAAATGTTTGAGGCTCCTTTGAGTACGAAGCACATGTAACATGTTCACTTTTTAGTGGAATATCAGTTTATAGCTAAATAAATGATTCTGACATTAGTCTATACATAAATAACATTTATGTAGCTCATATGGTTATGAAGCAGTTAAATAAAAGAATAATATTTGGGACATGAGAAGTGGAATTGATGAATTGGGAAAGGAAAAGAATTCTATGTGAGCCATAATTTCCAAAAGAGAGAACCCTTTTCATAATGGGGCAAATCAGAAGCTTCACTTTCCCTTTTTGAAAGTAAACATTAAAATAAATGCTCTTCTTGCCACAAATATAAAATACAGAGAGAAATATGGTCATAGAAAAATAAAGTTAATCTGGACTAACAAGCTGCAGGTAGCATTTACAGAATATATTAAGCATGAATAACCCTTAAATTCTAGTATTTCATGCTTCTATGCAGTGTCTGGAACACAAAAATTTCTCGAAACAGTTTCTCAAAATACTATTCTCAGGGGTTTACTTTTCAACAACTTACAAATAGAAAGAACTCTGAATTCTCTACAATTGAAAGGTATCTTTCAATACAGGCCTCATAAGGGATAAACGTTATAAAAAACAGGATAGAGTAAGAAGTACTATTAAAAATCCCAGATGAACTGGTGGATGCACAGACCTCAGAAGAAGTAAATGGTACAAGAAACGAGAATCTAAAATACTATAAAAACATAAAACAGTGGTTCCAAAGGGGAATGAGATAAAGTAGTCAGTAAGTACAAACTTAGAGAAAATCCAGAAGTTGTGGTAAAGAATTAAGACTTTAAGTACCCAGGATTAATAAATTAAAGAAAGTTTAAATAAATATGGAGAAAACAGATGAAAGGACAGCGGATTGGAATAGAGAATTAGAGTCTGTAAGAAAGAATCAAACATTCGAGAAATGCAAAACACAGAATTTGAAATTAAGAAATTTTTGATGAGCTTAAGAACAGGTTGAACACACAAGACAAGGTTTGTAGACTCAAAATGGGTCAATAGAAAGTATTTAGGAGGCACAGGCAGCCAACAAGAGTGGAAAAAAACAAATGTAATGTATAAGAGATATGATATATCATTAAGATACCTAACAGGCACACAGTTGGAGTCCCAAAAGGAGAGAAGAATTGGGACAAAAGAACTATCTGAGGAAGTAATGGCCAAAACCTTCTCAAATCTGGTGAAAAATAACCCACAGATTCAAGAAGTTCATGGATTCTAAGCATGATATATACTAAGAAACTTCAACTCTTACTCTAAAACTAATAAGAGAAAATCCTTAAAAGAGGAAAAAAACCCCACATTATTTGCTAGAAAGTACTGTTAAAGAACTGAATGAGAAAACAAAAACAAAAACAAAAACAAAACCTTCTAACCTAGAACTCTATACAGAGTGAAAATATTCTTCCAAAAATGAAGAAATAAAGACTTTTCATATAGCCAAAGCTGAAAGAATTGTTGCTAGTAGACCTGTAATAGAAGAAATACTAAAGATTGCTTTTCATGTCAAAGATAATGGCCCAGATGAAAAAACAGAAGCACAGGAATAGAAATTCAAGAGTTTATAACTTAGGCAGATGGGGAAAAAATGAGACAACAGCAAAAATAATGGTAAGAGGATAAATGGAGTTAAGCTATTATAATCTCCTTGCAGTACTTAGGACTTCTACTACTTCTACTACTTTTATGTAGTCATGATTGTATTTTGAATTTCTAAGGTAATCTCTAAAATAGTGATGCAAAAATGTATAACAAAAAGTTAATAATAAAACATAATAATAAAATGTAATCTATTAATGCAAAAAGAAATAATATCTATAGTCGGTAAAGAAGAGAAGGATATGATTTTTTTTTTTTTTTAAACACAAGGTTGAACTATTTGAACTGAGTTTCTACCTTGGGCTTCTCACTCATGTTATTTTGATATGCTCTTAGAAACAACATGTACCTTATTATAGTCCCCGTTTTCGTTCCCACTCCATATCAATATGCCTGAAGCTTGGGACTACATTTCTCTATTAGTTTATTTACTTGTGTATTTATATATTTATGTATTTATTTTTTATTTTTTAAGAAGATTTATTCACTTATTTAAGAGAGAGAGGGCAAGCAGGGGGAGGGGCAAAAGAAGAGGGAGAAGGAGACAAGCAGACTCCCCACTGAGCACAAAACCTGATGTGGGGCTTGAATCACAACCTGAGATCATGACCTGAGCCGAAATAGAGTCGGATGCTCAACTGACTGAGCCACCCAGATGGCCCCCCCCTTAGTCAACTTAAATTGCACAGTGGAGTGTATTAGATTCCCCCGCCATCTCCATTCACTTGATACTTTATGTAGTAGAAAGTTTGCAACAAGACATGTAAGTGTGCAGCGTGCCCAATAACCAGAGACCAGCTCATAAAGAACCAAGCCAGCACAAAGATTATTATTTTTTTTTAACCACACATATGTTCTATTCCATTATTAGATATCATTGGAAGGTGAGCATGATTCTACTCTTACAATGTATTAACGTGGACTTGAGAGAAAAAGCAATTTTGATTAAAGTGTCATCGGAAGGCAGTGAAGGGATTTAAATTCCAGAAATCCAAATTTCCACTTCTCACCCTCAGCCATCTTTTTATTCATTTCCAGGTTTGTAAATGTATTGATTTTCACATCAAAGCACCAGCTCTGGGAGTGTAGCCATTTTTTTTTTTTTTTTTTGGTTTCTAACACCAGTTTTCTTATTTGTTCTTTACAGGCCAGGCTTCCAAGACTCACCAAATTCTTGGAGTGTTTCACAGAGCATTTAGAAATAGAGAGTCTCAAGTTTTGCCTCAAACCTAATTGCATTGTAATCTGTGTGGGTGGGGCTCAGGAAATTTTTGTTTTAAGATATGGAAATCATTCTTCCAGACTATATTTTTTTCTTTTTTTTTTTAAAGTAGAAACAAATAAGCCAACCAAAATCTCTACCTCGCAACAATCTGCTTGTGAAGTACAAGTTATACTCTGTGAAATACACAGCAGCCCACAGTGCTGAGAGTACAGTGGACTACACCCAAAAGAGCTGAGCCAGAGTCATGGTTGGGTGAATCTTTCCTGAGCATGTAAACATTCTTCTCCCAGGCAACTCCTCCCCACCTTCCCACAGGTGAAGACGGTCTCTTGAGAAGAATGGCATATTTGCATACCAGCCCAGGTGAGCTCTGAAAGAAGCAAAACAAGGCAAGAGCTGGGCTGTCAAGGGCTTCCCACTAAAGGCTAAGGCACTGCACCCTCTGTCTTGCTGAGAAACCCACTTGTGAATTAATACTGCCAACTCTTTTTTACCTTTACTTTCCAGGCAGTAAAGGCAATTCGCCAACATTTAACCACAGACCAAACCTGAAAAAACTTAGCTCTGACCCAACCTTGTGCTGGAGTTGCAGATGATCCTTAAAATTAACCTGTTCTGACTCCTCTTGAAGGCCAATTTTTTACGCAGCTGACCTGCCACTATGTGGCAATGGCGCCACCTACAGAACAATGTGGAAAAAAAGACAAGCGCCTCAGAGATGGAGGTCAGATTTGGTGCAAAGAATGGAAAGATATAATTTTTTTAAAACTATAGCATATCAGGGGCACTGGGTGGCTCAGTGGGTTAGGCCGCTGCCTTCGGCTTGGGTCATCATCTCGGGGTCCCCGGATCGAGTCCCGCATCGGGTTCTCTGCTCAGCAGGGAGCCTGCTTCCTCCCCTCTCTCTCTCTGCCTGCCTCTCTGCCTACTTGTGATCTCTCTCTGTCAAATAAATAAATAAAATCTTTAAAAAAGAACTATAGCATTTCACAGTGTATTTACGATATGCACTTGGTAAGTTTAGGCTATCTTTACTTTTAAAGGATAGCTCTGCCTATCTTCGTTATCAACAGACTGTTTTACTTAAACATGTGAAAAGGGGAGACACCTGGGTGGCTCAGTCAGTTAAGAGTCTGCCTTAGGCTCAGGGTCCTGGGATGGAGTCCCCCATCGGGCTTCTTGCTCAGTGGTGAGTCTGATTCTACCTCTGCCTGCTGCTCCCCCTGCTGGTGCTCTCTGTCTCTCTCTGACAAATAAAATAAAATCTTAAAAAAAAAAAAATGTGAAAAGGAAAGAGATAAAAACATAAAAGAGAAAAATAGTTAATTTGAAATGAACAAATCACAATCCACGCAGTGCGTGAATCATGACAAACAAGATGGGGTCTTGACGTCAACAATTGCAGGGGTAGTCTCTTGATTCCTCCTCTTCCAGATTGTATCAGAGAAAAAGGCTTTTAGTCAAGTCAGTTGCACTTTATGAGAGTAATTCCTGCAACCTCAGTCTAGAGCTTGCTCTCCCAGCCCTTCCAAAAATACTAGGAGTCACCACAAAACTCCGCTATAACTTTTTTTGACATAAATTGAGTAAAGAGTGTTCTGTTGTCTTCAACCAAACCCTAACTCTATATGATACATGGGAGTGAAATAGATTAGTGATGGAAGAGAGTTGAGGGGCCTCTGCTGCAGCGGTCACAGAAAGCCAGCTGCTCCCATGGCTGGATTTTTCCACAGAGGCAGCATGAGGAGTAGAAGTGGGGCTTTCTAAGTTCGATTTATGCTCTTAAATAATTAGGAGTGACAGTTATGAAGGTAGATACATAAATGTAATAGGTGTGTCTCCTAGATCCCAGGCTGATGGTAGATCACAGGGAAGCCTGACCTCTAAAGGCACCTGGGATATGTCATCCTTGTCTCCCAGACTGCAGCGTGCAGAAATTCCACTTCATGCAGGTGGGAATGGAGGTGGTGAGCCTGTCTTCAGTACCAGCCTCACAGGATTTCGGCCTCAAAGTTTTTTCTGTGACTCACCAAACTCTTCTTTCAGAAATTATAATCTTGATATAATCATCATTTTTTTCCAGGGCATATTAAATAAATATATGACATTTAAGTTTCAAAATGTTCAACTCAATGCCACCAAAAATTCGTCTTATGTGCCACCGCTGAGCACCCTGGTGCATGAAGAACTGCAGGTTTTAGATTTAGATCTGGTCCTGCTCTACCTCTATTAACCTCACTTCACTTTGGCCTCCACTTTCTCAGGAGGATTTAGTCATAACACATGTAAATTGTTACCAGATCCATCACCCAGTGGCTCCAAAAATGATTAACTTTTAGATTTTTTTCTATTTTTCAAAGTTTCTAATGTGATAACTGATCTCTCTGGAAATCTGAAATATTTAAATATATGCCATCTGACAACTATCTTCAATGGAGTAAGCTAAGATGTCACTCAGTAAGAAAACATGGAGCACAGTTTATAAGAAAGCCAACATTGGTGTCAATAGAGAAAAATTCTAAAATTACTTTTGTTTTCTGAGCTCAGTGCTTATGATTTATGTCCTCTCTCTCTCTCTCTCTCTCTCTCTAGTAGAAAAAGAGAAGTGCCAAGAGATTTCACTGAATTAAACTTGGAATAGGTTGATGAAGTTAAATAAGATATGGAAAGAATGTGTAGTGAATGCAGATTAGATATTCTGGTAGTATGAAGACAGCAAGAAAAAGGCATACAGCTCTGTGCTGGGAATCTCAATACGGAGTATTGTTTTTCATATCCAAGAGTCTCCTATTTTGCACCGTAATACAAATGGATTTAAGTCAAAAGTGAAAACATTATTGCAAATTACTCTTCAGTCAGGATTCTCACTTGGCTGTTTTTCCCACTGATTTGAGTGAAGATTATGTATTTTTTTTTAAATTATGACCCCCTCATGTCATGTAATTTGTTTCTTCTCTTTATGACTTCAAGTAAGTATTTGTTGCTATATACCACTGTAGTTTCAGACATCTTAAATGTATGTGCTCTTTCAAGTACTTGGAAAACAAGTACTTTTTTTAAAAAAGATTTTATTTATTTTATTTTATTTTATTTGACAGAGAGAGAGATCACAAGTAGGCAGAGAGGCAGGCAGAGAGAGAGGGGGAAGCAGGCTCCCTGCTGAGCAGAGGGCCCGATGTGGGACTCTATCCCATGGGATCATGACCTGAGTGTAAGGCAGAGGCTTAACCCACTGAACCACCCAGGTGCCCCCGTAAATACTTTTTATCTCAAAAATATGTAATGATGCTGTAGAGAGGAAACCTTGACTCAAAGAACAAAAATGTCAATGCTAGGAGCTACGCAACATGAGTTTTATGAAGAAAAGGATGTTTCTAAAGGTATTGTAAAAGCTGAAAGGAGCAAAGAACACATTTAAAAAGATACTACTGGAGATGGATATTGTAACTAATGGGAGAAAATTACTCTTAAACTTTGTTTATATTTCTAAGTGGCGTAAGTTATAAATAAATTATAATAAAAGCAGTAGGAAACCTATGTGTCCCCAATAGTACCACCTTGAAATAATATGATATATAATAATAATAAGAAGAAGAAGAAATAATGATAAAACTAGTATGGGCAAAACTCTGGATTCTGCTGGTAAAGATAGTCACAGAAACTTTTGGCTTTTCTGTGACGGTGAATGCAGAGGTCCCAGGGCTCAGTTCCTCATTCTCCAGTGTTAAACAGCAGATCATAGGTTGTCCATTCACATGGAATGGATAGTGGCAGAAACTGTGTGGTCTTGGAGCCAGCAGCAGGAGCTCGCTTCCCAGTTCTCCACCTGTCAATGTTGGGTAACTTAAAAAAAAAAAAAAAATTAAAAGAAAAAAAAGGCTTGACATATTTAAATACACGAGGGTAGAGTCTATGTTTGTTCTGCTGTCAGTAATTGAACCCTAAAAGATGCAGGATGACAGAATGATAAATGATTAATAATAGAAAATATGAATGATTTTAAAGTTTAGAGGAAGAATTGTGGCCCATTTTCAGAAAATTTAGGATAAAATCAAGAACCATGTGTTTTCTGATTTTAGTGAACTATTGCCTAATTCTGGGAAACTGAAGAAAATATTACTGTATTTAGTTCTATGTCTCTGTGTCGTAGAATGGAAGGTGGGATATTACTGTGACTTTATAGAAATAGAAATGATCATAGAGAATGCAATAGAAATTATACACCAAAAAATTCAATAGCTTAGATGAAACTTAAAAATTCCAAGACCTGGGGCACCTCGGTGGCTCAGTCAGTTAAGAATCTGACTCTTGATTTTGACTAAGGTCATGATCTCAGGGTTGCGAGATTGAGCCCCACATTGGGCTCTGCACTGAGCATAGAGCCTACTAAAGATTCTCTCTTTCCTTCTCCCTATGCCCCTCCACCCCTTACTTGTGCTCTCTTTCTCTCTCTCCCTCAAAACAAAACAAAGCAAAACAAAAAACCTAGAAAGACACAAACTACTGAAACTGATTCAAGAAGAAATTTAAAATCTGAATAAACCAATAATAAATGAAGAGATTAAATTCGTGATTAAAAAAAATCCTCCAAAAAACCCCAGGCCCAGATGACTTTATGGGTGAGTTCTACTAAATGTTTAAAGAAAGAGTAACATATTCACAAACTCTTCCAAAAACAAAACAAAACAGAAAAATGGGAAAATTTTGTCAATGCATTATATGAAGCCAGTATGACCCTGATACCAAAACCAGATAAAATAATCACAAGAAAAAAAAATCATACACCAATATCCATTATGAACATAGATACAAAAATCTTCCTAGCAAACCAAATTTAGGGATGTATAAGAATCATGTTTCTATTTTTTAATTTGTTTTTTAAATTTGTTTACTTATTTGTACTTTTATTTGTTTGTTTATTATGTTTCTATTATCCAAGGAATGGAATGTTCATTCAACATATGAAAATTAATAAATGCAAATACCTCATGCTAATGGAATAGAGGGAAAAAACCACATGAACATCTCAATAGATATTAGATAATTGAAAAGAACTTATCCCATATGATAAAAGGCATTTATGAAAATCCCACAACTAATATCATACTTTATAGGGAAATACTGATAACTGTCCCCCAAATCAGGAACAATGCAGGATATCCATTCTCACTATTTCTATTCAACATTCTAGAGGTTCTAGAAGCTCTAGTCAGGGCATGAGGGGAAAAAAAAAGAAAAGGCTTCCACACTGGAAAGGAAAAAGTAAAATTACTTCTATCTACAGAAGACATGATCTTATATATAGAAAAGCTTAGGAATTCACAATAAAAACAATCAGTGAATAAATCAGTTGAACAAGGTTGCTTGGTATGTGTTCAATATATAAAAATCTGTTGTATTTGTACAAAGCAGCAACAAGAAATGAGAAAAGGAAACTTTTAAAAATTTCATTTGTAATTACATCAAAAATAATAAAACACTTAGGAATAAATTTAGTAAAAGTACAAGACTTGTATACAAAAAAAAAAGTACAAGACTTGTATACAAAAACCATAAAACATTGTTGAAATAAATTAAGGAAGTCAAATAAATAGAAAGACATCCCATCTTCATGGACTAAAAGATTTAATATTGTTGAGGTTGCAATACTTCCCAAATTGATGTATGGATTCAGAGCAATCTCCATCAAAATTTGCACTGCTTTTTAAAAATCTTAAAATTCATATCCAAATGCAAGGTAACCAGAATACCCAAAACAATCTTGAAAAGAAAGTACATAGTAGGAGTACTCATGCTTCCAGATGTTAAAATTTATTATAAAGTTAATCAAGACAGTGTGGTACTGGCATAAAAACTGACATATACATCAATGAAATAGAATTGAAGGCCCAGAAATAAATCTAAACATTTTTGGTCAGTTGGTTTTTGACAAAGGTGCTAAAACCATTAAACAAAGGAATGTCTAGTCTTTCAATAAATGGCACTGGGACAACTGGATATCCATATGCAAAAGAATGAATTTGGACTTCTACCTCAAAATGGATGAAAGTTCTAATGTAGTAGCTAAAAGTCTAAAACTCTCAGGAGAAAGTATTCATCTAAATCTTTGTTACCTTGGAGTAAGCATGTTTTTTTTCAGATATGACATGAAACACAAGCAACTGAAGAAAATAGAGGTAAATTGGACTTCATCAAAATTTAAATTTTTTGTGGATCAAGACACTGTTAAGAAAGTGAAAAGATAATCTACAAAATCGGTGAGAATATTTGCAAATCATAAATCTAATGAGGAGTTAGTTTCAAATATATAAAGAGCTCCTTCAACTCAACAATAAAAACCTATTTAACCCAGTTAAAAAATTGACAAAGGATTTGAATCTACATTTCTCTAAAGATGATATACAAGTGGACAATAAGCTCATGAAAATATAAACATCATTAGTGAAATGCAAACTTGAAACCACAATGAAATATCACCTCATACTTACTGGGACATTCATGAAAAAAAAAATTTAGAGAGTAACAAGTGTGGTGAGATTGTGGAGAAATCTGAATCCTTGAACAATGGTATTGGTTGAAAAAAATGTGTGATTACTGTGAAAAGCAGTTTGACAGTTCCTCAGAAAGTTAAACATAGAGTTAGTTTATGACCCAGCAATTCCAACCTAGGTATATATTCAGTAGAACTGAAAATTTATGATCAAACAAAAATTCACACATGAATGTTTATAGCAACATTATTCATAATAGACAAAAGGCAGAAAAAAATGTCCATCAACTGATGAATTGGTAAGTGGTATATCCACCCATAAAAAGGAATGGACTACTGGTACATACAACAACATAATAAACACTACAGCATCCCCTCTTTGTCTGCAGTTTTGCTTTCCATGGTTTCAGTCACCTGTGGCCAACAGTGGTCTGGCAACAGATGATCTTCCTTCTGAAGGTCAATAGTAGTCTAACCCACAATACCTTTGTCATTCACCTGACTTCATCTCATCACAGAGGCATGTCATCATCCCACATGACCATAAGAAGAAGGATGAGTACAGTACAATAAGATATTTTTAGAGAGAGACTACATTCACATAACTTTTATTCCAATACATTGTTATAATTGTTCTATTTGTTATTTGTTATTGTTGTTAAGAATAGGTTGAATAGGTAAATGGGTGCCAGAATAGGGAAACCCATAGAGACAGAAAGTAGACTGGTGATTTCCAGAGACTAAGAAATGGCATAGTGGAGAGTGACTGCTGATGAGTACAAGGTTTTGATTTGGTGTAATGAAAATATTCTGACATTAGACAGTGGTGATGGTTGCACAACTTCATGAATACTAGAAACTATTGAATTTCATACTTTTAAATGGCAAATTTTATGCTATGTGAAATGCATTGCAAAAAAAAAAATCTAGGTGTCTTAAAAGCAAAGGCAGGTTTTTTTTTTTTTTTTGCTAAGCATTAGAGAATTTTTTTACTGTTATGGAAATGAACCAAATCTAACTCTCTAACATGCCTTGTTAGAGAGTTTCTTCCCCTTCTGAGCCATAAAGAAATTATTTATGTCAAGTGTTTCAGCTCCCAGAAATAATATATTGGAATAAGTGACTTCTTAAAAAAAAAAAAATTCAGTGGTAGAATGAGCAAGCAAGGAAACTACTACAGTGAAGTGAATGTTTTCATATTCATCATGGTGTTGGTGCATTTAGATAAATGTTTTCTTAATCCCTACAACAGCATGATACATTATCTTATTACTTATATTTACTTATGTATTATATAATTATTTATATATACTTATTTATTATATTTGTTATAATCACAGAGAATATAAGAAAGTCTACATAGTAAGATGTAAGGAGGAAAGAGTTGATTTTAGAAGTCCCAATTGGAAGAGTGTCAGTCTTAATTTGAAGATCAAACAATCATGCATAAAACATAAGGGGGAAATATTTCAGAAAAATCTTGAACAGCGTAATAGAAAAATAATTGAAATTCCTAGAAGATAAACACACACCCACACACAAACACAAACACACACACACGCACACACACATATCACATCTAGAGAAATTCTCAGGGCATAGAAGATCAATATCCCACAAATCAGCTTCTGAGTTAGAAAGCATTTAATAGTTTTAGAAAATATGTCTGGTTATTTAAGGCCTTTTTCCTTTCACTTTATGGTCAGTTCTATCATGGATTATTCCTGATTCCTATTCACTGCCCTCTCCAGTATAGTCCTCCTCCTCCTCTGATTCCAAACCAGCTGATTTCTCTGTAGCTGATGTATTGTTCTCTTCAACTTGCCCATTTTATCTGAAATTTTTATCCTTTTCTTATACCAGTAGAGGCTATAAACTCCCAGAGTGATCATTTAATTTGCGTTTCATGCCCAGCATTTTAATAACTATAGGCACATCAACAGATGAATGGATAAAGATATGGTCCGTATATACAATGGAATTTTATGCCTCCATCAAAAAGGATGAATACCCAACTTCTGCATCAACATATATGGGACTGGAGGAGATTATGCTGAGTGAAATAAGTCAAGCAGAGAGAGTCAATTATCATATGGTTTCCCCTACTTTTGGAGCATAAGGAATAACATGGAGGACATTGAGAGTTGGAGAGAAGTGAGTTGGGGGAAATCGGAGGGGGAGACAAACCATGAGATACTGTGGACTCTGAGAAACAAACTGAGGGTTTTAGAGGGGAGGAGGGTAAAGGGTTGGGGGAGCCTGGTGGTGGGTATTAAGGAGGGCACATATTGCATGGAGCACTGGGTGTGGAACACTGAAAAAAAAATTAAATTAAAAAAAGATACCACAAAACAATATTAGAGAAAAAAATAACCACTATAGGCACTTAATAAATACATACTAAATTAATGAATTTATATATAAAAGAAAACTTGACTGTTTTGGTAAATTGATATAAATTCCAACCTCAAGCACAACTGTAATTTAAATCTACTTGCATTCTAATACCAAATATAAATGGCTTTATCTCTTTACTATACTTCCCATTGTATTTTTTCCACATGTGAGGCAATAAAGATTTATAGCATGAGAAAAGTAGTACTATAATTCTAGTGGGAAAAATAAGAATATCTACTTTTGTTTTAGGTCTTGAGTTTTATACTCTCAATGATCTGTAAAAGCAAGGTAATCATCAGATAAAAAAAACCCAAAATAGCTATTGGAGATAAAAAATTGCTTGAATTATTCTAATTTAAAGTTATTAATTTACCAGAATTCTTTTATTTTTATTATGAAGCCCAACTCTCTATGCTTTTTTACCAAAAGAAAGCTTATAGTATGCCTTTTTTATTTTCATTTAATTATGTGGCTTTTTTTGTTGTTATTGTTCTTGTTTGTTAGTTTGTTTTAGAAAATCATGTTCCTGGAAAAACTTAGTTCTATTTGAGTAGCCATTTTAAATTAAATCTGCACAATAAGGTAAACATTTCTGCAACAATAAAATATAAATAAATTTAATATTTGCAGATGGAATAACCAGTGACTCAATGTTTAAACTAGTTTCCTGCCAACCTAGTGAAATAGAGGCTCTGTAGTTAGAGTTAATTTTATTAATTTTAACTTTAATTTAGCTAAAGCAAATAAGTAAATATGGTATTCTTTAACTGCTTTTCTCCCCTCAGTAAACAGTAACTTCTTGGATGTGATTCAACCATATATGCTTATCCTATCCCTCTTGTGACACAGGCATGTACTGATGAAAGACCAGCTAGGAATAAGGCTGTCATCTATAACCATGGAAACACAATACTTTCATCAGTTCTTGGGCAATCTTAAGAGCTAACATTTCTCCTACAGAATGTTGAAGGCCTCCATGAGATTCCAGTCTCAGAGGACCTTATTATCAGTAAGGTAAGATCCTCAAAAGAGAAAAACACCCTCTTCCTTTTCCACCCAGGGAGGTGATGAGGAGGAAGTGGTGTCCAGAGGCTCAGCCACATCAAATTTTCAACGAGAGGAATGCTACCAGACAACCTGAAATCTCGTCTACTCACAGAAGTCTGCCCTATCGATGTTGTCTGTGCCACATTGCACACACTTCCCACTCTCCTCCTGTGGCCACCCCTGTTATCTGTGTCTGATGACAGAGGGAGAACTTTTCATATCTACTCAAAGAAAGTAATTTCTTTTCATCTTTATGTTTTCTTCTGCTTTCTTCTTACCTTTTTTCTGTTATTAAAAATAGAAGTGGTTACCTTTTCTTATTTTAGTGTTCCTTTTGTGTTCACCTTCTCTGCTGATCTGAATTTTCCAGACAACCCAATTGTCTCTTTGGCACTATTAGAAAATTTTATAAGATCATGCTGCTTTGATTGACCACTAACTTGTGAAATCTAACTTAAATCTGGCCCACCTGCTTACTCAGAAACGCTTTCAATCATCCCTTATTGACACATTCCCCATAGTTGGCTGTTCTGGACCATTTCCATATAATCTAAACCTACAAGCACTATTCCAATACTACTCACAGGAGATGGGTTTGCTCTAAAACAAATCTTATCAGATTTTTGATAGAATTCTTCCTCAATCTTATCAGATTTTTTATAGGATTCCAGGAATCTTTCTTTGCACCATTTCCCTTAATCTAGACATATTTTTTTTTTCCTCCAGACCATTCTACCCCACAACTTGTCTAAATATTTCAAATTTCAGATCTTGTTATTTTATTGTCTCCTTGAATATTCCAGAACCCTCTCTAAATTTCCTTAGGAATATTTAAATATCTTCTTTGACCCATTTTTTGCTGTCTAGTATTGTCTTTTCTTTTCTTCCTTTTATTTATTTATTTATTTGACAGACAGAGATCACAAATAGGCAGAGAGGCAGGCAGAGAGAGGGGAGGACACAGGCTCCCTGCTGAGCAGAGAGCCTGATGTAGGGCTCGATCCCAGGACCCTGGGATCATGACCTGAGCTGAAGGCAGAGGCTTTAACCCACTGAACCACCCAGGCGCCCCTAGTATTGTCTTTTCATGTGCATATTCTGTCTTCTTGAGTAATGATAAATATCAAGGCAGAAATAATAATATAACTTATAGTGTCTCAGAATTCACACTTAATAAGGCTGCATTTTGGAGGAGAGGCAAGACGTACTTGTTTGTTAGTTTGTTTTAGAAAATCATGTAGCAGACTGAAATGACATTGGATTCCAGGAGTTCAGCCAGATAGGCATTAAACCATTCTGAACACCTACAAACTCAACAGGAGACAGAAGAGTAGCAATTTTAGGAACAGAAAATTGATCACTTTCTGAAAGGTAGGATGTGGGGAGAAGTGAATCCGAGTGAAAGGAAGATAGCCTGGGTGGGTGGGGTGGGGGGCGCTCCCAGCAAGTGGCAGAGCAATGAAGCACAAAATCAGAACTTTTAGAAGTCTGCTCCACTAAAAGGACATTGCTCCAGAGGCTAAGTGAGGGTGGAACCCTCACGGGGACATTGTGGTCTCTGGTCCCACAAGGTTACAGAAAGATCAGGGGTGTCTGAGTGTGGCAGAGCTGCCAGGTATTGGCATAGGGAACCTGACTGCAAAGACAGAACCAAGGAGTGAGCTTTCAGATCGGGGTTACCTTAAACCCTGATCCAAGGCATATTTGGACCACTGCTCCTCGAGCAGGGACCCCACAAGTGGCAGTTCCAGGGAGACTCACCTTCCTCCTCCAGGAGGAGCAGTGTGGCAGGAATCTGCTGGGTTTGGAGACTCCAAACAGGGCCATGCACCAGAGATAGAAATGCTCAGTCAAAGGCTGGGTGAGCTTGGAGTGCAGTTGGAGACCAGGGAGACAGGAGTGATTGACTGCTTATCTCTGAGGACACACTGAGCAGTGGAGCCCTGAGCTCTCAGATCCTCCAGGCCAGAGATTGGGAAGATTCCATCTTCATTACTATACTACAAAGCGATACAGAAAGTGTTCAGGGAACAAAAGCTCCAAGAGCGAACCCAAGCAGATTACTTAGCCCAGTCCCGGGCAAGGGTGCAATTCCCCTTTGGGCAAAGACATTTGAGAATCACTGCAACAGGCCCTTCCGCCAGAAGATCAGCAAGAACATCCAGCCAAGACCAAGCTCATGGATTAAGGAGAACAGTGGAACTCCAGAGCTAGGGGAGAGCAAAGTATAGAATTCATTGCTTTTTCCTCATGATCTTTTAGTCTTGCAAAGCTAAATTTTTTTTTAAATTTTATTTTTTTCTTATTCTATTTTTTAAAATTTTCCTCTTTCCTCTTTTAACTTTTTTAAACTAGTTTATCTTAACAGTACCTTCCTAAAATAAATCTTTTAAACCTTCATTATTATAGTCATATTTTATCCCTTCATTGTATTTACCCTTATTTTATGTGTACATATAGATTTTATTTTTTCTAAAAAATTTTGGGGTAAAATTTCTTCTAATAGATCAAAATATACCCTAATCTAGCACGTGGGTTTGTTCTAGTCTCCAGTCTGAGCACATTCCCTCCTCTTTTTCTAACCAAATTACCTTACAAATTCCTTTCTTAGAATTTTTTTTTAATTTTTATCTTTACAGTCATATTCTATCCCTTCATAATGTTTACCCTTATTTTTGTATACATATAAGTTTTTCTTTCTTTAAAATTTTGAGAGGTAGTTTCTTCTAAGAGGCATAAATATATGCAAATTCAAGTGGGTGGCTATGTTCTATTCACCAGTCTAATTTTATATATATGCATATATAATTTTATATATACATATAATTATAAAATATGTATGTATTTTATTTTTATTTCTTTTTTCCCCCTTTATCTCCTCCCAGTTTTACACCTTTTCTGATTTGGTTAGCATACATTTTTCTGGGGTCTTTGTATCCTTTTAGTATTTTATTCTCTTGCTTATATATTCTTACCTGGATAAAATGACAAGGTGGAAAAACTCACCACAAAAAAAGAACAAGAGGCAATAACAATGGCTAGGGTCCTAATCAATACAGACATTGGTAATATGTCAGAACTAGAGTTCAGAACGATGATTCTCAAGGTGCTAGCTGGCTTGAAAAAGGCATGGAAGATATTAGAGAAATGCTGTCTGGAGAAATCAAAGCCCTTTCTGGAGAAATAAAGGAACTAAAATCTAACCACGCTGAATTTAAAAATAGCTATTAATGAGGTGCAATTAAAAAATGAAGGCTCTTACTGCTAGGATAAGTGAGGCAGAATAAAGAATTAGTGATAAAGAAGACCAAATGATGGAGAATAAAGAAGCTAAGCAAAAGAGAGACAAAAAACTACTGGACCACAATGGGAGAATTTGAAAGGTAACTGATACCATAAGAGGAAAAAATATTAGAATAATTGAGATCCTAGAAGAAGAAAGAGAGAGAGGGGCAGAATGTGTATTGAAGTAAATTATAGCAGACAATTTCCCTAATATGGCAAAGGGAACAAGCATCAAAATCCAGGAGGCACAGAGAATGCCCCTCAAAATCAATAAAATACATCCACACCCTGTCACTTAATAGTAAAACTTACAAGTGTTAGTGACAAAGAGAAAATCCTGAAAGCACCTCAGAAAAGAAGTCTGTAACATACAATGGTAGAAATATTGGGTTGACAGCAGACCTATCCACAGAGACCTGGCAGGCCAGAAAGAACTGGCATGATATATTCAGAGCACTAAACGAGAAAAATATGCAGCCAAGAATACTATACCCAGCTAGGCTGTCTTTGAAAAGATAGGAGAGACAAAAAGTTTCCACGACAAACAAAAATTAAAAGAATTTGCAAATGCCAAACCAACCCTACAGGAAATATTGAAAGAGGTCCTCTAAGCAAAGAGAGAGCCTAAAAGTAGTAGACCAGAAAGGAACAGAGACAATATACAATAACAGTCATCTTACAGGCAATACAATGGCACTAAATTCATATGTCTCAATAGTTGCCCTGAATGTAAATGGGCTAAATGCCCCCAATCAAAAGACACAGGGTATCAGAAGAGATCGGGCACATTCAGGGTGGTATGGCCGTAGATGTCACAGGGTATCAGAATGGATAAAAAAACAAGATCCATTGATATGCTGTCTACAAGAAACACATTTGAGACCCAAAGATACTTCCAGATTTAAAGTGAGGGTGTGGAAACAATTTGCTATGCTAATGGACATCAAAAGAAAGTTGGAGTGGCAATTCTCATATTAGATCAACTAGATTTTAAGCCAAGGACTATAATAAGAGATGAGGAAGGACACTATATCATACTCAAAGGGTCTGTCCAACAAGAATATCTAACAATTTTAAATATATATGCCCCTAACATGGGAGCAGCCATTTATATAAACCAATTAATAACAAAATCAAAGAAACACATTGACAATAATACAATAATAGTTGGAGACTTCAACACCCCATTCACTGAAATGGGCAGACCATCCAAGCCAAAGATTAACAAGGAAATAAAGGCTTTAAATGACACACTGGCCCAGATGGACATCACAGATATATTCAGAACATTCCAGCCCAAAGCAACAGATACACATTCTTCTCTAGTGCACATGGAACATTCTCCAGAATAGATCACATCTTGTGTCACAAATCAAGTCTCAACCAGTACCAAAAGATTGAGACCATTCCCTGCATATTTTCAGACCACAATGCTCTGAAGCTAGAATTCAATCACAAGAGGAAAGCTGGAAAGAACTCAAATACATGGAGGCAAAAAAGCATCATACTAAAGAATGAATGGGTCAACCAGGAAATTAAAGAATTGAAAAAAAATTCATGGAAACAAATGAAAATGAAAACATAACTATTCAAAATCTTTAGGACACAGCAAAGGTGGTCCTTAGAGGAAAGTATATAGTGATACAAGCCTTTCTCAAGAAACAAGAAAGGTCTCAAGTACACAACATAACCCTACACCTAAAGCAGCAGGAGAAAGAATAGCAAAGAAAGCCTAAACCCAGCAGAAGAAGAGAAATCATAGAGAACAGAGAAGAAACCAATGAAATAGAAACCAAAAGAACAGTAGAACAAATCAATGAAACTAGGAGCTGGTTCTTTGAAAGAATTAATAAGATTGATAAACCCCTGGCCAGACTTATCAAAAAGAAAAGAGAAAAGACCCAAATAAATAAAATCATGAATGGAAGAGGAGAGATCACAACCAACACCAAAGAAATACAGACAATTATAAAAACATATTATGAGCAACTATACCCCAGCAAATTTGACAATCTGGAAGAAATGGATGCATTCCTAGAGACATATAAACTGCCAAAACTGAACCAGGAAGAAATAGAAAACCTGAACAGACCCATAACCAGTAAGGAGATTGAAGGAGTCATTAAAAATCTCCCAGCAGACAAGAACCCAGGGCCAGATAGCTTCCCAGGGGAATTCTACCAAACACTTAAAGAAGAATTAATACCTATTCTCCTGAAACTGTTCCAAAAAATAGAAATGGAAGGAAAACGTCCAAATTCATTTCATGAGACCAGCATTACCATAATCCCAAAAACCAGACAAAGACCCCCTCAAAAAGGAGAATTACAGAACAATATCCTTGGTGAACATGGATGCGAAAGGTCTCACCAAAATACTAGCCAGTAGGATCCAACAATACATTTATTCACCATGACCAAGTAGGATTTATTCCTGGGTTTCAAGGTTGGTTCAACATCCACAAATCAATCAATGTGATATAATACATTAATAAAAGAAAGAACAAGAACCATATGATACTCTCAATAGATGCTGAAAAAGAATTTGACAAAGTACAGCATCCTTTCTTGATCAAAACTCTTCAAGGTGTCAGGGCGCCTGGGTGGCTCAGTGGGTTAAAGCCTCTGCCTTCAGCTCAGGTCATGATCCCAGGGTCCTGGGATCGAGCCCCGCATCGGGCTCTCTGCTCAGCAGGGAGCCTGCTTCCTCCTCTCTCTCTGCCTGTCTCTTTGCCTCCTTGTGATCTCTGTCTGTCAAATAAATAAATAAAATCTTAAAAAAAAAAAACCTCTTTAAGGTGTAGGGATAGAGGGCACATACCTCAATATCATCAAAGCCATGTATGAAAAACCCAAAGTGAATATTGTTCTCAATGGGGAAAAACTGAGAGCTTTCCCTCTAAGGTCAGGAACATGGCAGGGATGTCCACTATCACTTCTATTCAACATAGTACTAGAAGTCCTAGCCTCAGCAATTAGACAACAAAAATAAATAAAAGGCATCTGAATTGACAAAGGAAAAGTCAAACTATCACTCTTTGCAGATGATATGATACTTTATGTGGAAAACCCAAAAGACTCCACTCCAAAACTGCTAGAACTCACACAGGAATTGAATAAAGTGTCTGGATATAAAATCAATGCACAGAAGTCACTTGCATTTCTTTACACCAACAGCAAGATAGAAGAAAGAGAAATTAAAGACTTGATCCCATTTATAATTGCTCCCCAAACCATAAGATACCTAGGAATAAACCCAATGAAAGAGGCAAAGAATCTGTACTCAGAAAAGTGTACTCTTGAAAGAAATTGAGGAAGACACAAAGAATGGAAAAACATTTCATGCCCAATGGATTAGAAGAGCAAATATTGTGAAAATGTCTATACTATTTAAAGCAATCTACACACTTAATGCAGAGTCGATCAAAATACCATTAATTTTTTTCAAAGAAATGGAATAAATAATCCTAAAATATATATGGAGTCAGAAGAGACCCCAAATATCCAAAGAAATGTTGAAAAAGAAAGCCAAGGTTGGTGACGTCACAATTCCAGACTTCATATTCTATTACAAAGCTGTGATCATCAAGATGGTATGGTACTAGCACAAAAACAGACACGTAGTTCAATGGAACAGAATAGAGAGCCCAGAAATAGACCTCGACTCTATGGTTAACTAATCTTTGACAAAGCAGGAAAGAATGTCCAATGGAAAAAAGACAATCTCTTCAACAAAGGGCGTTGGGAAAATTGGACAGCCACATGAAGAAAAATGAAGCTGGACCATTTCCTTATACTACATACAAAAATGGACTTAAAATGCATGAAGACCTCAATGTGAGACAGGAATCCATCAAAATCCTTGAGGAGAACACAGGCAGCATCCTCTTTGACCTCAGCTGCCACAACTTTTTCCTAGAAACATCACCAAGGCAAGGGAAACAAGGGCAAAAATGATCTATTGGGACTTCATCAATATCAAAAGCTTTTGCACAGCAAAGGAAACAGTTAACATAACCAAAAGACAACTGAAAGAATGGGAGAAGATATTCACAAATGACATATCAGATAAAGGGCTAATATCCAAAATCTATAAGGAACTTATCAAACTCAACACCCAAAGAACAAATAATCCAATCAAGAAATGGGCAGAGAACATGAACAGACATTTCTGCAAAGAAGACATCCAGATGGCCAACAGATACATGAAAAAGCATTACACATCACTTGGCATCAGAGAAATACAAATTAAAACCACAATGAGATACCACCTCACACCAGTCAGAATGGCTAAAATTAACAAGTCAGGAAACTATAGATGTTGCAGAGGATGCAGAGGAAGGGGAACACTCATACACTGTTGTAAGAATGCAAACTGGTGCAGCCACCAGTGGAGGTCCCTCAAAAAGTTGAAAATAGAGCTACCCTATGACCCAGCAATTACACTACTGGGTATTTACCCTAAAGATACAAATGTAATCATCTGAAGGGGCACATGCACCCGAAAGTTTATAGCAGCAATGTCCACAATAGTCAAACTATGGGAAGAACCTAGATGTCCATCAACAGATGAATGGATAAAGAAGATGTGGTATATATATACAATGGAATACTATGCAGCCATCAAAAGAAATGAAATCTTGCCATTTGTGATGACATGGATGGAACTAGAGGGTATTATGCTTAGCGAAATAAGTCAATCAGAGAAAGATAACTATCATATGATCTCCCTGATATGAAGAAGTTGAGATGCAACATGGGGGAGTTAGGGTGTAGGAAAAGAACAAATGAAACAAGATGGGATTGGGAGGGAGACAAACCATAAGAGACTCTTAATCTCATAAAAAAAAATGAGGGTTGCTGGGGGTCGGGGGATGTGGAGAGGGTGGTTAGGACATGGACATTGGGGAGGGTGTGTGATACGGTGAGTGCTATGAAGTGCTTAATTGTGAGGATTCACAGACCTGTACCCCTGAGGCAAATAATACATTATATGTTAATAGAAGTAATTAATAAAAAATAAGGCTGCATTTTAAAGTATAAACAATTATTTAACAAGCATAAGTATGTAAGATTTTGCACATTTTATAAATTCTTGCTTTATCATCTTCTCGAAAGTTTTGAAAATGACTAATTAGTAATGTTATGTGTGTCTGCTTGTTTTCAAGATGATAAGTCAGTTTTGTTCAAAGCCCATTCTATGGACTAATAACTAATGAGTAGAGCTATCTTGTAAATGTAGGTTTGGCATATAGAAGTCACTCAATAAATATATATTGGATGGATTGATAAACAGAATAAAAATGTGATGGCTTCATCCTTTTGGAAAAAGGAATTCAATTGACATTGGGATGAAGGCCAAGGTTACCTGAGGGGGAGAGGAGTAAACAAGGACAGAATAGTCTGAATCACGGTGCTAGTAACTCTGTCCCTTCAGGGACATCCTCTCTTTCTGTAAACTCACAAGGAGGGTAGCACATGGATGCAGCCCCTTTCAGGCTTCCTGCATATTACTAGCCAAGATCTCTAACACTTTAAGAGGGAATAAGAACACACAGAATAAATTATGGAAATATCTGAAAAACACAGCTACTATTAAAGGATGAGGGTAGAATAAACAATCTATGTAGCCATGCAAAATAAATGGAATGAGGATATCAAGAATTTAAAATAAACATAACAGGGACACCTGGGTGGCTCAGTCAGTTGAGCATCTCACTCTTGATTTCAGCTCAGGTCATGACCTCAAGGTCATGAGAGTAAGCCCCACATCAGGCTCTGTGCTCAGTGCTCAGCATTAAGTCTGCTTGAGATTCTCTCTCTTTCTCCCTCTGCCCCTCCCTCCCCCTACTCACACATGTTCTCTCTCTCTCCCTCTCAAAAATAAATAAATAAATAAATAAATAAATAAATAAAAATGTTTAAAAAATAGCATAATAAATATTCTTCACAAAATGTTACAGAGCTCACCTATACTTTCGTTAAAAAATTGTATTAATCTTAAGGAGGTTTCTGGTGCTATGAAAAGAAACAGTTACAATGAAAAATCAAGCGGATATGCTGTGTATGAAAAATATAAAATTGAAATAAAAATATCATAAGACAAGATCAAAAGGCAGAGTAGAGAGAGAAAAAGAAAAAGTTATTGAGCAAGAATATTAAATTAAGAAACTCTCCCAGAAGACATCAAGGAAGTTTTAAAAAAATGAAAAAAATCATTAATGAAAAATTAAGTGAAACAGACAGTGGAAGTAGCAGTGTCAAATCCATAGAATAGAAATTCTGGAATAGAAAAAAAAACAAAAACAAAAATAAAGGGAGGGAAGGAAATATTTGAAGAAATAATAACTAGAGCTTTCCAGAAATAAAGATGCAAAACCTCAGACTGAAAGTACTCAAAGAGTCCCAAAGGGGGGGAAAAAAAAACACATCTAAATACATGGTGATAAATTTTACAGGATCTAAGTCAAAGAGCAAATTTTAAGAAATGCCAAAGAGAAAGAAGATATCTCAAACCAACATCAGAATTCTAAGCAGCCTCACTGAAATCAAACAAACATCACAGATTTAGATGTAGTGCAAGAAATGAACTGAGAACTTGGACTTTTATATCTACCTAACCACCATTTAAGTATGAACATGTTACTGAAGATGTTCAGACATTCAAGTACTGGATATTTTCTGTTTGTCCACCCAGAATCACCTACCTGCATCATTTTCCTCCATGCCCGGATCAAGGGGGATCCTTTGCATCTTGACTGTTTTGGGGAATGGAGACCCCTTGCAGATTAGAGGGAGCATGAGTCCAGTTGGTGCATTTGTGTCCATGGCACCTGCCATGAGGCACCTGCATTTGATATGCCTTGAAAGCTCACATTCCATCACTTTCAGCCACATTTCCTGCAAAGAATGTCCCATGTAGTCCTCTTTTATAAACACATATTCTCACTAACCTGCCTTCAAACAAACACCAATTTTTGGGTGCCTGGTTAGAAGCATGGGCTGGCTCACTCTTCCACCCACGGTTACAGCTTCAATAGATGGCTCCCTACACACAAATCTTTCACTGTCTCTCAGTTTCTTCTTTTTCCCTTCCTGTTCTTCCTCTTCTTCCTCCTGCTCATCTTCCCCAATCTTTTTGTCTGCCCTTCAGGCCTAGGGATGGGAACACTGCCTTGCTATAATTGGCAGCTGGTACTGCACCAACCCTTCTGTTTTTCTGCACCCTGCTCACTCCTTTGTAAATTGTCCTTTTATTAATGCCACCTCGAATTACTCCATTTGAATGTACCATCTGTCTCTAGACAACACCTTGAATGAGACATAGCCTCAAGTGGTTTGCCATACAAATATAATCTAGGAAACACATGTGAAGGAAATTTTCTGGGCTCCTCTTAAGTGTATGGGGAATAAAGATGAGTAAATTATCTATTTTAAAATTTAGCAGTCTATCTTTAAATTTTTAGAGTTTTATTAATCCAATTTTTTCCATTTGTAGCATGCTTTATTGATGGTTTTATAAAGATGGTATCTCCTTACATTTCTGTGAGAATAGCACTAATTAAATTCATTTCTAGATTTTCTTTTGTTACCTTGAATTATTTGCTTATTCTAGAGTTAGTATTCTATCTATATCATAGTCTCATTCCTTCATTTTTCAGAGTGTTCTAAAATGTTCAACAACCCTTTAAGGAGGCAGAAATGAGAACTGGCCAAGAGCTCCGTGAACACTGGATGATGGTGGCAAGTGGCTGGCTTTGATTAGGGTGATTGGGGTGTGGATTCATTACACTAAGACCCTCTGGTATTCCAGAACCCTGTGGCTTCTGCCAATGGTCATACCAACTGCTGTAGTTCTCCAAAATCATTCAAAAGGAAACCTGTGTGTTTGTGGGTCAGGGAGGAAGTGTTAAGTACTGAAAAGTAAACGCTTTTGTTATGGCCATTTTGTACATGATGAATAATGGGATGGATGTAGACAAATCATCAAGGTATTCCTCCCCCTTTTACCTATTTTTTTTCTCTCACTCTCCTTCTAAGATACCATCTAAAATATCCCAAGTCTCTTCAGGATTCAGCTAAAGAGAATATTTTCCTCTTCTTGTTTTGATCTTCTCTGGGTATATCCTAACCTATAACTTCCTCTGTTTTTCTTCATGATTATGATGTTCATAATCAACATCTAATTTTTGTTTTCAAGAAATTTATTGAAAATTCTCATCAACGGTGACTACCCTCTGTTTTTCATCAATGCTGTGGGTTTATACATTTTATTACTCTTTTGTTATCATTCTGGTAGGATTTCAGTAGGGAAAATAAATATGTTTACACAATCTGCTATCTTACATAAAAAATTCTTTAATTATTTTTGAACCCATTCAGGCTGTGGAGCCTAGAGAAAAACTGACACTCAAACTGTGTACTTCCTATAAAGAGGAGCTATAATTATAGGTTTCCCAGATGCTCTTTTTCATTGAAATCTCCTTTTTTAAAAACTGCCTTTGCCAGCTCATCAAAGATTCCTTTTAGAAATGGTATCAGGATACCTGGCTCAATCAGTTAAGCATCTGAGTCTTGATTTTGGCTCACATCATGATTTCAGGATCATGAGATTGAGCCTTGTAGGCTCAGCATGGAGCCTGCTTGAGATTCTCTTTCTCCCTCTCACTCTGCCACTCCCCATAGCCTGTGTTCACATTCTCTCTCTCGCTCACTCTAAAAAAAATAAAAAATTAAATTAAATTTTAAAAATGGTTTCTTCATATCTAGGTTTTCCTGAGTTAACACAGTTTTGTAAACATAGAAACAGCCCAGGAATCTGACATGGTGACCAGAAACCAGTGGAATTGGCACAGTATTTCACTAAGTCCTGTCTTCTCAGGATTCTAAATATACAAATTGGAATATTTTTATGTCCTTTTATCTTGTTTCTTTCTGATTTTTTACTTTCATATATGAATCATAATCTCAGTTCTAGAAAACTAAAAATCTGAGTGAAAAAGAGGGCCAAGGGCCTGAGATAGAAGCCCGTAAAGCTATGCATGATTTTAAGTATATAGATTCACTTGATTTTATGACTTTATTCCCGCTGTTCTCTTGTTTGCCAGCCAACACTGTTTAGCCTCATGTGGTTCAGAATAGAAAAGATTTTCTTGATTTTGAAATGGAAATAGGGTGTCTAGTTCTGACACATAGCAGGAACTCCAAAAATATTATTAAATAAGTGAATGAGAGCAACATCTAAGAAAAAGAGTGTAGGCAGTCTACACTTTTTCATGGGTGGGTCTGTTTCAACATTTGAAGGTCTATTGCATTAATATTGCCGCTTTGGTCAAAATAAGTTGTCCATATCTATGCACATCCACTTCTGGTATCTGTTCTTTTGCAATTGTTTATATGTTTATCGTTAAGCCAATGCCACCCTCTTTTGATTATTGTAATTTATAATAGGTCTTCAAACAAGGTAGCATGGGCCCTGCAACTCCATTCTTCTTTTTAAAACATATTTGGGCTTAGAAATTAGTCTTTAGTCAAACTAGCATGTAGAATGCTGATGTCCTGATCCATAGCAACTACGATAAAAGAGGTGATTTTTTTTTTTTTTTTACTTTTGTTTTTGTTTTGGTAGAGAAGAAGAAAAGACACAGCTCTTTTTGGTATAACGATCCATAATGAAATAAAAGGCTTAGAGGCCTGAACAGTAATGCAAATCTTTTCATGGACTTCATAGACATTTTACCAAATGCTAATGAATGGTTTTAATGCCTAGCTTTCTGGACCCCCCCACATCCCTGCCTCCCAGATCCAAAAAACACCTTTTCAATTCTCACTTAAACACAAGTTAAGGGGAAATCATATGGAATAAAATGAGTGACAGCCCAAGGCAAAGGAAAAAAAAACAGGGGGAAAAACAAGTGCCTGGGTGGAGGACAAAGGGCCTAAGAGACTAAGAGGGCTGCAAAGTCAGAGGAAAGCAAAAGGAACACTTGGATTTTGCAAATCCAAGGTGAACTCTCTGTGGGCTTGTCAGCTGTGTTACAGCTTAGTCAGGACTCAGTGCCCAGACTGGACTGAGAGCTGCTTTGACAAATTGTAACAGTTTCTCAATAATGAATTAAACCAATTTTCTCTTCGAAACCTTTAAAACAGAGAAAAAAGATTGCATGTTTATAGGACAATTTTTTAAAAAGTATTCTATTTTTGTTTCTAGAATAGCATTAATTCAATGTGGGGGCGGAGTCTTTCATAGAATATCTGGACATTTTAGAGTAATTATTTAAATTATAATTTAATACCTAAATGTTTTTAGATCAAGCTCTGCAATGTTTAGGAATTTAAAAAAATCTCTAATCTTCATAGTTAAATGTTTAATAACACTGTCGATTTATCCATTCATCATTAAGTTATATTAAGAATATGTGTACATCAAATTTAGGAAGAGTCTGATGGATATTTACTGATTAAATAAGAATATACAAAATCAGAGAATCTGATTTATATTTAATGGCTTAATGATTTGGTGACAATTCTTGTTTTGCCACAGGGTAGCTAGTCATAACAGGAGGTGCACACACATAACCCATAAGTCTATTTTAGCCCAAACCAAATCATCAGTTTTCTTCTCTTGACCTTGTTAATTTTGTGTCATATTGCCATTTTTTCTTAATACCATGCAGTGCTTCATTTTTGTTTCTTTATTCATCCTTACAGTGACACACCTATAAAGTTAAATGTCTATATTTTGAAATATCCCTATGGCCTGATTTCTCTGGTTTCCAAACCTTAAAGCTTCACAAGTAATATACCCTGAGAATTCTTGAGCTTCTCTTCCTTTCTGTCCTTCCTGACAGAAGGAGTAATTGCTAGAAAACTGGAGGCAGAAGAAACACTTGACCCAAGAGGCTCTGAAAGGACTTTGGGAATCTCAGATGTTAAAGGGAAAGTGATAGGCCCTGGGATGTGGTCACCAGTTCCATGACATTTGAAGGTAATAAGAGAAGACTAGAAAGAAAAGGGGTTAAGTTGAAGTGAGATTTAGTTCAGAGATACGGATGGGGAACTCTGTTGTTCTTCCTGGCCTTGCTCTCCTGAGGGTCAGTCTCAGGCACAGTTAAAATCTCGTGGTCTTGGAGCTGATTTTCTTTCATCTACTAACCACATCTATAGGTCCTTTTACATAACAATCAGTCTTTCATCCCTCTGGTAAAATAAGGGGTTTAAAAATAGAAATAGTTGAGATAGATTAGCTTATGTATATTACAGTCAACCTATACATGAGGATCACAGAAATCTCCTTTTTTTTTTTTGATGAGGGAATCCAGCTACCAACCAGGAAGAGGTGGAAAGCTTGACAGGGTTGAGGGCCATTCTCGAGAAGCAAAAGGGAACAGAATGGGGAGGCCTGGAACATGCTTCAGAACTTGAGGTTGCTTTAGAATACAAAGCACTGGCAGTGGTCCTGCAAGGCAGAAGAGGCACCATCCCAGGTTACAAGGGAAAATACAGAGGCTTAAAGTGGTTCAGTGGCTTACAGGTCATCAAGGCTATGGTAGCTGATAGGCCTGTGAGTAGCTCAAACCTGGGCATCTGCCTCTTAATTTCATTCTTCTGTCATTTTGCAGCTTCTTCGTCTTCTCTGACTTTATGATTATTGAACAGAAGTCATTTGTAAAAGACTGTATTACCAAACTCCAACAGTACACTGAAAATTACATTACTGTATTCAACTATTAACTTAAGAAAGAAGGAGTAATTTCTAAATTTAGAAATTTATTTCTAAATTCTAAATTTATTTCTAAATTCTAAAAATTATTTTCTCATCTAATTTAGCAATACATAGAAAGTCACATTACAAGGGTGCCTGGGTGACTTAGATGGTTAAGCACCCGACTTTTGCTTTTGTCTCAGGTCATGATCTCATGGGTCCTAAGATGGAGTTCCCCACTGGGCTCCTCACCCAATGGAGAGTCCACTTGAGATTCTCTCCCTCTGCACCCCACTCCACCTCTCTCTCTAAAATAAATAAATCATTTTTTTAAAAAAAAGTCATATTACATGGATTGCATTGGGGGAAATACTACTACCCAAGAACATTAATTTCTGTACAATTTTTTTCTTAAATCCATGATCTAGAAGGATAGTTTACTAATTTTTCAAAACTGTGCTTTCATCTCTGTCATATTTTTATGAAAAAATGATTTACTTCTTTTTATCATTCCAAGAATAAAAAAAATCTTCAACATTCGCTCAAAATAATATTCTCTTCTAAGGGGGAATCCTCCTACACTGCTGGTAAGAATGCAAGCTGGTGCAGTCACTCTGGAAAACAGTATGCAGTTTCCTCAAAAAGTTGAAAATAGAGTTACCCTACAACCCAGCAATCACACTTCTGGGTATTTACCCCAAAGATACAAATGTAGTGATCTGAAGGGGGCACGTGCACCCAAATGTTTATAGCAACAATATCCACAATAGCCAAACTATGGAAAGAGCCTAAATGTCCATCAACAGATAAATGGATAAAGAAGATGTGGTATATATATATATATATATATATATATATATATATATATATACACACACACACACACACACACACACATATATATATATATATATATATATATATATATATATATATACACACCATAGCCAAACTATGGAAAGAGCCTAAATGTCCATCAACAGATAAATGGATAAAGAAGATGTGGTGTGTGTATATATATATATATCCATATAAATGGATAAATCAGATGTGTCTGATAGCCATTTGTATGTCTTCATTGGAGAAGTGTCTGTTCATATCTTCTGCCCATTTTTTGATATGATTGTCTGTTTTGTGTGTGTTGAGTTTGAGGAGTTCTTTATAGATCCTGGATATCAACCTTTTGTCTGTACTGTCATTTGCGAATATCTTCTCCCATTCCGTGGGTCGCCTCTTTGTTTTGTTGACTGTTTCCTTTACTGTGCAGAAGCTTTTGATCTTGATGAAGTCCCAAAAGTTCATCTTCGCTTTTGTTTCCTTTGCCTTTGGAGACCTATCTTGAAAGAAGTTGCTGTGGCTGATATCGGAGATTACTGCCTATATTCTCCTCTAGGGTTCTGATGGATTCCTGTCTCACATTGAGGTCTTTTATCCATTTCGAGTTTATCTTTGTGTACGGTGTAAGAGAATGGTCGAGTTTCATTCTTCTACATATAGCTGTCCAGTTTTCCCAGCACCATTTATTGAAGAGACTTTTTTCCACTGTATATTTTTTCCTGTTTTGTCGAAGATTATTTGACCATAGAGTTGAGGGTCCAGATATGGACTCTACTCTGTTCCACTGGTCTATGTGTCTGTTTTTATGCCAGTACCATGCTGTCTTGGTGATCACAGCTTTGTAGTAAAGCTTGAAATCAGGTAACGTGATGTCCCCAGTTTTATTTTTGATTTTCAACATTTCCTTAGCAATTCAGGGTCTCTTCTGATTCCATACAAATTTTAGGATTATTTGCTCCAGCTCTTTGAAAAATAATGGTGGAATTTTGATCAGAATGGCATTATTAAAAGTATAGATTGCTCTAGGCAGTATAGACATTTTAACAATGTTTATTCTTCTGATACAAGAACACCATCTTTTTGTGTCTTCTTCAATTTCTTTCATCAGTGTTCTGTAGTTCCTTGAGTACAGATCCTTTACCTCTTTGGTTAGGTTTATTCCCAGGTATCTTATGGTTCTTGGTGCTATAGTAAATGAAATCGATTCTCTAATTTCCCTTTCTGTATTTTCATTGTTAGTGTATAAGAAAGCCACTGATTTCTGTACATTGACTTTGTATCCTGCCACGTTGCTCAATTGTTGTATGAGTTCTAGTAGTTTGGGGGTGGAGTCTTTTGGGTTTTCCATATAAAGAATCATGTCATCTGTGAAGAGAGACAGTTTGACTTCTTCATTGCCATTTTGGATACCTTTTATTTCCCTTTGTTGTCTGATTGCTGTTGCTAGGACTTCTAATACTATGTTGAACAAGAGTGGTGGGAGTGGGCATCCTTGTCGTGTTCCTGATCTCAACAGGAAGGACACAAGCTTTTTCCCATTGAGGATGATATTTGCTGTGGGTCTTTCATAGATAGATTTTATGAAGTTCAGGAATGTTCCCTCTATCCCTATACTTTGAAGCATTTTAATCAGGAATGGATGCTGTATTTTGTCAAACACTTTTTCTGCATCAATTGAGAGGAAGGACCATGTGGTTCTTCTCTCTTCTCTTATTAATTTGTTCTATCACACTGATTGATTTGTGAATGTTGAACCATCCTTGTTGCCCAGGAATGAATCCCACTTGGTCATGGTGGATAATCTTTTTAATGTGCTGTTGGAACCTGTTTGCTAGGATCTTGTTGAGAATCTTAGCATCCATATTCATCAGTGATATTGGTCTGAAATTCTCCTTTTTGGTAGGGTCTTTGCCTGGTTTGGGGATCAAGGTAATGCTGGCTTCATAGAAAGAGTCTGGAAATTTTCCTTCTGCTTCAATTTTTTGAAACAGTTTCAGGAGAATAGGTGTTATTTCTTCTTTGAAAGTTTGGTAGAATTCCCCAGGGAATCCATCAGGTCCTGGTCTCTTGTTTTTTTGGAGGTTTTTGATCACTGCTTCAATCTCGTTTCTAGATATTGGTCTATTCAGGTTGTCAATTTCTTCCTGGTTCAATTTTGGGAGTTTATAGTTTTCCAGGAATGCATCCATTTCATCTAGGTTGCTTAGCTTTTTGGCATATAACCGTTGATAATAACTTCTGATGATTGTTTCTACTTCTGTGGTGTTAGTTGTGATCTCTCCCTTTTCATGAATTTGGGATTTCTCTCGTTTCTTTTGGATTAGTGTGGCCAATTAACCATAAGAGACTCTTAAACTTAGGAAACAAACTGAAGGGGAGGGGTGGCGGGGGAGAGTTAGGGTGGTTAGGTTATGAACATTGGGAAGGGTATGTGCTAAGGTGACTGCTGTGAATTGTGTAAGACTCAAGATTCACAGACAGGTACCCCTAAAGCAAATAATACATTATGTGTTAATTAAAAATAAAAATGTTCTCTTCTGATTAAGCTATTAATGGTACTAATTATGAAGGCCTTGTTATAATTAGTGTCTGCTGCCTAAAGCAGAATTCTCAGAAAGTTCAGAGTTGAACAGGGTAAGATGTCATTTGAGATATTTTTTCTCCTTTGGTTGTTCACACAATTTGACTTCAATGTTGCCATCACTGAATGCTTCTCCTTTGGTCTCCTCCACAGGATTCTGTCTCCGGAACAACATTGCTTTCTTCTGCATCATTGTAATTCCTGAATTTCTGTGCCTTCGTGCTGGAGATAAGGTTTCTTTCACTATGCAATAACAAACTGCAGATAAAAAATTTTTTTTGAAGTTTTCGTTCAGAAATGCATAAACAATGGGATTACAGATGGAATTGGAAAATCCAATTATCTGCACTATGGCAAAAATCATCTTGATTGTAACATCGTCATATTCCTTTTCAAAATTACCTGAAATAAAAATTAATAGTCTAGAATGTATTATGTTCTAACAAGCAGAAAATAGAATTTCTGTTTATCATCTGTCTTAACTGACCACTTACACTTTGACAAGTGGATAAAGATATAAAAGTCTCAAGACAATTCTGGGAAGAGCCATCTCATGTCAGAAGAAAAATAAGCTCTGTGATGTGTCCTCATTCATAGAGAATCTTGCCTCACAAGCACAGCCTGGCGCCCAGCACATATTAGGGAGCTTACTGCATTTCTACTTGATTCTAAGCTTTGTATAAACTGGAAGCAGAAGTTACCAATCACATGTTTGCTTGTGTTATGGAAACACATCACCTGAGAATTATGTTAAGTCTCAGATTATCAAAGGTAATACAGTGAGGGTCTGACTGAAATCCTAGGTGTTATTAAATGTATGTGGTTCAAGTAGGTATTCTAATCAAAATGGAGAACACTCATAGTATGTCACACTTCTCCAGTGTCTGAATGGCTTATGGAAAATGGGAGGCATGGCATGAAAGAAACTCAAACATGTTTCTGTATCTTCTGTAATTATTAAAAATTTGGTCAAAGTCATACATAATTATCTACCATGTAATGATCTGGGGTCTTGAAAACATGAAAGAAACCCACAAAATGTTTGATATTTGATTACCCAAGTGAATAACAATAAATTTCTATGATTCATTACATTATCCATTCTAGCAGGAAATAAACTAAAACTTCTATCAAATGAGAATGAAAAGCACTCACTGTATTCAATCATCATGTGAACGATGTGGAAAGGTGCCCAGCACACGGCAAAGAGAGCCACCACTGTCACCATCATAATGACAGCTCGCTTCTTCTTCCTGGACCCATAAGGATACATTGTATTAGTTAACTTCTTGGAAAATTTGTCACATTGATATCAAAGTTATTCAAGTTTGAGCCTAAATTTCTCCACCATAATTTTTCAAATATTAATAAAGCTCATGACAGGTTAATTGTGGGCTGTTTCTCATTTTTCCCATTTCCCTATGTTTCTCATATTATAAACATCCTTATGATGTGTGCTCATAATAGGTCAAGCACTTGGCTAGATGCTTGGTGTGGATTATGTCATTCATCTTCTCAGTAAGCCATTTATGGATGCAGAAACTGAGGCACGGAGAAGTTTATGTCACTTGCAAAGTCGGATGACCAGTAAGGTATTTAAACTGTAAGGGGTAGAGTGGCCTTAAAGTTATACAGCTTAACTTCAGTATTAAGCTCTTATTCCCTTCATACTGAAGAGCATTCTTCTGAGGAAGTGGGAGAGCTAAATCAGCAGTAAATCCCAAGGTGCTCAATAGTCCAGTACCCACGCTGACAGGGAGGATTGCTTCATACAAACTGGGCACCAGAGGTCGCTGCACACTTGAAAAATGAGACAATTTCACCAAACCACAAAACTCCCTTAGAAGGTTTTTGTTTTTGTTTGTAATAGCCATTCCACGTAGATTATAAAATAAACATATGGACTACAAGTGCCATATCAGTAAATTGTGTTTTATTTTTATTAGTAGTGAATATGTTCAGAAAAGAAAGCTTTTAGTGTTATATCAATAATAATAATTTAAAGTAAATAGCATACACTGACCACCAAAGGATTTCCATATATATCTCGTGCATTTGAGCATCACTTTTGGGTAGGAGGAAGTGAGGATGGATTTTTACTAAGCTCCTTGCTACATAGGAGGAAAGCAGGAGCCTTAGTCCACTCCATGTGGCTGGTGAGTTGTGGGGAAGAGAAGACCACAACCCTTACCCCCATGTCATGCTGACATGGAGATGAAAATGTAACAATTTTCCAAATTTTCTAAACTCCTGCCATACCTAAAATCTCCAAAGTTTAAAGTCAGCCCATGTCCTAAACATGAATTACAAATGGCACTTCGGCTAAATTTCCCAGGAATTGAGAGATTTCTAGCACCTGCTCCTTCAAGCACAACTAATTACAAATATTTTAAACAGAGGTGAATATTTCATTAAACGGACCTGGTTATTTTTGACATTTCTTTTCCATGAATAGTTCGAAGCACTGAGCAATCCCCCACTCTTTTCTTTATCCAAAGTTCATAGCCGATTTTACTATACAGGATAAGCATCAGCAAAAGAGGCAGGAGGAAGAGGATGACAAGGATGAAGGTGGAATAGATTTTCTGGTGTGCAGGGCTGGCCCACTCTTCCAAACAGCAGACATGTTCTTTTTCATATAAGAAGTCGTACTTAATCTTTGATACAAGAACAATTCAGTTAGAGGAACCAGAGTCAGCATGGAAAGAACAGAAAGCAGTTAACTACCATTGTAATGCTGCATTTTTCAGATCCTTACATATTTACTGTGGGGACATATTTCAAATGAGAAATATTTTTGATTGTTCTTTTGTTGTGAAGTGTCGTTTTTCCTTTATTCCTTACATTCTTAATAGTTTTATACTTTCTTTTCTATTTTAAAATGGAATTGAGGGCAATAACCTCTTTATTTTATTTTATTTTTTAATCTCCCACAACTTTTTTTCAATTTGGTAAAAGAGAGCTATGCTCTTTGACCAGAGTATGTATGCAGAGAGTACAGATGAAGAACGTTGCTTTCCAGGTGGAGAATACACTACAAATACAACCACCAAAGTATTGTATGAAAAAAATATTTTGTACTTGCATGCCAGCTAGTTTAATGTTACATTATTTTGCTTCCTCAATTGTTGAAGAGACAAATTTTGGCAAGGCATCAGATATCTCTCAATTGATAGTACTGAAAGCCTGTATTTTGTTACAGCTATTCCAGATTGGAATGATCAGGTTGTTTGCAAAGATTTTAGAAACGTAACTGATAGCTTTAAGATCCGAGATGAACAAGAAATTGAGATTCAGAGTATTGTCAATCTACAAATATTCAGACTCAGCTCTGAGCCTGATAATGTCTACCTCAATTGAGGTAGATATCTTACAGAAAGACAATGTCTCCTTATTAATATTATTTCTGACCGACTCATGAGTTCAAAATATTATTAATAGCAGTATTAATAATAACAGCAAATGTTAATAAAGGACAAACTTAGAGAAGCATATCAAGAGTTATTTAACTGGATAATAAGAAAAAAAGAGAATTTAGCAAAACTACTGCTATTTTGGTCATTTTAGAGCTTTCCAGATGAAGAACACCTAGGTCTTAGACATATTTTTGCCTTCATTCCTGCGAATTTTATCATCAATTGTTAGTCAGTTGAATTGGGAAACAACCTTTCTGGTATACTCATCAAAGTTAAGAAAATTCAAGCTCTGATCAAGGTTGTTCTTTACAAATACAGTGAGGGATGAAAACACTTACTGAATAATAATTTCAAGATCCAAACTCCCTGGGAACCGGATATAAAGTGAAATTCAATCTGACTCCATGGAGGAAGAGCCCACAAAGGCACAGCCATGGGGGCAACACACTGGCACATGGTAAGGCACAAACTACCCCAGCAGTCTCCAAATAGGTGCATGTTGCCCTGGAGACAAGCACAGACTTTCTGAGGGCACAAGGCAGATGGCTTTAAGGGAGCCAATTTCAGATCTTCTCTTAGCAACTGCACAGTCCTCTAAAATTCTGCTACCTCGGGGTGCCTGGGTAGCTCAGGCCTTAAAGTGTCTGGCTCTTATTTGGCTCAGGTCCTGATCTCGGGGTCCTGGGATCGAGCCCCCCTGTCAGACTCTGTGCCCAGCGCGGAGTCTGCTTGGGATTCTCTCTCTCCTTGTACCTCTGTTCCTTCTCCCCACTCATGCTCTCTAGCTCTCTCTAAAGTAAATAAATACAATCTTTAAGATTCCACTGCCTTGGAGAAGCCTGAAACTGAGTGTTGTGCTCTCTCTATAGTCTCAGTTTCTTGTTTCTAATCCCTCTTCTCCCCAGCTACAAAAGCCAGATCTCTTACCCAACCACAGTCTTACTATGAGGCACTGAAAAAGGAGGTGGCTTGAATTACTGATGTCAGTGAAGCCACCATGATCAAGAAACCATAAATACATGACAGGGCTTTGTGCTTTTCCCTGTATTAAACACATTTCTATTCAGGGTAAAGCTTGGCATTAGGAAAAAGTGTTTTGACAGATGTTGAGATGCTGTGAATTTACATTTTTCATACAGTGAAGGGGCAGAAGTAATGACAATTTTAATTTTACCACCTCGTTGCTTCCATCCCCTGAAAAATTGTCAAATACATCACTCCTGAGAGAGAGCCCGGTGAGAGCAAAGCAAAGAGAACTTCAGTGGGTGGAAATGGTGACGTGTGGGTGCTTCGTTTCACCCAGGTGAGACATCCAGGCTTTCTGCATGCTCACACACACTCTCTCTAGTAGAATTTTAGGAGTGAGAAGGTGGTCACGGGATGCATATTAATAGATTTATCTGGTATGAAAAATGAAATCACAATTTTTCCTGACAGAAAGCAAATCTGACTTGGCTGATTGGTGTGACAGTGAGGACTGGCTTTGCCCATTTCATATGCATTTTCTACAAGCTGAATGAGTTACATATTTAAACTATATTTAGAGCAGATGATAAAATAAGTTTATTTAAAGAAACAGACAAATACCCTGTGTCTATGGGCTAGGAATGGACCCCTCAAATGACTACTGGATTGGGTCACTTAGGAGAGGACTCCACTGGTACAGGATTCCTGTTAGGATAAGGGAGAAAAGAGCTGGCCACATACAGTTGTGTGTGGAAGCTAGAGGGGCATGATAAACAGCCTGCTGGAGAAGGGAATAGCAGTCAGAAGCCTCAGTGATGTTATCTTTGAAAAACCCACAAGTAAAGACTTAATTGTGAGCAATAGTCACGGGCAGAGGGCACTGACACCAGGGTACACCTGCCCCTTCCTCCCCTCACCTTTCTCACCAGCTCCCAAAGAGCCAGAGGCAGTCCATTGAACGGGAAGGGAGAAATGCGCAGTAAGGAAGGGGAGGTAATGCGGATTATGTCCCTTTTCCATACTGTAGGATTCTAGACCTAAAATAGCTTAATCTGAGGGAAGGGGTTGTTTTGCTTTGATTGAAAGTATGGATTTATGTGGTTGGGACACTGGGCTGGGCATTTAACCACAGAACTAACACTTTTGTTGTGACTGAAAGTGACCAGAGGAATGTTGCGCTTTGAACGGTTGGAAGAGTAACAGGGCCTACCCAGGGCTTCATCCACAGCATTGCATCAGAGTACTGGGAGGTCCTCGGGTCACATTTTTACAGGCAGCAATGGACAGAATAAAATTACCTTCTGCTCTCACCTATGGAGTCCGGCTCATTCAATACACAGGTTACATAAAAAAATTAAGTCATGTTTTCAATGTACCCTTGCCTGAGAGCTCATTTGTTATCCTTGCCATTGGACACCGCACATCCAATCCAGTTTCACATTTGCTTCCGTCAATTTAAAAAGGTATAAAAGGATACATGGTTTAAAAGATTATCTTCGTGGTGTGTGAACAACGCCCTACTGCCTTTGAACACTACTATCTGGGCTAGATCGTGTATGCAGGACACGTTGAAGTATGTATGCCCCACTGGCGAGACTGGGTCACCAAAAACAGCACCATGCTCCCTCCACTGTGAATCCCCATGCAATGCTGGGCCCATTAAATAAAGGTGTGAGGGAAGGAAAGAGGTCAGATAAGATGATCCTGGCATACACCCTAATTCAAATTTCAGTTTGTCAATGTATGGGAGATGAATAAGAAAAGATTTATGAAGGAGAATCAACTAATAAGCAGATAATCGATGACAATTTTTTAATGTGATTCAAAAATAAAAGAAAAATCTAGAGCAACCACTGAACTCTTCAAATGCAACAAGACACCAGAGGCCACTTGGAAAGGCATGCTCAGCTTGCAGGAAAATGTAGAATGTGACCCTGGTTAATTTTCTTTTAAGCATTAAAATCTTAATAATACAAGATCAAGGGAGAGTTAGATAAATGGGGGAAGGGGAGGATCTTAAAACAAATTATTTTATTCCACTTGAATAATTTCCAGTGAAATAATTGGGATCATACAAATTTGCAGGAAGAAATTGGATTATCACTGAGAGGGCTGGGAAAACTTTCAATAACATGACTATCAATCCCAGTCCCAATCTACCTCAAGACGTTGCACATGCCACATGGGCGATCCAACGATGACTGCCACCAGCCAGACCACACCTGCCAAAACATTACAATCATCAGAATATGGCTCCAACAGCAAAGCAAAACACATGTATGCTTATGAATAAAGCAGATGCTCTGAACATAAAGACTCCTTATATGCAATCATATTTGCCCTCAAGCAGAGCAGGGGTCTACCCATTCTCATGGCCACTCTTCCATCATCTTCAAAATTGCTGGTGGAACAGTCTTCTGAAACATTTTTAAATGCTTAATTAAAACTTCTTAAAACAATAACAATAAAACTCCTGAATAGTGTTTCAGTGACTTCAAGATAAAACCCAAAACCTTAACCTGGTTTCTGGGGTTCTCTCATTTGCCTCTCTTTCCTCTTACATTTCTGTCCATGTTCTTCAAAACAGCATCCTTTACTGAGGAATGTACAGATTTGCTTTCAGTCCCTGTATCTCAGAATGCATTTGAGGTGCTCTGACACTGTCACCCCAGATGGCACCTTATTCCACTCATTTTCCAGGACTTGACTCAAATGTCACTTTCTCTATGGAATCTTTGAAGGTCGCCATCATTTCCAAATAGAACTGATCGCTAATTCCCTGTTGTCTCCATGTGCCCTCTAGTCATTTGTTGCCCTTAGTCATTTCTTCTCAACTTCATCTAAACTCACTGAGTCAAAGACAATGCAATTTACTTGTTTTGTTTCTTTGTTTCCCCAAACAAGAGTCCAAGGATAATTCCTGGCCCTCAGTAGGTGTTGATCAAGCATCATAACATGAGTATTATTTCCTTATTAACAAAAACAAACACTTAAACATCAGAAACAAGAGTGCTCTTTCCAAATTCCCCATCCACCATGTTTTTGTTGAGGGAATTGCTTTAGTGATGTGTCCTGAGCCAGGAACAAAAGAGAGTCCGAACAGACTAGTATAAGGCCAAAACCAAGAGACTCAACATCAATTCTGAGAGCAATTTCTCAGCTCAAATTTTTCTTGTGCTTTCTGTATTGAGTAGAAAACAATCTATTGCCTTGGGTTTCAAGAAACTGAGACTCACTTAAGCTATAGCTGGGGCTTATTATAAAGAAACACATGAACTGGCACTGTCTATAGAGAGTCAAAGATTTAAGATGGTTTTAAGACTCACAAATCAATCTCTCTCCACATTGCCATACACATCTATTCTATTCTAGTCCAATCACTATCTCATATTATATTAAGTCCAATCACTTCTCCAATCTTTAGTAGAAATTCTGGAGGAATTGAGTCTAATTGGCTTAATTCATTGACAGTCCTTCTGTGTCTACTACCTGTTCTGGGATAGCAGGGGCAGGGTTAGATTTATATTACTGGTATAATCTGTGAAATCTTGTGGGCAAGTGAGTCTAGCAGGTCATTGCTGATGTCCTGGGGGCAAGGCAGTCTCAGCGAGGAGGTACTGGGCATGAGGACAGGGCTGGTTCCCAGTGTAACAGAGCTAGAGAAAGATGTCAGGCAACACTGCATGCAAGCCCCATAGAGACAGGAGACTCCTTGGTTTAAAATCCTTTCTGTCTCCCATGACTCTTTCGAGTAGAAATTGCCTTGACTGCCTGTTATTGACTTTGCCTTCAGATCCTTAGACTCTCTACTTCTCTTTCCTTTTTTAATAACTTCCCTCCTCCACATATTCCTTTTTTCACCCTCTTTCCACATCCACACACACCTTTCAGATTTTTCGAAGGTAGAAAGATGTCAATTATTAAAAGCAACGAAGCCTTTGAATTCCTTGTAGGGAGGATATGCCATACATTTGAAACTAACTAAAACTAATGAATATTTTTCCTGTTGATTTATCTGTTTATTTCAAACTATGTAAAATGGGTTTAGCATTGCAAAGCCTTCAGGAGTTCTTTCTGTAATTCTACTCTCCCATGCTGGCTGATTCTTACAGCAGAAATAAACGTTTACTCATTCCTCTCAAGTGAGATATTAGTAAAAATTTCTCTTTGGTTATCGCATTAGTTGCTCCCTCGACCTCTCATTGGTGAACTGTCATACATTCAAACCACTGGGAAGCACATTAAGATTTTAAATGCTTTGGTTATAATGATCAGATAGAGAAATTCTTCCATTTTACTGTGCTAGGCTTTAGGACATCACCTTGAGCTCGCCACTTATCAGGAGGTACCTGCTCATCATGACTTGTTCACTCAGGAATGGTTACATAAACCTGAGGATTCAGGAATGCCTGAGCAAAATTATGAAGTGGATAGAATTTGTGCTCATCAGGCACCTCTAGCATTCAAAACCCAGGGTTCTCATGAGTCCTCTGAACTTCTACTATTGTGGCCTCACCACTGGGGTCACCTCTGAGCAGCACTCCAGTTCTCTACCTTTCTGAAAAGCATCTTTCCTTCCCATATCAAAATCTACCTGCTCTAAGAAGGGCCTCTTACCTGAGGATGACAGTTTACAAATCTAACAAATGTTAATGTGATAATGCCACTGAAGGGTGATCTTAAATTAGCTAAAAGTAGTGCTTAAAAGGTTAAGACTTGAACTGAAGAACTAACTCTGAAATGCAAAATTTTAAATGTGGGGGTAGGCCTAAAGGAGAAAAGGAGCCAAGGTCTAGGTAAATGGGAGAGGTCTGAAATCCTGAAGTTACCCCGTGATGCCTACAAGCTACACCCGAAGCTATTTGTGTGGTTCATCAACACAGTTCACTTTGAAGAAATTCAGTGTGCTCTGTAATAAAGAATGGCCATACTGCCACTGGTACATCCTCACCTAGCATGGTGAAAGCCCTTCTGTTGGTGTACTGCCACTTCATTTTAAAAGGATGCACAAGTCCCTGGTGCCTTTCCACAGCAATGCAGGTCATGGTGAGAATCTCTGTCATGATAGCAGTGGACTGGACAAATGGCAGCATCTTGCAAACGAAGGCACCTGCAAAAAGAAAGAGGACAGTCAAACATCAAGAGGGAAAGTTTTTCTGTGTTTCTGTAATTGTTGCGGTTAATTAATTCTGAGCCTCTGTTCAAAAGTTTTATGACTATAATTACATTATAGATTCAACATAATTGAGAAAGGTGGAACTGGCTAACATTTTCTCTAAGTACCTAAATTATAGGTGATTACCTAGAAGAGGACAATGAAAAGGCAAGTAAATATCTGGTCATTGATAATAGGCAGGAAAAAAAATCAATGTGAGTCTTGCTGAAGAAAGAGCAAAGGCAGTCTCCTAGAGTCACAACCACACAGTAATCTTTGATTATTTTTTCCTTTTTGGTTCTCTGTCAAATCATGACAAAGGAAGAATTCTCACCGAAGACTCCAATCTCTTCTTTTATTTTTTAGTCTCCTTTGATTTTCTGTCTACAACCTTATGTGTGGCTTACATCATTATACTCTTAACTGATTTCACTTTCTCCAGTGCAAAGGCCTCAAACTGGTGGCTCCTGGGCAAGATTAGGTCTACAAACATGCTCTGCATGATTTACACAATATTCTTGCAATACGTGAATACATCATCAGCATTTGAAATGTTTACACTACTTGTCTTGCCCTGTCACCATTTATTTGTAACGCTGATTTGATGTTTCTGCTCTTGAATCCATCTTACTCATGGCTATCAAACTCATTACTCTTTTTATCAGATAATCGGAGCTCAGGGAATATGAAAAGTTGGAAGAAACCTCAGAAGTCATGGAATTTTCAAGCTCTCTCCAAAACCAGAAATCATCTTTTCAGCTTCTCTCACAGATGCTCTGCCAAACTCTGCTTAACACACCTGCAGAGGAGACTTCCTGGCCAGCATACTCCCATCTCAAGCTGATGCTTTAGGTTTTTGTTGTTGTTGTTTTTCCTTCTTCTGCTTAGAATATTCTTCCCCCAGACAACTGCCTCCCACCCTTCACCATGGTCTTTGCTCAAGTGCCTCTTCAATGAGGCTCATATGCTCTGACAGCATATCCTTAACTAAGGTTTGCCCCATTCCCCTTCCACCTCCTCTCATCCCTTGGGTCTTATTTTACTCTTTTCCTATAACTCTTTCACTAGAGAAAGTGCTTTTTAATAGTTCTACCCGCTTCTTCCAGTTTCGCTTTCTGAAAGTTTCAGAACTAACCAACTATCTTTTCCAAACCTCCGCTCTTATATTCAAAAGAAACTTTCATGTCATTCCTAGGTCTTTTCTTTTCGGATTGTCCCTGCTGTTCTTCATTTGACATGATTTTCAAACTTTCAATTCCTTGGACACCTTCCAAGGACTTCCTCTTGTTAGTAAACACGTGGTTAGGAAGGAAGGAAACCTACCATCCTCAAGATGCAGTCTGGCCAAAGCAGAAACTGCAAGATTATATTGCCTCCTTGGGTCTGAACACCCTCTTCTGTGACTGTAACTAAAATTTACATCAGTCTTTGATGTTAGAATTTTTACATGGTTGGTTTCCATTGCACTTGAAATCAACTTGGAATAAACTAAATTGGTCTAATAGAAAACTACTGTTTTTTAAAGAAAACTTTTGTTAATCCAAGATCTTGTGACTAAGGAAAAAAAAATGTATGTAGATATCACTAGATATTCCCTTTCTAGTCCTTTTTGGAAGCTTCCAATTTCAATCCAAAAGTCATTCACACTCACTCTTATCCTCTGTTCCTGTTCCCCAAATCCCAACCCTGTTCAATGTTAAGGCCTTTCCTTATCTAGCAAGATAGTTTATATGCTAAGTGCAGAAATTTGCTTTCAATTCTAATGTATTTCACTCTTCAAATACTGATCACACTGTGAATGAATTAAATTAGCTTAAATCCTGTTTTGGATGTGACACTTGAATAGAGGAATATATGAATAAATTATTCATCTGAATGTTTCTCCTTTTTTTGTTTTTGTTTTTAAATCTGATGAGTTCTTCTATTCTTTTAACCAAGTTGTTTATAAAAAAAAAAAAAAAAAAGTCTGACAGGCTGAGGTTAAAGAAACATCAGAAAAATTTTCCATGAAATAAACATAGACTCATTATCAGCACAGCTTAGATATAACTATCCAAGCAACTAAGAATTATTATGGTAATGTTATTTACTCTATATAAATATATTATATTTACATATGTTATATACATTTTATACATATATATTTATATACATTTATATAAGTAGATAAGACTACATTCACTGTAGTCTTATCTCATGGTAGTGTTATCCATCTCAAATATATTCATTTTGTCTATCATAACAGCATGGGAAATTGGTCACCTGATTCTGTGCTATCAGGACACATTGTGATCCTGAGTCACCTGATTCACTCTGAGCCTTGATTTCATCATTTGTAAAAGGGATTAATAACACCCATCTGTCATAAGACTGAAGTGTGTGCTTTATAAAATCACATAAATACCCAGTACAGATGTGTTACTTAATAAATGAAAGTTCTGGGGCAGCTGGGTGGCTCAGTGGGCTAAAGCCTCTCCCTTCAACTCAGGTCATGGTGTCAGGGTCCTGGGATCGAGCCCCACATTGGGCTTTCTGCTCGGCAGGGAGCCTGTTTCCCCCTCTTTCTCTGCCTGCCTCTCTGCCTACTTGTGATCTCTGTCTGTCAAATAAATAAAAATCTTTAAAAAAAATTAAATGAAAGCTCTTTTATCATCAGACTACCTGCATAAAAAAATTGAGGTAAATTTGATATGTTTAGAGCTAACAGATTTTTTTTGTGAATAGGTTCTAAACTACACATAAAAGGATAGCTAGTTTTATAACATTTCCCAGATAAAGATAGTGCAGCTCAAAAAACTCAAGTGATTTGCCTACATCCACACAGCTGTTTATTGACAGATGAGGGCATGTGACTAGGTCATCTGAATCTAGTTCTTTTCTCCATGCCACTTTCACTTAACTTAATGCACTCGTGCTATGTGGCATAGATTTCTTGTCTCATAAGTGTTTAATAATCTTATTTTATAATCCACTTGAGCATTTTGCACCAAGTTGTACTAGTTCTATAATCTGTCCTCTTATCCTTTTAAGGCACCCAGATAGCATTAGCCTAACTCATTATTTCTGACATTTCTTCAACTAATATTTTAAGAAATTACAGAAAATGTTTTCTTCTTTTTTAAAAAAGATTTTATTATTTATTTGTTTATTTGCATGTGCAAGTGTAGGGAGGGGCAGAGGGAAAAGGAAAGAGAGAATCTCAAGCAGACTCCATGGGCTGAGCATGGCCTGGATGCTTAATTAATTGAGACACCCAGGTGATACTGACAGTGTTTTCTTGATCACACTGCCGAGTTTCTTCAATGTTATGGCATGGTACTTATTTAGGCTAAAACTTTGAGTTTTTTAAAAATAAGTAAATAGATGCTCTTTTCCTATTTACTGTCTTATCTTGGATCTTTATTTTCATTCTAACCATTTTTGGTATGCTCTTTTTAAATTTGGACATTTTTTCCCAAGGTTTAGAAGACTAAAGTAAAATAGGCATTGAAGAGATTTTTTTTTTTCCCCTCTGTCTTTCATTAAATTTCCAGCCCTCCTTTCCTTTTTCAGCATCTTATTCTGGTAATCTCTCTAACAGCACTCTGGCCCTTCCTAGGACAAGGCACACAGAGGTATTCCTTGTAGGTTCTGCCTATCGCTTGGGGAGATTCTCAACTCAGAGGTACAGAACCCTTGGGGATGATTGGGTTTACATGACTGAAATAATGCTGCCTGAAATAAAAGAGGGTTGTTTGGTATATAACAGTCACTGTAACAGACATTCTTTGATTTATTTTTCATTTTTTCTTTCTTTTTATTAATTGAAATTTTTATGAGATAATTATAGATTCACATGCAGTTGTAAAAAATAATACAGACATATTCCTTGTGTAGTTTTTCCAGTTTCCCCCAATGGTAACATTTTGCAAAATTACAGTAAAATATTACTACCAAGATATAGACATTAATATGATCTGCTGATTATATTCAGATTTTCCAGTTTTGCTTTAAGTCTTTTCTGTGTGTGTATGTGTGTTCTATATGATTTTATTACTTGTGTAAATTTAGGTATTTGCCACAACAGTCAAGATACTAAACAGTTCCAACACCCTCTTGCTGCCTTTTAATAAGCACACCCAAGGCCCTCCTGCCTCTACCCATCCCTGTCACTAACTACAGGCAATCTTCCATTTTTAATCTGTCTTCCATTTGTAAAATTTTAAAATTTCACAAATATTACATAAAATGAGTAAAATAATAGATAATCTCTTGGGACTGTCCTTTTTTTTCTTTTAGCACAATCCCCTGGACACTCATCCAAGTCTTTGCACGTGTCAATAGTTTATTCTTTTATACTGCTTACCAATATTCTCCAGTTTGTTTAATCACTCATTCATTGAAAACATCTGGGCTACTTCAGTTTTTTACTACTACAAATAAAATAGTTATGAATATTTGTGTACAGGTTTTGGTGTGAATACAAGTCGTCATTTTTCTGAGACAAATGTCAAGAATGTAATTTCCAGGTTGTATGATAATTGCATGTTTACACTTATAAGAAACTGTTAAACTATTTTCCAAAGTGACTGTATCATTTTGTGTTCCTATTGGCAAAGTATGAATTACCCACTTTCTTTACAGTCTTTTTTATTTTTTTGTCAAGATCTATTTATTTATTTGAAAGAGAAAGAGAGAGAGAGTGAGGGAATGCACAGGTCGGAAGGACAGAGAGAGAGGGAGAGAGATCTAAAGCAGACTCTGTGTTGAGTATGGAAACTGACATGGGACAAAATCCCGCAACCCTGGGAACATGACCTGAACAGAAACCAAGAGTCAAATGTGTCACCCAGACACCCTAGTTTCTTCATATTCTTGTCAATATTTAGATTTGCCATTTTTTAAAATTTTAGTCACTCTGTTAGCTGCAGAGTGTTAGCATTTTTTTTCATTTCTTCTATTTCTAATAATACTGAACATGTTTTCATATGTTTCCTGTCTTCATGTGTGTCTGTATATTCTCTTAGATAAAATTCCCTTCATATATTTTGCTGTCCATTTTCTACAAAAACTGCCTTTTTATAACTAAGGTTTAAGAGTACTTAATATGGGGACAGCTGGGTGGCTCAGTTACTTAAGCTACTGCTTTTGGTTCAGGTCATGATTCTAGGGTCCTAGGATTAAGCCCTGTATTGGCTTCTTCCCCTCCTCCTGCTCATGCTTGCTCCCCCTCTCATTTACTCTTTCTCTTTCAAAGAAAAAAAAAGAGTACTTAATATGGATCTAGATGCTAATCCTTTATCAGACAAAAGATATATGCTTTACAAGTATTTTCTTCCAGTTTAGCTTATCTTTTCATCTCTTCACCAGGACTTTCACAAAGTATTTAATTTTGATGAGGTGAGTTTATTAATTTTTCCTTTTATGCATTGTACTTTTGGTTTTAGTTAAGAACTTTAAGAACTCTGTGTCCAATCCTGAAGATTTTCTCTTTTTTTTTCTATAAGTTTTATAGTTTGCATATACATTTAAGTCTATGATCCATTTTGAGAAAATTTTAATATAAGTTGTGAGAATTAAGGAGTTCTTGTGTGTTTTGTTTGTTTCTTTTGGGCTACGAATGCCAATTGCTCCAGCAACAATTGTTGAACAGGTAAGTCCTTCCTCCATTGACATGCACCCTTGTCAAAAGCAGTTGGGCATATACATATAGATATATTTTTGAACTCTCTATACCATAATGTCTTGGTTACTTATCTACATGGGAAGCTTTAATATCAGTTAAAGGGAGTCCTCCCACTGTATTCTTTTTTGTTAAGGTTACTATAGCTCCAAGACCAGCAAATCACACCTGGTTAAATATCCAAACACTCTCCACTCCTAAGAAGGACTAACTCTTTAGAGGATGGGCTAGTAGGAAAGAGCAGCCAAAGTGCAACAGCAGAGTGCACACAGCATACACCAGAAACACATCCTGAAGTTTCCTTTATTGTTGTTGTTATTGTTGTTTTCCTTTTCTTTCTTCTTTTTTTTTTTTTTAAACAAAACAACAAGACAGAGAGATTCATCCCAAAAGGACTCACAGCAAGGGATTTAATCAATACAATATAAGTAAGGTGTCTGAACTAGAATTCAGAACAATGATTATAAAGATACTGGCTGGTCTTAAAGGGAAATAAAACTATTAGATCACAAAGATAGATTCAGGGAACTCAGCAATTCCATAAAATGAAATAATATTCAAATTATAGGAATCCCAGAAGAAGAAGAGTGGGAAAAAGGGACAGAAGTTTTATTTGAACAAATTAGAGCTGAATACTTCCCTAATCTGGTGGAGCAAACAGATATTCAAGTTCAAAAGGCATAGAGAACTCCCCTCAAAAATCAATAAAAACAGGTCAACACAAAGACATATGATAATGAAATTTGCAAATTACAAAGATAAAGAGGAAATCCTGAAAGCAGCGTGGGACAAAAAGGTCCTTAATCTACAAGGGTAGACATATAAGGCTGGCAGCAGATCTGTCCACAGAGACCTGGCAGGCCAGAAAGGATTGGCATGATATATTCAATGTGCTAAATGAGAAAAATATGCAGCCATACTTTATCCAGCAAGGCTGTTATTCAGAATAGGAGAGATAAAGAGTTTCCAAGACAAAAACTAAAGGAATCATGAACACTAAACCAGCTCTGCAAGAAATATTACAAGGGACTATTTAAGCATAAAGAGATGCCAAAAGCAATGAATATGGGGGGTAGGGAAGGGGTGCCTGCTTGGCTCGGTCTGTTAACTGTCTGCTTTCAACCCAGGTCATGATCTCAGGGTCCTGAGATTGAGGCCACATCAGGTTCCCTGCTCAGTGGGAAACCTGCTTCTTTCTCTTCCTATGCCTGCTGCTCCCCTTCCTAGTGCTTTCTCTTTCTGTGTCAAATAAATAAATAAAATCTTAAAAAAAAAAAAAAGACCAAAAATGGAGACAATCTACATGGACTTTATAGGTAACATAATGGCAGGGAATTCATATCTTTCAATAATTACTCTGATTGTAAAGGACTCAATGCCCCAATCAAAAGATACAGAGTACCAGGAAGGATTAAAAAAAAAAAGACCCATCAATATGCTGCTTATAAGAGACTCATGTTAGATCCAAAGACACCTTCAGATTGAAGGTGAGGGGGTGGAGAACTATTTATCATTCCAATGAGATCAAAAGAAAGCTGGAGCAGCCGTCCTTATTTAGATAAACTCAATTTTAAACTAAAGACTGTAATAAGAGACGAAGGACACTGTGTCATAATAAAGGGGTCTATCCAACAAGAATATTTAACAATTGCAAATATTTATGCTCCTAACTGGGGGCAGCCAAATGTATAAAACAATTAATAACAAACTTAAAGAAACTTACCGATAATAATACAATAATAGGAGGGGACTTTAACACACCACTTACAGCAATGGACAGATTATCTAAGCAGAAGATTAATAAGGAAACAAGGGCTTTGGATGACACACTGGACCAGGTGGACTTAATAGATATATTCAGAGCATTTCCTCATAAAGCAACAGAATACACATTCTTTCCAAGTGCACATGGAACATTCTCTAGAATAGATCACATACTAGATCACAAAATAGGACTCAACTGGTATGAAAAGATTGAGATCATACAATGCATATTTTCAGACCACAATGCTATGAAACTTGAAATAAACCACAAGAAAAAACTTGGAAGAACTACAAATACATGGAGGTTAAAGAATATCCTACTAAAGAATGAATGGGTCAGCCAGGAAATTAAAGAATAATTTTTAAAATACACAGAAGCAAATGAAAAAGGAGCAAGAAACGTTTCAAAATCCCAACCTAAACTTATACCTAAAGGACCTGGAAAAGAATAGCAAATAAAGCCTAAATGCAGCAGAAGAAGGGAAATAATAAAGATCAGAGCTTAAATCAATGATCTAGACATAAAGCAAACAAACAGCAGTAGAGCCCATCAATGAAACTAAGAGCTAGATCATTGAAAGAATTAACAAGAATTGATAACTCCCTAGCCAGACTTATCAAAAATAAAAAAGAAGGATCCAAATAAATAAAATCATGTATTAAAGAGGAGTGATCACAATCAACACCACAGAAATATAAACAATTATGAGATAATATTATGAGCAATTATATGCCAACAAATTAGGGAACCTGGAAAAAATGGATGAATTCCTAGAAATGTATATACTACTAAATTGAAACAAGAAGAAATAGAAAATCTAAACAGACCAATAACCAGGAAAGAAATTTCAAAAAGAGGTTTCAAAAATCCCTCAACAAATAAGAGTCCAGGGCTAGATGGCCTTCCAGTGGAGGCTTACCAAACATTTAAAGAAGAATTAATAATCTCCTCCAGTCCCGTCCATATTGATACAAAAGTTGGGTATTCATCCTTTTTATAGAGGTATAATATTCCATTGTATATATGAACGACATCTTTATCCATTCATCTGTTGAAGGGCATCATGGCTCTTTCTACAATTTGGTGATTATGGCCATGGCTGCTATGAACATTGGGGTATATATGGCCCTTCTTTTCACTATATCTGTATCTTTGGGGAAAAAAACCCAGTGGTGCAATTACAGGGTCATAGGGTAGCTCTATTTTTAATTTCTTAAGGAACCTCCATGCTGTTTTCCAAAGTGGCTGTACCAACTTGCATTCCCACCAACAGTGTAAAAGGGTTCCCCTTTCTCCACATTCCCTCCAACACTTGTTGCTTCCTGTCTTAATAATTTTGGTCATTCAAACTGGTATAAAGTGGTATCTTAATGTGGTTTTGATTTGAATGTCCCTGATGGCTAATGATGATGAACATTTTTTCATGTGCCTGTTAGCCATTTGTATGTCTTCTTTGGAGAAGTGTCTGTTTATGTCTTCTGCCCATTTTTTGACACGATTATCTGTTTTTTGGGTGTTGAGTTTGAGGAGTTCTTTATAGATCTTGAATATCAGCCCTTTGTCTGTAGTGTCATTTGAAAATATCTTCTTTCATTCTTTGGATTGATTCTTTGTATTGTTGACTTTTTCCTTTGCTGTGCAGAAGCTTTTGATCTTGATGAAGTCCCAAAAGTTTTTCACTTTTGTTTCTTTTGCCTTTGGAGACATGTCTTGAAAGAAGTTGCCATGGCCGATGTTGAAGAGGTTACTGCCTATGTTCTCCTCTAGGATTTTGATAGATTCCTGTTTCACGTTGAGGATTTTTATCCATTTTGAATTTATCTTTGTGTATGGTGTAAGAGAATGCTCAAGTTTCACTCTTCTATACATAGCTGTTTAATTTTCCCAGCACCATTTATTGAAGAGACTATCTTTTTCCACAGATATTTTTTCTTGTTTTGTTGAAGATTATTTGACCATAGAGTTGCAGGTCCATATCTGGACTCTTTACTCTGTTCCACTGGTCTATATGTCTGTTTTTGTGCCAGTACCATGCGGTCTTGAAGATCACAGCTTTGTAGTAAAGCTTTAAAATCAGGCAATGTTATGCCCCCACCTTTGTTTTCTTTTTCAACATTTCCTTAGCAATTCTGGTTCCATACAAATTTTAGGATTGTTTGTTCCAGCACTTTGAAAAGTGCCGGTGGGATTTTGATCGGGATGGCACTGAAAGTGTAGATTACTCTGAGCAGTTTAGACATTCACTTATTTGTGGAGCACAAGGAATAATATGGAGGACATTAGGAGAAGTAAAGGAAAAGTGAATTGGGGAAAATTGGAGGGGGAGATGAACCATGAAAGACTGTGGACTCTGAGAAACAAACTGAGGTTTTTGGAAGGAGGAGTGTGGGGGGATGGGTGAGCCTGGTGGTGGGTATTAAGAAAGGCATGTATTGCATGGAGCACTGGGTGTAGTGCATAAGCAATTTCTCTTGGAACACTGAAAAACTAAAATAAAATTGAAAGAAAGAAAGAAAGAAAGAAAGAAAGAAAGAAAGAAAGAAAGAATACCTATTCTTCTGAAACTGTTCCAAAAAATAGAAATGGAAGGAAAACTTCCAAGCTCATTCTATGAGGCCAGAATTACCTTGATCCCAAAGCCAGACAAGCATCTTAAATATGCTGAGTCTTCCAATCCATGAGCATAGTATGTCTCTCCATTTACTTATGTATTCTCTGACTTCCTTTATCAGCATTTTATAATTTTCAGCCTATAAGACCTGTATGTTTTGTTTTGTAGTATACTTAAGTATTTCATTTTCCCAGGATTAATTATAAGTAGTGTTATATTTTTCATTTTAGTTTCTGAATGTTACTTGTTATATGTAGAAATACCACTAAATTTTGTACACTGATCTTGTATACTGTGACCTTGCTGAATTCACTTATTATGGGAGTTTTCACTAGATTCCTTGGGATTTTCTGTGCAGAAAATAATGTCATCTGTATTATTTCTTCCTTTCCAAAGTGCATGTCTTAGATTTCCTTTCTTTGTCTTTGTGCAGTGGCTTGAATTTTGAGAGCTATGTTACATAAGAGGGGTATGAACAAACATCCTTACCCTGTTCCCAATCTTAGAACAAAAGTATTCAGTCTTTTACCATTAAATACAGTGTTACTTGTAGGTTTTTACATTTTACTTTTTACATTTTATCAAGTCGAGGAAGTTTCTATTTCTAACTTGCTGTGAATTTTCATCACGAATGGTACTGGATTTTGTAAAATGTTTTTCCTCTGCCAAGTGCTAGGATATATATGATTTTTCTTCTTTAGCTGATTACATTGATTAGCTATGGCAGATTACATTGATTATTTTAATAAATTCTGAGTCAATACTGAGTCAGTCTTATATAAGTACGATAAATCCCACTTAATTATCTTTTTTATATGTTGTTGGATTCTATCTGCTAACATAGTAAGGATTTTTGTATCTAAGTTCATGAAAGATAGCAGTCTGCAGTTCTCCCTTTATTGTACTGTCTTTCTCTGGTTGATTTATCAGTGTTATAAAGGCCTCATAAAATGGATTAATAATTGTTTCCTCAGCTTACATTTTTGGAAGAGTTTGTGTAAAAGTAGCATTAATTCTTTAAATGTCCCACAGAATTCTCCAGTGTAACTATCTAGGCCTGGAGACTTCATTTTGGGAGAGTTTCAGCTGCAAAGTATTATTTGGTCACTTTCTTTTTAAAAATGTCTTTAAAAAAAATTTTTTTTAGATTTTATTTATTTGAGAGTGACCAAGCAAGAGAGAGAGCACCAAAGGGGGAAGGGAGGAGGAGGGGCAGAGAGAGAGAGACAGCAGACTCCCCACTTAGCAGGGCACCCAATTTGGGGCTTGATCCCAGGATCCCAGGATCATGACCTGAGCTAAAGGCAGATGCTTACATAAGTCACCCAGGCACCCCCCAAAAATGTCCTTTAAATCACAGAATTTTGAGCATATGGTTTAAAATCAGAAGGGCTACAATTTAAAAGAATAGGTCTCTATTCACCCTTGCTCACCTGCTGTTCCCAATGTCTCCTTGTTTTTAATACTTCTAGTGGTAACTTCACATTTTGAAAACAAGTTGTTTTAGATAGCCTTTCTTCATTTATGGACTTTACCATGATATATATTGACTTTCTTCTGAGATAGATGAACTTTTGGTCCACTTTTATCACCTCTTATTCCCTCTTCCGATAGCTTTTAATTTTCTTATAATAGCACTCTTCAATAACTTCTTTGGAAAGGTTATGGGAGATTATTTCCTAAATTCTTGCATGTAGCTTCCTCTATCTTAGACTCATAGAGAAATATACTTAAACCCCTATTCACTGGCCTATCAACTTCCAACAGTTTATCTTCTTCCCCACATTGCAAGATAGTGATACCTCACCTTCTTCCTCCTTTTCTTTTATCTTCTTCCTTCAAACTTCTATCAGCTTGCCTTTACATTTACTTTATCAACCAGGACAGCTTTTCATTCTGTTTCATAACCATATTAAGTCTTCTGGACTTGACCTACATTTTAATTATAAAAGATTAAAACTATAAACAGCATTTTCATTATTATGACTAAATACTATGACAAAGCCAATATATATGTTGCAATGTAAATACATTTCTCTTTCTCTGATTTTATAATTAAGATCCTTATTAATTTACTTATTGCTCTAAAGTATGCCATATTTTAATCCAGGCCGTAACTTTCTTGCAGAAGAATTTTGTTTATTTAATTTTTCCTGGAGTTTTTTATTGCATTTTTTTCTAGTTGGAAGAAGAAACATGTACCTTCTTTCAACACAGTCTAAGGGTTTATCTTATGAGCTTTGGAATTACTGCCCAGGTTTAGATCCTGGATCTACCATTAGTTGACTGTGAAACCTAAAGCAAATTATCTTACTTCTTTGTGTCTTGGGTTTTCTTATCTTTAGATGATGATAATAGTACTTATCCTATATAGCCATTAGAAGATTAAATGAAATAATAAGTATAATGTGCTTAGGATAGTGCCTGGCACTATGTGAAAGTGCATTCATTAATGTTAGCTACATTTATTGCTGTGATCATCACCATCATTGGCATCCTCATCATTTTTACTATTCTATCTCAACTTTTCACATTAACATATTTACTCCAAATCAGTCACAAATGGTGTTGGGAAAACTAGACAGCAACATGCAAAAGAATGAAACTAGACCATTTTCTTACACCATGCATAAAAATAAACTCAAAATGGATGAAAGACCTAATTAAATGTGAGGCAGAAAACCATTAACCTCCTAGAGGAGAACACAGGCATAACCTTTCTAATATCGGTCATAGCAATTTCTTACTAGATGTTTCCTGAGACTAGGGAAACAAAAGCAGAAATGAATTATTGGGACTTCATCAATATTTGTTCTTTTAAGATTCTTCTAGAAGACTACTGACTCATAATTTTTTTTTTGATTTATTCATTTATTTTAGAGAGAGAGAGAGCATGAATGGGAGGGGCAGAGAGAGAGGGAGAGAGAATCTCAAGCAGACTCTGAAGCCTGATGTGGGGCTCAAGCTCATGAATCAAAGCTGAGATCACAAGCTGAGCCAAAACCAAGAGTCAGATGGTTAACTGACTTTGTCACCCAGGTGCCCTTATTGACTTCCAATTTTAATGACTGAAGTTTTTAATTTGTTGTTTTTTTTAAAGACTACTGTCTTTATTTTTATTGGATTCCTTTTCCACTGTTTCTTCAATTTCATGGGTTCTTATTTCTTATGTTTTGTGAAAATTTTTTCAGGTAATTTCTTCAAAGTAATGATTTTAAAGTAAGCTCTTTAAGTTCTTGCATATCTGAAAATGGCTCTAAAATGACTTGAAATTCAAATATCACCTTTCTTTGGAATATTGAAGACCTTGCTTTATTGATTCTTAGAATGAATGTAAAGATTGTCCATCTGATTTTTTTTTTTTGTCCCTTACAAGTCCTCCTTTACTATTTAGAAGCTTTTGTTGACCTCTTTGTAATTGGAATTCTGAAATATTGTAGGAAAATGTTGAAGCATATTTAATTTTTTACTCTTTGTTTGGCCTGTGTGCACCTTTTGAATTTTGAGACTTCTAACTCATTTATTTCTGTGCTTCCTTTTGTGCATTTTTTGTGGAACTCCTATTAATCAGATTTTGGAATTCCTGGGTTGATTTTCCTATGCTTACTACCTTGGTTTATATGAATTTTTTGCTTTATTAATTCTCTTTGTCAATTTGCTCATATTATGGAGATTCTCTTGTCTTTGTCTTTATATATGAATTACATATTAATACATATTAATTACATATTATTACATATTAATTCAACTGTCCTATTTTCACTTATAAGAACTTTTTCTTATTCTCAAAAGTGTTTATTTTCAGAGACACTTCTCGTGATTTATGAAGTCAGTATCTCCTTAAAAGCAGCCATCTCCCACTCAACATTAGTAACTCATTCGTGAAAAGAAGACATTCTGTGTGAAATGTGCACTGGTAGCCTATTTCTCATTACATAAAAAGCCAAATTAAACTCCCAACACATTTTGACTGTAAGTTGTAACTAAAACACAGTAAAACCATCATTTACCATATAAAATATTTAAAATAATGCTCTTGGTAGAAAAACAGAATGGTTGTTATCGAACTGTTTGCATGTATGCTGCTCTGTATGCAGCATTTTCATGGTGTGTCATAAATATTTCTTTTCCAACAAGGCATAGCAAATAGCAAACATTAATAAATATATTAGAAAAGTGAAGGTAAATTTTTCCATAACAAGGAGACAAATACCTTGGATGTCCCATTACTTATGAAGAAAGGAACAGCCCGAAAACTTGAAAGGGGAGGGGTGTTCAGGTATAATCATTGTCATTGGTGTTGCAAAGTGATGTCATGGGTAAATGGGTTGCAAAGGTACTATTTCAGGCAAACTATGAAACTCAGAAGCTTACAGATTCCTTATTGCTTTAGTAGGGAGTGCTAAGTGGATTTTCGGGGAGGCAGATGACACTTTAGGATGAAAAACCTCAGAATGGAGCTTTATTTACTCTCTTATAGTTCATGTTTATAGAATTCTTTGCATGGTGCTATAAGAAATATCAAGCAATTATATCTCCACTTCCTTCAGAGATAATTACTATCATTGTATTGTATAGCCTACAAATTATTTTCAGCAAGTAATATCTAGGGGTTTAATTATATGCTTTCTAGGTTACTATAATGATTAACTTTTCCAGCTGATATTCTTTTTTAAAAAATTATTTATTTATTTATCATAGAGAGAAAGAGGGAGAACAAGCAGGAGGAAAAGTAGAGGGAGAAAGGGGCTTGATCCTAGAACCCTGGGATCACTACCTGCCCTGAATGCGGATGCCCAATGGACTGAGCCACTCAGAGGCCCCCTAAATGATATTCTAAACAAGTTCAGTACTTGTAATTTGTCAGCATGACATTTAAAGAATTCTTCAACATTTTCATTCACGTCTTCTCAAAGCCAGACTTCTCTGCAAGAGTTAACAAAGAGTTGCGAAGAATGGCTCAGTTGCAAAGAATGTATAAAATGATGTAATGCTTCTCTCAGTGTCAGCAACATGTGGCACACACATCCCTTTGTGGACACTAGGCATGCTTTTCAAAACATCTATTTGTTTTTTATGTTCTACCAACTATATTTGGAATATAGCTCAAGTTTGATATCCAGGATCTATAATGAACTCAAACTCAACACACACAAAACAGACAATCATAACAGAAAATGGGCAGAAGATATGGACAGATACTTCTCCAATGAAGACATACAAATGGCTATCAGACACATGAAAAAATGTTCATCATCACTAGCCATCAGGGAGATTCAAATTAAAACTACACTGAGATATCACCTTACACCAGTTAGAATGGCCAAAATTAGCAAGACAGGAAACAACATGTGTTGGAGGGGATGTGGAGAAAGGGGAACCCTCTTACACTGTTGGTAGGAATGCAAGTTGGTAAAGCCTCTTTGGAGAACAGTGTGGAGATTCCTCAAGAAATTAAAAATAGAACTTCCCTATGACCCTGCCATTGCACTACTAGGTATTTACCCCAAAGATACAGATGCAGTGAAAAGAAGGGCCATCTGTACCCCAATGTTTATAGCAGCAATAGCCACGGTCACCAAACTGTGGAAAGAACCAAGATGCCCTTCAACAGGCGAATGGATGAAGAAGATGTGGTCCATATACACTATGAAGTATTATGCCTCCATCAGAAAGGACGAATACCCAACTTTTGTAGCAACATGGATGGGACTGGAAGATATTATGCTGAGTGAAATAAGTCAAGCAGAGAGAGTCAATCATCATATGGTTTCACTTATTTGTGGAGCATAACAAATAGCATGGAGGACATGGGGAGATAGAGAGGAGAAGGGAGTTGGGGGAAATTGGAAGGGGAGGTGAACCATGAGAGACTATGGACTCTGAAAAACAACCTGAGAGTTTTGAAGGGGAGCGGGGTGGGAGGTCGGGGTACCAGGTGGTGGGTATTAGAGAGGGCACAGATTGCATGGAGCACTGAGTGTGGTGCAAAAATAATGAATACTGTTATGCTGAAAATAAAAAATAAATTAAAAAAAATAACAATTTTTCTATGTAGGGGTGCCTGGGTGGCTCAGTTCGTTAAGTGGCTGCCTTTGGCTCAGGTCATGATCCCAGGGTCTTGGGATTGATCCCTACATTTGGCTCCCTGCTCAGTGGAGAGCCAGCTTCTCCCTCTGCCTCTGCCTGCTGCTCTGCCCACTTGTGCTCTCTCTCTATCTCTCTGTCAAATAAATAAATACAATCTTTAAAAAAATGAATTTTTCTATGTATTATTTTGTTTAAAGTGTTTTATTAATTTGGGGGACATAAGTTTTTCTTATGTAAACATCAGCTTAAATATTATGGTACTGAATGACGCATTTATTGTTGAAGCTTGAGACTTCAAAACAAATAAGAGTATCTGGGTGACTCAGGTGGTTAAACATCTGACTCTTGATCTCAGCTCAGGCCTCCATCTTCGGGTCATGAGCTCAAGCCCTGCATCAGGTTCTACATCCTACTTAAAAACAAAAACAAAACAAAACAAATGCTAATTCTACTGGGAAAATATTAAATGAGAAAAAAATTTTCAGGATATGTCTGTAAATATGAAAATACTACTTGGAGTTTTATTTCTGAATTTATCTATTAATAACCCATTTTTTCTAGTTTAATTTATCTGTATTGTTCCCTTTTATTCTGCAAACCTTCTTCAAACTACCTATGAATCCTTAGTTGCCTTTACATATTTAAGAATGTGGCAGAGTAAAAGACAACTGACATTCCCTATTCACATGGGCTGGAGTGGTCCCCCCAAAGACTTTGATTTAGAATGAGTAGAGCCTTAGAGATGAAAAACATTAAGGTTTTTCCTTATGGAGCCCAAACTCATACTAACTCTGTAGTTCTGCTCTGAGTGCTTCCTTCAATTACGTTACAAGACAAATCATCTGGGTATATATTTGTGCCGGAAAACAAGTTCAGTACAGTAAAATCGTGTGTCTTCTGATATTTTTCTTCTAATTTTCATTACTCTAATAGCTACAAATCCTATTTTAGAAAAATAACTGAATTGGTTTCTTTTCCTCTCCACTAACGGCAATAATTATACTTTCAAATAATAGAATTAAAGGATCCCAGGTTAAACTTTAGGGTTTAAAAGCAAAAAGCAACAGACAGCATTCTAAGTATTACTTGCCTATATTGCTTTAACACATATTTTTCTCTTGTCATTTCTCAATCAACTTTAGTTCAACATTTTGCTTTTGGTTTTTAGATATTTTGACTCCTTTATCCTTGACTGTATTGAAACTGAATTGTTTGGAATGTTACTTTGTAATTAAATGTTTATGTGTGGGATATTAATGCCTGCTGTCTTTCCATGAACAGATGGGAGTGTTTGTTTTGTCTTTCTCTGTATTCAAGTAGTCTTAAGTAGTATGTGACCTACAGGTGAATGAATGAACAAATGCATGAATGAAGGAGAAGACAGAATATAGATGAATTCTTGTTATATAGTTAATTTGATGTCAGCTTGACTGGATCATGGGATGCCCACTTATCTGGTTAAGCAATATCTCGGGTTGTGTCTGTGAGGGTGTTTCCAAAAGAGATTAGCATTTGAATTGGTTAGATGAATAAAGCAGATGGCACTCCCCACGTGAGTGGGCATTATCTATAATCTGTTGAGAGCCTAAATAGAACAAAATGCAGAGAGGAAGGTTAAATTTGTTCTCTGCCTGACTGCTTGAGATGAGTAATTGATCTACTCTGGAGGTACCTGGTTCTCAGCCATTCAGACTCAGACTAGAATCTACCTACACATTGGGTCTCTGGCTCTCAGGTCTTTGAACTACCACCCCCAGAGTCTCCAGCTTGCCGGCAACAGGCTGTGGGACTCTTCAGCCTCCATAACTATGTGAGCCAATTCTGATATTATACATCTGATAATATACAAATGTGAAGAATGTATATTCTTCACACTTTCTATTCCTTTCCCACCTTGTTTTTGTAACACTAGTTTTTCAAATCTTATTGAGGTAATGTTTTTCTTCTCTTTTCCTTTCTTTTTTTAAAAGATTTTATTATTTATTTATTTTTAAAAATTTTATTTTATTTATTTTAGAGAGCAAGAGCACGAGTGGGTGGGGTGGGGCAGAAGGAGAGGCAGACTCCCTGCTGAGCAGGGATCCTGACAGGGTTCTGGATCCCAGGGCCCTCAACTGAGGGACCATAACCTGAGCTGAAGGTTGCTGCTTAATCAACTGAGCCACCCAGGTGCCCCTGGAGTAATGTTTTTCTAAAATTTATTTGAATGGTGGGGCTCCTATCCTATAATTTATTGATCTCCAACTTCACACAGTCTAAAAATTGAAATATAGTATCCAGAAAGAGTACATGATACTTTTTTCCCCCACAAAAACTCTGTTTTTATTACAGTAATAAAAAACAAAGAGCTAGGAGGCCCTAAGCAAAAATTATATATAAGATAACCATTCTTCCACTCAGCCACCAGTTGTGTCTTCTGCCATAATCTAATCTAAACAGTTCTCCTTTGTTGCAATCTCATTTATACCCACACATTCCAAGATGAATAAAACACTTACTAGTTTATTAGCAACTAACCGCAAGTAAATCAATTTTTCAATTATCTGTGTTCGTTATAAATTGCACCATTAGTTTCTCCAGTTTAGTAACCCAGTTGTGAAAGCTGGCTGAAAGGAAGTTTAGTCACTGTGTAGCAATAGGCCCCAGTCATGGCATTGCTAAGTCCTGTTGGGTTTAACCTGTTTATGGTCACCTGTACTTGCTCTAACCCAACTCCCTTTCCAACAGTGAATTTAACCAAAACCCACAATAATAAGAAGTACCTTTCCATTACACATACAACACACACACCCATAAAGTTATTTCTTTCTGGATGTGTGTGTATACACACACACACACACACAGAAATACATGTATTTATATACATATACACACATATACACATATATACACACACACACACATATATGTATACACACAACCAGAAGTTTTACCATGTAAATTTTCTTTGATATTCTGTATTCTAATATGTTTTTTTCTCAATTGCTAATTCTGACTCACCAAATAATTTCTGACTCATTAAGACATTGTAACTCCTACTTTGAAATTTACTGCCCCAGAACAGAGATGTCTGTGCTCTAAAATGACCTTCAAACTCCTTAACACAGCAGTAGAAAGCTCTTCATGATTTGTCTTCCTTTCCCTCCAGTTTCATTGCTCACCATTCCGCCTTTGAATGCTAAAGTCCAGGCCTACAGAAATACTTATATTTTCCAGGAAGACTGAGGTCTCTCTAATCTTTACAATATCTACACCATGTACTGTTCACCCTTGTCTCTCAAGTTCAATATAGTGGCTGGCATACTACTGTATTGAATAAATATCAGTTGGATGAGTAAATGCATGAGTAAGTGAACAGATGGAAAGTTCAACATGTAAGGAATATACTTTAGCAATAAAATCTCACTGATTTCACTCTGCAAACCCAGACATTGGCTACAGAAAAGAAAAAAAGCATTCAATAACCTAGAGCTTTATTAAGGAAAACTGTAATTTTTGAAAACCAGAGTAATCCATTCCATGAAAGCTTATTTACTCAGGAATTTTTCACCCATTTAATTTGGGTCAGTTTGATCTTTGTCATCAATAAATCAAGCCCACAAGTAAATTGACTGTGTATTAAATTCTGTGCCCTTCTCAGTATAATGATGATTTGGAAAAATAAGCTGAAATGACATAAGTTCTGGTTACTGTAGTAACTGCCTCTGTGGTATAATAGATAATTAAAGAGAACTATTTAGCCAATCTATTTGCTAATAAGTAGCCTTTCATCATTGGTCAAAGTAATCTATCCTGTGTTCATCAGAAGCAAAAGTGGAACACAGCAATGGTATATTTATAAACCAGCCTCAACTTCCTTCCCCATAGGGCCCACACTGGTAATTTCATTAAAATACAGATTCTGATTCAGTAGGTCTGGGATGGAGTCTGAGACTGTTTCTAACAAGGTTCGAGGTGATACTGATGCTGTCAGTCCACGAAGCAGATTCTAAGTGGCAAGAAAATACACAGTATATTGAAGACTGTTTTGCTCCTAGGGAACATGATTTCCTGACACAAACATTCTTGTTACCGAGGTAACTGGGCCACAAGTGGGTCCTACAACTACTTGACCTCGTGACCTACTGTGCCAGCAGAACTGTTTTAGCAAAGGAGAAGCCTCTCCTTCTCTTAGGCTGCTTCTCTAACAAGGAATTTCTCTTCCCTTTCCAAATTAAAGGAACCGGTACAGTTTGTCCCCAGATAGTGTATCTTTCAGTTACCGGTGAAGCAGCCATTTTTAAAATTTATCTCTTTATGCGAGAAACTTAAAAGAAATTAATAACTTCAGTTGTACTCGACGTTGCTACTACCTAGAGCTGAAAACACGGGGGAAAGGATGTATAAAATCCATGCGGAACCCAACTAGCTCTATATAGAATTTTGACTTGCATGCCTCTCACTTAATAATTCTTTCTCTGTTAGAGTTTTTCTGAAGGCTTTTAATGGAAGATAATCAAATTCCATTCTCATGTAGTCTGTTTCCCATCTGTCAGTAACATCTGTAAGTCAAGATTTTCGACTGTATTAGAAAAGTGTGGGTGTTTTCTCCCCAGTTCTCTCCCTTCTTGAGAGTTTTCTTTTATTTCCTTTTTGATATATACCTTTCTCCAGGAAGAGAAAAAAAGGCACAGGTGTACAGAGTTACTTAAATACAGGGAAAAAAATCTTTCTTCGACATGTTTACTGCAAGAAAAACCATTGACGATGAAGTCTGACAAGGCTATAAAGCAAAGCCAATTTATAACCAAGGTTCATACTTAGCTGACTTAAAGTTCTCATCATTGTTAATGAAATAATATTGAAAACATATTACAGAGAACTGTTCTTTCAAAAATTTGAGAATTTCACAGATAATTTAAAGAAATTAATTAGCCAATTAACCTCTCTGCCATCCATGCCAGCCTAGTACATTTTGGAGCCTCTAGGGATTTCCTAATGAAGAAGCCCAAACTACATCTTACCCCAGCCCCATCCTGCCAGGCTAAGGCAGTGTCTTTAGCTCTGTGGGAGTAGAAGTCCTATACCTTCACATGAAGCCACCTGTTCCTCCTAGCCCTTTGTCTATTGAACCCAAAGGCTAAGCCAGTCGAATTCCTTGTCTTTGGAATAAGACGTAGGGAATAGTATAAGAATGCACTGTGAGATGAAGCCAGTGGATATACAAAAAAGCCTGTATTGTAGGGATGAAGATTTCTGTGATTTGTCCTGCATAACCTACCCCTTTGACTTGCATATATGCAGGCAGGTTAAAGAATGCTGTTTGTGAGACTTACGCTGCCTGAGTGTCCTTGGGAACCTCATTAATTGACATTAGCTGGCCTCCAGGTCAGAAATGGCCCTCCTAGTCTGGATGCTGAGAGCTGTAATTCTTGCCTAATACGCCCTCTGGCTCCAAGCTGGCCTGTCCCCGCAGAATGGGATCTGCACACCTAACCCAGGCTCCTTGAAGAAGTAAAGACATGGTAATACAGAAATGCAGCCACTCTAAACAGCACACAGGCAAACAAATGTTCACCTTCATTTGCCCCATAAACACGGCCCTTTTGGGGATAGTCAGTTGGAAGTCTCACCAGAGGGGAGGACGCTCCGCCCAGGCCTCTCAATCCAGACTCCAACGTGACTGTCTTCAGGGGGCTTCCCTAGCTGATGAGGTTGGATGTTCTAAGTACCCAATTTGATGTAATTCTGTCTTACTTTCCTTACTGTTTACTATTGCCCTCATCTATGTGTAGATTGCCCTTTTCTTCTGTTTCTATTCGATTTTTAACATATCAAGAAAGTGTTTTTATCCTCTTCAAAACTGAGAGTATGGCTGCTGTGAATCTTTTCTTCAGAAAAAGAAAATTAGTAAGAGTGGGGGCAACAAGGGTTATGAGAAAGTAAAAAATCTAAAGACAAACAAATAAAACAGGGATAAAATCAGTGTATGAGATTTCCTAGCTTCTTTCTCTCCTCCATTCTTTCCTTCTCTCCTTAACTAAAAGACATACCTGCTGGATAGTTCCCTCTCTGGGCCATTTTATTAACCAGAGCATGTGGAATAATTTGGGTCAGGTATCAGGATGGGAAATTTGCATAAATAAGACTGAGATTTAAAGAGAGAGAGAGAAAAGGTGGGATGTGGAGGGAGAGAGACAAAGAGAGAAGGGGAGATAGACTGATGAAGATGGAGGGAAAGAAGGAGGCAGTAAGAATGTCCACAAGGGGGTGGCCTGGGTGGCTCAGTGGGTTAAATCCTCTGCCTTCAGCTCAGGTCATGATCTCAAGGTCCTGGGATCGAGCCCTGCATCGGGCTCTCTGCTCAGCTGGAAGACTGCTTCCTCCTCTCTCTCTCTGCCTGCCTCTCTGCCTACTTGTGATCTCTGTTTGTCAAATCAATAAATAAAATCTTTTTTTTTTTTTTTTTTTTTTTTTTTTTTAAAGAATGTCCACAAGGAACTGAAGCATAAGTTCGTAGTCAACGGAGGTTTCCTTGGGGTGGGATGGGGAAGTTGAGAGACCTTGAAGTCCAGCCTTACAAGATGAGGGTGTAAATCAGTGACAGCTTTGTATTAATACTAGTGGGGCAACATTGTGTCTACTGTCTGGGGTGGCCTGAAAGGACATGTGATCTTTGCAAGGTGAAAAAAGTTCTGTGGAACACTATTAAGTGTAATAGTAAAGACCTGAATGAAATGGAAGAATGGGGTTTTAAGAGAGAGTCTTGCGAGAAATGAATTAAAATCTTTTAAAATTTCTCTGAGACATATAAGTAAAGATCAAAATTATTTTACACTAGTGTTGGTCACTGAACTAAGCCTCTTTGAATTTGACAGTTGGAGTGTTAGGATTTATTTGGCTGTCCAAGAGTGTAAAGCAGAAGGTGGAAGATATAGGATAGGAGAAAGATTGAACAAACTGAACGACTGAATCTATGGCAGTAAAAAGCAATCAGACTGAATAAACAAGCCTTTGTCCACTGGGGGAGTGGAGCAAAGTCGTATTTATGGCCGAGCCCTGGAGATTCATGGATTCTTCATGTTGAGCTCCACACAGCTGCTGCTTCAGATTCCCCTTCAATTTCCATGAGACCGACCTGTTACTGTCCTGAAATTCAAGAGAGCCCCCTCTTCCTCACTGCTACAAAACAGGCTTGCCATAGCTCCAATTGCTTGAGGTAAGTTGAATCTTTGTTCCTTGCAACCAAAAAAGCAGACATGAAGATAAATACAATCTCATTCTTCAGTGTGTCACAAAAATGTATACAACTGATTTCTTTTTTTTTTTTTAAAGATTTTATTTATTTGATAGAGAGAAATCACAAGTAGACGGAGAGGCAGACAGAGAGAGAGAGGGGAAGCAGGCTCCCTGCTGAGCAGAGAGCCCGATGCGGGACTCGACCCCAGGACCCTGAGATCATGACCTGAGCCGAAGGCAGCGGCTTAACCCACTGAGCCACCCAGGTGCCCCGTATACAACTGATTTCTTAAAAGCCTCAAATATTAGTATAATGTCAAATAAGGTGATAAACATTAATAACTCAAAAAATACTTATTAAGAACCTACCATATAACCTAGCAATAGCTATGCAATTAAGTGGTGGATATACAAGAGAGATCAAGTCTTTAACCTTATGGAGCTTATATTCTAGTGGAGGAGACAAAAACAGACACACAGATTGTATCTTCAAAGTCATAAAATTCACATCTATTATTTCCTCAATACTGAAAATCTAATTTGAAAAGAGTGATCACTGAATTAACCAGCTGTTTTTGCATCTTGCAAACACAGTGTGAAGATGTGTATTTTATACCTAAGGATTTATTTATAGGTAATATAAAATTTTAACAAGACCTACATCTTGCCCAAAGTGAAGTTTTATTTCATTATGTCTTACCAATCTCCAAGGTTTCATCACCCTGCCTTTTTTTTTTTTTTTTAAATAAAACTGTCCTTGTAAAATACATTTTCACTGTCTTTTCCTCAGACCCGCTGAGGAAATCACTGCTTGGATCAGGTTTATATTGATACTTAGATTAGATTTTGACCCAATAAAATTCCTCCTAATAAAAATAAATTCTTCAGTGTTTATAAATGATGCAGTAAAGGAAAAGTTTTAAAAAGCCAAGCATGTTGCTCAGTCTGTAGACTTGCTTGACAGGACTTCTAAACCTGAGTCAATATGGACTTCTGTGAATAGGTGTGTGTTAACTTTGCAAACGTCAGTAGACAGGTGGCCAGAGCCACTAAGAGTCAACGAAGAGGAATCCATTCTCAGAAAGGTTTTGGGGGAAAAGACCAGAACAACTTTTCATTTCATAACTTTGTCCTCCAGGTCCCAGAAATAAATATCTGCGGTCTAACTGTGCATGCAGCACTGTGCACATACGAGGCAGAAGCAGGGGGTGAGACAAGGCATTGCAGAAAGGACAATCATGCCCTATTCCAGCAGACCTGCTGTGGTGAAAAACCCGACACAGAACCATAGCTCTTGCCCTCAAGTCCTGGCAGTAGCACTTCCTATTTATATGAGCATGAGCACTGTCCTAAATGTGATAGATTAATTGAAAAAAAAAAAAAAAAGGCTCCAATTTCCCCTGTCACTGTCTGCAAGCTTCCCCAGCCCCCATCAATGTGACTTTGCCAAGTGGAGAGACTCCTTCCCCACTGATGGTGTGATTTGCTTTAATCACAGAAGGGACACTGGTGCAACTTCCAGTCCTGGGCGAGAGATTTTGAAGCTTCTTCTCTCACTCTTTTGGAACACGTTGCTTCCACATAAAGAATTGTGGACTATCCTGCTGAAGAAGGGAGCCACATGGGACAGAGATAGCCCCTCCCTGCTGAGGTCATAAAGTGGTGAGCCTCCATCAGGTTGCCAGAAGAACATCATCGTCTTGTGAGTGCCCTCAGGGGAGACTAGCAGAAGAACTGCCCAGCAGAGACAAGCCAAATGGCTAAGCCACTGACACTGAATAAGGAGCAAAAACAAAAACAAAACAGTGGTTTCTTTAATCTACAAGGGTTTGACTAATTTGCAATGAGAAAGAGATAACTGGTGTACTAACCCCATCTTTTTGTGCCTCCTTTTCTCCTCTGTAAAACAGGGATGATAATATACTTGTCACATAGTGAGCCCTAGGAGTTTGGTGGTCATTTTGATATTATTATTTCCATTTCTCTGCAGTGCAAGTGAGGCTCTGGCAGTCAGAATTGCCCAGATCCCAACAGTCTTTGCCAGCACTCTAGAGCCGTCAAAGGACAACAGTCATGGAACTGATGTCACTGTTGCACCCCGACTGTCATGGCCACACTGAGGGGCCGTCATGAGCCTTTTTCAGGCCATGAACCAGGCAGCAATAATGTTCACAAGGTAACTGGCCGCTGAGGTTCGCCTGGGGGGAGAGGGATGAGGAGTGTGGCAAAAGGAGCTGCATTACAAGACCAGGGCAGGGGTCAGTGGGACGGCTCTGTTTTAATACTAAGGTGGTGACCTTGTGCCTCCTAGTCTGCAGTGTCCTGGGAAAAACCCCGAGCCTGGCAAGCAACTACAGAATCTATAACAGCCCCAACAAATCTTTGACCACTTTAGCCCCTTTTCGGGATGTATAATTGCTTCTAAAATGAAAGAAAGCAAATACTCTTTTCTGTTTTCTGAGTACAAATGATTAGTTTGAATTTTCATTGAGGATAGGAGTAAATATTTTCATGACAGTTATTAAAGACTTTATTAACAAAAATAAATTATATGGACAGGGTTATTTATAGTGGTTTCATATAAATGCATACATATGTCTTTGATAAATTAATATTACAATTACAGTTTTTTTTTTTATCTCTGTCATCCTGTACATACAAACACGCCTAACATTTTAAATAGAAATACTTCGCAGCTGTAAACGACAATCTGCTTCCTTCTATAGGCTACCCACCAAGTGCCAGATCCTTTACATATAGCGTCATTCATTCTCCCAGCAGCCTCATAAGGTAGGCATAGCTTTTCCCAAATTTACAGATGGGGAAACCATAAAAAGAGAAATAAAACAACTGTTCCAAGGTGAAACACGGTGTTTGCCGACCTGCAAATATTAAATGCCTCTCAATTTTACAAGAGTTTTTTCACTATATTTTTAAGCATGCATTGAATGCATGCATATTTCAAGTTTTTTATTTTTTTATTTATTTTTAAAAAGATTTTATTTATTTATTTGTCAGAGAGAGAGAGAGAGAGAGAGCAAGCACATGCGTACAGAGTGGCAGGAAGAGACAGAGAGAGAAGCAGGCTCCCTGTTGAGCAAGGAGCCCGATGTGGGACTCAATCCCAGGACGCTGGGATCACGACCCGAGCTAAAAGCAGCTGCCTAACCAACTGAGCCACCCAGGCGTCCCTGTTTCAAGGTTTTTAGATGAAAGGTTTTATAGCTGGAAATGTGTAAATACTGCATACTTCATACTGAAATATAATAGGAAATCATAAGAACTGGGTACCCATTAATATTTTTGATAAACTACAGCATGATGTAAATCTTGCATCTTTGTTGTAGTTTCTGCTGCTGCATTGGCCACTGGGAGGCAACACCATATATAATTTTATAACTTCTCTTGGTCTCCTAATAGGGGCAAACAATGCAAGGAAGTGTAGTTAATAGCTAATTCAGTAACCTATGGATCATAAATGGTGCAACAGTATTAGAACCCAATATTGTCCATTCTAGAGTGTATATTCATTTTCATTGCACCAAACTATCTCTTTTATCTCTCCCAGGTTATGAGAACACATGATATTATAAGGAGTATTCCACTAGTCCTTAATAATCTGCAATCTTTCTGGTACTATAGATGATGTATATTCTCAGAACACAGCCACACGAAGAGCAAATCTAGTTTTGCCTAGGTAGATAAAAACACTAAACACTTGAGTACTTCAGAATTAATCATTAGAAACCAATCCTTAATTTTAATATAGGAAATGAAACAACAAAATTACCTATGAATACACATTTGGGTTAAAACAGGGAGTTTTGGTTTTTTTTTAAGATTTTATTTATTTATTTGACAGACTAGAGATCACAAGTAGACAGAGAGGCAGGCAGAGAGAGAGAAGGAAGCAGGCTCCCTGCTGAGCAGAGAGCCCGATGCGGGGCTTGATCCCAGAACCCTGGGACCATGACCTGAGCCGAAGGCAGAGGCTTTAACCCACTGAGCCACCCAGGTGCCCCCAGGGAGTTCTTTTTAAGAAAGGTTTATTTATTCATTTTAGAGAAAGAGAGAGAAGGGGAAAGGGCAGAAGGAGAAGGAGAGAACATCTCAAACAAACTCCGTGCTGAGTGTGGAGCTGGACATGGGGCTTGATCCCAGAACCTTGAGTTCATGACCTGCGCGAAAACCAAGATTTGGATGCTTAACCGACTGAGCCACCAGGCACCCCTAAAATGGGGAGTTTTAAAGAAAACATGAGCCAATAGTTCCAGGACCACCTTTCATAATACCTGACAACAATAACCCAAGAATGAAACTGCACTACAGAAGGAAGTGAGGCTGGGCACAGACGGGGAGAATGGCAGAGCCCTGGAGTCACTGTTGGGAGATCTAGATTCAGCTATGCCTGAAGCTGGACCTAATCCTCAGTTTTTCAGTTTCATGAGACAGAATATCCCCCCTCACCTTTACTTAAGTTAGTTTTAGACAGGCTTCTCTGTTTGCAGACAAGAATCTTAATAAACCAATCACTGGTCAAAGAACATGCTAAGGTATGTTCTAGGAAAGCAATTGGAAAAGGGAATTTTTTTTTTATGCTTTCTAAGTACACAATAAAATTTTTCAAATTTTCTCATTGCCAAATTCTTTGTGTCCTTATTTTAACTGTAAAATATTGTTGTCCTAGGTAGAGAGACTCATACAAATCCCATTGCTGACAGGACCACCTTCCAGCCTCCTGAGAAAACTTAGTAAATTTCTTGACCCTGGCATCTTTTCTTCTTAAAGTGTGCACATAACTGATTCATGAGGAGACCACCCAGAGGCTGGCCCTATGGCACAATTTTTTATTTGACTTCCAAACTACTGTCGTTGGGTCTTCTCTTCGATTTACTTCTTTTATTTTTTTATACTTCTTCACTTCAGTGGGTCTATTCTTTGTCAGCAGCTTTCATCATTCCTGTTTAAAGTTTTTTGTTTTTGTTTTTTAAAGGCTCATGATATTGTTGATTTTACATCAGTTTCACCATATTTAGTTTCCCCCAGGAACTCTGAGGTTTCTAAAATGTTATAGAAAAGAGAAAATTATTATCGTAAGTGATATTTTCCAATCACTAATCAAAAAATAAAGTAGACCTGAAGATGTTCCAGTCTAATCCCTCTTCTCTGAGCTGGCCCCCCAAATTAAGATCTTTTCACCACATAATTCAACAACCTCCTTTTTAAAATTTTTTTTAAATTTATTTATTTGAGCAAGCATGACAGAGACAGAGAGTGTGCACAAGGAGAGGAAGAAGCAGACTCCCCGCTGAGCAGGGAGCCAGATGAGGAGGATAGTAGTTGGGGGGTGGTTTGAACCCAGGATCATGACCAGAGCCAGAGGCAGACACTTCGACTGAGCCACCAGGCACCCCAACAACTTCCTTTAATAACCGATTTCAGAATTTATCAGGTTGAAATCTCTTAAAACTCACCTGATTTTTTAAAAGATTTTATTTCTTTATTTAGAGAAAGAACATGAGAGCCAAGGAAGGGGCAGAGGGAGAGAGATTCTTAAGCAGACTCCATGCTCAGTGGGACTCAATTTCATGACCCTGAGATCATGACCTGAGCCAAAATCAAGAGTTGGACACTCAACCAAGGAAGCCATTCAGGTGCCCCCCACCTAAATTTTTGTGTGGTGTACAGTGAGTGTTTTTTTTCTTTCCTACCCTTCTTCCCTTCAATCTTCATTCCAGTAAAATCCTTTTCTATAAATATGAAATCTAATGGAAAATCCTATTTATTAAAAAGAAAGAAGGGAGCTGTTTTGGTGAAGCCTGGGAGCCTGCCTGCTCCACACCTGCGCACACCAGCCACCAAGACTCTGGGTAACTCGCACTGAAAACCTTGCTGTGGCGGTGTGCTCATTTAAAACTAGAGTTTTGGAGCGCCTAGGTGGCTCAGTGGGTTAAAGTCTCTGCCTTCGGCAGAGGGTCCTTAGATGGAGCCCCGCATCTGGCTCTCTGCTCAGCAGGGAGCCTGCTTCCTCTTCTCTCTCTGCCTGCCTCTCTGCCTACTTGTGATCTCTGTCAAATAAATAAAATCTTAAAAAAATAATAATAAAACTAGAGTTTTATTCTCCAGATGAGAGAATAATTCTTTCAGTCTTTTGTCATATGTCAGGTATCCCAAAATTTTAATCATTTTCGGCTTCTTTCTAAATCCACGTCAAAAGACTCCAAAAAACTTTAGGGCTTGTGTAGAGACGTAATTGATGAGTATAATGGGAAAATCAGCTCCGAGTTCCATGTCAAGCTTCATTTTATATAACTTATATGTTGATTTTCCAAGCACTGTAACTCTGATGGCGATTTTTTTCCCTACACTGTAGAGCAACCTTGCGCTGGGGTATGTGGCCGGTGCTGTGCTACGGAAGCACCTGGCCTCCTTTATTTCTTTTCATCTTCACAACAGCCCACGTCTTGGTATTGTCAGCATTTGTTCTACATTAGTGATTCTCAGCCTTGGCTACAAATTATGTTATTGGGGAACTTCTGAAAATCCAATACCTGGGTACTCAGACCAATTAAATCAGAATCTCCCAGGGTAGAAACCAAGCATCATTTTAAAAACTCCCTGAGCGATTCTATGTGTTGGCAAGACTGAGAGCCACCGCTCTAGGCAGAATTTTCCTATCAGCCTCTGAGAAAATGAGTTTTTGCATTTTTTTACCCAAGCAAGCAGTCTTCAGGTATAGTAAGTAGATGCGAAAGTGCCCTTTTCCCAGTGAGGCTGCCATTACTTAGGCTATTTTGGGAACTCCTTTTCTGTAATTGCTTTTAGTCAATTTACCAGTCATCCTTAGAAAATTCTTTTCAGTGCCCACAGCAGGATCGCAGGGAAGTGCAGAGAGCTCTGGATGCACCTGGGGAGATCTTCCCTTCCTCTGTGACCCTACCCACAACAGGATAAAAGCAGGCAGAGTCCTGTGGCTCCCAGAAGGCCAACAAGCCCTTCCCCACCTCAATTCATTAATGCTGAGAGCAATAAAGAGGCTAGAATGAGATCTGATGTTCTGCCTCTTTCTGGGAATTCTTCAGAATTAATCCTCCCGTATTTTGTAAATTCACATTTACCTGAGTCACCATGAGTCCCGTTCTCCTAGACTATCCCTTGCCCCTGAACCCAATCGAGGCTCTAAACATTCCTATTCTGATCCAAGCCTCCAGTTCCCCAACACTTCCCCTGTGCTTTCTCCACAGTGCACTCTGAAACTTTGACAACAAAATCCCCTGCCTTCTCCATTTTTTCTTTGAGTGCCACACTCCCTGTCTTGCTCTAACTGAAACCTGGCAATTCCCTAAGGACTCAGCTTTCTCTACACCTTTAATATCCCAGAGCAAACAACAGATACCCGGAAAATGCTGAATACAAAAATGACTCAGACTATTAATGATAATAGTTTAGACCCTGGGCAGAGAGATAAGCTAGGGTGAGAGAATGTTGGATGCTAATAAGAGATCTGTGTGTAAATGCCCAGTCTCAGATCAGGGGGATTAGGGCTTAAGATATTAGATCCTGATTTCAGAATTATCAGCAAAGAAAGGAGAGTCCTGGTTGGAACCTCTATGCAGAAATGGGTGATGAAAGACGAAATCGCATGCTAGGCTTCAGTGGACACACACTCAAAAACTAAGAGGAATTACAAAAACCATCAAAGGGTAGAATATAAAGAAAGAGAAAAGTGTTCTGGAGCATTGTTGAGAAGCAAAATCTATTTTGTGGAATTTAGTTGAAAAAAACAACATAATCAGACAGTGAATTTGGAGGAGCATGTATATATTTCAAAGCAAGAGATTAAAGGAGGAGGAAAAAAGAGACAAAATGAGGAAGAACAGACTGCACTTAAGGAGAGGTAAATTCCATGGCCCCAAGAGTACAATGGGCAAGTTGACTGCTAGAGTTTGATCAGATAGATTTGTAAGTAGAATGCACACAGATCTTCCAAAGCCTGACTCCTAATTGCTATAACAACACAGCCCCATCCTCATATTAGTGATTTTAAAAAACCATAAACAAATGCTATTTACTGTTCTTGTGGGAAGAGAATCCCCATTCCTGCTAGCTCTGTGTTGAATGTTCTGGGGAGCAGTGTGGGAGTAAATCAACTAGTGGGTCAAAGAGTGTTGGCATATGCCAGACATATACAAGAATTGCACATACACTTGCCTCAGTGCTAACCAACACTTAGATGCTGAATTTAGATCTCCTTCTAAATTGAGTGTAATTCTCTTAAGCTAAATGTTTATGGATACACTTTGTTGCATCTGTCATTTATGATGCCATCACTGTACCAAAGATAATTCAAAGTCTTTGCTCAGTGGTATGCTAGAAAACAACTGTACGTTTTGTTTTTTTTTTTAAAGACAGTTTTTATTGCTGTCATCCACAATGTAAATATTCCTGTCATGACTGATTTCAAGCCAATAACATGACTCTGAATGGGGAACAGGGTAGAGATATGCACAATGGTCTCTTTAAGTTGGCAAGCTGGTTTCAGAGAGTCAGATGTAACTAGTTTGGACACAGGTTGGCACAAAACATTTTTAAAGCTCCTCAGGAGGTTCTCTGTGTAGCCAGGTCTGAGAATCATTACTTATAGTGGTGCTTCTCAAATTTTCATGTGCTTATGTATCACCTGGAGATCTTGTCCAAATGCAGGCTTTGACTCAACAGGCAATGTTGGTCCCTAGCAAGGGAGATAAGTGGACTAGGAAAAGAAGAAGAAAATAGTCATTTATAGCCCTACCTCTGTCAGAAATGTTTGAGGGGGAGACTTTGAAGAAAAGTCACAAACTGGAGGTCCATGAATTATTTGTGGCCAAACTCCCAGGGAGGTTTTCTTTTACCCAACTGCATTTTATTTTATTTTGAACTAAATGCCAAGATCATAAAATTCCAAAATTCCATTTTTCCAGCTTCTCTAGAATTAAAAAAAAAAAAAAAAAAAAAAAAAAAGAAAGGAAGAAAAAGGGCAGTAACAGCAGCAACAACAAAAGATTTGACAATTCAGGGCACACAGTCCTGCCTCCAGGGGTCCTGTCCCCTTTAAGGGAGGTCCTGAGACTTTGTCCTGACACTGTTGCCTCCTAGTAGTTCCCACTGCTTCCTTTATATTTCCTCCTTCACCCTGGAGGAATTTGAGGGGTAATCATATTTAAGTTTAGCATAACTGATACTCTTCCCTCCCCAGTTGCACTATCCTACCTTTCTGTCTCATTTCCCACCATCCCTCACATATAAACTATATACTTGAAAAGACTTACACAGTGTTCTTGGACTTCATCCCCTTCATTCTTTCCTCCAAACTTTGGATTGACCCCTGTTCCTGGGACACACTCCATCCTTCTTTCTCTGCTGAAAACAATCTGAATCATTCTTCAGTAAGTGGCTCGAAATTCCCCTCTTTGGAGAAACCTTCCTGACTTTTATACTCCCACAGCAGAATGGATCCCGTTCCATTACATCCTGTATTTTTTCATTTGAGGACGTTTCTTACTTTCAGAGGTCCAAAAAGGGATTAGATTAGCTTTATTCCTTTTTTTTTTTTGTATTACCAAGGTAGAATGCTTTGCCTTAAAGAAGGTCCTCAATAGCCTTATAAAATAATATATTGTGAATTACCATTGAACTATTAATTACTTTCCCTTGAAAGCTCTTTTTTTAATTAATTTCTAAAATTTTTTTACAAACAAATAATGTTTTTTTATCCCCAGGGTTGAAAGCTCTTTTGCTAATTTATCAGCTTTAAAATTATTATCCTATCCTATAAAGGACAAGTTAATTCTGTTTGCATTGTTACCTCCAGAAACTCTGCAAACTATTTCCTCTTCCATGATATTCAATTTTGGTGTTACTTACTTGATTTGTAAGAATATTTATTCTAGGGACGCCTGGGTGGCTCAGCGGCTGCCTTCGGCTCGGGTCATGATCCCGGTGTCCCGGGATCTAGTCCCACATTGGGCTCCATGCTCAGCGGGGAGCCTGCTTCTCCCTCTGCCTCTGCCTGCCACTCTGTCTGTCTGTGTGCTCTCTCTCTCTCTGACAAATAAATAAAAATAAATTTAAAAAAAGAGTCTAAAAAGAATATTTATTCTACAAATCTAGTCCCAGATAAACATAAGCTACCTAAAATTAAACATTTCTTAACATAATGAATACCTTACACTTTCATGATATAATCAATTTTTTCAAAGCACTTTTACTAATACACTTTGTCCTCACTCTAAAGTGTGAAATACATGCACAATGCCTTACCCTTTTTCAGCATTTAGAAGCTAAAGTGAAATGTGCTCCATGAACTAGGAAGCAAGGAAAACAGAAAGTTTAAGAAAAACTTTCACACCATCCACCAAAGTCCTTGGGAAGGAAGATCTACTCTGTAGTCTTCCCAAGGCATGATTTCCCAATTTGCTTAGAGGCTAAACATCTGCCTCATTTCACTTCCAAGCATCTAGAATTCCTAATATTTTATCAAAAAACTGAGGCCCAGATGTGTTAAATCAACATGTATTAGAGCCAAAATAGGAACCCAGTCTTTGGATTCCCAGTATAGCATCCCACTTTTTAAATTATGTTCACCTTAACAAACAGAGCTATAATCATCCAGACATACATATATGCTTCATAAATCTGCCTTCACAAACATATAGAAATCGAAACTCTTATGCCCTTTTCTCAAAAAACTAGGTTTATGAGATGATCAAAATTTTCCCCATTAATTTTATGGGGTTAGTTGCACAGGACAACTTTAAAAGGTCCAAGTACAATGATTTCATCAGAGTGCATAAGAAAGGCTGTAAGTCATAAGTTGGTTTGCCACTTGCTGCATTATGTGACACTCTCACATCAGTGCTATGTTCTCTAATGGTTAGTGCATTTTTGGAAATACTTTGGAAATACATTGTAGATGAGATGGGAATCAAAGATCTTAGCCTCTTGATGCACTAAAGATAAACCTGATGTAAATTAATAAAGAAAAAATGTCAGAGAAAGAAACTGAAGAGCTCAACTTGTTAATGGTAGGATAAAAGAAACTCCGTGAGATTAAAAGGAAGTAGCAAAAGAATGGAAATGGCAGGGCTTGAAGGCATAATGATCAATTTCCGTCACGTTCTCTGTATTTGCAGCCACTTTCTATGAATTTTGATGTGGTTTCAAGAATTCACCCATCCATGACAATGGGGGCACAACCAAAGCTTCATCTCCAAGACACACCACTAAACACAGGTGACAACAGAAGGCATTACTGCTTATGGACTGGAGCAGGCTCTGTAGCTGTGTGTCTGGAAAGACTGGATTACCTGGGGGAAGGAAGTGCACTGTCGAGCGTTTCTCAACCTCTACACTGGGATCCCAGCTCAATAACTCTGAATGGTTTCCCTACCATTTCCACTCCCCTTTAAAGGAAAGAGAGGAATCAATGTCTCCTTCTTTATCAGTCAAGAGGGGGATATGTTTTCTGTGTTAACACTCCCTGCTTGCTTCTGTTAATCCAATCTGAAAAAAATGACTATACACACACACAATATATTTATATATGTATTTTATATATATATATATATATATAATCCATTTGCAGGGGATATATTAAATATATATTCTATATAATTACATAACAATTATAATATATAATAAATATGTTATACACACACACATATACAAAATTAGTTTTAAGTCCTTATATAAATTGGATGTACAAATACCTACAAACACCTGTTTGGAAGCCACAGAGGCATCTGTGGAGTGAGACTGTAAGTTAGGAGGATGAGTGGATATGGATATTTTTATTTTTGAAATATTTTTATTTTACTTGAAAAAAATCCTGGTAATTATGGAAAAAGGAGCTGGTGTGCAATGGAAAAATTACTGGTGTGCAATGTGACTCCCCATCTCACTGCCTTGTACTTTTCCTAGCATTTTCCTGTGTCTTTCAAAATTTTATTTTATTATGTTCAATTACCCAGCATATAGTACATTAGTTTTTGACGTAGCGTTCAAGGACTCATTAGTTGCTTTTAACAACCCAGTTCTCACCACCACACCTGCCCTTCTTCATACCCATCACCCGGTTATCCATCCTCCCACCTGGCCCCCACCCCATCCCTCAGTTTGATTCCCGGGATCCAGAGTTTCTCATGGTTTGTCTCCCTCTCGGATTTCTTCCCATTCAGTTTTCCCTCCCTTTCCCCCCGTGGTCCTCCGGGCAATGCAAGGAAATCTGTGTCGTTAAACGACAAAGAGAAGCGTTGCACCGAAATCAAGTACCAAAAAACTCTCCAAGTGAGCGCAGGCGAGGAAGTTCTAAGAAAGAGCTCTGGATTCTTTTGGTAGAGAGAGAAATGTAAGGAACAAAGGGGCGGGGAGAGTCCCGTGGAAGGCTGGGGGATTAGGGAAGAAGGTGCGGACGTGGACTCACCCCCCCGCCAGGTGTCAGAGATGTTCTGGACCATGGTGACCGGGATGCAGAAGAAGGCGATGAGCAGGTCGCTGAGCGCCAAGGAGCAGATAAAGATGTTGGTGACCGTGCGCATGGCTTTGCTGCGGGTCACTACGTAGACCACCAGTGAATTGCCAAAGAGTGCTAGAGCAAAGATGAGCACTCCGGTGAGCACTAAGGCCAGCTTGGCGCGCCCGGGCAGCTCCGGGGTGTAGACCAGGGGCCGCAGCCCATACCGCGCGATGAACTGCTCGCGGGTCAAGTTGTGGTCCCGCAGTAGCCGGGAAAACTGCTCGCGCGTAATGTTGAGTGATTGCATACCGCGTGCTCCCGGAGCGCCGTCAGCTACAGCCGGGCCACCCACCGCCCCACAAGCGCACGGAGGCGCGGCGGGGTGGGGGCTGCGAGGAGACGGGGCCGACGGCCGCTGCACACTCGGGAGGCCAGGACAGCCTCCGTTCCAGACTCTGGAGCGCTAAAGGACTCCGGCTGCGCCCCAGGATGTTCGGTAGAAGGAAAGCAGCGCGGGATCAAACCCGCAATCAAGAGGCGGGAAGTCAAAGCCTGGGAGACTATCCCTTTACCAAAAATATTCGCAGTTCAAAGAAAGTTCTCTTGCTCTTCTCTAAGGTGAGGGGCTGGGGCGGTGGGGAATGCTGGAACGCCGCTCAAGAGTCCCAGCGCTTCTGCCTCCCCAGCCTTCTGGCGCACCGCACTGGCTCCAAGGGCGGCGGAGGGAGGGGCTGGAACTCTGTGGCGCGCCACGCCCCTCCCAGCTTCAGGAGAGCGGACGCCGCCTCCGACATCCTCAGGGCCTGGAAAACACCTCTTTGGCTCACCACATTGTGCTGCACAGCGACTTTCTTCTGCCCCAGGTCATGCGTATATTTAAAACCGAGTATTGGGGTTCCTACGGTCTCACGGCTTCTCCTCTGACGAAGTAATGGGCGCCACAGCTACCCAAGGCGAAATAGGATTATTTTAATTTTTGCCTGCATTTTCAATAATAATTACAGCACACAGGAAATTGCAAGGATAGTACAGGCAGGTCCCACGTACCCCTTATCTAGTTTCTCCCTTTCTCCCATTGATTACATCTTATTTAATTATGGTCCAACACAAACCCAGGAATTTGTCATAGGTACAGTGTGTGTGTAAAGTCTATGTCATTTTATCCCAAGTGTAGATTCCTGTAACCATCACCAAAACCAGGAGAGAAAACGATTCTATCACCACAATGATCTTCCTCCTACTACGTCTGTAGTCATACCAAGTCCCACCTCCCACCCCAGGCTTAAATTCCTGCCAATTATTAATCTGTCCTCCATCTCTGTACTCTTGACAAAAGGTTATTTAAACAGAATCACACATTATAATACCTTTTGGTATTTTTTAGCACTCAAGCATAATGCGATTGCTATTCCGATCCACACAAGTTGTTAAGTTGCTCCTTTCTATTGCTGAGGATGTATCATCTTTTGTTTAACCATTCATGTTTAGGAGGCATTGCTTGTTTCCAGTTTGGGGCTATTGTAAATAAAGCTGCTATGAAGAATCATATACAGGTTTTTGTGGGAGCAAACATATTTATTTCTCTGGGAAATGCCAAGAAGTTTGACCGTTGAGTCTATGGTTTATATCTTTTGATTTTGAAGAAACTTCCAAATTACCTTCCAGCATGGCTGTACCATTTTACATTTTCTGCAGCAACATAGGAGAGATTCAGTTTCTACACATGCTTACCACCATTTGACACTGCCATTAGTTTTTAAGCCATTCTAATAAGGGTGGAATGGTATTTCCTTAAGCCTTAATTTTCATTTCCCTAATAGTTAATGATGAACATCTCATGTACTTATTTGCTTAGTATTTTCTTCAGTGAAATGTCTTTTCAGGTATTTTGCTTATTTTCTAATTGAACTGTGTGGTTTATTTGCTATTAGTTTTGAGGGTTCTTTTTACATTCTAGATACCAATCTTGTGTCAAAAAAGTGGTTTGCAAATATTTTCTTTTAGTCTGTTTCTTGTTATTTATCCTTTCAACAGGGACTCTCACAAATCAAAGTTTTAAATTTTTAATCAGTTATATTTACCAATTTTTATTGATTATACTTTTGATGTCAATCTAATAACTTTTCATCAAATCCTATTTCCCCCAAATTTCTTCTATGTCTTTTTCTAAAAATTTTTATAATTTTACATTTTTCATCTTAGGTTTTCTTTTCTGTTCCATGTGTTGCTCTATATGGCTGTCTACTCCAATACCACACAATCTTGAATACTGTAGTTATGTAAGTCTTCAAATCAGATAGAGCGATTTGTCCCACTATATTCTTCTTTTTCAAAATTATTTTAGATATCCTAAGGCCTGTGGCTTTTCAAATCTTACAATAAATTTATTTATGTCCACAAAAAATCATTACTGGGATTTTGATAAAAATATTATCATTACTCTGTTGAGTCTTCCAAACCATATATTTAGGCCTTCTTTTATTTCTCTTTTCAGAATTTTTCAGTTTTCAGTATATAAGTCTTGTATATGTTTGTTAGATTTGCACTTAAGTACATCTTTTTAAAGTATTTGTGCACAGTATCATATTTCTAATTTTTAGTTCTATGTATTCATTACTATAGAAATGCGATTTATTTGTATCTAGATCTCAAAACCTATCATGTTGCTGAATTCACTTATTAGTTTTAGGAGATTTTGTTGTTGTTTTTGTTGTAAATTTCTTGAGATTGCTTACATAGACAATCATAATATTTTAATAGAAGGGCAGTTTTATTTCTTACTTTCTGATTTGTATGACTTAAATTTCCTTTTCTTGCCTTATTGCAATGGCTGGAGCTTCCAGTACTATGTTAAATGGCAGTGATGAGAATGGGCATCTTTTCCTTATCCTCAGTCTCAGAGGGGGAAACATTCAGTCTTTCACTATGAAGTCTTTCATCACTAAGGTGATGTTAGCTGTAGGTGTTCTTTATCAATTTGAGGATGTTCCCCTCTATTCTTAATTTGTTGAGTGACCTTATCATAAGTGATGTTGAATTTTGTCAAATACTTTTTCTGCACTAATTAAAATAATCATGTCTTTTTGTTGTTGTTTTCTTTCATTCTGTTAATGTAGATTTTGTTGGTTGACTTCTGAGTATTGAACCCACCTTGAATATCTGAAATAAACACTATTTTGTCACGGTATATAATTGTTTACATATTGTTGAATTCTACTCTTTTTGAAGAATTTTCATGTCTATCTTCATGAGTGATACTGATCCATGACTTTCCCTTTTTGCACTATCTTTGTTGGGTTTTGGTATTCTAAAATAACAGAAAATATATATAGCTCTCTGCCTCCAGTTCCTGGCATAGAGCTCCTGAAATTCTTGTAATTTCCTAAGTAATAAGAGCACTAGGAGCATTTTTTATTCTAATATTTGGTCTTTGATTCTAGGTCCTGACACAGAGCTTTTTTTTTTTTTTTTTTTTGAAATTTAAATTCAGTTAGCCAACATACAGAATATCATTAGTTTCAGATGCAGAGTTCAGTAATTCATCAGTTGTATATAATACCCTGTGCTCATCACATCAAATTCTCTCGTTAATCACCCATCACCCAGTACCCCATCCCCCTACCCACCTCCGCTCCAGCAACACTCAGTTTCTTTCTTATAGTTAAGAGTCTCTCATGATTTGTCTCTCTCTTGATTTCTTCCAATTCCTTTTTTTTCCCCTTCCTTTCCCCAATGATCCTCTGGGCTGTTTCATATATTTTTCATATGAGTGAATCATATGATAATTGTCTTTCACTGATTGACTTATTTCACTCAGCATTATATCCTCCAGTTTCATCTACATCGATGTAAGATTTCATCTTTTCTAATTGCTGAGTAATATAGTAATATTCCTCTCTCTCTCTGTCTCTCTTTATATATATATATATATATATACACACACACACACACATATATGTGTATATATTTCACACCATCTTTGTCCATTCATCCATCAATGGACATCTAGGCTCACTCCATAGTTTAGCTATTTGTGGACATTGCTGTTATAAACATTGGGATGCAGGTGCCCCTTTGGATCACTACATTTATGCCTTTGGGGTAAATACTTAGTAGTGCAATTGCTGGGTCCTAGGTAGTTATATTTTTAACTTCTTGTGGAACCTTTATACTGTTTTCCAGAGTGGCTGTACCAGCTGGCATTCCCACCAACAGTGTACGTGGGTTCCCCTTTCTCTACATCCTCCTGAACATTTGCTGTTTCCTAACTTGTTTATTCCAGCCATTCTGATTGGTGTGGGGTGGTATCTCGAGTATTGCCTGTACATAAATTTAGAACCACATTAGTCAGTATTCTAATTTTAGCTTCAACTATCAAAAATAATTTAGGAAACTCTGGAGAAGAAAAAATCTATTGTATTTTACTCATATTTTTCCTTCTTCTACCAATCTCTTTCTCATTGATATTCCCAGATCCCTTTACTTATCCTTTCCTTTCTGTATAAAGAACATCCTTAATTGTTCTTTTTCAGGTAGGTCTGCTAACAATTGATTCTCTTAGTTTTTCTTTTCTCTGATAATGTATTGATCTCTCATTCATTCTTGAAGAATATTTTTACTGGTTATAGAATTTTAAATTGATAATATTTTTGCTGTTAGTGTTTTTGGTTTGTTTGTTTTGTTTTGTTTTGTTTTATTCAGCATTGACAAAGCCTTTGCCACTTCCTTCTGTCATTTATGGCTTCCTGCAAAATTCACTATCATTCAAATTGTTTTTCCCTATAGGTAAGTTGTCATTTCTCTCATTATTCTCAAATTTATTTTTACTATCTTTAGTTTTCAGAAGTTTAGTTATGTCTTGATATTGATTTCTTTAGACCTCTTTTATTTGAGATTTGCTGAGCTTATTGAATCTGTAAGTTTATGTTTTTTGCCATATTGGGGGAATTTTCAGTCATTATTACTTCACTTTTTTTTTTTTTTCAACCCTGACCTCTTTCTCCTCTCCTTCCAGGACTTGGGATAACATGAAGGCCAAATCTTTTGTTATAATCTCACAGGTTCCTGAGGTTCTGTTTTATCCTTTTTTTCCTTTATCTTTTTATTGGGGGGGGGTGTGTATTTTCTCTATTATTCAGATTGGATAATTTCTACATTTCTAAAAGCACATTGATTCTTTCCTCTCCCTTCTCTGTTCTGCTGTTGAGACCATTTACTCAGTTTTGCCTTTTGGTTATTGTGTTATTTTTGGTTCTAAAATTTCCATTTTTTTAATGTGTCTTCTATTTCATTACTGACACTTCTTCTTTTTTCTTTTTTTTCTTTTGCTTGCTTAAAATGTGTTTATAATTGCTTGTTGAAGCATTTTTATGATGGCTGCTTTAAAATTCTTTTTTTTTTTTTTTAAGGTTTTATTTTTAAGCAATCTCTATACCTAACATGGGGCTTGAACTCACAACCCTCAGATCAAGAATTGAATGCTCTACTAACTGAACCAGTCAGGTGCCCCTAAAATTCTTATCAGATAATTCTAACATCCCTAACGTCTCAGTGTTCATGTCAATCTTTTTGCATTAAGTTGAAATATGGCCAGTTATTGATATAAAGATTATTTTTTCCTTAAAACTGGAAATTGGAGGTATTATGTTACAAGACTCTAAATCTAATTTAATTCTCCTTTTGTTGACGTTTATCAACATCCTCTATCAGGGGAATAGAAGATACCCTGCATTACTTCCAGGCAAGGGTGGAAGTCCAGAAATATAAGAATTTATAAATTTGCTTTGGAGTATTCTCCTGCCCATTTTGCAACAGAAGTTTTGGCAATTCATGGTGATACCTCTAGACACTGAGAAAGCTGTAATGAAATTTTATGGAAAATTTTGTTTCATTATATTCCCCCCCCCCCACTGCCTTCCCATCTTTTACATTCAAATAATAATATAAGTATTATAATGTACACTTATTGCTATGGACTAAATTGTGTTCTCCCTACCCTCACCACCCCCCCAAATGTGACTATATTTGGAAACAGAATATTTAGAGGTAATTAGGTTAAATAGAGATGAGGCCCTAATACAATAGAACTAGTGGTCTTACAAGAGGAGAAAAAGAGAGATATCTATCTTTCTCTTCATGTGCATGCATCAAGACCATGTGAGTACACAGTGAGCAGGTAGTCATCTAAAAGTCCCAAAGAGAGTTTTCACCAGAAACTAAATTAGCTAAAACCTTGATCTTGAACTTTCTAGCCTCCAGAATTCTGAAGAAATAAATTTTTGTTGTTTAAGTAACATTGTCTAGGTAATTTGTTATGATGGCATAAACAGACTAAGACACTTCCAATTTTTCTAATTTTGCCTCAACTCTTTCCTTCATTTGATAGAAATCTTGTAGTTATTGCTCTCTCTCATTAACTTTCAAGATAACATAAAAACTGAGAAATATAAAAACTCAGAATATGAATATTCGGAAATCCACATGCTGACCCACACCTGGCATTATCTAAACCCAGCCCTGGCATCTACCACATATTAATGCAAATGTCTGGGAATGTTGTTATGCCAATTTTTAAAAACAAGCAACAATGTTACAATATTATATACAAAATGGCTGGAATTCAAAAACGCAATGATAAATGAAAGGTAACATTATAACTATTAAAGAGAAGCATACCAAAAGATGTCCTGATGATTTTAACTCACCTAAACCTCTAATAGGAATGATAGTCCACACCTGTGAGCCTGGTTCTCTGGGCTGTGGGTTGAAGGTTTGGGTCACAGCCAGCAGCCCTCAGAAGGTGCAAAAACCACAGAGATGGAGGATAAGCCCTCCCTCTCCCAGGTCTTTGGTGTTGGGATTAAGGAAGGCTAGCAACACAGCTGCGCACCAATTCTAACTCTAGGTGATTCATAGAAGAAGTCTCAGGATCTCTTGGAGGCTGAAGTGAGGCTGATGTCACCATATTCAATTCCTGATACTATATAGACACATGTTACTCTGGACAGCAGTAGTACTGACCTGGCTGCCTCAGCCCTAGGCCTGTGCAGCACTCTTCAAAATAGGTGAAGGGGTAGTAGAGAATCAGAGGGGTATGAAAAAGAAAGATTAACTCTCTCAGAGGCTCCTTGGGATGTACTGAAATTCCCCACAAAGAATTTTAATTGAAGTAATACATAACTGATGTTAGAGTTGAATTAGAGCTAAATATGGACAAAGATAAAGTTCAACTTTAAAGTATCAAACTCTCTCTCTGTTTTCTTCTCTTTCTTAATATTGCACAAGCCTTCATTTCTATCACTTATCCACACCTCTTCAACCCTCGCTCCCCATCCTCTCAATCCACTCCATCTCAGCCATCCACTTCCAGTCCCCATCCATGTGAAATTATCCTTATTAAGGCAACCCAAATCTGATCTCACAGGCAGTCCCAGTGTTCCTCACTTTCTCCTCCATCCTAACCCCACCAACTCTTTGTGGACCACTCTATCAGATCTCTGCTTACTTCCAGAAGACTGAAAAAGTAAATTAATGTTTATTCCTCTATTCAGTAACCCTTTTGGATGCACTGCACTTACCATTGAGGGTATGGTGAAGAAAAAGACCCAGCCCCTGTTCTGAGGAGGCAACTCCTGATGGACAGAGCATTGAAACCTGCACACAGGGCCATAAAATATAGCCACCCTTTCGGCAGCTCACAATCTAGTCCAGAGGTCAGCAAACTACAGCCCAGACTGAACATGGTTTACTCCTTGCTTTATTTAGTACAGCTCATTAGCACATTAGAATGGTTTTTACATTTTCAAATGATTGAAAAATAATCATAAGAAGAACATATTTCATGACAGAAAACTGCATGAAATTTAAATTTTAATGTCTATAAAAATAAAAGAAATTTTTACTGGAATACAACCATGTTCATTGTTTACATATTGCCTATGGCTGATTTCATGTTTTAATGGAAGAACTGCCTATTTGCAATAGAGACTATATGGCCCTCAAAGCAGAAAATATTTACAAACTGACCTTTTGCAGAAAAAGTTTGCCAACCCCTGATTTTGTTAAAGAGGCAGGATGGACACAAATATGCATAGCCCAAAGAAAGGTTATAAAAGCCAGACCCATATACAGAAAAGAAACGTTCTAGAAATTCAAGCAAAGCAGACCGACAAATGCTGCATAGAGAAAACAGAGTGTAACTTGTGCCTAGAAGAAAAGGTAGAGATGAAAGAAAGACTACTCATTTCACACTGAGGGAACAGCCTCCACAAAGGCACTGATGTAGAAATTATTATGCCAGAAACAGGGAATACTGAGAAGTATAAAGCAGGGAATGTAGGGTTGGCTTCTGATACCCATGACTAGAAGATAGTAGTGAAAGAGGGTCCCTTTAAAAAATAAACAAACAAACAAACAAAAAACCACCAGATGACCCAGTGAAGGGAAAGAATTGAAGAGCTCTCTCCCCTTTAGGGTAGGAACCACAACAGAAAGGAATTGGATAAATGTAAAAGAAGCAGCAAACAATACTTTTATGGAATGTTCTAATTTATCTTACCAGATAGAGGTTGTAATAAGTCTTTTTTAGAAAAGATTACAAAATTGTTAGAGATGAGGGATTAACTAGACATTGACTAAAGGTATAAGCAGTCTAAAAGCATAATATATAGTAAATGTTTTCTTCACCTGGCTGAGAATTTTGTCACTCAGAAGGAAGAGGTATCTGGAAGAACTGGTATTCCATTCTGGCCAATATGGAAAGAGTTGATGGTGATGTGAGAGAGACAGAAAGCTTGCTGAGAAGATTGCTATTGTCAACTACAAGTATGAGGTGAGGTAGGACATGCTACATACAGTCAGAGGGGAATTCTAAGCTTCTAGAACCCAGTTGATGATATTTAGAAAGGTCCCTATGATCTCTTGGTCTGAATTTTTAAAATAGAAACTGATGAAAGAGGGCTGAGCAGCTCCACAATTTAAATTTCTCACAACATAGTTGTGTATCACAATGAGAAAAAACAAAAAAAAGCAGGCCCAGAATATTATACGGATTCATATTATCAATATGCTGAACTCTACTACAGAGCTGAAATTCATTTGATTATGAGCAGGAATTTCATTTGATTATACCTAACAGAAGTGGTCTTGGGAAGGCCTACAATAAACTAATTTTTGTAAAAAGTGTTTACAGCAAAAAAGAAAAAGAGAAGCAGAAAGACAGAGATAGAAAAAGGGCTTTTTCTAAGTTGAAAGCAAGAAGTTGAATAAGTAAAAGCTAGGTCCACTAATTTGGAAATAAGATCATTTAATTATATATATTGGATACTTTTATATCCATATTAACTATTATAAAAGAAAATTAGAAATACCTTATGCCTTAAAAAAAATCATCCTTAACCATTCTATACACAAAAAATGTAAGAATAAACAAGACAGCAAAGTTGCAGGACACAAAATTGATACACAAAAACCAGTTGTGTTCTATTCTTATACACTAGTAATGAACAATCTAAAAGGAAATTAAGAAAACAATTAAAAATTTGATGTACAAGATCATCAAGAAGAAGAAAATACTTAAGGAGATATTCAACCAGGGAAACTGAAAACTACAAAATGCTGCTGAGAGCAAAGAAAGAAAACACAAATAAATAGAAAAACATCCTGTGTTCATGGACTGAATACTGTTAAGTTGTCGATACTACCCAAAGTGATTGGCAGAGATTATGCAAACCCTATCAAAACTCCTCTTTTGTTTTGAGAAATAGACAAATCCACCCTATATCTGAAACAATCCTGAAAAAGAAGAACAAAGTGGGAGGTCTCAGACTTCCCAATTTTAAAATTTAGTACGAAGCTACATTAATCAAAACAGGGTTGTACTTGCATACAGACAGACAGATAGACCAAAGGGATAGAATAGAGAGCCCAGAAGTAACTTTCACATATGTGCCAAACAATTTCAACAAGGATGTCAAGACCATTCAATGGGGAAAGGGAAATTTTTTCAACAAAATAACTGGTAAAACTGAATGTCACATGACAAAGACTAGACTCTTATGCTATATATAAAAATTAACTAAAATGAATCAAAACTATAAGAACAAAAACTATAGAACTCTTAGAAGAAGACAGGGAGAAATCTAAAGAGCACTGGATTTGGCAACAATTTCTTGGATATGACACAAAAAGCACATGTATTAAAAATGACTACAACAAAATTAAAAACTATGCATCAAAATTAAAAACTGTGCATCAAAAAAACCCCTGTGCATCAGAAGACACAATCAACATAGTGAAAATGCTATGTACAGAATGAAAGGAAATATTTTTAAATCATATATCTGATAGGTAGTTCATATCCAGAATGTATAAAGAACTCCTACAACTCAAAAACAACAACAAAAAGCTTGATTAATAAATGGGAAAAAGATTTGAGTGGACATGTCTTCAAAGAAGACATACAAATGTCCAAAAAGCACATGAAAAGATGCCCAACACCACTAATCATTAGAGAAATCAATTAAAATCACAATGAGCTACCACCTTACACTTCTTAGAATGGTTATTATTTTTTTTTAAAGAAACAAAAACAGGAGATAACAGGAATTGGCAAGAATGTAAAGAAACCAGAACCCTTGTGCACTGTTGGTGCAAACGTAAAATGGTGCAGACACTATAGAAAACAGAATGATAATTCTCAAAAAATTAGAAACAGAATTACCAGATGATCCAGATATTCCACTTCTGGGTCTATACCCCAAAGAATTAAAATCAGGGACTCAAAAATATATTTATACACCCATGTTTATAGCAGCATTTTTCACAATAGCCAAAAGTTGTGGGCCCCTGGGTGGCCTAGTTAAGAGTCTGCCTTCGGCTCAGGTCATGATCTGAGGGTCCCGGGATCCAGCCTCACATGGGGCTCCTTGCTCAACAGGGAGCCTGCTTCTCTCTCTCCTGCTTCTGCTGCTCCCCCACTGTGTTCTCTTTCTGTCAAATAAATAAAATCTTTAAAAAACACAAACATTCACAAATTTTCATTCATCATGAAAAAAACTAGCTAAAAGGAGGAAGCAACTCGTGTCCATCAATGGAAGAATAAACAAAATGTGGTATATACATGCCATGGAATATTATTCAGCCTTGAAAAAGAAGGAAGCACATGCATGCTACTACATGAATGAACCCGGAAGATGTTACGCTTAGTGAAATAAGCTCGTTACAATAAGATGAATACTGTATGGTTCCACTTATCTGAGGTATTCAGAGTAGTTAAATTTGTGGAGATGGAAGGTAGAATGTTGGTTGCCAGCAGTTAGTGGTAGGAGGGAATGGATTACTGTTTAATGGGTATAGAATTTCAGTTTTACAAGAAGTAAGGAGTTCTGGAGATTGGTAGCACAATAACATGAATGTATTTAACACTATTAAATTGTATACTTCAAATTGGTTAAGATACTACATTTTATGTTATTTACATTTGATCACAATTTTTAATTTTATTTATTTTTATTTTATTTATTTTTTAAAGATTTATTTATTTATTTGAGAGAGAGAGATAATGAGAGAGTGAGAGCAGCAGGGAGGGGCGGAGGGAAAGGGAGAGAGAATCTTAATCAAACTCCATGCTGAGGATGGAGGGCTCAATCTCACGACTCGAGATCACAACCTGAGCTGAAACCAAGAATCGGACACTTAACCAACTGAGCTACCCAGGCACCCCCATGATTTTTTAAAAGGGAAAAAAATCACATTAATAACATCATTTGAAACATACTTTATCACTGAAAAAAGTTCACAACCAAATGAGGCAAGTGTTTTTATTATCCTCATTTTATAGTGAAAATGGGAGGCATAGAGAATATTATGAAGCTTGCTCAAGGTCACACAGTTAAAAACTATGAGTTTGTTTCTCAAAATTCCTGGAGGTCAGACTCTTAAGCCCATACTGCCTTTACTACCAAACAAAAAGCTGCAAACTTATTAAGACAAAAGAAAAAGGAGAGGGAGGGTATGGAGGCATTGGCTGGTAACGAGCAAAGCCAAGCATCTAGTCATACCAGCAAATCTAGAGTATCGGAAGCTACAGCAGGTGAATAAAATGTTTAGCTGTCAGCTTCCTGACAACTAAAGAGTCAGGGCCAAATGAGAAATATAAAGGAGTACAGCAGTCCTCATTACCTAAGAAAGAAAAGAAGCATATTGGTATGTCAGAAGAGACCAACCTTTTTCTGGCTCTGAACACTGGGAGGAATTGATCATATTAGTCTTTATATAAGAAACATCAACATACATAATGCACGGTGTCCTCAATAACAGTGATCATTCTTTTTTAAAAATATTTTTAATTTTTATTTTTTTGCTATCCTATTTTTTTTTATTTTATTTTTCCAGTGTTCCAAGATTCATTGTTTATGCACCACACCCGGTGTTCCATGCAATACGTGCCCTCCTCATTCTGCACATAGCCGTTTGTAATAGCAAACTTGAGACAAGCTAATAGCATAATTCGAGTCACAGTCCTATAAAGTGATTTGTATGGAGAGCCAGAATGTAGGTATGCTACTTTATGGTGATTTGACTCAATAAGAGAAAGCTTAAGGAATATGTACCCACTCGTGACTCATAAACTATCAGTCCTGAATATCAATTGATTTTTCAGGCTTTAACTAGCAGCTCTACAGGAAATGGCTCTAAATTGAGATAAATGAGGTAATCTCTGCTATTGATTGAAAAGAGATCCATGTGCTCTGGATACAAGGCATCCACTAATTAGTGAATTCGTTATGAAAAGTTAAAGGGCTCAGCTGTGTTGTACTACTGTTCGACTGTTCTACTGTTCGAGTGGATCCATCCAATTCTGCATGGAGTCAGCAACAGACCTGTACGTGTACAGTACTAGGAGGACTGTCTGACAACCAGAGTTGTGGAAGAAGGACTGAAGATCTTGAGGAAATCAGAAGATAAAGAAACACGTTGTAGACTATACATGGGTAAATTCTCAACTTTTCCAGAAGGAAAATGGGGATTTAAAACCATAAATTTGAGGCCAGTTAAATTCTAGAGTGACATAATAAAGGTAGGGAGATAATCAGCACAGGTTTATAGTAAAATCAATTTTGTCACAGCTCTACATATTTTTGGGTATGGTTAGTAACAGCAGAACACAGGGCAGAGAATGATGTTATTTATCCATGAGTCTCAGCTCTGTTGCTTAGGAGCTGCACAAGTCACATGATTTTCTTAACCAAACTAAGCCTCAGTTTTCTTGACTATGATCTGGAGATTTTAACACCTACTGAACCCTTCTATGGAGAACCAGAAAATAAAATAGCTCATGTAAATTGTTTAGTATAGTCTCTTAAAAAAGTGGTTGCTAAACATTAGTTACTGTGATTTTTTTCTGTCAAAATTTAAAAAGCACAGGTTTGAAGGAATGAGTTTAAGGCTCAAAACTGTCAGGAAATGTTTTCATTTTCATGAAAATCTTTTTTTTTTGTTCCCATCTATAATGACTGGAGAGTAACATTTTATTTTTTTTTCTTTTCTTTTTTTTTTTTTTTTAAAGATGTTTATTTATTTGACAGGCAGAGAGGCAGGCAGGGGTGGAGGGGGAAGCAGGCTCCCTGCTGAGCAGAGCCTGATGCGGGGCTCAATCCCAGGACCGTGGGATCATGACCTGAGCCGAAGGAAGAGGCTTTAACCCACTCAGCCACCCAGGTGCCCTGGAGAGTAACATTTTAGATTTTACAAACACAAAAGTTATTTAAGGATATGACCACAAGTGGAACACAAGAGTAACTGAATATTAGAAAGGTTTTAGGGGCTTTCTAGGGAACTTTGACATTTATGTTTTAACCTCCCTAATGTTTAGCTTACTTGTCTATAAGTTATATTTTAATAAAACTAAGATTAAACACAATATATTAGGGATTGAGCAAAGTATGATTCAGTCTAATATATGCAGGAATGTATGTACATAGTAAATGGAGAGAGAATAAAGGATTAGCAGTGGTTATTTCTGGGTTGTACAAGTATAGGTGTTTTTTAGTTACTTTATTTTGCTTATAAGCATCTTTAAATTTTTCCTACAATGAATATATATATATATATATTTACATATATTAAATTTTAAAAAGTGGAGCAATCAGGAATGTCAAAATCTAAAATTTTTATAATTAGATATAAACACATGTAGAATGTATTTGTTTAAATTTTCTAGTCACTTGGGTTTAGCGAGCAGGAATCATAAGCTTCAGCCATAGGAGAACGTCAAACACATTTCAGAATATTTATTTATTTATTCATCAAATATACATTGTTTCTAAGATATGCTATATGCTATATTATATATCAGGACTAAAATTATAAACTGGATACAGTGAAATTCTGGGTGACGGAGCCTTTTGTTCTTCATACATATAAAAGAACAGAAGCCTAAATTTTGCTAAGTCAGGCTTACAGATACTTTAGAATCATCTGAGGAGCTCGTAACCACAACTGCCCAGGACCTGTCTACAGAGATTCTGATTTAATTAAAGTAATTCAGGTGAATCTAATATACAGCCACAGCCTGAAGAATGAATATTGAAACCGATGGATAGTGGCTATGAGGAGGGAGGTGTAGGAGTAAGGGGAGGCTGAGCTGGGGTGGAGGTTGGACAATGATGCAGGAGAGGTTGAGGAATGGTGTGTGGGTAGGAATGATGCCCTACAAAACTACTGGGCACTGGGCTTACAGAAGTGTCCTGTTTGGATGTGGGTTTTTTGGTCTTTGTTTTAAAGAGAGAGAGAGAATGCAAGAACAGGGGATGGGGAGGGGCAGAGAGGACTTAAGCAGGCTCCACGCCCAGCATGGAGTTCACCAGTGGGGCTTGATCTCATGACCCTGAGAGATCATGACCTGAGCTGAAATCAAGAGTTAGAGATGCTTAACCAGCTGAACCAGCCAGGCATCCCTGGATGTGGTTTTTAAATGTTTTACTAAGAAGAACCTGGCCCCATTCATTAAGGATCCATCTGTGCCAGCCATCCTGAGACAGGTGGGAAAAACTGTTAGAATCCTGTGACATAGCTCAGTAAAAACAAATTCCATGTGGGTATAAATACTTTATCAGAAACCCCATCTCCAGGGGGAAAGAAGCCTGCCAAACCTCCAGCTCAAATGGCACATGGGATGGGTCAGGCTAAAACAGGTCAGCAAGCAGAAGCGCACCAGAACCTCAGGGGCAGAGAAAGTCACTGGGATAAGTCTCAAGAGTTGGCAGTAAAGCAACAAACATTTTGGAGAGATTGGCAAATACATTCGGAGGGGTGTGGCAAGAGGCCGAGAGCCCTGAGAACAGCCTGTGGGGATCAGTAAGATCTGGCTGACCAGTCCAGGCTGCGGGCTGGACTACAAACCCAGAAGGCTGCAAAGGAATAAGAAAGGGCCATTATCTCAGGTCGGGGCCTGCATCAGAGGCTGGAATGTGAAGGAAAGTATACAGAACAGAAAAACAGAGACTCAGTTCTTAAAACTAAGATAGAAAGAAAGATGTGATCCCAGAAGTAAGTAAAGAGCCTATTTGAGGGTGGATTTAAGGCCAGACTATGGTCAATGACTGTGGATATGGCAACTTCTTTTTTTTTTTTTTTTAAAGATTTTATTTATTTATTTGACAGAGAGAGATCACAAGTAGGCAGAGAGGCAGGCAGAGAGAGAGAGAGGAGGAAGCAGGCTCCCTGCTGAGCAGCGAGCCCGACGCGGGACTCGATCCCAGGACCCTGAGATCATGACCTGAGCCGAAGGCAGAGGCTTAACCCACTGAGACACCCAGGTACCCGGATATGGCAACTTCCGAGTGACCTTCTGCCGCTCCTCCTAGACGAAAGATTCCAGGCCCCCACCCAGGCTCAGATATCAGTAGCTGCTCTTAAGTGGCTCCAGCTGCAGGTCCTCAAGGGCCTCATATCAGCAAGGCTCTGCTGATCATTAGAACGCAGAGGAGAAGTAGGTTTCAGGGAGAAGGAGGCAATGGGAGCTTTCCCCCTCTTCTTAAGGCCTAAGGCTGGGAGAACCCCTCTCTTCCTCCTGCTGCTGTACACAAGAGGAAGATAAGTTCTCCCTGGATTTGGGGGTTCATGAGCAGTTTGTTTCTGTGCTGCCCCTGGGTGTCCAGAAAGCTGAAAGGAGGTAAATCAGGAATGTTTGAGAGACAATGAACACGGCTTAAGAATGCCACACAACACAGGAGTTTCTGGGGGAACACTCGTCATGTTCTGTGACAGTGCAACTCCAGTGAGAGCAAGAAGTTCATTTATTTGTTTGGAGGGAGGGGAGAATCAGTTGTTTGCTTAAGAGCATGAAAGGCAGGACTATATGAATGAGATTTTCATGGCCATACAAGTTTGCCAATATCAATAAATGATTTTTAAGCTGAAGACCCTGGTATGGGATATAGGGTTTAATCTCAGTTATGTAAACTTTGGGAAAAGAGGTTTGTTCTGGGACTAGAACAATAAAAACTAGATCTGGCAGTTACTGATAAGACTGGCATTCACGAAGGAAGTTTTCATCACCATCAATGTGTTTCTGTCTGTAAAAAGCACCCAGGAGTGTGCCTATGTGTGTTTGCTGCCTCCATTGTAGAACTACTCTATTTAAAAATATAAAAAATAGGCAGAATAATTTAAGGGTTAAGAGGCAACTTGACGGAGCAAAAATCATTACTGTGCCACTTAACGATGTGGGCGACTTTGATCAAATCACTTGATTTCTGGCCCTTCTTTCCATCAACTGACACAGAGGTAATAATATCATAGGGTCATAGTGCGAATTGAGTTTATATTAATAAAATGCTTACAGCAGTGCCTAGTATGTATCAGGTGCAATGTACCAAGTGTTCTCTCTTATGGTAAGTTTTGTTAAGTAATATTTAAAAAAATCTCCCTGTAAATCAGTAGTTCCCAAGCTCAGCTACATATATTGGAATCTCCTGGGGGACTTCAAAATGTATGACACCTGGATCCCAACCCCTGCGATACTGGTGTAAGTGATTTGGAGGCAGTGTGGGTCTTAGTGTAAAAGCTCCCAAGATGTTTCTTTCTTTCTTTTTTTTTTTTTTTAATTTCGTTTCAGCATAACAGTATTCATTGTTTTTGCCACACCCAGTGCTCCATGCAATCCGTGCCCTCCTTAATACCCACCACCTGGTTCCCTCAGCCTCCCACCCCCTGCCCCTTCGAAACCCTCAGGTTGTTTTTCAGAGTCCATAGTCTCTCATGGTTCACCTCCCCTTCCAATTTCCCTCAACTCCCTTCTCTCTAACTCCCCATGTCCTCCATGATATTTGTTATGCTCCACAAATAAGTGAAACCATATGATAATTGACTCTCTCTGCTTGACCTATTTCACTCAGCATAATCCCTGGATGTTTCTAATGGCTAGAGGGTTTGAAGAACCACTAATCTACAGAGCTCTGTTGCTTTAAGTAATGAGTGTTGTGTTTAAGGAAATCACTCTTAGAGCAAATAAGTCTAATCTATTCATGAATGATAGGTAATCAAACTACAGATCTAGACCCAAGGGAACTTATCAAGCTTGTGGCCCAAATTTGGGACATGATAGCACAGGGTCCACAGTGCTTGTTTTATGGATTCTCCTACTATGAGAATGACCATAAAAATCATGTAAAGCAATAAACTGTCAAATTGTTGGAGCAAGGGATTCATTGAATCAGATGCTTTGTCAGGGAAGCCACAAAGGGGAAAAGCCCTTTCTCCTGTGTGTGTGTATGCATGCAAAGACTATACACAATGACCACACCCAGAAGCCTTTATTATTCCTGTGGGTTGTTTTGGGATGAGGGTAACACCTGCTTGCTGGTGTTCCAACAAAAGTGTAATGATCATGTAGCCCACATACTATTGGTTTAAATAGAAATTCTCCCCCCAAAGCCACTTCTGAAGCTCTTCTTTCAAAATCATTACCCATGCTACCTTTCCCAGGAAATGTCAGCATGTCATGGAATGGGAGATCTGTTTCCTTTTTTTAATTAATTAATTAATTAGTTAATTTTTTTATAGACATATATTTTTATTCCCAGGGGAACAGGTCTGTGAATCGCCAGGTTTACTCACTTCACAGCACTCACCATAGCACATACCCTCCCCAATGTTTCTATCTCAGAGTCTGCATAGCAAATTTTTCTTTTGGCTGAAGGAAGATGGAAGTGCTTTTGTCATCCATTAGCCCAGCAGAATCTGATCACTACAGAGTAACCACAGCCATGAAATAGCATGTGGTTATGGGGAGCTCTGGTTAGAGGCTTAGGAAGTTGCAGAATTATTGAGGTTGGCAAGCAAAGCAGCCAGCCCAGAATTTTGTAGAGTGTTTTGGAAAGAAGCAACACTTTCTGAGGAAATTGATTACATCCTGCTTAAAGACCAATTCTGGAACAGAAAGCCAGGAAGTTCTCTGATTTATACGAAGAACTCTGAAGTGATTAGGACAGACACTGTCAGAAGAACCCTTCTGTTGCATTGGTCAAAACCTGTGGCATGGGGGCGCCTGGGTGGCTCAGTGGGTTAAAGCCTCTGCCTTCACCTCAGGTCATGATCTCAGGGTCCTGGAATCGAGCCCCACTTTGGGGCTCAGCGGGGAGCCTGCTTCCTCCTCTCTCTCTGCCTACTTGTGATCTCTGTCAAATAAAATCTTTTTTTTTTTTAAAGATTTTATTTATTTGACAGAGAGAGAGAAATCACAAGTAGGCAGAAAGGCAGGCAGAGAGAGAGAAGGGAGGAAGCAGGCTCCCTGCGGGCTCAATCCCAGGACCCTGGGATCATGACCTGGGCTCAATCCCAGGACCCTGGGATCATGACCTGAGCCGAAGGCAGAGGCTTTAACCCACTGAGCCACCCAGGCGCCCCTGTCAAATAAAATCTTAAAAAACCCCACAAACCTGTGGCATTTAGTGAAGCTCTTTAGTGAGGTGGTGGAGGCCCCCACACCTACTGTGTAACCTTCTTGTATATGATTAACCCACTGAGCCGCCCAGGCGCCCCTATCGTGTATATGATTAAATGTATAATTCCCACCACAGAACACCTCTACACTCAGCATCAGCAAGTCCAGGTGAGGCAGCCCAACACAGCTCATCAGACGTCCCAGACCCTTTCTCTGCTGTGTACCCTCTGGGGGAAACCTGGGCATCTGTGTTTCACTTCATCTGTGAAAAGAAATCGTAAGAGTATCTTTTCTTTAAAAGCGCTTATGAAAATCAAAGAAATTTGTATTTATAAGCTGCCTAGAAAAATGCCTTCATACAGCTATAACTGCTTGCTTCTTAAATAAGTAAATCTTCATCCAGCCTCAAATTAGAAATTCCCTTCTGAGTTTATGTTGAGACACCTGAACCAGGAACATCCTATCGGATCATTAAAGTTCTAATTCTGGCGTTCAGAAATAGAAAAGATAAGCAGTGATTCTTTCAGAAACCTGTTTTGCTAGGATTATTTCTACCTGAATTAGGCTTGTGTTATAGCAGCAACTCAGAGGATATTGGGATGTAAGTGAAGTAATTTAAGAAACAGAGGACATAATTTGCCCATTATTTTCTTACCAGGAAATTAGTTATAAAATTAACTCCCATGATTTTCCATAATACCATACAGCACTTCAAGATTCACAGAATTCATCCTCAAAACTCTATTCAGTCTTTGGCTGATTTGTTAGTTTACTTGTCTGTTTTTTGTGTTTGTTGTTCAGCTTTTTTACAGTCTGGAAAAGAGGCATGAAATTACAGAAGTCTATGCTGTTCAGTTTTCTGGTGTTGGAAATGCTCTTGGAAGAAATTGTTCTTTCAATTACAGGTCTTGACCAGTGTCTACCACCAAGAAAAATAAATTGTGATTGGGACCACATAGTCCTAGGGGGCTAGAATTTCTAGATGACCAAGGTATCAGTCTTTGAAAGTTCTGGGTTCAGACCGATGAATCTCCAAAGATGAATACAAATCAGAAACATTCAAGTTTCTTGATGTCCAATTTAAGAAGTCAAGGCATGGCCAGGTTTATATCCTTAAGAAACCCTGTATGCACCTATATCCACACTCACCCACAAAATTACCAGATTTTGAGCTCCTTTGTAAGAAAAAGTAATGAGGCAAGCACAGGAAAAATGAAGGTATCTTAATTTCTATTATAGTAAAGTGAATTCTTGCTATTACTATTATATTACCAGTTCTATAAGTTTTCTTAGCACTCAGTATCCAGTTCTCCACACTGGAGATCTCCAGTCACTGAGGATGCCAATGAGGTCCTTTTGTGGAGGACAATCCAAGGGCTCTGTGTTTTTACTGTCTCCTTTCTCAACTTTCTTTTCTATTTCCTGTTGCCCACCTAAAACTGGTCCTTCATAGTGACCCCTAACTTGCTGTCTGTTGTCCTGAGCTCTAGCAGAATCAGCCCAGATGGTTCTGATCAGCATGGGATTTTGGAGTAAGTGGGAAAGGCAGGATCAGGCCCTGTGACCTAAACAGATTTTCTCCAGCCTCGTCCTTGCCCTTAAAAGAATTCCCTGTAGGCAAAGAAAATAACCGGATGCATTGTATTGAACTTCTTTAACTTCTATCTAAATTAGTTTATGGCTGAAATTGATTCTGAACACATAGTACAATTCTAATTTGAGATGATAATTTTGAGTAACTTCATGAGATGAGGAAAATAAACACTGTGTAGAAACTAGAGCATTTTCAAACACTTCCAGTGTTTTCCATATTTCTAAGCAACCATAGAGAGCCCAATTCTACTGGCCTTGAAGGATGCCCGAAGTTCTACCCATTTCATATCTTGAAGTTCACCCCGTTCTACTATTCCATATCTTGATCCTGCACACTCCTTTGAAGTTCCTTCTGCAGACAGATGCTTCCAACATAACTGACTTTTAAAGAGAACCTGAGGTGAGTTCTTATCTTCAACATTTCTTACTTTCATTTACAGTTTATCCGGACTTTAAATTTCTTTAGTAGAAAATTCCCAAAATGACCTGAACCAGCCAGTCTTTTGATATACACAGCATTTACATGGTCTGGTGAAAAAGACCTGTCTTTAGCAGAACAACCAAATTGCTTTGTAAGAAACAAAATATCAGGACCTAAAATTTACTTCTACCTTGACTATGTAGCCATAATAGAAACGTTCTCTTCGTTGTAACTATTTCAATAAACACACTGTCCCTGACTTAGAATGACTCAACTTAAAATTTTTCAATGGTATGATGGTGCAAAGGCAAGACGCTTTTGGTAGAAACTGCGATTTTGAATTTTGATCTTTTCTTGGACTAGCAATATGCAGTGCAATATTCTCTTGTGATGCTGGGTGGAAGCAGCAAACCACAGCTTCTTGTCAGTCACAGAGTCATGAGGGTAAACAACGGATAACTTACAGTTATTCTATTTTTCACTTCTAGTACAATGTTCAAGAAATTATTTTAGATATTCAACAATTATAAATGAGAATTTTTTCTTAGATGATTTTGCTCAACTGTAGGCTAATATAAGTATTCTGACCATGTTTAAGATAGGCTAAGGGGAGCACCTGGGTGGCTCAGTGGATTAAGCCTCTGCCTTCGGCTCAGGTCATCATCCTGGGGTCCTGGGATCGAGCCCTGTATCTGGCTCTCTGCTCAGCGGGGAGCCTGCTTCCTCCTCTCTCTCTCTGCCTGCCTCTCTGCCTACTTGTGGTCTCTGTCTGTCAAATAAATAGGTGGAATCTTAAAAAAAAAAAAAAAAAAAAAAGACAGGCGAAGGGTACACTATGATATTTGGTACATTAGGTGATCAAATACATTTTCAACCTCCAAAACTTTCAACTTAAAATGGGCTTATCAGGACGTAAGGGAGATCTATAACTGATCTAAAGGAACAAATTTTATGTTCTGTTCAGAGTCCCTATGACTTGAATGGCTTCTCATTCCATCATTCTGGGAAGTGAGAACTATTGTTGGTAGACTCTTAATATCACACTATTCTGCAACTCTCATAGAAGCAATTTGCTTCTGTTGAGTGACCACATTCATTGCTAAACCTAATTCTAATCTTTTACCTGACTATGCAATAAAACCATGCCTTGAAATAGTACTGGAGGTTACAGTAAAGAAAATTTTAAATTTTAAAGCCAATTTTTCTGAGAAGTGACAGAACTTTTATCTCCATATCACATAAGCTTTACCTACATCCCAAGAACAAAAAGTGTTTTGGGGACAGCTGAAAATTCTAAATTTTTTTTCTCTTGGCAGAATTGTCATCTACAGTTTCTAGATATTATCTTTGCTTAAATTTTTTTTTCTTTAAGAATTTGTAGACAATTTCTTAGTGGTGTGTGTCATAGTGGCGTGTGAAAAATGATTTCTCAGTGAGCAATGTGTGAGATTCCCATGCTCATGGACTGGAAGAATTAAAACGTCCATACTACCCAAAGTAATCTATAGATTCAGTGAAATCTCTATCAAAATACCAACAGCATTTTTTCACAAAACTAGAACAAATAATCCTAAAATTTGTATGGAACCACAAAAGACCCCAAATAGCCTAAATGATCTTGAACAAGAAGAACAGAGCTGGAGGTATCACAATTCCTGTATTCAAACTATAATACAAAGCTGTAGTAATCAAAACAGTATGGTACTGGCACAAAAATAGACACATAGATCAATAGAACAGTATAGAAAGCCCAGAAATAAACCCATGTTTACATTGTCAGTTAATCTAGGACCTAGGCAAGAAGGTACAATGGGGAAAAGATAGTCTCCTCAGTAAATGGTGCTAGGAAAACTAGATGGCTACATGCTAAAGAATGAAATTCAACAACTTTCTCGTACCATATGCAAAAGTAAACTCAAAATGGATTAAAGACGCAAATGTGATACCTGAAACCACAAAATTCCTAGAAGAGAACATGGGCAGTAATTTCCTTGAGATTGGCCATAGAAACATTTTTCTGGATATGTTTCCTGAGACAAGGGAAATAAAAGCAAAAATAAACTATTGGGACTACGTAAAAATAAAAAGCTTTTGTGTAAATCTTAATTCTGAACTTTGTGAAATGTAACTTTGAACATGGAAGTGAAAGAACAAAAGATTTTTCATAATGACACTTTCCTTAAGAATTGTATTTATTTGAATTCAAATATCTTGACACTGTCAAGGAGCAAAAAGGTGTTATTCTTTGCAAAAGTAAAAAGTTTGACATATGAAATGATTCCTTGTTGTTGGCCTACAAGCATTCTAACTGGTTTATTTTTAATTTCTTCCTAAAAATAGAGGAATTCTAACAACAGGCTAAGTGTCTGGAATGTGTAGAAAAAGTAGGAAAAAGGAATTGTATAGATCAATGCTTCTTGATATTTTATATCCTGGCTTACACTGAAAATGTTAATCTTAAGGCAAATGAGTAGACTGGGTTTCCATGCATGTATTGGAGCTTGATGAAAATAGTTACATTTTCTTTATATTATATGATTAAAATTTAGAGCCCTGTTTAGAAAAACCTTCAATTCCAAGAAATAAAAGTCTTCACTTGTGTGTTATTTTAGTACGTATTATTTTAATTCTTAGCTCATCAATTTGAGATTAGTCTATAGTGTGGGGTATAGATCTGAGCTTTTCTCTTCCCAACAGCTAGCACTTGCTTCGACATCAATAATTAAAAAGCCCATTTTTATCATGTACTAACTCTTCACATGCACCTGGGTCTGTTTCTTGACTTTTGTCTTCTACTCCAGTGGTCAGTCTCTGTGTGTGTCAATATTCAATCCTATTAAGTACAGGGCTTTATTGGCTTGGTACCTGATGGGATTGGCATCCTTTATATACTACTAGATCTTCTTTTTTCAGGTTTTCCATGTCATCTTTAAATCAACTTTTTATTTCCACTTTTGTTTATAACAATATAAAAGTCAAGATTCTTACATTATCTCAAATGAGACTATGCAAAACAATTTAGAGTTATTACCCTCTTCAGTTTTGGTATTATAAATAACTGTGTAATTGACAGCATGGGTGTGGTTGGAAATTTCACCTGTTTATAAGAAAATACAACTAAACAGAAAAACCCAACAATAAATATGTAGAATAATTGTTACTTTGAGTCTGAAAGTCAATATACAAACTATCTATGTAGGAGATGCATGGGACTGGAAATTTTAGTTGCTCAATTTTTATCCAACTACCCCCACAGGAAGCACAAATTGAGTCCCAACCCTGTAAACTCAGGTTGAGATAGTGGAAACTGTTTATTATCTGTAGTGGACTCAGCTGTTGAGTCTAAAAACTTGGGCTTTTTCTCTTAACATAATAAATCTCCTTAGGGCTTTTCCTCTAATTTTGCTAGACTGGGTTCAGAAGAACAGTGAAAAATTTCCTTATGTGAAATTTAAAGTGTGACAACTGCAAAGTATTCTGTTGCATTATACAAAATTTTTGCTATTGACATGGTCTAAAGACAGTTTGCTAGATGGCACTAAAGAAAAGCCTGATCCATGTGGCACTACTCAGTCCAAATGTTTCTGAGCAAAGATTATACAACAGTATTTATAGGCTTACTTTTAAGAGATGACTGACATTAATACTGTTTCACATTTACATATTTCATATCCTATATAGTCTAAGAGTTTATAAAACAAATACATGCATTACCTCTAAGAATATCCTGTGCAAGATTACCACACACACCCTGCCATCAGTACTTGGGACAGCATTTCGGTGGGTGCAATCTTGTGTACAAAAACCAACTTCTTCTGCTGTGTTAAGTACATAATTTAAAGAAATTTCAGAGATTACCAAGGGGGAGAAAAATCCCAACAAAAAGCACATAGATACCTTGTCTGAAACTCCTGTACTTCCCAACTAAGTCAGAAGTAAAGTGGATGGTGGGGGGAGGGACCTTTGAATAAAATGTGAGGTGGGGGACAAGTGAAAGATTGTCCTATATGTAGTTATTAGCACTGTAATAATGTAACTGGTGAGTATAGAGTAGAAAATAAGTATAGTTGTACAATTGTTCTACAAATTAACCTTTTAAAATGCAGTTGTTGCTGGAAATGTGCTATTACATTTAAGGGAAACTGGTTCCTCTATTTTGAAAAAGACTTTATGCCATAAATGCAACTGAACTGACTATAAATATTAGTTCACTGTGCTGTCAAAGGAAAGAGTAAATTAGAAAAAGTTTGAACCAATGGCCTTTTGTTTTAAATTCTGTAGTATGATCAAACATCGTCTAGAATTTTTTTTTTTGAAGATTTTATTTATTTGACAGAGAGAGATCACAAGTAGGCAGAGAGGCAGGCAGAGAGAGGGGAGGAAGCAGGCTCCCCGCCAAGCAGGGAACCTGATGCGGGACTTGATCCCAGGGCCCTGAGATCATGACCTGAGCCAAAGGCAGAGGCTTAACCCACTGAGCCACCCAGGCGCCCCTCATCTAGAATTTTTACATTTTTCTTTGTACACAGGTTTTGTATTCTGGATGGGTTATTATATATTTTTGTTTTTATTTTTTATTCCAATATTAACATACAGTATTACATTCATCTCAAGTATACAATATAATGATTCAACATTACTCAGTGCTCATCAAGATACACGTACTCTTCACCTATTTCACTCAGTCCCACCCACCTCCCATCTGGCAACCATCTGTTTGTTCTCTATAGTTAAGACTGCATATTTTTGTCTCTTTCCTTTGTTCATTTACTTTGTTTCTTAAATTCTCCATATGAATGAAATCATATTGTATTTGTCTTTCACTTAGGATTATACATTCTAGTTCCATTTGTGTTGTTGCAAATGGCAAGATGTCGTTCATTTCTATGACAGAGTATCACTCATCACAATAAGACACCACTTCTTTATCCATTCATCTATTGAGGGACATTTGGGCTATTTCCATAATTTGGCTATGGTAAATATGTTGCAATAAACATAGAGTTACATATATCTTTTCAAATCAATGTTTGTATTTTTTAGTAAATTCTTCATATTAGAATTTCTGGATCATATGGTAGTTCTAGTTTTCATTTTTTGAGGAACCTCCATACTGTTTTTCATAGTAGCTGCACCAATTCATATTCCTACTAGCAGTGCCCAGTGTTCCTTCTTCTCCACAACTCTGCCAACACTTCTGGTTCCCTTTGTTTTTTGTATGTATATATGCATGCATGTTTGTATGTATGTATGTGTGTATATATATGTATGTATGTATTTTTACCAAAATGGTTGAACATCTTCCCATGTGTCTTTTAACCATCTGTTGTCTTCTTTGGAGAAATGTCTGTTCATGTCTTCTTCCCTTTTTAATTGGATTATTCATTTTCCTGATTTTGAGTTGCATAAATTCTTTGTATGTTTTGGATACTAACCATGTATCAGACGTCATTTGCAAATATTTTCTTCAATTTGGTAGTTTGTCTTTTGGTTTTGTTGCTTATTTCCTTTACTGTGCAGAAACTTTTTAATTTGATGTAGTTCCAATTGTTTGTTTTTTTTGTTGTTGTTTGTTTGTTTTTTAAAGATTTTATTTTTATTTGTCAGAGAGAGAGAGGGAGAGTGAGCACAGGCAGACAGAGTGGTAGGCAGAGACAGAGGGAGAAGCAGGCTCCCTGCCGAGCAAGGAGCCCAATGTGGGACTCGATCCCAGGACGCTGGGATCATGACCTGAGCCGAAGGCAGCTGCTTAACCAACTGAGCCACCCAGGTGCCCCCAATTGTTTGTTTTTGCTTTTGTTTTTCTTGCCTCAGAAAACTTATCTAAAAAGAAGTTACTACAGCCAATGTCAGAGAAATTACTGCCTATACTCTCCTCTAAGATTTTTATGGTTTGGATATCACAGTTAGGTTCTTAATTCATTCTGAGTTTAGTTTTATGTGGTGTGAGAAAATGGCCCATTTTCATTCTTTTGCATGTAGGTGCCCAATTTTTCCAGCATCATTTGTTAAAGATACTATTTCCCATTGTGTATTCTTGCCTCTTTTGTTGAAGATTGACCATATAATCATGGGTTCATTTCTGGATCCTCTCTTCTGTTCCATTGATCTATGTGTGTATTTTTATGCCAACCACCATACTGTTTTATTACTATAACTTTGTAGTATAACTTCAAATCTGGAATTGTGATACCTCCAGCCTTTGTATCTATTAAAAAAAATATTTTTTTGGCTACTTGGGGTCTTTTGTGTACCCATACAAACTTTAGGATTATTTGTCCTCGTTCTGTGAAAAATGACATTGGTGGTTTGATAGGGATTGCATTGAATCTGAACATTGCTTTGGGTATATGAATATTTTAACAATATTTGTTCTTCCAATTCATGAACATGGGACATCTTTCAAAACAAAGTCTCTGTGTAATATTCAATTTCTTTCATTAATCTTTTATACTTTTCAGAATATAGGTCTTTTACCTCCTTGGTTAAGTTTATTATTTTATTTTATTAAGATTTTATTTATTTGTCAGAGAGAGGGAGAGAGAGTGAGCACAGGCAGACAGAATGGCAGGCAGAGGCAGAGGGAGAAGTAGGCTCCCTGCCCAGCAAGGAGCCCGATGTGGGACTCGATCCCAGGACGCTGGGATCATGACCTGAGCCGAAGGCAGCTTCTTAGCCAACTGAGCCACCCAGGCATCCCAGGTTAAGTTTATTTTTAAGTGGTTCATTCTAGTTGGTGCATTTGTAACTGGGATTATTTTCTTTTTCTTTTTCTACGGCTTCATCATTAGTGTACAGAAATTCAAATTTCTGTACATTAATTTTTGTATCCTCTGGTCTTACTGAATTCATTTATCATTTTTAGGAGATATTTTTTGGTGGAGCTGTTAGGATTTTTTATATATATAGTATCATGTCCTCTACAAATAGGTAGAATTTTACTTCTTTGCAATTTGGATGCTTTTTACTTATTTTTTCATTGTTATTTGATTGCTGTGGCTGGACTTCCAGTACTACACTGAATAGAAGTGGAGAGAGTGGGCATCCTTCTCTTATTCCTGACTTTAGGGGAAAAGCTCCAGTTTTTCACCACGGAGTATGATGTTTGCTATGGGTTTTTCACATATGACCTTTATTGTGTTGAGGCATGTTCCTTCTAAACTTACTTTGTTGATGGCTTTTATCAATGAATTGGTATTGTACTTTGTCAAATAATTTTGTGTCTATTAAAATGATCATATTTTTTTGATAATTTTTATTATGTTTTTTTCTTTTCTTTTTTTAAATTAAATTCATTTATTTTCAGCATAACAGTATTCATTATTTTTTCACCACACCCAGTACTCCATGCAGTCCGTGCCCTCTATAATACCCACCACCTGGTACCCCAACCTCCCACCCCCTGCCACTTCAAACCCCTCAGATTGTTTTTCAGAGTCCATAGTCTCTCATGATTCACCTCCCCTTCCAATTTCCCCCAGTTTTTTTTTTTTAAGATTTTATTTATTTATTTGACAGAGAGAAATCACAAGTAGATGGAGAGGCAGACAGAGAGAGAGAGAGAGAGAGGGAAGCAGGCTCCCTGCTGAGCAGAGAGCCCGATGCGGGACTCGATCCCAGGACCCAGAGATCATGACCTGAGCCGAAGGCCGCGGCTTAACCCACTGAGCCACCCAGGCGCCCTCCCCCAGTTTTTTTTTTATCTTTTCTTTTGTTGATGTAATGTATAAAGTTGATTTATTAGCAAATATTGAACCACTCTTGCATCCAGGGAATTAATCCCACTTGATTATGGTGAATGATCTTTTTAATGTATTGTTGGATTCAGTTTGCTAATATTTTGTTGAGGATTTTTGCATTTATGTTCATCAGAGATACTGGCCTGTAGTTTTCTTCTTTTGAAGTGTCTTCTGCTTTTGATATCAGGGTATTCTGGCTTCATAGAATGAATTTGAAAGTTTTCCTCCCTCTTCTATTTTTTTGGAAAAATTTGAAAAAACAGATATTAACTTTTCTTTAAATATTTTGAAAAATTCACCTATGAAGCTGTCTAGTCTTGGGCTTCCATTTTTTGTGAGTTTTTGGATTACTTGTTTGATTTCATTGTTGGGTAATAATAGGTCTGTTCAAATTTTCTTCCTGTTTCAGTTTTGGTAGGTTATATATTTCTAGGGATTTTCCCATTTCTTTGGGTTGTCAAATTTTAGGCATGTATTTTTTCATAATATTGTCTTATAATCTTTTGTATTTCTGTTGTATTGGTTGTAATTTCTCCTCTTTCATGTCTGATTTTTTTCTGAGTCCTCTAATTTTGTTTTGTTGTTGATGAATCTGGCTAGAGGTTTGTTAATTTTTTTAATCTTTTTGAAGAATCAGTTCCTAGTTTCATTGATCTGTTCTAATTTTTTTTTGTTTGATCCTGTTTTACTTTCTTCTGATCTATTCTTTACTATTTCCTTCCTTCTGCTGTTTTTGTGTTTTCTTTGTTCTTTTTCTAGCTCCTTTAGGTATAAGGTTAGACATTTTTCTTTCTTTTTTTTTTTTTTTTTTGAACATAGGTAGAGAGCATTTAAATAGTTTTTTTTGTTTTTTTTTGTTTTGTTTTTGTTTGTTTGTTTGTTTGTTTTTGTCAGAAGGAGAGAGAGAAAGCACACAAGCAGGCAGAGAGGCAGGCAGAGGTGGAGAGAGAGTCAGGCTCCCCGCCAAGCAAGGAGCCCGATGCAGGACTCAGTCCCAGGACCTTGGGATCATGAACTGAGCCGAAAGCAGTGGCTTAACCCACTGAGCCACCCAGGAGTCCCAAATAGAGAACATTTAATATGAACATCACTATAAATGATTTGAGCTTCAATATTTTTTAAATTATTTTTATTAACATAAATGTATTATTTGCTCTAGAGGTACAGGTCTGTGAATCATCAGGCTTATCCATTTCACAGCACTCACCATAGCACATATCCTCCACAATGTCCTAAACCCAACCACGCTCTCCCTACCGCCCACCTCCCAACAACCTTGTTTGTTTTGTGATACTAAGAGTCTCTTATGGCTTATCTCCCTCCAAATCCCATCTTGTTTCATTTTTCCTTCTTTACCCCCAATGCCTCCCATGCTGCCTCTCAAATGAATCATATCAGAGAGATCATATGAAAATTATCTTTCCTGGATTGACTTATTTCACTCATCATAAAACCATTTAGTTCCATCCATGTCATTGCAAATGGAAAGATTTCATTTCTTTTGATGGCTGCATAGTATTCCATTGTATATATTTCTATACCACATCTTCTTTATCCATTCATCTATTGATGGACATCTAGGTTCTTTCCATAGATTGTCTATTTTGAACATTGCTGCTATAAACTTTAGGGTGCATGAGCCCCTTCAGATCCCTACATTTGTATCTTTACAGTAAATACTCACTAGTGTGATTGCTGGGTCACAGGGTATCTCTATTTTCAGCTTTTTGAGGAAACTCCATGCTGTTTTCCAGAGTGGCTGCACCAGCTTGCATTCCCACCAACTGTGTAGGAAGGTTCCCCTTTCTCTGCATCCTCGACAACATCTATCATGTCCTGACTTATTAATTTTAGTCATTCTGACTGGTGTGAGGTGGTATCTCATTGTGGTTTTGATTTGTATTTCCCTGATGCCGAGTGATATGGAGCACTTTTTCATGCGTCTGTTGACCATCTTGATGTTTTCTTTACAGAAATGTCTGTTCATGTCTTCTGCCCATTTCTTGATTAGATTATTAGTTCTTTGGGTGTTGAGTTTGATAACTTCTTTATAGATTTTGGATACTAGCCCTTTATCTGATATGTCATTTGTAAATATCTTCTCCCATTCTGTTGGTTGTATCTTGGTTTTGTTGACTGTTTCCTTGCTGTGCAAAAGCTTTTGATCTTGATGAAGTCCCAATAGTTCATTTTCACCCTGGTTTCCCTTGCCTTTAGGATGTTTCTAGGAAGAAGTTACTGTGACTGAGGTCAGAGAGGTAGCTGCCTGTGTTCTCCTTAAGGATTTTGGTGGATTCCTTTCTCATATTGAGGTCTTTCATCCATTTTGAGTCTATTTTTGTGTGTGGTGTAAGGAAATGGTCCAGTTTCATTCTTCCACATTTGGCTGTCCAATTTTCCCAAAGCCATTTTCTGAAGAGACTGTCTTTTTTCCATTGGACATTCTTTCCTGCTTCCTCAAAGATTAGTTTACCATAGAGTTGAGCATCTATTTCTGGGCTCTCTATTTTGTTCCATTGATCTATGTGTCTGTTTGTATGCCAGTACCATACTGTCTTGATGATTTCAGCTTTGTAATAGAGCTGGAAGTCTGGAATTGTGACTCCACCAACTTTGGCTTTCTTTTTCAACATTACTCTGGCTATTTGGGGTCTTATCTGATTCAATATACATTTTAGGATTATTTGTTCCTTTTCTTTGAAAAAAATTGATGGCATTTTGATAGAGATTGCATTAAATGTATAGATTGCTCTAGGCAGCATAGACATTTTCACAATATTTGTTCTTCCAATCCATGAGCATGGAGAATTTTTCTATTTCTTTGGCTCTTCCTCAGTTTTTTTCACGAGTACTTTATAGTTTTCTGAATACAGATTCTTTGCCTCTTTGGTTAGGTTTATTGCTAGGTACTTTAGGATTTGGGGAGCAATTGTAAATGGGATTGGCTCTTTAATTTCTCTTTCTTCTGTCTTGCTGTTGGTGTATAGAAGTGCAACTGATTTCTGTGCATTGATTTTATATCCTGCCACTTTACTGAATTACTGTATGAGTTCTAGCAGTTTTGGAGTGGAGTCTTTTGGGTTTTCCTCATAAAGTAGCATATCATCTCCAGAGTGAGAGTTTGACTTCTTTGCCAATTCAGATGCCTTTTATTTCTTTTTGTTGTCTGATTGTCAAGGATAGGAGCTAGTACTATGTTGAATAGCAGTAGTGATAGTGGACATCCCTGCCATGTTCCTGACCTTAGGGGGAAAGCTCTCAGTTTTTCTCCATTGAGAATGATATTCACTTTGGGTTTTTCATACATGGCTTGATGATATTGACGTATGTACCCTCTATCCCTACACTTTGAAGAGTTTTGATCAAGAAAGGATGCTGTACTATGCTTTTTCAAAAAATGCTTTTTCAGCATCTATTGAGAGTATCATATGATTCTTGCTCTTTCTTTCATTAATTTATCACATTGATTGATTTGCGGATGTTGAACCAAACTTGCAACCCAGGAATAAATCCCACTTGGTCCTGGTGGGCAATCCTTTGAGTCTACTGTTGGATCCTATTGGTTAGTATTTTGGTGAGACTTTGCGCATCTTTGTTCATCAAGGATATCGATCTGTAATTCTCCTTTATGAAGGGGTCTTTGGTTTTGGGATCAAGGTAATGTTGGCCTCATGAAATGAATTTGGAAGTTTTCCTTCCATTTCTATTTTTTTGGAACAGTTTTGGGAGAATAGGTATTAATTCTTCTTTGAATATTTGGTAGAATTCCCTAGAAAACTGTCTGGCCCTAGACTCTTGTTTGTTGGGAGATTTTTGATAACTGCTTCAATCTCCTTACTTGTTATGGATCTGTTCAGGTTTTCTATTTCTTCCTGGTTCAATTTTGGAGTTTATACATCTCTAGGAATGCATCCATTTCTTCCAGATTGTCAAATTTGCTGGTGTATAGTTGCTCATAATATGTTCTTATAATTGTTTGTATTTCTTTGGTGTTGTGATCTCTCCCCTTTCATTCATGATTTTATTTGTTTGGGGTCTTCTCTATTTTCTTCTTGATGAGCCTGGCCAGAGGTTTATCGATCTTATTAATTCTTTCAAAGAACCAGCTCCTAGTTTCGTTATTTGTTCTACTGTTCTTTTGGTTTCTTTCATTGATTTCTGCTCTTATCTCTATGATTTCTCTTCTTCTTCTTGGTTTAGGCTTTCTTTGCTCTTCATTCTCCTGTTGCTTTAGGTGTAGGATTAGGTTGTGAAGTTGAGAACTTTGTTTCTTTTTAAGTTTTTTTTGCTTTTTTAAGGTTTTATTTACTTGACAGAGGGAGATCACAAGCAGGCAGAGAGAAGGACACTTTGCAGGACACAAGCAGGACACTTTGCTGTGTCCCAAAGATTTTGAACAGTTGTGTTTCCATTTTCATTTGTTTCTATGAATTTTTTTCAATTCTTTAATTTCCTGGTTGGCCCATTCATTCTTTAGTAGGATACTCTTTAGCATTCTTGGATTTGAGTTCTTTCCAGCTTTCCTCTTATGATTGACTTCTAGCTTCAGAGCATTGTGGTCTGAAAATATACAGGGAATGATCCCAGTCTTTTGGTACCAGCTGAGACCTGATTTGTGACCCAGGATGTGATTATTCTGGAGAATGTTCTATGTGCACTAGAGAAGAATGTGCAGGGGCACCTGGGTGGCTCAGTGGGTTAAGCCGCTGCCTTTGGCTCAGGTCATGATCCCAGGGTCCTGGGATCGAGTCCCGCATCGGGCTCTCTGCTCAGCGGGGAGCCTGCTTCCCTCTCTCTCTCTCTCTCTGCCTGCCTCTCTGTCTACTTGTAATCTCTGTCTGTCAAATAAACAAATAATATCTAAAAAAAAAAAAAAAGAGAGAGAGAGAGAAGAATGTGCATTCTGTTGTTTTGGAATGGAATGTTATGAATATATCTGTGATGTCCATCTGGTCCAGTGTGTCATTTAAAGCCTTTATTTCCTTGTTGATCTTTGGCTTGGATGATCTGTCCATTTCAGTGAGGGGGTGTTAAACTGCCACAATATTTTTGTATTATCATCAATGTGTTTCTTTGATTTTGTTATTAGTTGTTTTATATAATTGGCTGCTCCCATGTTAAGGGCATACATATTTAAAATAGATCTTCTTGTTGGACAGACCCTTTCAGTATGATATTGTGTCCTTCCTCATCTCTTATTATAGTCTTTGGCTTAAAATCTAATTGATCTGATATAAAGATTGTCACCCCAGCTTTCTTTTGATGTCCATTAGCATGGTAAATTGTTTTCCACCCCCTTACTTTAAATCTGGAGGTATCTTCGGGTCTAAGATGTGTTTCTTGTAGATAGCATATCAATGGGTCTTGTATTTTTATCTTCTGATACCCTGTGTCTTTTGATTGGGGCATTTAACCCATTTACATTCTGGTAACTATTGAAAGATATGAATTTAGTGCTATTGTATTGCCTGTAAGATGACTATTACTGTATATTGTCTATGTTCCTTTCTGGTCTACTACTTTTAGGCTCTCTCTTTGCTTAGAGGACTCCTTTCGATATTTTCTGTGGGGCTGGTTTGGTGTTTGCAAATTCTTTTAATTTTTGTTTTTCTTGGAAGCTTTTTGTCTCTCCTATTTTCAATGACAGCCTAGTTGGATATAGTATTCTTGGCTGCATATTTTTCTCATTTAGTGCTCTAAATATATCATGCCATTTCTTTCTGGCCTCCAGGTATCTGTGGATAAGTCTGCCGCCAACCTAATATTTCTATCATTGTATGTTACAGACTTGTCCTAAGATGCTTTCAGTATTTTTTCTTTGTCACTAAGACTTGTAAGTTTTACTATTAGATGATGGGGTGTGGACCTATTTTTGTTAATTTTGAGGGGAGTTCTCTGTGCCTCCTGGATTTTTTTTTTTTTTCAGCATAACAGTATTCATTGTTTTTGCACCACACCCAGTGCTCCATGCAATCTGTGCCCTCTCCAATACCCACCACCTGGTTCCCCCAACTTCCCACCCCCCACCCCTTCAAAACCCTCAGATTGTTTTTCAGAGTCCATAGTCTCTCATGGTTCACCTCCCCTTCCAATTTCCCTCAACTCCCTTCTCCTCTCCATCTCCTCCATGCTATTTGTTATGCTCCACAAATAAGTGAAACCATATGATAATTGACTCTCTCTGCTTGACTTATTTTACTCAGCATTTGATGCTTGTTTCCTTTTTCATATTAGGGAAATTCTCTACTATAATTTGCTGCAATATACCTTATGGCATTCTCTATTTCTTCTCCTCCTCCTCCTCCTCCTTCTTCTTCTGGGATCCGAATTATACTAATATTGTTTTGTCTTATGGTATCACTTCTCTCTCGAATTCTTCCCTCATGGTTCAGTAGTTGTTTGTCTCTCTTTTGCTCAGCTTCCTTATTCTTCATCATTTCATCTTCTATATCACTAATTCTCTCTTCTGCCTTATTTATCCTAGCAGTAAGAGCCTCCATTTTTTATTGTACCTCATTAATAGCTTTTTCTATTTCAACATCCCCAGATTTTAATTCTTTTATTTCTCCAGAAAGGGATTCTCTAATATCTTTCATGCCTTTTCAAGACCAGCTAGCACCTTGATAATCGTCATTCTGAACTTGAATTCTGACATATTGCCAATGTCGAATTGATTAGGTCCCTAGCTATCAGTACTGCCTCTTGTTCTTTTTTCTGTGGTGAGTTTTTCCACCTTGTCATTTTATCCAGATATATGAAAGAGAGAAAAAAATTCTAAAAGAGTGGCAAGGACCCCAGAAAAATATATGCTAACCAAATCAGAAGAGACTTGAAACGGGGGGGGGGGGGGGGAGAATGAGGGAAAATACTAAAAATAAAAAAAAATAAAAATAAAATTAGTATATATTAAAGTGGTGAATAGAACAGAGCCACCCACTTGATTTTGGGTGTATTCTGGTCCCTTAGAAGAAACTACCTCCCAAAATTTTAAAGAAGGAAAAACTTATGTATATACAAAAATAAGGGTAAACACAATGAAGGGATAGAATATAAGTATAAAGTTAAAAAGATTCTAGAAAAGGAATTGATAAGCTGCTTGAGAAAAAATTGAAGAGGAGAGAATGTGATCAGACTGGAGACTAGAACAAAGCCATGTGCTAGATTTAGGGTATATTTTGATCTATTAGAAGAAATTGTATCCCAAAATTTTAAAGAAAAAAACCCTTATGTATACAAAAAATAAGGTTAAATACAATGAAAGGATTAAATATGACTATAACAATGAAAATTTAAAAATATTTTTTTAGAAAGGTGTTGTTAAGATAAAGTAGTTAAAAAACATTAAAAGAAGAAAAAACTTTTTTAAAAAGTAGAATAAGGAAAATATAAAATTAAAAAAAAAAATTTCAGGATGCCTGGGTGGCTCAGTTGGTTAAGCAGCTGCCTTTGTCTCAGGTCATGATCCCAGCGTCCGGGATCGAGTCCCACATCGGGCTCCTTGCTCAGCAGGGAGCCTGCTTCTCCCTCTGCCTCTGCCTGCCATTCTGTCTGCCTGTGCTCGCTCTCTCTCCCTCTCTCTCTCTGATAAATAAATAAAAATCTTTAAAAAAAATTCACATTGCAGGACTAAAGGATCATGGGGAAAATGCCATGAATTCTATGCGTTGCTTTCCCCTAGCTCTAGAGTTTGCAGTTCTCATTGATTCATGGTCTTGGCTGGATGTTCTTGCTAATCTTCTGGGGGAGGGGCCTGTTGCAGTGATTCTCAAATGTCTTTGCCTGAGGCGGAATTGCACCACCCTTGCCAGGGACCAGGCTAGATAATCTGCTCGGGTTTGCTTTCAGGAGCTTTTGTTCCCTGATTGATTCCTGTACAGCTCTGGAGGATGGGAATGAAGATGGCAGCCTCCCAGTCTCTGGTCTGGAGGAGCTAAAAGCGTGGGGGCTCACTCTTCAGTGCATGTTCAGAGAAAAGCTGTCAATCCCTCCTGTCTCCCGGGTCTCTGGCCACACTCAATGCTCACTGGCCTGTGACTGAGCATTTCTATCTTTGGCACATGGCCCCATTTGGTGTCTCCTAACCCAGCAGATTCCTGCCACACTGTCCCTCTAGTGGAAGAAGGTGGGTCTCCCTAGATCTGCCACTTTTCGGTCCCTGCATGAAGAACAGTGGTCCGACTGTGCCTTGGATTATGGTTTAAGGTAAACCCAAGCTGAAAGGTCATTCCTTGGCTCCATCTCTGTAGATGGCTTCCCCACTGCAATACCTGGGAGCCATGCCATACTCAGTCACCCCCAGTCTTCAGTAACCCTGAGGGTCCTGAGACCACACTCTTCCTGTGAGGATTCCACTCCCGCTTAGCCTCTGGAGTGATGTCTCTCAGTGGAGCAGACTTCTAAAAGTTCTGATTTTGTGTTCCACTGCTCCACTGCTTTCTGGGAGCCATACCCTCCCCCCATAGTCTATCTTCCTGTCGCTTTACCTTCACTTCCCCACATGTCCTACATTCCAGAAAGTGATCAATTTTCTCTTCCTAGTATTGCTGCTTTTCTTCTCTTCTATCTCCTATTGAGTTTGTAGGTGTTTGGAATGATTTAATAACTATTTAGTTAAACTTCTAGGACCTAACACTGTTTCAGTCTGCTACTCCTCTGCTATCTTGCTTCCTCCCCCAGAAATTTTTATTTCTTGAGGTAGGTCTGTATTGTTATAAACTTTCTTCTTAGAGCAACTTTTGATGCATCCCAAAGATTTTGCACAATTGTGTTTTTCTGGTCCTTAGTCTCCATATATTTTTTTATTTCCACTTTGATTTCTTGGTTGACCCATCCACTATTTAGGACATGTTATTTAACCTAATTGTATTTGTGGTCTTTCTAGATTTTTTTTTTTAATGGTTGATATCTCATTTGATAGTGTTGTGGTCAGCAAAGATGCATGATGTAACTTCAATCTTTAAGGAATTTGTTGAGATTTGTTATGTGGCCTAATATGGGATTTATTCTGGAAAATGTTCATGCACACTTGAAAAGAATATGTATTTTGCTGTTTTAGGATGGAATGTTCTGAACATATTTGTTAGATCCATCTGATCAGATGTCTCATTCAAAGCCATGGTTTTCTTATTGATCTTCTATGCAGATGCTCTGCCTATTGATGAAAGTGGGTGTTAAAGTCCTCTATCATTATTGTATTACTTTATGTTTGTGATCAGCAGCTTTATGCATTTCTTGGGTGCTCTTATGCTGGGTGTGTATTTACAATTGTTACATCTTTTTGTTTGATTGTTCCCTTTATTATATAATATCCTTTGTCTCTTGTTACAGTTTGGTTTTAAAGTTTATTTCATTCAATACAGCTATTTATACTCTGGCTTTCTTTTCACATGCATTTGTATGATAAATGTTTCTCCATTCCATCACTTTCCATCAGCTATATATAAAAGAATAAAACTCAACCATTCTCTTACACCATACACAAAGATCAACTCAAAATGGATAAAAGACCTCAACGTGAGACAGGAATCCATCAGAATCCTAGAGGAGAACATAGGCAGTAATCTCTTCAATATCAGCCACAGCAACTTCTTTCAAGATAGGTCTCCAAAGGCAAAGGAAACAAAAGCGAAAATAAACTTTTGGGACTTCATCAAAATCAAAAGCTTCTGCACAGCAAAGGAAACAGCCAAAAAAAACAAAGAGGCAACCCACGGAATGGGAGAAGATATTTGCAAATGACAATACAGACAAAAGGTTGATATCCAGGATCTATAATGAACTCCTCAAACTCAACACACATGAAACAGGCAAACATATCAAAAAATGGACAGAAGATATGAACAGACACTTCTCCAATGAAGACATACAAATGGCTATCAGACACATGAAAAAATGTTCATCATCATTAGCCCTCAGGGAGATTCAAATTAAAACCACATTGAGATATCACCTTACACCAGTTAGAATGGCCAAAATTAACAAAACAGGAAACAACATGTGTTGGAGGGGATGTGGAGAAAGAGGAACCCTCTTCCACTGTTGGTGAGAATGCAAGTTGGTGCAGCCTCTTTGGAGAACAGTGTGGTGATTCCTCAAGAAATTAAAAATAGAACTTCCCTATGACCCTGCAATTGCACTCATAGTTATTTACCCCAAAGATACAGATGTCGTGAAAAGAAGGGCCATCTGTACTCCAATGTTTATAGCAGCAATGGCCACAGTCGCCAAACTATGGAAAGAACCAATATGCCCTTCAACGGATGAATGGATAAGGAAGATGTGGTCCATATACACTATGGAGTATTATGTCTCCATCAGAAAGGATGAATACCCAACTTTCGTAGAAACCTGGACGGGACTGGAAGAGATTATGCTGAGTGAAATAAGTCAAGCAGAGAGAGTCAATTATCATATGGTCTCACTTATTTGTGGAGCATAACAAATATCATGGAGGACAAGGGGTGTTAGAGAGGAGAAGGGAGTTGGGGTAAATTGGAAGGGGAGGTGAATCATGAGAGACTATGGACTCTGAAAAACAATCTGAGCGGTTTGAAGTGGCGGGGGGGTGGGAGGTTGGGGTACCAGGTGGTGGGTGTTATAGAGGGCACGGATTGCATGGAGCACTGGGTGTGGTGAAAAAATAATGAATACTGTTTTTCTGAAAATAAATATATTGAAAAAATTTTTAAAAATTGGTCTCTTGTAGGCAGCATGTAGATGGATCTTTTTTAAAATCCACTTCCTCATCCTATATCTTTTGATTACAACATTTAGCTCATTTATGTTCAAAGTGCTTATTGATAGATATGCATTAATTGCCATTTTATTATTTTTTATGGTTGTTCTTGTAGTTCTTTTCTGTTTCTTCTTTTTTGCTCTCACAGTTTGCTGACATTATTTAGTTATATATTTCTATTCCTTTCTCTTTACATTTTTTGTGTATCTACTATGGTTTTTTTTTTTTTTAATTTGTGTTACCATCTCATTTGTATATAACATCCTCTACATATCACAGTCCATTTTATGTTGGTGGGTGCTTTATTTTTTTATGGATGGGTCAACCATCCATAGTGGAAATAAAAAAATATATGGAGACTAAGGACCAGCAAAACACAATTGTGCAAAATCTTTGGGATGCATCAAAAGTTGTTCTAAGAAGAAAATTTATAACAATACAGACCTACTTCAAGAAATAAAAATTTCTGGGGGAGGAAGCAAGATAGTAGAGGAGTAGCAGACTGAAACAGTGTTAGGTCCTAGAAGTTTAACTAAATAGTTATTAAATCATTCCACTCTTTATTCCACCTCCCCCCTTGTTTAGACATATGTTGTCATCCTTTACATGCTTTCATTTTGTGAGTCCATTGACTGATTTACTTAGATTTACTTAATTTAGTGATATACTGAATTTTACTACTTTTGTCCTTCCTAAATTTTTTTGCATGCCTATGATCTTTCTTTTCCATTCAGTCTCCTTTAACATATCTTCTAACACTGCTTTAGTGGTCTTGAGCTCCTTAACTCAAGGAAACTCTTTGTCTCTCATTCTATTCTGAATGAAAGCTTTGCTGGGTAGAGTATTCTTGGATGCAGACTTTTTCCTTTCAGTGCTTTGAATATAGCATGTCATTCTCTTCTGGTCTGGAAAATTTCTCCTGAAAACTCAGCTTATAGTCTTGCGGAGTTTCCTTGTATATAACTGTTTTATTCTCTTTTAAAATTCTATATCACTACTCTTTGCCATGTTCATTGCTATATGTCTTGGTACAGACCTTCTTTGGTCTCCCCTGAGCTGTAGATTCATCTCATGCAGCATATCCAATTTCTTAGGGATGCTATACCAAATTGCTACAAACTTGGTGTCTTAAACAAAAATTGTATTACTGATCTAGGGGCTTCAAGTCTGAAATCAAGTTTTGCTATTAGGACTCTGTGCCCTCCAAAGGCCATAGGGGAGAAATCTTCCTTGTCACCGTGCACTGAGAATGATACACTCAGACTCAATACTGAGTGGATATGCAAGACTGCCTCCAGAAGAGAATGTAACTGCACAGGTTTAAACATGTTTTTTTTTTGTTTGTTTTTTGTTTTGTTTTGTTTTAATTTATTTTTTATTTATTTTCAGCATAACAGTATTCATTATTTTTGCACCACACCCAGTGCTCCATGCAATCTGTGCCCTCCATAATACCCACCACCTGGTACCCTGACCTCCCACCCCACACCTCTTCAAAACCCTCAGATTGTTTTTCAGAGTCCATAGTCTCTCACAGCTCACCTCCCCTTCCAATTTCCTACAACTCCCTTCTCCTCTCCATCCTCCATGCTATTTGTTATGCTCCACAAATAAGTGAAACCATATCATTGACTCTCTCTGCTTGACTTATTTCACTCAGCATAATCTCTTCCAGTCCCATCCATGTTGCTACAAAAGTTGGGTATTAGTCCTTCTGATGGAGGCATAATACTCCATAGTGTATATGGACCCCATCTTCCTTATCCATTATTCTGTTGAAGGGCATCTTGGTTCTTTCCACAGTTTGGTGACCGTGGCCATTGCTGCTATAAACATTGGGGTACAGATGACCCTTCTCTTCACTACGTCTGTATCGTTGGGGTAAATACCCAGTAGTGCAATGGTAGGGTCATAGGGAAGTTCTATTTTTAATTTCTTAAGGAATCTCCACACTGTTCTCCAAAGAGGCTGCACCAACTTGCATTCCCACCAACAGTGAAAAAATAAAAAATAAAAAAATAAAGCACCCACCAACATAAAATTTTGTTTTTCAGTGTAAGAGAGTTCCCCTTTCTCCACATCCCCTCCAACACATGTTTTTTCCTGTCTTCCTAATTTTGGCCATTCTAACCAGTACAATGTGATATCTCAATGTGGTTTTAAGTATAGGGATAGAGGGAACATTCCTGAACTTCATCAAATCTATCTATGAAAGACCCACAGTAAATATAATCCTCAATGGGAAAAAGCTTGCAGCCTTCCCGTTGAGATCAGGAACATGACAAGGATGCCCACTCTCACCACTCTTGTTCAACATAATACTAGAAGTCCTAGCAACAGCAATCAGACAACAAAGAGAAATAAAAGGTATCCAAATCGTCAATGAAGAAGTCAAACTCTCTGACATGATTCTTTATATGGAAAACCCAAAAGACTCCACCCCCAAACTATTAGAACTCCTACAGAAGTTCAGCAATGTGGCAGGATACAAAGTCAGTGTACAGAAATCAGTGGCTTTCTTATACACTAACAATGAAAATACAGAAAGGGAAATTAGAGAATAGATTCCATTTACTATAGCACCAAGAACCATAAGATACCTGGGAATAAACCTAACCAAAGAGGTAAAGGATCTATGTTCAAGGAACTACAGAACACTCATGAAAGAAATTGAAGAAGACACAAAAAGATGGAAGACCATTCCATGCCCTTGGATCAGAAGAATAAACATTGTTAAAATGTCTATACTGCCTAGAGCAATCTATACTTTTAATGCCATTCCAATCAAAATTCCACCAGTATTCTTCAAAGAGTTGGAGCAAATAATCTAAAAATGTGTATGGAACCAGAAGAGACCCCAAATCACTAAGGAAATGTTCAAAAACAAAAATAAAACTGGGGGCATCACACTACCTAATTTCAAGCTTTATTACAAAGCTGTGGTCACCAAGACAGCATGGTACTGGCATAAAAACAGACACATAGACCAGTGGAACAGAGTAGAGAGCCCAGATATGGACCCTCAACTCTATGGGCAAATAATCTTCGACAAAACAGGAAAAAATATACAATGGAAAAAAGACAGTCTCTTCAATAAATGATGCTGGGAAAACTAGGCAGCTATATGTAGAAGAATGAAACTCGACCATTCTCTTACACCATACACAAAGATCAACTCAAAATGGATAAAAGACCTCAACGTGAGACAGGAATCCATCAGAATCCTAGAGGAGAACATAGGCAGTAATCTCTTCAATATCAGCCACAGCAACTTCTTTCAAGATAGGTCTCCAAAGGCAAAGGAAACAAAAGCGAAAATAAACTTTTGGGACTTCATCAAAATCAAAAGCTTCTGCACAGCAAAGGAAACAATCAAGAAAACAAAGAGGCAACCCACGGAATGGGAGAAGATATTTGCAAATGACAATACAGACAAAAGGTTGATATCCAGGATCTATAATGAACTCCTCAAACTCAACACACACAAAACAGACAATCATATCAAAAAATGGACAGAAGATATGAACAGACACTTCTCCAATGAAGACATACAAATGGCTATCAGACACATAAAAAAATGTTCATCATCATTAGCCCTCAGGGAGATTCAAATTAAACATGGTTTTTATTGAGAAAATTATCTGGAGGTTTCACTGACAAATTCAAAGCAAGAAAGGAGTAGAACAAAGGAGAGCTATTACTTTTAAACCTTAACTACGAACTCAGCCATAGGATATGTGTAGTTACTCAGAAAATATGTATAGAAATCAAGATTGGCTATAATTATTCCTGCTCCCTAGAGCTCATAAAGGTCATGAGAGCTTTGTCTCAAATACCATCACTTGTGAGGGATTGAAGCAAAGCTGATGCTGATGTTTCAGTAAATGCCTTAGACTCATGCCTGGAGATTCAAATAATACTTTCTAAAATTAACTACACACTTCCTTGTCTTTTCCAGCTTCTAGTGACTCCAAGCCTGCCTACACTTGTGGCCACATAACTGAAATCTTTTTCATCATCATGGTCATCATTTGTTTGTTTTTATGTATGTTCTCTTCTGTCTGTTATAAGGATACTGACATTGGAATTAGGACACACCTGGTTAATTCAGAATGATCTCATCTGGAGATCTTTAATTATATCTGCCAAGGCCTTCCTCCTATTATCCAAAAATAAGGTCAAAATTCCAGGTTCCTGGGTTAGGACCTAGACCTATTTTTTTTTGGAAGCGCTACTATTCAACCCACTAAACAACTCCTCTATGGACAGTACTTTCAAATATATCCCAAATCCAACCACTTCCCACCATTCTCACACCTCCCAGCCCAGTTTAAGCCACCATAATTTCTTGCCTAGACTCTTTCTTAACTAGTCTCCAGCCTCCTATTTCTCCACAATCTATTATTTTTGCACAACAAACAAAAGTGGTCTTTTAAAATGTAAGTAGTATTATACCTTTTCTCTCTTCAAATTTCTCCAGTATTATCCCATCATACTTAAAAAAAAAAAAAAATCTAAATCCTTCACCAAAGGTCTCCAAGGTCCTACTGGGTCTGGTCTTGCCCCTCTCCCTCCAAGTTCATCTCTTACCACAAGTCTCTTTGATCACTCTGCTTCAAGCCACAGTGCTTTCTTGCTCCTCTTTGACTATACCAACTCAAGCAAGAAGCATCATTCCTCCAGATTTCTACCATGTTCTCTCCTTTACTTCTTTCAGGTTGTTGTTCACATAGTTTGTGCATCTGTCTGTCCTTCTACCATGTTCTCTCCTTTACTTCTTTCAGGTTGCTCTTCACATAGTTTGTGCATCTGTCTGTCCCTCTCTTTCTTTTAATATATTTTGCATTATATCACCAGGACTTATAAATGGGCATTTGTACCTTTCGACCAGCTTCACCCATTTTGTGCCCCATCCCCGACTCCGGCGCCTTCTTCTGGCAACCACCAATCTGTTCTCTATCTAGAAGTTTGGTAAGCTTTTGTTTTTCTCTTTGTATGTTTTTAGATCCCACATGTAAATGAGATTGTATGGTATTTGTTTTCTTCTAACTTATTTAGCATAATGCCCTTAAGGTCCATCCATATTGTCATTAAAGAACAGATTTTTAAATTTTTTTCATGGCTGAATACTGTGGTGTATGTGTGTGTGTGTGTGTGTGTGTGTGTACCACATTTTCTTTATCCATTGTCTATTGATGAACACATAGGTTGTTTCCTTCTTGGCTATCATGAATGATGCTGCAATTAATGTGAAAGTGTGTATATGTTTTCAAGAATGAATTAGAAGTAGAATTTCTGGATCACATGGTAGTCCTATTTTTTTTTTTTTTAATATTTGAAGAAAATTCCCTACTTTTTTTCCCAGTGTGTCCATACCGGTTTATATTTCTACCCTTTTCCCACATCTTCAACACTGATTATTTCTTTTTGATGATAACCATTTTAAGAAGTGTAAGATAATATTCCATTGTGACTTTAATTTCATTTCTCTGATGATTAGTGATGTTGAATATCTTTTCATGTACTCGTTGACCCATCTATTGTCCTTGGAAAAATTTCTATTCAGATCCTCTGCCAATTTTTTAGATTGGTTTTCTGGCTATTGAGATGTAGAAGTTCCTCATATATTTTGGATATTAGCTTCTTATCAGAATATGAAATTGCTAATATTTTCTCCCATTCTGTAGGTTTTTCACTTTGTCAGTGGTTTCCTTTGCTATTCAGAAATCTTTGGGATTTGATATAGTCCTATTTACTTAGTTTTGCTTTTGCTATCTTTGATTTTTGTGTTAAATTTATGAAATCATTGCCAAGATCAGGGTCAAGGGCAGTCTATTAAAGAGACTCTCTCAGAATACTCTTTCTAAATAACCTTGCCTGGGCACTCTTTATCACCTTATCCTGCTTATTTTTTGTTTGTAGCAATGATCACTATCTGGCATTGTATATGTCCTTTCTTGCCCCTGGTATGTCCACTTATCAGGACTGGGGCTTTGTGTTGTATACCTGTTTCTTCAGTAATGGCAGCAGTCTCTGAAAGATTTTAGAAACATAGATGTATTTGTAATATCAACTATCTGAATATTCAAGAATGTTTTGGAGAAGCATAAAATATTTCAGTAGTGGCTCTGGTTGCCTTAAAATGCTATGTTGTAAAAGAGAAAACATATTAATTATTATGCTCTTTTATTTACCTCTGCCCTTTAATCAGTTTCCTTTCACCTAGGATTCAGGAATTGCAAAAGAGAGGCCCCTCTCTGTTTAGAAAAATTGACAGTATCATCACTAAAAGTAATGATCCTAAGGTTACATAATGAGTCATTTTTAGGAACAGAGTCAACACATGGATGTGGACAGCCCAGGGTTAATCTTGACACAAACTCCAACATCTAACAACGTCTTATTTTTAATTTTCCCTGTGCACAGCAGTTAGCATGTAACAGAGCTACCAGTGTTCTTATTGTGGGTGAATTACTTTGTCCTTGCAGTGGTACTTTGATGATGGGTCTTTACTAGAAAGATAAAAAGGGGTCTTGAGCTAAGATGAGGCTGGTAAATTTGAGAATGTGCACCCCTAACACTCATGGAGTAACAGTTCTCAGGAGGAAGAGTATAGCCATCTGAACTCTATCCCATCTTTAGCATTTTTTTTTTCTTCTGGTATTGTTGAAGATGTGAAAAAAACTTAAATTTTTTTTAGAAATATTTTAATAGTTCTTAAATACAGAATCCAGATTTTGAAGATATCTTGCACATGTAATGGGTCTCAAAATACTCATACCTTGAGGTACACGTTTATTCTCCTCTATGAGAAGTAGTGTTTCCATGGAGATATTTGAGCAGCACTGGAAGATAAAACTATATTCCAGAAGCTTTGGTCCAGAGCATAATTTGTACCTGAATTTCAACTTTGAATGGTTATCTCATTAAAAGCTTTGAGTTGGTGTTTACAGAAAGTTATAGGATACCTGGTATCTGTAAACTGAAAAGCAATTATAATCAGAACAAGTAACATTTGATCAGGAGACGTTTTAGACATTTTTGAGTTTGGATATATAGTCCAGAGGTTCTTAAAAAGTACTTATTTAGAATACCAATCTTCAACACATTAGACATAAACCCCTTTGTCAAAGGTTGGACACTGGCATTTTCTTTAATGCAAAAAAAAAAAAAAAAAAAAGAGGATAAAATACTTGGAATTTTAAGCTTTTTTGAAAAATCATTTTTTTCATAAACTTTTGTTTATGTTATTTTTTCGTCTACTCTTAAATAGCCTACCATGTCTGTTGAATAAGCATATTAAATTGATTTTAGTGGTTGTGATTTATTACATAACATAATTATAAATTTGGTACCCATTGGTTTGATGGAATTAAATACTTATTCTTAAAATTTACATTGATCTCCAGAAACTTGGCTCTCTGAAATTTTGAGAACATCTTATCAAGTCCAGACACCTTGTTTCAGGATTACCCAGGTGTTGCAGAGAAATAAGGCCACAGAAAAAAAGATGAGAATCTGTGTCTTCCACTTGATGATTTTTTTTTATTATACTTGATATTTTCTGGACTACAGAGATTTTTTTCCTTCTGCTTGATGTCAAACTTATAGAGCATTATAGACTTGTGCATAGAAAATGGGAAAACATAAACACAGTTACATGTGTCCTAAGAAACAGTTGTTCTCTCTCTACTGAATTTGTGGGTTAAAAAAAAAAAGATCAGCACAGTTGAGACCTTTTTTGGACCTCAAAATAAAGCAAATATAACCATTTCTGGCTACGAAAAGAAAAGAACATTGTCACATTTGCGAGTACCCACACATGCCATGACATTTGGCTAAAAGAATAATCAAGGCAGCCAGTGATGAACAGAAAGCCAAACCCAGAAGTGAACCCACAACTATGTGGTCAACCTCTGACAAAGCAAGAAAGAATATACAATGGAAAAAAGATAGTCCCTTCAACAAAAAGTGTTGGGAAAATGACAGCAACATGTAAGAAAATAAAATTGGACCACTTTCATACATCATACACAAAAGTAAATTTAAAATGGATTAAAGACCTAAATGTGAGAAAGGAAACCATAAAAATCCTGGAAGAGAACTCAGGAAGTAACATTGTTTACATTAGCCATAGCAACTTCTTTCTAGATATGTCTCCTGAGGCAAGATAAACAAAAGCAAAAATAAACTATTGGGGACTTCATCAAAATAAAAGTCTTCTGCACAGCAAAGGAAACAATAAAACTAAAAGGCAAACTGCAGAATGAGAGAAGATATTTACAAAGTACATATTTAATAAAGTGATAGTATTCAAAATCTATAAAGAACTTATCAAATGCAACACTCCAAAAATAAATAATTCAGTTAAAAAATAGGTAAAGACGTGAATAGAATTTTTTCCCAAGGAATACATACAGATGGCTAATAGGTACATGGAAAGATGATCAACATCATTCATTAGGAAAATACAAATAAAAACTAGAGTGAGATATCACACCGGTCAGAATGGCTAAAATCAACACAGGAAACAACATGATTTGGTAAAGATGTGAAGAAAGGGGAACCCTTTTGTACTATTGGTAGGAATGCACACTTCTGTAGCCACTCTAGAAAACAGTCTGGAAGTTCCTCAAAAATTTAAAACTAGAACTATCCTATGACCCTGCAATCGCACTACTAAGAATTTATCTAAAGGATACAAAAATAGTGATTTGAAGGGATATATATACCCTGATGTTTTATAGAAACACTATCAACAATAGCCAAATTATGGAAAAGGCCCAAATGTCCATCCACTTAGTGAATGAATAAAGAAGATATGGTATAAATATATAACGGAATATTACTCAGCCACAAAAAAGAATGAAATGTTGCCATTTCAATGATGTGGATGGAGCTGCAGAGTATTACACTAACTAGAATAAGTCAGAGAAAGACAAACACCATATGACTTCACTCATGTGGAACTTAAGAAACAAATGAACATGGTGGCAGGGGGGAGGAGAGGCAAACCAAGAAACAGACTCTTAACTATGGAGAACCAACTGATGGTTACTGCAGAAGAGATAGGTTAAATGTGAGATGGGAATTACAGAGGGCACTGGTTGTGATGAGCACTGGGCATTGTATGTAAGTGAAGAATCTCTAGGGTCTACACCTGAAACTAATATTATACTATATGTTTACTAAATGGAATTGAAATAAAAATTTAGAGAAGAAAAAAAAAGTCATCCGTGGATGAAAGAAGGTAAAAACAAACCTCTTTGAAGGGACAAAAAGACACCAATGAGTTCTTTGGTTTATCAAATTATAGAAATTAATCTCCAATCCTCAAAGAGGTAGACGTTGTCTATGTAGAATTTTGGGGAGTGTAGCAAAGATCAGGATCAAAGGTAGAATAGATCCTATCCTCATCTTGTTCTGTAAGCCACACTTTGGAACTTGTCTTCCAGCAACTAAACAAGAGGAAAGAACAATCTTCAGTTGACAGGGTGATGCACATGGTATGCTCCAGTACTGGGACCAAATTAAAAGCCAGGTTACCTAGCTCTAGCAGGGAACTACCTGTAGCTAGTTTTGCCAGTGAAGGCAGATCATATCTTTGGGCTTCCTTTTTTTTTTTTTTTTTTTTAATTTTAGACAAATACTGTCTTAAAACATCTCGTCCAGTTACAGTCTATAAAGAGACAAAAAACACCCCCCCACCAAAGAAAATTCATTATCTTCTGGCTGGAAGAACAAAAATCTATTGTGTACTGAGTTAGATAATCAATGGTTAAGGATAGTGATGCTAAATAAAGAAGGAAAGGCAAAGCTGTGAAACACAGCTTTTATTTGGGGTCTTAGGAATTGCAATTTGGGAGACAAATTCAGGCAGTAATCTAGATTATGCTTTCAAGAGACAAAGGGACTAGGGCTTTTTAAAGGCAAAGGAGAAATTTTAGTCACATTGCCCATTGTGTAATTGTGTAAGGTACATTGTTTTTGAAATCTTATGTTTGGTGTTGGCAGAGTTACAGTAACATATCTCTATATTCGATTTGTTGCTAAGGTTAGTGCTAGATACAGTCCTTTTAAGTCTGTTCTTTCAAGCAGCAAATGTTCATGCAGGAAGTTTGGGATTTGGCAATAAACCAAGTTCAGCATTTTTCCAAGAATTGAGACAGGAGATATGCATAGGCCCTATATTGTTAATGTCCTCTGGACTTTAAATGACTTTCTTAGTAATGATTCATTTTATTTTTTTTTTCTTTTACCAATGAGTATATAAATACTTCCGTTAATGAAAAAGATAATCCTAAATATACATTTATTGATCTGAAATATAACTACTAGAAATAAAATACTATGACTATGCTATACTCCAAGGGTTCAAAAAAGTTGCATTAAATACTAACTGAACAACAAATATTTGGAGAGAGACCAAATGTGATTTGGCAATTTTGGTAGGAAAGATAGGTTGCATCAAGTAAAGGAGCATCTGCATTATCTGCAATCCTAACAGTTGAAATGAATTGAGTATCTGCAACACATCAGATGCTTTATAGACATTCCCCATTTCTCTCAAGCTGGAAAGTTTTTTTTTTTTTTTCATCTGAGTAAACCAAGTCTCATAATCCAGCTCAAGTCCAGAACTGTCTTGCCCCCAAGACCCATTCTGCCTTAGATGGGATTCAGGGGTGAAGTGGGAAAGAGGCTAGGAAAAGATCTAAAAAGAGGGAAGAAAGAACTATGGTAGAGAGAGAAGGCTCCAAATTTCAAAACCCAAAGGAAGCAGAAAGCTTTACTCTATGTGCCAATAGGAATTGATTTCTAACAGTACAATAGTTATTTGGTGAATCTCACCTGCCCCACCAAGCATCTGCCTACTTATAGATGGCCAACATAGATTGTACAGAATTAGAAATTAAAGCTTAAATTTAGAAATAAAGGCCATATTTAAATGAATATAAGAACCCTCCCTATTTTAACATTAAAAATAAGGGAAATCATAAAAAACAATTTTTTTAAAAAAACTTTAAGACAGAATATACAAATTAAAATTTAAAAATTAAAATTTTGTCTATTTCAAGATTATAAACTTTCAGATGGGAGTGGCTACAGGAACCTACACAGGTGGTTGATCATTCAGGGCTATGAATTATGCAAATTTGTTTAAGTAGTATGTTAATTTTGAGTTGAACTGTTTCTTAAAACTTTATTAGTAAACTAATTTGATTCTTAAAAGATCTATTAATGAGGTTCCCTGTATTTTCAATGCCTTGGAGCTGGGGGAATATTTAAAAAAGCAATCAGAAATTAAATATAGTGCTTTATTCTGCTCTGTGGGAAGAACTTAACTGCTATGATTACGAAGTCTCTGATTTTCTCACATAGGAAACTTTGGTTTAATAAAATTCTGATAAATAGCTCAACATGTTTGAGAATTCAAAAACAATACTATAGTCTATTAAAACCCCTTCTCTCTGAATTATCATAGGAAAAATTAATTTCTTTTGGCACTAAAAACTTAAAGAAACAAAGAAAACTTAAAAATGTTGGCACATTAGTTCAGTTTTATATACTTTAGTAAAAAATTTTGTGTGTGATTCATTGATATACATAGCTTAAAAACATGAAATAAGTGAAAGAAATAAAATCTTTAAAATAACCATCATAACCTTTACAACCTTTGTAATTCTAGTTCTCAGGGAGATTCAGATTAAAACCACATTGAGATATCACCTTACACCAGTTAGAATGGCGAAAATTAGCAAGACAGGAAACAACATGTGTTGGAGGGGATGTGGAGAAAGGGGAACCCTCTTACACTGTTGGTGGGAATGCAAGTTGGTAAAGCCTCTTTAGAGAACAGTGTGGAGATTCCTCAAGAAATTAAAAATAGAACTTCCCTATGACCATGCAATTGCACTCATAGGTATTTACCCCAAAGATACAGATGTAGTGAAAAGAAGGGCCATCTGTACCCCAATGTTTATAGCAGCAATGGACACGGTCACCAAACTGTGGGAAGAACCAACATGCCCTTCAACAGACAAATGGATAAGGAAGATGTGGTCCATATACACTATGGAGTATTATGTCTCCATCAGAAAGGATGAATACCCAACTTTTGTAGCAACATGGACGGGACTGGAAGAGATTATGCTGAGTGAAATAAGTCAAGCAGAGAGAGTCAATTATATGTTTTCACTTATTTGTGGAGCATAACAAATAGCATGGCGGACATGGGGAGTTAGAGAGGAGAAGGGAGTTGGGGGAAATTGGAAGGGGAGGTGAACCATGAAAGACTATGGACTCTGAAAAACAATCTGAGGGGTTTGAAGTGGCGGGGGGGTAGGAGCTTGGGATACCAGGTGGTGGGTATTAAGGAGGGCACGGATTGCATGGAGCACTGGGTGTGGTGCAAAAAATAATGAATACTGTTATGCTGAAAATAAATTTTTAAAAAAACCTTTGTAATTCAAAACATTATTTAGATAATAAACATAATTTCACTGGCCATGGAAGGGTGAGTGGTGAGGAGGTGCTGACCCACCTAGTTCTAACTCCTTGTCTATGTGATCATTAACCAGGCAACCCTGTTTGACTTAGCACCACATAAACCCAGTTATATTTCCTTTGTTCCTTTCTTTAATACATCAGGTTTTTCAAACTTTGGAATTCACAAAAATTTCCTTACAGGCTTGTATATATAAAACAACATTTACTAGATACAGCTATGAACATAATGGGTAATGAGAATGCAGCCAAACTGAATTAGGCAACATTTAAGGAGTACCTGATACCATGTTCTTCTCATGATTGTTATCTTGTCAACTGAATTTTTATTTGCTTGTCCAGCTCACATCACTAATGATATAGCAGGAATTGTCTTTCTGATTTCTATTTTTCTTAGGTGGATATAGTGGCTTGAAAGAAATGACTTTAATAAGAGAAAAGAGATCTCCTTAGTGATAGGAGATAATCAGTAGGCATTACATAAAAACAAGATATGTGAACTTAAACTTCGCCTCATGATTTTGCTTTAAGTGGTCTTCACTATTAACAATCACCTCATGTGACATGTTTGGATCTGATATTTGCTCTAGGCAGGTTTTCTATACATCAACCAAAGATTGATGTATAAAATCACCTCACATACTACATTTCTTGAATACTAACAAGCTATTATGATAGCCATGCATTTTTTTTGTTTGTTTCTAAGTAGGCCAAATCAGTTTTGTATGTACCTGTTCTATCAGTAATAATTATAATGGTATTGTGTAGATATTAACAGCTGTGTTTTCACACTATTGCAGTTTAAAATGGAAAGCACTTATATTGGTAGAAATTTTTTAAAGTTTGATTTAAAATTTCTGTACTATAGGGGCGCCTGGTTGGCTCTGTGGTTTAAAGCTTCTGTCTTTGGCTCAGGTCATGATCTCAGGGTCCTGGGATCGAGCCCCGCGATCCGCATCAGGCCCTCTACTCAAGTAGAGAGCCTGCTTCCTCCTCTCTCTCTCTGCCTGCCTTTCTGCCTACTTGTTACCTCTGTCTGTCAAATAAATAAATAAAAATCTTTAAAATAAATTTTAAAATTTTAATAAAATCTCTGCACTATGAAGTTAAGGGAGAAATTTCTGTAAAGGCTCATAAAGTCATGACTCTCCCAGAGATTTAAAATGAATATATCAAAAATCTTAACTCATTAAATAAAGAGAGAACCAGAACAATGTTGCACCTTGTTCAAAGACGTCAAAGAACCATTAATTTATATGGAGTCAGAAAATGTTGACATGAATTTACAAATGGACTCAAAAGTAGCTCCCTCCACCAGATAGCTGATAGAAATATAATAATTCTTGCAATTCTATCTACAATTCAGAGAGCTTTAGCATAGCTCAAGGCAATGAAAGGTGCAGAGGTCTTTAAGAACCAGATAATCTGCTGGATGCTCCACATTCTACTGAAAGGATATCCAGTAGTCCCTTTAGGTTATTATAATGTCTTAAATGTTTCTTTACAAATGATATCTGACACTTGTTATAAAACCTATTTTCTCTTACACCATACACAAAAATAAACTCAAAATGGAAGAAAGACCTCAATGTGTGACAGCAGTCCATCAAAATCCTGGAGGAGACCATAAGTAGTAACCTCCTCAACATTGGCCATAGCAGCTTCTTTCAACACATGTCTCCAAAGGCAAAGGAAACAAAAGCAAAAATGAACTCTTGGGACTTTACCAAGATCGAAAGCTTCTGCACAGCAAAGGAAACAGTCAACAAAACAGAGAGGCAACCAACAGAATGGAAGAAAATATTTGCAAATAACATTACAGTGTTCTATAAAGAACACTTCAAACTCAACACCCCAAAAAACAGATAATCATGTCAAAAAATGGGCAGAAGAAATGAACAGACACTTCTCCAAAGAAGATACATAAATGACTAATAGACACATGAAAAAATGTTCATCATCATTAGCCATCAGGGAAATTCAAATCAAGACCACACTGAGATACAACCTTATACCAGTTAGAATGGCAAAGATTAATAAGGCAGGAAACAACAAATGTTGGAGATGATGTGGAGAAAGGGAATCTGCTTACACTGTTGGTGGGAGTGTAAGTTGGTGTAGCCACTTTGGAAAACAGTGCGGAGATTCCTCAAAAAATTAAAAATAGAGCTACTCTATGAGCTGGGAATTGCAATACTGGGTATTTACTTGAAAGATACAGATGGAGTGAAAAGAAGGTCCATATGTACCCCAATGTTCATAACAGCAATGTTCACAATAGCCAAACTGTGGAAAGAGCTGAGATGCCCTTCTACAGAAGAATGGTTAAAGAAAATGTGGTCCATATACACAATGGAATATTACGCAGCCATCAGAAAGGATAAAGACCCAACTTTTGCATCAACCTGGATAGGACTGGAGGAGATTATACTGAGTGAAATAAGTCAAGCAGAGAAAGTCAATTATCATATGGTTTCAATTACTTGTGGAGCATAAGGATGGAGGACATTAGGAGATGGAAAGGAAAATTGAAGGATGGGCGATCAGAGGGGGAGACAAACCATGAGAGACTGTGGACTCTGAGAAATAAACTGAGGGTTTTAGAGGAGAAGGGGTGAGGGAATGGGTGAGCCTTATGTTGGGTATTAAGAAGAGCACATACTGCTTGAAGCATTGGGTGTTAATATATAAAACAATGAATCTTGGAACACTGCATCAAAAACTAATGATGTATTGTATGGTGACTAACATAACACAATAAAAATTAAAAGAAGGGTAGCCTGGGTGGCTCAGTGGGTTAGGCCACTGCCTTCAGCTCGGGTTATGATCTCAGGGTCCTGGGATCGAGTCCCGCATTGGGCTCTCTGCTTGGTGGGGAGCCAGCTTCCTCCTCTTTCTCTGCCTGCCTCTCTGCCTACTTGTGATTTCTCTCTGTCAAATAAATAAATAAATAAAATCTTTTAAAAAAATTAAAAGAAAAATAACCTATTTTCTAAAATAGTAACTTTTTAAAAGACTGATCCTTAAGAGAATATTTTATCTATGCCTAACTGTTGTGTTTCTTGGTTTCCTCTAGCAGCTGAAAAATGTGCTAAATAATGAGAAAGTATCCATAAAACTTGCTTAATGCCTGTTTATAACTTATTGTGTCAATTTGTTTCCAAAACTATTCCTTTTTTTTCCCCTTAAATTCAAGTTAGTTAACATATAGTGTAGTATTTGTTTCAGGAGTAAAATTTAGTGATTCGTCACTTATGTGTAACACCCAGTGCTCATCCCACAACTGCCCTCCTTAATGCCCATCACTCATTTAGCCCATCCTGCCCCACTCACCTCCCCTCCAGCAACCCTTAGTTCTCTATAGTTAAGAGTCTCTTATGGTTTGCCTCCCTCTCTGTTTTTCTTGTTTTTCCTTCCCTTCTCCCATGTTCATCTGTTTTGTTTCTCAAATTCTGCAAATGACTGAAATTATATGATGTTTTTGTCTGACTTATTTTGCTTAGCACAATACACTCTAGTTCCATCCATGTTGTTGCAAATGACATTTCATTCTTTTGGATGACCATTCTTTTGGATGGTCTTTCTCTCTCTCTCTCTCTCTCTCTCTGTGTGTGTGTGTACACCACATCTTCTCTCTCTTTTTTTTTTTTTCCCCACCACATCATCTTTATCCATTTATTAGTTAATGGACATTTGGACTCTTTCCATAGTTTGGCTATTATTTTTAATACTGTTATAAACATTGGGGTGTATGTGCCCCTTTGAATCACTACGTTTTTATCATTTGGATAAATCCGTAGTAGTGCAATTGTTGGGTTGTGGGGTAGTTCTCTTTTTAACTTTTTAAGGAACTTCCATACTGTTTTCCAGAGTGGCTGCACCAGCTTGCATTCCCACCAATAGGAAGGTTACCCTTTCTCTACAACCTTGCCAGCATCTGTTGTTTTCTGAGTTAATTTTAGCCATTCTGACATATATGAGGTGGTATTTTATTGTCGTTTTGATTTGTATTTCCCTGATGATGGGTGTTGAGAATTTTCTCATGTGTTTGTTAGCCATTTTTATGTCCTCTTTGGAGGACATAGGATCATAGGGTAATTCTATTTTTAAGTTTTGAGTAACCTCTGTGCTGTTTTCCACAGTGGCTGCGCCAGCTTGTATTCCTACCAATAGTGCATGAGTGTTCCTTCTTCTCCACATGCTCACCAGTATTTGTAATTTCTTGTGTTTTTTATTTTAGACATTCTGACAGGAGTGAGTTGATATTTCACTTTGGTTTTGACTTGGATTTCCCTAATGATTAGTGATGTTGGGCATCTTTGTCTGTGCCTGTTAGACATTTTTCCAAAGAAGACGTACAGATGGCTATCATGTTTTCTGCCCATTTTTTCATTGGAATATTTGAGGGGTTTTTGGTGTTAAGTGTGTAAATGTATATATGAGATTTTTATGTAATGTAAATGTGTTTATGTAAAGGTATATGTGAGTTGTATTAATCTATTAATCCCTTATCAGATTTATTATTTGCAAATATCTTCTCCCATTGGGTAGGTTGTCTTCTTGTTTTGTTAATGCTTTTCTTCACTGTGTAAAACCTTTTTTATTTTCCCAATAGTTTAATTTTGCTTTTGCTTCCTTTGCCAAAGGAGATATGTCTAGAAAACATGTTTCTATGACTTATATGAAAGAGATTAGGGCCTATGTTTTCTTCGAGGAATTTTATGGTTTCAGGGTTTACATTTAAGTGTTTAAGCCAACTTGAATCTTATTTTAATTGATGATTTAAAAAGTGCTCTAGTTTCATTCTTTTGCATGTAGCTGTCCACTTTCTCAACAATATTTGTTGAACAGATAGTCTTTTCCCCATTGTATATTCTTGCTTCCTTTGTTGTACAATAATTGATCATATAATTGTGGGCTTATTTCTGTGTTTTCTGTTCTATTCCATTCATCTATTTTTGTGTGACAACTATACTGTTTAGTTTACCACAGTTTTGTAGTATATCTTCAAATATGGGATTGTGATACCTCCATATTTTTTCTACTTTTTCAGGATTTCTTTGGCTATTTGGAGTCTTTTGTGTTTCCAGACAAATTTTAGGATTATACTAGTTCTGTGAGAAATACTATTGATATTTTGATATTAATAGTAATAGTATTAATTGGTACATTAATTCAATATACCAATTACATTAAATCTGTATATTACTCTGGGTAGTACAGACATTTTAACAATATTTGTTGTCCCAATTCATGATCATGAACTATTTTTCCATTTGTGTCATCTTTGATTTCTTTCATTGTTTTATGGTTTTTGGTGTACAGGTCTTTCAGCTCTTTGGTTAAGTTTATTCCTAGGTATTTTATTATTTTTGGTGCTCTTTAAAATGGGGTCATTTCCTTAATTTCTCTTTCTGCTGTTTCATTAGTAGTGTATATAAATACAACAGATTTCTGTATATTAATATTGTTCTCTGACATTACTGAATTCACTTATTGGTTCTAGGAACTTCTTGGTGGAGTCTTTGCAGTTTATATCATGTCATCTGCAAATAGGTTAAGTTTAACTTTCTCCTTACCAGTCCAGATGCTTTTTGTTTATTTTTCTTATCTAATTGCTGGGGCTAGGACTTCCAGTATTATGTTGAATAAAAATGGTGAGAGTGGACATCCTTGTCTTGTTCCTGATCTTAGAGGAAGAGCTTTTCGTTTTTCACCATTGAGTATGATGTTAACTGTGGGTAGGTTTTTTTGTTTGTTTGTTTGTTTGTTTGTTTTGTTTTGTTTTGTTTTGTTTTCCTGTATGGCTTTTATTTTGTTGAAGTATGTTTCCACTAAACCTACTTTCCTGAGAGTCTTTTTTATGAAAGGATGGTGTACATTGTCGAATATTTTTACTGCATCTATCAAAATGATCATTTGGTTTTTATCCTTTCTCCTGGTAATGTGGTTTATCATGTTGATTGATTCACTAATATTGAACTAATATTGAATATATCAACTAATATTTAATTAACATGTTGATAGATTCACTAATATTTATTCATTAATATTGAAAGTGAATATACTAATATTGTATCTCTGGTATAAATCCCATTTGATCATGGTAAACAATTTTTTAAAAATGTATTTGATTTGGTTTGCTAAATTTGGTCAAGAATTTTTACATCTGTATTTACTAGAGCTATTGTCTGTAGTTTTCAGTGATGGCTTCATCTGGCTCTGGTATCAGAGTAATGCTGGCCTCATAGAATGAGCTTGGAAGTTTTTTCTTCTATTTTTAGAATAGTTTGAGAATAATAGGTATTAGCTCTTCTTTAAATATTTGGTAGAATTAATCTGTGAAGCCACATGGTCGTGAATTTCATTTGTTGGGAGTTTTTTCATTACTGAATCAATTTCATTGCTAGAAATTTGTACAAAATTTCTATTTCTTCATGATTCAACTTGGGAAGGTTATAGGTTTCTAAGAATGTATTCATTTATTCTAGGTTTAACTTTTTGGCATATAATTTTTCATAACATTCACTTATAATCCTGTGTATTTCTGTAGTGTCAGTTGTTATTTTTCCTCTTTTATTTTTTATTTTATTTATTTGAGTCCTTTTTTTGGTTTGGCTAAAGGTTTATCAATTTTGTTGATCTTTTCAAAGAACAAGCTCCTAGTTTCATTCATCTGGTCTATATTTTTAGTCTCTATTTTATTTATCTCTAATCTTTATTATTTCTTTCCTTCTATTAGCTTTGGGATTTGTTCTTCTTCTTTTTTTTTCACTCCTTCAGGTATAAGATTAGGCTGTTTATTTGAATTTTTTCTTCTTGAGGTAAGCCTGTATCATAATCTTCCCTCTTAGAACAGCTTTTGCTGCATCCCAAAGATTTTGGACTATTATATTTTCATTTTAATTTGTCCCTATTTTTTTATTTCCTCTTTTACTTCTGGGTGGACCCATTCATTGTTTAGTAGTATGTTATTTAATATCTATGTATTTTGTTCTTTCCAGATTTTTTTTGTGATTGATTTCCAGTTTCATATCATTGTGGTCAGAAAAGATGTATGATAAGATATAAATTTTTATTGGATTTGTTGAGACTTGTTTTGTGGCCTAAAATGTGATCAAGATTAGAGAATATGTCATGTGTACTTGGGAAAAAAAGGGCATTTCATTATTTTTGGATGGAATGTTCTGAATATACTGTTAGAGCCATCTGTTTCAGTGTGTCATTCAAAGCCACTGTTTCCTTGTTGATTTTCTGTTCATGATCTGTCCATTGATAAGTGGGGTGTTAAATTCCCCTACTAATACTGTATTACTATTGATTTTTCTCTTTATGTCTGTAAATAAGTGCTTTATGTATATGGGTGCTCCCATGTAAGGTGTATAAATATTTGTAATTACTATATCTTACTAGATTCATCCTTTTGTGATTATATAACATAATTATTTCCTCTCTCTTTTTTAGATTTATTTACTTAAGAGAGATACAGGTTGGGGGGGCATGAGTGGGAGGTCAAAGGGAGAGGGAGAAGCAAACTCCCTCCTGATCTCTATCCCAGGGCTCTGGGATGATGACCTGAGCAGATGTTTAACCAAATGAGCCACCCAGGTGTCCCCTTGTTTCTTGTTATAGTCTTTGTTTTAAAGTCTATTTTGACTGATATAAATATTGCTATACCAGCTTTCTTTTCACTTCCATTTGGATGAAAAAATTCTTTTCGATCTCTTCACTTTTTTTTTATTTTAATTTTTTTTATTTTTTAATTTTTATAAACATATATTTTTATCCCCAGGGGTACAGGTCTGTGAATCGCCTGGTTTACACACTTCACAGCACTCACCAAAGCACATACCCTCCCCAATGTCCATAACCCCACCTCCCTTCTCCCAACACCCCTCCCCCCAGCAACCCTCATGTCCACAATAGCCAAACTATGGAAAGAACCTAGATGTCCTTCGACAGATGAATGTATCAAGAAGATATGGTATATATACACAATGGAATACTATGCAGCCATCAAAAGAAATGAAATCTTGCCATTTGCGACAACATGGATGGAACTAGAGCATATCATGCTTAACCAAATAAGTCAAGTGGAGAAAGACAACTATCATATGATCTCTCTGATATGAGGAAGTGGTGATGCAGCATGGGGGCTTAAGGGTGTAGGAGAAGAGAAGAATAAATGAAACAAGATGGAATTGGGAGGGAGACAAACCATAAGTGACTCTTAATATCTCTTCACTTTTAATCTGAATTCTCTTTAGGTTTGATATGAGCCTCTTATAGGCAGCATGTTGATGGGTTCTGTTTTTGTTTTTTTTTTCCATTCACTCTATGTCTTTTGATTCAAACATTTAGTCCATTTAAATTCACAGTAATTATTAATAGGTATTATTGTCATTTTGTTACTTGTTTTACAGTTGTTTTTTATAGTTCTTTATTCCTTTTTTCTCTTGCTCTCTTCCTTATGGTTTGATGTCCTTCTTTAGTGATATGTTTGGATTTCTTTCTCTTTATTTTTTGCATATTAATTATTGATTTTTGATCTGTGGTTACCATTAGTTCATATAGAACATCCTATGCATATAGCAGTCTATATCAGGTTGATATCTGGTTAAGTTTGAACCCATTCTGTTGGTGGGAATGCTAGCTTGTACAACCACTCTGAAAAATCACAAGGCGGTTCCTCAAGATGTTAAAAATAGAGATATCCTACAACCCAGCAATTATACTACTAGAGATTTACCCCAAAGTTAAAGATGTGGTGAAAAGAAGGGACACATGCACCCTAATGTTCATAGTACCAATGTCCAGAATAGCCAAACTGTGGAAAAAGCCAAGGTGCCTTTCAATAGATGAATGGATAAAGAAGATGTGATATTTCATATATAGATAGATAGATAGATAGATAGATATCTATCTATATAAATATATATATATGGGTTTACATATAATGGTTCAGCCATAAGAAAGGATGAATACCCACCATACCAACCATTTTCATTGACATGGATAGAACTGGAGGGAATTATGTCAAGCAGAGAAAGACAATTATCATATGGTTTCCTCATATGTGGAAAATAAGGAATAGTACAGAGACTACAAGGGAAGGGAGAGAAAACTGAAGGGGGAAAAAATCAGAGAGGAATACAAACCATAAGAGACTCTGGACTTCAGGAAACAAGCTGAGGGTTATAGAGGGGTGGGAGTTTGGGGGCTGGGGTAACAGGATGATGGGTATTAAGGAGGGCAAGTGTGGTGATGAGCACTAGGTGTTATACACAACTAATTAATTATTGAACGCTACATTTAAAGAAATAAATCAGGGGCTAACTACACATTAAAAAAACATTTGAATCTTTTTAATTCTAGAAATTCCAAAAACACTAAATTTTTACTCCCCTTCCCCTCACATTTTATGTATATGATGTCATACTTTCTTTTATTTTGTGAATCCCTTGACTGAGTTTTATAAATATAATTGATTTTAATGCTTTTGTGCTTTAACTTCCATACTGGCTTATAAGTGTTTAATCTACTACTTTTTATGTTTGTATGTATCTATGAAATGTTTTCCTTTCCTAATTTTCTTACTCCTGATTATAGTCTTTCCTTTCCACTCAAATTCCCTTTAACATTTCTTGTATGGCAGGTTCAGTGGTGATGGATTCTTTAGCTTTTATTTTTCTGAGAAACTTTGTCTTTTATCTTTAAAAAATTTTTTTTTAAATTTATTTATTTTCAGCATAATAGTATTCATTATTCTTGCACCACACCCAGTGCTCCATGCAATTAGTGCCCTCTATAATACATACCATCTGGTACCCCGACCTCCCACTCCCCCCCCCAAAACCCTTAGATTGTTTTTCAGAGTCCATAGTCACTCATGGTTCACCTCCCCTTCCAATTTCCCCCAACTCCCTTCTCCTCTCTAACTCCCCATGTCCTCCATGCTATTTGTTATGCTCCACAAATAAGTGAAATGAAACTTTGTCTTTTATTCTGAATGACAGCCTTGCTGGATAGCATATTCTCCATTGCAGTTTGTTTGTTTGTTTGTTTGTTTTTTCCTGTCAGCACTTTGTATATATAACACAACTCCCTACCACCCCACGATGTTTCTTCTGAAAATTCAGCTGATAGCCTTATGGGCTTTTCCTTGTATGTAACTGTTTTCTTTCACTTACTGCTTTTAAAACATTCATCACTACTTTTTTTTTGTTTTGATTATTATGTGTTGGAGATAATGTAGGTCTCCTTGGATTTATTTTGGGGGGGGCTCCCTGTGTCTCCTTGTTCTGGATTTCTGTTTCCTTTCCCAGATTAGGGAAGTTTTCAGTTATTATTTCTTCAAATATTCTGCCCCCCTTTTCTCTTTCCTCCTTCTGAGATCTCTATAGCCTGAATGCTATTTTACTTGATGATGATGCTGAGTTCCTTTAACTATTCCCATTTTTTATTTTTTATTTTTCAGTTTGGTTGCTTTCCAGTACTCTCTTCCAGTTTGCTGATCCACTATTCTTCCTTTAATTTCCTATTGATTAATTCCCTCTAGTGTACTTTTAATTTCAGTTATTGAGTTCTTCATCTTTGATTTGTTCTTTTTATATTTCCTATCTTTTTGTTGAAGGTCTCACTGAGTTCTTTGGCTCTTTTCTCAAGTCCAGTGAGTATCTTTATGACTATTACTTTGAAATCTCTCTTAGGCATATTGCTTATCTCTATTTCATTTAGCTCTTTTGTTGCAATATTGTCTTGTTCTTTCTTTTGGGACATATTCCTCTGTTTCCTCATTTCGTCTTACTCTTCATATCTGTTTCTGTGTATTAGGAAAGTTAACTAAATCTCCTGATCTTGAAAGTAGTAGCCTGGGGCGCCTGGGTGGCTCAGTGGGTTAAGCCGCTGCCTTCGGCTCAGATCATGATCTCAGGGTCCTGGGATCGAGTCCCGCATGGGGCTCTCTGCTCAGCAGGGAGCCTGCTTCCTCCTCTCTCTCTCTCTGCCTGCCTCTCCATCTACTTGTGATTTCTCTCTGTCAAATAAATAAATAAAATCTTTAAAAAAAAAAAAAAAAAAAGAAAGTAGTAGCCTTATGAAGAAGAGGTCCTACAGTGCAATGTCTCTTGTTCACCAGAACCTAGAGCTTCAAAAATGTCTCCTCTGAGTGTATATACAAGTACAGTTGTGGTTGAGCCTTGTTTGCCTTCAGTCCAATCATCCACAGTGGCTCTCTTTGCCTTGTGGGCAGAGCCTGGTCACTGTGCTGTTAAGAAAGAAGTTTGGGGCTGTCTTGGGTCTGAGGTGAGTCAGACCAGATGTCTTTCCTCAACTCATTTCCCAGAACTTTAGGGGGCTCTCCCTGTATTGTTCACTGAGAGGCTTTCATTGGTGGACAAGACCTGTAGTCAGAGATATCTGCCCACCAGTCTGCACAACCATCTGTGAAGCTCCCTGTGAGGTTTTTGTTAGTGGGCAAGACCAACAGTCATATTAGATGTCTTCCTCCAGTTTACTGATGGAAATGCAGTGGAATTGGTGTGTATGGTTATTTTCCCTTCTCCCCAAAGCAGGAGTCACTTTGGAGTGGTTTTGGTCACTGCTGGGACTACCTTCAGAATAAGATACATCTGGGACAGCTTTAAAGGGGCTCTGGCTGAGTGGGGCATGTTGGCAATCTACATGGCAAGTGTTCATGCTGATTCCTGCAGGTGTCTGGGTATCTAGGCTTGGGGGTAGGGGAGAGAAATAGCACCCAAAAGTTCTTTCATTCTTGGAGAAGTCTCCTAAAGATCCCTGACCCTCCAGTATACATTGTAAAATTAGTAAATAAATCTCCTTCTAGTATATCCTAGATATTATTCAAACTGTTGCTTCCATACTGTATCTCGGTGGGGTTATTTGTTTTCCAGTCCCTTTAAGGGCAAGAACCGTTTGTTATTACCCTTTGGTTTCCCCAGAGCCAAGCCCACTGATTTTTAAGTTCTCTGCAGTAAGTCCCACTGATAATAAAAACTCACAAAATTGAGCCTCTCTGGTTTTTAAAGTAAAATGTTGTAGGCAATCATCTTCCCACTGCAGATACGGCATGTCAGGGTTGTCTGGTGTGGGGTCTGTTCTCCCCTTTCCATGTCTGAGGTGTCCCTCCCATTCTTGGTTGGTTTGGTTCTTGATGATGTCTCCACCCTTTCTAACATTTTTTATGTGGCTTCCTTTATATGATTAACCATGGAGAGTCTGTTCTGCCAGTCTTTGTGTCATTTTCTGGGTTAGTTACACTAATATTGCTGGTACATAGGTGTATCTGTGGGATAAGGTGATCTTGGGATCCTCATCCTCCGCCATCTTTCTAGGTTCACTATGGCCTATTTTGAAGTTGCTCCTAATCTCTTTCCTATTGCCTCTGTGGTATTGAACTGTTTTTTCCTCTCTACCACTCTGTTTACCACATTTCATTTTAGTAAAGTTTTATTCTCTTAAGCATCATAAATTGTTTTCCCTAAGGGTTTTCCCTAGACCCCTATGTCAGTTAGAATTCATTGCAGAAAATTTTTCTCTAGCCAGCATAAACAGGAAGGGACTTATTATAAGGCATTAAATTACTTACAGAATTATTGTATAAGTTCAAGAGAGACTCAAGATTGACATTTCAGGAACATCTTCAAGGACACAGAAGGAGACATTATGTCTTAAAACTATAAAGCCATTTGTCAAATTGTGAAGGTGTTTCTCTATCTGCTGACTCCAGAACTAAACCCCACTGCCACAGTCAGGAAGCTAATCATATAATTGACTCATGATTAGGAAGCTGTCTGAACGGGGGAAGATGCCATTTCCAAATGATGCTTAAAACTGAAACAACATACACAGCAGGAGAACTGGCCTCCTCTTCTATTTTTTTTTTTTTTAATATCACAGAAGGGCATCCAAATGATATAACCCGAATCATATCAAGCATCCTAATTACACAGAGAAAATGGGAAATGTAGTTTTGGCCTTTCAGCCTCTGAAGTAAGGACAATGTATTAGACTAGATAGATAGATAGATATCTCTCTATATATATAGATATATGAGAGAGATAGAGATAACCTGATTAACAAATGTGCAGCAAACCTGAATAGGTATTTCTCAAAAGAAGACCTACAAGTGACCAATAGATATATGCAAAATGTTCAACATCACTAACCATCAGGGAAATGTAAATCAAAACCACAATGAGATAGCACCTCACTCTTGTTAGAATGACTATTATCAAAAAGACAAAAGAGAAAAGTACTGGCAAGGTGGAGGATATGGAGAAAATGGAACACTTGCGCACCGTTGGGAGGAATACAAATTAACATAACCATTATGGAAACAGTATTGAGGTTTCTCAAAAAACTAAAAATAGAACAGCCATATGATCTAGCAATATATCCCTTCTGAGTATATATTCAAAAGAAATGAATTCAGTGTCATGAAGATAGATGTCTTCATTTTCATGTTCATTAAAATATTATCTATAGTCACCAACATATGGAATCAATCAAAGTGTCCACTGGCAGATGTATGGATAAAGAAAAAAAGGATATACATACAGAATAAAATTTTATCTACCCTCAAGAAGGAAATCCTGTCAATTCTTAGCATTTGTGACATTTGAAATTGGACTTTATGCTATGTAAAGTAAGCCAGGCATAGAAAGAAAAATACTGCATGATCTCACTTACATGTGAAATGTAAAAAGGTCAAACTTGTAGTAGAGAGTAGAAAAAGTCAAGGGATAGGGAAAATGAGGAAATATGGGTTAAAATGTATAAACCTTTAGTTATACAGAATAAATAAGTTTTGGAAACCTAATGCACATCATAGTGACTAGAGTTAATGTATTATATACTTGAAATTTGCTAAACAAGTAGATCTTAAATGTTCTCATCTCATAAACACAAAAGGAAAGTGAGGTGATGGATCTGTTAATTAAGTTGATCACAGTAAGCAATTCACAGTGTACATCAAAATGTCTGATTGTATCCCATAAACATGTATAATCTTTATTTGTCAATTATTCCTCAAAGCTGGAAAAACAAAACACTAGCAACAACAAAATGCCAACATTGAACATGATAGAACTCTGCTTTATACACATGAAAGCAAGCTTAACCTTCCTTACAAAAGGGAAATTCAAATTCCCATGAGTAACTATATCCATCCTGGGGTGACTCAAACCATTTTTAGTTCAAAGTACTATTTTGATATCTTGTACCAGTGGATAAAATTAAAGTTGTATTCATGAGAAGGAAAAAAAAAGAACATAAGAAAAAGTATATATAAAACATATGCTTTATTTATACTTTATTATGTTTAACTATATATTAATGAGTAGCTGCCACAGGTCTTATTTCTACAACTGTTCACAAGGTTGTATGCGATATTTTTAACTTTGTCCGGTGCTATAGTCAGGAGCTGCTATGATGGGGAAGAACACATTCAAGTCATTAACATAGAAGGCAGACCCCCTCCACCTTCTTTTAGCATGGTCACTGGCACCAGCTGCAGGAAAAGCCTCTACTTTGCTTTCATCTTCCAAATCTTGGAGAAATGCTTCTGCTTTATGAAATTTCATCCCAAATGGCAGCTTCCAAGGAGAAAATAGGGGTTTTTTTTTAATACAGTGTTATATTAGCTTCAGATGTACAATATAATGCTTCAATTTTATACATTAGTGCTCAACATGATAAGTGTACTCTCTTAAGTATACTTAGGAGGAAAGTATACTTAAGTATACTTCAGAGAAAATAGATTTTAACTTTCAAGTTTCTGCAGAGCAGGATGGAGTTTGGGATGGATATAGAGTGATATTTCACCATATCCATCACGAACTCTTATACTCTCTCAGGGATTTTACGTACTCACAAAACTTCAAATACAGTCCACAGATGTTTAAGACCAGACGGTTGAGAATTCCTATTTTCTTTTTGGATTTTAGAAATCTAAAACACTTGCATATACTATACATTACTAGCACCAATGGCAGGATTTATGAAGCACCTTGTAACTGAATATTTCAACATTTTTTCAACAAAAGGTATAAATCATACTTTTGGGATACATGAAGATTAAAAGATTTGTCAGTTTATGAGGCTTTGCTTATGAACACATTTGCATGAATTTCAAAATAAAAACACTTTGTTTTCAGAGTTTGAGATTTGAACTTGTGGATCTGTACCAATTATAGATAATTCCCAAATCTGTATTTCAAATTCTAAACTCCAGACACTTATCTCCACTTCCATCCCTCATACACATAAATCCCAACATTTTTCTAACTGAATTCAAAATCCAGTTATCTTCAGTTGTTCTCTGACTCAGTGAAAGGTATCAGCATCTACCTATTTGTTGAAGCCAGAAATCCACGTATCCCAAGAAAATCCCTCTTCCACTTCTACATGCAGAAGTAGTTCCTAGGTCTGTCCATCTTACTGCTAAAATCTCCTTTCAGTATACTCACTCCTTCCCAACATCACCACTACCTTTTCAGTTCAGACCACCAGCACATCTTTCCTAGATTATTTAAATCAGCTTCCTATCTTGTCTCCCACACTCACTATCTATTCTCAATGCAATAATTCAGTGATCCTCTCGCTTCCCTGCTTATAACACTTCCCCTCTCTACTAGAGACTGTTTTCTCTCAGGAAAAATCCTCATCTTCTGAACATTGTTTATGAGACCCATTTTGCTTACCCTCTACTCTCATAACCTATGCTCCAGTCACACTGCACTCCTTCCAGAAGTTTGAGTCCATCACATACCACGTCTCACTTCAAATCTCTTTCTCTTAGAACAAGCCTTTCGACTTTGCCAAGCTAACGCCTAATCAGCAGTCGGGTCTTCACTTAGATGTCACCTCCACTGAGCAGTCTCCCCTCATTCCCAAAACCTGGTTATTTATATATATATTTATAAACATATATTTTTATCCCCAGGGGTACAGATCTGTGAATCACCAGGTTTACACACTTCACAGCACTCACCAAAGCACATACCCTCCCCAATGTCCATAATCCCACCCCCTTCTTCCAAACCCCCTCCCCCCAGCAACCCTCAGTTTGTTTTGTGAGATTAAGAGTCACTTATGGTTTGTCTCCCTCCCAATCCCATCTTGTTTCGTTTATTCTTCTCGTACCCACTTAAGCCCCCATGTTGCATCACCACTTCCTCATATCAGGGAGATCATATGATAGTTGTCTTTCTCTGCTTGACTTATTTCGCTAAGCATGATACGCTCTAGTTCCATCCATGTTGTCGCAAATGGCAAGATTTCATTTCTTTTGATGGCTGCATAGTATTCCATTGTGTATATATACCACATCTTCTTGATCCATTCATCTGTTGATGGACATCTAGGTTCTTTCCATGGTTTGGCTATTGTGGACATTGCTGCTATAAGCATTCGGTGCACGTGCCCCTTTGGATCACTACGTTTGTATCTTTAGGGTAAATACCCAATAGTGCAATTTCTGGGTCATAGGGTAGCTCTATTTTCAACATTTTGAGGAACCTCCATGCTGTTTTCCAGAGTGGCTGCACCAGCTTGCATTCCCACCAACAGTGTAGGAGGGTTCCCCTTTCTCCGCATCCTCGCCAGCATCTGTCATTTCCTGACTTGTTGATTTTAGCCATTCTGACTGGTGTGAGGTGATATCTCATTGTGGTTTTGATTTGTATTTCCCTGATGCCGAGTGATATGGAGCACTTTTTCATGTGTCTGTTGGCCATCTGGATGTCTTCTTTGCAGAAATATCTGTTCATGTTCTCTGCCCATTTCTTGATTGGATTATTTGTTCTTTGAGTGTTGAGTTTGCTAAGTTCTTTATAGATTCTGGACACTAGTCCTTTATCTGATATGTCGTTTGCAAATATCTTCTCCCATTCTGTCAGTTGTCTTTTGATTTTGTTAACTGTTTCCTTTGCTGTGCAAAAGCTTTTGATCTTGATGAAATCCCAATAGTTCATTTTTGCCCTTGCTTCCCTTGCCTTTGGCATTGTTCCTAGGAAGATGTTGCTGCGGCTGAGGTCGAAGAGGTTGCTGCCTGTGTTCTCCTCAAAGATTTTGATGGATTCCTTTCACACATTGAGGTCCTTCATCCATTTTGAGTCTATTTTTGTGTGTGGTGTAAGGAAATGGTCCAATTTCATTTTTCTGCATGTGGCTGTCCAATTTTCCCAGCACCATTTATTGAAGAGGCTGTCTTTTTTCCATTGGACATTCTTTCCTGCTTTGTCGAAGATTAGTTGACCATAGAGTTGAGGGTCTATTTCTGGGCTCTCTATTCTGTTCCATTGATCTATGTGTCTGTTTTTGTGCCAGTACCATGCTGTCTTGATGATGACAGCTTTGTAATAGAGCTTGAAGTCCGGAATTGTGATGCCACCAACGTTGGCTTTCTTTTTCAATATCCCTTTGGCTATTCGAGGTCTTTTCTGGTTCCATATAAATTTTAGAATTATTTGTTCCATTTCTTTGAAAAACATGGATGGTACTTTGATAGGAATTGCATTAAATGTGTAGATTGCTTTAGGTAGCATAGACATTTTCACAATATTTATTCTTCCAATCCAGGAGCATGGAACATTTTTCCATTTCTTTGTGTCTTCCTCAATTTCTTTCATGAGTACTTTATAGTTTTCTGAGTATAGATTCTGTGTCTCTTTGGTTAGGTTTATTCCTAGGTATCTTATGGTTTTGGGTGCAATTGTAAATGGGATTGACTCCTTAATTTCTCTTTCGTCTGTCTTGTTGTTGGTGTAGAGAAATGCAACTGATTTCTGTGCATTGATTTTATATCCTGACACTTTACTGAATTCCTGTATAAGTTCTAGCAGTTTTGGAGTGGAGTCTTTTGGGTTTTCCACATATAGTATCATATCATCTGCGAAGAGTGATAATTTGAGTTCTTCTTTGCTGATTTGGATGCCTTTAATTTCCTTTGTTGTCTGATTGCTGAGGCTAGGCCTTCTAGTACTTGTTGAATAGCAGTGGTGATAAAGGACATCCTTGCCGTGTTCCTGACCTTAGCGGAAAAGCTTTTAGTTTTTCTCCATTGAGAATGATATTTGCGGTGGGTTTTTCATAGAGGGCTTTGATGATATTGAGGTATGTGCCCTCTATCCCTACACTTTGAAGAGTTTTGATCAGGAAGGGATGCTGTACTTTGTCAAATGATTTCTCAGCATCTATTGAGAGTATCATATGGTTCTTGTTCTTTCTTTTATTGATGTGTTGTATCACATTGATTTGCGGATGTTGAACCAACCTTGCAGCCCTGGAATAAATCCCACTTGGTCGTGGTGAATAATCTTTTTAATGTACTGTTGAATCCTATTGGCTAGTATTTTGTTGAGTATTTTCGCATCTGTGTTCATCAAGGATATTGGTCTATAGCTCTCTTTTTTGGTGGGATCCTTGTCTGGTTTTGGGATCAAGGTGATGCTGGCCTCATAACCTGAGTTTGGAAGTTTTCCTTCCATTTCTATTTTTTGGAACAGTTTCAGGAGAATAGGAATTAGTTCTTCTTTAAATGTTTCGTAGAATTCCCCCGGGAAGTTGTCTGGCCCTGGGCTTTTGTTTGTTTGGAGATTTTTAATGACTGTTTCAATCTCCTTACTGGTTATGGGTCTGTTCAGGCTTTCTATTTCTTCCTGGTTCAGTTGTGGTAGTTTATATGTTTCTAGGAATGCATCCATTTCTTCCAAATTGTCAAATTTATTGCCATAGAGTTGTTCATAGTATGTTCTTATAATAGTTTGTATTTCTTTGGTGTTAGTTGTGATCTCTCCTCTTTCATTCATGATTTTATTTATTTGGGTCCTTTCTCTTTTCTTTTTGATAAGTCGGGCCAGGGGTTTATCAATTTTATTAATTCTTTCAAAGAACCATCTCCTACTTTCGTTGATTTGTTCTATTGTTTTTTTGGTTTCTATTTCATTCATTTCTGCTCTGATCTTTATGATTTCTCTTCTCCTGCTGGGCTTAGGGTTTCTTTCTTGTTCTTTCTCCAGCTCCTTTAGGTGTAGGGTTAGGTTATGTACCTGAGACCTTTCTTGTTTCTTGAGAAATGCTTGTATCGCTATATATTTTCCTCTCAGGACTGCCTTTGTTGTGTCCCACAGATTTTGAACTGTTGTATTTTCGTTATCATTTGTTTCCATGATTTTTTTCAATTCTTCTTTAATTTCCCGGTTGACCCATTCATTCTTTAGAAGGATGCTGTTTAGTCTCCATGTATTTGGGTCCTTTTCAAACTTCCTTTTGTGGTTGAGTTCTAGCTTTAGAGCATTGTGGTCTGAAAATATGCAGGGAATGATCCCAATCTTTTGATACCGGTTGAGTCCTGATTTAGGACCGAGGATGTGATCTATTCTGGAGAATGTTCCATGTGCACTAGAGAAGAATGTGTATTCTGTTGCTTTGGGATGAAATGTTCTGAATATATCTGTGATGTCCATCTGGCCAGTGTGTCGTTTAAGGCCTTTATTTCCTCGCTGATCTTTTGCTTGGATGATCTGTCCATATCAGTGAGGGGAAGTTAAAGTCCCTTACTATTATTGTATTATTGTTGATGTGTTTCTTTGATTTTGTTATTAATTGGTTTATATTGTTGGCTGCTCCCACGTTGGGGGCATAGATATTTAAAATTGTTAAATCTTCTTGTTGGACAGACCCTTTGAGTATGATATAGTGTCCTTCCTCATCTCTTATTATAGTCTTTGGCTTAAAATCTAATTGATCTGATATAAGGATTGCCACTCCTGCTTTCTTCTGATGTCCATTAGCATGGTAAATTCTTTTCCACCCCCTCACTTTAAATCTGGAGGTGTCTTCGGGCTTAAAATGAGTTTCTTGGAGGCAACATATAGATGGGTTTTGTTTTTGTACCCATTCTGATACCCTGTGTCTTTTGACAGGGGCATTTAGCCCATTAACATTCAGGGTAACTATTGAGAGATATGAATTTAGGGCCATTGTATTGCCTGTAAGGTGACTGTTACTGTATATGGTCTCTGTTCCTTTCTGATCTACCACTTGTAGGCTCTCTCTTTGCTTAGAGGACCCCTTTCAAGATTTCCTGTAGAGCTGGTTTGGTGTTTGCAAATTCTTTCAGTTTTTGTTTGTCCTGGAAGCTTTTAATCTCTCCTTCTATTTTCAATGATAGCCTAGCTGGATATAGTATTCTTGGCTGCATGTTTTTCTCGTTTAGTGCTCTGAAAATATCATGCCAGCTCTTTCTGGCCTGCCAGGTCTCTGTGGATAAGTCAGCTGCCAATCTAATATTTTTACCATTGTATGTTACAGACTTCTTTTCCCGGGCTGCTTTCAGGATTTCCTCTTTGTCACTGAGACTTGTAAATTTTACTATTAGGTGACGGGGTGTGGGCCTATTCTTATTGATTTTGAGGGGCGTTCTCTGAACCTCCTGAATTTTGATGCTCGTTCCCTTTGCCATATTGGGGAAATTCTCCCCAATAATTATCTCCAGTATACCTTCTTCTTCTGGAATCCCAATTATTCTAATGTTGTTTCGTCTTATGGTGTCACTTATCTCTCGAATTCTCCCCTCGTGGTCCAGTAGCTGTTTGTCCCTCTTTTGCTCAGCTTCTTTATTCTCTGTCATATGGTCTTCTATATCACTAATTCTTTCTTCTGCCTCATTTATCCTAGCAGTGAGAGCCTCCATTTTTGATTGCACCTCATTAAGACATTATATATGTTGCCTCCAAGAAACTCATTTTAAGCCCGAAGACACCTCCAGATTTAAAGTGAGGGGGTGGAAAAGAATTTACCATGCTAATGGACATCAGAAGAAAGCAGGAGTGGCAATCCTTATATCAGATCAATTAGATTTTAAGCCAAAGACTATAATAAGAGATGAGGAAGGACACTATATCATACTCATTAATAGCTTTTTTGATTTCAACTTGGTTAGATTTTAGTTCTTTTATTTCTCCAGAAAGGGCTTTTATATCTCTCAAGAGGGTTTCTCTAATATCTTCCATGCCTTTTCGAGCCCGGCTAGAACCTTGAGAATTGTCATTCTGAACTCTAGATCTGACATATTACCAATGTCTGTATTGATTAGGTCCTTAGCCTTCGGTACTGCCTCTTGTTCTTTTTTTTGTGTTGAATTTTTCTGTTTTGTCATTTTGTCCAGATAAGAGTATATGAAGGGGCAAGTAAAATACTAAAAGGGTGGCAACAGCCCCAGGAAAATATACTTTAACCAAATTAGAAGAGATCCCAAATCATGAGGGGGGAGAAAGGGGATAAAAAGATGTTCAAAAAGGAAGAAAGAAAAAAAGAAAAAAAAAGAATAAAGAAAAAAAGAAAAGAATTTTAAAAAAAGATAACACCTAAGAAAAATATAAAAAAGAAAATATATATATATTAGATAAACTAGTAAAAAATCGTTAAAAAAGAAAAAGGTAACAGTTAAAAAAAATTTTACTCGAAGGCGAGAACAAAAAAACAAAAAATGAAAAAGAAAAAAACTAAATTAACTGCAAGACTATAAAAAATCACAGGGAAAAAGCCATGAGTTCCGGCTTGGCTTTTTCCTCCTCTGGAATTCTGCTGCTCTCCTTGGTATTGAAACCGCACTCCTTGGTAGGTGAACTTGGTCTCGGCTGGATTTCTTGTTGATCTTCTGGGGGAGGGGCCTGTTGTAGTGATTCTCAAGTGTCTTTGCCCCAGGCGGAATTACACCGTCCTTACCCGGGGCCGGGTTGAGTAATCCGCTCGGGTTTGCTTTCAGGAGCTTTTTGTTCCCTGAGCGCTTTCCGTAGAGTTCCGGAGGATGGGAATACAAATGGCGGCCTCCTGGTCTGGGCCCGGAGGAGCCGAGAGCCCAGGGCCGCACTCCTCAGTGCGCCCTCAGAGAACAGCGCCCAGTTACTCCCGTCTGCCTGACCTCCGGCCGCGCTCTGAGCTCACCGAGCCTGTGACCGGTTCAAGGTCACCCCGAGCTGCGAGCTTACTGTCGGCTCTATCTCTGTAGCTGGCTTTCCCGTTCCAATACCCGCAAGCTCTGCGACACTCAGACACCCCCGATCCTTCTGTGACCCTGCGGGACCTGAGGCCACGCTGACCCCGTGTGGGCTTTGCCCCGGGTAGCCTCTGGAGCGATGTCCCTCAGCGGAACAGACTTTTAAAAGTCCTGATTTTGTGCGCAGTTGCTCTGCCGCTTGCCGGGAGCCGGCCCCTCCCCCCGGGGTCTATCTTCCCGTCGCTTTGGATTCACTTCTCCGCCGGTCCTACCTTTCAGAAAGTGGTTGTTTTTCTGTTTCCAGAATTGCTGTTCTTCTTCTCTTCGATCTGCCGATGGATTTTCAGGTGTTTGCAATCTTTAGATAAGCTATTTAGCTGATCTCCGGCTATCTGAAGTAGTCTCAGCCTGCTACTTCTCCGCCATCTTGACTCCTCCCCAAAACCTGGTTATATGTCTGTGTTTTTAAAACAGCTTAAAATTCCCTTACTTCCCAGTAGTAAAATGTATTCATGTTGATTAAAAAAAAAAAAAAAAAAAAGCCTGAGAGACTTGAGTTTAATCTTGAAAAAGCAGAAATAGAATATCACAACAAAATCTGAGACAAATCAGTACCAAAGTAGTCACTTCTCCCTCTAAGACATATGAAGTGCATAGATAAAAGCTTTCTCTCGAGGAACACAGAAAAAATCTGAGAGAAGCAGTCACAGAAAATATGTTCGGAATCTCAAAATAGCATATAATACGGGAAGACACAGTGAACAAAACCACAACAGGGGTAAGTATCACTTCTTAAATATCACTTATTACACCAAGACCAGCCTTTGTACAACCAAGAGGAGCCAGGACTCAGAGAAGACCTTCAGAGGCTGAGAATAGACCTGCACGCCACAGTCCAGCCATGGGAAACTCCTTCACAAGTCTGGCTGAATAACTATGAAGAAAAATATTTACATATGGGTGGTTAAAAAATGTCAAAAGGTATCTTTCATATCTTTGAGAGGTAGAATTTGGGATATTTTTCAAAGAATTTATCCTATATGAAGATAAATCTGCAAATTAATATAATCAAAGCACATCTGGATCCCACAGAGGGTCTTTCTTTCACACCTCTTTCCATGTTTAATAACCTGTATTACCAAGGCACTAAAGGAAGTACTGGAGGGTAACCTGGACAAATGAAAACAATGCTTTTTATTTAGAATGGCATATTTTGTAGCTTTTGTCTAGATTTCCCTCATTTAAAGTATTTTCAACAGAGTATTTTTTTTAAACAAGGAGAGAGCATTAGCTAGCTCTAATGTTTCCTACTTTTAATAACAGATTCTGATTCTGACACGTTGTTAAATAATAAGCTACAACAATGTTCATAAGAATAGGGGTCTATTGGAAAGACATTTTTATTCCTGCCATACAAATTAACAGGCAGTTATTTATCTCAATGTAGAAAGGTAGTCCCAGCTGAGCTTGACTGACAGCACCTCCCCACCGAATACCCATCCACATTAATTGACAGTATGCATGTGGGCAAGGTCTTTGCTGGTTCTTGGGATGGAGAGACTGAAAAATGGAAAAAAACCTGATCATTTCTATTCCTCAGCACCATAGGAAAAGAGGGAGCTTGCTAGAGAAAGAGCAGAAGCTAACTTACTTCTAGGACACTTAATAACCAATGCCTGCTTTGGGGAATAAAAAAAATAAACATAATAGACTTGACTATGGGAGAGAGGCTTTTGCCCAACCCTTTTGCTCTGGGAGGAGGCCACAGGTAGAAGAGTACATCTAAACCCACTGTGAAGAAAGACCAGGAAGTGATGTGTAGGTGGCCTCAGGGACAGGATGGAGTCATAGGAAGCAGATGGGGTCTAATGAACCAAGGAAATTCAGGTTATAATGAAGCCTCATTTGTAACTTCTGTTTAAGGAAGTCTGGGGACATTCTGGTTATATAAAGATAATCCCAGATTCTAGGAAGTTGACATTTCTGACAAGAATATTAAATTTATGATTTCTCTCAGTAAACAATAGAATATTACCAGTTTGCTTTATGAGTTAAGGGAAGTTTGGATTTTATTTTAACTCAAAACTAGATCAAACTTTATCAAGAGAAAATGATAAAATTATTTGAGTAAAGGTGCATTACAGAAAGCAATGACTATTTTACCAAACAATTGTAGATGCAATAATAATTTTAAGAATAATTTGTTTTTACTAGTAAGACCTATGGAATAAATTTAACTGTAAAAATATCATGTCCCTTTTAAACAATTACTTCATCAGTCTCTGAATTTTAGAAACTAACACTAATCCCCTATTTACTATGAAAGTAAAGTTCTAATATCCAAATTTAACCATCTGCCATTTTGTATACAGACATTATAATGTAAATTAAGTCAGAGGTACCAGCGCATAGAAGTTAAGAAGTACTGGAATAGGTGTCAAGCCAGATTCTAGTTATAAATCAAATGATGCCTGTGTGACTTTGGACATGTTAGTTATTCTTTGTATGTTTGTTTATTCATCTATAAATTACCATGGTTGGATTAAAAAGAATGTCTAAAATTCCTCCATCTCTTAAAGCACAGAATCTACAGTGAGCAGAATTAGTGAGTCTAATTAGCAGAATTAGTGACTCTGCAGCTCACTAAATAGTGAGCTAATGTGTAATTCACAGAACAGCTTTGCTGGCAAGTCAAACATTGGGGAAAAAAACCTTTTTCAAGCATAAGGGGACTTTTGAACTGTGATAAAACACAGCCACATGTCCCCTCTGAAATTTAGTCTGTTTTTCAGATATACCTGATGGTTCACCAGATTCCTTGTGACATTTTCTCATATGATAATAAATTTGTATTGTTGTAAGCCACTGAGTTTGTGATACATTATTAGAGCAGCAGCAAGAAACTTGCATACTCCCTAAAAACTGGAAGAGATTATGCTGAGTGAAATAAGTCAAGCAGAGAGAGTCAATTATCATATGGTTTCTCTCATTTGTGGAGCATAACAAATAGCATGGAGGACATGGGGAGTTAGGAGAAGGGAGTTGGGGGAAATTGGAAGGGGAGGTGAATCATGAGAGACTATGGACTCTGAAAAACAATCTGAGGGGTTTGAAGTGGCGGGGGTGGGGTGGGAGGTTGGGGGAACCAGGTGGTGGGTATTAGAGAGGGCACGGATTGCATGGAGCTCTGGGTGTGGTGCAAAAACAATGAATACTGTTATGCTGAAAATAAATAAAAAATAAATTTAAAAAAACAACTGTATCTATAGAAAACATCAACTCTTCCATTTCACAACAGAAAACAGAATGATCAGTGATGTGTATATTTCTACAAAGTTTAATAGATTACCCCAAAGCTCAATTTTAGCTTTGAAATGAAAGCAAGCCTCCTTCTATTGTAGCCTCATAAATCAGATAAACTGTGTGGAGTTGCTGGATGTTTCCATAAAAGGATGATGATCTTACCATAAATCATGCCCTTTAATGTGTGTTCTGTTGAGACCTATTTCTGTCTAAATTAATATTTAATAAATTAAAAGGATCCCCATGAAAACAAACAAGGGCTATTGTTAAAATAAGCTGTGAGCCAAATTTTTATTTATAAACTAGACATTTCCCTCTTGTAGGAACATAAAGAAAAAGAGTGATGGAGAAAATATACTCATAAGATGTACAGTATTGCTCTTTAAATAGCACTTGTTGGGGCACCTGGGTGGCTCAGTCAATAAAGTGACTCTTGAATTTGGCTCAGGTCACGATCTCAGGGTTGTGGCAAGTCTGCTCAAGATTCTGTCTCCCTCTCCCTTTGCCTCATACTCTTGAGTGTGCTTGCTCTCTCATAAATAGATCTTTAAAAACAGAGCACTTGTGAGGAATCAGTTCTCAAATACCTATCTAGGATAACACAGCAGAAGCAGCACTTATAATAATTACTTCATCTGACATAATTTGAGGAAGTTTTTCTGACCTTTTTTGACCAGATGACAAGAATCTTCCCTGGGAAAGCCATTATCAGGTAAGTACTCTGCCAGGAGTCTGGGCTGGAGCCGCTCAGCATGCAGGTAACAGGCCTGAAATAGATTTTCTGAAGAGAATTGAAAATCAGAATTAGATTGTTTCATTAGAAATAAAAAACAGAGATTAAAATATATTCTAACAAAATTTTAATACAGCTTTTTAAGAAGGGATTATTTAGTATGACATCCTATACGAAATATCTCTTACACTACTTATAAACCCTAATAAATTTATTTACATTAAATAAATTAAATAAATTCTGGGTCATCTTTTTTGTTCTTTTCTGAGACAGGGGCATAAGCCAAATCCAGGCATTAAATTCAAAGAGTGCATACACTGATTCTGCTTCAGTCTAATTAAGGAACTTTACCATACAATATAGCTTCTAATCTTAAAGGATCCCATAATTAAAAGGCCTATTGTTTTTCTTTTACAATCTTTTAAAACTTTCCATTTTGCTGTTACTTGTTTTATGCCTTACTCTCCCTCATTGGGCTCCAAGTGCAAAGATCTCATACTATCTGAATAACTTGGACCACATCATCTTAAAATCCATTTTCTTACCTGTGGAAAGGGGATTATGAGCATCAGTTCCATAGGGTTATTGTGAGGATTAAATATGGTGATTACAGTGTTGTTTAGCAGGACTTGATTTCATAATAGGATGTTGCTGTAAGAAAGTTCCGTATAACGTCACAGGAAATGTTTAGAGATATTTCATAAGTTAGAAAAGTCAAAGAAGGAAACTAATATTTACATTTGTCAACTACACACACGGCAAGTTATATGCACATCTGATTTTGTTCACATTTGATGAGGTAAAATTATTTTTTCCCAGCTATATTGAGATATAAGTGATATAACATCATGTAAGTTTAAGGTATATAATGTGATGGTTTGATATACATACCTATTGCAAAATGATTATCACAATGAGGCTAGTTAACACATCCATTACCTTAAATACAACCTTTTTTTTAATACTTTACTTAAGTACAACCTTTTTTTTTAATGTTCTCACACATTAAGATCACTTTCTGAGCAACTTTCAAGTACTGAATATATTATTCCTAACTAGAGGCACCATGCTATACCTTAGATTCCCTTAACTTATTCATCTCATAACTGGAAACTCCTTACTTACACATCTCCCCATTTTTTTTGCTCCCAGCTAGCCCCTGGCAACCATCATTCTTTTCTGTACTGGGAGTTTGGCTTCTTTCTTTCTTTCTTTCTTTCTTTCTTTCTTTCTTTCTTTCTTTCTTTCTTTCTTCTTTCTTCTTTTTATTTTTAGATTCTGTGTATAAATGAGATCATATAGCATTTGTCCATTTGTCTTTCTCTGATTTATTTCAGTTAGCATGATGCCCTCAAGGTCCGTCCATGCTGTTACAAAGGGCAGGGTTTTCTTCTTCATGGATGAATAATATTCATATACACACATATGTGAGTATATATGTAAATGGATAAAAAGTGGATATATTTATAACACTTATCCATTTATCTGACAGTGCACCCTTATGTTGTTGCCATATCTTGGCTATTATGAATAATGCTGCAGTAAGCATGGGAGTATAGGCAGTTCTTTGATATCTTGTTCTCATTTCCTTTGTATATACCCAGAGGTGGAGTTGCTGACTCATATGTTCTATTTCTATTTTTATTTTGTTGAGAAAACTTCATACTGTTTTCCATAGTGGCTGTACCAGTTTATATTCCCACCAACTGAGCACTAGCAGTTCTTTTTCTCCACACCTTCCCCAACACTTATGTTTTGTCTGGATAATAACTGGACCAAGAGGTATGAAGTGAAGTCTCATTGTGGTTTTGATTTGTATTTCCTTGATGATGTCATATTGAATACCTTTTCATGTATCTGTTGGCTGCTCAAATGTCTCCCTTGGAAAACTGTTCAGTTTTTCTGCTATTTTTACTTACTTATTTTTATTTTTTTAACTTTTTAAAAGATTTTATTTATTTGACAGAGCACAAGTAGGCAAAGCGTCAGGGACAGGGAGAGAGAGAAGCAGGCTCCTCACTGAAGAGAGCCCAATATGGGGCTCGATCCCAGGACCCCAGGATCATGACCTGAGCCAAAAGCAGATGCTTAACTGATTGTGCAACCCAGGAACCCCTCTGTTCATTTTAAAAATCATGTTAAGTTTTTTTGCTCTTGGGTTGCGTGTGTTCTTTACATAATTTGGGTGTTAATCCCTTATCAATTACATATTTGAAGTAATTTCTCTCATCCCGTAGATTGTCTTTTCACTTTGTTGGTTGTTTCTTTTGCTGTGTAGTAGTTTTTTAGCTTGATGAAGTCCCACTTAATGATTTTTGCTTTTGTTGGTGGTGCTTTTGCTCTCATATCCAAGAAATCACTGTAAATAACAATGTCAAGGAGATTTTTCCTCTTTTCTTCTAGGAGTTCTATTGTTTTAGGACTTAAGTTTAAGTCTTTAATTTATTTTGAGTTTGTTTATGTGAGTGGTATAAGATTGGTGTCCAATTTTTTCTTCTGCATGTTGTTATCTAGTTCTCCCAACACCATTTATTGAAGAAAATATCTTTTACCCATTGAGTATTCTTGGCTCCCTTGTTAAATATTAGTTGATTCTATATGCAGGAGTTTTATTCTATATCGTTGTCCCATTTTTATGCCAGTACCATGCCATTTTGATTGCTATAGCTAAACAATATAGTTTGAAATCAAGTGTGATATGCTCAGCTTTGCTCATCTTTTCAAAATTATTTTGGTTATTCAGTGTCTTTAGTAGCTCCATATTTAGAATCTTTTTTTTTTTTTTTCTATTTTTGTCTGATGAGTCCTTTTTTTTGATGAAGTCTTCAGGAATTTTTATATATAAGATCACATAATCTCCAAAGATATTTTTCCTTTTTCCTTTCCTATTTTAATGGGTTCTCTTTCTTTTTCATGTCTGATTGCTCTCATTAGCATTTTAAGTAGTATCATGATGTCTTGTTCCTGAACTTAGATGAAAATATTTCAGCATTTCACCATTGACTATGATGTTAGCAGTGGGTTTGTCAAACATAGTATTTATTGTATTGAGGTTTGTTTCTTCTATACCCAATTTATTGAGCATTTTTATCATGAAAAAAAGGTATACTTTGTCAAATGCTTCTCCTGTACCTATCGAGATGATCATATAACCATTTTATTCTGTTAATGTTATGTATCACATTTATTGATTGCTTAATATGAATCATTCTTGCATCCCAGGGGTAAATTCCACTTGATTTTGGTGAATGATTCACTTAATATTTTGTTGAATTTAAGTTGTTAATATTTGTTAAATTTTGTATATATGTATAATGTGGATATCAGGGTATAATTTCCTTTCTTGTAGTATCCTTATCTGGCTTTGGTGTTATGGTAATGTTGACCTGGTAAAATGATTTTGGGAGTATTCCCTTCTCTTCAGATTTTTGGAAAAGTTTGTGAAGGACTGGCATTAATTCTTTAAATACTTGGTAGAAGTCACTAGCGAAACCATCTCATCCAAGACTCTTCTGTTTTGGGAGGTTTGGAAATACAGATTCAATTCAATACAGATTCAGTTTTGGGAAGTTGTATGTTTTTAGGAATTTATCTATTTCCCCTAGGTTATCCAGTTTGTTGGTACATAATCACTCATAGTAGCCTCTTAAACATTCTTTGTATTTTTATGGTGTCTATTGTAACTCTTGCATTTCTGATTTTATTTCTCTGAATCCTTTGTTTTTCTCAGTCCAGATAAAGGTTTGTAATTTTGTTTATATTTTTAAAAAACTCTGTTTTATCGATCTTTTTTATTGTATTACTGGTGTTTATTTTTCATTTATCTTTATATTTTCAATTTATTTATATTTACTTATTTCTGCTCTGATCTTAATTATTTCCTTCTTTCTACTAACTTTGGGCTTCAGTTCTTATTTTATAGTTTCTTGAGATGTAAAATAAGGTTTGAAGATCTTTCTTGTTTCTTGATAGGGTATTTGTTGCTTGATACTTACAGCTTCATACAACTGCTTTTATGGAATCCCTTAGGTTTTGATACATCATGTTTCAATTTTATATTGTTTCAAAATATTTCTTGATTCCCTTTGGCTTCTTCTTTGACTATTGGTTTTCAGGAATATGTTGTTTAATATCTATATATTTGTGAATTTTCTAGCTTTCTTCCTGTTAAAGATTTCTAATTTATATAATTGTAGTTTTAAAAGATACTTGGTATGATATCAGTCTTCTCAAATTTGCTAAGACTTATTTTGTGACCTATCATGTGATCTATCCTTGAGCATATACCATTTCAACTTAAACAGAACATATATTTTGCTGTTGTTGTATAATATATTCTATGTCTGTTAAGTCCATTTGACCTAAATTGTGGTTGCAGTCCAACATTTTTTGTTGATTTTCTGTTTGGATGATCTACCCATTGTTTAGAGGTATCGAAGCCCCTCACTATTATTATATTATTTAATATTTCTCCTTTAAGAGCTGTTAGCATTTGCTTAATTTATCTTTTTAGGTGCTTTGGTGTTGGACACATATATATTTATGGTTAATCTATCTTCTTCATGAATTGATCCTTTATTATATAATTAGCATCTTTCTATCTTATTACTATTTTTGGGCTAAAGTATTTTTTATATGATATTAGTATAGCCAACCCTGCTATCTTTTGGTTTCCACTTAATGGAATATCTTTTGCCTTCCCTTCAGTTTGAATCTGTGTGTGTCCATTGAACACATAGATTCACATAGATGAGACCCCTGTAGGCAGCATCTGGCTGAATCTTTTTAATCCATGTAGTTACAATGTGACTTTTGATTGAGGAATCTGATCCATTAATATTTAGAGCTTTTAAGGAAATGTAAGGACTTACTAATTACATCTTATTTGATTTCTGTTTTGTAATTCTATTTTTTTTAATTTCTTCCTTTCCCTGATGCCTTGTTTTGTAAACTGATGATTTTCCATAGTAGTATGATGAGAATCCCTTCTCTTTTTCTCTTGTGAACTATTATAGATTTTTGTTTTGTGGTTACCATGAGGTTTACATGAAAAATCATATCTATTTTATGTTTGTAGCGCTTAAACTGTAATCACATATGAAACTCTACCCTTTACCCTCCCTATTTTTTAAATTTTGGTGTCATCACTTACATTTTTATGATGTATCAATAAACACATTATTGAAGCTATAGATATTTTTTGTCTTTTTTAAATTTGAAGTGTAGTTGATAAATAATAGTTTTACATGTACATGATAGTGATTCAGCAGTTACATACTCTACGAAATCCTCATCATAAGAGTAGTTACTGTCTGTCGCCACACAAAGTTATTACAATACTATTGACTATATTCTTTATGCTGTACTTTTTATCATCCTGACTTATTTTATTACACTACATCTCTATCTTGGGGGGAAATATCCAGTAGTGCAATTGCTGGGTCATAAGGTGGCTCTATTTTTAACTTCCTGAGGAACCTCCATACTGTTTTCCAGAGTAGCTGTACCAAATTGTATTCACACCAACAGTGTAAGAGGGTTCCCCTTTCTCCACATCCTCACCACATTTGTTAATTCCTGTCTTGTTAATTTAAGATGTTCTGTTGTTAGACTCATTGTGGTTTTGATTTGTATTTCCCTGATAATAAGTGATGCAGAGCATTTTTTCATGTGTCTGTTGGCCATTTGTATGTCATCTTTGGAGAAGTGTCTGTTCATGTCTTCTACCCATTTCTTGACTATTAGATTTTTGGGTGTTGAGTTTGGTAAGTTCTTCATAGATCTTGGATATTAGCCCTTTATCTGATATGTCATTTCCAAATATCTTCTCCTATTCCATAGGTTGCCTTTTAGTTTTGTTGACTGTTTCCCGTTATTTGCATAAGCTTTTTATCTTGACAAACTTCCAATAGTTCATATTTACTTTTGTTTCTCTTGCCTTTAGAGATATGTCTTGCAAGAGGTTGCTGCAGCCAAGGTCAAAGAGGTTACTGCCTGTGTTCTCCTCTAGGATTTTGATGGATTCCTGTCTCACATTTAGGTCTCTCATCCATTTTGAGTTTATCTTTGTGAATGGTATAAGAGAATGGTCCAGTCTCATTTCTGCATGTGACGTCCAATTTCCCCAGCACCATTTTTTGAAGAGACTTTTTTTCCATTGGATATTCTTTCCTGCTTTATTGAAGATCAGTGGACCATAGAGTTGAGGGTCCATTTCTGGGTTCTTCTATTCTGTTCCATTGATATATGTGTCTGTCTTTGTGCCAGTACCATTCTGCCTTGATAATTAGAACTTTGTAATACAGATTGAAGCCCAGAATTTTTATATCACCAGTTTTGGTTTTCTTTTTCAACATTTTTTTGGGGGAGGCTATTTGGGGTCTTTTCTGTATCCATTCAGGTTTTAGAATTTTTGTTCCAACTCTGTGAAAAAGTTGATAGTGTTTGATAGGGATTGCATTGAATGTATAGATTGCTTTAGGTAGCATAGATATTTTAACAATGTTTGTCCTTCCATCCATGAACATGGAAAGTTTTTCCATTTCTTTGTGTCTTCCTCAATTTCTTTATGAGTGTTCTATAGTTCTCTGAGTATAGATCCTTGGCCTCTTTGGTTATGTTTTTTTCCTAGGTATCATGGTTTTGAGAGCAATTGTAAATGGGATTGACTCCTTAATTTCTCTTTCTTCTGTCTCACTGTTAGTGTATAGAAATGCAACTGATTTTTGTGCATTGATTTTATATCATGCCACTCTGATGAATTCCTGTATGAGTTTTAGCGATTTAGGGGTGGTCTTTGGATTTTCCACTTATGGTACCATGTTATCTGCAGAGTAAGAGTTTGACTACTTCTTTGCCAATTCAGATGCCTTTATTTCTTTTTGCTGTCTGATTGCTGAGACTATGATTTCTAGTACTATGTTCAATAACAGTGGTGATAGTGAAAACCCCTGCTGTGTTAGAGAAAAAATGCTCAGTTTTCCCCCATTGAGAATAGTATTTGCTGTAGGCTTTTCATAAAAGGCTTTTATGATATCAAGATACGTTTCTTCTATCCCCATCCAGAAAGGATGCCGTACTTTGTCAAATGCCTTTTCTCCATCTATTGAGAGGATCATATGGTTCTTGTCCTTTCTTTTATTTATGCAGTGTATCACATTGATTTGTGGATGTCAAATGTAATGAATGATTTTTAATGCATTTTTAACTTGATTTGCTGATATTTTATTGAAAATTTTCACATAAGGTGTGATCTGTAAATTCTTTTTTTTTTTTTTTTTTTTTGTAGTGTCAGGGTAATACTGGCCTCATAGAATGAATCTGTAAGCTTCCTATCCTATCCTATTTTGGGGATAATTTGAGAAGACTAGGTATTACCTCCTCTTTAAATGTTTGGTAGAATTCATCTGTGAAGCCATCTGGTCCTGAACTTTTGTTTGTTGAAGATTTTTTGATTACTGAGTCAATTTCATTACTGATTTTTTTTTTAGTCTGATTTTTTTTGTCCTTTTTCCTTGTTCATATATTTTGTTAAATTTCACATCTCAATGAAATCATATGGTATTTCTCTTTCTCTGACTGACTTATTTTACTTGGCATTATATTCTCCAGACACATTCATATTTTTGCAAATGGCAAAATTCCATTCTTTTTTATGGCTGAGTAATATTCCTCTCTGTGTGTGATATCTTCTTTATCCACTCATCTATTGATGAACACTTGGACTGCTTCCATAATTTGATTGTTGTAAATAATGCTACAATAAACAGGGAGGCATGTATCTTTTTGAACTAATGTTTTCATATTCTTTGTATAAATACCTGATAGTGTAATTACTTGATAATAGATTAGTTTTATTTTTAATTTTTTGAAAAACCTCCATACTGTTTTCTATAGTGGCTCCACCAGTATGCATTCCCACCAACAGTGTATGAAGGTTCCTTTTTCTCCACATGTTCACCAATATTTGTTTCCTGTACTTGATTTTAGTCATTCTGACAGATGTGAGTTGATAACTCATTGTGGTTTTGATTTGCATTTCCCTGATGATTAAGAATGCTAAGTACAGGGGCGCCTGGGTGGCTCAGTGGGTTAAAGCCTCTGCCTTCAGCTCAGGTCATGATCCCGGGGTCCTGGGATCGAGCCCTGCGTCGGGCTCTCTGCTCAGTGGAGAGCCTGCTTCTGCCTCTCTCTCTGCCTCTCTCTCTCTCTACCTGCCTCTCAGCCTACTTGTAATCTCTGTCAAATAAATAAATAAAATCTTAAAAAAAAAAAAAAGAATGCTAAGTACGCATCTTTTTATGCAACTGTTGGCCATTCATGTGTCTTTGTAAAAATGTCTGTCCTTGTCTTCATGTTTTAATAGGATTATTTATTTTTATTACTATTTTTATTATTGGTGTCAAGTTGTATAAGTTCTTCATATATTTTGGATACTAATCCTTTAGCAGATATACCATTTGCAAATATCTTTTCCCATTCATTAGGTTGCTTTTTCTTTCATTGGTTTATTTTGCTGCTTTGAAGGTTTTTCTTGTAGTCCCAATAGCTTATTTTTGTTTTTTCTTGTCTTAAAAGACATATCTTAAAAAAATGTTGCTATGGCCAATTTCAGAGAAATTTCTGCTTGTGCTCTCTTCTAGAACTTTTATGGCTTCAGGTCTCAGATATAGGTCTTTAATCTATTTTGGGTTTGTTTTGTGTATGGTAGAAGAAAGTGGCTCAGTTTCATTCCTTTGCATGTAGCTGTCCAGTTTTCCTAACATCATTTGTTAAAGACACTGACTTTTTCCCACTGCATGTTCTTGCCTCCTTTGTCATAGTTTAATCAATCACATAATCATGGGTTTTTTTTCTGGGCTCTCTATTTTATACTATTGACTTGTGTATCTATTTTTGTGTCAGTTTCATGCTGTTTTGATTACTGCAGCTTTTGCAGTATATCTTCAAATCTAAGATTGTGATACCTCTAGTTATGTTCCTCTTTTTTAGGGTTGCTTTGGCTATTCAGGGTCTATTTGTTTCACACAAATTTTAGAATGATTTTCTATACTTTCGTGAGAAGTGCTATTTGTATTTTGATAGGAACTACATTAATTCTGTAGACTACTTTGGGTGGTGGTATGGACTTTAACAGTATTCTTCCAATCCATGAACATGGAATACTTTTCCATTTGTGTTATCTTCAGTTTCATCAATATTTTATAGTTTTCAGAGTACAGACCTTTAATCTCCTTGGTTAAGTTTATTGATATTTTATTCCTTCTGGTGCAATTACAAATAGGATTGTTTCCTTAATTTATCTTTCTGCTGCTTCATTAATTGTGTAGAAATGTAATGGGTTCCTCTATATTGATTTTTTATCCTGCAATTGAATTCGTTTATCCCTTATAGTAGCTTTTATGGTGGAATCTTTAGGATTTTCTATGTATAGTATCATATCCTCTGCAAATAGATAAATTTAACTCCTTCCTTACCAATTTGGATGCCTTCTATTTCCTTTCTTTGTCGGATTTCTGTGGCTAGACTTCCAGTAGCATGTGGAGTAAAACTGGTGACAGTCAGTGGACATCCTTGTCTTGCTTCTGATCTTAGGGGAAAAGCTCTCAGTTTTTCTCTACAGAGTGTGATATTAGCTGTGGGTTTTTCACCTGTGGCCTGTATTATGTTGACTTGTGTTCCCTCAAAACCTGCTTTGCTGTAGGTTTATATCATGAATGGACGTTGTCCTTTGTCAAATGTCCTTTGTCAAGTGATCATGTTTTTTATCCTTTCACTTGTTATGTAATTTTTCAAACTGACTGAATTACAAATATTGAATCACACTTGCATTCCAGGGATAAAACTCACTTGTTTGTAGTGAAATTTCTTAAATGCATTGTTGGATTTGGTTTACTAATATTTTGTCAAAGATTTTTGCATCTATGTTCATCCGAGTTATTAGCCTATAGTCTTCTTTTGTAGTGTCTTTATTTGCTTTTGCTATCAGGGTATGCTTGTCTTATAAGAATGAATTAGGAAAGTTTCTTTTCTCTTCTATTTTTTGGAATAGTTTGAGAAGAATATGTATTAACTCTTTTTTAAATGTTTGGAAGAATTCCCCTGGGAAACTCTCTGGTTCTGGACTTCTGTTTGTTGGGAGTTTTAAAATTATTGGTTTAATTTCATTGTTGGTAATTGGCCTGTTCAAATTTTCTATTTCTTCCTGATTCACTTTTGGGAAGTTATGTATACTAAGAATTTATCTACTTGTTCTATGTTGTATAAATTTTTGGCATAGAATTTTTTATAACATTCTTTTATAATCTTCTGTATTTCTGTGGTGTCAGTTATTTTTCTTCTTTTATTTTTTAATTTTTTAAAGATTTCATTATTTGACAGAGAGAGAGAAAGAGAGACAGTGAGAGAGGGAACAGAAGCAGGTGGAAGGAAAGAGGGAGAAGCAGACTCCTCACTGAGCAGGGAGCCTGATGTGAGGCTCAGTCCCAGGACCCTCAGGAACCTGAGCCAAAGGCAGACACTTAACAACTGAGCCATCCAGGTGCCCCATCTCCTCTTTTAAGGCTGATTTTGTTCTCACTCTCTCTCCCTCTCTCTCTCTATCTATCTTTCTATTTGGCTAAATGTTTATCAATTTTGTTAATCTTTTCAGAGATCTGCTCCTGGTTTCATTGGTCTGTTTTATTTATTAGTTTCTATTTTATTTCTGCTCTAATCATTATTATTTCTTTCTTTATACTGATTTTAGGTTTGTTTGTTCTTTTTCTAGCTCCTTTAGGTTTAACTTCAGGTTGTTTATTTGAGATTTTTCATGCTTCTTGAGTTAGGTCTGTTTCGCTATAAACTACTTTCTTAGAACAGCTTTTGCTACTTCCCAAAGATTTTGGAACTTGTGGTTTCATTTTCACTTGTCTCCATGTATCTTTTTATATATTTTTGATTTCTCAGTTGACCAATTCACTGTCTAGTAGCATGTTATTTAACTTCCATGTATTTGTATTCTTTTCAAGATTTTTTCTTGATTGATTTCTAGGTTTATAGAGTTGTGATCAGAAATGATGCACGATATGACTTCAATCTTTTTGAATTTTTTTGAGACTTGTTTTGTGGCCTAATATGATCTGTTCTGGAGACTGCTCCATGTACATACAGGAAGAATGTGTATTTTAGGATAGAGTGTTTTAAATATATCTGTTAGATCCATTTGGTCTAATGTGTCCTTCAAAGGCATTATTTCTGTGTTGATTTTCTGTTTGCATGATCTTTCCACTGATATAAATAGGGTGTTAAAGTCCACTACTATTATTGTACTACTATCAGTGAGTTACTTTGTAACAATTGTTACATCTTCTCATTGGTTTGTTATCAGCTGTTTTATGTAATGGGGTGCTCCCCCACCCCAATACTGTAGTGCCTTTGTTTCCTGTTACAGTCTTTGTTTTAAAGTTTATTTTGTCCAATATAGGTACTGCAAATCTGGCTTTCTTTTCACATCCATTTTCATGATAAATGCTTTTCCATCCTTTCACTTTCAATTTGCATGTGTCTTTAAGTTTGAAATTAGTCTTGTGTAAATAACATTTTTACCTATTCTTTCTTGCTTTTTTTTAATGTCACCCTATGTCTTTTGATTAGAGCATTTAGATCATTTACATTTAGAGTAATTTTTTTTTTTTAATTTTTTATTTTTGATAAACATATATTTTTATCCCCAGGGGTACAGGTCTGTGAATCACCAGGTTTACACATTTCACAGCACTCACCAAATCACATACCCTCCCCAATGTCCATAATTATTGAGTAATTATTGATTGGTATGTGTTTATTGCCATATTGCTACCTGTTTTATGGTTGTTTTTGTACACCCTGTTCATTTAATACCTTGGTCTATTCTTTTATGATCTGCTAGCTTTCTTTAGTGATACACATGGATTTCTTTCTTTTTATTTTTACATCTCTATTACTGGTTTTTGATTTGTACTTACCATTAGTTTTATACATGAGAGCTTCTGCATGTAGCAGTATATATCAAACTGATGATTGCTTGAGTTTGAGTTCATTCTAAAAACACTGAATTTTTATTCCTCTCTTCCCTATATTTTAGGTATATGGTGTTATCTTTCACATCCTTTTATTTTGTGAATCCCTTGACTGATTTTTATAGATATACTTAATTTTACTGCTTTTGTGCTTCCTGCTTTTTTAACTCATGTCTATGCTCTTTCCTTTTCATGTAGAGTTCTCTTTAACATATCTCTTTGTGTGTGTGTGTGTGTGTGTGTGTGTGTCTTTAACATATCTTGTAAGGCTGCTTTAATGGTGATTAATTTCTTTAACTTTTGTTTGGGAAACTATCATTCTATTCTGAATGATAGTCTTGGTGGAGACAGTGCTCTTGGCTGTAGGCTTTTTCTTTTCATTACTTTGAATATAGCATGCCTTTCTTTTCTGGCCTGCAGAGTATCTGCTGAAAACTCAATTTATAGCCTTATGGGGTTTCCATTGTATGTAATATCTTCTTTTTTCTCTTGCTGCTTTTCAAATTCTGTCTTTATCACTACTTTTTGCCATTTTTCACTGCTATGTGTCTTGGCATGGACCAAGACCACTGCTATGTGAACCTCCTAGGGCTGATTTTGTAGGAGACTGTCTGTGCCTCCTCGTTCTGGCTGTGTTTCTTTCTTTCCTTTCTTTTCTTTTCTGTTTTGTTTTGTTTTTATTCACAGAAGATTTATTTGTGTTAGTCTGAAAATAGAAAATCCAAGTACACAGCAAAATGGTTGAAAAATTATGGCATGGTCAGATTAGAAAACCACTACACAGTATTACAAAAATGAACTATGTAAATAATTTTATTTATATGGAGTTTAAAAACTGGCAAAATGGTGATAGATGTCAGAGTAGTGTTTCTGGAGAAGAGTACTGATAGAGAAGTAGCATGTTGGAAATTTCTTGAATAGTGGAAATGGTCATACTTTAGTTTTGGAGGTCCTTATCAGAGTTCATACATATACAAAAATTCATCAGTCTGTGCACTAAATATTTTTGCATTTTGCCATATGTAATTTATTCATCCTAAAATGCTATTTTCTAAATAAATTGCTATATAATTTATTGTGTCACTTCAGTACTGTAGGAGAACCAATGATCTTAAGTATTGGCTTTTTTTGCTTCATTGTTCAACAAAACTCAGTGATATTTCTTGTCCTTGGCTAGTTGGTGGCTAACCACCCCAAATGCATACTCTGGGGAGGATTTCAACTTTGAGAATAGTGATCTCTATCAATATCACCATATTGTTAAGTATGATGCTGTAGCATTTTCAGCAAAATGTAAAGCTGCATTTCAATATTGACAAGGAGGCTCTTTAGCCATTCATAAAATGTTTTCTAATTTGTCCTAGTAGTAGTGATAAATTTGCATATTATCCAGCAAACCTTCATATTTACCTTATGTCATTCGTGCACTGACATCTGAGTCTGGTGTAATACTGGGATCCCTAGAATGGAGTGAACCTGAACTTGTGTGACTAGAAAAATATAGTGTTTATTCCAGTTTCTTGATTTATATTTTTTAATTTAATTTAATTTAATTTTTGTGTGTGTGTTCCAAAATTTGTTATTTATGCACCATACCCAGTGCTCCACGCAATATGTGCCCTCCTTAATACCCATAACTAAGTTCATCCAACTCTCCAAAACCCTCAGTTTGCTTCTCAGAGTCCACAGTCTGTCATGGTTTGTCTCTCCCTCTGATTTACCCCAACTCATTTCTCCTCTCCTTCTCTCCATGTCCTCCATGTTATTCCTTATGCTCCACAAGTAAGTGAAACCATATGATACTTGACTATCTCTGCTTGACTTATTTCACTCAGCATAATCTCTTCCAGTCCCATCTATGTTGATACAAAAGTTGAGTATTCATCTTTTTTGATGGAGACACAATACTCTATTGTATATATGGACCATATCTTCTTTATCCACTCGTCCATTGAAGGGCATCTTGGTTTTTTCTGCAGTTAGGCAACTGTGACCATCGCTGCTATGAACATTGGGGTACAGGTGGCCCTTCTTTTCACTACATCTATATCTGTGGGGTAAATAGCCAGTAGTGCAATTACAGGGTCATAGGGTAGCTCTATTTTTAATTTCCTAAGGAATGTCCACACTGTTTTCCAAAGTGGCTGCACTAACTTGCATTCCCAACAACAGTGTAAGAGGGTTCCCCTTTCTCCACATCCTTTCCAACACTTGTTCTCTGTCTTGTTGATTTTGGCCATTCTAACCAGTGTAAGGTGGTATGTCAGTGTGGTTTTGATTTGAGTTTCCTTGATGGCTAATGATGATGAACATTTTTTCATGTGTCTGTTAGGCATTTGATATCTTCTTTGGGGAAGTGTCTGTTCATGTCTTCTGCCCATTTTTTGATGTGATTATCTGTTTTGGCTGTCTTGAGTTTGAAGACACATCAGTACAAAAGATTGGCAAAGGCGGTCCTAAGGGGGAAATACATAGCCATCCAAGCCTCAATCAAAAAAATTGAAAAAATCCAGAATATACCAGCTGTCCTTACACCTTAAAGAAGCGGAGAATCAACAACAAATTAAGCCAACTCCACACACAAGAAGGTAAATAATCAAGTTTAGAGCAGAGATCAATGAGATAGAAACTAGAGATACAGTAGAACACATCAATGAAACTAGAACATGGTTTTTTGAAAGAATCAACAAGATTGATAAACCACAGGCCAAACTAATCCAAAGGAAAAGAGAGGAACCAAATTAATAAAATTATGAATAGAAAGGGAGAGATCACAACTAACACCAAGGAAATAGAAACAATCACCAGAAATTATTATCAACAGTTATATGCCAATAAGCTAAGCAACCTAGATGAAATGGATGCATTCCTGGAAATCTATAAAGTTCCAAAACTGATTTAGGAAGAAACTGATAACTTGAATAGACTGATAACTGGTAATGAGATTGAAGCAGTGATCAAGAACCTCCCAGAAAACAAGAGCCTCGGACCTGATGGATTTCTTGGAGAAATCTTTCATTCAAAGAAGAAATAATACCTATTCTCCTGAAGCTGTTTCAAAAAATAGAAACAGAATGAAAACCCCCAGACTTTTTTTATGAAGCCAGCATTACCCTGATCCCCAAACCAGGCATAGAACCCATCAAAAAGGAGAATTTCAGACCAATATCCCTGATGAATATGGATGCTAAGATTCTCAATAAGATCCTAGCTAATAGGATCCAACAGTACATTAAAGATTATCCACCATGACCAGGTGGGATTTATCCATGGCATGCAAGGGTGGTTCAACATTTGCAATTCAATTGATGTGATAGAATAAATCAGTAAGAGAAGAGAAGAACCACATGGTCCTTTCAATTGATGCAGAAAAAGCACTTGATAAGATACAGCATCCATTCCTGGTTAAAACCCTTCACAGTATAGGGATAGAGGGAACATTCCTCAACTTCATAAAATCTATCTATGAAAAAGCCACAGCGAATATCATCCTCAATGGGGAAAAGCTGACTGCTTTCACTTTGAGATCAGGAGCACAACAAGGATGCCCACTCTCACCACGCTTGTTCAACATAGTACTAGAAGTTCTAGCAACAGCAATCAGACAACAAAAAGAAATAAAAGGTATTCAAATTGGCAAAAAAGAAGTCAAACGATCTCTCTTCACAGATGACATACTTTATATGGAAAACCCAAAAGACTCCACCCCCAAACTACTAGAACTCATACAGCTATTCAGTAATGTGGGAGGATACAAACTCAATGTACAGAAATCAGTTGCTTTCTTACACACTAACAATGAAAAAATAGAAAGGGAAATTAGAAAATCAATTCCATTTGCTATAGTACCAAGAACTGTATGATACCTGGGAATAAACCTAAACAAAGACGTAAAGGATCTGTACTCGAGGAACTACAGAACACTCACTTATTTTAAATTCCCTATCAAGCATATTATTTGGTTTTTTTTTAGCTCTCTTGCTGTGATGTTGTCCTGTTATTTCATTCTGAAAACATTGTTCTGTCTCTTCATTTTTTCGAAGTCTCTGCGTCTGTTTCTATGTGTTAGGAAAGTCAGCTACATCATCTCTTCTTGAAATTCATGGCCTTATGAAGAAGTTCTGGAGTTCCCTGCAGTGCAATGTCAGAAGTTGGGATTTCGAGGGTATCTCCTATGTCTGTTGCATGTATCCTACTTTTGTGGCTGGGCAGCATTTGCCTTCAGTCCAGTTATCTGCAATGGTTCTTTGTTTATAGGTAAGATTTGCTGCCTATTTTGTTAGTAGGCCAATCTGGGACCACCATGGGCTTTGGTTAGGTTAGTCCAGGCATTTGCCAGAACTGTAATCACACTGAACTGCAGGATCCTCTCTGCCTGTATTTTCCTCTGAGAAGCTTTTGTTGGTGGGCAGGGCCTGCAATCAGACAAGGTGTCTGCCCCCACCCCCACTATTGTGGGTAGTTTTCTTCCCCTTTTTTTCCAAGACAGGAGTTGCTTTAGAGTGGTGCTGGCCCCTGTTGGGGTTGCTTGCATACTGCTACACTTGTGGTCCTGATTTGGATGAACTCTTGCTGAGGACATGTGGGAAGAGGCAGAAGAGTGCTGGGGCTGGATGTGCTGTTAGCAAGCAAGGTGGAGTGTTTGCCCTGAATTAGTTCTGGTAGGTGTTCATGTATCTGTACTGGGTTGCAGGAGCAGGAAATGGTACCTGCCAGCTCTTTTGATTTTGGGGATGTCCCTTAAAGATCCCTGCTCCTCCAGCACATGTTCTGAGATCAGTAAGTAAATCTTCCTGTACACCTGGGGCATTTTTCAAACTGCTGCTTTTATGCCATGTCTCAGTGAGGCTGTTTGTTATACCATCTCCTTAATGCGGAGGATTCTGTTTCCTATCATACACCAGTTCTCCCAGAACTGAGCCCACTGTTTTTTAAGTTCTAGGTGGTAAGCCCCACTAATTGTAAAAACTTACAAAGCTGAGCCCCTCTGTTTTTCAAAGATCAATATTATGGGGATTCATCTTCCTAGTGTGGGAACCCTCTGCTTGGGTTGCCTGGTGTGTCTGCTCTTCTCCCTTCTCTGTGCCTAAAATGGAGATACCTATTCCCACGGATAGCCTTGCAGGTCAATTTGGTTTTCCAACCAAGTCTCCAACCTTCTTCTAGTTTTTGATGTGGCATTTTCTCTATATTTAGCTGTAGAGAGTCTACTCTGCCAGTCTTTCAGTCATTTTATTGGCACTGATGAGCATATCTAGATGTGTGTATCCATAGGATGAGGTGAACTTAAGGTCCTCCTACCCTGCTGTCTTCCCCAGAAGTCTACTTTTAAAGATTTTGAAATGTAGTATTTCCATTTCCTTTGTCTTCTTGTATTTTTCAAAATTTCTTCTTTGTTTTTTTTTCTTTTTCTTTTTTTAAAAATTATGTTAGTCCCTATACAGTACATCATTAGTTTTTGATGTAGTGTTCCCTGATTCATTGTTTGTGTATAATACCCAGTGTTCTATACAATACATGTACTCCTTAATACCCATCACCATGCTCACCCATTCCCTCACCCCCCCCCCTTTCCCAGAGAGAAAGTTTCCCAGAGTCCATAGTCTCTCATGGTTCATCTCCCCTTCTAGTTCCAACCCCCACCCCCTCACTTCATTTTTTCCTTCCTTCTCCTAATGTTCTCAATGTTATTCCTTATGTTCCTGGAGTTCATAGTCTCTCATGAAGTATGAGTTTGTTTCTCAGAGTCCATCATCTCTCATGGTTCATCTCTCCCTCTAGTCCCTCCACCCCGCTTTATTTTTCTCTTCCTTCTCCTAATGTTCTCCATGCTGTTCCTTATGTCCCACAAATAAGTGAAACCATATGATAATTGACTTTCTCTACTTGACTTATTTCACTTAGCATAATCTCCAGTTCCATTCATGTTGACGCAAAAATTGGGTGTTCATCCTTTCTGGTGACTGAATAATATTCCATTGTATATATGGACCACATCTTCTTGATCCATTCATCTGTTGAAGGGCATCATGGCTCTTTCCACAGTTTGGTGCTATGAACATTGGGGTGCATGTTGCACTTCTTTTCACTATATCTGTATCTTTGGAGCAAATACCCAGTAGTACAATTGCTGGGTTATAGGGTAGCTCTATTTTTAACTTTTTGAGGAACCTCCACACTGTTTTCCAAAGTGGCTGTACTAACTTGCATTCCCACCAATAGTTTAAGAGGGTTGCCCTGTCTCCACAACCTCTCCAACATGTGTTGTTTCTTGTCTTGTCAATTTTTGCCATTCTAACTGGTATAAGATGATATCTCACTGTGGTTTTGATTTGAATTTCCCTGGTGGCTAATGGTGATGAACATTTTTTATGTGTCTGTTAGCCATTTATACATCTTCTTTGGAGAAATGTCTGCTCATATCTCTTGCCCATTTTTTGACTTGATTATTTGTTTTTTTTCAGTGTTGAGTTTGAGAAGTTCATTGACTCATTGTTATATTATAACATTATTTATCTCTCACATGCTATATTTCTTCTATTTTTTTCTTGTAATTGAGTTCTAGTTTCATACCAGTATAATCAGAAAAATTATTTGATACAGTTTCAATCTTAAATTTATTGAGGCTTGTTTTGTGACCTAACATGTGATCTGTCCTAGAGAATGTTCCATAAGTACTTGAAAAGAATGTGAATTCTGCCTTTTGGGGGCAGAATTTTTTTTTTAAGATTTTATTTATTCATTTGACATTGATCACAAGTAGGCAGAGAGGCAGACAGAGAGAGAGGAAGGGAATCAGGCTACCTGCTGAGCAGAGAGCCCTATGTGGGGCTCAATCCCAGGACCCTGGGATCATGACCCAAGCTGAAGGCAGAGGCTTTAACCCACTGAGCCACCCAGGTGCCGCTGGGGGCAGAATGTTTTTATGTGTCAAGTCCATCCAATTTAGTGTGTTTTTCAAAGCCATTGTTTCCTTATTGATATTCTGCCTGGATGATCTATCCATTGATGTAAGTGATTTGTAAAAAGTCCTCTACTATTTTAGTAGTATTGTCAATTTCTCCTTTTATATCTAAATTTTTGTTTTATATATTTAGATGCTTCTAGGTTGGGTGCATAAATAGTTAAAATTGCTATATCCTCTATTGCATTGATCCCTTTATCATTATGTAATAACCATTTTTAGCCTCTTGTTAGTCTTTTTTTAGTCTGCTTTACCTGATAATGAGTACTGTTTCCCCAGCTTGTTTGTTCATTTGTTTACCATAGCTTTCCTCTATTTCTGTTTGTGTGGCATATGTTTCCATTTCTCCATTTTCAGGTTGCATGTGTTTTTATGTCTGAAGTGAGTCTGTTGTAGTCAACATACAGACAACTCATTCTTTTCATCCATTCAGTTCCTCTATCTTTCAGATGTAGATTTTAGTCCATTTACATTTAAAATCAGTATTGATAAATATATAATGATTGCAATTTTGATTTTGTAGTTCTCTGTTCTTTTCTTTTCCTGATCTCTTCCTTTTTGGTTTGATGTCTCTTTTTAGTGTTGTATCTGGATTACTTTCTCTTTATTTTTTTTTTTTTTGTGCATAATTATAATTTTTGGTTTGTGGTTATCATGGGTTTTATACATAACATTCCAAATGTATATCCATATTTCTTGAATTGATGATCACTTAAGTTCAAACATATAAAAGCTTGAAATTTTTACTTCCTCCTCCATGCTTTATACATGTTGTATATTACATCTTTTTATTTTGTGTATTCCTTGAGTAATTTTTGGAGGCAGAGTTGATTTTACCTCTTTTGTGTTCTAACCTCCTCACTAGTTTTATAATTCGTTGATCTACTAACTTTACTATGTTTACTTTTACCTGTTAAATTTTTTCTTTCATAATTTTCTTATACTAATGGTCTTTTCCTTCCACTTAAAGAGTTCCCTGTGATATTTTTAAAGACTGTTTTAGTGGTAATAAACTCCTTTAACTCTGTCTTCAACTTTTCCTTTCTCCTTCAGTTCTACCATGTCTGGTATAGTATACTTAGTTATAGGTTTTGTTTTGTTTTTTCTTTTAACATTTTGAATATATCATACCACTCCCTTCTGGCTTGTAAAGTTTCTTCTAAAATATTACCTGATAGACCTACAGTGTTCCCCTTGTATGTAACCATTGCTTTTCTCCTGTTTCTTTTACAATTCTTGGTCTTTAATTTTTACCATTATAATTATTATGTGTTTTGTTTGCAGTTCTCTGCACTTCCTGGACCTGGATGCCTGTTTTCTTCCTGAACCAGGGAAGTTTTCACATATTTCTTCAAGTAAGTTTTCTATCCCCTTGCCTCTCTCACCTGTTTTCAAATATCACCTGTAAATATCATGATAGTTGAGGGCATCAGAGGTTCCTTAACCAATCCTTGTTTTACTATTATTTCTTCTTTTTGCTATTTAGTTTGGGTAATATTCACTACCCTGTGCTTCAGGTCACTGATCTGTTTTCCTGTATCCTCTAAGCTTCAGTTGATTCCTTCTAGTGTATTTTTCATTTCAGTTATACTTCAGCTGTGATTATTTTTTTATACTTTCTATTTCTTTGTTGAAGTTCTCCTTGAATTTCTCCATTCTTCTCTCAAATCGAGTAATTTCTTTATGATCACTACTTTCAACTCTTTATCAGGCATATTCTTTGTCTCACTTAACCTTTTCTTTATGATTTTGTCTTGTTCTTTTATTTGGGACATATACCTATGTGTCCTCAATTTATCTAACTCTTCATATTTTCTTCTATGTGTTAGGTACATCAGTTGCATCTCCTGGTCTTGAAAGTAGTGGCCCTGTGTGTAAGAGTCCTATGGTTCCCTGTAGTACAATCACCCCTGGTCACCAGAATGATGTGTTCTGGGGATGTCCCCTGTGTGGGCTTGTATGTGCCTTCCTGTAATAGTTGAGCCACAACAGCTGTGGGCACAATGGTGGGCAGGGCTTGCTCTATCTGTGGCTGGTCATGAGGTACTATTGTAGCTATTAGTTTTATTATTAGATATACAATTTGCAAATGGCCTTGTGAAATGAATTTAGAAGTGTTCCTTCCTCTTCTATTTTTTTTAAAGAGTTTGAGGATTAATATTCTTATATAAATATTTGTAGAAATCACCAGTGAAACCATCTGGTTCTAGAGTTATGTTTATTTGGAGAATGTTGAACATTGATTCAATCTCCTTATTCAAAATTGGTATGTTCCAATTTTTAATTCCTTCAAAATTCACTCTGAGATTTATATTTCTAGGAATTTACCCATTTCTACTAGGTTGTCAATTATTTTGGTGTAGAGTTGTTCATAGTAAACTCTTAACAATCCTTGTCATATTAGTTGTAATGTCTCTTTCATCTGTTTTTGAGTCCTCTATTTTTTGGCGAGCCTCACTAAAGATTTATCTATATTATTCATCTTAAAAAGCAGCTATTAGTTTCATAGCTTTTTTCTAATGTCTTTTTAGTCTCTATTTCTGTTTTTCTAAGTCCTTGAGGTGTAAAGTTAGGTTGTTTATTGAAATCATTTTTGTTTCTTAATGTAGGCATTTATTACTGTGGATTTCCATCTTAGAACTTCTTCAGTTGCATCCCATAAGTTTTTGTGTGTTGTCTTTCCATTTTCATTTGTCTCGAGGTATTTTTTTTATTTCCTTTTGATTTCTTCTTTGACACATTAGTTGTTCAATAACCTTCTGTATTTTAACATCTGTTCTAGGATTAAGTAGTTAGTCCATCACCATATTACATTATTAGGGTATTCTGAGTTTGAGTCTATGCTTACACTGACCAATGTGTTGTATATGTTCATATGTTTTGATGTGACCAATTACCATATTTTTGTTCTGGCTAGAGGAACTTTTTTTTAACATTTCTTGTAAAGCAGGTTTACTGGTGATGAATTTCTTCAGGTTTATTGGGGAAATCTTTATTTTGCCTTTAATTCTGAAAGACAACTGCAGGGTTAAGTGTTTGTGATTGGAAGTTTCTTTCCTTTAGCACTTTGAATTTACCATCCTATTTTCTTCTGGCCTGTAAAGTCTCTGCAGGATGATATGCTAATAGGCCTACTGAGGTTCCTTTATATATGAGATTTTTTTTTTTCTCTTGATCCTTTCAAAGTTCTGTCTTTGTCTTTGGTTTTAGACAATTATGTTTCTTCAAGAACATTTTGGATTGAAATTTTGAGGTGATTTATTAGCTTCATGAACTGGTATGTCTAAATGTCTTACCGTGTTTGGTAAATTTTCAGTCCTTGTTTCCTTAAAAAAGCTTTCTATTCCTTCTTCCCCATCTTGTATCTCCTTTTCTTTAGGGCTAGTTCTGGAATTTATTGTATTCCTTTGGTGGAGACATGTTACCCTGATTCTTCATGATTTTTGTTGCCTTGTTAAATGTGTGCACATTAGAAAAACCAGTCACTTCCTCCAGACTTTATGGACTGATTTTGGTAAGAGAAGCCTTCCATCTGCAGATGGGGAACACTGGCTTGTGTTCTGACCCTGTGTCTAGTGGTTCAGGGTGCTAAGTGAGGGTAGACATAGCAGCACTGGCTCAGAAAATGGTGATTTTTCTTCAGCTCAGGCCACTGAGGTTCACAGTATTAATGACTGTGTGGTCCTTCGTGAGCACTAAGGGGGAAGTGCAGTGGTTGCAAACATTCTTAAACTCCTAAGAGATGGTTCCAGGACTTATTGCTACGAGTCAGGATAGGTAGCATTTGTGGCTGGAACAAGTGGCGTGCACATATTTATTTATGGGAGCAGATGCAGGTGCTTGTATAGTGGCAGAGGTCACTTGCAGATATAATTGTAATGATGGGTGCCAGGGCAGGTAGCAAGGTCCAGGGCCCACTATGAGCTCATTAGTGTCTTCAGTGAGAGAACCTGGATGTCAGTGTATTCTCCTGTAGTGACATACTCTATCCCGAGGTATGGATTTTGCAGTGAAGGCCAGTGAGGAGTCAGATTGGGGTGGGGAGCATGCAGATCATAGCTGAAAGAACTAGGTACAGGTACACCCAGTGGTACAAGTCATTGACATAAGGCAGAACCTGGTCTGAATCTACAAGCAACTATGGGATTCCTAGAAGTAAGTGTGGTCTCCTGTGACTGTACACTCTTCCCTCTGGATGTATGCACTGTAGCGAAGGGCAATGATGGGGGTTATTAAGAGAGAGGTATGTCTGAGTAAAGCTGGAGTGGACAACTATAGTTGGGTGTGGTATTGCTGGTCACTGACAGAAATCAGGGTCTGATCCACATCAATAAGCAGGTGCAGGGGGTCCTGGATAGTGGTGTGTTTGCTCATGGCTAGACATTCTACTCTCCATGTATGTGCTGCAGTGGAGGTCAATGACCAGGCCAGTGGCATGCAGGTACATAATTGCAGGAGCTAACCCCAAGCAAGGACACAGAGGTGAGGATCAGTCAAGGTTGCCTAGAATGGTGTCTTGCACTCATGCCTGAAGGGAGGGTGGGAATGGGAGAATGAAGGGACTGAGGTATTGAGGTGAGCAGCCAATTTCTTTAGCCTCTCCTGGCACTCCCTGAACATCCAGCTTCTGTTTCACCCCACTCAGTTCAGCAAAGAAAGGCATCTCAGAACAAGGAAGAAAGTCAGAGGCTATTATTAGTAAACCCATAGCAGAAGTGATTGCAATTCACAAAACCTGCTCTGCAATAAAACTCAGCAGCTTCTACCACCAACAAAGTTACTATCTAGAATGTGGATCTTGAAAGACACCACAATGCTAACACCAGCCACATCTCAGTCCCTCTTTTTTTTTTTTTAAAGATTTTATTCATTAGAGAGAAAAAGTGAGCACATGAGCGAGAGAGAGAGAGGTGAGAGAAAGAGAGCAGGAATGCAGGGAGGGGCAAAGGGAGAGGCAGACTCACTGCTGAATGGGGAGCCTGATGCGGAGATTCAATCTTGGGACCCTGGGATCATGACCTGAGCTGAAGGCAGACAATTAGCCAACTGGGCCACCTAGGTGCCACAGTCTCCTTTCTTGACAAAGCAACTTCTAGCTGGGAAGTTTCTTTTAGGGGATAATGCAGGCAAAATGAACCTGTTTCCCTTCTCATGTGATTATTACGGGGTTTTTTTGTTGTTCTTGTTGATTTGTTGTTCGCAGTGTTGCTAAAACTAAGTGGAATCTGCAGTTCTCTGGAGCTGTTTTTGTTCATGGATAATTGTCTAATAGTTATCTTTGGCAGGGGGCAGGAAAGCTAGAATCTCCTACATCATTTTTTTCCAGAATATGTCTGAAAAAGCTTTTTCGATGGATTTTTTGAGGTTTTTAAATATAAGATCATCTCATCTGCAAGTAGATAAAATTTTACTTCTTTCTTTTCCAATTTGGGTGCTTTTTATTTCTTTTAATGGCCTAATTGCTCTGGACAGGACTTTCTACACAAGTGAACAGGTGTGGTGAGAGTGGGCACCCTCACCTTGATCCAGATCTTGGAGGCAAAGCTTTCAACCTTTTGCCATTGAGTACATACACTGGAAGTATGTCCTCTTCCAATAATGATAATAGCATCAGAGACTTCGAATGGGCCTTCTTTCCTCAAATTGTGTCCTCAAAGCCTATGTATTAGCAAGGAAAACAATATTATTAAACAAAGTAACACGGTTTTATTTTCTTAGGAAAGACAGCATCTTCTCAAAGAGGAGGCTATCTCTTTAAATCCTACAGTAGGTTCTGAACCGAAGCTGCTCTGCATCATTTTGAGGGCAAAGTTCTCTTCACTGGGTCAGGGAAATCTTATGGATTACTACTCATAATTAGCATGCTCTGCATTAACGCAGTTTCATCTTACCCTTGTTTATACTGTCTTCTGAGGTGTTTGCCCTTGAGAGGTTGGAGGTGTGTCTGTGAGCATGAGAGCAAGGGAGAAAAGAAAAGAGAGATGGGCATCCATTTAAGGATTACCATAAGAGACCACTAGAAGATTTAGAATGCCACAGAAGTAGGTGGTGACTTGTCATCAAATCCCACCAGCAAAGGGTGTGGGAGGCTTGTATTTGACCCCACCAATTTTCAGACAAGGGACTAGATCCTCTGGGAAAAATGGGCTGCCCTAAATTACTGGGTCCCTTAATCCTGGCTAGGACTAAGAGAAGAGGAAGTGGATTCTAGTGAAAGAGTTCTAGGGTAGGACAACAATGTTTTCCTGCAGTTGACTGAGAATTTATTTTGTGAAAATAAAGAGATTATCATTCTTAAGAGAGACAAAAGGAGCCTAAGACCTAAAATAGATATGCCTATGAGAAAACATTCCTGAAGGGCTTAGCTTTTCCTTGGATTGTAAGAATCAATCTTGTTTAGGATCAAATGTTAAGTTGTCTCCCCCTCCATTGTAATTTTCTCTAGTTATTCTTCAGTGGTTGCCTGGTAAAGTCTGTTTTCTGTGCCACTGCGCATTTGACAGTGGTGCTTTGAAAATTAATGGAGGGGCGCCATACCTAGTTAAGTAAACAGTAGTGTGCCTTTCTCTACACTGTCCCTTCAAGAACCCAAAACAGCATTTTAAAAAGTTCTAGGGAGGGAGAAGCTATACCATGAGCACATACCTGAAACTGGTAGGAGCAAGTGACTCTAGAGAAGCAGCCCACAGCATGCTCTCACACAGGCATATGCTAGAAGCAAATCTTTTTCTCCCCAAATAACTAGGGATAGATGATTCTGGGAAAGTCACCTGGAAAGAGGTAGAGAGAAGTGTCTGGAGAAGAGCTAATTACACATAATTCATATAAGATGGACATTTGGTCATAATAGGTGCTCTAGTATATGAGATTTCTTATTCTTTTCCCACAGTGGCCTGGTTTGTATTTAGAGTCTATAGAGTATTAGAGTTCCCACTACAGTTTATGGGCTTGTCTCCATAGATTTTCATGGAGAAAATGATTATGCCTTTTCCTTACTGGAAAGCACTGAGAAGCCTAGTGATTAAGTGTAAGGTCTCTGGCATTAGATTGCCTGGTGTTATTTCTGGGTTCTTAATTTAATTTCTGTGTGGCTTCAGACAACTTACTTTAGTCTCCTCATACCCCAGTTTTCTCATCTGTACATACAGATAGTAATGGTACTTATCCTATAATATTTGGAGTGATTAAATGGGAGACAGTGTAATTTGAAAAGCTGTTGGCACATAGTAAGTGTTCAGGAAATTTAATTTCTAATTATATTAATCATTATTTCTAAAGTGCTAAAGAATCTCTGCCCTTTCTTTCATATGACAGTGTGGAACAGAAAGGATTATGGGATCAGCATTATCTAACATGTTTTTTATGCCATCTCTATTAGAAGGTACCTCAGCCTTTCACTTAGTGGTTCTTAACCTTGACTGTACATTAGAATTGCCTGAGGAGTGGCTAGAAACCCTGATGCAAGGCCACTCTCAGACCAATTAAATCAGAGCCTCTAGGGGCAGCATTATCATTTTCAAAGCTCTCTAGCTTATTCTAATATGCAGAGAACAGTGTTGGAGGAACTTGTTCAGAGACCTATTGCATCTCATAAAGCACACAATACCATGTTTTTAGTTGTCCCTCAACTTCTTTTGCTCTTTAGTTATTAAAAAATAATAGTTTATTGACATTTCTTGGCTCATGGAGAGCTCACATCTTCCTGGAAAGGCATCTAAAAAGTTGCTGGCACACTTGGGTGGCTCAGTCACTTAAACATCAACTCTTGATTTCAGCTCAGATCATGATCTCAGGGTCCTGGGGTTGAGCCCTATGGCAAGCCTCATCTCAGGCTCTATGTACAACGTGGAATCTGATTGTCCCTCTCCCTCTGCTCCTCCTCCCACATGCATGCTCATTTGCTCTCAAATAAAAATAAATATAATAATAAAATTGTTGGAGGCCACGGCACAGTTGGAGTCGAGGATCAAACCAGGCCCTGACTTGTGTCTCTTTCAAAGTCCAGACACCTTGACAAGGTTAAGGACGGGAAAGTTGAGTAACCCCGAGAAAAGGGTCTGTGCTATGTGTCGTTTGCTCGCCTACATGACTTCCCACACACTCCCCCTACAGAAGGGAACAATGTGGTCAAGATCATGAATTCTTTTTTTTTTTATAATTGTTTCTGTTAACTATATATATTTTTTAATTTTTAATTTTTTATAAACATATATTTTTATCCCCAGGGGTACAGGTCTGTGAATCAACAGGTTTACACACTTCACAGCACTCACCAAAGCATATACCCTCCCCAATGTCCATAATCCCACCCCCTTCTCCCAAACCCCCTCCCCCCAGCAACCCTCAGTCATGAATTCTTAGTTGGTCCTTCTTGTTCTGTACCTCCCATAACCCACTTCCTGGTTGATTGTCTTACTAATGGCTTTAGCCAAAACTACTTGGCATCAGGAGGTTTGCTTGTAGTTAATGTAAACTTGTTATAGAAACTTGCGGTCATCTGACTAGGTACTGATGTATTACTCCTCCTATTATGGTTTGCCTTATAAATGCTTGTAAGATGTGGAATAAAATTAGCACTGTTGGACATCATACTCAGTGTCCCTCCTGCCCCCATCTCTTTGTCTCTTAATTTCTTTTCACCATCCTCTTAGTGCTCACGTTTTCCTGGTCTATTTGTCGCACTGGCCGTGACATAAAATAAATTAAAAAAATATTTTTTAGAAATTAAAAAGTTGCTCAATATAACCCACACTGTGAAATCAGGTAATTAAGGAGAATATCTGGCAAGACTTTACAATTTCTTTTTTCAGGTTAGCCCTTAAGGAATAGAAATAAATAAGGGGGAGGCGAAGTCTTAGAAATAAACCTTTTACAATTCAAGACAACCAATTCCAAGACCCCATTCACTCTATCTGCTATCAACAAGGTTTGGCAGTGGAGCTCTGCTCATTATAACTTCTCAGGCTCCCAGGGTGGCCAGGATTCCATCTCAATATATACTCAATCAATTGCTAAGGCAGGGAAAAGGAAGCTGTAGTGCTTCCACTAAAAATGAAATGTTTTTGTCTGGAAGCTATGTATGCCATTTCCATTCTCATTTTGTTGCCCTTATAAGCTATAGGCTAATTTCAGGGAATGAGAACTTAATATGTCCCTTTAAGGAGAGGAACATCAGATATGCATAGACATATTTCTATAGTCTCCCATTTTGTTTCTTTTGAATCCTTTATTACAACTTAAAAAAGTGATAGTTATACAATAAGACAAGAGCATTAGTTTAATCTTACATCCCTTTGTCTGCCCTATTCCCTAACTCTCATCATGTTGATATTTTGTAAACTTTTAATTTGGGGTTATTGCAGATATATTCTTTGTCTTGGTCTTGGAAATTTACTTTAAAGATAACAAGTTTTATCAAGTAAAATATAGTCGTATAATATAATGTTCTCTCATCATTCTCCTAGATTTGAATCATCTCTTATTGAAGTACTTCATCAAAAACCATTTTCAATGAAATTTTTGGTGTGGCAAAGTGTTGATGCTTTATTAAGCCTGACAATATTTTTATTATTGATTTAAAAAAAAACCCAGGAACTTTCTATACTATTTTTGCAATTCTTCTGTAAGACAAACCTCAAAATGAAAAACTAATTCACTTAGAACTTTATTTTTTACAATATTGACTAGATACTTATTTTTAAAAAGACCATTTGATACACCCTTAAAAATTTCTAAATTGAATAAAACAAACACTGAGAAAGAAATGAAAACCTCAGAGGCAGAAAAAATGAAGTGGTGAGCTAGTCCTCAGCATATGCAATCCTTACTTACTAGTTTTCTATTGCTGCTATAATAAATTGTCATAATATGAAGGATTAAAATAACACAGATTTGTTTTCTTATAAGTCAGAAGTCTAAATGGCTCTCACTAGGCTCAAATTAAGGTGTGAACAAGCTACCTTCCTTTCCAGAGGCTCATAGAGAAGAATCTGCTTCCTTCCATTCTCTAGGTTCTAGACACCACCTGCATTCTTTGAGTCATAGCTCCCCTTCCTCCATCTTCAAAACCAGAATCTCTCTGGACCTATTTCTATCGTGACACTTCTCTGACTTTCCACTCTCTTGTCTACCTCTTCCACTTTTAAGAAAACCTTGTGATTCCATCAGCCCCATTCAGATAAATCAGGATAATTTTCCTTTTTTAAGGTGAACTAATTAGCAACTTTAATTCCACCTTCAACTTTAATTTTCACTTGGCAAGTACTCCAGTATATTAATAGGTGCCCAGCATTAGGATGTGAACATCTCTGGTGACCATTATCTTCTCTATGGTGCTTTGTAATCAAATGTAAATTCTAATGAGGATAATGAAAAAAAAAAAAGGCCTTTTCCCCACATAAGGCATGAAGTTAAGAGCCCTCGCATAAATCCAGAACCTTGAAGTACCAGTACAAGACTTGAAGTAGTAAAAGTATGGACTAAAGAACGTCTGTCCCTTGGTATATGGACACTTTTTTTTTTTTTTAAGATTTTATTTATTTATTTGACAGACAGAGACCACAAGTAGGCAGAGACGCAGGCAGAGAGAGAGGAAGTAAAGCAGGCTCCCCGCCAAGCAGAGAGCCCAACGCGGAGCTCGATCCCAGGACCCTGGGATCATGACCTGAGCTGAGGGCAGAGGCTTTAACTCACTGAGTCACCCAGGCACCCCTGTATGGACACTTTTCTATTAACCTTTTGTATTTTGACATAATTTTGACTAACAGAAAAGTTGCAAGAATAATGTAAAAAAATTCTCATATTCCCTTCAGATTTCTAAAATGTTAACATATTATATTTGTATTTTTAGTTTATTTATGTGAATATATAAATTTTCTGGTATCTGTATAAAAGTGTGTTAGAGACATGATAATTTTTCTGGTATTTGTATTAAAATGTATTAGAGACATGATGCTTCTTTTCTACTAAACTACATTTAGTGTCCAAACAAGGACATTCTCTTATTAATGAGAGAACATTTCTAAAAATCAGGGAATTAATACTGAGGCAGTACTCCTGTCTAAACTACAGGCCTTATTAAGATTTCATCAATTGCCCTAATGTTGCCCTTTATAGAAATTCTGTTGTATACAGTTGGAATAGCTCTTTAGTCTTTTTTAACCTGGAATATTTCCTCACTCTTGATCATTCATTACAATGACATTCTTTTTTTGTTTTTAATTTTTATTGTGTTATGTTAGTTACTGTAAAATACACCACACCCAGTGCTCTAGGTAATACATGCCCTCCTTAATACCCACCACCAGGCTCAACCATCCACTCACCCCTCTCTCCTCTAAAACCCTCAGTTTGTTTCTCGGAGTCCACAGTTTCTCATGGTTTGTCTACCCCTTCAATTCCCCCCTTCACTTTCCTTTCTTTCTTCTAATATCCTCCATGTTATTCCTTATGTTCCACAGGTAAGTGAAACCATATGATAATTCTTGAAGAATACAGGTTTTTAGTTTGTAGCATTCCGTCAGTTTGGATTTGTCTGATGTTTCTTCATGATATAATACAGATTATACATTTGGGGCAAGAACTACAAAGAAGCAAGATTATTTTATACTCAATGTATCATATCAGGAGGCACATGATGTTAATTTGTCACATTAATGGTGGGACTTTCATCATCTGACTAAGGTGGTATCTGCCAGAGCTCTCCATTGTATAGTTACTATTTTTCCATTTAATACTAATAAGCATTTTATGTAGAGGTACTTTGGACAATGAAAACATACTTAAACTTTCATCCTTCGGTTTTAGCATCCATTGCTACTTCTTGTTGGAATTAAATAGTGATTTTCTAATTTCAGTTTTCCTCTTACATTTATAAGTTGGGTGTCTGCTGTAGGAAATTGCTTTCCATTTTCTTCTATTTAATTATTAATATCAGCATGGATTCATGAACTCTTAGGCTATAATCCATTACTTTAATTATTCATTATTTTGTTGCCCACATTTTTACAGATTTAGACAGTAAAAATCATTTCAAGCTGGATTCTGTGGCAAATGACATTTTTCAGGGAAAGAGCTTGTTTTGGCCTTAAAGTTGGGTAAAAAGTTAACAATATGATAGGGGAAAAAGTATCCATTGAGAAATATAAAATAAAGTTCTGTCTTCAGTTAATATTGAGTTTTAAATTTATACTTTTTTTTTTGAGAAAAAAAAAAAAAGATGAGAAATTAAGTTGTCCTTGGTTTATAATGATTGAGGTTGCTAAGAGAAGCAAAAGGATTCCAGTCCTAAAAGGATATACATCAACATTTCAAGATTCTGTGAACAAGAAAAAATAACAAACAGAGATTTCTGTCCACTGTTCGAGACTGCAGATACTAGAATTATCAGCTGCAGACTTAAAAGTAATAAGTCATGTTTAAATGTGTAAAGAAGTAAAAGATATACTCAGAGAGCTGATCAAAGATATAAAACACTACCAAAAATGCTGAAGAGTTTTGAAAAATATCAAGCCTATAGAAATGAAAAAATTTAAAATTATAATCTCAGTGCATTAATGGAAGATTAGGCAGAGTTAAAGAAAAAGGAAAGTGAAAACAAAATTATTAGAGAGGAAACAAAAATATTAAAGAGTTTACAAAACATTTAGTAAATTATTTTTTAATATTGTAATTTTATTTTTTTCAGTGTTCCAAGATTCATTGTTTATGCACCACACCCAGTGCTCCATGCAATATGTGCCCTCCTTAGTACCCACCATCAGGTTTCACCCATCCTCCCACCCCTCTCCCCTCCCAAACCCTCAACTGGTTTCTTAGTCCACAGTCTCTTATACTTCGTCGCCCCTATCATTGACAATTTTCCCTATGGTTTATGTTTTATTCCCACGACTTACTCATTCCAAAACTAAAAGCCTATATCTCCCACTCCTCTTCACCTATTTTTGTCTGTTTCCTTACCTGCCTCCACTTTGGCAACCACTAATTTGTTCTCTGTATTTATGTGTCAGTTTCTGCTTCCTTTTTATTTATTCATTTGTAGGGTTTTTTTTTTTTTTTTTTTTTTTTTAGCTTCCACTTAAGTGAAATCATATGGTGTTATCTTTCTCTGCCTGACCTATGTCACTTAACAAAAAACCCTTTAGATCTATCCATGTTGTCACACATGGTAAGATTTCATCACTTTTATGAATGTGTAACACTCCTTTGTTTGCGCGTGTGTGTGTGATCTGTATCCATTCTTCTATCAATGGACCCTTGGATTGATTCCAGTTCTTGGCTATTATAAATAATGGTGAAATAAACATAAGGGTGCATATATCTTCTTGAGTAAGTATGTTTTCATTTATTTTGGTAAGTAAGGGTAGAATTACTGGATTATATATCTAGCTTTAATTTTTTGAGAAACTTCCATACTGTTTTCTATAATGGCTGTAGCAACTTATATTTCTGCCAACAGTGCATGAGGGTTCCTTTTTTTTTTCTACATCTTTGCCAATACTTGTTATTTCTTGTCTTTTTAGTTATAGCTGTTCTGAGTGGTGTAAGGTGATATCTCACTGTGGTTTTAAATTTCATTTCCCTGAAAATGAGTGATGTTGAGCACCTTTTCCTACATCTGCTGGCCATCTGTATATCTTCTTTGGAAAAATATCTATTCAATTCCTCTGCCCATTTTTAACTCAATTATTTGTTTTCCTGGTATTGAGTTGTTTAAGTTCTTTATATGCGTATGCATGATGACTTCTGTTGGCAGGTTGGAGCTGGCATAGGCTGGGGCTCATGAGGCACTCCATGCTGGAGCTACCCTAGTAGGATAGCTGAAGCTAAATTGGGCTAAATCTGAAGCAGGTATGGACCAGTGGGATCCCTGGGCTCTGCACACATAGGGTGCCCTGCTGAGATAATTCAACCTTAAATGGGTACATGTTGGTGAAATCCCTGGGTACTCTGCACAGTGACTTGCAGGACAGTGGAAGCTGAACTGGATACAGGCTGGAGGGCTGTGGGGTTGCCATATAGTGGACACTCTGGCAGAATGGTTGAACACTTCATGCATAGGCCAGTGCAGTATCTTGGTTCTCCATGCAGAGGGTACCCTGCTAGGGTGGCTAAAGCTGAGGCAGGGTATAGGTCAGTGAGCCCAGTGGTGTTCCATGAAGGAACATTGGCAGGACACCTAAAACCTAGGTTGGAGCACATCTGGAACCTAGGTTGGGATCTTGATGCACTTTGCTCATGGGGTCCCCTGGCAAGCATTACGAAACTAAAGTGGTACAGGCCTGGAGTAGTCTGGGTTGCTTTGTGCCTATGTCATCCTGGTACGATTTGGAGCTGCAGTGAATGATAACCAGGGGTTTCATTGTTCTGGGGTCACCTAGGTGAGATGGCTAGAGCTGGTGTGGGCTGGGGTTCCGGGGTTCATCGAGGACTAGACTGGTTACCAGACCCTGCTTCTATCTGTACTATCAAGGTGGGGGAGAAATGGAAACTGTGGTACTCACTAATCCCTCTGACCCAGAGAGAGTTCCAGCAAATCTCACCATCTGGCAGGGTTCTGAGGCTAGTTCCGTGATATCCTAGCTGCTTTTGAAAGTACATTCCCACTTTTTTGTACCCAGTTCATCCAGGGTTGGAGTGAGCTGGGGGCCTGGGTCTGCTATACTGGCAGGCTGGCTGTGGTATCCCAACCCTGTTTCCATCTGTATTATCAAGATCGAGGGAGAACATTAACCATGGCATTTGTCAGGCCTTCCAACCTGGAGAGAAGTCTCCAGGTTGTTTGGCAGGGTCCTAGGGATGGGTCTTCTATATACTGGTTAGTCTTTTAAACTGTGACTTTTCTTTGGTGCCCGAAGGCAAAAAATACCTGCTCATGATCCCTCAGCACTAAGTTCACAGTGTCAAAGAAGAGGCATCCCTTTATTACCAGGCATCTCTTTGATGCCTGCTTTCAGATCCAGCCCTCAGTTATTATTCAGGAAGAACTGCTCTGTAAATAGGAATAGGTGTAGATTTGGTGTCCGTAGAGGAGCGAAGTTCAGGATCTTTCAACATCACCACCATCTTGGACTGGAACTCCTCATTTTTGTTTGATGTCACATATGGGAGATCATACAGTGTTTGTCTGACTTACTAAACTTAGCATTATAACCTCAAGATTCATCCTTCTGGTTGAAATGTAAGATTTCTATTTTTATGGCTGAAAAATATTCCATTGCAGGCATCTCTAGATGATAAATAGATAGATAGATAGACAGACAGATGATAGATAGATAGATACCCATTCATTTTTTTATTCACCTATCAGTAGACACTGTGGTTATTTCTATATGCTGGCAATTATAAATAATGCTGCAAAGAATGGAGGGGGTGCATATATCTTTTGAGTTAGTGTTTTCATTTTCTTTGAAAGACAAAAAGAAATAGAACTGATTGATCATATGGTAGTTCTATTTTTAGTTTTTTTTGAGGAAATTCTATACTGTTTTCCATAATGGCTGTACCAGTTTACATTCCCACCAACAGTACACAAAGTTTACTTTTTATCCACATCCTCACCAACACTTAGTTTTTGTCTTTTTGACACTAGCTATTCTGAGTGTTGTGAGGTGATATCTTATTTTGGTTTTGATTTGTATGTCCCCAATGACTAGTGATGCTTAGCACCTTTTCAAATATCTTTTGACTATCTGTGTTGCCTTTGTGGAAATATCTATTGAGATTTTGTGCCCATTTAGTAGTTGATTTTTTTTCTTTTTTGCTATTGAGTTGTATGCTTTATATATTTCTTTATCTTTATATATTATAATTAACCCCTAATTAAATATAAATTTGCAGATATTTTCCCCCATACAGTAGGATGGCTTCCCATTATGTTGATGGTTTCCTTTGCTGTGCAGAGGTTGTTTTTTAATTTATTTTTATTTATTTTCAGCATAACAGTATTCATTATTTTTTCACCACACCCAGTGCTCCATGCAATCCATGCCCTCTATAATACCCACCACCTGGTACCCCAACCTCCCATCTCCCCACCACTTCAAACTCCTCAGATTGTGTTTTTCAGAGTCCATAGTCTCTCATGATTCACCTCCCCTTCTAATTTACCCCAACTCCCTTCTCCTCTCTAACACCCCTTGTCCTCCATGATATTTATTATCCTCCACAAGTAAGTGAAACCATATGATAATTGACTCTCTCTGCTTGACTTATTTCACTCAGCATAATCTCTTCCAGTCCCGTCCATGTTGCTACAAAAGTTGGGTATTCGTCCTTTCTGATGGAGGCATAATACTCCATATGGAGTATATGGACCACAACTTCCTTATCCATTTGTCCGCTGAAGGGTATCTTGGTTCTTTCCACAGAACCATTGGTTCTTTCCAATGGCGAACGTGGCCATTGCTGCTTTAAACATTGGGGTACAGATGGCCCTTCTTTTCACTACATCTGTATCTTTGGGGTAAATATCCAGTAGTGCAATGGCAGGGTCATAGGGAAGTTCTATTTTTAATTTCTTGAGGAATCTCCACACTGTTCTCCAAAGAGGCTACACCAACTTGCATTCCCACCAACAGTGTAAGAGGGCTCCCCTTTCTCCACATCCCCTCCAACACATGTTATTTCTTGTCTTGTTAATTTTGGCCATTTTAACTGGTGTAAGGTGATATCTCAATGTGGTTTTAATTTGAATCTCTCTGATGGCTAGTGATGATGAACATTTTTTCATGTGTCTGATAGCCATTTGTATGTCTTCATTGGAGAAGTGTCTGTTCATATCTTCTGCCCATTTTTTGATATGATTGTCTGTTTTGTGTGTTGAATTTGAGGAGTTCATTATAGATCCTGGATATCAACTTTTTGTCTGTACTGTCATTTGCAAATATCTTCTCCCATTCCATGGGTTGTCTCTTTGTTTTTTTGACTGTTTCCTTTGCTGTGCAGAAGCTTTTGATTTTAATGAAGTCCCAAAAGTTTATTTTCGCTTTTGTTTCCTTTGCCTTTGGAGACCTATCTTGAAAGAAGTTGCTGTGGCTAATATTGAAGAGATTACTGCCTATGTTCTCCTCTAGGATTCTGATGGATTCCTGTCTCCTGTTGAGGTCTTTTATCCATTTTGAGTTTATCTTTGTGTACGGTGTAAGAGAATGGTCGAGTTTCATTCTTCTACATATAGCTGTCCAGTTTTCCCAGCACCATTTATTGAAGAGACTGTCTTTTTTCCATTGTATATTTTTTCCTGTTTTGTTGAAGATTAATTGACTATAGAGTTGAGGGTCCATATCTGGGCTCTCTACTCTGTTCCTCTGGTCTATGTGTCTGTTTTTATGCCAGTACCATGCTGTCTTGGTGATCACAGCTTTGTAATAAAGCTTGAAATCAGGTGACGTGATGTCCCCAGTTTTATTTTTGTTTTTCAACATTTCCTTAGCAATTCAGGGTCTCTTCTGATTCCATACAAATTTTTGGATTATTTGCTCCAGCTCTTTGAAAAATACCGGTGGAATTTTGATCGGAATGGCATTAAAAGTATATATTGCTCTAGGCAGTATAGAAATTTTAACAATGTTTATTCTTCCGATCCAAGAGCATTGAATGGTCTTCCATCTTTTTGTGTCTTCTTTAATTTTTTCATGAGTGTTCTGTTGTTCCTCGAGTACAGATCCTTTACCTCTTTGGTTTAGGTTTATTCCCAGGTATCTTATGGTTTTTGGTGCTATAGTAAATAGAATCTATTCTCTAATTTCCCTTTCTGCATTTTCATTGTTAGTGTATAAGAAAGCCACTGATTTCTGTACATTGACTTTGTATCCTGTCACGTTGCTGAATTGCTGTATGAGTTCTAGTAGTTTGGGGGTGGAGTCTTTTGGGTTTTCCATATAAAGAATCATGTCATCTGCGAAGAGAGAGAGTTTGACTTCTTCATTGCCAATTTGGATACCTTTTATTTCTCTTTGTTGTCTGATTGCTGTTGCTAGGACTTCTAATACTATGTTGAACAAGAGTGGTGAGAGTGGGCATCCTTGTCATGTTCCTGATCTCAATGGGAAGGCTATGCAGAGTTTTAATGGGCCTCAGTCCCATTTGTTCATTATTTATTCTGCTACCTAAGCTTTTGGTGTCAAATTAAAAAAAAAAAATCATTGCCAAGACCAAGGTCAGAGATCTTACCACATATTTTTTCCTATGAGTTTTAAGGTTATAGTTCTTACATTCAAGTTTTTAATCCATTTTGAGTTAACCTTTGTGTATGGTATAAAACATTAACCTGGTTTTGATATTTTGAATATCACTGTCCAGTTTTCCCAACACCATTTATTGAAGAGACTGTTATCTCCCTGTTGAATTTTATTGGCTTCATTGTCATAAATTAACTGACAGCTAATGCAAAGTTTATTTCTGGGCACTGTTCTGTTCCATTGATTCATGTGTCTGTTTTTATGCAAGTACATTTTGATTATTATAGCTTTGTAATATGTTCTGAAATCAGGGCATTTGATGCCTCTAAGTTTGTTCTTTCCCAATATTACTTTGGCTATTTGGGATGTTCTGTGGTTCTTTTTTTTTTTTTTTAAGATTTTATTTATTTATTTGACAGACAGAAATCACAAGTAGGCAGAGAGGCAGGTGGGGGGTTAGGGGGAAGCAGTATCCTTGATGAGCAGAGAGCCCAGTGCGGGGCTCAATCCCAGGACCCTGAGACCATGACCAAAGGCAGAGGCTTAACCCACTAAGCCACCTAGGTATCCCTTATTCAGTGGTTCTATAAAATTTTTAGAATTAGTTAAAATCTGTAGACTATTTTTGAGATTATGGACATTTTAACAATATTCTTCCAATCAATGAGCATGGAATATCTTTCATTTTTTTTGCGTCTTCTTAAATTTCATTTATCAGGGCACCTGGGTATCTCAGTCAGTTAAGTGTCTGTCTTTGGCTCAGGTCATGATCCCAGGGTCCTGAGATCTAGTCCCACATCAGGCTCCTGGCTCAGCGGGGAGTCTACTTCTACCTCTATCCCTCCTCGTGATCTCTCACTCTCTCTCAAATAATAAAATAAAATCTTTAAAAAATTTCTTAAATCAGTGTCTTTTAGTTTTCAGAGTAGGTGTCTAACCTCAATTAATTTATTTATGGGTATTTTATTTTTTGATGCACTTAAAAATGCATTTTCTTAAATTCTTTTTCAGATAGTTTTTTTATTAATGCATAAAAATGTAACAGATTTTTGTACATTGATATTATATACTAAAACTTTGCTGAATTTGTTCTAATAGTCTTCCTAAGATTTTTTATATATGATTGTTTTATACATAAGATTATATATAAGATTTTTATATATAAGATTATATGTAAGTTTTACTTTTTTCTTTCCAATTTAGGTAATCTTTATTTTCTTCTTAATTGCTCTGGATAGGACTCTAATACTATGTTGTATAAAAGTGACATGAGTGGGCATCTGTTTCTTATTTATGATCTTAGAGGAAAAGCTTTCTGCTTTTCACTTTTAAGCATACTGTCAGCTATAGATTTTTTATATATGGTCTTTATTATACAAAGATATTTTCTTTATACCCACTTCGTTGAAAGTTTTTACTATAAATCAGTGTTGACTTTTGCCAAATGTTTTTTGTGTACCTAGTGAGATGACTGTATAATTTGTATCTCTCACTTTATTAATGTGGTGTATCACAATTATTTGCAGACATTGAAATATTTTTGCATTTATTTTAAGATTTTATTTATTTGACAGAGAGCACAGAAGCTGAAGGAACTAGGGAGGGAGAAGCAGGCCCCTCCACTGAGCAGGAAGCCTAATACACGACTGGATCTCAGGACCCTGGGATCATGACCTGAACTGAAGGCAGATGCTTAACTGACTAAGCCACCCAGGCACCCCTACTTTTGCATTCTTAGAATGAATACTACTTGATTATGTAAATGATCATTTTAATGTATTGTTGAATTCAGTTTGCTAATATTTTGTTGAAGATTTTTATGTCAGTCTTTATTAGGGATGTTGGACTTTAATTCTTCTTTTTGTGTTCTTTTCTAAGTTTGGTATCAGGGTAACGTTGGCTTTATTCATTTAGATATGATCTCTTTTCTATTTTTTGGAAGAGTTTGAGAATTGGTATTCTTTAAATGTTTGGTAGAATTCATCTGAAGCCATCTAGTTGGACTACTGTGTGTTAGGAGGTTTTTGATTACAGATTCAATCTCTTTGCTAGTAATTGGTGTTCAGATTTTCTATTTCTTCATGATTCCGTCTTAGTAGGTTGTGTTTCTAGAATTTTATCCATTTCTTCAAAGTTGTTGAATTTATCCTCTAATTGTTCATTGTACTCTTATGATCTTTTGTATTACTGTGTCATCACTTGTAATGCTTCCTTTCTCATATTTGATATTTGAGTCCTCACTTTTTTTTTTTTTTTTTTTTTTTTTTGGTGAGTCCAGTTCCAAATCTACCAATTTCTTCATATTTTCAAGACAAACTTGTAATTTCATTATTCTTTCCTATTGTCTTTTTAGTCTCTATTTTATTTATTCCCACTCTGGTCTTTGTAATTTTTTTTTCCTTCCACTAACTTTGAGCTTCATTTCTTCCTTTTTTTTAGTCCCTAGAGATGTAAAATAAAGTTGTTTTGCTGGAATTGTTTTTGTTTCTTAATGTGGGCACTTACTGTTACAAGATATCTTTTGAAATGCTTTTGCTGCTTCTCTGGGGTGCCTGGGTGGCTGAGTTTGTTAAGATCTGACTCTTGACTTTGGCTCAGGTCATGATCTCAGAATCTTAGGATTGAGCCCCACGTCAGGCTCTATGTTCAGCTGGGTGTCTGCTTGATGATACTTTCCCTCTGTGCCTCACCCAATGCTCTCTTTCTCTCTCTCTCTTGCAAATAAATATATCTTTTTAAAAAAATGTTTTTGCTACTTCTCATAAGTTTTGCTGTTTCTCATATATTGTTATTTTTATTTCTTTAAAGCCATTTTTAGATTTATCTCTTGATTTCTTCTTTGACCCATTGGTTGTTCAGTAGCATGTTTAGTCTCTACATATTTGTGAAATTTCCAGTTTTCTTCTTGGTGTAACTTGATTTCTACTTTTATAGCATTAAATTGATTTCTGATTTCATAAAATTTGTCAGAAAAGATGTTTCATATGATTTCAATCATCTGAAATTTATTAGACTTGTTTTGTGGACTTACATATGATCCTGGAGAAGGCTCATGTTCCATTTGAGAAGAATGGGTATTCTGTTGCTTTTGGATGGAATGTTATCTATATGTCTTTAAATTCATTTGATCTATTGTGTCATTTAAGGCCAATGTTTCCTTATTGATTTTCTGTCCAGATGACCTACCTATTGATGAAAGTAATGAATGAGTCCCATATTGTTGTACTGCTTTTTTTTCTTTAGTTCTATTTATATTTGCTTCATTTAGGTGCTTCTGAGTTGGATGCATAAATATCAACAAATGCTATGTTTGTGTTAGACTGACCACTTAATCATTATGTAATGAACTTCTATATCTGTTTTTATGTTTTAAAGACTATCTTGTGTGATATAACTACCCCAGCTTTTTTGGTTTCTATTGCCATAGAATATTTTTTTGCCAACCATAATTATCAGTCTGTGTTTGTGTCATATTGTAGTCATCTAAAGTGAGTGTGTTGTGAACATTATTATTGTTATTATTATTATTATACCTTTAACCATTCTGTATCTTTTGCTTAAAGAATTTAGTCCATTTATCTTTAATTACTGATACACATGGACCTATTGGTATTTTGTTAACTGTTCTGGCTATTTTGTGGAGTCAAATGCTCTGTCCTTGAGTTACACTCCCTTTGGCTGTTTTGTAGTTAACTCTGTTCCTTTTTTGTTTATCTCCTCCTTTGTGACTTGATAATTTTCTGTAGTATGCTTATTTTACTTTATCTTTTTCTACCTACTATAGATTTTTGTTTCAAGTTTACCAAGAGTATTACATAAAACAATTATGACAGTTTATTCTTAGTTAATAACAAGTGTAAATATATGCTACAAATTTATAATTTTACTCTCTCCCCTCATATTTATGTTTTATGTCAAAATCTATATCTTTTTACTTTTTTTTACTATTTTTGTAACTTTCATAGTTACAAAACATAGTTTTATAAATAATTAACCAATGATGCCTACAACCTTAAATTATTCTGAATATTACTATATATTTACCTTCACCAGTAAGATTTACATTTTCACATGTTTTTTTCTATTACTAATAAGCGGTCTTTATTTCATCTTTAAAAACTCCCCTTAACATTTCTTGCAAGGTCAATGATAAAATATTTTAGATTTGCCTGTCTGGAAAGCTGTTAATCTCACCTTCAATTCTGAAGGAAATTTTACTGGGCAGAGTTGTATTGGTTGTAAGATTTCTTATTGTTGTTTTTCCCAGTACTTTTAAAAAAGATTTTATTATTTATTTGAAAGACAGAGTAGGGACGCCTGGGTGGCTCAGTTGGTTGGACGACTGCCTTCGGCTCAGGTCATGAAAGACAGAGTACACAGAGCAAGAAAAAGGGAGCATGAGTACTGGGAGGGGCTGAAGGAGAAGCACATTCCCCATTGGGTGGGGATCATGACATGAGGCTCAATCCCAGGATGCTGAAATCATGAACTGAGATGAAGGCAGACACTTAACCCACTGGTCCACCCACATGTCCCTCCCCCAGCATTTTGAATATATTGTGTCACTCTTTTCTGGCCTGCAAAGTTTTTATTAAAAATTCGCTGTACTGTTGGATCCTATTAGCTAGGATCTTCTTGAGTATTTTGACATCCATGTTCATAGTGATATTGCTCTGTAGTTCTCCTTTTTGAAAGAGACTTTGCCTGGTTTTGGGATCAGAGTAATGCCTCATAGAAGGCATTTGGAAGTTTTCCTTCTGGTTCTATTTTTTGAGACACCTTCACTAAAATATATATTATTTCTTCTTTAAATGTTTGTAGAGTTGCCCTGGGAAGTTATCTGACCCTGGACTTTTGTTTTTTGAGATGTTTTTGATTACTGCTTCAATCTTGTTACTGAATATGGGTCTATTCAGACTATCTATTTCTTCCTGTTTTAGTCTTGGTGGTTTGAGTTTCCGGAATGGAATCCATTTCTTCCAGGTTGCTTAATTTATTGGCATCTAGTTGTTGGTAATAATTTCTAATAATTATTTCTATTTCCTTGGTGTTAGTCATGATCTCTCCCTTTTCATTTATGATTTTATTAAGCTCACTCCTGGGCTCTGTCTCTGTAGCCAGCTTCCCTGCTCTAATACCTGTGAGCTCTGTGACACTCAGATACCCCCGATCCTTCTGTGACCCTGTGGGACCTGAGACCATGCTATCCCCACGTGGACTTCATCCCAGCTTAGCCTCTGGAGCAGTGTCCCTCAGTGGAGCAGACTTTTAAAAGTCCTGATTTTGTGCTCCATTGGTCCGCCACTTGCCAGGAGCTGGCCCCTCCCCCCGTGGTCTACACTTCTCCGCAGGTCCTACCTTTTAGAAAGTGGTCGATTTTTTGTTTCTAGAATTGCTGCTCTTCTTCTCTTTGATCTCCTGTTGGATTTATAAGTGCTCAGAATGGTTTTATGAGCTATCTAGCTAATCTCCTGCTACCTGACGTCATTTCAGCCTGCTACTTCTCTGCCATCTTGACTCCTCCCCACACATGGATCCATCTTAAGGGTAAGTGTAGCCACTCATGGCTCTGGTGATGGTAATTTTAGGATCCTGCCAGTCATCATGAGCAGACTGTGTAAGTTTAATTCATAGAAAGAGGGTCCATGCCTGATATTTCCATGAGGTGCTCATCTTGTTAAGGATTTACCCTTCTCTAAAAGTTTCACTTGCTGCCTGATCCTTATATGTTAATGTGGCTGCAGTTTTAGAAAAGTTTTTAACTTTTCCAGACTTCACCTGGTTGTGCACTCCATATATGTTGGATGGGCTGGGTGATGGGATGTACCAGATCAGAACTCCTACCTTTTCCCTTCTTTCAGGGGTGTGTGTCCTATTCCTAGTATAGCGTGTTTCAACCAGTTTGGATTACAGCAGACAATTGGCCCAGTGGAGAGTGAGTAGCCCCTCTCATTTATGGGTGTGAAGTAACTCCCTCATCCTGGTGAGTTATCTCATTGCAAATTTCATTAAGAAAGACCTTTCCCAGGCATTATGTGGTTTGGTGTTCTTAGAGGCATTGCACATTGATCCACAGTGAGAGTGGGGGCAATGTTTGTCTCCTGCATCTTCCATATTTTTATGGAATGGGGTATTTGGCAAGGGTCCCCAGTCTGTCATACATGGTGATTATCTCTACTGGTCCATCATTCCAATGTATAGTACTTGAGTCTAACCAGTCAATGTGGTTTTACTTCCATTCTTCCTTTCTATCAGTGCTGAGGTTTGTGTTCTATAGGAGACATGGAACCTCCATTCAGTGTCATAGTTTACTGCCCAGTCTTTCACATAATATGAGACCTTTGATCACTGTATGTCCAAGAAGATATCCATACATGGTACTCAGCTATGAGCCTGGTATGTGTGATAGTAGGGAAAGTTTTGGGTTGAGCCAAAGTATTCACAGAAAACAAGGCATTTTTAGAAACTTTGCTCAAAGGAGTGGGGGCTATAGAAGAAATTTGCCAATCTCTCACCAAATAGGAACTCTGGAGAATGGCTCCAGACTTCTTCGGCAGTGGTCTTGGGTGATATTTATAATACAGTGGACAAATTACCACATTACCAAGTTATTATACTTTTTTGTTGTTTATTTTTCCAGTTTTATGGAAATATAATTGACATACTTCTCCATATAAGTTTAAGGGCAAAGAATAATTGTATGACTTACCATATATACTACAAAATTATTATCACTATAATTTAAGTAGCATTTATCTCACAAATACAAAAAAAGAAATAAAAATGGAAAAATCATTTTTCCTTGTGATGAGAACTTGGGATTTACTCTCTAATTTCCCCATGTATGTGTATCTATCATATATTATTACTAACTATAGTCATCATGCTGTACTTTATATTCCTAGTACTTACTTTGTTACTGGAAGTACCATTTGACCACATATCTCCTATAACTCTTCCTCTCACCCACTGTCTCTTGTAATCACAATCTAGATCCCTTTTCCTATGAGTGTGTCTTGTTTTATTTTTAGATCTCACAAATGTGAGACCCTACAGTATTTGTCTTTCTCTAACATATTTCACTTAGATTAATGCCCTCAAGGTATATCCATGTTACTGCAAATGGCAGGATCAGCTTTTATGGCTGAAAAATATTCTTCTGTGTGTGTGTAATATATGTCACAATTTCCTTCTTTATTTATATACATCGATGGACACTTAGGTTGTTTCCATGTCCCATGTCTTGGCTATTATAAATAATGCTGCTGTAAATACTGGGTTGTTTTTGGGTTTGTGTTTTTATTTCCTTTGAATATATTCCCAGAAAGGAAATTCCCAGATAATATGGTAGTTTTATTTTTAATTTTTTGAGGATCCTCCATACTGTTTTCCAGAGTGGCTGTACCAGTTTACAATCCCAGCAATAGTGTACAAGAATTTCCTGTTTTCCACATCTTCACCAGCATTTGTTATCTGTTTGTCTTTTTGATGATATTCTTTTTTTTTTAAAGATTTTATTTATTTTTTGAGAGAGCAAAAACCAGGGGAGAAGAAGAGGGTCTTGCATGAGATGATCTCACTATGGTTTTGGTTTGTATTTCCATAATGACTAGTGATGTTGAGCATCTTGTCATGTACCAGTTAGCTTTTGTCATATCGTCTTTGGCAAAATGTCTATTAATGACTTTTTCCCACTTTTAAATTACCTTGTTTTTTTGTTTATTGAATTATATATTTTAGATATTAACTTATCAGATAAATGATTTTTCAAATTTTTTCTTTTAGATTGTCCAGTTTGGGGCCTGTTATTGTTCATTGCATTCTCTTATGAAATTTTTTATTTCTGTAGTGTCAGTTGTAATGTCTTCTTTTTCATTTTATAATTTTGTTAAATTTTTTCCCTTGGTTAGTCTAGCTAAAGGTTTATTAGTCTTTTCTATTGTTTTCCTGTTCTCTGTATCATTTGTTTATTTTCTAATCTTTATTAGTTTTTTTTTCTGATAACTTTGGTACCAGTTTGTTGTTCTTTTACTAGCTCCTTTAGAGTTACATTGTTTACTTAAGATCTTTCTCCTTAATGTAAGCATTTATTACAATAAACCTCTCTCTTTGGAGCACTGTGTAAGTTTTGGTATATTGTGTTGCCATTCTTGTATATTTCAAGCTATTTTTAAATTTCCTCTTTAATTCCTCCTTTGATCCATTGGTGTCCCAGAGAATATTGTTTAATTTCCATGTATTCATAAATTTTTCAGTTTTTTTTATTGATTTCTAATTTCATACCATTGTGGTCCAAGAAGATCTGTGGCATGATTTTAGTCTTCTTGAATTTTCTAAGACTTGTTTTGGATTCTAATATATGGTCTATTCTTTAAAATGTTTTATATGTGCTTGAAAAATGTGTATTCAGTTATTGTGGAGTAGACTGTTCTGTGTCTGTTAGGTTCATTTTGTTATAGTACTATTCAAGGCACTGTTTATAGTACTATTCAAAGCACTTTGATTTTCTGTATGGATGATCTATCCATTGTTAAGACTGGGGTATTGAAGTCTCCAAATACTGTACTGCTTATTTATTTCTCCTTTTAGCTCTATTAGTTTTTGCTTTGTATTTAGATTCTCTGATTTAGGGTGCATAAGTCTTAATACTTGCTCTATCTTCTTCATTTGGTGACCCTTTTATTATTATATAATGAACTCTTAGTTTCTTTTTAGTTTAAGGACTATTTTGTCTGATATAAGTATAGCTACCCCTTCTTTATATTGGTCACCATTTGCATGAAATATCTCTTTCCATGCCTTCACTTAGTCTGTTTGTGTCTTTAAAGCTAAGGTAAGTCTCTTTTAGGAAGCATATTGTTGGATTTTATTTTTTTTTTCTATTCAGCCATTCTATCTTTTGATTACAGAATGAATCTGTTCACCTTTTTAAAAAAGACTGTGGTCTCTCTCTCTCTGACAAATATAATCATGGGGAGTGACAGGCAGAGGGAGAAGCAGGTTCCCTGCCAAGCAAGGAGTCTGAAGAAGGACTCGATCTCAGGACCCTGGGTTCATGACCTCAGACAAAGGCAGTTGCTTAGCTGAGCCATCCAAGTGTACCTGACTCTGTTTACTTTTAAAGTAACTATTGTTAAGTAAGGACTTATTGCCATTTTGTTCATTCTTTTCTGGTTGTTTTGTAATTCACTGTATCTCAAAACAATTCAGCATTCTTGACTATATACCATTCCACACAGGCACCACTGTTACTGCTCTTTCTATACATGCAATGCTGTATCTATTGAAGGGTCAGTTACTAGGGCTCATGCCTAATCTAAGGCATCAGTGTCTTGATTGCCAGGAGCTGTACTTGTGCCTTATGAGCTGGGAAGTGGAAAAAGTACTGTCTAGGGTTCTTGCAGGCCAACCCAAATGTCTTTCCACATATCCTGACCCCATAAGTGCTTATTCATGATTACCTACTTCTTTCCATTATCTATATAGTTAATTCCTTTAGTATAGCCCCTGTCAGTATGAAGAGTTAATGGCTAGGACTCCTGAGTTATCACCAGCCAACGTGCTCAGAATGCAGATCCCTATTTATGCAGTTTGTTCCTTTCTCCATTCAGATGGTGTCAGTGTTGGACAGAATAGCAAGTGTATTTCCTGTGGATAGGTTGTCCTGACTATATCCATTTGCATACCAGCCATCAGTGGGAATTCCCTTTACTGCTTTTATATAGGCCACAGGGACCACAAGAGAAGTAGGAATTCAAATATTCGGAGGATCTACATGTTTTAGAGCCTAGTAGCAACCACCCTCCCCCCACCTCCATTTCTGAGATAGTGGACTGGCAGACAGAATGATCCTCTGCTGCAAATAGGTATGACACTTGGTCATGTGGGAGTTCAAGCCAGGGCAGAAGTGGGTCAATGGAACATATTTTCAATCTAGACTTTCATAGGAAGAGAAGTTCTTACTATAATAGTATGTTCCTTAAAGATATCTGATCATACTCAATTCTATGCATATTTTCAAATAAGGCATTTCAGTCAAAGTTTTGGAATTATAACCAAGTTAGAATTAGGGTTCAGAATAAAAATTATAAAGATACTAGCTGGGCTTGAAAAAAGCATAGAAGATACTGGAAATATAACCAGTGTCTCCAATCATGTCCTGTTACAAGAAGAACAAATTCTTTTTTAAAAAATTTTTAACATATAATGTGCTATTTGTTTCAGGGGATACAGGTCAGTGATTCATCAGTCTTACACTTTACACAGCACTGAGCTTATACAAATAACTATATTGCCATGAATATAAAAATATTAAGAATAGTCAAATTCAGGATGGATGAGATAGGGAGAAAAAGATATGTTTCATCTTTGTTCACCTATGTATATGTTAAGAGATTCCTGTTAGCTTTATATAAGAGAAAAAGATTTTCTTAAATCATGAAATATAAAACATAAAAAAGCCAACAATGTTTTAAAGACAAAGCCAATAATTATAATCCTCTTCATGACTTCATTTAGTTCTATGTAATCAATTCGTGTTGATTTTGATCTTTTGTATCAGTTTAATGGTTGTATCACTTTTTCCATCAGAGTTCTATAGTTCTTATTCAATTCAATGACATGATCTTAGTTATATGAAACCTGTTCTTGTCAGTGATTTTCATGAATCTACTTGAAGATGAGAACACTTAGGTAGGAAGACTTTTGTAAAAGCATCAGAGAAAAACACTGTCTTTAAATGAGAACAGGCTTAAAAATAGCAGTGATTAAAGATATGAGGTGTCATGATAATGCAATTACAAGGAAATATGGTTATTTATGTGACATACATTTGAAAGTAATACCTAAAATTACAACCGGTAACAATTTATGAGGAAATGTCAGATTTTTAAAAATTTGATATAATCTCTGAAACACTTATAAGAACATACATACATAAATATATAACCTAAAGAAAGTTTAACCTGACTTTTTGAAGAACATACATACATAAATATATAAACTAAAGAAAGTTTAACCTGACTTTTTGTCAAATGCTTTCTATGTAATTTAACATATCAAATATGCCTAATTAGTTTAATGTTTCTGTTTTTATAAGGAGGGAGAACAAGTATTTTGAGGTATTTCAGAAGCCTTATGAAAGATTCTAAAGTTACCTTGAGATCAAAAGATTTCATTTAGAATTTGAATTTAGGGAATATTGTCAAAGATTTAAAAAGATTTTGAAATACATTATTAAATAGGATCTTAAGTCACTGTGAAACAATGCTTAGTTATCTATTTAACCAAAGTAATAAAGACTTCAAAGGCAAATACACAACTATATGGTCAGTTAATCTTTGACAAAGCAGGAAAGAATACCAAATGAGAAAAGATATTCTTTTCAACAAAGAGCATTGGGAAAGAACAGCAACATACAAAAGAATGAAACTAGCTCACTTTTTTACACTATACATACACAAAAAAAATCAAATAAATGAAAGACCTAAATGTAAGACCTGAACCATAAAAATCCTAGAGCAGAACATAGGCAGTAACCTCTTTGACTTCAGGCTTCTTTCTAGATAGGTCTCCTGAGGCAAGGGAAACAAAAGCCAAAATAAACTATTGGGACTTAATCAAAATAAAAAGCTTCTGCACAGCAAAGAAAACAAAACTAAAAGGCAATTTATAGAATGGGAGAAGATACTTGCAAATGACATATCTGATAAAAGGCTAGTATCCAAAATCTACAAAGAACTTATCAAACTCAGCACCCAAAAATCAAATAATCCAGTTAAGAAATGGGCAGAAGTCATGAATAGACATTTTTCCAAAGAAGATATCCAGGTGACTGACAGACATATGAAAAGATGCTCAACATCACTCATCTTCAGGGAAATACAAATCAAAACCATGATTAGACACTGCCTCACACCTGTCAGAAAGGCTGAAATTAACAACACAGGAAACTACAGGTGTTGGTGAGGATACAGAGGAAAAGACCCCCTCATGCATTATTGGTTGGAATGCAAACTGGTACAAGCACTCTGGGAAACAGTATGGAGGTTCCTCAAAAAGTTAAAAATGGAAGTAGCCTATGACCCAGCAATTGTATTACTAGGTATTTATCCAAAATATACAAAAATGCTGATTTGAAGGGGAACCCTGATATTTATAGTATCATTATCAACATTAGCCAAACTATGGAGAGAGCCCAAATGCCCACTGACTGATGAATGGATAAAAAATATGTGGTATATATACACAATGGAATATTACTCAGACATCAAAAGAATGAAATACTACCACTTAGAAATGGTTGGAGTTAAAGTATATTATGCTAAGTGAAATAAACCAGTAGAGAAAGACAAATGCCATATGATTTCACTCATATGTGGAATTTAAAAAACAACAAATGAACACATGTGAAGGAACAAAAGAGAGGGAAGAAAACCATAAGAGACCCTTTACTACAGAGAACAAACTGAGGGATGCTGGAGGGGAGGTAGACTGAGGATGGGCTAAATGGGTATTTAGGAGGGTGCTTGTTATGATGAATACTGGGTGTCATATTTAAGTGATGAATCCCTAAATTCTCCTGAAAGTAATATTATACAATATCTTAACTAGAATTTAAATAAAAATTTGAAACAAAAGTAAAAAGTAAATAAAAACTAATGCAATTAAAAAACGGTCAGGGAGCCTGAATATATATTTTCCAAAAACCTATGGGTGCCCAAAAGACACAGACACATTAAAAATGCTCAACATCACTAGATAAATACAAATAAAAATCTCAATGAGATAACTTCAAACTAGTCAGAATGGCTGATATCAAAAAGACAAGAAATAACTGGTGTTGGTGAGCATCTAGAGAAAATAAAATGGTTGTGCACTGTTTGTGGAATTGTATATTGGTGTGGATACTATAAAAAACAATATAGTTTACTGAAAATATGAAAAATAGAAGTACTATATAACACAGTAATTCCACTTCTGGCTATTTTCTTGAAGAAAACAAAAACACTAATCCAAAGAAATATATGCACCCATTTATTGCAGCATTATTTAAAATAGCCAAGTTATTAGGGTAACCTATGTGCCTATTGATAGATGAATGAATAAAGAGGAGGTAATATATATACCCAATGGTATATTAATCAGCCTTAAAACAAAAGGAAACCTTACCATCCATGACAACATGGATAGACCTAGCAGGTATTACATTAAATGAAAAGTTGGACAGAAAAAGATAAATACCATAATATTTCACTTGTATGTGGAGTCTAAAAACAAAACAAATAACAAACAATAAGTAGAAAAAGAGAAATACATTAACAAATTTAGAGGAAAAAAAAAAAAAAACTAGTGGTTGCCAGAACAGGGGGATAGATGAAATAGATGAAGGGGATGGGAGAATATGGAGAAAGGGGAACCCTCTTACACTGTTGGTGGGAATGCAAGTTGGTGCAGCCACTTTGGAGAACAGTGTGGAGATTCCTCAAGAAATTAAAAATAGAGCTTCCCTATGACCCTGCAATGGCACTACTGGGTATTTACCCAAAAAATACAGATGTAGTGAAAAGAAGGGCCATCTGTACCCCAATGTTTATAGCAGCAATGGCCACAGTCGCCAAACTGTAGAAAGAACCAAGATGCCCTTCAACGGATGAATGGATAAGGAAGATGTGATCCCTATACACTATGGAATATTATGACTCCATCAGAAAGGATGAATACCCAACTTTTGTAACAACATGGACGGGACTGGAAGAGATTATGCTGAGTGAAATAAGTCAAGCAGAGAGAGTCAATTATCATATGGTTTCACTTATTTGCGGAGCATAACAAATAACATGGAGGACATGTGGAGATGGAGAGGAGAAGGGAGTTGAGGGAAATTGGAAGGGTAGGTGAATCATGAGAGACTATGGACTCTGAAAAACAATCTGAGGGGTTTGAAGTGGTGGGGGAGTGGGAGGTTGGGTAGGTGGTGAGTATTATAGAGAGCACGGATTGCATGGAGCACTGGGTGTGGTGAAAAACAATGAATACTGTTTTTTCTGAAAATAAATAAATTAATTTAAATAAATAAACAAACAAACAAATAAATAAATAAACAAAAAGAAAAAAAAATCCTAACAAAGCTAGTATAATGGGAATGTACCTCAACAAAATAAAGGCCATATATGACAAGTCCATAACTAGCATCACATACATTGGTGAAAAGCTGATAGTTTTAATCCCAAAGAACAAGACAAGGGTGCCCACTCTTGCCATTTCTATCCAACATACAAATCCTAGCCAGAGAAATTGGGGAAGAAAATGAAAAAAAAAAAAAAAAAAGGCATCCAAATTAGAAAAGAAGTAAAAGTGTCAGTATTTGCAAATGACCTATACAGAAAACCCTAATGACTGTCAGAAAATTTGCTGGAACTAATAAATGAATTCAGTGTAGTCACAGGATACAAAAGCAATACACAAAAATACTTGCATATTTATACATTAACAAACATTCAAAAAATTAAGAAAACATTCCCATTTATAATAGAAGAAAAATATGTAGGAATAAATTTATCCCCAAAAAAGGAAAAATGTGTATATTGAAAATTACAAAACATTCATAAAATAAAGACAGATAAATATTCTGTGCTTATGGATTAAAAGAATTATTGTTCACAGACTTGTACCCCAGAAATAAATAATACATTAAAAAATAAAACACTAAAAAAAGTCAATGCCAAGTGAAATAAACCAGAAGAGAAAGACAAATGCCACAAGATTTCACCCATATGTGGATTTTAAAAAACAACAGAAAAGCATTACACAGATACAATGCAATCCCTATCAAAATACCAATACTAATTGCCTTTTTCACACAATTGGAACAAACTATCCTAAAATTTGAATTGAACCACAGAAGACTCCAAAGAGCCAAAACAATCCTGAGAAAGAGTAAAGTTGTTGACATCACACTGATTTAAAACTCTACTTCAACTATAGTAATGAAAATATTACAGTACTGTCTATAAAAATAGACAAAATAGATCAAAGGAACAGAATAGAGAGCCCCAAAATACATCCAGGCATATATGGTCAATTTCTAGCAAAGGAGCCAAGAATATACAATGGAAATAATGACAGTCTCTTTAATAATGGTGTTTTGACAGTTGGATAGCTACATAAAATGGAACAAAATTTGACTTCTATTTTATGCCATACACAGCAATTAGCTCAAGATGGATCAAAGACTTGAATATAAGACCTGAAACCATAAAACTCTTAGAAGAAAACTTCAGTGTTAAGCTTTCTAACCTAGATCTGGGAGATCATTTTTGAATCCGACAGCAAAAGTAAAAGTAACAAAAGTTAAAATAAAAAAGTGGGTCCACATAAAATTAAAAAGCTTCTGCATAGTATGAAGTTTCCTTAAAAAGTTAAAAATAGAACTAGCCTACAATCCAGCAATTGCACCACTAGGTATTTATTGAAAGAATACAAAAATACTGCTTTGAAAGGGTCCATGTACCCCAATGTTTATAGCAGCATTATTTATAATAGCCAAATCATGGAAGCAACCCATGTCCATCAAATGAGGAATGGATAAAAATGTAGTATATACTTGATGGAATATTATTCAGATACACACACACACACACACACACACACACACACATATACATTGAAATATTACTCAGCCATGAAAAAGTATTTGCAGCAACATGATAGAGCTGGAGAGTATTATTCTAAATGAAATAAGTCAGAGAAAGACAAAAACTATATGATTTCACTCATATGTGGAATTCAAGAAATAAAAGGAATGTGGGGGGTAGTAAATCATAAAACAGACTCTTAACTATAGAGAACATATAGAGCTAACAGAGGGGTGCTGGGATGGGTTAAATGGATGATAGGCATTAAGGAGGGCACATGCCTGACAGAGAAAGATAAATACCATATGATTTCACTTACATGTGAAATCTAAAAAAACAAGCTACAATAACAAAAAGAGAAATAGCCTCACAAGTCTAAAGAACAAACTAGTGGTTGCCAGATGGGGAAGATTTGATGGGATAGGCAAAATGGAAAGGAGGCAAAATAGATGAAAAGAATTAAGAGATAAAAACTCCCATTTCTAAAATAAATCACAGTGATAAAATACAACATAGCAAATATAGTGCATAATATTTTAATTATTTTGAATGTTGACAGACAATAAGTACACTTACCATAGTAAGCCCTATGTAATGTATAGAATTGTGAAATCACTATATTATACATCTGAAAGTAATACATGTTAGTTATAATTCAATAAACTAATTCTGTACTATATGTTGGGTAACTAAACATAATATAAATAAATAAATAAATAAAAGCAAAATAGTTAAGAAGCTTAAAAAAAGTTCCCTAGTTATTGACTTTTATTCTTTCGTATAAATTTTAAAGTAATGTTTATATGTTTCAAGTAATGCCTCTTCGAGAAGAGAACTTATAACTTTAAAATACTCAGTCTTTCTGAATCCAGACAATCTGAGGGGTTTGAAGTGGCGGGAGGGTGGTAGGTTGGGGTACCAGGTGGTGGGTATTATAGAGGGCACGGATTGCATGGAGCACTGGGTGTGGTGAAAAAATAATGAATACTGTTATGCTGAAAAGAAATTTAATTAAAAAAATAAATAGGATAAAATCTAAAAAAAAAAAAAGAGAATAAAACAAAGCTTCTATGGAGAAACATTGCATTGCCCAAAATCTCTATAATTTTTCAATCAAAATATTTATTTAAAAATTGATTTATTAAAGACTATCAGACATACGAACAAAAGCACCAAAAGAAAATAGAACAGAGGATAGAAATAGGTAGAAATAGATCAAGTTACTCATTCGATGAGACTTTTCTTAGGCACTGATGTTATGGGCAGTGTTAGGTACCAAGGCAATTATAAAGATTAATTGTTTCCCATGATGGCTGCACCAATCTACATTCTCACCAACAGTGTACTGTACTGAATGTTGGAAATTTGCTAAGAGAGTAGATTTCAGATGCTGCCATCACACAAATCCACAAGGTAACTGTGTGAAAGGAAGCTATGTCAGCTTCATTATAGTGACCATTTTATTATGTGTGTGCGTGTGTTTTATTTTAAAAATTAAAGCATGTGATTTTTAAAAATGAATTTGAAAAAAAATAGTCTTCTGATTCACAAACGTTATATATTTCTCCACTTATGTAAGTAATCTTAACAATTCTTTATAAAATCATAATTTCCCCAACATAGGTCTTATACTTTATCAGACTCATTCCTAGCTACTTGATTTTTTAGGATTGTAAATTATCTCTATTTAATTTCTTTTTGTTTCATTTTGTAAAATAAACTAATTTGGCAAAAAATAAAAATGTATAAATAAGACAAACATGTAAAAAAATTGTAGAAAAATCCAGCCAGCCAAAAGATAAATTTAAAAAAGAGATCAGAAATTAAGAAGTTATGATAAAAGACTGATGGTGAAAAAAAAAAAAAAGACTGATGGTGAGCATTTGACCAACTGAAATACAGGACTAAGAGTACACTAGAGTAACAATTATGGAGATAGGACAGAATGTTCCATGTTATAAATTTTGATAGGGTAAGCATAATAATGTAATATGAATCAGATGGATGAGCTAGGAATTAGAAGGAAATATAAGTGCACTAATTTCTTCAACTTTTATAACAGGACCAATTACAGTTGAGTATATTTTTAAAATGCCCAAGCCTCTAAGATTTCTACTAATCATTTTCCCTTAAAAAATATTTATCATAGTTTCTGACCGTGATTGTGCTTACTATATAAAGTTCATCAATTCCTTATGTCCTATTTAGTACAAGTAAAATAAAATTTAACAACTTTTAGTGAAAATAACAAAAATTATAATTTCTTTCTTACATACTATGTATATTTATATAAGTTCTTTGCAGATGTCTAAAATGATAATCACTGAATATTACAAATAAGCGTTTTAAGTTAGTTCGGGAATTGTTATTTTACTTTCATCTCTATACTTTTCTGTATTGCCTGTTTGTAATCTTTTTTCTGTATTCATTTGTAAAATCATTTTTCAAAAATAACAGTCATGGAGGAGGAGTCAAGATGGCGGAGAAGTAGCAGGCTGAGACTACTTCAGCTAGCCAGAGATCAGCTAGATAGCTTATCTAAAGATTGCAAACACCTGAAAATCCATCGGCAGATCGAAGAGAAGAAGAACAGCAATTCTGGAAACAGAAAAACAACCACTTTCTGAAAGGTAGGACCGGCGGGGTAGTGAATCCAAAGCGACGGGAAGATAGACCCCGGGGGGAGGGGCCAGCTCCCGGCAAGCGGCGGAGCAACCGCGCACAAAATCAGGACTTTTAAAAGTCTGTTCCGCTGAGGGACATCGCTCCAGAGGCTACCCGGGGCAAAGCCCACACGGGGTCAGTGTGGCCTCAGGTCCCGCAGGGTCACAGAAGGATAGGGGGTGTCTGAGTGTCGCAGAGCTTGCGGGTATTAGAACGGGAAGGCCGGCTACAGAGACAGAGCCGACAGTAAGCTCGCAGCTCGGAGTTACCTTGAACCGGTTGCAGGCTCGGTGAGCTCAGAGCGCGGCCGGAGGTCAGGCAGACGGGAGTAACTGGGCGCTGTTCTCTGAGGGCGCACTGAGGAGTGCGGCCCTGGGCTCTCGGCTCCTCCGGGCCGGAGACCAGGAGGCCGCCAATTTGTATTCCCGTCCTCCGGAACTCTACGGAAAGCGCTCAGGGAACAAAAGCTCCTGAAAGCAAACCCGAGCGGATTACTCAACCCGGCCCTGGGTAAGGACGGTGTAATTCCGCCTGGGGCAAAGACACTTGAGAATCACTACTACAGGCCCCTCCCACAGAAGATCTACAAGAAATCCAGCCGAGACCAAGTTCACCTACCAAGGAGTGCGGTTTCAATACCAAGGAGAGCAGCAGAATTCCAGAGGAGGAGAAAGCCAAGCACGGAACTCATGGCTTTTTCCCTGTGATTTTTTTTAGTCTTGCAGTTAATTTAATTTTTTACTTTTTCATTTTTTGTTTTTTTTTTCTCGCCTATGGGTAAAATTTTTTTCTTAAACTGTTACCTTTTTCTTTTTTAACGATTTTTTACTAGTTTACCTGATATATATATTTTTTCTTTTTTATATTTTTCTTAGGTGTTTTCTTCTTTTTTTAATTTTTTTTTCTTTTTTTTTTCTTTCTTTCTTCCTTTTTGAACCTTTTTTTATCCCCTTTCTCCCCCCTCACGATTTTGGATCTCTTCTAATTTGGTTAAAGCATATTTTCCTGGGGTTGTTGCCACCCTTTTAGTATTTTACTTGCACCTTCATATACTCTTATCTGGACAAAATGACAAGACGGAAAAATTCAACACAAAAAAAAAGAACAAGAGGCAGTACCGAAGGCTAGGGACCTAATTAATACAGACATTGGTAATATGTCAGATCTACAGTTCAGAATGACAATTCTCAAGGTTCTAGCTGGGCTCAAAAAAGGCATGGAAGATATGAGAGAAACCCTCTCGAGAGATATAAAAGCCCTTTCTGGAGAAATAAAAGAACTAAAATCTAACCAAGTTGAAATCAAAAAAGCTATTTATGAGGTGCAATCAAAAATAGAGGCTCTCACTGCTAGGATAAATGAGGCAGAAGAAAGAATTAGTGATATAGAAGACCAAATGACAGAGAATAAAGAAGCTGAGCAAAAGAGGGACAAACAGCTACTGGACCACGAGGGGAGAATTCGAGAGATAAGTGACACCATAAGACGAAACAACATTAGAATAATTGGGATTCCAGAAGAAGAAGAAAGAGAGAGGGGAGCAGAAGGTATACTGGAGAGAATTATTGGGGAGAATTTCCCCAATATGGCAAAGGGAACGAGCATCAAAATTCAGGAGGTTCAGAGAATGCCCCTCAAAATCAATAAGAATAGGCCCACACCCCGTCACCTAATAGTAAAATTTACAAGTCTCAGTGACAAAGAGAAAATCCTGAAAGCAGCCCGGGAAAAGAAGTCTGTAACATATAATGGTAAAAATATTAGATTGGGGCTGACTTATCCACAGAGACCTGGCAGGCCAGGAAGAGCTGGCATGATATTTTCAGAGCACTAAACGAGAAAAACATGCAGCCAAGAATACTATATCCAGCTAGGCTATCATTGAAAATAGAAGGAGAGATTAAAAGCTTCCAGGACAAACAAAAACTGAAAGAATTTGCAAACACCAAACCAGCTCTACAGGAAATCTTGAAAGGGGTCCTCTAAGCAAAGAGAGAGCCTACAAGTGGTAGATCAGAAAGGAACAGAGACCATATACAGTAACAGTCACCTTACAGGCAATACAATGGCCCTAAATTCATATCTCTCAATAGTTACCCTGAATGTTAATGGGCTAAATGCCCCTGTCAAAAGACACAGGGTATCAGAATGGATACAAAAACAAAACCCATCTATATGTTGCCTCCAAGAAACTCATTTTAAGCCCGAAGACACCTCCAGATTTAAAGTGAGGGGGTGGAAAAGAATTTACCATGCTAATGGACATCAGAAGAAAGCAGGAGTGGCAATCCTTATATCAGATCAATTAGATTTTAAGCCAAAGACTATAATAAGAGATGAGGAAGGACACTATATCATACTCAAAGGGTCTGTCCAACAAGAAGATTTAACAATTTTAAATATCTATGCCCCCAACATGGGAGCAGCCAACAATATAAACCAATTAATAACAAAATCAAAGAAACACATCAACAATAATACAATAATAGTAGGGGACTTTAACACTCTCCTCACTGAAATGGACAGATCATCCAAGCAAAAGATCAGCAAGGAAATAAAGGCCTTAAACGACACACTGGACCAGATGGACATCACAGATATATTCAGAACATTTCATCCCAAAGCAACAGAATACACATTCTTCTCTAGTGCACATGGAACATTCTCCAGAATAGATCACATCCTCGGTCCTAAATCAGGACTCAACCGGTATCAAAAGATTGGGATCATTCCCTGCATATTTTCAGACCACAATGCTCTAAAGCTAGAACTCAACCACAAAAGGAAGTTTGAAAAGGACCCAAATACATGGAGACTAAACAGCATCCTTCTAAAGAATGAATGGGTCAACCGGGAAATTAAAGAAGAATTGAAAAAAATCATGGAAACAAATGATAATGAAAATACAACGGTTCAATTCTGTGGGACACAACAAAGGCAGTCCTGAGAGGAAAATATATAGCAGTACAAGCCTTTCTCAAGAAACAAGAAAGGTCTCAGGTACACAACCTAACCCTACACCTAAAGGAGCTGGAGAAAGAACAAGAAAGAAACCCTAAGCCCAGCAGGAGAAGAGAAATCATAAAGATCAGAGCAGAAATGAATGAAATAGAAACCAAAAAAACAATAGAACAAATCAACGAAAGTAGGAGATGGTTCTTTGAAAGAATTAATAAAATTGATAAACCCCTGGCCCGACTTATCAAAAAGAAAAGAGAAAGGACCCAAATAAATAAAATCATGAATGAAAGAGGAGAGATCACAACTAACACCAAAGAAATACAAACTATTATAAGAACATACTATGAGCAACTCTACGCCAATAAATTTGACAATCTGGAAGAAATGGATGCATTCCTAGAAACATATAAACTACCACAACTGAACCAGGAAGAAATAGAAAGCCTGAACAGACCCATAACCAGTAAGGAGATTGAAACAGTCATTAAAAATCTCCAAACAAACAAAAGCCCAGGGCCAGACAGCTTCCTGGGGGAATTCTACCAAACATTTAAAGAAGAACTAATTCCTATCCTCCTGAAACTGTTCCAAAAAATAGAAATGGAAGGAAAACTTCCTAACTCATTTTATGAGGCCAGCATCACCTCGATCCTAAAACCAGACAAGGATCCCACCAAAAAAGAGAGCTATAGACCAATATCCTTGATGAACACAGATGCGAAAATACTCAACAAAATACTAGCCAATAGGATTCAACAGTACATTAAAAAGATTATTCACCACGACCAAGTGGGATTTATTCCAGGGCTGCAAGGTTGGTTCAACATCCGCAAATCAGTCAATGTGATACAACACATCAATAAAAGAAAGAACAAGAACCATATGATACTCTCAATAGATGCTGAAAAATCATTTGACAAAGTACAGCATCCCTTCCTGATTAAAACTCTTCAAAGTGTAGGGATAGAGGGCACATACCTCAATATCATCAAAGCCATCTATGAAAAACCCACTGCAAATATCATTCTCAATGGAGAAAAACTGAAAGTTTTTCCGCTAAGGTCAGGAACACGGCAGGGATGTCCATTATCACCACTGCTATTCAACATAGTACTAGAGGTCCTAGCCTCAGCAATCAGACAACAAAAGTAAATTAAAGGCATCCAAATCGGCAAAGAAGAAGTCAAATTATCACTCTTTGCAGATGATATGATACGATGTGTGGAAAACCCAAAAGACTCCACTCCAAAACTGCTAGAACTTATACAGGAATTCAGTAAAGTGTCAGGATATAAAATCAATGCACAGAAATCAGTTGCATTTCTCTACACCAACAGCAAGACAGAAGAAAGAGAAATTAAGGAGTCAATCCCATTTACAATTGCACCCAAAACCATAAGATACCTAGGAATAAACCTAACCAAAGAGACACAGAATCTATACTCAGAAAACTATAAAGTACTCATGAAAGAAATTGAGGAAGACACAAAGAAATGGAAAAATGTTCCATGCTCCTGGATTGGAAGAATAAATATTGTGAAAATGTCTATGCTACCTAAAGCAATCTACACATTTAATGCAATTCCTATCAAAGTACCATCCATGTTTTTCAAAGAAATGGAACAAATAATTCTAAAATTTATATGGAACCAGAAAAGACCTCGAATAGCCAAAGGGATATTGAAAAAGAAAGCCAACGTTGGTGGCATCACAATTCCGGACTTCAAGCTCTATTACAAAGCTGTCATCATCAAGACAGCATGGTACTGGCACAAAAACAGACACATAGATCAATGGAACAGAATAGAGAGCCCAGAAATAGACCCTCAACTCTATGGTCAACTAATCTTCGACAAAGCAGGAAAGAATGTCCAATGGAAAAAAGACAGCCTCTTCAATAAATGGTGCTGGGAAAATTGGACAGCCACATGCAGAAAAATGAAATTGGACCATTTCCTTACACCACACACAAAAATAGACTCAAAATGGATGAAGGACCTCAATGTGCGAAAGGAATCCATCAAAATCTTTGAGGAGAACACAGGCAGCAACCTCTTCGACCTCAGCCGCAGCAACATCTTCCTAGGAACAACGCCAAAGGCAAGGGAAGCAAGGGCAAAAATGAACTATTGGGATTTCATCAAGATCAAAAGCTTTTGCACAGCAAAGGAAACAGTTAACAAAATCAAAAGACAACTGACAGAATGGGAGAAGATATTTGCAAACGACATATCAGATAAAAGACTAGTGTCCAGAATCTATAAAGAACTTAGCAAACTAAACACCCAAAGAACAAATAATCCAATCAAGAAATGGGCAGAGGACATGAACAGACATTTCTGCAAAGAAGACATCCAGATGGCCAACAGACACATGAAAAAGTGCTCCATATCACTTGGCATCAGGGAAATACAAATCAAAACCACAATGCGATATCACCTCACACCAATCAGAATGGCTAAAATTAACAAGTCAGGAAATGACAGCTGCTGGTGAGGATGCGGAGAAAGGGGAACCCTCCTACACTGTTGGTGGGAATGCAAGCTGGTGCAGCCACTCTGGAAAACAGCATGGAGGTTCCTCAAAATGTTGAAAATAGAACTGCCCTATGAGCCAGCAATTGCACTATTGGGTATTTACCCTAAAGATACAAACGTAGTGATCCAAAGGGGCACGTGCACCTGAATGTTTATAGCAGCAATGTCCACAATAGCCAAACTATGGAAAGAACCTAGATGTCCATCAACAGATGAATGGATCAAGAAGATGTGGTATATATATACAATGGAATACTATGCAGCCATCAAAAGAAATGAAATCTTGCCATTTGCGACAACATGGATGGAACTAGAGCGTATCATGCTTAACGAAATAAGTCAAGCAGAGAAAGACAACTATCATATGATCTCCCTGATATGAGGAAGTGGTGATGCAACATGGGGCCTTAAGTGGGTAGGAGAAGAATCAATGAAACAAGATGGGATTGGGAGGGACACAAACCATAAGTGACTCTTAATCTCACAAAACAAACTGAGGGTTGCTGGGGTGAGGGGTTTTGGGAGAAGGGGGTGGGATTATGGACATTGGGGAGGGTATGTGCTTTGGTGAGTGCTGTGAAGTGTGTAAACCTGGCGATTCACAGACCTGTACCCCTGGGGATAAAAATATATGTTTATAAAAAATAAAAAATTAAAAATTAAAAAAATAAATAAATAAATAAATAAAATAACAGTCATGATTCTAAAAAGGAATTAGAGAAAGAGTAGTAACAGTTAAGAGAAGGAATGGAATTTTCAGAAGTATAAAATTCTGTCAAGAAGTAAATGAATTAAGAGAATTATCTAGAGGTATTCCCCAGATTTAGTAATAAGAAAGTCAAGATGTTGTGGGTGAGAAAAAATTTCAATGGAGGGGAGGTCAGAGGGCCAACTTGCAGTGAAAAGAGAAATAAATGGAAGATTAAAAAGATGCAGTGGGAGAGGTGTGTTAAAGTCTTTACATGTTAGATATTAGAGTCTTAAATTATAGTGAAATTAACCACCAGATAAAAGTTTATCCGCATTTTTAACATGCTTAATAATACTGCAGTAAATGTTTCAACCTACTCACACATGTATTCCCTGTATACCAGCTAATGTGTTTGTGTGTGTGTGTGTGTATATATATACACACATATGTACACACATATGTATATACATTTATATATAAAAATTATAATACATATATCTAATATATATTCAATGTATCCCTATCATTCATACATTCAATCATACCAAGTTTATATCTCATAACACCATAATTTCCCAGACATTGCATTATGTCCCTTTGTAGTGACAATAAGTCCTTTTGTATAAACTGCACTAATTGGAAGTTTTATCATAAACTGAATCTTTGCAATTTTCTCAGTATTTGCTGGAGGTTATTTCTAATCCACATGGCTCCATATATGCCTATGGTTTTGCCCTTATTTACCAATCTAACAACTCTAAGAAAGATTATTAGAAGTTTATTTGTCATTACATTTTCTTAATAAACATATTTTCTTACTAAAATATTTTTTTCATTTCTAACAGACCCAAATAGCTGTAAATAGTCAATCCCAGAATTTAACATGATGTTCTTTAAACTGACTGATCTATCGCATTCTTATTCTTTGCTCTTTTAAAAAATTAAAAGAAATATGATGTTTCCTAAAAGTTTTGCATCTATCTATGTGAATTTAAAGGATTTTACCCAAAGACTATGAGATTACATTTAGCAGAATTATCAACCCAAGTATTCAAGTGTCTACTGAGACTGAGGAAAACTAAGATAACATTCAGAAAATGTTCAGATTAATTCCACACCTTTGAGAAATTTTCATGCAAATTAGGAGGTATTACATATACATCAAGTCATACAAAATCCATCTTAATTTCTCTGGTCATGATGTCCTTCTTAGATAGGTTTCCTGCCTTTATGAATTTGAGCTGTCTAGTTTTTTAATAAAAGAAAAAACAACATCTCATTCAAGCCATAACCATCTATTTCACTGAGTATTGGGAAAATTTCTTCATATTTCAAATATGTTTGAAATTATGTTGAGTTTCTATATTATTAACAGGTAATGTGAATTGGGCATGGAGACACAAAACCTCTATTTACATATGTTTAAAAGTTACAAAATGAGTTGATGTTGGGCAATTACTGACAGTGTTGCATATATAAAATTACTGACTTCTCTTGGTCATTGTATCAGTGCTTGGTGTAACAACTAGAAATTCCTCTAGGTATTTTAAGCAGAAAGAAATTTATTAATGGGGATTAGGTGTTTACCAAAAGTTTTAGAAGAATAAGCTCTGGGTTGTGCCCCCATACTTCCAAGAATGGCTTCCCAAACACCTCAGAAATAACCTATGAAGCTATTACCTCTGTCATTAACTGGAAGGTGAACACTACAGAGGCTGCCAGTGAAAGAACTGAGTGCAAAAATATTTCATTAAGCCATGATAAAGCAGAAGTGAAAGCCATGGGTTCTCCAATGACAACTGTTTCTTAACAGCCCAAAACCTGCTGTGTAAGATTCTAATACTAAAGCAGGAAAATCCCACATCTACTGTGCTTGCCTGCACAGAAGAGCTAAATGAAAAGAAAGAAGGTTTCCATTTCCCAAATCACACTAAGTGCATTTAATCAGTGAAATCCAACAAATCCAATTTGCATCACAAACCCTGACTAATTTTAGAGTCCATAAAGTGTGTATGCTGGCTTTCCAGCCCCTTCAATAAATGAATCCATACTAAAAGCTTATAATAATAGATGCTAAGTTATTTTCTGACATTTTTAAAACAGCCAGCTTAATTTCTGCAGAGTCTGTACTTTAGTTGTTCATTTAGGGAAAGCTGAGGAGACAAATGAGGCTGCACAGCATCTTGAGAACAAGCAATAAACATAGCTTAGCAACCTTAGCCTGTTCAGAAAGCAACCTCAGAAACTAACACTTTTGGGAGGTCAGAAGCGGAGACTAGAACAAATGTTTTAAGCCTGCCAAATGTTATTATGCCTCTTTTTCATCTCCCAAAGCACTTAATTATGGTTATAAGTTAAATAAATTCCCAATGTGGTGTTCAGCAAATATATTTTCATTAAGTTAATTTTATTAGAAGCAGTATGCAAAATAGCATCTTAACTTTATGGTTCTCTACCTTGCTTTTATTCTTTCTTTGAACTCCATCTTCCCTGACTGTCCTCAGTTGCTTAGCTCTACTATTTATTAAGGTGTTTTTACAATGAGTCAGTTAGTTCTGTGATGTAGGAGACCATCTGAACTTTCACGCTAAGGGCACAATAGAAAAATAATTCGGGAAGGAATAAAATAAAGCCCCTAAGAAAGCCAGCCCAGTGATTTTTATCCCTTTCCGGGATCATGCATATCATTAATTTGCCTTTGCTTCTGATGTAGTTGAATAATGTTACTAAATCCATTCTATTAAAACCACAGAACATATTAAACCCATAGAATGAAAAGCTAATTCTTTCTCCCGTCAGCTACCCTGTCTTGTCATAGGCAAAATTTCCCATATTATGTGGCTTTTTTTAAAATAAATACTCATTTTTTTTTCTGTTTATATTCTTTGAGACATATTTTCCCATGTTATTTTGGCAGATATTAATGTGCTTTTCAAATACACGGATGCTTCAAAACAGAGAGTCTACTTTTGAAAAGGTGATTGTATTTTCTTTATAGATTAATATAATCTAGGGTCACTATTAGAGTTTACTTTGGGGAGTTGTGAAGGAGCTATGACCATTGTAATTTCTTTCAATATTGAACTATAAACTTTATTTTAAATTTTCTGGGAAAGAGAGGAAGATGGCAGAGTAGGAAGATTCTGAGCTTGCCTACTCCATAGACACATACAGGCAACAACTACATATGGTTCAACTCACTCTGTAAAGAACTGAGACTGGCAGAACAGATCTTCTAGCTAAAGACATGAAGAAGAAGCCCCATAGAGAATAAGAGGGAAGGGATATGAGAGGAAAACCAACCTCAGTCATATTGGTGACTCATACACAGGAGGGATATCACAGTGTGGAGATCCTTCCCTGAGGAGCAAGGTGATCAAGCCCAAAATCAGGTACACACAGAGTCTGTTCTCATGAAGAACAGCATACTCTATCATTCGGTCCAAGAACCAGCATAGAAATAGCAGTTTGAAAAGCACCTGGGGAGAGTCACTGACAAATTTTAGGATGTATGCTGGAGGGCTAGAAGCTTACTCTGAGAACACAAGTACTGGCGAGCACCATCTTTATTGCTTCCCTTCAACCTAGCTAGCCAGATGCTTCCAGAAAACAGTTATGACACTATTCATCTATTTTGCTAACACTGCATGTCCCAGCCTAGTGGTCCCCTGTGGACCCACCGTGTCCAAACTGCCTGCTTTAGCAGCTGTCCCTCCAAAGCAGCTCTAGCCCCATCATACCTGGTAGGCAGCCTCAGTCAAAATTAGTATCTCAGAGCAATTATTACCAGCCATAATATTTTGACAGACCTAGGCAGAGGGGGAAAGCTAGCCCCACCTACCAGTGTGACCACAGTGAATGAAGGTGGACCTCTCAGTCAGCCACACCAGTGAGAAGCCCATCAGTGTCCATTCAGTAGTCGTAGCTGGTCATGCTGACAGCTGGGCTGAGGGCCAGCTTCCCCTACCAGTACACTTGCAGCAGTCATGCCCCTGCAACAACAGGAGGGAGCATGTAGTGCACACAGGGGACACCCTTGAAGCACGTGGTTCCAGTGGCCAGCCTATTTGTGTCACAGAATCCCAGAGGGCATTTTCCTTCTTTCTTTCTTTTCTTTTTTTTTTTTTAAGATTTTATTTATTTATTTGACAGACAGAGATCACAAGTAGGCAGAGAGGCAGGCAGAGAGAGGAGGAAGAAGGCTCCCTGCTCAGCAGAAAGCCCGATGTGAGGCTGTATCCCAGGACCCTGGGATCATGACCTGAGTCAAAGGCAGAGGCTTTAACCCACTGAACCACCCGGGTGCCCTAAGAGCATTTTCTATGTAAGGCTATTCCTTCAAGATTAGGAAACATAGCTGACCTACATAATGTATAGTAACACGGGGTATAAGACAAAATGAAGAGACATAAGACTATGATCCAAACAAAAGAACAAGACAAAATTCCAGAAAAAGAGATTAATGACTCTACCCCCAAACTACTAGAACTCATACAGCAATTCAGTAATGTGGCAGGATACAAAATCAGTGTACAGGAATCAGTTGCTTTCCTATACACTAACAATGAAAATACAGAAAGGGAAATCAGAGGATCAATTCTACTTACTATAGCACCAAGAACCATAAGATACCTGGGAATAAACCTAACCAAAGAGGTAAAGCATCTGTACTCGAGGAACTACAGAACACTTATGAAAGAAATTGAAGAAGACACAAAAAGATGGAAAAGCATTCCATGCTCATAGATCAGAAGAATAAACATTGTTAAAATGTCTATGCTGCCTAGAGCAATCTATACTTTCAATGCCATTCCAATCAAAATTCCACCGACATTTTTCAAAGAGCTAGAGCAAACAATCCTAAAATTTGTACAGAATCAGAAGAGACCCCGAATTGCTAAGGAAATGTTGAAAAAGAAAAACAGAACTGGGGGCATCACGCAATCTGATTTCAAGCTTTACTACAAAGCTGTGATCACAAAGACAGCATGGTACTGGCACAAAAACAGACACATAGACCGGTGGAACAGAGCAGAGAGCCCAGATATGGACCCTCAACTCTATGGTGAAATAATCTTCGACAAAGCAGGAATAAATACACATTGGAAAAAAGACAGTCTCTTCAGAAATGGTGCTGGGAAAATTGGACAGCTATATGTAGAAGAATGAAACTCGACCATTCTCTTACAACATACACAAAGATAAACACGAAATGAATAAAAGACCTCAATGTGAGACAGGAATCCATCAGAATTCTAGAGGAGAACATAGGCAATAACCTCTTCAACATCAGCCACAGCAACTTCTTTCAAGATATGGCAAAGGAAACAAAAGCAAAAGAAACAAAAGCAAAGGAAAGGAAAGGCAAAGGAAACAAAAACAAAAATGAACTTTTGGCACTTCTTCAAGAAAAGCTTCTGCACAGCAAAGGAAACAGTCAACAAAACAAAGAGGCAACCTACGGAATGGGAGAAGATATTTGCAAATTACAATACAGACAAAGGACTGATACCCAGGCTCTATGAAGAACTCCTCAAACTCAACACAAACAGATAATCGTGTCAAAAAATGGGTAGAAGACATGAACAGACACTTGTCCAATGAAGACATACACGTAACAGACACATGAAAAAATGTTCATCATCACTGGCCATCAGGAAGATTCAAGTCAAAATCACATTGAGATACCACCTTACACCTGTTAGAATGGCCAAAATTAACAAGACACTAAACAACAAGTGTTGGAGAGGATGTGGAGAAGGGGAACCCTCTTAAACTTTTGGGAATGCAAGTTGGTACAGCTACTTTGGAAAACAGTGTGGAGGTTCCTCAAGAAATGAAAAACAGAACTTCCCTATGACCCTGCAATTGCACTACTGGGTATTTACCCCAAAGATACAGATGTAGTGAAATGAAGGGCCATCTGTACCCCAAGTTCATAGCAGCAATGGCCACAGTCACCAAACTGGGAAAGAATCAAGATGCCCTTCAATGGATGAATGGATAAGGAAGATATGGTCCATATACACTATGGAGTATTATGCCTCCATCAGAAAGGACGAATACCCAACTTTTGTATCAACATGGACGGGACTGGAAAAGATTATGCTGAGTGAAATAAGTCAAGCAGAGAGAGTCAATTATCATATGGTTTCACTTATTTGTGGAGCAAGAGGAATAACATGGAGGACATGGGAAGTTGGAGAGGAGAAGGGAGTTGTGGGAAATTGGAGGGGGAGATGAACCATGAGAGACTGTGAACTCTGAAAAACAATCAGGATTTTGGAGGGGACGGAGGTGGGAGGTTGGGTGAGCCTGGTGGTGGGTATTATAGAGGGCAAGTATTGCATGGAGCACTGGGTGTGGTGCATAAACAATGAATTCTGGAATACCGAAGAGAAATTTAAAAAAATAATAAAGGTTACCAAGAAATTAAAAAAAAAAAAAAGGTTAATGAAACAAAGATAAGCAAACTATGTGATAAGGAATTCTAAGTAAAAGTCTTGAAGATACTCACTTGGACTTGAGATAAGAGTGGGTATTAATTCAGTGAAAACTTCACAAAGGAAGAAAAAAACTAGTCAGAGCTGAAAAATACAACTTAAATTTTAAAAGTACACTAGAGGAAATTGACAGTGGATTGGAGCATGCAGAAGAATGGATCAGTGATCTGGAAGACAAAGTAGTTGGAAGCAATCAAACAACAGCAAAATATCAATAATTACTTTAACTGTAAGTGGACTACATGCTCCTATTCAAAATAGATAGGGTTACTGAATAGATAAAACAAACAGGATTCATCTACAAGCTGCCTATAAGAGACTCACTTCAGGTCTAAAGACACAGACAGACAGAAAGTGAAGGGATAGAAAAAGATATTCCAAGCAAATGGAAGTGAAAATAAAGTAGGGTTTCAATACTCATATCAGACAAAATAAACATAAATGTAGAGATCATTACAAGAGACTAAAAAGGGCCCTACATGATAAAGGGATCAATCCAACAAAAGGATATAACATTTGTAAATATACATCCAATATAGAAGCACCTAAATAGATAAATATTAACAGACATGAAAGGGAGAAATTGCGTGTAATATGATAATAGTAGGGGATTTAACACTCCACTTACATCATGGATAGATCACTAGGCATAAAATCATAAAGAAACATTGTCTTTGAATGACACATTACACCAGATGGACTTAATTTCAATGTAATACAACATATTAACAAAGTTAAAAATAAAGATACTATGATTATCTTCTAGATGCGGAAAAAGCATTTCATAAAATTCAGCATCCACTCATAATAAAATATTTCAACAAAGTGGGTATAGAGAAGACATAACTCAACATAATGAAGGCCACATATGACATACTCAAGCTAACATAATACTCAATGGTGAAAAATTAAACTTTCCCTCTTAAGATCAGGAAGAAGGCAAGAATGCCTATTCTCATTACTTTTATCCAACATAGCACTAGAAGTCCTAGCCACAGCAGTTAAAAAAAAAAGAAATAAAACGCATCCAGATTGATAAGTAAAAATTAAACTTTACGTATTTGCAGATGACATGATACTATATATAGAAAACCCTAAAGAGTCAACCAAAAAAAACTAGAAATGATTAATTCAGTAAAGTAGCATGATATAAAATTAATATACATAAATTCCTTTCACTTCTGTAAATAAATAAAATGAAGTTGTTGAAGGAGAAATTGAGAAAACATCCATTTACAATTGCACCAAAACTAATTTAATACCTAGGAATAAACTTAACCAAGGAGGTGAAAGACCTGTACTCTGCAACTATAAAACATTGATGAAAGAATTCAAAATGATACAAACACGCTCCTGTCCTGGAAGAACAAATACTGTTAAAATGTCTGTACTACCCAGGGCACCTGGGTGGCTCAGTGGATTAAGCCACTGCTTTCAGCTTGGGTCATGATCCCAGGGTCCTGGGATCAAGCCCCGCATCAGGCTCTCTGCTCTGCGGAAAGCCTGCTTTCTCCTCTGTCTCTGCCTGCCTCTCGAAACTTGTGATCTCTGTCTTTCAAATAAATAACTAAAATGAATCTTAAAAAAAAAAAATTTTTTTTAAATGTCTGTACTACCCAAAGCAATATATAGATTCAATACAATTACTCTGAAAACATTAATATTTTTCACAACACTAGAAAAAATAATACCAAAATGTATATGTAACCATAAAAACCCCAAATAGCCAAAGCAATCTTGAAAAAGAGGAACAAAACTGAAGGTATCATAATCATAGATTTCAAACTATACTATAAAAATATAGTAAAACAGTATGATTCTGGCAGAAAAATAGGCACATAGACCAATGGAACAGTAGAAAGAGCTCAGAAATAAATTCACTTATATGGTCAGTTAATCTATGACAAAGGAAGCAAAAGTACACCATGCAGAAAAGACAGTCTCTTTAATAAATGGTGTTGGGAAGACTGGATAGCTCCATGCAAAAGAATGAAACTGACCACTTTCTCACACCATGCACAAAAATGGATTAAACATCTAACTGTAAGACCTGAAACCATAAACTTCTAGAAGAAAACATAGGCAATAATGCTTTCAACATTAACCTTAGCAATATTTTTCAAGATAGGTCTCATCAGATAAGGGAAGTTAAAGTAACAATAAACAATTAGAACTCTATCAAACTAAAAAGCTTTTGTACAGAAAAAGAAACCATCAAACAAAATGAAAATAACACCTAGTGAATTGAAGAAAATATTTGCTAATGGTGTATCTGATAAGTGGTTAGTATCTAAAATACATAAAGAATTTATACAAAAAAAATTATACAGTTCAACACACACACACAATTTAAAAATGGGCAAAAAACCTGGATATTTTTCTGAAGATAATTTTTTCCAGTGAGACACACAAATGTCCGACAGACAGATAAGAAGATGGTCAATATCACCAATAATTAGAGAAATGGAAACAAAACTACAATGAGACATTACCTCACACTGGCCAGAATGGCTCGTGTCAAAAAAGACAAGAAATAGTAAGTGTTGGTGAGAATATGGACTGAAGCAAACCCTTGTGCACTATTAGTGGGGTTGAAAGTTGGTACAGCCCCTCTGGATATTGGCATGAAAGTTCCTCAAAAAACTGAAAAAGAAGGAACAAACAATCCAGTAATTTGACTTCTGGGTATTTATCTTAAGAAATCAAAAGCACTAATTTGAAAAGATACATAAACCCCTGTGCTTATTGCAGCATTATTTACAAAAGCCAAGATATGTAAACAACCCAAATGTCCATTGGTAAATGAATGTATAAAGAATTGTGGTATGAATACACAATGAAATATTATTTAGCCATAAAAAGGAATGAAAGGTTGCCACTCACAACAACCTGCATGAAACTAGAGGGTATTATGCTAAATGAAATAAATGAAACAGAATGATCAATATGACATATATGTAAAATCTAAAAAATAAAACAAATGAACAAAAAAAATCAACAAAAACCAGAACCAAATTCATTTACACAGAGAAAAAATATGTGGTTACCTGAGAAAAGAAGCATGGGGATATAAACACAATAGATGGACATTAAGAAGTACAGATTTTCAGTTATTAAGAAAGTCGCAGTGATAAAAAGTACAGCATAGAGAATATAGCTAATATCTTTAAGAAAGTATATGATGACAGAGAGTAAGAATACTTATTGTTGTGAGCATTATATCATGTATAGAATTATCAAATTATGATGTATATTTGCAATTAATATCAGTCACTCCAATTAAAATTTTAAACTATCATATTTTTAAACAATTTTATAAAATGTATATAAACTATTATATAGAATTTTAAACTATTAAAATATCAACTATATTTCAATTAAAAATTTTTGGCAGATTCCTTTCTTTTTTAAAAAAAGATTTTATTTATTTATTTGGCAGAGATCATAAATTGGCAGAGAAACAGGCAGAGAGAGAGAGGGAAGCAGGTTCCCTGCTGAGCAGAGAGCCTGATGCGGGCTCGATCCCAGGACCCTGAGATCATAACGTGAGCCAAAGGCAGAGGCTTAACCTACTGAGCCACCCAGGTGCCTGGCAGATTCCTTTCTTGATTTTCTCCACAGTGTAGGGACAGAGGGAACATACCTATATATGAAAAGCCCACAGTGAATATCATTCTAAATGGGGAAAATCTAAGAGCTTTTCCCCTAAGGTCATGAACACACCAGGGATGTCCACTCTCACCACTGTTGTTCAATAGTGGTGTTGTTCTAGAAGTCCTAGCCTCAGCAACCAGAAAACAAAAAGAAATAAAAGGCATCCAAATTGGCAAAGAAGAAGTCAAACTCTCACTCTTCACAGATGACATGATACTTTATGTAGAAAACCCAAAAGACTCCATCCCCAAATTGCTAGAACTCATACAGGAATTCAGCAAAGCAACAGGATATAAAATCAGTTCACAAAAATCAGTTGCATTTCTATAGACTAACAATGAGGCAAAAGAAAGATAAATTAAGGAGTCAATCCCATTTACAATTGCTCCCCAAACCATAAGATACCTAGGAATAAACTGAACCAAATAGGCAAAGGATCTGTACTCTGAAAACTATAGAACACTCATGAAAGAAATTGAGGAAAACAAAAGAAATCATAAAACATTACATGTTCATGGATTGAAAGGACAAATATTGTTAAAATGTCTGTGTTGCCCAGAGCAATCTACACATTCAATGCAATCCTCATCAAAATAACATTGACATTTTTCACAGAGCTGGAACAAATAATCCTAAAATTTGTATGGAACCAGAAAAGGCTCCAGATCTCTATCTGGGAATGTTGAAAAAGAAAACCAAAGCTGGTGTCATCACAATTCCAGACTCCAAGCTCTATTACAAAGTTGTAATCATCAAAGCAGTATGGTAGTGGGACAAAAACAGACAGCCAGATCAGTGGAACAGAATAGAGAACCCAGAAATCAACCCTCAACTCTATGGTCAACTAATCTTCAGCAAAGCAGAAAAGAATATCCAATGGATAATTTTTTTTTAATTAACTGATTTTTTATTACCATATATTATTTATTTCAGGGGTATAGGTCTGTGATTCATCAGTCTTACACAATTCACAGTGCTCACTGTGAACATACCCTCCCCAGTGTCCATCTCCCACCCACACATCCTTCCCACCCCCCTCCACTCCAGCAGTCCTCAGCTTGTTTCCTATTATTAAGAGTCTCATGGTTTGTCTCTCTCTCTGGTTTCATCTTATTTCATTTTTCCTTCCCTTCCCCTTTGGTCCTCTGTTTGATTTCTCAAATTCCTCATATCAGTGAGATCATAGGATAATTGTCTTTCTCTGGCTTATATCACTTAGCATAATACCCTCCTGTTCCATCCACATCATTGCAAATGACAAGATTTCATTTTTTTTTAGATTTTTTATTTATTTATCAGAGAGAGAGAGACGGAGAGAGAGCAAGCACAGGCAGACAGAATGGCAGACAGAGGCAGAGGGAGAAGCAGGCTCCCTGCCGAGCAAGGAGCCCCATGTGGGACTCGATCCTAGGACGCTGGGATCATGACCCGAGCTGAAGGCAGCTGCTTAACCAACTGAGCCACCCAGGCGTCCCAAGATTTCATTTTTGATGGCTGCATAATATTCCATTATACATCTATACACCACATCTTATTTATCCATTCATCTGTTGATGGACATCACTGCTATAAACATTGGGGTGCACATGTCCCTTCAGATCACTACATTTGTATCTTTGGGGTAAGTACCCTGTAGTACAATTGCTGGGTCTTAGAACAGCTCCATTTTCAACTTTTTGAGAAACTAACTATACTGTTTTCAAGAGTAGCTGCATGAGCTTGCATTCCCACCAACAGTGTAGGAAGGTTCCCCTTTCTACACATCCTCACCAACACCTGTTGTTTCCTGACTTGTTAATTTTAGCCATTCTGACTGGTGTGAAGTAGTATCTCACCATGGTTTTGATTTGTATTTCCCTATGCTAAGTGATGTTGAGCACTTTTTCATGTGTCTTTTGGGCATTTGGATATCTTCTTTGCAGAAATGTCTGTTCATTTCTTCAGTGCATTTTTTTGAAGACTAAATGGAGGAGTTTTGATACTGAAGTTATACTGATTTTTCCTTTTATCTATTTCTCCCATTTTACTGAAGTTGAATTATTTTATAAATAATTATGTAGCATTAACTTTTTAAAGAGAGTCAGTAGAATTTATATGTGGCTGAATTCTACTTCCATGGAGTTTGAATCCATAGGCTTCTGAAGGAAAGCAATGTTATCCAAGTCAAGTCTGCCAAACCACATTTTCTACAGTATTCTGTGTCTTTTGATATCCATGCTTTTAAAACTACAGCCATATTAAGATCAAATTAACTTACATAAAATTTAGCCTTTTAAGATATACAATTCAGTAGCTTTTGGTATATTCAGTGGTGGTTACAACCATTACCACTATCTGATTTCAAAATATTTTCTTTACTCTGGAAACGTGACACTATCCATTATTAGCAGTCACTTTCCTTATCTCCCTTCCCCATTCTTGGCAACTACTAATGTATTTTCTGTCTCTATGGATTTGCCTTCTGAGCATTTCATATAAGTGGAATCATACGATATGTGGTCTTTGTTTTTTGACTCCTCTCATTTAGTGCAATGTTTTCAAGGTTCATCATGTTGTAGTATGTATCAGTAGTTCATTCCTTTTTATTTCTGAATTATAGTCAATGCTCTAGATACATCACATTTTGTTTATTCAATCATCATTGGGATTGTTTTCTTTTGGGGTTTATCTTAGTCTGTTTGGGCTGCTATAACAAAAATACCAAAGATTGGGTGACATAAAGAGATTAATTTCTCACAGTTCAGGAGGCTGAGAAATATAAGATCAAGGCACGGGAAGGCTAGGCGTCTGGTGAAAGCCCACATCTAGGCTCACAAAAGGGGAAAGGGAGCTCCTTAGAATCTCTTTTATAAAAGCAATAATCTCATTCAAAATCTTATCACCTCCCAAAGAGCTCCACTTCCAAATACTATGACAGTGTGGTTTAGCTTTCACATTGGAATTTTGAGACAACACAAGCAGTGTCTCTAACAAGGATATTGCAAAGAATGCCACCATGAACATTTGTGTAGTCATTTTGTTTCAATGTATGTTTTCAGTTCTCTTGGGTATAGGCTTAAGAGTGGAACTACCAGGTTTATGTATAGTAACTCTGCCTTTAACATTTTGAGGAATTGATAAACTGTTTTCCAATGTGGCTGTATTAATTTCTAATCCTACCAGCAAACAACAATGGATCCAATTTTTCCATATCCAGCATTTCATTGTCTTTTCATATTTTAGCTATCTTTATGGGTATAATTTCTGTTTTCATAATTTAATGAACTCAGGTCCTCTTAAACTTTGGTGATATTGGGGAGGATACAGAGGAATGGAGTATAAATCAAATTTCCTGGAGTTGAATTCAAATACTGTTGGAACAAAAGGTTCTATGCACCAACCTTGTCAGAGGAGAGGCTTGCAAAAAAAGATTAAAACGCCATTTATCAATGTTTCATTGTCTGATATGAGAAAGAGTCAGAGTACAGAAAAAGAAAAAAAGAAGCTAGCAAAAAGCTAAACTATCTACAATGGAGATAGTTTGTTCCTAATGCTACTTCAGAAAGAAAGAGCCTATAATGAATTGTGCAATTGTGGGGAATAAGAGAAGCTCCTTTTTGATCTAAAGAATACTTTATCTTCTTCCTTCAAGACACAGTTCATATATTTTTTCAGTGCCCAAACAAATCTAGTCATTTGAAATTAATTGTTGACATGTTTCTGTCCCCAACTTAACTCTTTTTGCTACTTGAGGGTAAAAGCTTTTTTTATTTATCCTTCTATTATGTAGAGCAGTCTCCACAATATAAGAGTGCAAGAAATAATATTGCCTGAAAGAATGAATAATCAAGACTTAAGATCAGGTTTTCTCTGAACAGGGCAGATACCATAATACCTTGTACTAACTTCAGCAGAGAAACCACTCACTTGAGAGCTGAAGGGGATGATATAAGATAAAGCATACTCACTCTTTACCTATAATTGTTTTTCTTCCTTTCCTTTTTAACTTTCTGTTTCAATAAATATTCTTGGGCATCTGCTCAGTTCCAGGAATTATGGACAGACTGGAGGTACAAAGGTGAACAACAGACAGATTTAATCCCTGATATCATGAAGTTTTTCATTCTAGTAAGAGCTAAACAAAATATGTAAATAGTTCCCATGTAGTAAGTACTGTGAAAGTTTAATATTTGGAGATGCCATGGAAGCGGAGATGAGTAGTACATGACCTAAGTGGGAAACTCATGCTAGGGGAAATGGCTTAAAGACGAGATTTTAAAATGAGTAGGAACTAATCAAGCCAAGACCAAAGGAGGAAAAAATATCCAGAGAGAGGACACAGCATTCCCATAGGACAGATACGGTCAGAGAACTGGAAAAGACTTCATAGGGCTGGCTCATATAATTTGAGGAAGGGAGGACAGGAAGAGGTAAACAGGGTCTCAGTTATGCAGGGTTGGGAACTTCTCTTTATCTCAAGGGTAATGAGAAGACATTGAAAGTCTTCCCCAGCTTTTCTGTCATTGGTAACCATGTAGATTTTTTCCCCATCTTCTTACACTACTCCTCCAGGGCCCCTCTAGGTTTCACCAGTTATTTTTCATAGACCCAAGAGTGATCCATGCTCACAAATAAGTTTAGTAATGTGTCTGGAATCCCCTAAGGTTTCTATCTATGACAGCCCCCACCTTTAGGTGCACTGCCTTTCCTAGGGCATTTCTCAGCCTCTGCTTGGTGTTGCTTCCAAGTTCACTTTGATTTTTCAAAATACTGAATGAAGTTATGCTGACTGAAGAAGAAGAGAGAATACTCCCGTGTCACACTTTGTTCTCTCAGCATCCAATAATAATGTTTGTATCCCAGTGTCTTTTAATCTTCCTAAAGCTCCTGCCCCTTGCTATTCTGTCCTAAATTCAGACCACATTTGAAAAGCTGGCTCTGGAGAACAGTTTCCGAAACAAACATTGTGCTTTCTCATGCTCTCCCTCTTTAGGTTCCTTCTGGTGTCACATTGTTCTCCTTCTGTCCTAAATCCCTTGTTCATATAAATCCATTTTGACTGGCTGACTCAGAATCCAATCAATAAATGTAAGTTAGGGGCAAGGGCTGGGTATTTTTGTTTGTTTGTTGTTTTGTTTTGTTTTTCTATTCTTAACCCTCTGCTCTTTAAAGAGCAGTTAGAGTGTTTAAAAACAAAACAACAAAAACACACAAATCACATCATGTCATTTCCTGCTTAGAGTCTCCAGTAGTTGTCTGCTGCACTTAGAATAATGTTTCCATACTCACTGCAATAGTCTATAAACTTGTACAAGTTCTAGTATCTGCTGCCTACCTCTTCAAATCAGTCTTGTGTCCAGCCACAATGATCAGGCACGCTTGCTCCTCAGGGCCTGGGCATTGGAAAGTCCCTCTGCTTACATCTCTCTCTTTCCAAATCAACATCTGACAGATTTTTCCTTAACCTTAAATTCTTGGCTCAAAAATGAATACCTTCTCAAGTAACACTTTTCCTGTGCCCTTCATAGCACCCCTCTGTACACTTAATGCCTTTTGCCTCTGTTTTATTTCCTACAAAGTACTCATCACTTTCTGATATTAACTTATTTCATTTTCCCTCTCTTTTATTATTTTTTTATTTTTTTATTAACATACAATGTATTATTACATTATTATTTCCCCCTCTTTATTGTCTTTGTTCCACTGTAGAAAAAGCCCATGATAGTAGAACCCTTGTCCATTTGGTTCCAAGAACCCAAAAGAGTGCCTGGCACATGCTACTTACTGAAAAAATACTTGAATGAATGAATGAATGAGTCAATAAATTGTACAATAGAATCTTGTGTATAGGGCATAATTATGTCTTCTATAAAGCCTGGTATGCTTGGATTCAATTTTAGAAGCAGAGAAATAACAATATTATCAGCATTAAATCATGCATCAGACACCTTTTATGCATCAATTCTCTCTGGGATGGAGGCCACTTTTTTCCACCCAACTACCTTCAAGCAACTTCACTATACCACAGCCAAATAGCACCTCACATCGTGTCTGTGCCATGATTCCCACACTCTCCACCCTGGCACTTTCCTTTCAAAAGATGATTAATTGGAAATTAATAGTCATTCTACAATCTATTTTAAAGAGAAAGAAAATTAGGGTAAAAAACTTAAGTATTGACTATATTTATCTAGGCTTTAATGGGGAGAGTCAGAATTTCAATCTGAGTCTGATTCTAAAGCCCCCCCCCCAAAACACTCTTTTCTAGTAGGTTGTGCTCATTCAGATTTAACCCCTAACCAAAAGTGCTTGTGTTCCCATAATACCTGTATTTTGGAGTCTAATCCCATTTCCAGTAAAACAGATTTCTCTCTCTTGAAGAAATGCTGACTTCAAGTATAAGAAGGGAAAAATATAAGATGAGCCAGCAATTTGGAGAAAACTACCAAGACTAGTAGTGAATGTTTCCATTGCAGTAAGATGGAGAGTTGAAGCATAAATAAGGATAAAAAAATTCAAGGTGTTGAAACATATCAGATATTTTTAATTAATATAAAAATTGTAAATATATGGGCGCCTGGGTGGCTCAGTGGGTTAAGCCGCTGCCTTCGGCTCGGGTCATGATCTCAGGGTCCTGGGATCGAGTCCCGCATCGGGCTCTCTGCTCAGTGGAGAGCCTGCTTCCTCCTCTCTCTCTGCCTACTTGTGATCTCTCTCTGTCAAATAAATAAATAAAATCTTAAAAAAAATTGTAAATATATGCTAGAAAATCACTAGAGGGTATTGTGCTAAGTGAAAATAAGTCAGAAAGACAAATATCATATAATTTCACTCACCTATGGAATTTAAGAAACAAAATAGATGAACATAGAGAAAAGGAGGGGAAAAATAAAACAAGACAAAATCAGAGAAAGAAACAAGCCATAAGAGACTCTTGACTATAGGAAACAAACACTATTGCTGGAAGTGAGGTAGCCGGGCAGATGGGGTATCTGGGTGATGGGCATTAAGGAAAGCATTTGATGGAATGAGCACTGGGTGTTATAGCAACAGATGAATCACTAAACTCTATCTCTGAAAATAATAATATATGTTGATAAATTGATTTTTAATTTTAAAAAAGAAAGCAGGTATATAAAAGGAAAGAGTAAACCATTCTTGTCTTTTACATACAGCCCATATACAAGCATACCTCATTTTATTGTACTTCACTTTATTGTGCTTTGTAGATACTATATTTTTGTTGTTATTTTACAAATTAAAGTTTTGTGACAATTTTGCATTAAGATAGTCTACTGGCACAATTTTTCCAAAAACATTTGCTTACTTCACATCTGTGTCACAGTTTGGTTATTCTCATAATACCTTAAACTTTTTCATTGTTTTTGTTGTTGTTGTTGTTGTTGTTTGTAAGTAGGCTCCAGGCCCAGCATGGAGTTCAATGTGGGGCCTGAACTCATGACCCTGAGATCAAGACCTGAGCTGAGGGGCTCCTGGGTGACTCAGTTGGTTAAGCAACTGCCTTCAGCTCAGGTCATGATCCTGGAGTCCCAGGATCGAGTCCCACATCAGGCCCTCAGCTCATCAGGGAGCCGGCATCTCCCTCTGCCCCTTGCCCCTTTCATGCTCTCTCTCTCTCTCTCTCTCTCAAATAAATAAAATCTTAGGAAAAAAAAAAAAAAAACCTGAGCTGAAATCAAAAGTTAGATGTTTAATTAACCAACTGAGCTACCCAGATGTCCCCTAGATTTTTTTCATTATTATTACATTTGTTATGGTGATCTGTGATCAGTAATCTTTGATTTTACTGTTGTCATTGTTTTTCGGTGCTACAAACCGTGCCCATGTAAGATAGTAAACTTAATGGATAAATGTTGTATATGTTCTGAATGCTCCACCAGCCAACCTTCTCTGTTTCATTCTCAGTCCTTAAACTTGTCTATTCCCTGAGATCCAGCAATATTGAAATTAGACTAATTAATAACCCTATAATAGCCTCTAATTGTTTAAGTAAAAGAGTGACACATCTCTTTAAATCAAAAGCTAGAAATTATTAAGCTTAGTGAGGAAGGCAGGTGTCCAAAGCTGAAATAAACCAAAAGCTAGTACACTCTTGTGCCAGTTAGCCAAACTGTTGATGCAAAGGAAATTTCTTAAAGGAAATGAGAAGTACTACTCCAGTAAATACACCAATGATAAGAAAGTGAAACAGCCTTACTGCTGATACAGAGAATATTTTAATGGTGTGGATAGAAAATCAAACTAGTGATACAATGTCCCCTTAGGTAAGGTCTGCTTCAGAGCAAGGCTCTAACTCTCTTCAACTCTATGGAGGCTGAGGGGAGAGAGGAAGCTAAATAAGAAAAGTCTGAAGCTAGCAGACGTTGGTTCATGATGTTTAAGGAAAGAAGACATTTCTATAACATAAAAGGACAAAGTGAAACAGCAGGTGGTGATATAGAAGCAGTAGCATGTTAAAAAATTAATGAAGGTGGCTACAATAAACAACAGATTTTCAAAGTACATGAAAATTCCATTGGAAAAATATGCCACCTAGAACCTTCACAGCTAGAGAGAAGTCAATGCCTGGCTTCAGATCTTCAAAGGACAGGCTGACTCTTGTTAGGGATTAATGCAATTAATTAATTAATGCAATTAATTAATCCTGGTTGCTCATTTAACTTTCCAAAAATCCATGGGCCCATGAGAATTCTGGCAAATCCACTCTGCCAATGTTGTCCCAAAGAAACAACAAAACCTAGATAACTGAATCTATATAAAACATAGTTTACTGAATATTTTTAAGCCCACCCATTTTGAAACCTACTTCTCAGAATTTAAAAAAAAAAAAGTATTTTCAAAATATGACTGCTACTGACAATGCTTCTTTTCACTCAAGAGCTATCCTGGAGATACACAATGAGATTAATGTTGTTTTATGCTTGCTAACACAAAACCCACTCTGCAGCTCATAAATTAAGTAGTAATTTGACCTTAAATCATTATTTAAGAAAAAATAGTTCATAAGGTTGTAGCTACCATAGACAGTGATTTCCTCTGATAGATCTGGGCAAAGCAAATGAAAAACCTTCTGGAGAGGAGTCACCATTCTATATGCCATTTAGAACATTTGTGATTCATGAGAAGAGGTCAAAATTTCAACATTAACAGGAATTTAGAAGTTGATTCCAACTCTCATGGATGATTGTGAGGGATTTAAGATTTCACTAGGGAGAGTAACTGCAGATGTGGTAGAAATAGCAAAAGAGCAAAAATCAGAAATGGTATGAAGATGTGACCAAGTTTCTGCAATCTCATGAGAAAGCTTTTATAGAGGAATTGCTTCTTTTTTTTTTTAATTTTTTATTTTTTATAAACATATAATTTATTTTTATCCCCAGGGGTACAGGTCTGTGAATCGCCAAGTTTACACACTTCACAGCACTCACCATAGCACATACCCTCCCCAATGTTCATAACCCCACCCCCCTCTCTCAACCCCCCTCCCCCAGCAACCCTTAGTTTGTTTTTGAGATTAAGAGTCACTTATGGTTTGTCTCCCTCCCAATCCCATCTTGTTTCATTTATTCTTCTCCTACCCCTTTAACCCCCACATGTTGCATCTCCACTTCCTCATATCAGGGAGATCATATGATAGTTGTCTTTCTCTGATTGACTTATTTCGCTAAGCATGATACCCTCTAGTTCTACCCATGTCATCGTAAATGGCAAGATTTCATTTCTTTTGATGGCTGCACAATATTCCATTGTGTATATATACCACATCTTCTTTATCCATTCATCTGTGGATGGACATCTAGGTTCTTTCCATAGTTTGACTATTGTAGACATTGCTGCTATAAACATTCGGGTGCACATGCCCCTTCAGATCACTACATTGTATCTTAAGGGTAAATACCCAGTAGTGCCATTGCTGGGTCATAGGGTAGTTCTATTTTCAACATTTTGAGGAACCTCCATGCTGTTTTCCAGAGTGGTTGCACTAGCTTGCATTAATCCAATCAAGAAATGGGCAGAAGACATGAGGAGGAATTGCTTCTTACAGATGAACAAAAGAAATGGTTTCTTGAGATGGAATCTACTCCTGGAGAAGATATTGTCAAAATTGTTGAAACGACAACAAAGGATGTAGAATATTACAAAAACTTGGCTGATAAAGAAGCAGCAGGGTTTGGGAGAATTGATTCCAACTTTGAAAGAAGTTCTGTGGGTAAAATGTCATCAAACAACATTTCATGGTACAGAGAAATCATTTGTGAAAAACTCAGTCAATGCAGCTTTTGACCCTGTATGACCGTGAGGTAATCCTCAGTCACCCTAGCCTTTTGTAACCACCATCTTGATCAGTCAACAACCATCAACATCAAGGCAAGACTCTCCATCAGCAAAAAAATTATGATTTGCTGAAAGCTCAGATGATGGTCAGCCTTTTTTAGCAATAAAGTATTTTTAATTAAGATATGTACATTCTTTTTTGACATAATACTATTGCACACCAAATAAGCAAAAACAAAAAATTCATTTGACTCATTAAATTGTGATATTCTTTATTGTGGTGGTCCAAAACTAAACCCACAACATGTCAAGTTATGCCACTATAAGAATAACCAAAGACTTAATAAAAGCTTCTCTTCCAAGTGATAAAGATTAAATAATAAAATTTGAGTGTCACCATTTTGTACCTCTGATGAATATGATCATTAATTGTTACATTTGCCAAAAGAGTAATGAGACATTACATACTTTCAGAAGGAAGTGCAGACCACCACCTAAAACATAGCCTTGCAAAAAGAACAAGAAATGGAATCTGAATCTGATCAGCTTAGAGAAATTCAAGGGACAAAGAAATATATTCAATTACATGAGGTGGAAACAATCAATAAGCATCAGACTTGAGAAATTCTCAAAACAAAAAAAACTTTGTTTCTTCATCAACAAAAACATTACAAGTGAAGAAAATGAGATGTAGGAAAAATATAATTTAAAAAGCCTTAAGATATATATACAAATTATTGTATATAGACCTAATTTGGATCTCAATTCAAACACACATAAAAATACACACACACACACACAACGGGAGAAATGTAAGCACTGGCTGGTTATTTGAGAATATTAGGCAATTAATATTTAAGTTTTTTCAAACTAAAATATTTGTAGATGAAATTATATTTTGTCTTAATTGAGGTCTTTCATCCATTTTGAGTTTGTTTTGTGTATGGTGTAAGAGAATGGTTCCGTTTCATTCTTCTGCATGTGGCTGTCCAATTTTCCAAGCACCATTTATTGAAGAAACTGTCTTTTTTCCATTAAATATTCTTTCCTGCTTTGTCAAAGATTAGTTGACCATAGAGTGAGGGTCCATTTCTGGGCTCCCTATTCTGTTCCACTGATCTATGTGTCTGTTTTTGTGCCAATACCATACTTTCTTGATAATCACAGCTTTGTAACATAGCTTGAAGTCAGGCATTGCAATGCCCTAGCTTTGGTTTTCTTTTTCAACATTCTTCTTGCTATTTAGGTCTTTTCTTGTTCTATACAAATTTTAGGATTGTTTGTTTCAGCTCTGTGAAAAATGTTGATTGTATTTTGATAGGGATTACATTGAATGTGTAGATTGTTCTGGGTAGCATAGACATTTTAACAATGTTTATTTTCCCAATCCATGAGCATAGAATGTTTTTCCATTTTTTTGGTGTTTTGCTCAATTTCTTTCATAAGTGTTCTGTGGCAAAGAAGTCAAACCCTCACTTCTTGCAGATGACATGATACTTTATGTGGAAAATCCAAAGGACTCCACCTCAAAATTGTTAGAACTCCTTACAGCAATTCAGCAGTGTGGCAGATACAAAATCAATGCACAGAAATCAGTTGCATTTCTATACACCAACAGTGTGGCTGAAGAAAGAAAAATTATGGAATTGATTCCATCTACAATTGCACCAAAGACCATACCTAGAAATAAACCTAACCAAAGAGGTAAAGGATCTCTACCCTCCTGTCTTTTCAACATTTAGTGACTAATAACTAAAAAGTATCAGTTTTGCTAGGTTCTGGGGTAACAGGATGACAAAATAATCTCTGCCTGCAAATTAGAAGAAAGAAAAAACACCACAGCCACTTTAAGAGATGTACAGTAACTGCAAATCACTATAACAACTCAGAGATTAAAGCAATGAAGTTTGGCCAGAAGAGTGAAGATTGTTTCAAAGAAATGGAATCTATCAAAGTCCTGGAGGAGAACATAGGCAGTAACCTCTTCAACATCAGCCACAGAAACTTCTTTCAAGACATGTCTCCAAAGGCAAAGGGAAAAAAAAACAAAAATGAACTTTTGGCACTTCATCAAGATCAAAAGCTTCTACACACCAAAGGAAACAGTCAACAAAACAAATAGGTAACCCAAAGAGTGGAAGAAGATATTTGCAAATAACACTACAGACAAAGGGCTGATATCCAAGATCTATAAAGAACTCTTCAAACTCAACACCCAAAAAAACATATAATCATGTCAAAAAAATGGGCAGAAGACATGAACAGACACTTCTCCAAAGAAGGCATACAAATGGTTAAAAGGCACATGAAAAAATGTTCATCATCATTAACCATCAGGGAAACTCAAATCAAAACCACATTGAGATACCACCTTACACAAGCTAGAATGGCCAAAATTAACAAGATAGGAAACAAGTGTTGGAGAGGATACGGAGAAAGGGGAACCCTCTTACACTGTTGGGAATGCAGTCTGATGCAACCACTTTGGAAAATAGTGTGGAATTTAAAATAGAGCTACCCTATGACCCTGCAATTACACTACTGGGTATTTACCCCAAAGATATAGATGTAGTGAAAAGAAAGGCCATATGTACCCCAGTGTTCATAGCAGCAATGGCCACAATCACCAAACTATGGAAAGAGCCATGATGCCCTTCAACAGACTCATTAATGGATAAAGAAGATGTGGTCTATATATACAATGGAATAGTACATAGGCATCAGAAAGGATGAATACTCAACTTTTGCATCAACATGGACGGGACTGGAGGAAATTATGCTAAGTGAAATAAGTCAAGCAGAGAAAGTCAATTATCATATGGTTTCACTTACTTGTGGAGCATAAGGAATAACATGGAGGACATTAGGAGAATAAAAAGAAAAGTGAATTGGGGGAAATCGGAGCAGGAGATGAAACATGTGGACTGTGGTTTCTTGAGAAACAAAATGAGGCTTTTGGAGGGGAGGGGGATGGAGGATGGGTGAGCCTGGTGGTGGGTATTAAGGAAGGCATGTATTGCATGGAGCACCTGGTGTGGTGCATAAACCATGAAACTTAGAACACTGAAAAAATAAAATAAAAAAATAAAGTGGAAAAAAAATATTTAAACTGTCTCAAAGAATCAAATTCACTAGTACAACAAAGATGAAGAACTCTAACTCTAAATCTAACTAAATGTTTAAAATGTTTTTAAGTAAAGTGGGTAAAGTATATAATGTTCTAACATAAAAATGTTGCTTAAAAACATGTTCTCACAATATTGCATGTACGTAGTGAAAGGTAATAGATAAGACTATAAGACAAAAAGTAAAAGTTTGTTATGCTATGACCTATATAGTAGTCTCAGTTTCCAGAGGTGACTCCTTTTTTTCTTTTAAGATTTTATTTATTTGAGAGAGAGAGAGGGAGAGCATAAGCAGCGGGTAGGGGAAGAGACAGAAGCAGACTCCCACGTAAGCAGGGAGACTTATGCAAGGCTCAATCCCAAGACCCTGGGATCATGACCTGACCCAAAGGCAGATACTTAACCTACTGAGCCTCCCAGGGACTCTACACTTCATTTTTGAAAGAGATTTTCACCAGGAATAGATTTCTATTTTTTTTTTTTTAAGATTTTATTTATTTGTCAGAGAGAGAGAGGGAGCGAGAGCGAGCACAGGCAGACAAAACGGCAGGCAGAGACAGAGGGAGAAGCAGGCTCCCTGCCAAGCAAGGAGCCCGATGTGGGACTCAATCCCAGGACCCTGGGATCATTACCTGAGCTGAAGGCAACTGCTTAACCAACTGAGCCACCCAGGCGTCCCCAGGAATAGATTTCTAAATTGCAGTTATTTTCAGCATGTTAAAGATGACAACTTACCGTATTCTAGCTTCATTGTCTCTGTTTAAAATTTAGCTAACATCTAAACAGGTTTTTTTTTTCTTTGAAGATATCTTTTCTTCTCCCTTTGACTTCAGAGATTTCCTCTTTGTTTTCTAAAGTTAGACTGCGATGTACTTCCCTACAAGAATTTATCCTACTTGGGATTTGTAGAACTTCTTGCAACTGTGGTTTGGTATTTCATTTATGTGGAAAATTCTAGGCCAGGTTCTCTTAAACATTGTTCTGTCCCATTTTCTCTCTCCTCTCCTTAAGGAGATCTGTTTGTAAATGTTGACCATCACACTGTTTTCCATGTCTCTTGTGCTCTTTCCTAAATTGTCTATCCCTTTTTAAGTTTGTTATACAACAGTGTTTAAGTGATTCACTTTTCCCACCCACCCCAAAATGCCAAAATAAAGAGAATGTTATTGCTCTGAGATGCTAATATCTATACCAAGAGCCCTAGACCCCAGCATGCAAAGCTTTCAATTTCCTTAGAAATCAGTTTTCTTTCCACCCTACCAGCTACTCTTACACTCGAGGGAGAAGCAGGGGTGGATTTTGTCAATTTACCACCCATGTTTTTTTCTCTACTCATTCCTCCTGCTCTATCTACTCACACTAACTTAGTAACATTTACTAGAATTCCATCAGGAAGAGCAGTTCTTATATCCACAGCAGCACTGACTGTAAAAATTCACAATAGAAATCCCCCTCTACCCTTCAGTTTGTTAGGAATTTGCTCCCTTTTCTATTTTTCTTTCTTTCCTTTTTTTTGCGGGGGGGGGACTATTTTAACTTAATTTTTATTAGGAAATATATCACACATAAAGATGATGGTAAAAATATTTATGCACAGTTAAAGAATATTAAAATAAAAACTCATAAGACTATGATCCAAATAAAGAAATAGGATGTTACTAATACCTTAGAAGCTCCCTATATACCTCTTAAATGTATACTCTTCTCACCCGCAGGAAATAACCACTGACGTGATTTTATCTTAATCATTTCCTTGCCTTTGCTTATGGTTTTTACTAACAATGTAAAAATCTCTAAACAATATACTGCTTGGTTGTTTTTTTTTTAAAGATTGTATTTATTTATTTGACAGAGATCACAAATAGGCAGAGAGGCAAGCAGAGAGAGAGGAGGGGAAGCAGGCTCCCTGCTGAGCAGAGAGCCGGATGCGGGGTTTGAACCCAGGACCCTGGAATCATGACCTGAGCCGAAAGCAGAGGCTTTAACCCACTGAGCCACCCAGGTGCCCCTATTGCTTGGTTTAAAAAAAAAAAAAAAAAAAAAAAAAAAACTAACAAGAACAAACCCAGCTGTGTAAAAAAAGGACAATACAGCCACCGTCAGATGAAAGCTCCTAGGAGATTGGTAAGTGGAACTGAGTCTGAGTTATAATCAAATTTTAACTTTACTGGATTTTTGCATATTTAAAAGTTGCAAAGACAGTGGATGTTAAAAGTTTTTATCACAAGGAAAAATTCCATAATTATGTATGATGATGGATGTTAACTAGACTATTTGGTAATCATTTTGCATTATTTACAAATATTGAATCATTATGTTGTACACATGAAATTAATGTTGTATGTCAGTTATACCTTAATTAACATATTTTTCAGTTTTACTGAGTGTTTATCAGCCCTGAGGAATGCAATGGACAAGTGTGAGTCCTGGGAATTCTTAGGCTTTTGCAGTTGGGTTATCAGGCAGGTTTATAAGGAGAACTAGAGTTTAGATATCTGGCATAAAGATGGTGGGAAAAGAGTAGACTGCTTTATATTTCTTCTTCCAGGTGCACCATACCTATCACCAGCCTACAGGAGGTCAGGACAGGACAATTCTGTTGGGTGAAATTAATGTCCTCTTGTCAACTGATCCAGGCTGTAAGACATGAGAGGGATACTAGAAATGACATCTAAACGATGGGGGTATTGGTGAAATAGATGAAGGGGATTAAGAGGTACACAGTTCCAGTTATAAAATAAACCAATTGCAGAGATAAAAAGTACAGCATAGGGAATATAGTCAATAATGTTGCAATAACATTGTATGAGGACAGATGATAACTAATGGTGAGCACTGAGTAATGTATAGAATTTTTGAATCTGTTGTACACCTGAAACTAATAGAACACTGTATGTCAACTATTCTTCGATTAAAAAAAAATATTTAAAAAAAAAAGAGATGATATCCACACTGCTCAGAATATACCTAGTAGAGATTAAAAGTGGAGTCAGGATCATCTGACCTTGGTCTTCAGCTTTAAAAGATAATACAATTAAAATTTTTAAAAAGATAATACAATGACAACGGGGTACTAGTGATGACAACCCTCAATAAATACATCTCCAAGTCTCTCTCACAAATTTCTGACTCATATCCCTCCTGGAAAGGGGACTTCCACTTCTAGTGGATATCTGAAACTCAATGTCAAAGATAAATTTCTAACCTCACCTCCCCACCCCCAGAATCTCCAAATGCAGCTGAAAGCAATCCCATCCTACCAAAATTAGAACTTATCCTTAATTTCTCTCTCTCTGGCTCATGCTGGCCTCACTGAGAAGACAAAATTTGAGTAACAACCTGAAAGAGGTGAGGATTTGGCCAAGAAGTAATTTGGGACAAAATTATATTGACTGTGAAGAAATAGCTAGAACAGTACCTTAATGTGGAAGCATGTCTACAATCACGGTGGGTTCAAGGAATTGCAAAAAGGCCATGGTGCCTAGCATGACATAAGCTGCAAGTATTTTGAGGATTTCGAAGAAGCATAGGGGGATGGAGACTGTGAGCCACTATAACAATATGAACTTTTATCCTGTGTGAAATCCGAAGCCTTTAGAAGCCTCAGAACAGAGAAGTCACGTGGTCTGAGTTAAATTTTAAAGGGACTAAGCGTTATATAATATACTTGCTAACTGTTTATTGTTTGTTTTCCTCTCCCTGACAGTAGAACATAAAAGGCTGCTTGGAATCTCTAAACACGCAGGTAGTATTTGTAGATTTGGAGTATTACTGTAAAGTAATTTAGCGTAGGGGAGGTCTTAGGGGAAAAAACTCCAATGTTAATATTACTAAATATTATCCTGGGCTGGCCAAATTCCTAAGATAATTTTTTATTTTTTAATCTCCTTCCCAGAGGGTAAAAATCTGGCTCCCATTGTTCTGGACGTAGAGCAATATTTTTGTATTCAGCATCGATTATTAAAAAGGTCAATTAGTCATTCCTTTTTGTAAATGATACTCATTCCCTCCATGTAGAGACCCTCTTTTTTTACTATTCTCCCAAGAATAGAACACCAGACTTCTGCTAGAGCCGGTGGTCAAGGGCAGACACCCAACAGTGTATAGTGGGTGAAGAATCTAAGGATTCCAGGAAGAGAGAAGAGAAAAACAATCAGTACAATTATTAACAAAATAATTTAAGAAGAGTCCTTCCAGAACTGAAACACATAAATTACCAGGGTTAAAGTCTCCACTGAAAGTCCAGAAAAATTGGTGAAAATATGTCCACCCTGAGACTCAACCAGTTCCCATTCAGGCATCTTGATTTCAGACCATAGACAATCTCTAGTTTCAGAGGTACCTGATATTGCTTTCCTAGGCCTTTTGAGGATTCTGCAGTATACCTTGGACTGGTTTTCAGTTATCCCATTACTAATGTGTTTTGAGTTTATTGGGTCTGCTGAATCACTTATTATTTGTATACCTTCTTTTTAACATTCCAGATTTATTGTGATTTTCTCCTTTCTTGCAGAGTGTGGGGAAAAGGACTGGGTTAGTCATGAGCTTCACCTGCCAGCTTTAACCACAAAAACTATTAAAACTTTTAAATTGCAAGTGTAACATTTAGGCATTTTGAATTAAAGGCATATATTTTAAAATTTGAGATATAAATTCTAAGAAAGTGCTATGAAAAAATACTGAAATACATAATTATACAATATTAGAGATAATTTAGCCACATACACCTTAAAATGTTTATATGAACCTCTGTTTCCAAATTATTTTTTCTAGCTGACATCCTTAGCACTCAATGCCAGAGCACGTTCTTTAGGGTAAATAAAATATGGCTAACCTTTACATTATCATCCTACTCCAATATCACTTAGAATACATTTCAGGGCTAAAGGTGGGTCATTCAAGAGTGACAAATACACTGATTCAGATTTAAAGTACGCTAGTAGAAGTCACTTAAGTGTCTGAACTCATTAAAGTCAACTAAAACAATAATACATCTTCTGTTTTCTTGCTTTTGTAAAAACTTTTCTTACTTTGGAGTTATACATTTGAATTTGAAATTTAATTGTGGAATTATAAAATTCTTATTTTTTTCTGAATCTACTAATGAATATGAAGATAAAACAAAAATCACATTGGTTCCTTAATTGCATATTTTATTTTTATTTTTTATTTTTTAAATGTATATTTTAAATTTTACATGTTGACCTGCATAAGATAGTCATATTGTAGTTGCTTTGTATATAACTCACTGCTAAAGCAGCAAAATTTATTTGAAAAATTTAAACATGGCTTTTAAATTATATAGCCTCTAAAATGAGGCATACAATAGTAAGTTGTAAAGAATATTCAATACTGCTAAAGACCAATAACACTTTTTATGATTAAAATTTATTAAATTGGATCTTTTGGCAAGGGGCATAAATCAATTTAAATTGAGTTTTTGCTTTCAATAATAATATTTGATTTCTTTGTATAAATTAGTAAATTACTTTATTTTAGTGATGTTGCTTTTTAAAAAGGAAAAGGCCAAAATGTTCCTCTAATAACAAATATAGTCTTCCATCACTGCCTGAAGGTATGTTCTTTCTGTAACTACTGTTAAATGATAGTACAATTGAGTACTGTCTTTACTGAAACCTGAAGTTTTTAGGATTATTTTGTTTTCTCACAAACAGCTGGAATTCACATAAGTACATAATGATAGGCAATTTCTCTCTCACATTAGTAGCAAAAGTATTTCTCACAGACTGAAGCAATAAAATATTTAACTTTTCTCAAAGTTGTTTTTTTTTTTAAGATTTTATTTATTTATTTGACAGAGAGAGAGATCACAAGTAGGCAAAGAGATGGGGGAATCAGGCTCCCTGCCAAGCAGAGAGCTTGATGTGGGGCTCGATCCCAGGACCCTGAGACCATGAGCTGAGCCAAAGGCAGAGGCCTAACCCATTGAGCCACTTAGGTGACCCAACTTTTCTCAAAGTTGAATACACAATAGAATGTAGTAGAGAGGGTAGGCTCTTTATATTGAGCACCTGTGAAGCACCTGCTGAATACAATGCTGAGTAAAAGTACTCTGACCTCATAGAGTTTCTAGTATTAAGGGTAGTGGCCTGTGTTCTGTAATGTTGTGTTGTATCTGGAGTCTTGTTGTTGTTTGATTTAATTTGGAATGGCTTTTAACAGTGGATTTTGCCCTCTGATTTAGCTAAAGAGACTGCTGCTCCATTTATATAATACACAGATGCCTCACATATTCATATTCTCTGCCTAACTCCTGACAACATTTGGTTTGGTGTTCTCTGATCAATGGAGTCATACTAACCTGATTTTTTTTTTCAAAGATTTTATTTATTTATTTGACAGATAGATATCACAAGCAGGCAGACAGGCAGGCAGAGAAAGAGGAGGAAGCAGGCTCTCCGCCGAGCAGAGAGCCCAATTTGGGGCTCGATCCCAGAAACCTGAGATCATGACCTGAGCCAAAGGCAGAGGCTTAACCCACTGAGCCACACAGGTGCCCCACTAACCTGAATTTAAAACCCAACTCTGCTATGCTTATTTACTAGTCTGAACCTCAGGTGTCTCTTATGTAAAAGGAGAAGAATATCACCTATTTCATAGTTATCAAACATAAAAATATCTAAACTATTTATTTATAGATAGTATATTCATAGTTCAATAATGAGAAGAAGCAGTATATCTTCTTTTAAAATTAAGATAAAGCTTTTAAAATAATTTGTAATATCTAAACATAAGGTCTTATTTTTTATTGCAATATTCCCAACTATATGGTAAAAAGACTATGTTGCTTGAAACATTTGGTAATGATCGAAAGATTTGGGAGGAATATTAGGCACTTGACATAATATATTGATATACATAATATTTATACCTATTAACGGAATTTATTTTATACAGAATAACTCAGTAACTGTAACCCATGCTCCCTAAGACAATTTATTAGCCCATAAAACTTTTTCCAACTAATCATGACTAAAGCAGACCGAAAGTACTTACGTAGTGTCTGGTTTATGGTGAATTTTGTCTAAGAGGTTTGCAAAAATGATTTTATTTCACAGTGACATCATTCCTTTGAAATAGGAAAGGAAGAACTTCAAATTTAATCTCGTATGAAACAAATCATAAGTTTCAGAGAGTCTAAATCACTTTGAATATTCTTGAAAAATAATGAGCAGTATCTAATCTCCACTATCATTCCATGTATTAGACTGCTCTGTCTCCATCAAGGACATGGAAAATAACTTTGATTTTAAAATGCAGAGACACAATTATAACCTAACACTGATTAATAAATTAGTTTACCAGACACATATTTTTATTTTATTATGTACTAAGCATAGCTTAAGACAATTGAAACATAAAGGTCAATACCTTAGGTCCCTGCTCTTGTAGAGCTTATAATTTTATAATTATAAGAATTATAATTGAAGAAGAATTATAATTGAAGAAGAACAAAGTAACCAAATATATTCAAGTATGAGTAGGTTAATTTTGGATGGTGAAAATAACTATAAAGAAAATAATATATGGTGATATAATGAAGGAATAATGTCAGCAAGATGGCAGAGTAAGAAGACCTGGACTGCACCTTCCTTCCTCCCCTAACACACTAAGTTAGCAACAATTTATGGGCACATTTCCTTTGTGAAAAATTCAGAAACTAACTGAAATTTTCCTGCACCACAGGCAAACAGAAAACAAAAATGAAGCCAGTAGGGAGATTCAGAAAATTCTCTGTTCAGAGTCACTGTCCCTGGTGCAGTACCATATGATCAAGAAGAGATCTCCTAGGTTCTAAGTTCTCTCAGAGGAGGGAAAAAGTTAGTTCATACACTCAGTACTCCAACTTTACTGAGGGGGCTGGCGCCCCACAGGGCTGGCTTCAGTCTTTCACAAACCAGAGTCAAGGACAACAATGAATTAAGTAAAGATGCTCCAAACAACGAAACAGATCTCCAGAAATTTGACCTAGTGCAATGGAATTATATGACTTACTCAGCAGAAAATTTAAAATTACTGTCATAAAGATGTTCACTTTAAAGCATTCTGTTTTACTTTCAACCTTATGTACCTTAGTTCTGAGTTAGATCTGCAGATGTGTACAGATAGTTCATAATTATGTATTGCACATAACCATGCTATTCAGCATTGATCCTATATTGTATCATGTAAATGTGTGTAAACCTGGCGATTCACAGACCTGTACGCTTGGGGATAAAAATATATGTTTATAAAAAATAAAAAATTAAAAAAATAATAATAATAAAAGCCATATATGGAGGGGGGAGGTTTACACTAAGGCCAAGAGAGCAATACATGACCTAAATGGGAATTTCCACAGAGGGGTAAAAAACATTAAAAAGTACTAAACAAATCATGGAGTTGAAGAGCAAAATAATGAAACTGAAAAATTCACTAAAGGGGTTCAACATCAGAGTAGATCAAGCAGGAAAAAAAAAGAAATTGAAATCTCAAAGATAGGCAACTGGAAATATTCTATTAGGAAAACAAAACAAAAGAAAAAGAATGAAAAAAGTGAAGTATAAGAGACTTATAAGGTACCATCATGCATATCAATATGTACACTGGGGGATTTTCAGGAGGAGGAGGGAGAGAAAGGACCAGAAAGCTTATCCAAAGAAATAATAGTTGAAAATTTTCTAAATCTGGGGAAGAAAATGGACATCCAGATCCAAGAATCTCAAAGAACACCAAATAATACATCAAATAAATCCACACTAAGGTATTATAATCAAACTGTCAAATGTCAGACAAAGAGAAATTTTTGAAAGCAGCAAGAGAAAAGAGACTTGTTCCCTACAAGGGAACCCTTTCCCCATAAAACTATCATTGTATATTCAGCAGAAACCTTGCAGGCCAGAGGGAAATGGGATGATATTTTCAAGGTACTAAAAGAAAAAACTGAAAAATGAGAATGCAAAATTGTCCTTCAAAAATGAAGGAGAGATAAAGACTTTCCCATACAAACAAAAGCTGGGGAAGTTTGTCACCATTAGAACTACTTTACAAGAAATGCTAAAGAGAGTTCAAGTTGAAATGAAAGAACAAAAACATAAATATGATATGAGAGTAATGGTAGTGGGTAAATCACTATTAATTCTAGTATAATAGAAGTCAAAAGTATTAATTATAATCAAATTAAAAATATATTAAAACACACAATACAAAAAGATGTAAATTGTGATAACATAAACTCGGAGAAGGAAATTATACTTCTCTAATGCAATTGAAATTGTTCCCAGCTTAAAATAAAGTGTTAAAACTAAAAAATATTTTATGTAAACCCCAAGGTAACCACACACATGAAAAAAAAAAACCTATACAAGTTACACAAAATAAGAGAAAAAGGTATCAAAGTATAACAATACCCAAAGTCAACAAATCATAAAGGACCATAGCAAGAGAGGAAAAGACAGAAAAGGAACTACAAGACTAGTAGAAAACAATTAACAAAAGGGCAACATTAAATTCTTTGTATCAATAATTAAATGTAAATGGATTAAAATCCCCAATTAAAAGACATGGAGAGGCTGAAGGGAATAAATACTATAAAATGTCTATGCTACCCAAAGCAATCTACATATTCAATGTAATCCCTATCAAACTATCATCATTTTTCACTGAACTGGAATAAGCAATCCTAAAATTTGTATGGATCCAGAAAAGTCTCTGAATAGGCAGAGGAATGTTGGAAAAGAAAACAAAAGCTGGAGGCATCACAATTCTGGACTGCAAGCTATATTACAAATCTGTAATTATCAAGACAGCATGGTACTGGCACAAAAACAGACACATAGATCAGTGAAACAAAATAGGGATTCCAGAAATGGACCCTCAGCTCTATGGTCAGCTAATCTTCAACAAAGAAGAAAAGAATATCCAGTGTATAAAAGATAGTCTCTTCAATAAGTGGTGCTGGGAAAATTGGACAGCCACATATAGAAGAATGAAACTGTACCATTCTCTTATACCATACACAAAGACAAACTCAAAATGGATGAGAGACCTAAATGTGAGACTGGAATCTATCAAAATCCTAGAAGGGAACACAGGCAGTAACCTCTTCAACCTCAACCTCAGCAAAGTCTTGCAAGACATGTCTCTAAAGGCAAGGGAGACAAAAGCAGAAATGAACCATTGGGACTTCATCAAGAAAAAAACCTTTTCACAGCAAAGGAAACATCAAAACTAAAAGGCAACCTACGGAATGGGAGAAGATATTTGCAAATGACTAGTGGTATCTGAAGTCTACACCAAAAAATAAATAATCCAGTCAAGAAATAGCCAGAAAACATGAACAGATATTTTTCCAAAGAAGACATACAAATGGCCAACAGACACAATAAAAAATGCTCCACATCACTTGTCATCAGGGAAATACAAATCAAAGCCACAATGAGGAACCACCTCATACCAGTCAGAATTACTAAAATGAACAACTCAGGAAACAACAGGGGTTGGCAAGGATGCAGAGAAAGCTGAACCCTTTTACGCTGTTGGTGGAAATGCAAGCTGTGCAACCACTCTGGAAAACAGTATGGAGGTTCTTCAAAAAGTTAAAAATAGAGATACCTTACGACCCAGCAATTGCACTACTAGGCATTTACCCAAAGAAAACAAACATATTTGTTTGAAGGGCAATGTGTCCCCCAATATTTATAGCAGCAAAGTTCACAATAGCCAAAATATGGAAAGAGCCTTTATGTCCACTAACAGATGAATGGATAAAGAAGAGGACACACACACACACACGCACGCACACACACACTGGAATATTAGCCATTAAAAAGAATGGAATCTTGACATTTGCAATGACATGGATGGAAATAGAGGGTATTATGCTAAGCAAAATAAGTCAGAGAAAGACAAATACCATATGATTTCACTCATATATGGAATTTAAGAAACAAAACAGGTGAACATAGATGAAGGAAGGAAAATAAAATACAATAATAATAGAGAGGGAGGCAAACCATAAGAGATGCTGAACTCCAGGAAATAAATTGAGGTTGCTGAAGGGGAGATAGGTGGGAAGAAAGGATAATTGAGTGATGGACATTAAGGAGGGCACTTGATGTAATGAGCACTGTGTGTCATATACATGTGACAAATCACCAAATTCTACCCCTGAAACCAATAATACCGCATATGTTAACTAAATTGAATTTAAATAAAGAATGAGAAATGAAAAAAAAAAAAAAAAGACCAAAAACCCCCACCCATATGTCATCAGCAAGAAACTTAGTTTAAATTTAAGGATATGGGGTGCCTTGGTGGCTCAGTTGATTAAGTGCCCGACTCTTGGTTTCAGCTCAGGTCATGATCTCAGGGTTGTGAGACTCAACCCCACACTGGGCTCCATGTTTAGTGGGGAGTCTGTTTGGGATTCTCTCTCTCCCTCTCCCCTACCCTCCCACTCATGCTCATATTCTCTATCAAATAAATCTTGAAAAAAAAAATTTAAGGACATGCAGAGGTTCAAAGTGAAGGAATGGAAAAAAAGATATTCTATGCAAACAATAACCAAGAAATAGCACCTGTGGTTACATTGCAACAAATAAAATAAGTCTGAACTTATTCTAGACTGTCAAAAATTGTCACAAGAAACAAAGGAGGATGTGCCCCTGGGTAGCTCAGTCAGATAAACATCTGTCTTTGGCTCTGGTCATGATCCTGGAGGCCTAGGATAGAGCCCTGCATCAGGCTCCCTGCTCAGCGGGAAGTCTGCTTCTCCTTCTCCCTTTGCCCCTCCCCCTGCTCCTCTCTCTCTCTCTTTCTCTCTCTCTCTCAAATAAAATCTTAAAAGAAAAAAATAAACAAAGGAGGACATTATATAATGATAAAAGAGTCAATTCACCAGGAAGCTGTAACATTTATAAATGTATGTGCCTCTATATCAGAGCACATAAATATGTAAATCAAACAGACCTTCTGAAGGGAGAAATAGACAGTAATACAATGATAATAGGAAACTTCAATGTCTCACTATCAATAATGGGTAGAACATCCAGATAGGCAATCAATAAGAAAACAAAAGACTTGAACAATACTATAAACCAAATTCACTTAACTGATATATACAGAACATTCTACCAAACAGTAGTAGAATACACATTCTAAAGTATATATATATATATCTTTCTATAGACTAGATCACAAGTTAAGGCCAAACTATGTCTTAACAAATTTATGATTAAAATTATATCATTTTTTATCACAATAGAATTAAACCAGAAATCAATAGCAGAAGGAAAACTGGAAAATCTACAAATATGTGGAAATTAAATAACACACTTTTAACCCGCTGAGCCACCCAGGTGCCCCCCATTAACACAATTTTAAATAACCAGTCAGAAAAGAAATCAAAAAGGAAATTAGAAAATACCTCAAGACAAAAGAAAAGGGAAACACAATATACCAAAACTTATGTGATACAGCAAATTACATGCCAACAAACTAGATCGCCTAGAAGAAATGGATAATTACTAGAGATACAACCTGCCAACTAAGTCATGAAGAAATAGAAAATCTGAACAGATCTATCACCACTATAGAGATTGGATCAGTAATTATAAGCTTCCAAAGAAAAACCCAGGGCCAGATGACCTCACTTTCTACCAAAGTTTTAAGGAATTAATGCCTTTCTTTTTTTTAAAACTCTTTCCCCAAACTGAAAAGAACAGAGCATTTCCAAAATCATTTTATGAGCTAGAATTACCCTAATACCAAAACCAAAGAGATACAGCACAAGAAAAGAACAATGAATCTTAATACCCCAGGTGGACATAGATGCAATATTTTTTTAAGACTTATTTATTTATTTTAGTGAGAGAAGGAGTCACATGCACGGGTTGGGAAGGGTGGAGGGTCAGAGAGAGAGAAAAGATCAAGCAGACTCTCTGCTGAGCATGGAGCTAGGTACAGGGCTTGATCTCATGACCTGAGATCATGACCTAAGAGAAATCAAGAGTTAGATGCTTAGCTACCCGAGCCACCCAGGTGCCCCCAGATACAATAATTCTTATCAAAACACTAGCAAATTGAATCCCACAATATATTAGAAAGATTATATACCATGACCAAATAGGATTTATCCTGGGATTTAAGGAAGGTTCAACATATGAACATCAATTAATGTGATATACCACATTTTAAAAAAAGGATTAAAATCACATGGTCATCTCAATAAATGCAGAAAAGGCATTTAACAAAATTCAACACTTCTTCATGATAAAAACTCTCAACAAACTAGAAATAGAAGAAAAGTATCTCAACAAAATAAAGGACATATATGAAAATCTCACTAGTAACATCATATTCAACATTGAAAACCTGAAAGCTTTTCCTCTAAGATCAAGAACAAGGCAAGGATGCTCACTGTCATTACTTCTATTCAACATACTACTGGAAGGCCTAATTAGAGTAGATGGGTAAGAAAAAAAAAAAGTCACTCAAATCAGAAAGGAAAAAGTAAAATTTTCTCTTTGCAATTGAAATGATCTTATGTGTAGTATACCATAATGATTCCACCAAAATCTGTGAGAACTAACAAATGAATTCAGTAAAGTTGCAGGATACAAATTCAACATACAAAACCAGTTGCTTTTCTGTATACTAGCAACAAATGATCTTAAAAAGAAATTAGGAAAATAATCCCATTTACAAGAAGAATAAAATACTTAAATAACAATAACTTGGCTAAGGAGGTAAGAGAATGAGACACAAAAACTACAAAACATTGATGAAAAAAATTAAAAACACAAATGGAAAGATATCTGGTGTTCATGGATTAGAAGACATAATATTTTTTAAATTCTCATACTACCGAAGCAATCTATAGATTCAGTGTAGTATCCATCAAAATCTCAATAGTGCTTTACAGAAATAAGAAAAAAAAATCTACAATTTGTATGGAATCAAAAAATACCACTAAAAGACAAATCAATTCTCAAAAATAAGAACAAAGCTGGAGGTATCACACTGCCTGATTTTAAATGTGTTACAAAGCTACAGTAATCAAAGCAATGTGCTAGTTGTAGAAGACAAACATGTAGACCAATAAAACAGAATAGAAAGTTCATTTTAAAATGTACATATATATAGTCAGCTGATCTTTGACAAGAGTGTTAACAATATATAAAAAAGAAATTCTCTTCAACAAATCGTGTTGAGAAAACTAGATATCCATATGCAAAACAATGAAAATAGATGCTTATTACACAAAAACAAATTAAAAATGGATTAAAGACTTAAATATAAGACCTGAAACTTTAAAATTCCTAAAATAACATACAGGGGGAATGCTTCATAACATTGGCCTTGGCAATGATTTCCAGAATATGACATTGAAAACACAGGCAACAAAAAAATAAATAAGTTCGGCTACATCAAATTAAAAGTGCCCATATAGCAAAAGAAACAACCAACAGATGAAAAATGTACAGAATGCAAAAAAATATTTGCAAACTATGTATTTAATAATGGATGAATCTCCAAAATATATAAGGAACTTCTATAACTCAAAAAAGAAAAAAATCAATAATTCAAATAAAAGGTTAAGTATTCAAATAGAGATTTCTCCAAAGAAGATAGACAAATGGCCAACACATATATTAAGAGGTGTTCAAAATCATTAGTCAATAGGAAAATGTAATCAAAACCACAATGGGACATCAACTCATACAATCAGGATAGCTATTGTCAAAAAAAAATGTATTAGCAAGGATGCAGAAAAATTAGAACACTTGCACACTGTTGGTGAGAATACAAAATGCTGTAGCCACTATAGAAAACAATATATGTAGGTTCCTCAAAAAATTAAAATTAGAACTATCATATGATCTAACAATCCCACTTCTGGATACTTAGCCAGAAGAATTGAAATCAGGATTTTGAAGCAATATTAGCACTCCATGTTCATTGCAGCACTGTTCACAGTAGCCAAGATGCGGAAATGACCTGGATATCCACAGACAGATGAAAAGGTAGAGTATGTAGTATATACATGCAAAAGAATATAATTCAGCCTTTAAAAAAAGGAAATGCTGTCATATATGACAACATGGATGAACTTGAGAACATTATACTAAATGAAATGTCAATCACATAAAGACAAATAATGCATGATTCAACTTATGTAATATATCTAAAATAGTCAAATCTATAGATTCAGAGTGGAATGGCGGCTTCCAGGGGCTAAAGGAGAGAGGGAAATGGGAGATTCTAATCAAAGGACATAAAATTTCAGGTAAGTAAACTGAATACATTTTAGATATCTACTGCAAAACATTGTACTTTTAGTCAACACTAACATATACAACGCTAATGTACACTAAAAACTTTAAGAGAGTAGTGGCTGGCTAGAGAAAATAAGCACAGTAAGAAAGTCAAAGAAACACGGCAGGGATGTCCATTATCACCACTGCTATTCAACATCGTACTAGAGGTCCTAGCCTCAGCAATCAGACAACAAAAGGAAATTAAAGGCATCCAAATCGGCAAAGAAGAAGTCAAATTATCACTCTTCGCAGATGATATGATACTATATGTGGAAAACCCAAAAGACTCCACTCCAAAACTGCTAGAACTTATACAGGAATTCAGTAAAGTGTCAGGATATAAAATCAATGCACAGAAATCAGTTGCATTTCTCTACACCAACAGCAAGACAGAAGAAAGAGATATTAAGGAGTCAATCCCATTTACAATTGCATCCAAAACCATAAGATACCTAGGAATAAACCTAACCAAAGAGACACAGAATCTATACTCAGAAAACTATAAAGTACTCATGAAAGAAATTGAGGAAGACACAAAGAAATGGAAAAATGTTCCATGCTCCTGGATTGGAAGAATAAATATTGTGAAAATGTCTATGCTACCTAAAGCAATCTACACATTTAATGCAATTCCTATCAAAGTACCATCCATCTTTTTCAAAGAAATGGAACAAATAATTCTAAAATTTATATGGAACCAGAAAAGACCTCGAATAGCCAAAGGGATATTGAAAAAGAAAGCCAACGTTGGTGGCATCACAATTCCGGACTTCAAGCTCTATTACAAAGCTGTCATCATCAAGACAGCATGGTACTGGCACAAAAACAGACACATAGATCAATGGAACAGAATAGAGAGCCCAGAAATAGACCCTCAACTCTATGGTCAACTAATCTTCGACAAAGCAGGAAAGAATGTCCAATGGAAAAAAGACAGCCTTTTCAATAAATGGTGCTGGGAAAATTGGACAGCCACATGCAGAAAAATGAAATTGGACCATTTCCTTACACCACACACAAAAATAGACTCAAAATGGATGAAGGACCTCAATGTACGAAAGGAATCCATCAAAATCCTTGAGGAGAACATGGGCAGCAACCTCTTCGACCTCTGCCGCAGCAACATCTTCCTAGGAACAACGCAAAAGGCAAGGGAAGCAAGGGAAAAAATGAACTACTGGGATTTCATCAAGATCAAAAGCTTTTGCACAGCAAAGGAAACAGTTAACAAAATCAAAAGACAACTGACAGAATGGGAGAAGATATTTGCAAACGACATATCAGATAAAGGACTAGTGTCCAGAATCTATAAAGAACTTAGCAAACTCAACACCCAAAGAACAAATAATCCAATCAAGAAATGGGCAGAAGACATGAACAGACATTTCTGCAAAGAAGACATCCAGATGGCGAACAGACACATGAAAAAGTGCTCCATATCAATCGGCATCAGGGAAATACAAATCAAAACCACAATGAGATATCACCTCACACCAGTCAGAATGGCTAAAATCAACAAGTCAGGAAATGACAGATGCTGGCGAGGATGCGGAGAAAGGGGAACCCTCCTACACTGTTGGTGGGAATGCAAGCTGGTGCAGCCACTCTGGAAAACAGCATGGAGGTTCCTCAAAATGTTGAAAATAGAACTGCCCTATGACCCAGCAATTGCACTATTGGGTATTTACCCTAAAGATACAAATGTAGTGATCCAAAGGGACACATGCACCCGAATGTTTATAGCAGCAATGTCCACAATAGCCAAACTATGGAAAGAACCTAGATGTCCATCAACAGATGAATGGATCAAGAAGATGTGGTATATATACACAATGGAATACTATGCAGCCATCAAAAGAAATGAAATCTTGCCATTTGCAACAACATGGATGGAACTAGAGCGTATCATGCTTAGCGAAATAAGTCAAGCAGAGAAAGACAACTATCATATGATCTCCCTGATATGAGGAAGTGGTGATGCAACATGGAGGCTTAAGTGGGTAGAAGAATAAATGAAACAAGATGGGATTGGGAGGGAGACAAACCATAAGTGACTCTTAATCTCACAAAACAAACTGAGGGTTGCCGGGGGGAGGGGGTTGGGGAGAAGGGGGTGGGATTATGGACATTGGGGAGGGTATGTGATTTGGTGAGTGCTGTGAAGTGTGTAAACCTGGTGATTCACAGACCTGGGGATAAAAATATATGTATATAAAAAATATATGTTTATAAAAAATAAAAAATTAAAAAAAAAAAAAAAAAAAAAAAAAGAAAGTCAAAGAAAGGACTCCCTGTAGAGTTTTCACAATGCCTGACTAGCTAAGATATGATAAACACAATGGTCCCTGGGAGAGGCTTGTTGAAAAGCAAAGGAGTGACCAGAAAAACTAGGCCTCCTTTTAGGTTTCTGGGCTGAAGAGACATCCAGATCCTAATTGTGCCTCAACAGGAGACAGATGCTTCACTTAGGTAAAGCATAAATCCTTAATAGTCACCTACTTCCTGCCTGCGGATCACAGATCTATTCACACAATGCCTTTAAATGTCACTGCCCTAGTTATTGAAACTTTACATTTCTTTCTAATCTTGATTCTTTGATGTAACAATAACATGCATAATAAAAACGGAGGTAGAGCTTGACTGGGGCCTTCCGACACTAGAGTGTCTGGTCCCCATGTCCTCTCCTCTCTCCTACTTAGATATCTGGAGTAATCTTTTCATTTCATCACCATCTCAGTTTGCTTACAAAACCCAACTCTGAGTGAGATCTAAATGTTCCAGCCCAGTGTACATCTGGGAACAGAATGTTCAAGGTAAGGATCTAAATATACAAAAAAAAGAAAGAAAAGAAAAGAAAAATCTCAACACGCTTGAAGATTAAAAAAAAAAAAAAAGAAAGAAAGAAAGAAACAGAAAAAAGGCCATTGTGCTTTTTTCACTGAATATCAGCTGAATCCAGGAGCACTGTGATCAAGAAGACTGATAGGAAATAAAGTCAGAGTGATAAACTGAATTGTGGAGGGCCTCCTGTTCTACAACAGTGTAAAGCTACTGAAAGTTTTTTCACAGAAAGAGCTGCAGGATTTGATTTGCATTTTAAAAGACTACTCTGGCTGCCACGAGAGAGAAAGAATATGTATGCACATGGGTGTAAGGATGTGGGTGGACAGGGAGCCAGTATCCAGGAGGAGTGAAGCAGAGTGAGCTGTTAAGAGCTACTGCAGCTGACCAAATTACATTGTCATGACGGCCTCTCTGCAAAAGGCACAAAGAAGTGTTGTATTCAGAGTATATTCTGGATTTAGAACTCAGACTAGGTAGATGGAGAATGATAAGTTAGTTGCCACAAATTTTTTTATCCCAGTATACATACCCCCTTGCAAGGTGAATTTCTTTTCCTCCCACTTAGAAAGAGACTGTATTCACCTCCTTAAATTTGGGCTGATTTATTACTTGACTTGACCAATAAGATGGGAAGAAAGTAACTTTATGAAAAGCTCAAACTAGGCCTTAGACATTCCAGATACCATTTTTGGTCACTTGAAATATTGCCATAAGACCCCACAAAATAAAGTCTATTTAGCTTATTATTAAATGAGGAATCATATGGAAAAAAAAAAAAAACAAACAACAAAGCACTCCATCTGACAGCCAGCATCAACTGACAGACAGGTAAGTAAAACCATGTTTGTTAGTCCTTGCAGCTCAGCCAACTTGTCAGCGAAAATAACCTCATAAGCAAACCCAGATGAAACTAGCAAGAGAAACTCCCAGCTATAACATAGTACTGAAAGTCTAAGTCACAGCAATCAGAGAGGAAAAAAGAATAAAACACATCCAAATTGGTAAGGAAGATGTAAAATGTTTACTATTTGCAGATGACATCATACTATATAAAAAATCCTAAAGACTCTGCCAAAAAACTAGAACTGATAAATTCAATAAGGTGGCAGGATACAAAATCAATATACAGAAATCTATTTCATTTCTATACACTAATAATGAAGCAACAAAGAGAAATTAAGAAAATAATCCAATTTACAATTGCACCAAAAATAATAAAATACCTAGGAATCAACTTAACCAAATACATGAAAGACCTGTACTCTGAAAACTGATTAAAGAAATTGATGATGACACAAACAAATGGTAAAGATACTCCATGCTCATAGATTGGAAGAACAAATGTTAAAATGTCCATACTATTCAAAGTAATCTATAGATTAAATACATCCCATCACAATACCACAACATTGTTCACATAACTAGAACAAACAATCCTAAAATTTGTATGGAACCACAAAAGATGTTAAATAGCAAAAACAATCTTGAAGAAGAAAAAGTTGGAGTTATCACAATCCCAGATTTCAGGATGTACTACAAATCTGTAGTAATCAAAACAGTTTGTTACTGGCACTAAAACAGACATATCAACCAATGAAGATCAATGAAACAAAATAGAAAGCCCAGAAATAAACTCACAATCATATGATCAATTAATTTTCAACAAAGATGGCAAGAATATGCAGTGGGAAAAAGTCTCTTCAACAAATGGTGTTGAAATAACTGGACAGCTACATGCGAAACAATAAAACTGGACCATTTTCTCACACCATGCACCAAAATAAACTCAAAATGGATTAAGGACCTAAATGTGAGACCTGAAACAAGAAAACTCTTCTAGATGAGAGCATAGGCAGTAATTTCTCTGACATCAGCAGTTACTGATGTAATCTTTCTAAATATGTCTCCTGAATAAAGGGAAACAAAAGCAAAACAAACTAGTGAGACTACATCAAAATAAAAGCCTTCTGTACAGCAAAGGAAACAACCAACAAAACTAAAACAGAACATACCGAATAGAAGATATTTACAAATAATATATCCAATATGGGGTTAGTATCCAAATATATAAAGAAATTACATAACTCAACAGCAAAAAAAAAAAAAAAACTAAATAATCCAATAAAAATGGGCATAAGACATGAACAGACATTTCTTCAAAGATTATACACAGATGGCCAACAGACACATGAAAAAATGTTCATCACCACTAATCATTAGGGGAATATAAATCAAGACCACAATAAGGTATCAACTCACACCTGTCAGACTGGCGAAAATCAAAAACACAAGAAACAAGTGTTAGCATGGATATGAGAAAAAGGAATCCTCCAGCCCTGTTGGTGGGAATGCAAACTGGTGCAACTGCTGTGGAAAACAGTATTGAGGTTCCTCCAAAAATTTAAAATATAATTACCCTATGATCAAGTAATTACAGTATTTGATATTTATCCAAACATGAAAACACTAATTCAAAAAGATACATGGCTTCCTGTTTATTGCAGCATTATTTACAATAGCAAATTATGGAAGCAGTCCAAGTGTTTATCAATAGATTAGTGGGTAAAGAAGAAGTGGTAATATATATATATAGGGGAATATTATTTAGCCACAAAAAAGAATGAAATCTTGCCATTTGCAACAACATGAATGGATCTAGAAGCATAATACCAAGTGAAATAAGCAAGTCAAAGAAAGACGAATACCATGTGGTTTCATTCATATGTAGAATTTAAGAAACAAAACAAATGAACAAAGGGAGAAAAAAGAGACCAAAAAACCCCTCTTAACTACAGAGAGCAAATGGATGGTTACCAGAGGAGAGTTAGGTGCAGGGGTTGGATGAAAAAAAGGAATAAGATACATTTACCTTGATGAGCACTGAGTAATATATGGAATTGGTGAATCACTATACTGTATATCTGAAATTAATGTAACACCGTGTATTAACTATATTGAAATTAAAACTTAAAATTTTTTTAAAAACAAAAAAGAGAAACTTTCAGCTAATCCATACAATTGTGAGAAATAATAAATTATTTTTTTTAAGCAACTATATTTGGTGTAGTTTTTTATGCAGTGGCATGTAGCTGAAAGAGATGATATCTGGAGTGGGAGAAACAAAAATTATGGATGGGTTTTACTTATTTTTTTAAAGATTTTATTTATTTATTTATTTATTTGACGGAGAGCGACAGTGAGAGAGAGTGAGCACAAGCAGGGGGAACAGCAGAGGGAGAGGGAAAAGCAGGCTCCCCACTGAGCAGAGAGCCCCATTTAGGGCTCAATCCCAGGAACATGGGATCATGACCTGAGCCAAAGGCAGACACTTAAATGACTAAGCCATCCAGGTGCCCCTATGGATGGGTTTTAAATGCTTAGCTTTGGCATGGTTAAAAAATAGTGATACTGTGTTGGAGAATACTGAGTGGGGAAGAGTTTAGAGGTGAAAAATTAGTTTTGTTTCACCTATGTTGAATTTGGAAATGTATGTTGGCCATGCATTTGAAGTTGGGTTTTATTTTATTCTTATATGTTATGTTAGTCCCCATACAATACATCATTAGTTTCTGGTGTAGTGTTTCAAGAGTCATTGTTTACATTTAATACCCAGTGCTCCATGCAATATGTGCCCTCCTTAATACCCACCACCAGGCTCACCCATCCCCCAACTCCCGTCCCCTCTAAAACCCTCAGTTTGTTTCTCAGAGTCCACAGTCTCTCACAGTTCATCTCCCCCTCCAATTTCTCCCCCTTCACTATTCTTTTCCTTTTCCTAATGTCCTTCATGTTACCCTTGTGTTCCACAAGTAAGTGAAACCTTACGATAATTGACTTTCTCTGTTTGACTTATAATCTCCAGTCCCATCCATGTTTTAAATGCTTGGCTTCGGCAGGATTAAAAAATAGTGAGTTGAGGAAGACTAAGTGAGGAGGAGTTTAGAGGTGAAAAAATTACAAGTTTTGTTTCACTTATGTTGAATTTGGAAATGTCTATTAGCTATGCATTTGAAGTGAAGAAGCCTACGATGGATATAATTTTGAAATCCACCAACATATAAGTAGCATTTAAAGCCATAGGAATAGACAAGATCCACTCAAGACTACAATACAAATAATAAAGACTATAACTGAACTCTAGAATATTCTAACTTTTGAAGATTAAGCAGAAAAGGAAAAAATAAAAAGAACAAAACAGAAAAGCATCATCAAGCGGGGTAAGAGAATCTAGAAGGGAGATATAGTCCCATGAAAGCCAAGAGAAAATAGTGTTTCAAGATGAGCATAATTTAAAAAAAAAAAAAAGATGAGCATAATAAATGATGCTAAGAGGTAGCCAAGTGACCACAGGGTGTGTCCACATGGCAGTCATTGGAAGATAAAAGCATCTTCAATGGAGTGTAGACTGTCCTACAGACTACTCCTCTTAGGAGCATTGCCATGCTTGTGAGGAGCAGAGAAATGTTGCAGGAGCTGAAAAAAGCAAGGGAGCCTTAAGTCAAGGAATTTTGTCTTGCTTGTTTTGTTTTGCCTTGTCTTCTTTTTAAACCCTTCTAACCCCTAGTCATGTCATGGAATCATAAAGCTGGAAAGTATCACACTTTCCTGTTATCCTGCTCAATTTACAGATTAAAAAACTAAAGAGACACAGAGAAGGCAATTACCCTGTCTATAATCACACAATAAGCTACTGGCTGAATTGTAATTGACTACATATTTTTTTGTTTGAATACGGACTGGATACTAGAGGATATCATCAAACTACTATTAATTTAACTGCAATAATGGAATGGTGGTAAATTAGGAGAATATGTGTCCTTTTTGAAATTTTTTTTAAATGAATTTATACTTCAACCTCATACCCCCGACTCTTGCTAGGACCAATCTGTCCTCTGTTTCTACAATCTTGGTTTTTTGGTGGTTTTGTTTTGTTTTGTTTTGTTTTTAGGATCCCAAGTTATAAGAGAAATCATATAGTATTTATCTTTCTCTGTTTGACTTATTTCACTTAACATAATGGCCTCAAGATCCACTCATGTTGTAAATGGCAACATTTCATTCTTTTTGATGGCTGAGTAATACTCTTGTGTGTGTGTGTGTGTGTGTCACACCTTCTCTAGTCATTCATTTATCAATGAGCACAGGCTGTTTCCATATTTTGGCTATTGTAAATAATCCTGCAATGGACATAAGGGTACATACGTCTTTTCAAGTTAGTATTTTCATTTTCTTTGGATAAATACCCAAAAGTGGAATTATTGGATCATAGGTAGTTCTATTTTAATTGTTTGAGGAACCTTCATACCATTTATCATAGCAGCTACACCATTTACACTCTAAAGTATGTGAGGGTTCCCTCTTCTCCATATCTTCACCAGCATTTGCTATTGCTCTATTTAATAATAGCCATTCTAACAGGTGCAAGGTGATAACCTTATTGTGATTTTGACTTGCATTTCCCTGATGATTGATGAGGTTGAGAACCTAATCATGTACCTGTTGGCCATCTGCATATCTTCCTTGGAAAAATATCTATTCAAATCCTCTGCCCATTTTTGAACAAGATTTTGTTATTTTTATTGAGCTGTGTTGGTTTTTTAATATATATATATTTTGAATACTAGCCTCTGATCAAATATTGATTTGATAATATTTTCTCCCATTCAGTAGTTAGCCTTTTCATTCTGTTGATTTTTTTCTTCTGAGCAGAAGCTTTTCAGTATGATATCCTCACATATTTATTTTGCTTGTATTGCTTTTGCTTTTAGTGTCATATTTTTAAAAAATCATTGCCACAACCTATGTCAAGGAGCTTACTGCCTTTGTTTTCTTTTAGAATTCATTAATGTCTTACATTCAAGTTGTTAATCTATTTTGTGTTAAGTTTTGTGTGTGATTTAAGATAGTGATCAAGTTTCCTTCTTTTGCATACAGCTGTTCACTTTTTCTAATACCATTTATTGAACAAACTGTCCTTTCCCCATTGTATATTCTTGGCTCTTTTATTGTAAATTAACTGGTTTATATTATGGGTTTATATCTAGGCTCTCCATTCTGTTTCATAGATATGTATCCATTTTATGTATTTTATATTTTTATAGTTAACAGTCTTTTTCTTTTTCATCAGTTTTGTTTCTTAAATTCCACATATGAATGAAATAATATGGTATTTGTCTTTCTCTGACTTATTTTGCTTACCATAGCAATCTCTAGCTCCACTACATCATTGCAAATGGCAAGAATTCATTCTTTTTATGGCAGAGTAATATTCCATGGTATTTTTTTTTTTCTTGTGGTATCCTTGTCTTAAGTCAAGGTTTTGGTATCAGAGTAAGTCTGGGTTCATAAAATGAGTTTGGAAGAATTTCTTGCTGTTATACTTTTTAGAAAAGTTTGAGAAATCTGCTATTCTTTTTCTTTAAATGTTCAGTTGCATTCACCAGGGAAGCCATCCATTCTTAGACCTGTGATTCTTGGGAGGTTTTTGATTACTGATTCAATCTCCTTATTAGTAATTGGTCTGTTCAGATTTTCTAGTTCACCATAACCTAGTCTTGGTAGATTATGTTTCTAGAAATTTATCAGTTTCTTCTAGGTTTTGCAATTTGTTGGTATATAATTGTTCATAGCAGTCTCTTATGATCCTGTGCATTCCTGAGGCAGAAGTTATAACATCTCTTTCATTCCCAAATTTGAGCCCTTTCTATGTTTTCTTGGTGAGTCTAGCTAAGGGCTTGTCAATTTTGTTTATGTCTTTGAAGAACCAGCACTTAGTTTGATTTTATCTCTTGTCCTTTAGTCTCTATTTCATTTATTTCTGCTCTGACCTTTGTTATTTTCTAACTAGATTCTGATTAGATTTCCCATCAACTATTCATTAAAAATTATTGATTCTCCAAAAGAACCCATAACATATACCAATTTCAATAATTATCTGCATAGTCACTGAATTATATACTTAAAGGAGCATAATGCTGCCCATTAACCATATAACAGAATCCTACAAATGCCTCTATAATCACATCTATGGTATATGACCTTTTCCTCGAAAAGTATGATCTAGCAAAAGCCTATTAAAAGAAACAGCTGGCTCTCTCTGAAGTAGAGCTTTTTTACTTATTTTTATTTTTTTATTTAATTTCAATTAGCCAAAATTTAGTTTTGTTCACATAACTTATTTTTATTACATTCAGTTAGCAATGGTATAGTACATCATTAGTTTTTGATGTAGTGTTCAATGAGTCATTAGTTTCGTATAACACCCAGTGCTTATCACAACACATGCCCTCCTTAATACCCATCACCAGGTTACCCCATTCCCCCACTTCCCCCCAAAACCCTCAGTTTGTTTCCCGGGGTCCATACCCTCTCATGGTTCGTCTCCCTCTCTGATTTCTCCCCCTTCTGATTTTTCCTCCCTTCCCTTATGGTTCTCCAAGCTATTGCTTATGTTCCACATATGAGTGAAACCATAAGATAACTGTCTTTCTCTGCTTGATTTATTTCACTTAGTGTAATCCCCTCCAGTTCCACCCATGTTGATGCAAATTATGGGTATTCATCCTTTCTGATGGCTGAATAACATTCCATTGTATATATGTACCAATCTTCTTTAACCATTCATCTATTGAAAGGCATCCTGGCTCCTTCCACAGTTTGGCTGTTGTGAACATTGCTCAATTAGCCAACATATAGTACATCATTAGTATTTGATATAACATAAAATGATTCATTAGTTATATACAACACCCAATGAAGTCGACTTTTTAAAAAGAGGCTGGAAACCTACTTTTCTTTTTCTAAACCATGATGATTATTAATCCTTAGTGGAAAGATAATTTTTATCTGCAGAGAAAAGTTAAGCACAATTATCTAAGAATAAAATATGGATTCATTGCAATAGGACAATGTTTCATTCTCTTTTCATCTATAGCCTTGACAAACTGAAGTACTACATGTCCCTATAAGATATACATAAAATAAATATCTAAATAAATCAAATAATAAATACTCTTACAGCACCCTTTAAGAACAAAACCTCTAGAAAAGGGTTCCATCTTTGGAACCCTATATGTGAGGCTGCCAGGCTAGAGAGCCCTGGATGCAGCCATGATATGCCTCTGGGGTTTCTGTTCTACAGGATTCTCTGCTCTCATTCCCCATATCTCCACAATAGCTATGTCAGACACAGCCAGTATCTTTCAAGGCTGAATGACCAGAATATTAAACATGCCTGCCACAAAGAATATACAAGTCAATATTTCTTCCAAGTTTTCCTTAAGAGCCTAGGGTGCAAGGTTATACTGAAGAAGCCAAACTCTAATCTTGCTACAGTTAACATTAATTGAAAAAGCATTTACTAGGACTCTACTCTATGATATATGCTGCAGGATACAAAATTTAGTAAAATAGAAAATCATCAGAATAAGCCCTTACATCTTCTTTGTTGTCCATACACAAGTGACATCCCTCCAGGGCTTGTACCAGGATCCTATTTGTTTCCTCTTTCAACCCTTATTTCACCCTAACAGTAGCTTCTTTTATACTCATCCTCAGCCACCCAAACATTTGTTTGTTTCTTCTTCCACAAGTTTATTTTTAAATAAATGTTTTGTTCTGGATAGGTTATCCTTTACATTTTTGTTTCATATTATCTACCAAAGAGCAAAGAAAATCTTACTCAAGTTATTTTTAACTGTGTCAATTTTTTTAGAATTCAACATGATATAAAAAGATGATTGACCTTCCAACAAATAAAGTGGTGGGTGTAATGTCAGCTCTTCCTTTCTTACTGACCTAAAGCAGGTAACTTTTCTAAGCCTCAACGTCCTCTTCTACAGAGTAATAGAATAATAATACAGCAGTCCTCCCTTACCCGTGTTTCTGCTTTCCATGGTTTGTTACCCATAGTCAACCATAGTCCAGAAGTACATGATCTTCCTTTTGATATATCATTAGAAGTTCAATAGGAGCCTAAAGCTATATTACAATGCCTATGTCATTTCCCTCAGTTCCTCTCATCTCATCAGACTTTCTCACCTCATAGCATCACAAGAAGGATGAGTACAGTACAAGATATTTTCAGAAAGAGTCCACATTCATATAACCTTGATTATACTACATGTTTATAACTGTTATATTTTATTACTATTATTTTTAATCTCTTACTATACCTAATATATAGATAAAATTTTATCACTGACAATGTGTGTATAGGAAAAGACATACCTAGGGTTCAATACTATCCATGGCTTCAAGCGTTTACTGAGAGTCTTGGAACATTTCCCTCATGGGAAATGGGAAAGGGGTGGGGGGACCTACTGTACCTTTCTTATGGGACTTTATGTATTAAATGATATGCATAAAAATTTTGTACAGTGCTAGTATTCAATAAACGTTTCATTCCAATCTTATTTTTGATGTGGCATTCTTACAGTTTTGGCAGGTGAACACCAATTATAACAATTATTATATAGCTTTACTTATTTCTTCCTTAGAAACAACTTCCAATACTTCTTTTTCATATGCTGAACAAGTTCCATGCTTTTAGACATTTTCAGTGGTCTCTTGGTAACTGTAGACTGGAGAAAGTTCTTGAGCCTATTGTGTTTGCCCTGCAGCCCTGCTTTTCCTAGGGAAACCCTGAAAAAATATTGCAATAGTAATTGTGAGATGCCTGACCATCTACTATGTGCCTGTAATCACTAGCCTGTTTGGCTCGCATTTTATCCCTTGGTTTGTGCTTCAAGGTAGGCAAGAGAGTCCCCTGGTTACCAAAAGCTTAGAATACTTTGGTAAAAGTTTTTGAACTGTTGGTTAAATCTTCTGATCTTTATATAAATCTCTGTGCAGAGGAGTAACCAAATCAAAGCCCCAGTAATAATTTGTACATAAAGCAGATAAGCAGATAAGTCCAGAGACAAACAGGTGGCATTAATTCAGGTGAGAGCTGTGCAACGTAAGTCTCGTGTTATGAAAAGGAAACAGTGCAGATATAATCACAATAGGGTTTAGCAACAGATAATATGCACTGACCAAGAAGCATTGGTAAGCCTCCTTCTTGATTCAAGAAGTCATTCACTGAGGCACCTGGGTGGCTCAGTCATTAGCATCTGCCTCCAGCTGAGGTTATGATCCCAGGGTCCTGGGATCCAGCCCTGCATTGGGTTCCCTGCTCAGGGAGAAGCCTGCTTTTCCCTCTCCCACTCCCCCTGCTTCTGTTCCCTCTCTTGCTGTGTCTCTCTCTGTCAAATAAATAAAATCTTAAAAAAAAAAAAAAAAGTCATTCATTTCTGGTCCTCACACTTCAGATGATTTAGTTACGGAAGAAAGGAGCAGAAATTCCTTCCCCTTGCTTATTTTTATTTTCAGTAGTAATGATACATTTAGTTTAACATCTTAAGTTAAGTAGGTAAGGACAGAAGGAAAAATGTAGGAGTAGATAGATACATTTATATGTTACCTGTTCATGGAATGTGGTTTGACTTATCAGACACATATAGCTCAGTATCCTGCTATACAGAAAAGGATCTGGGGACAGTGATGGAGTCCTCAGGGTGAGGCAGGATACCCAGCTCTGGAGGAGACATAGTGACAAAGGCCAGGTGAAAAGTATACATTCAATGGTAAGGTCAGAAAAGCTCCTTCATGAGCTAATTATGGTTTTTAAGGTCTCCAGCCAGTAAGAAAAGATGATTCATTTGCCCTCTCCTGCTTAATGGAACTCTATAAGGAAAAGAAAATGGCCTCACTAAGCTCTGACTGTTCTTGTAAGGAAACACCATGTCTTCTTTTCTCTAGGTTCACCTCCTTTTTTCTGTATATTTATTTTATTATTTTTCTTTTACATGATGCTTCTATATGGTATCAAAGAAATCATCTACATAACTACTTATTCACCATTCTGAATTCTTTTTCACTAGAGGATTGTTTCAAGAACAAAAAGTGTCCCCATTCTTCTAGGAAAAGATTGATTGTTCTTTAGCCTTGGTAATAACCAGCAGAACTGGTTTAACTTGTCTAATTGATCAATGACTACCTCAGTGAACAAGTCTCTGAAAGCTTCGAAAGTCAGCCAGTAAGCAGCCAACTTACTTCAGGATACAGCTTTCTAACTCTGATGTCAACACACTGTCAACCCATTCTCCTGTGTAAGCAACACAACCATGCCTCTTGGACTGATATCAGCTCTTTCTTCTGAAATCAACACACCCTAAACAAACTTTTCCTCAAGTCCCTATATAACATTAGCGATTTGCTGTACTTAATAAGACTGCCTGTTTAGTCTAACTCCTCCTTGCTAGGTAAGCAATAAATTTAGCTTTGGTTTTTATTTTATGTTTTTATTTATTTTTTTAATTTTTTATTTTTTATAAACATATATTTTTATCCCCAGGGGTACAGGTCTGTGAATCACCAGGTTTACACACTTCACAGCACTCACCAAATCACATACCCTCCCCAATGTCCATAATCCCATCCCCTTCTCCCAAACCCCCTCCCCCCGGCAACCCTCAGTTTGTTTTGTGAGATTAAGAGTCACTTATGGTTTGTCTCCCTCCCAATCCCATCTTGTTTCATTTATTCTTCTTCTACCCACTTAAGCCTCCATGTTGTATCACCACTTCCTCATATCAGGGAGATCATATGATAGTTGTCTTTCTCTGCTTGACTTATTTCGCTAAGCATGATACGTTCTAGTTCCATCCATGTTGTTGCAAATGGCAAGATTTCATTTCTTTTGATGGCTGCATAGTATTCCATTGTGTATATATACCACATCTTCTTGATTCATTCATCTGTTGATGGACATCTAGGTTCTTTCCATAGTTTGGCTATTGTGGACATTGCTGCTATAAACATTCGGGTGCATGTGCCCCTTTGGATCACTACATTTGTATCTTTAGGGTAAATACCCAATAGTGCAATTGCTGGGTCATAGGGCAGTTCTATTTTCAACATTTTGAGGAACCTCCATGCTGTTTTCCAGAGTGGCTGCACCAGCTTGCATTCCCACCAACAGTGTAGGAGGGTTCCCCTTTCGCCGCATCCTCGCCAGCATCTGTCATTTCCTGACTTGTTGATTTTAGCCATTCTGACTGGTGTGAGGTGATATCTCATTGTGGTTTTGATTTGTATTTCCCTGATGCCGATTGATATGGAGCACTTTTTCATGTGTCTGTTCGCCATCTGGATGTCTTCTTTGCAGAAATGTCTGTTCATGTCCTCTGCCCATTTCTTGATTGGATTATTTGTTCTTTGGGTGTTGAGTTTGCTAAGTTCTTTATAGATTCTGGACACTAGTCCTTTATCTGATATGTCGTTTGCAAATATCTTCTCCCATTCTGTCAGTTGTCTTTTGATTTTGTTAACTGTTTCCTTTGCTGTGCAAAAGCTTTTGATCTTGATGAAATCCCAGTAGTTCATTTTTCCCTTGCTTCCCTTGCCTTTTGCGTTGTTCCTAGGAAGATGTTGCTGCGGCAGAGGTCGAAGAGGTTGCTGCCCGTGTTCTCCTCAAGGATTTTGATGGATTCCTTTCGTACATTGAGGTCCTTCATCCATTTTGAGTCTATTTTTGTGTGTGGTGTAAGGGAATGGTCCAATTTCATTTTTCTGCATGTGGCTGTCCAATTTTCCCAGCACCATTTATTGAAAAGGCTGTCTTTTTTCCATTGGACATTCTTTCCTGCTTTGTCGAAGATTAGTTGACCATAGAGTTGAGGGTCTATTTCTGGGCTCTCTATTCTGTTCCATTGATCTATGTGTCTGTTTTTGTGCCAGTACCATGCTGTCTTGATGATGACAGCTTTGTAATAGAGCCTGAAGTCCTGAATTGTGATGCCACCAACGTTGGCTTTCTTTTTCAATATCCCTTTGGCTATTCGAGGTCTTTTCTGGTTCCATATAAATTTTAGAATTATTCGTTCCATTTCTTTGAAAAAGATGGATGGTACTTTGATAGGAATTGCATTAAATGTGTAGATTGCTTTAGGTAGCATAGACATTTTCACAATATTTTTTCTTCCAATCCAGGAGCATGGAACATTTTTCCATTTCTTTGTGTCTTCCTCAATTTCTTTCATGAGTACTTTATAGTTTTCTGAGTATAGATTCTGTGTCTCTTTGGTTAGGTTTTGGTTTTTATTTTAGATTTTGAGTCATGGCCTTATCCATTCACAGTCTCCACTTGAAATGTTCCATAATGACACCTCTGTTAGGAAACCTAGAGCCTTGAAAAGAGTGTTAGATTTGGTGATTGATGGTTTAAGGTTGTGGAATTTACAGTGGCAATAATTTGTTGTATAATGTTAGGCATATCTCTTTCTCCCACAAACATGCTTTGTCAGCTGAATACAAGATGACCTTTTAGCTTAAATATTGCATGATTCTATTTCTTTCTTCTAATTTATTCATTTGAGAGGGAGAGAAAGAGAGAGCATGCACAAGCAGGGAAAGAGGGAGAGGGAGAAGCAGGTTCCCTGGTGAGCAGGGAAACCCATGTGGGGCTTGATTCCAGGACCCTGAGATCATGACCTGAGCCAAAGGCAGACACTTAACCATCTGAGCCACTCAGGAGCCCTGCATGATTTTATTTCTTATAAAGCCCAATAAGACTGGATTTTTTTCTCTGCTCCTACATGTTTGTTTATAAAGGCTGATTTTAGATGCCTTAACATCAACATACATCAATAATTGACATCTTAAAGTAGTAGCAACAGCTCACACATATTGAATACTTATGTAATACATATGTGTCAAACACTGTTCTAATTAAATACATTATATGTATTTACTCATTTTATTATCATAAAAACCTTAGAAAACTATAGTAATTATTCCCACTTTATAGATGAGGGAGTGGATTAATAAATAAGAAACTTGCCCCAAAGCACATAAGGAATAACTGGTAAAATCAGGATTCAAGCCAAGCTATCTTGAATCTGTCTAGATTCAGAGCCAGATTTATTAAAACAACCTAAAGTATAAATATAGAGAATGGTGCTTAACTATAGCCTACAACAATATACATTTTTATTTTATAATTTTTCTGTAGAGCATTTTTATCTGTTGTTCCCTGCTCTCTTCTTGAAAAATCAGTTAATGCCCACTATTATCACATATTCATTAGGTTTATTATTTTGTATAATCTAATTCAACCTTTAAATACTTGATCTATTTAATAAGTTTATTCTTAAATCAAGACGTGTGTGTGTGTGCATAATTACACGGTCTCCAAACCAACTGCAGAAAAGAATGAATAACAACAACAAAAAGGCATTAACTGAAGAAATCAGTGTCTCTAGATTCCTTTTCAAAGCCCTCAAGCAACAGTTTAATATGTGAGGCAATTCATTCTGAAATAGCTTTTCTTTCTAGTTGTCTGTGCTGCAGGAATGTGAAGTATAGCTAATTTGCTTTTAATGAATGGCATGATAACATGCGGAGAAAAAAAGCCAGCTCGCTGCAATAAAAATTTCACATCATGATCAGAGCACGGTACTCTTCCAGCCTACATCATTTGTCAATCAAAAGGTAGCTTTGAAAGTAGCACTAGAAGTTTAGTAAGATCAGTATATTCTTCCAACTCCTACCCTAGCCTTATTTATAAATTTAGCTTGCTGTCTTCACTATTTCAGAGAAATCTTTTGGCAAACTTATTAATGATTTCTTCATGTAAATTATATAATAGGGCAATGCTATTTATTAAAATAATCACTATATAGAAAGAGGAAAATTAAACACTGTGGTTACAATAACTGAAACCTTGTTTCTCTCTTCATAACTCCTCTGAATTATCTCAACACCACGTATTCTTTTAAATTTCAAACAAAACTGCTACCCAGTACTATCCCAGATAGTTTTCTCTGAGGCCTTAGAGATGCAAACTACATTCCCCATTACCCTAAGCAAACAATGAACACAGGTGAAAACACAATATACACTAAACAAAACAAATAGAAATTAGTCTAAGGGACTTCGTAAAACTTAAATTTAGCATGATAAGCCTGTGCAGAATGTATGTCAGATGATTTCTTTTTCTTAATCACGCATTTTAAAACACGGAAGTTAGTACATAATAAAGACCAGGTGCATAACCTCCTGGGTTTACACCTGAAACTCAGTCTAAATAAAATAGCACACTAGCGGGATGGAGTAACTCAGTGCTGGGTATTAAGGAGGGCTCCTGAGGTAATGAGCACTAGGTATTATATGCAACCAATTGGTCACTGAACTCTTCCTTTGAAATGAATAATATACTGCATGTTAATTAATTGAGTTTAAAATTTAAATAATAAATAAATAAATAAAGTAGCATACTGAATTCATCAAATCTAAGATGCCAATGTCAAATATATTCCATCTTCAAGGATGTTAACATATACTTTTTTTTTAAATATTTTATTTATTTATTTGACAGTGAGAGATCACAAGTAGGCAGAGAGGCGGGCAGAGAGAGAGGAAGGGAAGCAGGCTACCGGCTGAGCAGAAAACCCGATGTGGGGCTTGATCCCAGGACCCTGAGATCATGACCTGAACCGAAGGCAGCGGCTTAACCCACTGAGCCACCCAGGCGCCCCAACATATACTTTTTAATATGTATTTTAAAAATGGATGAAATAGGGTATTTAAAAATCCAGAAAACAATGTGGATCGTTCAAAGGGCTGGGACAAGTGTCACACTTACAAGATATTTCTATCAGATGGATCACGGCTGAGATAACTTCTTGATCTATTAGGAAATTATTCCATGGTTCTCCCTACTTAGAAGAGCTGTACCTTACCTGGGCCACCATGATTATTACTATTATTTTATGAATGTCATGAATGATATAGCTTGCATTTCTCTCTTTAAGGAAAAAAAAAGTTAAGAACCAAGAACTGAGCATGTGCCCCTGCCTTTTGAACCCCTCTTTAGTAACCTCACATGTGCCTTGTGAACTATACGCACCTAATGACCTCCTTTGGCTTATATATCTTTTCATTCTTTTTTCTCCTTGTAGCATCTTATGTCTTTGACATGCCTTCTGAAATCTTGTATTGTTACAACATGAGATATAAACAAAGACATACATACTAAGAATATATTTTACTTATAATGAATTGTAAATTTTGTGAAAAAGACTCCAGATGCAAACATCAGAAATGAATGGAATAAATACATAAGCCATTATGAAAATGGAAATAAATGTTCTCGTTCATTTTCTATTCTATTATTTTTTACCTGTTTCCCTCCTTTTCAACACACACACAACCCAACACCCATACTTAGAAAAAGCAGCAAAAGCCAATTAGAAAATCCTATTTCTTAAGATTTTAACAGATATAGAAGAATTAACTAAATTTCCTTCAGTAATTAGAGAGTTAAAAGCAATTAAATTGCTGAAAATCCTCCCCACAGGAAGAAACTTAAAAGATTCTCTGAATGTAAATAACTTTCTCAGCATGCAATTTATAAAACTGTAGAAATTCTTTCCATATGAAGATTCATAAACTAATCTGTATAATAATTTTTGCGTTTTATGTTCATCTGGAAAAAACTGGGAAATCAAAGAGTATGACATATAACTAATAAATACTGGATACATATAAGGTATGAATGTTTTACATACATAATTTAATTCCTCACATCAAGCCTATAGGTTTGTGACTATTGTTTTCATTTCACATATAAGGAAACAAGTGTTGAGGAATTAAGCAAAATTACATAGATCACATACTTAGTGGGTAATTGTAAAACATTTCAAACCCATGCCTGTTTGATCCCAAATCTACATTCTTTGTTCTTCAGCACATATAGCCAGTACCATAACTGTGTCAACTTCCAGGAGGAATCTCTAATTTGGCTTCATTTTTCTTAAGAAACATACATTAAGGCATAAACCATTAGTTGGCTAGAAGATCTTAGGAGATTTTGTTGATGTCACCATGCCCGTAACGCTAAGAAAGTTCCTGGGCAAATTCTCAATTCTTTCCCAGCCCAGAAAGACAAAAATTCTCAGAGATGCTACAAACTGAATTTTGCTAGTTTCCTTGCAAGATCGGGGGGAAAGGAAAGGAAGATTAGCACAAGAGACTAGATACCTTAGATTTCCATAGACCTTTGGCTTCTATTCTGAGTGACTTTCCATGTGATCATGCAGGGCAAAGGGACAGAGAACTTTTTTTCTTCTTAATTTTTTATTCTGAAATATACACAGATAGGGGTGCCTGGGCAGCTCAGTGAGTTAAGTGTTTGCCTTCTCAGGTCATGATCTCATAGTCTGGGAAGGAGCCTGCTCTCCCAGAAGCCTGCTTCTCCATCTGCCCCTCACCCTGCCCATTACCAGTATCTTATTTTCAGGGCATCACTGCTTTCAAACTCAGTCAAGCCAGATAAACAATCAAGATACCTATCTGTGAGCTTATATTTTTTGCAACTACATCCGGCACCAAATCAATCAAGGATGAGCCCAGAAAAAAACAGGTGGAAATTTTTTTTTAAGCTGAAAAAAATTTACCACAGGGAATTGTTTGCATGAAGGGCTGGAATCACAGAAGTTAGGTGCTGCCATTGGACTACTGGTTTCAAAAACATACTACTATAAACTGCAATCTAGAAGTCATAAAACTACTCTTCTTCTGCCACCTCTGCTACCTCTATAACTAGTTCTTACTCCACAAATCTAGTAAAGTGGCACTGAACTTCTTGAACTACTTGCAAGCGCATATTAGTAATTCATTGTTCACCTCACTCCCATATCCCATATCTTAGTAGTGTGCATCTAGCTGCAGCTGAGAATAGAAAATAGATTTTACCTTACCACCATCTCCAAGTAGAAGGATAAAATAGAAATTGAGAAAGTCAATCCAAATATCTACTATAGTTATTAAAAAAAGCAAAAATTCTTCAGTTTTCTCACCTTTACCTCTACTTACAAGTGGCTACCTATGATTCCAAGCAAAACTCAGCAGAGAAATTCAAACATAATTAGCTGGAAATGCAATTTTAATAGAAAAGTTACTATGCAGATACATGGGTATTTGCAAACTGTCTTGAAGTTGCCCAGTTAAATGAAATTTTTTTCTAAGCTTATTTCCAAATTCATTTTAATATCAGACATCTACGTAATGGATATCAGGTCTCTATATGGTTATTAATGTTATTTCTCGTTAGCTAAGATGTAGAAGATCCAAAGTTCTACCTATCACTCTATCACAATTGTTTTTGGCTCCATTTTGGAATATGAGAAATAAAATCTTTAAAAATTAATGGTAGTCTGGATAGGAGGCAAGGAAATATAATTAACAATATTTTTTAACAACAAATTCAGATTTCTATCCAGGCAGGTTATGTCTTCTTGAATTATTTAATAATCATCTGGTAATAGTTTTTTTAACAACTAAAATATCCAAATCCCTTCTCATTTTTTGATACCTGACAAAAAGAAAGAAAGCATAAATAAAAAGTATTAGAAATGACAAGAGGAGCTTAACTATAGACATGGCAGAAATTAAAATAGTAATAGAAAACCACCACAAATAAATTTACCCCATTATGTTGACAAAGTGAAGTAAATTTGGAGAGATCTCAGAGAGATAACTTAGTGTGATAATGTTACCAGTGTTCACCAACACCCTTTTTTCTACTGTATAGAGGAGAAACATTAGTACTCCTTGAGGACAGACATGCCTATGTGACTACTATTACCCAATGAGGTGTAAGCAGAAGAGGCACATCACTTTCAGGCTGAAGCATTTAATTGACACTGTTCTGCTCTCAATTTTTCTTATCTTCTGCCATAACAATCATGAAAATACACATAATACCTCAGGTAACCATGATGAGCAGAAACTCCTACCACCTGTGTTTGACTTGTAACAGGAATGAGAAACAGACCTTTGTTGATCCAAGACCCTAAGATTCAAAGGTTGCTTGTTGCCACTTCTAACCCATTTTGCCCAGAGTCAAATAATCCTGTTACAGTTGAAGACATCAAATCACCTGTTAGATATTTCTCTGTATAACATTACACCTAGTGTGTGTTCAAAGGAACAAATCATTTCAATAAGTACAAACTTCTGCAAGGCATAATAAATTGGACAGTACTCCTCAGTTTATTCTATGAGATGTCTAACCTCATACCCAAACCAAAAAGAACTAAACTTCTTATCTCCCAACATTTAATGCAAACTCTTTCTCATTTTACTAAATGACATCCTCATTTTTCAGCTGCACAGGCTGTGAAAACTTTGGGTCACCAATAATCCTTCAGATAATATTATTAGACCTACCTTCAAAGGACATCAGATTCTGACTCATTACCGCCTCCGCTACACTGAATCTGGTCCAAGAAACCATCACTTTCACCTGGATTATTGCAGTAGTCTCCTTATTTTTTCCTTACTTCCAAACTTGGCCACTTCTTTATACACTATTCTATTCTAAACAGAACAGCCAGGGTGAGATTGTTAAAATATATGTAATATACTTGCTTCTGTATCCAAAGTCTCCAATATTTTCCAATTTACTCCAAGTAAAAGCCCTAATCATTATAGTGGCTTCCTAGGCATGGGGTTATCTGTTCCCCCCACCCCCTTGCCATTAACACTCTGAACTCAGCTTAAAGTACTTCCATATCTCACTTAGTACCCTATACCAATCTACTCTTCCTCCAATACACCTTGCCTCAAGTTCCCTAAACTACTGACCCTTTCCCTAAATATATGTAACTCCTTCTTTCGTTCTTTCAGTGTTTTACTCAATGAGGCCATCCTTATTTAAGCTTACAGACCCTACTCACTTTCCATAACCCACTTCACCACTTTAGTTGTCCCCTCAACACTTACTAGGTTCTATCATATACATATTTTATCTTGTTTATTGTTTCTCGCCTATGATTAGACTTTATGCTCACATGAGCTTTCTGTTTCATTTGTTGCTATATCCACAGCAACTAGAAAACTGCCCATCATGGATATGCATTCAATGACTGATGAATGAATGAAAAAGGAAAGCATTGAGAATAAAATTTCAGGCCAATCTCTTCCCTGCAAAAAAGAAAAATTCTAAAACTTAGAATTTTAAACTTTAAAGAAACTTGTCAGTACTGTGTAAAATTTGGATTTATTCCTGCAATGTAAGAGGGCTTGTCCTTTTAAAAACGAGTCAATACTCTAGCAAAAAATATATAAATATATATTTATTTATTTACATTTATATATTTTTATATTTTTAAAATATATATACACACATTTATGTATGGTTATCTAAGTAGAGATAGAAGAGCATTTGATTAAATTCAACAATAATCAATAATACACCAAAAAATCTTTTTAGAAAGCCAAGAGGAAATATATAATTTCTTTTTACATATAGAAAATCTCTCAGTTTTCTAATAGTATCCTAAGATAATTTTTGTATATTACAGATATATAATATATAAATATATATATAATATATTTAATACAAATATAATCTGTTTGCTATTGACTGAATATTTACCACCCCCTACTGCCTTGAAACCATGTTGAAATCCAAATTCCAACTCCTTATGAGTTCCAAATCCATAATGATATTTGTAGGTGGGACCTTTAATAGGTAATTAAATAATTAGGTAATGAAGGTGGAGCCTATATGAATGGGACTAGCTCCTTCTATGTATGAACACTAGAAGCTGGCAGTCTTCAACGCAAAACAGGGCTCTTACCAGAACCCAACTATGCTGGCACCCTGATCTCAGAGTTTCAGCCTCCAAAACTATGAGAAATAAATGTCTGCTGTTTATGAGCCAGCCAGCCTACTTTGGAATAGTAGCTAATTTTACAAAGAAAGAATAAAATGGTCAATAGATCCTCCAGGTGTCTACCTGCACATATTAGCTAAAAAAAATTTATAATTATTTTTCAGTGTAAGCCTTTTACTCATGCGGTATATTCTGTGCTTGCCCCTGAGGCATGTTAGACTGGGAATGGCTACAGGTCAGCTGGCAGTGACAAGCGGCATCTGGTCTAGGATGTGGAACTACATCTCATTTTAACACAGTCAGCCCAGTTAAAATCTTTAAAGTTCTTCAGGAAAGAGAAAAACTTCTCAGACAGGGAGGATGATTTGTCTGTGCTCCGAAGGGAGACTCTGCAGGGTTGGGAATTGGGACACTCAAGTACAACTGAATTTTCAAAATTACCATCTTTCAATTCTTGGGCTTTCATTCTTCCCTACTGACGTTATAACTTTCACATAAGAAGTCTGGCAAATTGCTGAATTAATCAGCAATGTGTAGGCTGAATTCATCAACTGCAGGATTAGATTCTGCCTCTGTCAACTTTGGAGCGAAAGGGATATGAGGTTCTTTCAGTGCAACTGTGGAGTCTTACCAGTACTTGAGATCATGCTTTGAATTTAAAACCTTAGCCTTGCCATTTTTTTCAAGTCCTCCAAGAGAGTTAGAAATACATTGGCCACCTACGGTCTTTGTATTCCTCATTCTTATCATAGCGATTCATCTCAGAAACCATTTATTCTGACAAGGCCAATTTTTTTTTTTCAGTACCTACTTCCTACCAGGTGTTTGAGTTCATGCTTTACCACTGTATACTACAGTTTCTGGTGTCCCATCCTCGGGTTCCAATAGTAAATGTAAGGTCTTCAAACACAACCAAATCAGAAAACTAGTTTTATATTCACATTTCCTTGAGACTTTGTGGTCTGCCCTATTCTTGATATGGATTATGACATTATCAGTGTTCCAATAGAAAGAGTTACGTTCACACTGAAAATGCTTACTGGTTAATAAGTAGCTTATATAATCACTGAGTTATCCGAAGAAACAGACTATAGGCTTACCTTCCAGGAATGAGAAGTCATAACACAAAACTGAACTGACAATGCAGAAAATCACTTCTCAAGTCCATCAGGGGGTTTTCACTATAGCCACCAGCTCCAGAACCACACCATCTTTGTACCACAAGGAAACCATATGCTAGATTAGAAAGCCAGCACCTCCAGAAATGTGCAGCCTGTTAAGAGCCACCGATAAAACAGATCTCTCCACTGACTTCAATTCTCAATTAAAGTCCCCTGTGAGTTCTTCTGAATTAGACACCCATACCAGAATTCTGGTATTTATGAGCCAGCCAGCCTACTTTGGAATAGTAGCTAATTTTACAAAGAAAGAATAAAATGGTCAATAGATCCAGATTTCTGCAAGGAAATCTAGGAAATATAATTGCCTTCCAAACTCTGCCAAACAAAAAGGCATCCTAAAAGGAAGATAAATAAAAGTCAAGCAAAATGACCCATGGTATCTACCCCTATAATTTAGGGGGAAGAACTGTTTTAGGATATATGTCCAAAAATGCTCATAGCATTATTGTTTATAATATCAAAAACTGGAGACAAGCAGGAAAATTGTGTCTAATAGTATGTCCAAATATGTTTGCAGATAGGAAAGATGAACACTCATATAGTAGTAAATGAATGAATTATAGCTACACACAAAAATAGATGATTCTTAGAACATAATATTAAAACAAGTTAAAACTACTATACACAGTATGATAAAAATTTTCATAAAACTCAAAAAAAATTATATTACTTAAGCATACATACATATGCAGTATAACTCTAGTTTAAAAAGCAAATAAATGATAACCATCAAATTCATGAGAGACAGAAGAGACTGAAATTGGGAAGAACATATTAGCTTCAATGGAACTGGTAATATGCTAGTTGTTAGGTGGCTGTGAATTTACCAGTGTTCATTCTCTTATGTTTCAAACATGTTATATTCCATATTTATGTATTATATAGTTACGTACTAAAATTTTTCAAGCTTATGTAAGCTTAGGTTGTATTAAAACCTATATATTTTCCAAATAAAAGAAAAGAAAAGAATAGCTTTTCTACTTGAGCGGTCAACATATAATCTATAGTCACCTCAGGTGGTAGAGATTAAGTAGGACATTGGCAAGCTATATGGTCTTTACAATAGTGCTTCTCAACCTTGACTGCATGTTGGAGTCATCTGGGAGCCTTAAAAAAATATTGATGTGAGTGTCCCTCCACTAGAGATAATAATTTAGAGGGTCTGGGATGCAGTCTGGGTCCCAAATTTCATAAAGCTCCCCAGGTTATTACATTTAAGTTGCACACTATCACTTTAGAGGAATATACCCAGGATTTGGTGGGTCCTCCAAAGAGGCATCAAATGAGTGCCGAGCCTTAGAGAAGAAAATCGCTAGACTAGAGGACAACATTGGCAGAGCTGTTGTGTTAAGAGGTTGGAGTAGATTCATTCTACTTGAGACAGTCTGTAGCACCACCTTTCCATGTCTGATGTGTATCTTGAAACAGAAGTCTTCTAAGAGATTTGAAGGTTCCTGAAGGCCATGTATTCATGTGTCTGGGATCTTAAAGAAGCCAGATATGCTCAACATACTGAGTTATACATTTTTTTTAAGATTTTATTTATTTGATATAGAAAGAGAAATCACAAGTAGGCAGAGAGGCAGGCAGAGAGAGAGGGGAGGAAGCAGGCTACCTGCAGAGCAGAGAGCCTGACACGGGGCTCGATCCCAGGACCCTGGGATCGTGACCTGAGCCAAAGGCAGAGGCTTTAACCCACTGAGCCATCCAGGCAACCCCTGAGTTATACATTTTTAAAATTTTACACAAGGATAAAAGGAACTAGAATCCCTTTCAGGGCCAGTACCTCTTATCAGCCAGGAGAGCAGACATATGGAGAAAACCTATTACAAATGCAGGAAAAGAAGGGATCCAGAATTTTCTCAAACACTGGCACTTTACCAACCCAACCTAAAGACCTGGGAGTCTGTGTGTGATTACGTGTTATGCAAAATTTAGAAGACATGAGAGTGTACCTGCAGAGAACTGGCAAACCTATGATATTATGTTCTCATAAGTATCCTTAATGAAAAATATTTTCGGGGGCACCTGGGTGGCTCAGTGGGTTAAAGCCTCTGCCTTTGGCTCAGGTCATGATCCCAGGGTCCTGGGATGGAGCCTTGTATCGGACTCTCTGCTCAGCAGGGAGCCTGCTTCCCCCTCTCTGTCTCTGCCTGCCTCTCTGCCTACTTGTGATCTCTGTCAAATAAAAAAAAAAATTAAAAAAATAAATCTTTAAAAAAATTTTTTTTTATCTTAACACCAGAATAACCTGATATGGTAAAGATATGACTCAGGATTCACTCCTTTCCTTGGACACCCACCTTGCACATATTTACATGCATGTAGATCATCTATATTTTCACTCAGAAAATAATATTAATAAAGTCTAGTCCCAGTCCTGGCTTCCAGGCCCATGTGGGTGTGTTAGAATTCACCTCAAACCTGGCAAATGTGAGCTGTTCCAACAGACATGGATGCTCTAGCATCCATATTCCAAAATATGGTTAATATTTTCAAACAATAACTATAAAGAAAAGGGAAGGATGGATGGTGTGCTTTAAGATAAGTAAGTTCCTAGTGTTGTCCAGGAGATTTAGACTATGGGATTCTCATTAATGAAACTGTCATATCACCTTCTACAACCCCAGAGGGTATACCGTTAGCCTTCTTTCACTCTTCACCACAGCGATCCAAAACTCTGAGGCAAATGAAAGGGTACAGATAGCACCGTTGCTATTTTCATAACCTAAGTGGCCTCAAACTCAGGTTCACAGTAAATGTTCTTGTGGTATTTATTTTATCATTTTGAAAATAAGTTCAAGAAGAAAAGTGAGTAAGTCTAAAAAGTCCTTTACAAACAGAAAAAGTCTGTTACAATTTAGATGCACTTAACTCCACCTTCTCTTCATCATTTCATATTCTTCTGGAGAAAGCAGAAGCACTGAACTAAAGGCTCAGGATGAAAATTAAAGAAAAGAAAACACTTCAAATAAAAAAAAATAGCACTTTCAGTTTTAGTTCCTGAAAGGTATAAGATGTTTCTGGCATTGAACAGAATTGGTTTTGCCAATTTAAGATTCTCTGTGTTGGGATAGCTCTCCACAAGTGTGTACTATCATTGAATGGGGTTGTCTCTTCACTTAGTCATTTTTAAGCAAATTTTTGTGGAATAAAAGATCCCCTGAAAAATCATCCTATTACTAATCTACTCCTGAGGAAATACTCTTGGGAATCAGGATCTCAAAAACCCCTTCATAGAGATGTGACTACTAAAGAAAGGGTTACCTGAGTTCATTGGAAATGCTTTTCATTGGGATGTTAGACCAGGAATCTCACTTTTTTGCACTGAATTGTTGATATAACTTTGTGGATGTCTTTGAGATTTCCATTTCTTCAGAGAAAAATACAATGATAAGGGAAAGGGTGAATCATAAGAAGGAGGAAATACAGATTTTCAAAATTTGCATCTCAAATGTTTGGACAAGAGATCATTTATGTGTGCCATTCTTTAACTAAGTCCTTTCCACTTTACCCAGTTCTAGTCTTTTCTAAGTATTACTTTCAGTAATGTGCTGATGAATTAAATGAAGCCTGGGGTGTGACTGCTTTATCTGACTTTTAAAGATCACAGTCTCTGTTTATTGAGTTCCCCCAACCAAAATACTCAATAAAAGTCAAATCTCTAATTCACTTTCAGGTATACACAGAAAAAGGAAAAAATAAAGGAAATATCAACCCAAATTATGTAAAGCTTCTTTTGGCAAAAGATAACTGAATTTCAAGACATAGAACAGTTACATGAAAAGAAAGCTATTAAAGCATATGTACAGAAACCTGAACGGTATATTCAGAAAACAGATCACAAGTGGTTATATACAGAAGTATGTGCTTCTGGTTCTCTATAGTTTGTATAAACAATAAAGTATTTTTCACAGCCTAAATGACAACTCTTATCAGAGAGATTGTTTTATCTGAAGGAGATAGGTGGGAGAGGGATAATTTTCTATTCTCTTTTTATCTTTTATTAGTTTCAGAGGTAGAATTTAGTGACTCATCAGCTGTGTACAACACCAGCATTCATTACATCAAGTGCCCTCCTTAAGCGCATCATCCAATTATCCCTTCCCCCACCTACACCCCCCAGTAATCCTCAGTTTGTTTCCTAGAGTTTACCCTTATGTTTTGCCTCCCTCTCAATTTTCACCTTACTTTATTTTTTCCCCTTCCCCCATGTTCATCTGTTTTCTTTCTTAAATTCCACATCGAATGAAATCATATGGTATTTGTCATTCTCTGACTTCTTTTGCTTGTCATCATACCTTCTAGTTCCATACATGTTCTTGCAAGTGGCAAGATTTCATTCTTTTTGATAGCTGAGTAATAGTCCATTATATATATACACCACATCTTCTTTATCCATTCATCCATCAATGGACATCTGGGTTCTTCCATATTTTGGCTATTCTAGACATTGCTTTTATAAACATTGGGGTGCATGTGCCCCTTCAAATCACTATGTTGTTATCCTTCAGATAAATACCTCATAGTGCAATCACTGGGTCATAGGATAATTCTATTTTTAACTTTTTGAGGAACTCCCATACTGTTTTCCACAGTGGCAGTACCAGCTTGCATTCCCACCAACAGTGTAAAAGAGTTCCCTTTTCTCTGCTTCCTTGCCAACATCTGTTGTTTCCAGAGTTGTTCATTTTAGCCATTCTGAAAGGTATAAGGTAGTTTCTTATTGTGGTTTTGGTTTGCATTTCCCTGTTGCTGAGTGATGTTGAGCACTTTCTCATGTCTGTTGGCCATCTGTATGTTTTCTTTGGGGAAATGTTTGTTGATTTCTTCTGCCCATTTCTTGATTGGATTATTTGGTTTCGGAGTGTTGAGTTTGATGAGTTCTTTATAGATTTTGGATACTTACCTTTTATCTGATAAAACATTTGCAAATATCTTCTCCCATTCCATAGGTTGCCTTTAGTTTTGTTGACTGTTTCTTTTGATGTGCAAAAGTTTTTTATCTTGATGAAGTCCCAACAGTTTGTTTTTGCTTTTGTTTCTCCTGGTGTTTGGAGATGTGCCTAGCAAGGAGTTGCTGTGGCTGAGGTCACAGAGGCTGCTCATATGTTCTCCTCTAGGATTTTGATGAATTTCTCACATATAGGTCTTTCATACTTTCACTCTTCACAGATGACATAATACTCTATGTAGAAAACTCAAAAGCCTCCACCCAAAAATTGCTAGAACTGATATAAAAATTCAGCAAAGTCTCAGGATATATAATCAATGCACAGAATTCAGTTGTATTTCTATACATTAACAATGAGACAAAAGAAAGAGAAATCAAGGAATCAATCCCATTTACGATTGCACCAAAAACTGTAAGATACCTAGGAATAAAGCTAACCTAAGGTAAATGATCTGTATTCTGAAAAGTAGGAAAGAATATCCAATAGGGAAAAAAAAAAACAGTCTCTTCAACAAATGGTGTTAGGAAAATTGGACAGCCACATGCAGAGGAATGAAACTGGAGCACTTCCTTATACCATACACAAAAATAAACTCAAAATGATGATAATTTCCTATTTTTAAAGAACTTCATAGATTAGTCTAAATCATGTCTTTGCAACTGACCTGGACAGAACTGCATCATAGCCTGGAGTGAGCCAGAGAAGTATGCCAATGGGATGGAGGGCAGTAGAGAGAGATTTAGTCCATGATCTAAGAGTGGGGAGGGTAGGGCAAGGTCAGGCACAAGGGTTTTCTGAAAGACTTAGAAGTTGAGAATCAGACACATGACTAAGATTGGGCAGTAAAGAGCAGCAAGTAGCCAGAGGAAGTAGGTGAGGTAAGCAGAGATTGGAAAACAAATGCAAAGAGCAGTGACCAGAGACCCTGTGCAGGAAAACTATAAAAATAACACTGACCTCTGAGAAATGGTAAGATTTCCTTGATAATTGGTGGGATCTGTGATTTTGACAGACTATTGGTCTTGCTTGAGAATTTGCAGGGTCCCTCTAGTGAGAAGATGTATGAGCTCAAAAAGTCAACACTGGGGTAAATCTTACATAAATATATTGATTCATCTGTCAATACTAATGCCAATGCCGAACTATTTGATTATTGAATCCCTAAGGGACATCTTATTGATAGTTTCCCCCTACTATGCTTCTATTTCCTGAATTTCTTAGGTATTCATATTTTTAATTCATATTTTTATGTTTTTAATTAATATTCATATGAATGATATTCATTTTTTAATGATATTTAGGATAAATGAAGGCTGGAGAGTAACACCTTTTTAAGACTTGTAAAGATCACTTTCCTATTAGAAGTGGGAATTTAGATCAAATTTCCCAAAAAAACTTCTACTGGAATTTTTCTTGGAATAGTATTCAACTTAGCAATTAACTAGGGAGAAGTTAACATGTTCACAATATTCTTTCTTTTAATTTAAATATTATTTTAGGTCTTTCACTGAAGTATTATTTTTTTTCCAAAATTCTTACTGAAGTTATCTCTTAGTATTTATATTTCCTTTTGCTTTGTGGGTAGTACTGATTCCTTTTGCTTTCTAATTGATTTTAGCAAGTTTATATGAAAACTATTGATTTTTATATACTCACCATATATATATATAGCTAGTTTACTGCTGCCTTTTAGTCCAGTGAAATTTGAGTCTCTAGGGTTTTCTACATACACTCTACAATAATAAACATTTCCTTGTCTTCAATAGCTGCACTTCTTACCACTACCCTAATTCATTGAAATTCATACTCTCTATATTTTGGTGACTCTACTTTTTCTATCTGGTCTGTTTCTCTCTCCTTTGTCGCTTTTCTCTATCTTCTGTCCCTTAACTGGATAAATCTTAAGCACATTCTAGCCTCTAGACTGTTGCGAGTCCCTCCATACCCCTGGTGAATATTTGCTAAGTAATTAACTCTAATCTCTCACATATGCCATAGACCCATACTTCCAAATATTTAAAGATATTGATATGTGGCTGTCTCACCAGTTTCTCAAACCTAATACATTCGATATGGACTTCCTTTTCCAACCATCTTTGTTATTTTTATTGTTGGAATATCTTCTTTATCCATTTATTCACTGATGGACACTTAGGTTGTTTCCATGTCTTGGCTATATAAATAATGCTGCAATAAATTTATGATACAGATATCTTCTTGATATTACTTTTATTTCCTCTGAATATGTATCTAGAAATAATATGTCCTATTTTTAATTTTTTGAGGAACCTCCATATGGTTTTCCATAGTGGCTCCACCCATTTACATTTCCATCAAGAACACACAAGGGTTCCTTTTTCTCCACATCCTCATCAACACTTTTTACCTCTTTTCTTTTTGATAATAGCCATTCTAACAAGTGTAAGGTGGGATCTCATTGTCATTTTTGTTTGCATTTCCCTGATGATTAGTGATGTTGAGCACCTTTACATGTACCTGTCGGCCATCTATATGCCAGCTTTAGAAAAATATCTGTTCAGTTTCTCTGCTCATTTTTTTTAGTCAGATTGTTTGAATTTTTTGCTATTGAGTTGTGTGAATTCTTTATATGTTTTGAATATTAACCTCTTATTTGATGTATGGTTTACAAATACTTTCTCCCATTCTGTAGCCTGCTGTTTCATTTTGCTGATTGTTTCTTTTGTTGTGCTGAAGCTTTTGGTCAATAAAATATTTGTAAGCCAAATATAACAGCACATTAAAAGGATCATACAGAATAACCAAATGGAATTTATCCCTGGGATGTAAGGATGGTATGACATATACAAATCAATAAATGTAATACACCATATTAATAGAATCAAAGATAAAAATCACACGATTGGGGCACCTGGGTGGCTCAGCCATTAGCATCTGCCTCCAGCTGAGGTCATGATCCCAGGTTCCTGGGATGGAGCCCCTCATAGGGCTCCCAGCTCAGCAGGAAGCCTGCTTCTCCCTCTCCCATTCCCCCTGCTTGTGTTCCCTCTCTCACTATTATTCTCTCTCTCTCTGTGTCAAATAATAAATAAATAAATCATTTTTTAAAATCACATGATCATCTCAATATATGCCAAAAAAAGACATCTGACAACATTCAATACCACATACTAAAACCCTCAAAAATTTGGGTACAGAAGGAACATAGCTCAAGATAATTGATACCATATGCAACAGACCCACAACTAACATCATACTCAATGGCAAAAGATTGGAACTTTTTCCTCTAAGATCAGGAACAAGACAAGGATTCTCATTCTCACAATTATTATTCAACATAATACTGGAAATTCTAGATAGAGCAATTAGGGAGACAAAGACATAGAAGGCATTCAGATCAGAGGGAAAGAAGTAAAATTGTCATTAGTGGCAGATGATATGAGCTTATATATAGAAAACCCTAAAGACCCAACAACAACAACAACAACAACAACAACAAAAAACTATTGGAACTAATCAGTGAATTCAGGAAAGTTGCAGGATATACAATGAACATACAGAAATCAGTTGTGTTTCTACACCCAAAAATGAAATATCTAAAAAAGAAATAAAGGAAAAATCCCATTCACAAGAACACCAAAAACAATAAAATACTTAGGAAAAAACTTAACAAAAGAAGTGGAAGTACAATGAAAACTACTTTGATAAAAGACACTGAATACAAATAAATGGGAAAATACCCCATGTTCGTGGATTAAAAGAACATTGTTAAAACATCCAAACTACCAAAAACCACATATAGACTCAATGCATTCTCTATCAAAATTCCAGTAACATTTTTGTCAGAAAGGGGAAAAAAATCCCCAAATCTGTATGGAATCACAAAAGATCCCAAATAACAAAAGCAATCCTGAGAAAGAACAAAGCTGAGGCATCATACTTTCTGCTTTCAAAACAAGTTAATTACAACAGTATGATACTGTCATAAACATAGACCAATGGAACAGAACTGAGAGCCCAGAAATGAACCCCCATATACATAGTCAAACCATACTTTACAAGGGACTCAAGAACACTCAATGGGGAAAGAGTAGTCTCTTCAACAAAGGATGTTGAGAAAAGTGATTAACCCACACACAGAAAAATGAAATTGGACCCGTATTTTACATTACTCACAAAAGTTAACTCAAAATGGATTAAAGACTTAACCATAAGACCCAATACTATAAAACTTCTGGAAGAAAAAATAAGGAGAAAGCTCCCTGACATTGGTCTTGGCAATGCTTTTTGGGGTGTGACACCAACAACACCAGCAACAAAAGCAAAAATCAACAAATTTGTTGGGACTACATTAAACTAAAAAAGCTTCTTTATTCTTCTTAAAACACTTTCAACCTGCTGCTCTCCTACTCAAGATAAGTGATATGTCCCTACTTTCCGCAACATCAAGCCCAAAGTCCTACCCATACTGCAGTCTGTAAAATATGCAATACAAATAATGCCTGTGTCATACAGTTGTGTGAAAATTAAATAAAGCAAATTTCATCAAGATTCTCTCAATGAATGCTTCTTTCCAACAAATTAAAAAATTCACCCTGGCTTTAGAGCCTCTCTCTAAATAGATCCTCTGAGGCAAGGGAAACAAAAGCAAAAATAAACTATTGAGACTATATCAAAATAAAAAGGTTTTGCACAATTAAGAATACAATAAAAAAAACTAAAAGGCAACCTATGGAATGGGAGAAGATATTTGCGAATGGGTTAGTATAAATACTATAAATAAAGAGTTAGTATCCAAAATATATAAAGAACTTATACAACTCAACATCCAAGAAACAAATAATCCAATTAAAAATTGTCAGAAGACATGAATAGACATTTCTTCAAAGAAGACATCTAGGTGGCCTACAGAAACCTGAAACATGTTCATAATCACTTATCATCAGGTCGAGTTCACATAGCTAGTCAGAATTTCACCATAAAACTGAGACCCTTATCTGTCTCCAAAGCTCTTGATCTTAATCAGTCCATTATTCTATTTTAGCATAGGAACTGGCAGGTATAATACAACTTTATTTTAAAATAGTATTTCAGTAGAACATAAGCCTTTTTTACATTTAAATTCAATTAGCCAAGGTATGGTACATCATTAGTTTTCGATATAATGTTGAATGACTCACTAGTTGAGTATAACTTCATAAACCTTTCTAAAATAGACATAAAATGGCTTCTTCATGAATCCTGCTAAGATGTAAAATTGTTTACATACAGAAGAAGGAATTATATTGTCATAAGATAGAGTAGAAAAGATTATATTGTATGAAGTATCTGATTAATAAAAATTAGTTTATATTTATGAAATTCAGTTGTCTGCTTGGTAAATAGTAATTAATTTTACAAAGTACAAAAGTCTCCTTTCCACTGTTTTTGTTGAGGGCACTATTCCCTTTACTTTATTCACACATTACTATGGTACTGCCTCCTGGAGGTTGTACTTATTATTCTTAATATGAATGTGGTCATTCTCCTTCCCTGTATGAAGAAAAAATTACCCCCAAAGGGAAAAAGGATGGAGACACTTCTTCACTGCTTATTCTAAGTTCTGAAACCAATACTAATAGAGCTAGATGTCCCAGCTCGAGCTCTGATCAGGGGAAAAAAGCAGTTAAACGCAAATATTCCAGATATCTAGCTTGGGAAAAGTTACCAAGGGTTTAATCATTCAACAAATATTTTCTATGGCCTATTCATTCCAAACATTGTGCTATAGGCCAGGGATGCAAAAGACTAAACATGTAAAATGTCCTCAAGAAAGTCCCCTCTACTGAGTAGTTTGACCTACAGGCTAGAGAGGAGATGGAACATGTTTAAAATTTCCTTTTCATGCTTTATTTTTTATGTTGTATTGTGTTTCTATGTCTTTTGTACAGTGCTGATATTTTGAAGCAGGAGAATAAAGGTGCTGATTGTTAACTCATTCTGTAATATTCATACATAGGCCAAATGCAGAAAATAAATGACTATTTTTAAAGTTATAGATGAGTTCCAGCTTAAAAATACACATAAACACATACATATATTACACATACCAAATACAAGGTTTTTATTTTAAATTGAGGAAAAAAAGAATAAACCAAATAGAGAGTACTGGAAAATATACTAACACATGGATAAATACAAGATATACAAAATGCAAAATGTATCTAAACATGTTTATCTCCTCTGTTATCTTCTCTCTCCCATTCCAAATAAGCTTTTCTATTTAGTTTTTTGAAAGCAAATTTTTTCAAACTAAAACTTGCAATTCACTTATACTTAAGTCATCAATATTGTTTCATGAAAGCATTTTGATGTCTAAATTGGTCATAAATGTTTTAAAAACATTCTCACCACATTTCCTTTCTCTAGAGAAGGAATGACAAAATTCCTTCTAGAGAAGGAATGACAAATGAAAAAAGATTTTCATTTCATCTGAAGTGAAAAAAAGTCCAGGTTTGGAAGTTGTCTCACCTTGGTAAAAGGTTATTCTTCAATCTTCAGTGGAATCCACAAAATGTCTGAACAATCATCTAAACATTCATGACTTATCACATTGGGCAGGACATTTCCTTTTCTGTCTTGAAATGTGGTCTGTGATCTCCATGGAGTGGCTCAGATTTATTGTCTCTCCTTTGCACTGGTGTCCCATGGCTCACTCCACTATGATGACAGACCTGGTGATTCCAATTAGGAACAGGAAGCAGGAGAGGAAACCCTCATTCTGCAGAATCCCTGCAAGATGATTGAAGGAATCTTTGCAGACCTCCTGCCTTTGGTCTTCCCCAGAGCAGTATACATAGGACTATAAAGGAGGTACAATATGTATTTTGCCAAAGATCCAGTGCATCTCAGAAAAGCAGAATCACACAGGGCATGCAGAGACTCAGAGGAGGTGTCCCATGTGGCTATTCCTTCTCTCTCCAACACATCTCTTTTCCCCCCCTCTCCATTTAATTTCCTTTCCTTTCCACACAGTCCACTTCTACAAGTCTTTTGACCAATCCTCTCTCTCTATCCTAGGGAAACCCACACCTCACCACAGAAAGAAAAAGTTCTCTCATCCTTTACCCTCAGTTCATTCCTAAACATTGAAAACTTGATTCTGTCAGGTAGTCAGAGGCTAGTGAGGATTTTCTCCTTTTCGTTGATGAAGAATTCCCTTAGCTAAAGGTGAAAATGTTTCTTTTACTGCAAGGAGAACTGCAGCTGGTTTCCTTGCTAACAAACTCACCTGCTGTTATGGGTTGAATTATTTGAAGAATGATTTGGACCATTTTTGGAGACAGGAGCTTCACAAAAGTAACCAGGTTAAGATGGAATCATGAAGGTGAACCTAACTCAGTTTGACTGGGGTGTTTATAAAAAGGGGAAATATGAACACAGATACACAACAGGGAGAGTATGATGTGAAGACAGAGGCAGAGATCAGGGTATATCTACAGGTCAAGGAATACCAAAAATTGCCACCACATCACCAGAAGCTGAAAGAAAGGCAAGAAACAGCTTTCCTCATTGCCTTTGGAAGGAATAAGCTAAAGTATACCTTGATCTTTGAGCCTCTAGAATAGTGAGACAATAAACTTCTATTGTTTAAGCCACCCAGTTTCTGGTTCTTTGTTACAGCAGCCCTTGCAAACTAATACACCTGCCAAAGATAGTGTTCTTTCTTGAAGGCAGCACACCCTGATCTCAGTCTGACCTGTTAATTAGTCTGGTCCTGTCGATGAGTTTTTAAACCCTCACTGGACCCAGGTTCTAAGAGGAATTTCCATGCCAGCTGCAGAACTCTTTGCTGTCTGAAAAGGCTGATGCCAGCTCTGATTTTTTTATTCCAAATCTCCATTCATTCCATCAACCCCTGCACTCACAATGTGACCTTTCCCCCCACCCAGGTCTTTTTCCAACCAGACTCTACAATGGAAGCAGGGCATACAATCTCTTCATTTCAGACCCACAGTTCCCACTTTCCCCTCATCTTCTACCCTCCAGTTAGAAGGTAGTAAACTCTGAGAAAGGCTTCCCTTCATGTTTCTGGCCAAGATATCTTATCTGTGCCTGAAATTCTTCTATCATAATGAGGTTTAAGATTCAGGAAAAAAATAGTTATGGAAGCTTTTGCTTCACTCCTGATTTCCCCCTGACATAAATCTTCCCTATCCCTAGGCACAGAACGAGCTGTAATTTAAACACAGGAATAAAAAGATAGAGTAATGGAGAAAAACTTACACCCTAAAATATTATCCTAAAATTAAAAAAAAATAAAAATAAACTGAAAAAACGCTATCATTAGAAGTATAATCATGGGATCATAAAATAGGGACATGAACGAAGACAGGCTAGGGGTCAGAAAGATCACTGTAGAAACCACCTTTAAAGACAAGATGGTAATTCTTGTTAAGCAGATGCCTCAGAGGCAGAAAGCAAGAAAATGGCATTTCCATGGATGGCCAGAGACAGGAGTAATGGAGAATCCCACAGCAGCAGCCACTGTTGCCACTTCGTCAACTTTTCTAGTAGATTCCTACCAGGACACTAAAATGTTTCCTCAAACCACTGGAATATGCCATTCCTTCCATTTGTGTTCCCACAAGTTTCTTTGTGATAACTGTGTTGAAAGAAATGGATATCATGAGGTAACAACTGTAGGAGGACAGAACTACCCTCCTGTCTTGCTTTTTCAAATCTGTCATCTGTCTCTCACCACTCATTTTTGCTCAGCTGTGTGCTTTGGTCCTTTTCATCCCCATATCCATGCCCCACCAAACTTATGATAAAAGAATCTCGGGAGGAAAATGGACATGCCTCCTCCACATACCCACAATGCTTCAAAGAATTTACTGAGGTCCAAAAGAGAAATTTGAAATTTTGCAACCATCTGGAGCTGTCAAAATACATAAAATCCGCTACTAAAAAATGTGAAACATAAAGAGGTCTATCTGTTCTAGGATTATGTAAATAAATCTCAATATTTTTAAAGTTGTAGACTAAAACAGTGTCTTTATACTACCTCTGGAAGAGATCTACCATCACCATGTCTACCAACCTGCTTTCTTTTCTGCAAGTCATTTTATTTATGCTAGGCCATGTCATCCCCATAAATCAGTGGTTCCCAAAAGGGCTGCTCAAAAACTCACAGTACCTAGCCAAGAAGCACTGGATCTAAATCTCTAGATTTACGTTCCTCTTGTAATTCTGGGTCCTGATCAGGTTAGAGAACCACTGCTAAAATGCCATTCCAGAAAATACCAATTAATCACACTGTTTTTTCTGTCATGGACAAATCTAATTTCTAGCACTTTTTCAGCCACTCCACACTCATGCCCATCATTGAAGATACAGATCAGTGTCCCAGGAATCAAATAGGCAATTGTGCTTCTGTGGCTAGAAGCAATGTGGTCCCCAGTGTAGAAGTCCAGTTTTGGAATTGCTTTCTGATTCATCACACCAGCTTGGTTTGCATCAAGAGTATCCCAGGCAGGAAGCCCAGAGCCTAAGGCAAGGCATTTCCCAGAGGCTGACTGTTAATCACCACAAAAAAGAAATAGCTGGTAGGTAAGAGGGAAATGGTAGCCACATGTGTTCTGGCATTTAGTAAGCAGTGCAACTTATACTGAGACTTGTTGCCAATATTCCCACTGGCATTTTTAACCAGCTGCCAAAATACCTCCACTTGTGGCCCTGAGCCAGTGTAGGCCTGCTGCATGGCTGCTAGTGCATTTGCCCTGGGCCATGTCTAAGGATAACTGAAAGGACAAACTTTCCTCACTCTAGCCCTAACTCAGATTCACAGGGGTGGCTAAGGACAAAATGTACTAGCAGTTATCTGCCCTGTGAGGGTGCAATCATCTGCTACGTTATATGTTTTTATCAGTTATCTGCCAGCATCACTCTAAATTACTTACCAGTAGCTGAAACATAAAGATATCCAGAGGCCAGGTTATGGCGTAATAGTGATTATATAAATGGCACTCCAATGGGATTTGGAGCAATTCAAGCATAGTCATGGCTTTCGAATATTGAGAGACCAATCTGCATATTAAATATGGCCCTGAACTGGAAATCATGATACACATTCAAATACTGCAGGAGAAGCAAAATGTTCTTAATCGTTCCAATCAAATGGTTGAAATAGTGCTACATTAATCAGAGGAGAATTGGATTCTCTAAGTAGCCCTGCCAGAGAAGCAAAATTATTTCCTTTGGCAAGGTGCTCACCTCAGTGAGAAGGTTAAAGTGATCACAGAGGTACTCAAACTTTTGTTTGAGTATTCCATGTTTTTATAAAATAAACCAGATTCCACCCCACAGATCACTTTAAAAAGCCGCATGCAAAAGACTAAAGATGCAAAAGATAAAGTATGCTAATCTACTTAAAACTGAGATCTCTTTCTATATCTCTTCTTGGATCAACTCCTACATTTTTTCACCATTTCAAAGAATATCATAAATTAAGTCTTTTAATAATTTAATTCCTATGGCAATAAAAAAACATTAGCCTCTCAGAAAGAAATTTCCTTTCACATAGCATAGGCTGAATTCTCATGAATCTTTTATGCTTAAAATTAACCAACGTCACCTTGTAATAGAAAGCTCAGTTCAACAGCCTGATAGAAAAAGCATGGCTCTCAATACATACCAGTATTTCTAATTTCCCTTCAGTCTGTTCACGCTGATAAAATTAAGTACTCCTAATACCAATAGGCTTAAAAAGAACCGTTTATGACAGAACCAGTCAGAACGGTGATGCAGTTCAGCTATCCTCTTCCGTTCCACATAACACTGGCCCCAGGGATTGGGACTTTTGAGGGATGTTGCTACCTACTTTGGCCTACTGTCCCTTTAACATGAAAACAGTGAATATGATAAAAACGACTCTTCTCAGATTGATATGGAATTCTGGCCTATTTTTGGAACTTTGTATTTATTTTTCCAGGGAAGGCACCTACAGGCAGTCACATCTAAAATGATCACAAAACTCCCATCCCAGTCATCATCCTGAATTCTGGCTAGCCTTGGCCATGGGATTTAGCTTTCAGTATTCTTGACAATAGAGATGAGAGAGTTCAACCCTCGGGACATATGCAGAAATGAAGGATGGCCCCTCCTACGCTGCAATCCCTTTGGTTCCTCTGGTTTTTCACATAATATCTGTGGATCAAGTTTTCAGCCCCTCTCATGTATATTGGTCTAATGTTCCTTTTAGAGAAATTCCAAATGTCCTACATTGGAAACCCTGCTTTCTACTGTGTCCTGGCTCATCTCTTTCCACTTATCTTCTCTCCATTCTTCTCCCCTTCACTTTCCTCCAGCATGAAATTAAATTCATCTCCTAGCTTCAGGCAGATCAGTTTATCCACCTTCTTTACTTGCCCGACATGTCACATGCAATATCTGTGTTTTTAGGTCTGACTTCTAACCCCAAGTGGCTTACCAAGATATTTTCCCCAATAAAAAACAATTTCCTAAAAAATTTTAAAAAAATTTTTAAAAGAAGATATGGGATATGTGTGTGTGTGTGTGTGTGTGTGTGTGTGTGTATTCTTTCTAGATATATGTGTATACCCAGACACACACAATGGAATATTACTCAGAACAAAATCTTGCCATTTGCAACAATGTGGATGGAGCTAGAGAACACTGTGCTAAGCGAAATAATCCAGTCAGAGAAAGACAAATACCATATGATTTCACTCATATATGGAATTTAATAAACAGAACAAATGAGCAATGGGAAAAAGAAAGAGACAGACAAATCTAGAAACAGACTCTTAACTATAGAGAACAAACTGATGGTTACAGAGGGGAGGTGGGTGGGGGATGGGTTAAACAGGTGATGGGAATTAAGGCATGCACTTGTGATAAGCACTGGATGAAATATGGAAGTGTTGAATCACTATATTGTACAACTGAAACTAAGATTACTCTGTATGTTATATAACCGGGATTTAAATAAAAACTTAAAAATAAAAATAATTTTAAAAATTAAAAATAAATAAAAAACAATTTCCTCCCTAAAATTAAATGCTACCAAGATAACAAAATGTTAATATTCATTCATGATTGGGGCAGATTCTGGAGCAGAGAATTCCCCTGCCACCCTGCAAGGTGGGGTAGAGAGAGACATTCACTTTCAGATCTTCCATTTACAGTGGTTTCAATTGTCTTGCCCTAACATAGATATAGATACTCTATAATGATGAAGCAGAAGTGGGGAATAGGAGTCAGAGATATGGGATTCACCCACAGCTTTGCAACTCTAAGAAACAGAGTAGAGCTCCAAATCCTATACCAAACCAGTGAACTTTGGTGGCTTGAACCAGTATGGTAACACATCATCAGACAAGAGCAGATAGATTTAAGATTAATTTTAGAATAAATTTTGTTTTGGATAAATAAGTGAGGTGAAAGTGCCATTAACCAAGATGGAGAAAATTAGGGTAATTTTGAGGCAAAAAATTAGTCTGTTGGTTTTGGACACATCATGTTTGAGATGTCCATAAGATACACAAGATATCAAGTAAACAATTGGAACTTTAAAAAAAGGCCATGAGAAAGGACCCAAATAAGTAAAATCATGAATGAAAGAGGAGAGATCACAACTAACACCAAAGAAATACAAACTATTCTAGTAGGTTTTTTATTATGCTCATGGATTCCATCAGTTAGGAATTCAGAAAGAGCACAGAAAGATGGCGTGTATCTGCATAGTATCTGCAATCCAGCTAGAAAGAGTTGGAGGTTGGACTGACTAGAAGGCTGAGCATTGATCAGCTGGAGTTATTGGAACTCTTTTACTCATATGTCTGGTAACTGGCCTGAGAATACTCAAAGACAAGACCTGATGACAGGAGCATCTACATGTAGCCCCTCCATGGGGCCCAGCTTTCTCCCAGCCTGGCGGCTTCAATTAGTCCATCTTCTTAGTGAAAGCTTGGGCCTCTATGCCAAACTCCCAGCTAACAGGAGAGAAACTGCTTTGCCCTATGTGACCCTGCCTGAAAATCAGGTAGCATCCCTTCTGCTACATTCTATTGCTTAAACCAAGTCCCAAGCACACCTAGACCCAAAGGCAACGGAAGGAGACTCTACCACTTCACAGGGGAATGGCAAGGTTGCAGAAGAGCATGAGGCAGGAGCATGTGGCCTTGTTGCAGCCAACTTTGGAAAATACAATCTTCCACCAACTATGTTAAATGCTGAAGACAAGTCTAATAATATGAAGACTAAGATATCCAAAGGAATTTGGACAACATCAGGTGTTGATGGCATTATGAGAGTCTTCCCTGACTTACTAAAAATAATTAAACTTGTCTTTTTTTTGTACCTTATTTGATAACCTATCGCCATGTGATCTAAATGTTTCTCCTACTAAACTGGAAGCCATTTGTGAGTAGGAAAGAGGTCATCTCAAAATCATTAATATCTTTATTTTTGAGACTTAACACAGTGCCTTACACATAATAGAGGCTCAAATAGAGGACTCAAAACCTCTCTCTTTTCTTACTTATCTTCCAGTCCCCTATTTCTTACTATTTCAAGGACAATTCTGGAAGGCCTTCCAGGCATCTCCTCAAATTCAAACAAATTAAGTCTCATGCTATTTATACTATCACAAATTGTTAGATTAGCTTTGTCTTCATATAGCAAGAATACTACCCCAAAACAATAAAAAAGAAAATGTTAATTCTTTATCATATGAAAGACATCCAGAGCTGGCATGGTGATTTTACAGTGGCATCAGCAAAACAGGCTCATATTTTTTCTGTTCTGCCATCCTTATTATTTAACTTCCATCATTGAAGTCATTTTGGTCCAAGATAGCTGACATAGTCTAGATTAACAACAGAAAGAAAAAGGGGAGAATAAAAGGAACACCTCTCAGCTGAGCCAACTACCTTTAAGGAGCCTTTCTTCAGGTACCATAGAAATTTTCCATTTATGATTTCATGGTCCAAATTTAGTCAATAACCCACTCCTGACCAGAAAAGAGGATAAGATATATCTTCATTCTGACAAAAAAAAAAAAAAAAAAAAACAAAAAACAAAAAAAAAAACCAACTAACAGAGAAGGTTATTCTGTGGGGTGTTATGCTTAGGGGTATTAAGGACAAAGTGGATATTCTTGTGTCCGAATTTCTTACCCAGAATTTCTATTTTTGTTTATGCCATTATTTTAATTCTTGGACTTCACTTGATCTTTATTTGCACCTTAGAAAAAGAACTCTAGTAGCTGGAAGGAAAATGAACTGGAAGTGGAACAGAGGGGAGACATGAAGTTACAAGGCTATTACAGAAATCCAAGGCAGGAAAGATAAATGCCTAAACCACAGCAGTGATGGCAGGGGTAAAGAAGAAAGGCTGTGGAAGAGCATAAAAAGAACAAGGATTTGCAAGGCTGCTGACAATCTAAACTTTTAAATCAAACTGAAGAAAGAATATATGATACCCACTAGCAGTAGTTCTACCAACACAAAACATCATAGCACCAGTAGAAAGCCAATTAGTTAGATGGATTATTCAAGAATAAGCAGGAAAAGAAAATTGTGAAAACATTTTGGAACTTATTAAGGGACCTTGAAAAATACTTGGGCCTATTACCTATTTACCTGTATCAAATTTGCTCTATTAACAAAGCTAATTCCTCTTAATGGGTTACAGTAGTTCTAAACTCAGTATTTGTGAGATGACATGTGTGTATTAGTATAGCATGATGTATATGTGTACAACATTGTAATTCTAAATATGTGTCCAGTGATGCTTTTTACCACACTGCCCTCTAAGGTTTTGTGTGAATGAAATTACATTTACAAATACAAGAAAATGTGAGATAAGTAGAAAGTTTAGGGTAGAGAAAAAAATACAAGGTCTTCTGTCTTTCTTGTCAACTTTTCAATCAAAGAGTGAGTTTAGGGGCGCTTGGGTGGCTCAGTGGGTTAAAGCCTCTGCCTTTGGCTAGGTCATGATCCCAGGGTCCTGGGATCAAGCTCCCGCATTGCACTGAGCTCTCTGCTCTTCGGGGAGCCTGCTTCCTCCTCTCTCTCTGCCTGCCTCTCTGCCTACTTGTGATCTCTGTCTGTCAAATAAAAAAATCTTAAAAAAAAAAAAAAGAGTGAATTTATTTGCTGCAGGGATGTAGGAAAGTAAAAAATGTTTTGTAACATGAGATTTTTATTGTGAAAACAGAGATCTTTTAAATTAAGAACATCAATTTCATCTACCGTGTACTATAAAGGAAAAAACAATATCCTCTTATTTAAACATATTTAAACATATTAAGATTAAGAACAGAATTATGAAGAACAGAATTAAAGGGATGGCAAAATATTCCCCTAGTTGACCCTAGTTCAGTTGACTCCTAGCATCAGAGTTAATTCAGTCTCTATCTAAAGGTTCAGCCTTAGTTTTGGAGTTCACTCATTTATTCACTTATTCATCCCACATATTTATTTGTGGCTACTTTGTGCCGAGCACTATTGTAAGTACTGAGGATAAAGTAGAGATTGAAACAGACACTTCCTCATAGTATAAATTTGATTTACATTTCTAGTCTCCCCTGCAGTTAGGTGAGGCCATGAGATCAAGTTCATAGGGTGTCCTCCAATAAACCTCTTTCATAATCCTCCATGTTTTTTCTTTCTCTTTTTATCCATTACCTGAATAGAAAACACTCTACAGTCCTGGAGTTGGGAGCGTGAAGAACAACAGGATGGAAGGAGCCTGTGTCTCAAATGACGGTGTGGAACAAAGCCAGTGGTCCCTGATCCTGACCATCTCCAAACCATAGTAGGCTATAAACTGCATAAGAAATAAATTCTCATTGAGTTTAAATGCTATTGATACTGACATTTTGGAGCTCTTTGTTAATATACCCTTTTATACAGACCTTGAGACTGTAGATACTTGGCATATTGACAGGACAAGTCAGTGTAACCATATCAAAAGAGGGAAGAGTAGGAAATGAAGTCCATGAAGTAAAAAACAGGTATTTAAGCCTCTTATAAAAGCTATGTTCTTAGATTTTAGTCTCACTGAGGCAAGGAAGACACTGCAGGCTTTGAGGAGAGTGACATGATCGGATTCAGAATTTTAAAAGTGCTTCTTTGTCTCCATGTTGAAATATGGGCAAATGTGGTTAACAGTTAAGAGACTATTACAATAACCAAGTGAGCAATATTGGTTTGGACTTAGGAGGTAACAGCAAAAGTGATTTTCTTAAGCTATACTTTGAGTACCTTTTGAAGAAAAGGCTAAGACTGCTAATGGGGCACTATCAGTATTTATATCTTGAATATCCAACTGGAGATACAGAATAGACAGTTAGGTTGATGAATCAATTGTTCCCAGGAGAGGTCAACTATAAATTGGAGCTATACATTTTGAAGTTGTCAGAAGATAAATAATACTGAAAGCTATGAGATTAGATAACATCAACAAGGAAGGAAGACTAAATAGAGAAAATAAATCCATGGATTGAGCCCTGGAACACACCAAAGTTGGACAGATAGAAAATGAAAAGGAACCAGCAGAGGAAGCTAAGGATCAACAGAAAGATCACCAAGACAGCCTGGAACTGGCCTCATTTCAAAGCAATTCAAAGCATTTCAAGCAATTCAAAGAGGAGGAAATGATCACTAATGTCAATTACTCCTTGGGGTCCATGACAGTTGAGGGCAGAGAACAGCCCATTTGATAAAACAGAAGTCAGTGAGTGTTATACCAACAGTTTCAGTGGCGGAGATAAAATCCTGACAAGAATGAGTTTTTAAAAGAATAGTGAAAGTAGAGGCAGAAAACATAGAGCTTGCCTTTGAGAAATTTTCCTGTGAAGTTAGCCTGCCACCAACATTTGTAAGGCTGAGGACAGCAATTCGAGTGGATTCTCCAGGCCTTAGGAGGCTGCTGAGTTCTTAGGCTCATCCCATTCCCTATCTCACACCACACACATGCATAAGAGCACCCCATGCTTCTCATTCAGTTTTGCCCCCTCTTGCATGGAATTGTGTTTCAACCACTCCTCAGGCTTAGGTGTATACATACTTGTTATGCCAAGAGGACTGACCAGGGAAGAAGCTCAAAGAAGCAAAATCAGAGCCATTGGGTACAGTAAATTTTGGAGTCTCAAGTACCCAGAACATGGGCCAGAAGAGGAGTATGACAAAGGGCATGAGTGGAGAAAGACAAAGCAGGACTCTAAACTGCAGGGTTTCCAGTTGCCCAGTCTAAGTACAACATAGGCAACTTTCACTTTGTATGCTAGTGCTAGACGACGAAAATGAGCATGCAACCTGAAACCCTGCAAAATGATCTTAATAATCATGGGGAAAACTATGATTGTTGCATGACCTTTAAAAATATTTGTCAAAACATTAAAAACTCTCCAACTTGTTACAAATATATAAATAGTAAACTAATATTTATTTAGTACATTGTATTTTTAAATATTGGAAACATTGAGAGTTAAAGTATTTTATTTCTTTAAAAAAAAAAAAACTTACCATGAGTAGATTCAACAACAACAAAAAGTAGATTGAAGAGAACTTGTCTTCTTCTCATTGTATAAGCTACTATATGGAGCAAGCATCTTTTCTATACGAACTGTCATACTCCTTTCTAAATTTGGATCAACTTCCAATACTTATCTTATGTGATTTCAAAGTCATGAAATGTCTCCAAGAGTTCTTTGAACATGAAGTGTTTGCCAGCATCACTTCCTCTGGGACACCTTCATTCACAACCATTTTCCTTCTTTATGTTGCTAAGTTTACCTTTACTGATATCCTCTAGTTGCGAATCTAGATTCTCTTAACAACACAAGTGTCCACATGTTCATGGTCAGCTATTTCTTCTATAATTCCATGAATGTCCAATTGAAATTACATTTTCAGCATTAGCACTTTTTTAAATTTTTCAAGTCTTTAGTGAAATTTTAGTATTGGTTTCAGGAGTAGAACTTAGTGATTCATCATTTGCATATAACACACAGTGCTCATCAAAACTGCCCTCCTTAATATCCATTACCCATTTAGCCCATCCCCCCTGTTTGTTCTCTATAGTTAACAGTCTTAGGCTTTGTCTCCTCTTTTTTTTTTTCCTTTTTCCTATGTTCATCTGCTTTTTTCTTAAAATCCACATATGAATGAAATCATGTGGTATTTGTCTTTCACTGACTGACTTATTTCACTTAACATAATACACTAGCTCCATCCAAAGCACTGCAAATGACAAGATTTCATTTTCTGATGGCTGAGTAATATTCCCGTGTGTGTGTGTGTGTGTGTGTGTGTGTGTGTGTATAAAAATATATATATTCATCTCTTCCACCTCTTCCATAATTTGGCTGTTGTAGATAATGCTGCTATAAATATCAGGGTGTATGTAGATGCCATTTCACACCTGTCAGAAAGGCTAAACTTAACAACACAAGAAACAACAGACGTTGGCAAGGATGTGGAGAAAGGGGAATCCTCATGCACTGCTGGTGGGAATGCAAGCTGGAGCAGCCACTCTGGAAAACAGTATGGAGGTCCCTCAAAAAGTTAAAAATAAAACTACCACTTTTTCTTTCTTTGCTGTGATTTCATCTTCATTAGCTAATATCTGATTTTAGTCTCCATTTTTATAAAATGCTATAGAAGTTTATTAATGGAAGGCATCAGAACTACACTTTGCCATAAGTATGAACTGACATGAGTGACCAATCACCAACACATGCAGAGAAGTGACATTGGTCACTAATAATGATGCACACATTTACATGGTGATCTGTGAACTAAAGAGCTAGCAACCAAATTTGTAGTTTATGCCATTACTCAGCTAACACACTATAGGAGCTGCAACTTGAACCGTGTTGAAACACAGGTATTATTAATTAAATTGTGTAACTGAAATCTATGCCTATTGGAATCCTCTAAGGCAAGAATTGTTACTTATTGGTTTGAAAGATTGCAAAAAAATAAATAAATAAAAAAGAAAGAAAGAAAAAGAAACAAAAACTAAAAAAAACAACAAAAACACAAGTGGTAGTTAGAGGATACATTTATAGTCAATAGAGGATTTTTTTTTTTTAAGTGGGAAAAACTACAGCCTGTTTGTATAAAGATAGAATCCTCCTCAAGAGAGGAATAAATGGGTGACTGAGAAGAAGAATATATTTAAAAGGGTAACAACACCTTTCCATAGGCAAAAGGAAATGGAATCAATGCATAAGTGGAGAGTTGATTTTAGACAGAAACACAAAAAGTTTATCCATTTTTAAATGCAAAGTAGAATACATTATTGTTGAAAAACAAGTTCTCTCTTGATTGCTACTATTTTCTCAGTGGAATAAAAAGCCAAGTCTTCAAGTGAGGATAAAGAAGGAATAGGAAACAGCAAATTTGAGGAAAGAAGAAAATGTAAAATAATTTTCTTGGAGAGAGGAAGAGTGATTTCTGAACCCTGTAAGACCAACTCAAGATTAGTGATTGAAAAGCACCCTGTTGGTTTATTGTTTTTCTCCAACCATTTTCATTCTGTCTGAACCTTATATTATGTGATTTAAGAAATAAGCTCATTTTCCTGCCCTAATTTGCAGCCAAACCCTACCCACCCAGTTGATCTATCACTGGAGATTCTGTTTTGAGAAAATCAAATGGACCACTGGGTTGCACCTAAGACAGCTCCTAGGACAGCTCCTAGGAAAGGATTTCTCTGTTATCCTCACTATAAATGTAACAGTCCTAGAAATAAAAAGCACAACTCGAGAAAAGTAAGTTAAAATTATAACTGTAAATACTTCATCAATTTGCCTTTTTCTAATTATTTAACACAGAGAGAATAAAAAATGTTTCTTAGAGAATTTTAAAGCAAGATACCCACAAATGAAATAATAATTTCTTTGTTCTTTCACCTAAATTTCTATGGTTTTCTGACTTCATTTTCCATACTGTGACTTTCACATAGATTAAGAAATTCATAATGACTGAGTAGAGTTTGAGTTAAAGACAAAATGAAGTAAAATAAGTCAAATAAAAGAAAATTCAGAAGTCAGACTAGTCCAGTGCATAGACCACATGGCAAAGGTCAATGAAAAAGTTATTCCTCCCTTTCATGCAACTATAATAACAAAAACATTAAAAATGCAGTAGACTTTGATGTCTTAACAAAAAAGTTACATTTTTTCTTTCTGAGAGAAAAGTGGGGTCTAAATAAAACAATGAACCTAATCAAAGAAGTTGAACTGACAATGGTTGATCTATATACAAAACAAAAATTCACTTTTCCGATTTCCACCTACCTCTTTTATTCCATGCCACACTTTTTTTTTTTTCCACTTCAAACTTTTCTTTTTAGCATCCCTAAGGGAAGCACAAGGTCATGGTCACCTTACCATTTTTTAGCAAACTCTTGAGGTTCCGATACACACTGCCCTCTCTGACTGCAACACTTTGCCCAATTTGTTATTTTAGCTGGCACTTATACAACTTTCAGATCTCACCTTAAATGTTATTGCACCCAAAACCTTGGCTTCATTCTCTAAAAACCCTTTATCCTTTTATTTCTTAGAACATATCACAACTTGTAATCATATTTATTTAACACCTCTACCTATCCCCATCCTGATTATAAACTACATGAAGGTAGAATTAAGTATGATTTATTCACCATAGAATGGACAATAGAGGGCTCAGTGCCTGGAACATAGTAGTCAGCAATAATTATTCATGGATTAAGAACAGTATTCATAAATAAGTACAGTACCTTTCACAGAAGACCAGAATCTGGGGCAGGGAAGTGTTTCATGTGTTTGAAGACTCTGAAGAGCAAAAAATAAGGAGAGAAAGAATGGAAGTCACTCAACTACTGCTTAAGAATAAAAAGTTAGCATGGGGTCCCGAGAAAGAGCTTGAAGACATGGCTGGGAGTCGAAGGACCTCATATTTATAGCTAATGGCACTGACACTTAGTCATTTTGACTCTCATAAAGGGATACCTTTCTTGACCTCAAGTCTTACTGATGTGGGAAACAGAGGCAGAAGAAAAATTATTAAATTTCCTTACCTACTGACAAGCCCTTAAAACAGGCAGAGTGACTCTTCTGTCGGGACTCAACTACCCCCACCTTAAGGCTTTTCTAAGAGCAAAGGGCAATCCTAGACTGAACAACCCCACACCCCTAACCAGGATCCTGTAAGTCTACTTTAACAATTCTTTTGGAAACTTTATCTCTAAACCTCCAAGATAGTGTTGACAATCATTCCCAAGCATATGGCCCACTGATAAACACCTAAAGGTTTTATTACTGGTAATGAATAACCTTTTCCCCAGACAATAGCTAGCCCCTCAAGGTCCTAGAAACCTAGCTTCCAAGATTCCTTAGAGACTTACATCATCCCTAGTCCCCTCCCCAATTTACAGGTATATAATAGACCACTCCTCACATCCCTGGGGAAGCAGCTCTTCCTGCCCACAGGTCCTGTCCCTGTGCTTTAATAAACCACCATTCTGTACCAAAGATGTCTCAAGAATTCTTTCTTGGTCATCGGCTCCAGACCTCACCCCATGGAATCTCACCTATATTCTAGAACTTCATCATTACCATCTAAATAATGATAGAGGACATCAGATAACATCTACACAGAAGATACTATGTAGTGTCCCCCTCTCATTTCTTTCTTTCTTTTTTTTTTTTTTTTTTTAGGATTTTATTTATTTACTTATTTATTTATTTATTTAACAGAACATGTGAGAGAGAGCATGAGTGGGTGAAGAAGGTGGGAGCAGCAGAGGGAGAGAGAGAAGCAGGTTCTCTGCTTAGCAGGGAGCTCAAAGTGGGCTCAATCCCAGCACCCCAGGATCAGGACCTGAGCCAAAGGCAGAAAACTGAGCCTACTTAACTGACTGAGGCCACCTAGTGCCACTCCCCTATCCTTTTTTAGGTGCAAATTATCAGAGAATAGTTTAACAGCTCTGTGCTTTGAGGGTCAGAAAAATGTGATTTACACAGGCACAGAGACAATAATTTTTCAGAAAAATCTCAGAATTTTCACTTGATTATTAAGAGCCTCTGGCTTTATCTTAGATAGCTAAGCTACCCATCTGGCTGCATCTTAAGTTGTTTGAATACTGAGTTTCCTGTTCTATCTTTTTATTTCATGTCTTAATGAGGTTTTTCTATGAAAACATAAAAAGTTACACAAGTGCAAAGGCCAACACAAGCTCTTTTATTATGTGGAATTATTAAAGAGGGACTATGAATTTTGCTTCATAGTGAATCAAAAAGTGTTTTAATTTTTAAAACATGTCTTGTCCTTCCTAATCTAAATTTCAGAATGCACATTTCTAATGAGCCAGGCTTAAACAGTATTTATGCTTGGATTTTCCTCTGTACTGAGTACCAGACTTAGTTGTGAAAAGTTACATAGGCAAAGTTTCTTAGAATTGGTCATGAAGAGAGCAATACAATGCCATGTCACTTTTTTACACACCACATTCAAAAACCAAATAAAATCTAAAAGGATCTAATCTCTCCCAACAGTTCTTTGAGAGAACATCTTGTCATGTAAAAATCCATGAATTTGGGGTCAGTAAACCTGGGCTTGAATCTTGGCTTTGTCATTTAATAAATATACCACCTTGGGCCAGTTCATTAATTTTTCTGAACTCCAATTTTCTCAACTTTAAATGAAGGAGGCTGGAATAAAGAAACTCTTAAACACATTCTAATTTTAAAGATGTGGCAACATCTCTGTTGCCCAGAAAATGTGCTTCTAGTATTCAAAGGGCAACCTGATACCCAGTTGTGGCTCCACCCCAGGTGTTGGGTTTTACCCTAGACCTATTGTATCAGAAATTCCTGGGGAAGAAGACCAGATCATCTAGATCTTGTAAAAGCTAAACAGGCTCTTCTGTTGTACTTTCCTGGTTTACAACTACTGTACTAGGAAGACAGTGGTCAGAGGAGTGTTGTGAAGCCCCATAAACTGGGGTTTCAAAATTGAGAAGAAATCTACCAAGACAGGCTGCCTCTTCTATGGCAGTGCCTAAGAATAAGTAAGGGAAGTTCAAAAGACAGCTTACTTTCAAGTGAAGGTTAGAACCAAGATGACAATAGAGATAGAATCAAGTTTAAAAAAAAAAAAAAAAAGATTGGGGTGCCTGGCTGATTCATTGGTAGAACACGTGACTCTTGATCTCTGGGTTTTAAGTTTGAATACCACATTGGGTGTAGAGATTACTTAAAAATAAAATCTTTCTAAAAAAAAAAAATCTAGAAAATCACAAGATTCAAATATAAAACAACCACCAAGACTGTAGGCTCTCTGAGGGCAGGACAATCAGAGCTGGGACCACAGTACTTCTGAATACCTGTTGGCCAGAGCAAGAACAAAATGGTGATTCAAAACCTTATTATCATTATTAATTATTACATTTCCTGTGCTGTAAATAATGTACTACATGTTTATCTTGGTGGTGGACTCTGTTTTGAAGGACTGGTATGGTGAAATCTAACTAGAAACCTATAGTGTCTCTCCCTTATCCTTGACATAACTTTGGATTTTGGTGGAGCAATCCAAATGCAGATACTCCAGGCTCAACAATAATAATGTAAAAAGATTATTCTATGGGAAGAATGTGGCACCCCTTCAATTAATTTTTAAATTTCTGGTTTTCTCATCATAAAAATCCTAGAAGAGAACACAGGCAGTAACTTCTCTGACACTGGCCATAGCAACTTTTTCTACATAGGTCCACTAAAGCAAGGGAAACAAAAGCAAAAGTAAACTGTCAGAACTTCATCAAAATAAAAAGTTTCCACACAGCAAAGGAAACAATCAACACAACTAAAAGGCAACATATGGAATGGGAGAAGATATTTGTAAATGACACATCTGATAAAGAGTTAGTATCCAACACATAAAAAACTTATAAAACTTGGGGCACCTGGGTGGCTTGGTCGGTTAAGTATCTGCTTTGATTGAGGCCCTGATCCCTGGGGTTCTGTGACTGAGTCCTGAATAGAGCTCCCTGCTCAGCGGGGAGTCTGCTTCTCCCTCTCCTTTGGTCCCTTCCACCTGCTATTGCACACACCCTCTCTGCTCTCTGTAATAAATAAAACCTTTTTTTTTTAATTAAAAAAAAATTTTAAACTTATAAAATATAACTCCCAAAACACAATTAATCCATTTAAAAAAATGGGCAGAAGACATAAACATTCATTTCTCCAAAGAAGACATACAGAGGACTAATAGACACATAAAAAAGATGTTCATCATCACTTATCATCAGGGAAATACAAATCAAATATACAATGCAATATCACCTCACACCTGTCAGAATGGCTAAAATCAACAACACAAGAAGCAACAGGTGTAGGTGATGACCTCGAAAAAATGGAACCCCCAGGTACTGTTTTGGGAAGGGAAACTCGTGCAGCCACTATGGAAAACAGTATAGAAGTTCCTCAAAAAGTTAAAAATACAATTACACTATGATATAGCAATTGAACAACTGGGTATTTACCCAAAGAACACAAGACACGAACTCAAAGGGATACATGAAACCCTATGTTATAATAGCATTATTTATAATAGCCAAGATATGGAATAAACCCAAGTGTCCATTAACTGATGAATGGATAAAGAAGCAATATTACACACATGCACGCGCGCACACACACACGCACACACACAGAGGAATATTATGCAACCGTAAAGAAGAATGAAATCCCGCCATTTTCAATGGCATAGATGGAGCTAGAGCATACAATACTAAGTGAAATAAGTCAGAGAAAGTCAAATACCATTATTTCACTCACATGTGGAATTTAAGAAACAAAACAAAACAAGCAAAGGGAGGAAAAAGGGAGATGCAAACCAAGAAACAGATTCTTTATTGTAGAGGAAACAAGTAATAGCTATTAGAGGAGAGAATGAGTGGGGGGACGGGTTAAATAGGTGGTAGAGATTAAAGAGCACAGTTGTTGCAATGTTCACCGAGTGATGTATGGAAATCTTGAATTACTATACTGTACACCTGAAAATAACATAACACTGTATGTTAACTAACGGGAATTAAAATAAGAACATTAAGAAAGTGAAAGGCAATGCACAAAATAGAAGAAAATACTTGCAATACATTTGTCCAACAAAGTTCTCATAGCTACAATATATAAGACTCCTACAACTCAATTAAAAAAAAATAATAAGCAAACTGAGCACATGAGCAAGCTAGTTAGTTAGTTAAGCTTCCACCTCTTGGTTTTGGCTCAGGTCATGATCTCAGGGTCATGAGATCAAGCCCCACATCAAGCTCTGTGTTCAGTGCAGAGTATGCTCAAGATTCTCTCTCCTTCTCCCTACTAAGCCCCCTCTACCTCTCCATGTGCTCTCTCTCTCATATAAATGAAGAAATAAGATGCTTTTTAAAAATAAGCAAATAATCTAATAAAAAATGGGTACATCACAAATAAAGATATCTAACTTATCAGTAAACATGAAAAAGTATTCAACTTTATTAGTTATCAGGGAAATTAACATTAACACTATGAAGAACTTCATTATGTACTCCACAAGAGTTAAAATTCATGAGTCATCCCAGGTATTAAGTAGGATGTGGGGCAACAGAAACTTCCATTTGCTGTTAAAAGTGGGAGGTGAGCAGAAACTGGACAACCAAGTTAAAAAAAAAAAAACAAAACTGCTTGGCAGTTATCAAAGCAGAACATAGTTCAACAATTGATGGATTGCAGAAAACCCTGCAATCCAGAAACTGCATTCTGTTTATATATCAACAGAAATGCATGCACATGTTCACCAGCAGACATATACAAGGATTTTCACAGCAGTATTACTTTGCAATAGCCTTAAATTAAAAAAAAAAATTCCATCAATACTCATAAATATATTCATCATTGGAATACCACAGAGCAATGAGAATGAACAAATTAAAATAAAGGCACATTTTGTTTCACTGGAAACAAAAATTTGGTTTTCCCTGGCAAGCCTAAAGATGTGACATTAGAGCTAACATAATCACAAGAACAAATGGAAGGAAGACAGCCCAAAATGTGGTCAAAGCTCAGGGAGAGAGGCAGTCAATGTGGGTCCCAGGGACCAGGCTGGCCATGAGTGTTAAGTACAGTAATATTTGACACAGAGCTTAAAATTTTCTTTCCTAGGTTGCACTTCCCTTCTGATACCCTTACAGAATTCTAAATTTTGAAACCCAAAGTAATGTGTGCTTCTTGGAGATGGGCTTCAAGTTGTCACCTATATCATTGTAACTATGAAGAGATAGCAAAATATGAACAAATTGTTGTTAGAAAACAAGCAAATGTCAACATCCCCAAGAATTATCAGAAATATTTGGTTTACTAAAATATATATATATATATATATATACATATATATGCATATATATATATATATATATATATATTTACTGCAGAAGCATGGACTGCAGGCTGTTTTATTTGGACATCGAAGCAAAAGCTAATCCTGGGTGTATGCAGAAAACTTAGCAGTACTCTGGACTACCTTGGTATTTCCTGTGCCTTAGCACATAAGGAGTACTGAAAATACTAGAAGGCTTAACAGTTAAGCACAGGAGTTATGGAGATAGATTTAAGTTTGAATCCCAGCTTTGTCAATGACCTTGAACAAGTGACTGAACATCTGGAAGCCTCTGTTTCTTCCTATATAAAATGAAGATAAGAAGAATTGAGCGAAATGATGCATGTAAAGTATCTGGCATATAGTAAGTACTCAAGTAGCATTTTGCTTTGGCATTTCATTTTATCTTAATTTAAGTGAGAGAATGGTATTAGGTGTATTATCTGAAATGTTATAAGATGCTTCAGTGTACCTAAATTTCTAATCAAAAAGCCAGGGACAGGGCCCATAGGATGTAGCTAATGACCAATTTCCCTCAACATGTTCTAAAGAATCTCTCTTTGTTACTGATAAACAGCTGGGTCTGCTGGGATATGACTTCCTCCATTTTCCCTGCTACTTCTAGACAGGATGGCATTTAAACTACCCCCAGAGTGCCTTTATCTATTCTTATAGCTCACTAGGAGAAAAGATTCAATCCATTTTTTCAGGCACTGTAAACTTCCTTTTCAGAAAGATCTATTTTGTTTTTTTTTATCAAATTCATTTAGCCAGCATATAATACATCATTAGTTTCTGATGAACTATTTTATTTTTAAGTTAATGCCTATGTTTATGTACAGAAAAATATTGTAGTAAGAGTTCTGAACAGACTGAGCCTTGCCAATCACCTTTTATTTTATTCAAGACCCTTTCAAAACAAGGGATAGAAAGTCAACTCAAATCACAGCAAGAAAAAAATGGGGAAATGTTGGCTTGTGTAATGAAAAGTCCAGCAGCTGGTTTATGTTCAGGCACAATAGGAGCAGATGTTTGAAACAGAGTCCTTAAAGATATCTCTCTCTCTTTCTATCTTTTGTTCTGCTTCCCTCTATGTTAATGTGAGTCTCTGGGATGTGCTTGCCTTACAGCATATGACCTCCTCAGAAGGATAGGGACACTTCTCTCTTTTCAATGTCCACATCAGACCAAATAACAAATATCCTATATTCCACTCCCTTTCACATAGTTCCCAACTAAGGGAGGCAGATCTAAGAAACAATAGTCAAATAAGAAACAAAATGCCATATTAACATTAAAACTATGAAATTTTATTGGTGGCCTCCAATAAAGTAAGATAAAGTTCTCTGGTAAAATCTGAGTTGGAGGATACAGTTCAGTCCTAAAGGCCTTAGTAAGATTTTCTGCTTCTCCGCTCCAAATGAAGATGGTGAGCCATGGATTACTGACCCATTGGTGAGGGATGGAAGCAGAAAAATGTTCACCTGTAGCCCAGAAGACTAACCTGTAGCCTGCATAGTTCTTATACGGATCAATACGTGCTGGTTGCCACATTCTTTTTTTTTTTTTTTAAAGATTTTATTTATTTATTTGACAGACAGATCACAAGTAGGCAGAGAGGCAGGCAGAGAGAGAGGAGGAAGCAGGCTCCATGCTGAGCAGAGAGCCTGATGTGGGGCTCGATCCCAGGACCCTGGGATCATGACCTGAGCCGAAGACAGAGACTTTAACCCACTGAGCCACCCAGGCGCCCCTGGTTGTCACATTCTTAAAGGATCTCATGACTTCCTATAAACCTCCCCCACAGTTAATCTTGTACTGGATGATACGCACAGAGAAATCTTACAAAAGTAGTTTTATGAGTAGAAATTTAAAAAAAAAAATTATGATCTAATATTCCCTACACATCTCCTCCCCCTTAAGCACTAAGCATAAAACCACCAGCTTCATGCAGCAAAAGTGCAGCACCTTTTGCCCATGGGTCCTGTCCCTGTACTACTTAAGTATACCTACTAAGATGCACTATACAACATCTCAAGAATTCTTTCTTGACCATTACATTCCATGACCCTACAACACAATCATTCCCAGAGACAGAAGAGGGAGAAGAAATATTGGGGGCTACCTCTAGTAAGAAAATACTATGCACAATGATCCTACAAATTATAAAGTGGGGCCTAAGGATCAATCTCATTAGTACCTGGGGCAGGGAGGTGAGCAGAACTGAGAAGCAAGAGAAGAAGCATGGCACATAGCCCCTTCAACATGTATGCATCTCCTCCAGAGCTCAACCTGATTTTGACTTGGAACTACGATATCCAAGTTTGAACTGCTTGAGACTACACAGTAAGAAAAGGAACAGAGGGAATCCCCTTCTTGCAGAACAGAATTTGAACCATCCATGCAGGAAGGATTGCCTTCCACAAGCTCCCCACCAAATGAAGACTGTCGTAGGGCTAAACCCCATCACAGTTCACTTCCCACTTTGTTATAACTCAGCTTTCAAAGGAAGTAATTTGTTCTCTGGATCCCACACTCTGTAGTCACTGCCTGCAGAAACATCTCATCATTTAATCTTGTGTTGATTTAATTCATTAGCTTCAGAAATGGCATTTCTACATCAATAAGTAAACTGGCAGATCTCCATTTTTCTCACTGTTTGGAATCTAGAATAAAACTATGTGAGGCATATCTATGAAATGTACATTTCCTAATATACTTCTTGTTTCTTATCCCCATTTTTTTTATTTTTAATTTTCATACCATAACTTTTGTGACTGATAGTGCCTACCTCGTCCAGTTTGTAATCTGACCTCTCCTATCTGATTTCTCTTCAATGGCCATCCCTAGCAGAGAGTCTCAACCAAAGGTTTTTATTCCAACATTTGTTATTCTTCAAACCCACACCCAATCCTCTCCCTCTCAGCAATATCCTTGCTCTCTTCTTTTCGGAATAGCTAGGTGCCATTTACCCAATATAATCCCTCGATTTCTTTTTTCTTTGTCTTAGAATTTGACTAAATTCTCCATGTGTCTGATTCTAAACTGTAGAACTACTGCAGGGAGGAGCAAGATGGCAGAGGAGTAGGAGACATAAATTTTGTCTGGTCTCAGGAATTCAGCTAGATAGTTACCAAAGCATTCTGAACACCTACAATCTCCACAGGAGACTGAAGAAAAGAAGAGCAGCAATTTTATGAACAGAAAAGCAACCACTTTCTGGAAGGTAGGACATGTGGAGAAGTGAATCCAAGGTGATTATCCAAGGAAGATAGACCGTGGGGAGGGAGCCTCCATCAGCTGGCTACTGGCAAGTGATAGAGCAGCAGAGCACAAATTCAGAAATTTTAGAAGTCTGCTCTGCAGAGGGACGTCACTTCAGTGGTTAAGTGGGGTTGAGGGGTGGAGCCCTCACTGGGACAGTGTGGTCTCTGGACCCTCAGGGTCACAGAAAGGCCAGGGATGACTGAGTATGGCAGAGCTCCCAGGTAATGGAGGGGGAAGCTGGCCACATAGACAGAGCTGAGTGGGCTCTCAGCTCAAGGTTGCTACAAACCATGATCCCTGGCAGAGTTGGACCACTTCTCTTTGAGCAAGGACCCCACAAGTTGCAGATACAGGGAGACCCCTTCATTCTCCCACCAGGAGGAGTGCACAGGAGCATGCTGCAGGAATCTGCTGGGTTTAGAGACTCTAAATGGGGCTATGTTCCAGAGATAGAAATGCTTGGTCACAGACTGGGTGAGCTTGGAGTGTGGCCGGAGACCAGAGAGACAGGAGAAATTGACTGCTTTTCTCTGAGGGCTCACTGAAGAGGGGACCTGAGCTTGGCTGAAGGTTAGGAGGCCACCATTTTCATTCTCATCCTCCAAAGCTCTATGGAAAGCTTTTGGGAACAAAAGCTACCAAGAGCAAACCTGAGCAGATTGCTTAGCCTGGCCCCTGGCAAGGGTGGTGCAATTCTGCCTCAGGCAAAGACATTTGAAAATCACTGCAAAAGGCCCCTCCCCAAGAATATCAACAAGAACATCCAGCCAAGACCAAGTTCACTGATCAGTTAGAAGTATAAAATTCCAGAGCTAAGGGAATACAGTACATAGAATTCGTGGCTTTTTTTCCCATGATTCTTTAGTCTTTCAGGGTTATCTTTTTTAAATCTTTTTTCTTTTTTTAAAATTTTTCTGCTTTCATTTTTCAATGAACATCTTATCAATTCCTTTTTTAAATTCTTTTTTTAATTTTCACCTTTACAGTCATATTCCATCCTTTCATTGTATTTAGCTTTATTTTGTATATACATAGTTTTTCTTTCTTTAAAAATTTGGGAGGCAGTTTCTTCTAACAGACAAAATACACCCAAAATCTAAGGTGTGGCTCTGTTCTATTCACCAGCCTGATATATTCTTTTATTTATTTTTTCTTTCTTTTCTCCATGGTTCAGGTCTCTTCTGAATTGTTTAGTGTATATTTTCCTGGGGTCATTTTTACCCTGTTAGCATTTTGTTCTCTCATTCATCTACTCTCTGGACAAAATGACAAAACGGGAAAATCTCAACTCAGAAAAAAGAACAGGAAGCAGTACAGACTTTAGTAAGATGTCGGAACTAGAGTTCAGAAGAACGATTATAAAAATACTACCTGGGCTTGAAAAAATCACAGAATATATTAGAGAATCCCTTTTTGGAGAAATAAAAGAACTAAAATCTCACCTAGTCAAAATGAAAAAGGCTATTAATGAGGTTCAATAAAAAATGGAGGTTCTAACTGCTAGGACAATGAGGCAGAAGAGAGAATTAGTGATATAGGATACCAAATGATGGAGAATAAAGAATTTGAGAGAGAGAAAAACAACTACTGGACCACAAGGGGATAATTCAAGGGATAAGTGATACCATAAGACCAAACAATATTAGAATAATTGCGATCCTAGAAGAAAAATAAAGAGAGAGAGGGGCAGAAGGTATATTGGAACAAATTATAGTGGAGAATTTCCCTAATTCAGGGAAGGAAACAGACATCAAAATCCAGGAGGCACAGGGAACCCCTCTCAAAATCAGTAAAAATAGGTCAACACTCCATCATCTAATAGTAAAACTTACAAGTCTCAGAGACAAAGAAAAAATCCTGAAAGCAGCTTAGAACAAGATGTCTGTAATCCACAAAGTTAGAAATATTAGATTGGCCGTAGACCAATCTATAGACACCTGGCAGGCCAGAAAGTATTCAGAGTACTAAATGAGAAAAATATGCAGCCAAGAATACTATATCCAGGTCGGTTGTCATATAAATAAACTTATATGTTTAAAAGATAAAAACTTATCTTATAAAAAGATAAAAAGCTTCCAGGACAAACAAAAACTGAAAGAATCTGTAAACACCAAACCAGCCCTACAAGAAATATTAAAAGGAGTCCTCTAAGCAAAGAGAGAGCTTAAAAGTAACAGACCAGAAAGGAACAGAGGCAATATACAGTAATAGTCACCTTAAAGTCAATACAATGGCATTAAATTTATATCTTTTAATAGTTACCCTGAATGTAAATGGGCTAAATGCCCCCAATGGAAGGACACAGGGTATCAGACTGGATTTAAAAAAAAAAAAAATGGGACCCATTGATATGCTGTCTGCAAGAGACTCATTTTAGGCCCAAGATACCTCCAGATTTAAACTGAGGAGGAGGAAAACCATTTATCATCCAAAGAAAACTAGGGTGGAAATCCATATATCAGACAAATTAGAATGTAAACCAAAGACCCAAAGACTACAAGAAGCAATGAGGAAGGATACTTTTTCATACTTAAAGTAATATCCAATAGGAAGATCTAACAATTTTAAATATTTATGCCCCTAACATGGGAGCAGCCAATTATATAAGCCAATCCATAACAAAATCAAAGAAACACATTGACAATAATACAGTAATAGTAGAGGACTTTAACAACCTCCTCACTGAAATGCACAGATCATCAAGCAAAATATCAACAAGGAAATAAAGGCTTTAAATGACACACTGGACCAGAGGGACATCACAGATATTTTCAGAATATTCCATCCCAAAGTAACAGAATACACATTCTTCTCTAGTGCACATGGAACATTCTCCAGAGTAGATCACATCCTGGGTCACAAATTAGGTTTCAACCAGTACCAAAAGTTTGGAATCATTCCCTGCATGTTTTCAGAACACAATGCTTTGAAACTAGAATGCAACCACAAGAGGAAAGTTGGAAAGAATTCAAATACATGGAAACTAAAGAGCATCCTTCTAAAGAATGAATGGGTCAATGAGGAAATTAAGGAATTTTAAAAAAATCATGGAAACACATGAAAAGGAAAACACAACTGTTAAAATCTTTAGGATGCAGCAAAGATAGTCCTAAGAGAAAAGTATCTATAGAAGCCTTTCTCAAGAAACAAGAAAGGTCTCAAGTAACAACCTAACCCTACACCTAAAGGAGCTGGAGAAAGAACTGCAAAGAAAGCCTAATCCCAGCAGAAGAGAAATTAAAAAGATCAGAACAGAAAACAGATCAACAAAACTAGGAGCTGATTCTTTGAAAGAATTCATAAGATTGATAAACCCTTGGCCAGACTAATCAAAAAGAAAAAGAGAAAGGACCCAAATTAATAAAATCATGAATGAAAGAGTAGAGATCACAAACAACATCAAAGTAATACAAATAATTATAAGCATATTATGAGGGCACCTAGGTGCTAAGTGGGTTAAGCCTCTGCCTTCAGTTCAGTTCATGATCCCAGGGTCCTGGGATCAAGTCCCGAATCAGGCTCTCTGCTCAGCAGGGAGCCTGCTTCTCTTCTCTCTCTCTGCCTGCTTCTCTGCCTACTTGTGATCGCCATCTGTCAAATAAATAAGTAAAATCTTTAAAAATAAAAAAAAAAAGAAGAATCAATGCCCTTTTCTCCCGAAACTGTTCCAAAAATAGAAATGGAAGAAAAACTTCCAAACTCATTCTATGAGGCCACAATTACCTTGGTCTCAAAACCAGACAAAGACCCCATCAAAAAGGAGAATTATAGACCAATATCCCTGGTGAATATGAGTGCAAAAATTCTTACCAAAATACTAGCCAATAGGATTCAACAGTACATTAAAAGGATTATTCACCACAACCAAGTGGGATTTATTCCTGGACTGCAAGTTTGGTTCAACATCCACAAATCAATCAATAGGATACAATACATTAATAAAAGAAAGAACAAGAACCATATGATAAGCTCAATAGATTCAGAAAAGGCATGTGACAATGTAAAGCATCCTTTCTTGATAAAAAAAAAAACTTTTCAGTGTAGTGTAGGATAGATGGTACGTATCTCAATATCACAAAAGCCATCTATGAAAAGCCCACAAAAAGTATCATTCTCAATGGGGAAAAAGTGAGAGCTTTTCCCTAAGGTCAGGGAAATGGCAGGGGTATCCACTATTACCACTGCTATTCAACATAGTACTAGATGTCCAAGCCACAGCAATCAGACAACAAAAAGAAATAAAAGGCATCCGAATTGGCAAAGAACTAATCAAACTCTCACTCTTTGCAGGTGATATAATTCTTTAAGTGGAAAACGCAACAAAAGACTCCACCCCAAAGCTTCTAGAACTCATGTAGGAATTCAATAAAGTGTCAGGATATGAAATCAATGCACAGAAATCAGCTGCATTTCTATACACCAACAAGACAAAAGAAAGAGAAATTAAAGAGTCAATCCCATTTACAATTGCATCCAAAACCATCAGATACCTAAGAATAAATCTAACCAAAAAAGCAAAGAATCTGTACTCAGAAAACTATAGAACATTCATGAAAGAACTTGAGGAAAACACAAAGAAATGGAAAAATGTTCCCTGTTCATGGACTGGAAGAAAAAGTATTGTGAAAATTTCTATGCTCCCTAGAGCAATCTACACATTTAAAGCAATTCCTATCAAAATACCATCAACGTTTTTCAAAGAAAAGGAATAAATAATCCTAAAATTTGTATGGAACCAGAAAAGACCCCAAATGGCCAGAGGAATATTGAAAACAAAAACAAAAACAAAACAAACAAACAAAAAGCTGGCAGCATCCCAATTCTGGATATAAGCTCTATTACAAAGCTGTAGTTATCAAGACAGTATGGTACTGGCACAGAACCAGACACATAGATCAATGGCACAGAATAGAGAGCCCAGAAATGGACCCTCAACTCTATAGTCAACTAATCTTTGACAAAGCAGAAAAGAATGTCTAGAGACACCTGGGTGGCTCAGTGGGTTAAAGCCTCTACTTTCAGCTTGGGTCATGATCCCAGGGTCTTGGGATCTAGCCCCGCATCGGGCTCTCTGCTCAGCGGGGAGCCCGCTTTTGCCTCTCTCTCTGCCTGCCTCTCTGCCTACTTGTGATCTCTGTTTGTCAAATAAATAAATAAAATCTTTAAAAAAATAATGTCTAATGGCAAAAAAGACAGTCTCTTCAACAAATGGTGTTAGGATAATTGGACAGTGACACACAGAAGAATTAAACCGGACTTATACACACACAAAAGTAGACTCAAAATGAATGAAAGACCTCAACCTGAGACAGGAATCCATAAATATCATAGAGGAAAACACAAACAGAAACCTCTTCAACCTCAGCTACAGCAAATTCTTCCTGGAAACATCGCCAAACACAAGGGAAGCAAGGACAAAAATGAACTATTGGGACTTCATCAGGATAAAAATCTTTTGCACAGCAAGGAAACAGTCAATAAAACGAAAAGACAACTGACAGAATGGGAGAAGATATTTGCAAATGACATATCAAATAATGGGCTAGTATCCAAAATCTATAAAGAACTTATCAAACTCAACACCCAAAGAACAAGTAATCCAATCAAGAAATGGGCAGAGGACATGAATAGTCATTTCTCCAAAGAAGACATCCATATGGCCAACAGACACATGAAAAAGTGCTCAGCATCACTTGGCATCAGGGAAATACAAGGCAAAACCTCAATGAGATACCACCTCACACCAGTCAGAATGGCTAAAATTAACAAGTCAGGAAACAACAGATGTTAGAGAGGATGCAGAGAAAGGGGAACCCTCCTACACTGTTGGTGGGAATGCAAGCTGGTGCAGCTACTATGGAAAGCAGTATGGTATTTCATCAAAAAGTTGAAAATAGAGCAGCCCTATCACCCAGCAATGCATTACTGGGTATTTACCCCAAAGATACAAATGTAGTGATCCAAAGGGGCATGTGCACCTGAATGTTTATAGCATCAATGTCCACAATAGCCTAACTATAGAAAGAACCTAGATGTCCACCAATTGATGAATGGATAAAGATGTGGTATATATATATATATATATATATATATATATATATATATATATATATACATACAATGGAATATTATGCAGCCATCAAAACAAAATTTTTCCATTTGCAATGACGTGAATGGAACTAGAGGGTATTATGCTAAGTGAAAAAAGTCAGTCAGAGAAATATAATTATCATATGATCTCACTGATATAAGAATTTGAGAAACAAGACAGAGGATTATAGGGAAAGGGAGAGAAAAATTAAACAAGACAAAACCAGAGAGGGAGACAAACCATAAGAGACTCTTGATCTCAGGAAACAAACTGAGGGTTGCTGGAGGAAAGTGGGTGGGAGGGATGGAGTGGGTGAATCATGGACGTTGTGAAGGGCATGTTCTGTGGTGAGCAATGTGAATTGTGTAAGACTGGTGAATCAAAGACCTGTACCCCCGAAACAAATAATACATTATAATTTAATTTTTAAAAATTCTCCTTGTGTCCTCTCTCCTTCCTCCCTAAAAGGACCTTCATTCCAAGGCTTAGTGACTTTTTGTGGGTTATTGATCTCATTATCCCCACTTGTTCTTTGTCTTCATCCCTGGGTCTTTCCCTCATCCTTGAAATATGATCAATCTCTCCATTGCAAAAACATAAACAAAAACAATTCATTAAGTACATAATGAAATCCTTCCTCAGCTAAACTCTTACAAAATTGAGGCCAGTTGTTACTTCTTTAAGAGCACATTGATCAAGGACAGAGCAGAACTTCAACCTCTCTTCTTATATTTGTCCAATGTTCTATCTACCATGAATCCTATATCAGAGATCAGAAACTGACAACTGAAAGCAATCTTAGAAATCAAGTTCACTTCCCCCTCATTCCATTTTTTCAAAAGATGTAAGTCAATAAGATATAAAAGGTGAAATGGCTTAACCAAGGCCTCATGAGTGACAGAAACAGGTTTCTTAAGTCTCATGACTACCATGCCAATATTTTTCTACAAGTGAATACTTGTTACTCTTGGTTCTAGTTTGGCAAAACTTCACTATATGAAATCTATAGTAATTGTCCTCTTCTCTTTTTGTTCCCAGAAATTTCTGATGCTATTCCTTCAAAAACTAATAAGGGACCAGTGTTATGGTGTGGGGTGAAATGGAGGACTGCTGAGAGAGGTCAGCTTCAGTGAAGAGATTTACCACTGATATTATTTAGAATTGTCAGCATATGGTAATAGTAGAAACAAGACCATATTTTGGTCAGTGTTATTGTGATTTTTCAACTCAAGACAACCCACTACCTTATTGTACCTGGGATGGCAATTCAAAATAGTATCAGTGGTAGAATACTCCTCCCTGGGATCAGAGAAGCACAAAAGAGCTGAAAGGGGCATATGCCCATGGAGAAGAGTTTACCAAATATAAAATGATCTCCACTTTACCATGAGAAGATCCTCCAAATAAAAGGTTTTGGCCACATTGACTGTATAATATTTTATAGATATAGATGAAATAGTTAATCCAGTCTATAAAGCATAGAATTTAACCATTTTATTATATACATATTTATAAGTACATGTTATTTAAAAATCACATAAAACGAAAATTAACAGGTCAATTTTAAAGTATTGATTTTTCCCTCACCCTCACATTGCATAAAACTACTCAAACTTTTTACATGCAATCTTGATATCACAGTCTTCATCATTCCCAGAACTACTGAATATAGTTCATAGAGCATATCATTTGTATTTCCTTCTAAATTATTTGAGATAACACATTTTCTTAGAATCTCTTTAAAATACCAGCTCCAGACATCGTGTACAAAACAGAATAAGTCATTCCCATAAACTGAGATAGTGATTGTTGGGTCTTTTTTTTTTTTTTTAATTTATACTGTAGCTGAGTAGATTTTATGGAAAATTTTACTGCATTGTTTTTTAAAGTGATCCTCAAAAGGCTTCTTTTAGGCAATATCCAGCCTTAAAACTGTGAGGTTAGACCCTCAGGAATACTAAATATTTTATGTCATTGCCTCCTTTTTAACTCAATCCATAAGTGACCTCACATCATCTCTGGGCATGGAATTAAATAACCCTTCCTCAAGCCGATACTGAGAAAAAGGCAGTGACTCTGGTGCCATCCAGAAAGCTGACCCTCAGAGTCAGTGCAGCCTTTTATTTTTTGGCTGCAGAGTAATGCATCTGTGTCCTTGATCATGCAACTATAAACTTCCAAAATGAAATTCAACCCCCAAAGAGATGGTTTTGGTGCTCGCTTCGGCAGCACATGTACCAAAGAGATGGTTTTGCAAAAGCAATGACCCAAATACCAATAAAACCACCAACCAACACAATTAACAACCAAGGGTCACGGGCACCTACCTTCCATCCACTAATAAGATATCCCTGTACTCACATTCCAGGTGTCACAATAAGCTAGGCTTTGCCTTGATCTGAGACCAGCAGATCTGTAGAATGTAGTTAGATTCTTTTCTCAGACATTAGTTATTCAAACTGTTTTAATATCTTCAGATCCTCTGGCTGAACATTTGGGAATGATCAGGGGGTTCACATTTGGCCCTCTCTGAGCTTGGTGGGCTCCATGTGAGTTCATCTTCATTGAAAATTATTTTCTGGGTTTTTAGATTTTTCCTTCTCTGGTAAGCGCTACTAAAGATCCAGTTGTACACACATGTAATCCCAATAATGACTGAGAAGGTGGGGGTCAGTCTACTTTATTTTGAGAGGCAGAGGGGATAAAGGCAGAAACCAAAAACATCTTATTGCAAAGATCTGTCAGAGCACAGAGCAAGTCTGCAAACTACTTGTCTCCCCTGAGGTTATATATATAATGCACTATCAAGGATAACCACAAACTACAAAGCCACTGCTTGAAGCAAATTTTCCCATTTATGAATCCTTGCTTCATGCAGTCTATCAACTAAATGAGATTCAAAACTATTTCTTATTATATTTTTCTTCTTTGAGAAAATATAAGATCTCCCTGCTTTCACGTTAAGAAGATTGAAAGTAATTTTGATGAGAGCTTCAAGATATGGACTAAATGAATACATAAATTTAAAAAAAAACAGATTCAAATACTTACGGACTTAAGACTGTGTTTAAAAACTTTCTATGTGATTTCATTATCTACTTTTCATTTTTAGGACAGACAGAGCATTAGTGTCAAAAAAGCATGAGACAAAATAATCCTAGCTCTTATCTCTAGCCCAATATGGCACCATGGGCAAATCATTTAAAGTTGCTAGGTCTACTTTTTTTTTTTAAGATTATTTATTTATTTATTTGACAGACAGAAACCACAAGTAAGCAGAGAGGAACCAGAGGGGGGAGGGATGTAGGCTTCCTGCTGAGCAGAGAGCCTGACGTGGGGTTCGATCCCAGGACCCTGGGATCATGACCCGAGCTGAAGACAGAGGCTTTAACCCACTGAGTCACCCAGGCACCCCGCTAGGTCTACTTTTTAACTATAAAATAAGATAGTAAGTCCCAGGTTCCTCTTACATTCTATGAAGATGATATTTTAAAAAGTTATGTGAGGGTGCCTGGGTGGCTCAGTCAGTTAAGCGTCTGCCTTTGGCTCACATCATGATCCCAGGGTCCAGAGATTGAGCCCCACATCAGGTTTTCTGCTCAGTGGGGATTCTGTTTCTCCCTCTCCTGCTGCCCTTGTTCGTGTTGTCTCTCTCTCTCTCTCCAATAAATAAAAATCTTTAAAAAGTACATAAATTAAAAGTTATGTGAAGAAGACATTTGAACTTGACTGTCACAATACATACTCAGAATACATAAACCTCCTAAAAAGCAATAAAAAGGAGAAACAATGTTTTAACAATAGGCAAGAGACTTGAAAAGATGCTTCCTTAAAAAGGAAAGATATTCAAATAGCCAAGAAGTATATGAAAAGGTGTTCATTTTGGGTCATAAGAAATGCAAATTTTAACAGCAATTTGATAATAATACAAGCAACCAGGATGAGTTTTTCTTTAATTGCCAAGCACTGGCAAAGATGTAGAGCAACTGGAACAACTGGTAATGAGTAGATAAAGTGGTACAGCCTCCCTGTAAAACTGTTTGGTAGCATCTGAACAAAATAGATGACAGATGATAGATAGATGGATAGATATTGATATCTTGTCTAGATATTACACACACACACATACAGAGAGAGAGAGAGAGAGAGAGAGAGAGAGATTAAAAGAAAGAAATATGTCCAGGTAATATTCACAAACTATTCACTAAATCCTAATGATTTTTTCCAGAAAGTGAAATTGAGAGGATAGCTTGTTTTTTCTCATGGACATTTCTACATTGAGTTTTTTATAATGGCGTATATCGTTTTAACAGATAACATACAGCCATTATCAGAAAAATGAAAAAAAACTATATTGGTAACATGATTAACAACTCCCCTTGGGAAGGATAATCAATACGGTTTCGGCAATTCAATATTGGCCAAAAAGAAGAAGAAGAAGAAGAAGAAGAAGAAGCACCATAGGCAGCATCATTCTGAAATCCCTACATCCTTTCTTCTCCCATTCTGTTACCTACTGCACTGCTATTAATATTCAATTATACCATGGAGATGTCTACAGCTCATTTCAGGGGAGAATCTGCTCCATGAGACCATGGCTACCATCATTATCTCTTGGCTATTTTTCCCCTACAGATACCCCCTTTACATTTCTCCCAGTCAACTCCCCAGCAGCTGTGATTCTGACTGATTTGTCCAGGCTCTTTGGCCACCCACATTGCTTTGGATACTATGCCTCTCCCTACTAGATAGGACGCAATACAGAAGGCCCTTCTCTTCCCCAGGCCAAGCTGAATACATGAAGATTATGGGCAGCCTAAACATGTGATATTTTTCCCAACAGCAGAGGTAGCAATTGACCCTTGAGTGGCAGATATTTGTCAAAGCTGATGCTATTATTATAATTATGTAGTGTCTGATTATCCTTCCTATCTGTGGGAAGGAATTTTCCTTTGCAGATCTTGGCAGAAGACAAGGTCTCATCTCCCACTGTGGAAACCAAAAAGTCTTTAGCAGCCACCTGATGAGCATGTAACCTCAACTCTGCCAGTAGGAGTTTCCACACAGGACTTGGAATCCTGAGGGAGTGAAGTAAAATACAGAGGCATCCAACTATACATAAGGGTAACTTCAGATTTGAATGTCCATGGGTGGTGCCAAGTGTTGTCCAGTGGCAGCAACGGTGTCATTCTACCAGACCTTTCTAAGATGTGAATTTTCTCACTTTCTGATTCCCAAACTTCCTTGGCTCAAGACTATTTTCCAAGCCTGATTTTTCTATAAGCTGTCCAACATGTTCCTAAAGCCTACCTTTTCTCTCAAAGCTAACCAAATTTGGTTTCTGTTATTCACAACGAGGAACTCCAATCCCCCTCCCACTACCTTTTTTCCTCCTCTCCAGGTGAAACCTGAAGAAAACTAACATTATTTCTTCTTGAACCTACATCACTGAGGGAAATAAATTCTAGTCATTCCATCTCTCCACATCACCCACCATCTCTCTGGTATGATTGATTTCTATCACTCTCAGACAAATTCTACATGCACTTGGTCTGTTTAGTTGAACTTTTCCCCAGCATCTGTTACTGTATTTACAAAATCCATTTAAAGAGCAAAAACTTAGTTTCATTCTTTTGCATGTATCTGTCCAGTATTATGTTCATTTCTTGGTTTTCTAATCTGTACAACTGATCTATGTGTCTATTTTTGTGCCAGTACCATGCTATTTTGATTACTACAGCTTTGTAATATAAACTGAAGTCTGGAATTAGGATACCTCCAGCTTTGCTACCCCCCCCCCCGCCCCCAAGGTTACTTTAGGTTTTTGGTATCTTTTTTATTGCATTTTATTCATGTTTTCTTCAATTTTTTTGCATCTTTTTTTTTTAAATCCCATCTACAATAGCACCCCCCCCAAAAAAAGCATAAAAACAAAACAAAACAAAAAAACCTTAAATAAACTTAACCAAAGAGGTAAAAAACTTGTAAACCAAAAATGGAAAGATATACCATGATCATAGATTAGAAGACTTAATAATGTTAAAATATTCATGCTTCCCATAGAGATTTATAGATTCAATACAATCTTTATCAAAAGTCTAATGGCATTTTTTAAAGAAATAGGAAAAACAAACCTAAAATTCACTTGGAACACAAAGAACCTTGAATAGCCAGAGCAATTTTGAGCAAGAAAAACAAAGCTAGAAGTATCACACTTACTGATTTCAGATATATTACAAAGCCACAATAATCAAAATAGTACGGCATCAGCATAAAAATAAATATTTAAACCAATGTAACAAAACAGATAGGCCAGAAATAAATATATGCATATATGGTCAATGGCTCTTTGACAAGGGTGCCAAGAATACACAATGAGGAAAAATAGTCTTTTCAAAAAATCGTGTTGTGTAATTGGATATTCATATGCAAAAGAATAGAGTTGGGCCTTATGTCACAACATTTACAAAATCAACCTAAAATAGGTTAAAGATTTAAACATAAAAATTGGAACAATACTTTGATAGGAATTGCATTAAATGTGTAGATTGCTTTAGGTAGCATAGACATTTTCACAATATTTATTCTTCCAATCCAGGAGCATGGAACATTTTTCCATTTCTTTGTGTCTTCCTCAATTTCTTTCATGAGTACTTTATAGTTTTCTGAGTATAGATTCTGTGTCTCTTTGGTTAGGTTTATTCCTAGGTATCTTATGGTTTTGGATGCAATTGTAAATGGGATTGACTCCTTAATATCTCTTTCTTCTGTCTTGCTGTTGGTGTAGAGAAATGCAACTGATTTCTGTGCATTGATTTTATATCCTGACACTTTACTGAATTCCTGTATAAGTTCTAGCAGTTTTGGAGTGGAGTCTTTTGGGTTTTCCACATATAGTATCATATCATCTGCGAAGAGTGATAATTTGACTTCTTCTTTGCCGATTTGGATGCCTTTAATTTCCTTTTGTTGTCTGATTGCTGACGCTAGGACCTCTAGTACGATGTTGAATAGCAGTGGTGATAATGGACATCCCTGCCGTGTTCCTGACCTTAGCGGAAAAGCTTTCAGTTTTTCTCCATTGAGAATGATATTTGCGGTGGGTTTTTCATAGATGGCTTTGATGATATTGAGGTATGTGCCCTCTATCCCTACACTTTGAAGAGTTTTGATCAGGAAGGGATGTTGTACTTTGTCAAATGCTTTTTCAGCATCTATCAAAGTACCATCCATCTTTTTCAAAGAAATGGAACAAATAATTCTAAAATTTATATGGAACCAGAAAAGACCTCGAATAGCCAAAGGGATATTGAAAAAGAAAGCCAACGTTGGTGGCATCACAATCCCGGACTTCAAGCTCTATTACAAAGCTGTCATCATCAAGACAACATGGTACTGGCACAAAAACAGACACATAGATCAATGGAACAGAATAGAGAGCCCAGAAATAGACCCTCAAATCTATGGTCAACTAATCTTCGACAAAGCAGGAAAGAATGTCCAATGGAAAAAAGACAGCCTTTTCAATAAATGGTGCTGGGAAAATTGGACAGCCACATGCAGAAAAATGAAATTGGACCATTTCCTTACACCACACACAAAAATAGACTCAAAATGGATGAAGGACCTCAATGTACGAAAGGAATCCATCAAAATCCTTGAGGAGAACATGGGCAGCAACCTCTTCGACCTCTGCCGCAGCAATATCTTCCTAGGAACAACGCAAAAGGCAAGGGAAGCAAGGGAAAAAATGAACTACTGGGATTTCATCAAGATCAAAAGCTTTTGCACAGCAAAGGAAACAGTTAACAAAATCAAAAGACAACTGACAGAATGGGAGAAGATATTTGCAAACGACATATCAGATAAAGGACTAGTGTCCAGAATCTATAAAGAACTTAGCAAACTCAACACCCAAAGAACAAATAATCCAATCAAGAAATGGGCAGAAGACATGAACAGACATTTCTGCAAAGAAGACATCCAGATGGCCAACAGACACATGAAAAAGTGCTCCATATCACTCGGCATCAGGGAAATACAAATCAAAACCACAATGAGATATCACCTCACACCAGTCAGAATGGCTAAAATCAACAAGTCAGGAAATGACAGATGCTGGCGAGGATGCGGAGAAAGGGGAACCCTCCTACACTGTTGGTGGGAATGCAAGCTGGTGCAGCCACTCTGGAAAACAGCATGGAGGTTCCTCAAAATGTTGAAAATAGAACTGCCCTATGACCCAGCAATTGCACTATTGGGTATTTACCCTAAAGATACAAATGTAGTGATCCAAAGGGACACATGCACCCGAATGTTTATAGCAGCAATGTCCACAATAGCCAAACTATGGAAAGAACCTAGATGTCCATCAACAGATGAATGGATCAAGAAGATGTGGTATATATACACAATGGAATACTATGCAGCCATCAAAAGAAATGAAATCTTGCCATTTGCAACAACATGGATGGAACTAGAGCGTATCATGCTTAGCGAAATAAGTCAAGCAGAGAAAGACAACTATCATATGATCTCCCTGATATGAGGAAGTGGTGATGCAACATGGAGGCTTAAGTGGGTAGAAGAAGAATAAATGAAACAAGATGGGATTGGGAGGGAGACAAACCATAAGTGACTCTTAATCTCACAAAACAAACTGAGGGTTGCCGGGGGGAGGGGGTTTGGGAGAAGGGGGTGGGATTATGGACATTGGGGAGGGTATGTGCTTTGGTGAGTGCTGTGAAGTGTGTAAACCTGGTGATTCACAGACCTGTACCCCTGGGGATAAAAATATATGTTTATAAAAAATAAAAAATTAAAGTGATGTAAAAAAAAAAAAAAAAAAAAAATTGGAACAATAAACTTCTTTTTTTTTTTTTTAAGATTTTATTTATTTATCAGAGAGGGGGGGGGAGAGAGCGAGCACAGGCAGACAGAATGGTAGGAAGAGGCAGAGGGAGAAGCAGGCTCCCTGCCGAGCAAGGAGCCCAATGTGGGACTCGATCCCAGGACGCTGGGATCATGACCTGAGCTGAAGACAGCTGCTTAACCAACTGAGCCACCCAGGCGTCCCAGAACAATAAACTTCTTAGAGGAAAACATAGGGAAAAATCTTCTAGATATTACACTGGGCAATAACTTTTTTAGGTACGACACAAAAAAATAAAGGTAAAAATAGGCAAATGGGATTACATGAAACTAAAAACTCTACACAACAAAAGAAGTAATTAACAAAATGAAAAAGCAACCTACATAATGAGAGAAAATATTTGCATACCATATATCCTATAAGAGCTTTAGTATCCAAATTATGTAAGGAATCCCTACCACTCAATAACAAAAAACAAAACAAAACAAAACCAATCCAATTAAAACACAAGCAAAGGACCTAAATAAATATTTCTCCAAAGAAGACATAAAAATGACCAATAGGTAGCTGAAAAATGTTCAACATCACTAACTAGGGAAATGCAAATTGAAACAACAATGAAATGTCACTTCACACCTATTTAGATGGTTATAATCAAAAAACAAAGGACAACTGGAGAGGATGCAGAGAAAACTCTTGTACACTGATGGTGGGAAGGTAAACTGGTATATCCATTGTACAAAATAACATGGAGTTTCCTCAAAAAATTAAAAATAGAACTATCATTTGTTCCAGCAATTCTGTTTCTGAATATATATTCGAAGAAATTGAAATCTGGATCCAAAAAATTATCTGTACTCCCATGTTCATTGCAGCATTATTCACAATAGCCAAGATGTTAAAACAAACTAAATATTCATCATCAAACAAAGGGATAAAGAAAATGTCGTGTGTGTATATAAATATATCCATATCTATCTATCTACACAAACATACACACACACACACACACACACACACACACACACACACGGGGTTATTATTCAGCCTCTAAAAAAGAAGGAAATCCTGCCATTTGCAACAACATGGATAGACATGCATGATCTCACTTATATGTTAAATCTAAAACAGTCAAGTCATAAAAGAACAGAATGGTGGTTTCAAGAGACTAGGAGGAGGGAGAAATGAAGAGGTTTTCAAAAGATACAGAGTTTCAGTTATGCAAAAGAAGTAGATTCTAGGGACCTACTATGCAACACTAGGCCTTTGATTAACAATACTCCATTGTATAATTTAAAATTTGCTAAAAGGGTAGATCTTATGTGAAGTACTCTTACCACAAAAGGAAAAAAAGGGGAAGTGGGAGGAAATTGTGGAGGTGATGGACAAATTTATGGCATTGATACTGCTAATGATTTCACAGGTATATACTAGCTTCAAATGCATCAATTTGTATTCATTAAAAACCCAGTTTTTTCTATGTCAATCATCATTCAATAAAGCAGCTTAAAGAAAAAGTCTACCAAAAATAAATAATTGTTAAATGTGACTATATTAAAATCAAGAATGTGTTTTATTAAAAGTTTTTAAAATGAGCCACAAAAAGACAACTTTCAAAGCATGTGTTAGCCACAGAGGAGTATGATCAAGAAACAATGAAAACAGAAGAAAGAAATGGATAAGCGTTTCCCATAAAATGAAACACAAATGGCCTATAAACATGAAAACACTCAACTTCATTAGTAAGCAGGAAAGTGCAAATTACACTTACCTGATTAGCAAAATATTAAGTATTAGCTATGATGTGGAGCAACAGTAATTATCACATGTAGATGGTGAGTATAGAATTGATATAACAATTTGGAAAACAACCCAGCATTCTCTTTAAGGCTGAATGGGTACCTAGTCTAATGACCTTAATGATAATTCTTAGGTAATTTCCTATTTTCTAGCAAAACTCCTGTAGATGTAAATAAGGAAACACATATATTGTATACAATACCAAAATATCTACCAGTGGAATAAATCATTGTATATCACAAAATTGATTATGTAGCAGTGAATATGAATAAACTAAAGGTAAAAGCAACAGCACAGGTAAATCTTCAAGATATGCTGCATGCAAATCACAAAAAAGAAATAGTATGACTCCACTTTTCTCTTTAAACAGATATTATTACTTAGAGCTTTTTTAAATTCTCAGCAAAACTGAACAGAAAATAGATTTCCCAAATATTCTCTAAACCCCACAAGCATAGCTTCCCCCATTAACAAGATCCTGCACCACAGTGGGATAGTTGTTAAAAATCAGTGACCCCGAATTAATAAATTATCACCCAAAGTCCATACTGTACATTAGAGCTCACTCTCGATATTGTATATTCATGGGTTTGACAAATGTATACTGACATGTATTTACCTTTATAGTATCATACAGAATAGTTTGACTGCACTGAAAATCCCCTGCACTCTGCCTATCTAACCCTTCCTCCTACCTAATCCCTGGCAACACTGATCATTTTACTCTCTCCAGAGTTTTGCTTTTTCCAGAACATCACATAGTTGGAATCATACAATATGTAGAATTTCAGATTGGCTTCTTTCAATTAGTATTATGCATTTAAGATTTCTTCATTTTTTCATGGTTTGATAGCTCATTTCTTTTTAGCAATGCATAATATCCCATTGTCTGTACCATAGTTTATTCATTCACCTACTGAAGGACATATATTTTGCTCCTAAGTTTTGGCAATTATGAATGGAACTGACATAAACAACATGTGTACATGTGAACATAAGTTTTCAACTCCTTTGAGTAAATACCAAGGAGCACAATTCCTGGACCATATGGTAAGAGTAAGTTTAGCTTTGTAAGGAACTGCCAAACTGTCTCCCAAAGTGGCTATAAAATTTTGCATTCCCATCAGCAGTGAATGAGCATTTCTGTTACTCGTCATTCTGACTAGCATTTACTATGAGAAATTATATACCAATAAAATGGACAACCTAGAAGAAATAGATAAATTCCTAGAAAAATATAACTTCCCAACACTGAGCAGGAAGAAATAGAAAACTTGAAAAGACAATTTCATTACCAGCAATGAAATTGACTCTAATCAAAAAACTCCCAATAAACCAAAGTGGCAGACCAGATGGCTTCACAGGGGAATTCTACCACACAAGTAAAGAAAAGTTAATACCTAGTCTTCTCAAACTATTCCAAAAAAAAAAAGTAAAAGAGGAAGGAAACCTTCTAAATTCATTCTTTTCATTCTTAAGGCCAGCATTATCCTGATAATAAAACCAAATAAAGACATGGGGGTGGGGTGGGGGGGAACTACATGACAATATCTCTGATGACCATAGAAGCAAAAATATACAACAAAATATTCGCAAACCAATCTAACAGTACATTAACAAAAATCATTTCACCACAATCAAGTGGGATTTACTCATGAGTTGCAAGGGTGGTTTAATACTCACAAAGCAATCAACATGATACATCATGTCAAGAAGAGAAACAAAAAAACCATATGATCACTTCAACATATGCAGAAAATACATTTGACAAAGTATAACATCCATTCATGATAAAAAAAAATAAAACTCCAACAAAGTAGAGGTTTAGGAGGAAGGTTTAGGGGGAACGTACCTCAACATAATAAAGGCCACCTATGAAAAACTCACAGCTAACATCATACTCAATGGTGAAAAACTGAGAGCCTTTCCCCTAAGATAATAATAAGGTAAGGATGTCCATTCTCACAACTTTCATTCAGCATAGTACTGGAAATCCTCACCATCAGAATCAGAAGAGAAAAAGAAATAAAAGGCATCCAAATTGGTAAGAAAGAAGTAAAACTATACCTATTTATAGATAAAATGATACTATATATAGAAAACCCTAAATACTCCACCAAAAAATTGCTAGAACTGATAAATGTGTTCAGTAAAATTGCAGGATACAAAAATCAATATACAGATATCTGTTGCATTCCCATACACTAATAATGAGGTAGCAGAAAGAGAAATTAAGAAAACACCATCATTTCTAATTACACAAAAAAAATAGGTTAGCTAGGAATAAACATAACCAAGGAGGTGAAAGACCTGTACTTCAAAAACTATAAAACATAGATGAATGAAATTTAAGATGACACAAACAAATGGAAAAATATTCTGTGCTCATAGATTGGGAGAATAGATATTATTAAAATGTTCATACCAGTCAAAGCAATCTACAGATTTAATCTCTATCGAATATGCCAACAACATTTTTCATAGAACTAGAACAATTATCCTAAAATTTGTATGGAACTTCAAAAGACCATGAAGAACCAAAAAAATCTTGAAAAAGAACAGAACTGGAGGTATCACAATCACTGATCTGAAGATATACTACAAACCTGTAACAATAAAAATAATATGGTACTGGCACAAAAAGTAGACATATAGATCTATAGAACAAAATGGAACCCAGAAATAAATCTGTGCTTACATGGTCAATTAATCTTCAACAAAGGAGGCAAGAATATGCAATGCAGGGTGGCGGGATGGGAAGTAACTTCAGCAAATGGTGGAAAAACTGGACAACATGCAAAATAATGAAAATGGAAGAAATCCTTACATTATAACTCAAACTCAACTCAACCACAACTCAAACTACAACTCAAACTACATTCTTACTTTACAACTCACTCGAACAAAAAACTCAAAATGGACTAAGGATCTAAATGTGAGACATGAAATCATAAAAATCCTAGAAAAGAACCTAGATGTCCATCAACAGATGAATGGGTAAAGAAGATATATATATATATATATATATATATATACACATATATGTATACACACACACATATACATACAATGGAATACTATGCAGCCATCAAAAGAAATGAAATCTTTCCATTTGCAATGATGTGGGTGGAACTAGAGGGTATTATTCTTAGTGAAATAAGTCAGTCAGAGAAAGACAATTATCATATGATCTCCCTGATATGAGGAAATTGAGAGGCAACATGGGATGTTTGGGGGTAGGAAAAGAATAAATGAAACAAGATGAGATCAGGAGGGAGACAAAACGTAAGAGACTCTTAATCTCACAAAACAAACTGAGGGGTGCTGGGGGGTAGGGGCATAGGCAGAGGGTGGTGGGGTTATGGACATTGAGGAAGGTATGTGCTATGAAGTGTGTAAACCTGGCAATTCACAGACCTGTACCCCTGGGGCTAATAATACATCATATGTTAATAAAAAAGTAAAAAAAATTTTTTTAAATCCTAGAAGAGAGTAAAGACAGTAATTCCTCTGAATCAACCATAGCAATATTTTTCTAGATAAGTTTTCTGAGGCAATGAGACAAAAGCAAAAATAAATTATTGGGACTACATCAAAATTAAAAGCTCTACATAGCAAAGAGGACATTCAATAAAACTAAAAGACAACCTACTGAACAAGAGACAATATTTGCAAATGATATATCTGATAAAGTGTTAATATCCAAAATATACAAAGAACTTACATAGCTCAACACCAAATATAATAACCCAATTAAAAATGGGCAGAAGATATGAATAGGTATTTTTCCAAAGAAGGATATAGATGACCAAAGATACATAAAAACATGCTCAGCATCAATAACTATCATGGAAACACAAATCAAAACTACAATAAGATATCACCTCACACCTATCAGAATAACTAAAATAAAAAACACAAAGAACCAGAAGTGTTGGGAGAATGTGAAGAAAAAGGGAACCCTCTTTGCACTATTGGTAGGAATGCAAACTGGTGCAACCACTGTGGAAAAGAGTATGGAGCTTCCTCGAAAAAAAAATTTTTTTAATTATCATATGATCCAGTAATTCCACTAGTGAGTATTTACACAAAGGATACAAAAACACTAATTCAAAAAGATATATGCACCCCTACATTTATTGCAGAATTATTTATAGTAGCCAAATTATGGAAGCAGCCCAAGTGCCCATCTAATGTAACACTATATGTTGACTGTACTAGCATTAAAATAAAAAATGAAAAGAAGAGTCAGAGCTCTGATTAAATCCTAACATGATACTTGAGCTTGAGTTACTTGTTTAACAGACCAACACTGAAAACGTGCTGACTCGAGAAACTATTTGGATATTATCTATACCTTAATCTCCACATCTTTTAAACTGCAGCAAGATGAGTTTTAAGAACACCAGGCTGGAATCAGAAGAATGTGGCAGTAAGACTTGACCTAACCCTTATCTATGTGCTTTGGAACAAGTCACTGAACCTCTCTGAATTTCAATTTCCTCACCTTTAAAATGTGAAAATTATTAGTTTTTGTTTTAAATACAATTAATTTCTAAGGCACTCTGCTAATCACTTATCTACACCCTAAATCCCTTTTAATAAGAACCCACTAAAATAAGTTAGGTAAAAATATTTTGTAAACTATTAAACATTATAGAAACAAAAATAATTATGCAAACAAAGTTGAGGGTTGACCCACACTTTTTTCTTTACCTGGCAAGAATTCTCATGGTGCTTTGTACTGAAAAGTACATTTTAATTAACTATTGGCTGATCTGACTAAAATGAAAATTCAGAATCAGGAAAATTTGAAAGAACATTTTTACAGGGGAGGGCATGGAATAGAAACTAGGATGAACAGTATCTAGAATCTGACTCCAACGACCGTGTCATTCTACATGAATATCATGTAGAATGACACGGTCGTTGGAGTCAGACTCGAGATACTTTTAATGTCAAATTGGAGTCAGATTCTAGATACTTCTAATGTCAAATGACATTAAAAGAAGAGGATTCATTTTATAAAAGGGTGAAAAACATTTCACTCCATACACAAGTAATACTACTTTAAGTCTGAAGATCACTTCTGAAAAGTCTTCAATTTTGAGTATTACAATAAAGAAAATGTCAAGTCAAGACATTTTTCAAAGAAAGAATTTAATTATTAAATCTTCTGTTTAAAATGCTTGCAAAGGATAACCCAATTTTTTTAGTGTCCTAGCCATTGTTATTCCAAGTAAGATGACATTACCTACCCCCCCCCAAAAAAAAAGAAAGAGAGAAAAAAGAAATATCTTATAAATGTCAAAGAAATCCACTAAAAAATAAATTGATATTCCTGGTTGATCTAATCCCTATCTTGAGCTGGAAGGTTGGGGGAACAGGAGCAAAGACTACAATTTTGAGTTGCCTTGGGATTTGGGACTTTTGCAATAAAAAGCATAAAACATTACTGGAACTTCCTTTAAGATGGGAAAATATTAAAGGAGATAAAATGACACAGGAGGTTAAACTGACATTAATTTTAGTCCTGGGACTTGCTCTTGTCAGAGAGATCAATTTATCCTCAGTAGCCATTTGTCCTCCTCTAAGTGTCATGGAAATAGATGTAAACATGTGACTAAGTTTTGATCAATGCCATATGAGTAGAAAAAAGTACAACTTCCATGGTATGATCTTAAGAGAAAAGAGTATGCTCTTTTGTCCTTTTTCTTTTTCCTCTTCCCTCTGCTGGAGATAGAGATATGGTGATGAACCAACTTGGACCTATATCCTATAGACAGTGGGAGAAGCAAAGTGGAAGCAGAAGAGATCTTTGATACTTTAAAAAGCAGGGCAGCCATAACTCAAATCAAAAAATAAACTTGTAGATTTTTTTCTGCTGCTATAATTTATGGTCAGTGTCACAGGAGCCAAGCCCATAATTCAATCCTCTGGGATAGGTCTTCTCACTTCTGAGATAAATAGAATAATAATAGACTATTATATATTATAATATGCACTATATTTAAACATTGAAAAAACCATCAAGTACTATTTTGACATGTAAAATTGGTCGCCTACTCAAGACAAAGCAACAATCTATAATGACCTACAAATGCAGAGCTACTTAGGACAGTAACATTTAGCATACAAAGGCAAAAATCAAATATGATTATTCAAGGTATCCCAATTTAAAAAAATAATTACAGAGCAAAATTTGTTTAACGATGCCATTTGTTTTCAAAAAGGATGTATTACAGTGATTTGCTTGCTAAATTTTAAAAAAGTGATAGCAAATACAAAAATCATCTCTGAGGCAAAGAGAAGGTTTTAGGAAGTCAAAAAGGTAGACCAGCCCATCCAGGTATCATTAAATAATAACGTCAATAGTGCTGTAAAATATGGAACATGGATCTGAATACAAAGTTTGAATTTCCCAATTGTTTTGCATCTGAAACACACTGAAATAAAATAATCTGTACACACATGCATGGCAGTCATTTCACAGAGAAATCTACTCCTGTTTCTGGCTTAGCCAGAATTTGGTACAAGGCAACCGGCTATAGCTATTATCACCAACGTTTTGCCAAGCCCCTTCATCAGCCATCCCAGACTCAGCCAGGCTGGCTCCATCTGTTGTATTTGCCTAACTAATGGCACTGAGATGTTGTCTCCTTTGAACAGTCTAGAGAATAACTGACAGTGGTCTAGCCTTGTTATGTCACCACCACCCACTTAAGCTCAAAGGTTTTAATCATGTCATAGTCATGTGACAGAAGGTAGAAAGAGAGAAAAGGAAAACTAATGTTTATTAAGTAACTTTTCTGTACCAAGCACTGTCTCAGGCTTTGTGTATGTGAAATATATATCCATATACATGTGTTTGTATATCTATATGTATATGTATATGTATATATAAAACATACAAGATATAGACATAGAGTAAAGAATTATAATCAAACAACGCTTATGGACACACTATCTAAAATAAAAAAGAAGACATTACAAGTACCCCAGAAACTTCCCATACTCCCCTCCCAATTATCTCGCAATACTTCCCGGCCGGAAAGAACAGTTATATTTTAATCATATCCTCGTTTTACTATATATGCTACATGTATATCTATTGATAAATAAAATACTGTATAATTTTTATTGAAGTTTAACTGACAATTAATATCCTATTAGTTTTAGGTGTACACCATAGTGATTCCATACTTTATACATTATGAAATGATCCTCACTATAAGTGCAGTTACCATCTGTCACCACAGAGTTATTACCATATTAGTGCTATATTCCCTATATGACTTATTCAGTTTGTAACTGGAAGTTTGTACCTTTTAATTGCCTTCACCTATTTCACTACCCCCAATTCCTCCCCACTCTGGTAACCAGCAGTTTGTTTCCAGCATCTATGACTCTTTTCCTGTTTTTGTTTTCTGTTTTAGATTCCACATACAAGTGAAATCATGTGGCATTTTTCCTTCTCTGAATGACTTATTTCACCTAGCATATACTCTAAGTTCATACATGTTGTCACAAATGACAAGAATTTGTTCTTTTTTCTGGCTGAGTAATATTCCTCTGTGTGTGTGTGTGTGTGTGTGTGTGTGTGTACACACATCTTCTTTATCCATTCATCTGTGTATGGGCCCTTTGGTTGCTTCCATATTTCTATATCTTGGCCATTAAAAATACTGCTGTAATAAATATAGGGGTGCATATATCTCTTCAAATACTGTTTTTATTTTCTTTGTATAAATATCCAGATGTGGAATTGCTGGACTATATGGTAGTTTTGTTTTTAATTTTTTTTAGGAACCTCCATACTGTTTTTCATAGTGGTTGCTCCAATTTACATTCCCACCTATGGTGTATAAGGCTCCCTTCTCTCCCCAGAAGTACACCCATGTAAATATGGTCAATTAATTTATGGTAAAGGGAAAAGAAAATTTCCTCAATAAACAGTATTGAGAAACTGGACAATTACATGCAAAAAAACAAAATTGGACCATAATCTTACACAACAACAAATTCAAAATGGATGAATATAAAACCATAAAGCTACTAGAAGAAAATAAACATCAGCTTTAGCGATTGATTTTTGGACTAGTCCCAACACACACAGCCAACAAAAGCTAAAATAAACAAATGGAATTACACCAAACTAAAAAAGCTTTTACTTAGCAAAAGAAATAAGCAACAAAATGAGAAAAGGACTTGCATATATAAAGAATTTATACAACTTAATATCAAAAGAAAAACCAACTTAAAAAATGGGTAGAGGACTTGAGTAGACATTTTTTTCCAGAAAAAAGTCTGTATCAATGTTTTGCCTACTTTAGTTAATATCAGCTTTGAGATTTATCCATGTAACTATGGATATGGCCATATTCACAATTATATACAATGCTACTACAGACACTATTGTTTATGCCTCCTGGTGAACATGCTCATATAGAGTATACAACTAGAAATGAAAAACCTGGGTCATAGAGCATACATTTGTTCTACTTCATTAGATAATGCCAGTTTCTTCCAAAATATTAGTTTTTGGTGCTATTAGCAGAATGAGACTGTTACTGTAGCCTCCAACAGTCATCCTCCCTTGAGATGGTTGGACTCTTAAGCCAATTTGATAAGGATAAAATGGCAGCATGCAATTTCATTTGATTTTGTATCCTTTGTTATTAGCAAAACTAAACATTTTTTCATATGATTATTTGTATTTTTTCCTCTGTGAAATGTCTGTACATGTCTCTTGCAAGTTTTTTTTTTGCAAATATATATTCTAAATATCTTTTGGTGGTTTTATGTGTTGTACATATCTTTTCCGACTGTAGGAATTGCTTTTTATTCTATTTTTGTTTATGGTATTTCATTATCTATGAACTTATTTAGTGAGAGAGGATGCACGAACAGAGGGTGGGGCAGAGGGAGAGGGAGACAAAGAATCTCAAGCAGGCTCCGTGCTGAGCGTGGAACCCACTGAGATCATGACCCGAGCAGAAATCAAGAGTCAGATGCTTAATTGACTGAGCCACGCAGGTGCCCCTGTTAATGGTATATTTTGATAAACAGATACTCCTAGTTTTAACATAACTAAATTTATCTATTATTTCCTTTTTAGACTGTATTTGTGTATGTTTGTTAAGAAATTCCTCCTACCCTGAAGTCCTAAAGATATTCTCTTTATATGTCCTTCTAAAAGTTGTATCATCTTGCCTTTTATATTTTAGTTTTCTTCTACTTTAAAGCTGTTACTGTGTTTTGAAAGATGTAGAAAATCAATCAAAACTTTTTGTAGATGCCACCTGGGTGGCTCAGTTGGCTAAGTGCTGCCTTTGGCTCAGGTCATGATCCTGGAGTCCTGGGATCAAGTCCCACATCAGGCTCCCTGCTTGGCAGGGAGTCTGCTTCTCCTTCTGACCTCTATCCTCTCATGCTCTCTCTCTCTCATTCCCTCTCTCTCTGTCCCAAATAAATAAATAAAATCTTAAAAAAAAAAGACCCTAACTTTAAAAAAAAAACTTTTTGTAGATATAGCCAATTTTCCAAATGCTATGAGTAATTTCTTCAGTGTTCTGAATATATTGAATTTCTATAGATGATTAAGTCTGCTTCTGGCCTTTCTACTTCCCTGCCATCTTCTCCCTGTACTTGTTCACTAGTTTATTTGTCTACCTTGTGTCTACACTACACCATTTTAATGGTCATACTTGTACATAAAGCACCATACCTGGTAGAGCAAGTAGCCCTGCCTTGGTTCTTTAGAAGTGTCTTGCTATTCTTGGATCTTTGCTACTCCACATTATATTTTAGAATTCCTACTGGGGTTAGGACTGGAATTTTACTGACTTTAAAGATTACTTTGATCTTGATATCACTGTCTTTATCATCACCAGGACAGTTTCAAGTCATCTTGAAACAGTTTCCATGTATATTTCCAGGTTCATGTTTACTTCCTTCCAGGTTAAGGTAGAGCATTTTCTTTGTCTCTCTGTAGGATGTCTCCAGAAGTCTTATACAACCCAGAATTATTCATTTCTGTAGCTTTGGAATAGTGAGAGGTTTTTATTTTTTGTGCTGTATCTGATGTTTCTGTTAAGTGTATAACCGCAGCACAAAGAGATAGTTATTATTAATCAGCATTTTATAAACAAAAACACTGAGAATCAGAAAGGAAAGGGAAATTATTATTGACCCTATGTTCTGTTCTAGGCATTCAACCAGGAACACTACACATTTTCCACTTCATGTATATTAACCCTCCTTAAACACTGTAGAGGGGACATTTTTGTTCTCATTTTATAGTCTAAGAAAACTGAGGCTCATATAGCTGAGCAAATTTTCAGCAGGATCAGGAAATGGAAGAGAGGGATAGGAAAAAGAAAAGGAGTAATGGTGGGGAGAGGCAGGAGAAGATGAAGGAAGGCAAGTAAGAGAAGGAAAAGGGGAGCATTATAGGAAGCCAAGAGCAGCACAAGAGAATGCAGCTCAGATCCCCATGCACCCTGGGCCTTACTCCTCAGCACCCATCTACTTAGGGCATAAGAAACAGGAAAATTGGCTATATCTACAACGTCTCTGCAACCTCCTCTTCCCTGAGACCTTCACTAGTTTTACCAAAATACATGCCTTCTTAAAACACTATTCATTTGTAAGTTTCAAATCATTTTCAAATAGAAAGTTAAAAAGAATGTCACTTTTAGTAGAGAAGAATATCATCTGCAAAGAATTGTCAGCTCCTGAAACTTGTCAATCCCTCTAATTATAAGCAGGGCTGGCCCTCCTTGCCTTCTGCCTATGACCTCAGGTGGTCCCCTGGTTGTCACAGAAATAAGTGTGGCATCCTGCCTGGACGTGACTTTTCTGGGCCCTTCCACAGGGGCTCTTTAATTTTCCTTCCATATTCTCAGTCTCCCCTATTCAAATAAGCCTCTCTGTGTCTCAAACGCAGAAGGCTCTCTTATCTGTCAGGGAAATAATCATGAAAATCAGTTTGTGATAGCTTTAATGCATGTCTTCTTTAAAACAACAGTTGAAAAGACTTATAGAAAAATAACAGGAAGTAAAGGAACCAAGAAATATTGCAAGTGAATTGGTCTTTCGCCATGCCCAAACCATAGCACAGCCGCAGCTGACTACTCTCCCTTCTGCAAAGCCTGGCTTGCTAGAGTGATAAACAGATATGAGGCAGAAGAAAGCAATAGAGAATTTTTAACATGACAGCACAAGCATTATGCTAAAAATTGAGCAATCTTAGCAGACTTCGGTAAAGCAAAAAAGCAGACAAAGGCTCTGCCAACATAATAAAGCATTAGGGTCGTGTGCTAAGATATAGTTTGTGTTAGCAGGAGAACAGCTTATTTCCCTTGTATGTCACCCTGAAGATGAACCAGGAAGCTGTCTCTTTCTTTGTTCTCCCCTTCTACTTGTCACATCGGAAGCACCCTCATCCCAGATGCACCAGGGAAAAACCAAGACAAACTGAACTACTGACGGCTCCAACCAAAGCTTGAGAGGATGAAGAAGCAGAACTTTATGAGTGTGCATACAGGGCAGGGTGGGGCAGGTGGATGAAAACCCACAGGGCTGCTGGTGGTGGTGGGGAGGAGAAAGCAGCCTCACCCATGGTGGGAATAGCTAGGAAACAAACAAATGGCTCAGTCATTGTCTGCCTTTGGTTCAGGCTCAGGTCATGATCCCAGTATCCTGGAATCACCCAGCATTCCCGCATTGCTTCACCCTCTCCCACTTCCTCTGCTTGCGTTCTCTATTGTGCACTCTCTCTCTCCGTCAAATAAATAAAATATTAAAAAAAAAAAAAAAAGGAACGGAAAGAAACAAAGAACTGTCTCACACCCCTTCCTGCTTCTCCATGACGTGCCTGGTTATTCAATTGTGAGAGTTTTTGATAATGGACTAAATTTTTTCACCCTCCTGAACACTGAAGGCATAGCTAAGGGGTTATATAAACAAATATTTCCTTTGTAGATGACATAAGCAGGTCACCATTGCTTCATGGTGCTACCAGGAGGAAAAATTTCATCTCACTGCTTTGCCTTTATAAGATAAGGCTAGAAATAATTTTCTACTTATTTTCCCTCAGTTTTTTTCTGCCACTTTCAGATCAATAAAATGAATGATGATGGCTCACAAATTTCTTACAGGAGATTATATCAGGTGACATCTTATGAACGACCTCATTCTCAAGAAGTGAACCTTCACCTTTGTGCTTCACCTGCCCACTCGATTCATGTTTGCTCATCATTCAGTCATTCATTCAATCGATAATCTGCTCTGCATCATGCTCTCTGCTGGGGTCATGCCCAAAGTCTCTCTCAGTTCAGTGTTTCAGAAACTGGCATAGGCTAATATTTGTTCAAATGAACTTCAGAAAAAAGGAATATAAGCTGAGTTCTGTGTGCTATTATTGTTTCGCTACAGATAAACTCTTACAGTCTAAACTAAAACTGATGAAAATGACTTCTATAATTTGGTAGTGTTTAGTCTACATCTCATCATTTCTGATTCCCAGCTCTGTTTTTGTAAATCTCGTACTATTATTATTATTAGAGAAAAATCCTACTGATTTCTCATATCACAACCAAAAAGGTTTTTTACCCTCCCCCTTTCATTCTAGAGGTCCTCACATATTCATGTGATTAAGAATCCCCTACGAGTTTTCATCCATCTCATGAAAGCAACTCAGTAGCAACAACTAAACACATTTTGAATTTTGAAAGTTGACTCAACAATAACAGTAGATGGTAACTCATGGAAACAGCAAAATTAAGAGCGGTATTTCTAAGTAACTATATAGAATTTTTTTTAAAACTCTGACTATAATAATAAGTGAATCTGTTTACATAAGGATATGGATATGGATATACTCCTAGGATCAAGGCAAAAATTGAAGAAACAGGCTCAGAAAAAAAAAAAAATCGGAAGCTAGGCAGCTTAAGAGAGTCACAGCAGCAGGAAAGAACTGACAGTCACCTGTTAGGACAAATCCGTTCCAGGTACCCTTAGAACTTTTTGCCTCTGCTCATAATTCATGTTTGGGGTAGGGGCTGGAGAGTGAGGACTGTCCAACTGCTTCAGTGGAGTCCCTGAAATAATGTTCGCCAGATGGATTCCAGTGTGGCATGGGCAGAGTATTCATTCCCCACAGCTGCTATAACCAACCACCACAAATGGGGCGGGTAGCACAGCATAAATCCATTCTCGCTCGCTCTCAGTCCTGGAGGCCAAAGTCCAACATCAGCTTCAACAGGCTGAAAGCAAGATCTAGGCAGAGTCACACTCCCTCTGTAGAAATTCCATCCCTGCCCCTCCACGTATCAGGAATCCTGGGCTTCTAATCACTACACTTCAATCTCTGCCTCCACTGTCACATCACCTTCCCTTATTAAATCTTCCCTTGCCTCCTTCTTATAAAGAAACATGTGACTGCCTTTAGGATAACCCAGACTAAACTGCCATCTCAAGAACCTTAATTCATTCCCATGGGCAAAGTCTTTTTTTGCCAAAAGGTAACAATCACAGGATCCAGAGATTAGAACCTGGATATCTTGGGAGGGACATTTTTTTTAGCCTACCACAGGGGAAGAGTGTGGCCGTTGGCATCAAAAGACTAGAATAACCAAAAACTGGAAACAATCAAGGTGTCCTTCAATAGGACAATGGATAAACTGTGGTACATCCTTACAACAGAATATTATCCACAGTAAAAAGAAATGACTTCTTAAGCCACAAAATCATATTGAGGAAACCTGAACGTAAATTCCTAAGGGAAAGAATCCAGTCTGAAAAGGCCACATGGTATATAATTCTAACAGCTGGACATTCTAGAAAAGACAAAACTATATATATAGTGGCTGCCAGGGGCTCAGTGGGAGGAGTATAGAATTTGGAGAGATAAATTAGTTAAAGCACAATAGTTCTTTTTTTAATTTTATATTAAGATATTTTATTATTAATATATAACATATTATTTGTTTCTTGGGTACAGGTCTATGATTCACCAGTCTTACACAATACACAGTGCTCAAAACAGCACAAAGGTTTGTCTCACTCTCTGGTTTCTTCTTATTTCATTTTTTCCTCTCTTCCCCTATAATCCTCTGCCTTGTTTCTCAAATCCCACATATCAGTGAGATCATATAATAATTGTCTTTTTCTGATTGACTTATTTCAGTTAGCATAATACCCTCTAGTTCCATCCATGTCATTGCAATGGCAAGATTTCCCTTTTTGATGGCCACATAATATTCCTGTGTGTGTGTGTGTGTGTGTGTGTGTGTACCACATCTTCTTTATCCATTCATCTGTCTATGGAAATATGGGCTCTTTCCATAGTTTGGCCCCAAAGACACAAATGTAGCAATCCAAAGGGGCACCTGTACCCCAATGCCTATAGCAGCGATGTCCACATTAGCACAAAAGATTTTTAGAGCAGTAAAATTATCCTGTATGACACAATAATGGTGGATACATGATATTATACATTTATCAAAACCTACTTATAGGCACCTGGGGGACTCAGCTATTTAGTGTCCAACTCCTGATTTCAGCTCAGGTCACAAACTCAAGTCATGAGACTGAACCTTGTGATGGCTCCACACTGGGCATGGAGGCTGCTGAAGATTCTCTCTCTCCCTCTTTCTCCGCCCCTGCCCCCAGCTCTCTCTCGCTCTCTCTCCATTAAAACAAAGAAAAACCTCACTGAACTGTGCAACACTGAGTAAACCTTAGTGTAAACTCAGAACGTCAGTTAATAATGATATATTAATATCAGTTCAATTGTAATGAATATACCACACCAATGCTACATGCTACTATTAAACAGCTGGGGGAGAGCAAGGGGAGGGATAATATATGGGAATTCTTTGTACTTTTTGTTCAGTTTTTCTGTAAACCTAAACCTTAAACTGCTATTACTTTTTTAATTAATTTTTTAAAAATGTATACTGAGCAACAGTAATAACAATAAAAATAATAGTAGTAGTAGCACTAGTAATAGCAGTAGTGGCAGTAGTAGTAGTAGTAGTAAACAGAGTCTTAAAGTCAAATCATTACAACAGCCCACCCAAGTCTTTCCAATTCTGATGGGACAGTGGATAAATCAGTGATTTTGTCATTGAATGTCATGAGAACAAAGATATTTTTAATAACCACAGGCTATAAATATCTAAAAGAATTAGTTATAAAAATATAAAAGCATTTAAAGAGCAAACAAACTGCCTTCTCACAAGCCTCATCTCATCCTCTAAAACAGAATGTATTCAAGTAATAAAACTCATGCAAATAACACATCTTTTCCCTTTCCCAACCCACCTCTTAGAGAAGCAGTTAAAATAAGAAGAGACTTAAAGATGTGAATGCAAGATCTGAAACCACAAAATCTACATGGCAATAAGCTCCTTAACACAAATCTGGGCAAAGACTTTTTTGGATTTGACACCAAAGTACAGAAAACAAAAGCAAAAATAAACACATGGAATTGCCTCAAACTAAAAACTTCTGCATAGCAAAGAAAACCACCAACAAAATGAAAAGGCAACATATTGAATGGGAGAAAAGATTTGCAAATCATATATCTGATAAGGGATTCAAGCACAAAATATATCAAGAACTCATACAGCTCAATAGCAAAAACAAACAATCTGATTAAAAATGGGCAGAGTATCTAAATAGACATTTTCCAAAGAAGACATACAAATGGCCAACAGATACACAAAAAGGTGCTCAGTCAACATGACTAATCTTCAGGGAAATGCAAATCAAAACTACATTGAAATATTATCTCACACCTATTGGAATGGTTATCATCAAAATGACAAAAAATTAATGTTGGAGAAAATGCAACCCTCATGCACTACGTGTGGGAATGCAAATTGGTACAGCCACTATGGAAAACACTATGGAAATTGGTACAGCCACTATTTTTCCACTATGGAAAAATACAGAGGTTCCTCAAAAAAAATAAATAAATAAAAGATAGAACTAAAATATGATCTAGCAATTCCATTACTGGTTATTTATCTGAAGAAAATGGAAAGACTAGTTCAAAAAGGTATGTGCACCCCATATTCATTGCAGTATTACTAACAATAGCCAAGATATGGAAAAAACCTCAATGTCCATCAACAGATGAACAGAGAAAGAAAATGTGATGGGTATGTGTAATGAAATATTATCCAGCCATAAAAAGAATCAAAACTTGCCATTGATGACAACATAGATGGACCTTGAGGACATTGGTCTAAACAAATAAGTCATCCAGAAAAAGGTAAATGCCATATGACCTCAATTATATGCAGAATCTAAAAAACAAACAAAAAATGATCTCATGGATATAGAAAACAGATTGGTGGTTGCCTGAGATGGGGATTGGGGTGGGCAAAATGGGTAAAGAAGGTCAAAAGGTACAAATTTCTATTATAAAATAAATAAGCTATGGAGATATTATATACAGCATAGTAGCTGTAGTTTATAATACTGTGTTGTGGGGCACCTGCGTGGCTCAGGGGTTAAGCCTCTGCCTTCAGCTCAGGTCATGATCTCAGGATCCTGAGATGAAGACCCACATCAGGCTCTCTGCTCGGCAGGGAGCCTGCTTCTCCCTCTCTCTCTGCCTGCCTTTCTGCCTACTTGTGATTTCTGTCTCTGTCAAATAAATAAATAAAATCTTTAAAAAAAATAATAACAATACTGTGTTGCATATTTGCAAATAATTAGGACAGTAGATATTGAAATTTCTCACCATAAGGAAAAAAATTCATTACTATGTATAACAGGTATCAACGAGACTTGATATCAACTAGACTTAACTGTGGTGATCATTTTGTGATATATACAAATATGAAACCATTATGTTGTATACCTGTCATTAATACAATGCTATGTCAATTTTATCTTAATTAAAACAAAAAAAAAAAAAGACATAATGCCAAAAGGGAGACAAAAACAATAGATGAGATAATGGATTTAAAAAAATGCACTTGAAAAATTTACAAATTGTACCCTCATTTCCAAAGTTCATTGTCCTTTAAAAATCTACCTGCCCCATTCCAGTATCAGAAGACTGAAGGAAAAAAAAAAATTAGCCTTTCAGTTTGCACATGAATCTCTAACCTGGAAATGCATGAACAGGAATATGACGTTGCATTACATAACTGACTCATTCCCACTGATGGACCACTCTGACAGAGTCTCATCAGAAGCCAGAGAAGATGGGAAGAAAGAGTTACTGAAAGCCACCAGAAAGTATCCTATTCAGTAAAAACTGATTGAGTAAACCATTTCTAACGATTGAATTGACCTGGCACATTTGTGTTACTGAAATTTTAGCAAATGCTACTTCTAGGTCTCCAACATTCTCACTCCCTTTAAAACTATATTATATTTCCATACGCATGGGAAAACTGTTACATCAATCATTTATGTGGTCTCTGAGTTATACTTTGCCAATCAGAAAACAATATTAGTCATTAAGGAGTATTTTCAAAGGGATAATAAGTTCCCCAAAACTAATCCCAAAGGGAATACTCATTCTTGACCTTCTCTATACAAAGTGTTTTATGTACAAGTGAGATCCAGCACATTTCCTTCACAGTCCAGGCCAGGTTTAAATCTGAGTGGTTGCATTCTGCTATTTCATTAAAATCCTGCCAATTCAAATGAAGTAGCACTTTCTCAAGGGATGAAAAACAAGTACAGGGTTCCTACAGAAGATTATTTTGACATTTTATCTCCTGTGCCTGCATGTTTTATGAAGAATACATTTTCAGAATCACATACCCAAGAAATGCTATTTTCAGTTCTCTCTTTTAATTCTCTGGAGTTATTATGTGCTTCTTTTGAAGCTGGCTTCCCCTTTGATCTGCCTCACTCATAGACAGATGCAAGAACCACTCTCCCTAATTCCACCACTTGCCCCAGAGACACAGCTAATCAACCCCTTCATTATTTTGCATTTCACACGGTATCAATCGATAGATACCTATTTCTGAAACTATCATTTCCCATTGTAATTGTTCCAGTATGCCTGAGAATGTCTGAAATGCCAGGCAAAAAAAAAAAAAAAAAAAAAAAAAAAAAAAAAAAAAAATTCCTTCTACATGCTTTATTAGTAAACACCAGATTACATATTTCAAATGTTATATGTCACTTGTTTATGAACATGGAGATTTCCTGGACCATCATCAACTTTGAAAGCCTGGCCACCTAAAGTATAGGCAAAAATGAGAGAAGGTGCTGCTTTGCGATCCTAGATACAGCTATGATATTGCTGGCTGCCCTGACTCTGGTTCTCTCCATAGCAGTAAGTGAATAGCAGTGAACTAGAAAAAAGATACAAGGAAGGTTGTTTCTCTTCGCTCTGGATTAGTAATGATACTTAATCAGCCCAATTAGGGGAATACTGAGCTTCATTCTACAGTTCCGGCTCTCTGCACTGAAAGAGAAAAAATGCATTTCTTGCTTCACTTTCTCTATTACTACAATTCTAGTGTTTGATTTTGCCGCTATGCAAAGCATCTGGGGTGCCAGCACTTACTGACTGATTTTCTGCAGAAGGCTCTGCTGACAATCATTCCACATTCAAAAGTATTTATTGCCTACTCCATGCCTGTTCTAGACAATAAGGATAGACCAGTAAGCAAAACAGACAGGCCTATCTTTCATCCAATATGTTCTGAAATTTCAATGCTTCTTGATTCCCACATTATTGCTTCTTTCACAGTCTTCCCTAAACCTGTCCTATATCTGCACTCTATCTGCCAGCTAAATTCCTCCCTTTCACTGTGGAAAGGTGACTGAGTTTAAACTCTTTTTAGCAGGGATTTGGAGGTTTGTAATTGACACTGTTCTAACAGAGACTCCTGATTTTTTTTAAAAGATTTTATTTATTTATTTGATAGAGAGAGAGATCACAAATAGGCAGAGAGACAGACAGAGAGAGAGTTGAGGAGAAGCAGAGTCCCTGCTGAGCAGAGAGCCCGATGCGGGACTCGATCCCAGGCCCCTGGGATCATGACCTGAGCCGAAGGTAGAGGCTTAATCCACTGAGCCACCCAGTTGCCCCGAGACTCCTGATTTAAATGATCAAATTTCACTACATGAGTTAGGCCATCTTTCCCTAATTTACAGAATGGTAGTAATCCCCATGATTTAGTTTTCTCTCCATCTTCATATAGTTAGGGTTAGTGATGCTTAAATTGGAATATAGATTTGGCATGAGGGAAGGGAGAATTTTACAAGATATCTAACCCTAGGGGCACCTGGGTGGCTCAGGTCATGATCTCAGGGTCCTGAGGTTAAGCCCCACATCGGGCTCTTTGCTCAGCAGGGAGCCTGCTTCCCGCCCCCCAACCACCTCTGCCTGGTTCTCTGCCAACTTGTCATCTCTGTCTGTCAAATATATAAAGAAAATCTTTAAAACAAGCAAACAAATAAACGAAAACAGCCCAATTGTCCATCTGCCTTAGATACATGAATAAATTGTGGTTTTATACAATAGAATACTATACAGCAATGAGAATGAACAACTATAAGCATACTCCACAATATAGATCAATTTTACACACAGAATATTGAGCAACAGAAGTCAGAGCCAAAAAGAGTATATACTTCAACTATTCCCTTTACATAAAGTTCAAATATTGACAGAACTCATCTTCAGTATTAGAAGATAGAACAGTGACTTACCCATGGTGGGGGCAAGGGCATAACTACAAAGATATGAGGGAAGTTTCAGGGCTGCTGATTAGATTCTGCTTCTTGACCTGAGAGCTGGCTACACAGATGTGTTCTTTTCCTGAAAAATCATTGATATATAAACTTAAAACATGTATTTTCCCACATACACTTTATATTTCAATAAAATTTATAAAAATAAAATCATCATTTTAAAGAACCTAAACAGATTTTCTAATCTAAGGTGATATAATGATCAGTCTTAAGTGAGAAACAACAGATGCTACTTTAACGATCTCTCACAACATGACCCAAATACCAGGGGACATCTGCTGCAGTGAAAATTCTTTTCCCTCTCAGGTCAACAAGGAAGTTATGTTTAAAAGCACTTGGGAAGTTCCTCCTCTACCCCTCAGGTGGGAAGGCTCAGAGAAGGGAGGCATCTCTACAGCCACCCTCTTGGCCCTAATGGAATTCTTAAAGGTTGGAGACCCCATAGAAGTGGACAAAGGCTGTGGCTACCAAGGGACAGGGGAAATCTGATGAGAATGGAATCCTAGGTCTAATTTTCTAGGCAAGAATATGGTCAGGAATTCAAGCAGCATAAAGGCCAGCTCCAGTGATGTACATCACAGCCATAAAGAAGAACCAGCCCATCTGGCCCACTGGCCTTGACAAAGCCCTCAGCGATAGTGAAGTGCATGGTGGGCTCAACACTGCTCAAGCCAAGTCCCAGGAACCCTCCTGCCCTTGTCTGCCGGTGTCTAGGAGCAGCAAACCAGTCCCACTGTGCTACAGTGATGGCAGAAACGTCCAGCACACAGACGATGGAGAGACGAATGAGCCACAGCTGTGGGGAGCAGGAGAAGGAGTCATAGAGCCAGGAGACAAAGCTCCCCATCATCAGCAGAGCAATCCCTGAATAATACAGTTTGGAAAAAAAATCAGAGAGGCTTTTTCTGAATGACAACAGATGGTGGGAGAGAGCTAGGAGAAGATGAAGCAGAGCACTGCACCCAAAAAGAACATCCCCAAAATCGCCTTCTCCTGTAGAGGGGCCTTGAAGTACACACTTGGTCTGAGCGTGGTCAAGATTCCCAAAAAGAGAAAGCACAAAACCAAACAGATGGATCCAGATAATGCCATTTTGTGTATGGATGCGGAAAATGCTCTTGAAGCAAGCCCGGAAGGAAGGTCTCGGTGGTCTAGGGTCATGTAGCAAGTAGTCCTTGTCCTTCAGCCAGTCAGGGAATATGCGTCGTATCGGGTGACCCTCAGAATTCCTCCCAGAGCTTCTACCCAAACTCCTCCAACTTCCCATGGCATGGTGGGCTTGCAGGGGAAGTACTAGTACCCACCCATCCACCCCTTCTTCCTGGGACAGGGGGCATGCTTGCTCTTCTTCAGCGACCATGGGCAGGTTCCGCTGGGGGACAGTCCCCTATGCCACATCCTTCAGCCCTGGAGGTGGCCTGTGGCTGAACAGCTGCAGATCGTTAGCGCCTTCCCCTGCAACAGTGAAATTAAACCTTACCTAATGACTGACAATCAGTGACTATGAAGAAAGTCGTCTACCAAAGCCTTATAGTAATAGTCAAGAAAACAGAAAAGTTGGATGGTGTGAAAATCAATGTAAAAGTGGAAGCAATTTTCTCTGCATTTTTATATTTGAGAACCAGTTTTAAAATTGATAGATTAATCATTTAAGTAGCTGTATGTATTATAATGGCATTGACCATCAGACTCAGATTATCTATCACACATTGCCCATTCATTCTAACATTAAAAATAAATTTGAAGAATGACAGTTTTGGTATGTAATATTATGAATGAAAAGTTAATCAAATTCTAAAGCTAAAATTAAAATAAAAAAGGCTTTCAGAACATTGCTAGGTACAAAAAGAAGGAACTAGAAGAACAGAGTGGGAGAAGAGATGAGACTAAAGCAGAAGACACCAGGATTCTAGCTCTGTGAGAGCCTGTGGTCACCTCGTCTCTGGCCTCATTTCTCCTTCCACCAAGGGCACTTTATGTTCCAAATCTGCTTCAGCAATTTCATTTTCCCGAACTCATTATGCTCTTTGATGTCAAGTGGTCCCTCTTCATTGCATGTATCCCTCACTCCTAGCGACCTGACAAACATTCATTCTAAATTCTGACTCCACACAGCTTCCTGAAGCTTCTTCCAAATTCCCCACATTTCCCCTCTAACTTTGCTGGAATGCACAACTCTTCCTTCCATGCCCACACACTACTCTTCCCCACATTGTCACAGCCCCTTTATCTATCTAAACACTTATTTTTATACTTGTTTTGTCCCCAGGTCATTCGAGTATTAGAGTAATAGCTTGCAGGCACCTTGGACTCATCTTTGCAGCCATGACCATGGAACACAGTGTCCATGTCGGTTATTACATCCCAGACACCGTGTTCAGTGAAGATTTCTTGAATTCACGAACCGGTTATCAGAATACTGTTCAACTGAAAATCTAACACGCTCAAATTAAATCTGCTACACCAGAGAACATGAATTTAGTAAGATTTAGAGCAAAGTTTTTAACTCTGGGTTTTTAAGACCTCATTCCAGCGGTGAGTGTTAAGGAGTTCTTTCTGCCACACAACCATCAATTAAGGATAGTAAGTAAAAGGGGGTTGAATCTTCACAAGCAAACAATTTAATAGCATCAAAATGTATAGCTTAAGAGATTTGAAACACATCATAGAATACAAGAAATAGCTCTGGGTTCTCTGAAGTTCCCTGAACAGTCCAAGCATGTAGGTTAGAACCAAAAAACACCTAATTTTTCTCTTTTAAGCCTATTTCACAATCCAAACCTTTGGCCCCACCCACAATCATTTTTTTTTAAGATTTTTATTTATGTATTTGAGAGAGGGGGAGAGAGAACGAGCTGGGAGAGGGGCAGAGATGGAGGAAGACACTGGCTCCCCACTGAGCAGAGAGCCCAATATGGGGCTGGATTTCAGGACCCTGGGATCATGACCTGAGTGGAAGACAGACACTTAATCGACTGAGCCACCCAGCTGCCCCCAGACTATCATTCTTTTAAGTTTAAAGTATAACCGTGTGTTCTTAACAAAGGTATGATGTTGTTTTCATTTGCCCTTTTTATAGTTTCTTAAGTCAAAACCTGCAGGGTTTGCTTCGAGTCCTTTTTTTCTGATACAGGCATTTTAGAACATTAAATTTCATCCAAAGTACAACTTTACTATTTTTATTTGTTTAACATAAACAAGTTTTATTTTCTTATTTGCATTCTTTTTTTTTAACTTATTTTAATGTTGATGGGGGTCAACATCTTTATTTTTATTTATTTTTATTGTGTTATGTTTGTCACCATGCAAAGTACGACTTTAAATACTGCCCACAAGTGATGCTATATTGGATTTCCATCAAAAGTGTATTATTTTGTTTTCCAATATGAGGAGATTTTTCAGATATCTTTCTGTGAGTGATTATTGATTAAGTCCTCTGTGGTTAGAGAATATACTTGGGATGACTTTGGGTGTTTTTAAATGTATTGATACTTAAATTATGACCCACTGTATAATCTATCTTGATAACTGTTCCCTGTTACTTGACAAGGATGTATTTTCTAGTGTTAATTTGAGTGTTCGATCAATGTCCATTAGGTCAAGTTAGTTGATAGAATGATTTAAGTGATTTGTTTCCTTACTACTTTTCTATTCTAGCAATTACTAAAACACAGATAATGAAATCTACAACTGTAATTATTGTGTTGTCTATTTCTCCTTGGATTCATCAGTTTCTTGCTTCATATATTTGTGAAGCTCTGTTAGTAGCTGCATAAACATTTAGGATTGTTACATCTTCATGATGAATTTATACCTTTAGCATTCTGAAAAGGCCCTCTTTATCTGTGATAATAGTTTAATCTTAAATCTACTTTATCTGATAGGAATATAGCAGTCTAGCTCTCTTTAGAACAGAGTTAGGATGGTTTCTCTATCTCATCCTTAAGTCTTAATCTATTTTTGTCTATATATTTCAAATGGGTTTCTTATACACAGTGTACAGTTGGGTCTTTTATTTTTCCAATCTGACAAATTTGCCTTTAATTGACAGGCTCAGACCACCTATGCTTAAAATGATTAGCAATATGTTTGGATTTAAATCTTTCATCTTGCAATTTGTTTTCTATTTGTATCATCAAGTCTGCCTCCAAGAGATACTATCCCACCACATGTATGCTAAAAATCTTACAATAATATACTCCTATTTCTCTGTTCTTGGGCTTTTGCTTTGTTGCCATACAATTTCCTTCTACATATGTTATAAAACCCCAAAAGACATATATACTTTTGCTTTAAACAGTCATAGTGACTCTTTTTTTTTTTTTTTTTTATAAACATATATTTTTATCCCCAGGGGTACAGGTCTGTGAATCACCAGGTTTACACACTTCACAGCACTCACCAAATCACATACCCTCCCCAATGTCCATAATCCCACCCCCTTCTCCCAAACCCCCTCCCCCCGGCAACCCTCAGTTTGTTTCGTGAGATTAAGAGTCACTTATGGTTTGTCTCCCTCCCAATCCCATCTTGTTTCATTTATTCTTCTTCTACCCACTTAAGCCTCCATGTTGTATCACCACTTCCTCATATCAGGGAGATCATATGATAGTTGTCTTTCTCTGCTTGACTTATTTCGCTAAGCATGATACGCTCTAGTTCCATCCATGTTGTTGCAAATGGCAAGATTTCATTTCTTTTGATGGCTGCATAGTATTCCATTGTGTATATATACCACATCTTCTTGATCCATTCATCTGTTGATGGACATCTAGGTTCTTTCCATAGTTTGGCTATTGTGGACATTGCTGCTATAAACATTCGGGTGCATGTGCCCCTTTGGATCACTACATTTGTATCTTTAGGGTAAATACCCAATAGTGCAATTGCTGGGTCATAGGGCAGTTCTATTTTCAACATTTTGAGGAACCTCCATGCTGTTTTCCAGAGTGGCTGCACCAGCTTGCATTCCCACCAACAGTGTAGGAGGGTTCCCCTTTCTCCGCATCCTCGCCAGCATCTGTCATTTCCTGATTTGTTGATTTTAGCCATTCTGACTGGTGTGAGGTGATATCTCATTGTGGTTTTGATTTGTGTTTCCCTGATGCCGAGTGATATGGAGCACTTTTTCATGTGTCTGTTGGCCATCTGGATGTCTTCTTTGCAGAAATGTCTGTTCATGTCTTCTGCCCATTTCTTGATTGGATTATTTGTTCTTTGGGTGTTGAGTTTGCTAAGTTCTTTATAGATTCTGGACACTAGTCCTTTATCTGATATGTCGTTTGCAAATATCTTCTCCCATTCTGTCAGTTGTCTTTTGATTTTGTTAACTGTTTCCTTTGCTGTGCAAAAGCTTTTGATCTTGATGAAATCCCAGTAGTTCATTTTTTCCCTTGCTTCCCTTGCCTTTTGCGTTGTTCCTAGGAAGATGTTGCTGCGGCAGAGGTCGAAGAGGTTGCTGCCCGTGTTCTCCTCAAGGATTTTGATGGATTCCTTTCGTACATTGAGATCCTTCATCCATTTTGAGTCTATTTTTGTGTGTGGTGTAAGGAAATGGTCCAATTTCATTTTTCTGCATGTGGCTGTCCAATTTTCCCAGCACCATTTATTGAAGAGGCTGTCTTTTTTCCATTGGACATTCTTTCCTGCTTTGTCGAAGATTAGTTGACCATAGATTTGAGGGTCTATTTCTGGGCTCTCTATTCTGTTCCATTGATCTATGTGTCTGTTTTTGTGCCAGTACCATGCTGTCTTGATGATATGTTCCATGCTCCTGGATTGGAAGAATAAATATTGTGAAAATGTCTATGCTACCTAAAGCAATCTACACATTTAATGCAATTCCTATCAAAGTACCATCCATCTTTTTCAAAGAAATGGAACAAATAATGCTAAAATTTATATGGAACCAGAAAAGACCTCGAATAGCCAAAGGGATATTGAAAAAGAAAGCCAACGTTGGTGGCATCACAATTCCGGACTTCAAGTCATAGTGACTCTTAATCTCACAAAACAAACTGAGGGTTTCCGGGGGGAGGGGGTTTGGGAGAAGGGGTTGGGATTATGGACATTGGGGAGGGCATGTGATTTGGTGAGTGCTGTGAAGTGTGTAAACCTGGTGATTCACAGACCTGTACCCCTGGGGATAAAAATATATGTTTATAAAAAATAAAAAAATTTTAAAAAAAAAAAAAACAGTCAATTATCCTTTAGAGAGATTTTAAATAACAAGAAAAAACTATGTTTACCCACATGGTTACTATTTCCAGTGCCCTTCATTTATTTGTGTAGCTCCAAATTTCCATCTGGTATCATTTTCCCTATGCCTCAAAGATTTTCATTAACATTTTTATACTGAAGATCTACTACTGATGAATTCTTTCAGTTTTTGTATGTTTGAAAAGGTACTTGTTCTCATTTTTGAAAGTTTTTTTCACAAGTATCTAAATCTAGGTTGGCAGTATTTTCTTTCAGTCTCTCCAGTTTTACTCCACTTCTAGCTTGCATTGTTTCTGATGAAAAATTCTCTATGAATTTAATCTCTATTTATTTGTATGTAAGGAGTCTTTTTTCTCTGGCTACTTTCTTAAGGTTTTTCTATCAATCATCATTTTTAACCAACTGGATTCTAATGTGTCTTGGTGTGGTTTCCTTTATGTATCTTGTGCTGGGGGTTGAGTATCTCAGATCTCAATTCAGGTTCCACCTGGGGGAATTTTCCCTTGTTTCCTACCTCTTGAGGATTACTGTTTCTTGTTTCAAAGTTTTATATCTTAACTTACTGTATATGTTTCAAATTGTATTAAAACCAACTTTTGAACATCACTTTCTCATATATTTTTTCCTGTTAGTTGTTTTAGGGAAAAAGGTAAATCTAGCCCTTGCTACCCCATCTGATTGGAAGCAGAAGTCCCGCCTTTATGGTTTATAGCAGCATAATGAAATGTCATTTTAATTCACATTTTTGCAAATTAAAAATGAGCTTGAGTATCTCTTCATATGTATGGTGGCCTTTTTGTTTCTTTCTCTGTAAATTGACTATTTGTATCTTTTGTTCATTATTCTTTTGTTTTTTGGGAACTTATTTTACAGCTTCTTGAATATTTTAGATATTCATTTCTAATCAATGTTATATATCCAAAACAATACCTCCATTCCATCATCTAATTCATAACTATTTATTTATTTTTTTTATTTCTTTTCAGTGTAACAGAATTCATTGTTTATGCACCACACCCAGTGCTCCATGCAATACATGCCTTCCCTAATACCCACCACCTGGTTCCCCCAACCTCCCACCCTCCACCCCTTCAAAACCCTCAGATTGTTTTTCAGAGTCCATAGTCTCTTGTGGTTCATCTCCCCTTCCAATTTCCCTCAAATTCCTTCTCCTCTCCATCTCCCTATGTCCTCTATGTTATTTTTATGCTCCACAAATAAGTGAAACCATATGATAACTGACTCTCTCTGCTTGACTTATTTCACTCAGCATAATCTCTTCCAGTCCTGTCCATGTTGATACGAAAGTTGATGGATCCTTTCTGATGGAGGCATAATACTCCATAGTGTATATGGACCACATCTTCTTTATCCATTCATCCATTGAAGGGCATCTCGGTTCTTTCCACAGTTTGGCGATCATGGCCATTGTTGCCATGAACATTAGGGTACAGATGGCCCTTCTTTTCACTACATCTGTATTATTGGGGTAAATACCCAGTAGGGCAATTGCAGAGTCATAGGAAAACTCTATTTTTAATTTCTTAAGGAATCTCCACACTGTTCTCCAAAGTGGCTGCATCAATTTGCATTCTCACCTCAGTAATAGACAGATCATCCAAGCAGAAAATCAATAAAGAAACAAGAGCATTGAATGACACATTGGACCAGATGGACCTCATAGATATATACAGAACATTTCACCATAAAACAACAGAATACTCTTTCTTCTCAAGTGAACATGGAACCTTCTCCAGAAGAGACCACATACTGGGTCTCAAATCAGGGCTCAACCAATACCAAAAGACTGAGATTATTACCTGCATATTCTCAGATCACAATGCTTTGAAACTGGAGCTCAATCACAAGGAAAAGTTTGGAAGGAAGTCAAACACCTGGAAGCTAAAGACCACCTTGCTTAAGAATGCTCTAATCAACCAGGAGATCAAAGAACTTAAACAATTCATGGAAACCAATGAGAATGAAAACACTTTGGCCCAAAGCCTTGGGAATGAAGACACTTTGGACCCAAGGTGGTCCTAAGGGGGAAATACATAGCCATACAAGCCTCCCTCAAAAAAATTGAAAAATCCAGAATACATCAGCTGTCTCTACACCTTAAAGAACTGGAGAATCAATAACAAATTAAGCCAACTCTACACTCAAGAAGGGAAATAATCAAGATTAGAGCAGAGATCAATGAGATAGAAACTAGAGATATAGTAGAACATATCAACGAAACTAGAAGCTGGTTTTTTGAAAGAATCAATAAGATCAACAAACCATTGGCCACACTAATCCAAAAGAAAAGAGAGAAAGCTCAAATTAATAAAATTATGAATGAAAAGGGAGAGATCACAACTAACACCAAGGAAATAGAAACAATCATCAGAAATTATTATCAACAGTTATATGCCAATAAGTTAAGCAACCTAGATGAAATGGATGCATTCCTGGAAAACTATAAACTCCCAAAATTGAACCAGGAATAAATTGGCAACCTGAATAGACCAATATCTAGTAAAGAGATTGAAGTGGTGATCAAAAACCTTCCAAAAAAAACAAGAGCCCAGGACCTGATGGATTCCCTGGGGAGTTCTTCCAAACTTTCCAAAGAAGAAATAACACCTATTCTCCTGAAGCTGTTTCAAAAAATTGAAGCAGAAGGAAAACTTCCAGACTCTTTCTATAAAGCCAGCATTACCCTGATCCCCAAACCAGGCAAAGGTTCAAGCAAAAAGGAGAATTGCAGACCAATATCACTAATGAATATGGATGCTAAGATTCTTAACAAGATCCTAGCAAACAGGATCAAACAGCACATTAAAAAGATTATCCACCATGACCAGGTAGGATTCATCCCTGGGTTACAAGGATGGTTCAACATTCGCAAATCAATCAACATGATGAACAAATCAATAAGAGAAGAGAGATGAACCGCATGGTCTTCTGAACTGATGCAGAAAAAGCATTTGACAAAATCCAGCATCGGTTCCTGATTAAAACGCTTCAAAGTATAGGGATAGAGGGAACATTCCTGAACTTCATAAAATCTATCTATGAAAAACCCACAGCAAATATCATCCTCAATGGGGAAAAAGCTCACAGCCTTCCCGTTGAGATCAGGAACACAACAAGCATAACTATCTATTTATTAATAACTATTCCATTCTTCAACTGCTTAACAACTATCCATCAGGAAAAAAACTTACTTTTTATTTAATTAAAATCATAAATTTGTTGCATAATTTGTTTTTATGGGTTTCTTTAATAAATTCTATGATTTGTCCCTAGTTTACAAAGAATCTCCAACATATTCTCCTATTGACTAATTTTGCCTTTACATTTAACGCTTTAGTTCCTCTTGAGGTTGATTGTTATATAAGCTGTCATATATTTTATTCCAGATAGTGTTTCCTATACCAGTTAAAGTATCTCTTCTTTCCCCATTTATTTGTGGTGCCATGCTTTTGTATCTTATTGTAAAAGAATGAACTTTTGTTTTGAGAAGTCTTTTTCTGTCTGCTGGTCAACTGTTGAGCCAATACCTTACTGTTGCTATTATGTTGGCTTTATAGGTTTTTGGTTTTTGTTTTGTTTTTGTTTTGCAAAACCCTATTTTATATTTTTAAATTTTATTTTATTTTTGTGTTCTAAGATTCATTGTTTATGTACCACACCCAGTGCTCCATGCAATACATGCCGTCCTTAATACCCACCACCAGGCTCACCCAACCCCCGACCCCATAACCGTCCCCTCCCCTCCAAAACATTCAGTTTGTTTCTCAGAGTCCACAGTTTCTCATGCTTTATCTCCCCCTCCAATTTCCCCCAATTCACTTTTTCTTTCCTTCTCCTAATGTTTTCCAGATTATTCCTTATGCTCCACAAATAAGTGAAGCCATATGGTAACTGACTCTCTCTGGTTGGCTTTATAGTTCTTTTTTTAGTCACAATAGCTAATAGGTATTAAAAACCTCAAATAAATCCAAGTAGACTTCTGACTGTGGAGAATTTACTTCTTTATGCTAGGGAATCATCCCTTTAAAGACCAGGTATCCCTGTATTTACTCAGATCAACTTTTATGGCTTTTATTAGTGCTTTAACATTTTACTGCATTTTACATGCTCTTGGTTAAATAAATCCTGTGTATTAAATTATTTTTTGCTAATGAGTGCTATTTCAGTTTTATTATATTTTTATTTGGTTCTGGTGGGTATAAACTGTTGGCTCTGTGGGGGAAGAGGGGTGAGAAGTGCTACTCTATTTTGAAACAATTCTAGATTCACAGGAGGTTGCAGCGAGTCCCATTCAGCCTTTCTGCAGTCTCAAAGTCAACACCATACCCAACAACAGTAAAATATCTAAACTAAGAAACTGACATCAGTACAATCCATACCACTTATTTATACTCCCTCAGTTATACATGCAGTCTTGAGTGTATGTATATGTAGCTCTACTAAATGTTACCACTTACATAACTATAAGAGTGTGACTATAATATTTGCTATAAGATTTTGATATACCAGGAGGACCTGGGTGGCTCAGTTGGGTTAATTGTCTGCCTTCGGCTCAAGTCATGATCCCAGACTCCTGGGACTGAGTTGCACATCGGGCTCCTTGCTCAGCAGGGAGCCTGCTTTTCCCTCTGCCTGCTGCTCTCTCTGTTTGTGCTTGCGCTCTCTCTCTCTCTCTCTCTCTCTCTCTCTCTGACAAATAAAATAAAATAAAAAGATTTTGATCTATAACTTTTACCACATTCAGGAAGTCCCCATCTAGTCCAAACTTACTTTTAAATATTTATTTATTTATTTATTTTAGAGAGAGAGAGAGATTGTGTGAGGGATAGAAAGAGAGGGGAGAGGGAGAGGCAGATGGAGAGAGAGTTTGAAGAAGGCTCCACACCCAGCATGGTGCCCAATGCAGGGCTCAGTCTCATGACCCTGAGATCATGACCTGAGCTGAAATCAAGAGTCAGATACTTGACCAACAGAGTCACCCAGGCACCCCTAAAAATTTATTTTTAATTGCTGTCATTCCGTATTGAATACATTTTCCTGTATCAGCTGAGATGTCAATTTTCTATATTAATGTTTTAATGTGGTGAATTATACTTATAGACTTTCTGATGAAAATCATCCTTGCATAACTAAAATAGAGCCTACTTGATCATGTATTCTGGTTCACCCCATTGGATTCAATATCACAAGTCTCCCTCACATTAACTTTTTAAGCCATAAACATCCCCTCCCCTGACAACCACTAAGATGTTCTCCATTTCTTTAATTTTGTTAATAGGATATATAAATGGAATCATATAGTACATGACTTTATAATTTTTTTTCACTCAGCATAATGCCCTTTAGAGCCATCCAAATTTTTACATGTGTTAGTTTATTCCTTTACATTGCTAAGTAATATTCTGTGGTATAGATGTACCGTAGTTCATTTTTAACCATCCACAGTTGTTTTTTTGTTTGTTTGTTTTTATTAAATTGTGGGTAGTTTCTAGTTTGGAGATCTTATGAATAAAACTGCTATAAACATTTGTGTACATGGAAGACCATGTATGAAAATAAGCCTTCATTTCTATGAAATAAATGTTCAAGAGTATAACTACTGGTTCTTATGATAAATCCATTTTTAGTTTTGAAAATAATTGCTTAACTACTTTCCAGCATAGCTATAACATTTTACATTCTCCCTGCCCTGTGTGAGGGATGCTGTTGCTTCACATGCTTGACAGCATTTGATATTATTACTGCTTTTTATTCGAGCCAGCTTGATAGATGCCTAGTGATATCTCATTACAGTTTTAATTTTCATTTCTCTAGTGGCTAATGATGTTAAACATCTTTTCACTTGTTCTTTTGTCATCTACATATCTTCTTTGGTGAAAAAATTGTTTATGGTCTCGTGCCCAGTTTTCTAATTAGATTGTTTGTCTTCTTAATTTTGGGTTTTGAGAGTGTAATAAATTCTAGATATTAGATCTCTGCTGGGTATGTGACTTAGAAATATTTCCTCCCAGTCTACAATTTATCTTTTTATTCTTTTAACAGGGTCATTCACAGAGCAAAAATTTTTAATTTTTGATTAGATATAATTAATCAATTTTTCCTCTTAGGGATCATGCTTTTGGGGTCAAGTCTAAAAACACTCTTCTTAGCTCTAGAACTTGGATATTTTTCCTATAGTCTTTTCTAGAATGTTTGTAATTTACATTTTACATTTTGAGTACAAAATGAGTACATTTTACTACCTTGAGTTAACTTTTGTGGTGTGAGGTGTGAGGTTTAGATTGAGATGTGGTTTTTGTTTTGCTTTGTTTTTTGTTTTTATTTGCCTATGGGTGTCCAATTGTCTATTGGCTTTTCAAGTCAATCACATACATCTGGCAAACTTATAGAACTCTGTTAGCAGTAGTAACAGTTTATTGTTGATTCTAATGCCTTTCTACGTAACATTATAACTGCAAAACAGAAGTTTTACTTCTGCCAGTATTTATCCTTTTTTTTCCCTTGTAGTATTAGCCTGGACCTATCACTCAGTATTAAACTGTTATAATAAGAACAAGCAACTTATTCTTACCCCTGATCCTAAAGAGGAAGCATCCATCTAAGTTTCTCTGTGAAGTACAATATTTGCTGTAAGATTTTGATAAATCACTTTTTTTTTAAATTTTAATATAATTTTTTATTTTTTATAAACATATATTTTTATCCCCAGGGGTACAGGTCTGTGAATCACCAGGTTTACACACTTCACAGCACTCACCAAAACACATACCCTCCCCAATGTCCATAATACCACCCCCTTCTCCCAAACCCCCTCCCCCCAACAACCCTCAGTTTGTTTTGTGAGATTAAGAGTCACTTATGGTTTGTCTCCCTCCCAATCCCATCTTCTTTCATTTATTCTTCTCGTACCCACTTAAGCCCCCATGTTGCATCACCACTTCCTCATATCAGGGAGATCATATGATAAATCACTTTTACCACATCAAGGAAACTACCTTCAATTTCTAATGTCCTTTAAATTTTTATTTTAAATAACTGGTTGTAGGTATCAAGTGCATTTTCTGTATCAGTAATTATTTTTCTATGTCAACATTTTAACATGATAAATTACATTGATAAACTTCTGATGTAGAATTATCCTTGTATAACTAAGATAGAGCCTATTTGATCATGTGTTTTGATTCACACAATTAGATTCCATTAGCTAATATTTCATTTAAGATTTTGTTTCTCTATAGAAATGAAAAGAGCCTATAATTTTCTTGCATTTTTGGAATTATGATTTAATTTGCCTCATATTATAAGGTAAGCAACCTAGCTTTTTGTTTTCTAGGATAGCTTAAATAAGAAAGTAATTACTCTTATTTGAAAAATTGGTAGAACACATCTATAAAATCATTGGGTTTGAGGAATTTTAATCATAATTTCAACTTAACACTTATTGGTTAACTCAAGTCTCTCTATCTCTTTCTTGCACTAATTTTGGTGACACTGTCTGCAAGAACTTTCCTTGGAGTCAGTATATTATGCAATATAGTAGATCAATAAGAAAGTCCATCCTTCTAGGGTTCTATGAAGATTACAGAAAGTATGAGAAAAATGTGTCCCCATTTACTCTACCAAGATTCTGGACTCATCACTAGGGACATTCTCAAGGGTTTTGATTGGACTAGTCAAGCCTAAAGACCTTCAGGGTCTTGCTGGTCCCTAGCTGTTGAAGCATATAGCTAATTGGCTATTAGTATGACATTTGCTTTTATATTACTGTTCTAGTGTAGTATACTCAATATTTTATTTTCCCACTTAGAGTCAGTTTCCAAATCTCTTTCCTTTATTCCACAACTTTTTTTATCCTGGCTGCTTTACTATTTATTTACCTTCTCCTAGTTTAATTCTCATCGATTATTTATTGCTAGCAATCAATAACTTTCCTCAAGGCCAAAATATCTTCTGCCTCTAATTATAACCACCTAGATAGTGGTTATGAGAGGTTCCCAATTGAAGAAGGTATACAGTTTAATGCTATTGCATTTGGTTCTTATTGTCTGCTCTGATCATTGCCTATTCTCCAATTCCATTCACTTAATTCACTACCATTAACAATAATAATAATTTGAAGAAATGGGTTTTTTTCTAAGTAAATTACTTCCCTTCAAATTCTCATTTATCTGGCAGAATAATTGAATACTATAGCAATTTGCTCAAGGAGTAGCTTGTCTTTACCTCATTATTTATAATCTGAAATGAGGCTAACAGTACCATTTTTCTCCCTGGAATTCTCTCAAATAAAAAGTCATGTGTAATACAAAATGGAGTTGTGGTATACACATTTACTTGGCCTGTTTCATGTAAAGGAAACACAAAATAGCATCTTTTAAGCAAATTTCAGTGCATTCAGCAGAATTAATTTCAGTTTGTTTACTAGCACGTGGTAAAATTCTCCTGCCACTCCTGCACTGCCACTCAGTGCATTGGGTTATTTATAAAATAAAGAAATGATAAATAAGATAGAGGGCATCTGCAGTTGAATAGAAAAGAAAATAAACTGGAGTCTTTGTGACCTTTTGTTTTCTGCTCTGTGACGCCTTGAATATAGTTCTCTTGAATAGACATTAAGAAAGAAACTAATTTCAGATAGAGGACATTATCCATTTATTCAAATTTTTTAAATATTGTTTATTCTCAAGCAATAAAATATATTATAAAAGCTTAAATCCTACTAATACTCATTCAAAATTACATTTAACGTCTACTATTGGCAGGTATTGTGTCCACTTCTAGAAAAAATTCCAAGACGAGCATACCATTATTCTGCCTCTATGAGCTTACTGGCTCATTAAGGAGTAAGGCTAAGGAATAAACAGTTCCAGGGTGCCTGGGTGGCTCAGTTGGTTAAGTGTCTGCCTTCATCAGGTCCTGGGATCGAGGTCCTGAAGTGGGCTCCCTGCTTTTTGGAGAACCTGTTTTTCCCTTTGTCTCTCTCTTTCTTTTATGAATAAATGAATAAAATCTTAAAAACACACACACACACACACACACACACACACACACACACACACACACACACTTCTGATAGTATGCCGTGTTTCTAAAATAGAATGGAGTGACAGAGCATTTAAAATTTCCTTTCTATATGGAAACCACAAATTCAAGCTGATCATAATTGGGCAACTATACATCTTAACAATTTGGCCAAAATATATATATATATATATATATATATATATATATAGAGAGAGAGAGAGAGAGAGAGAGAATTTGTCTCCTACTACTGCAAATCCAAAAAATAAGAGTATGATCCATATGCAAAGCTGCTGTTGAGGAATTCCAAAACCACAGGTGGTCATCATAATCTATCAATTCCACGAAGCCTTGCTTCCAGACAGGAAGGGGCACCTAAATGGCTCAGTCAGTTGGGTGCCCACCTTCAGCTCACATAATCAAGTCCTGGGATTGAGTCCTTCATCAGGCTCCCTGCTCAGTGGGGAGTCTGCTTCTCCTTCTTCCACTCCCCTTGCTTTGTGCATTCTCTCTCTCTGTGTCAAATAAATAAATAATTACAAAAAAAAAAAAAAAAAAAAAGCTCCAAACAGAAAAGCTCTAAGAAATAATAATAATTTCCTTTTTTCTACTTCCTCTCTACGTTCAAAATCCTTTCCTTTTCTGTAGTCCTCTGGAGCTCCCTTCTACTTGCTAGATGGAATACGGTCCAATTTACAGGTGATTAATAAAAACAATTAGATCTTATAAACTCAGCTGAATTTTTGTTATTTAACCATTCTTATTTTTCTGGCTTTTTTTGGTGAATTCCTTTCAACTAGAATACATTACATTTTTATTCAGAAAAAAGTCCAGTTCTATTTAAGGAAGAAATAAGTATTATAAAAACTTGAAGGAAATAAAGAAGGTACAGAAGCAGATAAGTTGAGAGATATAAGAAATTAAATGGTAAAACAGAAAGAGAAACAATAAAGGAGGTCACAAAAATCACTGAAGCAGCTCTTCATTCTCTGTGCATTCTATTAACATTTTGGGATAGTCAAGCAATCATTTTCAAGTACCACAGTTTGGACAGCAATGTTTTGGAGACTTATAACACTGGGTAACATTTCTAAACAAGATTAGAGGATCCTCAGACTGTCACAGAATTATGAAATAATTGTGACTAGGTTCTTTTTAACAGAAGAAACAATAGCCATCAAGATTTATTGCTCTTTTTATATACTTCCCAAGTGTTATATTCCTATGCAACAAATGATGAGTCTTGCAGAATAAATATAATTTCAGTGACCTTGAACCAGTCTACTAGTTTAAAAACGTTTTATAATTTACTTTGTGCAAAAAGTGTTGTCAGGAAGGATAAAATATTAGGAGTCCAGGATCATATATAATGACTAAAATTAAGAGTGAAATTGGACATCCATATATATCACGGGCAAAGTTTAAAATGAATTGTAGATCTAACATAAAGCCTTAAACTATAAAGCTTCTAGAAGAAACAGAAGAAATTCTCAGTGACCTTGGGTTAGGCAGAGTTCTTTGCCTTTTTAGGCAAAGGGACATGAATCATAAAAGATATTTTAATTAAAAAAGAAAATACAAACCAAAAAAATATTTGAAGAACACATCCTGATAAAGGACTGTTACACAAAATATATATTTAAAAACTCTCAGATCTCTGCAACAAGAACTTTTTTAAATGGGCAAAATAGCTGTACATATATTTCACTCAAAAAAGGCATAAAGCTAAGTACTATATAGTCAACGAAACATTTAATTAGATTATCTTTTAATTAAAATATCTGTGCTTTGGTGAGTGCTGTGAAGTGTGTAAACCTGGGGATTCACAGACCTGTACCCCTGGGGATAAAAATACATGTTTATAAAAAAATAAAAAATTTAAAAAAATATATCTGTTGATAAAGAGAGTGTCTTTTGATAAAGTCTAATTTATAAATTTTTTTCTTTTATGGTTCATGTCTTTTGCCCAAAAATGTGAAGAATTCTTTGCCTAACCCAAGGTCACAAAGAATTTCTGTTTTCTTCTAGAAGTTTTATATTTTAGATGTTACATGTTAAGTGAAATAAATCTGTCAGAGAAAGAAATACTATATGATTTTACTCATATGTAGAATTTAAGAAACAAAACAAACAAGCAAAGGGAGAAGAAAAGAGAGAGAGGCAAACCAAGAGACAGAATCTTAACTATGGGGAACAAACTGATGGTTACCAGAGGGAGGTGGGTGGTGGGATGAGTTAAACAGGTGATGGGGATTAAGGAGTGTCCTTGTGATGAACACCAGGTGATATAAGGAAGTGCTAAATCACTATTACTGTACATATGAAACTACTACTACAACACTGTATGCTAACTAACTGGAATTTAAATAAAATCTTAAAAAGCAAAAAGGCTGTATGGTGGGGGTTCCTGAAGATGGTGGGGTAGGAGGATCCCGAGCTCACCTTAACCCATGGACACACCAAGAAAACAGATACATCGGTACAACTAACTCTGAAAATGACCTGAACACTGGCAGAACAGCCTTTCCACAGCTAACCATAGAGAAGAGGCTTCACTGAAAAGGGTAAGGAGAGCTTACCCTTGCTGATGGGAACCAAATTCCCAGTATGACCAAACGCAAACAGGAGGGATACATTAAAAATTGGTAGGCTTAGCTCTAGAGGAGCTGAAGTGTGATAGAAAACTGAGTCCCCACCCTTAATAAAGAAACAGAATAATGACCCCACCAAAATACTAGGAGAAGTGCTTTGAAAAGTGCCTAGGGTACATGGGAGAGATTTATTTACTAATCTCAGAGCATATACTGTAGAGTCAGGGATCTTTAGGAGACTTCTCTGGTGGACACCATTTCTTTCCCCCCACCCCACAGCCCAAATTGCAGGACACTTGCAGGAATCAGCCTAAACACTCTACAACTATTTTGCCAACACTGTGCACCCAACCTCCATGTTCTCCTGTGGATCCACCCCATTCAACCTGCCCCACTCATCAGTTGTCCCTCCAAAGTAGCTCTTACCTCAAAACACCCAGCAAGCAGCCCTGATAGGGATGGGTACCACTCCAAAGTGACTCCCGCCCTTGGGAAAGGGGAAGATAACCATAAACACCTGTGTGCCTGCAGTCTCACAGCTAGCAGTGCAGAAAGAGTGTCCTCCCTATCAGTACAACTGTGGCCCCAGCAGATGAACTGATAGCGTGTATCTGGTCTGACTTCTGGTCCCACCCACAACCAAAAACCTCTCAGGGGCTGTACAGGGAGAATACCCTGCAAGCAAATGGGCTGAGGGCAGGCATCTGGTCTGAATCCTGAAACCAGCCAGCTACAAACCTGAAATGGCTCAAGACTGGCCCCTTTACACCAAAGGGATCAAAAACTGCCTGGGCATCCACAACAGGCAAAGTGAGCTGTTGCAGCTGACTAGACCGAGGCAAACACAACTCAACCACAACAATATGGAGTACACAATCCACACAGAAGCCAATGAAGCTACTGGTTCTTATGAAGAGGGGGCATTGCACTAAAGGGCACTACAGGACCTCTTCTTCAATATGGCCTCTATTTTTAAGATCAGGGGATGCAGTTGACCGTCCTAATATATATATAAACAAACAGAGACAGACAGAATGATGAGACAGAGGAATATGTCCCAAATGAAACAACAGGACAAAACCTCAGCACGAAAGCTAAATGAAAAGGAGATAAGTAATATACCTGATAAAGAATTCAAAGAAAAGGTCATAAGGATACTTATGGTCAAAAGAATGGAGGGGCTCAGGGAAACCTTCAACAAAGAGATAAAAATATAAAAAAGAACTAGTCAGAGATGGTGAACTCAATAACTGAAGTAAAAATACACTGAGAAGGAATCAATAGCAGAATAGAGTAGGCAGAACAGATCAGTGGCTTAGAACACAGTGTAATGGAAAGCAATCAAGCTAACCAGCAAAAAGAAAAAGAATAAAAAGTGAGAATAGGTTAAGGAAACTCAGCAACATTATCAAGCATAATAATATTACCATTATAGGGATACCCAAAGAAAAAAAGAAAGAGAAGGAGGCAGAAAATTTATTTGAAGAAATAATCTCCAATCTGGGAAAGGAAACACATACAGATCCAGGAGGCAAAGAGAGATCCTAACAAGATCCAAGGACATTCACACCAAAACATAGAATAATTAAAATGGCAAAATGTAAGGGTGAAGACAGAATTTTAGGAGTAGCAAGAAAAAAGAAAATGGTTTCATGCGAAGGAAACCCCATAATATTATAAGCTGATTTTTAAGCAGAAACTTTGCAGACCAGAAGACAGTGGCACGATATATTCAAAGTGCTGAATGGAAAACTTACAATCAAGAATACTCAAACCAGCAAGTTTATCATTTAGAATATAAGGAGAGAGAGTTTCCCAGACAAACAAAAGTTAAAGGAATTTATCACCACCAAATCAGCTTTACAAGAAATGCTAAAGAGAGTTCATTGAGTGGAAAGAAAGACCATAAATAGGAGTAAGAAAACTAGAAACCACAAAAGCAGTAAAAATAAGTATATCTATAAAAATCAGTCAAGGGACTCACAAAATAGAAGGATATAAAGTATGATACATACCTAAATTGTGGGGAGAAGAGGAGTAAAGAATGGGTTCAAACATAGGCAACCATCAACTTAATACCCTGCCTTGTGCAGATATTATATACAAATGGAATGATAACTACACATAAAAAATCAGTAACAGGGGCAGGTACCTGGGTGGCTCAGTGGGTTAAAGCCTCTGCCTTCGGCTCAGGGTCCTGGGATCGAGCCCCACTCTCTGCTCAGCGGGGAGCCTGCTGCCCTCCCCTCTCTCTGCCTGCCTCTCTGCCTACTTGTGATCTCTGTCTGTCAAATAAATAAATAAAATCTTTTTTAAAAACCTCTGAAAATAACACAAATACATGGAGGCTAAATAACATGCTGCTACACAATGAATAGGCGAACCAAGAAATCAAAGAAGATATTTTAAAAAATATATGGAGACAAATGAAAATGAAAACACAAAATATTTGGGTCCAAAATCTCAAGATGCAGCAAAAGCAATTCTAAAAGAGAAGTTTATAGGAATACAGGTCTACTTCAAGAAGCAAGAGAAACTTCAAATAAACAACTTAACCCTATATCTAAAGAACCTAGAAAAAGAACAAAGCCCTAAACTAATGGAAGAAAGGAAATAATAAAGAGTAGAGCAGAAATTATAGAACTAGAGACTTGAAGAGAAAAAAACACAATGCAGAAGATTAGTGAAACCAGGAACTGGTTCTTCAAAAAGATAAATAAAATTGATAAACCTTTAGCCAGATACATCTGGGGTGGGGGAGGAGAGAGAGAGAGAGTACTCAAATAAAATCAGAAATGAAGGAGAAATAACAATTGACATAACCAAAATATAAAAGATTACAGGAGAATATTATGAAAAATTATATATCAGCAAATTGGATAACCTGAGAAATGGATAAATTCCTAGAAACCTATACCATTCTAAAGCTCAATCAGGAAGAGATAGAAAATTGGAAAAAAACAAAGTATAAGGACTAATGCAGAGGATCATAGGGGAAGGGAAGGGAAGTTGAATGGGAAGAAATCAGAGAGGGAGCCAAACCATAGGAGACTTCTGACTCCAGGAAACAAACTTGAGGGTTACAGAGAAGGAGGTGGGTGGGGGATAAGGTAATTGGGTAATGGGCATGGGATGTAATGAGCACTGTGTGTTATATGCAACTAATAAATCATTGAGCACTACATCAAAAATTAATGATGTACAATATGTTGGCTAATAGAATGTAGATTAAAAAGAAGAGAGTAGAATGTAGCATTTTAAGCATCTGTTAAAATTATAAAAATTTAAAAACTAAACTCTTTTAAAAAAATTTTAAATTTAAAAAGACCAAGTACTAGCAATGAAATTGAATCAGTAATAAAACAAACAAAGAAAAAAAAAAAAAAAACTCCCAATAAACACAAGTCAGGACCTGATGGCCTCACAGGTGAATTTTAGCAAACATTTAAAGAAGAGTTAAAACATTTATTTTCAAATTATTGTCAAAAACAAAAGAGGAAGAAAAGCTTCCAAATTCATTCTTACAAGGCCAACATTATCCTGATATCAAAAACAGACAAGACAGTAAAAGAGAGAGAGAGAGAGAGAGAGAGAGAGAGAGAAAGAAAGAAAAGAAAAAAAAGAAAACTACAGTATCTCTAACATAGATAGATATAAAAATCCTCAATAAAATATTAGCAAACTGAATACAGCAATACATTAAAATATATTATTCACCATGATCAAGTAGAATTTATTCCAGGGATGCCAAAGTGGTTCAATAATTGCAAATCAATGTGATACATCACATTAATAAGAGAAAGGATAAAAACCACATGATAATCTCAATAGATGCAGAAAAAGCATTTGACAAAGTCAACATCTTTGATAATAAAAACTCCCAACAAAGAAGACCCACAGGGAACATACCTCAACTTAACAAACACTACATATGACAAGCCCACAGCTAACACCATTTTCAATGATGAAAAGTGGAAAGCTTTTCCTCTAAGATCAGTAACAAGACTAAGATGCCCACTTTCACCACTTCTATTCAACATGGCATTAGAATTCCTAGCCAAGCAATTAGGTAACAAAAAGAAAAAGACATCCGAGTCAGAAAGGAAGAAGTAAAACTCTTTGTCTTTGCAGATGACATGATACTTTATATAGAAAACTCCAAAATTCCACCAAAAAAAAAAAAGCTGTTCAAACTAATAAATGAATGCAATAAAGTAGCAGGATACAAAATCAACAAAGAAAAATCTGTGGCATTTCTAGAAACTAAAAATGAATTATAAGGAAGATAGGAAAACAATCCCATTTACAATTATATCAAAAAGAATAAAAATACCTTGGGAATAAATTTAAGCAAGGAGGTAAAAGACATGTACACTAAAAACTAGAAAAACCTGATGAAAGATACTGAAGATAACGGAAATAAATAGAAAGATATTCCATGCTCATTAGATTGAAAAAATTAATATTGTTAAAATGTCCATACTACCCAAAATAATATATGGATTCAATGCAATCCTTTTCAAAATTCCAATGGCATTTTCCACAGAACCAGAAAAATTCTAAGATTTGTATGGAACCACAAAACAATCTTTTTTTTTTTTTTACTTCTGCAATAGTTTTATTATTTTTCAAAAACAAAAATACCTTGCTTCCCAGGGAAAAAGTATACACATACACATACATAATAGAAGGAAATCATTACAGATAAAACATATCTAACATTTAGGAAAGAAATAGTCTAAATCTGTCTATATTTTAGTTTAGATTCTTGAAAAATGATTTTACCTAATTCAATCCAGAAAAATAAGAGTAAACACTATTCTCCATCAGATAACATTACTTTCTAATAAAACTGATTGAGTTTTCCACAAATATAAATAAGCTTCAAAATAAAATGAAAAGGAAATAAAATCAATAGACTGCAGAGTGCCTAAAAGCTCACTGCCAGATATTACTGAAAGGAGATTAAATGGGTGGCTAATTATTTTAACTTGTTTTTAAGGACCTTTGACATATAACACAAAAACTTTGTAAAGTGCTTTTTAGCTTAGATTTGATTCTTGAGCAGCTTAGGTTAAGAATAATTACTTAGAGAGGAGAAGGAAGTTGGGGTAAATTGGAGGGGGAGGTGAATCATGAGAGACTATGGACTCTGAAAAACAATCCGAGGGGTTTGAAGTGGCAGAGGGGTGGGAGGTTGGGGTATCAGGTGATGGGTATAATAGAGGGTATGGATTGCATGGAGCACTGGGTGTGGTGAAAAAATAATAAATACTGTTATGCTGAAAATAAATTAATTAATTTAATTTTTTAAAAAAAGAATAATCACTTAAAGCAAGGCAATAAATAAAGTTACTTCATAGAGACCAAAGTGAACAAAATTTACTGCTTAACTTATTTCACCTTCCTTCAGATGACTATAATTGGCTTTTCATCAGTTTTTGATAATCCCAGTCTTCTGCATCACCAAATACTTGATAACTACATCTAAGAACAAATATTTTTTGATCTCTATAAAGTCCAAAACATCTCTCCATTATTTTATTTGTGAGAATTTTAATTTTAGGTTATTTCCAGATTTTAGATTGTTGCCTTTTTATGGTCAAGTTTCCTGGGACCTACTCAAAGTTCCTGTGATAGGCAAACTATTCATCCTCATTCAACAGAGATAAAATGTCTTTGGCAAAAATTTCATCAGCCTAATGGAAACCACCCACATTGCACCAGCAATCTATCTTCCTGAGAAACCTTTGAAGAAGGCTACTGTACTTATAAATCCCAATTGTGGAAAGGGTGACACAAGATTTGCTTTTCAGCCTGCTCCACTGTCTTACAGTCACAAAATAAGCTTTATTCTTAAATCATCTTCTAAAATCAAACTAAGCAAAATAAAACCCTTGCCCTTTAACACGGTTTGAATATTTTGTTACCTGGAAAGAAAAATACATTAAGCAGTTTGCACATTAGCAGAAAATATCTTATACAAGAAGGCTTGCTGGAGAGGATCTGTAGAAAGGGGAACCCTCTTACACTGTTGGTGGGAATGCAAGTTGGTGCAGCCTCTTTGGAGAACAGTGTGGAGATTCCTCAAGAAATTAAAAATAGAACTTCCCTATGACCCTGCCATTGCACTCCTGGGTATTTACCCCAAAGGTACAGATGTCGTGAAAAGAAGGGCCATCTGTACCCCAATGTTTATAGCAGCAGTGGCCATGGTAAGAACCAAGATGCCCTTCAACGGATGAATGGATAAGGAAGATGTGGTCCCTATACACTATGGAGTATTATGCCTCCATCAGAAAGGACGAATACCCAACTTTTGTAGCAACATGGACGGGACTGGAAGAGATTATGCTGAGTGAAATATGTCAAGCAGAGAGAGTCAATTATCATATAGTTTCACTTATTTGTGGAGCATAACAAAAAGCATGGAGGACATGGAGAGTTAGAGAGAAGGGGGTTTGGGTAAATTGGAAGGGGAGGTGAATCATGAGAGACTATGGACTCTGAAAAACAATCTGAGGGGTTTGAAGTGGCGGGGGTGGGTGGGAGGTCGGGGTACCAGGTGGTGGGTATTATAGAGGACACGGATTGCATGGAGCACTGGGTGTGGTAAAAAAATAATGATACTGTTATGCTGAAAATAAATAAGTTTTAAAAATTAAAAAAAAAAAGAAAGGTTTTATCACCCATTGTAAAGAAAGGTATGGGTCCATTGCCACAAAACAATCTTAAGACAGAAAGACAAAGCTGGGGGTACCATGTCCTCTGATTTAAAACTATGATAGAGTTATAGTAAAAAGTATAGGTTTTGGCTTTCTTAAAAAAGACAGAGCAATAGAACAACATTGAGAGCCTAGAATTAAACCCACATGTATATGGAAAATTAAATTACAACAAAGGAGCCAAGAACATACAATGGAGAAAGGATAGTCTACTCAATGAATGCTCGGAAAACTGGATAGCAGCATGGAAAAGAATGAAACTAAACCACTATTTTATGCCAGAAGCAAAAATTAACTTAAAATGGATTAAAAACTATAATGTAAGTTCTGAAAACATAAAATTCTAAAAAAAAAAAAAAAAACTTAAAATTCCCCTATGATCTTCTTCATTAATCCTTATATTTAGTCTTTTCAAATTTTCTATGTCTTCCTGATTCTCTCTCTTCCTGTTAAGCTCCTTAACATCTGTCTTTTTTTTTTTTTAGATTTTATTTATTTATTTGACAGACAGAGATCACAAGTAGGCAGAGAGGCAGGCAGAGAAAGAGAGAGAGAGGGAAGCAGGCTCCCTGCTGAGCAGAGAGCCTGATGTGGGGCTCGATCCCAGGACCCTGAGATCATGACCCGAGCCGAAGGCAGCGGCTTAACCCACTGAGCCACCCAGGCGCCCCAACATCTGTCTTATTAATAGTTTCTTGGATCTGACCCCAAGGACATGGGGAAACAAAAGTAAAAATGAACAAATGGGATTGCATTAAACTAAAAAGCATCTGCACAGAGGGGAAAAAAAAAATCATTGAAATGAAAAGACAACCTCCTGGATGGGATAAAAATTTTAAAAATCATATCCAACACGGGATTAATACCCAAAATATATAAAGAACTCATATAACCCAACAACAACAACAACACCACAAACAACCCAATTTAAAAAAAAAGAGCAGAGGATTTGAACATTTTCCAAAGATGACATACATATGGACAACAGGTACACGAAAAGATGTTCAATATCACTATTAGGGAAATGCAAACCAAAACCATAATGAGCTACCACCTCACATCCATTAGAATGGCTATTATCGAAGGGAGTTGAGGGAAATTGGAAGGGGAGGTGAACCATGAGAGACTATGGACTCTGAGGGTTTTGAAGGGGCGGGGGGTGGGAGATTGGGGGACCAGGTGGTGGGTATTAGAGAGGGCACGGATTGCATGGAGCACTGGGTGCGGTGCAAAAACAATGAATACTGTTATGCTGAAAAAAATAAATTAATTAAAAAAATAATAATAATAACAAATAGTGGTGGAGAGTAATGTGGAGAAAAGGGAATCCTTCTTTATTGTTGGTGGGAATATAAACTGGTGCAGCTACTATCGAAAACAATATAGAGATTCCTGTATGAGCATAGCATCATGATATGATCCAGCCATTCTATGTCTGGATATTTATCTGAAGAATAAAAACATGCTGATTTGAAAAGATATATGCATTATTGCAATATGATTTACAACAGCCAAGAAAGGGAAACAACCTAAATGTGCATCAATGGATGAATGGATAAAGATAACTGTACACATGCACGCACATAATGGAATATATGTATATACACACACACACAATTTGTGTATGTGTATACACACACACACACACACACAGGAATACTTCCCATGATTTATGAAAAAGAATAAAATCTTACCATTTGCAACAGCATGAGTATACCCTGAAGATATTATGCTAACTGAAATAAGTCAGAAGAAGAAAGACAAATACCATATTATTTTACTCATATGTTGAATCTGAAAGAAACAATATAAGCAAACAAAACAAAAAACTCAAAGATACAGAAAACAGACTGGTGGTTACTAGAGGGGAAGGGTAGTGAAGGTGGGCACAGTCAGTGAAGGGGGTCAATCATATGGTGATGGATGGTAACTAGACTTTAGTGGTGGTCACTGGGTAGTGCATACAAATGCTGAATTATAATGTTTTATGCCTAAAACTATAATGTTATATACCCATTTTACCTCGTTAAAAAAAATGGAGAAGGAAGAAGAGGAAATCCTACCATATGTGACAAGATAAATGAGCTCTGAGGAAATGATGCTAGGTGAAATAAACTATCATAAGACAAATGCTACATGATACCATTTATAGGACATATATAAACCAATCAAACATTTAGATGCAGAGAGTAGAATGGTAGTCGCCAGAGGCTTAGAGGAGGGAAAACTAGGGAGCTGCTATTCAAGGGGTATAAAGTTGGGGTTATGTCAGATATTGACTTTTTCAGTATCTGCTGCATAATATCATGCATATAGTTAATAATACTCTCTGGTACACTTAAAATCTTGTTGAGACAGTGTAGATCTCATGTTAAGTGTTCTTACTACAATAAAAAATAAAGTTAAACTACTAACTTTAAAAAGGATTAAACAATGAATCTTGGAACACTGAAAATATAAAATAAAATTTTTAAAAATGTGTATGACATGAAAAAAAAATTTTAAAGGGAAAGGAATATGTTTGAATCCTTATGGAATCAGTTTCAATATGTGGAAACCTTGGCAGAAGTGCTTCAGAGATTTAAAAGACAAAGAAACAAGAGTCAGAAAAACAGAAAATTAGGATAAAGGAGTTCTTACAAAAGACCTTGTCATGTTATGGCCTGTTTACTAAGATAATTAAAATATACTAGAAAAGAGATGTAAAAACTCCAGAAAGAAAAAAGTTAAAAAGTCAAAAATCTTAAAGAGCCCCCCAAATTAGGAAACCTACAAAAATGTACTGCACTTTTGCTATAACCCATTTTCTCTGGTCCAAGTTAAAGTTGAAAACCAAACCAAACCAAAAAATAATAACGAACTGATCTTAAAAATAATTATAATCAATCATGAAATCACCATAGCAGGTTCACTTAGGGCTCTGACCTAGAAATGTACTGAAGAAAAAAAGCCTCTTAACAAACACACAATATTTAAACATCCAACAAAACCAAACATATGTAATTCATATGAAAATCAGGTCAAGGTTTATTTCATCACAGATAAAATTCAAGAAAATCAGAGAGTAAGAATTGGGTACAAAAAGTTCAAAGAAACAAAGTCAAAATTTGAGTCAGATGACAAATGACAATCACTCAGCATATAAGACAGAGAAGTAATGGCTCTGGAACTCTTTCTAGGAGTCTGGTAAAGAAAGTATTTGCTCCAGATGTAAAGGAACAGTCACAGAGTACTATATAAAGAGTCAAGTTTGAGGCTATGACCAAGAGCTTCTAAGTCGAGCATTTGTGTCACTCTTGCCCAGGACTAGAGCTTTTCCAAGTGTATTTCTGCAAACAAGCAGGCACAGCAAACTGGACACAATGCTGAGGAAGTGGAAAAGAAGCCTTTTTTGAGCCATTATTTCGATTTCTGCCCACACTTAAAAGTATAAAAGAAATCTCTGCTTTCTGAACCTTAACAGACATTAAAAAATCAAGAGGTAATTCTGTTCTTGAAATTCACCAGCCTTCCTTTCATACAGGCTTGGAGTCCTTATAGATTTTAGGCATTAGTCACAAGTACTGTGAGAAGCCCATCAACCTGCAGTTAGCTGATTGAACTAGAGAACTGAGCATTGATTCAGGAATGATCAAAGAAGGGCAAACAAAAAAAAAAAACAATGGAGTGGGCCTACATGTCGTTTCAACTGGCAAAAAAAAAGTAAATTGATTTCAAGGACTATCCTTACATTGTACATTGTGGTAGAAAATGTAGAAATTAATTTGAAAACAGTAATTTGGTAACAAAAAGAGAGAAGTAAAGTCATGGTTTTGTAATGAGGCTAGAGAAATGAATGAGAAAGCTGAGCCGACATTACTCTCCTTACAGGAGGTATTTTTAAAAAAAAACCTGCTAATTATCTACCCAATATCGATTCTCTTTTTCTTACAACAAAATCACTGTATTGTTGGGGTGACATAGCAGAAATTAGACTGCACTGTTATCTGAAGACGTTATTTGACGCTTACGAAGAATGGCTGAAACAAATAGCTTTCTTTGGTGAGATGCTTTCAGAAAGCTGTTGAATATCCTTTCAGACCAAAAAAAAAAAAAAAAAAGGTACTAATAGCCTACAAATAATAATAATAAAGTACTAGAAATTGTCCATAACAGCAGCAATAAGCTTAGCTAAATATTAATTACCATACCATATCTCCCAGTATCCCTTGCTGATGTGATCTGTGGTATATAAACACAGGTCATTAGATGCGACTTCTAGAAAAGTTCTTCAAACAGGTCTGACTCATTGAAAAGTCATGTCATTTTTCTTTTCCCCTTTCATCCTTCTAAAATACAGATTCAATAGCTAGAGCCCCTTTGTGATCATGGAATGATCTTTTTTCTTTTACAGTAATTACACCCAAGACAGGGCTTGAACTCACAGCCACCGAGATCAAGAGTCACATGCTCTATGAACTAAGCCAGCCAGCTTCCCCAATCATAGAATGATTTTGAAAATGAAGCCACAAGTTAATGACAGAGAAACAGGAAGGTAGAAGTCTTGTTGCTGATGAAATTATGGAGTCACCCACCAGTATTCATGCCAGTATTTGTGAATTTAGCCTTCATGCCAAGTAAGAGGAAAGCAAGCTACTTATCTTATTTAAACCATTGGTTTTCAAGGTTTCTTCTGTGAGAAGGTTTTTGCATTGCCCAATTGGCTGACAGGGTTTGTGGGGCTAGTGGAGCTAAGTAAGAGTATTCTGTTAGATTCTCAGGGGCTTGCATATATGATAATAGGGCTAAGTCACAAGCAAATGCCCTTCATAATGAAAATGTAGTTGAAAGAACCCACCTGAATATGTGGAGCTTTTCCTCTTACTTAATTATATTAATAAAGTATACCCAACTTTTGCTATCAAAATAAATTTATATTACCTCCTACACTTTGAGATGGGATTTGAGTGGTGGTCTCAGTTTTTGAGTAAGCTAACCCAGCTACAAAACCTGGCTCTAGACCCAAAAGTGTAGAAATCAAACAAACAAAAGCTAAATACATTGGATTTCATCAAAATTAAAACTTCAGCATATAAAAGGATACTATCAAGAGAGTGAAAAAGATATCCCAAGAGTGAGGGGAAAAAAATAATTGCAATCATATACGTTTCCCTGACCCTTCCAGAAGAAATCTCCAAAACTCAAGATGACAATATCTCCACCCATCAGTGATAGAGGGACTAGAACAGTCGTACTGACATAGTCCATGCAATGCAGTGAACTAGGAGTAAGCCACAGTCATAAGCCTCCCTATCTGCTATCACGTGGGCCTATTTCGTATAATTATCACTGTGTATGCTTCTGTTCTCTTGTTTTTTGTTTGTTTTAACAATGTTGATCAAGGTGAAACCAATATAGCACAAGAAAACCCTTTTTTGTTCTTGAGTTTCAAACAATAGTGATCAGTTAGCCTGACTTCTCAGAAGCCATTACATCTTTTATTCTATTTGTTCTAAAAGATCAAAAACAAAAACCAAGTTCAGCAATATATTAGATTAGTGTGTTTCTTTCTTGATCTAAGTCGGCATATGCCCAACTCTAATTCAATTCATTTTGAATGATTTCATTTGGACAATATGAAAGAGTAAACAGAACAGATCTCAAAGCAACTGTATCAATTAAAATTCTCTTTTGCTTGGAAACCAGGTATTAATGAATAACACATATCTCCAAACCATGAACAAAGGGGAGATGCAGGTACAGAAAATAACAAATGGTTTAGGAGTAACATAAATTTACAAAAACTGGTAAATTAAGGTTTTTTAATTTTTAAAGAAGTCTACTTAATGTTAAAATCAGTGACTACAGTACAGGCATACTTTGGAGATACTGCAAGTTCAGCTCAGACCATTGCAATAAAGTGAATTACACAATAAAGCTATTCAAATGAACTTTTTGGTTTCCCAGTGCATATAAATGTTTGCACCATCTGTAACTTATTAAGCATGAAATATCATTATGTCAGAAAAAACCACAATGTACATACCTTAATTTTAAAATACGTTATTGCTAAGAAACCCTCATCTAAGCTTTCAGCAAGTTGTAATCTTTTTGCTGGTGGAGCCTCTTGCTTTGATGTTGATGGCTGTTGACGGATCGGGTAGTATTCCTGAAGGAAACTCAGGGGTGGCTGAGGCAATCTCTTAAAATAAGGACAACAATGAAGTTTGCTGCATCAATCAACTCTTTTTTTAATGAATGATTTCTCTGTGGCATGTGATGCTATTTGATAGTATTTTGCCCACATTCGATCATCTTTAAAAAATTAGAATCCATCCTGTCAAATTCTGTTGCTGCTCTATCAACTAAGTTTATGGAAAATTCTAAATTCTCTATTGCCACTTTGACATTCTTCACAGCATCTTCACCAGCAGTAGAATTCTTCAAGAAACCACTTTCTTTGCTCCTCGTCCATTCAGATTTTATCCTGAAATTGCAGCAATTCAGTCCCATCTTCGCACTCCACTTCTAATTCTAGTTCTATTGCTATTTCCACCACCACGCCTGCAGTCACTTCCTCCATTGAGGTCTTGAACCCCTCAAATCATCCATGAGGGTTGGAATCAACTTCTTCCAAATGCCTGTGAGTGTTGATATTTTGATCTCTTCCGATGAATCAGAAATGTCTTTAATGGCATCTAGACTGCTGATTCCTCCTCAGAAGGTTCTCCATTTACTTTTTCCAAAGGAGCCACTATCTGCAGCAGATAGAGCCTTACAAAATGTATTTTTTAAATAATAAGACCTACTACTACTACTCAATCCATTGCAGAATGGGTATTGTGTTAGCAGGCCTGAAAACAACATGACTGTTGTCCATCCCCAGCAGAGCCCTTGGGTGATGAGGTGCTTTGCCAATGAGCAGTACAATTTTGAAAGGCCTTTTTTTTCTGAGAAGTACGTCTCAACAGTAGGCTAAAAATAATCAGTAAACCATGTTGTAAACAGACGTTCTTTCATCCAGGTTTTGTTTTTCCTTTTATAGAGTTCAGACAGATGATTTAGCATAATTCTTAAGAGCTCTGGGGTTTTTCTCAATGGTGAATAAGCGCTGGCTTCACTTTAAAGTCACCACCTACATTAGCTCTTTAAAAAATGCTCTTAAAAAAGCTCTTAAAGCTTTGAAGCTAGGCATATCCTTTCTGGCTAGGAAAGTCTGAGATGGTATCTTCTTCCAATGGAAAGCTATTTCATGGACATTGAAAATCAATTGTTAACGTGCACCCATCTTCATTAATTACCTGAGCCAGAACTTCTGGATGGCTTGCTTGCTGCTTCACCTTGGACTTTCAGGTCATGGAGATGCCTTCTTTCCTTAAACTTCATGAGCCAACATCTGCTGGCTTCAAACTCTTCTGCAGCTTCCTCACCTCTGTCAGCCTTCACAGAACTGAAGAGAATAAGAACTTTGCTCCAGATTAGACTTTATCTTAAGGGAATGTTGTAGCTGCTGTGATCTTCTACCCAGACCACAAAAGCTTTCTCTGTGTCAGCAATAAGGTTGCTTTACTTTCTTATCACTCATGTGTTCATATATTCACCAGCACAGTACTTTTAATTTCCTTCAAGAACTTTTCCTTTGCATTCACAACCCAGCCTCTCTTGGCTTTCAACATGCCTTCTTATGATTTCTAGCTTCCAATTTTTATGCTTAATGATTTCTAGCTTTTAATTTAAACTGAGAGACATGTGACTCTACCTTTTATTTGAACACTTACAGATCACTGTAGAATTATTAACTGGTCTAATTTTATTACAACAGTAACATCAAAGATCACTAGTCACAGATTGCCATAACAAACACAGTAATTTAAAAGTTTGAAATATTGTGAAAATTACCAAAATGTGAGACAAAGTGGAACAAATACTGTTAGAAAATGGTACTGATGGGGTACCTCAGTCAGTTTTGGCTCGGGTTATGATTTCAGAGGTCCTGAGACTGAGCCCCAAATGGGGCGCCAGGCTCAGTGGGGAGTCTGCTTGAAGATTCTCTCCCTGTACTCTCCCCACACTCTCTCCCACACTCACTCTTTTTCTCAAATAAATCAATCTTTTTTTAAAATTGGCACTGGGGACGCCTGGGTGGCTCAGTTGGTTAAGCAGCTGCCTTCGGCTCAGGTCATGATCCCAGCGTCCTGGGATCGAGTCCCACATCGGGCTCCTTGCTCTGCAGGGAGCCTGCTTCTCCCTCTGACTCTGCCTGCCCTTCTGTCTGCCTGTGTTCGCTCTCACTCTCTCTCTCTCTTACAAATAAATAAATAAAATCTTATTTAAAAAAAATAAAATAAAATTGGCACTGATAAACTTGCTCAATGTAAGATTTCTACAGACTTTCAATCTGTATTTTAAAAAAACACAATGTCTGCAAATCATAATAAAGCAAAGTATGATGAAGCAAGTATGCCTCTATTGTTTTTATATACTGACCTTTGTTAGAAGACAAAAAAAATTACATGTGTTATTTTAATAGAAAGGGTTTAATATAAAGAATTAAATCGGGTACTAGATTCTTTATAACTGAAGAACTAAAAACAGAAAAATTAAAGAAGAATACGGTGTCATGAAGCTAGGAACTACAGAAAGGTAAATGAAGGTGTTGGAACTATTAAAATTAGAACTTTGGACAAGAAGTCTCATACAGCAAATACTTAGAAAAGACTATATTCCTTAACTGGAGTAGTTGTCTTTGAATTTAGAGGAGGAACCCATGGGTCATTGAGTCAGACTTCTCAAAAGGGAGGCTTAATGGCAGCTTTAGTGTCCGCAGTGGGCATGATGAGACCCAGTTCTTTAAAAGTTGGAAAATCGGGGCGCCTGGGTGGCTCAGTGGGTTAAGCCTCTGCCTTCGGCTCAGGTCATGATCTCAGGGTCCTGGGATCGAGTCCCGCATCGGGCTCTCTGCTCAGCAGGGAGCCTGCTTCCCTCTCTCTCTCTCTCTGCCTGCCTCTCTACCTGCTGTGATCTCTCTCTCTGTCAAATAAATAAATAAAATCTTTAAAAAAAAAAAAAAGTTGGAAAATCTACAAACTGGATTCAATTTCTTCTATCAAAATAAAGTGTCAGTGATGGAAGAAATGAGACTGTTGTGATATTAGCACGAACCCAATCTTACAACAAATAAGAACCTTTTTCTTCTTTCTCGTCCAGCTTTGAAGTTCTCTCAAAGCTCTCTCTGGTCTAATTTTTTAGTGCCCCTTTTTGTCAGTCTGAGAGCCAACTGGCAAAGAAATCCTGTTAGAAGAATCCTGCCCTGATATCAAAAAGCAGAGATTCAATGTGACTTGGACTTGAGACATAATAGCTGAATAACCCATGCAATCTATCCCCTTGGCTACTCAGCACTCATTCATACTCTACATATATTTGAACTTTCATACAGCAACAGAAAGAACTCCATCTATGCACCTAACATAATGGCACTATCCCTTAGACAGATGAAAGCATTCTCATCCTCTCCCCAAAATACTGAGATGCAAATTTCCATCAGTCATTGTATTCTTCTCTGAAATATGTTAACTATACTTCAAATTCAGTCAACGTTCTAAAGACTTGGTTGTAAAGTTTATTCTAACAAAACTTGCATACAATTGTAAAGAAAAGGAAAAGAAAGGAAGGTGAATATGTACACACACACAAGAAGATACATGTAGCTGCAGCAGTCTTCATTTCTGTAATGGTCATGCAGCTGTGGTTGATATTTATAACCCCTTTCTTCTACATTTCATTCATGAAATAATATCAATTTTATTAATTCTTTCAATCCTTTGTCCCCACCAAGTCCTCAGCTAGTCAGGAATCTCTGCTTTACATAGTGAACCAAACTTTCCTTTCTGAAGATACTAAATCTCCAGTTGTCCCATCTTTTTTAATTTCTATGGTTTTCTATTAACTTTTTACTCTCAGACAGGATGTACCACAAAAACTCCAAAGAACTACCTTGGGTTCCATATTCTTCTACCAAAGTCTGAACTTTTGTTTCCCCCTACAAAATTCACATATTGAAAACCTAACACCCAAGGCAATGGTATTAGGAGGTGGGGCCTTTGGAGTGTGATCAGATCATATTTTTTGGAACAGTTTCAGGAGAATAGGAATTAGTTCTTCTTTAAATGTTTGGTATAATTCCCCCAGGAAGCTGTCTGGCCCTGGGCTTTTGTTTGTTTGGAGATTTTTAATGACTGCTTCAATCTCCTTACTGGTTATGGGTCTGTTCAGGCTTTCTATTTCTTCCTGGTTCAGTTGTGGTAGTTTATATGTTTCTAAGAATGCATACATTTCTTCCAGATTGTCAAATTTATTGAGGTAGAGTTGTTCATAGTATGTTCTTATAATTGTTTGTATTTCTTTGGTGTTAGTTGTGATCTCTCCTCTTTCATTCGTGATTTTATTTATTTGGGTCCTTTCTCTTTTCTTTTTGATAAGTCTGGCCAGGGGGTTATCAATTTTATTAATTCTTTCAAAGAACCAGCTCCTAGTTTTGTTGATTTGTTCTATTGTTTTTTTGGTTTCTATTTCATTGATTTCTGCTCTGATCTTTATGATTTCTCTTCTCCTGCTGGGGTTAGGGTTTCTTTCTTGTTCTTTCTCCAGCTCCTTTAGGTGGAGGGTTAGGTTTTGTACCTGAGACCTTTCTTGTTTCTTGAGAAAGGCTTTTACCGCTATATATTTTCCTCTCAGGACTGCCTTTGTTGTGTCCCACAGATTTTGAACCATTGTGTTTTCATTATCATTTGTTTCCATGATTTTTTTCAATTCTTCTTTAATTTCCTGGTTGACCCATTCATTCTTTAGAAGGATGCTATTTAGTCTCCATGTATTTGGGTTCTTTCCAAACTTCCTTTTGTGGTTGAGTTCTAGCTTCAGAGCATTGTGGTCTGAAAATATGCAGGGTATGATCCCAATCTTTTGATACCAGTTTATTTAGGGTATGATCCCAATCTTTTGATACCAGTCCTGATTTAGGACCAAGGATGTGATCTATTCTGGAGAATGTTTCATGTGCACTAGAGAAGAATGTGTATTCTGTTGCTTTGGGATGAAATATTCTGAATATATCTGTGATGTCCATCTGGTCCAGTGTGTCATTTAAGGCCTTTATTTCCTTGTTGATCTTTTGCTTGGATGATCTGTCCACTTCAGTGAGGGGAGTGTTAAAGTTCCCTACTATTATCATATTATTGTTGATGAGTTTCTTTGATTTTGTTATTAATTGGCTTATATAGTTGGCTGCTCCCACGTTGGGGGCATAGATATTTAAAATGGTTAGATCTTCTTGTTGGACAGACCCTTTGAGTATTATATAGTGTCCTTCCTCATCTCTTATTATAGTCTTTGGCTTAAAATCTAATTGATCTGATATAAGGATTGCCACTCCTGCTTTCTTCTGATGTCCATTAGCATGGTAACTTCTTTTCCACCCCCTCACTTTAAATCTGGAGGTGTCTTCGGGCTTAAAATGAGTTTCTTGGAGGCAACATATAGATGGGTTGTTTTTTTGTTGTTTTTTTTTTTTATCCATTTGGATACCCTGTGTCTTTTGATTGGGGCATTTAGCCCATTAACATTCAGGGTAACTATTGAGAGATATAAATTTAGTGCCATTGTATTGCCTGTAAGGTGACTGTTACTGTATATTGTCTCTGTTTCTTTCTGATCTACCACTTGTAGGCTCTCTCTTTGCTAAGAGGACCCCTTCCAATATTTACAAACACCTGGTTTGGTGTTTGTAAATTCTTTTAGTTTTTGTTTGTCCTGGAAGCTTTTAATCTCTCCTATTTTCAATGATAGCCTAGCTGGATATAGTATTCTTGGCTGCATGTTTTTCTTGTTTAGTGCTCTGAATATATCATGCCAGCTCTTTCTGGCCTGCCAGGTCTCTGTGGATAAGTCTGCTGCCAATCTAATATTTTTACCATTATATGTTACAGACTTGCTTTCAGGATTTTCTCTTTGTCACTAAGACTTGTAAATTTTACTATTAGGTGATGGGGTATGGGCCTATTTTTATTGATTTTGGGGGGTGTTCTCTGCACCTCCTGAATTTTGATGCTTGTTCCCTTTGCCATATTGGGTAAATTCTCCGCAATAATCCTCTCCAGTATACCTTCTGCTCCCCTCTCTCTTTCTTCTTCTTCTGGAATCCCAATTATTTTATGTTGTTTCGTCTTATGGTGTCACTTATCTCTTGAATTCTCCCCTCGTAGTCCAGTAGCTGTTTGTCCCTCTTTTGCTCAGCTTCTTTATTCTCTGTCATTTGGTCTTCTATATCGCTAATTCTTTCTTCTGCCTCATTTATCCTAGCAGTGAGAGCCTCCATTTTTGATTGCACCTCATTAATAGCTTTTTTTATTTCAACTTGGTTAGATTTTAGTTCTTTTATTTCTCCAGAAAGGGCTTTTATATATCCCGAGAGGGTTTCTCTCATATCTTCCATACCTTTTTCGAGCCCGGCTAGAACCTTGAGAATTGTCATTCTGAACTCTAGATCTGACATATTACCAATGTCTGTATTGATTAGGTCCCTAGCCCTTTGGTACTGCCTCTTGTTCTTTTTTTTTGTGGTGAATTTTTCCACCTTGTCATTTTGTCCAGATAAGAGTATATGAAGGAGCAAGTACAATACTAAAAGGGTGGCAACAACCCCAGGAAAATATGCTTTAACCATATCAGAAGAGATCCCAAATCGTGAGGGGGGAAAAAGGGGATAAAAAGAGGTTCAGAAAGAAAGAAAGAAAAGAATTTAAAAAAGAAAAGGAATCAAGAAAAGTATAGAAAAGAAAAAAATATATATATTATATAAACTAGTTTAAAAACGTTAAAAAAGAAAAAGGTAAAAGTTTAAAAAATTTTAGCAGAAGAAGAGAAAAAAAATGAAAAAGAAAAAAAATTAAATTAACTGCAAGACTAAAGAATCACAGGGAGAAAGCCATGAGTTATGTGCTTTGCTTTCTCCTCCTCTGGAATTCTGCTGCTCTCCTTAGTATTGAAACTGCACTCCTTGGTAGGTGAACTTGGTCTTGGCTGGATTTCTTGTTGATCTTCTGGGGGAGGGGCCTGTTGTAGTGATTCTCAAGTGTCTTTGCCCCAGGCAGAATTGCACTGCCCTTACTAGGGGCCTGGCTGAGTAATCCCCTCGAGTTTGCTTTCAGGAGCTTTTGTTCCCTGAGCACTTTCCGTAGAGTTCTGGAGGACAGGAATACAAATTGGCGGCCTTCTGGTCTCCGGCCCGGAGGAGCCAAGAGCCCGGGCCCCCACTCCTCAGTGCGCCCTCAGAGAACAGTGCCCAGTAACTCCCATCTGCCTGACCTCCGGCTGCGCTCCGAGCTCACCGAGCCTGTGACCGGTTCAAGATAACCCCGAGCTCTGAGCTCACTGTCGGTTCTGTCTCTGTAGCCGGCTTCCCCGTTCTAATACCTGTAAGCTCTGCGACACTCAGACACCCCCAATCCTTCTGTGACCCTGCGGGACCTGAGGCCACCCTGACCCCACGTGGGCTTCACCCCAGTTTAGCCTCTGGAGCGATGTCCCTCAGCGGAACAGACTTTTAAAAGTCCTGATTTTGTGCGCCATTGCTCCGCCGCTTGCCGGGAGCCGGCCCCTCCCCCCGGGGTCTATCTTCCCGTTGCTTTGGACTCACTTCTCCGCCAGTCCTACCTTTCAGAAAGTAGTTGTTTTTCTGTTTCTAGAATTGCTGTTCTTCTTCTCTTCAATCTGCCGATGGATTTGCAGGTGTTTGCAATCTTTAGATAAGCTATCTAGCTGATCTCCTGCTAGCTGAAGTAGTCTCAGCCTGCTACTTCTCCGCCATCTTGACTCCTCCTGGAGTGTGATTAGATCATAAAGGCAGACCCCTCACAAATGGGATTAGTGCCTTTAAAGAGAGCTCCTGTTTTTCCACCATGTGAGAACACAACAAGAAGTCTGCAATGTTAAAGAGGGTTCTCAACTGACCATGTTGTCATCCTGATCTCAGAATTCCAGCTTCCAGAACTGTAAGAAATAAACTTCTGTTATTTATAAGCACCACAGTATATGGTATTTTGTTACAGTAACACAAACAGACTAAGACATACTCATTGCCCCTGTTGTGTAGAAGGAACCCAGTTTCCTATTGGAAATCAGGATCCATGTACTCAAACAGAGTAACCTCCTTCTTGACCTGTTAATTCAATGACATGAAGACCCAAGCAGGCAAGTAGCAGTCTCAACTTTTAGTTCAACAGAACTGTTGTTGGGTCCCTCTTGGAAATCAAGACCACCAAACCATCTGTAAACCAGGCTCAAGGTTGTTCCTCCTCAGCCATAAATTCATAAGAAATTTTCCATGAAGCCATAGGTATGGAAGAAAGAAAAGGATAATACAACAGTATTTAGTGTTGAAGGAGTCCAAGGTACCTCCTCACACAACTTCGTTGTGCCTTTTGGCACAAGCTCAAGCTCAATTTCTTACTTACCACTTATTTCCACTTAATAATTGATTTCTGTTGTTCATGCCGAAGTTTATAGCTTGCTAGCTCAGAGAACATCCAGTTTATTATGGAACTCTTGGGTCACCTAGTCACTTGATGTCCAATGATTAGACACTGAGGCCTGGTAGCAAACCTATAGATATTCCTCTAAAGAATAGTTATCCATAAAAGACAGCATGGAGGGGAACCTGGTGGCTCAGTCAAGTAAACATCCAGCTCTGGGTTTCAGCACAGGTCATGATCTCAGGAGCCCCTGTGATGGGTTCCACATTCAGTGAGGAATCTGCTTGAAATCCTTTCTCCCACCTTCCCTTCCACTTCCAGCCTCCCCCTGCTCACTCAGGTGCTCTCACAGGAGCTCTCCCTCTCCAATACAAGAAAGAAAGAAACAAAGAAACAAAGAAAGGGAGGCTGTGCTCAAAACTCTATTGACTTCTGTCCTATAATTCTCCTAATATCGTAATAGTATTTATCAAAGACTCTGTAGTAAATCCCTCTATTCCATGGGTTTTTCAAGTATCATCAGATCTGCTATGTCATAAAGCTTAAGGGGAAAAGAAGTTCTCACTGCTGCTTGAACTTGCAGCAGAGCCTTCTTTTGAAGTCCTCTTCAAAACCAACAGCCTACAGCTTATTCTGTAGGAGGTATCATGCTCAAATACATGTTGCCCCCAGAATCCAAAAAAGTCTACCCAGCATTGTGCCTCTTTTTGTTGGTTGGTGGTACAAGATGCAGGAACTTGTCTTTTATCCTTGAGACGGTGTCTCAGAAATTTCACTGAGCTGGTGGGTCTCTGAATTTTCATGGGGTTTATAACTCAATCTTTTTTTCTCAGCTGTCTTACTAAGGCATCTAAAGAACTTGTTATTTCCCGCTCATCAGAGACAATGAACATAATCTTAACCAATGTCATGGAGAAAAGTGAGGTTATTTGAAATGTCAAGACAATCACTGTGGAAGATACTAGAATAGAAAGCAAGAAAATTTAACAGAGTGCTGAGGAAGGAAAGTATATTGTTGGTCCTACCACTCAGAAGCAAACTACTTTTTGTGTGGTTCTTGCAATTTAATATGAAAGGAAAAAGCATTTTCCAGGCCAATAGCTGCATACCGATGTTGATTTGTTTCAGTTAAAGGCACCACACTTGGAGCAACAGCTATAATTGACGTCAACACCTGATTAAATGCATGATAATCCATGGTCATTCTCCAAGATCCACCCCACTTTTACAGAGTCCAAATGATCAAATTAGAGATCTGATTTGTATCATAAAACATGCATCTTCTAAGTCTTTGATAGTGGCAATAATCCCTGAAATTTCTGCAGAGATATATAGTACTGCTTTTGTTTACCATTCTGGCAGGAAAGGGAAATTCTATGGGCATTCATTTGATTCTTCCTATAATGTTTTTACAAGTCAGAGAACCTTTGTATTGATTCTTCCCGTTGATAAATGTGTCCATTCAAATTATACATTCAATAATTTAGGAAAGAATCATAGGCGAAGACAGTAATTCAAATTTAGGCCAAAACTATAGAGATAGAGGGGTGCCTGAGTGGCTCAGTGGGTTAAAGCCTCTGCCTTCGGCTCAGGTCATAATCCTGGGGTCTTGGGATCAAGCCCCACATCAGGCTTTCTGCTAGGACTCCTTCCCCAGCCCCCACCTGCCTCTCTGCCTGCTTGTGATCTCAATCTCTCTGTCAAATTATTAAATAAATAATCTTTTTAAAAAATTATAGAGATAGAGATACATCACTTGACCACCATGAGCCCTACTTTGATGAGTGGACCATAATGGCATTTCAGTTCTCTTGGATTTAGCATCAATTCAGAGCCGGCATGTAACAATCTTTTCAAAAGTCTGGGTATTTCCTTTTTCCTACTGTTCATTCACTTTAGTAAAATGCTACAATTCCCTTTGGAGAAAGCTTGGAGGAAGATTCGCATTCTGAAAAATTTTCTGACGTCGTTTTATAGCTCAAAAATATGTGGGATTTTGGTAAAAGCATTGATGATAGAGCAAAAAGATGACAAAATGTTCATTTTCTTTCATTCAAAAAATATTTGTTGAGTGCCCGCTGTGTACCAAGCCTTATTAAAGCTGATGGATATGAAGAAGTGTTTTCAATATCTTGCATTTTAGTAAGAAGAAAAATAATAAAATAATTCAGTATTTTTAGATTAGGATAGGTTTACCAAAAGGAATGACCAAGGTGATTTGTTAGAGCTATCAAAGGGAGATCTGGTGGGAGGTACATCAGAGTGGTTGGCAAAGGCCAATCTGAAAATGTAAAATTGAGGTTAAAATGTGAAAGAAGCAATAGAACCAGTTATGACAAGAACTGAAAGAATAGGTTCCCAGGCAGAAAGAATGAGTCTCTCAGAGACCCTAAGTTAGGATGTGCCTGGGTGCTTAAAGCACTCTGAGCCAAAAAGGTGGTAGGAGATGAGGTTTGAAAGACAAGCAGAGGCGACCATAAGGTTCTTAGAAGCAAAAAATGTGTATAGTTATTTCTGCTATAACAAGACATATGCATTTTTAAAGATTTATTTTATTTCTTTATTTGAGAAACAGAGAGAAAGCATGAGCAGGGGAGGGGCTGAGGGAGAAGCAGACTCCTTGCTGAGCATGGAACCTGATGCAAGGTTCAGTCCTAGGACCCTGAGATCATGACCTGAGCTGAAGGCAGATGTTTAACCGGCTGACCCATCCAAGAGCCCCAAAACATATATATTTCTAAAAACCATTCTGCTATGCCAAATCACATAATAAAACCACAGGTTTTAAGGGAAAATACATGGCTAAAGGTAAAACACTTAAAAATTTTGTTGTGACACTTTAAAAAACTGATTAAAACATAATAAAACAGCACATTTTTGCACACTTTTAGTGATTAATGACATAAATACTACAGTAACTACATACCTGAAGCTTGCTCATGGAAGCAGTTCTCAGAAGGGTTGCAGCTCTGAGTTCTGGGTAGGCAAAGGAGGGTTATCTATAACACCTGATGTGCACAGGTGTGGTCAACAACCCACAGTGAACCAAGGTAGCTGGGAGAGCATGGGGTTGAGGTGTGTGCATGCGTGCTGCTTTCACTGGGTGCAATTTCTGCATTCATCTGGTGTTTTTCAAACATTAGCAAATATGAAACTCACTGTGCTCAAATATAGCTATCACTTTTTCAAAACAAGCCTTTTGGCAGGACCATTTTATTCTAATTGTAGGAGAAGCCACTTGGAGATTTTAAAATAGCAAAGTGGCAAAATGCAATTGCGCTTTAAAAGATCTCTTCAGCTTCTCTGTGGAGAATGATTATAGACCAGGATGAATGGCATTTGCTGAGTTGGAAAATACTGAGAAAGGAGAGGATTTCAAGGAAAGTGGTTGTGAGAATGACAAGTAGGCAGGTGAGTCTGCCTCCGACCTCACTGGAAAAGTCAGAATAGAAATATGACCTGCATCTGTGGAGTAGTTAATGCAATAGGGACCACCTGAGATAGGGGCGTAGAAGGCCCAGGGCCTTTTTCATCACCACGAGCATGAAGTAGAGATGCTACGCAGTTCTACTCTTCTCATTCGGTTTGGGTATCAGGTTTCCACATAGAGTCACATCAAAACACAGAAAAAAACAGAAGGAGACAGAGGGGAGAGAAGTAAAGAGAAGGAAGGAAGGAAGGGAGGAAGGAAAGAGAGAGATTACTATAAAATTCAGGTCCCTGATGTGTAATACAATTCACAGTATAAAGCTGCAGCAACAGCATAACATTATTTACATTAGCATGACTAATGGCAGGTGCATTGCATTTTCAGACTGGGGTCTCTGCATCTAATCTGCAGGCTTCCTTTCCCCACACCCAGGACCACTTAAGCTACTCGCTAGCTCTCCCCTTTCCATCTCTAATTACAGTCCAGACCTTGGCACTCTGGGGCAACTTTGGCATTCAGTATCAAACCAATCTTGCCACCGAGCCCAGTTCCTTTTAACCCCAATTCTAGTCATTGGTCGCTGTCCTTATCAGTCCTGTTTTAGGAACCTCCCTAGTGACCTAATCTCTAAGACTGGTGGTCAGCCTTGCTACAACTATTAGATTCTCCTGTTGTTTCTATGTCTGGTGCCCGAGTTCACAGGGCAGGCAGCTGGAAAGGGAAGAGGAACATGAAGTGGAGGGGAGCAAGGACATGCTACAACCTGCTCTCAGAGTCTAAGATTTTAACCTTCTTTCTAGCTAATAAGTTGGCCTATTGCTGTTCTGTGGATTCCAGTGGAAACACTATACTCCAGGGTCAGAGGGGAAAAAAAAACCTTATTACCCACAGTACAGCAAACAGCAGAAACATCATGCTTGTCTCAGTTCTTCTCGCGCCCAAGTCCTATGGATGCAACCCAGAAGTACTCAGAGGGTACTGCACCTACGGGGAATTGGCATCACAGTTGAAAAACCCTGAATTTAGAGACTCATCAAATGAACCATGTACAGTAAGCAGTAAGCCAAGTCTGTTCTTGATCCCAGAGTGAAATATTATCTAAACCCCAGGGTTGCTCACAGTAAGTAAGCACAACTCTGAGAAGTGCCCAGAAAAGAGACTTGTATTCTCAGCATACCCAGCAAGAACATCAAGGAACATTCAAAGACCATAGGGGATTGCCTCTTCCAACATTTTTAGGCCGAGCTGGAACCCATCTAGATGAACTAGAACCTGCCTTGGTCTTTCACTACCTCCAAGTCTTCAACTTCGATGATGATGAATGTGTCCTGCAGGAGACACTGGTGCCTTTCATCATAAGGCTAGCCGTGCATTTGGCCCAGGTGTTGGGAAGCCTGAGGCAGGAGCTACAGCTGATGCCAGCCCAGTTGCTGACCGGTGCGAACCAGCGGACAAGTGACAACACACATGATCTACAATGGCCCCTCACTAAATGTAAAGAGCATAAAAAGTAAGATACCTGTTGTCCCACTTTTGCCTTCCAAACCTTATACAAAATATCTCTCTTGACTCACGCTAACCCAAAACCATACAGGAAAAGGAATTCTAGAAAACACAATTTCAGGTTAGCTAGATTAACCTAATAACAATTTACACAGGCCATAGACAAATGGCCTCCTTGTTACCTTCCTTCTGAGTCTTTTAAGTCCAATGGTCCATCCTTAAGGAGTTCCTATCATTCTCGTTTCATGGAGGAATGGCTGAGGATCAAAAGGACAATTGAAACCACTAGCTGTGTTATTTCAGGGGTCCCTAGGAGCACCCCCAGTTTCAGTGATTCTCTAGGAGGGCTCACAGTTCTCAGCATAGTCAGGTTCACAGCTAAGACTGAATACAGTGAAAGGATACAAAGCAAAATCAGCAAAGGAAAAGTATGGGAAGACATGTGGAAAAACAGATACAAACTTCCAAGAGTCCTCTTCGAGTGAAGTCCCACAGGATGCACTCAATTATCCCAGCAATAAGTTGTGTCAACACATGTGAAGGCTTGTGTGCCAGGGAAGCTCATTAGGGGCTCGAGGCCCTGAGTTCTTCTTGGAGGCTGGTCTTGTAGGCCCTCTCTGCCTAGATGTACCAAAATTTCAGACTCCCAGAAGGAAGGCAGGTGTTCAACAACAACCACATTGTACTGTTTAGGCACAGGGAACAACTCTTATCAGTTGTAGGAATGAACCCTCTCAACACCCAGGTTGCCAGAGGGTAACCAGAGGCCAGTCTTGCAAGCAGACCTTTTCAAGGAGAGCAGTCTCAGTGCTGCTATGTTAACTGCTTTCTGTGCCTATTTCTTGACATGGCAATAATCATGGCTCCATTACAACCAACGTGTTGTTCTCTTCGAGTTTTGGCATACTACACTCCCCCTGGGGTTTTGGGTTTGTTGTTGTTGTTGTTGTTTGTTTTTCTTTTTTTACTTGTAAAAAAAAACACCCTTTCTTCTCATACTTACCATAAGGAAGATTTTTCTCTAAACTCCCTTGTTCACTTCCTCCCTTTTCCCTTTACTCACACTGGTTGTGGAGAGGTGGAGTGAGTTAACTGATTGCTAAGTTTAGGAAAAATAACTGGGTGTGCTTGGCCAGGACAGTGCAGCTCCTCTGACATATCATGGGATATATCCCCTTCCTGGGAGGCCTCTTCCATCTAAGACTGCTGGTTTATCTGCCTAATTCTGGGGTTCAATATTAGCAAACCCAGGTGGTAGGCCTAGAGTCCCTATGCCAGCAATACAGGTAATTTTTGGACCTCTTCTGCCTCACTTTTTGTTGTAATTTACTAACCTGATCAGAACCAAGTAGAGATGAGGATTTCTGTGTGTTGGACTCCCCTGGGAAACCTCAACAAAGAGAAGGAATGAGTATTTTGAAAATGGTACACATAAGTTGTTAGAGTGGTATTTTTTTCCTGTCTTTATATCCTTAATCTTCAAAAATGTGATCCTATTATTTTGTAACTATAAAATATCATTTTCACAATAAGTAAATGAAAATTTTATGCTCAGAAAAAGTTCTGGATGTCTTTAAGTCAGAGGGGAACTATGGCTAATCTTCAGTAAGCAGGGCAAAAATCACAAGAATAACATTGAATACTCCTTAAATCGTAATTTCATAAGATCTAGGATATATGTGCTTAAATGAATAACAAAATTACAAAGTTTTATGCAGGATGCCTGAGTGGCTCAGTTGGTTAAGGGTCCTACTCTTGATTTTGATTTAGGTCATGATCTTAGGGTTGTAAGATCGAGCCCCACTGTGAGCTCCACACTCAGCAGAGTCTGCTTGAGATTCTCTCCCTCTCCCTATACTCCTCCACCCTGTTCCTGCATGCACACACATGTGCACTCTCAATCTGCCTCTCTAAAATAAATAAATAAATCTTTAAAAAATAATTTAAGTGTTGTGTACCCTGAAGTTGAAGCAGATTTTAAAACATTTGTGCCCACTTTCGTTGGCTTTGAATTCCTGTTTACCTCCTTATGCAAGAGAACGGAAAGCAAGAAGCCTCTGTAGAAAGGTGTTGTTTTTAATCAATTCATCTTTGTGATTTAATTTTGTAGCCAAAAGTCCTGCTAACATTTTATCCAGTACTTGTTTATTCAGCTTAGTATTTTTTAGAAAACCTCATATCATGTTTTGTTAAGGTTCTCTCTTCTTCATATGGAACCATGTTTTATGAAAAGTATGTATTATTGAACATTGGAATCAGATTCATTATGGTGAGGTTCCCAGGCTACGAGAGCACAGAGGAATGGATCTCCCCATCCTTTCCCATTACAGGTAAAGAAGTCTTATGGGTATTGTTATGTGGAATCATCCAAAGCCCTTCCACCCAATATTTCTCTTTCTCTTAGTTAGATTTGCATTAGCTAAATATTGTATGATGCTATTTCCTTAATAGAGCTAGCAATAGGGAAAACAAACTGCTTTTTTTTTAATATTTGATTTATTTATTTGACAGAGAGAGTGCACAAGCAGGCAGAGAGGCAGGCAGAGAGAGGGGGGAAGCAGGCTCCCTGCAGAGCAGAAAGCCCAACATGGGGCTCTATCCCAGGAACCTGAGATCATGACCTGAGCCAAAGGCAGAGGCTTAACCCACTGAGCCACCCAGGCACCCCAACAAGCTGCTTTCTTATTGGAACTTTCATGCATATTGCTGGCATCACACCCACTTCATACTTTCTCCATTTTCTTTTGCATTGACACAGAATGAAAGACGTATGTTGATCGGCACTCATGGTTACTATAAAAGAAACTAGCTTAAGCAGAGGGTGATGTAGCTTTAGGCAGGGAGGGATTGAATTGCTGATGGAACACTTCATCAGGACTTTATCTTCTCCATCTTCCTGCTCTGCTCCTTCTTGCTTTGGCTTCATTCTCAGCATGCTTTCTTCCATTCACTGGTAATGATAGCCACCAGCAGATCCTGGTTTAAATGGTAATATCAACATACAAATTCAGAGAAAAGCTAAGTAACCTCTTTCTCCCAGAATCCATATTAAAATTTTAAATGATGGTTGACTAACATTGCTTGAAAGTCATGTCTGGACCCCATCCTGAGCCAAGCTCACAGCCTGGAGGAAGGAATAAGTGTGGTCACAAAATATATAGTTCCTTAACATCACTTGGTATGAGAGAAGAAGTTACCAAAATACAGGAATACTGAAAATTATTTAAAAAAAATTTTTAAGATGCTTATTAAAACATGGAATGGATATCCCTTCTCACCTTCCTCTTCACCGGATACGAAATGTTAACATACTAGACACCTCTTGGCTGGCTACCTGTGGAGGTGGGTACCCATTCATCTGACTGTTCCTTGTAGCTCTACTACCCAGCTATTTATACACATGCTGGAGTGATCAACCAACACAAGCTGGGCCACTCAAATATTTGAAAATTTGGACTTAAAGACAAAGAGACATGGAGCACTTGGTTGACTCAGCCTGTTTAACACCCGACCCTTAATTTTGGCTCAGGTCATGACCTCTGGGTCGTGGGATCAAGCTTTGTGGTAAGCTCTGTGCTGAGTGTGGAACCTGAATGGGACTCCCTCTCCCTCTCCCACTGTACCTCCCCCCTGGTGGCGCACACACTCTCACTCTTTCTGTGTGTGTCCCTCTATCTCTCAAAAAAAAAAAAAAAAAAAAAAAAAAGACAAAGACAGTTGTTGGAATGGAATCATAGTAATGGCAATACACAAGAGAAGAATAATTAGCCAACTCCAGAACCTCTAGACCTCTTGTTACTTGAGATAATGAATGTCCATATTGCTTAAGCCAGAAGTAGCTGGATTCTGTCTTACTTACATGTTAAATCAAACTAAGCAATATCTAAGGCAATCTGAGTTCATTTCTGCTACTTGCAATGAAAGACCATAAACCCATAGACTATGTGTTCTGCATGTTTCCAGCCTCACCAGCCCGAAATGAGGTCAGCTCTATATTAATGCCCTAAATACTCTTGCTCTGTTCCCACACGTGTTTGACTAGCAGGATACCCATCTTTTCCTGGCGTTTCCTTCCTTCAGTGTTTTCTAAAATCCCACTGGAGCTCTTAGACCTATTTTAAAAATTTTTACTAGTTTTTTCACCTGCAAGGAGGTAATTTCAACAATGATTTTCTCATTGGTCTTAGACGATAGGGTCTTTGATGATAAAAAGGTGTATACATTTTGGGAAATTTGGAAAATAGAGTAAAATACAAAGACAAAAAACAACTATAATTTTACCTTTAAGAAATAATACTTTTATGAGTAGTTTATTTCCAATATTCCTAATATTTTTATTGTGAAATATAATACCTGTGTAGAAGGGCAAAATGTAGACTTTTGAGAAATAACTACAAAACAAACATCTAGTAACCATCATCCTGGTCAAGGAATAAAAAATTACCATCACTTCAGAATCTCCCAAACATCTTTTCCCAGTTATAATCCCCTTCCTCCCTTGTAAGTAACAACCAACTTAACTTCTGTGATTATTTCTGTTGCTTTTCATTATAATTTTATCACCCAAGCATATATCACCAAAAATTTTATTTTAATTTTGTCTGCTTTTAAGCTTTATATAAATTAAATCATATTTTTAATTTGATTTTTTCATTCAACAATACGTATGCCAGATTAATCCACATTCTTGAATGTAGCTGGAGTTTATTTTTATTGCTGTATAATCCACTGCATGACACAGAAAATTTTAATTTATCCATTCTACTCTAGATAGACATATTGGTTACATCCAGTATAGTTCTTGAGTACTTTCTTTCTATGGTAGAATTATACTAAGTCTAGAAATGTATATTCTACTTTCATCATTTAAATTGTAGTGTATTTTCTCTTGTTACTAGAAGTTATTTAGAAATATTATATCTAATTGCTATATCACATTTCATTATATGTATGTACTATAACTTATTTAACCATCCCTCTGGGGTTCTCACTTAGATTGTTTCCAATTATTTGTCACTACAAGTAATATTGTGGTTAACATTTTACACATAAGGATTTTTATCTGTATTTCAAAGCATTTCCTTAGGTCATTTCCCCAAAATAGAAATATTGTATCAAATAGTATAAATATTTTAAAGTCAAAATTCTCTCCAGAAGGGTGGTATTAATCAAGGTAGGAGTTTCACCTCCTCCTTGCCAGCATTAAATATGTGCTCACGTTCTCATGCATGCTTGCACTCCCACTTGTTCTCTCTCTCTCACTCTCCCTCCCTTCTTCATTCCCTCCCTTACTCCTTCTCTTCCTACCACCCTTTAATCTCCTTCAAGGGTTGTGATGCAAACTTTGCCCTAGAGCCTAGTCAAGTACAAAAAAAGCTGATCTGATCACATACAAGAAATGTGAACAGATGAAAGTACAAAGTATCTCTGTTTTCCTTGTGGCAGCCCAAGCAAGCAACAAATGGAGAAGATGGTGCCTAATGACAGAAAATGGTCAGTACACAGTTTGAGGCTGACTGAATGCACAATAGGAAGGGCAACCAAGAGGACATGGAAGTGTTCAAAGAGGTGGCCCCGTCAGGGGACACATGGACAGCAACTTGCAGCTAAGTTTCCGGGAGAAGTTGTCACAAGTTTCCAGTGACACAGATGGTCCACAGTAACAGGGATTCTGAGAGATGGTGATTGCAGCGTGCTAGCCATGATTATCTGGGAGGTGTGCTGTGCTCTGGTTGACTCATGAGACTACCAATGGGCAAAGAGAAGAGGCCAACACAAGACCAAGTTGCTAGAAACAGAAAGAAAACCCAAGTGAAGTTGCAGGAGTCTGGGGCATGACTTCTCCTGAGTCCCAGGACAAGTCGTGTCTTCAGGACAAATATGGGACCCAGAGATCAGAACTAGGACTCCTGTTCATAGTCCCTCAGGGCAACTAAGATCATTGTCAGTGAGGGAGGTGCAAAGGCAGTTTAAATACTATAGTTGACCCTTGAACAATGTGGGGGGGCTCACAGTGCTGACCCCTGTGCAGTCAAAATCCACATATTAACTTTTGACTCCCCCAAAACTTAACTACTGATAGCCTACTGTTGACCAGAAGACTTACTCATAACAGTCGATTAAACATATTTCTGTATGTTTCATGAATTATAGATTGTATTCTTATAATAAAGTAAGCTAGAGAAAAGAAAATGTTAAGGAATTTTCTTATTTAAAAAATCATAAGCAATCCCAGTAGTTCATTTTTTCCCTTGCTTCCCTTGCCTTTTGCGTTGTTCCTAGGAAGATGTTGCTGCGGCAGAGGTCGAAGAGGTTGCTGCCCGTGTTCTCCTCAAGGATTTTGATGGATTCCTTTCGTACATTGAGGTCCTTCATCCATTTTGAGTCTATTTTTGTGTGTGGTGTAAGGAAATGGTCCAATTTCATTTTTCTGCATGTGGCTGTCCAATTTTCCCAGCACCATTTATTGAAAAGGCTGTCTTTTTTCCATTGGACATTCTTTCCTGCTTTGTCGAAGATTAGTTGACCATAGAGTTGAGGGTCTATTTCTGGGCTCTCTATTCTGTTCCATTGATCTATGTGTCTGTTTTTGTGCCAGTACCATGCTGTCTTGATGATGACAGCTTTGTAATAGAGCTTGAAGTCCGGAATTGTGATGCCACCAACGTTGGCTTTCTTTTTCAATATCCCTTTGGCTATTCGAGGTCTTTTCTGGTTCCATATAAATTTTAGAATTATTTGTTCCATTTCTTTGAAAAAGATGGATGGTACTTTGATAGGAATTGCATTAAATGTGTAGATTGCTTTAGGTAGCATAGACATTTTCACAATATTTATTCTTCCAATCCAGGAGCATGGAACATTTTTCCATTTCTTTGTGTCTTCCTCAATTTCTTTCATGAGTACTTTATAGTTTTCTGAGTATAGATTCTGTGTCTCTTTCGTTAGGTTTATTCCTAGGTATCTTATGGTTTTGGATGCAATTGTAAATGGGATTGACTCCTTAATATCTCTTTCTTCTGTCTTGCTGTTGGTGTAGAGAAATGCAACTGATTTCTGTGCATTGATTTTATATCCTGACACTTTACTGAATTCCTGTATAAGTTCTAGCAGTTTTGGAGTGGAGTCTTTTGGGTTTTCCACATATAGTATCATATCATCTGCGAAGAGTGATAATTTGACTTCTTCTTTGCCGATTTGGATGCCTTTAATTTCCTTTTGTTGTCTGATTGCTGAGGCTAGGACCTCTAGTACGATGTTGAATAGCAGTGGTGATAATGGACATCCCTGCCGTGTTCCTGACCTTAGCGGAAAAGCTTTCAGTTTTTCTCCATTGAGAATGATATTTGCGGTGGGTTTTTCATAGATGGCTTTGATGATATTGAGGTATGTGCCCTCTATCCCTACACTTTGAAGAGTTTTGATCAGGAAGGGATGTTGTACTTTGTCAAATGCTTTTTCAGCATCTATTGAGAGTATCATATGGTTCTTGTTCTTACTTTTATTGATGTGTTGTATCACATTGACTGATTTGCGGATGTTGAACCAACCTTGCAGCCCTGGAATAAATCCCACTTGGTCGTGGTGAATAATCTTTTTAATGTACTGTTGAATCCGATTGGCTAGTATTTTGTTGAGTATTTTCGCATCTGTGTTCATCAAGGATATCGGTCTATAGCTCTCTTTTTTGGTGGGATCCTTGTCTGGTTTTGGGATCAAGGTGATGCTGGCCTCATAAAATGAGTTTGGAAGTTTTCCTTCCATTTCTATTTTTTGGAACAGTTTCAGGAGAATAGGAATTAGTTCTTCTTTAAATGTTTGGTAGAATTCCCCCGGGAAGCCGTCTGGCCCTGGGCTTTTGTTTGTTTGGAGATTTTTAATGACTGTTTCAATCTCCTTACTGGTTATGGGTCTGTTCAGGCTTTCTATTTCTTCATGGTTCAGTTGTGGTAGTTTATATGTTTCTAGGAATGCATCCATTTCTTCCAGATTGTCAAATTTATTGCCGTAGAGTTGCTCATAGTATGTTCTTATAATAGTTTGTATTTCCTTGGTGTTAGTTGTGATCTCTCCTCTTTCATTCATGATTTTATTTATTTGGGTCCTTTCTCTTTTCTTTTTGATAAGTCGGGCCAGGGGTTTATCAATTTTATTAATTCTTTCAAAGAACCAGCTCCTAGTTTCGTTGATTTGTTCTATTGTTTTTTTGGTTTCTATTTCATTGATTTCTGCTCTGATCTTTATGATTTCTCTTCTCCTGCTGGGCTTAGGGTTTCTTTCTTGTTCCTTCTCCAGCTCCTTTAGGTGTAGGGTTAGGTTGTGTACCTGAGACCTTTCTTGTTTCTTGAGAAAGGCTTGTACCGCTATATATTTTCCTCTCAGGACTGCCTTTGTTGTGTCCCACAGATTTTGAACCGTTGTATTTTCATTATCATTTCTTTCCATGATTTTTTTCAATTCTTCTTTAATTTCCCGGTTGACCCATTCATTCTTTAGAAGGATACTGTTTAGTCTCCATGTATTTGGGTTCTTTCCAAACTTCCTTTTGTGGTTGAGTTCTAGCTTTAGAGCATTGTGGTCTGAAAATATGCAGGGAATGATCCCAATCTTTTGATACCGGTTGAGTCCTGATTTAGGACCGAGGATGTGATCTATTCTGGAGAATGTACCATGTGCACTAGAGAAGAATGTGTATTCTGTTGCTTTGGGATGAAATATTCTGAATATATCTGTGATGTCCATCTGGTCCAGTGTGTCATTTAAGGCCTTTATTTCCTTGCTGATCTTTTGCTTGGATGACCTGTCCATTTCAGTGAGGGGAATATTAAAGTCCCCTACTATTATTGTATTGTTGTTTATGTGTTTCTTTGATTTTGTTATTAATTGGTTTATATAGTTGGCTGCTCCCACGTTGGGGGCATAGATATTTAAAATTGTTAAATCTTCTTGTTGGACAGACCCTTTGAGTATGATATAGTGTCCTTCCTCATCTCTTATTACAGTCTTTGGCTTAAAATCTAATTGATCTGATATAAGGATTGCCACTCCTGCTTTCTTCTGATGTCCATTAGCATGGTAAATTCTTTTCCACCCCCTCACTTTAAATCTGGAGGTGTCTTCGGGCTTAAAATGTGTTTCTTGGAGGCAACATATAGATGGGTTTTGTTTTTTTATCCATTCTGATACCCTGTGTCTTTTGACAGGGGCATTTAGCCCATTCACATTCAGGGTAACTATTGAGAGATATGAATTTAGTGCCATTGTATTGCCTGTAAGGTGACTGTTACTGTATATGGTCTCTGTTCCTTTCTGATCTACCACTTGTAGGCTCTCTCTTTGCTTAGAGGACCCCTTTCAATATTTCCTGTAGAGCTGGTTTGGTATTTGCAAATTCTTTCAGTTGTTGTTTGTCCTGGAAGCTTTTAATCTCTCCTTCTATTTTCAATGATAGCCTAGCTGGATATAGTATTCTTGGCTGCATGTTTTCATCAAGATCAAAAGCTTTTGCACAGCAAAGGAAACAGTTAACAAAATCAAAAGACAACTGACAGAATGGGAGAAGATATTTGCAAACGACATATCAGATAAAGGACTAGTGTCCAGAATCTATAAAGAACTTAGCAAACTCAACACCCAAAGAACAAATAATCCAATCAAGAAATGGGCAGAAGACATGAACAGACATTTCTGCAAAGAAGACATCCAGATGGCCAACAGACACATGAAAAAGTGCTCCATATCACTTGGCATCAGGGAAATACAAATCAAAACCACAATGAGATATCACCTCACACCAGTCAGAATGGCTAAAATCAACAAGTCAGGAAATGACAGATGCTGGCGAGGATGCGGAGAAAGGGGAACCCTCCTACACTGTTGGTGGGAATGCAAGCTGGTGCAGCCACTCTGGAAAACAGCATGGAGGTTCCTCAAAATGTTGAAAATAGAACTGCCCTATGACCCAGCAATTGCACTATTGGGTATTTACCCTAAAGATACAAATGTAGTGATCCAAAGGGACACATGCACCCGAATGTTTATAGCAGCAATGTCCACAATAGCCAAACTATGGAAAGAACCTAGATGTCCATCAACAGATGAATGGATCAAGAAGATGTGGTATATATACACAATGGAATACTATGCAGCCATCAAAAGAAATGAAATCTTGCCATTTGCAACAACATGGATGGAACTAGAGCGTATCATGCTTAGCGAAATAAGTCAAGCAGAGAAAGACAACTATCATATGATCTCCCTGATATGAGGAAGTGGTGATGCAACATGGAGGCTTAAGTGGGTAGAAGAATAAATGAAACAAGATGGGATTGGGAGGGAGACAAACCATAAGTGACTCTTAATCTCACAAAACAAACTGAGGGTTGCCGGGGGGAGGGGGTTGGGGAGAAGGGGGTGGGATTATGGACATTGGGGAGGGTATGTGATTTGGTGAGTGCTGTGAAGTGTGTAAACCTGGTGATTCACAGACCTGGGGATAAAAATATATGTATATAAAAAATATATGTTTATAAAAAATAAAAAATAAAAATAAAAAAATAAATAAATAAAAATAAATAAATAAATAAAAAAAAAAAAAAATCATAAGCAAAAGAAAATACATAAGCAGTACTGTACTGTTTTCCTAGAAAAAAATGCACATGTAAGTGGGCCCATGCAGTTCACATCCATGTTGTTCCAGGGTCAACTATGTACTGGCCTGGTAATAGGAATAGTACTAGGGCTTCTGGAAAGAGGCACAGCAGTCGTACAAAGGGAAAAAATGATGACCAGGGCATGAGGGATGAGGCAGGACTGGAAGAAGACACTATAAACACACCGTGAACAGCATGGGCACTCGAGAAGTCATTTTACATCATCTAGTTCAAGACGGCAGTCTGAGCAGTTATGAGCCCTGGACACTATTAAAATGAAAATCAAGGCATTAAAAATCTCACAATAAAGAGAATGACAGGGAACCCATAAGCACAAGAGAAACGTCATCAGATTTCTAGGAAATGGAAAGCTGAAGGAAGAGTGCTGGCAGGTGATGAAGCCCTAACTGAAAATACACAGCCAAGAGGCTGCAAGTGTAGAGAAAGGCAGTCATGTCTGTGGCGTCCCAGAAAAGCGTGTGACACAGATATCAGGTAGCATGGAGGTAGGGTGACATGCAGGACCTAAAACGGAAGAAGTCATTGAAAATCTGCATATGAAACAAGGCTCATATAAACACTATACCCTGGAGCTCAGAATCTCTCTCACCAACTTCTACCTCTACCCTTAGCCAGAAAGGAAGGAAGGAAGGACTGAGGGAGGGAGAGAGGGAGGAAGAAGGGGAGCCAAGAGGGAGGGAGGGACGGACGGACGGAAGGCAGACAGGCAGACAGGCATTAGACCTAGAAAGAAAAGAGTCAAATCAAAGGATGGAGCCTCAGGAGAGAAAACTCAGGAGGAGAAATGCGGGGAAGATGTCACAGACTTCCCGGAATGCTTGTGTTGTTACAAACATGTAAGAAGCAATAAAGGCTGCTATCATAAGGGCAGGAAATACAAGTACAAAAGGAGGGAAATGAAATCATGGAAGGCAGGTAGGTTAGTGATAGGTTGATAATCTGAACTTCTCAATTTCCAAATTGTAGAATCAATAGACTGACCAATACAGTGACCTAATTGGGATTATAGAACAGAATGTAAACAATCAGTGCTAACAATTTGAAAAGCAAAATTACAGGTGACAGAATTGGAAGATGGAAAGGAGAGAAGAGAGAAGAAACATCGAGTCTCTGCACTCTAGCCTTTCAAAATGAGGAGTCTAAAGATTCTTTCTGAAATCGTTGGAACAAGAAATAAAAATGTAAACATATTGCTTAAAGTTACACAGATAAATACAAAAAAAACATCAAAAAGTAATGTAAGGGGTGCCTGGGTGGCTCAGTGGGTTAAAGCCTCTGCCTTTAGCTCAGGTCATGATCTCAGGGTCCTGGGATCAAGCCTCGCATCGGGCTCTCTGCTCAGCGGGGAGCCTGCTTCCTCCTCTCTCTCTGCCTGCTTCTTTGCCTACTTGTGATCTCTGTCTGTCAAATAAATACGTAAAAATCTTTAAAAAAAAAAAAAAAAGCAATGTAAGCATGCTGAGAGGAGGTAGAAGAGATGATGGAATAGAGTAAATGACCTTACATCGTCATCTATTAAACCTGGAAACCAATAGAAAAACCTGAATAAAGAAGGGGTAGTAGTTTTTATATATAACACAAGAATATGGGTGGAACCACCTGGAAAAAAGTTAGGAATTAGACTTCAAAATACCTTGGGGCAACTGGGTGATGGGTATTAAGGATGACACATGTTGGGATGAGCACTGGGTGTTATATGCAATTAATGAATCGTTGAACACTACATCAAAAACTTATGATGTACTATATGCTGGTTAGCTGAACATTAGGGAAAAAAAAAAAAAGATCTTGGGACAAAGGACAAACCAGTGCTTGGAGTGGGGGGAGCCCTAAACCCAGGAAAACAGGATGATTCTAAACCAAGTGACAGAGAGGTAATTAAAAAGAGGATTAAAATTTTGATTGACTTTTTGCCTGTGTGTTACAGTGAGGATGATTTTACAGGAATGTCATCTGATGCTGAAAATTTTTAACTTTTGCTTTTAAGAAATAGAAGCGGTTTGAACGTGATGAAAGTAAGTTTATGCCAACAGCACCACCCACTGGGCATAAGATAGACTGCAGCAGGCTTGGCATAAGAGACTGGGCACACACAAACTGACAAATTGGTTCTTAAAAATATATATATATTTTTTATCTATCTATTTATTTGTCAGAGGGAGAGAGAGTGCGCGCGAGCGAGAAAGAGCAGTGGGAGGCACAGAGGGAGAAGCAGGCTCCCTGCTGAGCATGGAGCTCTATGCGGGACTCAACCCCCAGGATCCCAGATCACCACCCGAGTAATCCACTGAGCTACCCAGGCTTTCTGATAAATTAATTTTTAAACTTCTTATGTGAAACACACACAAACACACATACAGGCATATGAGGAAGGAAAAATTTGTCCCTGGGGGGTTTCGATGATTGAAATTAAATACAAGTCAAAAAATCAAGTAAAGAAATGCTTTTCCCCATTTATGTCCTCAGATTTAACCGAGGCGTACTATCAGAGGCAGTGCTGTGTATAGTATAGTACAAATCACTTCCTGAAACCGTCTGTAAAATGTCCCCCACCCAAAAAATACATTGTCCTTATCACTCTTCGCAGATGATATGATACTATATGTGGAAAACCCAAAAGACTCCACTCCAAAACTGCTAGAACTTATACAGGAATTCAGTAAAGTGTCAGGATATAAAATCAATGCACAGAAATCAGTTGCATTTCTCTACACCAACAGCAAGACAGAAGAAAGGGAAATTAAGGAGTCAATCCCATTTACAATTGCACCCAAAACCATAAGATACCTAGGAATAAACCTAACCAAAGAGACACAGAATCTATACTCAGAAAACTATAAAGTACTCATGAAAGAAATTGAGGAAGACACAAAGAAATGGAAAAATGTTCCATGCTCCTGGATTGGAAGAATAAATATTGTGAAAATGTCTATGCTACCTAAAGCAATCTACACATTTAATGCAATTCCTATCAAAGTACCATCCATCTTTTTCAAAGAAATGGAACAAATAATTCTAAAATTTATATGGAACCAGAAAAGACCTCGAATAGCTAAAGGGATATTGAAAAAGAAAGCCAACGTTGGTGGCATCACAATCCCGGACTTCAAGCTCTATTACAAAGCTGTCATCATCAAGACAGCATGGTACTGGCACAAAAACAGACCCATAGATCAATGGAACAGAATAGAGAGCCCAGAAATAGACTCTCAACTCTATGGTCAACTAATCTTCGACAAAGCAGGAAAGAATGTCCAATGGAAAAAAGACAGCCTCTTCAATAAATGGTGCTGGGAAAATTGGACAGCCACATGCAGAAAAATGAAATTGGACCATTTCCTTACACCACACACGAAAATAGACTCAAAATGGATGAAGGACCTCAATGTGCGAAAGGAATCCATCAAAATCCTTGAGGAGAACACAGGCAGCAACCTCTTCGACCTCAGCCGCAGCAACATCTTCCTAGGAACAACGCAAAAGGCAAGGGAAGCAAGGGCAAAAATGAACTATTGGGATTTCATCAAGATCAAAAGCTTTTGCACAGCATTGTCCTTGTCTTAATCCTCAGAATCTGTGACCTCTGTGACAAAAGGGAATTTGTAGATATGATCCTGAGATGGGAAGATTATCCCTGATTACCCGGGTGGGCCCAATGTAATTGACAAGGATCCTTTAAAACGGGCCAGAGTCAGGGTAAGAGAAAGAGATGTGAGGACAGAAAGCAGAAATTAAAGTGAATCAACTGCTGGCTTTGAAGATGGAGGGAGGACCCAAGCGCTAAGGAAGGCAGGGGCCCTCTAGAAACTGAAATAGACAAGGAAATGGGGTTCTCCCCTACAGCCCTTTACTCTAAACAGATAAGACTTGTTTTAGACTTCTGACCTCCAGCACTATAGGATAATTTGTATTATTATTTAAAGCCACTAAGTTTGTGATCTCTATAGATACATATTTGATGTCTATATACTAAAAATTATATGAAACATTATATATCTAAAATTATATGAAACCAGAGAGGGAGATAAACCATAAGAGAATCTTAATCATAGGAAACAACCTGAGAGTTGCTGGGAGGAGGGGAATGGGGTAACGGGGTAATGGACATTGGAGAGGGTATATGTTGTAATGAGCACTGGGTATTATACAAGACTTACGAATCACAGATCTGTACCCCTGAAACAAGTAATATATTATATATTAATTAATTGGATTTAAATTTTTTAAAAAACACTGACATGATCAAAATTGTCTTTAACAGCTGGAAATAGAGTGCAGAACATTTTAAGGCATCTTATGTCTCAACTATTCTGCCAACACCAAATGATATGCAATGATTAATTTTGAGATATATATTTTAGGAAACATTTCATTTTAATTAAAAAATACATATGTGGGGCACCTGGGTGGCTCAGTGGGTTAAAGCCTCTGCCTTCAGCGCAGGTCATGATCCCAGGGTCCTGGGATGGAGCCCCTCATCAGGCTCTCTGCTCGGCAGGGAACCTGCTTCCTCCTCTCTCTCTGCCTACTTGTGTCCGTCAAATAAATAAATAAAATCTTTAAAAAGAAAAAAAATACATATGCACTTGATTTTTCAGTTTAAAACCTTCTAAAAAAAAAAAAAAAAAAATCCAGGCCCAAAAGTCTTTACTGGAAAATCTACCTAACATATAAGAAAATTTTCACACAAGACAGAATAGGAAGAAACACTCTCCACTTATTTTATGAGGCTAGCATTACTCTAATACCAAAACTAGACAAAAATATTTCAAGAAAGGAAAACTACAAGCCAGTATGACCCATCAACACAGAAAAAGTTCTCAAAAATATAGTAACAAAACAAATCCAGCAATATTTTTAAATGATAATACATCACAGCAAAGTGGAATTTATCCTGAGAAAGCAAGATAGATTGCATTGGATAGATTGTGAACTGGAAAATCAATTCACTTCATCAATAGAAAAAAGAAAACTCATCTCCTTCCACAGACACAGCAAATCAACTATATATGGAATAATGTCCTCAAAAAACCAAAACCAAAACAAAAAACAAAAACAAAAACAATGGGCACCTGGAGGACTCAGTCAGTTGGGCATGGGACTCTTGATTTCAGCTCAGGTCATGATCTCAGGGTCAGGAGACTGAGCTCCAATCAGACTCAGCTCAGCATGGAGTCTACTCAAGATTCTCTTTCCTTTCTCCCTCTCCCTCTGTCCTGCCTCCCACTAGTGCTCTCTTTGTCTAAAACAAAAACAACACACAAAAAAACTAGCTGAGTGACAGCTACACATTGGGCAAACTAGAAAAAAAACCTCTTGGGAATGGGTAGGAGAGGCCTGCACAGTTTCACCATAAACCACACCCCTAATGCTATAACCCATGTATGAAAGGGAACACACCACCCTGAGCTTCTCCCCAGGAAACAAAGGGTTTGGACCCCACATCTTGCATTTCAACTTTTAAGCCCTGCACCTGAGACATGAGCTCCTAAAACACCTAGCTGTGCAAGCCAACAGGGCTCACAACCACAGGACCTACAAGGCTCTCAGGAACTGAGGCGCGGTTCTTTTCTTTTCTTTTCTAAGATTTTATTCACTCATTTGACTGACAGAGATCCAAGTAGGCAGAGAGGTAGGCAGAGAAAGGAGGAAGCAGGCTTCCCGCTGAGCAGAGAGCCCTATGTGGGGCTCGATCCCAGAACTCTGGGATCATGACCTGAGCTGAAGGCAGAGGCTTTAACCCACTGAGCCACCCAGGCACCTCCAGAGATGCAGTTTTTAAAGGCTCCTGCGGACTCACCCACTCCGGGACCGGGCGCAGAGGCGGCCAACAGAAAATCACCCAGACTTTCCGTGCAACAGGCCAATTTGCTTATCTTAAAGCATCAGCATGGAGGGGCAGGCAGCTAATTTAACACACACCTAAGGCAATCATCTCCGAAAATGTAGGCCTGCAGGCACCGCTTTTGTGTTCTTCCGGTGCCAGGACCCCGTAACTCCCGGAAAGGCACGCGTCCACCCTCAGTAAGTCTCAATGTGCGCGTCTGCCACCCAGGGCACACTGCGACATCACCTGGCTCTGGCAGCTAGCAGGGCTTTTATGTCTGGTCCCAAAGGACTGCAGGCAACAGAGGAGTTCTTAACTGGGTTCCACCACCCCACCCCCGGGGGGCAGTAGAGAGGCAACAGGCCCGGGAGGCTCCTCTGTGAAAGAGGCCTATTAGTTTATTGTCACAGCTGCACCCTGAGGAGGCAGGCTTGTAACTAAACACCCATCCTAAGGGCTGATTATAATCCTCTCCAAAGCACTGGGTATTACAGAAGACTGAAGAATCACGGACCTGTACCCCTGAAACAAATAAAACATTATATGTTAATTGAGTTTACATAAAATATTTTTTAAAAATCCTCTCCAGAGACCTCAGAGGACTGACACAGTCTTCTCATTAACACCCCCCAAACCCCCTCAGCCTCCCCCCATCACCCACCCCCACCCCACCCACCCGGCTCAGGATCTCCTGTGCCCTACCAGAGGGGACTTGCGCATAGGCTAGTGCCATATTCACAGCTGCCACCCAGAAGACACCCTTCAATCACCTGGCTCTGGAGACCAGCAGGGCTTGCCGTGGTGGGTCGCTCGGGAGTGTAACAAAGGAAGAGCTGGTGAATGGCAGGCTACCACGCCCAAGCATAGCGACAGTGGGCTGAAGCCCACCCTCAGTCTTTTCGTGAAAGAGGCCTATTTGCTTCTCTAGAGCTTCAGCCTAAGGGGTGGGTTTCTGGTTTAGCACCCCCAGGCCTACCCAGATGCTCTCTGGAGATAGAGGCCAATGGGCACTCTTTGCACCTCCCTGTGCCTTGTTCTGGTTCCCTGGTGCTCCTGGTTAGAAGCTTGTGCACCCATCTGATTGTTACAGTGGCCCCCCAAGGGATACCTTTTGATCACCTGGTCTGGTGGCCCTCAGGGCTTGGGCTCACAGGGCCTGAAGGGCTGTTATGAATGGAGAAATAGTTTCAACCAGCTACCCACCTCAGGGCATAGCACAGAGCTAGCAGAGTCAAACACCGTGGGCTATCATTCTGTGAAAGAGGCCTATTAGCTTATCTTTATATCCAAGGTCCATGGGGTAGCTTCTAATCTCAAACAGACCCAAGAGGCTAACTACAATTCTCTCCTACCAATCAGGAAGGCTGGCTGGTGCCATCTTCATTCCCTCCCTCTGCCCCACTCCAAGTTAACACTCCAGTGTCTCTCCAAGAAAGGAGTTTGTGTAGACGTCTGGTGTACTTGCTTTTATGGCGGCTGCCAGAGAACAAATTCCTTGATAGCCTGTCTCTGGAGGCCAGAAGGGCTTTGTTCACCAGTTTAATGGGACAGTACCAAACTAAGAAATAGTTCTTAGCTGGTCATCACCCTAGGACTCAGTGCAAAGACAGCAAAGAGGCAAACAGAAATGTCCATCTCCCCATCTTCCCCTGACAAAGGTATTTTTTGCATACCTTAAAAGCTGCTGAGACTCTGGATCCCAATCAGCCTGAATCTAGGCTGAGACTGAGATCTCCCACTTTAGGCAACTAATGGGTCTTGGTGCATCTTCGACTCCTGGGAGCCACTAGGAATGAAAGTTGGCTACTTGGACAATCACAAAGGTTTGAGAGACAGCCCATGTTCACCGTAGCATTATTTACAAATAGCCGAGACATGAGAGCAACCTAATCGTCCACCAGTGGATGAATGGATAAAGAAAATGGGACATACAACAGAGTATTACTTAGCCATACAAAGGAAGGAAATCTTGTCATTTGCGACAACATGGGTGAGACTTTAGGACATTATGCCAAGTGAAATAAGTCAGAGAAAAGATACTCTATGATCTCATATGTGAAATCCAAAAAACGACATCAATAAACCAAAGTTACAAAAAAAGAGATCAGATTTGTGGTTACCAGTGGTGGGGGGTGGAGAATGGGGTAATTGGATGAAAGTTGTCAAAAGGTACAAGCTTCCAGTTTTAAGATAAGTGAGTACTAGGGATGTAATATACAAGTTGATGACTATAATTCACACTATAGTATAGTGCAGTATTTGTATTTGAGACAGAGCCTAAGAGTTCTTATCAGGGAAAAAATAGTTTTTTAGTTTTTATGAGATGATGGGTGTTAACTAAATATACTATGGTAATCATTTTGTGATATATGTAAGAATCAATTAATTATGCAGTCTAATTTAAACTTACACAGTGATATATGTCAATTATATCCTAATAAAACTGGAAAATATATATACACAATTAATTCTCTACTTGACTCTGCATCAGAATCACCTAGAAAGCTTTTCCAAACAAAAAAAAAGTCGCATGTACACACACACATGACTTTTAAGGTTCCATTCTGATGAGTAGCCAAGGTTGTGATAAGAACATTATATTTGAAAATTTTCGAAGGGAGTAGTCCATTTATAAAAATGTCTTATTAATAGTAATCACATGCTCTTAAAAATATGCATATCCAAGGGAGTCAGTGAAAAAAGGAAACTGACCCCAATTCAAAAAGCAGTTTAAATGCAAAAAACCAAAAGGTAAACATTAAGAGAAACTGCTTCTTTCTAACAGATATTGCCTGCGTTTTTATCCCAAAGAACGCAACAGATGAAACTGGAAAAACAAGTTGATAATAGGGAAGAGAAAAGTAGCACTCTGACTTTTTAGGTTGTTTTATTTATCTTTTTCATTTTTAGGTTATTTTAAGATAGCTTTTCTACTAAGCACCTAGCATTGTAAGCATTGCCTTAACTGATGCCCAAATAAATATGCTACAAATAAACCCGAGACCCCTTTAACATCTCCTCCCTCGTTCCACACTGCAGAGGAATACAGCTGTATTTCAAGTTTATCACCCAAAAGCCAACTATAAATTCAGTTGTTGGTTAACAGCACTGTCAATAGACTGCCTTGAAAAAAGGTATCATTATTAATTAATGGTATTATGCTTCGTGAAGTAAGTCACAGAGAAAGACAAATACCAAATGATCTCACTCATGTGTAACCTAAAAAAGAAATGAACGAACAAACAAAAACAGCATCAGATGTGGAAGTACCGAGAACAAAGGTCATGGTTACCAGAGGAGAATGGGGTGGGGAGGATGGGCAAGCTAGGTGAAGGGGAGTGGGAGATACAGACCCGCGGTGATGGAATGAGAACGTTGTAGGCATAAAATGCAGCATAAGGACTCTGGTCAAGGGGCGCCTGGGTGGCTCAGTGGTTTAAGCCTCTGCCTCCAGCTCAGGTCATGATCTCAGGGTCCTGGCATCGAGCCCCACATCGGGCTTTCTGCTCAGCAGGGAGCCTGCTTCCCCCTCTCTCTCTGCCTGCCTCTCTGCCTAGTTGTGATCTCTCTCTATCAAATAAATAAATAAAAATATTTTAAGGACTCTGGTCAATGATACTGGAACAGTATTACATGCTGACAGCTGGTGGCACTTATGGAAAGCACAGCACAGAGAAACTAAATCACAGGAAACTAAAAGTAACCTTGTATCAAAGTCCAATAAAAATAATTTTAAAAAAACGTTTTCTGAACACACACCCACACATGATTCAGCGGGAAGGAAATGTTTATTTCTCATTAATCTTTTGAATGCAACCACTGTTAACATTTCAGGTTTAGTTTAGTAGCAAACTTGATTAATCACACTTCCAGAGCTCATCATTTTAAAGCTAAGGTTCCGATTAAGGAAATACAGTTATCAATTTAATATAAATGAAGTTTTTTTAAAAAGGCTAAAAGCAGTCAGATCTTTTAAAAGAAAATCTAAATGACCCAGACTTTAGACTTTAGTAACATTAAGTACACTTCAGTACTACAACAGACGAAGAGAAAGAGCTTTACTGAACATCAGCAAGAAGCACCACTATTTTTCTTCTGTGACATGTATGTTTTGGTCATTAGCATGCTAGTATGAATAAGGCAATGCGTCAGGCACTGGCATACACGAAGTGCAGTGATATGCGAAGGAAGGTCATGGCGGCGGGACGGGCACCACGGCGCAGGATCCCCCCGCAGCTGCACCCTCAGTCGTCCTCTCCTCCACAGAGCCTCAAGAGGGCCTTCTTATAGTCCCCAGACGTATCACCCTGAAATCCAAATGTACTCCATTAACTTCCATGAGTCACAGAAGCCGCAGAAAATTTAAAAAAAAAAAAAAAGAAAGAAAGAAAACCTAAGAGTCTGGCAACAAGTTCTATTCATGTGACTTTTCTCCCAAGTGGATAAGACTTTCACATCAGGAATGTTACACAAAGAGTTCCCTACCAACGTAACATATGTTTAACTTTCTAATTTTACCCCTTAAAAGCACAGCTCTAAGACAATGAAGTATGTTCTTCCCTCTGGTAATGCAGAGAAGAAGGAAGCTTTTACAGTGACATTCAAATCAAGTTTTCTAAACCTGTAAGTTACTATCACATACTACGCGTCTGGCCAAGGGAGACAATCCTGGGACTATGTGGCTGCTGTGTTTTTGCTTCAGAGATGGAGGGCAAGATATGCTTTACCTCTGCTTGTCTTACACAGATTTGTGTGATAAATTAATGTTTCAAGTAAAGACTGAATGCGAGAACTCCCCAGTGCCCTTCAACCCAGCCACACCACACACACGAAGTTCAAAGCTTGACTAGCGGAGATCTGACTTGCATTGGGCCCATTTTCCCTTTTATTAAAGGAAAGAGAGGCAGGGGAAAGGAAGGAAGGACAAAAGAAAAGAAAGTCAAAAGGCCTTAAGCCATATTTAAACATAGGCCATAATCTCCCTCGCTTTTAAAAAAGACAAAAAATGATAGTAATACCTAAGCTCTTAACTTATTTCTGATAGGACCGCATTGGTTCTTTCCTGAACTATGAACTAATACCAGAGACAAGGTGATAACAGACAATAAAGAAAGACCAAAGTGAAAGGAAGGAGGAACTAATAAAGACAGCTGGAACTGATACAAGAGAGAAAGAACACACACATTATCTTTGGGGGCAGGGGCTGGGTTTGATGATTCATCTGTCACCGCTTCTAAATAATGCTCTGAAGCTCACTGAGAGCCAATCTTTCACTTGGGAGCCATCATCTGTACTTTAGGAACATAAACCAAGCTTTGTAAGTCCTGGCTCTAATCACGCCACTAAAATTTGAAACTTTACATAACAAGTGGGTTCTCCCATCTGTGTCTTACATGCTATTTATCTGGTGTGCTCTGGATTTCTGAACATAATTTGAAGAAAGGTTCCACTACCTTAATCATGGAATAAAGAGAGGTGGAGAAATTCTTCCTGAACTCCTTCCTAATGTTATACAAATCAATCTCACTCCTGGACACCACGACTCTGATGAGGGTATGATCATCAGTCCCCGCTCCCTGTAAGAAAGAAGAAAAGGGAGGCACGTTGTTTCTCGATGTCAAACACAGCATCAAACTCCCCTGAGTTGGGATGAATCCATAAAGTAGAACAATTTGGTAGAATTGAACTGCATGTTTTTTTAAATCCAAATAATACACAGGGAAAGATAGCTAGAAAGATAAATTAGAAGATTCAAGGTATATACTTGCCTTCATGGCATAGTAGAGGGTTTCTGCAAGGTAGGCAGGTATACTTCGAATAGATTTCACTAAGAAAATAAATAATATGATGGTCAGACGCTATACTGATAGGAAAAGATTTAGTGATTAAAAATAAAATCTTGCTTCCTCCTTATTGCTCTACTTATTTACAAGCATAAAAATAACCTCAGCTAAAAAAAACTGCTCATTTGCAGGCAGATCTGATCTCCTTGTTCACCAAGTATTTCTTTAGAAACCAGGCTGGAATTTCCTGAAGTTTCCGAGTTCTGCAGAGAGAGCTGTGTAGGACGGGCATGTGAGGTTTTAACACCCCTCTGTTCTGAGCACCTCTCTGCGACCACCGTTCGGCAGCCTGGGCTGTTACACCACAACCTTCCTCACCTTCAGGAAATGATACAAACGTCCTGGAAGTTTTCGATCCACACACTCAAGCAAATAGCACAAAGTACCCACTCCATCTAATCTGTGACAAATCTTGGACTCTATCCGTAATCTTACCCCAGGCAGTCTCTCCGGACTCTTATAATCCATGATTCGCATGGAGCAGCATAAGATTTACCCAATTCAGCAGAGACACCCAGATAAACTGGTAACCGAAAAAGTATCTTCCCTAAACATGAATGTATCTACTCTGTGTTAGGGCTGCTCAGACCTCAGTCAGCTCAGCTTCAGAAACTATCAATAGAAAAGTTCCTTCATATACAGAAATAACAATCCATGATTGGGGGGTGGAGTTATCCTCTGTCTTCCAGTGCCTAAACAAAACTCAATAGGAACTAAACATGCCATTATTTTAAGTGTATTCTAAGGAAGGGGCTGTCTGAAAGTTTCCTATTAAAATTCATTAACTGTGGAAATCAAATCAAAGGCTACTATTAGTGCCGGTTCATGCACCTCTTTATTCTCCAGAAGACAGCACAAAAACTTGAGCTCAATGCCAAATACTCCGAAGAAACAGCAGACAGAGGTTCACTCCAAACCAATATGAAAACTAGGGTCCCTGGGAACTCACAGACTAGATTCATGCTAGATTTGGATAGTATGTAACACTACCATAAACTGCATGAACTCGGTTCTCTAATTATTCCAGATCATTCTAACTATTTAACTAAAATAAATTTCCAAAGTAATCTGAAAACCACCATCATTATATCTTCCATCATACAAAAGATACTTTTTCTACCTCAGATGCCAATTTCTCAGTCTGCCTCAGAGCTGTGAGGACAGTATTCAAAAGGATACTAAAATTCTGGCCAGTATCAGAAATAGTATTTACAAGCCCCTGAAATACTGCCCACACTTCAGATTCATAATGTGTTTTTAATACAGCTTCAAAATGATTTTTATAAACAGTTGTTTTAGTATTTCCATAGGATTAGATGAACTAACCAGATAATCACATATTTCCAACATTAGAACAGACTTTGAGTTGAAAATGTGGGAGTGTGCTTCACTCAAGTATCATAATAAGCTCTTCATAAAGCAAGAAGTGGTTATTTTCAGATATAGCTTCAACTGAATAAAATACTTGAGCTCTTAACAACATAAATATTAGATTCATTATAAAACTACCTACCAACCGCAAGGAGTAGTTGTTCCAAATTACCAGAAGTTTCCCGGTCAATGGTTTCCTCAATCTGAAATCCTGATATAGTCATGTATTTATCAAACACTATAAAAAAAGAAAATAATTTCTGAGTCATGTAAGGATCATTCTGTACAGAAAGAAGGTACTTACTCTAACCAGGTCTTGTCCCATGGAACACAAATCTCCCCTCTGTCCTTGCTGACAGAACCCTGACTTTGTGGCAGAGCAGCAATATACCAGGCCCTAAACAGTGGATTATAAATGTTCTTTGTTCACTGAGATCCTAGCCTCTACTTACTAGTTATAACCAATGAGACCCAAAGGTAAATCTGCTGCAGAGGATTTTGAGAAAACTTTCCTTAGTAATAGTGATAGATAGGATTAGTTTATCCCTTTCTTTTCTTCTTGCTGTTAATGTTGATAAATTTGGAGTTACGGTAGCCATCCTGCAACAATGAGGTACAGAGCACAAGAAAGAAAATCCCGAAACACCAAGGGCAGTGGCGCAGAAAAACAGAAAGAGCCCACTCAGGTCCTCCTGAATCAGCCAAGGAATCCTTCCTACAGGAAAGTCAGTCTTTTTAAAGCCCCGATGAGTATAGGGTTTCTTGTCACTTGAACTCATTCCCACCAATACCACAAGAACCCAAAGAGGAGATCGTGGGTGCCACTACTTAGGAAGAAATGCTTGAAGTGAGCCGTAGCTAAGTGACTAGTGACTATGAGAGTCACGATCTAGAGGCCCAGCTTCCTCATCACCCTGACAGTAAAGGGGGGAAACTAAGGATCTCTAGTTCTGTAAAAACTGCAATAGCAGTGAAGAGAATTGTGAGATTTTTTCAAGGCTACCAATAGGAAGAAATATAAAACCTGACTCACTCAGCTAAGTGTCTGTTATAAAGCACATATTTTGGCATACTGGCTCCTGTATTTTCAAAATTAACCGAAGTATGCACATTCCCGTCACTCACCCCTTCTCAAGTGAGAAACACTTCGTGTCCCAAAGATGGTGATAAACTTTTCTTCATCTGTCCCCCATTTCAATTCTCCAGCCTGAAACAAAGCCTGTGAAAATTTCAACCTCGATTAGTAAACTGTTTCTCCACCTCATTTCCAGGTTCTGAGGTACGCCGGTGTGCCACTCCCTGTACATAAGATTCATCTCCTTATACTTTTCGATCCTCATGTTTCCTGAACTCAGTGAGGTGAGTTTGGAGCTACTCTGGAGCTCACCACAGAACTGTGCACAGAAGATTAATGAGTCAAAGCAATAAATCACAGCAATGGGGCAGGATTAAATGTTACCAAAATGTCTCCTGTACTTCTAGGCTTTTGGGGTAATGGTGTGGTTGGTGGAAATTTCGGATGACCTCACTGTTGACACATCCGCTTACAGACTGGAAAAGAATGTAACTAGGAGCTAAACTATGTTTTCTGTTTTGTTTACTCGGTAGCTATTCAGCAACACAGGACAAAATAAACTCTGCATTTTCTCTTTTCAACTGTAGTTAAACCAAAACTAACTACAAAGAGTTTTCACATTTCTAAAAGATCATAACGAATTTTTCAAAGGTTGTGCATACAGCACAGTGCCTGGCACACAGTAGGCAACTAATATATACTTGTTGAATAGATTGAGTGTCCACATTTCCTTTTTTTACATGGAAAATACATGCTTTTTCGTGCTCATATATTGCTAAAAAAATAAAATTATATACACAAACACCATCATTAAACCTGACTCCACTTACTGAAATGTGGATAATTTATTACTTGAAATCGTCTCTAATAGGTATAGCAGTTAAGCCTGTTAGATGGAATAATTTGTGAAATGGCTATTTTAAACTATGCACTCTTTATTTTCTTGAAAAAATTGTGTTTGAGATCAAGATCTATTCTAAATCTATTAAGTAAATCATATGCAGTAGTAATGATAATCTTCATGTGGAACAATATTTGAAAGTTTTATTTCATCTTGGTTTAAGGTAAGAGTGCTTTCTTCTCAATGAGGGTGCTGACTATCCCCAGAGCAGGTCCGGATGACGGACCCTCACACCTCCTCACCCTCCCCACTCCCCTCACAGGGGGCTGTATACAGTTGGATGATCTCTAGTTCAGTGCAAAGGACAGAGGTGCTGAAGTCAAAAAGATCCGAGCCTCGTCTTTATCTGTGAAATCTTAGAGTTACTTAGTCTCTTGAGGCTCAGCATCTTCGCCTAGAGTGACGGAATGATATTTAATAATTAATACTCAATAATACCTAGAGTAGGAATAATATTTCTAACGAGTCATTACTGGAGATGATGTAACTTATATAATGAATGCATCAAACAGTGTCAGGAAATCAAGAGCTAGTACTCAGTAAACACTGATTGCTTTCTCCTTCCCTTTTGCCCCACCTTCCCCTTTAAGTTCAGGTTGTTCTCCAAGATCAGGAAACGAGGATTTGGAGGAGGAAGAGAAGGGAAAATCAATTTCTCACCTTAAAAATGTAAGAAAGTAAGAAAAAAACTATAAATAAATAAATAAAAATAAAAATGTAAGAAAGTAAAGTGGGTTATCTACAAAATGTTAAATTCCCAGGTAAATGACTCACTGTGGCTTATCAAATCCCTGAAATAAAAGGAATCCTCTTGTGCCAGGTATCAGTAGAGAAAAAAATTCAAAAGCTTACGAAAGAGCCCTTTGTCTCAGCTTACTCTCAATTAAGAAATCTGAAATTCCCCTTAGTGATAACAGGCCAGCTGCCCTTGGCACAAGAAAGAAATGGTTGTATACCTTTTCATAACACCAAAGGATAATTATTTTTAACCAGCTGAATTCATGCATAATAGTACTTTTTCCCCCAAAGATTTATCTATTTATTTGAGAGAGAGATTGTACGTACTTGCACAGGTGAGCGTGAGAACAGAGGGGATGGGCAGGCCGAGAGGGAGAAGGACAGAAGCAGACTCCCCACTGAGCACGGAGCCCCAGGCCCTGAGGTCACCCATCTCAAGACCATGAGATCAAGACCGAAGTAGAAATCAAGAGTTGGACCCCCAAGTGACTAAGCCGCCCAGGGGCCCCAATAATACATTTTAAAGAATCCAAGACTAATAGCCAGCATAGCATATTCTAGGTTGTTCCTGCTCAAGGAAAGGGTAAGGAAAACCTGAATTCTATTCAAGGGATATTTTAAAGTAACTTCATAAAACAGTTTTCAGATGTATAAACTTTCCCCTCCACAGTCCTGAACGGTCATATCCTCTGCACAACAGGTAAGTGACACCTGTACATCGCTGGTACTCCAAGTGTGGTCCCCAGATGCCAGCGCCAACACCTGAGAGCTTGTTAGAAATGCAGATTCCCTGGTCCACCCAGACCTACTGGGTCAGAACCTGCAGTTTAATGAGATCCCCAGGTGATTCACACGGACTTGAGAAGCACTGCTCTACACTGAGTGCTCTGAGGACAGAAATCAATGAGAATGAGGTAACAAATGCACGGTTTGCACTCCCTAGCCTCACACTGCAGCAATGCTCTCATTGTAACACCAGCTGGGCTGGGAAATCGTCTCACTGCCTACTAATGCAGACCACCCTGCAGTCATCTGAGACTACTAGAGTTGGCTTCTTCTACTGTGACCACTAAAAAGCATCTAGAACTCCCACTCTTAAGAGTTCAGAGTGTGAGAATCACAGCTTCCAGCAAAGCCCACGAGTAATTAATGCTTGGAAAGCAATAAGGTTGTCTCCAATAGTTGGGAGTATAGTTTTGAAGAGCTAATCTACCACTTTCTCTTCAAGGAGGCAAATTTCTTCTTCCAAGAAGGCAGAGTTGGTCTGGATCTGTACTTCCAATTTATATTTAATAAACATTTTATATGGTATAGGCAATGGGCAAGAGGAACGAGCAGGAAACACAGACTGCTGTCTAACTGATAGAAAAAGGGCTTTGGGGACAGACGGCTCAGGTATGAATCCCAGCCTTACTACTAGTCAGTGGGGGCCTTGATTGTCAAATCCCTGAGCCTCCGTTTCCTTATCTGTAAAAGAGAAATCATCCCCTGTTCTTCAGTTATACACTAATCCACTCACCAGTTAAGACACTGAGAAACTAGTACATTCTAGATCCAGAGGCTACAAACTGGACAGACAGCTCGGAGTGCCCTGGGCAGGCCGTCAGGTAAACAGACAGCTTCAGTATATGGCAGCTGGACTGCCTCCGGAAGGGGCGCCTGACGTACCCTTGGAGCAGTCAGGCAGGGACACCTGAAAAGTAACTAACCCCAGGGCTGACTCCTGAAGGGGAAGCAGTCAGGTGAATGGGTGGAGGAAGGGGCAGGTGGAGAGAGAGCAAGAGAGGCTGAGGCATAAGAAAGCAAGGGACAGGTAATGAAGGGGCTTAGAAATCACATTTAGGGGCTTGAACTTTATTCTGAGACAATGAGATCCACTGAAGTTTTAAGGTTGTATATAGGGACATGACACAAGAGGTTTGAATTCTAGGGAGGATGGTGAGAGAAGCATCAAATACGGCAGACAGTCCTCAGTATATGTGCGTCTGCCTTCCTTCTGTCTCCAGCTAGGTACAGAGATGACAGCATTCTGCAACCATGATAAAAGCAACCCACCCAAAAGAATAATAATGCTCTCTCTTCCTAGTAACAAATTTAGATTACACAGACAATGGTTGTTTCCTAGAGAACAGTCAGCTGGAGCAGTGAATATGGCTCTTCCTTTTCCAGTGGTGTATGACTAACTATCAGACTTCTACATTACTTGGGGCGCTAGGCTGGCTCAGTTGGTTAAGCGGCTGTCTTCGGCTCAGGTCGTGATCCCACAGTCCTAGAATCAAGTCCCACCTCTGGCTCCCTGCTCCAAGGGAGCCTGCTTCTCCCTCTACCTCAGCCAATCTCTCTCTCTGTCTCTCATGAATAAATAAATAAAATCTTTTTTTTAATTGTTAAAAAAAAGAACTATATATTACTTGAAACATGTGACCAGAGAACCGGACTTTAGTATGTGATTTTATGAATGCAAATAATTCCTTTATTACCAATTTCCAGTTTTCAAGTCTCATGTTTCAAATTTCCTAATAATTATTTTCCACATTTGACTATATACGTTTTTATGGGTTTTAAACATATTTTAATTCCAGTATAGTTAACAGTATTGTATTAATTTCAGGTGTATAATATAGTGATTCAACAGTTCTATACATTAATCAGGGCTCATCATGAGAAGTGTACTCTTGAACCCCTTCACCTATCTTACCCACCCCTCCACCTGCCCCCCGCACCCCCACCCCCCTCCCCTCTGGTAACCAGCAGTTTGTTCTCTATAGTTAACATTTGATTACTTATTAACCATAGTGACACTATACTGTACCTAAGCCACTTAGGTACAGAATTCCATTTGGAAGTCACTAAAAAGCAGCTAACAAGAGAACAATCCTATAGAATTCTATCAAAAAAAAGGTGGAAGAATTCCCAAATACTACAATAACTACTATAATCTACTACCTATTAAAACACCATTTACCACTAAAATACCTTATATCCTTTCTTCTTTATCCTCTTCTGCCAAGACACCTACTGCCTCACTGGCAGTGGAATCAATAATACCTTTGTTTTTCGGTAATAATATCTATTTTGTGAACTTCCATAATCACAAAAAATATATATCTAGGTAAAATTCACTATTTAGATATAACCCATTTTATTTCATTTCCCTTTTGGGACAAAATATTTAGCTGGTCCGATCAAAATGAGAAAAATATATTTACGTGAGTGTTGTGATTTGTAAAGGGCCCATAAGTAAGATTATTTGTAGATGCTATCACAATACAGATTATGATTTCCCATTAGCGTGGATTCTTTTTCTCATTCATACGTCATCGTAAAGTCCCACATATTCCATCTCACCTGAGCATCCTGTTCAACCTGTGCTTCATCAATTCCAGCATCAGGGTCTCTATTCGCCTGTAAGAGATAACGTCACATCATTGAATTACATGAGCATTTTTATTCAAAAGGAAAACTGGTTCCACCTGATGGTTGTGCACATCAAGCTCTTTCTCTTAGGAATAAGATGATTTTTAAGACAGCAATTCTACAATATTCCACATCATCATACAGCACTGCTCAAAACCAATCTGACCCTCTTAATTTTAAATCCTATGAATGAAAGAGAATAGCAATATCTAAAATAAAAAACAAACCAAAAAATCCCAAAAGTTAGCTAGCTATTAAGAGTTCAGGTCAGATATTCTGAAACACAAACCAACACAGGCAACAGGCAACCACAATCAAGCAAGTATGAGAAATGATTAAAGAATTTTAAATGACCTTACTTAACTAGATTCAGATCACTCCAGCTTCAGACTTTTTAATCAGACTATAAATAGTCTATACCCAATACCTGAAGGAGAACCACCAACATCCTCTGGTAGTACCCTGACGTGTCCCCCACCACGTCATCTTCCAGACTTGAGCCATATTCTGCAACAGAATAATTTCATACTTATTTATAGCTTCTTTCAACTAAAAAAAGATATCCCACCCTATTAATCAAATGGAAGAGATGTAAAGGAAGGAATACTTGATTAGTATAAATGTTCTCTACTTCGTCTCTGAGGGCTCTAAAGACTAAAGGCAAATGCTTATATGAGTGGCTGGTAGAAAACAAATTAAAGTCTCCAAAAAGCATTCAATTCCAACCTAAACGAGATTGAGCCATTTAGAAAAGCTCTCAACCAATGCAGTTATTACTCTGGAGACGTGTGATGGTACAGGAAGACCTCTAACATATAATTGATCATATCTAACTCTATAATGCTGTCTTTCAAATGTTTTACATCATGATTAGTTTCTGAAGGTCTTCTGTCCTCTAGAATTCTGAGTTTTTCTGTCTTTAGGCATAGTTATTCTTTCCCCTAATATTTTTTTTCCTCTGCAGCAAATAAAGTTAACTCTGAGAGAGCGGTGCGTTTTAGAATATGCCCCTTCCCACTTCTATTTCCAGTTATTACACATGAGGCCACAGCAAAGGGGAGAACTGGTATCTACAAAGGTCTACAGGCCCTCTTCACTAAGTCTCAAAGAGCTGCTATTGAAGGCAGTTCTAAGACATTTAAATATTTAATCATTCTTTGAAAGCAGACAAACTTTAAAAGCCTGACATTTCTGTTTTAAAAGGTCTAGAAGAGCTCCATCTTGATTTCAACCAGTTCCCCAAATCCCAAATGTTGAAGGAATCGTCTATCTCTTTGTGTACTACAAAACCTGTATCTGATGAACAATCAAATCCCTTCAAATCGTTCTGCTCCCTCTCATCTATCCCTGTCACACCTCCCACCACTGGCCCACCTAGGCTGGGCCATAACTGCCGAGCTTACCTCCCCACATTATAGCTTACTAATCAGCCACCTGATTCAATCGCCATCCTCCTTCATTGTCCCTTGAATACTCCACCACCCATTCAGGAACTTACACCACCTCTGAATCAAGAGCAAAGCTCTCACCCAGTCACGTAAAACCATAGACAACACAGCCTGCATTGACTCGTTTATCTCCACACCAGACATGCACACAGCTCCCGTGACAGCTAGCTTCTTCCCACTCCTTCCATACACTGTTCTCACTCCAATCCCCATGCCATTGCAGAGAGGGACACACATGCCAAAAATGTCTGTCTTTTTTTTTTTTTTTGTCTTGAAACCTTGTCTCACGGCACCACAGAGCCTGTCCTAATATCAAAAGCCTTGATGACCTCTCTGCTCTAAATGAATTCTTACATTAAACATTTTTTGGTATTTGACTTTAGTTTGGATTTTACTATCCTTTAACAGCTGCAGTCAATTTCTAAATCCCATCACCCCAGAGACACTGCAAACTCCTTGAGGACAGGAGCTATGGTATGGGCACCTTTTGTGTCATTCGTGACAGCCTGTGCACCACCAGACACACAGCTAGTGCATAGCACGGGATAGCACCCCGTCTGTCACCCCGCAAACAAAGGCTCCTTCACACATGTCAACATCCCCGGAGAAAGGTCTCGGAACGTTACATCAACTAAAACTCAAAGGTGATCCTCTGCAGTTAAGTTACATGTATCCCCTCTGCCTTGCTGGTGGGGACCTATCCAACTATAAAAAGAGACGCAGGAGAGAAAGATTCATCACTTCAGAAAGGTAATTATTTAAATTTTACACTGTTCTGACTTGCTGAGTTACAAGGCCATTTCCAAGATGAATACACTAATACCAAGACAGGGACCCATTTTCCTAGCTGAAGGCACTCAGCCTGTTGGTCTGAGGACTGAGCAGACAATCTCAATGGTCTGCTCCTCCTCAGTCAGGTAGGGGAAAGAGTCTGGTACAGCAAATGTGATGAGGAAAGAACACTCTATCTTGACTTTTTATTTCATTTTCTTGGCTCCATTCACAGAATATACTTCAGACTGAAAATAATAGATTTCCTTTTTTTTTTTTTTTTTAAAGATTTTACTTATTTATTTATTTGACAGGCGGAGATCACAAGTAGGCAGAGAAGCAGGCATAGAGGGAGGGGAGGAAGCAGGCTCCCCGCTGAGCAGAGAGCCCGATGGGGGGCTTGATCCCAGGACCCTGGGATCATGACCTGAGCTGAAGGCAGAGGCTTTAACCCACTGAGCCATGCAGGCGCCCCTGAAATAATAGATTTCTTTTCACACAAAAAAGTAAGGCACACCAAAGAGAAAAATTAAACTGCAGAGTGTTCAATCAAGTACTGCCATTAACAAAAACGAACACATGTTTTCTCAAACATTTTCAACTCTGGTTTGGACACAGTGTCCTTTCCCAAATTCCAAAAGGGCCTTTTAGATAACTCTTAACTTCTACCAACATAAATTGATTTTTTGTTTTTTTCTGGAAGAAAAACCACCTACATCTTGAAGTTCATATAAAATAAAAATAATCTGTATGTCTCTCCACCAGTTGCAAATTCTACGTTAAAGTAAACTCCCATCTTCATCAGAAGCTCCCCTTAAGGATCACAATAGATACACGTCTAGCAAAAAGCAGTCTTTTCGTTACTGAAGGAGAAACAAGCTTATTACACATAAACGTTGCTTATTCATTCATTTGCTCCTTCATTCATTTAGCAATCCCAAACGGCCTGCCTCATAACTATGAACTGCACTCACTTTACAAAAGTAAAAAGTGACAGTGGAGATGAAGGGGAAATGTAATTCCAAACATTTACCTTCTTCATAAACTTGTTTTATGGCTCTCAGCTCTTCAGGTGTCCTTGAAGCAATAATTTCCGTCAGTACTTTTTCATCTGTCCCAGCTCCCTGTTTGGAAATTTGTTTTTAATGAGAACATATGTCAATAAGATTAAAGAGTTATTTTCCTAGAATTACCCAAATTGCCTAGTTACATAAATATAACATATAAATTATCCAAGTTAATATTCACTTCTTTGTATACAAGTTGTATTAGTTACAGAAATAAAAAATTTCCAATTAATTTGCTCTCCAAAGACAATTTTATCCCTTTTTGTCTAATGAAAAATATTTATTATATATACATGATATATGACACATAATAGATCATATAAATTTTTAATTTTATCAGTTTCACTCTAAATAGTTTAAAAGTAAAACATGTTAATGAAACATGAAATTAAAAAGACTGAAAGAATAAAAATGAAAACTATAGAAATTTACACAGAGAAGCACTGATACTTAAACAATTGTATCTCAAAGAATAAAGCCCCGGCCCTCAAATTAAGTCTTCCATGGAGTTTCCAGTTCTGTGCCAAAGTAAATAATAAAGGTAGCATTGCTTAGTTATTAGGAACTAGATCAATACAGAGGAGTTGAAACATGCCTGCTGGATTTTTGGAAAGTACAGCTGACCTTTGAACAATGTGGAAGTTAGGGGCAATGACCACCTTCCAAGTCGAAAATCTGTATATAATTCTGGATTCTCCAAAAACTTAACTACTAAGAACCTACTACTGTTCATCAGAAGCCTTACTGATAATATAAACAGCTGACTAACACATATTGTATAAGTTATATGTATTACATACTGTATCCTTAAAGTAAGATAGAGAAAAGAAATGCTATTCAAAAAATAATAAGGAAGAGAAAATACAGTAACCATACTGCGCTGTAAAACATCAGTATATGCACAGTTCAAACCCATGTCGCTCAAAGGTTAACTGTAATTTTAGTTGGTTTTCTTTTTTCTGATGATAAAAGTCTATCTACACTGCTAAATTAGAAGCTACAAGCAAGGATAGAGCTGAACTTAATTCTTAAAAATGGCATATTTAAGGCTTACTCTCTTTATATCTCTGTTTCTTTTTCAAAAATCACTGAAAAACCTATGTTTATGCTCTGGCAGATTTTAAATTACTACTGACATTTCAGAAGTACTCCACAAAAAGCCCCTTTTCAACAAGCTGAGGTTTTGTTTATTCCAAAAGCAACACTATAGGAAAATGAAGAGAATAAGCACAGAAAAACTCCTAACTTGATAAGCTCTCTTCTCTTTTCACTCCATAAGTAAGAATCCCTGTTGTATTATCTCCTTGTTGTTGAATCTCATTTTGCCCGTTCAAAATCTACCACTGATTATACTACTTCCTGTCCCATAAGTCTAAACAAATGCTTCAATGTAGTCATAGTTATACAATATTCCAAACACCAGTCAAGGGAATATATATTTAGTTATTTGCTACAATGAAATTACAATAAGACTATCAGCTACTATTTTAGTATTATATATACTATTTTAGTATTTAGAAGTACAGGAAAGACAGAAAGTGTATTAGAAAAATCTTTCCTATCTGAAAATTCTCTCTGTAGAGTTTTTTTTTTCCTAAAATGATGAACAATATTACTGTGTCATAATCGGGCAACTTTCTATTTTAAAAGATAAAACACTTAACCTGTAACATTTTTTAAACACATCTCAAAAATCAGAAAACAGGCATGAAGATAAAACATAAAGAGCTACAAAAAAATATTAAAATTTTAAACAGCCACTATTACTGAGTTAACTATACAAAAAGATTATATCATGCACTCGTCATTTTCTCCCTCCTTTTTTTCTTATTGCCTCCTACACAATTTTGTCCTCAAGAAACCCTCACAGAAATAACTCAAAAAATTTTAAGTGTAATTACCAACACAAAATAATAGTTTTCATGACAAGAATGCTCCTTTTACTAATTCTTTTACCTTCAGAGCATGCTTCAGTTCATAGGCATCATAAAGGCGAGAAGGTTTCATCAGAGCCACGATTAATTTTTCAAATTTTCCAGTCAGTTCTGATTTCAGGTCATCCAGAAGGTCCTAAATTACAGAAAACACAAATTTGTTAACCAAGCAGTAATTTCAAGGGGAGTATTCTTAAATATAAAGCATAGCCCTTTGCACAAATGAATTATTTATGTTGCCATCTCCAAGTAGAAAAAAGACATGTAGGTTAAACAAAAACCCAGGTTTGAATAATGTACTTTTGACAGCTGACCTAAAGCTTTAGCTAAAACAAAGACACTTATGGGTCAAGGTATTCATTTTTAAGAAACGTTTTTCTGAACTTCAACAGTTAAAAAATGAACAAAAGTCAGTTAAAGATTGTTAACTGGTTCTGAGAAACATGTATCTTTAAAAAACAATTTTCCCAAAATAAAATCATAAATGAATTTTTACAAAACAATTTTTTCTCTCAATATCTATTGCTATTCCAATACACAATGAATTATGTTTATAATTACGCTCCTGACTACTGAGAGACAGCTGCTACCATGTAGAAACTGTGTAGAAAATTATGAGAAGAAACGTAGTCAGCCCGAACCATTTCAGTTTCAACACAGAGGAAACCAGAAATTATGTTCAGAATACTCTTTTTATTTGTTAGTTTGCTGTGCATTTGTTTCTTAATTAAATGATGAACACAAAATTTCAGAATAACAAGACTATGTTTAAGTTTTTCATACACACAGTAATTCATTTAAGTAACAAATTTTATTTGAGCTGTTACTCAAATAAGAGCATTTAAATCAATGAACTAAAAACTCATTTATTAAAATACCACTCCACAAGGAACCAAGACTGTAGCTATGTCACAATAAAACAGACTAGCATACAGGTCTGCATCTAGAAAATAGCTAATAACACAGTCCTGAGCAAGAAGCAGGCAAGAAGACAGGCAGCTATCACCAGGGGATTTTCTGGCCCTTCTGTAGCAAGGAAAAACAATTATGGGGCTAAGCTGGGTGAGCACTGGAAACCAACAGCTGATAATTAAGAAGTTTAAAAAGAGAAAAGGAACAGTAAAATCAGAATAATAGAATAAATAATGTTTACAAAAGAATACTCATAGAGCTCCAACTAATCTTACAGCATATCAAGGCTCTCACATTCTAACTTAGGATGAAGTGGAGTCTTACCCTGCCAAATAGAGTTTTAAAAGCCACGGCGATTTCCTGGCGCTGAGCATTACTTCGGGAGGTCAACAGAGTCAAAATGCTGTCCTCATCAGTGCCTGCAATTTATGGTCGAAGAATTATACCTTGGCTCCCACGTGCCCACTCAATAGCCTTTGAGACCAGCATCCCAGTCACTTTGATTCCTTACTGATAAAATAGACTTATTAAATAATTTATTAAACTATAAAATGTCCAACATATAACATGTTATATTTTTAATATAAGCTATCCCCTGTTCCTGATGTACTGTGAAGTAGGTAGAAAAAAACATTCCTGACTTTTTAAAAACTTAGTGCACCTAGCTTTTCTCGCAACAGAGAGTTACTCAAACAATGGATATTCACAAGGCAGGTGTTAAGTGGGAGATTAAGAGAGAAGAAAGAGATCCTGACTTCAAGTTACAATTTAGCATAAAAAATACAAAAACACATAGTCAACTCTGAACTAAGGCAGAATGTTACAGGTGCCTCAGGAGAGGCCCAGGTGCTGAACAGGGTTTCAGAGGAGGTTCTCTTAGCTAACAGGTGGAAGGAGTTTTGGTTAAGGCTTCATGGAGAAGGTGACACCCAAAAGAGACAGGAAGGATGGAAGGGTTTTATCAGGCAACGACACAGGGAAAGAGGACAGGCTTTTAAAATGAGAGAAAAGCTCAGCAGAGGAAAATACAGAGTTTTCATGAATAGCAGATAACCTACCATGTCCAGGTCAGAGAATACACGGAGCGGTAGCATAAGCGAAGTCAGACCATGTGGGCTGGATACTAAGGAAGGGAGTGCACGGCCAGAAGCTAACACTAATCCTGCTACAACAGGAAATCTCACAAGATATGCAGAATGGAGAGAGAAGGGGTCAGAGCCAAGTTTGAAGAAGGTGGATCACCATTCATGGACCCTAGTATAGAAGCAGCTTAAGGACAGAGGACCAGTTCTCTGTAGAAATCCTCAAGATGAGAGATATATCTGTGGCTAGAAAGAAGACTGGGGGGTGCTTGGGTGGCTTAGTGGGTTAAAGCCTCTGCCTTCGGCTCAGGTCATGATCCCAGGATCCTGGGATTGAGCCCCGCATCAGGCTCTCTGCTCAGCAGGGAGCCTGTTTCCTCCTCTCTCTCTGCCTGCCTCTCTGCCTACTTGTGATCTCTGTCTGTCAAATAAATAAATTTAAAAAAAAATAAGAAAGAAAAGGAGACTGGGGAAAGAGAAGAGACTGCAGAACTAGACTCCTGATCGGGCAAAAGGGACAAAGCCCTGCAGAGCTGCTCACTCTCAGGAATGTCTGCTTATCTACATGGTCAGCTACGTCCCAGGGAAAGCTGAAAGCTAAAAAACAAAGAGGGCAAATTTAACTTCCTGTTCAATTCTAGACATTGAATATTAGGGATGATAAGTCATACTCTTTTGTTGCCTTCATGTATCTTCTCTCTCTTTATACATTTCAGATAAAATATTCTAAAATTAACCTTACTGTAAATCAGTGAATTTTGTTTGGAAAAACAAACATCATTTGTTGTGACATTTGTTTTGTTTTGTTTTATTTTTTAAGAACAAAAGGAGGGTTGAATTTACCCAGGCCTTTCATGGCCTTCCGAAGAGTTTCCGCATCAGCCCGCTCATCAAATCCGGGGAAGGCAGCCACGGTACCTCTAAGAACCTGAGAAAGGAAACACAACATGGTATTATTCATGGTATGACCCATACGACAAAGCAAATAATAACAAAGCAAGCCATTGTTCTATATCATGTTCAGTCTTTAAATAAATTTACAATTTGATAACCCCATTTGAAATGGAGAGAGGACCGCTTACAGTTTCGATTAGCAGAACCAATTCAGTGCATGAGCTATTCTGGTCCACCTGCAATACCATCAATGGGAAGGTCTGGCTCCCACGGCCTTCATCCCTTGGGCATTGCCCCCAGTGTCCACAGCCCGGTGACACCCCCAGACTCACAGAAGGCACTTCCTTGCAGGATTTCTTCCATTTAAGTCTCTTGCCACTTTGATCGAGGAGCATGCTGAACCTTCACTGAAACCTGATACACTGCCCTAGGCACTCAACTCAAAGCGGTATTTTTACTAAGTAACTTTTCATCTAGTCCTGTTTCCTTATATTTGCTTAGGGATTTTTAAGATAACCTGGTAAAGCCTAAAAAGATATTTGGTAATTCACATGCCAAATCTCTGAACTTAGAACTTTATAAAAGTAGGGACACTTGGGTGGCTCAGTTAAGCGTCTGCCTTCAGCTCCGGTCATGAACGGTATCAGTCCCCGTATCAGGCTCCTTGCTCAGCAGGGAGCCTGTTTCTCCCTCTGCCTGCCCCTCTCCCTGGTTGTGCCCTCTCACTCTTGGACAAATAAATAAACAAAATCTTTTAAAAAAAAAGAACTTTGTAAAAATATATTGGAAAACATTCTTCATAAGGTTTCCTGTTATGCTTATTTTATAATACATGTAGTGTTTTTAATCATCAAACTATTTTAAGGCTTTCCCCTCAAAATCTGCAGTATCATTAGTTCTTGAGAATCAGAAGACTTTATGACTACTGAGTCCTAAATTTTTATCTTATGATAAAAGGAGGATCCCAGCATAAACTTTCACTAATAAATGCTTCTGAAGTCCTTCAAAGCTCCTGTTACAGAGGGGAGCCTGGGTGATTCAGTAGGTTGAGCATCCTACTCTTGGTTTTGGCTCAGATCCTGATCTCAGGGTCACAAGATGGAGCCCTAGGGCAGGCTCGGTGCTCAGTGAGAAGCCTGTGAAGAGATTCTCCTGCTCATTCTGCTCCTCCCCCAGTTCACATGGACTCACACACACACTTTCTCTCTCTCTAAAATAAATAAATACATCTTTTTTAAAAAAAATTTTTAAAAACAAATACAACTGAGGGAAAAACAGCTACAAGGTGAGGAAGGGCTGAGAACACTTGTCTGGTTTATAATCATGTGTGCTTTATTATAAATGCATGGAAGCAAAGTGACCTACAAGGAAAATCTGTCTGGCAATTTCATATGGTTCAACATAATCAAGAGGAATAGTAAATCGAGAGAGAAATTGATAAGATTTGAGAAAACTGTCCTCCAAAATTGGCACAGATTGGGAATGTCATATCTCTCAGGTCAAACTGCAGTTTCCCTATTTCATAGGACCACTTCAAATTGATTAGGAAGACACCACCAATATGTCATCATGAAAAATGAATAAATACCACAGGTCCTCTCAGTGTGAGAACCTAGAACTGACACAACAGGTAACTCAGTGCCTTGTCGGTTTATTCATTCACTCAATAATCATTTTTTAGAATGCTTTCCACATGCTGAGTATTGTACTAAGAAAAAGTAATGATCTCTAAAAGTCAAGAGAACATGAGAGGCACGTAAATAATCAAGTGCAGCAGAGTATACACACACACAGGTTTCATCAGGGCACATACACACATAAAGAAGGGTCTGAATTGGGAAGAATGGAAAGAAAAGATACCAGAAAAATTTCCCAGAAAATGTCTTGAAAGTTGCCTGTGATTTTCCAAGGCAGGTTCAAAAAAGTAGGTAAGTACAGGAAGGTATAATCCAGCATGCATAAAAACATGAAAAAATGAAAAATTCTAGTGCTCTGAACAAAGGATTAAGAGTTCGAACATTAAGTATGCATAGAAAAGCAAATGGTGGTCATGGAGGGAGGGGAGGAGTAGCTGGACAGCCATGCTAAGAAGTGTGAACTTCAGGACGCCTGGGTGGCTCAGATGGTTAAGCAACTGCCTTTGGCTCAGGTCATGATGCTGGAGTTCCAGGATCGAGTCCCGCATCAAGTCCCGCATCAGGCTCCCTGCTCAGCAGGGAATCTGCTTCTCTCTCTGACCCTCCCCCTTCTCATGCTCATGCTCTCCCTCTCTCTCTCTCTCTCTCTCTCATTCTCCCTCTCAAATAAAATCTTAAAAGAAGAAGAAGTGCCAACTTCATCCCATAGGCAAGGGAAGTCACTGGAGGACATTTCAGTAGGGAAGAACAATGTTGACTATGCACAGTAATATTACTGGGGCAGCAGTGGAGACAACGGAATGGACTGGGCAAGAGTGGAGACAGTAAGGCTGTTGTAAAAACACTAACACGGAAAGAAGACAGGACCTGATCGATGTCAGGAGCCTCAGTGGAAATAGAAAGGAAGAGACAGAGAGTAACAGAACCAAGGCAGAAGGGAACCAATTAGGATGACTCCTTTTTTGGATGGGGAACAGAATGACTAGTCTTACACTTCTCCCAGTAGGCATACAGAAAAGAACCAGGCTTTGTCAGTTACCAGAGCACATAGGTGGTCACTGGAGCTGTATGAGGAGCCTATCACAAAAGGCAATGTTAGTCAGGAAGAGTCAACAAAGAAGGGAAGGTCCCCTACAATCAGAATGGCAGCTAAGGGGTATCTGGGTGGCTCAGTCGATTAAGCATTCAAACTCTTGATCTCAGCTCAGGTCTCCATCTCAGGGTCAAGCCCCTGGTTTGAGACCCTAATATTTGCTCAGTGTGGCAATGAGCCAAGCACGGTGTTCAGAGCTTCCCACAGATCATCTCGTTCTACAGATGAAGAAACACATTGGCTTAGGAAGATTTGGGGAATCATCCAAGCAACCATGAAGCAAGCAGCGGAGCCAGTACCTGAAGACAGGCCATGGGACTGCAGACTATTGATCATGATGCTGCACAGCCTCCCAAAAACAAAATCTCCAAAGAGTGTGATGGCATGGAGAAGCCAAAGGGGGAAAATGTTCCAGGAAGAAAGGAAGAAAAGCCAGTATCACAGAGAAGTCAAACAGGAGGTAAGAGTGAAAGGGTCCACTGGACTTGGTAACGAGGAGGTCTTTGATGGTGGTAAAAGCCTGACTGGAGAACACCAAAAAAGTCAATTGTGAGCATCTCCATGAACTCCGATTTTACAAATGATGGTTTGTTTGGTTTTTTTTTAAACATCCTTTTAAAAACTCACTTTAAAAAAACATACTTTCTCCAGCTTACAGGCTATGGAGTTGCTAGTATATCAAGAGGTTAAGAACAGGGGGAACTAGAGAGATTTGCTTTAAAAAGACATCTGACCACTGAGACTGAAGGAAATGAGGTGAAAGATGGAAGGAAGAGGCGTCTCCTCAGAATCTCAGTGACTCACTATGAAGAAGAAATAACTGCTGATTGTATTTTTGAGAGCTTTCTAGAAACTGTGAAACACGTGCTACATTCCACATGATCCAAGTCACCGTCAAAGCTAGCCAAAGCCACATAGTAGTAGTAAGGGACTAGAAGTGAATCACAGTCATGAGTCACAAGGGCAGAAACCTTGTTTGGACATCCTGTCCAAACCCCATCCTGGCCCACATAAAATTATCTGCACTGGGCAAATGTGACTTTCCATGACTCATACTAGAGGGCTTCTCCTTTTTCCCATAGATCCACTTGCCTCAAGTTAAACATTTATACCCTGCCCAGGGTAATTCCAACTATGAGTAGGTACAGATCCCTTCACCCATGCTGAGGTCATCTTCAGTTCCTTCATTCCCTGCCACCAAGGCCTTTTCAAAGGCATTATTATATATTTTCAGGCCATACATGGCCAAAACATATAATTCACTCTTTTAACTCTCACCTTCAAAATCATCCACTCTTCTAGCTCTATAATTTTGTTGGCTTTTTTTGTTCATTTATCCTAAATGAGAAAGTTCTTTACCACCAAGGACTAGGTATGCCAAAATAAAATGAATACAATTAAGCCCAAAAACATGTGAAGGGTTGCTTTTCTAGACAGAATTTAAAGAAACAGGAAAACTACAACAGAAATAAGAACTTCAAATTTAAAGATGAGAAAACATTCACCTGTCTGGAACCTTTTAAACTGAAGCTTTCCTGAAGGTACAGAAACCCTCTTTGAATCCGTCTTCCAGTTTAATGAAATCAATACATTGATTTCATTTAAAAAATGAAATCTTTGCTCCCACTGATGAGCAAAGTAAAAAAATTAAATATCACTGTGCCAAGAAAAATAAAATGAGCAAGAAAAGAGGGCAAAACCAGCATGATATGATTATGATCTAAGTTGCAAAGTAAAATAAATATTGGGGGAAAAAACCCTAGAATCTCCAAGAGGACTGAGGGGTACAAACACAAATGACAGGGGGTCAGAAATAAGATCTCAAGACCTAATTCTTACCCTTGCTCGAAATCTATCAAAAAAGGTGAAAGTTAAGTTCAAAGCCTTAAAGTCAAATTGGTTTTTAACCATTATCTGGTCCCTTTTTTAAAACCAAGCATCAGGGGGAAAGTATCACTACAAACATTTAAGTTAAATGTGCAAAGGTAGAAAAGAAGTTTTGATAACAAAATAAAGATTTTGTCAGTATGATTTAGGTTTTTGTTGTTTCTTTAATGCTCCCATGACTATGACACCCTGCCACCATAAGAATCCCTTTCCTTGGCAAATACCAACAAACATTAAGTCCGGCGGTCCATGAATAATGGTGATGCCTTGAGTTAGTTAAGGTAGGCAAATGCATTAGCCTTCACATTTGAGTACACATTTGAGCTGGGGTATGGGTGGGGGGGTGGGGGTTGCAAGGGGTTCTGTTTTACATAACTGTTCAACTGGGCATTCTATGAATTGTACTTGAAAAGCTGTATCACTAACCAATTCATTCACCAATGCTTCAGAAAATAAGCTTATAGATTTCTCATATTAGAGAAGAGTGTGCAGGGATTCACAACTTTATTTCCTTTTGTACCTAAACAAGGGACAGAAATCTAATAAACACGGCTGGTCCTACACAGAGGTAGAAACGTTAGCCTCAAATCAATTTTAGTTGTGGGAAGAGAAATAACCATAAATAAATGACCTACGGAGATGAAAGAGGTTTTAAAGATCATATATACCCTGCTGCTTACTAAGACAGCACCTCCTAAATGTTTTGTAAGGAACTCAAATTCAACAAGTCCACTACTAACTCAATCTTTTCCCCGCACCTCAAACCTGTATTCCTTTGTCAGAGAAAAACACAAATCAACCACTCAGTCAAGCAAGCCATTCATCTTGACCCTGACCAGACAGAGCCTTCATCACCAACGACCACCCCACTTCTGCACCCAACCTGCCTACTGTTCCAACAGTCCCCTCCTATCTGCAGTCCCAGTCTCTGCCTAGTTTGTCTTTAAGATTTCACTGGGATCATAGCAGCAGATTCTTAAGTGGTCTTCCAATATCCAGCTTCTCTCTCCTGCCTTTCCCCCCACCCCCCACAAACCTCCCACACCACCATGCGATCTCTTCAGCCCTCAGAAATGCAACATCACACTGGCACCAGGGTGATCTTGGTTAAATGCAAATCTAACCATGGCACACCCCAACTTAAAACTCTTTGACAGCTCCTCTTACCTACAAAATGGGTCATATTCTTCAGCTCTTTCTGGCATCCTTTTCCAGGCAGGGCTCCATCTCCCCACCTGACCACAGCTTCACTCCATCCATACCGTACTGTCTGCAGCTCCTGGCCAGGCAAAACACCTTTATACCTCTGAGCATTCACTCTTGCCGGTGTTGCCTCTACATATAATGCCTTTCCTCCTTGTCCCATCTGAACACTGCCACGTAAGTGACTGACCGCAATTTCCTCTTCTGTGAAACTGAAATAGTAATACTGATTTCTAAAACTGTATTGTAAGCACTAAATAATGCATACAATGGACATAGCAATGCATCTGTTATACCAATAAACTGTTGTCCCATTTCCTTTTTTATTTTCCCGGTCTAACAATACCTGATGCATAGTGGGAACTCAAAAGCTTCATATATTCATGACTGTACCCATGAATGGGAAATAAAGAGAACAGTTAGGAACAGGTGTCCAGAGAAATGATACCAACTGGAATACACATTCATTCCACTAAATCAACTGCGTACAGGTTTACATATTATATAAACTACTAAACTGAAAAGATGGGTTCAAAAAAAAAAAAAAAAAAGGTCCTGCGAGCACTAATTTTTGTAAAGATCAACTAATGCGTCTGTGAAGTTTTGTAATACTATACAGGTCATACAAATAAAATTTATTTCAGAAATTGATCTATAATGTAAAAATAAAATTTATTTCAGAAATTGATCTATAATATAAAAATATATTTCTATGATGTTAAAATTTCTAAGTCACTGAAAGAAGAAAACCACAGATTGCCCAACTCTCACTAGCTCCCAACCTATGTCCAAAGGGACCAGATCTAGACAAGAGAATTAAGATTTGCTGAAAGCCAATGAATTGTTCAGTGGCTTGCCAAGCAGCCAAGCGGTTTTGGATCTAGTTCTTTCTCAGCATTCAAAATGTAAACAAGACTCAGAGGTATCAGGAACTGAGAGACACTAACCCAAAGCAGTATAGGTAATCCTGATCTAAGGTATCAAGAGAGATCTCTAAGGAGAGATTTGACCTTAAAGTGAATGGCATGAAAAGATACAATCAATATCTGGTCAACTCCTCTAGAATGAACCTCATCTCAAATCTGTTTATTTACACTGATCCTGCTAGTTCTGCACAGGCACTTTATAAATTATCACAGTACAATGATTTCAAACCAACCAAAGAAATTCCTAATCAAACCTTGCACAGTTTATGTATGGAGGAGAGAAATCTGATGTTCATGAAGTTTCTAGTGAAAATTATGTTGCCTGATTTTGCTTCATGACATTCTTGCTGATTTAAATACATTAACTCTATAAACAATATTATAAAGCCAAAATCAGATTGCCCAAAATCTATCTAAAATATCTCTCTCTCTCTCTATATATATATATATATATAATATATATATTATACTATACTATATATAATATATATATATACTATATATATAGTATACTCTATACTATACTCTATATATATATATATATATATAATTTATTTATTTAAGAGACAGAGACAGAGCATGAGGACGGGGAGGGGCAGATAGATTCTCCTCTGAGCAGGGAGCCCAAAGAGGCAGGGCTTCATCCCAGGATTAGGTAATCATGACCTGAGCCGAAGGCAGACACTTAACCAACTGAGCCACCACCCACGTGCCCCACCCCAAAATCTATCTTTTTAAAGTTTTATCATAAAAAAAATTATACAGACTGAAATGAATTACCTTTTTATTTTTTTTTAAGATTGTACTCATTTATTTGACAGACAAAGATCACAAGTAGGCAGAAAGAGAGGAGGAAGCAGGCTCCCTGCTGAGCAGAAAGCCTGATGCGGGGCTCCATCCCAGGACCCTGGGATCATGACCTGAGCCGAAGGCAGAGGCTTTAACCCACTGAGCCACCCAGGCGCCCCATGAATTACCTTTTTAAAGTTTTGTTATCTTAAAGAAAATTATACAGACTCGAATTGAATTAAAATGTATTAAATGGATCATTCATCTTTGAAATACAGCCAACTCCTGATTTTTCCAAACCAAATACAGAAGAAGTACAGCATGTACTTTTATGTACCTAAAATAAATTAGAGTATCTGCAAAATAATTTGGCTCTAGCTAAATAGTGAGATTTTAAAAACCTGCATGAGCAAGTTAAGCAATAAGAGAGAAATAGGTCAGAATTCAGTTTAAGAAATCCAACCCAAAATATGGTTAAGTCAGACTGAGAAAAATGACCCTAAAAACTAATTTTTTAAAAAGTTACATTTATATAATCACAGCTCTGAATTATTTACTCACCATGATAATATAAATCACTTTTTATGTAGCTCACAGTATCTGTTATGACTTTGTCTCCCTATACTGACATCATCAAAGTAAAATTTTAAGAATTTATATTGATATGAATTATGAGATTTTAAAATGTATAATTTATATAGCAAATAAGCAAAAATGTTATTATAAATATACACAGGAGTATAAAATATCCCTAATAATATTTTTGTATAAAAATAGAAACTCTATCAAAGATCAGTAAGTCAATGCTTTCTCTTTAAATTCTTAACAAGACGGTCATGCCCAAGAGCTACATATATAATTGATTGATGGATCTTTGTAGACTATGACTAGCAGGATGGTCCCAAGATCAAGTAAAAAGACAAAACACTGGTATGGAAAGTACAATTTATAAACATGAAGAATTACTGCTGTGGGAGTATACATTATCATTCTTCAATAAGTAAGAGACAATATTTAATGATACAGTCTAAATGGCTGAAATATGCACCTCTAAGTCTGAGGCATCTGATTTCACTACTCTACAGAGGGCCACAGAGTGGAGGTCTCTGGTTCCCATAACCACAGGTCAACAAAACATACTACCATAGAAACCATCTGAAACCTAACACTGAAACTACTTCAGCTTTCCTACCATTACACTGGGGTCCAAGGTATTTTTTGACAGTAAAAGTACAAGTTCTTAACGGGGGCATTCTGCATCCCATCAAATGTGTGAGTATAAAAACAAAACTCTATCTTAATGTTAAACATTTTAACAAAATGTTTTACTTCCATGGTTTCCAAGGAGAACTAATAACAAAGTGCAAAATTCAACACTGTATCTATCTTTCTTAACATTACTTGCAACTTCTATGATGACTAACAACTGTGGTTTTGATAGGAAACAATACTGGAGTTCTACTGTGATAGAGATCATGCCCCCAATTTTATAATGCAAACCACCATTCTCCAAGGTTTTGTGTATATAATAGCCTTTATACTTTTCATTATTTGAAATAATTAATGTCCATAATTGGAAAACATGTTAATTTGTGCTATCTGGAGTCTATATAATTGAAAGGAATTGATTGAAGAACTTCAGACATCACTGGGTCAACTTAGGAAAGAGATACAAGAAACACCCAAATGAGCAAGGATAAAGGGAATTATTCTTTGATGCTTGTTCAATCATCATTCACATCACCACAGCAGCATATCAAGATAAGAAAAACAACTCAGTGAAGGAAAGTTAGTTCCACATAAAAGTATCCTTTATGAGGGGAAGAACCTACACCAAAGTTTCCATTTGAAGTAATATGAGAACTGGTTTATTGTAATATTTCCTAAGTTCAAAAGAGGAAGTAAGAATGGAAACACTGTATAAATTTAATAAAGTTACCAGGTCTTCATAATATTCCCATGTTCTCTTGGAAAGGACCTTGAAACCTTACTCAATTTTGATAAGTCAGTCATGTTTGGCGGGGTTTTTTTGTTTATTTGTTTTAATCTGATTTAATAAATGAAGAGTATAAAGAGAGGACACTATCTGAGAGTTAAAATACTCGTTTTAAATTTTTATTTATTTATGGAGAGAGAGAGAGCACACAAGCAGGGGAAGAGGCAGAGAGAAAGAAAAGGAGAAGCAGACCCCCGCTGAGCAGGGAGCCTGATGTGGGATTGGATCCCAGATCCGGGGACCAGGACCAGAGCAGAAGACAGACAACCAACCAACTGAGACACCCAGGAACTCCAAACTACTGGTTTTAAAAAATTATCTGACAAGCCAGATTGATTGCCAAGATCTGTAAAATTAGTTTTGCGTTGGAGTTGTTAGGACTGATATTTTCTTCACAAAATACTGTACAACACGGTCTTTGTTTTTAAAGACTACTACATGAATGATGTTTCTTTCCTGTATTTGTCAAGAACAACAACAACAACAACAAAAAAAAACCAATATTAGGTAATCACGTTCTGAAACAATCCCAAGGCAAACTCAATTTTTAGAACTCGTTCCACGAGTTACTTAAGAAAAGCAGCTCTTCTGTTTAATCTTTTGCGTGGGGCGGGGGGGCAGGGGGGAGGACGCAGTGCCTACCGGAACAGTTCCTTTCAGTAAAATTGTGTTGAGCAACTGGAAAAATCTCAAGAGCTCTACTGGAAAAAGCCATGCCCACTCGTAGTATGGAAATAATACAAGGAAAGATAGGGAAAGGAGAGGAGGGGAGGGGAAGAGAGGAGCAAAAAAGAGAAGGGAGGCGGGGGGAAAGGAAGAGGAGAGCAAAGAAGAAAGGAAATAAAGACGGCAGGCGTGGAAAGAAAGAAAAAGAAAGACACGGAAAAAAACGCGTGCGGCTCACTTGACCGCTAAGAGCTTTTCCTGTTCTGGTTCTAATTTTAGGTTCATTGGATTTTACACATTCACTCACAAAAAGGGAGTGCACACAAATCCGGCCACGTCACCGGCTGCTGCGCCCCACCGGCTGCTTCGGAGCAGGTTCCGGCGGGCACTGGACGGAAAGAAGCCAGCGACACAGGAAAGGGAGGGAGGGGGACTGGAGGAGAAACAGGAAAGGTGTAGCAGATTTCTCGAAGGCAGATTTCATTTACTCCTAAACTTTGTTGGCTTTCGGACAAATGCTAGAACTCCCTTGACACAGCTTACAAAGTTGGCAAATGCGCGCGCGGCGCGGGGGGCGCACGGTCATACCTGTGCCATGGCGACTGCTCAGGTCAGGAGAAGGTGATGCCAAACTGCAAGACAAGAGAGACACCGCCGCTTTAGCGAGCCGCAGACCGAGCCTCCCCGCGGCTCCCCTCTCCGGACGCAGCCCCCACCCCCGGCTAGACGAGCACTCACCCAAGGGTGAAAGAGGGACCTAAGTGCCCCGAACCTCCCAGGGAGCGGCAGAGCGCGGGGCGCCGGCGGGGAAGGTAGTGTAGGGATGCGAACAGAAGTGGCTCCAGGCAGCTGCGCTCTGCCCACTCCAGGCAACGGAAACACCTCCCGCCCCGCCCCCCCCCTCCCGCAGCCGGCCCAGCGAGCCCGGCCCCCCCCTTCCCCGGCCTCAGTGCGCCTGCGCGGGGCGACTCTAGTCCTGGGTCCCGAAGTCTGGGTGGGGCGGGTTTGCAGCTGCTTTGGAAACCGGAGAAGGCTCGGATCCCGAAGGACCGCTGGGCCTCCTTGTCCTCGCGCAGCGGGAAGGGCGTGGGGACTCTGTCCAGGACTGTGGGTTTTGGGTCGCTGGGGCTTCTCCTCTCACCGTGGCCGCAGGAACGGTGGCCTGGCAGAGCTACTCGGACACAGCGTGGCGTAGCCGACTTTTTGCAAGGCGAGACAGTCACTGCAGCCAAGGACAGTGCATCTTTGACCGTCCTCTGGAAAAGAGAGTAAAGCTTTGAGTGTGTTTCTAAGTAAACAAACAAAAAAAGTGCCAGTGGTTACTTCTTAGAGGGCCCTCCCTGAAATGTATAGAGCCCTTTGTTGCTTATGTAGGAAATTTCAAAACCTCTGTCTGGGTCAGTTCCTATTTTACAAAGGAGCCTAGAACTTTAATAAAACTTAAATTTGAGGTATACTCAAATTTACTTATACTCAAATACACATTAAGCATGAGTATGAAATACGTAAGTATATGAGAGAGGGGGAGACAGAGGCTGAGAGTCAGAGACTGACTCCAGGATATTTTATTAGACTGATAGAGAAAAAGCAAAGATAGTGCCCTTCATAGGCCTCCCAAAGTGGGGGAAGGGGCAAGGGCAACAAGGCAAGAGGAGAAGCTTGCAACACTAGACAAGAGCCCATACTCTCAGATGAGAAGAGCAGTGCTGTGGAGATTTCAGGATAAGAGATTAGAATCTAGTCTGCTCTGGGGAATAAAGAAGTCGCCTTGTCAAATTAAATGGAGAACTAATGTGATTCTTGGGATAGAACATTTTCATTTGCTTTCACATGTGAGCCACGTGCTTAATCAAGCCCTGAAAAAGTCACAGCAGAGTGGTTGTTTACTGGAAATGAAGGCAAAATCGAAAAGTATGTGGAGCTTGCAACATACACATAGCCTCCCCTTTCAGCTTGCCTTCCCTCTTCTCTGGGAGCTTTCCTCCAGCAGCCCAGCATCAATGTAGGCCATCAGCTCTCCACTACACAGCTCCCCCAGCATTCTTGACATGCCCCTGCACCTGAACACAGCCCTTTCTCTGCATCTCTCCTTGCTTACACTCTGTGCTTTCTATCTGCCTTTCACCAAGAGCAGGCCCTGTAAGCGGCCTAGAGCATTCTTTTTCCATGCATAGCTACCTGAACTCCGTTTATTCATTGCGTCTCTTGCTTCCTACTCTCAGAGGAATGAAATGACATCAGATCTAAGAATCTTATTGGTTCTATAGGGAAATGCCCATTATGGGTTAATGACTTGCTCTATGTCCTGCAGCTAAGTACTATAGAACTAATGAATGATCAGATCCAGTGTCTTGATATATCCCAGTTAGTATTTCTTTCACTTCCATATACACTGATTTATTCAACCCCTACTCTGGACCAGGCACAGTTCTAGGTGATGGGGAAATAAACAAAGTAGGTCAGAAATTGTGGTGGAGGAGACAGGCAATAAACAAATATCTATTATGTCCTATATGTTCTATATAGTTCTGTTGTGTCCTATTATGTTCTATAAGAAAAATAAAGCAGGGCTACACTATGGGTATACTAGGGTATGGGCAACACTATTTTGCAAAGGTGGTCTGAAGGCATTTCTTGAGGAAAAACCTGAATTGTTACAATTTAATTGTATTTGACAACTATTTACTGGGTACCCCAAAACTAAAGTAGGGGACAAACTGTACATCATAAAAGAAATGTAATCAAAATGCAACAGGTTTCAGAGAAGAGACCACTAATATTTTGTCAGGGGATTCTAAAAATTGCTATGACATTTGCATTAGGCTCTAAGGGAGGATATTTTATAAGACAATGAAGAAAAGAAAGGATGGTCCCTGGTTAGGTGAATAGCAAAACCAAAAGGAAAATGCTCTTTTGTGCACGGAATGAAAAGTGCATAAATAGAAACTGCCACTTGGATGCTGTTTTGAATGGCATATTTAATTGATGGATTTTAACAACAAATATCTATTATCCATTTCCAAAAGTCCCTGATCAGTGTCCAAAAGCCATCGTCAGAGTCTCCACCAGACCCTCCAGTTAACTTGCTCATCCACTGTTGTACAGTTCTTGGGTACAAATAATGATTTCAGCTCTTTTCTGATGAGATAATCAGGTGGCATTCCCACCTAAAATTTTCTTTTCATTGAGGAAATATACCAAATGTCAAATAATTGATTTACAAACTAACTTGTGAAACTCAATTTATGTAAACTCAGGATTTTCCCACTGTCACTCTTGCCCTCCTTTATTTGGATCATTGAACTAGCCAGTTTATTCTAAATGCGTCACTAGGCTTCTTTGTGTTCAGTTTCTACATCTTCCAACTGTAATATTTTGATTATACATCCACTGACCTGTTTTCCTTAAACATAATGATTGATAGAGAGAGAAAAATGGGTAATAGGCTTTGCATAAGTAAGTACAAGACAAGCTTTCCCTAATTACAGAAGAGTGGGAATCTTTTGTTTTAAAAGACAATAAAATTTTCAACTACTCTAATATTAAATTTGTTTAGGGAGGCCTGAGTGGCTCAGCTGTTTAAGTGTCGCACTCTTGATTTCGGCTCAGATCATGATCTCAGGGTCATGAGATCAAACCCTGCATTAAGCTCCATGCTCAGTGCAGAGTCTGCCTGAGATTCTCTCTCTCTCTCTCTCCCCCTCTTTCTCTCCCTCTGCCCCTCCCCCGCCTATGCACACATGCGCTCTCTCTCTCAATAAAATCTTTAAAAGAAATAAAGCAAAATTGGTATGTTTAATAAATATAGTTGCTACAAATTGTAATTACTTAAAGAAGAAAGAGAGAAGACAGGAACATGAATTGCAATAAGCAGAGAAAACAAGAGAATGCTTGAGGAGGAAGATAGGGGATAGATACCAAAGGAAAGCAGGAATGCCAGGCCTCTCAGACTAGAGCTGGAAAGAACATATCCACTGAGGTCAGGGAAAACTGGGTTCAAATTCCCACTGTGCTGCACTCTGGGAGTGTGACCCTAGGTTTCCTTATCTAAAGTGGTGGCTAGGATTAAATGAGCTAATTTGTGAAAATGCCTAAGAACATTTTCATTCCTCCATGGTTCTTCCTCCTTCCAAAAACTTTATGATTCTCGGCTCCTATTCTGTTGACTCAGCCCCCACTCTCACAGGGAAAACAAAATTAACCTCCTGTAGTTCCACTGCTCTAAGGCAGCAGGCCTGTCTTATCACCAACCAATTCACACCTGGCAGCCCCCAACTTCTGGGAACCAACCTGATGATTCCTGGTACCATTTCCCTTCTACCTCCCCCTCTCCCACATCCAGAGTCTTCCATCAGAGGTGCCTATTGATGTACAGCTAAACTAGACTCTGCTCCAGATGCAGGCCCACACGGTCCCCATCAGATGGTGCCAGGGAAGCCAGAAGCACTACTTGGAATTTGATTCAAGCCACCTACCTGGCCTCAGCTCATCCATCCATGACCTATGGGGGTGAGAAGAGGAGGTGCATCTCTCTGCAGATTTTGCCCTGTTTCTCCCATCACTCCAACATCCCAGCAGTGACATGGGGGATGCCACCAGCATTCTGATGGCTCCCTGTCCTTGCGCTTTAGATTTAAAGTGATCATAGCGTCCTTAGGGAAAATAGATCCAGATTGACTTTCAGAACCTTGTCCTGAGCCAACAGTGCTAAATCACGAGAAGATCCTTTAATTTCCCCTTATTGAGATCCGTGTGCCTGCCAGAAATTAAAAACAGAGACTTCCTATGAGAGGTTTAGCTTTAGATGTCCTTCCACTGTTTTTATTCAAAACAGTATTTCTATTTATCCAGTAAAATGTAAATCAATTGCCTTAGCAGGAGACTGGAATGTAGGTCTTGGGTAAATAATTACGTAAAGGAGATTCTCATAGGAATCTTTCAGACAGAATGTTTTAAGCTTGACTGAAATCTTCAGCACTATTAGCAATAACAGACAGTAAAAATACCCAGTCTACTTATAAAAGCACAAGCATCTTGACTCTCTTTTTCTCTTTAACTACTGCATCCCCTGCCCCTAACACGGTACTCTGCACTTAGTTACTGCACCTTGAATATTTGGAAAGAATGAGTGAATGGATGAATGAATCCATTGTGTGCTGCGGGGTTTTTGTGTTTAATGATAGTTGCTATTAACTGAAAACCATTGATATTCAGAATGATGAGGAAGATTGAAAAAAGGTTAAAAGGAAACCTTGGAAGAGAATTTTGCCAGAGAAATAGATAATATTCTTAGACAAGAATTCTGAATTCTGGAGAGATCTCGTCTCAGGATTGGTAAAGTTTTGTTTTATGACTTTACTAGCATGTGGCCTTGGATGTGATTTGATTTTTCCTAATATGGGGTGGTGGTTAGGATTAGATGAGCTCATTTAGTTAATGCCTAAAAATAAACAGGAAGACTGGTTTTAATTTCTCATCCCTCATTCTCCTTCCAAAAAAACTCTCACCACTAAACCCCACCCTCATCTTCCATGCTCATGATTCAGTCCCCACCCATCCCACTCAAAAACCAAAATTAAGTCCCCAAGAATCCTTGCTCCACTGCTGCGGGACGTTCCAATTTCTCATTACTCAACCCCCAGCCCCAACCCACTCCCACTTCAAGGGTACGTCGATGGTACTCTCAGCATTGGTTTCTTTATCTGGGGGTTTTCTTCAGTCATTCAACAAATTTATTGTGTCAGACCCTAGCATGCTAACTGCGTATAAATTATTTTAATTTAAAAAAAAAATTTTTTAAAGATACACAGGATCTGTCCAGTTAGAGCACTCCGTCTGACAGATTAAATGAGGTGACACAGCAGAATTCTGCTAACATTCGGGTAGACATAAGAAGGTAGGAGGTAGGCTTATACAAGGAAACCCTTTGCAGGGTGGATATGTGCCCATCCCAGCAGTCAGTCTAACAGGGATCAAAGCATGTGATGGATGGAACTACAGTATTCCTCTTTTTTTCCCCTTTATGCAATCTTTTTACTTGGATGAGATGAGAACATCTGGGGAAGAGTTACTGCGGAGGGATTTTGCCTGAGCAAGGGGAGGGAGAGGACCCACCCTCTGAAGGATGCTGTAATAGTCATCCTCGTGCCCCAGACACTGCCATTCTCCTCTAAAATCTTGCGATCTAAATCCCATTCCCTGACTGCTTCTTCCTGTCCTCATTCTCGTACCATTACAGCCGTATCTTCTCTTACTCTTGGACATCATGCAAATCTCTCCTTCTCTTTTCACCCAGCCTACCAATCTTTCCCCTGCTTCCACTGTCTTCTCTGCTCAGCCCCCAGCCCAGCATCCCAGCCAGCCGGTCTTCGTCATTCTGCCCACTCTTCTCTGTCCAGTCTACTGTCTTCACATGACCATGGACCAGACCACACCATCGCCTGCCCCACCTGGGGGTTACTGAGTGTCACTGGACACAACCAATCATATCACAGATTGGCCCTGCAACAAACTTGGGTTATCAGTCTCAGTGGGATCCTCAGCATTTCTTAGCAACCCTTTAATATGTCCTTCCTTGGCTCTTTCTCCACCCCGCATGATATTGATTTTAGTCTTTCGCTGTTCTCCTTAAGATCCGAGCCTTCCCATTTCTTCCAGCAGATGGTTTTAATTCCTGCTCAACAGGCCTATCACCCTGAATTCTTGTCCTTCTCCTACAAATACATTGTGTCCATACTCATTCTTACTTTTCTTCTTGCTCAGAGGGTGAAAAGATACCCTTCCTCCCTGAGGTATAAAATTCATCCTCTAGGATTATGGTCTTACTCTTACCTATACTTGCTTTTTTTGTTTGTTTTTTTTTTGTTGTTTTTTTTTTTTTTTAAGATTTTATATATCCGTTTGAGAGAGAGCAAGCAAAATCAGGGGAGCAACAGAGGCAGAAGGAGAAGCAGGCAGGGAGCCTGTTCAGCAGGGAGCCTAATGTGGGGCTCAATTCAACCTGAGCCCAAAGCAGACATTTAACCTGACTGAGCCACTCAGGCACCCCTTTACCTATATTTAAATCTTTTCCCTTCACTACCTTCTTCCTCTCAGCCCAAATTAACAAAGCTGTTTAAATCAGGACTCCCTTTGCTGTGAAGTGTGTAAGCCTGACAATTCACATACCCATATCCCTGGGGCAAATAATACATTATTATGTTAATTTTTAAAAAATTTTTAAATAAATAAACAAATTTTTTTAAAAAGTTAAAAAAAAAATCTGGACTCTCTTAGTTTCAAGGGACAGAAACCCAACTCAAGCTAGCTTAGTTAAAAAGAGGGATTTTTTTTTAAAGATTTTATTTATTATTTATTTGACAGAGAGAGATCACAAGTAGGCAGAGAGGCAGGCAGAGAGAGAGGAGGAAACAGGCTCCCTGCTGAGCAGAGAGCCCAATGCAGGACTCGATCCCAGGACCCTGAGGTCATGACCTGAGCCGAAGGCAGCGGCTTAACCCACTGAGCCACCCAGGTGCCCGGGATTTTTTTTTTCAAAGATTTTATTTATTAATCAGAGAGAGAGGGGGGGAGAGAGCGAGCACAGGCAGACAGAATGGCAGGCAGAGGCAGAGGGAGAAGCAGGCTCCCTGCCGAGCAAGGAGCCGGACGTGGGACTCGATCCCAGGACGCTGGGATCATGACCCGAGCCGAAGGCAGCTGCTTACCCAACTGAGCCACCCAGGCGTTCCCCGGGATTTATTTTTTAAGGTGCCTGGCAAGATCTTTAACTGTAAAAAATAAGAACCCATCCTAACTATCATGAGCAAAGAATTACTAAAGGATTTTAGGTGCCTTGGCACAATGTCTGGCAAGACTAGGAAATCATCCTTGGGGGCACACAGGCTGGACAATGCCCAAATTACATTGCCAACTTCTCCAGTGAAGAAGCTACCACTGGGAAATGAATGCTGTGCATAAAATAAACTCACCAGAACTTGGCCCCTCTTGCCTCTGAAAGCTTAGATATCTCTGCGCTACTCGGCCAAGATCTCAGAGGGTGGATTCGGTGGAACGTTTGTGTCCTTACCTTGCTGAAGTGGTCACACCACGGTCACACCATGCACACTACTGGAGTGCTGGGCACCATCCACATCTCCTTACAAGCTCTCTGCTCCACTGTGGATGAAGAGCCTGGAACTGCATTCCCCAGAATCCCTTGCTAGAATTTGTCAATGAGAAGCATTTGCCAAGTTGTGGAAAATATCAGAGGTGAGAGTTGCATTCAGAGGCATCGGCCGGACGTGAAATTCCTGGCAAGTTTCTGAAAAGGTCTGGTGAACCAGTGGCTCCCAGTACTCGGCTACAGAACAAGACAGTGGACTTTTGGAGGATCTCAGCAGCTTCCTGACAAGCTCTTGAGAACCCCTACTGTCTTTGGCACTTCAGACTGAGGTATTCAGTGGTGGTGTCCCTGATCCGCCCTGCTGTCTTTCTAGCAGTTGGTGAAGCTTTCATAACTGTATTAAACAGAGTGGCCTTTCTTTCCTTAACTCAACCCAGACAGATTCAACTGAGCTGGAGCCTGGGTAAAAACAAGCATGTTACTGTATCAATTCGGCAGTTACAGCAAAATAACATAAAGGAGATGCCATTGGCAAAACACACCAGGAAACATCAGTCTGGGAGATGTCTGGGGTGGAGGTGGTGGGGGTGGGGGTGGCTTCTCAGATGTCTCCAGGCCTCCTGGGAGACACACCTCGGTTCATGGTGATGGCAGTTTGTCTATTTAGGGCGAGGTCCTGGTAGATTGATTGAATCATATCCCTGTGACACCACAGCACGTTATCTTTCCCTTTCACAAACCATGGATCGAACCTCTAAGCTTGGCATGATTTCTTTTTTCTGCCACTATCATTATCCACAATTTTCCTATGAGATATGCAGTTGCTCTGCCACTAAACACAATGTTTAGGAGCCAAGGGGGACTGAGTAGGGTGGGCCTGACTGGTAGAACCTAATCTCATGACCTCTCTAACCTCAAGGTGCTTGGGAAGTAAGCTATAGCTTACTTTCTCCTTGTGGCAAGAACACAGCTACCATTACCTCAGGATCACATCCCTCCAGCTCTACAAAAGCTTTCTTTCCCAAGTTCTGCTTGGAAAAATCTGATTGGACCAGCAAGATCACAGACCCTACTCACACCCCCCTCTATAATCACACGACCTCGTGGAGAATTTCCTAGAAGGAGATTATTTTTGTAAATAGGGTTTCTCAACCATGGCCCTATTTTTTTTAAGTTTCTTTTTTTTTTTTAGTAATCTCTACAAATAATGTGGTGCTTGAACTCACAACCCCGAGATCAAAACTCATGTGCTTCTCTGACTGAGCCAGCCAGGCGTCCCTCAACCACAGCACTCCTGACATTCTGGCTGGATCATTATCAGCTGTGAGGGGAAGAGAGCTGTCCTGTGCATTGCAGGATGTTTAGCAGCATCTCCAGCCTCTACCCACTATTTGCCAGGAGCACCTCCCATACACACATTGTGACAAACAAAAATATCTCCCAACATTGGCAAATGGCCCCTGTCGGGCACTATTGTTCCCAGTTGAGAACCACCGATAAGGGATTTCTTGCTGAGCCACAGGTCCGCGTTCCATTGGTCAAGTCACCCAGCCAGCAGCAGCCTGCCCATCGTCAACTGCACTTCTGAATCACCAAGTGAACTCTAGACTCATTTATCTACTGTCTGCTGCTCATATCTCAACCAGGACATCCTATAGCTAACTCAAAACCAACATGCCCAAACCTAGTTTATTACTTTTCCCCTTAGATTAAATCTTCGTTTCACATTCCGCGCCCTGGTTAAAGATATCAGGGCCAGTCACTCAAGCAGAATCCCAGCAGGACTTCTAGGTCCTTCCCTGTCCCTCACCAGTCCCATTCACCATCACATGTGAGGGGGCAGATGCTCACAACAGCTCTCCTTGTCTTACTTCTATCCACTCCCTCTTCCCACTTGCTATTACAATAGTCTTCTACTGGCCTCTTACTTTCTCCTCTAATTTACTTTCTAAATGCAAATCTGATTGTGTCATCCCATACTGAAAATCAAAAGATTTTTAGCAGATCCAAATTGCTTGTGGAAAATAGTCCGAATTCTTTAGCAATGTGCATAATGACCTTCCTGAACTTTTCCTCCAGCTTTACGCCCACCCTTCTGCTTTCTTGCTAACAAACTACTTAAAAGTTCCTGCTTTTGTATTTGATATCAACCCCCTCCAGCCGCCCCCCCACCTGCCTCTACCTTTCCCTACATTCTCTTACTTCAGGGGGTGAACTCCTTTTCTTCCTTTAAGACCCATTGTAAGCATCTTTTCTCTTATTTTTCTTTCTTACCATATGTCCTGATATCTTGACAGCAACTTTGAGAGACCCCGGACGACTTCTACCCAGCTAACCAGCTCCTAAATTTCTGACCCACAGAAATGGTGAGATTAAAAAATTATTCGCAATTTAAGCCACCAAGTTTTGGGGTAATTTGTTAGAGAGCAACAGCTGTCTAATTCAGAGTTTTGTTATAGAGGTTGACATGAATGAAATGCTAGATCCAAGGCCCAAGTTTAAGAGGCTCAATCCTTCTAACTCAAGCTTCACCTTGCTTTTGAATTATACCTATGAATTGTTTTACTTCTCCACTTTCACTTTGTAACACAGAAAGAATAATTGTCTTAAAAAATGTGTTTGGAAGCGCCTGGGTGGCTCAGTGGGTTAAGCCGCTGCTTTCGACTCAGGTCATGATCTCAGGGTCCTGGGATCGAGTCCCACATCGGGCTCTCTGTTCAGCGGGGAGCCTGTTTCTCTCTCTCTGTCTCTCCCTCTGTCTCTCTCTCTGCCTGCATCTCCGTCTACTTGTGCTCTCTCTCTGTCAAATAAATAAATAAAATCTTAAAAAAAAAAAAGTGTTTGGGTGGGGGCACCTGAGTGGCTCAGTCAGCTAAGCATTCAACTCTTGATTTCAGCTTAGGTCGGAATCTCAAGGTTGTGAGATCCAGCTCCTCCTGTGGCAAGCACTGGGCATGGAACCTGCTTAAGATTCTCCCTTTCCCTCTCCTTCTGCCCCTCCTGCCTCTAAAAAATATGTTTGAGTGAATTAGCTGCTCAGTATTCGTACATTAACACACAAAGGGAGAATTCAAAATTCTATTATTATTTAATATGGCTTTAAAGATTCAGAATGGGAACTGAGGGACCATCAAGACATATTTTCCTTTACATTCAAATTTCTATCTTTCAAAGAAAGAGTCTACAGAATAGGGACAGAGAATCTAATTCCAATTTTCTAGATAATCAGTTAGGAATGTAATTCTGACTTCATTAAAAAAAAAAATTCTCCACCATAAAAAAAAGTTCTAAACCTTTTTAAACAATTTTACTTATTTTAAAATTCAGTGTGTAGAAACAACTAAAATGGTCATCAAAGTGAGAATAGATAAACGAATGGAATATTCATGTAATGGAATGGTATTCAGCAATAGAAAAGAATACAACAGCATGGAATAATCTCAAAAACATGTTGAACAAAAGAAATGACACAAAAAGAGACATTCTATCTGAGTTCACGTACATGAAGTTCAGGAACATGAAAACTACACTATAGCAATAGAAATCAAGTGCAGAGTGCCTGGGTGGCTTGCTTGGCTAAGCAACTGCCTTCAGCTCAGGTCATGATCCTGCAGTTCTGGCGTCGAGTCCCGGATCAGGCCGCCCTGCTCAGTGGGGAGCCTGCTTCTCCCTCTCCTCCCTGCTCCGGCCCTCTCTCACTATTCCTGTCTTGCTTTTTCCAATAAATAAATAAAACCTGAAAAAATAATAAAGAGTGGGGGTTTTACTCTCTTAAAAAAAAAAAAAAGAAATCAAGAGCAGTTCTCGACTAAAAAAGGAACAGGAGAACTTTCTAGGAGTGATGGAAATGTTCTTTGTCTTGATTTGGGTGACCACTACATGGACGTATATGTTATCAAAACTCATGATATAGGATTTGCTTATGTTCATTTCACTGTATGTAAATTTTGCCTCATTCTAAAAAAGACAGCATTAAAAAATAGCACATATGGGGCGCCTGGGTGGCTCGGCGGGTTGGGCCGCTGCCTTCGGCTCAGGTCATGATCTCAGGGTCCTGGGATCGAGTCCCGCATCGGGCTCTCTGCTCGGCGGGGAGTCTGCTTCCTCCTCTCTCTCTCTCTGCCTGCCTCTCTGCCTACTTGTGGTCTCTCTCTGTCAAATAAATAAAAAAAAAAAAAAAATAGCACATATTACCAAAATCTAATCATGTTTCCCCATTAGGATAACCTCTTTTAGAAGGTGTACACAGGGGATTCAGAACACCTTCACATTACACAGTGAAAGGAAGTAAATATTGCCAAATATTTCTAAAAACTACCTTTGAGGAAAATAAACCTCAGCCACAGGGGCCATAATAAACACCCGCTGATTCTTAGCACAAGCCCTTTCCTCTCTCAAGCTAGACTTGGGTAGGAAAGCATTCACTTCTCCTGCATGTGAGACTGCCCTGTTCAGTGCACACACCGCAGACACAGGAAGGAGACCCTGCACACAGCAGAAAGGGACAGGGAACAGAGCCCAGCAAACAAGTCAGTCGCCCGGCAGTGGGCAGGAGTGGGGCGCTCCGTGCCTGACTCAGCGTCCACGAATCTCACACGTGTGAGAAGGAGGGGTTCTGGCACAGAAGGGAGACTAAAAGGGAAAAAACATACTGACAAAGCTTTCACAGTTGCGAACTGGGGCCGCAGAAGGGCCCATGGGAGCTGCCACTGGAACCGAAAGGAGCATTTGACACACTTGGCCCAGACCTGAGAAGACGAGGGGCATGCGTGCCACAAAAGGGGAAAGCAATCAGGAACAAATGCACCATGTACCCATCAGCGAAGGGGAAGGCAGGAAAGGTAAAAACGGTAGGCTAGGTGAGGCAGAAGGCATCATTGCGGGGTGGGGGTGCTGCATGGGGGGTGCAATTTTGTATAGAATTCTAGCCTCTACCAATTATATACAGACCCCAGATTCCTCCGCTGGTCTCCCAGTATCCGCTTTTGCCATGCTGCTCAATAAGATTCACCCTTACCTGGGGATGAGAGTCAGACTCAGGGAACATGGTTTGTAGGGTCTTTGCTATTTTTCCCCAACACACGTATTACAAATGCCCCCCACTTTCTTAGGGAAATACAGCTCTACCTGCAGCCCCCCACCTCCAGCGTGCCAGTGCTTCCCTAAGGTGATAGCTCCCCTGTCTTTGCTTTGGGAAGTCTTTCCTAACCAATGTCCCTAGTCTGGGTTAGGTGCTTTTACTCTGGGCTCCCTAGCATCAAGGACCTTCTTCCGCTATGGTAAAGCCTGGCCTTTGTGCATTGCGGCTGCCTGTTGGTTTTCTTTTCAATTGTAAACTATCTCAAACTCTGGAGAAGTTTAAAATGATACATTGTTACTGACTAAAATCTTGTTATAGGAGTACCTGGGCAGCTCAGTCAGTTAAGCCTCTGCCTTCTGCTTGGGTCATGATCCCAGGGTCCTGGGGTTGAGCCCCACCTTCTTCTCTCTGCTCAAGGGGGAGTCTGCTTCTAACTCTCTTTCTCTGTGCCGTTCCCCTTGCTTGTGCTCTCTTTTTCTCTCCCTGCCAAATAAATAAGTAAAATGTTAAAAAACAAAATAAAATAAAAGCTTGGTACAATTAATACCTTATTAATTATACATATTTTAAATAAATAAAATGTTACACAGAATAGTACTACCACCGCTATTCCCTGCTTATATATCTTAGTTACTTATGTTTTTCTTTAAAGATTTTATTTATTTATTAGAGAGAGAGAGAGAGCGCGCGCATGTGGGGGAGGGGCTGAGGAGGGGAGCCCCTAGTGAAGCCCAATCCCAGAACCCCGGGATCATGACCCTAGCCAAAAGCAGAAGCTTAACCAACTGAACCATCCAGGCATGCCAGTTATTTATGTTTTTAACCAAAAACAATAGATAGCATTTTTAGTGTTTCTTGATGTATTTCAAATTTAATATTACTAGTAAAGTACTACACATACTCTATTCTTTCACAGTACCTTGTGTTTTGATATCATATTCATGAAGAAATTAAAACATCATAGAACAAATCATAGAAGAAAAACTAACCCATTTCACTGCATTAAAATTAAAAACTCTGAACAATAAAATATTATATAAATGAAGTTAAAATGTAAGCTGCTAACTGTAATTTCTTCTTTTAAAAATAATTATTGTTTCAAAGATATTTGTGCTCATAATTCTGTAAGTCGTTTTTTAATATGCTTAAAATTTAAGTCTCTTCCCTTACTTGCTCCCACTATTAAGTTCCATTCTTCCAAAGTATATTTTTTCAACTCTCTAAACTTTTTTTTTTTTTGCCTCCGTGCTTTTTAAACATGTACTTTTTTTAAGATAGTACCTACTGACTCCATACCATCGAAGACAACAATTTATGAGCTTTCTTCACACACACACTCTCTTGATCCTCTTTCTCCACCATCTCAATGGGTAGAACTTCTGGGTGGAGCAATATTCAGTGCTCACATTGGCATTATTATGGAAATATAATTCATAGAAGAGCCATGTTAATGTCCCAATTTCATTTTCTTTCCTCTATAACTTTTTGTTTTCCCTATTGTCTCCACTACCCTCACTGGTTTCATTGCCTTTGTACATTTATTGAGCTCTAAACTCTCCCCCAAAAGAGGAATTTCTTTAATATTAATATATTCAAATTTATTAGGAAATACACACATGTATGTAAGTTGGTATGTATGTGTTTTCCCCTGGATGTATTTTCTAGACCACCCTTCTGAAGCACGCTCTCCTTCCTATCTGGTCCATTCATTCCATGTCTGCTGTCAGCTCTCTGCCCGAGACTTCTCCTCACTGTTTCCTAGACATAGGATGACCAACTCATCCCCATTCATCAGGGACCAGCCCAGTTTTAAAGCTGAAGGTCCCACATCTGGCACCCACCTCCCTCCCACCCCACCCCACCACCAGGCCCAGACAAATTGAAACAATTGGTCTACCTACCTGGACATCCCTTTGTCTCATTCCTGGTTCAGGTCTTGTTTCCTGGATCCTATGTCTTCATGGTTTCTTTCCTTATTTTGCACAACCCATTCTCCAGTGTTTTCCTGAAAAGGGTGTGAATGTTTCTTCTTAATTTAAATTCAATTTAAGTAATATATACTGCATTATTAGTTTCAGAGGTAGAACTTAACAAGTCATGAGTTGCAAATAACACCCAGTGCTCATGATGTCAAGTGCCCTCCTTAATGTCCATCACCCAGTTACCCCATCCTCCCACACAACTCCCCTCCAGCAACCCTCAGTTTCTTTTCTATAGTTAAGACACTCTTATGGTTTGTCTCCTTCTCTGTTTTCATCTTATTTTTTCTTTATTTTTCCCTTCCCTTAAGTTCATCTGTTGTGTTTCTTAAATTCCATATATCAGTGAAATCACATGGTATTTGTCTTTCTCTGACTGACTTGTTTCATTTAGCATAATACCCTCTAGTTCCATCCACATCATTGCAAATGGCAAGATTTCATTGTTTTGATGGCTGAGTAATATTCCATTATATATATATACACATATATATATGTGTGTGTATATATATACATACACACACATATATATATACATACACACACATATATATACACACACATATATGTGTATATATATGATATGTATATATAATATGTATATATATACACACATGTATATATATACACACTTATATATACACACATATATATATGTATGTGTATATATATAATGGAATAAAGAATGGAATATATATATATATTGGAATATATATAATATACATAATGGAATAAATATATAATATATGTTTATTGGAATATATATATAATGGAATATATATATGAAATATATATATATTGGAATATATATATCCAATATATATATATAATGGAATAAATAAATAAAGAAGAGTGTGTGTGCGTATATATATATACACACACACACTCTTCTTTATCCATTCATATGTTGATGGACATCTGGGCTCTTTCCATATTTTGGCTATTGTGGACATTGCTGCTATAAAGATTGGGGTGCATGTGCCCCTTCAAATCACTATATTTTTACCCTTTGGATAAAGATCTAGTAGTATAATTGCTGCATCATAGGGTAGTTCTATTTTCAACTTTTTGAGAAACCTCTATAGTGTTTTCTACAGTGGCTGCACCAATCTACATTCCTACCAGCAATGCAAGATGGCTCCCCTTTCTCCACATCCTTGCCAACATCTGTCATTTCCTGACTTGTTAATTTTAGCCATTCTGACTGGTGTGAGGTGATATCTCATTGTGGTGTTGATTTGTATTTCCCTGATGCCAAGTGATGCTGAGCATTTTTTTTGTTTGTTTTTTGTTTTTTGTTTTTTTGTTTTGTTTTGTTTTTTAATGCATCTGTTAGCCATTTATATGTCTTTGGAGAAATGTCTGTTCATGCCTTCTGCCCCATTTCTTGACTGGATTTTTTGTTCATTCGGGTGTTGAGTTTCATAAGTTCTTTATAGATTTCAGATATAGCACTTTATCTGACAAGTCATTTGTAAATATCTTAAGGAAGTAAAAAGTCTTAAAACTTGCATGATTATTCCACCAACTTTTAGCTTTCTAAGGAGTAAGTGAGAATCTGGTGCTTTTCTGATTCTGGATCTTTTGTATGTTTTCAATCTCTGAGAATTTATAGGATCTTTTCTTTATCTCCAAAGTCCTGAAATGTAACATTGGCATGCCTTAGTGTGATATTTTTTTTTGTCGTTGTATGCATTATGCAAGGCAAAAGTGTGCTCTCTCAACCTACAAACTCATATCATCTATCAAGTAATCTTCTTGATTATTTCTTCAGAAGTATCCTACCCTAATCTTTTTGTAGCCTCTCTTCCTAGAACCCCTATTTATTAGAGTGTTGGGACTCCTGACCCTAATCTTGTCCTTTCCTCTTCCATTTTCCATTTCTTTATTTTTGATTGACTTTCTAGAAGACTGTCTCAAATTCATCTTCCAAACTGCCTTCCAAAAATTTCAATTTAACTTCAAAGAGCAATTTTTTGTTCTGTGGATAGTTCCATTCTATGGCCTTTTCTCACTGTCATCCAGATGCTCTATCTCTTCCTACCATGTGGGGAGATGAATTATAAAGTTTGTTTGTTTTTGAAGTTTTCTTCTGCTTCATGCATAATTTCTTCAGGTATTTGTTTGATTTGATTCTCTCTGACGTGCCACAGGCTTTCCTGTGCCTGGTAATCCTTGGTTGTATGTTCATATTTAAAAATAAAGGAAGACAAGAACTTGACTGGAGCAGTCAGGTACACATTCCTACAGGGTGCTCTGGCTAGGTTAATTGATTTTGTTTGTGTCTTTGTTTTTGTATTTAATGAGCTTCCCCTAGCAGACTCAACCACATTCTCACCTGGAAAGTAGAAGTTTGGCTGACAATTCATTACTCTCACAGACCTGCTACTAACCCTCCCACTCTCAGCACCACCTCCACGCCTCTTCTGATATTTCTAAATCTTTCTGTGCTTCTGTAGCTCTCAGCCTTCTCAGCTTTCCTTACTGCCAGCTTTGGTTTTCATTGTTAATTTAGTTTGCAACTGAAAGCCATGTGCTTTCTAGTTTCCAATATACCTCTGCCGCCATATCTTCTACTGATAGGTATTTCTCTCTCTCCTCTTTTTTCTTTGCCTTTATAGGTCTGTGCCAAACAAACAGACAAACAAACAACAACAACAATAACAAAAACCTTATGCTGTCACTTTTATGCAATTTGGGGGAAAAGGGAGAGTAAATGCGTGTTTACTTTGCCATATTTCACCTGAAGTCTTGAGCCTGTCTGTCTCATCTGTGTGGGTTCTGTGGTGGCCCTGGAGGCAGCCCAGCTGAGGACTGGATCTCTTCATCATTACAGTCTAGTGTCTAGCATTATCCATCAGAAGCTCAATAAGTAAGAGTTTATTGAATGAGTGTAATACAGTAATTTTTTTGAAACATTAACCAATGTTTTGCTTTGTTTTCTCACCAGTATTTCATTTTCCCCTTTCCAGGTAGACTACTGTGTTGTCATGATTTCAGGGAATGCAGGGGACCACAGAAAACAAACTGTTGCTAGATTTTGAGTTTCAAAAATTTCAGTATTTGGGAAAATTGAAAGGACTCATACTATAGACAAAAATATTGGGGCAAAAGATTGTGAAGCATCCCTCTACCTTGCCCCTGGAACTGGAAGACTGATCCAACAGAGAGTCAGAGCTGAGCTCCTGGGAGGCAGCCAGCTTTATAGAAAAAAATGGGTAGTGTGTCTAGACAGTCAGGATAATCTCATAATCAGGAGCACTGGAAAGTGTCTTGCACATTCAAGAATGAAAACAAGGTGAGTGGAGAAAGCCAGTAGATCTAAAGGGACCTTATAAATAAGAGTGAAGGTTAAGAAACACCAGATTGGACCACGGAATGGAGAGACAGGATGATGTTTGTGTCACTGGATACATCATGTACAGATGACACTGAGCATCACATCCCTTTGGCACAATGCAAGTCCCTTGGTACTTAAACACCATCCTAGGGAAATCCACAAAGGAACTGAGACTACGTTTCTGCCACCCAAGTAGAATGGGAGCCCAAGATCGAAATTAAGTTGACTTACAAAAATAATAATAATAATAACATTTCCACAATATTTCTACTGGCTAGTTAAAATTCAAATATACTAAACAAATATGGGGATGATGATCACCAGATTATTCACTGGAAAATTCACTTAAAAAGTCACAAGTATTTATACATGAGATGCTCAAATATGTTAAAGTAACACCATGCTGAATTAAAGCACAGATTTACTTGCAAATGACAAATCATCCATAAGATCAACCATGTGGTTTGTAGACTGGGTTGATGACTTCGCTAAACTGTTTATATTGTTATTAATCTTAATGGAATCACTAAGGAATACAGAAACATCTAGCATATGTTAGAACGTATGAAACCTATGTTAGGATGGCCCCCTTCAGCCAAGACAAAGGCCAGCGCTCTCTCCAAGAATGGCTACAACAGCTGCCTAAAGTACACCAAACAGTATCTGCTTTAAGGCACTGAAGAACTCCTGGGGAAACTTGGCCTTGAGCAACGAGATTACAGAGAAGGAAGAAACTTGGAGAGGAGAATTGGCATTCTGCAATTGATTTTTTCCTCTGGGAAAACAGCATTTGGCTACTCTGAGCACTGGGCATGAGGCCAAGGACCAGGCCACGGATGCAGGCAGGAGGGGCCGAGAAGGCAACAGAATTTTTGGCAATTTGGGGATTTGGAGAGAAAAACTGGAATCTTATGAGTCTGGGATGCCAGTGAGAAGGGTGGGTGGAACATCGAGCCTGACACTTGACCTGTTTTCCCAGATTCCAATGCTGCCTGAGTAGGATATTAAGAAACTAAGCAGAATGCCTGTAAAAGGACAGCTGAGCCCCAAAGGACTCACCAGGAGGAAAAGTTCACAGTGGGCACCCTGGTCCTCAGGTGCAATTTTAGGAGGGTGTTTTGCTATAACAAAAATATTACACATGATTTCTCATGGTTCCAGAGCCTGGGAAGTCCAAGATCAAGGCATTGACAAATTCAGTGTCTGGTGAGAGCTGACTTACTGATTCATAGACAATCCTCTTCTCACTATGTCTTCACATGGTGGGAGAGCTGAGTGAGCTCTCCAGGGTCTCTTCTCTAAGGCCACCACTCCCAGTCACGAGGGCTCTGCCCTCAGGACCTAATGACCTTCCAAAGCCCCACCTCATAGCACCATCTTGTTAGAGGTGAAAACTTCAACATACGAATTTGGGGGAGATAGAAACATTCAGTCCATAGCAGAGGCTTCTTTTCTAGAAATAGGGATAGATCAGAGATGGAAAAGAACCTCACAAAAACTATAATGCACTCTGTGACATTCTGGAAAACACAAAACTGCAAGGACAAAGATAGGATCTGTAGCTGCCAGGCGTTTGGGCTTGGGAGGCAGGAATAGATGAACCACAGAGGATTTTTAAGGCAATGAAACTACTCTTTATGACACTATGATGGTGGATCCCTGTCATATACATTTGTGAAACCCCAGAAAATGGGTTCACTCACCTAGGGTGACTATAATGTAAACTACAGACTCTGAGTATAACCATGCATCAATGTAGAGTCATCCTTGGTCAAAAAAGAAATGTAGGTTCCTGGCATAGGCTATTGATAGTGGAGGAGGCTATGCATGTGTAGAGGCGGGGGCATACAGGAACTCTGCGCTTTCTGCTCGACTTTTCTGTGAACTTAACACTGCTCCAAAAAAATAAAGCTAAACAAAAAACCAAAAACCCTATAACGTAACCTGCAGTCAGGTCTATCTTTGATTGGATTAAAGTGGCCAGCTCCCGAGCGGAGGAAGGGGTAAAGCCTCTCTGGAGAAAGATTTCACCCATAAGCCTCTACAGTATTTAAAATACAATGTCTGGTCAATTCAGGAGACATTTAGCAGACATTCTAGGCGACGGAAACAATTACTAAAAACCATAGAAAAATAGAAATAGACATTTTAGTTATCAAAAACATTTAAAATAAGTATGATGAGTGTACTTGGGGAAAACAGATGAAAAGAATGTGTATTATTGGCTCAAATATACCTACGAACTGTGGAGTACAACATAGATAAAAAAAACTAGTAATGATAGTATCTCACATTTATTGAATGCTAATTTTGTGCCACGCATTGTTCTAAGTGATTCTTTAATTTCTCGCAACAATCCTGTGAAATAAATATTGTACTATTATTGCCCCCACTTTACAAATGAGGAAACCGAGGTGCAAGATGGTTAAGTAAATGCTAGTGCTCACATAACAAATCAATGGCTGAATTAGAATTTGATCTCAGGTAGTCCAATCCAGGAGCCCTTGCTTTGAGTCACAATGCTATCTTGATCCACCTTCTCCAGCTGTAACAGCCATAGATGATCATGTTTTGGTTAAAGAGATGCAGGGCCCTGGGGTGCCTAGCTGGCTCAGTCATTAAGCTTCTGCCTTTGGCTCAGCTCCCACATCAGGTTCACTGCTCAGCAGGAAGCCTGCTTCTTCCTATCCCACTCCACCTCCTATTCCCTCTTTCGCTGTCTCTCTCTCTCTCTGCCAAACAAATAAATCAAATCTTCAAAAGAGAGAGAAAGAGAGAGAGAGAAGTAGGACACTGAAAGTTCAAATTATTTAGGTCACCAAAATGTTTTCTGTTTTCTCATGGCCTCAAACCATGAGAATGTGAGCAGTCCAGGTTAGCCAAAATTGCACAGAGATGTATTCTTGAAGCCATGCTCCCAATAGTGCTTGTCTGTGGGTGCTAGAAACTCAGAAGAAATGTGTCTAATTTTAGGAAGATAAAAAAATAGAAAATAAAAAAAGTATGTGAAATTTGTTCTAAAAGAGTCCTCAATATCAACCATCCCCTAAATTACTTTTGTACACTTTTGCCTGGACACACTTTAATTATTATAATTGCCACCTATGATTCTTAGCTGCAGAACTACAGTTAATTCATTTATCCCACCTGTGGGTAGATAATTTGGACTGAAAATTCCACCACATACATAGGTCTCTTCTTTTTCTAGCAGTACTCGCTGAATAAACCAAGTCTCCATTCTTCAGTACACACTGTTCTTGTTAACAGATGAGATGGTTTACTACCTTACCAGGTAAACATTCAAGAAATGTACTTGAAAGGGCAGTGGACTCCTCACCATAAAATCCGTCCCTCTCTCCTGCACTTCTTTTCCCAACAATGCATTTTCACCACCAGAAAAATTTACCATTTGATTTTAATTTTTCCAAGTCTTTTCTAAACAGATAAATAAAACCTTTGTCATCATTTTTACCTTATTATGAATTAATGAATGACTCAATCTCATGGACAGCCAGCTGGGATCAGGGACATGGGAAGTTGGTGTTTTGACTGGGATGAAGTGAGTGCAAATCATGACGATTTTTCTTTTTTTTCTTTTTAAGATTTTATTTATTTATTTGACAGACAGAGATCACAGGTAGGCAGAGAGGCAAGCAGAGAGAGAGGAGAAAGCAGGCTCCCTGCTGAGCAGAAAGCCTGATGCGGGGCTCGATCCCAGGACCCTGGGATCATGACCTGCGCCGAAGGCAGAGGCTTTAACCCACTGAGCCACCCAGGCGCCCCACGATTTTTGAACATAAATTACAGCTCTAATGTTTGTCTTAATCACCGCAAAATGAAGACAGTCATTAAGCTACCTCTTAGAATTGTTGTGAAGATTGCATGAGAGTAATAAACATAAATATGCTTTAGTATAAGATGAGGCACACAGTAGGTGCCTAATAAATTATGGCTTTTATAATTATTAATGATGACTATGGCAATAATGGAAAAATTAAAAGGAATCAAATATACCTTAAAAGATGGCAAGACAGTTACAGCAGTAGATCTGAATAAAGTTAAATGAAAGAGTTAAATGAAGCCCTCAACTTACAGAGCAAATTTTCACTGTCCAACATCACTTTTGCTGCTTTGGATGATGTATGAAAGAGTAGGATGCATCTTGCAATCTCATTGTTTAGCATGCAAACCTAAATATTTGTAGATTTATAAATCCATTTAATCATTTAAGAAATCTTGTGGAATCAAAATGTCAAGTTTAGGGTTAAATTATTTTCTTTCCATTTATCTAGTAATCCATGATCTCTTCATAGGTCTATTTATTTACTTATGAACAAAGCAATCCCCTGACATCGTGCCCACCCACATAGGGTTAGGTGCACTCTTGTTTTTCTCATAGGCAAATTATCTGCCTGACTTATTATCGGCAGCATATTTCTGTTGAGCTATTTTTTTTCCCCTAATAACAACAATAGATTACATAGAAAACTCCAATACTTTCTCACTGAGTTCCATTTGTGACCAGAAAAAAGCCCCTCCAAGGCTGTTCAAAGATTATAGAAATGCAGTTGGCTACAGATCCAAAATAAGCCAGTTGTCTCCCAGGGTGCAAGAATTCAGGAATTACCTCATTAGTGCCATGTTCTTACCAACCTGGCTTCTCAGAACGATTACACCTGGGCTAGTTTTCTGGTTAGCTTTGTGGGTGATGCAATGTTCACTCAGTCAGCTAAGAAGCATGTATATCCATGAATAAGTGTGACTGGAGAGAAAGATCTAGAAAGGCCGAAGTCTCTGTTTACACAAGGATACCACATAGGGGGACAGGCCTGACTAGAGAACTCAGTGAGTCACTCACTCATCATTGGTCAGTGACCTAACCACTTACCAGGTGCTGACCTTGAGCAAGTAATTCATGGGCATCTTGCCTTTCTCACAGGACAAACAATATTGTTAGAGTAGAGGGTTTTTCAATTCCCTTTCTCACTCTAACATTCTACTACTCTTACCTACAGAAGAGTACATTGAAGTTAAAGCCTTTTTCTTTCTTTTGAAAATGTTTTTAAAGATTTTATTTATTGAGAGAGAGCACCTGCGTATACGTGTGAGCACAAGGGGAAAGTGGGGGGCTGAGGCAGAGAGAGAGGGGAGAGAGAGAGAATCTTAAGCAGGCACCACACTGGGCATGGAGCCTGATCTCACTACCCTGAGATCATGACCTGCGCTGAAATCGAGTTTGACGCTTAAGTGACTGAGCCACCCAAGTGCCCCAAGACTTTTTGTTTCTTATTAAGAGGTGCCACTTTCAAAGGCTATCATGATAACTACGTATGTGGAGATAAAGGATTTCAATAAAATTAAATAACACAAATAAGCGCAATAAGATAAAAGCCAACTAATTTTCTCAAATGAACGTTCAATGTCACATAACCGCCCACAAATCTGGTTGACTTACTTTTACAAGGGCACAAAGGCAAGTTAATGGAGTAAGGATAGTCTTTAAATGGTGCTGCAACAAGTGGACATTCACATGCAAAATAAATAAATAAAACTAGACACAGACCGTACGCATTTCACAAAAATTAACCCAAACGGCTCATGGGAGGTCGAGTATAACTCCTTATCCCTTAAGTGTGAGCTACATTTAGTTGTGACTTCCTTCCAAAGAGTACAGTATGAAAAGGAGAAAAAGAGGAACTTTATGGTGGAGAAACCTGACAAACACCAGCTCAGCCAGGAGATCAAGGTCCACGTCAATAGCTGTTATCAATAATGCTATCAATATGACAGCATATACTACAATTTGTTGTTGTTTGTCCTACATAAAATTCATAAGCCCTGTCTAATCATAAGGAAAAATCAGACAGGTCCCAAGTGAGAGACTTTCTACAAAATACCTCATCAATACCTCCCAAAATTGTGAAAGCCAACAGAAACAAGGAAAGTTAAAGAAACTGCCATAGCCGCACATACCATAACCTCAGAAGACATGATGACTGCATGTAATGTTATATCCTGGACTGAATCCTGGAACAGAGGAAGGATGTTAGATAAAAATGAGGGAAATGTGAATAAAAAAAAGACGTTGGCAAATAATAACGTATCCATATTAGTTCTTTAATTGTGTCATAGGTACCATTGGGTGCGGGGTACATGGAACTCTCTCTTGTACATTTGCAATTTTTCTATAAATCTTAAACTATTCTAAAATTAAGGCTTTATTTTTAAAAAAGGAACTTTCTGTGTATTTCCAGTCAAAATATTCACATCAGTAATATCGCTTTGAATTTTTTTTTTTTCTCTCTCCTTTCTTCCTAGTACATGATATGGCTGCTACATAGTATTATTTGGTCCTTTAAGGATCCTTCAATTTTGGAAATTAGTTGCATCCATAGAATTACATCTTTGAAGCTAAAATAGTACCAACCAAAAATAAGAGAAAAAGCAGCTCACTCTTTGTGTGTATTTCATCAAACAAAACAATCATAACAAACCATTACGTGAATAAGAAGAAACCAATGGGAACCCAACTGACTTGGGGATGATCTTATTATGTAAAATTAAATGATCTGGAGTGGGTTGAAATAGGCAAAAGCCAGTGCAGGCTCGTTTCTTCACTGTATAGTTAATCTTAGCTTAGTTACTCTTTGATTTGTTCCCTGTTAAAATGTTTCCCAGGAATGTCATCTGGCACACACCCTGCATACTGAGAGTTCAGAAACTTGCATTTTGGTCCTAATTTACCCACCAAGAACTTGTGTGACACAGAGTCTCCACTCTTTTCCATGGATAAAGAATATACCAACTTATGTCACCATCAACGGTGAAGGAATGAGCCCATTTTCCTTTACCTATGTCCTTAATCTACAAATGTGATAGGTTAAAGAAGTGATCATTCATTTTGTTATTAGTTTGAGCATTGATAACTTCTCTTTCTTCTTTTGTGAGTTGCCCATTCATAGCTTGCCCTTTCTTCCTCAAGGGAATTCTTTAGTTCTTTAACAGAAATGGGCAGAGCTGACCTCCAAGATCTTTTCCTGGTTCTGGTTACAGATACAAGAGTAACTTATTACCACTGGCTGACGCATTATCATGGATCTGATTTTCAGATTACCTGGCTTCACCTAGCACACAGTGGGAACCTGAGGAAGGGATGTAGGATGGGCAAGGAAAAAAAAAAAAAAACAGCTGAAGTTTAAACTGAAAAAGAGGAATGTCGGGCACCTGGGTGGCTCAATGAGTTAAGCCTCTGCCTTCGGATCAGGTCATGATCCCAGGGTCCTGGGATTGAGCCCCACATGAGGGATCGAGCCCCACATCAGGCTCTCTGCTCGGCTGGGAGCCTGCTTCCTCTTCTCTCTCTGCCTGCCTCTCTGCCTACTTATGATCGCTGTCTGTCAAATAAATAAATAAAATCTTAAATAAAAAAGAGAGAGAGAGAGAGAGAGAGAGAAATGTGATGGGATCTGACTCCAAATAGTCGAGGAATAGTCACGGGGGAAGGGACAACAGCCATGTTCTAGGAGATTCCAGAGAAGAGACTTAAGGCCAACAGATATGTAGGAGCGGCCTACATCTGAACCAATATAATATCTTTTCTGCCACAGATGTCCCGAAGGAGAGTGCCTCTCACTGGAATAGCCGTGGCTCCTCACAGCTGAGGATGGAAATTCCCACTTACCCACTGGGTTTGTTTTTTTAAAACTGACTTGCTTTCTCCGTCTCATTACTTCCTGCCAACCTCATCCCTCTCCCCAGAGTTTCTGATACCCAACTCTGTGATGGTTTCTACTACAAATATTTCATGTCTGCCAGGGGTTTGGGAAAGAGAAAAAAGGACGGAGGAGCTTGAGGGGCATTGCCCTGGATCACCGAAAAGCCTTATGCAAGGCCAAGAGTCTTAGTACAAGAGACCACATCAGTGCAAGTCACTTCCCCTCCCAGCAGCACTCTAGTCCCCTGAGAGCCCCCGATCTTTCCAGGGGCCACCAACCAACACAACACAAGAAATATCTCCTTTCACAACCCAAGACCTCGTTTCATAACGAAGGCAATTCCCCCATGCTTGGAATCCTCTATTGGCGGCTTTTTTAAAATGCTTAAAACTCCTCCTACATATTTGAATCCAGCTACCTAAGAGATCCACGTAAGAAGTCTCCCTAAATTCATAATCTTTTTTGGTGAGGGAAAGGCCTGTTTTGCCAAACTGCAGCATTAGAATCCAGGGGAGCTCATTTCTTCCCTCAGCTGGAAGGAAAGCCCCAGGCCCTGAGTACACGTCCCAGTTTTTCCATCCTTTAAGTGATGTATTGGTTGAAAGCCACAATGCATTCATTACAGACGGGCGTTCCTAGAGTAATGGCTTTTTCTCTGAGACAGCAGTTTCCTCCCAGGCCATCAGGGAAAATTAGAAGAGCACACATATACTTGGTGGGCAACCTTCCTAAAAGTATCCTGCCATCTCACATTTTCCCTAACAACTCAGAAAACAAGCATATGAAACATAGAAGACGGCCTCACAGAAGAAGGACATAATCTGAAACATTTCTTTTCAATTTCCTCCGGTCAGATCAAAGCTTGAGGTGACCCTATTGCAGTCTAATACAGAAAATACAGTCTTTACCAGAAGACATAAACATCAAAGGGCAGCACTTTTTTAATTTTTATAAAACAAGTTGAGTACCTGCCTCACAGTTTATCAGTTTCATTGATACTAGGGACAAATACCAGCAGCCGCCTCATTTCTAAGTCACAGAATATTTTATTACTTTTTTTTTTTTTTTTGCAAAGATAATCCAGGCAGTAAAATAATGGACTGAGTGACAAAAACTGAAATTATCTCTAGGCAGGTTTCAGGTCAAACGTACCGGGAGTTATCTGTGTCTTGACTAGCCACACCTGTTGCTGAATACTCATTGCTATCGCAAGGCTGTTCATCTATTTAATTCATCCAAGGCACCCCTCCCCTCTCAGGAGACTATGACCTGGAGACCTGCCACATCAGGGCTTCCGCTGTACTTAACACGGCCTCTATTGTTGTTCTTATGACATTACATGGAAATCATCCATTTTTACATGTCTGTCTCCCCTACTACTCTGTGAACTCTTCAAGGACTACAGGGATGTCTTATTCATCGTCACTCAAAATGTGAGTGCCTGGAGCAAAATAACAGTTCAATGTGTGTTTGTTGAGGGAGTGACCAAAACGATAGCCTGCCATCACACGGAGGCCCAGTGGTTAAGAAGTTGCACTTCTGTGGCAGATGTCTGCGTTTTTCAACTCCGCTTCCTCACCCCGCCACTTTTCAACTCTGTGACGTTGCACAATTAACCCCCTGCGCCTCAATTAATCGGTTAAATGGGGTAATAATAAAATTTCCCTCATAAGGCTATTGAGTTAGTATATACGATGGAAATTGTGGGAAAATGCAGGTGCACTAATACTTAATGTATATTTGCTGTGGTTGATATTGTCATTAATAACATTATTATGGCTAGACAATATTAATACCCCTAGTAATAATGCTGGAAGAATTTCTGACATGGGTTCAGGGGTCTTTGCATCATAGCCTTTGATAGCAAGGAGGCAAGTAAGATACACACCACATGGTAGACAGCAGAATGAGGTATAAATGTTCTCTGTCGTCTGTGAACGATATGTAGCTAATATTGGGTAAATACTCCCCATGAGACGGGAATGTATTAGATGTTTTATACATATAACCTCTTTTATTATTTTTTTTGATAGATTTTATTTTTTAGAACAGTTTTAGGTTCACAGCAAAATTGAGGGGATGGTACTGAGGTTTTCTACTCATGGGTAGGGAAGGTCCCACTATCAACATCCCCCACCAGACTGCTCCACGTGTTACAACAGACGAACCTACATTGACCCATCAACCACCCAGAGTCCATAGTTCACACTTGGGTTCACTCTTGGTGCTGCGCATTCTATGGGGTTGGACAAATGTATAATGACATGTGTCTACCATTACGCTACCATACTGAGCTGTTGCATTGTCTTAAAAGCCCACTGTAAAATGCCACTTTACATTTTCAAAACAATTATGAGATGTTCCTATTCTTATTCTCATCTTTAAAAGCTATTTAAAATGAGGCTCAGAGGGCATAAACAACTTGTCAAAGATTATACACCAACAAGTGGATCATCTGGCCCCAGAACCCATTATCTTTCTGTAACACGTTGCCTCTCAGTGGAATATGCAGAGAGCAGATGATTCCCAGGAATGTAATTAAGTGTTCCCTATAGCAGTGCCCAATTTATGAGGATATAAGCCACTGTCACCAGGCCTCTTCAGCCTAAGGTGCTAATGAGTTCTCAAGAACAGTAATATCCAGATAATGGTAGTTTTAGGCCTCCCTCCAGCCCTGAATGTAGTTCACTGGCTATATTTCTGGGAGTTGAAGTAGAATTAAGAAAAATATATTTTAATGCAAGTCATTATGAAATTATTACATAGTCCTAGCATAATAGTTCAGATTTCTCCTGGGAGTCCTCAGTCAAAACTAGGCTATGCCCAACTACAAAACTCTAGGGATGGATTTCATATTTTCTGGCCCACAACAGGCCACACTTCATTTCTCAAAGAAGCGCCAATCTAACTGGGTGCTTTTAAATCACAGCACTATCCATCAAGTTGCAGATACTATTATCTTCATTCTGTGGGTGACGACGCTGAGTTTTTCAGAGTTAAGTGACTTGTCCAAAGTCCTAGAGTAGAAGATGAAATTCCAATGTTCAGCACTCACACTGCCTCAGCGACAACCATTTACTGTGGACTGGCTTTGCAACAGGCACTGCGCTGAGGGAGGGCTGCAAGTGGAAAAGTGAATAAGACAGTTCCCACCCTTGTTGGGAAGACAGACCCATAAATAATTATCATGAAATGTAAAAATGGTGATACAAGATATACATAAAATGCCACTGGAACACATGGAATTCTTTAAAAAGGATGTGACATCTGAGCTGGGCGTTGGAGAATGAGGAGGAGTCTGTCCAGGAAGGGAAGTGCACGGGAAGCAGAAGGCAATGCTGGGGCGTGGAGTGCGTGGGGAATGTGAGGGAGTGACTTCTTGATTTTGTCTGCATTTTAAAAGGTGAGACACTTTAAGTTACATTATTCATAATACAATAGTAATAAACCTTGCAAAAGTGTCCTTTAAGGTGGCTGCTTGTTAAATATATATATATATATATATATATATATATATATACATATATATATATATATATACACACACACACACACACACACACATTTAAAGTCACTTAATTCTGGTGTGCTTTAGGATGATTATCTTAACTTTCATCTAAGTACCCTACAGGGCACAGACCATCCCCACACAGCAGAGAATTAGCCCATCCAAAATGCCAGCTGTGCCGAAGTTGAGAATCCCTGCTCATCTGCTTGGGATTGACACGGTTCTCCCTCCGACTACCAGCAGAGTCCTGAGCAGGAGCCCCCGGAACTGAACCACAGACCTTTCCATTTCTGCAGGAACAGCCCTGGAGCTAACAAACCTATTCTTTCTCCCAACCTGGCAAAAAGCCTGCTCTGTGTTTTCTGGGTACAGAGAGAACACAGAAGACACAGAAAAGCAAGTTGATCACGGGAACACTTAAAAATAATTCACTAATGGTTTGTCTAATAAAAAGAACCATCAAACTAAGTTTTAAAGGCCCTTCCCCAGTCTGTGAAGGGACACAGTATTTTTTTTTCCTATGTCATTTTGTCTTTACTCTGCTTACTTAACAGGAATAACAACAGTCAACGTTACTGAGAACTTAATGGATACCAAGTACTGGGCTGACTGCTTTATGGGAATTATCCCCCATTATATTACTTCCAGAATGCACATTTTCTCCTACCGGACACTTACCCTGCGGAGAGAAAACAGTGGAGCAGTTCCACAAGAAGGCAGTTACATCACACGGCTATCAGTTTTCACTGGGCGAGGCAGGAGAGAAAATGCATTAATCAGACCAGCGGAGTTCGATAAGCAGCTCCTGGGGGGGCATCTATCTCTCAGCTTGATGCTATTCTCTCAGAAGGCTTTTACCCTCAAGGAACTAGCAGAGAAAAAAAAAAAAAAAAAAAAAAAAAAAAAAAAAAAATATATATATATATATATATATATATATATATATATATATATATCAGCTTCTACTCCACCACTATTAGATACCCTTATGGTAGATGAACCACTTATATTCCTCAGTAATTCCAGGCAAGAAAAGTATCATATAAGCGTTATGTTTTAGGGAACATGACTTAATGCAGGCCCTGTACTGGGTTCAAACAGGAGGAGTTTAGTGGTAAGAGTTGCTTTATTGGAGAATTTTAGGGTTTGTTTTTGTTTTTTAATGGAGGCTGGGCAGGTGAGAACAACAGAGGAGAAGGAAAGCATAATGACCTTTCCCAAAGCCCCCTCTACAGACTGGTCTGAGCCCTACAGAGAGATGATTTTTCAAACATTTTTGTCTCTGAATCCAGCAAGAAATGCGATTTAACCCGTTCCTGGCAACATTTTCATAAAACACTATTTATACTTTCAAAAGTGACACACTGATCTTTTCTACCCTGATTCCATTTCATTTTCTTTAACGTTGGTCTTGAACTACTAGGTGAGCACATGTCCTGGTTTTTCCAGAACAGTTCAGTTCATGCCTGTTGTCGCAGCGTAATTATCACTACCTCCCTTTTTCACTCACTGAATTGATTTCATAACCCACCAGCTCGCGTTTGGAAAAATCCTGCTGTAGAGAAAGAAGCCTCACGCAGCAGGTTTAGGAACTGCTTTCAGAAGGAGAAATAGCCGCCTCAGGGCTCAGACTGCAAGGAGGAAACAGCTCAACCGGACTGCCCACTACGGATTTCTAAACCAAGGTTTGGAGATTTGGGGATCCGCCCTTTTGGCAGGGCGGACGGACAGGAGCGTGATATGTCGCCCCCTAGTGCTTTTGTATGAAGTCATCATGGGACCAGGCTCTTCACGCACAGAGGTTAGTTATTAAGAAGGGTGAAACTAGAAAGTACTATGCTAAGTGAAATAAGTTAATCAGAGAAAGATAGTTTTATGATTTCATTTATGTGTGGAATCTGGGGCTCAGATGGGGCATCTGGGTGGCTCAGTCACTTAAGTGTCGGAATCTAGATTTCAGCTCAAGTCATGAGCAGAGGGTTATGAGATGGGGCGCCAAGTTAGCTCCCTCTGCCCCTCCCCCCCAACTCTTCCTCTCTTTCAGGAAGGAAGGAAGGAAGGAAGGAAGGAAGGAAGGAAAAGGAAGGAAGGAAGGAAGGAAGGGAGGGAGGAAGGAAGGAAGAAAACGAAACAGAAAGAACAGGGTGCCTGGGTGGCTCAGCTGGTTAAGTGTCTGCCTTCAGCTCAGGTCATGATCCCAGGATCCCGGGATCCAGTCCACAAGTCTGCTTCTCCCTCTACCCTTCCTGCCTGCTCATGATCTCTCTCGCTCTCCCTCTCTCAAATAAATTAATAAAAAATTTAAAAAAAAGAAAGAAAGAAAAGAAACAGAACAGATAAACATAGGGGAAGGGAAGGAAAAAGTAAGACAAAATCAGAGAGGGAGACAAACCATAAGAGACTCTTATCTGTAAGAAACAAACTGAGGGTTGCTGGAGGGGAGGTGGGTGGGAGCATGGGGTAATAGGGTGATGGACATTATGGATGGCACTTGATGGAATGAGCACTGGGTGTTATATGCAACTGATGAATCGCTAAATCTGAAACTAATAATATACTATATATTAATTAATTGATTTTAAATTTTAAAAAAAGGATTATTGTCTCAACCCAGAGATTCATTGAGACTAAAAAATGCTCATGAAAGGAGGTAGGGCCTACAGAATGCAGGCTGGGGCAATAATTCATTAGCATGGAGTTATTTCTGATCATATTTAATTCCAGAGGTTTTTAAGAAATTAATTTTTGTACATACCTATCTAACCAAAATATGCTAGAAATAGATTAGTTGCTTATTCATAAAAAGCTATTCAAAATTTTAAAAAAACAAATTTTTGTTTCCTTTAACCTTAAAAAGAAATTTACTCAGAGGTACAGAAGTTTCAATAACTTTCCTGTGAAATAAAACTTAAATTTGAAATGACAAGCACTGAACACTTTTATAGTACTTTCTTCTATGGAAAAGGAAATTTTTACTTACTTTAAAACTGCTTTGGATATTCATTTATTTAAATCCTTCTCCATGTTTCTTCATCATAAGATATATTTGAAATGAGTGAAATCATGCAGAATTTGTTATGACGCTGCAATTCAGGACAAAGTATTTGGAAAGTGGACTGACCCATATTCTCCCCAAATATTATATTCCTATCAAAAAAGAGTAGTTTTCCCCTACATTTTTAAAAAAGATATTTCACATTTCTGCTCGAAATAACTAACAGCAAAATATGTCAATTCTTTTGTCTTCTGAAAATACTTGTTTTAAAATTCTTATTGCCACTTCTCTCTCAAAAGTCTTATTTAAAAAAATAGAAAAGCATTCCCCAAATCAGTTGGTAACACCTGGAATTTCTGTGGTCTTTTATTTGCTGGGGCTTCTGGGCATGGCTTCAGCAGTACCACAGCACAAATCCAGCAACGTACGTTGACACATTCTTCTCATTTACCGTGCTCTGCTGTGGGCTTAAGATTACAGACAGCTTCTGGCTTTTTTTAGCTTTCCAGGCAAGGGCCCAAAACCAACTTGTTAAAATAGGTGTTTTAAGAAAGATAGAAACGAAAGAACTATAGTCCTGATTGAGTGCTTTGAAATGTCCTCAATGCCTTTGGATCCCTCCTCTAGAATACCAGACTTGCTCTGAAAATGACAAGCTGGACCTTTACTGTCGAGTTTCCAAAGGGACACAAGAATACATGTTCTAATGGTGCATTGTATTCTCTAACACAACATTAGATATGGAGATTAAAACTGTCCAGAGAACTGACCCTGATAAAAAATCCCTTTGACCTTATGCCTGACTACTTCATTCCTTCTGTGTCTCTTCTTCAAGCACTTTGTTCTCTTGGCTTTCCAAGATGGCTCCTGGCCTGGATTTCTCCCAGCTCTCTGACCACCTCTGCTCCATCTCTTTGGCTGGATCCTTCTCATTTCCCCAGATTCTGAACATGGAGTACATCTGGTTCCATCTCTGGTTTGGTTTTGTCTCTTTTTTTCTTCACCCACACTCACTCCTCAGCTGATCTCATTTATTCTCACCACACTTAGTAAGCCATTCCCTTCATTCTCATGCCTTTAAATTCAATCTATGTTAATGATTCCTAAGTATGGAACTCAAAACACCTCCCATGGTTTCCAGGCTCACAGATCTAGTCGCCAACCGAGTGTCTAACAGGCATCTCAACCTTAATGTGTCTACAACTGAGTTCCTAATATTGTTCCCATCCTTCAATCTGCTCCTTCCACTGTCTTCTCCATCTCAGTTCATGGCAACTCCAACTTCCCGGTTGCTCAGGCCAGAAACCTTAAAGCCATCCTTCATATGTCTTCCTCTCACATGCTGTATCAGCAAATCTGGTTGCCTCTGCTTCAAAAATGTAGCAAGAATTTGACTGATCCAGACACTATACAATTGTAAGAGGCCCCCCCTGACACTGAACATATTACGACTGGTGCCTCGGAAGCTCCGATCTGTAAGACCACTCCCAGTGTCACCAACCTGATCCAACCACCACCATCTCCGACCTCCTTCAAGGTTACAGCCTTGTAACTGGTATCTTTGCTTCCACCTTTTCTCTTCCACTTTTTCCCTTCTATCCTTAATAAAATAAAACAGAGATTCCGGTAAACCCTAAGTCATATCATATTGTTTCTTACCTCAGAATTTTCCAGTGTTTTCTCAATCCATTCAGAGTAAAGCAAACACTTTACATCAGCTTCTAAGACCCTACATTATATGATCACCTATCACCACTCTGACATTATCCACCAACACCCTGTTTCCCTTTCTCCACTCTCGGCGCTCCAACCACTTCGTTATTCTTTGAGCATGCCAGGGACACTTCTGTCTCAGGCCTGGTCCTTTCTGTTCCCCAGATAAATAAACTCATATAATAAGTTTAAATAAATTTACCTTAGATTCCTCTTTTCCTTTAGATCTTTACTCAAATGTCACTGCTAGGTGAGGCCTGCCTTGGCTCCCCTATCTATAACTTTGACCATCCCACCTATACTTCCTTTTGCTGCTCTGCTTTTTTTTTTTTTTTTTAATTAACACATATCACTATCTAACATTTGGGAGGATAGGACATTATCCTTCAGAATCCTGCAATAAACATTTTCAGGTGACTTTTATATGGCGTTATGCTCCAAATCAGTAAAATACATGGGTCCAGGAATCAAGAGATGGAAGCAGAAATGGCCCATTTACTAAAACTCCCACTAATCTACTTGGAGAATTTGTGCTTACTGTCCTGTCACCTCCGGGTTCTGTGGGTTTAAAGGCAAACACTTTCCCCATGGGACACAGTGAGAGTCCCATAAATTACAGCCGACACTTCAGGCCCCCCTTGACAAGAGACGAGCAAACAAGAAATGCAGCACCAACCTGGCTGGTATATCCTCATCAAGAGGAAGTAACAGTCCCTGTTACACAATGGGCACAAGAAGGAATATGTTGACATTTGGTGATTCACATGGGTACCTCTGTATATCACCTTGCTCAATTTTGATAGTAAATGGACAAATACTCAAGCCCACCCAAGAAAGGCATGGTTACCAGAGGCAAAATCATGATGCTAGGTGGCAGAGACCAGCAGAGAAGCTTAGAACGAGAGTAACCTGGATTGGATCATACAGGAACAAGAGTGAATTTCATTTGCAGTTCTGAGACCAATGATTCACATCCCACCAGTCTTCTTCTGACAGGCTTTCCCCGGGAAAGAAGCCCAGCAAAACTCTGGAAGATCTGCTCTCAGAGCTTTCATAATGAGATTAATCTGAACAACACAAGGGAAGGACTTCAATGGAGTCTGTGGTGTGTCACCCAGATCCCCTTCGAGACAAAGGACTCATTCTTCCAGCACTTGGGAGTGCATGCAGCAGATTCCTCGGCTGTCAGCCCTCTGTGGTAATTGCCTCAGCTAAAGAGTTGCTTTGGGGTACCTGCCTTCAGCTCAGGTCATGATCCCAGGGTCCTGGGATCAAGCCTAGCTTGTGTCAGGCTCCTTGCTCTGTGGGGAGCCTGCTTCTCCCTTTCCCACTCTCCATGCTTGTGTTCCCTCTCTGCTCTCTGTCAAATAATAATAATAATAATAATAATAATAAATAAAATCTTTTAAGAAAGAGAGAAAGAAAGGAAGAAAGATTTGCCTTGCCCGAGGTCATGCACCCTTAGGAAGTCTACATCCAGTGATTGGTCAATGTACAATATAACTACACCCATCCACTCCCCATCCTGACTTGAAACAACGCTGAAGAACCAGCCCAGCTTTTAGAACTCCCTGTGAGGCTAGGTGAATCCTTTGTTCAGAATGCCATTATAGCCCAACTTTTCTTTGCACCCTATCCTGCTCCTTTCCCTTTCACTCCTGCTCCTTTCCCTTCCATAGGTATTGACTCCAAGAACTCTCCGTAGTAAACTTCTTATGCACTAATTTCCATCTCAGATTCTTCTTTCCAAGAAACCCAACCTACAGCTCCTTGAAACCCAGAAATCCTGACTGCTTCAGCATACCTCATAACTATACTGAGAAAACTGGTTGACTGGGAAATGTACTACATGTCGGTTCACCAAGCCTAGATATGGGGCTTCTCTAAAAACTTTCAGTGGAAGAGGAAGAATATGGCAAAATTCAACTTCACATGTCCTTGTTTATTCAAAAGTAAAATTTAAGAAAGAATTTTGCTGAAAATAATCAATGGCTATTGATCACAAGCTAAATTTGTTCTTGTGTTAACTAATATATAATACAAATACACTATATCTAGGACCAACTACCATTGTTCATGGATAGGTAAAACTGCCTGATAAAGATTTCACTGGCATATCATACAGCCATTGTTAGGTTACAACAAATGACCCTAGGATCTCAGTGGCTAACAAAAGAGATTTGTTTCTCCCACATAAGGATATGCTGTCTCTGTTTTCACATGATTTGCTCATCCCAGGATCCAGACAGAAGGAGATGCCCCTAACTGGGGCACGTTGTTCTCATTGCAGAGGGAAAGAGCAGTGGGAAATGGGGGGATGGCTCTTAAAGCATTGTCATGAATGCGGCACATGTCACATTGGCCAAAGTCAGTTATGAGGCCAAGGCTGACAAATTCAAGTCCTTCCCCAGGGAGGGATTCTGTAGGAATAAATCCACTGAGGGGGAGGAAGACAATGTTTTGAACAAATAATACAATCAACTGGTAACAGGAAGGTCACAGAATCTGCATCCTTTTTTTTTAATATTTCATTTATTTATTTGTCAGAGAGAAGTAGAGAGAGAGAGAGAGTACACAAGCAGGCAGAGAGGCAGGCAGAGGCAGACAGAGAAGCAGGCTCCCTGCCGAGCAAGGAGCCCATAGCAGGACTCGATCCCAGGCAGTGGCTTAACGTACTGAGCCACCCAGGCGTTCCACAGAATCCACATCCTTAATAAACACTTAACCTCCCTAAGTTAACCCTATACTGAAATCACATGAAGAGAAGTTCCTGTGTTAATTATGTTGACAAAACATTCCACAGCACCCTTCTTGCAGGCATGTACTAATTCTGACATCTCAAATATGCTAGATAATAAGAATATATATGGGGGGGAATAAAAGAGAATTTGAAATAAAATAGTCAAGTAGCAATGCCCTTCTAAATTCACCCAAATATGTTCCTAGTCATCAGAGTCATTCCTAATTCGAGTTTGCCAAAAATTCAGGATGTCTGAAGATAAAGAATGGGCTTTTAAGCAAGATCCTATGGACTAACATTCTCCCTGGCTTCTTCTGTTTACTATTCATCATCATCATCACCATCACCATCATCATTTTAATATTATTATAAATAGTAATAGTATAATTTTTATTAGTCGTGCTTTTCTCCTTCTCCCATTTGTGATGATCTTGTATAGGAACAATTTCTAATTTGTTCTACAAGACATGGGACTGCTATATATACATTATTTAGTTATTTTTAAAACAAACAAAAAAATCTTATGAAGTGAACAGTATTAAAATGAGAAAGTGAAAGAAAGTTGAATCATCAGAAAGGTTTAATTTAGGAAGGAGTCTGGGACTTACAAAAGAGTGAGTAATCCTGGGAATTGAAGAAAGGGCATTGCTGAAGGCCAAAAATTGAGCCCTATTTTTTTAAGACCATATTTGTTGGAAAAATAGCCAAAATGTTAATAAAAACAAATATGCAGGGTACCTGGGTGGTTCAGTGGGTTAAGCCTCTGCCTTCAGCTCAGGTCATGATCCCAGGGTCCTGGAATAGAGCCCTGCCTCGAGTTCCCTGCTCAGCAGGGAGCCTGCTTCCCGCTCTCTCTCTGCCTGCCTCTCTGCCTACTTGTGATTTCTCGCTCTCTGTCAAATAAATAAATCAAATCTTAAAAAAAAAAAAAATATATGCAAGGCCAAGATGCAGAATGAAAGAGACTCTCAGGAACAAACAGAAGTGAAATACCACAGAAGATAACCATTGGAAAATCCCAAGGCAGTCGAACACTGGAGTGCTCCCTACCGGCATGTCTACTCCTTTCCTGCCCTTCCAGAAACTGACTGTGGGAGAAGCCAGGCTCCCCAAACTGACTGTGGGATAAGCATACCGCATTTCCCAGCCATGGCCATGTTACTTAGTGTTATTTTTGTAACTAAAAACACTGATATGTGTTAAAATCTACACAACTTGTGAAGTGAAACCTCAGACTTCAAAGGCATTGTTTTTCCCGCAGGCCCCTGTAGGTGAGTCCACAGTTCTTGAGAGATGTATTTACTCTCTCTCCTCTGCCACTGGGAGCAAATGTGAGAAGTATCAGGCTAGGAAATCCTAAACTGTGCACTTATGGAAACCGTTAGAACTGAAAACAAAGAAACAAACAAACAAACTGAATCTAAGAATGTTTGTGTTTAAGGGTGGGTGGGTGTAGAGTTCTAACATGTAGAAAAACTGCAATGTTCCTGATATAACTCACCTTCTAGTATTTTGAAATACTTAAAATGTGCTTTCACAAAAGAAGTTTAGCTTTGATTTAGACAGGCATTTTATCTATTAAAATCACATGCAAAACTGTTCCAGGTGGATCTCCTTAAAATTGCACGGTTTTCTGGAGAGTTCTTTATAATCCCAATACTCCCACCTTGTGGCCATAAGAGCTCATGGGCTCTCATAAAGAGTTTAGATGAGGTAGGCAATGTGTTTCCCCAAATGGGGCTGCCAAGTCCTCTGGTCACAGCAGAGGACCTCAGGACACAAAGCTAAGGGTTATTTCGGGGCACCATCTGCTGTGGGTGCAAAGTGTGAGGAAGAAAGGCGGTATGGGGAAAACAACAATGCATAATAATAACACCCTCCTCAGGGGTTTTTTTGGGACTGCGTAACCACACTTGAGCACAGTGCCAGTCGGGGTAACCACTTAACATTACAGACCCTCCTATTATCATTCCCCCAAGATGAAGACACCAGTGGTGGGTACCAGTGGAAATAATCAAAAGATGACTGAAAGCCCCCTTTTGAAGGGAATTGTGACTTTTGAGGGCAGCTCTGAGGGGTGAGATGAAATACTAAAGGCAGACTCCATCTCCTAGCACAAAAAGTTACCCAGATAAAAATAAAGAGGCTAGGAATTTAATGAATATGGGGAAAAGCTCACATCTGAGGTCTGAGCTCACATCTTGTTATACATCATAAATTCCTTCAGGAGGAAGGACTCCATTAAGATTATTCATATGGAAAAGGTATCTATTATAATTCAGAGACTCTCTACATGAAATAAAATCTCTAGGTATAATGAATATGAAAAACACTGCAGTCCTTATTCTTCATCACAGAGCCTGTGCTGGAGAGGGCAGAGGTGTGGAGACCCTGTGTCTCCAGCTGTCTGGTGGGCAGAAACCTCACAAACATAATGAGTGTATAACCCTTCAGAGCCTCCTGATCATCAGAACGTTCACACCGGAAATGTTTAGAGCCTAACCTTGAATCGAATCTCTCTCCTCCCCGACTACTCAGATACTCATTAGCTATGTGCCCATATATTTTTGGCTCTTGATTATATCCAAGTTAGGTCAGAGTCTGCCGACATTGATCAAATTCTTTTAGTACTCTTAGTACTACTAACTTCTAATGGTTCATTAGAACCAAAATGTCTCTCTGTGCATTTTGAAGTTCTGGGCTGAAAGCTGAAAAACCCCAGGGCACAGAGTGTGTTTTTATCTTGACTTCCAGGAAAAGGCTGTGACTTTGCAAGGTAAAGAAGGATGTGAGAGGTGACCAGCCAGCTTCCTTTATGGTAGGGATGAATTTAGATTTCTGGGCCAGTGGGCTCCCGCAGAAGCTGGAGTGTGTTTGCATGGGCTGGGAGGAACACACTTGGCAGGAAGGTACCAATCTGACATAGGCAGGGCAGGAGAAATGCCCAGATAAAACTGTACACCACCAGAGAATACCAGGTACGACCTGAGAAGAACGATAGCGTGGGAGTGGACCAGTAAGTCTTGGCAAAAAACGAAAATATTGAAATAGGGACGGCACCACAAACTCACATATCTATCTATAAATTAACAAAGCATAGATCAAGTTAACCTGAAATTTTAGCAAAGGAAAATGAACGCTGTATCAGACAAAAGAAGCTATTGCGAGATGGGACAATTATCTAAGATAAAGTGATGGAAGAAGTATACGTTGTTGAATAGAAAGACTAGCTAACATTTACTGACCATTTAATATGTGTCACATATGGTCATATATGCTCAAGCAATTTTGCAATTATTATTGTCTCTATTCTCAGGATGGTAAACTGAAGCACAGAGAGGTGACGCCCCCCGGATGTAAATCCAAGAGTCTGGCTCCGTTGTCTTAAGTGTTAAAGCAATGCCTCTTTAACTGATCAGAGCTGGCCAATAGAGGCTGAGAAGAATTCCTAACTGATCCTTGCGAGACCATCTCAGTTGAAAATAAAACGCGAAAGTAAAATACATTTCTTACAAGATAGGCAAGCCGGCCCAATAACAGATATAATAATGCAATTCAAGTCCGAGGAGAAACTGGCGCAGAAACAAAGAGAGTAGCAATTGGTGACTTCAGCTCTCAGGAAAGCTGTCATCCAAATGCTCTCCCTTCCCTTGCTTAGTTCTGAGAAGCCAAGCCTGGCAGAGGCGGTTTCACACCACGGCTGCAAGGCCTGCAGAGGCATCCCAGGCACCAGGGTGGGAACTCTGACTCTGGAGGCAGGCAAAGGATCCTGATTTCAAAAAGCAGGCAGAGTGGGTAAGGGTAAGGAGAGGATTCTGGAAATTATGAAGGGAGGCTTCTTGTCAATCCACATCAAAATTCTATATTTAAAAATATAGTTTGTAGGGGTGCCTGGGTGGCTCAATGGGTTGAGCATCTGACTCTTGATTTCGTCTCAGGGCATGATCTCAAGGTCTTGGGATCGAGTCCCCTGTCAGGCTCTGGGCTCAGTCATGGAGTCTGCTTTAGATTCTCTCCCTCTCCTTCTGTCCCCCACTCTCTGTTTAAAAAAAAAAAAAAAAAAAAAAAGGTGGGGGGGAGGGAGAGGAAAAAGTAGTTTGTAAAATGTTTAGAAATTAAGCCATCTGAAAACCACTGAATCATGTTTCATATTTTGCATGTGTGCAGGTAATATTCTGGATGAAGATCAGTGGTTTCCAGTTCCTTCAACTCCAGCCTCTCCTGGCAAGAATCTACTGTGCCGGCTGGGTTAGAAAGTGTGCCCACATCTCACCACATCTCAGCATGCCTACTCGTGTTGGCGGTGGGGGGGGAATCTGGAATCAGCTCTTCTGTCACCGACCAGACATCCAGTGAGCCTGAGGTAAAACTCGGATTCACAACCTATTTCTACTCCTCTTTGTGTTAGCCTAGACCATATGATGAGGTTTCTGATTCAGTTTCTTTGCCTTGCTAATTCTGGTGAGCCCTGGGGGCTTACCCTTTGCTCTAATCCACAGGGCCCAGTTTCCTTCAGCTCCAGCTGCTGACCTGTTGTAAATTGACTGATTGCCAGATGCAAACATTACCTATTGCATGTCTGTGTTTCTCTATAAGAGATAGGAAAAGGTGAATTCCTGCTCGTGTGCAGTTTAAATGTTAATAGATATGCCAAATTGTCCCCTGATGTATCTCTTCAGATTCTAACTTCCACCAGGGTATATGAGAGGACTAGTTTTACCGACACCCATGAGAAATAGCACCACCTTTTAAGTGGAATATTATCAAATTGGACGGCTTCCGGAAGAGAGCAAACAGAATGGCAGAGCTTTATTCATAATTACCAAAACTTTGAAGCAACCTTTAATAAGTGAATGCAAACAAAAATATAGTATACCCATATGAGGAAAACTATTCAGAACAAATGAAAATAAATAAGACTGTGTAATGATCAAAGAAAATAAATCTGAAGCAATATTCCCTCTACTTTTACATATGTTTCAAATTTCAAATAACCAGAAATTCTACATCCAGGATTTTATCCTCTGGATATATGGACATATTGATTAAAGATTTACATCCAAAAATTATGTAATGTTGTTAGTAATAGCAAATACATAGAAACAACTAAATATGTATTAACAAAGAGTTATATAAGTAAATTAGGCTTCCTTTATCCATGCAATACTATACAGCAGTTAAAAAAAGGCAGCCCTATATACACAATGTAAGTAAACTCCATGAGAGAGGGAATTATCTTTTTGTTCACTGATAGAGTTTTTTAATGCCAAGTATGAAACAATGTGCAAATACTATGGCTTAATTTGTGTGAATAAAAAGAGATACATGCATGAATAGAAATTTCGTAAGTCCAGAAGTATACTTAAGAATCTAGTAACCATAAAGAAAAAATGAAGACTGAGACGAAGTGTGATTTAACTTCTTTGTCTTCCTATTTATAAATAAAATGACATTCTCTGAGGAAATAAAAGTAAATATCAATAAAATGTCAATAAGGAACTAAAGAATGCCTTAATAGGAAAAAAGCAAGATATGGATAGACAACTCACAAAAGTAGAAAGAAAAATTATCAATGTTCAACTAATAACAAAATGAATGCTAATGAAAGCAACAAATCATTACTTTTTTACCTAACAATTTTTTTATCTATTTATTTTGAACGATTATTTATTTATTTATTTATTTGACAGACCGAGATCACAAGTAGGCAGAGAAGCAGGCAGAGAGAGCGGAGGAAGCAGGCTCCCTGCTGAGCAGAGAGCCCAATGCGGGGCTTTGACCCCAGGACCCTGGGATCATGACCTGAGCTGAAGGCAGAGGCTTTAACCCACTGAGTCACCCAGGCGCCCCACCTAACAAATTTGTAGATTAAAAAGATCCTCAAAATGCAGAGTTGGCAAGGAAAGAGGGAAATGGGCACACTCATTCACTGTTGATGAAAACATAAATTGGTATATTCTCCTGGAGGGCAATTCATCCCTCAACAATTTGTAATAATGCACAATAAAGTTAGTTAGATATGTCCCTTACATTTTTTTCTTTAAGAGAGAGAGAGAGTGAAAGAGAGAGAGAGAGCACAGAAGAAGAGGGAGAAGAAGACTCCCCACTGAGCAGGGAGCTTGATGTGGGATTCTCTCCCAGGACCTTGAGATTATAACCTGAGCTGAAGGCAGTTGCTTAACCGACTGAGCCACACAGGGCCCCCCACCTTACATTTAACACAAGCTATCCAACTGTCAAGAATCAAACAGATTTGAAGATTGTACAAAGAAATTCAAAGCAGTGTAGTTTATATATATATTAACCTGTTAAAAATATGTACTTGTTTACCAATAGAAGACTAGGTAAGTACATTTTAGTATGTATATTCAATGAAATATTATACGGACATTTAAAATTATTTATCTATATACTTCTGGATTTGGAAAGCTACTCAAAACATTGTTGAGAAAAAGAAAAACAGGTCAGAAAAGAAAACAACAAACATTCCCATGAAAAAATGAAGAGGAACAGAAAAGATAAAAACATATCAAAAATTATAGCAAATATAATACTTAAAGGTTAAACATTAGAAATATATCATTTAAATTAGGAATAAGACAAAAGGTAAGAATTCCCATTATCACTAGTAGAACTTAATATTTTACTAGCTGTTCTGGTCATTGATCTAGAAAAGAAATGAAATAAACTGCATAAATGCAGGTTGCAAAGAAACAAAACTCATTATTTGTACAATATGACTGACCACGAAGGAAATCCAAGAAAATCACTGAAAAAAATATTATTACAATGAATAAAAGAGTTTAATAAGGATCCAGATATAAGATCAATGTATAAAAATCAATCACTTTCTTTTATGAGTAGTAGCTACTAAATATCCCCTATATATCATCAACCAAAATTGTAAAATGCTTGAACATAAACTTCAGCAGGAACATCCAAGATTGCCCATATGAAATAAATAATCTAAGCCATCACTAAAAGATCTGAAAAAGATGTCAAGGGATGCCTGGGTGGCTCAATCGATTACTCGTCTACCTTCAGCTCAGGTCATGATCCCAGGGTTCTGGGATCAAGCACCTTGTAGGGCTCTCTGCTCAGTGAGGAGCCTGCTTCTCCCTCTGCCTACTCTGCCTGCTGCTCCCCCGATTGTGTCCTCCATTTCTGACAAATAAATAAAATAAAAAGATGTCAATTTTCCCCAAATTTAATGTAGAAATTCAATGCAATCCATTAATGAATTGAAAACGAGGAGACAATTGCTCTACTACAGTATACAGTTATGGAGAGTTAACAGTATGTATATATAATTTTAAACTTCAGTATGATGAAATAAAAAACAAAGTTAAACTGGTGTGGTTACTCTGAAAAACAATATGGAGGTTCCTCAAAAAGTTTAAAATAGAACTATCTTATGAACCTGCAGCTGCACTACTGGTTATTTACCCAAGGATACAAAAATATTGATTCAAAAAGGTACATGCACCCCAATGTTTGTAGCAGCATTATCAATAGTAGCCCACTTATGGAAAGAGCCCAAATGTCCATTGACTGATGAATGGACAAAGAAGTTGTGGTACACACACATACACACACCCCCTCATACACACATACTGGAATATTACTCAGCCATCAAAAATAATGAAATCTTGCCATTTGTAACGACACAGATGCAGCTACAGTATATTATGCTAAGCAGAATAAATCATTCAGAGAAAGACAAATACCATATTATTTCACTCACAAGTGGAATTTGTTAGACAAAACAGATGAATATATGGGAAGGGAAAAGAAAAAGAAAGGAAAGAGAGAGAAGGAGGGAGGGAGGAAGAAAGAAGAAAGAGAGAGAGAAAGGAGAGAAAGAGGAGAGAGAAAAGAAAAGAAAGAATGAATGAATGAGAGAAAGAGAGAGGGAGGGAAGGAGGAAGGAAGAAAAGGAAGGAAGGAGAAAGAAAGTGGGCAGAGAATCATAGGAGACTCTTTTTTTTTTTAATATTTTATCTATTTATTTGACAGAGAGAAATCACAAGTAGGCAGAGAGGCAGGCAGAGAGAGAGAGAGAGAGAGGAAAGCAGGCTCTCTGCTGAGCAGAGAGCCCCATGCGGGACTCGATTCCAGGACCCTGGGATCACGACCTGAACTGAAGGCAGCGGCTTAACCCACTGAGCCACCCAGGCGCCCCAGGAGACTCTTAACTATAGGAAACAGAGGGTTGATGGAGGAAGGTGGTAGGGGATGAGCTAAATGGGTGATGGATATTAAGGTGATGAGTAGTGGGTGTTATACGGAAATGATGAATCACTAAATTCTACTCCTGAAACCAATATTACACCATATGTTAACTAACTAGAATTTAAATAAAAATTTGGAAAGTAAACATACCAGCAAAAAAACAAAGTTAAAACATACACAACTCACTAGGAAAAAACAGTTTCAACTTTCAAATGACACATGACTAATAACTGTACGTATATATTTACTGATTTTATGCATATGACCACCCAATAGAGATATTCATTATATATCTGTACTATAGTTTTATATATCTGTATTATACATAAATTACTTATGAAAGGGTGAGCAGCCTATTAAAAATGGGTTAAGGATTTGAATAGGCACATAGAGAAGAAGAAATTAAAGTGGCTAATAAGGGAAACCTGGGTGATTCAGTCATTTAGGCGTCTACCTTCAGCTTAGTTCATGATCTCCAGGTCCTACAATCAAGCCCTGAGTTGGCTTTCTGCGCAGCAAGAAGTCTGCTTCTCTCTGTCCCCCTGTCTCTACCTCTCACTCGTGCTGACTCTCTCTCATGCAAATAAATAAATAAAATCTCTGAACAAACAAACAAACAAATAGTTTGTTTAAACATAAAACAAGAGCAACAGGGGCACCTGGGTCGTTCAGTCAGTTAAGGCTCCGAGTCTTGATTTCAGCTCAGGTCACCATCTTAGGGTCATGAGATCAAGCCCCACATTGGGCTCATGCTGGGCATGGGCATGCTTAAGATTCTCTCTCTCCCTCTCTCTACCCTTTCCCACCCTTAAAAAAAAAAAAAAAAAAAAGACAAGAGGAACAAAGTCCCTCATAATTTTTCAAATCAACCCTGCAAGGTGTTTTGTTTTGTTTTTTTTTGTATTTTTTTTTGTTCTTATAATGGCAAATTTTTAAAGACTCATAATGTTAAATACTGTGGAGAAGTGGAGACATATATCCTGGCCCAGTCGTTTGCAATGGAGACTGTCTGTATCTACGGACTCTTGAGGTTTCTAAGCCAGATGAACCAGAAATCATACTTCTGTGAACACAATCTTGGAAAAGTTTGCAGCAAACTTAATGTTCATCAATAGTTCATCTGTTAAATTGTTGCAGATTCTGTACAATAATTTAAAACAATAAGGATGATTTTTTTTTCATTAAAACTTTTAAAACATATGTTCCAATTATTATTGCTGTAACAAACTTTCCCAAATGAGTGACTAAAACAATTAGGATCCGGACGGTGCAGTGAGACTGGCTGGTCTCTCCTCCATAAAGTCGAGGGCCTCAAGAGGGAGGACTAAGCACCGGGGAGTTGCTCATTAGCTGGGGCTCTCACGAGGGCACCTACCCAGGGCCTCTCTGCATAGGCTTCTTTAGAGAATGATTGTGGCCTCAGGATAATTCCATGTTACTTGGTAAATCAGGCCTCCAAAAGTAAGTATTCCCTCAAACAATGGGGAAACTGTGCTGCTCTTTTGACCTACCTTCGTAAGTCAGACAGTGTAATTTCTGCCCCTTTTTGTTGTCACTGGCCTGCCCAAAGTCAAGGAGAAGGGATACAGACACTCCCACTCAATGTCAAATCATATTGTAAGAGCATGTGAAATGGGAGACACTGTTCTGGTCATCTTCTGGAAAATACAACCTGCCACAACATATTAGAGAAGAAGGCAAACTGTAGAATATCTATAATTCGACATCATCCATGTTTAAAAAAAACAAAGCCTTCTGTGCATGCAGATGCAAATGTGAATAAAGGTGACTAGATAAACTATGCATGGCAAACACATAGAAAATCATTTGAAAAGATATACCTCAAACTTCTAACAAGCATTAGGTCCCAGGAGGGAGTGAGATGATATAGTTGGAGATGGAGGGGGCCATTCACGTTTCCGCTAATGGGTCGAGACTCTGCAGTGAGTTCTAAGTTGAGATATGTAAAGGACAAGTAGTGTTCCGGAAGACTGCGTGCAAGTAAAAATGGGGCATGAGACGTAATTGGGTGCTAATCAAACGATCCTGGCTAAATGTCTCAACAGCACAATCAGATTCCCATACACTCAAGTATCCGATTACTGCTGAGGTGAGGAGCAAACAGAGGTCCTAATACTTGAGCCAGTAAGCTCAATCTCTGGTTAACTCTCCTTTAATAACAAAGATGGGACTTGAGCAACACATGAACTTTGGTGCTTTGTTTTATATCACTTTAGCTTTCCAGCAAAAAAGTCCCTTTTATAAAGTACAGTTTGCTCTCAACTGTAACTGGAGAAAAATATATATTTTCTAGTTTTCTAGATATGTAGAAACACAAGGACACATGTTTTCACCAAGTGCTAACCTAAATCCAGATTCAGATTGTGGGTGGAACTAGAATAGAGAATAAAAGAAGCATGGTATTGGAGTAGGGTTGCCACTTACTGAATTTAACCATTTTCAACTGAAATTACTGAAGCCTCTTTTTGTGTGCAGATAAAGACTTTAGTAGTTTATTAGAAAAGTTCAGATTCAGTAATATTTTGTAGTGAATACAATAACATTTTGTAGTGAATACCAAGACTTACTACAAAACTACAGAAATTAAGATGGTGATGTAATGGATGAGAATGACCATATGGAACTGAATAGGGAGCCCAGAAATAGTCCCACACTTATATGGTCATTTTATTTTTGAAAAGGATGCCAAAGCAATGGAGAGGGAAAAGTCTTTTCAACAAATGGGTAAAAAACTGTTTATATGTACAGAGGGAAAAAGAACTTTAATCCTTACCTCATACCTGACACAAAAATTAATTTAAGATGCATAGCAGACATAGTAAAAGTTAAAACTATAAAGCTTCTAAAATAGGAAAAAAAGTACAACTTCTAATATAGAAAAATAAGTACTAAGAGACAGGGAAGAGTCTCTTAGAGAGGACAGAGAAAACAATAAACATAAAAGAAAATAGTGGTTAAATCTAAATTCAAAATTTAAAATATTTCTTTTAAAGATATCACTAAGCAAATGAATAGATTAACCACAAACTAGAAGAAAATTGCTGTAACGCTTTTATATCATAGATCAATAGTGTCTAGAATATATCAAGAATCCCTATAACTCAATAACGAAAGACAAATAACCTAAGACAGCACTAAAGAAACAAGACCTAAGTGATGTTCAGGACAGAAAAACAACCAGACACTTGAGGAAAAAATTACCCCAATACAATTACCACACTCATATTTTATCCAAACTCTGAGTATGATGAAAATACTATTAAATATTTTAAAAACATAACATTAATTGACATACAGACATGCCTGTTAAAAAATCTAATATGAAAACAAATATTTCTGGGTGCCTAGGTGGCTTAGTCAGTTAAGCATCTCCCTTTGGCTCTGGTCATGATCCCAGGGTCCTGGGTTCGAGTCCTGTATTGGGCTCCCTGCTCAGAGGGGGAGTGTGCTTCCCCTTCCTTCTGCCCCTCCCCCCCCCACTCCTGCTCTCTCTTTCAACTAACTAAATAAAATCTTTTAAAATAAATAAGTACGTAATTAAGAAAATAAATAAATATTTCCTGCTATCTATTAATCTCATCCTAATTAACTCTTTAAAAATTATGGGTAAGAATAATTACACACACCAAAAAACTGAGTTACGTATAATTTTTTTTATTTCACAGTCTTTTAAAAAATATAAACCACTAAGTATTTTGAAAAACACACATGGAATAATCACTTAGCAGCCACAATATTACAAAAATAAACCAGAATGAATTGCACAACAGAACAAAATGATTCCTGCTGACTCACTCTAACTAGGACAGCATAATGTTCACCAGGGATCATAAGTGGACCAGTACCACCGCCATTTTTCCGCCATCAATTATCACAAAAATCCATCACAGGACCTATTCCCAGGAGTTCATTCCATTTTTCCAGAAATCTGTACCATGTATAAATGTCAAGTTAACATCTTGAATTTAGTTCCAAGATACCATCTTTCCTTTTCTCTGGGGCACAAGTTCAATGGCAAGGTGGAAGAGTAAAGACGATGGAACACCAAGCACATGACTGGATCAAAACTCCTCCCAGGTAGTTGGAAAATGCAAGAAAAAGAAAGGTGCATACTGTGCTGGACAATACAAGAGCCACTAACCACATATGGCTATTTACATTTTAATTATTTAAAATTAAATAGCATTAAAATTCACTTCCTCAGTCACACTAGCCACATTTCAAGTGTTCACTAGTCACATGTGGCTAGTGGCTATCATATTGGACAGTGCAAATATAGAACATTTTTGTCATCACAGAAAGTTCTTTTGGACAGCCCTGGATGTGGGAAGTGTTTCTTCTTCCTTTGCTTAGGCAGGATGTAGGCTGATTATGGAAGCAGCTTTGAGAAGCAAGTCTTCTCCCAGGATATTCCTAGATGAGTGGTGGAATCACAGAAAGGAGTAAAGTAGCCTTTCTTTACATAGATTACCTTTTCCTATGTACGAAAGGCAGGATCCTTTTCTCGGGATCAAACACAAACTAGACTCCACCAAAAATCTGTAAGGAAAATTAGAGATACATGAACCAGATGGGAAAGCGGCATCCCGTTCCAAACTTCCATAGATTATGTCCTCGAAGGAAGTGTACAGGTTCCTAGGTCCTCCTCTAGAAAATCCTGATGTAGGGCAGGCATATCTGCTGACCACAAAAGCCAGTTCTGGCAGGGGTTTCAAGAAAAAAACCCAGGATGTCTTCACTCTGCTCACTCTCTGGGCAGAGCACTGTTGCTTGGAGTATTGTTAGTTGTGAAGGAGTTATAGTTTTGATCTGTTTCAGTCATTATGCTCCTTGACAACTGCATTTTGAAACCAGGGCATGGACTACTAGTTTGTTCCCCAAAGATCCACCATCATCTTTTTTCCTTAGATTTCCTCAGACTTTTTGGTTGAAGACAGTCATCCGTCCAGCTACAAAAACTACATTTCTCATGCAGCCTCAGAGATATGACACAGTCTGGTCAATGAGATGTAAGCAAAAGTTTCTGGGCATCTGAGAAAGCTCTTTAAAAGGAAGAGCTTTTTCCTTTCACCTTCCTTCATTTTCACCTCTTCCTCTTTAAAAGGAAGAGCTTTTTCCTTTCACCTTCCTTCATTTTCTTGGGGGAGCTGCAGCAACCATCTTGGAACCTAAGGGAAAAGCCACGGGAATCTCAGGAGCTACCCTGACCCTGACATCTGTGAGCTGTTGAACCAACACCAGCAATAGCTTACCCCTAACCTTCTTGTCACATGAGAATGAAACAAAACCCCTGCTTTATTTAAGCTACCGTTCAGTCTAGTAACTTCTACTCTATTACTAACATAGCCATCCATCTTTACTCCCAATAGGAAAGCAAGATTTCTGTCTTAATGTAAAAAAAGCTTGCCTGAAGACTCATATATATTCAATAATGTTCAAGTAACTTCCTAGAGTCATACTAATAAAACAAAAGTCTAAAAATTTTAACTTCAACCTACCCATGTCTACACAGCGTAACAGTGGAAGAAATGACTAGGCTTATTACATAAAATAGTTGCTATTAAAGAAAACAAGAATATTTTTAGCTTAATTCAACAGGAAGCTTTTTCTGAGTGCCTGTAATGTTCTGGCTATCGTTCTAAGCACAGGTCTACCCTGATTGCTCACATTCCTATGCAGTAAGATGCTAACTACTCAGATAATTAATCAGATCACTATTTAATCTACAATCTTATTTTGTGTGGACAAAGTAAGAAATGTAGTGATGAGAACTGATTTCACTGATTCAAACCCCCCACCAAAAAATTAACTTGAAAGGTCTGCAACTCAATTTTTCACTTTTCCTTGTATGTGACACAGACACCTGACAGTGATTTCCTAATGATACCAGAGTTTTAATTGGAGTTTTAGCTTAAATAAGCACATCTACCTCAGAGTAGCTACAAAGATCAAAACCAAAGTACAGTAATCTGTACGTATTTCCTATGTACTGCATTAGTAGCATTAGCATTCTAGAAGTCCCTAGATTAGAGGTATGAGTTAGAAAAAGTAAACATTCCCTATTATCCTAAATGGTTTAACTATTTACAATGTTTAAATGTTGGGCCATTAAAAAAATTAGCTCTTTTGCACTTATTTTGAAACTACAAACAGAATTGGAAATACAAAATGTCAAGTTATAAATGGGGATATTGCATGTATTTTACTCACCTCGTTCCAAGTTTCCACCCCGGCAAATGAACCAAAAACAAATCCTGGCACCTTGTCATTCCCAGAAAAGCCAGTGCATGGCACACTCTGGGTAAATTTTATCTCTTTTTCTGTGGAACTGCACCAGATGGCATCAGTCCTGCATCTACAGCTGTGCCCTAAAATTGAAGTTCAGACTTAGGAATCTACTTTATTAGACATTTCAGATTTTGCAGGTGTGAGTGTGATGTCATTCTCATTCAACTGAAAATGGTTCTCTTTCCAAGTGGAACTGCTGATTCATTGCACTTACAGGTTTGGAAATCAGCAACATGATCAAGATTATCCTAATAAGATTTGAAGTCATTTCAAACAACTGAAATTTAGAGACAACACTGAAATGAGAACACTTGAAATAAAATACTAATATTTCCTAATAATTGAATGATGGTCTAATTCCTCATAATGTAAGAAATTCAACTCGGCTTCTAGCATCGCTGAAGAATCACTAACAATCTTTTATGGAAAACAGAACATAAGAATCTTCTTTAATCAAGTTATACTTGTATGATGAGCAGTTGTTTTAAACATTCCTGACTTTTCAAATGCTTTAATGTCTAGCCCACATGCATACCATCTTCAAAAACAGACTTGGTTTAGTGATAGTCAGGATCAGAATGTGGTCAGTGGATAGAGCAGCCAACACGCACCAACTGGGAACCTAGACCAAGGTAGGTGTCAGAGCATTAGATCAAGAATATGCCAATAGTAAAAACAAAACAAAACAAAAAACCATGAGTTCAAAAGTAGTTCTAATTTAGGGGATTGGTTTTTGTTGAGTTTTAGAAAAATGGTGATGGAATAAACAAATAGAAAAAGGCAGCTCATATACAAGGTGTCCAAGTTTCAAAAGCAGAGGCCCAACCAAGCACGGCCAAGGCAAGAGATCAACAGCAGCAAGGTCTGAGAGCAAATGTGAGGGACCTTAATTTCCAGAGTTTAGGACCAACTTCCAAGCAAATACTAAATAACAGGAATAAATATTCATTGTTTTGGCACAGACAAATGGAAACTTAGTAACTAATAATTAGATTACAAGGAGGTTTTAAAATGGCACTGGGCACAAGATAGAAAAGTAACCACCCTTCACAGGAAGCAGTCAGTAAAACCATCCAGAGCTTGGCTTCATCTGGGGATGGCAGCAAAACACTCACCCTGAGTTCTCTTGTCTCCTCTCTAGAAGAGTCAGGAGGGTTTAAACCTCTGGACAAGAGGCACACTGCTGGGAAAATTAAAGGATTACAAACTCAAGAAGTCATGGAGGTGTTTAAAATAATTTGCCTTCTGGGGGTACCTGGGTGGCTCAATGGGTTAAGCCTCTGCTTTCGGCTCAGGTCAAGATCTCAGGTCCTGGGATCGAGCCCTGCATGGGGCTCTCTGCTCAGCAGTGAGCCTGCTTCCCCCTCTCTCTCTGTCTGCCTCTCTGCCTACTTGTGATCTCTCTCTCTCTCTCCCTCTATCACATAATTATTAAAAATTTTAAAAAATAATAATTTGCCTTCTGGTTATTTATAAAGTATGAAGTGATTGTTTTCCACCCTTGTAAATACCTATAATTGTTAATTAACTACTCCCACACTTATCTTCAATGTCCATACTAACCGTACAACCCCATAACTAAATGCCACTGCAGGGCTGTCAACCATTTAGAGAAATATTGTTCAAAATACAAGATAGTCACTGCAGACGATTCTAGGATTCAAACCGGAAATTCAAAACAAGTCATATCACAGCTCTGATAAAAAGAAGTATAGATAGAGATATAGAATTACATATGTTTATATAGAGAATTATATATATATATATATATATATATATATATATACTTCTATATATATAGAGAGAAAGATATATGCACATGCCTATACCTTATTAAAAACAGGGCTGTTCTAGAAAAGTGAAACAGAAATGTGGGAAATTATCTGAATGTCTCAGGCAAAAAATTTTCCCATAATTATTTACCTACATGAGAGTATTTTTTTCCTTCCCTAGAATTATCAAAATAGTTGTCTTCCACTTCACTTTTGTATTATCCACTTAGGCAAAACTTAGTATTGTGTTGTTTTTATCCTCTCTACACCATCCTTGTACCTAAAAGTAATAACTATTTTCAACATTCAGTCAGGACATGGACAGCTTATCTCACCTTAGCATGATGAACCAAAATCTTCCCTTACTGAAGACAAATTCTATCTGTATTCCATATTTCAACTCCAAAACCCCCTGTATTGTTTTCCAAAAGAGCAGAATGATGATTACAATTGTAAACACTCCTCACAACCCATTCTAATTTCTAGGCTCCACTGCATAGACACTGATTCTTGCACTTAGTTAGGAATCAGTTTGGGTCCTCAGTTCTAGTAGAAAACTCATTTGTTCTAAGAGGGAGAGAGACCCCCCCCCCTCTTTTCATGGCACCCATTTCTTCAAGCCTAACCTCTCATTTTTTTAGGCTCTGGGTCTTCCGAAGTTCAGCTACAACCAGGGACAAAGTGAAATCAAGGGTGGTCTCACTTACCGTTTACAGCAAAGGTCCATCTTGGGTTGTCCCCATCCTCTCTGTGCAGGGCTGCCTCTTACCAACCGTAACTGCATTGGGGGGTCTTCAGCACACCAACCCTGGGCAACACCTGGTTCCAGAACTTGAGACGATGTAAATCGAGGAAAAAGCATCTGGAAGATGAAACCGTTATTCCCCCAAACTGACAGTGCCTGGAGGGCGCTTAGGGCACATAAGTTTAATGCTGCCCACTGATTTCTGGCAAATGGCCTAGTCATGTAACCTGAAAGGACAGCCTTGCTCCTCTTTTTCCTGTTGCCCTACAACGTGTGAACAGTACCTGTTTTCATCACCCCCAAGTCATCTCCCAAATGACTCTCTAATGCTTACCCTCCAGCCATTTGAGATTCAAAACCCACCTGGTGTGGCAACTCTGCCGGCATCAGTGGGGTCTGTGGCTAGAAGAGGAGTAGGGATTAAAGGGAAGAAGGGCCACTGAATCCTCCTTGCCACTGTCAGATGAAGCCCACTTAGTGTCTACCAAAGCGCAAAGATATTTAAAGCAGTCTTTGGAATACTTCAAGAGCGCAGTTTCTTCCTGCTTCCTGTCCCAAACCCCACACTCTCCCAGTGACTTGGACATTAAGGTTGACATTCGATTTTTTTAATCAAATTCGGCTTGAAAGTGGTTGGATTGAATTATCTGAATGATTTAGTTTTCCATCCATTCCGCACCAGCTAAAATGCACTGGAACTGGGAAGAAGAGCTTGCAGGTGCCCAAAGTCATTCCGGCTCCAACGGCTGAACGTCTTTCTTTCTCCATCTCTCGCCACCCGGGAAAAGCTGAGTGTTCGTCCCTAAAAGCAAAGCGCCAGCCCAGGACCCCATACACCCGCCTGGCAACCAAGCCTGCTTCGAGCCCAGAACCTCCCCGAGGGGCGGAGAAACTCGCCCCTCCGCCGACCCCTTCCACACCCGAACGAACCTGCCAGGGCTACAACCGAGCCTGGCACTGGAACCTGGGCGGCCACGGGGACAGAGAATCGAGGCTGAGATCCAGCCGGGCGCCCGCGCAGCTCGGTGCCCTGCCGCTAGTGCCCGCGCCTTGCGGGTCACACGGCTTGCTCGCGGGAGAAGCCCCAAGGCTCCCGGTGCACGGAGAGACGCCCGGGCTGGAGCGCCCCCGCGGTGCTGGCCACAGAGTTCTTCAGCTGCTTGATGACCACGAAGAGCAGGAGGAAAAGTAAGAAGAGCAGGAAGAAGAAGAGCGCCAGGTAGAGCAGAAAGTTGAGCTCCCACTCCATCCTGGAGGCGCCGGCGCTCGGTGGCAGTGCGCGCTCGGCGCGGAGAGCAGCTGCCGGGCAAGGCTTGCAGCCCGCTCGCCCACCTTCGGGTCTCCTCCGCCCGCTTACGGGCGCCCCACGTTGGGCGCCTACTCCGCGGTCCGTGCTCGGCTTCCCCCAGCTCAGAGGAAACGCGCCAAGGAGCTGGTTAACCCAGCTCCGCCTCTCCCAACGAGCACAAGAGCCTCGCGCTGCGCTGAGATCCTCTCCTGCGCTCTTGGGGACGTGAGAGGATTTTTCTAGGAGCGAATTTTGCGGGCGGGGACACCAAGGGAAGGGGTTATGGCTCAGTCTCCCAAGGGGTTGGGGCTGGTGTTTCGCAAACGCTATTAAGATCTCCATCCCAACATCCAGTGGGTATCTAGCCCCCCTCCCTTCCTAATTAATTTATTTTCCCCTGTCCTGGTTTTCCCAAAGGGAAAAGATGCGATGGCCCAGAAACCCAAAAGAATGAGAGGGAGCAGTGAAAGTGGGGTCTAAAGGGCTGAGCGGACTTAACGGTGCCAGAGGGAATTCCAGCTCAAGCGGCCTTGTCCTTCAGAGTTGCAGTTGCGCTCAGTAGGGAGTGCTCTCTCTTCTACGGACAACAGGTCATTTCGGAAAGCATTAAGAACAAAACGCATTTCAAAAGTAATAGTGTACAAAGCTTCAGAACGCTGACTTGAAATTCAGTTTCCTTAGTTGGAAAGCAAAAACCAAACAACAATAAACAATTGCTTGAGATGCTCCTTTAAGTCCCGAACTCCTCTCTGTATTTGATTAAGATTACCCATAGCCTATATGGTGCAGCTTGTAAAGAAACCCAGTTTATCTACTGCTGTGTAAAAAATTGCCCAAAACATAGTGGCTTAAGATGACACAAACATTAGTTCTCTCTCACACTTTGAGACGCTCTCACAGACTCAAGAGTTTGGTAGCACTTGGTGATTCTGGCCTGGGGTTTCTCATGAGGTTACAGTAGGGTGTCAGGCAAGGCCATAGTCACCTGAAGGTTTGAATGGAACCAGAGGATTCACTTCCAAGGTCGCTCACTTAGATGGCTGATAAGTAGTGTTGGCTCTTGCTGGGCACCCTCAGCTCTTTTCGATGTGGGCTGCTTGTGTGTCCTTACAACACTGGTCTGGCTTCCCCCAGAGAAAGTGACCCAAGAGAACAAGGGTTGGAGCATTCCCGGTAGCGCAGAAGCTCTGAACGCCCGGCCAGTGCCAGGAGTGACCTGGGTGTGGCTCTTGTTGCCTGCTGCTCAAGACATCCTTGATTCCTGTCCTTTTCCCAGATGTGGCTTTCCTGCCTCCCTTCCATTCTGTTGAGCTTCCCCTGGTTTTCCAGTATATCTCCTTATTACAGCAAGAACGAGTGGTTACTGCCAACTTGCAGATGCAAATACTGATAAAGCATTAATTACAAGCTTTGCATTTATTATGCACTCATAATCAATAAAGTATTTGGTAGAAAAGGCATATGCCATCGGCACATTGCCATCCTGATAGCCAAGCTATCAAAGAATGGAAATTGAAACACAGAGAGGTTAAGTGACATGCGTAAAGCCACACAGCTAACAAGTGGCAAAACTGGGATATGAATCCAGGGAGTTTGGCTCCCAAGCCTTCACTCACAGCCTCCATGATATACTGCCTCACAAGGGAAAGTACCCCTTTCCTGTGTATGACCATCAAATTAATGACCATATATTTTTTCTTTTGAGTGTTAAGCTTACAGAAAATAAAGTTCAAGAAACCCATACCTTCTGCTTACTTATATCTCAGCTCCTTCCTTTGAAATCTTTAAAACCAAAGTTTCAAATGAGTGAGTGTTTGCCTGTAGATGTTGAGAAAAGAGGTCAACAGATAAAAGTTTGGTGTCACCAAGCTCAAATCCATTTCAGCCTTCCTGACCATAGCTCTTTAAATTTTCCTTTTGTCTGAGCAGCTTAAAGAGATTTATAAATCTAGTCACTCTCAACAGAATTTGTATTTAAAATAATGTTGCTACAACAACAACAACAACAAAATAACATTATATTTATTAGATGCTCCCAATGCTTTTTAGCTTCTGGTCATATTTATACACCTCATGAGATGGTCTGAATTTCAGTTTCTGTTATACAAATGACTCCGTAGATATAAGAGGCAATCTTTCTCTACCCAAGTATGTATATTAATGGAAATCCATAAAAGAAAACCCAAGCATTTTAAAAGGCAGAAAGGACAGTTTACTTTAGATAAGAGCTTGACTGGTTCAAGTATCTAAAAAGAAAGCCCTTGTGCCCAAACTGGTACAGTAGATGGAGACTATTTTGTTACAATCCCATACCACTGCCATAAGCTTGACCCCATATATGCTTCCACTTAACATGGTGACTACTCATAGTCAGACTTTATGTATCTTTCAACTCCTCAGTCCCCTCCTCACAAGTCTCGAAGCAACTGGATATGGCCCCTCGAGCAGGCCTGTGGACGGCTATGGTGTAAATATCAGACCATCCCATTGTCTGTCCTCTTCCTCCTCACCCCCACCTCTGCTAGGAAGGAATCTTTGATCATAACAAGCATTAGAACTATTTATGAAAAGTGATTAAGGGTAGCAATAGAAGACTTTGTCTTAGAAATGTGCTTCCCTAAAGAGTCTGAATTCCTAAGAAAACACTAAAGGAAGGACTGTAAAATACTCGTGTCACCATCCCCAGGGGAAACCTACCTAGAGTGACCTGTTGGGGGTAACCTGCAGGATGGAAGCAGTTTCCCCAAGACAAGGGAAGGACAAAACTGGGAGACTAGAGAAAAAGATGTCCAGGTATCTTTCTAAGACTAACTCAGTTTGGTCTGAAATGAACCCAAAAGAAATGTAAGAAATATTTTGCACCATGCTCTGGCCTCAAAATGTGCTGTTGACCATGATTACTAACACAGGGTTATTAAGTAACTGCACACCTTTCCAGGTGCTCTGGATCTTAAAAACTGGGTTACAGGTCGATGGCTTCTGCTTAGATGGAATCTCCTGTAAAGCATTCGTGCATGTGCTGAGGATGAAATCCATGCTCTAAGGAAGTTCCAGGCCCTAAGAAGCTCTGCCCTAGGTACTCAGGGCCTGAATCACCCCAGTGATCCTGGCAATTCTTAATGGCCCCAAATATCCCAGCCCAGATTATCCATGTCCCTCTGATACCCCAAATCCCTTGTTTCTTCCCCATACACAAATGTCCCACCATGTTCATTTCTAGGCAATACAAACAGGGCTTCCTTGGAATTGCCCCTTTTACATGCTTTATAACCCCTACAACACTCTAGGTCAGAATCAGAATATCTATGGGAATGCTTCCTGCTGTAGATGAGCAGAAAAGTGAGATGTTCTACCTCAGGGCGTCAAATTAAGTTAAACAACAGTTATTGTTAAGATCCTGACAACGGGATTTGCTTTCCACACCCTCACCTCTTTCATCTCTTTTCCTACTCCAGCCCAAAAGAATGACTTTAGCAGTTTTGCAATACTTACAAAATGAGATACTCTTCAAGAAATAAGTAAAATGTAAGTGACAAACTGCTTAAATCTCACATAACCATTTAGGAATTCCAGTGGGAAGGAAGGAAGGGAGGGAGGGAGGGAAATCTAAGGAAGAAATTTATTTGAGGGGTATGTGGGAGATCCTTCTATGTGGGTAGCCTTTGAAACCCAGAATTCACCACTAAGAATAAATCTAGACCCTGTCCTTGGTTTGGAATGTCTTAAAACACTACAGAAGATGCCCAAGTCCGTCCAATAGTGAAAAAAAAATTAAGCGACAGATTGTGCTAACGTCCAAACAATATTTCTTTAATTTAGACTCTTTCCAGTAAGTTAGCAGTAACATTAAAAAATGTTGATGTGACTGTGGCTGACTCTAGACTTTATCAATATAATGTCATGTAACAAAATAAAAAATCTGAGCATTATTAAGTAATGTATCTTTTGTTTAGCACAACCTCAATAATGGCGGTAGTGAAACTGTCATTTCTAATGGAAGGTCTGCAAACTTCTGTATGAACTGATAATAATCAGAGCTGTGGACTTGCAGATGCCTGTGCATAAACGTAAGACTAAAATTATATTGCCACAAGGGAAAAAGAAATTGGAAAAAAAAATTAAACTTGTCTGCAACCCATACTCCTTGTGAAATGCCAGCTTGTAAGATCTGGTGACCCCAGAAACTAGGACCTGTATTCCCCAATCTAGGATCCAAGCTGCCTTCTAGACATACACAGGCAAACTGGCAATGAACAGACCTGGGTCCTAGTACCAGCCCTACACACTCTACCTTATACTATACTGTGCAGTGATGGGAGTGTCTTGAGTCCTATGGCTTGGACATGTATCTTGGCTTTATCTCTTGTTATCTGGGTAAACTTGAACACCTTTGGTTGCCTAACCAAGCACCTCATCCATCTTTCTCCCTCATTAATAGGATCCTGACTTAATTCAGGTATCTACCTCTTTCCCATGGGCCCCATGTGACTTAGAGGAAACTGTATTGGGGAAGTGCATCCAAGTGGTCTAAAAGTCATTCAGTTAATATGAGATTTTATATATATATATATATATATATATATATATATATATATATATATATATATATATATATTATATTTTGTTGTTGTTGTTGTTCTAGAAGGGACACATGACATAAATTGACTTAATCTAATTAAAGAGAAGTATTATCTGTTTCCAAAGAATAAAACAAAACCACTGTAGGTATCTAAAGTAGGGAAATTGGTTAGACAGCTGTTGAATGAATACAAGAAACAGAGAAGGTAAGGTACTAAAAGATTATAATCCCCTGGACTAGAGGAGAAAAAAAGAAAATGGAATTACACAGAATTGATGGTCGCTGTTACTCAGAGCCTGTAATCTCTGTTACCATAATTTATGTCCAAGACTTCTGGAAATTGCAAGCCTACAATAGACTCTGGGGTTCCAAAAGGGTTATATCAGACAGATGCTGCTGCCAGTGCAACCGTTATTTAGGTGGGGACACAAATTCCAAGTGACTGCTAATCCATCATCTCCCCAGAATCCTCCTTCTCTTTTTCTAATTGTGGTAAAACACACTTAAGATAAAATTTACCATCTTAACCATTTTTAAGGGTACAGTTCAGTGGTATTAAACACATTCATTATGTTGTACAACCCTCATGACATCCATCCTTAGAACTTCTTCATCCTGAAAAATTGTAACTCTGTACCCATTTTACAACAACTCCCCATTTCTTCCTTCCTCCAGTCCCTGGCAGCCACCATTCTGCTTTCTTTCTTTAAGAATTTGACTACTCTAGGTTCCTTATATAAGTGCAGTCACACAGTATTTGTCCTTTTGTGACTGGCTTATTTCACTTACCATAACGTCCTCAAGGTTCATCCCCACTGAAGCATGTGTCGGAATTTTCTTCCTTTGTAAGGCTGAGTAGTATTCTGTAATGGTTCATTTCATTTGTCAACTTTATTGGACATCCGGACATTTGGTCAAACATTATTCTGGGTGTATCTGTGAGGGTGTTTCTGGATGAGATTAACATTCAATCAACAGACTGAGTAAAGCAGATTGCCCTCACTAATTATTTTTTTAATAATAAATAATTCTCTATCTATCTATCTGTATCTTCTATCGGTTGTTTCTCTGGAGATCCTTATCTAATATGTATTTCATTGTATGTATATACTATTCTTGTAGATATCTTTTGAATAAAACAGGAGCTTTACCACATGATGTAATCATTAAAATAATTTACTTTGGTTATTGGTTGTAAGAAGACATAGCTACATAACCCCTGAAGAGCTATTTCCTGCAGCATGTAAATATATTTAATGCAGAAGGCCACAATGCTATTTAACATATGTGAAAATTCTTTCTCCTTGAGATATCCTGTATCTAGAGAGATTATACAGTGGTTATGGTATCGGTTTGGTATTACTGACTCTGCAATATGCCATATCAGAGTGCCTGTTGTCATAAATACTGGTTAGAACCTAAGCAGAAACTCTCGGTATCAGAATGAGAGATTCTAAAGCCTCAACTTGAAAATACATCTGGATATTCCTTTTGTGATCCAACAAAGATGGCCCACCCAAGCCTCCTTCTAGTTTTTGTGTCAGCTGCTGGAAGCCACTGTGAGTCCATCCAACAAATCTTCTCACCCTCCCCAGTGAAATCGTTACTTCAACTGGAGGCTTGACTTGGGACACACAAAGTGTCTTTTTTAGCTTTCTTTTAGCATAATATATCTCAGCATCTAAACAAAGACGAATGGCACCATAGAGGTAACAACCTTTAAAGCATTTTCTAAGAATTCAAAATATATAATTATGAATTCATCAATAAAGAGATTGTCCTTTATTTTCTGTGACCTGAAAAGCTTTGCAAAAAGAGAATGTTCAGGGTGTTTGTGAATTAGCAGTATTAGAATACTGGTACTGTCTTGAGGTTTCTTTTTGCACCATCACAAATACTGTTGGTGGAACTGAGTGATGCTATTATAGCAATTACTCAGTAATGAAGACAAATCTTTGTGTCATCTGAAGAAAATGCATATTCTTTATAGGCTGTTGCACACCTGGCTCTCTGTGTGGCCCTTCATAATCATGATCTCTTCATGTGTTGTATGGCTAAGCTGGTGGGCTATGATTGAAACCTACACCACCAAGAATTTTCTTTCTCCACCCACCCCAGCTGGTGGTGGAACCATTTCACACCTATGAGAAAAGAGGAACACACAACTCAATACACAAAACTGAGCACCTGCTACCTACATATTTTGTGGTTCTTTTCGTTTTCTTCTATCTTGTGTATTTTTTCAGATGAAAAAAAAAAAATCTATCCCAAGAAGAAAACAGCCATATATCAGTTTCATCATTTTGCTGATGCCTTAGCTATATTTGCCAGTATGATGCTTCCTCCTTCTTCTCCAGATTTCTTCAGAGTTTCTGATGTTGTGGAGAGAACACTAGTTGGAAACTTCAGAAGCCTAGATTCTCACCATCCCCTGCTAGCATGAGCCATAACATTAGGCATGTCTTTAACTTCTCTACGCGTCTGTTCCCTAAGTTAGGGGATTGAACATAATTATCTCCATGTCCCTTCTAGTTCCAAAATTCAAATGACTTATCATTTTTCCTGCCAAAACCAGGGGTGGTGGAAGAGTGAGAGTATCTGTGTGAATTGCTCCCAGCTGCCACAACGACAGGGTAGGCTTGGAACTCAGAGTGCCTTCTTTCTCGAAAGGAAAGCAATTTGTTCCCAGAAGGGCCTCTGACACATTAACAGAAGAGGTTAGTTAACTACTGCTCACCCACAGCCATGACATTTTTCCTTTGAGTAAGTAGAGTTATTCACATGTAACCTACATATCAGCTGCTCCCAAAAGCAACCACTATTTCACTATGTGCAAACCATAAGCAGCACTCAGCACAGCATGGGTTCCTCTAAAAGAGAAAATCATTCCACAAAGCATGACTGAGCATCACAGAATTTACTGAAGGGAGACAAAAGGGAGAATTTAGACCACAGAGCAAACAAATATCCATTAGACAGCTCTATTGCTCCCTAAGGCCCCGGCTAGCTGTTCAAGCAACTTCAAGCAACTTCAGGTGCTCTCTCCTTTTAACACTGTTTTCCCCAGCAAAGTTATTATTTTCTTTCCTTTGCCCTCTTTGTTATGCAGGAAACCTGAACACCAATCTGAGCTAGCTCCTACCAGTAGGTTATCAAATTGCATTTTAAATAAAATCGACCCCACCGATAAGGTATTCTACAAGCTTCCAAGAAGATATTCTCTCCCTAAGTACTACACATAACTCTTCAACTTCTCTGACCAAGCCCAAATCATTTCCAAGTAAGAAAAGTTTGAGAGAAAAGTCATATTAATAAGACCTCCCAGGTAGGCTGCTGAGGACAGGACTTCATGCACAGTGTAACTGTATGCACTATTTATATTCTCTTTCAGACTGGAATATATAAAACTCCACTCTGGCTAAAATCAACAACACAGGAAACAGCAGGTGTTGGTGAGGATGAGGTGAAAGGGGAACCCTCTTGCACTGTTGGTGGGAATGCAAACTGGTGCAGCCACTCTGGAAAACAGTATAGGATGTCCTCAAAAAGTTAAAGATAGGACTATCCTATGACCCAGCAATTGCACTACTAGGTATTTACCCCCAAAATACAAAAATGCTAATTCAAAGGATACATGCATCCCTACGTCTACAGCAGCATTACTTACAATAGTCAAGATACAGAAGCAGTCCAAATATCCATCGACTGATGAATGGAGATTTTATACACACACACATATATAAATATATATAATATATCAGAATATTATTTAGCCATAAAAAGAATGAAATCTTGTCATAGCAAAATAACCAACGAATCTTGGAACACTGAAAAAATAGAATAAAATAAAATTTTTAAAAAATGAAAAACCCAAAAAGACATGGATGGAGCTAGAGAGCATTATGCTAAGTTAAACAAGTCAGTCAGAGAAAGACAAATATATGATTTCACTCACATGTGGAATTTAAGGAAAAAAAAAAAAACAAATGAACAAAGGGAAGTTGGGGGAGAGAGAGAAGCAAACCAAGAAACACATTTTTCACTATAGAGAACACACTGATGGTTCCCAGAGGGGGGGTGAGTGGGGGGATGGGTGAAGTAGGTGATGGGGATTAAGGAGCACACTTGTGATGAGCACCGGGTGTTGTATGGATTTGTTGAATCCCTACATTGTACACCTGAAACTAATACAACACTATATGTTAACCAACTGGAATTAAAATAAAAACTCAAAAATCAAACAAAAACAAGAAAAAAAAAAACCCTCCTCCATTGTACAAGCTTAGAAATGAAGCTTTCTATAACCCACCACCATAAGAAAATGGCTTTATCGTTTTCATCTAACTTTGAACAAAAATTGGTCTCATCTTAAAGATTAATACCAGAGAGTATTGAGCATTTTTGTTATCAAGCACTTGACAATCCGTTATTTTATATCTTTTGTAACAACACAATAATCATTTCACAACAGTATTATAAAGCTAGAACTGTTTGGTATTCACGCTTTTCTAAGAAGGCTTGCAGATTTTACTCTGTCAAAGAAATAATGTGACAACATTTGCTCTCAACTTCAACACAAGCAGAAAATTAAAGGACAATTGTTTGTCCATCATTCCATGATAAAGTATTGATAATCATGTTTGTGAAATAATTCATGCATAATAACAGTGTGTTCCTAAAAACTATTGTACACACTGCGATTTTTTAAAATACCATGAATTAAATTGTGAAGTAAGCCTGCAAAGATGTGGAAATTATACTCTTCAGTTAGTCAAATACATTAGGGATAAAATCTATGTTTTGTTCTGTGAGCTATTAAATGAAAAAGTCGAAAGCTTTTCTAAAGAAAAGTAAATGCCAAATTGTTTAAGCTTAGCACTAAGATACAACTTGTAAAATTTAATAGTTATTTATCTGTATATCTAACATAAAAAAAAATAAAGAAATAGGCACTGCCTCATAGCAGAGTATAGTAAGTCCCTGGGCTGTAAAGGCATGCTGTTTGAATTAGTAAATCTTGGCTTCCATCCAAACCAGCATGTGACTTCAATCTTCTCTGACTCAACTGCCTTATCTTAAAAATGGAGGCCTCGACACTGGGTTGTTGTGAATGCTAAATGGATTAATGAAAGAGCTTAGAACATTGCCTAGAACATTGTAGGTGCTCAACAAAAGTCAACTATTATTCTCATTATTATTTCACAAGTCAGGATATTACACACCAATGATGGTGCTGATCTGTAGACCCTCTTGTAATTACACAAACTTGCTGTATGTTTCAATGCCTATCTCGCTAATCACATCTGTCCTTCTCTAGATCATGTTTCTACTATTAAATTTATAGGGATATTTTTTAATGTTCAAATTTTTGATACATTCAGAATTTAATTTTTGATGAGGTGTAAGGCAGAGATTCATCCTTATTTTTTCCATATGACTACCTTGTTTCCCCAAAACCATTTTTTTCCCAATGAATACCCATCTTTCCTACATTTTTCTTTTTCTTGTCTATTCACTCTCCCATAACCTTAGGCCAGAGGTCTTCAAACTAGGTTTCAGACACAACTGAAGGTATATGAAGACTTTCTAAGGAGCTTATAAGCATGGTTAGTTTTATGGCTTTGTTCCAATATTCAACTTCCATGTACTTTTTCCTAAAATCATCTGTCAGTCATCAGAGGTTTCTTTTTTATTGGATTTTTTAGATGAATTTTAGATATATAACAAAATTAGGTAGAAAGTACAGAGTTTCCATATGCCCTCTGTCCCTACATACATACAGCCTCCCCAACTATCAACCTCTTTCACCAGTGTTACATTTGTTATAGTTGATGAACCTACATTGACCTACATCATTATCACCCAACCATAATTGTCACCATAGTTGACATTAGAGTTCACTCTTAGTGGTGTACATTCTATGGGTTTTAACACACGTGTAAGGACATGTATTCACCATTATGATGGTAAGTAGTTTCATTGCCCTAAAAGTCCCCTGCTCTGCCTGTTCTTGTCTTCCTCCCCAAGAATCCCTGGCAGTCACTTATCTTTTTACCGGCTTCGCAGTTTTTCCAATAATAAAGCATGTAGCCTTTTCAGATTGGGTTCTTTCACTTGGTAATATGTCAAGGGTCTCTTCATACTCCTCTTTCTAAATTTCCTCCCATTTTTAGCCAGACTTATCTCCTACCTATTCCTAATCTTAATATTACATATTGCCAAATTCAGAAATAATCCTTTAAATAATTTCTTTAATCAAGACACCATAATACATCCTCCCCCAACCATCTCATTAAGAGATCTATTTCCAAAGACCTTTTCTTTATAGGTGACAACAAACAAAAACCCTTTGTCTGCTGACTGGGTTCCGTGGCTTGCTCTCCTTACCCCATCAGGCAGCCCAGCAATGAGCCAGCTCAAAAAATTACAGTGGTGAGGCTTCTAACTGATGCCAGTCTTGGCTTCAACTTCTTCGCTTTTTTACGAAAGTCATCCTACCCCTGGGAAGCCCCTATTGTTACATAGTCAAATAAGGGCTCCCTGCCCCTTTCCAATGCCTTGGGTGAAGTCCTAGGCCTAAACACCTCTCATTGCTGGATATTGAGAGATCCTGTATGCTCTTCTGCTGGCTCTTAGATATGAGACTTCCCAATAAATTTGCTCTATGCCTCCTCTGTGTGTTGTTTGGAATATTTGTGCCAACTAATAATCATGTAATCATTGTTTATCAAAATTCGTAATTTATGCTGTTCTAATTCAATTTTACTTGTTTATAATGATAAGCAATCCAAAACAAAATGTTTTACATATATGGTCATGGGATACATATTTGATGGGAAGAAGCATGATAAAATCGCTGATAAAAGACTTCCAACATAAAAGCTTATTAGAGTAGGAGAAAAGCCGATACAGAAGTAAAATAGGAAATTGAAAGAGGAAAAAAAAACATGAAATTACTGTTAGTTTGTTTATTAATGTTTTAAATGGATGTTGATGGGTTCAAATCACTGTGGATCTTACATTTCTATTGAAGAGTGATACCATAGCTTTATTTTAAAATATAGATATTTGCAGTATGCTATAAACAACATCTTTGGCTGCTATTTAAATTTATGATAAAAATTTTTTAAATGTCAATTTAAAATAATTTAGCAGAAATAAAGTTTTTTCCAAAACACTGTTAGGGGGATTATGATAAAAAAAGACCTTAAAAAATCCTAGACTGCTTATTTTTTTACATCCCAACCACCTCCTCCTCCCACCTCAAACTTGTTTGCAATTGTTCAGGTACTTCTAGGTGTGTGTGTGTGTGTGTGTGTGTGTGTGTGTGTGTGTCTAGTTATCTCACAAGTGTCAGCCATACCCAGTTCTTCACTACCTAAATTTATTTTGGCTGTTCCATGATGACTTTCATCATTACTCATACTAATGACATATATTTATAGACCAATTAACAGGGCAATTTCACATACATAATCTAATTTGACCCCAACTACAGTCTTCAATTTAGAACAAAGTGCTTTCTGCAAAGTGCACAAATTCAATTCCACCAATGTGAAGAGACATAAGCAGAGCTTCCCGAATTGCTTTCAAAGATGATCATAGATACTCTACGTCCAAAAAGTCATTTGGAGTTCTTTTCAAATTTAGTGACATCAATGCTGTTCATTCAAATATATTTTGTTGTTTTTCCAGAAGATTTTAGAAAAAAAAAAATTGTAAAAGAGTGATCTGGGGGTGGCTTGGTTTTATTGTTATATCACAAAAATCTAGATCTGGAAAGTATGTTAATAAAACTATGTTGACAAACAACTTGTTCAGGATAGATTCACAATCAAAACCACATAGAGATCTCTCATAAATCACAAAAGGTTTTTAAAAGTCTAATTGTGGGGCACCTGGGTGGCTCAATGGGTTAAGCCACTGCCTTTGGCTCAAGTCATGATCTCAGGGTCCTGGGATCTAGCCCCGCATTGGGCTCTCTGCTCAGCAGGGAGCCTGCTTCCCTCTCACTCTCTCTGCCTACTTGTGATCTCTTTCTGTCAAATAAATAAATAAAATCTTAAAAAAAAAAGATTTAAAAGTCTAATCGTACATGCCCTGTCTCAGGCACTGAGTGAAGAGATAAAAACACTTGGTATTAACTCTGTAACTGTATTGCCCACAGTTTATCCTTTATGCATTAGACAATGTTACAAATGATAAAAAATGTATCCCCATATTTAAAGAATTTTTATTTTCTGCTTAAGAACATACTAAACTGAGAGATCAAAGAAATAGATAACAATTACAGGGCAGAATATGGAAAAGAATTATATAATTTAATATTGTATTATCACAGTGATGTGGACAAGCCAAATGAGGTGGGATTAGTAAAATAATACTGAGATAAGCATTTATTTCAAGGCGTTGTAGTTGGTTTCCTTTGGACCCACTGCTTGTTATTGGGCTGCCAGACAAACAGTAAAAAAAAAAAAAGACTGCAAGTGGGTGGGTAGAACAAAAAGGCAAAGGCTCAAACAGTGCCCATTTCCAAGGAGCACTGGGGAAAAAAGCAGTGAGGAAGATGCCTGCAGAGATGTGACACTTACCGGCAGTTCTACATGGAGGGCCTGTAAGAGGTGAACTGAAGTTAAGGAGTCAATATACTAAACACTAATATTTCATTTCTCCTACCAGGAGATCGCTCATTCATATTTAGACATATTTTCAAGGGATCATATGTGGAAAATGGAACTACTTCATCTGCTTTGGCAAACCCAGTGGATCCCTGGAGTTCTACCAACATGTTTCTCTGAAACTCAAGGAGCCCTTTTCTGGCTCTGAAGTCACAGAAGAGTCTTGCAGTTCTAATGGGTTGCTTTTTTTGTGCCAAGGCTGCGTGGTCATAGAGGTGCTAGGAGCCCTGTGCTAGTTCCTAAACCCCCTATGTGGAGTCAGAGTGCACCTATGAACAAAGCCCACCTTGGCTTCATTAGAAGTTTATCACTGAGTGTGAGGTACACAGTTCCTCAAGCATGGCAACCTTACCTTACCTATAATTCACTTAATACAGATTGTGACCACTGCCTCCCTCCCCCACACAGAGTAGCCCCTAGCATGTTGCATCTCTGAGGGCAGGTTCTCCAACACTTATTTCCCACCCCCTCGTTGGAAATGGGCTTGCGTGGTTCCCTTTGCCTCTTGGTTCTATCCACCCACCCCCAGCTACTCTCTCTTGGCAGCTGGAAAGGACCTGGCACTCCCGATGTAACTACTGACAACTTTCTGCTTTGCCAAATTGGGTTCTGACACTACGCTCTGCTGCCAAGGGCCCTGCCTCGCTCCAGCTGTTCCCTTATTTTTTCCCCAGTAGTGTGACACCCACAGTGAGGGGTAGGGAAGAATGCATCCCCCAGCACCTCGGTTTCTCTCCTGGGCTCCACAGAAAGCTCTTAAGAACCCAACACAACCATGTGCTTCTGAGCACAGGGTTTTTACAGAGCTTGGGCTAATCAAAAAGGATGGTTAGCTTTGTGCTTTGGGACAGAATAAAGCTTATTAGCTGGTGTCACAAGTGTTGAGCCAAAATAGACATCATAGCCTGCAGGGAGCAGCCACACGGTGACAAGGCTGCTTTCTAAGACTTTAGGTAGACATAAGCCAGAAGGTTGAGGCTGCCCCTGGCACAAATTGCTAGACAGACCTCATATCTCTCCCTGCTTTTTGTCTATGGCACATAGAGCATCTCCACAAAAGTCAGGGGGGGAAAAAACCCCACTACTCTAAATACATGCACTGGTTTAAGTTCCATATAACTCCTGCTAGTGCTTATTGCTATAGATTAATTTTTACACAAAGTTAATCAACTGGCTTATAGTTCCTTCAGGATGAAGCTGCAAGTGTTGCCATTTAAAAGCATGCCATCAGCATATATCCTGATCACCTTCTCTGTGAAAAGCAGAGCTTCAAAATGCCTGCTCAAAATCTGATTACCAAAATATTGACTAATCTTTTACAGAAAAATAGAAATGCACTGAGCAGCTTGTGAGAGACAATTTGGTTGGCTAAATATGTTGCAAGTTTTTTGGGATTCTGTAAAGATTCCCAATTCTGAACAAATTTCTTCATGCATCTTAAAGTAATGGCCTGGATCTATGAAACTTGGTACTTGGCCTCACCTCAACTGACTTTAGTATCCTTCATATTATTGTAGATGATGAAAACACCATCTGTCCTTCCTGAGAAGGTTTTGAAACTATTTTGAATAAAGGAGGATAGTTTCATTGAAATTTTACATTATTTATAAAATGTTGGCAAAGGCTTTGAAAAATAATTTTATTTAACAGTTTCTCATAAAAAGGATGCATGGTTATTTTTAAGAAATGGTATTTTCTAACTTAAAGATTTTTAAAACTTGTTTTAGAGAACCTGAAGCCTCAAACCTAAAGTCTGTCATCATCATGTTTGTGGTATTTTTATGAGAAATATGATTAGTAATGTATTTTATTAGACACAGTGAGCACTCACAGCTCCCCTACCAAAGAGAGGAAAGCATCAAATTAATAAATGCCTTACCTTCTCCAAGTTGCCTTATCTGTTTAGGCACCAAAATCCTCATCTACTTAGGGTTGTTGGGAAAAGGGTATGTTTGGAAATTGCTTTGAACGGTGCCTGGAATGCAGTAGGAATGCAAATGTGACTGGGAAGATTACTCTTGCTCTGTAGTACAATATAGGCTTGTGGTGCCAGGTAAATATGCTTCCATTTTCATCCTAGTCTTGCTTTTCTCTCATTTATTCAATATTTACTAAGTATCTGCCACGTTTTAGGCCCAGGTGCAGTGGATAAAAAAGTGAAACACATTCTCCTCATGGAGCTTCAGGAGCGACACAGACAGAAAAACAGACCACTTTAAATTCATGCCATAAATGTTCTAGAAGCACAGAGTGGGGACTCCAGCCAGTCTGGGGTTTCAGGAAATACTTCTTTTTAAAAAACATTTTATTTATTTATTTATTTATTTATTTATTTATTTATTTATTTATTTATCAGAGAGAAGGGGAGAGAGAGAAAGAGGGAGAAGCAGCCTCCTCACTGAGCAAGAAGCCCTATGCGGGACTTGATCCCAGCACCTTGGGATCATGACCTGAGCCGAAGGCAGATGCTTACCCTACTGAGCCACCTAGGGGTCCCTCAGGAAAGACTTCTTGCTGAAACATGAAGAATGGTTAGGAGTTGGCCAGATAGAAAAAGTGGAAAAAAGTATTTCAGGCAGAGAGAATCCCAATACAAATGCTTGGAGGTGAGCAAGAACTTGTTGCCTTTGAGTAATTGAAAATAATGCAATAAAGTTGGAAGATTAGATTTTAAAAAAAAGTGTTTACAGATAGAACTAGGAAAATAGAGACTAAATTAGAGAAGGTATTGTAACCATGTGGGAGAGTTTGGAATTTACCTTAAAGTAATGTGAAGTCACAGAAGGGCTGTAAGTTAAACAACATAATGGTTTTGTGTTTTAGAAGCATCACACATAATGTGGAAAGTGAAGTGGAAGAAGGCAAGATTAAAGACTGGCAGGTTAAGTCGGTAGCCAAAACAGTAATTTAGAGAAAAGACAATAGTGACTTGAATCGTGCTCATGACGATGGGTCTGGAAAAAACAAATAGATGAGGTGTTTCTCAAGTAGCCTCAGTTGAACTTGGTGAGTTAGGAGATGGGGTGGGTGTGCTAAGGAAGGAGTCAAGAATGACACCCTGAGGTACTGGCTACAGAGGTGCTGCCATTCAATAGAGAGAATATAAGGAAAAACAAGTTTGGGAAGAGAGGTAATGAGTTCAGTTGTGGACACAGTGAATTTGAAATGTCCACAGAACATCTAGAGAAATCCAGAAGAAATTCAGAAGAGGTCTGGATTTAGGTCTGAAATCCCACAGTATCTTTGGGAGTAATCAGCACATAGCTGGTAATTGAAACCAGGAAAGTGGGAAACCAGAAAGAGTGTAAAAAGAGAGAAATTTTCTGCAGAATTCAATGATACACTGACACTTGAGAGATGAACTGAAGAAGAGGAATCCCCAAAAGGGACTAAAAAGGACTAGTCATAAAAGGTAGAAGAATCAGGAGAGTTAGAATTCATGGAAGTCAAGAGGGGGGAAAAAAGTATTTCAAGAAGGTCACTAAAGTCATAGGAAAAAAAGCATCTCAAGAAGAAAAAATGATATCAAATGATGCAGAAAAATCAAGCAAGACACTCAATTTTCATTGGTTTTAACAATAAGAAGTAGAAGTCACTCTAAATGCACGCACACACACACACACACACACACACACACACACACACACACAGAATGCGTGCATATACACCCACTCACGTGGACTTTCAATTCTCAACTAACAGATTACTGTTCCTCTGAGATCCACCAGTCTGCTCTGTCCTGTTTTCCCTCTCTTACCACCCCCATCCTTTGTAGTTGTACTACAACTCATCCTCAGCTCTCAGCAGACCAAACTAGAGGAGGAAAGAGAACAGCGGTTGGGGTGCAACCTGGGGTTCCATGACCAAGGCCAAACCCATGTCAGTGGTGCCCTGATTCCAACTGTTGTACCAAAACTTCCCCATGGAAGCAACTTAATACTACCATTTTAAGTGTAGATTGTAGAAATCAAATACAATTTGACGAACTTAAATTTTGAAGTTTAATTCTCATCTCCTAACAATGCCATTGACTTTTAGAAAATTTAAGAAGGGAGACCCATGCACTAGCCATTTCAGTATTTCAGAAATTTTACTAGTAGCTTTTGCTTTTAGACAATATCATCTACAGAGAAAATAAAGGTATGTGTAACTTAATTTCTTTGCTATATTTAAGTAACCAGAAACTTTTTATTAAGAAAGAAATGCAGTTGAAAAGTTTTGCTGCAAAGAAAATGACTGACCTATTTTCAAGGTCCAACTGTAACTCAGAAATTCAAATGTATAAAATACCTAATTGGTCAAGAGGTTCTATGTACAAAAATTTTACATTTTTATTTTTTCTTTACTCCTTTAAAACATATGGTTTAGTTAAGAGAAATAGGATTTATTTAGATAGCAGAAGAATGTCAGATTATATGACTCATATCCTACCTAAATTTTCCTGTTGGAAAATTTCCTCTAACAGATGAGTAATCTAATTTTATGCTGGATCAGCCCCACAATCTGATACAGTTACGGGTTTGAAATAGAAGTGATTTGCTAGTTGTATGATTCAAATGCTTTTCTAGTATAATGCAGTCATCTCATTATTTTAACAAAAAATTGAAACTATGCAGAAAATTTCTAATGGTCTTCATCACTAATGAAGTATGCCAGTAATGTAAACCAGATTTTCATCTTGAAGAGAACTAGAAGTTCCCCAAGTTCCAAAAATGCAAAGAAGGCAAATATGTAAATGATGGGCTTGACACTGATTGCAAGCAAAATTCTAAAATAGATTCTCAAACAGATGGTCTGTGGGCATTTAGAAACATAAGAGGTGACCATCAGGAGCCAGCATGGGCTCAGTACAAACAAATTTTGCCAGGTAATCCAATAGGGTTATTAGACTATACTGGATTTGCAAAGTTGATGTAATAAATACAAGATTACCTAAAAATGTGAAAAATAATTGAATTATTCAGCCATAATAAAGTATGCAGATAGTCTATTTACTGTGACTTTGCACAATTAATCATTCAACAAATATTTATAGAGCACTTACTGTCTTGCACCGTGAGTGCTTACACATAACCTCTTATGGAGGCAGGAGAGTTTAAGGGTTTTAAGCACACAGACTTGGAGCCACACAGAATCCATTCAAATCCTGACTCTGTCACTGAAATGGCTGTGTCATCTTGAAAAACTCAATTGATCTCTGCCTCAATTTGCTCATTTGTAAAATGGGGGTGATGGTAACTACTTATAGAGGGATTGTGAAGATTAAATGAGCTCATGTATGTAAACATCTTAGAAAAGTGCCTCGCACATAATAAATGCTGTAAGAGCGGCAGCTGTAACAACTCTAGTTTAGAGAGGTAAGACGATGTGTCCAACACACCACTGTTTCACCAAGCCAGGATCTAAACCCAAGGCTGCCCGATGCCCTGAAACACTATAAAAATTACATTTTAGAAAGTGTGTGACTTTCTTAGATGATTTCTAAGAATCCTTAACACATACTTAATGAATTATTAACAATGTATACCAAATGTGTCTGGGAAGCTGGTTCTGGGTTCCTGTGCTAAAACTCTCCTAGAGGCCAGAAAAGCTATTAGGAAATTGGGCTTGCATATTTGAAGGCTAGATCCCTCACCTTATAAAAGGCAGAGCGTTATACCTCCAGAGAGCGATACATGTTGACCTTATTTAATGACAAATAAATATTGTAATAGAGGAAACTTATTAAGAACAGTAGCTTATGCGGGGCCCCTGGGTGGCTCAGTTGTTAAGCATTTGCCCTCAGCTCAGGTCATGATCCCAAGGTCCTGGGATCAAGCCCCACATCGAGCCCCACATCGAGCCCCACATCGGGCTTCCTGCTCAGCGGGAAGCCGGCTTCTGCCTCTCCCACTCTGCTGTTTGTGTTCCCCTCTCTCACTGAGTCTCTTTCTGTCATATAAATAAAATCTTTTTTAAAAAGTAGCTAATGTTTATTATTGCTAAGTACGGGCTGAGGCCTGTTCTAAGTACTTTTCACATGTTATTTAACCCTCATCCTCAAGACCACTTTATGAGTGTGTGATTATTAGCCTCATTTTTTTTTTTTTTAAAACAGAGGTTTATAACTTGCCCAAGGTCACCCAGCTAATAAGTTACAAAGTTGGAATTTAAGCCTGGAGGTCAGCGCTGGAGCCTAGGCTTTTAAAATCTCCTTTCATAAAACTATGTTCAGCTGTGTATGGTACATGCCCCAGAACCTCAAAGAAAGCCCTCTTACAGCCCCTCTTACAGCCTATTTGGTTATTTGGAATACCAAAGTCCACTTAATAGTTCATTCCTCACATTTCCAGATTTCCTTGAATGCCTACTCATTAGAGAGGCTCCTTCCTGATTACGTTATCTGCCACTCTCTCACACCCCAAACTGGTTTTACTGTTCTTTTATCACTTGTCTATTATCAGGCATTATTCATTTGCTTTTTTGGTGATGATTTTACTGTCCACTTGTCTCTATAACACAAGCTCCAAGGGACTTTGTCTATTTTTCTCACTACATGATTTCAGCACTTGGAATAGAGCCTGGCACAGCATGCTCACAAAAAATATGTATATAAATGACTGAATTCTTTCAGGTTCTTATTTGCTATACAATCTGATTTTTATTAGCAGTATCAGAAATTAAAATTAAAGAAAAATGCCACCATCAGACATAATTCACATTTCAGCTTTCCTTTCCAGTCCCTGTTTATAAACAGATACTGGTATTTCTTTTTATAGATACGTACTCACCACAGAGATTCCAACATGCATTTACCTTTTCAGATAACATTACTGGATCAGATAAAAAAAAATTCATTACTGAATGGATTATTTCTTGTCATTGACTTTCAACAAACTACATGGTCAGGCTCAGTTTTTTGTTTTAAGTAAGAGCAAAGTCAGACAAGACTTTTCTATCTGAACATTAGAAATCATTTTCCCATACATTTTATATTTCCAGAGATAAAAATTACAGTTGTAATATAGCAATACTTAACTAACTTAACTAAATTAAGCAAGATTTTTCAGATACAAACCATGCTTTCCTTTCAGTTAACTTCTTAAAGATCATCAAAAAAGGCACACTTCAGTGATAAAGAATTAGCATTATGTGCCACAAATTCCTTCACAAAATATTTTAGCAACACTTTGATAAACTCAGAAGATGTAAAAACTGTTAAATATAGATTTTCTTTGCACTATCAACAAGTTGAGAATAGGTCAGTGGAAATATGAAATCCAGAAGTAATGTTCACCTAAGAGTTTGTGCTAGAAATTGCATTAGCTGTCTATTGCTACTTAGCAGCTTAAACAATAAATGTTTGTTTATCCTAGTTTCTGAGTCAGGAATCCAGGCACATCTCAGTTGGGTCTGCTGAAGGCTGCTATGGAGATGGAAGCCAGAGCTGGGGTCTTATCTGAAAGCTCAACGTGGGAAGGATCTTTTTCCAAGCTCACTTACGTGATCATTGCAAGTATTTAACTCCATTTGGGCTGTGGATTGTGGGCCTCAATATCTATATGGCTGTTGGTTGGAGGATACCCTTACTTCCTTGCCATGTGGGGCCCCCACCCTCCAAGACAAAAACATGCATCATCACAGCCAACAGAGGAGTAAAACCGCTAGGGAGATGAAAGTTACATTCTCTTGTAATCTAATCACAAAATTATCACCCTCTCAATGTTGAGGAAGTCTACTGATTTGAGGCAAGTCACTTAAAGGGAGTGAACTACGCAGGCCCTGAATACCAGGAGGTGGGGATCACTGGGGGCCATCTTTGAGGCTGCCTATCATTGAAGTACTATTTCAAAAATAATACTTCATTGCTTATTTTTTTTAAGATTTATTTACTTGAGAGAGAGGGGAAGAGAAAGAGAATACCAGAGGGGAGAGGGCCAGGGGAAGAGGGAAAAACAGACTACCTGCTGAACAGGAGACGATGACCTGAGCTGAAGTAGGACAAGTAGGACATTTAACAGAGTGAGCCACCCAAGCAGCCCTACTTTATTGCTTGTTAAAGAGACTTGCCAACATGAAACCACCTTCTCGCTTTGGCTTTCGGCTATTACCTCTTGATGTCACCATCATCTGGTTTTCTCCCACTTCTGCTGACACTGCTGCTTCTGAAACAATCTAAGCCTTCCTTCCTGGGCCACTTTAGGAAGAGGTAAACAAAGTTAGAACAAGAGTAAAGTAGAAATTTTTCCTCTTGAGTCATTAATTTGAATAAGGATTTGATCAATGATATAGGGATAGCATCCATGGGGTTTAGGGCTAAAGGTTGTACAAGTGACATATTCTCTGAGAGCCTCTCCATCAAGAAACAACACCACTTTTGCACACAGAAGTTCTCCTATTGCTTATTAATAAAAGCTAAATTACAATCTTACTTTTGTCTGTATGCAAGCTTTGGGATTATAGTTGGCTCTCATCATGTCTCTTTGCATTAATGAGCCCTACTTCATGGTTGTACATCTAATTGCATGTCGAGTCTAAGCACAAGAAATTGAGTTTGGGTAATTTAATAGCAGCTTTCTTCTCTAAGTACAGTTAACCTTTGAACAATGTAGGGGTTAGGGGCAATGACCCTCCCCCCCAGTGTTAAAAATCTGAGAGTAACTTTTGACTTCCCCCCAAAACTTAACTACTAATAGCTTCATTTTTTTTTTTAACTTTACCCATTTATTTGAGAGAGAGAGGTCAAGAGAGAGAACATGAGTGGGGTTGAGGTGAGAGAGAGGGAGAAGCAGGCTCCCTGCCCAGCAGGAAGCCCAATGCAGGGCTCCATCTCAGGACCCCTAGATCATGACCAGAGCGGAAGGTAGATGCCCAACTGACTGAGCTACCCAGGCACCCCCTTAACTACTAACAGCTTACTGATAACCAGAAACCTTACTGATAACATAATTATATTATGTTATCAGCAAATAAATATATTAAATAAATAAATAAAATATTAAACGTATTTTTATATGTTATGTGCGTGATATACTGTATTCTTACAACAAAATAAGCTAGAGATAAGAAAACATTAGGAAAGCACATTTATTGTACTGTATCATAGTTATCAGGAAAAAAATTCCATAAAAGTGGACCCATACAGTTCAAACCCATGTTATTCAAGGGTCAGCTGTAGCTGTCAATATAATTGAAAGAGGAAAGTTAAGATCCTCACAGGGAAAGAAAATAATTTGTCTTAGTGTTAGGATGAAAATCATACACTTGGCACAGAAATGGATTCCCATTTATAAGCAGCAGCACGGGTAGTATTTATAAATAGTCTCTTGAGACAGACTGCCTGCAAATGAGTCCTGGTTTTATGATTTACTAGCTGTGTCACCCTAGGCAAATCACTTAATCTCTCTGTGTCTTGGGTTTCTCCATCTGTGAAACAGAGATAATAATTTAACCTACCTCACAGGATAGTTATTAGGATTAATATTTATAAGTGCTTAAATCAAGACCTGGTACATAGTGTTATATGCATCTTTGTTAAATAGAAGAATTTTTTAAAGTTTTGACTTCATGTGACTTCCAGTTTCTGGTCTAGCACACAGTTATCTTGGAAATGGTCATTCCTGTCCACATGAAAAGAAAAAAGCTGAAGAAACTAATGACAACTTTTCTTAGTTCTGTCACAGAAGTGAGGTCACAGAACAAACCACTGCCACAAAACCTGGAGAGACAGACAGGCAGTAAGGAGAACCACAACTTACCAGAAGAGACACTCACATACAGAAACCTCTTCAGCAACCTCCGTGGTTAAACACCTAAGCTGTAATGAACTAATTGCTGGAGTTCAATGCAGATAAATTTGAGAGCTAAAAACTCCAGTTGGGGGTCACTCTAGGATGACTCCCACTCTTTCGTGTGTTTTACCTCCAGAAGCCCTACTAGGCTCTCATAGTGAAAATTGGGGGGTGGGGGGAGTCTTCTCATGCTTCTGGCAAGGGGAGGGGAACAGTAGCCATTTTGACATAGGGCCAGAACATTCTGTTATTCTTAATAAGGCCTGCCATCAAGAGAAACTATGTCACCAGAGCCCAAGAGATGGGGTTTTACCAGAGCCCAACAGACCTGGGGGAAAAGAAGGACCCATCTTCATTCCCCACTAGTTTTCCTTTCTTACCTAAAGATGTGGGGTGAGAAACTGAGAACCATTTGTAAAATGTCAGCCTGGGGGCCCAGGCTCACTAAAAGGCTGAGACCAAATCATAGGACTACAGAATGCTTCCCCTTCCCCATACCACCGAACATTAAGGGGCTATGTATTCCAGTTCCTTTAATCCAGTACATGAAGTATGGTTTTCAACAATAAGTTACACGGCATACTAACAGGCAAAAATATAGTTTGAAGAGACAAAGCAAACATCAGAACCTGTCTCAGATATGGCAAGAATGTTGGAATGATTAGGCCAGGAATTTAAAATAACTATAATTACTATGCTAAGGGCTCAAATGGAAAAAGTAGACAACACTTGAAAGAACACACGAGATAATCTAGATGACCTTGGGTTTGGAGATGATGACTCTTTAGATACAATGCCAAAGACATAATCCAAAAAAGAAACATTGACAAGTTAGACTTCATTGGAATTAAAACTTCTGCTATGTGGGGGCATCTGGGTGACTCAGTGGATTAAGTCTCTGCCTTCAGCTTAGGTCATGATCTCACGGTCCTGGGATTGAGCCCTGCATCAGGCTCTCTGCTTGGCGGGGAGCCTCCTTCTCCCCCTCCCCCTGCCTGCCTCTCAGCCTACTTATGATTTCTGTCAAATAAATAAAATAAAATCTTAAAAAAAACCCCAAAACTTCTGTTACATTAAAGACACTGTCAATAGAAGAGAAAACAGTGCAAAACACATATTTATCATCCAATGTGGAAATTCATAAGGCCTGGCTAGGTAAGATTTAATAAATATATGCCTCCCTGGGTGATATTAATTGAAAAGAAAAGAAGGAGTGTCTGGAAAACTGGGCCTCTTTTGAGGTTTCTGGGCTGAAAACAGCTGGATCCTTGTCATGGCTCAATGCACTCATGCAGGTAGTAAACGCTTACAAAAAACATTTATCTTTGGTGGTCATGTACTTCCTGACTGCATAGGTGACATGAGTATAGCTTGTTCTAATCACACGCTACTACTTATGTTACTGTCTTGATTATTAAAGCTTCACACTTCTTGTTTTATTTCCTTGATGTATTGATCACGGTCATAATAAAAGTGGAGGCAGAGCTGGCTTGGGACCTTTCACCACTAGAACATCTGGTCCCTATGCCTTCTCCTTTCTCCTAATAAGGTGTGGAGTAAGCTTTTCATTTGCCATCTCAGGATTTGCTGGCCAAACCCAACAACCCAAAATTTACAAAGAATTATTTTAAAAAAATTTTTTAGAAAGAACTCTTAAAACTCAAGAATAAGAAAATATACAACTCGATTTAAAAAGGGAAATGATCTGGACACCTCTTCAAAGATTTGTAAATGACAAATAAGCATATATATTTCCTCAACATACGTTAATATCATATGCCATTAAGGAATCACAAATTAAAATAACAAGATACCACCATACACTGATTAGAATGGTCAAAATATCAAACACTGACAACAGCAAATGGTACAGATATAGAGCAACAAGATCTTTCATTCATTGTTGGTTGGAATGCAAAATGGTACAGCCACTCTGGAATACAGTCTGACAGGTTTCTTAAAATCCTGAACATATTCTTACCATATGATCCAGCAATTGTGTGCTTTGGTATTTATCCAAATGAGTTGAAAAACGGATGTCCACACAAAAATCTTCATGTGAATGTTTACAGCAGTTTTCTTCATAATTATCAAAACTTGGAAGCAACCAAGATGTCCACTAAGTGAATGGATAGAGAAATTATGGTACATCCATACAATGGAATATTACTCAGTGATAAAATGAGTTATCAAGCCACAAAAAGACATGGAAGAACCTTAAATGCATATTGCTAAGGCAAAGAAGCCAATCTGAAAAGGTAACTTGCTTTTTAATTCCAACTATATGACCTTCTGGAAAAGACAAAACTGCAGAGGCAGTGAAAGGATTAGTGGTTACCACTGGCTGGGGAGAGGGAGGGATGAACAGGTGGAGCACAGGTGATTTTTAGGGCAGTGAAACTATTTTGTATAACTAATAGCAAATATATGTCATTCTACATTTGACCAAACCCACAGAATGTGCACCACTGAGAGTAAACCCTACACTATGGACCTTGGGTGATAATGATGTGTCCATGTTGGTTCCTCAATCGTAATAAATGTAACATACTGATTGGGGATGTTGATGGTGGGGAAAGCTGCATGTATGTGGTGGGGTTGGGAAGAAGGGTATATAGGAACTTTGTATTTTCCACTCAATTTTGCTGTGCTCTTAAACATGTGTCTATTAACTTTTAAAAATCTATGCTGCTAAAAAATTAAAAAAAATAATAAAAATCTATGTGTTGAGATATAGCTCAGGTTTAGATGGTAATTGAAAGTTCTCCTTCTGTAAAATCAGTGAAGAGCAAGTTGGAAATCATTGTATGGAAGCGCAACCTTGCTGGCACCAATCACACTGTCTAGCACATATTAGGAGCTATGTAATTCCTTTTCTACCTCCACTTCCCTCCAGAAATCAGTAAGCCCTCAGCAGTGTACCCTGTGAAGGGGAATGGATGACATCAGCAAGCACATTTTTGCATAAAACAGACTGGAAATCTCAGAGGTACAGACAAGACCAGGTATATCTCTTTCTCCAATAAATTTAGATCAGAGCTTCTCTAACTTTAGTGTGTACAAAAATCATCTGGAGGAGTTTTTTAGACACAGATGGTAGGGCCCCTTTTGCAGAGTTTCTGATTCAGGAAGTCTAGGGTGGAACCCGAGAATGTGCCTAATTTTCTTTGTGTCCAGGACTACCCACATGTTACAACTATCTGAAAGCAGTGTAAATCAAAACAGCCCCTGCTTTTCTTCACCCCTCATTTTGTTGCAAGCTGAAAATAATAATTTTTATTCCTCTAAACATACAGAAAAAGCTTAATAATATGAAATCATATATAGATATTTGATCATAGCAAATGATAAAAAAGAAAAGGAAGCTCTTTTAACTATTCCATAGAAACCAGAGATGAACTTGATAATCTAGGGTTTTTAAACTTATGGAAGAAAAATATGGAAGAGAAATACACACTACATGTGACTTATTAGTGTTCAATCATTTTTTTTTTTTTTTAGTCTGTTTGGGCTGCTATAACCAAAATACCACAGACTGGGTGGCTTAAAACAACAGAAATTTGTTTCTCATCGCTCTGGAGGCTGGAAGACTGAAATCAGGGTCCTGGCATGATTGGGTGAGGGCTCTGAGAACCCGACTTCTTATGGTATCTTCATGTGGTGGAAGGGTCAATCTGTGAAATCTCTTTTATAAGAGTACTAATTCCACTTGTGAGGGTTCCATCCTCCCTTCCAAAGACCCCTTCCTCCTAACATGATCACTTTTGGGGGTTAGAACTTCAACATATGAATTTGCAGAGGAATACTAACATTCAGACCACAGCAGTTGTCAATGCATAAAATCTTTCCACATATTAACTATGTAGTTTCCAGTTTGAGTCTTGAAAAACAACAAAACAAATGTCTTTGTTAAACTATAGTTGAAAGCCAAAATCTCTTTAAACAAATAGTTAAATGTGTCAGAACAAGAAAAGGAAAATACATTCTTATTTTTACTTTTACTGATGATAAAAGCTATTCATATGCCTTATGGAGGATTTGGGAAATTCAAAAAGAAGAAAGTTCAAAAAAGAAAAAAAAATCCCAGAATCCCACCACCCAGAGATAACCATGCTAACATTTTGCATTATTTTCTTCCAGAATAATTTCTAGAAAAGAAATTTCTATAGAGACAAATTGTACGGCAGACATTATATATGGTAAATAAAATTGTAAGATTCCATTTGTTCATTTATTCATCCACTTGTTAATTTAATTCACCAGAAGTGCTGTAACAGACCATTCATCCATTTACTCACAAAGTATACTACCAGATTCAGCAGGTGCTCTAAGGTTAGTAAGACATGGATCTTTACAATCTAGTAGAAGTGTATTTAGTCAGGATTCTTCTGGATACACTTACCCAGAGAGCAGTTCAAATGTACTGGTTCACCAACTAGGAAGTCCAAGAACTGGTGCAAACTATTTCTATATAAGGGCTCCCCTTCTCTCCCTTATTTCTCAGTTTACTGGCCTCTGTCTGACTTCATTTTCAAACACATTCTCTCCATGTGGTGGCAAGATGGCCCCTAACAGTTCCAGACTTGCCTTGTCCTTAGAGTTCATACTCTTAGAGAAGGAAAGACCTACTCTCTCCCAGAGCTCACATGTCAAGACTGATGAAGTGACTCTGTTTAGCCCTGCCTGGGTGAACAGGCAATGAGGAGAGAAAGAGGGATTTCCATTATCAGTAGGACTTGGTCATACCCTGCCTGCTATTACCATTAACACCAGAATAATATGGGATCAGGAAAGGGCATTTCTCCAAAAAAATAGAAGAATGCTGGTCAGACAAAGCAACAGATGCCCAATAAAGATGGGGGGAAAAGGTGTGTATTCAAATATTTTGTTGAAAACCAGGTTATATGTAAACAGATAATCCAGGTTAATATGCTGATTCAAATTGATTCTTTTTAAAAAGAGTAGAATGTACAATCTGAACCTCTTTTCAAACTTCAAAAACTTTTTCCTCCTGAAAACATGAAGCCAAGGTCCCTTGGGTGTTTCAAAAGGTCCTTACTAAATATGAGATTTAAATATGAGATTGTGAAGTAAATATATTTTGTGATGGTATGTAGATGTGGGTGGAGATAGGTTATACATCTTTAACTCCAATTAAAGGCAGATACTGCAATGTTAAAATTATAATAAAATAATAGTGAAAGTAGAAAAGAATGGTGGAAATTCGAGCAAAGTGGAGAAAAGCAAGGGCAAAGTAATCAAGCAGCAATCTCAGAACAGCAATCTGACACAGCAAATCTGGGTGATTTCAAGAGAAGCCTTTGGCAACCCCCAAAAAGGAAAGGAAACTAATTGAATAGTTATCCTGTCCAAAACAGTGTTAGATTCTCTCAACTTAACACAAAGTAATTATTTCCAAACTAAAATAGAGAAGCTGAAGTTCACATAGATTCCTTAATTCACCCAAAGTCCATGAGAACTGAAGTTTATCCGAAGCCAAACAACACTCTTTTTCCACTACCAAGGAGCCAACCAGGAAAGGACAGACGGCATCAATAAAGGCCAACATTTCATTTCGACAAAAAGAGAAATTAGTAAATGCCTATTAAAAGAACGCAAGGATTTAAATGATGAAGTCAGCCAAGAGTTTTGTTGTGAAGTCGTATTATAAAAGAACTTGCATTGTTGAAAGAACATGAAGGGCCTATACTCTGTAATCCCCTTGCCTATTTTGAAAATTAATCAACTGTCTGAGCATGTGGACATAGTTTCTATTCACTTTCCTCCTTCTTCACAATTTCTGTCTCCAGACCACGTAAAGCTCATCCTATCTCATTCTTGACTCCTCTTGCTCCTTCTGCCTGAAACACTTCCTTTTCTCCAGATGATATCATGGCTGCTCCTTCTCATCACTGAGAATTTATTTAACTCAAATGTCACCTCTACAGAACAACCTCTTTCTACAACTATCTCTATTAAAATAGCAGCCCCATTCTCAGATAGCATTCAGTACATGAACTTGAGGTTTTTTTGGCTATGTTTGTTTAAGCTTCTACTGTCTCTTCCAAAGAGAAAATAGGTTCCTCAAGGAACAGGATTTTGTCCACCCCTTTTCTCCAGCACTTAAATTATTCTTGCAACACAAAAAGCTGTCACACACACACACACACACACAGTAATTAACTGAGTACAGGGACTGCAGTACCTGAGTACCAGGGATACATTGTATCACTGGTAGGAAAAAGAAAAAAAAAAGTGTAAGAAAAGATAAAAGTAGTGGAATGGAGCCTGAAAAGGAATTACAGTGCCTATCCCCTCAGAAACAAATGTTAACAAAACAATATGCAAACACATAGTACTTACTCATTCCAGACACTGTTAAGCATTTTACATGTATTAACTCGTTTTCACCCCTCAGAATAGGTTTACCACTCCTACTTTGCAGATGAGTAAAGTGAAGCACATAAGCTAACTAGGCCAGGGTCACAGAACTAGTCAAGGGCAGAGTCAGAATTAGAACCGGGATAGTTTGGAGTTCCTGCTTTTATCTACTTCTTTAGAGCTCCTCTAAAAAAAGCGGAGTGGTTGGCCGCGCGAGCATCCAGTTCTTCTATGCCCATAAAAATAAGTTTATCGGCTTAAAATAACTGGGGAGACTGAAAAAATAAACAACAAATTTTGTTTCAGCTGGTGGTGATTATAACACCGTTAGTTAAGAAGTGCTAATATTTATTCTCAATTCTTGCCAGCTTCTCAAGTCTACGAGATTTCACCTTCAGCCCGCAATAATACCCCACCTCACTGTCTTAAGTTTCTTCTCCTCCCTCCTCTCCACTTCGCCCGTTCATTCCAGTGTTTCTCCATTGAAAATGCTCCAAACTCTGCCTCTGCAGCTTTCTGGCTAAATCTCAACTTCCTCATCTGTATAAAATAACAGTAATATCTGTCTAGCCTACCCCGCTAGAAGTGAATAAAGGGTGAAATGCGAAAGCCCTATACTGATTTTAATTTTTATAACTGATAACTGTTTTGGAGTCCTTTTCTACACTTCATGATAAAAGAAACAGACTCTTACGCTCAGAAACCCGCCTCCTTAACTTACTGGCTTCTCCTAGTCGGTCCCTCTAGTGCCAACATTGCTTTGAGCTTGCGCACTAGCGACCGGCCCCAGCCTTGGTCGCGGAGCTTTGATGACGTAAATTTCCTGCGCGTCAGAGCGAGCGGGGAGCGCGTGAAGGGGATCAAGTTCACTTTTCCTAGCGGATTCCGGTGCTAGGGTGTGTTGTGGTCCTACAGCATGAAGGAGACACCACTCTCAAACTGCGAGCGCCGTTTCCTACTCCGCGCCATCGAAGAGAAAAAGGTAAATGGTCCCGGGAACTTCGCGCTGCGTGGGCGCCCTGGTCGCACCGCCGCTCGCAGCCTTCCGGTTTGAACGCGCACAACCCTCGCAGGCCCAGGAAGCCCCTAGAAGGAACCACCGGCGTGTTCACCCCGTCCCTTAAGCATCCCCCCCCCCCCCCCCCCGCCCCAAGTTGGGTTCAAAAAGCTGGAGTCACACCAGCGACTACGAGTGCTCGGGAACCTAGTTTCCACTTTCCTATGGGGAGTGGTTAAGAATCCACCTATCTCCAAGTGTTTAGCCCTGGCATCGAGTAGCTGCTCAGTAAATAATTGTTGAAGGAATAAAAGAATGAATGTTGTGCTTACAGCGGCTGGATGGCAGACAAACCTATGATTATAGGAACATCAAGATCTCATTTGGGACCGATTATGGGTGCTGTATTGTGGAACTTGGGAAAACAAGGTAACAAAGGATTCAAATTTGATAAAAACTCAATAGGGAGAAGTTTAAAAGAAACTTAATGACTCAGTTGCTCACAAAGCATCTAAGAAGTCTGGACAGACTTAATTGTTTCTTTGCCAAAATAAGTATATTTTCTTTAACGAGAGATTTTTTTAAAATTTTTTAACCATGAATATATCTTTCATCCCGAGTATTGCATAGTTTTCTGATGTCTTTAGGTCGTATATACAGCCAGTAGTAATTGTCCTGAATTTATTTTCTGCACCTCCCATTAAGTAGGCCTACTTTTCTCCTTTGCCTGACATAAGAATTAGGTTTTTTATTTATTTAAAAGCTGTGAGGATTGTTCAGATAATGGTGGCCAGCTATGCCATATGAAAACTCTTTAAAAATTGCAAGTTTTCATGCTCTTGTGTCAATAAATATTTGTTTTAGAAAAAAGTAAAGATATTGATTTTTAAAAATCTGTGAAATAGTGTTGTAAGAAAAGAGATTTTTTTCTTGTCACTTTTTGTGTATGCCAGTATGTGTTTTATTTCTGTATATATTCTCTACTTTGTATGTAATTTCAGTCTCTAATGATACATCATACTGAATATGTTGTTAGAGTAAGATCAAAACTTAATTGGTATGTTTTAAATTTATATTTAATTGGAAAGGATATATATTTAGTTAACAGATTTGTGCTTTATTTTGCAGAGTTCTTGGACAGGTTTCCTGTGAACTTGTTTCTCCAAAGCTCAATAGGGCAACAGAAGGTATTCTTTTTTTTAACCTTGAACTATCTCAGATGGCTGCCCCAGCTTTTGAACCTGGCAGGTACTTAAATCATTTTTTTTTTCTTTTTTTAAGCTGCTTTTTAACTAGAGGAGAACATAACAGCAGTGAGCTATTGTTTTAATGCCTGGTGTTATATTTCATGACATTAGCCCATTCCTATTTTCATAGGCAGTCAGATCTCTTGGTGAAGTTGAATCGACTCTTGGAAAGATGTCTAAGAAATTCGAAGTGTATAGACACTGAATCTCTCTGTGTTGTTGCTGGTGAAAAGGTGGGGATATGCCCAAAATTCTTAATCATAATCTTAGGTTGAGTATTGCTGATTAATGGATTCTTATATCTGTACTTGTACTCTCAGAGCTTCCGTTAATTCAGTTTTAGGCTGATTCACTTCACTGCAAATGTTCCTGAGTGCTACCCTAGAACTTTGTCATCTCTCTCTCTGAAGGGACAATAAACATTGGTGAAAGTATCAACTTGGATGTGTGTTAAAATGTCTGATTCAAAGAACTTGTTTTTTCATATATTCTGTTTTATTCTGTTCTTTGAGTTGATAGAAGCAGGTAATATGTTCTTTTTAGGAATGAGGAACTGAAGAACAGATTAAATCCTTCTTTTGTGTAGGTTTATTGACTTATAAGGGCTACACAGGGAGTTAGTGATAGACTGACATTGGAAATGTTACTCTCAATAAATTGTGCTGCATGATAATGTTTTAGAACTTTACTCTTGTTTAGGGTATTTTGACTATCTTTTTGACTCCAGAGAAGTCACTTTCTACATTATATCATTGAATATGATACTTCCTATTTGGATTACTTATAGGATTATTGTAAGTATTGTCAAGTAAAACCTAAGAGTTTGTGGTTTTTAAGTTGGGATACAAAATAAAAATATACTTAGGCTTGGGAAAATCTTATAATTGTGCAATGGTTCTACATATTTAGAGTGTATATTTAATTGTTGTCAGGTGACTCACAGAAAAGTAAACTATTGGTACTTCAGATGTTGCCCTAGCTTAACATTTCTCTTAATACACATTTATTGATTTTAACTGCAAGAGAAAAATTTGCACGCAGTGTTACTTTCCTTATGAATAGCCACTGGTTGTGATCAGTTAGGATTTATTTTTGTTTTAAACTTACATTCAGGTTTGGCAGATACGTGTGGACCTACATTTATTAAATCATGATGGGAATATTATTGATGCTGCCAGCATTGCTGCAATTGTAGCCTTGTGTCACTTCCGAAGACCCGATGTCTCTGTCCAAGGAGATGAAGTAACGCTGGTGAGCTCCCATGATTCGAAACAGGCTTCTCCCTATGAATGAATGAATATCCCTGATGTTCAGGCAACTTTTATTAGTGAATTCTTTTTGTAGATGATAATTAAGTGTGTTCTGAGATTTGTTGATAAGGCAAAAATGATAAATGGTCAAAATTGTCCCTGAAAACTCTTAAATCTCTTTTATTAAATTGTCTGTCAATAAAAGCATACCCTATCTTGGTTTCCTAGGATAAAACCAGATAACTTAGGATTGAGCATTAGATGAAGTGGTTGGCTTATGTTTAGGAACCACATGTTAGAAATACATGGTTCTCAGCACATTGAAATACGTGTGCTTACTCTGGCTAAAGTCCTTCAGAAACAGCCAGAAGGCTTATTAAAACATATTGCTAGGCTCCACACTGAGAGTAGGGTAGTGATAGAACCTACAAATTTGTACTTCTAACAGAGTTCTCAGATGATACTGATGCTGCCAGAGGAAAGGCCACATTTTGAAAACTATTGACATGTACTGTTTACATTGCCTTTCTCTTGTGCTAAATATGTCAACTTCAATTTATATGAATTCATGCTTGAATAATGAAAGTACACTGTATAGCTTGAGTTTTAAAGTTGTGAAGGAAACATCAGATGCCCACATTTCTGGGCAGTCTTTCTTGTGCTGCTTTTAGGCATTAGACTAGAGTAGACTCTAAAGACCTAGAGGTAGAGACAAAGGTTTATTAATAATAGACATGCTCCTTTAGAAAAGGGAATTGGTGTAAGGAAGTAAAAGAGAGAGAGATCAAATTTTAAAAATATTGTAGAGTTACTCCTGGTGGCAATGTAGAGTAGTAGTATGGTCACATTGGAAAAGTTTGGCAGTTTCTTAAAAAGCACAGCAATTCCATGCCTACGAATCTACTCAGGAGACATAATAGTACATTTTCAGTCAAAGACTTCCATGTGAATGTTCCATGGCAGCGTTACTCATAATAGCCCCAATCCAAATGTTCATCAGCTGGTAAAACATATATCGAAAAACGTATATCCATACAGTGGTATATATATACAGTGGAATGGATATACATCCATACAGTGGAATGATGTGGAGTGGCATACTGTTCTGCAGTAAAAAGGACCAAACTAGTGATACATATTGCAAGATGGATGAAATGTGCTAACTTCAAAGGAAGCAGATGTGAAATACAAATGATTAGGGCTGGGAGTGGGAATGAGAAGTGACTGCAAATAGGCTCAAGGAGATTTGGGCGGGGGTGTATTGGAAAGGTCAAAAAACTGTATTGTGATAGTTACATAACTATAAATTACTACAAAATGAGTAGATACATACTTAGATGAATGAATTTTATGGTATTTATATCCCAGTAAAGCTTTTTGACATATGCATAAAATTTTAAGGAACCCTGAGTGGCAAAGTCAAACAGGTAATTGTGAAAGAATTAATTTAGATATTCAACTAATGATTAAAGGAAATATGTTTTTTACTTTAATATTTAATATTCACGATATTTTTTATGTTTATAATTCAGTGACTAATTTTTGAAGCTTTTATTTTCAAACAGTATACACCTGAAGAGCGAGATCCTGTACCGTTAAGCATCCACCACATGCCGATTTGTGTCAGTTTTGCCTTCTTCCAGCAAGGGTAAGTCTCATTCTTGTCATGGGCTAAAATTGTACATGCAGCTAGGAACTTTTTTGTTCTGTTCAAATGTGTTGTGGACAGATGAATAAACACCTCCTCTAATATTAAAGCACCTTAGGTTTTTTTTTTTCTTTCTTTGTAAGAGCATTCGTTGGCAAAGAGCTTTCTCAATAGAAGTGACAAATTCTTCTGTAATGAAGAGATTTCACAACACTTTTCATAGGATACTTATAAATTTCCTGTAGTGTGGGTGCTAGAGGTGTACAGGTGTTAATCGAATTGTGTTAGGTTCTAATTCAGGAAAGTAGAGTGAGAATTACTGTGGATTAATGGAAGATAGGACTTTGGAGCATATTAGAGGAGCAAGTCATAAGGCGGAATGGTTCACAAATGGGATAAGTCTAGTTTTCTTAAGCTCTCTAGTAGTTTCTTCACAATTCACTAATTCTTCCTACAAAAGAAAAACCAAGGGCGCCTGGGTGGCTCAGTCTGTTAAGCGACTGCCTTTGGCTTGGGTCATGATCCCAGGGTCCTGGGATCGAGCCCCACGTTGGACTCCCTGTTCGGTGGAGAGTCTGCTTCTCCCTCTGCCTACTGCTCTGCCTACTTGTACACTCTAACTGTCAAATAAATAAATAAATTAAAAAAAAAAAAAAGAAAAGAAAAACCAAGTCATAGGTCCATGTAGCAGTACCTTTACTTAAATCTCTTCTGAAACAAAGGGAGATATAAATAAGATATTTTAACAATTTTATGAATAAAAACTAGGGAAGCTTTCAACTTCTAGTCATTATAGTGTAGAATTTCATTAGTGGGAAATAGACCAGCACTGTCCAGTAGGAATACAGCATGAGCAATATATGTAATTTAAAATTTTCTAGTAGCCACATTAAAAGTAAAAAGAAACAGGGAAAATTGATTTTGATATATATTTTCTCTTATATGTAAAATATTGTCTTAGTATATAGTATAAAAATTATTTTCTTTTATATGTAAAATACCAAGAGAAATATAAAATATATTTTCTCTTATATGTAAAATATTGTCTTAGTATATAGTGTAAAAATTATTCATCAGATATTGTATATTCTTTTATTTCTACTAAATCTTTGACATCTGTATTTTGCACATGTATATATCAGCCACATGTGTCTAGAGGCCCAACATTGGAAAATGTAGAAATAGTATTCTTTTAATGATCCATTAGCAGAACCTAGGAGAACTTCAGAATCTAGGACACACTAGGGGACTTTCCAAATTAACAAAATAATGTAGTTTTTATTGATGAGCAATAAGTCATTTAATGAAAGTGATAGCACTAGGTTTAGATTGTGTACTATTTAAAGAAAACTAATGTGAACTTGTGATTTTACTGTAATAGCTAGTGATAGCCCCCTCAGCATTTATTTTGTCCATAAAAACTATAATTCTCATCTCTTTTCCCATTAAAGTGTTCACATCCATAGGCTTAGACCTTTACTCTGTTGACTTTTATTAATGCTATCTTTTAAAAATATTCACTATCTTAAAATTGACAAGCGTTTAGCCTTGAATTTAATCAGGTCCAATTAATATTCATTTCAGTACATATTTATTGGTGGATCCCAATGAACGGGAAGAACGTGTAATGGATGGCCTGCTGGTGATTGCCATGAACAAGCATCGAGAGATTTGTACTATCCAGTCCAGTGGTGGGATAATGCTGCTGAAAGATCAAGTTAGTGCTTTGATTAATGTTCTTTTAAGAATAGGTCTCTTCTTTTTAGAAGTTTTTTCTTGTTTTTGTTTTGTTTTGCTTTTTCTTGTTTTATTAACTAAAAAACCATCAAGGATAGTCATCAAGGATATTTTTAGTGATTCTAGGATATGTTAGCATCTGATTTCAATATTATTACATTGTGTTGACTGGTGACTACAATATATCCTTTCCAGTGAGAAAAGAGATTCATCTTCTTATTCAAAAAAAAAAAAAAAAAGTGTCAAAAGGGTAGAAATTAGGTACTCTCAGAAGTTGGGTTTTCAATAAGCAGTAGTTCACAAATCTAGCTACATATCGGATTCACCTGAAGGCTTCTAGAATATAGATTGAAATATAGCATATAGCACAGAGACTGCTTTAGTTGAAATTTCAGTTCTGCCTTATACTAACTGACCTTTTGCAAATGATTTCATATCTTTGTGCCTTGGCTTCTTTATCTGTAAAACGGAATTAAAACAGGAATAAAGTTGTTAGAACTGTAAGGATAAATACATGGGTATATTGCAGTGTATAGTATATATTAAATGTGCCATGTTAGTTTCTATGACCAGTATTATGGCCATTACCAGATCCCTATTTCCAGAGATTCTGATCCATTAGGTCCCTGAGGCCTGGAATCTCTGCTTTATAATTTCCCAAGGGATACTGCAGCCATGTTTTGAACTGTTTTGGGTCACTCATACAGAACGGTAGTTAGTGCATCCCTGAGTATATAATGTATATCTGTGGCCTTTTCAGTGGTATCTTTTACACTGTCAGAGAAGTTTTTGAGTCTCTTTTCTTAATGTGATATTTCTTGAGGTATTTTAAAACAAGTCTCACATTTTGCATTAATTTGTGTTTACATTGTATTTTCATATTTGAAAAGGTCAAGCTTATATTTTAAAGGTAGAAAATCTATTCTCACATTTATAGTTTTGTTGAAGAAAGCTGTGTGGTTGTCTTTAAATAACAGAATGTACTTTTATAAATAGGTTTTGAGATGTAGTAAAATAGCTGGTGTGAAAGTACTGGAAATTACAGAGCTAATACAGAAGGCTTTGGAGAATGACCGGAAAGTAAGGTAAGTTTAATTCTTTTTAACCCTAAATGGTCTTTTTATTTTTAACAGATTTTTCTGTTAAGGACTTTCTTGCATAAGAGTAACCATATAATTTTCACACTCCCATTTTTCCTTACCTGTTAATCTAAGTTGAATATACGGAAGTGTTCTATTGTATTCCAATTTAAATATAATCTGTATTGAGAAGCCACATAATATTTTTCTTTAAAAAAAAAATCATTTTGGGACACCTGGGTGGCTTAGTTGATTAAGCACCTCCCATCAGCTAAGGTCATGGTCCCAGGATCCTGGGATCAAGCCCTGCATTGGGCTCCCTGTTTAGTGGGGAGTCTGCTTCCGCCTTTGCCCCTCCCCTCTGCTCAGCTTTCTCTCTGGCTCTCTCCCTATTTCAGATAATTGAATAAAATCTTTTTTTTTTTTTTTAAGATTTATTTATTTATTTGTCAGAGAGACAGAGAGAGTACAGGCAGGCAGAGTGGCAGGCAGAGGCAGATGGAGAAGCAGGCTCCCTGCGGAGCAAGGAACCATTATGTGGGACTCGATCCCAGGACGCTGGGATCATGACCCAAGCCAAAGGCAGCCGCTTAACTGACTGAGCCACCCAGGCATCCCTAAATGAATAAAATCTTAAAAAAAAAAAACCCAAAACAAAAAGAAAATCGAGGAGCTCATTTAACAGAAGCAGCACAAATGGGGGTTGGTTCTCTGCTTCTTCCATAACGCACCACTCCAGTGTCTTCTGTGATGTGGGAGGTAATATCTACCTGGTAGGACAGGTTTGAGGATAAGAAAATAATATACTTAAAGCGCTTAGCACTTGCCTGGCACATGTTTCAATAAATTACAGTAACTTATTTCTCTTGATAAGCATAGTAAATTGGTGAGGTTAAGTTCGTCAGCTTTTTTCTCAATGTTTCTCCTCCATCAAAAGGATAAAATGGTTAACTTTTCCCTTCCTGTTTGCTCTTTCACCTTTTATTCCCCCTTCATCCCTCCCTACCTCCAAATAAAAAATCCACACAGGAAAGAAGGTGGAAAATACGGCTTTGCAGAGTCTATAGCAAGTCAAAGAATCACAGCATTTAAAATGGAAAAGGCCCCTATTGATACCTCTGATGTAGAAGAGAAAGCAGAAGAAATTATTGCTGAAGCTGAACCTCCTTTAGAAGTGTATCTTTATTGGATGGTTTTTTTCAGTAACAACATGATTCATAACACTTTCAGCATTATTAAGATTATGTGAAGGGTGTACATACTGGTTTGTTTTCTGAAACACTGCTTTATTAGAGAAAACATTGAAGATACAAGACAGTGATTAGTCTTATTGAGTCTGATAAAATTCTTTGGCTATCCTACAAAAACTGAAAATTTTCTATCTCACTGGCCAATTTACAGCATTTTTCTTTGAAAAATTGTTCCTTAATCTCAGTCAAGCACTTTATATCTATCTATATATATCTATCTAATCTCAGTTAAGCACTTTATATCTATTACACATTGTTCTTGGAAATTAATGTATTCATCCATTCACCATATTTATTACTGCAACTGTTGAGAGCCAGTATGTCTCAGTACTTCTGTTGTTTCCATAAAATCTTACCTGAGTTAACATTGTTTTCTTTCTTTTTGTTTAGCCACCCATAGCGTAGCTATTAGTGCAGTTTTTTTGCACAAACTTGATGCACTCTTCAGTCTTAAAACTTTTTCTCTCATCTTTTTCAACACTACCAAATGGCAGTATTTTTGTTACTCATAGTTTCCTTAACTTGTTAAGTGTTTCTAATCCTGTGCTTTGGACTCCTGGAACTGCCCAAATTGGAGAGGGAGTAGAGAACTCCTGGGGTGACCTTGAAGACTCTGAGAAGGAAGAGGAAGATGAAGATGGCACTGATGAAGCAATCATTCTTGATAGTATAAAAATGAACATTGGAGTAGAAGTCTCCAATATTGGAAGTCAAGGTAGGTAACACTATTATGGCTTTTATGTAATTACATATATTATATATACATAATACATATACCTTCCTTTTTTCGGGATCTTATTTTATATTCCTCTAAAAGAGAGGCTAAATATTTTGTGGCTTCAATTTCAGTTAAACTGTTGATGCTAATTACAGAATTCCAATTCTTTTCTAAAAGAACATGCTTTGTGGAGTAATAGTACTCTGGTATATAGTGGCATTTTAGTTAAAAATTTTTTTTTCTTTTATATGTATAAAAGAAAATATGTGGGCCAGTTTTAAAGGTCTGAGTTCCTTAAGTTCATTCCTCCATGCCATTTTTTCTTTGTAGTGTCTAGATTCAAACATAAAAAGCCCATATCATAACATACATTAGAGCTGTCCAAATGGAACTGTTTATAATGTTAGAAATGTTCTATGCATATACTGTTTAATAAATATAATAGCCACTAGCCACAGGCAGATATGGAACATTTGAAATGTGGTTTGTGACAGAATTGGATTCTAAATTTAATTTTAGTTAATATAAAAATAAATAGCTATATATGGCTGTTATTATAGCAGCATTAGAACATACAGAACTCTAGAATCACCTGGAGTAATGGTAGTCCTACCTAGGTGTTCTTTGCATCCTGAAAGCTGTAGAACTAGAAAAAATTGTTTTTAACCTGTGGGTATTTTTACTGTCCAGAAAACCAAATTCTTACTTGGCCCATTATAATCATGAATTGGGTTTTTCAAACCTAAACCATACAAGGATCGATGTAGCAAGTAGGCTGGCAGAGAACTAAAGGGTATATTTACTAAATCTGGCCGAAAAAAATAGTGAAGGTGAAGTACCTGTTTAGGTACATAATGTACATACCTGCCTACCTTCAAGGAATGAGATTAATTACTTATAAATATTACTGAGAGCCTGCTGGGATTTTTCTAAGGGGGAAAAAATTGCGTATTGATTGGGAGCTTTCCTAGAGGTTACTTCTGTTTGGTATTATTTTTTTAGACCGTGTTCCATGTATTTATTTACTATATATTTATACCAATATAAGCTTAAACACAGGGACTGTGAATCAATCTTTAGAATTTTTTCATGTCATCAGCCACATTTTTAAATGCTATATAGAATTCTAGCTTTGACAATAACTAGGTTGGCTTAATAATATTCCCTTATTGATAAATGTTACCATTTTGTTATAGTGCTATAGTAAAGCATCTTAACATATGCCTCTTTATATATTTGTGAAATATTTTTCTAAGATTAGTAAGATTAATAGCTAAACATTCAATTACTGCTTTGAAGAGTAATATTTTCAACTGAATAATGAAAATGGATCTAAGATAATTGGGAGGATAAAGCAGGTAAATTGAAAACTCAATTGATATGCCACCTGGAAAAAGGGTTAATTCACACTTTATATACATCATTAACTAAGGCTCAGAAGAAAAACTGGCAAAAGATAACAAAGTAATTGTCAGGTACAAATGGCCAGTAACATATTTCATGAACAACCTTACTAATAATAAAGGAAATAAATTCAAAGCCAAAAGGGATGTCTTCTCACTACTGTATCAGAGAGTATTAAAAATCAGGGCACCTGGGTGGTTCAGGTTAAGTGTGTGACTCTTGACTCTTGCTCAGGTCATGATCTCAGGGTCATGGTGTCAAGCCCTAGTTAGGGCTCCATGCTGAATGTGGAGGCTGCTTGTCCCTCTCCCTGTTTGTGCTCTTTTTCTCTCCCTCTCAAATAAACAAAATCTTAAAAACAAAACAAACCACCATTGGCAAGGGTGCATAGGGAAAATGAATTTTTAATAAAAATTGAAAGAGTATTTTGGGTGGATTTGGCAAAATATTTTTTAAAATGTATATACCTCTTGACCCAGTAATAATTCTTCTAGGTATTTTCCTTCCAGTGTTGTTTATAATAGGGAGAAGCTGTATAGACTTTCCCCCCCTATTATGACATGTACAAAATGGTCATATAATTACAGAATTCTTAGGAAATAAAGTATGTGTTATTTTTCAGAGCTCCAGGGAGTTACTTCAGGGAAGGAGAAAACAAGTAGTTCTGTAAGCCTCTACTCAAGAGTAGTTGGGACTGTTTGTATGGAAATAGAATTTTAGAACTGCTTACATAAACCCATGTAGAAATTTTCCAAGAGATTATAACTTATATTGTTTCCTCAACATTTTCTTAAAGATGCCCCTATAGTACTCTCAGACAGTGAAGAAGAAGAAATGATCATTTTAGAACCAGACAAGAACCCAAAGAAAATAAGGTAACAAAGTTATGGTTTATTTCAAATGTATACACATAACTCAAGACTTCTCTGGTTTTATTCTCATCTTATCCTACTCTAAACAAAGACACACACACACACACACACTTTTTTTTTTTTTTGAAATCCAGCTCTTCCTTCTTAGTTTCTTCAAACTGAGATTTAACAACAGGATCTAATTCTATAAAACTGTATAGATGGCCTTTTAAGGTCACTGAATTTTAAGGTCACAACTATTCTTAGTTGGCAAATGTTATATATTCTCCTGGGGGAAAAACAAAACAAACAAAACAAAAATCTCCTATTTTGGTAGTCCAGACTTTGAATGAGCAAAATGGTTTAAGTCTGGTAAACCATCCATTGTATCGGCTTTATAGTGCTAATACTGTTAGTGAACTTTAATTTATTTTATTCACAGAACACAGACCACCAGTGCAAAACAAGAAGCACCAAGTAAAAAGCCAGTGAGAAAAAGAAAAAAGAAGAGAGCTGCTAATTGAAGCTCATATAGTTGTATATTTGTGTATATAACTATTAAAAGGATATTTATTCAGTGCTCATAACTTGAGTATTTTTCTATTCACAAATCCATTATAAAATCTAGTCGATTCTTTATATGATTTTTTACATTGTGCTTTAAAATAAACCTCTGAACAACTTAGCAGGTTTTAAATAATTGTCACTTCAGTAAAGTGGAAAAGTTGATGAGGAATGAAACAGCATTTTCATAGTGTGTACAAAGGGCTGAAAAATTCTCAGGATCATCACAACTGATAAATAAGTACAGATTTATTCCACATATGCTTAGATTATGCTCAAGTCACCAAATTGATCCAGTTCCTTAGGAAAAATGAATGCTCAAACTTTTATCTGTTTTCCTAAAACTATTTTTCAATTTCAGGAGAAGCCTTCCCAGTTCCCTTCTACAGTAAATCAAAATAATTCTTCAGAGTGATATCATAAAGTCAAATCAGATTTGACTTGCAAAAACCAAATTTTCCAAATCATTTATTAGTTCTTATTCTTACTGTGCTGACAGCTGGCATTATTAATACTTTAACAAAACCACTTAAAATTAGCCAAATATCTAAGATAGTTACATGTACAAAAGATATACAAATTAAAACCATTTAAAAAGTAATAGATACCATAATTTGTACTTGACCATAACGCTATTCAGAAATGATTGTAAAATTAAAACCTTACAAAAACTGTACACCATATACTTTGAATGATTTACATTTTAGAAAACAAAAGCAGTCTTTCACTGTTACACATTTAGTGTCTCTGGTGGGTTGAGGAGAGAAACACCATGATACCTGTAAGTAGGAAAAAAACTCAGTAAATATTCATTGGGTAAAGATCATGGAATACAGAAATGCTGTTTCTATTCTGATTGAAATTAATGGTTATAGAATGTCCACAACATGCAAGCATGCTCCGTTCTCCCCTTTTCTCCCTCAAATGCAAGACATAAAGCATAACTACAACCTACTCAAAACACCTGGCTACAAGGAGCCTGTGCTTGTTTTGTGAATTTTGATAAAGTTAAAATGTCAAGGATCTCAATCATGTGGTGGCCTGAAAAAGCAAGCTTTTTAAATATCTATTAATGTTAATTCTTACTTTGAACTTTTATATTTTTCTCTTATTGACTGTTGTGCATGCTGTGGTGCTCTGAGGTAGGTCTGGTGAAGGTCCATGAGACAAGGCTTAAGACTTTCCAAGGTATATCCAGTCTTTTGAACTAAAGATTCAGGCTGCAGAGAAGGGAGTAGAAAACCACTGAGTTTTGTTTTTAGCAACAGACACTAACTACAGTGAGTTATAGTATTGGCATTAAACTTGAGTTTTGTTAAATTTCAAGACTTAACACCTACAACTAGCAGATCTTCCAGATTTCTCAAGCCCTTATTCCACTCTTTTATGCTGACTTTGATCAGTTTTTACTACTTTCCCTGCCAACAGCAGGTCTTATGGTCCTAATTCTTTAAGCACATCTTTCAAACCCAAGAATAACAAACCTTTCTACCTAACAAGCAAACGTATGTTACTAAACAGGACACTTTAAATAGCATAGATTTTTTGAACTTTTTTTTCCAGGTAGGTACCTCTAGCAACACTTGTATAGAAGTTATCTAACTTACCTGGCAGAAATAAAATTTAAGTTGCAAGACAGATGTGTGAGGACATGGTGATACATACCCAGCTCTGTCCTGTGACTGTGTAGAGTGCTAAATGAAAAGCTGCTGCAGCTATAACTGATGGCAGGTACTTTAGATAGGGGTCAGCATCTATGAGACTTAATTCTCCCAAAAACTGGAATGAAAGAGCAAATATACTTTTTGATCACAAGAGCTCCAGGATTCAAGCCTCAAAATTTCCCCTTCTGCCCAAATATGTTCCTGTCTTTAAGACTGGCTCTATGGCAGGGCACCTGGGTGACTCAGTTGGTTAAATGTCTGCCTTCGGCTCTGGTCATGATCCCAGGGTTTTGGGGTCAAGCCCCACATCAGGATCCCTGCTTAGTGGGGAGTCTGCTTCTCCCTCCCTCTCTGTGCTCTCTCTTTCTCAAAGAAACAAAATCTTTAAAAGGTTGGCTCTATGGCAGCCAAAGGAAAAAAACTCCCACAACTTTATCTGTCCTCATCCTATACTTTTTCCTCTTCCAATAATTTTTAAAACAACTCTTCTGGCTACCATTTCTTAGACTTCATCATAATACCACTTTCCTTAGTATTTCCCAATTCATGTTATCTTCTGCCAGTGGTAGGCTCTCTTTATATTGCAACACTAATTTGTCCCCAAAATACTAAATCCCTTGACCAAAGCTATATAATTAAGCTGTGTGACCTAAGACTCTTCATTCAACAAATGAAAAGAACTTACCATTGCTAAACTTTCAACTTTGCAGTTGGCAGAATGCTGGTGCAGAAAGTATTGAGTAAGAAACTGATTTACTGTTGGTGCAGCTAGATCAAAAGCGAGCACTTTCAAAACTAGGTGCTCCATTCTCAGGACCTGTTTCTTGGTATAGGTATCATCTGTAATGTACACAAACTCTGCTACTTCTGGGGGGTATATTTCTTCAAACTTTCTACAATAAAAAAAGTTTTAAGTAATCAGTCCTTCCAAAAAGAGAAGCAAGCTGTTTATCTAATTCTGAAATCCCTTTAGCATGAAATATGTCCAAAACCTACACTCCGCCAATTGCCTGTTTGCCCATTTCCAGCAGAGCTAGATAAATGCTAACTAAAAGACCCAAATCCATCCAGGACTTGGGATTTTTCCCCAATGCAGTCAAAAGATATAAGAAGCAAGAGAGTTCCAAGATGGGAATAATGCCAGAGTTTATTACCACATAACTGAAAATTTAGGAAATTCTTAGTAAAATAAACATTTTTAATTTTTTAATATATCTAATTTCCATGGGAGAAGATAAATTCTTTAAATTTATTTTAACAAATTAATTAAAAAGTAATTTAATACATATTTTTTAATAAAGATTTTATGCCAGAAAGGCACTTTTTGATAGAAGGAACCACACTTTCAAACTTGGTAATCTACTCCTAGTTTATTAAAATGTAGCCAGTCTCTCATCTTCATTCAAGGTCCCCTGGAATCTAGATCTGGGAAGATTAATATCCTAAATTAGTTTCACACACTGTTTCATATTGCTACCCCTAAAGTAGTCTCTGACTTTCTGCCTTGTGTTTTTTATTAAAATACTACAATCTTAAAAATCACAACTTCTTCCCTACACAGAAAGGTATCAATCACTTATTCCAACAAACCAAGCTGAACTTACGAGGCCAACAGCATAGCAGCAGTGCCCACAAGCTGAAGTTTTCCTCTCAACACAGACATCGATGAAAGGAACCTATCAATGTAGTTCACAGCCAAGTGCAGGGTCTCATTCTGTAGTTTATATTCTTCTCCTACTTCAACTAACCAGTCCACAAGGATAGCCCTCATACTGTTAGTGATGTCTGGCTGTTTCTTCATGTAACCCACTTTAGGCTTACATTTTACCTGTTGAGAAAGTTACTTAGTATAATGTTAAAATTGCAATTAGATTATTCTACCATTAACAAAGATGCTACATATCAGAAACACAAGTATAACATTACAATAATTCACTAGCAGTTAAAGAACTTAAAAACATCCTCTCAGTTTCATTTTGCCACAATGAATAAACAACAGTATAAAAACTGGATTCTAAGAGCTCTTACCTCCATTTCCCTAAGGTATGTGTGAATGTCCTCATGGTAGTCTGGGACTTCATTGACACTCAATGGCTTCTCATCTTCTAATACAATTGAAATATCCATAGTATGTGGTGACTCTGGGAGAATATAAAAGTATGATTAAGTTCATTGTTTCATTTTCAATTAATGTAATGGCCAAAACTGATTGCCCTTGTAAAGTGTCCCATACAAAAGCTTTTCTTTCATCCAGCTAAAAAGGGCTTCTTATGATAAAGTACATAGAATATTTCACTCTGGCTTTAGTACCTCTGTACACTTGGTTTTAATCAACAAGAGAAAATACAAATAGGCCATTAAAAGGAAAGTGCATTTGAAAATGTATTATGTTAAAGTATGATTCATTTTCCATGAGGGAGAAGAAGAGATAGCACAGTGATCCTATGAAGACAGAGTTAAAATCCAAGTTTTGTGATATTATGTACTATTTACCCCAAGAGTTTGCAGACCACAAAGTCTGATAAATTCAGGGTACAATGTAGCAATAACTAGGAGGGCTAAAGTGTCAATGAAAATTAGTTTTGTTATGAGCTGTTCCAACAAATTAGTACTACAATCAACAAGTGTTCTGTGTTTTATCATTTTAAATGACCCTTTGAGGCAAGGAATATCATTCATTACTCTTTTCACTTCAAGGTTCATTTGAGGTTAAAACTTCTTATAAATTTTCAATAAAAATACAAAAATTACTTTATTTCTAAAGGATTTTCCTGCTACTCCCAGACCACTTCCCACAAAAGAACTAAAACCTAAATGAGACTGAACTTGAGTTATCAGTGACTCGACAGATCTATGGTAAAGAAGTTGCACAAACTGCTGACCGACCTTTCTTTATAGCAGCTACTTTATTTTATATGTGATTAACTGCAAACAGCCATAATTGAACTCTTGACTCACAGGATAGTGTCCCTCTCTGGTACCAGACTAGATTTACAGAAAATTTTAAAGCCACAAGAGATGTTAGATATCACAATATTGAAAGGTATATCCTATTCAAATATTCTCTGAAGTGGTATGTACAAAGTGAGTTTTATCAGTACAACTGAAATCTATTCTCCCAAGTAAGGAAGGTGTATGAGATCTACTTAAACTGATGTGATTGGTAGTATACCGGTAAGGGAGGAGCACCCAATTAGGATTTATAAGTCACTAGGTTGTATTAGCTGTGAGATCGGAGGTAAGTCACACACTTTCGAAACTTTGTTACATTAAAGCAATTTCATTAAGTAGTAAGGATCAGGGAAGATAATGTCTTAAAATGCAAAATATCATTAATTCAGCCTATTTAATAATTATGATTATATTGATTTGATATACATGTTCTTTAAAACTTACCAAAACTACCATCCATTGGATAATCAAGAGGTACCAGTGGTTTTCTTGGTCCAGGTAAAGTAATAGCTGAATTAAAAGCCAGTACATTTTCATGTTCTGTTTTTTTAGGTTCAGCTGGCCTCTTTTGAGTCTCTTGTTCTGCTTCATCCACATGAATGGTAAATGCAGGCTGTTTACTGTTTGCTTTCCAGGGAGGAACAGTGACATGTTCATCATTTACAGGAAGATCCTTAAGAGGTGCAACCTAAAAAGAAAGAAATATCTGGCTTTGAGTCCATTAAATGGAATTTTGCTTTCTTCCCCTTAGGGGTCTGTTTCTGTTTTCATTACCAAATACTCTCAGGAAGTTAAACTACCTGGGACAAAATCCAGGCAGTAAAGTTTGAGTGGGATGTTTAAATTCCGTACAGGCATTCCTACATAAGTTATATAAAGAATCACAACACTAAGTGACATTATGTAAAACTAATCAAGGCTACAAGATGAGGGGAATGGCAGGCTGAAAGATGACAAGTTTAGGAGAGCCGGCTAAGAGGTGTTGGTTCATCACTTTCGCCCCAGGGTGGAGCAACAGAGCAAATCCGGTAAAATGGCGGAATTTACTAAAAGCAAAATATTTTTTATACCCTTTCCTAAAATAGAGGTAATCTTAACCATATGGAAAGCAGGAAGGGGGTCCAGATCCCAGGGCAGTGCCTAGTGTTTAAAGCGGCGAGAAAAGCGCGGACACACGTAGGGGTAACCGGTTTGACCTTATCTATAGAAAAATATCCCCAAAAAAGAGCAGCTAAACAGCAAAACACAGAGAGACGAAGAGAGCAATGGGAGAGAAGCTATAAGTGGCATCGCACATGCCAGAAAAAGGGGGACCAAGGGGATTCTAAACCCAGGCCTCCCTTAAAAAGGCTCGGAAGATACCTTCTCTCCACGCTCCTCGGCCTGCTAAACCTCGTGCAAAACTCCCGCTCCGCCCTCCCTCCCGCAGACATCGCTCATTTCTTTACCCGTCGTGTTTTGGGCCTCTGCTGCGGCGCTGGAACGCGCGGGTTCCCGGCCTTCAGTACCGCCAGCCCCGCCCGGGTCCGTGGTTGCTGGGCGGGCGCCGCCTTCTCAGGGTTGATGTTCTCCTGGTCCTCTTGGAGCGCCGTATGCTGCAATGTTAGCAGCGATGAGCCCGCCTCGCGGGCCGCAGGACCGGGCTCGGAGCTGCCCAACATCACTGCTCCCGGGGTTGCGGCGGGATCAGCCTGCGGCGCCAAGCAGCGTGTACTCCGTCCGGCCGACCCCGCCGAGAAACGCTCCAGTCGTAGCCAGCCGCCACAGCTCGGGCCAGCCTGCTTGCTCGGGATCGCGCTGTTCCGAAGAGGTTGCGAAAGGCGTGGGCAGGAACTCTCAGGCGTGCAGGGCTAAAGACGCCCCCAAGATGTAGCGAGCAGCCCGCCGGAGCGGCGGCTGTTCGTGCAGTTCAAGTATCCCGCGACTATTGAAATGGGCCAATGGGGAGGCCGATGCCCGTGACGTCAGTCACAGCGACAGGGTCGCAGGCGAATGAAGGCCGCCGCGAAGGCTACAGAGCAGGGGCGGAGATCTGCCGAACGGCGGCGGGAGGAAAAACGCCTGCGCCGGCCGAAGAGGCGGGGCCTGAGTTTCTGGTGACTTAAACCTGGGCTGCTAGCTGATCCCTGGAGTCTGGGAAAGGGCTGTCTCTAGAATAAACTGAGTTAAACTTCAGCAGTTGCTAGTGGGCCGCCCCAGCTTAACGTTAGCCCTGGGACCTTCAGTGAGCTTAACTGGTTTCCAAAGCTCTAAAATCTGACCCAGCCACTAACTGGCCTGGTAGTCTTGCTCAGGTTATTCAAGGTCTCTGATTCTTAGTTTTCTTATCTATTAATTGAGAGTAAAAATACCTACATGTCATATGACTGTCACGATTATATAATGTGCACAAATCATTAACATGCTGCTCACGTAGTAACTGATGCTCAAATTTATAATGTCATCTTTTCATTTCATTTGGTGTTTCTTCAGTCATGCCTTGGAATTTCCCTAATGAAGATGCAATTAGGGAAGATGCCACCTTGAACCTCCATATATATATATATATATATAGTAATGTATATATATGTATAATGTATATATGCATGTACTGTATATATATGTAATATACTATAAGAAATGCAACTAAGCAGTCACTGATTTTGATGCTTCTTTCCCCAAGCTGTGGCAACCAACAATAAGCACCCAGTGAAATTCTAGTGACCTAGATAGAATTATTTATTCCATTTAGCAATGACATTTGTTTAAATATAATAAAAACAATATGACCTTATTAAAATAAAACTGTGATATATCCCTTTAACAAATTTTCAAATTTAATATACGAGGCTTGCATATAATAAATATAATGGTATGTAATTAAGAAACATTGTTTTCTGACATTCATGTGTGCCCTTCTTGAAAACATAACTATATAATCTTTATGCCATTTTAAAACAACCTTTAAATACACTATCCCCTGAATATGAAAATACATGAATTAAGATTAATGAATAAAACTTCTGTAGCTTTAAAGTCTTATTTCCTCCATATATGATAAAACGGAAATCTGGATACAAGTGCAGGAAAATCTAAGAGGCCATCATTATCTCTGCACTCTTCACATGTAGTACATTTGTACAGTTCTACTGGTTACAGGACAGCAAGTGAAGATCCTTTCAATCTGTGCAAGCTCTGCACATTTCCCTGGCCACAATTCATAGCACTGAACCAACTCAAGCATTCCGCAAACTGAGCTTGGGTCAAGAAACATTACCTAGCAAGACTGAAATCAGTTGCAAATTAATCTCAACCCTAGAAAAAATAATTGAAGTTATTTCCACTGGTTAACAACATATATAGTAACAAGGACACCAACCAGGCACCAGAATTTGGGATGTGGTCCAGGCTTTACAAAATAATAACAATGTCCACTTAATCACTTAACCTCATAGAGAATCAGTTTTCTTATATGATTGACAAAATAGCAATATATATTGTGAATATATTGATGAAGTAATGAATGTAAATAATTCTGAATACTATAAAACAGTTAATATATGTGTGTATAGCTTGTTAAATATTTGAATATATTTTTATTTTCCAAACATTTCTCAAATTAAAGTTAAAACATCCATTTGCAAAAAATTCATTAAAATTTCTTATAATCATTCCACTTGTTTTAAAATAAAAATTCTCTTTAGTTTTAAAAAGCTCCATTTCTCAAAATAGAACTAAAAGAAGTCATATCCTAAAGTCCTAAATGATATTAAAAAGAATTTGAAATAAAAGTATGTACAGTTAGCTTGTGCCAGAATTCTGTTTTAACATATTTCATTTAAAAAGACTTCTCTGGAACTTTACCTTGTTTCTATTTCATGCAGCATCAAAGAAAGCAATCAATGCATTTTGGTCATAATTGTCCAGAATCTCCAGTAAAAGAGGTACTTTGGTTTTTACATTGGTGCCTTTGAACTTGAACTTATCTATGAAAAGATCAGTGATCATGCCTATAAAAAAAATGTTAATTTCCTGTCATTGATTAGTTCTAATTAATAACACAGTACTTAATGAAAGTGAGTGATTACTTGAGAATCTATTTCTAAGCACTCATCACTGCATTTTTTTTTTAAAGATTTTATTTATTTATTTGAGAGAAAGAGAGACAGAGTGAAAGAGCATGAGAGGGGAGGTCAGAGGGAGAAGCAGACTTCCCATTGAGCTGGAAGTCCAATGTGGGACTCGATCCCAGGACTCTGGAATAATGACCTGAACTGAAGGCAGAGGCTTAACCAACTGAGCCACCCAGGGACCCTAGATACTTTTATTTATTTATTTATTTATTTATTTATTTATTTGCGAGAAACAGAGCATAGAGGGAGAATGTGAGGGAGAGAAGCAGACTCCCCCCAGTGAGCAGGGAGCCCAATGCAGGGCTGGATCCCAAGATCCTGACATCATGACTTGAGTCAAAGACAGACTTTCAACCAACAGCCACCGAGGCACTCCAGGTATTTATACTTGTAAAAAACATTTGTTTGGGGGAATTTTAGGGCAGGTTTCCAAAACATTAATCGCTTAGTAATTGCTTAAAAGTTACTAAACTCCCACAATTAACTGCTGACCAGTTTTGAATTGCTATTGGTATATATAACATCACAATGAGGGTTTATTTTTCTCACCAAGCTGATCATTTTGACAGTGTAGAAAGATTTTTTTTTAAGATTTTATTGATTTGGGAGTGAACATCAGGGTGGTAGTGGGAGAGGGAGAAGCAGACTCCCCACCAAGCTGGGAGCCCTACTCAGGGCTTCATCCTAGGACCCCAAGATCACGACCTCAGTTGAAAGCAGATGCTTAACCTACTGAGCCACCCAGGTTCCCCAACAGATTCTGTTCTTAACTTCTATTTGAGTTAAAAATATTCCATCAATATGTTAACCATTCTTGGGATTTATCCAAGACATGTTTCAGAATTTTTCATATTTTAGATAGATAATGAAAGGGAAAATATGCCATATATGGCATAATATCCAAGGGGAATGACTGGGAACATCTGATAACAAAACATGATAGTGTTTCTGCAACAAAATATATGGGTGAATATTCACACTAAGTGGAATAAAAATGGCTATAAATAACCTGATGTCAGTTTAAGTGGAGTTTTGTCATTAAATTATTAGTTCAGATTAAGTCAAATTTCCTGCCAAATGATTTATGAAGTTTTAGTTTTCAAAGCTTCCTGGGTTTTAGAACTGGTGATAATAAAAAACCACCCATCTTCTAAGTTATTATAAGGATAAAAGATCAAAGGGGCACCTCCATGCCTCATTCTGTTAAGCTTAAGCATATGCCTTTGGCTTGGGTCACGATCCCAGGAGGATCCCAGGAGGCTGGGATTGAGTCCCACATTGGACTCCTTGCTTGGTGGGAAGCCTGCTTCTCCCTCTCCCTCTGCCTGCTGCTTCCCCTGCTTGTGCCCTCTTTCTTGTTATCTCTCTGTCAAATGAATAAAAATCTTAAAAAAATTTTCATATAAATAAATAAGTATATTATAAATAAATTCAATAGGCAGGCTCAAAGATCAACATGGATTGATGATACTATACTAAGTGACTCTACTGAAGATTCTGCATAGTGCAAAAAGCAAGCATTTTGGGGTGAGCAAGTTCTAAAGCAGGCTTTGCCACTACCTTTGTGACAACAAGCCTTTAATGTCAGATTTCAGTCAAAAAATGTGAAAAATGAAGATAATACCATCTACCTTGCAGAGCTATTGTAAGGATTAAGTATCTGATTAATGAAGATGTTATAAAAAATAGGAAATAAATAAGCTTAGTTTACATAAAGATCACAAAAAAATGTTTTCCTTATGCTGTTCCATCCTTCCTCTTTCTCTCCCTTCCTGCATATTTCCCTCTTGCTCTCAAAGTTTTTTAGATAATTTGTTTAACACCCAACTTGTCAGCACCAAAGCAAAACAAGCTTTCCTAAATTCACAGCACATATATATCCTTTATATTTTGCCTAAAAAATATTAAATGCTGCTTTTTGACTGTACTGTCATTTGCAAATATCTTCTCCCATTCCGTGGGTTGCCTCTTTGTTTTTTTGACTGTTTCCTTTGCTGTGCAGAAGCTTTTGATTTTGATGAAGTCCCAAAAGTTTATTTTCGCTTTAGTTTCCTTTGCCTTTGGAGACATATCTTGAAAGAAGTTGCTGTGTGTGGAGATTCCTCAAGAAATTAAAAATAGAACTTCCCTATGACCCTGCAATTGCACTCCTGGGTATTTACCCCAAAGATACAGATGTCGTGAAAAGAAGGGCCATCTGTACCCCAATGTTCATAGCAGTAATGGCCAGAGTCGCCAAACTGTGGAAAGAACCAAGATGCCCTCCAACGGACGAATGGATAAGGAAGATGTGGTCCATATACACTATGGAGTATTATGCCTCCATCAGAAAGGATGAATACCCAACTTTTGTATCAACATGGACGGGACTGGAAGAGATTATGCTGAGTAAAATAAGTCAAGCAGAGACAGTCAATTATCATATGGTTTCACTTATTTGTGGAGCAGAACAAATATCATGGAGGACAAGGGGTGTTAGAGAGGAGAAAGGAGTTGAGGTAAATTGGAAGGGGAGGTGAACCATGAGAGACTATGGACTCTGAAAAACAATCTGAGGGTTTTGAAGGGGCAGGAGTTGGGAGGTTGGGGGATCCAGGTGGTGGGTATTATAGAGGGTACGGATTGCATGGAGCACTGGGTGTGGTGAAAAAATAATGAATACTGTTTTTCTAAAAATAAATAAATTGAAAAAATTTAAAAAAAAGAATTTATTACTATAATTGATTTTTAGAATGCATTCAATTTATGCTATGAATAGTTTTTAAAGATACATTGTATTAATTGCTCATATTATTGACTTTTGAAATACATTTATAAGTGAGCTTTTTCTACGAATCTTAGTTCTTTGTACTCTATAAGGAATAAGTAGAGTTTCTGTTCATATTGCAGAATAAACTAAGCCAATTTATTTTTAACATTTGTAGTTTAGTAGCCATAATTAATAATGTTTTCTAATATAAATAAATGTTTGTTTTGTATTTGCAAAAAAAATGCTGCTTTTTGATATTTCATAATATCAACAGAACCTACAAATTATTTGTGTGAAATAGGGTCTACATATTATTGCTTCATAGGTTATATTCATTTCACACTAGATGACTTCATATACAGAGATTAATTTACTGTATTATGTTTATGTCACTTAATTTTTCCTTTCATTTTTTTCTATGTTTTTTAAAAATTTATTTTTCAGAGAAAGAGAGTACAAGGAGGGGGCATAGCAGACAAGGAGAGAAGCAGGCTGCCTGCTGAGCAAGGAGCCTGATGCAGGAACTTGATTCCAGAACTCTGGGATCATGACCTGATCCCAAGGCAAATACTTAACTGACTGAGCCACCTCGGTGTCCCTTTTATTTTTTCAAGTAAAAATATTAAATATTAAAACAAATTTGACAAAATAGGTGATGCATAAATTGGTTTTCACTGGTTCATGATTGCTGTAACTTTGCTTTATCTTTCTACCTAGCTTCTCTAAAAGGATCCTTCATAAATAACCAGTAGAAAATAAATATGGCAAAATTTTCTAGAATAGTCCACTAACCGTACAGTCTTTCAAGATGTGCAGGTTGCTTTTTGTACTCTTCCTGTAGGTGATCTGCTTCTTCGAGAATACAGCGATATTCTGGTATCAGAAAGTTTGTATTTCCTTCATGAACCTGTAATTCCTATTTAAAATTAAAAACAGAAGGACTTTAATATTTAAAATCCAATCTAATCTAACTTTAAAGTCTTTGCAATTTTAGAAATCCCATCACAATAAAGTAATGATCATGAGTCCAAGAAATGTATACTTACTTTTAAAGCATCAATTAATTGCACTTTCTTAGCCAAAAGCAACTGGTACTCCAACTTTGGGTGGATTAGCTTTAAAGTATGTTTGACTGATACTTCATTTATCTCTAGAAGGAAGTGAGTCAGGCACCATTAGCTAAGTCATTTTGATCAGAAACATTCTTATTGTAACAACAACCAAAAAACAATACCTTAGAATGATTTATTTTTCTACTCTTTTTTCTTTCTTTCTTTTTTTTTTTTTTTTACCGTATGATATGTTGAGGTTAATTTTCCTTTTGGTAGCTTCTTTAGAGAGCACATCTTTTAGGATGGATATAGTAGAAATGTTGTCAGATTTAAAAATTCCTTCTCCTTTTCTATAAAATTAATGTATTTTTAAAAGAACAGCATTAGAAGAAAATACATACAGTGAGTAGGTCCAGTAAATACATATTTTGTGACTAGTACCTGGTATTTAGAATTCATTTGATTTTATATATCTTTATATACATGTCTCCTTATTAATATAAAATATATTAAAATGTATAACCTTTTATTATTATATAAATTCAAGTTCTGAAGATAATTGTGAAAGTAAACAGAAGAACATGCCTCCTAAACATATGACAATTTATATAAATCCTTCATTAAAGTATCTTTTTTCCTTCACTTTCACTAATAAAATTTCTGACAGCTAACTCCATATGTATATAAAATGCATTTAGAATTGCTTATTTACATATGTTTTTCTTTGTTGTAATCACATAGATTACATAACTACATTCTTCACTCTCAAAAGAAAGTTTATATTACGCCCAAGAATGACAGATTCTGTTCTTCCATGCCCATCATCCATTGCCACTTCTTATGGATACAAGACATGTCATTTTCATTATAGAACCACTTCTTCCTCTTACCCTTCTCAATCCATATACAGTTGACCCTTGAACAATGTGGGGGTTGGAGTGCTGAACCCCTGCAGTCAAAAATCCACATGTAACACTTTTGACTTCCCCCAAACTAGTAATAGCCTACTATTGACCAGAAGTCTTACCAATAATATAGTCTACCAACACATATTTTGTATATATATGATTTAGTATATTCTTGGAGTAAAGTTAGAGAAAAGAAAATGTTATTAAGAAAACATTAAGAGAAAATAAATTTACAGTACTGTATTTATTTTAAAAATCTCATATAAGTGGTCCCATGCAGTTCAAACCTGTGTTAAGGGTCAACTGTAGTTTCACTGGCACTGGCTATAACCCCATTTGTGGGACTTTAAGAGGAAGCATTTAGCAGTATATATTCCATCTTCCTGACCACAGTGGTTCACAGCTCTACAGTGAAACTCAATCCTGGGACTTTTATTGGAACTAATGGGAAACAGAGGGTCTTTGAGAGCTGCAAAAATAGGAAACTAGACAGAACTGCTGGTGATAGGAAAGCCAAAAAAGGACAAGAATAGAGCTGAGCAATGGAAAGGGACAATCTTACCTTCTTTTTAATTTAAATTCAATTAATTAACATATAATGTATTATTTGATTCAGGGGTACAGGTCTGTGACTCATCAATCTTATTTAATACCCAGTGCTCATTACAACACATACCCTCCCCAATGTCCATCATCGAATTACCCCATTCCTCCCACCCCGCTCTCCTCCAGCAACCTTCAGTTTGTTCCCTATGATTAAGAGTCTCTTATGGTTTATCTCCCTCTCTGATTTTGTCTTGTTTTATTTTGGAGAGGGATAGTCTTTGTTTGCTTGAAGCAGATTACTACTGGACTTTTATTTTCAAAGATTTTATTTATTTGTTTTTTTTGTTTGACAGAGATATAGAGAAAGTGCACAGGGAGGCAGAATGGCAGGCAGAGGGAGAAGCAGGCTCTCCACAGAGCAGGGAGCCTGACGCAGGTCTCCATCCCAGGACTCTGGACCCTGGACTCTGGGATCATGTCCTGTGCCAAAGGCAGACACTTAACCAACCGAGCCACTGAGATGCCCCACTACTGGACTTTTAAATTATATGAGCTGATAAATTCCTTTTCTTCAGTATGTTGGTCTGCTTCTATTTGATTCCTTGTTATGACAACCAAAAGTTTCCTAATTAATAAATATACCATCTTTCATGTATTAAATACCATCTTTTTATTTGGTTTTCACACACAATAATAGTTTATATTAACTAGCTGTAGACAAATGCTAATTCTTCTTTTCTAGGAAGATGAATCATATATATTATTTTGGTTCCAATTGTGTTTTTCATCATGATATTTTCACTAGTCCTTAGTTTTAACTGATGATATTTAATATTAAACATACAGTACCTAGCACTGTGGAATAAGTCACATGGTTTATCTTCTTTTAATCATCATGACTCAATGAAGTGCTATTATTTCCCTCCCTCAGAAAAGAAAACTAAAGCTCAGAGAGTTAAATAGTCCAGGAAGGGCAAATAGCTGGTAAGTCACAGAGCCATGATTCAAACCTAAGTAATGTCTGCTTCCTAAGCACATATTCTCCATATATATATGTATTTTACTCAGGCACCCTAAAAACATTTATTAAGCACCACTATTTTCAAAGCCATGCAGTAGGTACTTAGAGGAAACATACAAAAATACTTAAGAAATTGACTCTGCCCACAAGGAACTTCAAGTCTAATTTGAAGACACAAGCTTACATAAAAATTACTATGTACTTCAAATAACAATAAATAACCCAAGACAGGTAGGAAGAGAAAAGAGAATCAAGGAAGCCTTTAAAATGAAGCTATTGAGTTGAGCCTGGGAGGATAAGCAGAGTTTTGATTTTTTTTAAGGCATTTTTTATAGCTTTATTTTTTTTAAGAGTTCTTAAAATTTGTGTGTATGAGAGAGAGAGAGCGCAAGGGAGAGCACAAGCAGGGGTAGCAGCAGACAGAGAGAGAAGCATGCTCTCTGCTGAGCAAGGAGCCCGATGCTGGACTTGATCCTAAGACCCTGAGGTCATGGCCTGAGCCAAAGGCAGACACTTAATAGACTGAGCCACCCAGGAATCCCTAGAGTTTTGACTGTTAAGGAAAGAATATTTAAAGACAGAGAATGGGGAAGAGCAAAGCTATGCTATTATAATAATAGAGAATATGCCAGGAGCATGTTGAATTGTCTGCTATGTTTAAGGTGTGAGGTTTACTGTTGATGAAGGATAGCTGGAAGTCAGGCAGGCAGGGACAAGCTCCGCCTCCACACCCCCAAGGAGAAACCACCCTTAAAAAGATTTTACACCACCCTGGAAGGAGCCCTCTCCACCCTTTCCCATTTGATAGGTGACAAAAACCTGATAGGTTGACAGGCACAGGGATGGTTAGTCAGATTAAAATAGCCTGTCTCGACAAGCCTAAGGGGTTTTTATACCCCTAGACTCAGAAAATTTGGTGGTAACCTTCTTGGATCCTCTCCCTCCTTGGGGAATTTTGTACTATCACTTTGCTATCATTCAATAAACTTTGCTTTGTTTACCACCACTCTTGGTCTGGTCTACCTCTTCATTCTCTGAAGCAGCGTGACCAAGAACTGCGGGCACCAACAGAGAAAAAAATCTGGTAACATTAATGGGAACTCCACCATCACTAAGGACAACTAACCATGAGTAGTGGGCAGCAAGTCTCTCTCTCCCCCCGACTCCCATTTTGTTTGTTGAAACAATGGGCACCCATCACCCATCTAAGAGTGATTAGCGCAACTGCCATTCTCAGTCTTAGGGGACAGGCTCTCTAGGCTCTTTTCTTCCAACTGATCCCCAACAGAAGCTGGGAATGTTGGTTTGGTAAGGGCTCGGAACTCATTTGGGGACAGATCACCGGATGTAAGGAACCTAGGGAAAACCTCGCAGTAATTGAAGGGCCTGACCAAGGCTACCTTTGGATATCCAAAGATTCTCAGAAGGAATCCAGGCACCCAGAGAGAAACCCCTCTACTATTTGTCAGCTGATTCCTCCCCTAGGAGAACAAGTGGAAAAGCTCAGGATGGTCCCCTGGAGTGGTTTGGGTGGCTCCAAGGGATCTTATTCTGTTCCCTGTTACAGTGAGAAACAGTCTCCTGTTTCTCACTCTTCCTATCATTGGCATTACTAGGACACCTCTCAGACTGGCTATACCACCTTTGTGAAGGATGGCCAAGCATGGCAAAAGAACTAAGATCTAAGACATCTCCCAACTTTACAGTTCCACTGGGGCTTATCCCAGGTGGACTTCCCCTCTCCAGACACCAGAACAATTCTACTAAAAGATGATTAAGTGGCTATGCCAGATAGAAGAAATCTACTAAAAGAAATGTAGTGTATCCATTGACTTTTAAGGGACCCTTAAGGGTTGGGAAACCAGGGTCACTCTCTGGAGGTAGGACCAAACCTGGGTAAGTACAACCACTGGCAGTACCTCAAAGAGAGGACAGTGACTCTGGCTGTCAGTCGCCTGAGCAGCTACAGCCACACATCAAGAAAAGATGAGGAGGAACTAAGGTGGGGGACGCCTTTTTCTCTCTTCCCAAGTCTCCCTGATCAACTCTAAGAAACGGAGGTAAGGGATGCCTTTTCCTCTCTTCCTGTAGATGTGTAATTCCATGACCAAGACCCTTACTCCTTTGGAGTCCCTTCCTGGCATTATAGGCTATAGGAAGAGTATCAGACCCATATAATAGTTCAATATCGTTTACTTGGATGCCTTCCTGGTTGTAACTGAGCTAAGGCAACTCATTTTCTTTTGTTCTGGGGCATGGCCATGATACAAGTTGGAGAATGAGACATGGCCACCTGAGGGACAACGCCTTCCAGATTTTAAAAGGGATGGGGTTGGTGGTGGGGAAAGCAGCTCTTTTTCTTCTGACCTTAGCAATGTAGGACTATTCCCAGCCTCCCTACTGTTCTCTCATCCACACTGTACCACTGGGGAAGGAACAAAAGAACATCACACCCACATCAAAAGAAGACAGGCAAATGGAGTCCACAGGGCAATCCTCACCCTGGCTCCATCCTTCCTAAGGTAAGACTGGGTCCCCTTACCTGTCCCAGCCTATCCTGGAACCCCTGCAGGTGCTGGAGGGCTTTATACTCTGCAAGAAGATGTAGTGCTCAAAGGGGGACCAAGGGGAGGTGCCACTATAAGACCTGAGACAAAGCAGAGGGACCTCAAAGTTTTCCAGACTTGGATGTAATGCTTCTGTTAAGTCAGACCCTCTCCAAAGCAGAAAAACATCAGGTTCTGGCCACTCCTGAAAGATACCAGGATCAAAGACAGTTAAGTTTCCAACTGGAGCCCAGGCTATAAATCCTCAAGACCCCAACTGGGATCCTCTCAAGATCCCAATTAGGATCCTAACAATCCCCTTGGAAACTGGTATCACAATCACTTCCAAGCCCCCACTATAGAGGGATTGAGCAGTCCATGGAGGCTTCTTCCTCATTCATTTCCCAGGGTTAATGGCTATAACTGGAGCCAACTGTGGTTAGTCTACCTCAGGACTGAGACTTTGAGGAATATCCCCAAGTAGTTGCTGAAACTCCATTTGTTTCGGGGAAATTCCCTGTCTTCTCCAGCCTGTCATGGACTGCATATTTCCACTTTGGTGGAAAAAACATGGCATCTGCTCCTCTGTTGAGCTGACAAGGTTTAGAGCTGGAAACAATTCTTTCTACATGTGCTGAGGGTCAAATAAACTTGTGTTAATGGCAGTTAATCTTATCTATCGTGAAGTTTTCATGGGTTATTGTTAAGAAAGTTTTGCTTGGGTGATAAATAGGGTTACACCTACATCTTTTCCAAGAATAAATTGCTAAAGCATTGGTTAGGTTTGTGCTTTTAAGGATATTTGGGTCTGCTGGTAAAAAATGGTTAAAGTTTTCATGGGTAATTGTTAAGATAGCTTTGGAAATCTCTGGTAAATGTTATTTGAATCTGTTGGTAAACATGATGCTGTCAACCCAAACTCAGGAAGAAAAGACCAATAGCTTTCTTAGAAAGGTTGAGGCTCTCATTAAGTAGATAGCTATCTCCCCTCATTCTCCCGAGGCCAAGACCATTCTTAAAGACCCAATCGGCCCCAAATATTCAGAAAAAGCTGCGTAAGTTGGCTGTTGGCCCCAAGGGGACACTAGAAGAGCTCTAATGAGCTCTAATCAGCAGGACTTTTATAATTGGGACCATTCCAGAGTCAAACCCTGGTTCTCAACAGGGAGAGTCAGGAAGAGAAGCTAAAGAGGAAGTATTGAGTCTGGTTGCAGCCTTGCATGCCATTTCCAGTTTGGCCTCCCAAGGCTCTGGCACCAAATGCAATCTCTGTGGCCGCCCCATCCCCTATTGGCAAAAACCAAGGCTCTTGTGGAGGGGGACACTGGAAATCTGAATGCTTTTAGGGACCGCAATCTGCAAGAGCTCAGGTGGCCAGCACCTCTGACTGGGAATGATGGGGACTAGGGCTCTACATCATGGCTCCCCCGAAGCAGTTCAGCATAGGGAACCCAGAGCCTCAGGTAATTCTGGAAATAGAAGGAAAACCAGTCAATTTCCTTCTTGATGCTGGAGCCCCCTTTTCTATTCTACTCTCCACCCTGGGCCAACTGTCCAACCACTGTGTTGTCATTAAGGATGTCTCTGGGCGACCCATCATCAAATTTTGTCACCTTCTGGGATACACCTGGGGAGATATACTTTTCTCTCACTCTTAATGCCTGAGAGTTCCACAGTTCTCTCAGGTAGAGATTTTAATGCATATTGATAGCCCCTGGGCAAAGTAGCAATTGCCTCCCTTTATTAGAATCTGATATTAATTGCCAGGTCTGGGGAACTCAGGCTGAAGTGGGTCAGGCCTTAAAAGCAGTGTCCATTCCCATACACCTTAAGGACCCCTTCAACTTTCCCTTGACGGAAAGGTTTCTTGGGTATATGAGGAGACTGTTGCTTGTGGATACCAGGATATGGAGAAATAGGAAATTCTTCTATTGGTCTATCGGTTGAACAAGGACACCCAGACGGCTAATACACATCTATGAATGTGGGATCCAGAGTTAGAAAAAACTTTTAAAAATCTCAAGGCCTTACTCAGTACTCCAGCTTTAAAGGGAATGGCCTTGGGTGCCAGGGAGCTAGCTCAACAGCAAATGGAATATTCAAGCAAAGAGTTGAATCTGATCGCTTGTGGCTACCTGGCATGTCTTGGGGCAGTGGTGGCTGCCCACTCTCTTGATTCCCAAAGCTACGAAGTGCTTGTTAGAGGCTGTCTGGGAAGGCCAACAGCACAGTGCCTGAATTTAAAGCCTGAGTCCACCATTCCAGAGTCAAACCCTGGTCCCCAACAGGGCATTAAACAATCCAATTGTGAACCCAGAGAGGAACTCAAACTAGTTTTGAAGTGACAAGACACAGAAAATGTTACTCTTCCTATATCCTCTACGTCTCACAGAAACCGTGCTGTACTCAGTCTTGCACTGTGTTTTGAGCCTTGGCTTTTAAATGCCCTAACCTGCTTTACAGGGAGCCTCACATGGAGGTTGAACCGGTATCTATAAGGGACCCCTCGATAGGTCAGGACGAGAGGAACCCTGACTGCCACTCTCCAACCAGCCCCTAACCAGCAGGAAGTAGCTGTGATGTCATTGCCCTTTTCCCCTAACATAAGTTAGGGTTACCTCTTCAGAGGGGGGAATTATGGGTAAATAAGTATGAGGGTAACCCTCTCGGTCCCCTCCCTCTTTGGGAGTTTTGTACTACTGCTCAATAAACTTCGCTTTGCTGACCACCAGACAAAAACAAAAACAAAAATGGGGCACCTAGCTGGTTCAGTTGGTTAAGTGTCTGCCTTTGGCTCAGGTCATGATCCCAGGGTCCTTGGATCGAGCCCTATATGGGGCTCCTTACTCAGTGGGGAGTCTGCCTCCCACTCTCCCTACCCATAGTCTCTTGCGCACAGGCCCTCTCTCTCTCAAAATCTTAAAAAAAGAAAACATGAGGGTACAAGTTCAAAGAGCAGACAGAAAAATAGCCTTACCCAAGAAGTAGATAATTTCACATTCAGAGATAGGAACAAAGAGAAGGAAAATTTAGCCTCTACTCTATTCAGAAACAGAAATTATGGAAGCCTATGGGAGATGAATGAGTAGTGACAGTGAAGGGGCAGGACTGCAAATAGGAGCTTAAGAGTGTAGAAAAACATGACCTTCACCTTTTAATATGATAGCTTCAAAGTCCTATATGTTCTTAACTCTCAAGTTCTGAGCCATTTCCTATTTTGCTTTAAGAAATTCAATTGGAATTTTTATTGGAAATAAATTTTATTGGAATTATGATAAATGTTTGAGACAATTTGGTAAGGAATGCCATGTTTACAATGGTCTTCATATTGATGACTATAGAATATATTACTCCACTTAAGTCTTTTATGTCAATAAAATTTTAAAGTTTTCTTCATGTAAGTAAGTTCTGCATATTTCTAATGAATATTCCTACAGATTTTTATATGGATATTTTGTTATTATTGCTACTTTGAAAGGGTCTTTTCAAATTTATTTTCTAACTGGTTATTGTGGGGAATAGGAAAGACTGATCTTTCATATTCATCTTTATTCAATCATTTTTTAAGCTCATTAATTCAATTTGTTTTTCTAAGATTCTCTTGGGCAGAACAGGTTTTCAATCACATTATTCTGAAATTATTTCTGCCTTAAATGAAAAATTAGAAGCTCCATTTATATAAAAACATTTGTGAAATAAGTTTTAATTACCTGTAGGTACTTTCAAGTTGTGTATCCAGGAAGGTGTTCTGAAAGTAAAATGTCACACATTCTCCTGCTGGAGGTTTTTCAGGAACTTCAGGCAGGCAAAACACCACCCAGGAGTGAACTTCAGCAAAACTGAACTGGCCCGTTAAAGTCAGTGTATTCATGGGTCTGTAATTTAATAGTGGAGGTACACATTTGTGTGTGGGACTAAATGGAGGTAATTTATGTACACAACACATGAACAAACAGAATTCTGCAATAGTGGTTAAACAAGTATAAAAGTATCCACAAAGAATTTCATGGAAAAAGGAATGCTCGCATCTGTGCTTTTAATATTCAATTAACAGAATAGCTTTACAAATAAAATTCAGTTTATTCAGGTAGACTTCATTGTTTAAAAGTTCATCTATATAAACTACAAAACACACTTACACAATTTCCTGAAGGAAAGAATCAGCATAATGTGAAGGCAAGGAATTGGGCTTTCAAGTAAAATAGGCATGGATTTGAAACCTTGCTCCATTATTTAGTAGCTGTTTACTAGCTCTGAGCCATTGGACAAGTTAGAGAAAAATACCTGCTATCTTGCAGCGATATGCAATAATACTTTCTGTTTTGCAAATTCACACACAGACAGACATATGCACATATACACAAAAGTCTGTAAAATAAATTTAAAATAAATCAATTGGATAATTATAAACAGTTAAAACGCAAAGTTTAAGGGATTAAAGATTCAGGAATTTTAAGAGGATACAGGATTAAGGAATATAAGAACTAGAAGGGGCTTGTGATATCAGCCAGACCAGCACTTTCATTTGCAGATAAGTAAACTATAACCCAAAGAAATTAAATGCTATTCCCAATGCCAAAGAAAAACATTAGATAAAATAAAAGATTATAATCTTAGTCTCTTTATTCCTAGTTTGCTGTTCTTTCCAGCACACCATGCATGCTACCTTCACTAACAACAACTTAGACTTTAAAACAGGAAGATACTGCAAAGAGCATCTATTTAATGTTTTCCAAAAATCTTCCTTAGGAATATTTTTCCCTTACATCTTATTTAAATTACATATCTTTAAAATTACAAACTGCAATAGAAAAAAATATGGACTTTGGCTTCTAATCATAGTAACTGTTTCCTGTCAGCAAGTTACTTTTCCAAGACTCCATTTCTCATTTGTAAATTGGAGACATTACTACCTGTCTTGCTTACTGTCAAACTTAAATGATATTGCCTATGCACAATGTACAGCTGAGAGAAAAATATTTAGTAACGGTTATTTCTTTCTCTTTTTCATTTAAGCCCATGCCCTCTCATCTTTAGGAAAGAAAATGAAAAACTACCAATAGGAGGATGCTTAAATTGAAAAAGCAGTCAGAAATAAGGGACTATCACAACCAACTGCTTTAATCCCTGAGGTGAAATAGAAAGCAAATATAATGTTTGAGGCTAATATTATAAGATCCCATTCACAGAGCAACTCAAATTCTAAATCATATTTATTCATCATAGGTATTTGGGGGAGAGAGCTATTACTCTACTGATAGCAGAATGGTAATATATGAGAAAAATAGGAAAGTTCAACTCAAACAACCTTTAAAAGAAGACCAATCTTATATTAAAAAATATGAATCCATACTGTTTAAATATTTAATTTTTAAAATGTATAAACAGCTACTGGAATTTATACTGTAAAAATCAGAAGGAAGTTTATTTGCATTACAGAATATCCTAAAAAATAAATTCCTACCTCCTTTGTCCTACCTGTCATGATCAATAAAGTGAGTTCTTTGATGAAGTGAAAGGGGTTTGATAAGGTATTGGCGGACCTGACAGGTTTTAGGTTGAATCCTTGGAGTCACGTATGCTTGAAGTGTGCCATACTGGCCTTCAATTGAACGAATCTGATTTAACACAAAAGAGCAAAGAAAATAAAAATAATCTAGCAGCATAACTTAAATGTTATCTTAAAAATGCTCAACAGAAGTAATCAAGTAATTAGACCTTAATATCCTCTGTAATATTCTGAAGTAAATAATGACATTATATTAAACAACTACTTTTTACCTAGAGTAAAGGAAAAATTTAAAAGATTTTGGCTGTGAAAAGCAAACTTTATAAAAGTTATCCCCATCACATACATTTAGGTGATCTGTCTACACTTAACAGTGCTATGCTGTTCCAAAAAACAGATTCTCACATACTACCCACTACATCTAAAAACAAAGGTATATATTTCATAAGATTCACATAAAAAATGGTTAGAATTTACATTTTTGTTGAGGGGATAAGTGAGTTTTTCAAATAACTAAAACTTAAATGGAATACTTCATTTCGCATGAGGGTATTACAGCATACTTATTGTTATAAAAATCTATTGACAGAGGGGCGCCTGGGTGGCTTAGTTGGTTAAGTGTCGCTTTCAGCTCCGGTCAGGATCTCAAGGACCTGTGATTGAGCCCCCTGTTGGGCTTCCTGCTCCATGGGGAGTCTGCTTCTTCCTCTATCCCTCCCATCGCTCTGCTCTCTCTCTTTCTCTCAAAATGTTTAAGAAAAAAAAAAATCTATTGACAGAAAAAATGTTACCGAGAACTTAATTCTTAATTTTCTATGAAATCAGAGAAGTATATACCATCTAAATATTACATATTTGGATTAGGAAGTTCTTTTGAGCTATTTTAAATATACCTGGTTGGATATCCTGAGAAATCAGAACATTTACCAGAAAATAATAATTCATTAAACTGTGAAGAGCTAATCTTAGAGGAGTTGGAAAGTTGTCCAGCTTCTCCCTCCTGGCCTACTTTCTGCTCCTCTCAATTCACATTCATGAGATAGACTGTAGTACTTGTATTACAACGGTAACTTCTCTAACCTAGCTGATATTTTAATTTATAGTTTTCTTAGCATGTTGCAGTGGTGGGGGGTGGCATGGCAGCAAATCAATGTTTTACTTCAACATAAATAAAAGTTTAAAGCAAGGTTTTTTGCATATGTTACACTGCAAATATTGCTCTAAATGAAAACAGGAAAGATAAAAAGATAAAAAATGAAAATACAGACAAGAAATAAAAAATACATCTGATACAGCTATATTTCAGGGTTTCTTTTTAAAAGGTAAGTTTACACTGGCACGTAATTTTTTCCACTATGAAAAATCATATTGCTTTTCTTGAATATAACAATTCATATTCATTATTAAAAATATAAATAAAGAAAAATTAGGATGAACATATAAGTCACCAAAATCCTGCCACCCAGAGATGATCATTATTGCTATTTTGTAGTCATGCCTTCATACATTCCTCTATGCAGATGTACAAAAACTAAAGTAAAATATCATATGAATAAATTCTATTTATATTATAGACATCTTTATTTTTATTTCTAATATCACTTTTTCCCCTTTGCTTCTCCTAATGTCATCACATCCCACCCACTAACATCCCACCCATGCTCTCCCCCTACTGCATAATCTATCGGACCAGAGAAGTGTGTTTCTTTTCATACCTTTCTTTCATATATAAGGATTTTATGCACATTTTGTTTTTCATGAAATTCACTCCATGTTAACAGGAATAGATCAGTGAATATTTTATTGCAGCTGTGCTATATTCCATGGAAAATGTTATAAACAACTATTTATTCAACCATTCAATTATTAAATATTCACTCTGGTTCCACTTTTCTGCCTCTACAAACAATGCTGCAGTTAATTAAGTACATATCTTTCTGTATATTACTGTAATTTTATTGCTATAAAATAGATTCCTCCAAATAGGACTATTGCCTATTTTTCTAAAGTGGCTATAACAATTTTTATTTTCTTCAGCTATGATTGAGAGTGTCCTTTTTCTCAACCCTGCCATCTGGTGATGTTGCTTTTTAAAGTTTTTTGCCAATCTGCTAGATCCAGAAAATGTTTTTTGTTTATTTTCATTTGAATTTCCCTAACAATAAGGTAGAACATTTTCTTTTAATATTTCTTAGCTATTTTGACTCCTTGTATGAACTGTCTATCCATATTCTTTGCCTACTTTCCTTACTGGGTAGTCTTTTTTATTGATTAATAAAGTTATAGGCAGTCTTTATATTTTTTTGATATTCACCCATTACCTAGAAGACAACTACATTTTGTTTTTAAAAATAATTAGGCACTTAACTCATCTGAATTTATTTTTTATAAATGGTATTAAGTTAGGAATCTACTTAATTTTCTTTCAGATAGATGCCAATTGTGTCAACACCAATTTTTAAATAGGAAATGTAATTTAATAGAATTTTTCCCTACATAAAAATGCCATGCAGAGTACCTAGGCAGGTTGAGCATCTTGCCTTCGGCTCAGGTTATGGTCCTGAGGTCCTGGAATTTAGTCCTGCATTGGGCTCCCTGCTCAGCAGGGAGCCTGCTTCTCCCTCTCCCACTCCCCCTGCTTGTGTTCCCTTTCTGGCTGTTTCTTTCTGTCAAATAAATAAATAAGATTTAAAAAAAAAAAAAAAGTCATGCATTAAATTTCTATAAATGTGTAGTGGGCTCTTTCTAGACTATTCTGTTGTAGCCCTATTTAATTAGGCCTTGTAAATACCCTACATTATTTTTATTATAGTAGTTTTTTGGTACATTTTACCATATGGCAAGTTAAGTTCCACCTTTTTCTTCTTTTTCTCACATCTATTATCGCATCCAATTTTAAAAAAAGAACACAGCTTTTTAATATTTTTAGGCCTACTTCCCAATTTAATGGCACAGTCTTATTCAGTGGAAATGTAATTTAAAATGCTTAATTAAGTTACATAAAAAATTATTCCAGTTTTTAATTTTTCTTTCAAAATACACAAAAGGGAACTTATGCAGACTAAAATAAATTGTTTAGGAAAAAACCCTACATTTCACTGGAATTTCCTTAACTAGATGTGAAAAAGTTATTATGTAACAGCATCTCTCTTGAAAAAAAAAACGGGCTTTGAGTCTGAACATCATCAACACTATGATAAAAGTTGTAGTCCTTAATATTTATATCATAAATAAATCAAAAATAATTTTTTAAAAACCTCACACAAACCAAATAACTAAAATACATTTGTGTGCTATAATCTTTAATTATAATTATAACTAAATTATAAAATTATAAATTATAAAATTAAATTAAAATCCCTTTTAATTATAAAAGAGATCATGTTACTAAATTCCTAAAGAAAACATTAAAAGATTTTGTCTAGAATAGATGGTAATCAATAACTTTGGAAATCTGGGTGGTAGGAAAATATAGGGCAAATGCTCAGATACTTCAATAACCAAATTATGGACCATGACTGAATCAAACAAACTATAGAAACAAGAATCAGTGAAATCTAAATACTGAATATTTGATGATACTAAGGAATTATTGTTAATTTTCAATAACTGTCAATTAACAATAATTTCCAATTATTGTTAATCAACAATAATTAATTTTCATTAGGTGTGATAACAGTATTGTGGTTATGTTTTAACAAATAGTTCTCATCTTTTGGACATATGTACTGAAATATTTACAAATGAAATTATGAAATATCTTGTATTTGCTTCAAAATAATTTAGAATGGACAGTGACAGTATAAACAAGAATGCCATGAGTTGATGACTGTTGAAGATTAAGTTATTACCTTTATGTATGTTTGAAACTTTTCCATAATAGAGAATTAGAAAAAAAAAAATTCCACTCAGAGGAAATTCAGGATGGGTAATTTTAGAGAAGTCAATAGCAGAGATAATGGTTGGGGCTGAGTTAAAACATTAATGGTCATCCAAAAGTCTTTACTCCAAAATGACTCATTTCAGGGAGAAAATAATATAAAGAGACGATATCATAGCAAGGTATAGCATAGGGAAGAAAAGTTCAAGCTTTCAATTAAAGGTAATTTCAAACGTTTTTACCTTGAGTTCCAGCCTTGTGGTATTTGCCTGGCACCGATAAGTAGCGAGAAGAAAGTTGTCATTTGACTGGGAAAAATTCAAAGTTGAGGAAGAAGGATGAATTCACGTTTTTAATAATAAAAACATCAATAATAATAATGGTTACCATTTACTAAGCACAATATCATTTGGGTGACACTCAAGATAAGGGCTATTTGTATTCTTGCAAACAACCCTATGTGAAGTTTTACTAAGTAAGTTTTAACAGATACAGAAATAGCAGCATTACAGGTTAATAAAATCTCCCAAAAGCTAGTAAGTAATGAAATTAGAATAAAAATTCATATCTTTTAAGACTCTAAAGCTCATGCTCTTTCCATCCTGATCTTCTACAATAACATTTAAATATTAACTGTCCTAAAAATTTAACTGACAGCACACACTTCTAATGTTTATATCAAAAGACAAAAACATCAGTGTTTCAGGCTGTCTTTGACTTTAACAAATACTTATAGAGGACTAAGAAATATCTCCTCTCTGAATTTCCAGCAAATAGCACAGTTCCAGGGACGATAGTGTAAACATTCAATACATGCTTGTTGAAATAAAATTGGAGAGGTTATTTCAAATATTACTTCCTGAACCCAAATATTAAACTACTAAAAATAGAGAAATAGATCTGTGTGCAGGAATTTCAAAAACAGAGCAACATGAAATATTTAGTACTCAATTTTCATGTATTGCTATTTCCCTATTTTTAATAAATAACTGAATAAAAAGATAATATTAAAAAGAAAATTTGAGCATTTTAATTTCAAATCACTTAAATTTAGTAAACACAGAATATCAGTCCACCTAAAAATAAATATGCTTTCATATGAGTAAAAAAAATGTTACATACTTAAGTATTTATGGCTAAGATGATAAAGATTAAAATATATGAAAGTTCTGGGATTAGGTTTGGGATGGGAGAGGGAGAACAGCATAAAACAAGATTGGTCATTTGTTGAAGTTAATGATGAGTACATGGAGGTTATTACACTACTGTCTCTACTTCTGTATATACTTGAACCTCCATAACAAGGTTTTTTTAAAAGCCATCATTAGAGAAAATAGGTTTTAAATTAGTATAAAATACTCATTTTGAAGAATCCTGCAGTGTGGTAATAAAATAAGTTAATCTTTTACAGCAACTAGGAAATTAAAATTTTAAGATCAAGATCTTTTTTTAAAAGATTTTCTTTATTTGAGAGGGAGAGAGAAAGAGAGAGAGAGAGCACAGAGGAGGAGCGAGAGGAAGAAGCAGGCTCATTGCTCAGCAGGGAGCCCGATGTGGGGCTTAATCCCAGGACCTGAGATCATAACCTGAGCTGAAGGCAGACGCCCAACCGATTGAGCCACCCAGGTGCCCTAAGATCAACTTGATTTTTTAAATGAAAATAAAAATGTAGGCCCAATCTCTTATGTTTTATTCTTAAACAGGGATGACAAATATGATACATATTATAAAATACAACTTGTAAAATCTCTTATCAAAAAATTTTTCTGGGGCGCCTGGGTGGCTCAGTGGGTTAAGCCGCTGCCTTCGGCTCAGGTCATGATCTCAGGGTCCTGGGATCGAGTCCCACATTGGGCTCTCTGCTCAGCAGGGAGCCTGCTTCCTCCTCTCTCTCTCTGCCTGCCTCTCTGCCTAATTGTGATCTCTCTCTGTCAAATAAATAAATAAAATCTTTAAAAAAAAAAAATTTTTTTCTGTAAAATTATATTAAAAACTATTCCCTAATATAGCTATCAGCTTTGTTCTGCATCTACTCTTTTTATTCCTCCCTTTTTTGTGTGTATAACTACATGTCAACTCCAGTCACCATTTCTTGCTCAGGTTTGCCTTCTTCAATACAACTACTCCAGACTTTTTCTTTACCCTGACTTCTCTTTAGGAGCCACACTTAGGTCTACGGCCATACCACCCTGAACGCGCCCAATCTCCTCTGATCGCGGAAGCTAAGCAGGGTCGGGCCTGGTTAGTACTTGGATGGGAGGAGCCACACTTAGATCTGAGAATGCTAGTCAGCTAGTACTAAGCAAAAAGAAGTGACAGAGTAAGCATATCCAAAAACTCCGACACAATCTCATCCAAGGTACTTTGCACATGGTAAGTACTCAACAAATGTCTACTCCATAAAGGTTAAGCAAGATTCAACCAGCCCAGAAAAGGTGAAAAAGAATGGGGAGAAGGAACAGACCATGTTCAAATGTAGGATGTGTGAAACTATACAGCATTTTCAAGAAATTTTAAGAACTTCAGTTTGGCAGAAATAATATGCATGGGAGGGAAGGTAGCAGCTGGTAAGAGATAAGCAAGAGATATAATCAAGAGCTGACTCATAGAAAGTTGTTATGCCACAGTGAGAAATCTAGACTTACATGTCGCAGGAAATAAGAGATTTTTAAAAAGGTTTTGAGAGAAGAAATGACACAGATTCTTATACTTTATGAAGACCTCTCTGGTGGCAGTGTACAGCAGAGCCTAGAGGTGAGAGGCAATACTGGAGGCAGAAAAACTGGTAGATGAGTAGTTCAAGCAAACATAATAAGGGCCTAGAAAGTTAACAGAAGTGGAAATGAAGGGGCGTCTGGGAACTCATTCCGTTAAGAGTCTGCCTTTGGCTCAGGTCATGATCTCGGGGTCTTGGGATGGAGCCCTGCATTGTTGGGCTCTCTGCTCAGCAAGGAGTCTGCTTTCCCTCTATCCCTCCCCTAGGCTTATGCTCTGTCTCTCTCATGAAATCTTTTTTTTTTTTAATTTTTTTATTTATTCATTTGATGGAAAGAGAGCACAAGTAGGCTGAGAGGCAGGAAGAGAGAGAGAGGAGGAAGCAGGCTCCCTGCTGAGCAGAGAGCCCGATATGGGGCTCGATCCCAGGACCCTGGAATCATGACCTGAGCTGAAGGCAGAGGCTTTAACCCACTGAGCCACCCAGGTGCCCCTAAAATCTCATATGAAAGTAAAAATAAAATTAAAAAATTGAAAAAGAAGTAGAAATGAAGCAGAGTAGAGATATAAGAGCCAAGGAGATAGAACTGGAAGAAACTAGTGACTGACTGGATTTAACAGATGAGAGAAAGGAAGGAATCTAGAACACACCAGTTTTCTGGATTATCCGAAAACAAGGAAAAAGAGCAGAAGCAGATTTTGAGGGAACGGTTATGAAAAAGACTGAAGAAGAAACATCAAACCCTATCAGCATTTACAGACTTTATTCAAAATGGCATAATAGAAATGAAAGTATCTGAAAAATTCTTTATACTTTTCACTCACCTCAGAATCACAGCTGCTAAAGCTGACAACAGCAGAATTTTTATCCACATCAAGTAAGTCTATTGGAACATCACTCTACAGTCAATATTAAAAAAAAAAAAATGGTTCAGATGGAAAACTAAAAATTTTCACAAAACATTTTCTCTTAAAGATTTTATTTATTTGAGAGAGAGAGAGAGCATGCACGCACACGAGAGCTGGGTGAGGGGCAGAGGGAGAGGCAAGTTCCCTGCTGAGCAAGGAGGCAGATGTGGAACTCAATCCGAGGACCCTGGGATCATGACCTGAGCTGAAGGCAGATGCCTAACTACCGAACCATCCAGGTGCCCAACAAAACATTTTCTCTAAGGGTTCTCTTTAGTTCTAGTTCATGGTCATCTTTAAATTTGAGCAAATGAATTTCCTAATTTATATTTGATAATATGTACTTCTAGAAAATAATTATTATAAAGAATAAACATTATCTCACAATGACTTATTTTTTCTTCTAATTTTATCAGAGATCACAGACTATTCATCTCTCACCACCCCCCTTAAAGGATAATCTTCCTAATATGGCCATTCTGATTATATCAGATCATTTTTATCAATTTTATTTTCACCTGTTTTTGATCTCCTCTGGAGAGGCAGTTTCTAGGACAGAGCTATTGCACTCAGTTCTATGTAAATGATGCTCTTCTAGAGTTGTTTAATGCAGCTCTTAAGCTAGCATTACTTAAGACAGATATCAGCCTTTACTTTTTAATTAATAATCTGATCTCTCCTCCACATCTTTTTAAACCTTATCTTCTTCCTCATCTTTATTCTTTTCTCATTATCTGACAGGTTTTCCAACTTTCACTTGTTTTCCATCCATCCTATTATCATCTTTTTCCACTCCCTGAATATCATATAATTTAAAAAAAAAACTAATTAAATATATGGTTGAATGGAGTTGTATATTATTATCCCTAAATTTCACCCTTTGTCATTATCAACTTTGTCTACTGACCTACCTAGAAACTGGTAGCTAATGAGCAAACTGTACTGTAAACTACCATTTTAGAATCTGGAGCTTAAAAAAAGATTCTAATAATGGCATTAAATACTGTAGTTTTCTGTCAAATCTCTTAAAATTCTCTTAAAGGTCAACCTTTAAGAGAAGAACAAAACCTTCAACATTCCTTTCTCGTGTTTCCTGAAACTTAAGTCCATCAGTCTTTTGTTTTAATACTTACAGGATAAATAAAAAATAAAGATGTAATTTAGGTAATCTAGAGCAATTGATTAGCTAATTGAAGATTAAGATAAGCCTTTAAAATTATCTAAACTAAATGCAATATTTAAAAGATAAACACTTAAAGGGGCACCTAGGTGGCTCAGTTGGTTAAGCGTCTGCCTTGAGCTCAGGGCATGATCCCCTCACTCCTGGAATGGAGCCCAGGGTCGGGATCCCTGCTCAGTAGGGAATCTGCTTCTTCCTCCCCCTCTGCCTGCCCCTCCTCCCATTCATGCTTGCTCTCTCTCAAATCTTAAAAAAAAATTTTTTAAACATAAATACTTAAAATTACTGTCTAAAATTAAGTGTCCAGTAATAATTAATGCATATGACTGGTCTGCAAAATAGATCCAATCACAAAACAAATAAATTAGACATTTTGCTTACCTGTATTAAGACATTATCTATTGCTGTCTGTACCTCTAGGATGAGACTGTAGCTGGCATCATCTTTATTTAATGTAAACTTATCATTTACACTAAATGAAGGTACTGCTGATTTTGCTGTGCTTGATTGAGAAGACTGTTGATACTTCTCTCTTTCCTGTAGTACCTTATACTGCAGATGTTCCAGCTCACTCCTAGAGGAAAATATATAAAACTCTGTCACCTAGAAGTATACACATTTGCAGTCCTTAGAATGATTACAAGAATTTGAGACTAACTTCTGCAAAATGGATTTTTATTGATGAACTAGAATTATGACACTAATAGGAACAAAATTTTGTTTCTATGACTGACCAAAAAGAATTCCACATTATTTATCTCTAATCTAAAAATCAAAACTCATAGTTTTAAGTATCAAAGCAGGTTGCAAATAACCAATTCTAACACACAAATCTAGTCACAGTTACATATAATACTAATCAGAAGAGAAACTGTACTGGAGCTGAAAAACATTTAATTTGAAGAAACAAAATGTGTAAAACCAGTAAATATGTACTTTTCAATCAGAATTAGGCGAGACAGACAAAAGGAGGCTGCAGAGTATTCACATTTTGGGGACCACAGGATGATCATGAGCCAGGGGTACAGCTGAAGTTCTATCAACTGTTGAAGAGGATTTTGCTTAGACTGAACTGTTCAGGCATAGCTTCATTGCTTAGAGTTAACTTCAGTTAAAGGGAAAAGCCATACGCAAATGAAGCAAATAGTAACTAAGGAACAACAAGAGGTTTAACCAGCCCCAACTTAGGGGGAAAAGTCTGGGAAAAGCTTGGAGGAAATTTGTGCAATAAACAAAGGAAAAGACTCATTTGTCTAAGAAGTATTTATTGAATGCTTCATATGTACCTGTGTTGCAGCTGCTGAATAAACAAAACAGACATAAGTTTCTCAACTCATATTCACTGGCATCAGGAGATACAGACTGGGTTATAAATGTACGGAATTATATGGAGGATGTGAGATAGTAGACATTAATTCTATTAGGTTTCTATCTTGGTTGAAAGAGCTTGCTCTCTAGGTGGCTTTGCTATAAACTGGCTTATGGTATAAACTTGTGTGGCTTTAGTGAATTAGTACTTTTGGCATTTTGCTGCCTTAAAAACCCGTGTAGCCCTCAAATGCCACCAAACAAAGATTGGCCATTACTGACCCAAGAGGTTGGCAAGGGTTGAAGTAGGGAGAATAGTCATTAAAAGTTTTAGCAACTCCCACTTCTTTGTTATAGAAAGGAATTTTACTTGAGTCCAGTGTCCCTTTTCACAGGACTTGGCAAACTAAATAGACCATAGAAGCAATCCTTGCATCTAAAGGAATCGGTATTACTCATTTCCAGTAAGAAAACTGATAAGCCAAAGTTACAGATTCAGGAGTGTCCATACGAGCAGTAAATATTACTATTAATGAGGAATACAGCAGTCTGTGATGGTTTCCTTCTAATGCCTATGAAGAAAACCAAATACTACAACTATCTATAACTAAATAAGTGAAAAAATACACTTTTTGATCTAAGAAAAAGTTAATATAGGATAAAGTATATAAAAGTATATTTCTAACTTTGAAATACTAATTAGCACTTACTGCTAATTTTCTCAAACTGATAAGTTTTCCTTTAAGAAGGTGACAAATGAATTAAAGGATATATTTTCTTCCAATAAAATATTCTGCTTCTATCAGTAATAAGAAAAAACTATACACTTCATGAAATGAAAAAAAAAAAAAAAAAAAAAGCAAACAAAAAAATCCAAAATTACCTTAAAGAAAAAATTTTATTCTGCATCTCCTGATTAATTTTTAGTTCTTCTCCTGGTCCACTTTCTTTATGTATAGGCTCTGTGGTCAGACCTGTAACCCAGCCTGTAGAGATGAAATTACAATCATGGACCATTAAGTGCTGCTAGTATTAAAAGAAAGCCCAAGTATACATGCCCCTTTGCTCACTAACAGCAACATCATTTAGTCCTAGGACTTAGCCTCCTTCAAAAAACAAAACAAAACAAAACAAAAGAAAGAAATCAAGCTGGAAAAAATTCAAACCATACTGAAATTATGTCAGCATTTTGTGATACTCTTATTTTGCCTGAAACACTATAATTATATCACTAAGGAAATCTTTCACTTCTTATAGTTTTAGTTTTCAAGTATGGAATAAGTCAACACATTCTAGTAAATACTTGATGAATTAAAACAGTCTTTCAAAAATCATTTTCATGGAAAGTAAAAAAAGCTCTGACATTGGCTATTTTGAGAATGCAAATATGACCAACTCAAAAGCAAGGAAATTTTTATAAGAAATGTAAGCAATAACAAAACAAACTAAATTTCAGTCAATATTTCTTTTTAAATCAAAGAATATCATTTAATTTTCTTTTTTATTATTATTTTTATTTCTTTTCAGTGTTCCAGAATTCATTATTTATGCACCACACTCAGTGCTCCATGCAATATGTGCCCTCCATAATACCCACCACAAGGTTCACCTACCTCCTACCCCTCCCCAAACCCTCAGTTTGTTTCTCAGAGTCCACAGTCTCTCATGGTTGGTCTCCCCAACTCACTACTAGAGCATGCTAAATATCCTAACAAGTATTATTCAAATATTAACTGTTTTATAAATCAATACACCCACTCCTTTTCCCTCATTTTTTAATCAATAAAGGTTTAATGATATAGGTAAGATTCACTAATAGCACTTTTTAAAAAAAGTAGTCATCAAAACTAATTTATGCAATTTAAGTTTTTTCTCATTTGATTCTTTGTTTACTTATTACTATTTACCATACCTGAATATGTAGATACCACGATTTCATCATAGCCATCTTTCCCTATACAACCACCCTGGATAGATGTAACACTTTCAGACAACATCTAAAATAAATTTAAGATCAAGTACTTAATTAGTAACTAAAAGTTCACATATTAAAATAATCCATAAAACTTACTTTCCCATTTCCAGACATTCAACATATGTTTATTGAACACTTAGCATGTGGAAACAATGAAACTGGAAGGCAAAATTCTGCACAAATGGCAGAAAATTCCAGTGCTTTTAAATTTGGGGAAAGAAGATTGAAAATGACTCATATATTTGTGTGCTGTACTTAGCCTCATCAGTCACCCAATGAGCAAAATCATTTATTTATATAAAGAAGTTTTTTGATTTTTGTCTTTAAAGATTTATTTATTTTAGAGAAAGAGAGAGGGACAGCATGTGCACAAGCATATGAGCATGGGGTAAGAAGGGCAGAATGAGAGGAGAGAGAAACTTAAGTAGACTCTCCCTGAGCCCAGAGCCTGGGGTGGGGCTTAATTCCATAACCCTGAGATCATGACCAGAGAAGAAACCAAGAGTCGGACACTAAACCAACTGTGCCACTCAGGCACCCCAAGAAAGAAGTTTTATTTTGTTTTGTTTTGTTTTTAAACTACATAAGCAAAACTCCCAATGTGTTTAGTCTATTATCTGAATTCCATACACCATCTCCCAAATCGTTTTTTTAATGAATAAAGATGATAGCCTATATGATACCTTTAGAGAATTTTTATCCCCATATTATCTATGTAATATACTTCCTCTATACATCAAAACATCTGTATTTGCTGATCTGCAGTTAAAGCTGAGAGGTAGAACCAGTAGAGAAATTAGACAAAGAAAAGTTAATTGATACTGAATTGTGGGTTTTTTTGTTGTTTTCAAAACAGCCTCAATGAATCCTGCCAGAGGCAGGATGGGAAACCATGGACTAGAGAATACCACTTCACAAAAATGAAAGATTCCGTTTACAACAGAATGACTCTCCATGTAACTCTGTACCTTGGGCTAAACAAGCTGAACTACATTTAAAATTTGTGAACTAGAATTACTCTTAACTAGTAATTCTTCTCATATAGTAAACTTTTGGGAGGCTAGAAGTGAAATTGCAACTTTTCTCTCTGCTTAAAGGTATTTTGATATTGTCTTAACAACAGGAGTTTATCCTAAAATATTATTTTGAGACAACACAGTCTCAAACATATAAATGTTATGTTACCCAAACATATAAATGTTACTCCTGTAATCTACTATGCATTATAGAAACTAAGGCAAAATATTTCATACTTCAAATATACAATGCTTAGAAACCAAAGAAGCAATAATTCATTATTCAGCTGGAAGTAACTCATTATTCATTATTCAATAGTCTATTATTCAAACACAAGAGTGGTCTAGAGAGTTTGATAACACCAAAGGTGCAATATTCTAAGCCAAACACAAGATTTTAATATATTTGATTTAAAAAAACCCAAATCATCATTGTCATCTCTATAATTTTTGATGTGTAAGCATATATAGTCTTTTTTTAAATGAACTGACCTGATCAAATCGTAGAACAGGCTCATTTGCATTGTCAAAACTGTACACTTCCACCATTCCATCATCTCTCCCAACAAGTAAGTCTTTAACCCCATCACCCACAATGTCAAAGCTGTCAACACACAAAATCCCTTCAAAAAAGAGGACAGAGGTGACAAGTTATTAATAAAACTAACTTTATAGTCAAGTATATAAAAGTAAAGAATGAAAAAAATGTATACACCAAATCAGAATAGGGAAAAAAACAACAAAAACCTTGCTGCATAATCAGGTGTCCTCTTTTCCATCTGTATTCATCCATTTCTAAGACTTTAAATATAATCTAAATAGAAATGGCTCATAAGTTTATATCCCCAGCTCTGGCTTCTCCCCAGAGCTCCAGACTCATATATCCAAATCTCTATTCAACATTTTCTTTGAGACATACATTTGCATCTCTAACTTTTCATGCCCCAGCAAAAACTCTTTATGCCCATTTATCAGATCCCCTCAATGCTCCTTCTCCAATCTCTCATCTCAATAAGGTATCACCCAGTTCCTCAGGCCAAAATTCTAGGCTATGTCTCTTCCTCTCTTTTTCTCACTGCCCAGATCAAATCTCTTAGCAAATCTTACCAGCCCAATCTTCAAAACACATACTGAAATTGTCTCCTTTCCAACTACCATTAGCTTAGCCCAGGCCACTTATATCTCTAGCCTAGAGTACAATAAATTAGAACAACCAAAACAATGACTCCTTAATGGATCTCCATGCTTCCAATTTTGACCTGCTTCCCCGCCAAATTCATTCTCCTTGGGTGGGGAGGGTGTGTTTTGTTTTGGTAGATCATGTCATACTCCTACTTACAATTCTCCAAAGGTGTCTCACTGCACTTAGATTAAAATCCAGATCCTTTTCCAAGGCCCACAAGGACCTACATGATTTGGATCTATGCTAATTCCCTGACTACTTTTCTTGCCATGCTAATGCATGGTCTTCCCTCTGGTCCTCAAATGAATCAAGTATACCTCTGCCTCAAGTCCTGGCTTTTTCCTTCTTCTAGAGCACAATTTTCCCCCAAGTTTTTACACTACTAACTCCTTTTCTTATCAATCAGATCTCAGCTCAAATTTTGTCTTCTATAAGCTATCTTCCATTACCACCCAGTCTAAATATAGTCTTTCTCCTTTCTCCCATCACCAATACATCACCCTGTGACATTTCTTTCAGGTTACTAAATTAAGCTATCTCACTTATTTGCTTGTTTATTCTCTGTCTCTCCTAACAAGTAGTTGTTGAAGGAATAAATGAATATATGAATAGGATTACTACACCTATAAATAGCCATCTCACTACCTTCTAAGTCAGATATAAATTCCCTCAGAAAGGTAACAATTCTTTAGAAAACAGAAATATTTCCTGACCCATTGGACTTTTTCCTTGCCTCCTATCAAATACTCTCAAATTCAAATTAATTTTCTACACCAAACAGTGAATAATGGATTTGAGCAGAGAATGATGTTATGGATGGACACTAGGCCATAAAACCCTGTCTATCCTAAATTACTATTAGCATTTCTTAATTAATAATTATGCCCAAGTATGACAGACCTGCTAAATAAACAAATAGTAAGGTGGCTCTGTGATATGTTAAGTCTACTATGTACTATGAATAAATAAAATAGAATGAACTATATAATTTAGGATATTTAATAATCACTGAAATTTCAGAACTAAACTATATCAAACACATACCTCCCCGCTTTTTCTCATTTCGAATTTCCCACTTGTGTACTGGTTTGGAGGTAGTGATCTGAATAAGCCCAAGTTTTCCATCTGATGTTCCAAACAAAAGGTCTTCTCCAGAGTCACCTAGTTATAATGAAAGTCAACATATTATATTTACCCCATGACTCATAATATCTCTTTAAAACTGCAATTTTTTTCAGATACACTGACTTTCACATGAAAATCTCATTTAAAAAATATAAAAAGAACACTTACTTTGGGAGGTTGGTTATATAGTCATAGAATTTTACACATCAAAGAGATAACCCCCCCCCCAAAAAGAGATAAAACCCTTCCTCATCATCTAATTTTAAGATGAGGAAACTAAAAATTAAAGTTTACTAGTTCATTACTGTTAGTTACTGGCAAGTCATCTGAAGATAACTGTCTCAATTCCAGTTCATGTTCTTTTTACAATTTCCCATTTTCACTTAATATATAGTTAAATGATTCAACCTGAAGTATCTAGACTTAATTAACATAATGCACTCCCTTATTTGACTGTGATTACCGCCATTTCCATTGTGTAGTGCTAAAACGGTAGGTGGGCCAGGCACTTCAGTTTCATACATCACATCCGATCCCTGAAGGAGAACAAGCATTTCAGAACTGAAACAGAATGCAAATTTAAAATAATACAGGTACTTACAGATAACATCAGTAGTCCTATAAAGAACTCTAGAATAAAACTGCCAGAGAAAGTTATGCTGTGATTATTAACTTGCCTTTGTTAGCAATTTTGTCTATGTTAACTCATTTTAAAATACATTAAAAACGTAAAGATCAAGAAAAAATATACAAGATAGTCTACACTTCAAATCCTTTTCATTTTAAATACTTCGCCCAAAAACTTGACTGATGCTAGTAAATTTTTCTATCTAAGGTTTCCAGGAACAAGATGTTTCTTTTTTCCAGTTTAACTTAGAGCACATTCAAACATTTAAACAAACCCAACATTACTTCTTAAGGAGAATGTTAGCTTTTCTTTTGGGTATTTCCAAAACCTACTCTAGTAAGAGGACAAATGACCTGTTACTTAGATAAGAAAACAAAACATGTCCACTTATTTGTCCTTTTAAAAATTTTGCCATTTGGAACATTTTCACTTAGTACACAGTATTTGTGAAGCTATTAAAGAATGAGGTAGAAGTACTTATACTCACATGGAAAAAATATGATTAAATCATTCAACAAAACCCCCCACAAAATTATAGTAAATATGGAATAACATTTTTCTTTAAAAATTATATATAGAACATATAAATGTCATATGCCTTATCTTTTATTTTAAAATTATATTTGAAATTCACAGGTGTCAAGTGTATAAACACAAAAAAATACACCAAAAAATTTTTAAAAGGGCTACCTCTGGGGCAATGGATTGCTTACAAATGGGGAGTCAAAGGGGAGTAGAAATATGTGAAGGGTAGAGCAAAGGCTTCAAGTTTTAACTTCCCACAAATCCTTAGTTATTTTTGTATTTTTACAATAAGCTCATGGATCTCTTCTTGTTAAACAAAGCAGAATCCTCAAATCAGCCAGACCAATTTCTAATTGAATACTAGCCAGATTCTTTTAAAACCTTATTCAAACAACTCATATTTGGAAGCACAGGCTATGGAAAAAATTAATCATTCATGCCCCTAGAATGAACCTTGAACATTACCTTTTTTTTCCCCACAGAAAAAAATAATAAAACCTCATAGAACTAATGGATTTTTCCTTCTATAAAAAGACTGATATCAAGAAATAGACACCTGGCTATGAAATTCCAAAGAGTGAGAAAGCCAGTGATGCCGCAGAATAAACGGCCAAATGTTTTGTGTACTATCAGTCTAACTTTCTAATCCAAGCAATCCACCTGTTCTAGGTTAGTTGCATTTAAACTTTGTTTTATGGATTCTGGTGTGTATATATATTTGTATCTTACTGAAAGCCACTTTTGAGATGGACATAGTTGTAACTCTTATTACTAATAACAATACCTTATGTAATTGTTTTAACCACTCATAGTTTTTAATATAAATATAAGGACAATAAAATGATTTTCCTATCATTCATTTACTTATCCAACAAATATTTACTGAGTGCTTATTCTGTTTCACATACAGTCATAAACGTGGAGTAAACAAATGACACAACCCTGATCAACCCTGACACAATCCCTTCTTTATTAAAACCTAACACCCTCCCCACAACCCAGTTTCCTCCGTTAATTTGATTTTTGGAGGAGAGAAGAGTAATGGAGGAAGAAAGAAGAAAAAAAAAGCTAGAAGGGGTTCTTTGTAGCAAAGCCATCCCATTCAGACTGAACTAGCTCAGAAATTATGCATGGGGGCAGAAAAGCATCCTTTTCCCATATATGCCTCTCTAAAAACTTGCCAAAGATCTCAATACATTTGCCTCAAGTTAAAAAACATCAGCTTACCAATTAAAAAGCATTTTTTTTCCAGATATAATTTTACCTAGGACATTTAAAGTGGTAGTAATAAGTAAGTTATCTCAAGGACACATTTTTCAGCAATACTCATTTATATAAATTACAAAAAACCATAAAAATGTAAATAACAGAAACCTGTAAAACTCTGAGCACTCTGTCCTGGCAGGCCAATACCGGTGTGATACGAGGTAATCTTTCCACTGGAAGGCAGATGACATCATTAATTTTGTCCCCAGAAAGGTAATAATGTTGGTCTTTGCAATCACAATAATGGTTATAGATGTAACTTGCACTGAGAAAGAGGTCTGAGCCAGATATATGCCTGAGAACATTAAAATTAAAAATATCCATATTTTAAAAAATAAGTATAGGAAACTCTATTTTCTATTTAAAAAAAATAAGCATAGGAATTCTTTTGTTATGAAAATAAAAGTTTATCTATACTGTTTCTATCATTTTAGCACAGACTTAAAGAATAGTTTCTCCCCATTTCCCTCACTTAATTTGTAGCCTTTTGATAGAACACTGATTTTATTTTTTTTTTAATTTTATTTATTTATTTGACACAGGGAAAGAGATCACAAGTAGGCAGATCACAGGTAGAGAGAGGAGGAAGCAGGTTCCCTGTGGAGCAAAGAGCCCGATGTGGGACTCAATCCCAGGATCCTGAGATCATGAGCGGAGCTGAAGGCAGGGGCTTAACCCACTGAGCCACCCAGGTGCCCCGAACACTTATTTTAAAAAGCTGAAAATCACAATCTTAAGGCCTCAGCCATTTCAAAATTAAGCTTAGAAAAACTGAAAATAAGACAATGATAACTGTCTATATCTGAAGACAATTAGCTTTTTCTGAATGTGCACTGTGTGCCAACCACTGTCCTAACAGATTCATATGTATTAGCTTAATCCTCATAAATCTGTAAACTAGGGACCATTATAATCCCTTTTTACAGAGAACAATAAAATGTAAAGTAACTTGCCTAATGGCACACAACTAGTAGCAGAGTGGATTATAGCTCAAGTAGCTTTTAGCTCTAGAATTAGCTTTCTTACTACTATACTAAATTGTCTAGAAAAGGCTATTGGAAGCAAACCTACTTTAAATGATAAACAGTGGGGGTAAATGATTTCATCAGAATTTTATCTTGAAAAAATAAATGAAAAAGAGTACAAATTATATTTAACAAAATTTAGGCAATAATCCTAACAATGTTCCCATTCTTATATTAAATCCAGTTTTCACTGGGGGAGCTGAAATTTTACAAAAATCATACACTAGCGCATTACCTTTCACTTCTAGATTGCTATAACCATGGAATCATAAAGAAGGGAATTTTATTTGAAAGTTTCAACTATTTCTCCACTGCTCTAAAGTCTAATTTAAAAGTTTTGGTACTAAAATTACTCCCTATGCTATAATGATTTTCACTGATTTTCTCTTTGATTATCACTTATGTGGCCTCACTTTGTGGCTCTGCACATGATTTTAGTAGTCCTCTTAATATCATTTTTATCAGCCTAATGAAATTCTTTTTCAAGATTTTAAGTTTCATCTTGAAATCCATCTGCACTACACTTGCAATTATATTGCAATTAAACATTTTCCAAAGTATAACTTGTAATCACTACTGTTGACAAGAGTGGGGACAGATGGAAGCATTAAGCAGGGAAGGATGCCTGCATGGTAACCAACTTTGTAAGTGCTCAGTTTCTTATTGAATATTTTCAAGTTATAACCTTCTTTCCTGTGCACTCTTATAAATCTGGGGATTCAGACAATAAATTTTTAAAATATTGAATAAGGATCCTCTCCATCCCGCCTCTTCCATTCCAAAAAAAAAAAAAAAAGTTTAAGAAACTAGCAAAAGAGACTATTGGCTGGGAAACTCCTGATCTTCCTCAAGCCTCTCTATACACCTTTCTGAATGTGGAGTTATGCAAATTATTAATTACTTTGATTTTAGTATTTCACATTTGTCATTGTCCATTTCAAAACTATTACATTCTTGTTAAACCACTGAACTCACTCCCACTTACCATGATTTAATTTTTATCTAATATTACCAGAGCAAAGTTTTCCAGCCTAGAGATCAGGACATGTGATGTGCAGTATATAGAATTCTGCAGGACAGCTGTGTACCACATAGAACTCTGGACTGAATTAATAGTTTTCAGACCAAGGTCTACAACTTGGCTGTTGTTGTCAAATAAAGAACTTTTTTTTCTTTCTACCCACTCCTAATAATTCTGATTCTGCAGGTATGAGTAGGACAAGAAATCTACTCTTTTAAGCTTCCAAGGGATTCTTTTAAGTAGTGGTCTGAGGACAATGGATTAGATAAACTTTAAAACCCTCTCTAGTTCCTCATGATTCAAAAATCTTATATTTTACTTGTAAAATCTCACAAATCAGAAAGCCATTAGGGAGTTTTTTTTTTTTTTTTTTTTACTCAGGGTCTTACTTGATTTACCTAAAATTATAGCCTATTAGTAGTTAGCAACTTTGACAGCCAGGTCTTCAGCAAATGATGCAGCAAATGACCACAGACAGGAAAGGAACAGAAACCTAACTATCTCTAGGTTTCTTTACTTTTTTCTTTTATACCTTGATCATGAATCATCTGGAACCATTTAGTCAAAAAAATGAATGTGTAAATACTATGAGTCTTAAGAAAACATTTTGAAGGCCAACTGATTTTGTACTGATTCTATGTTAATGAGTTTCTGACTAATAAGTTACCTTTAGTCAATTTTATTTCCCAGGAAACCTAGTAAGATATGATACTTAATCTGATGTTTGTCACCTCTCCAAAATATTATAAATGGATTTGTAAAAATAAAAAAAAGGATAAACATACATAGCTTTAATGCTTTCAGTGAGGTTAGTTTCAAAAGAGAGGAACTGTTTTCCTCTCTTTGTGAAGCCTCTGATCTCAGATCCTGCAGCAATAAAAATCTTCTCCTGGGGTGTGTTAAGAACCCCTCCTAGCTCCAATCTTGCAATCTTCTGCCCGGGTAAAGTCTTGAACACGGCCTGCAAAAATCATTGGGGAAAAAATTAAGTACACAAATTTACTGTAAGCATTTTCCTTTACTGAAAAAAAAAAAATGCTGTGATTTGAAACACACAAAATACTATATTTCCACTATAGAAACATTTTAAGATATGAATGTATTTACTTCAGTGAATCTTCAAGGTTTTTCGCTAAATATCTTCTAAATTTGGAATATTTATTGCCACACCTATTTCAGTCACATCCTTAAAATCTAAACTTCTGCATCTCAAAGTACAGTTCATTAAGCAGGGGCATCAGTATGATTAACCTTATTAAAAATGCAGAATCTCAGGTCCAACCCCAACTCTACTGAATGAGAACCTGCATTTTAATAAGATTCCCTCACTGGCTCCAATGGACATGTTTTTGCATTTTAATTATCTTTTTAAAACTAAAGTCTCCTGTTTCCGTTATAATTTTTATGAATTTTAGTACTACAAATAAAAAACTGTAGAATTTACTGAAAACCCAAATGTTTAGCTTAATATCTAATTGAATACATTTTTTTAAAGATTTTATTTATTTATTTGACATACAGAGATCACAAGTAGGCAGAGAGGCAGGCAGAGAGAGACGGGGGGAAGCAGGCTCCCTGCTGAGCAGAGAATGTGATGCGCGGCTTGATTCCAGGACCCTGGGACCAAGACATGAGCCGAAAGCAGAGGTTTTAACCCACCAAGCCACCCAGGCACCCCTGAATACAACATTTATATCATTAATTTTTCCTTGGTTATTTTCCATTTTATTATTGGCACCAGCTTCTTTCCCTTCCCTCCAGTAACTTTATACGGAGACTAAAGTATCTGGGAGAATATATGAATACTGGAAACACTGGGCTTCTGACAGTTTTTAACTATTCATCTTTTTATAAATTCTTTATAACATATAGTGAATATAAGTCTTCACAGCTCAGCCCCATTGCTTATAAACTATGATCTGTGAATATGATGATGTACTAATCACATCCTTGACTAGCTTCCATTAAGTGGCAAAGGTGATTATCTAATCACTTTCATGTTACATAAGACACCACCTTAGCTGACTGGACAGATTTTCCTGCTGGCCTGAAGAAGTAGGTCACCATGTTAGGAGTGGACCTGTGAGAGGACCACAGGGCTAGGAACTATGGGGACCTCAAGATGATGAGAACAGGCCCTGGTGTACAGACAACAATAAAGTGGGACCTCAGTCCTACTAAATATAAAAAAAAAAAGAGCAAGAATCTGAATCCTGTCATGTGAGCTTGGAATAGGACCCCAGCCCCAGAAAGGAATAGAGCCTGGCACTGCAGCCATGTGAGACATTGAACTTGGACTCCTGACCCTCAGAAACTGTGCGATAATAAATGTGTGTTGTTTTATACCCTGAAGTGTGAAGTAATCTGTTCTATAGCTAGTTAGCAAATGATTCTTGTGTTGCCTCTAGCCTCATACTCCATGTAACTGCTTCCCTCACAATGCATTTTTCACTGCTTTTAGGACAATTTTAACCTAAGAATATTCAATAAGTAGTGTGTTTCTCTTTTAGAAAATCTGTTTTTCTCAAAAAAAAAAAAAAAGCTATACATACCACTGCTTCTCCTTTTTTCATGCCAAAGCACATAACTACACCATCATGATCTCCAATAACCACCTACAAAAGATTGAAAAGAATCTTAAATTACTATTATTATGCCCTATTAACTTATATGGGGGAAACAAGATTCTCAATATATAAATTATGACTTTAAATGTAGAGATCAGAAAATCTAGGCAAGTACCCCTACACAAAGTGATACTCCAAGGAATTACAAGAAAAGAGCAGGAAAGGAGGTATAGAGAGTCGTTATGCAAGTAGTTGGCCATTTATTTTGTTCCTACATTGTAAACAGAACAAGAGAATAAGACAGAAATGGCAGGGAGGTCATTTTTTTCTCAACTGGAGCATAAGAACATGTTAAGATTAACTTTCAAAACAGATTATCAATTAAAGTTGCAATTAAAGATTATCAAAGTTGTGACTGACTTCTTTGGTATTTTTAAAACCTTTGTAATAGAAAAATTTTAACATATACAAAAGTAGACATCACTCAGCTTCAAAAATTATGAACATGTAACCAATAGATTATGTTGACATAAATGCAGAGAGAGATTTCAACATTTCCTTCTCAGGAATTGATAATCAAGCAGATAAAAGGTAAGGATATAGGTTAGAAAATAATTACCTTGCTCTAATACATATGCACATATGTATACATGCATGTACATATATGTAGGACATGTTGTGCACACATGCATAAGTAAGTAATCATTCATCCTAAGAATTAAATTATAAATGTTCTTTTTAAGCGCACAGAAACATTAGAAAATTGACCATATATTAAGACATAAATAAGTCTGAAATATCAAAAACTTGATGATGCAGAGCACATTCTTAGGTCCCTATTTCTTTTTCTTTTTCTTTCTTTTTTTTTAAGATTTTATTTATTCATTCATGAGAGACAAAGAAAGAGAGAGGCAGAGAGAGAAGCAGGCTCCCCACAGAGCAAGGAGTCCAATGTGGGACTTGATCCTAGGACCCCAGGATCACAACCTGAGCTGAAGGCAGACACTTAATCAACTGAGCCATCCGGGCACCCAACACCCTTGATTCTTAACTTTGTAATAGGGGGATCTAAACCCAAGGTTTTGAGTTTTTTAACACTACGCTACTCTAATAACTTGTAAAAACAATAATCCACTACAGGGATTCCCAAAGTATGATTCTTAGACTCCTAGGGTCAACAAGAACTTTTTAGGGAATCTGCCAAGTGATAACTATTTTTGTAAGTCTTTATTTTCTTTTTTCACTAGACTGATATTTACAATGACGGTACAAAAGGAATGGTAGATAAAACTGCTAGCATCTGGCAAGAATCAAAACAATGACAACAAACAACACCAGTGGTTACTGTGATCATCACTTCAAAGTACAGAAAAAAAAATCCAACTTAATATAAGAATGTTCTTGATGAAGCAATAAAAATGATTAATCTTCTTAAATTTGGTCCTGGAGTCATGTCTTTTAAGCGTGAGAAAGTAGAAATATGCATAAAATTGGGGCGCCTGGGTAATGCAGTGGATTGAGCATCCGACTCTTGGTTTAGGCTCAAGTCATGATCTCAGGGTCCTGAGATCTAGCCCGAATTGGGCTGGTCCTCAGTGTGAAGTCTGCTTCAGATTCTTTCTGAATGGATGGCTGGGGCGCCTAAATGGATCAGCTGGTTAAGCATCTGCCTTTAGCTCAGGTCATTACCTCGGAATCCCAGTATCAAGCCCTGCATTGGGCTCCCTGCTCAGCGGAGAGTCTGCTTCTCCCCATCTCTCTGCCCCTCACCCTGCTCGAATCTGCTTCTCCCTCTGTTCCTTACCCGACTTGTGATTTCTCTCAAATAAATAAAATTTTTAGGAAAAAAAAATAGGTGGATCTTTAAAAAATAATAATAATAAAATATGCATAGAATACTTTTGTGGCAAACCAAAAAGCACTTATAGAATTGTTTCGGTAATAAGCTGAACTACCCAGTTTTTTCACAAATCTTTTTTAAAGATTTATTTTATTTTAGAGACACAGAGAGAGAACTGGTGGGGTAGGGGGGAGAGAGAAATAAAGCAGACTCCATCCTGAGCACTGAGTTGAACATGGGCTCCATCTCATAATCCTGACATCAGATCTGAGCTGAAACAAAGAGTCAGAGCTTAACTGACTGTAACACGTAGGCCCCACAAAACACAAAACACAATTTTAAGAATGAAAGAACAACTGGCAACTATTAACAATGATTAATAACAAGTTGTTATTAATACTTGGGTATTTGTAGAGTTTTTTTTTTTTTTTAAACTGCAGGAAGTGAGCTTATCATTTTAAAGGAAAATAATTGAGAGTGTTCCCAATGATAAAATTTGAGCTTTCAAGTAAAAGTAAGTACCAATAAGGCATGTATCTGCCATTGGGAACTGGACAGCTATTCCATATTTGACAACTTTTCTGATGAAATCTATACTGATATCAACAAATGTGATTTGATACTCCATGATAACATTTGGTACAATCAACATTTGAACATTCAACCTTTGGGAAATCTGTATAACTCAATGAACTACTAATCTCAAGTGACCATTGTAAGATGCTATAAAACCATGCATAAGGGGCGCCTGGGTGGGCTCAGTGGGTTAAAGCCTCTGCCTTCAGCTCAGATCATGATCCCAGGGTCCTGGGATCAAGCCCACACCGGGCTCTCTGCTCATCAGGGAGCCTGCTTCGCTCTCTCTCTCCCTCTGCCTGCCTCTCTGCCTATTTGTGATTTCTGTCTGTCAAATAAATAAATAAAATCTTAAAAAAAAAAAACAAAACCCATGCATGAGTAAAAGATCCATTCAAAATATAAATAGTTTTTAATGTACCTAAGTATGAAAAACTAATCAATATTGGCTTCATATTCCACATTGCAACTAATATTTAAGAAACTACTATTTGTTAAGGATATGTGTCACATCATGTATAAAGAGCCATAATTATTTGGAAAAGCTATTTAAATAACTCTTATTTTCAACTGTGTATCTGTGTGAGCTGGATTTTCTTTGAATACTTCAACCGAAACAATATATTACAACAGACTGTAAAGAACAGACATGAGAAGCCAGGTGCCTTTCTCTGTGCCAGACTAAAGAATCTGCAGAAGTTTAATAATACAATGCCACTATTCTCACCAAATTCTTTTTGTTTTTGAAAATACAGGTATTTTTCATTAAAATTTCATTTTTGTAAATGTAATGGGTTTATTATTTTAAAAAAAGAATATTTTAGATATTTCTCAGTTTTAATCTTAATATAATAATATTTATAGATATAACCCAAATAAACAAAAGTTCTTTGGGATGCTACATAATTTCAAAGTGTAAAAGGGTGCTGGGAGCAAAAAGAATTTGAGAAGTTATGATCTAGTAGACCAAATACAATAAATGACTATCAGAAATCTGTTGATTTATCTTAAAAAAATGTTATTACATCAGGAGTGTATTTGTTTTGCAGCTATAAGTCTACTACTAATATTATAATTGCCTTATAGAAATCACAGGATCAATATTTCCATAAAAGTAGTAAATATTAGATAAATAGAAAGTTCAACATCAAAATACCTACTCTTTTTTTAAAAAGATTTTATTTTTATTTATGAGAAAGATAAACTGAGGGTGGAGGGGGAAACAAAGGGGGAGGTACAAGAAGATTCCACACCAAACATGGAGCCTCATGCCAGGCTGAGATCATGACCTGAACCATAACTGAGTTGTCCACTTAACTGATTGAGCCACTAAGTTACCTCAGTACTTAATTTATTCTTAAAAAGATGATAAAGTTTAAAAATAACCTTCTCTATATCCTATTGCGCTTTATGTTTGTTTTTCATACACACAATCTGGTACACACTAGTACACAACAAGTAAATTATTAACAGAAAAATGAAATATGTTTTCAACAAGTTTACTTATCTATTACAGACTGTACATAAAAATTAAAACATGCGGGACGCCTGGGTGGCTCAATTGGTTAAGCAGCTGCCTTCGGCTCAGGTCATGATCCCAGCGTCCTGGGATCGAGTCCCGCATCGGGCTCCTTGCTCGGCGGGGAGCCTGCTTCTCCCTCTGCCTCTGCCTGCCATTCTGTCTGCCTGTGCTCGCTCGCTCTCCCTCTCTCTCTCTGATAAATAAATAAAATCTTAAAAAAAAAAATTAAAACATGCAAGAAAATTACTGTCTGTAAATGTCCCTTGGTATTCCAACCTCTGTTCAGGTTAAAAGAAATTTATTTACATTTTAACATTAAAGGGTAATTTACCAATGAAGAAATAAAGAAATAATAAACCTCTCCTCTGTCACAGCTAAAGAGATAGGGAGAAACGAGATCTCTACAGTACCTTTTGTGTAGTTCTATGTCTTGAGGCAGGAAGTAGCTTCATAGTCTTCTGAGAGGTCACTCCCACCTAAGGAAACACACCAGTCATCTAGTGAATGTTTTCTATTATACTAACTTGAAATGATTACATCTGAGAATGAAAGGACCAGGCGATTCAGATCATAGTGAGACTTATTTTTTATTGCAATTAGTGATATGAAATAATTATGATCAGTGATGAACTCATTTTTTAATGAAATATGCTACAAAAGTCAACACAGAGCACACCCAAAGATACTAAAATGTATACTATAAAGTTGTCAAGCCAAAAATAATACATTAGTGGCAAAACACTTTAAAAAAAAAAAAGATTTTATTTGGGGTGCCTGGGTGGCTCAGTGGGTTAAAGCCTCTGTCTTCAGTTCAGGTCATGATCCCAGGGTCCTGGGATCTAGGCCCCACATCGGGCTCTCTGCTCAGCAGGAAGGCTGCTTCCTCCTCTCTCTCTCTGCCTGCCTCTCTGCCTGTCAAAGAAAAAATAAAATCTTAAAAAAAAAAAAAAAAGATTTTATTTGTCAGAAAGAGAGAGATTGATTGTGCACACAAACAGAGCGAACATCAGGCAGAGGGAGAAGCAGGCTCCCCAAGGAGCAAGGAGCCAGATGCAGGACTGGATCCCAGGATCCTTGGATCATGACCTGAGCTGAAAAGAGATACCTAACTGACTGAGCCACCCAGGCGTTTAGTTGCAAAATACTTTACAAATATTTCTAGAAGACTTCATAAAAAACTTCATATATACAGTTGTTAGAAAGTTTTTGTAGTGATTTAAAATCTTTGGAAACAGATTACAATTATTTAACATGCAACATAGAGGATTTTTGTTAAAATGCAAAACATGCTGATGGCAATGACATCCAATCTGATGATGAAGATTTTTTACAAAAGGTATGGAAGACAAAAACAGCATGGCCTGTTCAGCAGGGAACTATCACTAGTGGTGCATAGTTAGGATAGGAAGTGGGGCGGTTGGGACCAATGGGGGAAAAGTTGGAAAAAAACAACAAATCATGAAAAGATCTACAGATAATGAGAAACTACAATTTTATTCTGTATTCCAAGGAGTAGTATTAAAGTGTAAAGTAATCTGTTTAGATTTGCTTTTGTGAAACACCACTCTAACAAGTTATGTGAATGATGGCTTCTAGGGAGGTGAAGCTGGAGGCTAGGAGCCCAATTAAGAAAATGAAAACATGTGGTGCATAAACAATGAATTTTGGAAAACATGCAAATTAAATTTTTTTAAGATTTTATTTATTTATTTGAAAGAGAGAGATCACAAGTAGACAGAGAGGCAGGCAGAGAGAGGGAGAGAAGCAAGCTCCCTGCTGAGCAGAAAGCCTGATGCGGAACTCGATCCCAGGAACCTGAGATCATGACCTGAGTCGAAGGCAGCGGCTTAACCCACTGAGCCACCCAGGCGCCCCCACAAATTAAAAAAGATGAGAACATGATCTGGGGATGATAGAGATGGCAAAAACGGGACAGAGTCATGAGATGCTCAGGAGATAAAACCAGTAGCAAAATGTGGTGACCAGCTCAAAATGGAAGATATTGAAGTGGAAAGTACCTAGCATAATTTCCAGGTAAACGGACTGGCAAACTTCTGTACCATTACATTAACCAAATAAAATTACTGAAAAAGGCGATGGAAAAGAGAGAATAGCTAGAGCTTGAATAATGAGGCAAGAAGGTATAACAGAGAACACCAGCTATGGGGTCAGAGACTTTGTAGAACTTCATTCTTGTTGTTGTTGTTAAGCAGATGGCTTTATCTGAGTCCCTGGATCCCCATCAGTAACATTACCTACTTCGAGAATTTTTAGGGAGATTAAATATGTTAAGCGCCTAGAATAAACTGCACGCACAGCTATTAGCTGTCGTCGCTTTTATGATGCTCTGGCTGGTGAGGTCCAGGTCACCGTAAGAAGGGTCTGGCGCGCGGGAGAAGCGGCTGGGTAGAGATGGAGATTCGGGAGTTACGGGCCAACAGGTAGCTGCAGCCTGGGAGGAGAAGGGCCCCGGGGAGTTATCCGGGATCAGGTCTTTCTGGGCATCTTTAGGACTCGGCAGGAGTCAGCAACGCGAGAGCCTGTGCGCTTCTTTCCAAGTCCCAGCGGACCCTCAAGTACGAGCAGGGGTTGCCCGAGACCGGGACTGCGTGAGTGCAACACCCAGCCCCGCAGCCCCTTCGCCGCCGCCCCCGCTCTGGGCGACCCCGACCGACGTCAGTGGAAGGACAAAATCCTCTCGGGGAGCGGGGCTCACCCCGCGCGGCTCCCGCTTTATCCCCTCAGGTTTACCTGTAAATAATCCGCTCGGTTTAAATTTAGATCCATGACGGTGACACCAACGCGCTATCGGGCCGGCACAGGAGTGACAGAGGCTGCCAGATCCCAGGCCTCTGAGGGGCTACGCTCGCGTCCCCTTCAAAGACCAAAGCTAGGAGCCTCAGCAGGGGATGCAAAAGCGAGGCGCCAGGGCAGCGGCGTCCGTATGACGTCAATGCGTTCGCGCGAGGAGGACACGCCCCCGGCTAAAGTGAATCCCCGCCCCTTTCCGAAGGACCGCCCACGGACTTAACCTGCCTCCAATCAGAGGCAGAGAGGAAAGGAGGAAGAGATCCAGGAGACGGGAGAAAGGTGGTTTCCCCGGAGACTGGAAACCCCGCATTGGCTCCACCCCCACCTTCGTCCAGCGCTAAGTCCTTCTCCGTGTCGACCCGCGATGTGAAACCTGAGTAGATTCTGAACTATTTTACGGATACTGGATAGGGTCCTTCAAAGAGGCGTTGTTATAGGCATTAGTTTACCACAGTAGTTATCAAGCTTTTGGCCTTACGACCCCTTTACAAAACTCTTACAAACCATTTCGGAGGATGCCAAAGACCTCCTGTTGATATGGGCTATCTATTGATATTTACTATGTTAGAAATTAGAACTGAAATTTTTAAATGGAGTTTAAAAACGTATTAAATATTTTAATGAAGATAACTTATTTTCGAATAAAAAAAGAGGCAAAAAGACTGGTATTATTTGCAAATCTATTTACTATACACCTGAATAGTAGATAAGTCCCAGATCTACTACTGCATTCAATCTGCTGGTATAGGTAGGTTTTTTTAAGTATATGAAGAATCCGGTCCAAAATCAACAAGTGGTAGTTTCTGAAAAGCTAATTGCAATGTGGAATGTGTCTTCATTACACAACATCCAAGAAATCCTATAAGTTAATATCACCATGGATTTCATCAGAGAAGGTATCAACCTCCGACATGAATACAAATTCTGCAATATTCTAATGTGTGTTTAAAAGGCCAAATTTTAAGCATTGGCAACAAATATCAACTGTTTTCCTTGAAATGATGGGTTCCAATTTTGAATTCACAAGAAAGTGTATACCAAATATCCAAGTCTGAATAATAACTTTTCCAGTTGTGCTCTTAAAAAATAAGTATTCCAGCTAGCAACTCAATCACATAAATGTTTTTTCTTGAGGCAGTACCCTTCTGTATTTAGTAGAAATGCTTTATGTATCCTTCCCATTTCATCACACAGAATATTTAAAAAGAAACACATTCAAGAGTTGAAACTTAACAGCTTTTACTGCTTCTCAAAAGGCATTTTTATACAGAGTTTTGTTTCCTGCCAATATGTGGCATGAGGAATGCAGTGACTATTACTACAATTTGAAGCTACTGCTTTGATTCATGTTTACCTACCAGCAGTGTTAACCATCATTGTTTTTGTACCATCAGTGCAAATTTCAACACAGTGGAAAAGGCAGGTAACATCTTAGTGTAATGAAAATAGTTTCAAAATCACAGACCCCCTGAAAAGGCCTCAGTGACCTGCAGACTACCACTGGCCTATAGTGACCCAAGGTCTGACGGAGAACTCACCTTCCCTGATTCTTTCATCAGTCCTTCCTTCATGCACAGAGTGCTCTGCCTACAGAAATACTATATATGAATGAGTAAGATACAGCTCCTCTCCTGATTTCTTTGTTCTACTAGCGCAGAGTTCACAAGTGATGGTGAAACAAGAACTCAAACCCCAAGAAGAGATGTTTCTTAGGTAGAAAAATAATTTCCTGCAAGGGATCTGAGAAGGTTTTTGACTAGGTACAAGAATGTTCCAGACATTTCTTTTTCTGAAGCTAAAATAACGCCATATTAAAACAGACAACAGTGCCTGAAGATGGGTTAACTGTGTAGCAATTTTGGGGAAAATACACATCAATTTAGAATCAACAAAAATACAGATAAATTTCAGACATAGTTCAAAAAATAAAGCCACAGAAGAGATAGAAGAATATAGAGCTGTAGAATTTAGAGTTTAGGGAATTAGAAGGTAGCTAGGGCCCCCATAACAAAGTACCACAAACTGGATGACTTTAAACAACAGAAATTTATTTTCTCACAGGTCTCACAGGCTAGGAGTACAAGATCAAAGTGTCAGCAGGAAACCAATCTTCTGAGGCATCTCACCTTGGCTTGTAGATGGCCATCTTTTCTGTGACTCTTCATGAGGTCTTCCCACTTTTAGAGTTGTGTCCTAATCTCTTCCAGGAAGGAAACCAGTCAAATTGGATTAAGGCCCACCCTAATGACCTCATTCTAACTTAATTACCTCTTTAGAGGTCCTATCCCCAAATTTATTTGCATTCCAAGGTACTGGGGATTAGGACATAAGAATTTAAGTGGTACATAATTCAGCCCATAACAGAAGGCAATTTATCTGATCTTAAGAGGAATACAGGGACGCCTGGGTGGCTCAGTTGGTTAAGCGGCTGCCTTAGGCTCAGGTCATGATCCCAGCGTCCTGGGATCGAGTCCCACATCGGGCTCCTTGCTCAGCAGGGAGCCTGCTTCTCCCTCTGCCTCTGCCTGCCATTCTGTCTGCCTATGCTCACTCTCTCTCCCTCTCTCTCTGATAAATAAATAAATAAATCTTTAAAAAAAAAAAAAAAAAAGAGGAATACAGGAAACCACAAAGAAGCATATTAAAAATAAAGATGAAACACTTCAATAGGTAACAAACATTTTTACATATAAAAAATTGGGGGGATATGAGTATTATACATATTCATACAAATTAATAAAAATGGAAATATTATGATTCCAATAAGTAAACAGGCAAAAATATGAACAGATATTTCATAAAGAAAGTTGTTTCTGAACAAACTTATAGAAATCTATTACCTTCATTTCTAATCAATAATACTGAAGCAAGATATCTTTTATATTTTGCCTTTCAGACTAGAAAAAGATTTAAGTGATAACACTGTACGTTGCAGAGACAGCATGTTCTCATCAACTGTGATACTTTTAACTGGTAATAAAACCCTTTTGAAAGCAATGCATCAATATGTATCCAACCCTATAAGTATGTGATTTTATTTTTAACCCATAACTCCAATTTTGAATATTTAATCTACAAAAACAAAGCAAAATAGGAAGTCATAATTGAGGGACCATTTAAAACAAGAACCCAACTGTCCAGTATAAAGGAAATGGTGCATGTACTTCATAGACTACTGCATAGCCACTGAAAGTGAAAATAATGAAGGCTGTATAGCAATGTGGAAAGTGTTTGGGATAATAAAAATAGAATATAAAATAGTATATACACCATGATTACAATTATAGGAAAGGGCTTGTTATGAATTAAATTAAAAATTTTTTATTTGGATATAGATTAAAGGATTATAATCTTGTTTTCTGTTTTACATAAGATTTGTACATTTTTGAAAAGATTTTATTTATTTACTTGGTAGAGAGAGATAAAATGAGAGAGAGAGAGAGTGTGTGTGTGTGTGTGTGTGCACGAGCAAGGGAGAGGGGCAGAAGGAGAAACAGGTTCTCCGCTGAGCAGGGAGCCTAATATAGGACACCATCCCAGGACCCTGGGATCATTACCTGGGCCACAGGCAGACACTTAACTGACTGAGCCATCCAGGCACCCCAATTTTTGCAATTAAAAATAAAATTGTTATAAAATAAAATTAAAAATTAAGAGATTTTAAGACTCCTGTGTTTAACTCTGGATAGCTCCCAAAGTGAGCATTCTTCTGTCCCTAGGATTGCCAGGTTCTGATAAAGGGCTATCCAGAACAGTAGATACCAAATCTTTCCATCTGTTTTCTTGTTTCCGTTCTCAAGTGCTGGCATTGCATATTAACATCTTAAGGAAAATGATACTGATATTATTCCTGTTTTTGCATTATAACAAACAAATCAAAATATTGAAAACCTGATAAAGGGGGAATTATCATTTCAAATATTACTCTGGGAAATTCAATAAGTATTTCAGGGCTGGACAAAATATTAGAAACCATTAGTCCAATGTTTTCCCTTTTGGACCCACAAACCATTTTCATTGTATATACTCTTTCAAAACCCTTAGGAATTTTAATAATTATTTCTTTTTTTATTGTGAAATTTTGTGACTAAATTTGTACAGTAGGAGAATGCTTGTGTAGAAATGTTAAAGAAAAGGCAGTTTATTTTAGTTTGTTATATTATTTAAGGAAGCATTCTAAAATTCATCTTCATCCAATCTTTACAATATTTGTAATAAAAACATACTGACAATGCTTATTTCCCATTTAACAAGTGATGCCCACTGTTTATTTTACTTTAAGCTAATTGTGTAACATAAAAAGGGTTTATTTTGAAGATCACATTTCTTTTAAAACATTGAAATGAGGCTATGATACAGCATCAAAAATAGATAAAAAGAGCTTGCATAATATGATATTGAAATTCGTTCATTTTACATCTAGAAAAGGCAAGTGATTTTTTTTAAAGTACCATGTTTTGTTTCTAAATGGCAAAGGTTTCAAAGTATGAATTTTAAATACTTCTTATACAATTAGCTGGGTTTTTATTCACAAAAAAGAAAAGCCAAGTTAGACAAATTGCCACTCTAGTTTCTCTTTTCAAACATATTTTAAGCTACTAGAGACAACTTGGTGGGCTACATTAAAAAAATCCAAAAACAAAAACAGATGATTGTATCTCAGATGTAATAAATATTGCCTTGAGACCATTTACAAAAGTATCATATACTTCAGTAACTTATAAATCTTATGTTGTGGTCTTAAAGCAGTCAGTATGAGTATAAATTAAAAAAACTTATGACTAAGAATACAAGCAACTTAAACTGCATTACAGTTAAAATCACGCAAGTGGAGATGGCTGACTGAATGACCGACTCGTAAGTATACACATTGGGCTCCACTAACACATGATATCAATTTGGAAACTCTCAAACTCTTATTTAAAAAAAAAAATAACAAATGACCCTTTTAGATTGATTTAAAAAAAGAAACATGGGGAGAGAGATCATTATCACCTTGGATGATGATATCAACCCCCTGAAACAGCTCTATGACACCCAAAGACTGAGAACCTACTTGTAGCATAACCCTGTTTGACTGAACAAGGTATGAAACATGCAATTAACTGTCAATGTGATTTCAGTTCTCTTTAGACATCATCCATAAGACAATTTACCCTCCCATTTACAAAAGCTTTCATTTGGCTTAATACATTTAAAATTGAAATATATCAGATATGACTGTGTAAATGAAATACATTGGACATGTTTCGGTAAAAGAGTTATCCTAAGTTGTACTAACTTTGCTTTTCATAATCACAAAATATGTCATTTTTAAGTTTTTATAGTGCAAAAAGCTCTGAAAACACTGGATATTTATTTTGCTTAGTTCCCTCTTTTATTTCAAGTCTATGAGTCTAAGCTTCTCAACATATTGTGAAGGCCATTAAGTCAAGGGTCTTCAGTATATTAAATACAGAAACACAAAGTGTCAAAAATTTTAAATAAGCCTAAGAAGCAATTTGGGAGTTTCTTTCTTTCCTTTATCTGTAACCGAGGAAAAAACTATGAACAGCAGCGAGGTTGAAAAAGAGATCTAGGACTTTGATAATTTTCTAATTAATCATAAATACCTAAATGTCTTCTGCTAAACAAATTGTTTTGGGTCCTGTTAAAATGTTCCCTTCCCCGAGTTGCCCCAACGACTTCTTTGAGCATTGCTTTAACCCCAGTGTACATTAAATGCATTAAATGCATGTTAAAATGGTGAGTGGGGCAAGGACTTGCTGACCCAGACTTGTATCATTAACCTCAAAGAGGTACTAACTTTGACAGCAATTGCCTAGAGTAATCCTTACCTTGCCTCTATAGTGCCACAATAATACCCAGGTCTTAGGATGAGCTTACTGGGGACAAAGTCTACCAAGATTTGGATGTGCTGATTTACTGAAGGAATGTTCTCAGCAGAAAGGGAGGAAGGGAAATGGGGTAAGACAGAGGAAAAAAGCTAAACCCTTATTTGGCCAGACTGGAGTCTGGCTGAGCCTAATGCCTCCCAAAGCTCTAGAACATGAGTTACACCAAAAAGTTGGTCCTACCTTGAAACAAGCGCCCAGGCTTTTTGTCTCCACCCCAGTCAATCTGTCATTGATATGGGGAAGAGGAGGCATAACAGCCAGGGCAAGGCTGCTTCCTTTCAATGGAGGGTAATTCCCCGGGGGGAGGGGATAGTTGCGAACTACTAAGAAGCCAGCACACACAGAATCTGGGACATGCCTGCACTGGCCCACAAAAAGGATCTGGGCAGGATATCAATAGCATCAATAGTATCCACCGCACCTTGGCAACCCATCTTCCATCTTGGGCTACCACCTAGAAGCTATGAAGAAGGAAAAAAAAGAAATACAGAAATATACCAATTTTATGTAAATATAGTAAAAACAAAACAAAACAAAAACAATCTATGTTGAGAACACTATAGTTGTGGGAGGCATGGGCTTTAAAAAAAAATAAAAGGAAGTATTTTCTCACAGGGTATATATGCCATGAGCTTTATCTTCTTCCAAGACTCCAAGGATCCTAGATTGGATGTCCTCAGATGAATCTGACACTTTGTCATTCAAAATGTTTCCAGTCCCACTTAGGAATATTACTAAATATGCTGTTCCATACCTATAGGCAAACACTTATTTTTCTGGGACTCCTAGATAATACTAGAAGACTGAAAGTATTGTCTATTATGGAAACTCCATGTCTTTACTGTTTTATTATAAACTATAGTAACATATAATGATTAAAAATCAATATTCTATTCAGTTCTGAGATATAACATAAAATACAAAAAGTTTGAAAATGTTTCAGACAAAATACCATTAGCATGGCACAAAAGTTAATGAAATATTTTATAGTAGTAAAACTGTATAAAGTTCTTTTCTTACCTTAACTGTTTTAACTCCCCAAAAGTAGAAATTAAGAAATTATCTTTAAAGATCCTTATGTAGTACCATTTAATGTTCATTTTTATTTTCATGCCTAGAAAGCCTTCCTTTGTGATATAAATGATTTTTGAAGTATCATGTATTTAATTGGTTTTTAGAACCTATAAAACTATCCTTGAGCTATGATCAAAAATCATATTCCCTTAAGACTTTACAAAAAAACAGAGTGAAGAGAATCCAGGCAATAAGCCCAACACTATAAGAGATTAAAACCCAGCTGGTTAAAAAAATTTTTTTGAGTGCTTTATGTTCTGTGAATAGATGAGGGATATTACTGGCCTATATCCCCTTTCTTATTAACGTTGTGAGGTGGTGCGGATATTACCAGTATTTAGCTCAGTTATAGAATAAATCAATTACAGGCTCATCACCATCCATTTTGTGTAAAAAGTGTAACTGAAATGCTTCGATAAGAAAAAGGATGTCAATCACTAAGTAGTGATAGCAAGAGATGCCTCAAAGGGAAATGAAACATACCTGGTGCTGCTTGAATATGTGTTTCCATGTAGACAGCCATTGCTCACTCTTGGTTCTTCCCATACACATACCCTCTAAAACTCAGAATGAAGCTAATGGGCAAGATAAAAGTTAGTGGTTGATAGCTTCTTTAGCATTAAACATCAGAGGCAGAAATTAGAAGGTTATCACAAAATAGCAACCCTGCATGGACCCTAACTTTAAAAAAACAAACTCACCACCCCACTGAATAAATTCACATTACCGAAAAACAACAAATGAAAATTTAAGACAGAAAACAAACTCTATATACTTTAGAAAAATCTTTAATGTGTCATTTTGAACAATTCTATGAAACTTAAATATGTAATGTAATTATATTTTCTATTAATTCATTTCATTGTTAAATTCTTCATTCAGGGCTCAAAGGTTCTAGGATTATGAGTGATGCCAAAAATTCTAAGAAAATCTTACCGTCATAGCTGGTTATAAAATTTCTTTAATTTCTATTAAAAAAAAAAAAAAAAAAACCTCTTAGCACTTGGACAAGGGAAGGAATGCTACATGGTGATGGCCTTTTCATTTTTATTTGTATTTTGTTGGCAGTTCTGTTCAGTTGGTTTCAACATTTATTGAGCACCTACTATGTACCAGGCACTGTACTAGACGCTGGAGACACTAAGATGAATAAGACATGGTCCCTGTCCCCAAGAAGCTTACAGTCTCTTGGAAGCAAACAGGTAGTGCAAAGACATAGAGTTTATTCTAAAGTGGACAAAAGTGTCAGTAATGAAATAATACTGGGCCTTTAAATACAATGGCATGTCATTGTTTATAATGTCAAGGCAGACAATTAAAATGAAGAGCATTTTCATGTGATAAAACAATAAAATCATTAAGACCTAAGTTTTAAAGATTCACATGATAAAGGTAGTTAATACTAAAAATTTACACCATAGTTTTTCAAGTATTTCATACTTAGAAATATTATTGCCCACTTTTGTGCTGTAGTCAAAGCCATTATTCCAGGTCACTGAATCATTCACATCTCGGCATGCTAGGATTCAGTTTCTCACTGAGTTTATGAATCAGAATGGCTAATTCCTCAGTTGCTTGGCTCTTGTCCTCCAAAAGTTCATAACGAAGGCTGGAGATATCTTGCTTGATTTCTTTTAATTCACCTATAGTATGTGTATTTAAAAAAAAAAAATCATTGGTAATTTGCTCTTTGGATCAGAAAAGAAGAGAGAGTGAAATTCATACAAATGCATATAATATTAATACATTTGCTTCATAAAGTCCAAGTTATTTTTACGGAATTTTTTCCTTCAAGATATTTAAGAAGCATTAGTCTTTTTTTTTTTTTTTTTTAGATTTTTAAAAATTTGTTTGAGGGAGAGAGAGAGAGATCACAAGCAGGGGGAGCTGCAGGCAGAGGGAGAAGAAGGCTCCTTTCTGAGTAAGGAGCCTGATGCAGGATTCAATCCCAGGACTCTGGGATTATGACCTGAGCCAAAGGCAGACACTTAACCTGAGTCACCCAGCTGTCCCAAGAAGTATTAGTCTTTAAAAATACACTGACCTTTGAGAAAGTTGTAAGAAATAGTCCAGCTATGTTTTCAATAGTAAAACTCAGCTAAATTACTGTTCTGTGGCTCAAACACCTCTTAACACAGGGCAATTTTTCAGCTACCTGATATACAGCCAGAGTATCCCATTCTGTCTATAGAGAGCCCCTTCAGTTCCCTCAGACATAAGGGTTGAAACCTACATGGATCATCTCCCTTTGCTAGGATGGATGAGACTCTTAGCAAAACAAAACTTTACCAAAGGTGATTCAATCTGTTTAACAGGCAAATATTGACATGGGACAAGTAAATTTTAAGGAATTTACTTCCTTAAAATTGAAGTAAGGGAAGGCAAGAAAAAAAAAGTAGGAGTGATTATTAGGGAAGGCTATGGTAATGAGCTTAGGGCCGAGGAACACTTTGTAGGACAGAAAACCAATGTATAAGGAAGTAACAAGTAACAAGTAAGAAATTAAGTTTAGGTATGATACCACTGGCAATGTGTATACACACAGGAGTCTCCAAAGGAGACTTTCTGGCTCTTAAAGCACATGTATTCCCATAATTCAGCTTGGCAGTATTTTGAGTATATGTAGTTTGCAATTAAGACCTAGATTCTCTTGCAAACGATTGCAATGTAGGTAAGCTGTTGACATTGGAAGGTGAACTTTGGGGTGGAAATTTATCCTGAATCTAAGAAATGATTCTTCACAAATTATTGGTATTTTAACAAGCTTTCTGTAAAAGAATCACATGTAAAACCTACCTTCCATAATACTCGCTGGTACCTTTATGATGCTGAAAAATGTAATTTCTACATTCTTTTATATATATATGTCAGAAACTTTTTATCTTAAAGAACTCTATTCCTCAAGAATACACATAAAACATTTGCAGATTCCTTTTTTTAGGCAAAAAAAAAAAAAAAAGTGCTTCTTCCTTTCCCATCTGGCAATATGATTCTAATTTGAAATCACGAGGCTGGTCTTTGGTGAAGGAAATGGATTCTCACACCATTCAGTATCACATTTGCACTATAAACCCATTAGATCCCCGTTCACCTCCTTAGCGCCATATCCTCCTTCCTTGTTTTTGAGTTATGGGGAGACTCTTCATTAAGTGTTATTTGTAGTCTACCAATACGGGAAACACAAACTACTCAACCTCTTGCACTTCAGTTTCTTCATTTATTAAATGAGGATATTAAACTCTATGATAGTTTAGTTAGAACTTTGTTCAAACTCCATATTCTCATTAACTCATTTTCCTCTTTGGAGCAAGGATATGGAAGATGCCCCTTTGTTTTTGATGTTGTCAGCCATCCAATTACCCCAGATAACTTTGTTTTTCTTGTCCTCCCCCCGCCCCCACCAAGGAGGTTACTGCAGGAATGATCAGATTTCTGCTTCCTGAACTACAACCCCTTTCCATCCCATCTCCCTGAGACAGCTTCTTGGGCATCATGATTGGATTTTTGCTGGTCTTCAATCACACATTCATACACTTCTTTTCTACATACACGTATCAGTGGACAGACCCAGATTTTCCAAGGATTCCTGGCATCCATCAAGTAATGGTTTTGAAGGCCATCACCATTTTATTTAGTTTAGCCCTTTCTTCTCTTATCAGCAAAGATAGATCTCATGGCATCTCATTGCTATTAGAAGCTACACTTTCCATTTTATTTTATTTTTTTTTTTAAGATTTTATTTATTTATTTGACAGAGAGAAATCACAAGTAGATGGAGAGGCAGGCAGAGAGAGAGAGAGAGGGAAGCAGGCTCTCTGCTGAGCAGAGAGCCCGATGCGGGACTCGATCCCAGGACTCTGAGATCATGACCTGAGCTGAAGGCAGCGGCTTAACCCACTGAGCCACCCAGGCGCCCCTCCATTTTATTTTTTTTATTTTTTTGCTACACTTTCCATTTTTAAGGCAACTTACTTTTCCCAGTTTGATTTCTTTCCAACTCTCGGCCTGTTCTTTGGCCTTGCCTTTGGAGAAACATTTTTATAGTACTGACAGATGCCCTGCCTAGGATATGCCTGGAAAAATAGGTACCTTAAATAAGGAGTCAAGAAAAAAAGTGAAAGGCAAAAGTGAAACACGAGATGAGAAAAATGGGTTACAGATTTCTTTCTGTACAACAAAGCAAAAATTTTTCTGAAGAAACGTATGTTCTATTTGAGCCAACCAGCCAACTATTTTATTGGAAAATGTTAACGTTGCAAAAATGTTAACACTCATGTGAACTCACTGCAACAGAACTGAAACTACTGACTACTTTATATAATAGGGCTTACAAGGCTTCCAGAATGATGCAGGTTTTACATTCTAAGAATCAGTTACGACATTCTGAGTAGAGATCAATTGTCTCTGATTGACATTTTTAATAACCTTTTCTTTTAAAAGACAGTTTTATAAATGTAACCTAAGATTCTCCTATCAATCTTGGAACTGTTGCCTGAGATTGGATTTTTAAAAGTATCCTTCAATATCAATATCAAGTTCCCCAAGGTCATTAAGTTAGTTGCAAAAGGATGTTTCTCAAGATGAAGAAGCTTACCTTCATTAACTTCATCATTTTCTTTGTCCACTTGTGCTTTCAGAACATATCGCTTTATAAGTCTTTTCATTATCTGCTGTTGATCAAAAAGAAATAATTATATCATCAATGATACACATAAGTAACCTGGATCCTATTCTCCAAAGAGACTTACATACCTGTAAAGCAAACGCAGCTTGGGAGAGAAAAACTTTATCTAACTATTTATAGAAGATTTCAGAACTCAACCATTTTTCACCTTCTATTAAGACTTACTGCATAATCTACAAACATTCTCCACCACCCATAGGAATGGAAGAAGCTAAAAAAAAGTTAAGTTGGAAGAATTAATTCATTGTTTCTTTTTAAGATGTGTTACCACATTATTATCTAAAAACACTACTTTGTTTCTCACTGTAAAAAAATATATAAATATATGTTCAACAGAGAAAAGTTGGAAATTACAGAAAAGAAGAAATAAACATAGATCATTAATTGTCCCACTATCCAAAGATAATCATTGTTATTTTGGTGTATGTCTTTTTAAATTTTGTATGTATACTAAATACTATATATATATATACACACACACATACATATTTTATGTTTTCAAAATACCATTATTTTGTGATATTGTATGTTTTCTTTTCATAGCAATATATATTATAAACATATTTAATCTAAAGACATGCTCTTACAGGATAACTATTTATCCATAAGGAAAAAGTAAAGTAAAATTGGAGCTCTACTTTATACCATACATGAAAAATTAATTCCATATGCATCTTAAATGTGAAAGATAAAGCTTGTAAATCCTTTAAAGCATAGAAAAATGTATTTATAAATTCAGTGTAGAGCTGGATGGTTTTTAAACAAGATAAAAAAATTCCAATTAAAATAGAAAAGATTGATGAATTCAATATTATTACTATTAAAACTTCATTCAAACCTCTTGTAATAGAGATACTATAAAGAAAACAAAAAAGCAAGCCACAAACTGGAAGAAAATATTGGCAATACTTACAACTGATAAATAATTTAATTTGGATTTAAAATACACGAAAAACTTTAATTCAAGAAGAAAAACTCAAATAGCCCAATAGAAAAAAGGGCAAAGACAAACAGGCATTACATAGAAATGGAATCATGAATAGTCAAGTCAATAGGCATATAAAACAATCTCAAATCCTTTTCTCAAGGAAATACAGTTTACAATTAAACGGAGACACAATTTCACATCTAAAAAGGGAAAAATATAATAAATTTTATAATGCCAAATGTTGGAAAGAATATGAGTCAATGGGGACTTTGACACTCTACCAGCATGATACAAACAGATCGCTCTGGGAAGCAATTTGGCATTATCTTTCAAAGTTGAGCACTGGCACATCCTTTCACCCAGAAAGTCCACTCCTTGATACAGAGACTGGAAAAACTTTACACAAGTGGACCAAGAGACATAAACAACAGTATTTATAGCAATCTTGTCCAAAGCAGCAAATACAAACCAGGAAACAGTCTAAACAAAGATCAACAGGAGAATAGAGAAACCATGGTATGTTACACAATGTAATCTCATGGTGTTCACTAATGAAATAAAATAATGAAATCAGTAAGCCATAGCCACATAAAACAGGATGGATGAAACTTAGAAGCATAAATGTTGAATGAAAAATTCAGTTTGCAGACTTCACAAAGTATAAAACTATTCTTACAAAGCTCGATAAGTAAATCTACATAATGCATTGTTAGGAATATTTTTTTAATGTAATAAGTTTATACTTGAAAAGGAAACTAAAGCAAGAGGATGAGAAACTCAAACTTCAACTTAGCAATTACCTCATAGGTGGAGGCAAGGGGTGGGCCAGGAAGGAGCACCTAAGTAGAGGCAATGGGCAGAGAATGTCACCATTTTCAGGGAAGTGGTGGTTTCTATAAGCATACATGTCATTATAATTTATTATGTGTTACTTAAATTATTGTACATATATCAAATACCACATTAAAAAAATAAAGGAAGGAAGGGGGGAAAAGGCCTGAGCTGAAGGGAAGATATAGTTAAGAAAGTAGAAATCATGAAGCTAAGTGACCCATTAGATACCAAGCTCAAGGAAAGGGAGAAATCTAGGAATATTCAAAATGTCTATCTCAAAGAATAACAGATCAAGAGAGAAACTATGCTACTGGAAAGGAAAAACCCATTTTACCAATTGTAGTAAAATAGAAAACCTATTGAATTCTGTGGAATCTAGACTTCAGGGCAGACTCATAGCTGGGTGGACTTGGCTTGGACCTGCTTGTTCATTCGCCAAATATTTATTGAAAGACAGCTTGGTGCCAGGTACTGTCCTAAATGTTAGGGATGCAACAGTAAGCACAGCTCCTACTCTATCTAATAAAATGTCATTGGAACAATTCACTATGATGGGTGGACATGTCAGGGATCTACTTAACCTTAGGGGACAGCAAAGGTGATTCCTATAGAAAGAAAATACAAAGAAATGGTTATCAGTTAAAAACAATTTGAAAGGCAGTAATACAAATCACCGGGAAAGAAAAGACTGACAAATAGGACCAAGACAAGAACTATTCTTAAGGGAAAATTAAAATTAGATCTCTACCTCATATCATATATAAAACAAATTTTTCAAGTCAAATAGATAAAAGGTCTAAATGTGAAAAGCAAAATTTTTAAAGGAATAGAGAAATACATCTTGAAAAAGCTAAAGGAAAGGATAAGCCACAAGGAAGAATAAATCTGACTATATTAAAACATTTTAAAACTTTTATGCAAGAAAGAATACCAATGAAATGTAACCTTATGTCAAATGAGATTTTTCTGGTTGTCCTGAAATTGTTGATAAATCCAAAACTGATGAGAAAGGATGCTAAGTACTCCATGGTCTAAGACCAACCTGTCACTAGCAGTTGGGGCCAGCCACCTCTCAAGGCTTACTGAAACTCACTAGACCAGTACTTCCCATGAATTCCCTCCTCACTCCATATAAGGAAAAGGACTGAGACATGGGAGGAGTCAGGGGCTTTTGGGGTGAAGAGATTATTCTTTCTTTCTGGGTGGAAGGAAGGAAGATAGGGTACCTCCAATCCCCAGAAGCCAAGGGAGGGGGAAAAGCCAAGGCAATCACTCATAAAGATTATAGTTGCCTAAACCAAAAGTCTGGCATCCTGCTCCCAATTAAATATTGATCCCAGTAAACTTGCTGACCTGCTCCTGGCAATTAAGTCAGGGCGAAAAAAGAACTCAGTTAAGAGTATAACAGCCATTGGGTCAACCTGTACTCCCATTATTTGGCAAACAGATAAAATTTCCACTGTATTGGTGGAAGGCATTAATACACATCAGTGGGAAAGGGGAGTCTATTCAATGAATGGGACTGGGATAACAGGCTGTCCTTATGGAAAAGTGAAAATTGGATGTGAACTTGAAGTCAGGGCTAGATCTCTGCTTCAGGAGCTAGGCAAAGGGGAGGTAGCCCCCGTGGCTTTTTCAAACACTCTCACTATGCTCCCAGCCCAGTTACAAAGGCAGCATATGGGTGCCTGCCACAGTGAGGACGTTAAAACTTGTCCAGCATTAGAGCAGTAGTGACAAACAAGGAGGAAGCTGCACCCACGGTTCACTCAAGTGGAAAAATGCTTGCCCTTTGGCTTGTTCTTCCCACTCCACATGGCAGAGGATGCCTTGATGAGTTAGGGGATGGATGTATATACAAAGCAGATCATAGCCTTTCTCCACTAGAGACATGGAAAGGTTTCATTTATGCTAGGAGTAAGGAGGAGAAGAGATTTAGATTTGATTTGGACATTCATGGTTCAAGATAAACTTAACTGTCTTCTTTAATTATAAATAAGAGACTTTTTAATAACCAAGTTACTGGAGAGTTTTGGAGTCTTGACAAGATGTTGTAAAGGGATCCTCCATCCAACAGAAAAGAAGAGTCCCAAATAGGACAGTTAGTGGGAAAATATTGAAAACAAAGTTATTTTATACACTCATAGGCTGAGACGCCCTAATAAACCCATTACCCAAAGTTAAAAGACAAACCGAAAAGAGAAGTTGTTTGCGAAACACATCAACAAAGAATTGGAATGGGGGTGCCTGAGTGGCTCAATGGGTTAAGCCTCTGTCTTTCAGCTCAGGTCATGATCTCGGGGTCCTGGGATCAAGCCCTGCATCAGGCTCTCTGCTCAGCAGTGAGCCTGCTTCCCTCTCTCTCTCTGCCTGCTTCTCTGCCTACTTGTGATCTCTGTCTGTCAAATAAATAAAATCTTAAAAAAAAAAAAAGAATGGGGATGAAGAATATTACAGAATTTTGAGAAGTCAATAAGGAAAAGGCAAATAGGCAAGTAGAATCAGGAAAAGGAATTTAAATTCACAAAAAAGGAAATCTGAATGACCAACATATAAAAAGATGTTCAATTTCACTTAGTAATCAGAGAAGAGTAAATTAAAATAACAAATGCATTCACACCTATGAGTTTAGCGAACATTTTTTCTTCCAAAAAGACTTCATATCTATCGAAGAGCTGAAAGTAAAACGAATTCACATATACTCTTTACCTAGATTCACCAGTGTGAGAAAGTTGCTACCTTGCTTTATCTCACTGTCTATATATTATTATACTGCTAAGGCATTTGAAAAGAATTTTCAGACATCATGTCCCTTTATCTTTAAATACTTCAGTATTGGGACGCCTGGGTGGCTCAGTTGGTTAAGCAGCTGCCTTCAGCTCAGGTCATGATCCCAGCATCCTGGGATTGAGTCCCACATCGGGCTCCTTGCTCGGCGGGAGCCTGCTTCTCCCTCTGCCTCTGCCTGCCATTCTGTCTGCCTGTGCTCGCTCCCCCCCACCCCGATAAATAAATAGAATCTTTAATAAATAAATAAATAAATAAATAAATAAATAAATACTTCAGTATTCCCAAAGAACAAGAATATTCTCTTATATAACCATCCTACAATGATCAAACTTTAGAAAAATTAACATGGGTCAAGAACTGTTTAATACATATTCAGTTTCTTTTTCCTGAGGAATAATACTGCTTTCAGATGTTATTTATCTTTAGTCTTCTTTTATCTGGAACAGTTCCTTGGCCTTTGTCTTTCATGAGACCCACATTTTTTAAGATGTACGGGGCAGTTGTTTTTTAGTAGACAAATGTTTTAAAATCTGTTAATACCAAGTGCTTCTGCAAACAGTGAGAAACTCTTGTACCATGTTGATGGAACTATAAACTGATAAACTACTCCCAGGTAGGTCATCCAGAAAAACACTTAGAAATGTGCAAAAGTAGACACTTATTAAGATCTTAAATACAGCATTATTTATAATAGAGAAGGAAAATAAGAGAAATATTCATCAACAGAGGAATAAAAAACAAAATGGTTTATTCATACAATGGAATATTACACTATAACAGTGAGAATGGAAAACAAGATGTACATGTATCAATATAGGTAATTCTCAAAAGCATAAAGTGGAAAAAGTGCAGAATATGTAGTATATTATTTGTTTATGTATATTTTAAAAACACATAAAACTAGTACATAAAATTATGAATGTACTTATGAAAGTAAAAATATAGAGAAGCATACATGGGAAGAACATACTTGAACTTCAAAATAGTAAAGATCCTCATGGAAGGATAAGAGCTAATGGGATAGGGTGGGGGCATTTAGTTGTATCAAAAAATCCAAAAGGTCAAAAAGAATATGGCAAAATGTTAGCACTTATTAAATCAAGACGGTAGTGGCACAGATGTCTACCAGGATATTTGTGGTACCATTCTGTGTATGGAATAGTTTATCATCAAAATTTAAAATATAATAAAATAAAAACAATTAAAATATTCTTCCGAGTAGGCTTTTAATGCTGCCTAACAAACTGATGTGCTTCACCAGTCTGGGCATTCATTCCATTTCCAGCAGCAATAGCCCTTCAATTATAATAAACAGACAAACATATTTCACTTTTACAAACAAAGCTGTAAACACTTCAGCTAATACATAAACTGAGAAAATTTCAGAGCTTCTAAGGGCTTGTTTAGAACCATTCAGAAATGTGTTATTTAGAAATCCTATCTCTACAAAAAAATAAAACTGCTCAAAAATTAAAATGAGGCAGAATGAGTTTGGAGTAAAAAAAATCTCTGACTTTGAACAGGTCTTTATTTATTAGCTGAGTGAACTTAAGGTGCGTAAACTCCCTAAGCTCCCATTTCCTCCATATTAAAAAATGGGGGTAATAAAAATTCAGAGGTTGTATGGATTAAATCATCAAGCGCATGTAAAAGCAGGATTTCTGCTTAGAAGAGGTTCATTCTTGCTAGCATTATTTATGAAGGTAAAATGTGAAGACTAAGATATTGCTACCCATATGCTCTAATAGAATATTCTCTAAAATATTTAACATAATCCAAAACTATACTTAGAAAAAGTCTATGAAAAGATGTACGGTATTTTTTAAAGCATATTTACTGCCAGAAAGAAAGAAGATAGGAAAATAAAATATTTTAAAAATTCAAATAGAGTACAGATTCCCTAGAAACACCTGTACAGAGTCACTCAGATTAAATTCTTTCACTGCAGGTAGATACATTCATCTTTGACCTATAGGGAAAATTATGGTTACAGGTTTAAATTTTTTTTCCCTTCAAAATTGGGTGTTTTAGGTTTTTCATGTATCCCATAAAAATTCTCATTTTTAAAAAAGTTTTTTTTATCTTAATATTTACAGTTTAAATATATTTATATCTACCACCATCCTAAATTTGAGCTTCTCTACAAGGCAAGAAGATACCTGATGTTGGATTGAACTCAGTTTCTCCACACATGGCACTACCTGGCAACAGTCCATCCCTCAGTTCATGTTGGAAAAATAATTCATGTGAATTCCAAAATTATGTACAATTCAGAGAAGGGGCAAAGGCTGGCCATTTCCATTCTATTAGGTGGCTTGTCTGGTGAACCCGAGGCAGTATTGTGTAAGCAGTTAAAAAAGTGGGCTGTAAGGGCAAATTGCCTGGATTTGAGTTGTGACTCCATTATTTATAAGCTGTGGAACCTTGGCAACTAAAATTGCGTACTGGAAATGTTACAATATACACTGTAAAAGAAATAATATAGGTAAATTACACGGTAGGTGCTCAATTAACATAACTATTATGCTTTCATTATCATGTATGCTTCTGTAAAGCAAATCTTGATTAACCAATCTTAATAATGATGGTTATACAGGCAAAGATCATAAAACATATGTGACACGTAAAATTACCATTATAAATATTATCTTTAAATTTTCAACTGATTCCTTAACTAAATTGACGAATAACAGTTTCATCATTTTCCCTTCTTGGTCAAGTTACTAACTAATGGAATAGAAAACTAAAGGCATAAAGAAGTCTATAGATTGATTTCCACAGTTCACACATCTCCAGAAACTACCCAAATTTCTTGATATGATCCTGTGAGTCACTCTTTAAGGTAGATATTGTGACTTTTGTGGAGTAGACTATGAATTTTCTCTATCCAGGGTGGAAAGCCTAGGTAGTAGTTACCATAAACATTATCTCTTGCTAATAAATCTGAGTTCCTTTCTCAACTCTCCATTCAGACTGGGAAAAGGAATGAAATGTGGGTGGCTGGATATATAGATATGTTCTTTGTTCCCAAAAGGCATCAAAGCTTTTCTTCTCACTTTCTTATTTTTCACTGATTCAAATTCAAGTAACAACTGTGAAACATTCTCTCAAGTACCTTTACCTTCATTTTCTCATTTAATTCTATAGAGAAGCCAAATTTAACTGTTATCAGGAGTTCCATAATAGGGATAGTAGCAATCTTTAAAGTATGACTATAAGGCAAAACTCATTGGGAGTTGGAAAGGAGAAGTGAGTTGGGGGAAATCGGAGGTGGGGACAAGCCATGAGAGACTGTGGACTCTGAGAAACAAACTGAGGGTTTTGGAGGAGAAGGGGATGGGTGTTGGGTGAGCCCCGTGGTGGGTATTATGGAGCGTACATATTTGCATGGAGCACTGGGTGTGGTGCATAAACAATGAATTTTGGAACACAGAAAAAAAAATAAAATTAAATTATATGTAAAAAGAAACAAGCATAAAGAACTCAGAAGAATAAAATTTTAGAGAGGGAAGGGACCTTGGAAGTCACATGTTTTTCATATTTTCATACCACTCACTTTGAGACGGCCTGACCCATCACCATTGCCCAGCCTCTGAACCAACAGCTGTGATTCAGAGCCTAAAACACTTTCCGGACAGCTGATTTAATCTATTTTTAGACAACCGTAGCAGTTTAAAAACAATTCTTTTGTATTGCACCAAATCTGCTTTATTGTACCTTCTAACCACTAGTCCAAGTTCTGTTCTTTAGAGAAACAATCACTTTTTCTATTTGATCAGTTTTCAAATATTCCTCTCCTCTTGGTTTCCCTAGGTTCTCATACCATTTCTTTACGTTTCACCTACATCACATGGCCACAAACACAGGGTTGTGTGACGTTCATCTACTTTTTTCTGCCCTTCACTTCCTTCCCAACTCAACTCCACCTTTCCATTCCAGGGAGAGAGAGATCCTTGAAGGCATGGACTGTAACTTTATATCCTTATAATGAAGGACCATTCTGAATAGTGGGAGTCTTAAATGTGCCTTCAAACTCACTGTGAGTGAAGCTTAATATGAATGTGTCATATTGCTTCCTTTAGAGAAAAACTGCCATGTGCTTTCCAGTAAAACCAAGCCACCTATGTTAACCTTCATGGATTAGATCAGAGACTACCATGTGGGCCAAAGACAGCCTGATACTACCTGGGCCAAAGTTGTCCCCAAGTCAAAGAAGCTGGTTAAAGCAGAGCTGCTACCAGAGACCCCAGAGATAACAGGACCCAAGAACCTACAGCCTTGCCTCTGTGCAGCCTTAGAAAAACCTCCCTTTTCTTAAGGTCACCTTAGCATATCTATGTACCTTTAACTTGAACTAACACAGGTATTCATGAACAGAATTCAATCAAGGCCATCCCTCCAAGACCTTATGTTTTCAGAAAACTCATCCTTAGTTCTGTTAAAAAAAAAAAAATCTGTACATACATAACGAAAATGATCTCAGCATACTATTACTAATTAATGCTAATATAAATAATACTGTCAACAATGAAAGAATTTTGTAAACTCTTCCTCTGTTGTACTTTGAGACACATTTGAATCTCTCTGCTTTTGAGGTAAATGGTGAGGAAATACTCATTTAGATCTAAAACGCATATGGTGGTAAAACCAACCGGTGGTGGCCATGTGTTTTTTGAAGATGGATGTGACTATTTTTGAAAAATATGTAAAGTTACTATGGCATTGACTCAGTTAATAATGTGAATAATTATCTGAGTTTAGTAATGAGAATAAAGCATTTTTGTGTATCTTATGAAGTAAGTATAAAAGTAATTCTTTAGAGATATTCCAAAAATATTCTAAGCTATGGTAGCACCATCAGCATTGGTGTACCCCAAAAGGTTACCACTTTGAAGGAAATAACCCCCATTTAGCAGATTAGGATCTAGGATTTCTTTAAGGCGGGTCGTATATTAAAATACACTGCCTAAAAAATATCGATAACAACTAAACCAATTGTTATCATTTGTGAAGTTCATAATAAAGAGACTTTATCTAAATATAATCAAGGCATTTATATGAAGTTTGATTGGCATATGAAGTTTGATTGCTGATCAAAACTTTTTTTCTCGGAGTTTATAGAAGCATAACAATTTGCAGACCACAAGAAGTTTGAATTTGACAGTAAACTTGGGAATTTCCCCCACTTCTAAGTCACTCAAAAGCAACAAGGAGAATAAGAAACAGAAAGAAAGGTCCTTTGATGAAACTTAGAGACATCCATATTCTTTTTTAGAAAGGTTATGTGAAAAGATCAAGTGGGAGTATAAGAAAATGACAAGGGCAGACATTCATGGTTGAGAACTTCCCTTGACTTTCTGATACAAAATCTCAAGAAGCTTAGAATAGAAAAGGGAAGGAGAAATTATGAAGGAAAGCCATATTTTCTAGAAGTATTCAGTGAGGTTGAGAGGGAATGTCTGACTAGTCTTTGATGCTATTTTCTGACAGGGAAACATGGAGAAGAAGTAAACATATACAATCCTGTGCCTAAAGGAAAATCCTATTAGCTGAGAATAAGCATCTGGAATTCTCCAACACCACTCCAAACTCCTGAAAGCAGCCGGTTCAAAAGCTCACTTTGTTCAAAACCAAGTGATAATAAGTAAGGAATCTCCACAAAGTCTATTATGAAGATAGCTCAAGAAAAAAAGAATAAAAGAAACAGCAAGTAAAGAAAACTCACCAGTAACATGTTAAAGAAAAGATGAAAATACATGATGCCATCATTAAAAGATATTAAAAAAAATATATGAGCCAATCATGTCTTTAAAATAAGAGCACAAGAGGCCAAGGAAAATAAGGTGAGCCAAAAAAGGGAAGTGATATATAAACTTGAAAATCTGAAGAAGAGGAGAAAGAAAAAAATAAAACCATCACAGAAATGAAAGGTGAACTTAAGGAGCACATATGAAGGCAGACCCCAAAAAAGATACAGTATGAGGAAAAAGGAGCCAAAAAAGGAGAAATGGATGAGGAATTCAAGTGAAATAGAATAAAAATGGTACCTATGGAGATAGGCAAAGAAGATTCAGCAGGCATCTAAGTGGTATCTTTTTTTTTTTTTAAGATTTTATTTATTTATTTGTCAGAGAGAGAGAGGAGCGAGAGTGAGCACAAGCAGACAGAGTGTAGGCAGAGGGAGAAGCAGGCTCCCTGCTGAGCAAGGAGTCTGATGCGGGACTCGATCCCAGGACGCTAGGATCATGACCTGAGCCAAAGGCAGCCGCTTAACCAGCTGAGCCACCCAGGCATCCCATCTAACTGGTATCTTTAAAGAAGATAACCCAAATAGAGGAACAGAAAAAATATTTCAAGATATAATTTAAGAAAATTATTCAGAAATAAAAGAAGACTTGAATGTATGGATTTAAGAGTCATACTTTGTGTCAGAAAAAAATCCATGCAGATTCACCTACAGAATAAACAATAGCAAGTTACTGGATTTAAGAAATAAACGAAGAAAATTTGGGCATTTAAATTAAAATCTCAGGTCAACCATATAAGAAAAGCAATCCAAGGTGCCTGGGTGGCTCAGTGGTTTAAAGAAAAGCAATCCAGCTTCAAATCTTTCCACATTAGCATTTCATTCTAGGAGCAGTGGAGCAGTTTACAAACACATTAAGAAAGTAAAGTCATATCAAACAATTGTATAGCAAGTCAATACAAATATATAGAAAATAGTTAAGCATGTGAAAAAACTCAGAGAACATAGTTCCCATGAGCTCTTTTTGAAGAAACTAAAGGAAGACAAACTTCAACCCACAAACAAAAATTAAGGCAAAATGATCACTGGTGAGTTTGGACTCTGTGGAACCAAAATGAAAGCAAATGTAGGTCATAATCCTGACCAGGTAGTGAAAGGGATCAGAACATGTCACCCCAATATACAGCACTTTGGTATGAGGATTACTTTGAGCTGAAGTCAATTAAGAAGCAGAAACCACAGAAAGAGCTCACTACCCTTCTCCTATCTGTCTAAAAGCAAGACATAAACTTCCCTTTGCGAAGATCTTGCCTCTCTCTTATCCCATATCAGGAGGAATTAAAACAATCATCATCACTGGAGACAGAGAATTGGAACTGAGATGAAGCTGCACAATCAAATCTTTTTTTTTAAAGATTTTATTTATTTATTTGACACAGAGAGAGAGAGATCACAAGTAGGCAGAAAGGCAGGCAGAAAAAGAGGGAGAAGCAGGCTCCCCGCTAAGCAGAGAGCCTGATGCAGGGCTTGATCCCAGGACCCTGAGATCATGACCTGAGCCGAATGCAGAGGCTTAACCCACTGAACCACTCAGGTGCCCCTGCACAATCAAATCTTAATTTTACCTCAAATATTACCCTCCCGTAACTTACTACCCTGGGAACCCAAACCCCTTTTCCTCTGTCTTGTCATGTCTCCCCAAATTTACTACCCATTGATAAGATGGTATATAAGCTCCAAATTCAAACTACTCTCTTGAGTTATTCATCACTGAGTTCTCCAGTGCATGTACACTTTGTGTGTGTAAATAAACTGTGGGTTTTCTTCCCCTATTAATCTGTCTTTGTCAGTTTAATTGACAGGCCCCAGTGACAGAACATAATGGGTAAAGAAAAGTTTTTTTCTCCTCCTCCCTGGCAAGTTCTAATAATTTAATCAACAAAAGCTGGGGGAAGGGGGAAATGATGGAAGAGAAAATAAACACATTGATTTTCTCATATTTTAGAGCTGGAGGATCAAAAGAGAAAACTTGCAACTTATAAATCAAGTAACAGAGATAGAAGTATGTGTAAAGACATAAAGATAAGCACCAAGACAAGTAATATTATTCATTTCAGCAGAGACTGCCAATTCTTTTCCTGGGTTTTTTAGCTTGGCAAATAGCCACTAGGAATTATGGCTTTATTTCCCACCCTCCATTGCAGGTAAGTTGTGAAGCTTTACAGAAGATCCTTACAGAAGAGAGGATTGTCTTTCTCCCTATCACATTCTAAATGTATTCTGGAATGCATACGTAAGAGCTAGAGCTCCAATAGCTTTCTTGGACCATGAGAGCATGTTAGACTGAAAGCCAGTCACGACAGAATTATATGATCCAAGAGCCTTGGTCCCTGACATTGGTAGGTACCATACCAGCCCTGGAAGTGACCCCCTCCTGACTTTTTGAATAGGTGAAGAGAAATAAATTTATCGTTTTTTTTTTTTTTTAAACTACTTAGTGGATGGTATTTGGTGGTTTTGTGTGGTTTGCACCAAACTTAATCCTAATTAATATGAATGATAAGAGGATACTTTATGATACTGAATACACATATGAAGATCTGAATAAATGGAGAGATGTATCATGTTCTTGAAAAGGAGGTCAGAATATTATAAAGAACCCAATTTTACTTAAGTTAATACAATCACAATAAAAATACCAATAGGATATTTTGCAAACTACCCAAGCTGACTCTAAAGTTCAATATAAATATTAACAAAAAAGAAGAGCCATAATATTATGTAAAGTAAGTCTTCAAGAACATGCATATGTGTGTGTTTGTGTCTATATATTTTGTTTGACTTTTATTCTAAACTATAATAATTAAAATAATATGGTTCTATCACATATGGAAAGCATAGAAATAAATCTAAGGAGATAAAGAAATTTAGTAAGTGATAAAGGTGATATTTCAAGTCACTAAAGGGATCCTGGGTGGCTCAGTTGGTCAAGCATCTGCCTTTGGCTCAGGTCATGATCCCAGGACCCGGGGATCAAGTCCCGCATTGGGTTCCTTGCTCAGCGGGGACCCTGCTTCTCCCTCTGCCTGCCCAGTGCGCTTTTTCTCTGACAAACAAATAAATAAAATCGTTTTTTAAAAAATCAATAAAAAGATAATTATTTAATATATTCAGCTATATAATCATCTGGAAAAAAATAAATTTGGATTCCCCACCTCACACTTTGCTTCAAAATATATTCTACATGGGTCAAAGATTTTCATATAGAATGTGTCACCATAAGTACTAAAGAAAATGTGTGTAAAAACGTCTTAAGTATTCTTACACGGGGAAAGACCTTTCTAAACAGGATACAAAATCTAAAGCCATAAAAAGTTTGTGGAGCTGACTATACAAAAATCAGAAGGTTGGGGAAAATATATTTTTTTAAAAGATTTTATTTATTTATTTGACACAGAAAGAGAGAGAGTATAAGCAGAGGGAGTGGCAGTCAGAGGGAGAAGCAGGCCCCCTGCCGAGCCAATGCAGGGTTCCATCCCAGGACCCTGGGATCGTGACCTGATCTAAAGGTAGCAGCTTAAGCGACTGAGCCATCCAGGCACCCCAGGAAAAAATATTTTAAAAAATACAAAGCAAACAGAAGAAAATTTTTTTCAACTCATATCACAGGCAAAGGGCCAATTTTCTTAAAAGAATTTTTTAAATAATTCTTAAAAGAATTCCTCTTAATTTATAACAAAAGCCTCTTAATTTATAACAAAAAAGCCTCTTAATTTATAACAAAAAAGAAAAGTAAATACATAGGATCTCAAACATAAGGAACAGTAAACATAACAAGATGGTCAAGTTTGTTCATCACAAAGGATGCCAAATAAAACTACGCTGTGATACCATATTCACCCATCTATTTGGCAAAGACTAAAAATACCTCTACTAATACGCTGTTGGTACATTTAGGAGGAAATGCGCTCTCTCATACATTTATTGTAAGAATACAGAATATAAATTGGCACAAGGTCCATCAAAATCAATTTGATAACTAAAAAATTAAAATGTTTAGATACCAATTTCACAGATTTGCACATATTTCAAATGTCATATATACAGTGTTGCTTGTAACAGCTAAATATTGACCATATCTTCTATTTCCATTGATAGAACACTGACATGTTAAATATAACCATATAATGGGATATAAGGTAACCATTAAAAAGGCTTGGACAAGCAATTTTGCAGAATGTGCTGCTTCAAGAAAATGATACAAAACTGCACCCATTAACTGACATCGCTGTACATTGCAAATTCCTGGATCCTCATTCTTGTGATCTGGTACACATCAGCAATCTATAGATTTCATAGTCAAAATGATCAATCAGATGGAAAGTAAAAAGCTACAACTTCTTCTGAGTTGGAATTTAGTATTCAAATGTCACATCTAATATCAAAATGCAAAACACATTTTAAAGTAGTACTGATGAAACAATATAACCTAAGAATCCATGGGGAAAATGGATTACCCAGAGATGTGTATCAGGTTTCCATACTGTGAGAGCATTATTTTCCCAATATATCATATCTTTCACTGCTTTTCCAGCTCAAGGTATTTGAAGGTATTCTTTGCAAACTGTGGCAACACTTTGCTTTTAATATTACAAAGAACTCTTCTTCTTCAACCAAAAAAATGAGGACCCAGACTCTGATTTCTAAAGTCCTGTCCAACTAACATACTATTTTTTTTCTGTACTGTTCTATCCTCATAATACAACAGAACACAATTCTACTCACTACACACGCATACACATACATGGAATTATATACAGGTAAAGAGAAACATCTATTGAATGCTTACCTGATAACGTGTTGGTTGGTTGAGAATGCTGTTAAAACTGTGTGATTCAAAAACTCTTGAGTTAGACTGAGTGAAGAGGTTTAACTAGGAAAAAATACAATTAACCTAGTAAATTAGAATACATTCATTGGGAAATCAAAAATATAATCTACTATATTCTCCTCGATAACATTTCTGGAGTCAACACTTCCAAGGGACATTTTGTGGAAGTTGAATTTCATAAGTGATTTAATATATTTCCAATGGTAAAAATTCACGTGAGCAACATGCTCACACTTATCAAGATGTTCACAAGGTGTACTGCAGTAGAACTGAAAACGTATTTTAAAATCTGGCTCACGGGGTTGCCTGGGTGGCTCAGTCTGTTAAGCGTCTGCCTTTGGCTCAGGTTGTGATCCCAGGGTTCAGGGATCGAGGCCCACAATAGTTTCCGTGCTCAGCAGGAAGCCTGCTTCTCCCTCTCCCACTCCCCCTGCTTGTGTTCCCTCTCTCGCTGTCTCTTTCTCTGTCAAATAAATCAAGTATAAAAACCCCACAAATCTGGCTCATACTAAACATAATTATCAAAATGTATTCATGGCATCTAGAAGGCAAAGATGCCTAGAAGCAACTGTCTGCTCCTGAGCCTATATTTTTCTCCTACCCTTGAACAGAAACACGCTACAAGTTCAAAAGGTATCATTCGATATTTTATAACCCTAAAATATGAGCCAAAATAACATGTCTTCTTAGGATCATGGCCCTATACTGATTGAGATTCACAACTTTGAATAGAATAAGCTTAAAGAATTTTGGTTCTCTTCTCTCTTTGGGTTTAACTTCACAGTGGGTAGAAGGGTAGAAGGAGAAAGTAAGAGTAGCACATGATTACTGGCTACTCTTCATGTATGTGAGCGGGACCCGCCTCTTAACTCTTGGGCAAGCTACTACTGATAAGGTATGATTCAAAGGCAGGGCCCCCTGTGCAGAAATATGTATTCGCCCCATCACCTGACTTCCCAGCATCATAACTCAGGAACATGTGGGATGCTAAGAGGAAGGAAGTGGCACAATCAAGCCAAGAGAAAACCTGGGCTAATAAAATTAATTCTCCTCTTTGCCACTGGAGGTCAGTATCTGACTGTTGACTGAAATCATTTCTAGTGGTTTGGACAAAGGATTTCTCTAGCTCCTTCTCTCTTCTAAAAAAGAATAACAGAGACGTGAAATTTCTCCAAAGTTTTACTAAAGTCAGTACACAGAGAGTATTAATATTCATGGCATTAATAATATTAAAGATATTTAAACATCTTCTTGCATAATTTTAAAAATTCAAGCAAAATGACAGTTTTAAACCAGATCTGGAGAGACTGGGAAGCCAAAGCTCATAGCTTCTGAGAGATCAGTGCTCAACTTTTTTCCCACTTCTGGCAACTTCTCTGAAAAAAGCTATTCTTTCTGCCAATGGTGTATTACAGGTAATACAGAGCACATCTGCTCCCCTCACATTCCTTTGTGCGAGCTACATTTCCCTTACAGAGGTCGAGGGAGGCATAAGCCACCTGAATGCACACACTTGACCTGAGGGTATTTCCCCCCTTCTACACTGTGGTACTCCCAGGAATGAAGTCAGTGAAATCAGTCTTCTACAGAAAGAAAACTTCAAGATGTGTTGGGGAGAGGGGCATGGGAGGGGAAAATGGGCCAGTAACCAAGCCAGAGCAGCCCGTGCTGAGTGTAAGGCAACCCGTGCAGAAGAAAGAGCTAGACATCTGATGCTGGAAAAGCTGGATTCACACCTACCCCACCACTGGCTAGCTCCCTGACCTTGCATAAGTGCACTACTTTAAGGGTTTCAGGGGTCTTATCTATACAATGGGAATAATAATAATACCTACCTCACAGTGTTGCATGAGGCTCAAGTGTACAGCAAAGCACTTTGTAAACTGTGAATGAGGAAGGGTACTGATATTTGTTGAGGCTGGAACTGTGTACATCTCAAATCACCCTCACATTAACCCTACAGAGTTTTCTCTCTTTCAGATGGGACAGCTAAGTTTGAGCGTGATGAAACGACTTCTCCACGTTACTCGCTAGGAAGCCATTAAGGCCCCAAATTCAAATCTGAGTCTAACACAGAGGTGCTCGCTCCTCTTCACATTGTCCTGCTTTTCACCATGTACACGTGAGCTACTATTTGAAATCATGGGATGATACAGTCAAATCAGTGCCCTGGCACAGTCTCAAGAGCCCACATCCAAGTAAAATTTTAAAAAGGTTTCAAAGGCTTAAAGAATAAGATGCCGGGGTATTACAAATCTTAGAAATGCACATCTGTTTTTTTAAAGTGAGAAATTAGATTGCAGGGATCCGGTCTTTTTCACCAACTTCAACTGAGAGCAAGTACCTACCTACCTACCTCTGCTAAACCGGCCTGTACTTTATGGAGGTAACACTGCCATCTGGTGGGCTCCCAGGGTATCACAACTACAGGCCATCTTCACAACTCAAGGCAAAAACGCTATTTTAACTCCACACATTTGCTCCTCTATGTCTTGCTCCCTGTTATTTGAGGTCCTGCTTACATCATTTGACTCCCCTACCAATTCTACCTCTGAAAGTTAAGTTCATGATTATAAAGTACTATCATAAAATTCATCTTTGTTAAAATCAGAGTATGACTCAATCTAAAATCCAAGTATGACTTAACTGGGACAACTTTTGGACAAACCATTTTCTTAATTATTTATTAAAATGGTATTTATGGTTAATATTTGAGGATGCTCTTAGGTTTGTGCCAAGTTTGTGATAGTAAAAAAAAAAAAAAGATTACTTAGCCCAATCAAGAGTTTCTACAAATAAGAATATGGTGGCGGTAAATTATGCATACACCCAAGAGGAAAATGTGAGGTTAAAACTATTTAACATCAGAATAACAGGTGAGAGGCATGGAACACAAGAAAACCAAAGTGTTTCGCCACAATAACTCTTCTGTTTACTTTTAACAAGTTAAGAAGGTGTTACTGTTTGTTTTTAATTTGGTACTTTGCATGAAATTCTTACCAAAAGCAAGATACAGACTAAGTGACTTCTTGAAACATTATGAAGATATTAAGTCTTAGCCTGTGAAAGACTATGGAACAAACAGTAACTTTCAACATCTTCTAAGTTCACACATGAAAATTACTGAACAAACATCAAAGACAAGGAGAAAGACAGAACAGTCATCCTTAGGTCTTGGTGAGTTTTGGATACCTACCCTGGACTTGGAGTTACCCATTCCCATTTCTATATCCTTCTGCAGCCGGCTCCTCCTGCATTTGGAAAAGTTAATGATCCGCATGACGAAATAAACAAATGACTTCGGACTAGGAACTAGACTGAAAGGTGGAGGTAATGTTTTTCCATCATCAAAATAAGATAACCAAAGTTTTGAACGGGCAAACTTCCATTCTACATCACTGTCATCCTGTGTCATAAAAACAGAAAAGAAACAATGATTCATTTTGAGTAAGGGACAGGCAGGGCTAGGTAGGGGCATATAGGTGATGGCAGGGGCGGGCAGCTATGGGATCAGGCTCACAGAAATCCCCCAAATGCAAAGGTGTAAGGAAACCAGAGAGAAGGGAACCAACCAGACCAGCCTCCCTAGGTGTCAGAAGTGGAATCTTGTTATGACAGCTACAACAGTTCCAATAAAGAATTACTAGACCCTAAAAAGGAAGTAAGCCATTACAGGTGTTGTCACTAATCCGTACTCAATGGTGCTATCACTAGAGAAGTTCAATACAAGACCAACCCTAAAGCCCTCAGTGGCAACGCTGTCAGGACCCCTCTCACTCCTGAGAGCTTTTTCTCTATCCTCGCGTAACAAACTTCTATCGCTTTCCTCACTCTCCTTTGTCCGAGAGATTCATTCTTCAATTCTGTGAGACAAGAAACTCGTTCTCCCCCTTCAATTTTAAAAACAAAATATTCCAGTAATTGATTTCAGTAGGATCATACAAGGAAGCTAAATCACACTTTTGAAATAGAAAAGTGACTTATGTACATTTATCTGCATATAACCTCTACTGGCCTACATATATTCTTAGCACCGCTAAGAATGTTTTCATTTTTTTCTTCCATATGCCTGTCTCTACCCAGTGAAACTGAACCAGAATGTCCTGTCCCCCCCGCCAAAGATAAAGCAAAAATGCTAGAAAAATTCAAGGTCAAGGAAGGACAAAAAGATTAACCCCTCCCTCCCTTCCCACCCCTGCCAATTCCACATATTCAACAGGACTTCCCCACTCTTCACCTGACTTCCCCGCTCATCTAGACCCATCCAGGGCAGGCTGTAGACAGACCATAACACACTTCAAGAGCAAAAGAAAAAAAAAAAATAGCACTAAGCTGAATTGCACTTCGGAGGTTATGTGTCGGCCATTTGTCCTCAAACTGTCATATGAGGCCCTCAGTGGCCTATTCCTATCTTGTTTGTCCTTTTGATGAAGGATAGCTGAAGGCAGGCAGGGAAGGAGAAGGAGCCCCACCCTAAGAGGAAACTACCCTTAAAAGGATTTTACACCACCCTGGAAGGAGCCCTTCACCTATCCCATATGATCGGTGACAAAAACCTGATTGGGTGACAGGCACAGGGAAGGTTGATCAGATTACAACCTTCTGTCTCAACAAGACCCCTAAACTTAGAAACTCTGGTGGCCACCCTTTTGGATCCCCTTCCTCCTTGGGAGCCTCTTACTACCACTTCACTATCACTCAATAAACCTTGGCTTGCTGCCCACCACTCTGTCTGGTCTACCTCTTCATTCTTCAGAGTGGTGTGACCAAGAACCATGGGCACCAACAGAAGGAGAAAACATCCCTTTTATTCTCGGTCCTGGACCATGGTGATGGAGAGAAGAAATGAAGTGGAGGGGGTTCAAAGATGGGAGAAGTTGGCTTGCTTATCTCACACTGCCCAGACTGCCGTTACCACAAACAGATACTCAGGATCCCACAGTTTTCATTTCTGGGGGACCTAACTTCTACTTTGAGATACCATTTTATGTGTCTCTAAAACACACACAGTCTCAATGCACTTAACAAACAGCAAAACACTAAAGAGATATTGAACACAAACCTGGAGGACATAGAAAACACACATGATCATGAAGGAAAGTACCAAACCAAGCCTAATCCAAAACAAGTAGAGTGACTTCTAGAATACTAAAAATTCTGACTGGATACAGAACATCATCTGGGTTTGCCAGACATCTAGGAATTCCCCTACTTGATGAGGGAGCAGGAGGCTGACTGAGGACAAAGCAAAAGCTGGCACGTTGCACCCCCTCTCCACCCACTCCCCACCCCTGACTGCCCTAAAAGAAAAACAAATAATTAACTTCCAGAGATCGCAATCCTGCAAGACAGGAGTCTCCCTTGGTTTACCAATGTCCTAGAGATTTACAACAAAGAAGCTATCTTAACAATAGCACAATTTCCAGAGGCAAATAACTCAGTTCCTCAAGCCCTAAATAAAGTCAAATTTCTTCTAAACCCAAGTCTCACTAACAAGAACACTCGATAGGAGAAATGTGAAACTTTATCTCCAGATCTCCAAGATAGCGTTGAGAATCATTCCCAAGCATATGGCCCATTGATATACACCTAAAGGGTCTCACAAGAAGATTTTTACTACTAGTAATAAATAACCTTTCTCCCAACAATAGCTAGCCTCTCAAGGTCCTGGAGACCTTGCTTCCAAAATTCCTTAGAAACTAACATCACCCCCTTTGTTCTCTTCTACCCAACTCCTCTGTATATAATCAGCCACTTCTCAGGATAATGGCACAGCAGCTCTTTCTGCCCACGGGTCCTGTCCCCATGCTTTAGTAAACCACCATTTTGCACCAAAGATGTCTCAAGAATTCTTTCTTGGTCATCGGCTCCGGACCTCAGCCCACCGAACCTCACCCATGTTCTAGAATTTCATCATACTGAGATCTTTCAGATGGTTGCCTGGCTAATCTAGGAGAGAGTAAGTCCCCTACAGCCAATAGCCAATAGTTGTAGCCCCTCATTTCAAAACTTTTGAAATATATTCTGAGAGGAGGCAGAGTGATGATAAGTTCAGGGGGACCCCTTTTGTGTTCTTAGAAGATTCTGGAGGCTGTGAGCCTATCTACCCAGGAAGAAAATGCAGGGAAAGGTCCTGGCTCCCTCTGCTTGGGTATAAGCCTCTTAATTTAGAAGAGCTGGAAATCCACCACAGGGCACAGAAACAGATGTATGATACTATTAGAATGGGATGGCAAAAATAGACACCATGGATAGAAAGCAGGTTTACCTCAATTTCTTGATATGAGCTATTAATCATAGCAATTAACATGTTGAGTAAAACGACCACCATAGTTACATTGTATATTCCATAAAGAACGTATCCAATATTCTCTATGAATTTGTGATCGTATTTGAGCACAACGGAAGTGACTTCAGACAATCCAAATATCGACCAAAACAAAGTCTTGAAACTTTCTTCTACACTGTTGAAAGAATAAGGTACACAGTAAATAAACTGACAGTTTTCAGTATGAAAAATTCAAAAGAGAAACCAGATAGGGTTTAAATTCTATACAGAGGTAAAAATGCCATCATTAAATATCATCATAATAAACACCACGAGTATAATTATTTTATCATAATATTCATTAGAAATCATTCTCTCGGGTTTTTAGGGGTTTGTGATTAAGTAATGCCAATGCCTAGCTTTTCTAGAAGTTATCATCAAGTGAAATGTCTCTGAACTCAGCAGAGGAAAGCTGATGTCATGCCACAATACCCATTCTTTTCTTCTAGAAGGATGGAAATTTGGGGGTTGATTTGATAAGTGGTTTAGACATTTAAATCAGGTTTTCTGGAGTAGAACAAGGCCAGGAGTAAAATAATATACTCGCTTAAAAACAAAACAAAACATATTCCCTGCACCATGGCAGCAGGGAAGAATGAAAACCCTACATACCCATCAATGGGGGGAGGGTAAATAATTCTGACATCTATATGATGGATGGTATATGGCCACTGGGAAAATGAGACAGATCTATTTACATGTGTTTCTATAAAATGATATCTGAGATCTATTAAGTAAAAAAAATAAGATATAGCAAGAGTGAAATAGTGTACCATTTAACTAAAAGAGAGGGGCTTACAAATAAATACTTATGTTCTTGTTTGTGTATAAAATATCTCTGAAAGTATCCAAAAGAAACCATTGCCTCTGTGAACTAAGTAGAAATAAGAGGCAGGGGTCCAGTGGTGAAAAAGGAACATGCTTTTCACTATAGACACCACTCCATGAATTTTTTGCCACAAGAATATATTACCCACCTAAAAGTTTTGCTTAACTGGAAATGAAGAGGAGGGAACAGACTGAGAGATTTCTGTTCTTTTCCTTTAATTTATACAACTTACTCCCTGAGTCTTCCATCACAGCGATGAACATGTAGCCCTCTACCAGACTATTTACCTACTTTATCCCCTCAATGATCTTTGCCAGCTGAATTTGCCTGATTTGGGCCTATAACCAAGTTGTACTTACTGCTTCGTGAACCACAAAAATAATCCTTAAGTTAAACAATTAGACATGTGGAATTCCATTACTTTGGAAAAAGTCAGTCCTTTTTCCAAAGGAACATTAATGGGAACAGTCCAGTTAAAAAAAAAAAAAAAATATATATATATATATATATATATATATATATATATGTGTGTATATATATATACATACATCTATATAACAGATTCTAAATAACAATTCTGTAGATTTACAGGTTTTAGCACTAGTTTGTTTATTCATCCCATCATTCAGCAAATGCTGACAGAACGCCTATTAGATTCTAGAAAGTATGCGAGACCCTGAGAGTAGAAACCTGAATAGAAAGGTTCCTACCTCTACACAGTTACTCTCTATCACAAAACATCTCCCTGCATGATGTTATAGCATAGACGGTAGCAGGAGACTAAGAAAAACTAGAACCTCTCTGTTCCTTGCCATTAATGTAACAGGATCCCCAAATTCTCTGACTCCTTCATTTTGCTCTCTGGCAGACCTTCTCACCTCTAACTTCGGGAACACAGATTCCTGAGAATCTCTGCGGGGGAAGAGGCAGACAGCGGAAAAGGGAAGGTTCCTGAGCTCTGACTCTGGGCAAGAGGCTTTCTATCAATGACTTTATATAACCCTCACAACAACCCAGTTCCAACCTTATCGTGGTTATTGTAAAGAGAAGGAAACTAACACAGGACTGTTGAGTAACTTGACCAAAAGCCATAGCCAGAAACCAGCAGAGACTGTATCTGCATCTGCCTGATTTTCCAGCCTCTATCCTTTTCACCATATCAAGTTGCCACGTCCTCACATAAAACAGTGACAACAATGTGTTGTATAAAATGAGCTCTCACAGAGTTTAAAGGGATGGCCATGTGTGTAGGATCTTTCCGTCCCTTCCGGAGTGGGTTCAAACAGAACTTTTTTTCATTACAATAAAGTGAGTTTCAGTTCTCTTTTACCCCTAAGACTTGCTCTATATACCTATTTGGAAAAAAAAAAATCATTTCAAAACAATTTAGATACCTGAAAGGGCTTAATATTCTATTTTAGTCTACAGGGAACTTATTGAAGGTCTAGATTCTTTCCAGTTGTGGCATGACAGGTTACAAAGGGAGACAGGGAGGGCTTATGATCTCCCTACCTGGAATGACTACAGTACAAAGGGAGGGCCCCATCCCTGCCCTACTAAATGCTGGTAACTGAGAGTATCTCCCAACTAGATGTCTCCAGGCTGAGGGAACTTCAAGGAACAATGACTAAGGAAGTTTAATCAAAGAAGACTTCCCAGGCAAGGTGAGTCTCCAATGCAGATACCAGGGTGACCACAGGAAGGAAGCAGTATTAGTGTTACAGTGAGCTGTACAACATTTAGCTTCAGTTTCTTCTTACTCAACTCTGTACTGATTAATGATACATTAAAATAAAAGCCAATGCTTCTTTTTTGAATAGTAATGGCTACAAAAGGACAAAACTAAATTTAATGTCATACATAATATAAGAGACATCCAGTATTAAAAATTTGCTGCCCAATTCTCTTAAAATAGTCAGTTTTGTCTAGGATTTTTCCAAATTCTGATTCCATTCCATGGTTGAACACTTACCAAGCTCAAAGAAATGAGCCTTTGAAGCAATGTAATCACACAAAAGCATTGCTTTTAATAGATTTCTTTTTCCCCCTTAAAAACATCTTTATCAGGATTTCTGGATTTTTTGTGTGTTTACTTCATTTGGATTTGTTAGAAATTCTCTCTCATCATACCTTTTTCATATTTACTTACGTGGTAAAAGCAGCATTTACTTTAGCTCCAAGGTAGTAAGAATACAGTATGAACATGCCAATCATAAAGGCAAGAAACACCATAATAAAGAGGACCATGAACTTGAAAATGTCCTTCACAGTCCTTCCAAGAGAGATCTGCAAGGGGCCAAAGCTCTCATTTGCAGGAAGGATATATGCAATCCGAGAGAAGCTGAGCACAACAGCTATAGCATATAGGCCTTCAGATATGATCTGAGGGTCAGAAGGGAGCCATTTATCTCTGGCTAGAAAGAGAGAGAGAGAGAGAGATTAGAAATGGAACTTTTTATTCATTGCTAGTTATGCAAAATAAATACCTTAAATAATATCTATTTTTTAGGTAGATTTTTTTTAAAGATTTATTTATTTATTTGACAGACAGATCACAAGTAGGCAGAGAGGCAGGCAGAGAGAGAGAGGAGGGGAAGCAGGCTCCCCGCTGAGCAAAGAGCCTGATGCTGTGCTCAATCCCAAGACCCTGGGATCATGACCTGAGCTGAAGGCAGAGGCTTAACCCACTGAATCACCCAGGTGCCCCTAGATTTTTTTTTTTTTTTAATCTTGGTTGAAACTCCTCTATATTTAATTAACTGCCCAGGCATGTTTTTCATGTTAAACCAGAAGCATTTGAATTCCACACTCACATGGAATCTTTTACTAGAGGAAACACTCTTGTAAAGATATGAAGCCTGCTTCACATTGAGTAGAAACAGAATCATGTACGAAAGATACAGAAAGAGGTTAAAAATCCTTCATCAGACACAGACTGTGTCCAGAATGACAGAACAATTGACTTGACTAATTTGTTCCCTCAGTTACTAGATTTATTGATGTGCTATTTTGTCACCCCATAGGCTCAGTTGGCACAAAACTTCTTTTTCGTATTTCATGGGGAAATTAGTTCATCTGATAGTTTGTGCAAGTAAAACGGCATATTATGAGAAGTAAGAATGTCAACCGAATCACAATGGTGTTGTCAGTGTGGTATTTGAGGAAAACAACTTGTTCCCAGAAAATGTAATACGCTACTAAGGTATAAAAATTTGGGGGATAGATTCTAAAGGAGGACTCCACCCCTTTCAAGGTCACTTATTTCCCAACAAACTACTGGATACTCATTCCCAGGAGGGTCAAGAAATACTATGTGGCTAGTTGTGTGCAAACCGAATTGTTCTCAGATGAATGAATACATTGTAGACATTTTCAGCAAGAAAAATGAACATTTATTGAGTGTTTAATGTGTACCAGACACAGTGCTTTCCCTTAGCTCTATGGATTTGGTGTTATTATTATCCACTCCTTAGAGATGCAGAAACCAATACTTGGAAAGGCTAAGTACTTGATCAAAATCATACACACAATAAGAAGTAAATCCTGAACTCACAAATTTCCCTTCAGAAGACAGTCAATTAGATACACATGAAGACATTTAAATAAATAAGTTACTAAAATAGGATAGATGTTACACAAAAATACAATTTAAGCTAACTCTTTAATTATAAATGGTAATCATTTACTCCTTTGATCTGGTCTCCTTGGCATAGAAAAATCCTCGTTTGCTAACAATAAGAGTGAAGGTGTTTAAATTTCACAATGTGTGAAACGTACATCTTCTATTTTGGAGCAGGCACTCAGTCTTCTTTAATAATGTTCACACGCTACTTGTACTTATCGCAATGTAAGCCTTAATGATACTTGTAAATAATTATTCTTCAAAATCAGAACCCATCTGAACTCTGTGCCTGAGTTTCCTTATCTTTAAAATAAGGGGTAGGCAATACATTTCTAAAGTCCTGTCCAGACTTAAGATTGTGAAACTACATGAAAATTTGCTAATCACACCTCCCCAGTCTGGCCCCAAGGGAGAGGAGGCTCACATCACTTACCCCTGGTTTGTGCTGGCAAGGATGGAATCACTGTCCTTGCACCCTGGTTGTCAGCGGGGGCCTCCCTGCTCTTCATGACACAGAGAAGGTGGGCATGAATTCCCTTCCACCTTGTGTTGAGGGGCAGGACATCACCCCAGTATTTCTGCGTGTTCTCCAGGGCTTATGATCTCATGTCACTTTAGCTCCTACTTCCTGCCTCTGCTGAGTTTTTGTTCACTTCACCTGAACAGCAGCACAGCACCTTTTACTCTTTTATCCCCTCTGAACCACGCTCTCAGGGACTCATCTTCCATCTCGATCAGTTTATCAAGCTATTTCCCCCCCTAGTTAAGACAGTTTCATACCCTAAGAATATATATGAGTAATTATGTTGTTGGGCTCAAAGATAATTTCCTCCTACCCTGAAACATCTTCTTTGTAGAGATTTGAACACTGAGCCACCGAGAAGTAAATTAACTTGAACGAAGTCACAAACAGCAAGGGAGAGTCATAGCCTTGACAGGAATCCAGTTTTATATAGTTCCATAGCTCATGCTCTCAGCTCTGTTCATATACATTCAACACACATCTCATACTAAACACGGACATATCCTTCCAAAGTGTGGTTTCAGTACCTTTCCTGAGGACCTTTCATATGAGGACCCTGCAGTCAATAACTTACCGTAAGTGAAATACTGGATCTCCGGTGGAAGCGTAACTTCACTGAGGTCGCTCTCTTGGACATAACTGTCCACATACTGCTGTGCTTTTGTTGCCTGAAGGAAAGCTAGGAATCTGGCCGTGAAAGCAGCAATGAATATGGAGAGCATCCCGAAGTCCAGCACATTCCACAACTGCAAAATATATTCCCTAGGTCCTTCCAGCCAGAGCTCCTTACACTCAGACCACATCATTCCTGTCACACAGGAAGGTACAGATTACATCTCACAGCTTAGACAGAGAAGCTCATACTTGGTCCACCACCAGTCCCCATCTAGAAAATGCTCCACAGATAAAGCAGCATATGAGGCACCACAAAGCACCCACTACTGTTCAGCTCCCTGACACCCTGGGCAGAGTCACATGGAAGAAAAATCTTTACTAAGTCAGAATTAGAATTTGGAGTAACAGAGTTCTACATCTGGTACCAGAAATGGGATGGGCAGGAAAGAGGGAAGGAAAGTAAGCAAAGACTCTTCAAGTCAAATGATTTTGCCCTGTGAGACTTTTGGAGGAGAGGAGAAAATTCACCTTTGTGAATTCCAATGGTTATCAAACCACAATAATTGCTGGTGAAACAAACCCCTAAATGAGAAAGTTATGGTAGACTTTTAAGAAGATCATTTTCCCAATCACACAGGAACACTTACATCATTCCCCTACCTTCTCTCCTCTTTCTAGTTTCATGCTAGGGAGGTGAAGAATATCACTGGACAAAAAAGGAACCCTTAAGCAGGGGCCCTACGATGCTGTGAAGAAACCGAAAGCAGAAAATGCCATTCTGGGAGAAGAGGGGAAAATATTCCAATTTAACCATTTGTCCTGACCTTGTAAGGGGAAGACATTGTGGAATTTCTAAAAAGGTATTAGCTCAAGATAAAGTTTATAAAATAATTATTTGACCTGGGTTGAGTCCACAGGAGTGAATGAGGGGAGTAACCACGTTATTAACTCAGGAACTAAGAAGATACCAAAAACACTCTGGGAAAACAGAGAGAACAGATAAAAGTGACTCTGCATTAATGATGGTTAGATAAACTAATTCCTACCTCCATTTTTTTCCCTCTCATTGCCTAAAGTTTTTAATTTTAACATAGCTATTCAAAATGGAAACTTGTGGGCCAAGATGAAAAGGCAGCCTAGGTATCCAATGGTCAATGGATGGATAAAAACGTGATATGTGTGTGTGTGTGTGTGTGTCTGTACACACACACACACACACACACACTGGAGTATTACTCAGCCATAAAAACAAATGAGATCTCAGGTTTCCAACAACATGGGTGGGCTTAGAGGGTATATACTAAGTGAAAGAAGTCAGAGAAAGAGAAATACCATATGATTTCACTTCTGTGTAGAATCTAAAAATCAAAATGAAGAATGACACACTCGTCAATACAGAGAACAAAGTGGTGGCTGCTAGAGGGGAGGTCAGTGGGGGGATAGGAGGAAAAAAGAACATCAAGAGGTACAAACTTCTAGTTAATCAATAAGCCATGGAGATAAAAAGTACAGCACTGGGAATAGTCTGTAATACTGTAATAACACTGTACTTATCGTGGGGAGGAGTGAGTAATATATAGACTTGTCAAATCATAATATCGTACACCTGAAACTAATATAACACTGCATGTCAACTATACTTTGCTAATAAAAATCTAAAAAAAGCAAAAAAAAAAATGGACTATTGTAAGGTAAAGTAACAATTAAGGAAACTCTCCAAAAAAAAAAAAAAAAAAACCTCTGAAACAAAGGCAAAATATGTTCTTTAATTATCAGTTAATAGCTATTGGGCTATTTCACAAGTATTTCAATGAAATATTTGGTCATCATCAGTAAGTCACATTTTTATAAAATTTATAATTACTCAATAATTGAAGTTAGAAATTTGGTGTATTCATAATTAGGCTCATGTTACACATAAAAATTTTTACTTAGTGTTAAGGGATATATTTTAGTATTATTAAGCTGCAAATCACTCAATTATTTTGTTCTGCTTATCTTACAATGATGATGTTGTCACCATATATCACATGATAACACTTTCAGTAAAAACGCAGTCATATACACACACACACACACACACACACACACACACAATTTTTTGTAGAAATTAGAATATTTAAAATAGTAAACTCACCGAGAACCCAGACCATAATTAGCATCTCTGTCCACGTGAACTGGGTGGTTTTCACCCTGAAGATCTGCTTGGGATAGTCAATAACAGTGATATTGGGCAGCGTGGTGATGCCTTCGAATCTGTCTGAGGCATTGAACACAAGCAGGCCCAGGAAGATGATGAAAGAAGCAGCATGTGCAACAAACTTCATAAAAGGGCTTCGCAGAATTTTCCCCAGCTGTAGGACAACAGACAAAGAAGAAGAAGAAACTTCTACTTTGGAAAGCTTGGCTTCTGCTTTTGAAAATGACAATACAGGATTAAAAAAAAAATAGATGAAATGAGAAGACTTTCAAAATTCTGCTTCTGCATGTGAAGAGCTATACATTATGAAAACTACTCTTTAGGGGATGCTGCCTCCAAGAGTAATTTAAGAAGTCTTCAGACTTCATTTTTTCTAAATACCCAATTTGTCTCAGAGTCGACTGCATTCACAGGATTTCTGAAAATCACAAGGCATATGCTGGTTATTCTTATTTTTACAGGAAAGACTACGCAAACAACATATAGGTTTTGAGAGTCTGGGAAAAGAAACTCCAAATTTGTAGTGTGTATTCTTTATTGCTTTATAATTGAAACTTTATGAGTTTGGAGACACATTCATTTATAACTGTAGCGTTATGATGTGTTTGTAGTACCTAACAAGGCCTTTGAAGATTAAAAACCTTACTACTACAGAAATAAATTTTTGTTCTCATTTCTAAATATTCTGAAATCAAGCTGCACTTTGTATGCTATAAAAAAAGACAGAAGATATCAGAATCAGGTAAATGTTTTATGTGTTATTACCTCAAGAAGAAGAAGGAGATACGCAATAACTAAAACCTTTAAGTAGGTTAACTTAATTAAGTCAGCCCTGAGTTTGGAAAATCATATAAATAGTATAAAAGCATCTCTAAAGTTCAGTGCATAATTATTTTAAGGTAACTCCTTTAAAATCCCATGTGATATAATGTCCTTAAAAGCCCCATGTTCTAGCAGAAATGAAAAACAATTCTGCCTGTCCCAAGGGCTTCTGCAGCCCAAGAATTAGGTACATTTGGTAGATTTATCAAATAAGTTCTCTAGCCTACATACTCAGAACCAACTTCAAACTCAGTCTGTGACCTTATAAAGCACAAGTGTCACATCTAAGAGAATGCAACTTCAAACAAATGTTTTGTATGTCTGGAACCTTAATTTGATGTCAACAAATCACGGAAGAATGTTAAGCATTTCTGGAGTTGAACATGAATGCAGACAGACAAGTGTCACATTTTCCCTATCAGACACAGAAAAAGAAACAACACATTTACACGCCGCTGTGCTGTTCTGCAGCTGCAAAAAGCCACATTTGCAGGAGCTCATCTGTAGCACACAGTGATTTCTTTGGGTGGCCAAGTCTGTTTCTCATCAAGGCTGATTTTTTAAAACTTGAAATTACATGAAAATAAAGCAGCATGCCTATCTTAAAGATGGGATATATGTAGGGAGCTCTTGCTATGCTGTCTTCTTGCCATAGTCTAGGGGGTATACGGTAGATATAAAGGTGGGCTCCAGCAACGATTCGATTCCCTCCTTTAACGGTCTCTACTGGACAAAGAGTTCACCACACCATTTATTTTTTTTTAAAGATTTTATTTATTTGTCAGAGAGAGAGAGCACGAGTGAGAGAGAGAGCACAAGCAGGGAAAGCCACCAGCAGAGGGAGAAGCAGGCTCCCCGCTGAGCAAGAAGCCTGCCAGACCCTGGGATCATGAACTGAGCTGAAGGTGGAAGCTTAATTGACTCAGCCACCCAGGCATCCCTCACCACACCATTTATAAGAGCTGCACTTTTCTAAGTGAAGAGAAAAAAGGAGTGGACTTCAATGTTTTAACTGATTAAGCTGCCCCCAAAGATGAACACTTAGAAATCAGACCTTTCCAGGTCATTTCCCTTAGGAAGGGAAAGTATTTGCAGGGGAAGTGATTTTTGCTTTAACGCATCCACTCTCATCATTTATAAATTTTAGACTTAAGGGTTCATATATTGGAGGAAAGGTAAGGTACTTTCCCATGATACATAATAAAGGAACTTAGTCGACTCATCAAAACTGATCAGAATGACAGACTTTCTGCCTTTAGTTGCAGGGGCAGCTCAACCATGAAGTGAGAGGGATGAATATTCTCACACGCGTATGGTTCCTGCAGAGGGGGGCCTCCCTCTGCCAGAAAGACTACTGAGCCAGAAAGATGACAGATTTCCAGGATCATTTGTAAGTGGCCTTGACTCTTTTCCTGAAACTGTCTCTGATTTAAACAGAATCAGACTTCGGAATATAAAAACAAGATTAAAGGATCTCATAACAGCTTCTTCTCCCCAGCAGTACTCTTTATAAACCCAATACAGATTCTGTCAGCATGACTAGTATTCCTTCCCTTCTCTTGTTGGAAGATCTATGAGGCACAATTAAATTGAGTCTATACTGGCAAGAGGAGAGAGGGATAAAGGTAGTAAACAAAACGATTCAAGCAAAACTAAATAGATGAACAATCTAAAAGTTCCAAAGCCCCCAACCCAAATTCGACCTTTTAGAATCTTCTGAAGGAACAAAGGGCTGGGGGAACCTGGCATGGACCTTTTGGAATTCTTCAAATTAACACCACTGTTCCTGACTGCACTTAATACACTCAGCCTCAGGTCTCTTGACAGGTTCCAACGAGTCACCCTTCCAGTTCTCAGGTTAACTGCTTCTTGGTACCACGGCTGTAGGGCTGTTCTCCTACCACAGGCCAACTCAGTTGACTCTCTGTTTATTAAGCTGAAAACAGAATTAGCAAAGTGCCACCTCACCCAGGTAGCTTTTCCTCTTTACTATCTTGGGGATTTTATCTTAAAAACCTGGTAAGTATCATATGCCTTCAAATGTGGTCTATCCCACTGTACCAGATCCTTTTTCCTCCCTTATTTGAATTTACCCAGTCATTAAAAAGCAGAATTTGTGTTCCTGAGTCAATTACCATTCAGGGTAAAATTGACAAGAGACTTAAGTAGGGAGCTTTTTCTTTTTTTATCCCTAGAGCACACAGTACATGAACCACTGAGGAAATGGACAGAGAAAAACACATACCCTGCTGCATGGTGCGATCCAGTAGCCAATGGCGAGAAATGGGAGGCCCAAGGCCACAACAAGCACAACCAGACACTTGATAGCTATGGTCTGTTCCCTCAGGCCTGAGAGGTTCTCGTACCAGATTGTCAAGAGCTGCTGCTGGCAGTTGGGGTGAGCCACAAACTGTGGGCAGAAAGAGATGTAGGTTACTGTACCATTGAGGACACTTCAGCTACTGAACACTTGTGCATCCTGAAGATATTAATATGCACTTTTCTGGAATATAAGCACTAGAATATGCTTCTTTACCTTACTTCCATTTCCCCAAATTGCTTCAGAACTAGTAGAATTAAAGTTGGCAACAAAAGGGTAAAATTGATGTTGTCCTTAATTACAGTTCTTTCTGATTGAAAGTCACTGTAATCCACAGATTCCTCTCCAGAATCTAGGTGATGGATGCTTTCCTTTGTGGAAATGTGTCCTATCCCACTGTCTGCCAGCTTACTTGCCTTTGGTTCAAGATGGAAAAGAATAGTCATTTTGTTTATTGTAGACTACAGCTAAAAGAAAAATGTGTCAAGTTTCACAAGCAATTCCTAAAATGTTACATGTAGGAAAACTATACACACCACATGCCCTATGTACGTGTACGTCCTACCACTGCAAATTTGCAAAGATCTACGAAAAGCCAACAACTGGCAAGAACTATGCTTGGTCCACACTTGCACTGCCTCCAGGAACTGGCATCAAATATCCCTTCCTTCCTGTTTCAGTAATCTGTCCTCTTTTGGTTGCTTCCTCTCTCACAGGTCAAAAACCACAGACCTGTATCTCCAACAGTTCTTTGTAACTACACTTCTAACCAGGAAAAACTGAGCAAATTATGTTATTTCAGCCCTGCTATTTTATTGTGCCATCTGGTTTTGCTAAGTCATCTGCCAGCATCTATTCAGAGGGACTGGGATTTCATTAAAGGCCTGTCCTTATGCAGGTAGCAGAATGTATTTGTAGTCAGGCTCGTGTGAAAAGGCTCCTACAAAAACAGATGTCCATTTGTGACTAGATATGCCTGACTTTGAATGACCAGATGCACTTTGCCCAAACTTGGAAATGATTTAGCGTCATTCACAAATCAACTATGAGTACCAACATATCTTTTTAAAGGGTGTTTAGCAATACAAAAATCTAAGTATCACTCACTATCTTCTAAAAAACAGAATAAAAAATAACAATGAACCTGTTAGGAAGTACTCATGAAGTGTTTCTTTGTTTATTTGGTTGGGTTTTTTTTTTTGCAAACTTGTAGAAGTAAAGAAAACAGCGCCAGTCCCCACCAGGTGAAGGGTTCATTTTTTTAATCAAGTTCTAGTTAATGATCCTGATGTCCTAATGATTCTTAGCAACTCTAGGCTATTCCTCAAGTTATTTGGCTATTTATTAATAACACATCTACTAGGAAGTGAATAGGTTTCTATTTATTGGTATATAGTTTCCCATTAGCGCTTCTAATTAAAAAATAATAAGAATAAAGTTAAAAAATAAAACCTCATCTCCCAAGGTAGGCAGTAGATATGCAATTTCCCCCAAATCCCCACTTTTGCCCCTGTGTGCAACTGCCCTCTGAGAAGTCTGGTGAGAACCGCTCCAGTGACAGCTGTGCCACTGGGTGCAAAGGGTCTTGTGCTGATAGAAGGGGAAAAAATGAGTTTACAAATATTAGATTTCCAGTACTCAACTGAATTTATTTCAATAATACAAACTGGGAGGATTTGGGAGATTTAACGTACTACAAAGAAGATGCTATCTTTTCTCACTTAATGAGTTCAATATGAAAAAAGCATGTTTTATCTTATACGTGTCTTTCCATTCAATAGTAAAAATCCCAGGTCCTAGAGCTCACTCACTGGTCATTGCTAGTTGCTAGGTCTATATCAGATCTCCTTTCCATACTCAAGAGCCTGCCACTCCTCCGAAGTTCTGATTTTTGATTAATACAGTCATTATTTTAACTTGCGATAAAATACGATCAAGACTGAAAACGCTGGGGGCTTGGTGACAACTTTCTAGGGTTCTTGTTGAGAACTCTGCTAAATTTCCACTTCTACCCTTTACTCTACTGGATCATCTTCCTCCTGCTTTACCCCTCCTCCTGGTTAAAAATTCTCATCTCCTCTGAGTTCCTACTATGTCATTCATTTATTTATTCATTCACTCTTCAAAATGTTGTACACTCTTACTGTGAGCCAGGCACTGTGTTAGGTATCTGATAGAATAAGGTGAAAATGGAAGCATCAGTATGCATAAAGTGATACGCCTTTCCTCTTCTTGGGTGCACAGTAAAGCTCTCAATAAAAAATGGGAAAAAAAAAAAAAGTGGAGAGGCACCTGGGTGGCTCAGTGGGTTAAAAACCCAACTCTTGATTTAGGCTCAGGTCATGATCTTGGGATCATAATAGGATCCAGCCCCACATTGGGCTCCACACTTTGCAGGGAGTCTGCTTGAAAGTCTCTCCCCCACATCAGCACCTGCCCGATCCCTGCCCTAGGCTCACTCACTTGCTTGCTTTCTCTCAAATAAATAAATAAATCTTTAAAAAAATGGGGACAGTCTCCTTATGCTTGCCAAGATAAATAACCAACATTTAAAACAGTACTAGTTTGAATGTTGGTCTGAAAGTCTTGCTGTTTAGAGGGTCTGTATTTGTGAGAAGTTGGACAGATGCAAATAAAAAGCCCTCCTGTGCCTCCAGCTAGGCTCAGCTGAGGCTGGAAAACAGTGCCTTTGGAGAAATCCACAGGTGGAAGAGACAGTGTCATCCATCAGATTACCACCTGGGAAGCCAACATGCCTCCCCCCCACCCCCTTTTAATAGGCTGAGGGCTTCTGCAAGATAGAAAATCACCATGAAGTTGAGAGACAGGTGACATGGGTCCATATAGAATTGATGGACAAATTCCACTTTGGTGAGTGTCCAGCCTTTCTTTCTTAGGTTTTAACTCTTGAGGACAGAAATATTAATGTTGCAGCTGGCTCCCTCTTCTTGTTCCTCTTCCAGATAATCTTCAAATCTGAAGCTGTGCTTTATGGCATTAATTGAACTGTACATATAGGTTGCACAGCCCTTAAAGATGTGATAGCTGTCAGTGCTTTTCATATGGCATTATGTAATGATCAATCTTTGACCCACTGTGACTTGCACAATGTAGTGCAAACACTTAATGTATGTTAAATAGTAGCCCAAATTGTGGTGTTTGCATTTTACTTGTAACACTTGAAAATCTGGCTTAACAACTATATTTCCTATACTGTTAATTCTACTCTTCTTAAGTAATACACCAGCATATGTTATCTATTCATTCCTTTCAATTCATAGGAAGAAAGCACAAATGGATATTTTCTTCCAATAACTTAAAATCCTAATTCAAGCACACAAGGAACCCTAAAAAATAAAATAAAATAAAATAAAATAAAATAAAATAAAATAAAATAAAATAAATGCAATAGTAACAAGTGAGGGGAAAAAGTTAATCCCCCTGGGAGATGAGTTCTGTTCTTTTCAAGGACTTCAAAATAGGGCAGTGACCTTTCTCTCTTAAAATTGTTTACTTCCTAAAAAGTCTCCTAGGCTGCCACACCAGTCATAGCCAGTCGGTTAAAATTTGTATGCTGCATCCTAACTTCAGTGGACCAGCAAATTGAAATTGTTACAAAAATAATGCCCTTATCTGAAGTTTTCTGATTTAAAAGGAGAATGCTTGACACACAAGAAAATCTCAATCTTTCAATGGAACAAAACTACTGTAGCACAGAGAAGAAACATTTTTTTTCCCTGCCAAATGACTACCAGATTGTAAACTGAACTGCTAATCAAGACAGGTTAATGGAAAACAATGAGATAATTTTCAACTTAAAAAAACATTCATGTTACACTGTCTTATCATCAAATCAGCCCTTTCAAGAAATATCTTCATGGGACTACTGTTGTACAAAAACATGGTAGGAACACTCTGTTTTTGTTTTTAATGACATGGTTGGAGGCACAGTTCATACCATTTAAAATACTGCTATGAATAAAAGCTGCATCATTCAACTTCTATTTAAAGCTCTTTGAGTTATGAAATATATGGAAAACTTACATTGTATAAGTTTGTGGGATTTCGAACCGAGTGCAAAGTGTTCTGTTCTTTTTTGGTGCCAGGCAGGAAGCGGGCCAAGAGTCTGCCCAGTGTGAGACTCAGGATGGCACCAGCCAGTACATGCACTCTACCCAAGGTCTCTGTTGCCCACTCTCATTGCATTGTTCAATTTTGGGAATTAGGGAAAGCACACCTTCTTCATACACAATAGGTAACTGTATGTGCATATATTACCGCATGTCTCTTTTCTAGATATTTCTATAGTTTAATCTCACCATGGAGAAAGTAAGAGAATGAAGAGGAAGAACCCAGGAAATCTCTCCCCTTTCTCAATAGCTCAGTTTTCCACATTCGATGGTCCAGCAGCTTCTAGTGTCTTTTACATTTGTCAAGGACTTTCTAAGAATGGACAGAGCTTACTGGGAGCAGTTATTTCTATGCGGGAGAAGGGACTGATGTTCATCCTCAAGTTGCACAGAAGACAGAGGCATGGGCAGAATTAAAACTCAGAGCTTTTGGGAGGAAGTAAATAATCTATTATTCTAACTGGAAAATAACTGATATTTTTGCCTTAAAGTTAATCTTCTGTACTCTTTCAAAAAATCAAATTTCATCTTTCACTCTATTCCATTCTTTTTTTTTAGTTAAATTTTTTTCCATTTTATTTTATTTCTTCTCAGTGTTTCAAAATTCATTGTTTATTCCATTCTTTTTTGTAGAATAACATGGGTAACTCTACAAATAGTAATAATATTTACTCTCTTTCCAGTTTTATTATTTATCTTAGAGGCACCCCAGATATGATTGTGGGATGGATAATTGATAACATCCACTCCCTGCCAGAGAACACATTACTGTTTGCTCCTCATCAGTAGCGTAAGATTGCCCATTTCACCAGCAGCATTGAGAATACCTTTTATTCTTTAAAACTTTGAGACAGGAAATATTATTTGTATATTAGGATGCATTTATTTTAGTACCAGAGGGTTTGAAAATTTTAAATATGTTTGCTAGTCATTTGAATTTTCTGTGAGTTGCTCATTCAAGCCCTCTGCTTATTTTTCTGCAAAGCTCTAGAAATTTATCTTAAAAATTTATTTAAGCTTTTTGGACATTAAGAATATCAATCTTTTGTGTGTTAGAATTGAAGACTTATACCTTTTTCACATTGCCCTTTACTTTTTTTGTTTATGATCTTTCTGTGTTCAGAAGTTTTAAATTGTAGGTTGTCAGATTGTTTACCTTTTTGTTATTTCTTTGACTACTTTTGTATTAGAAAGTTCTTTCTCACATAAACAGAAACTCATGTTCATGTTCAGATCACCTGGGTGGCTCAGTCAGCTGGGCACCTGACTCTTGATTTCAGTTCAGGTCATGATCTCAGGGTCATGAGATCAAGCCCCACACAGGGCTCCATGCTGGGTGTGGAGCTTGCTTAGGGTTTTCTCTCCCGCTCTCTCTGACCCTCCCCCACATGTGCACATTGGTGTACACTCTCTCTCTCTTTCTCTCACTGTCTTAAAAAAATGTTCCGATCTCTCCTCTTCAGGTCTTTCATATTTTCTTTTTTTTTTTTTTTAATTTTTTATTCTTTATTTTTAAAGATTTTTATTTATTTATTTGACAGAGAGAAGTCACAAGTAGATGGAGAGGCAGGCAAAGAGAAGAGAGAGGGAAGCAGGCTCCCTGCTGAGCAGAGAGCCCTATGTGGGACTCGATCCCAGGACCCTGAGATCATGACCTGAGCCGAAGGCAGCGGCTTAACCCACTGAGCCACCCAGGCGCCCAGGTCTTTCATATTTTCATTTTCTTGACTAACTGCCACTGAGCTCTGTAAGGCCTGGGTAGAACTCATGGTGTGATTCCTAGGGAAGACCAGAGTTCTAGGGACTGTAAGGTCAGAGAGAAGCTAGTAGTCTCAGAACCAGAGCAGGGGTACTCTTGGGCACGTGGCAGAAGAGACTTCCTGAATCTCTTGTGGGAAACAGCTTACCATTACACAAAACAGGTTTCCTTGGTGGAATTATGAATTGATTTGAATAAATATAAGTTTATTATGTTATCAGGAAGAAAAAAATTCTATTACATATATTTTGAAACCCCAATGCCTCACATGTGGCCTGTTCCTCGAGCCCTCCAATTGGGGAACCCTGAGTCACACGCCCTGAGTCCACCTGCCACTCAGGCGGAAACGGTGCCTTTCAGAGCTGCAGACTACCTTTCAGAATACCTCAGTGTCACAGTGGGTAGGGTTCACGTACCACTGTAACCCAAGAAGTGGTTTTGCTTCAGGACTGGAAATGAGATGAAGGAAAAAGGAAGCATCAGAAGGGATGGGGTATCTTTCCTCCTTGCTAGATGGAGACACATGAATGTTGTGAAGAATGAAGGAAGTCTTTTGGGCTTTTTTGGGCATGCTAGAATAAAGTTTTTATATATACCGAGTGAAACTTCCAAATCAAATACTTGAACTAATACTCCTTTTATAACATAAAACAAACAAACCCACAAACACCTGCAAAACCCTAAATCTCCTTTCAGTTTCAAATATATTATTTTGTTGTTTCCTGGCAGTTATTTGACTGATAGCAAATTTATTATTAATGACGCTTCATATGTTGTAAAGTATACATCGATTTATTGAAGATTAACATGCCAGGAAGACATTCACTGTCTCAAGACAGTTTGGTTAACAGAAGTACATCTATAGATGAACTGTCTCTGTTAATATGACACTTTCAAAGTAATGATAAAGAACCAGTGACAACTGAAATCAATCCTCTCCTCTCAGGCACTAAAGGAAAGAGGTGTGTATTGCAAGATCTGTGAATAAATGGCCAGACAGATTTCTAAAAATGGTTTAATATTAATCTTATTCAAAATTATCTTTTTTCATTTAATATAGAAAACCTCAACTAGTAAGAATGCTCTAGAGAAAGAAAGAACTGTAAGATTTCACTCATATGTGCAATTTAAGAAACAAAACAAGTGAATGGGGGGGGGGGGAGAGGCAAACCAGGAAACAGCCTCTTAACTACAGAGAACACAGCGATGGTTACCATTGGGGAGGAAGGTGACAGGATGGATGAAACAGGTGATGGGGATTAAGGAGGGCACTTACAATGAGCACCAGGTGTTGTATGGAAGTGCTGAATCACTATATTGTACACCTGAAACTAACGTTACACTATATGTTAACTGGAATTAAAAAATAAAAACTTAAATTAAAAAAAAAAAAAAGAATCCTCTGCTTGACTTATTTCGCTAAGCATGATACGCTCTAGTTCCATATGATCTCCCTGATATGAGGAAGTGGTGATGCAACATGGGGGCTTAAGTGGGTAGGAGAAGTATCAATGAAACAAGATGGGATTGGGAGGGAGACAAACCATAAGTGACTCTTAATCTCACAAAACAAACTGAGGGTTACTGTGGGGAGGGGGTTTGAGAGAAGGGGGTGGGATTATGGACATTGGGGAGGGTATGTGCTTTGGTGAGTGCTGTGAAGTGTGTAAACCTGGTGATTCACAGACCTGTACCCCTGGGGACTAAAAATATGTTTATAAAAAATAAAAAATTTAAAAAAAAAAAGAATCCTCTGAAAGGAAGGCAATTGAGCCCATTTACTTTTAAATGGCAACTCCTTGAAAAGTCATTTCACATCAGTATTTACTAGGAATCTTCACATTTCCCCCATCTTATTAAATTGATGGGAGATCTGTCATTAATAGTTGACTAAAACCTTGTGAACACTGTATGTGAAAGTTCTCTGGATTGTGGTAGAATCTGTGTGTGTGTGTGTGCGTGTACACACGTGCACGCATACAAGGAGAGAAGAGGAAAGAGAGGAAGTTTCCCTCACGCTCACTTGCTGGTAGGGTGCCCACACTTTCCTCCGTTCCACACATCAGCGGCATATGCACAGGCTTCCATTCTGGCTCTGGTTCCGAGTAAGGTTTCCGGAGGCACAACTTACATAGCCTCGTTCGTTCATCTCTAATAATTCTGTGAGTCTCCTCAGATCCCTTACTAAATTCCTTTCTGCCTAAAATGACTGTAGTCTACTACTGAGGACAGAACCCAACACAATGAACATGAAATCTGTGTTTGATGACGAAAAGCTGAACTTGTTTAAGAGTCATCATTCTGAGAACGAATTTTCATAATGTAGAAATGTTACCAGCTAATACATGTTGAATAGTCCCCATGCACTAGACCTGTGCTAATTACTTTATATGCATTAGCTCTTATAATCTTATAAACTACTGAAAAAGCAGTTGCTTTTGTGGTACCTACGTCATTAACTGAGCAGACTGAGGCTTGGCCTGGCTGGGTGACTTGCCCATGGCCACCCAGGGAATAGGTGGTTAACTGAGGATTTGAACCCCTGCAGGCTGGCTCCCTGCCCTCTTAAGCACCATGCAGGGAGGAGAGAAAATTCAGCTATGCAGAGATTAACCAGTTCTTGAAACTAGATCTAGTCCTGAAAACAGCTTACTTCTTGGTGATTTGTCAGTTTCTCTTAGAGGATAAAAAAATATTGGTTATATAACATATAAATGCTGCTAAGTTATAGATAACTGAGATTTTTATTAAAGTAAAACATCATAACTACAATTTTCATGATTTACAAGCCCTGTACAAGCAGCAAATATATACACTTAACTGTTTACCTGCAATAAACAGAGTAAAAAAGTAATCATAAATTTTATTTCTGGTATCCACGTCTCTGGACTTAGACACATTATTTAAGCTTGGCAAAACTTGGTTTCCTTGTAGATTAGAAATGCCATCATCTATTTCACCTATTTTATAGGTTAAATGGATAATGACATAGGCTAGTCACAAGGATTAACATGACAGCTGTAGCAGTGACTTACAAAAATGTATACAAGTAACATTTTATTATTTTTAATTGCATTGTAAATGAGCAGTCCACAAAGTTCTTTTGTGTATCTTAATCCACTGTAATTGTATTATCTGAGGTAGGAGAGATTATCCTCCATTCACATGAGGAAATTGAAGTTTAAAGAAGTTTTATGACTTATCCAAGGTCTCACAGCAGACAAAAAGTAGACAGGATTACAGAAGCTAGATATCTGACTCACAATTTTACCATATTTTACTTAACGTCCTTCATGACAAAAAAAAAATCTTTTATCAATAACATCTTTATAATTTAAAACATTTTCTCAGGATTATAGCATCGTTGATATTACATGTTTATTCCAAGATGGTGTTGGATAAAAGCAGACCACTCACCTTTTTCACTTCATACTTAATAGCAAGCTTGACACGACTCAGGGAAGCTTTATGCCTGTGTAGCTCTAGAGGCTCTGTGGATTCAAGATCTCCATTCAGAATAGCTTCTACTTCTTCTGAGTCCCGGCAAAGATCCAACACACCCACCACAAAGTCTTTGCATTGCATGGAGAGTTTCCGATAGTCATTCTAAGAACAAGAGTTTTAAAGTTTAATTCAAGGAGTTTGCTTTAATTCAATGGAAAGTGTTTAAAGTTTTGGTGAATTACAAAAAGGGGTCCCTTCTTTTGGTTGGAAGCTACTGTTCCTACATGGACGCAAGGCTTGCTGAGTTAGACACAAGTGGGATTTGCCCCCAGTCCCGATCTCAGCCAGTATCTTCTGCAATGCACCCACTTTGAAAATGGTATGCACATTTGTTCCTGGTTTGTATTAAGAGATGTTGGCTAAATGCTAATAGGCACAGACCCAAGGACCAAAAAGAGCTGCATCTCTCATATAAACAATAGTTTCCTTAGAGCCAAAAGAAAACCATTTCTGTAGTGCAAATTGGTTTAAATGGTAATTTTTCTGAAGTGGTGATCTGACATAGAAGACTGACTACACATGAAAATAACTTGTTCAGTTTCTGTTCTCCATTGCCTTGTTGGTGACATAGCTTCTCAAGGTGTAGTCCTACAATCAGCAGCTTCAACAGCACCTGGGCTTGTATTAGAAATGTATTCTCAGATCCCATCTCCGTTGTTCTGACCTAGAAACTGAAGAGAGGGCTCAGTAATCTGTAAACACACTCTCCATGTGTTTATGATACACACTTATGTTTAAGAACGACTGGTTTCTAGTGAATGAAAAGGGATGGACAGGCACCAACAGAGAGAGGAGGTATTTTTCCTTGTTTGTCTGAAGGTTATCATGTCCTGCAGAACTGGAAGGAAAGAAATGTCTGATTATATGTAATTGAATTCTCAGGGGTTGCAGAATATCAATACCTGAGAGAAAATTTCCAGGCCACTGGAACTAACACCTTGCTAAAAATAATCTGTGAATCTTTAATTTCATTAGCATATTTATATAGTGCCATGGACTGGGATAAGGAAGTCACTTGGCAGCCTTCCCTGTTACCTTCTGAATGGAGTTCTATTTCTAGCCCTTTGGTTCCAGTCAAAGTATCAATGACCATCTGTTGGGAAAGTATCTTACTTTCAGAAATCCCAGTTCTACTACGGCTTTCACTAAGATTTTTAAGAAAGTTAACTGGATGATGGTCTGATTTGGCACACTTCAAGAAAACACAGTTCCCCATTTCAATATGGCCTGAGATACTGTACATGTCTAATAACCAAGTAATACCCAGCACAGAAGAATTTCCAGGCTTCCAGAAATCCTACTTAAAACAAAAACATGAAGAATTTTAATTTTTTATTTCTTTATTTTTTTAAAAAGATTTTTATTTATTTGACAGACAGAGATCACAAGTAGGCAGAGAGGCAGGCAGAGAGAGAGGAAGGGAAGCAGGCTCTCTGCTGAGCAGAGAGCCCAATGCAGGGCTTGATCCTAGGACCCTGGGACCATGACCCAAGCCGAAGGCAGAGGCCTTAACCCACTGAGCCACCCAGGCAGCCCTAATTTTTTTCTTTAAATAAATAACTGACTTGATGGCAAAAATCACGTCACTGACTAAACTAAAGAAAAAAGACTGTTTAAAGCTACACAGTCTAGAAGCGTTTCCATTTCAGATATCAGAAATTCAGATATGGAACAGTTACAGTTAATCCTTCTCCCCTCATAAGAGAATAGATAAAATGAATAAAAACCTCAATCTTTGGTTTCCATTCAAGCTGGTACCATGCAACTGATAAAATTAATAAAATGTTCAGCCTCTGGTTTCTATGCAGAATGTCAGTTAAATATCCATCTGCCTTCCATTCCTGAAAGACTAATGAAATATTTTATTATAGCATCCAGAAGAAGTATTAAATTCATGTCTGTTTCCATATAAAGCTCCCCTTTTAATGCAGTTTTTTTAGATGAAATTTCCTCATGGTACTCCTCAGTTCAGACTGTTCTATAAGATTTGGTACAATATAGGATGGCCATTTCTCCATTGATCAGAAAAAAAGAGAGACTATTTCAATGCTTGAAGAAAATGGTAGCCACCTCTGCAGTAACACCTGAAAAATAACTCATTGTTTCAAGAAATCATAATCAGTAAATTGTCTTAAAGAAAGCTGTGTGGTTTGTTCACATCCACGGAAATATCAATCAAGAAACAAAAACTGGCAGTCACACGAATTGCAAAAACAACACTTTGTCTTCGTAACACCATAAGCGTTTCCAGCAGAAAGAAGTCTGTTGCCCAAGTGCAGAAAATAATCAGTGCTGGAGATAACGGCAATTTTTTTTCTTGAGGTCATGGGATGCCACTTTATCAATATATGTGGAGCTCCCAGGGAAAGAGGGATGGAGACAGCTAGAGAACCTTTTCTCAGTGGCAAAAGGAACTACCTGAAGTCTGCATTGCAGGATGATACTAGCTCTACCACAAGGTTCAGCTGTATCTTATTTCATGACTTGGACCATTTGTCTGGTCTGCATTTTCTAGTAATTTTCTCTTAATTGAGTTTTGCTTAATCATCTTCATTGTGAAACTCTTCTAATACCATGGCTGTCCATGAAGTTACCACAAGGACCTGCTACCTTCCCTATAGAGCAGGAACTCAAAGTCCTGAAGACCTGCTCAAGCCAGGGGATGATGCCTCGTCCTTGTCACAACCTGTCTACAGGTTTTAGCAGATTTATTTTAATGCTTATGGTTTAATCATCATTCTAATCCCTTTTTATCTGTAAGAGAAAAATTGAAATTCAGCTCTAAGGAGGCTTGGTTCGGTCAGATCCTTTCCCTGATAACAAAAGTGGCAGGAGAGTATAGTGGTTAAAAGCACAAATCTAAAGCTAGACTTTCTAGGTTCAAACACTGCTTCTACCATCTATTAGCTGTCTGATCCTGTGGCATTTACTTAGCCTCTCTGATGAGAATATGCCTATACAATATTGCTGCTATGAGGTTTATATGCTATGGCATGATTCGTACACAACAAATACTATAGAATTACCTCAGCGTTATCAGACACAGTGCGTTAGATGGAATATCTAGACCCAGGACCCAAGATGCCTAAATCTAGGCTTAGCAGATTGGGTCCTTGGCTAATAGGCTTTGTGGTCTCAGTTGTAAAATAAGAGGTCTGTACAGCCAGAGGACTCCTAGAATATCTTCCTACTTTATAAAGTGCCATCTTGCTTTTGGATTATATTTCTTTAACTTTTCCTCACAGCTCTACTGTGATGTAAGTTAAAAATTGCTTTTCTAATTTAAAGATAGGAAACTGAGACACAGGGGAGGTAAATGCCTTCTTATTTTTTTTTTTTAAAAAGGGGGGGCATCATTGACTCAGAATTGAGAAACTTCACTTTGCATTCTCACAGTTTAATAAATGACTAGCTTTCTTACCACTGACATTTGGAGGATTAGACCTGGAGTCCATCCTGCCCAATATTCTGTTTCTCAGAATAGCTTCAGATATCATTTGCACATCCAAACTATTTCTTTAATAACCTGTCACCAGCCTGTCCTCCATTAACTTATCTAAATCTATACCCTAGAATGTTCAACCTTTGGGGGTAATGACCTTCACATGTTTTTGCCATTCCTCAAGGAACTCTGAAAACTACACACTGCCTGAGAACCTTCTTGGATGCAGCTAAGGGATGGCAATTTGAGGCATGAGATGCTAATCTTTCAGGCCATTGATAAGATGAAACAGGTACAGGTGTCTAAAAAGGGGAAAAAAAAATCACTTCCTTTCCACTAGGGACATCTTATTTTTTCATTTCAAGGCTGGTATTTTGAGTGCATCCCCTCTATGGAAATAATATAGTGAACACATGGAATAGGGCAAATTAGGTGACCTGTTTATCTCAGAAATGAGCTTCACTTCCACTGCCCTTTTCAAGCTCAGAGTCTCTGGGTCTGTGCTGTGAAATCACTATTTTCTCAGTCTGTCTACAGCCCTGATGGATGGACAGGAGCATAGGACAAGAGGGCAAAGAGATGAAAGGAATAATAAGGACAGGCGAGAATAGGGAAGAATAGAAACATTTAGTCAGGAGAGAGAGACTTGTCCTTAGAGACTGTAACTGCTGGAGAACCATCTGCGTCCCAGCTCAGAGAGGGTCATGCTACACAAGTGCTTTCCGTATAGTTCAGAAAAAGGAACTGAGAGATTTAGATGACTTTTGCATATCCCTAGATACTTGGGAGCTTTCTGGACTCTTTCTTAAATTCGGTTATGTTTTCTCTCTTTGCCTCTTGTAATATTTTCCCACATTTCAAAGGTTATCAGAGATGACTCTTCAAGTCAGGGTAAAGGAGGTTCTAAGTAATATCAATCCAGATTTAGCCAGCTTCAGGGGAAAACTGTGAATAACAAATTTTTAAAACTATCGCTTCACTGAGATGACTTCTCTGGGCAGAATTGCAAACATCATCATCTTTTATAAATTATTAAAGCATAATATTAGAAAATATTCCCTTTTGTAGACTCTTATAGATTTTTAATATATTATTAAGCAAATGCAAAAAAAAGGGCTTGAGTGACATTAGAAATAGTGGCAAATAAATTCAGAATTATATTACTAGGTCAAAACAGTGATATTTAGAACTTTTTTTACTTCAATGCTTTTCTATTCTCTCTGAACAGAATTTGAAGTTTTCAATTTGCTCAGAGACAACTCAGAGCAACGGCTTAAAAATAAATAAATAAATAATTCATTTTGAGTCCAAGAAAATACATCTTTTCAAATATCACATGATGATTCTCTTCAACGAGAGTAAATAAAAGGTGATATTTATTTTTTCTTTGTATTTTTCCACATTTTTACAATAAATATGTGTAGCTCTTACATCAGAAAAAAATTTAATATAATAACCAAGTTATGCTAAGTCCAGATCTCTATCAGAACAAAATGAAGGTTGATGAATATCTAGGTGATCTGGTGTGTAGGGAAAGGGAAACAAAAAACGTGCAAAACTTTCCTGCCATTTTTTTCATGATTTTGGTTTTTTAAAAATTTTTTAAGATTTATATAATTTTTAAAGATTTTATTTATTTATTTGACAGACAGATCACAAGTAGGCAGAGAGGCAGGTAGAGAGGAGGAAGCAGGCTCCCTGCTGAACAGAAATGCAGGGCTCAATCCCAAGATCCTGGGATCATGACCCAAGCTGAAAGGAGAGGCTTTAACTCACTGAGCCACCCAGGCACCCCATGATTTTGTTTTTAAAAAGACCATTTTTCTAGAGCAGGTTTAGGTTCAAAATAAAATTAAGAGGAAGGTACATAGAGTTTCCATATATGCCCTGCCCCAAAACGTGTACATCTTCCATCATTGACCTCTCTCACCAGAGTGGTACATTTCTTACAACTGATGGGCCTTCACTGACACATCATAATCATTCAAAGTCCATAGTTCACATTAGGGATCTCTCTTGGTGTAAATTCTGTGGGTTCAGATAAATGTATAACATGTACCCATCATTATAATGTCATAGAGTATTTTGAGTGCCCTAAAAATCTTCTGTGCTCCACTGATTTATCCCCCACCCCCATTCACTCCTAGCAATACTGATCTTGTTAATTTCTCCATAGTTTTGCCTTTTCCAGAATGTCAAATAGTTGGAATCATATAGTATGTAGCCTTTTCAGATTGGGTTGTTTCACTTAGTCATATGCATGTAAGGTTCCTCCATGTCTTTTCATGGCTTAGTAGCTCATTTCATTGTTTCATACCATTTTTTTGCAACCCCTTAACCTGAATTATATTGCTAGTTGCATTTGCGCAAATCTCACTTAAGTATGAAAAACTGTAATAAGATCTGAAAGACAGAATAATCACTCTTTCTGTGATCTGACACCACAACACTAAAAAGCAGATTAACTCAGTATCCAGAAAATAATTTAAGGAATTGATGTCTACAATAATCTTCTTAGGTGGACAACAGGAGACAAGAACCTACTGAAAAAACAGTCTGATTTTCACCAGAACCATGAAATCTCCTTTTGCCCCAGATTTAATAGGTAGAACCAACCAAAATACATACGAGGATGTAGCAACTGAATAAAAGATAAAAATGTTCCATCATTCGTGTATAAATTTTATTTAAAAAATACTACTACTTGTGGACTAGAAATGATGTTCAGGGAAAAAAAGTTCATTTATTTTAAAAAAAATCCATTAAAACAAAACAATTTGCTATCCTTGTATTTCTGTGTTGACCCAGTGTCTATGACTCACCACTCTGAATATAATTTGTGGATTTCAGGGAGAAGCATTTTTGTCATATTAATAAAATGACTTTAATTGTATTTCATGTTAGTCTTTTGACTTTCTATTTAAAGGGCTATAGAGATGTTTGGGCCAATAAACACCTCGTGCAAAACTAAATACCCTTCTGTGTTGTGTGCCACCATACCACTAACTACAGAAGAGGAAGAAGAATTTGGGAGGCAAAAAGTCACACCTAATCCCTCCTTTAAACAAAAGGGGTGGGGATGCAAGGGGCGGTCTTGCATTCTACTTAATGCTCATCCACACAGAACAGCCCCATAACTATAGCTCTCTGATTCAGTATACACCCAAGCCCAAAGCGAATTTATCACAGCACCATGCCGAGAGGGGGAAATCATCGAATCATTTCTGAACGACATTTCCAATCCCTCAATATTTTGAATCCGCTGGGCAAAACTGATTCCAGAGCAAACTTTGGAAGGCACCAGGCGGCGGCAGAAAAGCGAATGAACGTGCAAGGTAGCCGGGGTGGAGCGCGGAGCTTACCTTGAACTCCTTCTCTATGTTGGCTAGCTTGGCCAGCTCGTTGCTGAGCTCCAGGGCGGTGAGCACCGGGTCCTCGCTAGACAAGGACAGGTACGCGGGGCTTGCCAGCCCCTTGTAGGCATTGATCCTTGAGCGTGAGTGGCTGAAAGAGTCGTGCCTCTGCTTCTCCATGCAGTCTCCGCACTTGCAGAAATAGTCGTGCGGCCGCTCGATCCTGGCGCCCTTCATCAGCAGCATGTGTACCACCTCGTACTTCTGGCAGTGCGCCGCCAGGATGATGGGCGTGATGTCGGGCGAGAAGCGCGTGCCGTCCTCGTCGTAGGCGTAGAAGTCGTCGTCCTGGAGCTCCTGCTCACAGGGACTCAGGGTCAAGCGCTTGCTGGCCGCGAAGCCGGGGTGGTTCAGGATGGCTTCCACGATGCGCACGTAGCCCTTGCTGATGGCAAGCAGCAGGGCGTCGCCGATTCGCGCCAGGTTCTCCTTCTTGAGCAGCAGCTCCGTCACCTCCAGGTGCTCGTTGCCCACAGCCAGCTGCAGCGCGTTCTGGCCCATGTAGTCCACGCAGTTGACGTTCAGCGTCTTGGACTCCTCCAGCATCTTGCGCACCACAGGGATGTTGCCATACTCCGCAGCGTCCAGAAAGCGCTCCTCCTCGGCGGTAAGGCTCGTGCCCCGGTCATTGAACATGAAAGCCGGGCCCCGGACTGCCTGGCGCCGGCCCTTTTCCCGCATCACCGTCTTGCGCCTCAGAGATGGGCTTCCCTCCATGGACCTAATCAGCAGCAATGAAAAACAACTGTAGACTGTTAGGGCGTATTGCTTCCTCCCACAGATCCAGACCTTTCTAAGTAGGCAACACCTACAGCCGACCTGCGGGCCCGCGGGCAGCTGGTTAGTTGCTAAACAAGGCACCTGAAATTAACACCTGTACCTAATATGGACTGCTTGGGCCCAGAGAGAAGCCTATAGCCTATCAGAACGAGGGTTCCTGTTCAAAAGAAAATGGCATTTGGAAGAAATAATAATATAAACAATGTCCAGACATCCATGCTTCCCTTGTGGCTCTGGTAAAGATGGAACTCACTGGACCTCATATAAATAACCATACTAGTCTTAAAAGTCTTGAAAATATGGGGCGCCTGGGTGGCTCAGTGGGTTAAAGCCTCTGCCTTCGGCTCGGGTCGTGATCCCAGGGTCCTGGGATCGAGCCCCACATCGGGCTCTCTGCTCAGCGGGGAGCCTGCTTCCCTTCCTCTCTCTCTGCCTGCTTCTCTGCCTACTTGTGATCTGTCTGTCAAAAAAAAAAAAAAAAGTCTTGAAAATAGAGGTCTGGCAGGTCCTTGGCACCAAAGCACTAGGATTTGAGGCTAAAGAAAGCAAATTTTTCAGGAATTAGGACAGAAGAATCCTCTCAAGTCATTGCACATTTTTAACTAAGTAAAATAATTGATGGGGGCAGGGGTGGGGAGCCTAGGATTTAGGCCAAGGATCTTTCAGGATCTTACCTTTGTTATCATTTTCTCTTAAGGGTATCTTGCCTCTGCCCCCATATCCCCCCCAAAAAAAAAAACCTAACTTACTTTATTGAAACTAACTGTGACTTTGTAATGAGTTGTTTAATTACCAATATTATATAATTGCCTCTTTGAAGTAAAAGGATATAGTATGATTTATTTTAAAAATCACTACTTATTGGGGCACCTGGGTGGCTCAGTCAGCTAAGCCTCTGACTCTCGATTTTAGGTTAGGTCATGACTTCAGGGTTGTGAGATCAAGCCCGAAGCCCCACATCCAGCTTCACACTAGGCAAGGAGTCTGCTTAAGATTCTCTCTCTCTCCCTTTCTCTCTCCCTTACCCTCTGCCCCTACCCAACCCCCCCATCTCTCTTAAAAAAATAAAATCACTACTATTATTTTATGAATAAAGCAACTGGATATTAATTGTAATATCCAGAACAATTTATCTAATATCTACCACATTCATTGAGATTTTTCTGCATTATGAAAGTGATGTCATTAAACTGATGTGTACAGTGATTCAGGTTCACATTTTAATTTCTGTGATGGTGAGTAAATTCACTTCTTTGGACTTCTTTACCCCAGATGTAAAATGGAAATTTACAAAGTGCTCCAGAGTTTCCTCATTAGCACATGAACAAAAAGCTTTTTTAGAAGTTCTGAGTCTCTGAAAAATGATGCTAAATAAACAACATAATTTTTAACACTGTGATTACTTTTTTCAACATTGTGATTACTTTTACTATTTAAATGGCTGTTATTATAAATACAAATCTGCATCCTTACCCTTAGCCAGTTCTAACATTCTTGCTGACTGAAATGCTCAAGATAAGCTCCTTTAAAATATCTTTAATTTTTGTTTTCTGTGTGAGTTGCAACCAAAAATACCAGATAAAGCTCTTTTTACATTACTGAATTTTTTTTTTTTTGAAGCAAATAATAGTGGCAAGTTAAAAGTGAATGGCTAAGGGAGAAAAATGCTTTCTTTCTGTAATATATATTCCAGAAATACTTTCCACCATTGATAAAACAATATTCACAGAGTCAGGGTGAAAACTAGCTAAAGGGGACACTCTTCTTCTCCCTGGGGGTCTGGGAGCAGAAGAAATCAGAGACAGTTACCAGCCCCCGCTCTATTCTCACCTCTGTTTACCTCAAATCAAGAGAGGAGTGCAGAAGGCTTCCCGCATATGGAGACCAAGGGAATGTGGCCAGGCAAACCTAGGTCTTCAGAGGTGATAACCAAAGAGTTCCAGAGAGGCATGTTAACTCCAAGGACAAAAGTGCTAGCCTTGCACCCCATTCTAGCTGCTCAACTAGTGTCAGTTGGTCAACTTTTTAAAATTAAATAAATATGGCATTTATATACATACATCTTTATATGTGTACATAAATATGCACATACATACCTATGCATTTCCAGAAAGCAACACAAGAGGCTTTTAATTATAGTTATACCTGGGCTCTAAGAAGTAGAACTTAGGAGCCATAGGAGAAGGGAGATTTTTGCTCTTCACTTATACCCTTTTGCACATTTTGAATACTCTTAACCGCAGTTTGAATATTTCTATTAAAAATAAAATGCATCATAGGTGCCTGGGTGGTTCGGTGGGTTAAGCATCTGCCTTCAGCTCAGGTAATGATCTCAGGGTCCTGGGATTGAGCTCACACTGGGCTCCCTGCTTAGTGGGGAGCCTACTTCTCCCTATGCCTGCCGTTCCCCCCTGTTTGTGCATGCTTTCACTCTCATATAAATAAAATCTTTTAAAAAGTAAAAATAAACATAGTAGAGAGCCCAGATATGAACCTTCAACTTTATGGCCGACAAAGTGGGAAAAAAATATACAGTGGAAAAAAGACAGTCTCATCAATAAATGGTACTGGGAAAATTGGACAGCTACGTGTAGAAGAATGAAACTCGATCATTCTCTTACACCATACATAAGGATAAACTTGAAATGAATAAAAGACCTCAATGTGAGGCAGGAATCCATCAGAATGCTAGAGGAGAACATAGGCAGTAACCTCTTCAACATCAGCCACAGCAACTTCTTTCAAGATATGTCTCCAACGGCAAAGGAAACAAAAGCAAAAATGAACTTTTGGGACTTCATTAAGATCAAAAGCTGCTGCACAGCAAAGGAAACAGTCAACAAAACAAAGAGGCAACCCATGGAATGGGAGAAGATATTTGCAAATGACAGTACAGACAAAGGGCTGATATCCAAGATCTATAAAGAACTCCTCAAACTCAACACAAACAAAACCGACAATCATATCAAAAAATGGACAGAAGATATGAATAGACACTTCTCCAAAGGAGACATACAGATGCTAAAAGACACATGAAAAATTGTTCATCATCACTAGCCATCAGGGAGATTCAAATCAAAACCACACTGAGATACCAACTTACACTAGTTAGAATGGCCAAAATTAACAAGACAGGAAACAACAAGTGTTGGAGAGGATGTAGAGAAAGGGGAACCCTCCCATACTGTTGGTAGGAATGCAAGTTGGTGCAGCCACTTTGGAAAACAGTGTGGACATTCCTTAAGAAATTAAAAATAGAGTTACCCTATGACCCTGCAATTGCACTACTGGGTATTTACCCCAAAGATATAGATGTAGTGAAAAGAAGGGCCATCTGTACCCCAATGTTCATAGCAGCAATGGCCATAGTCGCCAAACTGTGGGAAGAACCAAGATGCCCTTCAATGGACGAATGCATAAAGAAGATATAGTCCATATATACAATGTAGTATTATGCCTCCATATCCAACTTTTGTATCAACACGGACAGGACTGGAAGAGATTATGCTGAGTGAAATAAGTCAAGCAGAGAGAGTCAATTATCATATGGCTTCACTTATTTGTGGAGCATAAGGAACAGCACAGAGGATATGGGAAGATGGAGAGGAGAAGTCAGTTGGGGGAAATTGGAGGGGGAGACGAACCATGAGAGACTGTGGACTCAGAAATAAACAGGGTTTTTGAGGGGAGGGGGTGGGAGTTTGGGTGAGCCTGGTGGTGGGTATTATGGAGGGCATGTATTGTATGGAGCACTGGGTGTGGTGCATAAACAATGAATTCTGGAACACTGAAAAGAAATTTTAAAAAATAAATAAAATTTAAAATAAAAAAGTAAAAATAAATAAAAATAAAATTCATGTTTTTAATGCTTATATATTTTAATCCCTTAGTTGACAAAAATTTTTAAATATGGGTGCTTATTGGCAACCATTACATTATAATCTTTCCGAAACTAATGAAATGCCCTATCAGTGTAGTATGGATGTATGTTGTGTAGGGTAGCATGCTGAGTGACGTGTGTGGAGTGTATGGTGAGTGTGGGAGACAAGGAGGTGCAAGACTGGATTGGGGCTGTGGTGTGTTTTGTGTGTGTGTGTGTGTTGGTTTGAGGATGACTTTTTTTTTTTTTAAGATTTTATTTATTTATTTGACAGAGAGAAATCACAAGTAGTCGGAGACGCAGGCAGAGAGAGAGAGAGGGAAGCAGGCTCCCCGCTGAGCAGAGAGCCCGATGCGGGACAAGAACTGGGAAATAGCATTCACTGAACTGCATCAAAGAGAACTTTGTTTCAAGACCAAACTCTATTACAAGGTTTTATTTTTTTAATACTTTATTTATTTATTTATTTGAGAGAGACCATGAGAGGGGAGAAGGTCAGAGGGAGCAGACTCTCCATGGAGCAGGGAGCCTGATGTGGGACTAGATCCCAGGACACTGAGATCATGACCTGAGCTGAAGGCAGTGGCTTAACCAACTGAGCCACCCAAGCGCCCCCTATTACAAGATTTTAAACAAATCTGATAAATACTGTTATTGTGGCAGGTGAGTATGTTTTGTTACTCCTAATGGTACTGACTTACTGGGTTCATATTTTTACTATGAAGCTACAAACTGGAACACTTCAAATGGCTAGAATTTCCATATGCATAAAAGATGAATTTTGTGCTTACCAATGATACTAACATTTTCTATAACTGCAGAAGATATTTGCAGAGTATATATGTCTGAAGAGTTCCAATCTATACTCAAATGCATTATCTTGGGGGAAATAAACTCATTATTAAGGTGTCACATCTTAACGGACAGGGCTTTTTATCTAATGATTGCTATCTACAACAAAAATCACTTCTAAAGACCCCACCTTTTCTCTCCAAAGAGTGTGATTTTAAAATACTGGAATATGATTTTTAATGAATTTTTCTTTACATTTCTTAGTATTTAGAAGTTTTTTCTTAGTATCTCTTCCTCTTTTAGAACTAATATCTCCATATTGTGTATTTGTGCTGAAATGTGGTATATTAGTACTTACAACACATATCCCATGAGTCATTTTGATTTTATCTTTAAAATATTCTAACACTGAGTTAAGTGTGAAGTCAATTTCTGAATTAGAACAAATTATACAGCTATTTCAAAATAAAAGAGCTGATCTAATGCTACTTATCTTCATGGCGAATCCATGTAGGAAGTGACTTTGGAAAAAAAAAAGATTTCTAACACTGTTTCTCTAAATGTGACATGAGGACCACCTGCCCCAAGATCATTTGGAGTGCCTATTAAAATGCAGATTTCTGGGACCCATCATTAATCTGGAATGATGGAATGGTGTGAGTCACACTGAATTCAACTTGTCCACAATCATAAACATGGCCCCAATGTCAGCTGGTCTTGACAATGCATCTCCTCTAGCATGAGAAATAAGGAAGCAATGAGGGTGAAAGGGAGAGGATGCCCTGCTTTAGTAATACTAACACTAAAATAATTTTGCCAGATAGTTTCTTACCTTCAGATCCTCATCCAGTGGGCTGACTCATTCAGCCCTGCAAGGGTCCATTGCACAGGGCCTTCTTTCTTGTAAGAGCACTGAAGTGACCACTGACCTATACCAGATGCTCTACAAGTACCAGTGTAAGCTCAGGCTGATATGGATTGCTGGTAATATCTGTCTGCTGTGGACTGAACTGGTCCCCCCAGAAATCCATATGCTTAAACCCTAATTCCCAGAGTGATGGCATTTGGGGATGAGCCTTTGGGAGGTTTAGAGGCAATTATGATTGGATGAGGTTATGAGGGGAGAGCTTACATGATGGGATCAGTGCCCTTGCAAGAAGAAACAGCAGAGTGGTCTCATGTTCTTTCCCACCCTTTGTCTCCCCACCTTAAGTCCCCCACCCCACCCCCATCCACTAGGGGAGGACCCAGCAATAAAACAGCCACCTGCAAGCCAGGAACAGAGAGCTTTCACTGAAAACTGACCATACGGGCACCATGATCTCGGACTTCTGACCCTCACAACTGTGAGAAAAAAAACACTTTTGTTGTTTAAGGCAGTCTATGGTACTTTGTGGACAGCCCCAGCTGAGTAAGACAGTGACCATACATCTTAAGAAAAAAAAAATGCATGCTATATGAAACAAACTTTGTGTTCTTGGCACTTCTCCAAACACTTAAGCAGATAAGAAGTTCTTTCTGAGAAATACTTTGGTGTACCCAAAGGCAACCCTTTGCTCCATTCCATTCAGAGGTAAAAATACGAGTAACACTCCTCAGTTTTTGTAACTCTGACATAAACTCATCTGACTTCTAACAATGTTTCCCTAAATGTGACATGAGGACCACCTGCCCCAAGATCACTTGCAATGCCTATTAAAGTGCAGATTTCTGGGACGCATATTAGATTAACTAAATCAGAATCTCTTTGGGGATATGGAATATGCATTTTATTTTTTTTTTTAAGATTTTATTTATTTATTTGAGAGAGGGCGTAAGAGAGAGCATGAGAGAGAGAGAGTGAATGCATAGGCAGAGGGGAGGGGCAGAAAGAGAAGCAGACTCCCCAAGGAGTAAGAAGCCTGATGCAGGGCTCGATCCCAGGACTCTGGGATCATGACCTAAGCTGAAGGCAGATGTTCAACCAACTGAGCCACCCAGGTGCCCAGGAATGTTTATTTTCAACGAGCATCCTTTGAAACTCCCAAGCACACTAAAAGTTGGGAACCTGCAGCATAAAAACAATGGGATTTTCCTGAATCAATGACCCCAAACTATGAGATCTTTAAACATCTGTTATACTGGCTCTGCCAAAAGTAAACTTGAAATAACATGTGTGGGCAGTGCAGCCTAAGGGACAAGAGGCTTTATGTTCCTTTAGGTTCCCTTTGTTTTATTACCATTTAAAATTTGAAATTCAGGAAGCAAGTCCCTGAGTCAAATGAGAAGCCTGCAAAATGCCTTCACCAGTGACTCTTTAATGTCATGCCCTTGTTTTTATCAAGGATTGATATTTTTAAAAGGTTAGTTACTATGTCTTCTTCAAAATCCATTTAAAGGGTTAAAGAGGTCATCTATTATCATATCCATAACCACTGTATCTTTTAAGAGGATTCAAGTACTAAAATTATCCTAGAAATGTGTATTAATAGGCCTCTCTCCAGATCAGTTTGCTTCTGTTAATCTAATAATATATAAACTATATAATAATATATAAACTATATAATACTATATATTACAGTATATAATACTATATAACTATATAATAATATATAAACCATAAAATATATAAACTATATGACCCTTGCCTTCCCCTCTCCTCCCAGGAAATACAGTAATTTAGCCAAGATCTAAAAGTACTCAGTTACCATCACTATTCTACCTCAGATTTCTGGTTCGTACTTTTATCTCCTCCGAAATGATCTCTCACACAGATGTAAAATCAATTATCCTGTATTCCAGGTGCTCTATATCTTTTTATGGTTACATGAATTCTTTTTTAAAGAAACATAGTCTTAATAAATATCCCCTTACATGTGCACATATTACTGCATAGCCAGATAATGCTTATTTGTCATTATCCAGGGACCCATAGGGAGTAAGTACTCAAAAACTATCTGTTCCATTGAGCTCCCAAATCTCTTCCCAGGCTCTGTCCTCTCCCTTGACCTCAGATCCCACATGTAAAACTATCTGTCCCTGGGTCACTCTAAAATGTCCCAACTCACCCTCTCCCTTAACAAGCACCCCCTCCAGATTAAGCAACTTTTTTATTTTTTAAAAGATTTTATTTATTTGACACAGAGAGAGAGAGAAAGAGCGAGAGCACAAGCAGGGGGAGCAGCAAGCAGAAAGAGGGAGAGAAGTAGTCTTCCCACTGAGCAGGGAGCCCAGTTCAGGGCTTGATCCCATGCCTGAGCCAAAGGCAGCTGCTTAACCAACTGAGCCACCGAGGTGCCCCCAGATTAAGCAATTTCAAGGTCATCTATGACTTACCATCTTGATGCTATCAGTCTCAAAGTTCTGAAGCTTCTGCTTTGGAATGTTTCTTGTACTGGACCCTCCCTTCCAATTCTCATTGCCAGCACTGTCCTCCAGATCTTTAACCAATCATAGCTGGATTATTACAGCTTTCCAGCAAAGATGACAGGAAGGAAAACTACTAAACTTGACTCAGCACCTGGCATATAGGTACGTTTTTTGTGCTATCGTATTTAACTCCCATTTAGTTACTATCATATTTAATTTTCATTTAGTTATGAATCAGGTATTATTTCCCTTTCATAGATAAGAAAACTGGAATTTAAAAAACCTGCCCACCATAACACAGATAGCAAAAACACAATCTGGGCTTCAACTGGGGTCTGTCTGACTCCAGATTCTTTCCGGTGCCACAAGCTACTCCTAATTTTCCTCCTTTTATGCCACAGCCATTCCCAGCATCTTGCTGTTTTTAAATTCTGCTTTTACTCTCACAGGTCTCTTAAACAACCACAAACAAACTAGAATCCTCCGATTGACCTTCAAGGATGCTGAGCAGCCAACCTTGTTTTCCTTGCCCCTCAGATTCATTTCTCACTGTCCTATAAACACATTATCCTGCTTATTTCTATACTGTCAAGGGTATTCCTATACAGTCAAGGGTATTTTTGGAAAAAAGTAGTAAGGTGCTTTTCTCTTTGGTCTTTCCAAATATAGTACCTTTGCCCTGGTTGACTCAGGACGCCTTGCTGTGGGGGTAGCTGGAGAGCTGTGGTAGGGGGACGGGCGAGTGGTTAGTTAGAGTTAGGTGGGTGTGTTTAAGGGAGAAGCAGAGAAGACAAAATTTAGAGGCATGCAAAGAGAAAGAATAAGGTAATTTTCAGCTTTTTGTTGGAAAAATGGGATTTTGCAAGCAGAATCTAGGAAAGAGAGAAATTGTCTTGAGGAAAGATTCGCTCCGTTCCTTTATCTCTCTAATTAGTTCTGAAGGAACCTGATCATAGAATGTTCTCAATACCCAGACAAGACAGCTTCTGACTGCAAAGCCATGACGCTTCTTGTCCTAACAGAAGAAAGAAAAAATAGGAAAGTAAAAATTAAGATGTAGAGTCAAGAAAGTGAGGAACCACTGAGGGCAAGAGATCTGGGACAGCCCAGCTCAGTTAAGTAGGGAATGGTGTGGGATTTCTTAAGCCACCCTAAGTTCCCATGTGGTGTGGACCCTGTGCTGAGAGCCAGAGACCCTCCTCCCTGACTAGGGACACCACTGGTGCTGTAAGCTGGATTAGAGCTCAGGAGCTCCTGGAAGCTGAGCTCAAACCATATATGCCAAGAAGAATGTCTGGGTTCTAACAAAGGCAAGTCAGCCAAGATCGAGTGCTTTTCACTGACAAGCAGCACCCAAGTAGACAATGAACCTCACCCAAAGACCAGAAGAATCAGAGGACAACAACTCTTTCTTTCTTCTAGGAACACATAAATTCCCTTCCTCCAGTGTCCAGATGCTACAGAGGACAGCGAGGCAGGGGAGGGGTGCTTTCTGAGAGCCTGAGCTATTTTACCCAAGCAAGGGGCTATTTTTTTTAAAGATTTTATTTATTTTATTTGACAGACAGAGATCACAAGTAGGCAGAGAGGCAGGCAGAGAGTGAGAGGAGGAGGAAGCAGGCTCCCTGCTGAGCAGAGAGCCTGATGCGGGACTCGATCCCAGGACCCTGAGATCATGACCTGAGCCGAAGGCTGAGGCTTAACCCACTGAGCCACGCAGGCGCCCCAGCAAGATGCTATTTATTAAAAGGAAAATTTACTTTATAACATCAAATTAGGATCAATGAAATTGGCTTCACAGCGTCTCCCCAGAGTGCCCTGAAGTAGAGGTGTATATATCAACCATAAGGAGACTACGACCCCTTGTAGAGATTGGAGGGAAGAATCAGTAAGCAAAAGTTCCTTAGATAGGAACTCAAGGCACAAGGAGGCACTGTCCTAGGTGACCTCATCCCTGCATTAGTGTAGGGCAAGTCTCCCCTCCTGTTAACTCACATAACTGTTTAATTGCTCAATTAACATAATTGCTTAATTGATTGATTGTTTAATTTGCTTGTTGGATGAGAATAAGTGTCTGTTTAGCAAACAAACAGAAAAAAACCCCAAATTTAAAAAAAGAATTTCAACCACGAAATGGACATTTGGTTCATTTTTTTTTTCTCTCCTGGTCAGCAGAAGGGAGGTTGAAGAGAAGACCTATCACAGGGAAATTACAGAAGCAACACGTGGCTGCGCATCTAAGTTTTTCGTTTCTTGACCCTGCTATACCTGCCTCTGGGTAGTTCCTTTTGTTTCCATTCCTGGACCTACTCTTATTTCTGCCCAATTGACACTAAATCTATAGACAAAGAGACTCAGTCAGAATGGTAAGTCACTTCTTTAAGGTCATTAAAGGATAAAGACTTAGAAGAAGGGAGCGCAGAGATCCTTTCCCAGCTCTCTGTACTGTACCATGCTGTCTCCAGGGAATAAGAAAAAAATGAATAAAGGTTGCAGATCAAAATATTGTTATTAAAATGTATGCTTAGTTTACGTTTTGGAACATCTGGGTTCTAGAAAGAGCAGCTTCAAAAACCTGCTCTTTGGATTGAATCAACATCTCCTTAGGACTCAGCAACAAATGAACATTATTAAAGAAGTCAAATCCTTTATTGACACGGAGAATTAGCCAACTACTCAATTCAGCTAGTAAGCTGGCAAACAGACTAATAACACCATCAGTGTATGCCAAAGCCATGAGGGTAACACCTAAGTTGTTTTGACGAAGCTGTTCGCCCCACTGAAGAAGGTGAACGTGCCAACCGGCCAGGATCCAGTCCGTCATTCTGTGAAGGGCAAGAGGAACAGAAGGAGCCACATAAGCTAAGTACTGTGAAAAGCACAAGGAGGTGGTGGGGGGAAAGCATCAGAGAGCAACGGCCATGTTACAGTGTTGGGGGGTGGTGATTACTGGAAGTGGCGATAAGGGGGGAGTGGTGGGAAGCAGCAGGTGCTGACAAAGGACAAGAAAGTCAGAGAAGGAAAGTCAAAAAACAGACAAACCTCATAGGCCCCCTGGCAAGCAGGCAGCTGTCAGTCAATGTGCTGTCTCTGGAGACGCCCGACATCTACAGGATCTGGCTTTTCTGTGAGCGTGCTCGCAGGGAGGGAGGGCGTCTCACAAACAGCCTCAGTGGTGTCATCAAAAACACATGTTTTGAAAATCTCTTACTATGTGTATTTGGAGATGGGAAGAAGTGGAGTGGGGGACATTCTGAACTTCAGTATATCCCCGAAGGGCATCAGCATGCAAGGCTAGAGGAAGGCAGCCCAATCTATTTAACTGCTTGGTGTATAGGGTACGGAGCTAAGGGGAGTCCCAGGTCCCATATTGCCTACTGCTAAGCTCACAGCTACCCACACCACACCAGCACAGCAGCAACCAAACCAACAAGATAAGGAGTTCCATGTAAGAAACAGGAAAGCACAGCTTTCATGTCTAAGGATTCTCATCCCACCAAAAAAAAAAAAAAAAAAAAGTTAGAGATTCCAGCACTTACAAGAAGTCTGGAGAGACATCTGGGTCTCCACAGTAATTAATTTCCTGACAGTTTCTGTTGGCCTGTGCTATATTCAGAATCCTCTAGGTATGAGTTTAATAAATCTATTAGACAATGCTAATTTGGGTTTATGCCGTAATCGCCAAGTCAGAGAAAAGAGGCTGTTGTATATTTAAGGAGGAAAGCTCCGGTCTTCCCTCTTCATCACTTTCCTTGTCATCCCTCTCGAAAGCTCTTTGCCAGACCCCTCAGCAGCCAAAAGGGAAAAGCAAAAGGGCCACTTAACAGTGTGTTCCTTCCTCCACTGGGAGCAGAAGGGAGGGCCCCTAATCATTGCCTGCGTGACATGATAATACTTCTGAAACTCATGTACCTTCTAGAACTTAGATGTTTCTGCTTCCAGGAACTGTGTTTTGTGTCAATTCTGTTAAACTGACTGTTGCATTGCCTTTTTTTTTTAAAGTTTTTATTTATTTAACAGAGAGAGAGATATAGCACAAGCAGGGGGAGTGGGGGAGGGAGAAGCAGGCTCCCCACTGAGCAGGGACTCAATCCCAGGACCCTAGGATCATGACCTGAGCCGAGCCAAAAACTGAGCCACCCAGGCGCCCCTGTATTGCTTTTTAATTATCTGCTTTCATGCCTGGCTCTACAATGATACTGTAACACCTTAAAGGCAGAGACCTCCTCCCTTTATCTCTATACAGCTGGTTTTTAATATGCCTATCTACCTATTGGAGCCAGGGGTGCACAGATGCATGAGTGCTTAAATCCAGAGAACAGACAAATTTCCCCTCTAGTTAAAGAAAACTTTTTGTTACATATGAATATGTGTGGAAATAAAGGCAGAGGGGAATTAGAATAATTCTTCTATAAAAGTCACAAATAATATAAATTAATAATCAGAAGTTAAAGTAATGTAAGCAGTTATTCTTCTTTCAAGGCAGATTTTTGCTTAATCACATTTAATTTTTAGTTACACCACAAAAAACTATCTGATGAATCCCACATCTCTTAATTTTGATATTAAAGTGATATTTAACAGAATATGGAGATAAATCTTAAAATTAAGAAGCTCTAATAATGAAGCTTATCTTCAAAAATAAACTCTTTCACAATACTTTCTAAAGCTAATGTTTATTATTTCAGGAATATTAAATGAATAATGAAACTAGAAGTCAAATATGAATTCAGTGTGTAACTGAACAAGAATTGAGATAAAATAAACTCAATAATAAAATAAAAATCTTCTACTCACCAAAAAAAAGTCCATATTTGGCTACTAAAATATATTAGATGCTATTATATACATATTAAGACCTTATATAATATACATATAAACTGATTATATATATGTACATATATATGCTTTTAATACTATTAGAAGCAAAGGAATCTGGTTTTCTATCACTATCATCTACATCCTAAGTCAAAAGTCTTACTGTTTTTTTTTTAATATTTTATTTTTTTGACACAGAAAGAGAGAGATCACAAGTAGGCAGAGAGGCAGGCAGAGAGAGGGGGAAGCAGGCTTCCTGCTGAGCAGAGAGCCCAATGAGAGACTCTATTCCAGGACCCTGAGATCATGACCTGAGCCAAAGGCAGAGGCTCAACCCACTGAGCCACCCAGGTGCCCAGGTCTTACATTTTTAGATGCTTGTTCCTGTCTCATCACCCTGCAACCTACTTTTCAACAGAATCCCTATGTACCATTACTACTTGACAAAATATATTTAGAAAAACCAACTGCTATGAATATTAGCATCGTCATGCCCTTTCCTTAACAAGTCATATACTTGTGGACATTTAAATCTCATTTTTTAAAATCTCATTTTTTAAAAGATTTAAGACCAAATCCATACTATCAGCTATTATTTGAATAGTGAAAAGTAGGAAAGTTTACTTTTTAATCAGGGATTTCTTTTGTTTAAGTAACTGTAGACAGACATCCCTGGCCTAGATGCTAAATTAAAGACAAAACACTATACCAATCCTCATTATTCTCATAAAGTCACTGCTGAGCCCCTTATGCCCAAGTGTGAAGTTGGTCACCCATAGTTTACAACTCCAGATCTTCTATCTGGGGCCAGACTCTTATGTGCTCATCCTGCAAGGGCCGCTAACCTGGCTTCCATGCCAAACTTACACTATGTGGTGTTGAGGGCAGCGTTGAGAAGGAAGACTGCTGGTCAAGGTAAGAGCCTCCCTCCTGAGGAGACTGCTCAGCGGCCATTCACTGTTCCTTATGCATGCTCTCTAGAGGGACAATCTCAATCCTGAGCCAGGAAGTTTAAAGTATTCCTTCCTAGCAAGAGCCTAGGAGCCCAGTAAAAACAGGTTTCTTTCATGTCACATTTCCCATGGTGTTTTCTTGCTTACTGTCAACTGAGGTAAGGGACTTTATGGGATATTGTAGGCAAAGGCAAAGCATAGTGGATAAGAATATTGGAGGGTGTAGGAGAGGGAAAGAGAGGAAGGGTGGGAGAAAGAGAGAGAGAGAGAGAGAGAGAGAGAGAGAGGGAAAGGATAAGCAATTGCTATCCCAGGACAGCAATGAAAAATTCCTAAAATTCTAACCACATCATTAGATGATGCCCCAGTCCTGCGCCATGATTCTCTCACCACTTTGATGTTAAGAAAAGAGAAAACCATAAATGATATTTGGCAGGGGGTCAATTACGTTTTGAGATACTCTTTTCTCCTTTTTGTTTCCATCCTCAGTGCTCCCACTTAGCTTACGAACTTTCTCAAGTTGACCAGTCATCAGCAGTCAAATTGAAATGATGAATTAATTGGATCTCATAAGTGAATTAATACTAATTAGTAGTGTCCTGTGTTATTCCTCCTAGGAGTAAATGCATTTTGTGAATTAGAGGTCCAACTTCAGCTTCCATTTATCAATTTGTAAAAGAAGAGACTGGACGAGATGCAATCCTTTGCAACTCAAGCGGTCTATTTGTTTTCCCCCAAAATATTCCCTACTAGTTAGATTTCGGAAGTGTGGTACTAAGATGACTTTAGGTGGGGGAGTTCAAATGACCCTCATATCACACTGTATAGCTTACTATCTACTCCACTCACACAATAAGATCAGTCACGATTAAGAATAGTTTTCCTTCTGCGGTCTTGGTCTGTTAATAATATAGTTTTCACTAGGGCTTAAATGAACATCTGAAGCATAATCGTAGGGATATTTGGTTTGAAGATGAAGGAATAAAGGCCTCTCTTAACTTTTCTCCTCTTCAAAATTATCCCCTCTAAACAGCAAGGAAAACAGAGAAAAATAATGTAGATTTCATCTTCCATGAAACCAGAAGACATTTGTTGATATCTGTAACTACACAATATGTGAAGTTGGAAGAAAGGTAAATGATTTAGTAGAGACAAGGGAGGTCCAACTAGAGTGCCAGAGTGCCTGTAACAAGAAGCAAGTTGATCCACCCTGCTCAATACCAGAAAAATCCCAGAAATTGAAGGCAAAAGAAATCCCAGAAAGTAGAGATGGGGCAAGAGCCAAAAATAAGGGAACTGGCTGAAAGTCTGTAGAAAGAGTAGGTAGACCTCTTTCCCCAGATCTCTACCCGACTGACAGATACCCTTGCCCCTATAAGAAAGATAGGATATGAAATCTCCAGAGAAACAGAAACACAGCTGCTCTGGTGGGGATACCAGACCCAAGAGAGGGCAGGTACTAAGATCTCTTCTCAGTTCCAGCATGAAATATTATATAAACACAAATTACTGCTTTTGTTATGACACATTTTTGGCAGTACTTCCTCTGAAGAAAAACTAAACAGAATCTTCCTTTCAAGAAGTCTTTCTCTTTTAAAGATAATACTGCTGAGAAATCTAATGACTATGTGTAAGTATATTAATACATAGAAGGATTGATTCTTCTTCCCACGAGTAGACTCATAAGCTCCTCTCTTGATTTATCAGGTATTTGCTAACTATGGGTCAATTCTTCTCGTTTCTTGAAACTGTTCTTTCTAGGCAGCTTTGCCTTAGTACCCACCTGCTCCTTCATCTTTTTCTGTGTCCTTTGCTTGCTACCCTTTCTCTGTACTCTCTAAACAACAACAAAAAGAATCATTCCGAAAGGGGAGTCTAGGGCTCTCCTTGTTTCTCTCTTTACATTCTTTCTTTGGATAATATCCTATACTCACATGACTCAGCAACTAGCTCCATCAGCCAGTGGATTCTCAAATTTTCCCAAGCTTTAAACTTGCATTCCCATCTTCCTGCTTGACACATCTAATCAGATTATCTGAAAAATCAGATCCTCCTCTTTGTCTTTTCCTTTTCAACAATGACATCAATAATCTTTGTTATCTAGGTCAAAATCCCCAAGTCATCTCTGACCCTGCTTTCTCTCTCTCTCTCTCTCTTTAAGATTTTATTTATTTACTTGAGATAGAAAGTGAGAGAGAGAGAGAGAGAGAGAGAGAGAGAGAAAGGGAGGGCATGGAGAGGGAGGGAAGAAGAAGAGGGAGAAGCTGCACTCTGCTGAGCAAGGAGCTTGCCACGGGGCTCAGGGCTCAGGCTCAGGGCTGGATCCCAGGACCCTGGGATCATGACCTGAGCAGAAGGCAGATGCTCAATGGCTCAATGGCTTACTCAATTAAGCCACCTAGGCACCCCCACTGCTTCCTCTTTAAACCCCTCCTGGGCAGTTAAGTTGCACATTGCATTGATCCTATCTGTGTATTCAGTCTTCCAATGTCTCTTCTTTCTACTCCACAGTATTACACTATTACAGATCCTAATCTCAGCCTGAATGGCTTTAGTAGCCCCCTAATTTATTTATTTGCATTCTCTGAATTGCCATGTCAATCCATCCTACTCTCAGACTGTCTCTGATCAAATTGCTGCTGCTCTGTAACCATTGATGGCACCCTATTGTCTCCTCCTCACAAGATCCTCCATATTAATGCCCAAACCAATAGATCCAGCTAAATCTCACTGGTCTCCTACACACATTCAATGTTCCAACCAAGCTCAATTAGTGTTCCTCAGACATACCTAGCATTTTGGGGGAAGGGCTTCAATTAATTTCCCACTCTGTCTCTGTCTCTGTCTCTTATCCTATCTTTTAGAGCCCATAAAGGTTTCCTTGATTACTCCACGGCCTTACCATAGTCTGTCACTCTTTACACTTGATCCTTCATAGCTCCATCCTTGTGTGTATGTTTTTATGGTACTCATTTTACTCTAATTTATAGCATAGTAGCTCATGCCCAGTTACATTTCCACCTCTCCCTCATGAGATTTTAAACTCCTTGACTGCAGAAAAGTTGCCATACTCATCTTCGGGGCTTGCTGTACCTAACTTGCACTTGCCACATGCAAATGCTTAAGAATTGTCTTTGAATCACGTGAGAGCTGCCTTCAGATGCCTTTTGGAGTTTCATCAGATACATTTAATAACTAAAAACTTCAAGAATGAGGTAATCTTGCCAGTGACAGACTACTTGGCGCAAAGTTTGCAAATAACTGGGAAAAGGAAAGTCTTGATTTGAATCAATGGTTGAATCAAGAGTTCTACCAAAGGATATTTTTTAAAAGTCTTGTTAGTGGGGTGCCTGGGTGGCTTAGTGGGTTAAGCCGCTGCCTTCGGCTCAGGTCATGATCTCAGGGTCCTGGGATCGAGTCCCGCATCAGGCTCTCTGCTCAGCAGGGAGCCTGCTTCCCTCTCTCTCTCTCTCTCTCTCTCTGCCTGCCTCTCCATCTACTTGTGATTTCTCTCTGTCAAATAAATAAATAAAATTTAAAAAAAAATTAAAAAAAATAAAATAAAATAAAATAAAAGTCTTGTTAGTGATATAGCAGATGACATTCTTTCTCCAAAGTCAGTCTGTTTAAAATTCCCAAGTGGAATACTGGAGCACAGAGCAGTGAAATGAGCAACAGGATTACCCTCAGGAATCTTTTTGGTAAAAGTGGGATTCTATCTTCAGCATCCTGGCTGAATTTAAAGCCAGCTATTCTAGTCTGATTCCTAAAAATGACCCTGGGTCTTTGAGAGACTGGTTATCCCACCCCAATTCCATACCAGGCTTGTTGTGCTCACTCTCTGAGCTGTTAAACTGGGGCTATATTCTAAGTGAAGGTGGAATGAAGAGCTGACTTTTTAAAAAAAATTTTATTTATTTATTTGACAGAGATCACAAGTAGGCAGAGAAACAGGCAGAGAAAGAGGAGGAAGCCGGCTTCCTGCTGAGTAGAGAGCTCATGCAGGGCTGGATCCCAGGACCTGGGATCCTGATCTAAGCCCAAGGCAGAGGCTTTAACCCACTGAGCCACCCAGGCGCCCTGAAGAGCTGATTTTTGCGACAGATATCAAACTAGTGCCCGACGTTAGCAAACGACAGGACTCAAACATGAAGAGATTGCTGTCCTACCTCCCAAAGAAACGTTTATTAGTGTTTGTCTTCTGAACATGACCGGGTCTTCTCAACTACTTTACAAAGTAAATACACTAGGACATTTACTTGTTGAATTATGTAAAGTCAGAAAACAGAAAAAATGTTCTGTTCTATTAGCGGGTAGACAAGTCTGCGATAGAATTTGCCTCAGTATTTTGTGTAGTTGACCTCAAACTCCAAAAGGCCAAGTGAGTAATCTCTGCTCCACCCTACTTTCTCAGCTAAGAGGGCTGCGGTGTCCCATTTAGTGTGGATTTATGGTAGCAGGGGAAAAAAATTAAATAATCAAGAAACTGAACTGGGTTATAAAAACCAAATTGGCAAAAGGAAAATAGGCAATGTCTTTAAACCTTAGAGAGGCTGGGAAGCATGCTGGCCGCGCTTTAATCCCTAAGGATATACCTTCCTTCCATTTCCTGGGACATTTCCACCCCAGGCTAATCTTAGGCAATAATTGAACCACATCGGGATGCGTCGCTCATTTTAAATGACAACCCTTCCCTAAGCTATCTGCTCCTAGCCGCTGATTTCTGTTTTTTAATAAGCAAATCCGGAAAGGCCAGGAGCGGGTTCTGAGCCGGCTGAGCCCTGCGAGATTAGGTCGGTCTGGAGGTCGCCCAGAGGCCCGGGACCAGGAGTGTGGCAGCTCTAGAACAGCAGGGGGCGCTGCGTAACCTCGGTCCCTTCACCAAGAACCACTTACCCCGCCCAGACGGTAAGTACGGCCTGCTACGTCTGGCCCCAAGTTCTCTACCTAGGTCTGCGCGTTTTTCCTAAAAAAGACAGTAAACCTCGTGGCACGCCCAAGGTATGTGACAAGAAAAATAGCATGCACCCTATAAAACGAAGGGTTGTCTTTTAATCCTCTCTATGTCACGTAGCGGCGAAGGCTGGCTCCAAGATCTGGAAATTGAGAAAAGTTGCTCTTTCTCACACACTAAGGGCCGACCTCTACCTTCCTTTAAAAAGAAAACAGCTACTGACCCTGAGGCGCCTGGGAACTACAGCCAAAGTTACCACTGAACAGTTCAGTTCCCGCACTGCCCCCGCGCCCTCTCTCCCTTGGGGATCTGGCTTCAGTTTGCCCCCAACTGTGAACGGGCCACCGAGAAACAAGGCGACTGGGCAAACTTACGCCCACACAATGTATCGCACACCTTTCCTTCCCTTCTCCCCACTTCCCTGGCCCCGCTCGGCACCGCCGGGAGCGTCGCGGGGGAGACGCACGTTCCCAGCGCGGTTCCACGCAGGGGAGCTGGGGAGGAGGTCGAAGTTCGAGCACGCGCCTGGGTCCATGGGCACCTTCTCATTTTCTGATTTCCTCGGGTAAGCTCAGGGTTCCTACGCCGAGGGGTCCCGGCCGCGGGGCAGCCGTGCGCGTGTAGGAGAGGACGTGTCTGCTTGCTGCAAAACGAGTCTGGCGTCCGTTGTGTGGGTCCGGGGTCGTTCCGTGCGCTTGAACCGGGACAGAGCCCCCAGCCACGCCTTCAGCGGTCCCCAAGTCCCCACACAAAGCAGAACCAAGGGGACGAGCTCCCGACCGAGGTCTGCATCCCCAAGTCGCCCCGAACAGAACTGTCATGCCACTCCGGGCGACGTCTGGGGGTCCCTGGCACGTCGTGGGGCGGCCTCAGGAGCGCGCCATCCTGCCCCCCGCCCGGCACTGCCCTCCCGACGCGCGGGCCGCGGGCCGGCCGGGTACTCACATGTCCAGCCCGGGGGAGAAGGGCGACGGGCAGTAGCCGCGCGGTTCCCGCGGGGAGGGCGCCGAGCGCGGCTCGAGCCCCCCGTTGACGCCCCTCCAGCCCCGCCGGCGGCGCTGCGGCTCCGAGCCTTCGTCCTCGCCCTCCTCCTCCTCTTCCTCCGGCGTGGGGAAGGTCACCCTCGCTTGCTCCTTGCACTTCCTGACCTTGGTGGACATCGCGCCCGCCGCGGTCCGAGCGTGGGGATGCCGGCCGCCCGCCGCCGCCGCCGCCGCCGGGTCTGTCCGCGGCGCCCCTTCCGCACCGCCGGCCGCTCCGGCAGCCCCGGGCAGCCCCGGGCGGGAGGGCAGCGGGAGAGAACGGCGCGGCCCGACACCGAGCGGTTAGAGGCGGGAAGCGAAGCCGAGTCGCCGCCGCCGCCGCCGCCCACCATGAAACCGTGGGAGCAGCCGCCGCGGCTGTGGCTGCGAGGACGCCGCCCGGGGCCGAGTGGGGCGCTGGTGCTGGGAAGGGCTCTGCCGCCCGGCGGCGGCGGCGCCGAAGCCTCCTCGGTGCGGGGCTCCCGTCTCCGGCAGCATCACTTGCTAGGACACTACCGTTACTCAGGGTGAAGGACAGAGAGGGAGGGAGCGGGGCGCGGGGGGGGGTGGATAGAAGGAGGGGGAGAATCAATTCCTTATCGGAGCGCGCTGGAGAGGAAATCAGACCAGCAGGTAGGGAGCGAGGCAATCAGAGAAACTTCCCTCCGTATTCTCCCATTTCTCTGCCGGAGGAGCTACACCCTTTTCCACTTAGAGATACAAGTTTCCTAAGAAAGGGAAAAGGAAATCGTCTGGCTTGCTCATTTTTCTGCATTCGTATTTACCCAATTCGACTCCAGATTTGTTTCAGCAAATATCACTTGGTCATTGCGTTACTCTAAGACTGAGTTAAAACCGCAGAGGTTTAAGTACATTTCCTTGGGTGCCTTTGTACCCCAAGAACGATAATGTTTGAACATGCACATGCTTCAGGTTTTTTTTTTTTTTAAATAAGTCTCAAAACCATTTAACAAGATTTATATACATTCCAATATTTTCTAGCGAAATTTAAAGTCTCCTTTTTAAAGCTTCAATAGTAATAATAATTAATAATTTTTTTCATTTTAAAAGTCAAAAGCAGTATTTCTTCTGGAAGAAAAGATTCGTGGAGTTTTAGTCAAAAGGAGTCTTAAGGATCAAAGAATTTATCTCTTGTTTTAGAAATAAGAAAACTGAGGCCTAGAAAGACAAAGTAAACTAGTCACAGAAGGCAGCTAATAAGAAAACTCAGATTAGACTGAGTTAAGTGTATTTTCCAAGGCTTTCTATTGCCTCTATTGTCTCAAATACACAGTTTTCAATCAAGTCCAACTTGGAAGAGTCACAGAAATACCAGACATGCTATGATAAGATAAAATAAGATACTCATGTTCTAACTGTATCACTTACACTGTATTTTTTCAGGGAGCAGTTCTTCCTGAAATTAAATAAAACTTAAGTAAGGATATGTAGTAGCTCTTTTCAGTTCAGTTCTTTAAAATTAAATGAAATATTGTGTTTTATTAAGTTGATAACAAACCTGCATGTTTAAGAAAATGATATTTTTTGTACATCTGACACAGAAAATACAAGTAAATATTGTCTAGTGCTTTACACTTGGAAGCAACTTTTCCATATTAGTACATGCAGAAATGGAGGTGTTAAAATCTTCACAATATATGTTTCTAGACCCCTTCAATTCCACTTCGGAAATATCTCTAAAGCAAGACTGCTCTCTGCACCCCAATACCACTGCCTCAGTTCAGGCTCGCATCGACCTCCTGGCTCTCTGTTTTTATGCAGCCTACCTCTCCCAATATCATTTCATTTTCCACACTATTAGACAGACCATGCTCAGAGCAAGTCTGATCGTGACTTTTCGCTATAAAAATCTCTGGTGGCTTTCCACTGCTTTCAGGTTAAGATCCAAATTTGGCATGCCCAGCCCTTAGTGGTCTGACCCTATTACTTCACTCTCTCCTCCCATCCTCCTTCATACACATTCTAACTCCAATTACCCTGAACTTCTCACTCATCACCTGACATTCTAGACACTTTCTCATTTCCTTGCCTTTGTCTCCAGGACTCCTGTCACTGAAATGCCTCTTTTCCCCTGTCCACCCTGCACACTTCTACTTTTTCCCCAAAGACTTCGGTTACGTGTGGCTTCCAATCTGATCCCCTTTCTATATCTCAGTGAAGTTCTCACAGCCTCTGGCCCTTACCCGTGGCACTCTGTGCATACCACAGTCTTACCACCGGTCACATCATACTGAAATTAACTCCGTGCCTGTGTCCTCTTTAGACTGAATTCCTTGAGAATGGTGTGGGGTCATAATCACTTTGAGCCACTTGGGGGCTTATCTTTTGTTTTTGCCATTTAACTCAGTACATGATGTGCTACAGAAGCTCAACAAATATTTGTTGAATGAATTTATGAAGTCTACAGCTTCTTTATAATTATGTTAAGTTCGTGAACTGCTTTCTTTTTTAAGATTTTATTTATTGAGAGAGAGTGCATGAGAGAGCATGAGGTGGGGAGAGAGGCAGAAGAGAAGGGAGAAGCAGACTCCCTGCAGAGTAGGGAGCCTGAGTACTCAGGACAGGATCCCAGGACCCTGGGGCCCTGACCTAAGCCCAAGGCAGACACTTAATGGACAGAACCACCCAAGGGCCCCTTGAACTGCTCTTATTAGGCTCTGAATAGAAGCACTTTGGGAATGCTGGAGTTACCAGGGTTTACTCTTTCACGCTGTATTAGTTTTGCTAGGGCTGCTATAACAAAGTATCACAGCCTGGATGAAAAACAGAAACTCATTTTCTGGCAGTTCTGGGGGCTAGAAGTCTGAGCAAGATGTTGGCAGGGTTGTTTTCCTCTGACAGATTCTAGGTGATCATCTTCTTCTGTGTCTTCACATGGTCTTCCTTCTGTGTCTGTGTCCTAATCTCTTAGAAGGGTATCAATCATTTGGGTTAGGGCCTCTGACCTCATTTTTAACTTCAATGACCTCTTTAAAGACTCTATCTTCTAATAGACATCCTGAGGTGTTAGGGAGTATGACTTCAACATATAAATTTCCAGGGGGTGGAGGGGGGCAGCTCAGTTCAGCTCATAACATAGACTAATTCTCCTGGTCTGAGAGAACTCTTTTCCCAGAGTCTGCTAACATTTTTATTCTTAAGAAGTATGTCCCTGATATTATGCTGAGCGAAATAAGTCAATCAGAGAAAGACAGTTATCATATGATCTCCCTGATATGAATAGTGTAAGAGGCAACATGGGGGGCTTGCGGGGTAGGGAAGGAAAAAATGAAACAAGATGGGATCAGGAGATAGACAAAATATAAGAGACTCTTAATCTCACAAAACAAGCTGAGGGTTGCTGGAGGGACGGGGTAGGGAAAGGGTGGTTGGGTTATGGACATTCAGGAGGGTATGTACTCTGGTCAGTGCTGTGAAGTGTGTAAATCTGGCAATTCACGGACCTGTACCCCTGGGGCTAATAATACATTATATGTTAATAAAAAATAAAAAATAAAAAAAACCAGAAAACAAAATAAAATTAAATTAATTTGTATTTAAAAAAACAAAAAAACAAAAAAAAGAAGTGTGGCCCTGAGACTGATGAAAACCCAGAGGAAAGGAAATCTGAAAGAAAGTAGTTTCTTGAAGAGAGAGGAAATATAGACTTCCCTGGCATAAGCCAGCTTTATCTTATTTCCTTCTTTTGTAAAAGAAGATCTATCACTGCATATGTGTTGTTCACTGTCTGTGTATTCACAAAATGAGTGTTCGCCTAACATACATTCAAAATCCATAACTCCTTTGGGGGAAAACTCATTATTCGATATTCAGAAAATCCAACTGTTGAAGTTTATTTTCAAGAAGAGATGACCACTGAGGCATAAATAAAGCATAACTTTTATGCTAAGTCCAAATAAAATAAAAATGATTTTTTAGCCTGATAGCAGAAGATGATCTCCCAATTTCCTCCTAAATTAAAAAAAAAAAAATGCTGTATCTTCTTTTAATTCTATTTCACACACTGCAGAGGCCCCTGTTCTCTTTCTCTGCGTCTTTCTTTTCCTTTCTCCAGTGCTGTCTATAACACACCTAATAAGAAGACACTCTTAGGCAGTAATTCTTGCACCTCAAGATGAAGGTTAGCAATTTTCTCAAGGGAGCAAGAGCATGGGAACAGGTATAATGTTCCAGATAGTGCACAATTTTTTTTTCTCCTTAAGAACAGAAGTTCTCTTACAAATAAATTTTGCTTCGCTTTTTAAAAAAAGATTTTATTTTTTTAGAGCAGTTTTATGTTGGCAGAACAACTGATTAGAAGGTACAGAGATTTCCCATATACCCTATGCATATATGCATATACTCCCCCATTATCAATATCCCCCGCCAAAGTGGCACATCTGTTAAAACTGATGAAGCTACATTGACGACACATCATTATCGCCCAGAGTCTATAGTTTTCAATGGAGTTCACTTTTAGAGTTGTACATTCTGTGGGTTTGGACAAATTTAAAATGACATGTATCCACCTTACGGAGGAGTTTCATTGCCCTAAAAATCTTCTGTGCTCTGCCTGTTCATCTCTTCTGCCTCCCAACCCCTGGCAACCACTGATCTCTTTATTGTTGCTGTAGTTTTGCCTTTTCCAGAATGTCATAGAGTTGGAATCATACAGTATGTTGCCTTTTCAGATTGGCTTCTTTCACTTTGTAAGATTCATTTCAGTTTCCTTCATGTCCTTTAATAGCTTGAGAGCTCATTTCTTTCTTCTTCTTCTTTTTTATTAACATATAATGTATTATTTGTTTCAGGAGTACAGGTCTGTGATTCATCAGCCTTGCACAATTCACAGCACTCACTATAGCACATACCCTCCCCAGTGTCCATCACTCAGCCACCCCATCCCTCCCACTCTCTTCCCTTCCAGAAACCCTCAGTTTGCTTCCTGAGATTAAGAGTCTCTTAAGGATTGCCTCCCTCTCTGGTTTCATCTTGTTTCATTTTTCCTTCCCTTCCCCTTTGATCCTCTATCTTGTTTCTCAAATTCCTCATATCAGTGAGATTGTATGATAATTGTCCCTCTCTGAGTCACTTATTTCGCTGAGCACAATACCCTCTAGTTCCATCCACATGGTTGCAAACGGAGAGCTCATTTCTTTTTAACACTGAATAATATACCAGTGTCTGGATGTACCACAGTTTCTTTGTCTACTCACCTAATGAAGGAACTCTTCCTTGTTTCCAAGGTTGGGCAATTAGAAATATAGCTGTTAGAAACATCCATATGCAGGTTTTTGTGTGGACATACTTTGTCAATTTCTTTGGTAGATCCCAAGGAGCACGCTTGCTGGATCACATGGTAAAAGTATGTTTACTTTTATAAGAAACATCCAAACTCTCTTCCCAAATGGCTGTGTGGTTTTGCATTCCCACCTGAATGAATGAGAATTCCTGTTGCTCCGCATCTTCTGTGATGTGATGTCAGTGTGCTGGATTTTGGCCATTCCGAAAGGCATGTAGTGGTATCTCATGGTTTCAATTTGTATTTCCCTAATGACATAGGGTGCTGAACGCCTTTTCATATGCTTGTTTGCCATCTGTATGTCTTCTTTGGCGAGGTGTCTATTAAGATCTTTGGCCCTTTTTTAATCTGGTTGGTTGGTGTCCTATTGTTGAGTTTTAAGGCTTTGTGTATTTTGGATAACACTCCTTAATCAGATGTGTCTTTTGTAAATACTTTCTCCCAGTCTGTGGCTTGTCATCTCATTCCTTTGATTCTTTGCTTTTTAAAGTAAACCGAAGTCTTTAACTTTCTTAGCATCATAAACTAGTAAGGGGGAAACGGCTGCCTATAAGAAAAATTGAACCTAAAAAAGGAGGATCCCTAAACTTACAGTGTGGCAGTTAATACTCTAATGCCTTTTGTACCGAATTTACAGTGTCCTGTTAACCATAGGTCACTAATGCTCATAGGTCTCTTCTAGACAGGAGGTTTCAGGTACTTTCCTGCCTTAAAACACTCGTTTGAAAATTTCTTCATGAGTCACAAGTTTGGAAGTCAAAATGTTCTTTATCACAGAAAGAAGTTGTAAGTGATGGTTATATTTCCTGGGCAGCTCACAAATGCCTAGTGAGCTTAAAGTTGGTTCAGTGACAGTTTCCACCCCTGTACTGGCCCAGAGGCCTGGAATCAAACCCCACCTCACTGCTTACTGGTTCTGTGACATTGGGGTATATGGATACACACTCTGTAAGATATAATCATAGTACTTATTTCATAGGTCTGTTATAAAGAGGCTCATTGTTCATTGCACTTAAAACTTGGCCTGGCCCATGATGGGTACTGTGTAAGAATTAGCTACTATTGGCTCACTTTTGTGGACTACAGAATGAATGATGGAAATGGGAAGTCTGGGTCCTAAAGCAAGGACCTACCTTGTCTGATTTCAATACATTCACTAAATGGTATAATTATTGACTTCCTTGTCTGTCTCCCACATGGGACTCTAATGTCTTACCTGAGCTTGTCACAGCAGTGTAAGCATAAAACTGGAAGCATAGTGAGAGTTCAATAAATGGTAATGAGTAATGAATAGTAGCAGTGGCTGTTGCAACAACAGATACTCAATAAATATTTATGCATAGAAGATCCAGGAGTGAGGAGAAGGAGGAAAAGAATGTTCTTCCTCTGCTTTGAACATAGTGCCAACTTCAAGACTCTCAGAATGGGTGCAATTTCTGCAATTTCTCTTGGGCGTCTCCCTAGTCTTTCTCTCTCGATTCTTTCTCTCCCATCTTTTCCTACCGTATAGTGCCCAGCCGCCCTGCACTACAGATTCTGACATCATGTTGTTTTCATTCTCCCTCAGTATTCTCTCGCTGGCCTGCTATGCCCCCAAACTGCTCCAAACTTCACAATTACCCTTCTTCTCCCCTACCAGTGAAAATTGCTCTTCCTTCATAGCAGCCAATCTCAGCTAACTTTTAAAGGATAAGTATCTTACACAGATTCACACTCGTGTGTGTAAAAACCCAAGAGTCCTTAATGCTCCAAGAGATTTACATTTTTCAGAACTGCAGTGATTATTCATTTAGTTGTGTGTTGAAGTGAAATGAGAGGAGGGTGCTTTGGGGGAGGAAGGAACATGCGGTTGGGAGCTGCCAAATAGCCAACCTTCTCCGGGGTAACTTTCCTACAGAGTTTTGGACTTTCATTTTTCATCTTTCCACTACTAAAGTTACAGTACCCAACTGTTTAAAAATTGCCCCTATTCCTCTCCCCATCAGCATCTGCCCATAGTGTTGTTAAGAAAGACTCCCAGTTTGGGCGGGGGAGAGTGGAAAATGGGCTAAGGGACAGAGCTAGGGATTTTATGTATAGTCTCAAGCTTGAGAAAATAGGGACAGAAATTTATTATTGTTCAATTCTCCACGGGTGCCCCACATTTCTGTACATCTTGCAAGCAGAGGCAATGGCTGCTTTTGTTCTGGAATATCTTTTCAAGGGTATTTGTATTGAAAACAGCCTTGGAAGACAGAGATACGGTCCCTCTATGGAGCAAAAAGCAGGTTCGTTTACTGTCCAGAATAACAAAGAGAATGTGAACAACGTTCACACGGACTTACTTATCGTTACAAAAGATTCAGTTACCGAAGCTCAGAGCTCCTGTCTTGTAATGTACCCCATTGCCTGTGAAGGGATCATCCCCTAGCTCTCTTCATGCCACTCTGTGGAAACTGAGACTCAGGGAACAGGCACAAATGCTGACACTCTGGCTCATGTTATTGCTGTGAGTAATGCACTGTCCTTTGTCTCTGGTCCGGGGGTTTTGTGCCTTCTGCCAGCATCCATGAAACTGTGTCCGCTTGTGAGCTTGGGAATAGTGTAAAATCTCAGATGCTTTATAATTCTTGACAACTATTATGTCTACAGATGAAAAAAATTCACAACTGTATCCCTCCAAGCCTGAACAGAAATCTCCAAGAGTAAATGAATTTCTTTTTTTTTTTTTCCTTTTTCAGTTGAAATAGAGTTGACACACATTGTTATATTAGTTTCAGGTGTATAACGTAGTGATTCAATAGGTTAATATGTTATGCTCTTCTCCCCACAATCCAAGAGTACATTAGATTCTTAAGGGAATTGTAATAACTTTCCCATGAAACTAAATGCATTATTAATTAATTTTTCTATGCCAGTTCTTTTACATATTTGCTAATATGATTTTTTTTATGTGAAACTAGTACCAGTGGAAATCAATGTTCTCTGCTAATAAGATGCAGACTTTATACATGCTTACAGTTTTGTATCAACAATCTGAGGAGTGGCTTGATGCCAGCACTGCCCCTTGAGGCTCTGAGTGCTGTTGTGTTTAGAGGCTGGGGGGAAAGGGAGGATGCCTGTTTAGTTTTCATTTCCTTGACCTCTGTCTGTGTGTACATAGAGAAATCAAATCTGGATAGCCTCTATTTTTTTAAAATTTTACTTATTTATTTGACAGAGATCACAAGTATGCAGAGAGACAGGCAGAGATAGAGGAAAGGAAGCAGGCTCCTTGCCAAGTAGAGAGCCCAATGCAGGGCTCGATCCCAGGACTCTGGGATCATGACCTGAGCTGATAGCAGAGGCCTTAACTCACTGAGCCACCCAGGTGCCCCTCTATTTTTGGCAAGGATAAGAACAACTCTACTCCATGCTAATCCTGATGATCCTTGCCCACCTCCTTCCAAAACCTATTTAAAAAAATTTTTTTTAAAGATTTTACTTGCTTATTTGAGAGAGAGAAAGAAAACACAAACAAGGGGAGCAGCAGGCAGAGGGAGAAGCAGGCTTCCCGATGAGCAAGGAGCCTGATGCAGGACTTGATCCCAGAACTCTGGGATCATGACCTGAGCTGAAAGCAGATGCTTAACTGACTGAGCCACCCAGGTGCCCTCCAAAATCTATTTAAAGACGTGTTCCTCAAAATTATATTTGTCTTTCCTTGAGGGAGAATAGAAATACTGATTCCTTACAAATGGAAAACTGGCAAAAATGTGTCCTATAAGTCACCTGTCAGAAAGGGAGTTTGAAAAAATAAGAGAAATTCAATCTTTCCAGTCATAGTATTTATACCTTTAGTGAAATGAGCTAATTCATTTATTATTTATATTATTCCTGTGCAGGGTGAATTCTTAGGACAAATTAAAAATGGTCATAAAAACTAAAGTATATTTTTCTTTCCTTTACCTGCTCACACAGCCCTTCTGTCAAATTTATTCTGTGCAACACACATGTCTCTTAAGAGGTTGCAAATGAAATCACGTTCTAAGGTCTACGTTGTTCAGTAATAGACTTAGGGTAAAGAGGCTGGTATCCATATTACCAGCTCACTGTCCTTTGTTGCATTTAAAAGTACAAGGATCTACTTACCACCAATAGATGAAAGGAGACCTGACTTGCTGACACCCCAAGTCTGAGCAGATAGGGATTTAGGGAGGGGAAAGTGGGCCCCGCTTAGACATTCTGAATATATAAAAGACAGTGTTTCCCCATTACTTTAAGTCATGCCCTTCCCAGCCCCCAACTTCCTATCCCTCATCTTCAAATAAAATTTCTCTATCCGGTAACTCTTAACTTTAGACAAATGTGTTAAGAGAAAGTAAAAGGAAAGAGAAATAGGAGAAAAGTCAAAGTTTTCTGCTTCTCCATATATTCTTCTGGAATAAATTATCTTGAAAATGAAATTCCCATATATACGATGCTCAATTGTCTCATTTTAATGCAAATTTTGATTAAAAATTAAAATTACAAGATATTTACACAGCAACATAAAATAGTTATCTCAATTAATACATTTGGTATGATATTATAATCATTATAATGTTTTTAAGGATTTTAGGGGTAAAGGAAAGGGAAGGGAGTACATTGTCTAGAAAATCATGAACTATGTGAGTTTGAAATGTATCTTAAAGGACATCTGGTATGGTCATCTCATAATGCTTGAATCCTTCCATACTGTACTGGCTAAGTGTACATACATACACATTGGTGTCTTTATCATATAAATAGATTTTTTAAAATGTGATTCCCTTACCTCTATAAGTTGTTTTGTAATGCAATAAATCCTTTCTTAGAAGAGATTGCAGATGCAGGGGGTGGAAAACAATGATGTGAGTTGAATCTTTTGTTGTTGTTGTTTAAGTAGTCTCTGGGTCCAACATGGAGCCCAATGCAGAGCTTGAACTCACAACCCTGAGATCAAGACCTGAGCTGAGATCAAGAGCGAGACACCTAACTGACTGGGCTATCCATGTACCCCTGAGGTGGCTTACATCTTAATCAATGAGTAAGTTACTTAAGTCTGTGAGCAATTGCCCTTATAAAGAAGATTGCTATATCTCTTAGCAATGTGTTCAAAGGGGGACATTAAGTGATATCTATGATGGTTCTTGGGAAGCACTGATGTCCAATGCCACTTATATTTACAAAGATTGGAAAAGTCCACCTGGATATATACACATCAAATTCAGTAAACAATTGAGTCTTCATTGAAAGTTTGTGCTTTTTATTTTTTTAAATTATTTTTTAATAAGAGTTTTTTCATTTTTTTATAAGCATATAATGTATTATTAGCCCCAGGGGTACAGGTCTGTGAATCGCCCAGTTTACACACTTCATAGCATTCATATAGCACATACCCTCCCCAATGTGATAACCCAGCCACCCTCTCCCTACCCCCCTCCCCCTGGCAACCCTCAGTTTGTTTTGTGAGATTAAGAGTCTCTTATGGTTTGTCTCCCTCCCAATCCCATCTTGGTTCATTTATTTTTTTCCTACCCCCCAAGCTCCCTACATTGCATCTTCACTTCCTCATATTAGGGAGATCATATGATAGTTGTCTTTCTCCGACTGACTTATTTTGCTAAGCATAATACCCTCTAGTTCCATCCATGTCGTCGCAAATGGTAAGATTTCATTTCTTTTGATGGCTGCATAGTATTCCATTGAAAATACAAGGGTTTTTGTTTGTTTGTTTGTTTCCTTTTTTAATTTTTTTAACATGGTATATATATATATATATATTTAATTTCTTTTCAGCATAACAGTATTCATTGTTTTTGCACCACACCCAGTGCTCCATGCAATTTGTGCCCTCCTTAATACCCACCACTTGCCTCCCCCAACTTCCCACCCCCTGCCCCTTCAAAACCCTCAGGTTGTTTTGCAGAGTCCATAGTCTCTCATGGTTCACCTCCCCTTCCAATTTCCCTCAACTCCCTTCTCCTCTCCAACTCCCCATGTCCTCTGTGTAATCCCTTTTGCTCCACAAATAAGTGAAACCATATATGATAATTGGTTCTCTCTGCTTGACTTATTTCACTCAGCATAATCTCTTCCAGTCCCATCCATGTTGCTACAAAAGTTAGGTATTCATCCTTTCTGATGGAGGCATAATACTCCATAGTGTATATGGACCACATCTTCCTTATCCATTTGTCCGTTGAAGGGCATCTTGGTTCTTTCCACAGTTTGGTGACCGTGATCATTGCTGCTATAAACATTAGGGTACAGATGGCCCTTCTTTTCACTACAGCTGTATCTTTGGGGTAAATACCCAGTAGTGCAATTGCAGGGTCATACGGAAGCTCTATTTTTAATTTCTTGAGGAATCTCCACACTGTTCTCCAAAGTGGCTGCACCAACTTGCATTCCCACCAACAGTGTAAGAGGGTTTCCCTTTCTCCACATCCTCTCCAACACACATTGTTTCCTGTCTTGCTAATTTTGGCCATTCTAACTGGTGTAAGGTGGTATCTCAATGTGGTTTTAATTTGAATCTCCCTGATGGCTAGTGATGATGAACATTTTTTCATGTGTCTGATAACCATTTGTATGTCTTCATTGGAGAAGTGTCTGTTCATATCTTCTTCCCATTTTTTTTATATGATTGTCTGTTTTGTGTGTAGAGTTTGAGAAGTTCTTCATAGATCCTGGATATCAATCTTTTGTCTGTACTGTCATTTGCAAATATCTTCTCCCATTCCATGGGTTGCCTCTTTGTTTTGTTGACTGTTTCCTTTGCTGTTCAGAAGCTTTTGATCTTGATGAAGTCCCAAAAGTTCATTTTCGCTTTTGTTTCCTTTGCCTTTGGAGACATATCTTGAAAGAAGTTGCTGTGGCTGATATCAAAAAGGTTACTTCCCCTGTTCTCCTCTAGGATTCTGATGGATTCCTGTCTCACGCTGAGGTCTTTTATCCATTTCAAGTTTATCTTTGTGTATGGTGTAAGAGAATGGTTGAGTTTCATTCTTCTACATATAGCTGTCCAATTTTCCCAGCACCATTTATTGAAGAGACTGTCTTTTTTCCACTGTATATTTTTTCCTGCTTTGTCGAAGATGATTTAACCATAGAGTTGAGTGTCCATAACTGAGCTCTTTATTCTGTTTCACTGGTCTATGTGTCTATTTTTATGCCAGTACCATGCTATCTTGGTGATCACAGCTTTGTAGTAAAGCTTGAAATCAGGTAACATGATGCCGCCAGTTTTATTTTTGTTTTTCAACATTTCCTTAACAATTCGGGGTCTCTTCTGATTCCATACAAATTTTAGGATTATTTGCTCCAGCTCTTTGAAAAATACTGGTGGAATTTTGATCAGAATGGCATTAAAAGTATAGATTGCTCTAGGCAGTATAGACATTTTAACAATGTTTATTCTTCCAATCCAAGAGCATGGAATGGTCTTCCATCTTTTTGTGTCTTCTTCAATTTCTTTCATGAGTGTTCTGTAGTTCCTTGAGTACAGATCCTTTACCTCTTTGGTTAGGTTTATTCCCAGGTATCTTATGGTTCTTGGTGTTATAGTAAATGGAATTGATTCTCTCATTTCCCTTTCTGTATGTTCATTGTTAGTGTATAAGAAAGCCGCTGATTTCTGTACATTGACTTTGTAGCCTGCCACATTACTGAATTGCTGTAAGAGTTCTAGTAGTTTGGGGATGGAGTCTTTTGGGTTTTCCATAAAGAATCATATCATCTACGAAGAGAGAGAGTTTGACTCCTTCATTGCCAATTTGGATACATTTTGTTTCTCTTTGTTGTAGATTGCTGTTGCTAGGACTTCTAATACTATGTTGAACAAGAGTGGTGGGAGTGGGCATCCTTGTCGTGTTCATGATCTCAACGGGAAGGCTGTGAGCTTTTTCCCATGGAGGATGATATTTGCTATGGGTCTTTCATAGATAGATTTTATGAAGTTCAGGAATGTTCCTCTATCCCTATACTTTGAAGTGTTTTAATCAGGAACAGATGCTGGATTTTATCAAATGTTTTTTCTGCATCAATTGAGAGGACCATGTGGTTCTTCTCTCTTCTCTTATTGATTTGTTCTCTCACATTGATTTATTTGTGAATGTTGAACCATCCTGGTAACCCAGGGATGAATCCCATCTAGTCATGGTGGATAATCTTTTTAATGTGCTGTTGGATCCTGTTTGTTAGGATCTTGTTGAGAATCTTAGCATCCATATTCATCAATGATATTGGTCTGAAATCCTCCTTTTTGGTGGGGTATTTGCCTGGTTTGGGGATCAGGGTAATACTGGCTTCATAGAAAGAGTCTGGAAGTTTTCCTTCTGCTTCAATTTTTTGAAACAGCTTCAGGAGAATAGGTGTTATTTCTTCTTTGAAAGTTTGGAAGAACTCCCCAGGGAATCCATCAGGTCCTGGGCTCTTGTTTTTTGGGAGGTTTTTGATCACTGCTTCAATCTTGCTAGTAGATATTGTTCTATTAAGGTTGTCAATTTCTTCCTGGTTCAATTTTGGGAGTTTATAGTTTTCCAGGAATGCATCTATTTCATCTAGGTTGCTTAACTTATTTGCATGTAACTGTCGATAATAACTTCTGATGATTGTTTCTACTTCCTTGGTGTTAATTGCGATCTCTCCCTTTTCATTCATAATTTTATTAATTTGAGCTTTCTCTCTTTTCTTTTGGATTAGTGTGGCCATTGCTTTATTGATCTTATTGATTCTTTCAAAAAACCAGCTTCTGGTTTCACTGATACGTTCTACTGTATCTAGTTTCTACCTCATTGATCTCTGCTCTAATCTTGATTATTTCCCTTCTTATATGTGGGGCTGGTTTGATTTGTTGTTGATTCTCCAGTTATTTAAGGTGTAGAGACAGCTGGTGTATTCTGGATTTTTTCCGTTTTTTTGAGGGAGGCTTGAATGGCTATGTATTTCCCCCTTAAGACGACCTTTGCTGTATCCCATAGGTTTTGGACTGAAGTGTCTACATTCTCATTGGTTTCCATGAATTGTTTAAGTTCTTCTTTGATCTCCTGGTTGATCCAACCATTCTTAAGCAAGGTGGTCTTTAGCTTCCAGATGTTTGAGTTCCTTCCGAACTTTTCCTTGTGATTGAGCTCCAGTTTCAAAGCATTGTGATCTGAGAATATGCAGGGAGTAATCTCAGTCTTTTGGCATGGGTTGAGTCCTGATTTGTGACCCAGTATGTGGTCTATTCTGGAGAAAGTTCCATGTGCACTTGAGAAGAATGAGTATTCTGTTGTTTTAGGGTGGAATGTTCTGTGTATATCTATGAGGTCCATCTGGTCCAATGTGTCATTCAATGCTCTTGTTTCTTTATTGATTTTCTGTTTGGATGATCCGTCTATTACTGAGAGAGGCATGTTAAGATCTCCTACTATTAATGTATTCATATCAATATGACTCTTTATCTTGATTAATAGTTTTCTTATGTAATTGGCTACTCCCATATTGGGGGCATAGATATTTACAGTTGTTAGATCATCTTGGTGGATAGTCCCTTTAAGAATTATGTAGTATCCTTCTGTATCTCTGACTACATTAAGTTTGTGCTTTTTAAATTCGGGCCTTGGATATAACCCAGTCAGAACTTCTGTCAGCATTATGAGTCAGAAGTGGAAATGGAGAGCAATTAATAAGGATCTGCATTCTTGTAAACCCAAAACAAAACAAGTTAGAGACTTTTGCATAGAATAGATAGATTTAGGCTTCACTACAAAACAGAATTGTCTAAAATGTCATTTGAAAGTGGAAGCTTTAAATCTTGGCTTAAATGTGATTTATCCTGGAGAGGGAGTTTTGTCCAGGGGACTTTGTTGGCATCTTGTGAAGGTGATCCTTGCTGCAGAGCCCAGGCACAGTAATAACAGAGCTGGTATCTGCTTCAAATAAACAATTCCTGCACATCAAAGTATTTCTCCTAAAAGTTTTACGTTAGTTTTGGCTACTGAACCACTAAAAGGAATCATTTATTTAGAATGTTTTATTTGTTTTATGAGAATTTTTTCCCCTACTCAACTGTTCAGCTTGCAGCTTAAAATGCTGAAATCCCAAAGGGAGAAAGAGGCTTCTCACACATCAGAAAGGCATGGCAGGCTCCCAAACCATAGATGGCTTCAATTTTCATGTAAAATCAGCTTAGCGAATCTCGGGTGGATTTTTACCAAAAATGCGTTGAGGGGCTTGTGCCACCAGTAATACTTATTTAAAAATATTCAGCTTATCCATGCCTAGAAATATTGTGTATACTGTAGCCAAATACATTGAAACATCAACAAAGACACCTTTGCAGATAATTTGGCAAAAGCCCAGTATCTACAAAAGAATTGATTTCTGGAGGAAGAATAAAAGCTCATAGTGAGCACGCAAGGGCACTAACGATTATGTCTATTAGAACTATTAAGGGAAAAACTGGATAGTTTAATTAGAATGACTTTTATTGAGATTATATAAGAAGATCTTATTCATGTGTTTAGGTCTGTTTCAGAAGCTGCTTTTATAGAAATGCAAACTACAAAGCTGAGTACAAAGCAGGAAAAAAACCCACCAGTGCCTAAGGAAGTTAAAATTCTCATGAAATTAATGTGGCCATGAATGAAATGATCATAAATGTAGAAAATAACAATACTGGTGTATCATATGAGGCAGTCATGAGCAGAGTCCCAGGATCTCAAATCACGACCAGAAGCAGCTATTCTTTTCTATTATTTCTTTCTGTTTGGCTTAGAGTGAGCATCTGTAGGGCGATGTGCTGTTAAACTCATATATGTAGAACAGTCAAATGTTCACATCTTAAAACCCTTCAAGTCTTCTCATTGCTGCCACATAATGTTCTGTACTCCACACATAAGACCTTTGGTGATATGGTCCTTGCCTATCCTTCCAACCTTATTTCCGGCTACCTTTCCTTTGAGGCTTTGTGTATGTGTCCCCTCTACCTAGAATACATTTATTCAAAAACAGTTACTGAACACCGAGTACACGCCCTGTCCTAAACATCTTCCTGGCAGACCCTTCATCCTTTAAGACTCAAAAATGTCTTCCTTTACATTTCCTTCCTTGAGGCAAGTTAATCACCATCCTTTTACCATTTTAAATAATGCCACCATAGTACCGCATACAGCCCTGGTGCAGAATGGAACTGTACAGCAACTTTTTTTTTTTAAGTGAGTGAAAAAAAGAAAAAAGCCCCAACAAGCTATACGAGTGAACATATTCCAACTGTTAAAAGTTTAAAAAAACTTGAAGTAGTCAGAGTAACAGCTAGCAATTATTTTTACTTTCAACCTACATCAATCCTGCTCTCCTCAAAGGTAACTACAGTTGGGATCCCTGGGTGGCTCAGTGGGTTAAGTGTTTGCCTTTGGCTCAGGTCATGATCCCAGGGGACTGGGATCCAGTCCTGTATCAGGCTCCTTGCTCAGCAGGGAGCCTGCTTCTCCCTCTGCCTGCTGCACCCCTGCTTGTGCTCTCTTTCACTGACCAATAAATAAATAAAATCTTTTTAAAAAGTAACTGCAGTTAAGAGTTTGGGGAATATTGTTTCAGGATTTTTATAGACAGTTTAATGTATTTAAAAGCACAGACTCTGGAGTCAGGGGTTTGGGACAATTCTAGCTCTACCCCTTAATATTTTGGAGGTTTGGGGCAAATCCCTTATCTTTGCTGGGTCTCAGTTTCCTTATCCATAAAATAGCTGTAATTATAATACTACATAACTTATTAAGGAAGTTAATACATAAAGCACCTAGAACAGTGCCCTGCACATAGTAAATCCTTTTAAAGTAGTTGCTCCATATGCAATCCCAGTATAGGTTTCTATGTTGCTTACTAAATGATATAAATGAAATTGTAGTGTAGTTACTATCCTGCAATTTTTAATTTTTGCTTAACAATCTATCTACGTTATTTTATAATATGGGCATGCTATATTTAACCATACATCATTTAACTTGTTTCTAAATTGATCACCACATAAGAGTTTTTGAGGAAAATTCCTAAAATTTTTGAGTCAAAATATATATACACTTTCTGTTTATTCAGATACTAAGAAATTGCCCTATAAGGAGAATGTAGTTGTTTAAATTCCCATCAGCAGTCCTGAGCAGCAGGGGTCAAGAGTGCATCTAGTACACATTGAATAAGATCTATCTCCCTAGTCAGACACCCTCATCAACCGGTGTCAAGAAGGCTCTGAGAGAGCGCTTCTCTGTCTCCTTATCTGTAACTGCTGAGGACATGAAGAAGCCCTGGATATCCTGGGTATCTTCTTTCCCCGGCCTGTAGCAGTTACAGCCTTCGCAGGACTACATTGTCTGGCTGGAGTCTACCAACTCTGTCTTCCTCGTGCCTTTTAACTACACATTTCTGTCACTCACCATAAAAAACACTAGACTTGAAGGCACCTCCTCCTCTTCCATCAGCTCAGCTTATTTCTACTTCTGACCCCATCTCCTACACGTCATTCAGTGAACTGTTGAATTTCTTCCATTTTGCCTTCTAGAATTTTTGAGCCGTACTCAGCAAAATGTACATCTTCAACCTCTTTTCTGAGAGTTTTCATCACCTTTTCCTCTACAGAGAACCTGGCTGTCTGCTGAGGATGCTTCTTCCCCTGCAGTCTTCTCAAGTTGGGGCTCTTTCTTCTACCACACACTTTGTATTGATAGACTGGAATCAGGGTAGGTGTAATCAGGGTGTCGAGGAATCAAACTGAATAAGAGACTGCTAGCCTAGGAATAATCTTTTCCCCCAATGCCTCTCTTTATTACCAGTCTGATGTTTTACTTCCTATAAAAGTTTATGGATTAGGAGGGAAGATAGGTCACAACTACGAGGATGGCTAGAAAAGAGAAGAAATAAATAGTCCATTAAATGACTGTTTTAAATGACATTCTGAGATTTTTTTTTTTCAGTTTTTTTCATCGTCTGTGTTGGTGAGGTAATTATTAGAAAAAATGATGTTGACCTGTGACAGATAATCTCATTCTCATTCTTTATAATTAAGTAAGTATGTAATCATAGTCTAGAATTTTAGAGTTTTGTAGAAGTCATGTAGTAGATTTTTGCATATGATATAAGCAAGATTGAATTGATCAATGATCATATAAAAGTGTATTAATTTATATAATATCTGGATATTTTTATCTGGAGTGTACTTGTCTTCAAACTTTCCTGAATTAGCAAGAATTCCTCTCTCTCTCTCTCTCTCTCTCTCTATATATATATATATATATATATATAGTAATTCACTGAGATAAAGTAAATGGTATAGAAAATAAATACTAAGCCTTTTGTTTGCTCCATTTTAAATGACTTAAGACTTTAAATCATTTTATAATTATTTTATACCCTAAAATATAATCTACATGCTATAATCTATATACTCTACTTTACAATCATCTTATACTCTAAAAAAGCAAGTAGTCACTGTATAAAGGCATATTTTTACCTGTAAAATCTTAGTATCTTATTTCTTAATCATATTTCAGAACTCAAGAGGTTAGTAATTTTTTTTAGGCTTTATTTATTTATTTATTCTAGAGAGAGAGAGTAGGAGGGAGGGGCAGAGGGAGAAAAAAAGAATCTCAAGCAGGCTCCCCATAGTCTCAGGACTCAGTCTCATGACCCTGAGATCATGTCCTGCGCCAAAACCAAGAATCAGATACTTAACCAACTGAGACACCCAGGTGCCCCAAGATCAGTAATTGTCCTATGTGAAAGTGTAAAGTATGCAATACGTGATTGTATAAACCCATTAACTCAATTCTTTGCCTCTTTTTAGTTAAGCCTTCTCCCATATCAGAGTTCAATTATTTGATGAATTATTAATTACTATAATATTAACATGAATATTCACAGGAAAGAATAGAAACAACAGGATTTTGAAAAAATAATCATGGTGCTCCCATGCAGTAGAATATTATACTGGCGCAAAGGTCATGTTGTGGAAAAATATTTATTGACATGGGGAAAAGTTCATGATATACATTAAGTAAAAATTGAACTGTGTACAGCTTTATACTTTTTAAATATTTTTTTCTATAAACCAACATGGTTAAAATACCTTAAGAACTTTCACCTATTTCTGGGGGAAAAAGGCAAGTGGAGAAAGGTGTTTAGGACTTGTGATGACTTTTGAGTTCTCCTTCAGGATTTCTATGTTTGTCACATTTTCAGCACTAACCGTGTGTTACCAATGTGATTTAAAACCACACTGAGAAAATTAAATTCGGTCTTTGCTTAATTTCATTTTCCAAATCAACCAGTATTTACTGAATATCAACCTAGTATAGAGCACTATAGGAAGATATTTTAAAAAGACAAATTTTCATGCAATCAAGGAGCTTCCAGTCATGTTGCAGAAGAACTGGATGTAAAAATATACAATGTTTTAAAATTCGATAGGGTTTAAATAAAAAGTCAAGCCAGAAATGAAAAGGTGATAAGCGCATATAATTAATTATTGCCAATTGTTACAATGGGGAGAATCACTTTTCCACTTAATGTTCCTGTGTTTAACCCCATACAGGTTGAATCTAACAACATCCATGGTTTTCTTTCCTACTTGCACACAAAGCTAGCTGTGTTTCACTGAGGACCTCATCATTTGTGTATAATCCTATAACTGAGTTCAATTCTGGTGGCATTCAGTAGAACACACTTCTGGAAACTTCTAGTTCCTTGACTACAAGCCATGTAGCAACATGTAAGAACTTTACTGTACAGTATACTCCCCACCCTTTGTCTGAGATTTCAGTTTAGATAAAGCATGTAAATTTTCTTTCTTTTCTATTTCTTGAGGTGGATTAAATGGCAGGAAAGAAGTCCTATATTTGACTCATAGAGGGTTTTTTTTTTAAAGATTTTATTCATTTATTTGACAGATAGAGATCACAAGTAGGCAGAGAGGCAGGCAGAGAGGCAGGCAGAGAGAGAGGAGGAAGCAGGCTCCCTGCTGAACAGAAAGCCCGATGTGGGGCTCGATCCCAGAACCCTGAGATCATGACCTGAGCCGAAGGCAGAGGCTTAACCCACTGAGCCACCCAGGTGCCCCTGACTCATGGAGGTTTTGAGCTATTTTCTCCGCTACAGAAGGGAGAATACCGTAGACTAACCAGTCATTTAGTCAGCGGTTATTTCTTGACAGGTATTTAGAAATATACAAGTATACAGTGCTGCATGCCAGTCAGTGAAGTGGCAAAATAAAGAGGGGTGAACTGTGGTACCTAAATGTATTTCAGATAAGGACCATAATGTTGGTTGTTTTTCTCTCGCTGTGTTTATCCATGTTTGTTAATTCTTCCCATGGGAAAGACTAGGAGTGAATTATTGTCATTCAGAGAAGCTAATTCCACTGTAAAGAAATACATTACTTAGCACAAAAAAAAAATTAGTATTCTTAGTCTAATAATGGAAATGATGGTTTAAATTTCCCCGAATGTTATCTATGGGGTAGGTAAGCCAAGTTATTTTTGAATCATATTCTTCTCTTACACTATATAGATTTTCACAGATTTCCTGCCAGGATAATTTTCCAAAACTCTGTATGAAGATGTGTATTTCCCCCCAGAGGAAACTTAAGGATAGGATAAATTTAAAAGTGGTACAATAAAAGTGATGACAGGGTTTTAATAACATTTTTTCATGTCTGATAAGTGAGAAAGGTACAAAGATAAATAGTTCCCCATTGCACTTGTGAATTATATTCATCTAATGAAAATTTTAATTTTTATTGATTTCTTCTCTCTCCTTTCCTATTTTTTTCCAATAAATTACATGCATGTTTGAAATTAGATTTCTATAGCTACTGCCTAAGAGTGAGTATGTCTTTTCTCATTGATTTTGCAAAAACAAAAGTTGATAAATTCTGTTCTCTGGGAACAAAGCAAATATGGTAACCCAAAGAAAAACAATAGTAGCTGCTTTATTGAGACAGAACTTTTCAACAGCTCCTTTAAAAGCTAAAAATAATTTATTTGAAATAAAATAAGCATAGCCAAAGGAATACTTTGTTCAAGTAATGTGTTTTGTGTCCGTATTTTCCCATAATACCAGGAAGTTTTTTTCTCTGAAATAAAAGTCTTTATTAAGGGATGACTTCCTAAATCACACTCACTCTAACATAATCATAAGTCTATTAAAACCACAAATTGCCCTTTCAAATACATTATCATTTTCATAAAATGATAGTTATTGAATATATTATATTAATATTTGTTTATATCATGAAATAGTATTTTCTATACCCGAAGCTAGAAATTCTGCTAATAAAATGACCAATGGAATGGAGTAAAGTTAAAGACTCTGGAGTAACTGACTCTTCTCCCCCAGGAGTCACTGTTTACATTATTCACTTTGTATGAGGTAAATTTAAGATCTGAAATAATGAAATGGCAGTGGCTTTTTCTTTGATACATTTGGCCAGCTGAATATTCTTGATATTATATTTTTACCTAAAAATTAAAAAGTAATAATAATTGGGCACCTGGGTGGCTCAGTGGGTTAAGCCTCTGCCTTCTGCCTGGGTCATGATCTCGGGGGTCCTGGGATCAAACCCTGCATCAGTCTCTCTGCTCAACAGGGATCCTGCTTCCTAACCCCCTCTTTCTTCCTGCCTCTCTGCCTACTTGTGATCTCTCTCTCTGTCATAAATGAATAAAATCTTTTTAAAAAGTAATAATAATAATAATAATAATTTCTTAGGCTCCGAATTTCCAGAGACAATGAGAATAGAAAAAGGAAACCCCAGGACCTTTCCAAGGGTCCTGCCTGTTCACAGAGATCTGAGAAGTCAGTGCACTAGTGTGTATTGAGAGGTGTGGCAGGAAAAGTGCTCTGCTGTCAGACAGAATATTAATGCTGGGATCCTAGAGATCTCCTTGCCCAACACCCTCACTTCCCATGTGAGGAAAATATGAGTGGCTTCCCAAAGGTTACTAGGCTGGCTGGTTCCCTTATACACTGCACTTCTCTTTCTCCTTTATCATCCTCCCAGACACCTGGATAAATTGGCCTTAGGCTATTTCTCTTGATTTCTTGTGAACTGAGCAATTCTTTAAAAAGGCATGCTTTAGGAAAAAAAAATAGTTTCAGAGGTAGAATTTAGTGATTCATCAGTTGCATGTAACACCCAGTGCTCATTATGCAAGTGCCCTCCTTAATGCCCATTATCAATTACCCCATTTCACCATTCACCTTCCCTCTAACAGCCCTGTTTGTTTCCTAGAGTTCAGCATCTTTTATGGTTTGCCTCCCTCTCAATTTTTACCTTATTTTATTTTTCCTTCCTTTCCCATAGGTTCATCTGTTTTGTTTCTTAAAGTTTACATATGAGTGAAATTATGTGATATTTGTCTTTCTCTGACTGACTTATTTCGCTTAGCATAATATGCTCTGGCTCCATTCATGTCATTACAAATGGCAAGATTTCATTCTTTTTGATGGCTGAGTAATATTCCATTACATATTTTATATATATTATCTGTATACTATATATAAAATCTCACCTCTTTTTTATCCATTAACAGATGAATGGATTTAAAAAACGTGCTTTTTAAAATTTTTTAAGGAATTGGCAGTGTGATCATGGAGAGCCATTCAAAGTATCCAGTCTGCTATCCTGCCAGAATTGAACTCAGCCTAAGTTAGTGGTGTGGTTCCTATCCTGCTGCTTCGACGTCATTCTGCATCCTTCACTCACCATCCTCTCACTTCCCTGTCTGGTCACTTTGCTTGAGCACACCTAGTGCCTTGATGCCTTTGTTTGTGCCATGGCCATCATGCTCATCCTATACCCCCAAGAAATGAACTCATCTACTTTCTTTTCTGTGGAAGGAATCATCTCTGTCCTTTAAGCCCAGTATAGGCACTTGCTCTGAAAAACTCCCTAACCATCAGCCCTCTCTTCTCCCAGGGAAGAATTAAGTATTCCCTCCCTTGTACACTAATAACATTACTGCAGTAGTACTTCTGGTTTCCTTCGGTTGATATTGGCCTGCCAATTTGGCTTTGGAAAACTGTATCTTATTCATCTGTGTGTCTCTAATGTGGCCACTCAAGAAATCTTTTGAGAATTAAATCTAATTGTGGGAGTCATGATTCCAAAGTCATGACTCCAATGTTCCTGCATTTCACCCCTCCTAAGGATTCACTGCTCTTGGGCACTACTGTCATTACTCAGAGATTTTCTTGGCTGTAGATGTGAAACTTTATTTATACCATTGCCCTTCACACTTACAGGGAATATGCAATAGAACTGTTTCTTTTTCACACCCTTTTTGACAATAGTATTAAATGCTTATTAAAAAATAAGGGTTCTCAACATAAAGCACCACTATTATAAAGAATGACAGTAAAACATGTGTTTTTATGTAATTATAAGATTCCATTAGATATGGTCATTAGTGGGCTGCACAGTTGTTTAGAATGATTTAATTTTTTTAAGATTTTATTTTTATTTATCTGACAGAGATCACAAGTAGGCAGAGAGGCAGGCAGAGAGAGAGGGAAGCAAGCTCCCCGCTGAGCAGAGAGCTCGATGTGGGGCTCAGTCCCAGGACCCCTAAGATCATGACCTGAGCTGAAGGCAGAGGCTTAACCCACTGAGCCACCCAGGTGCCCCCAAAAAAGTAATTCTAACAATGTCCAAGTTTAATGAGGAAAATTGATACCTCATTTCATCCTACTTTTCCCACAGCATCACATCCTCTTTATGGGCACCACTATTAACAATTCACTGTGTATCAAATATATGATACAATGTTGATATGGATAGGGCCATTAGGTCACAATGTTAATTCCTTTAGTAGAGAGAAAAAGGTAAGATTACATGGATCCTCTTGGTTCCTCCTCACAAAGTATTCATTTGATGTCAGCAGTGGCAAAAACAAAACAAAACAAAACAAAACAAAACAAAAAAAACAAAAAAAAACAAAACCAATCTAAATCATTAAATGAATAAATAGCCCAATACCAAATACATTGGATGCTAGTATACTAGATATCACAAACAATGGCATTTTTTTTTTTAATTTTTTATTTTTTATAAACATATATTTTTTATATACATATATTTTTATCCCCAGGTCTGTGAATCACCAGGTTTACACACTTCACAATGGCATTTTTATTTTGCATTAGGACAGATCATGATGGAATGAATTCGTGAGGTTCATAGAAATTAGAAAAGAAAGAGTAATTAATAGGGACTTAATGACCAAAAAATAGCAATACACCCTGCTTAAGTATTTCTACAAAGTCATTGTTCTATCAAGTGGAAATGATTTTTTTCTACTGATTTTTTTTTACAGAAATTAGTTATACTATTGCTTTTTAACATATAGAGGTCTGGCTTTAAAAATCCTCTAGATTTCTGGGGTGCCTGAGTGGCTCAGTCAGTTAAATGTTCAACTCTTGATTTAGGCTCAGGTCATGATCTTAGGGTTCTGTAATCGGTCCCCTTGTGGGGTCCATGCTCAGCAGAGAGTCTGCCTCTCTCCCTCACCTCCCTCTAATCCTCCCCACACTCATGGGCTCTTTCTCTCTCTCTCAAATAAATAAACAAATAAATATTAAAAATAAATACATGAATTAATTAATAATAAATAATAAAAATAAATAACTTTCAAATAATCTTAAAAATAAATAAATGAATGAATAAACAAATAAAAATAAACAAATCTTTTAAAAAGCCTCCAGATTTATAATTACTATTAAAGTAGTATTTCATTTCCTGTATTATTTAGGTGTTCAGATAAATGTCTGAAAGCTCATCCTCCTTTTATTGATTACAAAATAATAAAAACACAACCAAGAATTTCCAAAAGTGTGCTAAAACATACTTTTAATTTTAATCTCTGGGTTAAGGATTTACATCCTAATCATAGCATGGAGTCTTAGAAGGAGCTAGAAAGGACCCAGGAAACACCTAAAGGGAAATCCTTCACCTTACAGATGAGGGAAGTATGGCCCCAGAGAGATGGAACTGGTGGCTCTTCTGTGGCACAGTGCAGGAACAGCTGCACCAGGGCCTCAGAAGTCCTGGGTTTGAATCTTATCTCTGCCACTAGTGCCCTTCTGAGGCTCAATTCTATCTTCAATAAAATGGGGCTAAGAAAAGCTATGGCATGGGCACATATTAAATGAGATCATTAAGTGAGATCAAATAAATGGGCCTGCTTAAGTAGTGGAACTATGCAGGAGTGTTCCTACCCTACCCTGTTCTGCCTTGTCTGTGGCTACAGATCAAGGATGGAGGAAAAGTGGGGATAAGAATTTAGATTATCTGACTTGCAGGCCAGTTTTCTTCCCACTAATTCCTTTCAGCCAAACCCTGATGCCTATCAGCCTCTTCAAGGATGTTACTTCCAGTATCTTAGACACACAAAAAGAAGTTCCTTCATTATGCGCGCTGAGTGTATTCTTGGCTGAGGATGGATCATGGCAGTCTTCTTCAGTGACTTTCCTTTGCTCTCTGGATAAGGTGTATACCTCTTTCACCTAACCTGAAACACCCCTGTTGACCTCTCTTAGCCTCTATGTCTGCCCTTCCTACACACTCAGATCCAGCCGTAACAACCTATTCTCAGGCAATCTGTTATCTTTGTGTACTCAAAGACCCTTTCAGCCCTCACCGGGCAAATTCATACCCATACATTGTGTTTGCTCCAACTTACATGTCTTCCTTTTTGTGAAGCCTTCCCCAACCTTGGATGTGATCCCCTATATTATAGAAAATATCCTAACACTACATAGTAATGGATTACTGACTCATGTGAATTCTCCACCCATCTATAAAATCCCTAAATCTTGAATAGACTTTATCTTCTATCTGTAATACCTTGCACAGCACTTCACACTGTAATTTTATTTTTTATTTTTAACTTCTTAATTGAAGTAGAACATGCATTCCAAAACTACATAAATCATTTATGTATAGCTGGATGAATTTCACAAGTTAAACTCATGCTGTAACTAGCATAGATCAAGAAACAGAACATTACCCCAGAAGCCCCTTTATGCCCTTTCTAGTCATTACCCCTCTTATTTATAACACAATAGAGTGTTGCCTTTTTTTGAACTTTATATAAATGAATATACTTTCTTTTGTGTCTGTCTTCTTTCACGCAATATTGTGTTTGTATGATTCTAAAAGCTTTAAAAAAAACTGAGTAATGTAACAGTATCTAAGATTTTAATCAATGTATATGAGATGTTTTCCGTATCACCAGTTCAGAAGGAAGGCAGCTATTATAAGGCATGAAATTCCCTTCTAATGGATGCCTGTTCAGCGTTCTTTCCTGTCATTCCTAAGGGAGCCCAATTTTTTAGATGCCCTCCCCACTCATGCAACCCGTATTTGGGTTGGTGGGGTGAGCCTGACTGACAATCTTACTCCTCCTTGCAAGTGATTGGCTGAGGAATGGGAGTCCCCAAATTGACCTGAAGAGAGGTGAGACCTGAGGAGTGGTTTGCTGGGGCTCCTGGGAAGTGTTTTGCCCACTACTCCAGGAATGCTTGCAGAAGTGACCCTCTAACTCTTCTTCTGGATCTTGACATGTATGGGTATGAGGCTCAGACCTTTAAGGCTATCTCATCACCAACCTTGAGGATGGAACAATACTAGGAGAAGATAGGATCATGAATCACAAGGGAAAAGGGCTGTCTATAGGATTAAGTCATCTTCAAATCTATCCTACAACTCAGTTTACAGTTATATAACTCAGCACATCTCATTATTATTTTATCCAGCTTGATATTTTTCTTGTTTGTTCATTTTTGTTTATTTGTTTTACTATTTAAAATTAAAGGCATTTTACCTGACATATCTTCTAAGGATGTGTTTGACTGCCCGGAAGGCACATTTAACTGAATGGAGGCCTCAGTTTTGGGAATGAGATTCAAGTCAGGTAGTAAGGGATGGGGTGGCATGGGCATGAAGGGCTCCGACCAGGGCATGGGGCCGAGATGGCAATCTCTTGAGAATGAGCTACTCTGGCAGAGCCCACTGTACCCTTGGGCAAAGGATCTGTGGCTACATTGTTGTAGACTTGAGGAAAGATGTAACCTCAGAGCAGTAGCATTCTGAGTGGTGCGGGTTGAAGGCAGCTGCTTGTGCCTGCAACTAGAGAGGCTTTTCCTTTTCCCCCTCTTGTGAAGGAGATGTTTGTCAGAGCAACAACAGTTATATAAGCTTATGTGACCTCCAAGGGAATTTCTTGGGAGGACAGGGATTGTGCAGACTTGGTGGTAGTACGTATCTATGATGACAAAGATCCTCAAGTAACAGACTTGAAGTGTGGTACGAGGATAGGCCTGTTGGCTGATGCAGCAGGTTTTCTGTTCCCCCTCCTCACCCCCCAAGAAAGAATAATTAATACTGCCCACTGGAAATGAGAAAGGAAGTCTGGGGGCACTGCAGTTCCCATAGGGAGAGGACTCTCCAATGGGGAAAGACACTCTGTGAGGTAGCACTTCTGAGCGATTTGAACCAAAAATTAAAGGGAAAATGGTTCTTTCTTCCACCAGAGCTGGGGAAGAGGACTAGATCAGCTACATTTATATAGGGATTATCAGAGGGACTTTGTCAATAGGCGGCATCTGATCTGACCTGTGAAGGAAAGACAGTATTCACACTTGAAGTGATGGGGAGGGTATTTCAGTTAAAGGGAACTGCAAATGAGAGACATAAGGGCAGTAAAGAGAAGAATGGACATAGCAAGGAATGAATAAATCCGTTTGACTCTGCGACACGGAAGGGGAGGGCTGGCAAAGTTGGAGACAGAAGTTGTGGTAAGACAGGGAGGGTTGTTAATGCCTCCACAGGGGTTTGGGTTGTATCCAGCGGGTGATGGAGAACCACAGAAGAATTTTAAGCATGTCAGTGATAAGATTGAAGCTGGCCTCAAGATCATTAAAATTAAAAGGCACTGGAATCAGGAAAGACAGAAAATAATAGGAAGATTAAATTAAAGCCAAAAGCCATAGAACAGAGGAAAGGAAGTAAATCAGGGTCATGGCGACAGACTGAAGAGAAAGGAAAGAGCTTAGGAAGGAGAGTTTGCGAGGAATCTGATTGGTGTGAGAATGGCGTGATTGAGAGGAACTGGATCATTGTCACAAAACCTGGTCCCAGAGGTTCATCATTTTTTCACACCATGTTAAATTTTCTACAGAACCATCTTGCTGGTGAAATGATTCCCAATTTGCAGGCTATTTTAGGAGTATATTTGTAGCAAAATGAAACAAACAAAAAACAAAGTGGTGAAGGGGTACATGTGAAAAGGCTTTGCCTAAAACTGACTCTTTTATCTCAGGGAGTGAACAGTAGCACTGCTGTTGACCAAGCCACATTGTGCATTCCAGTGATGGTAATGGGAAGAGAAGCGTGTTTGGAGCTCTTTGCACCTTTTCTGTGCTCCCAACTCAATCAGAACGTACCAGAACTGAGTCAGAGCCAAGCAAATGAGAAGGTATTCTTTTTACAGTTTTTCAAAATTGGGTTTATTGGCTAGAGTGCATTCATTTTTAAGCAGGAAAACTGAGCTTGGAAATTGACTCCAAAACACACTTCTCTTTATTAGTAAAGAGGAGGAACCGTGGATGTGTTCCTTAAGGAACAGATGCCAAAAAGCTTTCTTGATGATAACAGAGGAGCCATACCTTTCGATTGAGTGTTCTTAAAAGAATCACTTTAATACCTTCTCTTCATGAGGCAAAACCATAAACTTTTAATCCCTCTGTTGTCACGATTATAGTAGTTGTTCCATAAATATCTATAAAATAAATCTCAGGAAGAGGTTGTAGCAAACAGACAAGACCTAAGATGGGAGAAATCCTCAGCAATGATACAATTTTAAAGCTGTTGTGCCATGGGAACCATCTTAGGCTCAGGTAATTGGAAAATAAATAGATCTTCAGAGATAAAAATAAAGAGGGAAAGGCATTTACTCCCGGGGGTATTTGGTTCATCCATTTAAGATTAGCCTCAAGAGTTGGGACTAAGTTTGTTTGTGTTTCTTTTTAATTTTTTTTTAAAGATTTTTATTTATTTGACAGACAGATCACAAGTAGGCAGAGAGGCAGGCAGAGAGAGAGAGGAGGAGGAGGCAGGCTCCCTGCTGAGCAGAGAGCCCGATGTGAGGCTCAATCCCAGGACCCTGGGACCATGACCTGAGCCAAAGGCAGAGGCTTTAGCCACTGGGCCACCCAGGTGCCCCTAATTTTTTTTTAGTTGGGAGTAAGTTTAGTAGGAAATGGCCATTCTGGAGATTCTAAACAGGTTTTAAATTACTCACCCCCTTCAATTACGTTGGATTAAAAAACATCGTGAAGACTTAACGAAGGATCCTCAAGGCCCATCATTTCATCTTCAGGAAGAGGGTAGAGTTCACACTGACTACTTACTTAATCATTACTGTGGCTCTTTAACAGACTATTCCCCTAGATTTACGTTGCTTTGTGTCTTCTCTACTAGAGGTCCAATTTTTATGGCCCATGATGCTTAGAATGACTTGCTAATCCCCAAAGGACAATCCCAAATACCTGAGTTATATTGTATTTTATGGCAAATCATGCATAGCACCAGGAAAGAAAAGTAATATTTTTTTTTTTTATACTTTTTTTATTTTTTATAAACATATATTTTTATCCCCAGGGGTACAGGTCTGTGAATCACCAGGTTTACACACTTCACAGCACTCACCAAATCACATGCCCTCCCCAATGTCCATAATCCCAACCCCTTCTCCCAAACCCCCTCCCCTCAGCAACCCTCAGTGTTTATAGCAGCAATGTCCACAATAGCCAAACTATGGAAAGAACCTAGATGTCCATCAACAGATGAATGGATCAAGAAGATGTGGTATATATACACAATGGAAGAAAAGTAATATTTAATGTGGAGCAATAAAAATGAAAAGCATTAAGAAGTAATGAGAGTGTGCCCCAAATCATTCTTTCAATGCCATTATTTGCTGGAAAGTTTCCAAAAGAAAACAGAAATTTAAAGGTTCTATTTTAATTGCACAAAAAAGGAGAAAAATGCTCCACTGCCATAAGGACTTGTGAGAGGTAGATGAATTTTGAACCAAAAGATGAAGGTAATATTATGATTCTGGAAATTTAATATCTCTATTGTGATTTAAAGCGTTGTCTCTTACAGTAAGCACCATCGGCAAAAGCAAAAAATGAATTGTAAAGCCTGAGTAATTATCGTGAATCTAAATTTCAAGACATGAGTTAGGAAAAAAGGCATAAACTAGCTCAAAATGCTCTCTCAAGTCTCTTATTCTTTACATGCATCAAGACTGTCTCAGAAATAACTTCATTATGAGAAGAGTAGCAAACTATCAGTGTCCTGAGTCTCACGTAAAAAATCAGTAATATTGGGGAAATATAAAAAATTAAATAAATAAATAAATAAATAAATAAATAAAATTTTTTTAAAAATAAAATAAAAAAAAAGAGAGTATTATACAAAAAGAAAAAAAAATCAGTAATAAAAGCTTTTATCTAGAATAATCATTTCATGACTGGTTCCTTTATCATCATTCAGATTTACAGTATATTTTATGTAACCTAAATTCTCTTCTTCTCCCTCCCTCTCTTCTTCCTGCTTTCCATTCTTTTGAGTGGAAGGGATGATGTACATAGCCAGAAGTTACCATTTTCAAAACAAAGGAAATTTGTTGAGGATTTTTGTGGACTTGCTAGATGTATCAATTAGCTATTGTTGCATCACAAATGACCTCAAAATTGAATGATTTCAAAGAACCACTTATTTAGTTCATGCTACTGCACAGCAAGTGGTCTAGTTAGGCTAGTTTCACCTGGGTTCCCTTACGTGTCGGCATGCACCCATGTGACGACGAGTAGCTCTGCTTCTAGGACTTGGCTGGCTCCTGTTGGCTCTCCTCGATATGATTTCTCATCCTTCAGTAGGCTGGCCAGAGTTTGTGTTCAGGGTGGAGGCAAAGGTCCAAGAGGGAAAGTGGAAGCATGAAAGGGTTCTTGAGGCCTAGGCTTAAACCTGGCGCATGTTTACTTCCTCAGTTTTCTATTAGCCTAACCAAGTCACAAGGCTAGCTCAGATTCAAGATCTAGGAAACAGATTTTACCTCTGGATGGGAGGAGATGGAAATTCACATTAAAAAGGCAGGGACAGGGGTACCTGGGTGGCTCAGATGGTTGGATGTCTGCCTTCATCTCAGATTGTGATCTCCACATCCTGGGATTGAGCCCCGCTTCAGGCTCCCAGCTCAGCGGGGCAGTCTGCTTCTCCCTCTCTCTGCCTCTCCCCCTGTTTGTGCTCTCTCTATTAGCCTCAAGATCATCAAAATTAAAAGGCACTGGAATCAGGAAAGACAGAAAATAATAGGAAGATTAAATTAAATCATTAAAAAAAAAAAAAAAGACAGGCACACAGGGAGGGTATTACTTTGGACCATCAAGTGATCAATTTGCCATACTTGCTACTATTCATTTAACACTGTAAAACATTTTTTAAATTTAAAAAAATTTTTTTAAAGATTTTATTTATTTATTTGACAGAGAGAGATCACAAGTAGACAGAGAGGCAGGCAGAGAGAGAGAGAGAGAGAGGGAAGCAGGCTCCCTGCTGAGCAGAGAGCCCGATCTGGGACTCGATCCCAGGACCCTGAGATCATGACCTGAGCCGAAGGGAGCGGCTTAACCCACTGAGCCACCCAGGCGCCCCAACACTGTAAAACATTTTTAAAGAAATATCATTTTTATTCCTATTTTACTAAGTCCTTTTACTCAGTATGTTGAATTTTATCAAATGTCTTTTTTTGGGGTATATGTAGAGATGATCACAGATTGGAGGTTTTTGCCCTTGAATTAAGATATGTTGGATTATCTTAATTAATTTTCAAATTCATTGGATTCTGGAAATAATCCCTTCGCCTGTGAGCAGCATCTGTGACTTGTTTCTAACTAGTAGAATATGATGGATGTCACTTCTATGATTGAGCTACATGAGAGTGACTTGTGCCTTGTTTTTATTTTTTTTTTTAAGATTTTTATTTATTCATGAGAGACAGAAAAAGAGAGGCAGAGCCAGAGAGAGAAGCAGGCTGGCTTCCTGCTGAACAGGGAGCCCAATGTGGGACTCAATCCCAGGACCAGGATCACAACCTGAGCCAAAGGCAGACACTTCATCTGAGGCACCCGGGTGCCCGACTTGTGCCTTGTTAACAGGACACACTTTGATGAAGCAAACTGCTACATTGGAGAGGCCCACCAAGGAAAGTAAGATGACATAAGGCCAATAACCCTCAGTCCATTAGCCCTTGAAGAACTGAAGATCTGCCAACAGCAAGCTCCTTCCCCAGTCAAGTCTTCAGATAAGACCCCAGCCCTGACCATATTTTAATTGCAGTCTTGTGAGAGACCCAGAAGCAAAGAACCCTACTAAATCATGCCTGGATCCCTGATTCATGGAAATGATAAGACAATAAGGGCATATTGCCTTAAGCCTCTAAGCTTGTGGTAATATATCAATTGGGAATAGATAACTAATCCACTTTGAATAATAGATTCTCAGGGTGGGAAGGACCTTAAAAAAAATCACACAGTTCAACTTTACAGTCTTTATTTTAAGGTTTTATTTATTTATTTATTTATTTGAGAGAGAGAGAGTGTAAGTGGAGAGAGGAGCAGAGGAAGAGGGACAAGCAGACTGCACACTGAGCACAGAAACCAATGTGGGGCTCAATCTCACAACCCTGAGATCATGACTTGAGGCAAAATCTAGAGTGAGACATTCAACCAACTGAACCACTGAGGCGTCCCTCAACCTTACATTCTTGTAAGAGAGTTATCCTCTTTATCTTTAATCTTCTACTCTTGTTTACACTGTAATGAAACTATGAACATTCTGAGACTGGGAAACAGTCCTATATATTTTGTATCTCCAATCTCCAGTGACTATAATCATCCCTGGCATCAGGGTTATGTTTAACAAGTGTTTGTAGAATAAAATTGAATCATAGATATTAAATATTCCTAATTCTTCCAAAATTTCTTGCATGATATTTTTTTGTGTCCTGTCTTATCATTTTTGTCCCTTTTCTTACTTGGGTGCCCATAAATAATACATGGCATTCTCACTCTATCCTTTAATTTTCTTCTTTTTCCTCTGTATTTTCCTGCCCTTTATCTCTCTATATAACATGTGATACTCTGGGTAATTGCTTCTAACCTGTATTCCAGTTCATTAAAGCTTTCTTCACCTTTTCAGCTGAATCTGATGTCAAACTCATTCATGGATTTTTCAATATTTTATCACATTTTATTTTTTCTTTTCCAAATTGACTTTGCTAGTTTTTATAGTTTTCTATTTCTTGCAGATGAATTCAAGCTTATCTTTTATTTATTTCAACAAAGTCAGCATAGTTCTTTTAATGTTGCCTCTGAAGCCTTATTGTTTCTGCTGGTTCTTACTCAAGTCTTCCTTATATTTCTGGTTTTCTTTGTGTGCCAGACATTGTGAAAATCATTCATGGAAATAATTTGAGATCCACAGATGAAACTATAACCCCCAGAGAGAATTTTTGTTTGCTTCTGCTATGTTTCTGAGCACTTTCACCTTAAACCAAGTTTATGTCTTAAAATAATAATTAAGTTACAGGCTTTCATTTTCTTCTGGACTGGTTCAGGCTTACCGTGAATGTGCAGCCTTTGGGGGGAGGCCTCCCAGCTTATTGAAAAGAGGGTCTTCTACTGGATTCTCCACTTTAGGCCATCTCCCTTATCCAACAAGGTCATCAAAACAAAGCTTCTGATTTACCCAGATTGGGTATAGCCTTTAAAGCAAAAACATTTCTATGCCCACTTCCCTTCCAGAATTTTGTTTTCTTTTCACTTTTGGCCTTTTAAAAAGCTGTCCTATTTCTTTGATGATTTGAAGAAGATGTGTCTTTTAAATATTTTGGTTATTTCTAGTAAGACAATTGATTCGAAGAGTATAGCCCACCATTACACAAGAAATTGCTTCACTTCAACTCCTAACTCTGTTACGTTATAGTTGTGTGACTTTATACAAGTTACTTAACCTCCACATGCCTCAGTTTCTTTGTCTGTAAAATGGGGATAATAATAGTATTTACATTACAGGATTATATACAAAGAACATAATGTGCCAGCCCATGGTAAGTATCCAGTACACCATAACTACTATTAGTATCTATTTGCATACCATCTTATTTATTCCTTTCAGGGCACTTGTCATTTTCAAAAATTGCTTTATTAATCTGTTGTGGTCATTTATCTTCCATTAGAATGTAGACCTCACATTTTCATGCTTACTGCTCTAAGTTGAACAATATCATTTTAGATGGATTAATGAATTTATTCAAGTTTTTCACTATAAAAACATCAACCTTGACTCAATCCCATTAACTCACAAATGAGAATAGGTCACTTTTTGTGAACAAATGTTATAGCAAATTCTGTTTTTAAAAGAGTACATTAAAAACTCATCTTGGGATGCCTGGGTGGCTCAGTCAGTTAAGTAGATGCCTTTGGCTCAGGTGATGATCCAGGGTCCTGGGATCAAGTCCTACATCGGGGTCCTTGCTCAGGGGAGAGACTATTTCTCCCTCTGCCTGCTCTGCCTGCTGCTCCCCCTGCTTGTGCTCTCTCTCTCTGACAAATTAATAAATAAAATCTTTAAAAAACAGACAAATGAACAATGAAAGAATAATCTTAACCCACAAACAATGAAAGAGTAATTAGACCAGATTTTGCAATTTAATTGCCCAAATAAGTTGGATATACAGCATATTATTTCTGTTTGGACAAACAATGCCTCTCTTCAAATGTTAAACAAAATACCTTAGTTCAAGTATCTTTTAAAATTTACATATGTGCTCATTTGTTGAATATCTCAATCTTTCACTATTTATTTTAATTCTAGGGACTCTTTTCTTCCATGAAGCCACGGAAGAAAAGGAGTTCAGGGATATTCAGCATGTAATTTCTTACATTACAATCTTTTGAGAAAGCCACTGCATTATCCACTCTAATCTATGCCAGTGAAAGGACAGGAATGAAGAATAAACATGTCTGATTATTTGAGGGCCTCTTTGTGGATGGAAATGCCATTTGGTTTGTAATTAGGTGGCTGCAAACTTCACTACCATATCTGTCTTCTTCCAATTCAGAGTCTCAGAAGGAGGTGGATCATATTAGACAGGGTACTGGGTTTGTCGTAAAAAATGCTCCTCACCATCTGGCTCAGACACAGTCATCTGTGCTCTATTGTCTGTGAGGAGATCTGGCACTGACTTCTGCACAGAGACCAGGAACCTCCTCTTCAAGGATGTCCTCCTCTAGCTCTCTTTAGCAGCTGTCCAATAGGCAAACACTTTATTGCCTTTAATTTTTTTTCAGTTAGGATAGAGGGTTAAACTTAACATAAAACTTTTATAATTTTTCTTCTTACAGAATATATAGGCTTTTGCAAAGAGAAATCTAAATATTAATACATATTTGTATAGTATACTCAACTTTATGTGAATATTCCTCCTGCCAAATTTATGTGCATGTTAGATTTTTATAAATTAAATAATGGTCACATACACTAAGAGGTCTTTGTATTAAAAAATATGAGGTGAATTATTTTAGAAAGCATTGAGTGGCAGGGAGGAATAGGAAGAGATAAAGTTCTACAGGCACTTACAAGGGCCTTCAGACACTCCCTTACTCACTCTACTCTGCTCTTCATGTTGTCGGAGGTAGGTTCTTGAACACTAAAGTTTAGGGGCGGGATATTCTCATCAAAGCAGAAAAAGAACTGTGTGTCTAGGGGAGGTAGTGGAGGGAAGGAAATCAGGTTATAGTCATTTAAGTAAGGCCAGATGTCACCCCCAATCTGGAAGGTGAGTTCCAAGGGCTTACAGACCAAAGGTGTGACACTGGGAAGATAGGGTTGGAAGAGAAGTTTTGACCCAAGGAGAGAAGCTGGGGACCTTGGAGAGCTCCAGTGGGGCTGTCCTCATTCTCATTTATGGTCTGGTGGTGGATGGGGCTGGCCAAAAGTAGGGCAGTAAAGTGATGAAATGGTGACTGTAAGTATAGAGCAAGTCCTTTGGAGGAATTTGTCTATCAACAAAATAGAAAAAAATGAGGGGTTTTATCCTGGATTTTAGTAAAGCAATTCAATTTATATATCTTAGTAATCAAAGAAATTATTACATAAAAGTAAGTTCTTACACAAAAACAAGAACAGAAAAAATAGACAGAAATGTAAATCGTGGGGCAGCACAGGAGGACAGGCTTCTCGAAGGCATTTTTCCCCATTGAAGAGGCCATCTCATACTGTCCATTCCCCCTCTCTCTTGTAAGATGGCAAAGCGTTTAGATTTCTAGTTTAAAAATAAGAAACAAAGTAACAAAACAAAGGAAATGCAAACCCAGACCTCAGAAATAGTTTGAATAATACAAACTTTGAATTTATAAAGATTTCCTGAGGATAACATGTGAATTAAAGCTACCAATCCAGAAGCAGAAATAAAAAATCCTTGAATGTGCTTTTTTGGGTCACCTTGGAAATTAAGTGACTTATATCTAGCTTCAAGAACTTACTTATTGGCAAAACAGAGATAAACTAAAGGGAAATCTTTTTTGAGATGCTGCCAAGTAAATATGTCCTGAAGCTATTTGTTATAGTCAGGACTCTGTCTATTGTAAGTAATAGGAAATCTAACTCAAGCTGACTTGAGCTTACATAATCAGGGATTCCAAAGTGGACTGGATTGTGGCCCAGCTGGATCCAGACTCAAATAATTAAGGTTCTTTCTTTCTCCCTCTCTTGGCTCTGCCCATCCTTGAGAGATACAGTGCTCTGACTGGGCAGGTCTCCTGACTTGCTCTGCACTGGTGCCAAAAGGAGGAGTTGGCCTACCTCAGTCATCTAGACTGACAGTGAAGGAGGGATGGTTTCTGAAGGAGAAAATGGGTTTCGTTTGAGAAGATGGGGGTAAGGGGGTGCCTGGGTGGCTCAGTCGGTTAAGCCTCTGCCCTTGGCTCAGGTCATGATCTCTGGGTCCTGGGATCAGGTCTTGGGATGGAGCGCTGCATTGAGCTCCCTGCTCGGTGGGGAGACTCCTTCTCCCTCTCCCTCTGCCTGTCACTCCCCCTGCTTGTTCTCTCTCTCTGTCTCTCAAATAAACAAATAAATAATCTTAACAAAAAAGAAGATGGGGAAAGGATTCTGGGTAGGAAAGCAAGTTTTTTTTTAACTGTTTTGCATTGAATTAGTGTTGGAATTTTAGTTTATCAATAGCAAGTTTTGCAGGGAAAGACAAATGTTATTCAGAAGTCAAAATAAAGAATTCAAACTCCAACACTCATGTATCTTGAACTTAAGATTTTTTTAATATACCAGTTAAGTTTTGAGAATTGGGTTACAATCTTAGTCTTCTTTTTTTTTTTTCCCCCAAGGATATTATTTATTTATTTGATAGAGAGAGGTGGGGGGTACGCAAGCATTAGGAGTGGCAGGCAGAGGGAGAAGGAGAAGCAGGCTCCCCAATAAGCAGGGAGCCCGATGCAGGGCTCGATCCCAGGACCCCGAGATCACGAGGTGAGTGGAAGGCAGACACTCAACTGGCTGAGCTACCCAGGTGCCCCAATATTTTAGTCTTCCGTTCAATCATTCCAAAAGTTAATTCTATTTCTAAATTGGAGGGGACTTGTGAATTCACATATGTCTAATCATCAAATGTAAATTGAAAAAGGAATGAAATTTAAACCAGAGACATTATGTATATTGTCAAATCAAAATGATGACAGAGTAAAGATAACAAAGCAAAATTCTTGAGTGAAACTCTCTATTGTGCTCCATCAAAATGGCAGTTCAAAAGTCCAGATGTAGAATACATGACTTAATTGGGTTCATACAACATTTCTAACTGCTTGTCAGAAAAGACAATTTAGTTATGGAATTGACTTCATGTATTAGAAAGCCATAGAGTGTTTTATTCCCTTTCCTTAAGACATTTGTATTGAAATCTTCTAGTCATAAGATAGTGCACTGAGTTACTGGAAAAATTTCAAGAAGGAGTTCCTATGAAGTAAAAGGCATACTTCTCATTTCTATTTCTAATCCCAGAACTTTTTATTTACTGTAAGTTCAGGGATTCACCTTTTTAAGATCTGCATGAATTTGAGATTGACTCATTTTCATTGGCACAAAGACAAAGACATTAGTTTCTCGTCCCAGAAAAACAAGACATCCATTATTTCAAATAGAGGTTACTTGAAAACATGGCAGTAATTTATGGATACTATGTAATTGTAAGACACTGTGTTATTCCAAAGGCTGAAGAAAAATTAGCTATTTAAGAGGTGGTTTATCTGAGTCAAAATTATGGCATTGCTTTGTGAGGAATTTTCTTGCATCTCATGAAAACCCAACTCCTTTTTAAGTTATCACCTGAGGAGCTGTGCAATGTTACAGTCAGTACAGATGGCAAATCCTAGGATGGGAGTGAAGGCATTGACAAAATGAAGAGATATTTTTTTAAAAACCCAATTCATTCAAGATCATCTATTAAGCAGGCAGCATTCATCACCACAATGCATAATAATAATATATTACTAAAAAATGCATCTAAAATGAAAACTGACTGTGGCTGGTTCTCTCTTATAAGGAAGAGGTGGCATAAATCATTTCAGTGGAGAAATCAGTCTCTCCGTGGCTGCTTTCTCCTCACAGATGATAGATGAGATGAGGTGGAGTGTGAGACATGGGGAACCCACCCTCAGTCTTTGGCCATTTGAGAGGGGCTTGATACTGAGTTGGGGAATAGAGGTTAGATAGCAGTTAGGTTAGATCCCATCAACAATAAGAAGAACCATTGTCATTGTGAATGTTTTCATTGTTTGTGGCAGCAGAAGAGGGAGGCAGAGCCAGAAGCAGACAATTCAGTGGGAAGCTAGAGTTGGTGAAATAGCCAAGGATCTTCAGAAAAACAAAGTCTAGCATTCCATTTTAAATCGTCTGTGGGATGTAACACTAACTGGTCTAGTACCTAACTCCTAACCTTGTGAGAGTTCTAATGAAGTTGAATAGATATGGTAAGTCTTAAAAAGAGACTTGACATTCCAAGCTAAAAAGCAAATGGCTCAGCTAATGTAAAATTGTGGAATGAGAAAGATTTTATGGGATTCCTGGGCCAGCTCTTCAGAAGCCATATAGGTTCGGACAAGTCACTTACCCTCCCTCAGTCACAACTGCCTGTGGCCATATGCGCCTGGTGGGAGCACTTGCTTTACCTACCAGAACACTGGTAGGAAGAAGGCTGTGGAGAGGTGGCCTGATTGCATCAAGTCTGGAAGGATGGGTGAAAAGAAAGATCATCAGAAAACAAGGAGGGAGGGGCAAATGCAAAGATGCGGCTTATGTGGGGAGCGCTGACTGTGGGGGCTCTGCTGAGACCAAACGCTACACTTTATCCAGGTATCAGGTGTCTTAAGTGAGATGACAAATGGAAAATTGCTTTGTAAACTACACAGAGTTACATCAATTCCAGTTATTATTCTAGAATTCTAGTGCAAACATGACTGTCCCCCGGATACTTAAAAACAGCCCATCTTCTGCATCAAAAGTCAAATGCCAGAAGGTGAGATTATAACTGGTGCATTCAAACAAGGCATCACTCCTGTCTTGTCACTGTCCCTTATCTACTCATGTGGGGAGAATTATTGGCAGGAGAGTAAGCAGCAATTGTAACAAGGAGTATGGGTGGCAGCAAGGAAAGAAAAAAGAGCAAACACAGTCCACCCAAACCCTGTCCTGGCTCTCACAGTGCTGGTTATGGAACCAGACTGTTTTGCACCCCGGGTATTTCTCACAAGTACCTTTTCTATTCCATCGCCTGCCTTCCTTCAGGTGCTTGTCGCCTCTTGACTGGGCATTGCACCCGCACATCGACCATTTCCCACACCACCACGGCCCCTTTGGTGCCTGAATGCAAACGTGATCATGTTGCTCCCCAGCTTAAATCCTAAGACTGCCTGATAGCTGGATCAAGTGTAGCGTTTGGTCTCAGCAGAACCCCCACAGTCAGCGCTCCCCACATAAGCCGCATCTTTGCACTTGCCCCTCCCTCCTTGTTTTCTGATGATCTTTCTTTTCACCCATCCTTCCAGACTTGATGCAATCAGGCCACCTCTCCACAGCCTTCTTCCTAATCTGCTCCCAGCCCGGTCATCGCACCCCACACACCCAGAGGTGGTTAGGGATTTTCTCTGACCCATTAGTGCATTATGCACACTCCTCTTGTGGCATTTTCCAGAGGGAGTATCGATACTTATTTTTCTGTCTCTTCCACTAGACTGTGAACTCCCTGAGGGTAGGGAATTCCTCAACTTTGAATCCCTAGCACGTAGCACATAACAAACAGCTCCTTAGTAGACAATGGGGAAAAAAAAAAAAGATGTATTAAGAATGACTTAAAAATTCCCCATATTAGCTCAGTTTTAAAAAATGACTGCATTAACAATATATTCCAGAATCACAGCTTGCTTGTAATTTTCTGTCTTATGTACTCAGCATGGAAATTTTTTTCAATCAGAAAAACTGAAGTTGTAATCATTTAAAAGAGGTGTCACTAGCTAAATGGATTCTTGTGCTTAGAAAAATGTAAGAGTGCAGTGATTAACAGAAAATTTCCAAGACATTTCTTTATACTCATTTTCATGTCAAATCTCCTTTTTTTGGAACCTGGAAGAAAAGTGTTGACTCCATTCATTATGACATTATTGGCTGCTGCTATCAGTCTAACAGCAATGTCAAGAATGCTGACCTGTGAAAACCAGCAAGGGTGAAGGAGCATGGAATTGGGAATATTTCAGTATGAGAAACTCTCTAAAGGAAGAAATCAGTGCCCAGAAACCATTCTCTGGTAAAGACATTTGTCTGATGGTGAGTATAAGCCAAAAACATTTCACTTGCAGTGGGTAGGGTAGAGGAGGTCGGTATGGGACATAACTACTTCAGCTGCTTTATCTGCATAATGGCAACTATCACAGAATTCTATAGAAAAAGTAAGTGAAATGCATTAACCAGTGACTCATCCTCTGGGAAACAACAATTGACACTAGACTAGGCGGTAGCACTGAGGGGCATGACCTTCAAATTGGTCAAATTGCTTTCTTAGTGGAAGTTTTTAAAGGGAAATTGGGAGCCTTTTCCCCTCTCTCCAGTTTTTTAGAGGCTTCCTTAAGTAGCACATATCCATTAGAGTCCCTAAATAAAACCTTGCTTTCATGGGAAGGCTGGGATCGCTGCTCTTTTGAAAGGACAGAGGAGACGTGCAGATAAAAGGTCAGGGCGGCAGGACTTCTTTGCCTTTTCATCCACTTTGTCCCTACTCTCGCCTGTGCCCTCATCATCCTGTGACTGGAACACCGCAGCTGCCTCCAACACTACCCATCACCCCAGTCTACCTTTAGCTCTGGCCTCTGCTGGGCCACGCAGCTCCATGTGGGGTCACCTTGCTGCTCGCAAGCACAAGGTTCTTGGTGCATCTCTCTATTCACGAGCTGGCCTTCCCCGATGCCTCAGCGTGCAATGCCTTTGGGGCCTGCTGGGCCCCTTACCTGCAGCCTGACAGTGTGTATGGACCGGAGCCACACTCCTCCATCCCTTGGGTGGACAGATCCGAGGCTCGCTTTATATGGTTCCCCAGAGGGTGTCATTGGTTTCAAGCCCCCTTTGCCCACAGGGATGGCTGAGTAGACGACGCACCATTGTATTGGCTCTCTTCCCTCCCTGTTTCGTGCTACCCAGTTCCCCATCCTTGTCACTTCTCAAAATGGCCTACCTGCCTGCATGCAACCCTTGTCTCAGGGCTCTGCTTCCTGGGGACATGCAGGCTCTCCTAATAGGTCTGTAACAGATGCACTTTTCCATTACTGACTGTAATGGATGGAAGTATGCTTTTTAGTATTCGCAATAATGATGTTTCCACTTCTACTTTGTAATGAGGTAGGGGGCATTTATTTAGACCAAGGTAACTCAGCACCTTTTGGTTAAAAAAAGTCTCTTGGGATTATTACAGTGTCAGTCCTTTAGCATTTAAGCTGGGCCAGTTGTAGATTCATTCCCTCCGCTTCTCCTGTACTTCTTCCCAGAGAGCATTTTAGTTCTTAGATACTTAAATATCATCCTGGCATCTCTTGCTTTTTCTGGTATTTGCCTTCCTCTTTCCTAGGGCAATAACCCAGAATCTCATGGTCTAGTAATAGTAAGAGTTTGTAGGGGGGAAAAAATTACAAATAAGAAAAATATTATTGGACACCTGGGTGGCTCAGTTGGCTGAGTGTCTCCTATTGGCTCAAGTCACGATCTTGGGGTCCTGGGATCAAGCTCCACGTTAGGCTCCCTGCTTAGTAGGGAATCTACTTCTCCCTCACACTCTCCCTCTGTGCTCCCCTTCTCTCTCTCTCTCTCTCTCAAATGGATATATAAATAATCTCCCCCCCCAAAAAAACAAAATATAATTAATAATATTATAAATATATTAATTTTTTTCAGGTCTCTCCCCTGTTTTTCATGTCATTTCATACTATTGTCGACTAGTGCCATTTTTTTCCATGTCAGTTATCTACAAAGGAACCAAGAATGGCATTCAATTCGCTCCCTCTGATATCTAGTTTAAACTTGTCTTCTCCTCCTGCAGTTGTGCTTATTAAGTTAGCACTCGTATCCCTTGAAGTGAAGGAGGTGCATGGGTAACAAAACTTGGGGTAGTATAAGGAAGAGAAAATGGGGACTAAGGAGGTGACCCGCAATAGCTATTAAGTTGCCACTGTGATATGCTCTTCTTACTGTCTTTCATGTAACCTCCTGCAACAAAAACAATGCATAAGTTTTACTCTTGAGTACGTAGATGAACTACACTTCCCAGTTTCCTTGCAGTTAGGTTGGAGCCATCCGACTGTGTTCTAGACGGTAGAATGCGAGCAGAAGTGACTTACACCACCGCAGGGCTTGGCCTCTGAAAATCTCCCATGCACAGTCCTCCATCTAATCGTCTCTCCTGCAGTAATCTTGGGAACCACACATGGAGGATGATAACATCAAGAGTTGGAATGCGTCTGGGGCTCTGCATGACTGAGAAGAGCTGAACCCCTTATTCTCTCCCCACTCTTGCCCCCACCACATTAGATTGGGATGTAAGTGAATAATTAAGGTTGACTGTGTTAAGTCACTGACATTTGGAGACTGTCTGGTATAGCAGTTAGTATTATTTAGCCAAGGGCAGCCCTCGGTATTGTGCGTAGGAGTTCTGTCTAAAATGGATACTGCCTGCCCTCTTTTTTTTCTAATCAAAATCCTACCAATGTGTAAAAACTCAGCTAAAGATCCTACATGATCTACAAACTTTTCGGTGATCACGATAGCTCACGGTGACAGTTCTCTTCTAATTTCTAGGGTCTTACTTAGAGCTGACATATGTCCTGCTTTGCTTTTTTTTTTTTAGCTTCTCATGTGTGTGTGTTTACTTGCCCAACTGGAGGATCAATTCCCAACTGGAAAAAACTATCATGATTTTATTACTGTTATTATTATTACTTGACCCCCAAAGCAATTATCACCAATCCCTGTACGTGGTACCTGAGGAATAAAAAGTCAGAAGTCATATATAAGACTTATAATGTCCTATAAATATCATCGTGCAATTCTAGCATGGGCTAAATATAAGAATACGACCCTAGTAATTCTGGCTTACAGGTACGACAACAAATTCTCTGAGGATAAAATTAATTCCCATATATAAATAAACTGTCCAGAAATACATTTAATTTGCTTTTTCCGCAAGGGCTAATTAATGTGAGCATTTCCTCTGCATCTCCCCACAACACATACTCAACAATATTCCAGATTGTGAAAGGAAGGATTAGAACGTGAGATCTCTTTGAAATCCCCCACACTACCGGTTTCCTGTCACCCGTATTTAGCTTCTCATTTAAAACGAAAGTCAGCAGGTTTAGTACAATCTGTGCTGGATTTTATGAGTCTACTCTTTCAACAACAACAATAATAAATACTTCTTTACATTCTCAAATCTCCTCTTTCTGACCCCAATGGCTACACAGTCATATTCATCTCTTTCCTAATTTTGACGGAAGAACGAACTGTTAATGTTTATCATTCAGGTGGCCGGAATTGATTCTGTAATTAAGCAAAAGGGGTTGGGGAACCACTGTCTTAAACATAAAGATTAAGAACTCAAACAAGCACATACTCAAAAATTTTATACAAGTTGCTGTTTGAAGATGCTGGAAACCGTTTTAAACTGGGGAATAAAAAGTTGCCTATAAATTCTGATGCTCTAGAAATGTGTCAGTTTCAATAGTGCAGATTTCTCTGAACTCCCCTATTCATTCAGCGGGGCTTGGTGCTAGCAACTTGCTTTTCTACCCACTCAGTGCACTTTCACTTTGAGCTAGAGAGAATACCTCAGCAATTGGAGAGTTCATGCCCTGCAGGTTTTGGTTTATTCTCCACTGAAGCTACTTGTACAGAGACCGGCTCTGCTGATAGCACCCGCGGCTCTAACAATCGCGCAGCATCTCGTCTCTTCCTTTTCACGTACCAGGTGCAACATATTAATGATGAAGAGTACGTTTTCTAGCCTTTTAAGGAATAACTTGAAATGGCACAGGAACCTGGAACAAATACCGAAAAAGCAAAGAAACTTTTTTTATGGGCAGTCTATCATTCTTGCATTTTAATTTCTTAGAAGCCATAATTGAACTTCCAGTTCACAGGAAGGAAGGACCAGAACTAGGATATAAATACATTGGTTCATACACTTTCTTCCTCTAAAAATTCTAATGTCGGTATTGCCTTTTAATACGTGGTCAAAGTTTTTTGTTTTTTTCTTTTTTTTCTTTTTAAGTAGCCGCCATTAATGACTTTAAGTAGAAGTTTTTGAAAACTGCGTTTCTCAAAGCTCCAGGTTTTCCATGGTGGGACCGCAGGACTGTCCAAAGTGGGGCTGAGTGTGGGGACTTTTCTTCCCCTTCCTACTGCAGTAGTTTTGCTTTTTATCTGCTTTACATTTGGATTTCTACATATCACCTACATTTACAAAAAACAGCTTTGGGGAAGAAAAAATTCTAAAATCCCTGAATGTTGGAACCATGGAAATGTTTGTTTTCCTTTCATCAGTGCAACTTATTTCTCCGTATTGAAATAACCAGAAGTGTCATGTTGCAGGGGTGTATAGAGTATATTTGGACCCCATCTCCTAGCAGCACCCTGATCTCCTTTGGGCAATTACCTGTCTTCCACTGACTGTGATGCTGGCGGATGCTGGATCCAGGGCCTTCCCTCCATAACAGCTGATGCGACCCGATCGCTTTCTCTCAAAGCCCCAGGCCAGCCAGGGGCTGTGCTTCCCAAATCAGAGGCTCTCTCCTGCTGTTGGAATCTGTCGTGAGGGACACAACAAGGCAACATAGGTACTTAACACATTTCTTGGTGGTACCCTTACCTATCAGGAGACCTTGCTAGGGTCCCTCCTTCTTGGTCTTCCAGAGCTGCTGTGGTGCCTGTTCCTTTCCAAGATGGACTGTCCAGCCTCCTGACAATTTAATGAGCCCCTGATAATCCTGCCGCCTGCACGTTTTTCACACTGTGTGTCTTCATTTCCCTTGCCTTGCTCTTTCTTATTTCCTTCTGGATCGGACCACAAACTGCCTTCTGGCTACCCTCCACTAAAACGTAGCTACGCACTGTCCTTTGGGATGTAGCTTTCTCTTCATATAAGGACTTTGGGCCACTTACATGCTATCTCCATGTACCCAGTACATACACTCATCCTCTCCCTGTTTTTTGTTTGTTCTTCCTGGGTTGGTGCTGCTATCCCCATATGTCCCTGATTCCCTGTTCAGTAAAACATTACTCCAGCAGTGGTACGGAAGTACGTGGGCCTCAGTTGTCTGCGAGGGCCAGAATGCCTGCCAGGAAGGTGAAGAAGGTGAAGAAAGTTGGGATCAAAAGCAGAGAGAATCAGGCGTGCAGAGTGTCAAAACACAGACGGTGAGTTAGGCAAGTATCCGAGAAGGGGCAGAGAAAAGGCATAAGATCCAGACACGCAAGGAATTTAGGACCAGATGCCACAATAAATTGAGAAAATTATTGAGGTAAATTCTAGTTTGTACAGAGGTTTCCGTGTATTTTGTGCCAAAACAGGAACGATTCTGGCAAAGATGCCTAAGCCTCCCTTCCCCCACCACCATCCAGATAAGGCAATATGGATTTTCTTCTGAATTATATTTGATCTTCATGAAAACAGTCCACCATTTTATTAACACAATGAGGATGATAAGATCTTCTCTGTATGTTTTTGGATAATGAGAGCTGTCATTAATTGAGTGCTTACTAGGCTCATTGGTGAAGTGCTTTGAGCATATGGAGAATTGAGGCTGAGAGAGGTTAAATAACCTGCCCAAGTAAATGGGAAAGCTAAGATTGAAACTCACATTTGTTAACTCACAGCCCAAGCTCTTAATCATTGAGCCCCCATGCCATTACATTGGACTGGACTCTGGAATACACCCATAACTGTGTCTTCCAGCTCCATGCTTCCTAGCTGGCGTAAGTTGGCGTTCAGTAAATACGCGTCGAACAAACACATACAAAGAAGCCTGTTAACTCTCATGTGGTGTGAGAAGGGGCATAGTGGCCCTTGTTCGCCCATAACCACACAGCTTTCTTCTGGAAATGCTCCTTCCTCTACTCTAACCATATGCAAGTAGGAGCTGCCCTTCCCTTAGATATCCCACTCTCGTGCCTCTCTGATTGGTACCAGTGGCCCTGCTTGGAGCTGATTCCAGGGGGTTTGGGCTCAGCTGGGAGAACACAAGGCAGGCCAGAGTCCTCCCCGCCAATCTTTTACGGGGACCAGAGTCTTAGTCTCCCTCTGGTGGTAAAGTTGGGAGATGTCTGGCCTAAGAGCAGCTGGTGGTTACATATCCATGAGGAAATAAGTCTAAGAATAAGAAGCTGACCTATAGACAGAGACCAAGGGATTGAAGGACAAAGATCATGAGGAGAGATGGAGAGAAAGTAAGAATGGCAGAAGTTGTTCTCAAGTCCCAACTTCCCCCTTGCCCTTACCCAACACTAGTTGCGTTTAATTCCATCCATGCAAAAATAGTTCTGACCAAAATGGTGGGTTTGTAAAGATTTCTAACATATTAAGCCCATGTTACACTGAGAGAAAGGGGGAAATATTTCCTTCTCTGTCTCTGCATATGGCATATGCTTCTCTGTCTCTTAACCTAGACTATGCAGTACTAGAAAGGAGGATAGTGGGGGGATTGACAGCAGAGAAACAAATTTCTGAAATAATTCACCAGAAACACTCCAGTTTTCTGGCTCCCTCACCAACTGCCAAATATTTACATTGCAAGGGAGCTTTTCTGACCATTAGGCAGTGAGAAATAAATTTGCTGTAGTGTCATGTATTTCTACCAAATAACTGGTAATAAAGTTTTTTTGTTTTGTTTTATTTTTGTTTTTACTCTGAAGAACTCTGGGGCATATAGATAAGGTTCTTTGCCACCTTGGGCATGAAGAAGTAAGCTGAGCTTAACTTAATTCACCATTAAATTATACTATAACAATTAAATTATTACTGTAATATTACTATTAACTATTGATTTGTATAATAGGTAAATTAGGAGATACTTCTGACAAAAAAACCATCATGGAATTGCTACAGAGTATAATATAAGATATTGCTCTTCTGATTTATAAGATCTCCTCTTACAGGAAAACCAAAGATTACAGTGAGTCCACACATATTTAATTTGCATATTTAATTTAATTCACTTACTAAAAATATATTAATTACATGAAGCTAGCCTACCAAATACAGCTGTGCAGGTTGTGCACTGCCCAATGACACCAGTTTGGGCACAAATGGGAGCCAAAATCCATCCCTCACTTCTCACCATTAGCCATGTGCTCCTGAGGTTGCCTCCACCCCTTCCAAAGCACCTATAGACCAGCTCTGGCCCCACCAAAAGCCAAGCAAACCTGTCTGGGACCTAGAACTCTGAAAGAGAGAGGCATTCTTCTGAAACAGAAAATGGGGAAAAAAATGATAGAAGTAATGCTTTCCCTATAAAAGTTAAGCACATAAAAGCCCAAAAAGTACTTAATGAACTAAATTCTTATAGAATAAGAAAGGTAAAAAATTTTCTCAATAAAGCCAAAGGAGAAGTGATCGCAAATGCCTTAAAGTACGTGCTTGTATTTCTTTTCGTGACTTATGTCTTCCTTATAGTTGGTTTTCGTCCACCTGACCTAACAGTGTTAGGATTGATGACAACCTTCTCATATCCCTTCTCTTGTCAAATAGGGACACCAGAAAAGTAAGATGCTTATTTTAACTTTAAAAAGTTTTCTTATTTACCATCAGTGCTTCCCTCCTCCATCTTTCTCCTCACAGCTGTCCTGATCCTCATGGAACACGTGACAGATGGGGAAATAGCACCAGTGAGTCACATAATCACATCCTCATCACTGGGGTTTCGATTTATCGACATTGACAATGTATTCCTCTCCGTGGCTCACCACGGTTTGCTTTTTTATATCACAGAAAGGTCCTGGACATGCTTACGGTGCTTTCTATAAATATCAGCCACACATTCCAGCTTTCGAAGGAGCACATTCTGCTAAACATAGACTGTGAGACAAGTAATCCCTGTTTTTCTTGCTGTATATTATGGATGCTAATTCAGGCTGAGTTTTCCTTATCCCATCTCAACTTGACCTTGGTTATTTTGGGTCTCTCCACAAAGGTCACCAGATTACTTCTAGTGCTTTACAGTTCATACGCAGGCTGGGAGTATCTGCAGGCCTGGGATTCTGGAGGCTCACAGCTGTAATCACCATTAACGGGACGGGTCACGGGGTTGTTAAATAGTCTCATGGATAGTCTAATCCCAAATCAGAGGCTTGGGAGTCTCTTGACAATTGCAAGAACCGTAAGCCATTTGGAAGTTAAGGTCTTGGTATTACTGCCCCAGGACTTCCCCAGCTGAGACAGAAAGACAATTTGGAGTGATTAGCTGGTTAGGCCAAGGGGTCTATGGAACATATGACTTATACAAGAGGCTTAAAGTATGACTTCTTGGTCCTTCCAGTCAATGCCAGCGTACAGGATAATTTGGAGTGTACAGGATGTGATTTGGTTAAATCTTTTCTTTTTGTTTGTTCCTTTTGTTTTGACTTCTTATCCTTTCAAAAATGCATGACATTCAGCACTCAAAATGTCAAATAGAAGACTTTTGGAGTTGCTCGTTATTGGCTCTTTATTTTGAATAAATGTTTTCTTTAAGACCCGTGCCCCTTTCTGTCCATATGCTTCTGCTTAGCTATAAAATGCCATTAGGCTCTTCAGTCACATCACATTTATCACTAGAGTGTCATGGTCTGTGCAGTGCTTTTCAGTTTCCAAAAATGTGACTATGCATCTATTCTATCACTGATCCCCAGAACAACCCTACGGACAGGAATTGTTACTTCCATTTTAGGCTTGAAGACACTGAGATCAGGCTGAGTATGTGACAGGTCCACAGAGGACAGCCTGACCCAAATCCTAGGCGAGTGATTTCTCCATTGTAACTGGTGTTTTTTTGTCTTTACAAGTAACTTGCATGCTGGACAGCATGCTGGATGGGAGGCCCAACCCGTCTAGCAAGTCACTCACCACCAGCCAGAGGAAATTGCAATGGTTGCTTAAGCTCTCTGAGCCTCAATTTCCTCTTCTATAAAATGAACCCACGTTTTGCTCACTCACTTTATTATTCAATGATAGGTGACAGGGGCATCAGGAATCTCTCTTCCCTCCATGTGCAATACAAGTGTGAGATGTGCATTACATGCAGAGGAAAATAGAAAAGTTGGATTTTTTTCCCTTCTTCTCTGCCTTCATTTTTCTTTTACCATTCCTTAGTTTGCTGCCTTTAGTGGATGATTTACTGCCATTCAATTCCCCAGATTGGCAGCTGCTAAGTAAAGAAAATAGTGCTCCTCTCACATGATTTTCTTGAACATTATTATCTTCTGTCTTCATCAAGTAAATCCTTGTACAGCATGTCCAGATAGCATACTAAAATCTTATGGAAAGTTAGATTGGTGTTTTTTTGCTTTGATTTGGGGTCCATCTTCTAGAATTTTGTTGGCTTCTATATTTGTGTTGGAAATAGAGATGCCAATTTTTTTTTTTTCATTTTTTAAACCTCGATTCTAACCTTGTGATGCATGTGAAGCTGGTTGTTGCTGGAAACATAAATGGAGAAAAGACAACTTTCCTGGTTGACTCTCATCTAAGGCAGCAGTTGTGCCCATATGGTTAAATCAGACATTATCAAAGTGTCCCTTCTAGACCAATAGTGTCAGCATCAGCTGGGGATGAGTTGGAGATGCAAATTCTTAGACCTTACGCAAGAAAGGCTGAGTCAGAAACTCTGGGGTTGGGGCCCTGAAATCTTTTTTTTTTTTTTTAATGCTCTCTTCCCATATGATTTGAAGCACTTTGAAGTTAAGGACTACAGAGTTGGATTTTCCTCCTATTAGGATATTTTTTTTCACTCCTGAAGTCCTCAGGATGGCTCTGTGGAATTGAAACCACTGAGAGTATCTATTAGTGGAATGGAAGAAACTCTGTCTAAGCTCACTGTTATTAGAGAATAACAATTAACTACATTGTTAACACTCCATTACCTTTTAAATTTTCTTATTGCTGCCTTAGATGGATGGACACTATTGATGTCCTTTCCTGTATTTTAAAGGGATATTAAACTTTAGTCTATCAATTAGCATAAGTACAGAACATAATGTTTATAAACCTAAATCTTAAGATACATGTAGCTAACAATGTTCAAACCCTAGGTCAATTCCACTAAACTAAGACTGGTCATTTTTCCAAGATGTTATTGGGATGTTAACTACGTGGTAAATCCAATTTGTCTCTTAGTTCTATAGGCTTTGTCGTGTCAAATATTCCTCTACATTGCCAATTGCTATTCTACGCAATATTATAAGAGACTAAGCCTGATTACCCTGAGGAAAAAGAACCCTCCTGAGGCACTCAATTTCATTTATTAATTCAATTAATAGCAGAGTCCTTTTCTGGGAAAGACATTTTCTGTTTTGATGAGCACTTTAATTTCTAAGATTAATACTCACGAGCTTCCCAAATGTGGAGGTTTAGCCTTAATTCATGAAAACATATTATTCATATTAAGAAAGCAAGAATTTGGGTTGGGTTGTGCTACTTGATACATGTGGGTCTTTTTTTTTTTTAAGGACTTTTTATTTATTTATTTGATGGACAGAGATCACAAGTAGGCAGAGAAACAGGCAGAGAGAGAGGAGGGTGGGGGGAAGCTGGCTCCCGCTGAACAAAGAACACAATGTGGGGCTCGATCCCAGGACCCTGAGATCATGACCCAAGTAGAAGGCAGAGGCTTTAACTGACTGAGCCACCCAGGTGCCCACATGTGGGTCTTTGAGCAAACTACTTTACCTCCAAACCTTGGCTCTTCATCTGCAAAATGGAGGTCTCACAGCCAGAGTTCAAAATCTGGAGTGGAATTCCTTTTTTTTTTTTTAAATAACTAACTTCTTTCTCCATCCCTTAATTTTTCAGCCTTTGAGAGAAGGAGACTCAAGGGCTTTCTTTTCCCATTCGTCCTGGGCAGACAATGGAGCTTTGGTGTCTATTAGATACTTGAATGTGATTCCTAAACTTAACACTCACCAGCTCTGTGACTTTCGGCAATTTGCTTAATCTTTTTAAGCTTTAGTTTCCTGATGTATAGAATGAGGTAATAATACTACCTATTCTATAGTGTTGGAGAGATATGTAATATGCTTAGTCTGGCACATGAGGAGTGGTGAGCGTTCAAATGTTCAAATGTAACTATAATGATAATTATAATTATTGGCTCTCTTTCTTACCATATGTCAAGCTTGGTACTGTCCCCTCCTTGCACACTGCAATGGTCCAAAGATCATTTGTCATTTTTTTTTTATCATAATGAGACAAATTACCTGGTGATTCACAGACCTGTACCCCTGGGGCTAATAATAAATTATATGTTAAAAAAATAAAAATTATATTAAAAATGAGAAAAATTATAAGATTTGACTTCCTTTTGTTTTTTGTTTTTGTTTTTGTTTTCGTCTTAATAAACTCAAAGACAACCTCTATCTGGCTATTGGCCATTCTGTTAGAAGCTCACTTTTTGAAGTTAAAGATGGGACTTCTCAACTGATGATTAGTTTTGACCCCTAGAACTAGATGGTTCATATATGGACAGATTATAAGGGCTTTTTCTTATCGCTGTAGCCTATACCCAAACCCATGCCAATAGACCATGGGTGGTTTTTCCCAGAGCAGAAATTATGGACCACGGTGACAGCCAATCACAAAATTCTTTTGCCTTCACTGAGAGATTAATTCCTCTCTTCTCTACTTTTTGTGGGAAGAAAATCCAACAAACATAGTTCTGCTGCAGAAATTCAGTCTGGCTCTGAGAGGCAGTACACAGACCTTGCTTAAGCATAGTAGGCAATAGGGGTGCCTGTGTGGTTCAGTTGGTTAAGCTTCTGCCTATGGCTCAGGTCATGATCCCAGCTAGGATCCTGGAATTGAGCCTTGCATCGGGCACCTTGTTCAGCAGGGAGCTTGCTTCTTCCTCTGCCTGCCACTCCCCCTGCTTGTGCCTCCCCACTGACCAACAAACAAATAAATAAAACCTATCTTGAAAGAAAGATAGAAAGAAAGAAATAGAAAGAAAAGGAAAGAAAGAAAATGAACAAACAGTACGCAATATATATCTGGATCTGGAAGAGTCTTTACATGCCCATAACTAAAATTTTAGTTCCTTCATAGAGAATTTTGCTGATGGCCTCTCATCATGACTCCCACAAACTTATTCTGAAACTATACTGTGTTTGTGTATGTATATATATCCTTCTTAGGCAATGCTAATTCTCTCCTTTATATAACTCAGGATCCACACAGAATCCTCAAACAGGGTAATTGAAAGGAGTTTAATGGGAGTCTAATTACAAAAGTATAGGCTGAGTAAAGGGAGAACTACCAGGGATGCCCAAGTACCCTGGGGCTAGCAACAACAGTCCATTACCACCCTGAGCCAGAGAGGTAGGACAACGGAACAGTGAAAGGACCTGAACCAAGAGCTATAGTTTTCCATAGAGAAACTCCGAAGCTGCCAGCATAGCCCAGCACACTTTCCACCTTCCAATCTGTGGTGCCTTCTACAGCTACCTCAAACTGGCCAAAATCTGGTACTTGGAAAGCCTGCTGATGCCATCCATAAAGGTCTTTAAAAGTCCATGTTTCATTTCCTAGAACTTTTATAACAAAGTACCCAAAATTTAATGGCTTAGAACAACAGAAATTTATTGTCTCTCAGTTCTGGAAGCTGGAAATCTAAAATCAAGGTATTGACAGAACTATGAACTCTCTAAAAACTTTAGGGAAATCCTCTCTTTCCTCCTCCTAGATCCTGGTTGTTTGCCAGCCATCTTTGGCATTTCTTGGCTTTTCAGTGTAACTCTCCAACCCTGTGTCTTCACCTGGTGTTCCTTCTCCCTGTGTCTCTGTCCTCACGTGATCTTCTTCTCAGGGCACCAGGCATACTGGTAGAGAGGCCCGTCCTATTCCAGTATGACCACATCCCAACTAGTTACATCTGTAATGACCGCATTTCCAAATAAGGTCACATTTTGAGGTACTGGGGATGAGGAGTTCAACACTGTCTTTTTGGAGGGGCCCAGTTCTACCCACAATAGTCATCCTTCCGGATGGGGGTGGCTGGAGAGCTGGCACAGAGGAGTGGAAGGGAAGAGCTGGCACACTCTTTCATCAGGTCCTTTGTGGGCCACATTCCACAGTATCCCAAACATTCTCTTCTTAGGCTTCAAATCCTTTTTTCCTCTTTTAAAAAATTAATTAATTAATTATTTTTATTGCCATGTAACATTTATACAGAACAATTCACAAGTAATTAGTGCATAGCTTGAAGAATTTCTACAAAGCCAACATATGTTGTAAACAGCAGAAACCACGTTAGGAATGCCACAGAAACTCCCCTCAGGGCCCCTTCCATCTCTGCCTTCTCCTGAGGGCAACCATCATTCTGGTTTCTTTTTTTTTTTTTTTTTAAAGACTTTTATTTATTTATTTGACAGATCACAAGTAAGCAGAGAGGCAGGCAGAGAGAGAGAAGAGGAAGCAGGCTCCCCACTGAGCAGAGAGTCAGATGCGGGGCTCCATCCCAGGACCCTGGGATCATGACCTTAGCCGAAGGCAGAGGCTTTAACCCATTGAGCCACCAAGGTGCCCTCATTCTGGTTTCTAACACCATAGAATCACGTTGCCTGTTTTTGAATTTAATCTAAGTAAAATTATACTCTTTTATGTCTGGCTGGCTTTTCCCACACATTATGTCATCTGTGTTGTTGTGTATAGTTGTAATTTGTTCATTCTCACTCCATTATATGAATAGGCCACTCTTGATCCATTCTGCTGTTGACGAATGCTCACATAGATTCTCATTAGGGGATCTGATGAATAATGTTATTATGAACATTCTCGTAGATATCTGTTGGTGAAAGCATTTGGTTCATGTGTATGACTTTCTTGACAAACATCCTTTGGAAATTCTTGCTCACTTCCTAGTCAGAATTATTTGTACTGTCCTTAGTGTTCTCAAAGTGAGCACTTAACCACAATGTATAGCTTGAATTAAGAGCATGTGTATATCCCACGCTACCCAATAACTTCTGTGTGTGTGTGTGAGATTTTCAAGGACAAAGATTCTAATTTTATATATCTTCATATCATAGCATGTACCTGCTACTTATTAAGTATCTAGTCAGTTTTTGAGTAAGGGAATGAATGAAAGAATGAATTAGGGAGGGTAGAGACACCATAAATCAGAATTTTAGGATGGAAAAGGGTAGGATGACAGATTCAGCTCATCCTCAAGAGTCTGACATACTGGCATCATCTTGTGTTGTCACCTTCTCTCTTCCTCCTGCTTTTCTCAGGGTCTTGTCACCACTCCCTCCCCACTGACTCCTTTGAGGATTAGGTATCTCTGAAGACTTCATTTTCCCCTGTTCAGTAGTGTCTTCACTACACAGATTCTCCTGACCATGGATTTCAGGCATTATGGGAATTTTTCTAATACTTTAATCTCTAATACTTTAAGTATTTTTTTCCATGTCTCCTCTTTTGATATTTAGACATGATTCAATTTTTCTTTACCATGCAACATAGTCTTCTTTCTGTGTCAGTGATTTACATACTCTGCTTTCATTTCATCTGCTCTTCAATTCAGCAGCTCTTTCAAAATTGTCCATGAATGCCAAGGCCTCCACACTCTCCTGGGACCCCAGGCTCTTAACATTGGAGTGCGTCTTAGTTACTCCCTCTCTGTCCTGTTATCCCCTTTCCTCCTCTCTCAATCAGCTGCCAGATCATTCAGTATTTTCCCCCATTAATGCCTTTTTGGCATTAACCAATATCTTACCCGCCTCACACGTGTTCATAACTGCCTCTTAGCTGGGCTCCTGGTCTGCATTTTCTCCTCTTCCAGTTTATCCTTCACATACAGAATAGTTTTTATCCTCCGCTTATGAGAAGAGAGAGGCTCCCAATTACTAATTAGATCCAGCTCAGTGTGTCCAATCATTATTTCTCCTTACCTTGCCTCATCACTGTGCCCACCTGACAGAACCTGCCTCTCACATCTTTCCAACTACCATCATGGTGGCCCTGATCACTCTTCCTTTGACAAGAGAGCTAAACTTCCAGCATGAAATGGAACTGGATTCTTTTTTTTTTTTTTTAAAGATTTTATTTATTTACTTGACAGACAGAGATCACAAGTAGGCAGAGAGGCAGGCAGAGAGAGAGGAGGAAGCAGGCTCCCTGCTGAGCAGAGAGCCCGATGTGGGGCTGGATCCCAGGACCCTGGGATCATGACCTGAGCTGAAAGCAGAGGCTTTAACTCACTGAGCCACCCAGGCGCCCCAGAACTGGATTTTTAACTGGTTTACCAATCACCAAGTGGAGATAACCTCCAAACACAAGACAGGAAGGGTGCTTTGATAGCGTTTGCTATTTTGATAGCATTATTATCCTTAATTTGAAAAACTTTCAAACCTAGGGTTCAGCTGGTCAACACTGCAACCTCTATTTCACCTATGGTAGGCATAGTCCCACAATTAGGTCACAAATTCAGTTTTAATTTCATCAATGATTTATAAATTACCTGGGCTAAAATGTGACTAATATCCCTTTTTACTAAGTGAAGAAGTATACAAGAAGTTAAGTCATTTCACAGTGCCTATGCAGGTCATCATTTGGTAGTAAGATCTTAGCTAGCTTTAATATATAAAATATCAATTCTTTTTTTTTTTGGCAAAATAACTTCATTAAAAATCAAAGGTTAAAACTTAGAGTCTTCTCTTTTGTTATGGACACATTTTAATTTTATAGCAGAAACAAGATACTTATTTTATTATACTATTTATGGTAGCCAATTATCTCTTCATAAAAGAGGTTTTATATAACCTATTTTAGGAAAAGCGGTTAAGAGGCTATTTGGGTTTTCAGTGTCCAGAGATTTTTCATCTTCATTTTATAACATAGTTATATATTGTAATCAAAGTGGGTTTTTGTGCATGGTTTTATTCAGAGAAAGTTACTGTTATTCAAAGAGAATATTAATCCCTGCCAGTCACCAACATGAATATAGCTCAACATTGGTCAATGATTCCTTGTACTATATCCAGGGAAACATTAGAATAAAGCCTGGTCAGGGAAGGACTGGCCTGGAGCATCTCAGAGATAGTAGCTTTACTTTATGACTACTAAGAGAAAAATTTGATGTACATACATTTGCTACTATTTGGTTTTGTAGTCAAACATTTTTTCTTGGTTTTTTCATCTTACCAATGAAGTCAAAGATGTCCAGTTTCAATTGGTGCTCTCAGTTTGATTCCTGACTTTATTGAAAAGCTATTCTAATAGTGCTAGTGTTAGCCTCAGCTTAATAAATTCTTCTTGAGGGGCGCCTGGGTGGCCCAGTGGGTTAAAGCCTCTGCCTTCGGCTCAGGTCATGCATGATCCCAGGGTCCTAGGATCGAGCCCTACATCGGGCTCTCTGCTCTGCGGGGAGCCTGCTACTCTCTTTCTCTCTCTCTCTGCCTGCCTCTCTGCCTGCTTGTGATCTCTATCTCTCAAATAAATAAATAAAATCTTTGGAAAATAAAATAAATTATTGAATTTGTCATCTTCTGCCTTAGGAGAAGTTACATTAGAGTTGAAGCATATTAGTGATAAAGGCCTAGGTCCATGCTAAAGCAGTTTTGGGAAAAAGGAGCTTGGCTTTCTGAGTATTAAGTTGATTATTCACAGGTTCTTAATTGAAATCTCTACATGAGAATGTGCAATACATTGAAATTTTAGCTGAAGAATTGAGATATTTTTCTACATTACCATACAAAATTCTCCTTCCTTATAAAAAAAAATCCACTGCAATGGAACTAGCTCATTGCCTTATTTTTTTCCCCAAGTTTTCTTTAAATTCCAGTTAGTTAACATGTAGTGTAATATTAGTTTCAGGAGTAGATTTAGTGATTCCTCACTTACATACAACACTCAGTGCTCATCACAAGTGCCTTCCTTAATACCCATCACCTGTCTAGCCCGTCTCCTACCCACCTACCCTCCAGCAACACACAGTTTTTTTTCTGAGGTTAAGAGTCTGTTTTATGGTTTGTCTCTGTCTTTTTTCCCCCATGTTCATTTGTTTCATTTCTTAAATTCCACATATGAGTGAAATCATAAGGTATTTGTCTTTCTCTGTCTGACTTATTTTGCTGTGCCTAATATACTCTAATTCCATGCACATTTGTTGCAAATGGCAAGATTTCATTCTTTTTTATGGCTGAAGTAATATCCCATTATGTATAATATAGATGTGCATAATGGAATATTACTCAGCCATAAAAAAGAATGAAATCTTTTTTATCCATTCATCACTGGGCATTTGGTTATCTCACAATTTGGTTATTGTTGATAATGCTGCTATAAATATCAAGGTGCATGGATCCTTCCAAATCACTTTTTCTGTATATTTTGGGTAAATACCTAGTAGCACAATTGCTGGGTTGTAGAGTAGTTCTATTTTTAACTTTCTCAGTAAACTCTTACGGTTTTCCAGAGTGGCTGCTCCAGTTTGCATTCCCACCAACCAGGTAACTGGGTTCCCCTTTCCCCTTATCCTTACCAACATCTGTTGTGTCCCATGTTGTTAATTTTAGCTATTCTGAGAGGGGTAGGGTGGTATGTATCATGGTTTTGATTTGTATTTCCATGATAATCGGTGATATTGAGCATTTTTTCATGTATCTTTTAGTCATCTGTATGTCTTTTTCTGAAAAATGTCTTCATGTCTTCTGCCTATTTCTTAACTGGATTATTTGGTTTGGGGTGTTGAATTTGGCAAGTTCTTTATAGATTTTGGATACTAAGATATGTCATTTGCAAATATCTTCTCTAATTCCATAGGTTGCCTTTTAGTTCTACTGACTGTTTCCTTCACTGTGCAGAAGTTTTTATCTTGATGAGGTCCCAATAGTTCATTTTTGCTTTTATTTCCTCCAGAGACATGTCTGGTAAGAAGTTGCTGTGGCCCATGTCAAAAAGGGAGCTGCCTGTGTTCTCCTCTAGGAGGATTTTGATGGTTTCACATCTCACATTTAGATCTTTCATCCATTTTGAATTTACTTTTGTATATGGTATAAGAAAGTGGTCCAGTTTCATTCTTTTGCATATAGCTGTCCAGTTTTCCCAACATCATTTGTTGAAGAGACTGTCTTTTCCCCATTGGATAGTCTTCCTGCTTTGTCAAAGATTAGTTGACCATATAGTTTTGGGTTCATTTACAGGTTTTTTATTCTGTTTCTTTGATCTATGTTCATTGCCTTATTTTTTTTTTAAAGATTTTATTTACTTATTTGACAGAGAGAAAGATCACAAGCAGGCCGAGAGGCAGGCAGAGAGAGAGGGGGAAGCAGACTTCCTACTAAGCAGAGAGCCCAATGTGGGGCTTGATTCCAGGACCCTGAGACCATGACCAGAGCCTAAGGCAGAGGCTTAACCCACTGAGACACCCAGGCACCCCTGTTCATTGTCTTATTAATAGAAAGAGTGATATACACAATTTTTATAAGCAATATATTGCTATGCAAACAATGATTATTATTATAACTTCTAACATGTGGGACCCTCATGGTGAAGACAGTGAAACAAAAGTTCCTATAAGGTATCATGAATAGGTAAACAATCAAAAGACCCAGCAGTGTTTAGCAATGTTCCTAGATGAAGGACATGATATAACACCTTTAAACAGAATCCTGATCCTCTAGGTTATTTATAAACTCTTTTTGGGTTTGTAATAAAGACACTTCTCAACTTCTGGAGCCTAAATCTTTCAAGGGTTTGTCCTTTTATTAATCATTTACATCAAAGGCGGTGTGTTCTAATGTGTATGCTTTTCATCTAAGATACTATTGTAGCCAAAATACTTCAAAAATGTCAGTGTTTATTTATATTCTATAGAAGCTGTTCAGTGTAAGCATGGACATAGTTTAGTGCCTCCAGCTTTCAGGAGATCAAGTCACCAAAAGAGCAATACTTTGAAAAACAAGATTCAATGCATTGAGTGACCAATTGGCCAAAATTTATTCACTTATCAAAAATGGTTTTAATATTTGAATAAGAATGTTCAGCTTTAGTTACTGGTGATAAAACATACAAAAATTAATGATGATACATCATTTGAAGAATCAGCAAAAAGAAAAAAAAATAAAAAATACTCCGTTTGAAGAAATAGAAACTGTCACCCCCAAAAGTACTCAAAACAGTTCTTCCATACAGTCACCTGGGTGGCTCAGTCATTAAGTGTCTGCCTTCGGCTCAGGTCATGATCCCAGGGTACTGGGATCGAGTCCTGCCTCGTGTTCCTCAGTCAGTGGGGAGCCTGCTCTCCATCTCCCTCTGCCCTCCCTCACCACTCATGCTCTCTCTCTCTCTCTGCTCACTCTCTCAAATAAATAAATGAGATCTTCAAAAAAAAAGAATCCTTCCACGTATAAAATGTTTTAAAAATTGGTTTCAAATAAGGAACAATTGGCAGTTGTAGCCTTGGTGGCAATTTGTTGAAAAGTTTGATGTGAACACCCTTCAAAGCATGAGATTAGCCAGGAGGGTACCAGAGGCAGTATTACAGGTACCTGTATGGGTAGGGAAACAAATGAGCCAGAATGTGACAGGAGAAACCACATCACCTTTAATATTGTTACCAGTTATTAAAACAAGAAACAAAAACAAACAAACAAACAAAAAACATTTAAAGGTTGATATGCTACCCAAGAAACAGATAAAACATCCTTAAAATGTTCTATTAGGGAATTGTAAAATGACGGTAAATAAGATCCCTGATTACTTAATAGCTTTCCCAAGACTTTAAAAAGTTTTGCTCTGTATTGTAAACTATAGTGGGGATTTTTTTGTTATTCTTTCTCCTGTGCTTTGCTACAGGGTGACTCAATCTCAAGATACCTCATCCTTTGGCATCCTGTGTTGTGAGCTGCTGTACTCAGTAATCAGTGAAATACGTATAGACTGCTACTCCTTTGGAGGAAACTGGGAGTTGGAAGGATAGTGGTTTCTCATTGGCTCAGTTCTTGCTGTCTTTCACTGGCTGGACTATGGCAGGGGGAGGAGAACACCTTTCCTTCCACATATTGGGGTAGTAATGGTGGTATAGCCACCAATAATGTCTGTCTCTTTCTTTTGGATCTGCAATAGATAAGTGGGAGGGTGTGAGAGCTTCCTTTGCTGAACCTCCTAATTCCCTTCTAATGAGGTTTCCCTTGATTAATTTTCATAGTTCTAATGTGGATACTTCTGTCACAGTGGTGGCTATCTTCAGACCTCCACTGCTCACGTCTCTGGCTTCTTGTGGCTGTCCTTTAATTCCTGTAGGCTTGTGTGACTGGGTGATGCCAGCAGCCAGGATGGCCATTGCTACTTTTCTTAGTTATTAGTAGTAATATTTGTTATTGTTATGTAGTATTGTTGCTAGCAGTTCTTTGTGTCGTAGGCAAACAATAGTGGAAACATTGGCAGTATTCTGGAAGCCAGGCCACTTAGCCTAGAAATAGTTCAGAGGCAGTCAGGCTTTGTCTAGCAGGATGTGACTGTCCCAGGGAGCAGCAGAAGTTGCTATGACCTAAGCACCAAAATGGATGCCAGCCCTGGAGGCATGTATCACAGCCTCAGGAAAGAGGCCTGGACATATTTTCAGATGCAGGAAAGTGGGAATTGGTGAGTAGTTTTGAAGTTTCCATCCTTGCACTAGTGCCCCAGAATCTGCTAAGTTTCTCTAATGCATTGAACTCTGGCTACAAAGACTAAATTCTCTCATGTTTATGCCCAGAATCTTATAAAAGGAAATTCCTGTCTTCAGCCAGTTTGTTTGTCTCATCAAAAATTAGGACAGTAAACACAGCAATGAATAAGTTTAGCTATGTGTAAGTATTTTTTTTTCAGCTTTACTGATGTATAGTTGGCATATAGAATTTAAGATACGTATTGTTCATCATTGTGATTTAGTATACATACAGATTGTGAGAGGATTCCTCCCAGCTAGTTAATAAATACATTCCTCACTTTGTATATTTATTTTTCCTTCTTTTTTTAAAAATGTTGTGAGAACATTTAAGTTCTGCTGTTAGCAAATTTCAGTTATAAATATAGTGTTATTAACTATAGTCACCATGTTTTACATTAGGTCCTCAGACCTTATCTTATAGCTGAAAGATTTTATAGGTCTTCTTTATATCTGTGGTTTTTTTTACGTGGTTCTTTACATATTCACCATCCTAGAAATTTTTAAGCATCATATCAATATGCTCCTAAAGCCCCACAGAGATCCAATGTCCAGCTGTTACCTGGTTTCTTGATAGTTTCCATTTTATGCCTTCATTTAACATTAGCAATATAGCTTGAGTGGTCTGTGCTTACCACTGCTCTTACAGTTTTGCCCTCTGGGACCACAGGTACCTGGAGATGCTAACCCGGCATTACTCAGTTCTCTTTATATCTCTTTTCCATCATACAATATTCCTGTGGTGAAAGACCCCAGAAGTGGAAACTGACATAGATGAATTCCAATGACATAGCTTTGCAATCTTACCAGCATCACAGTAACTGCCACATCGTTTTAGGGTTTATCCTGACAGTCGAAGTCATATGGGTCAAATTTTAGGTAGGGCAAAAACTTAAGGTTCATGAGTTCTCACTTAACTTCAAACCCATCAGTGTTTTCATTCTACATTCAGAGTGTTTGGGTCCTCGGTTAGGGATATAATGGCAAATGGATGGGCTAGCACAGTTATACACAACACATAGGATTATAAAGAATATGATAATTTGTTTAATGCCTTCAGGGATTTGGCACATCTAATCAAGCATCCCCAAAACGATGGGAAGTTATCACTGTCAGGTAATCATAACAAATGGAATACCACATTTTTGTTGAAGTAATAGCATTTTATATGAGAATTATTAGGTTACATTGACAATTTTTCTTTTGAAATATGTTAATATATTTAGGATTTTATACCATTATCTTGGGTAGCATCAATTAATATTTAAAAAGTAACCCAACTTGAATATATTAGTAATCAAAATTAGTAATTTCTCTAAAGGTGCTCAGGCTATTAAAATCGTAATTGTAAAATTGTCCTGACTGCATAGGGCCCGTCTTCTTATTTTCTGTACCCACACAGATGACAAAGCACACAAAATTAAGGTTGACGCTTAGTGCAGGCTCTGGTATATAGTAGGCATCCCATAAAGACTTACTGAATTAAGTATTGAAATAAATGTTGTTTGGGTCCTGAAGATGGGTCTAGCTTATCTTGCAAATCTCTTTTCTCCCTTATTGGGAGTTTTCATGAATCTGGTTTCCATTGTTCTCATCTTTCAGACATGTCCAGATTCCAGCTCTAGAAAAGCGTCAGGTTTTTTCCTAAGAGGCTCCTCAGACCTTGTGTAAATCAGTGGTTCAATAAGATGAATACTGCTTACTTTCTCTGTTCCAGAACAACCAGAAAGCTTGTTACAGGCTGATCAGTGAGGTGATGATAAAATTTAGTCACTCTGTAACTGATAAGAAACGTGTAAGGCCTGCCAAGGATTGTGATTTATGGAGTCAGGAGATCAGCATGGAAATGTGGTGGCAGGAGATTGAGATGTGGTCTAATGTCCTGTCATCACAGAAGCCGAGGTTGGAAAGTGATTGGACCCTCCAGCTGGTGAAGCTGACGATAGGCACCGTGGTCACAGTAGGTAGGTGTGGAGTGGGAGGGATGTGTTTCCTTATCTGCCCTTAACACAGAGAAAGAAGTGACCTCTGCAAAGCCTTTTCTTTTCCAAGTGAGAATTTTAAAGCTTTTGACAAAGGATGTCTAGGTGGCTCAGTCAGTTAAGTGTGTGCCTTGGGCTCAGGTCATGATCCCAGGGTCCTGGGATCAAGTCCCTCATCCGGCTCCCTGCTCAGCAGGGAGTCTGCTCTCCCTCAGCCTGCCTCTCCCCCTGCTTATGCTCTCATTCTCTGTAAAAAATAAAATAAAAAAAAAGAAAAAAGAAAAAAAAGCATTTGAGAGCAAAATAGGAAAACCAGTCAATTGCCTTTGCTTCCTCCTCCAGGATTAAGGATTTATTAAAGGCTGCTGGAAAGGGGAGGAGATTGGGACAATGAGTTTGAAGGAGGCTCTTCAGCTTGAAAGTCAGCCAGATAGTCTGTATGTTGGGAATTCTGGCAAGGTGGGAAAAGGAAGAGGGTGCTGTTTCATTTACTCACAGAAAACACACCTGGGTAAACAGTCCTATCACTAAGCATAAAGCATTCTCTATCTCTTGTCCACCTACTGCCATAAATATGATTGAAGGAAAAGGCCAATATGTAACTTTCTTTACATTCTCAAGGTACAGGATATAACCATAATCTACTCTCTTAATCTTGCTAGAATTAGGGAAATAACATTTTCCCAAAATGAACAAAGTGATTGAACACTAGGGTGGTTTTACTGAAGAAGAAGTCCAGACAAAAAAATTCAGGTATGTTTGGTCTCTTAAAGGACCTGTGAAGTAGGAAAGACAGTAGATTCTCTGCAGACATACCCCAGGTCTGTGAGAATCTCTATCTTTGTGTAAGAATTATAAGGAGCACTGATTGCGGTCTGCAAATCTGAGAACCGCAGAGCATCAGTCTCTCTGGCGAGCTTCGCCATCTCACTAGAGGGATAAGAAATGAAGACATAAAAAGGTCAGGACTCAGAAACTTGAAAGTGACTGTCAATGCTTGCATCTGACTTCATTTCACGCTGATATATCCTGTGGTCCCTGCTAAGGACCCCTTGCCCATCCAGAAGCACATGCCTCACACCTTCCCCTCCCTTTCTCAAGATTTTTAATAACTGACTAGCATCAAGCCAGGCCTCTGAAAGAGACCCGCTGGGTGAGACGGAACATGCAGAATACAACTGAGCCACAGACGGAGCGGGTGGCTTGTGTCCTAGAGCACAGCCTTGCCACAGGGTACTTGGGACCAGAGAGACTATCATTTACTGGAATCTATCTTTCTGGGCGGCAAGTACTTGATATTTTGATGTTTATGAAATTACCTCACAGGGAGAGGGAAAGCAATTAGCTATCAGAGTAATTTCAAATAACAGCATCTTAAAATTCACTGTAACAAAAACAGGGCAAAGTGGGTGTCATTATGAATCACTATGGCAAGATGAGAACTGAACACACTCTTTTAAAATGCTCACAAAATGATAAGAAAATGCCTCCTGTTTGCCCAGCTCTTTGGAGATGAAGGATGTCCTATAAAATGTGATCCCATCTTCAAAGAGATTATAGGACTCATAGTTAAGACTTCTTTACAAAAACATTGCAAGTGTACAAGACAGATATGTTATACGTGTGTACACACAGTGTGTGCTGGTAAATGAGCTCTCCTGAAAACAAAAAACTCTGATTTGTCGTGTTTGCTCATTTCTACCCTCACTGAATGCAGAGCCGGAAAGAGATGGCCGCAATGGTCTCTCATGATCAAGTACAAGCCAGCTCCAGCACACACCACTCATCTGTCTACATGCACAATATCTTAAATGCTGTTTTTAGATCCTAGATGTCCTAGATGTCTGGAGAAGGAAGATCAGCCAGTCAGACTCCTATTAGGAAGACCTTAATGGGGGAAGGGAGGATTTAAACGGGGGAAGGTGTTTGTATGGTGAACTCTTTTCTTTTTTTTTAAAAGATTTATTTATTTCAGTGATAGAGAGAGAGAAGTGGAGAGAGGCAGAGAGAGAGAGAGAGAAACTCAAGAAGACTCTGCGCTGAGCAGGGAGCCCCACGTGGGGCTCAATCTCGTGACCCTGAGATCATACCTGAGTCAGACACTTAACCAACAGCATTGCCCAGGCTCTCCTGTAGAGTGAACTCAAAAGACTTGGTTCCTTCTCCCTACCTCTCTACACCAGACACCTCTAGATGTACTCAACGTTTGTTTGTTTGTTTGTTTGTTGAATAACAAAAACAAACGGTTAAACTGAAAGGAATGAAAAAGCTTTTCTGAACAGATTTTTTTTCTTAAAAAAAAAAAAACCAGCAAAAAACAAAGCTAGTAAGATCAAAGCAGATATGACCAACAAATGTCTTTTAAAGCTGTTAGTAGATGCATACATATGGTCGTTCTGTACTTTATTTTCTGCTTTCTTCTGTATATTGGAACTACATCATAATAAAAAATTACTAACATTTTTTGAAAAGCTCAGAGGAAAGGGAAATTATGTGTCAAAAGCACAGAAGTGGATGCCGAGTAGACACTTTCATCAGAGTACGGCAGGGAACAGCAGACATTGAGGTCGAGGACATGGAATAATGGGAATTTCACCTCACACTTCTTAAAGGATGCAAAAGAACTCAGTCCTTTCTTTCTCCTTAGAATTATAGTTCATTTGTTAAATTTTGAATTCCTGTATTGGTGGGGAAAATTATTAACATTAATCAAAATTAGGTGGGGAGGGAAAGATTTATATTTATTTCTTCGGAAAATAAGAACACATAAATAAAAACATTTGTTACTGTGAAATGAAATCGGTGGTATCAGGTGGTGTTTATTAAGGCAGCTGCCTCCATATTGAATAAAATCCAAGTGTCTAATCCCCTTTCCTTGCCCTAAACACACTCTGAAGCAAACCTAAAATGGTGTCCAGCTGGACAAATGTATAGAATGGTATTGGGTCATCTGAATTAGAGTTCAGTATTTGTATAAAACAAAGAATAAATCTTACGTAAATTTACACTCTGTTGGAAGTCCATTGCTGATCAAATGAAAGGAACGAAAGTAATAATCACAGCAAGCTGGCATTCAAGGCCCTGGAAAAAGTGTAGAGGAGGGCATTCTCCACTTGGCTTTATAAATTTCACAGCACTGTATTAGCATCTGGTAGTATTAAATAGCACCTTAGAAAATAACTCAGAGCACAAAAGCTTTCGGAAAACATTTGCTGTTCTCTTCAATGCACTCTGCATAATGCACTCAGCACCCTGCAGACATGCCGTCAAATTGCAGCCATAGGAAAACAACAAATGCTTGCCTGCGACACAAGGTTTCTGGAACTGAGGGTGGGGCTTACTTTCTTCATTCAGATCCTTATTGTATAAAGCTTGCTTAGACTGGCTCTATTAGAATTGTGCTAAACGGAAGTCCGCAATGGTGGCTGGCTATCTATGGGCAAATGGGGTTCCAAACCAGTCAGCAGAAACAAACTTCAAAAAGTGGGATTCATAGTAAGTTTAGCAAATGACACACAGACAGTATGCCTCTGCTACACATTTTACTGACATGTGGTCATTTGGAGCACGCTGTGGCATTCTGTGTTTTCCTTACAGACCTCTGAATCCAAGCCGAGCCCCATTAAAATGTTCTCACATTCTCATGTTTTTTCATACACAGTCATTCTCCTCTTTGTTAGACTTGAACTTGTCTTCGTGAAGTCTTCAGAAAATCTCAAGGAATAAAACTGCTACCAGTGACCATGGAGTTTCCAGGTCAGATAGTTTTCCTCCTACCAAAACTTAAATAATGAAAATACACACAAAAAATTTCTATCCTCTTATTCTATTCTACCGTGCATACCAGATCCTGATATTTTCCACCCACTACTTACTTTCTTTCTTCTTTACTTTCAGAGAGATTTATGAATCCCTAATAAGCCCCCAGTAATTGGGTCCCTAAGAAGTTTTTCTCAGCTGATGGGTTTAGTTCTTTACATTTCATCACATTATTTACACCTAAAATCCTTTGTACTTTGCCTATGTTTTTCTCTGAACTTTTTTTTTCTTTCTAACATTCTGGCACCTGTGTTTAATATTGTGACAAAAAAACAATAGAACATATATTTAAGAAGAGTTTGGGGTTGAATGCTTAAATGTAGCTTCCAGAAGTATAGATTTAAGTGCGGTATTCCAGAGGTGGTCTAATAGGTCATATGGCATGACAAGACTGCTTTCCTGAATGCTGATGTGATATTCTGATATTCAACAAAGTAGAGCACCAAAATTTTCCCAGTTATCTTTCCTTCTTCCACCCCAGGCTCTCTTTGACCTGGTCTGTGGCCACATTTCCGCACATTAAGCTCTCATTTCTTAAACATACAGTCTGCATTTTCAATGCTTGCCTTTCATTGATACTTTTCTACTGTTCATGCACATTTTATTCAGCTCTCTTTATTAGGTCCCTAAGACCTTTTTTTTTTTTTAATTAAAAATACTGTATTTCTTAAGGTTTAATCAGATATTTTATTTATATTGTCATTGCTAAGATTCAGATTTTGATGCATTCTCTGAGCTTCAGATAGCATATAATCTAGAAATTACATGTACATTTAAACAAAAATAACATACCTAAATTAAGATGTAGTATTTGGAATTTCGTATTAGAACATGCTTTCCAGTCTGTCTTCAGCTCAGATCATGATCCCAGGGTCCTAGGTTTGAGCCCCTCCTCACCAGGGATTGTGCTTCTTCCTCTCCCTCTGCCCCTCTGCCTGCTCATGCTCTCTCTGTCTCTGTCTCTCTCTCAAATAAGTAAAATAAAAATCTTAAAGAAAAAAGGACATGCTTTCCATCTTTGTATCTTTGCTTCTTGATGTTCCCATCTTTCAAACAAAGGGATTATATCTGAGTTTTGTGGTTTTCAGGTGTGAAAATAATCAATCTCTTTTCAAAAAGACAGAAGCCCCTAAATTTGGGCTCCTCAGAAATCTGGCATATTTGCCATCCAATTAAAAAATATGTTATCTTTAAATTAAATGATGCTGTAATAAATGTATTTTGCATAAGGTAGGTGGAGAAGCATCCATTAAGCCATCTAGTTATGAGTCTGTATTATGCCAAATTAGAAAATCTAGTTTCCTGGGTGGCTCAGTCAGTTAAGGGTCTGACTTCAGCTCAGGTCATGAATCCAGGGTTCGGGGTTGAAGTCCCACATTGGGCTCCCTGCTCAGTGAGGAACCTACTTCTCCCTCTTTCTCTGCCTGCAGCTCCCCCAGCTTGTGCTCTCACTCTGTCAAATAAAGAAATAAAATCTTTAAAAAAAGAGAGAGGGGCTTGAGATGGTACATTTTTGATATTAAAGAAATTAAGAATAATTTTAATATTGCCATATAAAGTGACATGTTCATGATAAAATTTTGTTCTTGTTCTTATACTCAAGTTGTATGACTTACATAGTACAAAAATCACAGGAAAAACACTCAGAAAAGCCAGTTAAGGAACTTCCATTAAAGTTCTGTAGTGAGATCCCTCTGACTTCATTGTGGTCTATGTCCTCAATAACCTACCAGAGTATTTGCCTAATTCCCTAATTTATATTTCTGGCCCAGAGTCGTCCTCAGGGCTGCAGGCTGTATGTGTATTTGACAATGCCAAGTGGATGTCTCAAGAATACATCACATTCCACGTGTTTAAAATTGAACTTAAGATCATCCTCCCTAGATCTGGTCCTCCAGTGCTCTCCATCCCAGTGGATGCACCACTAGTCACTCAGTTGTAGAGTCAGAAGCCTGGGAGTTCTTGTCATCTTCCTTCTCTCCCCACATCTATTTACTCCATCACTTAGTTCTGTTGAGTTGTATCTCCTAAATATCTTTCAAATCTTTCCACATCTCTTCATTGTCACTGTCATCCACTCAAGCCAAACCACCATCATTCCTCCATTATTCGTAGAGTACCTAACTATCCAGGTTTGCTCAGCACTAAGAGCATTCCCAGAAAGTGGGTTTTTCTTTTTTCTTTTTTTCTTTCTTTTTTTTTTTAAGAGGCAGACAGAGAGAGAGAGAGAGAGAGAGGGAAACAGGCTCCCTGCCGAGCAAAGAGCCCGATGTGGGGCTCAATCCCAGGACCATGAGATCATGACCTGAGCTGAAGGCAGAGGTTTAACCCACTGAGCCACCTAGGTGCCCCGAAAGTGGGTTTTTCAATTTTAAATTGGGATAGTCTATGCCAGGCTGCCATGAGTTGATCATCCTAATTATTGCTCTCTCTCTGCTTCCACTTTTGGCTCCTTCCAGTCCTTCTCTACCCTGAGGTCAGTATGATTTATTTCAAATGAGAATTTAAAACATGAGCTATCAGTTTATACCTGTTAGAAGGTTTAAGTGACCATCCTAAGGGTCAGTTAGGATATGGAGGAACTAGAACTCTCATACACTGTTTATAGGAATGTAAAATGTACTTTGAAGTAAAAAAAAAAAAAAAAAATTGTTTTGGACCATAAAACCACTTTGGGGAAGCATTGGGCAGCTTCTTACAAAGTTAAACATCTACTTGACACCTGCTCTTACATTTATCCAAGGAAACACAGGTCCACAAAAAAGATTTTTATAGGGGCACCTGGCACCTGGCAGAAGCCTCTACCTTCAGCTCAGGTCATGATCCCAGGGTCCTGGGACTGGGATCAAGCCCCACATCAGGTTCTCCGCTCAGTGCGGGGCCTGCTTCCTCCTCTCTCTCTGCCTGCCTCTGCCTACTTGTGATCTCTGTCTGTCAAATAAATAACTAAAATATTTTTTAAAAAGATTTTTATATTCATGGAAGCTTTATTCACGATAGCTCAAAAGTGAAATCAACACAAATGTCCATCAGCAGATTAATGGATAAACGAATTGAGACAGATCCAAAGAATGGAGTACTACTCGGTGAGAAAAAGCATTACAGATACATGCAACAATAAGGGTGAATCTCAAAAACATGCTGAGTGAAGGAACCCAGACATATAAGAGTCCATGTTGTAAAATTGCATTCACATGAAACAGTAGGAGAGGCCAAAGTAATACATAGGGTGACAGAGAACAGATCAGTGGCTCTCTAGGGCTAGGGAGTTATCACGGAGACTGGAAAGGGGTATGAGAGAACTTTCTGGGGCAAAAGAAATATTTATATCTCAATTTTTATGGTGATTATAAGCATGCATTTATTTATCAGAGCTCATTGACTGTATAGTTAAAGTGGAAACATTTTGTTGTATGTAAAGTATACTTAGGAATTTTTTAAAAAAGTAATTTTTAAAAACCTGCAAATCTAATCATGTCACCTTTCTATTTAAAATACTTTGCATTATTTTTACCAATAAACACCCCAATCCTGACATCTGGTCCTGTCTGCTTCTCTGATCCCATCTTGGGCCATTTCCCCACACTTTTTGTGATCCAAGCCCACAGGCAGGCCTTTTCTTTCTTTTTTCAGCTACTCAATACTTCCTACTACAGGGCCCTTGAATATGCTTCTCTTGCTTCCTGGACTGCTCCTCCCATTCTCTTCATGGTTATTTAACACTTATTCATCCTTCAAATAGAAATTCAAATGCCACTTCCTCTGGAAAACCTTCCCTGACACGTATTACATCTGGTCTACCTATGATACACTCTCATTGTATCTTCTATGCAATGGAAGTGCCTTTTAGACATGTATTGCTGTTTGTAATTATGTATTTGTGGAATATGTTCATTAATGTCTCCCTTCCCGATAGACTTCAAGCACCACAAGTTTAAGACTGTTTTACTCGTTATTATGTCCCCACACATTACACAGTGCCGGCCTTAGAGTAGGACTCAATAAATATTTGTTAAATGAATGAATACTGAATTACAAAGGGTGACTAACTATTACTCCTACATTACAATAGAACAGAATCTCATTAAATAGGTCTGTGCAGTCTTATTTTTTACATTCGGATTAATTAGTAAAGAATTTAAATTTCCAAACCTTTTTATACCTATGAAGACTCACATAAACACTTTTTTCACCAAAGCCAAACAAATCATTTGACTAGCCAATTGTTCTATAGGTCTCTAGAAAATTGAAAATTTATGAAAATAGCCATAGACTAGAATTCACAAAATTACATTACTATTACATTATGAATTATTTTTGGATCTTGGATTGTTAAATAAAACATCTGTTTCTACTAGCATAATCCACTGATGTTTGTCTTTGCCAATATAATTTAAGTTTACTTGATAGCAATTGAAATGTGTTCTTAAAAATACATAGCACACTTTAGAATAAAAAGGAAATATCAAAGACATTGTTTAACTGCCTCAACAGAACCATTATATCCTACTAGGAAATTATCTGATAAAAGCTTTTAAAGACACCAAACCTGGATAACCTTTTGCGTACATTAGACTTAATAGTCATAAAGCATTTCCTCATGAATCTTTCTTTATGTTTTACTGTTAGCTATTATTTTCAGAAGAATGGACTACTTTACTTTTTGGATGTGTACACTACTGGGATAATGAAAACTAAGATATATTGAGCTGATAAACAAAAATATGTTTTCGTTATATTTTTTGGACACGTCTTTTGAACAGGTGAATGACCCTGCTATTCATTCTTACAGAATAAAAATCACCATTTCTGCTGCATATGATGTGGAAACTTTTGTCAACTATATGGGGAAAGTGGAACCTGTCTTTGCTGTGTTAAGTTATTCATGATTTGTAGGATTCACTTCCAGGAAAAATGTTGCCATTGCAGAGAAACAAAATGCCACCTTCTTCTTAGAAAACACAACAAACATAACAAAAAATGATCCATGTTTCCCTTTTCATCTTAGCTGCCAGAAAACTAGAGCCAAATTCAAGTGCCAACTTTTCTGTTCTTTCCAGGGCCCCAGGAGCTTTTATTCTTCTGGGTCACTTTTATTTTCTTATGCTATAGCCCAGGTTAAAAATCTATTTGTCAATTCTTAGATAGATAAGATAAGCTTTTATAAAAGATCTAATCCGTTATTGCCTTAGCAAAAATATTAAACTATTATATATACTTTTGAATATTTGCAAGTCATTAATGGACTGATCTCCTAAGGTCACATGGAAGCCAGGACTGCCTTCCTGGCTATTGTATCTGTACACAGCAGAAGGCCAACCAAGCACATCCTTTGCTTGGGCTTAATAACTGTTGGCCCCAATATGATTGAAATTATATTAAACAATTCTGAATTAATTTTATAATCTTTCTGTCTTCTAGTTGGAGCCCAAATAAGCCATCATCTGTATTATAGTCACACTTTCTGATTTAGCTAATAAATCTTTGTGGAACCTGAATTTTATAAACAACAAGGTAATTGATCTCAACAGAAGGAAAACAAAAATGATTTTCAGAACCTGCAAATTAACTGCTTTCCTATGATTGAGTTTGGAATCAAGATCTTGAAGAGACCAGTTGTAGTGAATGGAAATGTGTTATACATTTTGAAATCTAAACTACATTATCCTACTAGCTGAACTTCAAAATCAAACAACCACAACAAAGCAACAACATTTACCTGAGTTTTATTCAGTGACCTGTTTGAAGTGCCTTTAATACAAATTGTAGATAATCCCCACAAAATCAGCATACAGAATCTTTACTTGATGTCTCTTGAAACTCTGTAACTTGGGACCATATTAAAATGGATTCTAACTAGGTAGGAGTCATAACTGGTCAAACTTATCTTTCTCAGTTTTACTGGAAATTGTCAATAATTGCCTGCTTTTACTAATTTCTTATAATTACTTTTAATTTCATGTCACTGTAGTTTATGGAATCATTAATACATGTACTTGACCCACCCATCAGCCATAGATTCCCACTCCCCACTACCACGCTACCCCCATTTTTAGTTCTGAACTAAGAACCAAGACCTTTCTTCCAATTATACACACAGAACAAAACCCTTTCCATCAAACCTGGAAAATCTTAGATGTTAGACATGGATTTTGACCTTGGTACTTACAGACAGTTTAGTCATATGGATTAGTAGCCAGGCATGAGTTACAGAAAGCAAGAACATGTTCTTTCATTTTTTAGACATTTCCAGGGAGAGATGAATTTTCAGGTTCCAAATTTATATGACAGCGAAGTCAAGATGACGACTCTCTCTCCCTGTGTGAGTGTTAATTATTCATTGAAAAGCTTTTTAGAGATATGTTCAGTATTTCCTTACTGATGCACTGTTAATAAAATTACAAGTAGTAAGTAGAATCCTATATTCTTTAAATGGCACTTAACATTTGTTGTATTTCTAAATTACTTTTAAAGTGATATAAGCAATTTTCTGGAAATGTGAAATGCACTATTCCTCGTGCATTAAGCTACCATCACCACCACCAACCATTAGCAGGACTAGGCCAGTCATTATCCTATACTTGTACCCAGTTGATGTTGTTCTACCCACTTTTTCTTTTTCTCTTTTTATTGTGGTAAGAGCACTTAACATGAGATGTATCCTTAACAGTTTAAGTGTACAATGCAATACTGTAAACTACAGACACTGTGCTGTGCAACAGATCTCTGGAACTCACTTATTTTGTACAACTGAAACTTGATGCCCTTTGATTAGCCACTCCTCATTATCCCCTTCCTATCAGCATCTGGCAACCATCATTCTATTTACTTCTACACATTTGACTATTGTAGATACTTCCTTACTTCAAAATCCACATGGGTTTAGGCCAAGGATAGCTCAGAGAATTACTTTTAAAAACAGGGAATATCTTGTCTGGAATTCGAAGCTGATATGTGTCCTGTATTGCCCTGGTTTTCCCACGTGTTGAGCTAGTTTACCTGAGAGAAACTGTATAGAGAAGAGCCAAGTTTGATGACAGAGGAGCCCTCACGTATAGCAAGTCTAAAATTTCATTAAGTGTTGTTTGGGATGCTGTTAATGCTATTACTGTAATACAAACATCAAAGAAAATCAGATCACACACTCAGGGCAATCATTCCCTGCTGGAAATCCTGTTAGCTGACTTCAATTATGCTGTACTTTTCCTAGTTCAGAAGGCTGTGTCAGCCCCATTATCTGCTCTCTAAATCACCTGCTTAATCAAAGTGCACACATTTGAAACTCATCAAATTAAGTAAAATAAAATTTGGATCTTCTGCTTGTCGGGGTCCAGATTGTAACAACACTAAAATTATTGATTGCTGGAAGTGTGTCTATGGACAGTCGTTAGGAAGATAGATCTTCTCGCCTATTGAATTCTGAATCAGAATTAGAGAGAAAACCTTTCTGATAGGAAGTATATATACTCTAAAGTAGACCTTTCTTTGAGGATTATAATCTGTTTTTTAAAGTACAATTTAAGATTTATTGAATTCTTTCTATCACGTTCCCTGAAAGGAAAATGCAACCATATGATACATTTATCCTTTTTCTTCATATTTATTATGAAAAACATATCAACAAGTAGAGAGACTAGCATAATAAATACTTCATCATCATCTCTAAAAAGTAATTGTAACCATAAATTTAGAATATTTTAAAACAAACTATGGACATCATGACATTTTACCCTTTTAAATGCTTCAATGTACATCCCTGAAAAATCTGAGTATTTCCTAAAATCCACAATTTCTTGATCACACTTTAAAAAAGTAATAGTCTTTCCTTAAAAACATTTAATTTTCAGATAATATTCAAATTCCCTCAATTGTCCCAAACAAGTCCTTCAGAGCTGGTCTATTCAAACCAGGAGATGCACTTACTCTCCTCATATGTCACAGCCCAATTTTAATATAAATGTATTTGTGGATATCCTTGCAAATTTTAAGGTTACATTTATAACTTACAAATATACTTAAAATGGGCCAAAGAAAGAAATTTACTTCATCATATTTTAGGCCTTCTTAGGTTGGCTTTACCAAAATATCCCTTAGCATTTAACTGAAAATGTTTTTGCCTTGTTTTACTTTCTATAAAATTACTACAAGAAGCCAGAGATGAGCAAAGTGTTTTCCACTGCCAAACAGGGGAGAAATTTTTCTATTTCAAAAATTATGACATGTTCAGGAAAAAATGTGAGGAGTAAAATGGCTTGAATGATAAAACATAATCAATCCATATCACTCTGGTATATGTTAGTTGGTCATGAAAATAACTTGAATAATCTGTAAGTTTTATGTAGAGGCCCTACTAATTCCATTGGAAGATATAGAAAGGAGCTGTTTATGATGCATTTCTGTATAGTTCTCTGAGCACTTATCAGTGATGCCCAGAGACTGGATGGCGCCTCAGACCCATAGCACCCATATATGTGCCCCTTGCCAGCCAGGGTTGGGCAGTGAGAAATTAGATGTGTCACCCAACAGGCCCTATCCTAGCAGGGATGACCTCTTTGGGAGAAGAATCTAGAAGACAGTTTGTTCTCCAGCTCACTGAAGCATGCCTGTCACTGGTGTGGAACATTTCAAGGCAAGCCAAAGACCTTATTATGCAAGTGAGAATGTTTCCCACCCTCAGCAATACTCCATTTTTGATCCATGAATTGCGTCCATTGTTGTGTATCCCCTAAGTATGTGGAGAACTGAATTTTGCAGATGACATCAACAAGAATATCCAAATTGTGGTTTTTGATAGTGAGAACTTTTATCTATTTGTGATATTCATTAATAATACAGACTACAATTCAGAAAAGGAAGGGCTTGCTGTTAGTTTATTCAGGATAAATCTTTCTTAAGAAAAGTTATTCAAATCTTAAAAATAAGGATATCTTATTTTGGAACTGTCCTAGGAAATGGTAGAGCAGTGATTTCCAAGTATGACTTCTTTTTTTTTTTTTTTTTTTTTTAAGATTTTATTTTATTTGACAGAGAGAGAGATCACAAGAAGTAGGCAGAGAGGCAGGCAGAGAGAGGAGGAAGCAGGCTCCCTGCTGAGCAGAGAGCCCGACGTGGGACTCGATCCCAGGACCCTGAGATCATGACCCGAGCCGAGGGCAGCGGCTTAATCCACTGAGTCACCCAGGGGCCCCAAGTATGACTTCTTAATGATATTTCAGTAAGTACAATAAAAAAATGAGAAAGCTAAGGGAATACTGTGAATTTTTTATGAAGTTAAAGTTGCTAAATTTAAAGAGCTAGCCTCTAGTCTGCGATTATTTTCTCTCTGTGTTTGTGTGTGTGTTAAAGTTTTGTGTTCAAGTTTTTTGGTCTTGTGAGATGATAATAATCATGAGTTGGGAATACCATTTTCATGCTCCAAATTTAAAGTTCATAACCCTGTGTAATTTTCATATTAAAAAAGTATATGTTTATGTTTTGGTTATCTGTCACTGTATAAAAAACCACCCCGGGGCACCTGGGTGTCTCAGTGGGTTAAAGCCTCTGCCTTCAGCTTGGGTCATGATCCCAGGGTCCTGGGTCCCAGCTCCGTGTGTCTGGTTCTTTGCTCAGTGGAGAACCTGCTTCCCCCTCTCTCTCTGCCTGCCTCTCTGCCTACTTGTGATCTCTGTCTGTCAGATAAATCTTAAAAAAGAAAAAGTAAAAGAAGAGAAAAATAAAAATAAAACCCACCCCAAGATTCAGAGTCCTTAAACATCAACAATCATTTATTTGCTCATAATTTTGTGATTTGGGTAGAGCTTGGTGGGAAGAGAATGTCTTTGCTTCACATAGCAGCTAAGTGGCTTACCTGGGCCAGGAGAATTCACTCCAATGACACTATTTGTTGGAATCTCTCTCATATTTCATTCCAAATGAATTTTCCAAGCTAGATTAGCTCTGAATATGACATTCCAATGTAACAACTGCACTTCCACATCTGTAACCTTATTATGGTTCTTACTGTATCATTCCCTCTCTGGACTTTGATGCTTCTACAACGAACAATTGGAGTGTCACGCTCTTGCTTGGACGTTTTTTTTTTTTTTTTTTAATCAGCTCTGAGGTTTTTCCCTTGCCCCATACTTCCATTCTTCACCCAGTTCAAACATTTATGAATTCGAGAACTTTATTTATTCTGATCCCTTAAAAGAAAAGTGTCTCTCTGCTCTCTCTAACTCTCCCCACCAAAAGTACTGTCCATTCTTCAAAGACCAGCTCAGAAGTCAGTTTCTCCATGAAGACTTCCCAAATCTTATAGCAGTAAAAATTAATCTCTTCTACCATACCATTCCATACCATGCTAATAAAAGCATGTTTCAAGAAGCTCCTTAAGAATGAGTTTGTCTCAATTATCTTTATCTTATCAGTAAGTAGCTAAAATTATTTGTTAAATTGCATTTAACCAGAATCAAATTATACTTTAAATTAGTCTGAAATAATCTGGTAATAATTTTTATTTTAAAATGCTATTTTGTCATTTTTGCAACAATGTCTACTCCTCTATATGTTTCATTTTCTCCAAAACTGGGTGAAAGAATCTCAGTTGTGAAAGAATCTTGATGCATTATATCACAATAACAGGACATTATTGTAAATATCCAAGGGTGAACTTATTCCATTTTTAGGAGACATTCAGAATATGTTATCTATCTTCTTTAAAAATCCAATCCAATTTTTTCCATCCTTTATTCACAGGAATTTTTTCCTGACATTGAACCTAAACCACTCCAAGCTTCAGTTTAATTTGTTTCTTATCTTTCTAGCCTCACAGACTCCATAAGAAACAGCTGGTCACCATCCATTTCATATGCTCCCATCACAATAAAAAATCAGCAGGTCTAAATATCCTTTGGAAAGTGTACACAGATTTTCCTTTTTAGTCAGTAGGCATGTCATACTAGCAGAATATGTTATGTTTTGTTTTTGTTTGTTTGTCCATTTGTTTTTAATGATGAACTCCTTTAAACAGAGAGTTCCTAAAATTACCATTGAGAGGGTAGGATTTCTCAGAGGAGAAATTTGAAAAAAGACTCTATTGTACTGTATTTGAAGAAGAAAATGATCAGCTTGTGGGAAAAAAAATGTGCCAAATGAATGAGTTCAAAGGAATAGTCACAGGTCACCAATATGATGTGGAAAGAACAGATGTTGAAGGAGAAATTGCAAAAAGTTTATATTCTCGTGACCCCAGAAGTGAGGTGACCCACGTACTCAGCTGAAGTCTGGCCAAAGGAGAAAAGGGTCCAATGAATCTTAACTGAGAGCATGCATCATTTCTGGTCACCCTGCCCTCAGTAATGACATTACGGTGAGGAAAAAAAAAATGCATGTAAATTTATAAATAGTTATAGAGATGGAGCCATACATAGTTTGCTTTGGAGAAAGATTTAGGGAGGAGTTGGGAGGGAGTGAGAGGAAGTGAAGTATGAGGTAAATAGAGAAGGAATCCGAGTTGTATACAAGATGATTGAATTGCAGATACGCTCTGAGAAGCTGGGAAAACACATCTCTTATTGCACTAATTGGTTGAAACCAGTGTAGATAATAAAGGATATGGTTGCATATCCATCTTCTCTTTTTTTTTAAATTTTTTATTTTTTATACACATATATTTTTATCCCCAGGGGTACAGGTCTGTGAATCGCCAGGTTTACACACTTCACAGCACTCACCATAGCACATACCCTGCCAAATGTCCATAACCCCACCCCCCTCTCCTGACCCCCCTCCCCCCAGCAACCCTCAGTTTGTTTTGTGAGATTAAGAGTCACTTATGGTTTGTCTCCCTCCCAATCCCATCTAGTTTCATTTATTCTTCTCCTACCCCCTTAACCCCCCATGTTGCATCTCCACTTCCTCATATCAGGGAGATCATATGATAGTTGTCTTTCTCTGATTGACTTATTTCGCTAAGCATGATACCCTCTAGTTCCATCCACGTCATCTCTTTTTTTTTTTTCTAAAGAATTTTTATTTATTTATTTGACAGACAGAGATCACAAGTAGGCAGAAAGGCAGGCAGAGAGAGGAAGGGAAGCAGGCTCCCCGCTGAGGAGAGAGCCGGATGCGGGGCTCTATCCCAGGACCCTGAGATCATGACCTGAGCCTAAGGCAGCTGCTTAACCCACTGAGCTACCCAGGCGCCCCCACGTCATTTCTTTTAACCACAGTCGTCACGAGTAGTCTGAATTTAGAAAGTAGGGAAGCCCAGTCTACTGGTGACCCTTGTAATCTTATTTGGGTTTAATGCAATTGAAACAGCTTGAAGTTTAGATCCCTGCCTGCCCAGGAAATTTGGTACCTTCCAGAGAGTGCAGAGAGGATAGGAATGAAAGTCAAAACATTCTTTTTATTCTTTATTGAAATTCAATTTAGTTAATATATAGTGTATTATTAGCTTCAAGGGTAGAATTCAGTGATTCATCATTTGCATATAACATCCAGTGCTCATTACATCAAGTGTCTTCCTTAATGGTTATCACCCAATTATACCTATTGCTGCCCTCCAGCAACCCTCAGTTTGTTTCCTAGAGTTCAGCATCTCTTATGGTTTGCCTCCCTCTCAATTTTCATCTTATTGCATTTTTCCTTCCCTTCCCCTATGTTCATCTGTTTTAGAGTCAAAATATATTACCAATAAAAAAGTACATTGATAATGATGCAGGCTGGTTGAATTTGAGAGCCCAGGGGAAGGTCCCATAGGACCAGCCAAGGGGGTCCTTGGTTTCACACAGGACAGAAATCAAATGTGAGCCAAAGAAAGTGAAAATCGAGTTTACTGAATAGTGAAAATGACAGGTAGAGATTAGCATACAGGGTGTTTGGGAGACTGGAAAGGAGAATGAGTTTTGTTGCTTGAGGCTACAGGTTTATATTAGGAAAGGGTCTAGGGTACTTGTTCCTCTAAGAGTCCAAGGCAGGGTTCAATCAAAGGTGAGTGTCAAGTGAACAATAGGTGTTATTCTATAAATTACCAAAGGTAGGGGTACTTGATGCCTGCATCAGCTAAAGTTCATTTGAAGGTAATATCCTGGAACATGTTTGGGATCTGGTTCTCCTTAGGTGTTATCAGGTGTCTGGGGCCTAGGACAAATCTCAGAATGATTAACTTTCTTGCTTCCCCACTGAAGTGGGAACGTGGAGCTTCTTTGGCTTATTCAGAGGCAAAATACGGGGAGTAAATGGGGCCTAATGGAAAAATAGCAGAGATGGAGACTTTCTAAAATAGAGTCCCTTCAGCTTTCCAGAGAGGAAATAAGAATGTGATCTAGCATTTGTTGCTTGACAAATTTATTTATAGAGTTGCACAGGCTTCAAAAATTCATTGAACTGATTTTTCTCTCTTGCTTCAGATTTTACCTAAACATTGTAGATAAACACTATTCTATATTTATTCAGTATCCTAAGATATTTATCAAGTACCTCTTATTAGAAGAATCAGTAGATTAAAGTTCTTAGAATAGTGCCTAGCACACAGATTTGGATAAGGTTAGACATTAGTCTTTCTGGCTCTCACTAGATATAATGCATTGGGCTAGTTACTGAGAGATATAGATAGAGGGCAAAGACATGGACTCCTGGAGATTTAAATCTAAGGGCTCCATGGAGGGCAATTCTATAACTTCTCTAGTCAGACACTGTGGTAATAAGCGTTGAGTCTGACATATGCCCATTTTGTCTCCATTATCCATCCCCCTGAAGGTTCAAAGTCTTTCCTAAGAGGGAGGAGATCTTGAGCTGCAACTATTCTCTTCTTCTTCCTCAACAATTTTATATCCACCTTCTCCCAACACACAGGATTTTTTGTCTAGAATAGTATAAGTTTTTAGTACAATACTCAAATGGTATGTTAGGGGAAAAAAATACTTAAATTTGTTAGGCAGGGCTTTAAAGACAGCCTGATTTTCACATACACTTTTTTTTAATTAACATATAATGTATTATTAACCCCAGGGGTACAGGTATGTGAATCGCCAGGTTTACACACTTCACAGCACTCACCATAGCACAACTCTCCCCAATGTCCATAACCCAACCACCCTCTCCCTACCGCCACCACCCCCATCCCCCGCAACCCTCAGTTTGTTTGTGAGATTAAGAGTCTCTTGTGGTTTGTGTCCCTCCAATCCCATCTTCACATATACTTTTATTCTCAAGGGATATCATGGAAGTCACTTTCCTCACTAGGTGGACACCAGTTTTTGCAGAATGATTAACAGTAATAATCTGAGAGGCCATTCCAAACAATACACCTTAATAAAAGTACTAAAATTCTCAACTTCTCTGGGTTAAAGGATTTAGGAATGGACTTAGTTTATCCTTAAAGCTTATTGAATATCAAGAGATTACTTTTGAATGTGTAGCATACCCAGACAGAAATTTTGTTAGTTACAGTCTTGACTAGATACTGTGCACTAACCCATAACAATATCTTTAATTGAGGCATACGTAGAGTAACAAAATGACTATTATAAATGAATGAACCCAAACTCAGGGATGAGAATGAAATGCCTTCCATTTAGTTCATTAGGATTCAAATACTTGCAATGAATATGAATACCATACAGTGGGCTCTGTAGTTTGGGTTTCTTGGGAAGCAGAACTGAGACAAGAGCTCCGGTTTGGGTGTTTTATTTGGAAGGTGATGCCAGGAAACAGGAGTGAGGAGCAAGGGTAAAAGGAAAACCCAATATAAATAGAACATTGTAGAGGTCACTGCTGTGAACAGTTAGAGCCTTGATTTCACTGGGAAGCCCACAGAATGTTTTCAGGAATTTTCCACTTGGAGACAGGAGGCTGGAATATTGATCCATTGCCTGTGTTTCCTATTCTTTGAGGATTGCCTCTAGAGTCTAGTGCCCCAACCCTCCTGGGGCTTATACTTGGATGAGGGGAGAGGAAATCATTTCTTATAGGCAAAGCCCCATGAGAGAATGCGGCAGGGAGAGTGAGCTGTCCACCGAAGCTGTCACTTAACATCAAAAGTGAGCCAAAGGAATGTGACTTGATCACCAGAAAAGTCTGCTACAGGGGTTCTGCTAGCAATTGGGGGCACCTCTTTACCAAGCCAGTAGAATGGGGGATAGCCATAAGTCACCATAGCTAAGAGTAAAGTCTTCTCATCTGATATTTTCTTCTTCAGACATTCTACAGTATCTGCAATGTGGTATTTGCTATTTACTTCAGGCCACTGCTCTCAATCTCCGCTTACGTTCTTCTCAAAATGAAGTCTTTGAATTCTAATGTCAACAGAAATGAACTAATGTCAACAGAAGTCTTCAGTTTCCTTCAGAGTACTCTGTGAAATGCTTGTTTCCTACTTCAATAATGGCTAAGTCATGTGCAGGACTTTAATATCTAGCTCTCTAATCTGAGACTATCCCCTTACAGTGTTCTAGCTGGTTTCTTTCTGCTGCAACCAACACACTCCATGCCCTAAAAGGACAGCTATATAGAGATGGACTTCAAAATCCTGTTAGGCTACAAGCTTCCTTTCTTGTGGGGAATCCAAACTGAGAATGGATTTACTTCCTTGGGAAGCACCAGAACAATGCTTTATGCCCTAATAAGATACTAAGATCACTGCTTCATGTCCGTCACTGTAGACTTCAGTTGGGTAAAAGCTACTATGAACAAGTTTTCAATAGTGAAGAATTCTGTGACCATTATAAAACTTACATAATTAACAGTGGCCTTAGCCTCCTAAGATATCTTGGAGTAAGGCCCAGAATTTTCCTTTTTAGACAATGAGAAATCCAGTGGTTCTTACTGGGGACAATTTTGTATCCCACCTCCAAGGGTATTTGACACTATCTGGGGACACTTTTGATTGTCACAACTTTGATATGAGGCTACCAGCATCTAGTGGGTATAGCCAGGGATGCTGCTCAAGAGGAGGAAAAAACCATTTTCCTTTTATCTTTCTAGGTCATCTCTCGGGCTTCTATAACAAAAGATGAATTAACAAGAGAAAAACTTTATTAAAATGAAAGGTGAGTAAGTCATGAGGTAGCTTCATTTCAGGCTCGAATGTCATCTTCAGTTAAAAATAAGAGAGGGGGAGGCTGGCGGTAGAGAAATGAAAAGCACAGTAAGTAAGAGGAGGGTCATTATGTAGATTTAAGTCTGTGCCTTCATTGATGAGTTTCTTGTGATTTAGTCAATGGTCTCCCCTGTTAGGGAGGGGGAGACACCCTCAGAAAAGGAGATTTCTTCACAATGGATACATTTTCTTTACAAAAGAGTAACTTCTACTCTGTTCTCAACATCTCTTCTGGATCCATTGTTTCTCAAAATAATCCGCTCAAACCACTCCTTATGCCAAAGAGGCATATTTGAGAGTGACCTATTCTGTTAACTTCTGCTGCTAAACATTTTATAATTCACAGGACAACACCCACAACAGAGAATTATCAGGTTTCCAATGTCAATATTGCCAAGGCCGAGAAACCTCAGTCTAGAAACATTGAAGTTTTCCTTCCATTGATTTTTGGAAGATTAACACAAACATCCTTTGTGACCTTCATAAGTCACTTCACCTTTTCTGGCCTCAACTTTGTGTGTTGATGAGGACGTTGTACCAGAAGGTCTCTCAGGTCATGTCCATATTATATGATTTTATGACATTCTGTATTATGTGATTCTATGATTCTGCGATTCTGCTCCTTCCGTTGCTACCTTATTCTCCTTAAGTTTTGGCATTTTCAGATTTTTCTGCTATTGGAAAAGTTGAATGTAAGTAAGAATTGATTCTTTAGGGGCGCTTGTATGTGATCTCAGTCTGTCAAATAAATAAATAAAATCTTAAAAAAGAAAGAAAGAAAGAAAGAAAGAATTGATTCTTTAGCATTTACTCTCAGCTGTAGAAAATCAATTATTGAGTTGCTGTTGAGATAGCAGTATTACTGATTTAGCTCTGCTATTTGGTGAATTTTAATATATGTAAAAGATTAAAGTCACGGCACATTTAAGATGAAAAAGAGACCACTTTTCCCTTCATTACTCTTCCGCTATGAGCATCAGTGGGTGGCAGCGTGGAGAGAAACAGATTTGGGAGAGCAAGCCTCCTGGAGTCTCAGTGTTACAGGATTTCTTCTCTGTTTGTGCGCACGGTTCTCCTCACACCACTTTGTGAAGAACTAAGAGGTAGACAGGACAAAGAGTGGTGGGCAGCAAAGCAAAGTTTATTGAGCAATAAAAAACTTGATTGAATGATAGAGTACAAAGCTCCCAAAGAAAGAGGCAACCTGAGAGGGTTGCCCCAGGAGCTTCTAACTCTAGGGGCTTTTTACTAGCTTGATGGTGAGCTGTTTAATCTGATTACCCCCCCCCCCCCCCCAGCGCCTGTCATCTGTCATCTGGTCAGGTTTTTGTCATCTATCTCTCACGTGGAAAAGGGTACAGGGCTCCTTTCTGGGTGGTGTAAAATCCTATTAAGGGTGGTTTCCTCTTAGGGTGGGGCCGTTGTCCCTGCCTGCCTTTCTTCCAACTGTCCTTCATCGTCAGCATTGGTGTTTTCACAATCTGTGTACACATGTTGTGGGGCATTCATGAGAAGGGACTCTGATAGAGCCAAGCAGATCCTTTTCTGTCCGTTTCAAGATAAGGCAGGTTCCTCAAAAGGAAAAAGAAAACCTGCCCCCAGGAAGTGCCATTCAATTACTGTAACTTCACACTACCAATAGAAATACAGAGATCAATCATTTCCTTCTGTCAGAAGGAAGGATGAAAAGATGGTCTCAGAGGGGTCTTTGTTTTAATTGAGAAGATCTAAAACAGAAGACCCAGAAATAAGCCTCTCTACCAATAGAAATACAGAGATCAATCATTTCCTTCTGTCAGAAGGAAGGATGAAAAGATGGTCTCAGAGGGGTCTTTGTTTTAATTGAGAAGATCTAAAACAGAAGACCCAGAAATAAGCCTCTCTAAATTTGGAAATGAGTCCAATATAAGAAAGAAGTAAGAAGTATGATAAATGGCAAATTGTTTAATAACCAGTGTCTGCAAGCAAGAATTCCTGTCGCCGTTGCGGGTCCTGCTAGCTGGACTAATAATCAAGAAAACAAGATTTAATAGCATATATAGAGAGAGTCTACACAGACATGAAAATCCCAAAGACAGGCAAAATGAGGTATATAAGTCATCCTGAACTAAGGAGAAGGGGATGGGGTCTGGGAGTTCAGAGGAAAGGATTGCACTTTACAGGGTGATAAGAGCTGGTGTTTGGCGATTAGATGTTTGCCCGGCAGTACAGATGGGTCACTCGGATAAAATTTATCTATGCTAATAGCTCTTGTTCTGGGAAAGACCTCCAATTTAGATTATTCTCTGTAGTTAAGAGAGGGGCAAAAGTTTCTCTTGAGCGGGTAGGGTCTTGATTGCCTTGAGCTCAGAATAATGGGCTTGCTGAAGTGGTTCATTTTGGGGCAGCCTGCCCATGGGCCATCAATAGACATGTTTGGAAGAAAAACAGTACTTTCTATTCTCCAAGACATCACTGTCCCTGTTTCCATTAGGGCTCTTGGAAGTAATGAATACTCTTGCATTTGCAGTTACAATCTAGACTCTTCCCACAGTCCCAGCTTGCACCCTTACAAAAGAAAATACCTCTACTGGATTAACCCTCCCCCTGGAGACACTTCATCTTTGCTAACCCCTCCCTGACCATAAGGCTCATAAATAAACCTTAAAATTTTAATTCTGCAGTGGTAAGAAATTCCATTGAAGTTCTAAAACTCAAAAAAGTTTTTTTTTTCTTTTTTAAAGATTTATTTATTTGACAGAGAGAAAGAGATCACAAGAGATCTCTCACAGAGAGGCTGAGCAGAGAGTCCAAATATGGGACTCAATCCCAGGATGCTGAGATCATGACCTGAGCGAAAGGCAGAGGCTTAACCCACTGAGCCACACAGGAGCCCCTCAAAAAAGTTTTGACAAGCTTAATGCCAAGCCAAAACCTTAAGATAAATTTTAACATTTTGCATTTGTGACTAAAAAATAAAATTCTGACCACATAGAAATCAGTTTCATGGTAATTAGTATGAGAAAGGCCTGGAGGTATTAGCTGACTTAAATTTTAATGTGACCAAAAAATACGACAAAACTGATTAAAATCCATGATTAGTTTGTGTAAATAGAGAAGTAGTACCCAGCTGAATGGAGATCATGGTCCTCCTGGTCAGATTCACATTCTGTTCAAGGATTCTCATTTTAAGAGGGAGACTATAAAGGGGCAAAAGTTCTTAATATGCATAAAGAAGAATTGTGAGGACACTGGGGATATTTGCCCTATGACGTAGGGGACCACAGGGAGATATGACAACTATGCCCCATTAGTAGATCCTTCCAGGCTGATACTGGGAAGGGGAGCAGCCTATTTGGTTTTGTTTCAGATAACAAAACTCTGGACATTAGAAAGATTTAGGGAGGTAGAAGACTTTTGTCTTAAAGAATTTTCCAATTTAAAACTTCCTGATTATATAATTAATTACTACATGGCATAGAAATTCCATTAGTAGAACAGAATAAACGGAGGCTATTTAATTACAAGTCAAGGATCATATACACAAGGTTTATATGGACTAGATTAATCCTAAAGTCCATTCCAATGCTAAGAAGTGCAGTTATTATTAATGCTACCTGTAATTAGGACTGCTTGGCTCTGAGAGCTAGTCATAGAAGGAGATAGACAGACTGTGGAGCCAAACTATGTGGGTTCCACTTCTACCAGCCCCCCTCCCTGTTTAACAACTGGATGACCCTGAGAAAGTTACTTTACCTCTCTAAACTTCAGTTTCCTCGTAAGTAAAATGAAGACACTCAAAGTACTTATCTCGTTGGGTGGCTTGAAGATTGATTTAGTTAATATCTGTTAAGTGCATAGAGCCATGCCTGGTGCATAAGAATGCTATATAAGAGTAATTACTGGAAGGAACATATGACTAAATGCTCTAAGACAAGAAGACAGATGGGTTAACTACTTGGAGTGTCCCTCACCAGTTTTCAGACTGATTGAAGGCACTCCACCTGCATCTTTATCTGTTTTTCCACAAAATGACAGATGGCATTCAGATGAATTCCATTTTCTCTGGGCCAAACTGTAGAGAGCGTACTCGCTGTTTTCTTGTCCAGCTGAGTTAAACACAAAGTTACTACTATCTTGACAGTCAAATCCCTGAGGAGTAAGAGAGTTACTTGAAGGCATGTATGTTTTTAGTTTGATTACCACCAGGTCACGGGACCCTTGGGCACTTGTCAGCAGTTCCTTCTGTTCTGAAGGCTAATTCAGTCCAGAATACTGTCCCTGACTTGGCAGATCTACGTGTTCTTTCAAAAGTAGCTAAAACCGTATGAACCACATAAGGATAGAGCCCCAGTTTTGCTGTTTGTTAATTAAAAGTGATTGAGATACGTCACCTGTGTGGCTTGGTTGGGCAGCTGCCTTTGACTCAGGTCATAATCCTGGAGTCCCAGGATCAAGTCCCACATCAGGCTCCCTGCTCGGCAAGGAGACTGCTTCTCCCTCTGATCTTATCCCCGTTTCATGTTCTCTTTCTCTCTCACTCTCATTCTGTCTCTCAAATAAACAAAATCTTTAAAAAAAAATTTTTAAAAAGTGATTGAGATCATAAAATAGTTAGATACGGCTAAAGATAACCTTGTAACTCCTGTAAGAGCCAGTGAAGCTGTGTTTTTAACTTTTAGGGACCCTAGTGACATTTCTATTCACTTAAGTCTTCTATGTGTTGGGCAGCTGTTATCTTCTTAGGTATGGATTTTCTTTTTATTTATTTATTTATTTATTTGCCAGAGAGAGAGCACAAACAGAGGAAATGACAGGCAGAGGGAGAGAAAGAAGCAGGCTCCCGTTGAGCAGAGAGCCTGATGTGGGACTCGATCCCAGGACCCTGGGACCATGACCTGAGCTAAAGGCAGAGGCTTAACCCTCTGAGCCACCCAGGTGCCCCAGGTATGGATTTTCATGGGAGTTATTCTACTCCGTTATTCCACTAAATCAGTAATATCTAAAAGCTTCATATGTCCCACAGTATCTACCTCCTCTATTCTAAGGTATCAAAGCACAAAGACTCTGATGTAGCTCTTTCATCATCTCTCCAAAGGAGGCTATGATACTGACACTTCATTTGGGCCTTGTTAGCAAATGTCCCCACAGCACGACCGGATGAATAGAAGCTGCCGAATCAAGAGGCTGCTACAGGCCAAGCTGCCAGGAGTGTCAGATCTTATTGGCAGTTGGTACTAATAGAAGCAAGAGGGAAGGTGGTGAAGGTGAACGGGACCAGGTGTAAGCTTTCTAACACTATTCGTGAACACACTAATCAGTGTAATCTCCTGAACCTCCTTAAAACTTTATGAGTTCAAAGTGATCCTGAAGCCAAAAAAACAGAAAAACAAAGAAAACCACCAGAGGGTATACACTGGCACAATACTTTCTCAATATTAACCATTAACTTCTTCACTTGGGATTTTAGGATCATTTTTACAAAAGAAGAATACATATTAAATTGAGACAAAAATGGGTGTAGATCTAGTAGTGTGCTACTGAATGTTTAACAGCTAGCTCTCTGAGGAGAAAAAAAAAAAAACAACTTTTTTTTTTTTTTTTTTTTTTTGAGAAACCTTAGTTTCTAGCATTTGCTGATCGCTGGTGTAAATACTCCCACCATAGCAGATTTCAAACTACTGCCATGATTCCACTGTATACAGAGCTGGGAAGACATATGTACAATCAGCCCCCAGTTTGTTATATTGCCATAAAAAGTGAAACCTCTATATTTAAGCATGTGTCTCATCAAGAAAATCCAATGCCGAGAATTAAATTAAATAAATCTGAGACTGATTTTTTTTATAAATTGTATTTATTTTAATGAAACTGTCTCTTCAAGCAATGACTTCATTCATTGTTATCAACTGTTGAACACTGTTCTATATCAGACACTATTCTTGTGCTAGGAAAAGTGTAGAATGAAAAAAGAAAACGTTTCCTGCCATCATGGAATATACAATCTAAACTTTATGTGCATTTATTTTTTAAAAAGATTTTATTTATTTGACAGAGAGAGAGATCACAAGTAGGCAGAGAGGCAGGCGGGGAGTGGGGGGAAGCAGACTCCCCCTGAGCGGAGAGCCCGATGCGGGGCTCGATCCCAGGACCCTGACATCATGACCTGAGCTGAAGGCAGAGGCTTAACACACTGAGCCACCCAGGCACTCCCTTTATGTGCATTTAAAATAGAACTCACTTAAAAAGAAATTGTCTCAAGGATATATTTATTGAAAAAATAAAAAAAATACATAACACAGTGAGTATAAACCTCAAGCCACAAATTTAATTTTCAGAATTTTAACTATATTCAGTTTAAGTTATTCAACTAACTTTCTATTTTAACTTCTAATTCACAGTTGGATAGCAACTCCCCAACACTGTCAATTCATTGTTCCCTACCCCCAAACCCTCATGGCAGGGAGGGGCGGGTGGGGGGACAGGGGTGATCTCAGTTTGGGGACCTTCCAAATGCCAAGACATGGAAGATGGCACAATCTAGGACATACAGGTCACCACTGAAATGCTTTCTTCATGTCTGCATTTCTCTATTTTTTGTACCCCCAGGAAAAAAAGTACAGCAATATTTTTAGGACCACCAGAAGCAAGGTCACAGTCTGACGATACAGAAATATTTCTACTGCTATGTTACCATGTAAATTATGGTAATTTCTGTAAAGCTGTCCATGGGCCATCTACCTAGAAGCTCATATATTCATTTCCTGTCTGGGTCTTACTGCTGCCATCGTGGGACTCTCCCCTAAAAGAAAAAATATGTATATATGGGCCAGTGTTCTATCCTATTCTACGGTACTTCTCTCTCTCTCCTTACACTTCTTCTGGAACATACACATAGTCACACACTTAGCAATGCAGATTTGATCTTCATGAAAAGGAGGAAATATATCACAGGGACAAAAATTCAGCTAATATCATAAAACTATCTCAAACATATCATCCATACATATACGGTGCCCACGATAAACTTTTTGTGAAGCAAATGCTTCTATTACATGACTTTGAAAAATGAGCTGCGTAAGCTGAATTGCATAAAAAGAAATGTGCAGTAAGTAAACATTTCTATAACTCTTCTTTACTGCCTTTCTGCTTTCCTAATAATACCATAATATGTCATCATGAAGAACTACATTCTTAAAGAACTAGTATAAGGTATACTTCAAACAAGCAAGACATCAAAACAAAATGAAATAGTCCCTCCTCTCCTCTAATAAAAAGGTAGAAAACAACATATAAAAATATAAGTATTAAAAACAAAGCACAAAAGGAAAAAAAAGACAAAACCATTTAAAATACTGCTTTATGCGAGTGTGAATTATCAATGCCATCTTTTCCCATGGGCTGGCACCAGTGATTTTTTTTTTTAATGCAACTAGAGGATCTGTGTAAGGCCTTCATGTGATTCTAAATATATTCAAAACTCAGAAGCAAAATCTTTCTAAAAATGGTTTCAACCCCAGAAAAAAGGTACAGCGGAGTTTTTTTTAAAGCTCTCTAGCCTTATTGCAATAATAGACTGTGATCCCGGCCAGTGTCTGCACAGAGGATCAGAGGACCAGAGTCTAAGGCCAGAGGCCACTCTCAGCGGTCTCGAGCGCTCTGTGTGAGATCAGAGTCTGACCCATTTTATCTTGGACCCTGAGTTCTCAGTCACTGCCTCTTACATTTCTCATCGCTCACGCTGTCACCACCAGACTACTCCAATCCAGCAATTTACAATTAACTACACATTCTCTTCAGGACCAGATTTAATAAGCCAAGAGTAAATACGACACTATTGCTACAGGTGGTAGACAGCTCCACGGCCTTCCTGGGACTGGGTGAACCCTGATCACTGATGCCAGCTTCAAACTAGACACTGTTGCTTTTTGTCTAATGAAATGAAAAATTAAACATCATATGTAAATATCCACTTTGTAATCATTAAGGAACTCTTAATGATTTTACATCTGCTCCTTGCTTATTCTGACCTCTTGGCAAACAGACTCTGGGACAAAATGGCTGGAAAATTGCCTCCTCAAGCGCCCTGGGTTTAAGTAAGACCTGGGTTAAAGCAAAACCAAGGGACTCCTTGGTTTGAGGAAGGAGTTCTTTGGGGGATGTGATCCTCCATCACTTTTGGGGTAGTCATGACAGGGGTAATCTGTGGGCAAATACCTTCACACCAGGCTCACAGGTTCTAAGTATCTAATTAATAATAGGGGGCACCTGGGTGGCTTAATCCATTAAGTGTCTGCCAGCTCAGGTCATGATCCCAGGGTACTGGAATCTACTCCCTCACTGGGCTCCCTACTCATCAGGAAGCCTGCTTCTCCCTTTCCCTGCTGCGCCTCCCTGCTTGTGTGTGCTTTCTGTCAAATAAATAAATAAAATCTTTAAAAAAATAAATAATAATATGAAAGGCTGTGGTTGGGATGGGGAAGTAAGCATGCGTTGGTGACATTTATTCATCTCCTTCCTTTTGTCTTTTATTATTTAAGTTCACTGAGCTCTGTGTGAGACTCTATGAGAGACTGTTGAAGTAAACAAATGATAATATCTGTATATGAATATGAAAAGCTTTAGTGTTCCCTTTTAACAATTTGCTGAAATGACATGTAAAAAGATTAGTATAGAGTAATAAGCCATTAAATAATAGAAACTTAGGACCTAATTACAGACTAAAAAAGCCAAAAAAATCAAAATTATTTCCTTAGGACCATCATTACTCTAATTTTTAAAATTTGATTTATTGAAGAATGACATATATAAAGTCAATTACACAAATATTAATTGCAACTTTGATGCATTTTAACAAATTGCTATATCTACCACGAGTGTTTTTTAATATAAAATAAAATGTAAAAGGCATATAATTTAGAATGCCCTCATTAAAGAATTCTTCCATCTAATAAATATTTGTTGAGTGCCTACTGTGTGCCAGGCACTCAAGGGGAGAAAACAGGAATAAGATTGATAGCCATTGCCATTATAGCACTGACATCTTAATTGCATTTTAAGTAATAAAAAAAAAATAGGCAAAGTCAAAATATGTCAAGAGCTGGTAAGCACAGCAAAGAAAAATGAAGGGAATAGAGTGTGATAGGGTCAGGGGAAGGTTGTGCTATTTTTGATAGGCTACTCAGGAAAGGCCTCCTGACAAGGAGATAATCTGAGCAAAGGCTTTGAAGCCAGGAGGCATGCAGATGGCTGGGGGGTGAGAGTGTCAGCAGAGAAAAGAGCCAGTACAAAGGGTCTGCATTTCATGCTTGGTATGTGTAAGGTCCTGCAAAAAGGCCCTGTGGCTTACAGAGAGTATAAGAGCTAAGGGGCAGTTCACAGCTGGATCCTATACCGCCTTGTAAGCCCAAACAAGGGAAGTGGAGTTTGATTCCAAATGAGATAGGAAGGTCTGAAAGGTATTGAGGAGACATGTGATATAATCCGACTTAATTTTTTAAAAGATTTTTAAAAGATTTTTTAAAATTTTTATTTATTTATTTATTTGATAGAGAAAGCGAGAGAGCACAAGCAGAGGAAATAGAAGAGGGAGAGGGAGATGCAGGCTCCCTGCTGAGCAGGGAGCCCAGTGCTAGGCTCCATCCCAAGACCCTGGGATCATGACCTGAGCTGAAGGGAGACGCTTAACTGACTGAGCCACCGAGGTGTCCCTAATCTGATTTATTTTTTACAAGGATCACTCATTCTATTTTGTGGTGAACTGACTGAAGGGGATGAGGGAAGAATGCAGGAGGAAACTATTGAAATAATCTTTGCAAGAGAGGATGGTTGCTGGGACCAGAATGGCACAAAGTGATGAGAGTAGTTGGATTTGGGGTATTTTTTTTTTTTTTTTGGCTTTTCCCAGCTTTATTGACAAAGAAATTTGCATATACTTAAGACATATAGAGTGATGATTTGAGATACGTATACATTGTGAAATGATGACCACAATCACGTTAATGAATATATCCATCACCTCACTTAGTTACAATTTTTTGTGTTAGGAAGACATTTAAGATCTACTGTCTTAGCAAATTTCAAGTATATAATAAAGTATTACTAACTGTCATTACCATATCGTACATTACATCCCCAGAATTTATCATCTTATAATGGAAACTTTGTACCCTTTGACCAACATCTCCTTATTCCTCCACCTTTCAGCCCCCGGTGACCACCATTCTACTCTCTTTGAGTTAGACTTCTTTAGATTCCACATATAAGTGAGACCGTGCACTGTTTGTCTTTCTGAGTCTGGCTTATTTCACTTAGCATAACGTCCTCAGCTTCATCCATGTTGCACACTTGGCAGGATTTCTTTCTTTCTAATATTCCATTGTGTGTTTGTGTATTTATGCTTGATATCTAAAGTATAGGTACCTAGGTATATCTGGTACATATGTAGATATCTGTATTTTTATATATTTATGTATAGATCTATATTTATATATCAATATCTAGGTAGATAGATACCACATTTGCTTTATCCATTCACCTGTTGATGGACACTGAGGTCATTTCCATACCTTGACTATTGTGACTAATGCTGCAACACACACAGGCATACAGATATTTCTTTGAGATACTGGTTTCATTTCCTTTGGGTATATGCCCAGGGATTGTTGGGCCATATGGTAATTCCATATTTAACTTTTTGTGGAAGCTCCATACTGTTTTTCATAATGGCTGTGCCAATTTACATTCTTTTTTTTTTTTAATTTTTTATTTTTTATAAACATATATTTTTATCCCCAGGGGTACAGGTCTGTGAATCACCAGGTTTACACACTTCACAGCACTCACCAAAGCACATACCCTCCCCAATGTCCATAATCCCACCCCCTTCTCCCAAACCCCCTCCCCCCAGCAACCCTCAGTTTGTTTTGTGAGATTAAGAGTCACTTATGGTTTGTCTCCCTCCCAATCCCATCTTGTTTCATTGATTCTTCTCCTACCCACTTAAGCCCCCATGTTGCATCACCACTTCCTCATATCAGGGAGATCATATGATAGTTGTCTTTCTCTGCTTGACTTATTTCGCTAAGCATGATACGCTTTAGTTCCATCCATATTGTCGCAAATGGCAAGATTTCATTTCTTTTGATGGCTGCATAGTATTCCATTGTGTATATATACCACATCTTCTTGATCCATTCATCTGTTGATGGACATTTAGGTTCTTTCCATAGTTTGGCTATTGTGGACATTGCTGCTATAAACATTCGGGTGCACGTGCCCCTCTGGATCACTACGTTTGGGGTATATTTTTTAAAGACTCTGTCAATATGATTTGTTAATAACTGAGATGTGGCATAAGAAAGAGGGCCTCGGTCACAAAATGGGCAGAAGACATGAACAGACATGAACAGACATTTGTATGTCTTCTTTCTCCAAAGAAGACATACAAATGGCCAACAGACACATAAAAAGAAAAAACACTCAACCTCATTTGGGATCAGGGAAGTACAAATGAAAACCATAATGAGATACCACCTCATTCCAGTCAGAATGGGTAGTAAAATGAACAACTCAAGAAAAAACAGATTTTGGTGAGAATGCAGAGAAAGGCAAACCCTCCTACACTGTTGGTGGGAATGGAAACACGTGCAGCCATTCTGGAAAACAGTATGGGGGTTCCTCAGAAAGTTGAAAATAGATACCCTTTTGCAATTGTACTACTTGGTATTTATCCAAAGGATACAAACATAGTGGTTGGAAGTGGCAGCTGCACCCCAGTGTTTGCAGCAGCAATGCTCACAGTAGCCAAAATATGAGAAGAGCTCGGATGTCCATCAGAAGATGAAAGATAAGAAGATGTGGTATACATGTAATGGCATATTATTCAATATATAATATTTTATATATAATGGAAAAGAATGAAATCTTGCCATTTGCAACAACAGGGATGGAACTATAGTGTATTATGCTAAGCAAAATAGTCAGAGAAAGACAAATACCATATGATTTCACTCTTTTTTGGAATTTAAGAAATAAAACAGATGAACATTGGGGAAGGGAAGGGAAAATAAAGTAAGATGAAAACTGAGAGGGAGGCAAACCATAAGAGATTCTGAACTCTAGGAAGCAAACTGAGGGTTGCTGGAGGGGAGGTGGAGGAAGGCGTACTTGGGCAATGGCATTAAGGAGGGCACTTGATATAAACAGCACAGGGTGTTATATGCAACTGGTGAATCACTAAATTCTACCTCTGAAACTAATAAAAAATGGCTTAAACTATTAGACTATTCATTACCTTAGTTAAGGTAGTAGAGCCCTTTCTTTTCATTTTTCTTCTCAGCTGTCCTCATGTCTACTCACTTCTTTTATGATCAGAGAGGGACAAATAGGTCTAGGTACTCTATCTTCACCCACCGGAGGCACAAGGAAAAAAAAAAAAAAAAAAGCCTTCTTCACCCCTATGACATCAATCGGTAAAGAAGCCTTTCCCAAAAGGAATCTGCATTAGATTATTTTCACATTTCATTTGCCAGAACTGGGTCACATTCCACCTTAAATCAATCATTGGCAAAGGAATAGAACCCATGATAATTGGCTTAATCTTAAGTATTATTTACGCAAACCATATGGGAAAGACATCACCAGAAAAAAGTTCTGTCAATATGAAGGAAGGAAGAAATGGCTGTTGTTTAGAAACCCAACAGAATCTAATACAGAATAGTAATAATTCTACTCATACCTGCACTTGTGGTGACCACAGCATAGTGTACAAACTTATCAAATCACTAGGTCGTACAATTAAACTCATGTAAGTGTGTAAACTATACTCAAATAATTTTTAAGATAATCATAATAATTCTAATCAATCCAGTACTTAACTCCATTTGCAGTCCGTCGTAACCGTAAAGGAAAGAGCACTAGATGGCCGGAGGTCTGTTTACCACCGACTAGTGGAGATGGAGAAATCACTGATGTTTCCTGTTTTCATGTCCTCAACTGTAAAATGAGGGGGTTATAGCCAGAAAGCTCTTCAAAACCCCATTCTACGCATTTAGCCTGCCTCTCTAGATCATGACAAACAGCGAACAGAGTGGTTTACAAATGCAGAAGCATTTAGAGAAGGGAAAAGTAGCAGGAGCTGGTGAAAGTGCAGGGAGAAGGTGCACGTTTACAGGGCAGGTGTGGGAGGGGTGGAAGATGAGCTGAAACCAAACGCAGCGATCACAGGAGATGACTGCTGGGGAAGAGCGCCAAATAATAGCGGGTGTGGTGGCAGTTTTTGAAGGCTTTTGAAAAGCAGGCTGCTGTGGTATGAGATGCTGAGAGAGGTGGCATAATATGTTTAAAAAGATTAATCCAACAGTGAGCATTAGATACACCAGGTGCTTTATAAAGAAGAAAAACTAGAGACTGGAAAAGCAACAGAAGGAAGAGTGCGTAATACAAGTATGAGGTAATGAATTGATGGTATCTCAGAAGGGAAGAGACTAGAATACCTCAAGTCTGATTTTTAGTTGAAAGTTAAAATGACACATAGTAAAGGGTTAAAAATCCGAGCTTGGGAATCAAACAGTCCAGGATTAGAGCCCTTGCCTATCACTTCCTAGCTGTGTGAACGTCAGAGAATAATTTGAACTCGGTGCTCTGGTTTCTCATCTGAGAAATAGTAATACTAATATAATCTAGCCCATGGGCTTATTGGAAGTGTTAACTTAAAAAAAAAAAAAAGACTACATACCTATATACCCCTATTTATGACAATGTCTCACAACAATATATGCTCAGTAAATAACTATTATATTCAGCAATAACATTATATTGGTGTTATTATTTTTGTTCAGCAGCAAAATTCTGCATGTATCCATCCAGACGGATTGTAGCTCTTAGAAAAAGATCTCTGTAAGCCAGTGTGGGTTTCCCATTCCTGCCTTTTGTCAGACTGCATTTCCTTTGTTTTGTTTTTTTTTTTTTTCCCCCTCTAGTAGCTTAAAACGTTGTAGGTCCTGTTCTATTCATTGTATTTTCCACCTTAAGTTTTCAACACACATGGAATTAACACTGACATTGACATCTTCTCTCACCCATCCCCCAAAAAACCCAAGCTCAGGATTGACATATTTTGTTCCCTCACTCCTCATCTATTATATTGATCACATCTGAAATTTTTTTCCAGATCATTAACTTTCTGTATCCCTTTTATTTACACTTTGATAATGGCCTTTTTCTAATGTCTTTGTTCACATTGCTTATAGTATCTCAATTATTCTTTCTCCTCATTTCACTTTTCTTCTTCCCGGAGAACATATTCCGGCAATTCTCCCAGGGAGATTCCGTGAATATTTACGTGATTGTTTTGGGTATAGAAGTCCGTGTTCAATGTCAGTTGCCCTCAGAACCATTAAAAAGTATTTTTATTTATGCTCCATGTATTTACATATTTTTTGTACATATGTATTTTATATAGCAATTGTAGTAAAATGATGACGAGTGTGAAGAGCAAAGTATGAAATTCTTAACAAAGCAAACACTCCTAAACCAGCAGGCAACCTAAGACTGAAGAAGCTTTGCATGTGTGGACCTTCGCATCACCCCATCTCATTCCCTCCCATTTTCCTCTGCGGTTTTACCATAGATGTATACATCTCTAAGCAACACATTATTTAATTTTGCTAGTTTATGGACTTTATAAAATTAAGGCTGTGCCATAAGTAGTTTTCTGTGACTTATTGTTTTTTTATAGTTATGTTTCTGCAAAGACTTGCAGTCTATTAATTTTTTCCCTCTACAATATACCCTATTCTGTGGATATGCCTTGCTTTATTTATATATTTTTCTATTGATGGATATTTGGGTTTGGTTGTCCCTCCCCCACCTTCCCTCCTCCTCCTCCTCCTCCTCCTCCTCCTCCTCCTCCTCCTCCTCCTCCTCTTCTTCTTCTTCTTCTTCTTCTTCTTCTTCTTCTTCTTCTTCTTCTTTGCTATAAGTAACAGTGGTGCTATGAACATTTTTGTATATATCTACTTGGGCTTATGTACAAGAGATTCCCCTTAAGGTAAATACCTGCTCCTGGCATTCTTGGCTCATGACCTATACATATCTGCAACCTTAGATAATGCTAATTTCTTCCTCAGGGATTGTACCAATTCAAACTCCTATAGCAGTATATAAAAGTTTTCATTATTCCACATTTTCTCCAACCTTGGTGTTACCAGACCCTAATTTTTCCCTAGTCTATGGGTTATAAAATATATTTCTTTTGTTATAAATTTGCATTTTTCTTTATTACTCAAGAAATTAAACATCTTTTCATATACAAGTAGTTTTCATGTTTTTTTTCCTCTTTTGAAATTCCTCTTTGAAATGCCTGTTCATTCTTACCCCCATTCTACTTGTGTGGTTTTTTTCATAGTGATTTGTAAACAAGTGTTCGGATATCAGTCCCTTGTTGGTTATATGTGTTACAAATACCATTTAGGGCTTCTAAAAAACTTCACGATTTTTATTTGAGAGAGACAAATTCTTAATGTTACTGTAGTCAAATTTATCAATCTCACCTTTTATAATTAATGCTTTTCTTGGTTTTATTTTTTAAAAAATCCACTCTAAAGAACATAATGATATCTTGTTATATTTTCTTCTAAAATTCTCTTTTGTATCTTTGATCTCATGTTGATTGTGTGTAATACAGAAAATTCTATTTCACTTTTTCCATATGGATTACTCATTGTCTCAGGATTTATTAAATAGCCCTTCCTTTTCTCAATGGCATGCAATGTTACCTCTATCACATTATCAATTCTGTGTCAGTGTGACTCTATTTCTGGGTTTTCTCTGCTGACTCAATGGTCAAAGGGCTCCCCCTGCACCTACCCACACATTCTGTTATTATTGCTCCATAATATATCTGGGTATCCAGTATCCCTCTACTTTTCTTATTCAGGAGTTTCTTGGCTATTTTTTTAGGCCTGTGTGGTTTCCCTCTAAGATTATTTGGTTCCTCAAAAACCAAACCAAACCACACCAAAATACAACAACAAAAAAACAACTTATTGGGGTCTTGAATGAAATATCATTGTAATTATGGATTTAACTGGAATCAATCAACAATTTTGCAATATTATGTTTCCTTTCCAAATTCTTCCCTAATATATTTCAACAAAGTTTAAATTTTTTCTCTATAAAAGAAATTGCATATCTTTTTTTTTTTTAAGATTTTATCCATTTATTTGACAGAGTAAGAGAGAGAGCAAGCACAAGCAGAGGGAGAGGGATGGAGGGAAAAGCAGACTCCCACTGAGCAGGGAGTCCGATGGAGGACTCAATCCCAAGACCCTGAGACCATGACCTGAGCTGAAGGCTGACACTTAACCAACTGGGCCATCCAGGAATTCCATCTATTCTTATATATATTTTTAGAGACCTTATTTTTGTTGATGCTATTATAAATTATGTGTTTTTATAAATTATTATTATATTTTCTGTATATTAGTGGTACCTAGAAATCGAATTAATTTTTGTATATTTGATCTTATATTCAGCTGCTATTTATTTATTTATTTATTTTTAAAAATTTTATTTATTTATTAGACAGAGATCACAAGCAGACAGTGAGACAGGCAGAGAGAGGAGGAAGCAGGCTCCCTGCTCAGCAGAGAGCCCAGTGTGGGGCTCAATCCCAGGACCCTGAGATCATGACCTGAGCTGAAGGCAGAGGCTTAACACACTGAGCCACCCAGGTATCCTCAGCTGCCTTTTTAAACTCTATTAGTAGGGATGCCTGGGTGGCTCAGTGGGTTAAAGCCTCTGCCTTCCACTCAGGTCATGATCCCAGGGTCCCGGGAGTGAGTCCCACATCTGCCTCTCTGCTCAGCAGGGAGCCTGCTTCTCCGTCTCTCTCTGCCTGCCTCTCTGCCTACTTGTGATCTGTCTGTCAAATAAATAAATAAAAATCTTTAAAAAAAATAAATAAACTCTATTAATAATTTGAAGACATAAATTTCTCCCTATTCTTACTCCTTTCTAGTATCTTCCACTTTTCTTTCTTTTTTCTTTTTTTGTCCTTCTAACCGAAAATACAATGTTGAGAAGAAGCAGGTCATGATGGTCTTGTTTCTTATTTTAGAAGGGATAGGCCTAACATTTTATAATTCAGTTTAATATTTCTGAGAAGTTTTTGTTTTATACTTTTTTCTGATTAAAGAAATTCCTTTTTAGGGTCACCTGGGTGATGCATTCAGTTAAGTGTCTGCCTTAGGCTAAGGTCCTGATCCCAGGGTCCTGGGATGGAGTCTGTGTTACTTCATGCTTAGCAGGTAGCCTGCTCCTTCCTCTGCCTGCTGCTCCCCCTGGTGTGTGCTCTCTCTCTCTTTCTCTGACAAATGATTAAATAGAATCTTAAAAAAAAAAAAAAGTTCCCTTTTATTGCTATTTTTTTTTTATTTTTTTTATTTTTTATAAACATATATTTTTATCCCCAGGGGTACAGGTCTGTGAATCACCAGGTTTACACACTTCATAGCACTCACCAAATCACATACCCTCCCCAATGTCCATAATCCCACCCCCTTCTCCCAAACCCCCTCCCCCCGGCAACCCTCAGTTTGTTTTGTGAGATTAAGAGTCACTTATGGTTTGTCTCCCTCATTGCTATTTTGATAACAATTTCAAACATTAATTATTTTTAATTTGTTAAGAATGTTTCTTATCTAGTAAACCAATTAAGGAAAATTTCCTTTACTACTCTGGTGAATTACATTTGATTTTTTAAAAAAATATTTTATTTATTTGACAGAGTTCACAAGTAGGTAGAGAGGCAGGCAGAGAGAGAGAGAGGAGGAAGCAGGCTCCCCACTGAGCAGAGAGAGCCCAATAAGGGGCTCCATCCCAGGATGCTGAGATCATGACCTGAGTCGAAGGCAGAGACTTTAACCCACTGAGCCACCCAGGCGCTCCTACATTTGATTTTTTGAATGCCAAATAATTCCTGCATTCCTGGGATAAATTCAACTTGGCTGTGATGTATTATTTTAATTTGATTTGGGGATATTTTGCTTGCAGATTTTTGCATCTGTGTTCAAATGTAATTTGTCTTTGTCTTTTTCATGCTGTTTTTATCTGGTTTTTATATCAAGACTATAATAGTCTCACAATATATTTCATTGTCATATTCCATTTAATGTTGCTGATGGGAAATCTGATACCAGTCTTCTTCTACTCCCTCTTTAAGACATCCTCTCAAAGTTGTTAGGATTTTCTTTCATCTGTTGATGCTCTAAAATTTCAATATAGCATGTCTAGATATAAAGATTTTGTTTTTGGTGGTGGTGATGTTTTGTGTTATTTTTGGAATTAAAAAATATTTATTTGGCACTTCATGGACTCGTAGCAGAAGGAATAGAAATTTTCTCCTGCTGATTCTTTGACTATTGCCTCCCTCTTCTGTCCTAGAATGCCAACTGGACCAAAACTTGGAATATTTGGATCTTGACTATAATATACAAGGTGCCCTTCCCTGTGCACCCTCACACATAACTGTATCAGAGAGATCTCAACTTTCTCTTTTTGTTCAGATTTACCATTTTTTTTAGCCTTTTGCTGCATTCTGGGAGCATTGTTTGTCTTGATCATTAATTTGTTATGAATTAATTCTCATTAATTTGTTCTTCAGTTATATTTATTCTGATACACAAGTCATCTATTCTTTTCTATTAATAATCAGACTTTAAAAATATGTGATCTCTGAGACGCCTGGGTGACTCAGTTGGTTGGACGACTGCCTTCAGCTCAGGTCATGATCCTGGAGTCCCGGGATCGAGTCCTGTATCGGGCTCCCAGCTCCACAGGGAGTCTGCTTCTCTCTCTGACCTTCTCCTCGCTCATGCTCTCTCTCACTGTCTCTCTCTCAAATAAATAAATAAAATCTTAAAAAATATATGTGATCTCTATTTGTGAGTATAATATAGTTTCAGATCATTTTGACAATTTCAAACACATGGAAAAAGAGTTGGAAATTAAATCAATGCAATGAGAGGCAAGAAGGTGGGGAGGGTAGGAAAGAACCAACTAGAAATTGTGGCAAGTAGAAAGCACAGAAAAAATTGGCAAAATAATTTTCAACATAATCAGCCAATCACAATATGAATGTTAATAACTTATTAGAAGAGTCTCTAAGACTGTATGAAATAGATCCAACTATAAGCTGTTTATAAGAGAGATAAAAATAATTCAGGAAGTTTGAAAATAAAGGTATAAAATAGGTATCACAAGCTGTGGAAGTAGACAATGGTAATTACCATTTATTTTTATTTCTTTCTTGATTAAATGGCAATTTAGTGAAGAACCTTGAAAGTCAAGGAGATGCTATGAAAATGAATGCAAATTGCTGAACTAGCCATTACCTCCTATAATAAGAGTAAGTGTAAAAATTGAAAATAATTTCAAAACATTTACCTTAAGGGCATTAAAACAAACATTAGTCAAGTTAAGGTGAGGATCCTTTCCTGTCAGATTTATGCTTATTGTATATCTTGCCAACATTAAACTGAGTTTCTGTTTCAGTCTACTTACAACAAGGGTCAGGGAACTTTTTGATAATATTGAACAGTTTGTTTTAACCATCCCAGAGATAGTTGAGCCATGACCTAGAGACCATGAGAACCAGTGTAGTTTGCTATAGAACAGACTTGTTAGAATGCTTGTCATAGAAAACCATACTTGCTCACTAAATACTATAATACTAATACTGTATCTCTGGTTTAGGAATAAATTTTATTTAGTTACTAATCTTGTGATAAATAGCCTACTACTGGTGTGTCACTGTTGCTTTTAGGGCTAACTCAGTCATTATATTATAGACTGTACAGATATTTTCAGGATTGAGAATATAGATTAAAGGCAATACTTTTTTTTTTTTACAGGTAAAGTAATAAGTCACTTTTAAAAAAAAACAAGTGAAAATATTTTCTCAATTTAAAAACATTTGATAGGTAATACACAAAGTTTCACTTTTATTAGTTTATATGAGGATGTGCCAGGGTTTAGTTCAGGCCCAGTATTTAGCCAAGTTTTACCTTTTGGCTTTTGCTTGGACCTCAGTATTGTGGTGGCAGAGAAACCAAATATCTATTTCAATGCCCTTTATCATTCTACCCCAGAGAGGTTTCTGAAACTGATGTGCATAAAGTAAAGAAGATGAAATGAACACTCAGAGGCAATTTTATGATCTTGAAAGCCAACTTTGTTGTTCTAATGCTACATTTCTAAATTGAACATTTAATGATTATTTTTTCTCAAGAGAATACATTAAGAATAAAAAATGTTAATAAGGATAACAACCTGAAGTCTGTATATGGACTTTGTGGGACTGCTTTATTAAGGGCGCACAATTATCACTGGCCAAATCTCCAAGTCCAGGAGCTGAAGAGAGGATATCTTCATTTTAGTTGCTATCAAGGAAGAAAGCAGAATTAATAGTACAGTGCCAATAGCACCATTAGCAGACCTTATATTGCCAGAGCTGGCCAAAAAGGTCTCTTGCTCCTACTCTAGCTTCAATTGGAAGAATGAAACTATTCTAGGCTAAAATATTAACTATATATTACTATATATTATATATTACTACATATATACACTATATGTAAGCTATAACTAAGACTCTTCTAGACTATTAAAAATGTCTACTATTAAAAATGTCTAGTATAATTTCCCATATTATGACAGAGCTAAAAAAGAATTACTGTCTCTGTAATATAATGTCAAATATGTAAAATGTAACTAATAAATTTTAGTAATAAAATATTAATTATAACAATATTCAAATACATTTTCATATACATATATTCCCAAAGGGCATTTTGTAATAGTGATATTTGGCTTCAGCATTGAGCCCAGACACCTATTGTTCAGAATTTGGCCAAAATGTGTAGTCAGTAAGTACATCCTGAGTTTCTGGTGTACTCTTCTAATATCTTTTAAAGCAAATTCTTGTGTATATTCTTAGTTTTTCTCTTTCTAACATGCACACCACTCTGCACTTAATATATATCAGCTTCAAAATATAATCCAGATTCTTAATTTTCTGTGATGAAAATTAACCAATAAGAAAATAACCATGAATTTTTTTATTAACATATAATGTATTATTAGCCCCAGGGGTACTGGTCTATGAATCGCCAGGTTTACACACTTCACAGCATTCACCATAGCACATACCCTCCCCAATGTCCATAACCCCACCACCCTCTGCCTACCCCCCCCACAACTCTGTTTTGTGAAATTAAGAGTCTCTTATTGTTTGTCTCCCTCCCAATCCCATCTTGTTTCATTTATTCTTCTCCAACCTCTCAAACCCCCCACGTTGTGTCTCCACTTCCTCATATCAGGGAGATCATATGATAGTTGTCTTTCTCCGATTGACTTATTTCACTAAGCATAATACTCTCTAGTTCAACCATCCATGTCGTCGCAAATATAGCCATGAATTTTTATTCTTCTCTAACAACATGGCTTCAAATATGTTAAGTAAAAGTTGACAAAGCCACAAATCCACAATTCTACCATGAGATGCTCATGAATCCTTCTCAGAAAAGAACAGATAATGTAAACAAAATATAAATAAGAGCATAGAGAATTTGGATGAACCAATTACCAAAATTACTCCAATAGAGTATGAGAAAGCACTGTACCCAACAAAGAAAGAATACACGTTCTTTTCAAACCTCTTGAAGCTTTCCCTAAATTGCTTGTGTACTGACAAAGGAAATACTGCAGATCCCAAGGTTTATACTACACAGACTACATCATTTACTGACCACAATGCAATAAAATTAGAAATCAGTAACAAAATATATTCAGAAAATCCACATCTGTCATTTCTAAATAAGAATTAGCTGAGAAAAAGGAAATCAAAATGAAAAATTCAAATAACTCAGAACGAATAAAACTAGAAGCTCAAAATATAAAAAGTAATACATAAAATAAATGAACTAAGCTTTCAGCTCAAGACACAAATACATGCAAAAGGTAAGATGAATTTGAGTGATAGAAATCAGAATGATAGTTTCCTTCCCCCTGCCCTCCCAACGATGGCTCCAGGCCCAGGCAATTTTGTAGGTCGTCCCTAGCAGGCCTCTAAGGACTAGACAGTTCTTTTCTTATACAACTGTTTTAGAGCATAGGAAAATGTGGTAAGCCACATAATTCATTTCATGAGGTAAAGCCCTCAGTAAACAAACAAAGAAACAAACAAAAACACCCTCAAAGAAACAGAAGCAAATATCCTATATGGATATAAATATAAAAGTAAGTAAAAATGTTAATAAACTAAATCATATAAGGTACAAAAAAATGGGACAGTGTCTCTTAAAAATAGGACAAGTAGAGTTTTCTCAGGAATGGTAGTAAGGTTCAGTATAAGACAAGATTTGAAACAGTGTAAGTCATTTCAGAATAGATTAGAAAAGCCAAAAAAGCTTTTGATTAAATCCAATGCCCATTTATAAAATAAACTCATAAAAGTACCTAGTTGGTGCAGTCAGTTAAGCATCTGCCTTTGACTCAGGTCATGATCCCGGGGTCCTGGGAGAGAGCCTTGTGTCAAAAAAAGTAGGAAACACCCATAACTTGATAACATTTAGCTGCTAAAACCCAAGAGTAAATTAATCAAAAATTAATTTTAAATTGAACTATATTTAAAATAAGTTTCAGTAAGTTAACTGAAGCTGGGCCTGGATTAGGGTGAAGCAGGTAAGGCAGCCATCTCAGGCCCAGGATTTAGGGGGACACCAAAAAACTCAGTAACCAAAATAAATAATATTTGAATGCAATATTTTAAAAAATCAGTATGAATAAAAAAAAAACCATGATGGTTTTAGAATATCAAAACTTTTAAATTTATTTTAATTTTTATTTATTTATTGTTTTAGAGAGAGGGCGGGCACACACACAAGTGGGGGGTGGCGAGGAAGAGAGAGAGAGAAAGAATCTAACACATGTTCCATGCTCAGTAGGAGCTGGCCTGGGGCTTGAGCTCAAGACTCTGAGATCATGACCTGTACTGAAATCAGGAGTTGGCAGCATAATTGACTGAGCCACCCAGATGCCCAGAATATCAAACCTTTTTTAAAAGACCAGGGCAGTAGCAAGCCATATTGGAGCCTGAAGCAAGAGGAAAATTATGTACCTCAATATGATTTTTTTACATGTTTTTTAAAAATGGTTATTTTCCCAGAAGTAGTTGAAAAATTATTGAAAATTGTGTTTAAAAATATTGTGAGTGCCTGTATACCCTTCCAGAAATGTTCTAAGCATGTAAACCTGTATATTATATTTTTAAAACTTGGGATCCCATTATATATTTCCCACTTATTCTATTTTGTATACTTTTCCATATCCATAGAGATCACCCACATTCTTTTTCATGTACATTATAAGTATCATTTTTCATGCTGTGTATGTAGTCACAGAGTCCTAAGGGCAGAGACCATAAAAACCATATTCCCAAAGCAAGAATCCCTTCCTGGATATACCTTGAGAAATAAACCTTGCTGTTCCATTTGAAAATTCAGTCTCATAATCTCATTCCAAAACAAAATACAAAACAGAACAAAATAACTTCACATTATTATTAACTTTAAATATCTTTTTGAGATAAAATTGATGTATAACGTTGTATTAGTTTCAGGTATAGGAGATGATTTAATAATTATGTATATTGTGAAATTATGACCACAATTAAGTCTAGTTAACATCCATCACCACACATAGTTACAGTTTTTTTCTTGTGATGAGAACTTTTAAGATCTACTCTTTTAGCAATATTCTTTTTTTATTTTAAGATTTTATTTATTTATTTATTTGTCAGAGAGAGAGAGAGAGCACAAGAAGACAGAGTGGCAGGCAGAGGCATAGAGAGAAGCAGGCTCCCCACTGAGCAAGGAGCCGAATGCGGGACTGGATCCCAGGACACTGGGACCATGACCTGAGCCAAAGGCAGCCGCTTAACTGACTGAGCCACTCAGGGGTCCCACTTATAGCAATTTTCAAATATGCAATAGAGTATTATTATGTGTAATCACTTGCTGTACATCACATCCCTGTGATTTATTTATTTTATAACTAGATATCTGTAACTTTTGACAATCTTTACCTATGTCATGTTCCCTCTACCTCCACTAAATATTTTATTCACATCAAAAATAGGATTTTACAGGGTTGCCTGGGTGGCTCAGTCATTAAGTATCTGCCTTCAGCTCAGGTCATGATTCCAGGGTACTGGGATCTAACCCCACACTGGGCTCCCTGCTTAGTGGGAAGGCTGCTTCTCCCTCTCCCATTCCCCCTGCTTGTGTTCCCTCTCTGCTGTCTCTCTCTCTGTCAAATAAATAAATAAAACCTCTAAAAAAAAATAGGATTTTACATTTTCCTAGGTTTAATGGAAACAAATTTATCAATAACACTTCCAAACCCCATTCCTTTGCTTCTCTCATTTTCAATTGAGAGTATTGCCATTTTGACAATTTTTTTGGCCAAGCAATGATCTTAAATAACCACTGTTAGAATAAAAAATAAGATCCAGAGTTTCTTTTAAAAAGAAAGAAAGAAAGAAAGAAAGAAAGAAAGAAAGAAAGAAAGAAAGAAAAAAGATGCAGAATTTCTAAATTAATGGAAAGTTTAAAAAAATACCAAGAAAAAAATTCAGTCATTAAATAAATTCAGAAAGGATGGAAAAAAACAGAAAATGCATAGAAAGTCATCAAAGAAGATGACAAAAGTCAGATGAAACATGTTAATTATATAACTGTAAAATGGCTAATTTATTTAATTTTTAAATATTTTATTTATTTATTTGAGAAAGAGAGTGAGTGAGGAAAAGAGAATGAGAGCACAAGTTCTGGGAGAGGCAGAGGGAGAGGAACTCCCCACAGAGCAGGGAGCCCACTGCAGGACTCCCTCCCAGGATCCTGGAATCATGACCTGAGTGGAAGAGAGATGCTTAACTGACTGAGCCACCCAGGCATCACAATGGCCAATTTCTTGATTAACAGCAATCATCAGATTGAATAAAAAAGACAACCTGTATGTATGCTTATAACCAAAAGACCCCAAAACATTGTCAATTGATTGACAAAGAATATTAATAAATGTAAACAAAAAGAGAGCAGAATGACAATATTAAAATTAGACATGTAGAATTCAAAGGAAGATGCATTAAATGGGACAAAGGTATGAAATCTAAAAGGAAACTGCAGTAGCAATTAGCTTTTATTCAGTTAACATAGGAATAAAACATAAAGCAAAAACTTTTTAAAATGGAGCCAAAGAGAATTCACACAAATTGCAATTATAGTGGGAGACTGACACTTCTTTCAGAATTTGATAGATCAAGTAAACCAAAAATTTTTAAATACAGAAGTATTGAATAATATTATTAAGAAGCTTGATTAACTAATATATTTAAGCTCTACAGAAAAGAAATATTCTTAATATTTATACAAGCTGAATTCACTTTACGAAGCTAACGTAACCCTACCACTAAACCTGACCGGGGTAAGCAGACACACACACTTATACATTCACAATTAGAGCTCATTCTCACCTATGAATAGAAATAATCACACACATACACAGTACTTACTATGTGCAGACTACTCTAAGCAATTTGCATGTATTAATCATCTAAACTTCACAACAACCCTATTATTGTCCTTTTATAAAAGAGGAAACACAGAATGGTTAAGTAAATTACTTGCCCAAAGTCACACTGTGAGTTAGTAGTAGGTAGTTTATAGGAAAGCTGGAATATGAACCTGGGAAAACAGAGCTGATTCAACCCTAGGAAACATACTAATTCTACTCATTACATTAATAGAATAAAGGAGAAAAACCATACCATCATATTCATTAATTCTGAAAAGACACTTGACAAAATTCAAAGTTTCTAGTTAACAAACAAAGAAAACATTCATGATGAACTAGAAATAGAAGAACTTTTTTTGTTTGTTAGTGAATACATCAAACCAAACTAACAGCAAAAACACAAGATGACTTCCCACTAAAATAAGGAACATTACTAACAAATACTTTAGTAAATAAAATGGCAAGCTATACATTTATGGAGAGATAAAAAGAGCTTTGTAAACAATTCACACATATCACCTACTTATGTTTTGAAAATGAGCAATTAGATTCCTGAGTTATTAATCTCTCTATTTTGTGGGGCTACAGTTCTGCTAATGGTTTAGCTATTACTTCTTTTTGGGAAAGTTTTGATATTTTTTAGGCCTTTTTGTCTATTCAGATAAGGGAAGCAAGCAAAAGCATGTAATAGTCCAAATTAAAACTTCCAGGATTTCATATTTCACTCCTCATACTAACCAACCTGCATCTTCTCCCGCCCTCCTTCAGCGCCAGCTCCAACTCAGATAGCAGTGTTTGGGGCAGGGAATGATTAGGGTTTCCAGATAAGAAGTTACTATCTAAAATATATAATGAACTTACCCAACTCAACACCAAACCCCACAAATAATGAAATCAAAAAATGGGCAGAGGAACTGAGTAGACATTTTTCCAAAGAAGACATACAAATGGCCAACAGACATATGAAAAGATGCTCAACATCACTAAGAAAATCAAAATCAAAATCATGATGCGATATCACCCTATACTTGTCAGAGTGGCTATTACATAAAAGACAAGTAATAGCAAGCACTGGTGAGAATATGGAGAGAAAGAAATCCTTGTGCACTGTTGGTAGGAATGTAAATTGATACACTTACTATGGAAAATAGTAGATTCCTCAAAAAATTTTAAGTAGAATTACCATATGACTCAGTAATTCTAGTGTGTTTTTTTAAATATTTTTATTTATTTGAGAGAGAAAGAAAGAGAGGGAGAGCATGAGAAGGGGGAGGGTCAGAGAGAGAAGCAGAATTCCTAATGAGCAGAGAGCCCAACACAGGACTCAATGCTGGGACTCCCGGATCATGACCTGAGCTGAAGGCAGTCACATAACCAGCTGAGCCACCCAGATGCCTCGACTCAGTAATTCTAATACTGGGCTTTTACCAAGAGAAAACTAAAACAATAATTCAAAAAGATATATGCATTCCTATATTTATAGCAGCATTATTTACAATAGCCAAGATATAGAAGTGTCAGATAAGTAAATAGATAAAGAAGAGGGGATTATCCCCATATTTTCTCTCCCCCCCCTCTCTCCCTGCCCCACACAGACAGACAGACAGACACACACACACACACACACATGGGAATATTACTCAGTCATTAAAAAGGATGAGATCTTGACATTTGAGATAACATGGATGAACCTAGAGGGTATTATGCTGAGTGAAAGAAGTCAGACAGAAAAAGACCAATACCATATGATTTTGCTTATATGTGGGATTTTAAAAACAAATGAATAAACTGACAAAAAGCAAATTCAGACACATAAATGCAGAGAACAAACTGATGGTTAGCAGAGAGGGGGGGTAAGAGGATGGGCAAAATGAGTGAAGGGGTAGGTGGGAGATGCAATATCCTAGCTGTGGAATGACTGGGTCTCAGGGATGGGGGGTACAGCGTGGGGAGTGTGATTAGTTCCATTGTGATAGCATTGCATGGTGACAGACAGCAGCTACACATGGTGAACATAGCATAATATATAGACTTGTTGAATCACTATGTTGTAACTAATGTAACATCATGAATCAACTATACCCAAATAAAAAAATAGCACAAGATTATCTTATTATTATTTTCCACTCACCATGTTCCCCATGCTATGCCTTTCATCCCTATGACTTGTTCATTCCATGGTTAGAAGCCCATATCTCCCACTCCCCCTAGGAAATGGAGACACAACATTAACCACAAGAATTGTGTGTGTGTGTGTGTATGTGAAATATATATATAGTGAATTCCCGATTAGATTTGTATTTCAGAAAAACAACAAGTTTTTTTAGTGTAAGCAATATCTGGGACATACTTATGTTAAAAAGTATTCCCTATCAGAAAGTCCAATTCTGGGCATCCATTCTATATTTTATCTGGTAGACCTAAGTCTGATTGTACATTTTGATTTTGTACTATGTCTGTCTGAAGCCGTTACTAGCAACTAGACTGAAGACTTTTCGGTGCCATTTTTTCCTATCTTACTCAAATTTCATTTATAAATTCCATTTCCATGGTGAATCTAAGATACTTCTTTTTCAGCACTCTTTATGTATCGATATATTTTTAAATATGGATATGGATATAACTAAATTTTATTTTATTCCTATCCATCAACCAGTGGACAAATCTGTGTGTGTTTAGCTGGAACAAGTAGACCAATGGGTGTTTTCTAGCTAATAAGAAAGACAGAATTGCTGCAGATACATTCTCAGTACATACCCAAATAACAGGGCCCCAAAGAGCGGTTAGTGCTTTTTTAAAAAGCACCTATTAAATATAAAATTAGGAAATGTATCCTTAGGTGGCAAAAAAGGTTTACTTCCTAACAATCTTATTTTAAAGGCTTGAGCTTCCTAGGGCTCATATTTAGAAATTCCAATAATCACTAACTTAAAAAAAAATACCTTTATTTGTCAAGCAGAGAAAGACAACTATCATATGATCTCCCTGATATGAGGAAGTGGTGATGCAACATGGAGGCTTAAGTGGGTAGAAGAATAAATGAAACAAGATGGGATTGGGAGGGAGACAAACCATAAGTGACTCTTAATCTCACAAAACAAACTGAGGGTTGCCGGGGGGAGGGGGTTGGGGAGAAGGGGGTGGGATTATGGACATTGGGAAGGGTATGTGATTTGGTGAGTGCTGTGAAGTGTGTAAACCTGGTGATTCACAGACCTGGGGATAAAAATATATGTATATAAAAAATATATGTTTATAAAAAATAAAAAAAAAAAAAAAAAAAAAAAAAAAAACAACTAGAATTTCTCACTTCCAGTATTAGGCTTTTCCATTGTACCACAGGGCTCTCTTCTCTCCTTCCCCCTCCTGTCTCTGTCTCTCTCTCACTCTCTTTCTCTCTCACACACACACAAACACACACACACACACAGACTCACACCCTTAGGTGTTTGGTTTTTTTGGAGGTTTTTATGTAGTTTTTATATAAATTAGCCCTCTTTTACTGCAAGAATACACCAAACTAATAGTGTGTATGGACTTCACATTTGTAAATCTGCCATGATCTGGTTCATAGGCTGGCGATGACTGTGGTGTTAAGCAGTGGGAAATCAGCTTGCACAGGAGTGATCCTTCCGCATTGGTACAGCAAGACCGCTGGTGATTCAAGTTCCTGGTCCTGGAAATGAGATGAGCTGTGGTGCCAATGAAGAGGAAATGGTGGAAAATGAAAAGAGTAAACAGCTTCTCTGATGGATGAAACTGATTATGACAGGCATCTTTCAGTCCACTGAATCATTGATTCTGTTGTTCATTTTTACTTTTCCAAAGTGTGAGGTCTGTTTGTAAGCAGAGGCGGTAAGCCAGCATTCACTGTGTGAAGAGCAATATGGGGGTTGGGGGGGAGTAAAGGTTTCCATGAAGAACAGTCCAGCTGCAGAGGGAGAAAGTGAAAAACAAAATAACAAGCATTTCTACAAAGCAATACAGCAAGTGCAAATAATACACAGTTATGTCCTATCAAGCCATTACTTATCTAATGATCTTAACTCTGGGATACAGCCTTAAATCCTGAACAGGTAAAACAGTTTCTGGATAAATGAAAACACAAGTTAGACAATGCATGCCCTTCATCAGAACCATCTTACATAGCCACAGTTCAGAATACTGTCAGGACTTTGGCTTTTATTCTTGAGAGCGAGGAAGGCTTTGCAAGGCTTTGAGAAGGGGAGTGATATGAACTAACCAACTCCCTGTGTTCCTTTTTTTTTTTTTTAATTGAAATAGTTGACATATAATATTAGGTTAGTTTCAGGTATACAACATAGTGAATCAACATTTATATACATTATGAAGTGATCCCCAACAGTAAGTATAGCTACCATCTGACCATGAACTCACTCCTTTTGACAAAATCACTTTGCCTGCCATATTGAGAGCTGACTGTGAATAGGAAGGGTCTAGGGTAGAATCATGGAAGTTATTGCAACCATCCAGGTAAGAGATGAGATGATGGAGACTTGGACCTGGATAGAAAGAGTAGGGTCTGTAAGAAGAGTTCAGATTCTGGTTTTATGTTGGAGGTGGTGCCAAAAGAATTTACTATTAGGATGGATGTGGGATGTGAGAGACGGAGCAGTGAAGGATGACTTCACATTTTTTATTGGGCAACTCTAAGTACAGGATTGCCAATAAATGAAATGGGAAAGACTATGGGAGGAGCAGGTTAGACAGAAAGATTAATGCTTTTTAATGACAGTGTCTTGGCATCAAGAACAAGTTAACTTACATTCAGTAGAATTGGTGACAAAGGGCAGAACAAATAGGTAATATATCAGTATACAAAATTTACCTTTGAAAAACAATTTGGAGGAAAAAAGCAATTTAGGTGATTAACCATTGGCAGTTAAAGAAATGAGTTTAGGTCTTCAAAATTGTTCCTGGTATAGAACAGATCATTTCCTTGAAAAGCCAGAAAAATGAAAATACTTTCATTATGAAGAACTGAGAGGACACGAAATACAGGAATAATCAGATTTAATCGGGCTTATTCAGGGAAGTCTTCTGGAGTAGGGATGATTTAACTCAGAAGAAAGGTTTTCCAGAAGAAAACAAGGCAGAAGGAATCCTAGAGAAGAGTGACACTCCAGCCTGGAGGAATTCAAAGGTCCTCCAGCTGAAAGCCAAGGCCATTGATTCAGGGAAATGGGAGAGAAAATGGACCTGGGAGAGACTCTGAGAGGAGGTGGTTTGAGCCACTCAAGTCCCAAAGTAAGAAAAAGAACAAATGTTTAGGCACTAGGATTTCTGGGGCCACCACTGACTAGATGGGCAAGTGCCCACTTCCTCTCCAGAGGGGTTGACTAAATTATGGCACCTTTATGCCTCAGTTCATATTCTATAATTTTAAATGAAACTGCCTCTTCAAGCCTGGGAAGGGGTTATTTTCAGAAGGTATTAACCAACTGCTCATCACCTCCAATAAGGACCGGATGTGAGGAAAAAGAAGGATAGGTTAATTCTAACAGAATCTCTTGCCTGTTATTAAATCTCAGAATGAGGTCTTGAAACAATCTGCCACAAGATTAATCTTCTTAAGCACCACTTTGTGTTACTGGCCTTTGCCAAACTCCCATGGTTTCTCATTGCTACCAACTCCAGTCTCACCTGCTCAGACTTCTGTGATCTGGCTCCAAAGTGTTTGGGCAGACGATGCCCACCCCTCTTGTCCACATGCCTAAAGGTCTAGTCATTCTGGCTGCCCATCATTCTTCCCATAGACATAATGTCAGGACCCTTTGTTCATGGTGGTACTGCCTCTCCCGAAATGTTTCCATCCCTGCTTCCCTTTCTCCCAGCTACTTTCAAGAGTTAGTAATGCCTTTCTGGGCAGCAGTGACCTATCTCTATACATACACAAGTTTCCAGTCTAGTATATATGTTCATGCTTCTTGTTGACTATCCAAGGACAGGTTTTACAGTGTGATATGTGCTGGTTAACTCCAGATATTGACTTCGATAAAGTAAGTTTTTGTTAGAGTATACAAAATCAACAAAATGAAAAAAAAAAGTCAGAAGTACAAACACACATTCTTTCATGTTATCAAATGGTACATTTGATATATACCAAACAGGGATGCCTGCATGGTTCAGTCCGTTAAGCATCTAACTTTGGCTCAGGTCATGATCTCAGGGTCACGGGATTGAGCCCCAAGTCAGGCTCTACACTCAGCATGGAGTCTGTTTCTCCCTTTCCCTTTCTCTTTGCCCTTCCTCCCACCCATATTCTCTCAAACAAATAAATAAAATCTTTAAACCAAACAAAAAACACAATATACTAAACAAATGGGAATCAGATGTCTTAATAAACCAGTTGAAATTAGGAATTGAGGAGGATAGGAGGGTTGAGTAGAGGAAGGAGGAGAGAGCAATCGGAAGCCCGTGGAACACTTACGAGAAATGACCTAGTGCCAGATGATGAACTGAATTAGAGATTTCCTATTCTATTTTTGAAGATTTTATTTATTTATTTGAGAGAGTGAGTGAGTGACCAAGAGAGAGAATATAAGCCAGGGGAGGGGCAGTGGGAGAGGGAGTAGCAAACTTCCTGCTGAGCAGGGAGCCCGATGCGGGAATCCATCCCAGGACCCTGATATCGTGACCTGAGCTGAAGACAGATGCTTAACCAACTGAGCCACCCACTTGCCCCTAGAAATTTCCTATTTTATAAACAGGGATTTCAAACATAAATATATTTCTCAAACTGCGAGAAATGTTTGATTAAAATTTGAGAAATGCCCTTATTTCACTCTGGGGAGTAAAAAAGAAAGAAAGAGATGATCTCAGTCGTGATGGCAACAAAGCTGTTTCTCATTAGTGAATGTAACATAATATGAAGACACCGACTTTCAAGCCTGTCCCTCAGGCAACACTTTGCAGTTTATTGATTGTAGCAATATATGCTTAACTCTGCATGGCAGTAAAGTATATTAAATTAAATTCCATTAGCCTATGGCTTGAGATGCCTACATCAAAAGATTGCCAGTCTAACCACTTGAGCATTTCGCATTTCCCCAGCATTGGATGTTTTATGGGTGTCTGTGTTTATAGCAGTCATTTGCACCTATGTTTTATTTATGATAACTCACTCAGGATGGATGGTCACTTGGTAAGCTTATCTCATTGAAAAAAACACTGATATTAATAACCTGATGCAATGCAGAGGGAAACAGTGTCATTGTAAACAAATATTGGCATTCCTTTTTGTCACTGAGTTTTGAATTCCTAACTCTCTATATGGCTCGGACCCCAGATTTAAAAAGGAGAAAAACTCTCACGTATGACAGTTTTTTTCAAAAACTGAATTTCCAGCATTTCTTTCTTCAAATCAGCCTAAAATATTTTCATCATTTTGAAGAAGATTTAAATTCCCACTTACATAGAAAATTCTATACTCTGTTCTTCTTCTTCCCAGAGGTTTGACCTCTTATATTAACAAAATGACAAAATGCAATATTTTGTCATAGGAAAATAATGATAGCAGTAGTAATGGAATAAGGGAAAAATCTGAAATGTTCAATTTCAAATAACTGACTCTAATATTCTCTATGACAGTTTTTCTTACAAGAATTTCGTTACCCCTAAGACAGAGAGAGTGTGTGTGTGTGTGTCTGTGTATGTTTAGATTAATTTTGAGTTTTTGATGTTTAATCTGCAGCTTTGATCTTTTTTTTTTAATCTGACAGGGTAATAATAGAACTGTTTGATGTCCACAGTATAAATTCAGACCATAAACATTATGCTAATCTATGAATGATTAAATAAACATACTGTTTGTATTAGATTTTACCCTAATTAAAATAATTGAGTGTTAGATCAAAATTAACTTTTCCCTTGTTTAAATTCCTGCAGCATTTAGATGTCCGTCTAGAATATATGACAGATGGTATCATTTCCTGGTAACCTGGAGAGTCATGGGAAAGGTGGGGAACTTCGCTGGTAAGTAAGCCAACTTGAACAACCTCTCAGACCAGACAGAGCTATGCTGGATGGAGGTTTGATGAGAACTAGGTTAAAATCTGTTTTAATAAAGAAAAGGAGAAGACATAGTGGAGAGAAATTTTAACCCAGCCCCAGTAGCTGACAGGGACTGTGCCAACCAGATCATGTAAGTAAAGGGAAAGACCAGAGGAGGGGCGCCAATGCTCACCAGAAAGTTCAGTGAAGATATTACGAAGAGAATGGGTAGAAGACAGACAATGAGAAGAGGACCCAGAGAAGGCTGTTCTTTGCACTTATGTGCAAAGGGTGTGCATTAACTTAGCCAGGGCCAAATGATACATGAATCAACTCATGTCAGTTTTATCAATAAGATGCAAATGATTAAAGAATGAAAAAAGAATTCCTGGGCAGTTATGAGTACCTTTTATGAGTACATTTAGATCTTTTTAATTTTGTGTGATTTTAAACTTCCATGTAGGCATACATTTGTAGTCTTAGGAGAACCAAATAAGAAAACTCCTGTGTTTAACCCATGTAAAACCTGATCTTTATGGTCCTGGTTGAGTGCAGCTGAGAACCCTTAATTCATAAGATTGTTATTTGATGTCCTCAGTGGAAAGTATTGTTGTGGAAGTATTCACTACAGTCTGGGGTGAATCTGCTGTTAAGTATCAAGGTTTTCGATCTTCTAAATTACTATGCCTGGGTTTCATCTATTTTGTCTACTTAGGGAGAGTCCCACAGGGCCCCCATTACTGATCTTTGTTCTCCCCACCTAAACTTAATTAATAGAGCGAACATCTTCTGCCTAGTAAACTCTATATTCCTCATAGTAAAAACCTAATTCAGTTTCTCCTAATGAAAGTTTCATGTATATTCTGCTACATCCTGTGACCCAATGGGGACAGAAAAACTAAGAGTAGCAGATGGGATAGAATGAGAGATACTACAAGATGGAAATTCAGGAGTCAAGCTGCAAAAAGGGAAGCAGATCCAACTTCAAGTGGCAGGAAACTCAGCCATGTGCCAGGGCACTGTAGCCAGAGAATAGAGTCCTGGCAGGCACTAGTTATCATCAGGAAAAAGAAGAAATGGGGAAGAAAGAGGGGGAGGTCATCAACTGAATCTAGAACATTTCATTTCTTACTAAAAAAAGGAGAGAGAGGGAGATCTAAAGCAAACACAGCAAAATAAGAACATTTGTTAAATCTGGGTGTTGGATGCCTGTGTATATAATAAACCAGTGGTTCTTAAAGTATGGTCCCCAGACCAGCAGCTTTGACATCACCTGGAAATGTATTAGAAATGCAAATTCTTAGGCTCCACCCAAGACCTACTGAACCAGAACCTCTAGAAACAAAACTCAACAATATATGTTTCAATAAGTCCTCAGGTGATCCTGGGTGATCACTAAGGTCTGAGAACCATTGTGTTAAGAGTATTCTCTGTGCTTGTCTGTATGTTGTTTTAAAATGTCACAGAGGTGACAGGGAAGCCCTGACAAGAGCATTGGTGGAGGGCAGCTCTGGGGAAAGGTCGAATTATTCTGGTCTTACAACAGAGTTTTAGGACTAGGCCCCTAGGGCCCTGCAGGGTAAGGGATGGGGTAGGCACGGGCTTGTTTAGAGCAGAAGTGAACGGAAAATTAAGCAAGACAAAGTCCTAGGTGCAGGACAAAAAGACTAGAACCATTGTTAGCAGAGAACATGAATGGAGACTTAGACTAAGAACACGGCAGGCCTGCCGTGGCTAAGCAAGGCTCACTTCAGTACTGGACTGCTTAGCTACAACGGGGCTGACTTGGGACTGAAATGCCTGGGTTACTGAATGCCCTTTCCTCTCACCCCTCCTTTGTTGCTGCTCACCTTCCTACCAAGGGCAGACCACAGGCAGTCCTGCTGGGCGAGGCTGGCTAAGAGTAGGGCCGGTTGATGCCTTTGGACCCAACTTCTCCCTGGTAACGAAACTCCTTGCCTGTTCCAGATCTGAGCAAAAGGAGCAAAGTTCATTGAAAACAATTTTTAAACTATATTCTCAACTCTATAAAAGGTAACACATTTTAAAATATACAAAATACAAGTCCGCCAACAATCATGACCCGGAATGAAATATTCACAAGGCTCCAAGTCTTCAGATTTGGCCTGAATTGACCTAGATGTTTTTCTCATCTTTTTCGTTTCTCTTATGTTGCTCCACTCCTACGTACTTTCTCTTTCATCTCAGAAAGTTCTTAAGGCCCCTGGAGTTTAAATGTGCTGACCCGAAGCTCCCTGCCAAGATATTAGTACTAATGGGCCAGTCTGAAGAGGCTGCTGTATTAAGACATCAGTGCTTCACGCTTTGGTCACACTTAACCTTGGTGAAGGACCCCTCATCATTTTACCTCATACAGTGGATGCTGAGAAGGAAAAAAATGCAAGGAGCCTCAATTCTAAACTTTTTTTTTTTTAATATAATTTTTTATTTTTTATAAACATATATTTTTATCCCCAGGGGTACAGGTCTGTGAATTCTAAACTTTTTAATATTGCTTTTGAATTTAGTATAAATGGCACATCATAGATAACCCATTATTTCAGTACCCACACATACACACTGGAGTTTATAGAAATATGTGTTGAATTCCTTTGCAGAGTTTTATTTAGCACACTTTGGAAATGTTTGTGTTGAGTTCTGTCACTTATCAAAGGGGGTGAATAACATCCTGTTTCCTCACAGGGATATCTAAAGCTACAAGATCTCCTACAGGCAAACTGCTATCATTATCCTGTTTCAGTTAGAATCAAGAACTGGTATTCATTTCAGCGTCTTTCCTTCCATTCAGTAGTAAAAATTTCCAGGAAGCATGTCACATGAGCTTAGAAGATCCAAAGGAAGTAAAAACTTTCCAAAATGAAAATTCCGATTTTGTAGTAATAAAAGTTTTTCTGAACATGAAATAAATGTTCATAGGTGTAGCAGGCAGAATGCCCGGTAAAGACGTCCACATTCTAAATCCCTAGAACTTATGAATATGTTAGTTTGCATGAAAGGGGGAATGAAGGGTCGCCTGGATGGCTCTGTTGTTAAGTGTCTGCCTTCAGCTCGGGTCAAGATCTCAGGGTTCTGGGATTGAGCCAGGCATTGGTCTCCCTGCTCTGCTCCCACTCCCCCTGCTGGTGTTCCTGCTCTCACTGTGTCTCTCTCTGTCAAATAAATAATAAATAATAAAATCTTAAAAAAAAAAAAAAAGAAAGAAAGAAAGAAAGAGAAAGGGGAAATGAAGGACTTTAAATGGACTTTAAAATAGGGAAAGTACCATAGGTTATCCAGGTGATCCTAATGTAATCACAAGAGTCCTTAAAAGGGGGAAATAGGAGTAGGGAGAGGAAGTGGAGAACCACAGCCAGTGACAGAGCAGCTTGAGGACTTAGACTGAGGTTGCTGGCTTCGAAGTCAGAAAAGAGCCACAAGCCAACAAAAGCAAGTAGTCTCTAGAAGCTAGAAGAGGCAGGGATATGGATCCTCCCTTGAGCTTCCAGAAGGAGCAGTCTTATGAATACCTTGATTTTAGCCCAGTGAGATGTACTTCAGACTTCTGACCTACAGAACTATGAGGTAATAAACTTGTGTTGTTTTAAGCCAGTGAGTTTATGGGAGTTGGTTATAGCAGCAATAGTTGGTTTCTGGGAGATATGGTGGAAAAGTCAGAATCCCTATTTTCCAGGACTTACTTGGGAATCTCACACTGCTGACGTGGAGCAGGAGCGGGAAGGTGAGGAGGAGGGAGGAGGTTTCCTGAGGCAGGTTCTCCTCTCCAGTCTCTCTCATCACAAATCTTCTTTTTCAAGAGAATTCTACGAAAGACTAGAGCTGCTTTGTTAGTGGAAGTCTGAATCCTGACTTCTTAATTTGTAGGTGAGGAGATTAGATTGGATCATTTCAAGTCCATCTTAGAGATGCCCTAATTCTGTCAATGAGGAGATAGGAATATGTACTACATGTGTAGAACTATTTCATCACTTCAAGTATTAAAACGACTCAGAACTTAAAATTCATGTGTGGTTTGACTATAAAGAATGAGGATTTGGGGTAATCTGCTTTATTTTATTACATTTTAAAAGACCCATCTTTTCCATTATTAGAAAACACCTTCTGAGGCGCCTGGGTGGCTCAGTGGGTTAAAGCCTCTACCTTCAGCTCAGGTCATGGTCCGAGGGTCCTGGGATCGAGCCCCACATCGGGCTCTCTGCTCAGCGGGAAGCCCGCTTCCCTCTCTCTCCACCTGCCTCTCTGCCTACTTGTGGTCTCTGTCTGTCAAATAAATAGATAAAATCTTAAAAAAGAAATAAAGAAAGAAAAGAAAAGAAAGAAAGAAAGAAAGAAAGAAAGAAAGAAAGAAAGAAAGAAAGAAAGAAAAGAAACACCTTCTGAGTTTGGTTTGTAATTCCTCAAGCGTGGGGTTCAGCTACAACCAAAGAGAAGCTCAGCAGGTTGAGATTGTGTGACTATATCATGTGCCAGGGATGAGATAGTTCTCTGCAGATGGAGTACTGCTCTCTAGCTGCCACTCAAGGGATTCTGCATCTGCAAATGTCCCAATGTCACAGCTACTGTTCTTACTGAAAAAAAAAAAAAAATGAATGAATATGCGTGCATGAATGAGTATGCCGGCTCCTTGCAGTTTGTCTTCATTTATGCTACTTTTTATACAACCCAGCTGGGAAATGAGAAAATACAGTAGCTGCCTCTGGCCCAGGACACACCTGATTTGCATTCCTCCAACCATACTTTTCCTGTCATATAAAGAAGATCAAGTTGTTATTTTGGAAAAACTTGAATATTGCTTTAACAGGAATCTTTCTCATACTAATGAGATGAAGTAGAAAGAATATATATTCCTTCAGAGTCTTACATCCAAAATACATTGACATTTCTAAGAAATAATAAGGGTTAACAAATATCAACCAACCAAAAGAAATTGAATTGTTGCCACAGACTGAGTTGTAACAGCATGAAGAACTGGCTTAAATAATCTGCATGCCTCGTCCTTGCATTGTCTCTCTTCTCTCACTAACTCATTTTCCACTTAATCTTCTGTTCATACAATTATCGACATTCTCTATATTGACTTCTGTGTCATGAGTTTTTTACAGTGGTCTTTTGTTTGAATGAATTAGGATTGGCTGTCTAAACAGCACTAACTCCGTAAAGCATGAGTTAATTAATCTGTTTGATTTTATTTTTCCCCCACTACGTGAAATCAGTGTTACATCAGAGGTTGACCTTGATAGGTAATCAGAAATAGTGAGAGAAGAAAGCAGAGAATTGATTTTCAGATATTTATTACTGTTTAATTTTTCCCCCAACAGAAAAAGGAATCTTAAATTTTCATATAAAGCATTTCTTAAACGGAATGTAAGGTATTCGCGGAATATCCCTGACAATATATAGTATAAAAATAATACTTCTTAAGCCAGTTGAAGTTCACTTGACTATCTTACCAAAGTGGCATATAGGCTTAGGAAGAACTTATTCTTTATTTTCCTGTTCTGAAAGTTATAACCACATTGAACAAAGTCCTACATTTCCTCCTTCCCATTTCCCAAGATGCTGGAATATTACCCAGGAAATAAACATGATTGAATCTGTTTGTTTCCTAAAACCATGAGAAAAATGTGAACTGCTTGAAAAGTTACACCCAAGGGAAAAGACTCATGCTGAGATCATTGACGTTGTGAACGTGTTTGGTTACTTTTCTCAAGAGTCCACTTCTCATCACTGGATTGGGAAGCTTGCAGCCCTGGAGAAATAGCCTCTTGTCCAAGGTCAACAGAGTTGGGGAAAAGGACTAAGCTAAATGGACCTCTTGAATGTTCAGTGATGTTGATGGTGGCAGAAATATTGCACTCAGCCTTCCACCTCTGTCAGCATCTTGGCAGGGCATGCATTTGATATTTTAAGTATAATTTACTAGATGCCTTCAAAGTGAATCAAAGATTTGGATTCAATTTCTTATACTCTCTGAGCTGCCCTTTTTTACATCTGTGGCCTCAGCTCTTGTAGAGTTAATTCTTTGTTTAGCTTGCTTGCAGTCAAATGTATAAATACAGTGGCAGGCTGTAAAGGATTTTTTGGACAACTGCCATTGTGAGAATAGGGAATTGACAAAGAGAAAGAGAGGAGTAAGCAGCTCTGCTGTGTACTGGGCAGAACAGGAAGATATAAGGGGGGAGGAGAAAGGAAACAGGAGAGCTCTGTGTTTGAGATGTGTCACGAGAGAGCACACGAGAGCATAGAAGGCATGAGATGGGTAAAGGAAATCAACAACCAGAACAGTCAAATATAGAACTCTTGCAAGGCAAAGCAGAAGAGGAGAACATCTAGTTGGATTATTTTGTTAAAACAAAACAAAACGAAAAAAACCTTTCGTAAATAAAGGTTGGGAATTAGCTGAAAAGTTAACTGGCTGAGAGGCAGAATCTATGGAGGATAATGAATATTTAAATGAGACCTTTTTTAGCCTATAATTCAGCCTGGAGGCCACATATTTTGAAATAAAAAAATTAGTGACAGTAAGAAAGGGCTAAACAGAATACTTGAAATGTTGTCTCGAAAAGAGAACTCTCAAATCTTTTTCCTTCTCTTGAGAAAACTTTCCTGGCTCCTTCATTGCAGTTTCCTTGTTACTGCTTTCTGAGTTTGGTTTTACTTATTAATAGCTTTCTACCTTGTGGCTGATACGGTTTTATTCTCTGGAGTCCATGTCCCTTTCTCTTGGACATTAATAACTCTTCTTCTGTCTCTCTGTCTTCTTGATCAGGCATATACTGCCTATCATGGCATGGCTTTTTTATCAATGGAAACTTACATAGAATAAAGGCAGAATCATGGCATGACATGTTCACTTAGCCACTAGTATTGTTGCAACAGCTCTAGAATACAATTTAGAGATCATCTAGTGACTAGTTAACTTTTCATATTAACTGCTGAAAATGTTAAAGCCCTTAGTTTTCTTTTTTTATCATTATCCAGAGGTTTTTTTTAAAAACTGTTTTCTTTTTCTTTTTTTTTTTCAAAGATTTTATTTATTTATTTGACAGACAGAGATCACAAGTAGGCAGAGAGGCTGGCAGAGACAGAGAGAGGAGGAAACAGACCCCGCACTGAGCAGAGAGCCCCATGCGGGGTTTGATCCCGGGACCCTGGGATCATGACCTAAGCCCAAGGCAGAGGCTTTAATCCACTGAGCCACCCAGGCGCCCCTAAAAAATGTTTTCTTCATAAAATGTAAGTGAAGTGGTCTAGAATATGTCATTGTGACATAAAAATTATTTTGTGCAGAAGGTACTTGAAATAGGCTTTTTTTTTTCTGAATTTCTTTACCTGCCTAAAAGCAGAGTTTCCCAAAGGAACACAATTGTTCTAAATCCCCTTCCTAGGAGCTTCCCAGGCTAAGGGAAAACTGACTCTTTAAACTAGAGAGAAGTCACACACCACATCTAAATACACATTACCTTAAAACTATTACTATCTCCTATCTATTCTTCTAATGGTCCATTCATTATTCCTAAATATCATTTGGTTTCTCTTATCTCTTCTTTCTTCTTACTTGGCCCAACCCTCACTCCTCCCCTCTGACAAGCATCAGTTTGTTCTCTGTATTTATGGATCTATTTTTGCTTTTTGTTTATTTTTTAGATTCTAGGTATAAATCAAATCATGTAGTATTTATCTTTCTCTATCTGACCATTTTACTTAACATTATATACTCTAGTTCTATCCAGGTTATTGCAAATGGCAACAGGTCATGATGACCTTTAAGCCCCCAAATTCTAATCATCCCCTTGATACACATTTTTCTATGAATCTGTGAACTTCCATACATAGGTGATTAAATTTTGTCTTTCATTAATTATTTGTCAGTTTAGTTTACATCCCCCCAATATAAACCAAAGAGGGTAAAATAAAATATTTTTCCTCATTGACATGGGTCATTCAATATGAGCTTTTCAATATCCTACCACCATATGAACTCTGATAACCCTGCCTGTTTGCCTACCCACTTCTCCATTCTGCATGGATCCTAGCCTCCTCCTTGCCACTTCTTTTTTATTTTTTTTGAAGATTTTATTAATTTATTTGCCAGAGAGAGAAAGAGAGAAAGATAGCATGAGAATACAAGCAAGGAGAGCAGTAGGCAGAGGGAGAAGCATGCTGAGTATGAGGCAGGACTTGATCCAGGACCCTGTGATTATGACCTAGGCTGATGGCAGATGCTTAACTGACTGAGCCACCCATGTGTCCCCTCCTTGCCATTTCTGATGAACCTCTCTGTCTGTTTGTCAACCTCTATTTAAGAAATACCTTGTCAAAAAAAATAACAAGTCTTGGTGAGAATGTGGAGAAAAAGGAACCCTTGTACACTGTTGGTGGGAAAGTAAATTGGTGCAGCAACTGTGGAAAACAGTATGGAGTTTCCTCATATGGAGTTATCATATGATCCAATAATTCCACTATTGAGTATTTACCCAAAGAAAAAAAGACACTGATTTGAAAAGATATATGCACCACTATGTTTCTTGTAGTATTAATTATTATAGTCGAGATATGGAAGCAACCAGATGAATGGATAAAGAAGTGGTGTGTGTGTGAGTGTGTGTGTGTGTGTGTGTGATAGAATATTATCCAGCTATAAAAAGAACAAGACCTTCCCATCAAGCATAATAACATCCACATTATAGGGTTGTCAGAAGAAGAAGAAAGAAATAAGTGGGCAGAAAATGTATTTGAAGAAATAATAGTTGAAACTTCCCTAATCTGGGGCAGGAAACAGATATCCAGATCCAGGCTGCAGAAGTCCCACCAAAATCTCAACCCAAGGAGATCCAAATCAAGATGCATTTTAATTAAAATGGCAAAAGTTACTGATAAAGAAAAAATTTTAAAAGTAGCTAAAGAAGATAGTTACATATAAGGGAAAACGCATAAAGCTATCAGTGGATTTTTCAGCAGAAACTTTGCAGGCCAGAAGAGAGTACATGACATATTCAAAGTACAGAAAGGGAAAAAATCTGCAGCCAAGAATACTCTATCCAGCAAGCTTATCATTCAGAATAGAAGGAGATACAAGGATTTTCTCAGACAAACAAAATCTGAAGGAGTTCATGATCACTAAACCAGTCCTACAAGAAATGTTAAAGGGTATTCTGTGAGTGGAAAGGAAGGCCAAAAGTGAGAGTATGAAAAGGGAAAAGAAAAACCACACAAGCAGTAAAAATATTTCTGTAAAAATCATTCAAGGAATTTATAAGATGAAAGAATATGCCTAAAACATGGGAGGGAGAAACTTAAATCATCAACTTAATGTGTACTGTTACATGCAGAAGATGTTCTATACAAACCTAATGGGAGCCACAAATACAAAACAGATATGCAAAAAATAAAGAGAAAGGGATCCAAGTAAAGGAGGCCAACAATCCATGAAAGAGAGCAAACAAAGCAAGCAAAAGAAAAAGAGAGAGACACCAAGAAACAGACTCTTAACTATAGAAAACAAACTGATGGTTTTTAGAAAGGGAACTTTCTAGAAAGGGATAGGTCAGAGGATGGGAAAAATAGGAGATGGAGATTAAAGAGCACACTTATCATAATAAAAATAAAATAAAATATGAAAAAAAATGAGATCTTATCATTTGCAACAACATGGATAGACCTAAAGGATATAATGCTAAGTAAAATGATCCGATAGAGAAAGATAAATACTACATGATTTCATTTATATCTAGAATCTAAAAAATAAACAAAAAGCAAAAATAGATCCATAAATACAGAGAACAAACTGATGCTTTTCAGAGGGGAGGGGTGAGGGTTGGGCCAAATGGGTGAAGGAGAGTGGGAGGTACAGGCTTCCAATTATGGAATGAATAAATCATGGTGATAAATGGTACATAGGGAATATAGTAAACAAGAAAAAAAAATCCAAGATTCCCTTCCTTGATTTGTGGAACAAACTTTAAAAGTAAGAATAGCTAATATCTCATTGAGCACTTACTATGAGCCAGGCAAGTGTTCCTAGTACCTTCCCTTAGAAGTTAAATAACGGGGCACCTGGCTGGCTCAGTTAGTAGAGCATGCTACTCTTGATCTCAGAGTCATGAGTTCAAGCTCCACTTTGGGCATGGAGCCTACTTTTAAAATAGGTTAAATAACTTACAGGAGGTCATACTGTTCCTGATGACTGGGTAGAGATTCCAGGGCACATAATCTGGGGCCAGAGCTCACTCTCTTAACCAATACACTTGATTATACTTTCTCCCTTGTTTTCAGAAACCAGTGTTTTAATAGAACCAGGTATAAGATAACAGGAAGTTATGTGGCCTGGGACCTACAAAAACCATTAAAATTCAAAATTCAAAAACACTTTTTAATTTTTTTAAGATTTTATTTATTTATTTGACATACAGAGACCACAAGTAGGCAGAGAGGCAGGCAAAGAGAGAGAGGTAGAAGAGGCTCCCTGCTGAGCAGAGAGCCCAATTCGGGGCTTTATCCCATGACCCTGGGATCATGACCTTTGCCAAAGGTAGAGGCTTTAACCCACTGAGTAACCCAGGCACCCCTATTTTTTAAATTTTTAATTTAATTTGATGTTTTTTGCCAAAAAACCCTCCACTGTCCTTTGAATTAAGACTACTGGGGCAAGCTGCTAGTTTGCAGTCTTTGCCCCATAATCAACTACCACCTTAGTAAATAGCGAAGCTTCATACTCCATTTCTCTCTAGAGACCAAATACCAAAAATGGATGGATGTTCCACTGGCATTTCAAACTCATAATGGTTAAATAAAACTGAAATCCTGCACTACCTCCTCACAATGAATTGTCTTTTTGGTGTTTCTGATTCTGTTATTCTGTAGTTATCTGTGTTCAAATCACTAACAAATCATTGACTCCTTTCTTTCTATGTATCCAAATCCCAGTATGTGTGAAACCAAATTTCTTTTTAGCATATCTAATCATTTCCTCTCTAAGTCATAATAGGTAAAGACCTAGTTTAGGTCTCAGTCTTCACACCTAAGCTAAACTTTTAAATGGTGTCTACACTTCCAGTCTCTCTGTTATCCAACTCATTCAGTTGGGTATAATGAGTTAATGATAATATAATGATTAATCCCACAAACAACTACTTGTGCCGCTTTGAAGCTTCAGTTGTTCCTCTGCTAAATAATGTACCAATATTTTGGTAACAAAGGCTAAAAGGAATGTGCATATAGGAATCTGGAAAGAGTCCATGAGCTAAGATTCTTAGAAGTGAGTTAAGGCATCTCTCAAATTGAGCTGCTCTCCTATTTTTCTCTCCCTCCTGGTTTCCCTCCTTGTCTTTATGCATCAGCCACAGTGTCTCCCAAACCGCCCCCACCACCTGGTTTCCTTTGCTTATTCTATTGCTTGTAACTGTACCATGCCAGGACCAATTCTGCCTGACTTCCCAAGTTCAGGGAACCCCACTGTCTGCAACAGAGTCTCAGTTCCACAATTTCAAAGTCCTTGAAAAAAAAAAAAAAAGATTACACAACCTATTCATCATTTGTCACTAACTTTTAGAAAGAATATTTTCCTAAATTTCCCCTTCTTGCATTCTTTAGGATAGGTCTCTATTTGTCTCCAGAGGTGGGAGAGTATAGGAATCAAGACTTCTAGTTTTCTCTATTCTTTAGCTGTCTTTTGTTGTTGGGTGGGTGTCCAAAGATGTATGACATCAGTGAGACTATGAAGCACTTGGCTTCTTTGGGCCATCTTATCAGTAGGAAGGATCATTTGCTCCCCAAACACTCTGCACCTTGATTCTTTCTCTCCCATCCCTCTTCGTCCCCTCCACATCCACTGTCTTTTCTCTAACCCTCCCCTCTTCTGCCTCTTCTTTCCTCTTCTCCTCCCTTTGTCCTCCCCTACCTTCTTGCCTCTCTTCTCCTCCTTCTCTCCCAACTGCACTTAAGAATCCCGGCTACCTTATATAGACAATATCCGTGAAGTAGGTGTAGGGGAGGAAAATACCTTTTTCATTTTCCTTTCTAAGATCTTGGGTGGGACTCTTGTAACAAAAGACACCATTCACAAGAGAAAAAACATACAAATTTAATATAAGTTTTATATGACACAGTAGTCTTCATAAGAAAATGAAGACACAGGATGCCTGGGTGGCTATTGGTTACGTGTCTGACTTTGGGTCAGGTCATGATCTCATGGTTCTGGAATCAAGCCCCATGTCTGTCTCCCTGCTCAGTGGGGATTCTGCTTCTCCCTCTCTTTCAACACCATCCCCCACCCCTGGCTTGTACTTTCTCTGTCTCTATCTCAAATAAGTAAGTAAAATATGTAAGAAAATAAAGATTTAAAAAAAGAAAATGAAGACCCAAGGAAGTGGTGGAATCTCAGTATTTTTGTGCTGGGTATGATGGAAAGTGAAAAGTTGTAGAAAGATGTGATAGAACAAGGGTTTGAACAAAGTGTCATTAACTGGGGAAAGCAGCAAGCCCTGTTCATTTAGATTCTTCTCTGTGTCCCTCTGTGTCTTCAAATATAAAGATGCCCTTTTTTTCTGGGTATAGGAGGGCACCTCTTACACAAAGTTTTTATGACCCACTTTGGGAGAAGGTCAGAAAGTCCTTCCTATATGTGTTATTTCTCAAATTCATTCAGTTTTAAAAATATTCAATATTCCAAGGTGCCATATTTCAGGGTAATATGTCCTGAACCTCGTCACAAGCAAACCAATGCACCTGGCTAGACCTACACTTTTTCGTTCCAGTTTTTTGCCTGAATCTGAGATAATCAGACCTATCCTTCCTAAGCAGTTAATCATCTTCAATCTAGGGGAAAGCTCAGTTTTAGCTTCAGATCCAAGGGAGTACCTAATCTGGTTTTACTAGGGAGCCTTGCACTTTCATAATTACTGGACTTCCACAGTAAAACTTGATCTCCATTATATCTCTTCTTAATTTGTTAGAATACACACACACACACACATATGAATATAAAATATATATATAATAGAATGAATATATATATGAATGTATATATATATACATTCATATATATAAATGTATACATTCATATATATGAATATATATGGATGTATTCATATATATGGATATATATGAATATATGAATATATATATGGATGCCTAGGTGGCTCAGTTGCTTAAGCTTCTATGTATATATATATGTGGGTATATATATATATATTTTAAATATATACATAATACATATATGGATTTTCATTTCATGTATATATACAATTTTCATATGATTTTTCTCCTTTGACCCTCAAACAGAGACCCCAGAACTGCTTATATTTGAGATGGGAGTCAAGTATAGCCAGAGACTGGGTCATGTAGTCTCATTCCTGAGGTAACCCTACCTCCTGGTTTGCCAGGGACAGCCCCAGTTTACAGTTCAAGATCCCTCTGACTTATTACTATAGCACTCTCTCTCTTAAAACTTGGTTCTAGTAAGGATAAGTGATAAGAGACAACTCTATCTGTTGTCCACCTAACAAGGGCTATTCATCTGAAGATTCCTACAGGAGAGGGCATATGTTTAGCTATCACTATAAAATATGTCTTTATCAGCTACAAACTTCTTAATTTGACATTTGAGGCCCTCCATAACTCCTTCCTCTATTGACATTTTTAGCTAATGTGTCTGTTATTTTTTGTGGTCACACTATTTGGTTTTCTACCTCTATCCTGCTTTTGTTTTACTCCAGAAATGTCTATCTCTTCTGTTTTTCTTTCTGTTCCTTATAAAGCCCTAGCTTTCTTTCCTTCTTTCCAAAGCTAGCTGAAGTGCTATTTTCACCATGAAATGTATCATAAGAGTTCAGCTAGAAATAACATGGTATTTGAATGTTGATCAAGGACTTAAGCTTATTTTCCATTAAGCTTAATTGTCTTCAGATCCAGTTTTGTCATAAATCTAATGGGGAAAACGCCTACCTAATGGGGTTGTTATAAGATTAAATTAGATAATTGCTTATGTAAAAACATCTGACATAGAATAGTTGGTAACTAAACACGGGTTAATTTCCTTTTATTCTTCTGAATTCATATAGCACTTTTGGTATACTGCTTTATATTATAGATATTTATATATTGGTTTTACTACTTACCTAGATTTCTTAAAGTCAAGGCTTATGATGTTTATGTGTGTGCATACACATATATACACAAAAATATACATATATATGTATGTATGTGTGTATTTTTTGTGTATATATATATGCATGCCTGGGTTTATACACATATGTATATGTACATATATGATATACACAGAAAGCATTCCATAAATATCCAGACTTAGACCTGGAGACATTGTGACTCACACCCAGCTAATTCGGTGATGAAGGTTGGCTCCTTTTGTTTCACCCAAGTTTTTATAAAAGGCAGGTATGTATCTGTATATGGACCTACACCTGGGAGAAGTACATATACTGTGTTGATTGAACACCAAAGCCTAGAGGCGGTGCCTTACTGGCCCAAACACTCTCTTCATGTATATGGATACACCATCAAGCACATGCTATGATCTGCCTGTTGACTGCAGATGGGCTGGCTCCATGCCTTTACTGCCCTGAGTCAAATTCAGTGATGTGGACACCAGAGCAGGCATCCAGGTTAAACTGGGAAACTTCCATAGTGGTAAACCGGGTTTGAATACTGGTTCTCCTGTTTCCCAGATTAAGACCTTGACAAGACTATTTAACTCTTCTGTGCTTCAGTTTTGTCATCTGAAAAACAGTATCTATTTCATAGGGTTATTTTGAGGGTTAAATGGATGAGCACTTTAAAGAACTTAACCTGGCATATAATTAGTATTTAGCATTAGCTCTCCTCCTCCTCTAATAGGTGATTCTACTTGAGAAGTGGAAAGTTTGTGGGAGCTCCCCTCTACTTGCTAAATGGGATGCTGCCTGCTTAATAAAGCCCATTCGACCTCTAAAAAAGTGGAGAGAGGGAAAATATTTCATAGGAAATGTTATATGACATGTGAAAATGATATGAAATTCAAATTTCAGTGTTTGTTACCAAAGTTTTATTGGAAGACAGCCATGCTTATTTATTATTAAATATTGTCCTGTGGCCGCTTTGATACCACAACAGCACAGTTGAGTATTTGCATCAGAATGTGCATCCTACAAAGCTGAAAAGATTTACTAACTGGTTTTTTACAGAAATATTTGTTGATCTCTTCTCTAAAAGGTTAAATGACTTGCCCAAAATTACCGAGCTTATAGGGCCAATATTTTGCATCTTGAATCCAGATCCTTTTACTATCTCAAAAAAGAAAAAAGAAAGAAAGAAAGAGAAAAGAGGCTTACTGATTAGGTATTTCTTTAATTTTCAGACACAAAAAGTATATATATTTGTGTGTTTTAAATCTTTTGGGGACTCCCAGGCTTCTTAGCTTCAATTCAATTGTAAAAAGCTTTAATTATGGAAGCATGATAAGTGCAAAATCCACAGATGCATCCTCTCGAACACAGCTGACATGAGCACCTCCTCCTCACCACTAATCAGACAGCTTCCACTTCGCTGTCTGAAGCTCTCCTCAAAGCTGAAGTGTGTCACCTGCAGGATACTTGTCTCTTCCAACAGCACCATGAAGAGACTTATTCTTAGCCTGAGTCCAGCCATAATACTTACCAAAAGTATTATACCCCTTAGTGCTCTTGAGACTAAGGAAAATCAAAACAACATCAGCTGGAGAAAAACACCACCCTCCTATTATACCCCTTATAGGTGGTTTCTCCTTAAAATTTTTTTTGAATATTTACTGACAGTATCTGCTCTAATTACCATCTATATAGAGAAAGCTTTAGAAACTCATATGCTAACCTCTTCTGTTTCAGAATAGGTTTGTTAATGGTAGGTAAACTTAAAATAGCCTGGAAGAGAATCCTCTATTCTCAGCGGGAGATAAGTTACCCAGAAGATTTAATCAGGAGCAAGATGGCCAATTTGGGCAGTTTCCCAAATATTATTGGGTTGGCCCATGGTATTCATTATTTTCTGTTTTTGTATTAATTATAAAAATTAATCATATCTGTATCCAAATATAAATATATAGTCATATTCCAAAATCCAGTTAATTTTTGAAACAGCCTAAATTTTGGTGTAAGGCCCATTCTCCCTTCTTTGTGTTAATGCTGAGAGCCAAGAATTAAACTCTTTCAGCAGTTGTAAATAGGGCATTAATTCCTTTCCCAAATATTACATTGAGTGCTAAGATAAGTTAGTTATTAGGCTGTGATTTCTTATGTATATTATAGTTATTAACAAATTTATCAAGAGAAAAGGCAAAACACACATTTATACTACAATAAGGAAGTCTTTAAGGTATAGATATAAGGTGACTTATTTCATCATCATCATGACGATCATTACTACACCTACTGGAAATACATTAGGACTGAATCTCTATTAAGCTATCAGTCAGAGAAACCTCTTCCAAGGCAGTAATTACTTAAAAGTAGAGAATATGGGTACAGCAGAGATTGTTTAACTTGTCTTTATTAAAATTTGCACCAGGTCATGGAGACTTCCTAATGCTAACACAAAGCATTTTGTAATTTATCCTGCCCCTGAAGGTTTTAAGTTTTCATTTGAAAGGATTTAAGATTTACAGAAGAGTTGTAATAATACTATAAAAACAAATTTCCCTATATTCTTCCCCCAGATTCTTCACAAGTTAACATTTTACATGTGTTTTATCCATTTTTGTACAAATAGATAAATGAATAGATATAATTGTGTTTTTTGAACCACTTGAGAATAAGTTGTAGACATGATGCTCCTTTATCAATAAATACTTCAGTGTCTATTTCCTAAAACCAAGGGCATTCTCCACATAACCACAGCACAGTCATCAAAATCAGGAAATTAACTTTGATACAGTTAAGCCAGGAAATTAACTTTGATTTATGGAGCTCATTCAAATCTACCAGTTGCCTTACAAATACCCTTTATAGGAAAAGAAAAATAAATCTGATTTAAGATTCACTCTAGGAGCATAAATTATCATTTGTTTTTTCTCTCTTTAGTCTCCTTAATCTGGAATCTCCAGTCTAATCACCTTGACACTTTGGAAGAGTCCATGCCATTTATTTTGAAGAACATCAGTTTGTAGATTCTGATTTTCCTCATGATTAGATTCACACTATGTTTTTGGGGGGCAGGAATATTACAGAGTGATGCCTGGCCCTTTCTCAGTGCATTATATCAGGAGATACATGATGTCTACTTATTTGATTGTGGGTAATGCTAACGTTCAACTCTTGGTAAGGTAGTATCTACTGGGTTTTTCCACTATCAATTTTCCCATTGTTGATACATATCTTATCTGGAGACCATGTAATATCCTCTTTCTCATCAAACTCTCACCAGTAATTTCTCACCTGAAATAGTTATTACTATGAGAGGTGCCATATGGTGAGTTTTCAATTTTATTACTTCTTCTACATTTATTACTGTATGGAAGAGATTTTTTCTTCCTTGCACATTTATCTACCTATTTATATTAGAATAAATATGAACTCATTCAATGAATTATAAGTCGTTCATATCATTATTTATTTTGACATATAAATTGTTCCCGTTTTGGCTAGTGGGAGACCCAGTGCAAATTTCTGTGGTGAGCAGTAAGGTTACCTGAACAGTGTTTATGATTCTGGCAGCACTATAAAGAGCGCTTTAGAAATGTGAGATAGGAGGTAGAGAAAAGAGAAGTGAGAGTTTTGGGTATGGGAAGGATAGAATGGGTCTTAAAGTCCCTGGGAGGAAGAATCACTAGGATTGAGAAATTGAGTGTAGAGTTAAAGGAACAGAGGTTTGAGGGGGCACCTGGGTGTCTCAATTGGTTAAGTGGCTGCCTTTGGCTCAGGTCACCAGGGTCCTGGGATTGAGCCCCGCATCGGGCCCCTGCTCAGCGGAGAGCCTGTTTCCCTCTCTCCCTCTGCCTGCCACTCTGCTTACTGTGCTTTCTATCTCTCCGTCAAATGAATAAATAAAATCTTAAAAAGGGGGGGAGATGATCCCAGGGTCCTGGGATCAAGCCCCGCATCATGCTCCCTGCTCGGCCGGGAGCCTGCTTCCTCCTCTCTCCCTACCTACTTGTGATCTCTGTCTGTCAGATAAATAAAAATTAAATCTTTAAAAAAAAGTGGGGGGGACAGAGGTTTGGGTCTGGGTAACTAAGAAGATATTGGTACTTCAGGCAGAAGCAGAGATGAGGTTGCAAATGAAGATAAGTTTAGGTTTAGACTCTCTGAGCTCAAGTTTCCCAGAAAATATCCAAGAAAAAGAAATAGAAAATTTTCTGCCATTTTTTTGTCCCCAACCAGGAGTTCTGCATCCTGGGACAATTATATTCTACTACAATAGGCCAGGAAGGAAAGAAAGAGTGAAAGGATGGAATTTCCCGACACTCCTTCCTCCTCCCCTTTCCCCTAGCAGCATTCAGATCAGATGTGCACGGAGACACTTCTTCTCTGAGGTAGGAGAATGTGTGGTGACTGAGTGGTCTGTGTTCTTATTGCTAGTAGGGTGATGGAGTGGCCTGAAAACCATGCACTCTGGAATTTGTTGTCTATTTTCACTCAGTAAAGCATTTTTTTTTTTCTTAAGAAAAAAATAGAGACATAGAGTTCAGGGAAGAAACAATTGTAAAGGAATAGACTGGGGAATTGTCAAAGACTGAGGCTTTACAAATAAATGAGCTCGTTTAGCAGGAGTGCAAAACCAAAATAGACGTGGACCAGTTTTAGGGTATGCCTATAATTAAAATGTCAGTGGTAGACCAAGGAAAAGACCCTACAGAAAGTGAGAATATCAAAGACGGCTTTTTGATCCATCATCAAAACCTAGATAAAAGACATTTCAAAAAAGAAGCAGTAGTAAATGGAGTCAAATTCTGAGACTGAATAATATGAAAGATGAGATGAGGCCATAAACTTGACAGTTAGGAAGTGAGTGTCATCTTTAAGAGAATGATCTTAAGAGATCAGTGTGGATAGTATCAGGCTCTCTCAGAGAGCCTGCTTTTCCCTCTGCCCCTCCCTCCTACTCATGCACTCTCTCAATCTCTCTCAGTCTCTCTCTCACTCTCAATTAAATTAAAAAAAAAAAAACTTTAAAAAAAAAGAAGAGATCAGTGTGGATAGGAACCAATATATAGGGAGTAAGATGAGGTAAGAAAGGGACAACAGCGAATATAGTCTGCACTTAGAATATCTGGAAGTATAAGGAAGATAGCAAGTACTTTGGATGAAGCAGGAGCAAGAGGATTTTCTTAGGATGGAGGACCTGACAATTGCTTTGCTCTAAGGTACATTAAAGAGGGTAAGATCAAGAATGTAAGAGGTCATCTTTGGAAAGCAGAATACTGGAACCTGGAATATAGAAGAGAGTAATGGATATAATTCTAGAGAAGTCTTGAAGTCAAGAGGAGGCTGATGTCAAGCTAAATTGCCTGATTCTGTCTGTGTAGTCAGAGTAAAGGGAAGAGAAGGATTCAGAGATTTTTTGAGGAGTGGAAATGATTTTAGACAATGGCCATAAGGAATAAAATATGCCCAAGGATAACATAGAAGCATTGTTGCAGATAGGAGAATCGAATTGTGCATATTCCATGTTAATGATGATTGAACATGTTAACACCTCAAGTCCTTTACAGATCAGAATAAACAAATGGATGGGTATGTTATGAGTGTGTTAGGCTTTTCAGAAAACAGATGTTGAGTCAGGATTAGATATGCAAGAAGCTTATTCGGAGGAAATGCCTGTGAAAGATAGAAGGGAGGGAGTTGCAGAAGGTGGAGAGAGCCTTCAGATTGTGCAGGTCTGATCTCCATGAAGTAGAGGGAGGAGAAGGGATTAGCTAGGAAGAGTCTCAAACTTCGGTGCATTTCTCAGAAGTTTTTCCCAAGCCAAGGGGAAATCCTCAAGCAAAGTCCCCTGTTAAAGGAGTTTCTCATCTTGCAAGAATGGGCTGGCTTCAGTTTGCCATGGTCAGTCCCTGACTGGGAGCAGTCTGGAAGCAGGGAGTGGGCCTTGGGGTTGATCCAGGGAGAAGGCACCTCAATTTTTTTCTGCAACAGGGGATTTGAGGTTGACATACTGATGGCTGCCACAGTGAACACGTGATGAATATATATTTTTCAAGATCAATTGTCTGAGGGAGAAAGAATCACCTGAAAGAGTTCCCAGCAAAAGCTCCAAAGATGGGCCAGGATCGAAACCTTAGCCTGAGAGGACCTGTCAATCTGTTGTGACATAGGGCTGGAAATTGAACCTAAGTGGATGGATTTAGGAGGCTGTGGAAGGTTTGAACTGCCAGAGCCAAAGTGAGAGGAGTAGAACCTAGATAAAAGTTAGACAGAGCACCTGATAGCCACTCTGAGGACCTTGCATCACCAAATTTGGATAGGTGAGAAGTCAGGATAGAGGGAAGCCATACAAAAAACAAAACAAAACAAAAAAACAAAAACAAAAAAACTATCCAAAAAGTTGTGGTGATTTAACAGTAGTAAGGGTGGTATTAAGGAAGAAACCAGAGGTGCCTGGGTGGCTCAGTCATTAAGCATCTGCCTTTAGCTCAGTTCATGGTTCCAGGGTCCTGGGATCAAGTCCTGCACACACTCCTTGCTTGGTGAACCTGCTTCTCCCTCTCCCTCTGCCTGCTGCTCCCCCCACTAGTGCTCTGTCTCTGTCAAATAAGTAAATAAAATCTTAAAAAAGAAGAAGAAGAAGAAGAAGAAGAAGAAGAAGAAGAAGAAGAAGAAGAAGAAACCATTGGGGATATAAACACTTGGGAGAAGAAACAAAGATCTCATTTTTAATGCTTCCCTGATCAAACTTTGGATGGCTTTGTGCTCTCTATTAATGAGAGAAACTGTTTTCTAGTAGGTGAATTTAAAAAAAAGATTAGGACCAGCTCAGAATGGATAAATTGAATTTTTTATAACCTTAAATAGCATAAGTATAGGAATCTTGGCAGAAAGTTAAAGACTAGCAAGTGCTATGCAGAAAAACCAGTGTGGGTGGGTGGGGATAATCTAGGATGTTGGTCATAGCCAATATCCATCCAACCCTTTTGTTGTTCTGTATAGCCCCTGCTCATCCTTAGCCTAGGACTGGTGTAAAAAAAAAAAAAAAATTTTCTCATGTGCTCCTGAAGAATTCTGACCCAGATATATATATATATATATACTGGTGCCTAGAACATTGCCTGGAACATAGTAAGCATGCTCTAAGTATTTGTTGAATGAATGAAGGCAAGTTTACTGCAATTTTATATGGGACATCAAAGGTCATTCTGGAGGACAAACCAGAAAACAAGGAAGTCAGAACTTTTTCTCCCGGCTATCCCAGCCCAGCTAAAGAAAGTCATCAGTTCATTTTCATTATTTCATCACCTCTAGTATGTATCTTTCTTACCTCCAAGTATCCTGTTGCTTCTATTATAGATAATACTTAATAAATGTCTCTACTTCAAAAGTTGCTATATTAGTCTGGGTCCTCCAGAGAAATAGGATCAATAGGAGGTGAGTAAATAGGTAGGTACGTAGAGAGAGAAAGAGAGAGATAGATAAAATGGATTTATTTTAAGGAATTGGCTCACATGATTATGGAGACTGAGAAATCAAAGATTTGTAGTCAACAAACTAGAGACCAAAAATAGTTTATGGTATAAGTTCTAGTCCAAGTCCAAAAGCAAAAGAAGATGGATCTCCCAGCTTGAAGAGAGGAAGAAAGAAAGAATTCTTTCTTTTTCAGCATTTTATTCTGTTCTGTCCTTCTACAGATTGTCCTTCTACACATTGGAGAGGGCAATCTACTTTACCAGGTCTACTGATTCAAATGTGAATCTCATTCAGAAACACCCTCACTTACACACAGAAATAAAGTTTAACCAAGTATCTGAGCATTCCACAGCACATTCAAGCTGACATAAAATTAACCATCATGGTTGCTAATAGAGGGGGAGATGAACCATGAGAGATTGTGGACTCTGAAAAACAATCTGAGGGTTTTGGAGGGTCGGGGGGTGGGAAGTTGGGTGAGCCTGGTGGTGGGTATTATGGAGGGCACGTATTGCATGGAACACTGGGTGTGTTGCATAAACAATGAATTCTGGAACACTAAAAAGAAGTTTAAAAAATAAATAAAATTTTTTTTAAAAAAGAAAATCTAAAAACAAAATTCTGTGAATAATTATTTAAATAAGTAACTCCTCCTTAGACTATTCCAAGGAAGTTAACGTCCCCTGGGGTGGATTCAATGCAGATGGAAATAAAAACTAGACTTGGCTAATTCCCAAGTTTTTAGAATCACAAGTGTGCCTAAATGAGACCATTAATAAAGGCAATATGTGAAAAAAGAGAGCGCTTTCCATTTTAATACTAACTGTCCTTAATGTATGTAAAAGACATAAAGACATAAAGAGTTCAGGGGTGGACAGCAATCTCCTGGGTCAGGAGAACAATCTCAGTTCTGATTATGTGTCATCATCCTTCATGGTATGAGGGCAGAGCCAAGAAACCTCCATTTTTAGCTAAAGGGTTATGTCATTTTAGAATAAATTTAATTATTTTTCTAACTCAGTGTCAAACTTTTAAACTTAACTGCTCTGAAATCAGTTCTCTTTTGCAATGTTTATGTGTTCAACAGCTTTTGAGTAATAGACAAGTAGAAACTATAGCTTGTCCACACCCTATAGGGGGGGTCAGGTTCAAAGAAACTCAATTTTTGGGTTTGTGTGTGTATGTGTTTGTTTTTAAGTAAGTTCTATGCCCAAAATGGGGCTTAAACTCATGACCCCAAGATCAAGAGTTCCATGCTCCATAAACTGAGCCAGCCCCGAAGTAGCTCAGTTTTAATAATCCTTCCTCTGATCATTTCCCAGCTTTCCAATTTTTATGTCTTTAAGCAGTAGTACAAAACTCATTGAAAAACTATTCATTTGGAAAATATTTAAGCTTCACTTAGAAGGTTTTGTTTTCAAGTTTTTTAAGTGGTCAGTTATAAGATTTTTAAGGAGGAGACACAGTCATAACATTTTTGGTTATAAAGATGATATAACAATGACAACACTTCTTCATATGTTTTCAAAATTCTCACTTGAAAAGAATCATTTTCTCATTCAGTCTTTTCAAACATCACCTTTTGTTTGCAAGACGGATAAAAAAATTTTTAAGTAAATGGTAGTCAGGTATGATTAGATGTAATAATTTAACCTCTTAAAGTGGCCCAAGAAAGCTTGTGCTATGAATAAAAGATTTATCTGTGCCATTTTCCTTTCATTTAGTTGTATTAGTGTATTGTTTCTACCTTTGCTCTGAGATTTTTTTACAGGAATATTCTTGAGGACACCTGTCTGTTTTATAAAGACAAGTTAAAGCTAGATGATACAATCTATAAAGCCATTTCATTTGTGCACACACAAACTGAACTTTGCACATGCTGAAAGCATGTGAACACAAAGTTAACATGACTTCCTACCAACCCCCTAATAATCCTACCCTCTCCTCAGGATCCATCCTGTTCCAGACCTGACATGTGACTATCTGACAGGCAGACAAAATCAGAATGTTAGAGCCAATCTCCATATTTAATAGTAGCGTCACTTACTGCTTTCACCCTCCTCCCCCCAGAATCCATCTTCATCCTGAAGTCATTTGATCTCTCCCGCTGATATTCCTTGATTCTATGAGTCTGTCCTGGATGAGAACTGCCTACACTGGTTGACAGAGCTGTTACTGAGTGACGTGCACAGGTCTGAGTCCTCACTTGCCCTCATGTCTCACTCCATTTTTGCCAGAATGCAACAAGGGCTTCAAAAGATGGGACTGAAAATGGATATTCCTGAGAATTAGAAACAAATCACAGCAGGGAACTAACAACATAAAAATACTTCAAACTGTGAGGAATTGAAGCAACAGTTCCTGTTGTGATGTACACAATGGACACAGCATGTGAACGGCTATTAAAAACTGGAAGAAAAAAGGATGTCTTTGAGAAACAACTTTTTAAAAACCACAGAGAACGCAAACGTCTCATGAGCAGAGCGCTTAACTGCCACGGAAAAACCTCTGGGGCTGAAATAGTGAACCCATGGAAGAAGTTTGAAGTTTGAATCCCGAAGTAAGTTTTGCCACAACTTGCCCCATCTCCTGGTGCTCACAAATCCCTCTCAGTGCAACCAAAAGTCCTCCTACTTCTATCAGTCCCCAAGAACTACTCGGCCAAGGTTACCAAGTCCACCTCAAAATCACTTAAGTATGTAAAACTGGATAAGGAAGGTGAGTAATCCTAATTCAGTCCCCAATCTAAAAATAAGGCATTTATTTCTAGACTAACATTTTAAATTCAGAGTAATTTGTGACTTGGTATGTCTATGGGTGATTAACAAATCATATTATATCATCATTATATTACTTTTCAAGTGTAGAGCCACTAAGGCAAGATTACTCTGAATTGAACAAAGAATGAAAATAAAAAGTGTAAGCCTATAAGTAGCACTTAATATTATGTATGCTCAAAAGAGACTATTTTACATAAGGATCAGATTCCTCTGGGGGGAAATTTTTTTTAAAGTCATATTTAACAAATTCAATAGTGACCCAGAACTCCCTTTTGATATTGAAGGAATAACTTCTAATTGAGTAACTAATGAGTAATTTATTACACTCAATCTGTTTTATAATCATAATGTCTAGATTGTAAAGTCCTAGAGGGCAATGACTACACATTTTGTTCACTGACTTAAAGACCTTCTCCAGCTGGTAACATATTAAATAATCAGAAAATTTTTGTATCATTTGGGATGCTTTCAGCTGGAATTAATGGGAAACTCATTTCAACCTGCTCAAGCCTTAGAGATATGTATTATCTTATACAACCAATAGTCCAGAGTTAAGGGAAGTTATCAAATGGTTCAATCATGGGGTTCTTGGGTGGCTCAGTCATCTGGGTATCTGACTTTTAGTTTTGGCTCAGGTCATGATCTCAGCATCGTGATCTCAGGGTTGTGAGACTGAGCCCCGTGGTAGGCTCTGTACTCAGTGGGGAGTCTTCTCCAGATTCTCTCTCTCCCTCTCCCTCTGTCCCTCCCCTGCTCATGCTCTCTCTCTTTCTCTAAAATAAATAAATATTTTTAAAAAGTGGCTCAATCACATTATCAAAGACCCCAAATCTTTCCATTATACTATCCTCAGAATATCAGCTTTTGCTTAGAAGCCAGCTCCCCTCAAGTTTGTAAGATGGCTACCATGTCCCAGGAATCATGAGTAGATATGTCAAACTCTGCTGGATAATGTGGCCATCTCTTTCCATGCATCTCTTTCTAAGAGGAGGAAACATTTCCCAGGAGCCCCCTACATTCCTTTCTTTAGGAACTGGGTCATATGACTACTGTTAAACCAATCACTGGCAAGACAAATATAACCCAATGATTAATTTAGAACTAATCATAATTTATGATTATGGCATGACTTTGGCTCATGCTGGAAAGATGGACAACTATATCAGTTAATAATAGGTTTGGTTGTATGGAGATCCCAAATAACTGAGAATTAAATAAGAAAGGAAATCACTCCCATATAAACTGAAAGGTGAGCAATCCTAGACTAGGTACAAAATATTTATTCCCACACTGTGTCGTAAAACAAAAAACATTTGGCAATGATTCTGAGGGTCATCTGATTTTTTCTGTGGTCTCAGCTGGACTTTAGGATCTCCTAAAGTGGGTATGCAGCCACAGGTAGGATTTGTTGTTGGCAGGATGATTTCCCCATATGTCTGGGACCTCAGCTGTGCCAATTAGGCTGCCTCAGATCTGTTTCACATTGTCTCTCAGCCTGAAGTAAAGTAGTCCAGGACTGTTCCCATGCACAGGCAAGAGCAACCAGAAATATGTGTATCTTCCTAGAATAGCATAAGCTCCCCAGAATGTAATGGTTTAAAACAGCCATTTCTTTAGTTTAAGAGCCTGCAAACAGCACTTCAGGCTGGTTTCACCTTGGCTCCTTCATCTGTTTACATGCAGCTGTGTGATGGCTAGGTCACTCGGCTTCTGGAGTTTGGAAGGCTATTGGCTAGACCCCCTCAGCTTTCCTCCTCGTAGTCTCCCTTCTCCAGCAGGCTAGCCTGAGTTTGTGCTCATGGTGGAAGCAGGGGCCCAAGGGAGAAAGTAGAAGCATGCAAGGGTGTTTGAGATTCAGGCATGAAACTGGCATGGAGTCACTTCTGCATTCTATTGACCAGAGCTACTCAGAAGGCCAGCCCAGATATAAGGTATGTGGAAAATATACTCCACTTCTTTTTTTTTTTTAATTTAATTTTACTTCAAATTCCAGTATAGTTAACATACAGTGTTATATTAGTTTCAGATGCACAGTAGCGACTCAACAATTTTATACATTACCCAGTGCTCATCACAAGTGCACTCCTAACCCCATCGCCTATTGTGCCCATCTCCCCACCCACCTCCCTTCTGGTAAACATCTGTTTCTTCTCTGTATTTAAGAGTCTGTTTCTTGGTTTACCTATTTTCTCTTGGTCTTTTGTTTGTTTGTTTCTTAAATTCCACATTAGAAAATCACAAGGTATTTGTCTTTCTCTGCTGGCTGATTTCATTTAGAATTACATATACTCTCTAGCTCTATCCATGTCATTGCAAATAGCAACATTTCATTCTTTTTAATGGCTGAGTAAAATTCTATTACATATATAATTATTATCATAATATTTAATAATTATATATTATTATATAAGGATTATGTAATCTTTATCCACACGTCTCTCGATGGATACTTGGGATGCTTCTATACTTTGGCTATTGTAGATAATGTTGCTATAAACAAAGGGGTGCACATATCCCTTTGAATTCATGTTTTTGTATTCTTTGGGTAAATACCCAGTAGTGCAATTATTGGATCATATGATAATTCTATTTCTAACTCTTTGAGGAACCTCCATACTGTTTCCCCCACTGGCTGCACCAATTTGCATTCCCATCAACCATGTAACAGGGTTCCCCTTTCTCTACATTCTCATCAGCACTTACTGTTTCTTGTGTTGCTGATTTTACCCATTCCAACATGTGTGAGTTTCTATCATTTTAGGGGTTTTTTAATGTTTTATTTACTTATTTTACAGAGAGCAGCGGGCAGAGGGAAAGGGAGAAGCAGGCTCTCAGAGCCCAACATGGGGCTCCACCTGAGGAACCCAAGTTCCTGACCTGACCAAAGGCAGATGCTTAATGACAGGGCCACCCAAGGCGCTTTCTTCTGCCCATTTTTAATTGGATTATTTATTTGGGGGGAGTTGAGTTTTATAAGTTATTTATATATTTTGGATACTAACCCTTTGTTGGATATGTCATTTGTAATTATCTTCTCCCATTCCATCAGTGGCTTTTTAGTTTTGTTGATTGTTTCCTTCACTGAGCAGAAGCTTTTTATTTTGATGTCCCAATAGCTTATTTTTGCTTTTATTTCCCTTGCCTCAGGAGGCAGATCTAGAAAAATGTTGCTATGGCCAATGTTAGATAAATTACTGCTTGTGTTCTGTTCTAGGATTTTTATGGTTTTAGGTCTCACATTTAGGTCTTTAATCCATTTTAAATTTGTTTTTGTGTATGGTGAAAGAAAATGGCTCAGTTCCATTTTTTGCATGTTGCTGTCCAGTTTTCCCAGCACCATTTGTTGAAGAGACATTTTCCCATTAGATACTCTTTCCCGCTTTGTCAAAGAGTGACTGACCATATAAATGTGGGTTTATTTCTGGTTTTCCTATTTCTGTTCTATTGATCTATGTGTCGATTTTTGTGCTAGTACCATACTGTTTTGATTACTACAGCTTTGTAATATAACATGAAGTCTGGAATTGTGGTGCCTTGAGGTTTTTCTTTTTCAAGATTGCTTTGGTCATTCGAGATCTTTTGTGGTTCCATATAAATTTTAGGATTTTTTTTTGTTCTAGTTCTGTGAAAAATGCTATTGGTATTTTGATAGGAATTGTATTAATCTATAGGTAGCGTTAGGAAAATAGACATTTTAACAATATCTGTTTTTCTAATCTGTAAACATGAAATTCTTTGTATTTCTTTGAGTCATCTTCAATATCTTTCATCAGTGTTTTATAGTTTTCAGAGTATAGGTCTTTCATTTCTTTGGTTAGATTTATTACTAGGTATCTTACCCTGTTCAGTACAATTGTAAAAGGGATTGTTTTCTTTTTTTAAATCTTTATCTATTTTTATTTTTTTATAAACATATAATGTATTTTTATCCCCAGGGGTACAGGTCTGTGAATCGCCAGGTTTACACACTTCACAGCACTCTCCATAGCACATACCCTCCCCAATGTCCATAACCCCACCCTCCTCTCCCGACTCCCCTCCCCCCAGCAACCCTCAGTTTGTTTTGTGAGATTAAGAGTCACTTATGGTTTATCTCCCTCCCGATCCCATCTTGTTTCATTTATTCTTCTCCTACCCTCCTAACCCCCCACATTGCATCTCCACTTCCTCATATCCAGGAGATCATATGATAGTTGTCTTTCTCCGATTGACTTATTTCACTAAGCATGATACCCTCTAGTTTCATCCTCGTCGTCGCAAATGGCAAGATTTCATTTCTTTTGATGGCTGCATAGTATTCCATTGTGTATATATACCACATCTTCTTTATCCATTCATCTGTTGTTGGACATCTAGGTTCTTTCCATAGTTTGGCTATTGTAGACATTGCTGCTATAAACATTCGGGTGCATGTGCCCTAAAAGGGATTGTTTTCTTAATTTCTCTTTCTGATGCTTCATTATTAGTGTGTAGAAATGCAGCAGATTACTGCACATTGATTTTGTATCCTGTGATTTTACTGAATTCATTCACCAGTTCTAGTAGTTTTTTGGTGGAGTCTTTCAGGTTTTCTATATAGAGAGTATCATGTCACCTGCAAATAGTGAAAGTTTTACTTCTTTCTTACCAATTTGGATGCCTATTATTTCTTTCTTGTCTGATTGCTGCAGCTATGACTTCCAGTACTCTTTTGAATAAAAGTGGTGAGAGTGAACATCCTTGTCCTCTTCCTGACCTTAGGGGAAAAGCTTTCAGTTTTCCTCTTTGAATATGATGTTCACGTGGGTTTTTCATATATGGCTTTATTATGTTGAGTCATGTTCCATTTAAGCCTACTTTGTTGAGGGTTTTTGTCATGAATTGATGTTGTACTTTGTCAAATGATTTGCATCTATCAAGATGATCATACAGTTTTTTTCCTTTCTCTTATTGATGCGATATGATGTGTCATGTTGATTTACCTACAAATATTGAACCACCCTTGCATCCTGGGAATAAGTCCCACTTGATTGTGGTAAATAATTTTTTTAACATATAGTTGGATTCTGTTTGCTAGTATTTTGTTGAAGATTTTTACATCTATGTTCATCAGAGATATTGGCCTATAGTTCTCGTTTTCACTGGTGTCTTTATCTGGTTTTGCTATCAGGGTAATGCTGACCTCATAGAATGAATTTGGAGGGTTTCCTTCTATTTTTTGAAATAGTTTAGTAGAATGGGTATTAACTCTTCTTTAAATGATTGGTAGAATTTCCCTGTGCAGCCATCTGGTTCTGGACTTTTGTTTGTTGGAAGTTTTTTAATTACCAATTCAATATCATTGTTGGTAATTGGCTGGTTCAAATTTACCATTTCTTCCTGCCTCAGTTTGGGAAGTTATATGTTTCTAGGAATTTATCCATTTCTTCTAGGTTGTCTAATTTGTTGGCATATAATTTTCATAAAATTTTCTTACAATTGCTTATATTTTTGTGGTGTTGGTTATTCTCTTTCATTGGTGATTTTGTTTATTTGAGTCTTTTCTCTCTCTCTCTCTCTCTTATAAGCCTGGTTAGAGGTTTATCAATTTTGTCAATCTTTTCTTTTTCTTTTATTTGTTCATTTTTTGGGGGGGGGACTAACACACCCTTTTAATATGTTTTTAAATATTTTTAAGGTTTAAAAAGTGTTTAAAGTTTGTAGTTCCTAGTAGGAAAACATTATCTGAATGAATACCCTAATGGCAAACCATTGTAGAATGTTTATATTGCATGGGGAGCAGAGGGGTAGGGATTCTCTTCACAGCACCCCAGCTTTCTTCATGAGAAGGTCGGAGGTACACTGGTTTGTATTATTGCGACATCCATTAGGTGATCGAAGTTGCTTTTCCTTCAGCAAGGGCTTTATTTGTCAGAAGGGCATTATGCTTGACCTCCAAATTTGGCTGACAATTTACTGATGAGATTCATAACCTTTGGGTTGCTCTGATATTTTGACATATTCGCTGGGTTCTGGGCCACATCCTGGAAGGCCACCATAACTTCTGGATCCTGCATGGCTGCAAGAACTTCCGGATCACTAAGAATTTCATTGAGCCCAGGCATTCCTGCCATTCCAGGCATCCCCCCTGCCATTCCTGGCATTCCTTCAGGAAAATTACCGGGCATTCCCCCAGGAAAGCCACCTGGGAAAGAGCCATACTGAGCTCCTGATTGTCGTCTGGCTTCTTCCTCCCTCAGGGCTCTCTCGTGTTCTTCCCGAGCCTTCTTAACCCTTTCTATTCTTTCTTTGATCTCTCTTCACGTTTTCGCTCGTATTTTCTCCGATGTTCAGCAATTTTCTGGGCCCTCGGTTGAACTTCTTTCAGCATCGCACTAGCATCTTCATCATAATCCAGTTTGCAAGCAAGGGCAAGATCATGTGCTGCTTCTTCCCAATGGCCCAGAAGTCTATGTGCTTTCCCGCGCCACTTATAAGGCTGAACTGAATCAGGATTTATTTCAATAGCTCTGTCACAGTCTCGAATGGCAGCATTTGGCTTCTGTAATTTGATGAAGACATTGGCTCTCTTGGCATACAGAATGGCCAAGCGAGGATTTAGTTTGATGGCATCTGTGAACAAGTCAATGGCTTTCTGTAGTTCACCATCATTTAGGGCATCAATGGCAGCCACTTTTTTATCATTTGCCTGATCCATCATTTCCTCGGTTATCTCTGCATTTTCATCTCCCATTTCTTGAGGGGCATCGGTATCTGGTTCAATCACACCTTCATTGTCAATTTCTAGATCACTCTCCTCACTTGATGGTTCATCTGTCTTTATGTTTTCCTCCGCCTTCTTACTATCTGGTTTTTCTTCCTTGATACTGTCTTCTGATTTAGTTTTATGAGTGGCAGGTGGTATTTTACCCCCCATGCTCTCCACCCACTCCCGCAGGAAACGCATTTCCTCGGTGTGCAGAACGCTCAGATCCTGCTTACACATTTTCACGAAAGCCCGAAGCTCGCTCACTTTGCGGGGGTCCATGGTCCAGAGGCAGTGGCAGGCGGCAGGCGCAGCTGGGGTTGCGACCCGATTCCAGGCGCGGGTACTAGCTCAGCGTGATCGTGTAGAAGGGGGATTTGTTCATTTTTTTTTAAACAGGGGACTTACATTCACCACCCAGAGATCAAGACCTGCGCTGAGATCAACAGTCGGATGTTTAACTGACTGAGCCACCAGGTGCCCCCAATTTTGTTATCTTTTCAAAGAACCAGCATCTGTGTCATTGGCATGGTCTCTTGTTTGTGTTTTGTTTTATTTTGTTCATATATCATCAATTTCTGTTCTAATCTTTACTATTTCCTTTCTTCTGCTGGTTTTACATTTTGTTTGTTGTTTTTTTTCTAACTCCTTTAGGTAATACACTCCACTTATTGATGAGTATATCTGCAGTCACATTTCAAGGCTAATAGATTCAAGGAGAGAATAGTAGGGTTCACTTTTGCAGACCAATCTACCACAGCAGTGGTTCTGTTCCTTTCAGCTGACCAGGATGCTATTTTCAGGGTATGATCCTTGTCCTCCTGGTCCAAGATGTCAACCACCACATCTACATTCCAGGCTACAGACTGAAAAAAGAAATAAAGAAGTTGAGGTGAACAGCAGGCCAGCTGTCCTTTAAGGAACATTCTTGGAAGATTCTAAGTAACTCTTTGTTTATATCCAGTTGGCCAGAACCTAGTCACATGGCCATACAGGGGAGTCTGGGAAATGCAGTCTTTATTCTGGGTGGCCAAGGGCACTGATGAATTCTATCCATTTGGAAGGAGGAAATAAACATTATTGTAGGATAACTGTTAATCAGCCACAACACCCAAAATATATCAATCAAAGAAGAAGTTGTTATATAGATAGATAGATATCCCAACCAAAGGTATGTGAGACAATATTTCATGTTTGCAATATATAAAAGTCATTTCAGGGGCCACCTGGGTGGCTCAGTTGGTTAAGCAACTGCCTTCAGCTCAGGTCATGATCCCAGAGTCCCAGAATCGAGTCTCACATCGGGCTCCCAGCTCCCTGGGGAGTCTGCTTCTCCCTCTGACCTTCTCCCCTCTCATGCTCTCTCTCTCTCTCTCTCAAATAAATAAGTAAAATCTTTTAAAAAATCATTTCAATCCAGTTTTTATTTTAACAAACTACCACTATGATTAGGGAAAAAAAAAAATCCACATTAATTTTATAACTTTATTTTCCTTTTTCTCCAGAAGTGGGAGCTGCCGTGCACTAACACAGTAAAGATTCTCTTTCTATTCTGATGCCAGTTTAGTTTGCACCTGGATGGACTGCAGAATGTCCCAGATATCACTTGTATCTTAGGAGAAGAGTTTTGTTACATTATTTCTACACCAGTGTGATAGAAATCTTGTCAAGAATCCTACCGTCAGAATATCTTCTTGCACTCAATTATTCTTCACAGGCTTTTGAACCACAATATCTCTGTGGGGATTGAGAGAAGTTCTAAAATTAGAAACATACTTAAAATTTTCATTGCATCAGAAATGAACTCCAGTTAACTTAAACAGTAAAAATAAATTATTGAAACAGGTAAGAGATGCTAATAGTGTCATGAGAAAGCTGAACAACAGGATCGGACTGGTCCTAAACATGGTAAGACAAGGCCAAGATCAGCTTCAGTCATGGCTACTTGGGACTTCACCTCTGACACCACTGCCTCTCAGTACCTTCCACCAGACACTGGCTTCTAGACTCCACAACAGCCACCTGGAACTCTTTTACTGACCCTCAACCTTCAGGTCAATTCTTTGAGATCCAGAGTTCTAGACAGAAGCATCCAATTAGACACTTTCAAGTCAGCTGTCCAGGCTCTGGCTGCCAGGATAATGAAGAGAGAAATATCTACCCCTCCTTTGGGTAGATTTTTTATAAAAAGAAATTATAAACATTCTCCGCTTTTTTATAAAAAGAAATTTTTTATAAAAAAAGTTTTTATAGAAAGTTTTTATAAAAAGAAATTAGGCAGTTTCTCACCGGCCATTGGATTCCTTCTAAATAAGAATGATTTTAGGAAGCTGGTCAACCAAAACAACAAAACTACAGAGGCCATGGGTGGGTGCTACAGAGGAATAGGGTCACTTCACTCAGCTAAACAGGACATTAAGATGAAGGGGTTAGAGAATCAGTGAGTTTACATGGGGTAGGGAAAATGAAATTTATGTGTATTGGAATATATTCTCCTTATCAGAATTCCAGGAGGGAATACATGATTTAGTTCAAATAATTTAATTTTTAAAATTTTTAATATTGGAAACAAACATTCAGTTAAATGAACAATGTGAACATAACATAAAATCTCATGAAATATAGCATCTGGAAACCCTGTATTTGGAAATATTATCTATATTAAGGAGAAGTAAGAGAAACTTTAGATTGAATTAATTTAAAAATTTAATTAAAAAAATTAAATCTTGCCAATAGAAAAAAGTAACTATGAAATTAAAATGGCAATTTTCAGAAATGTGCAATCTCAAAAAGTATTCACTTGTTATACCTTTTTAAGGAAGACTCTATGGCATATACTATACTATACTATACTATACCAAAAAAGAAAATAAACCAAGCACGTGGAAAGCATAGGGATTAGAAAACAATGTATCCGGTATAGGAGAACACTGGGATGAATTCCCAGGATAAGGATAAAAGAAGATCCCAGGATAAAGCCATGCAGCAGACCTAGACAGCCATCAGCTCATGGAGAATAGGGTAGGAGGATGGAGGATTCCAGGAGTGAGGACTCCAAAGAGTGGAGAATGTTTATACATATGGATATATGTATAGAGATTTGGGGGGATAAATTGGTGATAGACACATAAAAAAGCAAGTGGAAATTAAGTTAATTATTAACCAGGTAACATAAAATTATATAAGGTGGCTGGGTGGCTCAGTCGGTTAAGCATCAGCATTCAGCTCAGGTCATGATCTCAGAGTCCTGGGATCAAGTCCTATATCAGACCCCCCACTAAGTGGGGAGTCTGCTTCTTCCTCTCTCTCTGCCTCTCCCCCCTCATACTTCCCTCTCTCTTGCTCTCTCAAATAAATAAATAAGTAAATTAAAATATTTTAAAAAGATATAAAATTACAAAAGAAAGGTAATCATAGTCTACCATATAGTTCAATTGCAAATATCATGGTTAAAATAATTTTAACACTGGGGGCACCTCGGTGTTTCACTGGGTTAAAGCCTCTGCCTTCAGTTCAGGTCATGATCTCGGGGTCCTGGGATGGAGCCCCGTGTTGGGCTCTCTGCTCAGCAGGGAGCCTGCCTCCCCATCTCTCTCTGCCTACTTGTGATCTCTGTCAAATAAATAAATAAAATCTTTAAAAAAAATAATGTTAACACTGTATATTGATCTAGTAAGAAACAGTGATAAAACTAGATCCTTGGATTTGCTTCAAAATAGTATGAGATTGTGGGGGAAGTAGGTGGTGAATGGATGAAGCAGGACTAGCCATAGGTTAATGGTTGGTGGTGGGTCATGGGTACACCAGGGTTCATTTAGTAATATCCTTTTTGTGGATATGTTTGAAATTTGCCATAATAAAATGCTTTTTTAAATGATGTAACTATATTAGAAAGATAGTAGTGGGGGGCATAGATATAAGAGAACTGATCCTCATTTCCATAATCAGAAGCCCATAGACAGTATCTAAAACTAAAAACTCACATAGCAGCTGAATATGCATGTTATTTAGAAATATGGGCACAAACTGGGACGCCTGGGTGGCTCAGTGGGTTAAGCCGCTGCCTTCGGCTCAGGTCATGATCTCAGGGTCCTGGGATCGAGTCCCGCATCGGGCTCTCTGCTCAGCCAGGAGCCTGCTTCCCTCTCTCTCTGCCTGCCTCTCCGACTACTTGTGATTTCTCTCTGTCAAATAAATAAATAAAATCTTTAAAAAAAAAAAAAAGAAAGAAATATGGGCACAAACAACCAGATACTATAGCTAAGACACAAAATCAAGTACACTGAGGAGAAGGAATCAAGATTAAGGAGAGTGATGCTGCTATTTTCCATTTTTGGCCTTATAAGGAAACTTGACTTTTAAAGTCATGTGTCTATAAATCTTTTAAACAGAATTAAATTATTGGAGTGCCTGGTCACTCAGTTGCTTAAGCATCTGACTTTGGCTCAGGTCACGATCTCAGGGTTCTGGGATCGAGCCCCACGTCTCAGCCCCTGCTCAGTGGAGTCTGCTTCTCTCTCTCCCTCTGACCCTCTCCCTGCTCATGCTTTCTCCCTCTCTCTCTAATAAAATCTTTAAAAAATCAACTTAACATTCAAATAAAATAACTTTTTAAAAGAGAAAGAAAGCTGAGGAACTAGCCTGAAAAGGTTACACTTGACATAAACCACTGAAAAATCTTCTCTGGACTGAATAACCAGGACTCCTGTATGAGTAGAGCGCAAGGATGAAATCAGGCATGAGCTAGACTCCATCTGCAGGTGAGTTTCCCAGTGGCTACCCAAAGTGTCCCTTAAAGTTATCAACAAGAAAGGCAATTAAGTAATTACAAATATACCCTCAATATGCCAATTACTTAATATCTCATACTGGTCAGCTACTTACAAGCTAAATTTCTAGCTCTGAGAAGATGAGAGCCTCTAAATACTCCTGAGGTCCTCTTGATGCTTTTTCTCCTGACCAGAAGGAGGTTCACAGCAAAGCTGTCATTCCTTCAACACATTTTTGGACTTTAGCCTATCCTTTTCCCTGTGGCCTCCATTGACATATAATTTTGTTTTGAGGTGATATTAAATATATTTGATGGTTAATATGGCATACAACTTGATCAGTTAGCAGGGACTCCAGCCCAACGCAGAAGTGGGGGCATCTAGGCTGCCTGAAAAACCAGGTATTAATCATTTGGTCACTGGACTGTGGGGAGACCCTGAGGATTGCAGGAGGCTCAGGACATTAGCTAGCTATTTACCAACTTTTTATGAACATTTTTCAACATATTTAACAATCCTTCACCACACGAGTACAAACCAACCAGTATCAGCTCTATCTCAGGATTCTCCGCACTTAGCAGTTGGGCCAAGATGGGAATAGCCTTATTTAGGGCGGGTCTGAATCACCGACAGTTCATAACGGCTTCAGACCAGCACCATGGATTGTAGTACTTTTATCGGAGCATAGCCTGGGAGATAAGAGCAATGAATACTCTTTGTGTATCACAGATGTTCACTAGTCTGCAGAGTGCCATAGTATCCTTTTGGTTTTCACTAGTTTGCTGGTTTTCACCATTCTGCTTATCTCCTTAATGCCTACCTTCCACCTGTTACCAGAGGCATTTTTGGTTGTTCAGTGATGAATCCCTATTGTCTAGAATTGTTCCAGGCACGTAGGAGGCACTCAGTGAATGAATCACTGTGGCTTCTAGGTAACAGGAAAGGTATCTTGTGCAGAGAAAAGATGTGAAGGGAAATCTAGAGAGAGTTCCTGGAATTCTGATACTATTTGGAGGGAGGGCACTCCGTGTATGGAAATTGTAGCTGGATGATGGCACTCTGGGGTTCCAGTCTCTTCTCAAATGGCAAGACTGTGCAAATCCAAGAGAATCTTAGATACCCTGGTGTGTTAAGAAAAGGGCAGTGTGTGATTAATGCATTCTCTTCAGTCTGATCTGCCAAAACAGTAGGTTTATTTGGAAAGAGAAAGGACATTGCTCTGTTCTTAGATAAGCCTGACTGCCTTCCTCCCACTTCCAACTTCTTCCTGATCCTTATGCAATCCGAATGAGAACCTGTCCCATAGGACCCTAACATGTATTCTTATTCCATCCTCCTAAAAGACACCTATCTTTGGATGGATGACTTACTGATTCATGCATTGCTTTAATGACCTTATTCTGTTCTATGTCCATGTCCAACTGTCTTACGTTCTAAATTCCAGGAAATCAGGGACTGAGTCTATGTAACTGTCACATCAGTCATGCAAAACACTAGATACAATTAGGTACTTCATAAATTAAAAAAAAATAATGATGGTGAGGGACCCCAAAATCTGAAGCATAAACTCATAATAATGATTGTTTTGCAAACTGGGATTCTTAATTTGGGATTCATCTACATGGATGGGAAAATACATTTTATTTTAGTATCTCTAACTGGAACTATTAATTTCTTTAGTTATTAATATAGACAACAAGCCAGAAAAGCATCAGCTGTGCATATGAATTTATCTCCAATAGAAATCACAGATATGAGTGTCTGGTTAGCTCACTTGGTTAAGTGTCTGCCTTTGGTTCAGGTCATGATCCCAGGGTCCTGGGATCGAGTCCTGTATCAGGTTCTCTGCTTAGTGCAGAGTCTACTTCTCCCTCTCCCTCTACTTCCTCCCCAGTGCTCATGCTCTCTCCCTCTCACTCTCTCTCTCAAATAAATAAGTAAAATCTTAAAGAAGTCACAGGTACTTTTATATTTTATTATAGTTGCTGTAGATAACTCAAAATAATGCTTACCCATCACTACTTCAAAATTACAATAGAAAAAAAAACAAAATATTCCAAGAACTGACAATGTACTTTGTGGTAAGGCTATGTGAAAACAAGGACTTACAAATATCTCTGGTGCTTGATCAAGCAGCCCCAATTCAAGGAATTTACTCCAAAGTTGTACCTTTATAAATATGAAAAACACAAAGAATTTTCCTTTGTAGCATTATTTGTAATAGGAAAATGTTAGAAAAAAAAAAAAAAAAAGCTTATCCATAGGATAAGTTAGGACACTCCAGTACATGCACACAGTAGAGTTCTGAGCAGCTTTTTTTTTTTTTTTAAGGAAGATTTCCTTATACTGATATGGAATGATTTATAGGATATTTTGTTAAATGAAAAGCAAGGGGAAAATAATATAAATAAACTGCTAATTTCTAAGTAAGAAGGAAAGGGAAATAAGAGTGTGTTTGTGTGTATGTGAATGAGCGAGCACACACACATTTGCTTGTTTTTGCAAAAAAAATGCAGGCAAAAAAATAGCAGGAACTAGAAAAATGTTTTCCTATGGAGTGGAAGAGATTGCGATAGGATTGAGATAGGATTGAGATAGGAATGAGACTTCCTTTCATATAGCTTGTCACATAACTTTGACACTTATGCTATTTAAATATTTTTCAATAATTCCAAACATAAAATTAAAACAATGGGATAGATATTGAAATCTGCTACACAGATCCTCTGTTAAGGGCTGCCCTGCACTGAGAAATGCAGACAGTAGCCAGACTGCCACGGTCAGCTCCCTGAGGGCTTGCCTCAGCTGCAGATGAACCTCCTCAGGCAAAGTCACACCCTTCCTGGGCCAACCACATCCTGTGACTGAGCAAAGCAGGGGCAGAAAGGTGCAATGCTGGATAATATTCCAGAACTCCTGCCAGGTTGGCTGAAGCTTTGTTTGGCCTATATCACAGTTTGTCTTCTCCCTTTTCCCAAACCCTGTTTCTCTTCTCTTGCAGATATTGATCTCTAACAAACACCTTGCACCCCAAACTCCAGCTCGGCATGTTTCTAAAGAACCCTGCCTGCCATAGCTGCAGCCAAGAGCTGGATTACTCATAACCTGGCTGCTAATAAGGACCCCTTCACTGGTGGCAGATGGAGCACAGCAGCCGCTGGCACAAGGTGATGGTCCAATTGCTCATTGGTGGTGAGTTGTAAGGGTAAACCAGTGGAGGGAAATGCACTAATTGGTGCTCTGTAACTCCTGTCTGAGAAGTACACAGGAAATGACAGCATTGCCAAACTGCACTGATGCCTTGCAAAAAGACAGTGAGCAGCTGAGGGCCAGTAAGTAGACAATTAAAAAGGCGTCTTGGGGTGCCTCGGTGGCTCAGTGGGTTAGGCATTGGACTCTTGGTTTCAGCTCATGTCATGATCTCATGGGTGGTAGGATCAAGCCTCACATGGGGCCCTGAGCTGAGTATGGAGCCTGCTAGAGATTCTCTCCCTCTGCCCCCATCCTTTCATTCCCTTGCTGGGGTAAATAAATAAATCTTTTTAAAAGGGGGGGGGGTCTGGAAATCAAAAGGCCTCTCTCTTTGTTTATATACAAATAAGCTCATCCCCTTTACTAGGAGGCAGAGGAAGTTGAGGATCAAGTTAAAGTGCAACAATATCAGGTCAGTTATGCTAAGCTCAGTACGCTGGGGGAGAAAAACTGGGCAGCTGATTCAGGGATGGAAATGCTGGATGGATGCATCTGAAGATTTTGACTCCCCAGAGTCTCCTGAACCTTCTGAGCCTGTAGAAGTGCTCCACTCCTCCCTACTGAAAGTGAGTACTCCAGCCAGTCTAGACGGTAATCACAGAGGCCTCTTTCCTATAAGGCAACAAATGCCTGCCTCAAAATTTGCCTCCATATTTCCCTTCTCCTTTCTTCCCTTCTATTTGGGTTAAATAGTCAGAGTTCCAGAAAAAAACAAACAAATAAAACCAAAAACCAAAACCCAAACACACAGCTAGGAAGGAGCTGGGCCTAATAAGGGAGAAAAGAAACCATATCCTAGAGCAACCTCAAGATTGTGCTAACAGGTATTGGGAGCTGAGGAAGTCTGCGCTGACGGGGTCAAGGGAAGAGTTTACTGACTGTATAAAGTTACAATATTTATTAGCCTTGCATAGACTCCAGAAGATGGTGTGACCTTCTTCCTGGAATGAATCCTCGATCATTGGAAATGGACATGATACCCACATCATGGCACTCACTGAGCAAAATTAGAATGCTGATGTTGCTGGGGTAGACAGCAGAGCAAGGGATTAAAAAGCTCAGGAAAGGGAGTATGCTTGAATGGATATACTACTACAATGAGAAGATCCCACAGAAGATTATGTTCCACAGGGAGGCCCAGAAGATGTACCATTTACAGGCTATGAGAACAAACTGGTAAGAGGAACACCAGCATCAATAAAAATTTCTAATGGGGTCAGGGCTGATAGAGGAGAGTCTGTTACAGAACTTGGCTTACTGAGAGAAAGGGGGATGATAGAATCCCAAAATAATAGAAGGTTTGGGGTGGCGTGTAAGTGCCAGAAGCCAGGAGATAGTAATTATTATAATGACCCCCAAGGTCAGAGGGGAAGCCAGTGGAGTCAGAACCACACAAAGTTACAGAGATTATTAGTGATATACAACTTCCCCAGGGGTAAAGTGGATTGGCAGCCAACATGGGAACTATTTAGCTTATACTGGCAGAAGGAATGAGATAGATGACCGAGGGGTGAGTGGTGTGATCTCTTACCCAGTTCTGTACCTGAGACAACTTTCAAAGGAAAAATTCTTTGACTTAAAAAGTGGCAGGATCCCTGAAAGGAAGAACTCTGCAACACCATGATAAGTAAACAGGGTTGGTGATTTTCCTAGTCCTTCCACAAGAAGACTTATGGCCGTTTATATGGGTAATTATGCACCGAGGTAAAGGAAATATCTAGACATTTAAGTAGTGATGGATCCAGTGTCTAGGTGAGTCAAGACCGGGCTTACACTGGGTTGTCTAAGTCCATGTTAATACCCATTGTTCATATCTCCCATCCCTGAACTGAGATTGATATCTTCGTGGTTGGTATAACCTTCACATTGGCTTCTTGGTCAGTAAAGTAACAGTAGACAAGACCAAATGGAAGCCTCTAGACTACCTCCCCAGAAGCCCCTACCAAGATAATGGGTATACAATACAGAAATGCCTCCTCAGGGCAGCAGAAATTAGTGCTGCTCTTAAGACTCTAAAAGATGAGGCAGTGGTAGGCTCCAGCCATTTAATTCACTAGTCTGGCACCTGAAGAAACTGGGTGAATCCTAAAGAATAACAATTAACTCAACCAACTAGTACCCCTGCTCACAGCCACCAGGTCAGATGCACTATCTTTGCTAGAAAGATTAATATGGCCTCATATATGTGGGATGCAGTCACTGAGTTAATGAATATATTCCTTTCTATGCCAGTCAGGAAAAAGAATGGCATGGAGCAATTTTGTCCCAGATCTCTGTTAGCTTTCTTATCCTCTGTCATAATATAGCCTGAAGCCATCCAGACCATCTAGACAGTCCACAGAATATCACACTAATTCATTACATTGATTACCTTATATTGATAAAGCCACATAAACAAGAACTGGTTTGTGTGTTGGAGGCCTTAGTAAGACACCTGTGTGTTGCAGAGGGTGGAAGATAAACCCTATAGAACAGGGTTTATGAACATGTTACATGTTCAGGAACATGTTACATCTGTAAAATATTTGAAGTTTCAGTAGTCAGGGTTGTGTTGGGATAGCCCTTCCAAAGGAAAAGACAAATTACTGTATCTTATATGCCCTATTATGAGAAAGGAAGTATATTTCATGAGAACTCACAGACTTCTTATAAGATTGAATAGCCAGCAATAATCTCTCATAAGACAGAAGTGGTACATCCAGGTTTGGGCACGATGAGGGCCAGAGGGCACAAAGCAAGCTGCAGGTACAGGTAACTCCCATGATACACACTCCTGTTACACTCATGCCCTCTCTTAGGTGAAGGAGGAGGAAAAAGTCTGACCTTGGTTTGTAGATGAGTCAGCTCTATATTGTGGGAGCAAGGTGACAAGTAAGTCAGCTGCACTATAGCCTCATTCAGGAGTGGCCTTGGCAGTAATCAGGAAAAGCTTATCTCAATGGGGAAAGGTCTCATGGGCAATGGCTTGGCCAAGATCAGTGACAAGGAGGTCTGGGATAGAGGCATGTGGATGGACCTATGGAGGTGCACACAGGTGTGAGGATTTTCATATCATATCTTAATCCCAACAGAGAGCTCCCACTATGTCCTCCATAGGAGTCTGCATGTTCCTGGCAGAGGGGTCGCATTCCCACTGGAGTTACAGGGGCCTCATCAAACTCAGCACTTGTCCCTAGTCAGTCTAGTGACCTCTGTGCATATTTACATTCTGCTGTATTGCTGACTTTTACCTTGATTTCAGTATTGTGATTTTTAGTGGTAAAATAATAGGAAAAATAATATCATTTTGAGGACAACCAAGTAGACCAAATGATTTCACCATTTAATGTCTACCAGTCTTTGTCAGTGCCCACCTAAGTACTGGCACAACAGGCACGAGTGTCAGTATGATATGTTAATTTCCAATCGCTAGCCACTGCACTGACCTGGAAGCAATAGTACTTCAGTAGCAATGAGTACATCTCGTTCCTAAATCTTGGTTTTTAAAATACCGAACTCCATTAAAAGAAAGCAGGGCTCCTTAGGGAGATGGATTCCAGATCTGGGACAGGAAAAGTACAAGGCAAGCCTAGAATATATTTTCATTACTAGCAAAGCAAAAAAGTGCTCAAAAGCTCACAGGATCCCACTTAAAGGAGTTCCCACCAAAAACTTGGGATTCTCTGGGCATCAAGTTAAATAATGATGTTAATGAATTATGACACATCAAATAAAAAGACAGTTATAAGTCTGTAAAGTTCTTTTTTAAAAAAAAGTAGGAGGGAGGAGAGATAAGGGATATCCCTTATCTACAAGAGAATAAGAGATGCAGTAGAAATGATAAGAAAATCACCATTTGCAACCATTTGACACATAGGTGGAGATCATTCATGAATGCAACAACCTATAGAGAACAGGATATTCACTGAGTTTTCAAATGTCATACCACAGATTAATTATTCATTACAAGGAGAAAAGATAGAGTTTTATAATGGACAAATGTGGTGGACATTATATAACCAAGAGATGAAACTTGGCTTCATAACAAATGCAACAGGTATTTTTTTGCTTCTATTTGTGATGTACTTAGAAAGATATGACAGTACCTAGGCTAGGCTCTTGCATAGCTTGCATAGATTCTTGTTGAAACTAAACCCAAGGAGGGACTCCTGAGTGGCTCAGTCTGTTAACCGTCTGCCATCTTCTCAAGTCATGACCCCAGGGCTGTGGGATTGAGCCCTGCATCAGTCTCCTTGCTCAGCCGGGAGACTGCTTCTCCTCCCTCTGTCTCTCAGCTTGTGTTCTCACTCTTGGTCAAATAAATAAATAAAATGTAAAACAAAAACAAAAACAAAAAGCCCACAAGGAAATAGATAAAACAATCTTTCCAAAATGCCAGTCATTGAAAGCAAACTAAAAAGTCAGGGAGCTCTTCTATATTAAAGATGTTTGAAGAGTTATGACAACCAAGTGCAATATGTAACCCTTGATTGGACATTGGATCAAAAACAAAAGCAAAAACAAAACAAAAAACAAGTAGAAGGCACATTTTGGGGACAATTGGAGAAAAGTGAGTATTGGATGGCATACTAGATAAAAATACTATGTTAGTGTTATGCCTCTTAGGTATAATAATGGTATTGTGATTATGTAGCAGAATGTACTTATTCATTACGACTTACTGAAGTATTTACGAATGAAGTATCTTGTGAGAAAAAGGGCCATAATGTTAATGATGGGTAAATCAGGTTGCAAGATAAAGGAGTACTAATTTTACTATTCAACTTCTCTATAAGTTTGAATTTATTTAAAAATAGACCTTTTGGGGGGGCACAAAGTTTTCAAAAGTAATGTGGTATATTCAAACACACTGCAAAACTGATTTTTTTGCAAAACTGATTGTTACTGATACACAAAATAAAGTGATTTTAAAAGACAGAAAAAAAATTAGGAACAGCAGTGCATAATATAGACAAGGCCGCAAAACATATGTTTGACACGGAGGAAAAGCTTATGACTGTCCCAGTGAATGCTGGGAAGATAAAGAGATAGACTTGGAGAAGCTGCATATGTGGTACAATAGAACTTTCCATAGCTAGAAGGAAAGTGTTGTGCAGAAATGATTTTATGAAGACTCTCCCCCAAACTTAAACCATCTTCTCAGGCAGAATGTGAAGTTTAGGTCAGGAGAATGGGGATAATGGAGGGAAGAGGGAAAGAAAAGAGAGTGAAGAAGTTTTATGCTGTCATCGCTGTTAGTATTTTCTGCTCTGCTACCTGTTTATGTGATTGCAGGGAAATGATACACAGACACTTTCAAACATATAAACCTGCTGCATGTCCCTGGGAAAGAGCCCTGAACTGAGGTCACCTTGGGACTTCAGTTTGCCTCTTGGCTTTTCTCTAAGAAAGTCACAGTTCCAATCATAATGCCACCAGAAGATCTGGTAGCAAGTTCTTTCTCTCATGAACCCCAAAGATAAGCCCTGATGATGTGGGAAACAAAACCAGAAGAAAAGTTATTAAATTTCCTTACTACCTAGAGCCCACTGACAAGTCCTTGAGACAGGCAGAGTGACATTCCTCTAGGGACTCGACTGTCCACCTTAATTCTTTGCGAAGGGCAAAAGGCAATCCTAGCCTGACCCCCTTCCCCCACCCCCCAACCAGGATCCTGTAAGTCTACTTTGACATACAAAAATTCCTTTGGAAACTTCCTTTATCTCTGAACCCTCCAAGATTCATGCTGGCAATCATCCCCAAGCATATGCCCCACCGATATACATCTGAAGAGTCTCCTGACTAAGGCTTTATTAGATCATAATAAATGACCTTTTTCCCAACAACAGCTAGCCCCTCAAGGTCCTGGAAACCTTGCTTCCAAAATTCCTTAGAGACTTAACGCTATCCCTGACCTCCTCCCAACTTGCAAGTATATAATGGACCACTCCTCACAACCCCAGAGCAGCAGCTCTTTCTACCCACGGGTCCTGTCCTCATGCTTTAATAAACCACCATTTTGTTCTTTGGGTGTTGAGTTTGCTAAGTTCTTTATAGATTTTGGACACTAGTCCTTTATCTGATATGTCGTTTGCAAATATCTTCTCCCATTCTATCAGTTGTCTTTTGATTTTGTTAACTGTTTCCTTTGCTGTGCAAAAGCTTTTGATCTTGATAAAATCCCAGTAGTTCATTTTTGCCCTTGCTTCCCTTGCCTTTGGCGATGTTCCTAGGAAGATGTTGCTGCGGCTGAGGTCGAAGAGGTTGCTGCCTGTGTTCTCCTCAAGGATTTTGATGGATTCCTTTCGCACATTGAGGTCCTTCATCCATTTTGAGTCTATTTTCATGTGTGGTGTAAGGAAGTGGTCCAATTTCATTTTTCTGCATGTGGCTATCCAGTTTTCCCAACACCATTTATTGAAGAGGCTGTCTTTTTTCCATTAAAAAAAAAAAGAAGAAGAAATAGAAATAAACCACCATTTTGCACCAAAGACGTCTCAAGAATTATTTCTTGGTTGTCAGCTTGGGACTTCACCCCACTGAATCTCACTTACATTCTAAAACTTCATCACTGAGATATGGGCAGTGCATGAACTGGATATTGGAGATAAGTTATTGAAAAGCCAGCATTTACTAAGCCTTTGTTAACTATAGAACTAAGTTTTGTAAACATGTAAAGCTTTCTCCAAACAGGAAAGAAAGTATGGAACATTTAGCATCTATATTACTTTCTTCCTGTTGAATCAACATTTTCTCATTATCAACATCTCTTTCTCAGCAAACCATTGTGCAGTCAACAAGGTAAGCCTCTGTGTTTGCCTATTCTGGGGACAGCCATGGACTCCACTCTTTGTATTGCTGTCATCGCTGTTAGTATTTTCTGCTCCCGGTTTATGAAGAGACAGACTCCTTTTTAGGAAAATGAAAAACTCACCCCAGCAACTATCTCATTTGTTTTCTGCGCTTTTCTTGGGAGAAATATTCTTACATATTTACACACTGGCTCTGTTAAGACCAACCGTATTCCTTTGGTGTTGTACGGAATAACTTTCCATACCAATGCAGAGAAAAAAGATCTATCAGCCAGGTCTTTGGGATACACATAGCACATACCAATAGCTCAGCGTTCCTTGTTCTTGATGAGTTTCCTTTCAAATTTGAGCTGGGACCCTATCTTGAGATACTTTTCCTAACGTTTATATTTATAGGTGAGATGACAAAGGATGCCAGAGTTCTCCTCGTTGAAATGAGAAAAGAGATCCACCGGTCTTCTGCGCTCTGGGTTGCAGAGTTCTAACATCATATGCTCTTCCTCTTTTTCTTTTGCTTTACTGTTTCTGCTTCCTCTCCTTTCACCTCTGGCATCACATTGCTAATCAGAGATGAGGCAGACCTTTGCAAGGCAAATGTTTCCACATTGTATATTATAGTTCTCTATGTAATCGTTCTTGAAACACATGGTTCTAAGTGGAATCATAGTTTGTCGTGCTAGTGAAGGTATTAAAAATAAAACGAGAGGGATAAAAGTTGTATTTTTTTCTTTAACAAGAATAGGCCACCATTAGGCAGGAGGAGATTTTGAAAATAAGAGCTCCACTTGTTCTCAGGACTGAAAAAATTCATCACTTTTGTCTCACACCCATGTATCTTAATTATGGTTTTTGCAAACTCTTTCACTGCTGTCTAAAGAATGTCTGATTTAAATAATTTTAGTTTTATTCAGAGGAAAACATCCAATTGAGTTGTTTCTTTTAATTTATTATTTTTCTCACTGGAGCATAAATCAATACAGTAGAGTCAGAAACTCACAGGAGGAAGAACAAAACCGTGGGATGGTTAGAGTTGGAAGGAGCCTTGCAGGTCATTCAGTACAATCCTTATCTAGCTCATGTAACCCACATACAATACCCTCAGCTAGGTCAAGAACTGGATTTAGATTCCCTCTACCAAACATGGTACTAGAGCAGCTTGTTTTTCAGAGATCTTGAGCAAAAAACTGGGGATTCTCTTTTGAAAACTGTGCAACTCAGTGTGAGAAGAATCACCCAGGATAGTATTTACAAAAATGGTACTAGGAAGCCAAGTTGCATTTTTTTAAACAAAGTAATTTTCTTACGTGGTTGTCCATATAGGCCTGCTGGAGCTCACAGAACAACCCAAAAGCATTTTTATTAGATGAGCAGTATAACTCTTATACATAAGAATGAACTATGCCTGGGGCACCTGGGTGGCTCAGTGGGTTAAAGCCTCTGCCATTGCACTCCTGGGTATTTACCCCAAAGATACAGATGTAGTGAAAAGAAGGGCCATCTCTACCCCAATGTTTATAGCAGCACAGTTGCCAAACTGTGGAAAGAACCAAGATGCCCTTCAACGGACAAATGGATAAGGAAGATGTGGTCCATATACACTATGGAGTATTACACCTCCATCAGAAAGGATGAATACCCAACTTTTGTAGCAACATGGACGGGACTGGAAGAGATTATGCTGAGTGAAATAAGTCAAGCAGAGAGAGTCAATTATCATATGGTTTCACTTATTTGTGGAGCATAACAAATAGCATGGAGGACATGGGGAGTTAGAGAGGAGAAGGGAATTGGGGGAAATTGGGAGGGGGGTGAATCATAAGAGACTATGGACTCTGAAAAACAATCTGAGGGGTTTGAAGTGGCAGGGGTGGTGGGAGGTTGGGGTACCAGGTGGTGGGTATTATAGAGGGCATGGATTGCATGGAGCACTGGGTGTGGTGAAAAAATAATGAATACTGTTATGCTGAAAATAAATAAATTTAATTAAAAAAAAAAAAAAAAAAGCCTCTGCCTTCGGCTCAGGTTGGGATCCCAGGATGCTGGGATGGAGCCCAGCATCAGGCTCTCTGCTCAGCAGGGAGCCTGCTTCCTCCTCTCTCTCTCTCTGCCTGCTTCTCTGCCTATTTGTGATCTCCGCCTGTCAAATAAATAAATAAATAAACCTTAAAAAATAAAAATAAAAAAAGAATGAACTATGCCTGATGCGCCTGGGTAGCTCAGTAGGTTGAGCCTCTGCCTTCAGCGCAGGTCTTGGTCTCAGGGTCCCTGCTCAGCAGGGAGCCTTCTTCCCCCTCTCTCTGTCTGCCTCTCTGCCTATTTGTGCTCTCTCTCTCTGTCATAGAAAAAAAAAATCTTTAAAAAGAAAAAAAAAAAACAGAAAGAATGAACTATCCCTATGTCTACTTGTGCTTTTGTAGTATTTATTGAATTTTCTTCCCTTTTCAGGTGCCAAGAGGAGAGTTGGTTTAGTCTTACTCCTCAGCTCTTAGTGCATTATCAATATCTGTCCATATCCTTACTCATACTCTTCTCTTACCTTAGGTTCCCTTTCTAGTTAAAAACAAATACAAGGATAAATGTTCCTAACTATGCATTTATCATTGTAAAGTATGTGGTACTAGATGCAGTGTTATGCATTTGGTATAAATCCCCTTCTTTCCTTAACTTTTTCTTATTTTTGATACCTATCAAGTTACTGTACATAAACGTAACCTCTATTTGGTGTGAATTAGTACAAGGTACGCATCATATTTTATACACCCGTTTCTCTAGCCTCCAGCTCCCCCTGATCCCTGACAATGTCATTGTATCTTCCAAAATAGCTCATCAAGAACTGTAAAAAGATTTCTCTGGGATATATCAGGATAGGGTCAGTGGGTCTTAGTGGTCTAAGCGATCTAAATCTAACTATTTTGAGCATGCTCATAGTTTCCAGAATGGAACCCCCACCAGCAATATACCATTACTTACCAAACTTTGGATTTATTCATTTTTATAATTTAAGTAACATGAGAGATTAACATGACATTGTTAAAATTTCTACTTCTCTGGTTGCTAGTGAATTTGGGAAACTTTTAGTATGTATTGGGTTTTTTTCTTCTGAGAATGCTTATTTGTGTCCTATGCCCATTTTTCAATTATGTCCCCCCCCTTATTAAAAGATTTTTTATTTATTTGACACACACACACACACACACACACACACACACAGAGCACAAGTAGGGGGAGCAGCAGGCAGAGGGAGAGAGGGAAAAGCAGGCTTACCACTGAGTAGGGAGCCCAAAGTGGGGCTCGATCCCAGGACCCTGGGATCATGACCTGAGCCGAAGGCAGATGCTTAACCAACAGAGCCACTTGGGTGCCCTCCTATCCCCCATTTCAGTTATACCTTCACTTTGTTTTTTCATCCCTTTGTTTTGTTTTTGGTATTAATGTTTCATTGGTTTTAAATAAGCAAATACTTTTCTTAGTCACCTGTCTACTAATACTACTTGTTGTGTCTTACCGTAAATGTTAATTTTTTCTTTAATTTTAATGCAGTCAACATCTATTTTTCACCTTACTGTTTGCCTCTAGGATCCTGTTTAGGAAGATTGTCTGCAACCGTATACCACAAATATATTCCCCTATATTTTCTTCCATTAGTGCTATTGCTTACTTATAGTCCATTATTTATAAGGATAAGGTAAGGATACAGTTGTATATTTCTTTATCTACTAAATTAATTATTCTAATGCCCCTGATAATAAGTGCTTTCACTTTTCCATTGTTTTGGGGTTTTGATATGAGTTTCACATATCAATTTACACACACACACACACACACACACACACAATCTGTTCTGTTTCACTGGCTTATTTGTTCCTGCTCTGCCTCATACTGTTTTTACTAGTAAAGCTTTAATTTAGTCTTAATAGCTAGTAAGACATGCTCCAGTGCTTTCCTTTTGTTTATTTAAATTGATTTAGGTATTTAGGCTTCTAGCATCAGTATGAAATTTATGAGTTTGTCCAGTTATTTATATTTGAAATTAATTTATTGGGAGGGATTGCACTGAATATTTATGTATTCACTAAAATTCATATGGCTAAACTGAATTATGAGCATAGCTATCTCTTCACTTACTCAGATCATTTATATTCTTAAATTTTTTTTTCATTAAGGTTCATACATTCTTTACTTATTTCCTAGTTCTTGCTGGTTTTGTTAATGGTGTCCTATTTTCTGTTACAGTTCTAGCTGAAATTGGTTACTGAAGGTATAGAATAGCATTTACACACTGTAAAAAAAAAAAAAAAAAGAAATATACATCACTAATTTTTATAGTAGGTTCCTGTTTGTAAAACACTTTAAAACCACTGTGTGTGGAGTGCCTGGGTGGCTCAGTCTATAGGGTTGCCTTCGGCTCAGGTCATGATCCCAGGGTCCTGGGATCTTACCGTAAATGTTAAGGCCCACATCGGGCTCCCTGCTCATCAGAGAGCCTGCTTCTCCCTCTCACTCTTCCTGCTGCTCTGCTTACTTGTGCTCTCTATCTCTCTGTCAAATAAATAAATAAAATCTTAAAAAAAAAAAAAAAACAGTGTGTGTGGGGGTGCCTGGGTGACTTAGTTGGTTGAGCCTCTGACTCTTGGTTTCTGCTCAGATCATGATCTCACAGTTGTGGGATGGAGCCCTGTGTAGGGCTCTAAGCTGAGTGTGGAGCCTGCTTTTCTCCTCCCTCAGCTCCTCTCCCCTCCCATTTGTGTGCTTCACCGCCCCCCCCCCCATCCCCAGTGTCTCAAATAAATAAATAAATAAAGTCTTTAAAAAAAAAATACAACCACACCAACTGTGTGTGTCTGTTCCATGGGAAATTCCATACCCAATTCTGTTCTTCATGTCTACACTGTTCGGGGTCACCACTCTAGCTTTCTTTTTCTGAATATTAAAAACATGCTCTTCAAAGACACTAAAATCATGTATAACCTCCATATTTACATACTTTTAAAGTTTTTCTTTCATTCAAATTCTTCTCAAATCTGATACCTTTCTTAACACAAAAGAGAGGGACTTTCAAGGCATTTTTGGACCTGAGAGCACATAACCTGATTTCAGTATCAACCAATATTTGTGTCCGCTGCTAGGGACACAATTAGCTTATATAATCTGAGATGAGTCATGTTATAATTGGTGTTTTTTTTATAAGAATTACCATTATAGCTTGGAGAAAAAAGTAGCAGTGGGCTGCTTGTAACAGCTTTGTGAATGGGGAATAATTCAGTTACATGTTATTGAAGTGGGAATTTGTGGAAAAGAAAATATGATTATAGTTTAACAAAAGTGTTTATATTGGAGAATTATATCCTTGGCATAAAGTAATAGGTAAATAAATTACAATATTTTGTCCTAATGAAAATGCTGATACTTTGATTTGTGACCTTGACATTATTAAGGAGGTATCATAAAAATTGCTATTGAGTATTATACTTACTGCTGAGAAATTTAAGCAATTTTAGAACAGTAATTCAAAGGCAGGATGTCCAACATTTAAACTTGATTGGAACAGAGAAAAATTTTGGCCCCAGTATAATAACATTGACTATATGTACATTAACTGAAATATATTTTTCCTATGACATTTAAGTGAAGAGGTTGGGCATCTTTTACTGTTGCTCACCTTTATGGTCAGTCAGAATTTGAATTCTTATAAAAAGAAATCATAGAAGGGGCGCCTGGGTGGCTCAGTGGGTTAAGCCTCTGCCTTCGGCTCAGGTCATGGTCCCAGGGGCCTGGGATCGAGTCCTGCATGGGGCTCTCTGCTCAGCAGGGAGCCTGCTTCTTCTCATCTCTCTCTCTGTCTGTCTCTCTGCCTATTTGTGATCTCTCTCTCTGTCAAATAAATAAAATCTTTAAAAAAAAAAAAGAAATCATAGAAAACTTATGTCAAATTTAGGAGATTTATAATTTTAGTTTGCATATTTACTCACCAAAAATGAGTCTGTTTCTGTTTTGGGGTTTTTTGTTTGTTCCTTTTGTTTTTTAGATTCCATATATGAGTGAAATCATATAGTATTTGTCTTTCTCTGTCAGATTTATTTCACTTAGCATAGTACCCTCTAGCTCCAACCATATTGTTGCAAGATTTGATTCTTTTTTATGGCTGAGTAATATATGTGTATATACATATATATGTACACACACACATATTATATATATTTATTATATATTATATATTTTATATAATATATAAATAATATATATTTATATAATATTTTATTTATATTATTTATATTATACAAATATATTATTTATATATATTTGCATTGTTTATAATATAATATAATTTATATTGTAATATAAATTATAAATATAATTTTTAAAGTATAATTTTATATCTCTATATATTTATATTTATAAATATATTTAAATATTTATAAATTATAAATGTAAATATTTATAATATAATAAATTTATATTATTTATATATTATATAAATAATATAAATAAAATATAAATATATATTAAATATACATTTATTATATATACTACTCATAAATATATATTGTGTATATTTGTGTGTGTATATGTGTACATATATACACATGTTATATGTAATGTATAATATATTTCTGTGTGTGTGTATATATATATATATATATATATATATACACATATATCCCATATTTCACGGTTTCTGTATCCTGCCTTTCCTCCAGGATAGAACCCATGTGCCACTATACTAGATCTCTGGCAAGAAACTGCTCGTCCTTTACCCACTGCCAGTGGCTACTCACTGGGGTCAGGGCAGACCCTGGTCTTCTCAGCTTGCTTCTCCCAGCCTGGAACCTCCTCCCTTCCAGCTAGGTGGGGATGGGGATGGAACCTTAGTTTTTTCAGCTTGCCATACCTAAGGGTAGGGTTTCTGTCTTGAGGAGAAGCTGTGTATAAGAAGAGAGACCCCCATCTGCTACTATTTCAGTAATAGAGCTCCTGTAACATGGACCTGAAGAAGATGAAACACCACCAGCCTACCCTTCTTGTTGTTATCATAGCCCCAGACTGGGAGCTAGGTGGGGAGAGGAAGCTCATTCTTGGTTGCAAATTCCAACCAAGAGGTAGAACTTCCATAATGTGGAACTGAAGGAGTATGTAAAAGAGTGGATCATGGTTCAGGTGTCCCAGTTGCTCACTGTTCTTACCCATGATTTACCATAACTTCTTGAAAGAATATTTACTCATTTGGTCTGTGTCCTTAGTACAATTTCCAGACTTTGAATGATTGACTTTCATAATTTTCACCAATTAAAACATTGTTTGACTGAGGAGAGGGTCTGCTCAGCTCCTTACTTCATCACTTCACCATTCTGAAAATCCTGCCCCCAGGCACTTACTTACTTGTGGCAAACTGGAATTTAGAACCTGGAAGATCCACAATAAAATCTTAGTTTTCACTACCTGGCAAGAAAGAAAAATTATTCCCCATTTTTCCTCCAGATGGATGGTCCCTAAGAGCATTTCTTTCTTTCTTTTCTTCTTCCTTTTTTTTTTTTTTTCAAGTTTTTATTTAAATTCCAGTCAGGTAACATACTGTGTCCTATTAGTTTCAGGTGTAGAATTTAGTGATTCAACAATTACATACAACACTGGTGTTCATTACAAGTGCCCTCCTTAATCCCCATCACTTATTTCACTCATCCCCCAACCGACCTCCCCTCTGGTAACCATCAGTTTGTTCACTATAGGTAAGAGTCTGTTCCTTGGTTTTCCTCTCTTCTTTTCCTCCATGTTCATTTGTTTTGTTTCTTAAATTCCACATATGTGTGATATCATATGGTATTTGTGTTTCTCTGCTTGACTTTAGCTGCATCCACATCATTGTAAATGGCAAAATTTCATTATTTTTTATGGCTGAGTAATATTCCATTACATATTACATATACATATCACATCTTTATCCATTCAACAGTCAGTGGACATTTGGGTTTTATCCATATTTTGGTTATTGTAGATAATGCTGCTATAAACCCTAGGGGTCAAGGCACATTTCTTACAGCAACTGATCAGAGCTAGCGAACTTTTGTAACATCTTCATTTCCATCTCTGCTTTTCTTCTCCTTTATTTCCAGACCCAGCATTTGCTCTTAAGCCTCTGCCTTTGGTTCTGCTTTTTGGGAGCCCAGTATAGAACATATGCCATGTTTCTCTCTCTTTTTCTAATTTTGTTCCATGATTTATATAATATAAATAATTTATAATTTGGGTTAACCACTACGTTATATTATTCTAAGTTTAATATTGAAAGCTAGCATAAAACTTATTCCTTGGCTTTAGCTTATTATGAAAATGAAAAAAAAATTATATTAGACTATATGACTTTAATCTTAATGTCTTACTTTTTAATACTTTTTTAAAAAAATTTTTTAATTTATTTGACAGACAGAGATCACAAGTAGACAGAGAGGCAGACGGAGAGAGAGGAGGAAGCAGGCTCCCTGCTGAGCAGAGAGCCCGATGCGGGGCTCAATCCCATGACCCGAGCCGAAGCAGAGGCTTTCACTTACTGAGCCACCCAGGTGCCCCTACTTTTTAGTACTTCTTTATGGTTTATTTTTCAGTGGTGTTACCCCTCAATATGCATTTGAACACATTCATTTGAATTAAAAAAATGTAAGACTTGTTATTTCTTTAACAGAAAATCAATCTGATTTGGCTAACTTGGGGTAACAATGAAACATAACCTTGTAATCAGGTTCAAAGAGGACATTTTCTATAAGCAAGTTTAACCTGCAGCTCTAAGATTTTGATGAAACGTTCATTATTTTTTTCATTAATTTATTTACTATTATTATTTTTTAAATTTTTTATTTTTTATAAACATATATTTTTATCCCCAGGGGTACAGGTCTGTGAATCACCAGGTTTACACACTTCACAGCACTTACCAAAGCTCAAAATCAATAAGAATAGGCCCACACCCCGTCACCTAATAGTAAAATTTACAAGTCTCAGTGACAAAGAGAAAATCCTGAAAGCAGCCCGGGAAAAGAAGTCTGTAACATACAATGGTAAAAATATTAGATTGGCAGCTGACTTATCCACAGAGACCTGGCAGGCCAGAAAGAGCTGGCATGATATTTTCAGAGCACTAAACGAGAAAAACATGCAGCCAAGAATACTATATCCAGCTAGGCTATCGTTTATTATTTTTTTCAAAGATTTTATTTATTTGACAGACAGAGATGACAAGTAGGCAGAAAGGCAGGCAGAGAGAGAGAGGGGGAAGCAGGCTTCCTGCTGAGCAGAGAGCCGGATGTGGGGCTCGATCTCAGGACCCCAAGATCATGACCTGGGCATAAGGCAGAGGCTTATACTGAGCCACCCAGGTGCCCCTTGAAGAAACATTTAAAACAAGTGACATGACAAAACATTTTATCAAACATATTGTATAGAAAATATGCTAAAATTAGGAATATTTTAATTTTCCCTTTGTGACTGGAACAGGTGGCTTCAAGTGAAAAAATACATGGTTAATGCTTCCCCAAGATGGTGGCCACCAAGGATAGCCATGGCTCAGAAGTGGCGGCAGGGAACCGAAAGCAGCTCCACCTAGGGACTGCTGAGGCCATGTTTGTGGAAGATGTGGATTCCTTCATGAAACAGCCTGAGAATGAGACTGCAGAAGCAGTACAAAAGAAGCTGGATGAACAATACCAGAAGTATAAGTTTATGGAACTCAAACTTGCTCAAAAGAAAAGGAGGCTGAAAGGTCAGATTCCTGAAATTAAGCAGACTTTGAAATTCTAAAATATGTGTAGGAGGAAAAAAAAGAGCCCACCAGTGCACTGGAAACCAGATTCTTACTAGTGGATAACTTGTATTGCAAACCTCCTACTCATAAAATGTGTCTGTGGTTGGGGCTTAATGTAATGCTTGAATGTGATATTGTGATATTGATGAAGATGAGACATTGTTGGGAAAGAATTTATTGACTACCATGAAGAATCTTGATTCTCTTGAGGAAGACCTTGACTTTCTTCAATATCAATTAACTACCACAGAAGTAAGTATGGCCGGGGTTTATAATTGGGATATTAAAAGAAGAAACAAAGATGATTCTACAAAGAACAAAGCATAATGCTGGCAATTAAAAATGTTCAGTTTTCCAAACATTATTTTAAATAGCCCAAAGGTTATCCCTAAAGGTTGATATCACTTTGATTTTTTTTAACAGCAAGAATGATAATTAGAACTTTAAAAAAGGTAAACATCATTTAATTATGAAAACAAAATTAGTTTCAAATATTTTATAAAATTAGCAGATTTTAATTTTTTTTATTTCCAACAAAGTAAATGCTACTTTCATCATCTTTTTTGATTTGTCATTTAAAATGTCTTAGCTGAAATGGCTGAGGTATTCTATGGATGCTGAATTCTAGACACTTTTCTTTACTGGCTCATGTTACTCTCACTTGATGTGGTTAAACCAGAGTAGAGGTGGGAAAAACAGTTAGTTTAAATATTTCCAAACTTGCTTTCTTTAGCATATGTGGGGACTTACGGCTCTCTGTTGCTGTTATTTGTCTTATATAACTGGATTTTCATGAATGACAGTTTAGCCAATAACTATTAAAATATTCTGTACATTTCAAGAAATGGTAATTTGCCTTCTTAAACAGTAACAGAACCATTGAGACAATGCTTTTTCTTACCCCATTGAAGGGCACAGTGTCTTCGCAATGATGACGTAAGGGAGATTTTGGCCAACGTGAAATAACAACATACTTTAGCTACTCAGTTGGCTATGGCAATTTTGTATTTCTTAACAGTTTTCCAAAGCATCTGAACAAGAATATTAACAAATACAAATCTACAGTGGCTGAAAGGATTTGTGAGCTTTTTTTCTTCATGATAAAACCTTACAGGAAGAATAGAAAAATCCCTGTGGAAAGCTGTTGGTACAGTGGCTAGCACTGGGTGATACAGAGTTTGATAAAAACACAAATGTATTATTCCAACTTCATGTAATACAACACACACTCGTACAATGTTTTGTACTTGTATTTCATGACATTAAAACATTGAAGTTAAAAGAATATATAGCTAATATCACTTGAGAAGTTTTGGTAAATTTCCTCTAACAACAAATGAATAATAATTAGGTAATAAATTATTTTGTGACTCAGATTTCTGATTGGTTTCTAATTCTTAGTATTATAGGGACCTAATCAAAGAAATAATTTTTGATATAATAAATCATAATGTAAATTTTGGCATGTAACTCTAAAGGAATTAAAAGAATTAAGAGATACTGATGTAATAAAACTCCTTTCATCCCTATCTCCTTGTTTATTTGACCAAAGTTTAGTTTCTCAAAGTCTATGTCAATACACATGAACAAATAGAAATAGGCCCTTTTCAAGCAATCAGTAGGATTCATCCACAGATACATTATTAACTAATTGGTGAAAAAAGACCACATTTTTTTCACAATAAGAGATAGATTTCCAGTACGTTTTACTTATTACATGATAATTATCACATTTTATAAAATAAATATTTTGGTTAATTGATTTTCATTAATACCTGCAGTTGTAACTCAATGGGGGAATTCAAGAGAGGAGAAAGTTAATTATTAAAACTTTATGGTTACGTAAAATTTTAGGAATTAAATTTATATTTATTTATGTAATTTGTTGCAGGTAAGAAAGAGAAGCACTCCATAAAAGGCTTTTAAACATTAAATATAAAGTAACATTCTGCAGGGGAAATATGATGAAATTGCAAATTCAGAAAGAAAAATAAATCATAATTTGCAGCTATTAAAGAAAAATCTGTCCATTATTAATTTTATTATTTGTCCATTATTATTTTTATTTGTCCAGTATTAATTTATCCATTAATGATAGTGGATATAAGTAACTATAGTATTTAGGTCCCATTAGATACATTTAAAAGAGTGTTACTAAAGTTTTATTTAAAAAATATTTGTGATAGTATAGAAAATTGCATCCTTTACAATGATTTAAATTTATTATGAAAAATTTAAGATATTAATGTGTGTAGGGGTGTATTGCTTACAAAACCTTTTAGGAACACATGAGCAAGAGTCTTTGAAGGCCACTGACCTGGACCTGGCCTGACCTACCTAGTTCACTAACTGGATTTAAGCCCCAAAGAGAATAATACATAGAAGAAACCCGAAACGTGCAGGTGACTTGGAACTTTGAAACAGCCTTCTTACTAAATATCGGCTGTAGAGAGAGAAGAGCCTGAGCCAACAATATAATGAGTCTTATGGAAGTACAGTATAAAGAAAATTGGGTTATGTGTCGTTTAAAGTCCTTCAATGGCTTCCCACTGAATTTAGCATATATTCCAAACTCCTTATCACACTACAACCTAGATACCCAAGTCTGTTGCATGAAACAACAGCAGCAGCAGCAATATCATCTGGCATTTTGTTGAAAATGCAGAATCTCAGATCCTACCTCATACCCTGAATCGGAATCTTTTTTTTAAAAAAAGATTCCTAGGTACTTTGTATGTATGTTAAAGTATGTAGAGAACTGGTATATGTGATTATAAATGAATAATTTACGTAGTAGAATAGATAATGTAGTGATAGCCAAGGTATTTGTTTTAGCTTAGAATAAATATTTGTTCTAACAACATACATTGGTTGTATGGTAGATTTGAGGCTTGAAAATGAAAGAACAAAATCCAGCTAGTACAAAACACCCAAGGGCTTCTACTTCATCAACCATATTCTCCTGTCTCAGTCTCTCCCTTTTTTGCCATGCCTCCTTCCAACTGTATCTTCTATCAATTCCTTTCCCATGCCAACTTTTTCTTGCCTTGGGGCCTCTCTGCAGGCTATAGGAATTCTGCTGGAAATGCTACTCCTCTCCTTCTCTATAGACTATTCTGATGTTTCTGATCTCTGCTCAAAATCACCTCCTCAGCGCTATCTTTCATGATTACCCTTCCTAAAGTCTTAACTGTCACCTTTCTTTCCTTTATAGTTGTTTGCACAATGTGTAAGTTATTTATTAGTTTTAAATTTTTATATTGAAATAGTCCGACAGGCAAGAAGTTGCAAAAATAATACAGAGTTCTGTGTACCTCTTACCCAACTTCCCCATTAACAACATCTTACATGACCATATTATACTGTTAAAACCAGAAAATAGGTATTGATGCAGCGACCTGTAAGTTTTTGTTTGCTTAGTTCTTCTCTCTGATCACCCCATTTAAAGTTAAATCCAATCATTTTCTACCACATTCCCTTATTTGATTTCCTTCTTTGTACTCGTATCTTATATACACTATTTGAAACTAGTTTGTTTACTTGGATGTGGTTTGTCTCCACTTCCTGGATATAATTTCCCTGAAGGCAAACGATTTGTGCAGCATTGTATAACCAGCACTTACAATAGTGCTTTAATTGTTAAATAAAAATACAGTAATGCTTAATAAATATTAATTCGATAAATGAATGAATGTAGGTAGAGATCCAATTCCAAATATCACAGTTAATTTACATATTGTAGTTGGGGAGAATGTTGCAACAATTAATTAAGTGCAACTAGTAGTTAAATAAGTTCTCAATATCTAATGTAGATAGGGATTATAGTCAATGATATTGTATTATGTACTTCCAAATAGCTATGAGAACAGATCTTAAATGTTCTCACTACAAAAAAGAAATAATAAATCTATAACAGGATAGAGATCTGAGCTAAAGCTACAGGGGTAATCATGTTGCAATATGTATATGTATCAATAAGTTGTACACTTTAAATGTACAGAATGTTACGTGTCAATTGAAAATGCCAAAAAAAGTAACTGTAGAATTCAATATTTCTGATGACCACATTTTATTATTGTCATATGTTAAGTGGTGGGAAGGAAATGTGCAGCTTCCATTTCCTTGTCTATAAGAAAATACTCAGGAACTACAGTAATCCATACTTTGAGAATTCTTTTCTCTAATCCTTAGCATTATTTTTAGTTGGGCTATTGATTTAAATATGTGCAAAAGGTCGTTAGAATGAAAGTAGTATATACTATACTTCTGTAAGATAATTTTTTCAGGAAGATAATTTTTAGTTCAACTTCTTTTTAGTCAGATACAGGTAGCTACTTTTTGAAACCATATCAGAAAGTTACTTTGTTCAGACAAGAAGGAAATGACACTGAAAGGGAAGAAAAAACATTTCAAGGAAATGAAAGTAAATAGTTTGCATTGAAAATAGTGTGTCTCTTTGGTTTTGAGGTTTGTTTGTTTTAAGATTTATTTATTTGAGAGAGAGAGCATGAAAGGGCGGGCCAGAGGGAGGAAGAGAGAATATCTCAAGCGAACTCCATGCTGAACTGACCCTGAGATCAGGACCTGAGCCTAAACCAAGAGTCAAATGCTTACTTCACTGCATCACTCAGGTATCCCTCTGGCTTTGAGTTTTATTTCTACCAGTAGATTCCAAAGTCTCTGCAAAGATGGATATTTTCATTTCCATCTTCATTCTCATAAATTTTGATGCAATGTCAACACTTTGGATTTCTTAATAAATTTGTATCACTACAACATTTTCTACTTAAGGCTTCATATGAAAGCTTCTTGACTCAATCAGTTTTCAACAGATAAATACCATGGCATATTTAGGTGTTAGTTTGGCATTGCTTTTTATATTATACATTTTTATATTAGGAAAGATTTTAATTTGGACCAAACAAATTTATATACATTAGAAGGAAACTCTGGCTCCTAGTCCCACATTTGTCTGAAGGACGTCTGCTTTTTTTTTTTTTTTTATCTGATTTTAGATGGCCATATATTTTGTGCGTGTGAGAGAAACAAATGATTTTATATATATATGATGTTTAGGAAAGATATATTGGGCTATGCTAAGTGCTCAGCATGTATAACTATAACAACTATGATGATGTCACTCAGCAAATTTGAATATGTAGTGTTAGTAGAAAATGTATTGTCCTTCAAATTTAGTAGCTGTTTGATCTTTGCATCATATTTCAAATTGAGAAGTATCAACAACCTGGAACACTAGGTAATGGTACCTTTATTTTTAAAGTATTGTTCAGTAAATAGAATTTTGATATAATGTGTGTGGAATTTCACATTCAGATGAAGGGTGTGATATTTACTGATTTTTAAATACTCTTTAGCATGTCTACTTTTATCTAGATTTCTGTTATCCTAAACTAATTATTCTTTCCTTCATTTATTTAATAACCATTTATTGATTGATTACCTTATGCCAGACACAATGCTAGGCCTGACTATAAAACTACGGAAGACATTCCTGAGGAAATTCAATCTAGTAGTAGGGCAAAAAGGTATTTAGAAACATAAAAAATGGAAAATATTGTGAACAGTGTGAAAAGTCTTTTTGTGTGGGTTGCGGGTGGCTTATACAACAAATACTTATTTCTCAATGTTCTGGAGGCTAACAAAACCAAGATCTAGATTGGCAGATTCAGTGTCTGTTGAGGGCTGCTCCTTCATTCATAGTTGGCTGTCTTCTCACTGAGTTTTGTGATACATCTTTATTGATCAAGTAATGGTAGCTTGAAGTTAGCAGTAGCTCTGATTCTAGGGTAGAGTGTATGGCCAAGGCCAGCCAACAGTACCACAATCCCCATTGCCTTTAGAGGTAAGTGTGGGACCCAAGAACAGTGAATGAGGTACAAGGAAACTTTGGTTGAGATTTCTTGAGAACAGCCTCTTGCTCTCTCTTGCTGGATCAAAAAATGAGGAAGATATAGGACCAAGAACTCTCCCATTATCTTGCTTCCATGGGAATCATGAGATTAAAGTTAACATGGTGAATGGCTTCTCTGAGAGAGTCGGACTGGTCCTGGAGATAAACATGGCTTGGAATTTCATGCCTGACCTGAAGTTAATCTAATTCTGGTGTCTAAAGCATATGAGGACCAGTACATTTCCTTTACTTAGGCCAACTTACATCAGTTTTCTGTCATATACAATTAAAAGGATTGAGCTTAATATGGATTAGAGGAAGAAAAATATAACCAGGAATTATTAGACTGCAGTGATAGATTAGAATTTAGCTTTTGAATTATTCTCTATCTTTACCACTGACTATCAGCTCTTCAAGGACAAGGACTGTGTCTGCCTTGATTAGGCATGTATATCCAGGGCTTAGTCCAGTGTCTGGTATATAGATACTAAATATTTCTTGACTTAAGTAAAGAAGAAAAATAGAGACATGAAAAGTCAAATTAAAGAAGACTTCGAAATAATTTTTTCACATTGACCTGATGAACTGAGATATGGTGATAAATGATTAATGAATTGCAGAAAGACTATAGCTACAAAGGCAATAAAAAGAGTTTATTAGAGAGATAAGATTGTCACTTAGGCAAGCGGACATGCCAAGAGAGGGTTTGACCAATACAAAGGGATGAGGGAAAAAATCTCTACTCTTTGGCCTTTTTGGGAGCACACACAAGATCAAATGTAATTTATAAAAATTTTTAAATTTTATACTTTTAAAAAAAGAATAAGAAAAAATGAACAAGATACTAAAATATAAAATAAAGGCAGTAAGAGTTTTTTTTTTTTTTTTTTTAAGATTTTATTTATTTGAAAGAAAGAGAGATACCACAAGCTAGGGCAGGTGGGAAGGGGCAGAGGGAGAGGAGCAAAAGGAGAGCAAGAAGTAGACTCCCCTCTGACCAGAGAGCCTGATGCAAGACCCGATCCCGGGACCTGAGATCATGACCTGAGCCAAAAGCAGGCACTCAACCAAATGAACCACCCAGGCGCCCCAACCAGAGTTTTAAAGTAAGGTATGTGGAATGTGTATTTCAAAGAACTGTAGAAGAATGAAAAAGAGATTAGTTCAAGGAAAAGATCATGTTTGTCAAATATTATGGATTGAATTGTATCCCCTCATAATTCATATGTTGAAGCCTTAACTTCCCCCTTCCCCCATAGTACCTCGGAGTGTGACTATATATTTGGAGATAAGTACTTTAAAGAGGTGATTAAGGTAAAATGAGGTTATTAAGGTGGGCCCTGATATGTGACTGTTGTCCTTGACACTCCGAGAGCCACCAGGGTCATGCTTGCACAGAGAAAGAACTATGTGAGGACACAGCAAGAAGGCATTTATCTACCTGCTGATGTCTTGATCTTGGACTTAAAGTCTCCATAATTGTTAGAAGATGAATTTCTGCTGGTTAAGTCACCCACTCTGTGATATTTTGTTATGGCAGCCTTAGCAAACTAATATAAAAAATGTAAATTCATCTTGGGTCTAGGGGAAGAAAGCAAAAATTGATGGGAGAACCCAAGAAAAAGATAGTCATATTTCACCGAAATGTTTTATTTTATGTTGGGTAAAACATGCACCCATTACAAAATTTAGATATTATAAAAAATATATACAATAAAAAAGAAATCCTTCTACAAACTCAAACTGGGCCAGGATATTCACTTAATTCCCCTTTGCAATGGTAGTATATACCAGTTTTTCTTTCTTTCTTTTTAAAGACATTTATTTATTTGAGAGAGAGATAGAGAGAGCAGCAGCAGAGGGAGAGGGAGAAGTATGCTCCCAGCTGAGTAATGAGCCCAATATGGGGCTTGACCCAGGACACAACCTGAGCCGAAGGCAGACACTTAACCGACTGAGCCACCCAGTTTTTCTTCATCATTTTTTCATATATAACCTATGCCTAAAAATAATACTATATATATGCATACAAAGGCTATTTTATACTATGTGCTATTGACTGGAAATTTTAACTTTTGTCCAGTTTAGTCTTTTGAGCAGTGTGTTTATAAAGTGAAATCTGCAGGTTTGAACCTGTTATTAGTTTCCACAGGTACACATACATGTTTTGCTCTTCACGTTTCTACAGTATACATTGTAGATCATCTCCTATCAGTGCTTTTATAGCTACCATATTTTTTTGCAGCTCTATGGATGTTCCATGATTTTTAAACTAATCTTCTGAATTGAACTTTATTAGGTTGCTAACAATCTTTTATTTTTATGAACAGTGTAACAATCGATAGCCTATACATTTTGGTCATGTATGAAGATATCCATACAATTCATTTCTGGAAGTGGAATTGCTGGGTCAAAACATATGAGCACTGACAGCTTTAAGATGATATTACAGTTTTGCTCTCCTTTGAAGCCAAATCAATTCAAACGCCCTCCAGCAATGTACACGTCGGGGCTGGTGGTGGTGGTGGTGGTTCTGTTTCCCCAAGCCTTTTCTAATATTGTGTTATCAAATGTTTTTGAACTTTGTTGCCTGAAAAAGAAAAGCGATGGTACCTCAACTGCAGCTTTAACTGGTCTTTATCTTTTAATGAGAACGAAGAACATCTTTTCTATGGTTTTAGCCCACTTGTATTTATTTTTAGGTGAGCTGTCTGTTCATATCTTTTGCTCATGGGTTGGTGGTTTTACTTGTTGATTGTAGGCCATTACATGTTATTTTAAAGTTCAAATCATTATTAGAATACTGGGTTCTTCTAGTATAACCAAAAATGTACAAATTTCCTCTTTCCAAATGCATGTTCAGCTCCTTTTACTTTTTATCAGCTTTAAAGTGGGTAATTGTGGTTTTCCTAAAATATATTTAACTAACTCCCATTGGTTTGTTTTAACATTGGTGCCTCCTGGGAGACTAGTGGCATGACAGAAGGTTGAATTGTGGCCTGTGCCGGCTAGTGGTAAGTGAAAAGAAAAATAATTTCAGTTGGCAGGTATCTTTTGAAATAATACAGGAATCTATATGTTTTTTTTTGTTTTTCTGGACTTAAGAATATTATTGATGATGATGACAATTTAGTGTGAGAAATGACTTCAGACTTGGTATCCTGGTATTATAAAAAGTATATAACAACTTGAGGAACAGTCAAGTTTATACATCGAGACATTGAGGTTTTAAGAAATTATTAGATGATAAAGAAATAAAAACCTGAATTAAGCATTCAAAAACCTTTAACATCTTGAATTTGGTGGCAGTAAATTCCTTTATGCATTTAAAATACAGATAGTATGCTGTTTTAATATTTTTTAAAAATTATCTATAAAGTAGTTGTGGTTTTACATTTTTATGTTTTATAGTTCTATAATTTGAGAATTTTTTTTAAACTTGGATCTACTGTGGAGTAGTGAAAGATAATAGGTGTTGGAGTTAGACTCACTTGAGTTTCAAGCTCTGGTTCCATTTTCTAGCTTGTGTGACCTTGGGCAAGTTATTTAACTTTTATAAACTTCCTCATCCACAACTGGTATTTACATTATGGGTTTGTGCAAGTTAAATGAAATAGTATCCATAAGGCATTAGCCAAGTGCCCAGAACTTAACATATATTTAATTTTTAAAAAATTTTCTTAGCATAATGATGAGCATTTTTTCATGTGTCTGTTAGCCATTTGTATATTTTATTTGGAGAAATGTCTGTTCATGTCTTCTGCCCATTTTTTGACTTATTTGTTTTTTGGGGTATTGGGTTTGAGAAGTTCTTTATAGATCTTGGATATCAGCCCTTTTGCTGTAGTGTCATTTGCAAATATCTTCTCCCATTCTGTGGGTTGCCTCTTTGTTTTATTGACTGTTTTCTTTGCTGTGCAGAAGGCTTTTATCTTGGTAAAGTTCCAAAAATTCATTTTCACTTTTGTTTCCTTTTCCTTTGGAGACCTGTTTTGAAAGAAGTTGCTGTGGCTGATGTTGAAGAGGTTACTGCCTATGTTCTCCTCTAGGATTTTGATGGATTCGTGTCTCACATTGTGGTCTTTCATCCATTTGAGTTTATCTTTGTGTACGGTGTAAGTGAATGGTTGAGTTTCATTCTAATGTATATAGCTGTCCAATTTCTCCAGCACCATTTATTGAAGAGACAGTCTTTTTTCCATTGGATATTTTTTTCTGCTTTGTCAAAGATCCTTTGACCATAGAGTTGAGGGTCCATTTCTGGACTCTCTATTCCATTAGTCTATGTGTCTGTTTTTGTGCCAGTTCCATGCTGTCTTGGTGATCACAGCAAGTTGAAATCAAGCAACATGATGCCTTCAGTTTTGTTTTTCTTTTTCAACATTTCCTTGGTGATTTGGGGTCTTTTCTGGTTCCATGCAAATTTTAGGATTGTTTGTTCCAGCGCTTTGAAAAATGCTGATGGCATTTTGATTGGGAGGATGTTAAAAGTATAGATTATATGAGAACAATGAATCTTAGAACACTACATCATAAACTAATGACTCACTATATGGTGCCTAACTAACATAATAATATTTGTATTCTTGTAGAGTAAAATAAACTGTTACTTCTGAAAAAAAATTTCTTAGTATATATTTAGTTTTTGAAGGGCATTTCATTTTACTCTGCTGTAAAATATTTTCATGGTGAAAATATCAATGTAAATTTGGTTAAATTGGTAGCTACCTTTGTTGATTATTTTGAAAGTAACCCCTGTTTTTCTTAAATAATTGTTTCATTGCGACGAAAATTATGCCATTAGAGATCTACTCCTTTTATTTTATTTTTTAAAAGATTTTATTTATTTATTTGAGAAAGAGCACGCATGAGAGGTGAGAAAGTCAGAGGGAGAAGCAGACTCCCCATGGAGGTGCAAGTCCCATGGGGGACTCAATCCTGGGACTCTGAGATCATGACTTAAACCAAAGGCAGCTGCTTAATCAACTGAGCCACCCAGGCCCCCAGAGATCTATTCCTTTTAATCTCTTCCTTTCCTTTCTTCTGTCCTTCCCTTAGCTCCAGGGCAATTTAGTTCAGTTCAGTTTTCTATCTGAGGATTCTGAACCACATCTAGGTAATTTCTAGATTCCTAGAGAATTCATACTGGGACAGTTTTTCTCTTGGGCAAAATTGGTAGTTTGGCTGTGGCAAACCTGAATTCATATGGGGTCCTGGAGTCTTATAAGGGAACAAAGATTGAGAATGACTGGGATTCTTCCAGATTTCGAAAAAGACTATTGAAATTAATTTCTTTGCAGAGATGGAGAAATAAACTCTAAGGAGGTAATTCAAGTAAGGGTGGTAGGAGTGTCCTGGTAGAAGGTGGAAGTAACTAAAATAGGTGCATGTTTTTCTCTTTTTGGCTTTTATCCAGTCCTTTCATAACTCACTTCTGCTAGGGCCTCTATTTCCTTATATGCAATAAAGGTTAATATGGTATGTCATATGTTTAATCTTTTCTGGCTTTATTTTATATTTGGTTTCACATCTGTTTAAAGGTAAGAGTAAAACTCCCACTTGAAAATGTTAGGAGATATGGCACGGTACTTCAGCTCAGGAAGGAAGTCAGAAGGGAGGATAAGGTATACAGTAATGCTAAAGAGCGTGAACTTTGGTGCCACATTTCTTGGGTTCAACCCTAGCCTTCCAAGTTATTTAACCTCTCTGTACCTTAGTATTTAAGGTGCAGTTTGGCAAGGTATTTGACCTTCCTTTACCTTAGTTTTTAATTTATGAAATGGGAATAGAAGAGATAATGAGAGTACCTATCTCCCAGGATTTGGGGAGGATTAAAATGAATCAATAAAAAGTGCTTGAAACAGTGTCTGGGCCATGCTTAACACTCTCTTTGCTATTGCTTCCATATCACTGTGTGCATTTCTAGTTGTCCACATCTGTCCCGAGCAATCCCAAATCTTCCATAGAGCTAAGACTGTTATCCACTTTCCTCTTCTTATTACAAATTGTACATAAAAAATGCACAATATATCTGAGATAATTCTCGAACTCCAGAAAGTCGTTTGCCTTGGTTCACCCGCTAAAAAATATGAAGTCTTTCTCTTTAAAAATGGTGAGCATCAAACCACTTTTCATTAAAACAATAACAGACTCGATTGATTCAATATAGTTTCATTTCATTCAATACATACAATGTATTGATAAGGTCATAAAAGTATTACTCTCTATTCCTAGCGGATTCATTTCACTTCATAGCATTAGTCGGATTCTCCTTTTTGTCTGCGTTCTGTTCTTTTCTGTGCGTCTCTGTCTCCTGGCCTCAGGAAGGCGTTCACTGACGTTCCCTTCGCAGGAGAAGCGGGTGATTTTTTTCAAGCCAGCCCCAGACCTGAGCCTCAGGGCCCAGACTCCACCCCCAGCCCGGGAAGGTCTGGGGGAGGGAAGGAGAGAAAAGGAAAGGGGTGGGACGCCGCAGATTCTTGGGTGGGGCTTGGATGGCGTGCCGGCGTCGTGACGTGTGACGCACCAGTTGGCGCAGTCGCAGTGGCGCCTGGCCGTGGCTGGGACCCCTCCCATCCTTCTCCGCCCCTCTGCGTCAGTGGCTAGGGGCCCCTGGCAGCACCTGTGGCAGCTGGCCGGGGTGGCGGGGTTAGAGGGTCGTGGGCACCGGCAGAGCTTCGCGGGCCGGGTCCGGCTCGGCGCTGCTGCCACTGCGCGAGGCCTTTGGCGTCGCTCGGAGAGAGGCCGGAGCGGTTCCAGGCCGCCCCGGCGCTCGCCCAGGTGAGGGGACAGGGTCGGACTGGACAAGGGTTGGGGTGAGCAGCAGTTTTCCGTCATCTCTGGAACTCAGCCTGGTGGGAGACTGGAGGTTTGGCTTCATCGCTGCTGTCTGTTGCGGTGTCGACCCATTTCTTAGTTTCTGATACAGCACCGGGACCTGTAGACCTGGTGCAGGAGGTCAATGGGAAGGCCGGGAAGGGCTATCGTAGTCGGATTGCTGGGGGCGCGGACACCGGAGCGGCCTCTGTAGATGGTGATAAGGCGGGTGGGCGGCGCCCACTTGCTTGTGTGTGGACTCGGCGGGCGGGAAGGTCAGTGCACCTGCAGGCTCCGGCTTTAGCCCTTGGAGCGGCTCTGGGATGCTTCAGACCCGAGCTGCTTAACGTAGTTTCGATTGACCAAAGGCGGTGGAGCCTTAGAACTCCCCTTTCCAATTAAGGCGTGGGGTGTTTTGTACTCAGCATTGGCGCTTGCCGAGTCTGCAGTATGGAAGAGTACATTTCAGCGGAAACATCTTTGGTCAAAGGAAGGTGAAGGGATGTTGATTTTCCTTCCGCAGAGTATCGTGTCCCACCCACTCTCCCACACCTAACTCCGATTCCTATTGGCCTTAGTTTTGACAGTAGAAAGTTGGGGACGCTTGTTAAATGGAAAGAGTTCTTGTAAATTTCCTCCAAAAGGAAATCTTTTTTTTTTTTTAACTGTCCAGTTGTGTGAGTTAAGTTTCAACTGGTTTCATGTTGCTGCTTTCCCTCTCTGCATGGCATTGAAGCCTATTTATTCCAAATTAACCGTAAATATTAAATATAAAAATAGATGAATTAACCAGAATATTTATCTTATATAATTGTTGAGTGGTACATATTTCATATTCATGATATCTCATTTAATCATCGTAACATTCCTATCATGTAAAGCCTATTATAATTTCTTCACAGATAAACGCACAGGCCTAAAAATCAACTTGTCCAAAGTTAAGAGATGTGATTTAAACCAGCACTCTGACTCCAGTTTACAGTCCCTTAATCAGTATGCCTATCATCTCCCAAGTATCTTAAGAGTTTGCAAAGTAGTTTTCATTTGATGAAAAGTGTGCCAGTTGCTTGGAATAGGAAGGGAACTGAGGCATCATTCTTGACAGCAAGGACCCAACAGTTTGAGAGAACAACCTTTTCAAAGCCACACTTAGAGAGAGACAGAGAGAGAGAGAGAGAGTGTGTGTGCGTGTGTGTGTTTGTTTTAGTATTTTATTTATTTAGAGAGCGCATCTGGGGGTGTGGCAGAAGAGAGAACATCTCAAGCAGACTGAGTGTGGAGCCCAGTGGTGGGGCTGATCTCATGAGACTGAGATCCTGACCTGAGCCACAACCAAGAGTCAGATGGTTAACTGACTGAGCCACGCAGGTGCCCCTTGAGTATGTTTTAAAGGTAAGATTTAACCTCGACAACCCTCTAACTGCCCAAATCATGCTGTTTCCATGGGTGTGATGGTTTGGAAACGTTTAGAATGGTGTAGTTTGGAAACTGTGTTCTTATTCTAGATTTAAAAGTATTTCTTGTTTGGAAACTTTAAAGTAGGAAATGCAGTTTTGGAGTAACATTAACAACTTTCCACATGTGTGCATTCTCACGCATGTAATCAAATAATTTAACCTGAAATGGTGGAAATGCTGGTAAAGCTAGACTACCTTGTATATTGGTTAAATATTTTTTTCAGGTTTGTTAAGATGAAATGCTGCAGGTGGACCTTCTGAAGATCAGGAAGGAAGAAGAACAACATTGCAGACTCTGAAAAAAAATTGGGTAAATATCTTTGCTAAGTTTTAATTTTTTAAAAGATTTTATTTATTTATTTGTCAGAGAGAGAGGGAGAGCACAGGCAGGCAGAGTGGCAGGCAGAGGCAGAGGGAGAAGCAGGCTCCCTGTGGAGCAAGAAGCTGGTTGTGGGATTCCATCCCAAGATGCTGGGATCATGACCTGAGCCAAAGGCCGCTGTTTAACTGACTGAGCCACCCAGGCATCCCTTGGCTAAGTTTTTAAAAATCTAATTTTCAATTAAAGCTGTGATAGAAGAAATCTGACTTTGTGCTTCAGTTGTGTTTTAATTGGCTTAATTAATGGTGAAGGAGTGGGGGTTTGGAGGATGTATAACACGACTTGCCATTCATTTTACCTGGCTTTTGAATTGTTGATACCTGACTGACAATTAAAGCAGCTGGTTTTCCCTGGAGCAGATGATCTAAGAGAGAGCAAGGAGGAGGCTGTGATGCCATTTTTGACTTAGTTACACACCGTTACTTCTGTCATCCTCTTTTAGAACCATATCACTAAGTCCAGCCCACACTTGAGAGGGGAATTAATTAAGTTCAACCTCTTGAAGGGAAGAATATTAAAGAATTTTTGGACATTATAAAACTACCGTACATCTTTTATCAATTGTCAAATTCTTTAGGGTCAAAGAAGCTCTTTCAGAGTACAAAAATATAGCCTTTATGACTAGGTGAGAGAAAGTTCTAGAAAAGTGGGGAGATGGTTACTTTGGCTTACTTTATAATTTGCCCTTCTTTGCTGCTAATCAGGCTCCATAACTTGATGTGTTATCTCCTAAGGTTATTTTATTTTTTTTAAAGTGCTTGTTGACCTTTGATTTAATGGAGGATCCTTTTAGGAGAAAAAAATTTCATAGTGGAAAAAATATGAATTTTTTATAACAAAATATGAATTTTGGTAGCATTCTTATTAGCTTGTAAATGTCAAGTTGGGAGGAAGGAACTCATTTTTCATATAAAGAAACTGAGAACAAAGAGATAATTATTGAGGCCATGTCTTAACTGTATTTGTACTCAAGCTTCTCAATGCCATAGTTTCTCATCTGTAAAATGGGGAATTTTGAATGAGTAGTTATTTGTGATGATTAGATGAGTAAATACACAAAAAGTGTTTAGAACATTACCTAGCATATAGCAAGCATTGAATAAGTGTTATAGTCCTCATTATGGTAGCTATATTTTTATTATTTTTTAATACCATGGAATGAATATTTCAAAGAGTAGGAGAACATTGACCAAAATATTTAAAGTTTAAACTTTAGATTATTGATTTTATTGTACTTTGTCACTTTATATGTATATGTAAAGTGTATTTCTATCTATATCAATTTTTTTCCTATTCATATCCATTTAAAATGCTGTGTCTGATATCACCACTAGTATTGTATAGTCATATCCTCATAAAAGTCCCTGAAGCAGCTTGTTTTGTTGTTGTTTCATATACATGAAAGCTCACTTTCAGTTGTAGCAATTCTCAGCTCACAGAAATTGGCTACTAAATGGATCTTGTGGGCTCTTTGGGTAGCAACATGCTATTCAAAAATATTTTCTTTGTACTTGATATGATGAGAGTGTTGGTAAACACAGGTGGCCAGTTTCTTTCTCCTTCTCCCCACATCCAATGACCCTATTTTGTTGCGTAAGTAGTTTGAACATGTATTTGGGAGGGTTTTCTGACTGATGTGAGTAAGGTAGATGATAGAAGTTTGAGGGCCAGACAGGAAAATGGAAATAGTTTTATTACAAAAATCCTATAGAATTTTACTTTTTGATGCTTTTTACTGTTATACCTTCTGGTGTATTTTTAATCAAAATGAAAAGTGATATGTTGAATTCTTGATTAAAAGAATTAAAGAAAACTTGCAGAGTGTATTCACTAGTCAGTACAAAAAACAAAGACAAAACCCCATAACCAGTGTATGGGATGTAGAAGTTGGAGGATTAAACCTTTCACACAGCAGTTACTGTTGATCTCTTTGCATAACTGACCATATCAAGGAATATGTTGAAGGTAGTTATTAGTTCTGGTGGACTATTAAAAGTGGGTTATATTTAAAAATCATGGTTTCTTCTAGATTTGGAAGTTGAAGTCAGTTCTTTTTACCCTATTCATAGATATGTTTTCTGGAGATTTTTTAAAGAGATTCGTTTTGTTTCGCTTTTGCTTTTAATAAGTATTTAGGAAAATCAGCCTAAATTTCTGGTTATAGAAGTCAGGTTTTCTAAAGTGCAACATTTTTGTTGAATGATATGATTACATAGATGTTGAAAATACTTCCATGCATAGTATAAGGAACCATTTTTGTTGCATAGATTACGATGTTAAAAAGTGCATTTATTTAGTTTGCAGATTTGTAGTGTTTGGATTGTCACTCATCATATCTAAATATTTCTTTAGCAACAGTTTGCCTGTTGACTATTGTCTTTTGGTATATAATCTGCTTCTAAGAAACATGCTCACTGGTATTTGTAGAACTGTATTATTCATATTGACTTAATACTTTTTGATTGTTATTTATGCCAACTAATTATAAAATTCTGTTATTTAGATAAATACATATATTTTTTCTTGTATATTGTAAGGAATGAGGTGCAGTTTAGTCATTGTTTATTGGTATGCATTTTATTTTTTAATTTTTTATTTTTTTAGCTTTCACCTTTTTTGTTGAGCTCAATTTCTTTAAAAGAACATTAATAACAGGTTAGCTATCACTTTTGTAATGTGTTTCTTGTCAAGTACTGTACTGTGAGTTTTATGTTTGCTTTGTGTTTTTAGTGCCTTTAGCATCTCTTCAAGAAAGAGATGGCCATGTGGAAACAGGCTCTGAGATGTAGTAACTTACTCAAGCTATATCATGGCTAAGGAAGGAATTAAAGGGATAGAGTCAGCTTTCCATTTCAAATCTGGCTTTAAAGACTACTCTAGTTCTAGGGTACCAGATGATTTCTGTTATTTCTGGTAGAATGTTATTTTACCACTTAATTCTGTTGGATTTTAGAGTTAGTTATTAATGAATTGTGTTTGTTGCACATAGAATTCTGGGACTAGAAGGGACCTGGAGTGACTCTTTTTAGGTAGAGAGGAGTTTTTGGATTTCTGGTTTGTCACAAGAGGATAATTATTTATCTTGTTTGTTTAAATGAACAGAATAGGACATTATATATTTTTGTTTGATGTGTACAAAGTTGCTACCCTGACCAAAAGTGTTAAGGAAATTAAGTTTGCTTTTGTTGTCCACTATCTCCTTTTTAAGATTTCCCCCATCTTCAGGAATCTTGGGCCTTTTGGGATACCCTTGGATGCTGCTTGTTAGTGAGAAAAGCAATCCAGTGAGTTAATTTACACTAATAACATTTGGTAATAATTAATGGTAGCTATTACTGAGATGCTTTATTTTGGATTTTAAGAGCGATTATTGGTTACTACTCCATTTAAAGGAAAAGATGGTATAATTTTAGGCCTTGTATCCTGATGGGTAAAATTTTTTAGGCAGACAAGGCTTTCCAAATCTCTATATGGTTAATGGATAATAACAGTCTTTTTACTACATTCCATTACTATCTTATAATGTAAAATTTACATATATATGTGAGATGTCTAATTGCAGTAGGTACTTCTCTATTTGTGTTTGTGTGCTCTATTTCTGTAGCATCATGGGGTTGGAAGGAACATCACAAAGTCATTTGTTTCAGGCCCTTTATCTTTAGATTGGTGAGTGGTCAGTGTTCTGTATGAATAGCTCAGATGTTCTAATCATTCTTGAAACTTCATTTTGGATAAAAATGTTGTGATCTGATTTATGTTTTACTTTTGTTTTGGGATGTCATTATGCCATAGTAGAGATAGATAGTCTTTTGTGTTGGTATTTACTGAGACATTTAGGTCAATTACCTGGCTTCTTAATTGTAAGGAGGACATAAATGTTTTTGAAATGGACAACTTTACAAAAGTATCTTAAGATAATTGTTACGTATGAGCAGAAACCAAAGAGTAGCTGAAAAACGTAAGTATATTTTTTTATGACAGTTGATGTAGATGAGTAAAATTTGACCCAAGGGCAAGTGATGCAAAAGTATGTGTAAAGTGCATACTTTCCAGAATTTCTAGTATACAAAGTGCTGCTATGTTCTAATAGGTGTTATAAATGTGATTTTCCAACTCTTAAAACCCATGAAATTTCTTTTATAGAAAAAAAAACTAATTAAATCCAAAGAACTTTAACATAGTGATCTAAAGATATGTGAATACCTTTTTAGCCAAAGCATTGTGCCTTCATTGCTGTGTGAGAAATTTGAGAATGATTAAAACTTTTTATATTTGGCATTGAGTTATTAAAAAGTTGAATATCCTCTTCTTAAACTCAAGCAAATGAAAACCAGATTTTCTTGAGAATGAAAAAGATCATTTAGTAATCTCTTTGGCCTTGGGTACATTGGGAATACTCACTTATTTTTGGCAATAGTGCATAATTATGTACTTTTAATTTTTTTAATCTTGGTATTATTTTTTGAAGATTCTATTTACTCATTTGACAGAAAGACAGCTAGGGAGGGAACACAAGCAGGGTGAGAGAGAAGCAGGCTCCTAGCTGAGCAGGGAGCCAGATGCAGGCCTCAATCCCAGGACCTTGGGATCATGACGTGAGCTGAAGGTAGATGCCTAACTACTGAGCCACCCAGGTGTCCCTATGTACTTTTTATTTCATTCATTTCTGAAACAAGTATTCAGGGACTGCTGTATACAGGAAGTTGGTTGGATATGGCACTTAAATGAATAGGGCAAACTCATCCTTAACAACAGCTGCCTAGTTGGGGGACAGACTTCTAAAATGATAATTACAATATGATATGCTAAGATACAGGTAATCATTCAAACAGCCTTTCTTTACCATTTTCTATATTGCCAGATATCCTACTGAAGATATTGTGACTCTTCCAAATCTTAAACTTAATACTGAGAAATCCTTAGCTATATTGTAGAATTTTTTTTTTTTTTTTAAAGATTTTGTTAGAGAGAGAGTGAGAGAGAGAGCACAAGCTGGGGTGAGGGGTGGGCAGGGGCAGTGGGAGGGAGAAGCACACTCTTTGCTGAGCAGGGAGCCCAATGCCAGGCTCAATTCCAGGACCCTGGGATCATGACCTGAGCTAAAGGGAGATGCTTAACTGACTAAACCACCTAGGCGCCCTCAAAGATTTTATTTTTATTTATTTGAGAGAGAGAGTGAGAAACAGAGAAAGAGAGAGAGAGAGAGAGAGATCAGGAGCAGGGGGAGGGGTAGAGGGAGAAGCGGACTCCCCACTTGAGCAGGGAGTCTGATGGGGGCCTGGATCCCAGGACCCTGGGATGGTGACCTGAGCCAGGGGCAGATGCTTAACCGAGCCACCTAGGTGTCTGCTGTATTGTAGAATTTTTAAGCTCATATTTACTGAATGAACAGCAGAAAAATAGCTCTACATTATCATGCAACTGTCTTAAGTATATTGCTCCAAAAAATCAAAATCAAATATATACTTTCCCTTGACAGTTCCAGGGAAAGCTCTGGTTCTTCATAACTAGGTCTTCTCACATTATAGGTAATACTATACAGACTTATTCCTGCTTAAACCTGATATAGGTTTAAAACCTTCTTTTTGAAATCTTGTGTCAAGTTATGGGGTGATACCTCTTTTAGAGGAGTCATGCAGCCCTGGAAGAAGGTAAACCAGTGCAGCGAGGTTTTCTTGAGAAGCTGTGGGCAAGTGCACAGATCTTCCAGTTCCCCCCATTCCCCTTTTCTGAGGTAATCAAATAATTATGGCTGAGGTAGAGTGGAGTTGGGGGACACAGGGGTAAGCTGTGGGGATGAAGGTTCTCTCATCCATATTTCCTTTTGCCTACCACCCTAGGGCCATTCTTCTGACAGCTGTTATAAACACAAATTAAAGACGGAGAAAAATAGAAGAGGAACAGGAACTGTAAGTAATGGGATTAGAGCCAAAAAACTGGGAGTAATATATAAATTAAAAAAGAAAACAGAAAAAATGGAATGAAATAGAAGATGTTTTAGATAAATATGGATTTGACTTTTTCAAGAATATATAGAAGCCATCAGATTCGCTCATCTTTCTGTCACCAAATCTCTCTATATCTGGGTCTTTCTTTTCCTCTTTCTTCTTGTTCAGATAAAGGAAATGTTTCTCTTTCTGCCAAACCCAATTCCAAAACCTGGTGTATATGTGCCCTGAATTAAAGCAAAATTTTAAAAAATACTAAATATTTAATACCGTGTCCTTTAAATTGTATGATTTCATGATCTCTTTAAAGTACAGAATCGGGGTGCCTGGGTGGCTCAGTGGGTTAAAGTACAGAATCTTTTTTCATGTAAAAGAAAACTGTCCTTAGATTTAATAGGACTGGTAACAACAACAATAACAAAAAAATAGTGCTTTAGTTTGGGTATCGTCAGAAACAAAACCTGGGTAAGGATTCAAGTAAAGTTAGTTTACTTGGAAGTGATCATAGGAAACACTGGTAGGGGAAGAGGAAGTAAGAAAGGAAAGGGACTGAAGTCAATAAAGGGCATTATCCTAGCAGTTAGTGCTATGGGCATCTGGAACTCATTGCCATTGGTAAACTCTCAGAGACCAAATGAAATACTTCTCTGAGTTATCCCAAACTAAGAGCAAGGAAGCTGTAGGTGTTCATCTAACACTTTACTAGCCATCATTGACATTAACTCTGGCATTTCTGGCTTGTCCTGATTATAAGCTGAGATGTTTCTGCAGTCCAAAAGCAATCCTCAGTAAGATGTTACAGGTGTTTATAAAATGAGCATTCTTGTATAGAGGTAAATGCCAGCAGTATCTGGGTGTGATGCTAACGCATTGGTTGCTATTAACAAATATTTATACAGTGTATTATTTACTATGGGCTGGTGATATTCTAAATGCTTTACATTTATGAATTCATCAATTCTCACTATTCAGCTCTATGACGTAGGTACTGTTAGTATTCTTGTTTTACAGATGGGTAAATAGAACATGCAGAGGTTAGGTAACTTGCCTGTGGTGACACAACTATAGTGTTAGGACTATTAGTTCTAACTTACATAGTCTAGTACAGAATCTATGCTCTTAATCCATATAATGGCCTGTTTTTGAAACAATACAATCTGAAGCAAAAAGCTTGTACTGCAGCTCATGACCCTGAAGTCAAAACCTGAGCTGAGACCAAGAGTTGGATGCTTAATTGACTGAGTCACCCAGGCACATTCCCCCTCTCCCCCACCTTATTTTTTTTAAGGATTTATTTATTTATTTGAGAGAGAGAGCACATAAGCTCATGAACAATGGGGGTTGGGGGAGGAGAGGGAGAGGGACAAACAGACTGTGCTGAGCAGAGCCCATGGGGCACAGTCCCAGGACTCTGAGATCATGACCTGAGCCAGAATGAAGAGTTAGACGCTTAACTCATTGAGCCACCCAGGTGCCCCTTTTTTAGGCTCTTTGATTCTGTTTTTCTTTGATAACTGTCTCCTCCTTCTCCCTTACCCAATCTCTTTCCATTTAGTGTTCTTTACCTCTTTCATTGATGGCAGCTTACCAGCTGCCCCTTTCTAGAACAGTATAGCTATTCTTCCTTCCATTTTTATACTTGAGGCTATCAAATCAAATAATTCTATCAAAGGTATTAACTGATTTTTCTGATGTTGTGATGAAGTTTGAGTTTGACATTGGTCAGTATTTGCATTTTAATTTTTTAACAAGATAAGCATTTAAGAACTGAAGAAAGATATGATGGTAGAATGACAGATGACTAAGGTTTTTTTGAGTTGGGAGACATCTATTTCTTGGCCATATTTGTGAGGACAGGCCATGAGATACATGCTTGGGTAAGAAAAACCTCTTTCTAACCTGTCATTTTCTGTCTTCCAGCCACCACTTTCCCTTTTTCTTTTTAAATTATGGAAGTATTATATGCCAATTCTAAAACATTTAAACACTAAGTATCAAGAGTAAAAGTTAAAGTCCTGCTTCACTGATTCTTTTCCTTCCCCCCAAATCTTTCTCACTGTTCTCTCTAGAGGTAACCACCCTGGCTTTGCTAGTGTTTTTGCAGATTAGAAAAGTGTACATGCATGCACAAACACTTCATGTATGTGCACATATATATGTATATGTGTGTATATAGGATGTATACATATAACATACATAATAGTCTTTTCTTTTAAACATAAGTGAAATACTATACATTTTGTTTCTCAGTTTGCTTTTTCCCTGCAAACATTACATATATTCTGGACATTTCTCTTTATTGGCCCATATAGAGTCACCTCATTCTTTTAGAAAGGTTGCATATTATTTCCCACTAAAATATACCATAATTTATTTAACTTTTTTCCTATTAATTGACATTTTTTCCAAATTTCCAGTATACTCTATAATGTTGCAGTGATTGTCCTTGAAAAATTCTTATTGTGGCTGAGGATTTCTGAGAAAGTCCTAGAAATGATATGTCCAAGTTAAAGCATACACATTTTTGTAGTATCTGATAAATTATTCTTCCCAAAGATAGTTTATGTCTATCAACTGCATATGAGTGCCCATTTTCCCACATTTTTGCCAACATAGTTGTTTGCAGTCTTTCTCATTTTCACTTAATATGACTACTGGGTGATAAATGGTGATTGCTCCCATTTCTAGTGATATTATCCACCTTTGTAAATTGACTATATATTTTGCTTATTTTTTCACATTATTAAAAATATTAAGATATATTATTAAAAATTACTATATTTTAATATACTTATAATATATATTTATATTTATTTCTATGTAAATATATATATGTTACATTTACTAGATTATTAAAATACTAAAATATATTAAAATATTATTCCTATTTTTTGGTACTGATTTGTAGGATGGCCTCTATTTTTGAAGGTCCAAATTAATATTTGGAATTCTGTCTCTAAAAGTGTTAATGCAAGTATTAGATGTTTGATAACTTTATTTTTTTTATGCCTGTGAGACAGAAATAAAACAGTGTGAATCTAGTATTTGAAAAGATTTCACAGGTAATTCATTTTGAAAAGTAATCTTGGAAAGGTATTTTGTAAACTGGGATAGTTGTGGTTGTATTAAATTAGGAACTTTGATAAATCTCCGGTTTGTGCATATTTGCTTGAACCATTTCACATTTTCATGCTTTTCTATGTATGTCACTAAAATAATAATTGTCACAATTGCTATTCGAATGTGGACAGCAGTTTTGAAGTAAATATGATGGAAAAATGAAAAATATTCAGGAAAAATGAAAAGAATGTAGATGAATCATAAAAATATTGAGAGAACTTGCATTGAAACATGTAGATCAGTGTTATTTTTCTTATGTACCAGATAAAAATACCATTTAAAATGATGTTACATTGAACACAGTGGCTGTGTTCAAGGTACTGTCACTGGTATTGTTGATACAAAGATGAATAAAATAATCTTTATTGGTCATAATCTATCAGAAGAGAGAGACAAGATGGATTAGGTTCAGGTTATGCATCTTTGGTGGTAATATCATAGAAGTGAGGCTATGTTCTTCTGTTAAGATGGTAGCTACATTTGCGGTAAGTGAGCATAGCATAATGCCTGGACAAATTGAGCCACTGTGTTGTACATCTGAAGTGAAAGTAACATTGTATGTCAACTATAATCAAATAAATTAAGAAAAGGAGTGCACAGTTCTGATTTATCTTAATATTGATGGTGTTTACTTTCTTTGAACCTTAATTAAATTTCACAAAGTTCCTGTTTCCCCCTTTGTCATTAATAATTATTTTGAGGGGAGTTATTTTGAAGTGATATGAGAATCCTGTTGCTTATCAAAATTTAATTGATTATATTGGTAGGGACGCATAGATTCTTTTTATTAAATGGGTTGTAATCGAGTACTAGTATTTATTTTGATACTTAAATTGCCCAGGTTTTGCCACGGGGAGCCTCTTCAAGCTTGTTTCTTTGTCCTTTTGACATGTTCCCATCATTCAGGTATTTCTTTACCTTCTGGAAAACACAAGCTCATCTTGACTTTCCTTGCCCTATTTGTGGAATCAGCCATTTCTTCAAGGAGCCCTGTTTCCTCTTGATAGAAAATGTTTTTAGGAGCAAAGTTCTCTGTTCATTTTAATTTTGGTGCTGCTCCCAGACCCTTTAATGAGCACATGTATATACATACATACTCATGTTTGTAGCCACATTTATTTCTATATCCACCTATATTGAAAACTATAACTCTAGTTCGTATCAAACACCATTGGATTAATTTTGATGTTCTTCATTTATGTATCCTTCAACAGTGAGAAAACTGGCTTTTATTATCCTTAACATATTTTCTTAATTTATCCCCTCCTCCATAGCCTGCAAGAGCTGTTTCCTAGGTGTGTGCCATCCTTATCTTGCTCCCACATCAACACTACTCCAGATTGCCCTTCTGCATGGAAGCACTATTTATTTCTTTGGGGTCTGATGCTTTTCTCTTGGGTTCTAATGCCCTGCATCTGGCAACCTGCCTGCTCAGGCTCCAACATTTTAAGCTGATCTCTTTCTTCAGCTTCCTCTCCCAACCACTGATACTCTCTTCCTTCCACTTAGACTCTAGCACCCTGTGCCTGACCTCTTCCCTACAAGTATGGTCTCCTCATCCTGCTATGGTTTTGATGTCCTCAAAAACTGCCACTGTTTCCCTAGCCTCTTCATCACACAATTAGATACTTAATATTATTGGGCTCTGACATCCCCCTATGCCACTGAGACTCCTGTCCATCTTTTCCCCAAATGCAGATGCCTACCTTACTGTGCTTTACCTTGCGGATTTTAGACTGAACCATTGAGGGAAAGAAAACAACCAATTTGTTAATCCATCAATTGCTCCATGAAAAATATGCAGTAGAGACCTCTCCATTAAGGAATTCGTGGTGTACCATGTAAACAGTGTGGTTAAGCATGCAGCCCCAGTTCAGTCTGGATTCTCTATATCCATGTGGCTTTGACTTACTTCCTTTTCATCAGAATGTCTGCTTCTTACCCAGGACTTTTATTAAGTCTTAGCCTTTACTTCAGTACTTAATCAATGCGTTGTTTTAACTATTGAGCCTTTATCTGTTGATTTCTCTTAAAGCTTTTGCATTAACTAATAACTGGAAAAGCTTTGATTAAATCTGTGTGATACTGCCATTTTCTGTCTTTGCAACCTGAACACCCTCTTTCTCATTCTCCTTGGCTGTGGTTCTTATAGTAGTTAGTGGTAGAGATTTTGAATGAGATCTTTAGATCCTCTTGGTAGATAGATCATTCTCCCTTAGATTTGATTCAAAACAGATCAGCTTTTTATATAGAAACCTGAATACCAGGATACATCCCTCATGAAACATCCCCAGGAGTTAGTAGGTGATCTTTTCATCAGCAGTGGTGTGGTGATGTATTATAAAATCCTAACAGTAAATATGAAGTAGGCACAGATATTACTTTGTAACATATAAGCTATTAATTTTAGTTTTGAATATAAGCCTTTCCAGTGTTTTCTTCCTCTTAAAATTTATATATATATATATTTTTTTTTAGTTTAAAACAAAAAAGGAAGAAGGAAAGAGAAGTTCATGTTGTAAAGTTAGCCCCCAAATTTTAAGTTGCCAGTTGGTAGATTTTTCAAAGCTTTGAACAGCGTGAGAACACCTTTTTCTAGTTTTGAGATATAAATGACAAATATTATATTAAGGGTATAACCTGATTGATATGAATATATATTGCAAAATGACTACCATAGTAACCACCATCACCGCACATACTTAATAACTTTTTTTTATCTTGTGATAAGAACTTTTAAGATCTTTGCTCTTAGCAACTTTCAAATATATAATACAGTATTGTTAACTATAGTCACCATAGTGTACATTATATCTCCAGAAGTTATAGCTGGAAGTTTGTACTTTTTTACCACCTTCACTCATTTTCCCTACCTCCCCACCTGGGGTCACTACTAAGCTGTTACACACTGTGAGAACATTTTTTTACTCATTTTCTAAAGTGTAGGGAAAAAAAGTTTATTGAAAAATGAAAACATTTGAAAATTGTTTTCTAGTTCTTTTACCCTCAGGTTTCCCTAACACTAATAAACCTTTTGTTGTTGAGCTTTTTTTTTTTTCTTTTTTTTTTAATGAGGTGTTTAACTTGCCTTTGAATTGCTAACATTTCAACAATTTAGAAATATGAAACATTGTAATCTGGCAATGTTGTCTAATCCAGTTTTTAAACTTGTTTTGTGATCTCTGAAGCTAGGACTCTGGTGAGTAGGGAACATTTTTAGGAAGTTGATAAGTCAGCTGTACTGAATTTCAACTAGAAAGTTGTCCTTACTTATTCTTCCTGTTTTAAAATCTGTTTTTCTTGTTTTCTATAAACTCACCTATGCTATTTGGCCTTAAATAATCATTAACCATGTCACTCTCTTTGTGATTAAGGCTAGTTTTTGTCGTCGTTGTTATTTTTTTTGTATTGTTTTTACCTTTTTCCTGATTTATCATGATAATTTTGTTATAGTTAATTCTGTATTAACATGAGGGATAATTTTTAACAGAGGGATACTTTTCTTGTTTCTTTGATCATAAAATAAGAACTTTTATTCCTTTTTACTCATTTTCAGTTCATCTAACTCTCAATACATCTAAATATTCATACTTGTCCTGCTGAAGTGCATACACACACACACACACACACACACACACACATTCTTCACATGTCTGGTCACAGTTTGATAATTTTTGTAATTCATCCTGAGTGTCTTATAGGAGTAGATCTGCTTCCTGACCAAACTCTACTCAGAGTGAATCCAAAGTAGGAAGGTTGTTTCCCCATGAAACAATGGGAAATACAGAGCTGATGGAAGTTAAGAGGTATTAATATATAAATACATTTAGTGTTAGCTTTTGAGACAAGTGTAGATGAATTTGTCTAATGTAGATCATTAATACTTCTTATTGTTGAGATAAATATATTTGATTAGATTTAGTCATTATGTACCTCATATTTGGAGTATAGTAACTGAACCCAAGTCTCTGCTTATTCTTAGAGTGGTGAAATCAGGACACTAAAAATGTGATAACATTGTCTTACATTTTATATAGAAATGTGGATGTGCTTTGTTGCTGTTTGTTGTATATTTTTCATTCTTACTGAAGGAACTGGAATGGGGTTTGATGAATTTTCACTTTTATTAAATTCATCTTTTTTCCCCTTTACATATTTTTCATTTCAGTTTAATAAATCTCTGATTCTAAAGCTAACTTTTGAACTCTTAGGCCTTTAGATGCTGCTCTGGAAAAACTTCAGTAATGGATCAAAGGAAGAATGAGAGTATTGTCCCTAGTATTACTCAATTAGAAGATTTTCTTACAGAACACAACTCCAATGTTGTTTGGCTCCTTGTTGGTAAGTAGAATATATTTTCTTATACTTTATTATTTATCATGTATGGATTAACAACTGCCAAATTTTAAGCTATAGTTAGCTGAAGTTGAAATGCTTACAATACCATTGGTTTATTTTCAAATATTTAAAAATTTAAAATAAGGTTTTAATCTATATTTCTGTGAATATTTGCTCTGGCAAATGCTCTGGAGGGCTGTTTTTCTTAGGCTGCCTCGTCTGACTTAGGGGAGGTGGGAGGAGAAGAAAGACATTGCACTTAGCTTATCTTTCCTGTCTCAAGTGCACTCCTTCACTGCCTCCCATCTCAACACACACACACACACACACACACACACACACACACACATTTGTTTTATTTTAAAAGTAATAAATCCCCATTTATATGATAAATATATTTTATAGCAAAATAGAATATATATGCCTAATTAATGTCATCTTTTTACTTGCTCTTTATAAGCTTGACTTTGGGCTCTGCCAGTAAAAATTTCTTTTTGTCTAATATTCCAGCAGTTTTCTAGGCTCATAGAAAGAATACAAAACAGTGTATAAATCAGTGGCAAAAAAAGCAGGGGGAGATATGAGTGAATAAATGAATGTGAACAAATAATGGGGGAAATACAAAATACTAATCAAGAAAGGGAGAGGGGCACCTGGGTGGCTCAGTGATTAAGCATCTGTCTTTGGCTCAGGTCATGATCCTGTGATCAAGCTTTACATCCGGCTCCCCACTCAGTAGGAAGCCTGCTTCTCCCTGTCCCATTCCCCCTGCTTATATTCCCTCTTTGCTGTGTCCTTGTCTGTCAAATAAATAAGTAAAAAAAAAAAACCCCAAAAACAAAAACAAAACCTTAGAAATAAATAAATAAATACATAAGAGGGGATAGAACATTGTAGGCTGTTATTGTCCAGGAAGTTTTTGTGGAAGAACAGTATTTGGTTTGAATTTCAGCATAATAATTAGAAAGGTAGAAGGGGAATTAGGTTAAGATGGGGTAAGAAGGGAAAGAGAGGATAATGGTATTTATTGAACATCTTCTGTGTGCCACATATCATTGGCATTTTGCATATGCTGTCTCACTTAATGCTCAGAGAAAACTTATAAAGGCAGCAGACTTAACTTGTGGAATTGAATTAAATAACTTATACAGGTAACATAGCTGTTTTTTTGAGTTCATGCTTATGCTTCTTTCATGACACCACAGGATATGTGGTAAGGAAATGGGTAGAGATGAAGTGTCTATAGAAGGAATTATTATTGTTGATGATTTGTACATAGGATTGGATTACCATTTAAACTATGAGTTCTGTTTTCTCTATTTGACAGAAGTGAGCTATTATAAATTATCACTAATAAAAGCCAAAAAAAGTAGGATGAAATGCAAAACATTAATATGAAATAGAATTGCATAAAAGCAATGTTGAAAATTCTCTTTTGGTTTAATTAAGGGTGGAATTCTTATTCTTACCTATCAGTCTCTTCTCTTATCACCTAAAATTTATGACTTTTTTCTGTTGTATACAACTCCTTTCCTTAAGGACAAAGCAATAGCAACAACCAGAAAAACACTGAGTGAGTGTTTACTCTTGCTGTTCCAGTAAGTGGCCTTATGACATTGAAGGGGGTTGGAAAACATGATGCAGTGTAAAAGCCACAATTCTCAGGTTGTGTAATACTAGAAGCATACTTTCTAGGCAAATACCTCTTGCCTTTCTGGTTGGTCCACCGTAACCTGCTTTTGACACCGTGATTTACAATAAAAATAAGCACAAAATGCTTGTAAATTTAAAACGTAATGACATATTAAAATCACTATGTTGTATATGTGAAGCTAATGTAACATTGTGTGTCAACTATCCTTCAATAAAAAAAACCCGTAACACTTTTTACAAAGAAAAAAATAATGACATATCATTAAAATAACTTTTCTATAGAATTGTTCTAAAAATAATTTTTGTGGGCAAATCATAGCAGTTGCTACATCAGAGTTATTACTATTAGTCTAAGTTACCCTGAGAAAATGTATTTTGACTCAATGACTGCTTTATTTTATCCACATTAAATAACTTTTTGAAAAAGTTCAGAACTTAATGTGATATTGCTAAGTGATTGTACATGCTAAATTGCTTTGCATTACTTTGTCTTAATTTAGAAAATAGTTATACTTTTAAAATAAGTAAAGGGAAAGTTATTATCAAAAAATGCTTTCTTATGTTTTATTTTTTGTATATTCATGCACTAAGTTCTTTTGAGAATAGTCCAAATTCTATAGGTGATGATAGACTTCTCACGAAAAATGAGTCAAATTTGAAACATCATTTACTGTAGCATATTCACTGGCATTCTTTAAAAGTAGGTTATTGTCTTATGAATTATAATAAAATAACATAAAATGGCCTGTTTAATATAGATATACCTTTAAGTAGGGTAAAATTCTCAGTTCTTTCCATTTTTTTAAAAAAGCAGAAATTATTGATTTAGAAGAAAAGCACTACCTTTTCTCTGACTTAAGAAATCATTGATTTTCTTCCTTTTTATTTTGTTTTATTTTATTGTTTTAAAAGATTTTATTTATTTATTTAACAGACAGAGACCGCAAGTAGGGCAGAGAGGCAGGCAGAGAGAGAGAGAGAGAGAGAGAGAGAGAGGAGGGAAGCAGGCCCCCTGCCAAGCAGAGAGCCCCGATGGGGGGCTCGGTTCCAGGACCCTGAGATCATGACCCGAGCTGAAGGCAGAGGCTTTAACCCCCTAAGCCACCCAGGCGCCCCAATTTTCTTTCTTTTTAAATGACTATAACTTTTAGGAGGTAACATGGGAATGAGCTTTTAGTCTGATAAAGGTGGGTATTTTTTAGAATATTCAGAAATACAGGCTTTCTCTTTCCAGAACATCTTCATATATGCTTATTTATTTATTTATTTATTTATAATATTTTGTTTATTTATTTGACAGAGACACAGTGAGAGAGGGAACACAAGCAGGGGGTAGTGGAAGAGGGAAAAACAGGAAAAACAGGCTTCCCCCAACCAGGGAGCCTGCTTCGGGGCTGAATGTGGGGCTGGATGTGGGACTGGATGAGGGGCTCAATCCCAGGATCCTGGGATCATGATCTGAGCCAAAGGCAGATGTTTAATGACTGAGCCACCCAGGTCCCCTATCTATGTTTAATAATAAAGAGTACAAAAAAATGAAAAGGGAAACAAAACAGGAAGTATTTCTTTTTTTCTTTTAAGCGAGAATGCTTGTATGTGAAAATCAGGGGTAGGGGGGCTCGGGAGGAGGAGCAGAGCTGCAGGGGGAGAGAGAATCTTAAGCAGGCTGCAGTGCCTAGCATGGATCCTGAAGTGGGGCTTCATCTCACAAGCCCTGAGATCACGACATGAGCCTAAATCAAGAGGCAGACGCTTAACCGACTGAGCCACCAAGTCGTCCCTGGCAGTTTTTCTTTAATTGATCTTATTGGAATATATGCTTCTCTGGCTAATGAGTAGAGAAAAATGAGGAAACTTGGATAACGTAGAATCAACATTTGGTATTAAAAATCCAAGTATTAAATTGTAAGAGGACATATTATCATGTAGAAGTAAATACATTTGGTATTAAAAATCCAAGTATTAAATTGTAAGAGGACATATTATCATGTAGAAGTAAACCCTGTCATTTCTAATTGTAATAAATGAACTTTTACTAACAAATTTTTGCTGAGATATTAAAGTGATTGTAAAGGAAACGTATAGTGAGATTCTTTTGCATTTTTTTCTCTCCCAACAGCTACCATTTTATCCTGTGGATGGATTATTTATCTCACATATTATAATTCTCGAAATGTTGGTCTTATTTTAACATTGGTTCTTAATAGATTATACAAACATGGCTATATCCATATTGGTAAGTTTGAGTAACAGTGAATGTTTTTCTTCTGCATAATCTTGAGATATATATTATAAATTTATATTTTATAAGTGATAGTAGCTTTATAAATTTATCTTTGTGTCATGAACATTAACCTACCTGGAATTTCTCTCACACAGCACTCTATGACTTTATCACTTGGTTAGGTTCTTTACCTCATTCTTATAAGTATTTCTATATTAACTTCTGGATTTTTTTTTTCATATAAAAGATGCTTGTTAAAACAATTGAAAAATATAGGCACATGTAAAATATGGAAATAGAAATTTCTCAGGATTCTACTAATCAAAGAAAGTTTCCAGTGTTCAATGAGGTTTTTTGCTTTTGTTTTGTTTTATTTTGTTTTTAGTAACCTATACTTAAAAAATCTATAAGTTGGAAACATTTTGTGCATTTCATTTTGTGCCCTGAGTTGTTCATTTAAGCTTCCAGCTACTCATAATGAGGAAGTTTGCAGATATGAGGGTCTATTTGGAACAAATATGCTTCAAAAAGCCTTCAACCAGTGGGAAAAGGGGTGAGAGGTCACTGTCTAGAACCATTCTAACCTTTATACTTCTTAGAGGACATAAGTAAAATTTCTCTCAAACAGAAGTCATCTTCCACTAATTTGAGGCAATGCCTGTTTCCTGGAGTCAAAGAAAATAATGGAAAAAAGTGGTGAATTAGTCACTGCTTTGGGGTTTATTTAAAGTTGTGCATAATTAAGGGAATTATTCATTGAAGCAGCTATTCACTGTCTTCATATGGTTATTTAGTAACTCAGTTCATAGTGATAGTACTTGTACTTTTTGATATACTTGACAAAAGAGCAATAGAAAAGGCTGTAAGGGTATCAGGAGGGAGTTAAGAGAGAACATTTAATTATTGAATAAATTGAATGCTAAGATTATTTTAAGCTTTAGTGCTCACCCTGGATCAAAACAATTCCATTAATCACTTTTTTTTTACCCCCACAACAGGGTCCTTCTCTTTCTCTGTTCTTTCTGGAAAAGTCATGGTTCGTGAAATTTATTACATTACAGAAGACATGTCTATTAGGTAAAACAAAAAACAAAAAGCAAAAACAAAAAAACCCTAAAAACAAAAACTCTTTTTTTTTTTTAATTTTTTATTTTTTATAAACATATATTTTTTTCCCCAGGGGTACAGATCTGTGAATCACCAGGTTTACATACTTCACAGCACTCACCAAAGCACATACCCTCCCCAATGTCCATAATCCCACTCTTCTTAAACTTGAAATATTGTAAAATGTTTTTCTCATGATATTTTATTTAATATGATTTGCTTTTTCAATTAAAAACATAAATCAAAAATAATTTTTTTTGTAAATCATATCTGGTGAATTGATGTTTAAAAATATTTTTATCAGTAGATTAATTTAGTTAAGGTTTAGACTGGCACAAAGTTTATCAATTAGCAATTTAAAGAAATGAATGATTTCATTTCATTCCTAGATGAACACGTGAGCCATTAAATTATCTGACCATTTTTCTTGTAGAATTCATGGTGGTCATTTGTTACATAAAACAAAGATCAGGGATGCTGATAACTCATCCATTAGCTCCTTTTAGGTAATAAGTTTTAAGAATTGTTTAGTATCTCTTAGCTCCTCTAATTTTCGTGTAAGGAGGAAACACAAATCTGAATATAGGAAATGACAGTATGTTTGATATGTTCTTTCTTCTGTAGGCCTTGAAAGAAAAGCTTACTCTATTTTTGTGATTATCTTAATATTTGTTACTTAGAACTTTAAAGTTTTAAATGAGTTGAGAGGTGCTAGAGTTTGGCAATACTCATACCTCACTTGAAACAGTGGAGGCACTTTCTTTGTGAGTCTAAAATTATTTTGAAAAGAAAAGTGAAAAGTAAAGGTTGAGAGGCTATAAGTTCATCTTTTTTGAGGCATGAGGTTATATATGATTATAGAGATGAAGGGTTATCATTAAAAGTTTTTGTTAGCATCCTAATGTCCCCCTTTTAAGATTTGGCTTTATGTTTATATAGTTTTTACACCATTTAAAAAGTATCATTTATAAAAGAAAAATCTTTTGTTAGCACTTTATTTTCCTATTATGTATGATCTGGTATTAAATTTTACCTAAATAATCTAATTTAGAGCTGTGTAAATTTTTTTTTCCTTTTTTAACTGGAGATTATGAAGCATTTATGTATACCAGTGATCTGTTGAAAATTTGCATATTCATTATCAGTTATCTGATTTTTATAGTAATTAAATGAGTAAATTGTTAACTGAAATTTTCATTTTTGTAATTTATCTTGCATAGAATTCAAGATGGATTTATAATTTTTCGGTGGTGGAAAATGTATAATCCAAAGCAGAAACAACATGGTGAGTTTTCATGTTTTTATGTATTTGAAGTCTTTAATTATATGATCATTGTTTTCCTTTATGGACATTAAAATATTTCACATTTTATAATAGATAAAAATATTTTTAAAAACTTTAACATTTATAAACTCCGATATTCTCATCAGTTGGCTGAAAATTCTTCAGCAGCTTTCCTCTTGCCTGCTTAAATTTATTTACTTAAGCATATTATTTATTCAGGGTTATCCTCAGTATGACCCTTACCCCCATCATCTTATCTCCTATTATATCTATGGACCGTAACCCATTCTGTGGTTAAAATGAATTTCTGGAAGTCTTTAATCATCAGTTAAGATGCTTTTCTTACTTTTCAGCTTCTATGCCTTTATTCATAGTCCAGCCTGACACTGGTACTAATTCTCACTTATCTGCCATGTTAAGGATGAATAGAAAAGAGGAAATGAAGGTTCTAGATTCTAACAGTTCTGTTTTTATCATCAGAATTTTATCACTTTAGGATTTTCTCCCAAAGTCTTCATTTCACAGCTCTATATGTGTGCTCCTGGGCCCCTAACCCTCCTACTCGACATTAATCATACCAGTGACTTTGAGGAATGTAGATCTTGACTTTATTGCCTGGAATAGTGGTTCTCAAACTTTTCGGTCTCAGGAACTGTACATTCTTCTAAATTACTGATGACCCCAAAGAGCTTTTATTTATGCAATTTATACTGAGATGTACTGCATTCAAAATTAAGCCTGGGTGCACCTGGGCAGCTCGGTCTGACTCTTGATTTCAGCTGAGGTCATGGTCTCAGGGTTGTGAGACTGAGCCTATGTTGGATTTTGTGCTAGGTGTGGAGCTTGCTTGGGATTCTCTCTCTCCCTTGCTCTTTGCCCCTCCCCCTGCTCACATTTACACATCCACACTCTCTCTTTAAAATAAATGAATAAAGTCTTTTAAAAAATTAAGCCTGATAACTACAGAAATATTTTTGATTTCATTAAAAATATCTATAATAAACCCATATGTATTAAAATAAACACCATACTTTATGAAAAATAACTTTTCTAAAGCAAAAAGAAAACCAAATAGTAAGAAGAGTGGCATTGTTTTATATTTTGCAAATCTTTTTACCATCTGGCTTAATAGAAGATAATTGGGTTCTCACTTCTGCTTTAATGTTCATCTGTTGAAGTGCCATATATCATATAGCCTTTAAAAAAAAAACTCCACGGTCCACTCATGGGAGAATGATGGAGAAAAAGTTGAACATCTTCATATAATAATACTACTAAAATAGTTTTGACCTTTGGTCCCTAGAACGGATGTTGGGATCCTTGCAAAGATCCCCAGACCATACTTTGATAACTACCGCTCTAGAAGGTTTTCGCTGGGTCCTTGGAAAGTAGTGTCAGAAGATGATGAGACCCTTCTACCTTTTCTTAGCTACTAGGACTGTCTGTATTTCTGGCACCCCACATTAGAATTCTGAAATGGTGGTTAGTGTCTGTAAAGCCTTGGAACTTTCCAGTTAATTTTTTTTTTTTTTTTTATGGGTTCACTCAGGAATCTTGCTGTCATTTATAACTTGCTTCTATGGAAAAATAAATTTAAAGTTCCAGAAAAGTTTTTAAACTTACCACAAGACTGAGGTAGCCTAAATTACTTTTGAATTCACTGTTCATTATTATTTAGTTTTTTTTAACTGTCATTTCTTTGCTCCCACATAGCTTTTCCCCCTTTAACATAATACATCATGTACTTCTCCTTGAAAAGACTGGCATAACTTGATGACAGTTTGGCATCTATAGAATTAATGAAATCAGAAGGACTAGAAAGAATGGGCAGATTTCATGTCTAGAAAAAGTTTTCTAAAAATTGGATTAGAGTTGATTAGAGTTTATTAGATAATTTGAGTAGGAGTTAATTGATTTCATATGATAAAAGTATTTTGTTCTTAGTTTGGAATAGACTTTTCTTGGTCTGTCTTCAGTGATTCAGAAAGTATCTTAATAAGTCTCTAGTCTATGGTTTTAGAAAATCTGTTGTTCACACTTCCTTTTTACCTCTTTTTTAAAGCAATTGCTATAAGGATTTTTCATAGGAAAAAAATGTTCTTTAGATAGTCAATATGTTAGTGCACTGGAAATCTTTAAAGTTTTGACTTTTATCAAATATGAATATATTCAAAATTTTGAGTCACTTTCCTACAGTATTATCCATTTTAAATTGTGTGGAAACAATATTCCTGATTATTTTTGATATTTTATTTGACTATAAACCTTAAAGGTGGAATTTAAGTAAAGATATTCTACTTGTACTTCAGAAATGGTTAGCACTCATTCCTAAGAGCCAAGTTCTTTTGAGTTCAGGCCCAGCTTTTGACATATTCACTTAACTTTGAGCAGGTCCAGTATTTCTACCTCTGATTTGGTTTGTAAAGTCTATCTAGTTTGTCCCTTAGAGATTTACTTTAGGACCGTATGTTTTTGTTGCATGTCATGCTTCTGTTAATCTTGCAATGATGTGCTCTTTTGACTTAATCTCAGTTTAGTCTTTTTTCCTCACGTTTAGTTATCATAAGCTTTCTTGTTAATGAGTTGTAGCAGAGCTGAAACAAAAGTTCTCCTTGTTTATATTTTTTAAAATGCCTTTTTGTATATTTATATTAGAAATTCTATTCTAAATTTTGTTCAGTGTTTTAAGATGTTCTTGTGAACCAGTAAAACTATAGGGATATGAGTTGAGGAGGCCCATTTGACCTAACCTCCCCCACTCCATGCTCTTTACCCCAGGATTCCAAGGACTTACACAATTAGGAAACAACTGAATTTCTCAAAATTTCATATCAGTTTGGAAACAAGTAATGTTCTCAAAAATCCTCGATTTTCAGGTGAAAAAACAGAAATTCCTATTATTAATAAATGTTAAAGCCAGAGTGAAAACCTAGGTCTGCTAACTTCCAATGCTCCTTGTATTATAAAACAGGCTTGTCAAATATGGCCAAGTAGGTTCTTGGAAATTCTTATATATAAACACTGATGGCAGCTTATAGGAGGAATGAATATGATCATTTATAGAATCCAGAGGCAACTGCAAGTTTTAAGCCTAAGCCTAATGGGATTGCTCACTTTGGAATTTTCTTAGACATGTGGAATACCATCTTAAATTGTTTGTAGATTTTTTTTTGAAGAAAATAATTACTTCATTTTATCATGAAATATTTTATCTCCTTAAATCGGATTGCTTTTCAGCAAAATACATAAATGAGGTCAGGAGTAACTGATCCAAGGGTGCCTGGATGGCTCAGACAAGTCTGAGCCCCACATTGGGCTCCCTGCCCAGCGAGGAGTCTGCTTCTCCCTCTGCCTCTCTGTCTCTCATGAATAAATCTTAAAAACAAAAAGAGTAACTGACCCAAATCCTTCATGAAAAAGGTAGCTTTTAATAAAAATCTTTAGCTTATTTAACAGATACCTTATACTCACTTTACTGATCACTGATGATGGTAGGATTTTGTCAGGCAGAGGTGGAGTGTAATATTAACATATTTCCAGGTCTCAGCTTTTTTGTAATTGCCCATGATGTGAAATAGAAATATAATTTTTGGATATTTTATGTCTTAATATATAAGAATATCTAAATGATTTTGTCTTGCTTTTTTTGTACCAGTGCTTGCAATAGAAAAGATTATACACCTCATTTTATAATGATGTTAAAAGTTGGTAGACTTTATTAGTTATCACATTTGAAATTCTAATTCTAATTATTTACACATAGTTTTCTATGTATTTTAACATTTAAATCTGTGTGTTCATCAAGAAGAGCACAGCTTTGGCAAGGGTCAAAGAAATTTGTCTTCCTTGTGCTTTTAAAAGAAATTCTCTGTTACAGAGGATGACATTCTTAAGATGCTCACAGGTACAACTTTCCAAAGTAAAGACACGATGCCAAATAGCAATGCAGAAATAAGTGGTTTGGCCTAAATACATCATTAGTCTAGCATGATTCAGAGATGGAATTTAGAATATAGGACATGGAAGAAAGAATAGGCTGCAAACTAAGCTTTTGGTAAAAAGTTGGACAATGTTACGGAATATATATTAAAATAGTGATTTACATTTACTAATGAGACCTTACAGTCTAGATATTATTTCTTATTGATTAAGGTCAGATCCTGATTGTGTACTTTCACAGTAAACTAAGCAAGAAGTGGAGATGGTTTACATTTCTTGTGAGAAAATTTGGAAGCCTAATTGGAACATGTGCCTGAATAGATATTGGCCGCTAGCCATCCAAAGAGATAGGCTAAGATCTGTCTGGGTAAGGCTAAGATTTTCATGAGAAAGCTTTAGAACTATTTTATTAGGAGAAAGAGGAGTGTTCAAGTGCTCAAATTCTGTGTCATTGAGCTTGGCTGGGATAATTTAATACAAGAGTAGATTTAGAGTTGTCAGTTGTTCAGTTTAGTCCTTAAAAAAAAAAAAAAGGAAAACATCTAATTTGTTTAACATAAAATTTGTTGTAAAATATTCCTTAGGTCATGAAATTAGTGATCTGCTGTAGATGATTGTTGGCCAAAGACCAATTAATGAGGATATCTATCAGAAACCCTTATTTTGGTTAGGATAGTTGATTTTAAGCCATCCTTTTGGAAAATAAATAGCAGGAACAGTTACCTTTTAATATGTGATGATTCAGTGTTTAAATGAATACCAATCTAAGTAACTCGGCATGTATCTTTCTTATCTAATGAAGTTCTTAAATTGCTAAGAAGTGAAAAGATGATGGTATAGTATATCCCTTTCTGTTATTTTGTCATTTAGAAGTTTTAGCCTAATGTAATCTAGTAATTTAAATGTGTAGCATCTAAATCTTGTTTGTTAAATACAGGAAATAAGAATCCCTTAATAATTTAAAAGGTCAGTAGACTATTTTGTCTTTGTACTAAGTATTGATTCCAAGTATTTTAAGGCCTTGGCAGTACTTTGCACTTCAGCTTTTTTTTTTTACTACAAATAGCATGTGTCCCAATTACATAATTAAATAAGTGCCTTTTTCCTAATTTCCCTTTGGAAAACAAGTCTCAATTAGCTGTTTGCTCAGGAGACTTAAGCAGCTCTACACATTCATTTACCTTCTTTTCCTCCATAAATTAACTACTTATTAAGTGAAGAGCCTTTTATATTTATAATTTATATCTATCTAATTGTGTATTTATTAATAAATATTTTTGGGGAATCCATTATGTAAATATTAGACGACATGGATATGAGAAAAAGATTTCTGCCTCAAGGACAGAGCAGTGTCAATGTAGAGATGAGATTTAAAAGAGTCAACTGAGGTATCTGGGTGGCTCAGTGGGTTAAGTGTCCAACCTCTTGATTTCAGCTCAGGTCTCCGTCTCAGTGTCGTGAGTTCTAGTCCTATGTTGGGCTCCCTGCTGGGCCTGGAGACCACTTCAAAAAAAAAAAAAGAGTTAACTGATTATACCTCTCTTAAATTATGTATAAGTTAAATTTTTTGCTTTGACTTTCAGTGTCATCAGAATGAATGAACCTTAAAACACTGCTTTTAAAATTCCCAGGAGAAATAAATGAGAGATCTAGTTTTACTAGAATTTAACAGTTTTAAATATTGCATTTAAGCTTCCAATATTGATCAATTTTCCATGAAATTACAAAGAAATAACTGGATTCTTTTTTTTTTTTAAATATTTTATTTATTTATTTGACAGAGACAGTGAGAGAAGGAATACAACAAACGGGGAGTTAGAGAGGGAAAAGCAGACTTCCCGCTGAGCAGGGGAGCCTGATGTAGGGCTCGATGTCAGATCCTGGTATCATGACCTGAGCCGAAGGCAGATGCTTAACTCCCAGGCACCCCTTATTAACTGGATTCTTGATAACATTTCTGTTTTCGAGGATTCATTACCTTTTTTTTGAAACATCATTGCATTTACTAATATAATTGATAAGTAATTTTATTTTGTGGTTAAGACCCAGTATTTAGAACCTTGGATTCTTGTCTGCTACTTTCTAATTGTGTAGTCTTAGTCTTCAACTACCAGGGTTGCTGTGATGATTACATGAGATCAGGTGAATAGAGTGCCTAGTATAGTCCCTGGAACACAGAATATGTTCAGTAGAGATGAGCTGCTTTTATTATTATGAACATTGTATCATATTATGAAATGAAAGATTGTTTTAAAAAATAATTGTTTATTTTCATAAATTGAAAGTAAATGTATAATTTTAATGACTAATAAGAGTTTGACCTGCAAAAACAAGGAAACTAGTATTTATTTTGTATGACAGTCATACAGGTAGGTAGAGATATTCTAATTTTTTTTATTTATTTAAACTTTTTTTTTAAGATTTTATTTTCTTATATTTTCTTTATTTTCTTATTCACTCACTCAGAGAGAGAGTGAGCACACAAGCAGTTGAAGCAGCAGGCAGAAGAAGAAGCAAGCTCCTCAGTGAGAAGAGAACCAGAACTAGGGCTTAACAGAAAGAGCCACCGAGGCATCCCATATTCTCATTTTATAGATGGGGAAAATGAGGCTTACAGTGGTTGAAGTACTTGCCTTAGGTCAGAGTAATAAAGACCTATAGTCTTTCTACTATTTATTTACTACTTTTCTCCAGTTTCTGGAGAATCCAGTGCAGGAATCCCCAATTTTTTTTTTTTTTTTAATTAAAGAAGCTGTGTGTATGTGTATGTGTGTGTGTACATGCACATTCCTTGGAAGAGGAGATATACAGGTCTTTGGAAAAGGTGCTTTGTCTTTCAGGAATGTGCTCATCTGTCAGTGGAGGTATTTGTTTATGAGGATACCTTTCCAGATCAACAGGCACATTGTGTGTGGTGTACCCTCTGTATGGACTTACTGTGTGAGTGTGAGATTGTCAGTGTGCCAGTACTTTGCATCTTTGTATGTTAGGATGGGGTAGGGGACTAGAAAGGATACTGCTGTATAGAATATTCCTGGGGATCACAGAAAGCTAAGATTATTGACAGAAAAGATCCTGGAGAAAGGCCCTGAAGAGAATATAGCCAGGTAAGCCAGATGTGGAGTTCTGATTTATTGTTTAATCACAGAGCTTGCTGGCTGGAATCGTAGTATAATGGAGGTGAAACAAATAGAACCAGCAGAACAAATAAAAAGTCCTTTGTGAATTCAGCTAAATCTTTCTCTTCTAAAATACAAAATCAATAGGTGCATTTAAAATGTTTGTGGATTTGCTATTATTTTTCTAAAGTGATTTTTGGAAGGAAAAGAGTGATCTAGACATTTTGTTCAATCTTGTTTGTTTTGTTTTTGTTTTTCATTTTTTAATTTAAATTCAGTTAATTAACATATGAAGTGTTGCTCATTTCAGTGATTCATTAGTCTTATGTAACACCCAGTGCTCATTACCTCATGTGCCTTCCTTAATGTCCATGTCTAATCTTTTTTAAAAAAACCCACTTATTTCTATTTGATGATTTAATGTATTTATTGAGCACCTCCTATATACCAGGCATTGTTTTAAGAATTTAATAGTAAACACAACAGGAAAAATGTTTCTCTAATGAAGTTTGCATTCTAGTGGGGGGAAGCAACAATAAGTAAATATTAATGCAAGACAAGTTGGGGAAGATAGGATAGGTATTGTTGAGGGAATCTTGCAGTATTTTAATATCAAGTATTTAGTGTTTGTCAGTGTTATCAAAATATTTTCAGAGATTAATACCTTTATCTTTGTGCCTTGGTCTCCTTATTAAGTTAATGTAGCCATATTCAAATCATATCAGTGATACGAAAGAAGAGAATCAGTTGTGCATGTCCAGTAAGTTAGTTATGAAATTGAGAAGAATCCTATTTCCATTTTTATACAGTCACTTTTTGTTTGTTCATCACTGTCGATCCAATTAGGGGCTAATCCAGACTCTTAATATTTCCCATTGCTGCTTCTGCTGCTCATCCACTGGCTTTTATAACATGGTTGCTAATGATTGGGGCATTTGTATTTTGGGACCATGGTAAACTATTCTATAGGTAAGTTTGAAAACAAATGACCTAAATGAGTTTGTAGGTAAATTTTGATTGAGTTGTTTATGACCTTGAAGAATTGCTTAATAATTAATTGCTACTTGTGTAGATCAATTGGGAAATAGAAAAATATCCAACTTTGCAGTTATTATGCTTCTACATGTAGGGTTTTCAAAAATTCCAAGATCCGTTTGTGGATATTTTTGTTCTACTTAAGAGTATGATTTGTGGTAAGATGCTGTTATTCTTTCATATAAATGAGTACTTCTATGTGCCAAGAATTGTAGGTACCATGGATACAGCACTGGATAAAACAAGTCCCTTCTCTTACAGAGCTTGCTTCATTCAAGTTGGGAGGGATTCAGGTAATTAGTAAGTAAATATATCTAGTGTTAAGGAGTGAGTGAGGAAAGTATGGCATTGAAGAAAATAAAAGCAGATTCAGTAGAATAGGGGGTGCTGGTTTGTGGGGAGGGCGCTCTTTTACATAGGGAAGTCAAGGAAGGTTTTATTGTTTGGGGAGAGTTAAACAGAAACATGAAACAAGTAAGAAAATGAGTTGTAAATGTCTGGGAGAAGAACATTTCCTGGTTTTTCTGTTCCTGTCATTTCCGAAGTGGAGACCAGTTTTTAGAGAGAATAGGAGAGAAGAGTATGGATCCTGTAGGATTTTTTAGGTAGCTTAAAGGACCTTGATATTAATGAGTAGGAGGGGAAGCCATGAAAAAGTTAGGGAACAGAAGAGTAATCTGATTTCAGTTAGGTTTTTTAAAGATCTATAAAGATGTGTAAGGCACCCACATAAGGGAATAAGGGCAGAAACATGGAAACTAGTTAGGAGGCTCTTGTATTATAAAACAGGTATAAGTTGATAAGGACTTGACCCAGAGTGGTGAGAAGTGGTTAGATTTTGGATATAGGAAAAGGAAAGGAAATCTGACAGAATTTCCTGATACTATCTGGGACAGGAAAGAGAACAGTCAGTTTTTCTTGCTTGAGTAATTGAAAAGATTGATTTACTATTGATAAGATGGGGAATTCCATGGATTAAGTTTTGTCATGTGAGAAAAGCACATGTTTGGTTGGAAATGTCGAGTGTGAGGTACCTGTTAATGTATCACATTGGAAATATTTGAGTAATTTTCTGCATAGTTGATTCTGGCATTTTGGGAAGAGGTTGTGGATGATGACCGAAGAAAGGTAAACCTAATGGGTGATAGAGTTTGATGACTGACTTAAAAATGGATGATGAGGGGCACCTGGGTGGCTCAGTGGGTTAAAGCCTCTGCCTTCTGCTCAGGTCATGATCCCGGGTCCTGGGATCGAGCCCCGCATCAAGCTGTCTGCTCCGCGGAGAGCCTGCTTCCTCCCCTCTCTCTCTCTGCCTGCCTCTCTGCCTACTTGTGATCTCTGTCTGTCAAATAAATAAATAAAATCTTTAAAAAAAAAAATGGATGATGATATTTATTACTCTCAGGTCTTTGAATGCTCCAAATTTATTTAAAAACAGTGCTTCCTATTCTTTTAATTTTAAGAATTTGATCTATAGCAAGAGAAAAGGGGCAAAACACTTGATTGTAATAGTTTAGGGGATTGTCTTAGTTTTTAGACCTGTGATAAATCTGAATAGGAGGGAACATAGGTCAAGAGCTATTTGAAAAATACCAGAAAAATTACAGCTCCTTTCTTTTATCTTTTCTTTTCTTATCTTAGGAAGTAGTGAGGGAAAAAAATCTAGATTGGAGTAGAAATGAAAGTATTACTGTATAAAAAATGAATGTTGTTGATTCATTTTCCATGGGTTATTTTTGAGGTATGAATGATAATATTTTTCATTTGTTCATTTAAACTAAAATGTATTTTATTTAAGGTATTTGACATTTCTTACACTTTTTTATTTTCTAGTAACTCGAGTTTTGGTATAATTTGGCATATTACTCAAGGTGTGTACTTCATATTTAAACACAGATTAAGCTACTATAACGAAAGTTAGTAATAGTTCTCCATAGCCATTTAAAAAAAATAAGCTGTTCTAACTGATCTTATCTAATTTTAATTGTCCTTCAGTTGAATTTGATAGAGAGAAAAATGAATAAAAATTAATCTCAAAAATAACCCTCACAAAAACCCGTGTATAACATAAGAAAAGAACACACTTAAAGTACTGCAGTACTTTTTTTCTGACCCTCTTCAGTTGACATGTGATAACTGTCTTAGATTATTTCCTCAGTAGAAACAAGTGCCCCATCTATCATTTTGTTGTTGGATTTAATAATTACTGTTGTTACTTATATTTAAGGTAATTATGTCTTTTATTTGAGAAGATTATTGTTTCAAGTCTGCAGTTTTTAAGATCTTGGTTTTAGTATTGTGTAGTTTTATTAAAAAAATTTTTTTGGTAAGATTTTATTTATGTATTTGTCTTTGAGAGTGAAAGTGAGAGAGCACAAGCAGGGGAAGCAGCAGGCAAAGGGAGAAGCAGGCTTTCTGCTGAGCAAGGAGCCTGTGCGAGACTACCTCCCCAGAACCCTGGGATCATGACCTGAGTCTAAGACAGATGCTTAACCAACTTAGCCACCCCGGTGTCTCTTAGTATTGTGTAGTTTAAAAAAAATAGCCTAGTATTTATGAAAAATCTTTGTTTCTGTGATATAAAAATTTAAATACTAATGTAATATTTAAGTGCATCATACTTTGAACATTTTGAGAGAGAGAGAGATATATAATAAATTTATTGTTAGGATAAAGTTTTACTTTTGGTTTATAAATAGCACTTTGCTTTTCTTAGCATAGAAATCCTTAAATTCTGTTGTTATACAGTCAGAATTTAGAAATCACGATTGTTTTAGAATGCTAAATTGGAATACTATAATAACATCAGATTTTTTCTTTCTTTTGCTAGTGTTTTATATATTTTTAAAATATATTTATAGGGATGCCTGGGTGGCTCAGTCATTTAAGCATCTGCCTTCAACTCAGGTCATGATCCCAGGATCCAGGGATCAAGTCCTGCATTGGGCTTCTTGCTCAGTGAGAAATCTGCTTTTCCCTCTGCCTGCTGCTCCTTCTGCTTGCATGCTCTATCTCTCTCTGACAAATAAATAAAATCTTATTAAAAAAAAATAGGAACTTAAAGGGATGCCTGGGTGGCTCAGTTAGTTAACCATCTGCCTTCACCTCCTGGGATTGAGTCCTGCATTGGGCTCCTTGCTCAGCGGGAAACCTGCTTCTCTCTCTGCCTCTGCCTGCCACTCTGTCTGCTTGTGCTCTCTCTCTGACAAATAAATAAAATCTTTAAAAAAAAATAGAAACTTAAAAAAATTAAAAGAATATATTTAGATTTTGTATATTCATGTTATATATTATATAAATTAAAAATAGATTTGTACGTTTTTGAAATTCTCTTTATCATAGAATTATTTTTAAAATAGAGTTACTATAGCTGTGGGAAAAGATTGACTAAAAACTTTGAGTAAGGTTTTTAAAAAGTTGATTAAAAACTTTTTTTTTGTAATTGGTGTCTTTAGATCCAAAGGCAGAAACCAGATTATACATCACAGTCAATGACTTTGAATTTCATGTCTATAATCGTTCGGATCTTTATGGACGTCTTCAAGAATTATTTGGTTTGGAGCCAACAATAATTCCACCTAAGAAAGAGGATGATAAAACACGGGAAAATGGAAGAACAAGAACCCAGTCCAAAATTGAAAGGTTCATAGTTACACTTGAATTTTATTAATCTCCAACATTTATCATTTACTTTTATTAAATATCATCGATGCTACTCACCTAAACACAGCCCAATCTTTCTTTGTAGTTTGACTAAAACTTACATTCACATAAATTGTATAATTACTTTGAAAATTAAATAATACAGAATTATATAATTTAAAAAGAAGCAGTCTTGTTCTGCTTACTAGTTCTACTTTCTTCCATATCAATTTGTGTTTTATGTACATGCACTTTTGAATGCATGTACATAAATATATACACATATACACATAGTTAAGATGCATATACAAATATATGATTTTGTTTTATTTGTGTCTGGGCTTTCTGTATTGTTTCTGTTATATTGACTTATGTGTCTGTTTTTTTACCAGTACCACACTATCTTGATTACTGTGGTTTTACATTAAGTCTTGGAGTCAGGTGGTGTCAGTCCTCTAACTTTGTTGTTTTCCTCCAATGGTATATTGGTTATGTTGGTCTTTTGCTTCTCTATATATACTTTAGAACAACTTATTGGGATTTCACTTTGGATTATATTGAATTTGTAGATCAAATCAGGAAAAACTAACATCTTGATCATGTTGAATCTTTGTATCAGTGAACGTGGAATATCTTTCCATTTATTTGATTGCTTGATATCTTTCATCACAGTTTTATAATTTTCCTTATATAGATAAATCTACATATATTGTTAAATTTATATCTAAGATTTTCATTTTTGTGGTGCTGATATAAATGCTATTGTGGTTTTAATTTCAAATTTCACTTGTTCTTTGCTGGTATATAGGAAAGTGATTGACTTTCGTGTATTATTAATCTTGAATCCTACAACCTTATTATAATCACTTATTGGTTCCAGGAGTTTTTTTGTCAGTTCTTTCAGATTGTCTACACAGATGACTGGATCATCTGCAAACAAAGAAAGTCCTTTTTCTTCCTTTCCTACCTTAATCCACTCCAGCCTCAGTAAACAACTTCTCTGTTACATATGATGTTTCTTCTCTATGGAAGACTCTTCATCTTTTTTGCCTAACTCATTCATCCTTCAGGTCTCCCTGATCCTTCTATATGTGCCCACAGAATTCTATTCTTTTTCCTAAGGTAACACTCCTTGCACTAAAATTGCCTATTATAACTATTCTTACTCCCATTGTAGGGTACAGATTCCCTCAAAGCAGAACAGTTGTCATATTCTCAGGATCCCCAATACCTCAGCTCTGTGCCTTGGACATAATATCCATGAAACATTTATTTGGGAATAAATGTTCTCTTATCATCTACTTAAAAAGCTATTAGGTAAACAAGGCTAGTTCTTAACATTCAAAAATCAATTAACACACTAAAAATGAGAAACCAAATGATCATTTCAAAAGATGCAGAATAAGTATTTGACAAAATCTAACATTCATGATTAAAATCTCACAGTAAACTGGGAATAAAGGAGAAATTCTTTAATTTGATAAAGAATATCTACAGAAACCCTATAGTTAACAATATACTCAATGGTGAGAAACTAGAAGCTTTCTCACTAAGATCGGGTGCAAAGCAAGGATGTCCCTTTATACCACTTCTTTTCAGCTTTGTACTGGAAGTACTACCTATTGTAAGACAAAAGGAAATAAAAGTTACACAGATGGAAAAGGAAGAAGGATGTTGTGACAGTTCAGGTAAAATTGATCATCAGTTGGGTTGGTAACAAGAAGGGAGAGAAGTAGATGGATTCCAGATATACTTAGGCAAATGAATCCATAAGACAGTGATAGCTTAGGTGTGGAGAATGAGAAAGAAGGATGAGTCAGTAATGAATCCAGTTTCTAATTAGTGGTATCCTCATGGAACTATAGAGAAAGAGCAGGTTAGAGGGGAGATAGGAGGTCAGTTTCAAATTTAGTTTTAAGCACTGAGGACTGTCTTAGTGGAGATGGCTTGAGAAATATGATTTAGGAGTTACTGGGTTGTTGAAGAGCTATGGCTTCTGATCTGAAATCTTTAGTGATTTGCTATGAAATTTTCATACCTTAACTTTAGTATACTTTGTGTGTGGCCAATTTCTTTTTTCTTACTCTTGGCCTATCATTTTTATTTTCTTGAGAGGAAATTATTCTGTTATAAAGTGATGGGGATAAGGAAGGGAATGGATCAGCTGAGTTGCCAAAAGTGCTGAAAACAGTTGAAAATATCAGTGTGACTTGTACCTTGGTCATTTGTTATTTTAGTAATTTAGGTTGTCTTATAGAATGTCATATTGGGGCACCTGGGTGGTTTAGTCGTTAAGTGTCTGCCTTTAGTTGGAGTCGTGATCCCAGGGTCCGATGATTGAGCCCTGCATCAGGCTCCCTGGTCAGTGGGGAGCCTGCTTCTCCCTCTCCTACTCCCCCTGCTTGTGTTACCTCTCTCACTGTGTCTCTCTATGTCAAACTTAAAAAAAAAAAAAAAAAGTCATAATGAGTATAATGGTCGATGTAATGACAGCATATCATAATTTATACTTTTGTCATTAGAACTTGTTACTCTAAAAATGTTAATTTTGTTATTATACCTTGCCAGTCTTAAAAACTGATAAATGATACAGTGCATCCTGAGAGATATTTGAGAGATACTAGTATTCTGTTAGTTGCTGTCATTATTTTGTTTACTGGAGCAATCATTAGATGTATTTGGAAAGCTACAGCTGGTATTACTGTGTATTGTGAAGAAGTCAACTGTATTCTCAACTATTTAAGTTTTCTTATGTATGTTTATTTTAATTTTAATTTTTATTATTCTCAGAGTTAAAGTAAAAACAGAATCTCAAGACCCCACATCTTCATGGAGATCTCTTATTCCAGTCATAAAGGTCAATGTGAGCACAGTAAGTAAATTCTGCGTCAGTTAATGTTTGGTGGTTAGTAATGAAAACTCTTATTTTTGCAAATAAAATTTTCACTAAAGAAAGTAATTTTGTAGAGTTGTTTAGGTTCCAAAGTTCATAAAGGTATAAAAGAATTGTTTCAACACCCAATACCATCTTAGCACACATTCATTAGGTCTTAGGGGCTACTTATTCACAAGTACTTAGATTTCTTTAAACACTAAATTGATCAGTGGAGTAATTTGGATAGTGTATAGTGCTGAAGTGGAATAATTTAATTGTTGCTTGAAAATGTTTGTTATTAGGTCAGGGGCACCTGGGTGGCTCACTGGGTTAAAGCCTCTGCCTTCAGCTCAGGTCATGATCCCAGGGTCTTGGGATCGAGTTACGCACTGGGCTCTCTGCTTGGCAGGGAGCCTGCTTCCTCATCTCTCTGCCTGTCTCTCTGCCTACTTGTGATCTCTGTCTGTCAAATAAATAAATAAAATCTTTAAAAAAAGAAAATGTTTGTTATTAGGTCAACTAAGGAAAAATATATGGTTTGTTTATTACAGCATAGTTTCTCTTATTTATTTTTTAGGGACGTTTGGCCTTTGGAAATCATTACCAACCTCAAACTCTGTGTATCAACTTTGATGATGCTTTCTTAACTTATACTACAAAACCACCTTCTAGTCATCTTGATCAATTCATGCATATTGTGAAAGGGAAACTTGAAAATGTTCGAGTCATGCTTGTTCCTAGTCCAAGATATGTTGGTCTTCAAAATGATGAGTAAGATAGTCTTACAAATTGTCTTTCTCTGATTGACTTATTTCACTTAGCATAATCCTCTCTAGTTCCGTCCATGTCAATGCAAATGGTAGGTATTCATCCTTTCTCATGGCTGAGTACTATTCTATTGTTTATATGAACCACATCATCTTTATCCATTCATCTGCTAAAGGACATCTTGGCTCCTTCCATAGTTTGGCTATTGTGGACAAACCATGAGAGACTCCGGACTCCAGCAAACAAATTGAGGGTTACAGAAAGGAGAGATGTGGGGGGATGGGATAACCAGGTGATGGGTATTATGGAGGCACATGTTGTGATGAACATTGGGTGTTATAAACAATTAATGAATTGCTAAATACTACATCAGAAACTGATGATGTACTATATGTTGACTAACAACATAATAAAAAAAGTCATAAAAATAACATAATATCTTTATATCTAATATAGATATCAATTAGAATCTTTGTCATCTCTTTAATTTTTTTGCTCTAAGTTGGGCGATAATAGGGCATATTTCTTTATTAAACCAGTTAACAGCATAGTCGTGCTTTATAATTATAAATGATATATTATCCATTGATGAACTCTAATTTTAAACATTTTCCTATAAGATTATAACTATAATTTTTCTACCATTTTCTCCTTCTCACTGTACTTGGGAAACTTATTTGGGGCGTTTAGGCTCTGATGTTTGTAGGTTAGAAAATATACACTATAGGTAGGCTTTTATTTCCTGAGGGGATGGATTAATAGTACATTCAACAAATGCAGTGTAGTGGGATACCATTTTGAGTTAATAAAAAGTTGAAAATTGAATCTAAATTACTCTTGGAAAACTGGTGAAGTTAGGATGATACAGTTTTAGAACTGTCCCAGCTTTTATCTTTGTATGCTTGTAGTATAAAATTTATGAGGTTATAAGAAGCATGATTATTCCTTCTTAATTACAACTTTTGGCTAGCTTGCTTATTAGATTTCCCCATCACTAGAATGATGGAGAGGTTTTCCTTATGTGAGTAGCAGGGATGCTATGGGGGTTACCTTATCTCATTCTTCATAATCACAGACTTTGCTAAGCAACTTGTAGAATGTGGGCTGTGCACACAGTTCTATATATTATGGGTAAAATTTAAAATACTGAATAAATCTGGACCTTATGAAGTTTACAGAGTAAGATAAAAAGGTGTTTTCTTACTAATTTTTATAAAAAGGTAAAATTGTATTTTTCACTCTTCAAAGTAAGTGTGGAAATTGAATGATGATATTAGACATTAACCTTCATCATTTAATATGTATTTAGAAGAAGGTTGTTGAATTTGTATCTATTATCTAATGACTGAGAAGTTAATTTTGATATGGAAAGAAGATGTGGTATATGAACAAAAAAGAGAAAAGTTGAATCAAAGCAAGTAAAAATTAATAATTTGTGGGGAAGTGATTATAGAGAAACATTAATTCCAGAATTTTTTCAAGATGATCAACTAAATATTCTTAGAAATAAATAGCATAAAGACAAAGATAATATCAAGTTGTTAAAAAAAGATAATATTTTTCTTATTTAATGTTTCTAAAAGATTAAACTATATTTTACAGATATATAGAATATTTCCTATTAAGTTATAAAGTATTAATATAAAATGGTTGAATTTAAAGCTTAATTTTAAATTTTTGTTGCTAATGCAGAATATAATTATTCTTTTTTTTTTTATCAACCTAATAAAACTAGTGTTATAGTTTTAGAGTATTTAATTCCATGACTTTTTATAGGCTTGTTTCTTTTTATATAGAATATAATTATTCTAATGATCATTGTTCTTCGATTGTATCTAATCAAACTGCTTTAAATTGATTTCTCTCTTTTAAAGCTAGAAATTCATAACAAATTTTCATTTTTTCTTTTTGAAACTAATATATTGGTTAAAAATTTTTCAGCACCAGTTTATTTACTCTAATGTAGAATACAACTATACAAAACTTCTTGTCTATGTAAAAGATATTTTGTTTTCCCTTTTCAATATGCTACACTTGATTGTTTTTTAGATTTTTTTCTCTTATTGTTCTCAACTATTACTACCTTATTAGAATACAGAACATTTTATATTCTGGAGATATACTTAGTTTGCCGTTCCCCCTCCTTCTATAGACCACCAAGATTAATGGGAGAAGGGTTTGTGGTGATGCAGTCAAATGACGTTGACATCTACTACTACATGGATGAGCCAGGTATTAGCTTTTGAAAGTGTGTTTCATAGCTGCACTTCTACTCTATGAAATGTTGATATTTAATAATATTTTAAGTCTCCTGAATTAAGATAAAATAAATATCAATATATCATAAATGTGGATGGAATGTCTGTGTCATTTGTCAAAAATTGAATATTTCTATTTCAGACCAAAAGAACAATATAGGAATCTTTTGTTCAATTCTGTTTTCAGAGGTATACCTTAAAAGTTGTGAATGCAAGTAACGTGGTGTGAAAACCTTTAGAGAATGTGGTGACAGTTAAGGTAGTTCATACTAGCTTAAGAAGAAAATCCTTTGAGGCTTGAAGTTTAAGGATTGAAATCTAGATCGTTAGAGTGCTTCACGGCTGGCTTGAATTTTATAAAAGTAACTAAACATTGGATTTTTAGCCCTTTTTTCCTACTTCTGTTTTTTTAATGCCTTCGTGGGGTTTATGAGGTCAGTGTTTTCAGAGGAAAATGAGGATGTTACTTGCCTTTTTAACCATATTGACATTTACATGCTGGTACAAAAGCAATGGCTGCTTTAGTATGAATTAAAGCAGAGGTTCCAAACTATACTAATAATCACTGTCTTTTTCATTACCACGCATTTACAGTAAAACAAATGCCAGTATCAGTTTAAAAAACTTTGATAAAGCCATAAAAAGTGTTTCTGTCAAATCTTGACTCTTGAGTAAACTTTTTAATAATTAGTGTGATGAAATGGCCAAGTACACATAATATACCTCTGCTATATGCCAAAGTATACTGATGTTTGGAGGAAAAGCACTTGTATAGTTTAGTTTCTAGCTGAATTATATGATTTTCATGGAGCACCAGTTTTACTTGAAGAAGCAACTAGAGACAAACTATGATTTTGAGCTTTCATGTGAAAATCAGAATTTTGGAAAATTTGGGTGTGCCAACTGTGAGTTTAAGGACTTTTCTGATAATACCACCAGTGCTATTAACAAATGTGATTTTAAAAATGTTTAATGATGATGGGCGCCTGGTTGGCTCAGTGGGTTAAGACTTTACCTTGGACTCGGGTCACGATCTCGGGGTCCTGGGATCGAGCCCAGCATTGGGCTCTCTGCTCAGTAGGAAGCCTGCTTCCCCCTCTGGCTCTGCCTGCTGCTCTGCCTACTTGTTATCACTCTCTTTCTGTCAAGTAAATAAATAAATCTTTAAAAAATTTTTTTTGTTTTTTTTTTTAAAGAGTTTATTTATTTATTTGACAGACAGAGATCACAAGTAGGCAGAGAAGCAGGCAGAGAGAGAGGGAGAAGCACGCTTCCCACTGAGCAGAGAGCCCGATGCGGGGCTCGATCCCAGGACCCCGAGATCATGACCCGAGATGAAAGCATAGGCTTTAACCCACTGAGCCACCCAGGTGCCCCTAAAAAAAAAAAAGTTTAATGATGAAATTTATCAGTATTTGGAGAACATATATGTGTCTCTCTGAACCAATATTTTCCAAATGTTACAAAGTTATACCATGGGTAAAAGATACATTCAAAGTATAAGGGAGATCGGTAAGTTTTAATGTATCCGAGTATGAAAAATTCAGTATAGGGTTTCAGATTCCATGTTGCAACTAACTTTTAAGGAACTACCACTTTTGAATTTTGGTTTAGTGTCAGAGAAGAATATCTACAATTATCTGAAAAAGCTATTAAAATACTCCTCCCTTTTCTAAATAGTTGTTTATTTGAGGCTAGGTTTTCTTCAGATACTTAAATAAATTAAATGCAGAAGCAGCTTTAAGAATTTGCTTATTTTTTAGTAAATTGGACATTAAAGAGATTTGCTGAAATAAAAACAATGCCAACACTTACTTCTAAATGAATTTGTTTTAGAAAATATGGTTATTTTTTCATTGAAAAGTACTTTCATTAAAAATGGAATTAAAATTTCTCTTAGTTTTTATAAAATAACTTTTTTGTGTCGCATTTTCATTAAGTTATATTAAATGAAATGTGATGAGTTAAATTTTATTAAACATTTTATTACATCAACATGCAATGAGTTGTTACCTTAAAAATAAAATTTTAAAAAATTGTGCAGTTTCAATTTTGAATTCAGTAAATTATGATTGAGATAATACAAAAAAAAAACCCCACTGTTTATCCTTGGTAATTTTTAATAGTGTAAAGGATTACTGAAAGCAACATTTTTAGAACTCCTGGTCTAGGGAATCTATAAACAGTAATTTTAAGTAATTACCTTTCTATTGTATATTCTGCATTATAGGACTTGTTCCAGAAGAAACAGAAGAAAATATTGAAGGAGAAATGAGCAGTGAGGATTGCAAATTACAAGATTTGCCTCCATGTTGGGGTCTGGATATAGTTTGTGGTAAAGGAACAGATTTCAATTATGGGCCATGGGCCGATAGGCAAAGGTACTTGAGTAAATTATATTTCTAGTAAATCTTTTAATGTTGAATGATATAAATTTTATTTAAAAAGTGGCTTAATATTTTATAAGCTCTTATATTACGGCAGGGTAAGATATCACTAAGCATTTTAATTCAAATTATAAGCATTTTAATTCAAATTATAATTATAAATTATAATTTTAATTCAAATTATAAGTTGGCATAAGCAAGTTCATTCTGAAGGAGGGGCTGACTTGTTAGAAAAATGGTGAATGAGGAGCATATTTATTGGTTTCTTTGATTTTTCTTTTGTATTTAATCAGTGAATTTGCCAGGGAATGTTGGGCTGTAGAGATTCAGAGACAAAAGACATACAGTTCAGTTTCATTGAGGAAAAACAAACAAAAGTTTTATTAAGGGTTGAAGAAGAGGTAAGGAAAAAGTCTTGATGAAGCACTTAGAAACGTACTGTACAAGTTGGCTAAGACTGCCATAACAAAGAACCATAGACTGTATAGTTTAAACAACAGAAATTTTTTTCATGGTTCTGGAGGTTAGAATTCTGTGATCAAGGTGTTGGTAGGTTTGGTTCCTTCTGAGGGCTGTGAAGAAAGGGTGTATTCAAGGCTTCTCTTCTTGGCTTCTAGATGGTCATCTTTTCTCTGGTCTTCCCATGGTCTTGCCTTTTGTGTGTCTTGTAGGTCTCTGTGTCCACATTTCCTTGTCTTAGAAGAGCACTAGTTATATTGGATTAGGGCACACCCTAATGACTGCATTTTCACTTAATCATCTCTCTAAATATCCTATTTCCAAACATCAAATTCTCAGGTACTCAAGGTTAGGACTTCAATGTATGAATTTTTAGGGGGACACAATTCTTTTATAATAGATACATAACTCATCAGAGAAGAATTGGGGAAGGCTTTTTAGTAGCCAATGAAGGAAGAGGAGGACAAATAATTGAGAAAAAGGAAGAGTTCTACAAATGCATGATGACAATGGAGATTTGTCTTATAGTTTCTACAGGTTGTTAGGAGACTTGGAGGTAGTTAAGAAAGATTTTATACTGGAGTCATGGACAGGGTCTGAAAGGTGTTTTTTTTTTTAATTTTTTAGTCGTTCTGTTAATTTTGAAGTAATTCTTATTTTAATACATTCTGACCACGTTTCTACTTACTAAAGAGTTTTAAGCAAAGAAGGGGACATTTACCACTAATTATGAGGGAATATCTAAATTTTTATGTAAATAGACATTGCCTAAAATCAGCTTAGTTTTTCTGTTCATAAACAAGCTTGAATGGAGAAATACAAGCCAAACCATTCACTGAAGTAGATACTGTTGGGCTGTTGATGGACTAATGAAGAGTGCTGATACTGACTTGATATACTTGTTTCAAAAAGTGCTTTCGACCTAGCTTGTTAGAAGAAATACATATTTTGTTAAGTCGCGTGTTAACCTTTGTATCTCTAGTGTATAGAAATACCTGTCCCGGGCGCCTGGGTGGCTCAGTGGGTTAAGCCGCTGCCTTCGGCTCAGGTCATGATCTCAGGGTCCTGGGATCGAGTCCCGCATCGGGCTCTCTGCTCAGCAGGGAGCCTGCTTCCTTCTCTCTCTCTCTGCCTGCCTCTCAGTGTACTTGTGATTTCTCTCTGTCAAATAAATAAATAAAATCTTTAAAAAAAAAAAAAAAAAAAAAAAAAAAAAAAAAAAAGAAATACCTGTCCCATCAAGTGTAGCTACTTAACAATTGTATGATAAATGAGTAAGTAAGTGTATATTTGAAAACTTCTGCAATATGCTAATGCATTACTTTGTTGAGTTCTGGATTAGGTTATTTATTAGACTTGGAAGTGAACAGCTTAAAATTTCAGGTTAGGAAACAAATGCTTTCCAAATTACTGGATTTAAATTTTCCTTTTATGATAAAATTTTTCCTATAGTAAGCCATACTGTGTTAGAATTGTTGAAAATGAGAATAGTTGAAAATGAGGGTTTTTACATCCTAATACATAACAGTTATATTTATACATTATTATATTTGAAAGGAAAATATTTTTAAAAAGCTTCAACACAGACACATAAAATACTTGCATTTCTAAAACTTGAATAAAGTATGATTATTTTTAAACTGTATTTCATTTTGTTACATTAAAAAAAATTAGGGTATATTTACATAAAAGTCCAAACTAAAATTCTTTTACTAAATAGCCATATTCACTTCTGAAGTGGTATTTGTATTATGTGGAGAAATGAAAAAAGAAAAAACGAAAAATTTGTTTTATCGACTCTTTTCAGTAGATCTTGCCACTGTCAGAAGAGAACAGCAATATCTTTCTTAACCTGGACTTAAAACCATTCATTCAGGTTTATTTGAAAGAAAGAAGAGAAAAAAGAAAAACTTCTTTTTTTTTTTTTTTTTTTTTAAAGATTTTATTTATTTGAGAGAGAGGGAGACCACAAGTGGGACGGTGGGGAGAGGAAGAGGGTAAAGCAGACTCCCTACTGAGCAGGGCGCCCAACGCTAGGCTTTCCATCCCAGGACTCTGAGATCATGACCTGCAAAAAAGGTTGACGCTTAACCAACTGAGCCACCTAGGTGCCCTGAAAAACTTACTTTCACATGCTTTTAGTTTATTAACGATACTTCTTACTTAACATGTACAAACAATGCATTTCCTCTTTTGTATCCATTTCCTTTCTTCTCCACCATTTTGCTTTTCTATACAAATATGAATTGTAATCAGAAATGAATTGTAAGGTCAGTTTTCTTAGCATCCACTAAGATGTAAGAAATTTAGGAAGAAATCGCAACTTTTTTGCTATTGGCTCTTTCATTCAGCTTTGTGACAAGACTTTGATCTCTTCAAAAGAGATTTTGATCTTGTTAGCTTCTGGATTTTGATTTCATTCTACCACCTTTACATGATTTTTCTGAATCATTACGATATTCAGCTTTTCCTTCGTGATATTTTCTTTCTGAGAGTTTTCATGTCAGAATTGAAATACAAACGTTATGAGATTTGTACTTAATCCTTAGATAGGTGATAGCTACAATAATGCAAACATTATCAACATTGTCTTGCCTCTTTAATGCTTCCACATAAATGCTTTTGTTTATATTTTCACACTTGATTCTCATAACCCAGTGAGATATGTAGGGCATATATGGTAAGCTTATTACAACTGTGAGAAAATGGTGCTTCAGTGATTTAGGCAAGATAATAATGCTGTAGCATCTAGAGCTAACATTCAGACCAGCCTTTCAAGTCCACGTCTCTTTTCATTATATCCTGCTATCCACCGAACAGTGGATATTCATTTTCATTCAATGATCATATTGGATTTTTTTAATCTTTAATAGTCTTAGTTTCATGTTTTGTATGTTGTAGCTAGAACATTTGCAGAACTTTTTCGTTCATATACACTAACTTGATGGCAAGTTATAGTCTGTAATGGGTCAGTTTTCACCTTTTGTTCTATTCATCTAATTTTTCCCTACCTTATTTATTCCAAGTAGCATTTTTTGTTACTTTTTCAACCCTTCCTTTTTAAAAGCTATAAACTGTCACCTTCTCTGAATGTATGAATAACATTACATTAATTTTGACTCTGAAATGGAAAGTCCTTGGGTTCTTTCATATTTGTGAGAATGATGAGGGGAGGCAAATGTATTAGAGCTTTGGCTTCTTTACTGTTTAGAGATCTACTGACCTTTAGATTCTTATTGATAGATTATTGATTAAAAATAATGATTGTAAGGGGAACCTGGTTAAGCATTGCCTTTTGATTTTAGCTCAGGTCATGATCTCAGGGTTATGAGATCAAGCCCTGCTTCAGCCTCCAACCTGGGTGTGGAGTCTGCTTAAGATTCTCTCTTTCCCTCTCCCTTTGCCCCCTGCTTCTCTAAAAATAATAATGATTATAAAAATTAAAGAAATAATAACCATTTTTTCAAGCATCATGTACTGTCAAGTCTTTTCCATATAGGTTGTCATTTAATCCTCAGATTCTATGAGGCAAGTTGTGTTATTCCTATTTTTCAGATGAGAAAGCAGGTCAGGTGTCTTCAGAAAGGCTAAATAATTCATCCATAGCAGAATGATTCTAATTAAACCATCCTCCTTTAGTTCTTTCTTTAATTCTTGATATGCTTGTAGAAAGTCTTTAATTTCTCACAGTATGCTTGAACAGTGCAGATTTGTTCTTACCTATATCTCGTTTGACAATAGTGTATTATATACTCAAAGCTTGTTGGGGTACCTGGATGGCTCAGTTGATTAAGTGTTGGGACTCTTGGTTTTGGCTCAGGTCATGATCTAATGGGTTGTGAGATTGAGCCCTGCATTGGGTTCTGTGCTCAGTGAGGGAGTTTGTGTTGAAGATTCTCTGCCTCTGCCCCTTCCAACTCTTGTGCATGTGCGTGCGTACCTGCGCATGCTTCTCTCTCAAATTAATAAATAAATCTTTAAAAAAATACTTAAAGCTTATTGATCTTTGGAAGTATAAAACATTGGAGAAAAGGGTCTTTCATTTTACTGAAAGGAAATTAGTGTTGGTGTTATTTTGTGACTTAGGTTTTTTTTTCTTCTATTTCATGTCCAATTGTTCAATGAAATAGCAGTGATAGTACAAAGTTAGAATACTGATTTTGCTCCCTTATAGATATAATTTTGAGTAACAAGTTACTCTTTATACCTCCTTATATAGAGACTGTCTGTGGAAGTTTTTCTTCCCACCTGATTATCAAGTTCTGAAAGTTTCTGAAATTGCACAACCTGGGAGACCGCGACAGATCCTTGCTTTTGAACTGCGAATGAATATTATTGCAGATGCTACAATTGATTTGCTGTTTACCAAAAACAGGGTAATTATTGAAATAATATAGTAGGAAACAGTGTTTAAAATTTGAATATTATTTTCCAGTGTATTTTTCTGGTAACTAGTTCTATACTTAGATTCATTTCTATGAGCTTCCTGTCACCCTCCCCCCAAAATAATTGTATTTATGTTGCTTTCATTAAGTACCAAAAGTAGGAAAAGTTAATAATAAATCTTAATTCTATAATCTGGTTCATTTTCTTCTTTATATCTGGCCAAATTGTTTTAATGTATTTTTACTAAAACTTTGAACTTTTGTTCTTAGAAACTTTTATTACCCATTTCATATCATTAATGATATTTTATCTGTGATAATAACTGGAAAGTAAAGATGGGAGTATGATTAAGTAGTGAGAAAGTAATTATTTTATATGGTTTAATTTTTTTCTTTTGATAGGAAACAAATGCTGTACATGTAAATGTAGGAGCTGGCTCATATTTAGAAATTAATATTCCAATGACAGTTGAGGAAAATGGTAAGCTGCAATGACAACTTTCCTATTTTAAATGATTAATGGGGAATGATTAATCTATAAATAATAGTTTGCTATCCCATTGATACTAAAATTAATGGGGTTTTCTTTTTCAGCCTTCTATTATATTTACTTGATAGTACATATTAATTACATAATCAAATTATTTGTATACCTGCAGAGAAGGGAAAATTTTTAAATCAAGTTAGGTTTATGCTTTCATCATCCCCTATACTTATTTTTTGTGAGACTGAGGATAACCTGTTTAAAATGTATTTTTCCTGTTTGTCTGTTGCTCTGTAAGACCAGGTGGTGTTTTTTTTTTTTTTTAAACTGATATAAACTTGGTGCTGAACCCAGTACCTGGAACATGGTATATGGGCAGTATGTGATAGAATGACCGAAAGGCTTTGTTTTAAGGTTTTATTGTTAATAGATTTTGTTAGGGAGTAAGCCTGGCACTTTGAAAAATATAGCTTTAAGAAAGCAGAACATTTCATATTTAAAATACTAAATAATACTCTGCTATAGTTTTATCCAAGCTAATCTAAATTTATCATACATTTGAAATTTGGACTCATAAAGTTAATCAATAATGTGATTAAATACCTTTTGTTAAATTTATCAAAATATTATATAGCCTATTTCATTTTCCTTCTTCCTAGCCTCTTAGTGTATTTGTAATTGAGAATAATTAAAGTGAAATTCCACCTTATTGATTCACTTCTTGAGAGTACAGAGAATAGCAACTTACCCATATTTTTAAGTCATTAACCAACAGTGTTACTATGGCTGAGTATAAATTGAGTAGTTTTTATATCATGCTTGGCTCTCTTTACTTGTTTCTGTCACCTTTTTTTTTTTTTCTTTTCCTGATATAAGAAGAGAGAAACTAGTGGATTAACTGCATTCATTAGCTTGTATAAAAAGGTAGGAGTTGGGTCTATCTACTTAGACAATCAGTTGTGAAACAGTGACTGAGAATGGCATAGAGTATCTTTTCCCTGTACCTTTGAGGCTCTTTCAGTGAAGATTTAAACCTTACCTTTGCTTGTTGTAGAAGAATGGTCATACTAAGTCTTGAAGCAGATGCTTGAGATTCTCTAGGACTGGGTGGTTCAGATTAGTAAGTTGTAAAGAACATCTTTTAGGGTAGCCTTACAGAGACACAGCAGGAGGAAAAAGACAGTTGGGAGGGGTTGCATAAAATTGAGAATGATTCAATTAAGGGAGTGCTTCTACCATTTTTAAACTGATATTCCACGTAGGAAATATTTGTTCATCTTTCTTTTGTGCATTTATGGGTACACCTGGGGTAAGGGAGCCACTAAGGGCTGAGGGAATCGATATCTCAAGCATACTTACTATGAATTCATGGTCGGTGCCACAGCACACTGGTTGTGGAACTCCGAGTGAGTTATGGGTCTAAGGAAAGTCCAGTCAGGTTCTTGGGAAAGGTTAGGTGGCTTTTAAGATGACTGTCTGAGGGGAAACAGATGAAGTCATAGATATTAGCAAAATAGAGTTCAAACACATTTAAAACGTTTTTCAGAGATTTAGGTACTTGAAAAAAAAATGCCCAGAACCGGATACATGCTGAACTAGCTATATACTAATGACCATAGTAGCATTAGTGTTTATAGAAGGGCAGCCCTTCAAGAAAAGAAGTGAAATACTTTGCAGTTTTCTTCTTTTGTTCAGCATGGAACTATGTTGTTTGCTGTCATTAATTGCACAAGGAATAGCCATTATTTAGAAACTATCATTATATATGGAACATTTTCCATATAAGGAAAATGATTAAAACAACTTTCCTTGAGTCAGTAGGGAAAGAAGAGACATGGGAGCTGTCTTCAATAGTTGAAAACTGTCATTTAGAGGATGGACTTAACAGTTTTGTACTGGCAAGCAAAATCAGGAGGACATTTTGTGAAGATGGAACTTTATTCCTTTAGAGTTGTCCAAAATGAGAAAGGTCACTTATTAGATAGCAAGTTCCCCATGACTGGGTTGTATTTGTGTAGTTTCTGATCACCATTTTTCAGAGATGCCTTCTTTGGTTGGTGATTGGAGTTGTTTCCAGTACAAAGTTTTTAGTCCTATATATATCTTTTTAGGTTCTTAATTTTTGTGTTTTCACTTACTAGGTTATACTCCTGCAATTAAAGGACAGCTATTACATGTTGATGCTACCACCAGCATGCAATATCGGACCCTTTTAGAAGCAGAAATGTTAGCAGTAAGTCTGGAGTATATGATGATATTGTTTACATACATAAAATCTGAATTTGGTTTTAATTTTTTAATATAAAATTTTAATGACCAGGAAGTTATTAAATAGATAATCTTCTCATTTAAGAACTACCAGGTGCTTTTGGTGTTATTTTTGGGAAGAGGAGTAGATTCCCAGTGCTGTGGACTCTGGCATCTTTTTTGCTCTGCTTCTGGTTATGAGCAAAGTGAATATAAGGCTGTGCTAGCATGGTTTTTGATCTTTAAAAATGTGAAAAATTGTTAGATGTTGATGATGATGATGATTAAAGATTTTATTTATTTATTTGACAGAGAGAGAGAGATCACAAGTAGGCAGAGAGCCAAGCAGAGAGAGAGAGAGGGAAGCAGGCTCCCTGCTGAACAGAGAGCCCAATGCGGGACTTGATCTAGGACCCTGAGATCATGACCTGAGCCAAAGGCAGAGGCTTAACCCACTGAGCCACGCAGGCACCTGAGATTATTTTTAAATTTTATTTTATGTTTAGACTGATTCCTGTGTTATAAATGAAATAATTTTTCACTATATGTTTCTGGCCCCATTGGATTCTTGCTCATGGCTTAATAAGTCATTTTCCTTTTACTTGATGAATGAGGTAAAAAGAATAAAATCTTATTGATACTGCAGATTGCTCCGTATTAGAAAAAATATGGAAGTACTTATGATTAAATGGCAGGTTGGGGCCTCATTTCATTATCAGGTGGATTATTCTTCATCAGGGAAGACAACATTAACAATAATAACAAAAGCCACTATGTAGAATGGCTAATATTCAGAAAGGACTCTTTTATAAGATTCTCTTATATTAGGTCTTAATTATGTAAAAAAAGCATTTTTACACTTATATATGTAAATTAAGAGGAGAAATTTGTAATTACCAAGAATATATTGAATACTGGGGTGCCTGGGTGGCTCAGTGGGTTAAAGCCTCTGCCTTCAGCTTAGGTCATGATCCCATGGTCCTGGATTGAGCCCCACATTGGGCTCTCTGCTCAGCAGGTAGCCTGCTTCCCTTCCTTTCTCTCTGTCTGCCTCTGCCTACTTGTGATCTCTGTCAAATAATTAAATAAAATCTTTAAAAAAAAATTAAAATTAAAATAAAAGAATATATTAAATACTATAAATGTATATTAAACTGGCATATTCAGCATTTTAACGAATTCCTGAGCTATTGCTTATAAATGGTGCTTGGCAATAATGCTATTCCTGTTTAGGCAGCTCTTGCCTTTAGCAGAATCTCTGAACTTTGGCAGATGGAATACATGATAAAACACCTTAAATACATGATAAAGCTCCCTATCAAACTGCCAGATGGGAACCTGGAAGGCACTAGTGGCCAAACCTCTCACATAACAGATTAGGTTTAAAGAGGAATTAAGGACGTTGGTTGCTACTGTGTTAGTTTAGCTAAAGTACAGTATCAAAACTGTAGTCTGCTTTGTTGTTCTTAAAGTTTTCATGGCTTACTCTTTCAAGGAGCTGGATATAACCATAGATACTGACCTTTAGCCTCAGTAATATTAGAATCTTAAAGGGATCTCTGTTCAGCTCAGTGGGAAAATAAGTTTTAATTACTCTTATTAGTGTATGTGTGAATTTATTTCTGATGTTCTTCACACAGTGTCACATTTTAAGCTCTAACATTTTTACTTAATGTTTCATTTGCAGTTCCACATCAATGCCAGTTATCCCCGAATATGGAACATGCCACAGACTTGGCAGTGTGAATTAGAGGTTTATAAAGCCACCTACCACTTTATCTTTGCACAGAAGAACTTCTTTACTGGTAATTTTCTAATAAATGTAAATATAATGAGATTTATCACAGTGAACTTGTTTACATTCAGTATGTTTTGCCTTTAGGTTCAACATGGGGATTTTCTGTTAGTGTTCATACGTTTTTTTTACACTTCTTTTTGGGCTAAGAATATAAAAGGGAAAATTTAAATACAGGTATTTTGTTTCTCTTTTACCGCAAACAAGGGAAATACCAACCCAAAATTGGGCTTACAAAAAAATGAAAGAATTCATCGTAGGCTGGTGCTTTGTGTCATTGTAGTAGGGGATAATTTGGGGAGGATGAATCAGTTTCTTTCTTTGCCTGAATTAGGCATCAGCATAGTTTCATTATTTTGTTTCAATTATGTAATCTACAAACAGTATATTCAAATAGCCAAGTATGTTATTTTTTTATTTTATTGAAGTATAGTTGACATGTTACATTAGTTTTGGTTATACAACATAGTGATTCAACAACTCTGTGCTCACCACAAGTATAGCTACCATCTGTCACCATACAGTACTACTACAACACCACTGACTATGTTCCTTATGCCATGCCTTTCGTTCCAGAGACTTCCTCAGTTTGTAACTGGAAGCCTCTACCTCCCACTCCCCTTTACCTATTTTTCTCATCTCTTTACCTTCTTCCCCTCTGAGCACCAACAGTTTGTTTTCTCTATTTATGGGTCTTTTTCTGCTTTTTGTTTGTTTTGTTTGTTAGATTTCACATGTAAGTGAAATGTTGTTGCACATGGCAAAATTTTATTCCTTTTTATGGCAATTTAATATTCTTGTGTATATGTGTGTGTTTGTGTGTCTATACATCAACACACACCACATCTTCTTTATTCATCTATTGTTGACATTTAGTTTGCTTCCATATCTTGTCTGTTATAAATAAGGCTGCAATAAATGGGTGCATACAGTTTTTCAAATTAGTGTTTTCATTTTCTTTGAGTAAATACCCAGTAGTGGAATTATTGGGTTATATGGTATTTCTGTTTTAAGTTTTTGAGGAACCTCCATACAGTTTTCCATAGTGGCTGTACCAGTTTACATTCCCACCAACAGTGCACGAGGGTATGTTATTTTTATATTTGGAACTCCTACTTCTTTCCATTGGCATGGATATTGAGTTGATGTTATCATTAGTTGAAAAAAATTCCTTTATTTCTTGAAGCATATTACAATAGCTACTCATATTTCATGGGGTTAGGAGCATGTAGTCTTGGTCTCTGACTAACATATATATGACTACATAAAAATAAGTTGCCTTTATAGAACCTTCCCTTAGAAAGTTTAGTTTAACAGAGTTGGGCTAATTTGCCAGGGCCAATGGCTACCCTAGAGCACCTAATATTTGGTTTACTGATTGCTACATTTATCCATCCATCCCTCCATCCTTCCCTGTACCCACTGGTCATTTACAAACATCAGATCTGTGCTGAGTACTATTAGATATTTGGGGCTATGGTGGTAGGTATACATAGATAGTCCTGCCCTTATGTTACTTACTAGCAATATGATGTTGGCCAAATTATCTAATTATTTTACCTTCTGTTTCCTTATCTGTGAAATAGAGATAATAATTTCTACTGTAATTTTGCTATTGTTAGAGTTTGGGCATTGCATAATACCATTATCACAATATGATCAATCATAAGTGTTTTATACTTGTTTTCTAGTTTGATTGGGAACTTTATTGTGGGAACTAGATAGAAAGCTTCTAAATTCTTGAAGTTATATAATTCTTAAGGCTTGAGTCAGGGTCCCAGTAGTAGAATTTGTAACAAAATCCCTGGCAAGTTAAACTTTTGTCAGTGAAGCCGAACATTGAATAAATACTGCTCAATTTATTTTTAAAAAATAGCTAAAATTAACAGTGTGTATTATGTGTCTGTCTCTGTTCTAAGCAATTTGCACATATTGAATTGTTGAATCCTTATAATAATTCCTGAGATCGATATTATTGTTATCCTTGTTTTACAGATGAGGAAAGTAAGTTACAGAGTGGTCAAGCAGTTTGTCCAGGGTCACACAACTAGTAAGTTTGTCGAGCTAGTGTTCCAACCCAAGTCATCTGGCTCAAGAATCTGTTATATTTAGTTTCTTCAACAGTAGCCATTTCTCTCTCACTTAAGGTTTTGTATTTTATAACTTTGCTAACCTTTTAAAATAGGTTCCTATTTTCAAGCATTTAATCCTTCACATTGTTTTTATTCCAGACATTTCACATTCTTAGACTTTAGCAGTTCTAAGAATAGTTGGAGTAGATACTTCCTCAAGATTTAAAATTTTTAACTTTGTAGTAACACTTTAATTTAGACTGAGCATTGTACTAGTCACTTTCAAATAGATAAGTACACATTTTCTGTTATAACCATGTTTTCCTTAAATTATTTTTGGTACCTGGGTGACTCAGTCAGTTAAGCATCTGCCTTTGGCTCAGGTCATGATCTCAGCCCCACATTGGGTTCCCTGCTCAGTGGGGAGTCTACTTCTTCTTCTGACCCTCTTCCCCTCTCCCCTCCCTGCCCCGTGCTTGCTACCTTGCTTGCTCGCCACTCTCTCTCTCCAATAAATAAATAAAATCTTAGTATTTTTTTTCCTGAATTATTTTCTTTATTTCTAACTTTTAAGCCTATACATATTGCAGTTCACTTTTTTTTTTCCCCTAAAATTTATTTGGAGAAATTTAAAGAAAATTGAAAGATACAAAACTTAAGTTCTCATATCCCAGATTTTACAGCTGTAACTTTTATTCATATTTTTTCTATTGCTTTTTAGAATCCTTTAAAATCCTACTTATTCTTTAAAAAGGATGACTATTAGAGAGTAACATGTTTAGCCTGGTGGTGAACATACTTGGTCATAGTGTTTGAATTGTTTTTCTCTGTTCTCAGTTTTCTGTTTCCCCACTGACAGAATTCTGCAGAAAGCAAATGACCTAATTTGGTGTGAGGGCATGCCTAATATTCCTCAGTAGCCATTCTTATGCCAATTATTACATAAAGTTGTTATTTCTTTAATTTATTTTTTTGACAGAGAGAGAGAGATAGAGCACAAGCGGGGGAGCAGTAGGCAGAGGGAGAAGCAGACTCCCCACTGAGCAAAGAGCCCAATGCAGAGCTCAATTCTAGGACCCCAGGCTCATGACCTGAGCCAAAGGCAGATAGACGCTTAACCAACTGAGCTACCCAGGTGTCCCGATAAAGTTGTTCTTAACAGATTTTAGTGTGGGGCAAAGAGAACTTCATGATAAATATAAAAAAGAATCTCAGGAATAAAAGATGTAAGACAGAGGCAGAAGTGAAGTCTCTTCTCTAATATCGAAATTGATTTAGATTTACTCTGATAAGGAGGAGGAGAAGACAATGGTTAACAGTATGACAAAGTTCCAGTACAACTGACTGATATTTTATGAGGTATTTGCCTACCAACATAATTATAAAGTGAGGTGTACATGAATTTTATCCAGGTAAATATTTAGATTACCAACTTAATAACTTTTTTAAAAAGTTTTTATTTAAATTCCATTTAGTTAACATACAGTGTAATATCAGTTTCAGGCACAAAATATAGTGATTCAGCACATCCATACAACACCCAGTGCTCATCACAACTTAATAACTTTAAAAAATTTGTTGTCTAAATGGGTAAGGCAGTCATGAAATATCTGCTTCCTTTTTGAAATTATTTGATAAGACCATCTGCTAATGAGATGTATGTATGTTCCATACATACATAAACCAATTTTTGGTTTAAAGAGAAATACATGCTAAATATAGTTGTTGAGGCTAGTAAAAATATTTTACTATATTTTAAAATATTTATCAGTGATGATATTGTATAAAGTGGTAATGAAACTATACTGCAGAATATTTTGAAAATTCAAATAAAATATGGAAGAAAAAACAGGTAAGACTTGTTAAAATAGAAATAAGCTAATAACCTTATAAAATTACATTGGTTTCCTAAGATGATTCGTGGATTATTTGAATTTGTGTTTACTAGCAATTATATCTCAAATTTTTTTTTTTTTAAGATATTACTTATTTATTTGACAGAGATCACAAGTAGGCAGAGAGGCAGGCAGAGAGCAAGGGGCGGGGGGAATGGCTCCCTGCTGAGCAGAGAGCCCAATGCTGGGCTCCATCCCAGGACCTTGGGATCATGACCTGAGCTGAAGGCAGAGGCTTAACCCACTGAGCCACGCAGGCACCCCTATATCTCAGTCTTTTAACTGGAAATGTAAGTAGATAAATGGAACCAATGTAAGTTTAAAGTCTCTTAGTAATAATGATTCAAAACAAATTTCAACCATGATCTCAGCCCACAGAGAATTTATGGGCATGTCAGTTTATTGGCATTTCTTGTTTTGTATTATTTATCAGTCCCAAGTTTATTGGCATGTGCACTATACTCAGAAAATTAAGCAATACAAAACAGTGTATATATTTTGCTAGCATGAACTGAAAATAACAAACGCATGTAAGACATGAATGCAGAAGAAATGGCTATGACCTTAGTAATCAGAGAAGGTAAGGGGAAGACCGTAACATCTGAAATGATCTTTGTATAATGAACTCAGTAATATTAACTGATAATTTGCATAGTTTGTCTCCATAGAACATTCTAAATCATGTTCATTTATATTACCTTCATGACTCTGAAAAGAGATAGCTATTTCTCTTATCCTTGACTTAACGAGAGGAATTGAAGCAGGGAAACATTCAGTGACTAGGTCAGACTCAGTGAGGCTAATAAGTGGAGGAGATATTTAAGATATTTACGAGTTTTCCTTTAGCAGAGAGAATACTAAAGAGCATACTTATTTTAGATAGTTTGAGTAAAAGTGCAGAACTAAAAATGTTGGTGAAGAAGAAAAGTGAGAAAATCAATTTGACTAATGATAAGTTTATACTGTAGAGTTGGTTAATTCCAGAGAATTAATTCCAGAGAGAACTTTTGGTTATCTCTCCATTGCTAGCCATTGTGCTAAAGAATTAAGTTAGTAAGTTAGAAAGTTGTTAGGTAGGGTGGCATGGGAAATTAAAAGTTTATAGTAAGCATAGATCCTGTACAGTATGATGAACCACATGATTGCTTGTTCAGTGAAATAAACACTTGAAATTTTCAAGTGGAGTTTTCCTTTATTCACAGAACAGGTTAATTACCATATTCAATTGATTGATATAAAATTATGCAGCTTATTTATATTTAAATTACTGATATTTGATATTTAATGTATTATTTTGCCATTTTATTAAGGGATTTTTAATGTGCACAAGCTTTTGTACATTGCAGCTAAATTTTAAATGAGTTCATATATTATGTAAGATAAATTTGACTTCTGATTTCATTATTGAATGTAATATCTTTCAGTTTAAAGACCTTATTTAAAATCCAAAGAAACTACTTCAAATATTTAATTATTTTTGCCTATTATTTTCTTTAGAATATCTTTAATAATAAATGCTTCCGTACATAGAATGCTTATCCTGTGGCAGTTACTGTGCTAAAACTTGACACACGTAATTTCAGTTCTTACCATAAATCTGTGAAGTTGTCCTCATTTCGTAAAAGAGAAAACCAATAGCATTTGTGTTATTCACTTAAGATTACATTGCTAGTAAAATGGTAAAGACAGAATTTAAACCCAGTACTGTCTGCTGTCAAACTGTGCTAAATACTGTTTCTAGTCATTTTTCTGTCTCATATATACAAAGTTCTAATTTTATATGCATAGCACTGTTAAATAGTATGGGTATATAGAGATGAGCTTGACACCTTAAGGAGGAGACCATGTACTGAAAGATATGATTGCTGGGAGTATAGGCATATAAGTGACATGAATGCCTGAAGAAAAAGTAAAACCACTGTTTTAGATTAGTGCTAATATTTTTATATAAAGAGTTTTTGCCTATTGGGATTAAAAAAAAAAAAAAGGTACCAGAGGATAGGCAGACCAAGTAAGTGAATAATTTTAAACTGCAAGACTTAAAACCGTACAAACTGGCAGTAAAACAAATCAGAAATCAGAGATTATTGATTGTAAATACTAACAGGGCCACATTTGTGTTCACCATTATATTCTCAGAGTCTAGAACAGAGTCTGGCACACAGAACACACTCTGTAGGTATTTATTTAGTCAGTAAAACAACATGAAAAAATGCTGAACCCTGCTTGTAGTTAGGAAGTTCAGCTAAAATGAGTTAACAGTTCTTAGTGATCAGTTAATTCCCAAGCTACATCCTTTCACTCTCCCAGAGAGAGAAAGAGGGAGGGACAAGGGACGGGGAGGGAAAGGTAGAAGGAAGTATAATACAGGAGAAGGTACAATGAAATAGGTAAGTCAAGCATGGTTTCACTATTCTTAGAAAGCAATTCTGTAATTTATAGTAGCTTTGAAAAACTTTATAGACTTTGACCTAGCCATTCTACTTCTGAAATTTATACTGACAAAGTAATCCTGAGTATATAAAAATCTTCCATGAAAATATATATAAAATTATATATAACACAAAAATTTGGAAAGAGTCTAAATATCCAAGATTACTAAATGGTTAAGTAAATCCTGGCAAATCTCTTTATTGAACTCTTACTAAAGTTTTTGTTAATGTTTGTGAAATAACATGGAGAAATTTTGAGTTCAGTGAGAAAAAGCAATATATGAAATATGTACATCTAGAATAGTATAAAAAAACTACATAGAAAGAAAAACTAGAAGGAAAGATATCCACAATGCTGGATATTTGGGTAGTGGATTATCAAGTGATTTTTTTTTTTTTATCTTCTAAAGTTTCTCTAATAAATAATAGGTATAAAAATTAAAAATAAATGGGTATATAAAACACATAAAATTTCTCTTATTTGAAACTGTGATTAGTATGTAAACATTGGTTTGCTATTAAATCACCTGTATCTTAATCTTCTTTTAGTATTTCAGTATAAAAGTTCTTTTAAGTTGTGAAAGAAAAATCATTTTTGACTGGTGTTAGAATATTTATATTTTGTTTTCTTAATTTCAGTTAACTTTTGTTTTCTGTCTTCCACTCTCATGATTTTAGATTTAATCCAAGACTGGTCTAGTGATAGTGCTCCGGACATTTTTTCATTTGTGCCATATACGTGGAATTTTAAAATCATGTTTCATCAATTTGAAATGATTTGGGCTGCTAATCAACACAATTGGATTGACTGTTCCACTAAACAACAGGAAAATGGTAAGAACTTAAAAATTAGATTAAGTATTCTGTTCATTAAGAGAAATTACAACAGTGGAAATTGATGTTGATTTTATGTTTTAATAGATACTAGAATTGATCTTTTTTCCATTGTCTTATAATACTCTTGGAGAATTACTTCAGAGTTTTTATTGGACTAAGAATTTTATGTTTCATTTTCTTAGGTACGTATTTAAGCAATTTTTATTTAAAGTTTTATTGAAGTTAAAAATAAATTTTCTCTTTTTTTCCTCTTCTTGTAGTGTATCTGGCAGCCTGTGGGGAAACATTAAACATTGATTTCTCTTTGCCTTTTACGGACTTTGTTCCAGCTACGTGTAACACCAAGTTCTCATTAAGAGTATGTATAATTGTTTGAATTCTTTATTAGTAGTAAGTTTCATTTCTCAAAGCTTATCTTTACTTTTCCCCACTATCCCATTGTTATCCTGTAGTATTTTAGTTCTCCACCATTGTTCATGAGGTTCAGTGTCACAGAAATGCTGCTGTTTGTTTTTTGTAGTTCCTCAACTCCCCCTTAGAGGAGTTGAGCAATAAAAAGAAAATTCCCTGAGCTGAATATTTTCCTAACCAGTTCATTTCTAACCTTTGTGGCTAACTTACATGTTCTTTTGAAAACCCCTTCTAGCTCTAATGTTTACAGTGTATGAACTAGATTTTACAATTTCCTTTATTTTGTTACTAATTATAAACATGAATTCAAGGGATAGCCACAGATACCTCTCTTCCTTTTTCTGAAAGGCAGCTCTAATGAGTTCAGAATTATGTGGAATACCTAATTTTAGGGTATGAACAATCAGAAGTAGTTATTAGTATTGATGGAGGTTATGATGGTAAAAATTGGCAACAATAAGAGCTGCTAATACCTATTAAACATGTTCTGTGTGACATACACAATTTCCAGTGCTTTATGTGTATTAGCTCATTTCATTCTCAGAACAGTTTACTTAAGATAGTTGTTATCTGCATTTATGAAATAGGAAACTGAGAAGCTGAGTTTATGTAACTTATCATGTGACTGGTGAGTAGCTGAATTGGAATTTGAACCCAAGTGTTATTATAGGTCAGGGCTTCATTCTCTTAACCATTCTGCTGTGCTACATGTTAAGAAATCAGGAATCATGGCACCCCAGTGTTTATAACATTATCAACAATAACCAAATTATAAAGGGTCCAAATGTCCATTGACTGATAAGTGGGTAAAGAGGTGTGGTATATATACCTGGTGGAATATTACTCAGCCATAAAAAAGAATGATATTGTCATTTGCCATGAAGTGGATAGAGCTAGAGTGTATTATGCTAAGTGAAATAAGTCAGAGAAAGACAAATACCATATGATTTCACTCATATGTGGAATTTAAGAAAACAGATGAACATTGGGGGGAAAATGTGAGATGCAAACCATAAAATAAACTTAACTATTGAGAACTGAGAGTTGCTAGAAAGGAGGTGAATAGGGATTGGCTAAGTGGGTGGTAGGTATTAAGGTTAAGGACACTTGCTGAGCAAAATAAGTCAATCAGAAGAAGGCATTTATCATATAATCTCCCTGATATGAGGAATTTGAGAGGCAGAGTGAGGTGGGGGGATTGGGGAGTAGGGAAGGAAAAAAATGGAACAAAATGGGATCGGGAGGGAGGCAAACCATAAGAGACTCTTAATCTCACAAAACAAACTGAGGGTTCCGGGGAGGTGGGGGTATGGAGAGGGTGGTTGGGTTATGGACATTGGGGAGGGTATCTGCTCTGGTAAGTGCTGTGAAGTGTGTAAGTCTGATGATTCACAGACCTATACCCCTGGGGCAAAAGATACATTATATGTTAATAAAAAAAAAGGGCACATGTGTTGAGTACCAGGTGTTACATGAAGTGATAAATCACTAAAGTCTCCTGAAACTAATATTATACCGAATGTTAACTAACTGGAATTTAAATACAAATTTTTTAAAAAATGTAAATAAAAACAGAAATAAAATTCTGTAATAATCAAATCTAAAAAAAAAAAAAAAAATTCAGGCATCATGATGAACAAGATTAGGGCACCGACCTATAAGGAGAAAAGTGAAGCCAAATGAGAACATATTAATTCAGAATTCTTCAAAGCCAGTTGATAATCCAAGACAATCCTATTTTAAAAATTAAGTAGGGGCGCCTGGGTGGTATAGGCAGTTTAGGCTCAGGTTGTAATCTCAGGTTCGTGAGATCCAGCCCTGCATTGGGCTCCATGCTCAGCACAGAGTCTCCTTGAGTCTCTCTCCCTCTGCTCCTCCCACTGCACTCTTCCCCTGTCTCTCTCTCTAAGCTAAATCTTTAAAAAAAAAAAATTAATAAAATGCAGAACATATTCCACCGGAGCTTATTGTCAGTGAGATGATTTTGGTTTTATTTATATATTTTTTAAAGATTTTTATTTATTTGAGAGAGATAGAGCATGAGTGGAGGGGGGAGAGAAACTCAAGAAGACTCTGTGCTGAGCATGGAGCCCAACATAGGGCTCAATCTCAGAACTTTGAGGTCATGACTTGAGCTGAAGGCAAATGCTTAACCAACTGAGCCACCAGGCATTCCTCAGTGAGATGATTTTTAATTTTTTGTTTTTTTTTACTGAGTTACATGTGAGATACCCATGGATACCCATAGAGATAATCTTTTTACTATTTTGTGAAAACTATGCTATTTATTCCCTTACTTTTTTTTTAACTTTCTAATCAGAATTTAGTTAAAGAAAAAAAAAGAATAGCAGAATTTAGTTTTAGTCAATGTTAAATCTTATCCGAGTTACTTAACTGACTTGATTATAAAATATGCCTTTTGAAATTTATTTTCTTTTGAATTTATTCTCAAGATTATTATTAATAGGTTTGGCTGTAAATAGGAACCTAACATATTCATGTACCTGTTTTATTACTTTGGATTATTATAAATTATTTTTTAGGGAGAAGATGTTGATCTTCATTTATTTCTACCAGATTGCCACCCCAGTAAATATTCATTATTTATGTTGGTAAAGAATTGCCACCCAAATAAAATGATTCATGATACTGGTATTCCTGCTGAGTGTCAAAGTGGTCAGAAAACAGTTAAACCAAAATGGCGGAATATTACACAAGAAAAGTGAGTATATAAAATTAATGATTTAAGTATTTGTGTTTATATGTGGATTTAAGTATTTGTGTTTATATGTGGATTCTTCTGATTTTTTAAAAAAATAAAGATAAAGTTGATTATTTGTAAGTGGTCTTTGTACACAGTTAAATGAATTAAATAACTGACCAGAATTTTATTTTTTGTTCTTCAAAGAGCTGGTTGGGTTGAATGCTGGACTGTCCCAAGTGTCATGCTTACAATTGATTATACATGGCATCCAATTTATCCACAAAAGGCAGATGAGCAACTAAAACAATCATGTAAGTGTTTTTTATATGATTTGTACTTTGAAACATCTGGTTTATGATTGATAGCCATTAAAAGTATAAAATTTTTTTTTATTTGGAAATTTATCTATTCATTTGTTGTAATTTTAAACATTTAAAAATCTTTTAAGAATTTTTGGCATAATTAAAACTAACTTTCATTGAGTATTTACTGTGTATCAAATACTTGACCAGGCTGTTTACTGGTTTACATTATGTCATTTAATCCTTACAACTCTGTGAGATAAATGTTGTTATTGTAGGTTTGAACAAATGTGTTCAGAGAAAGTAAATAATTTTTTCAAGTTCTGCCAAGCTAGAAACAGAAGAGCTAGAATATCAAATAAAGTGTATGTGAATATAAATATATTTAAAGCATTTGGCTTCATGAAATGTTAGTTTTTTTAATGCATTTTCACAACTATCATATCATACCAGTTTCCCTGAGGCTTTTGTACCTTATTACCAGGGTCCAAAATGAAATTAAAGTCAAGTGATATTTTCTTTGTATTTTTCTAGTGAGTTAAATGTACAAATAGTTTTCATAATTTTTCTTATGAGCTTGATTATGTCACACTTCATTTGAATAGCGATTTATGTGAAAACAACTTTGTACTTTAATGCCCAAGTATAGATAAAGCCCTGACTGTGACCTGAATTTATATTACAGGGATTTGAGAATGTTAATAGGAAATTTTCTTTGTTTCTATACCATCTGATTTGTGTATTTCTACACATATTTCAATGAAATCTGTTTTATTTCACATTCTTAACTTTAGTCTGGCAGGTCATTTTCATTATATACTATAGATACTCTATTGTAGTTGATTTCCTGAAAAATTACAAAACAGAATTTCTTAGAGAATGATTCCTTAAAGGACTTTTGAGAAATTCCCCACCACAATTTTTTTTCCTTAATTTTTTTCAGTATCAGAAATGGAAGAAACAATGCTATCTGTATTAAGGCCATCCCAGAAAACATCAGACAGAGTTGTTTCTTCTCCTTCTACGTCTTCACGCCCACCTATTGATCCCTCAGAACTTCCACCTGATAAACTTCATGTAGAAATGGAACTTTCCCCAGATTCTCAAATAACTCTTTATGGACCACTATTAAATGCCTTCTTATGTATAAAGGTATGATTTTTAAAAGATCTTACACATTCTCAAACATAGGCAAAATGGATACTATCTAATTAAAATTGAGACCGTCTGAAGTAGCCAGTTTTGGTGGTTTAAAGTTGTTGAAGATAATCTTGACTAGACTTCCGGTGCTAGAGTTTATTATAAACTTATTTATTAAAAATAGTGTACTTCTCAGTTGAGTTTTTATTTTGTATTTTTAGCATTTAATATATTCTAGGAATTGTGCTAGTTGCTGGAGATAGAGATGATACAGCATCTGTTCTCAAGGAAGTAAGTTAGAGGATATAGTAGGATAGACATATATAAGGACAGATTTTAACACATTGTAATGTAACACAGCAAAAGAAGTACAAGAGAACTTTGTCATCTGAGAGTAATAAAATAAAACCAAGAAGAGCTGACTTTTTAAGTAAATTCAGTAAAAACAGAAAACTTTATTTCATGAAAAGTAATAAACAAAGATTTGTTTGCAGCACTATCTTCACTTATCACTGATAGCTTTCCCTGTGATTTGAGCAGTTATCTAATATCACTTTTAGCAACTTCATGAAATTTTGCATTTTTCCAGGATTTTGCTAAATCACTTTGCTTTAGATTTTCATCATACTGTTGGATGCTTTACTGCATCTGATGAACAAAGTGAGACTAATTGTCCAAACATTAACAGTCATGAGCAGTAGAGTTATTTGTGGGATAGGTTTTTGCATGAGTCTGATTTTTCAGTGTTTACTTGTTTGCTTCTTTTTGTGATTTCACAACTGTGGAGGTTTGGTTATGGAATGCTTAGGTAACAGGCAATCCTGTAATGTACACTGACAGGTGTAATTAATTCCAGAAACGGTTTAGGATGATCAGGGTTAATTGGGGAAAGAGAGTCAAGGTTTGTTAACAAAGGTTCTCTGGAAGTGCTAGCTGAACAGGTTTTTATATTTAAATTTTTATATTTGAGTTACTATTTTATATAAACTACTGTAAAGCATCAGATGATATAATTTAAGATAAAACTTGCAAGGGACAATGTACTTAATATTTGTGGAAATCTAAAGTTTTGTTTTGGTTTTAGGAGAGATTCCTGAAGGAGTGATTCTTCAGATATTCAAAGGGGAGAAATACACAAACATACATACACACCTATGCATTTTTTTTCTTGTGACCATTGTTTGACCCAAAGTATCCTTCAAATATTTCTCCCAATATATATTTTTTTAAGATTTTATTTATTTATTTGACAGAGAGAAATCACAAGCAGGCAGAGAGGCAGGCAGAGAGAGAGAGAGAGCAGCAGGCTCCCTGCTGAGCAGAGAGCCCGATGCGGGACTCGATCCTAGGACCCTGAGATCATGACCTGAGCTGAAGGCAGCGGCTTAACCCACTGAGCCACCCAGGCGCCCCTTCTCCCAATATTTTATTTTCTTGGGATTGCTTGTGAATATTAAGGATTTAAAGTGTAATTTTCAAGTTATAATTTCCCTGAAGAGACTGAACTGTATTTTAATTTAAATGTAAGTAATGATTTAGTTAGCAAATGAGGATGGATATATTGATATAATACCAGTTTTGAATACTACTTAAGAGGTATTATCACTGTTTTTTTTGCATCACTCTATGTATACTGAGCCTCAGTTTTTTCTTTTAAAAATTCCATAATACATACTTGTCAAAATTAAAAGGATGATAACAAAGTATAAAGAGAAAGGAGTAAATGCCTTTTTAAGATTTCTTTACAAATTCTTCATAAATGTAACCTCTCTTGTTAGTTGGTTTTAATGCAGTCTCTTCCATGCATTAAGATTTTATAACAACTATTTAGTAGTGTAGTAGTGTCAGAGGTTTGTTGTACTAAAGTTTTTTTTTTGTTTGTTTGTTTTTTGTCGTACTAAAGTTTATATTAGTATTTGCATCCATCAAATTAACATAGAACTTGTATGAAGTAGCTATTAAAACAAATTAAAAATTTTAAAGGTTTGAAATATTTTTAAAAATACGTATTTCCCAACTTTTGTAGCAACATGGACAAGACTGGAAGAGATCATGCTGAGTGAAATAAGTCAAGCAGAGAGAGTCAGTTATCATATGGTTTCACTTAACTTGCGGAGCATAACAAATATCATGGAGGACATGGGGAGTTAGAGAGAAGGGAGTTGGGGGAAATTGGAAGGGGAGGTGAATCATGAGAGACTATGGACTCTGAAAAACAATCTTTGAGCGGTTTGAAGTGGCAGGGGCCGGTGGGAGTTTGGGGGAACCAGGTGGTGGGTATTATAGAGGGCACGGATTGCATGGAGCACTGGGTGTGGTGCAAAAATAATGAATACTGTTATGCTGAAAATAAAAAATAAATAAATAAATAAATAAATATGTATTTAAAACATGACAAATAAAATTTTTTCTAGGCCAATGAGCTCCATGCTTGCTTTTATTAGGAATATAAGTAGCTCTTTTCTTTTTTTTATCTTCTTTTTTTCTTTCTGCCTACCAGAAAGTTTAGTGTCATGCTAAATGAGATGTATTCTATTTTAATACATAACTTACGTTCTACTTAGTGTTAGAATGTATGTATATATAAAAGAAAACAGAGAATGTGAAAATTCATGTAACTGAGATTGTATTTTCCTTAATTACTATAATTAAACATCAAGAAATTCTGAATAGACTAGAAAAAAATCATATTTGTTTGACTGTTTATGAAAAATTGATTTCCAGAATCCATGAAAGAAACTAGGGTTACCATTATTATTACCAGGAAATTTGAGAAGAATATATACAAACATGCATTAAAATTTGTGAGAATATTTTATGGAACTGTTTACATCTTCTGAATTGACTTCTCTTAGTCTTACTACGTTTTTTCTTAATGGAAGAAGGAAAATCTGAATCTAAATAGTGATAGCATGTCAGTGGTAGTCAGTACTAACTTTGGATGAAGGGTTGGTATATGTGGCATATATGTTTTTCTTACTAGAAAAAAATTAATATTGAAAACAGACTACCTGTAGGTTGTTTTTTCTCCCCCTCTCCGGCTTCTCTGAATTTATTAGCTCCCTTCTTTTAACTATAGTGGTAATTCTTTTTCCTCTTCTTTGAGAAATGGGTATTATTGCATAAATAGGCTAGGGGAAAAAACGGTAGTGTCCTGTTATTTGAAGTAGTTACTTGACACTCATGATAAAATACCTCTAGGAAAATAAAATTTCATAGAGCTTTTAAGTTGATTGGAAATACAGCTTGCTTTATCATGTTTAAATTCATTCATGCTACAAACGACAAAAGAACACATCTTTTCAGTTATATAAGTTATTGCCTTTTTTCTGGGATTGTTTGGAATTTGTTTTAGAGATAGTTCAGTTTTGCATACTACCTACCATAAAATGGAAATGGAACTTTTATTTATACTTGTAATAATTTATTAATCTTAATATACCATAATAGTTTGCCATAATATATTATTACTTACTTTATACTTTGGTCAACCTTTTGGTAATTTTTTTAGTGAATCCTCAAGAAGTTAACCTTTGCAGATGGAGTTCACATACTAAAAAAACAAAATTAAACTAAAACACACAAAACTTAAACCACACAGTCAATGTCAAACATTTAACATGAGGCTCATGTTTTAAGGGATTTATAATTTAAATGTACATTTTGTTTATAATTTTCAATATGTACTAATATGATAACTCATAAAGGACTCCTAGAGTTTTGTAACTCTTTAAAAACAGTCATTGACACATTTAATAAAAATTAGCAAATGTTCTCTACTATTTTGGGGATTCAATATTCCCTAAAGAATTTGCTGTGAGTTTTTTCTGTTTCAGATAATTAAATGTAGATTGTTTTGGTGGTGAAATTGAACATTAGGCCCAAGAGAACATTTTTCTTTTGACTTTAATAATCCACAGGAATCTTTTCTGTTTTTGAGTTTAAAAATTGCAAGAGACTTAAGAGACTTCTAAGAAATCTTTTAAAAATAAGAAATCACTTAAAAATCTTTTAAAAATTAGAGTAGGATTATTAACAATTGACTTAAATGAATATAACTCATTTTTATTGATTTGTTGGTAATTCTTAGTATGTCAAAAGCTAATAAACATGAACATTGTACACTGATTCCATTTATCAGTTGTATGGAAGAAGGGTGTAGAGGTGGTTGGGTCTGGAGGCTATTTGTAGATAAACATCACTGAAGGAAATATTTTACTTTTCTCCTTTCTCTGACATCCATGCCCATTGCAAACTATTGGACCTGTCTTCAGGACCAGAATGGCATGTGTATTTTGAAAAGGCTTCTCAAGTGATCTGAGGACTGCTGCTTTGAGTACTTCTAGATCTTTAGTGTTGATTGAAATCCATTAGAAATCTATTTTTAGCTTTAGAAATGTAATGTTTGAATTTAGGATAAAAACTAATGTTTATTTACATTTATATTTGTGCTTGAATTTGTCCATGCTTCAGAGTTATATAATAAAGGCAATTATCAAGATGTCAAGTGGGTTCTAAGTAGGACCTGTGTTACTAGAGCCAGATAACAATAGAGAATGCATCAGTTTTGTGAGTCCATATATGTGGGATTTTATTACCAGCCCCACCACTAATTAATCAAATGACTGCAAGCCCTTCAACATCATTTCCTATGAAAAGATATTTAATTGGCCAGATTGACTGACTAGAATTCTAGCTAGAAAATAAATGTGTCAATAAATAAAATGCAGAATTTATCAAAATACTGACTTGATTTCTAATATTGAACAAATATGGTTAACTGTGTTAGGAATATTTTAACAGCTTTTGATTACTACTAACAGATCAAATAGATAAAATTTAAATTCAGAATAATGGGAAGAAAAAAGAATTTCATTTAAAATGAGTCCAAGGGGGCGCCTGGGTGGCTCAGTGGTTAAAGCCTCTGTCTTCGGCTCAGGTCATGATCCCAGGGTCCTGGGATCGAGCCCCGCATCGGGCTCTCTTCTCAGTGGGGAGCCTGCTTCCTCCTCTCTCCCTCTCTGTCTGCCTCTCTGCCTACTTGTGATCTCTCTCTGTCAAATAAATAAAATCTTAAAAAAAAAAAATAAAAAAATAAAATAAAATAAGTCCAAGAAAGACAAATACCATTTGATTTCACTCATATGTGGAATTTAAGAAACAAATGAGCATGGGGGGAGAAAAAGAGAGAGGCAAACCAAGAAACAGACTCTTCACTGTAGAGAACAACCTGATGGTTGCCCGAGGGAGTGGGTATGGGGATGGGTGAAATAAAGGATGGGGATTAAGGAGGACAGTTGTGATGAGCACCGAGTATTTGACGTAAGTGATGAATCACTAAATCCTACTCAATGAAACTAATATTACACTGTGTAAACTAAGTGGAATTTAAATAAAAACCTTAAAAAAAGAAAAAAATAACAAAAAAGAAAAAAAGAATTTAAATAAAAACCTTAAAAAAAGAAAAAATAACAAATAAATTTAAATTCTGACACAAAAGGAACCAGAATATTAATAGTTAAAATACTTTGCATAAGAAGCCAGGATGGATTATGTGAAAGGGTGTTTTGGTAACTATTGATAACATATGTATTTTTCATCAGTAACCAAAATTGGAGATTCTTATTTAAGATTTAAAAACACTTCTGATAAATATTTCACCCAGAATATATGGATTGTAATAGTTTGCTAATTGGATTTAGTCAAATTAATTTTTAGTGAATTGATCTACCCTTAAAGGATGTCTCTAGGTACTATTGCCTTAGAACTCTGAGAAAGATTGAAAACTGTTGAACATTTCATATTTTCAGAGTTTTCTTCTAGGACCTAAATTGCAAGTTTTTGCTATAATTGGAAGTGATGTTGTCATGAAACTTTACTATAAACTTATGTAATTTTTTATTTTTGTTTTTTGGGTTTTTTTGTTTTTTGCTACAGAATGTTTATTTGCTAAGTAGCCAAGTAAGTATATGCCTTAAGTATATACATATCTTTTTTTTGTTGTTGGTTTTTCATTTCAAGGAAGCAGACCATATACTTTTAACTAAATAAAATAGTTGAAGGAAATGCTTGGTTTACAAAATTCAGACTCTAAGTTGAAAAGTTATTGTTACATACCTCTTTAATAGAAGTTTGTTCTTAATATTTATAGGAAAATTATTTTGGGGAAGATGACATGTATATGGATTTTGAAGAGGTTATTTCAAGTCCTGTTCTGTCACTGTCAACATCATCCAGCTCTGGGTGGACTGCTGTTGGGATGGAAAATGACAAAAAGGAAAATGAAAGTTCAGCCAAGTCAATTCATCCGCTTACCTTACGTCCTTGGGATATTACTGTACTTGTTAATTTGTACAAAGTTCATGGACGTCTTCCTGTTGTAAGTGTTTATGTATCAGAATAGTCTGGAGTATATTACGAAATTCACTCAACTTAAACTGTAAGTGTGTGTACACACATGCACACACTAATAAAAAAATCAGATTTGAAAACTTGAAAATTTATCCTTTTACCATAATAAAGCTAGTTTATTATTTTCTTCATAATGTGATTACTTGATCATTGTTAATTTTCTGCTTTTCTTCTTTCACTTCAGTTCCTTCTTTCTGTTCTTTGGAACTTTAGAGCATTTTGTCTCAATGTTGAGTTGTTGGGTTTATAGTTAGCCTGATGGATACTTTAGGATTTACATTTTCTTATCCTTTATCCAACTCTAAACCTTTTGGGGCCATTATGGTGAGCCTGCTACAAAATCAAGATTCAGCTTCACCCTGCTGGTTGAACTGTTTTCAGGGGTTCAGACCTAGCACAGAATCCTGGTTCAGTCTTAGGTTGACCAGTGGATTGTTGTGGGCAGACTTGGAATGAGATTACATTGCCAGAGAACCTGGGTTGGAGTGAGACCAGATACGGAGGAAGAGGCCCTAGAGCCTTGTGCTGCCTACTAGCTCCATACCATGCACCTAGGATTGAAAAGCAGAGGAGTCACCTTTGGTGCTTAGTGAACCTAATCTTTCTGGGTTACAGAATAGTTAATTTTGTCAGTGAGCACTGTTTCCCCTTTTTAAGAAGCAAAATCTCTTAACTATATAAAGGTAATTTTTATTTTCTTGTACTTCCTTGGTCTTATTTTTTCTGTATCTTGATTATGGTATTTTGTTCGATTTTAGCATGGAACCACTGATGGCCCTGAGTGCCCTACAGCATTCTTGGAAAGACTGTGTTTTGAAATGAAAAAAGGGTTTCGGGAGACCATGCTGCAACTTGTCCTGTCACCCCTAAATGTGTTTGTCAGTGATAACTATCAGGTAATATGAAAGTGAGTTACAGTAGAGATGTAGAGATGTATTATTGCTTATGGGGTTGAAACAGTGTGTTTAGTTTCTGTGCATGGTATATATAGCTCTTTAAATTAAAGCTTGTAATTTAACAAGTAAGAAGTTTTGAATATATGTGAGTTTTTCAAGAATCTCAGTTTTCTCTTTCTTTTTTTCTGCTGTTCCCTATTTATGTGATCCTGTATAATTATATTCTATATATATTGTTTTTAGAAATGGAAAAGCACAGTTTTTAATTTTTTCATATATTTATGGATGTGAAAGTGTATAAAATTTTGGTGGAGTCTGTTGAAAATTACAACCTCAATATTCATATTAACCAGTACTATAAATCTTCAAAACATCCATATCCACATGGATTATTCTTTTTACCTAATATACTTCCAAGACATTTCATTAATCCCCTCAAGATATCCCCAGGGCTCTTTTGGAAGGGAACCAATGATATTCAGCAAATGGGAATAATTTACATTCTTCAGTAGATTATCGCTTTATTATTATATTTTAATGCCAAATGGCTTCACTTTTCATTTAACACTACTTTTAGGGCTCTTTTCTACTTTTAGTCAAGTTATAAGTTTTAGAAAAGTAAATGGATTTTAATATAAGGCAAAGTACAATTATGAATGGGAGGATGAATCTGATACCCCCAAATCATCAACAGATGATAAGGATTCTGTATAGTAACTGATCATTTTATATAAAATAACCTAACCCCCCATTTGTAACTCTTTTTTATAACTGACTATATTTTTCTACAAAGAATTTAATTTTTTCATATGTGCATATATTGAAACACCTGACCTCCTAATAGCTGAAACTTAACACCTAATATATGCTTATTTTTGCCACAGAATCTGTTTCCTTCATCAGACTTTTGAAATTGTAGGCATACCTCATTTTATTGTATGTTGCTTTATTGCGCTTGCAGATACTACATTTTTTTACAAACTGAAGGTTTGTGGCAGCTCTACATCAAGCAAGTGTATCAAAGCCATTTTTCCAACAGCACTTGTGCACTTCATGTCTCTATCACATTTTGGTAATTCTCACAGTATTTCAAACTTTTTCATTATTATATTTGTTATAGTGATTTGTGTTCACTTATCTTTGATGTTACTATTGTAATTGTTTGGGGGTGCCCATATAAGATGGCAAACTTAAATGATAAATGTTGCATGTATTCTGACTGCTTCACCAACCTGCTGTTCCCCTGTCTCTCACCCTCTTCTTGGGCCTCCCTGTTCTCTAAAACAAAAAGGTATTGAAACTGGACCAACTCATGACCCTGCAGTGGCCTCCAGGTGTTGAAGTGAAAGGCAGAATTGCATGTTTCTCACTTGAAATCAGAGGGTAGAAATGATTAAGCTTAGTGAGGAAGGCATGTCAAAACCCAAGCCAAGCTGAAAACTAGGCCCCTTTCACCAAATAGCCAACTTGTGAATGTGAAGGAAAAATTCTTCAAGGAAATCAGAAGTGCTAGCAATAAACATACCAATGATGAGAAAGCAAAATAGCCTATTGCTAACACAGAGAAGGTTACGGTGGTCTGGATAGAAGATCAAATCAGCCACAGCATTCCCTTAAGCTAAAACCTAATTGAGAGCAAGGCCCTCATGCTCTTCAATTCTGTGAAGGCTGGGAGAGGTAAGGAAGCTGCAGAAGAAAAGTTTAAAGCTAGTAGAAATTGGTGCATAGGTTTGAAGAAAGAAGCCATCTCCATAACACCAAAGTGCAAAGTAAAGCAGCAAGTGCTGTAGAAGCTGCAGCAAGTTATCTAGGAGATCTAGCCAAGTTAATTCATGGAGGTGGCTATACTAAACAACAGATTTTCAAAGTAGATGAGATAGCCATCTAGTTGAAGACGCCATCTAGGACTTTCATAGCTAGAGAGAAGTCAGTGCCTGGTTTCAAAACTTCAAAAGACAGGATGACATTGTACTTACAGGCTAATATAGCTGGTGACTTTAAGTTGAAGCCAATCATTGAAAATTCTAGGGCCCTAAAGAATTATGCTAAAACTGCTCTGACTGTGCTCTCAATGGAGCAACAAAGCCTGGATGACAGTCTCTTTATAACATTGTTTACTGAATATATTAAGCTCACTTTTGAGACCTAGTGCTCAGAAAAAGAGAGCCCTTTCAAAATATGACTGCTCATTGACAATGCACCTGGTCACCCAATAGTGTTGATGGAGATCTACCCTGAAATCAATGTTGTTTTCATGCCCGATGAACATAAGATCCATTTTGAAGCCCATGGATGAAAGAGTCACTTTGACTTTCAAGTCCTTTTATTTAAGAAATATGTGTAATAAGACTATAGCTGCCATAGATAGTGATTTTTCTGGTGAATCTGCACAAATTTAAAACCTTTGGTACAGGTGCGTTCTCTAGGATTTGGCTGCGTGTTCTTGATAGCATTAGTCTTAATGCAGGGCCTCAAGGTTAAGGATCTGAGGTAATGGATGGTTATTGTGTCCAACTTAGGAAACCATCCCCTTTTAATTTATGAGCATTTTATGATGTATATTAGTTTCCTAGGGCCACCATAGCAAAGTACCTCATACTGGGTGGCTTAAAACAAGAGAAGTCTATTCTCTCACAGTTCTGGAGCCTAGAATTCTGAAATCAAAGTATTGACAGGGCATGTTCTCTCTCTCAAGGCTGTAGGAGATTAAATCCTTGCTAAGCTTTTGGTGGTTGCTAGCAATCCTTGGCATTGCTTGTCTTATAGATGCGTATCTCTGCCTTTGTCTTCTGATGGCAATGTCTTCATGTGTCTCTGTGTCCCAGTTTTCCTCTTCAAAGGACACCAGTCATTAGATTAAGCCATACCCTAATTCAGTGTAACCTTATTTTAACTTGATTAGATCTGCTAAAACCCTCTTTTTAAATATAGTAAGGTCACAATCACAGGTGCCTGGGCTTGGGACTTTAAGTGTGTCTTTTTAGGGTACACAGTTCAGCCCCCAATATGATGCAACCGCACCATAAAATCTAGACTATGATCTTTGTTGATGTACTGGATAGGCTCTGTCTTTAGGACAAACCTAGATCTGTATGTATTTTTGAGCTCAAAAAAATATTAATCAGAAGTATCTTATACTGAGAATTTTCGAATCTTAGTGCCAGAAGTGATCTTTATTGACCATCCTCCCCAGCTTCTTCAGATAAAAAAAATAGAAGGGAACTGATACCTGGAGAAATTTCTGTGATTTTATATATAGTCACATAGCTTATGTGAAAATAAAAAATATATTAAAGGAGCTGCTAGAGCTATTATTATTGTCATACTTAGAAATTTCCTTTTAAGAATTACTTATGAATTTGATTTAGCTCATATCCTTAGTTTTTTGTTGTTCTTGTTTTTTTTTTTTTTAAGAATACATTTCCTAGGGGCACCTGGGTGGCTCAGTGGGTTAAAGCCTCTGCCTTCGGCTCAGGTCATGATCCCAGGGTCCTGGGATTGAGCCCTGCATCGGGCTCTCTGCTCAGCGGGGAGCCTGCTTTCCCCTCTCTCTCTGCCTGCCTCTCTGCCTGCTAGTGATCTCTGTCAAATTAAAAAAAAAAAAAAAATTATTAAAAAAAAAAAGAATACATTTCCTAAAATGTGTTGAAACAAGGATTGCCAACACTGTTTCTTGTGCAGGTGGCCTGCATACAAATACTAAAAAGACTACTGCAGTAAAATTAGTTTGGGAAATACCTGTGAACTGTCCCAATATATATTAGTACATTGAATTCTCTGAATAGACTTGCTGTGATGAAATCTATATAGTCATTTAGCGTTATCTTCCTTTTGCGGTCACTGTTAGGTGTGGTGAGATAAATGGTGAATAAGGCAGAAATAATTTTTACCTTAATAAACCTGGTGGAGAAGAGAAATATGGAAGAAATACAAAACGATGGTTTGAGACAAGAACATGGTAGAATTTGCCTTCTTAGATCTCTGTGGTTGTTTTGTAGAGTATGGAGGAGGGAGATGTAAAAAATGAATGCTGGGAGGCTCTGCACACATCTTAGCAAGAGGTCATATTATTTGGACCATGATGATAGTAGTGAAGATAGAAGAAAATCCATGTATTTCTGAGAGATTGGGAGGTAGATTCTACAAAATTGGTGACTGATGGGTAGGGCATTGCCAAACCTATTTGATTCTATATTACTATATATATTCTATATTACTATATTACTATTCTGTGGAGCTAGTGTTCCATGGACTACCCTATTTTATGACCTATCTTTTAGCTTTGTAAGTTCCAGAACTTTTCTTTTTGAAATATTTGCTGCTTTTTGGTAGTAAGTATGTAATTTCTGATAAATAAATAGGTAAATATATCATTTTTATATTTATGTAGTTCTCAAAATTTATATGAAAGATGGCTTTCTTTCCTACTTCTTCATTTTATGGTCATAATGGTCTTTGTTCTTCCCTGTTATTATTTTTTTTTCTTTTTAGTATTTTAATCTCATTATTCCTGTCTTCCCACCAAAGATTGGTCTCTTATATTCCCTGTCAGTCAGAATACTAATTTCTTTTTATTCAAATATTGAGCATTTCATTTGTATCAGAAAAGTATCATTCTTTCTAGGACTTTGCTCTCTTGCTTTGCAGTTGGACTCTGAATGGATATTGTCACTAAAGAAGCTTAACTGAGACTCTCTGGTACAAGGTTGTGTGTTAGGATTTTATGGACCCGTGAGTGTTATTTTCCAGATAGTGTGTTTTTACTGTTAGTCTCTGGAGGAAAAAAACAACTAGAAATAATAATGCAGTTTTCTTGTACTTCTTACAGTCTTCTTATTGTTTTCAGCAGCGACCTCCTGTGGATGAAGTACTCAGGGAGGGTCACATCAATTTGTCAGGTCTCCAGCTGAGAGCACATGCTATGTTCTCAGCAGAAGGTCTTCCTTTGGGAAGTGATTCCTTAGAATATGCATGGTTAATTGATGTGCAGGCTGGAAGTCTTACAGCTAAGGTCACAGCACCACAGGTATGATTATCTGACTTCTTTTTCCTTTGCTCACCCACTTTGCCAAGAGCAAATTGTTTGCCTGTTTGGATGTTCATTGCATTTTCACTAATAGCATTCTGAGGGCCAGACAATTCTTTGCTTTTTGGTTGGGAGTCATTCTTGCCATTCAGGATTTTCTTAGCAACAGATGAGTCAGAGACAAGTTTCACTTTTCTGAGCCACATAAAATTGAAGAGTGTAATGTTTTATAGTTCTGCATAACACTTTCAAGATCAAAACTTTGGGAAGTATGAGAACTGGTCTGGAAATTGTATATATTATTAAAATTACATTAGTTCTTTCTCTGCTGTTGAAAAATTCTTTTTTTCCATGGTATTATGGAGTAATTTTTTAAAAGAATTTTGCTTTTTTGTATATTTCTTAAGTAGGATTTAAAAATATTGTTTACAAAACTCAAGATTAAATAGCTCAGTTCTTATCATGTCTCAAAGCAAGATAACATCATTTGTATCTGTTTTAATGATGTGGACTTAAAAAAATAAGAACAAATTTGATAAAATCCCCCTCCTCCTCTTATCCCCTTTAATCTTTAGAAGACTCAGAGGTCATAAGGATCATTTAGTTCTTGAAACGGACCATTTATATTTAGCCAAATAGCTGTATTACTGTAACATTTCACCTATTGATCCATATATTTATGATGTACATGCTTATCTTGGCATTTAAGAAGAGTGGAATTTGATCTTGAATGTTTGAAATATACCTGCTCAATTTTAATAAAAATTACAGAATGTGTATGAAACATTTATAGGTAGGAAATAGCAACAGTAAGGTGGGTAAAGACTCTAGATACCTTGCATATCTGCAAGAAATTTTTGAAAGGCAGCAAAAATTAAAATTCTAGAAATAAGAAAATGGATTTGAAAAGGGATATTTTATATAAAAGTAGATAAAATACATAATAGAGTGTATAAAAATGGATGGAAAGAAATACTCAGTGCTCACTGGGCTGGTGACTATCCTTTCCTTATTATCCACCATCTCTTTTCTCTAATGTATAGGTAAAGACTGAAATTTATTTTAAAAAGTTTGTTCCTTAACAAAGACAGAATAAAGCCATGCTGATTGTATAATAATGAACACAATTCCTTTAATCTAACAATTGCTAGAATCTCATATGTTTCTAAGTTGCCCTTTTTAGAAGATGAAACATTTCTTTCTTCTGCACTAGAATCTTAGCATCACTTTTGAATGAGCATTTCTTGAATCCATAGGTGCTTTTTAATGTGTATTCCATTCTTTGTATGTTTTAAAAGTGAAATTTATGTTTTCTGATAGTTTAAACTTTTTTATTGAATGATATCCTGTATACCTGTATTTCAATATGTTTATTAACAATTCTAATCAATTATAAAATGAAGGGTTTTTTTTGTAAACCAAAGATTTGATGAAGAATTAATATATACTTAAGTTTCTGTTTACCTAAACAAAAGTGCTATAATCTTCAAAATATCTAATTTTCCAAAATTGCAGCTCACTATGATAATTAGATAATAATTTCATATCCAAGCTTTTTTGTTCATTATTAGGTAGAGAATTTTAGGTGCTTTTGTGTACAGAGGATTCCAGTTATATAAGAAGGAAGATTTAACCTTGAAGGAGATACTTACTTTGTAAGTTGCTGAGGTTGAATTTTTCAGTTATCATGCATTTTGTCATTCACAAATGAAAAGTAACATAAGCTTAAAAATGATGTCAAGGTAGAAATCATGATTCTAGCTAAAAACTGTGCTATGTAGCAGCAGGTGTAAGACAGCATTTGGGTTCTTTCAAACTGTATTAATATTCTTGATAAGCTTTTGAACTCTCAACATGTGTTTAGAATGCTAACACTGTTTTCAACCTGTCACTGCTTATTTGTAGCTAGCTTGTCTGTTGGAGTGGGGACAGACATTTGTTTTTCATGTGGTATGTCGGGAGTATGAACTGGAAAGACCTAAATCAGTAATAATATGTCAGCATGGATTTGACCGTCGGTTCTGTGAATCCAAGGTATGTTAACAAATATTTGAGCAGTATTATAGACATTTATGGATTTTTTAAAATGAAAGATTGAGATATCAGCTTTAAATCCAATACACATAGCCATGAAGTAAGCATTATTGTTCAGTTTTCTCAATTAATAAATTATTTTGCAGATTTGTAGCCAGTTGTTATTTAGTTGCAAGTATCTAACATACGAGGTAATTATTAAAACAAAAATTCACAGGTAAATAGAGATATTATAAAGATTATATCTCACGTCTTACATTTTTACTTTTAACTCATTTTCTTATGTAATTACATTCTTTTGGATATAGCTAAATATTTATGTAGAAGATTTAGAAACTGAAGCAAGAGGAAGGTTAAATTCCTTACATGACATTGTTTATAGACCTCCCTAAAACATACCTGTTCTTTTGTAAAATGGTTAGTAACATTGGCATTTGCCAAGAAAACATGGCAGTTCAAAAAAAATATTTTTATTCTAATTCTATAACATACAGATAACCATTGTTAACAGTTTAGTTTTCCTTTCTAATTTCTTCCTATATATGTTTTTCCTTTTTTTCCTTTTGTTATACATACTATGTTTATTTGCTGTTACATTAGTGTGAATTGAGAACAATTCATCCTGCTTTTAACTTTATGTCCAAAATATCTATAACCTCTGCTAATTTACTGACAATAAAGGAAACTGCTATAATTGGTGGTAAAATAGTTTTTTTTCTTGTTATAAACACTGCCAGGATCTAGGGAATCCTTAGTTATATGTCAAACAATTACTTCCTTATGGATAAATGGACACTTGTAGGTGTCGCCTCTTTCCTTTCTTTTTTTTTTTTTTTTTAAGATTCAAAGCTTTCATGTTACATTAAAATTTTTAAAAATCAAACATTTTTTATTGCCTTAGAAAATTACTTTGTGTCCCTTTGCAGTCAGCCATTCATTAGTCCATGCAACCACTGATGTGCCTCTGTCATTTTAGATCAGGGTTTTTTGGGTCTGTTTTGTGGGGGCAAAAGATACAGACATACCTTGTTTTATTGTGCTTTGCAGATACAGTGGTTTTGTGTCTTTGTTTTTTAACAAGTTGAAGGTGTGTGGCAACCCTGCAGCAAGCAAATCTGTCAGCACCATTTTTTCCAACAGTATTTGCTCACTCTGTGTCTCTGTGTCACGTTTTGGTAATTCTTGTAATATTTCAAACTTTGTCATTATTATTATTGTTACAGTGATCTTTGGGTAGTGATTATGACATGCTGAAAGCTCAGATGATGGTTAGCATTTTTTAGCAGTAAAGGCTTGTACATTTTTCCTAGACATAAGCTGTTATACACTTAGACTATAGTATGTAAGCATAACTTTTATATGCACTGAGAAACCAAAAAATTTACTTTTTTAAAATCTTACAGTATTTATTTATTTATTTATTATTTTTATTTTAATTCCAGTAAAGTTAACATATAGTATTATGTTAATTTCAGGTACACAATGTAGTGATTCAGTATTTCCATATATTACTCTGTGCTTATCAAGCATATTCTTAATCCCTTTCACCTATTTCACCCATCCCCCAGGCCACTTCCCTCTGGTAACCATCTGTTTGCTCTTTATAGTTAAGGGTCTATTTTTTTGTTTGTCTCTCTTTTTTCCTTTTTGTTCATTTGTTTCTTAAATTCCATATATGAGTGAAATCATATGGTATCTGTCTTTGGCTTATTTTGCTTAGTATTGTAGTCTCTGGATCATCCATGTTGTCACAGACGGCAAATTTTAATTCTTTTTTATGGCTGAGTAATATTCCATTTTGTTTATACACACACACACACACACACACACACTCCATTATGTATATACACATGCACGTGCACGCACACACACACACACATACACACACCACGTCTTTATCCATTCCTCTGTCAATAGACACTTGGGCTGCTTTCATAATTTGGCTATTGTAAATAATGCTGCAGTAAACATAGAGGTACTTCTATCTTTTTGAATTAGCATTTTCATATTCTTTGAGCAAATACCCAGTAGTGCAATTACTGGATCATAGGTTAGTTCTATTTTTAATTTTTTTCAGCAGTCTCTGTACTGTCTTCCATGGTGGCTACGCCAGTTTGCATTCCCATCAGCAGTACAGAAGGGTTCCTTTTTTTTTTTCCACATCCTCGCCAACACTTCTTGTTTCTTGTGTTTTTTATTTTAGCCACAAAAATTTAACTTGCTTTATTGTGGTATTTGCTTTATTGCGGTGGTCTAGAATGGAACCCGCAATATCTCCAAGGTATGCCTTATTATTATAGAACACTGGGTATAATGCAAGACATCTGTGTTCTACCCACTAATGAACAGTTGTATGCCATTGAGCCAATAATTTACTCAGGGTTGCCATTTCCCCAAGAAGTAGGTAAAGTGTATGTTTTCTTCCAGCCTAACCATGACCAAATCTGTTTCAGGAGTAAAATAACATTAAATTTGTGTCAGTTGTCCTTAGATATCATAATAAAACTTACGGTTGATATATTTGTAAAAACAAGTGTATGTGTTTGTGTAGTATAGAGTACTCATAAGAAAATCTTACAACTTTAAACTCCTATATAGTTCTTATAATCCTGTGACACTGTTTACTTATCATTTTACTTTGATTATTTTTTGTGACTTTTAGTAACTGTATTCTGTCAATTTAGACTTGCTTCTTTCCCCTTATGAATGAAAATGGTACATACTTATGATTAGTTTCTAATTAGTAAGTCTTTAATTACTGATAATTTCATTTATCATTATGAAAATGAGATTTGACTAATTTTTTAAAATATGCACATAATGAAAATTTTATTTAAATCAGCAGGTGTGAGTACCAAAATGGTGAAGTGAGGGTGAAGAATTAAATATCCAATTATTTTTCTTTTTAGTTGAGTTGTATACCTGGGCCTTGTCCAACTTCAGATGATTTGAAATATACTATGACTCGTTTAGCAGTAGATGGAGCAGATATTTATGTCGTGGAGCATGGCTGTGCTACAAATCTAAAGGTACACTTTTGTCTATTTCTTTACCAATACAGTTCTTTTTCCAAACCAAAATTTCCAATTCTTTTTCTTTCTTTCTTTCTTTTTTTTTTTTTTTTAAGGTACACTTATTTTAAAGGTACACTTTTGTCTATTTCTTAGGCAGTATAGTTAGTTTTTTTCTAAACCGAACTTCTTTTTTTTTTTTTTTTTTTTTTTAAGATTTATTTATTTATTTTATATAGAGAGAGTAAGACTATGACCAGGTGCTGGGAGGGAGAATAAGAGAGAAGCAAACTCCCCACTGAGTGTGGAGCCAGACATGGAGCTCTGTCTCACCACCCTGAGATCATGACCTGAGCCTAAATCAAGATTGAGTTATTTTAAATGACTGAGCAACCCAGACGCCCCCAAATCTCTATTTCTTTCTTTTTTTGTTTTTAATTTTTGGGTGTTATGTTAGTCACCATACAGTATGTCATTAGTTTGCTTGTTTTTTTTTTTTTTTTTTTGTCATTAGTTTTTGATGCAGTTTTCCAAGATTCATTGTTTATGTATAGCACCCAATGCTCCATGTAATACGTGCCCTCCTTAATATCCATCACCGGTCCAACCTATGCCCCAATATCCTCCCCTCTAAAACCATCAGAGTCCACAGTCTCTCATTGTTCATCTCCCCCTCCAATTCCCCCCCTTCATTTTTCCCTTCTTTCTCCTTATGTTCTGTAAGTAAATGAAAATAAATGATAATTGACTTTCTCTGCTTGACTTATTTCACCTAGCATAATCTCCTCCACTCCCATCCATGTTGATGCAAAATTTGGGTATTCATCCTTTCTGATAGCTGAGTAATATTCCATTGTGTATATGGACCACATCTTCTTTATCCATTCATCTGTTGAAGGGCATCTCTGGTCTTTCTACAGTTTGGCTGTTGTGGACATTGTTGCTATCAACATTGGGGTAGTTGAGTTGGCTCTTCTTTTCAGACCACCTGTATCTTTGGGGTAAATACCCAGTAGTGCAATTTCTGAATCATCAGGTAGCTCTATTTTTAATTTTTTGAGGAACCTCCACACTGTATTCCAAAGTGGCTGCACCAACTTGCATTCCCACAACAGTGTAAGAGGGTTTCCCTTTCTCCACATTCTCTCCAAGACATGTTCACTGTCTTGTTAATTTTTGCCATACTTACTGGTATGAGATGGTATCTCAGTGTGGTTTTGATTTGAATTTCCCTGATGGCTAATGATAATGAGCATTTTTTTATGTGTCTCTTAGCCATTTCTCTTCATTCATTGGAGAAGTGTCTGTTCATGTCTTCTGCCCATTTTTGAACTTGATTATTTGTTTTTTTGGTGTTAAGTTTGAGAGGTTATTGGATATCAGCCCTTTTTTTGTAATGTCATTTGCAAATATTTTCTCCCATTCTGTGGATTGCCTCTTTGTTTTGTTGACTGTTTTCCTTTGTTGTGCAGAAGCTTTTATCTTGATGAAGTTCCGAAAGTTCATTTTCACTTTTGTTTCCTTTGCCTTTGGAGATGTGTCTTGAAAGAAATTTGTGTGGCTAAGATATCTAAGAGGTTACTGCCTGTGTTCTCCTCTAGGATTTTGATGGATTCCTGTCTCTTATTGAGGTCTTTCATTCATTTTGACTTTATCTTTGTGTATGGTATAAGTGAATAGTTGAGTTTCATCCTTCTGTATATAGCTGTCCAATTTTCCCAGCACCATTTATTGAAGAGGCTGTTTTTTATTTTTCCATTGGATATTTTTTCGTGCTTTGTAAAAGATCATTTGACCATAGAATTCAGGGTCCATATCCGGGCTTTCTACTCTATTCCATTGGTCTATGTGTCTGTTTTTGTGCCAGTACCATGCTGTTTTGGTGGTCACAGCTTTGTAATATAGCTTGAAATCAGGCAACATGATGCCCCACCTTTGTTTTTCTTTTTCAACATTTCCTTGGTGTTTTGGGGTCTTTTCTGGTTCCATACAAATTTTAGGATTGTTTGTTCTAGCACTTTGAAAAATGCCCATGGTAATTTTGATTGGGATGGTATTGAAGGTGTAGATTGCTATGGGCAGCATAGACATTTAAACAATGTTTATTCTTCCGATCCATGAGCATGGAATGTTTTTCCATCTTTTTGTGTCTTCTTCAATTTCTTAAATGAGTGTTCAATAGTTCCTAAAGTACAAATCCTTTACCTCTTGGGTTAGGTTTATTCCAAGGTATCTTATGGTTTTTGGTGCTCTTGTAAATGGAATTGATTCTTTACTTTCACTTTCTACAGTTTCATTGTTAGTGTATAAGAAAACAACTGATTTCTGTGCATTGATTTTGTATTCTGCCACATTACTGAATTGCTGTATGAGTTCTAGTAATTTTGGGGTGGAGTCTTTTGGGTTTTCCACATAAAGTATCATGTCATCTGTGAAGAGAGGGAGTTTGACTTCTTCTTTGACAATTTGAATACCTTTTATTTCTTTTTGTTGTTTGATTGCTGTTTCTAGGACTTTCTAGTCCTATATTGAACAGTAGTGGCAAGAGTGGGCATCCTTGTCATGTTCCTGATCTTAAGGGAAAGTCTCTCAGCTTTTCCCTATTGAGAATCATATTCACTGTGGGTTTTTCATAGATGGCACCCACATCTAATGTTCCCTCTGTTCCTACACTCTGAAAAGTTTTAATCAGGAAAGGATGCTGTATTTGTCAAATGATTTTTCTGCATCCGTTGAGAGGACCATGTGGCTCTTCTCTCTTATTAATTTGTTCTATCACATTGATCGATTTGCAAATATGAACTACCTACCCTTGCATCCCAGGAATAATTTCCACCTGGTCATGGTGGATAATCTTTTTAATGTACTGTTGGATCATTTTGAACCTAAAGATACATCCAGATTGAAAGTGAAGGGATGGAGAACCATCTTTCATGCCAGTGGACCATAAAAGAAAGCTGGGGTAGCAATCCTCATAATAGACAAATTAGATTTTAAGCTAAAGACTATAGTCAGAGATACTAAAGGATACTATATCATTCTTAAAGGGTCTATTCAACAAGAAGACCTAACAATTGTAAATATATATGCCCCCAACATGGGAGCAGCTAACTACAAAAGCCAACTGTTAATCAAAATAAAGAGACATATTGATAATAATACATTAATTGTAAGGGATCTTAAGACTCCATTCTCAGCAGTAGACAGATCATCTAAGCAGAAAATCAACAACAACAAAAAAGAGCTTTGCATGACACACTGGACCAGATGGACCTCATAGATACACACATAACATTCCATCCTAAAACAACAGAATACTCATTTTTCTCGAGTGCACAAGGAACTTTCTCTGGAATAGAACACATACTGGATCACAAATCAGGTCTCAACTGATATCAAAAGACTGAGATTATTCCCTGCATATTCTCAGACCACAATGCTGGAACTCAATCACAAGAAAACGTTTGGAAGAAATGCAAGCACTTGGAAGCTAAAGACCATCCTGCTCAAGAATGTTTGGATCAACCAGGAAATCATAGAAGAACTTAAACAATTCATGGAAACCAATGAGAACGAAAACACGTCAGCCCCAAACCTATGGGATATGGCAAAGGTGGTCCTAAAGGAGAAATACATTAGCCATCCAAGCCTCACTCAAAAATGTAGAAAAATCCCAAACACACAAACTCTTTTACACCTTAAAGAACTGGAGAATCAACAACAAATTAAGCCTACCCCATTTATGAGAAGGGAAATAATTAAGGTTAGAGCAGAGATCAATGAGTTAGGAACCAGAGATACAGTAGAACACATCAGTGAAACTAGAAGCTGGTTCTTTAAAGAATTAATAAGATCAATAAACCACTGGCCAGACAAATCCAAAAGAAAAGAGAAAGGGGACCCAGATTAATAAAATCATGACTAACACCAAGGAAATAGAAACATTCATCAGAAATTAATATCAATAGCTATATGCCAATAAGTTAAGCAACCTGGAAGAAATGGATGCATTCCTGGAAACCTATAAACTTCCAAGACTGAAACAGTAAGAAATTGACAACCTGAATACACCAATAACTAGTAACGAAATTAAAGTAGTGATCAAAAACCTCCCAAAAAACAAGAGTCCAGGACCTGATGGATTCCTTGGGGAATTCTACCAAACATTCAAAGAAGAAATAAGATCTGTTCTCCTGAAGCTGTTTCAAAAAATAGAAACAGAAGGAAAACTTCCAGACTCTTTCTGTGAGGCCAGCATTACCTTGATCCCCAAACCAGGCAAAGACCCCATCAAAAAGGAGAATTTCAGACCAATATCCCTAATGAATATAGATGTCAAGATTCAAAACCCCCATTTCTTGAAATAGAACACACATATATAGTTTGCCATCTCAGAGAACACTACAGAATTCCAGGAGATAACTTTCTGTTTTGGGCTTGTCCATGTTCCCTTCCAGTCTTAAAGCAAGCTTTCACTACTATTTTACTCTAATGGAATTATCATAACTTTGCTTTATGGCAGGGATGTAAACTTGGAGGTTGCTTTTATGGCGGGGATTAAATTGGTAGTGTTTTTAAATTTTGATTGCCTTTAGGCAATTTGAATTTTAACTGCCTTTAGGTTTTGTACATTTATATCCTGCCTAGCTCCTGAAAACATTTGTTTGCCACCTCTGCTTTGTGGGTTACTGCTTAAAATTAAGCCTGTTAAAAGTCTGTGATTTTATTACTTACTACCAACATTTCCTTCCTCTTTTTCTTGCTTTCCTTTTGACTTAGGTTCTTTTCCTTTTATCCTTTTTTTATTAATTGACTGTTTACTTTTCTGTTGCATTTATCTTTTCCATTTCCCATTTTTCTCTTTTTTTCTTTCATGAAGTTTGAAATAATACCTCTTTTGTAGTTTATTCTAAGTTGCTTAAGAGTACAGAAACTACATTTTATTTCATTTTCTTTATTCAATTTAGATGGGTGCAATTCGAGTTGCAAACTGTAATCTCCACAATCAGTCAGTTGGGGAAGGAATAAGTGCTGCAATTCAGGATTTTCAAGTGAGACAGTACATTGAACAATTAAATAATTCCAAAGTTGGACTTCAGCCTGCAATACTACGGAGGGCCTATTGGCTTGAAGCAGGGTCAGCCAATTTAGGACTCATTACTGTTGATATTGCATTAGCTGCTGATCATCATTCTAAACATGAGGCTCAAAGACATTTCCTAGAAACTCATGATGGCAGAACTAAGAGGTAAGTGAAATTTAAGGAAGTTAATCATCCCAAGTTCAGACAAAAATTACCTTATAATTATAGAGGAAATTCCACTGTTAGAAATGGAATAGGAACATTTTACATAAAGACTAAATATGATTGTGCTGGGTACACCCCAGTGAAGATGTAAGAACCTGATATTTAAGTAAATACATTATATACCTCATCTCTTGTAATGGTGCGGTTAATGGAAATAACACTGTTTTTTAATGTGTTTCTAAGCCCATACTATGTGTAATAGCAGTGAAATGAGCTTATATTACTAGTTCCTAAGTAACATTTTATAGAGCACTACCCCTCTTTCTCTCTCACCACAGCTTGCCACTTTCATTTCATCATTTCTAGAAAACATCATTGCTATCACCATGTATTCTACGAAACTCTTGTGGGCTCTCAAAGTTGCAAGGGAGACTAAGGGAATATAATCCTCAAGAAATAGTCATTAAGAAATAATTGTATCTGCCATTTAAAAAGTTGCCAGAGCCTCTTACTGAATAATACCTGTTTAAACTGCCAGTATAACTTTTTCCATCCCCATCTCCCTCATTATAAAGTTAATTGAGCTTATTTTTAAAATAGAGAAAACTATTATGAAATAAAGGAAAATAATTACCATAACCTTACCACACTGAATTTGTCATATTTCTTCCCCATATTTTTAATGTATCTTTCTTATACTTGAAATCATCCTGTATTTATAAATTCTGCATGTTGGCGTTAAACTTATATCCTAAGCATCTGCCCATATGATCAAAAATTTTATAAATTTCCTTTAAAACAAATGATAATACACCATCAAAAAGATACATTGTACTTATTTAGCCATTGCCCTTATTCATTAAATGCATAGAAAATGTTTCTAAAGTCCTCATTATATATAATAGTAAGAGGAACATTTTTTGCACATAAAATATTTTCCCACATGTTCTTTAAATTTAAAGTTTCCTTAAAAGGGGGGGTGTGACTGTGCTAAAAACTGAGGCTTTTGATTTGCATTCCCAAATTCCCAGAAAGATTATTTCACTTTATATTCCCAGTGACTTTTTAAGTTGAGTCTGTGTCTCACTGCATCTTTGCTTCCCTATGTGTTTTATGATAACTGGAAGATGATATTTCTGTTTTATTTTGCATTTCATTATTTCTGAGATTAATATTTTTTTCATGTATTTATTGGTGGTTTTTATTTCCTCATTTGTGAATTGCATCTTATTATTCTATGTATATTTAATTAATTGGCATATTGGTATATTTCTTACCAATTTTTAAGAGCTCTTAAATCTATAGATTACATCCTTTCAGTAGTCCCCGTTGCTAATATTTTGTAATTTGTTTCTTTTTAAAATTTTTTTAGTCTTATGTACAGACTTTATTTTTTGTGTATTCAAATATGTCAGTGTTTAACCTTTATAATTTCTTGTACTAATTTGAGAAAATATTTCTTTTGCTAGTAATCACATGGCACCTATGTTTTCTTTTTTTTTTTCCTATTCCTTTTGTTTTTATTGTTGTTAACATTAAACTCTGTTTTTTTTGTTGTTGTTGCTCTTTATTTTTGTTTTTCTTAGAGAATGAGAGAGCCTGTGCATGGGGTGGGAGGCAGGAGCAGAGAGAGAAACTTAAGTAGGCTCCATGCTCAGCATCCCAATGGGGGACTCTATCTCATGGTCCTAAGATCAAATCAAGAGTCAGATGCTTATTTTTCCATCACGAACTTTTAGCTGTTTTCATCTGTTAATTTCCCCCAAAGAACTATTTGTCTAGTTTTAAAAAATTCTGAGTTTTTTTACTGAGATTACATTAATCTTTTAAGTTACTTTAAGATCCTGACATCCTGTAAATCTAAGTATGGAAGCTCATGTGTGGAGAATAATGTTTTTAAAAAATTTGGTTTTGGTTTTCTTTGTTAATTATTGCTCAGGAAGCCAGTAGCTATGAACAAAGTGCCTGGGTCTAATTAGGTCAGATTGTAGAATAGGGTGCTAATGAAGTGAAGAAAATGGCACCATGTGACTCAGGTTCCAGGTGTTCAAGTAAATCCAACCATTTAGATTGGTTTCAGTGCTCTCTTTGGTTAATAATTGTGAAGAGTGGGATTTTACCGTATTTGCAAGCTAACAAGTTATCCTGCCACAGTTTCATGGGTGCTGCCAGAAGACACAAAACTCCTGGTCAAGGACAAAGGTCTTTATTACAACAAAAGTATGAACCAGAGTCATGTGTGTTTGTATGGGTTCCCTGTGTTCCCCAAGTAGGGTTGCCAGAGGAACTATAGGATGCCTAGTTAAATTTGAATTTGAGATAAACAAATAACTTTTTAGGATAGGTGTGTCATATTGTCCCATACATTGCGTAGGACAAACTTACTTTTATTTGCTATATCTGGTACCCATATTTATGAATCCTTTGGAGGTGACACAAAAAGTCCATGATGGGTATCTACACACAGTGGGGTGCATTATAGAAGAAGAATATTGAACTTAAGCATTCTACGACTTTTATAGTACGTGAAAGCCAACCTACTCTTTTCCAGGGTGAGACATTACGTCGTCTCTTTAGGTTGTTTACTGCCAGTACAATCACAAGCAATGGCCTGGTCATGGCTTTGCATACTTGGCATACCAGGCAAAAACAGGTAGGGATGTTTAGGGCATATTGGCAATTGCCTCTCCCAACATGGTAACTCACTGACCTTCAGATTTGGCTGCCTTTGTGCATATCTGATTCCTAGGAGTTTGGGGGCCTATCTGTATTCTTTTTTGATATAACTGGAAAAGTTACTGGATACACAGGTCATTAGTTTCTTTAGTGTTTTTGAAAAGTATGGTTCCCAAACCACCAACCCCAGTGTCTCCTTGGAACTTGTTAGAAGTTTACATAATCAGGTCTTACTTGGCCTCAGTCAGAAACGCTGGGGGTGCAGCCCTGCACTCCATAGTATAATAAGCCCTCCAGGTGATTCTAATGCAAGCTAAAATTGAGAACTAGTGCACTGGATTGTAATAAAGGGAGGGAAGGGGAGCTAACATTTGTTATGCAACTTCTATATTCCAGATTTTATATCAGGGGCTTTACATTTAATTTCCAAAGCAGTCTTATTAGGTGTATCAGACCACAATTTTATAGTTGAGGAAACTGAAGCTCAGAAATTTTAACTAATCTGACAAGATCCTAGAGTTACTAAGTGGCACAGCTGGAATTTGAACCCATATCTAGGTGAATGCAAACCTATGCATTTTTCTAAGCTTGTTGCTACACAAATTAGCTAAATAAAAAAGTGTGTAGAATATATAAGGTGTTTTATTTTTACAGTGTTTGCAGTAGTTTGCTGAGTGATTGAATCTTAATACTTTATAAGGTGTTTTATTTTTACAGTGTTTGCAGTAGTTTGCTGAGTGATTGAATCTTAATACTTTAAAATAGGGAAGTGATTTGAATTTGGTAACAATTAACTGAAGTAATATGTCAGATTCTCACTAATCGTAAGGCTTTCTTACATTTTTCCTACTGTCTTCTAGACTGATGTTGCACTCCTATTTTGATGTATTTCATCTCATCTTTCACATCTCAAATACTACTTTTTGAAAGTTTCCTTCTGTTTTCCTTGTCACAACACCTTGTGTTTTTTTTATTTTGTTTTTACCTCATAGCACAGTACAGTTTATGATTAGATATTTTGTTTCTGGCTTGTCTTTGCCTCTGTGCTCTGAACTTCATATGGATAAGACTGTGTCTGTCAGTTTCACTTAGCACAGTACTAGGCACATATCAATATGTTCAAGAAATATAAATGAAAGAATGTAAAATGGAAATGATAATACCTATTCTGTCTTCCTTGAGGGCCCTGAGGATCCAATGAGATAATGCATGTAAAAATACTTAGAAAAACAGACTGTTAATATGAAGTAATTCTATTATTTAAAGTTAAAAAAAGAAGAATGAAGATTTATCTCCCAAATTTGTATTACGGAATATTTTTTTAAGAAAGTTAATATACTGACGGGCTTTTGTGTGGATCATTTACAGAACCTAATGCATTTTACACACATTTTCTCCCACTGTCCTAATTCTTAAGACTTTGTTCTGAGTCCTTATTACAAAATTATTACAGTTTTTTCCTCTAATATATAGACTGCATTATTTTGATTTTATTGAGAAATAAATTTCTTATTTGCTCTATACCTATAGTATTTTGGTGTATTTGCCTGTGAAATAGGCCCTGAAATGCTAACGGCGATAAATTATCTATTTAGTATAACCTGTACCAATAGTTTTGTCCATTTTTTACTTTGATGTTTAAAATTTTTAGTCCTTTCGAGAATATTTACTACTATTTTTAAATTGGATTTAAATGTCTGATCTTTATATTTACTTCTTTTTAGTTCTTTTTTTTTAATGTATCTCTCTCTTTTTTCCTACTTACTTATATCTCACCATGGTGAGACTACTGTTTTTAAGAAAGGCAAAATGATTAGACATTCCACAGTAAAATAAGCTTTTGTGTTTGTGTTTATGTTGTCTTTTAAAAATATTAACAATTAACTTAGTTTTAATTAATTATCTGCCAAAAAGTTTATTTCCTAATGAGTTTTTGTTATGTTGTTGCTTTTGTTTGTTTTGTTTTGGGTTTTGTTTAGGTTGTGGTTTTTGTGGCCAGATGATACCCTGAAGAATAAGAGGTGTAGGAACAAGTGTGGTTGTCTCGGTGGCTGCAGATTCTTTGGTGGCACAGTAACTGGCCTAGATTTCTTCAAACTTGAAGAGTTGACACCTTCCAGTAGTTCTGCATTTTCAAGCACGAGTGCAGAGTCTGATATGTATTATGGACAGTCTCTGCTACAGCCTGGAGAATGGATTATTACTAAAGAAATTCCCAAAATTGTAGATGGTAATGTGTTATTTTGTTACTTGTGCTAATCTTTTTTTTATCTTTATCCTTTATGCCATTTTTGAGAGAAATTCAGTGTTAGTGTGTTCAACTCAGTTTTTTGAGCAGTTTTGTAGGTAGGTTCAGTATAATCTTCCTTTGTTTTGCAGGTGATTTAACTAAGCCTGAGAAGACTAGTGAGTTTTTACAGTTACCTAAGGCAAAAGTAGGTCTACTCTTCAGACCTATTGTTGACATTGGTGATTTTCCTAGAGAAGCTTGTTCTGAGTATTTCTTTATATATATTCTTATTTTCTGTGACCTCAGCTTCCAGAGATTTACTTAAGAATAGCTGTGCTTCAAGGTAACAGTTGTTTTACCAGCTTACTTATATAGGAAAACTTATCAATAGTAATATTTATACCGTTGGCCCTCATATTACCAACTCTTCTGCAGGATATTCTTATCATTACTAAAACTGATCATGTCAAAAAGAGAAATGTGGCCTTTCCTTAGACCCTGTAGGATAACTTGGCAGATACACAGGTGTGTTGTAAGCAGTAAATGGTGGCTTTAAGTATACTAGATTTAGATTTATCTAGTATCTTATCTCTGAAGACTTCAGAAGTGAATTTTCCTTTGGATTTTTTAGTTGTATGTTCCTACAATTAAGTGCAGTATTTACTGCTTAAGTTGTCATGCTGTCAAGAAGTGAAATATGGAAACGTCTTGCTATTTTACTAGTATCAGCCTTTTCCCCTTGATCTATTCAAAAACATTTATAGCACTGCCTTTTGTCAGTAGACCAAAAGGAGGGAAGAAGTAGTTTTGATTTTCCATGTATAAGGAGCTCTTAAAAGAAAGAGCTGGACTATATATATCAATTTCTTGCTTTAATGATTTCTCACTAAATATTAATACATAAGTATATACATCTTATTTAAGGTTATTTGACTTAAGCAGTTTTGCCTAGAATAAAAGCAGATTATCCTATAGAATCTGCAAACATCAAAGGTTCTTGACATTTAAAGGATAGGAAAGATGCTAAATAAAATTTATCATTTTTAAAAAAAATATTACTTTCTTACATTCGATTAATATTTGCTTTTAAGGGTTTTCACAGACATTGTCTCATTTAATCTTCAAGTTGCTGTGTGAGTTCTATATTTTCCTTGCTTCTAGTGAAGAAAGTGAGTCTCATCACTGAGATGGAGTTGCACAAAATCAGATGGCTAAGCAGAAACTAGAATCAGGGCCATCAAAGCCACTTCAGTGTTCTTTCTACCGCACTACAGCTGGCACTAATTATAAACACTGCTTGATATTCTGATCTGCAGATCAAAGTTTAACCATCACAAAGGGAAGAAAGAAAATCTACAGGGAAGTTACAGATGGTATAAGAAAGGAAAGAGAGCAAATTCCCTAACCAAACAAAAGCAAAGCTCGTTATAATTCTTACAATGTATAGTAGTGATTATATTGCCTGTTGATTCTTTCAGAAGTGAGCTCTAATTCACGAATCATTGAGTTTGGTATAGAATTAACCCCTGTGTAAGTATCTGACTTCTGATTGTTGAGGTTTCTAGGAGCCAAGAATAGATATGCAGTGTTAGAATAGAATCGAGGAGGGCTTATGGTAGAACGCAGGAGTTCCTTGGAAGGTCAGTGACCACTAGTTTCCTGTCATCTAGAAGAGAATGAAACCCATTTTTCTTTTGACATTTATTGTTCTGATTTTTCAATTTATGGTAGTAGAAGTGAATAATACTACTTATATTGTAAGTTCTTAAGTCTTCTTACCCCTTAACTAGAACTAGAACTGGTTCTAGAACTGCATTCTGCTGGGAGAGGTGTTTTTTCCTACTAACAGCTTCCTCTTTTCTTGGGTAATACAGGAATGGCTAGAGGAGAATAGAAACTGGGCAGGAGTTGTTTTTTGTTTTGTTTTGTTTGTTTTTTAATCTAAGCAATTTAGTAGGGACTCCACTTTCATTCCTTCCACCCCCAATTTACATAACATGTCACAGGGCTGAGGAAATGTTCCATATTAAAGAACACATGACAACTGAATGCAATAATATATGATCCTAGGTTAATCTTGTACTGGAAGGGGCAAAGGTGCTTTCAAGGACATTTTTGGGTCAATTAAAAAATTGGAGAGCACATGATAGATTAGATAACAGTATTGTATAAATACTGAATTTCCAAGTTGATAATTATATAGAGATTATATATATATATATATATTATTCTGCAGAAATAAACACTTAACTCTCTAAGGTAAAATGTCACTATGTCTACAAATTACCCTCAATTCAAAAAGTTTTATGTATATATTATACATATTAGAACAGATGTGGCAAAATGGTTAAAATAGGTAATTCTGAGTAAAAGATATATGGTGGCTTTGTATTCTTTAAAGTTTTCTGTAAGTATGAAAATTTTCAAATAAAGTTTAAAAAAATTCACTGTCTATGGAATTTGGATCCATACTTACTATAATATCTTTTTATAGTGTTTAGCATAATGCTATGTGAAATTGGATATTTGTGCTTTTAAAAAACTGATTATATTTATAAAAATAGGGAATTGGATTAAGTGCTCTTATTTTCATAAATTGTTTTTGAAATTATTATGTTCATGTAACCTACTTTTTTGTTTGTTTATTCAGGTAATGTGAATGGCATGAAGAGGAAAGAATGGGAAAACAAATCAGTGGGAATAGAAGTAGAAAGAAAAACTCAGCACCTTAGTCTTCAAGTACCATTACGATCTCATAGTTCATCCTCTTCCTCAGAGGAGAATAGTAGTTCTAGTGCTGCACAGCCCTTATTGGCTGGAGAAAAGGAAAGTCCCTCTTCTGTTGTTGATGACCATTTGGTTCAAAAAGAATTCTTGCATAATGCAAAAAGAGATGATGGCCATGTAAGGTCAGTATTCAATTATATTCAGAAACTAGATTAGATTAGGAATTATAATAAGATTGTAGTTACTTAAAATTTTGTTAAGAAAAACTTTGTTTCCTCTCCACTCACTTACTGTAGAAAATTCTTTTCTCCTCCTGAACATATTTTTAAATATTCATTTGCTTTTGTCTTGCTAATTACAAAATTTTCATATGTGTGTGTGTGTGTGTGTGTATATATATATATATATATCTCATTCCAGAAATAGGAAAATACAGAAAAATGTAATGAAAATAAATATTTGTCATCATCCAGATACAAAAATTTTAGATTTTCCTCCAACTTCCTTTGCTGTTCCTTCTTATTCCCTATTTCCATGTCCTCCATTTCTTCTTTTCTTCCTCTTTCAGATGGCCATTTGTTAGATGTTCTGGATGCTTAAGACTCTGTTCTTTACCTTTATCTCCACTCATTCTATATTGTTTCCCTAGATAGTTTCAGTGATGATTTGGCTTCAGTTATGATCTGTAGCCAACATCTTCTAAATCTAGAACTCTAGACAAAACTTTGTGCCTCTAGGCCCAGCTACCTTTTTGATATTTCTATTTGTATGTTTCATGGGGACCTCAAACTCAGCCTATAAAAAATGACCTTGTACCTGTCATGCTCAACTTGTTCTGCCTCAGTAAATGGCACTAGCACCAGTTTCTAAAGGTGATGATAGTGGGGCTATCTCTAGCTCTTTCCTCTCCTTCAGTCCCTCTCATTTATTCAAAGGGGCCCCTGATATATTGTGTCAGACAAACTTTTAAAAGATGTTAAAAAAAAAAAAAGGTGTAAATGCATTAGTGTCCACAAATCATGGATAGAAGATTACACTTTGGGTTTAAGTTTTTATTATGTTGTAAACTGCCTCGATTTATTTGAAACTACATGAGGTATGAACACTTGTTGTGCTGTTTTGCTACTTTGTATAGATAATTCATTGTAAAATTTTAGATTTTCCTTAATTTGCAAAATAAATGATTAAATTACTATAAAGATTTTATAAGTACTTCTATTGATACTTATACGATGTACAGTAAATGGTAATAGCTTTGCTTTCCATTTTAGCATTCCTACAGAAATTCCAGGAAACAGCCCCGTGTCTCCTAATACTCAGGAAAAGTCAGTAGGTCAATCTCCTTTGAGATCTCCCTTGAAACGACAAGCTTCTGTATGTTCCACTCGACTTGGGAGTACCAAGAGCCTTACTGCTGCTTTTTATGGGGACAAGCAGCCTGTTACAGTTGGAGTCCAGTTTAGTAGTGATGTCTCCCGAAGTGATGAGAATGTATTAGACTCACCAAAGCAGAGAAGAAGTTTTGGTTCATTTCCATACACACCATCGGCAGACTCCAATTCATTTCACCAATATCGGTCAATGGATTCCAGCATGTCAATGGCTGATAGTGAAGCCTACTTTTCTGCAGCCGAGGAATTTGAGCCCATTAGCAGTGATGAAGGCCCTGGAACTTATCCAGGTAGAAAAAAGAAGAAAAAGCAAACACAGCAGATTGACTACAGTAGGGGTTCCATATATCACAGTGTTGAGGGACCACTTACTGGCCATGGAGAGACCATTCAGGATCCCCGAACTCTGCCATTCAAAACTCATCCTTCCCAGGCTTCATTTGTTTCTGCATTAGGTGGAGAAGATGATGTTATAGAACATCCGTATGTTGTAGAGGTTGAGAAAACAGTAGAGAGTGAACAGATTACTTCTCAGCAACCTGTGATGAATTGCTATCAGACTTATCTTACTCAGTTCCAGGTAATTAATTGGTCAGTGAAGCACCCTACTAACAAAAGAACCTCCAAGTCATCATTGCATCGTCCCCTTGATCTGGATACTCCAACCAGTGAAGAAAGCTCATCGTCATTTGAACAGCTTTCTGTTCCAACTTTTAAGGTATAAACTAAATCATTAGTTTCCACTGTTAGGTTTACTTAGCTAAATCAGTTTTTAAGATGTTTCTAAAATTTTTCTCTGAGTCATTTTAACTACCTTATTGAAAGAAAGAATTTCTGAAGTCATTGCTTCATGTGTGACAATAAATCTCAGGGTTATTGATGAGTATTATAAACTTAAACATCTCAAATTGAGGAGTAGTTTCAGACTTGATTGTCACAATGTTAATCAGTTAATATATAGTCTCTGTCTACATTATGTTCTAAGATTAAGATCAAGTCTGAATTCAAAGTTCTGTGTGTCTTAAAAATAGAATTTTGAAATTGTTTTTAATAGCTGGTGTTCTTTTTACTTAATCTGTAACTGCTACTGTGCAAATCCAATTCCATGCACTTGACATTTGAGATTTTGTAGTTTAGCAGGAATTGGTTATTTTCTGTTTCTATAATGAATTCTGTAGTGGCATTTTAAAGGAAAACTGAAAATACATTAACAAACTAGTGATAATAGTCGATATGAAAACTATTTTTATGAAATTATACATTTATAAGAGAATTTTTTATGATTTTAAAGAACAAAATTAAGCAGATAAAATCTTTTTTTTTTTAATTTTTAATTTTTCATAAACATATATTTTTATCTCCAGGGGTACAGGTCTGTGAATCGCCAGGTTTACACACTTCACAGCACTCACCAAAGCACATACCCTCCCCAATGTCCATAACCTCACCCCCCTTAAGCAGATAAAATCTGATAGAACTGAATAACTGTGTAGGAATCTTATGTGGTATATACTTACATAGTTAATTTACATATTATTAATTCAGTATTTATTATGAACTGCTGTGTGCCAGGCATTTGATATGCAGTGATGAGGAAAATGGGCATAGGACTTAGAGTTTAGGTGTGGGAGACAGACAGTTAATAGATAAAACAGGTAAGTATATGATTACAAGTTGAGAAGAGTCTTACGAAGATAATCCAAAGATGCTAGAATAGAGAATAATGGGGGGGTTGAAGCTACCTATATTGTATTGACATGAAAGATATAACTGAGGAGGTAATATCTAAACTGAAAGTATGAGAAGGAACTGATGATGGGAAGACCTGGGCACAGACAGGAGCCTTGCTAAAATTCTCAAGTGGGAGAGAAGTCAGTGCACATAAGTAAGTTAGCAGGGAGACTGCTCTTTTTGAGGCTAGAGACCTAAACAAGGTACAGATCATTAAGAACTTATAGACCATGGTATCAGTTCTTACAATTTCATTGAAATTTCATTAGGAAACCCGTGAGAGCTTTAAGGAAATGTGCTCTCATGTACTTTGGATACTGAGTAGAAGAATTGAACTGTCATGAAGTGGGAAGGGTGGGGTGATCACTTAGGAAGCTGTTGGCAGCAGACTGTGTAAGAGGTGACAGGACTAGACTTAAGTACTGCTGGAAATGTGATAGATGGAGCTGGAAAAAAAAAAACATATATGCATTTGAGCAATATGTGTTGAAGGAAGAAGAAACATTAGTGACCGTTACAAAGTTTTGTGTGTGTGTGTGTGTGTATTTTTTAAGATTTTATTTATTTGAGATAGAGGCAGAAAGAACATGAGCAGCGGTTGCAGAGAGGGACAGGCAGACTCCCTGCTGACAGGTAGCCTATCTCAGAGCTTCATCCCAGGACCCTGAGATCATGACCTGAGCCAAAGGCAGACTTTTAACCAACTGAGCCACCCAGTACCCCCAAAGTTTTGGTTTTAAAGTTGTGCCTCTTGCCCAATATAAATTGTCCATTAAGATAGCAAAATGTTCTCTTTATTCCATGTGAAAGTATGTAGGTATATGAATTTTCCAGTATAAAAACTCAGTGGTACTTCCAATACAGAATTGTACCTAAGAAGTTAGAATTATTTTAGTGTTTTCAGTAAATCTTTCTAGTTTGATTAGGCAATCAAATCATTAAAATAAATAAGTCAGGGAAGGGTTTCATATCTTTAGATAAATCAAAATAGATTATAGGTCGTAAGAAAGTTATTTTTCTCTATTAAATCTGAATAACTGTCTAACATAAAAAAGGATTCAGTTTGGTTTGAATAATCAAATGTATTATTTTATTTGTTTTCTTTTATGGACATACAATATGTTAGTTTTTCCTATAATTTAATGTTTCTCTGAGAGTCTTCCCTACTTAAAAATTGATTGTCCCAGGAGAACATTCTAAAATTAGTTTAAGAAAAGCTCAGTTTGTTGAGGAATTCAGGAGGAAAAAGATTTGAAGCACTTACTTTTTTTTTTTTTTTTTTTTTTTTTATTTTTTATAAACATATATTTTTATCCCCAGGGGTACAGGTCTGTGAATCACCAGGTTTACACACTTCACAGCACTCACCAAATCACATACCCTCCCCAATGTCCATAATCCCACCCCCTTCTCCCAAACCCCCTCCCCCCGGCAACCCTCAGTTTGTTTCGTGAGATTAAGAGTCACTTATGGTTTGTCTCCCTCCCAATCCCATCTTGTTTCATTTATTCTTCTTCTACCCACTTAAGCCTCCATGTTGTATCACCACTTCCTCATATCAGGGAGATCATATGATAGTTGTCTTTCTCTGCTTGACTTATTTCGCTAAGCATGATACGCTCTAGTTCCATCCATGTTGTCGCAAATGGCAAGATTTCATTTCTTTTGATGGCTGCATAGTATTCCATTGTGTATATATACCACATCTTCTTGATCCATTCATCTGTTGATGGACATCTAGGTTCTTTCCATAGTTTGGCTATTGTGGACATTGCTGCTATAAACATTCGGGTGCATGTGCCCCTTTGGATCACTACATTTATATCTTTAGGGTAAATACCCAATAGTGCAATTGCTGGGTCATAGGGCAGTTCTATTTTCAACATTTTGAGGAACCTCCATGCTGTTTTCCAGAGTGGCTGCACCAGCTTGCATTCCCACCAACAGTGTAGGAGGGTTCCCCTTTCTCCGCATCCTCGCCAGCATCTGTCATTTCCTGATTTGTTGATTTTAGCCATTCTGACTGGTGTGAGGTGATATCTCATTGTGGTTTTGATTTGTATTTCCCTGATGCCGAGTGATATGGAGCACTTTTTCATGTGTCTGTTCGCCATCTGGATGTCTTCTTTGCAGAAATGTCTGTTCATGTCTTCTGCCCATTTCTTGATTGGATTATTTGTTCTTTGGGTGTTGAGTTTGCTAAGTTCTTTATAGATTCTGGACACTAGTCCTTTATCTGATATGTCGTTTGCAAATATCTTCTCCCATTCTGTCAGTTGTCTTTTGATTTTGTTAACTGTTTCCTTTGCTGTGCAAAAGCTTTTGATCTTGATGAAATCCCAGTAGTTCATTTTTTCCCTTGCTTCCCTTGCCTTTTGCGTAGTTCCTAGGAAGATGTTGCTGCGGCAGAGGTCGAAGAGGTTGCTGCCTGTGTTCTCCTCAAGGATTTTGATGGATTCCTTTCGTACATTGAGATCCTTCATCCATTTTGAGTCTATTTTTGTGTGTGGTGTAAGGAAATGGTCCAATTTCATTTTTCTGCATGTGGCTGTCCAATTTTCCCAACACCATTTATTGAAAAGGCTGTCTTTTTTCCATTGGACATTCTTTCCTGCTTTGTCGAAGATTAGTTGACCATAGATTTGAGGGTCTATTTCTGGGCTCTCTATTCTGTTCCATTGATCTATGTGTCTGTTTTTGTGCCAGTACCATGCTGTCTTGATGATGACAGCTTTGTAATAGAGCTTGAAGTCCGGAATTGTGATGCCACCAACGTTGGCTTTCTTTTTCAATATCCCTTTGGCTATTCGAGGTCTTTTCTGGTTCCATATAAATTTTAGCATTATTTGTTCCATTTCTTTGAAAAAGATGGATGGTACTTTGATAGGAATTGCATTAAATGTGTAGATTGCTTTAGGTAGCATAGACATTTTCACAATATTTATTCTTCCAATCCAGGAGCATGGAACATTTTTCCATTTGTTTGTGTCTTCCTCAATTTCTTTCATGAGAACTTTATAGTTTTCTGAGTATAGATTCTGTGTCTCTTTGGTTAGGTTTATTCCTAGGTATCTTATGGTTTTGGATGCAATTGTGAATGGGATTGACTCCTTAATATCTCTTTCTTCTGTCTTGCTGTTGGTGTAGAGAAATGCAACTGATTTCTGTGCATTGATTTTATATCCTGACACTTTACTGAATTCCTGTATAAGTTCTAGCAGTTTTGGAGTGGAGTCTTTTGGGTTTTCCACATATAGTATCATATCATCTGCGAAGAGTGATAATTTGACTTCTTCTTTGCCGATTTGGATGCCTTTAATTTCCTTTTGTTGTCTGATTGCTGAGGCTAGGACCTCTAGTACGATGTTGAATAGCAGTGGTGATAATGGACATCCCTGCCGTGTTCCTGACCTTAGCGGAAAAGCTTTCAGTTTTTATCCATTGAGAATGATATTTGAGGTGGGTTTTTCATAGATGGCTTTGATGATATTGAGGTATGTGCCCTCTATCCCTACACTTTGAAGAGTTTTGATCAGGAAGGGATGTTGTACTTTGTCAAATGCTTTTTCAGCATCTATTGAGAGTATCATATGGTTCTTGTTCTTTCTTTTATTGATGTGTTGTATCACATTGACTGATTTGCGGATGTTGAACCAACCTTGCAGCCCTGGAATAAATCCCACTTGGTCGTGGTGAATAATCTTTTTAATGTACTGTTGAATCCTATTGGCTAGTATTTTGTTGAGTATTTTCGCATCTGTGTTCATCAAGGATATCGGTCTATAGCTCTCTTTTTTGGTGGGATCCTTGTCTGGTTTTGGGATCAAGGTGATGCTGGCCTCATAAAATGAGTTTGGAAGTTTTCCTTCCATTTCTATTTTTTGGAACAGTTTCAGGAGAATAGGAATTAGTTCTTCTTTAAATGTTTGGTAGAATTCCCCCGGGAAGCCGTCTGGCCCTGGGCTTTTGTTTGTTTGGAGATTTTTAATGACTGTTTCAATCTCCTTACTCGTTATGGGTCTGTTCAGGCTTTCTATTTCTTCCTGGTTCAGTTGTGGTAGTTTATATGTTTCTAGGAATGCATCCATTTCTTCCAGATTGTCAAATTTATTGCCATAGAGTTGCTCATAGTATGTTCTTATAATAGTTTGTATTTCTTTGGTGTTAGTTGTGATCTCTCCTCTTTCATTCATGATTTTATTTATTTGGGTCCTTTCTCTTTTCTTTTTGATAAGTCGGGCCAGGGGTTTATCAATTTTATTAATTCTTTCAAAGAACCAGCTCCTAGTTTCGTTGATTTGTTCTATTGTTTTTTTGGTTTCTATTTCATTGATTTCTGCTCTGATCTTTATGATTTCTCTTCTCCTGCTGGGCTTAGGGTTTCTTTCTTGTTCTTTCTCCAGCTCCTTTAGGTGTAGGGTTAGGTTGTGTACCTGAGACCTTTCTTGTTTCTTGAGAAAGGCTTGTACCGCTATATATTTTCCTCTCAGGACTGCCTTTGTTGTGTCCCACAGATTTTGAACCGTTGTATTTTCATTATCATTTGTTTCCATGATTTTTTTCAATTCTTCTTTAATTTCCCGGTTGACCCATTCATTCTTTAGAAGGATACTGTTTAGTCTCCATGTATTTGGGTTCTTTCCAAACTTCCTTTTGTGGTTGAGTTCTAGCTTTAGAGCATTGTGGTCTGAAAATATGCAGGGAATGATCCCAATTGAAGCACTTACTTTTGAGCTTTAGTTGTATAGTCTTTTACCCTCATTGTCAACCCTACCCTGTCATTTATCTGAATAGTCAGAAAATGAAATTGCCAATTCATATTTTATATGATATTTCTCAATTAGTCTGTTAAGTATTTTTTTAAGATTTGTTTATTAGAGATAGGGAGAGAGAGAATGAGCAGGTGGAGGGTAGAGAGAGAGGGAGAGAGAATACCTACACATGGCTCAGTCTCACAATCTTGAGATCATGACTTGAGCTGAAACCCACTGAGCCACCCAGGTGCTTCTATATGTTAAGTATTTTTGTTGTACATATCAGAATCATATTAACAAGGTAATTTGGATATTCACAAATGTCAGTTGATAGCATAAAATTAGAGGTCAAATAACATTAAGATTCTAGACTGTGAGTAATATTTTATATTATTTTAGGTTATCAAACAGGGGCTCACAGCTAATTCTTTACTAGACAGAGGAATGCAACTTTCAGGATCAACTTCAAAGTAAGTAGAATTACATACTTTTGAAGTTTAAAGTCAGTCTTTATTGATTATTAGATATGTAGAGTTTATTCTGAGAAATAGCCATTCTTTACTTGGCTATAGACTTTATTATTTATTTATGTTTAATTTTTCTCTTTTAATTTAATTCTTTGACCCATGGTTTATTTAGAAATGCAATGCTTAATTTCCATATACTTGAGAATTTTAAAAGATATCATTTTCTTTTTAATTTCTAATTTCATTTTGTAATCACATAGTATGGTCTTTGTGATTTTGATCTTTACATTTGTTGAGACTTGTGTTGTACCCCAGCTTGTGGCCTGTATTGGTAAGTGTTCCACAAACGGTAGAAAGGAAAGTGTTTTCTGCAGTTATTGGATGGAGTAGTGTCCTACACATGGCAGGGTTGGTGGATGGTGTTATCAAATCTTCTATAAGCTTACTGGTTTGTTCACCATTTTTATCAGTTTCTGGAAAAGTAAAGTTTAATTAAAGTTGTTAGTTTATTTCTGCCTTCAGTTCTATCAGTTTTTTAAAAAAATTTTAAAGATTTTTTTTTTTTTTTTAATTCATTTGAGAGAGAGAGAGAGCATGATCGGTGGAAGGGTCAAGAGGGAGAGGGGGAAGCAGACTCAACCATTGAGCAGGGAGCCCAATGTGGGGCTTGATCCTGGGGCCCCAGAATCAGAGACCTGAGCTGAAGGCAGTCGGTTAACCAACGGAGCCACCCAGGCACCCCTATCAGTTTTTTCTTAATGTATTTTGAAACTCTTAGTAGTTTTTACACACTGATATGTCTGCTTATATCATTTTATCATTACCTAAATTTCCTCTTTAGTGCATATAATAATTCTTTTAAATCCATTTTGATATTAATCCAGCCACCTCAGCTTTCTCAGGCTGAGTGATACATATGTATTCATGGAGTATCTTTTTCCATTATTACTATTTTTTTTTTTAACTTTCAACCTGCCTATAGTATTTACACTTTAAGTATATTTTCTTATAAACAGTAAATAGTTGGCCCTGCATTTTATTTTATTTCATCTTTTTTACAGCTTCTCATTTTAATTTATTCATTCTTATAAGTAACATTTCATTGGCCATCATATGGAGGAATTGTCCAGGGCCTTGAGAAAATGAAAGAAAAATAAGATTAGTTCTGAAAAATTTATTTTTTAAGATTTTATTTGTTTATTTGACAGAGAGAGAGTGGGAAAGCACACAAGTGGGGGAAGGGAGGTGGCAGGCAGAGGGAGAAGGAGAGGGAGAAGCAGGTTTCCCACTGAGCAGGAAGCCTGAAGTAGGACTCAATCCCAGAACCCTGGGATCATGACCTGAGCCGAAGGCAGACACTCTGGAACATTTTTAAAAAATGAATTACAAATAGCATGGAGGACAAGGGGAGATGGAGAAGAGAAGGGAGTTGATGGAAATTGGAAGGGGAGGTAAACCATGACAGACTATGGACTCTGAAAAACAATCTGAGGGTTTTGAAGGGGGGGGTGGGTGGGAGGTCGGGGTACCAGGTGGTGGGTATTATGGTGGGCATGGATTGCATGGAGCACTGGGTGTGGTGCAAAAACAATGAATACTGTTATGCTGAAAATAATTAATTTAAAAATAAATAAATAAATAAATAAATAAATAATGAATTAATTACCATAAATAATTCAGTTCTGTTGTCTGTCATGGCTTTGCCAACATTTATTAGCAGCCACTAGCATTTCTGTTGGACCTAATATGCAAGCCATAACTTGGCATATCAAAATTGGGAACTAATAAGAATTCAGTATTGTAATTTTCATAATTTGGAAAAGCCCCATCAAGTAAATATATTGACCTTTTTCTTCTTACTTGATGTATTAACCATCTTTGATCAGTTTGCATATTTGCATCTCACCTATCTCTGCCAAGCATTTGGGATTATTAAGCATCTAGTCTGATTCCATGAAAATTTTAGTTGAAATAAATGTGTATTTGAGTGATTATTCATCTTAAGGAAACTCTAACTTCTGTTCTTTTTCATGGTCTTTTTAATACATATTTTTTTATTAAATTGTATAGTACACCATATACCCCTCTGGAAAAGAAAACTGTTGATAACACAGATGATGAAACATTGACAGAAGAGTGGACCCTGGATCAGCCAGTCTCTCAGACCAGGACCACAGCCATAGTTGAAGTGAAAGGGACTGTTGATGTTGTTCTGACTCCCCTGGTAGCCGAAGCTTTAGACAGGTATTAATTTTGTTTAAGAATATAGCTTTTAAGTAATGTTTTAGTAAATGATTAAGTATATGTGATATAATTATCATATGTGATACATATTCATGAAGAAGAATATTGATGATGGCTGTTTTGGTTGCACAAAGATGAAAATAGGTTTAAAAATAATAGATTTCTCAGTCCTGCAAGGAGCTTATAATCTACTGAGGGAGACAAAACTACCATGAATGGACTCTAGAATGGAACATAACAGAACAGTTTAGATAAACTAGGCCATAGTATTAAGTGATATTTAGGTTTTTCCTGTACTATTTTTCTTCCCTCAGGTACATTGAAGCAATGGTTCATTGTGCTAGTACCCGCCATCCAGCTGCAATTGTAGATGATCTCCATGCCAAAGTCCTCAGGGAAGCTGTCCAAAATAGCAAGACTACCTTCTCAGAAAATGTAAGAACTTTTTATTCAATGAGTTTAGCAAGTTGAGAACTCTTCATGTATATATGATATCTGAACTTGAAAAAAAATGGAATATATTAAAATTTTATTAGCCATTTAAATTGGAACACATGGACACTTCTAAAAATTCCTTATATGTTTGCTATTGGCTTCTTAAGAGATAATGTATATAACTATACTGTGGATTAAATAGCAATAAAATATTTATTAAATTTGTAGCTTTATTTTTTCTTTTATTTCGGAAGTAGCTTAATTAATTGTAAGCCTTTCCTAAAGAACTTTGGTCCTGAGTGAATGAGCATTCTTCAGGCTGGTACATTCAGTTTCTAAGACAGCAAAGTTGCATATAATTTGGCTTTTCTCTGTGATTAGATCATTTATATCTTAATATTTTTGAGATTATTTTATCATGGTACCATGAGAAACTATGGACTCCAGGCAGGAATCAAGCTGAGGGTTTTAGGAAGGTAGGGGATGAGGAGATGGGTGAGCCCAGTGATGAGTATTAAGGAGGGCACGGATTGCATGGAGCACAGATTGTTACATGCAAACAATGAATCTTGGAACGCTACATCAAAAACTAGTGATGTGCTGTGCAGTACTAATGATGTGCTGTACTAATATAACATAATAAAAAGATTATTAAAAAATGGGTATGATTTTAGGTTGGAAAATAAAGTGGCAGGCAAAACAGATGCCCACTAAAACAGAAAAAAATATATTTTTGAGATTATTTTTGTTCAGCTCAGTGACTCAAGTCATCATCTCCTGTATGTGATAGTCTACTTATGCAGTAGCTCTAGCTATGGAGCCAGTTTCTTAGCAGTCATATCCTGATGCTCTTCTGGTGATTCTCCATCTGCCTTTCAAATTTATTTGGGTCATATTTAGGCAAGAGACCAGAGGTAAGGTAAAATGAGGCTGATTATTTTTAATGATCCAACTGTTCAAAACATTGGCATTTCCGAGGATAGAGGAGTATACATCAGTTTGAAAATATTCCCAGTCAACAAGGAGGAGCCAATTATCAAATCCAAAATCTACTATCAAATAAATACATTTTTAGTGATTCTAAAATAATACTTATTGCCATTTTTTTTCTGTTTCTCTCTACATTGGTTTCACTTTATTTTATATAACTTCTCTCAGCCCTGAAACTGCCAGTATTTTTCTTAGCTATTCGAAGTTTGGACTTTACGAGTATGGGTGCTAGCTGGGGGGATGGCAGCTGGCACATAGATGGGCAGAAGGGAGCACAGTGAATAAGCAAGTTGCTTTTGTGGACGTTGTGGAAATTATGAAAGTTCTATGAAATAACAATTCTACTTTAATCTCTTTAGCTATCTTCCAAACAAGATGTTAGAGGAATAAAAACTGAACATGCTACCATAGGAACGACTAATCAAGGACAAGCACAGACAAGTCTTATAATGAAGCAAGATAATGTAACAATTAAAGGTCTTCAGGCTAATGTTAGCATACCAAAGGTAACCATTTAATATTTTAAAAAATTTTCCTGAAAGAGGAGAACATTTTGCTTGTTTTTGTCCTCTGAATTTACTAAACTGAATGGCGGTAGAATGGATTATCATATCAAAAATACGTATCTTATTCCTTTAATGATCTAATATAAAAATTAATAATACAAATAGTTTACGTAAATGGAATATTGGGTGTTATTTACTAAAACATTACATATCCATCCAGTAACAATTGAATTATGATTACTCAATGAGTCTCTGTTTATAAGCTTTATCTTCATTACTCTCAGACACATAGATATACCATTCCTAACAGTAGTTTTTCATTTTCCTGTATATCTTATGTTTAAGTGATAGTATTTCACTTTGTATCTCTGAAATTTATGACATTTTGTGTGTTAGGTAAACTTATGTTTGTTACAAGCCTCAGTGGAAGAATCTCCAAGTACAGCTCCTAGTAGAAGTGTGACTCATGTTTCTCTAGTAGCATTGTGTTTTGACAGAATTGCTACACAAGTTCGTATGAACAGGTGAGAAAGATTTTATTGAGCCATAATTTTCTTGTTGGTTATAAAAGTAAGCCATAACCATTTAAATACATTTCTGAAAATTCTAATGTTTAAACTCAAAATTGGTATTGGAATTGTGTTATAGATAACAAAAGTTATTTTTAAAAGTTTTTACTGTTTTTACTCATACTGTTTTTCAGTAAACACTGAAAAATTTATTAATAAAGGCTTAATTACAACAGTGCAGTTTTTTAAAATAACTGCTTATTAAATGTTTTTACTGAACTATATTATTTAAATGTTAACCATCATACTTTTTAAAATTTTTATTAAGAGGTGTAGTTGAAGAGACTTCAAATAATACAGAACCTGGTAGAACATCAAATTTTGATAGATATGTCCATGCCACTAAGATGCAGCCTCAGTCATCTGGATCTCTCAGATCAAATGCCGGAGCAGAAAAAGGCAAAGAAATTGCAGCCAAGTTAAATATTCATCGAGTTCATGGGCAACTTAGAGGTCTTGATACAACAGGTAGGATCTATAACAAATATTTTTTCTTTGACGTGTAAAAATGTAAGAGGATAATGCAAAAGGAAACATGATTTTTTTCAAATATTGCTACAATTTGAGTATTTTTATGGAAAGGTATTTCTGCATATATTGAGCACATGGTATTTAGCTGTTTATTTACCATGTTCTATGAGAATGAAAGTTAAACTTTGGTAGGAAAGTAAGTGGTATGGTCCCAATTAGGAACTGCTTGTATATCTTGTTTTCTTCATGTTATCAGCTTGTTCATTAAAGAAGAGAGAGTATGAATCTTATTGTTTTTCTTACTTTTTAAAATCATTCTGTTGGCACAACTTCGTTAAAAAGAATTAATTGCAGTATCGAAAGCAGATAGTCAAGTTTGTAAAATACAGTAACAATTAGAATGATAGATCTGGCTATGCCTTTTAAATAAAGTCCCTGGTGAGGTGAAAAAGAAAACCAAAGATGTCACGTACCCTTTTAATATTTTTGATGTAATTCAGTGCATTTAGAAGCTTAAATGATCTCAGACAGTCAAAGATTCAATCTAGAAAACATGGAGTTAGTTAGTCTTTTAGAGACGATTGCTATGCTAAAATCTACATGTGGGACAGATGACGAATCCTGAATGTACAAATGATTACCTTGACTTTGCTCATTGTATTCTGTAGGCTCTGAAGTTTCCATGATTCTTGTCTGTATTCTGGGTCTGTATAACTGTTGTGGCTTTCTCAGATCTTCTTTCAGTATCCTTGTGTTTGAGAGCAAAGTTTGACTGAGGATTCCAAATAAAGAGACTTTTCTTGGCTACCTGAGATCTATCGTCCTAAAGCTGGTACAAAATACAGTGGCTGGAATACAAAAAGACTTTTATCAGCTCTGTAATGTACACTGATAACCAGTTTGCAATTGCACAAAAGTGCAAGAAGTAACTAAATAGAATTTTGAAAGGTACACTGAACATTGTATAAAAATGCAAGGAAAATGTAGTTGTCTTTGCTTACATGTTCAGAAGATATTTGTGAAAGGATTCTCAATAATCTGATGACATTTGTTACCTATAGGAAGAGGAAGTATGTCCTTGGGTGTGTGTCAGAGGCTTTTCATTGTATACCTTTTCACTCATTTTGTATCTTTGATCTCTGCAAGTGTATTACTTAATCAGAAAATTTAAATAAAATTTAACTTTAATCTTCACCTTATTTCATAATAAGAATAAGTTCACAGAATTAAAGGCAGATATAAAAAATAAATAATGAGAAAAGCATAGAAAAATTTAACTGAATATTTACTCTCTGATCAGAAAGTTTTCTAACCATAAATGTGAAATATAGTATTTCCATATGATGGAGTATTATGTAGCTTAAAATAGTATCTTTGAAGAATTTTTAATGCCATTAGGAAATTATCTTGGTTTACTGTTATTTGAAATACCAGAATCAAAGCTGGTTTGTTTGTAAAATAATCTCTAAAAAGCTGGAAGGAAATTTAATTTGATTGTAAACAAGTTATCTCTGGGTGCTAAATTTACATTTTTTTCATCTTTTTTTTTCTTTTCTGTATTTATTAGCAGTAATCAGAGAAAGAAATGAAAAAAAGTAAATAGAACATAAGCCTTTGCCAGACATACAGGATGTTAGTTTCCATATCATATTATAAGTGGTGAAATTATGGCAATGTCTGTTATGAATTATAATTACATAAAATGTGTTAGCCTAAAGCAGTCCTTTAATAAAAGCTATAATTTCCCTATTTTCTAATGTTTTTGTTGTAGCTGGGTAATTAATTAGAATGATTTTTTTTTTGTAAGATGATGAGAAAGTATTTAAAAATAATTTACCATGAAGCTGAATTATTCAGGAGCTTTTTTTACTTTAGATTTTTAGAGTACCTATAATCTTTCAGAAATGAATTCATTCTGCCTCTGAGCAATTATTTCTTAAATATGGAATCTTTTTTCCTCCCTTTTATTTCAGTGTGATTCTGGCACTTTTTAAATTGTAGGACATTAGACATTATTTCAGAAGTTGATTACTTCATTTATCTTTCTTTTTGACAGTATTAAGATACATTTTTAAGAAAGACACTGTCCCCAATTTTTTTTTTTAATCTCCCTGCGGTCTCAAGCAGATTCAAACTGAATGGGACTACAGTCAGTTCTGCCCAAGAAGGACACAAATTTTGGAATCAGACCATCCCGGATTATGTTTTCTATGAGGGGCTGTTTTTCCCTAGAACATAGTTTCCTAGCAGCTTGAGTAGCCTGGAGCTGGCTTTCCAAATTGTTGCTATTTATGCCTTTGACAATGTCATCAACAGACCAATTTACAGTGTCCTGGTTGTTATGGTTCTCCTACAATGGAGAGGTAGCATCATTGGGAAACAAGCTTACATTTCTTATTTTCAGCATCTGGTCATCGTTCTTAGCTTTCCTTAGCTCCATATTCAATGCCACCTCATTTCTGTACAGTCTTTCCCCTTGTTCTTGAATCTGTTAAGGCGGGCAGCTGGTAAATTAGCATTCTCGTTGGTGGACATGGTTATGAGACAAAGGGAGAAAGCTACACGACCGGCTCAGGCTTCCACAGGAGGCAGTCTGGGATGCGCAGGCTATGTATGGGTCAGCTGCCCTCAAAATGTCCACCACGGATCACCCCTAAGACGGTGTCTAAATGTTTTTTAAAACAATGCAAACCTGTCTTTAAAGATGCTCATTTTGCTCTCTTTTGGTAATAGATATTGGTACCTGTGCCATCACTGCTATTCCTTTTGAGAAGTCCAAAGTTTTATTTACTCTTGAAGAGTTGGATGAGTTTACTTTTGTGGATGAAACTGATCAGCAAGCTGTTCCAGATGTAACTCGAATAGGTCCCAGCCAAGAAAAATGGGGTTGGATAATGTTTGAATGTGGACTTGAAAATTTAACCATAAAAGGTAAACATTTTTTCTTCCATTTCTGCTTAAGTGAGGGACAGATTGGTCCCACATTGCTAAAATGTTTTGAACAATTGTGACTTTGAATAACCCGAATCTGCATATTTAAGCATAAAGTTGGGACCTGGGATTATTTACCAGGGTGGGTGCCCCATCCCAATTCTGTAAGTGGGACTTCCCCTTCAGTGTGTGATTCAAATCTAACAGAGCATGTAGACATACAAAACATTACTGCCTGAACAAAAATATCTGTGGTTAAGAAAAAAAACTTTTTTGAATAAAATATAGAGCCACCTAGCTTTTGACAGTTTGCATCTTTGGAAACTGGATTTTTTTATTAGGAGAGTTTGGAATGATGAAAATACTGTAAATCCTTTATCCAGTGACAGACTGACTTACAGTTATGTAACTCACAGTTATATACAATTTTCTTCTTCATTATTGAGTAATATATAAAAAAAGGAAGGCTGAGTTGTATGTAAGGCTGAGTTATAAGTTACATGTAAACTTTTAGGTTTAGTCATATATATAATAGTAATCAAGTATGCCTACAGTTCTTTACCTGGTAATCCAGTCTTACATGACCTTTATAGATAAGGGCAAAGTTTTGGTGAGAAAAAAAAGATCTTTATGAATTTTTAATTTTAAAAAAAATTTTAAAAAGATTTTACTTATTTGTTTATTAGAGAGCACAAGCAGTGGGGAGAGGCAGAGGGAGAGGGGGAAGCAGACTCCCCACTGAGTAGGGAGCCCGACTCGGGACTCAATCCTAGGACTCCAGGATTATGACCTGAGCTGAAGGCAGAAACTTAACCTACTGAACCATCCAGACACCCCTGTGAATTTTTATTTTTATTTTTTTATCTTTATGGGTACTGTAGAGTACAGCATTGAGATACCCACTGTTTTTTTAATTTTGTTTTTTAAAGATTTAATTTATTTATTTGACAGAGACACAGAGAGGGAACAAAAGCAAAGGGGAGTGGTAGAGGAAGAAGCAGGCTTCCCACTGAGCAGGGAGCCTTATGAGAAGCTAGATACCAGGACCCTGGGATCATGACCTGAGTCGAAGGCAGACTCTTAACAACTGAGCCACCGAGGTGCCCCTACCCACTGTTTTTAATGAATACGTTCCTTCTCTCTTACAGGAGGAAGACAGTCTGGTGCTGTTTTATATAATACTTTTGGAATTATGGGTAAAGCTAGTGTCACAGAAAGAGGTGGAGTGCTGACATCCAATAATTCTTCTGATTCTCCAACTGGCAGTGGCTATAATACTGATGTCTCTGATGATAATCTTCCTTGTGATCGAATAAGCCCTTCTTCAGACTTAAATGGAAATTCTGTTTCAGATGAACAAGTTGGTGAATTTTTAATCATAGTAGTGCTTTGAAAAAAATAACAAAGCTACTCATTTCAAAGTTAATTTCTGGAGTATATTTGCTTCTTTCAGTATTTGGAATTTTTGCTTAAATTGTAGTCAATATATTTTGGTGATTATACTACTAGAACATAATTTCTGAAGCATAGGTACTGTACCATAGATATATTTTTATCCATCATAGTACCTTGTTTAATGCCTTGCTCATATTGGGCACTTAATAATATTTGTTGAATTAATGAATTAATAGAATTTCAGAAAAGTAGGTATCGCTTTGATGTTGTCTCAAGGATTTTAGCAGAATTCACTTAAATACTTAGTTTTGTCACTGGTAGTATTTCATGTAAGTTCCAAATATTTTTAGTATCCACCCATTTTAGCTAGAGTCCTGAAGAATACCTTATATATAACTCATTTATTATATTTAATATGGTAGAATGTCATGATTATTAATAATAGAAATAATAAAAATATTCAAAATTCTAGATTACAAAAGAGTTGTACCACTAACCGATGGATACAGATTTTTTCCTCTTTGAAGTTTCTTTGTCTCTAATAGTATTGTAAGGATACTGACCTAGACTTGTGAAGATTGAAGGAGATAATATATATGAAAGGCTTAACTCAGTGTCTAGTACATAGTAAGAACTTGGTAAATGTTGTTTTTAAACACATATGTACATACACTTCTGATCATTTGGAAATTAGACCAATTGAAGAGGGAAAAAAACACCTTTTGATTAAGAATTGTTATGGATATCCACCATTCATTGGCATAATCATCTCTGAAACCCAGGTTTCTGGTAGTTTATTTTTTGAAATACTTATTTTGATTTGATGCATAATTTAGGAGTCTTTTTTTTTTTTTTTAATTTATTTGATAGACAGAGATCACAAAAAGGCAGAGAGTCAAGGAGAGAAAGAGGAGGAGGAATGCTCCCCGCCGAGCAGAGAGCCCAATTCAGGGCTTGATCCCAAGACCCTGGGATCATGACCAGAGCCGAAAGCAGAAGCTTTAACCCACTGAGCCACTCAGGCACCCCATAGTTAGGAGTCTAATCACAGTTTTCTTGTGATGTCTTTGGATGTATTTGAGTGGTGGTCAGGGATTAAGCACTTTAAGGAAATTTAAAAATATAATAGCTTCTCACTGGACAAAGGAGCTGGGAAGAACCCAGCTCTTGTTTCCTTCTCCTTCTATCCCACTGAAATATTTGACAGAAACTCAGCTGTCATCCTTGATTTCTGTGATCCTCCTATCTTTGCTGAATATCCCTAAATTTTGTAACATTGCTTTCTTTGGGTTCTCTGACTTTTCTTGGTCCATGTCCTCACTCAGTTCTTTGTGCTTCAGTGTGGGTATTCTTCCCATGTCGTTCTTGGCTATCTTTTTTTTCCCTTTTTTTTTTTTTGGAATTCTGTATGTCCACTCCCTGATTTACTTCATTTTCTAGTTCTGCTCCATAATTTGATGATGCTAACTCTCCCATTGGTTAGCTATCTTCATTTACACATGCCATAGGTACCAAAAATTCAGTCAACCTAAATCCAACTTATCCAACTTTATTATTGTTTTGCTTCACATACTATTATAATTAGTTACTTATTATCTATAAGCTGCCTTCTTTTTTAAAAATTTTCAGTTCCTGAAAACTGTCTTCTTTATCTTTTATAAACCTTAGTGCCTAGCTCACAACCTTATCTGAAACCCACAGGATAGATATATTTGAGAATTCAGATTTTTTTTCCTTTAACAGAAAGGTAATCTGGTATGTGTTTTATATGTCACACAAACTCCTAATGGAATCTGAGACAGCACTCCGTCTTGAAATATTTAAATACTTTTGCAGCACAACATTCATAAAAATTCCAAGTGGGATAAATAGCCTCTTACCAAATTCAGATCAGGTTTTGATGCCACATTTACACAAAAATATTTTGATTTCTCAGTATTTTATAAGATTTAGAGCTGCAGATAAGGAATGTGGACTTATATTTAGCATCTGCTAACTTTAAAATAACTATTGCCTACAATTCACATTGTTTTGTGAACTATTTATTGCCTATAGTTCACATTGTTTTAGGATTCAGAGCTGTTTTGTGGATATTCATTGTTTAATCATCCCATGAGGAAATGCCAGTCTTTTATCTTGACCAGTAATAACTAAAAGTGAATTAGAGAACTATGAAGAGACATAACAGGTGGTAGACTTTTTTGTTTATTTCTTTAACATTATGCTTACCTCCCTGCATTCTAAAGAGTGAAAAAAAAAAAAAAAAAGTAGAAAGCCAGCCGAGTGCTGCAGGGCCTGGCAGGAAGGTGGCATGGAGCGGAACCCTCAGGGGCAGCTCCTCTCACAGGAACAATTAACTGGACAGGCCACACTGGGATGCCTCGTCTGGGGAGCCCTGTGGACTACTTGGCTCAGGATTTTGTCTCTGATGGAACACCTGTATATACCTATTTCAGACACTTACCCTCATCACCTTTGAAGAGGGTGAAGGCAGCTTTACGATTTCTGATGGGAGCCTTAGAGATGATTTACAAATGAGACAGAGCAGTTATCTAAAAGGTGAATTCTATAGCCCCAACCATCTTAAACCCCTTTATTAAAAAAGTATTTGTGAGTGGTTTAGTCATATTTAAAATCTTGTAAGACCCTCTAACTTTCAGCCCCTATCATCTCTTGTATTAGTCTTTCTGCAAGTTAACCCCACAGAAGGGTGCTGTGCATTGCCCCACCTGTCTGGTCAAAGCTCCCTCCCTTCCTGGACCCCTGTTCCCTTTTGTCTGCCTGCCCAACTGCTCCTCATCCTTTGGCCTCAGCTGAAACCTCACTGCTGTGGGAAGCCCTTTGTGACCTTCCTGGGTAGAGGCATATCCTCTGTGCTTGTCTCTGCTGCATCTTGCACATTTCTTTGTTAAAGGCTCAGTAATCACACCAGATAGATTTAGAATGTGAGCCTCTTGAAGGTACGGATAAAATCTTATTCATCTTTGTATTTTCATTACCTAGAAGGGTCCCTGGCACATGGTGTCTTCCCAATAAATATTTATTGAATGATTAAATGAAGGAAGGAATGAAGATAGATAGTACATTAGTATAAAATCTATGGAGATAGGTTTAAAAAAAAAAAAAAAAAAAAAGCCCGGTATTTAGCCTGAAGAAGGAGCCTCCAAATTTATGCATTCCATAGTGTGTACCCAACAGATTCACAGAGAATTATATTTGAAGCTGAATTTGTAGAGCTTCCAGTGAGCTATAAGGAAGAAGTCTTTGCCACCTAGGCAGAGGCTTTTCTTTAGTCACCTACAGGGGAAGAGCTGTATTAAGTCCCTTTCAACTTTAAGATGCTCAATTCCTTCATGCTCAGCTCTACCATTTTCTGTTCTTTGGCTTGGACCAGTTTCCTGAGGGCCCATGATGGAGACAGAATCAGCATGTAGAGCACAGTTCCCTCTTCAGTAACCTGCTACAGGCTTCCTCTGTTGGAATGGTCCAAAAGTTTAACGAGTGAAATTTTCATATTATCCCATATTCATTTAATAATGAAGAGCCATATGAAGCTAGTACTTGTAGTTTTCAAGGCTGTAACACATAAATGTGTCTTTTTGACTCTTTAACTCTCTTTTCATAGAAGTTTGATCCAAGGGAAACAAAAAATCTTTACTATAGCCTTGTCGCCAAATGTTTTGCTTCTGTCATTCAAGTGAAGCATTTGGTGCCTGTTGGGGATTTCAGTGATCTCTTCCTGTCTCCGAAAGGGTCTCAAAGATATGATCCTCTCCATCCACCAGCATTTTTGGTTCAGAAATAAACAGCAACAAAAACTGCAAAAAAAAAAAAAAGTGATTATACATTTTAAAAAATTACTACTTCTTAACACTGATTCAGAAGATAAATAGGACTATTTTATTATAGAGTATTTATTTGAACATGGACTATACTAGTATTTTTGTGGAATTTGTTTTTGGAAATTTGAAATATGTTGTTAAAATGGAATGGAAAACAGATTGTTGTAGGAAGTAGAAGACACTGATTTTATCATTCATTCTCCTTAATAGTTGTATGAATTTTGACAAGTCACAAAACCTCTTTCTCTCACTTTTTTCATCTGGAAAAAAAAAAAATACTTAAACATCCCTAAACAAATGTAATTGAATGAAGTGATAAAGAGAAGCATTCGGCTCTGGATCTTTTACTTACGGCTTACTGCAGTGCAGTGGTTTTTCAGTCTTTGCTCCGTAGAGCTTCAAGGATCTATAGGTATTTCTCAGAATCAGGGTTAGGCTGAGCAAGGTTTATGTTACCTGTTTTATGTAAAGGTGTCACCTGTAGAGCTTGATTCGATGGGAAGATCTTGTGCTTTAAACATTTACTTGGGCACTAGTAGTTTTAAGCAGCTATACATTAGAAGTTTTTGGTTTTTGATTTTATGTAGGATGAAGGAGTTGAATCTGATGATTTGAAAAAAGATCTACCTCTGATGCCTCCACCTCCAGATTCATGTAGCATGAAGTTGACCATCAAGGAAATTTGGTTTAGTTTTGCAGCTCCCACCAATGTGAGATCTCCTACACATGCATTTTCTAGGTAAAAAGTTTTAAACATGTAGTACTATTCCTTGATTTGTTTTCATTTTAAATAACCTACAATTCTGTTTCAGTTATTTTTAAGTTATTTTTCTGATCTGTATAGCATTAGGGTTGCCACCTTCTTACCATCTTTCTTACCTTATGTTTTCTGTAGACATTATTCTTATCTTGCTTGACCCTTTTTCTTTCATAGGGCTTTAGTTTTACTATTATATGTCACGTCACCATGAACTTCTTACTGTCACGTCTAATAGGTTTTAATATGTTTCCTTCTTTTCTGTTATCTTTTCTTCACATTTTCTACTTACATGTTTATGATTTATCTGATAGCCAAAATGAAAAATAATTTTGCCTAAGTAAAATGGCTACTAAGTATAGTAAGTATGGAAGATTGTTTGAAATATCAGTCTTGACAGTTGTTTTTATAATTTTTTTTTTTTTTTAATTTTCAAAGGCAGCTGAATCTTTTAAGCACTGCAACTCCAGCTGTTGGTGCATGGCTTGTTCCCATTGATCAACTCAAATCATCCTTAAACAAATTAGAAACTGAGGGTACCCTGAGAATTTGTGCTGTTATGGGATGCATAATGACAGAAGCATTAGAGGTATGTCTGTCAACAGTACAAGGTATCCGATACGGTTTATTAGAGAACATGATCTCTAATTATTCATCATTGTTGGAAAACAACAGACCTGCAAGTTCTTGATTACTGGATGTCTTCTATTTGCAGTATCTTTGATACGTCACTCTGTATCTGTTGTTTTTGCTTTGTTTCAGAATAAAAGTGTACATTTTCCCTTAAGAAGTAAATACAACAGACTTACAAAAGTTGCCCGTTTTCTCCAAGAAAATCCTTCATGTTTACTGTGCAACATACTACATCACTACCTGCACCAGGCAAATTACTCCATCATTGATGATGCTACAATGGTGAGTTACTGAAACCATATGTTAGCTTTAAAGAAGCCTCTACTCTTGGGGTGCCTGAGTGGCCCAGTCAGTTAGTATCCTGCTCTTAGTTTTTGCTCAGGTCAAGATCTCAGGGTTGTGAGATCAAGCCCTGTGTTGGGCTCCATGTGGAGTCTGCTTGGGATTTTTTCATCCCCCCCTCTCTTTTCCTCTCCCTGCTCATGCTCCCAGTCTGTCTGTCTCTCTCTAACATAAATAAATATATCTTAAAAAAAAAAAAAGAAGAAGAAGAAGAAGAAGCTTCTATCCTTTTGAAGAGCCATTCATTGGCCCATAGTTTGAGATGCAGCTGGGAAGCCCAAAGGGGAAATATGGTTAAAAATATGGGCTTACAGACAGCAATGGGCTGAGATGAATGATCTGGGAAGTGCCAACATGAAGGTGTTGGAAGCTGTGGTTATGGATGAGCCTTCTAGAAATGATAGTATGTTGAGGGAGAAGCTGGTCAAGAAAGGATATCTGAAGTACACCAAAATTAAAGGGGGGGGGACATGAAAGAAAGGTGGAGAGAGCTACAAAGAATGCTGAGGAGGGAAAGGAAGAGGTAGGAAAATCAAGAAAAAATGTCTTAGAAGCCAGAAGTATAAAGAATTTCAAGCAAGAATCACCAGCCTGAAATTTCACAGAAATGTTTAATAAAAGAAGGGCTAGTTAATGGTTATGGGGAGAGTATTTAATAACACAAAATGAATATAATATATGTCTGCCTCTAGAAAAGCACTATAGAAGGTAACACCTCTTCATTTGGGGTTTAGAACTTGAGATCTCTCATCTCACCAACCTTTTGGTCAATAGAAAATGCACAAAAGGTTTGCCAAATTAGGATCAATATGTAATAGCCAGTCAAACTTCTGATAACCTCCAATGAGAGAGAATCTCTAGTAAATGGTAGATTTGAAAAAGGTACTTGGACCTGAGACTACTATAATGCTTTTTACTCCTACCCTGTGAAATGAAGACTGGAGGTCCATAGTGCAAGGCTAACTTGCCTGTCTAGTCACAGGCAAAGAGACCTTGAAACAGAATGGCAGGCATTTCCCATGGATGGATGGTCTGCCGAAATAAAACTTTTAATGGAAGAGGAAAATACACAATATGGCTTTCATTATGTGAGTCTAAGAATGAAAGGACAGGCAAAGAGATCTGATGTTCCTCAGAAAGTAAACGAGGTGATTTCTGATGTTCAATAAATAGCTCTCTTCAATTAGAGCCATTTCTCTTAACACAGGGAATTATAAGAAAGGGGTTGGAGGGGATTTGGATATTTTACTCTTAGGCTAAGGTGTCAGTTGGAAGAATAACCAAATTTTCTTTCTTATAATCATTACCATGTGGGATAAAGTATATTCTAAATTATGTAGTTGTTACTGATAATATATTTAACTTTCAAAAAAGTTACAAATCCATCTTTATCTAGCATTCAACCATAGTGATTTATTTTTTCTAATGTTAAAATAGTGGTGGTTACCTAATCTTTGAAGGGAGTAATTTCATTTCCTCTTTGTTTAATGAATATCCTGGATAGCTCAAAATACATTTGACTTCCTCAATAGAACAATAAAGGTAAAATGGATTTAGTACTTCTTAAGGAGAATTCCAATTTTTTACCCCATGTTTAGCCTCTTAGTCACCTGGTACTGCATTGTTTATGACAGAAAGACGCATTGTTGTGTTTAGAAATTGAGTTCTATTGTCAGCTTGAAATACTCTGTTTTGCGGACAAATTATAACACATAGATTCTAGTTTCTTCATCTCTAAATGGGGGTTATGAGATTTAAATGAATAAATGTATGCAAAGCACTTAAGTGGTAACATTATTTCATCATTGTTATTACAGAGTGATGGACTTCCTGCTTTGGTAACTTTAAAGAAAGGTTTAGTTGCACTGGCAAGACAGTGGATGAAGTTTATTGTGGTGACACCAGCCTTTAAAGGAGTTAGTTTACACAGACCAGCTCAGCCACTGAAACCTCAATCGGCTGTGGACCACGAACATGAAGAGGGGCTTGGGCTAGACAATGGAGGTGGTCTTCAAAGTGACACCAGTGCTGATGGAGCAGAATTTGAATTTGATGCAGGTAATTTTTAAATATTTTAGTCAAATATTATACCTTGGTAACATATGTATGTGATAATTTTGATCGTTTGTGTCCCAAATTTGAAAATGTTATGGCTTAAGTATACAAGTATGATTTGTATTAGTCCAAAGGAATGATAATAATGTTGGAATCTTTATACTGACTTTTGGTTTTTACATTTAATTTCATGAAATATGATAGATTTCTTTAATCTATCCCATACAATAACAGACATCTTTGCATAGCTGGAATATTTGAGTGAAGCATGTTAACTTCCTTTTGAAATTCACATTTGAAAAAAAATAAAATTCGTATTTATATTTGTTCATCATCTTTCCTATACCACTTAAAGAAGTCTTTGAATTTTACCTGGTGCCTGGTTGATTCTGCATTTATGTAGTATTTTAGAGTCATGCATTCAGCCTATAAATCTGTCAGCATCATGACTATGCCAGAATACAGGTAGATGTGCATTTTAGAAATGTATGTACACACTTTAATGCTTTTTCAGAGGAAAATTTTTGTTATCACAGCATGGAATATTAAAAAATACTGAATTATGATATTTTGGAAGAGTTGAAAGTACCATGAAAAAGGACAGTAGCCTTAAAACTAGAGGTCTCAGAACACTGATATATAATACATTAACCAGCTTTTTAAATTGTCTTTTAAAAAAAAAAAAAAACTTTATACTCAACGGGAATAATCTATGAGGAAGGTTGCCTGGGTAGCTCATTTGGTTAAGCATCCGACTCTTGATTTTGGCTCAGGTCCTGATCTCAGTGTCGTAATACCAAACCTCATATTGGCTCCCTTCTAATTAACCATCTGCACATTCCTTTGTTAATCTGAAATTTCTATACTTTTAGCTTAGTTGGTTTTTTCTCTCTAAACCCTTTGGCTGAGGTGTGGAGGGACTAAATTCAAGCTATCTGTTTCTTTCTTGAGACTGAGTGAGAAGATTGGGGTTGGGAGAGTAAAAGAAAGACAAAAAATAATATAGCAGATTCCACAATTAATTTCAAGGAAATTTAAATAATTTAATTTTTTTACTCAAGGAATATGTAAAGTTGAGTGTAATTTACCACCAGGAACACTCGTATTAATATTTCAAGAAAATGATAATCTATAGCCCACTTATTCTTTTTTACTGTTTCAGCCACAGTCAGTGAACACACAATGCTATTAGAAGGAACAGCCAACCGTCCTCCACCTGGTGGCTCTGGACCTGTTACTGGAGCTGAGATAATGAGGAAACTTTCTAAGACTCATACCCATAGTGACTCTGCATTAAAAATAAAGGTACATTTTTGGTGTTTCTGGTTAAAGTAGACTTCCAGGGAAGACCTAAATTTCTGATATCTCAAATTCAAAGATTAAGTATTTAAATTTAAATATTCAAATAGTATTTTATATTGAATATTTTATATTCAAGAATTAATAATTTAATAATTGAGTAATGATAAATATTTTTATAGTTGAACATGATTAGCAACATAACAGTTTGAATTGAATTATTTTATGACTTTAATTACACTGTTTTAAGAAACTTATCCAGTGCTTGGTAAGACATGTATATAGCAAGGTGGTTAACTACCACCTTGGGAGCCAGACAGCCTTGGTTTCATTCTGCCTCTGACACTTAGTTGTTCTGTGACTGAACAAATTTTTAACTATACTGTGTGTCAGTTTCCCTATCTGTAAAATGGAGATTACGATAGTAACTTTTTCTAGAATATGGATGCCAAGAAATAACTGTTAATACGTGAAAAATGCTTAAACAATACCTGGCACGTAATAAGCATGTAAGTTATTTGTTGTTGTCATGGGTTATTTATGTTTTGTTAGTTTCCTTTTCTGAGCAATGAAAAGGACAGACAATATTTTAACTTTCTTTGAAAGTTTCAGCGTAGACTTACATTAATGCTCAGAACCCATAAGGTAAATGACTAACAGTTTTGCCGTATTAAAATATAAAATTTCTACACAAAAAAATAATTATTATAAACAAAATAGAAAGACACATGACAAAGGGCTAATTTCCGCATATATAAAGTTCTTTTTTCTAATCACTAACACAAATAGAAAATTAGTTAATGGGGAGTTCATAGAGAAATACACAAATATGAACATGTATCCTCTTAAAATTAAAGAAATGTAAGTTAAAATGTGAGATTTTCATTTCCACCGATCAGATTGAAAACACTAACACATTTGAATGGTGTATGTTGGTGAAGATAAGGGAAAGCAGACACTCTTCTACAGTACTGGTGGGAGTGTAAATTGTCACAAACTCTTCGAAGACCAATTTGGCAATCTGTATCAAAATTTAAAATGTAATATTCTTTCACCCAGTATGTTCATGCCCAGGAATTCATTCTAAAGAAATGAATGCTCATGAATGCCCAAAGACACATGTGCAATAATGTTCTTTACAACACTGTTTATAATAAGAAAATAATGGAACCAATATAAGTGACTGTTTGAGGGTCAGTAATCTAGTGTCCCCTGACACAGAGATGCATACCGTGAAGACCTCAGAAAGATGAAGTTGATCTCTAAGTGGATATGGAATGGTCACCAAAATGCCTAAAGTAAAAGCAAAATATAGGACAATATGTATTCTGTGTCTTAAACAAGGATAAATATGTACATGTGCTTATATAGTTATAAATTATTTAAAGAGAGTAGATGAGAAACAAGAGTACTTCTAGGAGAAGGAATCTAGTAGACTGGAGCTCAAGGGATACAATTTATTAGATTGTCTTTGTGCTTTTAAAGTTTTTATTCTATTTAAGGTATTGCTCTTTTAATTAAAACATTCAGCGATAGTTTAATATACACTTTTTAAAAGTTTGAATTATTAGGCTTATTCTATTTCTATAGTGTAGTTCAAAGCTAGGATACTTTTAAATTCTCAACTTTTAATCAGTCTCAGATTTTTTTTCCCATTTGATGGTTTTTCCTAGCCCACAAACATTCCTTTGTTTATGAATGATAGAAGTCCTCCAAAAAGTTGAACTACAACTCTTTGTTTCAGATCTCTTCTTTTCAGAATCTTTGTCTGTATAGTCTTTTCTTGTATGATTTTAAACTGATCTGAAATTCTAACCTTAGATGTGTCAGAACAGATAGAGATGGGCAATTCTGCAATTTTTAAATTTTCCTCAGAGAATAGCTAGAAATGGTTTTTGGCATATTAGAACTGTACAGAGAGGGGCATCTGGGTGTCTCAGTGGGTTAAAGCCTCTGCCTTCCGCTCAGGTCATGATCCCAGGGTCCTAGGATCAAGCCCCTCAGCAGGGAGCCTGCTTCCCCCCCACCCCGCCTGCTTCTCTACCTACTTGTGATCTCTGTCCGTCAAACAAATAAATGAAATATTTAAATAAATAAATAAATAAATAAATGAAATATTAAAAAAAATAGAAAGAAAAAGAACTCTACAAAGAATCTCTTACAGATTTTCATTATCAGGGTACCAATAAGAGTAGTATAGTATTAAGAATTTTGGGATCGATATCTTGCCACCAGACACACTCTTCAGATTTCAAAGGGAATTAATAATTCATTGTTAAAATAAGTGAATGATAATAAAGACTATCCTTTGTTTTGTACTGTAAAGTTTTTTTTTTAATTTTTATTTTTTATAAACATATATTTTTATCCCCCGGGTACAGGTATGTGAATCACCAGGTTTACACACTTCACAGCACTCACCATAGCACATACCCTCCCCAATGTCCATAACCCCACTCCCCTTCCCCCAACCCCCCTCCCCCCAGCAACCCTAGTTTGTTTTGTGAGATTAAGAGTCACTTGTGGTTTGTCTCCCTGTACTGTAAAGTTTTAAAACACTTCTTTATATATTTGAGATTCACCACAATCCTAGTAGGCACAATCTGTTTTGGTATTAATGTGAATAGTAACTAGCAGTAATAACAGTACTAGTTGTGGTAGTTATTAGCAGTAGTTTTTATAAGCATAAGAAAGAGCCCTATGTTGTTCCTGTTGTAGGGTATTCACCCATATCATTCTTTGAGCTATACCAGTGGGGACACTGCCACAGATTCTCCTGTGCATGTTGGCCGTACTGGGATGCCAGTGAAGGAGAGTCCAAGGAAGGAGAGCCTACTCAGCTACCTGACTGGAAGCTTCCCAAGCTTGCACAATCTCCTAGAAGGGACTCCTCAAAGAAGTAGTGCAGCTGTAAAAAGCAGCTCCCTAACGAGAACAGGTACATCTTTGGTTTTGACAATTATAAGTTTACTTCTATTTGAGAATTAAAAAACAAAAAACAGAACATAAGTTTATTTTGCTTTATTCTTTGGTTGCATACCTAATCTGTATTTTATACCTCATCTTTGAAAAAGTATTTTGGGAAACTGTTCTCTTTGTAACTTGTTGGTGTCTTCATACTTTTAGTTTGCATTTCTAAATTGTAGCTTTGGATATTACTATCAACCTATTCATGGTATGGTATGATGTGTAAACCATCCAACAGTGAATTTCTTCTTGTTATATTAAAAATAAGTTATTTATTGGTGCCTCAATATCCAAATACAAACATCATGCACTGAGTTTGAAAACATCTGCAAACAACAATTTAGTCTGACTTTTAAAAAATAATTACATAAATCACATTTTCTGCTTATTACCTAAGAAATACTATACTCAATAAAATTTTATTTTCAGGAAATACAATGGCCACTGATATGTTATCTGAGCATCCCTTGCTATCTGAGCCATCATCTGTGAGTTTCTATAATTGGATGTCAAATGCTGTGGGTAATCGTGGAAGTGTGGTACAAGAATCTCCTGTTACAAAATCCGCACACAATAGTCTTCCATCAGGTATTGAGTTATCATGTTATTTTGCTTAACTGTCTAAGGGACATATGTTAATTTTAACAAAATTCTATTTTTCACAGAATGGTCTAAACATCTCAGATGTTTAATACTGTTTAGTTGAAATTTGCCCATTTATGAAATGCCTTTGGTAATACTGAATTGAGAGAATTGTAAGCAGTCACTTGGTGTTCTTATGGAAAGACAGATATGTCAAATGTGAGATCGTATGTAATTTAAAGAGTTTAAAATGTCCAGTTAATGTGGCTGACTTAATTTTCAAAATACCAAAAGGAGATTAATGAAAAAATGTGCCTATAATATAGAAAATATGTTAGTTTATACAGATTCTGCTGAGATATAATAGCTTTCTTTTACTCTTATAGTTACTTAAATAATTAAGCCTAAAGGTGTACTAAGAAGAATAAAATAAGATTTTGCCTTTGAGGAGGCAATGAGGACAGTTTATTAATTTAAAATAATGCATATAAACAGCAAGAACACTGGCAGGGAATTCACCAAGAAATGTTAGTGGCTATCTGCAGAAACATAAGTGGTGCCACCCTTCATTTTCTGTTTTTTCTTTTTAGGGGTATTTTTCCAAATTTATTAGATACATATAGCCTTTTCTTTCTTTTCTTTCTTTTTTTTTTTTTTTTTTTTTAGATACATATGTTCTTTAAAGAGAATTTTTTTAAAGAATATGTGTAGTAGACTTTGATCCTAGGTACTGAAGGCAGCTGAAATTAGCCCAGGTGATAACTATTTGCATCACTAGCAAATTCTATTCATATAGAAAATGTGATATTATGAAATGTGTTTATAAGTGACTACACACTCAGTCCTTTGTTTGGCTGGTATGTGGATCACTCTTGAATCTGGTACTGATCCTAATTATGACTGCATTCTAATTCTTATCATTGGCTCTTAGTTGAAGAAGGTAGAAGGAGAGTGTTTCTGCCAGCTCCCAGAACTGTTCTAGCCCTAGTCTCACTACTGCAGTTTAAATTTTGAGAAAACCAGAAAAGAACATTTCACCTTTATCACAGATCCTTTGCCTGGGGGAGTTAGAGGATAAAGGGAATACAGAGGGAAGAAATAGTGTCATTTTATTTTTGTTCTGCCTCAGAAAACATAATTGGGAAGAAATTTATATGTAGGACTCTGTGACATCTGTGAATTTTGCCCTGCTGCTGTCTGTAACTCTGCTCCTCAGTGCAAAGCTGATGAGATAACAAATGCTTTTGAAAGATCTTCTGGTCAAAAAATTCTCTATTTGAACTGACTGGCTCTAATACAGACTCTATGAGGATGACTGATACTTTCTGAAATTTTAGTTTAAATTCATTTTTATTATTAAATCATGTCTTTAAAATGACCAAAAAGTGGTGTGTTTCTTACCTTCATTCCATTTAAATGGTCTGGTAATACTGCTGTAATATGGGCTTCATAAGTTTACTTTGCTGTGCCCTTTTTTGTTGTTTTTATTTCCTCATAATTCAAATTTTACTCTTGAACATTTACTCTGTTAGGTGTTGCACCCAATCTTCCTACAATACCCTCAGCCTCAGATTTCAATACCGTCTTATCTAGTGACCAGAATACTTTGGATGGAACACATTCTCAGCATAGCACTAGTCAGGATGATGTGGCAGGTGTAGAAGAAGCCAACCAAGGGTTTCCTGCTGTGCAGCTTGCTGATGCACAGGTGAGCCAGTCTGTTTGTCTGCAATTATATTAACTCCTCATTAGGTAATTCTTGACAACTGGAACCATCTAGTCATATCCACCTTGGAATTCTGGTGAAAATCTTTTTTCTGTGCTTGTCTGTCTAAAGTCTTCATGCAAAAATGGAGGAGCCTTTTAAAAGTACATGGGTTAATTACAAATGCAAATTTAGCATCTACAGATAGATATGCATTAAACAGAAGAGTAGTATATAATTAGTTGTCCCATATAGTAACATTTTTGTTATATGGAGATACTATAGGTGTTATATAGAGACACTATAGGTGAAAAGATAAGTTATTGAAATAGTTCACATAAGTGGTAAATGAAGCTTTTAACTTAGATGGTTGTGGCTTTGATAAGGTAAAAATGGCAAAATATGGAGGTCTTATTCAATTGATTAAATGTAAGAGTGGAGAGCAAAATCCTTTGAATTGTATATTTTAGTCTGAGTGATCACAAGGCAAGTGAGTGAGCGGGACCATGGGTATTAAGAGATGTTATTTTTTCAGGATGAGAGAGACTCCACCGTATTTGCATACTTAGGAGAAATTAGGAAGGTCCCGATCAGAAAAAAGAAAAAAAAGAAGGGTAAACTGATAGAGCAGGATTTAGAGAGGGATGAAGAGTATTGGAATTTAGAGTCACTCACAGAGAAAGAGGTTTTAGACAGAAAAAATTACTTTTTTCTTCTGAGAAACTAAGAAGACAATAAGGACAGTTCACAGTTATAGAGATAAGTTTGCAGATTGATAGCTTCAATTTTCTCTTATAGTAGAAGGTAATTTATGTTAAGAAATGTGTCAGGCACTTTTAAATTTTCTTGAGATTTACTTCTCCAGTACATTGGAGTAGCTTTTAGGGACTTCATTTTTTTATTAAAAATAAATAATATAATAAAATAATAAATTAAAAAATAATTAAAAATAAAATAATTTATTTTATTTAAAAATAAATAAAATAAATAACCTTTAATTGTTGTTTTGGCCTATAGATTACATTAATTATAGTTGTTAGCATTCAACACATATTTTTAGAGATAATTATATTGTTTTATATATAAGATTTTAAAATCTACTAGAAACAGGAATATTAAATAATTCAGTAAAATGCTCTGTAAGGTGATTTAGATATGTGTACAGGTTGGCATGAATAGGAAAGAGAGCTTACCATAGACTCCCTAAAAGGATTGCCAGATGTGCTGAGGGCCTCGTTAAGAGTTTAGGTTAGTGTTAGGTACCAGTGAATGTAATTATATAATTTCCTTTCATTGTTCTAGCAGCTCAGATATAGGAGTATAAAAAGATTGATTCAAAGCAGATGTAGCAAGAGAAATAAGTGATAGGAAGTTGGTAAAATGACATTTAAGCCAAGATGGGGTGGGGGAAGAAGTCACATAACTTTGGAACTGAAGTGTTGGTTGAGTTATCTCCATGGTTAAAGAAGTCATTCAACATGATAAATTGGGATTTAAAAGAAAAAGAAGAAAGTAAGTTAAAAATCAAAGTTTCTAATAGGTATGGAGGATTAACAAGATGGCGGATAAATAAATGACAAACATTTAAAAAGTGGAGGATGGTTTGGACCTTGAAGAGGGAAAAGTTTTTCCCATTAGAATGAAAGGGGTAAAAACCAAGAAAGAATATCCCAAGCAAGTACATAAGGGAGAGGGAATTTCTCCCTAAGGTTCTACTCTAGTGTATAATTGTTGGAGTTTTCTGTTATAGGCCATTTGACCTTCATAAGAGTAGCCTGTCTTCCCAAGCACAAACAAATGAGATGACCTAGAGATAACTGAACATGTAGACTTAGGTCTTAATACATAAATGGCACCTATCCATTTTAATAGTATCATTTAACTTTCAGAAAAAGATCACTGAGATGTACAGTGAAAGGATTATAAGAGGTCCAATGGCAATACTGGATAGCACCTATATTTTGGATGTAAAGGAAGGTTTTGGGTTTTTTTTTTTTTTGTCAGAAAATAAATGTTAAATGATACTATTTAAAGTGATACTATTTAAATATGATACTATTTAAAAAGAGGTCAGATGGTCATAATATTACATATGAAATATTTTTAATATTAACATAGGAAGGTGATAAATCATTCTAATATACCAGATTTTTATGGAAACACAGTATATATTCATACCTTTTTTTTTTTTTTTAAAGATTTTATATTTGACTGACAGATCACAAGTAGGCAGAGAAGCAGGCAGAGGGAGAGGAATAAGCAGGCTCCCTGTTGAGCAGAGAACCCGATGCGGGGCTGGATCCCAGGACCCTGAGATCATGACCTGAGCCGAAGGCAGCAGCTTAACCCACTGAGCCACCAGGCGCCCCTATTCATACCTTTTTTATTTTTATTTATTTATTTATTTGGGACAGAGGGAGAGAGAGCGAGCAAGCACAGGCAGACAGAGAAGCAGGCAGAGGCAGAGGGAGAAGCAGGCTCCCTGCCGAGCAAGGAGCCCAATGCGGGACTCGATCTCGGATGCTGGGATCATGACCTGAGCTGAAGGCAGCCGCCTAACCAACTGAGCCACTCAGGCGTCCCTCATACCTTTTTAAAAGCAAGACATAGAATGATTTAAATTAGTTCACAATTTTATTCTCCTTGTCCTTTCAGACACTTAGGCAGGAGGGAGGAATCTTTGTTCTTATGATTAATTTGAGGATGAGTTGCATGTAATGGGGGTTGAAAAATACTGTTAAGTTTTAAGTACAATTAGAGTTATATTTATTACACAAGTACTTTTTTTTGTCACAGTACAATACTGATATATGATATATGTATTAAGGTAGGGTAAGAAAAAAGGTGCAGTAAATGATGAATTATAAATTAAGCTAATTAATGAATGTGTTATGTCTTTTAGGTTGTTTTCAAACCTCTTCTCAGTCATACAGGGATTCAGTCACAGGATGCAATGCCACTCTGCTACCGAATGTACTTCGGAGAACACCTTTCATTTTCAGGGACTTTGGACTGCCTTAGAGCAGATATTGTGGATTCGGATACAGCCAAAGAGAGAAAAGGCAAAAGAGCAAGAAGGTGTCTTGTGTTATTGTTCTTTTTGTGTAGAATGTTGTATACAGGTTATAACATCTTTTTTAAACTTTATTTTCCTCTAATGCTAATGAGAGTAATTTTAATATCTAAAGTACATTTGTTACATATATCCTCAGAATTTGTTTACTGTTGCAGTAGCTGAATTTTTAGGATCTTATGCATTGTAATTTTACATATTTTACTTAAAATTATTCCTAACTTCCATTCTGAGTCAACTTGCAGTATTTCCTGTTAGAAACAGGGTAGAAGTCATATTGAGAGTATGGCCATGAGAAACAAATACACAGGAATACTAAATGTAGCATGGTGAAAGTTAAGAACCATCTTTTATTGTCATTATTATCAGGGATAGTTCTTTAGTTTCGTTACTGTTTGAATAGGAGATATTATGCCCATAATAATATTTGATTAATCTTTTTGTGAACATTAAATTTTACTTTGCATGGGTCTTGCTGATGTAGCTAGGAATAGTAGAATATGGATATAGGTGGCAATTATGACAAAAGGTTTTTGCGACATTCTTGATTTCATCCAATTTAGGTTTTTGCAGGGTGGTAAATTAAAAGTAAAATGCACATGTATCACACATATAACTAAGTGAAATATGTTTTCCATTTGAAATATTCTATTTAAAATTTTAAATAATTTGACAAAGTAAGTTTAAACATTTTTATGGCAATTATTAATAAAAAATATAGCTTTCTCAAATTTTATTTCAGGTCTAGATATCCGAGGATTTTCTAATGACACGGGAATGGAAATTACCTTGTCTTTTCTGTTAAATATAAAACAGTCACTGCTTTTCATAGTAGTGTCGCACCATAAATGATGGCAATCCGAAGCACCACAAAGTGACCTTAATGATTATCAAGAGTAGTGGGGGAAAATTACCTTTGTTTTGTGATCTGGAAAAAATGTTTGTTAAAACATTAAACATTCTATTACTGCTTATTATAAATGTGTAGGGAAATGAAAAATATAATAAAACTAATATACTTAGTACATTATAATTTAAAACATTAAAAACACTGAGAATTGGGCGCCTGGGTGGCTCAGTTGGTTGGACGACTGCCTTCGGCTCAGGTCATGATCCTGGAGTTCCAGGATCGAGTCCCACATCAGGCTCCCAGCTCCATGGGAAGTCTGCTTCTCCCTCTGACCTTCTCCTCACTTATGTTCTCTTTCACTGTCTCTCTTTCAAATAAATAAATAAAATCTTTAAAAAAAAAAAAAAAAAAAACACTGAGAATTAAAGTGTCCTACTTCACTCTAAAATTCTCATCAAAGGATAGTTTGAATAGCCCTTGCCATCTTATTATATAACTTGCAATGCAAAAAGAGCATCCTTTATGTACCTTGGCATAATGTTATACTCCATTCTAAGTACTGCTGAGTTTCCAACACTTTTTCCTTTGTACTTTTAATGTAATAAAATAACATTATGAGTTCCTTCTACTATGAAATTTTTTGCCAGCATCACTTCCCTGGGATATTGTCATCCTTTTTTTTTTTAAACGGCCACTTTCCTCTTTATGCCAGTAAGTTTGCCTTCACTGAGTTCCTCTAGCTGTATATCTATAGTTTCTAGAACAGTAGAAGTATCAACATTTCCGCAGTTTCTTCTATAACTCCATTTACTTTTATTTTAATTTCACCACTGGCATTATCATTATTTTGTTTTGTTACTGCATTTTTATCTTTGCTGTCCAGTTCCCTTTTGATTATCAATTTTTTTAAATGTCATGTGGATTTATCATGAGGAAGCAACACAATTACAAGCTTTACCGTCTGTGCTTGAAATGAATAACAAATGTACATTGACCAATCACTGACATACGTAATGTGATTGATTAATGATCATGGTGTCCATCTGTTATTTACATAGTGATTTGTTGACTGAAGAGCTAGCAGCTAGTTTGTACTTGATGCAGTTATTTGCAATACATTTTAGTTTAAGATTTAAACGTGTTATTAGGAAACTGGTATTATGTAACTGAAATCCATTCACATTGGAATCATCAAATTCAGACTCCAAAACATTAATACAAACTTATACTCCCTAATTACAGTTAAAAGCTCTGTGCTTAACTTGTATTTCTATTTGCAATAGCTGATTTTCTTATATATATATATATATATATATATATATATATATATATATAAATACATATGCACAGTGTATGTGTCATCAGTAGATATAATTAATTTATATATAATTAGATTATATGTATTTAATAATTATAGTTAACAGCCTACTTATTGGCTTACTAAATGCTATATAATACTGTCTACCACAGACTAGAACTTCATCTGACCATACTTTATGTTCTCAGAGAGGTTCTTTGAGTGACTTTGAACTTACTGCATTTGATCTAGCTGAACTTAACATTCCTTTTCTTTTTCTACTACTACATCAGTTCTGAGTACTTTACATTCTTATTACTGGTCCATGATTAGCTTTGATTTCTCAGATCTCCTATTTTTCCACCTTAAACTCTATTTGGAGATTTCTGTCTTAGTACACTTTCCTGGTCATCAATTTCAGGTTTTTTCCCCCAACATTTGGAATGTTATTCATTCTGCTAGTTACTATACATTATTATTGGGTAATAATATGTGTAAACATACATATTTTCTTGTGTAAACCTATATATCCCATCCTGTAAAGTCAGGATATTAAAATATTTAGCATAGGTTCTGGCATGTAGAAGTTCCTATTAACATTAGTTTCCTCATATCTTTGCTGTCCCTAGACAAGATAGTTGAACATAATAGGGACTTAATAAATATTTTTAAAATTTAATTTTAACTTTGACTCTGTGGTGCCCACGCCAGCTCTTTATCTGTCTGGCAACTTTTGTCATAAGTGACTGCTTCATTATATACCACTGTTTTTTCCTCCTTTTACTTGAATCTTCTCTCTTTGAGTCTTTCTTACTTCCTTCATGTTTTCAATTCTTGTTTTTGTGATTGTGGATTATTTTAATTTCTTTTGAGCCTTCTTTCTCCTGTCCATTCTACTTATCAAAATCCAGTCTTTCCTTCTTTAACTACAGGCTTAACAATGATTGTAGTCTTACTATGAGTTTGTACATTTTCATGGATTATACTCCAAAGTAAGGTTTTTCTTAAAACAATATTCATTAAAGAATTATTATTCTCTATAAAATCTTTAAGTTAAATTGCATCAAAGCTTCTGTTTCTTTTTTCTATTAGAAAAATTTGACCTACGTGACTATACATTCATATTGTACATGGAAGAAGAAGGAAAAAATAATTTTTTTTTTCAATTTTGGTGGCCTGTAGTTTGTTGTTCTTGGCAGCTGGTTTACAGAAATATGTGACAGTTTGGCTTTTAAGTATCAAAATTGCCTGTAATATTCCTATATGAAAATTTTCAGATAAGCAGGAGGATTTGCCCAAATAATTCTCATAGTTTTTTAATGTGCATTTTTCATTTTTTCCAGTTGTATTCCTCCCCACTTTCATTTTGGCAAAGTAAGCTAGTAGGGTTTCATTTTAATAGCAAATTAATTTATATAAATGTAGTGAGATTAAATTTATAAACAATATATTTAACAGATGGGGAGAGGATGTTTAAGGGAGGCACCCTAATTAACCGATAATTAACTTTAAATTCCATTGGAGTATACTACCATATTGGCTAGGAAAAATGTTTAATTACTTCACTGAAATAATTAATATAAATCTGATCTTAACTAGTCAGTTATGGAATAAGATCAAGAGGGAAGTTTTAAGGCCTAGTTTCCAACATATAAAAGGTTGGCCTCATGAGCAAATTCTAGTTGATCTCTTGCTTAAAATTATTTAAATGTTTTATAACATGTTTTACCTTAGAGCTTTCTTTGCTAACAAACTAATAAAGATTGTGCATCTCTGGGGAAAAGGAAATTAAGTCTTGACATTTTTTTCTTTTCTCCTCATTTTTAGGCAAGGTCATGTGAATCTTCCTCCACTTGAGTTCAAACCAGCATTAATGTTGGAAACCTTTAGCATCAGCGCTGTTGTAATGGAAAAGTCAGTGTGCACCCCTCAGAACTCTACCAGTGCTCTTTCTTTTCATGATCTCAACAAACGGTATTATAATACCTTTCACTGTAACTTTACTATTTCTTGTCAGTCAATAAGCCAGCATGTAGATATGGCTTTGGTTCGTCTTATTCATCAATTTAGTACAATGATAGATGACATCAAAGCAACTCAGACTGACATTAAACTTAACAGATATACAGCTGGATCGGCTTCCCCAACACCTACCTTCAAAACCAGAAAACATCGGGATTTTCGCTCGTCTGACTTCAGCCGCAGTTCTAGAGGAAGTCTGAATGGTGGCAATAGAGTAAACAATGCAAAGAACAAACGGACCAACAATGAAAATAACAAAAAGGAATCTCGAAACAAAAATTCTTTAGGAAGATCTGAAAGAAGAACTTCAAAAGTGTCTAGGAAGGGTTCAAAAGATGTGGTGGACCATATGACTATTCACATGGATGACTCTGATTCAATTACAGTGTCAGAACAAAGTGAGCCTTCAGCTGAGTGCTGGCAGAATATGTATAAATTACTTAATTTCTATTCACTTATCTCTGATCCAACAGGAATATTGGAAAAGTCTTCAGAAACATTTGGACCAGCAGGTAATGGATATCTTTATATTTGAAAAATGTCTTTTTAGAACAGCAGTAGTACTAAAATAGGTTGTTGATCGTGTTTTCTTAATGTTATAAGTAGATAATTGAAATGCCAAGAAAATTGTCAGTCATCCATGGAGAGAAGATAGTAATGGCAGTCAGATAATGCGCAACCCCATTTCCTGTCCTTCCATACACAGTTGATCTTAAAGATTCAGGCATACCTGCTTTCAAATATCTATTATTTTACTGTCAGTATGATCATGGGAAAATGTTGAAAAATTTAAAAAATCATTTTGGTGAGTAAGAGGGCTGGTTTGGAATATGAAGAAATGTAAGATGGTGTTTGGGGTGTTCTTCGATTTTACATTCCATGTTTTGTTTCCTTTTAAAGGAGTTCGGAGCCCTACAGAGCCGACATGTAAAGTTGTGTTTGAGAATGAACAAGACAGTAATAGTTTGACTAAGACACAGAGGAAACGTAGCTTGGTGACTTCTGAACCTCAGCATGTTACTCTAATAGTGTTTGGGATTGGCATGGTGAACCGCACACACCTGGAGGCGGACATTGGGGGGCTAACAATGGAATCAGAACTCAAGAGGATCCATGGTAGCTTTACACTTAAGGAAAAAATGAAAGGTAGGATGATGTTCTAACACTGTAGTTCTACTTTTCTGAAAAAAGCCAATGCCACGTCTCTAAAATTCCTACTTGGCAGTTTTTCTTCAAAAAATGAACTTTCCCATTAATATGGATCAGGAATGCTGCTTTATATAGTTTCTTTTCCCATTTTTAAAAATTTTCCATGTTTTCTATACCAAGTATTACTTCTGAGATTTAAAGTGCTATTAGGCTATTTAATACATGAATGGCATATTAAACTATATTTTTCATTATTCCAATTTGACATATAAGATGTATATATAAATATATGATGCATAGAAATAAAAAATTTTTAAGTAGTTCAGAAATAATTTAAGTTTTATTATAAATAAAACTTTTGAATTATCTTTTATCAATGAATGTATTGTGGATAAAATGCAACTTTAATACAAAGTACAATAATTTATTTCCAGGTTTCACATAATTCTTTTTTCTTACTTTTAAGATGTTTTACATCAAAAGATGACTGAGACGTGTGCCACTGCTCATATTGGTGGGGTTAATATTGTGCTGCTTGAAGGGATTACACCAAATATACAGTAAGTGTGTCAATTTTTATTACTTTCTTAAAACTTTATTACAGTTTTACAGAAAACTTAAAATTCATTGGATGAATCCCATACATACTGAGTTTTGAGATGTGTATACATTATGTTACCAGATACTATAGTTCTGTCATTAAGAACATCACCAAATGAAATGTTTTCAGAAAAATGTTTTCCCTTTCTACAATTGGTTTACCCCTGCACTCCTCAAAAAAATTGACTCCAGGAACACTGTAAGATCGTATAACAAAAAATGATTATAATGCAAACTTCAGTTAAACATACAACATGCAAAAGCTTACATAATTCAAATAGTTAAAAATTTTAGTCAAAGAATACAGACTGCCTCTTGATTTTAGGTTAAGTAATCATTACTCAAATTCATGCTGGGCTTTACTATATCTTGCCATTTTTCATTTAAAGAATTTAATAATAAGGCCTATGAGATTCTTAAAATAATATAGGTAGTCTTTAATAGTGAGTATACCATACCTTATCACTTTTCTTTTGATTCTTTGCTCTTAACCTTTTCTTTTTAAGTCCTCCTCTTAGATCTATTCTGGATTGAATTTAACCATTGGCTTTTGTTCATGTGCTTGGGAGCATATATCTTAATTCCTAACTTCCTTTCATTGGAGCAGCTTTGATAATTTAGGTCTGATTTTGAGAATATGCTGTTTCTTAATGTTATAACTAGTTAATGTTCTGTCATCTTATAGTGAATCTGTCATACTAAATACTGACTAAATAGAAGATTTTGTTCACCTGCATAAAAATTAAGTATTAATCATGTATGGGCTAGTGACAGTTCTATTCATATTTTAAACATGGGTGATGTGATAACTGTCTTAGAGAACATTTCCTTGAAATTGTTCATTGAGGCCTGTGGTGTGGTTTGGAACTGTAAACCTAGATCCAAAGAGTTTATTTCATAATAGCTGCCTACATGGTCCAGATCACATTTCCTAAGCAGACTGGAAAGATGAGGAAATTATAGTAGTTATGACAGACAAGATATTTTCTGATAATTCAGTGTGGGAGTAGGGGGATTATGATGCAGTAATTGCAGTCCTGACAAGGACCTTTTGTGAGCCAGGAACCTCACATAGATTTAATCCTAATCCGAATCCTGTGAACTGGGGTGGTTTTATCCCACTTTACAGAGCAATAAATTGAGATTTGGAAAGATAAAAGTGTGTGTCTAAAATACTTAAAATCCTACAGTCAGAATTGTTGTCTGAACCTGTGCTTCTGCTAAATGTCACTGCACACCTTCAGTTCCATGGTTCCATCGCTGGCTCTAAATTGAAAGTACCATGGCTACTTTAACTTTTGCAGCAAGTAAAACAAATTTCTCTAGTTGTCTCAGGTGTCATATTTCCTCTTTCCTCTTGAACCTTTTATCTCTATTATCTGTTATCTCTTAAGGGCTTCAAATAGTCTCTAGACTTGCAAAACATAATATTTATAAAACAGATTTTTAAAAAGTATTATATAGTTATATTTCTTGCCTTTGGGGAAAAAAAAAGTAAAGCTCCCTTAACTTTTTTTTGTGGAAAAATAAAAGTTATTAATTATTCAGTGCCAAAGTCTAGTAGTGTTAAGATGTTCTGGATTTATTCTTTGGTTTTTCATTTCTGATTTCAGTTAAAAGGAAATGAATCTAAAAAAAAAATTGAGAAGTTTCTTTGAGGGAAAATTTTAAAAGTGGGAAATAAGAAAAGCATTCCAAATGATTGATCATACTGTACTAATTTATGTATGAATGTTTATTTGCTTTCTTTTTGTTTTCCTGCTTTCTCTTGAATCTTCATCTGTAGACTGGAGGATTTTCCTACATCTCCTACAAGCACAGCCAAACAAGAGTTTCTGTATGTCATATTATTTTTTCCCCCCATGGGCATTGTGATTAACATAGTATTAAATAGTTTTAAAGAAATATTTAGATTATCTGCATGGCTGTGAATGTATGTAGTTGTTATTTTGTAGCTCTGATGTAGATCCTTTTATAGATTAAAGTTTACTGACATTCAAGGAACACAGAGTGGTAAGGGCTACCTTTTGATAATTCACACTTTGTTTTGTTGAAAGATTTTAACACTAGTTATGTGTTGCTTGTACTTTTTTAAAGACACCTCACTGCTAAGATTTATATTATCATAAATCCCTCTTAACATCTGATGTGATAATAGAAACTAAAAAGTTTCACTTGTGTATGAGTTTTCACTAATTACAAAAATAATTATTAACAACTTAATATATGAAAGCATTGACACATCTTAACTATATAGTTTTATTAAGATGAAGAAAGTTAAAAGAAAAATAAGATGAGGAGAGTTTACTACTCTGTTGACATATTTTATGTATGACTTACTATATGCACTTTTATATTTTGAGTGGCTTGATTTGACCCAAATATATCTGATATTTTGTGGTAGTGATCCATACTGAATGTCAGTAATTTAAATATCCGTTACATGAGTCTTGCATGGAGGTGGAGATAGAGTAGAGATAACGAAGCCCCAGAGTAAATCCTCAGGTTACTCAGTTTATAGAATAGTGAAGGATGGAGCCTGCATTTAAGACTCTGTAGCCTGGACTCAGGAAGTAAAAGAAGATGGGGAAAAAGTACTTGCCTCATTAGGCACTATAGTCATTGTAGCTGATCACAGTAGATCTATCAGAACCTTGTGAGGGTAAAATACCACTTTCAATGAATTCTTTAACAAGATTGTTTGGTCACTTGCCATGAAGTTTTTGTGTATATGAGGCATGTCTAGGGTGCTACATGTTGTTATTGCCTCATTAGGCACTATAGTCATTGTAGCTGATCACAGTAGATCTATCAGAACCTTGTGAGGGTAAAATACCACTTTCAATGAATTCTTTAACAAGATTGTTTGGTCACTTGCCATGAAGTTTTTGTGTATATGAGGCATGTCTAGGGTGCTACATGTTGTTACAGTCTTTTCTTCAGAGAGATTTTGACCACTTCTTTCTTGTGTAAAAGTCTTATATACACTACATACTGTAGGACCTATATTAAGTGACAACTCTCTTCAAGAATGAAATTATGAATAGGTAACTCACCTAGCAGCTTGTAAACTTTAATTCTTCATTCTGGTTCTCCTTATGTCTTTAATATGCATAGTTTGACAGGAATTAATGTTAATCAGACATCCTCTGTAGTTTTTAGCCTAGTTTGATCAGGATAGGTCTATCATGTTGTCCAGCTAGAAGAACACTCACATTGTAGTGGTAGCCATCGTTTATACAGACTACAGTGTGAATGGGACCCTCTGGTCCTGGACAGCACAACACCTGAAGTCCTTAACATAAGAATTTTCAGTGGAGATAGCATAGTAGGATCCAATGTAAGAGAGCAGTCAGCCCCATTAGCTTTCCATTTTTACTTTTGCTGTATACCTGAAATTCCAGTGTGTTATATGTATGGTTATATAAATGAAATTAATATTTAAGCAGACTTCTATAGATTATAAAGGTAAAAAACAGTGAGATAAGTATAGAATTTTACTGTTGTGACAACAAGATAGAGTTCTTTGTATATTTAGTTTCATTCAGTAGATGGATACTGTTCACAAGTAAAAAGTTATTTGCATTTTAGCACCATCTGAGTGTTCTGGCTTATGTTGAAATTGAATTTAAAATGAAATCTCATTTATGACAAAAGTAGCTTTATTTATGATAATGTTTAAGAAAAGATACCAAATTCAATAACTAGTCAGTATCCCCGAATCTACTTTTATGCTGGTTAGACCAATTTCATAGATGACTTTTTTTTTCTAGTCAGTGGATAGTCTCTGAAAAACAGTTGCCTTTGTAGAAGAAAACCATATAGTTCTCCAGTAATTTTTAAAAATTTTATGTAATACTTGGATTTCATTGTTTGTAAATAATCAACACCTCTGATAGAGCCATTATTACACTTCTCAGGGTTTATTTTAATATAAGTTAAATGTGATAAATTGATTGCTTAGATCCTTGAGACTATAAATAAATTCTCAGCAAATCCTCTGCAGTCTAAATAGAGATAAATGTATGTGAACCGAACTGTAGTTAATATGAAATTTGCATTTTATATGTTGTTTGGCTAAAGCTATTTATTTTCAAGAATCCTTTGCCCATTTGAAAGATAATATTTATGTTTGAAGCTATTCTTTTACTAACTGGGCCCTCTGTGGCACAGTTCATTGACATGAACCTTTGCATTCTATGCATGAAAACTGCTTCATCATGGCTTCTGCATACATCACACATTGTCTGTGGAATTCCACAGCTATAGTGGAAGGAGTCATTCCTCTGCTCTACTTCTTTCTGCTTATTGTTTCACAAAATTCAATGAGTGCCACCGTGCTCAATGAACTGTTGTAGGCATTTTAAGCAAGAAAAGAAACCAAGAAAGATAGTATCTCTGCTTTATGTCTATGTCAGTAAAGCTTACTAATTTTTAACTAAGTAGTAGTTGCTTATCATGAAATGGACTTCTAACATTTCTTTGAGACTTGCTGAAAATTTTTAAAAATGGAAAAGACAAGTTAAATTTCTTCCTTCTTGTTAATTTCTTCTAGCATATTAGATGATTGATGAATTCCTTTGATTAGATTCTAAGAAGTATAGTGAGTATTTTGTTAGATATTCAGCATCTATGCTTTCTTAGTGGTTACACATATCCCTAAAAGAAGCTGGGGACAAAAAGAGGAGTTCTGAATGGAGGAAAAATAAAGATGGAATTTTGTGTGTTGTATACATGTAGTATGTCAGTGTTCATTCTTTTACTTATAAGCACATACATCTTTTCTTCCATAAACTGTTAAGATGTAGAATGGTTTTCAATGAAAATAATATAAAATAAATATATTTCAATGTTTTTATAAAATATTTCCTCAATATATGATTTAAATGCATGAAAAATCTTAAGTCATTTAGTTCATTGAATGATTTAAAAGCATTGTCTTACTCTGAAAATACTTTTTCAACATTACTCTTTACTTGGCTGTCTTTTAATGCTCCTCCTTCTTTATTAATAGAACTGTAGTGAAATGTAGTATTGCCAAGTCACAAGCCCTTTACAGTGCTCAGAGAGGGTTGAAGACTAACAATGCTGCCGTGTTCAAAGTAGGAGCTATCAGCATCAACATTCCCCAGCACCCTGCCACCTTACATAGCATGATGGTTCGAAGTTCCCACCAACTATCTAAGCAGATCTCAGATCTTATCAGACAACCTTCTACAGCGTAAGTTATTTCTTCAAGTTCTCTGGTTCTATGTAATACTTTAAATTGGTCTTTGGTGTGTTAACAGTAGGTTAGAGGAAGTAGTAAAGTGCACAATGCTTAAGTCATAGAATTTGAAATCAAACATGAGTCTTAACTCTAGTTTCAAATTAACGATATGATTGGCCTTGACAGTATAATATTCATTTGTATTTTTATTATTTCTTGTTTACTTTTCTAGATCATCATTTTTCTGTGGCTTTTTTTTAGGAAGTCTTAAGGTGGTCTGGTATGAGAAGACCTCTGTATACAGTTAATTTTCACTATTTTTCATTATGAATTCTAGTAATTTCATAGAATAATATGGTAGCTGTTCTAATTACATATTTTTAAGTGATTTTTTTGTTTTATAGCCCACAGCCTATGAAAGAAGATATTGCAACACCCCTACCTTCTGAAAAAACTCCAACAAGTGTTAATCAAACTCCTATCGAAACAAATGAATTTCCTCAGTTACCTGAAGGTTTAGAAAAGAAGCCCATTGTTCTTAAATTCAGTGCCATGTTAGATGGTATAGCCATTGGAGCAGCACTTTTACCATCTCTGAAAGCAGAATACAAAATGGGAAGAATGAGAAGTCATGGGATGACAGGTACAATGAATTCAGTCTCTTAAAATTTATGATTGGTTTGAAAAGTTAGTAATATTTTGATGAAAAGTACTTTTTGTTTTGAAGATACTATAGTAAAATTTAAATAATTTTAATGAGAACACTTTTAAATTTCATTAATGATGTTCTTCAGTCAGGTAAAAAATACCAGTTACATATTCCTTGAATGGCCAGCAGGGACCCTTTTTTTATTTGAACTCTTCAGAGCTATTCAACTATTGAGGCCATTTCTTTTTTTTCTTTGTTTTTTTTTTTATTATAATTTTTTATTTTGTATAAACATATATTTTTATCCCCAGGGGTACAGGTCTGTGAATCACCAGGTTTACACACTTCACAGCACTCACCAAAGCACATACCCTCCCCAATGTCCATAATCCCACCCCCTTCTCCCAAACCCCCTCCCCCCAGCAACCCTCAGTTTGTTTTATGAGATCAAGAGTCACTTATGGTTTGTCTCCCTCCCAACCCCATCTTGTTTCATTGATTCTTCTCCTACCCACTTAAGCCCCCATGTTGCATCACCACTTCCTCATATCAGGGAGATCATATGATAGTTGTCTTTCTCTGCTTGACTTATTTCGCTAAGCATGATACGCTCTAGTTCCATCCATGTTGTCGCAAATGGCAAGATTTCATTTGTTTTTTTTTTTTTAAGACTTTATTTATTTATCAGAGAGAGAGAGGGGGAGAGAGCAAGCACAGGCAGACAGAATGGCAGGCAGAGGCAGAGGGAAAAGCAGGCTCCCTGCTGAGCAAGGAGCCTGATGTGGGACTCGATCCCAGGACGCTGAGATCATGACCTGAGCCAAAGGCAGCCGCTTAACCAACTGAGCCACCCAGGCATCACAAGATTTCATTTCTTTTGATGGCTGCATAGTATTCCATTGTGTATATATACAACATCTTCTTCATCCATTCATCTGTTGATGGACATCTAGGTTCTTTCCATAGTTTGGCTATTGTGGACATTGCTGCTATAAACATTCGGGTGCACGTGTTCCGTTGGATCACTACATTTGTATCTTTAGGGTAAATACCCAATAGTGCAATTGCTGGGTCATAGGGCAGTTCTATTTTCAACATTTTGAGGAACCTCCATGCTGTTTTCCAGAGTGGCTGCACCAGCTTGCATTCCCACCAGCAGTGTAGGAGGGTTTCCCTTTCTCTGCATCCTCGCCAGCATCTGTCATTTCCTGACTTGTTGATTTTAGCCATTCTGACTGGTGTGAGGTGATATCTCATTGTGGTTTTGATTTGTATTTCCCTGATGCCGAGTGATATGGAGCACCTTTTCATGTGTCTGTTGGCCATCTGGATGTCTTCTTTGCAGAAATGTCTGTTCATGTCCTCTGCCCATTTCTTGATTGGATTATTCTTTGGGTGTTGAGTTTGCTTAGTTCTTTATAGATTTTGGACACTAGTCCTTTATCTGATATGTCGTTTGCAAATATCTTCTCCCATTCTGTCAGTTGTCTTTTGATTTTGTTAACTGTTTCCTTTGCTGTACAAAAGCTTTTGATCTTGATGAAATCCTAATAGTTCATTTTTGCCCTTGCTTCCCTTGCCTTTGGCGATGTTCCTAGGAAGATGTTGCTGCGGCTGAGGTACAAGAGGTTGCTGCCTGTGTTCTCCTTAAGTATTTTGATGGATTCCTTTTGCACATTGAGGTCCTTCATCCATTTTGAGTCTATTTTTGTGTGTGGTGTAAGGAAATGGTCCAATTTCATTTTTCTGCATGTGGCTGTCCAATTTTCCCAACACCATTTATTGAAGAGGCTGTCTTTTTTCCATTGGACATTCTTTCCTGCTTTGTCGAAGATGAGTTGACCATAGAGTTGAGGGTCTATTTCTGGGCTCTCTATTCTGTTCCATTGATCCAAGTGTCTGTTTTTGTGCCAGTACCATGCTGTCTTGATGATGACAGCTTTGTAATAGAGCTTGAAGTCCGGAATTGTGATGCCACCATCGTTGGTTTTCTTTTTCAATATCCCTTTGGCTATTCGAGGTCTTTTCTGGTTCCATATAAATTTTAGAATTATTTGTTCCATTTCTTTGAAAAAGATGGATGGTACTTTGATAGGAATTGCATTAAATGTGTAGATTGCTTTAGGTAGCATAGACATTTTCACAATATTTATTCTTCCAATCCAGGAGCATGGAACATTTTTCCATTTCTTTGTGTCTTCCTCAATTTCTTTCATGAGTACTTTATAGTTTTCAGAGTATAGATTCTCTGCCTCTTTGGTTAGGTTTATTCCTAGGTATCTTATGGTTTTGGGTGCAGTTGTAAATGGGATTGACTCCTTAATTTCTCTTTCTTCTGTCTTGCTGTTGGTGTAGAGAAATGCAACTGATTTCTGTGCATTGATTTTATATCCTGACACTTTACTGAATTCCTGTATAAGTTCTAGCAGTTTTGGAGTGGAGTCTTTTGGGTTTTCCACATATAGTATCATATCATCTGCGAAGAGTGATAATTTGACTTCTTCTTTGCCGATTTGGATGCCTTTAATTTTTTTTTGTTGTCTGATTGCTGAGGCTAGGACCTCTAGTACTATGTTGAATAGCAGTAGTGATAATGGACATCCCTGCCGTGTTCCTGACCTTAGCGGAAAAGCTTTCAGTTTTTATCCATTGAGAATGATATTTGAGGTGGGTTTTTCATAGATGGCTTTGATGATATTGAGGTATGTGCCCTCTATCCCTACACTTTGAAGAGTTTTGATCAGGAAGGGATGCTGTACTTTGTGAAATGCTTTTTCAGCATCTATTAAGAGTATCATATGGTTCTTGTTCTTTCTTTTATTGATGTGTTGTATCACATTGACTGATTTGCGGATGTTGAACCAACCTTGCAGCCCTGGAATAAATCCCACTTGGTCGTGGTGAATAATCCTTTTAATGTACTGTTGAATCCTATTGGGTAGTATTTTGGTGAGTATTTTCGCATCTGTGTTCATCAAGGATATTGGTCTATAGCTCTCTTTTTTGATGGGATCCTTGTCTGGTTTTGGGATCAAGGTGATGCTGGCCTCATAAAATGAGTTTGGAAGATTTCCTTCCATTTCTATTTTTTGGAACAGTTTCAGGAGAATAGGAATTAGTTCTTCTTTAAATGTTTGGTAGAATTCCCCCGGGAAGCCGTCTGGCCCTGGGCTTTTGTTTGTTTGGAGATTTTTAATGACTGTTTCAATCTCCTTACTGGTTATGGGTCTGTTCCGGCTTTCTATTTCTTTCTGGTTCAGTTGTGGTAGTTTATATGTTTCTAGGAATGCATCCATTTCTTCCAGATTGTCAAATTTATTGGCGTAGAGTTGCTCATAGTATATTCTTATAATAGTTTCTATTTCTTAGGTGTTAGTTGTGATCTCTCCTCTTTCATTCATGATTTTATTTATTTGGGTCCTTTCTCTTTTCTTTTTGATAAGTCAGGCCAGGGGTTTATCAATTTTATTAATTCTTTCAAAGAACCAGCTCCTATTTTCGTTGATTTGTTCTATTGTTTTTTTGGTTTCTATTTCATCTATTTCTGCTCTGATCGTTATGATTTCTCTTCTCTTGCTGGGCTTAGGGTTGGTTTCTTGTTCTTTCTCCAGCTCCTTTAGGTGTAGAGTTGGGTTGTGTACCTGAGACCTTTCTTGTTTCTTGAGAAAGGCTTGTACCGCTATATATTTTCCTCTCAAGACTGCCTTTGTTGTGTCCCACAGATTTTGAACCGTTGTATTTTCATTATCATTTGTTTCCATGTTTTTTTTCAATTCTTCTTTAATTTCCCGGTTGACCCATTCATTCTTTAGAAGGATGCTGTTTAGTCTCCATGTATTTGGGTTCTTTCCAAACTTCCTTTTGTGGTTGAATTCTAGCTTTAGAGCATTGTGGTCTGAAAATATGCAGGGAATGATCCCAATCTTTTGATACCGGTTGAGTCCTGATTTAGGACCGAGGATGTGATCTATTCTGGAGAATGTTCCATGTGCACTAGAGAAGAATGTGTATTCCGTTGCTTTGGGATGAAATGTTCTGAATATATCTGTGATGTCCATCTGGTCCAGTGTGTCGTTTAAGGCCTTTATTTCCTTGCTGATCTTTTGCTTGGATGATCTGTCCATTTCAGAGAGGGGAGTGTTAAAGTCCCTACTATCATTGTATTATTGTTTATGTGTTTCTTTGATTTTGTTATTAATTGATTTATATAGTTGGCTGCTCCCACGTTGGGGGTATAGATATTTAAAATTGTTAAATCTTCTTGTTGGACAGACCCTTTCAGTATGATATAGTGTCCTTCCTCATCTCTTATTATAGTCTTTGGCTTAAAATCTAATTGATCTGATATAAGGATTGCCACTCCTGCTTTCTTCTGATGTCCATTAGCATGGTAAATTCTTTTCCACCCCCTCACTTTAAATCTGGAGGTGTCTTCGGGCTTAAAATGAGTTTCTTGGAGGCAACATATAGATGGGTTTTGTTTTTTTATCCATTCTGATACCCTGTGTCTTTTGACAGGGGCATTTAGCCCATTCACATTCAGGGTAACTATTGAGAGATATGAATTTAGTGCCATTGCATTTCCTGTAAGGTGACTGTTACTGTATATTGTCTCTGTTCCTTTCTGATCTACCACTTGTAGGCTCTCTCTTTACTTAGAGGACCCCTTTCAATATTTCCTGTAGAGCTGGTTTGGTGTTTGCAAATTCTTTCAGTTTTTGTTTGTCCTCGAAGCTTTTAATCTCTCCTTCTATTTTCAATGATAGCCTAACTGGATATAGTATTCTTGGCTGCATGTTCTTCTCGTTTAGTGCTCTGAAAATATCATGCCAGCTCTTTCTGGCCTGCCAGGTCTCTGTCGGTAAGTCTGCTGCCAATCTAATATTTTTACCATTGTATGTTACAGACTTCTTTTCCCGGGCTGCTTTCAGGATTTTCTCTTTGTCACTGAGACTTGTAAATTTTACTATTATGTGACGGGGTGTGGGCCTATTTTTATTGATTTTGAGGGGCGTTCTCTTAACCTACTGAATTTTGATGCTCGTTCCCTTTGCCATATTGGGGAAATTCTCCCCAATAATTCTCTCCAGTATACCTTTTGCTCCCCTCTCTTTTTCTTCTTCTTCTGGAATCCCAATTATTCTAATGTTGTTTCGTCTTATGGTGTCACTTATCTCTCGAATTCTCCCCTCATGGTCCAGTAGCTGTTTGTCCCTCTTTTGCTCAGCTTCTTTATTCTCTGTCATTTGGTCTTCTATATCACTAATTCTTTCTTCTGCCTCATTTATCCTAGCAGTGAGAGTCTCCATTTTTTATTGCACCTCATTAATAGCTTTTTTGATTTCAACTTGGTTAGATTTTAGTTCTTTTATTTCTCCAGAAAGGGCTTTTATATCTCTCGAGAGGGTTTCTCTAATATCTTCCATGCCTTTTTGAGCCCGGCTAGAACCTTGAGAATTGTCATTCTGAACTCTAGATTTGACATATTACCAATGTCTGTATTGATTAGGTCCTTAGCCTTCGGTACTGCCTCTTGTTCTTTTTGTGTGTTGAATTTTTCCGTCTTGTCATTTTGTCCAGATAAGAGTATATGAAGGAGCAAGTAAAATACTAAAAGGGTGGCAACAACCCCAGGAAAATATGCTTTAACCAAATAGAAGAGATCCCAAATCGTGAGGGGGGAGAAAGGGGATAAAAAGAGGTTCAAAAAGGAAAAAAAAAAAAAAGAAAAGAAAAGAATTTTAAAAAAAGAAAACAAATAAGAAAAATATAAAAAAGAAAAAACATATATATAACTATTGAGGCCATTTCTAATCAAACTTAAGTTAAATCAATTTCCACATTTGTTCATTTCTTTATAGTCTGAATAGCTTGGTTTATTTTCTCATTGGTGAATTGAGTGAAAATCAGAGGTTATTTGGCTTCTTCAAAATAGCTACTTTTATAAGATATTGTGATCCTTCTGTATTCTCTCCAAAAATTTTTTGCTGCTGTATTTTTATTCTGGAACTTACCATATATAAAAAGCATGTAAATTATATACACACAGTTTCAAGAATAATTAACTCTGACCTTACCAACCAATTACACAAACTAAGAATGAAAACATTACCAGTACTGTGAAGGCTTCTTCAGAGAATATTATCATTACCAGATTTTCTTCAAGACTCTTAATGGAATAACCACTAACATTAATTTTGTGTTACCCATTCCTTTGTTTTTCTCTATAGTTTTACCATGTATGTATATGCTCATAAATGGCTTATGTTTTGAACTTTATTTGTATGAACTCCCACTAATATATTTTTTTAATTGGAAAATTTTTGCTATACATTTTGCTTGAGATTCATCTGTTCATTCATGTATCTGTGGTTCATTCAATTTTCACTGATACCTAATAGTCCGTTAAGTGATTATATTACAACTTAGCTACTCTACTGTCGATGGATCTTTGGCTCATTTTATATTTTTGCTATTACAGTTCTCACATACATCTCTTAGTACATATGCATGAGTTTCTCGATATTTACTTAAGAGTGGTACAGCTAGAATGTAGGGTAAATGCATCCTCAATTTTATTAGAAAGTACAAAACTGTTTCCCAAAGTACTTGTGTTCACCAGTATTCACTGTCCTTCCTGTATTAGATAAGAATTCCCATTATTGCACATCCTTGTCAACAATTGGTATATTCTCACTTTTAAATTTTTGCTTTGTTTGGTAAATGTGGAATGGTATTTTACTGCGATGTTAATTTATATTTCTTTAATTAAGCTGATTTTTTATTAAGATATTATTATATGTTTTCTTTTATGAAGTGCCTGTTGATGGTTATTGTTTTTTGCCCATTGTACCATTGAATCATTTGTATTTTTTTTTTTTTTTTTGTCCACAGGAATTCTTTATATGTTTTATGTTATCCTTCTAATATTATAAGTTTAACATACATTTTCATCTCATTAGAGGCTTATTTCACTTTATTGTCTTTTGAACAATAAATATTCTTAATTTTAAAGTAATTGAATTACCAGTATTTTCTTGGGTGATATGTATTTTTATATCTTAAAGAATACCTTATCTTCTCAGGATTATGAAGCTATTCTCTTATGTTTTCTGTTAAATGTTTTTTAATGTTTCTTTTTAAGTTTTTAGTCTATATGGAATTATTTTTTTCTTTAATTTGATGTGCATTTGTCTAATCAGTTACTGCACCATCAGTTACTGACTGATCTGTCCTTTTTTTCCGTTGATACATAGTCCATTATTGTTATCTCTTAAGTGATGATATATGTTGGGTCTGTTTCAAAGCTCTTTATTATGCTTCATTGTCCTATTTGTACCACCTATTTACAGTCTCATTTTGCTATCTGACATTCCCTTTTTAAGGAGTTATCTTGGTTATTTTTAATTACTCCTTCATCTTCATTTTAGAAGTCAGTTTGTCAAGTTCTTTGAAGAAGCCTATTTGGATTCTTACAAGGATTTTATTAAATCCATAGATTTACTTGGGGAGAATTGAGAATATAAGATTCTATTTACTTGACAGAGAGCACAAGCAGGGTGAGTGGCAGGCAGAGGGAGATTAAGAGGGAGAAACAGGCTCCCGCTGAGCAGGGAGCCCAGTGTGGGGCTCTATCCCAAATCACAGCCTGAGCCTGAGTCGAAGTCAGATGTTTAACCCAGGCAGAGAATTGACAATATTGATTAATACTGAGAATTGATATTGTCTCTTTAGGTCTTCTTCAGTGTTTTTCTACAAAATTTATAATAAAATATTTCAACCTAATGTTTTTGTGCCTCTGTTACAAAATAAAATTATTTGCATAAATTCTTAGGTACCTTATGTTATTGTTATTGTTTAGTTAGTACAAATGGGATATTTTGTAAAATGGCATTTTCTAATCTCGTGGTAAGATGTACAAATGCGCTTGATCCTTTTATGTTAATTTTATATTCACCGCCATAGTGAACTTTTTTATTGCTAATAAGATTCTTTGGAGTTTCCTAAGTAGATACTTGTACCATTTGCAAATGATACTTTTGTTTCTTCCTTTCTAGTCCTTAAGATTTTTTATTTCTTTTTTTTATGGTGCTCTGCTCTAATGTTCAGAAAAGGAGATATTGTGGGCATCCTTTTCTTACTCTTATTTCTTAAAGAAATCAATATTTCCTCAATGAATGTGAAGTTTGCTATAAGGTTTTTCTAGATTCCCTTTATCAGGGAATTTAAGAAAATTGACTTTTATTCTTAGTGTGTTAAATGTTTCTATGAAGAGAAACTGGTGAATATTATCAGATGCTTTTTTCCTACATCTATTGAAATTAAAATGTTTTTTCTCCTTTATACCATTAATGTAAGTTGTATTACTAATTTAAACATGTGCATACGTAGACATATATAAATATATAAGAATACACATATGTATTTATATTTACATGTATATCTTTATTCCTACTCCTAACATTTTAACTTTTCTTTATTGAGAGGGATTTTTCTGAACATCAAGATCTTTCTATTACTAGAAAGAGAAGCATTATGAAGGGAGTTTCCAGATTTAGCAGTCAGAAGTATTAGGCCTTCATCTGTTGGGTTGACAATAAATTGGGCTCATCTTGGCCATTTTTTCCAGGGCATCCATGTAATATAAGATTCAACAAAGACAGTAGGTCAAGAGCCAAATAAGCAGTTGGAACTAGGAAGATATGAATATTTAGGAGCAAAGTAAATGTAGTATCAAATATCCAGACAGATAGGAACACATAGTTCTTCTCAAAATGAAGAAAAGGGACAAAAATAGCAACAGAATGACTATACTAGTGATGAGGGATGACCTGAGGCCTAGGATTACTTCAGTCTTGATGTTTGTACTTGGTAATGCTGGTGGTAGTAGTAGAAATGGTAATTACTGTGGTAGCCACCACCTTTCATCCTGCAAGTGATAGTCACTGAGTTGCCTGGTTGGAAGTTAGTAAGAAGTTAAAGCAGTCATGATCTGTCTGGTCACTCACAGTTGTATACAACATTTGGTGAAGGAACTTTTTTCTGTTTATGCCTAACTCATTTCAAGTATAAACATTATTATATAGCTAGTGAATATAGTGAATGTAATATATGAGTGATCTTTTACTAGTATTTTAAAAAAAGAAAATTATTTCTGACACAATTGAGAGTACTAAGCATATTTGTTAAAGTATAATATGTATATAGGCAAAATAGACTAATGATGTTTGAGTGGAGAGAATTGGTAATGTATAGAACAGTTTAAGACTTAATCTCAGGAAACAAACTGAGGGTTGCTGGCGGGGAGTGGTGTGGGAGGGTTGGGATGGCTGGGTTATGGACACTGGGGAGGGTATATGGTATGGTGAGTGCTGTGAATTGTGTAAGACTGATGAATCACAGTCCTGTACTCCTGAAACAAATAATACAGTATATGTTAAAAAAGAACAGTGTAAGACTTTGTTGGTTGCAAAGGAGCATGTGTGTATACATTACACAGTATATACAATGGGTGATAATAGATCTTGATTTTAACAAGGCTTTTTCTACTCCTTAATACCTTCATAAATAGCTGGAGAAATATGGCTTGAATAATACTATAGATTGTATATTTATAATTATTTGAACAATTGCATGCCAAATTATTGATTTACGTGTTTAGAACCAGCAGTAGTTTTAGTAAACTGAAACTCATAACATATCCTTATTTGGTATATGGTCCTGTTAATAATTACTGTTAAGGTCAAAAATATATGTGTTGGCATAATTTTATACCTGGTGAATATTTTCAGTGAGTACGAAGATTTGATAGTTTTCACTGAATCAGTGACAGGAGCCTAGCTGTTAGGTGCTGACTTCTCTGCTAATAAAGCAGAATGAATGTGAATATGGATGAGAATTTTTTTACACTTAATTTCTCTTGTTATAACTCTTCTGTGACAAAGACAGTTTCTTTCTGTTCTACCTTCTGTGAAATAAAGATCATTAGTAGGTGTTTCTCTGGCACTTTGTAGGCTTAGTAAATAATACTTTCTGGCTTAATAATACTGACTATCATATCCATGCATATATATAAGGATTTGTTTTATTTGGGATATGAATGCATTTTTTTAGAAATCATTTTTTGAACAAAGGAGTGAATGAGCACTGAACAAAGTAACTTTTCTTATGTCTTACAGGTGCACAGACAAGGTTTACATTTGAGCTGCCAAATCACAGATTACGTTTTACTTCAAAAGTTTCTGCCACAGATATGTCAACCATTCCTCCTTCTGCCAGCCTCAACCTTCCTCCTGTTACTATGTCAGGGAAATACATAATGGAAGAACATGATAGTTATTCAGATCAGGTGTGGAGTATTGATGAACTACCTTCTAAACAAGGGTACTATTTACAGGGGAATTATCTACGTTGTGTGGCAGAAGTAAGTACTTTTTAATTCCTTTATGCTTTGTCATTTAGGAGGCTTGAAGCTTTAGGTCTAACTTTCAAGACAGATCATTAAATCATTTATTCTTATAGAATTTTATACCAAATCTGGGATATGTGTATGTACACATGTGTGTATATTTCTCTCTATAGTTTCACGTAAATATGCTTTTTTTATTAGTCATCTTTGAATTTGTATTTCTTACATTAGGTTTCATATCTTTCTTGTTAATACTTTATGGTTCATTTGGTTATAAAAAAGCTAATAGCACTTATATGCATTGACTTGTATAATACTTCAATCAATCCTAAGAGGCATATATATTTGTTCTCATTTTGTAAGTGAAAAAACTGAGGTTTCAGAAGGTTACATGATTCTTCAGGAAGACACAATCTTTTTTTCATATTTATTAACAATCTAAAGGTCATACAAATAAAATAATTACAGTTGAATTCAGACTAATTTCTTTACTAAGGGAAGTTGAAAACCAGCACACATGATTCAGTCATTATTTTTTCACTTTATATTGTTATAACTGTGATAAGTTTAAAAAACCTTCTGATAAATGTTTTTTACTTGATTTGTGGTAAGCAAGTCATCTGTTATTATGCTAATATAATACAGCAGAAAGTTAAAGCTGAAGGGAAATAAATAACTTTCCCTAAATCTTTCCACAGTCAGATGAGCAACGTAGAATTCTTACACAGTGTGGGTCTCAGCTTTCTTTGTCAGTTTGTCAGAAACAATTGCAACGTTATCAAAAAGCAATTTTCTAACTATTTCTTTTGTAAGTTTTATTCGCTAGAATGTAAAGCATCTGTGAGAATGCTGTTTGAGTTCTTTGCTAGAAATATTAGAGCTATGGGAGATATTTAAGTTTGGTTTACCTTCTTTAGACTCTGCTTAACCTGCCACCTCTCTAAGGGTTAGGATTTCTTTATGTGAAAAATGAGTATACAAAAAAAATAGTGTACAAAATTCTAGAAGTCAGGTATTTATTTAAAAGGTAGATTATAAAAGCATATTTTGTTTGTGTTTTCTATTCTGAAAAAGAAGTGCTTCAAACTCTAGCAATACTATTCTTAATGCCTCATTTGACAGAAAATAAAACAAATCCGATGCAGTATGTTGCATAATTCCCTACTAATATTGGCTATTAGTGAGGTATAAAGTTTGTAATTGGGGAAGAACACTATCCCAGATTTGCTAAGAATACAAACTCTTGAAAGAATCTAAAGTTGCATTCCTCAGACAGTTGCCTGTTTCACTATGGCTTAAAATAAATACACATGAAAATCATCTTAGCCCATTCTGTACTACTATACAAAATAAAAAGTGACTGGTACAACTTAGACTTTATGTGAATTCTCATTTAAGTAAAGACTACTAAATCTATTTTGCTTTCTTAATTTTTTTTTTTTAGCCTGAATATATGTGGTGTATTAAAGTACACAATCACAGTGAGATATACTTGTCTTTTTAAAAATTTTTTAAATTTCTTTTCAGTGTACCAGAATTCATTGTTTATGCACCACACCCAGTGTTCCATACAATATGTGCCCTCCATAATACCCACCACCAGGTGCACCCGAACTTCCATCCTCCACCCCTTCAAAACCCTCATATTGTTTTTCAGAGTCCATAGTCTCTCATGGTTCGTCTCCACCTCTACTTTCCCCCAACTCCCATCTCCTTTCCATCTCTCCCGTGTCCTCCATGTTATTTCTTATGCTCCACAAATAAGTGAAACCATATGATATTTGACTCTCTCTGCTTGACTTATTTCACTCAGCATAATCTCTTCCAGTCCCTTCCATGTTGATGCAAAAGTTGAGTATTCATCCTTTCTGATGGAGGCATAATACTCCATAGTGTATATGGACCACGTCTTCCTTATCCATTCGTCCGTTGAAGGGCATCTTGGTTCTTTCACAGTTTGGCAACTGTGGCCATTGCTGCTAACAAAGTGGCAAGTCTGAAGCATTTGTCTTACTCATAAGGGTGTTTCAGCTTATCTTTACTATAATACTCAGCTTCAGTTCTTCCCAGAAATCTTACATTTTATACTAATTATAGAGATGTATGAAAGCTGGTTGAATATATCTGATTTGCTATTTCATGCGAATGTTAGCCTCATAAGAGCCATGATTTTGTTGTTTTTATTCACAGCTAAGTCCTTAACATCTAATGATGTACAAAGTAGATGGTCCTTATTTGAATGTGCAAATAAATTTACTTTCATGGGTAATGATACTTGTCCATGGTTCTACCACTAACTATAATAGTAGTCATTGAAAATAAAAAGTACTCTAGACAAAATTTCAGTATTGAGATTAGCAGGTTACATAAAGTATAAATTTCATTCACTCTCAAAAGGTAGAAAAAAGATACTTTATTAGCTCCTGTTATTAAAAAAAAATTAAGGAATGGCCCATAATAATGTCAGACCAGTGGATATTGGGCAATCTGAATATTTTTTTATCCTTTTTTTCAAATAATATATCAATAGTTCATTGTTTTTCTTCAGAGTTTGGGATGACCTATGTGAGCAAAAGAGGTATTTACAACAAATATAGTGAGTATTGTTAATCTAATATTCTGATTTTGCTTGGCAGGTCGGTTCCTTTGAACATAATCTCACAACTGATCTTCTAAACCATTTGGTATTTGTACAGAAAGTGTTCATGAAGGAAGTTAATGAAGTAATACAGAAAGTTTCTGGTAAGATAATCTGGTACCTTGTAATATAGAGTTTTGAGCAGATTTTTATTCTCAATGGGTCCATGATGTTTCATTTATCTGTGGTATGAGTATTGATCCTATCATTTAGATATAGTTTTTGAGTAACTCCCTAAAACTCTGCATTCCTTTTTTGGCTTTTCCACCTACAGATTCTTTTGCTTATTACTTTTGTCATTGTATAATGTATACATTTACGATTTATAAATTTTACAAAGCTCCTTTATGCTTCTTCCCCACCCCCACAAGAAGAGCTAACAGTGTATGTCTGTTAACCAAACTAATATTACTCATTTGGGAGCAAGATTTAGATAAAAATAAGATTTTAACTTTATACCATATGATGACTCTGCTTGTTACCCAGTAAATCATCTGTGGCAACCCTTATATTTTTACTATGCATCAAGAGTAGATTACAGTTTGGATACCTTTTATTTCTCTTTGTTGTCTGATGGCTGTTGCTAGGACTTCTAATACTATGTTGAACAAGAGTGGTGAGAGTGGGCATCCTTGTCGTGTTCCTGATCTCAACGGGAAGGCTGCAAGCTTTTTCCCCATTGAGGATGATAATTTGCTGTGGGTCTTTCATAGATAGATTTGATGAAGTTCAGGAATGTTCCCTCTATCCCTATACTTTGAAGCGTTTTAATCAGGAATGGATGCTGGATTTTGTCAAATTCTTTTTCTGCATCAATTGAGAGAACCATGTGGTTCTCTGTTTTCTTATTAATTTGTTCTGTCAGATTGATTGATTTGCGAATGTTGAACCATCCTTGTAGCCCAGGAATGAATCCCACCTGGTCATGATAGATAATCTTTTTAATGTGCTGTTGGATCCTGTTTGCTAGGATCTTGTTGAGAATCTTAGCATCCATATTCATCAGTGATATTGGCCTGAAATTCTCCTTTTTGGTAGGGTCTTTGCCTGGTTTGGGGATCAGGGTAATGCACTACTGCGTATTTACCCCAAAGATATAGATGTAGTGAAAAGAAGGGCCATCTGTACTCCGATGTTTTAGCAGCAATGGCCAAAGTCGCTAAACTGTGGAAAGAACCAAGATGCCCTTCAGCGGACGAATGGATAAGGAAGATGTGGTCCATATACACTATGGAGTATTATGCCTCTATCAGAAAGGATGAATACCCAACTTTTATATCAACATGGACGGGACTGGAAGAGATTATTCTGAGTGAAATAAGTCAAGCAGAGAGAGTCAATTATCATATGGCTTCACTTATCTGTGGAGCATATCAAATAACATGGACGACATGGGGAGATGAAGAGGAGAAGGGAGTTGGGGGAAATTGGAAGGGGAGGTGAACCATGAGACACTATGGACTCTGAAAAACAACCTGAGGGTTTTGAAGGGACAGGGGGTGGGAGGTTGGGGCAACCAGGTGGTGGGTATTAGAGAGGGCACGGTTTGCATGGAACACTGGGTATGGTGCAAAAATAATGAATACTGTTATACTGAAAATAAATAAAAAGTAAATAAATAAAATTCAGATTTCCTTTTGCTTCTCTTTGTATAAAAATAAAAAAGAGGAATTATTCCATAAAAAAATTCAGATTTCCTTTTGTTTCTCTCTGTATAAAAATAAAAAAGAGGAGTTATTCCATTAAAATAAAGAGTAGATTACAAATGAGCATCTTAGTAATAGTTTTAGATTTAAAGAGGAAATATATGTTTGATTTTAAAAAGATTCATAAGATAAAGTATTCATATGCTTTACATATACATATACATAAGAGTATATCATATTTGTAAGGTAAAGTTTTAAGAGGTATTAGAATGGAAAATAAGTTGACTGCATAAGAATTCTTGAGGCTAAATATTTATAGTATGGATATAATCATGTTAAAATAATAATGAAGCCACATCTATAAATTGCTATCGAGGAGATTCCTCCATGTTGATGAATAAATTCATTCATTTAACAGATTTATTAAGTATTTGGATATTCAATTATAATTTTAATGAGTTCTATGAATGACAAGAACAGGGTGCTGTGTCTGTGCCAGAGGAGAAGCTAATCTAGTTGAAGAAATCAGAAAAGACTCTACAGAGGAAGTCCTATTCCCAAACCTCATAAATGAAATATCTTTGGCAAGAAAGGAGAGGTAGAGAAGATGCAGGTAGAGCTTAAGGACAAGTATTCAATAAGGCCCCAAGGGGGGACAAAACTCATTGCAGTAGGGAATTAAATTGTGTAGTACTCATGTGGACAACAGATTTTCCTGATTCTCATGAGCTGGTTCTGATTTTATCTGAAGTCAGGGAACTACTAAATGATTATATTGAAGAGGCACAATAGAGCTATAGATTTTCACAAGTTAAGTTTTAAAAAATCAGCTCAATTGGTAGACTTGGAATTTTTCTGAAAATAAGTTGAATACAAACCATTAACGAAGAAAAGAAATAAACAGCAAAGTTCTTTCTGCCACTGAAGGTGCTTCTGTTTGGGGAATATACAAAAGTTTTGATGTGGCCCATTTACCTGGTTAAAATCGCATTAGAACATTGAGATGTGGAAGTTAAGAACATTTTAAACTGGTTAATTTGTATGAGTTCTAACGAATATTTTCAAGTCTGTTATTACTGAATATGTATAATGAAAAAACATACAAAAATATATAGACTTTTTTTTTTTAAATAAATAGACTCTTAAAGTAACTTTGAATCTTTGATGGTTAAAAAGCTAGCATTGTAGAGTTCTAGTATCAGACTGGCACTATGAGTTGCCCTTAAGGTAGTTTTGATGAAAGAGAAAGAAAAGCTTTTCTTTTCTTTTTTATTTTATTTCTTTTCGGTGTTCCAAAATTCATTGTTTATGCGCTACACGTAGTGCTCCATGCAATACGTGTCTTCCATAAGGAAAGACTTTTCTTAATGTTCAAATTGCAGTCAGTGAGGAATTGCAAGTATATTCCTAGGTCTATGAAGAATGAGCTGGAAAGGAAAGCTAGAAATTAATGTTCTAACCATGAATGTTTACTAATCACTGTGAAGAATTCAGATACCGAAGTCATTCAGTAGCTAAGTCTAATCCCTGAACCATTCCTTCTTGACAATAGAGTGAACTCTAGGAAAAGAGCTGAAAGTAAGTCATTTATCATCTGGCTGGCCCCAGGACCTTATGGAGCAGAGATTTTACAAAACCGCAGAGCACTATTGAGAGGGAATACTTTGAACCCTTGTAGCCAAGTTTCTTAGTATTCTAATCTCTGTATTGCTTCCCTACTTCCCCATAATCTTCATAGTTATTGCCTTATTTCTTTATTTCTTACACTTTTTCCTTATGCTTGTCTTTAATATTAAATTTAGCTCTAGGCATTTTCTTTTGGATATTGTATAGAAATACTCATTTACAGCAATCATTAAGTTTGTTAGTAAAATTCTTTTTTTGAGGAATCAGTTCTTAGAATTTTACTGTCCACAGACTCCCTGGGTTTTAGAAAGATGTAGGTAAGCACTGACCTAGTAAACAGAAGAGATTTAGTTTTGAATATGGACAGCCATCTTAGAAACATATAAGGAGGTTACCTTCTGAGAATTGGGCCAATTATATATTTAATTTAAAATGAGGTAAAAAAAAAATGTGGAGTTAATGTGACTAATAGTGTCTCTGATATTTCTATAAGCTAAAATTATGGTGCAATATATTTTGTAAGAGGCAGAACTCTTACTTCTAAACTTTAAGAAAAAAAACTTTCTGTGACTACATAAAAGATACTCACGGCAGTGATAGGATCAATAAAACAGATAGGCTTTTAAAAAAAAATTAACTTTTTAGAGCAATTTTTGTTCCACAGCAAATTGAGGGAAATTACAGAAAACCAGGTATCTCCTGCCTCCAGTCATGTATAGCCTCCCGCATTATCAACGTTCCCCGCCAGACTGGCACATGAGTTACAACTGATGAATCTGCATCAGCAACCATTATCACCCAAAGTCCATCGTTTACATTAGGGTCCACTCTTGGTGTTGTACACTTTGTGGCTTTCGACAAATGAATAATGACACGTATCTACCATTATACAGATACTGTATACTGCATACAGTATATAGTATAATGTATACATTATACAGATACTGCATACTACTCCTACATAAAATAATGTATACATATAATAATGTATATGTACACATGTAATGTATATATATATAATAATGTATACATTATACAGATACTGTATACTACTCCTACACAGTAGTTTCACTGCCCTAAAACTTCTTAGTGCTCCACCTATTTATCCCTACCTTGGTTGCTTCCACATTTTGACAATTATGAATAAAGCTGCTACAAACATCTGTATGCAAGTTTTTATGTGGACATAAATTTTCGGCTGCTTTGAATTGCAACCAAGGAGTATGATTGCTGGATCATACGGTAAGAATATGTTTAATTTAATAGAAAACTACCAAAAGTCATCCAAAGTGGCTATACTGTTTTGCATTCTCACCAAGAATGAATGAGGGATATTGCGGCTTCATCTCCTTATCAGCATTTGGTGTTTCAGTGTTCCAGCTTTTGGCTATTCTAATGGATGTGTAGTGGTATCTTAGTATTAATTTTCATTTCTTGATGGTATGATGATGCTCTGCAAAGGATCTTTTGTTGTGCTTATTTATCATCTGTGTATCTTCTTTGGTGAAATGTCTATTAAGGTCTTTGGCCCTTTTTTTTTTTTTTTTGAAGATTTTATTCATTTATTTGACAGACAGAGATCACAAGTAGGCAGAGAGGCAGGCAGAGAGAGAGGGAGGGAAGCAGGCTCCCCGCTGAGCAGAGAGCCTGATGCGGGGCTCAATCCCAGGACTTCAGGATCTTGACCTGAGCTGAAGGCAGAGGCTTTAACCCACTGAGCCAGCCGGGTGCCCCTGGCCCATTTTTTAATCATGTTTTTTGTCTTTTTTAGTTTTTAGAGCTCTGCATATTTTAGACAACAGTCCTTTATCACATGTATTTTTTGGAAGTATTTTCTCCCAGTTACAGTTGTAAAATAGAAGCTTTTTCTTTTGTAAAATAGAAGCTCTTAATTTTAGTGAAGTACAGTTTATCAATTCTTTCTTTCATGGATTATGCCTTTGGTGTTGTATCTAAAAAGTCCATATGGAAGGGTATTTATGTTTTCTCCTATGTTATTTTACAGGACTTTTATAGTTTTACATTTTACATTTAGGTCTGTGATCCATTTTGAGTTAATTTTTGTGAAAGGTATAAGATCTATGTCTAGATTCATTTTTTTTGCATGTCGATATCCAGTTACCCCAGCATCGTCTACTGAAAAGACTGACTTTCCTTCATTGTATTGCCTTTTCTTTTTTGTCAAAGATCAGTTCACTGTATGGATCTGTTTCTGTGCTTTTCATTTTGTTCCAGTGATGTATTATTTGTTTATTCTTTCACCAACCCCACACTCCAATGTTTACTGTAGTCTTGAAGTCAGAAAGTGCCAGTGCTCTAGCTTAGTTCTTCTTGGCTATTCTGGGTCTTTTGTCTTTCCATACATACTTTAGAATCAATTTGTTGATATCCACAAAATAACTTGCTAGGTTTTGATTGGAATTGCATTGAATTTAAAACTGAAATTGGGAAGAACTGACATCTTGACAATCTTGAGTTTTCTTGTCTATGAACATGAAATACCTCTCCATTTATTTAGTTCTTCTTTGATACTTAGCCTCAGAATTTCAGTTTTCCTCATGTAGATCTTATACATATATTGTTAATTTATACCTGATTAACTTAATTTTTGTGATGTTAATATAAGTTGCATTGTGTTTTTAATTTCAAATTCCACTCTTCATTATACAGTATACAGTATACAGGAAAGTGATTGACCTGTAACCTTATAATCCTTTATCCTTGCAATAATCCCTTATTGGTTCCAGCATTTTTTTTTTTTTTGGTCAGTTTTGTCAGATTTTCCACATATATAATCTTGTCATTTGTGAACAACAAAGACAATTTTATTTTCTCCTTCCCAATCTCTGTATCTTTTCTTTCCTTTTCTTGTGTTATTGCATTAGCTAGGACTTGACGTATGATGTTGAACAGAAATGGTAAGAGGAATCATCCTTGCCTTATACTTTATCTAAGCCTAGGGAAGTTTCAGGCTTTTCACGATTGAGCATATCATTTTAACTGTAGACCTTTGTAGATATTTTCAAACTGAAGAATTTTTCCTCCTTTTTTTAAATTTGTAGGACAAACCTTTGCTGTCACACTCTTTATTATTAGCGCATACTACCTTATTTTAAAATTTCATCACCTTTATTTTTTCTTTTAATCTTGTTTGCAGCATATAAAAATGTAAACAACAGGTTCACATATTTGGTTAAAGAAATCAATTCAGTTTACTTTTGTCCCCTCAGATACATTTTCTGAGATATATAATTACATTTATTATACATATAATGTCTTTAGTCCTTTTAAAATGTTCTTAATAAATGCCTATATATGCAGTATTATCCCTAACTTAGAAAAATCTGTGTCAGTGAAATGTGTCATGGCTACAGTCTGTACTAAAGAATAAGTTAATGTTCAGAAAAAAGAAAACTGTTTTTGCACAAAATTATTATTTTCCTCTTAAAGTGATTGCCCAGACCCTTAATTATTTAATCTCTTTAGGTGGGGAGCAGCCTATTCCTCTTTGGAATGAACATGATGGAACAACAGATGGAGATAAGCCTAAAATTCTACTCTATTCCCTGAACTTGCAGTTTAAGGTAACATATAAGTAATTATACTTTTTGAAGTATTTTTCTAAGTATTTAATGTATTCTAGTTAAAGGAATTCATATTATACATAAATGTGTGAGTAGAAAATAAAAATGAAGTATGACCCCATCCACTCAAGAGGAAAAGCTTTAGCAATTGAATGTCCTTTAGGACTTTTGTCTGTTTGTACTTTTATATATGCATATGTTTATGCATATATTTGTGCTTGGATACCTTTTCATGTCAGAACATATAGATTAACTTTATCTTCCTTAATAGCTGTACTATTTTTTATACAGTTGTAACAATATATTTAACTGCCCCCTTCTGATAAATGTATCAATTTTTCTAATTATTATAGCTTTAAGTTACTCTGTAAGAAGTATTTTGTACATTTGTCCAATTAACAGTAGTACCTTAATAGAAAACTTAGTATTTCCAGTACTTACAATAGCAGTTTTTGGGCGCTTGGGTGGTTCAGTGGGTTAGGCCTCTGCCTTCACCTCAGGTCATGTTCTCAGGGTCCTGGGATCAAGCCCCACATGGGGCTCTCTGCTCAGTGGAGGGCCTACCTCCCCCTCTTTCTCTGCCTGCCTCTCTGCCTGCTTGTGATCTCTGTCAAATAAATAAATAAAATCTTTAAAAAAAAAAAAAAAGCAGTGTTAAAAATACTGTTACCTAATGATTAATTATAATTAATGTATTTAACTCATTGAACAGTTCAGATGTTAAGTACAAAATATTAAAATAAAATTTAGGAGTTAAAAAATTCCCTACTACTATGAGAAATTAAAGAATGTTTTCCAGTTTTATCAGATCTTTAGACAGCCCATGTGTGTTTTAAAACATGGCTACTTTATCGTATCGAAAGATTTCATTTGAGTGAGTGCATACTGTTGATTTAAGATTACTTTTTTCCTCCTAACCTATAATCTGCTCTAGGGTATTCAAGTAACAGCCACTACTCCATCAATGAGAGCTGTGAGATTTGAAACTGGATTGATAGAGCTGGAACTTTCAAACCGACTTCAAACCAAAGCTTCACCAGGGAGTAGCAGCTATCTGAAACTGTTTGGTAAATGTCAAGTGGATTTAAATCTGGCATTAGGACAAATTGTCAAACATCAAGTGAGTATAGAATATGCTGATATTAGAATTTTGGCTTTTAAATTTTGTATATAAATTTGAATTACTTTATTACCATACTTTAAAAAAGAATTTAAATTCCTAAATTTCCAATTTTAAATTAGAGAGAAATGTCATTTAAGAAGGCCTTTACATGGGGCACCTGGGTGGCTCGGTGGGTTAAGCCTCTGCCTTTGGCTCAGGTCATGAACCCAGGGTCCTGTGATCAAGCCCTGCATCAGACTCTCTGCTCAGTGGGGAGCCTGCTTCCCCCTCCCCCTCTCCCTCTGCCTTCCTCTCTGCCTCCTTGGGATCTCTCTCTGTCAAATAAATAAAATCTTAAAAAAAAAAAAGAAAAAAAAGAAGGCCTTTACAGTTTTAGTTTGGCATTTCATTGAGTGTTTTGGGGTGGTATATTGCTGTAGTTTAGTGCAAGTGCAATCTCATGAAGCTTAATTCAGCATCTTCATAAATACTTGTTTATAATTGCTCTTGATTTTGTTAGAATGTTTTTTTATTTTAGCACTCTGTTCTAACAATTGGTAAGTTTTTAAAATGTTACTAAGTTTCTTAACTGCCTGTTTAATATTGGCAAGTTTTGCATACTGTAATGTTAAACATTATATAAACATGTTTACATATACCAGGTTTTACGTAGGCATGTACACATATATATCACAAACATATTTGTATATATGTCTATACACATATGTGTATATATGTCTATACATGTATGTGTATATATGTATAGAAAGTTTTACACACATACATACACATTCACAGCAATAAATCAGATTTTGTTTTATAAAAATAAAATTTTGATAGTTCATTGGGGCATTTTTTTGTTATTCTTATTTTGCTAGAAATTATTATGTAGATCTTAACCTTTTTCCTTCTTTTATTTGAAGAATTAATTAAAGGAATATCAGTCGTACTTTCTAAATTGAATGGCTATATTAATTATGTGAAGAAATAAATGAAGAAAAATTTCTTGCCATCTTTAAAAAAACAGTAATTTTTTTCTGAATGGAAATACATATTAAGAAAAGAAAGGATCTAATTATCTTAGAACAGTTAATATGTTGACATTAAGAATATGGACCTTGAGGGGCACCTGGGTGGCTCAGTGGGTTAAAGCCTCTGCCTTCATCTCAGGCCATGATCTCAGGGTCCTGGGATCGAGCCCTGCATTGGGCTCTCTGCTCAGAGGGAAGCCTGCTTTCCCCTCTCTCTCTGCCTGCCTCTCTTGCCTACTTGTGTTCTCTGTCAAATAAAAAACAAAACAAACAAACAAACAAAAAAGTATGGGCCTTGTCCTAGCTTTTCTATGAATTTTATGTATGACTTCATACTTACTTCTTATTTATCCATTCATGTTCTTTATTAATTTCAGGTGTTTATGGTACAGAATATAAGGAATGTATCATTGACAAATAAAACTAAGAAAAGTATACACTAGTTCATTTGATGAATAATACTATTAATTGTTAAAACTTTTAGGTTTTTTATCAAAATGTCTTCCATTACTTGCTTTTATTGAGCTTTTAATTTTATTTTAGGTTTATGAGGAAGCTGGTTCTGATTTTCATCAAGTTGCCTATTTTAAAACCAGAATTGGATTAAGAAATGCCCTCCGAGAAGAAATCAGTGGTTCTTCCGATAGGGAAGCTGTGCTTATTACCTTGAATAGACCAATTGTTTATGCACAACCTGTGGCCTTTGACAGAGGTAAGATAAAGTCCATCAACACTATCTTGTTGGATTTAGAAATGTTTTGGCAATGTTGGATAAAAATCATCTGTAGTGTACCAGTGTAAATGCTTGATAGATGAACATCTGCTAATTCTGAAATGTGAGCATCCAAGAATAGTGTTTTGCTTATTCATTTTTTAAACTTACTTTTCTTTTTAAAGTCATTTCTTTTCTACATGGATATATAGGATGTCTGATTCAGAATTTTAATTGTAATGCTAGGTTTTTGGTTTCAAAAACTGTTGGACCCATTTGTTCCGGCACTGTCTTTATTCATTTATTCTATAAACATTTACTGTCTGGAAGTGGAAGAGAGATATAGAAAACAGGATCCCTGCCCTCAAGGACCTCTCAGTCCAGTGGGAGAGAGCAAAGTACACTACAGAGAGGAGTTGGAGATACCTGTGCCCCAAATGAGGGAGTCTTCTAACTTTGCTTCTAAGAGGAGAAACTAATCCTTCAGATTTGACTTGGAGTCAGGCGTTCACCAGGGAGACAAGGAAATGAAGCTAGTCTTATTTACCTTTGTATATAACAGTCTAGAACAGTCCCTAGCTTATAGTAATAACTAAATATTTACCAAATGAGAGAGAATATGAATGAATATATATTAATACAGTAGCCTAAAACATGTAGCAGTTTTCATAAAAGAAAATAATAGGAAATAAGACTGAACAGATAAGAGTCTAATTTATGTATATTGGGCATATATGTTGGAAAGGTAGAAGTAATGAAGAACCATTTATGAAACCATTTAAGATTTAAATTGGTGGTAGGCATTAGCTGGTGATAAGCCTGTTAGAAAACTATTCTTTTGGCAGTGTTATAGATAATGTTTTATTTTGCTAAATTCTGTGTACTTTTTTTCATTTCACATCTTACTAACCTGTCATCAGCTTTCACAATTCCTTAAAGTACTTTCTACTCTTTGTGTCCATGACACTTGCTTTTCCTTCTGCTTCCCTAGCCCCTTTAGTTTTCTCCCTCTTTAGGTTCCTCCTTCTTTACACTGCATTAAATGAAGGTTTTCCTTAAGGTTCCATTCTTGTTACAGACTCCGATGTCTTGGCCTCTCTTTGCAGGTCATATCTTTTTAATGTATACTCCTACTGTTAGGTTTCTCTCCTCCAAGAATTTTTAACAGTATAACAGCAAGCTTTATAAGATCAGGGACCATGTTTTGTTTTCATATAATTTCTGTTGCATCCTACATAACATCTAATAGGCATTTCACAAATAATTTGTTAAGTGAAAAAATGGACCTGGAATGTTTTCTTCTTTCTGCCATTATACAGTTGCCTGCTTTCATTGTCAAATTGACTATATCCTCTTAGATCCTTTCTAATTCTAATGCTATAATTTTCTCACGGGAGTAATTTTTACTAATCGGCCAGATTTTACAACTACTGAGTTTTACTTGCCTTCTAGCCTTACAGCTTTGATTTTAATTTTCTTTCCAATCCACCTTAATTATAAAAAGCTGTGCTGTTTTGGCTGAATTATAAGGCCGCCTATGACAACTGGAATGAACAACGAATGGCTTTACATAAAGATATTCATATGGCTACAAAGGAGGTAGTAGATATGCTACCAGGTATCCAGCAAACATCAGCCCAGGCCTTTGGGACTCTCTTCCTCCAGCTTACTGTGAATGATCTGGGAATATGCCTGCCCATCACGAATACTGCACAGGTACAAAAAATCAAATCATAGTCCAAGATTAAGAATACAACATTCTACTTACCATTTCTGTGTATATAGACTATAATAATTTTTTTGGATTAACAGTTTATAATTGAGTTTAATAAATAGCAAGTAAGATTGGATTCCTTCAGCCATTATTCATCCTTAGTGTATTAAATATGAATCTCATGAGACTTTGCTCAAAAGCATGAGACTTTGCCACAGAATTATGATGAGATTGATACCTATATGATAAATCTTAAGTTTTTTTTTTAATTTATTTTTTATTTATTTTCAGCATAACAGTATTCATTATTTTTGCACCACACCCAGTGCTCCATGCAATCCGTGCCCTCTATAATACCCACCACCTGGTACCCCGACCTCCCACCCCCCGCCCCTTCAAAACCCTCAGATTGTTTTTCAGAGTCCATAGTGTCTCATGTTTCACCTCCCCTTCCAATTTCCCCCCAACTCCCTTCTCCTCTCTATCTCCCCATGTCCTCCATGCTATTTGTTATGCTCCACAGATAAGTGAAGCCATATGATAATTGACTCTCTCTGCTTGACTTACTTCATTCAGCATAATCTATTCCAGTCCCATCCATGTTGCTACAAAAGTTGGGTATTCGTCCTTTCTGATGGAGGCATAATACTCCATAGTGTATATGGACCACATCTTCCTTATCCATTCGTCCATTTAAGGGCATCTTGGTTCTTTCCACAGTTCGGCAACTGTGGCCATTGCTGCTAAAACATTGGGGTACAGATGGCCCTTCTTTTCACTATATCTGTATCTTTGGGGTAAATACCCAGTAGTGCAATTGCAGGGTCATAGGGAAGTTCTATTTTTAATTTCTTGAGGAATCTCCACACTGTTCTCCAAAGAGGCTTTACCAACTTGCATTCCCACGAACAGTGTAAGAGGATTCCCCTTTCTCCACATCCCCTCCAACACATGTTGTTTCCTGTCTTGCTAATTTTGGCTATTCTAACTGGTGTAAGGTGATATCTCAATGTGGTTTTAATTAGAACCTCCCTGATGGCTAGTGATGATGAACATTTGTTGTATGGAATCAGAAGAGACCCCGAATCACTAAGGAAATGTTGAAAAACAAAAATAAAACTGGGGGGCATCACGTTACCTGATTTCAAGCTTTACTACAAAGCTGTGATCACCAAGACAGCATGGTACTGGCATAAAAACAGACACATAGACCAGTGGAACAGAGTAGAGAGCCCAGGTATGGACCCTCAGCTCTATGGTCAAATAATCTTCGACAAAACAGGAAAAAATATACAGTGGAAAAAAGACAGTCTCTTCAATAAATGGTGCTGGGAAAACTGGGCAGCTATGTGTAGAAGAATGAAACTCGACCATTCTCTTACACCGTACACAAAGATAAACTCAAAATGGATAAAAAACCTCAACATGAGACAGGAATCCATCAGACTCCTAGAGGTAGAACATAGGCAGTAATCTCTTCGATATCAGCCACAGCAACTTCTTTCAAGATAGGTCTCCAAAGGCAAAGGAAACAAAAGCGAAAATGAATTTTTGGGACTTCATCAATATCAAACACTTCTGCACAGCAAAAGGAACAGTCAAGAAAACAAAGAGGCAACCCAAGGAATGGGAGAAGATATTTGCAAATGACAGTACCGACAAAAGGTTGATATCCAGGATCTATAATGAACTCCTCAAACTCAACACACACAAAACAGATAATCATATCAAAAAATGGGCAGAAGATATGAACAGACACTTCTCCAGTGAAGACATACAAATGGCTATCAGACACATGAAAAAAATCTTAATTTTTTTTTAAAGATCTTGTTTATGTATTTGACAGAGAGAGAGAGTTCACAAGTAGGCAGAGAGGCAGAGAGAGAGGGGAAAGCAGGCTTCCCTCTGAGCAGAGAGCCCGATGCAGGGCTCGATCCCAGGACCCTGGGTTCATGACCTGAGCCAAAGGCAGAGGCTTAACCCCCTGAGCCAACCAGGTGCTCTGGTGAATCTTAATTTTTACCTGGAAAAATAAGCAGCTTAGTTTTCAGAATCTTTTTATTGTTTTGTTTTTTAACAAACAAGTCTTTGGCATATAATTGTTAATGAAATAGAAGCAAAAGAACATTTAGAATATTGTTTAATAATGTTTAGTAACCTCATCTAAAATGGGGTGAAGGATTTCAAAATGCCTTTAAGCTGCCATACTTAATGGTAATGAAATTTCCAAGTTATGTATACCAGATAAAGCAAGAATTTTCATAATTTATGGACATGCATATGAGACGAACAGAGGACTATAAACCCCTATCAAGGGTTGAACCTAAGAGGTTACAATTATATCAAATTCTATTAAAATTTACCTTAACCTATAACCAGTTGCTGAATGAGTTTAACTTTTAGAATTTGTTAAGCAAGACATTGTGAAGAAAAATTCTGGGTCAGTGATTGACAACATGTCCCAGGAGTTGAAGAATGTTGTTTTTTTAATGGCATTATGGACAGAGCTCAGGAAAGCCATATACACCAGAGGCAGTTGTCTAAAACAGAAGCTTGGGATAGAAAACTAGATAATTAGGGGCACCTCCGTGGCTCAATTAAGTGTTACACTGTTGATTTCAGCTTAGGTCATGATGTCAAGGTAGTGAGATCAAACCCCACATGGAGACTCACGTGGAGCCCTGCTGGGGCTCTATGCCAAATGGAGCCTGCTTAAGATGGTCTCCCTCTCCCCGTCAACTGCTCATGCTCTCTCCTCTGACCTTTTTTAACCTTCTTCAAGTAATAAAAAATATGAAGACAATTAATATTCTACTCATATGGAACATAAGGAATAGCATAGAGGACCATAGGGGAAAGGAGGGAAAACTGAATGTGAAGAAATTAGAGACAGACCATGAGAGACTCTGGACTCCGAAAACAAACAGAGGGTTACAGAAAAGAGGGGTTGGAGGGATGGGGTAACCAGATGATGGGTATTAAGGAGGGCACGTGCGGTGATGAGCCCTGGGTGTTATACGTAACTAATGGGTCATTGAACACTACATCAAAAACTAACGATGAACTATATGCTGGTTAATTGAACATAATAAAAAGAAAAGATGCTCATGGCATATGTACTCCAACAATTTAAGTTTTTAAAAGTAGACAACTTTCTAAGCCGCTTTTTAATGACGATTTCTAGTCTTGACTTTTTCTAAACTTTTGTTCCTACGAATCCTGTGAGAATTTCCAAATTTAAAACATTCTTTTATTTTTTAATATATTTTGCAGTCTAATCACACTGGAGATCTTGACATTGGTTCTGCTTTAGTATTGACCATTGAAAGTACTCTCATCACTGCTTGTTCTTCAGAATCTCTGGTTAGTAAAGGGCATTTCAAAAACTTTTGTATTCGTTTTGCTGATGGCTTTGAGACATCGTGGGATGACTGGAAACCAGAAATTCGTGGCGATCTAGTGATGAATGCCTGTGAGTGCCTTTTATTTTCTACATGAGGGTTAGAATTTTTTTAATTAAAAAAAAAAAGGCAGAAAAGCAGTGTCTTCATTTGTAAAACCAAAAGGTGCTTAGCTTATAGGAATGTTATTGGACTTTCTGAAATAAGGGCTCTTTTTAGTTAAAGATAGGTCATATTTGTGAAAAACTGCAGCTTTCAGTAGTTTTGGTAAATGAATCAACTAGGCATTCTTCTTGATAGTCTAGCATTTGAAGATTCATTTACTACCTGATTTTTTCCTATGGTTGATTCGTGAATGACCAGATAAAACATCTTTGCTCTGTGGGGATCTTCAAAGGAAGTGATAAATGTGCAAGATCCAGTTCATCATATGACATAGATCATCAGGTTGTAGATAACCAGAAATAGAAACTCCAGCCATAAAATAATATTGATACGAATAAATTCACATGTCTAAATTTGTAAGCTACAATGTGTAACTTGTGTGAATTCCTTTGATTCCATAATACTCAAGGTTGGGTGTAACTAAAGCTGTCTTTATATACAGTTTTGAAGGTACGTGGTTTTATTTTTATTTTAATATAAGAAATGTTATAGCAGAGCTCATAAATCATCATTAATCTTCTAATAAAGAAAAACTGAGGAATTAGAGGTTGCAAGCTAAAATTCCTCAGCCAATCTCTAAACCAAAATTAATACTTACTTTACAAAGGTGGTATGCTGTTGTTTATGTAGTTTTTTCCCTTCTCCATTGGAAGAAAATTTTCTTCCCAGTTCTGGATCTTCTTTAAAGAACAAGAAAACTTTTCATAATTTTTATATCAAAACTTGAAGTTTTGGCATTTCATTTTGACTAAAACCTAGATAAAATTATGGGTGAAATTCTGTTGTGACGGCTTCTCACTTAAATAATCCATAGGTAAAATAGTGGAATTTCTGTGAAATTCAAGTAACTTCAAGTTACTAGGAGGACTTGATATCAAAGTACTTATGCTTAAAATTCATAAGAAGAAAAACAGCCTTCATCAGAAATCTTTACAAATAAGCTTCTATACAGTTGTTACATATATTTTTAAAAGTCACTAATAACTTTTGTGTCTTTTTTTTCATAAAATAAAGTTAAATTACTGATTTCTAGTAAGATGATATCTTTACCTTTTTTATAATCATTAAAATGGATAAATGTATTTGGAAGCAAAGAGAGAATACCATTTCCTTAATAGTTTATTATAAAGGGAAAATGCCTGAGAAATATGCCCCTGAATTAAAATCAAAAACATATATTAAAAAGCTATAAACAATAACTCAGCACCTCAGTGTTTATTATACCAACTAAGTAGAATACTAATATGCTGAAAATTACTTATTTTAGTTTTTGTAGGCAGTGGCTTAACCCACTGAGTTATTAGTGACTTTTAAAAATATATGTAACAACTGTATAGAAGCTTATTTGTAAAGATTTCTGATGAAGGCTGTTTTTCTTCTTATGAATTTTAAGCATAAATGACTTGTCTTTATGACATGCTTTTTGTTTGGTGTCTTGGGAAGGAAGCAGAAGAGTTGAGTATTTGTTTTATTGACACAAATATTCTAAATTATAACAGGGGATGGGGCGCCTGGGTGGCTCAGTGGGTTAAGCCACTGCCTTCTGCTCAGGTCATGATCTCAGGGTCCTGGGATCGAGTCTCGCATTGGGCTCTCTGCTCAGCAGGGAGCCTGCTTCCTCCTCTCTCTCTCTCTGCCTGCCTCTCTGCCTGCTTGTGATTTCTCTGTCAAATAAAAAAAAAAAAAAATCTTAAAAAAAAATAAATTATAACAGGGGCAAAATAGTTTTTTATTAGTAATAATAAATAGAACAGAAATGACATTAAGTATTTTCAGAAATGTTTGAATTAGGGTAGAGAAACAACGAACAGTAGAGTTATGCTATAGGATTTTTTTTTTTAACAGATCATTTTAAAATCAGGCCCTAGGAAAAAAGGTGATCTAGGTGAAATGCCTCTATAGGAGGATAATGTTTTCTAGGAAGTGCAGTAAAAATTAGAAAAATTTGTATGTAGGATTCAAAGGACCATGTAAGTAGATAGAAAAGATCAGACTCTTCACTAACATTCATTTATAAAAATTATATAAACCATTAAAGTTTGAAACTGTAGTATTGGGGGGGGGCGGTAAAGGAGATGTTTGAAAGCCTTAAGCTCTCTGTTAACACCTGGGGGAACATGAGATTAAAAAAGCAGGAAAATTGCCCTCCTGGATTCAGATTAATGGTTGATCCAACTCAGCATTCTGTCTCTGACTCAGAGACCATAGGCAAAACAGGGAAGAGCCTCACTGATTTCCTTCTCCTCACTTTGAAGATTTGGATCTACTCCCCCCAAATCTTAAAATTCCTTTTTAATTTATCATGGCTCTGTAATATATGAATTTATGTAATTTTTTAAAAATTAATTTTTAAAAATTCTCTAAAAATTCTTGGGATTGAAAGTCCTAGAAGTTTTCTATCCTTTTTTTTTTTTTTTTTTTTTACTAGCTTTCATTTGGCCTCCATTATGTTACTCAAATTTCAGAAGGTTTTCTTTTCATTACAGCATTCTTAGATTTGAAAGAGTTACCTAAGTCCTTTTTGTTCTGATTTATAACCATGACTTTAAAGGTTAATTAGGCAATCTTTTACCCTAAGACAAGACATTGTTCTCTCAAATTCTGTAATTTGTATGTGAAGCACAGGTACCATATGGTTAAAAAATATAATTTAGATTTTAAAGATATTGGCACTATCTTTTAAAAACCTACAAAATAGATACTGTCACTTAATAGACTGTTTCTCTCAAAATAAGCTAGAGTATTTCTGCAACTCAGATTTGAGTAACATTTGAATGGCAACTTAAGTTACAGAATGAATTGTAAAAGGACATTTCATTTAAGATTTATGACTGTCAGGTTTAGACTGAAATTTTGTTTCTATGAAGGATTACTGAGAAAGAGTCTTAATCCTGTCCTTAGGCTTCACTTTTTGAAAAGTTGTCTCAAAGATGGTATGCCCCTTTACTGTTTGAAATTGTTGATTTAGTTCACCTCTTTTTTTTCTTTTTCTTCTTTCTTTTTTTTTTTTTTAAGTTGAAGTTATCAGATTAAAGCTAAGTGGTAGTAAATTTTTCAGAGTTAAAATTAGATGAGTTCTGGGGATAGGTCAATGACTTTAGGAGCTTAATTGTTATGAGACTGACATCATGGCAGTCAGTCATTTTTTTTCCTCATAAAATGATCCATGGAAAGACAAGGCTAATAAATCATGTCTGTGACCTAAATGTGGAAGTTCTTATTAACAGAAAATTATTTTTAAACCATTTGCTTTCTCAAAGTGCCATTCACAGGATGGCACAAATTGTCATAGCATCTGGAAACTAGTTTCAGAGTCAGTCAGGTATTGTTACATGCAGAATGTAAAGATAAAGCTGCAGTTAAATTCTTAAAAGCATAAAATAAAAAAATGTTGAGATACAGAATATTACAAGACATCTAAGGTAGATGTTTCATGTTTCATTCTACAGTTTAGAAATTGAGGCCTAAAGAAGCTAGTGATCCTATTTATATTTAGATAATAATCTTTGGTATTACAGTACAGTATTTAATTATAAAATAGTATTTAATCACAAGCATAATTTTATTGAAAACTATTTTTGGGGTGATTTTATGCAGGTGTAGTTCCAGATGGCACCTATGAAGTATGTTCTAGGACTACAGGACAGGCAGCTGCTGGTAAGTTCATGACTGGTATTACCTTTTTTACATAAATAAGTTAGATTTTGCTTTTTTATACCTATATATGTAAGTATACATATATACACACATAAAGCCTTTATATTAACATTGAGTCTTTAATTCTGGTGTTCCTTGATTTTAAAAAACCATTTTTATAGTAATATTAGCATATTTTTATCTATTTAACAATCATTTATTAGATACTTGCTGATATACTGCAAAAAGTTTTAGGAAAGACAAAGACAGGATATACTTTTCTACTCTATAAATTTGATTTATAATGTAGTTGAGGCTCTGCAGTGTGACTAAGCTATAAGTGGTAAGTTCAATAAAATATGAAATTCTAATTGCTTCTGAAATCTGATGAGGAAAGAGAAAAATTTCAAATTTTGAGGGATACTAGGATTAGAGACAAAAGAGGCAGAGAGAGAGGCAGAGTCAGAGGGAGAAGCAGGCTCCCCACAGAGCAGGGAGCACAAAGGCAGGATTGATCCCAGGACCCTGGGATTAGGACCTGAACCAAAGGCAGACACTTAACCAACTGAGCTACTCAGGTGGTGCAGAGAAAGCTTCTTTTAATATTTAACAAGTATTTGAACAGGGACTTGACAGACAAAATTGTTTCTGAAGCAAAAACTGGAAGGGTATGGGTCAGAAAATTCAGGCCGACAGAATATTAGTTATGCTGTGAAACCAGTGTCTAGTCAGAATTGTCCAGACTGGGTAGACAGAGTTATGTGAAAAGTAATATGGGAAAAATATTAAAGGATAATAAGGAGTCTGAACTTAATTTGGTAGAAAGTGGGAGAGCTACTGAATTTTTGTGAGCAAGAAAGCAGACACTTTCAAGGATTAGAAAGGAAAAAAAGATCTTAGGAAACTGGTTAGGAGATAACTCCAGAAGTTATAACCTGTCTCGACTAAGATGAGATAGTACAATTTACATTTTTATTGATTTTATTTGGTAAAGGTAAAGAGTAAGGGTGAGCTAAAGGGAGCTACATCCTCAAAATGTCTGTGCGAGTAGAAGCTGATTAAAGTTAGTAGAATTCCTTTCTCTCCTTACTATTTCTTGTTATCCTCCCCAAACCTAGCCTTGGTGCTCATCCTAAGTAACTTGCCTCAGAAAATAGCAAGGCCAACAGTCCCACTGATGGAGAACTGAAAAGATTAGGAAATTTCCAGGAGTAATGTTAGAAGAAATGGGTGATAACTGAGGTAAACGCATATGTATTTGGAGAAAGGTCATGTAAAAGTCATTGTCAGAACTCTGGTTTTTAAGTGACAACCCATGAAAACCATCTTAACCGAAAGGGAGAGTTTATTAAAAGGATACATGCAGATCACAGTTAAGCTTCGAAATGGCTATCTCAGTGAAGATAAGGAACAGGTCAGTTCAGAGGCCCTCAGAAACTCCTGGATCCAAGATTTCGACTGCCACCAGGGCTTTCTTCTTTGCTCCTCTCTGGCTGCTTCATTTTCTTCATACTACTGACTTCCTCCTTACACATGCCAGAAGATATGGCTGCCCATAGCCCATGAGCCTCATTCCCCCTCCCTCAAGCACTAGAGAAGGGATCATTTTTTTTTTTTTCCTGAAGTCCAGAGAAGGGTTTTTAGATTTCCAACTTTGACTCTCACCTGGCTTACTTATCTAATTCTGGCTAATAAGTGAGGGTCATGGAAATTCCCATTATAGCCATGGGAGGGTAGATCAGTTCAGGAGTGGGGGGAAGAGGGAATCCATTGTTCGCAGGAGAAAGAAGGGTGCTGCACAGAGGAAACAAAGGTGCACACTCTGCAGAGGGAAATCAATCCCAGACCTAGTTGTGGAGAAATTAGTTATTAAATAAGACCATCATCCATTTTATTCCTGAAATATAGATTGATTTAAATATCTGAACTCAATCAAGACTTACCAAAAATGCCACTTCTCTTTATTTAAACAGAAAGTAGTAGTGCTGGAACGTGGACACTCAATGTTTTATGGAAGATGTGTGGGATCGATGTCCATATGGATCCTAACATTGGCAAAAGACTTAATGCTCTGGGCAATACCCTTACGACACTGACAGGAGAGGAGGACATAGATGACATTGCTGATCTAAATTCAGTGAACATAGCTGACCTGTCAGATGAGGATGAAGTTGATACTATGTCTCCCACCATCCATACTGTAAGTAAACTCACTGTTAGACTTTTCTGGACTATCCTTTACCCTGAGACAGGGAAAAGATTGACTTAATGTTATTTATTATATTGTAGTTGATAATTGTAGAGGAAAGAAGAGAGTGATGGTTTCCTGTGTCTATATTTTGTAATTTTTTAAAATTTCATAATATTATCTTTTTATTGATACTTTTCTTATTAGCTGTCAAAAGACTTGTGCCTTAACCTATAGGTAATGTACTAACGTAAAAACAAAGTGAAAGCAAACCTATAGAGACAGACAGTGCGTTAGTGGTTGCTGAGGGCTGGGGGAATTGGGGATGGGGAATGGAGAAAGATTGCTGTTAGTTATGAGCTTTCATTTGGGGGTGGGTGGTGAAAATGTTCTAAACAGATTGTAGTGACAGTTGTACAACTGTGAATATACTCAAAACCAATAAATTGTTCATTTTAAATGGGTGAATTTTATGGCATGTGGATTATATCTCAATAAAGATGCTAAAAAATGAATCTGAAAAGCAAAGTGCTTGTACACAAAATATACATTTAAAAAATGTATTTCCCTCTGTACTGTATGTTTTATAGTATAAATTATTTGGTAGTTTAAAAGCAAGTTACTCTCGGCTTTTATTCTGGTATTGGTTTAAACATTTTTAAAATATCTTTTAACTGTTTCCTGAAATAGTCCTGTTCTTAGAAAGAAATTTTTTAAAAATTAATGTTACTGTTTATTATTTAGAGTTCAGATGGAAGTTCAGTAAGTGGAGATGGCCACAAGCTCACCTTTGGGCAGCGACTTGTAAATCACCTTCTAGGCCTGACGCCCCCAAATCAGCGCCATTCTGTTCCTGCAGAGTATCTGTGTGACCCAGAGATGTGGGGCTCCCCTCAGTCTAGCCAGTCCCATTTGAGAGCATGCAGAGCTCACTCATGGGGAAATGTAGGTAGCAGCTACATAGATTCCTTGTGAAAATGAAGGGATTTGAATCACTGGAGAATTCTAATCATCTTACTTGATATAGATGGCTTTGATTCTTGCATGCTTCCTTTGATTTAAGGTGTTATTCTTGTGATAGTATAGATTTGCGGTGTGACCTGAAAGTGGTATTAACAGACATGCTTTTGATTTTTCAGGAAGCTGTAGACTATCGAAGACAAGGAGCATCTTGTAGCCAGCCAGGAGAACTTAGAGGAAGAAAAATTATGAAGCGTATAGTCGATATCAGAGAACTGAATGAACAGGCCAAAGTAATAGATGATCTTAAGTATGTGTAATGATTTTTATTATAATATAATATTTTTAATAATGGAATCATAGAATTTTAAATAGGGAGAAAACTGGATTTGGGCCAGTATACCCCCCTTAATTTATAAATGAGATCACCAAGGTCCAGTAGAGTTTGATAATTTGCCTGAGATCATACATTCATTACTGATGAAGTTAGGTGTGAGGTTCTGTCCAGCTCTCATCACAACTCCCCATTTCTGAGCAGTTTAATGACAGACTATGTATCATATATACATATCTCTACATATGCGTATATATCTATATATACCTTCACATATGTATATTAATATATGTGTTAGTCTTGCTAACATTGGTATTTCTGGAATGTAAATTTTTTTTTTAATGTTCAGTTAACCAACATACAGTGCATCATTAGTTTTGAATGTAGTGTTTAACAATTCCTTAGTTGCATATAATACCCAATGCTCATCACAACACGTGTCTGGAATTTAAATTTTTAAGGAAGGAAACAAATTTAGCATTTTTTAAGTACCAATTGTGAATCTGACATGTTATTTTAATATAATCCTCACAAGATTTCTGTGAGATTAGATGGCATTATCCGAACTTTATAGGTGAGAAAACTGGCTCAGAGAGGTTAAAGAAGTGGTATTTGAACTTGTGTGTGTCTGAAGTTAAAGTTCATGTTTTTGTTTTTTTGTTTTTTTTTTTTTTTTGCCTGCTTGTATTAACAATTCTCTAAAACTGAGATGGATATAAGATGAGTAGGGAGGTCGGGAGTAGGTGGTGGTAATATTTTTTTCTTTATCTATTGCCTACTGCATATTATTGATTAAATAATACTTGCTCTAGAAGACAAAGTATCCTAATCATCAAACTTCGAAATTTTTGTTTTCCCAAAAGGTGATAGTCATGCCTATCTTTTCTGATCTTCATATACCACCTGTGTCTGTGGTTTTTGCATTCAGGAACTCTAAACAATAATGTGCATTTTGTACAATGAAAGGTATTACCTAAAAAATGATCTGTAAATTAATTATGATAGAGCGATTCACATTTTCCTGTTGAGTTACATTGCAGTGTGAGTTTTGCTCTTGGGGGTTAAAAGTGACTTGTAGCAAAATATACATCCTCCCTTTAAATTTTACCTGAGGCTTAAATATATGTATAATTTTACATTCAGACATTATTCTGCAGAGTGAGTCCATAGCTTTCATGAGATTGTCACAGAGGCTATTAATGCGGAAGTGGGAAAGAGCTGTTTCCTAAAATATTAGAGAGCTTTTTAACAGTTTACTAGGTATGAGTGTTAACTTTAAGGATTTTGGCCTGTCCATATATCTTTGATATTCTGAAAGTGAAAGAATTAAAAGGGAGCAAATATAAATCAGTCTTACTCTGTCACCCCTTTACACTAATTGCGGTATTTATTTTGCATCCAGAAAATTAGGTGCAAGTGAAGGAACCATAAACCAAGAAATTCAGCGTTATCAACAGTTAGAATCTGTTGCTGTGAATGATATTCGAAGAGATGTTCGTAAGAAATTACGGAGGTCCAGTATGCGAGTGAGTAAACATTTAAGAAGAATTTTATTATTAGAGTAGACCGTTCTTTTATTTTTCACTTTATGAAACTTTGTGACCATACTTAAGTTCTCTTTCGTTCTCCATTTCTAGTGATAATACCACTTGATTTGTACATTCCATATCTACTAGGTACTAGGTGTTATTTAAAGCACTTTACATTTAACAACCCATTAAATTTTACAATAGCCAAAGGAAGTAGCATGTATTATTTCCCCGTTTTAAAAATGAGGATGCTAAGGAGTGCCTGGGTGGCTCAGTGGGTTAAAGCCTCTGCCTTCGGCTCAGGTCATGATCCCGGGGTCCTGGGATCGAACCCCGTGTCAGGCTCTCTGCTCTGCAGGGAGCCTGCTTCCCCCCCTCTCTTTCTCTACCTGCCTCTCTGCCTACTTTTGATCTCTCTCTTTCTCAAATAAATAAAATCTTAAAAAAAAAAAAAAAATAAGGATGCTGAGACAGCAGCCAAGTAATTTGACGAAGGTTATACAGTCATTAACCTTGGCAGAGCCAAGATTAAACCCAAACAGTGGGACTCTGCAGTCTGTCCTTAGCCACTACTTTTTATCCACCTTTCATAAAACCGTAATGTCTTTTTAGTGTCTTACTCAAATATGAGTCTTTTGACATGTCCATTCTACTCCCGTCCCATTTTCCACAGCTGACTTTACCTGTTAGCCACTCTGTACTCTCAGCACTTCATTCTCTTTTCTATGCACATTTAGTTGTGCTAACTAGAATATGAGTCTCTTAAACAACAAGTTATTTATCTTTGACTCCATTTCCTACCACATTTTTTTGGTCCAATTGCTGAATAAGTCCAGTTGCTGAGTAAGTGAAATAAGTATGTAGATAGATATACTATAAACATATAGTAGAAAATAATTCTAAAATGTATTCAAATGAAGGTAGGTTGCCTTGGGTCAAGGTGGTCTTGTTAGTGGAAAAACTACTTTTTTCAGAAGAGGTAGGTTCTTAACTCTTTTTTTTTTTTTTAATAATCAGCAGAATCCTTCATTTTTTAGTGGCACCTTAATACATAAAAAGCATTAAATCAGAGTTGCTAGGACCAGAAGAAGAGGGGAAAGTTTGCAGGGATTCAGGGTTTATTGGCTTGACCTTTCTTGACCACCCCGAACTCCCAGACATCCTAGTTTGAAAACTGTTCTAAATTATTTATTCAAATTGAAGATAAAATCCAGTTTAAGTTATTCATCACTGGCTTCTGATGGTAATAAATGGATAGTGATGATCTGTAATGCATAAGTCTTTGTTTAAAATTTTTGCTACTGTATACCTAACAATCATAAAATAAAAGTAAAGTACTGCTTATGCACTATTTATAAGGTAGTTTATATTTGGTAATTGACTGTTAAAAATAAAACTATGTAGAGAGATTTAGGGAAATTCTTGAACTTTTATCAGTGTTCTTAGCATATATCTCATCTGTCTTCCCCCCCTCACTTCCTCCTCAGTCCTCTTGCATTCCACATCTCCATTGTCTTGGATCATTTCAATATCTAGATCCCAATTACACATTTAGAGATAAGTAGACTGTTGAGGTCACCCCTTCCTTTCCTTTCATATAGTGCTGTGGCAGGCATGCCAGGGGGTGGTACTTAAAATGATCAATCGTTCCCCCACCCCAACTGGTCTCCCCATCCCAGCCTCTCCCTCTCCCCTTCCTGCTCTCCTCCGATCTCCCTTTTACCTCCTCCTGCCACCCAGCTTCTCCCAGAATGTTTCCTTTTAATTCTTTTTTTTTTTTTTTTTGGCCTTCTTCCCTTTGTTTCCTTTCTTCTCAGCTTATTTCTGTACCCTTCATCCTGTTTCCAGTCTTTTTCTTTTCTCTGTCAGGCCAGATGGTGAACCATATTTCCATTGTACAACCCTTCTAATTGACATTAGGACTAAAGAGTGGCCGAGTCCTGCTCTACTTTGATCCATCTATACTGTTAAATGACATTTAAAGACAATTTTTTTATAAAGATTTTGTTTATTTATTCAACAGAGAGAGATCACAAGTAGGCAGAGAGGCAGACAGAGAGAGAGGGGGAAGCAGGCTCCCTGCTGAGCAGAGAGCCCAATGTGGGGCTCGATCTCATGTTTTGTTTTTTAATGAGATGCTAAAGATTAAGGAATGGGATACCAAAAATTTAATCCTTCGATAAGGTAAGTATTTAGAAATATTTAATGTCAGTAAAAAATTTACTGACATTTGTTAGACTTTTATAAAGTCTAGGGACTTTTTAAAAAAAGAATGCTAATGTTCAGTAACTTCATATTTTTCTTCCAGTTCCAGGACCCTGGGAGCATTACCTGAGCTGAAGGCAGAGGCTTTATTTAATCCACTGAGCCACCTAGGCTCCCCTAAAGACAAATTTAAAGTAGCATGTTATTGACCTGGGGAAAATATACTATTTTGTTGAATAGAATATTTTACCTATAGTCAGATACTATGACAATAAGCAACTGTCTAAAGTCACTCTTCCTCTCCCATTTCATTAGGCTGCTTCTCTAAAGGATAAGTGGGGTTTGGGTTACAAACCAAGTTATAGCCGTTCTAAAAGCATTTCTGCTTCTGGAAGACCTCCTCTTAAACGAATGGAAAGGGCAAGGTAATACCTATTTTCATCCACTGAAACAAGTAATAAAATTACTGACTCCTTTATGTAGATCCACTAATTTATTGTGTTCTGCTTGGGGAAATTACATAATTAAGGGAGCAAAAATTAATCTTATTAGTCAAATATCGGTAATAATGGATACTATCCAACTAAAAAATTTATTTGAGGAATTCTTCTAGTGTATGTATACTGCAATCACTGTGTGCTTTTTAGAAAAGAAGTACATTGCTATTTAGACAAGTTTATGTGTAAACTTTTGGACTATTCAAAGAAATGAGTGTGTGCAGATGAGTAACTGCTGCTATAAATTTACCATTTTAGAAGAGATGTGACTACATACATATTTAGCATATGAAAAAATGGAAATTCTACAGATTAAAGAAAAATACTGTCTTACTAATAAATGAGCATTTAAAGTAAGAACTATATTTTTTTTAATATGCTTTAGTTTCAGAAAACCTCATGTTAATCAAAACGTTCAGTTTTGTTTTGTTTTTTAATGAGATGCTAAAGATTAAGGAATGGGATACCAAAAATTTAATCCTTGGATAAGGTAAAATTTTAGAAATATTTAATGTCAGTAAAAAATTTACTGACATTTGTTAGACTTTTATAAAGTCTAGGGACTTTTTAAAAAAAGAATGCTAATGTTTAGTAACTTTGTATTTTTCTTCCAGTTCTCGAATAGGAGAAACTGAGGAGCTCCCTGAAATCCGTGTGGATGCAGCATCTCCCGGGCCCAGAGTAACTTTCAATATCCAAGATACAGTAAGAGAGATACTATTTGTTAGAGATACACAGTGTTAAATAATTTTTAGTAATTACAAAATTACAGTAGTTACAGTTTCAAAATATGGATTCCTACCTACAGTGAAAGTGCCAGTTGTGATGGGTGAAGTGTCTTTAAATTACCAAACAGCAAGACACTGCCGCTATGCTAGCATTTAAGAGCCATGCTGCTCATGTTAGTGTTTCGCACCTAGAATAAAGATTCCATACTGCTTGATCTTAGGTAGAAAGACTTAGTTGAATAATTTTCCTTTCAAGTATGAAACCATATTAAACTAGGTCTTTCATACAAGTGTAAATGTGGAATGTTTATACTTTATCTATTTATCTTATTATGTATTTTAGTTCAGAATATATAGAGATAATAGCAGAAACCAGAAGTTAGAAGGTCGGCTTAAAAGTTATATTTAATTTTGTATATGTTAAAATTTATGTTAACATGTTTGTTTTGTTTTTTGAATGTTTGTTTGCTTTTAAACCATTGTTTTTTTAATTTTTCATGAGTTTTTATATATTTTCTTATTATTTTAATTAAGTTGAAAAAAACAATATGGGGAAGTACGCCACAATCCAGCTGTCCTGGGGAAGGGTATTTTCAGGTACTTATTAAGAACAACATAAATCTTGCTTTAAAACTAATTAGCTACCCTGAAAATCTGCTTTCAAAATGTCTTCCTTTCATTTTATACTAAACTCAAACCTCAAAAATATTTTACATAAAGCTTCAAGATTGAATTCTTTTTCATCATGTATATTTTATAAGCTCTTGCATGAAAACATTTCTTGCAGAAAACATTTTAGTTCTGTATTTATTTAGTTCTGTATAATATTAATTACTGAATCTCCAGAATTACTAAATCAGCTTACCAAATTAACCAAATCATAAAACTGCTATTTATTAGTTATTTGCTAATCCCTAAGTGAATCTGTTTTCCCTACATTCAATGACAAAATTAATCTTTTCTTTAAAAAAATTTTTAACTAATTGAAACTAGAATCAAACTTCTCTCAGAACAACAAATTAATCATTGAATGCTATTTCTTTGGAGTCACTGTGTACATATAAAAAAAGCATACATTTATTTTAAAAATCCATTTAAAAATTATGTTCAAAACAGTATGGCAAATGTGCCACCCAAGGACTTAAAGTTGAATTAACATTTTTATGAACCATATATTTTCCCTGAATATAAGTCATGAAAGTAAAATTAAATTTTAAAAATATATCCGTACACTCGGTATATAAATCTTTGTCTAGAAATTTTCCATCAAGTTACATTAAAAAGTGGCACTTATTTCTCATACATTTTGTTTCCCTGCCCTCTTAAGCTATAGTTTTAGTACATATCCCATCATTACACTGAACTTAGAGTGAATTTTGTTTCAGAACTGTAAGATTATAGGGGTGCCTGAGTGGCTCAGTTAATTAAACGTCTGCCTTCAGCTCGGGTCCTGATCCCAGGGTCCTGGGATTGAACCCCACATTGAGCTACCTGCTCAGCAGGAAGCCTGCTTCTCCCTCTCCCACTCCCCCCTGCTTGTGTTTTCTCTTTCACTATTTCTCTCTCTCTGTCAAATAAATAAAATCTTTAAAAAAAAAAAAAAAGGAACTATGAGATTATGGGGAGATTGATAAACATGTCCTTTTTTTTTTCTAAAAATGAACTTGGAAATAAATCATTTAAAGAATTGAATTGAGGGATTCTCCTAATTTATATTTCCCCATCCATTTTTTTTATTGAGACATGACAATATATCAGTTTCAGGTGTAAAACGAATGATTTATTTGTATGTTTTGAAATGATCAAGTATGTTTTGAAATGACCAAGTAATTCTCAGGCATTAATATTTGAATTGGTTCAAGTCCTATTTTTAAATAGTAATGTAAGCTATTTGTTTAAAAAAATAGCATATAAAAATCCCAAATTATAGAATAGATCATTAAGGCATGGTTAAATGTAAAATAAATGTAAAACAAAGGGATTGCACAGATTCTTACTTTTAAAATATTGAAGATGTTCTGATGAATAATAAAATGTTTTACTTAATTACTAAATAACATATATATTGTAAAAAATAAGGAAAAGCTGAATTCTGCATGTAAGACATTTTTATTATGGTACTCTATTTTTGTGTATCTAATTTTGTTGTATTTAATAGTATCAACAAATTACATTACCTTGCACATAACAATTCACAAAAGCTTATCCCATTTTCAAAGGATATTTGAGCAAGTCTCAAATTGGAAAAACAAATTAGGTCATAGGAAGTTTTGTTATTGTTGTTTTGTTTTGTTTTTTATCTACTTAAATACAGTGGCCTTCTGGTGCAATTCTCAGTGACATAGTGTTTATAATAAACTATTCACCTTAAAAAATAATATTTATAAGTTAGATTCATATCTTTAATTACATAATGATTGACACATCTGTTGTCTACAGCCAAATAGAGATTCTTGGGCGGGGGGGGGGGGACGGGACTCATTTTTAAAAGCTAGCTAGCTATAAAAAGCTTCCAGAAGCATGAAATACTTTCTCAAGGGACACTGCATGCTCTTCCATCACTAATTACTCTCTTGCCCTTCTGATTTACAGTTGATCACATTGTTTGTTTTGTCTCCACAGCATGTTTAACTATGCTTAAAGAATTACACAATATGTACTAATTAACAGGCTGATATGTTTATATAATGTAAAATTTCACTCTGATTTTTAGTATGTCAGTAGTGTGTCTGTCTGTGGTAAGACCTTCCTTCCTTGGTGTGCCATTTCATATGACGGTTCAGGGTGAGGAAATTCAACCCTTGAGAGAATTTTAAATGCTTAAACATATATTTTTTCTTTTTCTTTTTTTAAGTAAGAGATGTATAATGTGAACCTGACTCACATCTTCTTTTTACACTCAGTTTCCAGAGGAGACAGAACTGGACCTTTTGTCAGTAACCATCGAAGGACCATCCCATTACTCCGCAAATAGTGAAGGATCATATTCCGTGTTCAGTTCTCCCAAAACTCCAGGAGGCTATTCATCAGGCATTCCTTTCCAGCCTGAAGAGGGCCGACGGGATGACAGTTTGTCTTCTACTAGTGAAGATTCTGAGAAGGATGAAAAGGATGAAGACCATGAGAGGGAAAGGTTTTATATTTACCGGAAACCCTCGTAAGTGGCCTTTTTGTTTTGAGACCCATCGGTAGTATTTCAGAGTCTAGAACTGAGCTTTGCAGAATTATGTGTAACTATTAAATTTTACAGAAAAAAAATCTTAATGTGCCTAGACTAAGAAACTAAATGAGCTAAATGTAATTTAGCTCCATATGACATTATTTTTTTCTTTCCCTATTCTTTGTTCTTTTAATAAAATCAGAAAAATAGCATTTCACAATTTGCAAAAATGAAATCTTATAAATGTAGAATATAGTTCATACATTGACATTCAGACTCCTCAATAGGAATGATTATGCCTGTGTCCTCAGCACCTAGCATGTCAGCTGGCGTGTAATAGTTACTGAGTGTATGGTTGTTGAATAAAATGTGACTCCATCAAACTTTGGGAAAAATTTCAATTAGTATGAGCTAATTGAGTAATATATATGAATTTATAAAATGGTAAAATTTATTTACAGACTATTGCTCACATAACATATTGAGAAATAGTTTGTTGAAAATTCTTCGAATTTAGTAAAATGTAACAGTCAATTCTTTCTCTAGACACACATCTCGTAAAAAAGCAACAGGCTTTGCTGCTGTTCATCAGTTATTTACAGAACGCTGGCCCACAGCTCCAGTCAACCGAAGTCTTAGTGGCACAGCTACAGAGAGAAATATTGACTTTGAACTTGATATACGGGTGGAAATTGATAGTGGAAAATGTGTTCTCCACCCAACTACCCTTCTACAAGAACATGATGATATAAGCTTGAGAAGGTAAGAATTTGGTCAGAAAAGGTACATTTAACTTTATTGCTATATCCCTGAATTACAAACAACTTTTTCACCCATCTCCCAAAATACAGATTTAAAGAGTGGATTTAATCAGAGTTTTAAGTTTGAGTGGTTACTTGTATAACATACTAGTTCCTTAAACAAGTGTATAAAATTTTCTGGCAACTAGAAATGCATTTCTGCTTTAGATTCTAGCAATTTAATTAAAAGAGTTGTGTCTTTGTAATTCTCCTTTAAATAAGCCCAAATTTCTCAGTCTCTGTTCTTGTATTGTGAATATTTCTGTTTTAAAGAACAGTGCAGTACTCAAAGATTTCTTGGTTATTCAGAGTTTTGGTGAATTCAGAAAAAAAGCAAGATTGGGAAACTGGGGACAAAGAAGCCTCAGTATATTGGAATGTAGCTTCACCATTTATCTCCATCATTGAAAAAGTGGTGGTATAAATAGGTTTAAGATTAGATTATTTTTTCTTTGAATTTTTGCCTTTATCTCCTAATCTTGAACTAAAGAAAATAATAATTGAGACAATAGATGGGAAGTGACTAGAGATGTCAATTTAAAAAAGGGGCAGAATGCTGACAACTGTTGAAGCTGGAAGATGGAGCCATAGGGGTTTACAGTTTACCATTCTGTTTACTTTTCGCATGTTTGAAATTTTTCACAATAAAAGATTTTTATGGGCACCTGGCAGGTTCAGTCAGTAGACCATGTGACCTCGAGCTCCATGTTGCGTATAAAGATTACATTTAAAAAATAAAAAAATTTTTTAATGGTTTTTTTCCTAAGGAGGGTTTTATAAAATGAGAAGATAAAAAAGGCACTTAAACAGTTAAATTCCTACAAATGTAGTAGTAATGATAAAAGCATGCTAATTCATTAAAATAGATTGCTGATATTCAACTGATTTTACCTGTGTAAAGGGCAATTTCATTTGGCTCAACCTGATACGTTCATGTGAAACCCCTGTGACCTCAGGAAAGCCTAAAGGTGGCTGCCCTATGTAGTTCCAGAGCATACAACATGAATATCATCCATGCATGGTGTTAGCCAGCTTAGCTACAGGCACTAATGAGCTTTCCTTTTTCAGGTTTATTAATGAAGGATTATATTCCACTTGCTGTATAAGTAAAAGTTTGATTATAAACAAAAGGAGATGATTGCCTTTTTTAAAAAGATAAAAATCATTTTTCTATTTATAGGAGTTATGATAGAAGTTCCAGGAGTTTAGATCAAGACTCTCCTTCAAAAAAGAAGAAGTTTCAAACCAATTATGCTTCTACCACCCATTTAATGACTGGCAAGAAAGTACCATCTTCTCTACAGACCAAGTCTAGTGATTTAGAAACAACAGTATTCTACATTCCTGGAGTTGATGTAAAGGTAAAAACCTTAAAGTCTAGGATTAGATTATTCTTCGCAGTGTTTATTTTCTATCATGTGTGTTCTTCCTTTACCGATTATATTAAAGTGAGACTTTCCAGCATTTTTCTCTGATATAACTATATTCTGAACATAAGAAGATCCAAACTTCAGGTTGCCACTTCTTTTATACAGCTTCTTCATTGAACTTTGTTAGTACGAAGTTACTTTTTTATGCATTGATAATCATATCATTTGTTAAACCTTTCCTTGTCCAACTTAAACAACTGTTTTTTAGATTATAGAGTTATAGACTCCTATAACATTAAGTTAGGAGGAACTTAATATCTGGGATGACTTTTTAAATTTTAAATGAAAAACAGCTAAGAATCTTGCTAGTATCACAGTGTTAACTTGTAATAAACTGGAACTGGGTCTTCTGACCTCTGGATTGGTGTTCTTTCTTCCACATTTTTTTTTTTTACATAATGTTGGTTTTTCTCATCTTCATTATTTTAATTTTGAAAGTTTATTTGTCTTAATACAGTTGCATTACAATTCCAAGACACTAAAGACCGAATCACCCAATGCCTCCAGAGGATCTTCCTTGCCAAGAACGCTCTCTAAAGAGTCCAAGCTGTATGGTATGAAAGATAGTGCACCATCTCCTCCTTCTCCTCCTTTACCTTGCAATGTCCAGAGCAAGACTAACACCTTACTTCCTCCCCAACCCCCACCTATTCCCTCAGGTATTTCAGGAAAATATGCTTTATTTTTAATTTTTTTGGTAACCTTTTAGTCATCACTTACTTGCTCTATTGAGAATTTCTTGCAAATTCACATGTTAAAGAAAAATATCCCATAGACTTGTCAATAACGATGGTATAAAACTCACATATAGAAGTCTGGCCCAACTTTTGGCTATTTCTCAAACTGATACTACCTAGGATATCACTGTTAAAAAAATCTTAATATGCCAAATAGATTATTTATTTAACTTTTTAGATCTATTCACTTAGAAAAAATTTTATATAGTTCATATTTGTGAGTTTTTGATCTAAGTGGAAACATTAAACTTGTACTTTTAAGACAAAGTACATTGGTCTTAACCACATTTATTAATTATCTATTCCTGCATAACAAATGATCCCAAACCTGGTGGCCTATAACCTCAAACACAGTTTGTGGATCAGAAATACAGGAGCAGTTTGGCTGGTGAATCTAACTTGACTTGACAGTCTTTTTTGACATAGCAATCAAGATGTTGGCTAGGCTGTGGTCATCAGAATGCTCAACTGGGCCTGGAAAACCTACTTCCATCACATCCCATTCACATGGTGGGCAAACTGGTACTTTAGTTCCTCCCCATTTGGGCCTGTCCATTGGCTGTTTAAGTGTTCCTATAACAAGGGAACTGACTTCCCTGGAAAGGAGTGATCCAAAAGAGAACATAGCTACTAAAGTTGCATGTCTTTCATGGCTTAGCCTCAGAAGTCACAAACCATCACTTCCACAATATCTTATTGAACATACAGGTCAGCCCTAGTCAGTGTGGGAGAAAACTGTACACGGGCATGAATACCAGGAGGCAAGGGCCACTAAAGCTATTTTGGAATCTGGCTACCACACCACATGAATAATACCTTATATATATAGTAAAATTTCCCCCAAAAAAGGGAACATCAGGCTAAATAAGAATTAGTTCAAAAAGTTTCATTTTAGAGGTGGAATTTGATATATAAATCTTTTAAAATAACTAATAAATGTGATAATAATACATATTTTTTACATCACTTTTGAATTGGCAAGGCACATCTATCTATTCCCATTAAGTATAGGACAGATATTATTATCCCCATTTTATAAATGAGGGAAGTTCAGGTTCATAGAAGTTGAACTGCTTTTCTAGGTTTACAAAACTACTGTATGTTGGGGGTGGAAACCTAAGCCAAAGTTAGCTGAGTCTTAGCTATTATGTTCATTCTACTCACCCAGAAATATTCCCTTTCTGAAGGAAAGAGGGATGGGAGTCATGCAGGGAGGCATTATAAGTAATCTACAAGTTCAGAACTACAGGAACACAGGAAAAGCCTGAAAACAACATTTTTCCTCACTTAACAAAAAATATTGTTAGTCAAATTTCTCTATATCTTCTTAAATGGACAAAATAATGCTAAATGAGACACTAAGCAAATTTTAAACAAAAAATTGAAGCAACATTTGTGACCTAGAGCAAGTAGGAATAACTTGTATTATATGCATCATTAATTATCTTTATATTCTAATATTAATATATCATATTTGTCAATTTGTTATTTTTACTGTGTTCTTATATAGTTTAGGAATAAGATGCTTCACCTGATTAAACTGTCATACATAGTTCTGATTTCTCACAAAATTATTATATGTTGTATGGGAACTATTAAATTCACCTCACATTTATAAATGTTTTAGCCAAAGGAAAAGGAAGTGGAGGAGTAAAAACAGCCAAATTATATGCTTGGGTAGCACTTCAGTCATTGCCAGAAGAAATGGTTATTAGTCCCTGCCTGTTAGATTTTCTGGAAAAAGCTCTGGAAACTATCCCAATTACACCAATTGAAAGGAATTATACAAGTAAGTACCCTCCTTAGTATTTACTTTCCCACCACAATTTTTTTTTTTTTTTTGAGAGAATGCAAGTGCAGTTGGGGAGAGGGTTGTTGCAGAGGGAGTGGGAGAGAGAACCTTAAGCAGGCTCCATGCCCAGTAGAACGCAATGTGGAGCTTGATTTCAGGATTCTGAGATCATGACCTGATCTGAAATCAAGAAGCAGGTGCTGAACTGACTGAGCCACCCCATTGTTCCTGTATCACAAATATTTTTAAAATTCTATTACTTAGAAGGATTTTTAATGATGTTATACATTATGATATAATATATTCAGTGATCAAGACTGTAAAACTGAAAAAGAACTTGAGAAATCTTCTAGTCCTCATTTACAAATAAAATAAATCTTGGTGTGGTCATATGATTTTCCCACGGCCATAGCTAGTTAGAGACAGAATTAACATCCTTAATTCCTACATTGGCTTCCCTCTTGGACTGGAAACTTCTTGAGGGCAAAGTCTTAATTTTCTTTATACAATGTTTGTTATAATAGGAGGGGGATTGGAATTTGGAGAAATGAGCAAGAGGTTTGAATAGGGAAAGATGTGTGGAATGATGGGCTATAGAAGCACATTTCTGTGTGTTTATATCCCTGATCTCAGTAGTAGCATAAGAGAAAGGATCTTTTTTTTTTTTTTTTAAGATTTTATTTATTTGACAGAAAGAGCCAGAGAGCGCAAGTGGTGGGGAATGGCAGAGGGAGAGAGAGAAGGAGAAGCAAGCTCTCCTCTGTGCAGAGAGCCTGATGCAGGACTTGATCCCAGGCCCGGGGGACCATGACCTGAGCCAAAAGCAGACGCTTAACCAACTGAGCCACCGAGGTGTCCCAAGAAAGGATCTTTTGATAAATAGTTTGCCCAGAATGTCTGGCTTGTATAATCTGTTAAGTGTCCAAGTATTGATTTTGGCTCAGGTCATGATCTAGTCGCGAGATGGAGTCCCCCATCAGGATCCATACTGATCTTGGAGTCCGCTTAAGATTCTTTCTCTCCCAATGAAACAAAATGGGATTGGGAGGGAGACAAACCATAAGTGACTCTTAATCTCACAAAACAAACTGAGGGTTGCTGGGGGGAGGGGGGTTGGGAGAAGGGGGGTGGGGTTATGGACATTGGGGAGGGTATGTGCTTTGGTGAGTGCTGTGAAGTGTGTAAACCTGGTGATTCACAGACCTGTACCCCTGGGGATAAAAATATATGTTTATAAAAAATTTTTTTAAAAAATTTTCTCTTCCATCTGCTCCCCCCACCAGTCCCCACCCACCCTGCCACTTGCACACACACACATCTTCTCTTTCTCTTTCTCTCAAATAAATAAATAAATCTTTAAAAAAATAGTTTGCCTTTGCCCTAATAATAAAACTAAATATTTTAACAGCTGTCAGTTCACAAGATGAAGATATGGGACATTTTGAAATACCAGATCCTATGGAAGAATCGACAACATCATTAGTATCATCTTCAACATCTGCTTACTCTTCCTTCCCTGTAGATGTTGTGGTTTATGTACGAGTTCAGGTAGATATACTTCATTTATTCCTTTTTGTTTTAAAGGAAACTGTTTTTCTTAAGTTTATTTGAATATTTCCAGCATTATTTCCCTTAAAGTTTCTTTAACCTTGGCTTCATGGACCTTTAGTATACCTATAATGGCTTAGAGATCACCTGAACCTCTGAGAAGTGTATGGACAATTTTATGTGTGTATTTACTTTTCCACTGAGGAAGTTCATAGATCTTTGGGCTTTCAAAATTTAGATCTTATACTTCTTTGGCAAAAACAAAAATGTATAAGTTAAGCCCTTTTTTATTATGACACCTGTGTTTCTTGCCATTATGGTCCTTTATGGGCAAATATAAAGTGTAATTGAGATGTAAGTCAAACAGTAGTATCTTTGTTAGATTTTTGCTGAGTTAGGGAATTTTTATTTAATATTTTGTTCTAAAATGCAGTCTTACAACTCGCCCTTTGGGAGTATATTAGCACCTGATTGAGCATTTATTAAAGAGGATATGAAAACTACTTGTAACCAAATTTTAGGCTTCAGTTTACCTTCAACTAAAATCTGATAATCTCAAGAATAAAAGAAACACTAATGGTCATCTATTCAAACTATTTTCTACAAAAGCTGTTTGCCCAAAAGGTCTTCAGTAGCGAGTTTCACATTAGCCTTTTGAAGATATGTTGAAAACATGTAATGGGGGAGGGCTTGAGAGTTTATAAAATTTCTGTTATTACCATAGCTTTTAAAAAATTTTAGTATAAAAGGAATTACTTCTTTTCAAAATTTGATTGTGAACAAGTGTAATATGAACATTGACATCTTTAATGTTCTGAATTACCTAAATAATCTAAATATATATCACTCGAGGTGATTCCTAAAATACCATTTTATTAATAAATTTTGGTTGATACATAATGTATCTGTTTGAAAGAGCTAGGACATTAAACACAAAATCCTTTAAAGTCTCAAATAATTTGCTATATGTGGACTGAAATGGAAATTAATTACGTTTTTTGGAATCCAGTGTGAAATTTTTTAACTAGTACCTAGAAACATTTTTTTTTTTTTTTTTGCTTTCTGCACTTTTTAGCCCTCACAGATCAAGTTTAGCTGCTTACCAGTATCCAGAGTAGAATGCATGCTAAAGCTGCCATCCCTGGACTTGGTGTTTTCTTCAAACCGAGGTGAACTGGAGACTTTAGGGACCACGTATCCCACAGAAACTTTATCCCCTGGAGGTAATGCTACTCCAAGTGGAACAAAGACCTCTGCAAGCAAAACTGGAATACCTGGTATAGAAACGCTCTTTTATTCTGCTGGTTGAAAGCCAAATACTAGAATTAGTATGAGTTTCTAAAAAACTAAATTTGGAAAAGGAGAATATATGAGAATTACAGCATTTATAGAAAAATATAGAGAGATCAAAGTTTTTTTAGTATGTTTTGGTACAGGGGAATGGCAGCTGGTTAGCATTATTGGTTGGCTTGAATGTACACCCTATAAGTATTATGAAGTAACTGTCATATTATAAATGTTTTATGCTCTATTTTTTATATTTAAGAATAATCAGTGTTAACAAATGGAAAATAAGACATAGAGTGTTATCTTGCAAGAATTTATCACCATGAATTAAAATTGTATGAGGGGTAGTGTATGTGTGTGTGTGTATTCAATCATAATTTTATGTATTTTTATATATATACACATATATATATACATATATGTATACACATATCAAATGTCCATTTCATGAAAGATTTCCTGGTGAGATAGTCACTGTTCACTTTATTAAAGCTTAGAGTCATTTCTGCTCTAAAAATCATAGAAAGATCACATATGCAAATGATAAAGATTTTATTGACCATTTGTAAAGAGACTAGAATGAACGAAAATTGATAATTCTTTTTTTTTTTTTTTTTTTATTAGGGAAAATGTTTGAAAATCTCTCATGATGACGGTGGAGTTCTTTTTTTTTTTTTTTTTTTTTTTAATTTTTTTTTTTTTTTAAATTTTTTATAAACATATATTTTTATCCCCAGGGGTACAGGTCTGTGAATCACCAGGTTTACACACTTCACAGCACTCACCAAATCACATGCCCTCCCCAATGTCCATAATCCCAACCCCTTCTCTCAAACCCCCTCCCCCCGGCAACCCTCAGTTTGTTTTGTGAGATTAAGAGTCACTTATGGTTTGTCTCCCTCCCAATCCCATCTTGTTTCATTTATTCTTCTTCTACCCACTTAAGCCTCCATGTTGTATCACCACTTCCTCATATCAGGGAGATCATATGATAGTTGTCTTTCTCTGCTTGACTTATTTCGCTAAGCATGATACGCTCTAGTTCCATCCATGTTGTCGCAAATGGCAAGATTTCATTTCTTTTGATGGCTGAATAGTATTCCATTGTGTATATATACCACATCTTCTTGATCCATTCATCTGTTGATGGACATCTAGGTTCTTTCCATAGTTTGGCTATTGTGGACATTGCTGCTATAAACATTCGGGTGCACCTGCCCCTTTGGATCACTACATTTGTATCTTTAGGGTAAATACCCAATAGTGCAATTGCTGGGTCATAGGGCAGTTCTATTTTCAACATTTTGAGGAACCTCCATGCTGTTTTCCAGAGTGGCTGCACCAGCTTGCATTCCCACCAACAGTGTAGGAGGGTTCCCCTTTCTCCGCATCCTCGCCAGCATCTGTCATTTCCTGACTTGTTGATTTTAGCCATTCTGACTGGTATGAGGTGATATCTCATTGTGGTTTTGATTTGTATTTCCCTGATGCCGAGTGATATGGAGCACTTTTTCATGTGTCTGTTCGCCATCTGGATGTCTTCTTTGCAGAAATGTCTGTTCATGTCCTCTGCCCATTTCTTGATTGGATTATTTGTTCTTTGGGTGTTGAGTTTGCTAAGTTCTTTATAGATTCTGGACACTAGTCCTTTATCTGATATGTCGTTTGCAAATATCTTCTCCCATTCTGTCAGTTGTCTTTTGATTTTGTTAACTGTTTCCTTTGCTGTGCAAAAGCTTTTGATCTTGATGAAATCCCAGTAGTTCATTTTTTCCCTTGCTTCCCTTGCCTTTTGCGTTGTTCCTAGGAAGATGTTGCTGCGGCAGAGGTCGAAGAGGTTGCTGCCCGAGTTCTCCTCAAGGATTTTGATGGATTCCTTTCGTACATTGAGGTCCTTCATCCATTTTGAGTCTATTTTTGTGTGTGGTGTAAGGAAATGGTCCAATTTCATTTTTCTGCATGTGGCTGTCCAATTTTCCCAGCACCATTTATTGAAAAGGCTGTCTTTTTTCCATTGGACATTCTTTCCTGCTTTGTCGAAGATTAGTTGACCATAGATTTGAGGGTCTATTTCTGGGCTCTCTATTCTGTTCCATTGATCTATGTGTCTGTTTTTGTGCCAGTACCATGCTGTCTTGATGATGACAGCTTTGTAATAGAGCTTGAAGTCCGGAATTGTGATGCCACCAACGTTGGCTTTCTTTTTCAATATCCCTTTGGCTATTCGAGGTCTTTTCTGGTTCCATATAAATTTTAGCATTATTTGTTCCATTTCTTTGAAAAAGATGGATGGTACTTTGATAGGAATTGCATTAAATGTGTAGATTGCTTTAGGTAGCATAGACATTTTCACAATATTTATTCTTCCAATCCAGGAGCATGGAACATTTTTCCATTTCTTTGTGTCTTCCTCAATTTCTTTCATGAGTACTTTATAGTTTTCTGAGTATAGATTCTGTGTCTCTTTGGTTAGGTTTATTCCTAGGTATCTTATGGTTTTGGATGCAATTGTAAATGGGATTGACTCCTTAATATCTCTTTCTTCTGTCTTGCTGTTGGTGTAGAGAAATGCAACTGATTTCTGTGCATTGATTTTATATCCTGACACTTTACTGAATTCCTGTATAAGTTCTAGCAGTTTTGGAGTGGAGTCTTTTGGGTTTTCTACATATAGTATCATATCATCTGCGAAGAGTGATAATTTGACTTCTTCTTTGCCGATTTGGATGCCTTTAATTTCCTTTTGTTGTCTGATTGCTGAGGCTAGGACCTCTAGTACGATGTTGAATAGCAGTGGTGATAATGGACATCCCTGCCGTGTTCCTGACCTTAGCGGAAAAGCTTTCAGTTTTTCTCCATTGAGAATGATATTTGCGGTGGGTTTTTCATAGATGGCTTTGATGATATTGAGGTATGTGCCCTCTATCCCTACACTTTGAAGAGTTTTGATCAGGAAGGGATGCTGTACTTTGTCAAATGCTTTTTCAGCATCTATTGAGAGTATCATATGGTTCTTGTTCTTTCTTTTATTGATGTGTTGTATCACATTGACTGATTTGCGGATGTTGAACCAACCTTGCAGCCCTGGAATAAATCCCACTTGGTCGTGGTGAATAATCTTTTTAATGTACTGTTGAATCCTATTGGCTAGTATTTTGTTGAGTATTTTCGCATCTGTGTTCATCAAGGATATTGGTCTATAGCTCTCTTTTTTGATGGGATCCTTGTCTGGTTTTGGGATCAAGGTGATGCTGGCCTCATAAAATGAGTTTGGAAGATTTCCTTCCATTTCTATTTTTTGGAACAGTTTCAGGAGAATAGGAATTAGTTCTTCTTTAAATGTTTGGTAGAATTCCCCCGGGAAGCCGTCTGGCCCTGGGCTTTTGTTTGTTTGGAGATTTTTAATGACTGTTTCAATCTCCTTACTGGTTATGGGTCTGTTCAGGCTTTCTATTTCTTCCTGGTTCAGTTGTGGTAGTTTATATGTTTCTAGGAATGCATCCATTTCTTCCAGATTGTCAAATTTGTTGGCATAGAGTTGCTCTTAGTATGTTCTTATAATAGTTTGTATTTCTTTGGTGTTAGTTGTGATCTCTCCTCTTTGATTCATGATTTTATTTATTTGGGTCCTTTGTCTTTTCTTTTTGATAAGTCAGGCCAGGGGTTTATCAATTTTATTAATTCTTTCAAAGAACCAGCTCCTAGTTTCGTTGATTTGTTCTATTGTGGGTTTTTTGTTGTTGTTTCTATATCATTGATTTCTGCTCTGATCTTTATGATTTCTCTTTTCCTGCTGGGTTCGGGAAGAGGGGGAGGGAGAAGCAGGCCCTGCTCAGGAGCTCAACTTGAAGCTTGATCCCAGGACCCTGAAATCATGACCTGAGCTTTAGGCAGACTCTTAAACAACTGAGTCACCCAGGCACCCCAGCAGTATCTGTTGTTTCAAAGGATCCTTATTGAACTTTACTGGGGTGTGGGTCAGTGCTAGGGGTTGAAGAGATGGTATTGAACCTAGCTAGCAGATACATTGCTGCTAATATTGACCTAAGTCGAATTTGGAGAAACAGATAATAAGCAAACAAGCATATTTTAAGTGGAAATGTGTAGTGGGTAAGTATGGGTTAGCCAAGCAGAGAGTTGGAATGATGAACACTTTAGGTAGGGAATACAAAATCCATGAAGCAGGAAAGAATTTGGCAAGTTTAAAAAACAAAAACAACTAATGTAATTGGAGTATGGCAAATAAGAGGTAGATTGGTATGAAAAAGATTTAGAGAGACGGGAAAGAGCCAGATCATGTGGGGAAGCCACTGAAGGTTATACAGAAGAGTAGACGTGAGATTCTGATTTATATTTTTGGAACACCAACAGTCCAACTGCAGTGTGGTAGTTAATTGGAGGAGAACAAGAGTAAAAGGAAGCAGGAAGAACAGTTGGCCATTTCAACAGTACCAGAGCTGATAACTGCTTAGACTAGAGTAACAATAGTGAGATACAGGGAGATGGACAGACTTAGTATATGTTCTTAGACATGAAATAACAATGGTAATAAATTGCATGATAGAGAGAAGTGGGAAGGATGACAGATAACTCCCAGGATTCTGACTGAGCTATGTCCTTGGAAATGTCTCTTACTGGAGATGAGAGACACTGGATGAAAAACAGATTGGGGGTAAAGATCAAGAGTTCAGTTTTGGACTTGCTAATCTTTAAATGCTCGTGACACATTCTAGTAGGATGCCAAGTAACCAGGTGCAATATGAATCCAAAAGAGGTCTATATATTTTGGAAATACATATTTTGAAATTATTAGCAAAACCATATAATGTTCTCTTAAGATGCTTTACTCATATTTTTTACATTTAAAGTGTATTTTGGATTAGTCTGTACATCTGTGGTAAGTGGTGCCTGTGGGGATACTTGCTTCTTCTCAGAGAAAGAGATTTTAACTTTCTGCATTTGTGTACCTTACTCTGGCTACGGAAATGTCGACTCCAGTTATATGATTTGGATTTTTTATAGTTTGTTCTCCCCCTTCGCTTAAGCCCCAGCTATTTTTTGGCTCTTCTACTGCCTGCTTGCAATGGAGCAAAGGAGAAAAGAAATGGGAAACTATGGAGTTGACCAATCAAATGTCTAAATAATTGTCTCAAAGATGAACACAGTATTCAACCCCAGTTAACAGAAAAAATTAATTGGAAAGTACATCTAAGTCTTTACTTTGATATGATGGTTTTAAATCTATTGATCAGTTAATGTTTGTGTATTTCCATTTTAATTTTAAGTCTTGTTTGGTTCTTAAGAATGTATTAAGTGACAGGCTTTTAAAATTTTCTGTGGCTTACTAATATTTTGGATTTCTCATTTTCATTATAGGTTCATCCGGCCTGGGCAGCCCTCTTGGCAGAAGTCGACATAGTAGTAGTCAGTCAGATCTGACCAGTTCTAGCAGCAGTTCATCGGGGTTGAGCTTCACTGCATGCATGTCTGACTTTTCTCTTTATGTATTTCATCCATACGGAGCAGGGAAACAAAAAACTGCTGTTTCTGGGCTCACATCTGGATCAGGAGGACTAGGTATAATTAGCGTGTTTCCATCTTTTTGAATTTATAGCACCCTTTGAAGCTTTGATCTTTTTAGAAATCACAGTACCTTTAATAATGGATATAAAACAAGATTAGAAACTTCATTTTTCTTCTGGACAATATCCTGTCTCTGCATAAGTAGAAATATGAGATAAATAATTCAGGTGAATTAATTACGTAAGAATTTTAAACAGTATTTTGTAAGTGACATATGCAGCACAACAGTCTTTGGATTTAAAAGAATATTTATGTTACTTAAATGCTTAAATGTTCTACCGCATCATTGTTTGTATAAGAAATTGTATTCTACAAATAGTAGATTTTTAAAGTGTGTGCATCGCATTTGTCAATTTAAAATGAAACTACCTTCTGCTGCTGCTGCTTCTCCTTATCATTATTTAGCCAACTTAAATTTCACTGTCATTTTAAAGTGCAGATTTACCACTAAAAATGTTTGAGATGTTGATATTAGTGAATGTCTCTTAATTTACTTAGAGAAGTAACAAAAACATATACTCCATATCAGTGCTAGTTTTTGTTGAGGAAGTATTGTAAAAATCACTGTTGTTTATGTGCTTGAAACTATTAAATCTATTGTTGAGAATGCTAATACTCATTAGATCATTCTTCTTAAATTTTTAGCCTCACTTAAAGTGATTTTAATTGATGGCATATTCCAGTGTATTAGATAATTTCATGTAACTAGATAGTTGCATATATGTATATATATACATGTATTTATGCGTGTGTACGTGTGTGTGTGTTGTGTTTTTGTTTTTGTTTTAAAGGGAATGTGGATGAAGAACCCACGTCAGTCACTGGTCGAAAAGACTCGCTCAGTATAAACCTTGAATTTGTAAAAGTGAGTTTGTCTCGGATAAGGCGTTCAGGAGGTGCCTCATTTTTTGAAAGTCAGTCTGTAAGCAAGTCTGCAAGCAAAATGGACACTACACTAATCAATATATCTGGTACTTGTATAGTTTCTAAAAATGCTATTTTTTGGAATTAAGTAAGGGTCTCCTTTTTAACAGTGTTTATATATTAAATACATTTAATAGTATTAAGCTTTTAGTGATGAATGATTTAAATGAAAGGAATTACATTCTAGGCCAACGTACTATCTCAATTCAAGTAAGCAACATTAGGAATATGATTTCTAGATAAATGCATAGAAATGTCACCCAAAGGCCAAAATATGCTTAGTTAAATCACTGAAAAGTTCTTTTCTTCACTTCTCTACCATGAATTGGTAAAATTTTTGATTTCTCATTAGCTTAGTTTTCTGATTATGAATTCTTGAATCACTCATAAGGGATGATGGTGAAAAATTTTTTACATGTGTCATGAGATCTTAAGCTGTGTACGTGTGTATTGCTAGCTTTGTAACTAGCCATAAACCTATGGACAAATCACTTGCTCATTTTCTTTATGTTGCGACTTGACTGTTTAAAAATTATATGCATGTGGAATATTTTGAAGAGGTGGGAGTATTGCGGGAGTGAAAACCTTTAAAGTTAGTAATTGCACAAATATAGTAAGTACACTTAGAGCTAATATTCAACAGACATACACTGAGTCTATATATTACAGTGAACTTGTGTTGCTACTCTCCTAGATGATTCAGGGTGCCGGCATGAATAAAGAAAGGTCTTAAAAGTAGACAAATAAATGACAGTGCAGTGTGATTAATGCTGTAATGGAGGTTTATATAAAGAGGAAGAAATGAATTGTTTTATTCAGGAGATCAGAGAAGGAAGGCTTCACAAAAGAAATAATATTTGGGCCAGATCTTCAAAATTATGTAAACAGATTCTTGGCTTTAGCAACATGGTCTTTAATGGTACAGAAGCATCAAAAAATATGCTCTTGGATCATACTTCATTTCACTGAGGCAAAGCGTAAGTGTAACTGAACATTTAACTGTTGTATAGTTAAATGTCCCAAGGGAGAGAGGAAGTGGTTAGAGGGAAAGCTGGTAAAATAGAGCAGGACTAGAGGGAAAGCTGGTAAAATAGAGCAGGACTAGATTGTTGGGAGACTCCTATTGCAGCCTAAAGAACAGGCTCTGATCCTTTGGGCAGTGAAAAGCCATTAAAGGTTTTTAAGAAATGAGATGACAATACTGTGGCTAAAGATGACAGTATTGTATTGTACACTTTAAAATCTGTGAAGACAAAAAAAAATCTGTGAAGATAGATGTCATCTTAAGTGTTCTTACCACAAATAATAAATCTGTATGTGGATTATAAAATAACATGTTTGCATTAAAAAAAGGAAATGGGATAATGCTTCGGATTGGTGTTTTATAAAGAGTCGATGGCAGTGTGAAAAATGTGAGAGATGCTTGAAAAAACTGTTGAAATAGACCAAGCAATATGAATTAAAGCCCTGAACTGTGACAATAAAAAAGAAGAGGGCATGGTTTTGAGAGAAATGGAACCCACAAGCTTGAGTACAAGTTGTGTAAGGAGTAGAGGAGACAGGGATGCCTTGAGTTTTTAGCTTAGGTGACTGAAGGGACAGTGGACCGTCATTAACTTAGATCAAAAATAAGGAAGCGCCTAATCGGATATTTATGTGGGAGAGTCTGGTAGATAATTGGCTGATGGGCTATGTGGATATAGACTCAGGCTGAAACAGAAATGTTGGTTTGGGGGACGCTGATGTGTAACTCCTTATGGAAGAAGCTCTGGTGGAGGAACAGAGGAGCATATAAAACTGGGGCAGAAGAGTGCTCAGAGCAGAACCCCAAGAAGCAGCCATCACAATGCCTTCAGACTGACAAGTCCCTATTCTTTGTCTAAAAGGAAAACAGTAGTTCTTGTCACACACTATTTGGTTTGCAGCTACTTTTGAGGAAGTTTGTGTTCCTGGCCATCCCGATTATTCCGTTTCCATATTTGAGAAGAACCCTGTGTTAAACTGAAAACTTTCAATAAGTCTGATCTTTAGAACTTCTCAGAATTTCATGATAAACTGACAATAGAATTCCAAGTTGCCCTCACCTCAAAAAAAGAAATGGGAATAGTGTAAGAATGTGCTATTTTTATCATTTGTGGAAGGAACAATATCACTTGCTAATCATACCATATAACATTTTTTGGTATTTCATTATTTATAACATTATTATAATTCAGTTATGTAATATGTCATACCTACCATACGACAATATTAAAGGTTTTGGAAATCTGTTCTCTAACAGATTTTGTTTATTTATGTATCAGCTGTATGTGATATAGGGTCTGCCTCCTTTAAATATGATATGCGTCGACTCAGTGAAATTCTGGCATTTCCAAGAGCCTGGTATAGGAGAAGTATTGCAAGACGCCTATTTCTTGGAGACCAAACTATAAATTTGCCAAGTAAGCTTGCTATGTAATTGTAATTATACTTAAGTTACTTTTAATTTTGGTTATAGTAGTAACAGGAATCAATGATTGATACCACAAACTTTGTCTTACTTGCTAAATTGTACCCGGTAATTCATTCATTCATTCAGCAAATGTCTGCTGAATTGTTAGCGGCTGAGTGCCTCTAACGTGCTAACCACTGGGGTTACATTGGTATTGGAGATCACAAAAAGCTTGCGCTCTTAGACATTGCATTCACCAGGCTGATATTCTATTATGATTATTCTATAATTTGCAAAATCTGAAAATGCAGAAATACCATCTAACTGTCCAAATTAATCATGGTTAATTAAGCATGGGAAACAGAAAATGTTGGGGATATGCTATCACATTGCCTGCATTATTTCCTTTTAGACTTAGATGTTGTTGTAGTAGCATACTGTGTAAGTGAAAGGTAGAGTTAATAAGATACAGTAGAAAATACTAGAAATCCAGGTTTGAGTCTATCCCTTATTTATTTATTTACTTATGAGAGAGAGAGAGTGCACACATGCATGACGTGGTGGGGGTTGGGACGGGCAGAGGGAGAGGAGGAGAGAGAATCCCAAGCAGGCTCCCCACCCAACACGGAGCCTATCAATGGGCTGTATCTGACAACCCTGAGATCATGACCTGAGCTGATTTCAAGAGTCAGATGCTTAACTGACTGAGCCACCTATTCCCTTATTTGTAAAGTGGAAAAAAGAGTACCTGTGTTGCCCCTCTCATGAACTTCCATGAGAATTAAATAGAATAACATGCTGGAATATACTTTGCAAACTATAAATTGCTATATAGTTCTCAAATAGAGAACTAGGAGGAATATATGATTAGAAAAGGTAGAGTCATAAAATTTATTATTTTATAACATGAAGATTGTACCCTGATTAATTTTATTCTATTAATTTTGTTTTTACTTTTCTAACAGCATCTGGCCCAGGGACACCTGATTCCATTGAAGGGGTAAGCCAGCATCTTTCCCCTGAATCATCAAGGAAAGCTTACTGCAGGACCTGGGAGCAGCCTAGTCAGTCAGCCTCTTTCACCCACATGCCTCAGTCACCTAATGTATTCAATGAGCATATGACAAACAGCACCATGTCACCAGGGACAGCAGCACAGAACCTAAAATCCCCAGCTTCCATAAGATCAAGGAGTGTGTCTGATTCTTCAGTTCCCCGAAGAGGTAATACAGTTCTCTTTGTTATCAGTATCCCTCCAGAGCCTGCAAGATAAAAATCTTAATTTGTTGCTCCCAGATTTCTGCCTCAACTCTAGGAAAATATTAATCTTACAGATTTTTATGGAATATGGTGGGGGGTTGGGCGGGGTAATACCCAAAACCATAAACAACAAACACTTCAAAGTATTTGCCAGAAGAAGAGATAGCTTGGGTGGCTAGTAGCTTTGAAAGGGAAAAAAAGAGAGGAATGAGCATATTATTACTTTGTTCCACATGGTATAGTTATTTTTAGAAGTAAAACAAACCTACAACGTTGTAAAAGATGTTTAATTTTGAAAAAGTTAATTTTTTTTTTCTGAGTGTCAGACTCATTTATGAAAAAGTTAATCTTTGGTATTCATCCATTCAGTCATTCTTTCATTCAGCCAGTGTTTTTTTAAGCTTTTTTATGTGCTCAGCACTCTTACTTGTATCTGAACATATAAAAGTGATATAAGAGTATAATGAATAAATGCAGGATTCAAGACTCACACTGAGCCCACAGGAACCCAGCAGATGGGCACCTCAGCAGACATCTGCATTTCAGAATGGTCCCTGCCTTCAAGTCCTCTATTTGGCAGCAGCAACTTAATGATTTTCTCCTTTGTTAAGAAAATCCCAGGATGATGATCTGTGGTGCTGCACCCCATGCACACCAGAATTTCCTCATATAAAACGGATGTTGTAAAGAGCTTTATAAGCTTTCAAGAAGACTAACAGCCCTTACTGAACATTCAGTAAATGGTAGCTATAATTTTAGAGGCAAAATGGCAGCTATTAAATGTTAGGCTTTAATTAAGAATACCATATTTTTACTTTCGGGACGATAGTGTTAAGAGTGGTAACTTTTAATTCTCTGAGCACCTATGTGAATGAATGTGCGTTTGATTTTCCTGTTTTTAGATTCACTTTCAAAAACATCAACTCCTTTTAACAAATCGAACAAAGCAGCCAGCCAACAAGGGACCCCATGGGAAACATTGGTCGTGTTTGCCATCAACTTGAAGCAATTAAACGTTCAAATGAATATGAGTAATGTAATGGGAAATACAACGTAAGCTATTCAGATATTAGAAAAATTAATGATTAGTTTAATTTTTCTTATAGTAAAGCAATTTAAAATCTTTTTAATATTAAAATGTTTGAGACAGTAGAAAAAAGCTATAAATTGCTTTATCTTAAAAATATCTTAAAGATATTATAATATAAAACAACATGGAATATGTACTCTAAAGAGAGAAAATTATAAGGAAAACAGTGTAATATGCTTTATTAACAATATTCAAACATTTACCACAGTTTTTGTAAGAAATGTATTGTTTTATCAGACTTTTTAAAATCTTCTAACTCCTGTTTTAATTCATGACATTGAAAACTATCTGTCTAGTTAACAACCCTTTTTCTTTTCTCCAGTTGGACAACTAGTGGCTTAAAGAGCCAGGGCCGTCTGTCGGTAGGAAGTAATCGAGATCGAGAGATAAGCATGTCCGTTGGTCTGGGAAGATCACAGTTGGATTCTAAAGGAGGAGTAGTTGGAGGGACCATAGATGTAAATGCTTTGGAGATGGTTGGTATGTTGAAATTTTACAACTGAAAACACATTTTTGAAAATTGATTTTGGTAAGTTTTCCCCATTAGGCATTTCTATGAAAGTAATTATTGTTTCTATTTTAGCTCATATTTCTGAACATCCAAATCAGCAACCTAGTCACAAGATTCAGATTACTATGGGTTCTACTGAAGCTCGTGTTGATTACATGGGCTCAAGTATCCTCATGGGTATCTTCAGTAATGCTGATCTGAAGCTTCAGGATGAATGGAAAGTAAATCTGTATAATACACTGGATTCAAGCATGACTGATAAAAGGTATTTAGTAAAATGTTACTTTCTGGACACTTTGTGTGACTGCTTTTAATATGTTTTCTCTCATCCAGTGAGAAAACAAACAATTCATTTTTGTGACAAAATGACTTTATATTATGCAACTAATATGAAAGAAAAAGCTGGGTGGAGAAGGGAATTTTCCTTGTTTTTTTTTTTTTTAATTTGTTTCTTTTTTAGTTATCTTCTGTAAGATATGTGATAGTTCTGTTTTATGCTTTAGTGAAATATTTGTCCATGGAGATTTGAAGTGGGATATTTTCCAAGTAATGATTTCAAGATCAACTACACCAGACCTGATAAAAATAGGAATGAAGCTCCAGGAATTTTTCACACAACAGTTTGACACCAGCAAACGGGCTCTGTCTACCTGGGGACCTGTTCCATATCTTCCACCTAAGACAATGACTAATAACCTAGAGAGAAGTTCACAAGAACAATGTAAGAATTAGAGCTAAGCCTCTATATATACTTTATCTTTCACCAAATGTTGTGTTACAGTCTTAATTTAAAATAATATCTATGTACCATACTTAGAAAGTGATCCACATGCTCTTTATTCTATTTACTCAGCAAGTACCTGATTTCCTACTCACCAATAGAATTAAAGGCCATCATTTGTGAAGTCATGACATATTACCTCCTTCCTCTGCCATAACTTACCTATAACCATACGCATTCCATGCTCTTGAATACTAGTTATGACAATACCATATTCTGGTTTAGAACATGGGCTGTGGAATAAAAATGTTTGAGTTTGGATTTATTAGCTGTTTCATAATAGGCAGATTATTATTTTCACTCAGGAATTCAATCAACAAATCAACTATATTCTTAAGCATTGGTTTAGGCATAAGAGATACACTATTGGGCAAAGTTCCCACCTACATAAAGCTTTGTTTTAATGGGAGAGATAGACCATAATTAATTTGCTAACTAAATATGTCAGATAATTTCAGATAGAAAGGCATGCTAAGAAAGCAGGGGAAGGAAATAAAGAATAATAGTGTGTGAGGCTAGCTAGTTTAGAAAGGGTGGTCAGAGAAGCCTTTTAAAGTTCTAGGCTAGAAAGATCTCTACTGGGGAAGAGAGTTCTGGGCACAGGGGCCTATCAAAAAGTCCAAAGCTCCTACCGCAGAAGAAACTCGGCTTATTTGAGGATCATTAAGGTGGCTGCTTTGGTGGAACAGAGTAAGCAAGCAAGAAAGTGTTAGACATGAATGGCCACAGATAAGATTTTGAATATGATGGCTAGCTATTGGAGAGTTCTGAACAGTTTCATATTTGATTTACTTTTTCTTAAAATACTCCTTTTGGAAGAATCACTCTGGCTGCTATGTGAAGAATAGACTATAGGTGGCAAAGAGTGGAAGTAGAGACCAATGCAGTAATTCCCATTAGTGTTGTTGCAAGCATAGTTATATTAAGAAGGCTATCAGAAGGGTCCAGGCAGCAAATGATTGCAGCTTTAACCAGAGAGGTGAAAGTAGTGAAAAATGTCAGAATAGGGGTTATTTTATTTTATCTTTTTAAGATTTTATTTATTTATTTGATGAGAAAGAGACATCACAAGTAGGCAGAGAGGCGGGGGGGGGGGGCAGGCTCCCTGCTGAGCAGAGAGCCTGATGCAGGCCTCTATCCCAAGACCCTGAGATCATGACCCAGGCTGAAGGCAGAGGCTTAACCCACTGAGCCACCCAGGCGCCCATGGGGATCATTTTAAATAACTCTTTATAATCACAGAAGCAGTACATGTGCATTGGAAAAGCCTAGGAAATACATATAAGCAAAAATTGAAACATCACATTCCACCCAGAAATCATCACTCTAAACAATTTAGAGTATATACTTTTAGATAATTTTCTATAAACCTATATAAGACATATACTTTTTACCAAAATATTGTTCATATTGTTTTATAACCTTGTCTAGTGAATAGTATCCAAATAATATCTATGTACCATAGAGTATCAGTACCATATATGTATCCAGTTTTCCATTTTGCTAAATATTTCTCTTCTCTGGCTTTCTAACCACATCCTATAAATGACCTAAAATTATTCTTAAAACTGGTTTGTCTAAACCAATATATCAGAGTCAAGATCCCAGGTTAAGTCTGGTTATGTTCCTTTACTCTTTTAATGCAGCATAGTCCTTTTTCTAATGACCTGAGTTGTTGAAGAGACTTAGCCAGTTGTCCTATCTTCTAAATTTTTTTTTCAGTTGTTTGCTTATAGTTTCATTTATCCTGTTCCTCTAATCTCTATATTTCCTTTAAACTAGAATTGGTGGTCAGGCATATACAAATTAGAGATGTTCCCCAAAACTTCTGACCTAGATTTTTTAAAAAAAAGTCCTTGTCTTGAAAAACAAACCAGGCTTAGGGAACTGGTTTTAGATTAAAGGAAACTAAAGAGAAATGCTAACTAACTGGAATGAGAGTTGTGGAAAACAGCCAAAAAGGACATTATTGGGATAAGTGAGAAGTATAAATATGAATGTTACATCTGATTAGTGCTTCTCAAACTTTATTGTGTACTATTAAAATACAGATTTTGATACAGAAAGTATAAGGTGGACTTGTCTCGGTTTCTCTCTAACAAGTTGCCAGGTGAGGCTGATGCTGCTGGTCCTCAGACTTCACTTTTGAGTAGCTAGGCTATAAGCGAGTTAAAAAAAAAAAGAGAGAGAGAGAGAGAAGACTTCTATTTGACTTATAGATCTTCTAATGACTAGTTCACTTAACCCCTCTTGTGCTTCACTTGAAAGGATTCTAGATAAAATCCCTAATTTACAGAGCTATTGTGAGAATTGTATAAAAGTTAATGCCAGCACTTTATAAATCATGACTCATTACTGAAGTGTTAAGTTATAGTTATTATAGCAAGTTACTACTTTCATTAGTTTCTATCCATCCTTACTTCACAGACTATATTTTTGTTAGCTTCTACTTAATGTTAACCAGGTATTAAATTGTTTTCATCCCTTCCCAGCATCACTTCAGCTCTAGAAAATAGCCACTTGCTGCCTTCCTACCTGCCATTCAGGGTGTTTGTGAGGCCTTTGAGAATAAGTGCTTTTTGGTTTTCTTGCAGTGCTCGATGCAGCTCATCATCGACATTGGCCTGGAGTATTGAAGGTGGTATCAGGATGCCACATATCCTTATTTCAGATTCCATTACCAGAAAATGGAATGCAGTTTGGAGGATCAATGAGCTTACATGGAAATCATATGACACTGGCTTGTTTTCATGGTCCAAATTTCCGTTCAAAATCCTGGGCCCTTTTTCACTTAGAAGAACCAAATATTGCCTTTTGGACCGAAGCTCAGAAAATCTGGGAAGATGGTAAATTGACACATTTGTAACTTTTACCTTTTCTTACCTTCTGATATGATTATAAATGACAGTAATTTTCCTTTCTCATGTCTTTTGTATGTTTTCATTATATTTCTGAAGTCCAACTCTGTTCTCATGTACTTAATATGTCAAGGAGTTCATTGCCAGTGAATCAATATCTGTAAAATCTGAAACATGTTAAAGGACTTTCTTCTGAACTTGCCATCTTATTCTGTTTCTGGGCAATTAAAGTTTCTGCTGTTGTGGCTGGCCACAGTCATAATAATAGTTATTATAAATAGTATAAAAATATAAAGACTCATGGTGGTAGTTTAAGGAAATAGTCAAGACTAAAACTATAGGGCGCCTGGGTGGCTCAGTGGGTTAAGCCGCTGCCTTCGGCTCAGGTCATGATCTCAGGGTCCTGGGATCGAGTCCCGCATCGGGCTCTCTGCTTGGCGGGGAGCCTGCTTCCTTCTCTCTCTCTCTGCCTGCCTCTGTGCCTCTATGCCTACTTGTGATCTCTGTCAAATAAATAAATAAAATCTTTAAAAAAAAATAAAAAAAAAAAAAAAAAAAAAAAAAGACTAAAACTATAAACTTTATTGGTAAGGCTATGCTTTTACCTGTATTTACAGTGATAAACCTCCTTCCTTTTAGTTATTATTTCCTAATATGTGATTTCTTAATGATGAAGGAAAAAAATGGATGCTACTCATTACCAGGGATAAATCCAGTTATAACTAAAAGAAAGAAAAATTATTTGTGATTTTTTTTCTTACTTCTCACTTTTTTATACCCTTATCTATGTTTGAGTTAACTAAATCTATTAATCTAGAGTCACAACTGTTTTCTTGCATCTAAATGTAGTTTGTTAACATCAAGAAACTTTTATTTTTCTTCTAGGCTCTAGTGATCATTCTACATATATAGTACAAACATTAGATTTTCATCTGGGCCACAATACCATGGTTACCAAACCATGTGGGGCTTTGGAAAGTCCTATGGCAACAATAACCAAGATAACAAGGCGTCGCCATGAAAACCCACCCCATGGAGTAGCAAGTGTAAAAGAATGGTTCAACTATGTTACAGCCACAAGGAATGAAGGTTAAAAATTTATTTCTTTAGAGATTTATTTTCTTTATTTGGGGCTCTGTTGCCTGTGTTTAGAATTTAAGTGGAGGGAGAATTTTCAATTCTTGAATTAAACTAGTTTCATTTTACTCATAAATAACAATATTAGTACCTGATTTACCATCCTAGTAGTGTAACATCTCATAGACTAAAAATTATTTTAGGTGTAACTGAAAATATTCAAAATAAAGTTGGTTTAAATAAGCAACATTTATTATAGTTAGAAAAATATTTTTGTAGTGATGCTAAACATGAGAAGCTTGGTAAAGTTACTATATAACTAAGTAATAGAATGCTACCAACTTTAAGGTTTGGGGTGGTTGGGATGATATAAAACTAAATAATATTCCTATGAAGTAAGTTTAAAAAGAGTGCTTTTGATGGGTTTTTCCATTTGATTAGAATCACAAGTCTTATAATAATGTGGCCAGGAAAATTCTTATTTTGTGGCTGTTTTTGTGTTCAAGTTTATAGTACTGATATTACCAATCATAGAAAAGTGACTACACTGAGACCTGCTAAGACTTGAATGTTTTCCTTAAAAATAACCACCTTTCAAAATGGGAAAGATGACTTGGGCACCACTGAAAATAGTTACTATGGAATAGGCAGCGCCAGGGATTAGAGACTATTAAAAAGGTTCTGAGAACAAAGGAAGGTAAGGAAGTAAATTAGAAGATTATGCATGTATTGACTGTTATGTACTGACTCTGCTACCTTCCAAAGAGAGATTTTTTGAGGAGAGGGTTCTTTTGGCTGGGATACCATGGAGGGGCTATTAGCCAACTGCACTGCTACCTGAGTACCTGAGAACTGCTGATTTTTATAAGAAAACTGTAGCACTTATGTTGGGGAAAATCAGGACTTCTACCTTATTTCAAGGTCAGGAACATATTTATTTGCAAATTCTATGTAAGAGTAAAGTATTCAAGCAATGGAGAACTCTGAGCATAGTGAAAGACTTAAATTTAGACAGAAATTTAGTTAAAAATGATATTCATTTTAAAGTTTGACAAACAAAAATAAAGTGTATTAGGTTTATCCAAAAACCATGTTATAAAGCTTCAGTCTTGAGAATAGTGATATATATCACTATCTATATATATGAGTAAAACACTACATATATATGTAAACATATCACTATATTTATATATAAATATATTTCAATAGATTAATATATATATAGGTAACTATTCTCAAGACCAAAGCTTTATATGGCTCTACTTTTAAAAATGTGCGTCATTATTTTCCAGCTTCTAAAATTCTATGTATGATAGTGTCATGAAAGCTATAGGTTTATCATTGCCTGTTGGTTTAATTTGGTTCTTCTTGTCTTTATTATTGTCCATATAGAGCTAAACCTGCTTCGTAATGTTGATGCTAATAATACTGAGAATAGCACTACAGTGAAGAATTCTAGTTTGTTGAGTGGATTCAGAGGAGGTTCTAGCTACAATCATGAAACAGAGACTATCTTTGCATTACCAAGGATGCAGCTTGAATTTAAATCCATTCATGTTCAAGAACCACAGGAACCTTCATTACAGGGTATGTAGAAAAATAGTTTTTAAAGTTACTAAGAAAATTCTAAAGGAACTTCAAATTACTGTTTTCTCACAGATTATTTATGTAATAGTAATATAGTCTAATTTATTTACTTAGTTTTTCTTCCCAGCTTTTGGCTTCTGGCAAATAATTTAATCCATTTGTGCCTCTTTCTCTTCAGTAAAATGGGGGACAGTCATAGGATTTCATTCAGAATGTTTTATGAGGAGTAAGTGGCATATACTTGGAAAGTGCTCAGTAAACTATATCATCATTTGGAAATCACTTACAGAAACTACTCAATTGTCTATAGTTGCATTTAAATGGATGCATTTACATAAACCCTTGTAAATCCCTTATAAACAGGAAGAGAAAGGGGCATATCTCATTAAATCTTTTACTATAGAACTTTGCCATTACAGATGCCAGCCTGAAGCCGAAGGTAGAATGTAGTGTGGTCACAGAGTTCACTGACCACATTTGTGTGACTATGGATGCTGAGCTCATCATGTTTCTTCATGATTTAGTGTCAGCTTATCTTAAAGAAAAAGAAAAAGGTGAGTAGCATTTTTTTCTTCTTTTTCCTTGCCAATTTCAGCAAAGGCTCTTGTCTGTGTCGTTTAAATGGATTTTTATGGTCTAGTGATACAATGAGTGGAATGTGTCTCCTTCCTTTGAGTTGTAAATATCAATCAGTGAAATAAATATAAATAATATATTAGTAAAACTATGTGACAGAATTTCTGAGGGTCTGCTATGTCCGTGACACTCTTTTTCTAAACGTAACTCACACTGAATGGTGTTTTATACTTTACAAAATATTTCCATGTTTGTTATGTACATTATCAGGCCTTGTAGGAGAATCTCACAAAGGAGGAAGATAAGGGAAAGCTCTTTGAGGAAATATTGCTAGTCAAATGAAATGGCTAAAAGAACAACTACATAATAGCATGAATTATATACATTGTTAGGAAAACAAATAAGTAGATAAATCTGTTTAGAATGCAGAAAACATTATCTTTTCATAAATAAATAATTTGAACTTCAGTGGTGGTGTTTTATTTTTATGAGCTAGCTAACATTGGTTTATCTCCTGGAAATATACGTTTGTCCATTAAGAAACATATGGTGACCTTAATATCCCTATAGAACTGGTTGAATAGATTATGGTGTCCATATAATGGAATGGAATACTCTGTAGTATTTAAAAGAATGAAGTCGTCAGAAATATGATGACATGGAATAGTCTCCAAACATATGGTCTTTATCCAATAAGTAATTATTGCACAAATATATGAATATATAGTAGTAAAATAGCAGATGTGATTTTTTTTTAATTGCTTGGAATACATGTTATTTGTTTGGGTCACCCTGTGATACATCATTTTTAAAATGAGCAAAAAGACATAATTTGTCTAGCAGGTATTTTAAGATGGTCTCATGATGAATGTTTAAGTGAAGAAAACAGATTATCAAAAAACAATGCAAAAGTGGCATAACATAGATTGAATTGCTGCTCCATTACTGTTAAATCTACGTGCCAAAAATCCAGTGAGAGTAAAATCAGTAATGATGGCTGGAAGAAATCTGTGAGACATTAGTTGAAACTTAAATGACTAAAACCATATAATCGAAAATATTATATATAATTTGATCCAGTCTTCACTTAAAGCACCAACATATACCAATCCCTAGTGATCCTCTTGTTTTTCTCTGTGCCTTAATATTTAAATTTAATATGGGGAAAAATAACAGAGACTCTGAATAAACCTGTGAAGTTCAGAATTCTTTTCTAGTCCATGTCTATATAAAAGTCTGCCAGATTTCTTTTGCAATTATTATGTGAAATCTTGTCATTTTATGAAATATGTTTTGGTTTTGGTCTGCCATGAACCGTGCATATTTAAAAACAAAACAAAACAAAACAAAATAAAAAAAGCCACTTTCTTTTTAGATACAAACTCATGCACAACAACAAAAAAAAGAGAAACAGACCCAATGAGGACAACCTGGTGGTTGCCAAAGGGGAGAGGAGTGGGAAAATGGACAAAATGGATAAAGGGAATTAAGAGCTACAAACTTCCAGTTATAAAATAAGTCATGGGGGAAAAAAATTAAAAAATATAAATCATGGGGATTAAAAGTACAACATAAGGAATATAATCAGTAATATTTTAATATCGTTCTCATGGCAAGCATTTCAAAATGTATGTACTTGCTAAATCACCTTGTTGTACATCTGAAATTAATTTATTACATATAAATTATATTTAGAAGTAGAAAATCAAACTTGTATAACACTATTTTAATGGGAAAAGGAAATAAGGATTGATTATCAGATTTACAATAACCAAATGTTATTGTTTTTAGGAATTTCAGTTATAAATAAAAATATTTTAATAGTTATAAGTGTATTTTGTAATTAAAAACTAAAAGCAATTAGTTTTGACCAAAATAAGCATAAACATGCCTGAGAATAATCTTTAACAGCATGTAAGGCTAGACTAGAATCAACATATTTCTAGAACATCAAGATACTGTAGCACTATAACAACTACCAGAAATAAAAGCAGAGTGACTATGAGGAGGCAGTAACTGAAGACATTTATATTCTTATGTAATTTGAATGTAAGGACAGTTTTATTCCTAGGCTCATTCCCAATGAATATGTTATCCCTTACTGCTAATTCATGATAAAGTTAAAACCAGAGTTACATAATGCCTGTCATATTACCTAATTTATCTATTATTTTATGCCCAATTTGTGTCATGAAAATCTCTGCTGTAAGAGAAATGCTATATACATTAAAGTTTGCCAAATGAAAGCTACATTGTCTCAGATTTGATTTTAATTTTATATATATTATGATCACCAATTTAAAGATTTTATTTATTTATTTGACAGAGAGAGATCACAAGTAGGCAGAGAAGCAGGCAGAGAGAGAGAGAGGAGGAAGCAGGCTCCCTGCTGAGCAGAGAGCCCAATGCGGGGCTCGATCTCAGGACCCTGAGATCATGACCTGAGCCAAAGGCAGCGGCTTAATCCACTGAGCCACCCAGGCAACCCTATGATCACCAATTTAAAAAGAATTTGTCTTTCCTAAAACATTTGAGTATTCATTATAAAGGGTGAAAGACTGCTTACATAAAAAGTTCCTAACTTATTACCAGTGTTCCAATATATAGAGAGACAGTAACGTCCTAAAACTACCGAGTGGTAGTTTTTTTTTTTTTTTAAGATTTTATTTATTTATTTGTGAGAGACAGAAAGAAAGACAGAGAGAGATCCAGGACTCAGTCCCAGGACCCTGTGATCATGATCTGAGCCAAAGGTAGATGCTTAACCATCTGAACCACCCGGGTGCCCTGGAATAGTTCCCTTTAAGTGAGTGAACTGTATGATACATGAATTGTATCTCAATAAAATTGCTAAAAAATGTCAACCTGCAGCCATTCTTTGCTATCAAGTAAATATCAGCATTCTTTTTTTTTATGTCAATATCTTTATTTTTTTAATTATTTTTTTTAATAATTTTTTATTTTTTATAAACATATATTTTTATCCCCAGGAGTACAGGTCTGTGAATCGCCAGGTTTACACACTTCACAGCACTCACCAAAGCACATACCCTTTCCAATGTCCATATAACCCCACCCCCCTTCTCCCAACCCCCCTCCCCCCAGCAACCCTCAGTTTGTTTTGTGAGATTAAGAGTCACTTATGGTTTGTCTCCCTCCCAATCCCATCTTGTTTCATTTATTCTTCTCCTACCCACTTAAGCCCCCATGTTGCATCACCACTTCCTCATATCAGGGAGATCATATGATAGTTGTCTTTCTCCGCTTGACTTATTTGGCTAAGCATGATATGCTTAGTCCTTTATCCGATATGTCATTTGCAAATACCTTCTCCCATACTGTCAGTTGTCTTTTGGTTTTATTAACTGTTTCCTTTGCTGTGCAAAAGCTTTTGATCTTGATAAAATCCCAATAGTTTATTTTTGCCCTTGCTTCCCTTGCCTTTGGCATTGTTCCTAGGAAGATGTTGCTGCGGCTGAGGTACAAGAGGTTGCTGCCTGTGTTCTCCTCAAGGATTTTGATGGATTCCTTTTGCACATTGAGGTCCTTCATCCATTTTGAGTCTATTTTCGTGTGTGATGTAAGGAAATGGTCCAATTTCATTTTTCTGCATGTGGCTGTCCAATTTTCCCAACACCATTTATTGAAGAGGCTGTCTTTTTTCCATTGGACATTCTTTCCTGCTTTGTCGAAGATGAGTTGACCATAGAGTTGAGGGTCTATTTCTGGGCTCTCTATCCTGTTCCATTGATCTATGTGTCTGTTTTTGTGCCAGTACCATGCTGTCTTGATGATGACAGCTTTGTAATAGAGCTAAGTCCGGAATTGTGATGCCACCAACTTTGACTTTCTTTTTCAATATCCCTTTGGCTATTCAAGGTCTTTTTTGGTTCCATATAAATTTTAGAATTATTTGTTCCATTTCTTTGAAAAAGATGAATGGTACTTTGATAGGAATTGCATTAAATGTGTAGATTGCTTTAGTTAGCATAGACATTTTCACAATATTTATTCTTCCAATCCAGGAGCATGGAACATTTTTCCATTTCTTTGTGTCTTCCTCAATTTCTTTCATGAGTACCTTATAGTTTTCTGAGTATAGATTCTGTGCCTCTTTGGTTAGGTTTATTCCTAGGTATCTTATGGTTATGGGTGCAGTTGTAAATGGGATTGACTCCTTAATTTCTCTTTCTTCTGTCTTGCTGTTGGTGTAGAGAAATGCAACTGATTTCTGTGCATTGATTTTATATCCTGACACTTTACTGAATTCCTGTATAAGTTCTAGCAGTTTTGGAGTGGAGTCTTTTGGGTTTTCCACATATAGTATCATATCATCTGCGAAGAGTGATAATTTGACTTCTTCTTTGCCGATTTGGATGCCTTTAATTTCCTTTTGTTGTCTGATTGCTGAGGCTAGGACTTCTAGTACTATGTTGAATAGCAGTGGTGATAATGGACATCCGTGCTGTGTTCCTGACCTTAGCGGAAAAGCTTTCAGTTTTTCTCCAATGAGAATGATGTTGCGGTGGGTTTTTCATAGATGGCTTTGATGATATTGAGGTATGTGCCCTCTATCCCTACACTTTGAAGAGTTTTGATCAGGAAGGGATGCTGTACTTTGTGAAATGCTTTTTCAGCATCTATTGAGAGTATCATATGGTTCTTGTTCTTTCTTTTATTGATGTGTTGTATCACATTGACTGATTTGCGGGTGTTGAACCAGCCTTGCAGCCCTGGAATAAATCCCACTTGGTCGTGGTGAATAATCCTTTTAATGTACTGTTGAATCCTATTGGCTAGTATTTTGGTGAGAATTTTCGCATTTGTGTTCATCAAGGATATTGGTCTATAGCTCTCTTTTTTTTTCCCCTTTAATTTTTTATTTTTTATAAACATATATTTTTTATCCCCAGGAGTACAGGTCTGTGAATCACCAGGTTTACACACTTCACAGCACTCACCAAAGCACATACCCTCCCCAATGTCCATAATCCCACCCCTTTCTCCCAAACCCCCTCCCCCCAGCAACCCTCAGTTTGTTTTGTGAGATTAAGAGTCACTTATGGTTTGTCTCCCTCCCAATCCCATCTTGTTTCATTGATTCTTCTCCTACCCACTTAAGCCCTCATGTTGCATCACAACTTCCTCATATCAGGGAGATCATATGATAGTTGTCTTTCTCTGCTTGACTTATTTGGCTAAGCATGATACGCTCTAGTTCCATCCATGTTGTCGCAAATGGCAAGATTTCATTTCTTTTGATGGCTGCATAGTATTCCATTGTGTATATATACCACATCTTCTTGATCCATTCATCTGTTGATGGACATCTAGGTTCTTTCCATAGTTTGGCTATTGTGGACATTGCTGCTATAAACATTCGGGTGCAGTGCCCCTATAGCTCTCTTTTTTGATGTGATCCTTGTCTGGTTTTGGGATCAGGTGATGCTGGCCTCAGAATGAGTTTGGAAGTTTTCCTTCCATTTCTATTTTTTGGAACAGTTTCAGGAGAATAGGAATTAGTTCTTCTTTAAATATTTGGTAGAATTCCCCCGGGAAGCCATCTGGCCCTGGGCTTTTGTTTGTTTGGAGATTTTTAATGACTGTTTCAATCTCCTTACTGGTAATGGGTCTGTTCAGGCTTTCTATTTCTTCCTGGTTCAGTTGTGGTAGTTTATATGTTTCTAGGAATGCATCCATTTCTTCCAGATTGTCAAATTTGTTGGCGTAGAGTTGCTCTTAGTATGTTCTTATAATAGTTTGTATTTCTTTGGTGTTAGTTGTGATCTCTTCTCTTTGATTCATGATTTTATTTATTTGGGTCCTTTCTCTTTTCTTTTTGATAAGTCTGGCCAGGGGTTTATCAATTTTATTAATTCTTTCAAAGAACCAGCTCCTAGTTTCGTTGATTTGTTCTATTGTTTTTTTGGTTTCTATTTCATTGATTTGTGCTCTGATCTTTATGATTTCTCTCCTCCTGCTGGGCTTAGGGTTTCTTTCGTGTTCTTTCCTCAGCTCCTTTAGGTGTAGGGTTAGGTTGTGTACCTGAGACCTTTCTTGTTTCTTGAGAAAGGCTTGTACCACTCTTTATTTTCCTCTCAGGAATGCTTTTGTTGTGTCCCACAGATTTTGAACCGTTGTATTTTCATTATCATTTGTTTCCATGATTTTTTTCAATTCTTCTTTAATTTCCCGGTTGACCCATTCATTCTTTAGAAGGATGCTGTTTAGTCTCCATGTATTTGGGTTCTTTCCAAACTTCCTCTTGTGGTTGAGTTCTAGCTTCAGAGCACTGTGGTCTGAAAATATGCAAGGAATGATCCCAATCTTTTGATACCGGTTGAGTCCTGATTTAGGACCGAGGATGTGATCTATTCTGGAGAATGTTCCATGTGCACTAGAGAAGAATGTGTGTTCTGTTGCTTTGGGATGAAATGTTCTGAATATATCTGTGATGTCCATCTGGTCCAGTGTGTCATTTAAGGCCTTTATTTCCTTGCTGATCTTTTGCTTGGATGATCTGTCCATTTCAGTGAGGGAAGTGTTAAGATCCCCTACTATTATTGTATTATTGTTTATGTGTTTCTTTGATTTTTTTATTAATTGGTTTATATAGTTAGCTGCTCCCACGTTGGGGGCATAGATATTTAAAATTGTTAGATCTTATTGTTGGAAAGACTCTTTGAGTATGATATAATGTCCTTCCTCATCTCTTATTATAGTCTTTGGCTTAAATCTAATTGATCTGATATAAGGATTGCCACTCCTGCTTTCTTCTGATGTCCATTAGCATGGTAAATTCTTTTCCACCCCCTCACTTTAAATCTGGAGGTGTCTTTGGGCTTAAAATGAGTTTCTTGTAGGCAACATATAGGTGGGTTTTGTGTTTTTTATTTATTCTGATACCCTGTGTCTTTTGATTGGGGCATTTAGCCCATGAACATTCAGGGTAACTACTGAGAGATATGAATTTAGTGCCATTGTATTGCCTGTAAGGTGATTGTTACTGTATATTGTCTCTGTTCCTTTCTGATCTACCACTTGTAGGCTCTCTCTTTACTTAGAGGACCCCTTTCAATATTTCCTGTAGAGCTGGTTTAGTGTTTGCAAATTCTTTCAGTTTTTGTTTGTCCTGGAAGCTTTTAATCTCTCCTTCTATTTTCAATGATAGCCTAGCTGGATATAGTATTCTTGGCTGCATGTTTTTCTTGTTTAGTGCTCTGAAAATATCATGCCAGCTCTTTCTGGCCTGCCAGGTCTCTGTGGATAAGTCAGCTGCCAATCTAATATTTTTACCATTGTATGTTACAGACTTCTTTTCCCGGGCTGCTTTCAGGATTTTCTCTTTGTCACTGAGACTTGTAAATTTTACTATTAGGTGACGGAGTGTGGGCCTATTCTTATTGATTTTGAGGGGCATTCTCTGAACCTCCGGAATTTTGATGCTCGTTCCCTTTGCCATATTGGGGAAATTCTCCCCAATAATTCTCTCCAGTATACCTTCTGCTCGCCTCTCTCTTTTCTTCTTCTTCTGGAATCCCAATTATTCTAATGTTGTTTCATCTTATGGTGTCACTTATCTCTCGAATTCTCCCCTCATGGTCCAGTAGCTGTTTGTCCCTCTTTTGCTCAGCTTCTTTATTCTCTGTCATTTGGTCTTCTATATCGCTAATTCTTTCTTCTGCCTCATTTATCCTAGCAGTGAGAGCCTCCATTTTTTATTGTACCTCATTAATAGCTTTTTTTATTTCAACTTGGTTAGATTTTAGTTCTTTTATTTCTCCAGAAAGGGCTTTTATATCTCCCGAGAGGGTTTCTCTAATATCTTCCATGCCTTTTTCAAGCCAGGCTAGAACCTTGAGAATTGTCATTCTGAACTCTAGATTTGACATATTACCAATGTCTGTATTGATTAGGTCCCTAGCCTTCATTACTGCCTCTTGTTCTTTTTTTTGTGGTGGATTTTTCCGCCTTGTCATTTTGTCCATATAAGAGTATATGAAGGAGCAATTAAAATACTAAAAGGGTGGCAACAACCCCAGGAAAATATGCTTTAATCAAATCAGAAGAGTTCCCAAATTGTGAGGGGGGAGAAAGGGGATAAAAAGAGGTTCAGAAAGAAAGAAAGAAAAAACGGAAAAAAAAAAAAGAAAAAAGAATTTTAAAAAACGAATAAAGAAAGAGTATAAAAAAGAAAATATATATATATTAGATAAACTAGTTTAAAAACGTTAAAAAAGAAAAGGGTAAAAGTTAAAAAAACTTTTAGCAGAAGAAGAGAAAAAAATGAAAAAAAAAATTAAATTAACTGCAAGACTAAAAAATCACAGGGAGAAAGCCATGAGTTCCGTGCTTTGCTTTCTCCTCCTCTGGAGTTCTTCTGCTCTCCTTGGAAACTGCACTCCTTTGTAGGTGAACTTGGTCTTGGCTTAATTTCTTGTTGATCTTCTGGGGGAGGGGCCTGTTGTAGTGGTTCTCAAGTGTCTTTGCCTCTGTCAGAATTGCACCGCCCTTACCAGGGGCCTGGCTGAGTAATCCGCTTGGGTTTGCTTTCAGGAGCTTTTGTTCCCTGAGTGCTTTCCGTAGAGTTCCGAAGGACAATAGAAACAGCGGCCTCCTGGTCTCCGGCCCAGAGGAGCCGAGAGCCTGGGGCCCCACTCCTCAGTGCGCCCTCAGAGAACAGCACCCAGTAACTCCCGTCTGCCTGACCTCCGGCCCGTGCTCTGAGCTCACGGAGCCTGGGACCGGTTTAAAGCAACCCCGAGCTGTGAGCTCACTGTCGGCTCTGTCTCTGTAGCCGGCTTCCCCATTCCAATACCCGCATGCTCTGCGACACTCGGACACCCCCCATCCTTCTGCCCTGTGGGACCTGAGGCCATGCTGACCCCGCGTGGGCTTCAGCCCGGTTTAGCCTCTGGACTGATGTCCCTCAGCAGAACAGACTTTTAAAAGTCCTAATTTTGTGCTCCGTTGCTCCGCCGCTTGCCGGGAACCAGCCCCTCCCCCCCGGGGTCTATCTACCCGTTGCTTTGGATTCACTTCTCCGCCAGTCCTACCTTTCAGAAAGTGGTTGTTTTTCTGTTTCTAGAATTGCTGTTCTTCTCTTTGATCTGCCGATGGATTTGCAGGTGTTTGCAATCTTTAGATAAGCTATCTAGCTGATCTCCTGCTAGCTGAAGTAGTCTCAGCTTGCTACCTCTCCGCCATCTTGATTCCCCAAATCTCAGCATTCTTTACCATTAGTTTTAAGCACACAAATATATGTAAAATATATTTATATGCATTTTACATATATAAAATATAAAAATATATTTTACATATATTTTACATTTATAAAATGTCCACTGCAGCCATCCTTGCTATCATATAAATCTCAGCATTGTTTACCATTAGTTTTAAGCATGCAAATATATGTAAAATATATGCTATTCCTCAAAAGAAAAAAAAAGTGACATGCTAACTTTGACATTGTCTTTAAAGAAATAACTTTAAGAAGTTATTTATGGCTTAGTTTAAAATACTAGTTTTTCAGAAAGGTAATTAAATTAATTGGCCTGTTCATAAGTAAAATGACAAATGGAGCCAATTATACTTATATGGTGATTTAAAATAAATTTATAAGATATCTATTTGTAATAATAATCTATCATTTTCATTATAGCCATTTTTCCACCTCGGATTTTATCTACTCGACCAGGACAGAAAAGCCCAATTATTATACATGATGACAATTCCTCTGAGAGAGACAGAGAGGACAGCATCACTTATACGACTGTGGACTGGAGAGATTTTATGTGCAACACATGGCATCTCGAACCCACTCTCAGGTACGTAGTGGATATATATATTTCCCTGTATTCTGTGGGATTATCATGAGAAAAAGGTCATAAATAATGGAGCAAGTTATATACAGTTTACCAAAAACAGTTTTTAGTAGTTAGATACTTATAACATCACTAACTTCTGGCCATGTTTTCTGCTCCTTTCTGCTTTTTTAAGTGCTTCTAGCACAACACAAAAGAGGCACGGCCACCACAACTGTGTGACATTCCATCAGTTAATCACTAACAGATGAGAATAACTCCATGTCCACCGTTACTTTATTTTTTTAACCATCTTTTTCACCAGGATATTATTTTCAGGTGTTTGAGGGACCTGCAGTAAACTTTATTATTTCTTAGTTTGTGACGACACAATAACAGCCATACATCATCATTAAGGAATTATTACAATTTCTCACACATGTTACAACAGTGTGATAGAACCTACAATGTCACAGAGTTGTTCTGTCTGCGTGCTACACAATAAGCAATTCAACAATCCCAAAATGTTGAATTTTTTTTTAAAGATTTTATTTATTTATTTGACAGACAGAGATCATAAGGAGGCAGAGAAGCAGGCAGAGAGAGAGGAGGAAGCAGGCTCCCTGCGGAGCAGAGAGCCCGAGGTGGGGCCCGATCCTGACCTGAGCCGAAGGCAGAGGCTTTAACCCACTGAGCCACCCAGGCGCCCCCCGAAATGTTGAATTTAATGCTGTCAGATTCAGGTTCATTTACCAAGACTGTTCTACTACAGTCATGATCCCAATTATATCAACTTATTTTCATATTAAAATTTCCAAACTATTTTCCAATCTTAATTACATTTATAATGGCTGCTCTAACTAGTGGTACTTACCACTCACAACCTTCCTGTCATTTTTACCTTTCCTCTCATCTGCTTTCTTAATCAAATTTTAACTCTCTGAATCATGGAATAACAGTATCAAAAAAAGTCCATCATACTCTGGCACATTTCTGCAGAACAGTACAGATTTCTTTTAGATAAGGTTATTATTTCAGAAATTTATGCCACAAAATAATTCCATAGCAACCAAATATCCATTTCACAGTGGACTCATGTATAAGCAGAAAGTAGTGACTTTGTGTTAAAAATTTATAATAAAATTTGGTATTGGGGGCACCTGAGTGGCTCAGTTGGTTAAGCATCTGCCTTCAGCTCAGTCATGATCTCAGAGTCTTGGGATCAAGCCCCACATTAGGCTCCCTGCCCAGTAGGGAGTCTGCTTCTCCTTCTCCCTCTGCCCCTCCCCCAGCTTATACTCTCACTCTCTCTCTGTTTCTCTCTGATAAATAAAATATTTTTTAAAAATAAAATAAAATTTGGTATTAACAATACAAATATTCATGAGAAGTATTAACAGTGTCAATACTCAGAACAAAATTAAAAATATTGCAAATATCCTAATGCAGAAAACTACCAAGAAAATTTGTTTTGTATTTGTAAATCTATGATGAAATTATCTTTTAATTTAAAATGAGCATAAAAAGTTTAATTTGCCATTCTTTTTTTTTTTTTTTTAAAGCATACCATCAAGAAACTAGTTAATATGGTGTAGTGGTGGAGAGAATGTTGAAGAGCTCTAGCTGTAAGACCTGTTGTCTAGATAGCATAGTAAATTGAATGATCTTGGCCAAAGGACCTAACCTATTTCTCCTTCAGTTGCCTCATAAGAAAAATTTGGTAAACAGTATTACCTACCTTGTAAGGTTGTTAAAATGGTTAAATGAGTTAATTAATGCAAAATGCTTATAACTAGTAGAGTCTTAGCAGATCAGTGTTTCGTACCCTCTTTTCCTGCCCAAGTTCAGAAGCAATTGAACAGTGAGAGAGAGGCAGCTGGAAATCAAAATGACAGTTTTAATAGTGATAAAGCTCATAGCAGAGAATGTGGTTTGGATGTCTGGTAATAATGGCCTTCTACTTCAGAGTCCAGGTTTTGACTTACCTACAAGATCTTCATCATGAAGAACACCAGAATTGTGTGCCCTCCCCCACCTTGAGTTCTGCAGTTGGCAGCCCTGTGAACTCAACCAGCTGTAGCCAGCTGTGAACAGGCTGGGGCTAACCTATTTAGGGGTCTGTCCTTGAGAAACCTATTGTATGGAGCAGTAGTCAAAATGACTGGCCCTTAAGGTAAGGAAGAGAGTACTGAACTACACAACCCAGTTCCTCAGTTAACTTGCCAATCAGATAAATCATTAATACAGGATATTAATATAGGAACAGAGAAAGACCAGGCGTGTTTCACTAATGGCTGCTCTTCTATGCGGAAGGAAATGGAAGAAAATGGTTTTTCCCAAACATATTTAGTACATAGCAAAAACTCAGGAAGTCTCAGCCTTTTATCCACCACCATTATGCCACATATATGTTGAATCCTTATTTTTTTTCTCAGCTTTATTGAGGTAAAATTGACAAAACATGTAAGATATTTTAAGTGGATGGTGTCATAATTTAATATATGTGCACATTGTAAAAGGAATCCTCCCATCAAGTTAACATCTTTTAGAATGAACCAGATGTTCTTTAAATGTCAAGATGACCCTGTAACTTAAGAGGCCTAAAATAAAATAATCAGAAACGGGGCACCTGGGTGGCTCAGTGGGTTAAAGCCTCTGCCTTCGGCTCAGGTCATGGTCTCAGGGTCCTGGGATCGAGCCCCGCATCGGGCTCTCTGCTCTGAGGGAACCTGCTTCCCTTCCTCTCTCTCTGCCTGCCTCTCTGCCTGCTTATGATCTCTGTCTGTCAAATAAATAAATAAAATCTTCAAAAATAAATAAATAAGTAAAAATTTAAAAAAAAATCAGAATGAAATTCACTTAACTCCACTGCTACACATAGGCTCTCAAGAATACATAGAATCGGGGCGCCTGGGTGGCTCAATGGTTTAGGCCTCTGCCTTTGGCTCAGGTCATGATCTCAGGGTCCTGGGATTGAGCCCCACATTGGGCTCTCTGCTCAGCGGGGAGCATGCTTCCCCCTCTCTCTCAGCCTGCCTCTCTGCCTACTTGTGATCTCTCTCTGTCTATCAAATAAATAAATAAAAATCTTTAAAAAAAAAAAAAAAGGAAAGAATACATAGAATCGCATTTTTTTAATACTGTTAAAATAAACTGAGGAATTATAACTTAGATTATTCAATTGCACCTACTGAGAACAGTCCATCTTGAGCATATTATGGAGGCTTAGTGATGTTCTTGAACCTACCTTCAGTGTTTTGACACTATCTTCCTTAATACCTATTATTTGTAATTTTAGATTAATTTCTTGGACTGGAAGAAAGATTGATCCAGTAGGTGTTGATTATATTCTTCAAAAACTGGGCTTTCATCATGCCAGGACTACTATTCCTAAATGGCTTCAAAGAGGAGTCATGGACCCCCTTGACAAGGTTCTGTCAGTTCTTATAAAAAAACTTGGTACTGCACTACAGGATGAAAAGGAAAAGAAAGGAAAAGACAAAGAAGAACACTAAAAAAAGTAACCTGATCTGTGAACAAATTAAGATTGTGTCTGTTAAGTTTTATTACACTGGAGTGTTTTTTTTTTTTTTTGTATAGTAAAATTATTTTCAGTATAACTTAAAATAACTCCAATTTTTTGGCCATTATATTGAAAGTTTGTAAGTTAACCTGTTTATTCTAGTTCCACCATTCTATATACAGTGGAGTATTGCATGGTATTGTACATTTTGTGAAAAACTAGATTAAAATATATAAATCTGCTCAGTAGGGTTTATAATTGTATTATGTGCAATATGATTCCTGCATCTTTAAAATACTTTCAGAGTAACTGTGAATTTTTGTTACTGGCCATAACTTTTAGAAAAAAATCTTGTTGATAATTAATGTGATTTTTTTTTGGTCATTAATTGCCTTTTCTTTTTTTAAAATGTAGTCTTGTATAAATACCTATTTGTATATAGTTTGAGTAATTGTGATATGATTACAACTAAAATATTGTTTGTAACTATTGTAATAAAGTCACAGTAATTGGTTTCACTCTGTAGTTCTTTTTGTGTGTTTTCTTCTTTTATATCTTATTTTTTATAATAGATGCCTGTGCTGTTACTGAATGTTTTCATAGAAGATGATTAAAACTTATAAAATCAAATCATGGAGCACCTTGATGGCTCAGCTGGTTGAGTTAGACTCTTTCAGCTCAGCTCATGATCTCAGGGTCATGGGATCCAGCTCAGCACCAAGTCTGCTTGTCCCTCTCTCTCTGCTCCTCCTGCTCCCCTGCGCTTGCTCTCTGTCACTAAGATAAATAAATAAGCAAACTAACTAACTAACTAACTAACTTAAAAAAAAAAACAAAAAACCCTATGGAAAGAGTTAAGATGGAGAAGTAGGGGGAACCTGGGCTTTCTTCTCCTCAAACACTGCTGTATTGAGGTTCAGTCACTAGGAACATCTAAGAAATCCATCTGAGGATTGGAAGGAGGATCTCTGTGGTTGGAGGGAGACAGCGTGACACATGCAAGGTACATGGAAGTAAATTGGGGAAGACAAAAACTTCAGAGATATGGAAGGAAGAAGCCCTTTCCTCCAAAGGAAAATAGGAAATAGAAGGAGGCCGGGGTGGGGTGGATGTTGAGATTGCACAGTGTTGGGTTTGCACAAGAAGAAAATCTCTCAGACCCCAGACTGGGAGATGGGAACGGAGTGTCATAGGTTTTTTGCAAAACTCAGGTTCTGGAAGTGTGTGACTTTCACCAGAGCAGAGCTGTGGCCTGCGATCCTGAAGAGGAGGGTTCTGGTTCAGAGCATGCACAAAGTGGTGCAAGGATCTCCTGGGTCGCACTGGCAGAGAGATCATTACTATTCCTGGAATACATTTGGAGGAGGGCATATTGCCTCTCAAAGGACAAAAGACCCTGCATGCGCCAACAAACACAGCCTTTCATCAGGAGGGGGCAAAGGTGTGTGCAGAGGGTAGATAACCCAGTCACTGCTCTTTGTGGTGCCACAGCATAGAATCTGCCCACCATGCAGGTGTGGGACTGTTTTTGTGGGACAAAGGGCACTAGTCAGAGAACAGCAAGACTAACCCAGAGGTGGGAGCAGATCCAAGTGGTGCCCACTCTTAAAGATTTGAAATTTTGAATCCCAGCCACACCAAATGCCTGTGGTGCCAGGCATGATGAAGGCCTTTCGTAAAAAGTTCTGTGAGAGCTTCTGAAGAGCAAGGAGTGTGAGATTTCCTGCCTCTCTGGATGAGAGAGCAGGGTTGCACCATGTTATCCTCACTACACACAGGACTGGAACTCAGAGAGCAACACAGCAGCCCCTAGTAGAGGTGGGAGCCGCTTAAACCAAAGCCTGACCCCTTGTGCTTGGCAAGTGTTTTTTCACCTGGGCAGGAGTGACTCTGAGCCATCACAGGGCACTTCTCACCTAGATGAGCAACACTGGCAGCATGCCACATGCCCGGAGTCTACAGATCATACAGTGCCTCACAGCGCCCCCTTCAGTTCTGGTGGAAATAGGACCAAGGCTGTACTTTTTTTTTTTCCCCTCTTGTCCCCCCCCCCCCTTTGGAATCAGGCTTATAGTTCTTTGTTTTTTCATTTCCTCCCCCAATCACTTTTTCTTTCTTTCTTTCTTTCTTTCTTTCTTTCTTTCTTTCTTTCTTTCTTTCTTTTTTTCTTTCTTTCTTTCTTTCTTTTTTTAAATCAGGCCTCTTTTTTACTTTTCTTTCTTTTTTGTTTTCCTCCTTCGGAATCAGGCTTGCAGGTTTTTGTTTTGTTTTTGATTGCTTTTTTTTTTTTTTTTTTTGCCTTTCTTTTTTTCCATGCTTTTTTCTACAAAAAAATCAAAGCACATCTAGATAAAGTTCCAAACACTCCCCACTATAGGCAAGGAGGAGCTCTGCAGAGTACAGACCAGTAGGAAAGAGCAGCCAAAACCCAATAGCTGAGTGCACACAGAATACACCAGAAACACTTCCTGAAGTGCAGGCCCTGGACAGTGTATGACCATTTTTAATATAGCATTACTCTGAGGTGCAGGAAACATAACAAGCTTTCATGACATGCAAAAGGTAGAAAGTTAGCCAAAATAACAAGATGGAGGAATTCTCCCCATCAGAAAGGTCAGAAAGATACCATAGCTAGGGACTTGCTCAAGGAGATATAAGCAATATATCTAAACAAGAATTTAGATCAAAAGTAGTCATAAAACTACTAGCTGGCTTGAAAGAAGCGTAGAAGACACCACAGAAACCCTTGCTGCTGAGATAAAAGACCTAAAAACTTGTCAGGCTGAAATAAAAAATGCTGTAACTGAGATGCAGACTGAATATAATCACAATGATTGAAGAGGCAGTGAGGAGAACAGTGATATAGAGGGTAAAATTATGGAAAATAATGAAACTGAAAAGAAGAGGGAAAGAAAGCTATTACATCACAAAGGTAGACTCAGGGAACTCATTGATTCCCCAAAGAAGAATAATATCCGTATCATAGAAGTCACAGAAGAAGAGCAGGGAAAGGGACAGAAGGCTTATTTGAAGAAATTATAGCTGAGAACTTTCCTAATCAAGGGAAAAAGAGGCATTCAAGTCCAAGAGTTACAGAGAATTGCCCTCAAAATCAACAAAAACAGGTCAACTGCATGAATATCATAGTGAAACTTGCAAAATACAAAGATAGAGAATTCTGAAAGCAGTTAGGAGAAAATGGTTCTAAACTTATAATGGTAGCAACATAAGGCTAGCAGCAGACCTGGCCACAGAGACCTGACAGGCCAGAAAGGACTGACATGATATATTCAGCATGCTAAGTGGGAAAAATATTACAACCAAGAATACTTTATACAGCAAGCTATTATTCAGTATAGAAGGAGAAATGAGGAGTTTCCAAGACAAACAACAAATAACAGAGTTCATGAAAACTAAACCAGCTCTGTAAGAAATATTAAAGGGGACTCTTAGAGCAGGAAAGAGAAATCAAAGACTAGAAAGAAACAGAAAAGATCTACAGGAACAGCAACTTTACAGGTAATACAATGGCACTTAATTCATATCTTTCAGTAATTACTCAGTATAAATGGACCAAATGCTCCAATCAAAATCAATCAGAATGGATTAAAAAACAAGACCCATCAATATGATGGGTCTCTTATAAGAGACTCATTTTAGATGCAAAGACACCTCCAGACTGAAAGTGAGGGGGTGGAGAACAGTTTATCATGCTAATGGACATCAAAGGAAAGCTGAAGTAACCATACTTATATCAGACAAACTAGATTATAAACCAAAGGCTGTAATAAGAGATGACGAGAGAGACACTGTATCATAATAAAAGTATCTATCCAACAAGAAGATCTTACAAATATTTATGCCCCTAACCTGGGAGCATCCAAATATATAAATCAACAGCAAACTTAAAGAAACTCACTGATAACAACTTAATAATAGTAGGGGACTTTAACACCGCCCTCACAGCAATGGACAGATCATCTAAGCCGAAGATAAAGAAAGCAAGGACTTTGAATGACACACTGGACCAGATGGACTTAACAGATATATTCAGAGCATTTCATCCTAAAGCAGCAGAATACACATTCTTTTCAAATGCAAATGGAACATTCTCCTGAATAGATCACATACAGTGTCACAAATCATACCTCATCTGATAAAAAAGACTGAGATCATACCATGCATATTTTCAGACCACAATGCTATGAAACATGAAGTCAATCACAAGAAAAAATTTGGAAGGACCACAAATACATAAAGATTAAAAAACATCCTACTATAGAATGAATGGGACAACCAGGAAATTAAAGAATTAAAGAATTAAAAAAAAAAAAAAAGAACATGGAAGCAATTGAAAATGAAAACATGTCTAAAACCTTTGGGATACAGCAAAGGCAGTCCTAAGAGGGAAGTATTTTGCAATCTAAGCCTTCCTAAAGAAGCAAGAAAATACACAAATACACAACCTACCCTTATACCTGAAGGAAGTCGATAAAAAAAAAGCAAATAAAGCCTAAATCCAGCAGGAGAAGGGAAGGGAAATAATATGTTAGAGCAGGAATCAATGATTAAAAAAAACAACCCACAGTAGAACAATCAATGAAACTAAGAGCTGATTCTTTGAAAGAATTAACAAGATTAATAAACCCCTAGCCACACTTACCAAAAAAAAAAAAAAGAAGAAGAAGAAGAAGAAGGCGGGGGAGGGAGGGAAGAGAGAGAGAGAGAAAGAAAGAGGGAGGGAGAGAGAAAGGACCCAAATATACAAAAACATGATTGAAAGGGGAGATGTCCCAACCAACACCAAAGAAATACAGTTATAAAAGAATATTATGAGCAATTATATGCACACATTAAAAAATCTGGAAGAAATGGGTAAGTTCCTGGAAACATATAAACTACCAAAAGTGAAATAGGAAGAAACAGAAAACCTGAACAGACCCATAACCAGGAAAGAAATTTAATCAGTAATCAAAACTCTCCCAACAAACAAGAATCAAGGGCTGTATGGCTTCCCAGGGTAATTCTACCGAACGTTTAAAGAATTAATACTCACTCTTCTGAAACTGTTTCAAAAAATAGAAAGGGAAAGAAAACTTCCAAACTCTTTCCATGAGGCCAGCAGTACCTTGATCCCAAATCCAGGCAAAGAAGACCCCACTAAAAAGAATTACAAACCAACATCACTGATGAACATGGATGCAAAAATCCAATCAGATCCAATAGCACATTAAAAGGATTATTCACCATGACCAAGTGGGATTTATTTCTGGGCTGAGAGGTGGTTCAACATCTGCAAATTAATGAACAAATTAATTAACAAATGGAAGGATAAGAACAATATGATCCTCTCAATGGATGCAGAAAAAGCATTTGACAAAATACAGCATCCTTTCTTTGAAGGAAATTAAAAGTGCTATTCTGGTGAATACACCAATGTTGAGAAAGCAAAACAGCCTGATTGCTGATATGGAGTATGTTTCAGTGATCTGGACAGAAAATCAAACCACAACATTCCCTTAAGGCAAAGCCTAATCCAGAGCAAGGCCCCCATTCTCTGATTTTAAAAGGCTTGAGAACTGAGGGAGCTGCAGAAGAAAAGCTTGAAGTCAGCAGAGGTGGTTCATAAAGTCTGAAGAGAGAAGGCATCTTCATCACATAAAAGTAAAAGGTGAAGCAGCAGGAAGTTATCCAGGAGATCCAGCTCAGATCATTCATGAAGGAGGCTACACGAAACATATTTTCTTTTTTTGTAAACAAAACAGCCTTCTATAGGAAGATGATGTTATCCAAGACTTTCAGAGCTACAGAGAAGTTAGTGCCTGGCTTCACAGCTTCAAAGGACAGGCCAACTCTCTTGTTAGGGGCTAGGACAGCTGGTGACTTTAAATTGAAGACAGTGCTCATTTGCTATTTTGAAAATCCCAGGGCACTTAAGAACTGTCCGAAAGCTACTCTGAAAGTACTCTTGTGAGCACTTTGTTGTTCAATGGAACAGCAAAGTCTGGATGACAGCACGTCTGTTTATAAAACGGTTTACTGAATGTTTTAAGCTCATTATGGACTCTTACTGCTCAGAAAGATGATCCTTTCAAAATAGCACTGCTCATTGGCAATGTACTTGATCACCCAAGATTTCTGTTGGAGATTATATGATAAAATTAACGTTATCTTTGGTAACACAACATCCATTCTGCAACTCATGGAAAGATTAATTTCAACTTTCAAGTTTTACTGAGAAATCCATTTGTAAGGCTAGAGCTGCCATGCATGGAACTGGGCAAAATAAATGGAAAACCTGTTGGAAAGGATTCAGCATTTATTAAGGACATCCATTATTCATGGGAGGAGGTCAGAATATTAATATTAACAGGACTTTGGAGGAAGTAACTGCAGATGTGGTGGAACTAACAAAAGAACTAGAATTATAAGTGGAGCCTGAAGATGTGACTGACTCGCTGCAATCTCACTGACAAACCTTGAATGGGTGAGGAGTTGTTTCTTACGGTGAACAAATAAAGTATTTTATTGAGAAGAAAACTACACCTGGTGAAGTTGTTGTAAAGGGTGTTGAAACAACAACAAAAGACTTAAAATGGTACATAAACTCAGTTGATAAAGCAGCAGCAGGGTTTAGAGGATTGACTTCAAATATGAAAGTTGTGTTACTAAAATGGTTTTGAGCAGTACTATGTTCTCCAGAAACATTATTAGTGAAAGGAAAAGTACTGATGCAAGGAACATCACTGTTGCCTTAAGGAAACTTGCCACAGGCACTCAACCTTCAGCAACACCCTCCTGCTGAGTCAGCAGCCATCAACATTAAGGCAAAATTCTCCACCAGCCAAAAGATTATTATAGTGGTAGCATTTTTTTTAAATTTTTTATTTATTTATTTGACAGAGAGAGATGACAGGCAGGCAGAGAGGCAGGCAGAGAGAGGGGAGGAAGCAGGCTCCCCGCTGAGCAGAGAGCCCGATGCGGGGCTCGATCCCAGGACCCTGGGATCATGACCTGAGCCGAAGGCAGTGGCTTAACCCACTGAGCCACCCAAGCGCCACAGTGGTAGCATTTTTTAGCAACAAAGTATTATTTAAATTATGGCATATACATTGTGTTTTTAGACATAATGCTATTGCACATTTAATAGACTATAGTATAATTTAAACATTACTTTCCCACATACTGGAAACCAAAAAATTCATTTGACTTGCTTTTTTTTTTTTCCAAAGATTATTTATTTATTTATTTAACACAGAGAGAGAGGTCACAGGAAGGCAGAGAGGCAGGCAGAGAGAGGGGGGAAGCAGGCTCCCTGCTGAGCAGAGAGCCCAATGTGGGGCTCGATCCCAGGACCCTGAGATCATGACCTGAGCTGAAGACAGAGGCTTAACACACTGAGCCCCCCAGGTGCCCCGACTTGATTTTGATATTCATCTTATTGCAGTGGTCTAGAACTGGACCTGCTATATCTCTGAAATATGCTTTTATTTAAAAGTTGCTAAGAAATTATATCTTAAAAGTTTTAATCACAGAAAAGAAAATAATTGGGGGATGGATGTAACTAGACTTATTATTGTAATCAATTTACAGAATATACAGGTAACAAATCACTACACGGTATACCTGAAACTAATTTATGTCAATCATATCTCAATAAAAAAGAAATTGAGCTCAGAAAGCATATTAAAAAAAAAAACCACACACAGTAATAACTGTTTCAGGTAAGACCCAAAGAAGACTCCAGGGTGAAACAGTGTATTTGTATACTTCTAATTATCTTCCTCAAAATATTTATTGGTATGGTGGATTTAATATATGTCCATAAATTCTGTGATACTCCTCTCTCCAGGAGGTGGATCTCTATTTCCCTCCCCTTCTATGTAAGATGGAGTCCTTCTACCAAAAACAGTACACAAAAGGAAAAAAAAACAGTAACTTTACAGTGGATAAACCTGACAGCCTTAACCAAGTCATGAAGGCTAACATTGTCAATAGTTGCTGACATCATGTACTCCCTAATACGTTATGAGAAGTGCACTTCATCTATGTTTTCGTCTCCCCAATACCCTTAAATCTTGTATAAACACCAGAAAACATCTGGCAAACCCAAATTGAGGGCCGACCTACAAAATATTCAAACATTATTCTTCAAAAGTGGCAAGCTCATGAACACAAGGAAAGACTTAAAAACTTTTATATGAGACAGATGACTAAGATGTGACCACTAAATGCAATGCAATATTCTGGACTAACTCATGCAACAGAAAATGGACATTAATTGAAAAACTGGTGAAATCCAAATCATGTGTATAGTATAGTTAGTACTGTTGTACTAATGCCAATTTCTTAGTGTTGATAATTGTGCAATGGCTATGTATGATATTAACATTGGGGAAAACTGAAGGGAAGGGTATAGGTGAACTCTGTGTTATCTTTACAATTATTCTGTAAATCTAAAATTATTTCAAAATAAAACATTGTGTATATATCCACTTCATCTTTAAGAGTAATTTTTACCCATTCCTTTTACTTCTTGAGCTTGTTTCCATTCTACATTTCTCCTCAAATTTGATCCTAATGTAATTGTGTTATTTTTGTACTCAGAACTTTCATTCATTATCCCTATCATACTTCTTGGCAACAATATTTGAATTTTTAATTTGTTGTAGCAAAAGTCTCCAAACATTAAGAAGAAAAAGTTCTGCTTTGAGTTATCATTACAATTATTAATGGGCATTTGATCAAAGCAACATATCAAAACATTTCTATAATCACTAAAGAAAAACAAGATTTATTGAAAATGCATTGCTTAGGGGTACTTGGTTGCCTCAGTTGTTCAAGTGTGGACTTTGGGCTCAGGTCATGTTTCCAGGACCCTGGGATAGAGTCCTGCATCTGGCTCCCTAGTCACTGGGGAGTCTGCTTCTTCCTTTTCCTCCCCCTGCTTGTGCTCTCTCTCTCTCTTTCTCTCTAAAATAAATAAAATTTAAAAAAAGAAAAGAAAGGAAAATGCATTGCTTTATGAGAGGAATGAAGCTTTTCTTTCTTCTAATTAGCCCATATGTTTTGGGGTGGCTATTACCTCTTGTTGTAATGAGGTAGAATATTATCAATTTTATTGTTTTCTTTCTCTTTCCCTTTTTCCTTTAAAACAATATAATCCTTGAGAAATCTTATCTATATAAAAAACAAGGGGTCGCCTGGGTGGCTCAGTGGGTTATAGCCTCTGCCTTCAGCTCAGGCCATGATGCCAGGGTCCTGGGATCCTGTCCCACAGAAAGCTCCTTGGTCAGCGGGTAGTCGCTTCTCCCTATCCTTTCCCTGCTGGTAGTCCTCTCTCTCTCTTAAATAAATAAATAGAATCTTAGAAGAAAAAAAAAAGTAGGGAGGGACACATTTATATATTGTTATAATGCTATCCTTCTGGGTTATAAACCAAACTTGGTAATTTACTAAAGAGAAACTGAGCCAGGCATTAGCCAGAAGATAATTAGTCATAGGTATAGTGTGCTCTTGTTTTAATATTCTCCTTGAGCAGGACGGGAGGGCTCGAGTCTTTACAAAGTGATTACTTTACACCACCATAGGCAATTGAGGTTATTTTAATAAAATCAGCTCCCTTGGATTTGGGCTAAGGCCAAGATTGACCTAGCGCATATCGAAATCTTATCTATAACACAATGTGTATAAATAAGAAAACCAATTGCCTTCATAGGGAAATATATATACACATTTAACCATCTGTCAGCTAATACCTCCATTAGGGTCTCCTACATCTTTCACGAGTCCAAAGAACTGAAAACACCCACGATGGCTTTGTCATTAGGTTTCAACCTCCCCGCCTGTTTTCGAGTGTTCGCTGTTTGGCTCCTCCTGTGAAACTCAGGCAGGAGTCCAAAGCGGTTTTTTCTGTAAACATTAAAGACACGATTGAGACCAAACCTTGTCCACAGGGGCCTCCTCAGAGTATAACCAGGGTTAGAGCCCAAGGTTTCCTTGAAACCATCCACACACGGCACCCCAAGGACAGCCTCTAATCACCCTGAAGGACACCCCAAAACAGTGCTTTGTGAGTACAGTGGTGAGCGGGGTGTGGAGGGCATTTGGCAGGACGGCGAACGGGCCGCACCCAACAACCTTCATCCGAATTCTGCGGCAGTGACCGCCGCAGTAAGCTTGAGTGCTCCGGCTCCCAAAACAAGGCCGACCTCACAGGGCTTCGAATGCGCGCGCATGACGTCTGACGTCTCTCTGCTTGTTGACGCAGGCCGTAGAGCGCGGAGCCCGCCCAGCCGGCAGAGCCCGAAGGGAACTGCGCGGGCGCGAGCGCAGGGCCGGAAGCCCGGCCGCGTAGACGGTTGGTGATTGGACGAGGCTTGGTGTGGGGGTGTTAGTCCGGGTACTGCGGGGACGCCACGAGGCCGCTTTTGAAAGACGCAACCTTGGGGCGCGTGGCTCTCACGCAGAGTGTCCCAAAGCCAGAGATTGAGGGCGGGAGGAGGAGGCAACGGCGTCGGCGGCTGGGGCCGGCGAGCCCCAGGCCTGTGGCTCGGTCTCCGGCCTACGCGGCAGGAAGGACAGTTTTGGTGGGTGGGAGTTGGGCTGGGAATCGGGCCGTTGAGGGAATCCTGTTTTTATTTTTATTTATTTATTTTTTCTTTGTCCCTGAGCCCCGAGTAGTTGTAAGGACCGTCCCTGCGGACCGCTTTGACCCTTCTTTGCCCTTTTGTAGCAGTGCTTTGGAAGGGATGTAGGAGGGATGAGCCCCGTACCTGTTAAAACTCTAGTCACGAAGCAGTCACGACGTGAGTTAAGACGTTTAGTCCTGTGTCGTGTGAGTGACTTTAAGCCATGTAGGTATATTTGAAATTTCAGAGTATTTTTATCTAGTACTTTTTTTGTTTTCTGCCAATTTTCTTAACGATTTGCAGGTGAGAAAATGTCTGGCAACAATGACTGGTTTCAGAGTTCCCGGGTCCCTAGCTTTGCTCAAATGCTGAAGAAGAACTTGCCAGCTCAGCCATCAACCCAGACGGTAACTACACCCACAGGATATTCTTCAGAAAGATACAGCCTGTCGAATATGGCTTCCAAGGTTACCCAAGTGACGGGTATGAGTTTTTCATTTGCAATAATGCCTTGGTTCTTTGAGATTCTAGAATGGCCAATAAGCACTGTTGAGCCTCCAGTTTAAATGTTGCCTGGATACATATCCATTTACCAGGGGCTATGTCCCTCCTGGAGCTCCAGTTTGCCTCTGAACACCATAAGAGGCATGTGGAAATCCTCCTTGCTGCTCAGTTATTCTAACAGCTTCAAGCCTGTCTTGCCTTTTTTTTTTTTTTTTTTTTTTTAAGATTTTACTTATTTCTTTGATAGAGATCACAAGAAGGCAAAGGCAGGCAGAGAGAGAGAGAGAGAGGAAGGGAAGCAGGCTCCCTGCTGAGCACAGAGGGCCCCCCCCCCCATTTGGGGCTTGATCCCAGGACCTGAGATCATGACCTAGGCCCAAGGCAGAGGCTTAACCCACTGAGCCACCCAGGTGCCCCCTGTCTTGCCTTTTTAAGGTAAGGTTGTGTTGGTCCCTTCAGGGAAAGGACTGGACTTATACTGGTTTTTAGTCAACATATCACTTAGCATAAGTGTAAAGCAGAGACAAACACTTAAATTCAATTGAATTCAATATTAAAAGTAATATAAAATAGTGAGTAGGAAATAGAAATGGACCTTAGTCCCAGGTCTGTGTCTTTAGTCCAGACCTTAGTGAAACCATGTATTTTTAAAAAAAAAAAAAAAAAAAAAAAAAGGATTTGAGAGCCTCTGAAGACCTTGACATCATTAAAATTCTGTGATTCTTTGATATCACTTCATGTTATGACAGTGATAGCACTTCTTTGCAAAAATGGTTTTGGTGCTCCAAAAAGTATATGCATCAACAGGTTACACTTGTCATGTGTGCAAAAATTTTTTAGTAGAGACTTACTTGTAATGAAGAATACATATAATAGATGTATTAGGGACAATCTTCCATTTTATCGGAGGGTTTAGTGTTTTTGCTTTTTTAAAATTTAAAAAAATTTTTTTTATTTTACTGAACTGACAACTCTAACCATATATTTTTAGGTAATTTTCCAGAACCATTGCTTTCCAAAGGCCTTTCATCTATTTCAAATCCTGTCCTTCCTCCAAAAAAAATACCTAAAGAATTCGTAATGAAATACAGACGTGGAGAGATAAATCCTGTGTCAGCTTTGCACCAGTTTGCACAAATGCAGCGGGTTCACCTTGATCTTAAGGAAACTGTAACAACAGGCAAGTGCCAAGTTGTACCTGGTTATTACAATGTTGTAAGATATTTTCCTGTTAAAAACAGAGCATATACATACTACTAAATTTGATTATTTTCTCCATTCGCATAATCTTGGGATTAGGTAACTACTGGTATGTTTTAATAAGTATATGGCAGGAATTTTTATATTCATATTTTTCTGCAGATAACTTACATGTACAAAGTTTTTATAATCGAATTTTAATTTTTTTGTTTATGGCTAGTTGAACTGAAGTCCCATCAGCCTTGTGGATTATTTTCAGGTGTAAGTACCTGTAGATTAAACATGCTTTTGAAGAGTTGTTAAATATTTGGATTCTCTAATGAGAAGGATTCTGTGATGATTATACCAGACAAAATTATGGTCTAATTTAGCTTCTGAAATTCAAGGTATAGAGGTGAAAATAACATTTCCATGATTGATACTCTATCTGCAGACTTGTCTGTGACTATTTTCTCCATTCTCTCTTAAACTTCCCTCCCAACCTGTGGAAGGCTACAGTAGTACAGATCAAATAAAAGCAAAAAGCATCCTCTAATCTCTTAACGTCATGAACAGCGATTAGAAAGAACTTTAGAAAAGTGGAGGGATAAGAGACTAAGTGCTCTTAATAGACATGGACAAGCTGAAAGTATGAGAGTCAAACACAGTCCTTAAAAATACATACATGTGTGTACAAATATGTTTGTGTGTGTGTTTATATATACAAAGACATTATCAAATAGCTTGGTTTTTTAAGTTTTTTCTTACCGTTGCTAACTTTGACCAATACGGGTCTCAAGACATCCTTGTAAAAGAATTTGAAGCTTTTGAGATTTTAGCTAAGATTGTCATAGTAAAGTCACATCTCCAGTCTGTTGTTTTGGAAGAAAAAACAGTACACAGGTTACAAAAATAGAGTCTTAATATAGAAGGTAGAGTTTTCCTAGGTACAGTTACTGTAGATTGGATTACTTCATGATCAATACTGTGAACTTAATTTTTGTGTCACTAGTTTTCCCTCCATTCTTCTCAGTCTGTTCTTGGAAAATGTAAACTCTTGATCATAATAAGAAAAATAAGTGTGTAAGGGCAAATCGTTATTGATTTGTGTAAAAGCTACTCAAAAACACACTCCTTGGGGCACCTGGGTGGCTCAGTGGGTTAAAGCCTCTGCCTTCAGCTCAGGTCATGGTCTCAGGGTCCTGGGATCGAGCCCCACATCGGGCTCTCTGCTCAGCCAGGAGCCTGCTTCCTCCTCTTTCTCTCTCTGCCTGCCTCTCTGCCTCCTTGTGATCTCTCTGTCAAATAAATAAATAAAATATTTTAAAATAAAAAAAAAAAAAAAAAAAAAAAAAACACACTCCTCTGATTAGTAATGGTATTCACTTTGTGTTCATAGCACTAGCACTAGCTGAATAATCTGAATCAATAGGTTTAATGATGAGACCAGAGTATCCATATTTTCACTATTCTATAGGTGATTTAAATACATACTAACGTTTGAGAATCTGAAGTATGATAGGATGAAGCTTAAAGGCTCAGCACTCTGACACCAAGTACTTAATTAACAAATTTGATGGATGCTATCTCACACGTAAAAATCATCAGGGCCACTAGTTAAATATACAAAATACTCTCAGGTTTTGTATATTTGGGTTGGAACCTAGGTGATCATAAGGAAAGAACTTGGGAAACTAAAGTCCTAGAGAAAATCAGTTTACTCAGATGCAAGGTTTCTTGTAAAACCTTGATGTACATCTTTAAAAAACCCAGGGACACCTGGGTGGCTCAGTTGGTTAAGCGGTTGTCTTCAGCTCAGGTCATGATCCCAGCGTCCTGGGATGGAGTCCCACATCAGGCTCCTTGCTTGGAGCTTGCTTCTCCCTCTGCCTCTGCCTGCCACTCTGTCTGCCTGTGCTCACTCTCGCTCCTCTCTCTGACATATAAATAAATTAAATCTTTAAAAAAAAAAAAACTAGTGTAATATGTGAGAAAGTAATAATGATGGTGATGATGACAAGGCTTATGTGGAGTGACATTGTACCTAGCCATCCATAAACAGGGGAGAACCTTAAGTTGACTAAAGGTCTTCTGAAGTCCAAAATTACCAACAAGTAAAACTTGAACTGGAAAAACCTTTGCCCTGTAAATTTATATGATTCCATTTCATTTTTCATTAGGCAAAAATGAAAACTAGGTAAAAATAATTGTGTAAAGGTAATCCTTCTAGGAATTTTGGATGGCTGGACATTGAGTTTAATTCTTTAGCATGTCTTCTCTATTGTTTGTTTTGGTTTTCCTTGTGGATTCTCTCCCTTCCACTTGCCTTCAAGGTTATGGTGGTGTGAGTAGCTTATCATAACTCCCTAATAGATTCACAAGATTTCTGCAAAAGGATCCCTTTTTTTCATACTCTTATATGAGTATCAGAGCACTCAGAAGGCGGGAGAAATTGAGCTTTATTATTATTGAATTTCAAAAGAAGAGAGATGTTGCCAGAGTCTCCACATTTTACCCTTCATTGGCCATTCATTAGTTATTTTATTTATTTATTTATCCAGTTATTTATTTATTTATTTATTAGCTATTTGTTTATTTATTTACTTACTTTATTGCCAGGCTTCATTATACAAGACACTGTTGCTCCATGCATGATCTGTACTCTAAAGCTGTCTCTACTGTTCATGTTGAATCTGGAGCCAAACTGGCTGCTGGATAGGTTCCTCAGAACTAGTTCAGGGGCTCACCCAGCTTTACTTTTAAACTGCATTGTAAAAAATAAAACACAAAACTGATAGGCCAGGATCGTTTTCCACAACTTTTGTACTGGGATATTTTTCTTATCAAATGTCATTTGCAAGATCATACTGTGAATTATTGCAGCATTCATTCTGACTTCTTTTTCAAGGTAACGTTATGGGACCATATTTTGCTTTTTGTGCTGTGGTGGATGGTGTTCAATATAAGACTGGACTGGGACAAAATAAAAAGGAGTCTAGATCCAATGCAGCAAAATTAGCTCTTGATGAGCTTCTACAATTGGATGAACCTGAACCAAGAGTTTTAGAAACAGCAGGTAAATACTCTTGATTATTATTTGTAAAATGTATCTTTTTCCAGAAGAAATCACCTGAAGGATTTGTTTTTGAAGAGTTTCATGGCAACTGCAAGATAGAAGTTGCAGAATTTATTTCCTTCCATTGCTGGTTGCTGACATGTTTAATGTTTGTTAAAATGTTCTCATATAGGGGATTAAAAGTACACTTACGATGATGAGTACTGAGTAACATATGGAACTGTTGAACATTATATTGTACACCTGAAGTTAATATAACACTATGTTAATTTTACTGGAATTAAAAATAAAAATAACAAGAAAAGAATAAAGAAATAAAGGTTTTATATAAAAGAAAAAAATACTCTTGTATATTTCAGCACCATAAGCTATAAACATGTTGAGTGAATTGTCTCATAATTTGTCAGATTCCCAGTAGCTTCACATCCAGAAACTTGATTTTTTCTATAATTTATTGGATTCTTATTATGCTCTTAATACAGTACATTTAATAGAGATTTTAAATGCAATTTTTGTGAAGTTTGCCTATCTACATTAAATTCAGGAATGGTAAAGCTACTTGAGAAAATAATGGCCTAAAGCAAACTCCAGAAATAGATTATGCAGGTTGAAATATTGATCCTGGATAGGTATGTTATTTGCCTTCTAAACCTGTTTTCATCATTTAAAACATGGGGACATTAAACAAATAAGTAATAAAAAAAAATAAGTAATAAAAAATGGTGACTCTGATAGTGACTACCTTCTATGGCTGCAGATTAAATATGCATGCAGAACTCTCAACCAGTGCTTGAATAATTTGTAAATGATAGTAGCTCTTATTAAATATTAATCATATATAAAATGGCAACATATAGAGGAATATGTTCCTCTATATGTTGCCATTTTATATATGTGTTAGCATAATAAGCAGTTTTTGTCAGTGGTCCCTTAATCATACATTATATTATCTGTAAATAAGTTAACTTTAAAAAAGAAAAATTTTATTTAAGCAGTGATTATAAATTTATTCTTTTTAAATTCAAATTATCACTTATTGTACTACTGGGCTTTTTGGCTTTTAGTCTATTCATTTTTTTCTTTTCTAATTCTTAATATTGTTTTGTACTTTCTCTAAGTTTAAATCTTATTACACATGTTTTATTTTTGTTCAATTAAAACCATTATTTAGTAATTAAAAATGATTTATTTTGCTACATGTAAGTTTTGATGTGGAGTTTTTCATTGTTTTCAAATAGTTTGTCATACTTTGGATTTATTAAGTCCTTAGGAGTGTATTGTGTTAACTTTCATGTTATTTTCTGTTTACTATTTTTCAGGTTAATTTTCAGGGCTAGGTATGATTTTTGTCTTATCCGTGCTGGCACTATAAATGTCATATTATCCTTATTTTATTGAAATATTTAAATTCTTGTTATTTGACTTGTAAAAAGCAATGATGCAGTGGTTTAATTTTGTTATAGAGTATACTTTTAAAAATTCAATATAAAATTATTTCTTTTTTATCTTGCATATTTTATATGTTATGTGTTTTCGGTCTTAAAATTCTTTTAATTCTCATAGTGCTACTTTTAGTTACCTTTTGTGTTTGTTTAATATCTTTATCCTGTTTTACTTTTAATTTTCTATTGTACATAAAATTAGATTTTTTTGACATAAAGAATATTTCAATTAAAAAACTTCAGCATTTGGGCGACTGGGTGGCTTGGTGGGTTAACGCCTCTGCCTTTGGCTCAGGTCATGATCCCAGAGTCCTGGGATCAAGCCCCATATCTGGCTGTCTGCTCAGAAGGGAGCCTGCTTCCTCTTCTCTCTTCCGGCTGCTCTGCCTATTTGTGATCGCTCTGTCAAATAAATAAATAAAATCTTAAAAAAAAAAAAACTTTAACATTTGCATTTATTATGAATGGTAAGTGTCATATTATTTGTTTTTCCTTTTGTCTTATAGATACTGTTTTCTTTGACTTTTTTTTCCTTTAAATATTTGGAGGGTATGTACTGATTTTAACCTGGAAATTCCTCTTTCTGATGTGAATTCAATTTTGATAATTTTGAGTTTTGATTTTATCTCTTGATAATTTTGCTTCTTTACCAATATTCATATTTGTCCATCATTCCCTTATTCAGTCTCACTGATTTATCCTCTGGGTGAACAAATCTTACTCACCTGGCGCTTAATGTGATAAGTGATTTATTTCTTTTATAGATATGCCTTTGCCTTTCCAGAGTCTTCAGCAAATTAATGTGAAATGCAGAACTGGTGGCAAGAAATATTCTTAAGACACTTATTCAGTTTATTAATGGAAAATTTTTTTTTTTAAAGATTTTATTTATTTATTTGACAGAGATCACAAGTAGGCAGAGAGGCAGGCAGAGAGAGAGGAGGAAGCAGGCTCCCTGCCGAGCAGAGAGCCCGATGCGGGGCTCGATCCCAGGACCCTGAGACCATGACCCGAGCTGAAAGCAGAGGCTTTAACCCACTGAGCCACCCAGGCGCCCCATTAATGGAAATTCTTGATATGTGATTATTGTATCAGCTATTAACCCACCTAGGTATATCCTTAGCAATATTTTCCCAGTTTCCTTCCAACTATAGCATGCAGTAGAATCAGTAAATCTATACTTTCAGGATATGCTGTATTCCAAGGACTGTGGTAGGTATTGGGAATTTAGAGTCAAGTAAGATCTGTCCTCTGCCCTCAAGAAACTAAAATGCTTTGTTGAAATTACATTAAAATAAGTCTACAGAATTTCCCAGGCAACGAATTTAATTGTCAGAAATGGGTGTTTATGATTGGCTTCTAATGATAAATACTTTTTTTCCCTAAGCGTCTTTAAAATGCTTATCCAGGGCTAGCAAATATTTTGCCTGGTGGGCTACAGTTTTTAGTTTCTAAGTATTTATCTTTTGCCTTTCTGAAAATTAAGGTAGCACTTTTCCATATCCACTGATGCCCCGTTTATATCCACCATTGTTTTCTCAAAGAGTACCAATTAGTACCTTAATTAAGACTAAAGGATTTTTAATAATGTATTTTCTCTTGTAACAGAGCCTAGTAATAATTTAATTAGGTCACCTTTTCCCTTATATTCTTTAAAATGTCCTAAACAGCTGAGTTTAAAGATTTGTTTTACTTGTGAAGGGATATGGAAGATAAGAGGTGAGTATTTCTTTGCTGTGAACTTTATATCAGTTTTTCTGATCTATTCATTTATAACATAAATCTTAAAAGCTTAATTTTTTTTTTAAATTTTGAACTCATCAGAATTATTTTCCATCTGTATCTTTTCATATTTTATATGTGGTGTTTTTAAAGTATAATCTTGTTTTTTTTAGTTGTACAGAACTTCTTTAATTTTTTAAGTTTTGAAAATCTTAACACTTCTTAAAAAAATTTTTTTTAAATTTTTATTTTAAGTAAGCTCCATGCCTAACAGAGGGCATGAACTCAATGACCTTGAGACTGAGTTGCATGGTTCTACCCAGTAAGCTGGCCTGGCACCCTGAAAATCTAACACTTTTGACACAATGAGTTAAAAACCTGGTTCTAAGTTTATTTCAATATTCCTTACTAAAAAATCATTTAAAAGGCTTTTAATGTAGTCAAACAGAATTTTATAATGCATATATATAAAACAAATTTTAGTATCTTAATGATTTTAAGTGTACAGTTTGGTGTGAAGTACATTCACTTTGTTGTGTATCCAATATCCAGAACCCTTTGCATCTTGCAAAACTGAAATTCTATACCCATTAAACAATTATTCATCATCTCCGCTTCTCCCTTTTACCCCTTTGACACCAAGTTCATAGCAATTACCATTCTGCTTTCTGTCTGTATGAATTTGACTACTCAAGGTCTTGCAAAGTGGAATCATATAGTATTTGTCTTCTCATGGCTGGCTTTTTTCACTTATAATGTCCTTAAGGTTTATCTCCATTGTAGCATCTGTGAGAATTTCCTTCCGTTCTAAGACTGAATAATATTCTCTTGTATGTATATACCACATTTTGTTTATCTATTCACCTGTCGATAGGTACTTGAGTTGCTTCAACTTTTGGCTGTGGTGAATAATGCTGCTATGAATGTGGATGTGCAAATAGCTATGACATTCTGGTCTCAGTTCTTTGGGTTTCATACCCAGAAATGGAATTGCTGGATCATACGGCAATTTTATATTTAATTTTTTTAAAGAACTGCCATATTGTTTTTCGTAATGGCTACACTGTTATACATTCCTACCTGTAGTGCACAAGGGTTCCAGTTTTTCTACATCCTCACCAACAGTTGTTATTTTATGGGTTTTTTGTTTTGTTTTGTTTTTGATAGTAGCCCTTCTACTAGGTATGATGTGGCATCTCATTGTGGCTTTGACTTGCATTTTCCTAATGATTAATGATGGTGAGCATTTTCTCATGTGCCATTTTATATCTTCTTCAGAGAAAGGTAATAATACCTTTGCCCATTTTTGAAAGGGCTTATTGTTTTGTTGTTGTTGTCATTGAGTTTTAAGAGTTCTCTATACAGTAGTTCCTTCCTTATTCATGGTTTCACTTTCCACGGCTTCAGTTACCTGTGGTCAGCTATGGTCTGGAAGCAGATGATCCTCCTGACATCAGAAGGTCAGTAGTAGCCTAATGCTAGTCACAATGCCTACGCCATTCACCTCACTTCTCATTACATTTTAAAATTTCCCATCATTACAAGATGGGTGAGTACAATATAAGATATTTTGAGAGAGAGAAAGAAACTATGTTCATGTTTTTATTACAGTATGTATGTTCTGTTGTTCATCTCTTATTGTGCCCAACTTATACAGTAAACTATCATAAAGACATATGTATTGGAAACATAGCATATCTAGGGTTTTGTATTATCTGTTGTGGAGCCAATCCCCTCTATAGGGAAAGACTACTATATATCCTGGATATCAATCCCTTATCAGGTATGTGATGTGCAAGTATTTTCTCTCTTTTTGTGATTTGCAGTTTTACTCTGTTAATAGTGGTTTTTGATTCATAAAATTTTTTTTTTAATTTTTTATTTTTTTTATAAACATGTATTTTTATCCCCAGGGGTACAGGTCTGTGAATCGCCAGGTTTACACACTTCACAGCACTCTCCAAAGCACATACCCTCCCCAATGTCCATAACCCCCCCCCCCATTCTCCCAACCCCCATCCCCCCAGCAACCCTCAGTTTGTTTTGTAAGATTAAGAGTCACTTATGGTTTGTCTCCCTCCCAATCCCATTTTGTTTCATTGATTCTTCTCCTACCCACTTAAGCCCCCATGTTGTATCACCACTTCCTCATATCAGGGAGATCATATGATAGTTGTCTTTCTCCCCTTGACTTATTTCGCTAAGCATGATACGCTCTAGTTCCATCCACATTGTCGCAAATGGCAAGATTTCATTTCTTTTGATGGCTGCATAGTATTCCATTGTGTATATATACCACATCTTCTTGATCCATTCATCTGTTGATGGGCATCTAGGTTCTTTCCATAGTTTGGCTATTGTGGACATTGCTGCTATAAACATTCGGGTGCACGTGCCCCTTTGGATCACTACGTGTATCTTTAGGGTAAATACCCAGTAGTGCAATTGCTCTGGAAAACAGCATGGAGGTTCCTCAAAATGTTGAAAATAGAACTGCCCTATGACCCAGCAATTGATTCATAAAAGTATTTAATTTTGATGAAGTTCCAACTTTTTCTTTTGTTACATATACTTTCAGTGTCCTATCTAGATAGTTATTGCCAAATTCAGTGTCATCCTTAAACTTTTCTTTTAGATTTTCTTCTAAGAGTTTTATGGTTTTCACCCTTATGTTTGCGTCTTTGATGCATGTTGAGTTAATTTTTGTATATGGGGTTAGGTGGTGGTCCATCTTCAGTCTTTTGCATGTGGCTATCCAGTTTTTGCAGCATCATTTATTGAAAAGCCTGCCCTTTCCCCTTTTGTTACTGGCCCCTGTGTCAAGAATCATTTGAGAAAATATGTGAGAATTTATTTCTGGGTTCTCTATCCCATCAATCTATGTGTCTGTCTTTATGCCATTACCATACTGTTTCGATTTATTACCACTTTAAGTATTAAAAAAGGAAGTGTGAGTCCTCCAATATCGTTCTTTTTCAAGATTATTTTGCCTATTTGAACATGGTACTTTAAAATGCAGGCCAACTTGTACAGTCCCATTTTTTATTGAAATTATTTGTTCTTGAAGAACAGGATTTAATATATTTGGTTTTCATTCTACCTGAGCCCAACTCTCCTGAGTAAATGGAAAAAATCCATCTTTCTCTGAGTTTTTAAAACTCTGCTTAAAGTCCAGAGTGTATATATCTAACTCTAGTTATTAGCCTTTGCTTAACTAATGTAAACTGCAAGATGACATTGCCAGTCTTTCCTTGCTAATTTTGATATGTTCAGTCAGTATTTTGTCTTACTCAAAATTAAGACATGAGTCGCAGTATTGTCTGCTTTGTTCATTCTTATGAATGATTCTTGAGAGATACTAATTAATTTTCGTGAAACTTTGCTCCCGGAAACTCTTCTTTTAATCTTTTCTGATCTTTTTTGTTGTTGTTGTTGTTTCTTTGGTTTAATGTCATGTTCTTTTTTGTTTGTTTTTTTTTTCCTGGATTCCCCATGTTGTGATCCAAATTGGAAAACCATTGCAAAGAGTCTAAAAGCTTTGAAAATTTTGAATGTAATATCTCCCTAGGAAAAATGGTAACTTTTACTTACTAAATTGTGATGGGATATTAATTCTAAATATTTTGCATAGTAGTGTAAATAGAAAATTGTTCATGAGCATCTGAAACAAGGTTTCGTTCTTAACTCTTTGAAAATATGGCATCTGTGACAATGCAAACTGTATAGCAGCATAAGATAAGGAAATCCAGAGCTGTGTGTGTATAATTTCATTATAGGTAAGACATTTATCAAGACTGAGCTAATATTTGGTGGCCTATACAAAAAAAAAATCATTTAAATATTGCTGTTTATTATAGAATACTAGGGTACCTGCTCTTTGGAACATTGAAGTTTCATGTTTCTTTATGCTTTTTTTTTTTTTTTTTCCCCATTTACAGGTCCTCCTCCTATCCCTGCAGAACCTGTTGTTTCACCTGAACCAGCATATGTCTCAAAAGTACATTATGGTAGGAAAGTCCTTTATGATGTTCTTTTTTAGAAGAGTAACCCAGTAAAAAATAAAACATATAAAAATAAAACATATAATAAAACATATAATAAAAATATGCTTTAGGTATTAACATATACAATAGTATTTTATCATTCAAAACTGTCACACTTCTACAAGGAGGAGATTTTCCTTCTGTATTCTGCTAAAAAAGAAAAATGAGGGGAGAGGAAAAATTGAAGAAATGGCTATTTTTCTATAAGGAGGTGGTTCATCAGTTTCGTATAGCTGCTCTTCTGAGAATGTTTTGCTTTGGTAGGCTTGTCATTAATGAAAAACAATGGCTTTCTGGTGGTTAAAGGTTGGGACATTCATTTTAAATAACCTATTTACATGGGTGCCTGGGGGGCTCAGTGGGTTAAGCCTTTGCTTTTGGCTCATGTCATGATCTCAGGGTCCAGGAGAGCCCCACATCAGTCTGTCTGCTCAGTGGGCAGCTTCTTCCCCCCTCTCTCTGCCTGCCTCTCTGCCCACTTGTGATTTCTGTCAAATAAATAAAATCTTTAATAAATTTAATAAATTTATTTATTAAATAATAAATTATTTGATAAATATTTACTTTTAATGGCAATTACTTATCACTCAAACCCAAGAAAACTACAACTACAATTGCAGTTACTAATTGTATCATCTACAATCAGCTATTTCTCCATGCACATTAATTTTTCCATCTATAAAATGGCCATAACAATAATTACAGCATTGGTAATTATGAGGATTAAATGAATTCATATATGTGGAATATTTAAATCAGTGCCAGTAGATGCTTCCTAAATAATAACCTTTTTTAAATATCACTTTGTCATATTCAACATATGTTGTTTTATCCATTTCCTGTCAGATTATGAATCCTCTGAAAGTCAGGAAATTATTTCTCCATTGTTTACATAGTGGTTAACACTTCCGTCTTCAAGTTCAGAGTGTTTATAGATTTAAAATGAAAATGTGTCGTGCTCGCTTCGGCAGCACATATACTAAAATGAAAATGTGCCTTTCTTTCTCTTCTAAATCTGGAGATTAGGATTTATTTATTTATTTATTTTCAAAGATTTTACTCATGTATTGGACAGACAGATCACAGGTAGGCAGAGAGGGGGGAGAAGGCCCCCCACTGAGCAGAGCACCCAATGCAGGTCTCAATCCCAGGACCCAAGCCAAAGGCAGAGGCTTTAACCCACTGAGCCACCCAGGCACTCCTGGAGATTAGGATTTAAAAATAAACTTTAAGCCTCTTCAGACTTGGTTTGTGCATTGTTTTCTTAAATTTACGTTATCTTTCTAAAACAGAGAAAGACTAATCTTGTTTGGAGTAAATGGACCAGACCAGGAAAAATAGGCCTATTCAAATGGCAAAATTCATCAAAGTTTAGTATAGTAATTTGATCTAACAGTCCTAAGAATTGAAGAAAAGAAGGGAAGTGTGAGGTGAATCTAGAAGTAATCATCCCTCAACGTGGGAGAGGGCTCTAGTCTGTCTTTTCAGCCTCTGTGGGCAACTTTAATGAATAGTGGAATAAAAACTCTGATCAGTGACTGACAATAGAGTTTAATATTACCCTGAGAAAACAGATAAATCTGTGAGGAAGAAAGAAAATGTGGTTAACAGTATGTTTAAGGAAATGCATGATTAGAGCCAAGTTTAGTAGGCTGAGACTGGAGTCAAGTTGTCAGAACATGTAGAGCAAACCTCATCCTTCCAGCTTATGGGTAAACACAGGAGTTAAATGATGTTGCCTTTGGAGAAAAAAGATTTGAGGCCCACAGTAATTTCAAAACAGATCCTGGTTGGGCCAGTTATAGAGTGTATCATTATTTCACAGCCTGTCTGCATTTCTAGCTGGACCATATTTCATTAAAAATAATGATATTTTGGGGTGCTTGCTTGGCTCAGGCCATAGCTTCAACTCGATTTCAGCTCAGGTGATGATCTCCAGGTTGTGAGATGGAGATCGGCATTGGGCTCTATGCTGGGTGTGGAGCCTGCTTAAGATTCTGTTTCTCTTTGAACTTCCTGCCCCCTCTCTAAAATTAAATAAATAAACAAATAAATAAATAGAAATTTTTAAAGAGTGGTATTTTGACTCTGAAGATAGGTTTAGGTTACTCATGATACTGAAGGTCACTTGAAATTAGCTACTCGAAATTAAAGAAATGTTAAATGGCATTATACATGTCATATTTTTATCTTATCTTTCATTTTCAGTAATTCAGGAGAACATTTTATTTCCTTAATGGTACATTACACATATACATGTATAAGGAAAATGATATTGCATTTTCTGTTTTTTAGAAGAGATATATCTAGTAACTGAGACTTGGTTATATTCACAATATTATTTACCTTCAACACTGAATTAAGATCAAGAGGTATACTGGTATGTTGTTAAGTCCCAAATGTGCTTTATGATATTTAGATACAACCTTTTAATGTGTAGCAGAACATTTTGTTTTGTTTTGTTTTGCCCCATACTCAATTCTTTTTCTATACTAATCACAGTGTGTTTTTCTACTCTATATCATAATCCAGTACTTGCTAACTCTATATGATATGATCAAACAAATTACAGTTCATTCATTCTATGGACCCATTAAGAAGGATAAGGTAATACTAATGTCTACCCTTGAGTGATGTTCAAGAGCAAGTAAATACAAAAAGTGCATTTCAACATGTCCCATTTTTTGTTTTTTGAAGTGATACATATTTATAGATACTCAAAATTTCTATTAGAAACTGGTATCATTGCCTGCCTTTGGTGATGCAACTTCCGAATGTATATTTTTATATTGCTGTTTCAATTTTTTTAAAAAAGCTAAATCGGGGGTGCCTGGGTGGCTCAGTGAGTTAAGCTTCTGCCGTTGGCTCGGGTCATGATCCTGGAGTCTCAAGATGGAGCCCTGCATCAGGTTCCCCACTCAGCAGGAAGTCTGCTTTTCCCTCTGACTCTCCCCCATCTTGTGCCCTCTTTCTCTCTCTGTGTCTCTCTCAAATAAATAAAATCTTGGGGCACCTGGGTGGCTCATCGCTTAAGCATCTGCCTTTAGTTCAGGTCATGATCTCAGGGTCCTGGGATGGAACCCAACATCAGGCTTTTTTTTGGCAGGGGGTCTGCATCTCTCTGTCCTCTGCCATGCCCTATGCTCATGCTCTTTCCCTCTCGTTTGCATGCGAGCTCTCTCTCTCAAATAAGTAAAATAAAATCTTTTAAAAAATAGATTAAAATATTTTTTTAAAAAGTTAAATATCATTAAATGGATACTGCTTCTTCTGTATCATGAGTTTTTGGTACGCAGAGAAAAGTTGTGAGTACTTCTCATATTTTTACTACATAAGGACTAAAAATTAATTTGTACACCACACAATGATGGTTTTGTCAATATCAGTTTTAGTGAAATATATGCTAGCATGCAATTACGGTAATAATTGGCACCTCCACATTATATGTTTTGTGAGGAGATAGAATAATATAACTATTACTTCATTCTTTTTGCTCTCAGAGCTTCATTTTGTAATTTTGTGATTGTTCACATTCTTGATAATGTGAATTTGTTTTTGGCAAGAAGATAGTATTAACAATATTAAGAGAAAAAGCTTAACAGATATAAACAAAAATATGTAAATGGCCTAACTGAAAGGTATTGTGTCCTGTTAGAATGTTAGCTGAGATTGCCAAAATATACTTTTATCATTTGTGTACCTTTTTTTTAATGATTATTAAGCAGGTAGAAAGAATTTCTGTGAAAATTGTATTCATTTCATATATAATATATGACAGCAAAGTTGTTTCATTGCTTTTTTACTCTAAAAATATGAAATCGACTTGATACACTACTGAGCAACCTCATGAAACACCAGGAACTATCAGTGGCTTACAACTAGGAGAAACACTGTATTAGGTCATTCTGCAACCTCTCATTCTCCATAACAATGGTTCTTCAGTAGGGATACCAAAGCAACAAATGGCCAGGGCCGGCCCTATCCAGAATCTTAATTTTAAGCGCTGTCATTTTTTTTAAAATACATGGGTAACTTTGATGTATATTCTTGGTTATAAACTGTCCTCTAGTGATCCTAGTTACTTAAAACTATCTTTATCCCCTTTCAAAAAGTTCAGGACTTTTTTAGTAGGAACATGGACTATATCAAGGGCCTAAGTGCTTAGTGCTATGCAGTAGTTATTAGTGGGGCAAATACTAAGGAGTGTATTTTAATTATCACAGTGTTGAGGGAAGACTACTGGCATTCATTGAGATGTACGTTGGCAATATGGGAGCATCTTATTCAAAGAATAATGACTTGTGTCTTGTAGGACTTTTGAATATTTCATAAATATCAATAATTCTTTGATATGTAATATTAAGAATTTTTTTTTACAAGACCTTTTCCATAAAGCTGAATAATGAAGTTTTTTTATAGAATTGAATGCTTTAAAATATCAATCATGACATAAATTATAATTTACTCCCTTACCTATACAAAGTCACTCAATTGCAGTGTTATAGTAGGAATAATAGAGACCTCTGGGAGGAAAGCAGTGTGTTCTTCAAATTCATATTCCATTTGATTTTTTTTTCCAGAAGGGAGACATATTCAGTATGCAAAGATTTCACAAATTGTTAAAGAAACATTTAATCAGCTAATTTCCAATCATTCAGAATATCTGAAATGTAGCAATTCATTGGCTGCTTTTATAATCGAAAGAGGTAAGTCCCAAGTATTTGGCCTTGTGGAAAAAGTATTAAATATCCTAATCATTTGAGCTGTAAATAGTAGTGTTTTAACTGACTATCTTTGGCCATTTTTACAATGGTGTAGCTTTGATTGATTTGAAGTGGCCTTTTCTAGTGGGTGTGGATCATTAAATACAAAGGCTTTTAGAGTTAAAGTGTATATATATATCTCCAAACATGTATGAGAATTCATAGACAGTTGAGAGCTGACAGAGTTCAAATATTTGGATACTGAAACTTTAAGTTTTAACTTTAAGTTAATAAGACTTGAATAAATGGAGGAGAGAGAGAAATAGAGGAGAGAGAGAAAGAAGAAAGCAATGAGAACAGTGACAATTGTTTATAGAACAATAAATATATTACTGGTGCAGAAATATATATATGTAGTCCATACATATGTGCGTGTGTCTGTGTGTGTGTATAAATAAAGTAATACAGAATATACTTAGGTTGATAAGATTTACTGGATTATGGAGTCAATCCAGTGAGAAGTTGGGTTTAATGAGAAAGATAGTAATGGTGAAGGATTTTTGCAGGGATTGATTCTAATTGTTGGGAATGGCACGAGACTTAGCTCTGCTATTTAAATGACTTTGAGCATGATCTATAATTCTCTCTTTCAGTTTTCTTCGAATTTCTTAAAAGTAGAAATAATCTCTAATGAATAACTTAATGAAGTTACTGGGATTAGATGTGATAATATAAATACTTGACAGTACTTGGCAATTAGGAAAAGCTTAAATTACATTTGTAATGATTAAAATAAGTTGATGTTTAAGCAATAATTGCCAACAGTTTTTTTTTTTTTTAAATACTATAAGGATTGGGGCTGAATTAAGGAATCATAATTTAGGTGTTTGTGATGCAGCTGCTTACATTAGAGTTGAGATAGAAATGAACAGGGAAAGAAAATATTTTTTTAAATTTATTTTTTATTTATTTTCGGCATAACAGTATTCGTTATTTTTTCATCACACCCAGTGCTCCATGCAGTCCGTGCCCTCTATAATACCCACCACCTGGTACCCCAACCTCCCACCCCCCCGCCACTTCAAACCCCTCAGATTGTTTTTCAGAGTCCATAGTCTAGAAATTGATGTGATAAGATGAATGTGACAACAAATGATAGATGAAGTGGGATGAATAAAACATAACATTTCAAATTTACATGGTACAGTGGTGCTTCCACATACACAGGAATCTGAAAGCTGATGTGAAGTGTGAATAGCGTGGATGAGAGTAATAAATCTGGTTTTGGAAATACAGTTGTGAATATACTTAGGGGTAGGAAAAGACTGAGTAAGGTTAAGTACGTGTTCCTGGAGTAACTCAGATAATCAGTACATACTTAAAATGTGTTAGGAACCTCAGATGGGTATTCCTCACTGCCCAACCAGCCTGTGTCTCCAGTAGGGTTGCTCACACATTCCCTGAAATGTCCATTTCATACTTTTCTTTGTCCTCAAATATCCTACATCCTCTCTTTCATCTTGCTTCAGCTAATGGCCATGTCTCATAATTTTTAATTTTGTCTGTAAGAAACTATAAAATCCAAACTTCTTTCTGTTCTCTACCACCAAGTCTATGTAATTCCTTGCATTTGTGCTCATCTTCTCCACTGTGAGTGAAGGAAGGATCTTTCCTCTTATAGCTAATCCCTTCATTTAAATTTTGGTTCTATTCCCTATCATATCTTGAATTTCTTCTTTTGGTTTTCTCCTCTTTTTCTTGCATTATCCAACTAGTATCTCACTGAAACATGGCAGGTCGAGTTACAGAGTTGAAGTAGGAACTGAGTTTCTATTTGTAACTCAGCTTTACATCACCATTTCAGAACTTACACTGACACTGTATAATTCCCTTTTACCATCACCATCCTCTCCTTGCTGGAGCAGCTTTGTTTGTGATAATGGAACTTTATATTTTTCCCATCTAATTTTACTCCTCCTCCAGCTTTCTCCATCTGAATAAATGGCATTTTCCCATTTGCTCAGACAGACTAAAAGGCTCAGTCCTTTCCCTAGTACTCTACAATTTATCTCTAAGTTCTATTATGTCTCCAGATTCTCAGATCTGATTATTCTTTTCCAACCACCTTCGTTACTCAAATCTTAAGTCATAATGTCTTCAGCTTCTTGGACTTAGAGCATTCTCCACATAAAGAAGTGATCTTAAAATGTAAACCAATATTGTTTTCACTCTCTTACCTTCAGTAGCTTCACCATAGCTCTTGGGTAAAACCACAGACTCCTTAGCATGGTTTATGATGCTTTATTCTCTAACCTCATCTTATGCCATTCCTTTCATTCTTTACTGCAGCAGCTATACTGGTCTCCCTCTGCCCAAGGTCTGCACAAGCTTTTTCTTTTGACCGCATCCCCTTTACCTCACTCATGCTGCTCACTCCTCATACTGAAACTTAAATTTTAGTTTCATGAGGAGAGATTCTCCAACTAGTTTGCATAGGTAATCTTCTCCCCCCGCCATTATTCTTTACATTGGCCCCATATTTTTTTTCCTTTAAAGCATGTATCAAAGTTTGCGGTTTGTTTAGTCTTTTTTCTGTCTTTCCTATTAGAGGCTTAATGAGGGCATGTCTTGCTCAACATTTTATTCCTAGCATCTGCCTTAGTGCCTGGAACTTCATAGGACCTCAACAGTTTTTGTCAAATTAATGAAAGTCCTTTAGGTATTTGCAAATGTGACACTTTTTTCTTTTTTAAAAGATTTGTTTTAAAGAGAGTGTGCAAGCATGTGAGCTGGAGGAGAGGCAGAGGGAGAGGAAGAGAGAGAATCTCAAGCAGACTCCCTGCTGAACCTCCCGACTCAGGGAATCATCTTGTGGGGCTCCAGCTCAGGACCCTGACTGAGAGCATGTCCTGAGCCAAAATCAAGAGTCCTGACACAACTGACTAAGCTACCCATGCACCCCTGAAACTGAACTTTATCTGAAAGTCTAAGAGACTTTCTGAAATCATCAACACAGATGTAATAGAAAAAGCAAGAGGAGAATATTCCAGAGCAAAAAGAGCAATGAGTTTAATGACTATTCTTAGAAAGGCCTTATTATACTTAGGATGTGAAAGGAAAAAAGAATTATATAAGGAAACTCATTCAGCAAAAAGCAAATGGAGCAAAACTATTAGAAAAAGAGTAAGGTGCTATTTTCTTTAAAACAGTTTCAGGGGTGCTTGGAGGACTCAGTTAAGCATCTAACTTCTGCTCAGGTCATGATCTTGAGGTCCTTGGATTGAGCTCTGGATCAGGCTCTCTGTCTGCTCCTCCCCACTGTTCATTCACACACACAGTCTCTCAAATAAATAAAGTCTTTTAAAAAGCAGTGTCATGGAGCACTGGGTGTGGTGCAAAAATAACGAATACTGTTATGCTGAAAAATTAAAAATTAAAAAGAAAAAGCAGTGTCAGTAGAACAGGGAAACTATGATTTGTAGAGAATTTGAGTGGATTAAGAAAAAAAAGAGAGCCACTGTAGATAACTTAATTTGCAAAAGTAAAATACCAAATGAAGTCTCTAGTAAGCCAAACATATCTAGCTGTAGAAGAAATAAATGCATGTTTGAAAACTAAGGATATCTGATGATTCTGTTGATTGTGGTAAAATTTTAGATGAACTATTATGTCTTTTTAATTGAAATATTGTTGGAGTATTGAAAATATTGGTTGCTAGAAGACTCTCAAACCCTTATTTGAAACTGCGAAATTTCTCCATTTTTTGGTCAATATAAGTAACTTTAAAATGGTAAGGTAGAGGTTGAACATATGAAAGAAGGAGGTCAAAATAACCTGCTACTGTTAACCTTTTCCTTTCAGCTGGACAGCATGAAGTTGTAGCTGTAGGCACAGGTGAATACAATTACAGCCAGTGCATTAAGCCAAATGGAAGAGTGTTGCATGACACTCATGCTGTTGTAACAGCAAGAAGGTCTCTCCTTAGGTAAGGTAACACATATATTTAATGCCACCAAATGTTAATGCTTTCAGTCCAAAGTAACCACATAACAGTGTCTTTATTTACAAATGGATTTTACTGATCATTAAGCCATGGATAGGACTGTCCTTTACTTATCCAAGTCATTTTATTATTTCCATGTCATTTTTAAAAATCTTACAGTAACTACAGTGTCTATAATTGGTGGATTTTAGTGGCTTCTATTATCAATACCTTATGAACTCAGATTCCAGAGTTCTACAGCTTTTTAAAAAAATGTATCATCTTTTTTATCAAAGTAATTGGAATATATAGCTTTATATCTGGACCAAGTCGACTTGGTAATATCACCCCCTTCCAAGTTAGTCATAGTTAGTCATATCATAGTCATGATATCCAAAGATATCACCTGAAGCTGGAAAGTTTCCTTTCATAACGTCTATGCAAAGTTTACCATATAGCAGAATGTAGATATGGTATTCTTTTTTTTAACTGAAGTATAGTTGACATACAATGTTAAACATGTTTATGTTCAACACTTACCACATTCACCACCATGATAAATGTAGTCATCTTCTGTCACCATATGATATTATCACAGTATTATTGACTATACTCCTGTGCTATATTTTTCATCCTCTTGACTTGTTCTGTAACTAAAGTTTATACAGGCTGGCAGATCTCAAGGAGGGAGAAAAGGGCTGAGGTGAGCATACCTAGTTTCTTCTCCCCAATTCTTCAGTAGTTACTCTGCTCCTTACAAAAGGAGTGATTAGCAGGTGGGAGAGAGAAGCCAGGAATGTTACTCCTTAGAAGTCTCTTTGTATAAAAAGTGAGAAATCTGTTGTTTTCTCCAGGATCCACCAGATTTTGGTTCTGCTAAGGCATTGAGCTTACATTTTATAAAACTTTTTAATAGATATTTTCAAACATAAGTAAGAAAAGGATAGTGAATTCTACCATTCAGTTATCAGCATTCTGATTCCAGTATCCAGTGATCATATCCAGTTACCAGCATTCTGCTGTTCTTATTTAACCTATGCATCCACACTTTTTGATGGTGCTGTTTTCTTTGGTAGAGTATATTAAACCAAGTTAAACATTATTGTGCCTGAAAAACCTATAAAAGTACACATCTCTAAGGAAAGAATCCTCTAATCTTAAAAGGAAGGTTTTGAGGAAATCCATGAAGGTAATGCAAGTCATTGTCTTTTAATCCTCGTTGGTGCTTATTGAATTACTTGACCTCTCTAAGATTACCTCTTTTACGTTTATTTCTTCCCATGCTTGGCCCTATTATATGCTTGTGCTGAATTTTCTTATTTCCGATGAAAGGACTAAAATCATGTTTTTTTATTTAATCAAAATAGTATTTGTCCCTTGATTTGATTAGTATAAATTTTTCACTTTTTAGTATAACTTATAGTCTTCATTGTATTGTTCTTGTATTTCTATGTTTTTGTCTTTAAAACCACTAAGGGGCAGGAACCACAGTTGTTGTTTGTCTGTTTTGGTGGGGAAAGAAAAATAGAAGCAAGGCAGAATTTTGACACTTCAGGTAGGAGACTGAGAGCAGAACTGTCTGAGAACAAATAGAGGGGTCAGTAGAGAAATGAGGATATGACAGTTGAGGACCCAGATGTGAAATGAGTAGAGTGGTAGTCAAGGAGTGGCGCTTTAAAGCAGGTCACGTTCAGCTCCAGTTGAGGACTTCTTACAGGATTTAACTCTTCATTAAATAAGGCTCAAGTTATTTTAGGAGTTCTTATCACTTTCTACATGGGGAGAGACGTTGCTCACGACAGTTACAAATAGGATGCTTAAGATAAATTACTTTAAAATTTTATGACTTGATAAAGTTATAATCTTCTTATTTTAGGTACTTTTATAGACAACTTCTACTCTTCTACAGCAAAAATCCTGCTATGATGGAAAAATCAATATTTTGTATAGAACCAGCTTCTAATCTACTCACTCTGAAACAGATTATCAACATTTATCTCTATATGAACCAGTTGCCTAAAGGGTCAGCCCAGATTAAGTCACAATTGTAAGTATCATGGGAGTTGTTTTTAAAAGCAGTCAGGAGGGGTGCCTGGGTGGCTCAGTCATTAAGTGTCTGCCTTCGGCTCAGGTCATGATTCCAGGGTCCTGGGATTGAGCCCCACATCAACCCCCACATCGAGCCCCACATTGGACTCCCTGCTCTGCGGGGATCCTGCTTCTTCCTCGCCCACTCCCCCTGTTTGTGTTCCTGCTCTCAGTGTGTCTCTGTCAAATAAATAAAATCTTTTAAAAAAGTGAAAGCAATCAATCAGAATGGCTGTATCATATATTCTGAATCCCTAGAGCAATAGAACATGGAAATTCATATCTATCTGAATTCTCTTTCTGGCTCGTGGCCTCCTAGAGGGCCGCTAGATCTAATCTGATCTGTTACTACTTCTCCACTCCTCCCCTCCACTCAATCTGATCTATTACTACTTCTCCACTCCTCCCCTCCACTCAATCTGATCTATTACAACTACTTAAATATTCCATGTACTTTACCACTTTCTTTCCATGCTGTTGAAATTTTTTTTCTGTCAAGTTTTAAGACTTCATAAATGTTAGGAAAGCATAGATTTGTGCATTATCACATACTAATGCAGGAGCTAAGAAATTCCATTTGTTTTTCTGGTCAATCTGTAGCTAAAACTTCATTATCTTGATGAATGGGTAGCATCAGCATAAAATTTAAACAGGACAGACAAGCACAAAGGAAAAAGCAAGTCTGACTATCTAGAGATAACCATGGTTAATACTTTGCTAAAGATTTTTCCAGTTACACCTTTGAAGACAAAGGCAAGGAGTCTTTCTGGAGAAAAAATTCAGGACAAGTGATTTTACATTTAATTTTTTTAACATATTTTATTGGAGAAGAATCTTGAATACAAATTGTCAGTGTTTTTTGCCTTCATTCTTTTTGTAGTTTTTAGAAATTTTCATAGAGAAAGACAATAAGACCTAGGAACAAAAATTTTTAAGGGACATAAAGGCAGTAAAAATAATTTATCTTTGCCATAAGCTGTAAATATGGTTAATTTCTGTTTGGTATTTATCATGTGGGACCAAGTCACTCCATCCCAAACTTGTTTTAGTTTTGCATCTGTTTTTATTACTAGAATTAAATGTACACTGGCAAGTTAGGCATGTTTGAAAACAATTCTTAAGTACATATAGATTTTATTTTTTTAATTTTTAATTTTTTAAATTTTTAACTTAAATTCCAGTTAGTTAACATACAGTGTTATATTAGTTTCAGGTGTACAATATAGGGATTTAACACTATTGTACAACACCCAGTGCTCAACACAAGTGCACCCCTTAATCCCTGTCTCCTGTTTCACCCATCCCTGGAAGCCATCTGTGTGTTGATGATAGTTAAAAGAATCTGTTTCTTGGTTTGCCCCCGCCTTTTCCTTTTTCTCATTTGTTTCTTAAATTCCACATGAGTAAAATCATACGGTATTTGTCTTTCTCTGACTGACTTTCACTTAGCATAGTACACTCTAGCTCCCTGCATATCATTGCAAATGGCAGGATTTTGTTCTTTTTATGGCTGAGTAATATTCCATTGTGTATACTTTGTTTTTTAAAGGAAAAAACGTTTCCTTTTTCTAGGCGTCTTAATCCACATTCTATATCTGCATTTGAAGCCAATGAAGAACTGAGTCTCCATGTGGCTGTTGAAGGCAAAATTTATCTGACTGTCTACTGTCCTGCAGATGTTGTTAATAGAGTAAGCAGTATGTCCTCAAGTGACAAATTGACAAGATGGGAAGTGCTTGGTGTACAGGGAGCATTGCTGAGTCACTTTATACAGCCAGTTTATATCAGCAGTATACTTGTTGGTGAGTGGGATTTTATTACCTCCTGGCCTCTCTTACTAAGTAAATATATTTTACTTAATCAGAATAAATAGAGATTTTGCATACATGATCCTTTAAGGTAAAAAAAAAAATTGTTTCATTGAGATTTTCGTTTCATAGTAACTTGTGATCATACTTTGTGTAATTCGACATCTATCTTCTTATCAGGAGAGGACAAATAATATTTTAAATTAGCCAGTTAGATGTGTTATACTTTGAACTTACACATTTGTTTGCACAATATTTCAATTTTTTCCCTTTCTTTGGGAGAAAGATGTTTCCTTGAACTTCTCAAGTCTAAAAGCTTATATTTAATTATCTTTAAAATAAGAAAAGTCTTAAATGCCCATTTGGTTTTTTAGCTACATTTTTCACACATTTGGTTATGATCTGTGACCTTTGAAGTTGTCAAATGAGTAGGCAGTAACTAAAACACACGATAAATAATGGGAACTAGTAATTCATTCTTTGGTGGGAGGTGTTACCAAATTATGTAATTACATTTGAATGATTTTCAACCATTGTCAGTAAACAATTAGGGGACTCATTTGTATAGTTTTCATAAAACCCTGAGTGTTGCAAAACTTTGATTTACACCTGTGAAACACTTTAAATACTGCTGTTACTTGGTTCTTCTTTGCTTGCCATTCCCTTTTGAAAGCAATCACCTCTGTAAGCTTGAGATCCTCAGATAGGTAATATTTTTGTTTTTAGGTGGTGATATTTCTGTTATTTTTTTTAAGGTATTATTTATTTGCCACAGAGAGAGTGCACAAGTAGGGAGAGCAGCAGGCACAGGCAGATGTAGGATCCCCACTGAGCAAGGAGCCCAATGTGGGACTTGATCCCAGGACCCTAGGATCATGACCTGATCCAAAAGTAGACATTCAACTGACTGAGCCCCACCCAAGCATCCCAATATCCCAATATGCTCACTGTTTGAAAGACCATTTGGGGTAGCATCTGGGACACCATCCTAGAAGACCCAATAGTCCTTTTTTCTTAAAAATTATTTTTATTAACATACAATGTATTATTTGCCCCAGGAGTACAGGTCTGTGAATCATTAGGCTTACACATTTCACAGCACTCACCATAGCTCCTACCCTCCCAGTCTCCATAACCCAACCACCCTATCCATACCCCCCAACCCCCAGCAACCCTAAGCTTGTTTTGTGAGATTGAGTGTCTTTTATGGTTTGTCTCCTTCCTGATCCCATCTGGTTTCATTTTTTTGTCCTTCCCTATCCTCACAACCTCCCGCTTTGCCTCTCAAATTCCTCATATTGGAGATACCATATGATAATTGTGTTTCTCTGATTATTTCTCTCAGCATAATACCCTCTAGTTCCATCCACATTGTTGCAAAAGGCAAGATTTCATTTCTTTTGATAGCTGCATAGTATTCATTGTATATCTACACCACCTCTTCTTTATCCATTCGTCTGTTGATGGACATCTAGATTCTTTCCATGGTTTGGCGATTGTGGACACTGCTGCTATAAACTTTCAAGTTCACATGCCCCTTTGGATCAGTACATTGTATTTTTAGGGTAAATACCCAGTAGTGCAATTTCTGTGTCATAGGGTAGCTCTATTTTCAACTTTTAAGGAAACTCCATGCTGTTTTCTAGAGTGACTACACCAGCTTGCATTCCCACCAACAGTGTAGGAGGGTTCCCCTTTCTCCGCATCCTCACCAACATCTGTCATTTCCTGACTTGTTAATTTTAGCCATTCTTACTGGAGTGGGGTGGTATCTCATTGTGGTTTTGATTTGTATTTCCTTGATGACGAATGATGTTGAGCATTTTTTCGTGTGTTTGTTGGCCATTTAGATGTCTTTGCAGAAATATCTGTTCTTGTCTTCTGACCTTTCTTGATTGGGTTATTTGTTCTTTGGGTGTTGAGTTTGAGAAGTTCCTTACAGATTTTGGATAATAACCCTTTATCTGATATGTCATTTGCAAATATCTTCTCCCATTCTGTCCATTGTCTTTTTTTTTTTTTTTCAAAAGCTTTTGATCTTGATGAAGTCCCAATAGTTCATTTTTGCCCTTGCTTCCCTTGCCTTTGGCAGTGTTTCTAGGAAGAATTTGCTGTGGCTGCAGTCAAAGAGGTTTCTGCCTGTGTTCTCCTCAAGGATTTTGATGGATTCCTGTCTCACATGAGGTCTTTCATTCCATTTGGAGTCTGTTTTTATGTGTGGTGTAAGGAAATGGTCCAGTTTCATTCTTCTGCATGCGGCTGTCCAATTTTCCCAAGACCATTTGTTGAAGAGACTTTTTTCCATTGGACATTCTTTCCTGCTTTGTCAAAGATTAGTTGACCATAGAGTTGAGGGTTTGTTTCTGGGCTCTCTATTCTGTTCCTTTGATGTATGTGTCTCTTTTTGTGCCAGTACCATACTGTCTTGATGATGACAGCTTTGTAATAGAGCTTGAGGTCTGGAATTGTGATGCCACCAACTTTGGCTTTCTTTTTTGACATTCCTCTGGCTATTTGGGGTCTTCTCTGGTTCCATATAAATTTTAAGATTATCTCTTCCATTTCTTTGGAAAAAATTGGTGGTATTTTGAGAGGGATTTCATTAAATGTGTAGATTGCTTTAGGTAGCATAGACATTTTCACAATATTTGTTCTTCCAGTCCATGAGCCTGGAACGTTTTTTCCTTTCTTTGTGTCTTCCTCCATTTCTTTCATGAATACTTTATAGTTTTCTGAGTACAGGTTCTTTTCCACTTTGGTAAGGTCTATTCCTAGGTATCTTATGGTTTGGGGTGTAATTGTAAATGGGATCAACTCCTTAATTTCTCTCTCTCCTGTCTCGCTGTTGGTATATAGAAATACAACTGATTTGGGGGCATTGATTTTATATCCTGACACTTTACTGAATTCCTGTATGAGTTCTAGCAGTTTTGGAGTGGAGTCTTTTGGGTTTTCAACATAAAGTATCATATAATCTGCAAAGAGTGAGAGTTTGACTTCTTTGCTGATTCAGATGTCTTTCATTTCTTTTTGTTGTCTGATTGCCAAGGCTAGGATTTCTAGTACTATGTTGAATAGCAGTGGTGATAGTGGATATCCCTGCTGTGTTCCTGACCTTAGGAAAACAGAGGAAAAGTTCTCAGTTTTTCCCCCTTGAGAATGATATTGGCTGTGGGTTTTTCATAGATGGCTTTGATGGTATTGAGGTGTGTACCCTCTATCCCTACTCTGTGACAAGTTTTGATCAAGAAAGGATGCTGTACTTTGTCAATGCTTTTTCAGCATCTATTGAGAGTACTATATGGTTCTTGTTCTTTTATTAATGTATTATATCACATTTATTGATTGCGGATATTGAACCAAACTTGTAGCCCTGGAATAAATCCCACTTGGTCGTGGTAAACAATCCTTTTAATGTACTGTTGGATCCTATTAGCTAGTATTTTGGTGAGAATTTTTGCATCCATGTTCATGAAGAATACTGGTCTGTAATTATCCTTTTTGATGGGGTCTTTGTCTGGTTTTGGGATCAAGGTAATGTTGGTCCATAAAATGAGTTTGGAAGTTTTCCTTCCATTTCTATTTTTTGGGATAGTTTCTGGAGAAGAAGGGGTATTAATTCTTCTTTAACTGTTGAGTAGAATTCCCCTGGGAAGCTGTCTGGCCCTGGGCTCTTGTTTGTTCAGAGACTTTTGATGACTGCTTCAATCTCCTTACTGGTTATGGGTCTGCTCAGGATTTTTCTTTCTTCCTGGTTCAGTTTTGGTAGTTCATATGTTTCTAGGAGTGCATCCATTTCTTCCAGATTTTCAAATTTGCAGGCATATAGTTGCTCATAATATGTTCTTATAATTGTTTGTATTTCTTTGGTGTCAGTTATGATCTCTCCTTTTTCATTCATTATTTTATTAATTTGGGTCCTTTCTATTTTCTTTGGGATAAGTCTGGCCAGGGGTTTATCAATCTTACTAATTCTTTCAAGGTATCAGCTCCTAGTTTCGTTGATTTGTTCTCCTGTTCTTTTGGTTTCTATTTCATTGATTTCTGCTCTGATCTTTATGATTTCTCCTTTCCTGCTGTGTTTAGCATTCTTTGCTTTCTTATTCCAGCTCCTTTAGGTGTAGGCTTAGGTTGTATACTGGAGACCTTTCTTGCTTCTTGAGAAAAGCATGTATTGCTATATACTTTTGTCTCAGGACTGCTGTTGCTGTGTCCCACAGATTTTGAACAGTTGTGTTTTCATTTTCATTTGTTTTCATGAATTTTTCAATTCTTTTTTCCTGGTTGACCCATTCATCCTTTAGTAGGATGCTCTTTAGCCTCCATGTATTTGAGTTCTTTCCAACTTTCCTCTTGTGATTGAGTTCTAGCTTCAGAGCGTTATGGTCTGAAAATATGCAGGGAATGATCCCAGTCTTTTGGTACCAGTTGAGACCCGATTTGTGACCGAGGATGTGATCTATTCTGGAGCATGTTTGATGTGCACTAGAGAAGAATGTGTATTCTGTTGCTTTGGGATGGAATGTTCGGAATATATCTGTTATGTCCATCTGGTCCAGTGTGTGATTTAAGAATTTTATTTCCTTGTTAATCTTTTGTTTAGGTAATCTGTCCATTTCAGTGTGGGGAGTGTTAAGTCCCCTACTATTATTGTATTATTGTCGATGTGTTTCTTTGATTTTGTTATTAATTGGTTTATATAATTGGTTGCTCCCATGTTAAGGGTATAGATATTTAAAATAGTTAGATCTTCTTGTTGGACAGTCCTTTTAAGTATGATATAGTGTCCTTCCTCATCTCTTATTATAGTCTTTGGCTTAAAATCTAATTTAACTGATAAAAGGATTGCCACTTTTCTTTCGATGTCAATAAGCATAGTAAATTGTTTTCCATCCCCTCACTTTCAATCTGGAGATGCCTTTGTGTCTCAAATGAGTTTCTTATAGACAGCATATCAGTGGTTTGTTTGTTTTTTTTTTTTTGTTTTTTGTGTTTTTATTTGTTTTTTTGTTTGTTTTAACCATTCTGATACCCTGTGTCTTGATTGGGGCATTTAGCCCATTTACATTCAGGGTAACTATTGAAATATATGAATTTAGTGCCATTGTATTGCTTGTAAATTGACTGTTACTGTGTATTGTCTCTGTTCTTCTCTGGTCTATTACTTTTAGGCTCTTTTTTAGCTTAGAGGACCCCTTTAAATATTTCCTGTAGGGGTGGTTTGGTGTTTTCAAATTCTTATAATTTTTGTTTGTCCTGGAAGCTTTTATCTCTCCCCCTATTTTCAATGACAGCTTAGCTGGATGTAGTATTGTTGGCTGCATATTTTTCTCATTTAGTGCTCTGAGTATATCATGCCAGTCCTTTCTGGCCTGACAAGTCTGTGTCGATAAGTCTGCTATCAGTCCAATATTTCTACGACTGTATGTTACAGACCTCTTGTCCTTAGCTGCTTTAAGGATTTTCTCTTTGTCACTAACACTTGGAAGTTTTACTATTAGATGATCAGTGTGGATCTATTTTTATTGATTTGAGGGGGGTTCTCTGTCTCCTGGATTTTGATTCTTGTTCCCTTTGATCTGCTAGGGAAATTCTCTATTATAACTTGCTCCAATATACCTTCAGCCCCTCCCTCTCTTTCTTCTTCTGGGATCCCATTTATTCTAATATTGTTTCATCTTGTGGTATCACTTATCTCTCGAATTCTCCCCTTATGGTCTGGTAGTTTGTCTCTTTTTTGCTCAACTTCTTTATTCTCAATCATTTAGTCTCCTATATCACTAATTCTCTCTTTTGCCTCATTTATACTAGCAGTAAGAGCCTCCATTTTTGATTGCACCTCCCTAATAGCTTTTTTTATTTCAACTTGGTTATATTTTAGTTCTTTTATTTCTCCAGAAAGGGGTTTTCTAATATCTTCCCTGCCTTTTTCAAGCCCAGCTAGCACCTTGAGAATCATCATTCTGAAATCTAGTTCTGACATACTACCAATGTCCATATTGATTAAGTCCCTAGCCATCAGTACTGCCTCTTGTTCTTTTTTTGTGGTGAGTTTTTCTGCTTTATTGTTTTATCCAGATAAGAGTATATGAATGAGAGAATAAAATACTAAAAGGGTGGCAGGGACACCAGAAAAATAATAGCTGACCAAATAAGAGGAGACCTGAAACTGGGAGGAGAAAAAAAGGGGGGGAAAAGTTAAAAAAAAATATATATATACACTTATTATACTGGTGAATAGAACAGAGCCACCACTTGATTATGGGTATATTTTGGTCTCTTAGAAGAAACTACCTTCCAAAATCTTAAGGAAAGAAAAACCTATATGTATAGAAATAAGGGTAAACATGATGAAGGGATGGACTATGACTGTAAAGATGAAAATTTTAAAAGATTTTTAAAAAGGAATTGATAAGCTAAGTTTATAGGAAAAAGAAAAAAAAAAGGAGAGAATGTGATCAGGCTGGAGCTAGATTTAGAGTATCTTTTGATCTATTAGAAGAAATTCTATCCCAAAATTTTAAGGAAAGAAAACCTATATGTATACAAGAAATAAAGTTAAATATAATGAAGGCATAAAATATGATTATAACAATGAAAATTTAAAAAGCTTTTTTTAAAAAAAAGTATTGATAAGATAAAATAGTTAAATAAAGTTAAAAGAGGAAGAGGAAAAGTTAAAAAATATATAGAATAAGAAAAAAAATTTAAAAATTTAACTTCGCAAGACTGAAGGATCATGGGAAAAAGCCATGAATTCTATAGGTTCCTTTCCCCTAACCCTGGAGTTCCATAGTTCTTGTTTATCAGTGAACTTGGTCTTGGCTGGATGTTCTTGCTGATCTCCTGGGGCAGGGGCCTGTTGCAGTGATTCTCAAATGTCTTTGCCAGAGGCAGAATTACATCACCCTTACCAGGGGCCAAGCTAAGTAATCTGCTTGGGTTTGCTTTTGGTAGCTTTTGTTCCCTGAAGGCTTTCTGTAGAGCTTTGGCAGATGGGAATGAAAATGGCAGCTCCAGTCTCTGGCCTGGAGGAGCTAAGAGCTTGGGACCCCACTCCTCAGTGTGCCCTCAGAGAAAAGCAGTCAATCCCTCCTGTCTCCATGGTCTCTGGCGGCGCTCTGTTTACCCGGCCTGTGACCAAGGCTCCCACATGCCACTCCTTCCAGAGGAGGAGGGAGGGGGTCTCTCAGATCTGCCACTTGTGGTGACCCTGCTTTGAAGATCAGTGGCCCGACTCTGCCTTGGATCAGGATTTAAGGTAACCCTGAGCTGAGAGTCCCCACCTTGTCTCCCATCTCTTTAGCTGGCTTCCTCGCTCTGATACTTGGGGGCTCTGCCACACTCAGACACCCCTGGTCTTTCTGTGACCCCATGGGTCCTGAGATCACACTGTCCCTGTGAAGTCTCCACCCCCACTTAGCCTCTGGAGCAATCCCTCAGTGGAGCAGACTTATAAAAGTTCTGATGTTGTGCTCCACTGCTTGCAGGAGCCAGCCCCTCCCCCTGTGGTTTGTTTTCACATTGCTTCAGATTCACTTCTCTGGACATCCTACCTTCTAGAAAGTAGTCGATTTTCTGTTCCTAAAATTGCTGCTCTTCTTTCCTATTTCCTGTTGAGTCTGTAGGTGTACAAAATGGTTTGGTAACTATCTAACTGAACTCCTGGAACCTAATGCTATTTCAGTCTGCTGCTACTCCACCATCTTGCTTCTTCCTTGATATTTCTTTTTGTTGTTGTTTATATATTTTATACCCATTTCTTGGGAGTTTCTCTTACAAGTAATATTTTTTTCAGTTCCATGTGTATACAAGATGCTATTTTTAAAATTTTTTATTTTTTTATAAACATATATTTTTATTCCTAGGGGTACAGGTCTATGAATCACCACACTTCAGAGCACTCACCATACACATACCTTCTCCAGTGTCCATAACCCCACCCCCCTCTCCCAACCCCCCCTCCCCCCAGCAACCCTCAGTTTTTTTTGTGATCTTAAGAGTCACTTATGGTTTGTCACAAGATGCTATTTTTGTTTGGCTTTAATAAACTGTAAAAAGGAAATTGGTTACTTATTTTCTAATTAAGCTTATTTTCTTTGTATAGAAAATATATTATTTGATTCACAATTCAAAGGATTCAGAAGGGTTTTTAGTGAAAAGTTTCCCTCCTATCCTAGTGCCCCAGGCACCCATTTTTCTTCTGTGGCATTCCTTTTTCCTAGTTTGTTGTTTTTCTTTCCAAAGATAGTTTATACTTAAAGAAGTAAATGTATATTCTTTTTCTTTTCTTTTTTGTATTTTGTATGAATAGATAATACAGTTCATACTTTTCTGCATTTTGTTTTTTTTTTTGTTTAATAATATACCTTGTAAATATTTCCATGTCAGGTATGTAAAGAATTTCTTCATTATTATTTGTGTCTCATTGTATGGTACTTCTTTGTATAAAGGTATCATAATGTATTTAACCACTTGTAAGTTGAGGGAATTTTAGATTGTTAAGTCACATTCCCACTGGTAATATATGATAATGCCAGTTATTCTTACCCTCAAAAGTAGTTACTTCTAAATCTTATTCCAAATACATATTGTAGGTGGCACATTTCTTAGATTTAATTTGCTTACTGAATTTCTTTGCCTTGTTATTCTTTTAGGTCTCATACTCTTTCAGGATTTAAACTTTTCTCAATCTCCTTTAAGAAAGGCCTTTTTTATTGAATGTCTATTAAGTATATAAGAATTGTCTATGCTGTCTCTAGAATCACAGCTTTCTTTGAGTTTGGTGAAAAAAAAATACTGTAAAACTTGTCATAACTCCATACTATATTTAGTTTCTTAAAAGAATAAATATAGGCTCTTGTAAAATTATTTAGTATTTAGCTAGTAATTTGAGACAGGAGCTTAAAAATTAAATCTCTTGTCGTTTGGAGTGTCCTTTTGCTCCTAGCAATGGGGAATACCAGGTAGCAATAAAAGTACTATAGACCTTGTAAAATTGTTTCTGTTCTCTTTCTTGGCATCTTTGTGGGACACACCTTAAGCTAATTGGTGCTCTTCCTGGTATAACCTAAGTGATTTTAATGTGTTCAAGTTGTTGGTAAAAAATGCCAGTTTTTGGACCTCTTAAAGATCTCTATTCTGTTTCTGGGGGAGGGAGTTTTGATAGAGAGGAATATACATGTAAAAGCACCACTGGGTGATTCTGATATAGATGATGTGAATGGTTCTGAGAAATATTCATTTAAAGTTTCTGTACACTAGGAGAAATTTAGAGAGCAAAAAGAACCTTCAGATCTTACCGAACTTTATTTGTAGTCTAGTAGAGCTTCTCACTTAGTAACTAAACTCATTTTATACCATTCCTGATAGAGTATCATCTAACCCTATTTTAAAACTGTAATATATGGGTAGTGGTGTTAAAATGTAATGTGAAGTGTAGGATTTAAAACCAATCTGTTCTATTAATTGAATAGCTCCAGTTGTTTAAAAAGAAAAAAAACCAAACCCTCCTTATTTAGAATTGAAATTTGCTTCCTTGTAATTCTGTACTGACAATATAAGTTAAATCTAATTCTTTGAGGATAATTACATCATCCTGTAATTCTTATGAAATCTTTTACAGGTCTTTATTTAAAATTCTTAAAAACCTTATTTATTAGATCTATTACCAGTGGGGAGAGTATTATATTTCAACTTACTTAACTTTTTAGAAAGTTTACAGAAGCCAATTTTATTCTGTGAGTGTTCTTAGATACTCATTTTATCACTTAATGGTGGTAGTATTCTTTTTTAGTAAAAAAGTCTTAGGCTTGCTAAAAAGACATTTACTATTATTGAAAAGAAAATAATCCAGAGTAGGATTTCCTGGGTGGCTCAGTCAATAAGTGTCTGACTCTGTACTCTCCTTCTCTCTCTTAAATAAAATAAATAAATAAATATTTATTTATTTGAAAAATATTCAATATTCAAATAAATATTTATTTATTTGAAAAAATATTTGAAAAATCCATATAAGGAAGAAAATACTTTGCTTAAGTACTTAAGAGCTGGATTTTAATTTTTTAACTTCAAGGCTTTTAAGGTGTATTTTGAAAATTTGGTATTTTATTATGGTAAGATCATCTGTCTAAAAATTTCAAGAGTGTTTGTACAGAGGTATTTCTGTCCAGTTCTTTTAATACACTGATTTGAATTGTACATTTGGATTATAAAGAATACTAATTGCTAATTCCCTAGTGAAAAAATCTGTTTTAAACAAAGTTCATGGACTTTAAAGAAACATTTAATAACCTGAGAGATTCTGTATTTGTTTCTTCTTTTTTTAAGATCAGTAATTAATTAATGTTAGTAATTGTTAGTGTTAGTAAAATAATTGCCCCAAGTCAGTCAGTCTGCCTATTGGCAGAGCCTGGACTCAAAACCAGTTTTATAACTTCTCATGCTACTGCTTTTTGTATTAAATTGAGCTCTGATAGCTTTGTCTGAGCATAGCGAGTGACTAGAATCTCACTGCTTTGTCTGTTAAACTTGACATTCTTGAAAGCAGGTGCTTTGACACACTCATCTTGGTCTGGTTTGTGCAAGGGGGTCAGTAAATGTTTCATAAATAAACAGTTTGAATCAGCATGTTTTGTTTTTGAAAGTGCTCTTTTTCTACTTAAAACTAATTCTGCCCAGAACACCTGAGAAATAAATTTTATTTTTTATGCTTGTTGTATTTTATGCTAACCCAGGAAGCTTTTAAGATAATGTGAGAATGGTATTGGTATTAATATCCCAACCCCTCAAGATTCTAATGTGCATCCAGGATTGATAATTATTGGTCTCTGATAATCTAATCTTTTATATTCTTTTTTCATCAGGTACTTATTAAGCCCCCCACTGTATGCTAGGTTGTATAACATCACATTATTCTCAGGGGTACCATTCATGCAATAAAATATAGAGTGAGCATTATGAATACAAAGGCAAGATACTTCCTGCCTTTATGTCTTCTCCTAGCCACACATTTGTGTTTCACAGGAATTTGAATTGTTTCTCTGGATGTTCTGTAATATATGGGTAGTGGTGTTAAAATGTAATACCTCAGACTAATTATGATGTTCCAGATGTAAGACCAGTGCATAGTTCTTTAATGTTTGATTCTTTTATTTATATACTATATTCTTACTCAAAGGGGCACCTGGGTGGCTCAGTGGGTTAAAGCCTCTGCCTTCGACTATATTCTTACTTACGCATTCTCAGTTTTTAATAGCTGTTTCAGCAATCATTTCTGCCGACTTACAATGCACTTATGGTAGATTAATCTCCTCAGAATCTTTTCTGTATAAAAAGGTGTCCAGTCAGGTCAGCTATGGTCTTCGATTAGATTTAATTTTTGACTTTACCTTGGGAATTCATGTTATTTTAGATGACTTGAGATAAATCAAGCTTACCCTATTATATGACACTTTTAGAGCTGTATTTTTCCAGGAACAAGATGTAGCTTCAAGGTATAACTAAAACCATACTTTGGATGTAGTTAATAGTTAAAATGTACACATATAAAGGGAAAAAGTAAAATTTCTAATATTAATATATTTTTTTCTATTACATTACTGCTGTTATACTACCATATTGAAACATTTTGGCGAAACAATTTGGTAGGTAAGAAATTCCAAATGGGGGACGCCTGGGTGGCTCAGTTGGTTGGACGACTGCCTTCGGCTCAGGTCATGATCCTGGAGTCCCGAGATCGAGTCCCACATCAGGCTCCCAGCTCCACGTGGAGTCTGCTTCTCTCTCTGACCTTCTCCTCACTCATGATCTCTCTTACTGTCTCTCTCTCAAATAAATAAATAAATAATCTTTAAAAAAATTAAAAAAAAATTCCAAATGGAATTTGACTTACAAATTCCATTTTTTTGTTTTTTTCCACATGTATCTTGCTATTTTGGGCACAAACAGTGCTATTATCTCATTACAGTATGTCTTAATCTGTTTGGGCTGCTACAATAAAAATTCCACTGATAGTGTAAGCAGGGATGAGAGCCTCTTTTTAAGGGTACCTCACAAAGGCCTACTATCTCATTGGAAAGGTTTTAACCTATTAATTTTATTGGGACACATTTATTCTGTAACACAGTGTTTAATAATATGTAACATTTTCTTTTGAATCCATGTCTTCTGTTCATTATAGACACAGTGACTATTCCTTAGACCTTATTTCTTTTCAACTATTTGTGCCCAAGCATATCTTTTTTGTGTGTGTGTGCCCAAGCATATTTTTAACTAGTCTTAATTTGTCAGTATTTCTTAATTTGGGTGGTTCAAAGGAATATTTAGTGTCTACTGATACATGAGTAAAGAAGATGTGGCATATACATACAATATTACTCAGCCATCAAAAAAATGAAATCTTGGCATTTGCAACAGCATGAATGTATCTAGAGGGTATAATGCTAAATGAAATAAATCAGAGAAAGGCATATACCTATGGTTTAACTCATGTGTAATTTCAGAAACAAGCAAGGACAAAAAAAAGACAAACCAGAAAATAGACTCTTAGCTGTAGAGAACAGAGAGAGGGGGGAGGGGTGGCAGGTGGTGGCGGGGAGGGGTGAAATACATGATGGGGATTTAGAGTACAAATCTTGATGAGTGCCAAGTAATATATAGAATTGTTGAATCCATATATTATATACCTGAAACTAATTTAACACTGTATGTTAACTATACTGAGATTAAAAAAAAAAAACAAAGGAGTGCTTAGAAAAAGGGTGTCAACAGTAATTCATGTTCTTTTTACATCATTTTTTGGTTTCCAAATAATTATAGTGAGTGTAAAACCACTAGCCACCTCAGCAGTTCCAATATATGGAAACAAAACTTTGTGATATAATGCCTAGTGGTATGTAAAATGTGTCTGTCTTTGAGAGAACTTCTGACCCTCTAAGGAGAAAAGAGTTCCAATTTTTGTACTAATTTTAAAATAGGAATGACTTGTCCAACTTCTATTTTAATTTTGATCAACCCATTGTATTATACTACACTGATGATTTTACACCTTTTTTAGCATTCTTTCAATAATTATTTTAACTGAAAACTCAAAGATTTTGATATTAGCCACAACTGTAACCAGAAATGGTCATTATTTAAATTGTTTTGTGAAAGTGGAACACTGTGGTACTGGAATAGTTGTAATTTGTGGTCATAGATGTGGGAAAATAACTTAATCTCACCATTTCTCAGCCTCATTTATTTCTTGTATTACTTGCTAGTTTCTTGCTGTAATCTGAGAATTCAAGACAGGATGAACCAGTTCTCTCTGACAGAACTTTGTAAAAAGCATTATATTTTTTTCTGGGTCAGTTCTGGCTCTTCACTTTTAGTCACTGGAATGTCGATTTGTTTTTTTCTGTAGAATTTTTTTTTTTAATGGAAATTATGACCATTGTTACTTTGTCCTGGTTCTGGTAAAAAATACAGAAGTAGTTGCTGAGAAGTAGGAAAGAATAGATTGCAAGAAAAAAATAAATAAACTTTAGACTGTTTCCTTTTTTTTTTTTTTTTTTTAAAGATTTATTTATTTATTTGACAGAGAGAGATCACAAGTAAGCAGAGAGGCAGGCAGAGAGAGAGAGGAGGAAGCAGGCTCCCTGCTGAGCAGAGAGCCCGATGTGGGACTCGATCCCAGGACCCTGAGATCATGACCTGAGCCGAAGGCAGCGGCTTAACCCACTGAGCCACCCAGGCACCCTGTTTCCTTTTTTTTTTCTTGTCTGTTGATACTGAACTTCTGGGTGTTTTGTTTTTACTTTCTAGGTGATGGGAATTGCAGTGATACTAGAGGTTTAGAAATTGCTATAAAGCAACGTGTTGATGATGCACTCACTTCAAAACTTCCAATGTTTTATTTGGTCAACAGACCTCATGTTAGTTTAGTACCTGCTGCATATCCACTTCAAACGAACTTGGAATATAAATCCCTGAGTCTGAATTGGGCTCAAGGAGACATTTCTTTGGAGATTGTGGATGGTCTAAGTGGAAAGATCACTGAAAGGTTAGCATTATTAATTTCTTTTAAAATCATATATTTAAGCAGGACACTTGTGATGAACACTGGTTGTTGGATATAAGTGTTGAATCACTAAATTGTACACCTGAAACTAATATTACACTGTTTTGACTAACTGGAATTTAAATAAAAACTGAAAAAAAAATCTTAAGAGAAAATATATTTATAGTACTGTATTTATCAGGAAAAAACGTGCATATAAATGGGCCTGTGCAGTTTAAACCTGTGTTGTTCAAGGGTCAACTGTATTTGGAAGAGTCCTATGCAAGTGTAAGGGGCCCAGAAGGTTAAGCTTCACAATAAATCTACCTCCATCTATCTATACTATAATAGAAACAAAACAGAACCTTTAAAAATATTAAGAAAAAATTCATTTTAATGGAACTTTTAAAATTATTCTAAGTTCAGTTTTTTGAATTTTGAACAATAATAATCATTGAGTGTGACTATTTTGTAGGCATTGTACTAATTTAAAAAAAATGAACATTTTTTTTTTTTCCTGTTGAGAAGACAGACCTGGAGAAGTTCTGTAACTTACTGAAATTACATAGTAAGTTGAACGGAGAGAGTATTTAAAATCAGTCTCCAGAACCTATATTTTTCTAAGTATCATTTCATGATTTTAATTAACACTAGAATCATATAATGTTTTGTTTTAAAAATTTATTTTCTCTTACTGAATCTGAATTTATCTAATTCTAGTATCTGTATTTTGACATGTGTTTTCAAATATTACTTATATATACTTGAATGTGAGAGCTAATATACTATGTTTATGCTTACAATAACTCTGTAGATTAGGCGGTAGTGTTGCTTTTTTACAGATAAATTGATTCAAGCTAGGTTTAGTATCTTTTTTAAAGTCTCCCAAATAGTAACACACCTGGGATTGATATCTGGACATTTTATTTCCAAAGCCCTTGTCAGTAACCATAATATACTATGCCTTTTAGACATTTCTTTATAACATCCTTGCCATTGGTTATCAAGTAAAACTAAAACTACTTTTAGTGAGACCATACAGTTATAATGAGGTAATAAATAATGTTAAAATTTTAAATGCCTAAACTGCTTTCTTTCTGAAAGATGGCTTTAAACTAAGACTACATACAAATGTTTCTTGTTATGAACTTAGGCATACTATTGATTACTTCAGCTAGTGTGAACTACACTATTCTTACCTTGAATCAGCTGTTAATGAACAAACTATAAACAGACAAAACAATTCTTTGATAAAACATTAAAAAGCCTTACTGAGAGCAGATAAAATATGAGCGTAACAAAGCTGAAATTAATGTAAAATGAGCTTAATTAACTTATTATAGCTAAATGGTTCAAATGAAAAGAGCAGATGTGATCTAAATATTAGACAAGACATTGTTAAGCTCCAAAGCATTACATAAGGCAGAGGAAACTATTATTAAAATGTGTAATTCACAAGGAAGAAAGAATAGTTATGGTTATCTATTCAACAAATAGCATAGTATCAACATTCATAAAGCATATGTTATAGAAGAGAAGGAAAAGTAGAAATCCACTACTAGTTGAGACAGTAATTGACCTTTAAGTTCATGATCAGATAGACAACACAATAAGGAAGGATATAGTGGTTTTAAATAACAAAAAGGTAGATTTGATTAACTTACACAAAACTCTATACCGTAAAAACATAAAATACAGAACCTATAGGATATTGAATATAGAATATTGAAAAAAACTGATCCTATTTTAGGACCCAAAGAAAATCTCAAATTCTAAAAGTTAGAAGCAATGTGTTAGAATCCAGAGGTAGACCCTCAACTTTATAGTCAGCCAGCTAATTTTCAACAAATCAGGAAAGAATATCTAAAGGGAAAAAAAGACCATTTCCTTAACAAATGGCTTTGGGAGAACTGGATAGAAACATGCAGAAGAATTCTACTAGACCACTTTCTTAAAGCCATATATAAAAAATAAATTCAAAATAGATGAAAGCCTTAAATATGAGACAGGAATCCATTGAAATCCTAGAGGAGAACACAGATAGCCCCCTCTTTGACCTCAGCCTCAGCAACTTTCTACTGACAGTCTCCATAGGCAAGGGAAACAAAAGTAAAAATGAACTATTGGGATTTCATTGAGATAAAAAGCTCCTGGACAGCAAAGGAAACAAACCTAAAAGGCAGCCTGGAATGGGAGATGATATTTGCAAATGACAGATCAAGGGCTAATATCCAAAATCTATAAAGAACTCAACAAATTCAACATCCCCAACCCCAAAAATCCAGTCAAGAAATGGGCAGAAGACATTCACAGACATTTCTCCAAAGAAGACATACAAATGGCTAACAGACACATCAAAAAATGCTCAAGACCACTCATCATCAGGGAAATAGAAATCAAAACCACATAACGGCTAAAATGAAAAACTCAGGCAACAGTGGATGTTGTGAGGATATGGAGAAAGGGAAATCCTCTTACTCTGTTGGTAGGAATGCAAACTGGTGCAGTCACTGTGGAAAACAGTATGGAGATTCCTCAAAAAGTTAAAAAGTAGAGCTACCCTGTGACCCAGCATTGCATTACTAAGTATTTATCCAAAGGACACAAAAATAGCGATTTAAAGGGGCACATGCACCCCAAAGTTATAACAGCAATTTCCATTCTAGCCAAACTATGGAAAGAACCCAAACGTCTATCAGGAAATGAATCCATGAAGAAGATGTGAGAGTTACGCATACACACACAGAAATACTACTAAGCTATCAAAAAGAATGAAACCATGCCATTTGCAATAACATGGATGGAACTAGAGTGTATTATGCTAAGCAGAATTAGAGAAAGACAAATACCAATATGATTTCACTCGTGGAATTTAAGAAACAACAGCATAGAAAAAGAAAAGGAAAAATAAGATAAAAACAGGCAAACCATAAGAGACTCTCAACTGTTGGAAACTAAGGGTTGCTGGAGGGGAAGTGGGTAGGGAAATGGGGTAACTAGGTGATGGACATTAAGGTGGGCATGTGATGTAATGAGCTCTGGGTGTCATAAACAGCTGATGAATTACCAAACTCTACCCTGAAACTAATAATACACTGTATGTTAACTAACTTGAATTTAAGTTAAGGTTAGAAGCAATGTAGATAGTATTTTCTGATTTTGATATAGTTAAGTCTCCAAAGAATCAGTATACTAGGAATTTCTTTCATTGGGGATAAAAGTCCTCTAACTTTTGGCTCTAAAGAGGAAATATAAAATGAAACTGCGGATATTTAGAAAGCAAGAATTTTGAAAGCATTTCATGTCAGAACTTACAAGATATATACAGCTAAAGCAAAGCTGAATGGAAAAGCCAGTTCTTCAGATGCTTAGATCAAGGGATAGTGGAAATAAACTTAGGAGAATGTAGAAATCAGCAAAACTTGAAATATAATTTAAAGAGCTAAATAACAAAAAGTTAGAAGTAATAAAAATCTGATTCTGTGGGAAAATGTCACTAGCTAATCTCATTTAATAAATAAGGTAGTAATTAACAAATAGAAGATTAAGATAATCATAAAAGCTTATTTGCTCAACCATGTATCTTTAAAAACCTTATGAAATACATACATTTCTAGGAAAAATTATTTCCATAATGGTACAAAACCTAAACAGATTATTTTCTTAAGAAAGTTATCAAGATGGCACTCTTAACTATTCTGTAACTATTCTCAAAGTACCATTCTGAGGAGGTTCAGAGGAATTTTTAAACTTTTAAATAGCAGAAATTTCCAGTGTTATCTAAGATTTAAAACATTAAAATCTTTTTATGGAGCAGGTATAACACTGCTACTTAAATCTGATAGAACATTGCTGCCCTCTCTCCACAAAAGTTATACATGAAACTTTGTTTTATATCCAAGCAAAATATCTCGATAAAATATTAGGAAACAGAATGTAGCAGTACATAAAAATATATATATTTATACAATAATACCAATTGGTATTTTTTGTAAGACTGAGGATAGTAACATAATAGAAATAATACCAGATTAGGAATTCTTAAAAAATTATCATATTAATTGATCTAGAGATACCACACATTCATAGCTCAAAATTCTAAGAAAGCATATAATATAGCACTTCAGCTAGTCTAAGTAAAGATAATAAAAAGGAAATTGTTCAATACTTTTGTTAAGGATAAAAATGTGTGTTTACAAAACAAACTGAGGGTTGCCTTGGGGAGGGGAGTAGGGAGAGGGTTGGTAGGTTTATGGACATTGGGGAGGGTATGTGCTATGGTGAGTGCTGTGAAGTGTGTAAACCTGGTGATTCACAGACAGCCCCTGGGGATAAGAATATATTATACATTTATAAAAAATAAAAAAATTTAAAAAAATAACAAAAGGGGAGGGGCGCCTGGGTGACTCAGTGGGTTAAGCCGCTGCCTTCGGCTCAGGTCATGATCTCAGGGTCCTGGGATCGAGTCCCGCATCGGGCTCTCTGCTCGGCAGGGAGCCTGCTTCCCTCTCTCTTTCTCTCTGCCTGCCTCTCCATCTACTTGTGATTTCTCTCTGTCAAATAAGTAAATAAAATCTTTTAAAAAATAATAATAACAAAAGGGGAAAAAAAGACAAATTCAACAAATATAGTCCAGGAAGAAAAGATGCAAAAGTAGTTTTAAAATAAGAGGTATTGAAGAGCAAGTTGGGGGAATACCTGGCTGGCTTAGTCAGTGGAGCATGAGACTCTCTATCTGAGGGTTGTGAGTTCAAGCCCCATGTTGGGGGTAGAGGTTACTTAATAAATACAAGTGTAAAAAAAAAAATAAAATAAATTTTTTTTAAAATGTGTGTTTATTAGTCAAAGGATCATCATGATTGATGATAATATCCAGAACAAGACACGATTGTTTACTATTGTTAATATTTTTTAAAGCATTTGAATAAGAGAAAGAAATGAGAGATTATAAAATATTGGAAGGGAGGAGGTAAAATTACCATTCTTTGCATATGGTATCATATTGTACCTGAAAAGCCCAGGAGAATCATTGGGAAAATGACAACAAAAGGTATCATGGTGAAAATATTAATAGAGAGATCAATATATTTTATACACAGGCTCATATGTTAACTAATTTTGTATATAAAACTACCTCAAAACTTAGTGACTTAAAATAACCATTTATGGGGTGCCTGGGTGGCTTAGTCAGTTAAGCATCTGCCTTCAGATCTGGTCATGATCCCAGGGTCCTAGAATCAAGCTCCCTGCTCTGTGGGAAGCCTGCTTCTCCATCTTCTACTCCCCCTGCTTGTGTTTTCTCTCTGTCTCTCTGCCAAATTAATAAAATCTTTTTAAAAAATAAACATTTATTACTGATGACAAGTTTTAAGGTCAACTGAGTTAGATTTTATTGTGCTCCCTCATTCATCTGGGGTTAACTCTAGGTTAACTGAAATTCAACTTATGACAGGGCTGTGGTCCATGTGTTGTCTCACCATTTTGTAGACTAGTCCCAGCTAGCTCATTTGGCATTCCCTAGAGAATGCACACAAACCTATGAGGCCCAGGCTCAGAACTGACACATTCTCTATTCCATTTACCAAAATAAGTCACAAAGCTAGCCCAAATTCAGGAGGAATGGAAATCAACCACAAGTTACTGAAAAGAGAATGTGAAAAGTCACATTATAAAGAGTGTGGAGTAATGTTGAGTTTGAGAAGTTCTTTGTAGATCTTGGATATCCAACCCGTTGTCTCTAGTGTCATTCATGAGTATCTTCTCCCATTCCGTGGGTTACCCCTTTGTTTTGTTGACGGTTTCCTTTGCCGCGCAGAAGTGAGCAGACACTTCTCCAATGAAGACATAAAAATGGCTAACAGACACATGAAAAAATGTTCATCATCATTAGCCATCAGGGAAATTCAGATAAAAACCACATTGAATTATTACCTTACACTGTTAGAATGTCAAAAATTAACAAGGCAAGAAGCAACAAATGTTGGAAAAGATGTGGAGAAAGGGGAATCCTTTTACACTGTTGGTGGGAATGCAGGTTGGTGCAGCCACTTTGAACAGTGAGGAGATTCCTCAAAAAATGAAAAATAGAGTTACCTTATGACCCTGCATTTGCACTACTGGGTATTTACCCTGAAGATACAGATATAGTGAAAAGAGGGGCCATATGTACCCCAATTTTCACAGCAGCAATATCCGCAATAGCCAAACTGTGGAAAGAACCAAGATGCCCTTCAACAGATAAATGGCTAAAGAAGATGTGGTCCATATATACATATAATGCAATATTACTCGTCCTTCAGAAAGGATGAATACCCAACTTTTGCATCAACATGGATGGGAGTGGGCGAGATTATGCTGAGTGAAATAAGTCCAGCAGAGAAAGTAAATTATAGTTTTGCTTGTGGAACTTAAGGAATAACATGGAGGACATTAGAGAAGGAAGGACAAAGAGAAGGGAGGAGATATTGGAAGGGGGAGATGAACCATGAGAGACTGTGGACTCAAACAAACTGAGGGTTTCGACAGGTGGTGAGCTTCATGGTGGGTATTAAGGAGGACACATATTGTATGGAGCACTGGATGTTATTCATAAACAATCTTGGAACACTACATCAAAAACTGATGGTGTACTGTATGGTGACTAACATAACACAATAAATAAAGTATGGGGGTTAGTGAAGGATTTGGACAATTTTTGTGAATACAAGAACAACTAATAAGATAATGAAGAGAGTTATAGCAAAAAATTTCATGGTCTATGGATCCACTTTTATTAGAAACAAAAAAATATATCTTCATGCACATATGTATACATAGGTGGAAGGAAGTTCATAAATATATAAATAAATATATATATATATAGTAAGTTCAAATTTACATACAGTGAAATGTACTATATAGTTAATGATTTTTGATATATGTATACACCTGTATAACCACCACCCCATTAAAATATAGGACATTTTCATCATTCCAGAAAATATTTCTGTGCCTTTTTTCCAGTCAATTCTGCTACAACCACTCTCCTTATTTGGATCAACATAGATTAATTTTGCTTCAAACAATAAACTGTTCCAGTATCCACCATCTTTAATTTTTAATGCAACACTATAATAATTTAAGCTCTAAGTTAATAAAAGAAAGTAAATATTCAAAGAGTTTTGTGTAAAAATCACTATCTTCGTATATAGTTTAGAGAAGTATTTGTAGATTCTGTGTTGATTTTAATCTCTACAATTGTCAACATAAATTCTTGAATAATAATTAGTGGATGTTTCATTCCTTTCTACTTTAGTTCCCCATTTAAAAGTGGTGTGTCAATGGCAAGTCGGCTTTGTAAAGCTGCAATGTTAAGTCGATTTAACCTCCTTGCCAAAGAAGCTAAAAAAGAAGATTTACTTGAAGCTAGTACATATCATGCAGCAAAGGTAAGTCCTTAAAGGAATGAATTTGATTATAGAAATAATATTTAAGATAACAAAAATGTACTTTTATGATAATGAGCTATAGGAGAAATTGCATGAAATAGTTAACTAAATATAAGATACTTCCATGTACTGGTAGAATTAATTTTTAAATGAATATGCCAGAAATTGAATATGTAAATGAATGTTGCCACCTACAGTAGCCTCTTTAGTATGGTGTGTACTTATTTTGACGATATTTTATCAAAACCTGCTTTCATACCCAGAGAAACAAAAGGATAAAATTTTTTCTGTATGTATTAACTTTGTAACTTTAGAAGTATTCTAAAATAATACAATATGATTTCCATATAAATTAATTTTCCTATTTTAAAGATGTGAAACTGCTTTAATTTCAGTGTATGACTTGGGCCTGATTAAGTAGGTGATGTATATAGCCTTTTTCTGTCTTTAAAAATATTTATTTTTTTAGTATTACAAACACAATTCATATTTACAGAATATGGCAGTTTTTCTAAATGTAGAGGAAAAATAGTACTTGTAATTCTTCCTACTATTCAAATTATGATGCCCTTAATCCTGTAAGCATGTTATTTCAGTTTCTTGTGTTTTGCATATATATATATATGTTTATGTATGCATATATTTTAGGATATTATACTGGATGTGTTTTTTATCTGCTTTTTTTGTTTGGTATAGTCTGAGATGAACCATGTTATAATATGACATGTACAAGACATCAAGTTATTAAATACAAATTGTTTCTGATAACCTAAATTTAGTTTCAGTCAGTAATCTGGTATTGTATGAAAGTCTCTTAAATTTCAACAATATCTTAATGCTCAGACTGTATATTCCCAACCTGTGAAACAATTTACTACAGTTTTGTGGGTATGTACATAGATTTTTAAGTAATAAAAGCTTATCTAGGCAGTTTCTGTCTTTGGTGGCATGAAGTCACAGATCCTATTTAGAAAAGCAAGTATAAAAACTGGACAAAATTGTCAAAAAACCACCTTTCACAACTCTGGAAATTGAAGACAGAAGTGTGTATTATTGAAAAATAGCTCAGGCTTTGGATAAGAACAACTGGAGTTTGTGGTACCTTCATCCAAGGGCTGTTCCTGTTCTTTCTCCTTCATCTCTGCTTGTTTAAATCGCAAGAACTATAGTTTTTACTAGAGTGAGGATGTAGTAGTTTTGCTGCTTGAGGGTAGACTTGATTTGGGGCAGAGGGTAAAAACTGGAAGCTTTATCAGCTAAAAGTGCCAAACCTAGTAGGAAACAAATGGGGAAAATCAATAATTTTGCTGCCCCCAGGTTGCAGTCTTTGTTGGGGCAAGTGATGAACCAACTAGTAACTTACTTAGGTAATTTTAAAAATGAAAGAGCCATGGAAGGGCTGAGATAAAATCTCCATATATCCTTGGCTGAATGAGAACCTACACTTGTACAGGGAAGACCCTAGAGAACCCAGTAAAGAGTGAAACTGTAAAAGAGAACTGGCTGCAACATTAAATCCAATAGTCCCTCCTTATCCTTGGGGGATACTACCAAGAACCCCAGCGGCTGCCTGAAACTACAGGTAATACTGAATCCTATATCTACTGTTGTTTCTTATATATACATATCTGTGATAAAGTTTGATTTATAAATTAGGCACAAGAGATTCACAACAATGATTTAAATAGAACAATTTCAACAGTGTGTTGTAATAAAAGATACATGATCTCTTTCTCAAAAAGTCTAGTCATACTGTACTCAACTTTCCTTTTCTTGTGATGAAATGAAATGATAAAATGCTTATTTGATGAGATGAAGTGAAGTGAGTGATGTGGACCTTGTGACATAGTGTGAGGCTAACTGATACATCATAAAAGGGATCCAGATTGGTTGACTATGGTGACGGAAACCAGGGAAAGCAATGTCATGGATAGGGTGGAAGGACTATGTACACAACCTCCCCCACCAGTACACACACAAATTGATGAGAAGGTAGATGCATAAGCTTAAGGTGTTTGAGCAGTGTCTACTGAAATCATTTATCATTAAGCTGTGCAGGTATAGCATAACCATTAGTAAACCAGGCTAAAATATAAAAATAAGTAATAAAAAAACTGGGAAGGGACAACAGCAGCTGCACCCCATGGAGAAAACAGATCTCACAATTTAAGCAAACTAAAAATAAAAAACTTCAGAAAAAAATAAAACCACATCCAGAGTTTCTACAATATGTTGTCTAGAAAGTTTAAGTTTTAACCAAAAAATATGGGATATGTAAAAAACCAGAAGGGTGAAATCTATTCTCAGGAAAAAATAATAGTCAACTGGTTCTGTGTCCAAATGTTAAATATAGCTAAGACTTCAAAGTAGCTATTATAATATGTTCAGAGAATTAAAAGAAAATATAAGTGTATCAAAAAATAGTCAATCTCTTTTTTTAAAGGATTTTATTGATTTTTTTTTTTTTTTTTAACAGAGCGAGCGTGCACACAAGCAGGGGGAACTTCAGGCAGGCAGAGGGCGGGGGAGAAGGCAGGCTCCCTGCCAAGCAAGGAGCCAGATGTGGGGATCAATCCCAGGACCCTGGGATCATGACCTGAGCCTAAGGCGCCACTTATTGACTGAGCGATCCAGGGGCCCCAACAAATTGGCAATCTCAGTAGAGAAACAAACTAAAGAAAAGAAAACCAAATGAAAATTTTAGAATCAAAACAATATTTAACAAGTGAAACATTCTTTAGATGGGCTCAACAGCAGATTTCAGATGGCAGATAAAAATCAGTGAACTTTGAAGATAAATCAATAGTTATTTTTTAAAGACCGAATGAAAACAGAAGAATGGTCTCACTTATTTGTGGATCATAACAAATAGCATGGAGGACATGGGGAGTTAGGAGAAGGGAGTTGGGGTAAATTGGAAGGAGAGGTGAACCATGAGAGACTATGGACTCTAAAAAACAATCTGAGGGGTTTGAAGTGGAAGGGGGATGGGAGGTTGGGGTACCAGGTGGTAGGTATTATAGAGGGCATGGATTGCATGGAGCACTGGGTGTGGTGAAAAAATAACGAATACTGTTATGCCGAAAATAAACAAATAAATAAATAATAAATAAATAAATAAGAAAATGTGTGTTTTCTTAGAGAAAGGTTTCTTAGATCTGATACCAAAAATACAATCCAAAAGAGAAAAAAAAAAGGTATTTTAGACTTTATTAGAGTAACAACTTTTACATTTCAAAAATTAAAAAAATGAAAAGGCAAGCTACATACTATGAAAAAATATGTGCAAATTACATATCTGTTAAGGGACTTGTATCCAGAATAAAAACTCTTGCAATTCAATAATAGATACATGACCTAGTTTTAAAAATGACCAACAAGGGGCGCCTGGGTGGCTCAGTGGGTTAAGCCGCTGCCTTCGGCTCAGGTCATGATCTCAGGGTCCTGGGATCGAGTCCCGCATCGGGCTCTCTGCTTAGCGGGGAGCCTGCTTCCCTCTCTCTCTCTCTGCCTGCCTCTCCATCTACTTGTGATTTCTCTCTGTCAAATAAATAAATAAAATCTTTAAAAAAAAAAAAAAAAAAAAAAATGACCAACAAATTTGAATAGACATTTCTATAGGTAAAATAAACCAATAAGAATATAAAAAGATGTTCAACATCATTAATCATTAGGGAAATACAAATAAAAACAACAGTGATTTGCTACTTTACACATACTAGGATATATAAAGATATTAAATGTTGGCAAGGATGTAAGGAAATCAAAACCATCACCATTGCTGGTAGGAATGTAAAATGTTGCAGACTCTTTGGGAAACAATTCAACAGTTCCTCAAAAGTTAAATATTGAGAGGTGCCTGGCTGGCTCAGTTGGACGAGCATGTGACTCTTCATCTTGAGGGTTGTGAGTTTGAGCCCCACACTGGATGTAGAGATTACTAAAAATAAACTTTAAAAAAATTATAGAGTTATCATGTAACCCAGGAATTCCCCTCCTAGGTATATTATTAAGAAAATTGGAAACACATATTCACACCAAAATTGTAAACGGCTGTTTGTAGCAGCTGTATTCATATTCACAAAAGGTGGAAACAACCCAAATGTTCATCAGGTGATGAATGGATAAACAAAATGTGACATATATCTTTAATCATCCATAAAAGAGAAAATGAAGTATTGATACATTCTACAATGTGGGTCAACCTTGAAAACATTATGTTAAGTGAAAGAAGCCAGACAAAAGGCCACAGATAATATGATTTCATTTATATGAAGTGTATAGAATAGGCAAATTCATAAAGATAGAAAGTAGATTAGTGGTTTCCAGGAGCTGGGGGGAGGAGAGAATGAAGATTGACTGCTAATGGGTATAGGATTTGATTTTGGAGTGATGAAAAATTCTGGAATTACTGGTAGTGGTTATACAATTCTGTGAATATACTAGAAACCATTTATTTATTGTATACTTTAAAAGGATGAATTTTATGATATATGAATTATATCTTAACAAATCTGTTAGAAAAGAATACAGTGAATTGATGTGCTTATGGATTGGAGGAAAAAAATATTGTTAAAATGTCTATATTACCCAAAGCAATCTACACAGTTAATACAATCCCTATCAAAATACCACCAGTTCACAGAATTGGAACGAACAAACCTAAGGTTTGTATGGAACCACAAAAGACCCCAAATAGTCAAAGCAGTATTGAAAAAGAAGCAGCTGGAGGCATCAGAATTACATACTTCAAGCTATATTACAAAGCTGTAGTCATCAAGACAGTATGGTACTGGCACAAAAACAGATAGATAGATCAGTGGAACAGAATAGAAAACCCAGAAATGGTCAACTGATCTTTGACAAAGCAAGAAACAGTAAGGAAAGAAGTCTCTTGAACAAATGATGTTGGCAATATTGGAGCACCTTTAAAACCATACACAAAAATAAGTTCAAAATGGATGAAAGACCTAAAAGTGATACAGGAAACCATCAAAATCCTAGAAGAGAACACAGGCAGCAACCTCTTTGACATTGGCCATAGCAACTTCCTACTAGACCTTTGTCAAGAGGCAAGGGAAACAAAAGTAAAAGTGAACTATTGCGACTTCATCAAGATTAAAAACTGCGCAGTGAAGGAAACAATCAACCAAAAAGCAGTTTACAGAATGGGAGAAGATATTTGCAAATGACATATCAGATGTTAATACCCAAAATCTATAAAGAACTTATCAAACTCAGCAATCCCCCCAAACCCAAAAAAATCCAGTCAAGAAATGGGACAGAAGACAGCAATAGACACTTTTCCAAAGAAGACATCCAGATGGCCAATGGATACATGAAAAGATGCTCAGCATCACTCATTATTGGGGAAATCAAAGCCACAATGAGATACCACGCCAGCCCTGTCAGAATGGCTAAAATAACAATACAGGAAACAAGAGATGTTGGTGTGGAGAAAGGGGAGCCCTCTACACTGTTGGAAATGCAAACTGTGCAGCCACTTTGAAAAACAGTATAGAGGTTCCTCAGAAAGTTAAAAATAGAACTACCCTATGATCCAACAATTGTACTACTAGGTATTTACCCAAAGGATCAAAAATACTGGTTCAAGGGGCACATATACCCTGATATTTACAGCAGCATTATCAACAATAGTCAAATTATGGGAAGAGCCCAAATGCCCATTGACTGATGAATGGATAAATAAGATAGTGTGTGTGTGTGTGTGTGTATGTATCTATATATGTGTCTATATAGATAGATGCATATATAATGGAATATTATTCAGTCATCAAAAAGAATGAAATCCTGTCATTTGCAGCAATGTGGATGGAGCTAGATTGTATTATGCTAATCAAAATAAGAAGGAAATATATGATTTCACTTATATGTGGAATTTAAGAAACAAAGGGAAGGGGAAGAAAAGGGAAGCAAACCATAAAAGCTTCTTAACTACAGAGAACAAACAGGATTGCTGGATGAGAGGTCAGCAGAGGGATGAGCTAAATGGGTGGTGGGTATTAAGGAGGGCACTTATGTTGACCACTGGGTGTTATACATAAGTGGTGGATCACTAAATTCTTAACCAATATTACATGATATGTTAGCTGAAATACAATTTTGAGAAAAGAAAGAAAAGAAAAATATGTTTAAAATGCTGAAAGAAAAGCCTGATAACCAGGAATTGTATAGCAAGATAATTTTTCTTTAATTTTTTAAAAATTTTTAATGTTTTTATAAACATATAATATATTTTTATCGCCAGGGGTAGCAAGATAATTCTTAAAAGCAAAATAAAAAAATCCCCAGGCAGACAAAAATAAAGAAAATTTGTTTTTAGTATAACTTCCTTAAGAGGAATCCCAAAGGAAACCCTTGAATTTTGGAAGAAATAACATGAGCTGACATATAAATCTACAGAAAGGGACAAAGAATACTGAAAATGCTAATCATGGGATAAATATAAAAGTGTGTGTGTGTGTTTCCTCTTATTTTCTTTAGAAAGTGGAAGTTCTTTAAGACAGTTTTAACAGTGTATTAATTTATAACAAAGGTAGATGCAATATAGACAGTGATAGTATACCAAAGGACAGAGAAAGAAATCAGTCAGTATTGGAACAAAGATACTGTACTTTACCAAATTAAGTCAGTATGAATATGAAGTAGAATACAGTAAGACACAGAAGCATAGGGCACCTGGGTGGCTCAGCGGGTTAAGCCTCTGCCTTCAGCTCAGGTCATAGTGCCAGTGTCCTAGGATCCTAGTGCCAGTGTCCTAGGATCCAGGCCCACATTGGGCTCTCTGCTCAGCAGGGAGCCTGCTTCCCATCTTTCTCTGCCTGCCTCTCTCCCTACTTGTGATATCTCTCTCTCTCTCTCAAATAAATAAATAAATAAATCTCTAAAAAGAAAAAGATACAGAAACATATTGTAATCCCTAAAGTAACCATGAAGAAAATAACTGAAAACTATATGCAAAATATCAACACATGAATTAAAATTGTATATTGAAATTCATTTTTGAAAAAACTAGAAAGCGATAAAGAGGAAGCAGAGAAATAAAAGACATGGGACTTGGAAAACAGTGAAATGGCAGACATAAATCCACTTTATCAATAATCACATTAGGTTCTATTAAACTAAATGCTCCAGAGAAAAGGCAGAGGTAATCAGAGTGGGTTAAAAAAAAAAAGGGGGGGGGGCAAGATTCAACTCTATGCTGTCTGCAGGAAACACATGAAATTCAAAAACACAAATAAGTTGAAACTAAAAAATGAAAAAAACACATGTAAACTGTAGCAATAAAGAGAGCTGAAGTGTTTATATTAATATCAAATATATGTTGAGAAATATAAGACAATGAGTGATGTTTTATAGTAGTAAAAAGGCTAATGCATTGAAACATATAACAAATAGTTATGTAATAATTGCATGCCTTGGCAACAACAGAACCCAAAAATACATAAGCCAAAACTGACAGAATTGAAAGGTGAAATAGATAATTCTACAATTACAGGAGGAGGTTTTTTTTTTTTTTCCCAGAAAAATGTACTTTTTAATTTTTTTATTGTGTTATGTTAGTTACCATACAGTACCTCATTAGTTTTTGATGTAGTGTTCCATGATTCATTGCTTATGTATAATATCAGTGCTCCATGCAACCAATGCTATCCTTAATACTCATCACCAGGTTCACCCATCGTGCACACTCCCCTTCTAAAACCCAGAGTTTGTTTCTTGGAGTCCACAGTCTCTCATGGTTCTTCTCCCCCTTTGATTTCTACCTTCCCTTCATTTTTCCCTTCTCCTAATGCCCTTCAATTATGTAGGAGGTTTTAATAGTCTTATTTCAGCAGTTGATAAAACAACTAGACAGAAAATAAGAATATAAAAGGCTTAAATATCAGTGCCTGTACTGGCCTGTATTAAACACTGCATAACCGAATATACTTTATTTTCAAGTACACTTGGAACATTCTCCAGTATTGGCAATAAAGCAAGTCTCAGTAGAAATCAGCAGTGGAATGAAATCTGGGAAGTTAACCATTTGAGAATTAGCAGCTTAACTTCTGAATAACCTGTAAGTCAAAGAAGAAATTATAAGCAAATTTAAAAAAAAATCTTCTGAATCAATCAAAAATCAACTGAATGAAAATACAACATATTAAAATCTGTGGAATGTAACCGAAGGAGTGGTTAGAAATTTATAACTTTATTCACTTATATTAGGAAAGAAGGGAATTGTAAAAATCAGTTATTTGAGTTCCACCATGAGATGTTAGAAGAGCAAATTAAAAGTAGAGAGGGAATAATATAAAATAGTATAGAAATTTCTAGAAAACAAAAAATAAAAATAGAAAATAGAAAAAAATCAATGAAATCAAAAGTTGGTTCATTGAAAAAAAAACAACATTGATAACCCTTTAGACTGATAAAATAGTAAGAGATAATACAAGCAATCAAAATTTGGAATGAAAGAGGAGTCCTTACTACAGACCCCAAAGAGCTAAAGTAATTATAAGATAATATTATGAACTTTTTTTTTAAAGATTTTATTTATTTGTCAGAAGAGAACACAAGCAGGGGAAGTGGCAGGCAGAGGGAGAGAAGCAGGCACCCTGCTGAACAAGGAGTGAGATGCAGGACTTGATCCTAGGACCCTGGGATCATGTCCTGAGCCGAAGGTGGACACTTAACTCACTGAGCCATCCAGGCATCCAATATAAGCAACGTTTTTTTTTTTTTTTTTTTTTTCAAAAAAATTAGACAAGTTAGATGAACACATTCCTAGAGAGAGACAAATTATAAAATGTGACTAAAGAAAATACCCAGATTGAAATAAAGTAGTTGAATTATTAATTAAATTTTTTTTTTCTAAAAAGACAAACCAAGAAAGAGACTCAATTATAAATAACAAACTGATGGTTACCAGAGGGTGTGTAGGGTATGGGTTAATAGATGAAGATTAAGGAGTGCCCTTGTCTTGAGCACCAAGTAATGTATGGAATTGTTGAATTGCTATATTGTGTACTTGAAACTAATAAAACACTGTATGTTAACTGGAATTAAAAATAAAATTCTTTTCCTAAAGAAAAGCAGAGTGCAGATACAGCTTTACTGGTGAATTCTATCAAACTATATGCAAAAAAAGAAGCACAAATCCTACAAAAAACTAATAAATAGAAGAGAAGAACACTTGCCAATTTTTATGAGGTCACTATAACCCTGATACCAAAACAGGATTTAAACATCACAAAAAATGAAGGCTACAAACTTTATCTTTCCAGAACATAAATGCAAAATTTTTAAGATATTGGCAGAGTAAATCCAGCAGCCCAGATAAAGGATTATACACCATGACAAAGGAGGTTTGCTCCAAGAATACAAGGTTGATTAAACATCAGAAAATTATTGGATGGGGCATCTGGGTGGCTCAGTTAAGCCGCTGCCTTCGGCTCAGGTCATGATGTCAGGGTCCTGGGATCCAGTCCTGCATTGGGCTCGCTGCTCTGCGGGGAGCCTGCTTCCTCCTCTCTCTCTCTCTCTCTCTCTCTCTGCCTGCCTTTCTGCCTACTTGTGATCTCTCTCTGTCAAATAAATAAATAAAATCTTAAAAAAAAAAAAAGAATTATTGGATGTACTACCATTATATGAATAAAGTCAAGTTCAAAACCCACATAATTACCTCAAAAGATGTCCAAAATGTATTTAACAAAATCCAACAGCTATTCCTGGTAAAAATACTGAATAAGAAATATAAGTAAGTTTCCTCCAATGAAAAACCTACAGCTGACATCATGCTTAATGGTGAAAGAATACTCTTCCCCTCGCCCCTCTCAAGATTAGGGAAGAAAACAAGAATGTCTGTTCTCATCTCAGTTCTGTTCAACAATACTCTGTATGTCCGAGCAAGTTCAGCAAGTTAAGAAAAAGAAAAGGCGTTGAGACAGAAAGAAACAGAAAAACTCATTTTATTTCTAAATGTAATCTTGTATGCAAAATATCCCATGGAATCTATTAAAAACAACTATATCATATGTGAGTTTAGTACACATTATAAGGACAATAGAGAAAAACAAATTGTGTGTGTGTGTATATATATATATATAAAGTGTTCATTCCTAATATGTGTATATATATATATATATAAATATATATATATATATATATATATTCCTAATATATTAGGAATTTTTTTAATTGGGAAAACTTTTCTCCAGAATAGCATAAAAAATGCTTAGAGGTGATTTTAACCAAGTATAAGATCTATACACTGAAAGTGATGAAACATTGCTGAGAATAATTGAAGACCTAAATAAATGGAGAAATGTACCATTTAATGGGTTGGAAATAAAACATTTTAGGATGTCACTTCTTGCCAAACTAATCTATGGATTCAAGGCAAACTCTTATTAGAATCCCAGCAAGCTTTTGTGTAGGAATTGATGAGCTGTTCTGATCAAAATTGAAATGTAAATTTAAAGGACATAGAAGAACCAAAACATTTTTAAGATTTTATTTATTTGACAGCGAGAGACACAGTGAGAGAGGGAACACAAGCAGGGGGAGTGAGAGAGGAAGAAGCAGGTTTCCCACTGAGCAGGGAACCTGATGTGGGGCTCGATGCCAGGACCCTGGTATCATGACCTGAGTTGAAGGCAGACGCTTAATGACTGAGCCACCTAGGCGCCCCCCAAATCAATTTCTTAAAAGCAGATTTACCCTACCTACTTTCAAAATTCATCATAAAGCCACAGTAGTCAAGACAATGTATTGCTGTAATGATAGACATATAGATTAATGGAACAGAATAAGAGGTAGAAATAAATCCACACATTTATGGTCAATTAATTTTATATGAAGGTGCCAAGGTGACTTAATAGGAGAAAGAATAGTCTTTTTATTTTTAATAAATGGTGCTGGAACTGTTGGATATTTGTGGACAAAAAAAAATTTAACTATACATACATACAAAAAAATTAAAATAGATCATATTTCTGAGAGAGCTAAAACTTAAAACTTCCCAAAAGGTATCAAAATATTTGTATTCTTAGGGTAGGAAACAGTTTCTTAGGTGTGATATCAAAAGTACAGTCTATAAAAGAAAAAATTGATCATTTGGACTTCAGAATGTAAAACTTGCTTTTCAAAAGTCATCATTAATGAAAATTCAAGCCATAGACTGGAGGAAGAAATGGACTAATCATACCTTTGATAAAGATCTTGTATCTGTAATAATACATAATGAACTCTTAAAAATCAATATTGAGAGGGCAAACAACCCAGTTTTTAAGAGTAGCAAAGAATATATACAAATGGCTAATACACATATAAAAGATGCTCATCCTCATCGGTCAGTAGGTGTTGACCATATTATACATCCACTAAACTCCCAAACACTATATACTAGGTATTGTTGCAGAGAAACTGGAGAACTCTTGCACTGCCAATGAGAATGTAAAATAGTGTGGTCTCCTTGGAAAATAATTTGGCTGTCTTGCAAAAATAATCATATAGTTACCATGTGATCCAGCATTTTCACTGGTGTCTGTCTAGGAGGAACAGAAACTTATAAATAAATGTTTATAGCAGCATTATTCATAATAGTGCAGAACTGGAAACATTCAGTTGTTCATCAGTTGGTGAATCTATAAACAATATGATAAATCCATATGATGGAGTACTAATCAGCAATGAAATAGATCAAACTACAAATACATGAAACAATATGAATGAATCTGAAAGCATTATGCTAATCAAAAGAAGCCTGACACAAAAGAGTTCATATTGTGTTCCATCAGTTTTTAGGAAATCTCTAGAAAAAGAAAAACTCTAAAGACAGATAAATTCATGGCTGGCTGGATCTGGGAAAACAGATTGGATTGCAGATGGGCACAGTAGAACTTTTTTTGCAGGTGATAGAATTGGTTTACAACTTGACTGTGGTATGGTTGCATACCTTTATGAGTTTACTAGAAATCATCAAATTGTATACTTGTGAGTGCATTTATGGTATGTAATTATACTTTAGTAAAGCTTTTTTTTTTAAAGTTCATCTATATGTTGATTTATAGAAAACGAAAGAAACCAAAATGATGGTGATTATCTATTATTTGTGCCTTACACACAGATTTTATTTGCTTCTTTATATTTTCTCTACTTTTCAAATTTTCTGTGATGAGTATGATTATTTTAATAAGAAATGTTCAAAAAGTTGTCTTTAAGGAGTGTTGGAAAGGAAAATGTTTAGTTTCAAAAACAATGAGAAAAATAGGAATTCAAAAATATTTTAATTTTTAAAATGTCAAACTTAAGCAAGATTAGGGTTACTTAACTTTTCATAAGCCAAATTCTGCCTATATTCTATAATTCAATTTTTTTTCTTTCTATAGTGTATGTCTGGATCCTATCAAGAAGCTAAAACTTTGCTGAAATCGTACTTGCAGCAACATGGCTATGGCTCCTGGATTGTGAAATCTCCCTGTATAGAGCAATTTAGTATGTGATTTAGGCAATCCATTGTCATATTAAAAATCTTTTGTTTTTTGGTGTCTTTGACTAGTAAATATATTTAAAAAATTTTGGTGGTTTTCAGCTTTCAAAACCAGAGTCTTGCAACAGCAGTGTCCAGAGATTGCTGAAAATAATAATTTATATTAAAATATTGAGTTTTTTCTGTTTTTTTTTTTTTTTGAAAAATTATTACCTGAGTCAATATGCAGCTATTTTACATTTGTTTTTACAGGCATTATAAAGCCCTTTTTATAGTTTAAAAGAAAATTTCTTTAAAGTTTTTTCTTTTAAGCTATTTAGCAAATATATTCAACATTTTTTCTGGGTATCTCACTCAGGTTGTTTCTTTTTAAATTAAGAATTAGAATCCAGGAATACAAATAGTAATTTTTGCTCATGTGTTGATTAATTCAATAAACATATGAGTGCCTAATATTTGCCAATCACCATGCTTGTGTGATAGTGAAAAACACCATTTCTCATGTCCAAGAAGTTTATGAATGCAAACTGCACATATATATATGCAGAAAAATATAAACATGTTAGAGAATAATTTCATAAATTAGTTATTCTGATTAAAAGTCATCATAAATGCTTTAAGATTGACCATTTTCAAGTGTTGTGTAAGACCCATCCAAATGTGATTTAATATTTATAATTTTGGTAAGTAGGGATTTCTGATAATCAACAAAATATTATTTAGCTTTACATTTATATTTGTTTATACAGTGATTAGATCAAAAGACAAAGTTTGGTTATACTTGAGTTAGGCTAATGTATCTTCAGTGAAATTGTGAGTTTGTTCCATACTTCAGCCTCTTAAACCTATTCCTTAGTTTCATTCACAGATGACTTAAGCATTATTGGTCTCAGACTTTATTCCTCTTAGCTTGGGTCTTTATAATCTCTGTTAAGGTCTGTGTAGTTTTTTGTTTTGTTTTGCCTATTCTAAAAATATCTTTGCAAGACAAATTGATACTAGTTGTTGGCATTCTTTGTTCAGAGTAGAAGCTTGATAAAAGGACTCTAGACTACCTGACATGAAAAGCGGCAATGCTTATTGCCTCTTTTATGTATTATGGTCATATGAGATATTTGCTTGAAGAAAAGCAAACTTCTAAATTCAGACTTCTAAACTTCAACTTTTAAAATTGTTCAAAAGCCACTAAACTAGTTACTTCTAAATTTAAGTCCTCTTTTAGCTCTCAGGTTCTGTTATCTGAGATAAACATTAAAGGATAGATAAAAATTGAGAAAGCTGAAATAGGAGAGAGGATATATTAAAGTTGGAAATAATAATCCAAAGATTAGATGGGAAGTGTCACAGTGTTTGAGGCTAGAGTATAGAACACTGGATGGGAAAGTTGAGGGTTGAGTCCCTTAACAGATGTTCTCATTTGGGTAGTCAGATGGGAAACCTTGAAGGATATTGTGTAGGAAAGTGACATACATTAAGGCACGATTCCACAACACTTTTTTATTTATTATGGAAATTTCCAAACATAAAAAAATAGAATAGTAAATGAATCCCCATGTACCCATCACCCAGCTTTAGTAATTATTAAAACATAGCAGTCTTATTTTGTATATGTTGGATTATGTTAGAAAAAATGCCAGACAAGTTATTTTTTTTAGTTTTATTTTTCAAGTTTTTATTTAAATTCCAGTTAACACACAGTGTAATGTTAGTTTCAGGTGTACAATATAGTGATTTAATACTTCTGTGTGTCACTTGGTGCTCATCACAACAAGTGCACTCCTTAATCCCCCTCTCCTATTTCACCCATTCCCCCACCCACTTTCCTCTGGTAACCACCAGTTTGTTCTCTATAGTTGAGTCTGTTTCTTGGTTTCTTTCTCATCTGAAAATGCTTTGATACACATCTGTGAGACATGCGAACTCTTTAATACACACATACACACCTTTATAGCCACAATCCAGTTAGCACACCTTAAAAATTAATAGTAATTCTCCCAGTATCTCTTAAGGGATGTATAGATTGTTGGAATCAAGATGAAAACCAATATCCATATGTTGGACTTTGTTAAATGTCTGTTAATCTACAGATTTCCTATCACTTCTTTTCTTTTAATTAGTTCCTGGAAAACAAACAAACAAACAAACAAACTACATTTTAGTGCAGTCTTAAACACGATCTTATTTTTGCTGCTAACATTTCCATGATGTCATTTAGTGTGTTTCTCTGTGATCTGTATTTCCAAAAAAAAGTAGTTAAATCTAGATGCTTTCAAATAGAGGTTCAATTTTTTTTTTTTTTTTTGCAAAAATATAGGTAGTATTGTATACATTCATCACAAGACACAATGTGCGGGTTTTCTCTTTTTGTAGTATTAGCAGTCGTTGATCATTGCCCAGTGCCATTATTTCACTGGAGATTGCAGCTGATAAGTTCTCTCATTGGATGGAATGCTTCTGTTAAAAGAAATGTTTGCTTATAGATGACTTGACCTGTGGTGTAGTTAGCACACAAAGGCTCGATTGGCTCTCTGTCTTTATGTTTTTGAAATAGTTGGTTCTCTATCATTTTTTAAAGTTCACAGTGAGAATTTTTTCAGTATCATTATGAATTTAAACATATTTGTGTTTCACTCATTACAATTCATATTCATATTGTTCTCTTGTGTCAGTTGGAACCTAATATCATTTTGTATCTCAAGTGGAGATACTCAGCAATTGGAAATACAGGTATAGAGGCCTTTGAGAAAATTTTAGATTAAGGATAAAAAATTAGGAATCACTTGCAAAGAGGCAGTTCTCAAATTGTGAGAAAAGATGTTTGCTTTTTCTTGAGCATGAAAAAAATATTAGGGCTAGATTCCCAAGAAAGTCTTATATTTTGCATTTGGAAAAATAAGAGGAAGCAACAGATGGGTGAAGAGTGAGGTTGGCAGAAAGAGAAATTTCAAAGAATAGGGTAGGCATTCTCAGGTGCTCTACAGGTCAAGGAGAATGAGAACTACAAAAATATCACTGGAATTGGCAACCACAGTTGTCACAAATGGCTAAAATAGCAGTTTCCCAAGCTAATCGCTAAGAAGAGGCATCACTCCAGGGTGATGAGCAGATCTTGGAAAAGCCCCCAAATCTACATTTTAACAAGTTATTGCAGATAATTTGATGTGGGTAGTACATTGACCACACTGAAAAACACCACCCTGCACAGTAATAAAACATTGGTGGTGGCAGAAAGATTGGCCACAATTAAGGAATAAATAAGAGATGAGGATTTGGAGTCAGTGATTGAATTCAATTCTTTCTTGTAGTGTGGTGGTGAGACTAATATGGCTGTGTTTGGGTTTTTTTGGATCTTTTTGCTGTAAGATGGATAGTTCATCAAAGTGCATGAATTTACAGTAGAGCCATCTAATGTGATATTGATGACCTTGGGGGGAGAATAGTGGATGTCAGTTCAGATAATTGGCCTGGTTGCAATCCGATCAACTCTGCTTAGAGAATTTTGGGTGATATGAATGTATTATTGAAATGGCTCAAGCCAAAATTGGTGGAATAAACTATGAGTACATAGAATTAAGTGGAAGTAAAGCAGTTTCACTGAGAATGCGAATATAAGAGAACAGGAGATTGTATTCAGGGTATTTTCAAAGTTCAAACTCATAGGTATTTAACATTCTGGCCTGTATTTTGTCAGGCTTCACCTTCAATCTAACCCAGTTATTAGTTGAAATCTAGGCATAAAAAATAGCTTATGAATTGAGATTTAGTGTTCATTCACTCTGTGAGGGATCTTTGTAGTGCCAGGGATAGCTAGAGCTCTGGACAGTCAACCCTGGCCTTAGGCAGACTTTTGTTGCCCCTATGTTCAATAATGTCATTTTCTTGTCTGTGCCGTGGTATGAAAAATTTAGAAGACAGCATCCTAAATTTTTTTTAAAGATTTTTTTAAAAATTCGATTTAGTTAACATACACTGTATTATTAGTTTCAAGGATAAAATTAAGTGATTCATCGGTTGCATGTAACACCCAGTGCTCATTATATTAAGTGTCCTCCTTAATGCTCAACACTCAGTTACCCCATCTCCCCATTCACCTCCCCTCCAGCAACCCTCAGTTTATTCTCTATAGTTAAGAGTCTCTTATGGTTTGCCTCCCTCTCTGTTTCTCTCTTATTTTATTTTTCCTTCCCTTCCCATTTGTTCATTAGTTCTGTCTCTTAAATCCCACATATGTATGAAATCATGTGTTATTTGTCTTTCTCTGACTTATTTTGCTTAGCATAATACACTCTAGTTCCATCCATGTTGTTGCAAATGGCATGATTTCATTCTTTTTGATAGCTAAGTAGTATTCCCATATCTGTGTATCTATATATATACACCACTTCTTTACCCATTCATCCCTTGATGGATAGCTCAGCTTTTTCAATATTTTGGCTATTGTGGATATTGCTGCTATAAACTTTGGGGTGCATATGTCCTTTATAATCACTTATTTTTTATCCTTTGGGTAAATATGTAGTAGTGCAATGCTGGGTCATAGGGTAGCTCTATTTTTTAACTTTTTGAGGAATCTCCATACTGTTTTCCACAGTGACTGCACCAGTTTGCATTTCCACCAACAGTGCAAGAGGGTTCCCCTTTCTCTGTATCCTCACTAACTAACATCCGTTGCTTTCTGAGTTTTACATTTTAGCCATTCTGACCAGTGTGAGGTGGTATCTCATTGCGGTTTTGATTTCAGGTTCCCTGATGATGAGTGGTCTTGAGCATTTTTTCATGTGTATGTCTTCTTTGGAGAAATGTCTGTGAATGTCTTCTGCCCATTTCTTGACTAGATGTTTTTTTTTTTGTTTTGGGGTATTGAATTTGGTGAGTTCCCTTTAGATTTTGGATACTAGCCCTTGATTTGATATGTCATTTGCAAATATCTTCTCCCATTCCATAGGTTGCCTTTTAGTTTTCTTAATTGTTTCCTTTGCTGTGCAGAAACTTTTTATCTCGATGAAATCCCAATAGTTCATTTTTACTTTTGTTTCCCTCGCCTGTGGAGACTGTCAGTAGAAAGTTGCTGAGGCTGAGGTCAAAGAGGTTGCTGACTGTGTTCTCCTATAGGATTTTGATGGATTCCTGTACCACATTTAGGGATTTCATCTATTTTGAATATATTTTGTGTATGATTTTAAGAAAGTGGTCTAGTTTCATTCTTTTGCATGTTTCTTTCCAGTTTTCCAAAAACCATTTGTTGAAGAAATTTGTCTTTTCTTCCCTTTGGATATTTTTTCCTGCTTTGTCAAAGATTAATTGACCATAGAGTTGAGGGTCCATTTCTGGGTTCTTTATTTTGTTCCATTGATCTGTGTGTCTGTTTTTGTGCCTGTACCATATTGTCCTGATGGTCACAGCTTCCTAAACTTCTTAATAAAAAATGTGGTGTTGATCATGTCTTAAGGCTGTCTGGAACAGCCGGGTGACTCAGTAGGTTAAGCATCTGCCTTCTACCCAGGTCATTATCTCGGGGTCCTACGATTGAGACTCACGTCAGGCTCTTTGGTCAGAGGGGAGCCTGTTTCTCTTTCTCTCCCTCTGCTTGCTGCTCTACCTGCTTGTGCTTTCTTTTCTCTTTCAAATAAATAAATAAATAAATAAAATCTTAAAAAAAAAAAAAAAAGCCACTACCTCTAGGGAATAGAACAGACATTTGTTTATATCTGTGTTAGAAACAATCGAAACAATTTCTTGGTTGGGGGGGGTACCCCGGTGACTCTGTCAGTTAAGTGTGTGCCTTTGGTTCAGGTCATTATCCCAGGGTCTTGGAAGGGAGCCCCACATTGGGCTCTCTGCTCAGTGGGGATTCTGCTTCTTCCTCTTCCTCGGCCTACCACTGCCTACTTGTGTTCTCTTTCTGTCAGGTAAATAAATAAACCCTTTAAGAAAAAAAAAAGGAAGCTCTTGGTTGGGTGGTACTTTTATTTATTTATTTATTTTTAAAGATTTATTTATTTGACAGAGATCACAGGTAGGCAGAGAGGCAGGCAGAGAGAGGAGGAAGCAGGCTCCTTGCTTAGCAGAGAACCCGATGTGGGGCTCAATCCCAGGACCCTGGGATCATGACCTGAGCCGAAGGCAGAAGCTTTAACCCACTGAGCCACCCAGGTGCCCCTGGGTGGTACTTTTAGATAATTCTGTTTCATTTTGCGCATAAGGTTAAGTGACACAACTGAACATTACTTTAAGGAAGCCTTAGATGAACCTTATGAAAAGTAATTTGAGTAAAATATATGTATTAAATATGTACAAATACTTTGAAAATATTGATGGGGACTAGATATGAATGTTAAGCTTTATAATGACAGTTAATTAAGAATCACTATTACATGCAAATGCAAGTTTATTTTCTTTAGAATGAGCTGAAATTGATGGTCCTAGATAAAGATAATCATTCATAGATGTGAGAAAGGAAAAAGAATATTGTTAGGTAAACAGGAAACATGAGAATTTCCTCTTTAGCAAACTTTTGACCCTGTTACCATCCTATAAATTAAGTTGATTTAAAATGCAGTTTAAGCTGTCACTTCTTATGTCATAATAGATGCCAAAAATAACTGATTTTGTTTGTCTTAGTAGTACCGAAGGAACATCCTGATGACCAAAACAACATTTGTGTTTGGAAATAACATACACCTTTCTGTTAAAAATTCTGCTGAGCCCGAATTGTCTTTCTTTATGAGTATTTGAAGTCTGGATTGTTTTCTGTTTTCATAGAAGCTAAAATTTTTATTTGTTACATAATCGTGGAGGAAAAGGGTATACTGATCCTGGAAGGTTGGTATTACCATTTAAAACTTAAAAATGAATTATTTCCTGGGAGTTATAGTTTTAATTGTTCTACATCTATTAGTATGCTTGTCAGAGCTTTACCTTGCACTTTGACTGTAATATAGAGAAAATTCACTGTTAGAGAAGAAGCATTCTTTTTTTTTTTTTTTTTTTTAAGATTTTTTTTTATTTATTTATTTGACAGAGAGAAATCACAAGGAGGCAGAGAGGCAGACAGAGAGAGAGGAGGAAGCAGGCTCCCTGCTGAGCAGAGAGCCCGATGTGGGACTCGATCCCAGGACCCTGAGATCATGACCTGAGCCAAAGGCAGCAGCTTAACCACTGAGCCACCCAGGCGCCCGAGAAGAAGCATTCTAATATGTAAATTGTTTGGACATACGACTTAATATAGTTAAGCTACATCTGTGGGCGCTTTTCCAAAATTTTAGTAATTTTATTCTATCCACTTTTTAAAATTATTTCTTTAATTGAAAAATACCTAAAAGTACAGTCTTACATCATTTGCAAATTAGACTTTGAATGTTATAGCTCTGACACTGTCAAACTTTACTATATTTGATAATTGAAAAATATGGTGGTGGCATTGCCTTCAGTGTTCTTTATCATGTTGGAAATCCTTGATATTTTTTTTTTATTCTACCACAGTTACTCAGTTAATTTACTACTTCCCACTTCTTTAATAATACCCTGTTTTTTAGCCAATTAGAATAATTCTGGTTTTTAAAAATATAGTCTGTCTTTCCTGCTGTATTGTCTAATACTCTTCCCTCAACTCTGTGAGAACAGTATCTCCAATCCATCTTATATATGACAACTTATATTTATAGCAGTCTGTTTTAAATTGATAACAACCTAAGTTGAAAGCATTCTGAAGCTCTACATTTTTACTCCACCAACCCACATTATATGTTTTTGATGTCACAGCTTACGTCTTTTTATTCTTTAACTAATTATTGTAGTTAGTTTTCCCACTTTTGTCTTTTAATCTTCATCTTATCCTTAAAATTAATCTACTACCTTTAATATACATTAAACAAATCCCTTTAAACTTTCTTGTAGGGTGTTCGGTGGTATGAACTTCTTTATCCTTTAGCTTTTGCTTATCTAGAAGACTATATCTCCTTCAATTCTGAAGAACAATTTGAAGAGTATTTCTGGTTAGCAAGTTTTTTTTCTCTCAACTCTTTTACTATATCATGCCATTCTCTTCTAGCCTGCAAAACTTTCTGCTGAAAAATCTGCTGATACTCTTTTGGGGATTTCCTTATACATAACAATTTGTTTTTCTCTTGCTACTTTTTTTTTTAATTTATTTTTTATTTATTTTCGACATAACAGTATTCATTATTTTTTCACCGCACCCGGTGCTCCATGCAATCCGTGCCCTCTATAATACCTACCACCTGGTACCCCAACCCCCACCCCCCCTCCACTTCAAACCCCTCAGATTGTTTTTCGTTTTGACATTTTTTATTGTTGTTAGTCACCATACAATACACCAATAATTTTTGATGTAGTGTTCAAGACTCATTGTTTGCATATAACACCCAGTGCTCCATGCAATATGTGCCTTCCTTCCCACCACCAGGTTCACCCATCCCCCTACCTCCCTTCCCTCTAAAACACTCAATTCGTTTCTCAGAGTCCGTAGCCTCTCATGTTGTCTCCTCCTCCGATTTCCCCCGTTTCACTTTTCCTTTCTTTCTCCTAATGTCCTCCTTGTGAGTCCTTATGTTCCACATGTAAATAAGTGAAACCATATGATAATTGACTTTGTCTGCTTGACTTCTTTCACTCAGCATAATCTCATATGGATGGGACTGGAAGTTTTGACATTTTAATTATAATGTGTCTTGATGTGGTCTCTCTTGGTTCACCTGAGCTGGAACTCTTTGGACTTCTTGGGTCTGGATGTCTGTTTCTTTCCCCAGGTTGGAGAAGTTCACAGCCATTATTCTTCATATAACTTATCCTTTCTTTCTCCTTCTGGAACTTCTGCAGTGCAGATATTGGCCCACTTGAGATTGTCCCACAAGTCTTAAACTGACATAATTTGTTTCATTCTTTTTTCTTTTTGCTGCTCTGATTGGGTGGGTTCTACTGCCGTGTGTTTAGATTCACCCATTGTTTCTTCTGCCTTACCTAGTTTGCTATTGAGTCCCTCTATTGTATCTTTTAGTTCACTTATTGTAATCTTCGGTTCTCTGGCTTCTTTTTGGTACTGTCTTATATATTTCTGTCCCTTTGTTTAAAACTTTTACTTTGTTTTTTCATTCTTGAGCTCAGTGAGCATTTTTATATCCATTGTTTTTTACATTACCAGGTAAATAACATCTCCATTTCATTAAGGACTTTTTGAGGTTTCATTTTGTTCTTTATTTGAAATATACTCCTTTGTTTCTTCATTTTTTTTGAATCTCTGGTTGGTTTCTGTGTATTAAATAAAACAGTATTGTAGGAGTGGCTTCGGGTAAGGGATGAAACTTATCGTTCAACCTTGTCTTAGCTCTTACTGTCTAGCTTTTGTGATTGTCCAAGCAGTCTATTTCTTTAAAGGTTGTTTGTTTTATTTTTTAGTTTGTTTTTGAGTTGTTGTTTAGATTCCAGTTAATGGCACACCATCAACTACTGGAAACTTTATATATATATATATATATATATGTATATATATATGTATGTATATATATATATCTGTATATATACACACACACACACACATACATACACACACACATATAAACAAAGTATGCTTTATTTCAGTACATTACTGAAATTCTGTTTTATTTTTAATAGCTCCCAGTAGTTGAGGGTGTACTAAAACCTTTCAGTATCTCAATGGAGGATCTCAAATCTCATTGTAAGCCAGCCCCTCAGGCAATAGCTTCAAATGTATGTATAAATATATATAGTCATGTGTGACTACAAGCATAAGTCCTGCTGGCCCCAGAGACAGGTAATCTGGGGGTATCTTCTGGGCAGCAGTCATAAAAATTGGGGTTCCAAATAAGTGTATAAGCTCCTTTCTGGGAGATACTAGTGAGCTGTAGCAAGGTAGGGATAGAGTGCAATGACCGTGTTCTCCAATTTATGCTCCCTGAAATGACCTCTGTAGCCTCTAGACATACCAAACCTGAAGCCTGTTACTAAGGTTGAAACTCCAGGACTAGTAAGTAGGCCTCTTCCACAGAAAGCCTGGGGGTATTTTATTTGTATTTTAGTCTGCTATCAGTGCAGTGCTCTTGGAGTGGTAACCTCCGAAGAACTGTTTCTCTGTTTCTTTGACTGTTACAGTCCCAGAGAACCCAGGATCCCAAGTTCCCCAAGCTCCCCCTGCCTCCCACAACCAGCCACAAGCACCAGATGAGCATGGAGTGGCAACCACAAACACTGTCACCAGCTGTAAACGTAAGGATACCAGATGTGTGGAAGCTCCATTCCAGGAGATACTGCCACTCTGGAGTGTGGCAGAGGGAGAACACAAAGACGTTTTGGTTGGAATGAGGCAGAAAGGCCAAAGATGACACACCTGCTGCAAAAAAGAAAGAAACAAAGATGATACTCACTTTAGCAAGACAGGTGGAGAGCAAGAACATGGCACCTGCTAGCCTCTGTCCCTGCAGAGTATTCCAGAAAGCCCCTGACCCTCAGACTGGTGCTTTAAAATTAAGGAGTCTTCTTTGTGAAAGGTTGCTTCTGTGCTGGGCCCTGGAACACCTGGGTCTGTGCATGAGCCCTTTGAAAACTATTCTTCAGTTGGCCACTGCCCCCACAGGTTTCCTGGGCAAGAGTCCTGTTGGTATTCAAAGCCAGATATTTTGGGAGCTTGTCCCTCAGATGCTGGTTTTAAAAGTTGGGGTGCCTGATGTGGGGTACAGACTCTCTTCTCCTCAGGGAGAAGCTGTACATTTTGAATTCTCTCCCAATTCTGGTTAACTGTGCTGGGATGAGATTTATGGTGAGGTTGTGTCTCTCCTTTTCCCTACCTTGCTTTGATATTGCTTCCCTCCTACTTGCCCAATGTGAGGGAGCTGTTCTGACAGTTTTCTTCAGAGAAAATTATTCTACAATCTGTAGGTTCAATGTGCCTGTAAGAGGAAGTCAGTTGAGGATCTATGTTCCATCTTGAACTGGAAACTCTCCAGTCCATTTTAATCAAAATTCTTCCATTTTAGCTATAGCTTATAAAGTTATATAAATATAAATAAAACTTTTCCATGAAATTTATCTGAACCTTTCAGTTTTAAATATCTTATCTCTGAACTCCTATATATTCTGCCCCTATATTACTACATTTATTTTTACATTTTTATTACTAAATTGTAAATTTATTCTTTTTTTTTTTACTTATTGCTTTTTGGACGATGACTTTCCTATAGTAATTAGTTAATATTTATTTGAGGGCGCCTGGGTGGCTCAGTGGGTTAAGCCGCTGCCTTCGGCTCAGGTCATGATCTCAGTATCCTGGGATCGAGTCCCGCATCGGGATCTCTGCTCAGCAGGGAGCCTGCTTCCCTCTCTCTCTCTCTGCCTGCCTATCTGTCTACTGTGAACTCTCTCTGTCAAATAAATAAATAAAATCTTTAAAAAAAAATATTTATTTGAAAACTGCAATCAATTTTTAAAAATTTTTTTCCCAAAAATGAAAGATACAGCTATCCTTCATATCTAGAAACAGTAAAATTTACTATTACAGAAATTTGGAGCATTTCTGGCTTCCTTAGCTATATGTTCTTTTATATAAACAATTATCTTGTTTAATCATTTATTGCTAGAATTTTAATTACCACACCTCCTATAGAACTGTGTACTTATAAACATAACTTGCATTTTTAGAAGCCAAGAACTTTTTTAATTATTATAGTATGTGACACAAAGTTTCATGTGTTCTTTTTTAAATAAAGGAATTATTTTTCCTTTCAGAATTTTAAAAACTCTTATTTTGAAATAATTATAGGCTCATAAGTTAGTTGAATAAGTAGTACAGAGAGATCATGTGTACCCATTACCCACCTTCCCTTAATGGTGCATTTAGTTAGTTAATTATAGAGAATTATCAAAACCAGGAAATTGACATAGGCACAATACTATTAAGTAGACCACAGAACTTAGATTTTATCAATTATCATTTATACTTCCTTTTTCATGTGTATGGTTATATGAAATATTTTCATATGTATATATGGATAAAATTACCACCACAAAATAAATATGTTCCATCGCTACAAGGAACTCCCTTAGGCTTTATCATCAAGTCTTCTCACCAACCTCTAGCAATCTCTATATATAATGTTTTCACTCTGAGAATGTTGTATAAATGGAATCATATATATACTATTTGGAAATTGGCTTTTTTCACTTACGATGATGACCTTGAGATTAATCCAAGTTCTTGAGTATATCAACAGTTTGTTCTTTTTTATAGATGAATAGTATTCCATTTAGTATATTATCACAATTTCTTTTATCCCTTTACCATTCAAGGACATTTGGGTTGTTTCCAATTTTGCCTGTTGTAAATAAAGCTGTAATGAACATACATGCATTTTTTATTGTTAACAAAAATATACGAAAGAAAATTTACTGTTTTAGCCAATACAATTTAGTTCTGTACAATTTAATGGTACTAAATACATTCACAGTGTTGGGCAACCATCACCATTATCCATTTCTGGAACTTTCTAAATCCTCATCATCACAAATAGAAGTTTTGTACTCACTAAACAATAGCTACTACTACTCCTTCTTTCCCCCAACCCTCAGGTGAGTAGTAGTCTATTTTTTGTCTCTCTTGAGTTTGCTAATTCTAGGTACCTCATATAAGTGGAATCATACAGTATTTGTCCTTTTGTGTTTTTGTCTTATTTCACATAGCATAATGTTTTCAAGGTTTGCTTATGCTATAACATGTATCAGAATTTCCTTTTTAAGGCTGAATAGTATTTTATTGTGTAGATACACTGCATTTTTTGTTTATCCATCTGATGATGGGCATTCGGCTTATTTCCATCTTTGAGCTATTGTAATTTAAAAAGAAACATTCAATTGATCTGGCAGTATTTCTGAAGACTATTTTTTCCTCACTGAATTATAGTTGCACATCTAGTATAACTTTATATACATTGGTCCTTTTTTCCTCCACTGCTCTATCAATCAGTTCCACACTCTTATTTACTGAGTAGCTTTTTAATGTCTTGATATTTTGCAATATGAACCTTCCAACTTTGTTTTTCTCTAGGAAGATCTTAGCTATTTTATTTTACTAATTTATGTATTTACATTTTATTTTCATAAATTTTAACTACAAAGTCAGGGTAATTTTTTGTAAGAAAGAAAATTAAGTAACTTCAGTTCTTTAAAAAGTTTTTTTTTTTTAAGATTTTATTTATTTGACAGAGATCACAAGTAGGCAGAGAGGCAGGCAGAGAGGGAAGCAGACTCCCTGCTGAGCAGAAAGCCTGACGGGGGCTCGATCCCAGGACCCTAGGACCATGACTGGAGCCAAAAGCAGAGGCTTTAACCCACTGAGCCACCCACGTTCCCCTAAAAATTTTAATTCCAGTATACTTAACATACAGTGTTACATTAGATTCAGGTGTATAGTATAGTGATTCAGTAGTTCTGTACATTTCTCAGTGTTCTTCAAGGTAAGTGTACTCTTAATCCCCTTCATCTATTTCACCCATACTCTTTCCCACTTCCCCTTTGGGAACCATCAGTTTGTTCTCTATAGTTAAGTGTCTGTTTTTTAGTTTGTGTCTTTTTTTCTTTGTTTATTTGCTTTCTTAAATGTCACATATGAGTGCAATCATATGGTCTTTCTCTTTGACATAGCTTGGCATTTTACTCTCTAGATTCTTTCATATTTTTGGAAATGGCAAGATTTTACTCCTTTTTATGGCTGAATAATATTCTAGCGAATGTGTGTGTATGTCTGTGTGTGTCTATACATACACACACCATTACCTTAGCCATTCAACTATCTCTGGATACTGGGCTGCTACCATACTTTGGCTTTTGTGAACAATACTACAGTAAACATAGAGGTGCATATATCCTTTTGAATTAGTGTATTCTTTGGGTGAATATACAGTAGTGGAATCAGTGGATCATGTGATAATTCTGTTTTTAATTTTGGGGGGAACCTCCATACTGTTCTCCACGGTGGCTGCACCGGTTTGCATTCCCACTGACAGTGCATCTTTTTCTTCACATCCTTGCCAACACTTGTTTCTTGTGTTTTGATTTTAGTTATTCTGACAGGTGTTAGGTGATACCTCATTGCAGTTTTGATTTGCAATTCCCTGATGATGAATGATGTTGAGCATTTGTTCATGTGTCTGTTGACCATCTGTATGTCTTTGGACAAATATCTATTCATATCTTCTGTCCATTTTTAAATGCATTACTACTTTTTTGAGTGTTGAGTTTTAGAAGTTCTTTTTGTATTTTGGAAACTAATACTTTATGGGATACGTCATTTGAAAATATCTTCTCCTGTTCAGTAGGTTGTCTTTTAATTTTATCATCTTTGCTGTGCAGAGCTTTTTATTTGGATGTCCCAATTGTTTATTTTTGCTTTTGTCTCCATTGTCTCAGAATTATCTAGAAAATATTGCTATGGCTAATACCAGAGAAATTACTGCTTGTGCTCTCTTCTAGGACCATTGTAGTTTCACGTCTCACATTTAGGTCCTTAATCCATTTTGAGTTTATTTTTGTGTATAGTATTATAATGTGGTAGTTTCATTCTTCTGCCTGTTGTCTGGTTTTCCCAACACCAATTGCTGAAGATACTGTCTTTTTCCCATTCTATATTGTTGCCTCCTTTGTTGAGGATTAATTGAGCCATATAATCATGGTTTATTTCTGGGCTCCATTCTATTTATCGATGCACTATTTTTGTGCCAGTATCTACTGTTTTGATTGCTTCATATTTTTAGTATATCTTCACTCCTGGGATTGTGATACCTCTAGTTTTGTTCTTTTTTGGATTACTTTGGTGGTTCATGGTCTTTTGAGGTTCCATACTAATTTTACAATAATTGTCCTCATTCTATGAAAAATGCTCTTGCTATTTTGATAGGGATTGCTTTAAATCTGTAGACTGCTTTGAGTAGTAACACATTTAATATTTGTCATCCTAACCCACGAGCATGGAATATTTGTTTGTGTCATCTCTAGTTTCTTTAGGGCTTATAATTTTCAAGAGTACAGGTCTTTCACCTCCTTGGTTAAGTTTATTCCTAGGCATTTGGATATTTTTGGTGTGAATGTAAATAGGATAGTTTTCTTAATTCCTCTTTCTGCTACTTCATTATTAGTGTATATAAATGCAATGCGTTTCTGTATATTGATTTTGTGTCTTGTGACTTTTCTGAATTCTTTTTTTTTTTAAGATTTTTATTTATTTTTAGAGTGAGACAGTTGGAGGGGAGGAGCAGAAGGAATGGGAGAAGAAAGGGGGAAGGAGTCTCAAGCAGTCTCTGGGGGTCTTTTATATATAGCACCATCTGCAAGTAGTGGAAGTTTTATTTCTTTCTTACCAATTTGAATGCCTGTTAATTCTTCTTCTTATCTGATTGCTGTGGCTAGGACTTCCAGTACTGTGTTGAATTAAAGTGGGAATGGACATCCTTGTCTTATTCCTGACCTTAGGGGCTAAACTATTAGCTTGTCACCATTGACTATGATGGTCTTTGTTATGTTGAAGCATGTTCCCTCCAAACCTACTTACTGAGGGTTTTTATCATGAATGGATGTTGTACTTTGTCAAATGCTTTATCTGCATCTATTGAAATGATTATTTTCTATTCTTTTATTGATATGTATTATGTTGATTGATTTATAAATATTGAATCACCCCTTACATCATAGGAATAAATCCCACTTGATTGTGGTGAAAGATTTTTTAATGTATTGTTGGATTCAGTTTGCTAAAATTTTGTTGAGAATTTTTGCATCTATGTTCATCTGAGATATTGGCCTATAGTTCTCTTTTTTCATAGTGTCTTTATCTAGTTTTGTTATCAGGGTAATGCTTGCTCAAAGAATGAATTTGAAAGCTTTCTCTTCCATGTTTTGGAATAGTGGAGAATGAGTATTAATTCTTCTTTAAATGTTTGGTAGAATCTGCCTGTGAAACCATCTGGTCCTGGACTTTTGTTTGTTGGAAGTTTTTAAATTACTGATTCAGTTTCCTTGCTGGTAGTTGGTCTGATAAAATTTTCTGTTTCTTCCTGTTTCAGTTTTGGGAGATTTATATGTTTCTAGGAATTTATCCATTTCTTCTCCATTGTCCTAATATGTTGGCATATAGTTTTTCATATATTCTCTTAATCCTTTGCATTTCTGTAGTGTTGATCCTTATTTCTCCACTTTCATATCTGATTTCGTTTGAGTCCTGTCTTTTTGTTCTTGATGAGTCTGGTTAAAGGTTTATCAATTTTGTTATCTTTTCAAAGAAACCAGCTCCTGGTTTTATGGATCTGTTCTGTTGTATTTTTAGTTCCTATTTCACTTATTTCTGCTCTAATTTTTATTGCTTCCTTCCTTCTGGTTTTGAGTTTTGTTTGTTTCTCCTTTTCTTGCTCCTTTATGTGTGTAATTAAGTTGTTTGAGATTTTTCTTCCTTAGGTAGGCCTGTATTACTATAAACTTCCCTCTTAGAACCTCTTTTGCTGCATTCCAAAGGTTTTGAACCATTGTGTTTTCATTTTCATTTGTCTACTGTATTTTTTAAATTTCTTATTTGATTTTTTTTGTTTGTTTGGTCAACCCATTCACTGTTTAGTAGCATGTTATTTAACCTCTATGTATTTGTGCTGTTTTCAGATTTTTTTTTTTTTTTGTGGTCGATTTCTTTTTTTTTTTTTTAAAGATTTTATTTATTTATTTGACAGAGATCACAAGTAGGCAGAGAGGGAGGCAGAGAGAGAGAGGAGGAAGCAGGCTCCCCGCCGAGCAGAGAGCCCGATACGGGGCTCAATCCCAGAACCCTGAGATCATGACCCGAGCTGAAGGCAGAGGCCTAACCCACTGAGCCACCCAGGCGCCCCTGTGGTCGATTTCTAATTTCACAATATTGTGGTCCAAAAAGATTCATTATATGACTTTGATCTTTTTTAATTTGTTGAGACCTCTGTTCTGTGGCCTAATAGGTGATCTGTTCTGGAGAATATTCCATGTGCACTTGACAAGAATGTATATTTGCCTTGGCTATTTTAGATTCCTTGTATTTCCATATAAATATTAAGTCTCACTTTCTTGGTTTTATGTCGCTTTCACCACATACACACATTTAAAATTTGAAAGTTTGAATGGGATTGCATTAACACTATAGATAATTGAATACTATGTTTTATAATTCATGAATGTAGTATATGCTTTATTAGGTCTTTCTTTTAGTAATGTTTTTGAGGAGGAGATACATATATTTCAGCACATCTGTTCCTAATTTTTTAATATTTTTGTGCTATTACAAATGATATTGTTGTTAAATTTTCCTTATCTGTCTGAGGATGTCATATAGAATACAATTTAATTTTTGTATATTAATCTTAACTACTAGTTACTATGTTCACCCATTCTAATACTTTATAGTCGTAGATTCTTTTGGATATTCTATTTATACACATATTTGTGAAAAGTTATAATTTTATGTCTTTATAATAATTTACTTCTTTCTTGTTAAATTTGTTAGAACATCCACTACACTACTGAATAGAAATGGCAGTATATATCCTAAGTCTCAAACTTAATCTCAAATTTAGTATTCTGTATTTTATCATTAACATACTAGCTGTGGTTGTTGTGACAAAGATACTCAGATGAAGGAAATTCTCTTCTAGTCTTACTTTTCTGGACACTATTTTTATTTCAGTTCTCTTAAATGATATTTATACATAATTGAATTGATACATGTAGTCTACATAAGTTTATTTTTTCTGTATGCAGTGAGTTACATTTTGTTTTTTAACATCAAGCCAGTCTTATATTCCTAATTTGGTCACACATGTTACCTTATATATATAACATTGATTTTATCAATATTTTATTAAAGTTTTTTGAATTTGTGTTTATCATAGATATTGGCCTATACTTGATCTTTCTAGTAATGTTAGTTTGGTGGCAGGGTTATGCTAGCTTTATAGAATGATTTTTGAAGTCTCCTTTCTTTTTCTTTTTTTTTTTCAAGATTTTATTTATTTATTTGGCAGAGAGGCAGGCAGAGAGAGAGGGGGAAGCAGGCTCCCTGCTGAACAGAGAGCCCGATGCAGGGCTCGATCCCAGGAACCTGAGATCATGATCTGAGCCGCTGAAGGCAGAGGCTTAATCCGCTGAGCCACCCAGGTGCCCCTCCTTTCTTTTTCTACTTTCAGATTGTTTGTATTTATTCCTTTAATATTTGGAATAATAAGACAGAAATGCTCTTTAGTCCTGAGGTTTCCTTCATGGGAAAGTTTTCAACTGCAGAATCATTTCCCATTATTTTTTACTATTTTTTAACTTGTCTCCCTTTCCTCCTCTTCTGGTATTCCTATTATGTACACATTAAATCATTTAATATTCAAAAAGTAATTGAGTTTCTGTTTACTTTTTTTTTTTTTTTTAAGATTTTATGTATTTGAGAGAGAGGCGGCGATAGCAACAGAGAGCATGAGCAGGGAGGAGAGGGAGAGGCAGGCTCCAGTCCCCACTGAGCAGGGATCCCAATGACCATGGGATCATGACCTGAGCCAAAGGCAGACAGATACTCAACCGCCTGAGCCACCCAGGCACCCCCACTCATTTACTTTTTATTCAGCCTTTTTTTGTTTTGTGTTTTAATGTCATTGTTTCTCTGGAATTTACTTTAGGGTATATTTAAGTTCATTGATCTTTGGTGTCTTTTTAAGCCCAGCTAGTGAATTTTTCATTTCATGTATTTTTCAATTGTAAAATTTATGTTCTAGCATTTGGTTCTTTTTTTTTTTTTTTTTTTTTTTGCTTTTTAAATTGTTTTGTTTTTACAGTTTACATTTCTCAGATTCTCTGTTTCCTCACTGTGTTCAACTTGTCCTTTAAATCTTGGACTTATTTATAATTGTGAATTCCATCATCTCTGTCATTTGCTTTTCTGCTTCTGTTGAGTTTTTTTTTCTGCCCATCATAAAATAGGTAACATTTTCATGGTTTTTTTGCATGCCTATTCATTTTTTATTTATGCTGGATTGGGTTTTGTTATTTTTGTTTATTTTTGTTTCAAGTTTTTATTTAAATATTAGTTAACATAAAGTGTAATATTAGTTTCAGGAGTAAAATTTCATAATTCATCACTTACATGTAACACTCATTGCTCATCACAATAAACACCCTCCTTAATATCCCATCCCCCACCTCCCTCTAGCAACCCTCAGTTTTTTGTCTTTGTAGTTAAGAGTCTGTTTCATGGTTTGCCTTCTTTTTTTTTCCTGCCCTATGTTCATCTATTTTCTTTCTTAAATTCCATATATGAGTAAAATCATATGGTATTTGTTTTTTGTGACTGACTTATTTCACGTAGCATAATACACTCTAGCTCCATCCATCGTGTTGTTTTAGGCAATGTTGAATTTTGTTCTGGAATAGAATTAATTTACTTGTGGATATTCTTGAATCTTTCAAGACTTGCTTTCCAGCTTTGTTAGGGCATGTCTAGAGTGGTCCTTAAAACAAGGCTAGATTGGTCCAAAATCTAAGTCCTGGTCTTTTTAGGATTTCTACCGAGTTTCCAGGGTGTTCAGTAAGGTTTCTCTACTCTGCCTTGTTAGAATTTGAGCATCTACATCAAAAATTAATGATGTACTATATGTTGGCTAACTGAACATAAAAAAAAAAAGAATTGGAGCATCTTCTAATCTTAGACAAGCTTTTGTGGTTGTTTAGATCACAATTTATAAGGATACATGCCTTCCCTATTAGTAGTTCTTTGATTAGCCTCGTGGAATCTCACCTCTAAATAACCACAGCTTAGTATTCAGCCGAAAATAGAAAAGAAAAAATGACAGTCTTTTATACATATTTCTGTAGCTCCTTACTATACCACTCTCTTTTCTCCACAGTGCTGCACCACAAATTTCACTTGTTTCAGTAACATTGAAACTCTCTCTTGCTTTAACTCAGTGAGGTGGCTTTGCCCTAGGACTCACCTTATTTCTGTTCATTTTCTTGTGTCTTATTTCTATATTGCCTGTTCTTCACTGCTCAACTTTTATGGTTATAAGAGACTAATCTGGTACCAGTTACTCAAAGCTGGAAAGCAGATGTCTTGTTATATGCATTTTGAAGCTATGGAATTATTAAATGGATCAAATTTGGTTGTTATATCTTCTTATGGAGTGAAGTCCTGTCATGAAATTTATCTCTATTTATGTTATCTCTATTTATATATATCTCTATATCTTTTTCTTTAAGATCCCATTTTTTAATACATAAAGGTAGCTTTATTTTTTCTTTTTCTTTAATATCTTAATTTTGTGTGTGTTTTTTTTTAGTGTTCCAAGATTCATTGTTTATGCACCACACCCAGTTCTCCGTGCAATTTGTGCTCTCTTTGATACCCACCCCAGACTTACCATCCTCTCACCCGCTCCCTTCCAAACCCTCAGTTCTTTTCTCAGAGTCCGTAGTCTCTCATGCTTCATCTCCCCATCTGATTTACCCCAGTTCACTTTCCTTTCCTTCTCCTAATGTCCTCCATGTGATTTCTTATGCTCCACAAGTGAGTGAACCCATATGATAATTGACTTTCTCTGCTTGACTTATTTCACTTAGCATAATCTTCTGGTCCCATCCATGTTGATACAAAGTTGGGTATTCATCCTTTCTGCTGGAGGCATGATATTCCATTGTATATATAGGCCACATCTTCTTTAACTGTTTGTCTGTTGAAGTAAAAAAAATCCTCAAACTCAACACCCCAAAAGCAGATAATCACATCAAAAACAAGCAGAAGACATGAACAGACACTTCTCCAAAGAAGACACACAATAGTTAACAGACACATGAAAAAATGTTCGTCATCATTAGCCATCAAGGAAATTCAAATCAAAACCTCATTGAGATACCATCTTACACCAGTTAGAATGGCCAAAATTATCAGGACAGGAAACAAGCATTGGAGAGGATGTAGAGAAAGGGGAATCCTCTTAACATCGTCAGTGGGAATGCAAGTTACTTTGGAACTCTTTATTCTACAGGGAAACTCTGGCATTTAAATATCATTTAAAAGGCCTCTGTGGAGTGCAAGAATTGATTCAACCAACTATTTTTTTTTTTTTTTTTTTTCTCAAAGATTTTATTTATTTATCAGAGAGAGAGGGGGGCAGAGAGCAAGTACAGGCAGACAGAATGGCAGGCAGAGGCAGAGGGAGAAGCAGGCTCCCCGCCGAGCAAGGAGCCCGATGCGGGACTCGATCCCAGGACGCCAGGATCATGACCTGAGCCGAAGGCAGCCGCTCAACCAACTGAGCCACCCAGGCGTCCCGATTCAACCAACTATTAATGTCATTTGCAAGTTCTCTTTAAATTCTGAATCCCAGGGAGTTTCACTGCCCTAAATTAAATCAGCCTACACCTTAGTTTTCACCTTGTTGTCCTCAGTATAAAGCACTAACAGCTTCAGTATAATAAAACACATTTTATTCTCACAACCTCAGTGATGTTGAGATCTTAACTTTGATTTTAGGCCTAGAGGTAATGACAGGTGGTAGAGGAGAGTTCTGAGGAAAATTTCCCTTAATTTTTAAGTTACTGGAACGTTTTTAAGCAGAAGAGTGATTTTTCTTCAAAAAGGATGCTATTAAAGAAAATGAGGTTGGCTCTGTCAATAGATGTTTAAAATTCTCAGCCTTCTATAACTGGCAAAATCTGATTTTGGTGGTCTATTTCTTGTGGCTATTTCTGGCATGATTAATATGTTTGAGCCAGAAAAGAGATAGCATACTCAGAACACATCATGGAGGATCTAATAAAGAGACAATTTACCAAACTCTAATCATGGTACAGGGAAGCTGCAAGGGATAATGCAGTTCCTTGGAGCTAGTATTGGTTGAAGTCCCTAGGGCTGAAGGGAGGAGTGGAAAGAAAATTTAGCAGAACCTAGAAGGAAAAAGTCTTGAGAGAAACTGGGTTTTTTGGTTGGGAGGTAAAGCCATCCAGAGACTACTTCACATGTTGAGTCATGTGATTTTCTGTCATCTTTTCTGTCCTCCAGACATCCTACCAGAGCTCCCCAATAGTGGGAGCCATTGGAAAGCCAGAGGGCAGGGGAGAACTTTGGTATATGTTATACAAGTGAGCCTCCTGACAGCAAGTTGTAAGATGCTGGAGAATGGATAGAGAGGCACACCAATTATATGAAGTGTTTCAAGTTTGACATCTTGTTTAAGGCATAACCTGAAGAAGGAAAGTAGTGTGATTTGGTGAGATTAGCTCAAACTAGAACTAAGGATCCAATCCGCTTATGAAAGGAGAAAGCAAGAACTTTGAGAAGCCCATTTCCCTATTCCACATACCTCTCCAGGAGAAGAGTGGGTTTTGGAAGCATCTTAACTATCTTATGAGTTCACATGAGTTCAGAAATGTTTTACTCTCTGCTATTCCTAGAACAATAAATGGCTGGGCTTATTTTTATTCATCAATTTTATTAAATAATTTTATTAACTGATCTACATACATATTTAACAATTCCATATAAAAAATAAATACTTTGGGTTAAATAAGTGAGTTTTTAGAGCCCCTAGGGCTTACAAAAAGAATCTTAAAAGATCCATATTTGCCATATGAAGTATAAGAATAATAATTACAAAAGGTAGCAAACCATACATCAAAAAATAAATATAGATTTTAAATATTTAAATAAATAGAAAGTCTGGTACATTTAAATAGGAGGTGCTTAATTATTAAGTCAGTGTTGAGAAGATGCTTTGACAAAAAGTAATCCATTTGTTCAGAAATTCTGTAATGGTTACTGTCTCGTCATCATATTCACATTTGAAACTTGTTTCAGATCCCTATAAAAGAAAAATTTTTAATTTTTTTAGTTCAAGGTAGTTTCCCATATATATTTATTCCAAGTTGAGTAATTTATGACTGATGCCCTTTATTTTCAAGTATGTTTAATACATTAATCACATTTCCTTGAAATGATTGAAATGGTATGCCAAAAAATTATATGTTGATAACAAGTGATAGTAACATATACACTAAGATTTTCCTCATTTGTCAATTCTGCCCATCTCAGTGAATACAAGAATTCTTTTTCCTGGATTGTATACAGGTAAACATTTTAAGTAAAAACAGTTCTAGACAAATATTTCATTAAATGCTGCATTCAAAATAAAATTATTAAACCTCTCTTCCCCTGGGCCTATATCTATTTATAGGTTACATGTATACAGTCATTTACATATTATACTTCTTTTTCAGATCTTAAACCTCTTACTAACTTTAGTGAATCTCCTCATAGTTCCCCAAAGCAAAATAGAACCAGCCCAGAGTAAGTTAGGATAAGCTTTTGTTTGGAAAAAACTTATGTGAAGAACATTTTCATAAATTCTCATACCCATTCCCACTCCACGTTAGTATTAATGCAGGTAAGTTTCCCAAATTTTAAAAGTCTAAACATTAGAAATTTTGTTCTGTGAACTGACTTTTTTAGAAATTAACGTCCTCTGCTGGTAGGAGCTATTTCAACTCTGCCTCTAGCTGACAAAATATTATGAAATATAACAAGATAAAAGAGAGCACTTTTTCAAACTGAGGTAATTTCCTACCATGGAAATATAAACCTAGTAAGATAAGTATTTTCTTTAAATAAACCGTTGTAGTGTTATATACCCTCTTACATATAATTATTTGAATATTACAACCTCTTGGGAAGGTGTAAATTTTTTAAATTAGCTTTAAATTTTTTTAAATTTTAATTAAAATTTTAAAATAGCTGACATTTTCTGACTTGCACATAGTTTTATCTTAATTTTACATCAAGAATTAATGAGTTTTCTGATGGTCAAAAATTTTGTAACAGACCTTTGACATTGTTTTTATCTACCAATGTTTAGATGACATTGATTTCAATGTATTTTTTAAGTAGATTAAAAGAAACAGTCTACTAATACAATGACTTATTTGGAAACAACTGGAATTACATAATTTTAGAAACTTGGCTCTACTGTAATTAAAATTATGCTATTTTGGAGGCCTATTAACTCATGAAATTTGTACTTCGTCAGATGGGATGAGAAAAGAGAGTCATGAATCTCTTCACATCACCCGAGTCTCTTGTATATTTAGTATTTCCTGTGCATTTAAAAATACTTAAGTTCTTAAAAGTATTATCTCTAAATAAGGAGTTAATTGTCTAGCCCACTGGCGATTTTAGTTTTCATTTTTTTTTTTTAGGTAAATCTCTTAATCCTTCCACCAAATAATAGGAAAACTGCATTTTAAAATCCTTTCAGGTAATTAGATTGGCTATTCTAGAAAATGATCTGAAAGAATTAGAAAATATGTATCAAAATCTATCCGCTTTCTGCGAAATTCAGTTGTCTTTTCCCATTCCCAGTTTTGTATTAATGTGACAAAGAGGTGACAGAGTGCTGGGTTATGGGCTTATCTCTAGGTGGATGGTAGGCAGAAACCCTCTAAATTATACTCCCCTGTTCCATAGTGTATCATCTAACATAAAAATGATACATGTTCACATTGGTCTTAAAATGCATGAGAACTTCACAAATTATAAAAATGTTATATCACTTTAAAATGATCTTCCATTTATTTTGTTTTCAGGAGAGCAAATAAAGTAATGCCTTACCTTTAGTTTCAGAAGTGTTACATTGATATTGCTCATTAGTTCCTTGATGTCTGTCAAGTGAAAGTTTTTGCTTTGAGCTAAATATAGCACTTCCTCCAAAAGTTTGAGTTCTTCTGCTAGACATTGAAGATGAGTCAATTCTGTGGCCTTGAATAATAATAAAAATAGTTGTCAGGTCAGTTTGCCCTAAAGGTCAGAACCAGAAATTAGTCTCTAGTGAGAATAGTTTTTTATTATTCTTCCTATTGTCAGCATTATTTTAAATATGGACCAATGTAGCTCATAAGACTGGAAAAACTGGAATCATCTACCCATGTTTAGCATTAAATGTTACATACTGAGAGGGGCCTGGGTGGCTTAGTCAGTTAAGTGGCTGCCTTCAGCTCAGGTCATGATCCCAGGGGTCTGGGATCGAATCCCATGTTGGGCTCCTTGCTTACTAAGGAGGCTGCCTCTCCCTCTGCCCTTCCCCCTGCTCATGCTTGCTTCCTCTCTCTAAAATGACTGACTGAATGAATGTTAAATGATAAGTCAATAATTTCAACTTAATTTGGCTTTGCCCAAAGTCAACATTTCTGTACCCAAATGCAAATCACAGATATAGGTAGAATTCTTTTCCCCTCTGTGTAGAAATTATTAGAATCAGAGCAGTCATAGCATGGAAGTATAGGATCACATTTTATAATTCTAACATTTAATCTAAGAGTTGAGAATTATAGAATGTTAAGGACAGAGGAGCTCTTAGATACTGTCACAATCCCAGCATTTTAGAGATTAGGGAATTTTATTTTATTTTATTTTATTTTTTTTTTTTTTTACCATATAGTAATGAGTCTCAATATAGCAAGTCATATAAGTGTCCTAATTTTTTACGTTTCTATAAGTATATTAAGATACATTAAAAAATTATGTGTCCCAACCAAATTAAAAAAGAGTAGAATATTTGAAGGAATTTTTGGTGGCCCTCCTGACTTAAACCTATATACTTCCTCACCCATGTGATCTGTTATAATGATAGTATTTCATATTTTTCTGGTACATTGTAATTTTATTATAAATATATAATATATTACTTATTTCAGGGGTACTTGCCTGTGATTTATCAGTTTTATACAATTTACAGCTCTCATCATAGCACATTATAATTTTAAAGTGTCTACTCCCAAACAAGCCCATTTAAGTCTCACAGCCACCTCTTGAGATAGCAATGCAGTGCTGTTATCTCCATTTTACAAAGAAGGAAAATAAATCTCAGAAGTGTTTTCCCAAAGTCACATGATTAGGTGGAGCCAAGATTAAATTTTAGTTCTTTTTCTTTATAGCTCTAACATAGCATCCTTTGAATTAAATGTTTTTATAACTTCCTGAAATTTTTTTGCAAAATAAAGTGGGGGTAAAATGAGCAAATGAGTGGAGCTTATCACATTACTTTGGGTTTCAAATAGATTTTGAGATGTGATTTAGAAACTGTTAGATTTCAAAGAATTTCACCATCCTCTAAATTATGCACGTGATCTCATGTTCTCTTTCTAGAAATCTGTAAAGTGTGATTTAGGACTATACCACACAAATTTTATGACATTTCTATCTACTGGCCTTTTAACTTGTTACTACAAATTCAGGGCTTAACTTTTTGGAGCTGTTTTCCTCAGAAAACAGTCCAGTGTCTTTATGAAGCTAGAGTTAAGAGTTATGTGGCTCTTAAGTTAAAGAAGCATCTCAAGTTATTTTCATCTTTTGAAAAAGTAGTTTGAAGTTTGAAGAATAATTTCAGTTAATAAGAGGTCAATGAGATTACATCCATGACCTTTAAATTCCATTTTTTTTTTTTTCTGGGCTTGATTCACCCTGGGACAAACTCTTTTCAGCACAAAGTTATATGCATTCTCTGTTGACTGGCACAACTACTAAGAAACTTTATATTTCTAGTATAGCCGTAGGAGCTTAGATGATTTATGTTTATCTGAATATCCAAATGACCAAATCTTGGAAAACAAGTCATATAGCATCATAAGTCTCTAGGTCTTTTGGCATAAAAGATGTGTAAGTCCAAATTTTTACTTTATATTCTGAGGGAGAATTTTGTTTTTACTAATACCTAATGTTTATATGGTATTTATCCTATATCAGACACGATTTTGAGTACTTTGCATTTACCTGTTAATCCTCACAAAACTATATGAACTATAAATAACTATCACTCATATAAGTAGATAAGAAACTGAGTCAGAGTAGGCAACTTGCTCAAGGTCACAAACGCTAAGACATAGCTGGGATTCCAGTTCAGATAATCTGGTCCTAGGGGCCATGCTATTGGTCATTACTATGCTGCCTCTCAAAGGTAGGCCCTTAGGAATTTTTCCTAAAACAATGAAGGATTTTTAAAAATAGGAAATCAACTTTGATAATTTGCATGGTAAAATGATATAATCAAATATCTCTCAAGTTTTAAATTTTTAAATAAAAATAAGTCGATATAATCTTTTAAAATTGTCCCATCAATAAACTGGGAATATTATTCTTGTCTCTTCCCACTTCCTTTTCCAAAACACACGCAAATACATACAGAAAAATATATATGCAAAGCTATTTTACAGAAGCTTCCTTACCAAATTTTTAAAAAAATATTGAAGTTACTGATGCTTTTCAGATGAGGTGCTATTAATCTAATCAGTTACAAATTTTCATACAACTTTGAATTTTATTAAGACATAAATTGAATGTAGAAAGTTGTACTTACCTTCTTGGGCATGTAGAATTTAAACGTGAGCATCCTGGGGCTCTCATAATTCTGAGAAAGCATAATATATTTTCATTAAAAAATGAACTCCAGTTCAAAAAATTATATATAATAATTTTGGTAAGAAAGGGAATATACTTACTTTAATTCCATTCAAGAGCAACTGTAAGTCCAGCAGCAATTGCTCCAGCTGTTGCTGTGCTTCCTTCGTAGAGCTTGAAGTAGTAGGTGCACTGTTTGCGAAGAGTGCGAGAGTCAGTACTATGCAAGACAAGAGTTGCATTTTGTACATTGTGGCAGGAGTTGAGGTTACTGTGAGTAGTGATTACAGAGGCTGATAGGAAGCACTTGAACAAGAGAAGCAATTTATACTCTTAATTCTGGAAAAATATTTATGGGGGTGTCAAAATGTTTTACATATTACACATATTTTCAAAGATTCTACCTGTGTGGCAAAAAGCATTACCTTTATTTTTCCTCTTCTGATGACTCTTTGGAATTTCTTTAAACCCCCATAAACTGACTGAATGGATGTAGGTAAAATCCCTGTTGGTTATATGAGCCCACACTTAGGTGGCTGTTGTAATTCATACAACTAACGCCTTCTGTATGAAACAATTTTTCCTCCCTCTTTCTTTAAGGGGGTGGGGATGCAAAAGTGGCTCATGAAAATTTTCTCTTTGTCATAAAACTATGGTGAACATGTGGAGCACTATGGTGTGGTGGACAAGAGTAAATAGTAGAAAAGAATAAATTTTTAGATTTGTTGATTAAACAGGAAGAATACTGGTTTCCTGTTTAGGATGGTTTTACCTTTTGATCTACACAATGACTGAGCTAATGCATACATGATAGATTACTTCTTACACAATCAGCTAGAAAAATTAAGGCTAGAATGCATGAATGCTCATTGAGCTTGAGGTACTGTTTTATGCTATTTTAATTTGAATATTATATCTATTTTAATATCTTAATAGCTGTTGTACATTTTTTTAATGGGCATGGTGTTTAACAAATACCCAGAGAAGGGCTTGCATGAAAGGGTACAAATGCTAGTTTTGGGGAGGAGGGTTTGGACAAATGTATTTTTGCTGCTTTATTATTTTTGCTGGGCATCAAGGGAATGTAAGGTGAGTTAAAATGTCACAACAACCAGGGTGGTTTTACTTCCTCTTGGTCTCAGGGATCAGCCAAGCTATTAAATATTTTTCCCACTTTATATCCATTTCACTTCTCTCTCTCTCTCTCTCTCTCTCTTAAACAGATTGTTTATATTTCTTTAAATATGAGGCATAAAATAAAAACAATAGGGATGGCTGCATAGTATTCCTATTTATTTATTTATTATTTTTTATAAACATATATTTTTATCCCCAGGGGTACAGGTCTGTGAATCACCAGGTTTACACACTTCACAGCACTCACCAAAGCACATACCCTCCCCAATGTCCATAATCCCACCCCCTTCTCCCTAACCCCCTCCCCCCAGCAACCCTCAGTTTGTTTTGTGAGATTAAGAGTCACTTATGGTTTGTCTCCCTCCCTATCCCATCTTGTTTCATTTATTCTTCTCCTACCCACTTAAGCCCCCATGTTGCATCACCACTTCCTCATATCAGGGAGATCATATGATAGTTGTCTTTCTCTGCTTGACTTATTTCGCTAAGCATGATACGCTCTAGTTCCATCCATGTTGTCGCAAATGGCAAGATTTCATTTCTTTTGCTGTGAAGTGTGTAAACCTGGTGATTCACAGACCTGTACCCCTGGGGATAAAAATATATGTTTATAAAAAATAATAAATTAAAAAAAAAAACAATAGGGATCACCAAGTTTGTTTGTAGGTATCTTACTAACTGAAATTTCTGGACACTATTTGTACATACTAAAGGAGAAAGAGAATATGATGTGGCTAGCTTGAGGTGTACCAATACTGGCCTAAGTATTGTGGCTGCGGCTGAGAAAGGCATGGTAGTAAATAGACCAGGAGGCTGAGGCAGGTCATGTGGTGGGGGTGTTTGTGTGTGCATGTGACTTGTGGAGTAAGAGCAGGCCTCAGAGCAGGCATATTTGGGCTCATTTATTCCAAGATGATTCTTATTATACAGAGGTCAGAATTGAATGGACAGAAGTTACTTAAAAAGGGTATCCATTATAATTTTTAGAGCACCTTTTATGAAAAAATGAATAAAGTACTACAAACAACTCATGACACATATTGAGAAAAGGATTTGCATCCAATAGTACAGATGCTAGTTTTATAATAGACTTTATATGTGCGCTGTGTAAACCAGTTCATAAGTTTCAACTTGCTAAGTTTTTACCTCTTTAATAGACTTAGGTTTATCCACTACAGCATCTGGGATACTATGAGTGTAAAATAATAATTCTTAAATAAGATCAGATCAATATTCTGATATTAGAATATCAATAGAGTGGGTAGGATAATACTTAGGACATGTGTTAATGTGTCCTCAGTATAATGCACTAACAGCTTCAGTATAATAATGGTATGGGTATATACTTGTAATTTAAATTGGAGAGAATTGAGGAAACCCTCGAGATTGCTTGTAACTCCTCCAATTTTACTACCTTATACTTTGTGTCTAGTCTTTAAAAAGACATTTCTCTAGCACCTTGGGTATACAGAAAGGGAGAGAAAAGAACAATGTGAACACACACAGTCTAGTTTAAACCTTATAATGAACTTGTAATGATTCCCATTTTGCAGATTAGAAAACTGAATCTCAGATACGTTAACTAATTTGTCGTATGTCATGAATCCTTTATTGCCAGAAAGTGGCAGAACAAGGATTCGAAACCAGAATATTCTGACTGCAAAGTCCACCATTGTATTCTTTCTTAATGAAACTGATGTGCATTATGAAAGATGTGTATATAGACAAGTGTAATCTCAGTAAAACATAAAAATTACTGCTTCAGGAGAAGTAGATATAAAGAATTTTGAAGAATCTGACTTCAAACTGGATTTTGACAACATGGTTAAACTGTAGATATGTAAATTTAGGATGAGGAGAGTGGTAGGCAGTAATGGTTAACCATTCAAAGGAGCATTTGTACTACAAAAAAAAAAAAAAAGGAAAAATGGTTTGGTTTAGTACTATTTATGCATCAGGTAACATTCTGAAGAATATAAAATATCTTTGTAAAATTTAAAAACAAGCATTAAATAGTTCCTTAGATGGAAAAAAAAAATGAAGGAAAAGACAGATTAGAGATCAGTGATCTTTCAGAAGAGATTAGAGACAAGTTAGGAACAAATTACCACGATCTTTTCTTTTTATTACTAAAAAGTACAAAATCTTTCTCTGTACCTTTCAAATCAAACTAAGCATTAGTTCTAAGTGAAAGGCTATTTAATGATCTGTGGATCAACTTTGTTGTACTTGTTTTGCTTCTCTGAAGACTTCAGTATTTCATCCCAGCATCATCAGCTCAGACCCTTCCAGAATGGAAGAATTCAGGCCCACACATTTTTCTGTGTGGGGGCTTTTCCAATGAGGCCTTTGATGTTCTCATAGTCTTGATATTTCTAGTTCTCCAGCTATTTCCATTAGAGAATGGGTCAGTATATGGCTACATTGATGGGACCCTGTAGAAGGTAAGCCCCGGGCTTATCCCTATTATATAGCAGGCTCCATTATGAAGCTGGACTGCTAATTTCTTTCTATAAATGCTTGGGGATAAAACTACCATACACTGTGGCATACTTTCACTTTTTAACATGTTTGACGTATCAGCTGGCTTCTCTGGCTGTAGTGGTGATAAAATCAGTAAGAGACTGCAGGCTACTGCAGTTGTCACATCCCCTACTTCCCCTTTGAAAATAAAATTCTGTTCAATAAGAAGCTATTTTCATTGCTAAACATTGTGACTCAGCCTCTTAGACTCAAGAGTAGCCCAAGTTCTTTTAAAAGAAAAGCCCTAGTCTCTGAAGCTGCCTACCAAAGAGATTGGTCAGTCAGTTGCACACATTGTCCATTCATCAAAGCTGACTTTCAAGGACTCCACTTCCTGCAAGAATGTTTTCTTCCTGACCCTTTCTCATTGCTTTATAAAACTTTAATTTAGACTGATGTTTCATGCCTGTATTAGTGTCTACAGGCCTCTTGGCTTTTCAAGACACAGTTGTCTCCCTTTGAAATTAGGATATTGAGGAATAATCTCCATACCATCCAGAGAATATTCAGCTGAGAGCTCTGTGCTTCCCGTGAAAACCTGAATTTCTTCAGGCATAGGCTGGTGCCCAGTCTTAGTCTTTATCAGACCTCTGGCCCTCTATGATGTGATAATACTGTAAATCTATCTGTGGATCACAGTTATGCCTCATTCATGTGTGCTTTTCTTCCATGTGGGCAATTTTAATGTTCATAATCTTTTGGGATGGAAAAATTGTTTCCTTAGTACTTTTAGTTTTACAAAGTGTTTTCAAATTCATTATCTCATTGAGTCACATTTTACTGATAAGAAATTTAACATTTGTACAGGTTAAATAACTTGCCCAATAACACGTTCTTAAGGTAGTGGTGAAGTTAGAGCAAAACCCCAAGACTTCCTGACCCCTAATGATCATGTGTATTTCCGGTATAAAATAGTGATGCTAAATTCTAGGTGCATTAGGCTATATAGAGAAGGCTGAATTAGTTTGTGCCTGCTGTTCCATCTCATTTCACTCTATCAGTGATAACTGATGAGTCAGGCAAGGCATCATCCACCTTCGCCTAACCAATACCTTGCCTGAGCAGTTTTAGGGTTTCTAAGAAGTTAGAGCAGCTTAATTCACACAGCTACAGAAGCTAGGTTCTCTCTCTCTCTCTCTCTCTCCTTCATCTCTTTCTGGGGTCTTTTAAAAGCAGTAGAGAACTTGATGTTTCCTAACACTTCTCCTGTATGTGAAGTAAGAAAATAATTGCATCTACTGTGGATTTAAGTTGCATTGTACTTTTAGGAGTACAGTATTCTAAAGCTGACATGAGATATCACACACTAGGCAGTTGTCTGCGTTTGGCAACCTAGACACACTTCACTACCTAAATGTAATGAGAATGGGAGGATCTTCCAAACCCTAGGAACTTTACTTTTTGTGTAAATATAAGATCCAAGTCAAGATACACAGCAGTTAGCAGAAGTAGAATGGGATAAGCTGACAATAACAGCAATAGATTTCCAAGACATTTCAAGTCTGTAAAGCACTTTCACATCCATTTGTCTCCTCTTATGGCAGAATAGGTAAAGAAACGTTTTCTGGTTATATGTATTTCACTAACAACTTTATTTTCTTTGTACATTAAGGATTAAGCTTGCAACTTACAGGTAAATATTAGCTGTCTCCTCTGCTAAGATAAGTGCTTTCATTAAAATCTTCTGAAGATAAAATTATCTTCCTTTAAATACTTTCCGTGTCTAACTTTGTTTCTAAGTTCTCTGTTAAACATTTGTTCTTCCCTCTTCTACAGTAGCTTCTTTGGATGTATCATCAACAATCCATTGTTCCATCATTCATGTTAAAAGATAAAATGAGGTGTATTTAAAAATTTAAGAGTTTGAACAAAAATCCATTTGAATTGGGTAGTATCCCATCTAGCAGATAGAAGGGAGCTCTGAGGAGTTGTACAAAATGAAAGACTTTTATAGCCAGAGGGAGCAAGGATGAGCAACTTATACCAAGCAAAAAAAGAAAAAAAAAGCTGGTTATTACAAGGCAGTATACTTTCTTTTAGAGGATGGCATGGGTCTGTCAGGTGGATTATCTAGTGATGAGCAGGCGATTCCTGATTGACTGGTTTAAGATTTCATTCCTAGGAGAAGAGAAACTGTAATTAAGTCTTGGTTTAGTGATGTGGGGCTTAGCATAAGTGACTTCATTTTGGGTCTGTTGTCTTGTTTTTAACACTAATAATTTTTAAAGCTATAGCCTGATTTTTTGTTTAAAAATATAATATTATTATCTAATTTAAAGATAATGCATAATAATATATATATTCATTATAGAAAATTGGGGAACTACAAAAAGCTAAAAAAAAGTGAAAAATCAACTGTAATCTTACCTTATAGAGGTAACTATTGATATTATGTACTGTTATAAGTCCACCTAGTCTTTTTTTCTGTGTTATAGTTTTTCATGCTTATTTTTCTTTTAATGTGTTATAAATATCTCACATATTATATATTCATTTAAAACATTATGTTTAATAATTACATAAAATTATGTTGTATGACTGTATTCTTTTATCAGAGTTTACATTAATTCCAGTTATTCACCATATGAACAGTGCTGTAATTCACTGAAAACTTTTGCACATAAATATTTGTGTACATTTCTAGTCATCCTCTTAGGATAAAATCCTAGAAGTGGAATTACTGGGTCAAAGACTATGAACATTTTAAGGCTTTTTATACTTATTCAGGAAGTTCGTAAAAAAACTAACATTCCTTATCATTGGTATAAGCTTATTTTTCTGTGCTGCCTATATTGGTTCCATATTATCAAACACGGGAAGCGGCAAGAGGGAGAAAGGAGAGGATCTAGTGAAATGTGTGCTGATTGGTGGTTATACTAATATGCTGAGGTCCATCATTGGAACTGGGAGTCAGTCAGACCTGGGAATCCTATTTATCATTTATTGGCTGTGTGAGTTTGAACAAATTATTTATCTTCCCTAAGCATGTCTTCATTTTTAAAATGGCAATATGGACCTCCCTGGACTCTCATGTGTAACAAACAAGACAGCATAAATGAAAGCCCACAACACTAATCTATTAACTTGGAATGAATAAGTGATTCCATGATCTACCACCTTGTCCTTTTCTACTAAGATGTTTAAAATGATGGGATTTCCTTTGCGTAATATCTTAATATCATCCAGGTTTGCTAATCTGCTTAATTTGAGGGTTGAAAAAGAAATAGGTGAAAACTTTACCATCCCAACATTACCCAAATTAAACTCAGAATCTAATTTAATTAACCAAATAATTTTTAATCATTCTGTGAGGTCACTAGAGATAAGGTTATTATTCCATAATATATCAGTCCCACCTAAGGGGACTCTGTCCATTGTAGAGAAGGAACAATCATTTGCCCTCTGCCCACCTAGGTGCTTGGCAGAGACACCCCCCCCCCATAAAAAAGATTAATAGAAAAATGTAATAATTTTAACTGCATACATGCATACCTGTGGGATCCCCACAAAAATATGAGACTCAAAGGGCACCTAAACAGCTGAAGCTTATATCCCATCCTGAGCTAAGGAAAGGGATGGAGGTCTGTGGCTTCAAAGGGGAGAAGGCAATTCATGAAAAGGTGAATAGAGGGAATGTAATCCTGATGCCAATGAATCATATTTTGAGATGGTACATTCTGCTATTGTTTACCATCAAAATTGGCCTTTCCTGATCTGAGTTGAAAGACAAAATCATTTTTTAACACAACCAAAGACCAGAAAATTAATTTTTTAAAATTCCTTTGTACAACAAATCTCATGGAGAATATGGTAAATGGGTTTCTTCTCATGCACTGAATTATTAGCAGTGTATGCCTGGAATGCTGCACTGAGAGTAATTCTGTCCTCAGTGAAGAAACATGTTATGGATATTCAATCTGAAATAGGCTCTGGAATGTGGAGTAATAGCCTGGATGCTAGCTCTTTATTTCTAATATGGCTATGCTTTCTTTAGCCCAATTCTAGTCAACTATATTACTTGTTTTCAAGATGTTGGTAGCTGCAAAAGAAGTGTAGGAATGGGGCTGTGTGCAGAACAAATGATCACCAACAGTTTAAAAGAATAGGGCATAAGAGGTAGACAGAAAAATAGAAAATGCATAAAGTATTTAAAAAGTGAAATAAATATAGGAACCAAAGAAAAGCACAGCCTTCTGGAAACTTAGTATATGACCCAGTCATCTCATGTACACCAACAGGTCCTGAGAGTCCTGTGTAGTAGCAGAGTATAGTGACTAACATTCACAGTAATGATTCCACCTCCTCAGAAATGTTTAAATTGTGTTTTGCTTTGTTTTTATCTGCTTTGTTTAGGAAGCCACAGTATGCCTAATATTTTGAGGAGAGATTTCCATTTCAAAAGGGTTAGATATTAGAACAAAAGCAGACGAGAACACATAATACATCTGCAAATCAAGGCAAAAAAATTATTACAGAAGACAGTAATGCTAGAGAAAAAGAGGAAATAAAGTAAATCACCACTCTGTCAGGGCCCACCCATGCAATCCATGGAGATGGGAGGAGGAGCCAGCCTCTGCAAATAAGATGCACCTATAGCTTCTAATACTAGGAACCAAAGAGAGAGCTTTCACACCACCTCATGGAAACTGGACTTTTTTACACTGGTAGAGCTTCCAGAAGTTGTTATACAGGTGGCTAATTTTAGAATCAAACTCGCCTCTTTTGTAATTTTTTTAAAGTTTGTAAGTAAGTACCTTTTTCTTAATTCTCTCCTCTGTCTTTGATAAGCATCAAGCTAGTCTCACAGTATTGGGCAAATAATTCTGAACTACTCACCTGATGATATTAAGATTCTTGTAGAGTTCATTTTACTTCTTATGCCTAACCTGTTATAGACCAACCTGTATAGACCTGTGATAGACAAACCTGTTATAGACCAACGTTGGTCTATACTGCCTTTTTATGTGTATGTGTGTATGCATCTGTAATTATTTCTTAAGGATTCAGGAAGATTTTTCTGTGGAGTAAAAATGTATTATGGGCTTTACAGCATTGACAAGTCTCTGGGATGTTTTAATCTGATTCATAAATTGTGAGCCATAGGATAAGGTTATTTTAACCTAGGAATAAAGTCTTTTAGTAAGCTTGTTGACAATTATTGTATCAGGTCTTGTATACAAATATGACAAAGCTTCTATCCATCTTAAAGGCACATAGTCATTGAAAATATCCATATCAATAGCACTCTTCCTATGCAAAATCAACCTGGAGAAACTAAGCCTTTTCTCAATCCTCCACCCTTCACTCTTACTCCCTCACTCTCACTTTTCATAGATTCCCAACATTGTTATTCTGCAAAATAGGGCAGTTCTTAGAAAACCATTTAGTTAATTTTGAAATATGACGCATAGCAAGAACAACTGATTTTTTTTTTAACATTTCTTCTTCTCTAAGGTGAGGGAGTAAACCCTTGGAGCACTCCAGGGACCATCTAGAAGGAAACTTAGATGTTATGGGTATAATGGGCAACCTTACAGTTTTGTTATTCTGAGTTTGGGGTATAGCTTGGGGCAGCAATAATAAGAGTTCTCCAAGGAAAATACTTGTTCCGTTAAGATGCAGGTATAGTTCCTAAAAGAGCAGCTGCAGGTTTGTTGCTTCATAGACCAGAATGATGACATAATGTTTTGAAAACAGGAAGAAAAATAATGCTTAAGAATTTTACTCCTTCAAATGAGAAATCATGGTTGTTTGATTTAGAACTACCTACGAACAGGGTAAGAGGCAACATAAAAGTGCAAAAAATTATTGTTGAGTATTGAAAGTACATATGTATAGGTCAGGCAAAAGATAACATGTTTTCAGTGTAGAATATACAGAAGACAAAAAATATTTGTTGTCTCACACTCATGTAATTGTAGATAACACACTCTTACTCCTGCATTCAGTTTCTGTGGTTGGCTATATAGTGGCGAAATTCCAACTATTAGAAATACTTAAAAAAAAAAAAAAGGAAATATTTTTGTGTGGTTAAAAAATCAATGAAAGTTCTGTTGACTTGCTCACCACTACTTAGAATTAAGGTAATAAAACCCTAGTATTTCTTTGATTTTAAGAGATTAATTGGTTGTTCTGTACACTATAGTAGGTTCTTGTGAAAATGGAGCCCAAAGTGATTAAATTTGATGGATCAAGCATTTAGGGAAGATTTAGATTTAGACTGTAAGGTACCATTTCCTAGGGAATATAAATTCAAGTGCCACACTCCACTGGTGAGGATAGAACTACATAAGGGTCACAGTTAGCTAGGGCATCGGAGTCTAAGTTAAAAAGAAGAACAAGCTCTACATCCATCCCAAACTCATCTCAGACCAGTCTTATCAGGGCAGCTACAAGATACTAAATCACCTTGGAGCTTCCTAAATACTTTGCTTTCTTCAGGCCCAAAGGATTTTTTAAAAGTTACTCTGTTATTTTTGTTGTAGAGAATGATAATTTCATCCTAATATCCATTCTTCCCTCCAGCTTAGAAAAAGAATCCTGCTTCTTAGTAGGATATATTGCTGCTTCTCAATAAAGATCATTTTCCCTACTTTCCCTTGGCAATGAAGTGTGGCCATGCAGATATAATGGCTGAAGCTCTAGTAACTCTTCTAGACCTTAAGGACAGGGGTCCATAATCTAGGTGTGTTAAAACTAAGAGATATGATACTGATATTTTTATGTAGCTGCCAAATAAACTCTGATTGCTTAGTTCCTAAATTCTTCTATGTGAAGGAGAAACATATCTGCTTAAGCCACTGTTATTTTGGCCTTCTCATTACGGTTGACTCTTGAACGATGTGGGGGTTATGGGCACTAGCCTCTGCACTGTTGAAAATCCATGTGTAACCCTTGACTCCCCCCAATTTTAACTGATAGACTGTTTTTGACTGGAAACTTTACTGATAACCGAAACAGTTGACTGTTTCGTATATATAATATATATATATATATATATATATATATATATATATATATTACATATACTATATGTATATATACTACATATACTATATGTAGTATGTGTTATATACCATATTCTTCTAATAAAGTAAACTAGAGAAAAAATGTTAAGGAAATCATAAGGAAGAGAAAATACATTTACAGCATTATCCTGTGTTTATTTTAAAAATCTGATCTGTGCAATTTAAACCAATGTTGTTTAAGGGTCAACTGTGTATGCAGTTAACAGTACATTAGGTCATGTTCTTTTTAGACAGTCATATTTAGGGTTTTTTGTCTGCAAAATATTTAAGGTACATTATTGAACAACATCATGGGCTATAGGAGGACAAAAATAAGAAGCTATCCCTAGCCTACAAAATTTTACATTTTAGTAGGAAAAACAGACATATAGGGATGCTCTAGTATAACTGTGAATGTAAAGGGATGGATGGACAGTTAATTGCTAAGGGTACAATTTGCTAGTTTTTACTGGCATAAGAACAGACATATAGATCAATGGAATAGAATTGAGAGTCTAGAAAGAAGCCCTTAAATTTATGGTCAGTTAGTTTTTGGCAAGGATGCCAAAGGGAGGAAGAATAATCTTTTCAACAGCTGGTACTGGGACTTGTTAAAAAAAATTTTTTTTAAATAAATCACAAAAATACTGCATATTTATATGCAAAAGAATGAAGTTGGACTCCTACTTCATACCATTTACAAACATTAACCAAAACTGAATTATAGACCTAAAATAACAAAGCTCATAGAATAAAACATAGTAGTAAATATTCTTGACTTTGAATTAGTCAGTGGTTCCTTAGTTATGTCACTAAAAGCAAAATTAACAAAAGAAAAAATAAATTGGACATTATTAAAATAGGAAACTTTTGTCCTTCAAAGGACAGCATAAAGAAAGTCAAAAGATAACTCACAGAATGGAAGAAAATACTTGCAAATCATGAATCTTATAAGTGATTTGTATCCAGAATGTATAAAGAACACTTGCAACTCAACAATGAAAAGGCTAATAGCTTAATTTAAAAATGGCCACATGATTTGAATGGACATTTCTTAAAAAAAAAAAAAATGTACATATGACCAAAAAGCACATGAGACGACGCTGAATATCATTAATCAATAGGGAAAAGCAAACCAAAAGCACAATGAGGTGCCATTTCATACCCATTAGGATAACTAACATAAAAAAAGACAATAGCTAGTGTTGACAAAGATGTGAAGAAATAGAACCATAATGTATTGCTAGTGGGAATGTAAAAAAATGGCTCAGCTGCTTTGGAAAATAATTTGGCAGTTTCTCAATATATTAGAGTACTGTATGATCCAGCAGTTCCACTTCTAGGTATATGCCAAAGAAATGAAAGCATATCCAAAAGCTTGTAAACAAATGGTCACAGCATTAATTAAAATAGTCAAAAAGTGGAAGCAAGCCAAATGCCTATCAACTTATGAATGGATAAATAAAGTGTTGCATATCCACCCAATGACATACTATTTGGCAGTGGAAATACTGAAGAACTGATACATTCTACAACACAGATGAACTTTGAAAACGTTATGCTAATTTCTAGAAAGTGGTCACAAAAAGCCAAATACTGTATGATTCCATTTACATAAAATATCCAGGAAAAGCAAATCCATCATGGCAGAAAGTAGTTTACTGGTTTCCAGGGGCTGTGATAAGAGAGAATGAACAGTAAGTTCTAATAGGCATGAGGTTTCTTTTTGGGGTGATGAAAATGTTCTAAAATTAGATAGTGGTGATAGTTGCCCAATTTCATGAATATACTAGAAAACCACTGAATTGTATACTCATGGTGTATAGATTATATCTCAAAGTTGTTGTTTTATTTTGCTAGTTTCATAATTGTGGTTGAAACATATGCAATATTCTTTTGGTTTGTGGCTATACTGAAATAAACAATGTCCCCAAATGATACTGCATTTATCTCTGAGAATTGTGTATATAACTAGTATATGTAAAACAACTGTATTCTTAAAATTAAGAAGAATGAAATCAATAAATTAAAACTTAAGATTGTCATTATTATTTTTTCCTTTTTAAAAGATTTTAATTTCCTTTTTTATTAACATAAAATGTATTATTTGTTTCAGGGCTACAGGTCTATAAATCATCAGTCCTACATAATTCACAGCACTCAGCATAGCACATACCCTTCCCAATGTCCATAACCCAGCCACAGCATCCAACCCTCCCCTCCTCCCCTCCAGGAACCCTCAATTTGTTTCCTGAGATTAAGAATCTCCTATGGTTTGTCTCCCTCCCTTTCCCATCTTGTTTAATTTTTCCCTCCCTTGCCCCTACAAATTCCCACCCTGCCTCTCAAACTCCTCATATCAGAGCTATCATATAATACTTGTCTTTCTCTGATTGTCATTATTATTAAACAGTGAAAGATACTGAAGGGCATTCAATCACTACTCCTATTGCCAATTATCATCACCTAATTAAGGCCCACACATTGAGGTAGTGATAATGCTCTTTTCTTTGAGTAGCAAATGAAAATGATATCCTTTAACATCAGTATATTTGAATGTTTAAAAAACATATTTAAGATAAATAACTGTACTGGGCGCCTGGGTGGCTCAGTGGGTTAAGATAAATAACTGTACTAACAAATACTATAGAAATGTGGCAATGGTTCCTGAAATGGTTCTATAAGTCTTCTCTGTCACTCATTATTGGGAATTCCATATTCTATTAACTGCTCAAAACAAAAATCTATGCAGTCATCTTTGTTTACTTTCTTTCTTTTGTGCTCCATATTCAATCTGTCAAGAAATCTTATTGGTTCTATCTTCAGAATTTATTGTCAATCCAGCACTTCTAACCACAGCTCTCTCTCCCACTCTAGTCTAAGCAATTATCAGCATTTGTTTTAAAATTTCGATCATTGTCATAAATGGTACTCCTTTCTTAAGTTCTTGTTCCACTAAAAACCTCTCTTCACACAGGAGACAGAATGATCCTTCTAAAATATAAATCAAATTATATCATGCTTATCAGAATCTTCAAGTGGCATCCCATCTCACCAAAAGTAAAAGCCAAAGTCATTAGTTGGTTTACAAGTTCCCCCTTATCAATCATATCCTCCCTCACTACTCTTCTCTCTCACTACCTCCAGTCACACTGGCCTTCTTACTGCTCCTTGAACAAAACAGCATGTGACATCCTCATGGCCATTGCATTTGCTCTTCTGCCTAAAAGGTTATCTACCTCAAAATCCGCTTGACTTATTCCCTTGCCGCCTTTAGTTCTTTGCTCAAATGTCTTTCTTTTCTGATCACCTTATTAATATTGACCTCCCAGGAACTAGATATCTCCCTTCCCTGATTTTCCCCCCTCTTATTAAACTGATAAGAACAGATACTACACTTGATCTTAGCCAAAAGGCCGTAGAAGCGATTTATTCCCCCTCTTATTATCTCCTTCTAATTACATTGCATAATTTTCTTATTTATTCTTTAAATGTCTGTGTCCTTCCACTTTAATATAAACCCTATGAAGGCAGGGATGTCTGTTGCTATCCCTAGGTGTTATAACAGTATCTGACACATAATTGTCATTCAATAAATATTTACAGTATGTCATTCTAAAGAATTAGGATGTTTCCTGAGTACGATGGAAAACTACTGATAGATTTTATTTTTTTTAGCTATTGATAGATTTTGTATTTGCATTTTACAAAGATTCCTCTAGTAATATTATCGAAGAGAAATTGAAAGAGCCAAACACAGGAATGACTTCCTTTTCTCATGCCCAAATTTTACAGAAACACTATTTGGAACTGAACCTAGTTTAGGAACATAACATCATTTCCTTGAGAAAAGCCTTGATTAATTAAATAAAAGATAAAGTTGCATTTTATTTGCCAATTTGTGAACATGAGGTATAACATCAGGTTTGTATGTAAATTTATCATGTATTGAGAGATTTAAAATGAAGCAATGCTATCATATGTGGAATCAGCTAGAGTGTTCAAAGTTTTGGTAGAAAAAGTTGGTGTGGGGGAGAAAGATGTATGCAGTAATCCACCTGAAGTTTTGACACGAAACTATTTCATCATGAGTAAGCAAGGAAATTGTTCATTTTTTTCTTATATTGGCCAAAAAATAGCCCTTAGTAGATGGCCATTTTGTAGTGTTCTGGTTAGAAAAAGTAAACTGCTTCTCAAAAAGTGCCTGAATTCTAGGAGAGCAGAAGAATGTACCCTTATAATGAAAAAAAATCTTTACTGATTTCTACTATGTATGATCAAGTGTATGTTCTGATTTCCTTCAATGTTTATTTATAATCTGAAATGAAAAGTTGGTCCTTCCATGGAACTTTTCCATCTTAACACTACTCTTCATAGTTATATGACATGCTTTTATAAAGGTTTTTCTTTTTGTGATTAGGCCATATATTTTGAGAAAAATTGTGATATGTATTTATACTATGATAGATAAACTTTGTACTTCACAATTACCATAAACATTTAGTGTGACATTTAGTTTATTTCCTAAGAGTGTACTTTCTATTAATTTACATGTTGGTAATTTTTTGGCCAAAAAGAACTAAAAGAGCAGTTGTCTTAAATCAGATAGCTGAGTGAGAGAATATTTTTCCTGTTCCACTAAGCAGATAGCAATCAAAGGAAAACTTAGTTCCCCCATTTGTGGTATTTCTTCTTGGGTTTATTTTTTCATACCTGTTCGTTCTTGGATTCATGTAGTTTACAACTTAAATAATTATTGCAAATATTTCTAATTTTGTAAGACACAAATGGCAGGATGGTAGGAGTAGATTCATGGATAAAAGAAAATGTTTATCAAGAGAAGGTTGTTTTAACATGACCAAGAGATGTCTGTTTTCAAATTTCCCAAGTTACATGGACTAAAGTTTGTGCTTTTAGTCACACCTAAGTGATAAATGCAGAGAGAAAGGTCATTTTTTACTTACCCATTTCTGCTCAATAAAGTGTTTTGGTTGAAGTATTACTTCCATTTAATCAAATAGAGGCAAACCAATCTTTTATTACCTAGTTTTACCCATGAATATCTGCAGTTTTTGCAGAATTTTACAAATAAAATCACCATACTAAAATTTTTCACATTCTTTCAAATATCCACCCTTAACCATTCCATTGGATTTCAGTGTTTCCTTGGTCATATATACTGGGCTTAAAATTTCTACAAAGTCATAAATAAATCAATAACTAGAAGCAATAGGTAAAACATGAAAGTTATATATTAAGTTAATGGGAATGGTTAACCTCCCTCTGTCTCCAAATTTACTATGCAATTCAAATAATTTGGTCTACATCTCCAAATACAGTAAGAAAGCATAGTGAGGACGGGTAGGTTGGGGAATTGGCATCAGTGAGCCTGGTTTCCCTCTAGACTCACTTGTTCCCAGTTGTTTCTATTTAGGTGTTCAGCCTCAGAGAGATCCACTTTCTTTTCTTTCTTTCTTTTTTTTTTTAAGATTTTATTTATTTATTTGACAGAGATCACAAGTAGGCAGAGAGGCAGGCAGAGAGGAGGAAGCAGGCTCCCTGCTGAGCAGAGAGCCCGATGCGGGGCTAGATCTCAGGACCCTGAGATCATGACCTGAGCTGAAAGCAGAGGCTTTAACCCACTGAGCCACCCAGGCACTCCAGAGATCCACTTTCTGATAAAAAGCAACTTTCTCTCCAATTTTAAGTCAGTATGAGATCTAAGATGGAAAAATAGAGATAAAACCCACAAACCCATGGCATACAATAGATACTTAGATATTTCATGAATGAGCAGTCAATAGAAACAACCATTATATTTCTTTTTATTTTTTTTAAAGATTTTATTTATTTATTTGACAGAGAGAGATCACAACTAAGCAGAGAGGCAGGCAGAGAGAGAGAGGAGGAGGAAGCAGGTTCCCCACTGAGCAGAGAGCCCAATGTGGGGCTTGATCCAGGACCCTGAGATCATGACCTGAGCTGAAGGGAGAGGCTTCAACCCACTGAGCCACCCAGGCACCCCAAACAACCATTATATTTTAATTCTGTCAGCAATATGTATGTGACTCAAAAATCTTGTATAACTAGGGATATTATTTCAATGGGCAAACTTTATTAAAAAAATTGGAAAAATTTTTCACATTTTATGGTTGACCACAATAAAGATATAGCTCAACCAATGTGAACCTAATTTCTAATAATACAAATGCTTTCAGCCTTTAACTTTTTTCCTCACAAGTTTATTTTTTTAAGAGTATTTATTTATTTGAGAGCACATGTGGGAGGAGGAGCAGAGAGAAAGAGAGTGAGGGAGAGAATCCCAAGCAGACCCCCCACTCTGTGTGGAACCTAAACAGGGGGCACAATTCCACAACCCTAGAGATCATGACCTAGCTGAAATCATGAGTTGGACTCTTAACCAACTGAGTCACCCAGGTGCCCCGTTCCACAACTTTATTGAAGTACAACTGATATACCAAAGAAGTGTGCATACATATTTATTATATATAATTTTATGAGTTTTGACATAGGCATAGCCATGAAGCTATCACCACAATTAAAGTAATAAACGAATCTATCTTGTACTCTCCCTCTTTTTGTAGTAATAACACTTAACATAAGATAAACCCTGTTAACTATTTTTTTAGTATACAATATAATATTATTAACAATAGGCAATATATTTTATAGCAGATCTCTAGAACCTGTTCATCTTGCCCATACAAAATGCTGTACTGAAATCTGGAAGTATAATTGCTTCAGCTTTGTTTTTCTTTCTCAAGATTGTCTTGGCTATTTGGGGACCTCCATGGTTCTAAATGTGTTTTAGGATTTTTTTTTCTATTCCTTTAAAAAATGTCATTGAGATTTTGATCTTGACTGTATAGATTTCTTTGAGTAGTATGGCTATTAAACAATATTGTCTTCCAACTTGTGAACATGGGCTATCTTACCAATGTTTTGTGTCTTCTTTTACCATTGTTTTATAGTTTTCAGTGTATAAGTCTTTCACTTCTTTGGTTAAGTTTATTCTTAAGTATTTTATTTTTTTATATAATTGTAAATGTGATTATTTTCTTAATTTCTTTTTCAGATAGTTCACTGATAGTTATATAAAATGCATCTGATTTTTTGTATATTAATTTTGTATCCTTTAACTTTACTGAATTTGTTTATTAGTTTTAATAGGTGTGTGTGTGTGTGTGTGTGTGTGTGTGTGTGTGTAGTCTGTAGGGTTTTTTCTACATATAAGATCATGTCATCTATAAGATAGTGTATCTTCTTTTCTCAGTCAGATGGCTTTTACTTCTTTTACTTGCCTCATTGCTGTGGTTAGGACTTTTAGTACTATGTTGAATAGGTGTGGGAACAATGGATATCCTTGTCTTGTTAGTGATCTTAAAGGAAATACTTTCAATTTCTCATTATTGCATATGATGTTATCTATAGCTTGTCATATATAATCTTTATTATGTTGAAATTCCTGTATATCTTTAAGCTTTCTGTTCCTTTTCCTCTCTCTCCTTTATGTGCATACTGTTACACTTGATGATGTTCCATGATTCCCTCAGGCTTTCTTTGTTCTTTCTCATTATTTTTTTCAAGTGACTTGGCTTCAGGTTCATGGATTCTTTCTTCTGCTTGGTCAAGTTGGATGTTGAAGCTATCTATTGAATTTTTCTATTCAATTATTAAATTCTTGATGTTCAGAATTTCTGTTTAGTTCTTTTTTGTGGTTTCTATGACTGTTGATATTTTCATATTGTTCATATATTGTTTTCCTGTTTTGTTTAGTTATCTGTATTCTTTTGTGACTCACTGACCTTATTTGAGATGATTATTTTGAATTCTTTATCAGGAAATACATAGATCTTCATTTCTTTAGGGTTGGCTAATAATGATTTATTTTGTTCTTTTCTTGTGTCATATTTCCCTGAATCTTTACCTGAATCCTTGTATTTTTCACTGGTGTCTTTACATTTGAAGAAACAGCCACCTCTCCCAGTCTTTATGTTTTGGCTTCAGTAAGGAAAGATTGCCATTAATCATTCGACCTAGTTTCTGGGAGTTTTCTAAACCTTGTCTGTAGATGTTTACACTCCACCCCTTTTGTTACTTGTTGTATGAAAAGTCTTTGGTGTTTTGTTTCATTTCATTTGTTTTGGTGTTTGATTTTTTGGTTATTGTTGTTTCTTGGTCTTTGTTTTTTGGTTTGTTTTTAGCATTCAAGGATCAAAATTATTGGACTCTCAAAAAACTTAGAATATATGTTATAGACAGAGAAGTCCTCCCTTGGAAAAGAACTATATTTTGTTCCTTCTCTGCTATCAAATGAGCCACCTTTAGTTTCATTTTCTCTCTTATAGGCTTTTACTAAGGCAGCAAGAAGGAGCTGATGTATTCCAATATTCTTAATTTCCTATCATTTCCTCAAATACTATAGCCTTAATAGGCATAGATCTGTCTCCCAAGATAAGACAGTTATACTCTTTCTCAAGCAAGTTTCTAGAACCTTTTCGACCAGGAATAATAATGGAGTGCCCATTGTTATTGGTCCCACTTTTCTCCACTCAACAAATTGTACATCACATTTTAGGGTCTGAAACTTAGAGCACTTCAGTTTCAGGTACCAAATTCCATGTTAGATAGAATACTGCAGTCATAAGTTACAGAAGCCCTGCTTCAAATTGGCCTGAACACCAAAGATATTTATTTCACTTGTTAGGAAGTCTTAAAGTAGGCTCAATTTCAGAGCTAATTGATTTAGCATCTTAGAGATGTCATTAAGCACCCCAATTCTCTGCTGCCATGGAGTTGGCTTTCTGTCAAAACTGATTACTCTCATGGTCATAATATGGTTGCAAACAACAGCTAGAATAAAATTCTTCCTTGATTATTTCTAGCAGGAGACTGAAACTAGACCTTTTCCCAGGAACTCCAGTAGGTCCTTGATCCATATTGGCTTAGGTCTACTCATCCCCCAATTAACAGTTCCAAGGGACATAGTCTTATCATGATTGGCTTATACAAATATCCTGAAATAAAATGGATGTTGGAACATTAGTTCCAATATCCTCTACAGCCAGGCCTTTGCCGGTGTATTCATATGCAAATTAAAGTCCTAACTTTCTAATATCTTTTCTCTAGCCAACTTTCTCCCTGTGCTCTCTTATACTGAGTCTTAGAGTAAAGACTCAGTGCATGAGTAGATACTGGCAGAAAAGTAATTTGAAAAAGCTATGCATCTGTCATTTTAGTTTTGGCTTAAGTCATTGTCTGCAACCAATACTTTATTTATTTTTATTATTTATTTGTTATTTATTTTTAAAGATTTTATTTATCTATTAGAGAGAGAGAGAGAGAGATCACAAGTAGGCAGAGAGGCAGGCAGAGAGAGAGGGCGAAGTGGGCTCCCTGCTGAGCAAAGAGCCTGATGCTGTGCTTGATCCCAGGACCCTGAGATCAGGACTTGAGATGAAGGCAGAGGCTTAACCCACTGAGCCACCCATGTGTCCTGTATTTTTATTATCTATTTTGATTCCAGTATAGTTTATATATTTCTGTACTTGACTCAATCATGATAAACGTACTCTTAAATCCCTTCACCTATTTCACCCATCCACCTTACCCACCTTCCCTCTAGTAACACTCAATTTGTTCTTTATAGTTAAGAGTTTGTTTTTTGGTTTGTCTTTTTTTTCTTTATTCGTTTCTTAAGTTCCACATTTAAGTGAAATCATGTGGTATTTGTCTTTCTCTGACTAACTTATTTCACTTAGCATTATACTCTCAGTCTACCCATGTTGTTGTAAATGACAAGATTTCATTCTTTTTATGGCTGAGTCATATTCCATTGTGTATATATACATCACATCTTTTTTACCTATCATTTATCAGTGGACATGGGTTACTTCCATGATTTGGCTATTATAAATAATGCTGCAATAAACATAGGGTATGTATCTTTACAAATTAGTGTTTTCATATTCTTTGGCCAAATACCCAGTAGTGGGATTACTGGATCATATGGTAATTCTATTTTTTAAAATTTTTTAAATATTTTGTTTATTTCAGAGATAGAAAGAGGGAGCACAAGGAAGGAGAAAGGTAAAGAGTGTGGGAGAACAAACTCCGCACTGAGCAGGGAGCCTGACATGGGGCTTAATCCCAGGACCCCAGGACATGACCTGAGCTAAAGGGAGACACTTAACTGACTAAGCCACCCAGGCACTCCTGGTAATTCTATTTTTAGTTTTTGAGGAACCTCCGTGCTCTTTTCTACAATGGCTGCCCTAGTTTGCATGCCCACCAACAGTGCATGAGAATTGATTTTTCTCCACATACTCACTAAAACTTGCTGTTTCTTATGTTGTTGATTTTAGCCATTCAAACTTGTATGAGGTGATAACTCATTGTAGTTTTGATTTGCATTTCCCTGATGATGAATGATGTTAAGCATCTTTTCATGTCTATTGGCCATCCATATATCTTCTTTGTTCATGTCTTCTGCCCATTTTGATTTGGATCATTTGGAGGTTTTTTGGTGTTAAATTATATTTAACTTCTTTATGTATTTTTGGATGCTAACCCCTTATTGGATATATCATTTACAAATATCTTCTGCTATTCAGTAGGTTGTGTTTTAGTTTTGGTAGCTGTTTCCTTTGCTGTGCAGAAGCCCTTTATATTAATGCAGTCCCAATAACTTATTTTGTTTTTGTTTCCCTTGCCTCAGGAGACATATCTAGAAAGATATTGTTATAGCTGATGTCAGAGAAATTACAGCCCATGCTCTCTTCTAGGATCTTTATGGTTTCAGTCCTCATATTTAGATCCTTAATCCATTTTGAGTATGTTTTTGTTCATGGTGCAAGAAAGTGGCCCAGTTTCATTGTTTTGCTTGTAGCTATCTAGTTTTCCCAACATCATTTTTGAAGAGATTTTCCCCATTGTATATTCTTGCCTCCCTTGTCGAAGGTTAATTGACCATATAATTGTGGGTTTATTTCTGGGTTCTCTATCTATTCCATTGATTTATGCATCTGTTTTTGTGCCAGTACTATACTGTTTTGATTACTATAGTTTTGTAGTATTTCTTGAAATCTGTAATTGTGGTACCTCCAGGTTTGTTTGTTTGTTTTCTTTTTCAAGATTGCTTTGTCTAGGGGCATCTGGGTGGCTTAGCCAGTTAAGTATCCGACTCTTCATTTTTTTTTTTTTTTTTTTTTTTTTTTTTTTTAGACTTTAATTTTTTTTTATTTTTTATAAACATATATTTTTATCCCCAGGGGTACAGGTCTGTGAATCACCAGGTTTACACACTTCACAGCACTCACCAAATCACATACCCTCCCCAATGTCCATAATCCCACCCCCTTCTCCCCAACCCCCTCCCCCCGGCAACCGTCAGTTTGTTTTGTGAGATTAAGAGTCACTTATGGTTTGTCTCCCTCCCAATCCCATCTTGTTTCATTTATTCTTCTTCTACCGACTCTTCATTTTGACATAGATCATGATCTCAGGGTCCTGGGATGGATCCCTGCATCAGACTCTGTGCTCAGTGAGAAGTCTGCTTGAAGATTCTCTCTCTCCTCTCTCCCTCTGCCCCTCTCCCTGCTTGTACTTTCTCTCTCTCTCTCTCTCAAATAAATAAATCTTTTTAAAAAAGATTGCTTTGGCTATTCAGGGTCTTTTGGGATCCCATACAAATTTTAAGAGTGTTTATTCTAGTTCTGTGAAAACTGTTGGTACTTTGATAGGAATTGAATTAAATCTATAGATTACTTCAGGTAGTATGGACATTTTAACAACATTTATTCTTCTAATCTATGAACGTGGAATATCTTTCCATTTACTTATGTTGTTTTAATTTCTTTCATCAGTATTTTTATAGTTTTCAGAGTACAGTTCTTTCACTTCCTTCATTAAGTGTATTCTGAGGTGTTTGCTTATTTTTGATGTGATTGTACCTGGGATTTCCATTTATTTATTTATTTATTTATTTGAGAGAGAGACAGTCAGAGAGAGCATGAGAAGGGAGAAAGTCAGAGGGAGAAGCAGACTCTCCAAGGAGCAGGGAGCCTGATGTGGGACTCTATCCCAGGACGCTGGGACCATGACCTGAGCTGAAGGCAGTTGCTTAACCAACTGAGCCACCAAGGCGCCCGGGCCTAGGATTTTTAAAAAGATTTTATTTCTTTATCTGACAGAGAAAAAGAGAGCAAGAGTAGGGGTGGCAGTAGAGGGAGAAGCAGGCTCCCTACTGAGGAGAGAGCCCAATGCAGGGCTCGATCCTAGGACCCCAGGATCATGACCTGAGCTAAAGGCAGGCACTTAACTACTGAGCCACCCAGGCCCTGGTTTTGTTTGCTTAATTTCTCTTTCTGCTACCTCATTATTAGTGTGTAGAAATGCCATGGATTTCTGTATATTGATTTTGTGTTCTGTGATCTTACTGAATTCATTTATCTAGTTCCAGTTCAGTTTTCTGGTGGAGTCTTTAGGGTTTCCTAAATATAGTATCATGTCATTTACAAATAGTGAAAGTTTTACTTCTTCCCTGCCGATTGGGTTGCCTTGTATTTCTTTTTGTTATCTGATTGCTGTGGCTAGGACCTCTAGTATTGTGTTGAATAACAGTGGTGAAGGTGGATATCCCTGTCTTTTTCCTGACTATAGAGGGAAAGCTCTCAGTAGTTCCCCACTTAGGAATGTTAACTGTTGTTTTTTCAATATATGACTTTATTCTGCTGGGTTATTTTCCCTCCAAATCTATTCTGTGAGGGCTTTTATCATGAATGGATGTTATGTTTTGTCAGATGCTTTTTATGCAACTATGGAAATGATCACACGGTGTTTATCCTTTCTCTTGTCAGTAACCAACACTTTAATATTTCAGTAAAGCAGATGGACTCCTTATATCATTCAGGGAATATTTAAGGCTGAAAGTAACCCCAAAAGAATGGCTTAAGCAAATCACTTTGTGTCACATAAGAAAGCTGGACATATGTATTTGCTTGTATTTGCTCAGTAGCTTGACAATGTCAAGGCTATTGTCTATGATTTTCAGCCCTTTTTATATATGTCTGTCACCTCGTGGTTACAAAATTGCTGCTATAATTTCAGATATCAAGTTTCATTTAAAGCAGGAAGAAGGGGGAAATGTGGCCCTACTTATCTATAATTAGCAGAATTAATGAATGACCCATGGCCTCCCCTGGATGGTAGGTGACTAAGAAAAAGGGGTCTACATAAAACAAAAATAATGTCTTCTGCACACTGCTAACTGGATAATGTATATAAGCATATGTAATTCAGTGTAGAATAATTTGCTTTCTTTTTTTATTTAAATTCAATTAGCCAACACATAATACATCATTCATTTTTGATGTAATGTTCAATGATTCATTAGTTGCATATAACATCCAGTGCTTATCATTTCTTCCAGAAAATGGAAATGAGTTACAGGTGATGATAGGCATAAGGATCTAGATATGTCCAATCTAGCTACCCTATTCTGTATAACTGCTTTAGGCTGTCTACCTGTGGCAGCTCTCCTGGACATGGGAGACTCGTGCTGTCCATGACCCCCTGTTACCTTTTGGGCTGCAAACCAAACTTCTGGGTTCATGTCCAAAAGAGCCCAGCTGGTTTGGTGAATTGAATCACAATTGAGTTTGGAGGAAGCTGTGGTTGACCTGCTTTTTACTATCCCACAAATAGCCTGATGATATATTCTCAAAACTCTTTCACAGTGCCCATGTGAGGAATAAGGGATTCCTGAAGTCTATCTTTCTTCCTCTGTCCCCAAAAGAGGCCTTTTTTATTTTGGATTGGCAAGCTCTGACCTAATATGGAGAAATCGTTCCCTCATTACCTAAGCCTCTATAGTTGTCCTCATCCTTGTTTCAACTCTCTTATCTCCCCTCTTTATCTCTTGTAACTCACTAGACAATGGGTGTGAAGCATCCACAGTAGAGGGAGAAAGTATTATAGTAAAAGGGACTTCATTTTGTCCTTCATTAAGTCCTTCTTTGTTCCCACAGCATCTAGGAGCTGGATGCAGAAGAGGACAAGACTGGAGGACCTACTTCCCACACCTCCACCATTCTCAGGTTCATCCTAATCTGAACAGAGAGAAGATTGAAGCCCTTCTGATGACCCATGGAATCCCAGACCTCTTGGAACGAAGGCAGCAAGTAGGAGGTAATTGTCTTCTGTTGCCTCCAGTTCCAATTCTCTTCTCTGTTAGAGCAGCACTGCTCTCCTCTATATGGACTTCCCTTCTGAGCCTGCTTCTTAAATCCTATCAAGGAATTTATCCCTCCCACAATAGTGGTTCTGTTCTAAGGCAAATAAAAATTTAAAAAAAAAAGCTATTTTAGATTTCTGAGTCTAGGGATCTGGCTAATGGTTTTTCAAATTGGTGTTTGAAGGAATATGGTATATATTTTCATTTTTTAATGGAAACTGGTCATTTAAACATAGAAGTGATATACATGTAGAACATCAACACGAAAGATCCAAGCACAACTCATGAACAGATGTGGCTTACAAGGCAATGAAGATTAGGTAGTAGGACTTGTTCAGATCCAAAGAAACTAAGTGGTGACAGCATTTTACATGTACCCAGGACTCCCAATGCTCTTCTTTTCCAAAAACTTCAGATTTTGGCAAAGGGGCTTAAATTTATTTTAGGCACTGATTGTTTGGAAGGACAAATTTTTTGTAAGGTTTTGGGTTTTGGTTTTTATTCATCTTAGTGCTGGGCATATTATTGTTTGCTGTACTCAGAAGGAGCCCTGTGTTGGTTTTCTAATAGTCTCTCAGTGCTCTCTGTTTGGAGGGTAATACAGAGTATTCTTAGCTCTAAAACACATCCCTGATTTCCTGAATAGGGTATTGGCTGCTCAGGAATGATTCTTAAAAGGACTATAAAAGGGGAAAGGAAGGAAATCCTGGGCTTTTGGTAAAAGGAAGTCACTAAAATGTTGATTTTTTAAAATATTTTATTTATTTATTTGACAGAGAAAGAGAGATCACAAGTAGGCAGAGAAGCAGGCAGAGAAAGAAGGGGAAGCAGGCTCCCTGCTGAGCAGAGAGCCCGATGTGGGGCTCGATCCCAGGACCTTGGGATCATGACCCGAGCTGAAGGCAGAGGCTTTAACCCACTGAGCCACCCAGGTGCCCCACTAAAATGTTTTAAATAGAGAAATTAATAGCTTTTTCTAGCTCGAGTATAAAATATAAGTTTTAAGGGAGCAGAACTAGCAGTATATTAACTGGTTAGGAAGCTACTAAAATAGTCACATAAGTGACAGTGAGGGCAGTAGTAGTATGGATGGAAAACAGTATACAGATTTGAGGAATGTTTGGAAGAAAAGCTGATAATGGAATTAATATATTGAGTGAATGTCAGGAATGAGTTCAGAATGACTCCTAGGTTTCTGGCATTGGCAACCTATGAATGTTATCCCTTTAACTGGAGTTTAGGGTTTGCAAGGAAGATGTGAAAGGTACTCACTTCAGTTTTGGACATTTTGAGTTTCAAGTACTCCAAGTATGCACCTTTGAATATATGCATCCAAGTTCAAATGTTATTTCTTCAAGAAAAGCTGCTCTGACCAGTTATAGCTCCATCTCATAACATCTTATATTTTTCTGTTGTGTTAATCAGTTTAAGGTAAGTAACTAGTTGTGCGGTTAACTGTTTAATGTAATCTTCAGGAGGACATGTTCTATTTCCTGGACTAGATGAGACCCCTTGCCATAGTAGACACTCAGTAAATATCTAGTGAGTGAATACTAGATGTTTCTCAATCACACAACTTACATATATAGAGCTGGAGTTTCTGAGAAATGAAGTACCTTATATGTGGTCACAAATTGAGGGAGTGTAGGTGTGCCAGATTTAGCAAATAAAAATACAGGATGCAGTCAAAATTGCATTTCAGATAAACAGCAAATACTTCTTTAGCATAAATATGTCCCAAATATTGCATGCAATAAACAACATATAGCCCTAAGTGTGTGGCATTTGATTCATAACTATGTGATTCTATAGTCTGACTCTTTCTGTTCTCCAACTAAGAGAGAATACCACTCCTACACTGAAAAACCTTGATAGGAATTACACCAGCATCAGTCCTCTTCCCCGTTAATAAAAGTTCTTGTTTGTTTCACTTTATGTTGTTTTTAAATTCTTGCTTTGATGGAAAGTAAGTCAGTTTATCCTGGATGCAGACCAGCAACTAATGGATTCCAAACATTTGTTAAAGTCTTTCTGGGAGGCCAATTATAAAGGTAAATTAAAATTAGTTGGACTTTCTGAAAGATCAGATGCAGGGAAATGTGGTTAAAAGACTCTCTCTGAGTAGAAGCACTCCCCACCCACTTCTGTGGTATTTTGAGCCACTCAAGAGTTGCGGCCCCTATCAGATGACAATGTACGTCAAAGACAGTGCTTTATAGTTTATGCATTTCCTCATAGATGTTCTGAATAGCTCTGGAAACAAGATAACAATGTGGTTCTAGCAATTTTCCTGAGCGATCTTCAGGGCTGTCCTGTGTGGTTAATTTGATCTGTGGAGCTGCTGTGTTATGGGTAATTTTGAAACATGGGGTTTGCTTATCTCTTTCTTCCCTAGGTGACAACATTTAGACACTGGTTCAAGAGGCAGAGGGCCTAGAAAGGCTCTTGCACAAGCTCTCTCTCCCTCTCTTTTTGTCTCACTATATGTATATGGAGAAACACATGTAAATTCTATCCTAGAATATAAATGGTTATTATCTTCTGAATAGTGTGATTTTGAAATAATTTTTACTTTTCCTTTATGTCTGTGTTTTTTTGAATTTTTGCATAAGCAGTATTACTTTTATAATAACAATAAAAATAAAGACCATTCTCTTTGTGAGAGAAAAACATTCTCAGCTTTCCATTTATCAGCTATGGGTTATCCTCATATCTGATACTTTTTTGTTTTTTTCTCTTCCCTTAGGAAAGAATGATAAAAAAAAAATAAAGAAAAAAGAAAGAATCTTCTAAAAGATTATTTAATAAAAAAGCAAAAAAATCAAAATAGAAAATATAAGATTGGTCATAATCACCACAGAGAGACAGTTACCTTTGATTTAAACTATAAGCGATGAGAACATGTAAGTTCAGAGTCTGATGTACAGGCTCTTTGCAAAAGAAATTTGAAAGCAAGTATTCCTAAAGTTTGATGTTTCTTAGTAGTAAAAAATTTCAGGGCAGAGAGCACCTGTTAGAACACTGAGCTTCAGGCATAAATACTTATTACCACTGACAAGACAAAGCAATTGTCATGATTCAGTTCATAACAGCTGATTCTTACCCAATGATATAGGCCCATTTTCTAAGTTGGTTTCTTCTCTCTGTGGCCATCAGGCTACTGCTACCATTTATAAGGATTCCTATCAAATAGCTTTATGAAACACATTTATCTATAGAAAACAAATAGAATGCAGAAAACCTGTGGGGTTGCATGGAACAAATGTTGAAACTTCAACTATATTTTAGGCTTTGTGTCCCCAGTCCTAGCTCTGGGGTATAAGCAGGGTCACAGTAACAGTCATAAAACAGTATTTCTCTTGCTTTGCTTCTACCTGCTTTGCAGATACTCCCAGCTAATTCTGAAAAGACCGGTGGGAGCTCTCTTGTGTTTGCTAACTTAGTCTCTGCTCCTACTTGGCATTTTCCATTCCTGCTCTCTTCTCCAGCCCACTGTGGTGATATTCTGGAGCTGCCAATATTGTCAGGGCCCTATTGGCTTCTGACAATATTCCCTTCTCTCCTGATTTTCCTCTGGAAAACACTGCATTGGGTTTCTTAAGGTCTATAAAGGTTAGTGAAATAACTTTTTTAGTTTTATTCATACTTTATTGTAGTCCCTTCCCCCCTAGACACTTGAAGTAAGTCCACGGGAGTTGGACTGAAAGACAGTCTGAGTAGTAAAGACCTGGTCTACTCCATTCCTTGATTTCCTTCCCCATTGCCCACCTTGATCCTTTGTTCTTGAACCAAACTTGAGATTTGGACACTTGTGTTTGTTCGAATAAATTCTTTCTTTCCCAGAAGGTTCTTCAGTCCTTTAGGTAAATAAGCCCATTGTGGGCCACTGAGCTGGCATTCTAAATATACTCAGACATCTCTGGATTCTAAGATGAATGTGGCATAAGTTATCAACCCAATCTATTTTCTATGAATTTAGACTTGGGTTTCCAGATCTAACAAAGTGCTGTGGGATAGAAATGTAAGAACTTCAGCCAGCACTTGAAGTTGCCAGGATTTATAGGCAAGCATAGTGGGTCTTCTTTTTCCAGAGTCATTTGAGTGATCCCACATAGTTCTACAAATAAAAGGCACACAGATACCTATTGCCCCAGGAGAAGGGTGAAACAGAATCTCAATATAACCTGACCATAAGTCCTCTCTTAAGACCCCTTGATGAGCATGGCTAGTTGTTGTATGAGGCAGACAGATTTGCATAGATGCTAAGCAACTTCCTGGGAGAAAAAGGGAGTGAAAAGCCTCTTAGAGTTCAGTTCACCTTCTGATGAATTTGGATGGTTCTAATTGAGATTTTCCAGCAGTTTGAAAGGATAATAGGTCCCCGAAGAAAGCAAACCATGCAGGATGAGGAGCCTGGTCTGACGCGCAGGGGAAGATCTGCACCACAGGGCTGAGGCTGGAAGGCCTCCCCAGGAAGTCCTGCTGGCCTAGAACTCAGTCTTTAGAACAAAGATTGTGAACGTGTGGATTGGCTTGTTCTCTCCTTAAAGCTCAATGTGGCAGTACTTCAGCCTGGGCATGATCTGGGGAAGCAAGAATGTCAGTTCACCAGGAGACAGTGCCCATTGACCTGTGTGAGATCCACAGCAGCAACCAATGCAAGAGTCTCTTCTACCTGGTACTTAGAATCAAAATTGACTTTTCTGAACTGAGCAGGCACTTGACTTTGTTGGAAATTGATATGAGTTGGGGGTTGAAGAGGTAGGAAGGGCTTAAGATTGAGATATTGGACTTGTTGATGACTTGAAGGTGATGCTAAAATAATTAATGGCTAAAATTAGAACATTATGACTGCTGTTGTGCTTCTAAACTAATAAAGCCAGTCGTGGGTCATACAAACAAACAAAAACAAAGCCACCTTTCATGAGTTTTAATAACAGAGACGAAAGGCTCACTCATTTTAAAATTTTTATTAGTTTTAAAATTATTATCCACTGTAACTCAGGGCTCAAATGAGGTTGCAGATTATACTTTTAACTTTACTTCTTAAAATATTAAATACTTCTTAATCTCACAAAACAAACTGAGGGTTGTCGGGGGGAGGGGGGTTGGGAGAAGGGGTTGGGATTATGGACATTGGGGAGGGCATGTGATTTGGTGAGTGCTGTGAAGTGTGTAAACCTGGTGATTCACAGACCTGTACCCCTGGGGATAAAAATATATGTTTATAAAAAATTAAAAAAAAATATTAAATACTTCTGGGTTTTAAAAATAGAAGTTAATATGATTATTGGCCATACCCTTGTCTCTTTAATAAGGTCAACCTATCCACACAGATCTTTGGAACTAATCCTGATTATCTCCTCTTTGGTTATTTCCACTCACCAGTTTTTGCCCTGTGACTCCTGACTCTTTGATTTGATTCCATCTCCAAACCGCAGCCCTCCCTGTCTGCCTGGCCCTCCTAGACTGACTCCCGGTTCTGGGACAGATTTTTTTTAGGGGGGCAGAGATATTCTCCTTCCGCCTTTAGCAAATACCCACCTTTCTTCTTCTGCCTTCAGCTCCTGCTCCTCACCTGCTGCTTTACCTGCAAACCCTAGGGAGAACACTAGATGTTTCCACTCTGCCTTTTGAATTATGGAACAAACATGATTTTTTGTGTAATAATTTTGAGATACACATTAAAAAAGTTTCCTTCAAATCAAATGTGAATTTTTGCCTTGGAGTACTCATAAGTGCATTCATAGCTCTCAGTTTTTGACAGGATCATGATGATGTGGAGTTTTATGAAAGTTAAAACCCTTGAAAAATGGAAATTTTTAACAAGTTGCAAAGCATTATATCAAACCTTGGTATGTATTTCCCCTTCTGAAGAGGGAAAGATGGAGGTTGATTAGAGCTGATATAATGGAAAGAAATGCTGAAATCCTGGCATTAATTTTACCTTAAAAATCTGGAGTTTTTATTCACATCAACTTGATAATATAAGCAAAAGTAATGGAGAAATTTGCCCAAAACTTGGTCTTCCCACCTTTATTCAAATTACCATCTTTATTACTTTCCATATCTTAACAAGGGAAAAACTGAAAGTAAGGGAGGTGTGTGCTCCACAATGACTGCAGTCATACCTTCCACCACTGAAAATGAGAATGAGCAAGCAATTTGTTTTTCCACATTCAGAACTTTATTTTTTTTAAAGCACAATTTTCAATGGCATGAAGATTAAAAGCAATCAACAAAGGCAAGAAAATTCACTGCAGAGGAAATGAAATTCCTTCTTAAATCATAAACCCAAGAAAACATAGCCTAATGGTTTGATCATATCAGGAATCCCCTGCCCATACTCAAAAACAGTCTTTTTTTCCCTGTAACACATCTTTTTAGTCATGCACAATGATGTGTCTCATACACACAATCATGAATAGATTTTTAAAATCAAAGTCCTAAGAGGCTTGTTAAGTTAGGACTGCCTGTATATTTCTTTGAGAGTCATTGACAAGAATGATCAAACTACAAAAACTTTCTAAGATTTCAAACCTGAAGAGATCATGTTTAATTGCGGAGAGGATGAGTAGTAAGTAAGACAGGTCTAGTTTTTATCTTTAGCAAAATCAAGATGAGAAAACCGAAAGGAAGATTGGGTTGGGGTTTATGCAAACACAATTTCTTCCTCTCTACCCCCTTCCCTGCCCTGCCTGCAGAGAAATCTACCTCTCCCTTTCTCTATTCTATCCCTTCATTCCCAGACCACTGCTAGTCAGTCCAGGGAGATTCTAGCATTTTATATAAGTTTTAGGTTGAATAAACAAGGTCAACATTTCTCAGAGTCAACTTGTAAAAGCAGAGTCTCCAAAATAAAAAATATAGTAAGACTCACTATTCTTTCAGACTGACAGGAACAGAAATAATTTGGAACTATGTGGCCATGACTATCAAGAAATATTTATTAGGAACCCATTTATATCTAAAGCTGTATTAAGTCAAATGTACAGTCCTCACTCTAAGAGACACAGGAGATAACAATAATAATGATAACCACTTAGCAAGTAATTACCATATGCCAGGCATTTATATTCTCATTCAATCCTTACAGCCACTCTAATAATTATACATTATTGTGTCTACTTTATGAAGAAGGAGCTGAAGTTAAGAACCATTAAACAATTTGCCCAACTTGCCCAATTTGTGCACGCGCACACACACACACACACACTGTCCTTTGTCTCCAAGAACATACTACTAAACTGTACTCTCCTTGAGCCTAAGTGAAAACTGAGCACATAAGACTGGAAATAGCCTCTTCCCACTAGTTTGCTTGATTGTAAATATATAAATGCATGGGGTCCTTGGATGGAGGGGGAAATAGAGAAAATTGTAAAATCTCTTCATTAGATGGTCCATGATACTTGTCATTCTTGGAATGATAACCTAGAGTGAAGTAAGGAGGAAGCAGATACTAAAGGAACTATAAAATACCTGTATAGTTTTTTCCCCCAGATGCATGAAGTTCACACAAAAAATATACTCTACTTAAAAATTCCAAAAACACTGGGCACCTGGGTGGCTCAGTTGGTTAAGCAACTGCCCTTGGCTCAGGTCATGGTCCTGGGATCCTGGGATTAAGTCCCACATCAGATTCCCAGCTCCATGGGGAGTCTGCTCTCCATCTGACCTGACTCTCATGCTCTCTTTCACTCTGTCTCTCTCTCTCTCAAATAAGTAAGTAATATTTTTTAGAAAAATTTTTCAAGAAACACAGAAATGTATCAAAGAATCCCACCAGAGAAGATTGCTGGTAATGGTTTGTATATATTTTCCTGGATTTTTCCCACATATAAATATATAATTATTTTAAAATAAGATCATCTAGGGACATCTGGGTGGCTCAGTGTGTTAAGCTGCTGCTTCAGCTCAGGTCATGTTCTCAGGGTCCTGGATCAAGCCCCGCATCCGGCTCTCTGTTCAATGGGGAGCCTGCTTCCCCCTCTGTCTCTGCCTGCCTCTCTGCATACTTGTGCTCTCTCTCTCTGTCAAGTAAATAAAAAAAAAATCTTTAAAAAAATAAAATAAGATCATCTAATAATATGCTTCATATTTTTTTTCACATCTTCATTTTTTTCCCTGGGAGTTCTCAGTATTACATCGTATGATTATACCATAACTAATTATCTAATATATCTGTTGATTTAAATATTTAAATTTGTTTTAAATTTTTCATTATTACAAATATTCTATAATAAATATTTTTATATACACATCTTTTCATTACGTTTAAAATAAGTCTCTGGATGTGAAATTGTCAGGTGAAAGGAAAGGCATCTTTTAAAATTTTAAGGACTATTGTCAAATACCCTCTGCAATATGGTACTATTTTATATTTCTACCATCAGTGTAGTACTTTTGCCAGTACTGGATTTTATTAATCTCTTTAACATTTGCCAGTGTGATGACTGAAAATCATTATTTTATTAGTTTTTATTTAACTGTCTTTCATTGTTAAATTACTAAGCATCTTTTCATATGTCTATTTGGCCACTTGTATTTTTCTTCTGTGAATTCCTAGTTCTTTCTTCCTATTGGAAATTTAATAACTTTCTTATTAATTTCTTATTAATAACTATTAACAATAGTTTAGCATTTGTCTATGTACATATTATAAATTTAGTTTCCTATTTTGTCTTTTTTGATTTCCTTGTTTTCTCCTTCTCCAGCTGCTCTTTCTCCTTTTCTTCCTCCTTTCTCTCTCTCCTCTCTCTCTATATCTCTTTCTCTGTCTCTTTCTCTCTGCTATTAGAGGCTTGTAATTTTTTGTGTCAGAAAGTTTTTATGACCTTTGGACTCCATGTATTTATTAGAAAATCTTTTTATAGTCTCAAGAGTATATAAATAGCATATTTTCTTCTAGTACTTAATTTTTTTTCACAAAGATTTTATTTAAGTTGAATTCATTCAAATTTAGCTAGGAATCTAGGTTTTCATGTAAAATTGTCTGTTTAAAAATTTTTTTTTTTATTGTGTGAGCCAAATAAAACAATGTTGGTGGCCAGATCTGGCCATAGACAAAGAGTTTGTGACTTCTCATTACAAAGATTCCACATAAGAAAATAAAGCCAGACTGTTTTCATTACATTGCTGATGGATTAAAGGAGTATATACAGTCTGTAATTAAATTCAGGGAAACCTGTATAACTAGCAGTTTGAAGGTAGCGGCATTCAAGCTCCATTTCCTGAGGAAAATTACTTAACCTCTCTCTCACTTTCCTCATTCACAAACTGGAGATAAAAGGTTTCAGAGAGTGTAAATTGTGCTGTGGCCTTGTATGGGGTCTGGCACATGGGATAAGGCATTAAGGGTTACTTATTATGAAAGATTTCAGGGAATTACAGACCTGGTCTTGACCATTCTTAGCCATCTCCATGGCATCTTCTAAGCTTATTTCAGGAAGAACTGACTCCAGCGGAAAATCTGAGTCCAGTAGTGCTTATGTGTGTTGTATTAGTGATGGACTCCGGAGGAGATATGGAAAAAGCATGAAACATAGAATTTACTCTCAGTAAGTCTCCAATTTGGTTGGAAAAATTAGATTTTCATTCAGAAAACAAATGAAAACACAAATAAGGATGATATAATTAAGTACTAAATTGAAATAGAGATATGTTTTATGTAATTAAGGTAAAGTCGCAAGAGAAATGGGAGTGAAGGTCTTGAAAAACGCATAGGATTTGTTTGTGCTAAGAAAAGGGCATTCCAGGTTTGGGAAACAGCATGAACAAAGGCATAGATATGGATTCTGTGTGTCATTGTGCATCTCTGCAGATGGTGGGAGGAAGTGAGGAAGGCGTTGTGAATGAGGGCAGCGAGCAAAGGACAAGGCCAGGGCAGAATTGTTGGGAATATGCTAGAACAGACATGTTAAACTAAATAAAAAAGGGTTACAGTTGTGGGCTGAGCATTTTTGAGGGGGAATACTAGTGTCTGTAACAGTATGAAGTTTGATAACCTGGGCTAATCAGTAACTGGAGACTGTGAGCACTCCCATGGAAGTTGAAGTTGTGACTATGGATGAGAATGTAAAATGAATAATGGCTAGCATCTGTTGTCACTAACATTATCCATAATACATCACTAACATAAAACATGTTTTCAAGAGCTTTTTAAAATCTTATTTATACTCTTATCACCTAACATTACAACTGTAATAAGTTAGGTGACGTTCTTATTCTAGTTTTACAGATGAAAACATTGAGGTATAGAGAGCTTAGGATTTTGTCCAGGAAGAGGGAGATATCTTCAATAACACTAAAGGGTCTGGCACTTTGGAATCTTTAGAAAAGCCACTCATGAAATCAGTCCAAACACCAAGCTCTCACCCTTTTGAATGCACCTTAGGACATAGGTCAATAGGGAAGATGAGGATGGGATCATGGTGTCTTGGTGACATCTGTACCCTCACAGTGTGATATATCCAACAGCCTTTCAGAGGATTAGAAATTAGTGAAAAGATAAGGCTCACAGACTAGAGAAAGTCTATTCAAGTAAAAAAAAAAAAAAAAAGCATTCATTTTTGACTCATTGATTTTCTCTGCTCATTGAGTCATGATTGCTTAATGTTGCCAGGTGTTTCAATAATGCCCTCTTTCCTTTTTTGACTATTAGGTACTTTTTCTCACTTTTCCTTTTCAGTTTTAGGGATTTTCCATATTTTAATTCACTACTAAGAAACGGGGGGAGAGAGAACCATTGATTTTTGTAACTATTTAACACTTAGATAAACCAATTCTCAGAGTAATCAAGAACCCTGTCCAAGAAAACAAAGTTAATCTCTATTAGCAATAGAACTCAAATGTCTTATCATTCTTCTTTGGATCTTTATTATTCGAGAACTTTTTAAGTTATCAGTTTCTGGGATATTGTGTTATTTCCTTCCTGAGATCTAATAAATTCGGCTTTTATTTCTCAAGTCCCTAAAAGAAAAGGAAATCATTCTCTTGACACCCCTAGGTGAGTTAAGGGACCACTCTGTAAAAAGTGAAAATGATAGGAAGTCTGACAGATAATTTGTCCTGAAGTTTACCTATTCAAAATGCAACTACTGGAAACTCTTTCATATAATGAGCAGAAATTTATTTTTCTGGAATATCAACTCAGAAATCTAAGGCTAAACCAAATTTAGTGTTTTATAATGTGAATGCAGAATGAGCCTGGGATCCACTGTTTTATTCCAAGAACCAGAGGAGAATAACCTCAGTGACTATTTTAGATTACACTTCTTTTCCCTCATGTTTTCAGAATAGATAGTGACAGATGTTTCATATCTGAAGAATGAAGATCACTTCTTATCAATGCAAACAGAAACTCTGCTATATGTTGGGGTACTTTGGATTTTAGAAGACAACAAAGAAAATATACTTATTTATTTTGTGTGCCTGTGGCTTGCATGAAAACACCTTTCTTTGGTTTGTAAGAATTCATGAATAGATGCATATCTTTTGATAGATGATATATCAGCAAACTGTCGTTAGCATCTCCATTATAGATCTCAAATTTATCGACTTGTTTTCAGCCCCACTACAGCCACCCAGGTCCAAGTCATGCATTATCATCTTTTTCCTGGACCACGATAATTGCTTCCTGGCTTGGTTTCTAGCAACCAGAATAATTTTTAAATCAAAATCCATTTCTGAGTTCTGTCCTGTTCAAAATCTCCTATGACCTACAAGATCCAACCTACCCTGACTTTTACGTACTTTTTCAGTCTTGTCTCATTCTACTCTTGCCCCAGCCCTCTGGCCTCTGGCTTTAAAACATAAACTTGGTGATTCACAGACCTGTACCCCTGGGGATAAAAATATATGTTTATAAAAAATAAAAAATTATATATAAAAAAAATAACACCTAACTAAAAAAAAAAAAAAAAAAAAACATAACCAAGATTGTTTTCCCTAATCTCGTTGTAGAATTGATTTCCTTTTCCTGGAAGACTGCCTTTCTTGTTCTGTACAGCAGCCTCTTTCTTCTCTTTAGGTCTCGGTTTGATGTCAGCACCAAAGAGAAAGCTTTCCTTACTACCTTAAGTAGGACCCACCATTTTTAACTCTATTCTTTATCTTTTTTGTTTTATAACAGTTATATTGATTTATGTTTGTATATTGTTTTTTTATATTATCTGTTTACTTTTTGTTATTTTTCTTTATAAAAAATCTGAAAGCTCTTTGATAGCAGGGACCAACTCTGTTCACTATCATACACCTAGCACCTTGGTACCATGCCAGGAATGAACTGTATTCTGTGGCATATTGATTTCTGTATGCTCCAGAGAGAAACTGCAATGCATTTTTACTAGTCATTTTTTAAAAATAATAGTTTGAGATTGGATTATTGTCAATAAGCTTGACTATGAGAAGACAACTAAGACTGGACTGATAACTAAGGTAACTAAGACACGGTTTGTGTCATTTGACAGACTGGTCTCTAGGCTAAAATGTTAAAGTGCCCTGATTAAGCAACAGATACTTGCACTGGTAATAGTCCAATGATACGTCCATATTTAGTTACCAAAGGACTGTGACAAAATCAAGTGTCTTTGGAAGAAGACAGATAAGATGAGGAAGGATTTAGAAAGCATAGAGTTATAGTAGAAGATGAATAGTGAAGGAGAACAGAAGATGAAAATTTTAATGTTAGCCAGGGATAGAATTGTAAAAAAAAATGAAATTAACGAGAAGAATAAATGAAAGAAGATGGGATTGGGAGGGAGACAAAACATAAGTGACTCTTAATCTCACAAAACAAACTGAGGGTTGCTGGGGGGAGGGGGTTTGGGAGAAGGGGGTGGGATTATGGACATTGGGGAGGGTATGTGCTTTGGTGAGTGCTGTGAAGTGTGTAAACCTGGTGATTCACAGACCTGTACCCCTGGGGATAAAAATATATGTTTATAAAAAATAAAAAATTATTTAAAAAAAATGAAATTAGATGAACATCAAAGGACTGTTATATGGAAGAAATACTTATTCTAAATTGTTCCAGAAACAGAACTAAGATCAGAAGAAAATGTATTTCAGATCATCATAAAAAAGAACTTGCACAGCTATCCAAAAATAAAATAAACCTTCTTGTGAAATAATAAGCTTTTTTGTCATGACAAATAGTCAGGCGAGACCAATAATCTCTTCAAATGTATTAATGGGAGAATTTTACACTTATTGACTTATACAAAATAAACCCTCGATTCATACTGGTAAATAATTGCAACTATGTAAAGTGATGAATATTTTAATTAGCTTGATTGTGGTAATCATTTCACAATTTATGCATAGGTCAAAACATTACATGTGCACCTTAAATATACATAATTTTTATTTGTCAATTATGACTTCAATAAAACTGGAAAAATTTATTTTTGGTAAATAAATGAGTGTATTACTATGCAAGATTAGACTAAGTGGCCACAGAAGTCTAGAAGAATGCTGATACTCTTGATTTTTCTAGTATCCATTCTGCACCATGTGGGAGATACAAAGAGAAATCAACCCTTGCCCCTCGCCTTAAAAGTTGCTGAAAAGATAAAGGAAATGCTTGAAACAATGAGAAATTAAAACATTTTAACAGAGGATGTTAGAGAAGATAAAACCCCTGAGCTGCTGAGTTTTCTTAGAGGAGTTGTATGAGTTGGTTCTTAAAAGGTTAAGAAAAACAGAATAAAGAAGATAATAGCATTTTAGAGAATTAGTACAGAGGTCTAGAGATAAAATTGATCGTGACATAAGGGACAGTGAGCAGATAAGCTTGTTAGAGTGATGTGTTCAATGAGTAAGAAATGAGGCAGTGGATACTTAGAAGCTAGACTGGGGAGTTAGGGCTTGATTCAGGGAACATGTGAAAGTTCTATAAATCATTAAGTAGAGGTGGGTCATGATTAGGATGTATGTGAGAAACATTCAACTGATAGATACATGCTGGACAAAATAGATGTGTGCTTTTCAAACTCCCACTCACATTCACACACTAAAATGTGTTGCATTGATTTTACTTGAAGATTTGGGGGAAAGGTAATTTAGCTTGTAAGTAATCTAGTATTTTCTTTGAAACAAATATGATAAAACCTGATTTCAGGGAAATGATGTTCTTGTTGCAGAATGGCCATAGGTTCTGCTCAAGAGTCCTGCTAGCTCTCTCGGTCTGTCTATGGCAGGTGGTCCTCAAATGGGGAAGTTGGAGCAGCTTGTGAGAGAAAGCAAAAGAGCAGAAAACAAAGCCCAATTAATAAACACTGAAAACATGCTGCTCTGGACACTTGTGCTAAGGGGTCGGGGTAGAGAGGTAAGGATGGTGCTGCCCTGCAGTAGCTGTTCATCTCCTGGAGGAAATAGATGTATAAGAAGATAAATATATTTTGGAAACAAATAAAAACCAGATATTCACAGATTGAGGCCCTGAGTAAATTAGAGGAAACAGCTAGAGAATATAATGGCAAATTGAATGCAGGGGCTAAAGGGGTTAAAACAAAGACCAGACCAATATTTCTGTCCTGGGAGACCCATAGGATGAAGTTACTTCTAACAGAAAATGTAGGTAGATATGTGATTAAGTGCCCAAAGTGGTGACTGTTACTAAACAACACCTGTTTAAGTACAACAGAGAACTCAAACCTAGGAAGAAAACAACACATGAAAAAGACAAACACCCACTTATAGATCTTGTTTGCACCCACACTGTGTTACCTTACTCTACAGCTCTCCTACCTACCTGTGTACATGAGCTCATTTCCATCAATGGTTTTTAAGGCACAAGTTCTGATACTTTGTAGTTTTTGACTTACCCTGTCTGTCTATTGAGAATAAAACCAGTTGAAAATTCTAGAATAATCGTTTCAGTAAAGAACCTAGAATCTCACAACTCTTGATAACAATTAGAATAAAGATCTAACCTATAGAAATAGAATGTACCTTGTTGAGGTTAGCACTTGAACTATACACATGACTTAGATTTTTAGTTTTTTAAAGAAGGAAATTATAGCAAATTCAAAACAGTTTCTACTTTTCTTATAGAGCAGTGGTTTATATTCATAGAATTGAATTGAATACCAGTGGCACATTGGCAAATGAAGTCATTTGTTATTAATAATAGTTTTAAAATAATAATCACAAGTAATTAGCTATTGCTAGTAACTAACATTTCTTGAATGATTAATGTATGCTAAGCACTGGTCTAGCTCAGCAATTCTCACTTTGGTGCAAGAGATGAATTCATTTAATTTTCACACATCCATATTTGGTGGATATCATTATTTTCTGTATTTGATAGATAAGGTAAATGAAGCAGAAAAGGTGAAGATATCTGTCCAAGGTAACATCAATAGAAAGTGGAGGAAGTTGGATTGCTTAAGAACTCTAAAGCTCAAATGTTTAAGCACTGTACTTCACTCTCTAATAATAATAATTTCAAATGATTTATATATATAGCCACCATATTTTGTTAGGTCACCAAATATGTGTTCACACACATTTATATTTATATAAGTAATATATAATATATTATATATAAAATCATGTTATATATAATATACTATGTGTATATATAGTATATATACTTAGAATGTTATATATATACATATATATAATATATATAGAATATACTCTGCACCATATATATATAATATATATGTATTATATATATATATAAAATCATTATCCCTATGTGACTCTCTAGTAGACAATTCCTTTGAGTAGGAGAGAGAGGGAGATAATCAGGTTATGTCAAGTACACTAGGAGTTCCACCCCATCTCAGGGAAGCTCATGGGAGTATATGATGTCCTGATACATCATCTGGGTATGCATCTTAGTAGAAAAAAATTTTCAGACTTCTGTCATAGATCATGAATTGATGGTCAATTAAATTCTACTCTATGCAACATTTGAGAAAACTCAGCAATCTTTTATGTGTATTGCCGATAAACAATAACATGAAATATTTTTGAGAAAATTATCCCAAAGGATTTCAAAAATAGGCCAAATATTAGATGGGTATTTCAAACTGTCAGAAGATCACCCACAGCAATTATTCTTTTGGAAACTGTATCAGACCTGGTTTATGCACCTTTACAGATTTACTCAGGCCCACCTGCCCTTTGGGTTCTTGCTGTTTGGTCAATGGAGGGCCCTGGCCACTACTGGGAAGTCATCATCTAATACCACCTTCTGTCACCACCTCCTCAGAGTGATTGCTGGACTCCAGTATGGTCTTTGTTGTGCCTGTTGAGAATACAGATGTGATCTGACCAAACCTACACAAAATCTGGCTCCTCCCATCACTGTGGCCTCAAATGAATTTTTTTTTAATGTTATGTTAGTCACCATACAGTACATCATTAGTTTTTGATGTAGTGTTCCATGATGGGTATTAAGGAGGGCACATATTGCATGGAGCACTGGGTGTTTTACTCAAATGAAGCATTTTGATATAAGGCTTGATATCTGTTTTCTCTAGCAGCTCCCAGACAAGGGGGGGGGGTGGGACAACCAGGAAGATGTGCAAAGAAGTTAATGTACCACATGCCAAACTTTGACTGTTGAAGCATGGAAGATGGAAAGTGGTTGGCTGATAATTCCTGTCCTTGTTAGATTGTTTGAAAGCAATATGGCTCCAAAGTGTCTGTTTGAAATATATCCTCTGTGACTGAGCAGACATCAATGTTTTCTTGTGAAACTGGTCAGCTTGTGAATACAATAGCTTTCTGTCCTTCCCTGCTACACATTTCTTTTCCCCTCACTTTCTGCCCTAAGATTGTACCTCCAAATAAAGTCTTTACACATAAAAATTTTCTTCAGGCTCTATTTTCTAGGAAATGTAGGCTGGGTCAAACTAATTATTCACTATATAAATGGGTATTGATCTGATATACACATGTATGTTTAGATAATCCCTCTCCTCAAGAAACTTTCTGCTCCTGAAATTCTGTTTTATTTTTCTATTTCAACCATTTCCAAAATGTGGTTGTACATAGTAATGAAGTTATGATAAAATTTTTAAATAGCTGGTAAATGAAGGAAGTTTGGGAAACACTTTAGAAACCTGTTAAAAAGTGAAATCTTGCCATTTGTAGCAATATGGATGGATCTAGAGGGTATTATGCTAAGCAAAATAAATCAGTCAGAGAAAGATAAATACCATATGATTTCACTAATATTTGAAACTTAAAACAGATGAACATAAGGGAATGGGAGGAAAAATAAGTTGAAAATCAAGGAAGGGGCAAACCATAAGAGATTCTGAACTCTAGAAAACAAACTGAGGGTTGTTGAAGGGGATGTAGAGCGGGGAAAAGGGTGACTCCATGACGGACATTAAGGTGGCCACTTGATGTAATGAGCACTCGGTGTTGTATGCAACTGATGAATGACCAAATTCTACCTCTGAAACTAATAAAAAACAAAAACAAACCAAAAAACACAAAGGATTATGAAATAGAAGTGGTAAAAGTGGACATCCTTGCCTTGTTTCAGATTTTAGGGAGAAGGTTTTCAGTATTTCATCATCAAGTATGATATTAGATGTAGGTTTTTCACACATATTTTTATCAACATGTTCTCATCTATTCCTCAATTATCTGGAAGTTTTTATCATGAATGGGTATTGAATTTTGTCATGTTTTGCTGTATCTATTGAGATGATCATATGATTTATTACTTTAGTCATTTATTAACTTACATTAATTTTGAGGTGTTATACCCACCTTTCAATTCATAGGATAAACCTCACTTAGTCATGATATGTTATCATTTTATATAGTACTGAATTTTATTTATTAATATTTTTCAAGGTTTTTGCATTTATGCTTGTGAGGGATATTGATCTATAATTTATCTTGTAGAATCTGACTGATTTTAGTATTACAGTAATACTGGCCTTATAAAATGAGTTTGGAAGTGTTTGCTTAACTTTAATTTTCTGAAACAGATTCTATTAAATGTTAAATAGAATTCTCCAGTGAAGGAATTGAACCTAAAACATTTTTATTGGAAGGTTTATAATTATAAATTCAATTTCTTTAGTAGATATGACTACTTGAGTCCTTTGGGGTTTGGGTTGAAAAATAAACAGTACCCCTCCTAAAAGTCCTGTGTCTGCTATGGAAAAGAACCTAGGTCACTTTCTCTGTTCTTAATTTTTTAGAATAATTTAAATTGATTAAATTTAACTAAAGTATCTTTTGGATACATAGCTTGATTTCTTCCCTCACTTTTCCCCATACAATCTTATTTTCTAGTAAGGAAAATAGGAATTTGCTAAAAATAACAGCAAGGCTAAAAGAAAGTTCTCCAACTTCTGCCGTGTGGATTTTTAGAAAATACAATATGGCATGTTTGTCAAAGGGAAATGTTGGTATCAGATTGGTGTCATAGCATAACTGCAGCTGAATGGTCCTGGGCAAGTTATTACCCATTCTGTACTTCAGCTTCCTCAAAATGGAAATGAATAGAAATGAAGATTTCCGCTCAAAGTCACGGTGAGTTTGTGAATATAAAGTTCTTAATAAAGTGATTATAGGGAATCCCTTATGAGGCCATAGGTACAAGCTGGGAGAGACAACAGTATAACAGAAGTGGAAACTATGTGCAGTTGACCACCTCTTCATGTAATTTACTTGTGCCTTCAGGGCTGGATCAGACTTGATCACATATGTACCAGTGCTATCTGATGAAGGAATGCTGCTGTGCATGTCCAGGTCTGTGGTTTGGCAGGTTAGACAAAACCAGTTCATGAGAGGCAGTTCAGGTTACATGGATCAGTGATCCATGGTTAAGCATTTAGTTTCTAGGAAGACTAAAAGCTGTTTCTCAGAAGGGAAGTAGTTATCTGCAGAGGATGGCAGGATTTTGCTCCAGTATGCTGAGGGCCTGCACGTATAGGGACCTTCCAAAGGATCGAAACAGCATCCCTATCTGCCACTGACACTTCAAGCACCACTGGATCTACTGAGCCAGATGATCCAAGTGGCAGAGCAGGCTTTCACAGCAGCTGGCCATATCGCAGAGTCTTCTCTTGCATTGAGCCTCACCCAAGACTAGTGGATTTTGGGGTAATCTGATAAATGGGCCAGATTAACAAATACAAATGAATGATCTGTTGCCTCCAAATCCAAAGAGATCCAGAGGCATTGCACCTATTTTTTGGTTGTAGGAAGAGCCAGATCCATTAACATATCCTTCACTTTAAAAGTGGTATCTCAAAGTTCCCCACACCACTAGACCCTTAGAAATTTCACAGAGACCTCTGAAATTTTGTCAGATTTATTTCTCTTATTTTAGCATGCAGCTATCTTACCAGTAAGCCTAGAGTAGTGGCTACTTCTTACTCACTAGGTCCAGTCAGCAAATGCCATCAGTGTAATGGACCAATATGATATCTTGTGTAAGTGAAAGGTGATCAAGATCCCTGCAAACTGAATTGTGACATAGAGTTGGAGAGTTGATATACCCCTGAGGTAGGACAGTGATGGTATATTGCTGACCTTGCCTGCTGAAAGCAAGGTGGCCCTTATTGACAGGGGTGGAGAAAGAGGCATTTGCTAAATCATTAACTGCATACCAGGTACTAGAGGATGTGTTAATTTGCTCAAACAATGAAACTACATCAGGTACAGAACCTTCAGTTGGTGGAGTTCACCACCTGGTTAAACTTATGATAATCCAATGTCATTTTCTAAGATTCATCCATCTTCTAAAGAGCTAAATAAGCTAATTGAATGGTAATGTGGTGGGAATCACCACTCCTGCATGTCTCAAGTCCTTAATAGCATTATTCTCTGCAATTTAGTATTCAATGCAGTATTGCTTTTGGTTTATATTTTCATAGATAAGACAGTTCTTGTGGCTTCCACTATTCCTTTTCCACAATACTAGCCCTCATTCCATAGGTCAAAAACCAATGTGGAGATTCTGCCAACTACTAAGAATATCAATTCCAATTATGAATTCTGGAACTGGGATGCATCTGGGGACCCAATGGGCTCACTGTGAGATAGACCTGAGCTAAAACTCGTCTGACCTATTTAAGGTCCTACTTTATGAACAAAAATGATATTTGGGGTCTTTTGGAATTAATATCAGCTCAGAGCCAATATGCAGTATTCCCTGAAATGTCTGATGATTTTCCTTTTCAACAGTGCACAGTTAATTCTGGTAAAAGGCCATGGATCCCTTTGGAGAAGGCTGGGAGAAAGATTGTCAGTATAAATATTTGGTAGTGTACCAGGGTCCTTCCTTAGGGTACCCAGCCTCTCTTCATTCAAGTAGATTTAGGTAAGTATGTTGGCTCAAGTATAGGAATTGATTGAGGGGCTAGGACTCTGTTTTTATAATTCAGGTTAGGATTTTGTTCATTTAACCTGGAATTTTTCTGCTTATACAGATCAAGGAAGAATTTAGTAGGCTTCCTATCTATTTTACTTCTGGAACACCAAGTTTAAGTAGCCAACTTTAAAGGTCTGTGCCAGTCAGACTATTTTGATTGCTGCTTTGACTCTGTGGTCTATTATCGCAACCACACTCACCTTGCCTTTGGTGATTGAGTATGGTTACTTGGCCCCTGCTACCCCACGATCTAGTTTTTCTCATTGCACTTAGGTTTCTCAATTCAGTGACTGTAGTTCCCACTGTAAGGTCTGACCTATAGAGAAGCATGATCACAGGGCTCTTAAGGTTGCTGGAACTCCCCTCATAGTCATTTATTTCCCACAGTCATCATGAAAAGTATGTCTTCTGGACCCTTCCAGTGTGTCATCCAAAAGATAAATCCACTTTAACAATCCCTGCCTTTACATTAAACTAAGGCAGTTCTGATATTTCCAACTTGCTTGCAGGGGGCCACTTTTTGATCCATGTTTCAGCCAACCAACCAAACTGTTAGAACCCCTTCTAACTCCCTGAATTGCAACATTAAATGCAGAATCTCTGGTTAATGAGCTGATATCACATTTGGCCCAATTAAACTTGATGTTCCTTCCTCCGTTATCACATGTTCTTAATATTCATTCCTACACATGTTTTCTGGATATCTGTCTGTATACATTTGAAAACTAAAGTAGTTCTTTTAAAGTGTAATATATCTCCTCATGGATCACAATTTGTACCTTACCTTTCTTTAGGGACTTTTTGGGATATGAGTTTAGTCATAGGTCTAGAGGCAAGAATGGGTGGTAGAAGTGGTCCAGGGGAGAATCAACATTGTCTTGTACAGTGGCTGTCTCAAGAGAGGCCATTAGAGTTTCCTTAGGCAATACAGGGTTAATCCCCTCAGACAAGGGTAGAGAGGCTACTTCTGCTGGGAGAGAGGGGGCCTCTACCACTGACAAAACTCATCAGAATTTAGATAATTAATGTCCCCAGCTTCACCAGAAGTCTTCACATACATCTCTTTTCCAAATGACACCATGGAATATCAGTGCTTTCTTTATTACTAAAAATAGAACCATTAACATCTTTAATCAGAATAGAGAACCAATTCTAGAAACCTTAGAAATAGTTCAGAAAACACTTTCTTTACATTCTGTTTCTCTAGAACCACTCTCAGTACCAAAAACTGTTAGTCAGGTATTCTCCAGAAAAACAGGACCAGTAAGAGACAGATGGATAAATACACAGACTGATTGATTATAAGGAATTGGCTCACATAATTATGGAAACTGAGAAGTACCAAGATCTACAACTGGCAAGCTGGAGGCGCAGGAGAGCCAAAGGTTAAGTTTCAGTCTGAAAGCCAGACAAGATGGGTCAACATCCCAGCTCAGTCAGTTAAAAGCTCATTCTTACTCAGCCATTTTGTTTTATTTAAGTCCTCAATGGATTGGATGAGGCCCGCTCACGCTAAGGAGGGCAATCTGCTTCTCTGGGTCTACTGATTCAAATGTTAATCTCATAGGGAAACACCGTACCAGACACACCCAGAATATTGTTTGGCCAAGAATCTGGGCATCTTGTGACCATATAAAGTTGACACATAAAATTAGCCATCATAGCCATCTTGTTATTTTTATAAATGTTGTCTCTAATATTTGTAGAATAGATTAAATTCAGGTCCTCAACACTTCTCACTTAACTAATGGAACAAACTTAAAATGAACCTCATGATATCCAACTTCTTCTTTATATTCATTCCTTATACTACCCAACATTATATTACATTTTTAGCAATAGTGTTTTCCACCCCCATCCCTTTGCCAAAACACTATAGCAATCTTCAGTGGTTCTCCTGGGCTGTAGGATTCAGTACAATCTCAGTAGTATGGGCATGAGGAAGTCTTGCTATCATCTTCCACTCCTCATCTCCTCATGGGAATGCCTACTCATTCTCCCAAAGAGAAATCAGTGCAATACAATAGATTACTAGGTTGAACCATATGAAATTGCTATCTTTGTGGGTAAAAAATGGTTACGTGGCAGACTATATTGCAGTTTAATCCAGTAATTTAAAAGGAGTATACCTGAAAACTCTCAAGAGTAGAACCCTTATCTCATTCATCTCCATTTATCTAGTGGCTAGCATGATTTTGGGCACATCACAGGCGATAAGAAAATGTTTACTGAATTAGTCATTTTTATATTAAAGAACAAATGAAAAGTTTGAAATATGTAGTGAATTTTCATTATCTTAGATTTTACTCTGACTTTATACACATGACTTTACTTTAAAAAAAATTAGAATTACATTCAAAGATTCAAATTTAAAACAGTTATTCTCATAGTTAAGAAGTATTTATAATTTACCTAGACATTTAAAAATATTTTTAGTCTGAATGGAAGAAAAAAATAAGAGACTACCTTAAATTTAACTTGAGCCAAGTTTTACTGCAGTCACTTGAAAAGTAGCCCACTGCTTGTGGCCAAAAAACTCCCTTTTGAAAATAGCTCTTGGGGTTTGTTGGGATTTTTGGGTGGCTTTTTTCTGGCTTCAGAAAAAATGCTAAAAATATAACTTATTGAACTCATGGGAAAAGTGAAACATTGTGATCAGATAGAGCCTATTCAATCCATGAATGCACTGGAAACAGCTTTTAATTCAACAGGAAATAGAAAGTTTTTCAGTAGAGGATCTTTCAGGGATAATTATAATCCCAATATAGAATTGGAGGGCTGGTATGAATTTTGGGAATCTATTTATCTATTCTTCAGTAGTACAGTGTTTACATCATCGCCAACAGGTAAAAATATATCCTATTTTTTTAAAAAGGTCTGTAAAGAAGTGGGAATTTAAAATCCCAAAGCCTCTTATAGACATAAATAGTATATCCCCAAAGGAATTGCCAGTATTATATCTAATTTAACATATGAAGTACTTGAGACATAAGTAGTCAATAATTACTGGCTGTCATTAAGTTTGCATAATTAAAATGATCAGAAAAAGACTAAGTGGGTGCTTGCTTGGTTAAATGACTCCCTTCAGCTCAGGTCATGATCCTGGAGTCTTGGGATCGAGTCCCACATTGGGCTCCCTGCTCGGCAGGGAGTCTGCTTCTCCCTCTGACCTCTCTCCTTTCATGCTCTCGCTCTCATTCTTTCTCTCTCTAATAAATACATAAGATCTTTTTTTAAAAAAGACTAAGCATATGCCTGGGCTAAGAAAAAAAAAATTCTCTTTATTATTTTTTTAAGATTCTATTTATTTATTTGAGAGAGAGATCACAAGTAGGCAGGGAGACAGGCGGGGGGGTGGGAAGCAGGCTCCCTGCTGAGCAGAGAGCCTGGTGTGGGGCTTGATCCCAGGACACTGGGATCATGACCTGAGCCAAAGGCAGAGGCTTAACCCATTGAGCCACCCAGGCATCCCCCAAATTCTCTTAATTTAAAAAGGCAAAGTGTATATACTTATCTATGTAATTGCTTTGGAACTGGATGGTACATATGAAACACTAGAATATATGTGAGCTATGCAGCTCCTAGTAGATGTCAGCTTAAATTCTATCTCTCCTAAATTTCTTCTTAACATGAGGACAATTACACAAATCCACCTTGCAGGACTATTGTGGAGATTATATATATTATTTATAAAATGATTTGTACAGTGCCTGCCCATTGTGGACTCTTCACAAGTAGTTCCTATTAATAGTACTACGACTCAGTTAAGCATTAACACATGCTTGCAGAAAGAGTGAATGATGAATGCACTGTGATGAATGAATGTGATGATGTATCTGTGAAGTGATAAGCACAGCTCTACTGGGAAAGTCCCATTTCTAACACCATTCCTACAAAAGCTGGATATTCACAATTCAATAATGTGAAAGTAGATATTCTTCTATTTGAAAGAAGAGGGAACTACATTAGAGGATCACTGACAGCTAATCCTCTGCATCACCTAGGGAAACTTCTAAAAATACATGCTTGAACTCCAAATCAGACCTAGAAAATCAGCATCGCTGTGGGTAGGGAGAAGAGAGAAGGAATCTTGCATTCAAAACAAAACAAAACAACAAAAAAGCAACCTAGGTGATTCCCATGATAAGTCAGTGAGATGACCTCTCTATTCCCTTCATGATTTAGATTCTGTGATTCTAATCACCCCTTTTAAGTGACTCAGAGCTCAGAGTTTGTGAAAATGAATTTGTGGCTTCCTGTCTTTATGGTAGAGGGAAGTATCACATAATGAGTATTGTCTGATAGATTAAGGGAGATTTGTTACAACATTTTCACAGAAAAATGAAAAATTGCCTGATTAAACCCTTAAGCTTTTCTGCCATTATATTCTGACAAATAAAGTGAACAAAGTAGACTGGATTTTGACATGATGGATATGTGCCATAAAAATCCCTGACAAAAAAGGAAAAATATCCAGGGAATACTCAAGCAAGCTACAGTCCAGGGAGCAAGGGAGAATTAAGCTGAAGGTAATAATAGACATAGAAACACCTTGTTTTACCTTGTAACTGAACAACTGCAGTCTTGAGACTGAATCAATAAAGAAAAAGTATAAACTCTTTGCAGGAGGACCAGAGTGATATATTTTATGACTTGTGGAGCATGATTGTTGTCTGAGACCCATATGGCCAAGGGGAATGTTGCTAAATTAGAATTCACAAACGTGTTTGATTCAATTGAAGGAAGAAATCCCACGTAAAGTTTAGAGTGTGTCACAAACTTATGCAACAAATCATGACCTCCAGGATAAATCATTCTTCTATGAACTAAGGACAAATTTATATTCCCAGCACTGTATGTATCTGGCTTTCAGAAAGGAACTAGTATCGTGGCTGTTCCAGAAAGCAGGTAACATACTCAGTGGTCTCCTCACTCTGGGAAGGAAATGAGAGGGTAGGCTTTTACTCCTGAATTGATTACAGACAGAGGATATAGACAGCTGATGATGCCACCACCCCTTATAAACATTTGCCTGTAGCATTGATCTATATGGAGTCAGTTCCTTTGAACCTGGAGTGGTGCTGGTCACACCACGCACTAACCTTGGGAGTAAGTAGGTTTCTTGAAGAACTCAAGTCTTAATAAAACAGTAAAACCATACCATGCTTTCAACCAGGAGTGTAATTTTTTAAAATTCTCATTAATTTACATAATTCTAGGATTCTAGCTACTGGGGCATTAACATACTTTGGAAAGGGCAAGTGCCATGTAGGGCTATCTCAAGGACCCTAATCATTAGAAAAGCCAATCAATTACAAGGTAGAAAGAAAAGAGATTCTTAATGACTGATTCTTAAAGCTCTCAAGTATTTTCTGGCCTTACAACTGTACACCATCTCATAGCTAGATAATCCTATCCTGTCACTTGTTAATCCATGTCATGGTGACCTGTCTCAGGGTTGATAAAGTTGAGGTTTGGAGGCCAATGGTGGCTTCTTTATAGGAGGGAGGTCTCAAGGATCCATATCCTGTCCTGTTTTTAACTGTCTGAAATATATTAACCTATTCACCCCTGTGTAGATGACACAGAAAAGGAAATGATCAGGTTTTAGACTATTTTTAACTTTCTGATTCATTCCTGGTCTCAGAGATCTGTGGGTGTTTACTATAGATTAACAACTTTCTTTCATAAAGTAATGCCCAGGAAACCTCTTCTTGGACCACACCCAGGTACAAATGGTCTCATAATCCTCTTTTGCATCAGTGCATTTGATTGCCTTCAAAGGTGAAGAGAAATTCCTCCCCAGGAGCTAACCACTAACTGGAAAGGATTCTTGATTGCTAATGAATATTTTCCACTTAAACTCCTAGATTCAGGGCTGTATTTTAAAAGACCCACTTCATGGAAGAACTTAAGTCTAGTTGTAGAGTGATTTGGGGGAAAATTAACAAAACTGTGTGCTTTCCCGGAGTGTCATATCTGCGACAAGAAGTGAAGGGGGAGACCTGTCTTTCTTGGAGTTCTGCCTTTGTGACAAGGCAGTGGGTTATAAAGTAGTCCCAAAGTACTTGAATCAGCAATTCTAGCAGTATTTCCTGTCTACAATGAAATTAAGATAGTTTGTCTTATAGGCTTTCTTCACTTTCTCTTTCTTTTTCACACTTACACTGCATACCTTTGTTTCACTGCATTCCCCCATCTGCTTCTTATCCCATTCCCCTTTTCTCTTCTCCCTTATCCTTTAAGAACTTCTCAGATGGGGTGTGGATGGGGATGGTAGGGAAAAAAAAATATTCATCCTACTTAGCCAGATTGGCTAAAGTCAGGTAGAGTTAGGGATTTCTGTTTGTTTGTTTTGTAAGTTCGAAATTTCTAAATGTGTTGGGGGGATTGTGACTATGGAAACCCAGTCAGATCTGTTGTGCTACTCAGGAGTTGTTGCAAGTTTGCTGGTGCTGTATTCTAAAGTTTGTCTTTTTGTTGAGTTCAGTTTGGGGTGCACTTGAAGGTCATCTGGCACTAACTTGAGGTGCCACTAACTGGGTCTAAATAGAAGGTCTGGCAAAGTGAGTGGTAGAGAGCTGCGTTGGCAGCAAACTGACGTTGCATCGACTTGTGAAAACCCAATCTTCTTTGTACAAATGAAAGAAGAATCCATTGGAAACAATCTGTTAGATTTACCCAGCATGCATGAGGGTTTCAGTGGTAGTCCAGTCTTCACTACCAGAAAATGCTATGTAATTCTTGATTTCAAAACTTGTATCCTAAGATGGTCTATGACATGATTTTACTAATTAAAGGACAAATTGGTGTCTTTTGGTGTATGAATTACAATATGGTGTATGAATATAATTAGTGTACTTATTACAATAGGACATTTGACTGATTGACCCAGTTCTTGAACACTCCTTACATAAAGAACATCCTCCACTTTTATCCCACCTGTCTCCACCCCCAACAGTAGTTTTTACATCCACAGAAAAGCAGGAGAATTTGGGAGGTGGAGGGGGTTTGACCCACAGAAGAATAAAGAAATTGAGGAGAATGGAATGATGATATAGCTTCTGTCCTCTGCCGAGCTTCTAGAACCGGGCTAGATATTGGGATGGATGTGGTACTTATCCTCTCCCACCCTTTGGATTAAGAAGAGAAAGCCAATGATAGACTGAATAGACTGAGTGACAAAGCACACCAAGTTTTAGAGAAGACTCTTCCTTTGTGGAGCCCCTATCACTGTGCTGCCTTCAGAACTGGTAGCTTTGGGAGCACTAGAAGAGCACCCTTACCATGGGCCTTGATGTTTCTCATGAGGGACTACAGTGATGCTCCTTCCAATGGCCCTCTGAACTGTGGACAATGTGGGAAAGTATGGCAGATCTTAGACAGACACATGTGAAGTATACCTCTCAGTTAACTGTGGGAGATGTTGAGGGGAAACTGAAATCTGCAATCAAGTGTAGGGACATAGTAAAGTTTGGAGATTTCTGATGAAAACTGATACATGTCTATTAGGAAAAGCAGAAGTAACCTCTATATGACCCTGTGTGTGTGTGTGTGTGTGTGTGTGTGTATGTGTGTGTGCGTGTGTGTGTGTCTGGGTATATAGTGAAGGTAGCCAGGATTTAATATTTAGTATAATCACAGTGAGAGGCATCTTTATTTTATGTCAATAGATTTTTTTCTTGGCCTTCTCTTTTCCATATAATAAATTATCTTTCTTAATCTGATGGTCAAGAACTGGTGGAGACTAGGTCCAACTATGACACTGTTTACTATAAAGAGTATTTTATCACCAAAATTAATCTAAGGAAAAACATTCTAGACCCAAAGATATTTCCTTGTTTTCTTCCCCTAAAGCTTGTAATTAATATACTCTGATCTTGCTTTAGTTTACCCTTTTTTTCTGGTAAAATGTAAGTATATGAAGTATAGGACATTTAAAATTACAGAAATTTAGAAAGAAGGAAAATATCACAAATTCTATACTGCCATAGGCCTGTTTTGGAAATCACAATCTGTACTTGCAGGATCAGAGAAACGGATTCCAATTCATTCACAGGTGAGAACCAGACTTGCCCTCCATTTATTTATAGCAGAAACAAAATTGAAGCAGGATTCCAGTCTGCTTCTAACTGCATTTTAATAATGGTTTTCTGGAGACAAATCCTTGGAGAGCACCTACCTTGGGGAGGACAACAAAGGAAGCTGTTGGAGAGCCACTGTAGACTCAGAGGGTCCCTGCTGTAATTTGGGCTTGGATGGGGATTTTAATTAACAGGGTTTGGCAAAGAAGGCATAGATGAAGGAGAGAAAGGTGAGAATCAAAGAATCCCTGGCAAGAAACCTCAAACCATCTGTTTCTTCCCGTTTTCCGTGTACAAAATATAATATTAATATTTTTTAAGATTTTATTTATTTGAGAGAGAGATAAAACATGAAGGGAGTGGGGCAGAGGGAAAAGCAGCAGCAGACTGCCTACTAAGCAGGGAGCCTGATGTGAGGTTAGATCCCAGGGAGCGTGACCTGAATCAAAGGCAGACGCTTAACTGACTGAGCTACCCAGGCGCCCCAAAATATGATATTTCTGTTCTCCCTATTAACATTCAGTCCAAAAGAAAATATCAGAAAAATTAATTTACTCCGATGTAAATGTAGTATCTCTCCTAGAAAGTTACAACTGTTATTTATTTGTTTATTTATTTCCTTGCTTGTTTGCTTACTTAGTTTTTAAAGAGGAACTGAAGATGTAAGAGACACTGAAGATGTAAGTCAAGGGAATTTATTTCTAATTGTGGAGTTTCCAATATTACTAAATAAGATGAAGAAATATTGACTAAGGGGCTATGGCGTTACATTACACTGAGAAGGTAATTATCTGAGAAGTCCAGGGCAATCTTCAGACATCCCAAACCATAAATGAATTCAGAGCACTCTCACGGATTTTATTTCAGATACCAAGCATAGGCCCCAAAGTGACTTAACTAGACTGAAGATATTCATTCATTCATTCAATACACACTAAGCACACAGTATGTATAGGATTCAATCTTAGACTTTGAAGAAAATAAAAAATGTTTAAATTTTATCCCTAAACATATACAGAAATAATTTTAACCAAAGTTAGAAAGTGGTGGTATCTTGAGAGAGGTTCAGGAGAGAGGTTCTTAAAAACAAAACAAAACAAAACAAAAAAACTAAAACAAAAACAAAAAAAAAAACCGGAAGGTGCTAGAGAATATTATTTAGAATAAAAAAATGTCAGTGGAGATAGGTTGATTAAAGGGTCAGGAGAAAGAGATTTTTTTGAGAGAATGATGCTCCTCGGATCAACTTGGCAGAGTAGTTGGGAAAGAAACATAAAAGAAGGGTGTTGGGGGGGTGGAGAGGGAAGGAGGGAGAGTGAAAGGGAAGGAGAGAAAGAAATACTTAGAAAATGTGAGATGAGGGGCACCTGGGTGGCTCAGTGGGTTAAAGCCTCTGCCTTCGGCTCAGGTCATGATCCCGGGGTCCTGGGATCAAGCCCCGAGTCAGGCTCTCTGTTCCACAGGGAGCCTGCTTCCTCCCCTCTCTCTCTGCCTGCCTCTCAGCCTACTTGTGATCTCTCTCTCTCTGTCAAATAAATAAAATTAAAAAAAAAAAGAAAAGAAAATGTGAGATGAAAAGGAAGAATGCATAGGAGATTTATATTGAGTAACCTTGGTCTACATTAAGTAGAATAGAAATCTGTTTATTGCGAGTGATTATGGCAGCAGGGCTTGATAGAAATATTTAGAGTAATTGTCTGGAGAGCTATATCAATGCATTTATAAAAGAGGGAGACTTGTCAGTTATCAGTGAGGGCCCAACTGGGTAGTTTCATTGTGGATCCATTCAGTCCAGGTCTGTGACTTTATTCTAAGGTTGAAAGCAAGCACAGAAAGAATGGATGGGGACTTTAACCTAAAAAGGTTTGACAAAGAAGGCACAGGTGGAAGAGAGAAAGGAAAGAATCAAGAATGGCAGTAGAAACATTACTAAAAAGAGGAATGCCAGAGGATTTGGTTGGAGGGGAGAAGATATGTGGAGCTGCAACAACCAGAGGATTCTAAAGGACCCAGTATGGACTGGTACCTCTCCCTGACACATTCATCTAATCCCTACCTAGTGATCTCCTTCACTCTGCCCTGCAAGTGAATCCCTTTAAATCTAAACTTCCTTGGTAGGAGAGGAGGTGGGTGAATGTGGTGATAAGGCTCCAAATGGCAGAATATTAACAATGCAGTGGCTGACTTTTAATTCAACTAGACTTCTTATTCTTCATGGAAATAAAAAAAAAAAAACACCTTAATTCTTTCCTACTTAAATTCTTAAAAAATGTTAAGGCAAAACAAAGAAATGTATATATATGAGTCATATTGCTAAAAAATGCAGAAAAGATGGTTAAATAAATAAGAATAGGAACAGTTAGGCACTTTACAAATTCTTAGCTATCATCAATTATTATTTAATCTTATCCTGTTTCTCTGAACTTGTATAGGTTTCTTTTCTGGTTGCCTTGGATCTTTATACTTAGAATCAAAACCATTCCAGAATTGAAAAGCATATGCCAGGAATAAATACACCTATCGTTTTTATTTTGTTGTAGGCTTTAACTTCCCTGAAATAGGAATTTTTTTTTTAACTTTTGGTTGATCATTTCTTTGTGTCCTAAAATGAAAAAGAAATCATTTTTCTCCATTGCTACCTCTGAAGGAGAACAGGTGAAGTCATTAAGAAAACCCTGGCTTTCTCTTTGGTTAACATTTTCTAGGTTTTTTTTTTTTTTTTTTTTTTTTTCTTTCTTCTTCTTCTTCTTGGAAAGGACATATACTTCTGTTCCCATATCCCAGTCAACATCTTCTGCTGGTTATCCCCTTAGGGATAGCTATAGCTCCACATCGATGGATGAATTCTAACGTAGAATTTTGGTTGTAAAGTTCGACTTAACGGAATGTATCTTTTAACAAGAGAATTCACCACGCTTTTAAGGCAGAGCTTAAGCTCCAGGTAAACGTGTGGATGAATTACTTCTACAGCCATAGACCATTTAGGAATCAGAGGCTCTGGGGTGCCCTAGGACAGAACTTCTGGAGTGTTGTTCTTGCCCCCAGCTCTCTCTAGCTGATTTAAACAATGGTGTGCACTCATTGCCCATCTCCTGCTTTAACTCCTCTGCCATGCCATGCCTCAATGTGGTCTTCTCTGCCATACCCCTGGTGCTTGGATTGATTGATTATGTGGCCAACATTTAAAGGAAACAGTTTTTAAAACAAATTCACTTAGAACAGCCAATAAAAACGATAAAGATCACAACTAAAACAATCGCTTTTCCCTGTAAAGTAACAGACAGCTATGAGCCTGGATCTTGCTTTCCTCACCTTGTCTGTGAACCTAAGCTAGATCCCAGGGAAGTCCCAACTCTATCAGCAGCTCATGGAAAATCCCAACGCTATCAACAGCTCATTCCACTTTCTTCCCAGTATCACCTTTAGAAGGAAAAGGAGTGAAGTACTGATTGTGTCAGCTTTGTAGAGTGAAATCACTTTGAGGGGATGAAAGCAAAGAAACACTTTGTGCCCCAATATTTCTTTTCTCTTTTGGTCTCAGAACAAGAGTCACCTCACTGTGAAGTCCACCCACCAAGGGGACAGGATTGGTACTGCTGTGAAGACTCCTCCACAAAGTGGTTGGGCTTCTCTAGTGCTCTGACCTTGGATATACTGAAGTTGGGGCTGGGTGGGCACTGAAGGTTTAGAGCTGACTTCAGGTCAGCTTCAGGACAAGAATGTATAAAGTAACAATGGCAGGAGTTTGTGGCTAGAGCAGTGTCTCAAACCTGTCTGCACTTCAGAATCACCTCAGGTGGTCTCAAGAAAATTTAGTAGCTGGGCCTGTCTCCTGACACTAATTGAGTTAATACCCAGGGAGTAGTGTCCAAGCACTAGTGTTTTTTGGACAGTTCTCCAGATGATTCTAATGCACAAACATCGTTGAGAGCCATTGACCTAGAGCTTGGATATCTTGAGGGCCTCACTCTCATGTCTGTGGCCTGCAGCCTACTGATCCTACTGGTCTCAGAGCAAGCAAAGGTTAATCTTTATTTGAGATGTAGTCACTAAAGTGCTCTTGACACTACCATTCCCTTTTGTTTGGTGTGAGCCACAGTCCATCAGTTATTGGGTCACGGATTAATCATTCAGTTTACAGAATTCCTATATTGTCTATTTGGAGGAGGTTTTGAAGTCAGCCTATAGGGTTTCAATCCCAACCCCACTACTTACCAGCTTTGTGATCCTGGGTAACTTGGTTATAACCATCTCAGTGATTATGCAACTATAAGATTGGGAAATGATAGTATCTTCCTTCAGTTCCTGTGTGAGTGTGTGTGTGTGTGTGTGTGTGTGTGTGTATTTAATGAGTTACTGTATCTAAAATGCTTAAAATAGTGTCTGACATAGTGATTACTCAGTAAATCACTGAAGGTGATTTACTGTTAGGGTTTTTTTTTTTTTCTTTTAATCATTTTATCACCAAGTCTCATTAGTTAGAATCAGGAGCCCACATTTAATGACTACTTGTCTTAGTTAGGGAACTATTGCAACTAAAACATCTTCTATGGCTTCCATCTAGTAAGAAGCACATTTTTTTCCCCTCGATTATGCATGCAAACAATGTTTCTTAAATATATCCATTTTTGTAACCTAATCCAAATACATCCAATATGATTTTGATTTCATAGGAAAAGTATTGGTCACTAACCCAAACTAAAAGTATTTCCGGTGTAATTCCCCTTAGACCAATGTTTCTCAACTTTTTAAAAAAAATATTTATTGCCTTTCTTCTTGGAACATTCACAGATATTCTCTCCTAGTTGCCTGCATGAAATTTTAATACCAAAGATATATGATATGTATGTTTACATAATGTATATAGGTATGCTATACACATTAAAAGTAAGATGTTTTGCCTCTGTTGGCAGCATGCTTTATCCAAATCCCCCCAAATGTTTATGCCATTCTAATGCCACTCAGCCTAAGGGGAAAAGTGACAGATTGTTAACTGGAAAGGAGAGAAACAAATGACCATTTAAATACATTGATAGGAACCCTCCTAGTGCTGTAGATGGGATGCGTTTAAGTGAGGAGTCCCAAGGTTTACCCTGCCTTTCCTTCACATTAAATATTCCTCTGCCAACATGATGTGACTTTTATGGCCTGGCAAATAAGAAAAATCACAGGAAGAAATGAGAACACCCTTTCCCTTCAGAAAACCAAGCAAATGTTCTAATTTCTTATCCCTCAGAAAGAAGACATATGCTCATTCTAGGTCTAAGAAAGCAATGAAACCGACTAATGAAAACACAGAAAAGGTTGTGGCAAATCAACAGACAAACTAATCCCTCCTATTATTTCAAAATCAAGTGACTTCTGGGTGGCTCAGTTTGTTAAGTGTTTGCCTTTGGCTCAGGTCATGATCCCAGGGTCCTGGGATCGAGCCCCATTTTGGGCTCTCTGCTCAGCAGGGAGCCTGCTTCCTCCTCTCTCTCCCTTTCTCCCTGCCTGCCTCTCTGCCTACTTGTGATCTCTTTCTGTCAAATAAATAAATAAAATCTTTTTAAAAAGTTTTAGTTTTAACAAGTAATAAGAAAGTATTCAAATTATAACCAGTATATGTAAATATGGGACATTTGGTACTGTGGTACTACAAATAGAATTTACTGATTTTCACATTTCTTCATGCTTTGAGGGATAAGTAAATTTGAAGAATGCATATTGGTTTTACTATGATTATAGAAGGTGTTTCGAGGATCAATTGGATCTCATATAACTAGTTATTTAATCTTCATTAAGTTGTAAAATGCTACTTGATGTGTCTGTTAATCATGGGTCCTAAGAATACTGACTGTATTATAAAGGATCATTCAACATGTTTTCGCAAACTTAAAATAGAAAGACAGGTTTTAGTTTTTTCCCATGTAGGAGAGAGTGGAACATTTTAAAATTGAGAAACTTAAAAAGAATTCCAAGATAAAAGAAAGCGAGACTTGAAATTTCTAAGTAGTTCTGGGTCTTTTAGTCACAGTCCCCAAGTCATTTCTCATAAGGTGCTTTTATCTTTGGTAAATATGCCCCTGCTTACATAAGAAAAAATATTATTTAAGGTATTTAGGAGTGCAAGGGTTTAATTTAGAAAATTGATAACAATTATCAAATAACATTTAGTACAGAGTCTGCCCAAATTAACAGTATCATGTGCTGTCATCACTGAGGTGTGAGGCGAGTCCCTCAGAGTAACTTAACTTCCCTAAGCCACAGTACTCTCTTCTGTAAAGTATTATAATAAAATATCTCTCGGAAAGTATGTTATATGGATTAAATGAGATAACATGTTACAGCAGTTTAGGAGTCTCCCTTTGCTTTGCAAGTATGAAGAATCATTGCCAATATTATTGTCGTTGTGAGCTCAAGTATCAGGAAAAACACAGAATCTCTTGTTCAAGCTCTGGGTCTACTTGTATGTTATCACTTGTACTTTTTAAATATGGGTAGTCTCGGGATTTTCTCTGACTGTACAGAAATGTCCATTGATTGTATTGTGATTGTACTCTGTTGACATTTCCTATTTACTTGTCTGTATCCACTAGTAAACTATAAGTTACTAGACAGGCGCTTTAACCAGCTAAGCCACGGCGCCGGCAAACTATAAGTTAAAAAGGCAGCTTCTCTATCTCATTCATTTGTCGCTCTACACCAACTCTAGCATATGAGTTAGCACCCAGTATGTGCTCAATAATGTGTTGAAGGGATACAAGAATAGGGGAAGATTATACTTTTATTTCCTTAGGTAGAATGTTTTTCCCATGTGGTTTTAAAACCTGCCTCAATTGTGACCTGAGACCGCCATGACTCATTTGGCCTCCAAATCAAAAACACCAGGAGTACTAATTACTGTAAAAGGCAATGTCTTCAGAAAGAAAAGTTGTCTACCTACAGTAACTAAACAGAAACCACCTACCATCAAATTTTATGTTGGTTCATGAACCACCAAAGAGCAGGAATTTTCCATTCCCATCTAAGAAGACTGCTATTTAACAAATTGTCTAAATCACTTTAGAAGGTGTTATGACTGGAATAAAGAAAGTGATCTACCATATAATCATTAAAGCTTTCTTGGGCCTACAGTATGGACTACAACGTGCTAGGCACCCTGTAGCTTATAAGAGAAATGAAAGACTCCAGTCTCTGCCCTCAAAGAACTTGCTACCAGGCCAAGGAGATAAGTCCATACTAGAGAAGAGAGGACTGATTCAATAGGGTCTCAAGGGACAGTGGGCATATGAATTATTGACCCTTGGCCAGTTCTGGGAGGACTTGCTCCTGGAGGGAAAACAATTAACTCTGTGTTGATTTTTTTTTAAAACTTTAATCTTAGAATTAAGAATTATTTATTTATTTTATTTTGTGAATGGGCCATAAAAATGTCAAGGTGGCTTCAGAAGAAAGAGCATACTAAATTTTTATATTTCACTCTGTACAGATTTTTCCATCTTCTGCATAGTACTATAATTAAGAAAATCCTTTGACCCAGGGTCCTTCCTAATCCTCTTTGGGTATACTAGTTCATGAACACAAATTCTGACTTCAGGAAACCAATGAAAGACTTAATTCTGGGGCACCTGGGTGGCTTAGTCGATTAAGCCTCTGTCTTCAGCTCAGGTCATGACCCCAGGGTCCTGGGATCAAGCCTCGAATCAGGGAGCCTTCTTCTCCCTCTTCCTCTGCCACTCTCCCTGCTTGTCCTCTCTTTAGGTCTCAAATAAATAAATAGATAAATAAATAAATAAATAAATAAACTTTTTAATTAAAAAAAAAAAAGACAATTCTGGCAGAACTTGAGGTGGAGGAAAAGGAAAACTGGGTACTCTCATGCTCTGCAGTCCTTTGTTTCTCTATGGTGTTATTTCTGTTCCATCTGAGGACAGGGTAAGACAAGTGGGAACAACAGAGGGCAGTGTGGCCAGGCTAAAACAGGCTGGCTAGGTAAGAGGGACTAAGAGCTACTGAGTGGGGATTCTACTTAAAGGTTAAAAGCCTGAAACATGATAGATTCTTGGAACAGTGTGATAGTGATGGGGACAACATGGATAGGTAGAGACAGAGTGACAAGTGGTTCAAAATCAAGGCTAGGTTAAAAACAAGGTATTGCCAGTAATCTGCGCTACAGCAATTAGATTGGAGCTAGACTTAAGCATTTTCCTCGAGCTGGTCACCTTTTCATAAAGGAAATGTTTAGGTGAAGCAATGACCAGGGGCTTCATGCATGGCCTGTCCTGTCCTGGCCAAGGTGTAAAGGGAGCCAGCCATCCTGGGATTTGCATTGCCTCTGTATCAGTTAGGACTGCTTTCTTCCTCGTGTGTCACTTCATGGTTATAATGTGGACACTGGAGTTAAGGACATCACATCCTTATTCATTCAAGACACAAAGAGGAAGAGGTTAGTGTCAACAGATTTTCTCTAATGTTTTTCTTGCCAGAATGCTATCACTTGGTAATGTCTGGGGTTTCTAGCAAAGAAGGCAGAAAATAAACTGTTAACTTTTTCATCCTCTCAAATAAATAGAGTCAGTGGAGATCTGGATTTGGGTGTGGAGAAATCAACATTAACTGTCATTCACAGGTTCCAAAATAATCCTTCCTTGTTTCCTTGTTTCCTTCCTACTCTGTCCCTCATTACAAGGTTTTTTTTTTTAAAAAGAAGAGAATGCTCAAGGATGTTTCTAGTGGAAATAGTTAACAAATTCATTTAAGTTCTCAGCTGGCATTCACCCAATCTGCTCAGATACCCAGGAAACCTGTTTCTTTTGTTTGATCACCTTTCATTCTTGTAGATGTTTATCTTGTCCCATTTCTGATTCCAGCTGCAGCCATGGTGGACACTTCTATGTATGCCACTAAAAATCATCCACCTCAGACACCCACCATAACCTCTCCATTTTCCTGCCCCAGGGTTTTCATCAAATTCAAAAGAATTCATTAGCCCATATATGTGAGTAGCCCAGAAATGCAAGAAAGCTTATTTTCTTGGAGATAGCCCTTCTCCAGGGGCAGACAGGAGTCAGTAGACAATGCCCCAATCTACTGCACTTGAACAGTCTTGAGGAGCATTCTATATGCTTCTTTGAAGGTCCCAGCTAGTTGAACATGGTAGAAACCACTCCAGCAAATCCCTCTTACCTGTTTGATTTCTCTATCTACCTAACACTCCTTTCTCCAGCACTCCTGCTTCTTGGGATCACCACATGGAGATGTAAGGAGCCCTGCATCTACATCCTTGTCACAGGCTCTGCTTCGGCAGGGGGACCCAAACTAAATCTCCTCATTGGAACTGTGTGATAATAATTTTTACCTTTTGGCATTTCCACAGTATCCTTCTTTTTATATAGTACATTTTGAGGGGAAGCTAGGCTTGTCTCTACAGAAACTAAAAATCTAGATATGTGAACAATAATTCATTATACAAATGTAGTCATGTCATATGTCTTGGGAGAAACAAACATATCAGAGAGTATTCTTCTCTCAGAATTGCTTATTGGACCAAGGTATTGACTGATTATTATAAATGTGTATGTGTCTAGGAGAATCAGCAACAAAACCAAAGCATTTACAAAGTAGTCACTGTGCCAAGTATCTGGTCCAATGATATGAGCTGAAGATCCACAATCAGATGTGATTGCTGCTCTCAAATCACTCATGGAGTGGAGGTAGGGTGTGGGGTGGTCAGGTAAACAATGATCCATGTAGTATGTGTAATAAGGATCCACAGATCTTGGTGACTGATGAAATGGGGAATGGGAACAAAAAAGACATAGGGATCTTGGATCCCTATTCAAAGCTTTCCAGCCTGGGTGACTGGGTGGGTGGCACAAAATTAACCAAGATAGAAAATTCAAGGGCAATAACAGATTTAAAGAGAAAGATGACATGTTGAACTTCAAATATCTGTAAATTATTCAGGAGAAGATATCTAGTAGAAGGAACTATAGGTCCAGAGATAAGAAAGAAATCTAGATTGGACTGTAGATTTGGAAATCATTGATGCATAAAGTTAATGTTATGGAAATAAATTAGATCAGCAGGAAAAGAAAAGGGAGAAAAGCAAGTGGAAAATTAATCGCAGGAAACTGCAGGACTAATAAAAGGGTTAAGAAATAGGAACTAGCAATAAAACTGAAAAGGGTTGACTAGAGTAGGAGAAGAATCAGATGGGAGTGTTTCTCAATTCTTGAAAGCCAAGGGAGAAGTGCAATTTATTGTGCCTGATACTATGCTACAGAGAGATTAAGCAGGATGGATAAAGTCAAGGGCCTTCAGCATCAGTGACCTTGGATATCAATGGAGTGGACAAAGGACATCTGGTATGTTATTTTACTCACCGCAGCCTGTATCTCCTTAGTAGCCATAAAAGAAAGGCATTAACATTACCATCTAGAGCCTCTACTTATAATCCCAGCTTCTTCTGACAACCAGAAGCAGATTTCTTCACTTTCATTTTTCCCCTCTCCTTCTCCTTCCCAAACATACTGAGATTTATCTTCTTCCTATGTGAAGGATAGTTCTCTCCTCCCGCACATTTCTGTTTGCCATATAGAAGATGCTGCTGTTTCTTGGCTTTTTTGTACACCAAGTTGCGGTAAAAATAACTGTTATATGAACAGAAATTCTCTGAGCTGGTAGACAGCTTCTAATTTGTATTAATGAATTTAGCAAAAAAGACTCCTACTGCACCATCACTCCACCCAACAAAGCCATGTGGCATATGCCAGATCATTGGGCTAAAAACAATTTGACTAAGAAGAAAATTGGTAAAAACCCAGAACTGGTTGCAAAACTGTATTTCCAGTCATTTGTTTCACATCTTTTTAGGCACTGATGCTTATTTTATTTTGTAATAACAAATAGGCTAGTTTGTTATTGTTACAAACAGACTGTAATAATAAACAGACTGGTCCTGCACTTGGGGAGGTTTACTAATGCAGAAATTACAACAAAAACCTGATTTTTTTTTTCAAAGTGGTTATGGGAATCACCTAAAAACAGAAGTAAATCATGATGTGAAACATGAAATGAGTTACAGTAAGCTGCTTAACCCACAGGCCGTAGATGCTGAGAGGGTTTGGGAAACTGCTTTATGTGCTTTATGTGAGCTGGTTGGGTGAGTAGTGTATAGAAGCTGGCTTGGTGATTTGGTACGATGATTATATCCTTGGTTCTAGACATAATGAATCTGAGATAGGTCTGGTTAAAATCTAGCTAATCCAGAGAAATGTTTGGGTGGAAAAGTCAAAAAGGAATGCATAAATGGGAAAGGAAAAACTGAAGAGAAATAAAGCTGGAGATTTGAGAGGTTGGGCATGCAACTGTGGGATTGGGTAAGATTACCAATGCAGAATACAGAGGGAGGTAAAAGGTTTGATGAGACTGCTAGCTACCAACCCAGCATCCATTCCTCTATCTTCCTTAGTAAGAGAAGGCAAACTTTTAGCTGAGTACATCACCTCCTGAAATAAAAGACCGCATTTCTCAGTGTACCATAGAGCTGTTGGTCACATGACTAGTTCTGGCCAATCATTTTTTGTCATAGTGTTGCGTGGGACGTCAAGGACAGAGCAAGGCCTCTTTATCCAATCCTCCTTCCTGGTGCTTGGAATGCAAAGGTAATGGCTAATGCTAACAATCAGGTTGGTCATGAGGTGGCCTTGAGGAAATCACAACAGTAGAGACACATGAATTTCTGTTAACTTCCTAAAGCTGTTACATACCAGCTCTGGACATTCTATAACTAGATTTTCTCTTATTGGAGAAAACAAACCCTTGTGTGTATAAACCACTATAGTTGAGTCTTTGTTACTTTCAACTGAATGTAATTTAACTAATACAAATATGGGGTCAAAAAGGAAAGAAGCCAAAATTAGAAGAGTAAGAGGAGGATTAGGACAGGGTATATCATGGAACCAACGGGGAAGAAAGAGGAAGACGATCAACAGGATTAAATACTGAAGAAAACGATTATATTTCTTTGTAAGCTCATTAAACTCATAGTGAGGAAGGCAGATTTATTTATTAATGATAATGGAGTATGTACCATTTATTTAGTGTTGCAAAACACCTAGAGCTTACAATTTTCTATTTTTCTAAAAGACTTTATAATACATCTCTTAATTGTCTTTCACCTACTGCCAATCTGAGCCACAAAACTTTATAAATTGTATTTTGTGTTTAAGTGTAACAATGATGACTACATTATAGAATGGAAAGCAGCAAAGATGTGGCAAAAAAAAATCTCTATGTGCAAAATGAAATTTAAAAGTCTCTAAAGAGGGGCGCCTGGGTGGCTCAGTGAGTTAAGCCTCTGCCTTCGGCTTAGGTCATGATCTCAGGGTCCTGGGATCAAGCCCCGCACCAGGCTCTCTGCTCAGTAGGGAGCCTGCTTCCTCCTCTCTCTCTGCCTGCCTCTCTGCCTACTTGTGATCTCTCTCTCTCTGTCAAATAAATAAAGTATTTAAAAAAAATAAAAGTCTCTAAAGAAATTAGTGTAGTGATTTCCAATGGGTTCTGAATTATACAATAGTAGTAGATTTTTGTTGTTGCTGTTTATTTAGTTCTCAGTGTCTTTATTCTGAGACAGGAAATTTATATCCATCTTAATGACAGTGTTCATCATTATTGATCCATGCTTATTTCTCTCAAAATATAAATGTTGCTGTGTATATGTTTATATTTATAAAACTATCATCACAGATTTATTCAGCAGGCATAACAGCATTATTCTTCTCCCATCACTGCCCCCGAATACTGTATCAACTCTCCATCTCCAAAGTCTGAATAATATATGAGGCAGATTCTAATTTTTTTCAGTCATTTTGGGATAGTAGAACAATTCCTATTTTCCACTAATAAGGACAGCTTAGTCTAACATCAAAATTTAAATCTTTCATCCAATTAAACCTCCTCCTACCTACCAGCTTGGAATTGACTCATGGTTTTAAACCAACCACGGGGAAGAAGGGAATGAGATATTCTTCTCTTTCTCTGTCCTTTCTCTCCTCTTGCAAACACACATTTTTGCTACACTTGGCTCCTTCAGGCCAGGGAGAGAAGAGGGCCAAGAAGTAAAGCATAATGCTTTAACTAGTTGACTATATTGTCTCACACAGGGATTCAAATACTGACCATTTCGTGGCACACATTAGTGAATTCCTCAGAGAACTCCACTTGCCCTGGTTCTTGACTTAGGTGATTTCCTCTCCCTATGACCTGTTGTGATATCTCATCAGCTTCTATCCCTGGTGGTGACCACATGTGACCTTGTTCTGCCATGATTCCCTCACTCCAGTGGACAGACTTTTGGGTTGGAGCCCTTTAGAAATGGCTCTTAATGTGACCATTCCACCACCTATTCACCCGAAACTGGCCTGGCGAACATTTGGCATCTTTGCTCTGCCCAGTCCTACTGCTGCTTTCTCCTCTTGTCCTACCTACCCTCTTCGGCTACTCTTTTTTCTTATTCACATGTGCCCCTAAGCTCCTGGGAGCACACCTGAGTTTGATCCCAAAGCTCATCCACCTGGGCACTCTGGTGTTAACAGCACATGGCAAGTGCTAAACCAAGAGATGTGGGGTCAGAGAACCTGTTCTATTCTGGCAGGTAACACTTGCCTCTAAAAAACTTCTTTTGAGGCCTCCCAAATGCACTTAGGGAACATGTAGCTCATATCTTTCCTCACACGGAGAATAGGGGAAATACCTTCTCTACTACGAACTCTGCAAAGAATTCTCTTCCTGGGGAATTCTTAGTTTACTTTTATACAGTGTGTTGGGGGTGTTGGGGGTAAAGGTCACTGAACTAGGTTGGATATTTCTCAGCAAGTCATGCTGGGATTTATCTAGTGACTATTGAATGTAGCTTTGTATTTTAGCTGAAATTTCAAGGTAAGGGGAAATGTTCTATTCCAAAGCCTGCTACACTTGTGTTTGAGGGTGTGCAGTAATTTTTATGGTACGCATAAAATGAGGATGTTGAATTAGTTCATTTTCTAAAGGCTCCTCTGTCAGTAAAATATACTGGGATTTATCTGCATTCCTTTATTTGAGAGTCTAGCTTTTTGAGAAAATAAAAAGTCAGGAAGTAACCCCCTAAGGCCTCAGAACAAGTAAAAGTAATATTTAATAACACACACACCGCATGAGTACTTTATTTAGTAGATTTCCTTGGGTCTCTCCTCAATGCCCAATTATTCTGACTCTTTCATATACTTTAGCTCAGATTAAGTCATTGAATACTACAAAATTACTGTTCTTTTGTTGCAAACAACTTAAAAGTGCTTATTAATTAGCATGTTGTTCATTACAACTAAAAATATAACTCAAATAGACTTTAAAAATTAAAAAAAAAGTACTGTACATGAAAGTGACATGTCTACAGGCTTCAGACAAAGTGTGACCCAGGTTCTCACCAAGGACCTAGTTTCTTTTCTTTTTTCCTGCATGGTTTTGGCTTTATCTTAAATCTGACTTTCCTTACAGTTGTAAGGAATTGTCAGAAGCACCTGACAGTTAAATATCTCTTTTATGTCCACTGGCCATCTTTTTTGCTAAGTCCTAAGAATAAGAAAGGAAACTTTTTTCTCAAAACCTCCTAGAAAATTCTTTTAAACTGAATTAGAACAAATGAGGTCATGTGCTCACTTCTGCATCAATAACTCTATACAGGAGAATGGGGTGCTCTGATGGGCTTCAGTCTGGGCCCACTCTGAAGCCAAGGATTAGGATTGGTTCTAATTAAAACATATAATTGGAAATTAGGGGGCATCTGGGTGGTCATTAAGAATCTGCCTTCAGCTCAGGTCATGATCCCAGTATCCTGGGATCAAGCCCTGCATCAGGTTCCCTGCTCCGTGGGAAGCTTGCTGCTCCCTCTCCCATTCCTCATGCTTGTGTCCCCTGTTTCACTGTCTCTCTCTCTCTCTCAGTCTCTCTCTGTCAAATAAATAAATAAATAATCTTAAAGAACATATAACTAGAAATTAGGGGAGTTGTTAGGGAGGAAGAAATAAAGAATAGATGATGAGAAGCATCAACAGATGTCCACTATACCAACTTAGGAGGGGAAAGCAGAGATTATTATCAAAATTTGGTAATGTCTTATAGAACCTAAGGACAGGAATGTTCTGGACCTCAAGAAGGAATGGAATTGGTAACGAGAAGTTCTTTGTGAATCCTTGCACACTTTTTCACTGCCTCTTATTTCTTAAGCATCTACTTTACATAGGGTTTAGGGTACAGGCCATATAATGGCTTCTCATCACTCTCAAGTATATGTATTACAGTCACAGACTCACAGAGAATTTAACACTCACTCTGGTTCCAGACTCCACATTCCCTGGGAGGGACCATTGATCAGCCTAGTCAGGTGGTCTGTCCATGCAATCAGCTGTTTCCACGCACTAGGTTATTATAAGCAAACTTTGCTTCTTCTAGGATCCTGTTCCTTTGTATTGGGAAGAAGTTGAGGTGACCACAGGGAGTTAGGCACTCTTCACACGATGTGTCTACCACAGGTAGTAAATGCTCAAAACAGGCACATCACTGCAACCTGTCAGCAACAAGAGAACGAAAAAGAATTTACAAATCAGACACAGGAGTTTAAGAGTATGGATATGCACCAAGTCAGTTCTACATGACCCAATAGTCTATATTCATGATAATTCTGGGTCATTTAATGTGACACTGGGTTCACTCTTCTGGTTAAATTGAAATTTTACCCTTGTGGAATAATGTGTGGCCATTGTTATCTAGTTAGTATAACCTACAGCTTCCCTATTCCGTCTTTGTGGTTTCCTTAACCTCTATACATGGGTGAGATTAATTGTTAAGATTCCCTTCATTGTATGTATCTGCAGTTATTTCTGATAACAATTCTGAACCACCACAGTTGTTTCTGACGTGAGTTCTTTCAACAGACATTTCCCTCTCACTAAACAGAAATGCTTGATGATGATTTTCCTCTCACTAAACTGTATGCTTGCCTTCTTCCATAATGTGTGCAATTTTTTTTACATAGTATTTACTGAAGTGATGAAGATCGGTGTTATTTATTTTAGTTTCCAGAGGAGAACTTGTCATCAAACTGTTTACAGATATCATTATTCCCAAGTTTTGGTCACAAAACTGAATATATATACTGAATGGTTTCTCTATGCTGAAGTCTGGTTCACTTGAGAAGTAATGCCATGTCTGTTCTGAAAGACCCTCAAGCACATAGAACTGGAATAAAATAAGAGAGACTTATTACCAGAGAAGCTAAAATAAATTGTACTCATCTATCAGTGTAGCAGGAATGCTGAGAAGTTAGATCCAGGACCACCTCCCTGAGCCTCTGTCTTGTCTTTCCTTAAATTGGTCTAGATTTATATTCCCTTCTGGAGACAGGGCAGCATCATGGTTAGAAATGCAAACTCTGGAGTCAGAAAGGGTGGTAGCATTAAGAACATGGGCTGGATTAGAATCCAGTGTCTTTCACAGGGAAACTCAAGGAAAATTACTTACCTTTCCTCACTCATTCTTTCCTTTATATAAGAGTTTTAATGTTAGTAAAAATAGTACCTACCTCATAGGGCACCTGTATAAATGCAGTGCCCATATTGAGTGCACTCCCCCCATAACCTCCTTTTGTATTCTTTCCTAAACTGTTTTCTTTTTCTTGTCTTTTAGGGAAAGAAAACCGTTTCATTGTTGAATAAACATTAAAACTGAAAGATTTAATCTGCTGAAAGATTTCAGAGACAGAAAGATCTCATCCCCAGTTACATACATATCTTTAAGATGAGCCATGACTAGTCCTCAAGTAAGACAGTTTGATAGTGCCATTTGCTACATGTAGTTTATCCTAACTTTACCTGGTAAGTAGAGTGATGCTCTGTGCTAGCTAATTGACTTTATCTGAAGGAAAAAAAAAAACAACCAACTTCCCATTTTTACGGCAGGAGATGGTGCTGTATCTTGGAATAAGGCACCCATCTAAGCTATGCTCCTATCCTCCCATAGAACCTAGGTGACAGAGGTGCTTGTGTCCTTTGCTCTGCCCTTAATTACCCAGCAACTTGACCTTTTCAATATTTTTTTTCAGTAAGTTCAACTTTTTTTTGAAAAAATTGAGATACAATTGGCAAATAGCATTATAATTAAATTTAGATGTACAACATAATTCAGTATTTGTATGTATTGTGAAATAGTCACTGCAATAAGTCTAGTTCTTCCAGTCTCACTGAATCTTTATATACCAATGTAAGATATCTGAAAAATTTCACCATACTTGAATATCAACTCATTCTTATTTTCTTTTTCAAATATTTCTCAACACTTTTTTCTGGAACCATCTACCTTAGTGAAATCCTAAGTCTCTTCGTCAGTTCAGGTTTCTTTCTGAGGAGCAAAGGCCAAATTCCTTGGTACTGACTGGTGCTTTCTTCTGATCTGAAGAAGAACTGCTGGCCTATTTTTTAGCTCTGTTTTCTGGGAAATGCCTAGTAATCCTCTGGTCTTTAAGGGCTAAACAGTAACCACAGTTTGAATTAATGACTGCGCAGTGGCTATGTGTATCATAATACTTACCCTCCTTTGCCAGTACCTTTATTGATAGTAACAAACTCTTAAAAACAAAGCAAAGCAAATAGTATATGTACATTGTAATAGAAGATGCTTAGGGATAATGGAATAAAGCCCCTGCCCCTGAGGCAAGGGCTAGGAGTCACTTTGTTCCCTGTAGAAGCTGGAGCCTGTCAAAGCTGCCGTAGAGGGGTCTAACGAGAACCCCAACACACAGATCAAATTCCAAGGGTCTTTATTTATAACAAAGGGGGCACTTACTGAGCAGACTGGAAGTACTTCTTACCCACAGGACAATAGCTTCAAGTTCAGAGAACCCCTTACCTTGCAAAACTGACAACACTATCTGAAGGGGTTTAATTCTAAGAAATACTTCATTATTAAAACTTTGTGGCTTGTACCCAAAGAAAGCTGAAGTGGAATATAATGGCCTCTGGGTCTGTATTTTGATATATAAGTCATAGCACCAACTGTTGTTAAATGGCATCTTACAGTAAAGAGGACTTTGACAGAATCCAAGACAGTCCTATTTATTAAAACATTGATATGAATGTCGATTTACAAGTGGGAATATCACCTCAATTTAAGTGTAAAGTGGAAATGTAAAAAAAAAAAAAAATCATGGAGAAAGACAAATTTATGGAATAATTTTATCACTAATACTTCCTAGTCTAGAGCTGCAAACCCCTTGAGCCAGTTTCTGTAACTGCACTGCTCCCTGGTGGTAAGATGGTTTAGTACAGCGACAGAAAGAGGCCGGTTGGGAATGAAGGAAAACAGGTAAGACTGCAACAAGGCAAGGGACAACAGGTCAGATAAGAAATAAAATGGAAAAGTTTGCTGGAAGAGTAGTCAGAAGATCCCGCCAGTGAGAATGTTGGCGGTAGCCGTTGGGATCTTGTAGGAGCTGCTTTTGCTGCTCATCTGTTTTTGTCAGCTCTCTTGAATTCCTTCGATTTTGCTTGGTTTGTTTTGTTTCATTTTGCTTTGTTTTGAGGCCTTGTGAAGGGTCAGTGTTGTGAGAGTGAGTCACACTTCTCAGCCGCCACTATCCTTGTGCTCCCTATCATCCTGGAGAAGTGTGGCCTAGGAGTCTGGATGATACTAGTCCACACACGGACACTTGGCAGAGGAGATGGCAGAATAGCTCAGTGGCCCAGAAAAAATTCCTCTGGGGAGCAATTTACTCTTTTTACTTCCTTGGAGGCTGACAGCCAAATGAGGGCCTTGGTGCTTGTTTATAATTTATGCTTCTCTAATTTCCATGAGGTGAGGAGGCCTGTCATGAAGATCACAGTTAGAGAGATGCTTGGAAAATAAAAAGGAAAACTAACAATGCTGAGGAGTAAGCACAAAGTTCAGGGACAGAAGCACCAGGTGACTGTCACAACTGAGCATGGCATTTAGCTCTCAATTTCCTCCTAGCTAAGGAAAAATTGGAAATACAGGAAATAATAGAGTGTGCATTACACGAGAGGAGGAAATACAATGTCCTTCACATAGTTTCTGTGACTGGCTGGAGTTTTTAGCTAATGCTGTGGTGGGAATCATTTTACCATATGTATGAAATCAACATGCTGGACACCATAAAGTCACACAATGTTGTTTGAAAATTCTATCTCAATAAAACCGAGGCAAAGTTTTAAATGACTCAAGATAGTTCCTGACATTAGATTCCAAGAGGAATTTATCCTAGAAATTTTAGACTCATAAATAAACACTGAACTGTGAGGCATCCAAATGCATAGTCGATTCTCTTCCAGAAGGGCTTGCAGTTACTGGGTGTAGTTGAGTACTTGCAGTGATGAATACTTCCCATCTGTCAGTGTTTCCTAGCTTCTGGTGGGACCCCTAGTGGTCCATGGAGCTATTGCAAAGTGTCCACGAATCTAGCTTCTAAATGCATAATCTCAGGAGGGAAAATTAATGTTTTGTGCAAACGTACTAATATTTTTAAAAAACGTAAGGATGACTAGAACTAGCAAAATATAGATTTATGTAAAAGAACACTGAGTTCAAACTAGCATTTCCTCATTATATATTTTCTTAGTTAGATTCTACTAACAATACAATTGTTAAGATTTGATATTACAAGGGCGTCCTTTTGCTTGACAGAGTTGTGAACCATCACTGGTGCAGATGGTCTAGATGGTGTTACTGATCTGAGCAGAGAAGGCAGACTCTCTACCCCACCCCCAGCCCTTCCCTAGTCACTGCTCTCAACTGTTTTTCATGTTCTGAGATGAGCTCCAAGAAAGGCACCCATGTGTTCAGATGCTTGGGGCTTTGTTCAGTAATCAGCTTTGTGGTTTTAGGAGGCCCAAAAGAACTTCAGGGCTTTCCACTATGAACCCTTTGTTCAGGAAGCTCAAGAGACTTGTTGTGGTTTCAGAAATGACATGCTTGAAGTTCTGGAGTTGGCACAAACTACTGTTCCTGCTCAAACGGATGGTAGGAAGAAATGCAGCCATAGGGGCTGGTGGCCCAAAAACTGAAGCTGTGGTTATCTCCACAGACAACAGTACTTTAGCAAGCTTGCAATTGCTTCATACCCTTTCATGTGGGCAAAGAAAAAACTTTATCAGACAGAGAGTCTCTATTCTCTTGAAATGCTGGGCTGAGAGGAAAGGAAATTGGGCAGCAGATCGTGGCAGAATTTACAACAGGGAAAATCACGTCTCTGTTGAGTTCTTCCTTATCACAGGGACAACTCCACGCCCCTGGATGCGTCACCTACGCTTGAGTGCTGGCTGATGCTCAGACTGCAACATTAGGACCCCTGAGAGAAGAAGGCAGAGCTCTCTGAAGCAAACCTGAGGTCTTAAGCCACTGTGCTCTGGATTGCCTGTCTTGGCTTGGCTGTTTAAGGGCAGAGGCCAATGGCTGCAAGATTCCAAAGCTAAAATGGGCACTGCAAATCCTTGTGAGAGAAGCATTGTTACACAGAATTTCAGCTGTTGCCGTTAAGACAGTGCCATTAAATAAGCCATCCAGTCACCACCGAAGGACAAGTTGGCACATTTGTTAAGGAGACTACCAAGGTCACAGTTTGTATGTCTTTAGTTATAACTCTAAGGGCACATATTGAATCTAGCCAAAAATGTCTTTCCTACTATTTATCATAACCCCTCAGTTGTACCATTGGAAATTTATTTCTTCAAGTCAAGAGTCTTTCAGTCTCTCTTAGAATACAAACATTCTGAGGCACGTGGGTGCAGTCCATTGAGCAGCCGACTCTTGGTTTCTGCTCCGGTCCCGATACAGGGTCATGAGCTTGAGCCCCACATCAGGCTTGTGCTCCATGAAGTGTCTGCTTGAGTCTCTTGCCCTCTCCCTCTGCCTCTCCCTGCCTCTCTTGCTCTTTCTCTATCTCTAATAAACAAAATAAATCTTAAAAAAAAAATACAAACATTCTTGTGGGTATATCTGGTAGGAATAGGGGAAATGCCTGGTGTCTGAAGTTGGAGCAAAGTGCTGGGAACAGAATGATAAAAGAAAATGAAAAGGCCATACAGATTGTGCTTATAGCTTGGAAAGCCTAGAATAGTAACCTGTGGTCAGAAATAAGTGGCTAAACGCAAAAATCACAGCCGGGCAGAGTCTGACTAGCTCATGGCCCAAATTCTCAGCTCCCCCTCCTTTATTCCTGGGTCCTCCTCCCCTCTTGCTGACCTAACTTCAAACTGTAAACTCTTCTTTTACTCCCTTTGCTCCAGCAAAACTGTCATACGAAAGCACTGAGCCAAGGAAATACTCACTTGTATCTTGATTCTTTAGGTAAGGAATTCCACTTCTGTTTTCCCATATAAAAGAGAGCTAGTGCCATCATGGTTCTCTGATGCTAAAGTAACAAACAAACAAACAAAGAACATATCTTTCTTGCTTTTCTGAAATCTGGAAACATTTTAAAATGTATATATTTAATATGGGAGTGTTTCTTTATATATATATATATATATATATATATATATATATATATCCCAAAAAGCTGTTATTAAATACATGCTGTATCTTCTAATTAATGGTCCCATAGAACTAAAAAATATATAGTTTGTTTTTGTTTTGCTCTTTCTCACAAGTTAATGTAAGGAATAAATGTGATAATTCTTGTGAAAACTTGCCAGTATATCAAGGTAGACAATAGAATGCCATGAGATTTTTTTTCCTAGGGGGTCTTCTATCTCTTGAATAATGGTTCAAATGATTCCCAAGGACATCTTGTGCAACAGACACATGAGGCTCTCTTTCTTATAGGCACAATGTTATAAGATTGGGTTCTATTATTAGAAAATTCTTTAATATCAGAAAAATATCCTTATTTAAAAAAGAGAGAAAATACTAGTATATGTTCTTATAAACATTAAAAGTAAACATAATATAAATTACATATATTATGTATATTATATACATTAATTAATATATATTAAAAGGAATTATTAAAAGATGTTCCTTTAGGGATTTTTCTGCATGGTCTGGGTTGACCAAGACTTCTTTAAAATATGAATCCAATGAAATTTTGATAGGAAATGTCTTTCTATTTTCCTAAATATAGTTGAAATTATATTTAAAACATAGTTGGTCTTGATTACTCTAAGACTTGTTAAGGGATGATGATTGTTTTAAGGAAGATGGCTGTTGGGCTTCTGGCAGACCAAGATTTGGGTATAGACCAACCTTGTGGTACCTCCCAATGGTATCAGGTAAATGGCCCCTGCTCTTCTTCTTGGTCTATTCTTTAGAAAATTTTTATATAGGAGATATTCTCTCTTAAGTCTCAAACTTTAGGATATATAGTATTAGGGCTACTAGGGGTCTGATTGTGGACAGCATTTTCAGATTCCAAGAATTTGGTTTTCCCAAAGTTAGATGTAAATTCATGGCAATCAAGATTAAAATTTAGAACTGTGTCCTGTGGGGATGGATAACATATTTTTACAACCAAAAATGTGTTATTTGTTGAATAACTGCTCTGTGCTAAGTTCTATATTAGGCATGAGATATGCAAAGATGAATATGTATTGTTATAAACCGATAAAAAATATGATAAGTATATAAGCTAGAAATTCATAGAAGAAAATTACATATGGTCAATAAACATGTAAATGTGTGTGACTCACTAACAATTAAAAATATGTAAGAGTCTCGGTGGGGAGTCCTGTGCTTCCAGATGCAGGTGACCATGTGGCAGCCGCTGGCTTGAGCAACACTGTGAGAAACACTGTCAGATTCTTGGACAGCCCCACCTACCATTGCTGGACTACAGATGCTACTCCCAGTGGCAACTTTTGAAGATGTTTCTATTCCTGAGAAGCTCAGGAAGCAGTTTTGCGATCTTGGCACTTGGTGGTGGTTACCTCCACTGGGGCCATTTTGAAATGATGCACCTAACAATGAACACTATATGGACCCCATAAATATGTTTGCCATATGGAGAGCATCAGCCCCTTTTAAGCTCATCACCTGCAAGGGTATGAGACAGCACATGTGGGAAGGCAAAACTTCTTTTGGCAGCAATGTGATTCCTGTGAAGGTTGGCCATCTCATATGGAGATGGGAGGGCATTGTAAATTCAAAGAGGTACAGGTTTCCTTGATCAGGTTGCCCACAAATTGCCCTTCTCATTGAAGGCTGTGTGCACAAGACTCTCGGGAAGATGTGGAAAAATCAAGAGGTATGAGAACAGAATAAACCGAACCCCTGGATTTTTGAGCCTATAGCCACTGCCAAAGCTGGGGGTATGGAAAGTCCTAAGCCTGTATAATTTCACCCAGAAGGGGAGGTCCTGGGACAAATTCTATATGCCTAAATGTGTGTAGTGAGAATGTAAAAAATAAATGTACAAAGAACACCAAGAGGGAAAGAATCTACATTTTTATTCCCCTCAGCCTACCCTTAAAGTCTTTGGGTAGCTCAAATATCTAACCAAGGAGCAGCATATGAATAAATTATTTCTTAAAAATTATACAATTTCTGTTGATTTTTAAAATCTTTTTCAAATTTTAATTTAAATTCCAATTAGTTAATGTACAGTGTAATATTAGTTTCAGGTGTAGAATTTAGTGATTCATCACTTACATACAATTAGGTAATGCTCATCACAAGTGCCCTCCTTAATCCCTATCACCTATTTAACCCAACCCCTCACCCACCTCTCCTCCAGTAACCCTCAGTTTGTTCTCTGTAGTTAAGAGTCTGTTTTCTCATCTGTCTCTTTTTTTCCTCCCACTACATTTATCTGTTTTGTTTCTTAAATTCTACATATGAGTGAAATCATTTGATATTGTCTTTTTCTGACTGACTTATTTCACTTCACATAATACCCTGTAGCTACATGTCATTGCAGATGGCAAGATTTTGTTCTTTTTTATGGCTGAGTAATATTCATTTGTATACACACACACACACACACACACACACACACACACACACACACCATCTTCTTAATCCATTCATCATTCAATGGTTATTTGGGCTTTTTCCATAATTTGGCTTTGATTGTTAATACTGCTATAAACATTGGGGGTGTGTGTATTCTTTCAAATCAGTGTTTTTGTATCTTTTGGGGACATACCTAGTAGCACATTTGCTGGATCATAAGTTAATTCTATTTTTAACTTTTTAAGGAACCTCCATACTGTTTTCCAGAGTGGCTGCCCCAGTTTTCATTCCCACCAATAGTGTAAGAGGGTTCCTCTTTCTCCACAGTCTCATCAACACCTGTTGTTTCCTATATTGTTAATTTTAGCCATTCTGACTGGTATGAGGTGTTATTTCATTGTAGTTTTGATTTGTATTTTCCTGGTGATGAGTGATATTGAACATCTTTTTATGTCCCATAAAAAGGAGAGAGAGAAAGGGGGAAGAAGGTTTATTTGAGGAGACTATTGCAGAAGATCTCCCTAATATGGGTAAGGAAATAGACATCCAAATCCAGGAGGTACAGAGAACTCCCATCAAAATCAACAAAAGCAGACCAACACCAAGATGTAGTATAATTAAATTTCCAAAATATACTGATAAAGAAAAAATCATAAAGGAGCAAGACAAAAGCAGTCCCCAACTTAGAAGGGAAGACTTATAAGACTAACTGCATATCTCTCCACAGAAACTTGGCAAGACAGAAGAGAGTGGCATCATATATTCAACACACTGAATAGGGAAAATTAGCCAGGAATACACTAACTGGCAAGGCTTTCATTTAGCACAGAAGGAGAGATAAAGAGTTTCCCAGAAAAACAAAAGCTAAAGGATTTCATGGCTACTAAACCAGCCCTGCAAGAAATATTAAAGGGAACTCCTTGAGTGGGAAGGAAAGACCAAGAGCCACAAAGACTAGAAAGAAATAGAGAAAATCTCCAGAAACAATGACAAAACAAGTAATAAAATGGCACTAAATGCATCTATTGATAATTACTCTGTATGTAAATGGACTAAGTGCTCCAATCAAAAGATATAGGATATCAGAATGGATAAAAAAAATAAAACCCATCTATATGCTGCCTACAGGAAATTCATTTATTTTCTTTCTTTCTTTCTTTCTTTCTATCATTTTTTATTAACATATAATGTATTATTTGTTTCAGGGGTACAGGTCTGTGATTCATCAGTCTTACACAATTCACAGCACTTAGCATAGCACATACCCTTCCCAATGTCCATCACCCAGCCACCCCATCCCTCCCACGCCCCCCCCTGCCTTCCAGCACCCCTCAGTTTGTTTCCTGAGATTAAAAGTCTCTTATGGTTTTCTCCCTCTCTAGTTTCATCTTTTGATTTTCCCTTCCTTCCCCTAAGATCCTATGTCTTGTTTCTCAAATTCCTCTTATGATATTTGAGATCATGTGATATTTGTCTTTCTCTGATTGGCTTATTTCACTAGCATAATACCCTCTAGTTCCATCCACATCGTTACAAATGGCAAGATTTTGTTTGTTGATGGCTGCATAGTATTCCGTACACACACACACACACACACACACACACACACACATCTTCTTTATCCATTCATCTGTTCATGGACATCTAGACTCTTTCCATAGTTTGGCTCTTTCCATAGTTTTCCATAGTTTGGCTATTGTGGACATTGCTGCTATAAACATTCGGGAGCATGTGCCCCTTTGGATCACTGCATTTGTATCTTTAGGGTAAATACCCAATAGTAAAATTGCTGGATCATAGGGAAGCTCTATAAGAGACTCATTTTATACCTAAAGACCCCTGCAGATTAAAAGTAAAGAGATAAAGAAACATTTACCATGCAAATAGACATCAAAAGTAAGCCAGAGTAGCCATACTTATATCAGACAAACTAGATTTTAAACCAAAGATTGTAACAAGAGATGAAGAAGGGCACTATCTAATAACAAAGGGTTCTATCCAACAAGAAGATCTAATGATTTAAAATATTTATGTCCCCAAGTTGGGAGCACCCAAATATATAAAACGATATCTTGATTTTTTAAGTATTTTATACTTACATTAAATAAAGTTCGAGGATTACCTCAGGAAAAAAATATGTATCTGAGTGAAAATGAGAAATCACTCTTTTCCTTTTTTGCTCTGTTTAAAAACAATATCCACTGTTAGAGAAAGTGTGTGTTTAACTTTCCTATACTGTTGATGAAACACAACCTTCTAGAGGAGGTGTTCCAATTTGGCAAATTGCATCCAAAGAAAAATGTTTACCTTTAACTTTACAATTCCCATTTGGGAATTCAAGCAAAGGCAATAATAGAAAAAGGCTCTCAATGATATGTATATAGATTTTTGCTGCAGTATTTTTCATAATAATAGTTTCATATGAGCCTTGTTTACATAATACTTAAATAATTTATGCTATAGTCTTTCAGGGGATTATTGATTATGTATTTCTATGTTGGAAAGCTATCCACAATATATCATCAAGTAAAAATAACATAATAGTATATACAGACTCATCCTATTCTTGTTTTCAAAAAAGTATACATACATATATGCATACCAAGAAATTAAGAAAGATCCTCCAAGATGAGAAATGTGGACCAATCTTTCATTTCTTTTTTATAATTCTCTGTAGTTCTTTAATATTTTTGCAATGAACTTTAATTATTTTTATTATATGAAAAAAGCTACTAAAATATCAAGCACTCTGCCCTCAGGGATATCACATTTGTATATGCTGGCATAGTTTTCCAACCTGAAGTAAAAGTTATCTAATAATTCTAGAATTTTCAGCACTGGCAGAGCTAAGCTGTGAGTTCACCTCTCTTTTCAAAACCCAAACTCCAGTTCCAGGAAGAGAGCAGGAGATCCAGACAAGTCTTGCCTTCCTGTGCTCCAGTGAGCCAGCCTCACCAATCTTTTTCTCAGCATTTTTCTGCTTATGGTAAATCAGATCCAAGTGATGTTATTTTCTGGAGAAAGGGAGGAACTGAAATTAATCAGAAGGTTCCCAAGTTCCAAGCACTCTGTTTATTACTCATATATCCTCCACTGATGAAGTCAGTGTTAACAAAGTAAGTGGCCTCAAATTGACAGAATCATGCTTCAAATCTAGTCCTCTGATTCCAAAACCCATGCTCTTTTCACGGGTTCCTCAATGTCTATTTCTGTGTATTTGTGTGTTCTCCAACATATAGATTCCTCCTCTAGTATGAAATAGTTTGTGCCTAAATGTTTGCACTTAATTGGGTCTTCCTTCGAAGAGGTCTATAGTGGGCACATTTCTTTCATGCCCTTGCTTTCTTTAACTGGCTAGAGACCTGCACAGTCCATCCATCCATCCATCCATCCATCCATCCATCCATCCATCCATTTTTTCATCTACCCATCCTTATGTATGTCATCTCCATTTATACATTCTTCCATCTAGTACTTGTTAAGAGCACTATAGTTTAGAGTTTAAAGGCATGGTCCCTAGAATCAAATTGGCTGGCTTCAAATCATAGCTCTACCATTTACCAGATATAAGGCCATAGACAAATCACTTAAATACTTTGTGACATTTTTTTCTGTAAATTGGTGATAATAACAGTATTTATCTCATAATGTTGTGCACATTAAATGAATTAATTAATCTAAAGTACTTGAAGTAATGCCTGGCATGTAATAAATACATTTACATCATGATTAATATCATGTGCCAGGCCCTGGATACTAAAATTTCAAAGTAGAACAAAATAGGGTTTCTGCCTTGAAGACTAGATTTTAGTCTAGAGGAAGGGATGGGTACATGTATGACCAAAAGCAGAGTTCTGTCGGGACAGCACTGGAGAAGGTGGGCATTAAGGAGGCTTCCCAGAGAAGAGATTGTATAATCTGAAGTCAACCACGTAAGGTGGGAAAGGCAAGGAAGAAAGCCTGGAGGCAAGAATGTGTGCCAAGCTTGAGGCACCCAAGTGGTTCAGAACAACTGAGGTGCAGAGTGCTAGAGGGTATGGGAGAGATTGAACTGGAGAGGGGAGGTCAGCTAGCTCTAGTTCTTTGAAAACTTTTATAGAAGTGCCTTAAATTAGTGGAGCTCACTACACCCCTTCTCCTTTACTTGTATTTAAATCTTTTTGCCCTTAATAACAACACCTCAGACCTAAAAGATAAGGTTGGAGGTCATGGGTAAAAACTGTCCTTTCATCATGCTTTCAGTTTCTGGGATGAAATGACTAGGTCATACCTGTTATACCTGTGTCTGGAAACTTCACCATATTTAGAGTCTCAGACTGTGGGAGTGGGATTCACAGTGTCCCCAGCTTTGGGGGAAAATGACTCCCCAGCCATTTGGGCTTAGCAGGCTTTTTGGGACCAGATGCCTCTCAACACAGACAACAAGGACATATACTGAACCCACACTCCTGCCTTCAGTGGAAATCATAGTGTGTCTGGCAGGCTGATCAGCTTAAGCAGGCAGATTTATTTTATAATTCTTACATTGTCTTTCTCAACAATAATTATGTTCGAAGAAAAGCACTTGAGTGCTGAAACTCCCACTGACTAAGATTTTTATGACTGTCTTGACTTCTGAAGTACTACTCTCCTTCTATTTCTTTATTTGCCTTTAAAGTATTAAGTGTTAAAGTGTCTTTTGATTATTCAGGGTTTTTTTTATTAAAGATTTTATTTATTTATCTGACAGAGAAAGACACAGCGAGAGAGGGAACACAAGCAGGGAGAGTGAGAGGGAGAATCAGGCTTCCTGCGGAGCAGGGAGCACCATGCGGGGCTTGACCCCCCAGACCCGGGATCATGCCCTGAGCCAAAGGCAGATGCTTGTGACTGAGCCACCTAGGCACCCCTGATTATTCAGTTTTAACTAATCACAAAATTTAAGTTTTCTTAAATTTTGTCTTCAATTCATTTCTTAGATGTTCTCTATGAAATATGTGTCTCTTGTTATATTTTGAAATTCTCTTTAAAAGTAACGTAAAGATGCTCACGGGACTGGTTGCCAGTTTCCAGAGAAGGTTCAAATCTTGTTACCTAGATCTTCAAAAGGATTTCTGTAGATCTGTCACAACACCTTCAGTGTTTCTCTGTTGGCTTCTGCTCGCTTTCTGTTTTTTGGTGTAACATCCTCCATAGGGTATTTTTGGCAGCAGAGCTTGTCTGAATCAGTCTCCCTTTCATTTCTGAGGCAAACCAGTGATTCATCTTTGGTACAGGAGGACTTTCACAAACACAGCTATATTGTTTTGTATAATTAAGGTTTGAGTTTGGGAGACAGATCAGTGGGAACTGTCTCAGGGGCATTCAGTTTCCAGTTAGTTCTTTACTGTTGCTCCTGTCAATGGTACCAAGAAGAGTGTGAGTGCAGGTGCAGGTCTTCTGGGCCTGATTTTTGACACCACCCCAGCTCAGAAGGCCATGGGATGGGTGGAGGAAGAAAGGCTGGAAGTTGAAACTTTAAGTGCTTTAAAGAGTAATAATATCATATGTGTCCTGATGTGCTATCCTGAAAAGGGCACAGGATCCCCTATATTATATTCCTGCCAAAAGGATTTTAGCCTAATTATAAGGAAATAATCAGGTACATCGAAACTGTGAGATATTTTGCAAAACAGCTAGCTTAGAATTCTCAAAAAAGTCAGTGTAATTAAAAATAAAAGGTTGGGGGGCGCCTGGGTGGCTCAGTGGGTTAAGCTGCTGCCTTCGGCTCAGGTCATGATCTCGGGGTCCTGGGATCGAGTCCCACATCAGGCTCTCTGCTCAGCGGGGAGCCTGCTTCCCTCTCTGCCTGCCTCTCCATCTGCTTGTGATCTCTCTCTGTCAAATAAATAAATAAAATCTTTAAAAAAAATAAAAGGTTGGGGAATTATTCTAGAATTATTCTAGATTAGTTAAAAAAATATGCCAGCAGCATCAGCATCACCTAGGAGTTTATTGGAAATGCAGAACCCCAGGGGCCACCCCAGAGTCAAAATCAGAATTTGGATTTTAATAAGATTCCCAGGTGATTTGTGTACACATTCAATTCTGAGAAGCCCTGAACCAATGTACAATTCGTATTCAAATTTCCCCCAATTGACCCAGTAGTATCCCTTTTAGCTGTCCCCAATTCATCCCACCCCAAATTTCAATCTAACAAGTATCACACAGTGCCTGTAGTTGTCAGATCTCTTTATCTTTTAATCTAGAACTGTGGCTCTCAAACTTAAAACACAGACAGTCAGATTGCCATCTCCTAAGGCAAGGGAAACAAAAGCAAAAATGAACTATAAAAACAAAAATAAAAAGCTTTTGCAAAGGAAACCATCAACAAAACAAAAGGGTAACCTCCTCAGTGGGAGAAAATATTTGCAAATGGTATATCCCAAAACAGGTTACTATCCAAAATATATAAAGAACTTATGCAACTCGACACCCAAAAAAATCTGATTAAAAAATGGGCAGAGGACCTGAATAGATATTTTTTTCCAAAGAAGACATACAGATGGCCAACAGGCACCTGAAAGGGTACTCAACAACACTAATCATCAGGGAAATGCAAATCAAAACCACAAGGAGATATCATCTTACACCTTTTAGAATGAATAAAATTAAAAAAGACAAAAAATAACATGTGTTGACAAGGATATGGAGAAAAACGAACACTCATACACTATTGGCAAGAATGTGAATTGGTATAACCACTGTAGAAAACATATGGAGGTTCCTCAAGAGTTTAAAAACAGAAATACCATGATCTAATAATTCCACTATTGGGTATTTATCCAAAGAACACACAAAAAACCCTCATTTGAAAATATATATGTACCTCTGTGTTTCTTGTAGCATTATTTACAGTAGTCAACATGTGGAAGCAAACTGTGTCCTCTGATAGATGAATGGATAAAGAAGATGCAGCATATATATATATGCAATGGAACATTGCACAACCATTAAAAAAAATGAGATCATGGGTGCCTGAGTGGCTCAGTTGGTTAAGCAGTTGCCTTTGGCTCAGGTCTGATCCCAGGATCCTGGGATCAAGCCCCACATAGCGCTTCTTCCTCAGTGGGGAGACTGCTTCTCCCTCTCCCTCTGCCTGCTGCTCCATCTGCTTGTGTTCTCTTTTTCTGTGTGTCAAATAAATAAAAAATAAAATCTTTTAAAAAAATGAGATCATGCCATTTGAGAAAACATGGAAAGACCTAGAGGGTATTATGCTAAGTGGAATAAGTCAGACTGAGAAAGACAAATACCATATGACTTCACTCATATTTAGAAACGGACAACAACAACAACAATAAAACAAATGAATCAATAAAGAGTAGAATCAGACCCATAAATAATAAGACAAAGGTGGTTGCCAGAGGGGATAGGGTGGGATATTGGGCAAAATGGGTGAAGGGGAGTGGGAGATATAGACTTCCAGTTATGGAATGAATAAGATGTGAATATAAGATATAGCATAAGGAATACAGTATTTACCCAAAGAACACACAAAAAATGATATTGTAAAAACGTTGTGTAGTGAGAGATGATAGCTATACTTGTGGTGAACATAGCATAATGTATAAGCTTACTAAATGCCTATGTCATAGGCCTGAAACTAATGTAACATATGTCAACATATTCAAATAAAAAATTTTAAAAGTTAAAAAAAAAAACGAACTTAACATCTTTACAGGATCCCAGGTAGATCAAAAAAATTCTATAAAATTCAGTGTTTCTGTGGTGCATTTTAGTGGAAGTCTTTGTCTTATCATTTTACACTACGAAAAAATAAGCCTCTTCCCAAGTGCAGTATTTCAGGAGCTATTTATTGAGCACTTAAAGTAGGCATTGGATTCCAGGACAGAAAATACAGACAAGATTACTGCCGCCTAATGCATAGGGTGCAGGGTAGGAAAACGTGGAAACAACTGGTCTACATTACAGCTCTGTGTGAATGGTTTAAAGAAAATAGTATATCAAAACAAAGAATATTCATGAAATTCTTTGATTATACTAATAAAAATTAAAAATTTAAGAAAAATAAAACACAGATTCCACACGCCCTCCGACTCTCACATACACCATCTGAGAGTTCCTAGTGGTAATGTCAGATGCTGCTGACCCTGGGACAACCCTATGGGTAGCAAGGAATTAAATAATAATATCAGGGCAATGCTAAATTTCTAAGTGTGATAATTATGTTTCCTTTGTTTTTGAAGATTCTCGATGAAGTATTTAGATATATAGTGTCATGATATCTACAAGTAATCTCGAAACATTCAATAAAATAAGTAAATAGCTATCTGGATGGATGGATCATGAATACATAGATGAATGGATGGATGGGGACATACATGGATAGATCTATAGAGCAAAATCAACAATCAGTGAAATAGATGAACAGTGAGCATAGTGAACAAAAGAAATAGCGAGGTAACACATAAACTGTGGGGGAGGAAAACTTTCTTTGCCCTTTTAGATTTATTACCTGGGGCTTTGCATATTATCTTAACAGAAAAAAAAGGCATACAAATTTTATTTGATGTTATTTTTTGATGGGACATCATGGTTTTTCTGGAAAAGAAGTGAGGACTCAAAGAAGTAGATAGGACTGAGAGCTTCTATACCATTTTTTAACAAAGAATGAGAAATTATGGAGATGTGACATGACAAAGGAAAAAGTTTTGGGCTTTCAGCAGTGGCAAACTGTGGGAAGATAGATACATGGAACAAATTAATGAGACATCGGCGTCAGGTTTGACATCCCAGTCAGGTTTGTTTGTACAAGTCTACCTCGGGGATGGGGGATTTATAACAGCCCTTATTTCTCAGTACTTTTTGCCTTTAGTCAGATAAGGAAATATCTGGGGAGGGTTCTTTATAGATCTGTTGATTCTCAAATATTTTCAGTTCAAAATAATCTTTATGCCAAAGTGGTAGCAGGGTTCAGAATGTCCTAACCGAAAATACGATACCTTGGCATACTGATTACTTGAAGCTGGAGAACTTTGAGAAATGACAGGTGCAGGAAAAACTGACTTCCTCTATCACCCCTGAATCAGGTCTTTTTATTTTCTCCCCCAAAGGGTATGTACACTTATAAATTTATTTTCTTTTATTTTTATTATGTTGTTAGTCACCATACAGTACATCATTTGTTTTTGATGTAGTGTTCCATGATTCATTGTTTGTGTGTAAAACCCAGTGCTCCATGAATCAGGTCTTAAGATCCTCACATGAGAGGTGTCCTCCTAACTGGATGAAAGGAGTGTCCTTATTTCCAAAGATAGAGGGACACTGAAAGGAATCTGAATCAACAGGCCTTGCTAAGTTTTCCCCAGTGTACTACCTTAGTTGATACCATTCTCCCCTATCACATTTTCCCATGACTCTCCACACTCCATCAAACCTAGTAAAACACTCCTTTTGATCTCATTTCCTCACACAAAACTTATCTCACATAATCTATATGCTTTTCTCTGTTAATCTGTCTTTTGTTGGTCTAATTTATAGGCTGCCAGCCAGTGAACATATGGAAGGTGGAAGAAAGCATATTTTTTTTCCCTCTCCTATGGTGGCATATTTTAGAATAGCATAATCTGATCTCCTTCAAAACAAAAAAATGTTTACATCGAGATAGCTTTTAGTTGTCCCTATTAAGAGTATACCAGTGTGGAGTGTGGTAAGAGCAGTCTTTGGGCAGGTCTGATATGTACCACAAAGGCCACTGGATGAGTAGAATATGGTGTGCAGCTCAATAACTGGCCTTTATGGTTTCGACCTGAAAAGCTGAATGATTTTGATAGATAAACACTTATAGATAATATTTTGTGCCATAAGGACTAAAAGGAGTCACGACCATGTTGAACTGATTTATTTGATTAATACTGTTTAAGTCTCCAGTCTGTCATCCAATATCTTTTACTATTCCTATGGAATGTCAGGAATATTTGACCCTTGCCATCTGTGTCCAACCAGCAATCATCTCCAGGGGCCTAGAGCAGGAAAGACCTCAGTCTCTGGGAAGGGTGGTTCAAAGTACCCTGGTCGAGGTAAGAAAAGAATGCACATTCTGCTGCAGGTAATGCTAAATTAGAGACCTGTGGCCTGGTTAGGTCACTCAGGCCCTTTGGGATTCTGTTTTCTTATCTGCAGCCTCACCATTAGACTGGAGCAGGGATTTTCAGACTTTGCTTTGTGGAACTTTCAGAGCTTCCCTGAGGAGAACTCAGAGACTGCTGGAAAGAGTGAGGAACACATCTCAGACAGGGCCGGGAGGCAGTCCCTCTCTGTCCCAACCACACCTGTGAACCATGCTCCTCTGCACAGCAAATGACACTCCTAATGGACATTCTAGGTTATCCATTGGTGAGTGGGACACTGGTGAGTGGGACACTGACAGGAGGAATGGGAAGGCAGGGTGGAAAAGAATACAAAGGAAAGAAGAGTCCTCTTCAGGGACTGGAAAAAGCACCAGAAAGCCTCATTCTCGTCAGCATTTGTTGAGTGCATCCTGAGTTAGGCCAGATGGGCTACATAAGGACTGAGGAGGAGGTGAAAGCAGCACAGGGTCCAACATGACCGCCTAAGGCTCCTTAGAGGAGATATTTTTCAGTTAGTTCCCAAAAAGTAACCCTGATTCTGAGGCTGGCATATGTCCTGCCTTTACCCTCGATGGCAATGAAAGAGAACTCTCCACATTGTCATTTTATTATTTTTTTAATTTTTACATATTTTTAAAATTTCTTTTCAGTATTCCAAAATTCATTGTTTATGCACCACACCCAGTGCTCCATGCAATACATGCCCTCCATAATACTCACCACCAGGCTCACCCAACCTCCTGCCCCCTGCCCCTCCAAAAGCCTCAGATTGTTTTTCAGAGTCCACAGTCTCTCATGGTTCTTCTCCCCCTACGGTTTCCCCCAACTCACTTCTCCTCTCCATCTCCCCATGTCCTCCATGTTATTTCTTATGCTCCACAAATAAGCGAAACCATATGATAATTGACTCTCTCTGCTTGACTTATTTCACTCAGTATAATCTCTTCCAGTCCCATCCACGTTGATACAAAAGTTGGGTATTCATCCTTTCTGATGGAGGCATAATACTCCATAGTGTATATGGACCACATGTTCCTCATCCATTCATCTGTTGAAGGACATCTTGGTTCTTTCCACAGTTTGGCGACTGTGGCCATTGCTGCTATGAACATTGGGGTACAGATGGCTCTTCTTTTCACTACATCTGTATCTTTGGGGTAAATACCCAATAGTGCAATTGCAGGGTCATAGGGTAGCTCTATTTTTAATTTCTTAAGGAATCTCCACACTGTTTTCCAAAGCGGATGCACTAACTTGCATTCCCACTAACAGTGTAAGAGGGTTCCCCTTTCTCCACATCCTCTTCAACACACGTTGTTTACTCTTGTTAATTTTGGCCATTCTAACTTGTGTAAGGTTGTATCTCAATGTGGTTTTGATTTGAATCTCCCTGATGGCTAGTGATGATGAACATTTTTTCGTGTGTCTGTTAACCATTTGTATGCCTTCATTGAACAAGTGTCTTGTTCATGTCTTCTGTCCATTTTTTGATATGATTATCTGTTTTGCTTGTGTTGAGTTTGAGGTGTTCTTTATAGATCCTGGAGATCAGTCCTTTGTCTGTAGTGTCATTTGTGAATATCTTTCCCATTCTGTGGGTTGCCTCTTTGTTTTGTTAACTGTTTCCTTTGCTGTGCAGAAGCTTTTGATCATCATGAAGTCCCCAAAATTCATTTTCACTTTTGTTTCATTTGCCTTTGGAGACATATCTTGAAAGAAGTTGCCGTGGCTGATGTTGAAGAGGTTACTGCCTATGTTTTCCTCTAGGATTCTGATGGATTCCGGCCTCACGTTGAGATCTTTTATACAGTTCGAGTTTATCTTTGTGTATGGTGTAAGAGAATGGTAGAGTTTCATTGTTCTATGCATACATTGTCATTTTAAATGCCTTGCAAAGCTCTGTGCTTCAGTAAGAAACGCCAAGTACCCCATAGCACCAGGTCAAAATTGCCATAAATTGTAAATTGTGAACCTAAAAGAACAGGTACCTTTGTTGGATCATTAACTTTTGCTTATGTTTAGATATCATATTAAGCAAACAATTTTACTAGTGAGTTGTAGTGTTTACACTGACCATTATTCAGATGCTTTAAAATCACCTTGTCACAGCAGACTGTCCCACCAGTCAGGCCCAGGTCTGTAGACTGCTTCCTGTTACAGTAAGAAATGACAATGCTAACTAACATCTCTCGTGTTTAGCATCTGCCCTTACCAAAACCACTTTCATACATAGTTACTGGTAGCTTACTAGTCATCAAGATGTAAATTTTAGACTAATCCTTTGAAAAATGTAAATAGCATCATATTTGTTATTGTTTCAGGTTTAGTCCAGTAACTAGTTCTAGTTTACTACTTACTCAACCAGTCATTATGCCAGGCACTAGAAAATAAACCTTTAACGTATTGGAGCCCCATAGTCTCAAATGTTACAATAGGTAAGAGCTTGATATTATATTTCTTTAAAAACATGCATACACACACTGAGAGAGATGAGCCTCATATTAAAGATTTCTTGTGGATTTGCATTTATCCCCACCACCTTCTCTGCTGCTTCTGGTTATACTAGCCAGTTCATGGTCTCACATAAGGAACTGAGCCTTTCCGAGCCTTAGTTTCTCATTTGTAAAATGAGAGGGTTGCAAGCTCCTGAATGGCCATCTTATCTTTGGTCTGATTCTATGCTCTGTCCTCATCTTAGAAGCCCACCCTCTAGACCATTTTTGTCCCACAAAAGACATTTGGCAATGTCTGGAGAGCTGTTGGGTTGTCACAACTTGGGGTAGGGGTGTGAATGACATCTAAGGGATAGAGGCCAGGAATACTACTAAATGTCCTATAATGCACAAGGCAAGCCCTCCCAACAAATTATTATCTGGCCTAAAATGTCCATAGTGTCAGGTTCAGAAACCCTCTTCTAGACTGGGGAATTTCTGCAAATCCTTGAGTCTGCAAGGTATATGTCACTTCCCACAGGATACCTTATCTAACACCCTAAATTGAACATAAAGCTATCAGAACACTATCCCTATAGAGTTGTAATTGTTCTTTATCCATTTTTCTCTTTAGGAGATAAGGTTTAGTGTTTTATGTCTCTCTTGAGCTTAGCACATAATATAGTTGAACAAAGAAATGGATGGACAGATGGATGATTAGTTAGCTAAGGCTGTCATAATGAAGTACCACAGACTGTGTTTCTCTGTATATATGTATAAGAATCTCCTCTTATAAGGACAACAATTAGATTGAGTTAGGGCCCCCCTAATTTTTAACTTATCACCTCTTTTAATGTAATCCCCTCTTTCAAGCCCTGTCTCCAAATGCAGTCACATTCTGAGCTACTAAGACTGAAGTAGTTAGGACTTCAACATATGGATTTTGGGAGGGACATAAATCAGACCATAACAGATAGGTTTTATTATCTCTTACATTCTGAGGTTCAGCTCCATAGGAATGTGTGTCAGTTGAGGAAGAACAATTCTCCTGATCCCTTCCCAGTTCTGATTTTTCTTCCATAATCTCCCCACCTTCTTCCTCCAAAATCACTAACAGTTGTGAGATCAGAAAATGAAAATCACCTGTTGTAACCTTGTAGCTAACACCTTTACGCAGGTGACCAAAGGCAGATATCTGTGCCTGGTTGGATTCTGTCTCCCCCACCAGCAACCTGAATGATCTTGGGCAATCTTAGTTCCCATTCTGAAAAATAGGACAATTTTTATACCAATCTCTTTCGGTTAGTAGCAGGATTCATCACGACATTACATAAGATGTACCTAATACAGTGCTTGGCACATAGTGAGCATTCAATAAATGTTAGCTTTATTTGACCATTTTGGGGGGGGGTGGCAGTAAATTAAACTTTTTTTATTACAGTCAAGTTTTTCTTTCACCTTAGAAAACTTTGATCTTTGCAAAACAAAACATTTTTCTTTCAAATTTTTCCTTTTAGTTGACATTGTAGATAACTTGAGAAACCTGACTGTCATTGGGTTTTTACTCACAGCTCTGACCCCTAGTACCCTCCGTGCCATCAACTCTCCAAAGCTAGTGACAGGCTAATGGAAAATGGGACTGAGATTTCCTCTGTCAACCCTGTCATCCCCTTCCCCCATCCCGGAATCCATACCTGCATTAAACGTGTAGATCCTACTCCTTTACTACCACTTAAAAATTTCTCTTTCCCTACAGACCTCTCTCCACCTTGGCTGGAATCCTCACTCTTGTCTGGTGCCACTTTAGAACTCAACTTCCCTAACCCTTGATGAGTTCCTTCACACCCATTCTTTACTTTGCTCTTAGTTTGATCTTGCCAACAAAAACTGCCTCAGTAGCTTACCCTATTCAGGATGAACTTCAAATGTCTTAATCCCAAAGCCCTTTCCAATTTGGCCCCTCCCAGCCCTTCCTCCTTAGCACTGTGCTATGTCACACTTCTGTGCCTTTCCACATACCACACTGTCTACTTCCAGTCTCCTTCCATCCTTCACCTGGCCAAATCCTACTTGTGCTTCAAGTATCTACTTCTTTCTGAAGACTTTTTACTCCCTTAGCTCCATTTGTAGTTATTATTTATTCAGGGAAGTTTGAATACAGTAAAATGCACAGATCTTAAATGTCTAATTCAAGGAAGTTTAATAAATTTATACATATTCATGTAATCTCTACCCCAGTTGGGACATAGAAAATTTCCTTGTGCTCCCTCCCAGTCTACCCTTACCCCACTCCCCACCATTGCTTAGGCAACCATTCCTCTAATTTTTATCACCACAGATTAGTTTTTGCCTGATCTTAAACTTTATATAAATGGAATCATATGGCATATACTCTTTTTTCTATATGTATGTGGGTCTATTTTTAGACTCTGGTCTATTCCTTTAATCTATTTATCTATCTTTACACCAAATACCATATTCTCTTAATTGTTGTAACTGTATGTAAGTCTTGAATTCATGTTATTCTGACTTTCAGCTTTGTTCCTCAAAACTGTTTTGACTAATCTAGGTATTTTGCATTTCTATATAAATTTTAGAATCAACTTGCCAAGTTCTACCAAAAAAATTTCTGTTGGGATTATAAATGTGATTGTAATTGCACTGAATTTATAGAATTTTGAATTGAATTGGATTGAATTTTGAATTGAATTTTGGAGAAAATTGACTCAGCAATATTCAGTCTTCCAATCATGAACATAATATACTTCTCCCTTTATTCAGATCTTTTCAAATTTCTCTCAGCAATGTTTTGTAGCTTTTATTTATTTTTTTAAATTTATTTCTCTGTCAGAGAGAGCATAAGAAGGGAAAATGGCAGGCCGAGGGAGAGCAGGCTCCCCAATGAGCAAGGAGCCCAGTGTGGGACTTGATTTTAGAACCCTGGGATCATGACCTGAGCTGAGGCCAAACGCGCAACCGACTAAGTCACCCATGTGTCCTTGTTTTGTAACTTTTAGAGGTTTTGCGTGTCTTTTATGAAATATGTTGCTAAGTATTTTCTAATTTTGATGCTATTATTAATGAGATTAAACATTTTTTAAATCTCAGTTTTTGCTGTTGGTATATATATATAATTGATTTTGTATATTGACCTTATATATTGAGATCTTGATAAATTTATGTTATTAGCTATAGTTTTTTTTAGATTCCATTTTTTTAAATATAATCACATCATCTGTAAATAAAAGTTTTGCTTTTTCTTTCTAATATTTGTACTTCCTGTGTCTTTTGTCACCTTATTATATACTTTTTGGACTTCCAAAACAGTTTTGAATAAAAGTGAGAGTAGACATCTTTGTCTTGCCCCTGATCTCAAATGTTAAGATAATTAAATGTAAATTAAATTAAATGTAAATCTTTAATGTTCACCATTAAGTTTGATGTTAGAAGGAGGTTTTTAAAAATTGCCTTTTATCAGACTAAGGACGAGTTTTTTTCCTATTTTAGTTTGCAGAGATTTTTTTGTTGTTGCAAAATCATGAATAGGTGTTAAATTTTTTCAAATGCTTTTTCTGTATTCATTGAAGTAATAGTTTGCTTTTTCTCTTTTATTCTATCATTATGGCAGATTATATTGATTCATTTTTGTATGTTAAACAGTCTTTTCATTCTTTGAATGAATTACAGTTGGTCATGGTGTAATTAATTTATATGTATTTCTGGATAAAATGTACCAATTTTAAAGCATTTGTTTTATCTATGTTTATGAAGGATATTGGTCTGTGATTTTTCTTTTCTCAAAAGTATTTCCGTCAGGGGCACCTGGGTGGCTCAGTTGGTTAAGTATCTGTTTTTGACTCAGGTCATGATCCCAGGGTCCTAGGATTGAGTCCGGAATCAGGCTCTCTGCTCAGTGGGGAGTCTGCTTCTCCCTCTCACTCTCCTCCTGCTTCTCTCCCTGGCTTGTGCACTCTCTCTCTCACTCTCTCTCTGTCAAATAAATAAATAAAATCTTTAAAAAAAAAAAGATTTATCTCAGATTTGGGTATCAGAATGCTGTCCTCAATAAATGAGTCTGGCAGTATTTCCTCATCCTCTGTTTTCTGAAAGAGTTTGTATAAACAACAAAATTTCTTTCATAAATGATTGATACAATTCATTAGGAAAGCCATCTGGGTCTAGAGTGGTTTTGTGAGATACATTTTTATTATCAATTCCATTTCTTTTCTTTTTAAGATTTATTTATTTATTTGCAAGAGAAAGAGAGAGCACATTAGTGAGCAGTGGGAGGGACAGAAGAAGATGGAGACAATCCTCAAGCAGACTCCCTGCTGAATTGGGAACCCAATTTGGGCTCATCCCAGGACCCTGAGATCATGACCTGAGCCAAAATCAGGAGTCAGATACTTAACCAGCTGAGCCACCCAGACATTTCTGCATTCCATTTCTTTAATAGACATAGAGCTCTTCAGATATTCTATTGTTCCTTGAGTCTATTTTGGTAAATTTATATTTTAAGGAATTTTTCCATCTCATCTCATTTTTCAACTTTATTGATACAAAGTTTTAAAAATAGTATTTGTTTGTTATCATAATGTCTACAGAAGCCATAGTAATGTCTTTTCTTTTATTCATATTAGCTGTCCACATTTTTTTTGTTCATCAGCCTTGCTAGTTTTTGAAGTGGAATCTTAATTACTTTTAGAACTTTCTATTGTCTAATCTAAATATATAATACTAAAAATATCCTAATATACGCTGCTTTACATACATCCCACGGTTTTTATTTGTTGTGTTTTTATTATTAATCAAAAATACTTTCTTACAGTTCTTGTGATTTATTCTTTGATTCATGAGTTATATAGAAGCCTGTTTCTTAGTTTCTAAATATTTAGGGTTTATTGGGATATCTCAGGAGTAACGACTTCTAATTTAATTTCATTGTGGTTTATAAATATATAAATACATATTAATTTTTAAATTTATTGAGATTTATTTAGCCAAGCATATGGCCTATCTTGGTAACTGTTCCATGCACACTTAAAAAAAGAATGTGTACTCTTTGTTTGAAGTTGATGATGTTGTATAATAATAGTCAGATCAAGTTGGTTGATAGTGTTACGCAAATATACTGTATACTCAGTGTTCCATCGGTTACTAAAAGATGTGTCTTAAAATCTCCCATTATAACTTTAGAAATGTCTATTTATCCCTTTTTGTCAGTATTTGCTTCATTTATTTTGAAGCTCTATATTGGATGCATACACATTTGTAATTATTATAGCTTCTTGATAAAGTGATTTTTTTATAATTATGAAGAGTTAAAAAAAGTAACAATAATAATTATGAAATGTCCATATCTCTTTCACTGGAATACTTCTTGTTCTTAAATCCAGTTTGCCTTATATTAACATAGGTCCAACACTTTATTATACTTATTATTTTTATCATGTATTTTTCCCTTCCCTTTGCTCTGAACCTATTTTTATGTTTACAGTATGTCTCTTATAGAAAGCATATAGTTGTATGTTATTTTTTTTATGCTGCTGACAGTCTTTGCCTTTAAGTTGAGAATTTAGTCCATTTTTTTTAGTGTCATTAGTTACATTTAATTTTAATTCTGTCATTTTCTGTCATGTGTTTCTCTTTGGATTTAATTCTGTCATTTTCTATCATGTGTTTCTCTTTGTCCGGTCTGATTTTTTTTATATTCCTTCTTCCTTGCTTTTTTTAACATTAATTAAATATTTTTGCTATCCCATTACAATTTTCCTAATTTTTAGCTATTCTTTTTAATCCTTTTAATCTGCCTCTAAGATTACAGCATGCATCCTTAACTTATCATAGTCTTGTGGAGTTAATATTGTACAACTTTGTGTTAAATTTAAGGACCCTGAAACAATGTGATTAAATCTGCTATCACACCATCTTGTATGTTCTTGTCATATATTTTTTATAATTTCCACAATAAAATGTTATAATATTTCACATTGAAAAGGTATTTGTCTTTGAAAGAAATAACAAGAAGGGAAGAATACCATTTTATGTTTACCAATGCATCTGGCACTTCCAAGGGTATATTTGAGTATCAGTCTGCTGTCATTTCCTTTAGTTTGAAGAACTTTAAATAATTCTTGTAGGAATTCTGTAGGCTTTTAGCAATGTCTTTATTTTGTCTTCATTTTCGAAGGATACTTTTACTGAGATAGAATTTTGGGTTGACACTTTTTGAAACATGTTAAGAATGTTTTCTTCCTTGTCTTCTATCTTTCTTGTTTCTGATGAGAATCAGATGGTATTCTTATTGTCATTCCCCTGTATATAATGTCCACATAGTCCCCTGCCATCCTCACTGATGCTTTCAAAAATTTCACTCTATCTTTGGCTTTAGCAATTTGACTGTGGTGTGTAGATGTGGTTTTCTTTGTTTTTAAACTGCCTGAGGTCCTCTAAGCTTCTTAGGTTTGTAAGTTAATGTTTTTTTCCCAATGTAGGCAAATTTTGACCTACTTCCATAGATTTTTTTTTTCTGTTGATTATCTCTCTTCTCTCCTTCTGGGACTCCAATTTCACATATTAGACCTATTGATATTATTTCATATGTGCCCAAGGTTCTGTTCATTCTTCAATTTTCTTTCTCCATGTTCCCCAAGTGGGATAAATTCAAATATTTCTCTACAAATTCTACTCTTTTCAACCTGTTGGGCCCAGCCAGTGAAATTTTTTTTCCATCCAGTTAATTTCTTACTTTTGATTTTATAATTTTGGGTTTTATAATTTCCATCACTTTTATAATTTCTATGTTTCTACTGAAATTCTAACCTATTCACTTATTATGGTCATTTTTCCTCTAAGTTCTTAAACACACTTATAATGGTTACTTTAAGTTTGTTGTCTGCTAATACAAATATTGGAATTATCCTGGAGTCTGTTTCTCTTGAGTACTTTTTCTCTTGACTATGGGTAACATTTTCCTATTTTTTTTGCATGTCTACTAATTTTTTATATTGATATTATGTGTTATACATTGTGTTATACATATGTTATACACATATGTTATACATATGTGTTATACATTGAGTACTTTTTCTCTTGACTATGGGTAACATTTTCCTATTTTTTTTTGCATGTCTACTAATTTTTTATATTGATATTATGTGTTATACATTGTAGAGAATCTGCAGTCTTCTGTATTTCTGTAGAGAATGTTGATTATTTGTTATAGAAGACATTTAAATTACTGGTTCATCACTTAAATTTATGGAGGCTTCATTTTTACATTCTGTTAAGGTGAGTTTCTTTTAGTTTAGTCTGGACCATAGCCCTCTTCACTCTTGCAGCAGGGAATAAAGATAAATAATATTCAGTCCAGCCTAAATAGATTTCCCAACTAGCATTATGGAACTGCAGTGGATTCCAGATTTAAAAAAAAAAAAAAAAATGGAGAGTAAAGTAATTTAAAGTGCTGAGATTAAGAAGTCTATGAACTTAAAACTCTTCCAGTCATAGTGACAGAAATACAACTGAAACCAGATTAAATGTAAAAGATTTATTGGCTCCCATAATTAGGTTTGATGATTTTTTTTTTTTTATTTTTTATAAACATATATTTTTTATATACATATATTTTTATCCCCAGGTCTGTGAATCACCAGGTTTACACACTTCACAGCACTCACCAAATCACATACCCTCCCCAATGTCCATAATCCCACCCCCTTCTCCCCAACCCCCTCCCCCCGGCAACCCTCAGTTTGTTTTGTGAGATTAAGAGTCACTTATGGTTTGTCTCCCTCCCAATCCCATCTTGTTTCATTTATTCTTCTACCCACTTAAGCCTCCATGTTGCATCACCACTTCCTCATATCAGGGAGATCATATGATAGTTGTCTTTCTCTGCTTGACTTATTTCGCTAAGCATGATACGCTCTAGTTCCATCCATGTTGTTGCAAATGGCAAGATTTCAGTTTCCCTTTCTCTCCTTTGCCTCTCTTTGCTCAGAAAGTGCCCCTCAAAGAATTGCTCAGATGACCACTGGCAGCTCCAGCCTGAATCGCATCAGCTTAGCAACCCCTGTAGGAGGATAAGATTTCTTTCTCAATAATTACAACAAAAGTCACAGGAAGGGTTCTCCATGCTCTGGCTTATGTTATGTTTTCACTCGTGGAGCTGAGGAGGAGATTAGACCAGTCCCAAATGACAACAAGGACTGAGAGTTTGTCTAGGAGGGATTCCCAAAGAAAAAGAGGGGCTCTAATATCAGAGGAGGCAGAATAGATGCCAGAAAGACAAAAACAAAGGGTTTGGGTTCTTTGTTTTTGTGTTGCTCCTCAATGGGGAAAAACAAGCTTTGACATTAAAAATAGAAGCAACAGGGGCTGAAATATCTGAGCCATTGTTAGTCTAGCCCTGATGAGGAGGGCAGAAATAGGAAAGGAGAGAAGCAAAATGATACAGAATTGGTTAATACACTGAGACTATATTGAAGAGAGTAGTATTATGCAGAAAATAAACTTTTGGAGGGAGGGGACATAAACAGAAGTAGCCAAAAAAAGAAAAAAAAGAAAAAAAAAGATTTAACTGACATGTTTATTTAAAGTGCTGCAACCTGGAATCTTTCTTCTGTGGCAACTACTGGGAGCATTTTTTTTTTTTTTAATTAGGAAACTGCACATATGTTTTAAAGATTTTATTTGTTTGGAAGAGACAATGAGCAGTGGGGAGGGGCAGATGGAGAGAGAGAGAGAGAGAGAAGCAGACCCCCTGCTGAGCAGGAAGCCTGATAGAGGGCTCCATCCCAGGCCCTGGAGATCATGACCTAAGCGGAAGGCAGATGCTTAACCTACTGAGCCACCCAGGTGCCCCAGGAAACTGCATATTAAAATACAGTTCAATAAGGCCAAGGTTGTGAAAAAGAGGATCCCTCCTGAGCTATCTGTCATGAGAGAAATTCCCTAAGCAGGATGAGATAAGTGGGAATTCAGTACAAGCTAATTGTCACTAGTAGCAAAATAAATCTGAAACAAGCTCCTACATTATCAAATGTGTAAACACTTTACAAGGCACATTTCCATGCCTTATTTTCTTTTATGTTTGTGAGCACTCCATCATGTTGGAAATCCTTGAATTTTACAACTGTTTCATGGGTGAGGAAATCTGCTGTGTATTTCTGGCTTCATCCTAAACAAAGGATAGAGGTTAACAATGTCCTGGCTGAGAACAACTAGAAAGGACCCGAGCTAGATTACTATGACTATACAGGAATCTAATGGCCATTCTGCCTATTGAAGGATCGTATAAAGTTTCATCTCAGATGCTTCTGTGTGAGCAGGACATCAGCTAATGGTACTAGAGCAGGTTTTGAACACTCCCATTTTTGTTCACACTGAGCTCTTTAGGTCTGAGGAGAAGTGGCTTTCCTGGTCCTGAAGCTCCTTTTAAAAATTATCTCAGTACTGAAAAATTTCACAAAATCCGGGACTGAAAGAGCTGAGAAAATCTTTTAGAGTTGATACCATTTGCTTTTCACAATTTTTTAGAATCTGGGTGTCTGTGTACTTGCATTGTTTCAATAGGTGGCAGCATGTCCTCTCCTTTAAAAGGTATCTTTTTAAAAGGACATCCTCAGTGAAAAGCTTCCGCTGGGAAAATAAGAGGTTCTACTAATAATATAGGCAAAAAGTAAAATTTCCCTGTGACTCACCATGAATATGCTTGTGGTCACAAGTCATTCAACAGGTTTTGATCCCACAGTAATAGCTTTAGAACAAACATTGTAGCATGGCACTTTTACTTCAAATTCAAATGCTATTTTATTCTCTCCTCATCAATGACTTAGCATACTGGAAAAACTCTGCCAGGCAACACTGAACACTTACCCACCCACCATTTTGCGGATAATTCTGTTTCCATCCTGGCCACACCCTTCCCTTCTGCACCCTCTTTAGAGTGACCAGCTTCAAACTTTTCTTTTTTCAAGACTGATTTATCTATCAACATATATAAATGTTTTAATTACACTTACAATGACATTTCTCCCAAGGGACCCTCCAAGAAATGGTTGGTTCCAAGACAAAAAAAAAAAAGAGTGGGGAGGCTTACTAGAAGCTTGGAATCCATCAACTACCCTATATTCTAAGACTATGAATATTTTAATAGGGACAATCTCTTCTGTTTGCGGCATGAGAATGATGACTGCCCTTGGGTGGGGGTGGTAATGAGGTAAGCAGTTTCTGCTGGTATTCAGGACTTGGGGTGCACATCAGTGGTGTTATATTCGTGCCCTTGAGCATTCTTTGTGCTAAAGTATATTTCTCACCAAAACTGGGCTCCTTTAGGTTAAATGGGCTGTTGAAAATGAAATTGTGGCCCCCAATTATAGATATTTTATAACTTATATAAGATATGTACATAATAAATATACATAAAATTCTATGTAATTACATATAAAATTATATCCTAACTTTCTAAAACTACCTCTGTTAAAATAAACTTTTAATGAAAAAAAAATCATTCTTACTATAGTAGACAGAGTTGGTGTCTCCCTAGATGCCCATGGATCCTTTCCATCAGCTCTATGTGCCCATCCCATCTGTGTGCTTTCATGGCAGCTTGTACTTGGGACACTCAGAGGATGGCCCTTGGGCACTGGAGCAGCCTCATTTCTGTACTGAAGTTCTACCGACAAAAAGAGTAGTGGGAATACAAAAGCCCAGTTTCTTTGTCTCTGGGGAGAAATAACAACTCTGAGGTGTAATCTAGGCTCCAATGCACCCGTAGGATCAGGTAGAATCTGAGATTTCTCTTGAATTTATTCCCAGGCCTGGATTTCCCCTTTCCCAATCGTCCTTCCACACTCCCTTCCTGGTTTCTCTGGGAGCACTTCCTTAGTAAGCCACTTGCAGCAGAATCATTTTCTTAGGCTCTACCGTGGGAAAACCTGACCACTGACCAAAGATATTTAATGTTGTTTCCTCTCCTCTCCTCTCCTCTTCCATCTCCCAATTACCCCACCCGCCCACCTCCTCCTCCAGCAACCTTCAGTTTGTTTCCTATAGTTCAGAGTCTCTTATGGTTTGCCTGCCTCTCTGATTTTATCTTATTTGTTTTTCTGAGATTCAGTTTTCTTATTGCTATATTGAATCCTATTATATGATTATTCTACATCTAACATTCCTTTTTATTTATTTATTTAATTTTTTAAAGATTTTATTTATTTATTTGACAAAGAGAGAAAGATCACAAGTAGGCAGAGAGGCAGGCAGAGAGATGGGGAAGCAGGCTCCCCACTGAACAGAGAGACCGATCTCTGAGCTCGATCGCAGGACCCTGAGATCTTGACCCAAGCTGAAGGCAGAGGCTTAACTTACTGAGCCCCCCAGGCACCCCTAATATTCCTCTTTTAAACAAATAATTAATCTTATTTAAAATATCTCCAAAATTGTCATTCTGTTATTAAAAAAAAAAAAAAAGTAAGCTCATCTTTTGAGTGTTGTCTTTGCTGTTAAGGTCTCAGAGAGAATTAAATTGTTGTAAAAAGATAATGATCTGGAAAATGTACACGAATGTACTCATAATTTTGTAGTATATATATCATCTGTCTCTCCTAGCCATAATGTGTCAGCATTGCTTGATTCCTTCTGTGGTTCTTAGCTCTGACTACACACTAGAATCCCCTAGAGAGTTTTAAAAATATTAATGACCAGGTCCTCAGACATTCTAATTTTATTTTAATTAAATACCCAGTTATATATATATATATATATATATATATATATATATATATATATTTTTTTTTTTTTTTTGGTATAAGCTCTAGATGACTATAATGCATGCCAGAACTGAAAAGTACTTGCCAATTTGTTGACATTTGTTAGATTATTCATTTGAACTAAGTCTGTTTCAACACTGCTCCTCAAAGAATTCTCTTTCATGTGACTGCTGCTCACCTTTGTAGTATTCCTCACTTAAACTCACTGGAAGTAACAAAAGAGTTCACTGGTTAAAGATTTTCATTCTACTCTTCTCCTCAGGGGCTTCTGGGTAGCTCAGTTAGTTGGGCATCCCCATCTTGGTATTGGCTCAGGTCATGATCTCATGGGTCTTGAGATCAAGCCCTGCATCTGGCTCCACACTCAGCAGGGAGTCTGCTTGAGGATTGTCTCCCTCTGCCACTCCCCCAACTCTTTTTTTTTTTCTCTGTCTCTCACTCTCAAATAATAAATAAAATAATAAATAAATCTTTAAAAAAATTTTTTCTCCTCATTTGCCCCACACATGCCCCCCACCCATTCCCTTTCTCTGCTTTTCTTCTCTAGAGCACTTTATCACCTCATTCAGAATGAATGAATAAAGAAAAATTCAAAAAATAAAAGTGAAAAAATAAAATAATTAGTAACATACAAGGAACTTTCTTGAAAATAATATTTTATTATGAATGAAGGTAGAAAAAACATTTTTACAGTGGGGAATCTGCTTCTCCTTCTGCCTCTCCCTGCTTGCGCTCTTGCTCTCTCTCTTTTTCTCTCTCTCTCAAATAAATAAGTAAATAAATAAATAAAATATTTTTCAAAGAAAGAAAAAGACATATTTAGAGACTCACAAGTGGTTATATGAATGCTTTGCATTTTTTTTTTATTAAGGGATATCATTTAGAAAATATAGAAGAGGTGTGTCACATTGGATAAGAGGATGGAAATAAATTTACAGAAAATACAAAGTACCCAGAGGTCAGGGAGAAGCTATAAAAGAAAAAATCCAATCATACATGACTTGCATAATAATGAAGAAGCAAACCATGTGTTGGGAATTAAAACCCTGCAGGAGAACTCCAGTGCCAGCTATTATAGAACACACTAATTCTTTCTACAAATTTTTCATGATTTCATTCTATGTTCAAGGCATTGTTTTAGGTGCTAGTTATATAGCAGTGAACAAAACAAACAAAAACCTCTACCCATACTGAGCTAACATTCTGGTGGGAGACAGAGACAATAAATACATAAACTATAAAAATCTATATGTTGAGGGTGGTAAGTGCTATGGAGAAAAATAAAGCGGTGGTATTTAGGAGAGTTGCAATTTAAAAGAAGATGATAGTCAAAGTAGACCTGATTGAGGAAAGACATGAAGGAGGGGAGGGAATGGACCATGTGGACATTTGGCCGGAGAGCATTCCAAACAGAAGAAACAAGAAATGCAACTGCCGTAAGTGGGAGTGTTCCTGGAGTGTTGAAGAATGGAAAGAGTGCCGATGTGGCTTGAGTTGAATAAGAACAGTGAAAATGAGGTGAGAGAGGTGGGAGGTTGAGGGGACATGACCATGTAGCCCTTGTTGTAGGACTCAGGCTTTATCCTGAATGAGGTGAGAGCCATTAGAAGGTTTTGAGCTAAGGGTGACATACTCCAGTGTTTAAAAGATCATTCAAATTGCTTGTTGCAGATAGATTTTGGTGAGAAGCAAGAACAAAATCAGGAAAACTATTTAGGAAAGTATTACAATCATCTAATTGAAAGATTGTGGTGGTGTTGAGCTAAGTGGAATCTGGAGATGGTGACAGGTGGTTGGCATCTAGAGATATTTGAAAACAGAGTTGACTGGCTTTGCTGATAATCAGATTCAATGGATAAGAGAAAGAGAGATGCCAAGGAAAATTTCAATGCATAATTATGTATTTTGTATTTGGTTCAATTCAATTTTGTAAATATTTGTTTTCTACTATACATTATCTATTATATATAAGGCACTGTGCTAGCAAGATGCAGTTCCTTCTACAAAGAGACTTATGTTCTGGAAAGGGAAACAGATGTATCATTCAATAAATGTGTGTATATCAAAATAATATAAATAACCAAAGTATGTTAAAGTTCTAAAAGTGGGAAGAGATTAACATTGTCACAGAGATAGAGTAAGATGCTGATGGAAATCCTGGAGGAATTGATGACTAAGTTGAATATTGACAGATGCATGAGGGCTTTTCTGGGTGTTGAGGAGTAATATTCCAAGGAGAGGACATTACAAGAGCAAAGGCACAGAAGAATGAAACAGCCTGGCATGTACAGGGAACTAGAAACAGATTGGACTGGCTGGAATTTTGAAGTTCAAGGTGAAAAGAGGCTGGGAGCTGAGTGGAGCAAATGATGAAGTGTCATACATGCCCAGGTTTGGACCTGGGATTTGCTCCAAAGAAGAACCAGAGAAGGGCTTTAAATAAGGAGAAACTGTGATTGATCAGAGTTACATTTTATAAGATATTCTGGTGGCCATCCAGAGATAGATTGGAAAGAGGAAAAGACAAGAGGCCAGAAACCCAATCAAAAGTTATAACCATTGTTGAGAGCCTGCACTAAGATGATGGCAGAGGGAGTAGGCAGAGGATGGTAGAGAAAGGAAAGGATGTACTTAAGAGACAGAAATAGCAGGGTCCAATGACCAGTTGGTTTTAGTGAATGAAAGAGAAGGGAGAGTCTGGGAGGCTGAAGATACATTCCCATTAGGATTAGGGAACACTGAAAAATAGTGGAGGTCATGCAAGTGGGAAACAGTGATGAGATCAATTTTGGCATGTTGAGCTGAAGGGCCTAGAGAATAGAGATGGAAATCTTCAGGGAGAAGTTGGATATAGAGGCCTGGGAATAAGCAGAGAGAGATGGCCTTTACCTATAGATTTGTGAGTCAGCAACATACAGTGGGCAGGGGGTGAGGGCTGGTTAAAGCACCAAGAATCCATTAGACTGTTGAGGGAAGAGGTTTAAAGTGAAAAGGTGGCCAGGAAAGAATCCTTAGGAACATCCACTTCTAAGGGGAGGATACAGGAAAGCAAACCAACAGCTGGCATTGAGAATGCATAGTCAGAGAGGTAAGATAAGAACCAGGAGAAGGAGGACCCTCCAGAGTCAAAGAAGGAAAAAAGAGAATGAGTAAAGGTAGCAAAATCCATGATAAGATCAAGTAAGATGAGGACTTAGACACATTTGTGAGGTGGGTAATTTGAAGGTCATCATTGACCTGACAAAGGGAAATTTTTGATATAGTGATAAGGTGTAGGATGTTAGAAATAAGACTATAGTGATTTAATGAATGAATGAATAGAAGTTGAGGGAGTATAGACATATGCAGAGACTACTCTTTCAATGAGCTTAACTGTGATTCAAATCTCTCCCCTCCATATGAGGTGAGGCTATTCCTGGACTATCCTGTGGACTAGAATAGGTGGAGGCAGATACTGAAAGCACATGAGTATTCAGAGCTAAGCATGAAGTGGGAAAGTAATTCTAGTAAGCCAGATAGAGAAGTTTGAAAGTGTCCCCAAAGATGAGAGGCCAGCTTGTGTCCAAAGCTGGAATAGGGGACCAAGATTAGGACAGTTAGGTAGGGTGTTCGTAGGCAGCTACTTGAGACGATTGCTGAATCTGAAGTTCAAGGGACTGATCAGAAACCTAATTTCTGGAGAGGGGTGGGGGACAACAAAGGGGAATTAATAAACTGAGGGTAAAGTCCTGGCTATTATGATGGAGTCTTGAGATAAATGTGGTAGAAGTAAGGAAGTTTGAGAACTAGGAGACTAGCAGGTGATGACTTTAGATATGTAAGGATAGCATATAGAGAATAGTTTTAGGCAATAAAGTCTGACACATGGCTATGGGAATGGGATGATGATGGAATAAAAGATGTAGGTGTTTGGAATTGAGGTAGTCAAGGTTCTGGGAAGTTGTGGCATTGGTGGAATCATCCCCATGGGCACTGAAGTTACCCAAGATAATTGCAGAAGTTGAATTCAAGGAAGGAATATGCCTAACTCCCCAGAAAAGATGAAGGAGTGACCAGGAGAGGACAATCATCAATGACAAGTAAGGAAAGAGAAAAGCTATATGGAATAAATGTCAAAGCAGGAAAGAGTTTTAAATAAGAGTGTGCACATAACAGGCATTGGGAAGGATATCTTCAAGTCTTCCAGGAATTGCCATACATTTGGGAGAGTTGCAAAAGGAAGTGGTATCCTTAAGGTAGAGAGACAGGAGTCCAAGATTCCATTTCAGTGAAGTATGTAAGGAGAGAAGATACATATAAAAACAATATGCTCCCAGAAACTGAGAATCACCTTTTATTTTCTACTTAGGCTATTGAATTAAGGGTTTCCAGGGAATCACAAAGACCGTTGTACTGACTGGGAAGTATTTAATATGATCAAGTCTTAAATAAGAAGCCATGAACATAAACATTTAAAACCAAATATATAATAAATAATTATTAAGTTATAAAGTACATAGTTTGCATTAAAACTAAATTCTCGGATGCAAATGTAAATACAACAGAGCAATAATATAGAATAATAATGCTACAACTTTATACGTGTCCAAAGAAGACACTTTCTGCTACAATAGTAAAAATCATGATTGATTTTCCCTGAATTTCTGTGACCTACTGCAATGCTTTTCTGTCTTTCTTTTCTTCCTTCCTTCCTTTTGTTTGTTCGGAACATCTCTTTTGTTCCTGCAATGAGTCTTGTTACAAATGCAATTGAATTAGATTGTGTAACTGAACTTTAGATTCAGTTAAACTTCTACTCAAAAGTATGGTCAGATGTTCCCATAAGACTATCCAGAATTTTAGAGACTCAAAAACACATAAAACTCTAAAAAAAAAGGCAGAACAGACTTTAAAGATTCAGTCCAACACCCTCATTCTATAGAGAAGGAAATAGAAACCGCGAAAATTTAAGCAAGTGACCATGATTTCACAGCCAGCAGAATTTCAGGCCTCCTGAATCATGACAATAATGTTTATAGGTAAGCCTTATATCCCTTTTGAGGGCTGGGTAAACCTTGAACACGGAGCAGTGAAGATGGAGCTGTTCAAGTCTTACTTCATCTTGTTTGTTCCAATGCAGTGCTTTTCTTGGGGTGTTGTTAGGATCTTTACCTGAGTCTTTAAACTCCGCTTAGTGAAGGCTCTTAACCAACACCCCATTAAATTATTTTTATTTCTAAGGTAGAATCTCCGGTCAAAGGATTAGAACAGAGATTTTTAACAGTAAACACACCAAAATAAATACATTATTTTAAATATAAAATCACAGTGTCAAAGAAGTCAACAACTATAAAGCCAGAAACAAGAAATACAGACTTCACCCTTTCCTAGTTAACTTTGCGGCCGCTTTCTACTTTTATCCCAGCAGTCTGGGCTGGCACCATTTCACACATAGGCAGGCTCTCCATGCGTGTTATCATTGTCATTGTTTACATGACCCCTCTGGAATAACATTTTAAAAATTGTAAAGCAGAATGCCTTGTTTCTGACGATACAACATTTCATTGAGAGTTGATGAAATCATTGATGGCTAATGTATCTTTCAGAACTTCAAATTGATCTGTTACTTGTTTTTAAAAGACTTTTAAGTAGATCATTTTCTCTTCTCAGAACATACAGTGTTTCCCATCCCACATCCTCTTGCACATTCACAGCCATTTTAACAATAAGAGATTCTCAAATAGCTTATAATGTTCTGGCAAAAATTTTATTTTTCTAGAGTTTTTAACTTAATATTTAAATAAACTCTGCTGGAGTTGATATGAAATGGCAATTAGAGCAGGTTTCTTATTTTTACTATCCATGGTTGAAAGTTTGGAATGTTTATGCAAGGTCTGTTTTCTATGAGGACAGGAGTCTTGGCCTCTTGATTTGTCTCCTGATTTTGATCTTATATAGATGATTGAATTTGTCTTATGCAAAGCATGCGAGCACAAGGTGTCTGTCACTTTAAAAAGGAGAAAGAAAAGAAAGGAAGAAAGAAAGGTGACAGACATTTGGAGTTACTAGCTCACTCCCATACAAACATTATAACAATTTGAGATGAGAGCTACAAGACTTTTCAAATGTATTTTGTTTCAGAAGACCACCTGATATATGCCCTCTGTAGGTTTTAATTGCCATTTCCACAAGCTTAAAATGTTAGCTTATAAGGGCACTTGAACTGGGAAAGGTACTATTAATCCCACTCAAAGAAAAAAAGATTAAAGAGTATATTCCATAAATACATTCATATCTATAGCATTTAAATATTTTTGATAAATCCCAATAAAGGAATAAGACTTTTTTGTAGCCATCTAGTAAAACTATCCCTTGGCACATAAATAAACTATATATTTATACATTAGATAGTCTGAGATAAAAAGTAAACTCTTCAGATTTACATTTCTAAACACTAGGTTTTCATTTCCTTAAAAGAATAAAGACCAACTTCTCATCTTGACTATATGCTTCTGTATTTCTCAGCTTGAATGGAGGTGTGTAACTTAAGTTATGATCATCAGAGACCTCATTCTTGTGGTAATCAAGATCAAGGTAAGTATAAGATCAGTAAGTTCCCAAATTACATTTTTGGCTAAAAATTTTAAGCTTCTCCACCAATAAAGGAATATCATAGTTGGGCAATAATATCAAGTAAAAATTTTAGAAACCATAGAAACCATAACAGAGGAAATCAAACTCTAATTGAATAGAAAGCTTTTTCAAGTTGATCAAAACAAACCATGTGGATCAAACTGAAATACTGCATTGTAATTGGGGGGAAATAATCCTGACTTTGAACACTTATCTGAGTCTTTCTCCCCATCACTAATACATTGTACTCCTCCATTTAGAAATCAAGAAGTGAGATTCACTACTGTGTTAGAGTATGTAATATAGTGTCCAGCTTCAAGTTAGATCCTCAGGAACCTCATATTCCATGTGTTCTAGGAGAGGTGCTGATAAATCATCTGTGGAAATAATATACCATGAGTAACACAAACATAAGCAGCAATCTGGGTAGATAAATACAAAGTAGAAAATCAAACATAATTGCAGCTACATACCCTTTGGATGAGCGATTTCAGTCTTTCTAGGAATTCTTTTGGTGGTGTTTTCTCATAAGAATCACATGAGGGGCATGTCTAGAAATCAATGAAAGAATAATATTCTCCTTTAAAACATTTTTCCTACTTATTAAAGTGTTCAGTTAAATTTTTTTTTCCAATTAGAAATATAAATCATGTTCACTGAAAAAAATTCAAGACGCACATAAAATTGTTCAGGAAGAAAACAATGGGAAAAATTACTTGTAATCCTATCCTCAGAGATAACCATGCAATCTTTTGATGTATATCCTTCCAGTAATGGTTTTTACAATTTGCATTTATGTTTTTTAACTTGATGGTAATTTTCTTTATTTACACTCAACATATCACAAGCATTTCCTGCATGTTAAATATTCTTCAAAAATATGATACATAATGGTTGCTTTGTATTCCAACATTGTATCAAACTTATTACTATTTTTGGACACATAGATTGTTCTAACTTTTCACTATTACATACAATACTGCAAGAACATTTCTGAATAATTTTATATGCATCTATTTTATTTGATAGAATTCTAGAAGTAGAATTACTAAATTAAAGGAATAAAAATATTTCTCTTGATGTATGTTGTGAAAAAGGTTTACCTCTGTTCATGCAGACCATACTTACTATTGTTGGGTATTGTTAAAATTTTTAATTGGATAGAAGTAGGATTTCCTTAACTTGTATTTAGTTGATTATAGGGAGAGTGAACAAATTTCATATGTGTATTACCCGCTTATATATATTTTTTTAAATTCTAGGGTTTTTTTCTTTATCCTTATTCTTTTTTTTTTTAAGATTTTATTTATTTATTTGACAGAGATAGATCACAAGTAGGCAGAGAGGCAGGCAGAGAGAGAGAGGGAAGCTGGCTCCCTGCTGAGCAGAGAGCCTGATGTGGGACTCGATCCCAGGATCCTGAGATCATGACCTGAGCCGAAGGCAGCGGCTTAACCCACTGAGCCACCCAGGCGCCCATATCCTTATTATTTTTGAGAGCAAACACCAGGCCACTGCTTGATATTCAGCATCTCTAAGTCAGTTTGATGTTGTGGTGAGAGCATTTGACTGAAAGTTAGATGATAAAAGTGCTAGTTCTCATTCTACCACTTAGTATTTGTGGGGCTAGGATAATCACTTAACCTCTGTAGGTCTCATTTTCCCATCTACCAATTGAAGGTGTTTAACTAGATAGTTCTAAGCTCAATGCCAGCACTGCCATTTCATGAGTCTTTGCTATTAGGTTGCAAACACAGGCTCAGCCCCTTTCTGTCTGGAAAAGTTTTAGAGGGATACTCTTAACATTGCAACCTGGCCAAGCAGTTAAAGAAAATAAAAGCTATTAAGATTTCATTTTAATCACACATGAAATTCCTTGGTGGAGAGAGAACTGATTAAAAAATATTTTGGAGCAATTTATCTTGTGTGTTTATCCACTGGTTTCTATTAATTCTTGAGTTAGTCATGAGAGTATCAGCATTGCTTATGAATTGACATAAGAAGAGATATACAAGAGGGTATACCTTGTAGGACCTCCTAAAACCAGGGACTATTAAAATTCTCCAGCCAAATAAGTCTATCTATTTAAATGTAGTATTGATTCTATGATTGTACAGGACAATAATATTTATTTAAGAGAAGGCAGCCAAGTTTGAGACTTTTCTTAGTCTTTTGTAGGCTATCTCCTTTCTTGTGCAAAAACTGGGATCTGTTAATAAGAATACGAGTTATATGTGACTTGAGAGAAATGAGAGAATAATATTTAACTAGCAAGTCACAATTGGATTCTCTACCTAGCGACTTCCTCACCTTGGGAAGTTACAGAGACTTCTTCTAGCTACCAGGGACTTTTAGAAAACTCTAGAATTTCTGGGCACTTCTAAGTCTGTGGATTTGGAAGAGGTGACTCCACTTCTCAAAATACACCATATATGATAACATGTAACTGGAAGAAAAGCACCAGAATCTCTGGCTCCAAGTGTGTTTGTGTGTGTGTGTTACATCATGTAAGAGACATAGTTAATAAGTACAAATAAGATAGATAACAAATAACAATCTTACTGGTCTGTGTATCTGTCTTTTGTCTGCATTTTTGAGAGGTAGTTTCCTCTTCAGCTGTTTCGTTAATACTTTTATTTTCTGCTCGTTGCCTCCTGTATTTGCTGCCTTTAGTTGGGCCGTCTGAAAACATGAAAAAGCTGACCACTCACAATGTCTCTGAAAGAGAAATAATTTGTATATATGTTAACAAAAGTTATTCAGAAAGTAAAAATGATCTTCCCAATCCTCTTTTTCTACCTCTACTACAATGTATTAGATCACATTTATTTCAGCAGATGATAAGCAATAAGTTCACATCATACTTAATCTTTGAGCTGAAGAGAAAGAGGCACCTGACATTTGAAATATCGCCTCATATTAAGGAAGAGAGACCATAGTCCTGCCTCACAGTCAAGAGGGAAGAGCCTCACTTTTCCATAGCTCTTTATTCCTAATTCCATTTGAAGTCTGGGTGGTAGGCAGGATCTTCTTGTTTTTTGGGGGAGAGTTGGTTTGGTTTTAGAACAAGTTTTCTAAAAGTTACACTGTGCCTATTTGCAGCTTTGGGTGAGATACTCTGTAGTACAATTAACAATCAATTTTATTTGTTTTTTTTTTTCTTTCTCTCTCTCTACAGTATACATGAGAGCATCTAACGGTGACCTGTCTCAAGCATCTTCTGATCTTGTACAATACCTGGCATCGTGTTTCATTGTTGGTGAATGCTCAATAAATAGGTGTGGAGTTGACAAATGAAATAAATGAGTCAAAACCCCTACTTTGGGGAAAGGAAGTGGCTTTGACCTTTGATGACCTATTCCATATCTAAGATTCATTATACCTGTGAAATACTACACATGATTCTTCTAAAATCCTATTCACACTCTTGGATCAGTTAGAGTAGGATTCTGCCTGAGTCAAGAAGTCAAGGAACAGAATTTGAGACTTGGCCAACCAATGGGAGGGAAGACCGCTCCTTAGAAACTAAGGGTAGTATCTCAAAGAATGGAGAAGTGGACAGAACGAGAGTCAAAACCTTGTCTCTTGGTTTAGCCAAGTAAGTAGTGAGTAGTGAATAAGTCAAAAAAATCTTAAAAATCAAACTAAAAATAAAATGGAGTTTATTGGAAGAACAAAATTTAAACTGACTTGTTGCAAACATTTTAATGCTTATCTAAGAACTTGTATCCAAGTTTCTTTTTTCTTTCAGCAAATGTATGTGTAATATGCTCTCCAATCCCTAGCCTGCCCTACCATAGTTGCTGTATCCTCATTGCATTAATGTGTGTGGAAGCCACTGCCATATAACCAGAAACCTCAATCTCTCTCAGTCCCTACAAGGGCAGTCCCATATATAACAAACTTACCTGAGTCTTCTCATGGACAATCAGCTGAAAATAGCATCTGGCCTGCTTTACATTTTCCAACTCATATGCTTACCCAGTATGAATGTTGATTAATAACATGCATCTTTAAGATACAACCCCATCAGGTTTGCTTTGCATACATAGCCACAAGCCGAAAACCAGCTTATCTGGTTTCCTTATATCAGAGCAGCTTGCCTCTCTCATAAGGGCAAGGTAATATCCTTTCCATATGTTTGCCAAAATGCTTATTTAATAGAAACTATTTATAAATGTTAATTATAGCACTTTTTTTTCCTTGAAAACCACATGTTCATGTTTGTTGAAGTTTTTTCTTTTCTCTTCTTTTTGACCACAACCGGCTTAACTTACTGGAAAAAAATAATATTCATATTTAAAGAGGTAAATTTTCCAGCTGAAACTGAAAACACTAACTGCTTCATCCGTGATGATCTGAAAAACCAGCATTTCTCACAGAAGCCCATTTTGCTGAGTTAACATTTACATATGTATGTTGAAAGAAAGTTATGTTCCAAAGAAGTAGAGGGGCCCTACCAAATGAACTCCCTTGATGTTGCCAGGAATGGTCATGATCAGTGATGAAAGATTTTATACCTGAGAAAGATTTTCTGAAAGCCTCTGAATGGCATCTGGATGCTGATACACATACTGACAGGCTGTGCTGTCTCCCCTGCCTTTCCTTGTTCACCTGTGTCAATAAGCAGTGTGGTATGTTGCTTTGTGCTTTCTGCAAGCAACAGAGTGGGCCTTGGCAATGTGGGGTCCAGGACAAAGAACTGTTGGATTTGGTTTTGGGTGCACATCAAAGGCAGCCTCAAAGAGGAAAAGAAGTGGAGGAGCTGTCCTGCTAACTGCCTTAAGGATGTACTGAAAAGGGGCATGAAGAGATTAACCTTGCTTCAGGGAGCCTTGGTGCTCTGTCACTTACAGGGTTTAAGGATGAACCCAAAATCATGCATAGCACCACCATCTGGGAGTATCACTGTTATTTTCCTTTGCTGTGCCTTGGTGGCAACAAACTATGAGGGCAAGACTGTGATTCCTTCATCCTCGAACCCATGATAACATGAAGAGTTATGTGTCCTACATTAGTATTGCGAACAGAGGGAGAAGTACAGAAGTCGAAAGCAAGAGTAACAAACAGAGAACAGTCAAGTGCTGCTTTTGCAAGGGAGCACATTTGGCTTTGTTGTTTTGCAACTGAGTGTTTGAAAATATTTACCTCCATATAGCTTATTTTAACCCCTCTCACAGAAAGGCCTGGCCAGTCACACTAGAAAGTCTTAGTGGAGATTACCTTACCCTACACACAAACCAGGTTTAGGGTTTCTCAGTAACAACACTATTGACATTTGGGGCTAGATAATTTTTTGTTGTTAGGACTGTCCTGTGCATTCTAGGATGTTTAGTAGCACCTTCGGCCTCTAACTACTAGATGCCAATAGAAAGCAGTCCCCTATACACAATTGTGACAACCAAAAATTTCTCCAAAGTCAGATGTTCTCAGGGGGTAAAGTCATTATCAGTTGAGGACCTCTGGTTATGTAATTAGAAAGAAAGAGAATGATGCCTGGCAAAGCCAATTATGGATGGGAGATGATCACTATTTGTAGCAACATTTACATGCAACATGTAAATGAATTTATTTTCCTTAAGCATTTTAGTCTTTTCAAATCTCTTATAGACCCTGCTTTCATGCTAGCCCTGAAAAACTTGATATAAAGCTACTGTGGCCTTTAACTATTTTTTTTCTTCCTAAGTTTGCCTGCCAACATAGTTTAAAGATTAGTTACACCATTTCTTACTTGTATCATAATCAGCATTGTTGGATAAGATTGTCAGATAGATACAGTGTCACCAAGAAAAAAAAATCTTGTTATGATGTAAAACAAAAACAAAAAAATCTCTATCTTCAACAAAACATAGATACTTAACAAAGGATGTACCTACTGAATCAATTCAAGTTAGAAAATGGGAAATCTTCCCTATTTTTCATTTTGCAACTTATAGACAGGGCTGGTGCAAAAGGACTCTAACCACAGCAGTTAAATAAAATGCATGAGATGCTGAAAATGCATATTTTGATAATTAGGTCATGATTAAGAATATTCTCACTTATTGGAAAAGTCTTTCCAATAAGCTGAATGTGCTACTTTCATTTTAGATGCTGCTTATTAGAAAAGGGCCTAGTAAATGAGAGTGGTTAGGTTCAGAGCTAGAGAGTGAATTTTAGAGAAAAGCAATAGTTGTGACTCATTCACTTTCTAAACTTTTACACATAGTCATTTACGATAATTGTTTTCTCTGCAATGTATCTTTTTATGCCTCCCCTTTGTAGTGTCCTAATTACTGGTAGCACTTTTATTGTAACTCTCATTTATGCACTTAAAGGTCTGTGACAATGAAAACATTTCCCCAATTGCATTTATCTCCTCAGGTTACCTGACGTGAAGACTAGAGCAAAGTTACTAAGGAAAAGATCAGCACGGAGCACTCTTGAACTATATCCTAGATGCTTTCTTCCTGGGACCTAATGGACCTAATGGACCTAGTGGATTTAAATGGCTTAAGAGAATGGGATGAGTTTGTGAAAATAGTCCTTTTGAAGGACCTCTCCAAAGGCCAAAGACAAGACTCACTGAGGCCAAGGTATATGGGAATTATATTCTAAAGGACAGCCCTGATTGCCATTCTACCATTTTTCCTTGTTGTGCCTTCCCTCTCTTCCTTTCCCTCTCTCCCTCCTTCCTTCCTTCCTTTCTTTCCTTTTCTTCCTTTCTGTCTTTTCTTTATTGTCTTTCTTTCTTTTCACTAAAAGGTGAATTCTGCTTCTTCCAGGGTGTGTCTCTATGTCTTAGATAGGCTTGCCAAGGAGGGCTGAATAAGTTTCACACACAAGGGCTCTTACAATGTAGTTAGTTGGTTATTGTTCAGAAACTGATCATAGTATAGTTTTGTTATTCTGTCACAACAATACTCCTTGGAAGTACTCTTAGAGATATTTGGAGATTAAAAATATATTTTTATATGTTTATATATGCAGTGTTTTATTGGTTGGCTTGTTGGTAAACCAATGAATGTTTGATCAAAATAAAAATAACTATTTTACTAATTATTAAACCCCCAAACTCATTAAAATTAAGTAGGTTCCTAAATAATTATGTTAATGCCTTTCTTAATTGGATTTAAAAACTTGTACCACATATATTTCACAAATAAATTCAACTGGTCTTACCTTTACATCCTCTGGAGCTGGCAGAGATTCATTGTCCTAGAGCAAAAGAAAATTAGTTCTGGGTTATTTTTATAAGTCGAAAAGTTCCTTTTATATTAATTGGAGAATATTATTTAAATTTTTTTGTGACAAATATGGCCTTACCAAGTCATTCAGATTATCTTTCAGCTGATCAACAATATCTATAAGTTGACGCAATCTAAGCAAGTGACGATCTGGCTCTTGGATGCTTGATTTATGGGCCACTGTCCCCAAGAAGATGACCATTAGGCAGATGACTATCTTCTCCATGTTGCCAGCACTGGATCTCATAAGTGCCAGTAGAGCAAGACCTTGGTCTCAGTTTTCACTGCAGTTTGACTGTGAACAGGTTGTCAGTAAAGCTACCTATTTATTCATCCTTCAGGGAGAGGTAAAGCCCTCCCATTGCAGCCTGGAAATCTTTGTAAAATGGATGAATGTGAGTAACTCTTTTTTCTTTTCCACTGGCTAGGTATACGTGTGCATGTGCTAATGCGTGGGGGCAGGGATTGATGGAGTCAACGAAATGTGCCCCATCTGCATCTTAGACAGGAAAAAGAGAAATGGGTGAATTCCAATTTTCAGCATGAATCAAGAAGCATGCATGGTAAACAGTAGGTACTACAAAACTTCAAAAAAGTAAACAAAAACACTTTGATCTCTCTTTCTTGGCCTCCCCTAGCATCTTACCTATTCCCTCAGCCAGTCATAAGGGCACTTCAATAATGAGTAAAGTGGCAACATGTGCTTTCTTGCAGGACTTATTCTTAGAGTAATAATGATGACTTTTGACTGAAATCATCCAGTATTCCATCATAAAGGTAGGAGAGGGGCTACATTTTAGGAAAGTTTAAATATCGGGGGTATTTTCCAAACTAACAAGAATATTTTAGGATTTTAATGAGCTTAAAGGGTTTAAAGTAAGATTTGCTTACAGTTCTTCCCAAGAACATCTTTAAAGTACTTTAATATTGGCTTCTAACATTTTACCAAAGTGGTTTTTAAATATATCATAATTGATTCCAAGAGATTCTGAAGAAATTCATCCCATCTCCCAATCAGGATCTCACTCTACCTTCATTTAAAACAAAACAAAACAAAACACTTTAATGTCCATCTCTTTCATATAATGCATCAATTAAATGTATGAAAGGTACTGATACTCATTCCTGTCCAAACCCAAAATTTTTTCAGTAGCAAAATCAAAAATATCCATAAATGATTCTTTTTCTTTTGAGGTAGTGTTACTTATTTCTTTTAGATGTTAATTCCTCTGGGGATGCGCAGCACTATTCTAACTACAACCAGGTAGATGTTAGAAAAGACTCAAAGTCCAGAAGTGGTTTTATCATCTTCCTCTCTGATGTTCTTCTGTCCCTACTGCTCTACCCATTTGAAAAAGTTAAATATAGCATTCTAACCAGAAGTATATTTGTACCACAGGCAGGCAGGTCTTACAAATTAAAGTCTTGATTGTGGATTTTACTTATTCACTCATTTTTCATCTATTTCATTGCATGCCCTCACCCTACTTTTATGCTAGACTGTTACATAGCCAAGATGGAGTTTGTACTTTCTAAACTTTTACACACAGTCATTTACTATAATTGTTTTCTTTGCATGTACTTGATTTGCTTGACTATGATTTTTTTTTTTTTTATCATAGGATATCTATTCAGAGCTACTCAGGTTACTTACTGTATGATCAGGAGGTCCTCCCTATAATCACTAAACTCTGTAGGGGAGGGTTCTGGGTAAACCTATGAAGTACTGTGGACGAAGAATTGCCACTTGGCCCTCAACATTGTCTGCAGTCTTTTTACATGCTTTCCTTAGCTGCCCAAAGACATGTGAGACTCCTTATAGACACTAACCACAGTGGCTAAGAGCTCAATTTCTAAAGTAAAGTGCTTAAATTGAAATCCAGGCTTTAGCAATTAATAGCTCATCTGACCCCAGGTAGGTTAATGCAAAAGAAAGTTAAATACAGACCTAATCATAGGGTTGCAGTGAGCCTTAAATAGACATTCCAGGTAACAGGGCTGAATGATGCACATGATACAAATCCCAGAAATTTAAAAAAAATTAAAATCCCAGATAATTTGTGTGTTGATTATGGATAAGGAAGAGCATGACAGGTCAGTGGTTAGCCAAAACACACAGGTGTGGCTGAGCTGATTGTAAAAATGTCAAAAAAGCCTTTCGTACTACTTAGAGAGAACCACTCCTTGCAGCCCTGGAGGGCCTCCTCAATGTCCTACGTACCCCAGTCCTTCCCTGAGACCTCCCAGCCCTCACTACTCTACATCAATCTGTGTGCCAGGATCTCCAGGGTCCTGCTTCAGCACTATGACAAGACCTTTCTGAGAATCAGACACCCTGACTTAAGTGGCATATCAGTTGTAAAGCATTTTGAATATCACCGCTGGTGTGATGGGCTAATCCCTGGAAACTATGAATAGGCTAACTTTATGAGTAAGAAAAGGGACTTTGAAGATGTGATAAATTAGGGGTCTTGAGATGTGAGAGTATCCCAGATTATCCAGGTGTGCCCAATATAATCACGGGGTCCTTGTAAGAGGAAGGCAGGAAGGTCAGGGTCAGAGAAGATGTGAGCACGGAAGCAGAAGTCAGGGTGATGGGGGCCTACAAGCCAGGGAACACAGGCAGCCTTTAGAAGATGGAAAAGGCAAGGAAAAAAATTCTTTCTTGGGGCCTCTAGGAGTGCAGCTCAGCAACACCTTGATTTTAGCCCCATAAAGCTCATTTTAGACTTCTGACCTCCAGAACTCTGAAATAATAAATTTGTGTTGTTTTAAGCCATTGATTCTGTGGTAATTTTTTACAGCAGCATTAAAAAAAATATTACCATATGTATTGGAGCCTTTACTCTCGGAAAAGAAGGTGGGAAAGAGAGGAGTGGCTCATGAGAGAACCCATAAAGTCTGGACTTTGTTTGTTGGGCTTTTGCGGGGTGCACATAAAGGGGACAAGGAATGTGGAGAAGAGGAAGTAAGATTAGTGTTGGCTGCCAGGTGGGGTGGGATGATAAGGATATAAATGTATAATGAGGATTTTCCAGGAAGTCTGGTGCATACTGTTACAAATTCTTCCCAGCACCAAGAAGGCTTAGCTCAGAATTAACAGTATGTTTCAAAGTTATGGAGCCAAATTTGCATTTCACTAGAATTTATCACTAGTTGAGATGAAATTTAGGGTGGGAGTGAGGAAGCTCAGATTTAACTGAGTTACATGTTATCTGCTTCGAGGTAACCTTACTGATACTTTTATGGCATCATTCCATTGGGGTCTTAGTAGCTTTAAGTTATAATCATTTTTATAATCTAGATTTAGTCAGTTTTGCTATAATGCTCATGTGAAAAGTGAAAATTTATTCCATTGATTAAATATACCAGGGAAACATTTGAGTATAACAAGAATTTTGTGTTTGCCTACATCTGATTTCATCTATCAGAAATGCTAAATGAATGCAGGAAACTGCCTCCAGCTGAACTGAGCTGTATCGGAATGCACAAAATGCACACACGCCTCAAACATCCTCCAGCTGCCTCCATTCACCAGGTGTATGATGAGCCATACTCATCCACATCTGGGCTTGCAAGGTTCCGTCCTCGAAAACCCTCCATTGACATTTCTCAATAGCTCACAAGCTGCGACAGTCAACCCCCGTGAACAAACTTCAACCCTTTTTCTAGGTAAAGTGCCATATTTATAGTAGTATCTATGTATTTCTTAACTATTTAACATGTGTAAAACTGCTATATTTTTTATTAGGTTTCTACCACCTTTTTTAAGTGTCTCTGACAACCTGTTGGAGTACCGGGCCCCTAATCTCATTTTCCCCATAAGCTCTGTGGTTGTTGTTGTGCAATGTTGTGTAGTACAATGATTTTTAGGAAAGTATGTGTCACACTATAGCAGAACTGACTGTATTTTGTCTGGAAGTGGTCACATTTAAGCCTCAACAGCCACTAGTTCTATCCAGGTAAAGATCAAGACTAAGATAGAGAATTTATTCTTGAGCAGGGAGGAAAAAAGGGAGACGGAGGAGGGAGGGAGAATGGAAAACTAATTACTTTGTATTTTTACACATTTCCCAACTGAGCTTGGGTATTTTAAAACCCTGGTGACATTCCTTCCATGGCCCTTCCCCATCAGCACAGGGAGTCTGTCTTGGCCTCTGTGGACCCCCTGAGACCACATCAATGTGTTTCAGTGGTCCAGGAGCCTCCTGAAGTCATTTGCAAAATTTGGTGTTCCTGTTTGTGGTAAGAGGAAAACCTTACATTTCATCTGCTTCTCAGAGGAAATGTCAGCAACTGCTATTTTTATTTTCCAGGCTCCAGAGAGTTCTTTGAGGGGCAGAGTAACCCATAATTCTTCTGCATATATACATCATTGTGTATAAGTACAGCAGCTTCAGACCTTGTATCTGGGAGAAGCTAAGGGTGGCAGTCCGGCTGGAAGGCATGCTTGTGTAATAAGCACACTGCTTTTACTGAACTTCTATGTTTATTTGGTACCTTACAGCGAGGTGGTGGTTTCTGCTGGAGGCATTCTTTCCAGGAATGTAACTCGGGTCATCACCATGAAAGCACGGTGCTCTAGTCACCCACAAAGGGGATTTATGGATACATTTCAAGAATTTCTCTAATGGACTGTGCCTGAAGACTATCTGTTCTGTGTAGGAATGAAGCCTGGGAACCGAAGAAGGCTTCTAGCCAGGGAGAACAGACTGATGGTGAGAGGAATAAAAGGAAGGGAAGAGTTAAAATGAATGCTGCTAGTTCATGGTTTTGCATGGGGAAAGCTGTACTGGAAACTATTTGGCTCAAGTCCCGTGTCCTATCTTGCAGCTCTTCTTGTGGTCATCATTTGTCAAATACTTTCTGCTTTTCACTTGCTGCATCCCCTCATGGATAGAATTAGATATTTTGCAGGATGATCTCTGAGAAAGAGGCCTCCGCTGGTTCAATATTAAGTTATTATGATATGTACCACTGCTACCAACAAAAGGTATTCAGACAGATGGCTGGTTTCTAGATAACTATGACACCCATCAGTGAGGCTAGAGATCAGTTGTCCTTCATTCCATCAACCAAATTCCACATCAGGAGATATGACAAGCCCCACCAACCTTATCTAGAATCCTTGTCCATGATCAAAGAAACACTATTCTCTCCTTCCCTAGAGTGATGAGTAGCTATAAACATCTTGGCCCTACAGCCCTTAATGCATGGTCATAAAGATTTAAAAATGTGATGTCGGTCTTTGCTGTGCCCTCTTTTTTAGGTATCTACTGAGCCCTTGTTAATCACCTGAATAGGAACCTCCCCCAGCTTCCTCCCAAGGGGCAACAGTAGGACCTCTTAGAAAGGAGTTTGCAGACTCATTTTGGACAGTTATTTCTGTTTCTAGGAATAAGGATCATTTTTGGAAACTTACTAGTTTTCATCTTTTTTTAAGGTTGATTGATTGATTGATTGATTTGAAAGAGACAGAGAGAGAGTAGCAGAGAGCACCAGCAGAAGTCAGGGGGGCACAGAGGGAGAGGGAGAGAGAATTTCAAGCAGACTCCCTGCTGAGCTGGAGCCCAATGCAAGGCTCAATCTCATGACCTGAGCCGAAATCAAGAGACAGATGCTCAACTGACTGGGCCACAAAGATTTTCATCTTTTATTTACAAAAGTAATACATCTGTGTCATAAAACAATGAATTCAAAATATATACAGTTGTATGAAGTAAAAAGCAAAATGTTAAATTACTCCCTTTTCCTCCCTCATTTTCACTCCTCTTGAGAGTTTACTATATATCATTCTAGACTATTTTCCTATGTACATAGAATATCAAAGAATAGATATAGATATATAGAGATTGAATAAAATAGAATTTTATATGGAGAAGAGATATATGGAAATTAAGAGAGAGAGGGATGCAGACATATAAAAATCTGTTAATACAAATTTAATCTTACCATGCATATTCTACAACTTTTTTTTTTTTTTTTTACTTGAAATATGTCAGGGACAACAATCCATACAGTGTTCATATACAGGGCTATCTCAATTAAATAGCTGGATTAATATTTCATTGTATGGCTTTATATAATAATTTACCCATTCATACTCCTATTGATAAATATTTAAATTGTTTCCAGTTTGTATCTCCTACAAAGAGTGCTTCAATGAACACTCTTAAACATCTATATCTTTAAGCATATGTGAAATATATCCCTTTAAGATACATATACTACATTTCATTTCCCAACTGGAAAGATTATATCCTTTTAACAATTTGATAGAAATTGCCAAAGTGCCTTTTAACATGTCATATCTACATATTTACACTCTAACAACAGAATTTCCTTTGCTCCTCCACTCTCAAACCTTTTATGTTATGAATATTTTAAATATTTGCCAATGTGCGGGGCGCCTGGATGGCTCACTGGGTTAAGCCTCTGCCTTCAGCTCAGGTCATGATCTCAGGGTCCTGGAATCGAGCCCCACATCAGGATCTCAGGAGCTCAGCTGGGAGCCTGCTTTCCCCCCTCTCTCTTCCTGCTGCTCTGCCTACTTGTGATCTCTCTCTCTCTCTGTCAAATAAATAAAATCTTTGAAAAAAAAATTGCTGATGTGCTTAGGCAAAAACACGATATCTTGTCATTGGTTTATCTTTCTTTGATTAATAGTTAAGTTTGGCTCATTTTTATATCTTATTATCAGCCTATTTCTTTTCTGTGAACAGCCTTTTTCATATTCTTTGTCGTCTATGGGGTTGTTTCCTACTTACTTGTAAGGCTCTTTTTTCTATTATATATATTTCCATTTCATATAAAGATATGTTAAACATATTGATATTATCTCCTTTATGGCATCTTTGCCATATAGAAATTTTGAGTTTTTATGTTATTATATCTGAGAATATCGTGTTTTATGTCATGAATTCCTGTTTAATATCAAAATGCCTTACTTTCTATAATAGTAAATGGTAGTAATGACTTTAGTGTTCATCTTGTTTGAGTAGTTCTTTTTTTTTTAATTATTATGTTCTTGCTTGAGTAATTCTAATGTCAGGGAGGTCACTATGAATTCAGGGGTGCTTTTAAATGAATTTGCATTTAATTTGTTGTTAAGACTAGCTGTGTTTTTTTGAAAACTAACATATATATGGTTGAAGATGATTTAGCCAATTTGTAGACAATGCCCCATGAATTTATTAGATTCATGGGCTCCCTGAATACACTGTTTTAGAACAAATATTGGATACCAGCCATTTATTTGATACATCATTTGCAAATATCTTTTCCCATTCTGTAGGTTGCCCTTTAGTTTTGTTGATTATTTCCTTTGCTGTGCAGAACGTTTTTTTCTTGATGAAGTCCCAATTGTTCATTTTTGCTTTTGTTTCCTTTGCCTTTGGAGACACATCTATGCTGAGGTCAAAGAGGTTGCTGCCTGTGTTCTCCTCTAGGATTTTGATGAATTCCTGTCTCATATTAGGTATTTCATCCATTTTGAGTTTATCTTTGTGTGTGGCATAAGGAAAAGGTCGAGTTTCATTCTTCTGAATGTGGCTGTCCAATTTTCCCAGCACCATTTGTTGAAGAGACTCTCCTTTTACTGTTGGGTATTTTTTTCTGCTTTGCCGAAGATTGGTTGACCATAGAGTTGAGGGTCTATTTCTGGGTTCTCTATTCTGTTCCATTGATCTATGTGTTTGTTTTTATGCCAGTACCATGCTGTCTTGGTGATCACAGCTTTGTAATAGAGCTTGAAGTCTGGAATTGTAATGCCACCAGCTTTGGTTTTCTTTTTCAACATTCCTCTGGCTATTCAGAGTTTTTCTGGTTCCATACAAATTTTAGGATTATAAAGAAGATGTGGTGTGTGTGTGTATATATATATATATATATATATATATATATATATATATACAATGGAATATTACTCAGCCATCAAAAAGGGTGAATACTTATATTAAATACATTTACATCAACATGGATGGAATTGGAGGGTATTATGCTGAACAAGATAAGTCAATCAGAGAAAGATAAGTATTATATGGTTTCACTCACATGTGGAATATAAGAAACAGGGCAGAGAACTATAGGGGAAGGGAGACAAAACTAAATAAGTCATCAGAGAGGAAGAAAAGCCATAAGAGACTCTTAACTACAGGAAACAAACTGAGGGTTGGTGGAGGTGTGGTGGGTGGGGGGATGGGATAAGCTGGGTGATGGCCATTAAGGAGGGCACATGACGTGATGAGCACTGATAAATGTTATATGCAACCGATAAATTATTGAACACTACGCCTGAAACTAATGATGTACTATAAGTTGGATAATTGAATTTAAATAAAGAACAAAGATTAGACATGATATGTAATTATTTTGTGCATATATACCCAACCTCAACCTTAAACTATACTCGGGGGACAAGGTACTGAAGAATCCTGAAATGACATCTGAGTCATCAAAAATCATTATTTTTCATTGCCATTTTAATGATGAATTATAGGACAGATTTAGTACTTCAATTCTTTAAATATTGATTCTCCATGTACAGTATGCATAAATGAGAGTGACTGATTAACAAAGTGAAGGACAGGGAACAAGCTGTGAGCTTTGCTCAAAGGCTGAGGGCTCAAAATCTCAAAGAAATCAGCCATTAAATTGAGAAATAGTCACACATAAGAGACTCTTCTTCGGCTAATAAATGGGGGAGGCAGGGGTAGCTCCTGCTAGGAAAAGACCTTGGAACAATTTTTAAAAAGTAATATTAATAATTTTTAAAACAAACACTTATAGGGATGCCTGGGTGGCTCAGTTGGTTAAGCTCTTGATTCAGTTGGTCTGAGTCTTGATTTCAGCTCAAGTTGTGGTCTCTGGGTCATGAGATCTAGCTGCGTTGGACTCTGTTCTCAGCACAGAATCTGCCTGTCCCTCTCCTTCTGCTCCTCCCCACCCCTTGCACTGTTTCTCTCCATCGCTCAAATAAATAAATAGAAATAAAATCTTTTTAAAAAAGAAAGAAAAAAAAGAACAAACACATATATAGCTGAGTACTTTACAGACATTATCTTATGTAAAGCAACAATGTGGTAACTAAGTACTTTTGTTATCCCTCCTTACAGACAAGAAAACCAAGGTTCTAAAAAGCAGAACATTGAATGATTGGGTGATCTGCCTGTACAGCCTGACCAGTTCTCTCCACAACAGGAAATTTCCTCCATTGCCAATATCATTGGATTAGAACAAAACAGTCTGTGCAGATACAGTCTGATACTCCATGAAAGGATTGGACCCCAATGATGTTGCGTCTGACACATGGATTTGGGGTAAGGAGTCCTTTTGCAAAATTATTCTTGGTGGCATCCAGAATGTAAATGTATATCTTGTCTGGGTTAATAATAATCAGCTTCCAATCTGGGTTGGAATATCCAACTGTCTCTCTTTTATTTATTTAACCAGTGACAACCTGGTCCAGTATTAAGACTTGACAATAATTTCCTGATGTTTTATATCCATGAAAGAAGAAAGAAAAAAGTGAACAAACTCCTATAGCCATTTAGGTCTTGAATAGCATAGACAATCAGAAAATCAGCTATCTTGACAATTTAATGGCCAAACATATAACTAAGTTATTTACATCTATTTTACCAATTATCATTGTTATTTGAGCCTTTTCTTTGTAATGAGAACATTAGAACACTCACCTTCTGCTCCAGTTAGCCCCCAGAACTTTAAAATAGGCACCAAGGAGGAAATCAGGACAGAACAAAAGAAACAAAAGAAAACAAAAACAAAACAAAAGAGAGTTAACTAAAATTCAGTCTTCATGATATGAGGAGATGGATAGTTCAGTGTTTGTGGATGTCCACAGATAAGTCGTCACAGGTCATCACATGTCATGTCAGCCCATTTGGCAAAAGTCCTGTTATTTCTGCCATCCGTATGTGCATCAGCTGGAGACTTTAATGGCATGACAGGGCTGTAGGACTCTCTGGCCCTTGACTTGGTTTTTACCCAGCTTTCAAAACCACTGCTCTGATCTTTGTTGGTGTGTTAAGAGAATAATCTTTAATGGATTTGGTATTCAGATCATCATTTAGAATGGAGACCTTAGAAATGTAAGAATTAAGGCAGTTGAGGAAGATCAATAGTGATCATTGAGAATGATGACCCCCAGTGATCACAACCCAAATGATCCACAGAATTTAGGAAAGTTCTGAGTGTCCACCTCCCTCTCCTTTTGATTCTGCCTCACCCTCTCTCTGGATCTCTCTATTCTTCCGTTCTCTCTGCAGATTTCTTCTCTCTTCTTCTCTTTTCCCAGCTTTGTTTGATTTCATCACAATTTGTTTCTTGTTCAATCCTCATATCATGAAATGAACATATATTTTAATTATAGTTGTTTTATTAAACAAAGTTTTCTAGTTTCTAAGTATTCATTTAAAGTAAAATCACTTGAGTGCTATATTCTCTTTTAGGAGCAAAGAATTATGACCTTCGGTATTTGATCTTTGTTGGTTTTTTTCCCCCCTCTCTTTAATGAGTCAATGATACTTTAACAAGAAAGCAACACTCTGCCTTTTCCTGATCTATGAAACCATAAGTCAGGGAAAGTTGTAAAAAGGCAATATCTGAGAAAAAATTAATTTGGGAATATCCTGTTTTCTTTCTGAATCTTTATGGAGCTATTTTATTTTAGAAAGAGCTCTCTTTTACCTGTGTTAATTTTTCCCTGTGTTCAAAGCTCTCTGAGCTGCCACAGTCATGGACCTCTATGGAAAACTTCACACTGTTGTTTCCTACTTTACACATAACATGCCCCAAACTTCTCTCTCTCTCTCTCTTACACACACACATAGACACACACACACCCAGAAGGGAGAAAATACTTTCATGTGAGTATTTCTAAGTTTTATGCAGGTAATCCAGGAAGAGAAAGTTCTTCCCATATAATATTGCATATCATAATTGGTGTACCATAGTAGTTTATTAAATTCCATTTATTATTTGGAGGCTTCCGGAGACAGAACTCAAGGAGAGTTTTAAGAAAAAGACATTAAATTTAAAAGTCCTTGATAACTGAAAGTATACGTGAAATAAAACTCGACATCCTTCATGATGTGTCCCCTGAGAGCATTAGGCAACATCTGAGAGGGGATCATGAGGTGACTTGGCTGAGATAGAAGGACAGCCTCAGACACAGGCAACAAATTAAGGGAGTTTTGAGACCAAACTAGAGGAAGGTGAGAAAAGTACATTGAAAGTGTGTTCTGTGTACATATCTAGTGCACATATCAGGCATTAATACGTGCCACAAATAAGATGACATTTCAGTAAGGTAAATGTGACAAGGTTTGGAGTAATTGACTAACAAACACCTGTAGAAGTTTTAGGAGACTCATTATCCCTTTATTTTAAAAAAGCGATATCACTCCCCTCACAGGGCTCTTTGGAGAGGCCGCCATGTGGGTGAAGGTGAGGGAAGATGGGCGGCATTTTGTGCCCTTCCTTCACTGCTTTCATCAGGGAAAGTCTTCTTTCATCTGTTTTACACGTAAGGTCCTGGGTAAGATTTAATTTAGAAAAAAGATTTATCCTCTAAGGGGAAAAAAAAAAGTTTTAAAGTGACTGATTGAGCTCCCTATTCTCTGAGCCCAGGGTAGCCGAGCCTCCTGCCCATGCCCAGGTGTCCTGCCTTGGTTGAGGAAGCCACAGCCCACAGAGGGTTTGGCAAGCCCACTCTTGCACCGTGGCCCACGGGTTGCTAATAGATCATGACAGTTAACATTTACCAGGTACATATTCTGTGCCAGGAATTATTCTCAGTTTTTTACGTATTCTACCTTTTACTATTCTTGGACAATGTATTTATATATTAATGCATAGTAAACCAGGCTACCTCTTACAATCAATGACAACCTAGAGTCAACGAAGTGCAATAAACTACCTAATCCTCACCTTTGTGAGGTAATTATTTTTATCGTTCATTTTAGAGATGAGAGAACTGAAAAAGGGTTCGGGAAACTTGTGCAAGGTCACACTTGTAAGTGCTAATGTGTGTCTACTGCTCAAACATATTGCCAATGGCAAGAGGCCCAGGATGATTCCTATTATTGTAGGAACAGACAATTGGACATGGGAATACAATGACATCACATGAAATTACGTGTAACTTGCCGAGAAGAGGAAGCTTAAAACTCACAATTCTCTGTATTTCTATAAACTCTATCCTCTGTTAGTAATTTTCTTATTCTTAGTAAAAATCATCAGTCTTTTAATGAGAAAAATGACAAGGAAGTTTTTGCCTTGAAAGGGTATGTGTTAAGTCCATTAAAACTGATCCTTGCACATAGCAGGGACCTGTTAAATATTAGTTCCCTGACTTTCTTCAGGGGTCAAAAAAACCAAACAAACCCAAAAACCACTTTCTTATGGATCATACCTTTAAAATGTTATCACAGTGGTGGTTGCCACACCTGATGCTGAATTTATTTGCTAAATAGACATTGAGGAATATTGTGGTTAGGGCTCTGACAATCTCAGTTATTTCTAAACAGATTTACAAGATGTAAAATAATTTTCAAGAAAGAAAGAAAAAAAGAAAGAAAGAAAGAAATAGGAAAGACCTTTAGGCAAAGGAGGATCATCTATAATTGTTCACTCTAAGCTCACTGGAATAAAGGTGAAAAGAATTAAAATGAATCATTCTGATCAGGTATAGAATGTCTTAATTGTTAGAAAGATGAATAAGAACAAGACCCACAGGGGAGCTCAGTATGCTTCCGCTTTGTGTGTGCATGAAGTGGGGAAAATACATGGTTTCCCTGTCACCTACTGAGAGCAAATGGGCAAATGACGTGAATTTAGCATACGTCACCTAGGAGGCCTGTGGCTTAGGAACATGCTGAGTCAATTTGCTACTTGAGAATTTACATCGCCTTGATGGTGGACTTCCCCAAAAGTGGAATTCTAAGCAACCTCACATCCCTACCTGGGGAAAGCAGAGATTTCCTTTTTCCTTTATCTCTGACCGTCCAATTGTGAGGTGGATTTAGACCAGACCTTATTCCTTCCACCCACATTTTCCTTTACATAACAACAGAAAAAGATTTTTCCTACAGCTTAGTCACTGGCAGATTAAATAGCATTCTGAAAATTAGGAGGCAAAGTGACAAACTGCTTTCAAGGAATTTGTTTTTCATCTCTAAGTTGAGGAGTCTTGAACTCATTATTCAGCATTTATCATAAACATGCACTAACCTGAAAGATAAAATAAGATGCTACTTAAAACAATAAATAGGAAGCATTACATCATCAGAAAACACTTATGGAGACTGTGCTTATTTGGTATTACTTGAGATGATATCAGGTCCCTGCTTTGTGAAGACACACGGCAAACCTTAATGACACGCGTGCTTGAGAAAATGAAAGCACGCAGGCCTTTATGTGTGAAAATGACACTAAATAAGATCAGACAAATGTGCGCTCGAGGTTTGTTTTTCAGTCGCACTGAGGGTTTTTTTCCATAATTTCTGTTCACATTTACTGCTGATGACCCATGTATGATTTTAAGATGAACTTAGGAGGAGTTAGAAGCACCATTTTTGCTCACAAAATGGATTTTGTCTTTGAGACTTTCACAGGAATTAAAACCTATAATCTAGACTTACATGAATTTGGGGACAGGCTAGTAAAGCACACGTTAAGACATTGGTAAGATACGGAAGTCATGACAATATTAGCTACATCTAGATTAATCTGATAAAATTAGTTGGGTGAATTATTATGGAATAAGAATTTCAGACATTTAATATGCTGGGGAGATTCCTTCATTAGGCTTAGCATTAAATTCATCTCAATGATGGTGGGTTAAATTCCTTGGTTGTTTTTTTCTGTTTTTAGGCAGCACCTCAGATAACGGCCACTGGCTACAATGTAAAGACTCCGGATGACTGTTCTTGCTCGCTGCTTTCTTTCCAGGGTCTGGCACAATGCAGGGCACACAAAGGCACTTAGTAAATATTTGCTGCATTAATTACTGATTGATTGAATGACTGAAAGGCCTAATTCACTGATTATTGGCATGTATAAGAAATGTAATCGCATACCAACCACCTGCTCAACCCTGATTCTTACAAATAGAGAATTGAGACTTAGCAGGCACAAAATGAGATAGAACAACTTTAGTCTATTAATCTAAGCATCACGAAAGCAGATAACGCAGGTTCTAGAAAATAGATAGTGACTTCTCTGCAGTTATAGCCACCCAAAGAAGCCTGCAGGTGTACCCTAGATAAGATAGTTTCCGCTCATGTAAGAGAATCACTTGTTAATTAATGTAGAAGCGGTCACTTGAACAGAAAGCTAGGCAAATGCCTTGAGCCGTTAAAAAATAATTTCCTTCAGAAAAGCATTTCTTTTGATGGTAACTTTTAAAAATAATTTATGTAGTTTCTTTTTCAGTAGCCGTGCTCGATCTGTATCGTGCAGCATTATTAGCATTTGTTAACAACAGAAGTGGTAAGGAAATTACTCACCACAATAGTTAGATTGGGTTATTAGAGGCAAAGGGAGAAGAGTGGCCTTACAAGTACTCAGTTCAGATTGCTGCAGTCAGCAGAGGTGTGGGCCATGGTGGGGGAGGATGTGAGAATGGAGGAGGGAATTGGCTTGCCTCAGTTTCTGGTGAAGCATTAAAATTTGTAATGCAAGCCACCTAGCTTGCAAGAGCAATTAGTTTCCTTTGTTCAAGAAAAGAAGGGTTGCTGGGGAATACATTCAGATGAGGAATAAACACAGCTCTAAACTTTCTTTGAGTTTGAATTTCATGAAGCCCCATTTACAGAAAGAAGGGGATGGCTTAAGAAAGCAGTATATATATATATATATATATATATATATATATACTATATTTTTTTAATTTTTAAGATTGGAAAATTAGATTGTATCAGTCATTTCTCAAGAATGGTTCGGTGATGGGGCACCTGGGTGGCTCAGTGGGTTGGGGCCTCTGCTTTCGGCTCAGGTCATGATCCCGGGGTCCTGGGATCGAGCCCCGCATCAGGCTCTCTGCTCAGCAGGGAGCCTGCTTCCTCCTCTCTCTCTGTCTGCCTCTCTGCCTACTTGTGATCTCTGTCAAATGAATGAATAAAAAAAAAAAAAAAAAAGAATGGTTCGGTGCCATAGCTTTGGTCTCCAGTGACAAATTTGCATGTTCCGTGTGCTTTGGTCCCTGTGTGTCTGTGCATAATGAAGACATCTTTGTTCATTTAAAGTTCATTCATTCAACATTTATTTATTAAAAAGCAACTAGTCACACTTCCTCTATTTTTTCTGTGTGTGAGAAAATGGAATGGTCTTTAACTGTGTGTTACTGCACACAGCTGGCAGATGTTTTAACAGTATTTTTGTGAAAATGGAAAAAAGAAAAACAAAAACATCTCCCTCTCTGTACAAAAGAATTATTTTTGAAAGTACCCCTTCCTCTGAGAGGATGTAGCACTATGTCCTGGCTGAGAGAAGTGCATTCTGAATTTCAGCCTCTGGCTGGGCACCATTTTGCAAAACACAAAAAGTACACCTATATATGAAATCTAGTCTTAGGTGCAGCCTTACAAAAACAGTTTGGGTTTTGTCCAGTTTTGGGTGATTTGGGCCGAGTATAAGGAGAGTTCCTTCAGTCTGTGTTAGACACAGAGTCTGTATACCAACAACTCTGGTCTCAATTCTTCATCTGCCAAATGAGGGAGTTGGACTAGATTCCTTTTTCTTCCCCTAAAAAAATACGCATTTTGTGAGTTTGAATTCTAACTCTACGATTTAAGAGCAATTTCATCTTGGAGAATCTCTCTGACCCTTAGTTTCTTTATTTATAAAACAGAGATGGCACTACTTAATACCTAGTTCATAGAGTTATTATGAGAATTAAATGTGATGTGGCATGCAAAGCACTCAGTACAATATCTGGAGTAAGTATTCAATAATGATTAGCCATGTTGATGATGATGATGACCTTGTGATTCCATATCTCAAAGAAAACCAAGGGCAGCTAATCCCATCTTCTGCCTAGCAGAGTTCTTGCATCAGTAATCTCATTAATACTCAATATTTTATCTACATTTTCCACTCAGCCTATTATAATACCTTTTGGGTCACTTATCTACAGGAAATAAGGACATTCATTTTACAGGCCTTGACAAGGCTGCTGCCCTCTATCACCTAATACTATTACAATACTTCTTTAGATACTTGCTGCCTTTCTAGGAGAAAGGCAAAAAATTGGTGTTTGGACTGACACCACTTCATGCTCCTAAAAGTAGCCTCTAGAGATTCTGAAGAATAATCCCTCAAGCAGATGAATCCCTGAAGCACCTAAGAACCACAATGCATCAGTTAGCCATTGCTATATAACCAACACCCCCAAAACATAGTGGCTAAAAACAATGACCACTTATTATTTCTCATAAGTTATGGGATGGCTTAATAACTCTGCTGATCTGGGATGGATTTAACTGATCTTGGTTGGGCTCACTTCTGTGTTTGTAATCAGTAGCAGATTGGCCTTGTCCTGGACACTAAGTACTCCTTACAAGGCTCCCATGTCTCTCCAGCCTGGGCATATATATATATATATATATATATATATATATATATATTAATATTTTATTTATTTATTTGACAGAGAGAGAGAGAGATCACAAGTAGGCAAAGAGGCAGGCAGAGAGAGAGGAGGAAGCAGGCTCCCCACTGAGCAGAGAGCCCGATTTGGGGCTCGATTCTAGGACCCTGGGATCATGACCTGAGCCAAAGACCGAGGCTTAACCCACTAAGCCACCTAGGCAGCCCAGCCTAGGCATATTTTGATGGTAGTACCAGGGGTCCAAAAAAGAAAATGGAGATAACAAGTCTTTTTTTCAAGTCTTTGCTTGGGGCAAGTTTACTACTATCTCATTAAAAAAAAGCAAGTCATGTCCCCAAGCCCAGGGTCACCAAGGAAGGGTACCACCGAAGGATATGGAGAGAGGGAGGCATGAAAAACTGGGGCCACAGCTACAATCCACCACACAGATTAAAAATTATTTTTAAAGATTTCTAGCTTATAAATGTATCTAGTTGACAGCTTCATTGTTTTAATAGTCAGTCACTATTATATATATTATAAGCTTATTTTATATATGTAATTGTTTCATGCTTTATTCACAAGAAATGTCTTCAATAACATTACAAAATCTACAAATAAGTTGCTGGTTTCTAATTAAATGATAAAATCATGTCTGCAGCATTGTTTTGTTTTCTACTTCCCTGCATGGCTTTGTCAGGATTTTCTGAGCATTGATCATCTCAAAGATATAATTGCCACCAACTAGTGCAGCTTAAAGACTTTCCTATACCCCAAACATTGTTGAATAGAGGCCCCCCAAAAGTCCCACATGCACTTTAAACAACGAACAGAAAGAAAGCTAGCAGATATTTGAGTGTGAAAGATTGAGCAGCATCTTGATCAAGTTCTCTTCATGAACTTCCTCTAATGTGTTCTTTTAGAAATTTAGAAATTTTGGCAAAATTCTTTCAAAGCAGATAAAAAATAAAAAGGGAGGGTGAATTTATCCCTGCTAAGGTAAAACTGAAGCATTGAATTATTATACAGGTAAATCATATGCTGGGGATGCCACCTAAGACAGTATAGAAGACTGGGTGTCCCCATTTCATAACAATTAGGTGTCCTGACTGCATAGAAGCCAGGTTAGAGAGGCCAGATAGCACCCATCAAAGAGCTGGTTCAAAGTGGCTTCCAAAATCCTAGTTATCAAAACCTGCAAGTCATCCAGAGTGTAAGCTATTGGAATTCTCATTTGGACCTTTGCTTTAGGATCTGCCAAAATACTCTTGAAATTGTCAAATATACCTCCTAATTTAGTTTACATCTCCAAATTCTGTCATAGCGACAAGGGCTCGGACCCTTAAGAAAACCTCGACGTATCTGAAGACAGCATGTGGTCTTCTCTTATTAGCCAAACCAGTTTAATATTTTCTCAAAGGACCTAGTTTCCAACAATATCATGATTTTGTTCCCTGTTTTTCTCCAGACCTTGCAGTTCTTTGTCATATCTACTCTTAAATACGGTGACATGGAGGACATTGGGGAGATGGAGAGGAAAAGGGAGTTGGGGGAAATCAGAGTGGGAGATGAACCATGAGAGACTATGGACTCTGAGAAACAAACTGAAGGTTTTGGAGGGGATGTGGATGGGGGGTTGGGTGAGCCTGGTGGTGGGTATTATGGAAGGTACGTATTGCATGGAGCACTAGGTGTGGTGCATAAACAATGAATTCTGGAACACTGAAAAGAAATTTAAAAAATAAATAAAAATTAAAAAAAAACAAAACCAAAAAAAGATTCAAGATTAGGAAGTCATCATAATTTTTTTTTATTTTATTGGTACTGTGTTAATAAATAGAGGACTTTTAAAAAGTTTTTATGTCAATAGTGGGATATATATTAGTAGATGTACTATATTAAACAATCCAATTTCTAAAATAAATCCTACTTGACCATGAAAAAAAAATATATGGTGACTGTCTTGCCCAGGGTATAATAAATTGGGACAGTTCCCAGGTTCTACACCTTCTGTGTCTCCCACCACCACCCCCACTACCACACCACACACACATTGTAACAGTGGCTAGGAAATGACTCAGGAGGTAGAGTATGCAGGAAAAAAATGAGATTACCAGCACAAGTGTAGAAAAACACATGAAGGTTTTATATATAAATGTACTCTATCAATAAACTCATCCTTCCTTACCACAGCAGTTAGTAGAAGAGTCCTTCCCTTTTTCCACAGACTCTGTAGGATGTATGTGACTAATTAAGATTCCTATCTCCTTCCATGTCTGTCTTTAATATTCACTGCAACAAAAGGTCATCTAAACTAAGAGTCAGCCCCAAATGATGTGATTTACCCTCACCTGTCTCACTGACCCAACCATTGTTGATAACCACAATTGTTAGTTACCACCGATAATGACCCCAGGTGGCAACCAAAATCCATAACTCTAATAATGGCAAGGGAAACAAAAACCACACACACCAAAAAAACTCAAACTCCAGATTTATAAGTCATTCTTTTGACCATGCAACCTGATAGATGTTTCTCTTTTGATCAGTATACCAATGCTCACTATATTCAGTTGCACTGCTATAACTCCCTAGTCTTCTTTACCTTTTTTCTTTTCTTTTTTTTTCCCCTTAAGTATTCAAATCTTAGTATTTTCTCACAAAAGTAGGAGGTATGGATTGACTGAGTGCATAAAGAAGAGAGTTATCCCTGTGGGTCCTGCTGTACATATTTGCCTCTTTCTTATGAAGCATCGCATGGGACAAGTCCTCCAGGATCCACTCTGAGAACTCTGGCCCAATTCCCCAGCTGAGAGCACAAGCATCCTTCCCAAGGGAAGCAGCTAAAAGAACAAGCTTCCCCCGCCCTTAGGTTTTCCACCTCATCATTGTGTTCCAGTAGGCTAACTTTAGCTGCCACCACTCAGAGGAAAATGGGGAGATAATATAAAATACCCTTAAAGATCTCTTTGTTAGTAATCTAGCATGTAAGTAGGGATATTTCCTGTTTTCTCCCACTGATTTTCCAAATCTAGAGTTTAGGACCATTCATTCAATCAATGAATATTTGAATACATATTTTGTACCAGGCAAATAGACCAAGAATGCCAGGACTCATGGAGATTATATTCTGGTGGGTAGAAACAGATAATGAATAGATAATAATACAAAATATAACATATGTCAGACACTGATAATTGCTTAAGAGAGAAACAGTAGAGAAAGATAGGGAGTGTGGGGGTTGGGAGTAGATGCTGTTTTTCATTGTGTACACAAAGAAGGTCTAGGAATAAAGAAATAAGGAAGTAAGCCATGTGAATAGCTGTTGGAAGAACATCCCAGGAAGAAGAAATAGCCAGTGGAGATGTCAAATAAGCAGCTAGATGTACAAGTCTAGAGTTTGAGAGAGAGTTCAGACCTAGAAATATAAATTTGGAATGATCAGCATGTATATGGTGTTTAAGCTGAGAAGCTGGTTGAGATCACCAAGGATGTTAGTGTAGATGGAGGAAAGAAGAGGTGTGAGAATTAAGCCTCAAACTGTAAAGCTTGGGGCAATGAGGAGCAATCAGCAAAGGTACCTGGGGAAGAATGCACACTGATGAAGGAGAAAAATCCAGAGTGTCGGTAGGTGAAGTAAGCTGTAGGCTGCTTATAGCAGTGGGGGAAGTTGTTAGTGAACTTGAAAAGGGCTATTTCAGTGAGTTAGTATGGACAAAAATGGGGTTTAAGAGAGAATGAGAGGAGAGAGAAAAGAGTCAGTAAGAAGAGATCATTATTCCAGAGTTTTGCTATAAAGGGGAGCAGGGAAATGAAATCATAGGGAGAGAGCGGTGAACAGTCAAAACTTTTTTTCCCCAGATTTCTTTCTTTCTTTCGTTCTTTTTTTTTTACTTTCTTAAAATTTATTTGTGTGTGTGTGTTCCAAAATTCATTGGTTTTGCACCCAGTGGGAGGGACAGAGGGAGAGGGAGAGAGAATCCCAAGCAGACTCCATGCTGAACATGGAGCTTGACATAGGGCACGATCTCACAAGCCTGAGATCATGACCCAAGCTGAAACCAGGAGTCAGATTCTTGACAGACTGTGCCACTGATGTGCCCCAAAGCTATTTTTAAGGTGGGAAAAATAGCCTGTTTCTATGATCATGAGAATGATCTATTAGAAATGAGAAAATTGATGGTTGGGTGGTGGGAAGAATTGCTACAGTAATGTCCTTGAGTGATAAAGTGAAGGCAGGATCTAGTGCATAAGTAGAGGCCTTGCCCTTAGACAGGAATACAAACTATTCCTTCAGTGTAACAGGAGGGAATGTTGAGTATATGGATAGAGATACAGCTAGGTTAGATAGATAGGGTGGTAAGAGCATGAAGAAACTCTTTTCTGATTACTTGTATTTCCTCAGAGAAAATGGAAATAAGGTCATCAGCTGAGAATGAAGATGGGGAAGGAGGTATTGGAAGAGGGGATAAGATGTGAAATAATCATATGGGAATGGGAGAAAATTAATGAACTGGGGGATTTTGTTAGATTATTGGGTGGCTCTGTAGTCCATTTGAGGTTGATGGTCATGCATTTTTAGTGAGACCAGTAGATATGGATGCATGTTTTCCTGCAGTCAAGGTCAGCTGTGTATATGTGAGCTCAGAGTAGGTGTAGAGATGGATGTAACCATTGTTGTACTTTTGCCACATAAAAACAAGGGAGTAAGGGGATGATAATGATGATGGACAAGAGGCAAGTGATGACATGAAGATGGAGTAGGGGACAATCCAAAGTTAGTAAGATCAGTAAGTTGCAGGAGGTGACATGAAGGATGTTGGAGTTGGGGCACTAGAGAGTATAAGTTGGAAAGATAGGAGGTGGTGGTCAGAGGGTAGGATGCTTGGAATTGAGGTTATAAAGGGATTAAAGTGATTGTTAATAACAAGGTCTAGTGGGATATAACCACGAAAGTCAGTGGCAGAGGAATGGTATAGGCAAGATCTTTGAGAGAGTTGAGTCAAGGAATTGACAGGCCAGAATATCAGAAGGATTATTTATGTGAATATTTAAATCACCAAGAATTGTCCGGAGCAATGTTGAAGGAAGTAAGCGACAATGAACTAAGGGTTAAAATTTCAAGGAAAGAGGGAAAGGGACCTGGGATTTGTTGTTAGGAGGTGGGAGGTGGGAGCATTGGGGAAAGACAGAAACAAGGAAACTAGCTGGTGGTAGGCCTTATGGCATGCAGTTCAATGCAGGTGATTGTTTTTAGGTGGAGGAAGCAAGAATAATCTAGAATTGGCAATAAGGAGCAAGTCATTTGCGTCTTGTCTTCTTTACTCTTCATCTTTTGTATCTCCTAGAGTGTATCCTTCTAGTTAGATATTATAGCAATATGTAGATATTGCTTCTTGGCTTTCTTTACTCCCCAACTTTTTTCCTTGTTGTGTTCACTTAGTATTCTGGGGATCCAATGCTTAGGCCTGATTCTACATTAGAATCACCTGAAGAGATTTTTGAACATTATATTATACACAGGCCCTTTGAGGTATATTGATTTAATTATTCTAGGGTGGGGTCCAAGCATCCCTAGTCTTTAAAGTTCTCCAGGGGATTCTAGTGGACAGGCAGTTTAAGAACCACTGTCCCAGAGAAAAGTTTGAAAAGGTTTGAGTCTTTGTAGACATATGCATTGTTATGGAGAATGGTCCACAGTTTTCATCATATCCTTGAAAAGATTCCTGACTGAAGAAGACTAACACTAAGCCCCTTATTTTTCTAATGAAAAAACTTTAACCTTAATTAATTTTTAAAAAATCTTTTTCATTAGAGATGGAGATGAGAATTGGGAAAAGGGAGAAATCTGGAAAGAACCATACCAACCTAGGTAAAATGCTGGAGTCTTTTCCAGAACATCAGCAGGAATTTGAAACCTCCATGAAGTGGAATCCATGAGGCTAGCCCACTACCCTGTGCATCCAAGATCATCTCTGCCTCCCTTCCTGCCCTCTAAAAATGTGAAATGTACACGGGTCGCTGACTCTGGAGCTCTCTCACAGATGGTTTCTGCGTAGGAGTATTGCGCACACCAAGCTCACTTAGCACCTGCTTTTTACGATGTGAAAACTGCACATCCATCATATGAGCGTCACCTCAAATTATATAATTTTTTCTCACAAAGTGGAAAAAAGAGGTTTCAGAATATGCATTCAACTTCTGCTGGCCTCCTAGAGGAGCAAGATGGGTCAAGAATTAGGTCATAACATTGGGGAACTCTGGAGGCAAAGGCCCTCTCAGGCTGCTATGGATGCCACTCTCCTTTGGTTGCTGCATCCACACTCTTGTCCTCACTGCTGCAGCAGGGCCAGCTGCCGATGTGCTCAGATTTGTGAATTTACTCATGTATTAAAGTATTTGCCAACATGAACTTGATGGTTCTGGTTCCTTCACCACAGATCTTAATCCTCTGATAGGGAAGATAGGAATGTCTTGGAATCACACACTTTAATTATAACCATCATTTTTACTTAGCCCTCTTTTATCTATTCAGTTGGGTTTCTGAGATGCTCAAACCAAGCTATGACATTTCTAAGCAGCTGGCACAAAGATAATAGGGAACGATTTATAACTTGTTAAAAAAGAAAGATTCTGGTGAAAGTGGTAGCCAGAAGAAATTACTAAATATCTACCTTGGTCATAAAGTTGCCCAATTCTAACCTCATAAGTATTAACACTTGCTTGTCCCTGCACATATTAGGGGAAACATTTGGCAGCTAGAACACGTCCTCACATGCACTGGGTAAAATTACAAGTGACTACTTTGTCTCTCTTTTCTCTCCCTTTCTTCCTACCACTGGTTGTCAATCTCCCTTTCTTCTTTCTGCTTATAGTCCTCTAACCCAACCTCACATGCACGCTTAACTTCCACCCCCACATAACATCCACTGACTCATGCTCTCATAACCACCCACACAGTGGCTCACCGTGTGCTCCTTTCATGTCCATTTCTGTCCAGGTGCCTTGGCTTTTTAGTTTTTGCCTGATTCTCAACAGGAGTAGCCTTCAGGTCTGCAAGCCTTTGGAGTCCGAAGTGGCTAGACCAACCATGGGTTAACCTGTCACTCTCCCTACTCCTCCATAGTATTTGGATCAACTTTTGGAGGAAATTGTGATGACACACATAAATCTAAAGAATTTAGCACAAGATCTCCAGAGTGGAGACTGCAAATTAGCAGTCCTTAGGTGACTCCGGTCAGTGTTACCTTTAGCCTACGGGTTTTGATTTTTTTTTTTTTAAGATTTTATTTATTTATTTGAGAGAATGAGAGAGAGAGAGAGAGAACAAGTCAGGGGAGGGGCAGAGAAGCAGGCTCCCCAATGAGCAGGAACCCCAGTGTGAGACTTGAGGCAAAGAGGGATGCTTAACCAACTGAGCCAAAGAGGGATGCTTAACCAACTGAGCCTCCCAGGCACCCTACACAGGATCTTAAAAATATTCTGAGACATGTTATCTTTAACAAAAATATTGAGTCAACATTTAAAGTTAGGAGATACTACAACATTTGTGTAACATTTAGTCTGCAGTCCAGCAAGGCAATCATTGGTTAAAGCTGATTCACCCTTGTACTCCATAGATAAGTTTAAATTTTCCAGTTTCCCACAGTCCCCACCACCCCTGGCCCTTCCCAACTTCCTACCTCTTCACTCATTTATGGTACTTGTCTTGCTCATGGAGGTGTTTGTGCTGAGCATCTTCTCTATAGCTGCCACAAATGGAATCCAATCCAGCTGGGTAAGAACCCAAACCTAAAAAGATAAACTCCCCTGGTAGTCATGAAAACACAGAAGGAAGAGCTGCCCCCGGCTCTTTCCTTCATAGAAAGAGCATCTGCTATGGGAACAAATATGTTTGAGTCTAAACCCAACTTTAGGTGGGTGATTCACTTAGCTGCTACAAAGTTGAGTTTTCGTTATTATCAAAAGGATGTATTAATTGAAACATTGCTGTGAAATAATTTATTTAATAAAATACCTTACACAGTAAATGCTAGCTGCTATTAGTATCTACTTCCCCTTCCCTTTCTGGCCTTATGCATTCTTGAGTACTAATGAGTACACGTGCACAGTATTGATAAACATGTTAGCAGGGAGAAAGGGTGATGCCAATAATATTGGCCAATAACGATGAAACCGAACAAGTTCAAGAGTATTCCCAAGATTAGGGGTGCCCCAGAGAGCTAGATGGGCAGAAGCTTTTGTCATAGTACCTACAAGCAGGACCCTAAAATTTGTCAAATTTTTTGTATCTCTGCTATGTTGATAGGCCAGAAGAGAGATGCCAAGGATCTAACTAGAGTAATGGTAGTAGAGAAGGAAAGAAAGGGGAAATTTTAACAAAACTGTAAGAATTAAAATTGATTGATATGTAAGGATTATGTTGATTTTATACTCCATTAACTTTGCTTAGTTTGAGTTATATTTCCTAGAATTTTATTCTTTGTATGGTTCTGGGCCAAGGGTGGCCACATGAGGCATATGGCCTTGATTTGGAAGGAAGAAGTGAAACAGCAGCCATCATGTTGTCACGGATCTGCTAACTCACCTGGGCAGTGCCTGCTAACTCACCTTGTCCAGCTGTTGCTCATCTCTTCCTTTAGCTCTTCAAGTACTGGACTGGGCACAGCTCTCAGACTTATGGTAGCAGCTTCTCCTGCTGGTCATCAGGATTAGATGCAGTGAGAGAGACATGAGTTCCAGTGCTTTCTTTTAGGTTCTATTTTATTCTTGATTCTTATTTTTCCTCATTCTTCTCCACAGATGTCCATCTTTCCTTCCTGACTGCCAGCCCCACTAAGGGCTGGACATAGATGAATGTCCAAAAGATAACTAAAGATATATATCTAAAGTTCTTGAAAAGACTCCCCTAATGGCTCTCAAGAGAATGGAAGAAGCATTGAATTAATCTAGAGAACCTAGATATCTAGGGAAGCTCTCATTCCCAATTCAGGACTCACTTTCATCAAGGCTTCCATCTCTTGGTCACAGCTTCACCCACATTACTACTCTGGCTGTGCATAATCTAGAGATGACTTTTGCCTTGGATATATCAGATACTATCCTCGGAGAAGTAATGGCCATAAGTGCTTTATCCTAGATCTTCAGTCCTTTCTTCTTTTTTTTTTATAATGATCACTTTCTAATATCTTATATAATTTACTAATATGCTATCTTTATTATTTATTTTCTGTATTTTCCCACTAGAGTATAAGCTTCATGGAGTCAGGTCTTTAGCTTTCTGTACACTGATGTAAACAAAATATTCAGAACTGTGGCATGTACTAAGGACCCAAAAATAGTTTGGGAGTTAAATTGAATGCTTATACTACATAGTGAGATTCAGCAATGATGGTATAATGAGCTCTCCTATCTGTATTCAGAATCAGAAACAAATGTGCAGAAAGATATGAAAAATGTAGAAGGTATTGGTCACATATGACATGATATAAATCAAAGTTAATGGGCTTACAGCTTTTGGGTCCAGACATGATGAATGTCATTCAATGCCACATCAATATCATAGCCACTTGCTGTCCTAACAATGATAGAAGCAACTATCTCAAAATATGAGATGAGGCAAATAGAGCATGACTTAGAAGGGATACTCAAGTACTAGCATCTGAAATAATATACCCTTTTGTGTAACAGTTTAGAATACAGAATTTCCAATAATTGAGATATTTTAGACTTTAATAGCTATTGCATGCTTCCAACCTGTTAGGTATTGTGTGAGGCAATTTTTGTGCTTTCACTCATTTTATCCTTTCACAAACCAGCAAGTCGTTATCATCACTTTGCAAAGGAGGAAACTGAGATACAGAAATGCTATTTAACATTCTCAGAGTCACACAAATATTAAATGAATTTGCCTGTACCAGGCTACCTTCTGAGTTGGCTCCCGTGGTGCAGGGTATTTTTGTTTTCTTATTTGTGGTTGCAATAATGGACAATCTCACTCTATTCCCCCTCTTTCCCTCTATAAGAGGATTCTTTGCTTTCAGGGATGGTTCCTGGGCTCTCCTTTGTTGTACAGAAAGCAAATACAGAGTGTATAAGAAAGCTGTAAAGACAGAGGTTAATATAGATCCACATAATACAACTCTGTGAAGAGAATGACAAAAGTGAAGAGAGTGACAAAAGCCTCTTTGGCTTGAGTTTATGGTACAATTTTTTGGGAAACCCTGAAGACAAATTTTGGAGCTAATTTGGTATCAAGGCAATATGGAGGATAAGATGGGGAAATGAGATTTTATTTTGAAAGTAGTCCCCATCTAGCACATTCAGGAGAGACTGTTGTAAAAGATTAAACACTGTTTATCTACTTTTCAGTTACTGGACCACATTGTTTCTTTAGGAAAGTCCACACAGAACTGGATCACAAAGTGGCTTGCTTATATGGTTTATGTTTTGAAAAGAAGGAAAATGGGTCATTAGTTCCATCATCACCCAAGTTTGAAATCGTTAAATAATCTGATGCCTCCTCTATTAGCAATCTACTGTTACATAATAAATCATCCTGAAATTTAGTAGCTAAAAACCATAATAAGAGCTTATTATGTCTCAGAGTTTCATCCCCATGTGGACTTCTCTATAGGACTTTTAAGTGGTCTCACAACATGGTAGCTGGCCTCCCATGGAGTAGACAAACCAAGAAAGGCGGGGAAAGCTGCTTTTTTGACCTAGTCTTGGAAGTCCCATGCCATCACTTCTTCCATGTCCCACTGGTCGCACAGGTCAGCTCTACTGTGAGACAGGTCAGCTTTACCATGAAAAGGACTCACCAGGCATGAATATCAAGGATCACTGTGGGGAGGGAAATCATCTTAGAGACTGGCAACCAAACCTCCCTTTTTCTTTTTCCCTAAATACAAATGGTTCCCGAATACTGATTGTCCTTCCTTTATGTGTTTTCCCATTTCCACTATCTCCACTATTCAACTCCTACACCTTATCTTGACAATGCCCTGATTAATGCAATGGCCTCTTAATTGGTTTCTTACCTCCAGTACATTCCATATTTCTTTTCCATTCCATATTTCTTTTTATCCTATCTATCATTCTTTAACAGAGCTTGATCTATAACTGTAGTTACTTACATTCTTTTGTATCCATTTATTCCCCAACTAGGTTGACAGGCTTTGGAAAGCATTGTTGCATGCATTTGCATATCTCCACAGCTCCTAAACTGTGCCTCAGAGAGGGTATGATCAAGGAAAAACCAGTGGAACCTACTGAGTAAGCAGAGATGGCTGAGCCAGACAAATGCTGAATTTAAATCCCAACTTTGCTACTTCCAAGCTGTGTGATCTCAGGCAAGTTATTCAACCTCTCTGAGCTTCTGTTTTCTTACTTCTAAAAAGCAAGTTAGTCATAACTAATAATAATATTTATAAAATAATTACTCTAAGTATGAACAATTATTAGTAATAAACTATTATAATCAATAATTTCTGCATTTCAGAGCATGAGGATTAGATAAAGGGTATGTACAAAGGACTTAGCATTATATCTTGAACATACTAAATGCTTAATAAATTGTAACCATTCACATATCACATCGTTGGAATTTAATGGTCTTCTAAAAAATTAAAATTGAAGAAAGAAGTATTTGGCCAAAAGACCCTAACTCTGACAATTCTCTTTCTCCAACTTTCAGGGGCTTTCTGAGGAGTTCTGGGCCAGCAGCATCCAGTAGAACTCTCTTCAGTGATGGAAATATTCTATATCTGCACTGTTCAGTGGGGTAGCTGCTCACCACATGCAGCCATTGAGCCTTGGCATGTGGCTAGTGTGAGGAAGTGTGTTTTTAGTTGTATTTAAATTTAAATAGCCACATGTGATGAGTGACAACCACAGTATTCAGGACAGTTCAATAATCTATAGTTCTCTAGTACTCTAGTCTATAGTCTGTCTAGTTCTTTGGTCTTTATTTCTATAGTCTATAGTTCTCTGGCTTTATAGCACTGTGTTAAGCATCCTGTTAAATAGACCTGCTTTCATTCTTCTTTGTGGATGGGTATGGTGCTATAAAAACTGCTCCGTGAAAATCTGAAGTTGAATGCCTAGAAATCGAGCAAGGATCATGTTATAATTCCCTTCCTCAAGAAGTACTGACTGACTTATCTTCTTTCTGTGTCCATGAACACAGAGAATGCCAGAGAATAAGAAGAAGATGTGACTTCTGTTTTGAGAACGGTAGGAGGATCTAGGACATTCAAGCTGCATACACACCAGAAAATAACTTGAGTTAATATGATAAGTGACAGAATAATTCGTATACAGTTGCTATTTATGATTTTATTATCCATTTTAATATAATCACATGTATATCATCCTCACCATCTTCACCATCTCATTCCCAGGCCCTCTGCCTCATATTGTGTTTAATCCTCACAAAACCCTATAGTGTAGATGTAATACTCTCCCTCCTTTTTGTAGATGGGGAAACTGAGGCTCTAGAAGGCTAGGAAAATTTCCTACAGCCATATTGTAAGAGAATGGCAGAGCAGGACTTTGAACACAGAACTATCATGATCCAAAGTCTGCTTTGTTTTTTTTTTTTTTTAAAGATTTTATTTATTTATTTGACAGAGAGAAATTACAAGTACACCGAGAGGCAGGCAGAGAAAGAGAGAGAGAGAAGGAAGCAGGCTCCCTGCTGAGCAGAGAGCCCGATGCGGGACTCGATCCCAGGACCCTGAGATCATGACCTGAGCCGAATGCAGTGGCTTAACCCACTGAGCCACCCAGGCGCCCCCAAAGTCTGCTTTGTTAACCATTCTGCTGTACGGCCTCATCCTTTAAAATGTATCCTTCACATTGCTTGCCTGGTTTTGAGTGTCCATCTGTAATATTTATTTTAATTGTACAATTACATGTGTTCACGGGAAGAAATTTTTAAAATATAGAGAAGATAAGGAAAGAAAGAAAGAAAACAAGAAAGAGAAAGAGAGAAAGAATAAATTAATTTTGTTGGCATTCGTTGTAGCCTTGTTGACCCATTGCCAAGAGTAATCACACAACATTATTTACTACCAAGCCTGTCTCCCCTAGGGAGATAGGGCCAGCCCAGTGTGAATTTCTTTATGGGATCAGATCACACGCACACAATGGAATGTCAGTCTCTGAAAGGATTTACTGAATACAATTGATTCTAGGCAGATTTCCTCACTCTCAGAGGAGGGAATTAAAGGCCCACAAGTTTGAATAACTCGCAATGATAATTCTCAAGAAAATAAATTATTCCTCACAGGGAAAAGGCACCAGAGCATTCAAAAACTCCTCTATGCATATATAGGTTATATTTCGTTTTATGATATTCCTAAATCCATTTGTTCATAAGTTCAGTGACAGTCTATAGGCAGCCACTACTGCCATCTGTTGGTGGTGGGCAGTGTTGATACGTTTCAACATAGGTACATAAAATGGTTCTTATCTAAGTCTATTAAGTTGAATTGTCATCACAGGAACCTCTGTATTTATTTAAAAAAAAAAAAAAACATGTGGAATCAGACAGACGTGGATTCATATCTTGGCTGTGCCTAAAGTGTGACCACTTTCATTTTGGATTTTCCATTTGTTTATTGGGGATATCGAATTCATATGAATGTTGTAAGAATTATAACATATAATGTTGTAATGAATGTATATTACTTTGGATAGATGCTAGCCAAAATCTCAGTGGCTTAACACTGTTTCTTGTTAACATTATAGTGTCTTGCTCGTAACACGGTTCAAAGTGGGTGCTCTGAATCACTAGGCAGCTCTAGGACCAAGTTTCTATCATCTTATGACTCTACCGTCTCCAACTCTGGCCTCTAAGGTCATCCTGGAACCCAACATCAACAATAAGAGCAAGAGGAGAAGGCATGGAGTATGCAAGGAGGTTTTTATGGGCCAGACCTGGAGCTACATACATTACTTCTTTTTTTTTTTTTTTTTTTTAAGATTTTATTTATTTATTTGACAGAGAGAAATCACAAGTAGACGGAGAGGCAGGCAGAGAGAGAGAGAGAGGGAAGCAGGCTCCCTGCCGAGCAGAGAGCCCGATGTGGGACTCGATCCCAGGATCCTGAGATCATGACCTGAGCCGAAGGCAGCGGCTTAACCACTGAGCCACCCAGGCGCCCACATACATTACTTCTATACTTCTCCCATGTGCCAGAACTCAGTCTTCTGATTGCTTCTCATTGCTGATAAGACTGAGAAACATGGTCTAGCAGTCTCTCTGTCACAGCCATAATTTTAAGTAATAAAAACATAAGCATCACTCTAATGCAGTTGTGAATTTTTCTTTACATATTATGTAATACTATTTATATTTTTGTCAGTTATTAGTATGGTGCAGATATGAAATTAAAAGGCAATGTAGTGTGATGAAATGAGCAGTGGTCTTGGAGATATGGCTTCTAATTCTGTGTGATCTTGAACATATCACTCAGTCAATCTGAACTCCAGTCCTCATCTAGAGGCTGACAGGGGTAAATCCAACGATGTATCTGTGCCATCTGTCTCCACTGCCATATCCCTCACTCTAAAAGTTTACAGCTTTTTGCACAAAAGTAACACAAAGCAAAATGTGCAATGACTCCCAAAGTAGAAAAGCGATAGAATGGGCTTAGATGGGAAGATATTTTAAAAGAGAAGCAGCTTTAAGCCTATTCTTGGAAGAGGGAATGGTACCCAAAAGAGGGCATGAAGTATGGAGTGCCATGCAAGAAAGGCATAAAGATCATAAACAAGAATTTGGGGGAGGGAGCATGGTAAGAATAACCTGACTGAAAAGGAATGTGTGTTAGAGTGAGGCTGGGGATGAATTTAAAAAGTAGTTTGATAGGTAGAAAGAAAGAAAACATTAATATTAAGCTGCCAGACTTAGGAACTCTTATTTAATCCAAAAAGATCCCAGAAGAAAGCCAAATATGGTTTTTGTATGGGCAACTGACATCATGAAAATCTGTTAGTCATTATGAAAAGAAATGTGATTAGATCATAGTCTTTGACGTGACAGTACCTTTTATTAAATTGTTGAATGTCAAAGGTCTACTTGGTCCATAAATATTCTTCCAAATATGTTAGTTACATGAATTCTATACCCATTTCAAGGAAGAAGAGTTTTACGTGGTCTTGGAGAAAAGATGAGAATGTAGGAAGAATCAAATAGTTTACATTGAAAGAGAGCCCTCAGTTCTTTGCTTTATTTTGTTTTAGTTTTTTTTTTTTTTTTTTTTAAATCAAGGATAAAAATGTAGGTAAGACATGAGTCAGAGCAAACTCAGAAAGTACCTAGAAGCCTTCAGCATTTGAAGACTGCTGGCTAGTTTCATGTGGGTGAAGTTCGGTTTTCAGAAAGACAAATTGAAAATAGAACTTGTTTGTTTAGATTTTGCCATTCTCTAGGGGACGTACAAGAATGTTCAATGAACTCTGAGGGGGAAGAATTTCTTCTTGGGAACTGACGCCAGAGACTTGTAACTCTGGAGAGAATATGGCCTGGAGCAGATCCCAAGCACAGTACAGTTTTTCTCTGGACCAAATCTGAGGAGACATGGTCTTAGCCAAGGTAAATGCCAAGTAGAAGCTCAGGTGTGGCCCTCTAAGCAGGTTTCCAAGAAAGGCCTCTGTCACACCCTCAGTAAGCGTGAGAGGGTTGAAACATTTCCCAGGAAAGTTACTGATGACACCTTTGACTCTTCTTCAGCTCTACTAAGCTCTTGGGAAGCACCATTTTTGTTTTTATTTTTAAGAAAAAGGTTATTTTCGAGGGGTAACTCTCTGTGATTTACTGCATATTAACTTTTTTACGCAAATGAAATAGTCTATTAATAACCACATGACTGTGGCAAGTCACAAGTCTTTTCTGGGCTTCAGGCTTTGGTTTTCTTCTCTGTAAAATACAGAGACTAGATTATATAATCTCTGAGGCTTCTTCCTGATCTGAAATGATAAGTTCTAATTCAAACAACTTCCTCTTTCTGGTGAAGTAACATGAAGCCTGAGGTTACTTTATCACATTCTTCTAAATCTCCATATCACTCTTAAAGCACAGAGGAAAAAACTAACAGTCCATTGAGCATGTACAGCGGGAAGAATCCTCTGTTCGGTGCAATAGCATGTTGGCTGGGAACACTGAGCTCGGAGCTACTTCCCTCCCACCCCCAGGACCGGGGGAGTTCACATCTTTATTCTTCTTAGAAACACCAGTGTTTTTATTGTGGTTGTACAACAGGTTCTCTGACTGCACTTTCCAGTTTGGCAATAGTTTATTTGCCATCTGTTCTTATTCTCGATTGTATTTCCATGTTTTTAAATGGGTTCTTCTTCGTTCTCAGGACGTAATTCCTTCTAAAAAAAAAAATCTTATCCTAATAGAGCAAGTTTACCAGCGGCGTCGAGGACAGAGTATGTGACAATGATATGATAGGCCATGATGATGAGAGCCAGAAAAACATCAAAGATTTCAGAGCTGGACTCATAAGGTAGCTATTAGCTATATGCGGCTTTTAAAATTGAAATTAGCTAGAATTGAATTAGCATTAAAAATTCAGTTCCTCTGCCATACTAACCACATTTCAAGGGCTCAACAGGCACACGTGGCTAGTGACTACCATTTTGTAGAGCACAGACATATCACATTTTCCTCACTGCAGAAAAAGCTCAATTGGTCAGTGCTGCCTTAGAGAGCAATCGTCACAGAATCACATTCTTAGGGAATATCAGGGAACTTGGAAACCACATAAGACATTCTTCTATCCCAGGCAGTTCAAATCTTTCCAGTACCTGAGAATTTATCACCTTACAAAGTGGAATATTTTGTTTTCCTAAAACTTTATATTATAACGTTCTTCCTTAAACTGGGTCAAAATCCATATCCCATTAACTCCTGCTGTCTCTCTAAACACAGGCTAAGTGAACTTTACCAGAGCATCAGTGCCTCTGTTGTATCTACTTAAACTTCTCTTTCTCAGTTAGGCCAGGCCACAGGCAAGACAGCTGAAGCTGGCTGACCCTGCCTCACCACTCCATGGCCAAGCTGGGACTGAATCCATGTTTCCAGCTAGTGTGTTCCATTCCAACCTTACTGCTTCCAAGTGCAGCGACTATGTCATTAAAGAATGTATGCAGATGAGTCTGTAGAGCTGAAGATCTTGTTCTTTTATCTTTCTTTCCATTCTGTTGTTTTCCCTCCATTTAAAAAAATTTCCTTTTTCACTGCATACTTCCTAAGAGACTCAAGGTTCTTTCTTCCCCAGTGGAGCAAAAAGTATGCAAAGTCTGCATGAATATTCCAGAAGATGAAACAATTGCCGCCCCCCCCCCATAACCATAGCTGGCAAGCATAGAAATCACACAAATGGCTTGCTTTAGTTTGCTAGTTTCAAAGCAGTATGAAGATAGAAGAGGAAGCTAAAAGCACTAAAGAGAAATGACCTACTTCTAAATGGTGTCTAGAAGAGAGGTGATCTTGATTACTCTTCAGTAAGAAAGGGCATCTACCTCCCCATGGAGCTCTGTGGAGACTTTGCAGGTGAGCTATGGTAAATGCCAGTTATTGCTTCAGATCTATGTGACAAGCCCTCATTGGGTCTCTGCTGGGGAAACAAAAGGATTGAAACATTGTCTTTACCCTCCAGTCACTGACAGGGATGCTAGGTGGAGTCAATAAATAGTCAATTACCACCCTAGACTCTTGTGCTGAGCTTGGATGGGTGTGTTTCAAAGGAAACAGTAAATCAGTCCTGGTGCTCAAATGGTCGCAGCAGTTGCTGTCACAGCAAAGCAACTGGGAGTCACTAAATACAGGGACCCGCAGACCAAGCTTCCTAGGAAAGAAGACTCTGCCCAAAGTAGACTGGGCCCAGCAAAAGATCTGGTGCTTCTTAAACAGCTATCTTCTCTAACAACAAAAAAACTGTTCCCTGATTCACTTCATTAAAAAGAGGTAATGTCACCGGCCGGAACCACCAGCCGTGCCCCTTGACATTCAGGTCCATGGTTGACTGTATATATATGGAGGTTTGTGTATGTGTATATGTACGTGTGTATCTATATCCATCCATATATATGAACAACACACATAGATAGGATAGATAGAACTTAATATAAAATTATTTTATGTATATATGTATGTATACAAATACATATGTGGGTATGATTTTATATATTTTTATATTTTAATTGTCTTATATTTGTACACAGGGGAATATTTATGCATACATACTTCTACTTGCATACACTTATAAATACATGTAATATTTTTATATAACACATATGTACATATATGTATGCACACATTTCTGGAAGGACATTGAGGACATTTCTGGAAGGATACATAAGACATTTTTTATGGTGGTAGCCTTAGAAGAGCAGGGATAAAGATCTTGGAGGGGCAACGTGGAGGGATACATTGCACTTTATTTTATAACTTTTATGTATATTATGTCATTTTTTATTGCCTATTAATTACTTTTAGAACAACAAAAACATTTTTATTAATATTGGGTTAAGCTAAGGGCACCATCACCAACTTTGCCCTGTTCTCCAACACGAATTCCAAAATGCCAATAGAGTTAAGGACCTTGTTCCAGGCTGGGCTCATCCAGGTGCTTTGCCTTAGATGACTTAAGTTACTGTGTTTTTCTCCACATTAGCTGACAGAGATAAGGAGGCTCAAATTAAGATTCTATGAGATGATATATGTGACACACACATATGTAAAACACTGTGACAGTGTTTTACAACTGTAAACTTCTCCACGCGAGTCCATAACCCTGGCAGGTGGAAGAGTATGCAGAACTACCCAACTTTACTGCTACCACCTGGGCCCTGTCATGTGTGCCGCAGACAGGGATGGGCTGTGTTGTGTTGACAGGGAAAGGAGAGGGAGCAGGAAGAAAAGAAATGAGAAGGGGCAGTAGCAGAGGGTAAGATAGGAGATGGTGGACGGGAGCCCTCTGGGAGGCCGATGCAAGGCGGGTCCCCGTGCAGAAGGGGGCTCCACTCTGGCACAGGGCCTGAGCTGCCACAGCTTGCTACTATTCCCAGCTGATACCTGAACACCTGCGTCAGGACTGTGACATATCATTCTGGATAGTGTCAGGAGAATAGAGTGAATTCATGTCTGCGGTCCAAAGGCTGGGCCTCCTCCCACTGTCCTCTGCCAGACTCTTTTACTTACTCTCTTGAATCCTCTAATTACGAATTCAACCAGCATATCTTGACTTTCTCCTCTCAGCCAGGAACTGTGCTCAGTCCTAGGGACATGGGATGAACATAATATTGTCCCAGTGATCAAGACAGTCCCGTTAATAGTGGGTAAGGACAGGGGAATAACAAGTGCTGTCACAGCAGTGAGATGTGCAGAGTGCTATGATGGAGGCCATGCATAGGGATGGGGAAGAGATATTGAAGAAGAGGTAGGAGTTTGCTGGACAGAGAGGATTTGAACAGAGAGCATGAAAATGCCTGAGGGATTCAGAGGAAGGTGAGTAACTGGGTTTGGCCCAAATAGAGAGTGAGGGCAAAGTGACAGGTAGGTCTGGAAAGGCAGGGTTGGGTCAGTTTAAGTGGCATTTGGTATTGTGCTAAGGAGTTTGCACTCTGCCCAGTCAGCTGAAAGTGGCCCAGGAAGATGAGAATCAGTTCATTTGATTTTACATCTTTAGTGAAGGAAAACTTGTATAGCTACCTAGTTATTTACCTTTAACAAACATACTTTACTTGTAATAAGAATGGTTCAGCCTGCTTATTTCATTGCAAAGGGCAATTTGACATTTATATTCTATTTCTCGCAAATAATTGATTGGCCACTCAGTATTATTGGGCATAAAGCTCGAAAGAAAATTAACCCTCTTTGGGAATCAGAATCCCTGGTTGGATAAATTGATAAAAGTTATTATTTTTCTCCCATGAAAATGTAAATACAGAATTCTGCATATAATTACAGGGAATTCATTGAACTCTCTTAAAAATTCCCAAGTTCCAGGGTTGTATAGATAATCAAATGATGGTTTTTGCTTTGACAATATTTTTTCTTTTTTAACAAGAAAATTATGTAGCAAGTGTTAGGTACTGACCTAAAGCCTCATGTTCGATTTAATAAAATGAATTCAAAATCTTTTTTCAGTGGTAAAGTCTGAGATCATCTCCCCAATACAGTGTAGAATGTGGAATGATTTTGAAGTCTTTTTGATTAAATGGACTCTAACTCATATTTTATTAATAGAGAGAGGCTCGTTAAGCTATTTTAGGATACCCAAACATGAAATGATAGAGGAAATAATTCTATAAAATAAGATGAAAAACAACAATTCCATCAGATGTAAAATTTTCAAAAGCTTCTTCTGCTGCTGCCACATATATGCTAGAATGAGTCTAGCTATAAATAAAAATCTCTCGAATTTTAGGGCTTGCTAACATTCAGAGTAAAATACGACTCCTTTCTTGTTTTATCAACCGAAGAGACCCTTGAAATCGCACTCTTTTTGCACATGGAGCAAGGGTAACATCTTTTGGAAATGTATTACTGGGCTTTCCTATTTGGAACCTGCAGAAAAGGCCAGGGAAGGGTGGGGCTAGAGTTGGAGGGTAGGTTGTGTATTTGAACCTTTTGTGACACAAGTGCAAAGAAAAGGAGTCACTGTTTGCCTTCTGAAAACCAAGACAGGATTTGCTTTTTCTGATATTATTGAAAAATAAGACACTTCTCCTGAATGCCTTATTGTCCTATTAACATGGGAAGAACCTGGTCTGGTGACTTGATCTTGAAATTTGATGTAAGGATGGAGGATAAGAGAGCTGGACGAGAAGTGCGGCAAGAACCTGTGGATGGGTGTGGCTGGGGAAAGGGGCAGGTGAGGAAACACTGAGTCCTGGCCTCCTCCTCTTGGCTCAAGCCCTGGCAGGAACATATCTAGCTAAGCAGAGTGGCTCCACCTCTGTACAACATGATGAGATAGCACTGGTTTGCAAGGCATGCCAGGCCACTACACGTGTAGGGAGAGTATGAGCTAGCCCTCTTGAGCTCCCCTTGGCCCTTGGACAGCACAGTGAGTTCTAAAGTTTCTGCTGGCAGGAGGAGGGCTGCAGAAGAAAGCAGATGGTATTGGTTGTCTAACTGGGCAAAAATCTCCAGGCGAAAGCAAAATGGCTTTGAAGCCAGGTGACAGCCGAACTTCAGGGCCAAGTCACCAGAGAGAACTCTTGATGTCAGGCCAATCTGAGAGAGCACAGAGCGGTCATGCCAGCCTCAGACTTCGGGAGCAGCCACTAGCAGGATGCCCAGAGGAAGAAGCATGGACAGCAGGCAGCACATGGCCAGGGATGCCAGGGAGAACACGGTAAAGCCCCTCAGACACCCAGCTGCTACCCAAAAGGGAAAGCAACATTCTGAAAGTCTGAGCATTTACTGAAAGGTAGAATCACCCAAAACAAAACATTTAAACCAGCTCTGATGGATGGTATCACATCATATTTGAAGAGATTGAAATTTACACCAAAAGGATACTGTTTAAAACATCAATTATTTGTTGGTGCATCTAAATATCTGCTCCAGCCAGCAGCATGGAGGCTCATAGGAGAAAAAAGTCAGCCATAGAGAAATAAAGAAGCTACATTTCCTTTGCATGTTTAAGGGTACTGTGAGTGAATTTGGAATCCAGCTACATCTTTTTCCTGCCTCACAATTCTAACACAAATTCAGGATTATGTCTTAATTTATTACTTTCTTTGAAAAAAAAAAAGAGAAAAAAATCCAAATTTTAATTAACAGGGTTTATCATTTTAAATGCACTAGGCAAATATCATTATACGTGTTTAATAAATTATTGACTTTTCTGTTACATAGACCATATATTTTGCATATAGGCATGTGTGTGTGTGACACATACATGTATATATCTTAATATTCTCTATTTCCTTTTTTTTTTTTTTTTGGGTTACATTTCCTGTGTGCTGAGCTGGGGTATTTATTCTTCTGAATGATGCAATGGGTTAACAAGATAATAGGAAAGAAATCTTTTAAGGTACAAGGACCTTGACAGTACAGTTTGTTTCGGTTTGATTAAACAGATGGAATTCCACGCAAGTGGAAAGTTGTGAAGGCGGACACCTATAGCACATACAACATCAGTGAACAAAAGCGGTGGGAAGTCACTGAAATGAAAGATGGCAGAATGGTTTCTAGCATCTCACCTTTTACCAACAAAGCTCCGCTGCTGTGAGCCTTCTTTACGTTCAAAATCCAGGTTTTGTAACAATAAGAAAAAGTGGTGTTTTTACCTGTGAAATGCTAAATCCTAACCATCAGAGAATGGAGTGGGTGATTGCCTGGAAAACGACTCATACATTCCTTGAACTTCTCTCTCAAAGAGTAACTCGTTTATGAACATGTCGAAGAACCCCTGGGAGCTACAGTAAATGTGGGAGTTTTTGTCTGAATAGAACTATTGAAATCTATGATAAGAATTATCCTTCATTTTGTCATACATGTTATCGAGATAGCAAAAGTCAAACATTAAGTGTCATAGTTTAGAAGGTTTGGTATGACCTAATTTTAGTTAATTGGAAAATTTTCTAATTACAAATGAATATATTTTAAGTGACAGAATGCTTAAAGGACACTTTCTTCCTAACTAATTCTGTAATGCTGAAACAAGACTTAATCAAAAACAATAGTATGAAGATCCAAATTTAACTTTCTTCATTTTTCAAAAGGATATAAATCTTATCAATTTAACTAGAAAATATTTTGTTTCCTGCTGAGTTGCATTTTTGTAGGACACAGAGTTGGAGAAATTACAGCACTACGGTAACTATTTTAGCATCAGTAATTTTAGATACATTATTTTCAATAAAGAAAAAATATCCAATTTAAAGGAGAGAAAATGTGCTTAACATTTGTGAATGTTGAAGTTATGCTCTCTGAAAAGAATGCAGCAAAAGGAGAGCCTATGTTTTAGGAGAGTATCCACCAAGGGGATAAATGAGAAATTATGATTCTTGCCATTAAACACTTGTACCATTATTCCATGCTTGATTTCCCTTTGTTTCTTCTTCTTTAGTGGCACAAGTGGTTTGTGGCCAAGGAAAGTGCAGACTGTTTCACTAGGTGCCCTCACCAACACCCACCAGCACTCTGAGGAACAAGCAGCTGCTCGATGACTGGGTGACGGTAAACAACACTCACGAGGAAGCCACTTTGAAAAGCTCAGGTCAGTGTTCGCAAGAGGACAGTTCTCCCACCAAGTGCCATGTAGAATGAACATTGCATCTACACAGAGGAGAGCTGCAGGAATACTGCTATCCAGGGAAGAGGGCACAGGAAGGAGACTCCACAAAGACAGGGCTTGGGGGGACTGATTATCCTGGGTTTCAATCCCAGTTCCAGTACCTGCTCGGACAAATCTCGCAAGCGCTCTGCACCCATCTTCTCACATGTCGCACAGAAGGAAGGATACAAGCTATATGAGATGGTTATGAGTATAAATAAGTTAAACGGATAAAGTGCCTGGCCTTTAGAAGAGCATATGCGTTCCCCTTCCTGGTATTCCTGCTTCCATTAGTGAACGCGTACATGGGGACTAAATGTTCTTTTTTTTTTTTTTTTTTAAGATTTTATTTATTTATGTGACAGACAGAGATCACAAGTAGGCAGAGAGGCAGGCAGAGAGAGAGAGAGAGAGAGGGAAGCAGGCTTCCTGCGGAGCAGAGAGCCCGATGCGGGGCTCGATCCCAGGACCCTGAGATCATGACCCGAGCCGAAGGCAGCAGCCCAAACCACTGAAACCCCCAGGCGCCCCGGGACTAAATGTTCTAACTGAATCGCCTACTTGTTCCTATACGCACACATGCCACCCTTGGGCTCTCACCCGGGGTGAAAATGGACTGATTTGAGGGTCATCCCTTCTGCCACGTGCCGTCAGAGAAAGAATGGATCCCCAGACCATGTGGCCTCAGCCAGTAGCGACTTCTAACTCTGTTTTGGCACCTTGTACTTCCCACACCCCTCCTCTGAGCCTGGGAGAGAGGAAAGCCCAATGCTGGCCCAATTACAGCCTTTCTTGTTAGTGCAGACAGTCCGCTCCAGAGCTCTGGGAAGATCCTTGAATATCCTCTTTCCTCTCTCCTTCCACCCCCTCCCTCCACGCACATTCACTATACATAACATTAGTGATTCCACGCCTCCCTAAACTGCATCAGTGTGGATGTATCCCTCTCTGTGCCAAGCACTCCCACATTAAATAATCTCTCTCATAATATTCATAATAATTTTCAGATATCATAGCTAAGGCTAAGACTGAAGTGTAGAGATATCAAAGAGGTGTGCCTAAGATGAACCTCATAGTGATAACTGGGACTAGAATCCAGATCTTTTGACTTCAAATGCAAGCATTTTTGTATTTATACTGTGCTATTCTGCTTTCTGATCTTGTCAACAATTAATATATTTTCTGGAATGTCAGAGACAAGACACTGTCCTTCCACATCTCATTTCAATACTTACTCAATTCTATGGAGAATGATGATCTTACGATGTTATTTAGCAGCATTCATACATAGTAGCATTTAGCATATGTGTTAAGTTTGAAGACTAAGGAACATTAAGTACCTAAAACATTTTAAAAGAGTGATTCACTACCATTACTCAAAAAATATGCAAGGAGGATGATTCACTCTAGAAAGTTTAAATGAGACTTTGAAGCAGACGATGTACAAATCATAAATAATTTTTTTAAGAGAGAGAGAGAAAGAAAAGAAAAAAAAACCCTTTGTGGTTGCTTTTCTTACAACTAAATATCATTTTACTAGAAAAGGGCTCAGCCAGCATATTGATTCATCCTGGACAGACGCTGTTTTTTGTTTTAGATTTTTTTTTAAGACCTATTGTTCATTTTAATAATTTCATTTCTTCTCCTTCTCATTCTTGATCTCCTTCTCTCCTCCTTCTCTTATCTTCTACCTCCTCCTTTTCCTTTTCTCGTTTTTGGGGGTATAAAAGTTCGTTCATACAAAGAAATTCCAGATTGTACTACACAATTAACACCTATCAAAATGACCTTTATGTTTGTCTTCATTTATTCTTTCTCCTTATCGGTAGATAATGCCTAGTATTTCTCTAAAAGAGAAATAAAGGTACTAGAATGGTCTGCTTCTAAAAGTAGAACAGAGGAGAGTCAGTATTGAGAAATTACAAACGCACTTTTCAGGAAGTTTCCAAGTTTCTCTAAGAGAGGGTCTTAGGATTCTCCAGAGAATCAGAACCAACAGAATGTGCACATACTTATAGAAAAAGAAACATTTGTTTTAAGGAATTGACTCACACAATTGTGAAGGCTGACAAGTCCAAAAGCTGCAGGATAGGCTGACAAGCTAGAGACACAGGGAAGAAGAGTCCTTGCCTCAGTTCAGTCTGAAGGCATTATGTTGGCAGAATTTCCTCTTGTTCAAGAGAGGTCAGATTTTTTCCCATTAAGGCTTTCAACTGCTTGGAAGACATCCACCCATATTGCAGAGTACTGGTAATTGGCTTTATTCTGTCTCCTGAGCTAAATGTTAATTTCATCTTTAAAAAGTACTTTCACAGAAACATCTAGAATAATGTTTGACCAAACTTCTGGGTAACATGGCCTAGCTAAGTTGACACCTGAAATTAACCACCCTGGATGGCCAGATGGTACTCCAGTTCTCTGAAGAGCATTACACCGTGTCCCATTTCAACATTATCAGAAGAAGTGGAGTGGTCTCTTGATAAATGGTATCAGATATAATTCCTGTTCTTTCTCTGGCTTAGCCAGAAGTATTTATGTTTTTACAACCTAAAACCTGGTTCCCTACATTTATGGAAATTTAGAAAAATTTCCCCAACTGTGATGTGACAAATCAATAGCAATTTTCATACCTGGCAAAGCTGGCAAAATTCTTTCCTGCAAGCTCCAAAGATTTAACCATTTCTTCCCTATTAGTCATTATGAAAAATGGCATAAATTTATGGAATTTTTAGAATCACTTTCCCAGAATGTTATAATTCCAGTTCTTCATTCCTTTCTTTAAGCTTCTAATACGACTCATCCCTTAATCTGTCCCCCATTTCTTGTAGATGTAAGAATAACCCAAGGGCAATTAAGTCAGACCTGGGAAAGGCAGGGGATCGTGTGGGTCCTGACTACCCACAGTCCTAAGTAATTCTATTTTTCCCAGGGCTAGCACCTGAGGAAATTGTTATATTCTCTCTCTCTCCACCTCCGTGTATGTGTGTGTGTGTGTGTGTGTGTGTGTGTGTGTGTGTGTGTGTGTGTGAAGCTTTGAGGAATGAAGCTCGGAATTCAAAGAAAGAGGCAGAGGACAGAAAATAAAGAGGGAATTGCCATTTTTGTTTTTTCAGTTCACTGTCCCTAAGTGTCTAAAAAATTGGGACTGAGGAGGTATTGTGAAATTTAGAAAAATTTAGAAAATTTAGAAATTAAAAATTTAGAAAAAAAAATGCTCACTGTATTGTAAAAAGTCCCTCTAAATCTCCAGCAAGATTGACTTGGCATTGGTGCTGTGAAGAATGGGATGAAAAAGAGAAAGTCTGGAGGGGAAAGGCATCCCGCGCCCTGGGAGCATGCGCAAGTGACGGCAGTTGGTGAGAAGGTGGCCTGACCAGCGTGGATAGCAGCAAGAAAAAATATTGAGTAAGGAGCATAAAGCCACATTTTGGAGGTCTTGGAAATCCTCCTGAGATGAGACTTGTCACAACTGCGTTGTGATGAATAGGGAACAGACATGATGGGGGGAAGGGCAGGATGAAGAGAAATGAACAGAGGGCCACAGAGGGAGCTTTGGGGAAGCCCAAGTCCTACAGGGTCAGTAGACATGTGTGTTTCTTGTCTCACAACTGATGTCCCCCCTGGAGTTAGAAGGAGGTCATCCGATGATGGTAAAGGCAAGAGCTTAAGATTGAGAGCTTGAGACAACATTGTTCAGTTGAATTGTGTAAACTGTTTTTGAGCTTCTGCTCTGAAATGGCTGCAATGCTAGATGTTAGAAATATGAAAATGAATAAAATATGTCCTCTATCTTCTGGAATATCCCAGTCTTCTGGCATCAATAAAAAAAAAAAAATTAATGAACTTGCAACACAAGCTAGGCTTGATCTCCTATTTGACTGTGAGCACTGAGACATGGCAGTCTAGTGTGGGATGTGGGAGACTTACTATGGAGGCCAATCTGGTCTTCACAGTCATGTCAAAGTGAGCTGATGATCAAAACTGGATGATTAGAGATCCCGGTGAAAATCAAGTTCCATCCATGCAGGGAGGGAGTGGAGAGAGGCTCACATATAAGATGGTTGTAGCTTAAGATTCAGTATAAATTCTGAGATCTCATGATGAGGTCCAGGGAGTGAATATGCAAATGTGCTTCTGCTCTGTAATGAAGATGGAGGACAAGAACCAGTTTGGGTGACGAGCCATGAGATCCAAGAGTAGGATGAGTTGTTAGTGGACAATAACTTTCGTGCACTTGTGACAGAGTGAAATCGTTCCTCAGACTGGGCTAAGAAAATATTTCTTTATATTTCCATAAAGCATCTCAATTTCTTCATGACTGTATCCTCTAGATAATAGGGAAAAAAGTCCTAAATATTAGTTTAGTCTGTAAATAAACTTAGTACTTTTAATGAGAAGAAATAACTACATAATTTGCAGGGCTTAGCATAAAGTGAGAATGTAGTCTTCCCTATTAAAAAATTCAGAATTTCAAGATGGCTACGGTAGAGTATTTAGCAAACCAGGGATGCTTCTGGTAGCACACTCACAGAACTACACCTGGTAATAAATTCAACAATCCCTTTAGGGGATTGTTCTTAAAATGCTTAGGTTATGGACACTGGGGAGGGTATGTGCTGTGGTGAGTGCTGTAAGTGTATAAGTGTATAAGTGTAAGTGTATATGTAAGTGTGTAAGCCTGATGATTCACAGAACTGTACCCCTGGGGCAAATAATACATTATATGTTAATAAAAAAAATAAAGTGCTTAGGGTCTGATTTCCTTTCTCTCTCTCTCTCTCTCTCTCTCTCTCACACACACACACACACACAGAGAGTTTTATCTCACACGGAGCCATCAGTGTACTACAGCCAGCTTGTACCAGCTGGAAAGTCATTCTCCCCCAGCTCTGTACTTAATGTTTTGTGGATAACTTGAAATCAGCCATGGTGGGAAAATTTACAGCATGAAATTAGCAAGTACTAGAAAGCATAGCCTTTTTCTCCAGTGAGCTGGTTATTAATCATTTACTAACACACCATTGTATGTATGTTTCTAAACAAAGACAGCTTCTTTTCATTTGCTGTATTCCTAACCCTCAGAATGGTGCCCAGTGCATATAGGATGCTAAGTTGTTTACCATGTGAATAAATATCCTTCTCTGTCCCCAGAAGAGCATGTTCATGACCTAGATAGCACAGTTGAAGGTGTCATTTCTGCCTACAGAAGAAATTCTGCCATTTGAGAGCTCAATGAATTTAGAAAACTCTCTTTTCATAAAGCCTGGCTTCAGCAACTGTTGTCTTCTACCTAAATCCTATAGAATATAAACTGAATATTAGTGTTTCTGTTGTCTTTGCATTCCTGCTAGAACAATTCTAAACCTCTGTTAGCCGAATAGATGCCTCTGGAAAAAGATTGCGGGGAGTGTGTCTGTACAAGGGCATTCAAAAAGAGAGAAATAATTCAAGATATATGATCTCAGATATACATCACTTTTTTCAAGAGTCTAAACCAAAGAGAAGTTACCATGGCAGGCATTTGTAGACACTGAGGAGGACAATATGCCATAAAAGGAGCCACAGAGAGAGATTATATTTCTATCAGGGATGTGTCTTGGAGTCATTCAAACCATTTCACAAAGGTGGAGGTCTATTTCTATAATGTAAAGGGGAAAACTATATTCTTTTTGTGGTGTCTCTCTTTTGCTACTCACACAGAACGCTTCACTTCTGATACTTGTGGTCACCAAATGTATGAGGACTTTTCCCCCAAGCAATGCTTCTGAGACAACACTTGGGTGTCCCACAATTCAATTTAATTCTGATGGTAACTTGAATTAGTGCAGGACCCACAGGTTGAGGGTTCAGTCCCACAAGACTGCTCCCCAACTTTAGGCACCAACTACAAATGGTAGGCCCTAGATTACCCACAGTTTTATACAACTTGGTTACAAATCAGAGATTTCTATGACCTTTCTCCTTGAATTCCATTGTTCCCAGAACAGCCCAGAGAACTTAATGAAATACTTTCTCCAGTTTATTATTTAATAATAAATAATGATATAATTATTATATGATAAGGAATATCATAAGGGATATAGATTAACAGCCAGATGAGAAGTACATAGGGTGTGATCTGGAAGGGTCCTGAATGTAGGAGCTTCTGTCTCTGTGGAGTTAAGGTGTTCCACCTACCCTGTATGCAGATGTGTTTACCCACCGGGAAGCAGACATGTTTACCCACCATGCTTTCCACATGGAGACCCAATCTATTATTAACTCCATTTCCAGCCCCTCTCCCATCTCTGGATAATAGGAGATAGAGCTAAAAGTTCTAATCTTCTGATAATGGTTTGGTCTTTCTGATAACCATCCCACATCCAAGATCCCACCAAGAGTCACCTTATTAAAACATAAGACATTCCAGAGTACCTGGGTGGCTCAGTGGGTTAAGCCTCTGCCTTCAGCCCAGATATCTGCTCCCCCTGCCCCCCGCCTGCCTCTCTGTCTACTTGTGATCTCTCTCTTTCTGTCAAATAAATAAATAAAATCTTAAAAAAAAAAAAAAAAGACATTCCTATCATCCAGGAAATTCCAAGGGATTTAGGAGTTCTATGCCAGGAATTGTGGACAGAGACCAATATATATTTTTTCTATTATTGTACCCATAGGTAGGATCAATCATACCTCTCTATATGTATAAGGCCACAGTCTATTTGCAAGAAATGCAGAATTAGGGTAATATTGCCTGAGTTTTCATATAATCTACTAAAAGCTCAAAGCACAAATGCCATGTGTCTTACTACCACTGCCTCCTTTTTCTCCCTCTTCCTCTCCTTTCTCCCTAGATATGCTCCTCTTCTCTCTTTCCCCACTATTTTCCATTCTCCCTTTTCTCCTCTGTGTTTCTGCCTTCGGTGCCTCCCTTCTACAGGCAGTTAATGGTGAGGCAGCTTGCTGAGTGCACCTGGAAGGAAAAAATAAGGAAGTCGGGCTAGAGTTCCATCTCGGAGCATTTTCTATTCCCAGGAGTTGAAGCACTGAGACCTCTGGGTGGGCACAGGCTGATCTGAAACTAGGTGTATTTACATTTTGGCATATTTCTAGGTGTGTTATACATTTTAGAAAATCTTACATTAATTTTTTTATGGAAAAAAGATTAATTCTGACATTTTATGCATCTTTAAGTGACTCTATTATTTTCCTCTCTCCCATACCCTCCCTCACATGGCTGAGAGAGTCCTGTGTGTTTATCAAATCTTATTTCATTTTCTTCTTCCTAGACACATAGAAGGACTATATTTTCCACCTTTTTTGGAGCTCAGTGGAAGCCATGTGACTGAATTAAGGCCGGTGGAAATAAAGCAAACCTAGCTATACAAAATCCATGACTGACTATGTTCTCCCTTACTGCATTTGTCATCATTTGCTTTAAATGACAGTGTACAAGGTGTTAGATCACTGAGTTAACCACTTAGAGGGGAACTCCAATGGGATGCCTCCCTCCCCTCATCAGACTGTAACATGAGCAAGAAATAAACCTTATTGAGTTAAGCCACTGAGATTTGATATTTTTTACTGCAACCTAGTCAATCCCATCTTGACTCTGTGTTCAGGAACATCCTCATAGGTCCTAGGATTCATTCTTTTTGTACATACACAGTCATATACCCATCTCTGAAATAATTATTGTGGCCAAGGAGGATCTGCACATTGAACAAGCTTGGGTCATATGCTGTACTGCTGGAATTGGACACAGGACTTTGGCAAACAAGTGGATTGATACTGAAGTAAGGGTTAATATACCAGAAAAAAAAACAAAACAAACAAACAAACAAACAAGGAATTAGTTTGTTGTTGTTTTTTTTAAGTGGGGGAGGAAGGGGAAGACAGGAAACAAAGCTAGAATCCAAAACATCATAGGTTTTTAGGAATTATAAATAGGCTATTTTTATTTTAATAAATACTAATTTTAAGAATTAGTTTGTAGGTAAGTCTAGAAGGGCAAATTAAATCCAATTTTAGAAATTCCAACCTAGAATACCAAAATAAGTCATCTATTCTATAAAATTTAGGGAATCATATATGTTTCTGAGGTAGGAAGTTATTTGATATATTTAATGAGAGCAGTTTTTTAAAGAATAATAATTTGGTAGCAGTATGCAGGATAGACTGAGATTGAAAAAAACTGAAGTTAAGAAAATTGCAAGAATCTAAAAATTCAATGATAATTGACAGTAGTGGTGCTGATGAAGGGAATGACAGAGAATTAACATAATGAGGGGTACCTGGGTGTCTCAGACCATTAAGCGGCTAACTCTTGATCTCACCTCAGGTCTTGATCTCAGGGTCATGAGATCTCAGGTCATTAGCCCCACATTGGGCTCTACGCTGGGCATGGAGGCTATTTAAAAAAAAAAGAAAAGAAAAAAAGAATTGACACATTGAGCTACATGAGAAAGGAAGAGCTGACAGGACTTCATGTCTGATATGATGTGGGGAGATAAGGAGAAATCAAAGATGATTTAAAGGCTTAAGAAAAACTTGCACAAGGAAATTCTATCTGGGGAAGATGATGGGCTTCAGTACATTGAGTCTGAGATGACTATTTGATGTTCAAAACGAAAGTTAAGCAGTTCTGCAGCTGTAATGTGGGGAATGATCTGGTCTAGAAGGAAAGATTTAGGAGGCATTTACATAAAGATATTTATTGATAAGATTACTCAGTGGGAGTGGAGATTATGTGAAGCAAAGTTCTGAGGACAGCTCCTTGGGCAGTAGCCACTATTGGTACAGAGTTAAGACAAGTGTGAAGAAGGAAGAAGAAACAAGAGTAAAAGGACAAGAAAGTAATGTGTGTCAAGGGAGGGGAAATCTCAAGTTTTTCTTAAAATTGCCCAATGCCGCACGGAGTGACACTGAGTCACTGAGGATCTTGAAGTTTCAACAGAGTGAAGATGCAGTTTCAGGAGAGGTACATTTTGAAGTGTTAACAAGATGGCAAATGGTAAGGAAATGGTGTTAAAAGGCAGGGAGGAGATAAAATGGTAGAATCGAAGGCACATTGTAGTTGAACCAAGATTTCTCCAGGACTGAGCAGACATATGCCTTTTTAAATCAAAGGAAAGAAAGCTAGGGAGAAGGAATAATTTTTGTCATTGTTTTGTCTGTTTGGGTTTTTTTATTGTTTTCAGGGTTTTTTTTTTTTTTTTTTCAGAATACTAGTAATAATAATAATGATACCTTTAATTGCCATCTAATATGTGTCAGGCATGGTGATAGGTGCTTTTCAGGTCTATTTTTCCAATTATTGTACTCATCTTATAGATGTGGAAGTGAAAAATCAGAAAGGTGAAGTAACTTGACAAGATCAGTCAGCTGTTAAATAGTGGAGCAGGATCAGTTCCCCTGGATGTGAATTCAGTTTCAGTGATGCCCCACAGTCTCTGAAGTGCCCAACAGCATGGGCATGATATAATTCATCAGAAAGTTCTTAGAGAATGGTAGACGATACCAAAGAGCTGGGGTATAATATGAAAGTCTTCCAGGGATTTCTAACAAAGGACCATGAAAGCAAGCAAGGCCCCTGTCCCTAGAGGTTTCTCTTCTGTGCCCATTTACTGAAGTCAATAACATGTGGTTACACATGGTCTGAATTTTTTATCAGGAACTAATCAGTCTTCGAAGGTAAATGAGCTTACTTTGTTTAATCAGATTTTTTAAAAAATATATCATTATTTTGCCTTTTAAATTAAGAAAAACCAAGAACCAAATTAAGAAATCTTCTGAAGAGACCAACCCATATACTTGAACACGTCTATTGCCTAGTGACCTTTTCCTTCCGGTTGTCTTGTTTTATATTTATTTTGCATTTTTTCAAGTTCCTTTGGAAGTCCTTTGGGAAATTCAGTGGTATATATTTGGATTTATGCTGTATATACTGCCTTGTTGGGGGTGGTTCTTCTCTCTGGAGAGAGCTGAAGGTTGGGGTAGGTTTTCAGTGGGAACACATGTTGGTAAGAAGGACATTTCTGATGAACAAATAGCAGAGGCAAATAAGCAGAAGCAAACAAGCTCACTTCAGAATACAAGAAGTAGTGTAGTCTGAGGATGTTATAGAAATACAGAATAAAATGTTTCAATTAAGAAGTTGTTGCTTACCATGCAGAAAGGAGAGAGAGAGAGAGAGTACAGTGTCCCCAGGTGGATGACTCCACATTCTGAGCTCCCCTCGAAATGACAGGAATCTTTGTGCAGATTCAGTAGGCACAGCCAGGGCAGCAACGGGAACAAACTGTTTGGGATTTTTATCCGAGAACTGTGTCTCTTCCCAAGAAAGACTTTGTTTGGCTTGTCCTGTGGTTTGTCAAAACGTTATAGGCAGGGATACTTTCAACAATGGTAGGGAACGTTTGGACAAAATATCTCTAGTCTGGGTCATAACTGAAGACTGAATGCCAGACTGAGGAAGAGCAGAAGCTCTCTTAATAGACGTTCGGTCAATGAGCATCACAAATACTTGACGCTTTTCATTCTCTCTGTAGACTTTGTTTTCTGCTGCCTCCTACTCCGGAGCTTGGGAGACAGTCACCTCTCTTCAGGGACCCAGGCACTTCCACTTCCACTGTCTGAGTTCAGGGCTTACCAAGACTTGATTATCTTTGCTCTTAAGCCTGGTGGTACCTTCTTTCTTTGTAACTGGAATTGCATATTTTCATTAAACGCTATGTAACCTGATGAAATGTGAATGTGAGGGGCAATGCTAGGGGATTAATCTCCATGATCACTGAGTAGTAGAATGCTTTGGAAAGAATCTATAAAAGTGAGTACCTACAATAATTGATGATAAATTAGCTATGGATGAAAAAGTTATTTTAAAAACTTGAAGAAAATATATAAAACTCCAGAATCACTGAGGCCTCAGGTTGCTTCATAGATATCTTTCAGGTCTTGTTCCACCTTAAAGCCATGCAAGTTCGGATCCTAAGGTGGTGCAGCCTGCGTGTGGAGGCACCTCTGAACTCCACCATGGACACCTGCTCAGGACAAGGCCCTGGCTCCACATGCTGTGCGGCTATCCATGCTTCAAAGCAAGGATAAATATTAAGGTATGTTTGTAGCATTTTCCATGATTCCTCATTTTAATTGACCTCTTCGGTTAACCACTTGATTATGGGTCAATAAGGAACCACTGGAGATTTTGACACAAGGAAGTGACATATTCAACACTATTCAGTGTAATTCATTCTATTTAATAAACATTTTTACTTACCATTCAACATCAAATATTTCAAGATACTTGCATTAAAAATCTATCAGCTTACAGCTTATCAGTAATCCTTACAGTAAGGATTCAATAGAATTTCCTCTACAACTGATTTTGACATCCAGGTACAAATGCAATATGACGTCATGGGTCCAGAAAAAGACTAATGGGTTTGAGTTCTGGCTTTACCACTAGCAATACATGACTTTGGACAAGTTAGTTGGCCTCTTTTTGCCTCAGGTTCCCCATCTTGTAGGGGGAGAGTAAGAATAGAACCTATCTGAGGGGCGCCTGGGTGGTTCAGTGGGTTAAGCCTCTGCCTTCGGCTCAGGTCATGGTCTCAGGGTCCTGGGATTGAGCCCCGCGTCGGGCTCTCTGCTCAGCGGGGAGCCTGCTTCCCCCCTCTCTCCCTGCCTGCCTCTCTGCCTACTTGTGATATCTCTCTGTCAAATAAATAAAATCTTAAAAAAAAAAAAAAAGAATAGAACCTATCTGGGCTGAGATTAGAGATAAACTTATTCTAGAGACTCAAGAATATAGGATACTTTGCCTGATGTAGGAAGATAAAGATTTTGGTGAATTTGTATTGTACCTTTCTAAAATATTATTAAAAAATAATTCTGATCTTTCCATTTGCGACGACGTGGATGGAACTAGAGGGTATTTTCCTTAGCGAATAAGCCAGTCGGAGAAAGACAACTATCATATGATCTCCCTGATATGAGGAAGTGGAGATGCCACGTAGGGGGTTTGGGGAGTAGGAAAAGAATAAATGAAACAAGATGGGATCAGGAAGGAGACAAACCATAAGAGACTCTTAATCTCACAAAACAAACTGAGGGTTGCTGGGGGGAGGGGGGTCAGGAAAGGGTGATGGGATTGTGGACATTGGGGAGGGTATGTGCTATGGTGAGTGCCGTGAAGTGTGTAAACTTGGCGATTCACAGACCTGTACCCCTGGGGTTAATAATACATTACATGTTTATAAAAAAAAATTTAAAAATTTAAAAAAAAAAAAAGAAAGAAAAGAATTCTGTAAAGTGAACACAAAATCCTCCTTGATTATCTTGCTGCTTAATTGTATACCAGCCTGGCCAATTGTCAGAAATTCTGGGTATCTGTTCATATATAACGGTGATCTAGGCAATTTGGAGTCTCCAATATGACAAATGACACCTTCCCTCACTTCCCTAGACATATTAGGACACAGATGTGCTGTATCAACTTCAGTCCAGAAGGAAAGAGTTTGCTAAGTCAAAAGCAGATATTATAATCTCCGATTGGCTGAAGATCGTGTTGTAAATAAGAAACGAAATTTTTCCACTGTGCTACAGCTTTCTACAAGGAAGACTAAATATCAGATGTCTTTAGTAAAGATATGAAATGCAATATATCAAAATATGATCTTTCTGGGGACTCAGTCTTTGTTCCATAGCATCTTGCTATGATGCTCTGAGACTCAGAAGATTTTTTGAAAGGTTATATGTGTATGTATGCATGTATGAACCCAGAATAAGACAGGAAAAATTCAGAATTCCTCACATCCTTAAGAAGATATTCCTTTTTTTTTTTTCTTGAGAAGATATTCGGAGGTACACTTCTGACAACACTCATGGTTCTAACAGCTTTTATAAATGTCCCTGCGCTGTATGGATACCTGTCACATTCAATCATGGTCATTCTCACCAATTTTCACATGAATAGTAATGAAAAATTTTAAAAGAAAGGTCAAAAAGAGAGGGAAGGGAAGGGAAGTCGAGAGGAAGGGAGAGAGAAGGGGGTTCATTGCCCATTGTTGCCACAAGTGAAAAGGAAGAGAAACGCTAAGTGGACATAATCTTTCCAGGACATCCCCCAGATACCAGCAGCATCTTTTGGATATGTCTCTGTACCTTTCATTCCCTACTAGCTGAGCTGGAGCTCAGCTCCAGGAAAGTCCCGGCAGAGAGAGGGACAGAAAAGGGTGTGAAGGAGCCAACTTTTCCATTTCCCTTGGGCTCTGTTTTTCCATCTTACGGTTTGCCCTGATTCAGAACGAGAAGGTGAAAACATAGAGAGGGAGATGCCATCAGCCACTTTCCCTCTGTGACCAGACCACATAACAACTAAGCCTTGATACCCAAGAGTCCATGAAACAACAGCCTGACCATCAAGACAGACTTGTTTCAACTCCTGGTCCAGTTTTGTCCGATGAATGTTGAACTTTCCCAAAGGAAAAAGTGTAGAGCTGTTGTTGTGCAAACTTTCTGGCAGCCACAGAGGCATAGGATTCTGCCCTCACTGATGCTGCCTCCACTGGTCCTGACTCCCCTGTATCATTAGCAACTTACAGTGATGCAGGTGCTGTTTTCCTTTTACTCATCAGAACCCAAATCCATGGGGTGGTGAAGGTTAGCAGCCTTTCTTATTAATAAGAATCTGCTTGGCCCTGTGGTCACAGAAGCAAAATGAATCATAGTTAGAAATATCCGTCTCTGGGACATCTAGGTGGCTCAGTCATTTGGGCATCTGATTATTGATTTCAGCTCAAGTCATGATCTCAGGACTGTGGGATTGGACCCCCCACACTGGGTTCTGCACTGATGTGGAATCGGCTTGAGATTCTCTTTCTCCTCCCTGTGTCCCTCCTCCTCCTCCTTCTCACACTCTTGCTCTCTCGCTCTCTCTCTCTCAAATATAAAAAAAGAAAAGAAATATCCAAATATGCCACCAATTAAACTATCTAATTATGGAAAAATGTCTCCAATTTGTAAAGCCCTAAAAAGAAAGACTGAGTTTGAAATTGTCCTTAATTACGCCAGTTTTTAACAGTAAACTTTGTTGTATGGAAAACTCAGCTCACTGCCCCATATATTCATTGACTTTCTTTTTACATCAAGAGAAAAATGTGTTTAAACTTTGTTTAAACTTACCAAAAGTTTAAACAAGACTTAACAAAAAAATACAAATATTTTACAAATCAAGAATCACCACTCAGTATATTTACTGATTATATTTTTTAAGGATTAAAAGATTCCTTTACAAGCAGAGAATAATATTATTAGAGTTAAATATTACGTTCTGCAAATGTCTGAAGTTGTTACTCTTAGGTTGATAGGAATCTTCTATGTTAGAGTATCACCAGTTTGTGGAGTGAATGGGAAGAATAGAAACTTTTCTCTCACTTCTGCTAAAATGTCAATTCCCATCTCACTGCTGGCCTCTCTTTCCTCATCCGTCCCAGGAGAGGAGATGGACGTAGGGGAAGATTGTTTCAAAAGTGGTCTCAATATTTTCTCTCTCCCCAGACCCTTTGCAATGTGACTTAACCACTTCTCCCACCCAGTGGCAGAATTAGAATCTCCATCCCTTCCATCTTAGCTGACTTTAGTATTTGCTTTCACCAACAGAGTGCAGTGCAAGTATGGGTTGTGGCTTCTGAACCTCTCAGCCTTGAGTGACCTTGCAGCTTCTGCTCTTGCCCCTTGTATGCTGCAACTGCATTAAGAAGCCCATTAACAAGGAGAGAACCCATGAGAGAAAGGCCCAACCCAACAACTGAAGCCAACCACCAACTGTGCAACAGAGTTCACCTTAGCCCATTCAGCCCCAGTCGAGCTGCTGATGACTGCAGCTACACGTGTGATCCAGACAAGACCAGCAGAAAGAACTTCCACTGAGTCTTGTGCAAAGTGATGTCCCATGGGATTTTTTCTATTGAGACATAATTTGCAGATAGCATTGTGCAAATTTAAGGTGATTTAATGCATTTATATTGTGCAATATGAGTACCACCGCAGCTTAAGTTAATATACCTATAATGTCACAAAATTACCACTTCTTTTTTTGTGGTGAGAGCAACTTAAGAGTCTCTTTGAGCAATTTTGAAAGATAAAACATCATATTGTTGACTCTAGTCATTATTCTGTGCATCAGATCTCCAGAACTTACTCACTTTCTGACTGCAAGTTTGTGTCCTTTAACGACATCTCCCCAATTCCCCTATGCATAAGCCTTTGGTAACCACCATTCTACTCTGTTTCTATGAGTTTGGCTTTTTTAGATTCCACATATAGGAGATATTATACAATATTTGTCTTTGTCTGGCTTATTTTACTAAGCTCAAAGTCCATCCATATTGTTGTAAGTGGCAGGATTTCCTTCTCCTCCATGGTTGAATAATATTCCGTTGTATATGTGTACGTCGACTTCTCTATCCATTACCTTTTGACAGACACTGAGATTGCTTCCATATTTTGGCTATGGTGAATAATGCTGCAATGAACAAGGGAGTAAAGATATCTTTTCAAAATGCTGTTTTCATTTCTCTTGGATATATATATCCAGAATATATATATATAGCTCACTGGATATATATAATCCAGATTGCTGGATTATATGGTAGTTGTATTTTTTAATTTTTTTAGGAAACTCCACACTGTTTTACATAATGGTTACATCAATTTACATTCCCACCAATGATCCATAGGGCTTCCTTTTCTCCATCCTCATCACCACTTGTAATCTCTTACCTTCTAGATGATGGCCATTCTCACAGAAGTGTTGTGACACCTTATTGTGGTTTGTATTTGCATTTCCCTGGTGACTAGTAATGTTGAGTATATTTTTATGTATGTGTTGGCCATTTGGATATCTTTTTTGGAAAAATGTCTATTTATTTCTCTGCTTATTTTTCATTGTTTGGTTTTGTTGTTACATTATATGAGTTCTTTATATATTTTGGATATTAATCCCTTATGTATGTATCATTTGCAAATATTTTCTCCTGTTCCAAAGGTTAACTTTTCATCTTGTTGATTGTTTGTTTGTTTGTTTGTTTGCTGTGCAGAAAGTATTTTTAGTTTGATGTGGTCCTGCTTATTGATTTTTGCTTTTGTTGCTTAAGCTTTTGGTGTCATATCCAAAAAATTGTTGTCAAGACCAATGTCAAGGAGCTTCTTCCCAATCTTTTCTTCTAGGAGTTTTAAAGCATATGGTCTTATGTTTAAGTCTTTAATCCCTTTCAAGTTAATTGTTGTGAGTGGTAGATAATAGGGATCCAATTTTATTTTTCTGCATGTTATTATCCAATTTTCTCAGCACCATTTTTTGGGGGGAATATCCTTTCCCCACTGAGTGTTCTTAGCTTCCATGTCACCACTTAATTGACAGCATATGTTGGGGTTTATTTCTGGGCTCTCTATTTTTTTCCATTGGTCTATGTTTCTATTTTTATGCCAATATCATGCTGTTTTAATTACTAGGGCTTTGTAGTATACTTTGAATTCAGGAAGTGTGATGACTTCATCTTTGTTCTTCTTTCTCAAGATTCTTTGGCTATTTGAGTCTATTCTGGTTTAATACAAATTTTAGGGTTGTTTTTCCTATTTCTGTGAAAAATGCCATTGCAGTTTTGATAGGGATTGCACTGAATCTAAAGATGGTTTTGGGTAGTATAGACATTTTAACAATATTAATTCTGCTTATCCATAAACACAGATCATTCCATGTGTGTCTTCTTCAATTTCTTTCATCAAAATTTTGTAGTTTTCATTGTAAGGATCTTTCACTTCCTTGGTTAAATTTATTTCTAAGTATTTTATTATTTTTGATGCTATTGTGAATGAGATAGTTTTCTTTATTTCTTTTCAGACATTTTGTTATTAGCATGTAGAAACATAATTGATTTCTGTATGTTGATTTTATATCCTGAAACATGATTGAATTCATTTATTAGTTCTGGCAGTTTGGGGTTTAGTTTTTAGGATTTCCTACACACAAGATTATATCACTTGCAAATCATGATAATTTTACTTCTTCCTTTCCTATTTGGATGTTTTTTGTCTCTATATCTTGCCTGATTACTCTAGGGAGGACTTCCAGTACGATTTTTAAATGGGAGTGGTGAGGGTGGGCACCCTGGTCTTATTCCTGATCTTAGAGAAAAAGCTTTCAGTCTTCCACCATTGAGTATAATGTTGGCTGTGAGTTTGTCACATATGGCTTTTAAGATGTTAGGATGGGTTTCATCTATATCCGATTTGTTGAAGTTTTTGTCATGAAAAGATGTTGTGTATTGTCAGAAGCTTTTCCTGCATCTATTGAAATGATCACATGGCTTCTCTCTTTTATCTTATTAATGCAGTGTGTCACATTTATTGATTTGTGTATGTTGAAACATCCTTGCATCCCAGGAATAAAACACTGAATGTATTGTTGAATTCAGTTTACTTGTGTTTTGTTGAGTTTTTGCATTTATATTCATTAGGGATATTGTTCTATAGGGTTTTGTTTTTGTTGTTGTTTTTAGTATACTTATCTGGTTTTGGTGTTAGAATAATGCTGCCATCATAAAGTGAAAATGAATGAAAGCGTTCCTTCCTGTTCACTTTTTGGAAGGGTTTGAAAAAGATTGTAGTTAATTATTCTTTTAAAATTTGGTAAAACTTACCAGTAAAGCTATCTGCTCTTGGGCTTTCCTGTGTTGGGAGGTTTTTGATTACCGATGCAATCTTCTTACTTATTGTTGGCCTACTAAGATTTTCTATTTCTCCCTGATTCAGTCTTGGTAGGTTGTATGTTTCTAGGAATTTATCCATTTCTTCTGATTTATCTAATTTTTTGGTCTATAATTACTCATAGTAGTCACTCATGATGCTATTTATTTCTGTAATACCAGTTATACTGTCGCCTGTTTCGTTTCTGATTTTATTTGAGTTTCCCTTTTTTTTTTACTTAGTTGGTCTAGCTAAAGGTTTCCCAATTTTGTTCATCTTTTTAAAAAACCAGATTAGTTTCATTGGTTTTTCTAGTGTTTTTCTGATCTATACTTTATTTGTTTCTGCTCTAATCTTTGTTATCTTCCTTCTCCAACTTGAGTTTAGTTTGCTCTTTTTCTAGTTCCTGGAGGTATAAAGTTAGGTTGTTTGAGATCTTCCCATTTTCTTAGCATATGCATTTATTGCTATAAACATTCGTCTCAGAACTGCTTGTGCAGTATCCCATGTGTTTCCATTTTCATTTGTTTTGACATTTTTTAAATTTACTTTTTATTTCTTTTTTGACCCATGGATTGACCCATGGATTGTTGAGGAGTGTGGTCTTTAGTTTCCACATGCTTGGTAAATTTCCAACTTTCCTCTTGTTGTTGATTATACTCTTGTGGTTGGAAAAGATACTTTCTATGATTTCAATCTTCTTAATTTACTAAGACAGGATTTGCAGCCTACCATATGATCTATCCTGGAGAATGTTCTGTATGCACTTGAGAAGAATGTGTATTCTGCTGCTGATGAACAGAATGTATGTGTCTGTTAGGTTTATTTGGTCCAATACATGGTTCAAGTTCAACATTTTCTTTTTTATGTTCTCTCTGGATGATTTATCCATACCTGAAAGTAGGGTATTGAAGTTCCCCTACTATTGTACTGTTGTCAACTTTTCCCTTCAGAACTGTTACTATTTAATTGCTTAATATATTTAGGTGGGCTGATGTTGTGTATTTATTTATAACTATTCTATCTTCTTGATGAACTCACCCCTCAATAATATAGAATATTTGATGAATTTGTCTGTCATCCTTGTGCAGCAGCCCTGCTAATCTTCTCTGTATTGTTCTGATTTTAGTTTATGTTTTGCTGAAGCAGACACAACCCATGGTATTGTGAACATATAAAATGGTTGTTGTTTTAAAGCCACTAAATTTCCAGTGGATTCTAAACAGCAATAAATAACTGATAAAGACTTAATCTGAATGATGAGTCTAGAGGTAGAGGTTGAGGATTCACAGTCCAGCCTCTTTCTCTCATTCTTCTTTTGGGAGTAAGCAACTCACTGAGAATCCATGTTCTCTTTTTGTCATCCAGGCCATAAACCTTACAGGATTGAGATGCACTGATATGTATTTTTTCCAAATGTTAACAAGCCAGGAGCTAAAGTCAGTATTTGGCTCAAATCAAGACCAAAACCAAATACTGCCATAAGAAAAAGAAGTAAAAATCAAGAAGACATCTAAAAATAATTTTAAAAATTAGCATAATATTTTAGCACTCACAAATTAGAAGATGGTTAATGAAATAAAAATGTTTTAAGTATTTTTTCTAACAATATCCCCCACTTTCCTTTCTTTTTACATACTTTATTATGTAAAAATTAAAAGTAATTTATCAAGATTTTGAATTTTTTCCTTCTCAGGAAATTTTAAGGTGACAAAAACTGTAATTTAATTCATTCTCACAATATGTGAAAAATTCCCAAATAAGACTTTTTATTGAAAACACATAATGTATTTGTATGGGTTTTGGCCTTGACACATTTCTGTTACTCATTTTTATGTGAATTTCATTTTCCTGATTATCAGAAGGATATTTGTTCTAACAACTCTGTGTTTCTGTGCAGTGTTAAATTTTTTTTTATTTTATTTTAAGACTTTATTTATTTATTTGACAGATAGAGAGCAAGAGAGGGAACACAAGTAGAGGAGTGGGAGAGGGAGAAGCAGCCTCCGGTTGAGCAGGGAGCTGGTTGCAGGGCTCTATCCCAGGACTTTAGGATCATGACCTGAACTGAAGGCAGATGCTTAATGACTGAGCCACCCAGGTACCCCCTTTTTGAAAAAAAAAACTTTTTAAGGTGATTTTTCTGAGTAGTTTTTGGTTTTGGTTTTGTTTTTTTGTTTTGTTTTGTTTTGTTTGTTTACTCTATTTATCTGGCCCACTTTCTTTAATCTATGTTGTTCCTTGCTAATGAATATTGATTTAGCCTCCCCTATTTTGCCTGAGTGTGAGCTCCTTGGAGGGTGGGAAGGTGATGCTGCTAAAACGTCAGCTGGCTTACTGCAGGGCCCCTTGCCTCATCTGCTAATCTAGGGACAGATCCCTCTCATTTCTGCTATTACTGGCCACTGTGCCTCCCCATGAGTGGCCATTTTGGGGTCTCCTACTGTCAGGTTGTCAGTCATTCCATGGCTTCTCTATGTTTTCTCCTAAACAGATACTGAGCATGTGTTGGTCTTGTGGTTCTTGCTGGTTTGCATTTTGGTGTTCCTGGAGTACCTTGTCACCTAGTTTTCTTGTAAATGCTGTCCATTTTTCTTTTTACTTTTTTTCCCCTCCATTTCACTGTATTTCTTATGTTGGAATTTAGGAAGATCTAAAAGCTACGCCTCTTTCACCACTACAATCTTCACAGAATTCGATAAAAAGAGTTTTATCACAAGTTCAATCTTGACTGCCCATAGTAGTAGGCATCTGTCATTTGTATCTTCTGGCAAAATAACCAGGGTTAAGTTCAAACTTAGGTGCATCTCTGTAGATCAGTGATGTATCTATGACCTGGCTACCCTGGCCCCAGAAGGGTACATTGAATCCTGGACTGCACTATTAGGAAGCCCATATGCACATAGATAGAAACTATGTTCTCTAGCCCTGCCCTTACCAGGTTTAAAAAAATAATAATAATTAAGGTTTACCTCCAAATGCTAACCAACTCCTTTATATCACTTCTTGATTACTTCAGAACTTGGACAGGAAGAGCTTGTCCCTTTATATATGAAAAATAAACTAGGAGTAAAGTATTAGCACTTTAGCCCATGTATCCTTAACATAGAGATTAAGACATCTGGCAGGGCTGCAGAGGATAACTTTAAGTTTTGGTGGATCTTACTAAGTGTTACAGGTTGAATTGTGTCCCCTCAAATAAGATAGGTTGAAGTTCTGATCCTCAGTACCTCAGAATGTGACCTTATTTGGAAATAGGATAGTTGTAAATGTAACTATTAACTCATTACATGAGGTCATACTTGAATTGAGTGGAGCCCTACTCCAGTGGGGGCTGATGTCCTTATGAGAACATGACTGAGAGAGAATGCCACTGACAACAAAAGCAGAGATTGGAGGTATGTAGTTCCAACACAAAAGATTGGCTACAAACCACCAGAAGCTAAAAAGAGGCAAGGGATCCCCTTACAAGTTTCAAAGGGAGTATAGGTGCAGACTTCTAGACTCCCCAACTCTGAGGCAATAACTTTTGTTGTTTTAAACGATCCAGTTTATTGTGTTATGGTCCTCTAGGCAATGAATACTCGAAAGGCTAATGGGGGTTTCTTATCTTCAGACTCTTCAGCCTGTATCAATGCTGGTTTTTTAACTAACATCTCTCTTTTTTAAAAAATATTTTATTTATTTTTTTTTTTTTTTTTTTTTTTTTTTTTTTTTTTTTTTTTTTTTTTTTTTTATTTATTTATTTGAGAGAGAGACAGTGAAAGAGAACATGAGCGAGGAGGTCAGAGGGAGAAGCAGACTCCCCATGGAGCTGGGAGCCCGATGTGGGACTCGATCCCGGGACTCCAGGATCATGACCTGAGCTGAAGGCAGTCGTCCAACCAACTGAGCCACCCAGGCGCCCCTATTTTATTTATTTTTTGGCAGAGAGAAAGAGAGAGACAGCGAGGGAGGGAACACAAGCAGGGGAAGTGGGAGAAGAAGAAGCACCTTCCTTCCTAGCAGGGAGCCCAGTGTGGGGCTTGATTCCAGGACCCTGGCATCATGACCTGAAGGCAGATGTTTAACGACTGAGCCACCCAGGTGCCCTATTGACTAACACCTCTTGGAGAAAATCTTTTTCCATTAATTGAATGTTTGCCTTAGTCACACAAACTAAGAAAAGGCTTGTGAAGCTCTAGTTCAGTGTCAAATTATAGCAGTTTATTACTTGCAATAGAGAATTTACTAAGTAATGTGATGTAAATGAATGTGAGGACAATGTTGGGGAACTATAAATTTAAAAAATTTCCTACCAACCAAGAGCAATTCTCCACAAAAGCAGAAGGGAAAAACAGCTTTATTTCGAGTAAGGGTTAAGCCAGAATGTGATGCGTATCTCAAGCAATCCACTGAAAGATTGTGAAAACAGAAAGAAATCTCATTTTTTTTATATAGTCAGGTAGATACAATTCATTCCATAAAAGTTGCAGGATAAACAGTAATTAGTACTCAAATAAGAGGACTTAACAGTACTATTTGTCACACACAGTTCACCGTAAGGTTAAATCTGGTAATTAGGGTGACCATCTTTGTTAGTTAATTGGCTCTATCCAAAGAAAAACAAACTTGTTATATATATATGACAAGAGATCATTTTGTGATTTGGAACAAGGTGCCCACTCAATTTAAGCTCCTACTTTCCCAAAGAAACTGGGAAATAAGGTTTCTATCATTTTTGATATTTACATCTCAAAGAGATGGCTTCCTAGTACTTAGGAAACATTAAACTTTCAAATAAATTATTGCAGTGGCTAGGTTTAAATGAAATAGCATTAATTCTTCCTTGTATGTTTCTAGTTCCTGTAAGAATGACTTATTAAATCAGTTTGCCAGTCCGAGTTCTCAGACTCTGCCAATGAATTCCCATGGACGTTGATTCTTAGCAGTTGAGAAAATACTGTCAAAAGTAATAGGGGCACCTGGGTAGCTCAGCTGGTTAAGTGTCTGCCTTCAGCTCAGGTCATGATCCCAGGATCCTGGGATTGAGCTCTATGGCTAGTCTCAGACTCCCTACTTAGGAGGCAGTCTGTTTCTGCCTTTCCCCCATCCTGCCCCCTCTAGTGCTCTCTCTTTTGCATTCTCTCTCAGTTAAATAAATTCTTTAGCAAAAGTTATTAATGTATATCAACACTTTCATAACTTTATCTTGTGAAATACTCCATGAAATAAAAGAGTCTCATGGTTGTGGCAAAGATTCTTCATAGTCCTCTTCTCCTCTACCACAAAAATAGAATTTTTAACCAGGCATGTGGCTACACAGAATGAATATTATATATATTTTAACCTTGTTTTTCAAGTAGGTGAGATCATAGAACTAAGTTCAGGCCAATAGGATATAATCAAAAGTCGCGGGGCGCCTGGGTGGTTCAGTGGGTTAAGCCTCTGCCTTTAGCTCGGGTCATGATCTCAGGGTCCTGGGATTGAGCCCTACATTGGGCTCCTGCTCAGCAGGAAGCCTGCTTCCTCCTCTCTCTGCCTACCTCTCTGCCTGCTTGTGATCTCTGTCTGTCAAATAAATAAATAAAATCTTTTTAAAAAAAAGTCGCTTTGCCACTTTTAAGAAGTATCCTTAATAGGTTAGGGGATTCTCATCATTTCATTTCCTCCTTCCTGCTGGATGGATTGTGGATGCAGCCATGTGGAACCATGAAGTGATCTTAACAATGGAAGACTGAGCCATGATTCCCGAAAGAGCCAAAGTTGCTCCAGACTATGTATCTGTGGAGTTTTACTTAAGAAAAAAAACACAAAAAACAAAACAACTTTTATCTAGTTTAAGACATTAAGACACTTACATTTTAGATTTTTTTTCTGTCACTCCTAGTTGAACTGAATCTTTATATAATAGTCAAATATATCTGGGAAATTCTGCATATTTTGTCTTGCTCTATTAAGGGATATTGGCATATAAAGACTCCCAAAAGACCTGCAGCAAAATAATATTTAAATTTTTTTTTTAAGATTTTATTTATTTATTTGACAGAGAACACAAGCAGACAGAGGCAGGCAGAGAGAGAGAGGAGGAAGCAAGCTCCCCGCCAAGCAGAGAGCCCGATGCGGGGCTCGATCCCAGGACCCTGAGATCATGACCTGAGCTGAAGGCAGAGGCTTTAACCCACTGAGCCACCCAGGCACCCCTAATATTTTTAATTTTGTTTAATACTCTATTCCCAGTGTTTTCTTTTTTCTTTTTACTAACACACTACAAAGAGAGTTAATTTCCATGTTATTGGTACATAATAGCAGGCCCTGCTACAAATACATTAGATTTTCTATAACAACACAACTTTGCTAGTTTTGTTGCCGTATGAACAACTAGGATCTTCATACCCCTGAAATGTAGTCTAATGAATATTTAGCTCCATAGTTTGTTCAGAGTGATTTTTCAAATCTACATTTTATAACCTGAATCCTGTGAGCAAGGGTCGGTGGGCACTACTTTCAGAGTCTGAATTAAGTTGATGCTTACGTGGCTAAGTCGTCCATAGACATTTCAGGTCATGTACTTACTGAATTCTGTTAACACTGATGTCAAGAGTTTATAATGGAAAGTATTCATTCATTTCTTTAACAAGCAGTCTCACTGTCTAGGGTCTATTCTTCAGTCATATTTGGTTCACTCAAGAGGAATCACTGGATGACTTGATCATGAGCTACAGCTATAAGTCAATTGTGTGACACGTCATCTAAGAGATACCTAAATTACAGTATTGAGACTTGACAGACTTGACCTCAGTTCTTCAACAAATACAGCTTTAAGTGAAGCTAATATCTGGTGTTACTGAGAAGAGTGTCTCTGATAGTTCTACAATTCATCAATATTACTATTAAACTAATATGAGGGTTCTTGGAGGGCTGTGGATTATTTTTCTTTACAGCCCCTTTGGTGACAAGCACAGGGCATATGTAGGAACTGACGTTATTGCTGAGTGGGATGGAGTGGAATCACTAGGGTTAATTTGTTTTGCAGAAACTACATTTCAATACTTTCTTTTAACAGTGACACTTTTTCTTTGCTTCTCATGAAACAGTTAAGGGTTTGTTGATTGTTTTTTTTAACAACTTAATAGAATCTATTTCAGTTTCCCAATATTTGAATTCATCTTGATGCACATACTCAGACGTGAGAGGCAAGAAAGTTTTAAATTATGCTGAGGCCCATGTCTTCTGTAATCTAATTAATTGGGTTATACTGATATTTTTAGAACCTTTTAGACATTCGGGGTGCTCCAGAGCTCAAATCTATCTGGCCCCAAAAGCCGTGGAGAGGCCCTGTGTCCTGCACACAGTTTGCCACCTTGCATTTTTCTGTAACGATAATGCAACTTTCTGTCATGAAAAAGTTTGTTTGGCTTCTGCAGAATAGGTGAAACTTGAACACCTTCCCTCTTAGAATTAGCATTTTAAGTTCTGAACACCCAACAAACAAAATAAAAACTTGTTGTTGTTGTTGTTAATTGCAAAAATGAACAGATACTTATTAGAGAAGGATTCGGACTTTAATTCTTCCCTCTGAAGCAGCCATTCTGCAGCTATCATTCAAAAATAGCATTGAGGGTAAATCTTTACCGTGCTTAGAGAACCACATGAAAACACTCTCTGGTAGATTCTTTAAATGAAATACAAGATAATCCTGCCAAAACTATACCCACATTTGAAGCCATTACACCAGAGATACAGGGTATCGTTTTCTACGGGCTATTACTGATTAAAACTTTAACTAGATTAGTGTTGTAGAGCTTTGCTTTCTTGCCTCATTTAATTCATGTTTTCTCCCTTTTTAAAGAGTCTCATAGTATTATTGTGAGTCTGGAACAACAATTTTCAAACCTGAGAGTACATGAGGCTCAAATTCACAGACTGATTCAGTGCAACTGGGCTGAATGCAGGAAATCACATTAATAACAAGACTCAGGTATTTATTTCTTTTCTGTAACACACTGGGGCCTACATCAAGCCATTCCCTATCACTGCCTCTATCTCCTCTTTTTCCACAATCATCTGGGGACAAAGGAAGCAAGCTTGCCCTCTATCTCTTGATTTCTGAACCTCATAAAGTAAAGTAAAACTCCATAAATTGAAACCATATTTGGCCAAGTCTTTTCCTTGATAGGCTGAATGGGAAACTAAGCTAGTGGTTATGATTTTATTTCACACATTATAATTAATGAGGGAGCCAGTAAGATAAAAAAACAAAACAAAACAAAAAACGGGTTCAAAAGCACACACATGTGAATGTATACACGTCATTAAGAAAGCTGAAATAAATTTGCAAACAGATAGAAAACTGGTCAATAATCCAAGGGCCATAATCAATTGTATTCCACATGAAAATATCCATTTGCATTTCTAGGAACAAGAATAATTTGTATTACTGTAAGTTTTCTTAGACTTACCAGAATTATGCAATAGCTCAAAGACAGGTCTCAGACCCCTGTAGAACTAGACAACCTAGAAGGGTGTGGAAGTGATTTTTTTCCCCGTTTAAATGTCTTCCAATTTTTTTCTGACAGAGCCAGAGACCAAAACTTCTTTATCAGTAAAATGAGAGATTTGTACTAGTGAGTTTTTATTTTAGTACTTTAAAAAAAAATTTTTTTTATGGACTAGTGACTTTTAAAAATATATATATTTTATTTATTTATTTGAGAAAGTGAGTTAGAGTAGGATGGCAAGGAGATAGGACACAGAGGGAGAAGGAGAAACAGGTCCCCCGCTGAGCAGGAAGCCCAACATCGGGCTTAATCCCAGCACCCCAGACACATGACCCGAGTCAAAGGCAGACACTTAACCAAATGAGCCACCCAGGCACCCCAGGACAAGTGACTTCTGAGATACTTCAATTCCAACATCCTATTACTCTGATTTCTTAACCATTATTTACCTGTGTCCATAAAACCCATGGAATATTTTTGTTGCTCTGTCAGAACTATTGCAGTCATTTTTATTAGTCAAATCAGCCATAGCTATGAGTGTATCCTCTTGCAGTCTCTGTCTAAAAATAAAATCAAATAAAATCAAACACAAATTCTGCCTTTCTCCCAGTTACTGTTATGGCATGTGTTCATGTGTGTATGTGTACTTACAAATGAAAGAAGAACCTGAGCATAGGTATTCTACGCGTATTTGTTGATTTTCTTTACCAAATGCTATCTCTGGAAGAAACTGGTAACTTGGCTAATGTAACAAATCAGGACAATACTGGGTAGATTTTGTAGATCTTTGAGAAGGAATGAATCAGGATTTCTTCAATTCTTGTAGACTTTCCTGTAAGGCAAATATAGCAAACCTTTTTAAGTTTGCTTTGTGATGGTGGAGGTGGTCATAGTAGTGTTGGAGGTGTCAAAAATAAGCAGTGTTGGTGGAGACCAGTGTTATGCAGTAGAGAATTAGGAAGATACTAGAATGTGTGATTTTTGAATGTTTGTTCACTTCATTCCTCTTCTATTAGACAAAGTTTTAACTTTAAAGCAATGGCGAAGATGGACAGCCTCTCCAGTTTTGTAATTTAACAAATGTTTGTTGAAAGAATAATTGAACTACTTTCCTTTCTGGAAACAGAAAGCCCAAGTGTCATAAAATGCTCTCAGGCTATTGAGTTTATAATAATTCTACCATATTTGAAGGTAGAAAACATACATTAATGATTACATGCAGCTGACATTTTTTGAAAATATTCTGCTTTGTAGATTTTATCAGGTAAAACCCCATTCAGTTTAGAAATCATCATCAAAATGTCTCTTTTATTTAAATTTGTTTATTCTCATTTGAATGGTCTCATTTTAACTAAAACAATATTCTTGATGGTAAAACATAAAAACAATCACATTTCTTTGTTTCAGTCTTTCTTTTCTTTCATCCTAGTCATTTCTGTAAAAACAGAGACCAAAATGACTGGGTAGCGTTTTGGAGGATTTCTGGTAATAATACACCTACACAGTGTACTGCAGGAAGTAGGAAGTCCATACCTGATACCCTCGGTAACTTATGACTTGAATCATATAAAAACATAAGACAATAGCTACTGAATGTTGAAGATTTACATCCCAAATATTTTTTTTATGCACCAATAACATAACATGGATTCAAGAGGCAAAAATAGTAAAGCCTAAATCCTATACACACACATATACACTTATATCTGTCTACATAGATACACACATGCATGAAAGTGGTTTCAAGTAAGGTGCAGGAGATGGACACAGAGGACGGGATGATGAGAAAAAATAACTAAGAGTAATTAACACGTTTATATGGGAGCCAAATGACATTCATTCATTAATTTTATCATCACAATAACCCTGAGAAATAGTTTTTAGTAACACCATTTTACAGATGAAGAAAATGAAACTCAATAGTAAGTAGCAGAGCCCAGATTTAAAACATTCTGCCTGATTCCAAAACTAATAGGACATATAGGAAGACTTTTCCTGTTGTCCTTAAATTGCATCTAGGGCTCCAAACTAAAGCCAAAAATCAATGAGTATGTCCATATTTTAAAATCAGAGAGCTGCCAGCATCTAGAGCCCGCCGTATTCTCCCAGAGCATCAACTGGCAGAACTGCTCCTGCCACCAATCCTAGCACCTCCCACCTCTGCTTCCCCCTCTGAAAGAACTGAGAGGGAAAGAGGTGTAGCTTTCCCTTCCCTAAAGCTAATGGGAAGGAAAAGGGAGAAAAGAGAGAATTTTTTCTAAAGACTGGGCTACGTACACGAAGTGGAGGACAACATTTTTATCCTCATGAGAGAATTTGGTTCAAGAGTGGACATGTTGCTTGGCTCCTGTATGATGTGAATAGGGGCAGAGATTTGGAGAGAAGGGTCGAGGTGAGGTCCAATGACCACTCTGCCTGTCCGGTCAGTTTCCATTAGAAGATGGATTCCATCCATGTGCACCCGCTGAGCTCAGAGTTTGCTTAAACATGAGAACCAGAGTTATAGCTTTGGGCACTGGAAGGGGTGCGTGTGATTGTGTCTTTGTGTGTTTGTGTGCGTGTATGAGTGTGTGTGTGTGTGTGTGTGTGCTGGGAAGTAGGATGATAGCAAACATGGTCTGCCATAGTGAAGGATATTGGAGCCTCCTCATCAGTCTGTCTAGACCTTGCACACAAGTGCAGTCATGGTTAACCAAGAAGAGGTCTGCAACTCTGCCCCTGCCTGCCCACCCCACTTGAAATACAGTTGGAATAGGGAGAAGGAGGTGGAGATGGATGCATCCATGATCCCTCTGGGCAGATAAATCCTGAGTTGAAGATAGGAGAGGATGAACTTTGAATCATGTTTGAAAATAAGACTGAATCTTAAATACTAGAATTAGATTGTTCTAATAACAAAAAAGGGCTGAAAATTTGTAAAGGCTGGCCAAGATGTTGTTGCAAAAACCAATACTAGGGGAAGGGGTTGGAGGGAGAAAGTATTTTCGAGTAACTGCCAGGGAGTTATATTAAAATATAGAACATTTTTCTTTATATACCACCCACCTCCTTAAAAAGTTAAGCGTAGTCACCAAGCCAATTATTCTATCATTGTTTCCTCTATGTAATCCTGATATGGGTATTGAGCCAGAGGCATATCTCTAGCCCTTCAAGGCCCTTCTTAAGACTTCCCCAATTAACTGAGACTCCTCAAAGCTGGTAAAGGTCTTCCTATTTCCTATAGTTACTTTTCCCTCAGGTGTTCCTTTTTCTGTTGGGCATCCATCTCCCATCAATCTGATAGGAATGTTCTTGGCTGGTTCTATTTGTCCAGCTCTAAGATGGAGAAAGATGACTCCAACTTTCTGTGGAGGACCAGTGGATCAAATCCTTCAAAATATTCTCTAATTCAGAGTCTAAAATCTTTAAATGGAAGTTGTTTAAGCATTGGGACTTTAAAGGCTATGCCACTCAAAACCTTGCCCTGCCCCCTTTCCCTGATCCCTAACTCCTTTGTACTCACAGGGATACAGAGTATCTCACTTAAGTTTATTGAGCCAGTGATCACTGTGCTAGATTGCATCATTGGTTCCAATTCTCTGTCTTTTCTGGTGCCCATGCCTTTTGCAACTGACCTTGCAATCTTGCCTAGTAAAGGAGTCAATTGTATTTCCCCAGCCCTTGACTTTGGCTTTATCCATGTGACTTGCCTTGGGCAATAGAATGAAATAGAAATGACAATGTACCAGTTACGAGCCTAGGTCTTCAGGGGCCTTGCATTTTGCCTCTCATGGACACGTAAGTCCAAGTTTTGTTTCATTTGCTAAATTTTGGATGGACTTTATAACGCACTAAAAGCTAACTGATACAATTATTTTTCCACTACAGGGAATAAATATGATGGAATTTAAGCCAGAAAAAAATGCTATTATTTTCAGAATAATTTCCCTTTTGATTGCATTTGCTAGATTAATGAGTTATTACATTAATTCCTATTTGTATTATTTACTGAAATAAATGTATTTCCTGGCATAGTCTAAGAAGTAAACATATCTATACCCTCATTCTGTAGAACTCTATGAGGAATGCCCAGCATTGCTGACAAAGGGTACTCCTAGATATATCATCATAGTATAGGATGCGTATGCATTTCATTTGAAAAGCAGCTGAATCTGCTTGATGTGTTGCAGTCTAGAACTTCATTTATGAGTCACTTATTTATAATTCATAGAAACAGTATTTCCCCATAGAAACAATATTATAGTGCTCCAAAATGCCATTTAACCCCTTAATAAAACTGAATGATATCAATAATGCCAAGGCACACAAAGGACATGTTTTCTCCCACTGCTCAGATATCCTTCTCTCTTTGGCCTACCTTTCTCTTCGTTTGCTCTTTCCAAAGGAAGAGGAACAGCTGATTGGTTGAAGCCTACCATTCATTGAGCCACATTTCCTAAGTGGGCAGGATCACTGTAGGGAAGGTGAGGAGAACCCTCACTATCTCAGCTCTGTCATCCTCCCACAGTTGTTTGGTTTCATGGTCTTGGAGTCCGCTCTACAGTCTCTCTCTCTCCCTTTCTCTCTCTCTTCCCCTCTCCCTGCCCCTCCCTCTCTCTTTCTTCTTCCCAGATATACCTGAGCCTACAGTTCCCACATTTCATATTTTCAAAGGCTGCAGGAAATTACAGTTTAGTCTCGGGCCTAAGATGGGTTTTCCATCACAGAATACTTCAAATTCTTTAATCGAGGAGTTTAAAAAATGTTTACTCAGATTAATAAATCAGTGTTTTTTAATTTCTCTTATTTGACTGGTGTTCATTACTAAATACAGTAGTCAGAAAGCTGAAGGGCCGAGGATAGCTGACATTTAGACGTCCCAATCCTTATGCTCCTTATTCTGGTGGAAAAATTCTTCCTATGTTCCAACTGAGGAAGCTGGGACACATCTCAAATGCAACCTCCTTTCATGTCCTCTTTGGGGGACCACTCCACTTCACAATGACTCTTCTTTTGGAAGAATCTCCAGTTCTTTCGTGGAGAAGTAGTGGTCATGTTTTGTTAGAAGAGGGACATAAAAGTTGATTGTAGAGAAACTAAGAGAGGTAGTAGAAAGTATGTGTGTGTACCATTTTTTAAAAATTGCATAAAAATGCATCAACTCATTAGTATCTGTTCAGAATGCATAGATTTACCTGTTTCCTAACCTGGGCATCAAGTGATACAAATTTATTCTAATATAAACTCCCAACATCATTTTTTCAGAGAACTCTGACATTCTTCAATAACATCACTATTTTAACTAACATTACTTTTTAATAAAGCTTTTATTTACTTGAAAGAGAGAGAGAGAGTGAGAAAGAGAGAGAGAAGGAGCAGAAGGGAGGGGCAGAGGGAAAGGGAGAAGAAGACTCCCCACTGAGCAGGGTGCCAGATATGGGGTTCAATCTCAGGACCCTGAGATCATGACCTGAGCTGAAGGCAGTCGCTTGACTGACTGAACCACCCAGGCATCCCATAGCATTACTTTTTCATTCAATTAAAACTTCATTATTAATTTTGTCTCATATTTTTTACGTATTTATTTATTTATTTTTCTTCATCATAGCACATAACCTCCGCATGTCCATCATCCAGCCACTCAATCCCTCCCACCCCCCTCCCCTCTAGCAACCCTCAGTTGTCTCATATTTTTTTAAGAAAATCACACTATTTAGAATAGACATATATGGGGTGCCTAGGTGGCTCAGTGGGTTAAGCCGCTGCCTTCAGCTCAGGTCATAATCTCAGGGTCCTGGGATCGAGTCCCACATCGGGCTCTCTGCTCGGCAGGGGCCCTGCTTCCTCCTCTCTCTCTCTCTCTGCCTGCCTCTCTGCCTACTTGTGATCTCTCTCTGTCAAATAAATAAATAAAATCTTTAAAAAAAAAAAAAAAAGAATAGACATATATGACCTTTCTGTTTATAACCAGAATTTTCTCCTTAAATTCATTCTGAAAGCCATTTCTCTCCATAATTTATATCTCATAAGACCTCATGTACTGAAAAAGATAATTGAATTATTATTGAACTGTTTTCCTTACAAATTTTATAGCCAGTAAAAGTTTACTGATAATCATATATTTTAGCTATAAAAATTTAATGATGTTATTAAAACTTTGAGATCTTCCAGCCTTCATTTATTATAGCTGGTATTTAAAAATGAGCTTAACTCTATATATCATGTCTTATATACAGTTCAAATACTTGTCAAGGCCATTGTAAGACTTCACCTCTAGATAAGAGGTGACTTGAGCCAAGGGCTTAAAGTTTATCTTGTGAATTAATTCTGAGTACCCAGCAAAAGCACTTTTAAGAACTCTCTCTGGAGGGGAGACAAGATGGCAGGGAAGTAGGAGGAGGCGCCTGTTCAACCTGCACCCAAAAGTGAGCTGATCACCTTCCAAAGATCTCCAATCACCCACGAAATCAGCCTGAGATCAGAATTATACACGTCTGGATCTCTACTGGAGCAGAAGATGCCAGTGAGCAGGTAAAGTGGAGTGGGAAAGTCGGACTGATATCGGAAGATAAACAAAAGGGGGAGAGAGCCACCAGAGGCAACCCGTTGGAAAGTAAGAACTCTCTCTGGAGTGCCATATTCTTTCTGTTGAGTGGCCCACCCCAGCTGGACCAGTGGAATTTGCACTCCTAGCCAGATCAGTTGCCTGGGTCCTGGCTTATCTCTGTGGCAGGTAGAGATGCAAGGCTTTGGTTCAACGGGTGGCTGACTTCTCCTTTGCAGAAGCAGCTCTTCTGTAGAAGAGCATGAACATTCTGAAAGAAGCAGGGAGAAGCAAGGGAAAGAGAGAGAGAGCTCTGGCAGGATTTGGTCCTGGCTCCATGTGCCCAAGCACCAGATACATCCCTGTGCCTTCCACAGCTACATGAGTGACTCGGTACTCTTTCAAACAGATCAAAATACTCTTATCTTTGAGTAGCAGGATTAGAGACGTGTCTAGAGCTGGGCACTACTTTTGGCCAGTCTGCAAATCATGAGAAAGCTACCAGCTTATGAGGCCTCAGAGAGACCAAGGAAGAGGATACAGGTTCCAGGCTTAGTTTTCCATAGGTAACATGGGCGTGAGCCACACCCTTTTGAGATGCCCTTCTTCCTAAGCTTTGGAGGAAGTAAGGGATACCATCCCAGCCCTAGTACACAACTGCTTTCTCCTAAAATGTATAGAATGGTTCTTTCTTTTCTTCTTTTTAAGATTTTATAAAATTTATTTATTTGACAGAGGGATAGACCACAAGTAGGCAGAGTGGCGGGCAGAGGGAGAGGGAGAAGCAGGCTCCCCACTGAGCAGGGAGTCTGATGTGGGGATCCATCCCAGGACCCCGGGATCATGACCTGAGCCAAAGGCAGCTGCTTAACTGACTGAACCACCCACGTGCCCCAGAATGTCTTTCTTTTAGAAATCATAGCAAAACAACTACTGGTAGTAATTACAAGTCACTTCTACAAGAGATTTTTCTTTACAGAATCTCTCTTACTGATTATAGGTTTAGGGTTATAGTATCATATATATAAAGAAACCATCAACTAATCAGTATTTCAGTATAGAACAAGGGCTTTATTGTTATTACTATCAACAATATTAATAAACAAAAGTAAAACATTTTGTTCTTCAGGGTTCCAAGGATAAAAAACATGCATCCAAGGAAGCAAAACAAAATCAAGAAACTGTAGATAGGAATCACTTGTTTCATGAGTGTGTGTCTATGCATAGATGTATATGCCGATAACATACATACACTAATCACAAATGTAAAATAAGGATTACATACATAGGATATACATAGGAATGTGTGTAACATAGGAATTATAAATATATAATTCCTTTTTAGTATTTAAGGACTTAAGAATGTTGTTTTTCCTGTTAACAACTTAATTGAGGACAACTTGGGGAGAAATTTTACCTATTAACAGGTTTTATGCTTTTGGTCCATTTACGTAGCTCTGTCTTTTCAGGACTTGTTTCATAACAAATAATGGTAGAATTTACTCGGTGTTTCTAAAAAAAAAACTGTGAGAAATAAAATAAAAAAGTTGGCTAATAACCACTAAGAAGTAATAAATGGGAGCTAAAACATAGATGGGAGACACAGCTGTGTTGCAATAATTAAAAGGGCTTTACTCGAACTGAATAACTGCCCTAATTCTGTCTCATTTTGACCCTGATAAAGGAGTTGATGAATGGCATGAATTTTCAAGGATTACTCTGTGATTTCAAAAGAGGTGTCCCAATAATGATCATACTAATGACTCAAATGAATTTCTAGCTGTAAAACTGGTGCTTATTTGCTCTAATATGTGTATATATTCAAGCTAGAAGATCCTTTTTATATAGAACAGCTCCAAAGGAGTAGAAATTTAGGTTGTGGCCATCAAGAGCCAAATGACCTGACATATAAAAATGTTCAAGTTTTTCTCTGAGGGTGCAACCACCTTTCCCTAAGTCTTTTCATGAGTATTATGTATATTACTCAGCGGTGGGGCATAGACACATCCCTCCTTCCCTCAGAGAAGCATTATGGTGATTTCTTGATATTTCAGGCCTAAGACAATGGTAGGTTATCCAAAAATGGTCTAATTTGAATAGGAGAGAAATACTCTAAAACCTCAGAGTGTCTGAGATTAAATAATAATGATCTAAGGCAAGAGGAACTGTAAAGCTATTCACTATTCCATGTTGAGAAACATTTTGCCCCACATAATGCAGGGAATGTGCATAGCACTAATTAGGCAGGTATTTATTGGCTCATCATTGAGAGAGCTACATGTTTGTATAAGATTATTCATAAAGTGGTAGCGTGTATTAATTTTTAAACGTTTTTTTCTAGATCTGCTGGGTTAGACAGGCATCATGTTATAGTGATAAGAATAAGGAATGGATAAACTGACAGACATGGAAAGAGGGACCAAGGGACGGTGGAGGGGAAATGGATTCATTATGACATGCAAATATAAAGTTCCCTAGCTAAGAACAATAAAGCGCTGAAAAAAAAACACATATAAAGGTATTGTGGTACTTTTCCATTAATTTTTCAAAGGTCTTGACCTCCTAAAGAAAAATTTCTGACTAAAAGGGGTTTTCCTCGCCACCTAGTTACTTCTTCTGCTGGGTCCTACAGAGAAATAATGCTCCTATATTTGGCCCTTCAGACAGTTGCCACGGAAATGAGAGCTGCAAATACTTTCAGCTTGTTGGCTTCACTGTGGGATCCAGTGTAACCATGATTAAGCTGTCAGAGAACCTTCCTAAGTACAGTTTTACCTGATAAGTAAGAGTTTCCAGAAAAATGGTGACACATACAGGAAGGAAAATAGATTGTTTAACTCACTCTGAAAAATCCCTTTGATTCATAGACTGTCTACATGATTGAAACCATCTCTTTTTCTAAACAGACTCTTCTCAGTTCACAGACAAGTACCTCAGGGGGCAAATAAAAGGCCCTTAGCTTTGCATGAGGAAGTATTACATTAACAGAAGGATTATAGGTTTCCTGAGTGCTGAAGAAATAAGAAAGCAAAATGTTAAAATGGGGGGAGGCCAGAGTGCATGAGAGGGAGGGAATCAAATGCCATTTAAACCATTTTGAACAACATTAAATACACGATTAGAAAAAAGAAAAATCACTGTGGATGTCAAAGGACATCGGCTTTTCACAACTGGAACCAGAGATGATTGGATATGGAGCAGCTCCACTGCAGTGGACTTGAAACTTTGATAGCTTTTGTTCCCAGAAAAGGAGACCTGGCTTCTCTGGGAAAGAACACTAGTTTTCACTTTGAATCCACTGAGTAGTTCTACTCCACATCATTGACCCCTAATGAAACTCTGTTGCTTCAGGTCAGCGTTTTTCATTAGTTTTGGGATTAGAGAACACACTACTCCATGTGGTGTCATGCCTAGGAAAAATGAACTGTTTAGCAGAAGCCAATGTTTAGACAGCTACTTGGAACAAGACTTTCCAGATAATGGCGGAATAGGAAAATGAAGTTGCAAATTGAAAAGATTGTACTCTCTATCTTACATTCAGAATTTATAAGTTCTTTTAGTTAAAACTACCCCCGTCATCTATATGTTTACTAGTGGTGTCTAAATTATTGCAACCATTTTGGAGAGCAATTTGGAAATATCTAGAAAAGCTGAAGATGTAGATTCCATACAAACTACCAATTTTACTACAGGTGTATGCTATGGACTGCATTGTGTCCTCCCAAAATTCATAGGTAGAAACCCTGATGCCCCAGTATGACCACACCTGATGATTGGGTCTTTAGTAGGTAATTAAAGCTAAATAAGGTCTTATGGGTGTGGCCTTAACTAATAGCATAGCATGAGAAGAGGTATCTCTCTCTCTCTCTCCATCTCTTACTCCCTCTCTTTCTGTCATGGGATAACACAGCTAGAAGATGATTATCTACAAGCCAAGGGAGAGCTCTCACCAGAACCCAACCATGCTGGTACCCTGATCCTGGACTGTGAGAAAATAAGTAACTGTTGTGTAAAGCACCCAGTGTATGGCATTTGGTTATGGTAGCTAAGACAGTGGCTATCCTAGAAAATGTAAAGATGTTCATTATAGTATTGTTCCTAAAAGTACAAATATGGAAACAATCTAACTTCTTATAGAAAAAATATATACACCATCTGTGTATTAAAAAAAAATAAATACACCGTCTGTTCACATAACAGAATTATACAGAGCAGTTGAAATGACTGAACAATAGTAACAAATATCTATGTAAATGAATCCCAAAAATATAAAGTCAATCAAAAAATCAAACTGTAAAGGATATTTACACATGCTATCATGTAAATTTTGAAATACCTAAAACGATAGTTTATAATTTTCAGGATATATACTTGTATAGTAAAAGTACAAACATCTGCCTAGAAGTTACACATACAAACTACTTTTGAGAAGAAAAGGAAAAATAATAATGAAGGCAAGGGAGTGACTTTTGCTGTACGTGTAATGTTTTATTTCTTAATAAGAAATGAGATTGGTGCAAATTTCAGCAAATTGCATCTTTTAAATCTAGGTGGTAAATGCATGGTGCCTGTTATATTATTTTCTGTTGTTTTCTTTTCACATATTTGATAAAAGATATTTCCCCTTGTCATCTGGGTTTTCAGCAGTACGATAGTACTTTTTAGACAGATAGTTCTTAGCCACCTTTTACATACGCTGCAATAAGAAACCCAGAGAAGTTAGCTGACATGGCCAAAGTGTTCAATCTAGTTAAACAGTGACTTGAGGACTAGACATGAGTTGTCTGTCCATAGCCTACTCCATACAACTGTTAATTATCTGCTCTAGAGACAATGACTCCAACTTTGTCATCTAAGCCAGAAATAACTCAAATCACCTCCAACTGTGGAAAAGCACATTCAAACTCATTGGATCTTTTCTGTCCCCCAAATCATACCCCACAGTTGATGTGTTATCTATTTTCCTTACTCACAGGCATCCACACGACTTAGGAGAGGTCAGATTTTCCACTTTTGAAAAAAAGCATATGAGGAAACAAGACTGCTCTCTGATCTACAAACTTTCTGAAACAATTGACAAGTTTGCAGAGGCTTTAAAAATGGGAGCTTTGGGGTGCCTGGGTGGCTCAGAGGGTTGAGCCTCTGCCTTCTGCTCAGGTCATGATCTCAGGGTCTTGGGATCGAGCCCCACGTCGGGCTCTCTGCTCAGTGGGGAACCTGCTTCCCTTCCTCTCTCTCTCTGCCTGCCTCTCTGCCTACTTGTGATCTTTGTCTGTCAAATAAATAAATAAAATCTTTTTTAAAAAATGGGAGCTTTACTGATGATAATTAATTTTGGTTAGAAGATTTTAGGAAATTTATATTCTTTGTAAGACAGATTTTTAATAATGTTCAACATAGATTTGCAGCACAAGAACTACAGGCCATTTATACTGAATTTCTAAATTAATCCCAGTAATTGAGTTTTGGAAAAATGAATGACATGAAGGATTCCATGATATAAGATTGAAACAATAGGTAGGAAATACTCAGAGACATTAAGAATAAGTGTTTTTTCTGCCAACATCTAACATATCCAGGCAAAAATAATCATTATTTAATTCTGCTGAGGCAAGAAATTTGGCTTTGTAAATTAGGCAGTGTCAACCTACATTTTACATAAATAAATAAATAAACCTTGAAGGAGGACTGAACTTATTTTGAGAAGTAATGACTAAATACACAACTTATGCATAATTTCATACTCAAATTTACTAAAAATACACAGCTGGGGAAAGGTGCTATTATTTACACGCAGTGTCTGGTGCACATGCATGTGCACACACTCACACACACATACACACTACACATTTGGCCAGCCATAGGTAAGAAAATGGTCTCTACACTTGCTCAAATTAGATAGCTGGGTTTTTTTTTTTTCCCATTATCTACATTCTGCTGATTTTTTTAGTGTGTCCCAAAGTGTTCTCCTCATTTGTTTCCATCATCAGGGGCCTTTATCTCTATTTGCTTATCTGACTGTGCTTAAATCTTATCCTGATAAGTAGTATTCCTAAAATGTTCTCTTCTTTCAACCTGCTTGGCAAAACATTGTGTGCCCTTTGTTCTCTGGCCAGATATCTTAGTGATATTCCCATACTGTGTGGGAATGGAAGGGATATTTTAACTCTAGTCCTTTGGGCCAGAAGGGTGCCTTTTTGAGTGGATTAACAGTAAAAATATGAGAACCAAAAAAAAAAAAAAAAAAGTGAGAACCATGACACTTCTTGTGTCCAATGCCTAACTCTCCTAAGGGCATGGCAATTCAGGGGTGTTTTGTAAGTGACAGCAGGGGCTTATTACTCACATGCTATTTTATACATTTTATTTCATTTTTTCTATGGTTTGATAGGTGACTTATCCATTATATTTCCAAGAAAAGTAAAAGGTACTTCCATATTTCTAATAAAAAGACAGCAAGAAATAATGTAATACAGTGTACTTATATATTTTTATATAAAATTAATTAAATTAAAAATTGATTAAATTTAATTTAATTAAATTAAAATTTATTTAAAGTACCTTATTTGAGAACATAATTTATTTTTATTATGGGTACTTCTTTGTTTATATATATAGTTAGTTCTTCTGCACATGCTATTTTTTCCCAAACTGAGTCCTATAGAACTGTGTTATTAACTCTTTTGTTAAGTGTGAAGGGAAAAAAAAAAGTGTTCAATTCCCAAGTAAACTGGTATTTTTAGGGTTAGAACAAATTAAGTAAGTTTCATTTTTGAAGACCTCAGACCCTATATGTGACTATCCATTATACAACATAAGAGATGCTAAAATGTACAGGGTAACATCCTTCCTTTTTGATTCTTATTGTAGAATGCTCATTTGTATCACTTAGACAATGTATTCATTCATATTTAGGCAGGTTATATAAACTTGGACTTACATTTCTAAATTGGCATCCTAGTTTTTAAATGCAACTGAATTTTTTACTCCTTTTTATTTAAATTATAAAATTTATATTCATAAAAATTCAAACCATGTACCTTTAACTTCTCCTCTCCCAGAAGTAACCACTGTCATCAACTTAGTAATCATTTCTTTCTGGTCCTTTTTATATGAAACAATTGGGATTCTTACTTCATAGAGGAAGATATCTGTCAGACATCTTCAAAATTGGATTGGAGGGAAAATATTTTTTAAAAATCTTCAAATTATATATTTCACCCATACTTCCATGGCTTACATTTTGAATAGTGTTAGATTTGGCTTTAAGTACAACTCTTGACTTTTAATTAACAAAAGTAGTTAGTTACCATGAAAGTGAGATAAAGAATAATACAATTTCTAAAACTCTTTCCCCAAATTGAGCTAGATAAGTTATATCTTTAAATTTGATCTTTCCTTAAATCCTTCTCTGATTTACATTAAACTATTAAAATAAGCATAAGTCAAACCACAGCTTCATTCACCAAACTGAGACAAGACCTCAACGCCCTCTAGTGGGGTGACTTCCATCCTCTATCGTGTGTGTACAACCAACACCCTGATTCCAGTAGGTAAGATGAAGTAACATGAGTTCTTACTGTTAGAATTGTACTTCATTCATCCAACAAATATTTAGACCTGTCCTTAAAATTGTCTGGTGAAAACGAGCCATCACCAAGAAAGCAAGGAAAATTTATTTTGGGAGAAAATTTCCACCAATAAAATATCAAGTAATAACTTCTATCACTACAATCAGTCTCTGATCTTCCAAGTTATCTGCTTGCCTTGACTGCCTACTCTTGGCTATGACTCTCTACTCTCTACTATTGAACTTATAAAGATTTAAATCAGTTTTTTCATTTAAGAAAGAAAAACAGGGGGTGCCTGGGTGGCTCAGTGAATTAAGCCTCTGCCTTCAGCTCAGGTCAAGATCTCAGGGTCCTGGGATCGAGCCCCACATTGGTCTCTCTGCTCAACAGGGAGCCTGCTTCCCCCTCTCTCTCTGCCTGACACTCTGCCTACTTGTGATCTCTCTCTCCCTCTGTCAAATAAATAAATAAATAAATAAAATCTTTTAAAAAAGAAAGACAGATTCATCGTTTTCATTGGTTTCACTTCTCTGGATTTATCACTTTCCTTAAGTTTATTCCATTCACTTTTCTAAACAATAACTAGAAGTGTTCACGAACCACTGAATCCATTTGTCTTCTTTTCTTCCTTTGGAATGTGGGTTATCAACATGCCCCACTTAAAAGATAATACCTGTTGCCAGGGATGAGAGCCCTGTGCTTAAGAGCACAGAAGGTGGAGCCAGCAGGCCTGACTCAAAGTCCAAATGGGCCATTTATTGTCCATGTGACTCTGAGCCAGTCGCTCAGACGATCTGTATCTTAGTTTTCTTGTCTGTAAAATCAAAGTGATAATAATAGGATCCCATAGGCATAGGATTTAAGAAAGTCCAAGTAAGGAGGTAGAACAGTACCTAACTCAGTAACTTTTACTTAATATTACTCTTTCATCAGAGTTCTGTGAATGAAAATAAGATAGCATGTATGAAAGATTTGAATCACATCTCTTCTTTTTTTTTTCCAAACTAAATGTAGCTACCCATTAGGTCCTCACCATTCCTTATTTAAATGATTCCAGTAGCCTCTTAACTGGCCTTTCAGCCTGCAGTGTCTCCAAAAACCAGTCCAGGGTCATCCATCAGATTTACTTTCCTGAAAAGAATATTGATATTTCTAGTTCAGGATATGATGAACTCATCAACTATAAAAGAAAAGTATAAAAGCAATTGAAGACAACTGCTGAAGACAACTATAAAAGCTGCTAAATGAAAAAACGGTGTGAAGGAGCAGGAAAGTGCCCAGTTCAGGCCAGATTGGAAAGGAAAAGTTGCAGTCCTTGAGAGAAGAGAAGCACTAGAGAGGAGTACCATACTCATCATGACTTCTTCCCTGAGGACTTATTTCCAGTTCAAAAAAATAAACTGGATTTATTTTGGGGAGTTGAGTTTTATAAGTTCTTTAGATGTCATCTCACACCAGTCAGAATGACTGCAATTAACAACACAAGAAACAACAGATGTCGGCAAGGATGCAGAGAAAAGGCAACCCTGTTACACTATTGCTGGGAATGCAAACTTGTAAAGCCAGTCTGGAAAACAGTATGAAGATTCCGCAAAAAGTTACAAATAGAAATACTTTATGATCTAGAAATTTCACTGCTAAGTATTTACCCAAAGAATACAAAAATACTAATTCAAACGGATACATGCAGCCCAACGTGTATAGCATCATTATCAACAATAGCTACATTATGGAAAGAGCCCAAATGTCCATCAGCTGATGAAGGGATGAAGATGTGAATGAAGAAGTGAATAATGGATTATTATTCAGCCATAAAAAGAGTGAAATCTTGCCATTTGCAACAATGCGGATGGAGTGAGAGAGCACTGTGCTAAGCGAAATAAGCCAGTCAGAAAAAGACAAATACCATATGATTACACTCATACGTGGAATTTAAGAAACAAAACAAATGAGTAAGGGGGGGGGGAGAGAGGGGCAAACCAAGAAACAAACCCTTAACTATAGAGAATAAATGATGGTTACCAGAAGTTAGGGGCGTAGGGTGGGGTGAAATAGGCGATGGAGATTAAAGAGCTCCCTTGGGATGAGCGCTGGGCATTTCGTAGAAGTGTTGAATCACTACATTGTACACCTGAAACTAATATTACACTGTATGTTAACCAACTAGAATGTAAATAAAATCTTAATAAATAAACAACTTAACAAACAAATAAATAAATAGGAGAAATAAGCCCCAAGCAGAAATCTTACTGAGCTGAAGGAGAAACAGTTGGAATTTGGGGTTGCCAAAGTATCTAGCACTCAGGAAGAAAAATTACACAGAGCAGGGATTCCAGGTAAAGTTAACTGAAAAACTGTCCAAATACACACCTCCTCCCATCACTGGATAACTCCTTAGTTATAAATATCTAGGGTGAGACTCCAAAAAATGCAGCAGAGAACAGCATCTGACAGAACAACGAGCTAAGCAAATGTTTCATAAAGTAGCTATGTGATGCTGCAAAGATTCAAATGTGAGTTTAAGCCCAGGCCAGGTGAAGGCGGCAGGGTGGTATCAGTAAGTACCCTGGGCTTTCAGCCAATGCAAAAGTATTACATCTGGGACTGAGGGCAAACATGAAATAGAAAATTCCTAATGATGATGAAAACCATTTCTCAAAAGAACCAAAATTATCCTCCTATATTTTATATACCTGCTGGAAGAAAACTTAACCTGTGAAAGATGACAGCATTTATAGTCTGTCCAATTTTTCACTCACAGTATCTAGCTAAGAAAAAAAAGAGCCAAATTACCAAAAGCCACAATTTAAAAGAACAACAAAAATCAACCTAGAGATAAGATAATTGAAGTAATCAGACAGGGACTTTAAAATAAAGATAATTCATGTGTTCAATAAAACTGAGGAGAATATGGAGAATTTCAACAGAAACCTAGAATCTGTTAGAGAACTTCCAGTAAACTGGAAAACAAGTCAGTAAACCATATTTAGTTTGAAGCACAAAGAGAGGCGGATAGAAAACACCAAAAAGAGACAAATGAAGAATAGTGATAAAGTCTAGCATGCATTTGTACAATTGGAGTTCTAGAAAGAGGAGATGATGGCTCAGAAATAATATTTGAAGAAATACTGGCTATTGTTTCAAAGCTGATTAAAAGCCACCAAACCACAGAATTAAGACACTATGATTCTCACGTAGAATACAAGTGTAAGGAAACCATACTTGAGCACATCATAGTTATGTTGCTAACAACCAAGACAAACAGAAAAATCTTAAAAACACTCGGAGGGGAAAAAAACCCACACATTATCTTCAAAGAATCAACAGTAAAGCTATAAGCTTACTTTCAACAAAAATTATGGAAATCAGCACATAATGGAATGGCATTAAAAGGTTAAAAGTTTTTTAATAAAGGCCTTCCTGCCATTTTACCTAGAATTCTATACACAGTAGAAATATTTTTTTTTAAAAGAAGGCAAAAATTAAGGCCTTTTCAGACAAACAAAAGCTGAGAGAATTTATCACTACTAGATCTTCACCACAACAAATGCTAAAGACTTATTCAGGCTGAAGAAAATGATCCCAGATGGAACCACAGGCTTGCATAAATGAATGAAGAGCACCAGAAAGCATATGTAAGTAATCTAGATGAAATAGACTAGTTTATGAAAGAAAAATAATAATTATCTGATTGTAAATAGAAGTAAAATATGTGAGCACAGTACATCAGAGAGGGAAATGGAGTTAAGCTGTTGTAAAATTCTGTTTGGGGGAATTGCAAAAGTGCTAATTAAAGGTAAACTATGTAAGTCTAGGATGCATGTTGTATTCTATTGTTGCTCAGCAAAAGACCCCAAAATGTGCTGGTTTAAAATAATAATAATAGCATTTGTTTTGCTTACGGATCTACAGTTTAGGCAAGGCTTGCTGGGGACATCATGTCTCTACTCAGAATCAGCCATGGTCGCTCAAAGCTGGAAGCCAGAACCATCCAAAGACTTACTAACTTACCTGTCTTACAACTGGTGTTAGCCCATGGCTGGAACCCTCAGCTATGCCCAGAATACCTTCATGTGGTTGTTCCATGTGGCTGTCTACCACAGCATGGTGGCTGGATTCATGCTGAGCAAGTTTGGGTGCTCAGAGCCAGTCAGAAGCCATATCACCTTTCCTAATCTATCATCACAAGTCCTGCAGTGTCACTTCCACTACATTCTATTGGTTAAGAAGCAAGTCAGTAGGGACAATTCATATTCAAAGGGAGGGAAAGGAAGAACATCAAAGAATCTGTGAACTTTTTTTTTTAGGATTTTATTTATTTATTTGGCAGACAGAGATCACAAGTAGGCAGAGAGGCAGGCAGAGAGAGAGGAGGAAGCAGGCTCCCTGCTGAGCTGGGAGCCCAACTTGTGGGGAGGGGCTCAATCCCAGGACCTTGAGACCATGACCTGAGCTGAAGGCAGAGGCTTTAACCCACTGAGCCACCCAGGCACCCCTTGTGAACATGTTTTAAAAACACAAGAGTAAGTTTCAACAATTTTCAAATCATTGTTATTATACAGGTGACACTTCCTGACAATAATGCAATTCAGCTATAAATCATTATCAAAAAGCATTTAAAAATTTAAAAATTCCCTGTATATTTGGAAAATAGAGAGTATACTTGCATTAAAAACTTATTGGTCAAATAATAAATCAAGAAAAATTTCAAAACCTAGGATGAAATCTCAGTAAGCCTACTACATATTGAAGTAAATATTTAAAGGAGATATTTGAGGAAAACTTTTATGCTTAGGAAAAAAATGCTGAACATTAGTAACAGAAAGAAGTAACCTTAAAGGTAAAAAGCAAAAGCCAATAAAAGAAAAGGAGGAGCTCCCTTTCTCTTCTGGCCCGAAGCGCTTAGGGAGCCGTGGGCTTCGGTGCAGACATGGCCAAGTCCAAGAACCACACCACGCACAACCAGTCACAGAAATGGCACAGAAATGGCATCAAGAAACCCCGGTCCCAAAGATACGAATCTCTTAAGGAGGTAGACCCCAAGTTCCTGAGGAACATGCGCTTTGCCAAGAAGCACAAGAAGGGCCTAAAGAAGATGCATGCCAACAACGCCAAGGCCATGAGTGCATGTCCCAAGGCTATCAAGGCTCTCATCAAGCCCAGGGAGGTCAAGCCCAAGATCTCAAAGGGTGGCAGCCGCAAGCTCAATCGACTTGCCTACATCGCTCACCCCAAGCTCGGGAAACGTGCTTGTGCCTGCAATGCCAAGGGTTTCGAGCTCTGCCGGCCAAAGTCCAAGGCCAAGGCTCAAACCAAGGCCCAGGCTTCGGCTGCGACTCTGGCTCCAGCTCCAGCTCCTGCTCCTGCTGCAGCTCAGACTCCCAAAGGTGCCCAGGCCCCCACAAAGGCTCCAGTGTAGAGGCTTCTGTGTGCCAGTGTGAGGACAGAAGGACTGGTATGACCCCTGGGTTTCTATCCACATGGGGCTGGTGTCCTCCTGTGCTATTTGTACAAATAAACCTGCAGCAGGATCTGTCAAAAAAAAAAAAAAAAAAAAAAAAAAAAAAAAAAAAAAAAAAAGAAAAAGAAAAAGAAAAAAGAAAAGAAAAGAAAGAAAAGGAGGAATTAAAATAAAAATAAAATCAATACAATAGAAAACAAAAACACAATAGAGAGGATAAACAAAGCCAAAAGTTCATTCTTTAAAAGTTCTAACTGGTAAAACCTCTAGCAAGACCAATTAAGAAAGGGTGCCTGGGTGACTCAGATGGTTGAGCGGCTGCCATCAGCTCAGGTTATGGTCCCAGGATCCTGGGATCAAGTCCCACATTTGGCTCCCTTCTCTGCAGAGAGCCTGCTTCTCCCTCTGCCTGCTGCTCTGCCTACTTGTGCTCTCTCTCTGTCAAATAAACAAATAAAATCTCTCTTTTTTGTTTTTAAAGACTGATCAAGGGAAAAATAGAGCATAATTACACAACATTAGCATCAAAAAATTGATATAACCACGATGTCATAGAAATGTATTTGGTTGAAAATGTTTGCATGTTCATTACAGACATTCTTTCTTTCCAGTATTGGCTCTGATAATTAGTAAGGAGTGGAGAACAAATGAAGGTCCACTAGGTGCTGTTGGCAACTGAATGTTTGGCAGCCCTCTCTAATATGTCAGTGTGTTGGTTGATCAAACTTCCTTACCCTGGGACTATCTCTACATTGCTAGTGTACATGACACAAAATCACGATGCCTGGCAATGTGGACATGAATAATTTTTTAAACTTTTTCTTATTGAAGTACAATACACAAATACACAAGCCAAGTAAACAGCTCAAGAGGTTAAGACAATGTAAACACTTTGGTAGCCCAGATATACAAAGATGCCAAGACTTTAGAAATATCCTGCAAAACCCCTCCTCCTACTACTTTCTCCCTTTTACCGCTATCATGACTTCTAACTCTACGGTTAGGTATGCCTGGTTTTAAACTTTATAGAAATGGCATCACTTCAGAACATATATTTTGTTCTTGGTTGCTTTCAGGCAATGCTATGTTTGCAGTTCATCCATGTGGCTGTATGTAGGTGAATTTTTTTCATTCTTAGATGCATTCTATTATGTAAATATAATAATTATAGATTTTATTGTTGATGAACATTTAGAGTGTTTTCAGGTTTTGACTCATGTATATTGTTGTCATGGAATATTTTTTGTATGTGTCATGACACACATGTGCACATATTTCTGTTGGGTACATATGTAGAAATCATGCTGGTCATGATATATACATATGTTCATGCCAACTTTTTTTTTTTTTTTTGCAGTTGACCTGTGAGTTTTTTAAAATTTCTTTTCAGTATAACAGTATTCACTGTTTTTGCACCACACCCAGTGCTCCATGCAATATGTGCCCTCTATAATACCCACCACCTGGCTCCCCCAACCTCCCACCCCCCGCCCCTTCAAAACCCTCAGATTGTTTTTCAGAGTCCATAGTCTCTCATGGTTCACCTACCCTTCCAATTTCCTCCAACTCCCTTCTCCTCTCTAACTCCCCATGTCCTCTATGCTATTTGTTATGCTCCACAAATAAGTGAAACCATATGATAATTGACTCTCTCTGCTTGACTTATTTCACTCAGCATAATCTCTCCCAGTCCCGTCCATGTTGCTACAAAAGTTGGGTATTCGTCCTTTCTGATGGAGGCATAATACTCCATAGTGTATATGGACCACATCTTCCTTATCCATTCATCCGTTGAAGGGTATCTTGGTTCTTTCCACAGTTTGGCGACCGTGGTCATTGCTGCTATAAACATTGGGGTACAGATGGCCCTCCTTCTCACTACATCTCTATCTTTGGGGTAAATACCCAGTAGTGCAATGGCAGGGTCATAGGGAAGTTCTATTTTTAATTTCTTGAGGAATCTCCACACTGTTCTCCAAAGAGGCTGCACTAACTTGCATTCCTACCAACAGTGTAGGAGGGTTCCCCTTTCTCCACATCCCCTCCAACACATGTTGTTTCCTGTCTTGCTAATTTTGACCATTCTAACCGGTTTAAGGTGATATCTCAATGTGGTTTTAATTCGAATCTTCCTAAGGGCTAGTGATGACGAACATTTTTTCATGTGTCTGATAGCCATTTGTCTTCATTGGAGAAGTGTCTGTTTATATCTTCTGCCCATTTTTTTATATGATTGTCTGTTTTGTGTGTGTTGAGTTTGAGGAGTTCTTTACAGATCCTGGAATTCATAAAATTATGAATGAAAAGGGAGAGATCACAACTAACACCAAGGAAGTAGAAACAATCATCAGAAGTTATTATCAACAGTTATATGCCAATAAGCTAAGCAACCTAAATGAAATGGATGCATTCCTGGAAAACTATAAACTCCCAAAATTGAGCCAGGAAGAAATTGACAACCTGAATAGACCAATATCTAGTAACGAAATTGAAGCAGTGATCAAAAACCTCCCAAAAAACAAGAGTCCAGAACCTGATGGATTCCCTGGGGAATTCTACCAAACTTTCAAAGAAGAAATAACACCTATTCTCCTGAAGCTGTTTCAAAAAATTGAAGCAGAAGGAAAACCTCCAGACTCTTTCTATGAAGCCGATATTACCCTGATCCCCAAACCAGGCAAAGACCCTACCAAAAAGGAGAATTTCAAACCAATATCACTGATGATATGGATGCTAAGATTCTCAACAAGATCCTAGCAAACAGGATCCAACAGCACATTAAAAAGATTATCCACCATGACCAGGTGGGATTCATCCCTGGGCTACAAGGATGGTTCAACATTCGCAAATCAATCAATGTGATAGAACAAATTAATATGAGAAGAAAGTAGAACCCCATGGTCCTCTCAATTGATACAGAAAAAGCATTTGACAAAATTCAGCATCCGTTCCTGATTAAAACACTTCAAAGTATAGGGATAGAGGGAACATTCCTGAACTTCATAAAATCTATCTATGAAAGACCCACAGCAAATATCATCCTCAATGGGAAAAACCTTGCAGCCTTCCCTTTGAGATCAGGAACACGACAAGGATGCCCACTCTCACCACTCTTTTTCAATATAGTATTAGAAGTCCTAGCAACAGCAATCAGACAACAAAGAGAAATAAAATGTATCCAAATTGGCAATGAAGAAGTCAAACTCTCTCTCTTCGCAGATGACATGATTCTGTATGTGGAAAACCCAAAAGACTCCATCCCCAAACTACTAGAACTCATACAGCAATTCAGCAACGTGGCAGGATACAAAGTCAATGTACAGATATCAGTGGCTTTCTTATACACTAATAATGAAAATACAGAAAGGGAAATTAGAGAATCGATTCCATTTATTATAGCACCAAGAACCATAAGATACCTGGGAAAAAACCTAACCAAAGAGGTAAAGGATCTGTATTCGAGGAACTACAGAACACTTATGAAAGAAATTGAAGACACAAAAAGATGGTAGACCATTCCATGCTCTTGGAACGGAAGAATAAACATTGTTAAAATGTCTATACTGCCTAGAGCAATCTATACTTTTAATGCCGTTCAATCAAAATTCCACCGGTGTTCTTCAAAGAGCTGGAGCAAATAATCCAAAAATTTGTATGGAATCAGAAGAGACCCTGAATCGCTAAGGAAATGTTGAAAAACAAAAATCTACCCTCTCCTTCATGTGTCAATTGTCCTTCCACCTCTCTTTACTTGTGGTAATGTTTAGGGCCCATTAGGTAATCCAGAAAATCTAATCTAAATCTAAGATAGTCTTTAATTTGATCATAATGCAAATGTTTTTTGGTTGTGTGTGTGTTTTGCTTTTTGTCATCTAACATTCATGGGTTTCAGGGATTACAACATGGAACTTTTTGGAGGCCATTATTTAGCCTACTACATTCCTTATTTTGGTTAATTCTTCACATATTTTTGACCATTATCATATCCTTTTCTATCAAGTGGCTACTCAAGACTTTTGCTCACTTTTTAAAATTGGGCTTTTTCTTACAGATTTTTAAAAGTTATATGTTCTACATACAATTATTAAGTCAGGTAGATTGAAGGTATCTTTTTCCACTTAGTACCTTATGTCTCCATTCTCTCCTTTTATGAAGAGAAGTTTTTATAGTACAATTTATCAACGTTATCCTTTAATGTTAGTGGTTTTTGTTTCCTAATTAGGAATCTGATCTCAAGGTAATGATCATATACTCTTGCCTTTCATGTCTTAGCAATAATTTAGAATTACTTTTTATGTATAGTATCAGTGTTTTCTTTTATTGTCATGTTTTATTTTATTCTTTTCAGATATCCTATTGATTTGGAAAAAATTATAATGAAAATGTCCCCACTACTAAGCAGTTACTTGTACCCTAAATCAATAGCCATATATATATATATATATATATATATATATATATATATATATATATCTATCTATCTGTTTCAGGACTTTCTGTCCTATTCCATTGGTCCTTTAATCTATCCCAGTTAAAACCACACTATTATAATTGCTATGACCCTATAATAAATCTTGATAGTCAGGCAAGCTGGCCTCTAACTTTGTTTGAGTCTGTATTGGTCCCTCGGAATTCCATATAAATTTTAGAATAGTTTGTCAAGTTTCACATAGGCTAGGATTTTTATTGCACTATAAGCTATAGATTAATACAAGGAGAATTGACATCTCTATAATATTGTTTTCCAATCCATGAACATGGATTGGAATAATATTCCTCCATTTATTTAGGTCTTTTTTTCTTAGTACTCTTCAAGTTTTTGATGTTGAAGACCTGTGTATCTTCATTAGATTCAGTTATAAGATTTTTATATTTTTAATACTATTAGTAGTCTTTTAAATTTCATTTTCTAATTACTCATACCTGGTTTGTAAAAATAGAATTGTGCTTATATTAGTATGTGCATAACAACCTTGCATCCAGGAATCTCTGAATTCTTTGGGCTATTCTATATATATATATATATATATATATATATATATATATATATATATGAGAAATATGTATATATGGTGTCATTTGCAAATAAAAAGAATTTTATTTCTTCCTTTCTGGTCTCTTTTTTTTTTTTTTTTTTAAAGATTTTTATTTATTTATTTGACAGACAGAGATCACAAGTAGGCAGAGAGGCAGGCAGAGAGAGAGAGGGAAGTAGGCTCCCCGCTGAGCAGAGAGCCCGACGCGGGACTCGATCCCAGGACCCTGAGATCATGACCTGAGCCGAAGGCAGCGGCTTAACCCACTGAGCCACCCAGGCGCCCCCTTTCTGGTCTCTTCTTTCTGTTTCTTGCCTTAATGTACTGGCTAGCACTTCTGTATAATGTTAAATAGAGGTAGTGATAAAGGACATTCTGTCCTGGGGAGAACTGGGCATTGAATGAGGAGATTTCTATTCAGAACTCTTTGACCTTGATCATGTGTATTTTTAAGCATACAACCCACTTAAAAGTATAAATCATTTAACAACTTAAATGTCATAATTTTCACATATGAAGCATGTTTAATAGTTATATCTTAGCCTAAAAGGAAAAGCTGCATAATTAGGAATTAAAGATACTGTGAAACACTTGAGCATAAGCACATATGCCATTCTAGTTTCAACTGAAAAACAAACCTCCCCTGTTGACAAAACCTTGAATCTTCATTTCAGTTGAGCGAAAAATGTATACTAGGTGGGGCAATTAAAGTTACATTTTCTATAATCCTTTCTTGCTCCAAAGACCATTACTTAGGAAGCGTTTGTATCCCAGCAAGTGGCATCTGTTGCCTATTATCAGGAGCAGAAACTTGAGGGCTTCTTCCACTAAATCTTGCTATCAGTTTAATTGCCAAGGAAGAAACAATGCAGTCAACTACTTGTTGGAACAATGTGTCACTCATATAGAGAAGAGGCAGAGCAGTATCCATTTCGGTAATGAATGTCGGTTTCCCATGGCCAGCAGGTCCCTCCAGAAGCCAATACAGGGCAAGTGGCTTGTAAATAGCCATCTTGTTGTGCAGCAGGACCTCACCCTCTTTGAAGGGGACATCCCGTTTCCAAAGTGGGGTTTGCCAGGTGCCATATTACACACACACACACACACACACACACACAGGCACCATATTATACACATCTTTAAGCAGAAAAAAGTACACATGGAGTCTGAAATGGAAAGATATTCACAGACAATTCCAGCATAAGCTGTAGAGACATTCTCTCTTGGTAAGGAAGTGTTCCAGGCCCAAGGCCCAGTCTTGTGTGACCCGGGGGGGATCAAAAGACTGTATTTTGAGACTGCCTTTCCCAACAGTTTGGTTCTTTCGTTAAAAAAAAAAAAAAAAAAAAAAAAGTTAAATTACAAGAGTCATAATATTAAATGTTAGAAAACATACATTTAAGTTATCCTGAGATTTTTGTTTTCTATAGGGAGGCTACATAGTGAAGCATAACAATCCAAGATTTATCCATGTTTTATTTATTATCTATGAACAACTGGACAATTTTTAAGTTCTCTGAACTTTAGTTTTCTCCTATGTAGTAAAATGGAGCTAATACTGTCAGCTTCTAAGTTGTAACACTGAGATAACATGTGTAAAATCCCCTAGCACCTCCCATGCAGAGGTAGTAAACACTCACATGAGGGGTCAAACTTACAGGAAAATCTACATAGTACAGTGCTGCTCTGAATTTCTTTATAAGAGAAAAACTAGCAAATAATATAGTGCTAGGCAATTTTATTTAATACTTAACATATCTGAATAACTGATTAAAAAGCAAATATTTATCAGTTTTAAAGAGCTGCACAAAAGGAAAATAATTGCTTGTTTGCAAAATTCATTTGGGCGTGGGGTCAGTTTCATTTAACTTAAAAAATTCTAAGTCTTTAGACCCCAGAGCTCTAAAAGTAGCAGTTGGAATTAATACTGGTTTGGGATCCATGGTTCACAGAAATCATTACATTTTGTTTCTTGATGCTATGGATTTAACAACAGATTGGTAGAAACATGAAACTTTTCACATGGATTAGACATCAAGAGACCAATTTGTGCATATAAACTAAAAATTTATAATACATTTAGATATGATAGAACCATATAGCAAATACGAAGTTGTTAACAACTTTCCAGAAGGAATAAAAAAAAAGTATTAATAAAGAGTGGTCCTTTTCATCATTCTCAAAAATTCTTCCTCATTTATCTCTCCATCCCTATCACAATCAGCTTCATCAAGCATTTCCTGTAAAATAAAATGTACATATGGTATATGAAATCATTAAAAATGAATGACATAAATGACTATTCAAATACACAAATTTTATTCTGAATGTATTTGAGTCCAACTTAAGACTAGAACTATAAATTATATATAAATTATAATTATAAAAGTAAAAAATTACCTTCAGTTCATCATCTGTTAAATTTTCCCCCAATTCCTTAGCAACCCTCTTGATATTGTTTAGTGTTATGCTTCCAGTATCATCATCATCAAATAATTTGAAAGCCTTCAATATTTCTTCTTTTTCATTTTTTTCACTCTTTAAAAACAGAAGCAATTAAATGTATTGATCTTTCATTTATTCTATCAAACTGGACTTATGGGTGTTTGAGGTCTAGAGCACCAATGTACCAAGTAACTGAGTTCTGACTGTACTGCTATAACTTTTTTTTAATTTTATTTATTTGAGAGAGAGTGAGAGAGAGCATAAGCGAGGAGAAGGTCAGAGAGCGAAGCAGACTCCCCATGGAGCTGGGAGCCTGATGCGGGACTCAATCCCAGGACCCCAGGATCATGAGTGAGCCAAAGGCAGTCATCCAACCAACCGAGCCACCCAGGCGTCCCAGTACTGCTATAACTTTTAACAATTATTCCAATGCTCTCACATTTGCTCTCTAGGTATCTATATTCAGGGCTTGTTAAAGTGGAAGAGGTAAGGGTGATAGAGAGAATGTATGTCTTATTAACACCAGTAACTGATACCCATTATCAAAAATGTAAGCTCTGAGAGAACACAGAGCTTGTCTCACCCAGTGCTCTCTCGAATAGTGTCTGGCAAAAATGGGCACTCGAGAAATGTTTGCTGAGTTCAAGGCTTCAAAATGCTGACCCCATTCTCTCTATCCTGCCATCTATCATTATTTCCTAACAACCTTCTCCACACGAGATAGTCTTCATTATCATCCTGAGAATATCTTTAATCTTGCTATTCCTGTCTATGTAAATCCTACCCATCTTGAAAAACCTAGTTCCAATTCTTCCTCTGTGAAACCTCCGATTGTTCAAAAAAATGTAGAAGGCTATTGCTTGTATTTCTTTGAAAAACAAAATCACTACTATACCATTTTTACACTCATTATGGCAAAAAAATCTTCAAAAGTAATGGTGCCAGTTCCTTCTTTGTCGATTTCAGCTATCATTTTTTTAATTTCTTCTTTCTTTGGATCAAATCCTAAGGCTTGCATGGCAATCTGAAATAGGAAGCAAATAAATTATACCACATTCTCATTCCTAGCTCTTAAATTACCTATTAATGACTAGATTTTCTCTTTTTTACTATGGACTAGGCATAAACCTAGAAAGTCAAGTCAGCAGGCCTAGGTTGCAATCCTACTGTGCCATAGGATATGTCTTTGTCACATCCTGAGTTTTGCTGTACTCATTCATAAAACAAGAATAAAATGCCTATCAAGATACTATATTATTGGTATGAGGCAGGTATGTGTACTGAAGGTGTAGGTGTCCACACTGAAGAGATTTTATCTCAAGCTCTTAGACAGGTACTGTTAAAGATCGAAAGACTGCCACAAGTAAATGGTTTTTAAAATATTTTAGAATTAGAAGTAATTTCAAAACCTTCAGTTCTTTCACATCTATGGTTCCAGACCCATCAACATCAAATAAATCAAAGGCCTCTTTAATTTCTTGCTTTTGGGTTTCATTCAGTTCAAGTTTTTCTGCTTTTTTCTTCCATTGGTCTGAATCTGTGCAGTAGTTGGATGCCTGTAATAAATACATATGTGCATGAAAAACTATGTAACTGGAAAACTTAGCAGACCTGAATAATCGATGATAAATATAATAAGCCTACTGAAGAACCCTATTCCCTACTACATAACGACCATCAGCAATTTCCCCCTTTTCCCTTTGCTAACATTTATGCTTTTAGATATTAATATCTTGGTGGAAAGTCTGGTTCTTTTTACCACTTAAGTTTTTCCTTCAAACTAGCAATTTTTGAGAGAGAGAAGAGGCAAAGGCACGCGTGCTCCAACGGTAGATGTTATATCCGAATAGGACTGGCTCTACTTGGTATATCTGAAAAGTAATGTCTAAGACACACCTTTCATCTAGGCCAATAAGTCTCAAAATAAAATTTATTTTGTGGGATATGCTTGATTGAAACAAAACCCTTTCTCACCTTTTAGCGCACTTTTCTATATTACAGAAGCTGAGAAATGAAAAAACAAAAACAAAAACAAAAAACAAAAAACTGCATTGCCCAGGTAAAAAACTACTCCAGGGATCAGAGTAAGAATAAATATTGGGCCAATTATCAGCATCCAGGTAAGGTGGAGGTCATCTGCCTGCTATGTGCCATCTTCCCCTGACAAGCAAGGTCATAGAGTTACTGCTGGGATTTTGCAGCCTTACTTCACTATCCCATCTCCAGCTTCGGGTTAAGAATCAGCAGCGGCCGAGATGGCAACCGGACATCACGTTCCTGAGTGCCTCATCTCCGCGCTCACGTGGCGGCAGCGGCGGATTCTTGGTCCCCGGACTGCAGATGCACAGGTGCGCAGTTCCAACCCCTCAGAACCTTTACCTTCCCAACCCTGGCCGCTTTTTCGGAGCTCGGGACCTCTTTCCTAGAGGCCCAGACCCTCCAACAGTTTCTCAGCCTCTTCTCTGTATCCAGTTCTTCTCTGGCGAACCAGTGGTTTCTGTTTCCGCCATGGAACGGATCACCGAGCGCTGGTATCAGCGGTTGGTGGGGACAAGGAACGAATGAACTGGCGGCCCGCTCCTGCGTCCCTGGAGCCGAGGCCAGCATGCTTCTGAGTTTGCCACAAGACCAGGGGTTACTACATGACACTCGAGGATCAGGGGGCGAATAACACATTTCATAAGCCAAACAAAATTCCTTCCTTGCTCCGGGCTGAAACTTCACCCCTAGCCTCGGCCCGCAAGGGGTTACGGCGTGGCACTCACCATGTCACCAACCGGTGAGGTCAGCCGGGACCTCCCGGCCACCAGCCGCGCAGCCCAACTGCAGTCTACACAGTTCAGAAACCGTTGCTAAGGCCGCTGTCACCGCCCCCCTCAAGCAGCCCCGCCCACCCAGGCCTGCCTGCTGATTGACAGTTATTCTACCCAATGGTTAGAAAAGAAGGCCCTTGAAGCCCACCCTCTCTCTCCTCTTTACCAATAGAGTAACGCTCCGCCTTTCTCAGCCGGCCGTTAAGCTGAACTTTCCCGCTGGTATCTTAGCGACCAAATCCACCCAGTGGGCCCGCTCGCTCCGCTTCGCACATGCGCAAAATGCGGGCGGAGAAGTGGGCTTCTTGGTCCGGTGGGTTAGACGTCCCAGTGCCAGGTGAGAAGCTGGGATCTGAAGCCTCGCGTGAAGACGGAGAGAAGAGCGAGGTGAGTAACGGGGTACCTCCACCGACTCCAAGCCTTTAGTGCAGACGATGAGAGCCTTTATTTGCTTTTTTGACCTTTTCGTACCCTGGGAAAGGATGAGAATCCAGGGCCTGGCGGGCCGGGTAAATTGGTCCAGTTTAGGCTTACTGTCCGGCTGGAATTAACAGAGGTAGAGGGGACGGACCTTTCCGGGGGCCGCTAGATATTTCTCTGCCTCCACAGTGCCGGGGCTTGGCCTTTAGCATTTCCCTTTTATCTGGTCCGGAGGGATTCTGGCGCTGTAGCCGAATGGCTGGAAGGAAGTGGGCAAGGGGACAGTGTGGGCGTCGGGATGCACCAAAATTAACTGCACACGAAAGTTTTTAACCAGGTTGTAGTATTTATTTGCCGGGAAGAACTTTGGCTCCAGTTATAATTACGATTCTATCCCCGCCGACCCCTACCCTACTCTCACCCTCAGCCATTCCTGTGGTTGAATCCCAAGATTTGGCCGGCTTTCCAGCCATATCCTGCATAAATCCATAGTCATGAGTCAGACAGAAGTAGCCTGATAGGGGTGCCTGGGTGGCTCCGTGGTTTAAAGCCTCTGCCTTCGGCTGAGGTCATGATCCCGGGGTTCTGGGATCGAGCCCCGCATCTGGTTCTCTGCTCCGCGGGGAGCCTTTTCTCTGCCTGCCTCTCTGCCTACTTGTCAAATAAATAAATACATTTATTTGCCTCTCTGTCAAATAAATAAATACAATCCTAAAAAAAAAAAAAAGAAGAAGAAGAAGTAGCCTGATAATCCAGTTGATTCAGTTAACTGCAGAGATTTAGAAGCCTATAACTACTGTAAATCAGAGCAAATTCTTGTCCAGAGGGGCAGACTTATTGACTCTCCCAGTCGTAAATCTGGTCGGGGACCAGGCAGAGGGTGGGAGAGAATGAGGTGGACCTCTCACTTCCCATGGTAGAAATGAAGAGGTGATATTCCTGATATTCCCTTAAAACTTCTAGCCCTAATTTCTTACACATCAGGACTATTTTTATGCCTCCTGCGGTACCTTCTGCAGAGTAAGTACTTTATTTTCCAAAAATCATACTGGACTCTCCAGCAGTGGATTTATGAGGAACATTAACTTTTGCCCAATTTTCTTTCCCACTTATCTCCTTGAAGGCAGGGCAAGGAAAATGTGCAAAGCGCATTGTTGAATCACAGTTCATACTGTATGAAGTATGTAGAAGCATGGCACATTTTCCAAAACCATCATCCTGTCTGTTTCACATTCTATCCCAGTCAGACACCCAAGCTTTGTAATCATAAACAACATATTAGGATTCTGGAAAATAGGTAAGGTTATTCTAAAATTAGAAATGATTTTTCCGTATAAAGTCCCAGTGGAAATTAAAATTATTCAAGTTCAAGATATTTTGTGAATTAAGTAGAATGCTCATTGATTTAATTATAACGCGGTAGACCCTTAAACAATAAGGATTTGAACTGTGTGGGCCTACTTATACATGGATTTTTTTTTTTTTTTTTTTGTAGATTTGCCACAATTTGAAAAAAAACTCCCTGTTGAAACTTGTAGCCTAGAGATACTGAAAAAAAAGTTTTTTTAAGGTATTATTGTAAGAATACAGCATATAACACATGTAACATATAAAATATGTGTTAATTTGCTGTTTTTGTTATCTGTAAGGCTTCCAAGTGATAGTAGGCTATTAGAGGTTAAGTGTAGTTAAGTTTTGAGGGAATCAAGAGTTATATTTGGATTTTCAGTTGTGCAGTGGTCGGAGTCCGGTCCCTAACCCCTAGATTTTAAGGGTTAATTGTATTTTGATTTTTCAGGCCATTAACCTCACCAGGAAAGTTGCTCTTGATGAGTTTTAAGGACATTTACTTCATCTTTACTACTAATATTAAGGGGATTTCTGAGACCCAGAAATGAGTAGTGACCAAATATATAGAACCAAATTCTAACCTTAATCAGTTTTGATCTTATGGCAATTAAAAGTCTTAGTAATATGAACCTGCTGTTAACCTGCTTTTATATCGCTTTGTGATTTAGGCTCTCATATTTGGGAAATTAACTTCTAGTAAAATGATTTTTTTATTATAGTCTCAGGTTGCAATTCCTAGGTCTTGGGTCTAGAAAGTACTTAGTCTTGAAAAATAGCTGTTACTAATCCAATTGTATTGTAAAACAGTAGTAATAATAATAATTAGTCTAGGAAAATATTAAATTCATTGGCACTCTTAATTCTACTAAATTTGCTTAATGCTTTCCACATGTCTTATATTGTGCCAGCTACTGGGTGAGTTTGAAAGGAACTGAGTGTAGAGGATAAAGATGAATAAAAGTAAGGAACCCACAGATTAGTAGGGGAGAAAGGCACAGACATATATAGAGAGTTTTAGATTCCGGGCGCTAGTAGATGTGTGTGGAAAGTGCATGAGCACTGGAAGGAGGCACTACCTCCTGGGGCAATGGAGAAGGTTGTATCAAAAATGTGGAGTCCTGCAGGAGGCTCCCTGCTCAGCAGGGAGTCTGCTTCTCCTCCCTCTGCTCCTTCCCCCACTCATGCACGCGCGCTCTCTCTCTCTCTCTCAAATAAATAACATCTCTCTCTCTCTCTCAAAAAAATAAATAGCATTTTTTAAAATGTGGCATTTGCCTTGGGTCATGAAAAATATATAGCATTTACCAAGATGAAGAAAGGGTAGGATATTCAAAGGTGAATATAGCATGTGTAAATATGAAAATAAATGTATGTTCTAATGTGTCAAGATCTTAGGGTGTATAAGGAAAGGTGGGAACTGAGTCACAAATTACGTTGAGGTCTGATTATGGGACACCTGTGTCAAACTAAGGAGTGAAGATTTTATTTTCTAAGATAAATAAATATTTTTAGGCAATGGAGTACTTTGATTAGGTTTGTGTTTTGCAAAGAAAATTCTGACAACATGTGAAGGAGGAACCATTTTGGAAGCAATTAAAGGGTCTCAACTAAGGCAGTCCCAAATAGGAATCATGTCAACTGTAAAGGTGATTGGAACTTAAATGTTGGTGGAGTAATACTGACAATGGCATCTTTTTAATCTTTACCTATTTCACCATGCCTGTTACTGTCTTTGCCTTTTTATACTCAGTTTTGTACTTAAAGTTAAGATAGCAACTATGGTGAAAACCATTTGCTCACCAAATATTTATTGTCAGCAGTGTGTCAGACAATATTCTTGGTACATGGTATACCCTCAGTGACTAAAATTGTCCTCCTGGGAATTACATTCTAAGAGAGGGAAATGGTCATACATAATAAATACATACCTAAACTTTGTACTACTTTATAAAGTGGTAAGTGTTATGGAAAAAAGGAAGTAGAGTAGTTAAAGGGAATCCAAGTGTAGAGGGAAAAGTGGAGTTCGTGATGTTAGATAGGGTGCTCCATGGTAGGCCTCACTGAAAAGAGTAAATTTAAATAAATATTTAGAGGTGGTGAGGCAACAGATTTCGCAGGGATGAACAATCCAGAAAGGGAATAACTAGAACAGAAACTCTGAGTTAGGGAGCATGACTTGCAGACTCCTTGAGGATAGAGTAGTAGGAAACAAAAGAAGGGTAAGAGGGAGGAGTGCAGATTATTAGCACCTTGATTTTCATTCCTAGTGAAATGGGAAGGCTTTGCAAGATTTTGAGCAGAGGAGTGAAATGACCTGAGCTGATTTTTTAAAAGGGGCTTCTGTGTCAGACAAAGGAGTAAAAACTTTTATGTTCCAAGTTGAAGGTTTTTAAGTAATAGAATATGATTAGACTGCTATATTGGGAATAGACTGGTGATATACAAACTGTTCATTTTGATAATGAAGAAAGCTAATCATACCTGTCAGAAAATATTAATATTTTTAAAATTCAACTCCTGAAAAGTATTGTATGTCTTGGTATCCTAGACCAAATGCCTTAAACAGGACTAGACATCATACTAGGAAAAGAAGGATGCTTTTGATGTCAAAACCCAGTGAAGTAGTGTGACTGTGCTTCTGTTACACGTTTAGAAATTTAAAGAAACATTAAGCTGGCAAGTAAAGTAGTTAAGAAACCCAATAATAAAACAGCTGTTTGTGGAAAACATTGGTGCTGATGTATGGCAGAACAAAAATCAGAGTGTCAATTCAATGCCAAGAAAAGTTTTTTTTTCCCTTGAAATTACGTATTTCACCATGCCTGTTACTGTCTTTGCCTTTTTATACTCAACTCTTTAGAAGATGAGGGATTTTTGTTTGCATTTTTATTTTATAGTAATTAATTAATCTTTCCAAAATAATTATTTAGGAGCTTTTCCCAACTTAGGAATGCTAAGACTTTTTTTTTTTAATTGCTGCTGGAACTTAGAATAGAGTCTTCAAATGCTGAAATAGCATTTTTCTTGAATATTTGTTCATATTTTATTAAATATAAAATATTCTGTTCATTTCAGGTGTACAGCATATTGCGTCAAAGTGATTATCAAAAAAGTAGATAACACAACCTACAGAGGGGAAAATTTGTAAATTGTATTTTGATAAGGTCCTAATTTCCAGAATATGCAAAGAATTCTTACAGTTCAATAATAAAAAGACAACCCAATTTTAAAATGGGCAAAAGATTTGAATAGTTATTTCTCCAAATGGCCAGCCAGTACATGAAAAGATGCTTATCATCGTTAGTTTTTAAAGAAGGCAAATCAAAACTGCAGTGACATATCACTTCACTTCTAATAGGATGTCTATTGTTTAAAAAACAGAGACAAAACATAAAACAGAAGATATGTATTGGTGAGCATACTGGGTTGAGTAGTGTTCGCTCCAAAACTCATGTCCATCCAGAATCTCAGAATGATTTTATTTGGAAATAGAATCTTTATATAAGTAGCTAGTTAAGATAGGTCATGCCAGATTGCGGTTGACCCTAAATAAAATGAATGGTGTCCTTTTAAGAAAACCATATGAAAAAAAAAGCAGAATAGTGAGTTTTTTTACGAAAAGCCATGGACCTCCAGGAGCCAGCTAGAAACTAGAAGAGCCTTCCCTAGAGCCTTCAGAAGATTCAGGGCCCTGCAGATAGCTTGATTTCAGACTTCTGGACTCCAGAACCATGAGAGAATAAAAATGTATTGTTTTAAGCATCCAGCTTTTGGTAATTCAGTACAGCACCGCTAGGAAATCAACACAACAAGGATGTGGAAAAATTGAAACCCTCATGTATTGCTGGTGAGAAAGTAAACTGATTTAGCTGCTATAGAAGATAGTTTGGTAGTTCCTCAGAAAGTTAAACATAAAATGACCATGTGACCACTCCTAGGTGTATACCCAAAAGAATTGAAAACATGACACTTGTACACAAATGTTCATAGTAGCACAATTCACAGTAGTCAAAAGATAGAAACAACTGAAATGTCCATCAACAGATAAATAAGGTGATACATACATACAGTGGAATATTACTCAGCCATAAAAAGGAATGAAGGGGGCACCTGGGTGGCTCAGTGGTTAAGCCTCTGCCTTCAGCTCAGGTTATGATCTCAGGGTCCTGGGATCGAGCCCCGCATCGGGCTCTCTGCTCAGCAGGAGCCTGCTTCCTCCTCTCTCTGCCTGCCTCTCTGCCTACTTGTGATCTCTCTCTCTTTCTGTCAAATAAATAAATAAAATCTTAAAAAAAAAAAAAAAGAATGAAGTACTGATAAATAATATTATGTGGATAAACCTCAAAAACATACTAAGTGAAAGAAGCCAGACAGAAAAGGTCACATATTGTGTGATTCTGTTTACATAAAATGTCCAGAAAAGGTAGATCCATAGACATAAGACATAAGACATAGACCATAAACCAAAACCATAACGTTTTTAGAAGTATAGAAGAATATCTTTTGTACTCAGGATGTTTAAGTAACAGACCCCCAAAAGCAATAGCCTTTTATAAAAAGGGAAAACAAAAATATAAATGATCTGGGGAAGTAGATTGCCAAGCAACAATAAGGTCAGTTGAAGTTTGAAATGATACAGCATGGTTGTGTTTGTTTTTGTGTTTATTTTCAGCTGCAGCAAGGTGAGTGTGGAGTAGACAGAGAGTTGGATTTCATCAAGATTGATGGCTTTGCAAGGTGAGTAGGGTGAACCTGAAGTGGGATAAGGATTTTTGAGGATATGTGTGCAAAGGAGCGATTGTAATAATTGACAGATAGGAATTTAAACTGGATAAGTAGAGAATTGACAGTATGGGGGTGAGGAGAGAGGGGCAGCGAAAACATGGTAAGATCAGATAATTTGAAGATACAGTGGGTCTCGGGATTAGAGTAGGAGTCCTAGAGTATATATTGGTGCCATATCAAATGAGATATGCCTGGATGTATCAAGAGTTTGATTTTTATTTTATAGAATTGAAATTTTCACAAAAGAGCACTTGCATTTGAAACTGAATACAAACAGTTCATCCTCATACCTTTTCCTTGGCTATATTAGCTTTTCCCCTTAGTTCTTGAAAGCTTATAGGAAGCTACTCTTGAGGAGTAGTTGTGTTATGCCTTCCTCCTGATCATAAGGTATCTTGAATAGTGGCACTCAGTTTCAAGGATGAATCCACGTATTATAGGAACAAATTTATCAAATGAAAAGTAAAACTCTGAATTGCTTGCTTTTTGATATTTTGGATTTAAAAGATTGTGCCAAAAAATATCATTCAAAGAATTGTAAAGTTTTAGAGTTGGAAGAGTTTATATTATCTACAATTTTAGTTCTAGTCTTTGAGAGCTTATACCTCGCAAGATAGGTCATTTTATTATAGACAGCTTTTCAAATAAGGGGTACTTTTAAAAGTTCTTAAAAGTTGTTAAAAAGTTCTTTTTATTGGACTGAAGTTTTCTCTCTTTAAATCTTACTGGTTTTAGTTGTGGATTTTTAACTAGTATGTGGAAAAAGCCCAATTGCTTTCGAACTTCCCTTTAAATAATACTTTTTTCCCCTTTGCATTCTAATCAGTAACCTAGTCCACCCTCTCACCGGCATCCCTCTTCCACATTCCCTATCTAGATAACTACAGATAATGCTTAGCTGGCTTCTCTGCCTCCAGTGAGGCACCTACCCTGTTCATTCTCCATGCTATCAGAATGGTAATATATCCAAAACACTAGCAGCAGCAGCAGTAGTCACTGTAGTACTCAGAAGGGATTATATGCCTGGAGTTGTTCTGAACACTGTAGTCCTTTGCTCCTTATAACAACCCTACAAGGTAGTTTCTGTTATAGTCCTTATTTTTCAGATGTGGACAGAGTAGAGTAGTTAGATAACTTGTTGAAGTCTACATAGCTAGTAAGTGTTCGAGCCAAGTTCAAATCCAGACTTCTAGATTTAGAGCACATGCTTTCAAACTCTATATCAAGCTGTTTCTTAATCTTCCCTACTTAAAACACTTCAGTGGTTCCCATCATAGGATCAGGTTTGACGTGGCACATAATGCCCTTCATGTTCCAACCCCTTTTCTCTTCAAGAGCTTCATCTTCCATTTCCTACTACTTTCTTCATATTTCTATAAAATTAAACTACTTATATTACCCCAGTACACTGTGTTTTTTCACATATATGTGCATTTACTACCCCCTCCTTCGACTTGCTGACTCTTTCAAATTATTCTTCAAGACTCATTTCAAGCATTGTCTTCTTTTGGAAACACTACCAGAATCGTTGCCTACATGATCCACTTCCCCTATTGGATGAAGTATTGCTTCCCTACATGCCCATACCTTTATCGAAGGATCATTATAGTACTGTTATCATTGCACTGACCCTATTTAATGGAAACTGTATATACTAGAAACCCGTCAAAGGCAGAGACGATATCTGATTTTTCTTTTATAAGCAATTATAATCACGAATTACACTGAATAAATTTCCAAGTTTTTATTTTATTTGCAGATGATGATTCATGGTGATGGCTTGCAGGGTCATAAATAAAAGAAGGCACGTGGGACTTCAACAACTTTCATCATTTGCGGGAACAGGAAGAACTTTCCTAGGTCCATTAAAATTATCTAAATTTATTATAGATGCAGAGTGTCATGAAAGTGTGTTAATCAGTTCAACAGTAAGGCTTCTCCAAAGTTTGGACTTAACCAGTGCAGTGGGACAACTTCTCAACGAAGCAGTTCAAGCACAAAATAACACATACAAAACTGGAACCAGTACTCTTTTGTTTCTCATTGGTGCCTGGAGCAGTGCTGCTGAAGAATGTCTCCATTTAGGTGTCCCCATTTCATTAATAGTGTCTGCAATGTCAGAGGGCTTGAACTCTTGCATTGAAGAGGTAGTTTCCCTTCAAGTACCTGTCTACAATGTATTTGACCAGATAGACAACACTAAGACATTTTCTGGACTTGAAACATCTAGTGTCAGTTTGTGCCCTTTTCTACAAATCCCTTCAGATACTGGTTTACAGAAAGAGCATGATCTCAAAGATGTTGCCTCTCCATCACTGACCTTTTACAATCTTTCTGGGATACCTGTTAGATCACCTAAACTCTTTAGATCTCAGGCTGAAGTTGAAGCAGACAAAAATACACTACAAAATCCTCAAAGTCTGCAAAACAGTCTGCTCACAGGCAGCCGTTACGGAAAGTCAATACTAATCCATAGTAGGCATTTTAATAGGACAGATAATAATCAGTGGATAAACAAACCAGATGGATTTCTAGAACAACATGGTGGAGCTACTCCCAATACTTACAGATGTAGTGATTTGGTAGAGTTGGAGATGGGTTTGAGTCACGGAGATCACCATAGCATGAAATTAGTAGATGAAGCAGTACGGCTGCAGTATCAGAACGCAAGTATGCAGCAAGGCAGCCGTATGATGCCATTTAGGTTTGACATTTCCAGAATCTTCACTTGTTGTTTACCAGGTGTACCTGAAAGTTTTTCCTGTGTCTGTCCAGGTTTTATCACTGTTATATCAATATCTAATACTACTCTGATCAAGGAATTACAGAATCAGCCTATCCGGATTCTTCTCATTGAGGGTGACCTCACAGAGAAATATCGGCACCTGGGGTTTAATAAGGCTACAAATATTAACACAGTACTGGAAAGCATGAGGGTTCAACAAGACACCACAGAAGAACTGTGGACAAATTATGTCTTACAGGTATTAATTAAGTTCAATGTGAACCTCGTCCTGGTACAAGGAAATGTGTCTGAACACTTAACTGAAAAGTGCATACACAGTAAGCGGTTGGTACTTGGGTCAGTGAATAGCAGTGTGATGCAGGCTTTTGCAGAAGCTTCGGGAGCAGTACAGGTGACCTACATCACACAAGTGAATGAAAACTGTGTGGGCAGTGGGGTCTCTGTGACCTTCTGGAGAAGTATTCCTTCAGATGTCATAGATAGGATCAACGTAATTACAATCGTGATAAAAACGGAAGGAATTAATCTGGTTACAGTAGTGCTCACTAGCCCAGTCACTGCACAGATGCAAACCAAAGAAGATAGATTCTGGACTTGTGCCTATCGTCTGTATTATGCTCTAGAAGAGCAAAAGGTCTTCCTTGGAGGTGGTGCAGTTGAATTTTTGTGTCTTAGCCACCTTCAGATTCTTGCAGAGCAATCACTGAGTAAAAGAAACTATGTCTGTTCAGGATGGCTTCCTAATACTTCCTCTTGGCTGGCCTCCTCTCTGGCACTATACAGATCAACTGTGCTTAAATGCCTGGCAAATGGGTGGCACAAATACCTTTCAACTCTCATATATAACACAGCCAGTTGCTCATCAGAATTTGAAGCCAGCACATTCATTCAACAGCGTCTACAAAATGCCACAGACTCTGGTTCTCCTTCATCTTACATCTTGAATGAATATAGTAAACTAAATAGTGGAATTTTTAATTCAGGCATTTCAAATAAACTGGAACAGATTCCAAGCATTTATGACGTCGTTATTCCAAAGACCGAGGCATGGCGCCGAGCTTTGGATTTAGTACTATTAGTACTTCAAACAGACAGTGAAATTATTACTGGACTTGGACACAGACAGTTAAATTCACAGGAAACAGAGGGCTTTTTATTTTTGTAGTGTTATTGGCTAAGTCTTTGGAAAGTAAGATTTTGTAATGTATCATGCTAATAAATTTCCTAATAATAAATCAAGCGAAGTCATAGTGCCAGCCTTTACCAAGAAGAAAATTGTTGATGTCTGTCAATAACTGCAGGGTCTGAGATTTCACCCAATTTACCTGTTAGCCTGTTACCATTTCATGGTATGCAACAGATACACGAGACACTTGGATCAGAGACAGTGCACTTTGATATTCACGATGAAAGTGGTAGCTAGTGCTTCTTGTTGGTTTGTATCAGTTCCCATTTCTCTGAGCCCCATAAGACAACATAAAAGGCCAGTGATGGAAGCGGGCACACAAAGTGGGTTGTGTTACAGAAAAGGAACACTGAGCTTGGGGCATTGATTGCTTTTATAGTGACTGGAAACAATCCTGTTTTTTGCCCAAGGGGAGTTGTTACCTCATGCCCCAAGGTTGCTCAATGTAAACACAAGCCTGAGACACGGATTGGGTAAAGATAGGTCAGGTCCTTGCATTGGTGTGTCATTCAGAAAATATGCCGTGTCATTCAGAGCCGGTAATGGATGGCCTCTTCCAACTACTCACTTCTTAACTTGAAGTGCTCTTGGCCAGACTTGAATTTTCATATAAGAATGCCACTCTGTTTAGTAGTCTGATTAATCTGATAAACAGGTTATTTAGTAAATATCAGATCTATTCAGTTGGTTTCATAGAGCAGTTTAAGGCTACTATCAACAGACTGAGCAATAGGATGAAACCAATCTGTGCTACTGACCTCAGTCATGTCCCCTAAGGTCTTGAATTCAGGCAAATCACAGCTTTTATAGTAAGCGGAAGTAAGCCTGTTCTTGGTCTGGAGTGAGATATTATGTTGTCATTCAAGGTTACTCTCTGGAAACACATCCCTGAGAAATGGCCCGGAAAAGAGAGCTCAAACCCATCAAGAACATACAAGGATGCTGAGAGTCCATAGCATTCTGTGTATCCCAACAAAGTCTTACTCTTTTGCCACTTAGCCATTAAATGAACAGCTTAAGAACTGAACTATGTGTGGAGTTGAAAATTAGAAAAGCTCTGGGGAAATAACAGTAGTAATGAATCTATTGATTACCTATGGTGTTCCAGGCACTATTCTAAAGTCTTTACATGTTGTACTAACTTTTTAGGGTTGCCATAACAAAATGCCACATATTAGGGGACTTAAACAACAGAAATTTATTTTCTCACAATTCTGGGACCTAGACTTTTGAGATCAAGGTATTGTCAGAGTCAGTTTCTTCTGAGGCCTCTTTCCAGTTCACTTGTAAATAGAGGTCTTTTCCCTTTGTCTCACAATGTCTTCCCTATCTATCTATCTATCTGTGTCCTAATTTTCTCATAAAGACACTAAATCATAATGGATAAGTCCTTCCCTAATGACCTCATTTTAACTTAATTACCTCTTTAAAGAACGTGTTTCCAGTATAGTCACATTCTGAGGTACTGGGGATTAGGACTTCACCATATGTATGGGGGGGAGGGAGGGACACAATTCGTCCTATAACACATATTATCTCAATCTTTGAAACATTTATATTCTCCATTGTATGATAAGGAAGTGAGCTTAGTAAGGTTAAGAAGTTTTCCCAAAGTCTTAAAGCTAATAGGTAGAAGAGCTGGAGTTTACACTAAGATTTTCTCTGGCTCCAAAGTGTATTTCTAAGTATTGACTGTGAAAGGAAGCTTTTTCTGTAAAGTAACAGCAGCAAAACAAGAAAAGAATGTGTAGTTTATTTATAGGGTAATTTAAATATATTAGAAAACAAAACTTGGTTATCCTCCACTCAGGTAAAATAATATAACTTTGGGTTTAGTGGTTGTCTTAAATGTGGTCACATGAAAACCTTGCACAGATAATCATTCCAGTTATATATACCAGCTTTGTTCAAAGCTAGAATCAACAACAGTAAGAGTTGAATGAAAGACCCGCGGATCCCCTTACCCAAGAATCCAACACTGCCACTGGATGCAATCAGCAAGAGGTTCTTTATTGTTACGCAGGCGCCTGCGGGTGGTCAGCGCGCGCCTGCGGGTGGTCAGCAGCTCCTGCTAGCTGAGCACACCCGGCTGGGGTGGTGCCGGGTTTTTATAGACAGGTACAAACAAGTTCCGGATGGGACGGGGCCGATTGGCTGACAATTTGAACATTTGAAAAAAGGCATACTTGGTGTTAGCGGATTGGCCCTGGAAGACCCCCTCGCGCGAAGAGAAAGGCGGGAAGGGGAAACAAAGAGGGGAAGTTTGACCTTATTACTCAGCAGAAAGGCATCCTGTCTACGTGACCTATGTGACCATGCAGCCCCCTTGCCTACATGACCATGCCCCGGCTATTAGGAGAAGGTATCTTGTTCAAACAGGAGTCAAGTGTCATGCCCCAAAAGCCAAGCAGCCACAGAAAGGCAAAAGAGCAGCCACACTGAATTCAACCCTGGGGGAAGGGTCCCTTCACTGCAAGGGGAGGAGGGGCACTCCCACACAACAAAAGAGCAGTTAATTAGTTAACGACGGGGGGGGGGGGGGCGGGGGGAGGGTCTTTAATTGAACTGCTTTTTAAAATAAAGTATTATTTTACTTGTGTAGATACTGATACTTTTACTCATCTGTGTACTATTAACACTTAGTTTTTGTTAAAATATTATGAAGATTATGAGTGCCACTAATATTAATGTAAATGCTCATCTCACTTTATATAGATTTTTTGTGTGAAGTTGGTATTTACATGCATTAGTACTATTAAATGTTTAGTAAAATCTTGTTATAAATACTTTCCTTTGACACAAAAATCTTGTTATAAATACTTTCCTTTGTTATAAATACTTTCCTTGTTATAAATACTTTCCTTTCTCATTTTAATACAAACTTTATAAGTCCATTTTGTTTTCAGATTGTAAAAAACTTTGTACTATTATGTGATTTATGAGCTATTTTTCTAATTCTTACAAGGAATACCTTTAAGTTTTAATTGCTCAAGGAACTATTCTGTTCTTGCAGAGGGTAGTCCCTCACATAAACTTGATTCATTAACTAAGTGGGTTTTTCCAAGAAACCCTGTGCATAAGCAGGTAGACATTTCTCAAAAGACCAAAGAAGTGTTGACATCTTTGTGACCAATCTGCTTCTTTAATATAAACTACAGAGAAGTTTGCAATTATCTTACATCCACATTATAGCCAGTCTTCCCAAAGGTAAATAACCCTTCCTGGACCAGGGGTTAACTGGCCTTTCAAAAAATAACCTTTAAGAAATTCCAGCAATGGAATCCCTCCATATTCAGGAAATGGCAGGTATATCTGCCTGCCTCAGACACTGGACAGATGCAGCAGTAAAAAAGAAGTGGGAAGCAGCAAGAGTGAAGGGGGTTACTGACAGGTCATTGTGAGCTATAATCCCCAAAAGGGTTGAAAGGACTCCACCTGAATGGAAATATGGGTAAACAGATTTGAGAAGTAGCTTATCAGCATCACATTCTGGGTGAGTGCAAAGCAAGAGCAAAAATGCAAAAACAACCCACTTTTATGTGTATGTGTAGATAGAATTGACTAGTGCTGTAGTGATCTAAGCTCTGAAGAATATCATATCCAGCACATGCTTCCTTCCAGGAACCTGAGTTCCACTATGAAGAAAAAATGTTGGAAAGAAATAAAATAGAGCAGGACAGGAACATTTGGAATAAAGGAGAGGGAAAATTTACATTGGGAATGGTAAAAACAAGTCATTTTATATTAGGCTGGGTGGCCAGCAGCCTCAATGAAATGATCTCTGAAACGAAATGTAATTTTGAAGGCAAGGTTTATAGATTTCTAGGACACACAGAACTAAATAAAGGCAGAAAATCTTTCCAACCAGTCTTAGCTTTGACAAATAGAGAAGGGTTACATTCTATTTCTGGTTCTTCATTTATAATAAGAGAGAGACCTCTATTTCTCTATTTCTGATTCTTCATTTATAATAGGAGAGAGACCATGAGCCATGAAACTGAGAAATTGACCATGGTCCACCCACATCTCCATAGGAAATCCCTCATATGATAGTATCCACAAAAATCCATGTAATTTGGACATGAAGAAAAAAATGTTATTTAACCTTAAATTACTAGTACAAGAGATTAAAACTGAAGAATTTTTAACAGACCGTGAGAACTCACAAGAAAAAAACTCTAGCTATAACATAGATCAAAATATTTTTAAATGAATTAAATCATTTAGAATGAAGTTTTTGAAAAAACATTAAAAATGAAGATCTCAGAAATTAGATGACAACAGGTTATGGAATAACAACACAACTTGGAAAAGAATTGAATGAAATTACAAGGAAGACAGTAGCTCATGGAGTCCACAGAAAGCATGGTGAAGGAAGTAAGTGCCTTTCCCAGGAATTTGAGAACAGATCTCTTTCACGAACCTTTCTAAATTTCTGTAACAGAGATCTGCACTGTATCAATTTTTTTTTTTTAAGATACTGACATAAATGGCCAAACTTTACAAAGGTTGACTTTCCTATATAAAGCACAGACCAGTATGACATTAGAGTCACCCTCTGGAACTTTATAAAGCCATTAATGACTCATTTAATTTCAGGCGCAGTGTTTGGCTTGCTAATTCATGCCACTGACTACAGGGCTCTGTTTTGTTGGGGGAAAGCAATGGTGGATCAGAGAAGTCCAGGGTGTCTCAACGTGCCAGTGCTTTACAGTCACCAAAAGACAGGGTTTCCATGAGCATAGCTTTCCAGGCCCACAGCTTTTGTCAAGTTAACAGGAGGTAATCATCACCAGAGGGATTAACTCTTAACTTGTACTAACCAAATTCATAGAAAGTTGTATAAACCAAGATGCTAACTTCATATTTGTATCTGTAACATAACTACTAGAAAAAGCAGAATACTCCTACGAACTGAAACAAGAATTGTCTTCTGTGTCTAAAAGTCTCTAGGAAGCTAGGAACATTGCTTGTTGAGGCTGGAGTTGAAGCCAAGGAACCATCACCTCTGACGCAGCACTATTCAGAACAATGTTGGACCCCCGCCACTACCCAGGAAGTTCAGCTTTTTGTTCTCTTAGGTAGTAGTACTCTCCGTTCAGATGTTAAGTTAATGAGACTCTGCTTTCTTTTTACTCAGTTGTATTTCAGACTTGCTCTCTGGTGGCAGCATCCTGTGGCCCCTCCAAATGTTGACTTACTGATTTGGGAGACATCTCCTTTGTAGTGCTATCTAATAACCACAATCACCCACTTCGTGATGTTTGTTAAAACCCCCAGAACTTAACCTTATCTCCAGGTTCTGGAAGCAACAGATCAGTCTCTTGTGGACCAGCTAAAGGTTCTCCCTTCCATAATAAAAGAATGATAAAAAGGAGGGATCTGTCAGCTTCCAGGATGTACTTGTAGTACAGCCAGATAAACATTAGACTTTAAACTGGAAGAACTTTTTCATAATCTGACTTTGCCCACTGTGTGACCTTGGGCAAGTCACCTCAGCTCTCTGAAATTTATCTTTTATTCTTAAAGTGACTTTGAGGTTTATATTAAATATGCATTAAGATAACATAACTCGGGGTGCCTGGGTGGCTCAGTTGGTTGGACGACTGCCTTCGGCTCAGGTCAGGATCCTGGAGTCCCGGGATCGAGTCCCACATCGGGTTCCCAGCTCCATGGGGAGTCTGCTTCTCCCTCTGACCTTCTCCTCACTCATGTTCTCTCTCACTGTCTCTCTCTCAAATAAATAAATAAAATAAAATAAAAAAAGATAACTCAATATAAACTGCATGCAAATATCTAGGGAAATAAGTCAAGCATTTTAAACTTTGTTATAAAGCAGTTTCCCGAGATTTCTATTCCTTTCCTAGCTTTACAGTTATAGTAGTATAACTGTGCCCCTTCCTCCCTTGCCCTCTTTATAATGACTAGCTATAATGCCATGAATGAAAAGAGTCAGCGTGCCTACTTTAGAGATAAGAGCAATAGGAGAGGAGAGTACTGGGCAAGATGTATTTCACGTCTCAAGATGGCTGGAGGAGACAGGATAATAATGACAAAAATTAATAATAGTAGATTTGGTGTAGTGCTTTACCATTTTAAATAGTTACTGACCCTAGTGGCCACTTCTGAGAGTAGCAGGACTGCTGTCTCCCAAGTGGATCTGGTGGCCTAAGGGAGCAAAGCCAAGCCCAAGCTAGGGAGACTCAAGAGGAAGCAACAGATGATTATAGACCACAACACTCTTCAATCAGCCTGCCTTGAAGTGTGCATGTGTTCTCTGTTCTGAATCATGTTATCACATAATAAGAATCAACTGGGGAGCTTTTATGACAATGTCCTGACCACATCCACAGATACTTAATAGTCTGAGATCAGGGCACCAGCCATTGGTATTTTTAAGAGCTACACAGGTGATTGGAATATGTAGCCAAGACCGAGTATTACTGATATGAAGTGATCATTTTCCCCTCATTCAATGGTCCTCAGTCCCTGGCTGTACTTTAGTATCACTTGGGGGAGCTTTTACACAAATAAAATAAGAAGGTCTGGAATTGGGGTCTGGGTATGGGGGTTTTTAAAGCTTCCTGTATGATTATAATATACAGCCAGAAGTTGATGATCATGGCTATAACTTAAATAGAATATGAAGAAATGGTCTTTTTAATAAAAGTAATTGCTATCCTTCTTTGGGGAAACTGAATCCACATGTTCAGGGAAATATAATTTGCAACTTGGCAAAAATATGAAATACCATGCGCTTCGCTCCAGGCTGAGGAGATAGTGTGGGAAAAGAGTACAGAGATAAGGAAGAATAAGGAAAGAACAAATCTCCATGTATTATTGTCCCAAAATACCAGATATAATCAACTTTAAGTTAGCAATCATCTAAAGAAGGATTGTTTCTTGCAGTGTCGGCCACAGATCATATCTACCACTACAGAGGACTTCTCCTGCCAAGCATGATAGGAAGCACGTTCCAGGCACTGGCTCGTGTAATCTTCACAACAGTTCTCTGAGGCAGGCTCTTTTATTATCTTTATTTTACAAATAAACTGAGACACAGAGGCTAAGGGTCTTGCCCAGATACACAGTATAGTTTGGCAGTGGGTCTTGAGAGACCCTAATGGCAGCCAATGGTCTCCGAAGAAGGGCAGATGCACAGACAGGAAGGTACAAGGTGGTGCAAGAAGAATGTATTAGAATTTCTACTGCCTTCTTTTTAAATTTTAACTTTTTTCTTTAGGTTATGTAGTTTATTTATATTAGCTTGGTAGGATATATATATATATATATATACATATATATATATATATATACACATATATATATATATATATGCATATATTGGTCATATGATCAAAAAAGTTTGAATATCACTCCTCTAGAAACTAATGGGCACACAAATAACATAACTATACAAATTCTGCATAGGCAGAATATCAGTCTATTTTGATAGAGTAGAAAGTAATCTAGGAGCATATTATTCATTAAAGGGTGAAAATCAGGGACTCCTGGTTAGCTCATCAATGGTTATGGGACTCAGAGGTGTCTGGCTGACTCAGTTAGTTAGGCAGCTGCCTTCAACTCAGGTCATGATCCCAGGGTCCCTGGATGGAGCCCCACATCAGTCTCCCTGCTCAGCACAGAGTCTGCTTCTCCTTCTGCCTCTACTCCTCCCCAACTCATGAACTTCTCTCTCTCTCTCTCTCTCTCTCTCAATTAAATAAGTAAAATCTTAAAAAAAATAGTCATGGAACTCTTGACCTTATGGTTGTGAGTTTGAGCCCTGTGTTGGGTGTGGAGATGACTTAAATAAATAAATACATGTTTAAAAAAATAATAAAGGATGAAAATCAAATGAATTTTGGTTAGCTCTATCTTCTGTATGTAAAAATATTGAGACTTAAAAAAAACACATATTTTACTGACATACCCTCAAACATTTTAAAATACTTTTCAATGAGCCATTCTAAAAACTCTAGTTTCTTTGTTATTTTTAAATGAGTTTTTACCTGTGACCTTTTAGCAATATGTTTTTATGGAGCTTTTTAGACAACTGAGGTTTCTCTTTAAACTAGAATACTTTCAAACTGTTTTAGATTGACTCTCAGGATAACAAAGTCCATGTTGAACGAGTAGCAAGCATGCTGATTTACCTGGGCTGCTTTGTGGCCTTACTTCCAGGCTTCTAGATCATGATGTACCAGCTCTTACTTCACTGTGTCCTTGATCAATTTTATTACGTGTTCTGGTACCTCCATTCCTCCTCAGTACTTTTGTTTCCTCATAGCCAGACCTCATTCTTTTTATCTTTATGTACCACATTTTTCTCCTCCCTATTCACACTTCCATCCTGGGAGTTTGTTTGTTTAAAGTACATTCATCTTTAAATTATCTCCATCATTCTTCAAGAACATTTTTTAGAATAAATTAGAGTAAACTTAATCTCTTTTCCCACTATGCACCAAAGTAACCATTATTAATATTTGGTATACAGCTATCTAAGGCCCAGTCTGTATATATGGAGATGTTTTTTTCTAATAAATAAGTGGGCTCATACCACACACACTGCCATATAACCTACTTCTGTCAAGTAATATATTAAGATATTTCCGCCAATGTTATTAAATAGTATTCAGTAAAATAATTGTAACGGCATCATACTATGCCGGTGTAATAACCCACTATAATTTATTTAATCACATCCTATCATTTAGTTCCATTCAGCTTGGCTAGTAATATAAACAAGGCTATAAAAATGTACTTCTACTGAATCTTATCTCTTAGTCATGATTATATCCTTTGGATAAATTCTTTGAGACAGATATCAGGTCAACAGTTAAGTGGACATTTTAGCATTTCTCGTATATTTTTGCCAAATTGTTCTTTTAAAAGGGTCTGCAAATTAAAGTGTCCTTTCTACAACCACTGTCAACACTGGATATTGTTATTAAAATTTTGTTTGACTAATTTGTGAGAAAATTCAATATCATCTTAAATAATCTTTAAGAAAGAACAGTGATTTTCTTTATATTTTTAAGATTTGTAAAATATATTTTCCTTCGATTTTCTTCCTTTGGTGTTACATCTAAAAAGGGCTTCCCTACTCCAAGATTATATTAAAGTTGCCTATACTGAGTTCTAGGAATTTTACGGTCTTCTTGTTCATCCTTCACATTTAAATATTAATCCCTCTGAGATTTATTTTAGTAGGAGATATAAGACTCTAAAAGAACTTTTCCCAAATGGTTATCCAGTTGTCCCAGCATCACTATAGGATTTTTGTTGCCTGCTCAGATAACCAAAAAAGGGAGAGGGTCTCAGTTGCTAAGAAACATTTCATGGCCTTCTAATTATAGATTCATACCGTTCAGTGTCCTAGCATTCTTTTCTATAGACATAGCACCAAATACTGTTGGCAAAGAAACACTGTAGAAACTTGTCGACTAACAGTGATGAGAATGAAGGCAGCATCCCCTTGACAAAGGTCTTCCCGCGCTATATTGAGAACTACTCACCCAAAGATATGTTTTCAAACACACTTGTGCTTTGTAATGTCATCAAAGCTTTACCCTAGAAAAAAACAAGATTTCTTCTTTCTTTTGACCTGTAGGTGGCAAACTTCCATTCTCATCCTCTTAAAATTTTGACCTGCTGGTTTAAAGTCCACAAAAATAAAAGGTAAGATTATTTTAGTGTGGGTTCTCATAAAAATAAAGGTGAGGAGATTTTAAAGTAAAAGGATAGTGAAAGTAAAAGGCAGTTCCTTTTTTATTATTTTATGTCTTGCAATGATCAGAGACATGGGTCATTGTCCTAGCTCTGCTGTTAACTAGCTGTGACTTTAGGAAGGTAATTCGAGTTCTCCTGGCATCTATTTTCTCACCTTTAAATCACAAAGTTGAATGAGGTAATCCCTATTACACTTTTCAGCTCTGAATTTTATGATTCTTGGTACCAGTTTAAATCCCTGACAGATTTTGAGTGATAGTGAAACTCATTTGAAATTGTTCTCTCAAAAGTCCCTGAAAAAATTCTTAAAAGATTGCAATAAAAGTTGATTACAAAAGCTTTAGTGCATGATGCATAATATTGGGGTTTCAAAAACTGGCCAATTATAGATTCAAACTGTAATGATTACCTATTTTATTACAAACCAGAAATAATACAATAGAGAGTGAAATAACTTTTTTTTTTTTTTTAATAGGCTCCATGCCTAGCAAAGAGCCCAGTGTGGGGCTTAAATACATGACCTTGAGATCAAGACCTGGGCTGAAATCAAGAGTTGGGCACTTAACCAACTGAGCCACTCAGGTGCCCTGGAACTTTTTTAATGATATGAAAAAGAATTAACTTAGATCTATTGTTACCACAGCCATATCCATGAATTACAATGGGATCAAAAGAAGCAAATAGGTTATAAATCTACAAGAAACCAGAATGTAACATATAAAACCCAAAGAAACCAGAATAACATATGCATTCCTTTTGTGGGTGGGAGATAAATTAGTGGATATTAAAAAAGAGAAGGTGCCATTGAACATAGATACATTTTTCCATCCTATAAGAATTAAAATATATTTTTAAAAGATTTTATTTATTTATTTGACAGAGAGAAATCACAAGTAGATGGAGAGGCAGGCAGAGAGAGAGAGAGGGAAGCAGGCTCTCTGCTCAGCAGACAGCCCGATGCGGGACTCGATCCCAGGACCCTGAGATCATGACCTGAGCCGAAGGCAGCGGCTTAACCCACTGAGCCACCCAGGCGCCCCAAGAATTAAAATATTTTTAAATGATAGGAAGAACTAAATGTGACACACTATTAAAAGTTTGCTATTTTAAATATATAAATATGTATAATCCAGGCAGCAGTCAGGGTACCCTAAACTCAGATTAAACCTCACCCAAATCTTAAACCCAGATATCAAAAACACTGGCTCAGTGTGGTGGAGCATGAGACTATTGATTTTGGGGTTGTGGGTTCAAGCCCCACATTAGGAGTAGACAATGCTTAAAAAATTAAAAAGACAGAGAATTTTGTTGTGCCCCACCCAACACACAAACACACACACACATTTTTGTTTCTTTGCCTTTGATATTTTATTGGCAAACTATTTTTTTTCTTCCCTCCTCCCACTTTCCAGTCGTAGTGTCTACAGCTATTCTACCCGTTCATATTATACACTTCGTAAGTTTGTAAAAGTATTTTGAGATCGGAGTAAGTTATAGAAGACAGATGTCAGTATGTGCAGTGCTGACCTTCCACTATTTCTTCAATACACCCTTTCTTCCTGCTTTTCCTCTCTCATCCCCCATCCTTCTTAATCAATAAACTTATCATTAGTCTCAAAAGAGTTCTTCTTCTATTTGCCTTTGACTAAAAACTCCCATTTTCCAAAAAGGGCAGTTCTTCCTAAGAGAATATTAGTAAATAAAATTTTTTTCCATCTAATTTCAAGCTTTACACTCAAGCACCCATTTAAATAAGAAGAAACACGGGTATCTAGGTGGCTCAGTCAGTTAAGCATCTGTCTTCAGCTCAGGTCATGTGATCCCAGGGTCCCGGGATTGAGCCCCACATCCTGCTCCTTGCTCAGCAGGAAGCCTGCTTCTCTCTCTGCCTGCCTCTCCCCCTGCTTCTTCTCTCTCTCTCTCTGAAAAACAAATAATAAGTAAAATCTTAAAAAAAGAAGAAGAAGAAGAAGAAACAGCTTTCAGAAGGAGACATGGAAAAATGAACAACTTTGTCCCAATAATAACAGTGTATAACAAAGCAAATTTAAAGTAGCATTAAATACTAGAGTAGAGAATATATGAAAAACTCAGGGTTGATGACTGTGTATAAAAGCTTGTATTATATACATTGCTGGAAAAAATGCAAATTGGTTCAGCTTTAAGTTGTTCTTGTGCAAGGATGTTAATAGTAGTATTACAAAAAATGGAAACAAACCAAGTATTCAACAACGGGGGTAGCTAGACAAATATGATATTTTAATATAGTAGAATGAGCTCTATTAGACTGCTTTTAAATGTCAAGTATACATTTTACTTCAACATGTGAACAAGTTTATAAACAGTAAAAACTTAAAAAACAGACCTCAAGATAAAATGAACTTTATGGCTGTGTAAGTAAGAACAGTAACAAAGATTGAAACCCAGACGAATGTAAATAATTTCATTTCTTATTAATTTGTAAAATTAAGTTCCAATTTTTAGAAATGACAATAATTCTATTAATCATAAGTAGTCTGTCTTGTGTTATACCTTTATATACACGAAGACCAATTGTTTAGGTCTGTTTGAATTGATTCTAATAGTCTGAACCATCTCCAAAAGAATTTTTTTCCTTTTAGGATTACTTTAAGTCAATTTTTTTCTAATTTATTAATTGAATCTAATAATTAAATTATCTTTAAAAATTTATCAGTATGTGACACTCTAAAACTTATCTGACTAGCCCTGCTCAAAACTGTCAATATTACTTAAAAAAAAAAAAAACAGCAAACAAACAAACACAACAATAAGTCTGAAAAACAGTCGCAGCCCATGGGAGTGAAAGGAGACATGACAAAAGTAATGTGGTATCTTGGATGGGATCCTGGAATAGGTAAAGGACATTTGGTAGACACTAAGGAAATCAGAACAAAGTATGGATTTATATATACATACTGGCTCATTAGTTGTAATAAATGTACCGTACTAATAAATGGTGTTATGATAAGGGAGACTAGGTATGGGGTATATAGAAATTCTCTGGGCTATTTTCACAATTTTTCTGTGCATCTAAACTATCCTAAAATTCACATTTTATTTTAGAATTGTTAGTTTTTTTAGACAACTAAATACCATCTAACTTGTTGAATTAATGTACCAAATAACAGAATCCATTTTATTGTTAGTGATCAATTAATAAGGTGAAAAATGACCAGGTCATTCATGCTGATGATCATGGACTAGATCAAGAGAACTTCAAAAAGGGAAGATACCTTTCAATAATGACAATGATAAATTTTTAAGAGCTGAGAATGTAAAGAGTACTGTATATAAAACACTGTCTTTGCCCTGGGTATGTATAAACTATCTCCTGCAGGGCCAGATGATAGAAATACATGCCAAGGGCATGATGCCAACTCTAGCTTCTAATAAAATGTTCTTAATTATCAATATGTAAAGTTGTTACTTTCATACTACAATATATAATGAAGTCTGTTTCAGACTGTTTTGGGGTGTCTTTTCCTTTCCTGAATTTTCTTTTCTTTTTCCATTTTGTTTGCCATTTTTCTTGGCAGTTGCATTTCAAAAATTTCCCAATGTGTTTATCTGGTGATGTGAAGAAGATTCTTTGTATGTTGTCCACTACGAATGAAAAGCAAATTGCAAATTTCAGTCTGTTGACAACACTGAGCCTGGATTGATGTCTAAAAAAAGTAGACCTGTTTCCTGTGTTAACCTCAGAGCCGGAGGTGGAAAAGGCTACTTCCCAATAGGTTTTTCACTTTGGACTGATATCAAACTAAAAGAAATGAGGCAGATGTAATACAATCTTCTTCTCATCTCTTGAATTAAATCACACATGAAAATAGTGTCTTTTTAATGTATTAATATTTTAAACTGACATCTGTGTTTTCTTGTTTAAAAGCAGTAGAAACCTCTGTTGATGAAGTCATTTTTTTAGAAATAATTGTTGGTTTCCTGCGGTATTTCTGAAACTGCCTTATAAGAAGCACATGGGTCACTTGTCAAATGCAGATTCTCACTGTCTCAAGAATCTAATTCAGTATGCCTGAGGGTCCAAGAGACTGTCTTTTTAATTAGTGCCGCCTTCTCATCAGGCTAAGTCTCTTACTTAGTTGTTTGTAATAGTTCTTAGTTCTGGCTACACAACAGAATCGTCTGGACAATTTTAAAAACAACCAAAGCGGCAGCCTATCCCTACAAGCGCCCCAGATTATAATTTATTTATCTGGAATGGAGCCTACATATCAATGTTTTTTAACACTCCTGGATTGATACTACCACAAGCAGGGTCTAAGCCATTAGTTTTGGTATGGAACCATAATTAATTAGAAAACCGTGTACTTTGCTCCCTAGGCTCTATTCAAAAAAATATTGGCTATTGAACATAGCATATGAATCTCACAAGCATGATTTTGAGCAAAAGGAGCCAAAAGCAAAAAAAAAAAAAAAAAAAAAAACATATAATCAGGACTAACTGCTAGTAGGTACAGGTTGTTTGTGGGGAAAAGGAGATGGAAATATTCTGGAATTAGATAGTGGTGATGATTGCACAACAGAGACTACAGTAAAAACCACTGAAGTGAACACTTTAATGTGGTGAACTTTATGTTGTCTGAAGCATATCTCGATTTAAAAAGCCACCAAACCTTCGGCTCAGGTCATGATCCCAGCGTCCTGGGATCGAGTCCCACATCGGGCTCCTTGCTCGGCAGGGAGCCTGCTTCTCCCTCTGCCTCTGCCTGACATTCTGTCTGCCTGTGCTCGCTCTCTCCCCCTCTCTCTCTCTGATAAATAAATTAAAAAAAAAAAAAAGCCACCAAAAAAGAGAGAACATATGGTTTAGCCATTCTTGTTAATTTCAAAAATAAACATATCTAAACCAAAGTGTTTGAAATCAGGTTCATGGTTATCTTTGAGGAGACAGGGTGGGTCGTGCCTGACAAGGAGAACTGGAGGGCTTGGAAAGTACTTCACAAGCAAAACAGTCTTATTTCACAACCTGAGTTGTGGTTACCGGGGTGAATTCACTTTGTGAACATCCATTTTGGGACTGTATATTTATGATTTGTGCTTCCAGAAAAGCGAATCACCAAGAAAACCTCAAAAGATATTTGGACTCCTCCACTTAAAAATAATTAGCTAAGTAATCTAAATCTATAATAAAAGCAAGTCCGATGAGACAAAGATAATGTTTGATAGTACAGGCCATCTAATATTGGACTTGCTTTCCAGAGATGGCTACAGAATCTCTGTCTTCAGAACTCTTTGAAAAATAGCCTTACAGGGGACGCCTGGGTGGCTCAGTGGGTTAAGCAGCTGCCTTCGGCTCAGGTTATGATCCCAGCGTGCTGGGATCGAGTCCCACATCAGGCTCCTTGCTCGGCGGGGAGCCTGCTTCTCCCTCTGCCTCTGCCTGTGCTCGCTCTCCCCCCCCCCTCTCTGATAAATAAAATCTTTAAAAAAAAAAAAAAATCTTTAAAAAAAAAAAAAGAAAAGAAAAATAACCTTACAGTAAACTCAGTTCAATTTTGGGAAGGCATCTGTAGTAATTGGCCAGATAATATTTTGAGACTTGATCTAGTTCTTTGAGTCTACCTTTAGTTTATACTTACTTTCACTCTGGGAAACAAAGAGACAAAATAAAAGAAAAACTAAGAGAAATTTGAATTCTCATAGAGAATTGGCTAATTCATAAAATATTTTTTAGTTTCAGCAAAACTTGATGTAGTCTATTTCACCAGTCATCAAACTGAATCTTTCTAAGTTCAATTTAATTTTTTTTCTTTTATGTTATCACCAATAATTTTTTTCTTAATTGCCATTAATATGCTGGCAATCCTAGATTTTCCTTCCTTTCTTTCCTTCTTGCTTTTCCAGGCTCTATGAATTTGGTTGTTCCCACTTTCTTTCTTCATATGTTCCAGGGTTTCATTACTTTATTGGCTCTTTCATATTTCTTTAGCTCTACTCACAATTCTAAGATCTTTGGTGTCCATATTATGAGGTTCTGGAAAATGTCTCCTTCCTTTTGCAACAATGTTTGTAGGCTACAGTATGTTCAAAGTTGACTCCTCTGGGTCCAGGATTACATCTTTAGAATTGAGTCAATTTAACATTGCCACTGATTTCATAAGCTTTGTTTTACATGCAATCTGTTACCCTGAAATCTTTTCATGAATTTCCAGAACTCTTAATTCCATTAGCCTGTTGTAGATTATGCTTTCATATTCTTATATCTAATGTTTGTTATTTTCTTAACAAAGAAAACAAACATCATTTTACATTTGCTTTGTTTTTAATTGTTCTAATTTTCCTATGACCTCACCTATAATATAAGCATATATTAGCCAGATTCAGAGATAATGAGCAATTTTTTTTCTAGTTCTTAATTTTCCCAATTGTTTCTTCATTAGTTGACAGATCTTATACCAATTATTTTATCAGTGATGCTATTTGTTTTCACTTAAGGAAAATAAAACTACAGAAAAAGGAGTATATCTTGTTTCTTAGCAACTAAAGCATATACATATTCTGTATGTATTTTCCTTTATTGAGGATCAAATCTTGTGGTAGCCATAGATAATTTTGTAACTAGAAGAAATTTTATAGACTCTTCTTTTCCAATTTCCATAACTACAGGTGAGGATACTGAGACCCAGAGAAATCCATATAGTTAATTACTGAGAAAGCCATTTTCTTCTATGTTCTTTACTGTTTCGTTGTACTTAATTTACATCTTCTTTCTATGCAATATATTTTTTTAAGATTTTATTTATTTATTTATTTGCAGAGAGAGAGACAGGGACACAGAGAGAGATAACTGAGGAAGGGACAGAAAGAGAGAGAGAGAGAGACTCTCAAGCAGTCTCCTTACTGAGTGCAGAGCCACACATGGGGCTCATTCTTACCACCTTGGGATCATGACCCGAGCCAAAATCAAGAGTTGGACATTTAACCAACTGAGCCACTCAGGAGACCCTCTATGCAATATTTTTAAACATGTAAGCATAGTACATCATTTTTAGTTTTTTTTTTTTCCTCTAGCTTGATTTCCTTAAGTCTTTTTTATAAATTAGTTGACTCTTTTTTAGTACTAGACATTTAAGCTAACTATTTCAGCACCACTTAATACACTATTATATTAGCACAATTTTAAGAACTTCCTCAGAGCAAAGCATTTTTCTTTGTGGTTGGTGGTTTTTTTTTTTTTTTTTTTTTTTTTAAGATTTTATTTATTTATTTGACAGAAATCACAAGTAGGTAGAGAGGCAGGCAGAGAGAGAGAGGAGGAAGCAGGCTCCCTGCCGAGCAGAGAGCCCGATGCGGGACTCGATCCCAGGACCCTGAGATCATGACCTGAGCCGAAGGCAGCGGCTTAACCACTGAGCCACCCAGGCGCCCCTGGTTGGTGGTTTTTAATGGTTTATATTTTTCCCCACCCTTACTGAATTTTCCCAGTCCAGCCACTCCCAGAAAAGATCTATCCCTGCACACTCTCAAACTCTATTTCCTTTTTTAGATACACACTGGATAATAATAACAACTGACAGATATTGATCTCCATGCTAATTGTTCCCATTTTACTGACAAGATACCTGAGACATGAATTTTTTTTATGGCAGAGTGAGATGAGACCTAGGCTTATTTATTCTGGATTTGGTATTTAACTTTTTATATATTCTTTTAGTAAGTTCTATTTTTATGTGTTTCATAATGTACATTATGTACTTGTATGTAGTTCTTGTATAAAATTTATTAATTTATAAAGATAAAGAATAAGCCTAACCTAAAGAGAGATCTACCCTTTGCCCTCAGCTCGCAAGAAATGATCTTCCAGGAAATGATCTTTTGGAATGTCCTGCCTGACAACCCTGTCTTAGCTTACCTGAGGACCTAGCAAATCACTAGATGATTTAACAATGTGACACACGGTAGGGCGTTGGCCCAGTAGTATCAACATAAACTTTGGAAGTATTGGACACAAAAGGTATGACCAAACCCCAATAAAAACGCTGGACACCGAGGCTCAGGTGAACTTCACTACTTAGCAATACTATAGGTGTAATGTCACACATTGCCAGAAGTTAGTGCCTTTTATGACTCCACAAGGAGAAAACAGTTGAAATTCTCCTGGACATTGCTCTATATGCCTCTTCTCTTGGCTGATTTTTAACCTGTGTCCTTTCACGGTAATAAACCATAACTGAATAGAACAGCTTTCAGTGACTTCTGTGAATTCTTCTTATAAATTATCAAAGCTCAGAGTAGTCTTGGAGACCACCTGAACTTGCAGTTGTTGTCGGAAGTGAGTGTGGTCTTGGGAACTGTGAAACATGTGGTCAGAAAACTTTGGAGCCATTAGTCTAGACCGTGTTAGCAAATGTTTATCTAGTTTTTTTCTTAAAGATATATGGAGATATAAATTAGTGAGATATAAATATAGTGTTCTAGGGGCACCTGGGTGGCTCAGTGGGTTAAAGCCTCTGCCTTCGGCTCAGGTCATGATCCCAGGGTCCTTGGGAGAGCCCCGCATCAGGCTCTCTGCTCGGCAGGGAGCCTGCTTCCTCCTCTCTCACTGCCTGCCTCTCTGCCTACTTGTGATCTCTGTCTGTCAAATAAATAAATAAATAAAATCTTTAAAAAAAAATAATGATCTGTTTTACCATGATGGTATAAATGTAAAATCATGGCAATAATAAAGTCAAATTTCACCTGCTCTAAAAGCATGAGTCCTCTCCCCTTGCTTTCCTTTTTTTTCAAATTTATTTTGTTCTTATCTTCTTGGTTCTAATGACTCCATTAAAAATTGTTATTGGCTCGGTCCCTCCGAAAACTGTCTCTCTTAGCTGATCTCATAGAAGCAAAGAACCCTCAGGGCTGAGACCACGAATTATTTATATTTGTAGTCCTAGAAATTAATACAATGCCTCAGTTCCTTTAGTCAGGAGAAAAAATAAAATCATTGCTCTAATATATCAGAGATAGTATTAGAGAAAAAGGCTGATTTCTAGTCCCTGGTGTTTTATTTGCTCTGTCAGCAGTGAGCAAGCCACTTACCTTTTCCAAACTTCTGTTTCATCATCTGTAAAACAAACAATGTGGGCGCAGTGTTTCTTAACTATTCTTCTCTTTTCTTCTTTCCTTCTCTTTTCTTTTTATAGCTTTGGCACTATTTTCAAATGAAATCTCCACACAGAAGCCCAGTGGAAGCCCAAGCAAGTTGAAGAAGCAATTAGAGGGCACCTGAAGGGTCTCCTGATCAGAATCCTCCCCACTCCCTCCCATGACCTCAAAGGCCCTGCAGATCCATTTGATCTGGCTAATTTGAATTTAAATAAAAAATAGTGATAATAATAACTAGGGCAGCACCAGAAACCCACTGACCCAAACAGTTTTGACAGTCCTATCAGGCTTTAAGATGCTGTGTTCTGGAAGGAGTACCAAAGTATTTTTTTTTAAATAGTATTATCACCTCAAATGTTATTTAATGATGCCCTCAAATTTCCTTTGATCCAATTTTGCTTTGTATTTTTAATACAATGTTTACCTTGTAAAACAGAGTCAAATTGAATTCCTTAAGAGATGGAACAAAGGACAAAGTAAATGGGAAACCAAATCGATCATTTCCCTTTTTTTTCAAACCTAAGTCCAGGAACACTAAACAAATGGTGAGAAGTTAAGCCCAGAAATCTTCAGTGACGTGAGTGCTTCATCTTGTCAGGAGGCTGCCATTCCTGTCTGCTGGAGAATGGGAAATAATTAGCTGAGAGACAGGTACACAAGTTGAGTCCTGAACTTTCTAAATGATTTGGGAACAGTCTTCCAGTTTAAATAACTTAAAGGTTATTGACAAAACCTGAACTTGGATTGAGAGTGAACAACATTTTGCACTGTATCTAACAATAAGCATTTACGTAGCATTTATTTCATTTAAATCTTACAACTTTATGAGCTGAATATTAATATATTACTATTATTATCACTATTTTTTATCTAAATTCAATTACCCAACATATAGTACATCATTAGTTTCAGATGTAGAATTGAGTAATTCATCAGTTGCATATACCACCGAGTGCTCATCACATCATGTGCCCTCCTTAATGCCCACCACCCAGTTACCCCATCCCTCACCCCCCTCCCCTCCAACAACCCTAAGTTTGTTTCCTAGAGTTAGGAGTTTCTCTCGGTTTGTCTCCCTCTCTAATTTCTTCCCATTCCATTTTTATTATTGTCACTATCAATTCACTAATAAGTTTAATGCATTTATTTCTATTGTGATTATTAATGTTTGAACTGACACTCACCATCTTATTCTATATTTATTTACCATACATTTTCTTTACTGTCTATTATTGATCTACTAGACAAGAGGAATATTAATGTTCTATTTCTGTCCTTTAAGTGGTTACTTTTAAATTTTAATATGCATATTTAATTTAAGGTGATTGGATGATATATAATCCTCCTCCAAACAATGGTCCTTAATATGCAATTGACTTTTTTCCATACCTCTCCCTGTATCAGATGTTGTGGTTTTCTGGGCCACATTTTATGGCTGAAGGGCCATTTCTGGGCCCCTCAGACCCCTAGGTTTATTGAAAGGACCTCTGTCCTATCACCTCACATGTGTGGGGCCATACATAACTTGACTTCTTTCCTCCCATGATTATAATCTCTAGCTCTTTAGCTATATGCCTTGTTCTAATGCCCCGTGACTGTTCTTAGTGCTAGCTCTCCCTCCAAATTCTGATTTCTTATTTTCTCTCTTTTTTTTTTAAGATTTTATTTATTTATTTGACAGAGAGAAATCACAAGTAGTCGGAGAGGCAGGCAGAGAGAGAGAGACGGAAGCAGGCTCCCCGCTGAGCAGAGAGCCCGATGCAGGACTCGATCCCAGGACCCTGAGATCATGACCCGAGGCTAAGGCAGCGGCTTAACCCACTGAGCCACCCAGGCGCCCCTCTTATTTCCTCTTTATTTCATTATTTGGAGATATCACTTTCTTACTTTCAAACCTATTTTTAGGGCGCCTGGGTGGCTCAGTGGGTTAAGCCGCTGCCTTTGGCTCAGGTCATGATCTCAGGGTCCTGGGATCGAGTCCCGCATCGGGCTCTCTGCTCAGCAGGGAGCCTGCTTCCCTCTCTCTCTCTCTCTGCCTGCCTCTCCATCTACTTGGGATTTCTCTCTGTCAAATAAATAAATAAAATCTTAAAAAAAAAAACCTATTTTTAAACTTTTAAAACTTTGTGGAATGAACAGATCTCTGATGTTGGTTTAATCTACCATATTAACTGGAAATCTCAAAGATACTTTATTACCTTTACAGATACGAAAGCAAGCATAGAGAAGTTATGACTAGTCCATGCCAGTATTGAAAAAGAATAAGCAGACTTTATTTCAGATCTTATAATTCCAAATCCAGTACTATTTCCATAATAATTAGATGCATCCTTTTTCCCTTCCTCCTTACTTATCCTGTAAAGTTTTTCTTAGATTCCTATTAACTCACAGAACACCAGTCAAATTTCACCCATCCAAAGAAAGTTGTGTGCATTCATTATGGTCCCAGAAGCTTTAGTCCCATTTTTACCAGTAAAATTCTTTAAAACCGTGTTAAACATGTTTTTCCAAGTCCAGGATCAGGAGGAAAAAAAAAAAATACTGCTAAGATTTTAAATGAATCATGAAAACTCAGGTTTACTTTACTCCTCTGTCTTTTACCTGTCATAGCCTGATACAAAGCCATGTGAACGTGTCTGCCTTATTCATAAGTCCACACCTGTCTTTGACCCTCACAAATAAGAACTAGTAGTCTCTGGAGTCCTGTGAACCATGAATGAGAAACTTGCATCAATAGCCATCAGTATTTAGTATTTATTATTGCATCAATAGCCATCAATAGTCATCACCTTTTGAAAAATTACACCTCTGTGCCATTTGTTTACATAGATTAGTATTTGTATTATTAAATAAAACTGAAATAGTGTCACTTTGAAATTTTCTCATTATTAAATCACCTTTGCATTTTTGATACCCTCCCCAATGTCCATAACCCCACCACCCTCTCCCAAACCCCTGGCCCCCTAGCCCTCTCAGTTTGTTTTGTGACATTAAGAGTCTCTTATGGTTTGTCTCCCTCCTGATCCCATCTTGTTTCATTTATTCTTTTCCTACCCCTCAAACCCTCCACATTGCACCTCCACTTCCTCATATCAGGGAGATCATATGATAGCTGACTTTCTCGGATTGACTTATTTCTCTAAGCATAATACCCTCTATTTCCATCCACATCGTCGCAAATGGCAAAATTTCATTTCTTTTGATGGCTGCATAGTATTCCATTGTATATGTATACCACATCTTCTTTATCCATTCCCCTGTTGATAGACATATGGGCTCTTTCCGTAGTTTGGCTATTGTGGACATTGCTCCTATAAGCATTCAGTTGCACATGCCCCTTTGGATCACTACATTTGTATCTTTAGGGTAAATACCCAGTAGTGCAATTGCTAGGTCATAAGGTAGCTCTATTTTCAACTATTTGAGGAACCTCCATGCTGTTTTCCAGAGTGGCTGCACCAGCTTGCATTCCCACCAACAGTGTAGGAGGGTTCCCTTTTCTCCACATCCTCGCCAGCATCTATCATTTACTGACTTGTTAATTTTAGCCATTCTGACTAGTGTGGGGTGGTATCTCATTGTGGTTTTGATTTGTATTTCCCTGATGCCGAGTGATGTGGAGCACTTTTTCATGTGTCTGTTGGCCATCTGGATGTCTTCTTTGCAGAAATGTCTCTTCATGTCCTCTGCCCATTTCTTGATTGGATCATTTCTTCTCTGGGTGTTGAGTTTGATAAGCTCTTTATAGATTTTGAATACTAGCCTTTTATCTGATATTCATTTGCAAATATCTTTTCCTATTTTGTCAGTTGTCTTTTGGTTTTGTTAACTGTTTCCTTTGTTGTGCAAAATCTTTTGATCTTGATGAAGTCCCAGTAGTTCACTTTTGCCCTTGCTTCCCTTGCCTTTGCAATGTTCCTAAGAAGAAGTTGCTATGGTTGAGGTCGAAGAGTTTGCTGCCTGTGTTCTCCTCAAGGATTTTGATGGATTCCTTTCTCACATTGAAGTCCTTCATCCATTTTGAGTCTATATTCATGTGTGGTGTAAGGAAATGGTCCAATTTCATTTTTCTGCATGTGGCTTTCCAATTTTCCCAACACCATTTGTTGAAGAGACTGCCTTTTTTCCACTGGACATTCTTTACTTTGTCAAAGATTAGTTGACCGTGGAGTTGAGGGTCTATTTCTGGGCTCTCTATTCTGTTCCACTAATCTATGTGTCTGTTTTTGTGCCAGTACCATACTGTCTTGATGATGACAACATTGTAATAGAGCTTGATGTCCATTTTGTAATGCCACCAACTTTGGCTTTCTTTTTCAATATTCCTTTGGCTATTCGAGGTCTTTTCTGGTTCCATATAAATTTTAGGATTATTTGTTCCATATCTTTGAAAAAAATGGACAGGATTTTGATAGGGCTTGCATTAAATGTGTAGATTGCTTTAGGTAGCATAGACATTTTCACAATATTTGTTCTTCCAATACATGAGCATGGAACATTTTTCCATTTCTTTGTGTCTTCCTCAATTTCTTTCATGAGTATTTTATAGTTTTCTGAGTATAGATTCTTTGCCTCTTTGGTTAGGTTTATTCCCAGGTATCATATGGTTTGGGGTGCAATTGTAAGTAAGATCGACTCCTTAACTTCTCTTTCTTCTGTCTTGTTGTTGGTATAGAGAAATGCAACTGATTTCTGTGCATTGATTTTATATCCTGACACTTTACTGAATTCCTGTACAAGTTCTAGCAGTTTTGGAGTGGAGTCTTTTGGGTTTTCCACATATAGTATCATATCATCTGTGAAGAGTGATAATTTGACTTCTTCTTTGCCGATTTGGATGCCTTTAATTTCCTTTTGTTGTCTGATTGCTGAGGCTAGGACTTCTAGTACTATGTTGAATAACAGTAGTGATAATGGACATCCCTGCCATGTTCCTGACCTTAGCGGAAAACCTCTCAGTTTTTCTCCATTGAGAATGATATTTGCGGTGGGTTTTTCATAGATGGCTTTGATAATATTGAGGTATGTGCCCTCTATCCCTACACTTTGAAGAGTTTTGATCAGGAAGGGATGCTGTACTTTGTCAAATGCTTTTTGAGCATCTATTAAGAGTATCATATGGTTCTTGTTCTTTCTTTTATTAATGTGTTGTATCACATTGATTGATTTGCAGTTGTTGAACCTTGCAGCCCAGGATTAAATCCCACTTGGTCATGGTGAATAATCCTTTTAATGTACTGTTGGATCCTATTGGCTAGTATTTTGGTGAGAATTTTTGCATCTGTGTTCATCAAGGATATTGGTCTGTAATTCCCCTTTTTGGTGGGGTCTTTGTCTGCTTGGAGATCAAGGTAATGCTGGCCTCATAAAATGAGTTTGGAAGTTTTCCTTCCATTTCTATTTTTTTCAACAGCTTCAGGAGAATAGGAATTAATTCTTCTTTAAATGTTTGGTAGAATTCCCCTGGGAAGCCGTCTGGCCCTGGGCTTTTGTTTGTTTGGAGATTTTTTTTTTCTTTTTGGTTTGTTGCCTAATTTCATTTCTTTTTTAAATTTTTTATTTCTTTTTAGTGTAACAGTATTCATTGTTTTTGCACCACACCCAGTGCTCCATGCAATCTGTGCCCTCTCTAATACCCACCACCTGGTTCCCCCAACCTCCCACCCCCTGCGCCTTCAAAACCCTCAGATTGTTTTTCAGAGTCCATAATCTCTCATGGCTCACCTCCCCTTCCAATTTTGATGACTGTTTCAATCTCCTTACTGGTTATGGGTCTGTCCAGGTTTTCTATTTCTTCCTGGTTCAGTTGTGGTAGTATATATGTCTCTAGGAATGCATCCATTTCTTCCAGATTGTCACATTTGATGGCATAGAGTTGTTCATAATATGTTCTTATAATTGTTTGTATTTCTTTGGTGTTGGTTGTGATCTCTCCTCTTTCATTCATAATTTTATTAATTTTGATCCTTTCTCTTTTCTTTTTGATAAGTCTGGTCAGAGGTTTATCAATCTTATTAATTCTTTCAAAGCACCATCTCCTAGTTTTGTTGATTTGTTCTATTGGGTTTTGTTTTTTGTTTTTTGGGTTTTTTTGTTTGTTTGGGTTTTTTTTGTTGTTGTTGTTGTTTCTATTTCATTGATTTCTGCTCTGATCTTTATGATTTCTCTTCTCCTGCTGTTGGGTTTAGGCTTTCTTTGTTGTTCTTTCTCCAGCTCCTTTAAGTGTAGGGTTAGGTTGTGTGTTTGAGCTTTCTTGTTTCTTGAGAAAGGCTTGTTTCACTATATATTTTCCTCTCAGGACTGCCTTTGCTGTGTCCCACAGATTTTGAACTATTGTGTTTTCATTATCATTTGTTTCCATGAATTTTTTCAATTCTTCTTTAATTTCCTGGTTGACCCATTCATGCTTTAGAAGGAGGCTGTTTAGTCTCCATGTATTTGGGTTCTTTCCAACTTTACTCTTGTGATTGAGTTCTACCTTCAGAGCATTATGGTCTGAAAATACACAGGGAATGATCCCAGTCTTTTGGTACTGGTTGAGACCTGATTTGTGACCCAGGATGTGATCTATTCTGGGGTATGTTTGATGTGCACTAGAGAAAAATGTGTATTCTGTTGCTTTGGGATGGAATGTTCTGAATATATCTGTAATGTCCATCTGGTCCAGTGTGTCATTTAAGGCCTTTATTTCCTTGTTGATCTTTTTCTTGGATGATCTGTCCATTTCAGTGAGGGGAGTGTTAAAGTCCCCTACTATTATTGCATTATTGTTGATGTGTTTCTTTGATTTTGTTATTAATTGGTTTATATACTTGGCCACTCCCATGTTAGGGGCAAAGATATTTGTTAGATCATCTTGTTGGACAGACCCTTTGAGTATGATATAATGTCCTTCCTCATCTCTTATTATAGTCTTTGGCTTAAAATCTAATTGATCTGATATAAGGATTGCCACCCCAGCTTTCTTCTGATGTCCATTATCATGGTAAATTGTTTTCCACCCCCTCACTGTAAATCTGGAGATGTCTTCGGGTCTAAAATGAGTTTTTTGTAGGCAACATATTGATGGATTCTGTTTTTTTATCCATTCTGATACCCTGTGTCTTTTGATTGGGGCATTTAGCCCATTTACATTAAGGGTAACTATTGAAAAATATGAATTTAGTAACATTGTATTGCCTGTAAGGTGACTGTTACTGTATATTGTCTCTGTTCCTTTCTGATCTACTACTTTTAAGGTCTCTCTTTGCTTAGAGGACCCCTTTCAATATTTCCTATAGAGCTGGTTTGGTGTTTGCAAATTCTTTCAGTTTTTGTTTGTTCTGGAAGGTTTTTATCTCTCCTTCTATTTTCAATGATAGCCAAACTGTTTATAGTATTCTTGGCTGCATGTTTTTCTCATTTAGTGCTCTGAATATATCATGCCAGTTCTTTCTGGCCTGCCAGGTCTCTGTAGATAAGTCCACTGCCAATCTAATATTTTTACCATTGTATGTTACAGACTTCTTGTCCCGGGCTGCTTTCAGGATTTTCTTTTTGTTGCTAAGACTTATAAATTTTACTATTAGATGATGGGGTGTGGACCTATTCTTATTAATTTTGAGGGGGGGGTCTCTGTGCCTCCTGGATTGTTATGCTTGCCCCCTTTACCACATTAGGGAAATTCTCTACAATAATTCTCTGCTACATCCTTTGGCTCCCCTCTCTCTTTCTTCTTCTTCTGGAATCCCAATTATTCTAATTTTGTTTTGTCTTAGGGTATCACTTATCTCTCGAATTCTCCCCTCATGGTCCAGTAGTTGTTTGTCTCTCTTTTGCTCAGCTTCTTTATTCTCTGTCATTTGGTCTTCTATATCACTAATTCTTTCTTCTGCCTCATTTATCCTAGCAGTGAGAGCCTCCATTTTTTTATTGTACCTCATTAACAGCTTTTAAAATTTCAACTTGTTTACATTTTAGTTCTTTTATTTCTCCAGAAAGAACTTTTATTTCTCCAGAGAGGGTTTCTCTAATATCTTCCATGCCTTTTTTGAGCCCGGCTAGATCCTTGAGAATCATCATTCTGAAATCTAGATCTGATATATTACCAATGTCTGTATTGATTAGGTCCCTAGTTTTCAGTACTGCCTCTTGTTCTTTTTTGGGGTGAGTTTTTCCACCTTGTCATTTTGTCCAGATAAGAATATATGAAGGAGCAAATAAAATACTAAAAGGGTGGCAAAGACCCCAGGAAAATTTGCTTTAACAAAATCAGAAGAGACCCCAAATCATGGGGGTGAGAAAGGAGGTAAAAAGAAGTTCAGGGAAAAAATTTTAAAAAAGAAAACAAATAAAACATAAAAAGTTAAAAAAGATATATATATTTTTTATTTCTTTATTTTATTTATTTCTTTATTTATTTTCTTTCTTTATTTTTTATCTTTTCTTTGTTTATTTTATTCTTTCTTTATTTCTGATATATATATATATATATATATATATATATATATATATCAGACTAGTGACTAGAACAGGGTCACCCACTTAATTTTGGGAGCATTTTGGTTTCTTAGAAGAAACTACCTCTCAAAATTTTAAAGAATGAAAAATATATATAAGGGTAAACACAATGAAGGGATGAAATATGAGTATAAAAATGAAAAAAAATTTTAATTTCTAAAAAAGGGTTGATAAGGTAAGTTGATTGGGAGAATAAAGAAAAAGGAAGTGGAGAGAATTTGCTGGGGCTGGAGACTAGAATGAGCCTGAGCTAGATTCAGGGTGTATTTTGATCTATTAGAAGAAGTTGTACCCCAAATTTTTTTGAAGGAAGAATCCTCTTATGTATACAAAAATAAAGTTAGATACAATGAAGGACAAAATATAACTATAATAATGAAGGTTCAAGAAAGATTTTCTTTTTAGTGAAAGGTATTGTTAAGATAAACTAGTTTAAAAATGTTAAAAGAGGAAAGGGTAAATTTTTATTAAAAAATTTAGCAGCAGAAAAAAAAATTTTTTTAAATTAATTAACTTTGCAAGACTAAAGATTCATGGGGAGCAAGCCATGAATTCCATGCTTTGCTTTCTCCTCCTCTGGAATTCCGCTGTTCTCCTTGGTAAGTGAACTTGGGCTTGGCTGGATTTCTTTTTGATCTTCTGGGGGAAGGACCTGTTGTGGTGATTCTCAAGCGTCTTTGTCCCAGGCGGAATTACACAGCCCTGACCAGGGGCCAGGGAGGTTTTGTTCCCTGATATCCTTCTCTAGAGTTCTGGAGGACAGGAATGAAGATGGTAGCCTCCCAATCTCTGGCCCAGAGGAACTGAGAGCTCAGGACCCCACTCCTCAGTGTGCCCTCAGAGAAAAACTCCTGTCTCCGTGGCCTCTGGCTGCGCTCCAAGCTCACCCAGCCTGTGACCAAGCATCTCTGTCTCTGGCACACAGCTCAGCCTGGAGTCTCTGAACCCCACATATCCCTGAGCTTGTCTGGGGGGGGTCTCCCCAGATCTTGTAGGGAACCCACTCACTGAGCAGTGGCCTGTGCCATGGATTATGGTTCAAGGTAACCCCGAGTCGAGAGCTCGCTCATTGGCTCTCTATCTCTGTAGCTGGCTTCCCTGCTCTAATACCTTCCAGGTCTGTGACACTCAGACACCCCTGATCCTTCTGTGACCCCATAGGACCTAGGGCCATGTTGTCCCCATGTGGGCTTCACCACTGTTTAGCCTCTGGAGCAATGTCCCTCAGTGGAACAGACTTTTAAAAGTCCTGATTTTGTGCTCCGTTGTTCCACAGCTTGCCGGGAGCCGGCCTCTCCCCCTGCAATCTATCTTCCTGTCTCTTTGGATTCACTTCTCCACCAGTCCTACCTTTCAGAGAGTGGTCGATTTTCTGTAGATTTTCTAGAATCGCTGCTCTTCTTCTCTTCGATCTCCTGTTGGATTTTTAGGGGTTCAGAATGGTTTGATAAGCTATCTAGCTGATCTCCTGCTACCTGATGTCCTCTCAGCCTGCTACTTCTCTGCCATCTTGACTCCTCCTCCTCTGTGCCATTTTTAAAAGCATACTCTATCTCCGAAGAATTCTTCTCATCTTCACTATAACAAACATTTCCACTCTCTCAGCTCACACCAAGATTACACTCATCTCATACTTACATATGTTTCTTGAGATTCACTACTCATTCAATACTTTTTTTTTTATTACTATTCTTGGCTAAGCACTAGAATCACAAGGATGAGCATGTTCACTGTGATATCAGGGCTGGCATAGTTATACGTAGATTATACTACAGAATAAGGAGCATTTACTCTTTTGGAGATAGAAAGGGTAGGGTTCAGAAGAGGCTACAGCATGTGCAAAGGCATGGAATTCAGGGCACCTCCAGGAAACTGCAATCTGTCTGGGGCAGGGGATCTAAGATGGGAAGGAAGCCTTGTAGGGAGGATCCCAGAGAGGCTGGCAAGGGCTGGGCTGTTTGCCCTGGACTCAGTGTTTGTGTTTCATTCTGGAAGCACTGGGCAGCCAGCCTTGGAATAATTTTAAGCGAAGAAGTGGATTACAGTAAGGAAAGCTAGAGCCAAGGAGACACATGGGATAATTATAATGCCCAGCTCGTAGTTAGCACTCAGTGGATGTCAGTTGAGTTGTTACTTTTTTATTCATAGATGAGTATGGCCTGCACATATTTAAAAAAACTTTTTTTTAAGATTTTATTCATTTATTTGACAGACAGAGATCACAAGTAGGCAGAGAGGCAGGCAGAGAGAGAGAGAGAGAGAGGGAAGCAGGCTTCCTGCGGAGCAGGGAGCCCAATGCGGGGCTCGATCCCAGGACCCTGAGATCATGACTCGAGCCGAAGGCAGCAGCCCAAACCACTGAGCCACCCAGGCGCCCCAAAAATTTTTAAGTGTAGAAGAATAAATGGTGTCTGCATAAAGTAGAACTAGTTTGGCTAGACCACTTTCATTGTTTACATTCCACATGGCTCAAATATCCTCTTAATAAAAATGGGCTCATTTAGCTTGCTATTTACCTAGAGCAAAAGTAGCTCTCTATCTGACCAGAGTGGGCAGGACCCTTGCTTAGGTTTTGACAGGATGTATTCACAGGTACGTTTTGATTACTCAGAGCCTCTGCCTCTATTTATAATCCAAGTCATGTGCTTCTCTTCTTATTCCTTCTGGTGTCCAATGTCTCACATTCACATTTAAGGACTCTTCACCTTCACAGGTAGTGGGGAGAATGAAAGAACAAAATAAGTTCATTTTAATAAACATTTTTGGAATAGGAATTCTCCTAGAAGTTTCCCCTAAATTCTACATGTTTCCCTAAAAACTTTAATATCAGAGGTATATTTATGCATTTTGAGACTCAGGATTTTTGTACAGGAAATATCTATTCCCCCCAAATTTTGTTTATTTGGAAAATTATTTACATAGCTGTAAAATTAAATTCCCAGTATTACTGATTTATTTCTCTGACTTGTTTTTCTTTATGGACAGTTAACAATGACCAAAAAAAAAAAAAAAAAAAAAAAATCATGACTTTTGTCTTAAGTATTTCAATAGCTTGAACTTTTTTGCCAAATGTATACACTTTCCCTGAGATATAAGTTAACATTTTAAATGTTTCCTGTACCATTGCTTCCAGGCCAATCTGGACTATCTTTCTAAGGCATAGGTAAGTTTTTCATTTACTGAGATGCAATTATTCATGGGACAGATGAACTTATAAAGTTTAGTTAGGGTCAGGAATGACAAATAACTGAAATGTTGATAATCCCTGTATTCATTACTGAAGATGAGATTTGGGATAGGGTAGGGAACAGAAAATGGGTCAAATTTTCACCCTACTTCAACTACAAAATTATAGTTTGTTTGTTTTTAATTCTTTATGGGAATTTTTTTTTTCATTACTCAACCATGTCAGCAGGCAAGATCATGGCCAAGGCCTGCAAGAATTGGCCAGTAAAGACAATGAGCCCTCTTTAGTTTTGGAGGGTTTATTACTTACACAAACATGGAAGAGAAGCCAAAGGTGGTTGTTTCGGAGACCAAAAAGGATGGCACTGAAACAAAAGAGCCAGATGATTGCAAAGCAACTCGAAATACTCTCTGTTGCCAAGGAGGGGATTCTAGATTGCAGCTAAACAATTTTATAGCTTGTGCTTCCTTCCAAGGGGGAATGAGGCAGAACAACACCTCACACCACATCAGAACCAGTGAGACAATGAGAAACTGTCTCATGTCAGTTTCCCTGACAGGAAAGCAAGTGAGAAATGTCCACAAACCTTCAGGTTCCCTTATTCCAAGAAGAACATAAGGAGGCTCCACTAGACTTAGGGCAGGCTGCAGACCCAAAGTGGCCTATTGGATACATGCAGTGTCACCAAGGTGCAATGGCAGAGCCACACACCCCCACACACACACAATTTAGTGGTTACCTCCCTTATTTGCAAACTCACTCATCTCTTCTCATCTGCAATAACACTTTCTTCATTTTCCCCCCTTTCTGTTGCTGAAAGTTCTATAAGTTCTTATAGAACTTACTCGCTATCCATTCTCCTTAGTTCACTACCTTTCCCCAAATTAATATTTTCAACTATGCTACCAGGAATAAGAAGAAAAAATATGAGCTATGTATTTTTTTTAAAGATTTTATTTATTTATTTGACAGAGAGAGATCACAAGTAGGCAGAGAAGCAGGCAGAGAGAGAGGAGGAAGCAGGCTCCCTGCCGAGCAGAGAGCCTGATGTGGGACTCGATCCCAGGACCTGAGATTATGACCTGAGCCGAAGGCAGCGGCTTAACCCACTGAGCCACCCAGGTGCCCTGAGCTATGTATTTCTGTAAACCACACTAAAACTTAGTAGTTTGAATCAACAACAATTTGCTATTTCTCAAATTCTTTTTTGTTTGCTGGGTGCCACTGGGTTTTCCTGGGTTTATAGCTAGAGATTCAAGATGGCCTCAGGCACGTATCTGGCAGCTGGTGTGAGGCTATCAGTAGGAGAACTTGGTTCTCCTGTGGCCTCTCATCCTCAGTAAGCTGGACTGGCTGCCTCACAGGTCAGTCTCAGGGCAGCATTCTCAGAACCAAGACGGAAGCTTAAGGTCTAGTTTGGAAGTCATAACTTCACTTCCACTATATTCTTTCGGTCAAAGCAAGTGATGAGAACAGTCTAGATTTGAAGGGTAGGGAACAGACTCTTTATAAGAGGAGTTGCAAAAAGAGTGTTCTTGTGCTTTTCAATGGACAATGTAAAAAAGACTAAGTGTATTCAAGAGAATAGGTTCAAGGAAGCCCAAACAAAATATGACTTCCTTCTAATCAGTAAGTAAGAATGCCAATTGACTAAACATCTTTAATTCTGATCATAGCAATAAAATCACTATGACACTAATGAGTCACAAGGGTAGAAAATTAAGGAAATTTTCATAGACCTAGAAAATATTTGCCAGAGGAAGTAGAGGTAGTAAGTCTTATTTCTGTAGGCAAAGTGACCAAAGTGTGGTTTCCAAACCTCAGAAAGTTACTCCAAACCTCTTTGGTTAATAATAGAATGGAGAACACCTACCACAGATTTTGTTGCTTATAGGGAATTTGCAAATTAACTCTCTTAAGTAACTATTGGTTGGCCAATACTGACTGACAGAAGTTTGCATTTTTACCATCTATTTTGTGTAACTAATGAAAGTGAAATGAGATAATTAATGTGACTATTGTAATACCTGGCTTACCTTTATCTCTAAAAAGATACAGTTATTATTATTTTATTGAAGGCTTCAAGATGTTTAGTGACAGGCCCTGAGTTAGGTACTTTCTTAATATATCTTATAGTCAAAGTGGATGCTTGATAAACTTGCTTTAAAAACTCTCCAAGCTAAAATTATCATTGCCATATTCTATGGGGTAAAAGTGTAGAACCTCCATTTTCTAGCTCTTCATGTGTTAGAAACTGACCTAGCACAATTGCAATAGTCAGCTATTTGTGTGTAACAAATAACCACACACACACACACACACATACACACACACACACACAAATCTCAGTGCCATTTAACAAAAGCTTTTATTTTGCTCATAGATCTGTGAAGTAGTTAGAGAAGGTGTGCCTTCACCTGCAGCACCTGGCTCTGCCTCATGCTAAAGGTCTACAAACTGGTTAGAACATCTCTTCTCAATGCCTGTTTATTTTTAGGCCCAGATGAAAGGGACAGCAACTATCCAAAGAAAGTTCATCTCATGGTAATGACATAGGCTCAAGAGGACAAGCAAAAATATACAGGGTCTCTTAAGGTTTAGGTTCAGAACTGGCATACTGTCATTTCTATCCAAGACACTGGAATAGCCAACATCACCTTTAGTAGGAGGAAATATTAAGTAACAGGGAAAGCTCCAAGTTGTAATAAGGTATGAGGATTTAGAGTCAATAATGCAAACTACCACAGTAGTATTAAAGAATCCTGGCCTGTTTCAAGACACATCCTACTCCAACCTCAGTAAAGAGACATGCATCCTGGTTAGGTTTCTCATACTTTCTCAATAGGACATAAATCCTTTGTCTGGTTAACTGTCGAATCTTATGATTGCATCCTCAAATAATAACATGAGATGTCTTCCTATTAGTTATCTAACACAATATATCTTTGCATTCTGAATTATGCTGCCTCATAATTATAAAATCTCAGTTTGGAAAATCACATTTATGGATGATTTCCTAATGGATCATCTCTTTCTCAAAATAGTCTAAATTTCGTACTTGGATCAAACCAGGTTACAGAAGAATTTCTATGTACAGCATATCATGTTGGCCTCTAAAACTGCTTTTCTTCAACTTTGCTTGGGTGTTAAGCTCTCTGCCTACATTGGAGAAAATTCTAAGGAAGTTAGTTTATGGTTCTAGTTATTAAAAGCAAGGTAGACATCAGTGTACCTTACACATTCCAGTTTTTTTAAGATCCATGGAAGAATTTTTTTCTTGGCTCACAAAAACAAGAATTTTCTGGGCTCTTCCTGACAGATTGGCTTATTTTAACTTACAGTCACTGTGATGTAACTTTCCATTTTTCTGTTCTTAAATTGGCCACTAGGAAGCTCTGATGTATATTTACAAGCCATCTCAGCTGGAGCAGAGCTTCAAGCTTAGTATAGTCATTATGTGTCAAGCTTTAAGTGAGTTAATACATATTAAGTTCTTAGAAGTTGCTTGACAAAGAGTAAATGCAGTAGACATTTGCCATTTTGATAATTGCTATTTCCTTATTTATTTATTTATTTATTTAGAATATAGTTGACACACAATGTTACATTAGTTTCAGATGTACAGCTTAATGATTTGACAAGTTTATACATTGTGCTATGTTCACCACAGGTGCAGCTACCATGTGTCCCATTACATCACTATAACAATATCATTGACCAAATTCCTTATGCTGTGCCTTTTATTCCTATGACTTCTTCATTCCATAACTGGAATTCTGTATCTCCCACTCTTCTTCACCCATTTTGTCTATTCCCTTATTCCCTCCCCTCTGGCAACCATCAGTTTGTTCTCTGTACTTATAGTTCTGATTTAGCTTTTTGTTTGTTTATTCATTTTTTTTTTTTTTTAGATTCCACATGTGGATGAAATCATATGGTACCTTTCTTTTTCAATCTGACTTATTTAGCATAAATATCCTCTAGCTCCATCTGTTGTCTCAAATGGCATCATCTCATCCTTTGTTATTACTCTGTGTGTGTGTGTGTGTGTGTGTGTGTATCACATCTTCCTTATCCATTTTTCTATTGATGGACACTTACATTGTTTCCATGTCTTTGCTATTATAAATAATGCTGTTATAATACATGGGGGTACATAGATCTTTTCAAGTCAGTGTTTTCATTTTCCCTGGGTAAATACCCAATGATGGAGTTACTGAATCATATATTTTTATTTTTATTTTTTGGGGGGATCTCCATACTGTTTTCCACAGTGGCTGTACCAATTTACATTCCCACGAGTAGTGCACAGGGTTCTTTTTTCTCCACATCCTTGCTAACATTTCTTGTTTCTTGTCTTCTTGATTTTAACAGGTATGAGTTGATAGTTCATTGTGGTTTTGATTTCTATTTCCCTGATAACTAATGATGTTGAGCATCTTTTCTTGTGTCTTTTGGGCATCTGTATGTCTTCCGTAGAGAAATATCTGTTCATGTTTCCCATATTTTAGTTGGATTATTTAGTCTTTTGATGGTCAGTTGTATAAGTTCTTTATATATTTTGCATACTAACCTTTTATCCCATATTTCATTTGCAAATAACTTCTTGAACTTAGTAGGTTGTCTTTAAGTTTCTGGGTTGTTTGTTTGTTTGTTTGTTTTGACGGATTCATTTACAGTGCAAAAGCTTTATGTTTTGATGTAGTCCCGAGAGTTAATTTTTGCTTTGTTTCTTTTGCCTTAGGAAACATATCTAGAAAAATGTTGCTATGGCAGATGTCAGAGATATTACTGCCTGTATTCTTTTCTAGGATATTTCTGTTTTTAGATCTCATATTTAGGTCTTCAATCCATTTTGAGTTTATTTTTGTATATGGTGTTAGAAAGTAGTCCAGTTTCATTCTTTTGTATGTAACTGTCCAGTTTTCCCAGCACCATTTATTTAAAAGACTCTTTTCCCCTTTGTATATTCTTGCCTCCTTTGTCATAGATTAATTGGCCATATAAACCTGAGTTTATTTCTGGTGTCTTTATTTGGTTACATTGATCTACATATCTATTTTTGTGCCAATACCATACTGTTTTAATTACCACAAATTTGTAGAACATCTTGAAATCTGGAATGGTAATACCTCCAGCTTTGTTCTTTCTCTTGCTTTGGCTATTTGGGGTCTTTTGTTCTTCTATACAAATTTTAGTATTATTTGTTCTAGTTTTGTGAAAAATACTGTTGGTATTTTCATAGAGATTGCTTTGAATCTGTGGATTGCTTTGGGTAATATAAACATTTTCACAATATTAATTCTTACACTCCATGAGCATGGTCTTTCTGTTTGTATAATCTTCAATTTTTCTCAACAGTGTTTTGTAGTTTTCAAACTACAAGTCTTTCACTTCTTTGGTTAAGTTTATTCTGGGTATTTCATTATTTTTGGTGAAATTGTAAATGACATGTATATATGTATACATATATATATATATTTTGTTTTTAATTTCTCTTTCCATGACTTCATTATTAGTATATAAAAATGCTACTGACTCCTGGGTATTAATTTTTTATCCTTCCACTTCCTGAAGACATTTATTACTTCTAGTAGTTTTTTGGTGAGGTTTTTTGGATTCTCTAAGTACATATCATGTCATCTGCAAATAGTGACAATTTAACTTCTTTACCAATATGGATGTCTCTTATTTCCTTTGTCTTGCCTGACTGCTGTGGCTAGGATTTCCAGTTCTCCCTTGAATAAAAGTGACAAGAGTGGACATCTTTGTCTTGTTCCTTACCTTAGAGGGAAAGCTCTCTGTTTTTCACCAGTGAGAATGATATTAGCTGTGGGTTTTTCATATATGACCTTTATTATGTTGAGGTATGTTCTCTCTAACTCCATTTGAAGGTTTTTTTCTCATGAATGGATGTTGAATCATGTCAGATGCTTTTTTTGCCATCTATTGAGATGACCATATGATTTTTATTCTCTGTTTTGTTGGTGTGGCATATGACATTGATTCATTTGTGAATATTGACCCATCCTTTTATCTTGGGAATAAATCATACCTAATTGTAGTGAATGATCTCTTTAATATATTGTTGTATGCAGTTTGCTAATATTTTGTTGAGGATTTTTGCATTTATATTCGTCATGGATATTGACCTATAGTTTTCCTTTTTTTGTGGTGTTTTTGTCTTGTTTTGGTATCAGAGTAATCTTGGCCTCGTAGAATATGTGTGGATGCTTTCCTTCCTCTTCTACTTTTTAGAATAGTTTAATGAGAATAAGGTATTAACTCTTCTTTAAATGTCTGGTAGAATTTACATGTGAATCTATCTGGTCATGGACTTTTATTTTTTGTTAGTTTCTTGATTACCAATTCACTTTCACTATTTGTAATTGAACTGTTCAGATTTTCTATTTCTGCCTGGTTCACTTTTGGAAGATTGTATGTTTCTAGGAATTTATCCATTTCTTCTAAGTTGTGCAGTTTGTTGCATATATAATTTTTCATAGTGTTCTTTTATAATCCTTTGTATTTATGTGATGTCAGTTGTTGTTAGTTCTCTCTTATTTCTGATTTTATTTATTTGGTTCCTTTCTTTTTTTTCTTGATGAATCTGGCCAAAAGTTTGTTGATTTTGTTTATCTTCAGAAAACCAGCTCTTGGTTTCAATGAAATTTTCTACTGATTTTTTAGTTTCTACACCATTTATTTCTGTTCTTACCATTACTATTTCCTTTTTTCTATTCACATTGGGCTTTTCTTTTTTTCTTTCTCTAGGTTCTAGTCGGCATAATATTGAATTATTTATTTAGGTTTTTTCTTGTTTTTTTTTTAAAGATTTTATTTATTTATTTGACAGACAAAGATCACAAGTAGGCAGAGAGGCAGGCAGAGAGAGAGAGAGAGAGAAGGAAGCAGGCTCCCCTCAGAGCAGAGAGACCAACGTGGGGCTCGATCCCAGGACCCTGGGATCATGACCTGAGCCGAAGGCAGAGGCTTTAACCCACTGAGCCACCCAGGTGCTCTTTCTTGTTTTTGTTTTGTTTTGTTTTGTTTTGTTTGAGATAAGCATGTATTGCTCTATATTTCCTTCTTAGAACTGCTTTTACTATGTCCTAGAGATTTTGGACCATTGTATTTTCATTTTCATTTGTTTCCATGTATTTTTTTATTTCTTCTATGACTGCTTCATTGACCCATTTGTTGTTTCACATCATGTTATTTAGTCTCCATGTGTTTGTGTTTTTCTAGTTTTTTCTTGTGATTTATTTCAGTTTTATATCATTGTGGTCAGAAAATATGCAGGGTTTGATTTCAATCTTAAATTTATTAAGGCTTGTTTTATGGTCCACTATGTGATCTGTTCTGGAGAATGATCCATTTGCACTTGAAAAGAATGTATGGTCTCTTGCTTTGGATGGAATGTTCTGTATATATCTGTTATATCCATCTGGTCTAATGTGTCATGCAAAGACATTGTTTCTTTTTTGATTTTCTGTCTGGATGCTCTATCCATTGATGTAAGTGAAATGTTAAAGTTCCCTACTGTTATTATATTACCATCAATTCCTCTCTATATGGTCATTAGTATTTTCTTTATGTATTTAAATGTTCCAGTGTTGGGTGTGTCGAGATTTATAATAGTTATTTCCTTTTATTGGATTGATCACTCTATCATCTGTAATGCCCTTCTTAGACTTCTGTTACAGTCTTTTTTTGAAGCCTATTTTGTCTGATATTGCTACCCCAGGTTTTTCCCTTTTCTTTTCTTTCTCTTTTTTCTTTTCCCTTTTCTTTTCTTTTTCTTTCTTTCTTTCTTTCTTCCTTTCTTCCCTTTGCATAGTGAATGTTTTCCATCCCTTCACTTTCAGTCTGTATGCATCTTTAGGTCTGAGGTGAGTCTCTTGTATGCAGCATACAGATTAGTCTTGTTTTTTTAATCCATTCTCCCGCAGTTTGTCTTTTGATTGGAGCATTTAGGCCATTTACATTAACGTAATTATTAATAGATATGTACTTATTGCCACTTTAAAATTTTGTTTTCTAGTTGTTTTTATATTTCATTGTTTTCTTCTTCTTTTACTCTCTTTCTTTGCCTGATGAGTATCTATAGTGTTTTGCTTTGCTTTCTTTCCCTTTATTTTTTGTATATCTATCATAGACTTGGGGTTTGTAGTTGCCAAGAGGCTTATATAAATAAATAGCAGTGAATAGCAGTCCCTATTAATTTGATGGTCATTTAAGTTCAGACACATTCTTAAAAAACAAAACAAAACAAAACAAAAACAAAAAAGAAAAAAAATCTTCCTTTTTCTTTTTCTTCTTATTTCCCTTCTTACTTCTTTCACATTTTATGTATATGTTGTCATATTTTACGTCTTTCTATTAATATTTTTCTTATGTCTAATTATGGCCATTTCTTTTCCATAATAGAAGTCCCTTTATAAGACTAGTTTAGTGGTGATAAACTCCTTTATCTTTTGTTTGTCTGGGAACTCTTTATCTCTCCTTCAAATCTGAATGATAACCTTGCCAGGTAAAATAAGTTGCAGGTTTTTCCCCTTTAGCATTTTGAATATATCATGCCACTCCTCTCTGGCTTGTGAAGTTTCTGCTGAAAAATTGGCTGATAACCCTATAGGTTTTTCCTTGTAGTAACTTTTTGTTACCAACTTTGGTGCTACCAAGAAGCACAGAGAGTTTCAAAGGAGATACCCAAAGAGGTCCATCCCATGGCACATAATAATTAAAATGTCAAAGTTAAAGATAAAGACAGAATCTTAAAGCAGCAAGAGCGAAACCAAAAGTTACCTATAAGAAAAACCATTTTTATTATTTTATTATTTTTATGAGTAATAATGGGGTTAGTTGGCTATAAATAAAATTCAACAAAATAAGAGAATGTGATCCTATTTTCTAACCTCTATTTCACTTTGGAATAAAAAGAGCTGAATTCATCTGTTGCTCTTCAAGACTTTCTTAATCATATTATCTAATAAATAAACAGGCCAAGTACTGGATGGGAAAATTTTATTCTCCTTCCATTTAACTAATGTTTTACTGATTAAGTTTAAGTTTGTATCATTAGGGCCAAAAAAGATTTCCACTTCTTGCTAAGACACTTAGAATGAAATAAGTGAAAGCTTTAGTAAAGACTGGAGTAAATATTATTAAAGGATGGACAAAAGATTGAAACTCTCTCTAATGGTTTGGTGGGATGGGGTTTGGGGAGGGCAAGAGGTCCAAGAGGGAACTCTCTTCTTGAGAATAGCTAGGTTTGGGCCCCTACTGGGCCACTAAAATACCACTTTCTTCCCTTGTACTGTGACTCAGAGAAATAAAGGATAGAGTGGAAAAGAGGATATTTGGAACTGAATCCAAAATCAGTTAAGATTGATAATCTCACTAACAAAAACAGTACTCCCTACTCCCACAAGGGTGCTGCAGGTGCAACAAACCAAAGCTCCAGGGTTGTTCCTATCAAGTTTTATGCACCCTTGCCTTGGTTTAGTATCCACAGTCTAACAACACAGAGAAAGAAAACAGCTGTTTTGCCCATAGCCAATGGGCAAAACACTGGAATCAAGGATCAAAAAATCAAGGAAAAATTTCCCAACCAATTTGAGGTTAACTCTGTTATTCAAAAGAACAGACTTTGATTAAAGAACAGGAGCTGAATTAAACATTTTTAAAAGAAAAGAACATAACATAACATGTAAAAGACATATGAAAAATCCAAACTAGAAGAAAATTCAGGATGTAATTTCAGGTAATAAATTAGGAAGACTTTATACTTTAAAATAATATTTATAGTGAGGAGTCTATAAATACTTTATATCTCTATGAAAAGAGTATAGGGAAAAAGTTAAATTAAAGTAGATAACTAAAATTATATATTAAAATGTAGATTACTTAATATCGACATTAAATTAAATTATAGTTAAATTAAATACAGATTGTTGGTTTTTTAATTAATATTAGGCAGTTTTTATGAGAAGTAATGTCTGTAAAGTATCTATAAAAAGGACAAATGCCAATAGGACTTTATCTTGTGTCATATGTGTGTAATGTATGTAAAATCAAATGTGTTAAAGTGATATATACATGAGGTTATTTACTGCAACATTGGTTGTGAGAGTAAGATATTGGAAATGAGATAAATGCCCATTAATTGGAGACCAGCTAAATAAATTATGACAATTCATACATTGGAATATGCAGTCAGTAACAAGAATGAGGCAGATCTTTATGAAGTAATAATGCAAACTCTCCAAGATGTGTTGTAAGGAAGGTTTGGGAGAGAGGCTAGTTATATTCTATAGAACACTAATATTTATGTAAAAATATTTATTTGCATTTATTTGTTGACACATACATACCCTCTGGAAGGATCCACAAGAAAATGGCAAAAGAGCAAGCTTCTAGGCAGGACCTGGGATTTTTTATTTTTATTTTCTATATTAACAAGTCTGAATCATTTGGATTTTTATAATAAAATAATGCTTTTGTAATTTACAAAAAAGTAGCTATAAATCTTCTAGGTGGACAGTGATGGAGGAAGTTTTTCAATCTATACCTTTGAGTTCCTTTTAAAGTTGATGTCATATGCATTCAAATTCATTAAAAATAATATCATTAAGGGGATAATTTATCTGAAACAGCAAGTAGCAAAACTGATAAGGTACAATCTATGATGTGAAGGACAAGCTTGAGAAAAATCAGAGAAAAAGGTCAGGGGAATTGTCCAAAGAGATATGGAGGCCTCATCACAAAGTTTCAACCTACGATCAGTATCGCTTAAATATATATACTATGATTCTAATATTGTAAAGATGGAGCTATAAATATGAATTACCTTGTATTTTTATGTGTAAATATCTACTTATATGTAATTATATAATCATCATCATCAACAAAAACTACACCTGCTATGTACCAGGCACTATTCTAAGTGCTCTGTGTATGCTGTTGTTATTCCTCACAACTCTATGAGGGATGGGACTCCATCCCTGTACAGATGGGACTCCAAGATACTGAGAGGTCCTTGCCCCACAGTCACACAGCTAGTGAGTGACACAGCTAAAATTTGCACCCAAGTAGTTTGGCTCCCCGATCTGCAATCTCATGGAAAGATAAGCAGCAGCCGGTTAATATCTGGAGAAAGAGACTATTGGAAATTTTTATTTTTATTTTCTATATTAACAAGTCTGAATCATTTGGATTTTTATAATAAAGTAATGCTTTTGTAATTTATAAAAAAGTAGCTATAAATTAAAGAAGGGGTATAAAACACTAAGTAAATGTCTGAAACCATTCACTCTAACTCACTCTTATTAACAAGTTTTGTAAGAAACCATGTTTTTGTAAGAAATCTATAGGGCCTATAATATCACTCCTTTGTTTGGGCTTCACTGTGGTCAGGATTCCTTGTCTCTCCAACCTTCTGTCAGACACCTAAACCATTGGGTTCTGGCTCTTACATTTTTGTGTATAGTTGAACCTTGTTGCTGCTCTTCTAATTGTCATGTCAGCATGAAAACTCTTGCCTGGACATCCCGGTCCTCTAGGCGAGGATTATGGTTCTTATCTTCATCTTTCAGTTAAACAATACCAGCATGTCTTAGTTCAGGCTGCTATAATGGAGTACTATAAACTAAGTGGCATAAATGACAGAAATGTATTTCTCACAGTTCTGGAGGCTGGGAAGGCCAAGATCAAGGAGCCAGCAGATTCATTGTCTGGTGAGAGCTTGCTTCCTGGTTCTTAGACTGCCGTCTTCTCCCTATGTCCTAACCTAGCAAAAGTGGCAAGGTATGTCTCTGGGGCCTTTCTTCAAAGGTCATTAATGCCAAAATTTCAAAGATCTTTCAGACCCAAAGCAATTCAATAAATAACCTTTCCCTGCTTGCAATTCCTATACTGCAATGTAATTTTTATAATACTTTAATATAATCTATATAGTGGTATAGTTACTATTTATCACTACTGAATAAATAGTTACTATTTATACATTTATAATATTTGTACTACTATACACACACACACACACTAGATATTTACCATGTTAATGATGAGGGACAAAGATAATTGAGGTATGTTTGAAACTTAAGCTTTTCACCAGAGCATGGTCTGAATAGCTATATTCCTCATATCTTAAGTCTTCTAGTGACATTTACTCTTTTCATGACAATGGGTTACCACTTAGTAAGACATTAAGGCTTATATACAACATTTAAAATTATTAAGAATAAGCAGTTATACTCTCTCTCTTTCTCTCTCAAAGAAATAAAATCTTTAAAAAAAAAAGAATAGTTATAAAAAATCTTAAGAGCATCTTTCCCTCTCAAGAGTCTAGATCTCAATCAAGAGCCTAGATCACCTTAAGAGTTAAGATGGTAGGAGAGGGCGCCTGGGTGGCTCAGTTGGTTGAGCAACTGCCTTCGGCTCAGGTCATGATCCTGGACTTCCAGGATCGAGTCCTGCATCGGGCTCCCAGCTCCTTGGGGAGTCTGCTTCTCCCTCTGACCTTCTCCTCTCTCATGCTCTCCCTCACTCATTCTCTTTCAAATAAATAAATAAAATCTTTTTAAAAAAATGGTAGGAGAATTAACAAATTCAGCTTGTTCAGTTAGATACAATAACTCCTATATGTGAGCATACACTAAGAATACAGATATGACCAGATGTAGTTGTAATAAATGTAGGTATAATAAGAGCTTGTACGTATCTGTGTGGAATGGGGATCCCAGCTATAACTTAAAAGTGTGCCTACAGTTTTATCGACAATCTCCACCCATCGTCTCCCACCATTAGATTATCAGGAGCCCACAGGGAGCTTGGTTTGGAACAAATCCAATCACCAAACATGGCTAGACATGTTGGAAAAATGGAAGATTCCACTGCTTATAATTTAGTGCAAGTAATGTTATGGGTCTTCTATATAATGTAGGTATAAAAGAGAAAGGTTTTTCTTTTTAACTTTTTCCAGTAGGTTCTTTACATTCATGTTGCCTCTGTGTATTGCCTAAAGATCAGAAATTTACAAAAGGCCATGGACAGGAAATTAGTCTCTACTTGGTCTAGTTTCCTTAGTATTTCAACCCAATGAGTTAATCTTGTGTTTCATTTTTTTCCAGTTCTGGAATCTGGTTCTTACTTAGCCATCTGATTAACAGGAATTACTTTTGAAGTATACTATTACAAGAAGACACAGGCTAGAAGAAGGCATTACACATAGGATTTCCTGTTTATAGATTTGCAAAATACTTTAAGACTTTAATTAAGTAAATAATAGAGAAAAATAGAATACATCTAAACAATGTATCCACCACAAGTTTCTATACAAATGTGCTGGATGGCTTGCTCTAATGTCTGACTCAGAGTAAAACATTCTGGTGCATTCATGTACACAAGAGAAGAAATCTGACCTGATGACAGACAGATCTAAATGTGGTGTCTACTGGGAAACAAGTGGCAGTGTTTAGCACTTCATTAAAAATATTTCACCCAAAATATAATACAGGCATGCTGAATTTCTTCTTTTTTATTTTTTATTTAAATTCAGTTTAGTTAACATATAGTCTCTTGCTAGCTTTAGAGATAGAATTTAGAGATTCATCAGTTGCATAGAACACCCAGTGCTCACTCCATCCAGTGCCCTCCTTAATGCCCATCACCAGTTACCCTTCCCACCATCACCTCCTCTCCAGCAACCCTCAGTTTCCTATAGTCAAGTCTCTTATGGTTTGCCTCCTTCCCTGTTTCCGTCTTATTTTATTTTTCCTTCCCTTCCTCTATGTTCATCAGTTTTGTTTCTTGAATTCCACATATGAGTGAAATCATATGGTGTTTTTCTTTTTCTTACTTATTTCACTTAGCATACTATCCCCTAGTTCCATCCATATTATTGCAAATGACAAGATGTTGTTCTTTTTGAAGTTGTAGTAGTCTATTGTAGTGAGTAGTATTCTATTATATATTTATCTCATCTTCTTTATCCATTCATCTGTTGATACACATCTGGGCTCTTTCCATAGTTTGGCTATTGTGGACACTGCTGCTATAAACATTGAGGTGCAAGGGCCCCTTTGAATCACTATGTTTGTATCCTTTGGATAAATACCTAGTAGTACACTTGCTGGGTCATAGGGTAGCTCTATTTTTAATTTTTTGAGGGACCTCCAAACTGTTTTCCAGAGTGGCTGCACCAGTTTGCATTCCCACTAGCAGTGTAAGAGGGTTCCCCTTTCTCTGCATCCTCAACAACATCTGTTGTTTTCTGAGTTGTTAATCTTAGCCGTTCTGACTGGAGGGATTCTGAATTTCTTAATTGACAAGATATTATGCTGTCAAATTGTCTATCAAGACTATTCAGTATCTCTTCAACTTCAACTTCAATTCTCTGTTCTTTTTTCCTACCATTTTTTGAAAATAAATATGCAAGAAAGTCACCAACAACAGTCATCAATTTTTCTTGCTAACCTCAAAATGAGCATCTTGTTAAATATATGGTTTTCCAGCTCACTTTGTTTCCTGCTGCTCAAGTACAAGGATAAACGGGTTATTCTTCTGGGCTTCGTGTCTAAAACTCTTTCTAGTGATAGGATTGTTGTAAATATCAGAAAGACAATATATATGAAAGGGCTTTAAAATATAAAAGCAATCCTACAAATATAAACAGCGCACCAAATCACTCTGTGATATCTATATTCTCCCTTTGTTTTTAGTTTTCTCTTTCATCCCATCATTACTTCCTGAATAATCAAAAATCAAAACTCTTATACTGGAATTATAATGTTATTCAGTTAGGTTGGAAATGTTTAAACCTTTGTCTTTGCCTTTCTGTGAAATTAACAAAAGTACTCCGCTGCAAATTTTTACTTCCAGTCGAGGCAGGTATACTTAAAAAGATCAGAAAAGATGATGTACAGATCTCATTTTCTCTTTTTAATTTTAGTTTTTAAATTTATTTCAGTTCTAGTGAGGCTTAGGTACAATGTTATATTAGTTTCAGGTTTACAGTATAGCAATTCAACAATTCCATAGAGTACTCAGTGATCCTAAATGTACTCTTGATCCCCTTCACCTATTTCACTCAACCTCTCACCCACCTCCCCTCTGGTAACCATCAGTTTGTTTTCTATAGCTAATAGCCTCAAAAAAAAAGTCTCTTTTTTTCTTTGTTCATTTGCTTTGTTCCTTAAAGTCCCACATATAAGTGAATATAAGTGAAATCACACACACACACACTACATCTTCTTTATCCATTCATTATCGGGGAACACTTGGGCAGCTTCCATCATTTGGCTATTGTAAATAATGCTGCACTAAACATACTGCATATATCCCTTCGAATTAGTGTTTTTGTATTCTTTGGGTAAATACCAGAAATGCAATTACTAGATCATAGGTCAGTTCCATTTTTAATTTTTTCCCACCAACAGTGCAAGAGGGTTCCTTTTTTTCCACATCCTTGCTAACAACTTTTTGTTTCTTGTCTTCTTGATTTTAACCATTTTGACAGGTGTAAGGTGATATCTCATTGTAGTTTTCATTTGCATTTCCCTGATGATGAGTGATGTTGATTGAGCATCTTTTCATGTGTCTGTTTGCCATCTGTATGTCTCCTTTGGAGAAATGTCTCTTCATGTCTTCTGCCCATTTTTAATTGGGTTATTTGTGGATTTTTTTGGTGTTGATTTGTATACGTTCTTTATATATTTTGGATACTAACCCTTTATCAGATATATCATTTGCAAATATCTCCTATTAAGTAGGTTGTCTTTTAGTTTTGTTGATGAATCACTTGCTATATAAAAGCTATTTTTTGATATTGTCCCAATAGTTTATTTTTATGTTTGTGTCCCTTGCCTCAGGAGACATATAAAGAAAGAAGTTGCAGGGTACCTGAGCAGCTCACTTGGTTAAATGTCTGCCTTGGGTTCAGGTTATGATCACAAGGTGCTGGGATTGAGCCCCACATCAGGCTCCTGCTCAGCTGGGAGGCTATTCCTCTTCTCTCTTCCAGTGCTTGTGCTTGCTTGCTTGCTTGCTTGCTCTGTCAAATAAATAAACAAAATCTTGAAAGAAAGAGAGAGAGAGAGAAAAGGAAAGAAAAAGAAAGACAGAAGGAAAGTAAGTTAGTTAGTTATTTGCTATGGTTGATGTCAGAGAAATTATTGCCTGTGCTCTCTTCCAGGATCTTTAGGGTTTCAGGTCTCACATTGAGGTCCTTAATCCCTTTTGAGATTATTTTTGTGCATGGTTTAAGAAAATGGTCCAGTTTCATTCTTTTGCACATAGTTCTCCAGTTTCCCAACATCATTTATTGAAGAGACTTTCTTTTTCCCATTGGATATTCTTTTCTGCTTTGTTGAAGATTAATTGACCATATAATTGTGGGTTCATTTCTGGGTTTCTATTCTGTTCCATTGATCTATGTGTCTGTTTTTGTGCTAGTACCATACTGTTTTGAATACTATAGCTTTGGTTTTTTGGTTGTTTTTTTTTTTTTTTAAGATTTTTATTTACTTATATGACAGAAAGAGAGAGAACACAAGCAGGAGGAGTGGCAGGCAAAGGGCGAAAGAGAAGCAGGCTCCTTGCTGATCAGGGAGCCCAATGTGGGGATCTATACCAGGACCCTGAGATCATGATCTGAGCCAAAGGTAGACGCTTGACCAACTGAGCCATCCAGACACCCAAATACTATAGCTTTGTATACAACTTAAAGTCTGGAATTCTGATATTTCCAGTTTTGTTTTTTTTTTCTTTTTCAAAACTGCTTTGGCTATTGGGGTCTTTTGTGGTTCTACACAAATTTTAGGATTATTTTAGCTCTGTGAAAAATGCTATTGTTATTTTGATAGGGATTGCATTGAATCCGTAGATTGCTTTGGGTAGTATATTTCAATAATATTTGTTAATATTTTAACAGTATTTTTTCTTCTAGTCTGTGAGCATGGAATGTCTTTCCATTTGTTTGGGTCAGTGAAGAGCTCATTTTCTAAATATTAGTTTTTCTTCTCAGTGTTTAGTGATTAACCAGCTGTTTTCATTCTGATTAAAATTTTCATGGAAGTAAAATTTTACATCATGGTATGCATCCCTCATAAATCTCATCTTATACTTTAGGGTAATTCAAATTGTTCCAAAGGTATTTAGGGTAAAGAAATCAATGGTTATAATAAGTTATTTCTTTTCCTGGTCTTTATAAACAATGATCTCCTTTGGGAAACCAAATGTGTACAAAAGAAGACATAGAAAACAAGAAAAAATTGTCAGGTGCCTACAGATACAGGGAGTATGGTCTGTGCTTGGCCCGGGTCCCTTTCCTAGGGAGTTCTGCTCAGACCAGTACTATAATGAGCATATATTTTGTGTATTAAACATGCAAAAAGGAAAAACTAAAACCTAAAATGTAGCCCACTTCCAGTTATCTACATGCTTATTATTTTTTTAAAGATTTTATTTATTTATTTTTTGACAGAGAGAGACAGAGAGACAGAGAGACAGAAAGAACAAGCAGCAGAAGAGAAAGAAGCAGGGAGCCTAACATGGGACTTGATCCCAGGACCTTGGAATCATGACCTGAGCTGAAGGCAAACATTTATTTTAACCAACTGAGCCATTCAGGAGGCCCTGCTTATTAATTTTTTTTCTAGCTTACCAAAAAAAAAAAAAAAAAAAAAGGAAAGGAATTTCATAAGAGGTGGGGATCTAGCTTGCTTCCATGCTGCTTCCCCTAATGATTAGTGTTTTTTATTATGTCATAATCTAATTTTATATAATGAGCCTAAGTAAAAATAAGAGAGAAAGAAGTAAACTCATTCTTTAGAAATCAATGCATTACAAAGAAAAAATAGAATTTGGGAGTTAGTACAATTCCTGTCTCTAGGATGGATAATTATGAGGAGCTCCCAAGTCAGAGTATACTAACCAGAACAGAGACATATGCAGAAAACAGACCTGCTTCACTGTTAGTTACTAGCCCTTAGTTTGTCTTCATTCAGTTTTTGCTCATCTGGATGACATAAAGCATGGAAGAACCAATGCCAATAAAAGAATGTTCTACAGGGGCACCTGGGTCTCTGTCAGTTAAGTGTCTGGCTTCAGCTCAGGTCATGACCACAGGGTCCTGGGATTGAGCCCAGTACTGGGCTCTGCTCAGCAGGGAGTCTGCTTCTCCCTTTCCCTCTGCCCTGCTTGTGTTCTCTCAATCTCTCTCTCTCTCTCAGTCTCTCTGTCTTTCAAATAAATAAATAAAATCTTTTGAAAAATGTTTTATGTTCTTTACCATATCCCTTCTTCTGAAGGTCCTTTTTACCTACAGCTTGGTCATCTTGCTCTCTTCATCTTTAAAAATCCATCAGAATGAATTTACCTTAGAATCCGCGTTGAGTTGAGGAATGGTAGAATATGCCTTGCCAAAATATGCTACTTGGGCATAGGATTATTTCCAGCTAAAGGCACTTGAAATGCAGCACATGCAAGAAGAGCACTCTGATTTCCCCCATTCTTTTCTGAGAGCAGGAGATAATACTCCCCCATGAAAGGTGCCCTCCCAGGACCAGGAGGAAAGGAACATTCTTATCACCAGAGATAGGAAGTGGAGGCTAAGAGAAAACTGTACAAATGACCCTTGTTTAAGAAAAGCTCTAATCTTCCTTTAGTCTCTCCATAGGTTTTAGTTACTTTTCCACAATTGTCTATTTTTGTTCAACCTAGTATATAACAGTTAGGTCTAGCCACTTCCTTGGGTCCTCATTTTCTTGTGAAGTCTCCTATGTACATAAAAAATAAAACTTGTATCCTTTTTCCTCTTAATCTGTTTCATTTCAACTTACTTCTCAGGCCCAGCTGGAGACCCTAAGAGAGCAGGAGTAAAGTTTTGTTCCCTCAAGTATAGACATTATTTAATGGCTCAGATTCTTTTAAACTACTTTTTTTTTTTTTTTTTTTTTTTTTTTTTTTATTGCTTGCTGGTTCTCTAATCCATCTGGAATGAGTATAACTAAAATTGAAATTGTGGTAATCATAGAGCCATCTTCCAAATGATTCTACTTACTTTCCAATTTCTTGCTTTTTACTTGACCCTCTGTCTTGGACGGGCATTAAAGAGGGAGGTACTTAAGGAGAAATGTGGTAAAAACTTTCAAATGACAAGCTTCAACAAAATAAAATATGCACACATCTTCACAGATAAATGTTGTATATTTTGATAGTCAAAATTTTTGGTAGTAACTCATGCTGATCTCCTTAATACTTCTGTTAGGCAAAAGTTTTTCCTCTTGAAAATCACCATTTGGGGCGCCTGGGTGGCTCAGTGGGTTAAGCTGCTGCCTTCGGCTCAGGTCATGATCTCAGGGTCTTGGGATCGGGCCCCACATCGGGCTCTCTGCTCGGCAGGGAGCCTGCTTCCCTCTCTCTCTCTGCCTGCCTCTCCATCTACTTGTGATTTCTCTCTGTCAAATAAATAAATAAAATCTTAAAAAAAAAAAAAGAAAATCACCATTAATGTTTGAATAAAGATGAAAAATTCATATTACCTATATATTTTAAGCAAAATATTTTATTTTTGTGGGCAATTTTTTTTTTTCTTGAGAGAGTACATGCGCAGGAGGGGAGGGACAGAGGAGAGGAAGAAAGAGAGAGAGACTCAAGCTGGCTTCACCTCAGTGTGGAGCCTGATGCGGGGCTCTATCTCACGACTCAGATCATGACCTGAGCCAAACCAAGAGTAGGACATTTAACCACCTGAGCCACCCAGGCAAACTGTGGGTAATTATTTTTAATAATATTAAAAATTTCTCCAGAATAAAGAATGCTTTCTTACATTTTTAAGTTCTCATTTAAAAGATCAGTTTATTCTGAAATATGTTACAGAGGAGAAATAGAAGGATTTAAAAAAAAATAAGTATTGCATATATTACATTAAAGCCCTTGCATTTCTAGTTATTACTTGCTGCATTAAATTAAGTATGCTATCATTTAATCTAATAGGAAACATTTGGTTTGAAGCTATTTATTGATTTTGACTAAAACACAATTTGCCTTTCTTTACTTACATTGTTATATGTAATAAGATAAAAAGTATGTTTTGGATTATTTTTTTAAATAATTGAAATTATAATATTTGAATTGAATTATAATATTATAACACTTCATAAAAGTCTAACACAGAAACTTGGAGGAAAATTAAATAGAATATGAACAAAAATAAAAATGTACTAAATCAGTTCAACATAGTGACAAAAATAGCAATACAAGGCAAAATTGGCATCACTGGCTAAATGAAATGCATCTTGAATTCATTTGTGGTGTGGAAATTAATTCAGTTCTTTAAATATGTCTCTTTTCCTCTCTCTCTTTCCTTCTTTACACACACACACACACAAACACACACACACGCACGCGCGCTTCCACACACATATTCAGTGCTGAGCTCACCACAAGTGTAGCTACAACCTAATGTTCCAGTTTTAGTGTTTGTGCTGGGGAGACAGCACAAGAATGTTTTTTCTCTCAATTCATTTATCTCCAACAAATGTATTTTGAAAGCCCTCTGTGTAGTAGTCACTTTGGGTGCTATCAAGTTAAGTAAGACACTGGTCCTTTGAGAACTTACTGTCCAGTGGAAGAAATGAATTAAGCACACATACACTTATAATAGAAAATGGAGTCAAATAAGCACCATCATGAGAACTCGATGGTATAGGAAATCAAGGAGTTCATTTTGCTTGCAGAAACCAGAAGTCTTACTTGAAGTAAAAGTATGTATGGGCTTTGCAGGATGGTGAGATTTTTACAGAAATGATGACAGAAATTATGGCAGAAAAGCTGAGATGTAAAACCAGCAGCATGAGTAAGGACACAGAGACAGCCCCATATAGAGGAATTAGGAACCAGTCATTCTGTCTCACTGCAGTGTGTAAAGTGGACAGTCGCTGGCATGGCGGCGGGTGGGGAGAAGCCTGAGAACGGAAGTGAAACCACTGGTAGAAAATGGTCCTTTATTTAGAACACAGTGCGGATTCCGTGGAGGTTCTGAAGGAAGAACATGGCATGCTTAAGTAGCAGTTCAAAAAAATTATTTTTAAACAAGACTCTAGGTTAGACTGTAGCTACAGAGATTAATGAGCAGGTACTTGCATTGCCCAGAAAAACAAAGGAGGCAGTGGGAATGAAAGAGAAGACACAAAGCCAGAGATACTTCAGAAGCAGAATCCTTAGGACATGGTAATCAGAACAACTTGGGAGCAAAAGGTGTTAGTTACTCTTGTAACAGTCAGGTAACAGAAGGTTAAATTGAAAGTTTAAGGTTAAATTGAAAGTAAAGGTTAAATCGAAGAGTTCACAAAATCCAGCCCTGGGAGCACTGAGAGCCAAGTAGAGGCAAGGGGCCAAATGCCACCATGTCTCTCATTTCCTGTCTACCCTGCAGGCTAACACCAATCTTTCCTATTCCAGAAGAGCTTTTTACACATGGCAAATGTGGCACTAATATCCCCGGAGGTTTATGTCTGAGACGACACTGAGAGGAACTGACAGACATTGCTGCCTTTTCGGATCCAAACATCCCAGGATATAACTGTAACATTTTTATTTATTTATTTTTTATTTTATTTTTTTTATTTTTTTATTTTTTATGAACATATATTTTTATCCCCAGGGGTACAGGTCTGTGAATCACCAGGTTTACACACTTCACAGCACTCACCAAATCACATGTCCTCCCCAATGTCCATAATCCCACCCCCTTCTCCCAAACCCCCTCCCCCCGGCAACCCTCAGTTTGTTTTGTGAGATTAAGAGTCACTTATGGTTTTTCTCCCTCCCAATCCCATCTTGTTTCATTTATTCTTCTTCTACCCACTTAAGCCTCCATGTTGCATCACCACTTCCTCATATCAGGGAGATCATATGATAGTTGTCTTTCTCTGCTTGACTTATTTCGCTAAGCATGATACGCTCTAGTTCCATCCATGTTGTTGCAAATGGCAAGATTTCATTTCTTTTGATGGCTGCATAGTATTCCATTGTGTATATATACCACATCTTCTTGATCCATTCATCTGTTGATGGACATCTAGGTTCTTTCCATAGTTTGGCTATTGTGGACATTGCTGCTATAAACATTCGGGTGCATGTGCCCCTTTGGATCACTACATTTGTATCTTTAGGGTAAATACCCAATAGTGCAATTGCTGGGTCATAGGGCAGTTCTATTTTCAACATTTTGAGGAACCTCCATGCTGTTTTCTAGAGTGGCTGCACCAGCTTGCATTCCCACCAACAGTGTAGGAGGGTTCCCCTTTCTCCGCATCCTCGCCAGCATCTGTCATTTCCTGACTTGTTGATTTTAGCCATTCTGACTGGTGTGAGGTGATATCTCATTGTGGTTTTGATTTGTATTTCCCTGATGCCGAGTGATATGGAACACTTTTTCATGTGTCTGTTGGCCATCTGGATGTCTTCTTTGCAGAAATGTCTGTTCATGTCCTCTGCCCATTTCTTGATTGGATTATTTGTTCTTTGGGTGTTGAGTTTGCTAAGTTCTTTATAGATTCTGGACACTAGTCCTTTATCTGATATGTCGTTTGCAAATATCTTCTCCCATTCTGTCAGTTGTCTTTTGATTTTGTTAACTGTTTCCTTTGCTGTGCAAAAGCTTTTGATCTTGATGAAATCCCAGTAGTTCAATTTTTCCCTTGCTTCCCTTGCCTTTTGCGTTGTTCCTAGGAAGATGTTGCTGCGGCAGAGGTCGAAGAGGTTGCTGCCCGTGTTCTCCTCAAGGATTTTGATGGATTCCTTTCGTACATAGAGGTCCTTCATCCATTTTGAGTCTATTTTTGTGTGTGGTGTAAGGAAATGGTCCAATTTCATTTTTCTGCATGTGGCTGTCCAATTTTCCCAGCACCATTTATTGAAAAGGCTGTCTTTTTTCCATTGGACATTCTTTCCTGCTTTATCGAAGATTAGTTGACCATAGATTTGAGGGTCTATTTCTGGGCTCTCTATTCTGTTCCATTGATCTATGTGTCTGTTTTTGTGCCAGTACCATGCTGTCTTGATGATAACAGCTTTGTAATAGAGCTTGAAGTCCGGAATTGTGATGCCACCAATGTTGGCTTTCTTTTTCAATATCCCTTTGGCTATTCTAGGTCTTTTCTGGTTCCATATAAATTTTAGCATTATTTGTTCCATTTCTTTGAAAAAGATGGATGGTACTTTGATAGGAATTGCATTAAATGTGTAGATTGCTTTAGGTAGCATAGACATTTTCACAATATTTATTCTTCCAATCCAGGAGCATGGAACATTTTTCCATTTCTTTGTGTCTTCCTCAATTTCTTTCATGAGTACTTTATAGTTTTCTGAGTATAGATTCTGTGTCTCTTTGGTTAGGTTTATTCCTAGGTATCTTATGGTTTTGGATGCAATTGTAAATGGGATTGACTCCTTAATATCTCTTTCTTCTGTCTTGCTGTTGGTATAGAGAAATGCAACTGATTTCTGTGCATTGATTTTATATCCTGACACTTTACTGAATTCCTGTATAAGTTCTAGCAGTTTTGGAGTGGAGTCTTTTGGGTTTTCCACATATAGTATCATATCATCTGCGAAGAGTGATAATTTGACTTCTTCATTGCCGATTTGGATGCCTTTAATTTCCTTTTGTTGTCTGATTGCTGAGGCTAGGACCTCTAGTACGATGTTGAATAGCAGTGGTGATAATGGACATCCCTGCCGTGTTCCTGACCTTAGCGGAAAAGCTTTCAGTTTTTCTCCATTGAGAATGATATTTGCGGTGGGTTTTTCATAGATGGCTTTGATGATATTGAGGTATGTGCCCTCTATCCCTACACTTTGAAGAGTTTTGATCAGGAAGGGATGTTGTACTTTGTCAAATGCTTTTTCAGCATCTATTGAGAGTATCATATGGTTCTTGTTCTTTCTTTTATTGATGTGTTGTATCACATTGACTGATTTGCGGATGTTGAACCAACCTTGCAGCCCTGGAATAAATCCCACTTGGTCGTGGTGAATAATCTTTTTAATGTACTGTTGAATCCTATTGGCTAGTATTTTGTTGAGTATTTTCGCATCTGTGTTCATCAAGGATATCGGTCTATAGCTCTCTTTTTTGGTGGGATCCTTGTCTGGTTTTGGGATCAAGGTGATGCTGGCTTCATAAAATGAGTTTGGAAGTTTTCCTTCCATTTCTATTTTTTGGAACAGTTTCAGGAGAATAGGAATTAGTTCTTCTTTAAATGTTTGGTAGAATTCCCCCGGGAAGCCGTCTGGCCCTGGGCTTTTGTTTGTTTGGAGATTTTTAATGACTGTTTCAATCTCCTTACTGGTTATGGGTCTGTTCAGGCTTTCTATTTCTTCCTGGTTCAGTTGTGGTAGTTTATATGTTTCTAGGAATGCATCCATTTCTTCCAGATTGTCAAATTTATTGCCATAGAGTTGCTCATAGTATGTTCTTCTAATAGTTTGTATTTCTTTGGTGTTAGTTGTGATCTCTCCTCTTTCATTCATGATTTTATTTATTTGGGTCCTTTCTCTTTTCTTTTTGATAAGTCGGGCCAGGGGTTTATCAATTTTATTAATTCTTTCAAAGAACCAGCTCCTAGTTTCGTTGATTTGTTCTATTGTTTTTTTGGTTTCTATTTCATTGATTTCTGCTCTGATCTTTATGATTTCTCTTCTCCTGCTGGGCTTAGGGTTTCTTTCTTGTTCTTTCTCCAGCTCCTTTAGGTGTAGGGTTAGGTTGTGTACCTGAGACCTTTCTTGTTTCTTGAGAAAGGCTTGTACCGCTATATATTTTCCTCTCAGGACTGCCTTTGTTGTGTCCCACAGATTTTGAACCGTTGTATTTTCATTATCATTTGTTTCCATGATTTTTTTCAATTCTTCTTTAATTTCCCGGTTGACCCATTCATTCTTTAGAAGGATACTGTTTAGTCTCCATGTATTTTGGTTCTTTCCAAACTTCTTTTTGTGGTTGAGTTCTAGCTTTAGAGCATTGTGGTCTGAAAATATGCAGGGAATGATCCCCGTCTTTTGATACCGGTTGAGTCCTGATTTAGGACCGAGGATGTGATCTATTCTGGAGAATGTTCCATGTGCACTAGAGAAGAATGTGTATTCTGTTGCTTTGGGATGAAATGCTCTGAATATATCTGTGATGTCCATCTGGTCCAGTGTGTCGTTTAAGGCCTTTATTTCCTTGCTGATCTTTTGCTTGGATGACCTGTCTATTTCAGTGAGGGGAGTGTTAAAGTCCCCTACTATTATTGTATTATTGTTGATGTGTTTCTTTGATTTTGTTATTAATTGGTTTATATAGTTGGCTGCTCCCACATTGGGGGCGTAGATATTTAAAATTGTTAAATCTTCTTGTTGGACAGACCCTTTGATTATGATATAGTGTCCTTCCTCATCTCTTATTATAGTCTTTGGCTTAAAATCTAATTGATCTGATATAAGGATTGCCACTCCTGCTTTCTTCTGATGTCCATTAGCATGGTAAATTCTTTTCCACCCCCTCACTTTAAATCTGGAGGTGTCTTCGGGCTTAAAATGTGTTTCTTGGAGGCAACATATAGATGGGTTTTGTTTTTTTATCCATTCTGATACCCTGTGTCTTTTGACAGGGGCATTTAGCCCATTCACATTCAGGGTAAGTATTGAGAGATATGAATTTAGTGCCATTGTATTGCCTGTAAGGTGACTGTTACTGTATATGGTCTCTGTTCCTTTCTGATCTACCACTTGTAGGCTCTCTCTTTGCTTAGAGGACCCCTTTCAATATTTCCTGTAGAGCTGGTTTGGTATTTGCAAATTCTTTCAGTTGTTGTTTGTCCTGGAAGCTTTTAATCTCTCCTTCTATTTTCAATGATAGCCTAGCTGGATATAGTATTCTTGGCTGCATGTTTTTCTCGTTTAGTGCTCTGAAAATATCATGCCAGCTCTTTCTGGCCTGCCAGGTCTCTGTGGATAAGTCAGCTGCCAATCTAATATTTTTGCCATTGTATGTTACAGACTTCTTTTCCCGGGCTGCTTTCAGGATTTTCTCTTTGTCATTGAGACTTGTAAATTTTACTATTAGGTGACGGGGTGTGGGCCTATTCTTATTGATTTTGAGGGGCGTTCTCTGAACCTCCTGAATTTTGATGCTCGTTCCCTTTGCCATATTGGGGAAATTCTCCCCAATAATTCTCTCCAGTATACCTTCTGCTCCCCTCTCACTTTCTTCTTCTTCTGTAATTCCAATTATTCTAATGTTGTTTCGTCTTATGGTGTCACTTATCTCTCGAATTCTCCCCTCGTGGTCCACTAGCTGTTTGTCCCTCTTTTGCTCAGCTTCTTTATTCTCTGTCATTTGGTCTTTTATATCACTAATTCTTTCTTCTGCCTCATTTATCCTAGCAGTTAGAGCCTCCATTTTTGATTGCACCTCATTAATAGCTTTTTTGATTTCACCTTGGTTAGATTTTAGTTCTTTTATTTCTCCAGAAAGGGCTTTTATATCTCTCGAGAGGGTTTCTCTAATATCTTCCATGCCTTTTTCGAGCCCGGCTAGAACCTTGAGAATTGTCATTCTGAACTCTAGATCTGACATATTACCGATGTCTGTATTGATTAGGTCCCTAGCCTTCGGTACTGCCTCTTGTTCTTTTTTTTGTGTTGAATTTTTATGTCTTGTCATTTTGTCCAGATAAGAGTAAATGAAGGGGCAAGTAAAATACTAAAAGGGTGGCAACAACCCCAGGATAATATGCTTTAACCAAATTAGAAGAGATCCAAAATCGTGAGTGGGGAGAAAGGGGATAAAAAGAGGTTCAAAAAGGAAGAAAGAAAAAAAAAACAAAAAGAAAAGAAAAAAAAAAAGAAAAGAAAAGAAAAGAATTTTTAAAAAAAGAAAACACCTAAGATAAATGTAAAAAAGAAAAAATATATATATTAGATAAACTAGTAAAAAATCGTTAAAAAAGAAAAAGGTAACAGTTAAAAAAAAAATTTTACCCAAAGGCGAGAAAAAAAAAAAAATGAAAAAGAAAAAATTAAATTAACTGCAAGACTAAAAAAAAATCACAGGAAAAAAGCCATGAGTTCCGTGCTTGGCTTTCTCCTCCTCTGGAATTCTGCTGCTCTCCTTGGTATTGAAACCGCACTCCTTGGTAGGTGAACTTGGTCTCGGCTGGATTTCTTGTTGATCTTCTGGGGGAGGGGCCTGGTGTAGTGATTCTCAAGTGTCTTTGCCCCAGGCGGAATTACACCGCCCTTACCCGGGGCCGGGGTGAGTAATCCGCTCGGGTTTGCTTTCAGGAGCTTTTGTTCCCTGAGCGCTTTCCGTAGAGTTCCGGAGGACGGGAATACAAATGGCGGCCTCCTGGTCTCCGGCCCGGAGGAGCCGAGAGCCCAGGGCCCCACTCCTCAGTGCGCCCTCAGAGAACAGCGCCCAGTTACTCCCGTCTGCCTTACCTTCGGCCGCGCTCCGAGCTCACCGAGCCTGCGACCGGTTCAAGGTAACACGGAGCTGCGAGCTTACTGTCGGCTCTGTCTCTGTAGCCGGCTTTCCCGTTCCAATACCCGCAAGCTCTGCGACACTCAGACACCCCCGATCCTTCTGTGACCCTGCGGGACCTGAGGCCACGCTGACCCCGCGTGGGCTTCGCCCCGGTTTAGCCTCTGGAGCGATGTCCCTCAGCGGAACAGACTTTTAAAAGTCCTGATTTTGTGCACGGTTGCTCCGCTGCTTGCCGGGAGCCGGCCCCTCCTCCCGGGGTCTATTTTCCCGTCGCTTTGGATTCACTTCTCCGCCGGTCCTACCTTTCAGAAAGTGGTTGTTTTTCTGTTTCCAGAATTGCTGTTCTTCTTCTCTTCGATCTGCCGATGGATTTTCAGGTGTTTGCAATCTTTAGATAAGCTATCTAGCTGATCTCCGGCTAGCTGAAGCAGTCTCAGCTTGCTACTTCTCCGTCATCTTGACTCCTCCCCTTTAACATTTTTAGATGCTTACTGTATACCAGGCACTGTGCTAAGCAATTTGCATGTATTATCTCATTTAATATTCATAAAAGTTCTATGAAGTAGGTCCTCTTACCATACTGACTTTATAATTAGAAAAACCCATGCAACCTAGCTAAAGGACAGTATCCCCGTGATGGAAACTCTGACATTTGACACTAGAGTTGAGCATTTACCATTGTGTGCTATTGCTCATTGGAAGCACACTGTGGATCTACCCTGCAACCAATCCACTGAGGCCAGAGAAAGTAGAATCCTAGAAGACCATGGCTGTGAAGCTAGGATGGGACAGTACTTGAAGAAGCAGGGGAGGCAGACAAACAAGCTTCTAGAGAGCCATTAAACAAAGAAAAATCTGATGTGTTGGGCCAGGGTGCTGAAGAGTAAATTGTCAAGAAGTAATCATCTGCAAGGAGGCATAATGAGTGTGCCTTGGACTAGTTTAGTTTGTGCTGGATGCTTATGGAGGTGGATATATCTAGCAGGTTAGTGGGGATGAGAGGGCTGTGTGTCCAGAGATAGGCTAAGTTTAGAAAGCCAGGACTCACACTCAGAGCAATGATAACTGAAGCAAAGGGAGTGGATGTTTTTTGAGGAAAAAGTACGGAAAGGGAACTAAAAATGCAAGAAAGAGTGTGAATGCTTGGTGGAGGATCTGAGGAAAGGTACCTGAGAAATACTGTATTTGGAGAACAGGAAAAGGAACAGGCAGTAATAAGGGAAGCAGAGAAGTAGCGGCCGGGAGAAAAGGAAAAGGATGAGAGAGGAAATCCAAAGACAAGAACACTACAAGGTGGTGTGTATTACCCTATACTCAAGGAGGGCCAAAAAAATCTAATCACTGATACCTATTTTTCAGCCAAGTGTGGGAAGGAATAGTCCAATTAATAGGGAAGAGGGTCAGGGAGTGGCTTGCAGGTGTAGATGAGTCTTTGAAAGGATCAGGGGTGAAGAAAAGGAAAGAAATGGAATGGGGAAAAACATTTTATAATAAGGGAGCCTAAAGTCTGCCTTAAGACCAGGGGAGAGAACCAACAGAAAAGGGGGAAACACACGTAGAGAGCTCTGAGAAGGAGGGCTTATCTGGAACCTGGCTCTCCAGCAACGTGTACTGTCTGGAATACGATGAAGAACTAAGAACAAAAATAGTCTGGGGGTCCCTGGGTGGCTCAGTGGGTTAAGCCTCTGCCTTCACTCGGGTCATGATCTCAGGGTCCTGGGATCAAGCCCCACGTCAGGCTCTCTGCTCAGCAGGGAGCCTGCTTCCCCCTTCTCTCTCTGCCTGTCTCTCTGCCTATCTATGATCTCTGTCTATCAAATAAATAAATAAAATATTAAAAAAATAAATAGTCTGAACAGCCAAAGTCAAGGTCATTATAGCTATTCAATTAATTTCTTAGATTTTACATAAAAGAAAATGGATTCTTTTACAAAATAGAATTAAACTTACTCTAGATCAGAGGTGAAGAAATGTTTCTCCTGAGCTCTAGTCTGACAACAGGAAACTACACCCACATATACACTTAATAAAAGGTCATATAAATTAAATTCCCATTTAATGAGCTAAACATTGCCAGAGAGCAGAAACAGATGTAGTATATTTTGACATAGGTTTCTTTGAGTCCAGAATCCCTAGGATAAGAGAGGTGGGATAAGAGCAAGGGGATGATGCTGACACTGTCCCTGCAAGGTAGGGTTTTTCCACCTAAAAGCATCATTCTGGCTATAATTCTTTTTTTTTTTTTTTCTTAAGATTTTATTTATTTGGGAGGGGTAGAGCACAAGTTGGGGGAAGGGACAGAGGGAGAGGGAGAGTCAGACTCCTCTCTGAGCAGGGAGCCCAATGCAGGGCTGGATCCCAGGACCCCAGGGTCATGACCTGAGCTGAAGGCAGAGGCTTAAGACCAAGCCACCCAGGATCCCCTACAATCTTGTCCTTTCATACTGGTGCTCAATTACCATGCTAGAACTTACACTAACACCATATGTCATTACATTCAATGAAAGACTCATAAATACCAGGTTTTCCTGGTTATTTCATCAAACTTAGCATCAACAGGACACATCAGTGTACAATCAGTGCCCAGGAGCCCCAGATAACAGCCCTACTTCTTGTTCTCAGTATCATAGAAAGTACATTTCCTCTCTATGCCAGAAGTTATCTGGTGCCCCATGCATACCTTCTTCCTCCTGCTATGTGCCCTGGGAGGCAGATTGGTATGGACTGCATCAAAGGAATTTATCTTGCCTCCTCCTTGGGTTTAGCCATTGGGAAGAACCGAAAGGACACTGGAGTATATGGGGAGAATGAGGAAGGTCAAGGACTTATTCTCACATCTCTCTCCCAGAAGGGTCTTTGTAAGTTAGCTGTAGCCTTCCACCCAGACCATAACTCCTGGCAGCAGTTAGATCTAGGTTCTAGAAACTAACTCTCCCCTCTCCTTCAGAACTCGAATTTGTATTCATTCCCACTGTTAGTAACTCTGGGATATAGCCATTGCTGCTTCCTTAAACCCTACTCAGACTTCTGTAAATAGAATATTATACTCTCATCAAATCACCCAAGTTTGAGGTGCTGTTTATTTCTTGCAGGACTGGACTTCTACCACCATCCCATGGCAAGTAGGTTTCCACTCCCATGCTAATTCTAATCAATTAATTGGAGCTACTTAGAGCATCTTTGGTGAATAATTCTGAAGACCACATCCAAGATTTTAGTGCTTGATGGGTAGTGATGACAAGTAGCTCTTGTTGTAATGGCAATCCTTATTCTAGATTTTCACAGTTATGATCACCTCCTGTCCAAATTCTTAGAAGATTTAAAACAAAGCATTTGTTACAAGTGGGTACACTGAGAACAGTTATAAAGGGTTGGTTGACAGACTAGTAGAAGAAGAGTGAAAGGAAAGCTCAAAAGCAGATGAACAAACATACGAGCAAACAGAACCAAACGTGTGGACAACGCGCAGATTGTAGGCCAATCTAGAGTTCACTCTGCCCCATTAACGGCGCTCTTGAGCAACTATATAAAAAGCTAAATATGTTTGGCATCCTTCCTTTGAAAAAGACAAAAAGCATATCACACATTTGATAAAGATTTCTATCCCAAAGGGCTAAAATGTTTCTCAGTGATCTGAAAAGCTGTCTTATACCTCACTAGCTAGTTTGTACTCCATGTCAGTTCATCAGTATCTAAAGAGATTTCATGAAGAGATTGCAATTACCCTTTTATTCCTCACTATTGCCATTGCCAAAGTTCCTAAAATTCTGGTTCATCACAATAGACACTGAGAGCTGATGATTCCAGCCCTACTGTGGATTAAAAGCCAATGATGCCAAACTAGTGACCAGGAGACAGTGAGCTGTCTGTTCTTCGAGGTGTTAAGAGAGTCAATACTTCATAGCATGACCTCTAGTGTGAAGGAATGTAACATTTAAAATTTTTTTATAACTAAACTTAGTCTTTACCTTTTGACATAAGAATTACTTCGAGCTAGGGTGCCTGGGTGGCTCAGTCAGTTAAGCGTTTGAATCTTGATTTTGGCTTAGGTAATGACCTGAAGGTTATGGAATCGAGCCCTGCATCAGGCTCCTCACTAAGGGTAGAGCCTGCTTAAGAGTCTCTCTCTCTCTTCCTCTCCCTCTACCCAACACATGGTTGCTCATCGCCTCCCCACCCCAAATAGAATTACTTTGAGCTAGAGGCATTAAAGTTCCTCAACCCCATTATCTACCTAAAAGCAGAACCTCTCAAAAGAATTCAATTTTCACAAATTTCCCCAGGAGCAAATACATCTAATCTCTTCCCAGAGAGAAGCTGAAAATTTGACAACATATCCAAACATTGTCACAAACTGTCATATCTCCCATCTGTTCTCCTAAGTGTCCTTTCATCTTGTTAAAAAAAAAAAAAAAAAAAAAAAAAGTCATCTGTGTTTCCCTAAGTGCCTTCTGCCTTCCCTTCTAAGAAGTCATTTATTCTCCCAGAAATGCCCGTCTGGCCCACTTCATCCCTTAGTAACATGGTATATATGCTCAAATTTTACCACTTCTTTAGATATTCATTTCTTTCTGTGATGTTCCCATGCATGTAAAATTAAAAATTAATAAATTTGTATGTTTTATCTTTTTTAATCTGTTTGTTGTAAATTTAATTCACAGGCCCCCCAGCTATGAAACCTAAGAGGGTAGAAGAAAAGTTTTTCCCCCCCTACATGAGTCACCTGATATCTCAAAACATAATCAGGTTGGCTCCAGTTATCATTTCAGTTAGTTTCTTACTTATTTCAAATTTAAACTTGGTCATTCATTCAAGAATTCACCCCCCCCCAATTCTCCCAAAGTGACAACTTTTTGAGGGAGTGTCTTAGATTTTCTCAAAGCAGAACCTAAAGTAGGGATTCTTCTGTAAGTGATCGATTGGGGGAATGCTCTCAGAAGAAAGTTTTAAGTAAGTGAGGTTAAGTAGGACTCCCCAGGAAGAAGCTAAGAACAGTGAGATTTCTGTTGAAATCTAACCTCAGTTTACCATCAAGCCCTGGAGTGTAAATGACACCACAAAGTTGACACCTCTGAGGCAAGGGAGACAGGTTTTTGTACCCATGCCAGTCAGTCATTGGCTCCCTGGTTGGGATAGGGTAGAGGTAACCTCCCAGATAGTTTTGGGCAGTTCCCTGATGAGGACACTTCTCTGGAGAAGGGTGCCTCCAAAAAGTGAGTTATTATCAGCCAACACTCACAACAGCTAAGGGTGGTATACTGGTCAAATAAAGGGGATTGGATAAAACCAACAGTGTCTACTAGAAGGGACTTCTGAGGTGTCTAGGCATGAGGCCAATGTTCTACAAACTTGTTCTACCACTCTATCATGTAGTAGTCTCCGCTTATCAGCAGTTACTGACACCTCTGTATTACACAGATGTGCTAGAACATTCAGTTTTCAAGTGGCCATCAACTGAGATAAAACTGAGAATTCAACTGATTCCTAGATGTAGCCAGTGTAGAACATCCACATCCTAGCCCTGAGAGCCCTAAAGCATAGGCCTACAGCCCTGAGAGCTTTCCCTCCCATAATCCTTTCGTTCCTCCCAGAGCTTGGAGAGCACGAACTGTATGAACCTTGCTGGATGAACAAGGTGTATGAGGCTGCACCAAGCTTATTGCCATCAGAGTACTACATTTTAGGACATGAGGCTCCCCAATCCTGCCATTCTGAAAACTTTTTGGTAGATTCTTTTCAGTTACTCTCCAGGGGTTCAACCCCATCAGGAAGTAGGACATGCCCCTTTTCTGACCCATATGAAAGCCATTTCCTCTTCTCTGCTGGGGCAGTGCTTTTCTAGGTTGTGGCCTGGGTGATTCTTCATCTACTCTTTATATAAGATATTGTTTCTGTTAAACTTAATTTGGGAGATTCTGTTTATTAATACTCAAAGTCAGCCTTTTGGAACTAAAACAAAAAAAAAAATCTTTTCTCTCTTAAAAAGCCCTTACCCTAAAGATACAAATGTTTTTCCTTTCTTAACTATAGTCCCAGCTATGGGTTTCACAATCTATTCTTGAATCACAAAAGCTGAATGGTAATTGCTTCTTTGTTTTTGCATTCCTGCTTTAAGAATTCTAATCCTCCTTGAGGCACTGGATGCCTCCAACCAAATTAATAGACCCTCTGGAAACAACAAGGTTTTCAGAAGAGAAGGCACAACCCTCCCACAGCCATGAGAAGCACAGAAAAATGCATGTCTCATCTTGGAGACACTTGAAGGATGGGAAGTTTGTTAAAGATGAGGAAGTGTGTCAGAGAGGCAAATGGAAAATGAATGTGGAAAGAAGTCAAGATGATAGTTTTTAGAAGTTTTAGTTTCATGCTCAGTAGGGGAAATCCCTAGATCACTTCACCTCCCCTAGGGCTGTCCTCAGGAAGGCATGTCCAGACTTGCAGAATCTGGACCCTGATGAAGAGAACAAGATGGAAAAGAATAGGAAGAGAAACCATTAAAGTTGTTCAAGATATTTAAAACAGGCAGCAATGAATATTTGGCCTACTAATGCCTACTACTAGAGAAGAATTTAAAAGACATGAGAGTTTAATTCAAAATATATGTGACCACTAAATAAAGAGAGTAATATGGAATCAGTCAGAGGAAAATATTACTTTTCCTCATTCTAGGAAACACAGATGAAGATGGGATGTTATTTGGGTTTAAAAACCAAAATTAATGGCATGTTTGAAAATGGGCTTAGTGATTTAAATAAAAAATACAAGTATCCAGTGTATTCCAGAAACTCACCAGTGTAAACTAAAGCTTGGCCGCATAATTCTTCTTAGCTTCAGATATTTGGGTCAAAGAAATTTGGCAGAGGAAAAATTTTATCTACCTTTCAGGATTCTTCTAGCTGGTCTAAGAATTAAACTGACTTGAGATTGATTAACAGGAGAAAAAAAAACCCAAGTTTAATTACATACTCATGGAGGTCCAATAATGAAATCAAGATCTAAATAAAAGACTAAGGCAAGCAGTTTTTATACTTTTTAGACAAAGAAGCAGTAAGTGAGGGAATTAAGAGGACCAAGAAAATATACGTTGGGAGCTCCAATCATTAAGGAATCCTAAACAAAATTTGGGTTGGGGTAGTAAATTAGTAAATTAGTAAAAGTAACTGGTTTTGTTTATATAGCCTTTTCAGCTCTAAATTTCCTATCTCTGGTGAAAAGGATGGCTCTTTACCTTCTAGTATAAGGAGAGTACCTTTCATGTGGGATATTTACTTCTTGCTTTTTGGAGGCAAAAGGGGGTCAGAGTGTTCCCCCCCATACTGGCTGTTTCTTAAGTAACTTTTACTTCAAAATAATCAATATGCCCAAGCGGCATATTTCATTTTTTAAATTTTTTATTTCATTTCATTTCACTTTCGAGTGCATGAGAGTGATTGGGTGTGGGGGAAGGTCAGAGGGTCAAGGAGAGAGAGAATCCCACGCAGGTTCTATATCCAGCACAGAGCTGGAGCTAACACAGGGCTTAATCTCAGGACCCTGAGATCATGACCTGAGCTGAAATCAAGAATGATATGCTAAACTGACTGAGCCACCCAGGCACCTCAGCACATTTTAGGGCTGGTTGCCCACGGCCCCTACAGAAACATTTGCAAAAATTTTAAAGCATTTTTGTCTATTTATAATAAATAGGAATTTGTCTTTTACTTTTTTTAATTGATAATTATCATTCAGCTCTGAATTGGTTTGTAGTAGATAATCATATTGTTAACATTTACTGAATATTTATTATATGCGCTTCACCTGTAATAACTCATTTAATCCTCACAAAAAGCTGGTGAGATGGATATCATAGTATGGCCATTTAATAGATGAGGAAAGTGGAGAAAAATTAACTAAAGCAAATACTATGTATAGGTACTGCATGCTTTGTATTTTTTCATTTACTCCTTTAAAAAATAGCTATGAGAGGTGCTGGGTGGCTCAGTTGCTTAAGCATGTACCTTTGGCTCAGGTCATAACCTCAGGGTCCTGGAATCAAGCCCTACATCAGCTTCCCTGCTCAGTGGGGAGTTTGCTTCTCCCCCTTCCTCTACCTGCCACTCCCCCTGCTTGTGCTCTTTCTCCCTCTCTCTCAAATAAATAAATAAAATATTTCAAAGGTTTAAAATAGCTATAAGATTCTATTATTTTTCCTATTTTATAGATAAGGAAATTGAGATGCAGATGAATTTGTTTTGGAGTAGTTCAACTATTAAGTGATGGCAGAAGGATTTTTAACCCAAATCTATCTATTAAACCAAATTCCTGGCCCATGTAATGTTGAAAAGCTAGAAACAATAATAACAACCCTTACTAAACAAGTCTTGGCTCCTATAAATTTCCTAATTACCTTCACCCAATTGACCACCATTAGGAGCCCAACCCCCCTCTTCCTTTGTATGTTCACTGCTTCACAATTTATTGCCCTTTGTTAAAATGATATGTAAAGGGGTGCCTAGGTGGCTCAGTGAGTTAAGCCTCTGCCTTTGGCGTAGGTCATGATCTCAGGGTTCTGGAATTGAGCCCCACATTGGGCTCTCTGCTCAGCAGGGAGCCTGCTTCCCCCACCTCTCTCTGCCTGCCGCTCTGCCTACTTGTAATCTCAGTCTCTGTTACATAAATAAAATCTTTAAAAAAATAAAATAAAATAATACATAAACACCCAGGTCTAACTGCCTCTTTGGGTTTTCCACTCTTTCCTGTGGAGCCCCTTTACACATAAGAATATTAACATTAGTGAAGAAACATGGTTTTTCTCCTGTTAATCTGTCTTCTGTCAATTTAATTTGCAGGCTTCCAGTAACTAAACCTAAAAGGGTAGAGGAAAGGTACCCTGCCCCCCATATACTTGTCAGCATTGTGTTACTTGTATACCTTGGTAATAAGAAAAAAATAATTAAAGTAGTAATAAATGAAAAAATAAATAAATAAAAGGAAAAAAGGCATTGAATGTGGTGGGGAGAGTATCAGTATATATATATATATATATATATATATATATATATATATATACACACACACACATATATAGAGCCTTTTTTTTCTAATTGCCTGCCTGTCTTCTTTCTTTCTTTCTTGCCTAAATAATTCGGTCTCAAGGCCAATAGGTAGAGTGATCAAAAGTAAGCATTCATACTGTAAAGTGGGTGTTAGTGGCCCAGCACAAAGAGGTGGAACCCAAGAGGGATGAGAAGGGCGTCCCCATGGAGTAGGGTAGTAGCATGGGTATGGCAAGTAGAGCACAAGCAAGATAAGGACAGCATCCAGACAAGGGAAAAATTGTCCAACACGGGATACTGGTGTCAGAATGAGGTGAAGAGGGCGCCCACTCAGGGGCAGTGGCGGTGAGAAGAGATTAATTACAGGGGGAGGGCGTTGATCCAACAATCAAGTACATTGGGTTAATGGAAGTCAGGTTTCTTACTGCTAGAATAAAGAGTTATAAATATGGAAAGGGATAAAACAGAAATAAAGCCTCTGGTTGTAAGATTAGAATGGATATACCAGTGATTTTGTGTTTCCCATAAGGTATGTGTCTATACATGTGTGTGCACACATATATGTAGATGTATATTTCCTAGCTCTTTCAGCTGAGAAGTACTGAGAACTGTGTTGTTGCAATAATACTGAGCATACCTAGTGTTCAGATCTCAGTTTCTAAATAATGTGCTCTACACATAATAATGATAATAATAAAACAAAATCAAACAAAAAAGCAGAGGTCTTTGAAGAAATACTCGATTCAATGGCTGGGGCAAGAAAAGTACAAAGTAAGACTAACATTTTCATGTATATAAGAGAAAATAAAGAAGTGTTCAAAGATGATGGGAATGTGTCAAAAACCATGAAGAACAGTGGTGAGGTATAACTAGGAAGGTGAGGCAACCATCCTCCCACCCCAGCTCTAGCTGGATGTGATATTATATAGGGCCTTGTACTTTTTCCATAGCAGAGAAAATACTAGTCACTATGTCGTTGGGTAGTTACACAGCATTTTAAATGACCTCCCTACAACATACATGAACAAACAGTTCACGTAAGGACTATTGGTAAATTATGTTCATGAATTACTTTACCACAGCAGTCTTGGTAACAAAGGTAAAACACCATCTAAATGGTTTGAACTAGTGGATAGTGAAATGAAGTATCCGCATACCAACCTGATGACATTTAATTTTTAAAATATGAATTCTGTAAATAATGTAGCAAGATAGGAAATTACAACGGTAAGTAAAGAGGATAGAAAATAAAAGTATTCCTAGACTATGATTGCAACACTGAAAAAAAAAAAAGGACACTAGCCAATGAGCAAAATAAGAAGGGACACAAATCAAATGAGAATATCTGATGTATGAGACCAGTGGAATGTGGGTGAAGTCTTTTTTGTATTCATTACTTTGTTGTCATAGAGTTGCTTAAGCCATAGATGAAATCAAAGGCCTAAACCAGAAACAAATGGGTGGAAGTGCAAGAGGCAGCCATTAGATAGTTTTTTCGGAATTTTGCTGTAGAGGAAAGCAGAAAATGGTATCTGATACGTAGTGGTGTGGGGTCAAGGAAAGGGAGGGGCTTTTCTGAAGATAGGAAAAAGTTCTACATGTTTTTATGTTGATGGGAATAATCTACTAAAAAGGAGGAAAAGTGATGCTGGAGAAAATTCCTTCATCAAGGGAGAGGAATTGTGACCCAAGGCTTAGGGGGGAGTAGGGAGAGGGCAGGTCAGGGTGCAGGTGGAGTACATGAGAGCAGATGCAGGTAGTTGGTTATTTGATGGTGAGAAGGTAAGGAAATTCTATTTTGATTGATTCCATTATCTTCAGTAAAATAAGAAGCAAGCAAGGTGTCATCTAAAAGGGAGGGTTGTTGGAAGTTCAAGAAAAAAGAAGTGTGAAATGGTCTTAGAGACCGAAAGAGTTAACGGATCAACACGATATGGTTAGATATTCTGAGAACCGAGGGTCTGTTGAAGGTCTGGGCAATTACAGGTCTTATTGACATATCCCAGGCAAGACAACCTGTCTCAACTATATAATGGCAATGCTTTGCACACAGGCTTTCTCTTCTTCTTTTTTTTTTTTTTTTTCATATTCATAGATTCATTTATTTATTTTAGAGAGAGAGTGAGCAGTGAGAAGGGCAGAGGGAAAGGAAGAGAATCCCAAGCAGACTGAGTGTGAAGCCCGACACAAGGCTCGGTCCTATGACCCTGAGATCACAAGTGCAGCCGAAATCAAGAGTCAGAAGTTGAACTGACAGAGCCACCCAGGCTCTTCTCTTTTTCCTATTGATTCTTAATGAAAAGAGTTCAGTTTCAGTATGATAAGTTGCTCTTATACTCCCTTTTCATCCTATGTGTGAGCAGTGATATTGAAAATACACTGTGAGCATTGTCTTGAGGTCTCAGCTTATATTTACTCTTTGAATGGTTGATCATTTTACAAGAACACCCTCTAGAAACATCAGAATGAGCTGGCCCCAGGCACTGACAATACCGCCCATCAGAAGCCATGACGTGTGATTTATGGGTATGAATTAGATTGTAGATTCTCAAGAGAATTAATACCCCTCAGCAACTGCAAAAACATAAGGAGGTCTGTATCTATTTGCTTCATATGAATGATGTAGTTTTGGTTTTTTTAATTTGACAACTTTAAGTGAAGACAGGGCCACACAAATTGCATGACTAACCCCTCTCAAGAGTTAAGATACTTCTTGTAGCCTACGCACTGATGTCATTAAGAGTTCTTAATACCAGTGATGTAGATACAATTGCACACTGGAATTTATTCTAAGTGGATCAGGAAATGAAGAGAAATGAACAGGGACTCTGAGAGAAAACAAATACATTAAAAGAAGTAAATAAAGTTAAGATTAGATAATTGACCAGAAAAATGGTCGGTGTATATTTTATCTTTTGTTCCTTTAAAAATACCTGTTATATGGGGAACACAATGAGAAGAAAAGAACAGTTAAAAAGTAAATGTACCTGGGGGTGCCTACGTGGCTCAGTGGGTTAAGCCTCTGCCTTCAGCTCAGGTCATGATTGATCTCAGGGTCCTGGGATTGAGTCCCGCATCAGGCTCTCTGCTCGGCAGGGAGCCTGCTTCCTCCTCTCTCTCTCTCTCTCTGCCTCTCTGCCTACTTGTGATCATTCTCTGTCAAAAAACAAAAAAAATTATTAAAAAAAAAGTAAATATACCTGACTGGGATATCCTTTATATTCTCCCAAATGTCCAGCTCATAAGGACCTCTATGGTTCATCTTTGTGTAGAGATGAGACTCTTTCCCTTTCAGACTAAAAGTTAAAATTCTTGATGTTTATAGCATAAAGTTATTGCATGTGAATATGGCAGTTTAGATCAGAGAGTGTTGCTTTGAACATTGGTGTTTTATGTACTTCTCAGATAACACTGAAATGACTGTGCCTTAGGACTTGTCACACTTAAAACCAACAAAATCAAAACAAAACAAATAAATGTTCAATAAACCCATGAAAATAGTGTTCAGTTTCTATAATAACTTTAAAATCCAAATTAAAGCAATAGTAACTGTTATTTTTTTAATGCAAAGTTATTCAATGATTATATTTAAGACAATACCTAAGATAAAGAGAATGTAGAAAAAGAGAGATTCCCACCATGCTTTTGGGAAAAGTGTCAGTTGACACAACTTTTTCAGACCAACTTGATAAAATGTACCCAGTGTCTTTATACAGTCATCTATTCCATCAAAAGTACTATTAAGTGTTTTCTATATCAAAGACTGGAAATCACAGGCTATCTGAATTACATAAATTACATAAATAATTACAAGTACAAAGAGTATTGTGAAAGGGAAATCGAAAGGAAATAAAAGCAAGGAATTACTCCTAAAAAGTAGGCAGCATATTGCATAAAGTATAATTGAAACAGTGAGAACAACCTAAATGTGCACAGTGGATTAAATACATCATGGTATATCCACGCAATGGAATAATGTGATGGCATGAAGAGCAAAATTACAGGAAAATACTTAATGACACATCAAAATGTTCATAATATACTGACAAATGGATAACAATGGTATAGAAGTGTATTCAGTATGGCCCAATTTTGAAAAACAAAACAAACAAAACAAAACAAAACTATCTATATAATCAGTATCATTATCCACTTTTCTAAGAAGGATATCCCTGAGAAGTGTTACCAAATGATAATTGCTGTAACAGTATTTCCTTCTTTGTGCTAATTGTTATGAACATTCTTACAGTTTTTAAAAAAATAGTAAGTATTTACTTGAACTCAGGGTAACTGATATTTTCAAGAGAAGACTTAAGGAACATATTAATCAGCCACCCTTCCAAATTTTCTAAAATCTGACCTAATTTAAACAAAGTCAACAGAATACAATGTTTCTGTAAGGCATTTTTAAATTTCCTACAGAAACGCTTTTACAGAGTTATGACTGAATGTTGAATTCAGCTTTATTAAGGTAATCTGAAGAACATTTTCTTAATCTTTGGCAAAATTACAGTCCATTTAAATTGACCCTTATGTTACTCACTGCTCCCTTTATAAGGAGCTGCTCAACACGTTTGTAAAGAATTCATGCTAGGAAAGCCTACTTTCCAGTGAGTTTTTGTTAAACAACACAGATTTTAGATTAATGTCTTGCCTTTGTTATTTCCTTATCTGCCACAAGACTAGAGCTAAATTCAGTGTTTGATTAATGTAAAGTCCAACCCTGGTATAATTAGCTCTGTCTGCTTATTTTTATAATTTTGAACTCTGTCTTTTCATAGACAAATTACCTCAAATTATTTTTCAAAATAGACATGCTAAGTAGAGAGATGTAGAATTGGAAACCAGTACTCTTTTGCTGTTTGTATATGTGCAGAATGCTAAAGTTGTAAAATAGTTGTCCTTGTAATAGTCAAAATGTTTTTCCTGATTTTGCTTAGCCTTTTGCATGGACAGTGAAAACACTAACTTTAGCTCAATTTGAATTGCAGTGGTTCTAAATTGAATCTTCACCGTAATTTCATTTTTCAATGAGTAAACTACTGGCCAAAACATTAGCTTTTCAGAAAGCGTAATGTTCTAGAGAATTTGAATTGGTAAGATACATTTTTTAAATTTATTTTTTATTTTGATTCCACTATAATTACATACAGTATTATGTTAGTTTCAGATATACAATATAGTGATTCAGCAACTCTATACATTACTCAGTGTTCATCATGGTAAGTGTACTTATTGTTAATTCCCTTCACTTATAATGAAATGCATTTTTTTATCATGAGGGAATATTGAGAAAACATTTGAAGATTTCAAGTCTAGTTAACTCCTATTCCAGCTTTTTTTTTTTAAATCATTACTCATTCTTTCTGCATTTCTTTTGTGAGAAGACCTTAACCTTAAGAATACCAATTTGAGATAAGATTTTGTATTCGCCTAATGACTAGGGGCTGAGGTGTTTAAATGACCTTTTTAATCCCAGGGGATGACTGCTGTAGGTCAGGCTTGAGGTCATTGGCCGAAGAGTTACAAACAAAGTCATAGATTTGGCCGAGGTTATAGTAAACTTGGACTACAGACAAAACTGATGCTTCCTCACTGATGAAAGAAAAAAATATTCAATCCTGTTCTCTGAACACAAACCCTGGCTATAATCAGCCAGTTTTGGTGGGTTGGAGTTTATAATATTTCTAAATGTGGTATGCATTGCTGTTTGACCATATGTGGTCAGGTTCAAGTTAAACTTTGGGAAGATTTCTGGGCAAATAGAATTTGGGCAAGTTAGAATCTGAGCAAATAGATTTCTCCAAGGAAGGAGAAAGACTCTTGTAACTGAAGAGATAGAAGAATCCTACTCTTGGTCTGTTCTACTCTTTTGTAACCAGACAGACAAACAAAGTAAGAGTCTGTAAGAAGATACTATATTTGGAGAACTGCAGGAAAAGTGTTCTTGTAACTTCCTGCTGTAATGCACCCTAATTCAGTCTTTGACTAAAAGAAGCTGATGATACATGGGAATTTGCAGGATTACCGCAATACCTGATTATGGTAATCAGAGTTGCCCAGTCTGGAAAACCATCTGTTTTATCGATGCCCCTTTAAGATGTGAATGTTTCAGATGTGATCTGTTCAAAGTTCAGAGGAACTCTAACCTTTGATCATCTGATCACTAAATATCTAATAAAGCCCAGTTATTTTAGCTTTTTCTTTCTTTTCTTTTGGCAATTATTTGCCCTACTGGTTTCTACTAACCATGTGTTCTTATACGGAGATAGGGGATATGGAAGTCATCCGAGAGCTGTCCCCTGAAATCCTGCAGGACATAGTCAGAGATGACTGACACAGTATCTTTACTTTCTGGACCCTCTTCCTTTACTTTTTGGATTTTTTCAAAAAAGGAATTTGACATCAAATTCTTATATTTTTCTTATTACATGTATTCTAAACTAAGTTATTTAAGTGGAAAAATAATGCATGTAGTACATGCATGTGCATGCATGTGGTTAAAAAATCAAGGAGCACAAAAACAAGATAGTTGCAGTTTCTAGTCCCCAGCTCTTCCCAGAGACAGATAATTCCTGAAATACTCTAAGCCAATAAAAGCATATATATTGCGGATACATGTATGTTCTCCCTTTGTGAAAAATGGAAACATACAATACACATGGCAGCATGCCTTGTATTTTTCACTTGTTTTCCACTTTTTCAATGTATCTTGGAAATCATTCCATCGCCATACCTAAAGATCAACTTCCTTTAAAAAAAAAAAAAACAACAAAAACCTACAATAGTTCATTACAGAATTGCATCTGGTAGTGATAGGCTCAGAAAAAAATATTTATTAAATGAATGACTCTACCATAATTTCTTTTTCAGGCCTCTACTGATACCTCCTTCTCCCCTCTCTGCTTTTTTTCTTCTATCCCAGCATGGAGCCCAACAAGAGATCAAGACCTGAGCTGAAATTGAGCATTGGATGCTTAACCAACTAAGCCCTCCAGGTACCCCTGGTAACATTTTTTATTGCTTAATGCCAGGCTTTTGCAACCATAAGCAAAGCTGAAGCACATATATTCACATATCTTTGGACACACGTGTGAATATGTTGATAGGATAAATTCCTAGAAAAGAAATTGCTGGATTAAAAGACACACTTACTTCAAATACTGAATGCTCTCTCGAGTTTGATCTGCCACCAGCAGTGACAGAGAGTACCTGTTTCCTCCTGTTCTCTGATGCTATATATTAGACTTTCTGACTATGTCCATCTGAAAAGTAGAAAAATATCTTTCATTCTAGTTTACTTTGCATTTCTTTTATTCACATGTTTGATATTTCATTTATATATTTTATAAGATTATCTATGTAAAGATCATGTGCTTATCTACATATTTGGTCTCTATTTCTTTTTCTGTGAACTACTTGTTCATATTCCTTTGCTCATGGGTCTTTTCTCAGTGACATTTAAGGCATCTTTACGTATTTAGAAGGTTCACTTTGATGTCCTGGACACTCCACATTCTCCCAGTTTGTCTTTATCTTTTGAATTTGTTTAGAACAGGAGCAACACTGGTGGTGGGTACTTGTACTAAACCTACATAATCGAAGGCTTCATTCATAGTACTCTCCCCAAACCAAGGAGCAGTTTGTCCCAAAGATAAATTCAGGTTCCCGCTTCTTTCAAGGGTGCTTTAAGATGACAGGGTTTTTTGTTGTTGTCCATTTTAAAGTCCCAACTGCGAGCCATCCCAGGCTGATAGAATGTTTAGTCCTAGTGGTTCCCCCATGCAGTTTGTTCCTACAGTCATCCCCTCTGCTATCAAGCCCTCAGGACTGTTGGATAGGCCATGCCATAGCCCACTGGGACATCTTGGGAAAGTATTTCCTGCCCTGCACCCTTGATGGGTACCTTTGAATGCTGCTTCCAGTAAGTCTGCATGTGTGGGATTAGTGGCCAGTCAGGCCATCTTGGATTCCCAGGTGTCTCCCGACTCACACAGTCCAATTCAGGCCCAGCATCTAAGACAACAGATATTTTTCTCTTGTTTTTGGCACATTAAAAAAAAGTACCTTGATTCGAGGGTCAGGATGCTCCTTTAAACAAATGTCAAAAAAAACAAAACAAAAACAAAAACAATGAAATTAGCATCTGAGCAGATTACACAGAAGATAAAGAATAAGAAGGCCTTCAAGTAAGGACCATCTTTGTATTATATTTATTACTAATAACAATTGTTTTGAATGGAATTAATATAAGGATGGCTGAGCTCTTCCTTTGGTTTGCTAGCTATTCCCACATAATTCTTACTCTAGAGTTGAGCTAATTAAAAAATAGAGACCATATGAATAAACCTATTCCTCCTAGCACCCGTCTCTTTAAAAAAGTAAAAGAACAAGTCTTTGTGGTTGTTCATTGACCCTCAGGAGAGCCCCACAGGTAGTTTAAGAGTAAAAGACATCATGAAGCTTTAATTTTTTTGAACTTAGGGGTTGAAACTGGGAAAGCAAAATCAAAGAATCTAATGAGAGAAGACTGATTACTCAATTAATAGAGTCACACAGATGCCCGAAAAGCGTGAATGACTAGGTTGGCTGTTTAGTTAGGGTGACCATACAATATGTAAGAATAAAAATTGCCAAATGCACCATAATTAAGCCTTGACTATCTCAGGAACCCTTAGATGTTTATTGTTTGTTTATTTGTTTTTCAAAATCAATAATACAATGTCAACATAAAGCATGGAACATTATTCTGGTGAGATCAGGATCTGCTAACTGGGCATAAAAGGTGAAAAGTAACTTTTTATTACCCCTTGTAGAAATAAAATAGAGTGGCTCACTGTATTATATCACAGCTGATATTCATAATGATGACTTGAGAAGCAACAAAATTATTTTTGATGTATAAGGTTTTAGAAGATAGTTATTTCTGCATTTTAGAGGGATTTCATAAAGAAATAAGTTTAGTGTTAATAAAACAGTTAACATTTAGAGTTCCACAGTCACTGCCACACCATACATAATGTAGATGAGGAGTGGACACCCTGTGTCTCTATTGATTTGCTTAGTTTGGACATTGTGTATACATTGTGTATGTGGACTTTTCCATCTGGTTTCTTTGATGTAGCATAATGTTTTAAGGCTCATCTGTATTTTAGCATGTATCAGTACTTCTTTTTATTGCCAAATAATATTCCATTATATGGACATACCACATTTTGTTTACTTATTCACCATTTGACAGGTAGACATTTGGGTTGTTTCTACTTTTTGGCTATTATGAATGATGCTGCTATAAACATTCATTGACTTATTTTTGTGTAGCCATATGTTTTCATTATATATATGAATAGAATTGCTAGGTCATACGGTGACTCTGTGTTAATTTTTTGAGGAACTACCATACCAAACTGATTTCTACATTTTTATGTTCTCATCAGGAATGTACAGATGTTCCAACTGTTCCACACCCTTGACAACACTTGTTATTTTCTATTTTTCAAAATCATAATGATCTTAGTGGGTGTGAAGTAATATCTCATTGTGGTTTTGATTTGCATTTCGCAATGACTAATTATGTTGAACATCTTTTCATGTACTTTTGGCTATTTTTGCAAAGATTTATTATGTATTCATTAGAGAGAGAGAGAGAGAGAGAGAGAGAGGAAGAGTGAGCAAGAGCATGAGCAGGTGGGAAGATCAGAGGGAGAAGGAGAAGCAGACTCCTGACTGAGGGAGCCTGAGGCAGGGCTTTATCCCTGGACCCTGGGATCATGACCCAAGCTGAAGGCAGATGCTTAACTGACTGACCCACCCAGGCACCCCTGGCTATCTTTATACTTCTTTGGAGAAATGTCTATTCAAACACTTTGCCTACTTTTACTTTTAAAGTGGATTATCTTTTTATCGTTGAGTTCTAAGAGTTCTTTATATATTTTGGAGACTAGATTCTCATCATATATATGATTTACAAATATTTCCCCTTATTCTCTGGGTTCTTTTTCATTTTCTCAACAGTGTAATGCACAAAAGTTTTTAATTTGGATGAAGTACAATTTATCTTTTTTTTTTTCTGCTTGTGTCTTTAGTGTCACATCTAAGAAACCATAGCCTAATCCATGGTTGCCCAGATTTACACCTATGTTTTCTTCTAAGATTGTTATAGTTTCAGCTCTTACATTTAAGTCTGTGATATTTGTTAATTTTTCTATGTGGTATAAGGGGTCCAAATTCATTTTTTTTTCACGTGAATATCAGTGTTCCAGCACTGTCTGTTGAAAGGACTATTCTTTCCTCATTGAATGGTCTTGACATCATTGTTGAAAGTCAGTTGATCATAAACATCAGTTTATTTCCTGTCAATTGTATTCCATTGATCTGTATGTCTATTTTTATTCTAGCATTATATCATTTTGTACATTGTAGCTTTGTAGACAATTTTGAAATCAAGTATTTCAACTCTGCTCTTCTTGTTTAAGATTGTTTGGGCTATTCTGGGTCCTTTGTATGTCCATATTAATTTCAAGATCAACTTACCAATTTCTCAAAAAAGAAGTGGGAAATTTTGACAGAGAAAACATTTAGTCTATAGATCAATCATCTTCACAATATTAAGTGTTCCAATATATGAATACAGATGTCTTTACATTTATTTACATCTTCTTTAATTTCTTTCAGACAACGTTTTCTAGTTTTCAATATATAAGTCTTGAACTTCTTTGGTTAAATTAATTCCTAAATATTTTACTCTTTTTTGATGACATGGTAAATGAAATTGTTTTCTTAATTTCATTTTTAGATTGTTCTTTGCTAGTATAAAGAAGTATAACTGATTTTAATATATTGATTTTCTACCCTGCAACCTTGCTGAACTCATTTATTGGCTCTGATTGTGTATGTGTGGGTGAATTCTTTAGGGTTTTCTATCAGATTCTATCATCTGCAAATATGATTTTACTTCTTCCTTTGTGTCTAGATGCCTTTTATTTCAATTTCTTGCCCAGTTGCCCTTGTTAGAATTTCTACTATAATTTTAAGTACAAGTGGTTAGAAAAAACATCCTTCATTTGTTCCTGATTGTAGGAGGCAAGTTTTTTCTTTTTATTATTTTATTATTTTTTCTTTTTATTTTTTTAAATATTATGTTAGCTGTGAGTTTTTCATAAATGACCTTATCAAGTTGTGGGAGGCCACAATAAGGCTTGAGACGAGGACCAAACCAGGCCCTGACTTGTGCCTCGTTTAAAGTCCGAATAACCTAATAGAAGGTTTAGTACGGGAAAAGTTGAGTAGTACTGAGAAAGGGTCTGTGCTATGTGTTGCACGCTCGCTTACGTGACTTCCCACACGCTTGCTAAACAAATGAGAACAATTCGGTTGGGGTCAAAAGTTCGTTGCTGGTCCTTGCTGCCCTCGTACAGCCCATAAATTACTTTCAGGTTTGCTGTATCAATACAGAACCATTGTACTGGCATCAGCCGTTTGGCATCATGAGGTCTGCTTATAGTTAAATGTGAAACTTATTATGGGAACTCGTGGTTTAACTAGGCACAGGTGTATTGTGTATGGGAACTCGTGGTTTAACTAGGCACTAAGGCCATATACTATATATATGGCCTTAGTGCTTTGAATAAACTTAGCACTGTTGGACATCCTCCTCGGTGCTCCTCCTGCCCCCATCTCTTTGCTTCTCGAGTTCTTTTCTTCGTCCTCTTACCCTCAGGTTCCTGGTCGATTTGTCGCGCCGGCCGCGACATCAAGTTGAGGAAATTCTTTTCTATTCCTAGTTTGTTGTGTGTGTGGTTTTGTTTTTATCATGAAACAGTATTAGATTTTGTCAAAGACTTTTAAAGTGTCCATTGAGATGATAGTGTTTTTTGAAATTTTAAACCTTTAAACACCTATTAAAATGGTGTTTTACTTTGACTGATTTTGCTATGTTTAACCAACTTGAATTTCCGGAATAAAACCCACTTGGACATGATGTACAATCTTTTTTCTATGTTACTAGATTCTGTTTGATAATCATTTATTGAGGATTTTTGCATCTAAGATCATAAGGAATATTGGTATATAGTTTTGTATTCTTGTGATGTCTTTGTCTGGTTTTGGTGTGGGTAAAATAGTAGCCTCTTGAATGAGTTAGAAACTATTCCCTCCTCTTCTATTTTGTTCTTGTTTTTGGAAGAATTTCTGAAGGCATGGTGTTAATTTTTCCTTAAACATTCGGTAGATTCACCAATGAAGCCATTTGGTCCTGGGCTTTTTTCTGTGGGGGGTTTTATTACATGACTTGCAAATTTTGGTTGCTAATGACACTAAAATTTTATTTCTACTGTTGTTTCTGGTTGTTACTTTTTGTTTTTCTTTTTAATTTTAATTCCAGTATAGTTAACATTCAGTGTTCTATTTGTTCTATTTGTTTCAACGCTTCCATACATCACCCAGTACTCCTCACAAGTACACTCCTTAATCCCCCTCAACTATTGACACTAACATTTTAAAATATATTGTTTTCATTTATAATACTTTTAGATACATCTGAAATTTTAATCCTTGCATTGATCTTTCAATCACTTCATGCATCAGTTCCCAATGTTTTATATAAAAGAGGTTTATAAACATATCCCCCCCCCTTTCTTCAAGATTTTATTTACTTATTTATCAGAGAGCGAGAGAGAGAGCGAGCATGATCAGGGGGAGAAGGAGGCTTCTCACTGGGCAGGGAGCCTGACATGGGACTCAATGCCAGGACCCTGGGATCACATGACTAGAGCCAAAGGCAGCCGCTTAACCATCTGAGCCACCGAGGCGGGCCGGTATTCCCCACTTTTTGAAATTTCACATGCTACTGCACTTTTGTGAAAGACCTACATTAGTACTTGTTTTAGTTACTGAAGGAAATCTGAAGATGATTTTCACTTTCACAAAAAACGTGCAAATGTTGAACACTGCACTCAGCGCTGGTTTTGCAGCAAGTCATTACAGAAGCAGTGCACACCCCTATCAACAGGAGCGGCCCTGCCAAGCTCCTTCCCAGAAACTGAATACAGTATGTCAGCATCGAGCTCCCATAGCTTTGAGCTGTGAGCATCTGAGCTTTATGTCCATTTATTTTCTGCATGTATTAGCAAGATGTGTCCTAAGGTATCAGAAAAGGCTTTACAAGGTTATTTATTTGGTCTGGGAATACTCAAAAAATTTTCCACATACATTAATGGTAATTGCTTCTTCACTTTACATCATTTCGACTTAATGAAAGCTTTCGCAGAAATGGTCTACTTTTGGAGAGTGGAGGAAACCTGTAATACTTTGGGAAAGTGGAAGAAACCTGTAAAGGGCAAATTCTCCTCATCACGCTTACAATTTTAAAGGATAACATTTTTAAAAGATAAAATCATAACTGTCATGCAGGCAAAAAGTGAATATTAACATTTATATCGTATAAAATATAGAGTTGATATTCTCTCAATTCATGAGGAAACCAGTAAGATGTGACAACAGGTTTGAAAGAGAATTCAGAGCCATACATCTCAAGGCAGAAGGAATGCTCAAGTGAATTTACGAATAGGTGCAGAGCTAGCTTATTCCATAGGTAGAAGAGGTATATTCATTAGAGTTCTCCAGAGCTATATAGATATAAGATATATAGATATGTAGATAGGGATGACAGATATATAGATATCTATATATCTATCTCATATTTTTATAGGACCTGGCTTACATAGTCATGAACACTGAGAAGTTTCATAGTTTGTCATTTCCAAACTGGAGGACTAGAAAGTCTGGTTCAACTTCTTCTGAGGCTGAAGGCCTGAGAACCAGGAATTTCAGTGTTTGAGGGCAGGAGAAGATGGATGTCCAAGCTCAGGGAAAAGAGAAATATTTCACATTCCTTCACCTTTTTGTTCTATTCAGCCCTCAAGGGATGGATGATGCCTACAGCATTAGTGAGAGTGGATCTTCTTTACTCAGTCTACTGATTCAAATGTTAATCCCTACTGGAAACACCCTCACAGACCTACCCCAAAACAATGTTTTACTAGCTCTGTAGGTATACCTTAGCCCAGCCAAGTTGACATGTGAAATTAACCATCACACAAGGGAACTCAATGTCCTTCATTAGATATACTTAATTTGTGTATTATTGGTTATTGTGTTAGTCTGCTCAGTGTGCCCTAACATAATGCCACCAGATTGGGAAGGTTTAAACAGTGGAAATTTTATATTCTCATAGTTCTGGAGGCTGGAAGTCCAAAATTTAGCCTCTGCAGGTTTGGTTTCTGGTGAGGCTTCTTTCCTTGTCTTGCAAACAGCAGCCTTTTTCCTGTCCTCACATGGTGTTTTCTCTATGTGCACACTCCTGGTATCTTTCCTTTTTGTATAAACACATCATTCATATTGGATTAGGAAGGCCTTATCTCGAAATATAGTCATATTGGAGGTGAGAGCTTCAACATAGGAATTTGGGGGAGAGTAGGACACAATTCAGTCCAGGACAGTTATCTATAATTTATAAAAGTTGTAAAGTTGCTCAAAGATGATTAAACATATAGAGACCTTGTAGAATCAGATACTTAGATGATGCCTAATTTTCCATGGAAGATATTTAATAATCATTTTCATCCATTCAAAAGTCATTCACATTTTCCCCTACAATGAAAAAAACATATTTGCTATTATGTTTATTTCTGAATGCATTTTATAATACTGTTGCATAGTTTTAAAAATTGTGCTAAAATTTAAACTAGTATGGTTTAAATTTTTAAAACATGGTGAGAGGAATTTTACATTGGTTTTTTACTACATGTTTCTACCCAGGAACTTTTGAGAGTGTTTTGGTTTTTTTGTTTTGTTTTGTTTTGTTTGTTTGTTTTAAAGCTCTCATTAAATATATGTATATAGGAGACACTCTTTGTATATAGGAATAATTCTTAATTTCAAAGTAACTCATCTTGGTATTGTAAGGGAAATTCCTCTTTCCTTTGTAGTTTTGGAATAATTATCACTGGAACCTAGTGGTTTTTAAAAATGATGAGTTTTGTACCCACCATCTTACATTTATTTTTATATTCATCGTTATAGCTGGGAAATTGAGAATGTAGGTAATTTGACTACTCATGATTCCAGTAAGAGCAAATTGATTGCATCTAAGAATAGTGTCTATCTCTACATGTGTACAAGTGTGTGTTGGGAGGAGGCTGGGTGGGAACTTGAGACAACTATCTTAAGGAGGTCTTCTTGGAATTAATACTATTTATCTTGGAGACAGTAGATTCCCAGAGCTGGTTTAACCATTTCCTGTAATGGCCTTTCCTGGTTTTGGAAGGAACTAGGAAACAAGGGGTTAATTGTACAAGTAATGAAGTCCTTTGAGATCCTTAAGCCATTAGCATACAAATTACTTAACTGAATGTAACTCTTCCCCCAATTTCTGGATACTACTGTTACTTTTTTGTTTTTGTTTTTTAGATTTTATCCCTTTCCTCTTGGAATACTCAGCTTTCTCTGACATAGAGTTCCAGGCTTATTCAAGTCTACTTATGTCAAAGTAAGTGGCAACCTCAACCAAGTCCTACAGAGGCATTAAGCATTCCTTGGGACACCTACAGAGATCATCTGGAAGAGATTATTTATTTTAACAGATTTTCAATGTAGATAAAACCTGTCCATTTTGGAGAGAGAGGTCAGAGAATATATACCAGCCCAGGGAAGAATATTCTGTGTTTTAAAGCTCCAGTCTCTTCATACTTCTATTTAACATCCTAGAAATGCAACTAGAGTTAAATTCCTCACGGAGACGTATGAAAAATATTTTCATCTTTCAAAAAATTTTTTTTTTAATTTTTAAGAATTTATTTATTTGACAGAGAGAGAGCACAGGCAGGGGGGAGTGGCAGGCGGAGGGAGAAGAAGAAGCAGGCTCCAGGGAGCGTAGGGGGAGCCGGATCCCAGGATCCTGGGATCATGACCTGAGCCAAAGGCAGTCTCTTAACCAACTGAGCCACCCAGGAGCCCCTACTTTCATCTTATGATGCACTGTTCTTTTGAAACCAAACCTGTTCCCAAATAAAGGAACTACTGTGTTCTCGAATCTTCCTAGAAGCTTTTCCTAACAGTCAATCTATCCCCCCCAAACTGAATTACCTTTTGTCTGAAATCTTACAACACCCCATTTTATTCTTGTATGGCCTTGGCACCTCTCCCCGGTATTTGTGTTGTTCATGCTTCGGATCTTACCTCCCACACTGTGTGGGACAAGATCCTGCCTGACTGAGCATCTCCCACCGCATTACCCAAATGCTTCGTATATAGGAGACACTCAAGATTATTTTGCTCATCTCTAATACCTTTTATATTCCACTGAAAATTACCAATGTCCAACTAACTTCAATTCTGTAATTTGGGATTTTTAGAAAACTACCCTCCCTTCAAGAAACGCCCAAAAGTTTAACCAGGGCTAGTGCCCGTTTAGGAGTAAGACATCAATGCACTTCTATCACATAAGAATTTGAGGCCTATTTTCATCTTTCCACGTCGTCTAATTCAAGTTAGGATGGTAAAAACTTTTTTTTTTCTTTTAAAAGAAAAAAGCTCCCCTCCTCTGGCCTCATACTTTCCTTTTGTTAGTCAATGATTACAGCCTCTGCCTTCAAGTTTAACGGTTTGTGCTCCACGAATGCCCCTCTTTTGGTGCGTTCAGAACTTATTTTTGGGGCGTTCAGAAATTATTCTGACACGGAATCCTCCCTCATTTCCGATTCCTTTACTTCTTGGGGGTGGAAAGAGTTTCTTCGCTTTGAAACGCTGACAAGGAAAAAGAATGGGGGAGAAAGTTGCATTTAAAACGTTTAAAAGTTGAGTCACGGCTGGTTGCACAGCAAAAGCTCTGCCGTGTGGAGGAAGACTAAATGTGGCTTGGGTGGCGCAGGGCTGGGCTGGGGCGACTTCTGAGGGGCTTCGCTGGGGTCGAGCCCCTAGAGCTGCGGCGGCCTCCGCGGTCGGCTCCCCGCACGCCCTCCGCACCTCCCCCGCCCCCGGGTGCGTTCGGGCTCCCCCTCGGACTGATGTCGCGCGCTTGCGTGCTGAGGCCAAAGCTCCCGACCCAGAGGCCGGCCCCAGAAAGCCCGCAGCGAGTAGGGGGCGGCGCGCAGGAAGGGAGGAGGGCCGGGGGCGTGTGGGGGGGGGGGTGGGTGTTCGGGGGTGGAGATGTAGAAGATGTGACGCCGCGGCCGGGCCGGTGCCAGACCAGCCGACGCGGTGCCGCGGTTGCTGCCGGATCCCGGGCGCTGCAGCTACCGCAGGCGGCCCTCCCGAGAGCGGCGGCCGCGGAGACACCCAGCCCTAAACCCCAGCTCCCGGGCCCCGCGGCGCCCCGCGCTCTAGGGCAGCGGGAGAGGGAAGCGGCGGACCGGCTCCAGGCTGGGGGCCCACGGGCGCGGCCGCGCGCTGCCGGGCGGGAGGCTGGGGGGCCGGGGCCGGGGCCGTGGCCGTGCCCCGGACCGGGTCGGGGGCCGGGGCCGGGGGGCGGCGGCTCCCCGCGCGGCTCCAGGGGCGCGGGCACCCCGGCAGAGCGCCGGCGGAGCCATGGCAGCCGGGAGCATCACCACGCTGCCCGCCCAGCCGGAGGACGGCGGTAGCGGCGCCTTCCCGCCCGGCCACTTCAAGGACCCCAAGCGGCTGTACTGCAAAAACGGGGGCTTCTTCCTGCGCATCCAGCCGGATGGCAGAGTGGACGGGGTCCGGGAGAAGAGCGATCCTCACAGTGAGTGTGCTGGCCCGCTCTTCCTCCCCCATCCCATCTCCATCTCTTGGGGTTCTCTCCCCCGCGCCTTCATTCCAGCTTCTTCCTTCTCGTCACTCTGACCTCAGTGGGATCTGTGGTTTCTTTCCGCGCAGCCCTCAGCGGTTTCGGGTTCACCACTCGCCCCCACCTCCCCGGAGCTGCGGTGTCGGGTTAGATACTTCCCGGGGCTTCGGAGTGTGCCAATTTCCCCTGGTAAACCAGTCCCCTGGGCCCAGAGCCGCAGGGTGCCTGGGCCTGGCCTTCGCGCAACCTGTTGCTTAGGGGATGCCCGGCGGCGGAGAGGTGAGCCGGCTCGCTGAGATGCCGTCCGGGTCCCCACCCTGAAGTTCCAATCCCTTCTGTGTTGGGGGCGCGCAACCCCACTGACAGAGACAGAGGGACCAAACTTGAATTAAGTGTTCTTTTTTGGAAAAATACCTTCCCAGAGTTGTGCCCTTAAACTCCGACTTGGTAGGATTCGAGCCAGCTGGCACACTGCTCTCACCCATCTATTTCTAATTTTTTCTTAATTTCCGAAAGCTTTCAGAGCAATAGATATGGACTTTGTTAATAAAGGGCGACACACTTCTGTTTTAATAGTGATGAGAACCGCAAAAGCTTTAATCACTCGCCTGCAAGTGTTAGCTTTGGGACCTTGAGCCTGTTTCGTCAGATTTAAAGTGAGGGCAATGTCTATTTTGCATCAGGTTTGAGGCTCAAATGAGAGCTTATATACAGAGCTGGGAGGTCTCATTTCATTAGTGTACACTTTTGTGTTCAGTAAAAAATAATCTATTAGTGGTTATAGAAATAACGCTGGCCTAGTCATTGGTTCTCAAACTTGAGGGGTGCATTAGAATCCGGGGGGGGGGGGGGCGGGTGGTTATAACAAATTGCTGAACCTTGTCTCCTGAGTTTGAGTCCTTAGGTCTGGAGTGGGGCCTGATGATTTGCATTTGTAACAAGTTCCCCAGGTGGTGCTGACCTGGGACCACACTTTGAGACCAACTGGTCTATAGAAAATAGGAAGAAAGGGGTATAAAATGGGTTGATTAACAACACTGGTGGAATCTGAAATGGGAGAAAGAAGATCAGAGTATATTTTAACTGGCATCCTGTAAGTGCAGGTAAAACAGCTGTTTTAAAAGCCCTGTGTTTGGCCTTCCTTTCTGGGTTTCAGATGAAGACTCTGCTCTTCTATTTTCCTGAGAAAAGACCTCCCCAGGTACTGAGCTTCACTCCCCAGTAATTACCTCTTTATCACAAGATGCTGATGGAACGTCATTCACACCTGTGAGGTGACACAGGAAGAGGCCAAAGCTTTGCCACCAAACCTGGGTTGATGAATGGGAAATGTGCTTTTTATATTGGGTCTTTATTGATTCCAAAATAGCAACCAGCAAAAGGTGCAGCTCTTTAATTTTTGGGGGGTCTGATGTAATTTTTAAATTTTATCAATCACTTACATTATCCAGTAAAACTGCAAAGGTACTTGTAATCCAATATATATGGGTTAGTGCTGTTTCTCTATTTTAGTAACTTGAATAGGTTTCACAAAATCACGTTTTGTTTTCATTTTTTTAAAGATTTTATTTATTTGTCCAAGTGAGAGAGAGAGAGAGCACAAGCAGGGGGAGCAGCAGGCAGAAAAAGAAGCAGGCTCCCCACTGAGCATGGAGCCTAATGTGGGTGTGGGGCTTGATCCCAGGCTCCTGAGATCATGACCTGAGCCGAAGGCAGAGGCTTAACCCACTGAGCCACCCAGGCATCCCCAAAATTAAGTTTTAAACTTTGTGCTTGAAGTTTGTTTTGCATTTTTCTGTTAGGCCAGCACAGCTGATTAGGGTCAGGTGCATGTATGTCCCAAATAATTTTGTTCTTTTCTAGTAGCGCAAACTGTCTGTAATGATAAAGGAGCATGCTCTATGACTAAAAGAACTCTCTACCAGGCTTCCCCTATGCCTTTCTTTTTTTTTAAAGACACTTTATTAATTTTTTTCCTTGAAGCTTTTGATATTCTTTCTTTTAGAATAAAACTATATAGAGGATAGTGAGTTAGGATAATTCTGAATTGCATAGCATACTACTGCCCTTGTAATAACAGCTGTTAACTTTTTCTTCCCACCTATGAATTTTTCATAATCTTATTTAACTCACTGGTTCTCAAAGGGGGGGGGTGACTTTGCTCCTGCCCGCCACCCTCAACATTTGGCAAGGCCTGAAGACATTTTTGGTTCATATTTGGAATGGTGCTACTAGTACCTAGTAGGTAGAAGCCACAGATGCTGTTAACTGTCCTACAATGCACAGGATACCCCCATTATCCCCCGCAAAAAATTTTCTGACCCCAAATGTTTATAGCGCTAAGGTTGAGAATCCTGCCAACTTGACAACAAGCTAAAAACAGCATGTTGAAACTGAAGAGTAGAATACTTATCCAGATTTGTGGAAGGTATGGATTTTTATTTTTTAATTTACTTTTTACATTTAAAAATTTTTTATTAACGTATAATGTATTATTAGCCCCAGGGGTACAGGTCTTTGAATCATTAGGCTTACACACTTCACAGCACTCACCACAGCACCACCCTCCCCAATGTCCATAACTCAACCACTCTTTCCTTACCAACCCCCCCAACCCTCTGTTTTGTGAGATCAAGAGTCTCTTATGGTTTGTTTCCCTCCCGATCCCATCTTGTTTCATTTATTTCTTTCCTATCCGCCCCCCACCCCCCAAAAAACTCCCCATGTTGCTTCTCAAATTAGGTATGGATTTTTTAAAAATCCCCTTTTACCAGGCAATAGACTGAGAAGAATAAAACCTAAAATGACGAATTTAGACCACTTCAGTGTAGCACAACCTGGAAATAGGTTTAAGTACAGTATATTTTTCTGGCATGTCAAAGATGTACTGATAGCCGACCAAACCAAGACAAGACTGATGGGAAAGATATAAGAAAAAAAAATGATTATGAACATGATATAACAATATTTTCCCAACCACGTCTCCTCCATTACCTAAACAAACAAGACTGAGCAGAAAACATGGAGAAAGGAAAGCAGAGTTAATGGTCGCCACAGTTTCCTATTGAATTATGGCTCAGATATGCAGACATACTTGAAAAGTTGAAAAACCCAGGGTCTCATTCCTCAAACGGTTTTGTCCAGTTGACCTGAAAATCTCCGATTTTGCCAATTACTTTGGAATTAGAATTTTCTGCCCAGATGTCTTCTAAAATGCAAATAGCTTTAAAAAGAAGAGTTCAGTCATTATCAGATGTTAACATTTAGCGTGAGTTAAATTTCTTCCCCATACCTGAGTGGGACTGGAATTTAAGGAGGGTTTGTATAAACGTGAGGTGCCAGTTAGGTATGGGGGATGTGGCTCAGGTGCTAAAGGGGAGACAAGGCAGGGAGGTGTGGGGCAGCGGGCAGAGGCAGACAGGAAAGGGGAGGGAGGAGATGACTGAACACGAGTTTTCCTTCTCAGTGTTGTTGAAGGTCACTTTTGCTTCACACCTGGGTATCCTGTGTTGTTTTCACTTGAAAGGGCTGATTTTCCTGCACGTTCCTCATAGTCCTGGAGTAACTTTCATTCGACATGAGGGTTTTGATAAAGGCAAGATGTGATAACAGAGTCTATATTTCTCCAGCATGTGTGCTGCTCACCCAGCTTCCTTTTGGTATCCTGGATGTTTTGATTGGCCTCTTCAAACACCCATGGGATTGTGGAACATTAAGTATATACTCTAAAGTTGTGATGTAAAAACTTAGGAAGAGAGAACATTTTATCCCAAGGAGCACGTACATACACCCTGTGCTGGAGAGCAGTGAGTGAAATGTATGCTGCTTATGGAGATTTTAGCATTAAATGTGTTCCAGATGCTCTTATTTAGGAAAAAAAAATGGCGGTAGTTAGCTGGGCCGTTTCTACCCTTGGGCTTCTCCTAGGAGGTGGCGGCCTGCTTGCTGTACTTCTCTGCTTCCAGGCCTAGAGAACACCGAGACTTGGAGAGGCAGAGGCACACAGGCCCACTCCTATGTGGAGCAGAGATGGGATCCAGGCCCGCCTGACACCCGTGCCCTTTGCCACGGCACGTATTCCATGCAATTCCAGTCATAAAAACAAGGGCTTGTGAAATTCAGAGGGAGGCGTCAGACCTTGTAGTTCACCGATCTTGTTTTATAGAAGAGAGGATTGAGGTTCAGAACAGTGACTTATAACTTGAGTTCCTCAGCTAGTTTCCCTGGTGATCATCCTGAGTGAGCTTCTTACCCACCTGGTCCCTTGCCTTGTCTTCCTGCCCTCCCCCAGCCTCACTGCACTCTTCCATTCAGTCTCCAGAGCCCCCTGAGGGCCCCCCTTTGTGGGCTTCCTTTCTTAGCACTGGCCAAGCCAGCCCCGCTGTGTAGTGGAGTTTTTCACTAGTTCATAGGTTGCTTCTAGATGTATTCCTGGGATATTGGATAAAGTCACCTTTCTTCCCTCCCTTTATGTAAATGGCACCATTGATGCAGTGATACTAGACTCTTTCCTACCATCTCTTTTGGGTAATATCTGGCAAGTGGATCCCACTAATTTGCCTTATTAAGCACAATATTTACTGTAATGCTATTTACATGCAGTACACAAATGAAGTAAGAATCTAATAGCTCATTTAATCATGGCAATCATGTAATTGGTAGAGCAATGAAAGGACAATTCATGAGTCATAGGTATTACCACACCTTAGAAGCCTTTTAAGAAGAGTTTGATGCCAAGTGACTTCAGTGTAGAAAAGGCAGTATCCCCTGTGACACACCCTGAGGACTCTCCTTGTATTTATAAAATGGCCCTTACATAATTAGACTTCTACGATGGTGTAACAATGGGGTTCTAAGTATTCTCACTTAGATTTATGATACTATTTTAAATGGATGGCCATGATTTTTAAGTTTAATTTGAAAATAAAATATTACAGATACAATAAATGAGACACAAATGATTCTTTATATGTTATAAAATTGACTTTATTCATCCATGCATTGATTCTTAGAAATCACCATCTGTGATACCGAAAGAGGTAAGTTTTGAGTCTCACATCATTGAAACTGTTGTTTTTCAACCAAAGATGCCTGTACAACAGGATAATCACTACACATGTGCCATAGCCTTTGCTTGTTTTTCCAAATTCCAGTGTTTGTTGATTTTCCAAAAACCCTGCTTGGGCCCCTTTGTCCTGTAGCACACATCTGTTAGAAGGCTGGTCTGGGGTAAGTCAAAGACATGAACTGGAACAAGGCAAATCAGCACATTCAGGGCAAAAACTTGAACCCTATGACTATTCTATCCAAGCAAATGTATTTTGTTCTGCATGGTTTTGAGCTGGTCATTTTTTGCACTCTGAAATCCGAGATCCAGTCTCGTAAATGCTCTCAATGCTCAATAAATATTTAATGCTTGATTGTTTTCAAAATCATTTGGAAGATTGTCATTAAGAAATGCGGTTGTGGCAGCATGATTTTCAGTGTTTTCTTGTTGTATCTATTGTTAGATTCACTATTGTGTACTCTTTTGCTATAATACTCCTCCTCTGAGCTAGGTTATTTATAGCCCCAGAAATTTAGGCGAGGACTAAGAGTGGTGACTCCCAGAAAATCTCACCCCTTGAGCCATAGACTGGTTCTTAGAAGCCAGACTAGTCCCATTTTAAATTCCTGTAGGATATTTTTAGTTTGAAGAAATTTGGAGGACCTGGAGGCAACAGACAGCCAATATTCAGTGTTTAATTTATGTCTCATCCCAGCTGTTCTCTGTCACTCTTCCTGGGCAAGGTGACTTTTCATTTGACCAGTGTATGTTTAATGCTTGCTTATTCATTTGCAGAAATCTGTGGTGCATGCGTGTGTTTTTATTTTCAAAGGGCTACTTATTTCCCCATATTAATTTACCTTCTAAATGGAATTATTCTATAGAATCCCGAAGTGAAAGTTTTCCAGATTTTTAAGATATTTCAGAGATGATAAAAATGAGGAGGAAGTTCCTCGTATAATTGAGCTGTTGAAAGGAATTTTCCTGTTTAATATATAATTAAATTAATTAATTAATTTAGTTAATTTACTTCTCTGACAGAGTGAGAGAGCACAAGTAGGGGGAATGGGAGAGGGAGAGGGAGAGGCAGGCTCCCTGCTGAGCAAGGAGCCCCATGCAGGGCTCAATCCCAAGACCCTAGGATCACGACCTGAGCCAAAGACACTTAACCATCTGAGCCATCCAGCTGTCCCTATTTAATTATTTAAATTAAGCTATACATTAATTTGCAGGTGAAATTTATAATTAAGCAATAAAATGAGTCAAGAAAGAAATGTTTGTGGTTTTTTTCCTTAAAGGAAATTTGTACAGAGTGGTAATGATCTGGCTCATTCTCTGAGTACATTGTTCTCTGTTTATAATTTAGGCACTTTGAGAAGATGCTGGCACCTTAGGGTAGGAACCATGAAGTCTCCATATAAATAAACATTATAAAGGCTTAGGACCTTTTCCTCAGGGAGTGCTTACTAATTGTCAGTGGCCAAGAAAACATTTTGTGTGGACCATCCAACCCTGTGTAGTAACTACTCATGGGCCATGTGCTGTAGAAAGCTTAGTAAGGTTTCTTGCTCTCTTGGCTTGCTCTTAGCCTTTCTTAGAGTAATCTCTATAGAAAGTTAAATCATTTTTTGGGATTAATAGTTTAAACTTGTTAGGAATTCTGTTTTCTTCAAGAAGCATTTGGATTTTTATCATGTACTCTGTGGAACATAACATTTCTTAGTTGTGCTGTGCATTGTTTGTTCATTCTTTTGAGGTCAATATCCTGGAATCCTGTGCTCTCTTCTTCTAGTTCATCTTCTTTTCTCTTTTTAACTCTGGATCCTGCCCCCTGGAATTCTGTTTAATCATTGTGGGCCAGCAGCCTTTCACTTAAATCATGTGGCCTTATCCAATTTGTCACCCTACTTGATGCTTGATACTTGATGCCCTACAATTCGGCACTTGATATTATTCCCTGTCTCTGTCTTCTTGAGAATTCTTTGGCTTCTCTTACACCCCATCAACCTGGTTTTCTCACCCATCCAATGGTCCCTTCTTGTGGGTTCTCCTATTTTTGCTCTTTTGCTATCATATTCCCCAAGGCTGTGTTTTGGGCCCTCTGCTCTTCTTTCTGAGTACTCCCATTTCTCCAGCAGATCATTGGTAGTCTCTATCTCAGTCCCCAATTTCCCATCTCTGTGTTAAGACTGTGTTGCCCTCTGCTTGAAGGACAGATAAACTGCCATAGTCACAGTCTCAATTCAAAATGCGTAAAAAAGAACTTAACATCTTTTTCTCAAACTTACATCCTTTTCTACCAAACTAATATTTGTAGGAAAATTATTCTTCTAGTCTTCAAAGCTAGATGTCTCAGAGGCTTCCCTGCCTTAGTGATTTTTCTTTGCCCTGTCTTTTGATTTCCCCTGCCCTTTACTTACCTACAGCCAGACCCTACCTGACTTCCCTTTTCACATGTGATCTACCTGCTCAATCTTATTTCCAAATATTTACCATCCATACTCTCCTGATGCTGTTGACGTCTCTCATCTGACAGGCCGTCACTGTGAAAGTGATTGGCCTTTTCTCATGTGAGCTTGTTTTTGGAAAATCCTTTTTCTTATCAATTCCTCTCACACACACTCTTTCCGTTCCCACCTTTCTCTTCTTTTTAAGTCTTTTAAGACTTTAGCTCAGCAATCTTCTCTTTTGTGAAAGTTTTGTGAAAGTCTATCCAAGGAAGAATTGTTTGGATCTCTGTTTTCCCCACAGTGCTTGGTACATATTCTGCTGCAGAACCTAATGATTTCTGTTGTCAGACATGGTTGATGTGTTTCTGTCCAGCAGTGGGACTGAGCTCCTTGCAGACAAGGACTGGGATGGATTATTTTTTATCTGACTTCATGCACAGTGGCCACTCAAAGAGTGTTTGTTAAATTCTGCATGTACCCGACAAATTAGCTGAGTGTTCTCACTTCCATTCTGACCTTCTCACATCTTCCTCCTCTTCGTTTTAATCCGCTGGTTACTTGAGGTTCATTTTACCTTATCCTAGTCCGAATCATGCTTTAGGTTACATTTCCTTCATATCACCCTGGACCATCTTTCTTTCCCTGTATGCTTCTAATAGGTTAGATGTGTTTTAATTTCATGTTCCCTAATGTTACTGGAAATTCCTAGTTCAGAAGGATTTTTTTTTTTTTTTTTTTTTTTTTTTTTTTAAATCCGAACATTACCTAGCAATCTCTTATTCTCTTTTCTTGTCTGAGGGTCTGAGACTGAACTGACTCATCCCAGATCCTTTTGGCTCCATTTGCTGAATGAATGACCAGGCTGAAGCCTAGGAAGAGGTTCAAACAACATTTGTAGAACAAGTTAGAACTTCAAATAAATAAACATAAATACTAAAGTATGAGGCATGTAAAGAGGATAAATTGAATGCCCTATCACTGTAGTTCTTTCTTCAGACACATATCACATTATCAAAAGAAGTACTAAAGGTAAAACATAATCATTTGGGATTACTTTTTATGGTGGAAAGTTTTCTTTTCAGCTGTTGAATAACATTAACATTCCTCACCAATTCCAGAACTAGTTCTAATCCTCCAAATAAGGATTACTGATCTGACAGTTCATACTTGAATCAGACACTTTAGTCCTTAAAGCTCTCTCTCTCAAGCTAAAACCAGTGAATCATTTTATAAATTAGGATTAAGAACTATCTGGTACCATTGCTAGTATCCTTTTTGGCTGTGAGGGAACTTCTTGGCAAATAGTTAAATCCTAATATTCAGAATTAAGAGCCAAAATTCATCACCACAATCTTAAAGCTCTTAAAAGGATACAAATTGTATGACAAAATGAGTCATAGTCTTTGTGATGTGATGTCTGTAAGGGTGGGTGGGAGAAATTGCTGAATGACCAGTCTTATTCTACTCCTTTCTAAGCTGAATCATTTTACAAACAGAAAACAATTCATAGGTTTTTTTCAGTGGTCATTCCGGAAATGGAAAATGGAAGAGGTTAACATCAAATAATACTTCCATTTAAAAAATGGCTTTTTGAAATGTATCACTTGATGAACAGTCTTTGTCTTGAATTAGAAATAAAATTAATTTACTGCTTAATAACATGTATCTTTTAATCTAATACCTCCAGTCTCTCACTCTCTCTTTCTAATCTATTAATTGATTTTATTAGTTTTCTTGCCTAGATTTTTTTTTTCATTCTCCTGTGTAATTTGACCTTTCTTCTCATAGCTATTTCTAGAGTTGACTCATTTGAAGATGGTGTATGTGTGTTGGGGGGGCTGTGCCATTTACTTACTGGCTTCATGGTTATTTGGATGGGGACTCAAGGAGAGAAGGTCTCTTTAATCTTGGAAATTATGATTCTGGGATGGTATAATCTTGCATTTAAAATGTTTGGTCCTCTTTTGTTACTTCTTATTAGAAACAAGTTTGAAGAGCCTTTTTCAGGTCCAATTTAGTCATTAATGTTCAAATGTAAGATTAACTAACCTTATTCCCTTATCTTCTTTGGGGATAGGGCAATTGTCCAAAAAGTTATGTGAAAAAAGAAATAAAATACTCTATTTTGACTGTGTTTCTAAGTTTTAGAAGTTCTTTTTACATACTTACATTTTTATATTACTCTAAACTGAATAGTTTAGTAATGGGAATATAATGCAAGTAAAATTGGGAAGATAGTCTTTCTAACTGGTTTAATAGAGATACTATAAATAAGACATATACAGTAAGTTTTGGATTTAAAAATAATGAATTACAGCAACTCTTGGCTGTTACACAGTTGGAAAAGTGAGGCACAGATTATTTTGTATGGTGGGTATTAAAGCCACAAAGTATTCATGGGATCTGTCCAGCGTTGGCCAGGTGCCTGGGGAGATTGCCATGTCATTGGCAAAGTCTCTGGACCAGGCAGTAGAGGAGAGGCCAGTTGTTTGGCCTTCACACCTATATTCCTAGGACCTTGGTACTTATGGGGTATTTTTTGAATGAATGAATGAAATTCTTGAGAATATGCTGTATGTAAGCTGTACAAATAATGTGTTTAATCTTGATTACAAGCTTATGAAGCACAAGTGTTATTAACCTCATTTATAGATAAGAATAAAGTTTTGCTTCCCAAAAAAACAAGAGCCCAGGACCTGATGGATTCCCTAGAGAATTGTACCAAACATTCAAGGAAGAAATAATACCTATTCTTCTGAAGCTGTTTCAAAAAATAGAAACGGAAAACTTCCAGACTCTTTTTATGAAGTCAGCATTACCTTGATTCCCAAACTAGGCAAAGACCCCACCAAAAAAGGAGAATTTTAGATGACTATCTCTGATGAATATGGATGCTAATATTCTCAACAAGATCCTAGCTAATAGGATCCAACAGTACATTAAAAAGATTATCCACCATGACCAGGTGGGATTTATCTACGGGATGCAAGTTTGGTTCAACATTTGCAAATCAATCAGTGTGATAGACAAATCAATAAGAGAAGAGAGAAGAACCACATGGTCCTCTCAATTGATGCAGAAAAAGCATTTGACAAGATAGAGCATCCATTCCTGATTAAAACTCTTCAAAGTATAGGGATAAAGTGAACATTCCTCAAACTCATAAAATCTATCTATGAAAAACCCACAGCATATATCATTCTCAGTGGGGAAAAACCGACAACCTTCCCACTGAGATCAGGAACACGACAAGGATGCCCACTCTCATCACTGTTGTTCAACGTAGTACTAGAAGTCCTAGCAACAGCAGTCAGACAACGAAAAGAAATAAAAGCTATTCAAACTGGCAATGAAGAAGTCAAACCCTCTCTCTTTGCACATGACTGATCCTTTATATGGAAAACCCAAAAGATTCTGCCCCCAAACTACTAGAACTCATACAGCTATTCAGTAATGTGGCAGGATACAACATCAATGTACAGAAATCAGTTGCTTTTTTATACACTAACAATGAAAATATAGAAAGGGAAATTAGAGAATCCATTCCATTTATTATAGCACCAAGAATGATAAGATACCTGGGAATAAATCTAACCAAAGAGGTAAAGGATCTGTACTTGAGGAGCTACAGAACACTCATGAAAGTAATTGAAGAAGACACAAAAAGATGGAAGACCATCCCATGCTCATGGATCAGAGGAATAAACCTTTTTAATACGTCTGTATTGCCCAGAGCAATCAATACTTTCAATGCCATCTCGATCAAAATTCTACTGGCATTTTTCAAAGAGCTGGAACAAACAATCCTAAAATTTGTATGGAATCAGAAGAGACCCCGAATTGCTAAGGAAATGTTGAAAAAGAAAAACAGGGGAAATCATGTTGCCTGATTTCAAGCTTTACTGCAAAGTTGTAATCACCAAGACAGCATGGTACTGGCACATAAACAGACACATAGACCAGTGGAACAGGGTAGAGAGCCTAGATATGGACCCTCAACTCTATGGTCAAATAATCTTCGACAAAGCAGGAAAAAACACAGTGGAAAAAAGACAATCTCTTCAATAAATTGTGCTGGGGAAATTGAACAGCTATGTGTAGAAGAATGAAACTCAACCATTCTCTTGCACCATACACTAAGATAAACTTGAAATGGATAAAAGTCCTTAACGTGCGGCAGGAGTCCATCAAAATCCTAGAGGAGAATGTAAACAGTAACCTCTTCAACACCGACCACAGAAACTTCTTTCAAGACATGTCTCCAAAAGCAAGGGAAACAAAACCAAAAATGAACTTTTGGGACTTCATCAAGATCAAAAGCTTCTGCACAGCAAAGGCAGTCATCAAAACCAAAAGACAACTGACAGAATGGGAGAAGATATTTGCAAATGACATATCAGATAAAGGGCTAGTATTCAAAATCTATAAAGAACTTATCAAACTCAACACCTAAAGAACAAATAATCCAATCAAGAAATGGGCAGAGGACATGAACAGACTTTTCTGCAAAGAAGACATCCAGATGGCCAATAGACACATGAAAAAGTGCTCCACATCACTCGGCATCAGGGAAATACAAATCAAAACTACAATGAGATACTGCCTCACACCAGTCAGAATGGCTAAAATTAACAAGTCGGGAAACAACAGATGCTGGTGAGGATGCAGAGAAAGGGGAACCCTCCTACACTGTTGGGAATGCAAGCTGGTGCAACCACTCTGGAAAAGAGCATGGAGGTTCCTCAAAAAGTTGAAAATAGAGCTACCCTACCCAGGCATCACACTACTGGGTATTTACCCTAATGATACAAATGTAGTGATCCGAAGGGGCACATGCACCTGAATGTTTATAGCAGCAATGTCCACAAAAGCCAAACTATGGAAAGAACCTCTATGTATCAATAGATGAATGGATAAAGAAGTGGTTTTATATATATATACACACACAGACACACACACACACACACACACTATGGAATACTATGCAGTCATCAAAAGAAATGAAATCTTGCCATTTGTGACAATGTGGATGGAACTAGAGGGTATTGTCCTTAGCAAAATAAGTCAATCAGAGAAAGACAGTTATTATATGATCTCCCTGATATGAGGAAGTTGAGAGGCAACAATGGGGGGTTTGAGGGGTAGAAAAAGAATAAATGAAACAAGATGGGATTGAGAGGGAGACAAACCATAAGAGACTCTTAGTCTCACAAAACAAACTGAGGGTGCCGGCAGGAGGTGGGTAGGGAGAGGGTGGTTGGGTTATGGACATTGGGGAAGGTATGTGCTATGGTAAGTGCTGTGAAGTGTGTAAACCTGGTGATTCACAGACTTGTACCCCTGGGGCTAATAATACATTATATGTTAATAAAAAATTAAAAAAAAAAACCCTATATTGAGATACCACCTTACACCAGTTAGAATCGCCAAAATTAATAAGACAGTAACCCTTAAAAAAGGTTTTATTTATTTGTGTGTGTGAGAAAGAGAAAGAGAGAGAACATGAGCAGGCAAAAGAAGAGGGAGAAGCAGACGGCCCACTGAGTAAGAAGACGGACATGGGGCTTGAACCCAGGACCTTGATCCCAGGACCTTGATCCCAACAAGTGTTGAAGAGGATGTGGAGAAAGGGGAACCCTCTTACACTGTTGGTGGAAATTCAAGTTGGTGCAGCACCTTTGGAAAACAGTGTGGGTAGTCCTTAAATTAAAAATGGAGCTACCTTATGACCCTGCAGTTGCACTACTGGGTATTTACCCAAAGATACAGGTGTAGTGAAAAGAAAGGCCATCTTTACCTCAATGTTCATAGCAGCAACGGCCACAGTTGTCAAACTGTGGAAAGAAACAAGATGCTCTTCAACTGACAAATGGATAAAGAAGATATGGTCCATATACATTATGGAGTATTATGCCTCCTTCAGAAAGTATGAATACCCAACTTTTGTATCAACATGGATGGGACTGGAAGAGATTATGCGGAGTGAAATAACTCAAGCAGAGAAAGTCGATTATATGGTTTCACTTACTTGTGGAACACAGGAATAACACAGAAAATATTGAGAGATGGAGAGGAGAAGTGAGTTGGGTGAAATCGGAGGGGGAGACAAACCCTGAGAGACTGTGGACTCTGAGAAACAAACTGAGGATTTGGGAGGTTGGGTGAGCCTGGTGGTGCGTATTAAGGGCATGGAGCACTGGGTGTGGTGCATTAACAATGAATTTTGGAACACTGAAAAAAATAAAAAAAAAAAAGAATGTTTGATATTACCTTTTCAAAACATGATCTCAAGGCGCCTGGATGGCTCAGTCCTTAGGTATCTACCTTTGACTTAGGTCATGATCCCAGAGTCCTGGGATCAAGCCCTGCATTGGGCTCCCTGCTCAGAGGAAAGCTGGCTTCTCCCTCTCCCCTTGCCCCTGCTTGTGTTCTCCTCTCGCTGTGTTTCCCTCTGTCAAATAAATAAAGAGAATCTTTAAAAAAAAAAAAAAAGAGAGAGCTCTTTGTGATAACAAGTAATGAATTATGCCTTCTAGACTTCTTGGTGTTTAGAATACAGATTCATGGTCAGAATTCTAGATAGACAATGTAGCAGAAATTTAAATAGAAAGAGCAATTAAAAAAAAAAGAATTTAGACTTTTCCCAGAGGCTTTGCCATGTCCAGCAAACTTAAGGTCTTTGCCATCTTTGAGTTATTTTTGTTTAGGAAATATTAATCATTTAATATAAAACAATTCCTTGGGTGGCCAGATGGCCCAGGCAGTTAAGTGTCTCTTTGGCTCTGGTCATGATTCTAAGGTCCTGGGATCAAGCCCCATGTCCATCTTCTTACTCAGTGAGGAGTTTGCTTCTCCCTCTTCTTTTGCCTGTTCATGTTCTCTCTCTCTTTCTCTTTCTCACACTCACAAATAAATAAAACCTTTTTAAAAAAAGATTTTAATTTATTTATTTGACACACAGAGAGAGATCACAAATAGGCAGAGAGGCAGGCAGAGAAAGAGAGGTAAGCAGGCTCCCTGCTGAGCAGAGAGCCTGATGTGGGGCTCGATCCCAGGACCCTGAGATCATGACCTGAGCTGAAGGCAGAGGCTTTAACCGATGGAGCCACCCAGGCGCCCCATAAATAAATCTTGAAAAAAAAAATTCCTTAAAATTTAGGGGTTGTTTTCTGAAGAATTCAGAGGTTCTTAAATGGCACATACAAATATAGACTAGGAAATAATTAAAAGTAAATACTGTGTAACCTTGAAGATAGGGTCTGGAAGATTAAAATGCAGAATAAACTAGGGCATACAGAAAGTGTAAAGAGAATAACTCAAAGGATGTTTTAAGAGTTAGTTCCTTTCAAGTAGATTTGAGATAGGCTTGCTATTTAAGAACATGTGGTGTAAGACCAAAAACCAACCTCCCCCCGCAAAGCAGATGTAGTTGGACCTATTTTATTTTAATCTTCCATTTCATTTTAAACTTCTTCTTTTAATCTGGTCCATTAGTAATTTTTTAGTGTCTGCTATGTGAGGAAATAAAGACCAAGATCAACAGACGTGTCAAGAAAGCACTTATAACCAGACACATCCAGAAACGTGTCTAAAATTTTTTTTTTTTTTTAAGATTTATTCATTTGACAGAGAGAAATCACAAGTAGAGAGGCAGCCAGAGAGAGAGAGAGGGAAGCAGGCTCCCCGCCGAGCAGAGAGCCCGATGTGGGACTTGATCCCAGGACCCTGAGATCATGACCTGAGCCGGAGGCAGCGGCTTAATCCACTGAGCCACCCAGGCGCCCGAAACGTGTCTAAAATTAAACAACTCTTTCCTTGAAATCACTTGCCCCCCTTTTTCGACTGCCCAATATTTTAAAATAGTGTCACCATCTTTCTTGCCAGCCCAGCCCATCTCTTGGAGCAAATGTTTACTCTTTGTCTTCCTCAATGCTCACATCCTCTTCTTGAGCCCTATGCATTTCAGTTGCACAATGTCTTTTACATTCACCCTGGTCTCTGCACCCTTGCCACAGCTGTTCTGTCCCTGACTGTTGCAACTGCCTGCTAATGCATCCCATCTGTATGAGTCTGCTAGGATTGCTGTTAACAAAATACCACTGCCTGGGTGGCTCAAGCAATAGAAATCGATTTTCTCACAGTTCTGATGGCTGCAAGCCTAAGATCAAAGTGTCTGCAAGGTTTCATGTCTTCGAGACTTCTCCTTTGTTAGCAGATGGCTCCCTTCTTGCTGCCTCTTCACTTGGTCATCCCTCTGTGCACACACAAAGTTTGTTTTGTAAAAGACACTACTCAGGTTGGGTTAGGGCTGTCTCTAATGACCTGGCTTTAACTTAATCACCTCTCTAGAAGACTGGTCTCCAAATAACAGTCATTTTCTGAGGTGATAGGAGTTAGGGCATAAGCATATGAATCTGGGGGGGAGGTTGGTGAGATATAATTCAGACTGAGTAATCTTTCTGAAGACCCACTCTGATCATGTTTTCCCTCTCCTCCATGAAGCTTATGGACTTGAAAGTGTCCAACCCCTGGTATACAGATTGCTTACAGATGTGGGCACTGTTGAAAGTTTGTAAGAATCCTAGAGAATAGGAAATTTACCAGCAGATGGGTAGTTATCTTAGATATCAAAAACTGGAATAAAGATGTTTTCTGGAAACTAAAGACAGGTAGTAAGCTTAATGTAGGTCTTTGTTAAAAAATAAATCCCAAAAGACTTGAGAATACTGAGAAAATAACACATAATAAGTAGTATATATGGTAAAATAATAGAAGAATAGTAACATGTATAGGCTTGATATGTTGATTTCAATGTGCTATCTGACCAATTTTTTTTCAGGTTTTGCAATATTTATAATGTTTTTTAAAGTTTTTATTTTAATTCCAGTAGCATACATTGTTATAATAGTTTCAGGTGTGCAGTGAGGTGATTTAGTCCTTCCATACTTTACCCTGTGCTCATTATGACAAGTGTACTCCTTAATCTCCATTATCTATTTCACCATCCCTCTCCTACCTCTCATCTGGTGACCATCAGCTGTTTCTCTATACTTAGAGTCTATTTCTTGATTTGTCTCTTTTTTCCCCCTTGCTTGTTTGTTCTATTTCTTAAATTCCACATATGAATAAAATCATATGGTATTTGTCTTTCTCTGACTCAGTTCTCTTAGTAGTACTTTACTTTACTTTTTACTTTTTTACTTTTTTTTTTTTTTTTTTACTTTACTTTAGCTTTATCCATTGTTGCAAACAGCAAGGCTGAATGATATTCCATTGTGTCTGTATACACACACACAGGGAGACACATACCACATTGTCCTTGAGCTGCTTCCATATCTTGGCTAATGTAAATAATGCTGCTATAGACATAGGGGGTTCAGGTATCCCTTTGATTTAGTGTTTTGTATTCTTTGGCTAAATACCCAGTACTGGAATAATAGGATCATGTGGTAATTCTATTTTTAGATTTTGGAGAAATCTCTGTACTGTTTTCCACAGTTGCTGCACCAGTTTGTATTCCCGCCAACAGGATGAGGGTTCCTTTTTCTCCACATCCATGCCAGCTCCTATTGTTTCTTGTGTTTTTTAGTTTTAGCCATTCTGACAGGTATGAGGTGAATCTCACTGTGGTTTTGATTTGCATTTCCCTGATGATAAGTGATGATGAGAATCTTCATTTATCTGTTGGCCATCTGTATGTCTTTAGAGAAATGTCTATTCATGTCTTATGCTCATTTTTTTTTTTTTGATGATTTGTGGGTATTAAGTTTGTAAGTTCTTTATATATTTTGGATACTAACTCTTTATCAGCTATGTCATTGCAAATATCTTCTCCTATTCCATAGGTTGCCTTTTACTTTTGTTGATTGTTTCCCTTTTTTGTGCAGAAGCTTTTTATTTTGATGTAGTCGCAATAGTTTATTTTTGTTTTTGTGTCCTTTGCCTCAGGAGATATATCTAGAAAGAAGTTGCTAGAGCTGATGTCAAAGAAGTTACTGTTTATGTTCTCTTTTAGGATTTTTATGGTCTCAGGTCTCACATTTATGTCTTTAATCCATTTTGAATTTGTTTTTGTGTGTGGTATAAGAAAGTGGTCCAGTTTTATTCTTTGCATGTTGCTACCCAGTTTTCCTAACATCATTTGTTGAAGAGACTGTCTTTTTTCCCATTCATTATTCTTTCCTGCTTTGTCAAAGATTAATTGATCATATAATAGTGGGTTTATTTCTGGGTTTTCTGTTCTGTTCCATTGATGTATGTATCTGTCTTTGTGCCAGTACTGTACTGTTTTGATTACTACAGTGTTGTAATAGAACTTGAAGTTCAGAGTTGTGATGCCTCCAACTTTGTTTTTGTTTTTCAGGATTGCTTTGCCTATTTGGGGTCTTTTGTGATTCCATTAAAATTTTAGGATTTTTTGTTCTGGTTCCGTGAAAAATGTTGTTGGATATGGATTGCATTAAATGTATAGATGACTTTAGGTAGTATGGACATTTTAACAATTTTCTTCTGTTCACTGAGCATGTATTGTCTTCTCATTTCTTTGTGTTATCTTCAACTTCTTTCACTGGTGTTTTTTAGTTTTCAGAGTAACAGGTCTTTCACCTCTTTGGTCAGGTTTATTTCTAGGTATCTTATGTTGGGTACAATTGTAAATGGGGTTGTTTTCTTTCTTTCTTTTTTTTTTTCCTTAAGATTTTATTTATTCATTTGAGAGAGAGAGAGCATGAACAGAGGGGAGAGGCAGAGGGAGAAGGAGACACCCTTCTGAGCCAGGAGCCCCACGTGGGGCTTGATCCCCAGACCTAGAGATCACGACCTGAGCCAAAAGGCAGGGGCTTAACCATCTGAGCCAGCCATGCACCTCAAAATTGGATTGTTTTCTTAATTTCTCTTTCTGTTGTTTCATTATTGGTGTATAGAAATACAACAGATTTCTGTACATTGATTTGGTATCCTGTAACATGACTGAATTCATTTATCAGCTTTAGCAGGTTTTTGGTGAAGTCTTTAGGATTTTCTATATATGGTATCACATCATCTGTCAATAGTGGAAGTTATACTTCATCCTTCTGGATTTGGATGCATTTTATTTCTTTTTGTTGTATGACTGCTGTGACTAGGACTTCCAGTACCATGTTGAATAAAAGTGGTGAGAGTAGACATCCTTGTCTTACTTAATGCTGACCCTAGGGGAAAAGTTCTTTGTTTTTCCCCATTGACAATGATATTAGCTGTGGGTTTTTCATATGTGGCCTTTGTTGAGGGTTTTCCTCAGGAATGGATGTTGTACTTTGTTAAATGCTTTTTCTATGTCTTTTGAAATAATCATATAGTTCTTATCTTTTCTTTTATTGGTATGATATATAACATTGATCAATTTGCAAATATTGAACCACCCTTGAGAATAAATCCCACTTGATCATGGTGAATGATTTTTTAAATGTGTTGTTGAATTTGGTTTACTAGTATTTTCTTGAGAATTTTTGCATATGTTCATCACTATTGGCCTGTAGTTTTTTTTTGTTTTTTTTTTAAAGTGGTGTTTTTACCTGGTTTTGGTATCAGGGTATTGCTGGCCTCATAAAATGAATTTGGAAGTTTTCTGAATTTTGGGATAGTTTAAGAAGAATAAGTTGATTATTCTTTAAACGTTTGGTAGAATTCACCTGGAAAGTCATCTGTTCCTGGCCTTTTGTTTGTTGGGAGGTTTTTGATTTCTGACTTTTTTTTTTTTTTTTCTGGTTATCAGGCTGTTCAAATTTTCTATTTCTTCCTGTTTCAATTTGTATGTTCCTAGGATTTTATCCATCTCTTGGTTGTACAATTTGTTGGCATACACTTTTTCATAATATTCTCTTATGATTGTGTTTCTGTAGTGTTGTTATTTCTCCTATCTCATTTGTGATTTTGAGCCATTTCTCTGTTTTTCGTGGTAAGTCTGGTCTAGAGTTTTATCAGTTTTATTGATTTTCTCATAAAACCAGCTCCTCGTTCACTTATCTGTTCTATTATTTTTTTAGTTTGTATATCATTTATTTCTTCTCTGATCTTTATTATTTCCTTCATTCTGCTGGTTTTGTTTTTGTTCTTTTTATAGCTCCTTTAGGTATAAGTTTAGGTTGTCTATTTGAGATTTGTCTTTCTTCTTGAGGTAGGCCTATATTGCTACAAACTTGCTTTTAGAACCACTTTTGCTGCATCCTGGAAGTTTGGGACTGTTGTATTTTCTTTTTTATTTGTTTCCACGTACTGTTTTGTTTCTTCTTTTTTTTTTCCTGGTTGACCCATTCATTGTTTAGTAGCATGTTATTTAACCTCCATGTATATATGGTCTTTCCAGATTTTTTTCTTGTGGTTAACTTCTTGTTTCATAGTGTTGTGGTTAGAAAATATGCATGGTATGATTTTGATCTTCTTGAATTTGTTGAGGCTGGATTTCTGAACTAATATGTGATCTATTCCAGAGAGTGTTCCATGTACACTTGAAAAGACTGTATTCTGCTATTTCAGAATGGAATGTTCTAAATATATCTGTTAAATGGATTTGGTTCAAGATGTTATTAAAATCAATTGTTTCTTTGATTTTCTGTTTAGATGTTCTGTGTATTGATATAAGTGGGGTATTAAAGTCTTTTACACTTATTCTGTTATTATTGCTTAGATCCTTTGTGCTTGTTTTTAGTTGTTTCATGTGTTTGGGTGTTCCTGTGTTGGGTGCATAAATATTTACAATTGTTGTACCTTATTGGATTGTCCTCTTTATTATTATGTAGTGTCCTTCCTTGTCTCTTGTTACAGTTTTTGTTTTAAAGTCTACTTTGTCTGATTTAAGCCTTGCTACTCTGGCTTTCTTTTGACATCCATTTGCATGATAGATGTTTCTCCACCCTCTCTCTTTCAGTCTGCAGGTATCCTTAGGGCTCAAATAAGTCTTTTATAGGCAGCACATGAATGGATCTTTTTAAAAAAATCTGTTCTGTCACCTTATGTCTTTTGATTAGAACATTCAGTCCATTTATAGTCAAAACAATTACTGATAGAAGTGTATTTATTGTCATTTTATTATTTTGTGGTTCTTTTTGAAGATTTTTTCTGATCCTTTCTTGTCTTTCACAGTTTACTGATTTTCCTTAGTGACATAATAGGATTTCTCTCTATTTTTTGCATATTTATTAGAGGTTTTTGATAATGGTTACCATTATGTTTGTATATAAGTTCTGCATGTAGCAGTCTACATTAAGTAGATGGTCATCTAAGTTTGAACCCATTCTTTACACCTCTCCTCTCCATGTGCTAGGTATATGCTGTTATATTTTATATCCTTTTATTTTGTGAGTTTCTGGAGTAATTTTTTTTACAGAAATATTCCTTTTTTTTTTTTTAACTACTTTTGTGTTTTGTATCTAATGCTGTCACATTTAGTTTCTCCTTTCTACTCAAAGATTCCCCTTAATATTTATTACAGTGTTGGTTTAGTGGCTATTAACTCCTTTAGTATTTGTCTGGGAAACTGTCTCTCTCCTTGTGTTCTAAATGATGGCCTTGATGGGTAGAATATTCTTGAAAATAGTTGAAAAAAGTCCTGTCAGCCTTATGGTTTTCTCTTGTAAGTTACTTCCTTTTGTCTTGCTGCTTTTAAATGGTTTTTCTTTATCAGTGTAATTTGGAAATTTAATTATAATATGTCTTGGTTTGGGTCTGCTTGTTTTTATTTTGATGGGAGTTCTCTGTGCCTCCTGGATCAGGATATCTGTTTTCTTCCCCCAGATTAGGGAGTTTTTCAGCTATTATTTCTTCAAATAAGTTCTCTGCCCCCTTTTCTCTCTCTTCTTCTGGGACTCCTATCATGCAAATGTCACTATGTTTGTTTGATGGAGTCATTGAGTTCTCTAGGTCTATTTTCATTGTGTATAATTCTTTTTTCTCTTCTTTGTTCAACCCGATTACTTTCTATTACTCTGTCCTATAGGTTATTAATTCATTCCTCTGCTTCTTCCAGCCTGCTGTTCATTCCATGAAGCATGTTTCTCACTTCATTTTTGTGCCCTTTATCTCTACTCTGTTATTCCTTATCTCTGTGGTATAGGTCTAACTCATGTCTTCCACTCTTTTGTCAAGTCTAGTGAGTGTCTTTATGATCATTACTTTAAATTCTCTATTAGGCATGTGAGTTATATCTGTTTCACTTTATCTGTGGCCATGGCCTTTTCCTGTTCTTTCATTTGGGATGAATTTCTCTATCTTCTTATTTTGTCTAATAAGTTTCTTTGCATGTTTATTTGTGTTAGGAAAGTCAGCTATATCTCCTGTTTTTGAGGGTAATGACCCTATGAAGAGGTCCTGTGGTGTTCTGCCATGTAGTGTCCCCTGCTCCCCAGGGCTTGCTGCTTCCAGGAGTGTCTCCACTGTGTGCTGCATTTGCTCTGCTCTTTTATCCTGGCTGTTTGATCCTCAGGCTGGTTGTCGCAGAGGCTCTATATGTCTGTTTTGGGCACTGTTTGGTCCCTGTCCTGAAGGTGGTGTATTTTAATTAGGTGTGCCTGGTGTATTTGTGAAATGAGCCTGTCACCTCCACTGCTGAACTGAGGCCCTGCAATACTCCTGTCAGGAGCTATGGTGTGAGCAGGGGTTTGGGATGGTCTTCTGGGGGAGGGGTCTTCTGTGCTGGGACTGAGGCAAGTGTGATTGGAAGGGGTGGTTTAACTGGGGCAAGGTGGGGCTTGGTGTAAGCAAGTTAGGTAGCCAGTGTCTGAGCTGTGCCCATTCTTGCAGGTGGCTAGGGAGGGAAATGTTGTCTACCAGTTCCTTTCTTTCTTGAGGCAGCCCTCCATGAATGCTGCCTCTCTGGACATGCTCTGAGATAAGCAACTTACCTCCCCATGTGTGCTCCAGGTGCTCTTAAGATCGCTGTTTCTGGGGTGCCTGGGTGGCTCAGTGAGGTAAGTGTCTGCCTTCGGCTTAGGTCATGATCTCAGGGTCCTGGGATTGAGCCCCACATTGGGCTCTCTGCTCAGCAGGGAGCCTACTTCTCCTTCTCTCTCTGCCTGACGCTCTGCCTACTTGTGATCTCTCTCTCTGTCAAATAAATAAATAAAGTCTTTAAAAAAAAAAAAAAAGATCTCTGTTTCCATGCTGTATGTCCATAGGCTGTTTGCGCTGCTTTTTGTACAAGAGCAAAACAATGCCTCTGACCTCTCCCAGAGCCAAGCACGCTGACCTTTAAAATTGTAGGCTTTAAGTCCCACTGGTTGCAAGAAGTCATGAAATTTGCTTTCCAAGCCAATTGCTGTGGTGATTCGTTTTCCCCTTGGGGCTCCCCTGTGTGTTAGTCTGTCTCTCACCCTTCTCTACCACTACGACTCCCTCCCCGCCCCATTGGACATGATCCATTTCTCTCCCAAACCATGTCTCTGTGCTTCCTACCTTCTTTTTATGTTATCTTCCCTACCCTTAGTTGTAGAGTCTGTTCTGCTAGTCTTCAGGCCAATTTCTGGTATGATCTGATAATTCTCTGTTGTATTTATGGGACAAGGGGAGCCTAGGGTCCTCCTACTCCACTGACACTTTTTCTGTCTCCTGACTGAATTTTTCATACCAACCTTTTACAAAACAAGTGTGTTTTCTTTGGAAGAGAATCTAGAGTTTTTCATGTTTGGCCTTGTTAGGCCAGGGCCCATGAACCCCTTCACTTTTAGTGAACATACAGGTAAAAAAAATTAAAGATAAAGAAAATCGGTGATATGGATTTATTTTTATGATCTAAAGGTATTCTTAATAGACAGCTCACCCCATTACCTAATTACCACCAAAGTGATATGTTAGATTTTTTTTCCAAATCAGAGATACAATTTTGGTGAGGCCCTTCACTCAACTTTTAACTGCAATGTAGCTCATCTCCCTGTACAACAGAATAATTCATTTAGTTATTTACATATGTGTTTTGCAACAAGTGATTTTTCTTGGAAGTCACTTCAGGAAGTTATATTACTCAAAGTTAGATATTCTTTGAGTATTTTAATGAGATTAGAAGAAAAAATAGTTGGGGTATCTATGGTTACATCTACATTGCATATTTTCCAGACTTAAATTATTTCTGGTCTTGTTTAATGTTGTAGAACTGTAGAGCTCTTATGTTGTAGATTCTGAAGAACTTTGGCCTTACCCATGGTCGTACCTCTGTTTTTCCACCTACCATGGCTGACAGTTAAAGCATCTAGTCCTGCTCTCTAGGTAGCACAGAGAGAAGAACCTTTTAAAAGGCCTGTTATGGTGAATAATATTTATGGAAGCCTGACTCAAGGATATATAGTATAGCTTTACTCCAGGTTGGAGAGTCTAAACTGAGGGGTTCACCCATGGACAAGCTTTAGGTTTCCATGATTCCTTAAAAATAAGTGCAAAATATTATGCCAGGGTGTTTTTCTGAGAGGATACATAGCATTTTATCAAGACTCTCAGAGTTGTCCATGATCCAAAATATGTTAAGAACAGTACACTAGAATCACTAAAGTATATCTTCTATTTAGCTTGACTAGCAGAGAGAGAAACAGTTTGGATGTGTTGGTTGGTGTAAACCTTTAGCTTATGGTGAATTATTTTTGAGTATAACAGCTGTGTGAAATTCATCTCTGTGTTCGTTCTCAGATGTGTTAAAACTGCTGTTTATCTCATTTCGTAGTGTCTACTTTGAGGTCCTTTGGGAAAAATTTCTCTTTGGTAACTGTGTCAGGAGTACTTACCCTTCTCCTTAAAAGCCAATTTGTTTTAACCTTGCTTTCTCTGAGAAACTTTTTCCTGCTATTGGTTTCTCCTAGTATTGGTTTTCCTGCTATTGGTTTCTCACTGTAGGTCTGCTTCTCGTGTGTATAATGATCTCAATCCTGGCTTCACCAGTTTTCCACACTTGAATTTGCTTGCCTCATTTAAAAACCATTTTTAAAATTTTCTTTTTTGTCTTGGTGCATTGTCAATATTTTTGTAATTCATCTTACATGTTATTTGGGACTTGACAAGTTTTATCTCAATAAACATAATGTATTTATTGATGTGTTATTTTAACCACAGGTGTCTAATAAATTGTCATGTATAGCACTAGACACTGGAGTGAAAAAGTCCAATAAGATAGGTCCATACCCCCTTAAAATGTGTTGTCTGGCAGGACAAGAAGAGATGTAAAATGTTATGCTTGTTTTGCTTCTATTTTGTCCTTGGGTTGTAATAGCATGAGGTCATTCCAAGGAGAGATGGTCAGTTCTGACAACAAAGTCGGAAAGGGCTTGGGATAGGACTGACTGCTGAACTGGGTCCTGGGTGGCAAGTAGGTTTTACCACCAAAAAGTGATGCCTAAGACTTTTACTCTAAGTCAAAGTTAGAACTATTTGGTAGACCCTCACCCAACTTGTAACAGGGATGTGGCTAATATCCCCATTGAGCAGAAGTCATTTAGTTGTTTACATTTATGTTTTGCAACTCAACTAATTTTTGTTGGAAGGCAAATAAGGGCATGAAGGCCAAGGAAACAGAGCCAGGTCTGGTATGTTTTGGAAACTGCAAATAGTTTGGCATGGCTGGAGTGTAGGGTTATGGTAAACAGCAAGGCCAGCCTCGCAGGAAGGGACTGGGTTTTGATGGGCCTTGTAAACCATGCTGAACAATTTGATCTTTATCCTCAATGCCTTGGGGAGTCAATGAAATATTTTAATTAGGGGATTGATAGTATCAGATTTGGGCTTTTATAAAATCACTGGGGTGTGTGGGATAGGTTGGAGGGTGAACGGCTGGGAGCAGGGAGGACAGTTAGGAAATTCTTAAGGTAGTCCGATTGAGAAATGTGAGTTTTACACCATTGCCTGGCACACTCTAAAGAATGTATGTGCTAGAGTGGAAGGATCTCCATTTTGTTAGGAGAAAAAAGGCAATTATTGGAGCAATACTGAAAATATTACCCCATTTATGAAAATGCATACACGGAAAAGGGTTAGATTCTTAGGGACTATGTAAGACAAAGTTCTGAAAAGGATACATCCCGAACTACTAACAAGTGTGGAGAGAGGAATGAAATTAGGAGAGAAGAGATGAAGAGGGGACAGAGACAAATGAGACAGTGAGCTACAGGTTGCTGCTGTCTCGAGGTACAGGCGAACACAACACGTCACCACTTGGGAGCAGTGCTCAGGCCTCTGCCTTCCTATTAGAAGGAACCCACTTCTCATTCACCTGTCCCTTGGCTTCTCGCCTCTTCACTCCCACTCAAGGGATGAATGGCCTTGGTTACTCTCACTGTAACTGCTTTACTTTGCTAAGGGAAATGATGCTTAATTAGTACTTGAAAGCAGAGCATTATTTCTAATTCAGTGTACAGTCTAAGTCAAAGCACACCAGAAATCTATATCTGAATGTATTTCGCACAATACGTTTTATGTTTCTAAAGTGTAAAAATCATAACTGTTGTTTGGGAAACTCCTATACTGATGGAACAGTGGTTTGGGACATATACGAAGGGACTGGATCAGAACACACATGGAGGGGCACGTCCCTGCACTGGGTGTGATGTATGAGCAACCGTTAACCAAAGGTCAGCCTGGCTTGGGAGTGCCGTCAGAGGCCAGCCCTGCTGGGGGAAGACGCTGCTGCCTAGGGCTATCACCGGACAGATGCCATCTCCTGAGGACATAGCAATTTGATTTTTTGGAGGCCTGTATGAGTGAGGGTTTTTCAGGAAGACAAGCAATAGGAGAAACACACGAGAGAGAGAGAGAGTTATTCTAAGGAATTGGTTCCTGGGATTATGGAAGCTGGCCAGCTGGCAGGCTGGGCATCCAGACAAGAGCCAATGTTGTAATTCAATTCCAAAAGCCATCTTATAGCAGAATTCCTTCTTATTCAGGGAAGGTCAGTCTTTTGTTCTCTTCAGGCCTTCTACTGATTAGATGCCTTCCCCCCACCCCCATGGAGGAGGGTAATTTGCTTTACTCAAAGACTAGTGATTTAAATGTAAATCTCACCCAAAAACACCTCTGTAGAAACATCCAGAATAATGTTTGGTCAAATATCTGGGTACCATGGCCCAGCCAAAGTGATACATAAAATTAACAATCACAGGGCCCTTACGGCATAAATTCTAGAGTGGCCTGAGGTATCCAGCCCTGTCTTGGATAGGACCAACTTACTCACATGATGCTCCAAGAACGTGAATCAGAGTGTTCCTGGCCTCCTGTTCATACTGAGAGGGTTAGTTTTGCCTTGGTCCCTAGCTCATCACTGAGGCCCTAAGGAGGCTCCCCCTCATATGACTAGTGCTTGCAATGGAGCATGGGGTCTAGCTTCTTTCTTCCCTCTCTCCCCCACTACCTTCCTCCTCCTCCTTTCCTTCTCCCTCTTGTTCATATTCTTTTTCTTCCTTCTCTCCCTCTTCCTCTTTTCCTCCCCACTTTTTTCCCCTCCTCCCCCGCCCTTCTCCCATCTTCAAGAGTTGAGAATAGCATTATGTTAGTTTTAGGTGTACGATATAATGATTTGATATATGTATATATTGCAAAATGATTATCACAGTTTAGTTTATATCCATCATGTCACATAGTTACAGATTTTTTTTCTTGTGATAAGAACTTTTAGGATCTACTCTTTAGACACTTTCAAATATATGATATGGTATCATTAATTATAGTTAACATGCTGTACATTATAACCCAGGACTTATCTATCTTATAATTGGAAGTTTGTACCTTTTGACCACCTTGGCCCGTTTCACCCACCTTCCCACCCCCTGCCTCTGGCAACCACTAATCTCTTAATCTCTTCCCTGTGTCTATGAGTTCATTTGTTTTTTAGATTCCACATACAGTATAGTATGTCTTTGTCTGTCTGACGTATTTCATGGAACATAATGCTCTCAGGTTCATTCATGTCACAAATGGCAAGATTTTGTCCTTTTTTAAAAAAATTTTTTTAAAGATTTTATTTATTTATTTGACAGACAGAGATCACAAGTAGGCAGAGAGGCAGGCAGAGAGAGAGAGAGAGAGAGAGAGACCGAGAGAGAGGAGGAAACAGGCTCTCCGCAGAGCAGAGATCCCAATGTAGGGCTTGATCCCAGGACCCTGGGATCATGACCCGAGCCGAAGGCAGAGGCTTTAACCCACTTGAGCCACCCAGGTGTCCTGATTTTGTCCTTTTTTATGGCAGAATAATAATTCATTGTGTGTGGGTGTGGGTGTGCAGATGTCTATCACATTTTCTTAATCCATTTACCCATCCATGGGTGCTTAGGTTGTTTCCATGTCTTGGCTATTGTTAATAATGCTGCAATGAACATGGAGATACGGTTACCTTTTTAGATGGTGATTTGTTTTCTTTGGATACATACCCAGACAAGGAATTGCTGGATCATATGGTGTTTTTAGTTTTAATTTTTCAAGGAACCTCCATAGTGTCTTTCATTAGGTCTTCCTGGTTCTTTTTTCCTTTCCCGTACATGCATGGGTTACTTTGCTTCTTTAGGATTCCTGAAACCCAGAATGATGATCCTATTGTAGAAGAGAGAGTATATTGTTAGAGCAAACAAATTAACAGAGGGTTCCCAGCAAGATCGCAGTGATATATGGGAAGCTGGTTCGGCTGTGATCATGGAAGGACCATTGCTATCCCCGGCCTCTGTCTACTACCATCTGCCCCAAGGGCCGCCTTGCTCTTCTCTTTTCATACAACTGAACTGGGCCTCAGAGGCTATTTATGAAGACTGGTCAGCAGAGGGGAGTGGAGGCTGTAGTCTGATTAGGGAGGACAAGTGCTAGTATTTTTTTTTTCTTTTAAAGTCTTATTCTGGGCTGTTACGGGGAATGTCTGTTGCTTCTATCATTGCATCATCCTCTTTTCTTGGAGAGGAAAATCACCATTGATTAGAAGCATAACTACATACATTTCTGCTCTAGGTTTTTGATGCTTATGGGAAATCCAAGATGATCTCTCTCTCACTCTCTCTCTCTCTCCGTGACATTGCTGGGAGAGAGCTGGGGATGTAAGAGAGTGGGAGTAGGTGCTGGACCAGCAGCAGGGGAGTTCTTCCATGGTCTGCAGGTCTTCCTTACCTGCATCCTGGACACTTGGATGAGGGTTGGGTCTCCTTGACTGGCTCTTCTTATCTTTATGACCTCAGGAGCAAAGTGACTCTCCACAGGAAAGCTAAAAGGCCATAACAGAATACCACCAAATAGGGCGCCTGGGTGGCTCAGTGGGTTAAGCCGCTGCCTTCGGCTCAGGTCATGATCTCAGGGTCCTGGGATCGAGGCCCGCATCGGGCTCTCTGCTCAGCAGGGAGCCTGCTTCCCTCTCTCTCTCTGCCTGCCTCTCCATCTACTTGTGATTTCTCTCTGTCAAATAAATAAATAAAATCTTAAAAAAAAAAAAAAAAAAAAAAAAAGAATACCACCAAATACACAGAGATTTAATTGTGCCACTTTTGTAGTAAAATGGCACAGCATGACCAACTCTCTTTGGCAGCTTAGTTGCTGTAAAAAAAATAAATAAAAAAAAATAATGTGTTCCACTAAGTTATGAGCCTAGCGTGGCTAGGACAGTGTGGGCAAATAAATTTTTAGTATGGGAACATTTAGAGTCTTTATGTCTCTGATAATCTGATTTTTCTTTGAACTAAGGGGCAACATTATGTCCAGGAGAGAGGTGTGACTATGGGCTGAGAGCCTTATAGCGTGGTGTAAGTTTATACGGCTGCTGTAGAGAATGGGAGAGGAAGAGACCTGGGACAGGCCCGTGGTGGCCGAACACTTGCCGAAGGCCCACCCACAGCTGGAGACCACATTTCTAATATCACCTAATGACACTAATGATTGTGTCATTTCCTGATTGACTTCCATTGTGTATGTTAAGTAGTTTGAGCACAGGAGTGGAGAAGTTAGATGGCTATACTGATCTAAGATTGGGGATTGCCTTTAGAAGTGCTAGGAAGAAAAAGCAGGAGAATTGAATGATACCTCACAGAGTTTAGACTGGTCATGCAGTGAAGCCCAAGAGACTAAGAATTGGGAGATCAGTGGTGGAGTCTAGGTCAATAAAGTCAATGCAGCTGGAAAACTGGCAGAGGGAAATGAGGCTAAAATGTATTGAGGTAAAGATGAAGCAGCAACCCTCAAATGATTTCATGCCCACGGGAGGTGGTAAGTACAGTGTGCTGGTTTGATAAGCTGAGGATCTTTGAAGCTAGGTTATTTGGGCTTCTGCATGGATGGTGAGGTCTTCCAGAGAAAAGATGTGGGGTGTCAAATCCCAAGGTTTTAAGAGGAAGTGAGGGTTTGAACCTTGAAGGAGGAAAGGCTTCATTCATGATGGTGGCAGGAAAGTGAGAGTTGTAAATGCTGGCACATGTATGATGTACATTCAATAACTGTGATTTTAGGCTCCTTTTTGGGGGTCAGAAGTATAACTATTAGAACCTGAGCTCCATTTGCTTTACTACTTGTGTACTTTATGACTTTAAAAAAAAATTTACAAACTGCAGTAATTAACTCTATGTCTTTTGATTATAAAAAATAAGGAGAGGTCATGAAAGATTTTCTGGGAACGTAAGACCAGAAAAAGGCTTCACACTGTAGGAGGGGAAAGTCCTGATCCCAGTTGAAAGTGGCTGTTCAGAAGAATTAGCTGGACCCCAGTGTGCTTAGCTTCCAGTGGTGTTGCAATGGCCTGTGGTAACTGGCTAGCCCTTAGGATTTGAGTGTCACAAGGGAGAAAAGCCTAGATGGCGTAAGAGAACATCTTCGGGTAGGGAGCCTATATTCTGTTTTTTTAAAAACATCAGCATTGGAACAGGTGATCTCCAGGGTATGTTTCTGGCTTAAAAGTCCTTTCTGTGAATCTGAAAAAAATGCAAATCAGGAGTTTGATCCCTTGTATTGCTCAGCTGAAAGGCTATGGCTGGATTCTGAATAATATCTTCTTATGTGAAAATTACTATTCCTAAAGAGGTAGAAATGTAGTGTAATTTTGAAATTTTTGGGAAAAACAGATGGTTATAGTAAGAGGTGTAGGTTGGGAAAAATGAGATATATTTGTGTCTGGTCATGGAACAGCGTAACTGGGAGGGCTAGACTTCTTCACATGCCTGAGATAAGAAATTTCAACTCAGAGCATCTCAAACGGGATCACTTTCTGTGCCTAAAACCTTTCTTTATTCCTCCAAAAATAATACTGAGATAAAGGTAGATGCCTTTATAGATGTCTGAGGTTTTTTGTTTTTTGTTTTTTCCTTGTGCAACCTCATATATCTTTTGAAAGAAGCAGAAAGAATAAGTCAGGGGAGCAGTCAGAGTAAGGGAGGTAGAAATTGGAAGAGGGAATAGAAGAAAGAAAAAACAAATACAAGCCCCAGATGCCAAAGAAAAGATCTAGGCTGAAGTAGACTTCCATATCTAGAACTCGTAAGTAATGAGTTGTATAGGACTCTTGGTTCACTCTTTACAGAGTGGTTCTAAGTCTCACAAAGAGAAAGGAGCAAAAGAAAACAAAGTGACAGTTTTTGTAGCACAGGGGAAGGAAGTACATTGTGATTTTAGGCTCCTTTTTTTGGGTTGGAAGTCTGACTACTAGAGCCTGAGCTCTATTTGTTTTTCTACTTGTGTATTTCATGGCTTTTTTTTTTTTTTTTAACTTTACAAAATATTGTGATTAACTCTTTGTCTTTTGATTATAAAGAATAAGGAGAGGTCATATAAGATTTTCTTTGGGAACATAAGACCTCTTATTTCTTGGTATTTTTATCTATTCCCTGCTTTTCCACCGCCCCCTTTACCCCTGCACATCTAATCACTTGGAACAAGGCACAGTTTTAGCATTATTTCAGCCATCTTCATTCCAGGCAAATGAAATAATGATAATGACACGCTTCACAGGAACAGTGTGGTTCAGCGTCCAGCAGCAGACGAGGACGGGGACTGCTGATCTTTGGCCTTAAGTCACTACCAAACCAGGTCTCTGCTTCCTTATCTCTAATTGAAAAGTTTGGATTAGATGATTTCTATGGACTAAGCTCCAAGGTTTTTTGGCTCAAAATCTGCTGGAGGTTTAAAGAATCAGTTTCTGGGAAGGACTCATAACGTCATAAGAAACAGGCATGTCCAAAGGACAGGAATAGGAGCCCAATGAGGGCACTTCATTTTCTGTCCCCAGAGATGGACCCAGAGATGGCCAGAGTGATCCTGAAGTGATAAACATGTGAGATCACACTCCCTGAGCCCAGAGGTAGCTCTAAATGTACCTCCAGGAGCCACTGTTGTTATCAGAGTGGAAGTACAGATGTAGAACGACAAGCAGGAACTGACCTTATAAAGAGGGGCTAAAATGGATTCCTTAGCAAGAATGTGTTGAGCAACTATTCTTGAAATTAGAGGAAAATTTAAAAATGTGGTCAAGTGATTGTTCTTTCTAGCCCTAGCCCTACCTTCAGTACTTGTCTTTATTCTCACTTCTTTGTTAAGGTCATTCTCATGGATTCATCTTTCACATTTGTGCAGGTAACTGGTAGATCTGTGTTCATGTCTCTGCTCTGCTTTTTTTTTTTTTTTTTAAAGATTTATTTATTTGAGAGAGCATGCAGTAGGGAGGGGCAGAGGTAGAAGAAGAGAATCCCAGGCAGACTTTCTCCTGAGTGCAGAGCCTGACACAGGGCTCGATCTCATGATCCTGAGATCACAACCTAACCAAAACCAATAGTCGGACTCTTAACTGACTGCACCACCCAGGAACAGTTGTATGATCTTGGATATGCTGCTTAATTTCTATAAATACCAATGCACCCATCTGCCTAATGGGGATCCTTGCTGCTAAGAGGTACTGTGTTAGTACTGTTGTGACGATTAGCACCGAATGACACAGGCAGAGTATTCAGTATCCTGCTGCCACGCAGGAAGCCCTAATGGAAGTTAGTGGGAACAGGTTATTATTTCTGATTCTCCCTTTTACCCCCTTGTCTCTCTTCCACCTCCAGTGCTGCGATTAGCTACTGCTGTTTAACAAATGTCTCAAAACACAATGGCCTAAAAGAACCATTTTGCTATTTCTCATGATTATGTGGATTGACTGTGGTTCAGCTGGGTGGTTTTTCTGCTAGTATAGTTGGGGATTTCTCCTGCAACTGGAGTCAAATGGTGGCTGGGTAAGGAATATCTAAAAAGGCTTTACTTACATGTCTGTCCCCTTGGCAGGGGTAGCTGGAGGCCTGGGGATCTCTTTATGTCTTCATGTGGTCTCTCCATGAGACCATCTTGGGCTTCTTTAAAGAGTGGCTGGATGTCGTGAGCAAAGTTTCCAAGAGAGCAAGCTCCGGTGTGTAATTGCTGTTTACATCATGTTTGCTAATGTACCATTGACCAAATTCGGTCAATGTGGCCCCAGACTAGAGTCAGTGTGGGAGAGGCTACACAAGGTATGACTATCAAAGGTGTGGTTCATTGGAGCCACCAAAATAAGTCTACCACATCCAGTTTCAAAATCTCCGCTGTCTGGAAAACATCTTCATTTGGATGTCACTCTGTTAGCTTGAATCTAACTAACCTCCCTTCCAATCAAATGAGCAATTCATTGTTTATTTGCTTTTTTTTTTTTTTTTGGTGAGCTTAGAGCTGCTGTTAGATCATAAACTGGATATTCTTATTTTGTCAACTTTATTCCCAAATTATTTCATCTCACTTTTCATTTTTTCAAGTTGAAACCTAAACACAACTTTTCCCTTTCTTGTTTTTTTTTTTTTAACCAAAATTTCATGAAACCCTGGCATTTATGTCTTTGTTCACCCCCTCATTGCCATCATCATAGTCCACATCCTTATTATCTCATACATGAACAGCCCCAATAACCTTTCAGTTAGGTTTTCTTTAAGCTCTACTTTTAGTCTGAACTAAAAGTAGTTCAGACTACTTTTCAAGAACCTGCAGTATGTTTATCATTCTTGTTGTCTTTTTTTTTTTTTTAATATTTTATTTCTTTCTTTCACAGAGGGACAGTGAGAGAAGGAGCACATCAGGGGGAGGGGCAAAGGGAGAGGGAGAAGCAAGCAGACTCCTGGCCCAGCAGGGACCCCAATGCAGGACTCCATCCCAGGACCCTGAAATCATGACCTGAGCCGAAGGCAGATGCTTAACCGATTGAGCCACCCAGCCACCCCAGCCATTCTTATTGTCTTACTTATTATCTTAACCTAACCTTTTGCTTGTTTCTGAGGCCCTTATTTATCTGACCTTACTCTATTTCTATAACTTCTTTTTTTCTTTTTTACTATTGTATGTCATTCACACTCCAGAATCAGAGAGTGAGGAGGGAAGACACTTAAAGTATGTTTAAATCCATCTACACATATACATCTTAGAACACAGAGAGGAATGGAGGGAGCCGATGTGGAGACAGAAAAAAAGTTCTGAAAATAAGAGATAAAGTGGAAGATATCTTATTGTTGCCATTTGTATTTTTGAGTAGGAAAAGGGGAGAATCAAATATTTTAGGGGACTCAAAATTAAATCCCTTTTAGTGGAATTCCTTAATTTAAAAAAACTCATGGACCGTCTTTTGGTCATTGCTCTACTCCTAACTCCGTTGGGTCATACAGCCACAGTCTTTTATATTGTCATCAATGGTGGCAGGATTTATGTTCCAGTGCTGGGCTTGGTACATAGTAAGTGCTTGATAAATGTCTGTTAGATGCAGAGTGTATATATGAGACAGTTAAATCCAGACATGTCTAAACTAAATAGGCACCGACAAAGTCAAATAAAAAGGTGCATTTTTCATATATTAAATGAGAGATGTAGAACCTAGGTTTATGAATTCACCATGAAATACAGACATCTGTTAAGCTCTCAATACATGTACTCCTGACACTGAGACCAAAGCTAGGGGGGAATGAAGGCTTCAGTAGTTAGACCACACAGTGAGCATACTTTTCTCTTCGGGCATAGGGCCCTTAAAACAAGTTAGAGTTAGGAACATGGGAAGAGAAAGCCATTGTATTTGTTTTTTTTTTTTTCTTTTTTAGATCTAGAGTCTTTGGATCAGATAACATTTTTAAAATGGGTGTTGATTGAATAGCTTCCTGTTCATTTGAGGAAATAATATTTATAAAGTGATAAACATAAAAAGACATTAACCCTAAGGAGGTTTAACATATTCAGTTATTCACTGAATTATTTTGGTACATTCATTTCCATCCCAGGGCATAGTATTTTTGTGCAACCAGTCAAAGTATTTAACTTCAGTAATCGAGATACTGTGTAAGGATGTGGCAAACATTTTTTTATTTTTATTTTTTAAAGATTCATTTATTTATTTATTTATTTTTATTTATTCACTTGACAGACAGAGACCACAAGCAGGCAGAGAGGCAGGCACAGAGAGAAGGAGGGGAAGCAGGGGCCCCGCTGAGCAGACAGCCTGATGCGGGGCTCGATCCCTGAACCCTGGGATTCTGACCTGACCCGAAGGCAAAGGCTTTAACCCACTGAGCCACCCAGGCGCCCCGGATATGGCAAACACTTTTGAAGAATTTTTCCCACTCTTCTAGCTTTTAACCATTAATTTCAAATATCCTATTTTAGAGAACTCAACTGCAGAGTAGTCCACTTAACTTTATTAACCTGGACCTCAGCACAGGGACATTCTTGGGGGTGGAGCCATGATCTTCTTTAACTGTGATCTGTTTTCTTTTAAATTCTTAGTGCTGCTCAAGAAGAGGCCCTGTTTCTTCCTAGAGACTTTCAGGCAAAGGAGCTGTTTCCAGCTTCCTGCTAAATCCACTCAGCTATGTCATGCAGGGGATGCAGGGAAGAGTTTTCCTTGGGAGGGCCTCCTCAGAAGTTTTGGAGATGGGCCTTGAGCTCTTGGCTGGAATCAAGGTTTTCCAGAGCAGAGGCTGTAGTTCTGCTCGTCACTGATTGGGAGACATGCTGCCTGGGCTATTTTCATGAGAGTCAAATAAAACTCTCTTGTCTTAAGCCTGCTTTGAAAGGTGTTTTCCTAATGATTTTACCAGTCAAATAGAATGACTGTGTGGGAGAGCGTAGTTGAATAACTGGAACACTCTGGGCAGCTTCCCTTCTCCACCCTGTGCCCCTACTTGGCTCTCTTCCCCCTCAAGCTCCTCCTTCCCCAGGAACACACTTGCTACTCTGTTTTCTGTTCTGGAGCTGCCTGAATTGTATGATTTTTATAGATGACTGTGAACTCTTCAGTCCAGAAAGAGGTGCCAGGAACACAAACAGCCCAGCTCACTGGTACTCACCCTGGGGGGCAGGGGAGGGGAGTGACCAGCCAAGCTGGTTATCAAGTTATCTCCATGGGGCACTTAACTCTGAGAGAAACTTCAGGCTTTCTCACATCATCCAAGAAGCATTTCAAAAAGAGAAAGAATCACCAAGAAAAGGCTGTCATCAGGAGGTGCTCCATCTCTTGGGTATGTTGGATTGAGGGCAAAAACACTTGCTTGTGGCAGCTTACATTTTTACTGTGAATCTTATATGAGCCGTTTGTGATTTCTGGGTACTCCAGCCAGGTCAATAGCCCTTGGGAAGAGGGATTTCAAATTGGTAACCCATAAGCCAAATCAAATTACTGTCATAGACCATAGGTGTGTGGGGGGTGGGGAGCGGGGAGAGAGAGAGAGAAGGGAGATGGGAAGGAGTGAGGGAGAGGAGAAAGAAGGAGATGGGGAGTAGTGGAGATTCAAACTCTCTATTTGGCTGGTACTGAGTAGTGGCTGCCCTACTAGCTGGGGACATGCGGCCTGTAGTCCATGGTCCCTGACCAACCCTACTCCTCACTGTTCTGTGTTACTTGCATGGTCCCTGTAGGCCTTTGAGTTGGCTACCCTGCTTTTAGTACAAGTATTTTCATTTTTCATAGTGTTCCTTGAATGCTGAACTCTATTTTTCTGAGACAAACCAAAGAGGTTAAGGACTTTTCAAGAAATGATTTGCATTATAGAACGAAAATTTAGGAACATCAGCAGTTGTTTCTCAGTGAAAATATTTCTAAGCTGTAGCAGTGGCCGACCCTGACTGAAGGTCTTTCAACTATCTGTTCCATGTTAGGCTATTGATTTCCTCCAGGGCCTATCTGCTACTGGCCTCCCACAACAGAGCAGCTCTTCTAGAGCTTCCGAAGGCCTCTGCTAGAAAAAGTCTTCTCACAAATTGCACAGACGCCTGCCACAGGGGCCAGTGAGCTTCCTGCTAGCTCACTAGATATTGTAGGAGATGCAAAGAAATGTGAAGTGATCACATGTTCTGTATTCACCAAAGCAGTTCTTGGAGTTCTTTTGCGAATGAAAAATATGAAAATCTGTAGGCATTCAGCTTATGTGAGACACCAAAAAATATTTTTGTCTTGTCTTTGTACCTCTTCCCCCACCTAATGTTTTAATATGACCACAAACAAGTAGCACAAGTGAGACATGAGCATATTTCTTTCTTCTGACCCCGTATCCTCACCTTTTAGCGGAAGTATTCAGAGGCTGCGAAGAGAATGGAGGAAATGGAGAACCCGTGGTTGCAGAATAGGCCGCAGGCCACATAATCAGCCTCTGAATAATTTGATTAGTAAAAGCTAACAACAACAAAAAAGAATTTTCAAATACTGATTCCTCTTTGAATCATCTCATGTATTTTCCCCACGATTATTAGATTAAAATTAAAATTTAGTATTAAATGAAACTTAACATAAGGTTTTTATGTTGTAAAACGCAGTTGACATTGAACATCATAGAAGTTAGAGGTGCTGATCCCCCACCTGACAGTCAAAAACCTGCATATAACTTTTAACTGCCCAAAACCTTAACTACGAAGAGCTTACGGTGAATCAGAAGTCTGACCGATAAAATAAACAATTAACACCCATTTTATATGTTGCATGTTTTTGTATACTTTGTTCTCAAAGTAAGTTAGAGGAAAGAAAATGTTAAGAAAATCATAAGGAAGAGAAAATAAATTTCCAGTGCTGTGTGTAAGAGGAACCACACGGTTCAAACCTGTGCTGTTCAGGGGTCAGCTGTATCCTGTTTTATTCCATGTGCCCAGATAGGACTGAGCTCATAGTTGACAGTAAGCTGTAGAACGAAAATACCCATATACTGTGGAGGCCAGTTATTTTGTCTATAGACTGTACTACTCTGGGATCTTAATTTCTTCCATTTCTATTTTACCATAGAAATTGAAGTTATAGTAAAAATAATGTCTGGAGGCTTCTATCTTTTTGATATTCTTTGACTTTTATTTTTCCCCTCAAATAATTCTATATATTTTAAAATACCTGTATCGTATGTTAATTATTAAACTAGATGAGATTTTTAATAAAGCTGACATTTTAAAATTAATTTTACTTATTTTGAGGTAATGATAGATTCACATTCAATTGTAAGCAGCAATACAGAGAGATTCTATGTACTCTTCACTCAGTTTTCCCCAATTGTAATGTCTTGTAGTACCACAGTACGATACCACAACCAGGGTATTGACTTTGACACAGTCGATACAGAACATTTCCACCATTACAAGGATTTCTTGGGTTGTCCTTTTATAACCACATTCAGTACCTCAACCCCACCTCTGGAAACTACCAGTCTGCCCTCCATTTCTACAATTTTGTAGCCAACTTATTTTTTTAGAAACATTTCTCTAACTGTTTGGCTCTAGAGAGAAAAGACCATTGAACACTTACATAGGGTTGATGACTTCTATAGGTGGAAGCGTATATTTCTAGATGCGTACTGTCTTGGATGTTTTGTGTTGCTCTGCCAGGAGGGCTCCTGAAATCTGTGGGCTCCTGAAATCCAGATTACTGAGACCTCAGTACTGCAGCTGTTCTTGCCAGAAAATGCCCCTGCCAATGGTTGACAGAATTTTCCTACCTGATTATGCTACCTCCATAAAGCCAGCTAAGAATTGCCCTTGGTGGCTGAGCAATTCAGCCCTCTTTTTGATGCTGGGATAGTCAGATACTGTCTGGAGGTGCTGACAGCTGTGGAAAATGTGTGGAAAGATGTTTTCTCTACCTATCAACCTGTTGTGACTATTTACTGAGGAACACTGAGACTGCAGACTCTTTGCTCTTCCCTCCATCTTTGATGTTACCTGCAGCTCTGCTTTGACCCTGTATTACGCTCGGAACTTCTGGAATGCCTCAGGATGCCAAGTAGTTTTTTCTTTCTTGCTGTCAGTCTGACTCAATTATCTGGTGCCACTATAGAAGTAAAACCAGTTGCTGTTCTTAAACTAGCAGCTGTGTTATTAGAAGAGCCAGGAAACATCTGACGTCTCCCACCTTTTGGGCCTGGTGTTATACTTGCTCTTATGTGTAGCTCAGCTAGCCTGACTGCTTCCATTTTAGGTCATGAAATGAAATATGACATCCAGTTGAGGAGATATTGGAAGAAATTGCTTTTGTAGATTTTTATGGATTAGAATTGCTTATGAGAACCCCCTCTTTGGCATAAATCAGCTGTACATTTTAAATTTTTTATAATTGTGGAAATTGAATAGTATAGTGTAGATGCAAAATAATTATGGAAAGAAATTTGGTATTTTTGACATAATATATTTCACTTTTATTTAAATGATTTTGAATGTTTTATCATTATTGAACATAATAAAAACAATTTTTACTTTATGGATATAAGAATTGATGTTATTGAGCTCATGTCCTGAGTAGTAATGAAGGAACTCAGATTTCTGAGGTTCTTCCTGCCCTTCTTTTCTTCCTGTTTTTCTTTCTCTCATATTATATTCCATTTAATCTTCTTTGCAAACTGAAGAGTTGCTGAGAATTTTAGTGAACCCTCTGTGTGCCATATGTTCTTATTTATAACTTTTATTTTTTTTTTAAAGGTTTTATTTATTTGTCAGCAGAAGCACGGAGATCTGCAGAAGACCAGGCAGAGCAGGCAGAGGGAAAAGCAGGCTCCCTCCTGAGCAAGGAGCTAGATGTGGGACTCAATCTGAGGACCTTGGGATCATGATGGGAGCCAAAAGCGGAGGCTTCACCAACTGAGCCACCCAGGCATCCCATTATCTATTAATTTTAACATTCAGTTGAGTTGTGAAGAAAATGGAGTATGGGTTTTGGGTTCTGGGATGAAAGACAAAAGGAAATAATAGAAAATGAAAGTTTAATGAGAGTGGCTGTGTGGAACTTGTTAGTCGTTCGTGTTCACATCAAAAGGAAGAAATAAAATATAGGTTGCTGATCTTTGTTGATTGTTACCTCAAGTACTCCACATATATATGGAGATTTTACATTTTTCATTTTCATTAAATGAGTTTCTTGTGTTACCTAGGCTCTTTTGTCAGTAATCTACATTAAAAAGTTCTTAGTGCCTGGTCTTCAGCATTAAATTGGGTGATTCCAATGTATTTTTAAAAATATTTTTAAAATTTATTTGACAGAACACAAGTAGGCAGAGTGACAGGCAGAGGGAGAGGGAGAAGCAGGCTCCCTGCTGAGCAGAGAGACAGATGCAGGCCTCCATCCCAGGACGTGAGTCGAAGGCAGAAACTTAACCAACTGAGCCTCCCTGGCTCCCCAACCAACATAATTTTTTGACTCAAAAATATATTTCTAGTGGAAAGCTAAAACATTCTATCATTCAGTTTTAAGTGTTAAAGTTGGTTTTGAATGAGTAAGAAATTAAAATATGTTCAGTGTTCTGCGATGAGGATGCTGGGAAATGGCAGTACCTGTCATCTGCAGACCAGTAATACAGCATAAGAGAATCTGAAGCAGACTTCATGCCCAGCACAGAGCCCAATGCGGGGCTCAATCTGATGACCCCGAGATCATGATCTGAGCCGAAACCAAGAGTCAGCACTTAATGACTGAGTCACGCAGGTGTCCTTAGACGCCTGCTTTTTGATTACCTTCATGTATTGAGAGTTTCTGTTTGCTTTCATTTCAAATTATTTAAATGAAAAATAACATTAATGCTAGCCCATCTAAGAAACACTGTGCAGTTGCCAATAGAAAACTTCTTCAAGAAGTTGTTTGCATTCACTGTTCCCAAATTCTTACTGTGGTTAAATCCAGTGAATTCTTTTCAGTCATGTTAGCCATCTCCTTTTGTACCATTTGACCTTATTTGAAGGTCCCACTTGAATTGTGTCTTCAGTTGGTTTTTTTTTTTTTTTTTGAAGATTAAAAAAAAAAATTATTTATTTATTTGACAGACAGAGATCACAAGTAGGCAGAGAGGCAGGCAGAGAGAGGAAGAAACAGGCTCCCTGCTGAGCAGAGAGCCTGATTCGGGGCTTGATCCCAGGACCCTGAGCCAAAGGCAGAGGCTTTAACCCACTGAGCCACCCAGGTGTCCCCTTTCCATTGGTTTTTACTCTTCCTGGTTTTCTACCGTTGATTATTCCCTTGGGGTTTCATTAAATTTATGGACCATTTGAAGGGAGAAGTGACACCTTCATTATAGTGAATCTTCCCATTTATAAGCATTCATACCTCCCCTTTTAAGTCTTTTGAAAATGACTTTTGATAAAGTTTTATAATGTTCTCCATAAAAGTGTCCTAGGAACCTTTAGTTATTATCACAAATGATATCTTTTAAAGAAATAATTACATGTTGTGAGTTATAGAAACTCAATTGATTTTTATATATTTTCTATCAAGCTGTCTTGCTGAACTATTTCCAATGGTTTACTTGTATTTTATTTTGACATTTAGAACACATTATTTAGAACTAGTCTTAGATTTATGGAAGAGTTGCAAAGATTTTTAGAGTTCTCCTATACCCTTCCCTTCATCCAGCTTTCCCTAAGGTTAACTTCTTACATAACTGCAGCACTTTTGTCAAAAAAAAAAAAAAAAAAAATCATATGAAACATTACTGTTAACTAAGCTGCAAACTTTATTTGGATTCTACCATTTTTTCCACTAATGTCCTTTTTCTATTCCAGGATCCAGTCTAGAATATCACATTGCATTTAGTCTTTGATTTTTAATGTAGAAAATTTTATCACCTTCAAAGAATAAAAGTTTTGTCCCTTAGTTTCCATGTGCGTGTGCGCATGCACACATGCGTGCTGTAGGTATCAGGTATACCTTCCTGTACGCTTGGGCTGACCACTGTTACCCAGGCTCTACTTACTCTACACACTTTACTCCCCCTAGAAATGTTGGTGCTTCCCAAGACTGTATCCTTTGTCCTTAATCCACACCTAATATACATGGTTCTGGAGGCTCTCATCCATTTTATATCTCCCTGTGTGGATTGGGTGTAGCCTCTGTGCCCCGCACTCACTTGTTTGCCACAATTACCAAATCTTGATTTCTAGTATAGATTTCTTTTTTGACCTCTAGGTTCATATGACTGTCTTTGGAATATCTCTATCTGGATTTTCCACAGACTTCCAATATGTCTTAAGGCAGCTCATCTCATTGTCTTCTCTTGTCCCTCCTCTTGCGTTTGCTATCTTCATAATCTCCCAGTTATCCAAGACAGAGAAACCTGGGACTCATTCTGAACTCTTCCCTCCTTTTCTTCCTTGCTCTTTTTTCCTTTCCTTCCTTCTCTGCCTTCTCTCACCTCCATTCCTTTCCCTCCCTTTATGTCTGCTCCTATTAATTCTATTTCCTTCATTTCTCACATATTTATCAGCTTCTCTCCATTCTATTTCATTAAAAGCTCTCATCATGTCACACTATCAAACTCCTTAACATATTATCCAGAGATTCTGGCCTATCCATCTCGTCTTGTCCCATGATGCCCTTTTCCACAGCACATACAACACCTCACTCTCTGTGCCAGTTCTACCTAATCACCTGACATCCCTTGGATATGCCGTGTTCTTCTCTTACTTCTTTGGAAGTTGTATATCGACTTTTTCTTTTTTTTGGTTCCTGCTCTCTTTTCCTGACTAACTCCTGCTAATTTCCTTGGTCTCCAGTCAGTTGTCACTGTTTCCAGGAAACCTTTAACTTCCTAGCCTGGGTTATAGCTACTTCTGAGAACTCTAAAGGTAGTTTGCCTGCATTTCTCTCCTGGCACTTAAAGTATGGAGCTTGTTTGGTTATGTCTGTATACCATTGCTCTACTCTTTGACAATACTGTATGTTCTACAAGGTCAAAGAACAATGTATTTTGCTTTGTACTTCCTATTGCTTAGCACAGTACCTGGCACATAGCTGTTACTAATAAATGTTTATTGAATGAATAAATAAACATATTCACCATTCTTGGAAACACAGACTTGACTGTTTACAAGAATGATATCTTTCAACAGAGACAGAACTCTCTAAATGTCAGCTTCCTTATTTATAAATGAGAAGGGTACACTAGAAGATCTCTGAAGTCCTTTACAGCTCTAACAAATTGGTATTTATGATTTTAAGATTTATCATCCTTGAGGATATTCAAAAGAAAACAGTACAAATTCTGGGGGAAATTCCAAGGGAGTTCCAAAATATTTTGCCAGTGACAATAACCCTGGAATAATAATTTGGTTTTTTGGTTATATTGCGTAGATAAATTATCAAGTGCTAATAATCCGAGCACGTGGACATTTGAGTGGTTTATTTAGGATAATCAGAGTTTCTTTTCCTTTGCTAACATAGCCAAATCATTTTAGGAAGACTATAAATTTTCCTTGGCTGAAGATTTTCAAGTGAAAGCAAGATGGCTATTTCTCTTGGATATTGTAGATGAGATTTAAAATGTAGCTGTATAATGATGGGACTAATTGACCACTAAGGTCTCACCTGGTGATAAGATCCTTTAATGTTGTGGTTTACAGCTTTTGGTTTTTTTGTATTATTTTGTTTTTTGGTATAACAGGAAAAATAAAAAAGAGTTGGATAGCACACTGTTTTTCCAAGTTCATCTTACTGGATTTAATATCAACATTAGAAAGCCACCAAAAGTTTATGTTTATCAAAATTGTTGACTTATATGTATCCAAAAACTTAATATTGTGAGTGGTCTCCAGCTTGCTGAAATGATCTGGGTTAAATCAGCGTCCAAGGCCCAGTTTAAAAAGGTCTCTTAATGTAGTGGATTTTTAAAAATAGCATATATTTATCATTGATATAGAAAACCACATAAAACAGGACCTTGGGATCATGCCCTGAGCTGATCCCAGACACTTAATGACTGAGCCACCCAGGTGCTCCCCTTATATATCTTTTAATTGAGAAATGTTCTCTCCCTCTTGGAACTCATGAACTCATGAATGTGATTATTTCCATAGTCGTGTTTAATATGGTACACACTTATATTTTATTCTAGATTATTTTAAAATGCTGACAATGCTAACATTATTATGTTCCTATAAAAGGAATGAAGAAAAATTCTCCAATGAAGAAAAATTTCAAAATATCAAAAGTTATATGAAAATAAAATATTTTTGTTTCATTATTCCATAACTGGTAACTCTTTGGGATAGTTCTCTACTAGTCTGTATATAGTCAAGTGTATAATTTTTACATAGTAAGTATTCCCTCTGCTGTTACTTTGGGCTTTTTAAAATTTCTAATTGAAATTAGAGATCTTAATTAGAAATCTTCTCATAGGGATGCCTGCGTGGCTCAGTTTGTTAAGCTGCTGCCTTCTGCTCAGGTCATGATCCCAGGATCCTGGGACTGAGTTCTGCATTGGGCTCCCTGCTCAGCAGGGAGCCTGTTTCTCCCTCTGCCTGCCTCTTTTCCTGCTTGTGCTCCCTCTGTCTCTGTCTCTCTGACAAATCAATAAAATCTTTAAAAAAAATCTTTTTGTAGTTGTTTCTCTTAATAATAGGGAACAATTTGGCTACCAGAGGGGAGGTGAGTGGGGGGATGGGTGAAGTAGGTGATGGGGATTAAGGAGCACACTTGTGATGAGCACAGGGTGATGTATGGAAATGCTGAATTATTATACCGTACACCTGAAGCTAATATAACACTATCTTAACTGGAATTAAATATATAATATAAAGTAGTAATATGGCAAAAAAAAAAAGATATTTTTCTAGTTCTCATCATAGAGGCTTTGATTCTCACATTCTTTGCTTTTTTTTTTTTTTTTTTTTTTATTTTTTTTATTTTTTATTTTATTTGACAGAGAGAGATCACAGGTAGGTAGAGAAGCTGGCAGAGAGAGAGAGAGGGAAGCAGGCTCCCTGCTGAGCAGAGAGCCCGATGTGGGACTCGATCCCAGGACCCTGAGATCATGACCTGAGCCGAAGGCAGCGGCTTAACCCACTGAGCCACCCAGGCGCCCCTGCTTTTTTTAATATAAATACCTAAAACTATAGCTTTCCCTTTAAGCATGTTGAGGTTATATTATCAGGCAATTGGGAAATGTTTTCTAATTTCCTTTGTATTTATCTGTGGTTATGTTTTCTTTTCTTTCTTTCTTTCTTTTTTTTTTTTTAATGTATTGCTTAATCTCTAACTATTAGGGGGATTTTCCAGATAACTTACTGTTACTTATTTCTAATATACTACTTTGTTTGATTTTTAATCCTTTTAAATGTATTGAGACTTGTTTTATGGTCACTATATAATTTATTCTTGGGAGTATTCCTTAAAAAGAATGCATATTTTGTTTAGGTGTAGTGATCTTTAAGTGTCAGTTTGGTGGGCATATTCACATGTAAAAGAGTGAAGTTGGATTTTCATCCCTCATACAAAAGTTAACTCAAAATGAATCAAAATCTGGATAAGGTAAAACTAAACCTCTAGTGGAAAAGCTTAGTTGTAAATCTTCATTCATGACCTTGGATTATGCAATGGTTTCTTAGGTTAGGACAATAAAAGCACAAATAATAACAAAATTGATAAATTGAATTTCATGAAAATTGAAAGTGTTTCTACTTCAAAGGACAACATCAAGAGAGTGGAAATTCAACCCAGAAGATGGGAGAAAATATTTGCAAATTAGATATCTGATTAAAGATTTGTGTCTAGAGTAATTGTGTCTTAACAACTCAATGATAAAAAGACAACCTAATTTAAAAATAAGCCAAGGATCTGAATAGCTATTTCTCTGAAGAAGATATACAAACAACCAAAGAGTACATGAAAAGATGCCTATTACATTACCCATCAGAAAAATGCATTTCAAAACTATGAGGTATCACTTCACACCCAAGTAGGTTGGCTATAATAAAAACAGAAACAGAGACAGAAAAACAGGGAAAAAAAACCTACCAAGAACAAAAACCCAAAACACAAACTATAACAAATGTGGTCTGGATGTGAAGAAACTGGAACCCTCAATTTCTAGTGGGAATGTAAAATGGTTGCTTTGAAAAGTCCAACAGTTCCTAAATGATTCACCATAGTCACCATATGACTTAGTAATTTGAATTTTCGATGTATATCCAGAAGAAATGTAAATATGTCTACCCAAAATCTTCTGTAGCATGTTCACAGCAGTCTAATTCATAGTAGCCCCAAACTGAAGACAAAACAAATGTTCATCAACCAACGGAGGTAAATCACATGTGGTTCATCTATTCAATGGAATGTTATTTGGCAGAAAAAAGGAAGTAATGGCTACCACATGGATGAACCTTGAAAACCTTATGCTAAGTGAAAGAAGTCAGTCATAAAAGACCATATATTGCATGACTCCATTTATATGAAATATCCAGAATAGGAAAATCTATAGAAACAGGAAGTAGATTAGTGGTAGCCTAAGCCTGGGGATGGTGGTATCTGGGAACATGGGAGGTGAGTACTAAAGGGCATGGGTATGAGATGATGAAAATATTCTAAAATTGATTGTAGTAATGGTTGCACAACTCTGACTATACTAAAACCATTTAATTGTATGTACATTTTAAATGAATTATATATGCGTCATTATAGATTGTTAAAAATAAAGGAACCAGGAGCACCAATAGTTCAGGGTAAGAGCCTTTGATATTACTTAGTGTTATAGTGACTTTAGAAAAAAAACTTGTCAGCTGGAGTTAACTGATTTGAACAATTCAACTTCACTAGGCAATAAGCCTAGAAGAGCTTACAATGCTGGCAGTTAAATTTTTTTTTGCACAATTTTCAAATGACTGTGATGTTAAGAGAATAAAGTCTCAGGTGAATGAAAGATACATGATGTAAAAAGAAAAAGGTCAAGTTGGTAGATAACTTTTTTAAAGATTTTATTTATTTATTTGACAGAGAGAGATCAAATGTAGGCAGAGAGCCAGACAGAGAGAGAGGGGGAAGCAGGCTCCCCGCTGAGCAGAGAGTCCGATGCAGGGCTCAATCCCAGTACCCTGAGATCATGACCCGAGCCGAAGGCAGAGGCTTAACCCACTGAGCCACCCACGTGCCCTAGTTGGTAAATAATGTTATTCATACATTCCATATTCTTATTGATTTAGTCAATTTTTGCTTAAGATATTTTAGGGTTCTATTATTAGGTGCTACATATCTAAGATTATTATGTCTTCTTGGTGTATCTGACCTCTTATCATCTGCAATCACTTCTTCATTTCCATATTACTTGCCTTGAAGTCCACATTATCAGATATTAATATAGACATAACAGTATTCTTATACTTAAGGTGTGCATCCCCCCCCCACGTTTTTACTTTCACCCTGCCTTTGTCTTTGTATTTAAAGTGCTTTTCTTATTATCAACAACACAGTTGACGGTTTTTTCCCTTAAATGTAAAGGTTTGTTTACATTTAGTGTAATTATTGATAATGTTGGGTTTAATCTGCCATCCTGGAATTTGTTTTCTAATTTCCCCATCTATTCTTTCTCCAGTATTTCTTTTCCTTCCTTCTTATGGGTTAATAGAATAGTTTTTGTTTTGTTTTGTTTTTTAATATTCTATTTTGCCTTATAGCCCAGCTGCCAACTGTTTGGGTAGTTCAGGAGTTAGTCTTGCTCTTGAACTCAACCTCTGGCTTGTCTTGGAAGATCTCTCTCTCTTTTTTTTTTTTTTTTTTAAGATTTTATTTATTTGATAGACAGGTCACAAGTAGGCTGAGAGAGAGAGAGAGGAGGAAGCAGGCTCCCTGCTGAGCAGAGAGCCCGATTTGGGGCTCTATCCCAGGACCCTGAGATCATGACCCGAGCTGAAGGCAGAGGCTTTAACCCACTGAGCCACTCAGGCGCCCAGAAGATCTCTCTTGATCCTGCTTTGCATTTGGTGAAGGCTCAGTGCTTGTCAGAGGGATCTTATTCAGAGGTTGTCCTGTTCCAAGCCTTCAAGGAACTGCTGCTTTGCACTCAGCAAAGGCCTGGGGGTACTTCAGGAATATTTCCCAGCCCTTCTGTTTTGTCCCAGCCTTTGATGTGTGGTGGTTGTGTACTAGGTGCAAACTCTGTGCAGGGAACTCACAGGTGGGTATGGAGTTGTTCTTTGGTTAGAGCTCCTCAGAACTCTAATTCCTCACATCAACAGCTGTTAAAAGTTAATAAAGTTTTAGCTGGTTTCTCCATACTTCCCTTTTGGCAGGTTTATTCTTTCTCCTGTCAGAGATACAAGCAGGTAGGCATCTCTTTTTTGGGAAGAGATCATTTGTATGTGAAAAATAGTTCATTTAGGTTACTTTGCATCTCAGCTTTAATGGGTTTTTAAAGACAATTTATGAAGCTTGTTTTAGGCTGTGGTTATTTTTAAAGTGTATTTTTTTTTATAATTATATGGCAATACAAACATTTTTTTGAGCATCTACAGCTAATGTTTACTTTTTAGTGGCTTATTGAGTGATAATCACCTAGTGTGGAATACCCAAGGAATCTGTGAAAGGTCAATGAGTAAATGAATGATGGTATTTGCTTTAGATATTAAGTCGCTGGTATTGGCCCCACATTAATATACATAATCTTTCTTATGGCCAGTAATACATACTTAATGATGGTGACCTACAGATAGGCTAGACTTTACTGATAAAGCATCAAAAGAAAGTATAGTGATGACGCAATCTTGCCTCATGAGCATTTATGTAGCCTTCTGAGTTAAAAAGAGATACAAATACATTCATAATTAATATGGCTTATCTGGATCACTTTAGAGCTGTATACAAGGTTTGGTCATACTCATTAAGATAATTTTGGTTTTATTTGTTACAAATAAAGCTTATTTTTTACACTCTGAGATGTTAAGAAAAAGACTTTATGCTCTCCTTGGTTTAGTTTTCATGTTTTGATTGTATTTCTTTTACCTTATATTATCTTTTAAGATTCTGTAGAAGAATTTTGTCTGGTAAGTGCAGGTTTACTTAATCCTATGCTCTCTGAAATCTAGGAGTGACTGGTACACAGAGGAGAGTCAGGCATTGAATGTTCGATAGATTTTTTTTCTTTATGTAAATTCTCAAACATTCATAAAGTAAGTAGTGCAAGTAGAAAAATAAACTCCCATGCTTCTAGTAACTGTTGACATAGGTTAATCAAGATCTTTTTTATCCTGACCACTTTATAAAAACAGTTGAGCGTCTGCTAGAGTATTTATTTATTTTTGATTGCTAAAATATTTTAAAGTTAATCCCAGATGTTATGTCTTGTTTTACCCGTAGATTGCTTTGCCTGATACAGAAAATTTAAAAACGTAATTACAGTGACATAATAGTATCTAACAAAGCTAATAATTTCAGAATTTTTCAAACCTCGCTTTTTCATGTCCTGTTTGAGTCCATTCCACTCATACCTGAAAATACCTGGGAAAATTAACTTACTTTGTTTCTAATCTTATTTGATTAATATTATAATTTCTAAACATTTGAATATTGACTGCTTCTTTTCTATGGCTTTCAAGAATCTCCTAGCTTCTTTTCTATTGCTTTCAAGAATCTCCTATGAAAAAATTCATTCTGAGACCAGGTAAATTTTATAAACAATGTATACTTGACCCCTTTATGGTGATTTATAAGGTATATAATGCAGGTTATAAGTAGCAAAGGTCTGAGTTTGGCAATAAAGAGTTAACTTGGCTTAACCAAGAATTTCCTAAATTTATTTAGCCCCAGAACCCCTTTTTTAATGTAACCTCTATTAACTAAAATACATTTTGGAGAATATTATTTAGGCAGGGCATTGCTACCTCTGAATAGCAAAAACAGAAGCTGTTAAATTCATTTTTATTTGAATTAGATAATTATCCTCATGGAATAATCATAATCCTGTAATATCTGTTTTTTCCCCTATAATATGCTTAATATTGATAACACAGTATAATAGGTTATCCTCTTCAGGATCTTACATTCTGAAAATCTTTAAAAATACTGTAAAAGCAAATCAAGTATGAGCATTTTATTTTTTCATGGGATAGATATTTGCAAAAGAATATAGGTATACCTCACAACCCATCTGTAAAGAAAGATAAATGCATTGGTATTGTATTAAAGGGGAAGGTAGAAACAATATGTGTAGAAACGCAAGGAAATAGAAACCAAAAGATAATAGTGATCAATTAGATTATATTTTATTTGTGAAAAATTAGTTAAAAATATCTTAAAAGGGGCACTGGGGTGACTTAGTTGGTCAAGTGTGGGGTCTTGACTTCAGCTCAGGTCATGAGCTCAGGGTCTTGAGATTGAGTCTGGGTCAGGCTCTGCACTCATTGTGGAGTCTGCTTAAGATTCTCTTCCTCTTCCTCTGCCCCTCCCTCTACCCCACTACCCTGCAAGGATGTGCACTCGCTCTTTCTCTCAAAAAAAAAAAAAAACCAAAAAACCACAACTCTTAAAAAGTTTAAACTCAGGCAGTAATCTGGAAGTTCTCACAAGTGGTTTACATTTTCATGTACTTTTATTTTTTAAAAAGATTTATTTATTAGAAGGAGAGAAAGCATGAGCAGGGGGACAGGCAGAGTGAGGGAGAAAATCCACAAGTAGACTCCCCGCTGAGTGCAGAGCCTGAAGCCAGGCTCTATACTAGGACCCTGACAGTTTGACCTGAAGTGAAAGCAAGAGTCGGTGGTTTAACTGACTGAGCCACCCAGGTGCCCCTACATTTTTATGTACTTTAAAATATGTTCACTTCTTTAAAACATGTAAGCAGTTAACAGGGCCAAGTGGAAGCTAACTGCACAAGGGAAAACATTCTCCATTCTGCTACTCTTCTCACTGATACTATTATACATATTATACAGTGAGAAGAGATTCTACAGGTACTCATGTTCTAAAGGTTCTGCATCTCATCCTGATATGATCTAATTGACACCCATCCCCGGCCCCCCACCTTGCCAACCCTCCCGAGTGGATTAGCTGGTTGCCCCTGTCTTCATATCATGTAAATGTGCAGACAGGTGTTTTTTCTGTGATGCCACAAAGGTGATTTTTTTCCATTACAGTCAAACTGCAACTTCAAGCAGAAGAGAGAGGGGTTGTGTCCATCAAAGGAGTATGTGCAAATCGCTATCTTGCCATGAAGGAAGATGGAAGATTACTGGCTTCTGTAAGTAATACTCTTTTTGTAAGTTTTTTTTTTTCTTTGTGAGTTTTGTTGCTGTTAATTTGCTAGTATTGGTATTTATTAAGGATTTTGTAAGTATTATCTAATTTAATCTTCATATTTACCTTATAAAATAGTACCACTCTCTCTATTTCATGGATACAAAAACTGAAGTTCTGAGTGAGTAAGTAACCAGGGAAACACAGCTCACATGTGGTAGAACTTGGATGGCACTTGAGGCAGTCTTGACTCTAGAGCCTGAGCTCCAAGTCACTGCATTTCACTGAGTTGTAAAAAAGAATTTTTATATTGTGCATTTGTTTGAAGATCAGTGGGATGGATATATATACAATTTTGAGTATCAGTTTTTAAGTTTCTTCTTTCAGATTTCACGTGCAAAATGTTTGCAGTATAGAATAAAGCTGAGGAAGTGGATTCTTAACCTAGATACTGATAGTGGCACTGCCACATATTAGCTGTGTGTTCTTGAGCAAATTATTCTGAGGTAGTTCCCTTACCTATAAAACAGAGATATGGCGGGGAGCCTGCTTCCCCTCTCTCTCTGCCTACTTGTGATCTGTCTCTCTCTGTCAAGTAAATAAATAAATAAGAAATTTTTGGAAAAAAAAAAAAGAACAGAGATAATAATGATCCTATCAGCATAACAAAAAGCATGGAGGACATGGGGAGTTAGGAGAAGGGAGTTGGGGTAAATTGGAAGGGGAGGTGAATCAAGAGAGACTATTGACTCTGAAAAACAATCTGAGGGGTTTGAAGTGGCGGGGGTGGGGTGGGAGGTTGGGGGAACCAGGTGGTGGGTATTATAGAGGGCACAGATTGCATGGAGCACTGGGTGTGGTGAAAAAATAATGAATACTGTTGTGCTGAAAATAAATAAATTAATTTTAAAAATAATGATTTTATCAATATGAGTTTTTGTGAGGACTAAATTAGATAATTTATATCAAATGCCAAAATCCAGGTCATGCATAATAAGTCCTCAAAAGTTTTACTTCCTCTTCCTTTTCTCCTTTATATATAAGCTCATTCAGGACAAGGACTGCATTTTTTTACTTTTTATCACAGCCAGTGAGGAGTATTAGCTCCTGGCTAGTATTCTTTTCACTATGGCAGCCTCCCTGTCAACCCCACCATTGTCATTAGAAAAGGATTACATGCCTGTTGGGCAGACACAATACGTGGGAAATACTGCAGAGAAATAAACCAGTCTCTGGGGAAGTAGATGGGACACTTATGTAAAAATGTGTGTGTGTGTGTATACACAAACCACAGCCATGATACCAATACCATTGGCCAGTTACCATTGGCTATAACTTTCTCCCATTAGAGATCCAATATTAGAGCAGTTGTGGTATTTTAAGCTATACAGAGGTCATGGTCTCAGGGTCCTGGGGATGTTCACTACATAGTTGTAATTGTGGATCTGGAACTTGGAAGAAGGTCTGTGTCCATATACAGATTTGGGTGTCATCAGCACATAGAGAATAGTCAAATTCAGGAAATGGATGTGGTTCCTGGGCAAAAAATACAGTCCCAGAAGATTGACTACTTGGGACTCGTACTGTTCTTTTTTCCTACCAGTCTGTTGTCAACTTAAAGCATGATGTAATATGTTAGGAATCTACATCTTGTTTTTTTGTTTTTTTTAAAAGATTTTATTTATTTATTTGACACAGAGAGAGAAATCACAAGTAGGTAGAGAGGCAGGCAGGTGCGGTGGAGCAGGCTACCTGCTGAGCAGAGAGGCCCATGTGGGCCTTGATCCCAGGACCCTGAGACCATGACCTGAGCTGAAGGCAGAGGCTTAACCCTCTGAGCCACCCAGGTGCACCTACAGATAGTTTTTAAAATATTTTCCGAGTGACAACCTTTGGATTTCTGAAGGTACCAAAACAGACTTACAGAGAAAAAGAATATTTCAATCATCTGATTGATCGTTTGACAAGGATATATTTCTGTTGATATATTATCAGTTTGTGTGACTTTTACAGGATAAATAACTCTGGGTATAATGGTGTGCACTCCTGCTTTGGTAGTAGAATAAACTTTAGAATCCTCTTCAAGAATAGCCAATACTTACTGAGCATACGGTGTGCCAAATGCTGTGCTATAGGCATCTGGGTTATAAAGTTAAATACAAAATTGTCTGTGCCCTTAATGAATCACAGTCCTGGGGAGGCAGAAGTGTAAGTAAGTATTTGTAATAATTGTAAGGGTTTTGATGTGTTCCTTCTATACCTTGGTTAAATGCACAGTAATATTGGATAGGAGGTTAGAAGTATTATGACATAGGAAGTAATACAAGAAAGGAAATGATTAAACTTGTCTTAGAAGAGGACTCATCAATAGGATTTTAGGTATTGTGGAGGAAGTAATTCATCAGGCAGTCAGGGAGCAGAGGAGTGGAGATGAGGATACAGAGAACTTTTAGAACATAGTACGTGCAAAGACGTGGGTGCAGAAGGCTTAGGAGGTGTTTCTGTAGCATTACAAATAATTCACTACTGCAGGAGTCTAAAGTGCAAAGGAAATGCAAAGTGGAAGGGAAGAAAGAAGGCTGGAGAGGTAGGTAGACTGCCTGCTGAAATGCATTCTACTTCGTGTGTTACAAGCAGTGGAAAGTCGAAGTGTTTTTTTTTTTATATATAATTTTTTATTTTTTATAAACATATATTTTTATCCCCAGGGGTACTCTACAGTCAACTATCATATGAAGTGTTTTAAGAAGAGACACAATCTGTTTTGAATTTGAGAAACATCACTCTGGCAGCAGTGGAGAGAAGGGTCTGAGGGGGCTGACAGTGCTGGAGACAAACCAGTTACTTAAAAGTCCATTGTAATAGTCCAGGCAAGTCATGATGAAAGCCTGGCAGTGACAGAGCACAGGATTGAGTGAAGTATTAGCACTTGAAATTGATTGGATTTAGGAGTGAATTAGAGAGAAAAATTCCAGGTTTCTGGTTTGGATAAGAAAGTAGATGAGAAAGGGGAAGGAGGAAAAGAGCAAGTTTTGGGAAAAGGTAACACAGGTTCAAATTTAGACTTACCTCTTTTGAGTTGCTGAAGAGAAATTCAGGTGGGGATGTTCACTACATAGTTGTACTTGTGGGTCTGGAACTTGGAAGAAGGTCTGTGTCCATATAGAGATTTGGGTGTCATCAGCACATAGATAATAGTCAAATTCAGGAAATGGATGTGGTTCCTGGGCAAAAAATACAGTCCCAGAAGATTGACTACTTGGGACTTGTACTGTTCTTGTCTTTTTTCCTACCAGTCTGTTGTCAACTTAAAGCATGATGTAATAGGTTAGGAATCTACCAAAGGAGCATTTTAAATATTTCCAGGACAGTGAATCAGTAATTTTGGATGACCTTGAGTTTGTTGAGAGGAGAGTTTATTCCTACTCTTCTCACGTCAGGATGTGACAAAACACATGTAGTGTGAATCATGATGGCTTCCTCAAAGGCTTGGTGTTGTTTTGCCTATTGTCAAACAGTGAAGGTGGTGGAGAAAATAAAGGAGATGCATATCTTTGCTTTTGTTATGACTAACTGTAGACAGTACTAGTCAAGTGCTTTTAAAGCTCTCACTTTTCTTCTTTCTTAATCTGGCTCAGTGAATGATTTGAAATTCTTATCCTGTAGTTTTCCACTTACTGAGATTAGAAGATCCAGTAACCTGGTAATCACGGTGGCCTGTAAGATACTCATGGGAGGGATTCTTTATCTCCAGAACATAGGCTGGAATTTATGTTCATCTGTAATGATGAAAAGCTTCATACTTGTCAAAAGTGATGAAAACAGAAGGTACTCTACTTTAAAGCGCATCTCTGAAACTACTGGGGTCCGTAAAAGAGGAGATGAATTTAGAACAATATACATGAAAACTGAACTGTCTTCTCATTCTTACAGAATTCTCTCCAAGTTAGAATTAAGGGAATCGTGACTTCTTCTCTTGGTATATAGTTGTTAAGCTTTCCAAACTGTTTTTCCAAACTTTCGGAAAGTTTTTTTTTCCAAAATGTTGAATCTGTGCCATCAGAAGTGGAAAGTGCTCTGAAAGAAAGTGTTTTATAGTTTCTTCCTTAACTCAGCGGGACCTTTCACAAGCTTAAGGTATTTTATTTAGTCTTAAATATGTTTCTATCTCTTTGGATATATGCTAATTCATATATAATACACCAGATTCCCTTCAAGTTGACATAGTAAGAGTTACTTTAGCAGTGCTTAGAAATTTATCACAAACTATGTAGGAACACATAAATAGAAAATTCGGGATTTATCAATTTCCTTTGAGCATTGGCACCAGCCAAGATTCAGTTGTTGTCCTTCCTATCATAGGCTCTATTCTTGCCAAGTTCAAATGTTAATCTCCAGTCTTACCTAATTCAGTGTATGTGGCTTGCTTCCTTGACTTTTCAGCAGCAGTCCTCTCTCTTTCAAATTAGTCTGTCAGTTTTCAGGGGAGAAGTGCCCCTACCATCAAGTCAAGGTTGGTGGGTCAGTGACATATTTCTCTCTGAGTCAGATCCATAGGCAGGGAGCTGTTAACAACAGCAACTTTTAGGCAAAGAATTAAACGTCTTGACCCTTGGCTATTAGTATTATCTATGCCAGACATTTAATGGGTTTAGACGAATTACTGATGGTAAAAGATATCATCGCCAGGGATGTCAGTAGAGACCTCACTCAGGTGACAATGAGAAGAGACAGCTAGCATATAAAAAGCTGAACCAGAACAAAAAAAAAAACCTAATAGCAACTTTTGGTATAAGTCCAGTATTGTGACCACTAGCCATCGTGGGAATGCAGATGTCCCTTATAACCTGAGAAACTGGGGTTTATGAACTTGCACTTGCCATAGGCATAATTCTTTCCACTCTTCTACCTGGCCCCATTTCAGACTGTTGTGTTATGGCATATCCCTGGATTCCTCTGCCTTCTCCCCTGTTTATGATTCCTGCAGTGATTTGCAAAACATTCTCATTTCCTTTGGACACGTAAAATATTTTGGTTTTTAAGAGTCATGTTATGTCGATTGCTACCAATTGAGAGTATGAAGCAAGACGGGTTTTTTCCTCCAATACCTTCACATAGTAATTGTGAAGACTAAGGAACCCTCACTGTTTGAAAACATTTAAGGGTCTTTCCCCCACCCCCTTTTGAAACTAGAAAATCCAAAAGTTTAAAGAGTAACTATTTTTAACTGCCAAAGCCTATAGTTAGAGGCTGAACTTGAGTAGTTTTTTAATATACAACAGACTCTTACTCCTTTCCATAGCGGGATAAACTTTGGTGCCATGAACAACAGAGGTCCAGAACAAATATTAGGATTTATGATTTCTTATGTGTTCACAAAACTGTAGGTTTTTAAAACTGCATATAGTGAGGTTAACTGTAGTTTTACATTAAAGTCCCCAAACAACATCATTGTTGGCATTAGTAAAGAAAGTGTGCCTGGTCTTTATGTGCTAGAAAATTGCCTGTCGATTTCTCTATAATGCTATAGATCGTGATATCCTGAACAAGATATCTCAGTATAGAAATGTGTATATAACTTGTGTGGACCATAATATTCTGAAACATAGAAGAAAATGTATTCTCTGAGGATATATACATTTAATTACTGTAAAAGTAAAATATATTTTTTTAACCTATAGAATAACTTTCTTAGTTGAGGGGCCTTAAAAATGAAATGAGACCTACATATACAGCAAAGTAGGGAAAATAGATTTTTGAGGGCTTAGTTATTGAGACTGACAATATATACTGATCAGGTTTGTCAGAAAAATACAGTAATTGAAGAGGAATGTATATTATTTTTGAAAGATAAAACACTAGGTTAAATGCAAAGTTTACTACTTAATGAGGATTATTGCTTTTAGAAACCAGTCTTATAAAATTTTACACAATCTATATGCATATACAAAGATTAAGGTCAAATTTGCTTTTAACTTTTCACAATTTGTGTGTTTTATTTTGTTCTGAAGTAATCAACCCTGATACTTACATCATGTCTGTTTTTAATTCGCAGAAGTGGTGTAAGCAAAGCATTTTTGGATCCATGTTGAGCAAACTCCCTCATAAGCCAAAACTGAAAAATCAAAGTACTGTAAAAGAATAAACAATCCAAAAAACAGAACATGGGGGAAGGGCCATAAAGTTCAAATCTGACATTTAACAGAGGGCCAGATTTGTGCAATTGATGCGTAAGTGGAAGAGATGGTAGTGAGGAGGAGAAATTACCCTGCTTCTTATTTCTTTTCTCATTGTGTCATGACTTATGTAAATTTTGATAATCTGGCTGAAGTATTATTTGTCTTTACTATGAAGTTATTTTTTTTCGCCTCTTTCTACCCTGTAATTCTTTGGAAGTAAGTCATTGTACATGGGGCTAATGCTCCATGTCTATCTCCCTTGAGGGAGAAATAGTTACAAATTTGGAATTCTTTTGCATGAGAAATTTGTCTATTCTCCATTTATTTATTCAATCACTTATATCAGTATACACTCATGGGTGTTTATTTTATATTGTGGGTTATAATCCAATACTGTGTTATTTATTTTGTTCAAAATGTTTTTGCTATGGTCATTGGGAGCTTTTTTTTCAATTGGAAAAATTGGCTCCTATATTCTCTGACACACCCCCATCAATGCTGGGAGGATTTTGAGCACTTCCTAATGGCCTTCAAGATGCTCCACATTCATCCTCTATATTCCTTACTATAGTCTAGGATGAGCCATTTCTCTAAGGAGCCCTCATTGCTCTTATGGGCAATGGAATTAGTGCTCAGTTGGTACTCCCTACAATACCTGGTCTATTGGGATACATACCATACCAACAGGTTCTGCCTTCTCAGCCAGTTCCTAGTATTTCAGAGGAAAGCAATAGTACTGGTGATTAAGTGGATAATACATCATAAACCCACTTTTTCTTTTTTTATAGAAGTTACTTGTACCTTTACAAAACAAAGGGGAAGGAACGAAAACTTGCATCTGTGCTCAATGTTCAGATACGTAAATTTACTAAACTATTACAGACTTGAAAACGAACTACATTTTCAAAATGGTTTATGTTCTAGAATGTGGATTTACCATCAACTAAGATAGGGAAGTCTATGAGTGGGAACAGGTTTTATGGGGAAAGATGAGGAAGTCAGTTTTGGACATGTTGCATTTGAGATGAATATTGGGCATTCTAATGAAGACAATGTGTATTGACCACATACTATATGTGTCGGGCACCCTGGAGGCTGACAGAATATCCAAAAATTGACATAGTTAGGTCTCCCTCTGGGGATTTGGCCTGTGAAGCTTAATGATGATCTTTCATGTTATCTTTATGATCATCATGATTTTTTGACTCTTTACTTGTGCTTGCTTCTTCTACTCCTGATCTTAAACCTGGAATAGGGAAGAGGAAGATTTTTATCATTGGCACTGAAAAGTGACAAAGTAACACAGATTGACTTCAATTAACATGAAAAGCAAAATAAATTTCACCAAAGGTAAAGTGAAAGTATTGGCTACGGAATATCCACATCTTCCTAGGTGTAAGTGTTTCATGTTATCACACTTTTATCTTTACCCCACATGGATCACATAGCTGTGTCCTTGTGCAATGTATGCTTCTTTGTAATGCTACCTGTCATTTATTTGCATCACAAAGATAAGTTGCTTTAGTAATTTCTTGCAAAAAGTGGGCAAGTTAGATAAGTTTATATATCCATTTTTAAAAGTTAACAGTGATCAAAACATTAAAGCCAAGTAAATATTCAGTAAAATTTTTATCCCTAGAAGCAGATTATAGGATCTAATACCACACCCTTTTTTTGGATGACTGAGATGCCTGTTACATTCAGATCATTTTCATTTTGGTTGTTATGCCAGCTCTTTTCATTGTTCTGTTCATTGATTTATGTTCTCACAGTTTGTGCCACTGTTTAGTTTATCTTAGAACTAAAGAATCTGGGAAAAGATTCAAGTCTTTTGAATGTGTGTTTTCCTAACCCTGAAGTTTCCTAGATTTGAGCTGGAATCTGGTAAACTCATTAAGGTTTATGTCATATACCTATGTATACATGTTGTATTTATATATAGATATAAATATGTATAAATTTATATGGTTTTCTATGAGTTTATAATCCTCTCTTCCTATCTAATATGAAAAATTATTTTTCCTTTCTTCCCTTAGAGTAAATAATTTGTTGACAACCACCCCCACCCCGACCCAGCACATTCCCCAGAGGCCAGTAACTATCATCAGTCTACATTCCCCAGAGGCCAGTAACTATCATCAGTCTACCCTGTGAAGTTGATTTTTGAACATTTACTTGAAATAATGTAGCAGCCTATTAGACTCCATTACTTGGAATAGTATTTCCAGGTCTAACTATTTGTAAAGCTAGCTATCCCTACCCCATTAATAGCTGAACTGAAATAAAAAGGGAGAATAGTCTCCTCTCCCGCAAGACACTGCCAGAAATCAATATGGTCTACGTTACTTATTCTCCGTTATCTACTTGTGTTTTGAGAATTCTAATCATACAATGTTCCAGTTTAGTTTTTGGGCATTATATACGTTAGCTATTTTCTATAAAATATTGTTTTTATGCCTTGGAAATGGTAACCACTAGAAAAAAATTGCTATAATTTAAGGAATTGGTTCTGTTTCTGTGTGTAAAGTATTAACGAAACCCTCTTCTTTAGGAAGGTTACCTCTGGGTTACCCTTCCATCACTGGCATGGAACCCTGATAAAAGTAAAAATGACCCCTGACTGGTAACCTGCCTGTGGACTGGGAGGAATGTGGATGCACTATGAATACCAAGCTGGAAGCCACAGCTGTGGGCTTCACGAAGTGTAGTGTGCTCTTTGTTAGTGGGTATAACCCCCTTTGTGAAAGCTGTTCACGGGGTGTTTCAAGTCTGAGGCAGGGCGGCTCCCATCGAATCTGTGTGTTCTTGCTGCCTAAACACCTGGTCTGTTCCCTTGGCGGGGCTGGTGAAGGTCCTTGGATTCTTCATCTGAGGAGGCGTTTGAAAGCTCTTCTGCTGACTTGCTGTGTTCCTTCCTGCACCCCACCGCTGAGCTGGTCTGTTGAATCTTGCAAACTAGTTTGTCCCTCTCAAGCAAAGAGCACTGCTGCTGGTTGAGCAGAACGGGCAGTATAGTGTCATAAGTATTTCATATGAAAATATAAAAGTAACTACTTATTTTTCCTTTATTTTTCAGAAATGTGTTACCGACGAGTGTTTCTTCTTTGAGCGATTGGAATCTAATAACTACAATACTTACCGGTCAAGGAAATACTCCAGTTGGTATGTGGCACTGAAACGAACAGGGCAGTATAAACTTGGACCCAAAACAGGACCTGGGCAGAAAGCTATACTTTTTCTTCCAATGTCTGCTAAGAGCTGATCTTAACGGCAGCATCTGATCTCATGTCACATGGAAGAAGACATATATTTTTGAAATTTATTAATGAAATAAAAGAAAAGAAAAATGTGTACAGCTATCTGCTCAGTTTGGATGAATGGTCAGATAACCTTTTTATCTAAGAGTAAACATTTAACCATTGCCTTACTAAAGAAAAGCAACAAAAATTCCCGGAAAATGTATAGACTTCCACCTTTTGTATTGCATTTGCCTTTACCCATTGAAGCTTACTTAGTGCTACAATCTTTTTCATACATTTGCTTCCTTTGGAAAGAGGCTTTTAAAATTTGCATGTTTTCATCAAACAAGTTTTCTTATGAAAATTATAAACATTAGAATATTAAAGTCAGATATTTAGTTAACCCTAAATGTCCACTACTTTTTATAGTACGGCACACATTATTCTGCATGTGCAATTTACTTAAAATTTTTTAAAACATGTAACTATGGATTTAATCCATTCCTGTCATAGTTCTGTAATTGGCTGGCAGTTCCTTGTGATAGAGTTTATAGAACAAGCCTGTGTAAACTGCCGGAAGTTCTTCCATGGTGAAATCAATCTTGTCAAACCCTTCTCTGTACCCATACAGCAGCAGCCTAGCAACTCTGCTGGTGATGAGAGTTGTATTTTCAGTCTTGGCCAGGTCACTGAGATCCATCCATTCACACCTTAAGCATTCATGCTGGCAAAAATCTATGGTGAATGAATGTGGCTTTAAGCGACAGATGATATACATATCTGACTTCCCAAAAGCTCCAGGGTTGGTATGCTGTTGCCGAAGGCTCAGGAGGGACCTGAATTCTGATCTTATACCAGTCTCTTCAAAAACTTCTCGAACTGCTGTGTCTCCTACATAAAAGAAAGATGTACAAAATCAGTAAGAATCACATTTTTAGAATTTTAATCATCAAAGATTTTCAGATAAAGTAGCATTATCTAAAGGTTGAGAAACAAAAAACCATCCTAAGAAAGTGTTCAACATAAACTCTTTGCCTTCTGGACATCCTGAAACACCAAAGAATTTTCTTACCAGTGTATATCGTAGAAGCTTTTGAAATACTGAATATTTCTTTGGCTGCTATGTGCAGGCTTACCTACCTGTATACTTTGGGAGTCACATTTTTAACTTCTTCTGGCTCTATTTCCCAAAAATTGAAAACACAGGTTCCTGCAGTTAATATTCCCACATATTTCATTATTGAAATATGTTTGTGATATGATATATATGATGATATATTTCATTATTGAAATATATCAGTTTGTGGTCATACATCAAAACCGCCCAAACTTATACACATCAGTATTGAGAAAAAGTGATTCATTCTTCCTCACAAGTCTGTAGAGCTACAGAATGTATTGAGCTGTGAACAGTTCAAATCCTTCCCGGTGATCCTGGTTGGGGCTGTCAAGCCTCTGACATCTAGAACAGTTTCATTTCTAACCATTCTGTTATGCTCCCCTAGTTATCCTGTCAGTAGAATCCCAGTATGGTAATTTTTGGCATTTCCTTTGTTCCTTGAGATTCCAAAGAACTATTTTGTAAAACTATTTGTAAAAACAAACTTGCATTAAGAAAGTTTGTAAAAACAAACTTTGTATTAAGAAAGGTTTTGTATTAATGTCTTGTAATTTACAGAATTTTATAATACGACAAAGGTTTCACATTTTATAAGGTTGGTTATTTTCAATATTATGCAAATTTCTGGAGCAGGATTTTGGTTGCTTTTTCTAAATCTCCAGAAGAACCCCCTAAATGGGCTTTCTCTAATTTTGGGATGTTCTGTCACTGTCTCCCAGAGTGGTCATGAGAAATTCTTTAAAAAGCTGTGTTCTTTGCTCAGTTTGCTGGAAGCTTTCCAATGTCACAATTGCCACAGGCATAGATTTTTGTTCAAAGATCTCTATTCAATGCTGTGTCCTTGTTTGTCAAATAGAAAATTATATTTGCCTTCTCAGTAGTCCTACTGATGAAGAATAGGCAAGGAAGGGGAAGTCAAGGAAAAAATCTCAATTTCCACATATTCTGACTATAGATTGTCTTAATTGCCTACATATGCTTGTGGGTGTGTCTCCTCCCCACCCCCATCCCACTAAGAAACAGCTCTGGAAATATGCACAGGAAAAGCAAAGTGTTCTAAAATATAAGACATTTATTTGTCTGCCATTTTGAACTACATGCTGACTTCCCCTTCCCTTGAGGTTTGCCATAGATTAAAACAGTAAGTTCTAACCATGTTTAAATTAAAAACATGAAAGAATGTATGTGAATAAAAGGAAAACCTTTCTTAATACAAATAATTTTCAGCTTGGAATACAATATATGATTGTTATTAAATCTGGTAGATTTAATATATCTGAGATTGTGGCACTAGTCTTAAATTTGCTGATTTCACTTAGCTATTGTTTAAATGTTTATTTTTTTTAACACCTTGAAAAATGACCATGGGGGTTCTGTTAAACTTTTAGTACCACTAATCCAAAGTCTGGCATTTCATTTGGAGTCTAGCCTTTTTATGTATCATGGAGGCACAGGACAGACTAGTGAGTGGATCTACTCTACTAAGCAGTCACCTTAGCAGCTGATTGGAAGTCAGCACTGCCTCTGTAGTTTGATCAGTTTAATTTGAATCAGCATAGCATTGGCTGGACTAAAAACTGAATGAGTAGATAAGTGCTTTTCCAATCAAGGTATGAGTGAGTCCTTCCATCTCAAGATGGAAATCTTTACCCCAAGGTTTTTTTGATAAGAATTAAAAAAAAAATTTTATGCAGATAAACTGCTTTATTCTGTTGTACTTTTATTTTAATGTACTGTAAGCTGAACTGAAATAACATTTACTGTTTTATATGTTTAAAGAACCAAGAGGGTTTTGTTTTTATTTTTGCTGATTGAGAGCTATGTTTAAATATGTCACACAGTGTTTTGTTTAGTTACAGGACAGTGAAATGGAATTTATTTTGTTATTTCTATTTTGTAATATTTAATAGGATTAGGTTGAAAGAAAATAGGAAAGACTGTGCAGCTTGTGGGTTTTCCTGGCGTTTCCCTCTGATTCTGGTGCACTGATGAGCTCTGAGCAGCCCCCACTGCTTTATGGTCCTTTGACCATGCAGGAGATTCTCTTTCTGTCAATAGTAGTGAATTTTTTTAGGAAGGCAATTTCTCTGTTTTTAACCTTGTAGATACTTTTGTACTATTAGGGTATTATTTTAAAGCCCGAAGATTGCATTCTGTTTTGTATATGACCCCCTTAGTTTTTTTAAGCATTATGGATAAGAGTGTTTCATTTACCTAGTATTATCAAAGAATGAAGGATTCCAAACAAATGCGTTTCCCAGTTAACTAGTGTTTCTCAGTTAACTAGTATTTACTACTTAAGAGCTAATATGAATGTGTGCACATTTGTGATGGCTCTATTCCGAAAGTATATTACATACTTTCCTAAATACGGAGTTTAAAGAACATAATTTTGATAATTATTGGGTAATTTGACTTTATCCTTAAGAATAATCTATTGTGTTGGAAGATGGAAATGCTCTAATATAGACAGACATAATCCTTCAAAATTCTATTGTCAGTTATCATTTCTAGCTGTTTCAGGATTTTATCAGGATTTTATTAGCTTTAATTAGTAATACTCCTACACAATACAAGGAATGCCAGTGGCTGCTTTTCTTATAACTCCTCATGGCTGAATAGGTGGGTTGTTGTACCAACCACAAATACTTAATTCAGAGTTCACTTTTTTTTTTTTTTTTTTTTTATTAATCTGGACTTGAAGAGTTCTGGAGTATACTTAAAACTAAAACTACGCATACTTGGCTTGGAAATGTGTTTCTTCATTTGCATTAAAATGTAAGTATCTTGAAAATTTACAAAATCTGAAAAAACTCAAAAGGAAAAAGTCAACTGACTTTTTGAGATAGCAAGATGCAGAGGAGGAAGCTAAACATAGCTCCTGTAGCCTGATTTTTGCCTAATATAAATTGGGTGAGGATGTAAGACATAAATTTAATTAGCTCACACACACTCTCATATATCACATAAGGGTAGTGTGAGATTAATTAGGTGTTCCAAAATAAATGGCCCTCTCTTTTAGCACTTGTACCACCACGAAATCTTTCTACGGAAGACCTAAGCAATGGACTCTAAGCAGAAGATCCATAAGTACCTGAAAACCAAAATTTGCTATGGATATATCTCATTGTAGTAAATTTACTTATGGTTTGTTAGGAGTTGGCTATGTACTGTGTATAGGGCATTTTAATCTGTGTAACATTTTTAAAAAATGAAGTTTCAAGTATATATACGTTTTCAAATAAAATATTTAAAGATAACTTCGAAAGTTGCCTTTATATATAAATGTTGGCTAAAGAGGGGACATGCATATGGAGGAAAAATCATGGAAAATTACAGTGATACCAAATGAGGCATCTATTGATTTCTTATGACGCAGACTGCATTTGACCCAGTCAAGGGTCAGGAATAGGGAGGAAAACTTTGTTTTTATTCTTTCTTCTATTTATTGTAGATTCAGTAACATAGAGTTCTTAGCTTATGTCACATTTGTTTGAAATACTGAGCTCAGGAAGTTGCTTTAAGGAACTCTCAGTTGAGACTCACTTGTATGTGACATTTTATTACATTTTGGCTTCCTGACTATTTAAAATAAATAGTAGACAGAATTTTTATAAAGGGGAATTAAGTCACTACTGCTCTATAACTGAGTTTATAAATACTTATTTTGAAGTTCATTGAAAAGTTATTTAAAAGTTATTCATTTAAAAGTTATTTCATCCTTGTGTGGTGAAATGGTCAAGAATTTGTGTTTTCTTATAGTTTAATTCCAGGAACAATATTAGTCATATCCAAAATCACCCTTAATGCTAAACTTTACTAATGTATATACAAAGCTTTTTATTTTCAAACAAATTACTCTAGAAGCAACCCTAAGCAAAATAGGTGGTATGCGCCTAATGGTATTTTTTTATACTAGTGAGATAAGTTGTAATATTACAAGTTTTGCTGCTAATTTTATATAAGCCCTGAAGTAACTTCTCTGAAATTTCTCAGTCTAAACCCATTAGAAAATTTAAAATCTTATTTTCAGCTATAGAGCAAACAAAGTAAACATAAATTTCCGAACATTTCCAAGCCAATTAAAAATATGTAAGGTATACATACCAATATCTTCTCCAGGCTCTGACAGGCCTCCTGGAAACTTCCACATATTTTTCAACTGCAATATAAAGTCAGAAAATAAAGTTAACATAGCTTCATTCACTAACACATACATAGAGACCCCACAAAATCCACCCATAATTGGTCAATGCGTTGAGAATTTATCTTTTGGTAATGGCATGCAAATTCCCTTCACCTTCCTTTTTCTACCCTTCTTCTTCTTGGGTGGGGGAAACTGGTTACTTAAGAAATCTTTTCCTACCTTTTCCTTCAGGAAATAGAAGTGGTTTTGTTTGGTTAATGTGATAAATTCTGTATGAATAAAACAGTGGAGGGAAATATCTACTGAGTTTGTGTAATTTTAAGAATTTTGCTGCTAGTTAACTATTAACAAATAGATGGATCTTACAGATGCTGCTATAAATAAGTAGAAAGTACAGTATAAATTTAATAACTAAAGTATGCTATTTTTAATTTTCACATTTATTTTCTGTATTGTGTGTCTAATCAGATTTCTCTTGTTCTGTGTGTTATGATTTTATATACATATGTAATTGCTTTTCATGGGTAGTATGAATAAATTTGATTAGTTTAAGCTTGAATTGTTTTCTGTGTTTGTGTGTATCATTTCATATTTTGGTGGAGGGCAGGTGGGAATATATGTTCTTAGAGTGAGAGCACATATGGAAAAAATGATTATAAATATGAAATGGCATGGGACAATATTCTGAAGGCGGACATGGCTTTCTTCCTATTACAATTCTGTTTTATATATATATATATATATATATATATATATTAAAATGACAAACTGCAGAATGAAAAATTATTATGTACTTGTAAAGGTCCTACAGCTTGGAAACTGTACACTTCAAGCTTCATTCATAAAACAGGTTTATGGACCTTTTACTGGTGTGCTTTTTGACCCACTCATTTCCTGGATGAGTGCTTCATAAAGAATGTGTCATTTCCCAACTGTTCTAAGTTGGAGACCAATGGCATGGTTCCCAGTTTCCACAGACTGTTGATTATGTGGGTATAGAATTCAGGCTTTCCATCCTTCCCCATCTGGCTCAGACTTGAGATTGATTTATAAAGCATATTTTATTAATGTATAAATATATCTCTATGCATATCTCTACATTAATACACTGTCTTTGGGATTTTGTTATGAAATCGTTCCAGAAGCTATTTCTATAGAAACTATCCAGTCTTTTTCCTGATACAATGTTAGATTTCACCACCATAAATTCTATTTCTAACAAAAGAAATGTTATAATGGGGGCAGAAAATGCTTCCCCCAAACAATAACTTAAAATCTTTATCTAGACTTGACTATAGAGACTATTGATTAAATTATGAACTTACTAGAAGGGGGAAAATTGTAGATATAAGGACTACAAACAGCTTAAATTAATTTCATTTTATTATTTCATAAAACACAGGTATGGAAAGATTAACTATACATTTTTGTGGTACTCTGGCATTTTCTGGCACCACTTGAGTTTATAAACATATATTTTTATCCCCAAGGATACAGGTCTGTGAATCACCAGGTTTACACACTTCACAGCACTCACCAAAGCACATACCCTCCCCAATGTCCATAATCCCACCCCCTTCTCCCAAGCCCCCTCCCCCCAGCAACCCTCCGTTTGTTTTGTGAGATTAAGAGTCACTTATGGTTTGTCTCCCTCCCAATCCCATCTTGTTTCATTTATTCTTCTCGTACCCACTTAAGCCCCCATGTTGCATCACCACTTCCTCATATCAGGGAGATCATATGATAGTTGTCTTTCTCCGCTTGACTTATTTTGCTAAGCATGATACGCTCTAGTTCCATCCATGTTGTCGCAAATGGCAAGATTTCATTTCTTTTGATGGCTGCATAGTATTCCATTGTGTATATATACCACATCTTCTTGATCCATTCATCTGTTGATGGACATCTACGTTCTTTCCATAGTTTGGCTATTGTGGACATTGCTGCTATAAACATTCGGGTGCACGTGCCCCTTTGGATCACTACATTTGTATCTTTAGGGTAAATACCCAATAGTGCAATTGCTGGGTCATAGGGCAGTTCTATTTTCAACATTTTGAGGAACCTCCATGCTGTTTTCCAGAGTGGCTGCACCAGCTTGCATTCCCACCAACAGTGTAGGAGGGTTCCCCTTTCTCCGCATCCTCGCCAGCATCTGTCATTTCCTGACTTGTTGATTTTAGCCATTCTGACTGGTGTGAGGTGATATCTCATTGTGGTTTTGATTTGTATTTCCCTGATGCCGAGTGATATGGAGCACTTTTTCATGTGTCTGTTGGCCATCTGGATGTCTTCTTTGCAGAAATGTCTGTTCATGTCCTCTGCCCATTTCTTGATTGGATTATTTGTTCTTTGGGTGTTGAGTTTGCTAAGTTCTTTATAGATTCTGGACACTAGTCCTTTATCTGATATGTCATTTGCAAATATCTTCTCCCATTCTGTCAGTTGTCTTTTGATTTTGTTAACTGTTTCCTTTGCTGCTGGCACCACTTGAGTTTAAAGAGCTTATGTGAAAAAAGCTTTTTTTCTCTCTTGCAGAAAGCTTGAGCCTGCACTTAGTTCAAAGTGGTAGATAGAAAGGCTTAAGTTAAGTGGTTTGGAAAACCTGGTTATGTTGCAGATATGATCAGTGGAGGGTTGAGTTTATCTTCTCACCTCTTTTAGTATTAAAACAAACTTCCACTTAGGTCTTTTTTTGATGTTGTTAAAGATTTATTTATTTGGGAGAGAGTCTGTGTGTGCAGGGTTGGGGAAATGGGGGTGGCAGAAGGAGAGAGGCAGGGACAGGGAAAGAAGCAGACTCCCCTGAGCATGAAGCCCGACTCAGGGCTCAATCCACAACACTGGGATCACAACCTGAGTCGAAATCAAGAGTTGGATGCTTAACCAACTGAACCACCCAGGCACTCCTTCCCATTTAGGTCTTTAATCCATTTTGAGTCTTTGTATATAGTGTCAAAAAGTGGTCCAATTTTATTCTTTGACATGTAGCTCTCCATTTTCCTAGCACCATTTATTGAAGAGACTGTCTCCATTGTATATTCTTGCTTCCTTTGTCATAAATTAATTGAGCATATAATTTGGGGTTAATTAAAAAAATTCCCATTAACTGGGCTTAGCAATACAAATAATAATAACAGCAATTTCCAGGGAAAATGATGGAGTAAGAGGACCATAATCTTGTCTCATCCCAACGCACACCTAGCTAACACAAGAAGTACCCAGCAGTTTGATGCTATTGCACCTCTGATAAATCCCTGGGAAACAGAAGAACAGCACCCAGCAGTCTGATGCTATCACACACCCCTGGCAAATGCCTGGTCTGACTCAACTCAAGCCCAAGGCAGCCCCAGACTGGCACAACAACATAGGGATCAAACTCTGCCCCCACAACAGAAGGAGAGAACCATGCTTAGACTATTGCAAAAGCCACTCAATTACAACAGCAGGGCACATGGCAATACACATAAGAGACACCCCTGAAGAGTAAGTTCTGGTGAACAGGGCCCTTCAGGACCTTTTCTTCAAAAGGCCACTACTTTCAAGAGCAGGAGACATAACTGAATTTTGAAACACATAGATAGACACAGGAAGTCAGACAAAATGAGGAGAGAGAGGAATACGTTCCAAATGAAAGAACAAGCCAAAATCACAGCAAGAAACTAAATGAAACAGAGATAAGAAATATGTGTGATAGAGAGTTTAAAGTAATGGTCAAAAGATACTGGACTTGAGAAGAGTTGGGGACCTCAATGAGACACTCAAGAGATAAAAAACACATGAAAGAACCAATTAGAGATGAACAGAAGAACTGAAATTAAAAGTACACTAGATGGAATAAATAGTAGACTAGAGGAAGAAGAATAATGGATAAGCAACCTGGAGGATAGAGTAATGGAAAGCAATCAAGCTAAACAGGAGGGAGAAAAAGTAATAACAGAAAATGAACACAGGGAACTTAGCAATACTAGCAAGCATTTTAACATTCACATAGATGTCCCAGAAGAAGTGAGAACAGGGGGCAGAGAATTTATTTGAAGAAGTAATAGCTGAAAACTTCCTGAATCTGGGGAATGTAACAGAAATCCAGATGCAGGAGTCACAGAGAACCTTTAACAAAAGCAAATTAAGAAGGTCCACACAAAGACACATAGTAATTAAAATGGTAAAAAGTAATGATAGAGAATTTTACAAGCAGCAAAAGAAAGCAATTTAGAATTACAGAAATTAATGCACAATATAGCAAGACCAGACACTCCTTCTCCATGTACTACTACATTTTTCTTAGTAACACCTACTACCAACTTACATATTATTTATTCATTTATTATTTGTATCTTATTCATTTGAATTTAAGATGTAGAAATTTCACTTTGTTCACTAATGTTTGCTTAGTGCTTAGAACAGAGCCTGCAAAATAGTATATGTAGTATCAGTAATCTTTAGTGAATGAATGCATAGGCTCCTACTATTAACTCAGTTCTTTATTCACTGTTAAGTTTTTTATTTTAAAGAATTGGCATATATAGATAGGAAAGGAGAAAGGATGAGTTTTAAGGGTCATTTTTGGATTTGTGTTTCAGTGTATGCATATGCTTGGGGTGAAGAAGGTTAAACTTTCCTGTACAAGAAATACTTTGCACTATTCCTAGGGAGAATGAGGCACTTAAAAGAAAGGAGAAAAACTGGCTCAGATGTCTGAAAATAATCCTATTATTTATGGTTAATAGCTATCATTCATGCTTGAATTCCACTTAATACCACAATAACAGAACTTAGATATGATTCAGTGTCTCACTTTGCAGTTTTTATTACAATACTGAACTATACACAAATACTGTTTTTATATTTTATTGCTCAAAAGATACTGTCATAACTTAAAAAGAGGTAAAAACCCTAAGCAGGAGTATCAGTCCTACTTAATTCATAAGTCTTAAATAATGTGAATTTGTCCTATTAGCAGAGGGGGATCACAGATTCTGAAAAGTAGCACTTTCTCATTCTTAACCAATCATTAGCAAGTTTGAAAATCAGCAAATGAAGAGATTAGAAGCTCAGTGTTATCATTTACTGGCTCTCTAACTTGCTTGTACCTTAATCACCTGGGGGTGCTTCTTAACACAAAATTGCTGAGCAGCATCCCCAGCATTTCTGATTCATCAGGTCAGGAGTGAGGCCTAAGAATGTGCATTTCTAGTAAGTTGATGCTGCTATTGTCTCTCAGCTCCACCCTCTACGCTCTTCCTTCCCTCCTCCAATACTGGAGCTGGGACCCATCCAACCAGCCTCTGCTTTGCCAGCTCACTCCCTCTGAGGCTCCAGGAACAGACTGCAAGGCTGGAGCAGGAAGAAGGGACCAGCCCTTTCTGTCTGCCTCCTCCGGGCTTTCCATACGCTCGTGGCTCTGGATTGCCTTAGAAACGCCACTTCCTTCTGGCAATAGCAGTTCCTTTCCAGAGCATCGGCCAAATGCAGTATGCAATTCTCCTAGAATTTCCAACATAAACTTCACTGTGCACCCCTTCCCCAGAGCCACCAGCCAGCTGAAGCCTCCTTTTCAGGGGTGTGGATTCTAGGCCTTTTGAGTTCAAAGATACCAGAAGCAGCTGGATAGCATTTCTTATTTTGCATTAGCTATGTGTAGCCCCAAATGAAGGGACATATAACCCACCAGAATGGCATAAAGATTACTTTAAACTGAAGACATCTGAGATATAGCAAGATGAAGAAAGAAGCCTTTTCTGAGTTGCCCTTATCTGGTTAAAGGCAGAACTTTCTGAAAAGAAGCTGCCATACACCCCTTGCTGCCAGCTTCCAGCCAGGAAGGAAACAAATTTGTTTAGCACTCAGATGGGCCACAGCGTAATCAAACATCAGAAGCAGCCATATGTATTTAACACAGAAGTCCTATTTCTCACTTCCCCTTTTCCTGATATACAAACCTCTACTCCTGGTTGTTCAGGGAGTACTCCCCAAACTTTCATATTAATCTGCTGTCAGTTAATTCACAGGCTCCTCAAGCACCTAAGCTGGTAGAGGAAAAGTTCTTCGTAAGAGTACTTTAAGACTTAACTCTGGTTATGTTTCCCAGCCCATGAAATGAGGATGATAATAGGTTGCTATGATGTTTAAAGTAGCTACATAACATAGAGCACAAGTCATAATCTTTTCACTGGTATAGGGTCAAGCCTCAATTCTGATGACTGCTGATTAATCAGGGTAGTGGCTGCTGAAAACTGGGGTAGTTGTGGCAATTTCTTAAAACAATAAAAAAGTTTGCTATATCTACTGACTCTTTCATGAATGATTTCTCTGTAGCATGAGATGCTGTCAAATAGCATTTTGCCCACAGAACTTTTTCCAAATTGAAGTCAATTCTCTCAAACCCTGCTGCTGCTCTATCAACTAAATTTATGTAATATTCTAAATCTCCTATTGTCACTTCAACATTCCTCAAAGCATCTTCATCAAGGGTCCATTCCATGTCAAGATTCAAGATGGCTACATACACAACAGATTTTCAATGTAGATGAAAAATTCTTATATTGGAATGTTTTCAATTTGCCCAGGTCTATCAGAGGATTCAGTAGCTATGGCAGCTGTAGCCTTAAAAAATGTATTTCTTAAATAATAAGACTTGGAAGCTGAAACGAATCCTCGATCCATGGGCTACACAATGGATCTTGTATTAGCAGGCATGAAAACAACATGCATCTCATTGTACATTTCCATCATAGCTCTTGCATGAACAGGTGCACTGTCAATAAGCAGTCATATTTCAAAACGAATCTTTTTTTCTGAGCAGCAATTTTCAGCAGTGGACTTGCAATATTTGGTAAAACTATGTTGTAAACATTTTACATTTAGACTTTGTTGCTCCATTTATAGACCACAGGTAGAGTAGATTTAGCATAATTCTTAAATGCTTTGGGGAGTTCCACCAAGATGGCAGAGAAGTGGCGGACTTCTTTACAACCGGTCCCTGAATTTAGCCAGAAATCTACCAAGCCACCCTGAACCCACCCATGAAATCAGCCTGAGATGTAAGATTATATGTCTGGATCTCCACAGGGGCAGAGGATCATCAGTCAAAAGGTACACAAGATGTAGATGGGATTGTGCAGACAGATATCAGAGGATAAACAGAAGAGGGAGGGAGCCACCAGAAGCAAGCCACTGGAAAGTAACACACCAGTACAAATGTGCCCTGCACTTGGGGACCCACAATAGCTTGGAGACCAGAGGCTGCAAGACCGGAAGGGACTGATAACGGGGCTCAAACAGAACAAAGGGGCTTAAGGGGCAAATGCTGGGGGCTGGGTGGTTGCAGGTACAGACCTAAGGCCATGGTCCAGGGACCGGCTGCAGCCATCACCGCCAATCAGGGAGGGACTCGAGTCAGTGGTCCCTGGGGCTGGTGGCTGGGTGCTGCTGCAGCCAAGAGGACCCAGCTTGGACTGGAGCCCATGGTCCTGGGAACGGCAGCCACCTTGCCCGCACCAGGATCACTCTCAGTTTTGGTGGCATGGGATACAGAGACAAGTGGGGGCCTCGGTCAACAACTGAGAGGCTTGCTGGGGTGTGCACTGCCTGTGGGAGCTTAAAATCCATGAAAACACATTTAGAGAAATAAATAATGCCATGAAACATTCCAATGTCACAGTTATAGGGATCCCTGAGGGGGTGGAGAGAGAGAGAGGACTAGAAGGTATAGCTGACCAAGTCATAGCTGAAAACTTCCCTAATCTGGACTATGAAATAAGCATTTGTGTCCTAGAGGGAGAGAGACTCCTTCCCAAGATCAAGGAGACCAGATCTACCCCCAGGCATGTAATAGTAAAGCTCGCAAATCTTAGGACCAAGGAAACCATTTTAAGGGCAGTTAGGGGTAAGAAATTCCTTAGGCACAGAGGGAAAAACATCAGAATAATGTCAGACCTGACCACAGAGATCTGGTAAGCCAGAAAGGGCTGTCAAGACATATTCAGAGTACTAAATGAAAAGACTATGCAGCCAAGAATTCTTTATCTGGCAAGGAGCTTCCAGGACTGGCAGAAACAGAAAGAATGTGACCACTAAGCCAGTCTTGCAAGAAATATTAAGGGGGGTTTTACAAAAGGATAAAGACCCAAGAGTGATATAGAACAGAAATATACAGAGACAATCTATAGAAATAAGGACTTCAGAAACAATAACAATAAAATCTTATCTTTCAATAATCACTCTAAATATGAATTGTCTAAATGCTCCCATAAAACGGAATGGCTGATGACTGGATAAAAAGATAGGATCCATCCATATGCTATCTTCAAGAGACTTATTTTGAACCTAAAGATACATCTAGACTGAAAGTGAAGGGATGAAGAACTATCTTTCATGCCAATGGACCTCAAAAGAAAGCTAGGATAGCCATTTTCATATCAGACAAATTCAATTTTAGGCTAAAGACTGTAGTTAGAGATACAGAAGGACACTATATCATTCTTAAAGGGTCTATCCAACAAGAAGATCTAACAATTGTAAATATCTATGCCTCCAACATGGGAGATGCGAACTACATAAGCCAACTGTTAACCAAAATAAAGAGACATATTGATAATAATACATTAATTTTAGGAGACCTCAACACTCCACTCTCCGCAATAGATCATCTAAGCAGAAAATCAACAAAAAAAACAAAAGCTTTGAATGAAACACTGGACCAATGGACCTCACAGATATATACAAAACATTCCACCCTAAAACAACAGAATACTCATTCTTCTCGAGGGCACATGGAACTTTCTCTAGAATGACCACATATTGGGTCACAATTCAGGTCTCAACTGATACCAAAAGACTGAGATTATTCCCTGCATATTCTCAGACCACAGTGCTTTGAAACTGGAACTCAACCACAAGAAAAAGTTTGGAAGAAACTCAAACACTTAGAAGCTAAAGACCATTCTGCTCAAGAATATTTGGGTCAATCCGGAAATCAAAGAACTTAAACAATTCATGGAAACCAATGAGAATGAAGACACATTGATCCAAAACCTATGGGATATGGCAAAGGCAGTCCTAAGAGGGAAATAACCTAGCCATCCAAGCCTCACTCAAAAAAAAAAAAAAAAAAAAAAGAAAAATCCCAAACAGACAAAATATCTTTACACCTTAAGAAACTGGAGAATCAACAACAAATTAAACCTAACTCATGCATGAGATGGGAAATAATTAAGATTAGAGCAGAGATTGGGGTGCCTGGGTGGCTCAGTGGGTTAAAGCCGCTGCCTTCGGCTCGGGTCATGATCTCGGGGTCCTGGGATCGAGTCCCACATCGAGCTCTCTACTCAGCAGGGGGCCTGCTTCCCTTCCTCTCTCTGTGATCTCTTCCCTTCCTCTCTCCTACTGTGATCTCTGCCAAATAAATAAATAAAATCTTTAAAAAAAAAATGGGCAGAGACATGAACAGACACTTCTCCAAAGAAGACATACAAAAGATGGAATGGCAAAAATTGACAAGGCAAGAAACAACAAATGTTGGAGAAGTTGTGGAGAAAGTGGAACCCTCTTACAGTGTTGGTGGGAATGCAAGTTGGTGCAGCCACTTTGAAAACATTGTGGAGATTCCTCAAAAAATTAAAAATAGAGCTACACTATTAAAAATAGAGCTACCACAAAGATACAGATGTAGCGAAAAGAAGGGCCATATGTACCCCAATGTTCATAGCAGCAATGTCCATAACAGCCGAACTGTGGAAAGAGCCGAGATGCCCTTCAACAGATGAATGGATAAAAGAGATGTGGTCCATATACACAATGGAATATTACTCAGCCATCGGAAAGGATGAATACCCAACTTTTGCATCAACATGGGTGGGACTGGAGGTGATTATGCTAGTGAAATAGGTCAAGTAGAGAAAGTCTATTATCATATGGTTTCACTTATTTGTGGAAAATAAGGGATAGCATGGAGGACATTAGAAGAAGGAAGGGAAAAATGAAGAGGGGGAGAAATCGGAGTGGGAGATGAGCCATGAGAGGCTATGGACACTGGAAAATAAACTGAGGGTTTTAGAAGGGACGGGTGGGAGGAAGGGTGAGCCTGGTGATAGGTACTAAGGAGGGCATGGATTACATTGAGCACGGGTGTTATACATAAACAATGAATAATGGAACACTACATCAAAAACTAAGGATGTACTGTATGGTGACTAACAGAATAAAAATAGATAAATAAATAAATAAATAAAAATAAAAACATGCCAAAGGCCTTGGGATTTTTATAACAGTAAATGGATACTGGTTTCAACTTAGAGCTACTAGCTGCATTAGCCCCTAACAAGAATGTAGGTCTGGCATTTGAAGATTGAAGCCAGGCATTGACTTATCCTCTCTGGTTAGAAAAGTTCTAGATGGCATCTTCTCCCAATAGAAGGCTGTTTCATCTACATTGAAAGCCTGTTTCTTAGAATAGCCACCTTCATTAATGATCTGAGCTAGTCTTCTGGATAACTTGCTGTAGCTTCTGTATCAGTACTTGCTGCCTCATCTTGGACTTTTATGTCATGGAGATGGCTTCTTTCCTTAAACCTATGAACCAACCTCTGCTAGCTTCAAACTTTTCTGCGGCTTCCTCACCTCTGTCAGCCCCCAGAGAACTGAAGAGAGTGAGGACCTTGCTCTGGATTAGGCTTTGTCTTAAGGGAATGTTGTGAATGCTTTGATCTTCTATTCAGACCACTGAAACTTTCTCCATATCAGCAATAAGGCTGTTTCACTTTCTTACCATTTGTGTGTTCACTGGGGTAGCACTTTTCACTTCCTTCAAGGACTACTCCTTTAGCATTTGCAACTTGGTTAACTGTTTTGTGTCAGAGGTCTAACTTTCACCCTGTCTTGGGTTTCAACATGGCTTACTAAGCTTAATCATTTCTAACTTTTTATTTAAAGTGAGAGATGTGTGACATTTCCTTTCACTTGAACACTTGGAGGCCACTGCAGGGTTATTAGCCTAATTTCAAATTGTTGTGATTTGTAGAATAGGAAGGCCTGAGGGGATAGAGAGGGAAAGAGAGAGATATAGAGAAGTGGGGGGTGCAGAGGAATGGCTGGTAGGTGGAGCTGTCAGGACACACACAAATTTATCGATTAGGTCTGTGGTCTTATATGCGCACACTTTGTGGTGGCCCAGAACAATTACAATAATAACATCAAAGATCAAAAATCACAGATCACCATAAAAAATACAGTAATAATGAAAAAGTATGAAATATTGTGAGAATTGCCAAAATATAACAAGAGACATGAAGTGAGCAAATGCTGTTGGACAAATGGCACTGACAGATCTTGATGGTTGCCATAAACCTTCAATTTGTAAAAAACACAATATCTTGGGAGTCAATAAAGCAGTACACTATAAAAGGAGGTATGCCTATACATAGTTTTGACTAATTGTCCTATTTTAAAAGTATAACTCAACTCAATTCTTTCCTTTTGAACTACTGTAATACATATCACTCTAGAAACTGATTTCTACAAACTGAACCTGTTAAATCATTTTTCTCGGCAGGTTTTGCAAGGAAAAAAACAACTCACCTCCAAAAACATCATGTTGTATAGGTTTGGGGTAAGACAGTTCAGCTATAGCTGCCAGGGAAGCTTCTTTTCTAAGACTGCAACCAATTTTTAAATAATTAGACCTAGGTTTGTTTATGAATTTCTGTATTTTAAAAAAACAAGTAACTACACAGATTCTATTTGATAGCTCAGCCAACTCTGAAAAACTGATTAGAGTGGAGTAATCTTATTAGTCTGGCTGTTAAATAAGAACAAGAGATCAAAATTGTTGAAGGGGAAGGGAAGAAATTACTTTATCAGGGAAACAAGGTCAGAATGGCTAAGCTGCCATTGAATATCCCTTGGCTGGTCAAGTTGGCAGATGCTGATCATAATTCGGCTTTCAAATGTCAAACATAAGTATACAAAGTAAAAAAAGTAGAATAAAGGATCAGAGGTCTAGGTCTTCACATATAGAGCCAATTTCTTCTCTAAATGATATATCTTGTACCAAAATGGAGTATGTTTACATAATTAATAATTTAACTTCCGTCCAAAAGGTAACCTATGTACAGAGAATAAGAGAACTCATGTTCCCCCACATTCTATAAAATGTTAACTTTCATTACTACACGTAGAATTTGGGGCACAACTGAAGTTTAACATATTCTAAAACAATTAAGCTCAAGCTTTTCTAAAAAGGACACATACATATTCACAATCCATGAACTGCACCAGACAAAAAGCTCTCTGGGTGTTTATCTTGCATTCCTTTTTTTTTTTCTTTTCGAGAGAGAGAGAGCGTGCATGCATGCACACACTTGTGTGCATGACTTGGGGGGAAGGTCGGGGGGGGGGAGAGAGAGAGAATCTTAAGCAGGCTCCATGCCCATTGTGGAGCCCAAAGCCGGGCTCAATCCCATGACCTAAAATCTAATCCCATGACCCAAGATCAAGAGTTAGACGCTTATCTGAGCCACCCAGGTGCCACTATCTTCCATTCCTAAAGTGGTATCAGAGAAGTCTTCACTTCCAAATAGTTTGCTTCAAAGAATGGTTAACTGATTCAGATCTAGACATGTGAAGAATATAGATTATTATGATTCAACTATTATCATGTCTCAACTCCTCCAACCTCTTTGTCCTATGACAGACAACAGGTGTGTGTTGCTCTTCTTCTTTTTTAACTACTTCATCCCTGTCAACTATTTATACCGATGATGCCTGAAATTATTTTCCTTTTATCCTTTATGTTTTTAGAACATTGTGTTCAGTTCTCTCTTTCATATGTTTGGTATGTACCTATTTTTCCTGGAGTGGCACCGTGCTATATGGCATGACTCCACGGAGCACAATTTTATAGAATAGATAGAACTGTAGCTATGGAAGCCATGGAAAGTCCCCCCACAAAACCTCTTAAAGAGACCAGTGGGGCTAGGCCATGCAATTTTAGACTCAGAATATCAATATCTTCCTTGTATCCACTCCTGTGGATGAAAGGCACTGCTTAGAGCTTTAAAATACTGTGGGTCATGATGGTGGAAATTGTAAAAGAAATTCATTATTTAATATGTTTCAACTCACACACCTTTTTCGCGCACAATAACTCATCAGGAGGAATGAGAAGAAATGTCTGGGTACTCCCACTTAAACATCTCTTTCAACTTCACCTCATATTCTCTGTAACGAATTCATCATTTCCCCTCTACCAATATGCCTGTATCTGTAGAGACAGTATTACTCCAGTCTCACCCTCAACTCAAAAATACCAAATGATTTAAAACTCTTCTTCTTCTTAACTGACAAATTAACTGTCATCAAATCTAACATTTAAGAGTGGACCAGATTTTTGCCATCATTGCATAAGGGTAAGAGATGGAGGTGAGGGGGTGAAATTACCTGACTTATTTCTTTTCTCATTGTATAACAACAGAAAGACTGTTGGGGTACCTGAGTGTCTCAGTCATAAGCATCTGCCTTCAGCTCAGGTCATGATCCCAGGATCCTGCATCATGGGAAGCATGCCCTGCATCGGGATCCCCTGCTCAGTGGGAAGCCTGCCTCTCCATTTCTCACTCCCCCTGCTTATGTTTCCTTTCTTGTTGTTTCTCTCTCTGTCAAATAAATAAAATATTTAAAAAAGAAAGACTTACAGACTGTTTTTAAAGGCTTTAAAGGCTTAAAGATTGTTAAAGATTGGGAAGGTGAAAAGAAAGCCAGAGTAGCAATACTCATATTGGGCAATTAGACTTTAAGGCAGACATTTTAACAAGAACAATATATAATAATAAAGGGGACAATCCAACAAGAAGGTATAACAATTGTAAATATTTGTTCACCCAACATGGGACACCCAAGTACATAAAACAACTAATAACAAATATAAGGGAACTAATGGATAATAATACAATAATGGTATGGAACTTTAACACCCCACTTACATCAATGGACAGATCATCTAAGCAGAAAATCAAAAAGAAACCATGGTTTTGAATGACACCTTCGACCAGATGGATTTAACATATATTCAGAACATGCCAACCTGGGGAGGAGTCAAGATGGCGGAGAAGTAGCGGGCTGAGACTACTCCAGCTAGCAGGAGATCAGCTAGATAGCTTATCTAAAGATTGCAAACACCTGCAAATCCATCGGCAGATTGAAGAGAAGAAGAATAGCAATTCGAGAAACAGAAAAACAACCATTTTCTGAAAGGTAGGACTGGCAAAGAAGTGAATCCAAAGCGAGGGGAAGATAGACCCTGGGGGGAGGGGCCGGCTCCCGGCAAGCGGTGGAGCAATGGAAAACAAAATCAGGACTTTTAAAAGTCTGTTCTGCTGAGGGATATCGCTCCAAAGGCTAAACTGGGGCGAAGCACACACGGGGTCAGCGTGGCCTCAGGTCCCGCAGGGTCACAGAAGGATGGGGGGTGTCTGAGTGTCGCAGAGCTTGCGGATATTGGAACAGGAAAACCGGCTACAGAGACAGAGCCGACAGTAAGCTCACAGCTCGGGCTTACCTTGAACCGGTCGCAGGCTTGGTGAGCTCGGAGCACGGCCGGAGGTCAGGCAGAGGGGAGTTACTGGGCGCTGTTCTCTGAGGGCGCACTGAGGAGTGGGGCCTGGGCTCTCGGCTCCTCGGGGCTGGAGACCAGGAGGCCGCCATTTGTATTCCTGTCCTCCGGAACTCTACGGAAAGCACTCAGGGAACAAAAGCTCCTGAAAGCAAACCCGAGCGGATTACTCAGCCCGGCCCCTGGTAAGGGCGATGCAATTCTGCCTGGGGCAAAGACACTTGAGAAGCCCTATACCAGCCCCCTCCCCCAGAAGATCAACAAGAAATCAGGCCAAGACCAAGTTTACCTACCAAGGAGTGCAGTTTCAATACCAAGGAGAGCAGCAGAATTCCAGAGGAGGAGAAAGCAAAGCACAGAACTCATGGCTTTCTCCCTGTGACTTTTTAGTTTTGCAGTTAATTTAATTTTTTTCTTTTTCATTTTTTTTCTCTTCTTCTGCTAAAATTTTTTTTTAACTTTTACCCTTTTCTTTTTTAACATTTTTAATCTAGTTTATCTAATATATATATTTTTTCTTTTTTATACTTTTCTTTATTCATTTTCTTTTCTTTCTTTCTTTTTGAACCTCTTTTTATTCCCTTTCGCCCCCCTCACGATTTGGGATCTCTTCTGATTTGGTTAAAGCACATTTTCCGGGGGTTGTTGCCACCCTTTTAGTATTTTACTTGCTCCTTCATATACTCTTATCTGGACAAAATGACAAGGTAGAAAAATTCACCACAAAAAAAAAAGAACAAGATGCAGTACCGAAGGCTAGGGACCTAATCAATACAGACATTGGTAATATGTCAGATCTAGAGTTCAGAATGACAATTCTCTAGGTTCTAGCCGGGCTCGAAAAAGGCATAAAAGATATTAGAGAAACCCTCTCGGGAGATATAAAAGCCCTTTCTGGAGAAATAAAAGAACTAAAATCTAACCAAGTTCAAATCAAAAAAGCTATTAATGAGGTGCAATAAAAGATGGAGGCTCTCACTGCTAGGATAAATGAGACAGAAGAAAGAATTAGCGATATAGAAGACCAAATGACTGAGAATAAAGAAGCTGAGCAAAAGAGGGACAAACAGCTACTGGACCACGAGGGGAGAATTCGAGAGATAAGTGACACCATAAGAAGAAAAAACATTAGAATAATTGGGATTCCAGAAGAAAAAGAGAGGGGAGTAGAATGTATACTGGAGAGAATTATTGGGGAGAATTTCCCCAATATGGCAAAGGGAACGAGCATCAAAATTCAGGGGGTTCAGAGAAAGGCCCTCAAAATCAATAAGAATAGGCCCACACTCCGTCACCTAATAGTAAAATTTACAAGTCTTAGTGACAAAGAGAAAATCCTGAAAGCAGCCCGGGAAAAGAAGTCTGTAACATACAATTAGATTGGCAGCTGACTTATCCACAGAGACCTGGCAGGCCAGAAAGAGCTGGCATGATATTTTCAGAGCACTAAATGAGAAAAACATGCAGCCAAGAATACTATATCCAGCTAGGTTATCATTGAAAATAGAAGGAGAGATTAAAAGCTTCCAGGACAAACAAAAACTGAAAGAATTTGCAAACACCAAACCAGCTCTACAGGAAATATTGAAAGGGGTCCTCTAAGCAAAGAGACAGCGTACAAGTGGTAGTTCAGAAAGGAACAGAGACCATATATAGTAACAGTCACCTTACAGGCAATACAATGGCACTAAATTCATATCTTTCAATAGTTAGCCTGAATGTTAATGGGCTAAATGCCCCAATCAAAAGACACAAGGTATCAGAATGGATGAAAAAAACCAAAACCCATCTATATGTTGCCTCCAAAAAACTCATTTTAAGCCCGAAGACACCTCCAAATTTAAAGTGAGGGGGTGGAAAAGAATTTACCATGCTAATGGACATTAGAAGAAAGCTGGGGTGGCAATCCTTATATCAGATCAATTAGATTTTAAGCCAAAGACTATAATAAGAGATGAGGAAGGACACTATATCATAATCAAAGGGTCTGTCCAACAAGAAGATCTAACAATTTTAAATATCTATGCCCCCAACGTGGGAACAGCCAAGTATATAAACCAATTAATAACAAAATCAAAGAAACACATCAACAATAATACAATAATAGTAGGGGACTTTAACACTATCCTCACTGAAATGGACGGATCATCCAAGCAAAAGATCAACAAGGAAATAAAGGCCTTAAACGACACACTGGACCAGATGGACATCACAGATATATTCAGAACATTTCATCCCAAAGCAACAGAATACACATTCTTCTCTAGTGCACATGGAACATTCTCCAGAATAGATCACCATCCTCGGTCCTACATCAGAACTCAACCGGTATCAAAAGACGGGGATCATTCCCTGCATATTTTCAGACCACAATGCTCTGAAGCTAGAACTCAACCACAAGAGGAAGTTTGGAAAGAACCCAAATACATGGAGACTAAACAGCATCCTTCTAAAGAATGAATGGGTCAACCGGGAAATTAAGGAAGAATTGAAAAAAATCATGGAAACAAATGATAATGAAAATACAACGGTTCAGAATCTGTGGGATACAACAAAGGCAGGCCTGAAAGGAAAATATATAGTGGTACAAGCCTTTCTCAAGAAACAAGAAAGGCCTCAGGTACACAACCTAACCCTACACCTAAAGGAGCTGGAGAAAGAACAAGAAAAGAAACCCTAAGCCCAGCAGGAGAAGAGAAATCATAAAGATCAGAGCAGAAATCAATGAAATAGAAACCAAAAAAACAATAGAACAAATCAACGAAACTAGGAGCTGGTTCTTTGAAAGAATTAATAAAATTGATAAACCCCTGGCCAGACTTATCAAAAAGAAAAGAGAAAGGACCCAAATAAATAAAATCATGAATGAAAGAGGAGAGATCACAACTAACACCAAAGAAATACAAACTATTAGAAGAACATACTATGAGCAACTCTATGCCAACAAATGTGACAATCTGGAAGAAATGGATGCATTCCTAGAAACATATAAACTACCACAACTGAACCAAGAAGAAATAGAAAGCCTGAACAGACCCATAACCAGTAAGGAGATTGAAACAGTCATTTAAAATCTCCAAACAAACAAAAGCCCAGGGCCAGATGGCTTCCCAGGGGAATTCTACCAAACTTTTAAAGAAGAACTAATTCCTATTCTCCTGAAACTGTTCCAAAAAATAGAAATGGAAGGAAAACTTCCAAACTCATTTTATGAAGCCAGCATCACCTTGATCCCAAACCCAGACAAGGATCCCATCAAAAAAGAGAGCTATAGACCAATATCCTTGATGAACACAGATGCGAAAATTCTCACCAAAATACTAGCCAATAGGATTCAACAGTACATTAAAAGGATTATTCACTGCGACCAAGTGGGATTTATTCTAGGGCTGCAAGGTTGGTTCAACATCCACAAATCAGTCAATGTGATAGAACACATCAATGAAAGAAAGAACAAGAACCATATGATACTCTCAATAGATGCCAAAAAAAGCATTTGACAAAGTACAGCATCCCTTCCTGATCAAAACTCTTCAAAGTGTAGGGATAGAGGGCACATACCTCAATATCATCAAAGCCATCTATGAAAAACCCACCGCAAATATCATTCTCAATGGAGAAAAACTGAAAGCTTTTCCGCTAAGGTCAGGAACACGGCAGGGATGTCCATTATCACCACTGCTATTCAACATAGTACTAGAAGTCCTAACCTCAGCAATCAGACAACAAAAGGAAATTAAAGGCATCCAAATTGGCAAGAAGAAGTCAAATTATCACTCTTTGTAGATGATATGATACTATATATGGAAAACCCAAAAGACTCCACTCCAAAACTGCTAGAACTTATACAGGAATTCAGTAAAGTGTCAAGATATAAAATCAATGCACAGAAATCAGTTGCATTTCTCTACACCAACAAGACAGAAGAAAGAGAAATTAAGGAGTCAATCTCATTTACAATTGCACCCCAAACCATAAGATACTTAGGAATAAACCTAACCAAAGAGGCTAAGAATCTATACTCAGAAAACTATAAAGTACTCATGAAAGAAATTGAGGAAGACACAAAGAAATGGAAAAATGTTCCATGCTCCTGGATTGGAAGAATAAATATTGTGAAAATGTCTATGCTACCTAAAGCAATCTAAACATTTAATGCAATTCCTATCAAAGTACCATCCATCTTTTTCAAAGAAATAGAACAAATAATTCTAAAATTTATATGGAACCAGAAAAGACCTCGAATAGCCAAAGGGATATTGAAAAAGAAAGCCAACGTTGGTGGCATCACAATTCTGGACTTCAAGCTCTATTACAAAGCTGTCATCATCAAGACAGCATGGTACTGGCACAAAAACAGACACATAGATCAATGGAATAGAATAGAAAGCCCAGAAATAGACCCTCAACTCTATGGTCAACTAATCTTCGACAAAGCAGGAAAGAATGTCCAATGGCAAAAAGACAGCCTCTTCAATAAATGGTGCTGGGAAAATTGGACAGCCACATGCAGAAAAATGAATTGGACCATTTCCTTACACCACACACAAAAATAGACTCAAAATGGATGAAGGACCTCAATGTGAGAAAGGAATCCATACAAATCCTTGAGGAGAACACAGGCAGCAACCTCTTCGACCTCAGCTGCAGCAACATCTTCCTAGGAACATCGCCAAAGGCAAGGGAAGCAAGGGCAAAAATGAACTATTGGGATTTCATCAAGATCAAAAGCTTTTGCACAGCAAAGGAAACAGTTAATCAAACCAAAAGACAACTGACAGAGTGGGAGAAGATATTTGCAAACAACATATCAGATAAAGGACTAGTGTCCAAAATCTATAAAGAACTTAGCAAATTCAACACCCAAAGAACAAAGAATCCAATCAAGAAATGGGCATAGGACATGAACAGATATTTCTGCAAAGAAGACATCCAGATGGCCAACAGACACATGAAAAAGTGCTCCATATCACTCGGCATCAGGGAAATAGAAATCAAAACCACAATGAGATATCACCTCACACCAGTCAGAATGGCTAAAATCAACAAGTCAGGAAATGACAGATGCTGGCGAGGATGCGGAGAAAGGGGAACCCTCCTACACTGTTGGTGGGAATGCAAGCTGGTGCAGCCACTCTGGAAAACAGCATGGAGGTTCCTCAAAATGTTGAAAATAGAACTGCCCTATGACCCAGCAATTGCACTACTGGGTATTTACCCTAAAGATACAAACGTAGTGATCCGAAGGGGCACGTGCATCCGAATGTTTATAGCAGCAATGTCCACAATAGCCAAACTATGGAAAGAACCTAGATGCCCATCAACAGATGAATGGACAAAGAAGATGTGGTATATATACACAATGGAATACTATGCAGCCATCAAAAGAAATGAAATCTTGCCATTTGCGACAACATGGATGGAACTAGAGCGTATCATGCTTAGTGAAATAAGTCAAGCGGAGAAAGACAACTATCATATGATCTCCCTGATATGAGGAAGTGGTGATGCAACATGGGGGCTTAAGTGGGTAGGAGAAGAATCAATGAAACAAGATGGGATTGGGAGGGAGACAAACCATAAGTGACTCTTAATCTCACAAAAAAACCCTGAGGGTTGCTGAGGGGAGGGGGTTGGGATAAGAAGGGGTGGGGTTATGGACATTGGGGAGGGTATGTGCTTTGGTGATTGCTGTAAAGTGTGTAAACCTGGCGATTCACAGACCTGTACCCTAGGGATAAAAATATATGTTTATAAAAAATAAAAAATTTGAAAGTGAAAAAAATAAAAAAGAACTTGCCATCCTAAAACAGAATACACATTCTTTTCAAGTGCACATGGAACATCCTACAGAATAGATCACATATTAGGCCACAAAATAAGCCACAACAAATTTAAAAAGATAGAAGTTATAGCATGCATCTTTTCTGACCACAATGCTATGAGACTACAGGTCAATCGCAAGGAAAACTCTGGAAAGACCACATACACATGGAAATTAAATAGTGTGCTATTAAACAATGAATGGGTCAACCAGGAAATAAAAGAAGAAACACAAAATTAAATGGAAAATAATGAATACTGCTTTGCTGAAAATAAATAAAAAATAAATTAAGGAAAAAAAGTAAATGGAAACAGATAAAATTGAAAACATAATGGCTCAAAACCTTTGGGATTCAGCAAACAAGGTTATAAGAGGAAATTTTATAGCAATATAAGCCTATCTCAAGAAGAAAAATCTCAAGAAAGAAAAAATCTCAAGCAAGAAAAATCTAAACAACCTAACCTTACACATAATGAAGCTAGAAAAAGAACAAGAAAAAACTGAGTTTACTGAATTAATGAAGCCTCTTGCTCTCCTAAGCCAAAAGAAGATATAACTTTGTTGCTATTTTTAATTGTCACTTAGAAAAACAGAAATGGAATGACAAGCTCAAATGAATAAACCAGTGGCATATGGACCAAAAAAAAGAAAGAAAGAAAGGAAGAAAGAAAGAAAGACCTAAAACCAGCAGAAGGAGGGAAACAATAAAGATTGGAGCAGAAATGATACAGAAACTTAAAACAAACAAACAAACAAAAAAACCAGAACAGACCAATGAAATCAGGAACCGGTCCTTTGAAAAAAAATCAGTAAGTTGATAAACTTCTAGCCAGATGTGTCAAGAAAAAAAAGGAAGGACCCAAATAAATAAAATCACAAATGAGAGAGGAGATATAATAACCAACACGACAGAAAAGAATATTATGAAAAACTAAAGTCAACAAATTGGACGATCTAGGAGAAATGATTAAATTTCTAGAAACATATATCCTACCAAAACAGAAAAAGGAAGAAACAGAAAATTTCAACATACCAATTACCAGCAAAGAAATGGAATCAGTAATCAAAAAACTCCCAACAAACAACAGTCCAGGTCCAGATGCCTTCACAGATGAATTCTACCAAACATTTAAAAAGTTAGTACCTATTCTTCTCAAACTGTTCCAAAAAATGAAAAAAGAAGGAAAAACTTCCAAATTCATTTCATGAGACCAACATCACCCTGATACCAAAACCAGGTAAAGCCCTAAAAAGGAGAACTACAGGCTAATAACTCTGATGGACATAGAAGCAAAAATCCTCAACAAAATACTAGCGAACTGAATCTAAGAATACATGAAAAAAATCATTTATCATGATCAAATGGGATTTATTCTTGGGGTGTGAGGATCGTTCAACATTCACAAATCAGTAAACATAATATACCACATTTATTTGAAAAAAAAGAAAGAAATGATGGGGTGCCTGGATATTTCAATTGGTTGAGAGTCCAACGTTTGATTTCAGCTCAGATCATCATCTTAGGGTCATGACACTGAGCCCCATGTTGGGCTCTGCACTCAGTGGGAAGTCAGCTTTGAGATTCTCTCCACCGCAACTGCTCTTCCCCTACTCGTGTACGTCCATGCTCTTTTAAAATAAGTAAATCTTTAAAAAAATAGGGTAAGAACCATATGATCATTTCAATGGACATAACATCCACTCATGATAAAAACCCTCAACAAAGTAGGTTAGAGGGAACATACCACAACATAATAAAGGCCATATAGGAAAACCCCACAGCTAACATCATCCTTAATGGGGAAAAACTGACAACCTTTCTTCTAAGGTCAGAAACAAGACAAGGATGACTCACCACTTATATTCAACAGAGTACTGGAAGTTCTGGCCACAGCAGTCAGATAACAACAACAACAAAAAATAAATGGATCTAAATTTGTAAGGAAGAAGTAAAACTACTATTTGCAGATAATATGGTCCTATGTATACAAAATCCTAAATATTTCACAAAAATCTGCTAGAATAAACTCAGTAAAGTTGTAGAATATAAAAATCGATGTACAGAAATCTGTCACATTTCTATACAGAAATAATAAATCAGAAGGTGAAATTAAGAAAATAATCCCATTTACAATTGCATCCAAAATAATAAGATACCTAGGAATAAACTGAACCAAAGAAGTGAAAGACCTGTATACTGAAAATGAAAAAAGACTGATAAAAGAAATTGAAGGTGACACAAAGACATGGATATTCCATGCTTAGGGACTGGAAGAACAAATATTGTTAAAATGTCCATACTATCCAAAGTAGTCTATAGATGCAATGCCATCCCCATCAAAATGCCAATAGCATTTTTCACAGAAATAGAACAAATAATCCTAAAATTTTTATGAATAGTGAAATATTTCTTTCTCACTGAATAGTGAAAGAAATCTTGAAAAAGAGAAGCAAAGCTGGATGCATCACAGTTCTGGACAGGTTATACCACAGCGCTGTAGTAATCAAAATAGTATGGTATGGCACAAAAATAGACACATATATTAATGGGATAGAAAACCCAGAAAAAAAAAATCCTACAATTATATAGTCAACTAATCTTTGACAAAGAAAGAAAGTATATCTAATAGGAAAGAGACAGTCTCTTCAAAAAATGGTATTGGAAAAACTGGTCAGCTACGTACAAAAGAATGAAACTGGACCACTTTCTTACACCATACACAAAAATAAATTCAAAATGGATGAAAGACTTAAATGTGAGACCTGAAACCATAAAAATGCTAGAAAAAAGCATATGCAAGAATTTCTTTGGCATTGGCCATAGCAAGTTTTTTTTCTAGGCAGGTCCCCTGAGGCAAGTGAAACAAATGTAAAAATAAACTATTGGGCCTTCATCAAAATAAAAACTTTTGCACGGCGAAGGAAACAACAAAACTTAAAACGCAACCTAGGGAATGGAAGAACACAGTGCAAATGACAGAGGAATAAAGAGTATCCAACATACATAAAGAACTTATAAAACTCAACACCCAAAAAACAAATAATCTAATTAAAAAATGAGAAGACATGAACAGATGATTTTCTATAGAAGACATATAGAAGACTAACAGACATATGAAAGATGTTCATTACCATTTATCATCAAGAAAATGCAAATCAAAACTACAATGAGCTATTACCTGACACCTGTCAGAACGGCTAAAATTAAAAACACAAGAAACAACAGGTGTTGCTGACAATGTGTAGGATAAGGAATCCTCATGCATTGTTCGTGGGAATGCACCCTGGAGCAGCCACTCTGGAAAACAGTATGAGATTCCTCAAAAAGTGAAAAAAAAAAGTTCCCTATGTCCAGCAATGGCACTACTGGGTATTTATCCAAGGAATACAAAAACACTAATTCCAAAGGATACATGCACCCTGATGTTTATAGCAGCATTGTTTACTATGGCCAAGATAATGGAAGCAGCTGAAGTGTCCATCCATTGACGAATGGATAAGGAAGATGTGGTGTACACACACACATAAACACACACACACACAGACACACACACAGGAGTATTATTCAGCCATAAAAAAAGGAAATCTTGCTATTTGCAATGATATAAATCAAGCTAGGTACTATAATGCCAAGTGAAATAAGTTAGTCAGAGGAAGAAAAACACCAAATGATTTCACTTTATCTAGGGAACTTAAGGAACAAAACAAATGAGCAAAGGGAAAAGAGAGAGAATGACAAACCAAGAAAACATTCTTAACTACAGAGAACAAACTGGTGGTTATCAGAAAAGAGGCAAGTGGGGGGACAGATGAAGTAGGTGATGGGGATTAAGGAATGCACTGATCATGATAGGCACTGAGTGACTGAAATAAAAACTAAAAAAAAAAAAACACTTTTATAAGCAATAATAAAACTTTTGTTAGTTACATATAGTAAAATGTTCAGAAAAACATATGTCATTATAAAATTTAGGTGAGCACTGGAAATGTTAAGGTATTATAGGCCTAGGGCAGAAGTTAAGTAATTAAATAGGACTCTGCCTATCTTTCAGCAATTAGATATTTCTCTAAAAAGATATCTTTACTTATTTTCACATTATTCTTAGCAAGAAAACGAAGAGCTTTCTTGGCTTTTTGTTACACAAATTCAAAAAAAGAAAAACAAATACAGTGCTCGTCACTCTGTTGTGTATTGATATAAACTGATATAAATGAGAGCACAAAGCATTAAAATTATAGTTAAGGTAATTCTACCCAGCATTGATTTACACTGCTGTACATTCTTTGTGTTACACTTTTGTGTGTTTCAAGTATGTATGGATTCAGTTGGAAAAGAGAGCTAACGGATCCTTTCTACGAGAAAGGTATTTTTTTTTAAAGATTATGTTTATTTGACACAGGGAGAGAGAGCGAGAGCATGCACATGAGCAGGGGGAGGAGCAGAGAGAGAGGGAGAAGCAGACTCTCTGCTAAGCAAGGAGCCCGATGCAGGGCTCAATCCCAAGACCCTGAGCTCATGACATAAGATGAAGGCAGATACTTAACCAACAAAGCCACCCAAGCATCCCACTAAAGGTATTATTATATAGATTTTAAGAGGAGGAAACTAAGGCTCAGAGACTTAGCCAAGGTACTAGTGGCACAGGGTTTGGAACTCAGGTCAGCCTGATTCCAAGTCCATTCTGTTTATACTAAATTTCTCTCATTTAGCACATAGTTAACAATCTATTTGCATATTATTACTAATTTTATGTTTGCCATATATCTTCTTCATTACTTTGCCATCTCAGTCATAATCCTCAAGATTATGTTCCATGTCAAATCTAAACTCCCCTGACAGGCTCTCAGGCCCCGTTTTAATGAGGCCCAACTTGTACCACTCATTCATGCTTACTACTCTCCAGTCATTCCCATCAAATGGTCCAATATAAAACGTACTAAAGAGAGGGAAGCGTTAAGATGACAGAGGGGTAGGAGACCCTAATTTTGTGTGGTCCCTGGAATTCAGCTAAATAGTTACCAAATCATTCTGAACACTTGTGAAATCAATGGGAGATCTGAGGAAAGAATTGCTATAATCCTACAAATAGAAAAGCAAGCACTTTTTGGAAGATAGGAAGTGCAGAGATGTGAATCTTGAGTGATATATCGGAAGATACGGAGGAGCGGAAGGAGCTTGCTTAAAAGGCTACCACAGGGGCACCTGGGTGGCTCAGTGGGTTAAGCCGCTGCCTTCGGCTCAGGTCATGATCTCAGGGTCCTGGGATCAAGTCCCGCATCGCGCTCTCGGCTCAGCAGGGAACCTGCTTCCTCCTCTATCTGCCTGCCTCTCTGCCTACTTCTGATCTCTCTCTGTCAAATAAATAAATAAAATCTTAAAAAAAGAAAAAAAAAGGCTACCACAGGGACGCCTGGGTGGCTCAGTTGGTTAAGCGGCTGCCTTCGGCTCAGGTCATGATTCCAGCGTCCTGGGATCGAGTCCCACATCGGGCTCCTTGCTCAGCAGGAAGCTTGCTTCTCCCTCTGCCTCTGCCTGCCACTCTGTCTGCCTGTGCTCACTCTCTCTGACAAAAAAAAAGGGGGGGGGCTACCACAAAGTGTTATATGCAGTTAAATGCAAAATTGGAACTTTTAGAAGTCAGGTGCAATGAGGGATGTCCCTGGCTTAAAGGTGCTCAGGCAGCAAAGTGGGACAGAATCCCAGGTTGGAGAGTGGGGCCTCAGGATCCCTGGGTTCACAAGAAGTATGGGGTCCCTGAGAGTGGCAGATTTCTCAGGTACTGGAGTGGAGAAACTAGCTGAAGACAGTGAGTCTAGGCACCAAATCTCTCCTCTGTGTTGCTGTAAACTGTGAACCACTACATGGTCTTGTGACTCTCTAGGCAGGGGCCCAGGAAAAGGCAGGAAGACTCCATCCCTCCTCTGGGAGGAATGGCATGGGTTTGTGCACAGGAGTCCGTAAAGTCTGGAGACTAGAAACTGGGTTACATGCCTCAGATAATAATGCTCAGTCACATACTAGGTAAATACAAAGTTCGAATGGAAGCCAGCGAGACAAGAGTGATTGCTTTTCTATGAGGGCTCACTGAAGAGTGGGGAGTGCAAACTTTAAGCTCCGGGGCTAGAGAGCAGGGTGCCACCATTTTCATTCCCCCATTGGTGTTGAACGCCTTCAGGGAGAAAAACAGAGCCATATAGAGTAATCTGGAGCTGTTGCACTGAGCCTGGCTGCCTCACAAGGGAAGCTCAATTCCACAAGGGCAAGGACACTTGAGAATCAGTACAACAGGCCCCTCCCCCAGAGGGCCAGAAGGAACAACTAACAAGCCAAGTTTACAGAGAGAACTGCAAAACTTCACTCTTGGGATAAACAGTATATAGTTTTTTCATATTATTCTTTAGTCTTTCAGGTTTTTTTCAGCTATTTTATTTTTTCAATTTTTATTCTTTTTTTTTTTTTAATTTTTTTATTTTTTATAAACATATATTTTTATCCCCAGGGGTACAGGTCTGTGAATCACCAGGTTTACACACTTCACAGCACTCACCAAATCACATGCCCTCCCCAATGTCCATAATCCCACCCCCTTCTCCCAAACCCCCTCCCCCCGGCAACCCTCCGTTTGTTTTGTGAGATTAAGAGTCACTTATGGTTTGTCTCCCTCCCAATCCCATCTTGTTTCATTTATTCTTCTTCTACCCATTAAGCCTCCATGTTGCATCACCACTTCCTCATATCAGGGAGATCATATGATAGTTGTCTTTCTCTGCTTGACTTATTTCGCTAAGCATGATACGCTCTAGTTCCATCCATGTTGTTGCAAATGGCAAGATTTCATTTCTTTTGATGGCTGCATAGTATTCCATTGTGTATATATACCACGTCTTCTTGATCCATTCATCTGTTGATGGACATCTACGTTCTTTCCATAGTTTGGCTATTGTGGACATTGCTGCTATAAACATTCGGGTGCATGTGCCCCTTTGGATCACTACATTTGTATCTTTAGGGTAAATACCCAATAGTGCAATTGCTGGGTCATAGGGCAGTTCTATTTTCAACATTTTGAGGAACCTCCATGCTGTTTTCCAGAGTGGCTGCACCAGCTTGCATTCCCACCAACAGTGTAGGAGGGTTCCCCTTTCTCCGCATCCTCGCCAGCATCTGTCATTTCCTGACTTGTTGATTTTAGCCATTCTGACTGGTGTGAGGTGATATCTCATTGTGGTTTTGATTTGTATTTCCCTGATGCCGAGTGATATGGAGCACTTTTTCATGTGTCTGTTCGCCACCTGGATGTCTTCTTTGCAGAAATGTCTGTTCATGTCCTCTGCCCATTTCTTGATTGGATTATTTGTTCTTTGGGTGTTGAGTTTGCTAAGTTATTTATAGATTCTGGACACTAGTCCTTTATCTGATATGTCGTTTGCAAATATCTTCTCCCATTCTGTCAGTTGTCTTTTGATTTTGTTAACTGTTTCCTTTGCTGTGCAAAAGCTTTTGATCTTGATGAAATCCCAGTAGTTCATTTTTTCCCTTGCTTCCCTTGCCTTTTGCGTTGTTCCTAGGAAGATGTTGCTGCGGCAGAGGTCGAAGAGGTTGCTGCCTGTGTTCTCCTCAAGGATTTTGATGGATTCCTTTCGTACATTGAGGTCCTTCATCCATTTTGAGTCTATTTTTGTGTGTGGTGTAAGGAAATGGTCCAATTTCATTTTTCTGCATGTGGCTGTCCAATTTTCCCAGCACCATTTATTGAAAAGGCTGTCTTTTTTCCATTGGACATTCTTTCCTGCTTTGTCGAAGATTAGTTGACCATAGATTTGAGGGTCTATTTCTGGGCTTTCTATTCTGTTCCATTGATCTATGTGTCTGTTTTTGTGCCAGTACCATGCTGTCTTGATGATGACAGCTTTGTAATAGAGCTTGAAGTCCGGAATTGTGAGGCCACCAACGTTGGCTTTCTTTTTCAATATCCCTTTGGCTATTCGAGGTCTTTTCTGGTTCCATATAAATTTTAGAATTATTTGTTCCATTTCTTTGAAAAAGATGGATGGTACTTTGATAGGAATTGCATTAAATGTGTAGATTGCTTTAGGTAGCATAGACATTTTCACAATATTTATTCTTCCAATCCAGGAGCATGGAACATTTTTCCATTTCTTTGTGTCTTCCTCAATTTCTTTCATGAGTACTTTATAGTTTTCTGAGTATAGATTCTGTGTCTCTTTGGTTAGGTTTATTCCTAGGTATCTTATGGTTTTGGATGCAATTGTAAATGGGATTGACTCCTTAATATCTCTTTCTTCTGTCTTGCTGTTGGTGTAGAGAAATGCAACTGATTTCTGTGCATTGATTTTATATCCTGACACTTTACTGAATTCCTGTATAAGTTCTAGCAGTTTTGGAGTGGAGTCTTTTGGGTTTTCCATATATAGTATCATATCATCTGCGAAGAGTGATAATTTGACTTCTTCTTTGCCGATTTGGATGCCTTTAATTTCCTTTTGTTGTCTGATTGCTGAGGCTAGGACCTCTAGTACGATGTTGAATAGCAGTGGTGATAATGGACATCCCTGCCGTGTTCCTGACCTTAGCAGAAAAGCTTTCAGTTTTTCTCCATTGAGAATGATATTTGCGGTGGGTTTTTCATAGATGGCTTTGATGATATTGAGGTATGTGCCCTCTATCCCTACACTTTGAAGAGTTTTGATCAGGAAGGGATGTTGTACTTTGTCAAATGCTTTTTCAGCATCTATTGAGAGTATCATATGGTTCTTGTTCTTTCTTTTATTGATGTGTTGTATCACATTGACTGATTTGCGGATGTTGAACCAACCTTGCAGCCCTGGAATAAATCCCACTTGGTCGTGGTGAATAATCTTTTTAATGTACTGTTGAATCCTATTGGCTAGTATTTTGTTGAGTATTTTCGCATCTGTGTTCATCAAGGATATCGGTCTATAGCTCTCTTTTTTGGTGGGATCCTTGTCTGGTTTTGGGATCAAGGTGATGCTGGCTTCATAAAATGAGTTTGGAAGTTTTCCTTCCATTTCTATTTTTTGGAACAGTTTCAGGAGAATAGGAATTAGTTCTTCTTTAAATGTTTGGTAGAATTCCCCCGGGAAGCCGTCTGGCCCTGGGCTTTTGTTTGTTTGGAGATTTTTAATGACTGTTTCAATCTCCTTACTGGTTATGGGTCTGTTCAGGCTTTCTATTTCTTCCTGGTTCAGTTGTGGTAGTTTATATGTTTCTAGGAATGCATCCATTTCTTCCAGATTGTCAAATTTATTGCCATAGAGTTGCTCATAGTATGTTCTTCTAATAGTTTGTATTTCTTTGGTGTTAGTTGTGATCTCTCCTCTTTCATTCATGATTTTATTTATTTGGGTCCTTTCTCTTTTCTTTTTGATAAGTCGGGCCAGGGGTTTATCAATTTTATTAATTCTTTCAAAGAACCAGCTCCTAGTTTCGTTGATTTGTTCTATTGTTTTTTTGGTTTCTATTTCATTGATTTCTGCTCTGATCTTTATGATTTCTCTTCTCCTGCTGGGCTTAGGGTTTCTTTCTTGTTCTTTCTCCAGCTCCTTTAGGTGTAGGGTTAGGTTGTGTACCTGAGACCTTTCTTGTTTCTTGAGAAAGGCTTGTACCGCTATATATTTTCCTCTCAGGACTGCCTTTGTTGTGTCCCACAGATTTTGAACCGTTGTATTTTCATTATCATTTGTTTCCATGATTTTTTTCAATTCTTCTTTAATTTCCCGGTTGACCCATTCATTCTTTAGAAGGATACTGTTTAGTCTCCATGTATTTTGGTTCTTTCCAAACTTCTTTTTGTGGTTGAGTTCTAGCTTTAGAGCATTGTGGTCTGAAAATATGCAGGGAATGATCCCCGTCTTTTGATACCGGTTGAGTCCTGATTTAGGACCGAGGATGTGATCTATTCTGGAGAATGTTCCATGTGCACTAGAGAAGAATGTGTATTCTGTTGCTTTGGGATGAAATGCTCTGAATATATCTGTGATGTCCATCTGGTCCAGTGTGTCGTTTAAGGCCTTTATTTCCTTGCTGATCTTTTGCTTGGATGACCTGTCTATTTCAGTGAGGGGAGTGTTAAAGTCCCCTACTATTATTGTATTATTGTTGATGTGTTTCTTTGATTTTGTTATTAATTGGTTTATATAGTTGGCTGCTCCCACATTGGGGGCGTAGATATTTAAAATTGTTAAATCTTCTTGTTGGACAGACCCTTTGATTATGATATAGTGTCCTTCCTCATCTCTTATTATAGTCTTTGGCTTAAAATCTAATTGATCTGATATAAGGATTGCCACTCCTGCTTTCTTCTGATGTCCATTAGCATGGTAAATTCTTTTCCACCCCCTCACTTTAAATCTGGAGGTGTCTTCGGGCTTAAAATGTGTTTCTTGGAGGCAACATATAGATGGGTTTTGTTTTTTTATCCATTCTGATACCCTGTGTCTTTTGACAGGGGCATTTAGCCCATTCACATTCAGGGTAAGTATTGAGAGATATGAATTTAGTGCCATTGTATTGCCTGTAAGGTGACTGTTACTGTATATGGTCTCTGTTCCTTTCTGATCTACCACTTGTAGGCTCTCTCTTTGCTTAGAGGACCCCTTTCAATATTTCCTGTAGAGCTGGTTTGGTATTTGCAAATTCTTTCAGTTGTTGTTTGTCCTGGAAGCTTTTAATCTCTCCTTCTATTTTCAATGATAGCCTAGCTGGATATAGTATTCTTGGCTGCATGTTTTTCTCGTTTAGTGCTCTGAAAATATCATGCCAGCTCTTTCTGGCCTGCCAGGTCTCTGTGGATAAGTCAGCTGCCAATCTAATATTTTTGCCATTGTATGTTACAGACTTCTTTTCCCGGGCTGCTTTCAGGATTTTCTCTTTGTCATTGAGACTTGTAAATTTTACTATTAGGTGACGGGGTGTGGGCCTATTCTTATTGATTTTGAGGGGCGTTCTCTGAACCTCCTGAATTTTGATGCTCGTTCCCTTTGCCATATTGGGGAAATTCTCCCCAATAATTCTCTCTAGTATACCTTCTGCTCCCCTCTCATTTTCTTCTTCTTCTGGAATCCCAATTATTCTAATGTTGTTTCCTCTTATGGTGTCATTTATCTCTCGAATTCTCCCCTCGTGGTCCAGTAGCCGTTTGTCCCTTTTTTGCTCAGCTTCTTTATTCTCTGTCATTTGGTCTTCTATATCACTAATTCTTTCTTCTGCCTCATTTATCCTAGCAGTTAGAGCCTCCATTTTTGATTGCACCTCATTAATAGCTTTTTTGATTTCACCTTGGTTAGATTTTAGTTCTTTTATTTCTCCAGAAAGGGCTTTTATATCTCTCGAGAGGGTTTCTCTAATATCTTCCATGCCTTTTTCGAGCCCAGCTAGAACCTTGAGAATTGTCATTCTGAACTCTAGATCTGACATATTACCGATGTCTGTATTGATTAGATCCCTAGCCTTCGGTACTGCCTCTTGTTCTTTTTTTTGTGTTGAATTTTTATGTCTTGTCATTTTGTCCAGATAAGTGTAAATGAAGGGGCAAGTAAAATACTAAAAGGGTGGCAACAACCCCAGGAAAATATGCTTTAATCAAATTAGAAGAGATCCAAAATCGTGAGTGGGGAGAAAGGGGATAAAAAGAGGTTCAAAAAGGAAGAAAGAAAAAAAAAACAAAAAGAAAAGAAAAAAAAAGAAAAGAAAAGAATTTTTTAAAAAAGAAAACACCTAAAAAAAATGTAAAAAAGAAAAAATATATATATTAGATAAACTAGTAAAAAATCGTTAAAAAAGAAAAAGGTAACAGTTAAAAAAAAATTTTACCCGAAGACGAGAAAAAAAAAAAATGAAAAAGAAAAAATTAAATTAACTGCAAGACTAAAAAAAATCATAGGAAAAAAGCCATGAATTCCGTGTTTGGCTTTCTCCTCCTCTGGAATTCTGCTGCTCTCCTTGGTATTGAGACCGCACTCCTTGGTAGGTGAACTTGGTCTCGGCTGGATTTCTTGTTGATCTTCTGGGGGAGGGGCCTGGTGTAGTGATTCTCAAGTGTCTTTGCCCCAGGCGGAATTACACCGCCCTTACCCGGGGCCGGGGTGAGTAATCCGCTCGGGTTTGCTTTCAGGAGCTTTTGTTACCTGAGCGCTTTCCGTAGAGTTCCGGAGGACGGGAATACAAATGGCAGCCTCCTGGTCTCCGGCCCGGAGGAGCCGAGAGCCCAGGGCCCCACTCCTCAGTGCGCCCTCAGAGAACAGCGCCCAGTTACTCCCGTCTGCCTGACCTCCGGCCGCGCTCTGAGCTCACCGAGCCTGCGACCGGTTCAAGGTAACACGGAGCTGCGAGCTTACTGTCGGCTCTGTCTCTGTAGCCGGCTTTCCCGTTCCAATACCCGCAAGCTCTGCGACACTCAGACACCCCCGATCCTTCTGTGACCCTGCGGGACCTGAGGCCACGCTGACCCCGCGTGGGCTTCGCCCCGGTTTAGCCTCTGGAGCGATGTCCCTCAGCGGAACAGACTTTTAAAAGTCCTGATTTTGTGCACGGTTGCTCCGCTGCTTGCCGGGAGCCGGCCCCTCCTCCCGGGGTCTATTTTCCCGTCGCTTTGGATTCACTTCTCCGCCGGTCCTACCTTTCAGAAAGTGGTTGTTTTTCTGTTTCCAGAATTGCTGTTCTTCTTCTCTTCGATCTGCCGATGGATTTTCAGGTGTTTGCAATCTTTAGATAAGCTATCTAGCTGATCTCCGGCTAGCTGAAGCAGTCTCAGCTTGCTACTTCTCCGCCATCTTGACTCCTCCCCCAATTTTTCTTTTAAAATTTTTATGTATATATATACACAATGTACACTTAAAAATATTTTGGTTTCCTTTCCTTTCCTTTTATTTTATTTTTGTTTATATATAAAAGTTTTCCTTTCTTTCCTATTTTGAGATCTAGTTTCTTTCAACAAACAGATCAAAATACAGCAAAGATCTAGTTTAGTGTTTTGTCCTGTTTCATTTTTTGTTTGATTTTTTTTCTTATTTTGATTTTTTTTTCTTCTGGTTTGTTTTGTTTGTATTTTTCTGGTGTTGTTACTTTTGTCTCTTCTTTCTCTTTCTTCTATTCTTTTCCAGACATAATTACAGAGGGAGAAACTCACCCCAAAAGAAAGGAGGTAGTATCCAATACTAAAAATAAAATGTGAGAATTAGGGGTGCCTGGGTGGCTCAGTGGGTTAAAGCCTCTGCCTTCAGCTCAGGTCATGATCTCAGGGTCCTGGGATCGAGCCCCGCATCGGGCTCTCTGCTCAGCGGGGAGTCTGCTTCCCTTCCTCTCTCTCTCTGCCTGCCCCTCTGCCTACTTGTGATCTCTGTCTGTCAAATAAATAAATAAAATATTTTTAAAAAAATGTGAGAATTAGAATTCAAAACAACAATTATAAAGATACCAGCTGGGCTTGAAAAAAAACATAGAAGAACTAGACAATCTCTTACTGTAGAAATAAAAGAACTAAAATCTTATCGGGCCAAAATTAAAAATGCTATTACCTAGATGCAGTCACAAATGGAAGCTCTAACGGGGAGGATAAATGAGGCAGAAGAGAGAGTCAGTGATATAGAAGACAAAATGATGGAAAATAAGGAAGCTAAGAAAAAGAGAAGAGCAGCTACTGGATCATGAAGGGAGACTTGGAGAAATCTGCAGCACCATAAAGAAAAATGATATCTGGATAATAGGGGTCCCAGAAGATGAAGAGTGAGAAAGAGAGGCAGAAGGTTGTTTGAACAAATTATAGGGGTGCCTGGTGGTTCAGCTGGTTGGGCATTTACCTTCAGCTCATGTCATGGTCCCAGGGTCCTGGGATCAAGCCCTGCATGGGGTTCCTTGCTCAGTGGGAAGCCTGCTTTTCCCTTTTCCTCTACCCTTCCTCCCAGCCTGTATTCTCTATCTCTCTCTCAGATGAACAAATAAAATCTTAAAAACAAAAACAAAAACAAAAACAAAACAAACAAGTTACAGCTGAGACCTTTCCTAATCCAGGGAGGAAACAGGCACCCAAGTCCAGGAGGCAAAGAGAACCTCCTCCCTCAAATATCAACAAAAATAGGTCAAAACCATTACAAATTAATAATAAAGCTTGTATATTTCAGAGATAAAGAGAAAATCCTGAAAGCCACTCAGGACAAGAGGTCCTTAACCTACAAGGGTAGAAACACAAGGTTGGCAGCAGACCTGTCCACAGAGACTTGGCAGGCCAGAAAGGACTGGCATGATATATTCATCGTGCTAAATGGGGAAAATATGCAACCAAGAATACTTTATCCAGAAAGAGAAATATTAGGAATTTTTATTAGGAATAAAATTTAGGAATAGAAGAGAAATAAAGAGTTTCCAGGACAAACAAAAACTAAAGAAGTTCATGAACACTAAATCAGCTCTGCAAGAAATATTAAAGGTGATCCTTTGAGCAAAGAGAGGACCCAAAGATAACAAAGATCAGACAGGAACAGAAGGAATCTACAGAAACAGCAACTTTAAGATAATACAATGACACTAAACTCATATCTTTCAATAATTACTCTGAATATAAGTATACTAAATTCTCTAATCCAAAGACATAAGGTATCAGATTCGATAAAAAACAAGACCCAATGATATACAAGAGACTATAAGAGATTCATTTTAGACCAAAGACACCTCCAGATTGAAAGTGAAGGGGTGGAGAACCATTTATCATGCTAATGGATATCCAAAGAAAGCTGGAGTAGCAATCCTTACATCAGACAAACCACATTTTAAACCAAAGACTGTAGTAAGAGATGAAGGACACCATATCATAACAAAAGTGTCTATACAACAAGATCGAACAATTGTGAATATTTCTGCCCCTAATTTGGAAGCAGCCAAATATATAAACCAATTAATAACAAAATTAAAGAAACATACAGATAATAATACAATAATAGCAGGGGACTTGAACACCCCACTCACAGCAACAGATAGATCATAAGTAGACAATCTACAAGGAAACAAGAGCTTTGAATGATACACTGGACCAGATGGATGTCATAGACATATTCAGAGCATTCCATCCTAAAGCAACAGAATACACATTCTTCTTGAGTGCACATGGAACATTCTGCAGAATAGATCACATACTGGGTCACAAATCAGATCTCAAATTGTATAAAAAGACTGAGATTATATTATACATATTTTAGACCACAATGCTTTAAAACTTGAACTCAATCACAAGAGAAAATCTGGAAGAAACACAAATACATGGAGGTTAGAGAGGTTAAAGAATAAATGGGTCAACCAAGAAACTAAAGAAGAATTAAAAAAATACATGGAAACAAATGAAAATAAAAACACAACTGTTCAGAACCTTTGGAATGCAGCAAAGGTGGTCCTAAGAGGGAAGTATATAGCAATACAAGCCTTTCTCAAGAAACAAGATAAGTCTCAAATATACATCCTAACATCACACCTAACGAAGCTGGAAAAAGAACAACAAGTAAAGCCTAAATCCAGCAGGAAAGGAGAAATAATAAAGACTAGAGCAAAAATTAATGAAATAGAAACCAAAAGAACAGTAGAACAGATTGACAAAACCAGGAACTCCTTCTTTGAATTAATAAGATCGACAGACCCCTAGCCAGACTTATCAAAAAGAAAAGAGAAAGCCCCCCCACAATCATGAATGAAAGAGGAGAGATCACAACCAACACCAAAGAAACACAAACAGTTGTAAGAGAATATTAAGAACAATGTATGTCAACAAACTGGGCAATCTGGAAGAAATGGATGCATTCCTAGGAACATATAAACTACCAAAACTGAAATAGAAATAGAAAATATGAATAGACCCATAACTAGAAAAGAAATTTAATCAGGAATCAAAAGTCTCCCAACAAACTAGAGTCCAGGGCCAGATGGACTCCAAGTGAAGGCCTACCAAACATTCAAAGAAGAACTAATACCTATTCCTCTGAAACTATTCCAAAAAATAGAAATGGAAGGAAAATTTCCACACTCTTTCTATGAGGCCAGTACTACCTTGATTCCAAAACCAAAGACCCCATCAAAAAGGAGAATTACAGACCAATATCACTGATGAACATGGATGCCAAAATACTCACCAAGATACTAGTTAATAGGATCCAGTAGGATATTAAAAAGATATTCACCACAACCAAAGTAGGATTCATTCCTGGGCTGCAAGAGTGTTCACATCCACAAATCAATGAATGTGGTACATGACATTAATAAAATAAAGAATAAGAACCATACAAGCCTCTCAATAGATGCAGAAAAAGTGCCTGACAAAATACAGCATTTTCTTGATAAAAACTCTCCACTCTGTAAGGACAGAGGGAACATACCTCAATAAAATATAAGCCATATATGAAAAGCCCATAGCAAATACCATCCTCAGCAGGGAAAAACTGAGAGCTTTTCCCCAAAGATCAGGAAGATGACAGGGATATCCAGTCTCACCACTGCTGTTTAACATAGTACTGGCAGTTCTAGCCTCAGAAATCAGATAACAAAAACAAATAAAAGGGATCCAAATCAGCAAAGAAGTCAAACTTTCACTCTAAGCAGCTGACATGATACTCTATGTAGAAAACCTTAAAGACTCCACTAAAAAATTGTTAGAACTGATATAGGAATTCAGCAAAGTAACAGGATATAAAATCAAAGCACAGAAGTCAGTCACATTTCTATACACTAACAATGAGGTAGAAGAAAGAGAAATCAAGGAATCAAGCCTTACAATTGCACCAAAAATCATAAGATACTTAGGAATAAATCTAACCAAAGGGGTAAAGGATCTGTACTCTGAAAACTATGGAACACTTATGAAGTAAATTGAGGAAGACACAAATAAATGGAAAAATACTTCACGCTCATGGATTGGAAGAACAAATGTTCAAATGTCTATACTAACCAAAGCAATCTAAACATTCAATGTAATCCCTACCAAAATACCATCAGCATGTTTCATAGAGCTGGAACATACAGTCCTGAAATTTCTATGGAAACAGAAAAGACTCTGAGTAGCCAAAGGAATATTGAGAAGGAAAACCAAAGCTGGAGGCATCACAATTTCAGACTTCAGGCTATATTACAAAGCTGTAATCATCAAGACAGTATGGTAGTGACATAAACAGACACACTGATCAATGGATCAGAATAGAGAACCCAGAAATGGACCCTCAACTCTATGGTCAACTAATCTTTGACAAAGCAGGAAAGAATGTCCAGTGGATAAAAGTCTCTTCAACAAATGGTGTTGGGAAAATTGGACAGCCATATTCAGAATAATAAAACTGGACCACTTTCTTACACCATGCACAGACTCAAAATGGATGAAAGACGTAACTGTGAGACAGTTCTCTTGCCTTTGGAGATGTATCTAGCAAGAAGTTGCTGCTGCCTGTGTTCTCTTCCAGGAGAAAAAGCAAAAATGAACAATTGGGACTTCATCAAGATAAAAGCTTTTGCACAGCAAAGGAAACAGTCAACAAAACCAAAAGGCAACCTACGGATTGGGAGAAGATATTTGCAAATGTTTTGTCAGATAAAGGGCTTCTATACAAAATCTCTGAAGAACCTATCAGCACCCCAAAACCAAAATATCCAATCAAGAAATGGGCAGAAGACATGCACACAGACACTTCTCCAAATTAGACATCTGAATGGCCAATAGACACATGAAAAAAATGCTCAATATTACCTGGCATCAGGGAAATACAAATCAAAACCACAGTGAGATACCACCTCACATAGGTAAGAATGGCTAAAATAAAAAAACTTAGGAAACAACAGATGTTGGCAAGGATATGGAGAAAGTGGAACCCTCTTTCATTGCTGGTGGGAATACAAACTGGTGCAGCCACTCTGGAAAACAGTATGGAGGTTCCTCAAAAAGTAAAAATAGAGCTGTACTATGACCCAACAAGTGCACTAGTAGGTGTTTACCCAAAGTATACAAACATAGTGATTCGAAGGAACACATACACTCCAATGTTTATAGCAGCAATGTCCACAATAGTCAAACTATGGTAAGAGCCCAGATGTCCATGAGCAGAAGAATGGATTAAGAAGATATGGTATATATATATATCACTCAGCCATCAAAAAGAATGAAATCTTGCCACTTCAGTCATATATGGATTTCACTCACATGTGGAATTTAAGAAACAAAGGAGACAAACATAAGGGAAGGGAAGGAAAAATAAAACAAGACAGAATCAGAGAGGAAAACAAATCCTAAAATACTTAATTATAGGAAACAAACTGAACGATGCTAGATAGGAGGTGGGCAGGGGATGGATTAACTGAGTGATAGACATTACAGAGGGCACTTAAGTAATGAGCACGAGGTGTTGCATGCAACTGATGAATCACTCAATTCTACCTCTGAAACTAATAATACAACAATATACGTTAATATGAAAAAATAAAAAATAAATAAATAGTAAAAGTTCTTGAGGGCTAGGCACAATATTACTTCAGGTACTCAAAATATTTGTTGACAATCAATTTTCGTTTGAGTCAGAGATCCTGCCTTAACTAAAACTTTGAAAGTTCCTTATAAATATGAACATGCTTTTTAGATAGCAATTCTGAATACTTTTAGATATTGTTACAAATATTTAGTTTAAAATTTAAGAGCATATATATTAAGGAAAAATGTTTGACTCTGTCTATCAATATTACTGAAGTCTCAGAAAGTATCAAAATAATTATTCTCTTTCACTTTCAGTCCTAAGTATGAAAACATCTGATGCTAACCATGGTACTTCTCTTAAAAGTTTTTGTTGCTTCTGGTTGCCTAGACTTATTTTGTTGTACAAGGCTTTTTATATTCTGTCCTTAATCTACCACTCAAATAAAATATTTTACCACTCCCTATACTTCTAGCCACAATGAAATTCTTAACCATTGTTTATACACTACATGGAATGGACCCAAATTCACATGCTGAAATCCTAATCCCCAGTGTGGTATCACCTATGAGAGGTGATGATGTCATGAGAGTGGAGTCTTCATGAATGGGAATAGTGCTCTTAAAAAGAGACCCCAGAGAGAACTGTTGTTCCTTCTACCATGTGAGGACACTGAGAAGATGAACATTTATGAATTGGGAAGAGGGACCAACCAGACACTGAATCTGGTAGGATCCTGAACTTGTCGCAGCCTCCAAATAAGAAATAAATGGCTGTTGTTTAAGCCACGCAGTCTATGGTATTTTTGTTATAGTAGCTTGAACAAACTAAGATACCATGTTAGGACATTTGTAAATTCTCTGTGCCTTTTTATTTGCCATTTAAATTTTCTGTTTTTCTCTCTCCCACTCCCCTGCCACTTTTTTTGGCCTGGTAAGCTCCTATTCATTCTTCAAGACCCAGTTTGAATGTTATCTCCTCTGAGAAGTCTTCAGGGATTTTCTAAAGGCAAAGTGAATGTTACTGTCTATTGTATGACTGCTTTCCCAAATAGGTAGTAAACTGCAGGACATGAGGGAAACTGTTTTATTAATCTTTGTATTCTCATCGCCTGGCTCAGAATGGGAGCTTAATGAATGGGAATGCTTAATGAATGGAAGAATATCTTGTCAGTCTCTGAGAAACACAGTTGTCTTCCCACCTAAATATAGCCATTTATAATTTTTCTGTAGCCATAATATAATAGTGAGGAATGTGAGGTTATCCTGACATTTTCAAGGCCTCCATAGTTATATTTTTGAATTAAAAAAAAAAATCCTGATCCACAGCTTCTTAGAAAGAACTTTTAAAGTATCTTTCTGTAATTCCTTGAGCATATAAAAATTTCTGTATTTTATTTTCCTCTAGAGAGAACTGAACATTTAGAAAGCAATTTACAAAGTAGAAGCAACTTAAACAAAACAAATGGTTGAAGGAAAAAAGAGGCAAACCAAACAACAGATTCTTCACTATAGAGAATAAACTGGTGGCTACCAGAGGGGAAGTAGGTGTGGGGATGAGTAAAACAGAGGAAGGGAATTAAGAGTACACTTACTGTGATGAGCACTGAGAAAATACAGAACTGCTGAATCATTATATTGCACACCTAAAACTAATACAACACTGTAGGTTAATTAAACTAAAATTTTAAAAAAATTTTAAAAAGGAAAAGCAACTTACTTTGTTTCGATCTTGTATAACCAATATTTTTCCAGTATTTTCATCAAATACAGCTCCTGTTGGGGGAAAAGTAAAAGATAATTGAGAAATATTTCTTTCACCTTGGACTCCTCCCATATGCCTATCTGTGGTCACCAAAATCGTACCCATCCTGGAAGGCCTAGATAAATTACTACCTCATCCATGGACACTTTTAAAATCTCTCCAGCAATAAACTGCTCAGCTTCTCAGGTTCTTTTAACAACCTGGAATACTAATGATGGTTCTAGCATATGCTAAATTGTAGGATAACCAGTCCCATAAATTTCTTCTCTAGATCATCTATTCTTGATGGTACATAGATAAAGAAATTAATTTTTCTATCCTTCCGTAGCACTTATTTTAATGTCATATTTTAAGTGCTTAAAAACATTTATTGAATAAATGAAGTGACTTTTCTATTCTCATTTTTATTCCTTGTATAGAACATGGGTTGTGCCCCTGATAATCTAAGTCTCAAATATCTCAATATTCAGTTCAGGATCTCCCTGAAGCCACTTACATGTATGTATTTTTTTTTTTATCATGTGTGTATATGACTTTTATAACATACCAATATGTTGCTTTGGGATAACTGTTTATTTTATATATGTCCTAAGTTCTAATCCTTTCATTTATTCATTCAGTATATACACTGCCAAGCATACTACACATTTGGCTAGACGTTAACGGGACTCAAATAAAGAAGGTCTATTAGTTTTTTGACAATCCTGGGTCAAAAATATAAATGATACCTTAATGATTTGCATTAAATCCTTTAAATGCTATAATTTAAAAATATTTATATTTACATAATATGAGGAAATATTGTTAAAAAGATATATTCTACACACTCTTTTAAGATTAATTAAGTTCCTATATATAATACTTATGGATTCTTTATATAGTAATTGACCCCTGTTATATGTCAGGCATTTATTGAGGTCTAGGGATATAGTGGTAAACAAAACAAAATATCCTAAGTGGGCTTACATTCTGGTGTGTGTATGAGAAGGTAACAAATTATATAGAACATGAGGAGACAATGCTATGTAGAAATAAAATACAGAAAGGTATACGTATATATAACACAAGGAAGGGCAAATTTCTCTGAAATGAAAACTGCACATTTTAGTGTTTAAAAAAAGGAAAACCACTAAGTGAGATATAATTAACATTAATGCTGGCTTCCATTAGAAAGAATAAACTATAATTTAACTGGACTTTATAAGGGTTAGAATGCCAAAGAAATGTCAAGGAAACCTACTCTTAAATTTTAATAACTTGTGATTACTCAAATTGCAATTTTCCCTAATGAATTATAAACAAGAGCAAAATACTTCAAAGACAAAATCAGCAAAGCTAAAGTACAATGCGAGCGACCCCTGCTGGTCACAACTTAAAAGATAAATAAACACAAATAGATCAGGGATTAAAGAGAGATTATTATTTTATTATGATTAGTCAGGTACTGTGCTAAGTGCTTTATGCACATTATCTCAGGTATTCCTCACAATACTCATGTGAGTGGTATCATTTTTAGTGCTTATATTCACACAGCCCTAAAACTGTCTGGATTCTGAGCTGGTATTTGCACTATGCAAGTGTCCCTTCCCTACACAACTGTGCTCTCTGGGGACATAAGTTTCTAAGAGCTATCTAATCATTCAAGAAATATTTATCTACTTTATGCCAGACACTATCTTGAACCTGACAAGACAGTGGTGGAAAAGACAGAATACCTGTCTTCATAGACTTTATATTATTGTGGGGGAAATTAAGTACATGGTATAATTTTAGATTGTCATGGGTGCTATATAGAAAAACAGACCTGGATAAAGGGGCCACGAATGATGAGACTGGCATGCAGGAGGACTGTATTTTAGAGAGGAAGGTCAGGAGACTTTTGAGATGTTGGAGCAGAAACTTCAGCTCTAAAGAGCTAGATAAAGCCCTGGCAAAGACCATTACAGGAATAGGAGCCAATAGGTGTTAAAGCTCCGAGGCAGACACAAGCTCGCTGTGTCTGAAGAACAGTAACAAAACCATAGCTCACTCCATTCCAGTGTAGGGGAGGAAAGATTTTTCCTCTACCCGCTTAGGTTATGTATCTAGGGCTGTGAACTGAGCTGACAGAATGTCTTCTGTCAGATTAATGGAGAAAAAAAATACATATTTTTTTAATTTATTATATTTACATATATATGATTTCATATTTACATGGACTGGCTGGTGATGGAAGATGATTAAAAGGAGTGAAAATCCCAAAAAAGTGTTTAAGCCCAGGGGCATATATATATCATTTTAACAAAGAGCAATGAATTATGGAGCCAAGACAAAAGAAAAAGGGGGTTGGGATAAGGGAGGTAAATGGTAGGAAAATGACTAGGACATATATAGGGGCAAATTAGGGATACAAGAGTTATTTTAATAAGGTTTATTTGTATAGACTCGACTTGGTGTCAGCTCGCCATCTTCCATAAGAATGTCTCCTCTTCCTGGTACAAAAAATTTATGCCCTGCTTTTAGGTTAAAAAAAAAAAAAAAAGACCCTTCCTGTATCTAGTATTTCTTGAGCTCAAAATAATCAATATGGCAGATATTCAGAGTGGTGTATTTTGTGGTGATATGTTCATCTGCTATACCTACCTCCTGTTGCTTAGAACAATAAATGTCAATTATTTTCCCTTCACCTAAAAAATGCTATACCTTTTCAAAACAATTTCTTATATGATTTCATTGCCACCCCTAATAGCCACTTCATATCCTAGTTATACTTCAAGACTGTTCAAATTCCAGATCTCTCATTGCCTGAACTCCTACGGTATATCTTATCTATAATACATACTATAGTATTTAGTTACAAACAAGGGCTTCATAGTATACTCTTTATGCATATATTACTAATTCTGTAGTAATAACTGGATTTAAAAGTCTAATTTAAAAAGACTGTACCAATGAATTGATAATTGCATGACTTTCTTTTTTTTTTTTTTTAAGATTTTATTTATTTATTTGACAGAGAGAAATCACAAGTAGATAGAGAGGCAGGCAGAGAGAGAGAGAGAGAAGCAGGCTCCCCGCTGAGCAGAGAGCCCGATGCGGGACTCGATCCCAGGACCCTGAGATCATGACCTGAGCCGAAGGCAGCAGCTTAACCCACTGAGCCACCCAGGCGCCCAATTGCATGACTTTCTAATGAAGTGTGAGGGTGTCATCAAATTGCCAAGTAGTCTTTTGAAGTAGAGTAGAACGGAAATTTCTATGTCTCTATTTGTTAAAAGTGAGTGAGATCATGGATACAGAAAACATTAGGCATCCTTGAACAACTCCTTTTTAACCTCAAAGGTGTACACTACCTTTGAAAACGCTTGTAAGTTGTATGAAGGCAAATAAAATTATTAGTTAACTTACTAGCTTACATATAATACTGCTTTCATTTAAGTCATCAGGAGTCTTTACTATTTCACTTTTCCTGGAAGTCTAAGAATTTTCTTAGCCCTGGTTCTCAAAGGACGGTCTAGGGACCAGAATTAACATTACTAGTAGCAGCAAAGAATTTATTAGAAATGCAAATTTTCTGGCAACATCCCACACCAGCTGAATCAGAAACTCTTAGATGTGGGGCCCAGCAGGGTGTTTTCAGCAAGTCCTCCAGGTGATTTTGATGCACCCTACAATTTGAGAACTCCAGTCTTAACCTGGAGCGAATTTCGCAAGACCACATCTTTGGAGTTAATCATTGGCTTGAAAAATCCATAATATACTTAAATTGTGTATCTTAAACAACTGTTTAATGCAAATATCCTTAAGAAGTAATGCCCAAATAAAAAATCTGCTTTCCTTTACCTTAAATTTCACCTAAAAGTTATCTTATACTTAATACACTTACATAATTAGTACTAATATGTTTTACCATAATGACTTACTCCTGATCCTAATTCAGTGTTAATATTTGAATACTGAAGTTCAAATACCTATGTAAAAATTTTGAAAATTATCCTCTGGAAAACTAAACACCAAACTTGCTTGGTGTGCTGCCCTCTGCTGATTTGTAAGACAAACTTCTGTTTAAAGCACTCCTTAATAATCCCAAAGATCAAGCTGTTCATTACACATGAATAAAATACCACTTAGCTGTAAGAAAAAATTGGGTGAAACCGCTAAAAGGTCAATTTTACTGTTAGTTTGAAACTGACCTGCAACTCCTACTTGATGTGTAGCATATCCTGGTAATCTGCTGGGTCCCTCTCCCAGCCACAGTGTCAGCGTGGATGAATCCGATTCTGCATGGTGAAAGCAGAAACCCAGGGAAGCAGCAGGGGCAATAAATCGGCTTTGGAGGATAGGGATGTGCAGCCATACTGCTATCCTACCTTCTGATCTCCATTGCTGTATTGCAGCTAAAATGCAGATGAGGATAAAAATCTGTAAACATTTTCCAGTGAAAAGAGTCGAAGAAATAAAAAACTCATTTCAGGTATCACCCCTTCCAAAAAGCCATCCTAAAACATCCACCTTCCTTAGTCGTTAGCTAGGAAGGGTTGGGGGAGGGGAATCCTAAAATGCTCTGCTTATATGACAGCACAGGAGCTATGTTTTATTGTAATTAGTACTTTGTTATGGGATTTTTCCAGCAGACTGAATTCCTTGAGGATAGAGTTAGTAATTCATATCACCTGACACACTGCGTGGCGCATAACTGATGTTCAATATTTGTAGAATGAACAAAAAAACTTGATTTAAACAAAATAAATTGCTGTTCCCTTTAATCCTTATTTTAATCTTTATAAATGACTCTTATGGGCTTCTACTTACACTTTAAGAGTTCTGTCATAATATTTTTGGCTTATAAATTTCAAGGTGGTTAAAACTCTACGGTTTTTTTTTTTTTTTTTTTTAAAGATTTCATCTATTTATTTGACAGACAGAGATCACAAGTAGGCAGAGAGGCAGGCAGAGAGAAAGACGAAGGGAGGCAGGCTCCCTGCCCAGTAGGGAGCCCGATGCCTGTGCTGATGCTGGGCTGGATCCCAGGACCCTGGGATCACGACCTGAACCAAAGGTAGAGGCTTTAACCCACTGAGCCACCCAGGCACCCAAACTCTACGTTTTTAATAACGTATACTAGTCCTAGAAAAAAAAATGAAAATATAATGAAAAAATCAAAACTTATCTTACTAGCATGAAGAGATAAAAACTTAAATTTTGACACTTTTCCATGAATATAATTTTGGAATTTATATCACACCATATATAATTTACAGCATATCTTTTACTATTTATTGTAAACTATTTATTGTAAACATTTTGCTGTCATTAAAATTTGTAAGGAACATAAGTTTTTAATGACAGTATAATTTTCCTCAGATAAGTACACCAAAAACTATTTAACAAACCTCTTACTCCTGGATAGATTATTTCTACTTTATAAATAATAACCAAGATAAACGTAGATTTTTGTTTTGACTTCTGTAAATTCTCTTAAGATTGAACCAGAAGAAAAAGATGCCAATATTTGGTCCTCACTAAGCTCCAGACACTGTATATATATTATCTTGTTAAGTTCTCACAGCCTGAAAGGCAAGTATTATCACCCCTAATTTATGGGTGAAGAATACAGTAGTATTCTCAGATTGTTTTCTCCATCAATCACCTCATTTAATCTTTACAATAATCTTGCAAATTGTGTGCATGTGTGGTGGTGGGAAGGTTTGATTATTCATTTAATGGTTAATTTCTTTTTCCGCCTCTTCTCTTCTCCAGCTGTGCAGTGACTCCCTGTTAAGGACCATGTTCTCTACTTCTTTAAAAGGCAGTGGATCTAATACAGTGACAAACACAGGGGAGCCTTTCACAAAAGCTGCTTGATTTGGGACTATGGAGTCAGATCCTTCTCACCCATCTCTCTCTCTGATTTAAATCTTTTTAAAATTGATGTACAATTACATAAAGGGCACAAATCTTAAGTGTACATTTAAGGAGTTCTGACACATACATACACCTGTGTAACACACTCCAGTAAAGATTACAGAACATTTTTATGACCCCAGGAAATTCCCATATCCTCCCTAATCATTCTAATCAAGTGAAAAGCTAGTTTGACTTAATAACAAAATTTGCACTAGCTCTTAGAGGCCGCATAATGCATTAACAACAGATTCCAGAGCCAAGGGAAATTAATCTCTCTGTGCCTCAGTACCATTACCTTTAAAATAAAGGTAACAGTATTTACCTCAGAGTTGTTATGAGGATTAAATGAATTAATATTTGTAAAGTTTTTAAGTGTCTAGCAATAGAAATTCATAAATGCAATAGAATATTTTATTTAAAAAAAACTATAAAAAGTATATAGCACTATGTAGATTATAAATTAGTTTCCTATAATTTATCTTTGATCACCACATGTATCCAATAAAATAATTAGGGTTGGCATTATTCACCTAAGCAACCTAAGAGGCAAATATTTTTAGTGGTGGTTTGCCTAATGGCTAAGCACCCGTCAGAACCCGGGACCTGAAATCTGGATGTGTGACTTTAAATCCAACACCCACGCTTTGCCTTTTAGACTAAGGAAGTGCTTTAACTGCCTGGCCACTGACAAGTAACAAGTCTGTGCAATAAACACCTGTGTCTTCCCACACATCGGTAGATACATTAAAGGATGAACATTCGCTTGATTCTTCTATGGCTGATACTGTTGGAGTCAGCAATTATTCACAAGCAGGAGAGAAAATGCGGTGAAGAGGCAAGTAGTTTGCGAAGGAAAATGATTAAAGAATGAACTAGCTGAATTATATTTACATAAATGCTCATTTGCCATATTCCTCATTATCTGAAGTTTTGAGTAACAGGATCTCTCCAATGCTGAATTTCCGTGCTAGGCCTTCAAGTCGAATAGAAGAACCTAATCACCGGCTTCTCTGAAAGTGAAAGCGCCTCCATCTAAGCTGTCTTTCCTATCTTTAGACTTAAGTTCAAGGAAAGCAGAGAGTTTTCTTATTGAAGACTGAAAGCGCCCACTACCCTCCCTGGTTAATCATAAAAGATTTGTTGCTTTGTCTCTAGCAAACTCCAGTTCTTGCAATAGGCCCCAGTCATGGCATTGCTAAGTCCTGTTGGGTTTAACCTGTTTATGGTCACCTGTATTTGCTCTAACCCAACTCCCTTGATGCGTCAGCCTGACCCAACTCCCTTTCCAACAGTGAATTTAACCAAAACCCACAATAATAAGAAGTACCTTTCCATTACACATACAACACAATTGGTCCATTCATTCACCAACCCCTCTGGTCCATTCATTGTTCACCACCCTTAGAGCTTTGTCTCGGGCAAAGTGCCCTGCAGAATTAAGTCCCGGTAAATATTAACACTACTGAGCGCATGTGGTAGAGGCCAAGCTACGCACATTATATGCATTACCCTACGGAACACCCCAGCAACCCTGTGCGTTACTAACCGGTTTTATGGAAGGGTAAATGATAGTTTACAGAACTTGCCGAAGGTCACACACTAGGAAGTTGATGAGAAACTAGGGCTGCCGATCAGCAAGTCTGGAATAGTTACAATTTCAACCAAGTGCCTCAGAAACCTCCCTGCAAAGGGCCCAAGAAAGGAAACAGGGGAAATTGGTACGGGTCATGCCTGCCCTCTCTCCCTAGGACTCGGTACTTGATTGACTGAGACCGTGTTAGGTGGATGGGGGCCCCGGTTACTTTATTAGAAAGGTTCCGGAGCCAGGGAACCCCACGGCCCAGGCACACTTGCCCTGCAAGCGCCTCTGGAATGAGGCGGCGTCCAGGCGGTCCAAGGCGCCGCGCCGTGCCAGGCGCACCGAGACGCCCCCGAATCTGTCCAGCTCTCCCCGCAGTTCTTCCGCTCCGGCGGGGGGGTCCCACCTGCAACGCGGACCGCCCGAAGCCCCGCGGTGGCCGGACAACAGCCTCGCGCTGCGGATTCGCAGGAGCACTGCGCGCCGAAAACTCCCGCTAGTTAGAGGCAGCATTTGCGCGTTGGCGTCCCACCGCTAGCTCGGCCCTTAAATCAAGTTTCCTTGGAGTTCCCAGAGCGGAGGTCGCTCCCGTAAATATTGGAAGAGTGCCATCCGAAAGTTGTGCTAACGTTACAGCATTTTTTTTTTTTTTTCCCGGCGCTATACGGAAGTAACCGCGAAGTCCTGTCCACCAGCTCCTCTCAGAAGTTTTCCCGGTTCCAGGAAAGCCAGAGAGAAACTTTTCCACCACTTTCTTTTTCTAGTTTAAGTCAACAGACGTTTGTTCAGGGATAGGAAAGGCGGGAAGAAGCACTGCGCTCCACTTGGGGGATTACGGTGGAGGGCGGAGTCTCGTTGACTTCTGCCCCGGAAGTTTTTCTTCCAGAGACTCGAGCACGTTGAGCCGGCTTTGCTGCAGCCTTTCCTAGGCTTCCTTGTGATCATGTCTTCCAAAAAGAACAGAAAACGGCCGAATCAAAGCGCAGACAATGGTTCAACCTCGCCCTCTTCTGCTTCTACTCTTTTGGGGCCCTCGGCATCTTCTGCTGGGCCAGGAGCGGCGGCAACGGCCGGGATTCTGGTTGTGACCAACTTCTTAGAAAAGGGTAAAGCGTTTTGAGTGGAGGCGGAGGGGCGGCAACTTGAGATGTAGACCTTTAGGTGATGCCGCCTTTAAGGTGCTGAGGCTTTTGAAAATTGGGCGACACAGAGGTGTGACAGTGGCACGCAAGTGTGTACACCCGAAGTCGTGCCTGCAGAAACGGCTTATCCGTGGATAAGTCACGCCATCACTTTTGTAAATTGTTTTGAATTTGTAAATTGAGCTTGAAACAACTTTTCCTCGTTTAAGATTTACGACACATTTAACTGCAAAATTACTTAAAACTACGAGCATAGGATATATATACCAGAAAACTAAACAGTTCAGTAAAGATGTGGATCCATCTTTCCTAAGAGAGATTAATGTGTCTCCAAGAATGAAAGACTTCAGGATTTGTTCTTTTACACAGATTCTAGTATTTAATAACAGCTACTGATTACATAGTATTGTTGTCAGTAGTTTGGGTATGTCACATACATATCTCGTTTAACCTTCATAGGAGCCCTGGAAGATGGATGCTGTATTATTATGCCTATTTGAGGGAGAAAGAATAGTTAATGTGATTGGCTCCAGGTTCCACAGGTGCCAACTGCCAGGCAGAATTTGACTTTAAAGCCTTTATCCTAGGTCAGAGCTCCCTTGAGTTAGGAGAACGGATTTATCTGAAAATTTAGTTGTTAAAGCTTCTATGTGTGGAAACGGTGTCATAGCTTTGAAAAAATGGAACACCAGCTAAACTGGGGGCAAGAATTTTATGTCTAATATACACCCTAATGACAATCTTAGAATTAGCACAGTGTTTTCAGTCTCATTTAAGGATCAGAGGATAACTTGTTCTGGCCTGCATATTTAATCTTTCAACTGGATCCTTCCCATTGAAATTTAAACCTGCCGATTTCTCTAACATCTTAAAACAAAAGTCCCACATTTTCTTCTTACCACCACCCTACCTCTTTCCATTCTTTCATTTCCAAATTTCTTCTCTTTTTTTTAGATTTTATTTTTAAGTAATCTCCCAACGTTGGACTTGAACTCAGAACCTGAGATCAAGAGTTGTAGGCTCTCCTGACCAAGCCAGCTAGGTGTACCTCATTCCCAAGTTTCATAAATGGAGTAGTCTCTCTCCTCATCTCTCACCTACTCGTTAGCCTATTAAAATTTTGACGTTTAAGTTCTGACAGTATCCCATCATTCTATGGAAACTGTCCCTGTCCTGGTCACTGATCATCTCCATGTTTATAAATATAAAGGACAGTTTTTCTTTACTTCCCTTACTTGACCTCTCAGCAACTTATGGCATTGTCTACCCTTTCCTTTTTTTAAAACACTTTAATTTTGGGGAGTGCTTGGGTGGCTCAGTCAGTTAAGTGTCTGTCTTTGGCTCAGGTTATGATCCCAGGGTCATGGGATCAAGTCCCTCATTGGCCTCCCTGCTCAGTGGGAGGTCTGTTTCTCTCTCTTCTCTGGCCCCTCCACCTGACTTGTGCTCTCCCTCTCACTCACGCTAATAAAATCTTAAAAAAAAAAAAAAAAACACTTTAATTTTTGGTTATGTGCCCTTAACTTTCCTACTTTTTCTCCTACTTTCCTACTTTTTCTCCATCCTTTTGTTGGTAGGTAGATTTTCAGTTTCCTTTGCAGGCTCATTTTCTACTTGGCTGCCAAATGTTCCTCAGTTCTTAGTCCTAACACCCTTTTTTTTTTTTTTTGGCAAGTTCATCCAATGTCCAGAGTTTTCCGTCTATACGCTAATCATTTTTGAATTTATATTTGTACTTTATACTATTTCTGAATCTTGGTTTGGGTATCTTCTAGACCAATACTATTTAAACTCTGTAGGTAAAGTTGTGTGTGTGTATTTTTTTGTTTAAAGATTTTATTTATTTATTTGGCAGAAAGAGACACAGGGAGAGAGGGAACAGAAGCAGGGGTGGGAGAGTGAGAAGCACGCTTCCTGCCCAGCAGGGGTTCCGGTGCAGGGTTTTATCCCAGGATGCTGGGCTCATCACCTGAGCCGTAGGCAGTTGCTTAATGACTGAGCCACCAGGCACTCCTAAAGTTTTTAAAATACTGTATGTAGGGGTCGGTTAAGCGTCTGCCTTCGGCTTAGGTCATGATCCCAGAGTCCTGGGATCCAGCCCCGCATCAGGCTCTCTGCTTAGTGGGGAACCTGGCTTCCCCTCTCCCTTTGCCCTTCCTTCAGCTTGTTCTCTCTCTCTCTCACTGATATGTCATAGCACAGTACTGTTGTAAAATACAGTAAAAAGAAATTACTAGAAAAATAAGTTCAAAAATAGAAATTTCTATTAGATTCAACAGATGTAGGATTACTCTGTCCAGTTGTAATAAAAGCTTCTAAACCCTTATTTGTTGTACTTACCCCATCATGACAGTAACAAATAGTTTGCTGACCACACTTTGTATAGCATTGTGCTGTACATCTTTTCTTGGATTTTTCTTCCTTTTTTTTTTTTTTTTAACATTTTATTTATTTATTTTTTTTAAAGCTTTATTTACTTATGAGAGAGAGAGAGAGAGAGAGAACAAGCTGCTGCTTGGTGTAGCCTACTGTCCTGGGAGATCTTGATCTTCCTTACATGGCCCCTTCTTGTCTCTTGACATTTTGCTTATACTTGTTCCTCAGATGGACTATGCTGCCCTCTGTTCAGACCTCTCTGTACAAGCCAGGAATTATTTTCTTTTTCATCTTTGTTTTGTTAATTCCTACTCTTCCTTTGGATCTGAATTTTTAAACATTACTTCCTTGGAGAAGCATTCTGTTTCTTCCAAATTAGATTCTGCATAATAGGCTCTCTCAGCACTCTTAGTCATTCTTTTTTTTTTTTTTTTTTTTAGTCATTCTTGCATTGTATTAATTTTAGTTTAAAATTACACAGTTACTAAGTGATTGTTTAATAACTCTCTCATCCTATTAGATTTTAAGCTCTGTGAGGCCTAGGACCATCCACTTCTGTTTACTTTGTATCCCTAGTGCCTAAAATATTATCTGCTGTGAAGTAGGCACATAATAAATGTTTGCTGGATGAACCAATGAAGAGGTGATGGTTGTTTGAAATTACGTTTACTAATCTGGCACATGAAGTGCTCAATAAATATATAGTTAACCAATGGGGAAAGTGGATGTTGAGATGTATTTTTAAAGTACAGTATTGGAGCAATGCGGACTGCTGAAAGGAATTGTGTGGAATACAGCTTGAGTAGATTTGAATGCTGTGAGAAAATACATGGAGATATGTTAGGAAATAGGGCCAGTGGATGAGAATTTGAATGTGATTTTCATAAGGAGGAAGTGGAGGTATTTAGAGAACTTGTGATTTGTCCAACCCTGGTGCAGTGAATGTGCAGGACAGGCTGGAAGTAAGAGAAGAAAACCTAGAATCTTGCCAAGGATTTAATACATCTGTGAGGTACTTATCAAGAGGGAAGGGTAATTCATTAAGGTTTAGGAAGAGAGAAGTGGCAGAAACTGAACCTTATGTGATCACCAAAAGGATGCTTTGCTGTTATTGATGAGTAAACTTTGTAAGAGGCCTAATGCTCATAGAAAAGTTGAATTTCTTTTCAGCTTCATATTATGAAATATGCTTATTTTATAAATGCTCAGTACTGTTACTTTTAGCTCCATGAGATGCTTTGTTTTCCTAGATTTGTTCAGCTGATGACAGAAGGAAAGTACATATATGGGGTAGTTATTTTGTAGTGGCAAAAAATAATTAAATGAGACATGGTTCTTGGTTTTGCTTTCATTTGCTTTGTTCCTTTTAAATTACAAAGTAGTTGTGTATTTATTATTAAGGAACATTAATATTAGAGAACTATGATTATGGTATATGTGTCTAAAAATAAGTTATTTTTTTAAATTTTTTTAAAGATTTTATTTATTTATTTGACAGAGAGAAATCACAAGTAGATGGAGAGGCAGGCAGAGAGAGAGAGGGAAGCAGGCTCTCTGCTGAGCAGAGAGCCCGATGCGGGACTCGATCCCAGGACTCTGAGATCACGACCTGAGCCGAAGGCAGCGGCTTAACCCACTGAGCCACCCAGGCGCCCCAATTTTTTTAAATTTTTTTTTAAAGATTTTATTTATTTATTTGACAGAGAGAGATCACAAGCAGGCAGAGAGGCAGGCAGAGAGAGAGGAGGAAGTAGGCTCCCCGCTGAGCAGAGAGCCTGATGCGGACCTCCATCCCAGGACCCTGAGATCATGACCCGAGCAGAAGGCAGTGGCTTAACCCACTGAGCCACCCAGGCGCCCTAAAAATAAATTTTATAATACAGCTTGTGACGGGCTTAAATTTCCTAAGTGTTTCATGGATTTTGTGCTGAGAAGAAAAACATTGTGTAATTACTTACTATGTTCATTGATTTCATGGATATTTATTATATAACTTCTTTTTAAAATTTTTTAAAAAAGATTTTTATTTATTTGACAGAGAAAGACAACGAGAGAAGGAAAACAAGCAGGGGGAGTGGGAGAGGGAGAAACAGGCTTCCTGCTGATCAGGGAGCCCATGCGGGGCTTAGTCCCAAGACCCTTGGGATCACAGCCTGAGCCAAAGGCAGACGCTTAAGGGCTGAGCCACCCAGGTGCCCCTGTTATGCAACTTCTATATTTGATGCACTCCTGGGCATTGGAGATACAAAGATGAATTTGACCCAGTTTGTGCCCCAAAGCAGCATATGGTTTAAGAGAAAGTCAGATTACAAAACAAATATATATTATGATGATAAATGCTAATATTTGACAGCATAGGGTGCTGGAAGAATCAGAGGAAGGACCAAATATGGACCTTGAGGAAGTGGAGGGGGCCGGGTGGACATGTTAGCACATCATTTTCAGAGGTGTTGCCAGCTGGGTCCCCTTTGTGGCCAAAAGTTGAAAACAATAATGGTCATTTTAGTCTGTTTGTGCTTGCCTAAGGGATAAGACTTGTGCTATTATTTTACCCACGTATTCTTGAGATTAAAAAAGAAAAATATCTGACGGTATCAGGTGGATCAGAAGTGGAAATGTAATTTAACCCTCTAGAACTAGATGCCAGTTTCCCAGCTCAAGTCTTTGAATACTAGTAGTTAACTCAACTAGAATCTGTAGTACAAAATGTTACTATGTGAGTATGAAAAGACTATTGCAGGTATGTTCAGTTTTTAAAGAAATTAGAGTTTATTTTTCTTAGAGGGTGAAAACGAATACCTATCCCATAAGACATATTTTTTTACTTGGCGCTCATATTGTCAGTCAGTGGACCCTCAAAAAGGTTTGGTTTTAAGTCTTTTTGTTAATAAGAAGCAAGAATTGGAACTGGTTTCTCTAGGGTATGATAAGTGCATTCATGTGGTTATGTGGTTAGAAGATTTTTATTTACACCAAAAGAAAGCAGGCTTTAACTTCAGCTATAAAATAGTATGAAGATAATTTTTTTTCCCTTTTGGTAGATGACAAAGTTCCTAAAACATTCCAGAATTCCCTTGTTCAGCTTGGACTCAACACAATGAAATCTGCAAATATATGTATAGGTCGACCAGTGTTGCTTACCAGTATGGATGGAAAACAAGAGGTAAGAGTCTTTTTCATTTCCTTAATTTAGAAAGATCTGAGATTTTTTTTACTATGATTTTCAGCAAAGCAGTAATAAATGAAAAACTATATTTTAAAAGACCCTTTCTTTATAAACTTTTCCTTCCTTTGATATCTGTGACTATCCTGGGAATAGTAGCCCATAAATGTCATAATGTAGAGAGATGCTTTTTCTCCTGAGGTAGTGACACACATAGTATCTGCCCTATTCCCCCCAGTTTGTTAGTTATATTTTTTTTCCACAGAAATGCTGTTCGGGAGTATGAAAGTCATCTCTTCTGTATACAAATATTTGATTGCCCTTCCTGTTTTCAGCTGTTTGTTCTTGCTACTATTCATCATACTTGAGGCTGGAAGCCCAGAACCTTGCCTGGTTCTGCCCTGCTGCCAACCTCTGCCTCTGCCATTTCCTCTGCTGCTTCATTAGCCAGGGTACTCTCATTCAGCGAGGTCCTCTGAAAATGATTTGAAAGCTGCTTTGGGCGCTTGGGTGACTCAGTTGGTTAAGCAACTGGTTCAGCTCAGGTCATGATCCCAGGGTCCTGGGATTGAGTCCCACATTAGGCTCTGCTCAGCTGGGAGCCTGCTTCTCTCTCTACCTGCCACTCCCCCTACTTGTGCTCTCCTGCTCTTAATCTTTAAAAACAAAAACAAAAACAAAAGCTGTTTTGTGCTGATGGCACACCTTTCATTCTTTACATTATTCTTAAAAAGAAAAAAAAAAAGTCCTTTGCTGTGTCTTGTGGAAGACTATAAATATATGAGCTCAACCCACTATTTGGAGCTAGAAGTCTTTGCTTCTGTCCCTTAACATTTACTTCTGATGAAATCTAGGTTCTCATGAAGCTCTTGTGCCAGGTCCTTCACTATTTCCTGGATGTATTTTATGTTTCAGGCTGGATTACCTTACAGTTAGTTTGTCTCTAGTATTTTTTCCTATTTTCTATTTATTACATGTTAATGCCTTTGTCTCTTTTCCTAAATTACCTTTCAAATATTCAAATCATTTTCACTGTGGGATCATTGCTAATCTTCACAAGAAGATATAATTTTTATCTTAAAAGTTTTTTTGTAACTTGTGAAGTTGTAACTCCTTGGGGTTAAGGACTGTGTTTTGCAGATCCATCTGATTAGCTGTACTTAGTTTTCTGCTTTATAAGTTAATGATAATCTGTGAATATTTCTTTTCTTGTATTTTTGTTTCCTGTGTTTTGGGCAGGTCTATACGGCCTGGCCTGTGGCAGGATTTCCTGGAGGCAAGGTTGGCCTGAGTGAAATGGCACAGAAGAATGTGGGCGTGAGGGTTGGTGATGCCGTCCAAGTCCAGCCTCTGTTGGGTGCTGTGCTACAGGCTGAGGAAATGGACCTGGCACTCAGGTTTGGCTCTTTTCTTTGGTGACATTTTGAATCAGTGCTGCCTAGTAGAAATAGAACAAATGTGAACCACATATGCATTTTGCATTTTCTGGTAGTCATATTTAAGAAGGAAAATGAAATTGGTGAAATAGTTAACATTTAATTTAATTATTATTTAAGTATTATTTAATAGTTAACTAGTTATCATAAAATTTTAACTTATAGTAACTATAAAAAACTATTAATAAGATAATTTTCAAACTAAATCTCGAAAATCCAGTGTGTGTGTTACACTTGTAGCACATCTCGATTTGGACCAGCCACATTTAAGTGCTTGATAGCCTCATGTGGTGTGCTGTATTAGCACAAGCTAGATGAGTCCACCTAATGTATGGACTAGAGACTCTCTGGTATCCTGTGGTTAGAGTATGCTCTGATATTTTAGGAGAGAGGAGTTAGTATTAATGAATATTTAACAACGGTTTTCATCTTGTTTAACAGTGTAATTAGGGCTGTTGTGAAGGAGGGAGTAGAGTACTGTGAATAGGCAAGAAACAAGTTTTAATCAAGACTGTTCCAGGGATGCTGGGTGGCTCAGTCAGTTAAGCCTCCAGCTCTTGGTTTCAGCTCAGGTTATGATCCCCTGCGTCATGAAATTGAGCCCCCCACTTTCCCACGGGCTCTGCCGCTCAGTGAGGAGTCCACTTGAAGAGTCTCTCCCACAACTCCTGCGTGTGCTCATGTGCTCTCTCTTTCAAATAAGTAACTCTTTAAAAACACCAAATATCTTCAAGCAAAGTACCCGATTATATACTTTAACTCCGTGATGATTCATTCCAGTAAAATAGTTATTTCTATCAGTTTTTGAAATGTCCTTTACCAAAGGCTAATTGAATCACCTTATCAATATAGTTAACCTTTATCACTCATCCTCTTGGATACTCTATATCTAATAGGATTGTAACTCAGTTTGCATATGCAATTCTTACCAAAATTTGTTCATAAAAAGTATCTTTTGATACTTTAATACTACCTTACTAACAGTTTTGAGGATGTGTTTACTTTATATGCAGGAATCACAAAACATTTAACAATCATTAACTTTATTTTATTTTTTTTTAATTCTTTTTATTGGGGCCCCTGGGTGGCTTGGTTGATTGAGCTTCTGCCTTTGGCTCAGGTCATGATCTTGGGGTCCTGGGATCGAGCCCCTTGTTGGGCTCTCTGCTCCATGGGGAGCTCCTTCCCCCTCTCTCTCTGCCTGCCTCTGCAATACTTGTGATCTCTGTCAAATAAATAAATAAAATATATTTTTAAAAAATTCTATTTATTTATTTGAGAGAAAGAGCGGGTGCACAAGCCGGGGGGTGGGGTGTGGGGCAGAATAGGATGGAGAAGCAGACTCCACACTGAGCAGGGAGCCTCACTTGGGGCTCAATTCTAGGACGCTGGGATCATGACCTGAGCTGAAGGCAGACACTTAGCTGACTGAGCCACTCAGGTGCCCGTCATTAGCTTGATTTTATTGTTTTCTTTTGCTACTTTTGTAGATTCCAAGCTTGAGCTTCAGCATATATATATATATATATATATATATATATATACATATATATGTATGTATATGTATACATGTATACGTGTGTGTGTATGTGTGTGTGTGTGTGTGTATTTATAAGCCAGGAAACTTTTTTCAGAGGAATTAAGATTTTAACAATAAAATTAAAAGAGGAGAAGAGAACTCAACATATGTTGTGTACCAGCTGTGTACGAGCACATACGTGCACACACATTTTTTCCTCTTCTTTCATTTAATCCTCCTTCAAAATGCCCATATTGCCCCTTTCTTTTTTTTATTTATTTTTTATTTTTTTTTAAGGCTTTTAATAAAATTTTTAATTTTTTATAAACATATATTTTTATCCCCAGGGGTACAGGTCTGTGAATCACCAGGTTTACACACTTCACAGCACTCACCAAAGCACATACCCTCCCCAATGTCCATAATCCCACCCCCTTCTCCCAAACCCCCTCCCCCCAGCAACCCTCAGTTTGTTTTGTGAGATTAAGAGTCACTTATGGTTTGTCTCCCTCCCAATCCCATCTTGTTTCATTTATTCTTCTCGTACCCACTTAAGCCCCCATGTTGCATCACCACTTCCTCATATCATATCCTCTGCTTGACTTATTTCGCTAAGCATGATACGCTCTAGTTCCATCCATGTTGTCGCAAATGGCAAGATTTCATTTCTTTTGATGGCTGCATAGTATTCCATTGTGTATATATACCACATCTTCTTGATCCATTCATCTGTTGATGGGCATCTAGGTTCTTTCCATAGTTTGGCTATTGTGGACATTGCTGCTATAAACATTCGGATGCACGTGCCCCTTCGGATCACTACGTTTGTATCTTTAGGGTAAATACCCAGAAGTGCAATTGCTGGGTCATAGGGCAGTTCTATTTTCAACATTTTGAGGCACCTCCTGCCCCTTTCTTAAAGAGAGGAAATGGGCTCCATTATTATATGGGTTAGGTAGTAGTTCTACTCAGATTAAATAATATTAATCTTTAGACTGTTTTGAGGCAGTGCTGCAGGTTGCAGTCATCAGTTGACTGGATTTTTTTTGATGATTTTTTTGTGACCTCTTGAGGGCGCAGCAGTCTTAGGTGATAATGATTGTCTGCTGTAGAGGAACTGTATGTTTTAAAAAGAAGCTTGTTTTTTTTTTTTTTTTTTTTTTTAAAGATTTTATTTATTTATCAGAGAAAGAGGGAGATAGAGAGCATGAGTAGGGGGAAAGGGCAGAAGAAGAGGGAGAAGCAGGCTCCCCACTGAGCAGAGAGTCCAATGCTGGGCTCAATCCATGACCTAAGCCGAAAGCAGGTGGAAGCTTGGTTTTTAAAATTTTACTGAAAAAAACCCTTGTGTTTTAAACTTAGCGGCAGAGTTTAGGTAAGAAACTTAATTTCCAATAAGAAAAATCAGTTATTTTATTCTGCTGATTAAATCCTTCATTTGCTTCGGAAAAGATTTATTAGTGAGGTTAGAGCTCCTTCTAGTGGAAGTGATTTTATCTGCACCCATTCTTTTTTTAAAAGCAAAACTTTTAAAGTATTTTTTACTCTTATACACATTTGCAAGTATCTTCTATTCAGAGTTTAATAAATAGGAATGGTTTAAGTAAGTATAACTGGTTTCAGAGTTCTATAAACAGAAGTGAATTTAAGCATTTAAGGAGCTACAGTTTCCTAAATAGTCTGAATATATATTTGATTTGAAATTTCCTTCTTGTTCTGTTTTTCTCTCTCTCCTTTATATGAATATACAGTCAGTTTTCATTATTAGCAGTATGTTTTATAAAATTTCTGTGAACACTACATTAGCAAATACTGAACCGTTGCTCCTAGGGGTATGTATGTTTACACATACATGGAATATATGTTTATGTTTAATGTTACATGTTTATATTTAAATGCATTATTTAATGTATATTATAAATAATATATTAATAACATTAATATATTTGGTGTATATTTAATATACAAAAATGTATATCTTATATACATTATAATCTTAAAACAACTCATTCTAATAGATTTTATCTTTTTTATTTTATAAAAGAGCAGCACTAGTTTAGAAGTGTTATGTGACTTGCCTGAGGCCCCCTCACTAACAGATGTCAAAGTTGGGATTCAAATCTCCGGCTGGTACAGGAGCTGGGACTTTTTGCTGTACACTGCACTGCCTCCTGCTATCTCTACTCTCCACCCTCTAGTTATCTCTGAAAGAATTGAAATAAGAGTACTTTCTAGGTTTCAGCTAGGAAAGTGCTTAGTGACTTGAATTTTTTTTGCCTGTTCTGTGCATGTCTATGAATGACTAGGAAAGCTCTGCTGATACTGATTTTAGGGTTACAGATAAATTTTAGCAAGTAGGTGAATCTGGAAATAACGAGGTTGACTATATTGGTTTTGTTTTTGCTAATAAAGTGTTTGGAGAACAAGGCTTAGGTTTGGACTAGATGGGTCTGCTAATATACCTCTTTCTGAGCTAAACTATTACTTCTCCACTGATCTCTGGCAGAGCTCACAATTCTAGGCCTCCTGTGCTGGTATGGGCTACTTGCATGTGGGGAAGAAGGAAAAATGCTCATATTCTGAGAACTCTCCAAGAACATGTTTCTTTACAAGTGTAATGATTTTAGGATATACCTATTTGTACTCAAGCAGCCTTCTAGGAAGACAGTCGTTAGTAGGAGAAGGAGTTCTCATATTTCTCTTTCTGGAGAAAGGTATGTCCTTTCTCTGGAAGTAAATTCCATTATACCATTACTCTCCTTTTTTCTTATCTCTACCTTTTCAGGTAATATCCTATAAAGGACTTAATTTTCCTTGAAGTTAATTTATAAATTATAGAAAGGAAATAAGCTATTAATAAAAGCCTTTCTCCAAGCTATGCAGTTTCAGAAAGGGAATGATTAATTTAGGCCAGTGTTTTTCAAGTGCTTTTTGGCTATGACACATAATAAAAAATACACTTTATTGTGATTCAGTGTATGCATACATCCACAGATACAGGGCACATATGCACTCACATGTGTGTAGCTGTATACATGAGTATATAGATGTGTGTGTGTAAGATGTGTGTGTATAAGAAAGTAATGCTTTTCTAAGTGGTATTTTCCCTTTTCATGTGTGATGTACTTTGACATTTTGTATTCTATCAAAAAAAAATGCTGGATGGGATTGACTGAAATGATTTCATGATCCACTAATGGATAGCACTCTTAATTTTAAAGAACATTGATTTAAGTCATAAGGATACCAAATTGCAAGTGATATTTTCATGGCTATTAGAAGTATCTAAGAAGCATAAATTATTCCCAAATTGTATAAACGATTTCCAGTTTGTAAATTATTCTTTTGACTAGGTCTATAGTACAGCTGTGTACACGTAATTTTATATTACATTTAGTCTCTGGTATGCTTAATTCTGATTTTTATTTCCTCCATCTTTTATAGTGACAAAAATGTGGACATTAATGAAGAACAGCTGGCTGGTTGTCTTCTGAGAAAGCTGGGTAAATAGTTTTTCAAATTGTAAAAAGCAAGGTAGCAGTAAATAAAGTAATGTGTCTTTGAGGTCTTGTATAAATCATACTTTTATTCAACATATTGTGGAGTGTTCTTCTCAATGAACTAATGCCCTTTTGGGACAGGAATTTTTTCTCCCCAATTAATTGATTGGCACTTAAGCAAATTTTTTCTCCCCAGTTAATTGATTGGCACTTAAGCATTGAAGAGAATATTTGACTTATCTATGGATAAAGTCAGTGGGAGAACTGATACTTTTAACCCTTGAGTTCTTCCTCTTTCCAGTGAGAAATGTTATCTTGGAGTATTAGTTAGGTGTGCCATTTTAGGTTTGTTATTATTGGATGTGGAATGCCAGTCTATTTGTTGATATAGTTGATAGAATCCTAGATATATTGAGTGTGGAGAATTTTAAAGAATTATCTTGTCCTTCTGTCTCCAGATAGTGCTCTATCAAATGGGAATTGTCTCTTTTTTATGGCAATTATTTTGTTAATACTCTTTGATTTAGTCTTTTCAGTCAGATAGTTTTGTTAACAGATGGAATAAGTTGCGTTTAAACATGAAGGGGATGAAAAGTTATGCTAACACATATATTTAAAAAATTATTTTCTAGATGGCAAGATTGTTTTACCAGGCAACTTTCTGTATTGTACATTCTACGGACGACCATGCAGACTGCAAGTGTTGCGAGTGAAAGGGACAGATGGCATGATATTGAGAAGGCCTCAGAATGACTCTGACACTGATGCCCAGGGAATGGCCTATGAACAGTCCAGCATAGAAACCAGTACCTTGGATGTATCCCTACAGCTAAGCCAGTTAGATCTGGAAGAGCCTCGGGACCCAACATCCAGCAGTACTCCCTGCAAATCAGCAGATGATAAAATGTTAGATAAAACTAGTGACATTTTGTCGGATGTTACACAGAGTCCTGGGAACAGCAGCAGACTTGGACTAGGGGAAGTCACAGGACTTAAGTGTAGTTTTAATTCAGCCAGAGGAGAAAATGAGCAACTTGTCAATGAAGAGAGATTGCTAAAGTCAGCATGTGTGGGAACAAAGTGCAACACTGATATTTTTTATTTTATATCTTCAACAACAAGAGTCAATTTTGCAAAGATTCATGCAAATTCAGAAGTGCAAGAGGACCACTTCAAAGTAACTTACGGCATGATAGGAGGCTTAAGTAGTCAGCTGAAAGCGATTAGAGAGATGATCGAATTGCCTCTCAAACAGCCTGAACTTTTCAAGAGTTATGGTATGATTTCTTCAGTGTATTGCACCAGAAGTATTCAAACAAAAAGCAGTTGGCACATTCCACTTATGTAATAATTGCTCACCCTCTTTTCTTGGTTTTCTTTCCAAATGGTAGGTATGGTAGGAGGTGTGAGTTGCTTTGGGAGATGCCCTCAGTTAAGTGAGCCTTTTTCCGTGCTTGATCTCTTTAGGTTGTAATGTGAGTTAGTTGCAGCCTTGTCTCTTCTAATTGCATACTTCCACAGTTGTTTGTATTGGATCTAGAACTAGTATCTTGTCATTCTAGATCAGCTGTAATGACCAAAGAAGTAAACCAAACATTCAAATATGTTAGATAAAACTTCTCTGTTAGGAAATATAACTCTGTGAGGATTTCTTTGCATTGAAGCAAGTGGTTAAGGGAGTGATTGTCTTGAAGGAAACTCAGGGCTACTTCTTTATGGTAACTGCCCAGATGCTCTGCATGTATTTGGTGCCTACAATTTGGTGCTTCTTTTTCTGCCTTTTCATTTTTCATGAATCTTTATATATAAAAATATATGAACCCTTTGACTGACATTTTGCTAGTAATGCTTATATAATATAGATGACCAGTTAGGTGAAAATTAGGATTGATGGCTTTCTTTGGGTGGCCTTGTTCTTGTCTGAGCTTTGTGTTCTGATCATTGAGCTGTGCTGTGTGGGATGGGGCATAGCAATTATGTGGCTGTCCAGCCAGTTTTTCACTAGTGTTCCCAGCCTGGTTGGGTCTAGAGAGAGGAAGAGAGAGAGAAAGTCATTTCTTGAGATCAGTGTTTGGCTAGTTAGTACATTTTTGGAGGAAGGGGGCAGGGGCAGGAGGTCTGAATCTTACTTTAGTTTTGTGATACAAGGTAAATTTATATTTTATAACTTATATTTGCAGTCATATGATAACACAAGAAACCTAGTAATGCTGAATCCATTGTTCTCTTCTTTTTCTTCTAGGAATTCCCTGTCCTAGAGGAGTGTTACTCTATGGCCCTCCAGGTACTGGAAAGACAATGATTGCCAGGGCGATTGCTAATGAAGTCGGAGCCTATGTTTCTGTAATTAATGGTCCTGAAATTATAAGCAAGTAGGTGCATAATTTAATGGAATAAACAGTGTTATTAAATACTTCTTAAAGGTGATTTTAAAAAATAACTGCATAGCATTCTGTCTGGATATTTCATATGTGAAAATAATTTAAATTTGCTTTTGGTTGTGTATACAAATTAAGTTTGAAAAATAATTTTCAAAAGTAAGTTTAAGTACTCTGGAAGTATTTGAAAAGTTAGATGAGCTTTTATAGACGAAACTTTAAAAACATTAAGCATTGATTCTTAAATGCATTTTATTTGTTACAGATTCTATGGGGAGACAGAAGCAAGGTTACGTCAGATATTTGCTGAAGCCACTCTACGGTATTTACATGTGGATTTGTAATTAGTAATCTAACTAGTAACTATCTGTAATTAGTAGTCAAGGCTGTGTTTAAGTAGAGTTACTAACAGTTAGAGTTACTAACTGAGTTATTGAATTACCTGAAGTAGGAGAATTAAGACACTGTTGTTTGGTAAATCATATGATTTTACTTCAGATATGCATTTCTGATGTTCTTTCTTTAGAGTGCCTATGGTACTTTAGGATATTCAGTTTATCTAATTACTTTAATAGATTGTATTATAGTATCTCTTTATGCTTTTTTCTTATAGTTTGCTTCAAGGGGACAAATCTTTTGCTTTTTTTTTTTTTTTTTTAAAGATTTTATTTATTTATTTGTAAGAGAGAGTGAGAGCGAGCACAGGCAGACAGAGTGGAAGGCAGAGTCAGAGGGAGAAGCAGGCTCCCTGCGGAGCAAGTAGCCCGATGTGGGACTCGATCCCAGGACGCTGGGATCATGACCTGAGCCGAAGGCAGCTGCTTAACCAACTGAGCCACCCAGGCGTCCCAAATCTTTTGCTCTTTAAAAACAATTTTTATTGATTATTCCTCAGTTTAGGCTACCATATTACATTACAGTGAGTATAAGAATGTGGCCTATAACTTGGTCTAATATATTATTCATAATAAGGCTATGTCTTTGCCTTTTTTGGCATTTAACTAGCAAAATTCTGCTCTCATCAAAAGAACTATTTTTTTAAAGATTTTATTTATTTATTTGCGATAGAGCAAGAGCAAGTGAGAGAGAGAGAGCAAGAGAACACAAGTGTAGGGGGAGGAAAAGGAGCAGAGGGAGAAGTAGGCTCTCCACTGAGCAGAGAGCCTGACACAAAGCTCAATCCCAGGAGGGATCATTATCTGAGCTGAAGACAGACTCTCAACTGACCAAACCACCCAGGCGCCCCCAAGGAACTTTGATTTTTAGTTGTTTTTTCCCAGAGATCGTGTATGAAATAAGGTAGTCCCTTATAAGGTTTGTAGTCCCAATATTGAAAATTTGAGAACCAGTGGTATACTGTATTGCATAGTGTGTTTTCATTGTTGTTTTGTTTCTGGCAGTTGAATCTCTCTTTCGTGAGAGAATGCACATCTTTTTATGGGAGAACTGATCACTTTGAAAGTTCTTTTTTTAATAGACCAAAAAAAAAAAAAAAGAGAGAGAGAGCACCTTTGGAATTTCTGTACCTTGGACTTTACATCTGCTCCAGGGGACATTTCTGGCCTCAGATTCTGAATTGATGCAGTCATAACAATTTACTGGGCATTAGAGGGCAAGTTCTGTTTGGGCATAGACTTATCTCATGAGCCAATAGACTATTCTTAGTACTCTGCTTTTTATTGTTCAGATGTGCTAGAATGTGATGAATTAATAATTTGGGCTAGAATTAATGTAAGGTTTTTCAGTTTAACATCCTGTTGCATTTGTCTTTAATATTATTACCTGAGTCCTGAATTTGATACATTGGATTTCTTTTTTTTATATTAAGTTTTTATTTTAATTCCAGTATTATTTACGGTGTTGTATTAGTTGCAGGTGTACAACAATGGTTCAACAATTCTGTGTGTCACCCTGTGCTCCTCATGACAATTGCCCTCCTTAATCCCTGTCATCTATTTCACCCTTCCCTGTGGTAACCATCAGTTTGTTCTCTATACTTAAGAGTCTGACTTTTGGTTTCTCTCTCTCTCTCTCTTTTTTTCCCCTTTGCTCATTTGTTTTATTTCTTAAATCCAACAGAAAATCGTATGGTTTTTGTCTGTTACTTATTTCACTTAGGGTTATACTTTCTAGCTCCATCTATGTTACTGCAAATGGCAAGCTTTTATTCTTTTTGTGGTTGAATAATACTCCATTGTGTGTATATACCGTATCTCCTTTATTCACTTATCGGTTGGTGGACACTTGGGCTGCCTTCCTAATTTGGCTGTTGTAAATAATGCTGCTGTAAACATGGGGGGGGCACATATCCCTTTGAATTAGTGTTTTTGTGTTTTTTGGGTAAATATCCAGTATATGTTGTAGGGTAGTTTTATTTTTAACTTTCTGAGGAACTTTCTTAGTAGCTGCACCAGTTTGCATTCTGACCAACAGTGCGTGAGGGTTCCTCTTCCTCCACATTCTCAAATACACTTGTTTTATGTGTTTTTGATTTTAGCCATTCTGACAGCTGGGGGGTGATAGTTCATTGTAGTTTTGATTTGCATTTTCCTGTTAAGTGATGTTGGGCTTCTTTGCATGTTGCCTGTTAGTCATCTGTATATCTTCTTTGGAGAAATGTCTGTTCATGTTTCTGTCCATTCATTTGGATTGTTTGCTTTTTGGGTGTTGAGGTGTATCTGTTCTTTATACATTTTCGGTAGTAACTTTTACTGGCTATGTCCTTTGCAAGTATCTTCTTCCATTAATTTTGTTTGTTTCCTTTGCTCTGCAGGAGCTTTTTATTTGATGTAGTCCCAATAGTTTATTTTTGCTTTTATTTCCCTTGTGTCAGGGAACATATCTAGAAAAATGTTTCTATGGCTTATATCAGAGAAGTTACTCCCTGTGCTCTCATCTAGGATTTTTATAGTTTCAGGTCTCACATTTAGTTTTTTAATCCATTTTAGATTTTTTTTTTTAAAGATTTCATTTATTTATTTGACAGAGAGATAGAGTTTACAAGTAGGCAGAGTGGCAGGCAGAGGGAGAGGGAGAAGCAGGCTCTCCACTGAGCATAGAGCCCGATGTGGGGCTTGATCCCAGGATCCTGGGATCAGACCTGAGCCGAAGGCAGCCGTTTAACCGACTGAGCCACCCAGGCACCCCTAGATTTATTTTTGTATATGATTAATTTTCATTCTTTTGCATGTACATTTCAATTAAAAAATTAAACATATTCAGTTTCAACTGAAATGCAATAAATCAAATTTAAAAATCAGGTGTATTTTAAATAATTTATTTTACTTGTTTGTTTTTAGGCACCCATCAATTATTTTTATTGATGAGCTGGATGCACTTTGTCCTAAAAGAGAAGGGGCTCAGAATGAAGTGGAAAAGAGAGTGGTAGCATCGCTGTTAACATTGATGGATGGTATTGGTTCAGTAAGTATAGCACCAGTATCGACTCTGTGTAAGAAAGGGTTGGCTCCTAATAATATATGTATGTAGTAGCAAAAACTATTAAATATGTCTGAGTTTTGGGGTATTCTAGGGTAAGGAATAATATTAGCCATTAAAACTAAAGGAAAGACCCATAAAATAATTTTCTTCAGCAGATATCTTAGTAACTTCTAGGAGGATATACTGCCATGTTTTTCTAGTATATAAAATAATAATATGCATTGATGGATTTTTTTTTTTTTTTTGGTAGTAATGGTATTAAAAACCTGAAGCAAAAATCAGTAAGGGTCAGATCAATAAGAAATTTTTTAAGTCTTATATACGCATGTAAAAATGGATTCTTTTAAGGCTTTAAGTTGGACAAGTCAAAGAAATGAGTGAGAATAATGGAAAATATGTTTGTACAACGTTTAAAAAGAATCTACCCATGTTACCAGATTCTCTGATAGGGATACACTCGCATATTAATAAAAACTATGTGCTGATTATGAAAGGAAGATCCATAGGAGTATGACAGGAATGAAGAAAAATTCTCTCAGACCCCTGACAGCCATTTGCCAGAATACATTTCTTATTCTAGATTGTAAATAACTCTATTTTTAGAGTCATGTTAGAACCAAAAGAAATTTTAGAACTCGTGTGGTCCCAAACCCTTTTTTTGCACATCAAATGACTGGACAGTTGACACTTTCTGATTTTTACTATCTATTGGTAGAAACTAAACATGGGAAAATAATGTGAAGGTTGGGTTTTAAGTCTCCATTATTTGTTAACATGTGTTACCGTTTTTTAAAAATTATTTATTTTAGAGAGCATGCACAAGTGCTCATGAGCACATGTGCACAGGCAGGGGGAGGGGTAGGGGGAGAGGGAGAGAGAACAATGTTAAGTAGACTGCCCACCGAGCATGGAGCCCAATGTAGGGCTCAGATCCACAACGCATGAGATCATGACCTGAGCCACAGTCAAGAGTTGGCCACTCAACTGACTGAGCCACCCAGGTGCCCCAACATGTGTTACAATTTTAAGTGTAACAGAAGACTTGATACCTGAGGGAGGCTGGATGACCACTTGGTTCTCAGTCTTGGTGCAACTATTTGGTGTGATTATGTCCCAGGTTTGGTTCTCAGCCCTTAAAAATTGGAGACTTCAGTGATGCTAGTATGTTGGAGGTGGCAGGGCTCTGAGGACTGCACCTCCGTAACAACACTAACAACAGACATATGTAAATTGGGATGCCAGTTTGTCCATTTACAATAAGATGTAGAATCATTAAGCCAATCACATATCTTTGTTTATGGATGACTCTTTCCACTTTGAAAGCAAATATGTATGGAGAGCTATATCATAATTAGAAGAGTTCTGGTGAGTATGAGATCAGATGGAAGGCTTTATTTTGGAGGCTATTAATTGCTGCCTCTTTCTCTGCTGCCGGGATAGGTCTGCGGTGTACTGGTGGTTTTGCCTGTGGGCAGGACTGGAAGCATGTGACATGGATGTTAGTATGAAAATGCTTAAGGGCCATTGATTCTAAATTCATAACTTACAGATTTTTGTAATCCATGCATTTTCTGTTAGCACAGCCAATATAAGTGAATAGGTTTGAGTTTCCTTATTTTGAATTACGTGTCAGTTAAGTTTGTGCCTGTGAGATTATACATGGGTCATCAGAATAAAATGTCAGATAACTTTCACAGATGGCTGATCATTATCATAGTTCTTTATAACTTGTTCCAAATGTCATTCCTATGTGAAAAATCCATATGTATTCAAGGACGGCTAATGCTCAGGTGTTGGTTCCATCGTCGTCTATATTTCTAGAAATTTAAACATTTATCAGAATAAAAAAAGTACAGTCCACATGTTTATAATATTTTTAAAACAACTGTGTAATAGAGCCTTGTTCTATTTGAATAATATGCAGGTCATAGTCTTTGCCTTCAAGTAGGGGAAAAGGCCAACTTAAAGTAAAACAACTATATGGTAGGATATTATGAAAATGGTGATGTTTAGATACCAAAAACGGGAGAGACATCACTTACAGTTGGAAAGGTATGTAGTGAAAAACTTTCTAGGTGAGGGAGTATTTAGGCTGAACTTAGACAAATGGGGGATGAGTAATTAAAGTGTGAAGGATAAGACTTAACAGCCTGGACACTTACAGTCTTGTTTATGTAGCCAGTGCCTATATACATATTGCTTTTAGATGAATGTGTAATTTATTCTCATTTTATTTTGTAAGGAAGGAAGTGAAGGACAAGTGTTGGTCCTTGGGGCCACAAATCGCCCTCATGCCTTAGATGCTGCACTTCGAAGACCTGGACGATTTGATAAAGAGATTGAAATTGGAGTTCCTAATGCTGCAGATCGTCTAGATATTCTCCAGAAACTGCTTCAAAGGGTACCACATTTGCTCACTGAATCTGAACTGTTACAGCTGGCAAATGGTGCTCATGGGTACGTTGGAGCGGACTTGAAAGCCTTGTGTAATGAAGCAGGTGAGAGTGCTTTGCTACTGTGAGTCTGTATTGATGGGCTTCATAAATCTGGTTCATTTGCATACTTATTTCTTAATAGAAATAGCTGATATTTTTCCTAATCATAAGATATGTATTTATTGAAAACTAGATGATTCAGAAAACTGTAAAAAAGAAATAAAAATCTCTCATACCTCCCGAAGGTAACCACTATAATAGCACACCTACTTTCACACTTTTCCTAAGTACACACAGACACACACATACACATGTATCATCAGATGCATTTATGGCAGTATCGACGATGACTATTTATTGATACTGTGCTGTGGAAATTAGGTAGAAGAGCCTACAGGTGGATCAGAATTTCGTTAAAGGAGCAGCTTTGTATTTTTTGAAGTGCTGAAAAAGTACTTAGCAAAATCTAAGAATTCTATGCTGCAGAGTATGTGATGGTGATGTTTAAGTCTGAAAGTGTATAAGGGCTGTGAGTTGACTCTTTGACTTTAAGAACATCACTATGGCGTAAACAGTCTTTGCTATGGAAGCCCTTAGGATCTTTTAACATTTTTGTGATTTTTCAGAGTAATTTTAACCGTGAAAAATGTTGTGCCCATGAAAAATCAGGGCAGTTTTTATAAGCTATTGAAATATTTCATCAGGTAAATAAGTTTTTACTGAAAAAAAAAATCTGATTGTTGTTTTTGTTTTTGTTTGTTTGTTTTTTGGTCCTAAGAGAATGTGTTTATTTTCTGGTAACCTGTAAAGGCTGGTGGGCATATACCTCAAAGCATACCTGGTTTGCCAGTAATCCTAGGTTCCTTAAATTTATTCCCTTGGGGATATATTTCTAGGCCCTATTATACTTCAGAAGAAATTTTTTTCAGTTGTTGTGTTCTGTTGTTTCAGTTTGTGACCTATCTAGCATTTTCAAAAGGTTAAGTTTTAAGAAAAGTTTAGCCCCGTTAGGTAATGGAAGAAATGGAATTTTTGAGTTGGAGCTTTAGTTATTTTAGAGATTTAGTATAGAAATATGGTACCTTCTTCCAAATTATGGATTCATAGTTAATATAGTAGGCTTTAAAAACCCTTCCTTTAGTCCTTTCATCTTTCTAGTCTGGCTCGATATATGCAGAGAAGAGAATTTAGAACAAAAAACAGGTTGGGAAGGAAAACCTGGAAGGGATATTTAGGGTTCTTCTTTTTTTTTTCTTTCCTTTTTTTTAAAGATCTTATTTATTTATTTGAGAGAGAAAGAGAGCACGGTGGGGGTTGGGGAGGGCCAGAGGGAGAAGCAGACTCCCCATGCTGAGCAGGGAACCTGACATGGCACTCCATCCTGGGACTCCAGGATCATGACCTGAGCCGAAGGCAGTCGCTTAACCAACTGAACCACCCCGGCACCTGATATTTAGGGTTCTTTGAATATCTTACTCTTGGTGGAGAAAATCAATTTTGTTTTATTCTTTTTGACCATTATCACAGTTTCCATGTTAGAGGTTTCACAGATGGAGGAAACCATAGGTTATGTAGATTACAAGGCCAAAAAAAATTTTTGGTGCATTTTGGCCTAGGATTCATTCTTTAGTATCTTTTATAAGATATTTTTCTTAATTTCTCATATATTTCATGCACTCTGGAAGGCTCTGGGATTCTTACTGTTCAGAAACATACAGTCTAATGAAGGAAAGAGATTTGTGAATAACTACTTACACAGTGAAATATGTACTCATAAAACTATGGAGAATGCAGTGACTTTCTCTATGGGGAAAGGAAATGCTATGGTTATTCAGAAATAGCCATATCTAAGAAGAAGCTTAAAAAAAGCTCTACATGCAGAATGAGGGGGGTGAGAATGTGGGAAAGGGTAAACATTTTTTCCACTGATCCTCACACCAACCCTATGATATAAGTATCAGATAGACTCGAGAGAGGTCTCACAGCTGGTAGGAGGCAGAGCTAGGATTTAAACTGAAGTTCATTTTATTCCAATCTATGCTCTGCATCAGAATTAAATACTAAAAGAAATTTTTGTCAAAGTGGTGGAAGGCTTTTTTGATTTAATTTTTTATTTCAAAGGTAAGTATGTCCATAAATTTTGTCCTAAGACATTAAGGGGAAATGTGATAATGTAAATTTACATACCAGATGTAAATAAACCATCTACTTTCATGGGCACTGTAGTACCCCCAAGATCTTTAGGAGCATAACAAGAAAAGTTGAGAGATTCTACCCTTTACTCTCTTCTATTACTTGAAAAAGTTGTGAAAGGATCAGAAGGAAGGATGGAGATGGGCCTCCACCCTGAAGATAGATAGATAGATAGATAGATAGATAGATAGATGGATGGATAGGTAGGTATTTGGGGTATACTTGGCAAATACAAGTAGCAAATAAATATTAATAGTAATATCAGATTATCAATATTGAACTGATCTTTTTTCCTCTAGTCTAGCAATGAATTGGTTTATGAGAACATAGTTTTTAAAAAGGTTAGCATTATAATTAAAGTGTCCAGTAAGGAAAGTATGTGGTTTTGTGTATACTGTCTTAAATACTTACATATGTTGTGTTATGTAGCATCATTCCATATATATAGCAGAATACAGTTTAAGAACAGTGCACTAGAATTTTTTGCAAGGCATTTTTCTAAAGAAGTAGAGAATGCAGTAGAAAATGGAAAAGTGGAGTTGGACAGACCCGCTTTTAAAATCAGGCTTGTGATCCTTGGACATGTTCTTTGCCTTATCTGGGCCCTAGTTTTCTCTATGGGTAGATTTAGGTGGTTTTTGCAGATGATATGTAAGTGCCCTTGTAAATATGACATTCCCTAGATATAAGGGAGGATGAGAAAGAAAGGGGGAGATTTAAAAAAAGGATAGGAAGGATTAGAAAAAGGAAAGAGGAAAACAAATACCCAAGTTATTTACTAAATGTGACCTGGCCTCATCAGCTACCTTCTTCATACACCTGGCCTTCCTACCCTTTATTTAGTTCTCTTTTGTACCTGTTTTTCTGAATAACTTAAGTGACTAGTCAGGGCTTTCTCCCACAGCGTTCTTAGAGATAATGCCACAAAGCAGACTCATGTTAATTGTGAAATAAATTGCATTTTCTCATTGAAACAAATTTATAATTTCTGCCTATAGACTTGACATGAGTAAATTATAAATTTGGCAATAGTGCAACTCAAAAGGAAAGATAAACCAACTCTAAAACTCAATAAGCATTAAAAATAGTAGAATTATATTTCAGACACCCAGACATACCTGGGTGTCTCAGTTCGTTAAGCAACTGCCTTCAGCTCATGTCATGATCCCAGGGTCCTGGGATCGAGCCCCAAGTCGGGCTTCCTACTCTGGGTAGGGGGAGGAGTCTGCTTCTCCCTCTCCCTCTGCTGCTCTGCCTGCTCGTGCTCTCTCTTGTTCTCTCTGACAAATAAATGTTAAAAAAAAAAAAAAGAATTACATTCCAAATTCTATAGAATAGGCATAAGTGTATCCTACATATTGAACACACAGAGATATCTCCATATATTATGATGGGTGTATTGAGCATAGGAAGAATAAACTCAGCTCTGTGGTAAATTTGAACTAATCTCCTAGGTATAAATAAAAAGAATTGAGCACTTAATATTGCATCCTACTTAAATTTATAGGGGCAATTAGAAAATAATTGGAATGCGTCTCTGTCTTTTAAAATGACCACTTAGGGAAGTTTGAATTGTTGCCAGTTGTTGTTGTTTTAAGCATGTTAAGTTTTCTTGGGTAAGTAGAAGCAGTTGCAATCATTACATTGACCTTAGAATTATACACAAAGTTAGAATCACTGTTTTTTAAAAAAGAATCATGGTAATATCTTAATATTTGGAAGTAGCAGTAATAACTCTGGCACGTAGTAAGTGCTCAATAAATATTTGATCTGAGAAATACATGTGAAAGCTGGGAGACATAATCAGACTAATTACTACCCCACGGCCCCTACAGATCAATAAAAATGTTTATTAACCTGAAAGTTGAATCAGTTTTGTTTTTAAACCCCTAGTGAGATTCATCTCTCTCTCTCTCCTCTGTTGCCTTCACAAGTCCCTGTCTGTGTTGAGGAAACAACTCCAAGTGGTTCTTGCTACCTTTATAGGTAGCAGTAAATAAGGTATTAGTGTTTTGTGATGCCTAAATCACTGCTGCTATTTTTCTTTTTTTTTGAACATTCCAGTCCATTTTTAGCTTTCCACTGACAAGATTTCTCAGCCATGGCTCTGACTGTAGACTTTGTATTTTGTTTAAAACCAGTGCTTTTCAGGAGGTGTTTTCAGTGTTAACCAGTTGTGCTGTGTTTACAGCTTGAGAATGCCCACTGGCATATCTGGGAAGGAAGGCACTTTAACTTCCAGATTTGTGAGGACAGTGAGGTAGTCTAGCTCCAGAAGATATATTTCTGAGTATACAAATCAATTCTATCTCTATTATTTATTCTTCTCCATGAAATCCACATTCATTTCATATGTTCTCAATTCAGGGTGGATCATTTTGAGAAGAGGTTCTCAGACTTTATCATGTATCAGAATCACCTGCAGAACTCAGTAAAACAGATTGCTGGGTGAGCTCCACCTCCCAGAGTTGCTGATTCAGTCTTGGCCGCTGCTTGTGAATCCTGACAAGTTCCCAGCTGATGCTATTGTTTTGGGTACCACACTTTGAGAGCCACTAACTTAGGACATTGGTTCTTAAATGTCATACATCAGGTTCTCCTGGGAAGCTACACGCACATTCCCTCTTCATATTAATTAAGGGAAGTAGGGAACTGGAGCCAGTATTTATGTTTCCCAGCTGATTTTGAAGCAGCCAGTTTTGCAGTTGCCTGTGAGCAAATTTTCTAAATTACTGGTTTAGGCCAGTAGTTCTCCAGTTTAAACCTAAGAAGTACTTGTAGAGCTTGTTAAAACACAATTCTGGGCCCCATCCTACTGGTTCGTTAAGTCCAGGTGGGACCCAAGGATTCGCGTTTCTATAATGTTATGGGAGATACCAGTGCTTTAGGTGCAGGGGCTATATTTGGAGAAGCAGTGATCTTGGCCCACAAACCCTAATTTTTGGAGACTCTGTAACGGATTTAAATAACTGGATAAATTTAGAGACTGTAAATCTCTGCCATCCTCTGATGGTGTTGAGTTTTTCCCAGAGTTTTTATGTGACAGTAATGTACTATTCTGAACTATAGTCATTCAACTCTCCTTCTAGGAAAGTAAGTGTTTAGGTTTGTCTTGGAGGTACATTACCGTATAATGGTTCTGAATAAAACTTAAAAATAATTCTGAAAGATAGGAAAGCCACAATTAAGGAAACAATTGAGAATTAACAAGCATACAGATAAAAATATAGACATATGTTTTTCCTAGAACATTTGCTTGCTTAAGATTTGTGGACCTGTGTGTTCTTTGAGTTTTTTGTGCATTGACTGTCTGATGGTTTTCCTTCTTCCTGGACTGCCTTCTAGTCAGAGCAACCTTGCCCTTTTTAACAAAGGGTGGGACACAGATGTCTAATAATAGCATACATTGAAGTGATTCAGAATTTCATATAACCTAAGTGGATTATGTTTCCCATTTTTTTGTAATCTATTGGTTGTTTGTGGGATACTAATACAAAAGATCAAAGTCCCTATCGAACATATTTGTTTGTGCATGCTTTTTCAGAGTCTAGAAGGTTTATAATCTATTCCATAGTTTGTGAGAGTCATACTACACTTGTAATACAATTGTGCTTATCTCAATTTTTTTAATCTTTTATTCCAATGTTACTAAATATTTTCTGTATCTTTTAACTTGTTTCCATATGAATGTGAAAATTGGAAATACTACAATACTGTTACTTTCAACACTTGGGTCTTTTATCTGAGCAGATATAATGTTTAATGTTGAGAGTTGGGTGTGAAAGTTATTTTCAAATGTTATTTTTTTTAATCATTAATTTTTGAGCTAGAGTGTGGTGTGATATGTTGTGACTTGTCCAAAAGCCTAATGTTTTGTAGCTCACCTTTTTAAGCAAAGAGCAGCTGCATTTTGAAATGTTTTATCTCAAGTGGACAAGTTGTTTACAAGCTCAACTCAGACACATCCTGACATTTAATAACTGTATTTGTATTCTTCCTGGGATTTAGTCTGCCTTTCTAATTAATTAGTTGCATAGCCTTTTATTAATTCCTTCAAAATTTATAATGTTTTAAATTAACAGGATAGATAAGCATACCACACTTTTTTGGAAAACATGAAATGTTAATTATGTAGCAGAGACATGAGTTATATAAACTCTGCTGAATGTTAGAAGATGCTTAGCAACAATGTTTTCCAAATATAGGGATTTATTATAAACTTATCCTTCTAAGGCTGCCTGTGCCATTTCAGGAGAGTGAATATAAATAGAACTTGATTTCTTTAAGAAGTGGACTCACTCAGTCATTTTGTTTACAGTGAAAGGAAGTACTTGCTTCACATTCTAAGAATTTATCTTTAGCATCCTTGTTGATTACACATCATTTCAGCATGTTCATACCAAATATTTGGGCATTGATAAGATAGCATCACATACAGGAAAAATTAAAAGTCTTATTTAAACAATGATTTTGTCATTATTACTGTTAAGTGGGGCTGGTCACAATACTGAGTCTAATTACTATAACATAACTTTTTTTCAGGTGGAAAATTTGATCTGTCTTATACCAGAATTCTGAGTTATTTTTATCTTTTATTCCCCTCTCCCACCCTTCACTAGCTTATTTTAACAGGAATTTATGGAAGATCTACTATGTACGAAGTATGCAACAGTCCAGCTCTTATGAAAGGATTTTTCTAAAATTTTCCACCATTTTTTGAATTCTGCTAATGTTTTCTAAGTTAGAATTAAAATATTGATTCTGCAAAAATGCAGTATTTTTAAGTGAAGTTCAGGGAAGTGATGGTGTTTTGTGGAAAGCTTATGATGAGCTATGAGCTGTAGATTCAAATGCTACACTACTCATTTAATTTCTAGAATTCTGTTTCCTCACCCGCTAACCAGGGATACCATATTTTTTTAAGAGTTCTTACGACGTTTAAAAATGTAATATGGCTGCAGTAGTCATGATTTATACAGAATCTCATATTGTCACTTTCTCTCTTTTAAAAAAAAATTCATATTTTGTGTGTATTTGTTTATTCCTCTGGTGGATGCTTATTTGAATTTTGGCAGTACTGGTATTTTATGAAGTATTCTTGGTTATCCTAGTACAGGAGGTGTTAGGGAAGCTGTCAGGGTCCTTTACCTTGCTGGAGAAGTAATTTTTCCTGAATTTGTATCAGTAAAAGTCTGCAACAAATGCAAACTGTAGATAATTTGATAGTACTTGTTTTGGGGTGCTCCTCCCTGACAGATTTTCTTGCTGAACTTGGAAGCTCTCATGTCATACATAGGCAGGGTCATGGTCTCTTCCCTCTCCCCATCCCTATGTGAGTCTGCTGCAGGCCTGCAGTAGAGCAACAAAATTAAATCAATGTATCATGATCATCACTCTAAGTAATGCATTTTGTAATGGATCATATCTTTATTTATTATTGTAGCTTGGTAAATAAGCAGTAATTATGCAGTGTAAAATCTCATGAAACAATGAATTTTCTCCTCTGTTTTGTAATTATGAAATGTAGTGATAGTTTTATTTATGATGTTATGAATGACACTGCATAAATACTGATTATTTTTTATAAGAGGTATAATTTGTTTTTTTTTGTCAGTGAATTGGGTATCTTAATATTACTTTTGCTCATCATTTGAAATGAGTGGAGCCGAATGGTTTGTTTCAGAAAAACAGGTGGTAGTTTTGATTCTGTTTAAGCTCTCGGTAATAGATTTACTTCACTAGTGGAAACTTTTCCGAGTTGCCTTGCCAAGACTATAAAAGTAGGAAACTTGAGGAAAGGTTTTCTTCCTAATTAAAGCAATCACAGAAATAAAAAAAAATCAGTCTAGGTAAGTTATTTCTAAGAGCTATTTTTTATTTTTTTTAAATTCTTTATCAGATCCTGTCAGTTTCATTTTCAAAATTTATTCAGAATTTGAGCTTTAAAAAAAATTTTAACTGTTTCCATGCTCTTGTCTGGACTGTGGTGTTACTTGCTTCCTGCCCAGTCTGTCTTCCATGCCCCACCCTTTCTTATCCTTACATTGTCTGAAGTTCAGAACTTTGAACTGCAGACTTTGGAGATGAGGAGAGTTTTGGTTAGAGATAGGAACTTGGGAGTGGTCAACAGTTAGGTTGTGACTGAAGCCATTGAAATGAATGAAATCACTTAGCGTGAGTGAAATTCAGACATTTATTCATTTATTGAGCCAGAGACTGCTCTGGGTGCTGGGGCTGCCTCAGTGAACAAGAAAGACTTGGACCCTGTCTTAGAGCTCAGAGTGCCCAGGCAAGTACTGCAGAGTAACAGGTAATCATGGTACCTGTGTGTGTTTTAGGTGTTTGTGAGTGATCAGGGAGGTTTTAGAATGCTGGTAAGGAGAGTAGAGGGGTCCTGGGGAATACCACCATTCAGTGGTTGACTTGTTAGAAAAGATCTGGTATAGGAGACTGGGGAGTGGCCAGGAGTTGGGAAAAGAACTGAAAGAAAGTGGTGACTCAAATGGGAGAAGATTGCAGAGAGGAAGCAATTAGACTTAATTTTGTGTTAGTTACCACTAATCCAATGTGTTAGCCATTGCTTGAAGTGCCTTATACATATTAATGCATTTTTACCTCACCACAACCCTTATAAGGTTATTTTCATTCTATAGGTGAGGAAACTTAGGTCGGAGAGGTTAAGGAATTTTCCTAACCTCACATAGAGAATAAGTAGTGGAGCTAGGATCAACAATATTAGAGACCACAGTGATATCGATTGCTTAGTTTCTTACCTGGGAAATGGGGGCCTTGTAAGAGAGTAGTTCTAGTGGGGTCCTGTGGCTAGCTGCTAGACTGTGATAAATTGAAGGGTGATTAAAAGTGGAGAAACAGAAATAGTGCTTGTGAATTACTTTTTCAGTTTAGAGTTTTGTACCTTCCATAAAAAAGTCCTGAATATAGTTGGCCTCCCCTCTGCCTTTGCCACATCTGTGCTCCCTTTTCCTCCTCATCTCAGGTTATATTCCATCATTATTTTTCTGGTTCCTCTTCTCCGACCTGGGCCTTGCTCTAGTCCACCAAGCCATAAATCTTCAGCCTGTCTTGGCTTAAGAATTGTGCTGTAGTCCACTATCTCTCTTTTTTTTTTTTTTTTTTTTTTTTAACCCAACAGGTTATAACGTTGATAAGCCAATTAAGTAAATAATTTGATATTAAAAATTTAACTGAACACAGTATTTTTAGGAAAGTTTGTTAAACCTGGGACTGGTGAAGTGAATTAATCTTGATGTTTTAGAACTAGAAGACTCTCTCAGAAATCATTACTACATTTCCTTGGCCCAGCGTTCAGGTCTTAAGACCAGTATTCCTTCTCTAGTCCCATTACTTTTTTTTTTAAGATTTTTTTTTTTTTTTTTTTTTGACAGAGCTCACAAGTAGGCAGAGAGGCAGGCAGAGAGAGAGGAAGGGGGGGCAGGCTTTCTGCCTAGCAGAATGCGGGGCTGGATCCCAGGACCCTGGGATCATGACCTTTGCCTAAGGCAGAGGCTTTAACCCACTGAGCAACCCAGGCACCCTGTCTAGTCCCATTACTTTTAAAAGCAACTTTGAAAGTAATAGTGGCTTCAGAATAGACCTGGCTTCTGTTATCAGCTTATGTTACACCAATCACTTTAAGTGTAAATAAAACAAGAGCCACAATACCCTCTTTGAGGGTATTTATTTGATTTCTATTAACGCAGTGAGAAATGGAACTCTCTCAGTGATATATCAAGTAATACTTATCACCTTTTCTGTACTTAATATTGAGTTGAGGGAGAGTAAAGATTCCAGATAAAATAGGAATTTTCTATAGTTTGGATATTTTGAAGAAAATGTATTTTGAAAAAGATTTAGATTTATTATAGTTGCTTTCAGTCTTCATGTGCCTGAGGAAATTTTACGCTTAACTTTTATAATTTAAATCTGACATCCAGATGCCATGTTTCACGTTACTTTGTCATATAACTAAATGTCTGTAGGGTAGGTAATATTCTAAAAAGCATTATTATTTCTGTGATCAGTCTAAGTTCATTGTTAGTTTCCAGTGAAGAAACTTAATTGCAGTCTCAAAAATAATTTTATTTAGTAAGCACTGTGTATAAAATTGTTGGATTCCATATGTGTAGGGCAAGATGATGTTTGTTGATTGAATTTGGAGCAGATGGTTTTAAAGAACATGAATTTAGAGTAATTGCTCTTATCCGGATGTGATTATCTCTGGATAGTGATGCAGAGCTTGAGGGGGAACATGTTTTAGACTGGAAAGAATGTGTTGGCATTAGGCTTGCCTGAGGCATTTTGACTTTTCTTCATTGTGTCTTGTTTTCCATTCTCAAACTTTTAAGAGCATTGGAAAATAAAATAATTAAAACAAAATGACAAATTTATTGTTTAATTAACTACACCTGTTTTTTGGTCTCAAAGTTGTGTTTTTTAAGAACATAGATGTACTGCTTCTGTTTTTGTGAAAAAGAAATGTCATAGATTGCTTGCCCTAAGCTATATTCGCTGATGGTGTACATGTGTCCAATTGCTCCTTTAGTTAATTGTGTTCTACTGGTTCATAAAAATACATGTATTTTAAAAAATTTAATTTCTTGTCATAGATTCTAGTATGGCCTCATTAGGAATGGTTGATGTCCAGTCATTTAAGCTTAGCATCATAGAATTTTAAAGCTGAAAAAATAATTTGGATAAAGTATATTTTATTTTTTCCATTTAGTAAGTGAGATAACATATGACCTAGAAGCTAAGTTTTATGTAAAGTGACACTCACGCTAGTGGCAGACCTATGACCACAGAGAATTGGTTGCATTAATATGATAGCTCTAGAGATGTTTAAGTTTTGCAACCTCAGATATACATTTAACATTTAATTCATGTAAATTCTGTTTCAACTTGTACATTATTTTCAAAAAGCATTTGTGTAAAATACAGTAAGTAGCTCTATATAGAGTTAGAGTCATGGAACATTAGATTGCGAAAGAATTGGAAGGCCTATGGCAGGAATTTCATGGATCTCTTAAGTTTTTATAGCTTTTGCAAATTTATTATTTTCCACATTTTTTTTTCCATTTCTGACAGTACGGCATGTTGTCTTAAATATCTGCAAACAAATTAATAAAGATGGATTTAGGTTAATTTAAACCACTTTTTTTATATTTCTAGGTGTGAATTATTTTAAGGTCAGAGATTTTGTCTTTTATTGTTCTACAGGGCCTTATAATCTCTAAAGTTATGCTCATTCTTGTCCCTGGGTTTCGTGTATAGTATTCCCTCTGCCTTGAATACTCTGTAGCCTCTGTGACCTCAATTCTTACGTTAACAGTTTAACATCAGCTCATTTTCAGGTCTGCGTATTGAGGTAATGAGGTTGGACCCACATTTTAGTCTCTCTTCATTTGTGAAATAGAAGAATATACTAAATGATTTCTCTGAATGTTGTCTATGTCTGAACTGTTACTAATCCCACAAAACTGGGTTAGATATCCCTGATGTGTTTTTGTACCTCTTTGTTCTTTCCACTCATACTGCTCCACACAGTTTATAATAGTTGTTATTATGTGTCTTCTCTATTAGACTGTTAGACTATGAGAGGCTTATCTGCTTGTTGCTCTTGTGAACTCTTACATGAAAGAGCTCAATATATTTGTTGAATAAATTATGCTTAGGAGGTACTTGGTGAATGAATATTTTGAATGAGCGACTAGATTAATTAAAATTGAAGAAGAGTGCCTGTGAAGGGGTAACTTGTGGTTGATGGATGTATATTTTCTGTGAATATATGATATAATAAGTAAATTCATGATATAATATTTTAATAGTTGCCTTATTTTAATATGAACTGTAACTGAATTGGCAAGTAAGTAATGCAGGTATGGCATAGTGTTAGATGGAAATCAGCTTGGCTGCTTGGGTTTCTCTCTCCTTGTATTCCCCCACACTCACTCTCTGTCTCTATCTGTCTCTCTTTCTCAAATAAATAAATCTTCAAAAAAAATTAGCTTGGTAGGCTACCCCCACACCAAACTGGATTTCGACTAGAATTTTTAAGTCTCTTGATCAATTTGGGGAGAATTAGAAAGTTGACATCTTTGCAGTCCATGAATATGGTAGATCCCCTCACTTATTTTAGGTCTTCAATTTCTCTCAAAGTTTTTTGTGAAGAAGCCTTGCATGATGTTCATTATATTTATTCTTAGGTATGTAGGGTTTTTTGAATATGGTTATAAGTGGCATCTTTTAAAATTTTACCTCATAGGGGCATCTGGGTGGCTCAGTCATTAAGTGTCTGCCTTCAGCTTGGGTCATGATCCCAGGGTCCTGGGATCGAGCCCTGCTTCAGGCTCCCTGCTCGGCAGGAAGCTTTCTTTTCTTCCTCTCCCACTCCCCCTGCTTGTGTTCCCTCTCTTGCTCTGTCTCTCTCTCTCAAATAAATAAATAAAATCTTTAAGAAAAGGAAAAAAAGAAAAATTTACCTCATAGTTCTGTTTTGTTCTTTCACTGTTACCTAGGGAAAGTAAATTTTTGTGTATTGACTTTGTGTCTGCCTGTCTTGCTAAATTCACTTATTAGTCTTAATAGTGTATATGTAGATTCTTTGAGTTTTCTATGTATATAATTCTGTTATAGCTTTACATGTGTTCAGTCTACTGATAATGAGTTTTATTTTATCCCTCTTAATCTCTATGCTTATTATTTATTTATTTATTTATTTTTTAAAGATTTTATTTATTTACTTGAGAGAGAGACAGTGAAAGAGAGCATGAACGAGGAGAAGGTCAGAGAGAGAAGCAGACTCCCCATGGAGCTGGGAGTCCGATGCGGGACTCGATCCTGGGACTCCAGGATCATGACCTGAGCCGAAGGCAGTCGTCCAACCAACTGAGCCACGCAGGTGTCCCACTTATTTATTTTTTAAAAGATCTTATTTATTTATTTGAGAGAGACACAGCAAGAGAGGAAACATAAGCCGGGGGGGTGGGGCGTGGGAGTGGGAGAGGGAGAAGCAGGCTTCCCGCCAAGTAGGGAGTCTGATGCAGGGCTCCATCTAAGCACCCTGGGATCATAGCCTGAGCCGAAGGCAGACGCTTAACGACTAAACTACCCAGGCACCCCTATTTCTTTTTGTGCCTTATTGCACTGGCTAAGATTTTTAATATCATCTTTAGTGTAAGTAATAAATTATTCTTATCTCATTCCTGATCCTAGGGAGAAAGTTTCTAATATTTTGTAGTTAAGAAATATATTCACTCTCTGTTTTTTGTAGCTACTCTAGTAAAGAATTTCCATCTAGTCCTGTTTGGTTTTTGTAACTAACTGTTGATTTTTTTTACCTGTGTCTTTTGAGATAATCATATTGTTATTTTCTAATAACGTGGAGAATGATGTTCATTGATTTTTTTCACATGTGAAAACAACTTCATATTCTTGGAACATAACCATTTTGTCCTGATGTATAATCCTTTATTTATGTTTTTATGGATATTTTGTTTGGGATATTTGCATGTATGTTCACGAGAGAGATTCACTTACAATTTTGTTTACTTGTAATGTACTCTTAAGATTTGAGGAACATGGCTATGCTGGCCTTATGAGTCAACTTGGGAATTGTTCTGGCTTTTATTTTTCTCTGGAAGAGTTTTTATAAGCTTAGTGTTCTAGTCATCCTTAAATACTTCATAATATTTTCCAATGAAGCCATTTGTGTTTGGAATTTTGTCTGTGAGAAAAGTTTTAATTACAGAATAAATTTATTTAATAGCTTTTGGAATGTTCAGTTACGTACTCTTTTGTTTGTAGTTCTGATAAGCTTTTTTCTCCTAGAAATTTCTTCATTTCATGTAAATTTTCAAATTATTTGCTCAAGGTTATTCCAGGTATTCTGTTACTGGCTTTTCAATATCTGTAGGTTCTGTAGTGATGTCTTATTTTTCATTCTTAATATTGATAATGTGTCTTTTCTCACACTGGTGAAACCATGTCCTGATTCATCTGGCCAAATGTTTATATGTTTTATTAGCCTTTTCAGGGAATACAACTTTGGCTTTAATTTATAATTTGTTTTCTATTTCATTAACTTCTTCATTGTTTCCCTCCTGCTATTTTTCTCTTTTGGTATATTTTATTGTTCATTTTATAGGATGAGTATCTCATTGACTGTCAGCCCTTTTTCTTTCCTAATATGTGCATTATGCCTGGCACTGTGTTTTTAGTACAGCTTTAACAGCACATCACAAATTCTCATGTTATATTTTCATTTTTATTCTAGTTTTTAAAAATTATAATGTTTTATTGGATTTTTTTCTTTGACCCATGAATTATTTGGAAATTAATTAATTTCCAAATGTTTAATGTATTTTTTGGTGTCTTTTTGTTACTGATTTTGATATTAATTGTTACTGTGGTCCCAGAACATATACTTTGATTTCTCTACTTAAAATATACAGACAGTTATTTTGTGTCTCAGCATACGTCAGTTTTGGTATATCTTCCAGATACACTTGAGAGCACTGATATTTTATTATTTTAGATTTTTTAAAAAATATATGCCAATTAGGATAAATGGGCTAATTTTGTTTTTATACCTTCTGTAGATATGTATATTTATGTATTTATAAATGTATATGGGAAATATGTTAAAATCTGTAAGTTGAGTTGCTCATTTGTCTATTTTTCTTTTCAGTTCTACTTAATTTTGCTTTTTATGTCATGAGACTTTTGTTACTAGGCATGTATTAATATAGAATTTTATATAGTCTTGGTAGATTGACCCTTTTATTATCCTGAAATGTTTAGTAATACCTCTTGCTTAAAGTCTATTTGATAGTCTATATAGGAGCACTGTTTTATTTTTGTTTATGTTTGCATGGTAGTTTTTTCTCTATTTTTTTTTCAAGATTTTATTTATTTATTTGAGAGACAGAGAGAGAATGAGCATGAGCAGGGGAGAGAGGCAGAGTCCCCACTGAACCTGGAGCCTGATGTAGGGCCTGATTCCAGAACCCTTGGACCATCACCTGAGCTAAAGGCAGCCCGTTAACCAACTGAGCCACCCAGACACTGCCCTTCTCTATTCTTTTACTTTCAATCTTTCCATCTTTGTATTTTTAGAATACATCTTTTATAAATGGCACAAATTTGGGTTTTATTTGTTTATTTTGGGACAGGGTATTTTTTAATCCATCTGTGCTGTCAGTCTTAATTCACATACATAATACATTTAAATTTGGGTGATATCTTAAATACTTAGATTTAATCTGCCTTCTTTCAGTTTGTCCCACCTTTTCTATGTTCCCCCCTCTTTGTTTTCTTGCCTTCTCTTGCAATAGGCAGGTATTTTTATTATTTTATCTCCCTCCTGTTATCTTTTTCATTACACATTTTAACTTGTTTTTCAGTGGTTATCCTACATATCATATTATGTCTCCTTGGCTTATTAGAGATTAATGCAAGAATAGTACAAAAACTTTGGGAATACTTCGATTCTCTTTATTCCCAAACATTGTTGTTTTATACAGTTGTCATTCATTTATATTTGTCTATATATATGGGGTCTCTATGACCATGCCTAAGTTTGATGCTTCACCAGGAGGAGTCACAAAACTTAGCATGTAGTTATATTGACTGCTGTGATTCATTATAATGCAAAGGATACATGGTAGAGTCAACAAAGGGAAAAGGCACATGGGGCAAAGTGTGGAGGAAACCTGGTACAGATTTCTAAGAGTTCTCTCCCAGTGGCGTCATATAGGACATGTTTAATTCCTCCAGCAATGAGTTGAGACAACACGTATGAAATGTTGTCTACATGGATAATTCATTAGAGACCCAGTGCCTCCGGATCCACACAATGAATCAATTTTCCTATTATTCAGTTACCAACTACTAAATATTCTATGCTTTCTTCACTGATTTATGATAGATTATCAGAGGTTTATTGTGTATTAAATTTATATACATATGGATCTGTCTCTGAACCCTGAACCCTGTGTCCTGTTGTGGTCTCTTTGGTTTTATGACTTTTACATGCTATTTTTAATAGTACTAATTACAATATATCTTACTATATGGTAAGATAAATCCTATCTATTTACTTGCATTATTGTTGACTTAGCTATGTATAGATCTTTATTCCTCAATACTATTTTTAGAGAAAGTTTATTCTGATTTACCAAAAATATACAATTGGTATTTTGATTGGAATTACATTGAACATAAATAGTGTTTTGAATGTAACAGACATTTTTATAGTATTGTCTTCCCATTCAAGAACCTGGAATTTCACTCTTGATTCATATTTTTCTCTTTATTAAAATGTCTTCATAGAGGTCTTAAATGTTTTTGATTAGGTTAATTCCTAGCTAATTTATCAATTTTGTGATTATAGCAAATGGTGTCTTTTTTTTTTTAAAGATTTTATTTATTTATTTATTTGACAGACAGAGATCACAAGTAGGCAGAGAGGCAGGCAGAGAGAGAGGAGGAAGCAGGCTCCCTGCTGAGCAGAGAGCCCATTTCGGGGCTTGATCCCAGGACCCTGGGATCATGACCTGAGCCGAAGGTGGAGGCTTTAACCCACTGAGCCACCCAGGCCCCCCGTCTTTTTTTTTTTTTAATTGTATTTTAAATTTGCTCTTCTTGGTGTAGAGAAGATTTATATTAATAATTTTTTTGTCGGTCTTAAGCCTTGTTTAACTCTTATTAATTCTACTAGTTTTCTTCTGATCTTTTTGGCTTTTCTGGGTGGGTGATTGTCATGTGCAAATAATGGAAGTTTAGTCTCTTTCTATCCTTTTACCTTTTTCTCACTTTTATTTTTTTATATTCTTAGTAGCCAGGACCTCCAGGATTAGATTATCCATTCATAGTAATAGTGGCATCTTTGTTTTTTTGCCAATTTAGAGAGTGCATATAGTCTTTTCATTAAGTGTAATGTTTGTTAAAAATTTCTGGAATAGGGATTTTTTAATACACTATTAGATTTAGTTAACTAATATTTTATTTGGAACTTTTCCCCATACCCATAAGTGAAAAACATTTTTTTCTTGTTCAGATTTGGATTTGGGGAGTCAAGTTACATTATCCTCCTAAAATGTTTGAGTGATTTTGCTCTTATTTACTAAAAACTTCAGTCAATATGTATAAATCAGGAAAGAGAAAAAGGATAATTCTAAAAAAATCTCCTGGGATTGTTATTCCTGTCATGATCGAGTTAGGAGATAGAACCTATACCTGTTACTTTTACAGAGAAAAATTCATTTAAAGAATTGATAACCAATTATAAAATTGTGAACTAGGTAATTGAAAGGAAGGTAGCAACTACAGGAAGGAGTATCACTGCTGAGGCTGAGAATACAAAGGGAAAAAGGTCAAAATTATTAAAACCTAGGAGATGGGCTGTAACTCAGACTTTTGAGGAACAGCAACCTGATACTCTGAAGGCTAACTCAGTCTTCTGAGAAGGTAGCACTGCTAGGTTTGTGCTGGTATTGGTAGAATGATGGTCACAGGAATAGCAAACGGATAGGAAGTCTATGGGACATCAAGTCCCTTTCTTCCTTTTCAGCTTTGCTGTCTTCCTCTAGAGATTTGCTCTATCATTGGCAAAGTCTACCATGGAACAAAAAAGTAGTTTGCAGTGTCAGCCCTGGAGCTAGGTATAGAAGCATGATTTTCAAGCTAAGTGTCAGTAATTTAATAAGTAGTACAATTGAAAACTAAATCAGATAATACTTAAATAATCTCTCTGAGCTATAAAAGACATCATATGGTAAATTAGATATTAAGAATAGAATAGTAAAATTATGTTTTAAATATTCTCTAAGATGAAATCATAACAAATTTATTAAGAAGAAGGGTTAAAAATAATTGCACTCAGCTTGAGTATTTGGAAGAAATTAATAGAATAAACCCAAGAGGAGGGAAACTAAAAATATAAGGTTAGATTTAATGGAATAGAGAACAGAACAACAAAGATAAAAAAAAAAATTCATTCTTTGGAAAGACTTTTAAGATTATAAAGTCAGAAGAAGGTCTGTCTATTCAAGAGACAGGAGCATACTGTTGATATTTTTGGTGAAAAAAAAAAAGAAGATACAAATGAAAGGACACCTGGGTGGCCAAGTGGCTGCCTTCAGCTCAGGTCATGATCCCAGGGTCCTGAGATTGAGTACCACATTGGGTTCCTTGCTTAGTGGGGAGCCCACTTCTCTCTCTGCTTGCCGCTCCCCCTGCTTGTGCTCTCTTTTTCTCTCTCTCTGACAGATAAATAAATAAAATCTTTTTAAAAAATATTTTTAAAAAGATACAGATAAAATACAGAGATCAGAGGTAACTACAGACAAAATAAAGATTTAAGAAACAAACAGATGTTCTTCCTAGATGTTAAAAACCCTCTGTGCAGTAGAATAATATCTATTTCACTGACTTTTCCTATTAATTTCCTGACAGCCTCATGATTGACTTTACTTTGATTCACTATGCTCTGTTCATGTAAATACATGCATTAACATTTCCAGTATAATTACTAAAATAATAGAAAAAGAGCATATACCTTCAAAGCTAGTAGAAGGCAAAATGGAATGTAAAAAGAACAAAACAAAAAAAATCAGTGTGAAAAAACCCAAGAAAAGAAGGTAGGGATTAAACTACAGTCATGTTAATGTTAGACCAAGTGACTTTAAGGCAAAAAACATCCCTGCTGATAAAGATGAGTACTGCATATTCTTTCCGTTCGTTGGGAAGGCATAACTATTTTAAAGGTCGCTGTGAAATCTATAAAGCAAACTTTCTGTATCTACAAGGAAAAATGAACAGAACAGAAATGAACAGAACAGAATTTTAGTGAGATAATTTTTTTTTTTAAAGATTTTATTTATTTATTCGACAGATAGAGATCACAAGTAGGCAGACAGGCAGGCAGAGAGAGAGGAGGAAGCAGGCTCCCCGCTGAAGAGAGAGCCCGATGCGGGGGCTTGATCCCAGAAACCTGAGATCATGACCTGAGCTGAAGGCAGAGGCTTAACCCACTGAGCCACCCAGGTGCCCCTAGTGAGAGAATTTTAATGCATCTTTGTCAGTGGTGTTGAGGATAGAGAAGATTTGAATGACAAAATAAAAAAACTTGACCTAATGGATATATGTTTAGAATGCTGGAACCAGCAACGTATATGTTGAAGCATACAAAGAACATTTATGAATTCATTTAATTCAACATTTATGAATGTATTCATTTAATACACCTTATTCTCTGACCAAAATGCATTTAAGTTAAAAATTAATAAGTTAGAAAATTTCATAGTTTGGAAATTAGAAAACTCTAAATAACTCATTGGTTGAATTATAATATGCAAATGAAAAGCTGTTTAGTATTAAACAATGCAGATATATCAAAATTTATGGATATATAGCTAAAGCAATGCTTATAGGGGAACTTATAACCTGAAATTCTTAAATTAAAAATGAGGAAAGGTTGAAAAATAATGAGCCAGGCATTGTCATTAAAAAATAATAGGCCCTAGAAAACAGAAATATTTAATACAGATTGGGCAGAAATGAACAGAAAAGGGAGATAATTACAAGAAAGAAGTAGAGTGTTTTGTGTACTCTTTCATACTAACTGCATGCTCCCTTCCTTGCTACCTCTACATGGTCCTAGTGGGCTCCGGGGTTATCTCAGCCTCTGCTCAGCATCTCTTGTTGATCCTATTACTTCATTAGAAGCTAATCTTGAGCATATTCTTTACTTCTATTTAAAGGCTAGTTTTTGGTTTTATTGGGGAAGGAAGGCAAAACCTTGCCAGCCTTTCTCTGGGTCGCAGTTGGCTTGCAGTCCTTTCAAGGCACTACCGCTCTTGTATTTGTTTCTTCTTACATTATTGCTGGTTCTTTTAGGGTGCTGTTTTTTGTTTTGTTTTGTTTTGTTTTTTTTTTGGTCTGTATACTTTGTTTCTTATTATAGTGCTTGTTAGAAGGCATTCTTAGATATCTAGTGATCTTTGGGTGTTTTCTCATATTTGAAAGTGGAGCTCCTAAAAGTTGATTAAGTACTCTGAGCTTGTGGTCTTTCATGTAGTGAGTGCTGCATGGGCCCTTTCCTTGGGTGAAGGAACTTGTTGGTATTCTTAGTCGGGCTGATACCTTTCTGTGAGAAGGATCTTAGCTTCCTATGTGGCAGGTGTATCTTGATAGTAAACTCTGGGAGCAGCAGGGAAGAGCAGAGTGGAGGAGGTGGGGAGTCTTACTAATTTCTCTATTCGGTATGATTCCCTTGTCTATAGCTGTGCTTTGTGTCCCCTCAATTCAGAAATGGTTTGTGTTACTTACTAAGAGAAGACATCTTTAGAGATAGGATACAGGAAACGTCATCTGACTCCATGCAATTAGGGAGGGAATCTTGAGGAGCTAACTTCTTCCTAACAGACTTCTCTCTGAAATTTCCACTTTTTATTTCTAACCCGATTTTTCTATTTTTTTTTTTTTTCCAGAAGTGATTTGTGCTATCCAACTTTGAGCTCTTTTGATTATATGTGGGTAAGGTGAATAGGAGGGGCATCTATTGGCATAAATCTGGTTCCTCTCAGATTTTCTCACTGTATGCTAGTGTGTCAGCTTTCCTGGGTCAGTTATATGCAGTTACTACTTGTTCATTTGCTGTTCAGTTTCCAAAATTTTTGTTATTTTATTGTATCTTTCCTATATGCTGTTCCAGGTTTGTTTCTTTAAAAAATCCCCTTATACTCACAGTAGTGGGGGCTTGGGAGGGAGCAAAAGAAAGTGTTTGGATTTAATCTTCTGTCTTTACTAGCTTGAATGACTTTACTTCATACCTTTATTTTTCAACTCTTGATTCATATGCTCTGTAGTGGCTCACTTTCATCTTTTAATTTTAAATTTATTTGAGAAATAGTAGGTAAATATATGTTATCTATCGTTTGGATATGTTCATCACAGAATCAGTCTTTCTATTTTACTATTTCTTAACTTTTAAAAAATCCTGTCTTTATTTTTTCTCCTTTTCTGTCTTTGGAAATTACTTCTCTTTTTCTTGCTATCTTCATAGATGTGGAAATTTTTGTCTAGCTCTAAATTCTGTAGTTTGCATTTGAAATCACAGATGTTTTGCAAGTTTATAAATATATTCTTATTGTAAATGCTTTAGCTATATATTGTATTTTTTCCAGACCCCTTCCTCACATGAAAATAAGTGATCTTTCTTGTCAAGCTTTATGATTACATGTCACAAATGTGGCAGGGAAATTATTTGACTGCTTCCTTTGTTTCAGTTTTTAGTATCTCGGTTCTGGTAAGAGTGAGGTATCTGGTTTAAATTAAAAATGTTGACCAGTATTGCTTGAGAGCCATTTGAAACATGAAGAAGAGTCAGATTCTTTTGATTACTTTGATTTATGTAAGATTTATAGGAATTTCTTAAGTTCTTTTGGGCCACCAACGTGCTCCTTAATATAACACAGCACTTTAGTTACTGCAGTTTTATCCGTTTAGGCTTCTTTTTTATGCTACTGTACCATTTAACTAAAAGGTATATTGGGCAATGAAACAACCTAATTTAATATTAACTTTTATTTTTGTGTCAAGAGTTGTGAAGGGTCTGAGGTTTTACACTCTGCTTGCAAGCTAGTAAGTTTTCCAAGTGCTTGCAGAAGATACAATATTCCTGGGTCGTGGGGTGCCTGGCATGCTCAGTCAGTGGAGCATGTGATTCTTGATCATGGGATTGTGAGTTCAGGCCCCATGTTGGGCATAGGACCTTTAAAAAAGAAAAAAATAAATAAAAATCCTGGGTCATAGTCAAAGGCCAGAATACTATAGCAACAGAAGTAGCCAGAGCAGCAGCATTTGAACCAGTTCCTTGAGCCTCACTTTTCACAGAGTGACATGAAGAAGGCTGGGTGTCTTCTGTTTCAAGACAAGACATTATAGGAGGAGAATCTTGAATTCAGGGAACCCGAATCTTTTGTATCAGACAGTAAGCATGTCTGCTGTTTGCTTTGCGGGGAGACAGTCTATCTTCATGTGTACAAACATCCTTGAAAATATATCTGGAACAGAGACAGTGCTTTTGCTCAAAAGATAAGCAGAAATGCTAGAGTGATGTAAAGAATTATCTTTCAGCATATTGGAAGGCAGAAAAACCCACTGGGTGTTTGTAAGGTGACCTAAGACATTATCTATAGAAAATAATGATTTTTTTTTTTAATGTGTATCTTCAGTTTCTTCTTATGTAGCCATTTTTGCAGGTTAGCTTACTATCTCCGAGTCCTCCGTGAATATTAGATTCACACTGATAGTTTCCTGGGAAAGATTGCTGTAGATTGATTTTCTGACTACCGTTGAGGTATTCATTTTTTTCTTACTAGTCAAACATACCTAACCTTTTGTTTTGGGAGTTTGTCTGCCCTCTTTGCACCAATGCTTCTGTTTCCCTATAAAAGTTCAAATATATGAAAGTAAGTAAAATGATAGTTATAGTATCTTTTTATCTTTGTAAAAAAATTCATGGAGGCATAGCATCCATCTTTTAGACAAAAGATCTTTAACATGATGGAGCTAGCTGGTGTCCCAGGACAAGTTCGGGTATTCAGACTGAATATCTAAGGGGTGTCTGAGACCGGAATTCTAAGTGGACCTTCATCATTCACTGGAACACAAAAGTCTCACTTTATTGAAGACTCTCAGGCAAAGAGCACTTAGATAGGGACTCTGCTGCCTAGAGGTCTTTGTCACAGGTCAAAGGGCTCTAAATCTGGCAACTTAGCTATGAAGGAAGGGGAATTAGGATGTTTAGTTCTGTTAGTGTTTAAACTGCAAGCAAATAGCAAAAATAACGAATTTACATCTGTCACTTTCAGGTCAGCATCAGCACTTTCCAGGTCAGATATCTTTTAAGCTATTCTTGATTTCTCTACATTTGACATGGTTGAACATCTTTTTGGCTCCTGCAGTATTTTACTATTCTGATTCTACTCCTGCATCTCTTTGTATTCTGTCTTTTTAAAAAACCATCATTTCTTATGCTTTTCAAATGATGGACTTTCTTAAGATTGAGCCTTTAGCTCTCATTTTTTCATCACTGGTCTCTTTCTAAGCTCTTTTTATAGGTCTCTCCTGTTCCTGTAATATCAGATCTCATGTGTATGCACACAACTCTAAAGTCTGATTCTTTCTTGAGTTCCAAAACCACATTTCCAGCTGCCAACTGAATATTTCCTTTAAGATATTCTGCCAATACCTTACAAAATTTATAACTCTGGGTTGAATGCATTAATAAAAAGGGCAGAAGCAAGAGTTTTGTTATTCCCTAGGTTATTTAGATAACTCCTTATGGTCTTTTTTGTGGATGTTTTTTTGTAAGCGTTATTTCATGTTTATGAAGTATCTGTCTTTTCATATTTCATATCTGTTTGTCATATTTTTACTGCCCAAACTAAGCATTTGGATTTTTGCCTTCATCTCCCATATTCTTCAGGCACCTACCCCACCTCCATATATATACACAGCACAAACAATTTTTTTTTTTTTTTAAGCACAAACAATTTTAAATGCTATAATATGTGTGAAGTTTGGGTTTGTTATTAGTTTTTTGGTAATGATTCAGTCTGTATTTATGGGGCAGAAGATAAATCTTGTATTACTTTTCTCTTTATAGGTCTCCATGCCTTACGGAGAGTCCTGAAGAAACAGCCTAATCTCTCTGATAGCAAGATGGCTGGTCTGGTGAAGATTACTCTGAATGATTTCTTACAGGCGATGAATGACATCAGGCCCAGTGCGATGAGGGAAGTAGCAATTGATGTACCAAATGTAAGTCATTTGTGCTCCCATGCTAGCTACACTGTTTGAATAGAACTCTAAAAGAAACTGAGACTCCAGGGAAACAACTGCTTAGGCTAAACTTCAAAAAACCCTTTTTTAAAATTAAAATTATTATGGATGTAATTGGAGCTTCAGTGTAGTTCTAAGAAATACTTTAGGGAAATCCTGTGTATTCTCTCTCCCCAACCCCACCCCCCCACGGTAACTCTTGTAAACAGCATTACAGTATCATAAGCAGTGTATTCATATTGATATAATCACTGAACTTATTCGGATTTCCACGGTTTTACGTGTACTTGTGTGTGTGTGTTTAGTTCTGTGTAGTTTTATTACTAATAAAGATTTGTGTGTCCATCACCAGAATCAAGATACTGAATAGTTCCATCACCACAATGATCCCTCGCTTTGCCCCTTTGTAGCCATACTTAGCTTGTTCCTGCACCCATTTCTAAAATTATGTCATTTTAGAAATACCGTAAAATGGAATTGTATGGTAGCAAGCATTTGGTATTAGTTTTTCCCATTTAACATAATTCCCAGGAGATTCATCCAAGTTGCTATGTGCAACAGTAGTTTGTTACTTTCTATTGCTGAGTAGTATGCCATGGTATGACTGTACTATAGTTTGTTTAACCATTGGTCTGTTGAAGGACATCTGTTTCTAGTTTGGGGCATTTATGATTAAACCTGCCGTGGACAGCCATGTGCAGGTATTATGTTAATGTAAATTTTTATTTCTCTGGAATAAATGCACAAGAGTACAACTGTTGGGTTGTATGCTAATTGTATATTTAGTCTTATAAGAAAATGAATACTAGGTTAATTTTAGAACAAAAATAAAAAGTCTTCTAGTTATGATGCCTCTACTATTGATACCTGATGTTGTTTCCTTAGGTTCCTTTATGTTTTCTTCATCATTGATATGCTTTGCAAAGTTCACAGTCAAATCACCACAAGGGCAACAGAAACTACATTTTATGGGTGAATTATCTGCTAAGTTATCACCTGAGTGAGCCTAACATTCTGGGGAAAAAAATGGCCTTATAGTTCTCTTTGAATATATGAATATTTCTGGAAAATGAACATTGAAACAAAGCATTGATGGCATGTCCTATGTCATATTGGAATAGGGGATAGACTGTTAAATTTGGCTTGATCATCAGGAGGTTTAAATCTTAGCGTAGCTGGAGGAAAGTTTACAGATTGCTCTGTGACAGTTTTAGGAGAGCTCTGATGGAAGAATGGAATTTTGTGACTATTCTTTCCCACTGCTTCAATCATATTACTCCATTAGTTTTTCTTTTTTGAGTTAGTCTTACTGCTTCTGAGATACTCCCTTATAAAAGCTCTAACATTACAGTTATTTGAAAACTTAAAGCCTTGTTAGAGAGTCAGGCATAGTTTTGTGCCCTTTGCCCCATTGTACCCATTGTGTATATATTAATAGTTATCTTGGTCATGAACTAATGTTTTTTTTAATTGCTGCAAGCTAAAACAAAAATATACAACAAACTTAAAGAGACTACAAAGATATTAATTCTGTGGAATAAATATAGTCTATGGAATGATATAGTGGGGAAGAAGTCAGTGGATTTGTTTTCTCCCTTTTTTGTTATTTTGTTTTGCTTTTTTTGTTTTTACTTTTAAAAGTGTTCTTGGAAAATGTGTTTTGTGGCCACATAAGTCTTGGAAATGCTGTTTTAATAAAATCAGTTATATTTCTTTGCTGCAGAGCTTTTCACTGTCAAAAGAGAGCTGTTATGGAAACTTACTTGGCCCTGGACCCTGTAGAGCAGATACCTTCTGCATTTTACAATGTGGTAGATTGCAAAAAATGACTGCAGATTCTTCCCATCACTGTATGTTTGCCCTTTTTGCACAGCAACTTTGTAGCTCCTACCATAAAAGAGATGAAGTCAAGTTTTCCATCCTTTGAATTTGTACTTGGCCATGTAACTTGCTTTGGCTAATAGAATATTAACCATCATGATGCAATCAGGCTTGAAAGCACTGGGGCTTGCCTTTTCTTGCTGCTCTTTGAAACCCTGAATTAGTTATGCTAAGAAAACTGGTAGTTTGTTGGAGGATGAGAGACCATGTGGAGCGGAGGTGAGCCCTCTTAGCTGAGATCCCCTCCTTTTGGTCACCCTGCCAGTGGTCACACATCTGATAGACACCATGCTAAACTGTTTCATCCCAGATCAGAAGTTTACCCAGACCAGAGGAGCCACCCAATTAATTCTTAGAATTGTCAGAAATAACAAATGTTTGTTCTGAGCAACTAAGTTTTATGGTAGTTAGCAAAAGCTTCCATGGCAAAGAGGTTTGTTGACTTCTTATAGAACACGATTGTTTTGTAAATTAAGGTGAGAAACACTGCCCTGGAGATCGGAACATCCCTAAGGACTAGCTTCTAGTTTAGGCAACTTTATGTGATTTTAAATTCTTTTTGAAACTTTTTCAAATTCACTAATGAATTTACAGCTTAACATTGGGGGCTTACCAAAGCTGTGTAACACAATGTGCTCATGTAGTATGAATAATTTGACAACTGGAATTATGGAATAATAAATGATAGATGTTGGATTAGTAGAAGCTTTTCATTTCTTTAGAATTTATGGTCTTAAAAAGTATTCTTTTTTCTTGTAGTATTTACTTGTAGTATTTACCTGTATTTATTGACTACTGTCGCATAATATAATGGGTCAAGTAGAAGTCATCAAATGCCACATGCGAAAATTTCAGGTGATAGGGTTCTAAACCAACCACACTATCCAAAAATACTTTAGTGTTTAAAAAAGTTTAGGAACTAAAGAAACACAGTTAAGTTTTTTAAACTTAAAATTACTGCCAGTGGAGAATGTGTTTAAACAGTGGCTCTCCACTCTTGGAATTGCTGAACTGATTTATTCATCACAGGAACTGGTACTACAACTGCATTTTTAATTGCTCTAATGAAAGATTTTTTTTCCCTTTATTTTCTTTTGATACAGTATTTACAATCCATGGACTTGTGCCATTTTCCATTTGGTACTTTATTACTTGGCGTAAGGCCATGGTGTACTGTGATGTTACTCATGAGCTCCAGAGTGATTAGCCCTAGTCAAAATACTTTTTTACATTGCTTTTTATGTTCACTTCAGATTGTAAAAATTTTCCTGAGAAATTAGCCTTTCTGTAATTGGATTCCTAAACTTTACTCTTCTGCTTTCAGACTATTACATTGACAAAAATATCTCCAAATTTTTTTTTGCAGTGGTTTAGTACTTATACTTGTAGTAACTTTGCTAACTTTGCTTAACTTTGCTATAGAAAACCTGTTTCAAGTCGGTAATTAATTGTGAACATTTTTTAATAGTAAATTGAGCATTCATCATCTTTTGAAAAAAGATTTCAGTGTGTGAAATTAAAATTTGTAAATCACACTTGGCCTGGTTATATTCTCATTTTAAGATTATAATGCATTATTAATTTCAGAACACCACAAGTGTTAGCCACTTACTTAAATGTAATGTTTCCTTTTTGTGGACTTTGTGAATTGGTGATTATACCAGTTGGTGTATTAAAAGTCAAATATTAAAAAAAAAGAAAAGAAAAAAAAAGTCAAATATATTTTACAGTTGATAATTAAAATCAAATGTATTTCTTTACCACAGGAATCCTCAGAATCTTTGACTATGCCACAATGAAATTTGAAATTTCAGTTTTTCACCCAGAAATAGCAACTATTAACATTTTATTATAGTTCCAGTATATTTTTGAAATTTTGATAAGTTGTTTTTCTGTGCATAAAGTTAATCTTAGGATACATATGGTTTTGTATTTTGCCTTATTCACTTAAAATTATATGGCAATCATTTTATTTTAAAATTTCTCAACAAACATCTTTTTAATGACTATATAATAGACTGTTTTGTGGATAAACTGTAATTATTTTATGCTTCTTCCATTATCAAATATCTGGGTTTTTTTCTGTTTTTCTCTACTATGATTATGCACACATTTGTATCCAAATGTTTGTACCTATGATTCGTAGAAGTGGAATTACCACACTAAAATATGTGGTTTTAAAGCTTGGGACAAATGTTACTAAGCTCTTTTTTCGCCCATAAAGATCGTCTTAATCTATAATTTTGCAGTTAAAAATGTAAAATTATAAAGAGTTTAAAAAAATCTCATTTTATTTTTACTTTAGTCCTTTTCTTTTTTATTTGCCACTAGAGTTCATTTTCTTGACTGAAAAGATCTTTTTCATTATGAAGAGTAATACTTTTTAAAAAAAAGTAATAGTCCTTTAAAAGATTTAAAAAAGAAAATGAGAAAGAACTGTCAATTTATATCTTTTCCTTTCTATAAAAATGTTTAATTTTTAGACAGTGGGTGTAAACTGGGTGATGTTTTTTTCCATGGGATTTTTAAGTTCCATGAGAGAAGTTCTTATTTCTTATTTTTATCCTTTTATTTTTATCATAGTACATAATAGATGTCCGATTAATATTTGTTCAGTGGACAAGTGAAAACTATAATTGTCATGAAAAAACCCAGATAGATTCACATATATTTAAATATTGCATCCTTCTTCTGTACTAAAGTATAATTTAGTAAATTATTACCTTCATGTAACATTCTTCAGATTCCTCATATTTTATAAAGCAAGCTGTTTCTTTAGTGAATTTTAACCTTAGTGAATTTTAACTTAACTGTTTGGTGAATTTAACAGTTTTGGAGTAAAGTCGCTCATAATTGTGCTAAGCTGTCTATTCTGGAAGGATACAAAGAAGTCCTTTATATTTTCTGCCAAAACATGCTGCTTTCTTGATCTATCGAAAATTCTCTTTTTATTAAGGAAACCCCCCCCAAAAAATACAGTGCTTTTAATAGTTGTATTTACATATTATCTTTGCAATAAGTCATTTGATATGTACCATAGAAATTATCACTGATAAATGGCATTCTTAACCAAATGTATACAGATTGATTACCATCAAGTTTAATTCATTTATGCATCCTAAACCATCTCCACCCATACTCCCTGGCTTTCCCTGTTTCATTTTATATAGCTTCAGGTTGTTTTATGATTTGGAAATAATCCATCTTTATACTTTCGGTATTGCTTTTGGACTGTAGTGTTCAGAATTTGGACATTTGGTTCAGAATAAGCTAAAAGCCAATAAAAAGAGAGGGCTCTACTTTCATGTGAACCCACTTTTATAAAATTAACTGTAACCAGAGCCTCAAGACTAATTGTATAGCACTAAACTTCTTTGTAAGCTTGGATCCAGGTTAAACTTAGAGGTGGAGTGGCGGTCTAGTTACCTAGCATTAGAAGCATTACAGTCAAGTTGAGTGTTTACCAAATGTCATTAGTTAAATAAACGTACCTCATTTACTTTCATTTTTAAAAGTAGCAAACTTAATTATATGAATAATCAAAAGACTGTCTCACTAATTACATATTCAAAATTTACTGATGTATTTTCATTTGGCATCTTTTCAGATGAGAATAGAACATCAGGATGTGACAAGGCAGTTGAATTTCATAGGATGAGCTCATTAGCATTACTTTTCTTGTGCAGAGATTTGAGTTAAATAGTTTAATTGACCATAATTACATTTCATTCTTCAATGTACCCTCAGGATAATTAGAAGGAATTTGAGTTTCTATTCTTTAAAAACAGTACTTGTATTCTGTGTGTTATTTATTTTTTACAGATTCAAAGGATCGAGGGTTTTGTGATGCTTTACTAAATAACAGATTGCTTTTTTTTGGAATAGATATACAACCTGTGGAAATTCTATTAATTCCATATTGGTGCTTGGCAGGGCTTTTGAATTCGGTTTCTTTTGATTTTGCTTCTTGTTGTCTAGACAGAAGAGTGTCTTCTATCACTCCCAAGATCCCAGTCTTCCCTGCCAACTTCTCTTGTGCATTTTTATAGTTTTAAGTAATAACAATTGAATAGGAAAGCACATTTGGGAAAGTAGATTACTTTTAACCAGGAAATACTCTGTGCCAAAATCAAGATTGTACTTTTAACTGTATTAAATATTTTAGAAGTTTAACTCTTTCACTCCATTTTTTTTTAATACCTTACTTTTCTCAGGCTTATAGTCTAGGGGAGGAATGAGAGAGATACAAAAGTTAGTGTAAAGATCAACAGTTTCTGTTCTCAGCTCTGATCCTGGTTAACTTTGGTGAAATCACTCTTCCTTTCAGATGACAGAAGGAAAGAAAGCTCTTAATTTGCTGTTTCTGATGTGTGCCTTCTTTTGAATTTATAAATAATGATGAGATTATCATAGAGGCATCTGTTGCACTTGTATATTATAGTTGGTTGGTACTCAGTAAATACTGATGAGTGTTTGCTAAAAACACCGATTTTCATTTAGTGTAAAGGAACTCACCGGTAGGATGGGTGTGCTTCATTTGTAGAACTACACATCTTTGCTTCACCTCGTACAGAACTGCACACACATCTGATCTTGTCCTTTAATCAGTCCCTCCCAACACTTCATTGAGTAATTTTTCCCAACAGCAATTACTGATCTGGCTTAAAAGCCATCAGCGTAACTACCTGTTGATCATCTCTAGAATGAAGTCCAAGCTCTTTAGCTTACTATTTGTAACCTGGTTCATGCCTCCTTCACTTTGTTCTGCCATTATGCTCTCCTGTTGAACCACTCCTGTTTTTGCATCTGTTGTCTTCTCTGCCTGAAAAATTGTTTTCTGATCTCTCAGTTAGCAAAAATCTTGTAATGTGATCCCTTTCATACACACACACAAAATACACATATGTCCCTGCGGACCTTTCATCTTATTATGTTTGTATCCCCACTGCTGGCAAATGGTAATAACTAAATAATAGAAGTTTGTTAAATGACAGAATATTTTGTGAAGGATTTTGGTTTATAAAGGTTCTTATTTTTCAGTAATAGTTCTTTTAGCCTTCCATATAAATATATGTTTATTTGTTTTTTTGGTAATAGCTTTATTGAGACACAATTCACATATCAATTCAACTATTTAAAGTGTATATTTTCATGGTCTAGTATATTTAAAGTGTTGTATAGCCATTACTGCAGTCAATTTTAGAACATTTTTATCATCCCAAAAGGAAGACTTATACCCTTTACCCATCATCTCCCAACCTGTCCATCCTTACCAGCCTTGGACAAACATTTATCTACTTTATATCTCTATAGATTTGCCTATTCTAGACATTTCATATAAATGAAATATAAGATATTTCATTTTTTGTGGCTCATTTCTTTTGCTTAGCATAAAACTTTTGGGGTTCATCCATGCGTCATTATGAGTACTTTATTGCTTTATTGCCAAATAATATTCATTTTTATGGATGTAGCAAATTGATTTATCCATTCATAGACATTTGGATTGTGTCTGCTTTTTGGTTATTGTAATTAAACCTGCCTTTGTTGTTGTTGTTGTTGTTTTAAATTTTTTTTTTTAAGATTTTATTTATTTATTTGACAGAGAGAGATCACAAGTAGGCAGAGAGGCAGGCAGAGACAGAGAGGAGGAAGCAGGCTCCCTGCTGAGCAGAGAGCCCAATGCTGGGCTCAATCCCAGGACCCTGAGATCATGACCTGAGCGAAGGCAGAGGCTCAGGCCACTGAGCCACCGAGGTGCCCCTTAAAGCTGCATTTGAACATTTGTGTACAAGTTTTTGTTTGAGCAACTCTATTCAATTCTTTTGGATCTATATCTAATAGTAGAATTGCTGGATCATTGGTGATTTTGTGTTCAAGCTTTTGAGGAACTAACAGTTTTCCAAAGTGGCTACACCATTTTCTGTTTCTACCAGCAGTGTATCCAGTGTTGTTGCTTAGTGGGTGTGAAATAATAGCTCATTGTAGTTTTTGATCTGCATTTCATTAAAGGCTAATGATATTGAGCATCTTTTCATTTGCTTATTGGCCATTGTGTGTATATTCTTTGAAGAAATGTCTCTTGAGATCCTTTGCCCATTTTTAATTGGGTTATTTGTCTTTTTATTATTGAGTAGTAAGAATTCTTATATATTCTGAATAAAGTCTTTTATCTGATATGTGATACCTGATATCAGATACGTATGATTTGCAGTATTTTTTCTTATTCAGTGGGCTGCCTCTTTTATTTTCCTGGTAGTGACTTTGGAGGCACAAGTTTTTAATTTTAATGAAGTCCAGTGTACCTTTTTGCTTTTGGTACTTTGGTACCACATTTGAGAAACCATTGCCAAATCCAAGGTCATGAAGATTTACCTTATATTTTAAGAGTTTGTAGTTTTAGCTTTTACATTTATGTCTTTAGTAATTTTAACCCCCCTTACCCCTCCAGCTAGGGTTAACCCTGCTCTGTGTTTGTAACCATAACATTATAGAAACTATGGTTATAGCCTGCAGCCATGAAAACCCAGTATGGGAAAAGTGTTGTTGTTGTTGTTTTAACCTGTGATAAAATATACATAACAGAAAATTTACCATTTTAACCATTTTAAATGTATAATTTGGTAGCATGAAGTATGCTTTCATTGCTGTGCAGTCATTACCAGCATCCATCTCCAGATTTGCACAACTTTTTGCTCTCCCAAACTGAAACTCCATCATATCTATTGAAACGACTCTTTATTTCCTTCCCTCGTCATTAATTCTTATGTTAACTTTTATTTTCTTAAGAAGTTCTTTTATTAAGTTTCTTTTTATTTCTAGTTTGCTGAGAGATTTTTTTTTTTTAAATCCTGAATGCATGTTGAATTCTGTTGAATGCATTTTCAGCATCTTTGAAATAACCATAATGTGTTTTTTTAGTTTGTCAATATAGTGAATTACATTGATTTTCAGTGTTGGATTAGTCTTGTATTTCTGGATTAATTTCACTTGACTGTGATATAGTACCCTTTTTATGTAATTGCTGGATTTTATTTGCTAGTATTTTATTGAGAATTTTTACATACATGTTTATGCGAGATAATGTTCTGTAGTTATTTTATGTAGTTTTAAAATCTGGTTTTGGTGTTAGGGAAATGTTGGCATTATGAAATGAGTTGGAAAGTGTTTTCATCATATATGTGTTGGAAGGAATTGTGTAGAATTAATATTATTTCCTTAAATGTACTCCACTGAAACCATCTGGGCCTAGAATTTTCATTATTTGGAAGACATAAGTACAATTTAATTTTTTAATAAATATAGGACAATTCAAGTTGTTTTTTTTCTTGAGTGGGTTTTGATAGTTTGTATCTTTTAAGGAATTGATCCATTTGCCTTAATAGTTAGATTGATGGAGTTAGTCTTTTATAGATTTCTGTTATCATTTTACTGTCTGCAGGATCAGTATGATGTCCTATCTTTTATTTCTCATTTCCCCCCAAGTTGCTTTTGCTCCACTCTTTCTTGCAGTCATTTTGAAAAGAAATCTGCTGTCTCCATTTTCTTTGTTTTCCATATGTGATATATCTTTTTTCTTCTGTTTGCTTTTAATATTTCCTCTTTATCACTGGTTTTAAGCAATTCAATTATCATGTGCCTTGGTAGTTTTCTTCATCTTTCTTATGCTGGTTCATTGATGATCTTGTATGTGTGGGTCTATAGTTTTAATCAAATTTTTGGAGGAAAAAACTTGGCCATTATTTTTTATATTTAGTTTGTTTCTTGCCTCCCTCCCTCACTGGAGCTCAAAATATATGTTCATTTGTCTGCCTGAGATTGTTCTGAAGTTCAGTAATGTTGTATACATTTTTTTAAAATTTTTCTCTTTTCTTAATGTCTGTTGTTGTGTCTACCAGTTCACTAATCTGTTTTACCACCCCCACCCCACTGAAATATCTAATCCACTATTAGGCTTATCCATTGCATTTTTAAAATTATAGACATTAAATTAGTTTCCTCTCTAGAAATTTGATTTTAACCTTTTTATATTTTTTTCTACTTAGTGTTGTCAGGGTTTCCTTTATTTGAACATATGGAATACATTTATAACAACTGTTTTAATGTCTTTATTCTGTCATCTGTAATTTCTGGATCAGCTTCAGGTTATTGATCATCTTCTTATGGGCTGTCTTTTCCTGCTTCTTTGTATGCCTGGTATTTTTTTATTAAATTCCAGAAATTTTGAATTTTACCTTATTGGCACCTGGATAATTTTTATATTCATAAAAATACTCCTGAAGTTTGTTCTGAGATGTGATTATGTTACTTGGAAATAGCTTGATTATTTGGGGGGTGGGGTGGGGTGTGCATCTTGCCTTTAAAGTTTTTTTAGGTAGGACCAGAGCAGTGTTCTCTCTAAGGTTAATTTTTCCCTAGTACTGGGATAAGATTCTTTCTGGTATTCCACTTAATGCCTGGGTAATTATGAGGTTTCTGTTGAGAGTAGACACTATTCCTTCTATTCCTTTTGGGTCTTTGGCTCCTCTCACACACCCTACCCTGCTTCATTTTGTTTTTCTCACATGTTTACACTGATAATAAGACATATGAAGGAGACCCTCATCAGAATTCAGGATTTCTCTCCCCGTGGACTTCTTTTATCTCTAATCCTCTGCTCTGTGATACCTAGCCTATGGCTTCCCTATGCTCCTCCCTTTATCTTCTCATCTCAGGGAGCCTGTGGGTTCTTCCTATGTTTCCCCTTCATTACTATAACCTGTGACTTTTTTCCAGGCAGCTGGTTGGTTTCCTTTCTCTTAGGGATCATTGTTCTTTGTTGTTGTGTTCTGAGAATTAATGTTTTGTATATTTTGTCAGTATCTTCAGGTTTCTTTTTTTCTTTTCTTTTTTTCTTTTTCAGACAGAAATGTAAATCTTACCTCTTTTACTCACTGGCCAGAAACAAAATGTCTCTCTTTGGCAGGGTTTTTTTGTTTATTGTATGGAAGAAGAGGCAGACATTAAAAAAGTACATTAACAACTGAATAACATAAAAGATTTGTTTTTTTTAAAGATTTTTATTTATTTGTGAGAAAGAGAGAATGGGATGAAGAGAACACACACAAGTAGGAGAGCAGCAGGCAGAGGGAGAAGCAGGCTCCCTGCTAAGCAAGGAGCCAGGATGCAGGGCTGGATCCCAGAACTCTGGGATCATGACCTGAGCCAAAAGCAGATGCTAAACTAGCTGAGCCACTCAGACATCCTTATTTGGCAGTTTTTAAAAACTGCCCACAGGGTGGAATGCGTTCAATATCCCATGTTAAAACTGTATCAGAATTTCATGTACTTTTCAGAGAAATGCTTTCTAGTTTTTTATGTAACTTGTTTTTGTTTGTTTGTTTGTTTTGTTTTGGGTATTAAGAATGAACCTTCTGGTTTTGACTCAATAGAAAGACCAGTGCTATAAAGTCGAATGGGATATGATGCTAAAGTAGGAAAAATACGGTAGAGTGATTAAACTTAATCTGAAAATTAGCAGGTGTCTGAGAACTCCACTATAAGCTGGAGGTAAATTAAAAAAAAAAAATAGTAAGTTTAAAGGCCTGAGGTAAGAGTTTTTTCCTGATGTCCAGGGCTATAGATGGGTACTAGGAGTAGGACTGGGATATGTGAGAATATGAGTTCTAGAGAATTCTAAGTTTATTATGATGTAATCATCTGTCTTTGTTGGGGAGCTCCAAGAACACCTTCAAGCTTCATTCACTATGATGACTGACTGGACTCAAAAGCCATTATAGTTATGGTTATGATTTATTACAGTGAAAGGATACAGATCAATATCAGAAAAGGGAAAAGACCCATGGGATGAAGTTAGAGAAATTAGGCACAAGCTTCTAGGTGTCCTCTCACAATGGAGTCACATGGGAACATACTTAATTCTACCTGAAATGATGTGACAATATGTGTAAAATGTTATTAACCAGGGAGAATCATCTGAATTTTGGTGTCCAGAGTTTTATTTGAGGTCAGTCATGTAGCCATACACCACTTGCATGTCTGACTTAGCTACTTAAATTCCAGCCCTTTCTGGAGCAAAAACGGTTGTTCTTAAATCACATTGTCAGAGTAAGCTTATCTGGTCAAACTGGTATACATTAGCCCAAGGCTTCATGTACAAAATCACTCTTTTTTTTTTTTTTAAAGATTTTATTTATTTATTTGACAGAGAGAGATTACAAGTTGTCAGAGAGGCAGGCAGAGAGAGAGAGGAGGAAGCAGGCTCCCTGCCGAGCAGAGAGCCCGATGCGGAACTCGATCCCAAGACCCTGAGATCATGACCCGAGCCGAAGGCAGCGGCTTAACCCACTGAGCCACCCAGGCGCCCCTACAAAATCACTCTTATCAGGCACAATATTTAAAAGGCCAGAGATTATCTCCCAGAAGGGTTCCAATGGCCAGTCTGGTGGTTCCTTAGAATGCACAGGGTTTAAGTAACCCAGGCCTTTGGAATTAAACCTTTTTCAGCACGGTATTTACTAACTCCATGTGTTATTTGGCTTTCATTAGTTTTTTTCTTAATGTCCTTTGTGTATTTCAGGATTCCATCTAGGTTATCACATTACATTTAGTTATCATGTCTCTTTAGGCTTCCCTGGGTTGTGACACCATTTATTCTTAGCTTGTTTTTGATGGCCTTGACAGTGTTGAGTATACGGTCAGGTGTTTTGTAGAATGCCCCTCAATTTGAGTTTGACTGCTATTTTTATTATGGTTAGGCTAGGATATTAAGGGATTTAGAGAGGAATGCCACTGAGGTGAAAGGCCATTTTCATCCCGGCTTGTCAAGGATGTATTACTAATTTTGAACGTTTAATTAATCTGATTTAAAAATCCCTCAGCCCCTCATGAGTACTTAACTAGATTTTAGGTGGATGTGCTGCTCATATGCAGAATTTGTTCTCCATGGGTTTTTTTTGTTTTCTTTTTTCTTGTTGATGTTTTTAATCCATGTTTAACTGTCATACTATGCTTTTTTCAATAAAGTGTCAGGATGTCTAATGTACACAACTTTAGATTTGCCTAGCGATAGCAAAGAAAGGAAGCCAAGAAGGAGAGTCACAGATTAGGGAAGCTAAAATGAGCCTCTTTTATCAGATTAGAATCTAGAGTAAAACTCAGGTCCCTCAGTATGATTCTGCCATATCCTCATATGCATCTCTTCTTTTATGTTATTCAGTTGTTAATGTACTTTTTTAATGTCTGCCTCTTCTTCCATATAGTAAGTTCAATGATGTAGAGACCGTGTCAGTTTTGTTCATTCCTCATACCTCATTCTGTGTACCTACCTGTATTCTTAGAGTCTGGCCAGATATTCCAAACATAATAACCTTTAAGTAAAATGAATATATCAGAGTGAGTGAGTGAGGAGTGAATAAATGAGTAAGTGAATGGATATTTGATATTTAAACCTCTACCAACTATACCTATGGGAGTCTGGCTCTCTTGTTGATACTTGTTAACATATGAGCCCCCATACCTATCAGAAGTTATAAAAGACAAACAAATTTTACTCTAGGAGAGTCAAGTTTTGCTCAACGGTCTACCACGTAGGCTTGCTTACTTAGTTCCTGAGACTTGTTTGACCTGTCTCACTGAACGTAGAACATGTGTAAAATATATGTCTCATTTCTCTAGGCAGCTTATTCCCCAGAATTGTCTTGTGGTGTCTTTCAGGCCTGGCTCCCAAGTTTGTTCTGTCCCACTAACATTCATACCCTCATTTGTTACATGTAGCATATTCAGCATTCAATATAAGCTTTAACTATAAGGTAAAATCCTTTGTTCTTTTTCTCAATATTTGCCATTAGGACTGTGCTCTAAGAAATATTTTCTGATATCCCCTTTCCTCTGTCAGGGCATTCTCCTTATACCTGTTGCCTCAAGCCAAAATCAACAGTAATCTTTTTTCCCCAACATCTTGACTTTCTGGCCAGCGTTGGTTTTTTTCCCATGTCGGAACTCCCTTTCTGGTCTGTATCTCAAGAGACTGAGTTGAAGATCCTTAGGAAATTTGCTTATACAAGTTTGCTCAGTTTTCTGACATAGAGGGGACCTTTTCCCTTTGTTTCCTATTTCACAAAAATTTGGAGCATCTCTTTGTACAGTCTTGGCAGGGGAGGGTTTTTATTTCCATTATGCAAAAATTTTTATTGTCAACCAACCATCAAAGGAGATCAGAGGAAATGGTTTGAATTTATGATTCAACTATTTGGACAGATCTGGGCTAGAAAATGTCATGCAAGGCATACGTATAGCCTTTGTACACCTTTGCTTGTTAGCAACATTTTTTCATTAGGTCTGACTACACATTCTGGTTTATTCCTAATTCTGTTTTTTTCATCTCACCTCCTACCAGCCCACCTCCCTGCTAGTTCTCCCTCTTTTGCCACTTTATTTATTTTTTAAAAAGATTTTGTTTATCTGAGAGAGAGTGTGTGTGAGAGAGAGAGAGCCCAAGGAGTGAAGGGTCAGAGGGAGAAGCAGACTGATCAGGGAACCCAATGTGGGACTCAATTTTCAGACTCCAGGACTCAGACTCCTGAGTTGATGGCGGTCGCTTAACCAACTGAGCCACCCAGGCACCCCTTGCCACTTTATTTTTAAAATAATACAAGGGATGTATGTCTGCCTATTAATTTATTCCTTTGCTACACATTGAGCATGTGTAATACATAGGCACTAATTTTAAGAAGGTCCTGGTGATACATGGATATATAACAAAAGAGACCTTCTGTTTGATTATTCACTTGTAATTCCCATAGAACAATAATCAGGACAGAACTCATTTTAAAATTTTTACTATTTAAAACTTTTTTTTTCTGGACCTTTTATATTTCCTTAGTATTGGGACATTTTGTCACCTATTACCTGTGGTTAATTGAAAATTCACTTGAGAAACTTGTGGAACTTATGCTTGTTTAGCGCCTGGGTTTGGGGGGCTAGTTTGTAAAAGTCCCTTTCTCTTTGTTCTGTTCTTACATTTTTCATTTCCTGTATCTTTTCCCAGTTCTGCTATGCCAGAGTAAGAATGGCAGGAATTTTCTAAGCAATTTCCTTAAATATTCAAAGCATTTTTTCTCTTCACAGTTAGATTATTTAAGGAATTTGGTAAATTAGAAAAAATATAAAATTTTTAATGAGATATGAAGAATTTTCTAGGTGAGACTTTATATCATTTTCATGGTGAGTTTTCTTTTTTGTTGTTGTTACTGCTGCTATTTTTTTCTTGTTTAAAGTTTCCATTTTTTATGAGATTTTTCCTGGACTTGCTTTTGTGGCAAAAGTAGGTTGTGTTTTAAAAGCTCATTTTGGAAATGAGTACTATTTTTTGTTTTTTAAGATTTATTTCTTTATTTTAGAAATAGCGCAAGTGAGAGAACATGCTCACAACAGGGAGAGGCAGAGGGAGAGGAGAGAGAGAACTCCAAGCAGACTCCCTGCCAACTCTGGAGACCCTGGGAGTAGGGATTGATCCCACCACCCTGAGATTGTGACTGGAGCTAAAATTAGGAGTCACTTAACTGAGTCACCCAGCCACCCCTACTGTTTTTTTTTTTTTTAAGATTTTATTTATTTATTTAACAGAGATCACAAGTAGGCAGAGAGGCAGACAGAGAGAGAGAGGAAGGGAAGCAGGCTCCCTGCTGAGCAGAGAGCCCAATGCGGGGCTCGATTCCAGGACCCGGAGACCATGACCCGAGCCCAAGGCAGAGGCTTAACCCACCGAGCCACCCAGGCGCCCCACCCCTATCTATTTTTAAGTTTAATTAATTTGTATGGTTTTGTTTTCTAAGGGAGGCTTATTTAAATAATAATATGATCTTATATTTATAAGGTTCATGAATAGCCAGTTTTCTGAAAACAGATCATAGTAAACCTAATTAAAGTTTGATTGTAAGGTAATGATATTTTAGAAATTGAACTTAGATTTTAATGTAACCATTCAACTGATTATGAAATTTAAACAGTTTGAAATTTGTTTAAAACACTTGCCTTTAAGTTGATCGTTATTTTCCATGATATCTATAATTTGGGAGGATACCTATAATTTTTTTACTTGACTAGTTTATTTCTTCTTTGCCTTAATTTGTTTTCCTTATTAATTAGTAATTATAGGAGCATCTGTCTCCCATAGCCTTTATATGTTCCAGTGAGGTCCATAATGTGATTTATTAAAGAACAACAAAATCACCCAGATTAGTGGCAGCTTGCAATTAATGGCAAAGTTTTGGAGTGCAGTTTGTTTTATTCTTTCTCATCTACTTTTTTAAGCTCCATGTACTCTTACCTCTGAAATTGGTAGGTATTTTCAACCAAGTGTGAAACAGGAAGAGAGGGGAGAAACTGAGTGGAGAGAGAAAAGAGAAGGAAAACATACTTGGAATACTCAGCACCCCTTACCACCCTGTGCAGAGCACTTCTCTATATTTGTACTTCCCCTCGCAATTCACCTACTTTACTTTTCGGAGTCCTCACTTAGTTGTCTTTCTTGCTGTTGTATTTTTTTTTCTGAAGTTTTTATTTTTATGGATTGGGTGGAGAGAAAGAGGCTGTGGTTTATAGCACTATAGTACAATTGAAAAGTTGACTATTTTTTTCCCCCCAAGTACCTCCATAGAATGTGTTTTGAAAGCATGGGGGAAAATATTTTTTGTCTTTTCACTCTATAAAGCTAATGGCTTTCACTTATTTTCACTTAGATCTAAGAGCACAGTTTGAATACTTAACTGCTTCCTAATTTTGCTTTACCTCCATTAAAGAAGCATCTGCAAGTGTATTGATCTTTCTTTTGGATCTTGGAGGTTGGGTTTTCTCAACTTACTTCTTTCTGCATTACTTAGTATCTTTAGTAATTTGAGATGTTTATGATTTCTAAACAAAATAAATATTTAATAATATTTGAATTGGTTGAACGTTAACGTGTGACCCCGCAGAGAATTTTGAACAGGTGCCAACTCACTTGCTAACTCCTGGCTTCTTGTCTTCCTGCTGGGACTTGTTAGCATGAAAGAACAAAATGAAAAGTACTCTTTGTCACAATATTTTCTATAAAAATAACACTTTGAAAAGAATTTTTTTTTTACCTGGCAGTATAAACCTTGGCATATAGCAGATATGCGCATCTTGACTCACAAATGTGTAAAGACAGTGTCAGTGCCTCAGGAGCTACTGAATTCCCCTCTCACAGTGTATCTCCTAATATCTGCAGTTGAATTCATTAGTTTTTACTTTGTCCTTGTGGAACTTCTTGCTAAGTTGTTTTTTTTGTTTGCTTGTTTTTGTTTGTTTGTTTTTTAAACCTGATCAAGCCTTTTGGCCTCTGTGGGTATGCACTTTGAGGGGTTGTTTTGTTTTGGTTTTGGTTTGTGTATTGTTGGATGGATGCTTGTCCAGAAAGTACTGTAAGAGGTTTGTGGAGGGCATTTCCCTTGGGAAATTTATCTCGCTGCTCTGTCTGTACTTGTTTGACAGCTGTTCCTTTACTTCTAACTTTCTTATTAATTCAAAAACTTATAAGGCCACATGTGAGCAGCTGTTCACTATTTTCATAAGGACCAAGTAAGAAAGAAAGGACCCAGCTATTATCAGAAGTGATTTAAGTTAGATTGTAGGAATAATTTTCTGGCAGTTATGATATAGTGTAACTTATTAAAAAGAGAGTTACAGAATTTAAAAAAATTTTTTTTTAAAAAGCATTAAATAGTATTTGTTGAAAGATGAGAGAGTTGAAAGATGAAAAGCTGTCTGAAGGTGGAATAGTGAACCAGCTAGTTTTTGAATTCCTGCTCTAGTTTTAGGATTTTTTGATGTCATGCTGGTATTTATTCTTCTCCGACAGACTAACTTTTTCCATGGCTTTCTATGCTTTAAGATTCTTCTGTGCAATAGCAAACTCTTTAAGCTGATTTATATTTATTTTTGAATTAATATCTTAGCTGTAGATTTATTCATACTTTATTTGTTTATTTATTTAGCATTTAGGTGCTAAATTAAAATGCAAAACTTATTTACCTTTAGTTTAAGAAATGTAAATGATTAGATGCAAAGCTAAAGAATAGAAAAGTTATGGTAGTTCAGGATTGCTTATGAAACTACAAATTCAGTTGCCTGATTGGCTTTTATCTTTTGTAACTAATCCTTCAAAATATAACTGTTCATTGTAATCATCTTTCAGACATTTAAATAAGCTAATACCTAGTATTTATTAGTTACTGTGTGCCAGGCAAAGTGCAATTAATATAAACTATACTGTTCCGGCGCCTGGGTGGCTCAGTGGGTTAAGCCGCTGCCTTCGGCTCAGGTCATGATCTCAGGGTCCTGGGATCGAGTCCTGCATCGGGCTCTCTGCTCAGCAGGGAGCCTGCTTCCCTCTCTCTCTCTCTGCCTGCCTCTCTGCCTACTTGTGATCTCTGTCTGTCAAATAAATAAATAAAATCTTTAAAATATATATATATATAAACTATACTCTTCAATTCTCACAACAAAACTGAAGCTTAGATTTTATTATCCCCATATTCTAGATGAGAAAGTTTAGAGAGAGCAAGTAAATTACCCAACGTCATACAATAACTGGAAGATCTATAATATAAAAAAATATGAAGTTTAAAAAATATATATAAAATTGTGAATACCTTATGATCTCAGTGAAAACATATACACATTTGAAAGACTAGAAGGTACCATTAACAATGGCTATTTTTAGGTGTTTGGAAAAAAGATAATTTTTATATTGTCCTTTGTAATTTCTTATAGGCTATATATCATATGAGGTAAGAATTGCCAAATTTTTTTTTTCAGGAGTTACCTCTGATCCCTCTCATTCCCTCACATTCTAATCAGTAAGTCCTATTGGTTCTGCCTACAAAATACAGTCTCATGCCCAAATTGGCCCTCCTTGCCATCTCATTGCTGTAATCCTGCTCCAAGCCACCGTCTAACTGCATCTTCCATATCCAGTCTCGCCTACCTTCTCTACTAAGTTCATTCCCCATGCAGTAATTAGAGTGAATTTATTTTTGGTCTTTTATTTACTGTGTTTTAATCCTACGAGCAAGGATTTTATAGACTGGTACCTGGTATGGGACTGAGTATGAGATAGACACTTACTGGTTTTTCTGAATGGTTGATGGTGGCATGGAAAGGTGGTCAGCTTCATTGCTCCCAGCTCACCTTGCAGCCAGTTGGCAAGGGACAATAGGAAACTGCTTTAGACTTAGTTGTAGCGAGCTGTCTATGTGATTGACCACAGTAGTGGGTTTTTGATGAATTTCTTTTATTGCCTTTCTTTTTCACTCATTTCCTATCATTTTCACATTCTAACACCTTGACATAACTCTTATATATACGCACAATTTCCAAATGTCTATCCTCACCATCTCACGTTTGAGAAATGTAGAACTATTTCGTATTTTTTTTTCAGTAGTTTTTGTATTACTTTGTGTAAAGAGAGCTATTTTATATCTTTAGACAAAGACTGTGTCTTTTAGGATGGCTTTTCTTATTTCTTTTTCTAGAGAATAAAATTTTGAGGACATTTTCCTATTCATCTTTGTGCCCTTACAGTTCCTAAAAAAAGTTCAGCACATAGAAGACGTTTCTTGGTTTATTGAATTTATTTCACTTGTAAATTACAACCACAGTATAATAATTGGAAACTATTCCTTAATTTCCAAACATGTTGCCTTTTCTCTTTTAATATAACTTTTTTTTTTTTTAAGGATTTTTATTTATTTGAGAGAGAAAGAATGAGAGAGAGAGTATGAGAGGGTAGAAGTCAGAGGGAGAATCAGACTCCCCTATGAGCAGGGAGCTTGATGTGGGGCTTGATCCTGGGACTCCAGGATCATGACCTGAGCCAAAGGCAGTTGCTTAACCAAGTAAGCCACCCAGGCACCTCTCTTTTAATGTAATTTTCAATTACTTACTTGCCTAAGTCTGAATCATGGCTATTACCCTTGATTCCATGTTCTTTTTCATCACCCCTTCTTCAGATCTAATTAATTTTTAAAACTCATTGGCTTGCCTTATTTAATATAGTTTACTATGGTTTAATAAAGCTTTAATATTTTTTTTTTCTGTATAGCTCCACTGCTGTTACTTTAGTGCAGATAATTACCATCTCTTATCTGAAGTACTGTAGAAATCCCCTCCAAGTTCTAATCCCTACTCTGTCTTGTAGCCACAGTCATCTTCCAGAAATTTGATTGTGTCATTTCCCTGATTAACTTGTTCTTTATATCTCTCAAAATAAGGTCCTAACTTCTTGATGCCTTATGAGTTTTCAAGGTCAGACAGCTTCCTCTGTTGCGAACTAACTTTCTTTGTTTCTACTCCTTTCGGTCCTTTCCTGGCTCCCTAAATTCTAGTCATACTGAATTACTTTTAGTTCTTCTAATCTATGATGCCTTTTTGACTCTCTTTTCTCCCATGGCACCTGTTGTTGTTTTCAGCTGACTAGTGCTATCAGATCCCTCCTTGTATGTCACCTTTGAAAAGATTTTTTTTTGACCATGCATTTAAATTCTGTGACTATAGCATGTACCATGCCATATAGGAATTGCCTAATTATGGAATTACATCCCTTTAAGGGAGCATTCCGTCAGGTCAGAAGCTCAGTAGGACCAAGAACTATTTTGTCTCCAGCATCCAGCATATTATGAAATAGGCATTTAGTCAGTATTTGTTAGATTAATTGATATTTCTTCACATGACATCGCCTCATGTTTTCCTGAGAGGCTACAGACCTTCTGGTGTAACTCCCTCAACTCCCTGGATTCCTACCAGTCTTAAACGTTTTATCTTTATCCTTTTTCTTTTTTGTTAAAGATTTTATTTATTTATTTGAGAGAGAATGTGCATGAGCAGGGGGGAGGGGCAGAGGGAGAAGTAGGCTCTCTGCTGAGCAGGGAGCCTGATGCAGGGCTCAATCCCAGGACCCTAAGATCATGACCCCAGCTAAAGGCAGACGCTTCACCAACCAAGCCACTCAGGTGCCCCTATCTTATTCTTTTATACTCCTTTCCTATCTCTTGGCAAGATAAATACTTTAAACTAAAGTATAAAGTGGGAGATATAAATACAGTAGGAATAGAGGAGTATTAACTATCTTTCAAAAAGTTTAGTGGTGAGATAAATGACGATAAAACATTAGATAGATACAATATCAAAGTAAGGTTTTGCAGGATAGGGAGAAACAGGGAATATTTGTAGGCTAAGGAAAGAATATATGAAAAATACAATCAAAACAGTAATAGAGGAAGAACAACTGATGAAACAAGAGCTCTCTCTCAGCAGAGAGATAGGGTACAAGGTGTTTCACTTCTCTTTTGCTGCAGCTTTCAGAGCAGTGGGCCAACTCCTCCGCACAGACTACTAGGTCCATACAGTGGCATCTGTGTTTTGGCATCTTCCATGCCAATGAACACTCAGTTTTCCTATTAAAAGCATCCTAATTTAACTTGGTGGATAAGCCCCCTCCAACTCTGGTTTAGGTGACTATGTTTGCTCGTACTCCCTGATCCTTATTAACTACAGAGATCATCTTTTAGCACATGGATTTCTTTGTGTTTATATTGGTGATTTCCATGTGTGTTCATGGAAGTACTTAATATCTGATATTAAGTCATTTTAAAAACTATTTTTTCAAGGCTCTTTATTTAAAAGATTGATTTAAAACTAAACACACACAAATGTATTGAAAACCAAATTTTATTGTAATGAAGTTTTGCTGGGTTTAGTTTCATAAAAACCTGAGAAAAAATACTCCCTAGGCATTTATAGGCATATAATTGAATTTTTTATAAAATGTCATTGATTAGGAAAGTAATTCTGGATTAACCTTTAAGAAAATTTTATCTGTGTATGTGTACTTATTTAAATTAGCTTGAGTGGGCGCCTGGGTGGCTCAGTGGGTAAAGCCGCTGCCTTCGGCTCAGGTCATGATCTCAGAGTCCTGGGATCGAGTCCCGCATCGGGCTCTCTGCTCAGCGGAGAGCCTGCTTCCCTCTCTCTCTCTCTCTGCCTGCCTCTCCATCTACTTGTGATTTCTCTCTGTCAAATAAATAAATAAAATCTTTAAAAAAAAAATAAAAAAATAAATTAGCTTGAGTAAGTGTTCTGCTATAAGGCTACATTACTTAAAATAAAACTTGGCACCTGGGTGGCTCAGTTGGTTAAGCATCTGACCCTTGATTTTGACTCAGGTCATTATCTCAAGGTTGTGAGATCAAGCCCTGACTTGGGCTTACACGCCAGGTGTGGAGCCTGCTTAAGATTCTCTCTCTCCCCTTACCCATTTTCTCTCTCTCTTTTTTTCTCCCCCTCTCTTTAAAAAAAAAAAAAAAAGTAAAGCTCAAACATGCTCCAAGACATGGAAAGTCTGCTCCTAATGGAGCACATTGACATTGTGCTGTTCTCATTGTAGAGGTATAATAATTGCATAGTAACAGTTGAATGGGCATCATGCAAGATTATTATTTTAATTTTCACAAGTTTAAGGAGTGTTCCTTTACTTTTACATTTCTGGTAGTTATTATAAATATAGCTTTTATACATTATACATAACATGTATATACTGTCTGTATGTGCTCCTGTGTGTTTGCGGTTTGTGTGTATGTATATTCCACTGCTAAAAGGCATAAAAACAAAAACTGATCTGATTAAACCACTCAATTCAGTAACCTTGTTGCTGTATCTATTGACCACTGTTTCTTAAATACTGTGTACTTACTGATCTATTTAGTTTTTTTCTTTTTTTAATATTTTATTTATTTATCTGACAGAGAGAGAGATTATAAGTAGACAGAGAGGCAGGCAGAGAGAGAGAGAGAGAGAGAGAGAGAGAAGCAGGCTCCCTGTTGAGCAAAGAGCCCGATGGGGGACTTCATCCCAGGACCCTGAGATCATGACCTGAGCTGAAGGCAGCGGCTTAACCCACTGAGCCACCCAGGCGCCCCTCTATTTAGTTTTTGATAGTTGTTGACTATCCTCCTTAACACTCTTTTACCAGAATGTTTCTTTCTTTTTTTTTAAGATTTTTAAAATTTATTTATTTGACAGACAGAGATCACAAGTAGGCAGAGAGGCAGGCATGGTGGGGAGGGGAAGCAGGCTCCCTGCTGAGCAGAGAGCCCAATGTGGGGCTTGATTCGAGGACCCTGGGATCATGACCTGAGCCGAAGGCAGAGGCTTTGAGCCACCCAGGCACACCCCCACCCCAGAATGTTTATTTCTTTGAGAGTACGCTGTACTATTCATAAGTGTCTTGATATCTGCATCCTACTTTTTTTTTTTTTTAAGATTTTTTTTATTTATTTGAGAGAGAGAATGAGCAATGGGGTGGAACAGAGGAAGAGGGAGAAGCAGATACCCTGCTGAGTAGGGAGCCTAATGCAGGGCTTGATCCCAGAACCCTGGGATCATGACCTGAGCCAGAGGCAGATGCTTAATCAACTGAGCCACCCAGGCGTTCCCATCCTACTTTAAAAAGATTCAGTGGCAAATTTAAAAATTGATAAAATGTGTGTGTGTAGAGAGAAAGCGAGAGCATGCACTAAAGCATATGTGGCAAATATTAAAAATTGGCAAATTTTGGCAAAAAGTGTATATTCACATGTGGTATTGATTTTTCAATTTCTGTGTATGTTGAAATTTTTCAAAATTTAGTTTAAAAAGAAAAATAAAAATCAGAGACACCAGAAAGCAGAAGCAGCAACTACCCCTCACTACAACTCACTACATTTTGAGTTAGTGTGACAATTCACTACATTTTTAGGCAGGCCTGGTTTTAACAGTAACAGTTATGTAAACAGTCTTGTTGATTCTGTATTTTTAGGGCCATAAGCTTATGTGGATTGATCTCAAGTTTGATTTTAGCTTTATTAGTTGGTGAAATCAGAAATCAGGGGGGAAAAAGGCAAAATAAAACCCAAGGCTGATGATACTAAAGGAAACTTATACACGTATCATTCATGCTACTAAAATAGATAAAGCAGTTGGGATAGCAAACTGACATCATGCATCAAGAGACCTAAAAATGTTCATGCCTCTTAATCCAGTAATCTTACTTTTTAAAAATAAATTCTAAGCAATTTAGGAAAGAATAACTAAATCTGATCCCAGGATTGTGGTTGGCAATATAGCATTCTTTGGTTCTGTGGACAAAAAACGAAAACAACAGCGAAGTATCCCCTCTCTAAAACTCACAAGTTCTTTAAAAACAATAACAACAAAAAAACCTTTTCTATTAACAAAACCTTTCTCTTTTTTGGGTTTATGAATTGTTTATTTTTCTGAACTTTTCTTTCTCTTTTTTTACTCCTGGCCTCTGGAATATAGGTGGTGCCCAGCAATCTGCCCCTCACCCACATCTCTCCCCTCCTGGTGGCAGTTTTTATGCAGATCTCTGAAATTGAAATTCCAGTTCTGTCTTCTTTCCAGAGCTCCATTTATGATGCTTACATTCCAACTGCTCCCTTTTTGTCTCTTGAATATCCTTGTCTGTGTTTAAACTCTTTATATCCAGAGATAAAGATCTATCATCTATATTTCCCCCTTAAAGTTATTTTTTATTCATATTCTATCAACTCATCTTGAAATCTTCAGCTTGAAATTCTCCCTCTTTCTTACTCTAACCTCAAAACCCTCATGCTGTGGGCTTGTAGTATCACTCTGGTGTGTCTTCACTCTGCATGTGGTTACCCTCATTTCAGTTTGTTTTTTTTTTTTTTTGAATAATGTTTGTGATAGGTCCTTACTTGATATCCCTGCATTCTCTCTTCTCTCTAAAGCAATCTTGTCAGAGAAGTCTTCCTAAAGCACAGATCAGACCATATCACTTTCCAGATTAAAAATCTTCAAGAGGTTGAAGAGAGAGGTTCTTGAACTCCAGCATCTAGTCTTCAGGGTCTTCCACTACATAGTTTCAACTTTACTTTTTAAATTTTTCTCCCTCATATCTTTTTTCTCTTACTCCTTCATACTTTCCTCTGAGCCTTTTGTAATTTTCTGGCCTCTACCCGACCATTGCCCTGTTTTCACATTTCCAGATCTCATCCATGCTTTAAAAGTTGACTTTCAGATTTGCCTTCCAGCTGGAAGTAATCTTTTCTTCCTGGGAACTCCCAAAAGCTTTTTCTGTGTCTTTGTTACTGTGCTTAGCATCCTTTCCATTGTACTGTGATTATTTATGTACACATTACTGGTAAGTTTGTTAAGTTCTGTAAAGCTTGTACTCATGTCTTATTTTTCTATTCCTATATATGTTATCTGATATGTAGTTCTTAATGGATATTTACTAAGTAAACAGCATGTAAAGAGTTGTCTTATTTTGGTAGGTGTTTCTTTGTTGAGAAAAAGGAACAAAATTTTGAGGATACTTCTTGAATATGTCAAAGACGGAAAAAATCGTATGTTCCTTAAGGATCTACAGAAATATTTTTGGAAGTAGTACATAATGCAAATAAATTTGCCCAAAAGATATATGTAGCTGCGACCTTGGATCACTAATTCAGGCCGTTTTCAGACAGATGTAACTTAATTTTTTAAGCCATCTAGAATAGAAGATAGACTTAACAGTTTGTTCAGTCATTTAAACAGTTATTGATACAAGCAGAAACTTTTTTCTTTAGTATTTCTGTAATATATAGCTCACATTTCATGTACTGTAATTTACTTCTTGATAGAACTTTTTAAGGATCTTCTAAATTATTAAATGGTTCTAGTACCCCTCTTGCACTTTTTATTGATTTTTTTTCCCTCTCTATTTCTCCTGGCAAAACTTACATTTAGATAATGCTCTGTTTTACAGGTATCATGGTCAGATATAGGAGGACTGGAAAATATCAAACTGAAATTGAAACAGGCTGTGGAGTGGCCCTTGAAACACCCAGAGTCTTTTATTCGAATGGGTATTCAGCCACCTAAAGGTGTTCTTCTGTATGGACCACCTGGCTGCTCTAAAACAATGATTGCAAAAGCTTTGGCCAATGAGAGTGGCCTGAATTTCCTAGCTATAAAGGTAAGGTGTTAAATTTTTTAATTGCCACTTTCTCATTCCAACCCCACTAACACCAATTATCTGATTCTTACCCTTAGAAAAACATTTTAGGCATCTTAAGGAGTAGCTGATTTTTTTTCTTTGAGGTTGATGGCAATATAATATAGGGGGATGAGCTCTAAATAAACTAGTGCTTGTAATCAGCAAAAATGTTGGACTATAGAAGACTACTTTATTTAGTTTTGTGATTCTCAGTATTTCTTATATCCATGTATAATAGGAACCAGTCTTGTTTAGTTCCTGTTTTTAATTGTGCTAATAATCTCTTTTGCTCAGTTAAGACTTAATTATAAATATGAGGTAGATTTAATATTTATATAAAGTTTTCAAAGAAATTAAATAATTTATGTGGTAAAACTAAATTCCTTAAAACATGTTTCTAGTCAAGGAATATCTGTACAAGTTTTATATTCTGAAACACACACATATGTTATTTGTTCATTGCCCTACCCTATTACTTGGGGTAGATCATCTTACTTGACATGTAGTTTTTTTTACTTTAGGGCCAATTTTTTTTTTTTTTAAGGTTTATTTATTTATTTTAGAGAGAGAGAGAGAGAGAGCAGCATGTGGACAGGTGGAGGGGCAGAGGGAGAGAGAATCCTCAAGCAGACTCCCCCACTGAGTGTGGAGCCCAACATGGTCCATCCTAAGACCCTGAGATCATGACCTGAGCTGAAATCAGGTTGGATGCTTAACCAACTGAGCCATCCGGGCACCCCAGGGCCAGATATTAATTTCTAATTAATTTTTATGCAATATGATCATCTACCCAGTTACTAAATATATATATATAAATCCTTAAATCCATTAGTGGAATGGACTTTATCACAAATATATGACTTCATTCTGTTAAATATCAAATTCATTTCAGAAAAAGCACATGTTAAAAGGCTCTGTTTTGATAGTATCAAGGAATTTTTTTCATAATAAAATATGTTTTCAATCTTAGAACACTGAATGAAGTCCTTGGAAATTGAAAGCATAAAATTTATTTCAGTGTAGAGTCAACTTTTTACTTAAATTTTTTTTTTGTAATAATGTTTAGATATGTTTAGGCTTTTTAAGAATCAGTATCTTCACAATCACTAGTGTTTACATATTTGTTATTATCTTGTGAAATATATTAAATACTGAAGATAGGGTCAGAGACCATTTTCACTATGATCACTTAAACTGAATCACAACCACAGTTTTAAAGTTTGCAGCTTTAAATGTTGGGGTAATGAGTGATTTTGAAATTTCAGAGGCATCTTGATTTCTCTTTGGTCCCTGTTCTCTTATGTCATGGTAATGGACATAGCTATTTTACTGGAACTTCCTACTCATTTTACTGTCATCTCCCACTTTTCTGTGCCTACCTTGTTGCGTATTCCACAGTAGTATATTTGTAACCCTTGATTTTTTTTTTTTTTTTTTTCTGTCTGCTGGATATCTGAAACTTATTTGATGAGGTCTGCACTGACAGTTATTTACACTGGAATCTCAAAGAAGAGCACATGTATTTCCTACGAACTAATATCTCATTCTTATGTAATCTAAGATAACTGTTCCATATGTTACCAGGACTACTTTCTGGCATATTTTAGGATTACTTAGAAATACATTTATCACTGTTTTTGAGTATGAAACACTTCAGAACTTTAGGCAGTTTTACTTTTTTCACTGTGAGAAAATGTACAAAGATTTTTTGAAAGGTTTATCTTGCACACTGTTCATGTAAAATAGCCATGCTTGTGTTAACTTATTTGAGCTTTTTCACTAAACTCATGTTCATTTTTCTTTTAGCTCATACACACACAAGGATAAGTGATGTTAAGAAATTTTTTTATTCAATTGAGTTCATACTTGCTTAGTATCCTACTTACTAGTTTTTATTTAAGGTGGATTTTTATTCAATATACATTTTAATATAGTTTGGCAGTGTTATTCAGTATTTTAATCTGGCTGGAGATTATATTTAATAAACAATGAACGTTCATTCTACTATTTTTTAAATTTTCCTACATGTTTAAAAATCTCCAAAAGAAAAAGTTGGGAACATGAAAAAATTTGTTTTTCTCTGCATTTTATCAGTCTTTTCATCTTGTCTCATCATTGCTTGTGAGAAGGGTTTAAAGTAGCTATGTCATGTAGCTTATGTATGCAGAAATGAAGTGAAAGAAGTTGGGAATTTATAATATATTTTTCCTACTTTTGTGTTGTTGTTGTTGTTTTCTATGAAGAAAAGTTGGTTTTTGGTTGTAACATATGTGTTTCTTTTCCCAGGGATTTAAGTGTTAAGTTTGAGCTTTTGAAATCACAAGTCTGACAGATTTTGAAAATGACCGGAGAAATGTAGATAGTGCATTTTTCTAGCCTATTGGAAAATACAAGTATCTTACATGTATTGAAAGAAAAAATTCCCTAACATTTTTTACAGTTGTAATTATCTTTAATTCCCAAAATAAAGAATTTAAAGATTTGAAACATTTCTTTCTCTGAGTTTATGAAAGAACCATTTGGCTTCCCCTCTGCATCTTTCCTAAACAGTGATTAAAAGATGTATACTTAGAGTTTAGACTTCACCTTGGCTTATGTGGACTCTTAATATCTTTTGGCACCTATATGTGTTTTTGTGTAGACTGTAGCACTTGACATATGCTTATGTTTAGTTTGTCATCTGTGTCAATTATGTCAAAATATTTTCCAGTTGAAATTTCCTTTCTGCTTCTCTTGCTTTTGTCTGGAGTGCTGCAACAGATTAATTACCCTTGGGTAGTTGGGCTGCTTTACCTTGTGAAGAACTGTTAACTGATTCTGGAAGAAGGGTGGTTAGGCATTTGATAAGGATTTTGAGCAAGTCCTTTAGTAGCTGTTATTGGTGAGTACTAGAATGTAATGAGCTTAGGGTATGCTTGACTTTTGGGGGGAAATTTTCTTCTGTTACTTGTCTCAAGGAGGAATTCTATAAAATACATCCCATTTTCAGGAAACTGTTTTATTCAAAGTATGCACGACTCTAAGTACTTACTGTTCTTTATTCATCTAGATCTCCTACTGTTCTATTATTAAAGGTACAAAATAATTTGAATTTGGTAAGTTCCAAGTTTATCTTTAAGCTTTTGTTTTAAAATTTTGTGGGGTAGTCTATAAATCATAGAGTTTCCATTTTGCAGATACTGTGTGGAAAACTGTATAGAGACACCTCTTTATATACTTAATGCTTTAAGTTTAGTTTCTAGGATTGCAAATGAGGATAATAATGTTTAATAGTGAAATAACTTTTCCAAGGTTGGAGTTGTGGAGATGAAACTGAAATTTGGTCTCAGGACTTTCTGAGTGTAGAGTCTAAGCTGTGAACCACTGCATTATACAGTCTTTTATTCCCCTCCCCCCTTCTTTAATTTAATGCCCAGTCCTTTGTTTCACTAATTACACCATGATACTGGAGAAAGTAGTTTAGGCAGTTTCTATAGGACAGGTTCAGAGAAGTGGAAAGATGTTTCTGGGACAGTTTAAAAAAAAAAATTCGTTTCTGTAGGACAAAGAAAACTGAGAAAAATAACATGGCTTTGGGGTAGGAGTTGGTGAAATTAATAAGAAAGAGTGATCGCTGCCAAAGAAACAGGAACCTGATGAATAAGATGCAAGTATATGGAAGGAGAATAGTGGTTGAATAAGGTGGAGCTTGAAATTTACCTATTACTGTATAATTTATGATCTTGAAATTGTGTTACAATGAAAAGAGTACTAAACCAGGATTCAGATAGCTTTGGTTTGATTCTTAACCCTTGGACTTTTAGCTCTGTAGCCTTAAATAAGTTTTCTTGGTCTCGGTTTTTTGTTTTGTTTGTTTGTTTTTTTTTAATCTGTATAAGCTCTTTGAGAGGATTAGTATATTAAGAAGTAACTGAAAAAGTTTTGAAAGGCGTAACTACTCAATTCTTTAAGTGCAGGCTGCGTACAGTTAGGACTTCCTGTCAAAGAGTTCAATATGAAAGGGAATTGGGGAAGAGTTTCTTACTTGACAGTGTAGAAACTGGCACACATTACCTCAGCCAGGTGGTCAAGGTTAACATATTCAGTGATTAGTCATGTTGATGGTGTATACCTTTGTATGATAGAACAAGAATGACACTTTATTTTGGGGGTCTTCCTCTATAAGACTTATAATCTGTGTCTGACCATGAGAAAAGCTTCAGGCAAAACCAAATTGAAGACATTCTATAAAATATCTGACCATACTCCTGAAACTGCCAAGGCCATCAAAAAGAAGGAAAGTCTGAGAAACTCAGGGTAAAGAGGAGCCCAAGGAGACATGACAGCTAAATATAATGTTACAGCGGTTCTCTGGATGAATCCTAGAACAGAAAAAGGATATTAGATAAAAACTAATCTGAATAAACTATGGATTTTCATGAGTCAGTATTGATACATTATTATTAGTTGATTATAACAAATGTACCATACCAATATATGATGTTAATAATTGGGGAAACTAAGTGTGCAGTGGGGGTTGCGAGGTGGTATAGGAACTCAGTACTATCTTAATTCTTCTGGAAATCTTAAGCTTTACCAGAAGAGGTCTGTTAATTAAATAAAAGAGTTTTAAGGTCAGTATCATGGATCCAGACATAGTACAGACATTTAATGAATGTAACTGAAGTTAAAAAACCTGGCGCATAGCTCTGTATTACACTGTATGGGAAGAGTGGAATGTATGGAAGGAGAAAAGCCATGGGGGAGATTGCCAATTCCATGGGTGAGGGCTTTGGGGGAGACCTTCTTTCCTATTCATCATCCTGCTGTTCATGGTGATAATGGAAAGTTCCTGGGAAAAGAAAACCCTGAGCAGAAATTGGCTGAGGAATCTGGGTTTAGGGCTTCCCTGAGCTTGCCTATTTCACTGCAGTTCTCAGTTGAAGCCTATAAAGGAGTGTGTTGGTTCTGGCCCCAGACCCTATCATTATAAAGAATACTTTCTTTTAGTGTTTTGGTTATTTTTTCTTTCACCTAGGATATAGCTTCTAATTTAGTCTCGCCAGGAACTATGTCCAGATTCATGCCTTTTGTGGACCCTAACTCATTATTCTCCTTCTATAGGTTTATTGCCATTTGGGCTCATCTAGAGTCTGAAACCTTTTGAGTTTCTATTTAATTTCCTTTCAAGCTTTTTTTTTTTTTTTTTTTTAAACTTTAATAATTCCCTTGACTTCTCCAAATAGTGTTGTCTTATGTGCCCCATATGCTTAAATTGGCAGTTACTAGTATCATTATTAAATATATATACTTAGTTTTATCACTGTTTGAATGGCTATTAGGGAATAACTAATGGTAATTGATTATTAGGACAAATAGAATGATGTGCCATTATGTAGAAGTTAGATTGGATTTATTTACCTTTGGCATTATTTGTGCACTATATAAGCTGACATGTTAAAGTTGAAACATCATATGTTATAACTTAATGTTAACATTTTTTTGAGTTGGGCTTGTATCAGTCAATAAAAGTGCTATGTAAAAAAGATTCCTTGACATGAAAATATTATATAACATTTGGCTAAAAGCAAAAAATGATAATAATATGAACTATAATAACAGAACTTTCAACATTTGGAGTCTTAGAAGACTTAGATTTAAAAAGAGAATGCCTTCAGACGTCTAAGAAGTTTACTTAATAATAGAAAGAAAATTTTATTGTTGGATTCATTTAACTTTTTATTCATGGAATCCAGCTGAGAGATTAGTCATTTTTTCCTTCTTTTAAATCTCTTGAATTAAATTTAATTAAAGAAATATTAAAGTTTCATGTCTATAATGCTTTGAAAACTATTTGTAAATGTTTTATAATTGCAACAGTTATGTAACTCAGATTATTAAGCTCCTTCTTTATGTTATATATTCTCTGTTTCTGTGCATGGTAAACAAAGATGCCTTAGATGGGCTCCTCGCTATCTGTCAACTCATAATTTAGTCAGACATTTAATTAAAGAAGTGATATAATGAAATGGGTAATATTTAGAATCTTGATGTGAGAAATGAAAAAGGGAGAAGTCAGAGGTGATTAAAATTTTCACTGTCAGTGACTGGTAGATGGAAGTACCCTGACTCTTGAAAAAGTTAGCATGTGAGGAAGAAAGGCAGATTAGAGGTGGGAGAGCAGATACCAGACTGGGATTTAGACATGTGGAGTTAGAAATGCCTGTGGAGCAACATGGCAGATAATATGTAAAAGGCCATTTTTAGTATGGGTTTGCAGCTCAAGAGAATGGTCATTTCTAGTGATGAAAACATGGCAGCTGAAACCTAGTGTTTGCACTTCTGCATATTAGTCAGTAAAGGAGTTGGAGAGTGACTAGAGTGGTCAGCAGTAATGTAAGGGGATTCTGTGGGCATGTCTACATTCAGTCTTTATAGGCAGCCAAATTGTAGGCAGCATGTTGCTGCTATGTAAATTCTGAAGTGTGTCATTTTTGTTTCCTGAAACAATAAGTTGTGGGGAAGGTTTGTGTTGTACTTTTTTTGAGAGGAACGTCTTGAATTCTGTTCCCTTCTCTGCTAGCCCCTCTTGCTTTTTAGGGTTTTTACTTACCAAGGTAAGGTATTTCTTGCCTCGTACTTAATGCCTGTTTTCAAACCCTTTGAAGTACTTTCCCAAAATGGCCTTCTGTATGTGCCGATGTCGTACTTTTTATTAATTTTCAAGATCCTTTACTCACATTACATATATGTAATTCTATCTCATGCGAGTTTGGGTTTTTATGAGTATATTCCATAGTATTTAACCATAGTTAACACTTAGGTTAACTTACCTTCCCTAGACATTTTAGAACTTATAAAAACTTGGTTTGAATTGTAATAGCCAAAAGCAACAGGCAGGTGTCAGACACATTTAAAAAGCCTTTGGGAAACTGGAAAAAATCCAGTACTGATTAAAGGGGCAAAATTGCCTCACAATTTTGCATGAGGTGTAAGTATTGCGTTTGTGACTGATAGGATATAAAATCATGAAACAATAAAAGATAAGTCAGATTTAGTTCTCACTGGATTAATAGCAGAGCTGGACAAAACTTTACATGAATTTATGTTATTTTTGTTTTGAAAACTTGAATGCTTGAAATATTAACCATGGAAACATGGAAAATAACATTACTGCAAAATAAGCCTACTTATGATACTTTATTTATTTTTGGTAGTTTTTCTTGATCACCCTTATGAGTGAAGCACATTATCTGGGCAGGTGAAATGTGACAGGGCTAACATATCACAGTTATTTGGTAATTAAAATTGGAAAAGAAATAACTTTATCTAGTTCATCTATTTTATGGGTTTATGTATTACTTTTTTAAAGAGTTAAAAAACTCATGAGCAATTGTGGCACTTATAAACCATACTATTTATACCTAATCCTTATATTTTGATGTAAATTGTCTCTTGTTTATAATAGAAATCAATAAAATTTTTATTTCAAATTAACCCATGTTCACAGCTATTTATTGAGGATTATACTTTGCACTTGTCACTTGTTCTGCTCCCACAAATACCTTTGAATTTGAATTGCTAGTACTATGCAAAATCTTTTTTTTTTTTTAAGATTTTGTTTATTTATTTGACAAAGAGAGAGAGAGTGCACGCGCACACACACAAGCAGGGGGAATGGCCAGCAGAGGGAGAGGGAAGGGAGAAGCAGGTTCTCCTCGCTGAGCAAGGAGCCAGATGCAAGGCTTGGTTCCAGAACCCTGAGATCCTGTGACCTGAGCCAAAGGCAGATGCTTAACCGACTGAGCCATCCAGGTGCCCCAACATGTAAACTCTTAAGGGCACATTTCCTTTTTATTTATTTATTTGTTTGTTTGTTTGTTTGTTTTGGAACAAATGGAACACATCATGGTTTTTAGAAAGAATAATTGTCTAGGAACCAAAATCCTGCATTTTTCTCATTTTTCTGCCATTTAACTTTTTTGGGCTTTTGGCATTTCATTCAACTTCTTCACACTTGGTTTTCCTCAGGTTTTAAATGAAGTAGGTTAGACTAAATGACTCCTAAAGCCCTCCCACTAACATTCTGAGTATGTTTAACATAGTGCTTATATTCTAATCTGTTGCTTGTCCTTTATTCCTGTTGATTGCTAAACTTTTAGGGTCTTTCTTCTAATTGTCAGGTATGTTGGTTAAGAGACTTGCATGCCAGTTCTGCCATTTATTAAGCTGTGTGACTTTTCATAAATCATTTAAACTTTTTTCACTTCACATTTTTTTTCTGTAAAGTTATGATTTTAAGAATATCCATCTCAGGGTACTGTTGTAAGCAGTGGAGAATAATACATATGAGACATTTAGCAAGATTTCATGAAATTAGTTGACCCTAGTTGCTGCTTTCTTCTGTTTTTAAGAATTGCATATATATTTGGTTTCAAATAGAACAAAAAATATAGCATCATAGCTTATGATTCCTTGTTTCCCATTAGAATATAATGTAATATATGTCTTGAAAGCTGAATTTAATCTTTTGCAACTCGTTGTACCAGAAAACAGTGATTTTTGGCTATTTGAACTTTAAGCTCAAAATAAACCTTCCTTGGTTTTGATATTGCTTTGACTTCTTATAAAATTCTGGACCCATGTAACATATTAGTGTAGCTACTGGGTTGCATTTTGTAGGCCAGTCATCTAGGTAAGATTCGTCAGCATGGTGGTCTCTGCAACATCATATGTTTTCTAGGGGCCCTATGGAACTCTTTTTTTTTTTTTTTTAAGATTTCTTATTCATTAGAGAGAGAGTGCGTACATGCTACAGAGAGAGCAGGGGTTAGGGAGGGAGAGGGAAAGGAGACTCCCTGCTGAGCAGGGAGTCCGAATAGGGACTAGATTCCAGGACTCTGGGATCATGACCTGAGCCAAAGGCATCTGCTTAACTGACTGAGCCACCCAGGCTCCCCTCCTGCAGAAGTCTTTTTTATTACTGCTATGACTTATTAGTAATACTTGAATTATTCCAACCCATATTTTCTTTTAGTGCAAAATTCTTAGGTTAGATTTCCAAATCTTTTTTTTTCTTTTTCTTTTGTTTTTTGAAGGAAAAGAAACATTATTTATTTACGGGTTTCCTGTAGCTAAACTCTATTTAGTAGAGGAATGACTCTTTACCTGTTGAGGTTATCTGCCATATTTTCACATTTCAAAAAAATATCAATCTGTTTGCCTAAACATCATATATTTAAAACATTAATTTTTCTGTTATTGGTAGCAGGATATTGATATTGTATTCTCAGAGATCACGAAATGATCATAATCTTGTACATTTCAACACTGATGTTCAAGTCATCTTTTTTAGATAATCTGTGGAGAACAATAATCATTTCTCCCGATTCTCTAGTAACTTTCCTTCAGTTAAGCCAGATAATTAAAAAGCAGTATATATGCAATGTATATACTGCCTGAATATAAAGTTATGTCTTCACTGGGTTATTATTTTATGTCATGCCCTTCACTTTTATGGAGAGTTGCTGTAAGAATAATAGCAATAATTCAAATCCGGCATGATAGTAATTACATTAAAAACAACAGTGACATCAGCAATTTCCTTTCTGATTATTATCAGGGCACACTTGCTTAATTAATTACCCTAAATAGAATAACATTCTATATAAAAATTTCTCACCCTGTCCTCACTCTACCTTCTCTGACCTCAACCCATTTTCCTAATTATTGAAGGTTTGTTATATTGAGTGGGTCCTGATTCTTGTTTTATTGTTCACTGTCTTAACTGTTTGTCCACGGTCTTCTTTGGGTAAAAGGGTAATTTATCATACTGCAAATGAATAGTACCTACTTTATTTATTTGACTGTCTATATTATGAACCGTAGCACAGGAATAAAAATGATCAGGTGAGCTGAAACCATGCAAAAATGATCCATGGGGAAAACTACAACTGTTCTACAATCTTTAAAAAGTTGGCCAAACAACTCTTACTCTTGGTTGTAAATAATATATGAGCAGTGCATTTTGGCCACGTAACAACAGCTTTCTTGCTGGTCTCCTTAGTATAGCCATTCATTTACACTCTGATGGTAGAAAATCACTCCATTTTATGAGGACATTGCAATTTATTTACTCATTTATTTTCTTGAAGTATTCTTGGCAAAAAATGTTATACTAGTTTCAAGTGTACAGCATATTGTTTCAACAATTCTGTACATTACTCAGGGCTCACCACAACAAGTGTAGTCACCATTGGTCACTGTACCATGTTATTACAGTATTGACTATATTCTCTATGCTGTACTTTTTATGTCCATGACTTATTTTATAATTGGAAGTTTATACCTCTAGCTATTTCACCCATTTTTATATTCATGAATTCCAGGTTTAGGATTTGTTTTTGGTTGCAAACAATGCTTCTGTAATATTCTTGCATATGTCTCCTTTGGTATATGCATAAGAGTTTCTCTACGGTATATATCCCTAGAAGTTATTGTCATTGGGCATGAACATCTTAAACATACTAGGTATTTTGAAATTGCTTTTTAAAGTATCATTAATTTTTTTCCTTAATGTTTTGAAATATTTCTTAATATTTTTAAGGCCAGGTTTTTTAGTCACCAATAATGTCATTGCTATTTTTGGTGACTTTTTGATCTTGTTGACAGAAATGAACTATTTCAAATTGTGTGAGGTTAATCTAGATAAGGGGTCAGCAAATTACACAGCCTCTGGGTCCAATCCAGCCCGCAGCTTGTTTTAATCTAACCCTCTAGTTAAGTATGAATTTACATTTTTAATGGGATGTTAAGAAAGAGAAATATGTGACACAAGCCATTTGTGGCCCATAGAGTGTAAAATATTTACTGTCTGGCTCTTTATATTTTTTCTTCTCAATTCCACAGTACTCAGGAAAATGCCTTCAGGTTTATTTATCTCATTGATGACTATAAGTGTAAATTTTGTGTTCCTATTACATGGTCTAATGTGTGTCTTAAAAACAAGCTTGTAAAATTGATTTGATATTAAGACATTGCTATTCAAAATCTTTTAAAAGGGGAGAACACTCTGCTTCAGCATAACTAACGTTTCATCCTTTGTCTTCATTGAAAATAAATCTGTTTTGGATTGCATTATTTAACAAATTAAGATAATTAAATCACTGGTGATGAGATTAGAGTCATGAAGTCTCTCTGTAGTGTTTTTGGGGAAACAAGCTCAAAAACAATTTCATTATGTAAACATGATTGCTTGGAGACAGTGTAGGTACCAATGTATAGACAAACAGTTGGTGTACTAGTTATAAAGTGTAGTCATCAAAAGGACTGTCCCAAGCAAGTTTTCTTAAAAGTGTGTTTGCTTACCGACGGTTTATGTGTTTCCTGGTTGTTGGTAGATTTCAGTCACAGATGTAGAAATACCTTAAATGTTACATAATATTTTATAATATGTCATAATTATGTTTTTAATACATCTGCCCCCTAAATACCCTCAAGAATTAATTTTTTAGATTATATATAATCTATTACTTTCAGATTATTTTGAAAAGATTATTTTTAAAGAAAAGAGGAAAACAGGCGTAAGAAATAGATGAGAATCTTTATGTTTTGTTTTTTAGGGAAAACTTTGTTAATGTTATAGAAAATTTACTAATGCATCATCTTGGATTAATTAAAAAAATCAGGCAGAAAGATAAAACTGCTTCTCTTATTACTTAAGGATTTCTATGTTGATGCTATCAAATAACTCCTCTTAAGTGAACATGACTAAAGGCAGTATTCTTGGAGCAGCTGGATTTTGTTAGCCTGAATGTTGAGAGACTCTTCCTATTCTTTTCTTATTCTTATCCTTGACTGTTCCATCCTGATCCTTCATGTGTTCTAATGCACTCATTTGTTGCCATTCTATCATACTTGAATATTTTTGACCACCTATTGTGGAGGTAGTATATAAAAAAAAGTAATAAATATTGTCTCCGTTTTATCAGACATATTTATAATTTGCCTTTTAATGCCCCAAATTTTTGTCTGTTTTGCCCATCTTTTTTTTTTTCCCCCCTTCTTCTGTTTTCTTTTGGAATAGTTGAATATGTTTTGGTATCCTGTCTTATCTCCCCTATTTTTTTAATAGCTAAACCTCTTTGTTTTATTTTTTTTAAAAATACTGACTCTAGGTTTATAGGATACAAATTTAATTTATAGTGTACCGCCCAGTACTATATTACTTTATGTTATAAGATTCTTACAATTTATTTTCCTTTGTGCTGTACTCTATATTTTATCTCAACATATGTGTAAACCCCACAGTATATTATTATTTTTGCTTTGGATGTTCAGTTGTCTTTTTAAGAAATTAATGAAAAATATTTAGCTATATAGTACCATTGCTGACACTTTTCATTTCCTTGTACTTAATACAGATTCCCTCTTGCCTTTTTTTTTAAGAAAGGGGAGAGAGATGGGGTGAGGGGAAGATGGAGAAGGAGAAAGGGAATCCTAAGTAGGCTCCACACCCAGCACAAAGCCCAACATGGGGCTCATTCTCACAATCCTGAAATCACGACCTGAGCTAAAATTAGGAGTCTGAAGCTTAACCAACTGAGCTACCCAGGTGTCCCGCCCTTCTGGCTTTAGAACTTCCTTTAACTAAGTTTTCGTAGTGGAGATTTGTTGGTGATACTTTCTTTTAGCTTCTGTTTATCTGATACAGTCTTTTGTTTGCTTGCACTGTTTAAGGATATGCTATTCTAGCTTGATGGTTGTTTTTTGCAATACTTTTGTTGTAATGTCATCTGGCTCTAAGGTTTTGGATGAGAAGTCAGTACTGATTCTTTTTGTTTGCTTGCATGTTAGGTGGCTTTTTGTTCTCCACCTTCTCTGAAGTTTGTATCTTTTTTGCTGGTTTCCAACAACTTGATCTCGATGTGCTGGTATGATTTTTTTTTCTCATATTTGGGGTTTGGTGAGCTTTTTAGATCTGGGGTTTCATTGATTTTATCAAATTTATATATATTTCTGTTTTTCTCCTTCTGCTTTTTTCTGAATCTCTAATTATACATATTTTAAGTCTTTGGATATTGTTATATATATCCCTGAAATCTCATAATTTTTATTAAAAATTTTTTGCTTCAATTTGAATGGTTGCTGTCTTCAACCATTTGACTGTTTCACTACAGGGGCTATTATATTTATAATACCTGTTTTTAAGACATTGTCTGCTAATTTAATAATTTCCATTCTTTCTGGGTCTGTGTATATCAAATCTTTTTTACTTATCTCACTGTAATAGTTCTGTTTGTGGATCAAGTGTTTTTTCTTCTATTTTTATGAACTGTCTAAACTTTATAGAAAGATTGCAGGAGTAGTCAGAATTTTTTTTCCTTAAAGCATTTGAGAATAAGTTGCTGCTGTATGCCCTATCACCCTGAATACTTTAATGTATATATCTATAAAAAATACATTCTGTCATGTAACCATAGTACAACCATCAAGTTAGAAAAGAACATTATTATTACCATTTAGGTTTTGTCACTTGTCCCAGTATTGTCCTTTATGACAAAATGAGCTGGTCCATAATCATGTGCTATATTTAACTGTCATGTCTCTTAAGTGTTCTTCATTTGGGAATGGGTCCTCACTTCTTTTACTTCTGTGACCTTGACATTTTTGAACATTATAGGTCAGTTATTGTGTAAAATATTTCTCAATTTGGGTTTTTTTTTTTTTAATTTTATTTATTTATCAGAGAGAGAGAGGGGGAGAGAGCAAGCACAGGCAGACAGAATGGCAGGCAGAGGCAGAGGGAGAAGCAGGCTCCCTGCTGAGCAAAGAGCCCGATGTGGGACTCGATCCCAGGACGCTGGGATCATGACCTGAGCCGAAGGCAGCTGCTTAACCAACTGAGCCACCCAGGCGTCCCTCAATTTGGTTTTTTTAAAAATATTTACTCATGATTAGATTCAGATTTTTCATAGAAACAATGCTGTGTTCTTCTCATTGTGTCCTGTCAGGTGATACTTGATTTTAAATGGTCTCATTGCTACTGATGCTAACTTCGATTATGGTTGTGTCTCCCAAGCTTTACCATTGTAAAATTACTGTTATCCCCATGAAGTTAATATTGCTCTGTGGGTAGTTACTTTGAGACTGTATAACTAACTTGTTCCTTAACAAATTATATCGGCAGGTTTCCATATCTTTGAGCACTTTCTTACTATCTAGGCAGTAAGATTTCCAGACTCATTTTGTACATCAACTATCCCAGCCTTGGAATCTGCCATTTCCTTTTTTTTTTTTTTTTTTTTTTTTAAGATTTTATTTACTTATTTGACAGATCACAAGTAGGCAGAGAGGCAGGCAGAGGGAGAAGGAGAAGCAGACTCCCTTTCTGAATGGAGAGCACAATGTGGGGCTCGATCCCAGGACCCTGGGATCATGACCTGAGCTGAAGGCAGAGGCTTTAACTCACTGAGCCACCCAGGTGCCCCAGAATCTGCCATTTCTTTAAGAGACCCTGATGCCTTTATGGTGGAGAATTTGGAATCCAAGTTTTTAGAATTTAAAAGCCATGCTCTGGGTGCTAGATGTGCTTATTATTATTGGGATATGGCACCTCTCAGGTTCTCTGAGGGAACAGAGCTCAGGAATATGAATATGTTTGTATATATATGCACACACATACATACACATATGGACACACACATGGGTATATATATTTGCACACACTTTTATATTTACTTACCTAAATATATTGAAAGTCTTGGATTTATTCTGATAATTCCAATTTCAGTTCAGTACAGCAGAATTCATTCTCATTTTCTTTATTTTTATATTGAGGAATTTATATATGAGGAACCTGGCTACTATTATCCTTAATTATTTATTTGATCAGTCCTTCTAAATATAATTCCCCTTTACTGCCTCTGCCCCTTTTCTTCCTGAACAAACATACTCCTCATCTGTCAGGGTGATGCCACCATCTTCCTTTCCCACCTCTCCCCACCTCTTGTAGCACCCTCCTCATCCCACAGACTTTAGTGATCTTTGCTGTGCTGTTCTTCCCCACGTGTACTTTTCTTACTCGACTAGGGCTCTGGTACCCAGTATAAGACCATCTTGTCACCTCAGTGCTTTTCTTATCCTATTCTGCCTCTCCATGTTCTTCCTTGATATCTTCCATACTGTATACCTTGCCACGTCCTACTATTCCAGGAGGATACCTGTCTTACCCACTGGGGCTGCATACAATATTCTGTATAATACTGCACTGGGATGCCTTCTCATGTGAACACTTTCCTCAATTCACTTTGCTTTAGTACTCCATGCTGTTCTGCTCCCTTGCATGGGAACTCTCCATCTCAATTCTCATCCAAACCCCTACAGGAATGTCCTCCTCATTCCACTCAGACTGTGACACCTCATTTTGAGCCACCTTCCCACGGTGAAGTTCTCCTTACCCTCTTGATCTCTGATACCTCATGTTAGGTGGCTGCCACCACTACCCCTGTGCTGATTTCTGCTTGTTAATCTGCGTTCCTTCCAACCCCCCTCCAGCCAGAGGAGATAACTCCCTTAGAACAAAGTCTCAGGACCACCAACACTGGTAACCCTCATCAGTCAGAGCATCACATCATGACAATGACAATGATTCTTGTCACCTTCTAAGTGTTCATTCATTCAGCCTCTCTCTGAATCTCCCTTCAGATATCTGCCACTCAGTATTTCATCCAGCTGATAGAAAACCTCTTTTCTCTTCCTGTGTCCAGGTATTTTAGAAGGGGTACCAATGGTGAAACATGTGCCCTTCTAGTAATAAAGTTCTACAGACTTTTGCTAACTGGCCATCAGCAGGAGAATCCCTATAAAAGTGGCTCATCTCCAAGTGATACACTGCATATCACTGATTCAAAGATGCACACTTTTTTGTTTGTTCTTGGGGTTCTTTTTACATTTAACGTTTTTGAATGTTAACATTTTTTCTTTCTTAAATATATAAAGTATCATATATTGTGTGAAAAACAATAGGCTTTTTTTTTATTGCACACCTACCTACTGTCTAATGGCACATAATCATCACATCACAAAAGTCATGGGATATTGAAAACAAAACAAGGGGTGCCTGTGTGGTTCTTTCAGATGAACACCTGACTCTTGAATTCAGCTCAGGTCATAATCTCAGGGTTGTGAGATTAAGCCCTGTGTTGGGCTTACACATTGGGCATGGAGTCTGCTTAAGATTCTCTTTCTCCCTCTCCCTCTCCCTCTGCCTGTGCCTTACCACCCCAAATTAAAAAAAAAAAATAAAAACAAAACAAAAAACCCTGCTGTCCTGAGAACTACAACTATTCCCTTCAAATATTGGTATAAAGTTTGTCCTATAATGCTAAGTGTCTTTCTCAGCTGTGGGAAGTTTCTCTCACTGTACTCATTTAAATCAGCTGAGAAGAGCATGTTTGGCTCTGCAGTTTCTTAGAGTCAGTGTCTACAGGGCCCAGTCAAGTGAGAGCAGAGTTTCCAAGAGTGGCATTTATATAGGAAACACTCAGGGACTATAAAATAATATCACAGATTACATGACTTCCATTCCATTCTCAGGAATTATTATGGAGTCCTAAGAAGAATAGCCCTGAGGTCTTGTTTCTTACCAGAGAAGGATATTGATCTAGTGGACCGGGATCCAAAATGAGATGGAGACCTACTCAGAACCAGCCACTGGTTAGATCTAGGAATACATGGATGATATCTCTTTGTTGGTCTTCCAAATTAGACTGTTCTGTCTTCAATATCTAGTACCATGCCTGATATATAATAAAAATATGCTTTGATAGGTAGATGAAGTAGAAGTTAAACTATTATGTTTAGTCACAGCCTTTCCTTTATATTGATGTGTAGTTTTTGAAATATAGAATGCCTTTAATTTTGAGACATAAGTAACACCCAATGAAAATAAGTATGCTAAGAGAACCAATTTAGTTGAGAGAAGATTTTTATTTTTTCCTCTTTTTTTTTTCTTTTAAGTATTCATTTTATCTTTCATCAAAAGACACACATGTGGTTACATTTAAAGGACATTGAACAGTTGTTTTCTTTTCATGCAGGGGCCTGAATTAATGAATAAATATGTTGGTGAATCTGAAAGAGCGGTGAGAGAGGTAAGATGATTATGTCTTGAAGTGGAACTCTGTGTAGGGGAACCATCCTTCTGTTCTTCTGTATGGTTTCCATTTTGTTTTGGATTGTAGATGCTGAAATTTCCAAATCCAAATTCTAGCGGTATATTTGTCATTCAGGCAAGCATTATTTTATTATTTAAAAATGCAATTTCGATCATCTACAATACTTCGTCTTTATATTTAAACATCATAATACTATGAACATTTAGTTTTACCAAATAAAGATTTTAACAACTGCCCTCATTTCATTTAAAAAAAAAAAAATACTCCTGTACTTACAAGGAATGCTTGATCTCAGAATGAGATTTAAATTCTTTAAATTATGAAGTCCTTTAAATTGAATAAGCTTAGTATATGAAAATTTCACTGTACTGTCCTTATTTTAATTATTTTACCTTTGCCTGGTGCCTTTAATCATTTTACCTTTGCATCCCCCGCTTTTTTTGAGTATGATTCCATTTATGTGCAATGTCCAGAATAGGCAGATGTATATATGTAGGAAGTAGATTATTAGCCCTATGTATGTATTTTTAAATCTTAAAAATACCTCCACACATACTTACAATGTTTACATGTTACGTTTCTAAGTTCTTATAAAAATCCGTTTACATATCAGCAGCATATTATAGACTGTATTCGAAGATCTTTAGTAAATATTGTAGCTCTGTCAAATAATGTAGGTAAAATAGTTAAGCATTATTATGCTATATAATAAATGTCAATATAGTTAGTATGTAATACTTGAAAAGGATATAAAATTTTTTGTGATTTTACCATCACATTTTAATACCGTATATGGTGTATAGTGTATTATATTTAATTAAAGACTAAATGAATAAAAATATAAATATACAGAATAGAAAAAAAACCTTAAAACCTTTGAAATATTTAAATCATGTTTTCCCCCAACTCAAAGAATTTGGTGATGTAACTGTAAATATTACCTCAATTATGATGCATCCCCCTTCTAAGATTTAAAGCCAGTACCTAATTGGTAGGCCACTCACCCATATTGTGGAAGCTGCACAACTGATAAACTCATGCAAAATCAGGGCACTTGGAGTTGGGTAACTATAGGAATTTGACCACAAGTCTTGGCTTTCCTAAGCAGAGGTTAGTCTGCCTCACATAGACGCCCTGTATCCTTACAGAAGCTAAACAAGGAAGAGAATACACCAACAGCAATGGAACAGATGGCCTCCATTTGTGAATACCTGGGTACCAACCCAAGAGAATTAGAGATTGGAATACTTGGTTTTTCATCTAAGAAAAAATCTTAAGTTACTCTTTGTCCTTTTTCTTCTTTCTTGAAAATGTAGACAGTGGTAATTGTAGGAAACAATAACAACAACAACAATAGTATCATCATTGATTAAAATAAGAAAAAGGCAATATTTATTAATATTAATTGTTTTATTTTTATGGTCATGATCCTTGTGACCAGAAGATGGGGGCCTACATTGCAGACTTCTTTCTGCCTGTGCTGACTTTTTCTAGCCCGTTTTTTTGCCCTCGTGACTGGCTAGCTGGCCAGTCCCTGTTGTTGGTAGCGTTTGACTTCTGGTCTTATCAGTCTGTGCTCTTCCAAGGTTTGGTCATTTTTCTTGTCCTGGCTTTACATCAGCCATTATTTTTCTTCACAGTCTTCAGAGAAATGAGTAAGGAAGGTGGCTTTTGGGTTTGTGGGTATTTTATATGCTAAGCTATAACTGATTTTACATGTTTGTGGTTTTTCTTTTAAATGTGTGTTTATGATTATTAATAATAACTGTCATTTACTGAGCTCTTATTATATTCCTGGCACTGTGCTAAATGCTTTGCATTCTTTTTTTAAACTCAGTTCTTAAAAATAATCTTCTGAGGCAAATATTTATCATTATCTCCATTTTCTAGATGTGGAAATTGAAGTTTGGTCATAATTGGGCTGGTTGGCTTGCACATAATAGATTTAGTTCATAACATAGTTTTTAAACTAAAGCCAACTGCAAAATTTTCTGAAGTTTGCTATCTTTAGCTAATGTGGCATTCTTTTCACCAGATCTTCCGAAAAGCGAGAGCAGTGGCCCCGTCCATTATTTTCTTTGATGAACTTGATGCCTTAGCAGTTGAAAGGGGCAGGTAAGAAATATTTAAAAGGATTGCTATTAAATATTAGCAATTACATTGTAAAGTAAATTAACACTTCATATATAGATTTTATTTATTAATACATTTAGACTAAATAAAAACTTTTTTTTAATTCATGTAGTTTTTTTCTCTTATACCCAACTATTTCATGTTATCACTTTATAATACTTTCATATACTTTTTTTTTTTTAAACACTGATATCCATTTGGGACATGTGAGTTAATTTTTATATCTTATTATTTATAGTTTTTACATTATTTACCCTAATACTGCCAGTCAAACTTTGGGTTTTTATATGCATATGATAAAAACTGTAAACAAAACTCCATTAAGGATAATTATACAATATAGTAAAACCAATTGTAATAAAAGGTGTTATTTTATAGATTTTAGTACTCTCTGGATTATGTTTCCTAAATAGAGTTACAGTAGAATAAAAATTAGTACTAATAGTTTTGTTCCTGAATCTCAAGCAATAAAGATTATTTATATCATTTCAAACAGATTGTGTGTGTGTCTGTGTGTGTGTGTGTGGGTATACAGATGTATATGTGTGTGTATGGGTATGTGTGCATGTATCTTAACTGTTTACGAGTTTGATTTTTTTCCTCTACAAATGTTTATTTTTTTATTTTTTTAAAGATTTTTATTTATTTGTCAGAGACAGAGGGAGAGAGAGTGAGCGAGCACAGGCAGACAGAGAGGCAGGCAGAGGCAGAGGGAGAAGCAGGCTCCCTGCCGAGCAAGGAGCCCGATGTGGGACTCGATCCCAGGACCCTGGGATCATGACCTGAGCTGAAGGATGTTGCTTAACCAACTGAGCCACCCAGGCGTCCCCTCTACAAATGTTTAGAACGCCTTTTAAAGATTATATATTACAAGTACTTCATGTGGAGAATGTTAATTTGTATGCTTTGTGCGTACCTTCTTGATCTATATATTGATTAGAAAAGTTTTGCTTGGGATGCCTGGGTGGCTTAGTCGATGAAGCATCTGCCTCAAGTCCTGAACCTGGGGTCCTGGGATGGAGCTCTACTTCGGGCTCCTCTCTACTTTGGGAGTCTGCTTCTCCCTCTGCCTGCTGCTCCCCCGCTTGTGTGCTCTCTCTCTCTCTCCCTGACATATACATAAATAAAATCTTTTAAAAAAAAGAAAAAGTTTTGCTGATAATAATTACAGTGATGATAGATGGCACCTTTTAGTCCCAGAGTTAAAGTCTGTAACAGACATTGGTGCTCTTTTCTTTCCTGGGTAGAGCTACCTCATCAGATGAGAATACGAACTATCATGAGGAGACTATTACTGGGTGGTAGTCTGCCCTACTCTTCACTCTACCCATTGGATAACCTATAAATACCTACTGTCTTTTTACTTTATGAGTTGAAGTACTTAGACTGTCTTAATACTTCTGAGGTAAAGTGTCATAAAAGGTTACAAGTAGCTCAAGTTAGCACCTAACTACAAGAGAAGAAAAAGAAACCAGAGAAGTTTGCTGAAGCAGTGTGACCTGCCACATTTATGTGACGTCAGAGACATTTTTGGAGCCTAAAAAGGAACAGGGTGGGATACATTGTTAAATATAAACCAGATGTGAGGTAGTATATATAGCAGAGTTCTCATAAAATGCTTTTGAAATAAAATGGTGTGAGAAACCAGACAAGGCACTTGATAGGAATATCCTGTTTTTGTGGGCAATTTGGCCCAGTAGAAATTTGCAGATATTTTAGAGATGCTAGTGATTTGCAGCCTCCAGATATCATTTCCCCAATAGTCTTCATCCTATTGTGAATTGTGTACCTCCCTCATTCAGTGGCTTATTCAAACCAAGGTCAAATAAATTCTGTGGTGTTTCCTTTGTATAGAAAAATTTTTGGTCATGTTCATTGATGTTTCAGAAAACAACAATAAATGGTACCTTGGTGGCTCAATTAAATGTCTAACTCTTGATCTCAGCTCTGGTCTTGATCTCAGGTCATGAGTTCACGGTCATGAGCCCAAGCTCCTCGTTGGGCTTTATACTGAGTATGGAGCCTACTGAAAAAAAAAAAATAGAAAGAAAGAAAACAACAAAACAACAATGAAGCTGATTAAAACAAAGGAAAAAAACATAATGCTAATGGTCCAAAGTAGAGACTTCTAGTTGGTTATATCTTAGGAGCACTAAGTTTTACGTAGATTATTTTTGATAGTCATAAGAATCTCAAAGAGTGATACTCTGTTTTCTCTTGTTTATTTGTTTTTTCTTTCTGTATTTCTTTTTTAAAATTGTGTTATGGCCAGCATTGCCTAGAAAATAATTGTTTTATCTAATAAGAATGCGGGCACCTAAAAACCAAAATATGTAAAACCTCCACATATATATTTTTGTTCTTCAGCTACTTGAATTGGACAATTCCTAGAAATTGAAAAAACAGTTATTGATATATACCAAAAGTATAAAATTCCCAAGATACTAAACCAATTTTATGTTTTGTTAAAGAAATAGAAAACATGGAAAAATTTAAAATTCCATAAACTAGTAGGCATTTCTACATAATATTGGGCTATAGAATAGTTATTGCTTTAATTTGTTAAATGTTTTTATGTTTTCTATGATAACATTCAGGTCAAACCCATATGACTAGTTCAAAAATAATGGTGCATAAAAAGACTGTTTCTTCTTATCAAGACTTTAATTTCTAAACTTAAAGTGTTTAACAAATTGAGTAGAGAATTATTATATACTCTAGTCCCTATTATCTTTTGTTTTTTAAATCAATTATTTTGACTATTTGAAGTTACTCAAGTTAGCCATGGAACTGAGGTTTGCAGCCATGAAGCACATTGTAAATAGAACATGGGTATATTGTTTGCTTAGCTTTAGAAATATTTGTGCTTTCAGAACGAGAGATTTTTTTTTCATGCTTATCAAAGTATCTAATTACAACCACTATTTTCTCCTCCTCCCTGTCCCATTTAAATTTCTTTGGGGTTTGAAAAATAAATAAGCCTAGTGTTCACTTCTTTTTTTTCTGAATACCATTTAAATTATGGGTGTTCTGAATTCATATTGTGAGTTAGAGAAAATGTTATAAGGTTCCCTTTATGAAGGCTTTAATGATCTAAGATTTGGGAAAATTGAAAATGTTGTTAAAGTAGCAGAGCTCTTTGGAAAAGAGGTATTATATCAGCGAGTAAAGCACTGAGATGCGGAAGAGGCATAAATTAAACTGAGCTAATAATATTAGGTAATACTCATTTAGTGCTTGTTATGTATTGGAAATTGTTTTGAGTGCTTTACAGGTGAAGGAAAAAAACTCACAGAAAGGCATCTGCCTTAATGCAAGGTAGGATATCATACAATGGACAGTTGGCTCCGGTACTCTGCCTGAGCTTCATACTAGCTTAAATATTTACCCTTTTCAGGGTTGTAGTCAGGAGGAGAGAGCAAGCTGGGCAATAAATCATTGGTCAGCCTTGTCCTGGGCAGTAGTCCTGTCCTCAGAAGTGGAGAGATATAGAGCAAGTCTCCATATGCTGTATTCTCTTAGCCCAATCTTCTTTGATAGATAAAATAGCCACTGACTAACCTGGAGATGCCTAGAAGATCTTCCTTGTTTAGGACATTCTAGTTAGTCTCAGGATCCTGAATCATCCTAATTTCCTGACATTGATTGCCTGGTAATGCCAAACCTTAAGCATGATTAGAAGAGGTTCGAAATTAGGAACTTACCCCTAGAGCTAAAGAGGCTCATCTTGTTTGTTTAATTAACTTCTAAATAATGTGACTCTCTTTCTTTGACCTCACTCACTATGTTACCGTCTTTTTTTATTTTGTTTTAGCATGTACTCATTACAACAGCCTTGTGTAGGTCCTATTTTCATCTCAGTTTTACAGATGAAAAATCTTAGACATATAGGTGCATGAATATGATAGCTCAAGGTCATCAGAGCTGGGATTTGAATTTAGATATTTTGACTCCAGGGCAGATATTCTGAGCCACTTTTTGACTTGACTACCATAACCACAGATTCTAGGATTCCAGATATTAGTAGCTAACTAACCTTTCAATCTTGTATTTATTGTGCATTTTCTCTGTGAGTTACTTTAGTAATGCTAACTGGGCTGTTTGTCTAACTGGGCTGTTGTTACATTCCTTTGCCAGCATTCATTCATTCGTTTGTTCAGTAAATATTTATTGAATGCTTAGTCTGCAACAGGCTTTATGTTGGGGTTAAAATAGTGACCAGGACCTAAGGCAATTTCCTTAACTTCTCTATGCCTTTTTTTCTTTATTTGTAAATTGGAGATGATAGTACTAACAAATTTTAGGTTGTTAGAATTAAATGCACGTAAAGTGCTTGACACAGTGCTTGACACAGTAGCTGGCATGTTGGTAACAACTTAAAAAACTTTAGTGTTTCTTACAATGTCTGCATAGATATTCTACTGTTAATAGTAATAATTTCCATATAGATAGAAATATAGTAATAGACATAGAAATAAATCCTGTCCTAACAGACATTTGGGAAATTAGAAAATAAGATCTACAGATGATGGGTACTATGGTATTTTATCAGTCTAAGATGTCTTTAGTTGTAAGAAACATCATTATTTTTCCTGTCCCTTTACCCTACAACCCCCTGCCCTGCCTCTCAAATTCATAATATCAGAGAGATTATGTGGTAATTGTCTTTTTCTGATTGACATATTTCGCTCAGCATAATACCATAATACCCAACAACGTTCCATCCATGTCGCAAATGGCAAGATTTGGGGGTTTTTTTGGTGGTGGTGGTGGTGGTGGTGGTGAGTTTTTTTTTGTGGCTGCATAGTATTCCAAGATGGGACCAGGGAGGGAGACAAACCATAAGAGGCTCTTAATCTCAGGAAACAAACTGAGGGTTGCTGGGGGTGGAGGGGAAGGGATGGGGCAGCTGGGTTATGTATATTGAGGAGGGTATGTGCTAGGTGAGTGCTGTGAAGTGTGTAAGCCTGATGATTCACAGACCTGTACCCCTGAAGCAAATAATATATTATATATTAATAAAATAAAATAAAAAGATACATCATTATTATATATAGCATTACTGATGAAAAATGTAGCCTTAAACTGTGATATGAAGCCAAGAAGTCACCAACTCCAAGAGACATCCGATTTCAAAAATTTAAAATAGGAAGAAAGATTTATCTTAGAAATAGAAAAAAGTGGGGTCCCTGGGTAGCACAGTCATTTTGAGCATCTGACTTTTGGTTTCAGCTCAGGTTATAATCTCCTGGCTTGGGAGATGGAGCCCTGTGTTGGGCTCTGCACTCAGCATGGAATCTGCTTGATTCATACGCACGTGTGCACTCTTTCTCTCTCTTCCTCTCTCTCTCTCTCAAACAAATAAAACCTTAAAAAAAGGAACAGAAGAAAGATAGTAACCTTGTTATTTGGGAGAAAGAAGATAATCTGTTCTGTTTTATAAAAGCGATGCTATTAAACACAAAAAATATTCAGGATTTTGTTTTATGACTAGAATGTAAAAAAGATGATTAAATATATAGAAAAATGAAAAAGATTAAGTTCCTAGGTAAAAGCTGGCTGAATGAGAGTTTCTGTAAGGTGTTGGGAGAATTAACTACTTTTTTGTTACTGTACTTAATCATCTACAATTGTTACTTGGAGTGGTTGGGGAAAAAAGAAGTTCTGAGCCAACTTTCATTGAAAATGAAGGTTTCAGGCTTAGCAGCATTCTGAAAAGAGCGCTGAATTTAAAAATAATGATCAGGAAATGCAGTATCCTCTTTTAATAGCATATCCAGATTTCAGGTAAATTCAGTGATTTCACAACACTAAGCACTGTGGAAGAAATTTTGTGGGTATCATTTTTCTAAATGACACTTTCAAGGAGGGTAGTACCTTTTTCTAATGTGATATTTATGGTACTTTTAAAAATTTCATAAAATCATAAACTTTTATAGCTGAAAAAGTTGTTATAAGTCATCTTGTGCAACTTTTGTTCTTCAGAACAGAAGCCCCTGGATTTTAAGACCTTAGGCACATAATTCCTTTGTGGCCTGGGCAAGACTAGAATTCATGTTTTCTGATTCAGTGCTCTTTGAACTGTACTACTCTTGTCTCTTATACAGTCAGGATTTGAGATAGAAAAAGTGTGTTTATGTTGTAGTAAAAATTCTCATGTAAGTAAATATTTAAAGAATATTTTTATGTTTAGGAAATTCTAACAATAACCGCTTATTAAATACTTTAACCCCTGTTTTGTAAATCTGTATTTCAAATCAATGAATTAAATGCCTAGTTCCTTGTATGCAGATTTTCCTAATTTATACTTGATTACCCCAGATATAACATGGTTTTCACATTTGTAAACTCTTAATATTAAACAGAAATGCTGGGGAAAAGAGAGCAAAAGAAGAAGTGCAAAATGTCTAACATTTTTCATAATAGTTCCATGAAATGTAGCAGAGTTTTGTGATTATTTTTGTTTTGTGTTTGTGCACTGTGGCTGAATACTATACCACAGATTAAAGGTTCAGCTTTCCTTAGAGAGATGGGCTGTTGCATCATTTTATCAGAAATTGGGAATTACTTTTTGTTCTTGTAGGACACTTAGGTCTCTTATTGTAGTTGTGTTGTCTTTGAAATGAAAGCTTGCTTTCACATCCATTAAGAAAATTGTCATAGGTAATCTTCATGTTCAGAGTAATGCATATTTGGCTAGCCTTCTTTAGGCCTTCTTAGGCCTCTTCCAAGCATCAGTACTGACTATTGGAGTGTGCGAGGTAGTTTTTAAGAAACAAAGTCAGATGCCTACCATTCAGAACTCCATGATATTTAAAAATGAATACTAGAAAAAATTTAACTTGGATAGATAAGATGCTGGTCTGTAATTTAGAAATCATACGAAGGGGCAAATGATGGGGCATTTCATTTTATTGAAGGAGTTAAAAAAGGAAATGTTTATATCATTTTTGTGAAAATTTTAGTATTGAAGAATACATTCTGTTTAATCCGTACAGTCACGGCAGTGACATTTTTTTAGGATAGTGGTTTGCATACCTTTTCTGCACCAGGCCAGTTAGTAAACATTTTTGTCTTTTTGGTCCATGGTCTCTATTGCAGCTCTTCATCTCTGCTTCTATATTGCAAAAGCAGCGATAGAGAATATGTAAGCCAGTAAGAAAACAGTTGGCTGGCCACATTTAGCCTGTGGCTATAGTTTACTGACCCATTTTAAGATACCCTAAACATCCCTTAGGTCCATGGCACTGTATGACTTTTGAATAAGAATAATTTGGAAAAGGGACTTGACTTCTGAAGGGAAAAGAGAATTAATGTTTTAGGAAAGTCTAGCTTCAGTATTTTCTACAACTGAACATCTTTTTTCCATTGTTGTGTTGCCTATCTCTAGCAGATAATAAAGTTTTATAAAATCATTTCATTATGTTAGTGATTACACATTTGTTTTTAAACTTTTTCTTGGAGTTGGTTTTGATTTCCTAGGATGTCAGTTTTATGGTTTTTGTTTCCTACTGCAGCTTTGAAAGTCAGCCAAGAATATTTCTCAGCCCATAAAACATTTTCACTGTGCTATTCTCCAGCTGACTCTCAATGATCTGTGGAAATAAAGGGCAAAGGCAGCTGGGTAATGGGAATCCAAGGAATTTCCTTCACCTAATCATCAACATTTAATACAGCCACCATTTCCTCCTATAATAAATAGCAAATTGGACAAGTAGGAGTTTCACTTCTTTTCTGTTTGGAAGTGCCAATTGGAGGTGTAAGTCATAAGTTTTTGACTATGAATATTTTTATTAAAAATAATGAATTAAGTAAGTTTACTTGGGGTCTACACAATACCAACACAGAATATAGAATTTTAAAACTAGAAGAATCTATCTATATTTTCTTTTTTTTTTTTTTAAAGATTTTATTTATTTATTTGAAAGACAGAGATCACAAGTAGGCAGAGAGGCAGACAAGGAGAGAGGGGGAAGCAGGCTTCCTGCTGAGCAGAGAGCCCAATGCGGGGCTCAGTCCCAGGACCCTGAGACCATGACCTGGGCCAAAGGCAGAGGCTTCAACCCACTGAGCCACCCAGGCGCCCCTCTATCTATATTTTCTAATTCAACTCCCTTGTTCATACATGCCAGTAATTACAAAATCCTCAAAGGAACAATAATATCTTCATGATCTTATCTCAAATGTCTAGCACAGTGCCTAGCAAAGAAGCACCCAGACGTTTATTTTTTGAATAAAGGAATGAAGGCTTAGAGAAACTACAGATTATGTTCACTTGGTTGTTAGTGGAGTCTGACTTCAATATATTTTAGTGTCCTTTGTGAACCAATTTTCTTTTAAAATTAAATACTAAGACTGTCTTTCAGAATTTTCTCACCTGTCTTATGTTCATAGAAGCACCATCATTTTCATTATAAAGAATCATTTGTAAGCTTTGGAATATATTCATTCACCTGTCAAAGAGCTCTAAAAAGAAATAAATTAAGTGCTAAGTAATACTTTTTTCAAAAAAACTCAGTAGTTTTTATACATACTAAGTCTGAAAGTGGGTGTGGGCTCACCAAATGTTGTCAGTTGTGCTAAGGATACAGAATGATACATATTCTTTATAATGTACCTGTTGCAAAGTAATCAAATGATAACAAAGGATAGCAATAATAATGAAAATTTTATTTTTTAGGTTAAGTGAGGAGATACTTTGAGAAAGATTCTTGCCTTCCTTGGTATATTAATTAATTTTATAGAACGGTCACCAAGTTACCCTCTACCCAGACAGCTATTCAGTAAGACTTATTTTATTGTAGTTCAACTTACTTTAATCAAGATTTTTTCAAGCAAGCACCCAAGTCTTTGGGTACCAAATCCTAGGTGTCTGTAGCTATACTTAGAGCATATAAATGAAGATCCTGAATCAGTATCCATACCCCTCCACACAAAAAAAACAAAAGCTCATTTAAAAGACAAAAGAGGGCAGGGAAAAAAAAAAAAAAACAAAAACAGATGAGAACTTCTTTTGGTATAGATCCAAGAAATCAAACAAGTAGAGATTTTCTTCTAATTAGTGTGTTTCTTGATCCAAGCATTTCTGTATCTGTGAACAATCCTATAAGTGTATTATATTTCTCTGTTTTAGAAAGTTTAGAAGGTTTTTCATTTTTTTAAAAAAATCATTTAAAAAATCTGAAAAGTCTAAAAATCTCTTATCTGGAAGTTTTAGCTACTCAAATCATTCCTTGAGGACTCCAAGGAGCCCAAGCTACTATTACATTTGAACAGCTAATACATAGTTAACATTAAAATGTAAAGAACTCTAAGTACCAATGTACAGCAATCTCCTACTAATATGTCTTACAGAAAGAAAGAACCTTAGTTTAGTTTATTACAGTTACTGGCTTTGGCATGCCAAATAGTTATGAAGAGCTCCAGAAGAGCAGTTCTTGTCTTAGTATTATGTTGATGGTTTTCATGGCAAAATTAAGGAATTTTGATAACTTTCTACCATGTTGTAAGTAAATCTAGGTAGGGAATTGGCAGTATGAATCTGGATGTATGTACTGACGTGTGCTGTACTAACTTCTGAAAATCTTCTACCAATGGTGTCAGCAACCGTTTATATACCATACACTCCTATTTAGTTTATTTGTTAAGGTAATGGTAAAAAGTTAGAGATTTCTTTGTTAAGCCAATTATAACAGTGATAATTATAATAATGATAATGTTTATAATTACTGCCTGTAAATATTTTCTTTCTTTCTTTTTTTTTTTTTTAAAGATTTTATTTATTTGTCAGAGAGAGGGAGAGAGAGCAAGCACAGGCAGACAGAATGGCAGGCAGAGGCAGAGGGAGAAGCAGGCTCCCTGCCGAGCAAGGAGCCCGATGTGGGACTCGATCCCAGGACTCTGGGATCATGACCCGAGCCGAAGGCAGCTGCTTAACCAACTGAGCCACCCAGGCATCCCATGTTAATATTTTCTTTGTGCTGAGCATTGTACTAGATCTTCTATACATTTTATCTAATTTTGAGGAAGGTATGAGCCTACTACGCAGGTTTTGAGAAAACTGAGGTTCAGAGAGATTTACGTACCTTTTCCACAAGATTACACATAAAAATAAGTGGTAAAGCTGGCATTTGAACCCAAGCTTATTGAATATCAAAACTCTTTCCCCAATTCAAAGCAGCCTTCCCAATGAGTACTAACCAGGATGATTTTTAAAACTTCATGTTATATAATAGTTCATTATATCCTGTGACTTTAACTGAGTTCATTTATCAGTTTTTTGGTTGAATCTTTCTCTATATAGAGAGTCATGTCATCTGCAGGTAGTGAAAGTTTTACTTCTTCCTTGCTCATTTGGATGAGCCTTTATTTGTTTTTGTTGTTGTTGTCTGATTGCTGTGGCTAGGACTTTCAGTACTACGTTAAATAACAGTGATGAGGGTGGATGTGAGGGAGTCTTGTTCCTGACTATAGAGGAAATGCTCACAGTTTTTCCCCATTTAGATGGGAATTAGTTGTGGGTTTTTCATATTTGGCCTTTATTAGGTTGAGGTAGGTTCCCTGTAAACCTACTTTGTTGAGGGTTTTCCTCATGAAAAAACGTGGTTTTTCATGTTGATTTATTCCATGCAGCCAGGAATAAATCCCACTTGATCATGTTGAATGATTTTTTTAATGTATTCTCAGATTTGGTTTGTTAGTATTTTCTTGAGAATTTTCGCATTTATGCTCATCAGGGATATTGGCCTGTAGTTCTCTTTTTTTGTGGTCTCTGTACCTGGTTTTGATATCAGGGTAATGCTATACAACAATAACGAAGCAAGAGAAAGAGAAATTAAGGAATCAGTCCCATTTACAACTGCACCAAAAACCTAGGAATAAACCTAACCAAAGAGGTTGAAAGACCTATACTCTGAAAACTATAAAACGTTGATAAAGAAATTGAAGTTGTCACAAAAACTGGAAAGTTATTTCATGCTCATGGATTGGAAACAAATATTATGAAAATGTCTATACTGCCCAAAGCATCTACACATTTAATGCAGTCCCTATCAAAATACCACCAGCATTTTTCACAGAACTAGAACAAATAATCCTAAAATTTGTATGGAACCACAGAAGACCCTGAATAGCCAAAACAACCTTGAAAAAGAAAAGCAAGCCTGGAGGTATCACTATTCCAGACTTCAAGTTATATTACAAAGCTGTTAGTAATCTAAACAGTATGGTACTGGCATAAAAATAGACACATAGATTCAATAGGATAGAAAACCTAGAAAAGAACCCACAGATATATGGTCAGTTTATCTTCAACAAAGCAGGAAAATATCCAATGGGAAAAAGACCATCTCTTCAACAAATGCTGTTGGGAAAACTGGATAGCACCATGCAGAATGAAACTGGTCTGCTTTCTTACACCATACATAAAAATAAGTTCAAAATGGATTTAAGACCTAAATTTGAGATCTGAAATCATAAAGCTCCTAGGAGTGAACCCAGGCCACAACCTCTTTGACAGTGATTGTAGTAAATTCTTTCTAGATATGTCTCCTGAGATGAGGGAAACAAAAGCAAAAATAAAGTATTGGGATTTCATCAAAATAAAAACCTTCTGCACAGCAAAGAAAACAGTAAAACTAAAAGGCAACCTACGGCATAGGAGAAGATATGCGAATGATATGTCTGATAAAGGGTTAGTATCTAAAATATGTAAAGAATGTGTTAAACTAAACATCCCCCAAATGAATAATCCAGTTAAAAATGGGCAGAAGACATGAATAGATATTTTTCCAAAGAAGACCTATAGATGGTCAACAGATACAGGAAAAGGTGCTCAGTATCACTCATTATCAGGGAAATGCAAATTAAAACTGCAGTGAGATACCAACTCACACTTGTCAGAAAGTCTAATATCAACAACACAGGAAAGAACAGGTGTTGGTGAGGATGTAGAAAAAGGGGAACCCTCTTGCATTGTTGGTGGGAACGCAAACATTGGTGCAGCCACTCTGGAAAAAGTATGGAGGTTCCTCAAAAAGTTAAAAATAGAACTACCATGTGATCCAGAAATTGTTGTACTAGTTATTTACCCAAAGAATACAAAAATACTAATTGCAAAGGCTACATCCACCCCAGTTTTTAAAGCAGCATTGTCTACAGTAGCCAAATTATGGAAACAGCTCCCCCCCACAACACACACACAGTGGAATATTATTACTCAGCTATAAGAAGAATGAAATCTTGCCATTTGCAAGGACATGGATGGAGCTAGAGAGTATTATGCTAAGTGTAATAAGTCAGTCAGAGAAAGACAAATACTGTATAATTTCACTTATATGTGGAATTTAAGAAACAGAACAAATGAGCAAAGGAAAAGTAGGCAGGGCAAATCGAAAAACAGACTCTTGGCTGTGGAGAACAAACTGATGGTTCCCAAAAGTCAGTTGAGTTGGGGGACAGGGGTGTGTGTGTGTGTGTGTGTGTGTGTGTGTGTGTGTTTGAGGGGGATTAAGGAGGGCACTTGTTCTGATGAGCACCTGGTGTTGTATGGCAGTGTTGAATCACTGTGTTGTTTATCTGAAACTAATATTATGCTGTATGTTAACAAGTGGAAGTTAAATAAAATCTTTAAAAAAATAATTCATTATAATAAGTACAGAATTGTAATTTTCTTTGTCACCATTTCTAGATCAATGGCACTAAGAAATGATGCATGTTTAGAAGCATCTTCTCTGCTTCAGTTATTAGACCACATTTTTCAGAAAATTAGTTTGAGCTGACATATGTTAATTTTCCTTATTATTTATTTTATTGGATTATGTTCATGATAATAATGTGGGGATGTCAGGAGTGTGAAAAAAATTTTCTTCAAAAAACTGCTTTTGGCAATGAGTAAATTGAACTGTGGGGTTAAGAATCACTTGTTTCTCTAACATTGTATTTTAGTCAGACTATACAGATGTAATGAGTATTGCCTTCGTTAGCTTGGAAGTTTTACTGGGAGTCATGGCAAAATGGAAAAATACATACTTTTATGTCATTCTCTATGTTAACAGTTTATACAAAGTTACAGTTATGCTGAGCACATGCTGCTCACAGAGCTAAGGACAGCTGGAGAATATAACTCACTATGTATGTCTCTACTTTTATAGGATATCCTGTGAACCTAAAATAGCTTATTTACTGTCAGCCTCATGCTGAATATTGATCACACTCTGACAGCATAGATTTAAGCTAGAAAACTCAAGGCATTATTGATTCTTGACATTCATTAGTTTTTGCTTTCAGGTTTTGAATTTTGGTGGTTCTTTATTTTAAATTGGCATCTATTTCTTCAGTACAATTAAGTGTTTTCTTTCAACTGTAATTAATAGATCTCCCTTACTGTGTGACGGTTTAAAAGATAGCTGTTACAGGTATTTCAACCACTTTGGCACATTGGTGTATTTGGTTTGCAAAACTCTGAAGTTATTTATGCTTTATAGTATTATGGAAAGAGTATAGACTCTGGAATCAAGTACATATGTGTTCAGATCCTGCCCCTGCCATTTGCTAGTTGTGGAATCTTAGGCAAATTACTCAACCTCTCTGTGCCTCAGTTTTCTTCTTATATATAATGAGAATAAAAGTAGTATTTACCTCACAGTGCTATTATTAGGATGAATAAAGTAGTCCATGGGTTACATGGTACAGAGCAAGTTAAATATGTGTCATTTGTTATTAATACAGTATCTGGGAGGTATTAAATGGACAGTAGGTATTTTTTTATAATTACTTATGAAGGTTTTCCCTCACATCTTCTATGAGACATCAGAACTCTCCATATTCCTGAGGCTATAGGCAAGGCATAGATAAACTGCCTGTGTGGGAAGAATATATACTGAGCTTTAATAATGCTACAAGCAAATGGTTTATCAGGAACAGAAGAGCTTGTTTTTTTTTTTTTTTTTATGGGAATCAGAGATCTTGTTCAAGAGATTATTTTTAAGTCAGCCCAAAAAGGTGAGCAAGGAATCTTAAGAGATCTCTGATTTTGATAGATTCTTCAGATGTTTAATTTTTAAATTAAATAATTATTTATTAGTTATTGTCAGATGGACAACATAGGTAGAATTTTAAATATGTGGAATATTGTTTACAAAAGTGGAATATGATAGTTTTTCTTTAGAACTTTTTTTCAAAGACTAGTCTAACATGAGTCAGTTTAAGAGTGCGTGGTATTGGAAATGACTTATTAAAAACAATTCATTTGTGGGGCTCCTGGGTAGCACAGTCAGTTAAAGCGTTTGACTCTTGGTTTTGGAGCCCTGCTTTGGGCTCAGTGCTGAGTCTACTCTATCCATCAGAAAGAAGTTGGCTCTTCCATAAACATAGAGTTGTGTTCTGTAGGTAAATTTATTACTATAATATCAACACATTTTATTGAAAGTATAAAAGGCTTATGTTAAAAAAAACTTTTTAATTGTTTAAAGCATGTTTAATTATCAAAACAAATTGTTTAAACTGGTTAAATGTTTAAAACTTTAAAATTGTTTTAAAGTAAAAAAAAAAATCTGCTTACCTTTCCCAGCCTCTTTTTTTCCTTTTTCTTTGCCTAAAAGAAGGTATTAATAATTTTAGTGTTTTAGTGTTTTCATAACTTACAAGCTCTATCTTTATAAGAGATTTTTACTTTTTAAACAGAATATTGACAAAACGAATGTGTTGTGTGATTTTATTTTATTTTTTTAATTTTATTTATTTATTTGACAGACAGAGATCACAAGTAGACAGAGAGGCAGGCAGGAGAGGGAAAGGAAGCAGGCTTCCTGCTGAGCAGAGAACCCAATGTGGGGCTTGATCCCAGGACCTGGGATCACAACCTGAGCCAAAGCCAGAGGCTTTAACCCACTGAGCCACCCAGGTGCCCTATGATTTTATTTTTTATGGATTATAGCTTATTTAAGTACTCTTATGCTTGGAATTTTTTAAAATATAAAATTGTTTCTCCCTTAATTTTTTTTTTAATTTTAAAGATGTATATAGAGGAGCCAGAACTATAGTTATTGTTCCAGTGATGTTATCATCTTCATGGTATTTATTTGAAGAAAGTATAATTCATACTCTTTCTGAATTTTGCTTTAAAAAGGGCAAAAAAGAAAAATCTTTTTGTATTTTTTCCTCTCCCCAGTTCATTTTCTTTCAGGTGGTTGTATCCACTATTTATCAAAAAAAAAAATCCCAATTCCCTCCCAAGTATATAGGTTTCCTAATGAGATGATTCATTTTAAAACAAGTTCACATTAGGCTTGTCAGGATCAGGTAAAGAATGTAAAAGCAAAATTGGACCTAGAACACTTGGATCTATTCTTGACATTTTTTTTTTTTAAAGATTTTATTTGACAGATAGAGATCACAAGTAGGCAGAGAGGCAGGCAGAAAGAGAGGGAGGAGGAAGCAGGCTCCCTGCTGAGCAGAGAGCCCAATGCGGGGCTCCATCCTAGGGTCCTGGGATCATGACCCGAGCCGAAGGCAGAGGCTTTAACCCACTGAGCCAACCAGGCGCCCCTATTCTTGACATTTTTTAATGAGTAAGCAGTTATTCGTATGTATGCAAACAAATACAGTTTCTATTACTAGTGGAATTGATACTTAAGACTGAGAAATACCCTGTTTGTACCTTTTTCAGTATTAGCTGCTGATTGTAGAGGTCATTTTATAAAGAAACCTTTGAAATAAACCTTAACTGTAAATTTTGGCTATAGACTGTTATCTTAAGCTATGAATAATTGTATTGGCTTCAGTATTTGAGAATCCTGAGTACACTCTTGATCTCTTTGATTCCTTTTGATAGTCTTAGGGAAATTCTCAGGTTTTAGTTTGTCAGATAGAGCTTTTATTTTATTCTCTTTTTTCTCTATGGAACTGTCTCATATGGTACTCTCTGTTTCTTAGTTTTCCACTTGATTCCATATGTCTGTTACACTGTTTTCATTCTTTTTTTCCCCTCTTCTTTGTGCATCAGTTTGGATATTTTCTACTTGCCTGTTCTCCAGTTCAAGAATCCTCTGTTCTCCTGTGTCTAATCTGTTACTCTCATCTTTTCTTTTCTTTTCTTTTTTTTTTTTTTTTTTTTTATTTGACAGAGAGAAATCACAAGTAGATGGAGAGGCAGGCTGAGAGAGAGAGAGAGGGAAGCAGGCTCCCCGCTGAGCAGAGAGCCCAATGCGGAGCTCGATCCCAGGACCCTGAGATCATGACCCGAGCCGAAGGCAGCAGCTTAACCCACTGAGCCAGGCGCCCCTGTTACTCTCATCTTTTTAATTTTTAATTACAGTTTTTATAGTTTTGGGGTTTAGAATTTTCATTTGAATTTTTCTTATGGATTCCAGGCCCCTGATGATGAAATTCCCCCCCACCTTTCTTGGACAAATCTTGGGAATTTTTATTTTTATTTTCTCAGTTCTATCCCTTTCTATATTACATATTGACTTAATATTGTTTTACAGATTCTAACTCCCTAGCATCTCTCCTCTTCTTAAGACAAAACTAAAAGAAATATATATATTATGATTTTGTTGATAATTGGTGTCTTGGGCTTCTCTCATTTGTTTAATTTTTTTTTTTTTATTTGGACTCTATACCTAATACTTGAGTTTAGTGTCTAAAGCAGTTATGGTAATGGCAGGTTTTCTATTTGTGAAATTTTTTATCCATTCTCAAATTAAATTTAGATTAGTTTATGTTAATAGAATGTGGTTGTGTGTCATGGGCTTCCAGCATCTAAATATGGTGTTTGAAAAACTCCTAGAGGAGCATCTGGTTAAGTGTCTGCCTTCAGCTCAGGTCATGATCCCAGGGTCCTGGGATTGAGCCTGCTTCTCCCTTTCCCTCTGCCCCTCCTCTCCACTCATGCTCTCTCTCTCTCTGCTCACTCTCTCAGATAAATAAGTAAAATCTTAAATAAATAAATAAATAAATAAAAGCTCCTTGATTTTTGTTCCTAATCTGTGAGCCTAAATTTAGATTCAAAATGAAAAATGTTTAAATGTGTTTGTTTTTTTTTTTTTTTTTTGTTTTTTTTTTTTTTTAAATTTTTTTTTTTTTTTATTTTTTTTTTTAAAGATTTTATTTATTTATTTGACAGAGAGAGATCACAGTAGACAGAGAGGCAGGCAGAGAGAGAGAGAGAGGGAAGCAGGCTCCCTGCTGAGCAGAGAGCCCGACGCGGGACTCGATCCCAGAACCCTGAGATCATGACCTGAGCCGAAGGCAGCGGCTTAACCCACTGAGCCACCCAGGCACCCTAAATGTGTTTTTACTTGTAACTTTCATGTAAAATCTGCTTATAATGAAGCTGATGTATACTATTGTTTCAGTTTTAAATCTGTTAATTTGTATAGCAATTTGTGTTCACAACATTAATCCAAAGCTATAATGTACTGAAATTTTTTTTGAATTATATGATGAAAATTCAAGTATATTTTGGATTGTATTCAAATTTTTCATTTTAAAAGATTTGAGAAGTTAAAATCTATATGTTTAGTAATAATCTATATTTTTTGTTAAAATAACTCATTTTCCTATCCTCTAACATAATTGTTTTAATTTTCTTCTCAAATATTCCACTAATGAAAGTCTGTATTGAGTGGTATTCAAATTCAGTGGTAGCCCTGCCTAAATCTAACACTGATAGTTATGAGATTGCTCTTGTTTTTCTAGAAAGGATTCTAAATGTTCTATGTAGTATGATTATTCATGGTTATAGTTAGAACCACTTTATTACTGATAGGGTAAGTAGTCATCTTACTCTAGTTTTATTTAGTTTCATATATTCTATTCAAATTCTTGATTTACATTAATAACATAAAATCTATAGTTCTTGAGTCAGTCTTTGAGGATCTATTCTGTGTTTTTTATTTTGGAGAAGAAAGTAAACATGATGTTTTCTTTCTGCCTTCTAGATCCTAAAGTCCTTGAGGGAATAAACTCTTATTGGCAAGAGTTTTTGGTTGATGCATAATTTTCTATATAGACAGGCGTTTCATCTTCAGACAAACACAGTTTTATTTATTCCTTCCCAATATGGATACAATTTCTTGCCTTTTCTTGTCTTCTTGCACTATATGGGATTTGTAGTACATTGTTGAAGAATAATGGTGAGAAGGAACATCTTTGTCTCATTCCTGTTATTAGTGGGAAAGTTTTTTGTTTCTCAGCACTAAGTATGATGGTATAGTTTTTTCGTAGGTATTTTTTTTTTTTATCAAGTTGAAGTAGTTCTCTTTATTATTAGTTAGCTGACTTTGTATCATGACTGGGTGTTGGATATTTTTATATGTTTTTTTATTGAAGTATAGTTGACATACAATGTTAAATTAGCTTAAGATATATAACATAGTAATTCTAGAAGTTTTATACATTACGCTATACTGTCCACAAGTGTAGCTACTGTTTGTCATCATACAATGCTATTTTAATACCATTGATTATATTCCTTGTGTTTTACCTTTCATTTCCATTGCGTATTCATTCCATAACTAGAAGCCCCCTCTCTTCATCTACTCTTCTTTACCCATCTTGCCTGACTCCCTTTTCCCCAGCAACCATTAATTTATTCTCTGTATTTTTGGGTCTATTTCTGCCTTTTATTTGTTTGCTTATTCATTTGTTTTGTTTTTAGGTTCCATGTATAAGTGAAATCCTATGATATTTGTCTTTCTGACTTTTATAATACCTTCTGGGGTCCATTTATGTTGTCACAAATGGCAAGATCTTACTTTTATCATGATGGTGTAACATTCTGTTGTGTATGTGTATGTGTGTTTTCGTGTGTATGTACATCACTTGGGTTGTTTCCATATCTTGGCTGTTGTAAATAATGCTGTAATAAACATAGGGGTGTATATATATATTCAAATTAGTATTTTCATTTCCTTTGGGTAAATATCCAGTAATGGAATTGCTGGTACTGAATCAAATGGTATTTTTTTTTTTTTTAAGATTTTTTATTTATCAGAGAGAGGGGGGAGAGAGCGAGCACAGGCAGACAGAATGGCAGGCAGAGGCAGAGGGAGAAGCAGGCTCCCCGCTGAGCAAGGAGCCCTATGTGGGACTCGATCCCAGGACGCTGGGATTATGACCTGAGCCGAAGGCAGCTGCTTAACCAACTGAGCCACCCAGGTGTCCCTCAAATGGTATTTCTATTTTTAATTTTTTGAGGAAATTTTATACTGTTTACCACAGTGGTTATACCATTTTACACTCCTATCCACAGTGCACACAAGGTTTCCTTTTTATCGATATCCTCACTATTTGTTTTTTCTATTGTTTTTGATTTTAGCCATTCTGACAGGTGGGAGTTGATATCTCAGTGTGGTTTTGATTTGCATTTCCCTGGTGATTTGTGCTGTTGAGCATCTTTTTATATGTCTATTGGCCATCTGTATGTCTTCTTAGGAAAAATGTCATTTTAGGTCCTTTGCCCATTTTTTATTTGGATTATTTGTGGTTTTTGGGGTTTGAGTGTTTCAGATTATTTATATATTTTGGATATAACCACTTATCAGCAATATCATTTGCACATATCTTCTTTCATTCAGTATCTGCAAATATCAACTCCCATTCAGTTGCCTTTTTGTTTGTTCATAGTTTCCTTCACTGTGCAAAAGCTTTTTATTTTGATGTAGTCTCAGTAGTTTACTTTTGCTTTCATCTCCCTTGCCTTAAGAGAGATACCTAGAAATAAATTGCTATGGCCAATGTCAAAGAAGTTACCTCTTATTTTTTTTTCTAGGAGTGTTACGGTTTTAGGTTTTACATTTAGATCTTTAATCTGCTTCAATTTTATTTGTATAGTGTAAGAAAGTCATCATTTCATTCTTTTGCATGTTTTTTTTTTTTCCGGTTTACCCAGCACCATTTATTGAAGAGATTTTTTTCCATTGTATATTCTTGCTTCTTCAGTCATAGATTACTTGACTGTGTAAACATAGGTTTATTTGTTCTGTTTTATTGGTTTATGTGTCAGTTTTTGTGCTAGTACTGTGTTGTTTTGATTCCTGCAGCTTTATAGTATATCTTAAAATCTGGAATTGCGATACCTCCAGCTTTATTCTTCCTTCTTAAGATTTCCTTAGGTATTTAGGGTTTCTGTGGTTCCACAGAAATTTTAGGATTATTTGTCCTAATTCTGTGAAAAATGCTGTTTGTGTTTTGGTAGCAATTGCATGAAATCTGTAGATTGTTTTTGGTAGTATGAACATTTTAATAATACTTGTTTTTCCAGTCCATGAACATAAAAAACCTTTCTATTTGTGTTTTCAATTTCTTTCATCAGAGTACAGGTCTTTTACCTCCTTGGTTAAGTTTATTTCTAGGTATTTTATTCTTTTTGATACAATTACAAATGTAATCATTTATTTCCCTTTCTACTACTTTGTTATTAGTGTATAGAAATTCAACCAATTTCTGTGTATTAATTTTTAATTTAATTTAATAATTATAATTAATAATTTATCCTGCAATTTTACTGAATTCATTTATTCTAATAGTTTTTTGGTGATGTCTTTACGGTTTTCTATGTATAGTATCATGTCATGCAGATAGTGACAGTTTAACTTCTTACTTATCAATATGGATGTCTTGTAATTCTTGTGGACTGCTGTGGCTAGGATTTTGAGCACTGTGTTAAATAAAACTGGCAGGAATGGACATCCTTGTCTTGATCCTGACCTAGAGGAAAGCCTCTTAGTTTTTCACCATTGAGTATGATGTTAGCTGTGGGGTTTTCATATATGGTTTTTATTATGTTGAGGTATGTTCCTTCTAAACCACTTTGTGGAGAGTTTTTGTCATGCACAGACTGGGTGTTGGATTTTGTCAAATGCTTTTTCTACATCTGTTGATAGGATTATATGATTATATTTTCTTTTAGCCTGTTGATACGATAGATTATGTTCATTGGTTTTTGAATGTTGAACCAGTGATTCCACTTCATCACAATATATAAATTTTTTACACATCATTGAATTATACATACTTATTATACTTTGCTCAGTTCAGTTTGCTAATATTTTGCATGTTTATAGAGTTATTGGTCTGCAATTTTCTTACAATGTCTTTGGTTTTGGTATTAGGATAATGGTACTCTCATAGAATGATTTAGCAAGTATTCCCTTTACTTCTATCTTCTAATAGAAATTGTAGAAAATTGGTAAAATTTCTTCCTTAAATGCTTGCTAGAATTTACTATAAACTCATCTGGGTCTGATTCTTTCTGTTTAGAAGATTATTAATTCTTGATTCATTTTCTTTATTTGGTATAAGCGTATTGAGATTGTTGTTCTCGTGTGGATTTTGGCAGATTCTCATTTCATCTAGATTATCAAGTATGTGGCTATAAAAATTTTTTGTATTATATTTCATAATGTAGTTTACTCTTAAATAATGTGGGGGTTTGGGTTGCTGACCCCCTATGCAGTTAAAAATCTACATATAACTTTGACTTCCCAAAAACGTAACTACTAATAGTCTACTATTGACCAGAAGCCTTCCTGGTAACAGAAACAGTCAATTAACACATACTTTGTATATGTATTATATACTGTATTCTTACAGTAATGTAAGGTAGAGAAAAAATGTTAAGAAGATCAGAAGGAAAAGAACATACATTTAAAGTACTGAAGTGTATTTATCAAAAAGGAATTGTCATATAAGTGGACCTGCACAGTTCAAACCCATGTTTAAGTGTCAACTGGAAATCCATTATTAAGCTTTTAAGGTCCTTGGGACCTGCAGCAATATCCTTTCTTTCATATCTGGTATTAGTAATCTGTGTGTTCTCTTTTTTTTTGCTATTTTTTTTTTTGTTGTTGTTCTTGTTTTTAGTTATCCTGACTACAAGCTTATCATTTTTATTGATCTTTTCAAAGAATGAGCTTTTGCTTTTGTTGATTTTTCTCTCTTGACTAACTATTACCAATTTTATTTGTGCTCTAATTTTTGTATATTTTTTTCTTGTATTTTCATTGGATTTAGTTTGCTCTTTTTTTTAGTTTCCTGAGTAGAAGCTTAGATGATTGCCTTTAGGTCTTTCTTTTTTCCTAATATATACATTCAGTGCTATAAATTTCTTATTAAGCACTACTTTTATTACCACATTCCACGAATTTTGATTAGTTGTATTTTCATTTTCATTTACTTCAAACTATTTTTTTAAAAATTTCTGTTGAGACTCATGTATTATTCAGGAGTGTGGTTTTTTGTTGTTGTTGTTGTTGTTGTTGTTTTGACAGACAGAGATAACAAGTAGGTATAGAGGCAGGCAGAGAGAGAGGGGGAAGCAGGCTCCCTGCTGAGTAGAGAGTCTGATGTGGGGCTCTATCCCAGGACCCTGGGATCATGACCTGAGCCGAAAGCAGAGGCTTTAACCCACTGAGCCACCCAGGTGCCCTGGAGTATGTTTTTTAATCTCCATGTGTTTTCTTATTTTCCAAATGTCTTTCCGCTGTTGGTTTCTAGTTTAATTTCACTGTGGTCTGATAGCACACATTGTATGATTTCTATTTTTTATAATTTGTTAAGGTAGATTTTATGGCCTAGAATGTAGTCTGTCTTGATCAATACTCCATATGATCTTGAGATGAATGTGTATTCTACTATTGTTGGATTAAGTGGCATTTGGATAGCAATTATATCCAGTTGGTTGATGGTGTTGTTGAGTTCACCTGTGTTCTTACTGATTTTCTGCCTGTTAGATCTGTCCATTTCTGCTGGAGCAGTGTTCAGATTTCCAACTCTGTGAGTGAATTTGTTTCTTTCTTCTTGCTATTCTATCAATTTTTTCCTCACATATTTTGACCCCCTACTATTAGGTGATGCATATTAAAGATTGTTAATGTCCTCTTGGAGTATTGACCCCTTTATCATTAGTAATACCTCTCTTTATCCCTAATAATTTTTCTTGGTCTGAAGTCTGCTTTGTTTGAAATTAATATACCTACTCTAGCTTTATTTTGATTAGTTAGAAGTAATTGTGCATCTTTCTCCATCCCTTTACTTCTCTATATATCTTTATATTTAGAGTGGATTTTTTGTCCTCAGTATATAGTTGGGTCTTGTTCTTTGATCCTCTGTGACAATGTCTGTCTTAACTGGTGGGTTTAGACCATTGATGTTTTAAATTGATTATTATATAGTTGTATTAATACTACCGTATTTGTTACTGCCTTCTATTCCTTGTTCTTTGTTCCTTTTTTTGTCTTTGACTATTTTTCTGCCTTTTTTGATTTTTTTTAAAAGATTTTATTTATTTATTTGAGAGAGAGACAGTGAGAGAGAGCATGAGAGGCGAGAAGGTCAGAGGGAGAAGCAGACTCCCCATGGAGCTGGGAGCCTGATGCGGGACTCCATCCCGGGACTCCGGGACCGTGACTTGAGCCAAAGGCAGTTGCTCAACCAACTGAGCCACCCAGGCACCCCGCCTTTTCTGATTTTAACTGATCATTTTATGATTCCATTTCCTCTCCTTTCTTGGTGTATGAAATGTATATTTCTATTTTTTCCCTTTTTTCATTGATTGCCCTGGAGTTTGCAATATACATTTACAACTAATCTGCATGCACTTTCAAATAACTCTCTTCTGCTTCACAGGTGGTACTTTATAATAACCAAAATTTGAATTTCTCTCTCTAGTCCCTTAGATAATTTCTGTCATTCATTTCAGTTATACATATACTGTAGTCATTGGCTACATTGTTCTTACCATTATTTTGGACAAATTATTATCTGTTAGATCAATCAAGGATAAGAAAGTTGAAGTTTTTATTTTGTCTTCACTTATTCCTCTCTAGTGCTCTCTTTTTATATAGATTAAAGTTTCAACCTATATCATTTTCCTTTTCCTGAAGTAACTTTTTGAGATTTATTTGTTTTAGAGAAAGAGAAAGTGTAAATGGTGGAGAGGTTCAGAGAAAGAGAGAGAGAGAGAAACTCCAGCAGACTCTCTACGTGAGATTGGTCCCAATTTCAAAACCCTGAGATCATGACCTGAGCCAAAATCAAGAGTAGGACATTTAACTGACTGAGCCAACTAAATGCCCCACCTGGAACAACTTTTTTTTTTTTTTTTTTTTTTTTAAAGATTTTATTTATTTGTCAGAGAGAGGGAAAGAGAGCGAGCACAGGCAGACAGAATGGCAGGCAGAGGCAGAGGGAGAAGCAGGCTCCCTGCGGAGCAAGTAGCCCGATGTGGGACTCGATCCCAGGACGCTGGGATCATGACCTGAGCCGAAGGCAGCTGCTTAACCAACTGAGCCACCCAGGCGTCCCTGGAACAACTTTTTAAAACATTTCTTGCAAGGCAGGTCGACTAACAACAAATTCCCTCAATTTTTGTTTGAGGAAGTCTTTATTTCTCCTTCAATTCTGAAAGATAATTTCCCAGAATACACGAATTTAGGTAGGTGTTTTTTCTCTCTCAACACTTTAAGTATTTCACTCTATTCTCCTTGGTTACATGGTTGTTGAGGAGTTATCTAATATATTTCCTATTTTTTGCACCTGTAATGTGAAACTGTACTGTTCCTCTGGCTTCTTTCAAGATTTTTTTTTTCCTTTGCTTTTCTGTAGTTTGAATATGATGTGCCTAGAGGTAATTTTTTGCCAGGTGTCCTACTTGATGTTCTCTGGGCTTCCTGGATCTGTATTTTGGTGTCAGACATTAATTTGGGGAAATTCTCAATCATTATTACTTCAAATATTTCTTCTATTCCATTATCTTTTCTCCTTCTGGTATTTCATTCAAACATATTTTACACCTTTTATAGTTTCCATAATTCTTGGAAATTCTTTAGTTTTTTTGTTTGTTTGTTTGTTTTTTCTTCTGTCTTTTTTCTCTTCAGTCTTTTTTTCTCTTTGCTTTTTCATTTTGGAAGTTTTTATTGACAAATAATTAAGCTCAGACATTTTTTCCTCAGCCATGTCTAGTCTAATGAGCCCATCAAAGGTATTTTTTATTTCTGCTCTAGTGTCTTGATTTCTGCCATTTCTTTTTGAGTCTTAGAATATCCATCACTATGTTGCCCCTTTCTCTCATGTTGTCTCCTTTGTCTTTTAGAACCCTTAGCATATTAATCATAGTTTAAAAAAAAATCCTGGTGGCTCACTGGGTAAAGCTGGGTAAAGCTCAGGTCACGGTCTCAGGGTTCTGGGATCAAGCCTGGCATTGTGCTCTCTGCTTAGCAGGGAGCCTGCTTCCCCTCTCTCTCTGTCTGCCTCTCTGCCTACTTACGATCTCTCTGTCAAATAAATAAAATCTTAAAAAAAAAAAAATCCTGGTCTGATTATAGCATTTTTGCTGGTTCTCTGGTTCGTTGATGTTCATTCAGCTTCTTCAAATTGTGTTTGGTTTGTCTATTAGTATGCCTTGTAATGGTTTTGATTTTGTTTTATTTTGGTTTTTTGTAATGGTTTTGATTTTATTTATTTTTGTCACATGTAAATGGACATAATAATACTGCATAAAAGGAACTATGTTAAGTAGGCCTTTGGTAATGTAGTAGTAAGAGTATAAGAGGCCAGGCGTTCTTTGGTCCTGTGATTACATTGTAGTCTTTTAGTTAGTCTGTATTACTGGACCGTGAAGTTTGCAATTGCTTTTTAGTAACCCACCTTCCCTTAAAGTAATACAAGATGGCTTGAGAGGGCTAGAGTTGGGTATATCTCTTCCTCTACCTCAGTTGGGCTCTGATAAACTTATCATAGTTTAGGCTTTGGTAAAATAGCTTCTCTTGAAAGCAGGACTTGTTCAAAAGTACAGACTATTCTGGCATATTTTAAAATAGCTACTTTTCCCTTCCTCCTTCTGCATGCACAAGATTTTCCTCAGGTCTTCATTGTGAGAACCTGGTATGGCTTCTGGAGGTAAACTCACAAAAAATGTAAGAGTCCCTCAGTGATTGTGTCTTCTGGATTGTTTAATTCTCAGACTTGCCCTCACTGCCTCCAGAAATTCATCATTTACATTTCCTTACCCTTACATTTACAGTACCCTTACCCCAGCACTGGTTCCTGTGGAGGTTCCTACTCATTGGTTTCTTTGTATTCAGCTTGTCCGTCTTTCCAGTTTGGGGGCAGTGGTTTATCTTTTTTTTTTTTTTTTTAAGATTCTATTTATTTATTTGACAGAGAGAAAGATCACAAGTAGGCAGAAAGGCAGGCAGAGAGAGAGGGGGAAGCAGGCTCCCTGCTTAGCAGAGAGCCTGATGCAGGGCTCAATCCCAGGACCCTGAGATCATGACCTGAGCCTAAGGCAGAGGCTTAACCCATTGAGTCACCCAGACACCTGGACAGTGGTTTGTCTTATTTCTATGGTCTAAATATTTGTGTCCTCCCCACATTCATATGTTGAAATCCTAAGTGGTAGAGCCTTTGGGAGGTGCTTAGGTCATGAAGGTGGAGATCTGGTGAATAGGATTTGTGTCTTTATAAAAAGAGGCCTCACAGAGCTCACCCACCATCTTTATGTGAGGATGTGAAAAGGTGTCAGTTATGAGCTAGGAAAAGACCCCTCTCTTAAAACCATGCTAGCGCCTTGATCTTGGACTTCCCAGTATCCAGACAGAAATAAATTTCTATTGTTTGTTGTTGTTGTTGTTGTTTTAGATTTTATTAATTTGACAGAGGGAGAGACAGTGAGAGAGGGAACTATAAGCAGGGGGAGTGGGAAAGGGAGAAGCAGACTCCCTGCTGAATTGGGAGCCTTATGTGGGGTTCAGTTCCAGGACCCAGAACCCTACACGAGCCGAAGGCAGACAGGTGCTTAATGACTGAGCCACCCAGGTGCCCCAAATTTCTATTGTGTATAAGCCACCTAGTCTATGATATTTTGTAATAGTGGCCTGAACAAATGAAGACATGTGTGATTTCATGTCCCAGAAGGGTCTAAGAAGAGTTGTTACTGGACTGGAAAACAGACCAGTATTGCCTTTTTATAATCTGTTCTCCATACTGTCGCTGTAGTGGTCCTCAAAAACATGAATCTGGTTTTGTCATGTCTCTAGGTGAAACATTCCATTTAAGTTAGGATAAAATCCAAACTCAGTGATTTCAAAAACAAAGCCTATTATCTAGCCTTGATTTATCTTTCTGTAGTTATCTTTTGCATTTTTCACCTTAACTTCTGTGCCCATCTATTCTGAACTGATTTCTATTTTCAGTATTCTGTGTTCTCTCTTTCCTTTTACCTGTTTGGTCCTCACTCAGTTTTCAAGTTTAGAAACCATCTCCCTGGACAGCCCACCTTGACTCTACCAAAACGTGTTCAATGTGACCTTTCTTAGTGTCTGAAAATATAGATAGGATCATAACTAATTAGCATAGTAGATTCATTTAAAGGCTTTAGATGTAATCTGGTGGTAGCCTTAAATATTTAAATGCTTGTAGTCATAATGAAGGTGACCTTAGAGCTTTTGCTAACAGTGTTTCTATCTGGTAAACTCTCATGTGGAAAAGTTTTATTACGGAGGATATTAATCCACTTATTCAGAATGTTCAAAGTTTATTCTTATAATCAGATTAGCAAATCCATGCACTTGCCAATTAGTTACTTGCAAGAATTAGGGCTAGCCAAAATAAATCTCAGTGGCCTCTCTGGTATTCCTTGGTCCCAAACTTTTTAGACATGGGGAAGAACTATTTAATTTAATTGACAGTGTGATTTACATAACAACCTCATATGTGTTTGATTGATGTTGAGTTAGAGGCTACTCTCCTATGTATATACTACATCAAGTTTTTGAACTTGTAATGCATGCTGAGATCTACATTCTGTTAGAGATCCTAATTATCTAATTATATATGTTACATGATGGTTATACTAAGGTACACTTGCTCTGTCACTGGTGATAGAGGTGTGTACCTTCTATCCTTTTTTCTTCTTCTTCCCCTCACCCCATATATCTGGTTGAATTTGTATGTTTAATACTCTTACAATGTTGCTAAACTCTGTAATTTTCCACTCAGGTTTATTACATGTATTACTTGTATGTATATGTTTATTACATATTTCTCAATACTCAACAGTTCTTAGTAAATCCTACCTGCTGCTAATAAGAATTGTTATTATAGGACCTTGACTATGTAATATAAGGGTTTTGTTCATTGGTAAGACCTGTTGAATTTCCTTATTAATAATCAATATTCGGTTTTGTTTTGGATTTTTTTGTCAAAGGAAATGTGATTAAATTATAATTTAATTATTATATTTAATTAATTATAGTATGTCTAGTAGTAGCTTTGTATTTGACCTGATACATTAACAAAAGGAACACAATAACATACCTTTCTTTGCCTGCTTCTCCACATATGGGGATTGTGATCACTACCTACCTGATGATGTGCTTAAAAATATTAATATTTTAAAATATCAAGATACATCAGAAGTATCCTGTGTGTTGTGTATGGATAAAGAGTGTAGAGTTTTTTTGTTTTGTATGGGCTTTAAACTTCATGTGAAGAATGGGTTTTTATTTTATTTAGTTTCTTTATTCCCAGTTGCCATATAAAAAGTAAATATTGATTAAATTACACAGTTTTCTATGTATTTGATGAATTGCTTTAAATGATCTTATATCTTACTTATCTTACTTCCCAGATCTTTTATATTTCATTCTTGGAGAGAAAATGAACATGGCTGTTGAAGGAGGAAAAGGAATGATTTGAATATAGTTAGTTTTGGGGTATGGTAATTTCAACAAATAATGAATTCTGAAGCAGGCATTTTATATTGTGAAACAGACATAATTTTTTTTGTTATAGGATATATAGTTTTTTAAAAGTAATAAAGTACTTGGGGATTGGTATAGAGTTGTTTTAAAACTCCGTTTTTAAAAATCAGTTCTTCAGGTGCCGGGAATGTAGCTGACCGTGTTCTGGCTCAGCTCTTAACGGAAATGGATGGTGTTGAACAGTTAAAGGACGTGACAATTTTGGCAGCTACTAACCGCCCAGATAGGATAGACAAGGTAAGAAGCAAAACAGTGTGAGTGTTTTAAAATCAAGAACTGGGTCATTTGATTATGTTAGGGTTTTTTTCTACCAAATTACTCTGAAATCAGTTTTTCATTTAGAGGATCCCGAAAATCTTAAACTAAAGGAGATATAAAGAACAGAGTAATGCTTCTGTGTTTTTATTGCTTATGGTTTGGTATTAATGAGACTATTTTGTAACCCCTTCAGTTTCCCCCCCCTTTGTTGTTGTGTCAAACTTTCAGAGAATTGAAGTTCTGAAAATCTTTGTTTATGTATCTGATTTATTTTTGAGAAGTTTTTAACATTTTCAGTCATATTAATGTAAATTTCTGGGTATTTAGAATAAGTCAGACTGAAGTTATGATTAACAACTTTTTAAAATTCTTTGCCTGCAGTTGCTTTCAGAGTGATGAGAATAAGAGTGACAATGGATTTTAGCTTTCTAAGAAATTACTTAGGCTATAGCATTAAGCTAAGCTGCACAATTGGAAAATTAACCCTTTTTAGCTATTGCTACCACTTTTTCTCTCTAAGTCATAGTTTAATAAAGAGAATTCACTAAATTTTAAATGCCTAATTTATACCTAGTGTATAATTTCTTTGCAAAGGTTTAAATTAAGAGTAAAAATTTTCTCCTTTAGCATGAACCATTTTTTCTTTTTTCTATTCACATTATTTCATATATATGACCTTATGAGCTCCTTCCTCCTTTCCTATGCACATATACACAGACTTTCAGTTTTAAAAATGGGATTTAGAAAAAATGATCCTTTTAGAGTTATGAAAGGAGCTATTATGTGGAAAGCAAGCTTTGCTTTCATTCAGTTGGGTATTTTGTTATGCGATAAAGACCTTTGGGTCAAATACAGGTGAGAAAGCTTTGGACTTTAATAAATTGTTCCCTTTTTGCTATAGTATTTTTTAAGAAGATAGGTGTGTTCTGAGCACTTTATATGATCTGGGTCCATGCTCAGATACCTCTGATATCTATGGAGAAAAAAAAAAAAAAAAGTAGGACTTCATTTTAACAAGTATCATAGAAAGTACTAAAAGAGCCCTAGAGATTACCTAACCCCACCTTTCAGTTTCACAAATAGAAGTGCTGAATACAGAAAAAAATTTTTTCTCTTGGTAAGAATACATTGTATTTTTATGACATTTTCTACTGGTTACCCCATGGCTAATGAGCTCTAAACTTTCTTTGGTTTCATTCTCTACAATGCCTAATCTAATAGTTATCTTCTTGGATTTCTTAATAGAGTATGTCTTCACATACTCTATTTCTTGAAATAGGACTTTTGGGTTTACAATAAACTTCTCTGGGTTCATCTAAATCAGGCTATACGATTCAGCCTGATTGGTGGTTTTGTTAGTTGTCTTTTTCTGTGTTACAGATTACCTCAAATTTAGCAGTTCTACACAACACCCATTTATTAGTATTTCTGTAGGTCGGTCAAAATCTGGGAATGGCATGACAGAGTTGTCTGTTCTAGAGTCTCACTACAGGCTGAAAACAAAGTGTTGGCAGGACTATATTGTTGTCAGGAGCTGGTATTCCTTTTCTAATCTCACATGAATGGGACAGGCCAAAGGACTAAATTTTTTTATTGGCTGTCAGCGGGAGCTACTATATCTCCTAGAGACTATCCACATGGCCTCTTCCATCTTCAAAGACTGCAGTGAAAACTGGTGTCTTTGTAATGAAATAAAAATAAGTAAATAAATAAATAAATAAATAAATAAAAGAAATCACATTTTATTCCTCTTATGCTTTAAGCTTCTATTGCCAGAAAAGCTCAGTCTTTTAGTCTCATCTGATCAGGTTAGGCCCAACAAAGGAAAATCTCTCCACCTTCAAGTCAGTAGATTCAGGACCTTAATTAATTACATTTGCAAAAGCCCCTCACAGTAGCACCTAAAGTAGCATTTGATTGAATAACTGGGAGAAAGTACTAGCCGTCTAGAGGACCAAAATCTTGTGACTGTACTAGAAGTCTTCCTACCAGAGTGCTCTTCAGCGTTTTCCCCCTTCTCCTATCTGAATTCTGTTCCAAGTACTAAGAACAACTTCTGACTTTCTCAGAGACCAGCTTTTCCTTCTTCCTTGCCTGTCATATAATTGGCTATGAACCAGTTCCTCTGAAATGTTCTTGTTTTGTGGAATCTGCTTGTTTTCTCAGATGCAACATTTCTTTGCCTTGCCCTGTCCACATATATCTTTCTTCAAATTATACATATAATCTTTCTTAAAATAGAAAACGATAAATAGATTTAAACTCCTTTTGTAAAAGTTACAATTTTTTCGTGTTCTTTATATATGTGACACTTTGTAAGTTTGTTACTTAATATGGTGGAATTGTTAATTTATAATCTGTTTTGCTTACTTTTCCCCCTGTAAGACCTAAATTGATCCCTAACTGTTGTGTTTTACAGTAGATCTAATTTATCCTAGTTTTTTTTTTTTAAGATTTTATTTATTTGTCAGAGAGAGCACTGGCAGACAGAGAGGCAGGCAGGGGCAGAGGGAGGCAGAGGGAGAAGCAGGCTCCCTGCTTCTGCTTCTGCTGAGCAAGGAGCTTGATGTGGGACTCAATCCCAGGACCCTGGGATCATGACCTGAGCCGAAGGCAGCTGCTTAACCAACTGAGCCACTCAGGCGTCCCTATCCTAGTTTTTTTTTTAACCAACACCTGGTACAAAAGACCTTTAGAAATTTTAAAGATAAACCTAGAGATTAGAAGTTACTCTTGGGCCGCTGCAAGGTCTGGGGCCTTTTTTTTTTTTTTTTTTACTCCGCTTTCTAAATTCAAAACCCCCAAGGTAATGGTAGAGAATTTTCATTCTCTTTGGGATAGTTTAGTCTGAAGATATTTGGATCTCTTGGAGAAAATACTTAACTGGATTTGGGGCAGAAGTTGTCTCCAAAGACAGAAAATTGAAGGGATGGAAGTGGTTTTTTGTTTTTGTTTTTGTTTTTTTACATTTCAAGGATTTTGCATTGTTTTTGTGTTTCTTGCCTGATGATAATAATTTGCCTTAGGAAGGCAAATGTTGTATTTCAAAACAGTAACTCATGAGTCTTCATCATCACACAGTTTCAGAAATTGAAGTTTGGGAAATAGCTTGCCGAACTTCTAGCCATGTTTTTTTTAATCCTTTATAAAATGTTACCTTGAATTCATCAGTTCTAAAAACATGTAATTGTGCAAAGTAACTGTTTTAAGTATCAATATTAATTGTTAACACCTTGATTTATTGACCTCTTTAAGATGTTTCAGAGAGAAGTATAAACCTATACAAACATATAGTATGTATATAGCATACTTATATGTATGCTTGTATGTTTATATGTATATGTACATATGCATTTACACACATACTTTGATTAGTTTTTGAATACTAGAAATCCAACTTTTTTTAACCAGCTAACTTTGGATGAGCACATTTAAATCAAGATATCGAAAGTATTGGGGTACCTGAGTGGCTCAGTGGGTTAAGCCTCTGCCTTTGGCTTGGGTCATGATCTCTGGATCCTGGGATTGAGCCCCACATCTGGCTCTCTGCTCAGCAGGAAGCGTGCTTCCTCTCTCTCTCTGCCTGCCTCTCCATCTATTTGTGATCTCTGTCTCTCAAATAAATAAGTAGAATCTTAAAAAGAAAAAAAAAAGATATCAAAAGTATTTGCTAACTGGACTTATTTCCACTAGGTCAGGGGGATCTAAGTGTTTTTAATTTAGTATTCAAATTTTTCAAAATTTACAATGTTTAATTTGTAAAGGATTAAATAATAAAGTTATTCCTGACAGCAAAACATAAAATTGGTAAATGGGAAAAAGCATTTTTAAGTGGTATAAGAATGGTTTCAAGATCATCAATTGATGTGCTGTGCTTTCAAGTACAACTTTGAATTTAGTACATTACAACAGAGTCTAAACGTTCTGCATATTGTATTCTGTAATAGTGCAAAGAACAAACAAACAAACAAAAAACACTTTAAGTAATCAGTGATTTTTGTAAAAAAAAATAAAAAAGTTAATTCTTTTCTGTTTCAGGTAGAATACCGTATTTGTGTGGAATATGAATTTTATTCTTAATTATACCTTTGTTACTGCTCATATGATACATACTACATCAAAAGTCATTTTTCTTTGCAGACTTTTTCCTTTGAAGAACTATTTTAGAGCATTATTTGTATATCATTTAATAGTACTATAAAAAAAGTTTCAGTGCATGTATGATTATAACACGTTCAAAGTATGTCCTGCAGGTCTGTCCTGGTAGAAACAAAACAGTCTTAAGAGATAATATAAAAATGAAAAAACTTCCTGTTATGAAATGAATAGACAGTTTCTACCACCTGCCTTGTCTGGAGGAAACTATAATAGGAAGAGTATGGGTAACAGAAGAATTAAAGTAAATTTCATGTGCTGCTGAAAGGTAGAGGGATTTTTTTTTTTAGCTTAAAAAAGACTGTCCTAGTGCCAGAGAAATTATACATTTGGTCTAACTTGTGCTAAATTTAATTAAGGTGTTTGGCCTTGTAAATTAGCTGGCATACTTTACCATCCTGTTGTCTGTTAAGCCACAACTTCTGTGTCATGGTGACCTTAAGTTAGTATGTTAAAAGGGTGAGAATTCTTGGACTGCCGGAGTGAAATTGACATCATTATGTGACCCTTATATTGTGTGTATTTAGTGCCTTTTATGGACAATATCTCAGTTTCATGTAACTTGGGGAAACTAGAGCTGGAGTTTCTTGGGGATTCTGGTGATTCAGCTAAAGGAAGTAAGACACACAGCTCAGTAATCACATTATTCTCTTTCCTGCTATGTCATAGTTACATGTCAAATACGTTAGATGTGATGTAGCACACTAGGCTAAGTAAAGTGATTGCTTGTGGTTCCTGGTGGTATCCTGAAGTCTCCATAGACTTTTTATGACTTAACTCTCTCCTCCAGCTGCTAAGTGAGGGAAGAAAAGTCATATTCCCAAGTGTCCATTTTCCATAAGAATGACAAGATGTGAAGGATAGATGAAGATTAATGAGATTGTATAATGTCAAGTTGACACATTGTCTTTAGATGGATGATGGTCTGGATTTCCTCAGCAACAAGAGACTTTTTAGAAAACAACTGAATTTTTATTGATGCCCAAATAACAAAGAGTCTAAACTATAGGAGTTTATATTGTTCCTTATTAGGCTCTTGTTTATGTGGCCCCTTTAGAAGAATATAATGTCCAATCCATGGCATTTCAAGCACTTGTGTTAGATATTAAGAAATGGTCATGTCTTCTTTCTCAGACATTAAAAAAACCTCAAACCTCAAAATAGTTTAGTTTTATGAATATTTTTTCATTTAGTCACTTGGTTACTTTTAGTACTGATGCCTAGTATATTATTATTACTACTATAAAGTATATAGCCTATAAATGTAGTTTTCTTATAATAATAAATCTGTAAAATTTTGAAAATTCTGCTGAGTCATCTATGGAGAAGATTGTTCAATTGACGAAAACTTTGGAAGTTATATAGAAATATTGAATAATTCAGGGTTCGGAATCATTTTCTAACTTCATATGTTTAGCTCATGGATATTATAAACTGGCATTAATTTTCCAGTAGAGGAAATGTGCTTGAAGAGTTAAATATGACATAATATTTTTATTTCTTAAGTATTGCAAATTAAAAGTTGGTTTTATGGATATCTTTGTAACATTGGGAAAACTTAATTAGCATATTTAGAAATGTTGGCAAGTGAGAAGAAAAACATATGTGTCTCCCAATTTTCAAGTGAATTGAGTTCCAAAAATACCTATAGAATAAAGAGTACAGATATGTTTACAGATGGCTTTTCTCCTTACCTTTCCTAGTTGCAAGTGCCATTCTTTTTAATATTGCTATTCTCAGCTAAGTTGGAACTAAAAAGCTGCTTGACCTAACAGACATTAAAATTTTAAATATTATAATTCTTTACTTTCTTGTATTTTAGGAAAGGATGTTTATAATCCTTAATATTGTTTATCAAAATGATGTGGAGAGTCTTGGTGGATTATAAGGTGAGCTGTAATGTGGTCAGGCCTGCGAGGCCTCCTCCAAATTCACCTTCCAATTTTAGCTTTACCTTCATTTTACAGGACTCTCAGAAGTGGCTTTATCATTAGTGATAGGTGTTTGTGTGTTTGTTTGTTTTAAAGCTTTAAGTGTTTTCACCGTATCTATTATGGTAGCTTCTGTAAGGGTTTCAGTTTTGGGAATGGACGATTGGGAAAAGCAAGTCAGAAGAAGCAAGAGAGAAGCAAGTCAGAAGTTGTATGTATATATGTCATACCTCATTTAGATGCTAATTAGGTAGAGTCTGTTTATCCTGGCGGTCAGCAGACTGGCCAATCACTTGATTTTGTATGTCTCATGATCTAAGAATGGTTTTTGTATATTTAAATGGTTGAAAAATATGAGAAAGAAAAATAATTTTGTGAGATGTAAAAATGAGATGAAATCCAAATTTCAATATGTAAAACTTTAGTGGAACACGGTCACCCTAATTCGTTAATGTATTGTCTATGACTTCACTTGTACTGTAGTTACAGTATCACACAGTATTTATGGCCCATAAAGCCTAACTTATTTACCATTTGGATCTTTATGGAACAAATTCACTGACCATTGATCTATCCTTGTAGGATTTTAGAAGTTTAGTAATATCTCTTAATATGTGGTGTCCATACATGAGCCACGGTATCTTTCTAAAGATTGTTTAAATATATTGCATTAATTTTCTGGGGTGCTTGGGTGTCCCAGTTGGTCATGGTTCAGGTCTGCCTTTGGCTCAGGTCATGATCCCAGGGTCCTGGGATTTGTCCCTGCGTCAGGCTCGCTTTCAACTGGGATCTGTTTCTCCCTCTCCCTGCTCATTCTCCCTCTCCCCCACTCTTTCTTAAATAAATAATAAATAAAACCTTTAAAAACATATGTATTTCATTAATGGCTTAAAATAAATAATAGGAAGGTTGTATTATCTTATTGTTCTTTCAAGTACATTCCATCTCAAAAGTTCTTTTAATATTTTAAAATATATCTTTTTGGACTAAATCATTATTCTTTTCAGTTGAATTACTCAACAAAATCCATAAATCTAGAAGTGTAGTTTTTTAATTGTATGGATAATGTATTTCTTTTTGTTTGTTTGTTTAAAGATTTTATTTATTTATTTGACAGACAGAGATCACAAGTAGGGAGAGAGGCAGGCAGAGAGAAAAGAGGTAGCAGGCTCCCCGAGGAGCGGAGAGCCCGATGCGGGGCTTGATCCCAGAACACTGGGATCATGAGCAGAGCCAAAGGTAGAGGCCTTAACCCACTGAGCCACCCAGGTGCCCCAGATAATGTGTTTCTTAATGGCACTTGAATCTTAAAGTTTTATTGGTTTTTTAGTTTTTTATAACTGTGAGTTGAATGCCCATTTTAGTATTATCACAGGAATTTTCAGGCTGAGATATTTAAATTTTGAGAAATTAAGATTCTATATTTAGATGTTTGGTGAATAATATTTTATTTTCATATGCAAATAGGAGTAGATTTAATCTTCTGTTAGAGAAAGTATAAATAACACAGTACATATTGCCCTTGATACCCAAGTTGTGAAAGAAACTAATTTTTTCAAGATTGGAGTGAACTTGGAAGGCTTTGATAGTCTAGTTATCCTTCTGATATATTAATCCTCCCCTCTCATTGTAAAATTTCTACCCTCCACTTCTCCGTCATTTGCTTACTCTCCAAACTGTTGGGAGAGAGGAGATTATTATCTCATGAAATAGACCACTCCATCTTTGTCTCAGATTATTTTTAGGAATTTTGTTGTTCTACTGAACCAGTTGCTGTGTGTCTCCCCAAAGCTTCAACATACCAGCCACAAGTACAGTTTTTAATCTTTCTTCTAATATGGTTCTTCTTTATTTTTGAAAACTGTTGTGTGTCTTACATTCCGTCTCACCAACTAGTCTTCTCTTCTCCAGGCTTGACATCTTGTTTTATTTCGTCTTTGGCATTCTTATCCTTTTTTTACCCCCTCTGAACTGTTGTTCATTTGTTCCTTTCTCTCTGAAATTACGGCATCCACAGATGAATATACTGTAGTAGGTTGTAGTCGGATCATTACAGAGTTTAGTAAGACACTTAATGCCTTCAGTCTGAATATCATGTCTTCTGCTAATGCATTCCAGGATTGTGTTAGATTATTTGCCAGCTGAATCACTCTGTGGACTGCTGTTGAATTTAAAGTCATCAAGAACAAAACAAAAACAAAACCAAAAGCCCGTGTTTCCTCAGAGTCTTCTGCTAAGTTATAGCTTCCCCGCCTTGGGCTTGTGTTATTAATTTGATTTAAGTCTTAGAAGTTGAGCCATAGTGCGATCAGATCTAGAGATCTTCCTTCAAGTACAGCTCCTCCGAGCTATTCCTACTTTTTATATGCTTCCCAGAGATTTGTTTTTCTTTAAGTCCAAGTGGTTTCCCAATAGTTTCTGCTAGCCAGCTGCTAGGGCTTTAGGCCTTAGAAGTAGAGGAATTAATTCTTGCTAAATTCATCAAATTACATCCGATCTTTCTAATTTGTCAAGTGTGGGATTCTGTTTCTGCCATTCCCTATGTGTGTCTTATAGGTATTAATAGCAGAGGCATTATATATCTTAATTATCAAGAAGAATTTCTGTAGCTTTCTGACTTTTTGAAAAATAGTTTAACCTATGTAATTTAAGAAAGTAAAATTCACCTAATTTACCTTAAGAATACATACTCTGAAATGCTTTGTTTTCTCCAATGGAAATAGACAAGATAAGACTTAAATTATATTCAATGAAATTTAGAAATGAAATTATTTTTGAAATTATTATGAAAATATTTTTTTAGCTTTAAAACAGTGCTGAAATAGGTAGTTAGTGTCCTCATCACTTCCACTTTTATAGGTATAGTTTCATGAGTTTGTGATACTACAGATATTTTATTGTACGAGGAGTTGTATAATTTTCTTATTTGACCTTTTTATTTATAGTGCCTTGGGCACGGGCCTTCCCAATACTTAGCATTTCTGATTGAGTTTTTGGAGTATGCATAGCATTGGAGAAGGGCTTCTGCATCATGTAAGCAGTTTAACTGTAGAAATGAGTCTAGGGGAAAAGGAGATTAGCATATGTAGATGGCAAAGATGTTAAGGACTAGAATGTTATATGTAGACTGTGATAGAAAGACCTGAAATTGATAGTGAGAAATGAACAATGGGAGAAATGAGGCAGACAGATACAGATTTGGGGATCTTTGTTTCTCATTCTAGCTCTGTTGCCAACAAACTGTATCCTTTGAAATTATTCATCCTCTCTGGACCTCTATTTCTGTACCTGTCAAAATGTGGTAGATAATCCAGGGTATGTCATTAATGTCCCCAAATTCTCTTATGTTGTGACTTAGAGATAGTTAATAATAGATTTTCCAAATGCTACATAAAAGCATGCTATTTACCAAACACATTTCTGAGGGTTTTTTTTTTTTTTTTAGGCTTTTTCAGGTGTCACCTCCCCAAACTTTCATGTTGCTGAAAAGTTCTTTTCTTCAAACATGTTATAAAAGTAAGCAAATATTATCCAGGTGTGCGAAAATGACTTTTCTTTTTAACCACTTGATTGTCAGAATAGGGGGGAAAGCCATAAATCAGCCTTAAGGCTGTTGTTGTGTAATAAAAACTTCGGTTGACAGTTGAAGAACACCTTAACGTTTTCACTGAAAATTTATTACTCTTAGAAAAAGAAAACTTGTTGAGCTGCATATTTTCTCCTTTCACAGATGTCTGATCAGTTTTACAGTATCTGTAATGTTTTGGTCTATTTAATACTCTGTTTTTGAAAACTTAAAATGAATGTAAAAATAATTTTGAGTTAGAACAGAAATGTCTAAACATATGATTATTTAAAGTTGATTATTTAAATTTGAAAAAGCTTCTTCCCATGTATTCTTAATGCTCCTAGGATCTCATATTTGATGTTCAGTGTAGCCAAGAACTAAATCGGAAGCTCTGTATTCAGTATTTTAAGATTATTTGTAGAAGGGCTAATTTGGTGATTATTTTTAAAGTGCATAGTGAGTATTAACAATAATGTGCCAGTTTGATGCCTGGAATTCTATTCATTGTGTGTGTGTGTGTGTGTGCGCACGTGCACGCGTGTGTGTGCGTGTGCACTTTGGAAGGGGTGTGCAAAAGTATCAAGTACGTAATAAAGAAAATTCAGTTCTTTTTTTTTAGGATATGTATCATCAAATATGAAATACAGGCAGGTTTTGAAGTATTATCATAAAACATGCACAGTCTAACCTTGTTTGCAGTATTATACTGGCATGTACATTCACCATAGATTTGGAAAAACTGGATCTTAGATCTGGTCTTTTAAAACCATGTATGTGTTGGTCTCAGTGAATTTGGTATTGCAGTTACTCTGTCTGGACACAAGATGGTGATACTTACCTGAAATGTTTTCTGAGTGCAGCATCTGTGGGAGGCTTCCCCTCCTCTGTCCAGAGGATGAGTGACTTAAGGAAATGAGTGGAATTGGCTTTGTTTTAAAAAATAATAGTTGAAATTTGTGTGTATGTGTGTGTGTGTCCTACTGTATATAATTTATTTAACAAATAGTGATTTAATATTAAGTGTAGGTTTGTGTAAGTTTGAGTTGGGGTGAGGTAGGAACATTGAGAAAAGGGAAAGTTGAACAGTGGAGAGGGACTAGCTGTCATTAGGTATATACTGGGCATCCAGTGTGTGAGTGATTTGCTTATGATCTCTAATTGATTCTAATCAAATATAAGCATATGTATTTTACACAACACCAATGTATTCCTTAGCTCAATAAATTGTGTAATATTAGTAGTGCTATGTATGTTCTCTCTGGTAAAAACTGTGTATACCATCAGCCAGTGTAGTATCTTTTTTTTTTTTTTAATTTTAAGTGAAATTATCAATCTTTTCTAATAAAAAAAAATTCCCTGTATAGTTAAATATACATTTACCTTAATATATAGCGATTCCACTTCTAGGTATTTGTCCGAAAGAAATGAAAACTTTTGTCTACACAAAGACCTCTAGGCAAATGTTTATAGCAGTTATATTCATTATCACTAAACAGCCCCAAATGTCTATCAACTGATAAATGGATAAAGAAGTTCTGCTTTGCTCATACAATGAAGTACCACTTAGCCATAAAAAAAGAAACACATTTCTGGTATATGCAATAAGATGGAAGCATTATGCTAGGTGAAAGAAGCCAAACACAAAAGGTTCAAGAGTATACTGACTGGTTCTGTTTATGTGACAGTCTGGAAAAGGCAAGGCCACAGGGACAGAAATCAGATCCAGGACTTGGGGGTAGGGATTGACCACAAAGTGCCATGAAGAAACTTTTGGGGGTGATGGGAATATTCTACATTTTTGTTGTGGTGGTGATTATAGGACTATATATGTTTGTCAGAACCCTTCTAACTATAAAACTAAATGTGGTGAATTTTACAGTATATAAAGCGTACCTCAAAACCTGACCATTAAACACACTAGAAAAAAAAAAAAAAAACTTGTTAATCGCAAATGCAGAGGAAAATGTCAGCTCTGCTTCAGCAACAGTTTCTCTTCACTTGGAGGTAAAGCATTTTGCATTTTCAGCTCTTTCTCTCCTTTGCTTGTCTTTTGATAACCCCTTTAGGCAGACCTCTCTTTCTCACTGCCTTAGCAGACTCGGAACTACCCCAGCAAAGATTTTGCTTTCAAGTGTTGCTACCCAGCTTTCAGTACAGAAGGAGGTAGAATTTTAGTGCTAGAAAGATTCTTAGAGAATTTGGCTGGCAAACTAGAGATTTTACAAATAAATCTTTTAGAGAAGTTATTCTCAGTAACAAAAGTCAGTTATGCATATATTAAGGACAGTTTTTAATCTGGTTCTTACTGTAATAAAGTATAGCTAGAATTATGAAAATATATTTTTATCCCTTCCTTCCCTCCTTCCCTTCTTCCTTCCTGTGCTAGATTCTACTTCTGTCTCCTGGAAGGGACAGTGCAGGTGAACCAGACAAGTGCTTTGGATCATTATGTTGCATATCAAGTAATAGTGTCTACCTTTTAGCAGCTTTTCAGTCTACGGAGCTGGTAACATCTATGGCCTGGGGCTTACATGTTTGATGACAGACTTATTCAGAAGTGTGTTTTGTTATAGAAAAAATGCTAAGCCAATTATTAACACTAGTGTCTTTTGGAAATCTTGATTCTGAATCTTCTTTTTTTTTTTAATTAAAGTAGCAAAAAAAGAATATTTGATGTAATAAGATAAAAGCAAGGGATAGTATATTTTATCAAAGTAGAAAGGTAAAGAAAACTATTAATGTTTGAGAAGCACATTTAGGATACTTTTGGGTATTTAGGAGTTCCTCATTAACTCCATATTTTCAGGCTTAATGATATACTTGTTGTTCCCTCTTGGTGAAATATAGGTGTGTTTTTTCAGAGGCCAAGTAGAAGGCTCATATTTTATTAAAAGTAGTATCCTGTGAGGTAGTCATAGGTCATTACTGCTGAGGAACATTTACTTAGAAAGATTTAGTAAACAGCCTGATTCAGTTGAGCTGACAGTTTAACAATCCAGGCAGTTTAATTTAGAACTTATACTTTAAACCACAAAACTAAATAAATTCTTAAGTTCTGTGTTAGATTTAATGTCTTTGACTTGATTGTATATTTAATATTCTGATCAGCTTTTGCTTTGTATTTATAAATTTGAATTCAATCTCTGATATTTGCGTTGTATTAGATGACTGGTAGACCTCTGTGTATGTGTTCTCGTAAAAACTGTGGTATACCGTCAGGCAGTGAAGTAGCTTTATTCACACTTTAAGTGCGGTTATGAATTTTCACTTAAAAATCAAAAAGGGAGAAAGGAAAGGAGGGAAAGGAGAGAAGGAAGGAGAACTGGAGTTTGTGCATATTGTTATTGTTGAAGTTATGTTTTGTTTTTTGATTTAGTTGATTAGAATTGGGAAAGTAAGCATTAGCAAGTAAGGAATAAATTACTTTTATATATCTAGGAAAATCTAACAAGATTTAAAGCAATTAGGTACAGAATAAACTAAGCAGAGAATAGAAAACTTCTGAGCTCTCTGCTTATTTTTATAAAGTTTTATTGAAACATAGCCATGCCTATTGTTGCATAGACTATTTAGTCAATAAGATAAAAATGTTTACTATCTTGCCCTATGGGAAAAAGTTTGCCAGCCCTTGAACTAAATTTTGGATCAGTACTATTCAGATAAACTGTTTGTTAGTTGTCTTAGAATGAGTCAGCCATCAGATATTCATTGAGCACCTGTTATGTGCCAAGCAGTGTGCTAGGTGAGGGAGAGGCAAAAACAAACATGTCCTACAAAAATGTTTGACTTTCTTTTTTATTAATAGTTACAACATAGGTTACAAAATGCTAGAAATTGTAAGACTGGGAAATGCTTGTAAGACAGATCTCTTTTATCTGAACCGACAATAATGCTGCATCTCTTGGGCAGTGACAGTATTAATTATCTGATTCTCCAGCTTCTTTTCTCTTTCTTCTGAAGATCCCCTTTTATATTACTCAGGTTTTTTTTCTATAGATTTATTACCACACAGTTTACTTATTTATAGCGTTTATTTTTGTGTCTCCCCACATAGGCTTTATAAGGGCAAGGATTTTGTTTACTGATTTATCCAAGTGCTTAGAACTCATAGTAAGCAGTTAGTATGAAGGAGACCTGCCTTACATATTCTTATTAACTGTATCAGTGCATTTGGAAAATACCAGCTTTTTTTATGTCTGCTATAATTTTGCTGATTTGAAATGATAATTTGCTGAGGTAATTTGTATGTCTTTTTAACTTTTTCTCTGTCCTTCATTGAGAAAACTAATATTTCTTACGTTTTTACCTCCTCATTTTATCACCAGTAATATACTGTTTACGTAGTTTTTTCTTGGGAGTGATAAATATTTAGTAAAAGATGTTTTGGGTAGTTCAGTAATATATTTATTGAACAGAAAAATGCACACTAAGATCAAAGCTATGTTAACTACTCCGATGGCCTTGTGGATGTAATGTAGGTGCACATTTAATCATGATCAAAATAATTAAAAATAATTTCTCATAAAACTTCTTTCTTTTAGTTATACTCATGAGCATATTTTGGTGATAGTTGATTTTTCTGCCTACACAGTTTGCAGAATAGGTTTTGTTTTGCTTTTTTTCTTTAACGATTTATTTATTTATTTGACAGACAGAGATCACAAGTAGGCAGAGAGGCAGGCAGAGAGAGAGGGGGAAAGCAGGTTCCCTGCCGAGCAGAGAGCCTGATGCGGGCCTGGATCCCAGGACCCTGGTATCATGACCTGAGCCGAAGGCAGAGGCTGTTACCCACTGAGCCACCCAGGTGCCCCAGAAGAAGAGTGTTTTGTAGCCAAGTCTCTGTATCTTGGTATCTCACATTCATATTTGTGACCTAAACCTACGTCCCATTAGAAAAGCCAAATGTTCTCATAAGCAACAAAAATTTTCTTCATGGAAAACAAAGAAGTAAAAATGTAGTCCAAACAAAGGTATAATGTGTATATTGAATATTATAAATCTATCTATATAGATATGAATATATTAACATAGAGCTTATGCATTTAATTGTAGGATTTTTTCCTTTGGTATTATATTGAAAGAAAAAATACAAAATTGAATACATGCAGGGAATCAAAAAATCCAGAAATATAGCTGATAACAATTATTACCACTTTTAATTGAGCACGCATATATCATCTGTAATTCTAATGAGCCTTCAAAGTAATATTTCTGTTTATATTTTGAAGATCAAGAAATTGATATTCAGAGAGATTGAATGACTTGCCATCGTTCAAGAACTAATAAGTCATAAAGGTAGTATTGCAATGCAGGGCTTCCTGTTCCTCCAAATACCTTATGTTTTATCCTACAGTATGTCCATTTCTCATGTATTATCAAGATGTGCTACAACCTGACTATATTCTATACCTGTATTTGTTTAAAAATTTTACATTTTATAACATTTACACTACGTAGTTATTGTTTTTTAGATTTTTTACCACTGTTTTATTATTTATTTGCTTTTTAGTTTTTAATTTTATTTTAATTCCAGTATAGTTAACATACAGTGTTATATTTATTTCAGGTGTACAATATAGTGATTCGTCCATTCTATACATTACTCAGTGCTCATCGTGATAAATGAACTCTTAACCTCCTTCACCTGTTTCACCCATCCTCCCATCCATTTCCCTCTGGTAACTACCAGTTATCTTTATTAAAAGTCTTTTTTTTTTTTTTTTTTGGTTTGTCTCTTTGTTGTTCATTTGTGTTGTTTCTTAAATTCCCCATATAGTAAGATCATATGGTGTTTGTTTTTCTCTGACTTACTTCACTTAGCATTATAGCCCGTATAGCCATCCATGTTGTTGCAAATGGCAAGATTTCATTCTTTTTTAGGGCTGAATAATATTCCTCTGTGTGTGTGTGTGTGTGTGTGTGTGTGTGTGTGTGTGTGTGTGTGTTTTTATCCATTCATCAATCAATGGGACACTTTGTAATTCGGCTATTACAAACAATAGTGCAGTATGCATAGGAGTGCATGTATCTTTTTGAATCAGTGTCTTTGTGTTCTTTGGGCACATACCCTGTAGTGGGATTACTGGATCATAAGTAATTCTATTTTTAATTTTTTGAGGAACCTCTATACTGTTTTCCTCAGTAGCTGTACCAGTTTGCATTCCCACCAAGAGTACAAGAGGGTTCCTTTTTCCTCACATCTTCTCCAACACTTGTGGTTTCTTCTGTTTTTTTGTTTGTATGTTTGTTTGTTTGTTTGTTTTTTAATTTTAGCCATTCTGACAGGTGTGAGGTGATACCTCATTGTGGTTTTGATTTATATTTCAAATGACTGATGATTAATGATGTTGAGCCTCTTTTCATGTGTCCATTGGCCACCTGGATATCTTCTTTGCAGAAATGTCTATTCATGTCTTCTGCCCATTTTAATTGGATTATTTGTGTTTTGAGTGTTGCATTGTATAACTTCTTCATGTATTTTGGATACAAGCCCATTACTGAATATGTCATTTGCAAATATCTTGTCCCATTCAGTCGGCTGTCTTTAGTTTTGTTGATTATTTCCTTTGCTGTGCAAAAGCTTTTTATTTTGATGTAGTCCCGTAAGTTTATTTTTGCTTTTGTTTTCCTTGCCTAGGAGACATGTCTAGAAAAATGTTGCTATGACAGTGTCAGAAAAATCACTGCCTGTGTTCTCTTCTAGGAGTTCTAGGATTTGAGGTCTCACGTTTAGATCCTTCATCCCTTTTGAGTTTATTTTTGTGTAATTTTTGTATTTATCTCTTGGGTAAGGAAGTGGTTCAGTTTCATCCTTTTGCATGTGGCTGTCCAGTTTTCCCAATACCATTTGTTGAGGAGACCATCTTTTCCCCATTGCATATTCTTGCCTCCTTTGTTGAAGATCAACTGACCATATAATCATGGGCTTAATTCTGGGCTCTCTGTTCTGTTCCATCGATCTATGTGTCGGTTTTTGTGGTAGTACCATTCTGTTTTGATTACTACACCTTTGCAGTATATCTTTAAATCCGGGATTGTGACACTTCCAGTTTTTACTTTTTAAAAATGGCTTTGGCTACTTGGAGTCTAATGTGGCTCCATATGAATTTTAGGATTTTTTGTTCTGGTTCTGTGAAAAATGCTGTTGGCTAGTTTCATAAGAATTGCATTAAATTTGTATATTGCTTTGGGTTGTGTGGACATTTTAACAATATCTGTACTACATTGCATAATTTAAAATTTTAAGTACATAGTGTGCTTCTAAATAACTTGAGGAGACTGTTATACAAAAGAAAATGGTTTCCTAATTCCAGAGAATAGTATGTGGAGGGGACAAATATCTCTTTGTCATTTTTAAAGTTAAAACCACTGCTGTCCAGAGGTGCCTGGGGGGCTCAGCTGTTTAAGCATCTGTCTTCAGCTCAGTCATGATCCCAGGGTCCTGGGATCAAGCCTTGAAGGGAGCCTGCTTCTCCCTCTCACTCTGCTTGCTGCTCCACCTGCTTGTGCCCTCTTTTTCTGTCAAATAAGATAAATAAAATCTTTAAAAAAAATTGTCCACTTTTAAGCTGACATATATTATTTTACTTTTCTCATAATATTTATTAGGCCTTCTATAGCCATGTATGTACATACATATAATTACCAACATGATTTTTAAAGTTTATTTTTGTTTAAAATATTTAATGATTCAAAAGTTTTTAAATAAGAGTTTTATACATAAAGGAATTACCCAAAGAACATCTTTTTTCTTTTTTTAAAAAGGAATTTATTTATTGCAAAGCGTGAACGTGGGGAGGGGCTGAGGGAAGAGGGAGAAGCAGACTCCCCACGGAGCAGGGATCCCGATACGGAGCTCGATTTCAGGACCCTGGGATCATGACCTGAGCTGAAGGCAGATGCTTAACCAACTGAGCCACCCAGGTTCCCCCAAAGAATATCTTCACTACATAAATTAATTGATGAAGGGACTGAGATGTTCTTTGGTACTTTTATCACTGTAGTCTATTTTTTCATGTCATTAATCAAGATTAGCATGCCATGTTAGCCAGAAATTGAGATAATTTCATTCTGCAGCCCTTAATATAAGATTCTCTTCTAGTTCTTCTAAATTCAGATGTGTAGTTCTAAAAATGAATACTTTGCTTCATTGATATTTTCCTTTTTTAAACTATTAAGAAATAATGTATTGTGTTCACCATGATTTGAGAGTATATGACCTATGAACACTTGTATTCTGATTGAGTATAGAATTTTATATTGTCTGTTTAGCATACCCGAATTTGTGGATGTTCTTCAAATTTTACTTATAATAAAACCATGAAAAGGACTCATTAAGCTATTTGGTGGAAGTGACTGAGAAGCCACAGGGCAGTGATGGAAGAAGCATTTCTGATAAAGGTTATATATTAAAATCTTGTGGTGGCTTAAGAAAAAGAGCACTAGTCTTGAAAAGCTGAGAAATTTTAACTTGAAGTAGTGTATTTAATTCTTTGACTTTCAAATGACTCCCTATGGCTGTTTTCCATTCCTACCTATCACAAATTTAACTTTTCCCCTTTTATAGTACATTATAAGGTCAGAAAAGAGTAAAATGACAATTATATGGTGAAGATGTTTTGTACATATTTAAATACGATATAAATGTTTTTATTGTAATCATTATAATATAAGGATCTTATGAATACTGTTCCTTAATACCAAAGATTGCTGTAAGTTTATGTGTTGATGAATCTATAGATGAATGAATGAATGAATGAATGAATGAATGAATTTATTTGGGGCTCTGGACTACTAAATTATCTGGAGCCTGCCTTGGAATGGAAGATCCTTCTCCTTGGTTTTGAAAACATTAAATTAAAAGGTATCTTAGGGGTGCTTAGGTAGCTCAGTTGGTTAAACATCTGGCTCTTGATTTCAACTCAAGTCATGAACTCAGGGACTTAGGATTGAACCCTACCTTGGTTCTACATTCAGCGTGGAATCTGCTTGAAATTCTCTCTCTCTCTCTCTCTCTGCCTCCCCTCCCCCTCTCCCCCTCCTCCCCTCTCTCTGCTCCTCATCCTGCTCAGGTGCATGCACTGTCTCTCTCTCTCTCTCTCTCAAATAAGTAAATAAATAAACAAATAAAATGTTTTTCTTTTTCTTTTTTTTAGGTATCTTAATGTTGGCTTTTAGCTATTATCTGTAATTGTCAAAAAGAAGCTATATAGTCCTCCTAAAGATAAATAAGGAGATAAAGAAAAACACAATGAGCTAAACTGTTAATTTTTGTTTATGCATTCCTTAGTTCATCAAGATTAAAATTTGACCAGATTTGACCACCATTTACATACAAACCTTTTGAAATGTAACATTCAAATTGTCCTCTAAATCCAAGAAAGACAATCTAAAGTTACTCTACATTTATTAACTTCATCAAAAGTAAATGGCAAATTCCTCCTGCAAAATAAAAATATCAAGAAAATAAAGCACATAGGAAAAATCTAAATAGAGCTTCTTTGCCCTAAGGACACATTGGAAGTACCTTTAAAACACTGGAAACAAATGAAAGATTATTAATGCTTGGGAATCAGATAAAAAAGAACTAAAAAGTCACTATTCTCTATTTAAGTTTCTATCCTCCGCATTTTGTATCTTTAGCCAACCATTCAAACAAAAGGAATCTATATCACTGTTCTTTCTGACAGAAAAGAAACTGTAATTTTCTTAAATGATACAGATACATAGACTATAAAAAAAAATCGCATCTTGAAATCAAGAACTATATTATTACTGTCCAATAACGAGAACACCAATGTGAAACACTCTCATATTAATTCAAAAGGGGACTGCATCCCTGCCTGAATTCAGTTACTAGGAACTAATGGGGAGTCATTTACTTGTTTATATTTTCTCTTTCACATATTTGTAAATATCTGATGATTGTTAATTTTACTTATCTTTTTGTGCATTTCATTACATTATATTCATTGGTTTTGAGTAACTTATTATATGTATAAGTGCACATTTTAGAAGATGGTCCTTCTAAAGCTTTGCTTGTGGTCTTTGCTAGGAAGATGATTTAGATGCACAGAGAAGGTTGCTTGCTTTACTATTTATCATTTTCCCAGACAAATCCATGGAGACAGGCTGCTGATAGGATAGGAGAAAAACAACAAAAACAAATACAGTGCTTTGGCCTGGAACTGAATTGTATTATCTGTGCTGTCAGCTAGAGTCTTTGCTCACTTACCCAGACAATCTCCACAGGGATTAAAACTTCCCTCTGCATTAGTGATAGCCTTTAGTATACTGCAGCCTCATGTGCAGTTTAAAAAAAAAAAATCTGGTTATAAACAGTTTTTAATAGTTTGCAGAATCCTCACCAGTTCAGCCTTTGGGGAGAGTGATGATGCTGATAAATCAGATAGGTATATCATAATTAAATTGCTAATCACCTGGATTTTAGCTTTAGTTTCTATATATAACTCCTCACAACCCCCAACTCTGGGCCTGATTTGAATACTTACAGTGATGGGTGTACTGCTAATTCAAGTTATTTTTGAGGACATTTTTAAAAAATAAAGTTTATAAGAATTTTGATTTTGCATGAAAGTTCAGAAAGGTAGAATAATAGGAGCAAAGAACAACAACAAAAACATCTCAGAATTGTGTAAACCAAACAAAACCAGTTAGAACCAGCTTCTTCATTAAGCAGTGAATGTCTGAACTAACCAGGAAGGTGACTATCTATTCTTAAAGATTTCTGCTATTAAGGATTTTATAACCTTCTAAAGTTTTCAACCTGATGATTTTTCTCCCCACCCCATCCCCTGCCACTTGGCAGTATCAAAAGTCATTTTTGGTTGAGGCAAATGGATTGGTGATATTGGCCTCCAGTAGGTAGAGGTCACAGGTGCTGCTGAATGCCTTATATAATGTACAGGAGACCTCGGGCACCAAAGAATTATCCAGCCCCAAAGTCAGTAGTGTTGAAGTTGAGAAACTGTGCTCTGAAGCATGGATTTTTATCTTGATGAGAGTTCTTCCAAATGAATATCCCCACTGATGTTTACAATGTTTTATAGGGAGTTTATTTGTTTGGGTTACAATAAGAGAATAAAGAGGATTTAGACATTGACTTGGGGATTTATGAACATGGTAAACAAAACATTCTTTGAAAAATGCTCATGGAGACAGTATGCTGATCTCATGATACAAAGAAATGGAAAACAGTGCTATTTCATCATAGAAGGACATGGGAAACTTTATATATATTTTTAACCTTCATAAATATTGAATGAAAATTCTACTTTGTAGGAGATAGGGTTATATAGAATTATTTCTGTATTGGTGAATTAAATCATTTAATAATAAGGTAATCACAATATGTAAAATTAATTATTTTGGTAAAATATTCAGTATCATGAAGCTCTGAATTCATTTCTTAGATGTGACTGTTGGTAATTTATTTGCTAAGCTTCAGTTAACACATTCAGAAAGTCAGGTGGTGTTTTAAGCTTATCAGATGGGTGTTTATTAATTTCTATTTGGTAGTTTGTATTGACACTAAAGTTTTGGTTTTTTTTTTTTAGATGAATTTAAAAAATTGTCCAATCTTTAACCAATTGCTGGGCCTCAGTGTAAGGAATAGGCATGCCCTTGTTCACTTCTCAAGTGGAGTATGACAGTGTTTCCATTCATTTTTATATTGTCTACTCAATCAGAATAATCTACAGTAGAAAGAAGTATATGTAAGGCCGCTTGTATAAACACAAACATACCTAGTAACTTAGTGGTGGTAGGAAAATTAGAGACTGACAAAAAGTGTTTGTTTACATTGCCTTCCAGAGATTAAGGATTTGGGAACCTGACCTGGGATCCAGGGGATGCCCATAACAACCATTGAGGTTCATGGAACCTCATGGAACATATATCTTCTAAAGAGATTTAATAATATTCCATCCATGATGCTAAAGCAAAAACAGACATTGGGGACTAGATGTAAGTGATATTCTTAAACCCACTCTATTAAAATTGCAGTTGATCTTATGTTTTAAATAATCATGTTATCTGCCACACCACCCACACCCCATTAATGAACTGAATGGAAAAAGTCATACGTTTTGTAAAGGAGAGGGTGAAAAAATGCAGCTTGAAGTGAAAAATCATAGCCAATCATTTTACCTTTGTTTACGTGTTTAAGAAGTTGTCTCTTTGCTGGAGACAGATAGAAAAACTACATTCTATCACCAGCAAAATCCTCTTGGGTTTTTGTTTTGTTTTGTTTTTTAAATAAAGAAACCAACCACAGTTATATTAGTGTAGAAAAAATTCAGAGAAGAAATTGTATCTCAGCTAGAGGTGAAAAATGCAAAGTTTATTGATTAGAGACTAATGTATAAAAATAAGTTCTGCTAACAGAAAACAAAGGAATGAATTTGTTGTTATTCTATATATTCTTTTAGTTATTATTTTTTATTTCTAAATAATATTTTGTTTACATGATATTTTGAATAGGTTATCTATATTAAATGATGTAAAAATCAAATCTGCAGAGATATATACATAGTGATACCTTACTCTCACTTCTGTATCCCATTCTTGTCTCCCTCCCCCTCACCTCATTTTTTATTAGTCTCTTTATTCTTCTAATGTTTTTAATACAAAGAAAATATGTGTATTTATTTATTGTTTCCAAGACCCATATTCCCCAAAAATCTAAGATGTAGGAAACTATGCATATGCATCAAATGCTTTGCTTTTTTTCACTTAGCACCATATCTTAGAGATCGTTCTCAGTACATGGGTATTTTCTTCATCCTCTTGTAGGCAGCATAAGCACAGAACTACATACAAATAGTCCCCTATCAATGGACTCTTGGACTGTTGCCAGTCTTTTGCCATTACTAACAACCTTGTCCAAATGTTATTTTGTAGTTGTGTGGGTTTGTCATAAAGTGGGAATACTGTGTTAAAGGGTAAATGCTTTTGTAATTTTGGTAGATGTTGCCTTACTTCCTTCTACAGTGATTCAACCATTTTGCTGTTTTACCAGTAATTTTTTTTTTAAGGATTTTATTTATTTATTTGACGGACAAAGATCACAAGTAGGTAGAGAGTCAGGCAGAGGGTGGGGTGAGGGGCAGGCTCCCTGCCGAGCAGAGAGCCCAATGTGGGGCTCGATCCCAGGACCATGGGATCATGACCTGAGCTGAAGTAGAGGCCTCAACCCACTGAGCCACCCAGGGGCCCCATGTTTCACTGGTAATTTTTAATGTGTCAAGATTTCCAGGTTGGTTATTTCCAGGTAACTACTGGTTGGTAACTAATAGTTAATTGAAAAAAAAAAAAAAATCAAAAGAGGAATTTTTAAAATATTTTAGATAAAGTTTGATTTTTTTCCTTAACATAGACATTTAAATATGCATTAATTTGTTATTCATTCGTTTCAGGGCAAATGACTTTCTTTGAGAATAATCCACTGATTGAAGTTGCATGATATCCCTTATCTAAACCTCATTGTATTGATTTCAGTGTTTGACTTTAATGTAGTGAGAACTAGGGCACTCTGAGTTCTTTTACAGATGTTCTGCTTATACCAAAATAGTTATTTTAGTTATTTACCTTGATCGAATTTTCCTAAGGATTCACCTTGGTTTTTACAGAAATAGTCATGTACTTGTTAACAGTCATATTTTATTGGTTTATACAATATTTATTTACATCACATTATTTTAATATTAAATGATTGTTAAGCTAGAATTTTTCAATCATGGTTTCTTAATTATTTTTCTTCACTGATATTATCATTGTGCTTATTAATCTCCTGGCCATATTAAGTGCTCAGTAAAACTTATTGAACAGAAGAGAGGCAGGGAAGAGGTAGTGTGGGAACAGGCTCAACTGACTTTTGCTTTGCACCCAGAACGAGAGAGCAAAGGTTTGTGAGGAGGAGAAAGTGGGGCTATAGCAGAGGTAATCTTATCAGCCAGTGATAGTTAGCCTGCCATGGCAGGTACAATCATGTGTAGGAAAATTAAGACTTCTACAGTACTTCTTCCATAAAGAAATTGAAAGGGCGCTGGCCTAAAGGAAGCCTTAATCCCAGGTTCTAATTTATTTACTTAGGATAAGTGCCAGACTGGGCTAGACATCTTTATATTATACTCTTGCCCAGCCAGCAGCTTATTTTTTCAAAAAGATACTAGGACTAGTTGAATGTTTTCTAAATTTTCTTTTTCCCCGTGCATCACCATGAATTTGCCATATTCATATACCACTTTACTACTCTTTACTTTATATTTTTCTTCAATTAGTATTTTAAGCACTTAGATAAATTTAATAAATAAGGATAATTTATATCTCCCTAAAAGGATTGCTCACCATAAATAAAAACAACAGTAAAAACTAAATGCAATAAAACAAAACAGTGCTATTAAATGAAAGTTGTGTGATCTTTACAGAGGGCTCTGAGCAAAACAAGATTAGCAAGTGTTATGTGTCCCTCACATACACCAAAAAAAAAAAAAAAAAAAAAAAAAGATAAAGCAGAAAGGGTAAAATGTTAATAATAGGTGAATTCAAGTAAAGGTTGTGTAGAGGTTCTTTGTATTGTTGGCTTTTCTTAAAACTTTAATGTAAGAGGCACCGGGTGGCTCGGTGGGTTGGGCCTCTGCCTTTGGGCTCAGGTCATGATCTCAGGGACCTGGCATAGAGCCCCGCATCCGGCTCTCTGCTCTGGCAGGGAACCTGCTTCCCCCTCTCTCTCTGCCTGCCTCTCTGCCTACTTGTGATCTCTCTCTCTCTCTCTGTCAAATAAATAAATAAAATGTTTTAAAAAATTTTAATGTGAATTTGAAATAATCTCTTAAAAAGAAATTTAATATATATAATAGAATATTACTCAATATCAAAAATGAAGTTTTGCCATTTGCAACAATGTGGATGGAACTCTAGAGGGTATTATGTTAAGTGAAATAAGTCAATCAGAAAAAGAAAATTGTCGGATGGTTTCACTCATATGTGGAACTTAAGAAACAAAACAGAGACACATTAGAAGAAGGGAGGGAAAAAATAAAACAAGGCATAATCAGAGAGGGAGACAAACCATAAGAGACTCTGTACCACAGGAAACAAACTGAGGGTTGTTTGTGGGTAACAGGCTCAAAAAAAATGAGCTTGTGGATATTGGAAAATTAAAAGGGGAATAAAATTTTAAAGTTACTTATTTAATGTAGTATCCATGTATCATCTGAAAACATTTCAGGTTATACTAGGTATTCCTCTCTTCCAGACATAGCATGCTAGATTGTCTCTAAGGTCATTTCTGGTTCTTATCTTCAATGACACAGTATACATTATATTAATAATAGACAGCATAATTAAAACTACATGCACTCCCAATTCATATTTCAATGAAAGAAACTTTAGAAGAAGTTTGCTTTTAAGATTTATTTATAGAGAGAGAGCATGGGGGAGGGGCAGAGGGAGAGAGAGACTTAAGCTTAAGAGAGACTTAAGACTTAAGTGTTAGTGGTGATCTCTCCCTTTTCTTTCATAATTTTATTAATTTGAGTCCTCTCTCTTTTCTTTTGGATTAGTTTGGCCAGTGGTTTATCAATCTTATTAATTCTTTCGAAGAACCAGTTTCTAGTTTCATTGATGTGTTCTACTGTTCTAGTTTCTAACCCCTTGATCTCTGCTTTAATTTAATTATTTCCCTTCTTGTGCTTGGGATTAGCTTAAAATTATTGTTGATTTTCCAGTTCTTTAAGGTGTAAAGAGAGTTGGTGTATTCAGGATTTTTTAATGTTTTTGATTGAAGCTTGAGTGGCTATGTATTTCCCCTTTAGGATTGCGCTTGTTGTATCCCATAGGTTTAGGACCAATGTGTCTTCATTCTCATTGGTTTCCATGAATTGTTTAAGGTCTTTGATTTCCTGGTTGATCCAAACCTTCTGGAACAGGATGGTTTTTAGCTTTTAAGTGTTTGAATTTCTTACAGACTTTTCCTTGTGATTGAGTTCCAGGTTCAAAGCATTGTGGTCTGAGAATATGCAAGGAATAATCTCAATCTTTTGGTATCAGTTGAGTCCTGATTTGTGACCCAGTATGTTGTCTGTTCTGGAGAAAGTTCTATGTGCGCTCCAGAAAAATGATTATTCTTTTGTTTTAGGGTGGAATGTTCTGTATATATCTATGAGGTCCATCTGGTCCAATGTGTCATTCAAAGCTCTTGTTTCTTTGTTGATTTTCTGCTTAGATGATATGTCTGTTGCTGAGAGTGGCATGTTAAGATCCCCTACAACTAATGTATTCTTATCAATATGACTCTTTATTTTGATTAACAGTTGGCTTATGTAGTTGACAGCTCCTGTATTGGGAGCACAAATATTTATAATTGTTAGATCTTCTTGGTGGGTAGACTCTTTAAGAATGATATAGTGTCCTTCTGTATCTCTGACTACAGTCCTTTAAAATCTAATTTTAAAATCTAATTTTTCTGATCTGAGAATTGCTACCCCAGCTTTTTTTTGAGGCCCGTTGGCATGGAATATGGTTCTCCATCCCTTCACTTTCAGTCTGGATGTATCTTTAGGTTCAAAATACCTCTCTTGTGGACAGCATATGTATGAGTCCTGTCGTTTTATCCAATCTGCAACCCTGTGCCATTTTATGAGAACATTTTGGTCGTTCACATTGAGAGTGGTTATTGAAAGATAAGTTTTTATTGACATCATGTTGCCTGTGAAGTCATTGTTTCTATAGATTGTCTCTGTAAATTTCTGTTCCATGTCACTCTTGATTCTTTCTTCTTTTATAGAACCCCTCTTAATATTTCTTGAAGGCCAGCTTGGTGGTCACATAATCTTTTAAACCTTGCCGGTCTTGGAAACTCTTGATCTCTTCATCCATTCTGAATGTCAGCCTTGTGGATAAAGTATTCTTGGCTGCATGTTCTTCTCATTTAGTGCCCTGAATATGTCTTGCCAGCCCTTTGTGGCTTGCCAGATTTCTGTGGACAGGTCTGACATTATTCTGATGGTCCTCCCTCTGCATGTAAGTAATCTCTTCCCCCTAGCTGCCCTTAAGACAGCTTTTCTGAATTTATGACTCATGAATTTCACAATCACATGCCTAGAGGTCTTTCTACCCTTGTTGATTTGGGGGGGTGTCCTTTTTGCTGCTAGGACATGAACACTTGTTCCATTCCCCAGAGTAGGGAAATTTTCATCTAGAATTTGTTCAACTATATCTTCTAGATTCCCCCCCTCCACCCCATCAGGGATCCCATTAATTCTGACACTGGAATGTTACATGGCCTTATTTATTTCCCTAATTCTGTTTTTATGGCTTGTAAGCTGTTTGTTCCAGGGCTCTTCCTGATCCTTCTTTTCTATCAGTTTGTTTTCTAGATCACTAATTTGATCTTCTGCCTTGTTTATCCTAGCTGTTAGAGTATTTAGATTAGATTGGATCTCATTGATCACATTTTTTAGTTCTGCCAGATCAGCTCTTGCTTCCGCCCTTAGAGATTCTATGTTACCACTAATGGTCTTCTCCAACCGAGCCATTGCCTGGATAATTGTTACTCTGAATTCTATTCCCGACATATTGCTTAGGTCCATATCCAAAAGTTCTGTGGCAGAGGTCACAGTCTCTGAATTTTTTCTCTGTTAGATGTTACTCCTAGTCATTTTGGTGAGGGGTGGTTGAGGGAATATATAGCTGAATATATCAACCATGATCCAGGCAAAGTGCACTCTGAAAAGTTTTGGAGCAATCAGAAGTCACTACCAAAAAGAAAAAAGAGAAGAAAATACAATTTATAATGTATAAAAACAAAGGACCAACCAAAGTAAAAGAAAAAACAAGAATAAGATTTATATAGTACAAAAAAAAAAAAAAATACACAGAAACACTGACAGAAGAATAAGATGGGAAGGTGCTTATAAACCCTTGATGTGGGCAAGGAAGGTTATTTCAGTTCTTCCTGGGTGTATCTTATTATCTTTGTTAAAAGACTCAACTTTCCAGAGATACAGGGAAATTAAAACTGGTTTATATATAAGGGTAGTATTGAATTAGGGAAAAAGGACTACCTTGAAGCTTATAGCTATATATGTATTTTAAAAAAGAAAAGAAAAAGAAACAGGTATATATATGAAAAAGTTTAAGTTAAAAAGTTATTATGGAGGGGCGCCTGAGTGGCTCAGTGGGTTAAGCCTCTGTCTTTGGCTCAGGTCATGATCTCAGGGTCCTGGAATCAAGCCCCGCATCGGGCTCTCTGCTCAGTGGGGAGCCTGCTTCCACCTCTCTCTCTGCCTGCCTCTCTGCCTACTTGTGATCTCTCTCTCTGTTAAATAAATAAATAAAATCTTTTTTAAAAAGTTATTATGGAATATGTTGTATTAAACATCTAGTTGTAATGGTAAGTAGGTTAAAAAATAAAAGAACAAGGACCATGAGAAGAAATTAAAAAAAAAAAAAAGTATCTATGAAATATACAGGTTTGGGGGCAATACCAGGAATTTAATGTATTGTTTTCCCCTGATGTGGGGTTTTACAGTTTTATAAGGACCCTATGGTTGTTGTCCTCTTGTTCTTTTGGCTTGTCTTCTGGGGGTGGGGCCTGCCGCATTGTTTTTCAGTCAGTCTTGCTTGGGCTGAGTTGCCCTGCCCCCCTATTAAGGGGCTGGGCTCTGTGGAAACCCTTTTCTCAGGCTTTTGTTCTGTGGTGGCTTTCATACCTTTTTGGAGGGTCAGAGCAAAGTAAACTGTCTGTACCCAGACCTCTGCCTGAGAGAGAAGTCTTAGTGTGCTCCGCTCTGGGTGGTCCAGAACACACAGACTCCCCCTCTGCAAACTCTGCTGAACACTGCAACCTCCCACAGGTGGTGCACACCCCCAGCCACTGTCCCATTGGTCGCCGGAGGTCCTCACTTGTCTCTGCATACCCAAGCCACTAAAACCACTAGCGATACTGGCCTGGGTGAGCCCGATCCCAGTATCTGCTGTTGGAAAGCAGCTGTCTGGAGCCCATGCCCACACCCATGTGGGGTGGGCTCAAATCTGTTAGCTACACAGGTTGTGGAAGGCTGCAGGCCCAGGGACCAAAGACGAGCCCCTGCCAGGCTCTCTCAGGTATAGTTGGGCACCGGCTGTGACCACCCTGGGACTGTGGACTTAGGTCCGTGCTTATGGCCACCTGATCCCACCAAATTGCCCTTTAAGATCCTTTGTTCTTTTTGAGTACTTTTAACTTGACTCCATGCTAATGCTGGCCCCCAGGCGTAGGGCACTTTCATATTGGGGTATTACTTTTCAAAGGATTGCTTCGGGTGGCTCCCTTCCCCTTCTGTTTATTGTCTGATATCATTCCAGCACTCCCACTCCTCTGTACCTCTCCACTGATGATCTTCTGCCCCTGTAGAGATCCAGAAGTGTATAATCATACATTTCAGGCTGGTTTCATGGGTGTTCAGAGTGTTCTGGTAATATTTAGCTCAATTCAGGGGACCGGTTGAAACAGGGTCTCCTATTTCACCATCTTGTCCCTCCTGCCATGGTTATATTTCCTATGGGGAGTAGCTTTATTCTTCCCCTCTCTTGCTCTTTCACTAAGAGCAAAGGACATGTTGGCATATCCCTTTAGTTTCCTCTGTAGACTGGGTTTGATTCAGATGACTTACTAAAGGTATCCCTCCTTAAAATCCCTGTCCTTTATTCTCTCTCTGATTCAGCTATCTTCCAAGGCCAGCCCTTGATGATGACAACAACGATGATGATGATGATGATGATTTTACCTTTATAGGTGCATGGAACACATTACAACTAAATTTCTAGACCACAAGGAATTCTCAGATACTCAAGACAAATGACTGCTTTAGAGCTAGAGAATTTTCATTAGTGTGCCTCTATAAATTTGTATTTTCTTATTGTTTCTTGAGAGTTCTCTTACTGCCTTCACTGTTAAAACAGTTTTTGTGGAGTCTGGGGAGTCTAAGCTCCCCATGTCCCCACAACTGTGGGGGAGGAGTCTAATAAGCTTACCATGTCTCACAGATACAACTGTGGGGGAAGAGTGTAATTTTACCATGTCCCACAGATACAACTAGGTAACACTCACATCAGTGTGAATAACCCAGAAAATGACCCAAAGACTGGCAGAACAGACTCTCCACAGCTATGTATAGAAGATGCCATGTTAAGGAGGGAAGGAAGGTTGGAGACCCAGTTATGACCCACAGGATGGTCCCTGGGAAGGAGTGGTGTCACAGGCACAGAAAGGGGAGACAAGCAGACTCACACCAGGGAACCCACGCAGGAAATTTCACAAGTTCTTACAACGAAGCAGACTTTAAATCTGAACTTAAAAAATCAGCAGACTTAGCTCTGGGAGAGCTTGGAGGGCTAGAGGAAATAGTCCCTGCCCTTAAAGAGACAGCATGGCAGACATCACCCTGGAGATATAGCATAGATGCAGTAGTTTGAAAATCACATGCGGTATAGGGGAGGGAAATTTGTTTACTATTCTCAGAGCATGTGCTGTAAGTACAGGGACCTATGGGGGCATCTCCAGGAATAGAGGATTTTCCCCTTGCCTACCCTCAGCTTGAGAACATGGCACTGTGTTGACACTCTCTACCTAACTTGAAAACAGTGTGCTCTACCCATACATTCCCCTGTGGACACACCTCCTCCCGTGTGGCCCCAGCACAAGGTCTCTTCCCACAGCAGATCAGTGCAAACTGGATCTGCAAACTGTGCTAACACCTGCCTGTCCTGCTAGTTTCTGTGGGTTCACCCTTCCCAATACTCTCTTGGCTAGAGCCTGTCCAAAGCTATGCCATAAACCTGGCAGTGTGTATGCAGCCCCAAAGGACCAGCACTACTTCAAAATGACTCTTGCCCCAGGAAGAGGGAAAGTTAATCACACACACACCCTAGGAGCAGGTGGCCCTAGGAGCAGGCTGGGAGCAGACAGCCAGTCTGACTGCAAGCTCTGCCCACCAACGAAAACTTCTCAGGGGACAAAAGAGGGAAAGTGACCTCAAGTTCATTGCTACTGCATTTCTGACAAATGCCTGATCTGACTCAACTCAAGGCCAAGGCATCTCCAGGCCAGCTGATCTGCAGCACAGCAAAGAAACACTGCCCACAACAAAGAGTGCCATTGTAGACAACTGGACTAAAGGAAAAAAATGGGTCAACCACAGTAGCAGGGCACACAAGACACATAGGAGATACCCCTGAGGCACCATGTTCTGGTGAACTGGGGACACTGCTCTGCAGAGGACCTCTTCTTCATAAGACCACTTGCTTTCAAGAGCAAGAGATATAGCTGACTTTCCTAATACATAGAAATAGACGCAGTTAAGCAAAATGAGAACATGGATGAATATGTCCCAAATGAAAGGACAGGAGAGAATCACAGCCACAGAAGTAAGTGACACAGAGATAAATATGCTTGATAGAGGACTGAAAATAATGATCACAGAGGTATTTATAGGACTTTCTAAAAAAGTGGAGGACCTGAGACAGGAAACAAACAAACAAACAAAAAACAGTCAGAGATGAACCCAATAACTGAAATTAAAAATATATTAGATGGACTAGTAGACTAGAGGAGACAGAAGAATGTATCAGCAACCTGGAAAACAAAGTAATGGAGAGCAATCAAGCTAAGCAGGGGGAAAAAAAAATAGGAAATGAAAACAGACTTAGCGTACTCTGCAATACCGTCAAGTGTAGTAACATTCACAGTACAGTGATCTCAGAAGAAGAAGAGAGAGAAGGTGGGGGGAGAGCAGAGAATTTATTTGAAGAACTAATAGCTGTATCTAGGAAAGTAAACAAATTCAGATCAAGGAGGCACAGTGACCCCCCCAACAAATTCAACCTAAGGAAGTCCACACCAAGACATATAGTAATTAATATGGCAAAAAGTGGTGATAAAGAGAATTTTAAAAGCAGCAAAAGAAAATAGTAACATACAACAGAAACCCCAAAGGTTGTCAGCTGATTTTGCAGCAAAAACTTTGCAGACCAGAAGGGAGTATCATGATCTATTTTAAATGCTGGAAAGAAAAAAACCTGCAACCAAGAATACACTATCTAGCAAGGCTATCATTCAAATTAGGAGTGCTTATGAGTTTCCCAGACAAACAAAAATTAAGGAATTTGTTAAACCAACCTTACAAGAAATGTTAAAGAGAATTCTTTGAGTGGAAAGAAAAAGACAGTAAGTAGAAGAATAGTGGGAAGCACGAAAGCAGTAAAAATAAGTATATCTATAAAAATCAGTGACAGGACTCACAAAAGAGAAAAAGTAAAGTATGACATCATATACCTAAAACGTGATGGGGAGAGGAATAAAGAATGGGTTCAAACTTAAGTGACCATCAACTTAATATAGAGTGCCATATGCAGATCTCATATACAAACCAAATGATTTATATACAAATGACCTTATATACAAACTGAATGATTATGTATAAACTGAATGATTAACCAAAATCCAATGATTAACCAAAAATCAAGAACCAAAGAGAAAGGAAAAAAAAACAAGGAGAAAGGAATCCAAGTATATCACTAAAGAAAACAAACTAATAGTGAGAGAAAAGAGCAAGAGAAGGAAGAGAGAAGAATCACAAAATAACCACTAAACAAGTGACAAAACGGCAATAAGTATATACCTACCAGTAATTACTTTGAATGTAAATGGACTAAACACTCCAATCAAAAGACATATGGTGATGGAATGATTTAAAAAAGCAAGACCCAACCGCATACTTCATATGGAAGATTCCTTTCATACCCAAAGACATATGCAAATTGAAAGTGATGGGATGGAGAAGCATTTATCATACAAATAGTAGTCAAAGAAAGCCAAGGTAGCAATACTTACATCAAACAAGATAGACTGTAAAACAAAAACTGTAACAAGACAAAGAAGGATACTCTGTAATCATAAAGGAGACAGTCCAGCAAGATGTAACAATTGTTAATATATATGCACCTAACACAGGAGCACCTAAATACATAAAGCAGTTAATAACAAAGGAACTAATCCATAATCAAGTGCACATGGAACATTCTCCAGAATAGATCATGTATCAGGCCACAAATCTAGTCTCAGTAAATTAAAAACGATTAAAGTCATCCATACATCTTTTCTGACCACAATGCTATGAAACTAGAAATCAACCACAAGAAAAATTCTGGAAAGAACACAAATCCATGGAGGTTAAATAACATGCTACTAAATAATGAATGGTTGAACCAGGAAATCAAAGAGGAATTTGGGAAAAAAAAAACACACACACACACGGAGACAAATGAATAGGAAAACACAGTCGTCCAAAATCTTTGGATGCAGCAAAAGCTGTTCTAAGAGGGAAGTTTATAACAATACAGACCTATCTCAATAAACAAAAATTTAAAAAACAACCTAGTATTACACCTAAAACTGCCAGAAAAAGAACAAACAAAACCCAAAATGAGTAAAAGGAAGAAAATAATAAAGGTTCGGCGAGAAATAAAATAGAAACTAAAAAAACCCCAGTAGAACAAATTAATGAAACCAGGAGCTGATTCTTTAAAAAGATTAAAAAATTGATAAACCTTTAGCCAGACTTATTAAACAGAGGACATAAATGAACAAAATCAGATATAAAACAGTTATAAAAAAGAATAACCAACATTACAGAAAAAGAAATGATTATAGAGACTATAAAAAATCTGCCAATAAATTTGACAACCACAAAGAAATGGATAAATTCCTAGAAACCTATAACCTCCCAAAACTGAGTCAGAAAGAAATAGATTTAAAAACAGATGGATTACTAGCAAGGATATTGAATTGGTAATCAAAAAACTAACAAAAGTCCAAGACCAGACAGCTTCACACATGAATTCTACCTAACATTTAAATAAGAGTTAAGACTTATTCTTTCAGAATATTCTGAAACATAGAAAAGGAAGGAAATCTGAATCCATTCTATGAGGCCAGCATTACCCTGATCCCAAAATCAGATAAAGACTCTATTTTAAAAAAAAGAGAGAGAGAGAGAGAACACTACAGGTCAATCTCACTGATGAACATAGATATAAAAATGCTCAACAAAGTAGCAGGAAACCCAAGTCCAGTGGTACATGAAAAAAGTCACTACAATCAAGTGGGATTTATTCCCAAGATTCCAGGGTAGTTCAATATTGGCAATTCAGTAAGAGTGATGCATCACACCAACAAGAGAAAGGATGAAAAACATAATTATTTCAATAGATGCAGAAAAAGCATTTGACAAAGTACAACATCTATTCATGAGGAAAACCCTCAACACAGTAGGTTTAGAGGGAACATACCTCAACAAAATAATGGCAGATATGAAAAACCCACAGCTAACATCATAGTGGTGAAAAGCTGAGAATTTTTCCCCTAAGGTTGAGAACAAGACAAGGATGTCTACTCTCAACACTTTTATTGAACATAGTACTGGAAGTCATGGTCACAGCAGTTAGACAACAAAAAGCTATAAAAGGCATCCAGATTGTTAAGGAAGAAGTAAAACTTCTAATATTTGCAGATAACATGATATTACATTTAGAAGACCCTAAGTACTTAACAAAAAAACTACTAGAACTGATAAATGAACGCAGTAAGGTCACAGGATACAAAAATCAATGTACAGAAATTTGTTGCATTTCTGTACAATAATAGTGAAGTAGCAGAAAAAGAAATTAAGGAGACAGTCCCAATTACAATTGCACCAAAAAGAATAAAATACTAGGAATAAACTTAACCAAGGAGGTGGAAGATCTGTACTCTAAAAACCATAAAATAGTAATGAAAGAAACTGAAGATAACAAATGGACAGATATTTCATGCTCATGGATTAGAAGAACAAATATTGTTAAGATGTCCACACAACCCAAAGCAATATACAAATTTAATGCAATTCTTATGAAACTAGCCAACAGCTTTTTCACAGAACCAGAACAAAAAATCCTAAAATTCATATGGAGCCATATTAGACCCCGAGTAGCCAAAGCCATTTTTTAAAAGTAAAAACTGGAAGTGTCACAATCCCGGATTTAAAGATATACTGCAAAGGTGTAGTAATCAAAACAGAATGGTACTACCACAAAAACCGACACATAGATCGATGGAACAGAACAGAGAGCCCAGAATAAGCCCATGATTATATGGTCAGTTGATCTTCAACAAAGGAGGCAAGAATATGCAATGGGGAAAAGATGGTCTCCTCAACAAATGGTATTGGGAAAACTGGACAGCCACATGCAAAAGGATGAAACTGAACCACTTCCTTACCCAAGAGATAAATACAAAAATTACACAAAAATAAACTCAAAAGGGATGAAGGATCTAAACGTGAGACCTCAAATCCTAGAACTCCTAGAAGAGAACACAGGCAGTGATTTTTCTGACACTGTCATAGCAACATTTTTCTAGACATGTCTCCTAGGCAAGGAAAACAAAAGCAAAAATAAACTTACGGGACTACATCAAAATAAAAAGCTTTTGCACAGCAAAGGAAATAATCAACAAAACTAAAGACAGCCGACTGAATGGGACAAGATATTTGCAAATGACATATTCAGTAATGGGCTTGTATCCAAAATACATGAAGAAGTTATACAATGCAACACTCAAAACACAAATAATCCAATTAAAATGGGCAGAAGACATGAATAGACATTTCTGCAAAGAAGACATCCAGGTGGCCAATGGACACATGAAAAGAGGCTCAACATCATTAATCATCAGTCATTTGAAATACAAATCAAAACCACAATGAGGTATCACCTCACACCTGTCAGAATGGCTAAAATTAAAAAACAAACAAACAAACAAACAAAAACAGAAGAAACCACAAGTGTTGGAAAAGATGTGAGGAAAAGGGAACCCTCTTGTACTCTTGGTGGGAATGCAAACTGGTACAGCTACTGAGGAAAACAGTATAGAGGTTCCTCAAAAAATTAAAAATAGAATTACTTATGATCCAGTAATCCCACTACAGGATATATGCCCAAAGAACACAAAGACACTGATTCAAAAAGATACATGCACTCCTATGCATACTGCACCATTATTTATAATAGCCAAATTACGAAGTGTCCCATTGATTGATGAATGGATAAAGAAACACACATACACACAGAGGAATATTATTCAGCCCTTAAAAAGAATGAAATCTTGCCATTTGCAACAACATGGATGGCTATACGGGCTATAATTCTAAGTGAAATAAGTCAGAGAAAGACAAACACCATATGATCTCACTCATATATAACTTAAGAAACAAGACAAATGAACAAAGAATACAAAACAGAGACAAAACAAGAAACAGACTCTTTACTATAGAGAACAAACTGAGGTTACCAGAAGGAGGTGGGTTGGAGAATGCATGAAATAGGTGGAGGGGATTAAGAGTACACTTATCGGGGCATCTGGGTGGCTCAGTGGGTTGAGTCTCTGCCTTCGGCTCAAGTCATGATCTCAGAATCCTGTGATCGAGCACTGCATCGGGCTCTCTGCTCACCGGGGAGCCTGCTTACCCCTCTCTCTCTCTCTGCCTGCCTCTCTGCCTACTTGTGATCTCTGTCTGTTAAGTAAGTAAATAAAATCTTAAAAAAATAAAAAAGTACACTTATCTTGGAGCACCTACGTGGCACAGCTGGTTAAGCATCCAACTCTTCATTTTGTCTTAGGTTGTGATATCAGGGTCATAAGATGGAGCCTTATGTCAGGCTCTGCTCTTGGTGTGGAGTCTGCTTAAGGCTCTCTCCCTCTTCCCCTCTCTCTCCCTCCTCACCCCTGCATGCTTTCTCTTTCTCTGGAATAAATAAGTTTGGGTTTTTTTTTGTTTTGTTTTTTTAAACTACACTTATCTTGATGAGCACTGAGTAATATATAGAATTGTTGAATCACTATGTTTTGCAACTGAAATTAATATAACATGGATAACTATATGGAATTGAAATTTTAATAATAAGTAAAAAGAAAATAGAAAAACTAAAAGAAAGCTTTTAAGTTTTGTGTCTAATACTGTTGTGTATAACATAGAAGATTTTCTCTTTTACTGGAAAGAATAAGTCTTCATAATTTTTAAGTTAGAAATATTTGAGACTTCAGTGATTTTTCTTAAATTATTTTTAAAATATTAAAGTAAAAACCAAGATTGGATGGATGTCTTGCAAAGAAGGAAGTTACTTATGGTGAGTTTTTAGTGTTGAATGTGAAAAGGTAAGTCTAAGTGTAAGCACGTTTCTTGTATCATTTAGATGGATTTGTTCTACCTCTTCAGTGAATGTCCTGTGTCTTACTTTCATCTGTGAGGAGCCTGTGAATCTATCTTAACACTGGCTTTCTGAGTAAAGTGAGATAAGCATTAAATATTCTTGATCTTTTCTGAAAGTGTCTAGGAAATCATGTATTTTGCTCTCCATTTCCAAACTTACTCTTCTTAGTCATATAAAAAATATTGATGCAGTAGTGTAGTATGTAGGGCCAATGAGCATCATTTGGCTCTAATCTTCCACCTTGTTTGTTCTTGAAAATCATAACCTTTCCTGCTAGAATCGACGTTAGGATGTGCCAGGGCTTACCTAACTTTAAACCAGATTACAAAGATGAAAGTTCAGCGTGGATAATATTCTGTTAATGAGGCCATAATTATGGAATATTTCCTTGTGATTTTCATCTTCTACCAAATTTAACAGAATTTTTCATCAATCCTGACCGGCCATTTTGGTTTTGTCTTAGTGGTTGAGAGTACTGTTCAAGAGAATGTGAATGGATCACTGTGAATGAATCACTCCTGTTGAACAAATAATCCATTATGTTTGAATTTCTATAGTGAGTGATTAACATAATTCCCATAATTAAAGTTCTGCTTTTACCTTTTCTGACCTCTTTTGCCTTGTGTTTATTCAAATAACTTATCAGAAAAATCCTAAGGAAATACAGTAATAATTAAGAGTTAATAATGAAGAAATAGCTTCAGTGTGCTAGTGATATCATTTTATCCATTACTGTTTATCAGTAAAACTGTTCATTAATATTAACCATCCTTTCAGTTTATATATACATAAATTATTTTTCTTATTGTATGTACTGCCGTCATAAACATGGCATGTACATTGCCCTCAGGCAAGACTGTCTTGGTGAGTCAGGATTGTTATTGCTGTCAAATTGAAGATATAACCTTCTTGTCCAAATAGACTATTTTAATTGAGTCAAATTCAGTAGGACTTTTTGAGTCTCCTTGGAGTATAATGACCCTTTTCCTTCTAAGTTCTTAAAAGATTAATAAATTCAAGGGTGAATGTTTATAAAACTTCATAGAGGGCAAATTTGACTTTTTATTTTAAACTCGTTTGTCACCCAGGGATGTCATTGCCCTGTATCTTGAATTCTTTAACCCACTGAACCACTCAGGCGCCCCTGTATCTTGAATTCTTGACACAGGTCCCATTCTACTTTCACAATTGTCTGCTTGGTTTTTGTTTGTTTGTTTGCTATGTTTTGATGCCTTACTCATTTTCACACATCAGCCTCTACTTCAGTCTGTAAGTTCAAAATTTATGTGTTTTAGTGTCCGGGTAATATTTAGATATTCAGATAAATATTTCCAAAGAATGTGTGATGGGAAAGAACTAGTTGTGCTCTGAGATTTTTTTTTTTTCTTTTACACTCCACACCTTTAGATATAATACTGCCTGCTTTGGTTGTCTAACCCAGTAGTAACAAAAATACCAGGAAGATTTTGAGGTATAGATAAACTGTTCTTTTACACATAAGACCATCTCTTTACATTTGTAATCTCCTTTAATGAATGGAGTATAAAGCTATTATTTTGGCCATGTCTTCTTTATTGATTACACATTTGTTAGACAACATATGCAGTTGTTGGTAGTATTTTGAAATCTACCTCTACTCTATCTAGATGTGTCCTACATGCACTGTAGATTAAAATCTGCTTTTCATTCCTCAGTTTTAAATGGTCATTCCTATTGTTTTATTATGTACTTTGTGAAAATTGACCTCTTTTTTTGTGTGTCGGGGGCAGTGAAGGAAGGAATCTCCTCAAAGAATTTTTGTTTCTCAAAAGACAGTTAACTTGGAAGGGGCATCTGGGTGGCTCAGTGGGTTAAAGCCTCTGCTTTCGGCTCAGGTCATGATCTCAGGGACCTGGGATCGAGCCCTGCATCGGGCTCTCTGCTCAGCAGAGAGTCTGCTTCCTCCTCTCTCTCTGCCTGCTTCTCTGTCTACTTATGATTAAAAAAAAAAAAAAACAGACAGTTAACTTGGAAAAATTCATTTTACTTGAGTTTGAAAATGGAAAACTGACACTTTTAATTAGAAAGGATGTAAAATCTAAAGTATAATCGTTGCTATAAAATATGTTCATGTATCTGAATACTAGAGGTTAATATTTAAAGAAGGAAACAATAGTTAATTCTTTTTTCTTTCTCTGAAATTTTATTTAATAATTTGTTTACTCTTTTCTTATTGAAAAGAAAAAAGTGTTATCAGATCCCTGCCTATTTAACTTTAGAGAGAACTTAGTTTGGTCTGTTGTATAGACATGTAATCAGTATAGCACTTTTATTCATTCCATAAATACTTATGAGGTCTTGATGATTTTTAATCTTTTCTAGTAAATATTAATTAGTGCTAACATCTCTATCAATTTATTGTAATATTTGGAATATTTGGTCATAAAGAAGAACAAGGCCTTGCTTCAAAATAACTGGTATACTCTCCAGTAAGTGTATTATATTCTATTGGACTTATGTACATCCCAATGTTTACTTCATTACTTTATGAATGTTAGTCTTGAGAGGAAACTTTATTATGATATTTTTTTAACAGTGACATTACAATGATATAATATAGTGATCTTGGGCCAGAATAATTACAAGTGGATCTGCTCTCAAAGTAAATGAATTAATTGAAATCTAGCTTCAAATATTATAATTCTTTTAACAAAAATTCTTTTGCAAAGAAAAAAATAACATAAAGTTTAGAAATTATGATTTTCCATAAGGTTTTTTTTGGTAATTCTAGAATAAGGCTACTGTTTTATCTTTGGAAACATTACTTTTCCATGAGGTCTTAACCATTACCACTTTTACCTGAGGCCTGTGAATATGGTCTACTCTTGAGTTGCATACTTGATTCCAGATGTCTTCACATAACTGTGTTTGGAAAGACTATATATGTGTAGGAAACAATGTCTCAGTGGGTCAGGTTTGAACATTTTTATGAAATAGCACACAGATTTTTCTAGACAAGGATAGAAAAATGACAAGTCCTGGGCAAGGACGCCATCCCTTGGGAATAGACATCTCTAGGAGAACTGCACTCCTGGATAGAAAAGTGATACCAGATATTTTCCAATTTTGCTGAGTACTAATCAATCATTCTTATTTGAGAAATGAGTCTGGAAACCAGTTTTTGAGATAATTGAGACCATTTGCTGTGAACTTCCTTATGTATCCCCAGCTTTAACTAAACATTGCTATGGCCTGTTATTTAAATGTTCCTCCTTTACTCTCAGAGACAAACATATTCTCCTTAAAGTAAAATGCTCCCCTTAGTTTCTCTGTCTTATCTCAATTTTAAAAATTTTCAACTCTCTGGGTGACTGGGTGGCTCAGTCAGTTAAGCGGCTGCCTTTGGCTCAGGTCATGATCTTGGAGTCCCAAGATGAAGCCCCATATAGGGCTCCCTGCTCAGTGAGGAGTCTGCTTCTCCCTCTTTTACTCTCCCTTCTTTTGCACTCGTGCTCTCTCTCTCTCTCTTTCTCTGTCAAATAAATAAAATCTTAAAAAAAAAAAAAAAAAAAAAAAGAGTTTCAACTCTCTAGTTCCTCCTGACTATACTTTATTAAGAAAGTGAATTTATGTAAGTCACCAATGACTACCAAACAAAATTTAATGGCTTCTTAATGGTTCTTATTTTCTCAAATTCAACACATTTGAAGCTCCAGTGATTCTCCAGTTTTCCCTTCTGTTAACTGTTTGTCTCCTACTTTTTCATTTCAGTTGAATTCAACAGTCACAATATGGCATAAGAATCAGACAAAAATCGGAGTCCAGTCAGACACCTAGTTTTGGTTTTGACTCGAAATCTATCTCAATATCATTATTGTTTTTCATTCCCATTGCTTCTGTTCTAGTTCAGTTCTTTCTTTGGATTGTTAGAGTTGTCTTTTAAACAGTTTCTCTGCCTCCTAACTTGTTTCTCTGCCTCCAGTCTCTTCTTTCCTCCATTTCATCTTTGTTTTATTTCACAGTACTCTTCCTAAAGGAATGTCTTTAACCATGTTGTTCTGCTGCTTTACCAGATTACCATAGTGCTAAGGAAACTAGAGTGGCTCCCTGTCTTTTGCCTGAAGTCTGGCTCTTCATTCTGACCATTCTAACCTGCAAAAGTTGGGCCCACGTTTCACCATTATTTTCTGTATTCAGGGAACATAATTTTATCCATTTTATCTGGCAATTAAGTCTTTGAGTGTCATGTGTTCTGCACATGCCATGTTCATGAATTCCTCCAGGCTTTTGCTGCTTTTTTTCTCGTTTCCATTTATCTAACACCATCTTCATTACTTTTTCGTAGTTGCCTCAGTCTTAACAATATTTTCCTTTAAAAAAAAAAAACAAATTTGGCTTTACCAGTATCTTTTTCTCTAGCTTGCTGCTCTTGAGGACCACTTAGTTAAGTTCTTGATTTTTGTCTAATAGTTGATTCTTTTCCAAATGTTTCCTAACCATCTAAGAACTTCTAGGTATTTTAAGGTCAGAGAAATGAAACTCTCTAAATGTCAGGTAATAGACCACAAATATATGACTACTGAGTGAAAATAAGCTACAGATCAAATATTATATCTCTTTAGTTCTCACTAAAAAATTGAAAATAATTTGAGTAGAAGCAGTTTTTAAAAAAATGATTAATATCATAATTTTATCAAATCAACTTTTATATTTTTAAAATTGTCACATCAGCAGGGGGCACTCAAACCAAAGTTCATTCTGCCATCTTATGTTAGATTAAAATTTCTCTCTGTAAGAGTTTATTTATTCTGCTTGGGGTACCAGCTATACTTTATAATCGATTTGTAAATAAATTTTAAAATTCTTAGGTAGGTAATTCTTTAGAATTGTATTTTTTTTTTAATCCATAGAAAATATATTGTGTTTTTGATGGAAAAGTATGTTTTAGAACATGAAATGCTTTATCTGGTACTTTTTTTGGATGGCCACTTTACACAGGAATCTGTTTTTCCTGCCTCAAACAGTATTTCAGTTAAATTAATATATTATTAAGCTGTTTTTCATTCAATAAAATATTAACTTTTATAGAATAGTACTTTCATTTTCCCCTATGAACTTGAGAAAAATAAGTTTTTATTAGCAGCTATAGTTTAACACTGACTAAACTGTAGTTTGATAAATTCTTAAAGTTTTACTGAATTTTTCTTCCTGAGCCTTTCTTCTGGCAGACTGCAAACAACTAGTGGCAAGTGTTTATAGATGAGCTCATTTTCTCCCGTCCTCTTGGAGGTTAACCTAGTACTTATTAAGGGAGAAACACAGTTTATACTAAACAGTGTTTAACATATACTGATGGTATTACTGTATTTCCTGTTTTGTGTTCACAATTAGAAGATTCTGAAAAACTGCCTTTGTATAAATACTTCACTGACATTCCAGACAAGTATAATCTTGTCTGCTGGTAGGCAGGAAAGAGTGATGTCCTGGAATGCTGTTACAGAAGGAAATCTCTTTGTGTTCCACAAATGATACCCCTAAACCTTTTAAGAATATAATTTAAAAATGACAACTCTATATTTGCTTTTCCTTCCGTTTATTAACTTTACATGCATTTAGTTCAGAAATGCAATTAGTCCACACACACACACAAAAATTCCATTATGTCTGAGAAAGAAGCGTCTTCCTGGTGGTTTGCTTGAAATTTGCTGGTAGATATGTCAGAGGTAAACATAAAAACTGATTTAGTAAGTCATTACTAGTTTTTGTTCTTTTAGCTTAAAACTATTTTTGATACTTGAATGAAGCTTTCGTGAATTCTCTACAGGCTTCAAAGGTTCAGAGTTTTCTACTCCCAAAATTTCCAGTGAAAAAATAATTTGGAGATTGTTTTTAGAATACAGATTACATTTTTTAAGAGTTAGATTTGGAGTTTTTGTGTTATTATTTAATGTGAGTCATTAAGATATATAAATACGACTTGTAACTTAACCTTTAATGTGCTAATGAATAGATTTTCTTACACTTATGATAGCTAAAATCAAAATTGCATTGCAGTTTCTTTTCAATGACTGAAAAAATATATATATGATTTAAATCCCTAAATGCCAAAGCAGACGTCATAAACTAGACCTGTGTCTAATTTCTAGGTTGGTGGTTCTTTTTCTTCTGTCTCATTACTTCTGCCATTAACATGGAAAGTAACAATTAATTGTATTGATTCTCTACCTCAGCCCCCACTCAGTCTAAAACCCAGCAAAATGGAGAATCACCTGTAAGAATTTCCAAATACAAGGTTTAAAATGCTTTTTGATCACTTTCAAAGTGTAAAAAAATATATGCTTTTTATGAGCAGATAGTTCTTATGTTATTAATGTACTGGCCATATGTTGTACCTTACATTTAAATATTTGCTTAGGAATATATTGACGTTATCCCTTGTATGTGTCCTTTCTCATAAATCTGCTGTGTTGAATTCTGAAATACTAAAGCTATTCATCTTCAGTTAAACAGAGTAGCTTAAGACAACAGAGCTGTTAACTGATATGGTGGTTCTTTTAATGGTGTCAGGAACTCTGGCAGTACCATCCCTTAGCCACATGTTTAAAAATCTCACTGTTACCTCAATTGGATTCTCATTCATGTGAACAGGAATCAGGAGGTGAAGTCATCAAGAACTTACTCCCTCACTTCAAGAACATAGCCCATAACTTGCATGTATTGTTTACATCCCATTGGCTGATCTTAGCTACATGACCATGTTCAGGTACAAGGGAGGCTACAAAATAAATATGTTCTCTATTTTGAGTGGCTGGGCACACAGCTTAAATTGAGGGGTTTTATTACTAAAGGAAAAAAGAAAAGCTCGCAGTCTTAGTCATTATGTGTTAGTTTTGTTCGCTTTCATTGTCTACTCCTTTTTCAAAATACTCCCGCTTTATTTCACGTGACACAGCAGTCTCCTGATTTTTCTTCTATTTCTGGCCCTCTTGATTCCTTTACATATTCTCTGCCTAATCATGACATGTTGCAGTTCATCAAGGCTCATTGCTAGGACCTCTCTTCTTCCTTGTCTTCAGGCAATCTCATCTGCATCTGTGGCTTTAGGTATCATGTGATTGCAGTTGATTTAGCTGACCATTGCTCTGACCTCGCCAATGAACTGCCTACTGAGCTATCTCAAAGGCATTTCAGTTCAACATATCCTAAAATTTAGTCTTCCTCTAAGTATTTTAATCAATAAATCTTAACTTTAGGAGGTAAATACAATTACTATAACTGATCTTATAGATGAGAAATTGAGATACAGAGAGAAATTAAGAATTGGACCAAGTCACTGAGCTACTAACTGGTGAAGGGTCTGAGGTTTTGACAAATGTGCAGAACTGGGTAATGACAATACAAAGCAGTTTTTCACCCCAGTAATTTCTTCATTCTACCCCTTGGTAGTTAACCCTCTTTCCACCACTAATGCCTGACAACTACTGATCTGTTCCCCAAGTTGCCATTTTTCAAATGTTATATAAGTGGAACCATGCAGTATGTAACCTCTTGAGTATGGTTTCTTAACATGTTTTTAAGAGTTGTCTGTGTTGTTACGTATATCAGTAGTTTGTTCCTTTTCTATTGCTGGGTCATATTCCGCTATATGGACGTACTGCAGTTTGCTTATCCATACACCCATTGAAGGACATTTTAGATTGTTTCCAGTTCTTCTGTGAATAATGCTACAGTAAACATTAGCAGACAGGTTTTTGTGTGAACATAAGTTTTCATAGTTTAGGATAATTACTAAGAGTGGAATTAACTGAGTCATAGGTTACCTAACGGTGTGTGTAACAACTTTATATTGGTTTCTAGATTGTCAGAACTTTGTTGCCTCACCAGCAACATATGAATTCCAGGTGTTCTGCATTCTTGCTAGCACTTTGTGTTGGCATTTTTAAAAAAAAAAACGTAACCATTGTAATAGGTGTGTAGTGTTATCTTACTTAAATTTGCATTTCTGTAATGACTGATGATATTGGGCATCTTTTCATGTGCCATTTTTCATTACAATATTTTCTTTGGAGAAATGTTTTAGATTCTTCTAAGCAATTTTTACTTTTTTAATTGGGCTGTTTTTTTCTTGCTTTTTTCTTTATATTCTGATTACAGATCCTTTGTCAGGTATATTGCAAGTATTTTCTAGAGTATAGCTTCTCTTTTCTTTCCCTTAACAGTGTATTTTACAGAGCAAAAGTTCTGGATCTTGAAGAAGCTCAATTTCTTTTTTTTTTTTTTCTTTTTGTGTTTTTTTTTTTTAAAAATCAACTCTTTGCTTAACCCCAATTTTTTAAGTTTTTTGTCGTGAAAAGCACATAACATAGAATTTATTATTTTACCATTTCTAAGTATACAGTTCAATAGTATTAAGTATATTCACATTGTTGTGCAGACAATCGCCAAAACTTTTCCACCTTGAGACATTCTGCCCATTAAACAATTCTCCTTGATCCCCTTCACCCAGTACCCGGCAACCAACCATTCTGTTTTATGTTTCTATGAATTTGACTACCCTAGGTAAGCAGAAGTATGTGTCTTATTATGATTGGTTTCTTTCTTTTCCTTTCCTTTCTTTTCTTTTCTTTCTCTCTCTCCCTCTCTCTCTCTTTATTTCTTTCTTTCAGATTTTATTTATTTGAGAGAGAGCCAGAGAGAAAGAGAAAGAGAGAACATTATAGGGCCGGGCAGAGGGAGAGGAAGAGGAAGAAGCAGACTCCCTACTGAGCAGGGAGCCTGAGGTGGGCCTCAATTCCAGGACCCTGGGATCATGACCTGAGCCACCCAGGCGCCCCAGTGACTGGTTTATTTCACTTAGCATAATGTTCTCCTGTCATCCGTGTTATAGTAGATATCAGAATTTCTTTACTTGTTAAGGATGAATAGTATTCTGTTGTATGTATATAGTACATTTTGCTCATCTATTCAGTTGTCAGTGGACACTTGGATTTCTTCCACCTCTTGGTTATTCTGAGTAGTGCTGCTATGAAAAAGAGATTATGCAAATATCTCTTTGAGATTCTGTTTTCATTATTTTGGATATACACCCAGAAGTGGGATTACTGAATTTTTTGATGGTTTAATTTTAACTTTTTGAGGAACTACCATACTGTTTTCTACAATGCCTGTACCATTTTGCATTCTTCTCAACAGTGCCCATGGTTTCTAGTTTACCCCATCCTTGCTAACATTTGTTTGTTGTTTGTTTGTTTTTTAGTTAATCAATTAATTATTTATTTATTTTTGAGAGTGAGTAAAACTTTAGAAGTTTATTAAGTGAAGATACAGAAAAAGCTCTCAAGAGTGAGAGAGGTCCGGACAGGGTTGCCCTGTTTGTTGTTTTTTAAATAGCCAACGTAATAGGTACCTCCTAGTGATTTTGATTTGTATTTCCCTAGTTAGTGATGTTAACCATCTTTTCATATGCTTATTAGTCTTTTGTGTATCATCTCCGGAGAAATATCTATTCAAGTCTTTCACTCATCTTTAAACTTGTTTTGTTGAGTTGTAGAAGTCCTTTATAACTTCTAGATAGTAGCCCCTTATCAAATACATGATTTGCATCCCATTATGTAGATTCCCTCTTTTATTCTGTTGATTTTGTCCTTTGATTCATGAATTTTTTTTTCATTTTGATGTCAAATTTGTCTAGTTATATTTTGTTGACTATTATTTTGTTGTCTCTGGGAAACACCAAATCCAGTGTCACTAAAGACTTTCTCTTTGGGGACCTTATATTTATTTAGGTCCTTGATCCATTTTGAGTTAATTTGTGTATAAGGTGTAAGTTAAGGTTTCAGCTTCTTTTTTTGGTATGTGATGTCTAGTTTCCCCAGCACCATTTGTTGAAGAGATTCCTATATTTTTTGGTAAAAGTTTTACATTTCACTTTTAGATCTGTAATCTAGTTTTGATCTAACTTTTTAATCTAGTGTGAATTGAAAGTAAAGGTCCATGTTTGCATATGGATGCAAAGTTGTTCCAGCATTTAACTTATATATTGTATTAAAAATTTTAAGCTTATTATTTAAATGAATGTTTTCCTGTTTTCAAATTGAGATCCATTTCTTTTTAGCCATAGCAAAGGAATAGGTTTCCAGGATAAAACACGTAGTTTAAAATACTGAGCTCCAATAGGGATAGGGCTAAAGTTGGAGAACTCATATTCTCCCTTCTTTTCAGTTCACACAAAGTATAAAACAAGATAATTTGCTTTGCTCATTGCCATCAAGACACGTCAGATTTGTATGTCAAAGTAATAGGCCCACTCTGTCAGCCCTGTGTTGAGTACTCTCCAGAATACTATGGTAAGTCACAGGTGGATTGTTCAGCTGCTCAAAGAGCCCCCAGGAATAGGCAAATAATCAACTGACAGGTTATTGTTGGATCAAGGATTTACCCTTTTCTTTGGCATATCATAGCTCATGAAGGCTAACTTTTGGTAGCTGTTTCAGGAAAAGAAAAACTGTAGTATATTTTCTTTCTTCCCTCCAGTCCCTGTTACACAAACAAACTTGTTTACAGAACATCCAGCATTTAGTTGAGTAAATGACGAGTAGGAAATTAAGCTGTTAATACAGGAGGATGACTAAGTGAGGAAATCCGTCTTTTGTCAACTACTCTTATATTATTATTATTATTAAAATAGAATCTGCTTTCAGTTTCACTGCTTAGGAGTGTTAGATGTACATGGTTTAATGGATTTTGTACTTAAAATTCTGGTTTCTCTCTTTTACTTACAGTTCAACATAATAATAGAAAATAACGCAAATAGTCTTCTAAGTGATTGATATAGGATGATGGCTTAGGCTTAGTTATTGAGTCAAAGCTCCACACCTGTTTTGTGTCATAACAACTTCCTCAGAGGATGTGTTTAAAAGAAAAAAATACCATTCTTTCTTACAATGCCAGAGGCATTATAAATCTCTAAATTAAAGAATGCTGAATTCAATTTGATTCTTATTTAAATCTGCTTAAAATTAACTCCTTGCGTACTTCCTGGTTCTTAAAATGAACTACTTGTTGCCACATTGCTTTCTATATATTTCCTTTTTAATAAACCTTGATGAGATATTAATCTTGATATTCATGGTAATTTGGAGAATAATCTTAAAATTATATATATTCTCCCCTAAAATGAAGCTTACTGAAACAAATTAAAAATTTAATAATTAAATTCACTAAAGTAAACACACTCTAGAATGAAAAAGATTTTACTTGTTTGGTGGTACATGGAAATTTGAGCTCATATTTAATATAAGTTAATAATATCATGAACCTACTAAAAAATACTCATGTCATTTTAAACTGCATTAATTATAGCATCCAGATTGCATAAACTTACAGTTTTGTGGTACTCTGTCCTGGTCAGATCTCATCTAGAATATAATATACAATTTGGGGACCTCATAGTTTGTAAATAATTTTAGATATAACTAACAGGTATAGACCAGAGTATGTTTTTACTCAGGAGAAAAGAATAATACATGCAGTACAATTACTTGTTTAAAGAACTTTGTATGTTTAAAAGCCTATCCTGTAAAGAAGACAATTAAGAAGATTCTGGTTAAAACACATGGAATACCTTTTCAATGACTGACCGTTGTTCGTTTAGTCAACTTGCTTGTTCTGGGAGGCCTTGCTCTCCCTGCTATTCCATGTGTTTTAAAAAAAGAGTTTTGCTGAATCTCTGCTATGTAGATCAGGAAGTTGGAAAATATAACTTCTATCTCTTCGGTTTTAATTGAATTGGCAAGCATAAAATGATTTCATGACCCAGTCACTTAGCACATATGTGAGTATTTGCAAATTTGGGGGATTTGGAATTTGAGATTAAGAAAATTATGTTTGTTTGGCCCTATGAACTTGCCAGATATTTTTGCTTTTCTATATTTTTCCTCTTTTAAAAAATAATTCAAAGTATTTATCAAAAAGTAAAAGAAAAAGTCAAATTTTGGCCCAGGTCCTATAAATCCAGTATGAAGTTAGAGGTTGGAATAAGAATGAATAATACAGGTCCTCTGTTTAACATGGGAACCCCACTTACCCTGTCATGCAAGTTGCATGTAAGGAACTTAGTAACAGTCGAAGAACTTGATACTTTATTTGTAGCAAACATGGCCCTCCTAACAGGGGGGAAAGGACAATATATTAGAAGATCATTCCTTGGCAGTATTGTCCTTTGAATGGATAGGCTTTTCCCATCATGCAGAACATCTTGACATTCCCCCCCCCCAAAGATTTTATTTATTTGTTTGACAGAGAGATAGCGAGAACAGGGGACACTGGCAGGGAGAGTGGGAGAGGGAGAAGCAGGCTTCCTGCTGAAGAGGGAGCCCCATGTGGGGCTCAGTTCCAGGACCCTGTCAGATGCTTAACAACTGAGACAACTAGGCACCCCAACATCTTGACATTCTTAATGTTACATGTATTTAAGAGAGCAGACAGTGAATAGAGCTAATGTGTTTCCAGAATTCAGCAAGAGAAGTTGGCTATTTAGCACTGAATATCTATATTACTGTAGTTTTCCACTGTATTTAGATACTAATTAACACTGAGTAGCATGCAGAAAATTCTTATGTGAGTTGTTCATTTGTGGAACACAGGCTTGAAAGAATGAATGTATATATGCATGCTGTTCATTGGTAGTACATTAAGTACAGTGATCACTTTTTATTCACGACTAGTCTAGAATAGTTCTTAGCACTCTTAAATCTTGGTGAACATTTGTCATGGAAATAAATACATTCAATTTAGATAGTATCAGATGTTAGCATTGAATAAAGCAAATATATTATTATTTTTAAATTTATATAAATGAGTAATTTTATTTCATCTTAAGATTATGATTGTTCTAAGGAATATATATTATATATATACTGATTATATATTGATATATCAATATAGTATATATTGATATATATAAATTTATATATTATATATATTTATGGATTTCATTCTAGTCTAAAACATATTTTATATAGCTGTTAACTTTGGCAATCTTCTGTAAATGTCATTCCACTCTTGTGGTCATTAATTTAGAAGAATGACAGTTCTTCTTAATCTCTCAGTATTAGCCTCCCAAGAGCTAAAAAACCAAGAGCAGTTATAAAAAGTACTTACATAATTCTTACAAAATTCTTAGAAAATTCTTACAAAAATTCTTACATAATACAGGATGGAATAGATGCTTTTCCTTTGTTTTTCCCATAAAATAATCTATAGTATAAATAGGTCTAAAGTCATTTAAGGCTGGATTTGAATTCTGTTTAGGCCTTTACCAAGTAATGAGAAGTACTGTTTGTTCATCTGTAAAATAGGAATACTCCCTTCTTTGCAAAAATGTTAGAGGATTATATGAGGTAACTTACAAGAAGTATTTAGCATAGAGCTTGTTAAAAAGTGAGCCCTGGAGACACAATAGCTATTGTTACTATTTTCTCCAGGGAATGGGGGGATTAAAATATCATGGAGAAATACCTGGCTCTTTAAATTTTAAATTGTAATGCCTTTAATTTTACTTAGGTTTCAGTTTTATTTTTCTTCAGCTTTGTTTTTCTCTTTGAATTCTAATGTTGAAAAAATTCCTCCTGTTATACAGAATATATCAGCAGTTTCCCATTAGTCATCACTATTAAATGAATTGTTCATTAAGTATTCCTTTGGGATACTGATGACATCTTGTTCTCTCACATTGTGATGGCCAATGCATGTCATATCTGTTTCCCTTCCTTACTCCGTTCTACACAAAAGTTTCTGAGTTCTCAAGGAATATGCAGTGGTTATAAATATATGTATGATCTTCATCCATTGTCAGGAAATAAGGTTCTTAGGGGCTTTTCTGGCTTTTTGGCAAATACCTAGATAGAGGGGCACCTGGGGTGGCTCAGTTGATTAAGCCTCTGCCTTTCGACTTGGGTCATGATCTCAAGATGCTGGGATGAAGCTCCGTAGCGGGCTCTCTGCTCAGCAGGGAGCCTGCTTCCCCCCTCTCTCTCTGCCTGCCTCTCTGCCTACTTGTGGTCTCTCTCTTTCTCTCTCTCTGTCAAATAAATAAAATCTTTAAAACAAATACCTAGATATATTGTTCCAATTACCTAAACTTGGAGACTAACCTTTTTGTATTTTTCAAATGGCCTGGACTGATAGGAGTCTGTTTAGAGCAGGGTAGGCTGGAAAGTGTTAAGCTAGAAACAGGAAGACTGAAGATTCAACCACCCTGGTTGTACACATTCATCATACACATTATTTTCTCTGAGGTTCCTTTTAGCCTATCTGTGGCTCAATATTGACCCAGCAAATTTCCTTTTCTCTTCTTCCCCCCACCCGGTGGTTTGCTTTATACACATACACACATACACGTTTGCCAATATAATCTATAATACAAACTGAATAAACTACCTTCTGTATCTTTTTATTCTAATTTTAGTTAACATCTGCACAGCACATCTGATAGAATTGCATGGAACTTATAGTTTAAAATAACCATGATGAAGTTTTAAGCTTTTTTTTTTTAAGGATTTTTTTTTATTTATTTGACAGAGAGAGATCACAGGTAGGCAGAGAGGCAGGCAGAGAGAGGAGGGGAAGCAGGCTCCCGGCTGAGCAGAGAGCCCTATGCGGGACTCAATCACAGGACCGTGAGATCATGAACTGAGCTGAACGCAGAAGTTTAACCACTGAGCCACCCAGGTGCCCAGAAATTTTAAGCTTTTTATCTTTATTCTAGGAACATTCATTCCCATCTCCAAAATGTTATTTTCCTACCAATAAATCATAGAAAAAATATTGTATCATCTCTTCAAATCAGAACCTTTTTCAATTAATGACTATTTGATATAAGAACAAGTGTTTAAAAAGCCATGGTTTTTAAATATTATTAGGGGGAATGTGTTATGTTGATGAACTTACATTGTATGCTCATTGTCAGTCTCCCAGTCTGTATAAATATGAAGATTAAAATCCAGTGATTTGCATGTCTCAGAGAATGAAAGACCAATTGGATTTTTTAACGTAACTGGAGGAGAAAAGAAAAAAAGACTTTCAAACCTGAAGCCTTGCTTTATCCAGGGATGGCATGAGTTTTTTTCTTTTTCTGGCTTTAACCTTAAAAGTATATTCATAACGTCAGGGCTCACCAGAAGCACTGCAGATGCTTTGTAGGGACTGTAGTTTTATCAGCTTATATTTCTTAGCTCAGACTTTCTTTTACCACTAGAAAGCACTCACACAAATGTTGAATAAATGAATTTATGTGAAAGTATATGCCTGAAGCTTTTGATATTTAGTATTTTTCCCAATTATTCTGACCTTCCCTAATCTTTTTTTTTTAAAGATTTCATTTATTTATTTGACAGAGAGATCACAAGTAGATGGAGAGAGAGAGAGAGAGGGAAGCAGGCTCCCTGCTGAGCAGAGAGCCCGATGTGGGACTCGATCCCAGGACCCTGAGATCATGACCTGAGCCGAAGGCAGCAGCTTAACCCACTGAGCCACCCAGGCGCCCCCCCTAATCTTTCTGTTGTCTGAACTATATAACATCTACTAGTACTAGGTGGAACTATGTAGTAAATATTACAATTCAGGTAACAAAGAGATTATGGAAATTTAGGATAGTTAAGAAAAGATAAACACATTAAGTATTTTCTAATTTTTAAAAATCATTTTTGTGTGTCAGACTAAGTGGCTTGCATATACTATCTCATTTCAGTCTGCACAATAAAATAGTTAAGGTAGATGTTTTTTCATACTGTTTTGTAGATAAACAGGTTTAATAGAGATGAAGTAACTTGTTACTAACAGCTAGTAAATGACTCTACAAGGAATGTTACTTTTGTACATTTAGATATTCTTCCCAGAAATCAGTTTAGATAGATTTTGATGGTTTTCAAAGAATTGGATTGCTTAGCAGGGTTGCTACTGACCTTGGGAATTGGTAATGGATTTAAAGACACTGAGAAAATCTTTTGATGGCTCTTGAGCAGAATGTTGAGCAATCAATTTAAATCTGTTTGCTAAAATAAAGCCAATTATAAAATATGCCTTTACCACTGACCTAAGAGTGTCTAATCCTATTATAAATGATATTTATCATCTAAAATTGCTTTATGTTTGTAATGTACCAAATTAAAGAAGTATTTGCTTTTTATTTGAGGTTTTAATTTGCTTGAGAGACAAAAGTATATATTTGCAGCTTGAGATGTTTTTCTTGAGTGAAGTATCCAGTAATGTCTTTCATATAAGCATTTCTTCTTTTTTTTTTTTTTTAAAGAGGGTACTTTTATTTATTTATTTTTTTATTCTTTTAAGATTTTATTTATTTGACAGAGAGAGGTCACATGTAGGCAGAGAGGCAGGCCTGGGGCATGGGTGGGGGAGGAGAAGCAGGCTCCCCATTGAGCAGAGAGCCCGATGCAGGGCTCCATTCCAGGACCCCGAGATCATGACCTGAGCTGAAGGCAGAGGCCTAACCCACTGAGCCACCCAGGTGCCCCTATATAAGCATTTCTTAGTATCATTAACAATGACATTTATGAGTTGAAGTAGAAATAATTTTATAATAGGCACTATTAAGGGTGCCTTGGTAGTACAGTCAGTTAAGCATCCAGCTCTTGGTTTTGGCTCAAGTCATGATCTCAGTGCCTTTAGAAATCTGTATACAATGAATTCCCAAAAGGAAAGCAAAGTGTAATGTGCAAAGCTGAACATCAGATTTATAAGATATATAAGGAGGTTCTATTCCTAGAGAGTTAATAATTATTATGAAATTCCCAATTATACTTTGTCATTGATAAAAATACTTCCAACATTTTGAATTTTTGTCTGTTTGCTGGGTTTTGTGTTTGCTTGTTTTTACCTATTAAAAGTATTTATTTGAGGCTTTAGTTTTCACCATGCTAGATTGTGGGAATACAAGAGTAAATAGCAGATAAAGTGCCTTCTGATCAGGTGTACGGTTTAGTAAGTGGTGTTTATAGACAAGTGGGGAACCACGCCAAAGGATGCTAAATAAATTCTCTGATGGAAAAAGCACAGAGTTCTCTAAGGGAAGAGAGATGGGATAAAGAGACTACTAAAACTGGATTAGGGAAAGCGAAAAAGTTTCTTAGAATGAGTTTCCAAAAGGACTGGACGTGATGGGGTGGGAGGGATTGGATACTTCAGGAAGAGAGTAGCATTAGCTGAAAAGGCCTAAAATAGAGAGAGCACCTGGTACATTTGTAGTTCAGGATGACTGGGCCATATTGGGAAAGCTGAGAATGGCAGAAGTGAGCTGAAGAGATAACCCATGGCCCGGGAATGAGAGTCTTTGAATGCCATTGCAAGGAATTTTTATTTTACCCCAGAAGCAAGGATAACCATTAAAGCTTTTAAGCAGGGAGTGATATTATCAGATTTGTGTTTTAGAATTCTCTTGTACTAAGAGGATGGACAGTGAGGATCTTTTAGTAAGAGTAATAGTTCAGCAATCTAGGGGGAAAATCAGTAGCTGGAACTAAGGATGATGAAGATGGGATGAAATGAAGTAATTGGCTTTAAGAGATCCTTAGGAGTAGAATGTGCAGAAAAGCATAGTTGGTTAGAGTCAGTCTCATTTTCCCTAGAGATTTCCAATATGTATTCCAAAAAATAAATGTGCAAGGATATTTGTGTATATGTAAACCTTTGTGTTTGTAGAAAAATCTAAAAGGATATATATGTCCAAATATTAAAAACGGATTAGCTGTAGAAATAATTTTATATATATATAATATATATATACAATATATATTTATATTTTATATATTTTACTATATATATTTATATTTTATATATTTAAAATATATATCCCTCTGCTTTCTAATTTTTCTGCAGTGGACATGCATTTCTCTTGAAATTATTTTTAAAAGAGTGATTATACAATACAGATATAAAAACCTACTATCATAATTTTTTGATAATGTTGTAATTTAAGTCTCCCAGGCGAAATTTTCTACCATACCCTGGCACCATAACTAGACACACACACTCGATCTCACTTTCACAATGAGTTAAAGATGAGTTCAGCAATCTTTGGGCAATGAAGAACTTATTCAGATGAAGCAAATGATCTTTTCTTTCTATTTTATATAGGCATATTATTTTTTAGAGGACACTTAGTTGACTGCAACTCATTATAATTGTCTCCACTAATTATTAAAATCTGATAGTTATTATGGGAATACCGTAAAGACCTGTATCTCTGTAGTGAAAACTTACTAACATAACTGAAATAAACCAAGGGTTATGGGTCTTGAGATTTATAACTAATTCTACAATTCTTAAATATATTATACTGAAAAGTGGGGCTAGCAAAAGTTAAAAATATTAATCTAACAGTCCTAAAAATGAAACTGTATAAACATTTGGGTTTTGATCATGTTTATTACTGAATCATCTTTTATCTTTTTTGTACCTAAACCAAGCCACAAATAGTGGTTTCTATTGATTTTAACAATCACTATGTTTAATCAAAGTACTTTGAAAATGAAAACTCCTCTTATTCCTTAATGTTACTTTAATCTGTTCAAGTCAAGAGAGTACATTTTATAAATATGTATTGTCTCAGGAATTAAACTGTGTCCTATTTGTATCCCCAGAAAGAGACTAGTTTATTGTCTCTCACCAGTAGCATCAGGACAATTGTCTTACTTTGCAAAGACGTACTATGTGTTATTAAGTGTTTGTTACTCCCTTTTTATAAATGGAAAGACAGGGACAGTTTGTTAGGCAATTTGCCAGGAGGCAAATAATAAACCAGTGGAAAAGCTCAAGTATTTTCTAGGCATGTGGAATTCACAATTTTTCTAGCTGCTCTAGGAATCATTGAAATAATTTTGTTATTATTATACTGCTTTACAGACATGACAAATTTTACAAAGAGCACACATCCTTGAATTTTTTTTAACTCTCTATGTATGTTTCATTTACATTTTAATATTCTCTCTTATAAGAGAGGAATCCAAAGCTTAGAGAGTTTAGAACTTCCATAAAGGAATTGTTAGCAGTGAATAGATTAATATTGTGTGAATTCAAAGCTGATGATTTTAACAATATCCAGACAAGTACAATAACACAAAATGAGAAACATTGGTACCATTTCTTGAGAGGTCACTGAGACAGATATTATCTAACTTAATTTTCTCTGCAATTTGCTCACAAATATTTTCTTTTTATAGATGAGGAAATTGATCCCCAGTGAGATATACCCATTTGATGTACTGTTTTAAGAACTAATGTAGCTCATTTAAGAGTGTCATTCTCGGGGCAACTGGGTGGCTCAGTGGTTTAAAGCCTCTTTTTCGGCTCAGGTCATGATCTCAGGGTCCTGGGATCGAGCCCCGCATCGGGCTCTCTGCTCAGCAGGGAGCCTGCTTCCCTTCCTCTCTCTCTGCCTGCCTCTCTGCCTACTTGTGATCTCTGTCAAATGAATAAATAAAAATCTTTAAAAAAAAAAAAAAGAGTGTCATTCTAATGAATGATGACAGAACTACTAAATTTTTTAGACTTAATTAATAATCATTTAATTTCAAGTATATTTTATGCAGTATTTCTTAATCCTTGGAATTCTTTTTTCTTTTTGGAAGTTGAATATGGATTATGCTTAATGATTTATAGCAATGCTTTGCAGCAGTTTAGAAAGTTCCCAGCCTGGAAATGTCTGTTTGTATAGGAGTAATGCAATTTTAGTATCTAGAATCCTGCTAACATATGTGATAAATGTCAGTAGAAAAACATATATTTCCTGTCTTTTTACTTACATTTTATGAAAGAAAGCATTTCTGTTATGTTAGAAAATAACCAGAATTTCTCGTTTCAAAAAGAATTCATATGTAAGCTACTGTAAGTTATAACTTTATGTGTTTTATTGTTCTAGAAGCATTCAGAAATCATAGTGTTTATGAGTATGAATTGCTATAGATTCCCATGGCCCTCTCCGCCCCAGATTCTTGAAACAAATAAACAAGGCTTTACATAATAAAAATTGAAATAAAATTTAAAATATAACCTATAACAGGTGTGAACTTGCTTTAACTGTGATTACTTTCTGCTAGTGCATGAATTTTTGGGATGTCATCGTTAATTATATCAGCACTTTGGGAGTCTATTAAGAAATAATTTCAGAGCAAATCAGTAGTATGTTAAAAAAAAAAAAGGAAAAGGGAAAAAATTTACTCTTTACTCAATTTTAGAACAAGGAAACGTTAGACCTTAAAGAGATCTTAGAGGTGATCTTAGCCCACCTGCCAAATAGGGAAGTGGAATCAGCTTTCTCATGTAGGTGTAAGTCACCAACAATAAACCAGGGATAATAAACTAAGACAAAACTTTCTAACTGAGCCCCTTTCTCTACTCCATAATACCCCAGTAATTGCTCACCCTGTCTTTAGGATAAAGCAAGAAAGTAGCAGTCCATTTCCAGCTAGAGGCAGAACAGTAGATCAGGACAGCAAGAAAGTTGTATTAGCAATAAGTTTAGTCATTCCTACTCTCTCAACTCTCCTCACTCTGTGGATTTGACAACTATTATAGAAGCAGGAAAACCCCAATTAAAAAAAAAAATGCCTAGAGTGGAGGTCCTAAGAGAGTTGCTAGTAGATAGAGGCCACAGGGAAGCGGAGGTGAGATTAGAGAGTAAAAATAGGAGGTAATTGAGTCCACATCGTGACATCAGAAGAACCCTTTATTTTTTTTAAATTTAATTTAATTTTAGTATCTGTGTTCCAAAATTCATTGTTTATGCACCACACCCAGTGCTCCTTGCAATACATCCCCTCCTTAATACCCACCACCAGGCTCACCCAACCTCCCACACTCCTGCCCTCAAAACCCCTCAGTTTGTTTCTCAGAGTCCATAGTCTCTCATGGTTTGTCTCCCCCTCCGATTTCCCCCAACTCACTCTCCTCTCCATCTACCAATGTCCTCATATTATTCCTTATGCTCCACAAGTAAGTGAAACCATATGGTAATTGACTCTCTCTGCTTGACTTATATAAACTAGGGCTCCTCCACCCAAGCAGAAAGTTACTAGGTAAGTGAACTAAAAGTCACAATAGGATAAAATAAGCAAAACCAGTGGCACAGAATGTGAATTTACAAATAGCTATAGTAGAACTAAAAAGCAACAAAAAAACCTCTAGATGAGTTAAATAACAGAATGGATGTAGCCAAAAAATGAATTCATAATGTGGAAAATCAAGTCCAGAAATTCTTCTAGGAACATTAGGAAAAGATAATAAGATGAAAATAATGTAAGAAAAGTCAAGGAGCTGCTGGTGGCTCAGTTGGTTAACCTTCTGCCTTTGACTCAGGTCATGATCCCAGGGTCCTGGTATTGAGCCCCTCATTGGGCTCCCTGCTCAGCAGGAGAGTCCACTCTTCCTTCTCCCTTTTCCTCTGCCACTGCTCATGTGCTCTCTCTCTCACTTACTCTCTCAAATAAATAATTTTTTTTTTCATTTAAAAAGTTAAGGAATATGAATGATAGAAATAGACATGTCATCACTCATCTACTATAAGTCTCAGAAGAAGAGACAAGAAGTAAACTGAAGGGAGGAGATGCCAAATCACTTAATAACTAAGACTTTTTCAGAACTGAATATAGCAATTAGGATTTGAAGAGTTCAGAGAGAGCTGAAGAGTATAGATAGGAAGAAAACCTACATCTATGGATCTATTCTATTCAAATACTTGGACATCAAAGCTTAGGGGAAAAACTCTAAAAGCTTTCAGGTTTAAGGGAAAACAGATAACCTACATAGAGAGGCATGAATCAGATTGACATTAGATTTCTCAACAATAACAGATTCAAAGGGAACCTGAAATGATAGCTTCAAATTTTTGGAAGAAAACAACTTTGAACCTAAAATTTTATCCAACTTAACTGAAAGTTAAATGTGAGCAATGAGGAAGGATATTTTCTGATGTACAAGATCTCGGAAAATCTACAAAGATGCTTGCTGAAAGTTCTCGGAACATATATTCTGACAAGAAGAGATATGTAATCAAGAGGAAGTAGTGAGATATATAGATAGTAATAGAGAGTACAGAATCCAAGGATGCATATAGTTTTATAGAAAAACAATGACCAAAAAAATAAAAAACCAAAACAGAAGAAGGGGAGAAGCTAATAAACTAAGTATCTCATCCATCTAGAATTAAAATTCCAGGTAATATGAATCTTTTGGGAATTGTGGGGGCAAGAGTAGTAAGGGAGGGGTGGGGTTAGAGACCAGAGGAGGTCAAACTGTGATAAGATCCTTACTTTGTTTAGGGGAAGTGTACAGGCATTGATTTTAGACATTTACAGTGAAAAATAAATACAGTTACAGAATTCAAAATTATTGTTTGCTTGGTAATAGACATCATAGATAACATGAACAGATTGTGATAAATCAGAAAAGTTCCAATATCAAATAAAATAAAGAACATTGATTTCCAAATGATTTATCATCTGTCATGTTTGAGAACCATTGTGTAACTCAAATCAGGGCTCTAATATTTTTATTCCTTGAGATCACAAGGGATGGGCACCAAATCTCCAATTTTTACCTCATTATTACACCCCAAGTGAAGTGCACAGTATTTTAAGGGATCACAGTTGCTAGGAACATATCCTGAAGGGTTGCTAAGACAGTTTTATTATGTTGCCATGTTATTGTTTGTAGAACCTTGAATAAATCTCTCATGAGTACACATCGGCAGTTCAAGACCCTTTTCTGTCTTGAGCCATTTTTCTCCTCCCAGCTGGAAGCTCCAAGACACATAAGATTTTGTGAAAACCTTGATCTTGTTTTATTAATATAACATGTGTGTGTTACATTTTTGCCCCCTCAGTTATCCTGGCTCTTTAACGATTAAATGCTGTATAAGCAATCCTGCAGACGTTGGATTCCTTAATTTCATTAAGCCAGGACATTCCGCATGTAGGGTTGCATGGTACACATAGGAATGATAGTTTAAGGAAATCATTTCTAAATCTCTGATGCCTCAAACTGATCTGCCTGAGACTCCGTTTGTGATGAACGGGGAGATTTCCCCTTTGCATACTTCTCTTTGTAAACCTCAGAGGCCCAAACAAGAGGACAGTGAGGAATAAAGGTTATGGGTCTGAGAGACTGGATAATTCTGAAGCACCAGTTTTCTGCATATGGTCTGGAGATCATAATAATTACTCTTTGCCTTTTTCACTCTTTTTCTCAGGAATTAGGGTGAGAGAGGACTTTCCATTATCATTTGTTTGTCATCTTTTCTGTTACATAACTCAAATTGTAACAGACTTTTTTCTCTTCTCACTACTTATTTATGCATAGAATAAGCTCTCTGTACTTTATTATATAAAAAATTGAAATAGAATTGAAAATGAATATTAGCAATATGTAATCATCTCCCATGTTTATAAGAACTTATCAGGAGGGAGGAGACTAATGAGATAATTCCATCTGTCTCATTAAGAAATGAATCTTGAATAAACTTCAACCTTTTATGCTTAATATTTCCTCTAAATTTTTAATAGATATTTTACATATATAATTGTAATTCTGATTCAATCCAGAAGAAATTTAATACTTTGAACCTTACATTCATATGAATTTTTTTTAAATCAATGTATATACATAATTTTATTCCTGAGAATTATTACAAGATGATTAGTGAACAAAGGAAATTCCCTTGGGGTAGCGGAATAGAATTAAAGAGAAAAAAAAGCAGTTCAAAGTTTCTCAAAGCTAGTTTTTAAATGGATGCTAGTATTAAATCACTGTGGTTTCAGATCTGAGTACATTGGGAAGAGTTGATGTAAAGGTCTTATTTTAAAATCTCAATATTTATAGTACTCTGGAAATTATATCCTTCACAGTTATTTAAACATGGGTACATGTGAGAAGGCAACTATCTTAATTTTCTTTTTCAAGTATACATACAGTTCCTTTTTAGCACTAATAAGAGCTACATGTGCACACTGATTGAGACCAGAACTCTACATTTTTGGAGAAAGAAAGGGCAGTGAAGGAGAGAAATGCTTATAAAATTAAACAATGAAACTTTTCCAGGGAGTGGTGAAAAGTGGGTGGTTCAAAAAACGATTAAGGAAGTAGATAATGGAGTTAGTCCCTAGCCAACCTGTAGCAACTGCCGTATTATATTTTAATATGTGTCATTAAACTGTATATCTTGATTCCTTCAACTTTCTGCCAAAATGAGTGACTCTTGTTTCAGTAGTAACTAGAATTGTGTTGACTAGACCACTGATAGAATCACAGCCTTTTCTAACCCATTGTGTATTTTTAAAGTGTGATAGGATGATGGTGTACCTTAATTACCAATAACAAAGTACCCACCTTGGCAAAATTTGTGATGTGATAGAATTGAAGTCTGTATAGGACATAAGCACACACACAAATAAGTACTGGAATTTGCAGGTGGAAATGTGCTTTCATGTCAGTGGTATGGAAGTATAAATAGTATTTTTATCATACAGCAAACATATAAAAATTTTAACTTTTCTAAGCATGAAAATAGCTTTTTTAAATGCCTTTAAAAAAAAAAGAACAGTTTATTAATTTTAAAGAAGGAGTGTGCACACATATAAAAGTGGGGGGAGGGGCAGAGGGAGATGGTGAGTGCAGAGCCTGTTCTCGGGCTCAATCTCAGAACCCCTGAAATCATAACCAGAGCTGAAACCAAGATTCGGTGCTCAACTGGCTGAGCCACTCTGGCACTCCTAAAATGCTTTTTTGAAAAGAAAGCTTTTAGCTAGAATAATAATGATACTACTTATTTAACTGAATTACAAGTAAAATATGAAGAAATATGGCAGCCATTTAAAATATACAATCCCCAACATTTCTTAAAGGGAAGGGGGGCTGGTAGGTTGAATGCTTTCTACTCTGTGCTGCAATGGGTGTGTACAGGCACATCTGAAAAGAGGAAAGTTGGGATTGGCCAAATTGCTCACCCCAGAGAAGGGAATTGCTGACTTGACAGAGTAATAAAAAGTAGGGAAACTTGGTATATTTCTATGGCAGTAGTTATAATGGCTACCATTTATTGAACAGGATATGTCAGGCACAGTCTTAAATATTTTACACATGTTAAATTATTTAATTGCCACAGTAATAACCACACATCTATCTTACGGTCAAAGAAATGTCCCAGATTTTCTTATGTATTCTTTTATTGTTCAGATATTTATTAGCTCTCCTCTTGTCTGAATGGGCAGTTGAGCCCAGTCCCAACTTCCTCTTTAAAGGGAGGCTTGACTGGCCTAGAATGTCCACAATGGCTCCCCTCTTATGTCTGGTTCATCTGAGGCATTCTGCTAGGAGGACCTTGGAACTCCTCCACATAACCTTCCCGTAAGCATAGGCTTCTACAGGTATGGTGGCTAGCTTCTAAAATGGAGTGGTTTCAGCCCAGAAAAGCAAAAGTTGCAGATCTCTTGGCAACTAAGAGAAGCTATACTCTGTCACTCGACCCTGTTCCTTTGCCCTTGTTTTGGACAGAACATCTCCCAGTGCTGGCCCCAAGTGAGTGGGAGGAGAATAGGTTCAACCTCTTGATGAGAGGAATGGGAAAGTTTTTGTAGCCATCTTTAATATACCATAGATAATATGATGCTTTCTATGTTGTTGTTATTATTCAGCTCTATATTTGAGAGCCAACCATCTCTTTTACTTGCAATACAAAAATAACTTGCCTATGACCATTTTCTTTTAAGTCTTTGGACTGTTTGATTGTTTGATAAAATTTTAGTTTTGGAAGGATGGAAAGGAGTGGGGCTGACGGTGCTTGTACAGAGTTTGCCTTAGGCCTACCTGACTCTTTACTCAGCCTCAACATTCAAATAAACTACTAACAAGTATGAGGCAGAGGATTTAAGATACTTTATCCCAATACTTTATGCCAATCCCAGAATGCAGAAGTTTCTATTTTATGGTGAGACAGAGACAGAGAGGAAAGTATTACTGCTTATAAAATCATTTACAGGGGCACCTGGGTGGCTCAGTGGGTTAAAGCCTCTGCCTTCGGCTCAGGTCATGATCCCAGGGTCCTGGGATCGAGCCCCGCTTCGGGCTCTCAGCTCAGCAGGGAGCCTGCTTCCTCCTCCTCTCTCTGCCTGCCTCTCTGCCTACTTGTGATCTCTGTCTGTCAAATAAATAAATAAATAAAATCTTAAAAAAAAATTATTTACAGTATATGTGTCTATACTTTTCATTTGCATATCTATTTTGCATATCTACTTTCATTTAGTTTTCATTTAGTTTCTATTTTCATTTAGTTTTATCCATAGTAATACCTGCTCAAATTTTTCAAAGTCAAAAAGACCTACAAGGCTAAACAAACAAATAAACAAACAAAAACAAAAAATGGCTAAGAAAGAAAACAAAAGTCTTCTGCACTTTCCTCCCCAATTCTCAAATGTCTGCTTCCCAAGATGAACTACTTTCTACTTACTCGGTTAGGTCCCTCCCTACCCCACTTAACTTTTAAAATGCCATGTTCCTGCTTTTATTTCTTGAGAAAAGAACCAAATGAAACATATAGATCTGAGAAATGCAAAATCTGAAATGAAGCATTCACTGAATATGTCTTACAGCAGATGAGACGCTACAAAAGAAAGATCAGTATCTACTAACAGACTCATTCCAACTGAAGCACAGAGGGAAAAAAAAGGCAAAAAACCAAAACGAAACCACACACACAAACATGAAAAAACAGAGCCTCAGTGACCTGTGGGACATAATATTAGATAAACTAACAGATGAAATTGAATTCCTGGGGGTAGAGTGGGAAAAGGATCAGAGAAAATATATTTGACAAAAAAATGCCCCAGATTTGTTCGAAAATCTCAACCCAACAGAAAAAAGTAGCTCCAAGGATAAGCAGTCACAATGATATTCAATCAAGACAAGTACAAGAAAACCATACCAGTGGAGATCAATAAAGTTGCTGAAAATCCATGATAAAAAGAAAACCTTAAAAGCAAACAGGAGGAAAAAAAGCCATGTTGAATAATACAGGCACACAGGAATGATCAGAAACAATGCAAGCCAGGGGACAGTAAAATGATATCTTTACAATGCTGAAAGAAAAACTGTCAACATAAGAAGAGCAAAACCTATCCAACTTAATGAAACATGTTCTTGTAGAAAGAATCCTTTCCATTTATAGTCACAGAGAGTGATGCTGGAAAGGACCTTTGAGCTAATTAGTCTGTAGCAATGAAAGTGGGACTGCAGAGGGGATTAGAGTGACTGCCCCATAGACACACTCTAGATTTATCAGATACACCTGGAAGCCCCTTGTCATAGGCACACACACACACACACACACATACTCCACACTTACCCCTCATTGTGATGAGAATAGTGAGCCTGTGAATAATGAGACTGAGTAGGATCATTGCTGGTATGTTGAGGCAGAAAATAGGATGAAAACCCTTGGCCGTCTTAATTTTCACTTTATGCATATGACCATTAAAGCTTTGAGAGGGTAAAATGACTAGTCCCAACTCACTTCTGGCAGAGAGTATAGTAAACCTGCATCTCAGATCAGGTTGTTCTTCTTTTGGACATTTTAAAGTTACATAATCCCCTTAGAATTAGTCTGTGACTATACATTTGCAATGAAAGGTGAATATCAGGAGTTTCAGACCAAAGGCTGTGTTTATTTATGTGTATGATGAGGGTGGATACTTCTAGTTTTTGTATCAGTGCAGTTTTATATAAACTCTCAGTATAAAGGCTAGAGTTTATTAAGCTATTAATTTATTGAGGCATAATAATAGCAGGGATGAATAAAACATATTTTCATTTATTTTATCTCTGTTCTTGACAAGTAAAGGTCCAGATGTGGTAATACCTATTATGTAGTGGCTCCCTAAAGAAGTTCAAGTTGAGAAACACAGAGTACATAGGCAGTATATAAACATGCTTATTGTTGCATCATGTCAGTGGAGGAAAATATAGAAGGAACACTTGAGCACAATAAATCTCTCCTAAAGAGAGCATTACTTGCTACGACCTGTCTGCAGCAATCAGAGGAAGGAAGTTAGCAAGAAAGGGAAAGAATGCCAGGTTGCAAGTGCCAAAATGTCTCATCACTTGCAACTGAAGGGAGATTCCTTTAATTCAAAACAATGTTCAAATTCAACTGCTAAAATTACAGTAGTGTCCTAGATTTTAGAATCCATTTCCCCTCCCCCCCTTTTTTTTTCACCAGTAAAGGTGATCCTTATCAAAACATCAATACTGAAAACCACAGAGATTAAGGATTGAGAGGGACTTAAATCCAGTGTAACCCTCTTATTTTCAGATGAGGTAACATGGATCAGAGAACATTATTTAACCCCTAGTCCAGTGTTGTATCCATTATATTCTGCTGTGAAGAATAATTATAATCAAATCACTTTGAGATTCCAGGTAAATCATGCCCCACCAAAGGTGTGTGTCTTTTGTTATTTGATTATAACTATTAAGTGGTTCTGAGAAACTAATTCAGAAGGATCTACAGATAATATTGAGGAGTTCTTTTGTTTTTGTTTTGTTTTTGTTTTTGTAAAGGTTTTGACAAGTTTTTAATCTGATTTTCTGAACCACTGGGGGGGAAGGAAATGTTGCTTTTAGAAGTCTGTGTCAAACAAAACAAAACAACAACAAAAAGATTTTTGTGAACTGTACTTTAAAAAGTCTCATTTTTCACTCAATTACAATTTTGATAAAACAGGTATGATTCCGTGGGGGAGTATTTTGGGTACATAAGAGTCAAGTTAGATGGAAGTATAGAAGTGTAAAGAAGCCACTGATCAGAAGGTCCACCATTACTGTATAGTGCACTATGAAGAAAATGTAGCCAGACACATACTGATTTCTGTGGAGTTAAAGGATGAAGAATTGTGCTTCTTAGAATCACTGAAATATTGGATAGTTGATTAGGAAAATAAGAACCTTTCTGAAGGAGAGGAAGCAGAATGGAGACAGGAATGCCAAGTGGAGGCTGGGCTGCAGAGTAGAGGTTCCTAGCTGAAGCCCACTCCTCTGAGGAACAATGAGAGGCAACTGCAAGGCAGCAGCAGCACCTGGGGCTCCTTGGGGGAGGAGGGTGAAGAAAGCAAGGACCTTGCCCAGACCGGAGCCCTTGGTTCGGAGCCTCAGCCTTCTGCTTCTGTTCAGTCATGAACGGGGGAATGTATTAGAAATCGAGTCTTAACAATTTAAATGGAACAGCAACTCTCAAAATCTTTGAGACTCTCCTCAAAGGATTTAGAAGACAAGTTAAAGGATTGACTGCTACCCCAAGGCATTTAACTCTCATTTTTTAGTCTATGACAAGCCTCCAAAAGAGCAAAATAAAGTTAAACAGTGTTTTAAGAAGATGAATCTGACTAGCAAGGGTGTGAATAAGTATAATCTGCCAGAAATCTTGTCTTTTTCTTTTTCTTTTTTTTTCCTCACAGCAATACTCCCCCTGGAAAAATAGAAGTAGTGTTAGTAGTGTGATGACTAGCCTTTTTTCTATTTTACCAAGTTGTGCTACTTTTGAGAAAAATCCAAGTTCTACACATGGTATAGGAAGGAAGCGAGTAGTTATTTACATGAGATTTTAATCCACCCTCACCAGTAAACTCTGTTCTAAAACACAACATTCAGTTACATCCTTAAAAAAATGATTCACTTTGGGTGGAGTACAGACTTGCCCATAGTCATCAGTTTTACTGCAGGCAAAATAAAGACACACCTCTTCCTGAAAACACAGACAACACAAATTACTGTGGCCAGCTTCTTGCATTATCACCTTCCCATCAGCTCATCCCAGCTACTAATCACCTAATACTACTAATGTAAACACTGCCCTTTCCAAGCACCTGGCTTCCTTTGGTAGTATTCTGGGATAATCTCTCATTCTACAGTATCTTCGGTGACATTTCTAATTCCTACAAATTCTCTAATCTCTGATAATAGTTTTCATCACCTCCATCATATCACTGTGAACAATAACTTGCAGATTATTTGTTTGCTTGCTTGCTAAATTCCTACTCATCCTTTGAGGATCAGGTCTCTTAACCACCCACGCAGAGATTTTGCCTGCTTCTGTGCACAAAAGAATGTTTGTTTGTTTGTTTGTTTGCTTTAAATAAATACTTCAGTTCTCTCATTGTATTGCTTGCTCCTCAGAGGTAAAGACTGCATTTCTTCAGATTCACATCCCGAAAACTTAGCAAAAGTGCCTGGTATATAAGAGATGGTTACTAAATATTTGTTGAAACAATTGAGTAGATGGACTACAAAGTTTGTATTTGCCATACACAGTATTAGCTTAGTAGGATATATCTTCTAGCTTCAATATTAGAATGTAATAGAAGACTTAAAACACACAACTGAACTGAGGACAAGGCAACATTGAAATAGCCTTCTAAAAAGAGGGTCAGGTTCCTAGATAGGACAGATTGCTCCTAACAGGGATGACTAAGAGATAGTAATTATATTAAGTCTTCGGGAAAAGGATGATATTTTAGGACACAAAAGAGAGGATTAGTAGGCATTCCATACGGAACTAACACTAGGCAAGGGACAAAGACGTGAAAGCAAGGTATGGTGAATATTTTAATTGCATGGTTCCGAATTATAAATAGATCACGGGGTGCCTGGACTGCTCAGTCGATTAAGCGTCCAACTCTTGATTTCTGCTCAGTTATGATCTTAGGGTTGTGAGATCGAACCACATATCAGGCTCCATATGAAGCCTGCTTAATATCTCTAGCTCCCTCTCCCTCTCTCCCTCTGCCCTTCCCCCACCCCGTAAAAATAAGTAAGTTAAAGTAAGTAAGTAAATAAATAAATAAATAAAGGAGATCAGTGGCTGATAAAGCTGGACAAGTTGAAATCAGCATCTAGGGGAAATTCAGGTTTTAGTGTAGGCAGTTGAAATACATAATTTCTGAGTAGAAGATATATCATGAGGTGTTTGGAAGATTAATCAATGTTCAGCCTGAATTAGAAGAGGAGGAAACTATGGGCTAGAATGAAGGGTTATAGTGTTTCTTTAGGAAAGGAATTTAAGACAAGAAGCCAAACTAAAAACAAGAGGAGGATGTATGTAAGTGGCATTGTTAATGTAAAAGGAAAAAAAAATAAGTCTCACTGTATTGCATGTTGGTCGGTTTACATTTGAATCACGACATTTTAAGAGAAACCAGACAAGCCAGAGTAAATCCAAAGGAGAGTAACCAGGATTTGGGCAGGAGGGAGAGGCAAGGGTCTACAAAATACAAAATTTCCTACAAATTCTGAAGGAAAGTATGAGAGGCAGCTTCAGTTTTTCAGAGGTCTCTCTTTGGAAGAGACAACATCTTTGCTCTGTCACTCCAGAGTATCAAGATACTGGACTGCATCCAGAAGAGTGTGACGTAGATGTAGAAGGATTTGGAAGCCATGTTACAAAGGAAAAGTAACTGATGCATATTGAGAGGTTTCGTTTATGGTAAAGATTTATAAGAAACTTGAACAGTATCTATAAATTCATGAAAAGTTTGCCACATGGAAATTGGACTTGTATACAGATTCAGTTAACTCCATAGGTCAGAACCATTTGTAAATTGTAGATAAGCAGCTTTTCTCTTTATCATCAGAACTATTAATTATAGCAGGCCATTCATCAGAAATATTAAAAGTGTGGGTATATTAAAAATGGATATTGATGGTATCAAACAGTTTTAAAAGGACATATTAATAATGTCCATTGGATTTATTTTATCAATATCTCTAATATTAGAGGATAAAAAAAGAAGAATCAGTGGGCCCACCAACATCGTAGGACTTATGTCAATACTTTTTACTTACATTTGTGAGTATGTCAGAATTTATAATTCTCAGATGAACAGAAAAAGCAAAGAGACATATAGTTTATGTACCCATGAATAAATAATAAAATTTCTTAAAATGCATACCAAATAAGAAGGTATGGCATAGTATGAAGAATGGTGGGTTGACGTCAAGCACACCTGAATTTAAAGCCAGCTCTTCCACTTAGCTATTTTAACTTTGGTATATTATTTGGCCTTTCAGGGTCATGGTTTAATCATCTGTAAACAGGGATATAATTACTCTCTATCAGGGTTTTAATACAGATTGATAATAATGCTTATTCAGTACATAGAAAAGAACCTAAAATATTTTGATATTAAAAACCGGCAACTATTAAAACTATTATCTAAAAAGGTAGACACATAGACACAAAGTGGTTAAGTGAAGAGAACATAGGCTTTGGAGTCAGACTTGACCTGACTTTGAAGCCTAGGTCAGTGATTTATTAGCAGTACATCCATGTTTAACCAACATGACTCAGATTCTTTATCTGTAAAACGATAACAGTACCTAGATGCAGAGTATCAAATTAGGTCATGTTTATTATTTCTTTGTTTAGCAGAATCTGGTACATAGTTAAACCTCAGTGTTAATTTCATTTCATTTCTTCAAATGTATGTACAGGCAGTACCCCACTCATGACCTGTTAACACGAATTTTGTAGACTTAGACGGACTGGAAGTCTTGGCTGGGCTCCACTGTCCATGAGGGAAGGGAGAGCTGTTCCTTTTGCCAGTGCCAATTCCTGGGACTGATTCATCTAATAGACTGCCCTCTGTTATGCAGCCCTTGAAAGGAAGTGTCAGAGATTTAATAGATGAAGAGAGGATAGAGACTCATATCTTGTTTTATATGAAAGGAAAGAGTTTGAAGTTACTAGATGTTCAGGCACACTTATTATAAATTCCTCCTCACTAACCTTTATCCAATACTTCCAAAACTCTACCTTTTCTAAAAGGTTATAGCAATCAGAGGAGAGATTTGAAGTATGCTACTTTTATCTATTTTTTTATCCTCTCATTTTCAGCCAAATATCATAGTCCACTTATACTGACTGTTCTAATCGGACTCATTTCTTTATGATTGAAATAACTTACTTCTTTCTCTGTGCAAATTGACCATGATATTCTTATTTAGACCACCCTCTTTGGGCCCTTATGTAATCCTGAACCACAGTTCAAGAATCACCCTAAGTTCTGCTTCCTCTGTGACCTCTAGTGATCTTTCTTTTTTTTTTTGTTTTTAATTTTTTATTTTTTTATAAACATATACTTTTATCCCCAGGGGATAAAATCGCCAGGTTTATACACTTCACAGCACTCACCAAAGCACATACCCTCTCCAATGTCCATAACCCCACCCCCCTTCTCCCAACCCCCCTCCCCCCAGCAACCCTCAGTTTGTTTTGTGAGATTAAGAGTCATCTAGTGATCTTTCTAACCAACATTATTTTTCCCCAGCTGATCTCTCAGCCCCAAATCTGATTTCACATTTTATCACTTGTTCTCTATTTTGAGTTCTTCACTAAGTATTTCATGTGTGTGACTTATTTTCCCCAACAGAAATTTAAACCCTTGAAGGGTAAAATACTATCTTACTGTATTTTGATTATCCCCCCATTGTGCCTAAGGGGGAAAAATATAGTTTTTTTATGGTAGATATTTGATTAAGACTTATTGAGTTGTTTAAAATTTCTAGATATTAGTTGAGGTCTCTATGCCAATATCTCATTATTTTGGTTAGTTTATTTGCCTTTGAGAATTTTCTGAGCCCTTCTGATTTATTTTCATAATAGACAACACTTTGAGGTGTCATAAGTAGAAATCATTTAGTATGAAAAAAATTCTGAGTCCTGATTCCTAGTCCAGTTTTCTTTCTCCTTGATATGATACTGAAGAAGATAACAAGTGGAACTTATACTTAATGATTCTGTAATTCTGCGTGTATATTTTAATGGCAATAAGAATGTGAAATTTGAAGGGTCTTTAAATTTTCATTTTCATTCAATATATGGATGGTTACAATTCCTAGTAAACATCTGGGATTTTCATTTTTAGTTAACTTTAGGTTAATTTTATTCTGAGAGTCCTATAAAAAAAGTACATTGGGCCTTAGAAAAATTCTGCTTAGTATAAAAATAACAAATTATATGATTCCATTTATATAAAATGTCAAGATAAGGCAAATCTGTGGAGATAGAGTAGATCAGTAAGTAGTTGCTTAGGGCTGGGGTTACAAGATGCTTAGGGAATTAATTATAAACCAGGTATAAGGCAACTTTAGGGACCAACAAAAATATTCTAAAACTAGATATGGTAATGGTTACATAAAGTAAATTTCCTAGAAATCATTGGATTGTGTACTTAAACTTGATGAATATTATGGCATATAAATTATTTCTCAATAAAGTTTTTAGAATAACTTAGGAGATTACATGGTTAAGTTTTATTTTATAATAAATTATGAAAGACAAAGATGTTGATTCAAATTATTCCATTAGGAAAACTAATTATTGCTACTCTTTAATTGCTGTATCAGTATATGTACTTCTCTTATATATTATTTCTATTAATAAATTTATATTGCACTATTTATTAGAATTTTCAAAAATAAAACTACTCATGTAAAAAAATATCAGATTGATCTTTTTATTTTATGTTTCTAACCTTTATATGTCATGGAATTCAGATGATTTCTCACTGTTATCTGTGATTTTCAGTTCTGAAAATAATTATCACTTGCCTTGGTTTTTGAATTTTTAATTTTTTTATAAACATATATTTTTATCCCCCAGGTCTGTGAATCACCAGGTTTACACACTTCACAGCACTCACCATAGCACATACCCTCCCCAATGTCCATAACACCACCCCCCTTCTCCCAACCCCCCTCTCCCCAGCAACCCTCAGTTTGTTTTGTGAGATTAAGAGTCACTTATGCTTTGTCTCCCTCCCAATCCCATCTTGTTTCATTAATTCTTCTGCTACCCCCTTAAACCCCCATGTTGCATCACCACTTCCTCATATCAGGGAGAACATATGATAGTTGTCTTTCTCTGCTTGACTTACTTCGCTAAGTATGTTACGCTCTAGCATGATACGCTCATCGCAAATGGCAAGATTTCATCTCTTTTGATGGCTGCATAGTATTCCATTGTGTATGTATACCACATCTTCTTTATCCAGTCATCTGTTGATGGACATCTAGGTTCTTTCCATAGTTTGGCTATTGTGGACATTGCTGCTATAAACATTCGGTTATACGTGTCCCTTCAGATGACTACGTTTGTATCTTTAGAGTAAATACCCAGTAGTGCAATTGCTGGGTCATAGGGCAGTTCTATTTTCAACATTTTGAGGACCTCCATGCTGTTTTCCAGAGTGGTTGCACCAGCTTGCATTCCCACCAGCAGTGTAGGAGGGTTCCCCTTTCTCCACATCCTCTCCAGCATCTATCATTTCCTGACTTGTTGATTTAAGCCATTCTGACTGGTGAGAGGTGATATCTCATTGTGGTTTTGATTTGTATTTCCCTGATGCTGAGTGATATGGAGGACTTTTTCATGTGTCTGTTGGCCATCTGGATGTCTTCTTTGCAGAAATGTCTGTTCATGTCCTCTGCCCATTTCTTGATCGGATTATTTGTTCTTTGGGTGTTGAGTTTGCTAAGTTCTTTAAAGATTTTGGACACTAGTCCTATATCTGATATGTCGTTTGCAAATATCTTCTCCCATTCTGTCAGTTGTCTTTTGGTTTTATTCACTGATTCCTTTGCTGTGCAAAAGCTTTTGATCTTGATGAAATCCCAATAGTTCATTTTTGCCCTTGCTTCCCTTGCCTTTGGCGATGTTCCTAGGAAGATGTTACTGCGCCTGAGATCAAAGAGGTTGATGCCGGTGTTCTACTCAAGGATTTTTTTTTTTTCCCCTCAAGGATGTTGATGGATTCCTTTCTCACATTGAGGTCCTTCATCCATTTTGAGTCTATTTTCGTGTGTGGTGTAAGGAAATGGTCCAATTTCATTTTTCTGCATGTGGCTGTCCAATTTTCCCAACACCATTAATTGAAGAGGCCGACTTTTTTCCATTGGACATTCTTTCCGGCTTTGTCAAAGATTAGTTGACCATAGAGTTGAGGGTCTATTTCTGGGCTCTCTATTCTGTTCCATTGATCTATGTGTCTGTTTTTGTGCCAGTACCATGCTGTCTTGATGATGACAGCTTTGTAATAGAGCTTGAAGTCCGGAATTGTGATGCCACCAACGTTGGCTTTCTTTTTCAATATCCCTTTGGCTATTCGAGGTCTTTTCTGGTTCCATATAAATTTTAGAATTATTTTTTCCATTTCTTTGAAAAAGATGGATGGTACTTTGATAGAAATTGCATTAAATGTGTAGATTGCTTTAGGTAGCATAGACATTTTCACAATGTTTATTCTTCCAATCCAGGAGCATGGAACATTTTTCCATTTCTTTGTGTCCTCCTCAATTTCTTTCATGAGTACTTTATAGTTTTCTGAGTATAGATTCTTTGCCTATTTGGTTAGGTTTATTCCTAGGTATCTTATGGTTTGGGGTGCAATTATAAATAGGATTGACTCCTTAATTTCTCTTTCTTCTCTCTTGTTGTTGGTATAGAGAAATGCAACTGATTTCTGTGCATTGATTTTATATCCTGACACTTTACTAAATTCCTGTAGAAGTTTTAGCTGTTTTGGAATGGAGTCTTTTGGGTTTTCCACATATAGTACCATAACATCTGCAAAGAGTGATAGTGTGACTTCTTCTTTGCCAATTTGGATGCCTTTAATTTCCTTTTGTTGTCTGATTGCTGAGGCTAGGACCTCTAGTACTATGTTGAATAACAGTGGTGATAATGGACATCCCTGCCATGTTCCTGACCTTAGCGGAAAAGCTTTCAGTTTTTCTCCTTTGAGAATGATATTTGTGGTGGGTTTTTCATAGATGGCTTTGATGATATTGAGGTATATGCCCTCTATCCCTACACTTTGAAGAGTTTTGATCAGGAAGGGATGCTGTACTTTATCAAATGCTTTTTCAACATCTATTGAGAGTATCATGGTTCTTGTTCTTTCTTTTATTGATGTGTTGTATCCCATTGATTGATTTGCGGATGTTGAACCAACCTTGCAGCCCTGGAATAAATCCCACTTGTTCGTGGTGAATAATCCTTTTAATGTACTGTTGAATCCTTTGGCTAGTATTTTGGTGAGAATTTTCGCATCTGTGTTCATCAAGGTTATTGGTCTATAGCTCTCTTTTTTGCTGGGATCCTTGTCTGGTTTTGGGATCAAGGTGATGCTGGCCTTATAAAATGAGTTTGCAAGTTTTCCTTCCATTTCTGTTTTTTGGAACAGTTTCAGGAGAATGGGAATTAGTTCTTCTTTAAATGTTTGTTAGAATTCCTCTGGGAAGCCATTGGCCCTGGGCTTTTGTTTGTTTGGAGATTTTTGATGACTGTTTCAATCTCCTTACTGGTTATGGGCCTGTTCAGGCTTTCTATTTCTTCCTGGTTCAATAGTGGTAGTTTATATGTTTGGAGGAATGCATCCATTTCTTCCAGATTGTCAAATTTGTTGGCCTAGAGTTGCTCATAGTATTTTCTTATAATTGTTTGTATTTCTTTGGTGTTAGTTGTGATCTCTCCTCTTTCATTCATGATTTTATTTATTTGGGTCCTTTCTCTTTTCTTTTTGATAAGTCTGCCAGGGGTTTATCAATCTTATTAATTCTTTCAAAGAACCAACTCCTAGTTTTGTTTATTTGTTCTATTGTGGTTCTTTTGGTTTCTATTTTATTTGATTTCTGCTCTGATCTTTATGATTTCTCTTCTCCTGCTGGGTTTAGGGTTTCTTTCTTGTTCTTTCTCCAGCTCCTTTAGGTGTAGGGTTAGGTTGTATACCTGAGCCCTTTCTTGTTTCTTGAGAAAGGCTTATACTGCTATATATTTTCCTCTCAGGACTGCCTTTGTTGTGTCCCACAGATTTTGAACTGTTGTGTTTTCATTATCATTTGTTTCCATGATTTTTTTCAATTCTTCTTTAATTTCCTCTTGACCCATTCATTCCTTAGAAGGATGCTATTTAGTCTCCACATACTTGGGTTCTTTTCAAATTTCCTCTTGTGGTTGAGTTCTAGCTTCAGAGCATTGTGGTCTGAAAATATGCAGGGAATGATCCCAATCTTTTGATACCGGTTGAGAACTGATTTAGGACCGAGGATGTGATCTATTCTGGAGAACGTTCCATGTGCACTAGAGAAGAATGTGTATTCTGTTGCTTTGGGATGAAATGTTTTGAATATATCTGTGATGTCCATCTGGTCCAGTGTGTCATATAAAGCCTTTATTTCCTTGTTGATCTTTTGCTTGGATGATCTGTCCATTTCAGTGAGGGGAGTGTTAAAGTCCCCTACTATTATTGTATTATTGTCGATGTGTTTCTTTGATTTTGTTATTAATTGGTTTATATAGTTGGCTGCTCCCACGTTGGGGGCATAGATATTTAAAATTGTTAGATCTTCTTGTTGGACAGACCCTTTGAGTATGATATAGTGTCCTTCCTCATCTCTTATTATAGTATTTGGCTTAAAATCTAATTGATCTGATATAAGGATTGCCACCCCAGCTTTCTTCTAATGTCCATTAGCATGGTAAATTATTTTCCACCCCCTCACTTTAAATCTGGAGGTGTCTTCGGGCTTAAAATGAGTTTCTTGTAGTCAACTTATAGATGGGTTTTGTTTTTTATGCATTCAGATACCCTGTGTCTTTTTATCAGGACATTTAGCCCATTAACATTCAGGGTAACTATTGAGAGATATGAATTTAGTGCAATTGATTGCCTGTACGGTGACTTTTACTGTATATTGTCTCTGTTCCTTTCTGATCTACCACTTGTAGGCTCTCTCTTTGTTTAGAGGACCCCTTTCAATATTTCCTGTAGAGCTGGTTTGGTGCTTACAAATTCTTTCAGTTTTTGTTTGTCCTGGAAGCTTTTAATCTCTCCTTCTATTTTCAGTGATAGCCTAGCTGGATATAGTATTCTTGGCTCCATTTTTTTCTTGTTTATTGATCTGAATATATCATGCCAGCTCTTTCTGGCCTGCCAGGTCTCTGTGGATAAGTCTGCTGCCAATCTAATATTTTTACCATTGTATGTTACAGACTTCTTTTCCCGGGCTGCTTTCAGGATTTTCTCTTTGTCACTAAGACTTGTAAATTTTACTATTAGGTGACGGGGTGTGGGCCTATTCTTATTGATTCTGAGGGGCGTTTTCTGCACCTCCTGAATTTTGATGCTTGTTCCCTTTGCCATATTGGGGAAATTCTCCCCAAAAATTCTCTCCAGTATACCTTCTGCTCCCCTCTCTCTTTCTTCTTCTTCTGGAATCCCAATTATTCTAATGTTGTTTCGTCTTATGGTATCACTTATCTCTCGAATTCTCCCCTCGTGGTCCAGTAGCTGTTTGTCCCTCTTTTGCCCAGCTTCTTTATTCTCTATCATTTGGTCTTCTATATCATTAATTCTTTCTTCTGCCTCATTTATCCTAGCAGTGAGAGCCTCCATTTTTGATTGCACATCATTAATAGCTTTTTTGATTTGAACTTGGTTAGATTTTAGTTCTTTTATTTCTCCAGAAAGTGCTTTTATATCTCCTGAGAGGGTTTCTCTAATATCTTCCATGCCTTTTTCAAGCCCGGCTAGAACCTTGAGAATTGTCATTCTGAACTCTAGATCTGACATATTACCAATGTCTGTATTGATTAAGTCCCTAGCCTTCGGTACTGCCTCTTGTTCTTTTTTTTGTGGTGAGTTTTTCCGCCTTGTCATTTTGTCCAGATAAGAGTATATGAAGGAGCAAGTAAAATACTAAAAGGGTGGCAACAACCCCAGGAAAATATGCTTTAACCAAATTAGAAGAGATCCCAAATCATGAGGGGGGAGAAAGGGGATAAAGAGAGGTTCAGAAAGAAAAAAAAAAAAAAAAAAAAAACGAAAAAAAAAAAAAAGAAAAGAAACAATTAAAAAAAAAGAAAATGAGTAAAGAAAAAGTATAAAAAAGAAAAAATATATAAACTAATTAAAAATCATTAAAAAAGAAAAGGGTAAAAGTTAATAAAATTTTAGCAGAAGAAGAGAAAAAAAATTTTGAAAAAGAAAAAAAAATTAAATTAACTGCAAGACTAAAGAATCATGGGGAGAAAGTCATGAGTTCCGTGCTTTGCTTTCTCCTGCTCTGGAATTCCGCTGCTCTCCTTGGTATTGAAACCGCACTCCTTGGTAGGTGAACTTGGTCTTGGCTGGATTTCTTGTTGATCTTCTGGGGGAGGGGCCTGGTGTAGTGATTCTTAATTGTCTTTGTCCCAGGCGGATTTGCACCGCCCTTACCAGGGGCTGGGCTGAGTTATTCACTGGGGTTTGCTTTCAGGAGCTTTTGTTCCCTGAGCACTTTCCATAGAGCTCCGGAGGATGGGAATAAAAATGGCGGCCTCCTGGTCTACAGCCCGGAGGAGCCGAGAGCCCAGGGCCCCACTCCTCAGTGCACCCTCAGAGAAGAGGGCCCAGTAACTCCCGTCTGCCTGACCTCCGGCCGCGCTCAGAGCTCACCGAGCCTGCAACCGATTCAAGGTAACCCTGACCTGTGAGCTTACTGTTGGCTCTGTCCCTGTAGCGGCTTCCCCGTTCTAATATCTGTAAGCTCTGTGACACTCAGACACCTCCGATCCTTCTGTGACCCTGCGGGACCTGACTCCACGCTGACCCTGCGTTGGCGTCACCCGGGTTTAGCCTCTGGAATGATGTCCCTCAGCAGAATAGACTTTTAAAAGTCCTGATTTTGTGAACCGTTGCTCCGCTGCTTGCCGGTAGCCGGCCCCTCCCCCCGGGGTCTATCTTCCCGTGGCTTTGGATTCACTTCTCCGCCAGTCCTAGCTTTCAGAAAGTGGTTGATTTTCTGTTTCTACAATTGCTGTTCTTCTTCTCTTCTATCTGCGGATGGATTTGTAGGTATTTGCAATCTTTAGATAAGATATCTAGCTGATCTCCTGCTAGCTGAAGTAGTCTTAGCCTGCTACTTCCCCGCCATCTTGACTCCTCCCCTCACTTGCCTTTTTTAATTGAAGTATTCTACCAGAGTTGACTATAAAGTGATTTTTTTCAAGGGAAATCATAATTTTTCATATATTTCTAAGATTAAATTTGAGAGATGTTCACACTGGGGGGAGAAATCTAATTTAGTAAGCTATAAATTTTTGACAATGGGAGATTGAACTGCGGGCTTAAATATTTGTTAATTTTGCACACTGTTTTATTCCTGAGCATAATAAGTATGTCCCCTTCGTCTGATATCTTTTGGCTTCATGCTTTTCGCTTCTCTATTTCTATACTTGTGTTCTTATGTCTAGTTGAGCATCACTGCTCTTTTTTTTTTTTTTTACTTTACAGACATGTACTTTCAGAGCAGGGAAATTTGAAACCACAAGAGAATTTTAATATCATCCAGTCCAACTTATTAAATTGTTCATTTGATATGAGGCCCTCAGGGGTAAGGTACATTTTGAATATATAGAGTTAAATAGTTAGCTTAATTTTCAAGGAATATTTTCAATAAACCAGCACAATTTCTTCATCTAGTCAAGAAGAGAGACTGATTTTTCAGTTCCTTGAACTTTGAATGGTATCATGCCTATGTGTGTTACTCTTCTTAGTCTTGCATAGCTCCATTTGCTCATAGTTCAACTAACAGTAATTTCCGATTAGAGTATCTAGATGCTATTTATCAGGCTCCTTGCACTTTTATAAGAAAGAGTATACCGTAATAGTAAGAGGTCAGGATTCATACTTTCTTTATCTGAGTAAGATCTGCCATTCATTTACTCTGTGACTTTGGACAGATAGATATATTTTTTTAAATAATCTTTTTTAAAAAATTATTTATTTATGAGAGGGAGAGCTAAGAGAAAGCACGAGCAGGGGGCAGAGACAGAGGGAGAAGCAGGCTCCCTGCAGGGCTCAATCCCTGGATGACGTGATGACCTGAGCCAAAAGCAGACATAACTAACAGCCATCCAGGTGCTCCGAGGTCGATATTAATGGTTTTTTTTCCCTATCCTTTTAAGCCTTTTTGTCTTCATAGATTAAACTCTGAGGCTATCTCTTAAGTTTTTAATTGCTTGGTGAAAATAACAAATTTTTTCCATACTTTTATTAATTATTTGATTTTCTTTTATGAGAAAAACTTAAAAATAAGTTTACTTTTTATGCTCTTGCTCATTAATCTGATGAAACATTGTTATTTTTCTTTATAAATTGTTTAAATTCTTTATATAGTTAGGTTATTAATCTTTTCTTGTAGGTATTTTCCCAGATGGCTGTTTACTTTGGAATTTCATTTGTGATGTTCACTAATATGCCTAAGACATCTCTACAGATTCTTCCTGTGCTTTTAAACTTGGAAAATCTTGAGATCTTCTAAGATCAAGATAGTTGGAGATATGATGGGGCTTCTATTACATTACAAACTATTAAGCTTTGTGTTTTTAAAAAATATAAACTTCTGTTCTTTTTTAAGCAGTTCATTAATGAAGAGACAATTTCAGAGGTCCATGTGGAGTCTTCTTAACTGTAGCAGATAAAGAGAAAATGAGAAAGCAAATCTCAATTAATTACACTTTAATTTTCATTTCGAATATTGTAGTAAATGGTGTAATGTCCCACTAAAAATTTTTCATGGTAGGATTGCTAGTATTGAAAATAATTTGTCCAACTAAGGTAATAAGAGGCTAGCTTTCAAAACCTGGGGTAGTTTTGCAAAATAAGTATAAAGTTAAATTTTAAAACCTGACACATTAGTGGTATATCACTGTCATTAATTCTATTAGGAGAAAAGGCAGAGTAGCTCCCATTTTCCCTAAGCTTAATAATAAATTTAATTATTTTAAATAAATTTATTAGATTATTTTATATTATATTTATATTATTTATATTACATACTTATTAAATATAATACATTTAATAAATTAAATTCAATAATAAATTAATTTCCCCTAAGCTTAATAATAAATTTAATTTAAGATAATAAATAAAATTAATAAAATAAGCATATATAAATAGACTTATTTATATAAAGATACGGATCATAAAGAATTATTAATTAATTCTTGAAATGGAGGATAGGGGCACCTGGGTGGCTCAGTGGGTTAAGGCTCTGCCTTCAGCTCAGGTTATGATCTCAGGGTCCTGGGATCGAGCCCCACATCTGGCTCTCTGCTCAGCTGGGGGCCTGCTTCCCCCTCTCTCTCTCTGCCTGCCTCTCTGCCTATGTGTGATCTCTGACTGTCAAATGAATAAATAAGAAATATATATATATATATTAAAAAAAGAAATGGAGGATAATTATACATAAAATATTTGGGGTTTGTATTAAGATAGAAGTCATTTAAAATATAATAAGCATTACATCATTTTATAAGTTCCTTTCTATAATTTTAAGGGAGAAAGCCAAAGATTCCTTTTGTATACACAAAAATATATATAAATATTATTAATTTATGTCCATGGAAAAGAAAAAATTGGTATTTCCATAAACATGCTCTGTTCTTTATATGAATAGTTGAAACTAATTGTAGGTGATTGGGATTTCATTTTGTCTCTGGTTATCATGTTTAGAGTCTTGTGACATGATTTGCTTTAGAGTGATGCCTACTTGCAGGTAAGTACATCCATTAACAGTAAGCCTGGTTAAATAGTGCTTGTCCTCAGTTGGTAAACATCTACTTGGATAATGATAATGCAGTAACAATCTAATGGATATAGCAACTGCAGTATTAAATCTGCCATGATGAGATAGAAACTGTCTTGTCAGCTTACATCAATTTCGGAGGCTTGTACTTTCAGTGGGGAATGGAAGAGGACAAAGTAGCAACTTCTTCTTAGAAGTGCAGTAAATAAAAGCTTATATGAAGATCTCTTACTTTCCTTGAATGACCCCTTCAAAGGTGACATTTTTCATTTTTGCTTTCAATTCTTGCTTATATAATGAGAAAAAATGAGGAACCTGGAAGTATGGGTTTAGTAAATTCTCACTTTTGTATTCACATCCTATTTTTTATTTTAATCAATGAGGAAGAGAATTTATATTTAATACCAACTTATAGTGTGCCTATATTTTAAATCATTGGCCCCCACAATAACCCCATTATGAGCACAGGGAGGATTAATGACCTATCCAAGGTTATATAATCCTGAACTGGTAGAGCCTGGCCTAGAGCCATGTTCTTTCTGACTGTAAAACCTGACTCCTTTCCTCTTAAGGAAGTAGATATGTATGATATGTGACACATAATATAAAATAGATGCAGAAAAGGTAACCAGTATAGTGTGGTTTCTGATTAGTGCCAAATGATTGGATCAAGCAGAGAAAGGAGAAATTGCTCCAAACTAGAATAATAAGGAGGAGTTATGTGAGGACGCAACTTGAATTGGACTATGAATTCTCCGTGGCTTATCACTAGATAGAGATAATGATCTCATATGGAATGAAGACTAAGAGATTTTGGGAAGATAATTATAAGTATGTGTTTGAAAACAAGAGGGAGGATGGTCCCTGGGTTACTTAAGGGTGCTCATCTCAGTTATGAGTGTCTCAGAACCTAACACAGTGCCTTATGCTTAGGTAGGTACTTAACAGTGTTTAAGTGGTACTTAAAAGTGTTTGTTGAATTGAAAACATTCTGGGAGATAAGAGAAACATAGTTGAGAATGTGTAGTCTTGCAGTGTTGAAGGCTGCAGAATTAGTAACACTTTTTAAAAATTTGTTACCCTGATACTGAAGTTGGAGGGTGGGAGTGATGAAGAAGAGAGTGAGGGCCAGTCAGCTTTTCCTCTAATTGAGAATAACAGGTCTAAAAAAGGAGGAATTTTGAGGTCAAGACCAACATGGATGAAAGAGTTAACACCTGATACCCTCAGTCAACTTTGAAGGATAGGAGACATCCTTGAAATTTTGAGGGGAATAGAAAGGATTTGTGTTAGCCACTGAGGCAAGGGTAAATGGGTTCATAAAAGAACAGCCCAAGAGCAAGCAGCAAAGACCAAGTGGAAATTTTAAGAACTCAGTTTGGATTATGTTTATTCCATGAAGTTTTCCTGTTTTCTTCTCAGAAATCTGAGGTGCACTGCAGAGCAAATAGTTATGCCTTAATATTTACCATTACAAATCTAACATGTGTAATTATATCAGGTTCCATCCTTTTTCAAGGTCATGGGATTTAGCTGGAAATCTATCCCTTGGTCTTTGTGCGGGGTTGAAAAAGTGTGTAGGCACAAATTAAAAATATTCCCCCTAAACATTTTCTCTCAAGAATGCTTAGAAAAGCTTTTGGTCACACAGCTTAGGTAGCGGAACTGGAAAAACAATTTGCTGGGGAAAGCTAATAGGTTCATTTTCTCATTTCTGATGATTGTCATATTTTCAGTAGTTGTGATGTAGAGCTCTGTTTTTCCCATTATCTAACTATAATGGGCAAGGACTGTTTGCATGTGCTCTTTGACTGTAGTCCTTGGCACTGATAAACCTAAACAAAGCTGTAGGTGCTAATTACCTTCCTTTCCTAATCTGAATACTGATGTGCTTTTGAACTAGTAAGTCTTCTGGTGTTCTAAGAGGGCTTCCCTCCTCATTGGAGAGATATTTACTTCCCCTGAACTCAGAGAACAAGATTTTGAATTATATTTTGGAGAAGTTTGTAATGCTTCTAATTTTGTAGCAGCACAGATAAATCAGTGTATTTTTGTTGTTATATAACCAAATTAGCACTGCCTGCGTATAAGAAGGAGATAATTATTAAAGTTTACTTTAAGGGACACCTGGGTGGCTCAGTTGGTTAAGCGTTTGCCTTTGGCTCAGGTCATGATCTCAGTGTCTTAGGATTGAGTCCCACATCCGGCTCCTTGCTCAACAGGGCACCTGCTTCTGCCTCTGTCTGCTGTTCTCCCTGCTTGTGCTTGCTCTCTTGCTCTCTCTCTGACAAATAAGTAAATAAAATCTTAAAAAACAAAAAAGTTTACTTTAAGATATATTCTTGAGATCTGTGTGCTTATGGATAATGTAGAGACAAAGAGGGTTCATTATCTCTCCTGATTGTCAGATTCCATCTAACTTATCAATAATGTGATCCTGTGTCTCTTTTTGATGTGCTAGAACCTGAATTGCTTGTGATAGTACTAAGAAGATAGAATAAAAATTGACTTTGGGTGTATGTCATTTGAAAGGAAGGTGATTTGCTGAATTATTGAGCACTTGGAAAAATGACAAGGCAGAGTCTGTTTATTCCTTTTTGGCCAAAGAATCAGCAAACACTTTTGACTGATGACATTGCAATGAGTCAGAATTATTAGCTTAAAGCACAGAACTGTTGTTTTTCTTCAAAACTTTGACCAAAAGAATATGGTCTACTGTGAAAATAAAGATAATTTAGTTTGTGATTTTTCTTCTCTTAAAAAAATTCAATTTTCCTAAATTTTTTTTCACTTTTTAAAAATTATTTTTAGTTATGTGACTTGGGCAACCCATTCTGCTTTAATTTCTTTATCTTTAAAATGGGGTTATTAACCTATTTAACAGGGCCATTGTAAGGATTAAATGAGATCCTATTTGTGGAATGCTTGGAATGACTAGAACAGCGCCTGGTAGTTACTCAGTAAATATCAACTTTCATTTTCATTTAAACCAGTATAGCGTCAACCACAGTGGCAGGGATAATATTCCAGCTTGGCCCTTTATTAGCTATGCAACCTTAGGAAAGTTACTTAACCTCTTTGTATCTCAGTTTCCACATCTGTAACATAAAAGTAATATTGATGTCTACCTGATTAGATTTTTGTGAAAATTTAGTGAGTTAATGGATGTTAAAGTGCTTAGAACAACCTGACACATAGTAAGCCCATTATTAAAATTATTTTCGGGGCACCTGGGTGGCTCAGTGGGTTAAAGTAGTGGCAGTGGGTTAAAGCCTCTGCCTTCAGCTCAGGTCATGTTCCCAGCATGCTGGGATCGAGCTCCACGTTGGGCTCTCTGCTCAGTGGGGAGCCTGTTTCCTTGGCTCTATCTCTGCCTGCCTCTCTGCCTACTGGTGATCTCTGTCTGTCAAATAAATAAATAAAATTTAAAAAAATTATTTTCAACATTATCACTGTTTTTATGAGGACACATTTTTTAACAATGCAAAAAGGTATTTAAATGTACATTGTTCTGCATCATGGCCAAGTAGGGACATGAGGGACAAGAAGAGAAAGCAAACTGACAGGAATAGCCAGGAGAGTAAATACTACAGAAGCAAACAGCGTAAAACAAAAACACCCAGGAGAAGACAGATGAGAAAGGAGAGTTCCAGAAAGATCTTCCTACTTCTAAAACTCATTTATTTGTTTATACACATACACACAGACAAGATAGAATCCTAGACTGGGTTATATGCTCTATAGGCTACTATGTCCCAACACTTTACAATTTTTTTTTACACTGTATTTATTCTGTTTACTTGGTTAACTGAGCACCTTCATAGTCAGACTGCAAACATTTTGAAGGCAAAAAACACATATGTGTTGTTCATTGTTGGAATCATTGTGTCTTGCCCAAGGAGGCACTCAGTAAAAGTTCAAAAATAGGGCTTTGCAATACTAATTTGTATTTTTCTTTGAAATTTTTACTTAATACTTCCCACAAATATGCCTTGAATATAAAACATATTTGTGTGTGTCGGTACCTTTACTGCATGTAATATTTTTGTTTCTAAAATTTTACTTTCTTTTTAATGTGGAAGTCTCAGTATTTACTAAAATTACATAGCTATGCTATTTGCCATAATAATGCTAACCACATCTTTAGGAAAATACAGTTGTCTCATTCACCACACTTTGTGTCATATGTTAATTTTTCTATTATTTCTTTTCTTTTGGAATCTGTTGTTCTTTTTGTTTGTAAAACAGTATACTTGATGCTGCAACCGTGGCTTTTTGCCATGCATTCTTAGTAGTTCTTGGAACATTTGGTTTAGGAAGTAGGATAATTAGTATATAAACATTGTGTAGCAGAACTACTCTAATTAGTGCCTTTTGGCTGGGATTGAGTGATAAACAAAGTAAGATGCATGTTAACATTCATTCTAAGTTTATAAAAATTCTGTTAAGGACCTATGGGACAGCACACCACAAGCTATATTGAATATTGTAGTAGTTGAGACCATGAGGAAAAGTTCCATCATCTCAATTTAATAGTCTCTATTAATAAATTAGTTAACCCTGCAGACTTTCATTAGTTTTAATTATTCAGAAATCTTAAATCTAGCCATCCAATTATATTCCTAATAACTTTTCACATCTTTATTGAAACTTTTCCTCTTTAATCTACACCTGAACCCATTTCTTTATGTTCCTGCAATCTACTAGTTAAAAGCAGAGCATTGATTGAAACCATCAAAATGAAATAGATTAAAAACCAGGTTCAGATGCAAAATATTTTCTCTTACTTTATGGGGCCTTCAATTTTCTTTAATTGAATTTACTGTTTAAGTCCTTTACTGTTGAAAAGCACTCCTTATTTTTGAAGTATAAATAATCAGAACATTTTTCCCATTAAGATGTTGTCCTGTCGGTCCACATTATTCAAGCTGCTATCTACATACAGACAGATAATTTTTTATAGAGAGTGAGACTCAACAAAATACTAGCAAATAGGATTCAACAGTACATTAAAAGGATTATTCACCACGACCAAGTGGGATTTATTCCAGGGCTGCAAGGTTGGTTCAACATCCACAAATCAGTCAATGTGATACAACATATTAATAAAAGAAAGAACAAGAACCATATGATACTCTCAATAGATGCTGAAAAAGCATTTGACAAAGTACAGCATCCCTTCCTGATCAAAACTCTTCAAAGTGTAGGGATAGAGGGCACATACCTCAATATCATCAAAGCCATCTATGAAAAACCCACCGCAAATATCATTCTCAATGAAGAAAAACTGAAAGCTTTTCCGCTAAGGTCAGGAACACGGCAGGGATGTCCATTATCACCACTGCTATTCAACATAGTACTAGAGGTCCTAGCCTCAGCAATCAGACAACAAAAGGAAATTAAAGGCATCCAAATCGGCAAAGAAGAAGTCAAATTATCACTCTTCACAGATGATATGATACTATACGTGGAAAACCCAAAAGACTCCACTCCAAAACTGCTAGAACTTGTACAGGAATTCAGTAAAGTGTCAGGATATAAAATCAATGCACAGAAATCAGTTGCATTTCTCTAGACAGCTCATTTTTTAGGGGCACTTTGAGTTTCAGTTTGGAGCTAGGGTATGAAGTCTAGGTACTAGTTCTTAGGAATCTCATTTGTAGAATGTTGGTTGTCAGAAACTTCTTTGTGATTAATTTCCTTTTATGAAACTGATGAAAACAGAAAGCAAATATCTTTTAAAAAGTAGAAAACTTAATAAAAATTTGTCAAAGAAATAGAAATGATAATCAAAGCTTTCCCTAAATTTACACTTGAAATACACACCTGAGTAAAAAGATATACTTCCCCAAGTTGAATAAGTTAAACAAGATAGTTCTACTAAACTTTCAGGAGATACATCTCCTGTCTCATGCAGATAATCAAAGAAAGAAAAAAAATTGACTTGAGGGAATGTTTTCTGGCTAATTTTGCAAGACTTGTACAACCTTAAGTCCAAAAGAATAGTACAACAAAAGAGAATCATAGGTCAGTCTTTTACAATTGTTTAAGTGTGGGAATTCTAAATGAAATGTTAGCTAATTCCAACAGACTTTTTAAAAACACAGTTATTTTATCTCTGGAGGGCAAGGATAGTTTAACATTAAAAAAAAAGCAATGAAATTAGATTAATGGTGAAAATATATAATAGACAAAAACTACATAATTATCTAAAAGAAGATTTTCAAAGTATTTGATAAAATTTAACACCAATTTATGACTAGTAGTCATAAAGTCGAGAAAACTAGAAGTAGAAGGAAACTATGATTGATTAAGTTTAAATACTAAAGCCTATAGCAAATATCAAAACTGAATCTTTGAACTTTAAACAAGTTTTAGACAAAGCAAGACAATTATACTTAAAGACCGATATTCTTGATACAGATCTGGGTAATCCAAAAAGGAAAAAAAAGTGAAATAAAGATGGACAGAGAGAATAGGGGGAAGAGAGAAAAACAAAACAGTCTTTATTTGGAGATTATGTGATGTCTACACAGACATAGACAAAGCATTAGAACTAGCAAAAGCAACTTATATACTTTCAGAAATCAATAGTTTTGTTTTCTACACTAGCAATAACTACAGTCTAAAGTTCATAGTAGTTATAAAAATTATAATGCATTTAGGCATTAACCTAAAAATGGATAACAGCTTTATAAAACTTTATAAAACAAATTGTAAAAATTTACTAAAGGATATAAATGAAAGCCTGAATAAATAAAGAGCTATAACATGTTCATTGGTAGGGCACCTAACTCAAAGATGTCAATTCTCACCAAATGCAATTCCAATTAAAATTTTAATAGGATTTGGGTGGGGGGAAGGTGGGAAGACTCAAACTGACTGTGATGAAGAATAAAAATCCACAGATAGCTAAGCCTGTTTTGAAATGTATCTGGAAGAAGAATGATATTTTGATGAGATTTTAATCCATATTAATAGAAGTAGTGTGGAACTGGCACAGAAGCAGTTGGACTAATGGAACAGAGGTCAGTGCTCAAAAATACTCAACATGGGGAAGAGGTGTGTTGCTTAATAGGCTCTTAGAAAGACCTGTTTTCTAAATGAAACAAATAAATTTGGACCCCTCCCCCACATTATGTACTGTATGAAATCCAGAGAGAACAAAGACCTAAAAGTGACAGGTGAAACTGTAGAGCCAATCAAAGAAAATGTTAGAAAAGATCTTTGTGGCCTTGGTATATGGAAGAATTTTAACTCTACCCCTAAAGCACAAGTATCAGGGATAAATTGGTAAATTTACAATGGCAAAACTAAGGATTTCTGTACAGTGAGTTCTAGGATAAAACAAACTTCACATGACAGTGACAGACTAGAAGCAGGTATCTCTAACGTCAAAGCTGAGAAGAGATAAACATGTGGACTCTATGAGAACTGCTTGCAAATTCAAGAATAAGAAAGGGAAACAAATCTATAGATAAAAGCAAAGTTATTACTTACCACATTTTGGAAGGAGCCTCCTGAATGGCCGAGTGCATGAAGAGATATTCAACATTATAAGTAATTAGAGAAGTGCTAATTAAAATAACAGCAACATATCACTTCATACCCATCTAATTGGGAAAACCATTTTTTGAAAACTCAATAGGTAAATAAAAATGAAGGATGAAGATTTAGGGTAATGGGACATTTAAGTACCCCTGGTGGAAATCTAGACTGATGCAGCTTGTCTGAAGAGCAATCCCATAATCCATAGTGAAAGTATGAGTATAAATTGTTACTCAGTAGTCCCATATCTGTGGACATACTACAGTGAAACACAGCTTAGGTCTATAATGGGGTCTACTCCAGGATGTTTACCTCAGTGTTGTGTCTGGTAGAGTTGAGGACAAAGTGTCTGCCATTAGGGGAATGGTTACAATCTGATAGATGTATCCTGTGGCACACTCTGTAGCCATCAGGAGCAGTAACGTAACTGCTGGCCATGCCCTCCAGCCAGAGACCCTTGTGAACACATACTGTAGTGGAACAAATTGGATTTATTGGATTTATTACTTGTAGGGAGGGGGTAACCCCCACTGTGGGGAACTGTGGAACATCTCAACAAGAGGATGTTGGGAAGCACTTACAAGATCTGAACTTGTGTTAGGTGATTGATGTGAGGGTTAAAGGTGAGACTTTGCTTTGACTTGGATATTGTCAGAAAGCAGAGGTAATTCTAGGATTGGTTATCTTAAATCATCTATGAGGAAGGAAGAATAGAATGAGGAAAGCTGTAATTGACAGAAATAACAGTCACTCTTACTAGCAGGGATATGGAATTGGGTTGTTTTTGTGGCTTGGACAATGTTCATATTTTGTCTTTATTCAAACATGATTATGCAGTGGTCTTGTGTTTGTCTTGATTCATTATGGGCACAGAGAGGCCTTTTCTGATGTTGATGTTTTGTGAAATGGCTTATGTTTAGCAGAACACCAACCAAGTGTCAGACCAGCTTGTAATAGAATGAAGGCCTTGCTGATAATACTGAGCCAGCTCCTAGATGTACTTTTTCTTTTGCAGGCTAAAACAACACAAAGAGAACTTAGAAACCTGATAGATTATTGTTTGTTTAAAAAGATAGATTATTGAAAAGGGCTGACAACAAGATATATGACATAATATTATTTATGTAACTCAAACAGAAAAAATGAAACGATATGTATTATTCAAGGATAAATATACATATAAGGCCCTTTACCAAACACATAAATTTTCATCTTTATTGAGGATGAAGGGAAGGCACCAGGGGCCAGATACTAAAAGGAAACATTAAGTAAAAGAGGAACCTCATAACAGTGAGCTACAGCTTGAAGATTATAATAATTCAGTCTCAGCAACTAAATCTAAAAACTGGTCTCTACACCAGCAGAAACAGTAAGGGCAAGAGTGGGAGGCGGTGGCCCAAATTCTTATTTGAATTTACTGCTGTTGCCTTGTAGGAGGTGGGGGAAAAGTAATGCTTTCTTTAAGGTTTTTCCGAAATCTCTTTTATTTCCCGCATCAAGAATGAGCTACTGTAATGATAGTATGTTGATACTAGTTGAAATAAAGCATGACCCCCCAGCATAAAATGAGAGCATTAGTATTTTATGTGGGAACTTGATTCAACTTTAAACATAACCAAAAGCTTTGCATTAAAACAACAAAACAAACCAACCCCTCTCCTTCATATTAGTTGTAGAAAAAGCTAGTTTATTGCATTTCAGGTAAAAGATTTCTTCATAAGCCTTAAAATTAGTGTGTTAGTATCTTAAGAGTACTTCTTAACTAGAAAAGAGCTTTTGAGAAGTAAAGAGACTTCCTATCTCCCATTCCCACCCCCAGCCTCTAATCAGAGATTCTTTAAAAAAAATGTCCTAGTTTCTTGAATGAATTTCCTTCAACTTCTGTAATAAACATTTAGAGATAGTATTATAGGTAGTAAGAACAAAGATTCTTTAATTTAGGAAGGGAAACTTAATTTTTACCTAAACACTTTCCTGCTCATTTCTAAAGTGAACATGTTTAGGTGTATCTCCTGAGGTTCTTGTTAGGCTTTACTTTGCCCTTTCCAGTGTTTCCAGCACACTGGGCCCCCATGGCTTCCTAGGCATGTTTTCAAGATAAGCTAATATACCTATGAAGGGCACGCTGCCTCTCTGTCTTGTCTTCTAGTAGTTCTTATTCTTATTGGCTGTGTTTTGGAACATGTGTTTTGGTATTATTTATGAAACATTTGTTCTCTTACATAATTTTATAGTCAGGCAGGGGCAATGGATACTATGATTTTTTAAAAATTTTTATGTAAATTCCAATAGTTAACATAAAGTTTAATATTAGTTTCAGGTGTACAGTACAATGATTCAGCACTTCCATACAACACCCAGTGCTCATCACAGGTGTACTCCTTAATCCCCATCATCTATTTAATTCACGCCCCCCCCGCCACCTCCCCCCAGTAAGCATCTTTTTGTTCCCTATAGTTAAGAGTCTTTCTCTCTCTCTCTCTTTCTTTCTCTCTCTCTTTTCTTTTTCCCCTTTAGCCTCTCTTTCCTCTCTTTCCCCTTTCCTCTCTTTAGCCTCTCTCTCTCACTCTCTCTCTCTCTTTCTTTCTCTCTCTCTTTTCTTTTTCCCCTTTGCTCATTTGTTTCTTTCCTTAAATACCATATATGAGTGAAATCATATGGTATGTATCTTACTCTGACTTATTTCACTTAGCATAATACTCTCTAACTCCATTCATGTCATTGCAAGTGGCAACATTTCATGCCTTTTATGGCTGAGTAGTATTCCACTGTGGAGATATATATACCACATCTTCCATTCATCAGTTGATGGACATTTGGGCTGTTTCCATAATTTGGTTATTGTTGATAATGCTGCTGTAAACATCAGGGTGCATATACCACTTTGAATTAGTATTTTTTTATTTGAGTAAATACCTACTAGTGTAATTGCTGGGTCATAGATTAGCTCTATTTTTACCTTTTGAGGAACCTCAATATGATTTTCCAGAGTGCCTGCACTAGTTTGCATTCCCCCCAAAGGTGCAAGAGTGTTCCCTTTCTCCACATCCTTGCCAACACCTATTATTTCTTGTGCTGTTGATTTTAGCCATTCTGACAGGTGTGAGGTGATATCTCATTGTAGTTTTGATTTGCATTTCCCTTATAATGAGTGATGATGAGCTTCTTTTCATGTATCTGCTGGCCATGTGGATGTCTTTGGAGAAATATCTATTTATGTCTTCTCTCCATACGATGATAGTTCTTATGTCATCTAATCTTATTAATTCATCTAGCTATCTGAACTTCATTAACATTATAGGAACAAGTATATAATTTAGTCTGTAAGCATCCCAAACCCTAAAATTAGTTTTTAAGGGTAATTCTTTATTATACTACCTTTATAAATCCCTGTCAGATCCCTGGGTTTCTTCCATGTCTGCTAGAAAATATAATGAATTTTGATTTAAGAAACAAACATACCTCCATTTACATTCTTACACAATGCCCCAATTGGTGCATTACTCTGGAATTTCGCTTATTAAAACAGAAGTTATGATATCTCTGTATTGTGCAAGACCTCTGTTTTCTTGGGAAAAAGCACATTGTTTCCAGTAGAACTTACTCATTCAGACTTCTGGTTTTGATCTCCTGAAATATCTATGTGTTTCATCTCTAAAACTATTTAACAAATTCCACATTTGTTTTATGTAGATAGGGTTGTATATAAATTATTGTAATTCACGTTTTCGTGTAAAACAGTATGAAGAACTATAGCTTGCAACCTCTTTAAAACCCATAGCATGACGGACATACTGCCTTTGTAATAAAGAATAGTAAGAATAAAATGTTGCTGCAAGCATACAGAATACTTTTTAATTCCACATGCCCCTGTACTTCATTAATACCTGCTGATAGGCTTCCCACAGCTGCATATGGTCCATTCCAGATTCTGAAACTCGGTTGCATTAAAATGTGAGTGAAAATGATTGAACTGCCTTTGAGCTTTTGGAATAAAGGGAGCGAGTGGACAGCATTATGATTTTATTCCCCTCACCCCCACCCAACCAGCTTGCTTTCCAAGACCTATTTATGTTCTTTATATCCCCTGCATCCTTGGGCCTAGCATTATAAAGCACAATGAGAAGCCAAAAAAAAAAAAAACAAAACAAAAACAAAAAAGAATATCTTTTGAGAAACTCTTTTCAAATTAGTGTACCTATATGGACAAGGACTGTAGGCAGTTTTTCCTGCAGATGCTAACAATCTGGAAGAAGGAGTAGAATAGGAGCAGACAGGTTGTCTCCTCACCTAAATATCTGAATATCTGAATGTTGTGGGGCGGGGTTTGGGTTTTTTTTTTGTTTTGGGGGGTTTGTTTTGTTTTGTTTTGTAAAATCTTCAAATCATCAACTCACACACCACACTTTAAGTAGGACTTTATTTAGTATCTCCGTATCAGGACTGGAACTTGACATAATTTTCCATACATGTGCACACACACATAATAAATGTCTCCCTCTTGAAACTGCTATAAGAATTAGTGCTTACAGCGTTGGGTATTCTGTTAAAATCATTAACTTGAAATACTGCTCTTTCCAAGGCAATTTTATCAGAAAGAATATAAGGTGTTTTGAGCATGTGATTCCAAAGGAAAGGGAAAGCTAATAAAGAACTTAGTAGTATAAACACTGATTTAGCTATTTTACAGGTACAATTTGGAACTAAAGTAGTTTTTTTAAAAAAAAAATAGCTACCTTAGCCACTGTGGTGGTAGGAGACAGATTTAATATTTATAGAGGTTCATATGCGGTACCTTTGTCTTTAAAAGTAATTGTGGTTGGCACTGTAGTAGGAAGTCATCTTGGGTTACTACTGACAACTAATATCCAATGTTTCTAGTGGTGTGGGCCAGAATTTGATTTGTTTTTTGAGGAGGTGATTATTTATCTATTTAGGGAAGGTAAGTTTTATTTTTGGCATTCATACTAGAATTCTCTATCCTGGTTCTTGTGTTTTTGCACATTATAGATTCTCCAATAGAAATTTCTGATAACACAAGTGTATAAAATCAGAAAATAGTTCACTTAAAATATTTTAGTGTTCTGAAGGAGAAAAGGGTATTATTGTCCTTAATTTCTTCTTTATGGAGAAGTTTTAACTACATTTTAAAATTGTCCTTTATTACCTGATATACTAATGTGTATGGGTGGTGTTCTTTTTGTTCCTCTGTCTCAGTATCTCTGCTTTTCTTTAAAATGAGGGTCTGCAAACTTTTTTGTAAAGGCCCAGATAGTACATATTTTAGGCTATGCAGGCCACATACGGTCTTCGTTGCATCCCCTCCCATGCCATCATCTTTTCCCGCTCTTTATCCTCCTCCTCTGTTTTTTTACAACCTTTTAAAAATATAGAAACCATTCTAAGCTTGAGTGGCCTACAAAAGCAGAGTTTGACCCACTGACTGTTTTAAGTGAGCCCCTAGTTTCCAAACCCAGTTCTGCCCAAGCTCACTGGTGATTTGGGGCCATTGGCACGTTTGGCTTTGGCTTCTCTGACCCTTTTATGAAGAGACCCTAAATGTCTTCCAGCTTACATGGTCTATGAAATACCTATACATCTGCTTTTGTTTTTTTCATTTTAAGTACATAATGTAGTTGTTACAGAGTTTAGCTGTGCTTCAGTTACATTTCATTAACGCCCGGGTTAGTATCATCTAGGGCTAAGCTATCTGGCATGTGAACTCAGTGTTAGAAAGTCTGAATTTGAGTCCTTGATTTGCCACTGACTAGATTCTGGTCTCAGGCAAGCCACCAGACCACTCTAAGTTTCAATTTCCTCTTCATCAAATGAGGAAATAACACCAACTCTGCCTACCTCTTAAAATTGCTTAATTTTTTTCTAATTGAAATGGAGATACTGAAAATGCTTTGTAAACTATAAAACATAAAATATCTTAAATCATTCTTTTAAGCTCAATGCTTTTTATAACTGTGAATTTCCCTAGAATTTTTTATTACAGGAAAAAATGTTTTTAATTTAAAACTACTAACTTAAATAACAGTAGACAATAAAGCAAATAGTTCTTAGTATAAGATTTGGAGAAGAGTAGATCTTCAAATGCCTAGTTCTTCAAGGTATCAGTAACTCTTTCAAACCAGATCTAATAGATTTTGATTACATTATTCCTTTTCTAATGGTATCAGGTGTTTTCTAGAATATAGATAACATAGTTCTTAATATAATGCCTTGTACATGGTAACCTCTCAAATATTTGCTGACTTTCTCTAGGACCTTAGTCTGCTTTGGCATCAGATGTTCCTATTCAACCTCTCAGCTATAAATAATTGCATTTTTATACTTGGAGTATAAAATTATTGGCTTTCCTTTCTTCATAGTTGTTATTGAATTCTCCACAGATGTTTGCTCCATTCCCTCAATAGTTCTCCTTTCTTCTTTCTTCAGTGACAGAGAATGGAAAGAAAAATATTCCTAAGACTGGACAAGTCTTAACAATTACAAGATAGTTAATTCCCAGTTTGCTCTTTTTCTTAACTCTCCCTCGCATCAGTTTTTTCCATCAAAAGACACTTTAAACCAATTTTCTTGTAATAAAAACTATACCTTGGTTAATGGAAGCTAATCTGAATGGGGGCAGGTGGGAAAGAAACTCTAGAAATCCGAGATACTTAGTTTTGTGATATATACAACTTAAAGAGGAAAAAAACAGACTGACCTGATTCTGTGCTCCTCAAATCTGACTATACATTAGAATCATCAGATGAACTTTGAAAAACCAAGGGTTTCCTCGCCCTGATGCAGACTTACTGAATCAGAATCTTTGAAGGGGTCAGGCCTAGGAAAATGTATTTTTAAAAAGACTCAGTTTGAAAACCAGTAAAGTAGTTGCTAGCGTGGTCTTTAGGGTAGGACACATGTGAATTTGAATTCTGGCTCTGTTATTTACTACCCATATAAATTTGAGCAAATTATTTTATCCAAAAAAGTAAAGATAATAATGAAATTTTATGTTGTAGAAGTTTTCAAAGATTAAATGAGATAGTATAGCATTTAAGGGCTTGACACATAACACCCAATAAATTGTTTATTATTGTACATAACTGTAGTATTATTTTTCTTACAGATCCTGTATTTCTTAGAAAAATGATAAACAATTTAAATTTCGACTTCAATTTTACTTGAATTAGAATTTGGATACAAATTTATCTCATCACAATCTCATGTTAAATTAGTTTTGCTACCTGTGAATTTTCACAATTGCCTTAATAAAAATATCAAGCTATATATTCACTCTGTAGTTTTCTTATGAAAACTGGGCACTTTTTATAGTAGTAGCAAGTACATGCTTCCAGTAGGCCGAGGAGAATAAACCTGTCCATTTGGCAGAAACAACTACTTCGAATTCTAATCTAATGCAGTAAAAAAAATTTTTTTTTTTTGAAAAGAAAGAGTACATTTTTTTAATGTTCCTTGCTTGATTTCCATAAGGCCCAACTTGATTTTTTTTTTTTTTTTAAAGACTAAAGCCATAGCTGAGTCAGGGGAAGCTAATACATGTGAGAATATGGGATATGGATGCTAATTTTAGCAAACATTTAGTTTCCTTTAAAAAACTGCTTTCAAATATTATAGCAGAAGAAAGAAATTATATGTCAGTTATACGTGTTAAGTATCTGTATAGACTTCTATAGTTTTTAGCATCCTAAATATTGTGAGATCCATTAAGAAGATTTTTACCCTATTATGTTTGCCCGTACTTTGAGGAAATAAGTCCATTCTTATTTTTCATGCTTCATGCATTATGCCATGCTAAGTATTGTCTTGCTTTAAAAAAGAAAAAAATCATTGGCCCAGTAGTTTGGATGTGTTCTATGAAACAATGAATTTCCTACCACAGTTATGTACTAAGAGGATTCCATTCAGTACGGTCTAGTATAACCATTGCAAAAATAAAAATAAGCAGTGAAAAGCCATTATAAAATAGCCAGTAATGTTAGTTCTTTGTGTTAGAACAATAAATTCCTAGGCATAGCTGTATAAATTACTGTATCAGTTTAATTTGGCCAAGTCAAAGCTCTAGTTTATGGCAGAGGCAAGCTTAAAACTCTGGTCTTCTGGTGGAAGCTATCCCTTTACTTAGAGGATGGGGCCTTAGTTATAACAATTTGGTACGCAGCCCTTCCAGGAGATGGATTTGGTTGATGGATTCTTAGAGACTATTGAGACCAGGTATTTGAAGAATTAGAATAATATTAGTAATAACAGTTAACCTTTATTTGGACACTGAGTTGGTGTTTTACCAACTTCTAATTTAATTTGTATTCAGTCAGCTTATGAGATACTGTTATTATGTCTATTTTAGAGTTTATTATCTACCTAATATTAATAATTTTGTAACATTAAAAACAACCATAATATTAAGTATTATTAGAGTAGCTACTGTAGGACCTTGTATTTGACACTGCCCTTTACTTTGTATTTTACACATTATTTCATTTAACAGGATGACCTTATGAGAATATAAGTATGAATATTCACATTTCAGACATACCTCCTGACACTAAACAGTTACAGTAACTTACCCAAATTCATACAAACTGAGGTTTGAACTCAGGTTTGATTCCAAATTTCATTCCCAGTCCCACAGCATTCCTCTTTAGAGCTATACTCAGTAAAAGTGGCATTACTTGGGCAATAGGGTATGAGTGTCAGAGCAGGACATCCTCTCTTCTTAAACATGTAGGAGTTTGCCCAGTTGGTATGCTTTAATATTCTAAGATAAAAATATGTCACTGTTTTACTGTTGTCCAATTGTAGAAAGTCAGTTTAGAGCTACAACTCAAAAGGACTTTTAAAAGTTACTGGAAGCTAAGTGTTATATTGGCTTTCTATGAATTACTCAGAAATCTTCTCCAGGTATGATTTTCTCCAGGTAAGATTGCTGAATTACTCAGAAATCTTCTCCAAGGGATCTTTTGTTAGGTGAAGTTGGAACATAGATTCAAAATGCTAAGCTTTGGCTCTTTTGTAGCTAATCTGATTAAACATTTAAAGTCTCACATTCAGGGACCAGGGTGGCTCAGTTGGTTAAGTAACTGCCTTCTGCTCATGCCTTCAGGTCATGATCCCTGGTGTCCTGGGAAAGAGGCTTGTGTTGGGCACTGTACTCAGAGGGGAGTCTGCTTCTCCCTCTCCTTCTGCCCTGCCCCAACTTGTGCTTGCTTGTTCTCTCTCTTGCACTCTCTTTCTCAAATAAATAAATAAATAAATAAAACCTTTTTTAAAAAATAAAGTCACAAATTCATGATAAGGATGTAATATCAAGAGGCTTCCAGGTGGCTTCATTGGTTAAGCATCTTCCCTGGACTCAGGTCATGGTCTCAGGGACCTGGGATGAAGCCCCACATCAGGCCCCCTGCTCAGCGGGGAGTCTTCTTCTCCCTCTGCCTGCTGCTCCCCCATGCTTGTGTACACACTCTCTCTCTTTCTGTCAAATGAATAAATAAAATCTTTAAAACAAAAGAATGTAGCATCAGAATTTTTATAGGTTTTAATAATTAATAACATAGTAGCCCGGGATATCCTGTTTAAGAATTATTTTGGAGACAGATCATACATATTTCTATTTTAGTTCACAACTGCTAATAATATGCTTGATACTGATAATATATTGATTCATCTTAGATGGATATTATGACTACAGAATAATTAAAATAAGGGATGATCTTAACAAAAAGCAGTGGAAAACTGAATAAAAATTATTAAGAATAGAAGTTTTGCTTTTACTTTTCCAAGATCATGGTTTTTCAGAACATGAGATGGTTCCACATTATTATATTCTGCCTAAGATGCTTTTATTTACTAAAATATACCTTTTAGTAAATAATTATAACATGTTCCGGTAGAGGTTGGTGGGCATGTCAAAGCTGGATGCTTCATTTTCTTTAATGGTAATGTGCTTTTCTGATTTGTAGGCTTTTGTTTTCTAAAATCTAATAACCTCATAAAAGATACATCATTTTTAATTTGAACTCTAGTTGGAGTGTCTAACCGAATGCCTTCAGACATGGTTTGTAGTTTTCCTTTAAGTTTCATTCTTTAAAAATATTGACCTTTAGGATCATGAAAGGAAAATCATGAAAACTGTATTTATGAAAAGTAGTAAAAGTACTGAACATGTATGTCTTTAGGGATGAGGAATATGAAGCCTTTTGAGATGTTCCTAAAAACCCCACATGCTATTTGACCATTTAAAAATGGGAGTACAGGGGCGCCTGGGTGGCTCAGTGGGCTAAGCCTCTGCCTTTGGCTTAGGTCATGATCCCTGGGTCCTGGAATCAAGCCCTAGCATCGGGCTCTCTGCTCAGCAGGGAGCCTGCCTCTCTGCCTACTTGTGATCTCTCTCTCTGTCAAATAAATAAGTAAAATCTTTAAAAATAAATTTAAAAATAAAAATAAAAATGGGAGTATAGGTGTGGGTGGGTGGGCGGGTGGTGTGCAGAACATGTATCTGCAAACTCTGATGAATGGCACCTGCTGGCATGTGAGAGGAGCACGACTTGTGATTGCTGAATTCTGCTTTTGACCAGGAATATGCTGAGATTTTAAATGTTCTCTTTGTAATTAGAGTATTAGGGAGATAGTACCATATTTATTAATATTCTTATTTATTAATAAGAATAATTAATAAATGTTCTCTTGGATATTTCTATTTGAAGCTTAGAAAATTCTGGCATCAAAACTATATTTATTACTGACTCCAAGTAATAATTGAATTATTTTATCAATTGTATCTAAATTAAAGATCCTCCACAACTCTTTATGCCCTAAGGAAAAAGGCTGAATTTAATATTTAAGTTATATATGTAGAAATGTAATATATAATATTTAAATATTAAGATTATTTAAATTATTTACATACTATTCTTCTGTACTTTAAGAAAAAAAGAAAGAAATGAAATTACTCTTCTATTCTTATAAATCTTTCACTTTTATTCCCTATTGTTAAATATATAGAATACAATATTATATAGTCCACATAAATTAAAATTTTGTGTATTTTTAGGATTTATATATTCTTGTATCTGTTCCTTAGTAGGATGGATACATTCCTACAAAGTTTGCTCTGTAGAAACTTTATTTGAGTGATTTTTTTCCTCAGTAATTTCCATTATAATGTTAAAAGTATAAGCCATTCTATTTCTGACCTCTAACTATCAAAATCATTTTCTTTATTGAAATATAGTTGACAAATTATGTTTGTTTTTAAACATCTATATCCTTAAAAGCAGTGACTTTCCCATCCCATAAAATATTAACAACCTTGAAATATTAATAACATTTCTACAGTGCACTCAAAAGCCAGAATCTTTGGCAGAAAGATTATCATTCTTATTTTTCTTCATGAAGTATTCTTTAATCATTAGACGATCACATGAGCTTTAGTGATTAGGCTACACTTTTATGCTAGTGTGGAACTACTTTGTCACTTCAAATATTATCTCCAGGTTAACAATATCTTTTCCTTAGTCTTTTTCCTTCCTCAGAACCTACTGATCTTTTCCAAAAGTCTTGACTTGAATTGTTCTATTTTAAAATGCCAGTCATAAAAATTAATTGTGTTTTGATGGTTTATTATATATCAAATCACAAAAGCATCAGATTATGTATCATATACATATGATATTATATCAGATTGTAGTTAGGCATCATAATAGGTGTGGACTATTAGATGTTGTACTGGGCCCCCAAGTTCTGAGGATCAGCTAGCTCTTGCTCTCTAGAACAATGCTGAGACAGTTGACAAGTATCTTAAATTTGCAGCTTTATCAGATAAATTACTATTCGTTATTCCTAAATGCACATCGTTCTTACAGGCTTAAGTATATGAGATAATTTCTGTAAAACTACTAAGGAACCAAATATAGTTGTTGGTTATGGCTGTCATGACTTCATGTCATTCTTCCCTGGGTCACACTTCCCCGTTTTTTCCAAGGACTTTCTGGAGCTTTTATATGCAGCTTCAAAAATACATTTGTTTTTCTCAAATCAGTATATCGCACACTTGTAATCAATATAACATTGTATGTCAGTAATTTTAAAAATAGCATTGTGTTGTGTTGTTTCAGATTAACTCAGCAGCTGAGCGGAGAGGTGAATGGCTGCAAAATGTTAAGAAATGCTGAGACTATTGCACAGATGCTTTTCCAGTGTCTTTCTTACATGAAAAATGTTCTTGTATTTATCTTTCTAGTAGTGTCACTGTAACCCATTTAATAATATATGAAAGAGAGGATCATTTAGGTGGAATAAATAAAATGGGCAGAGGCAAGTAGTTGAAATTGCTTATTACTCCCCAACTTTTCTTTGAACATCACCCTATGTAAAACTATATTAATATAAAATAGCAGAAAAGTAATATTAAATATGAACCATGCCTGGTATTCCTGGCCAGGCTTGTTTATTGGCTTCTTGATATAATTTCTGAATTTTAGAATCCAAATATTAGTATGTGCTTAGTTAAATATTTTTTAAAATTAAAATATTAAATATTAAATTTATAATATTAAATATTATATTAAATATTAAATATTTTTGAAAATTTAAGATTCAAAAATTAGCGATCTATATTTGGTTTCTGGATTAAAATTCTGAGCTCCCAAACACAGCTTTATGTAACAGTCTCCCTCAATTTTACTAATTTACCATGTAAGGAAGGGTCTTAAGATCTCAGGAGCCAATTAATTGAAGTTAAACCTTGTGCTCCAGATCCTTTGATTCAGGAAAATGATTATGTACATATCGCCATTGCTTTGCCTTTGCACCTTATTTCCCCTTCATGGAATGCCCTGCCTGCTCTCAGCCTAGTGAGCCCTGGCTCATCCAATAAAACACAGTGTAGGTGTCATATGTGTCCCAGTCTACCTTTCTGCCCTTCTCACACCTCAGAGATACCCAGATCAAGTTGTTAACAACAGGTAGATGCTTTCCCTTTGCACACATATAAGAATATGGACTGTCCAGTATAACTATACCCTGAAGAAGTTTCTTGCCACTGTTCCTCTCTAATTCCCTGACCATGCCTGCTCACTTTGGCTACCACCTTAACCTTCATTCCTGATTGCTGTCTTCCCCTTGTCTATACCAACCTTTTGCCTTGATTACTTCTACCAGTTGGGTCTGGGTTCCTTTTAATCTTACCCATTTGCTAAAGTAATACATTCTTCCTAGATAATAATCTCAGGATAGTATAACAATACTGTATTCTCTTTTTTTATTAACCTATAATGTTAATCATCATTTGTTTCAGGGGTACAAGTCTGTGAATCATCAGTCTTACACAATTCACAGCACTTACCATAGCATATACCCTCCCCAGTGTCCATCACCCAACTACCCCATCCCTCCCACCCCCTAAAATGCGCATCAGTTTAAATGTTTAAGAGATGGTAAAGAGAAGCTCCCAATGATGTTGTGTGCACCAGTAGTTGAAGTAGTGGGTAAATCTCTGCTTCAGTAATAGCACTTTTGGCATCATACCAGCATCTGAATTAATTCCGGAAAAATATGTGTCACGTTTTGTTTCATCAGTTTTCCATCTCAGCATTAACGATCGAGGCAAAAAATAAAGCAGTGTATCTAACCTCATCTGATTTCATGGTCATGGCCAGATTTCACAGAGATGAATAGAGGACTTTGAAGTATCACTTTTCTAGTTAGATTTCCATCTTTCCTGTGTATGTTTCATAGAGCCAGCAGAATGAGAAAGGGTCTGAAGGGTACCTCTATCTTTTCTTCCTCCTCCTCCTCCAATGAAAAGACTTCCTCTCGTAGATTAGTGGTTGGTGTTAATAATACCAGTATTCACGGGAATAAAAGAAGAATTGATGACGCCTGAAGGAAGTCAGGTGCTACTCTGGGTAAGTTTATCAGATAGAATCATGACTTCTATACTGTCTAGTGATACTGGGGATATTTTGTTGTTCATATTTGTTACAAAATCACTCTTTGGTTGTGTGGATATTGTGAAGAATGTTCATAAGCCAGAATACTGCCTCAGATTTCATCAGAATCTATGCTTACGGGATTCATCCCTTAACCCTGCTGCAAAGTGGTTCCATCTCTTTGGTACCTGAAAATTGTGTGAAAGAGTACAGAGAATTAAAAAACTGTTTCCATACAATATTTGCAGATATGTTACTTTCTACATATTATTCTCATAAATGCCCTCCTCATGCTATCAGGAAGCACTTTCCACAGACTTCTAACTTGTGGTAGTTATGTATTAGTTATAGGCTGTTTAGCAAAATAATCAGAAAAGTAAAGAAAGAGACATTGTTGTTTGTATTCATTTAGTCATTTTAAAAGTGAAATTACTATTTGACTCATACAAGTGATATTACCACAGAAGAAATATAAACCCTGTCTTTAGATATTTTGGTCAAGTATTATCAACTTCATAATGTTAGCTCAATTCTATGAGAAGGAATTTTCTTTTTGGAACTGCCAGGAGTCAGAGAAGTTCTATGATGCCTACTCTTCCTTACTGTTAGTTTATAGAGAAAGTTTTGCCCCTGAGGAAGAGCTCACAAAGGCTGAATAGGCAAAAGCATCTAATTCAGAGGTGAAATGTTAAGAAGCCCATGTGACTATACACATTAGCTATTCTCCAGTAAGAAAATACCTGTTTTGGTAAGTTGATCTCTGTATTTCTTTTTCCTTTGTGTTCTCTCATCCTCTCATATTTTTCTCCTTCTCTCCGTTTCTCCCTACCCCCCATCAAACCCCTGCTATGTTCGGATCCATAGAGAAGATAGGATTATATTGTATCATGCACTCCCTCCCAAAACTTTAATAGGATCAGTGCCTTTTTTGTTGTTTTCTGTAATTGTCTTTTTCCTATTACTTTGTGGGTCTTCATATATTCTGATTACTAATCCTTTGTCAGTTATATATGACTCAGATATCCTCTCCCCGTTATATTACTGAGCTTTACACTTTGTTTATATTTTATGTAGTCTTAATTGTAGGGGAATTTTGCACTTTTGTGCAGTCAGATTTATCAGTCTTTTCCTTTTTGTGTTCTTTATGTCTTAAAGAAATTCTTCTGCACACCCAAAATTGTACTTACTAAATGCTTTAAAATTGCCTTTATATATAGATCTTTAATCATTCTGGAGTTTTGATATATTCAGTGCTGCAATAAATAATCATGCATCTCCTCATACAGACTTGCATTGTCTAATCAGAGGCTCCTAGCCACATAGAGCTCTTTAAATTTAAAAGAAAATTGAAGGAAATTTAAACTTCAGTTTTTCAGTCTCACACTAGCCTTATTTCAAGTCCCACAGTCCCTTGTGGTTAATGACCTTTCTGTTGGAACAGTATTGATACAGAACATCTCCATCACTATACTAAGGCATCTTTTGCTCTCTCCTAGTATCTTTACCAGGACCCTTTTCATAGTAGGCTTGAATTGCAGTTTCTCTCCTCCTAGACCCTTTTCAAGTGTGTTGAAAAGGCAGCTAGCTTCTCATCTTCCATTAGCTTCTTCTATGAATTAGAGCTGCTCCCAGGTGAAAAGCTGCCCTAAATACAGGACGCATCCCTGTAGTCCTCCTTCTCCCACTATTACTTGTTAGTTTTCTGATTCCTTCAATTAAATGTTTTTCCTCCAGTTTTCTAGTTATTCTGAGTGAGCCGGAGGGTTTAAATTACCCAGATTCTCCATTTTTCAGAAATGCAAGCTACCCAGCATTCAGGCTCACATTTATTCCTTAACTAAAATATTGTTCATTTGTATAAATGATTCTTTTACCCTTAATCTGGAGCTAACTCTATTTGAATTAAATATTTTATTTTTAAGTCAATATGTTTTTCTTTCTAAATCCAAATCTACTTTTTTATCCTACCTTTAATTAGGCCTGTTTGTCAAGTAAACAAATTGGTTCATTAAAAAATATACCAATCCAGCATTAACTTTAAGCATAAACATAAATTAGAATATCTGCTTAATATTTCTGAGGTACTTGTGAATAAATAAGTCTTGGTTTTATCTGAAAAAGAACGTTGTTCATTTCTTTTTACATGTTTTGCTTGCTCAACTGTTGAACAACTTTAATTCTTCTGATGATCCCCGTAATACAAGTGGTCTTGGAAACCTGAAGTTTCTAGTAAAACTTTGCTGAAACATGATTTTGTGATGAGAATTATAAACTTTGCAGATTAACACAGTGAGGACAATCCAACTTGTAGCATTAAAAGCTAAACTGCCTGATACTGATTTCAATAAGGCTATTGTTAATGCAAGTGCATGTTAACATCCTTAGTGACATTAATGCAGTACTACTGACATTAAAATAAATACTCCAGACTTCAGTGCATTCAGAAAGCGTGAAGGAAAGTGAAAACAGTTCTTAAAGTTTGTTTTTCAAACACTCCCTAATGTTACAATATTTTTATACTTTTATTCAAATGTTTTGCTGGCCTACAATACAATATGCAGAGTATGACTGAAGATAACTGTTATTACTGATTATTGCTAATAAACTAAGTTGCTGAATGCTATAATAATAACAGGCTTTACTTTGAAGTACTGTATATCATAGATAAGAGAAAAGCATAATCATTCAAGGGCCAATGAATAAATGATTTCACAGTTTAAAGCATTTAATAAGACTGAAATCCATAACAAAGCTGTTCTCTGCTGTACGATTACTAGAGAGGTTCACTAGGTCAGAGTAATAGCAAGGAAGATTGGTCTTAATATCCAGTATGCAGTGTACCTTTGTCTCTTAATCAAAATGTGAAAAAGTACACGAAATACAGACTTGTACTTTCATAAGACTTAAACCAGAGTTGACATCTTTAAAATATGCCTCAAAATTGAGAAATATAGAAATGTCATCACTTACACAAATAAGAAAAAATAACCTTTTATAGCCCATCTGAATCATTCCTGAAAACAGACCACACACAAACTTAACATTTTAAGCCAAGAGGGCTTTAACATATAAAGGGGGAAAAAGAGACTTAATGGCATCAGAACTAATGTCCCCTGAGTATTGAATGGAAAGGTATAGTGTAATAGGGCAAGTATTCTTCCGTCAACCTGTCAGATTACTCTCTACTGTTTCCTAGAGTGAGAAAGTAATTAAATCTCTATACTTCATTGAATCACAAGGCTCTATTAAGCAACAATTTGAAATGACCATATAAAATGTCTTATTATATATGAACTGTAGTCTTGGATAAACTAATCATCAGAAGTCTTTTTATAAGGTAACTTACAGAGTTGTACAGTTTTTATGTTAATACGTAACTCACAGGCTTCTTTATGTTTTAGCATATTTTATAAATGATTCTTGGAAGTTTTAAAGAATTTGTACAATTCATTATTTGTTCTTGGGTGGCTTTGGGGATTTAAAGGGCATGAGAATGCCAAAGGGAATCATCTGCTTTCCTGCCATAAGAAAAAGTAGCATTAGTGGAGAAAAAGCATGTTTGATGTAAGAGCTAGATAAAAACTCACTGAAACCTTAGGATTTCTTTTTACTTTTTATAGTAGCTTTTTTTTTTTCTTTTAGGAATTTATGCACATCCTCAACAGAGAAACTATGAACTTTCTGAACTTTAAAAAAAATTTTATTTATTTATTTGACAGAGAGTGAGAAAGCACAAGCAGGCAGAGCAGCAGAGGGAAAGGGAGAAGCAGGCTCCCCAGTGAGCAGGGAGCCTGATGCAGGGCTCCATCCCAGGACCCGGGGATCACGACCCAAGCCAAAGGCAATCACTTAACCAATTGAGCCACCCAGGCACCCTACAGTAGCTTTTTGAAGGGTGCTTGATACTGGATTAAGACTGAGCCACTTAAAAAAATATATTTATAGCAAAAGCAAATTTGTCTCAGGGAGTTATATAAAATCTAAGGGGTTTCAAAAATTCAAAAAGATACAGAGGAAATAATATTTCAGTTGCATTTTGATTAACAAGTTCATTTATTTGGATTTTTAAATAATGTTTAAAATTTTTAATACCTATTTAAATTTGATGATCAGTGTATTACCTTAACCATGAGATTTGCTAGTTTTTTTTAAAAATTTTTATTTTTTATAAACATATATTTTTATCCCCAGGGGTACAGGTCTGTGAATCACCAGGTTTACACACTTCATAGCACTCACCAAAGCACATACCCTCCCCAGAGATTTGCTAGTTTTATGGTGATGACAAAAATAACTTGTTCCTTGGCTCTTGGGCAAGACTGGTACTGATTAACAGAAGTAGAAGTAGTAATGAAAATAATGATCTCTTATAATTAGAATAATACACCTTATTTAATTACCATCTATTTTCCAATTTTCTTTTAGGATACCCCCCATAATATTATTATTCCTAAACAGTAAATAGGGGAAATAAGGCAAAGACAAGTCAAGTAACTATAAATCTTCATCATCCTTTCATTCAATCACTCAATGAATTTTTAATTCCCTTCCTAGATATTAAACTAATAGTAGCTTAATAATAGATACCATATGGTGACTCAGGCAGTTAAGCAAAGCAGTTGACAAAGTAAAACAAAAGCATGAATATTTTACATACTTCTCTCATCACTAAGACATCATGCCATTTAATCAAGTAAAAAATGTATCAAACCAATTTGTTTTATGTAGAGAAGAATTGATCCAAGACATTCCCTTTTCTCACATTTACTTGCTCTCCTGAGAATTCAGTCCAAATCATGTTAAAGCTAATGGATAAGATATGTACCAAAATGTATCACAAATATAAAGCAACATGAGGTCAGTCTATGATATTCAAATTTTGTTTTTTTCTAAAATCAAAATACCTTGTTTAAAACTTATACTGAGAAGTATCAGATTCAATTAACAGGTAATACTTTTGCATAGAAGTAGTTCAGTGGAAGAATCTCAATAGTAAATGAATGATGAAAATATGCACATAGAGAAAGGGATTATAAGTTTATATATGTGTAGCATACATTTATGATTTTAAAATCTTGATTACAAAATTGATATAAAATTCAAGTTTAACGACATACTGCATTAAGAATCTTAATCCTCCAAGAAAAGAAAAACAAAACAAAGCCCAGGTAACAGGTTTCTTTTGGTGATGATCTACCAGGTATTACAGATGTGATTTCCCTCTTGTTCTGCTGTCTTCGTGTCCCTCAGTCATCATAGGCAGAGCATCAGTCCAGTGACTCTTCCTGTCCGTATTGGTGGCGACAACCAGTCTGACCTGAAAAGAAACCAATACTCCTTCCCACCCTGGAAATGCTGGTAATTTATCTCACTGGCTCCCACTCCCTGAAACCCGCCCTCACCCCTACCGCCAACAGAAGGTTTGTTTACTTAAAATGCAGAATACCTCTTTCACATGTAAGAAGATTGGATTCTTTAAATACTAAGTGACTTAACTTAGTAGGTTTCCTGAGCATTTCACATGAAAAGAAAAAGCGTATAATTTTTTTTTCCCACATTAGACCATTACTTCTAAACTTTAGAGAATTTCATAGGGTGTGTGCTCAATAGGATCTTGGTTTATTTGTTCTTTGTTTTTCAATTATAACCAGATGGGAGAATGAAGAGAATAAAGTGAAAATTACAGAAGCATACTTCTGATACTCTTAGTTTGTTACCATCTACTAGTATTAGAAGCAGATAGTATTGGTGACTGTGTGAGTGGTGGGAAGAAGGGAGGTCATGTTTTTGTGGCTCCCTCTTGAACCCATTTATAAAGGCTTTAATGGTCTAGGGCTGTAAATCTAAGCCTCAGTGGTCAGAGTTCATGCTTAACCTCTCTGGAGCAGGGCATGCTCCTTCTCTGATAGATCAGGGCTACTCCTTGACCTCTGTGGGTTATAGACATATCATCAGTTCATAGATGATAGGTACATCAAGAGAACCTGGTTAGGCATATAGAACAAATACAAATCCTGATCCTTCCAGACTAAATATAAAATAATGTAAATATTAATAATTATACAAAAAGACTTTTATACAGACTGAACTTAGAGAATTTATGAGACTGACGCGCTGCCTACTGCGCTAAGGAGGCAGGTTGAACTTAGAGAATTTAGATGACCCACAGACACTGAGTGATCTTCGGAATTATGGATAACATCCTTATTTTGAAATTATGAAAGGAATTATACTGGTAATGTAAAGAGACTGTATAGCTCTAAATAGATGATGCCTCATTAATTTTTCCACATTAAAATTTTAATTTGAGATAAATGCTGCCATATTATAAGCACTAGATATAATAAATTATAGAATTTTTTTAATGCTATGCACAGATTTTTTATGTTTTATCTGTTGTCTTTCCTATAAACCCAAAGCCATGTATTGACCTATTAATCCTTATGGCAAAGTATGTGCAAATATTTTACCTCCATTTAGCTCATATTTTATGTGGAATATTTGTCTAAACCACACTTTGGCTTTCTTCTGGACCTTTTCAAAGGTATTTTAACATATACATTTAACATTATTCTAAAGGAGTGAAAAATATCTTTTAGATTCCTTTGCATACCACAGAACACTTTTGTTAATTCCGTGTCCTTATATATCTACCTCGCTACTTCTCTCTTTATTGATATGTGGAGCAAGACCTTAACTTTTCTCTTTCAAATTGTGAAGTAAGTGATATATAGTAGTTTACATGTTTTGATTATTGCAGAGATGAATGTGACTTCACAGGACTTTAGTACACACCAACCCTGAAGAAAATGAATAAATAAAACACTAGCACAGATTTCTCTGTTCCAAGAGGAAAGTCCACATTATGTGGGTTAATTTATCTTCTGTCATAAGCATTTCATATGCTCCTCAGTATCGTGGGAGGAGTGACACTTATTTTCTGTTGTGTTCAGAACAGCCATCTGTGCTTGGCACCAGTGCATACTGACCACACACTGAAGAGCTGAAGCATCTGTAATCCGCTCAGACATTTCTTTGAAGAGAAAACTTGGGTTTGCCCATGGTGCCCAGTTGGGAATGCTGAGTGTATACCATAAGCTTGGCCCTCAGTTTGTCATGGCTTATGGTTTGGAGTGGCTCCTCTCATTGTTTGAGTTTGGTTGCACCAAAAAAGTAAGCCTGTTACTTCATTGTAACAAGAAAGTGCTTGTCCAAGCGCGTTGCATGTCGGCAGTTTAGAGCCTGCTCTTGCACTGTCTGGAACTTGGACAACTTTTTAACAAACTCTCCAAGGCAAGGTAACTGTGACAAGGTGTCAGTTACTTTCAAAAAGCAAATAAATCAGGGGCTTTGAGTCTCAGTATAATAATAAAAATCTAATGTCCTCACACGAGTGTCTTCATTCCATGATTTTGAATCATATTTTTGGTAGTGAAGGCTCCACCTTCAAAGTAAAATCCTAAAAAGCAGTTTAGAGAGTCAGGTATTCTAAGAGGATGCTTTTTAGGAATTCACAATAAAAGAACAATGAGTTAACTTAATCCAATGAACTAAAGAACAAAACAATGAAGAGTGTACTTGAAATTTAATCCTTCCTTGCCTATTTTCCTCACCAAATCAGGAAAGACCGAATTGCTGTATACGTCCTTATATCTGAGAAAGTGACTTCCAATGTCTTCAGTATTTTATAAGCCAGTTAATCACTTGCTATAAGTTCACCTAAGTTTTAACAAATTTCCATGAATAATTCTAAACTTACTCTGTTAAACAGTATCTCAAGAACTAACAGAGAGATACGAGTCTTTAGGGCTTAACTCTTTGATTAGCTAGTACCTAACAACAGTCTGCATTTTCCAGGTTCTACTCCAAAACCATAAATTGCCTTTTTTCAGAAAGGCATTAAAAACATTAATCATTAGTTGAATAAAGAGACTGGTTGAGAACAAAATGGTCTGCAAATAAATGAAGACTGCCTTTGCTAATCTTTAGCAGTAATTTCCAGTGCTCTTCAAGTATGTGTTGTAGAGCAAACATACCTTACTGAGCAAAAATTGGGTGTTTCAGTTTAATTTTCATGTGTTCTTGTAGCCTCCAAAACTATTGCTAATGTTAATTCTAAGTCACAAATTATCTAAAAAAGAGTAAGAGTATACAAAGTGTTGCTGATAATAGTAACATACATAAATTAGATGAAAAAGGCTTTTTACAGCTAATTGAAGAGTATATTAGGATTGCTTTTTCTAGGAAGAAGCAATATAAACTACTAATTGCTAGAGCTGGTGGTGCTTCATTCCACTGCTACTTAGCATTTTTAAAATGTTTTTAGTATACTTGCTGTTATTGCTTAATACTAAAAATATCTTGGAGATGACATTCTATAGAAATGCAATATTGCATTTTGATTTTCACTGTTTAATAAAGATATGTTAATAATACTTCAGAGCAGTGGCCTCTAAACTTTTTTATTGCATGTATCTATGAGAAAATTATAGCGTGAACTACCAATAGATGTATATTTGTTTATTTATTTACAATTATACAAGTACATTATATAATATATTTTTTAAAATTAACATAAAAATTTAAAGACATAAAATTTTATATCTTAAATACTATTCTAGTATCTTCATTTTAGACACCATTTTATATACAGGTTTGCTATAGTTAAGAGCCAATAATAGTGGTGTATTTTTTTCACTGTTAGTTATACCATTTATAATTTAGAGTAAATGCTGAGAAATTCTTAGTCACATAATAATTTTATTTTACTAAGACTCATTTGATTCTAAGACTCAATGAGTAATAGAATGAAGATTAATCTTGAAAATCTTGTTACTTTATATCATTGAAAGCACTGCACCCTTCTGCTCTCTGGGCTCAGTAGAGTAAACCTAAGGTTGTCAGATTGTGACATGGTCCTTTAAGACGCTGGGCAAAGATTGATGACCAACAGATTAAAAACAAGCAAGAAAGTATAATCTCATTTTGCCGGGTTTTGTTTATTTTAATGGGCAGCTTATATAGATCTATCTAAGAATAGAAAACGTCTAGAAGAAAATGGTTTCTATGAAAGGAAATGAGTGGATTGGAAGAGGAAACAGGATTTTTGCTTTTCACGCTGCACATTTCTTTTTTTTTTTTTTTTTTTTTAAAGATTTTATTTATTTATTTTTTTTTTTATTTGACAGAGAGAGATCACAAGTACGCAGAGAGGCAGGCAGAGAGAGGAGGAAGCAGGCTCCTTGCTGAGCAGAGAGCCTGATGCGGGACTCGATCCCAGGACCCTGAGATCATGACCTGAGCCGAAGGCAGTGGCTTAACCCACTGAGCCACCCAGGCACCCAACGCTGCACATTTCTATACGGTCTGTTCTGTTATTCTTTTACAATGAGCTTACATTACTGAATAAAGTAACACAAACATATGAGGACAGGAAAGCCTCCTTTTTTGCTCTATTGACTATTCTTGTCTCGTCCTTGGTTTACTGGTTTCCTCACTTCCCCTACTGGAGCGGTATTCTCCAGTTACATTTTTTTTTTTTTTTAGATATATTTATTTATTCGCGAGAGCCCACATAGATGCGAGCACACATAGATGTAAGCACACTCACACACACACGCAAGGTGGGGAGGGGCTGAGGGAGAAGGAGAGAAAAATCGCAAGCAGGCTGCCTGCTGAGCGCAGAGCCCAATGTGAAGGCTCAGTCGCAGGATGGTGAGATCAAGAGCTGAGCTGAAATCAAGAGTCAGACACTTAACCAAATGAGCCACCCAGATACCCCTTCAGTTACTTATTTTTAACAGCCTATAGGGACTACCCGAATTTTTTTCTTTTCTCCCATTCTGATTAACAGCCTTTCAGTTTATTTCTTAACACCTGCCTGCAACCCCCATCCTCAGATCATACATAAAACCTTCTCTTTATTCACTACTCCCACACGTACATCACCCATCTCTTTATTATCTTAACTGTTCCAGTTATTCCATTAGTTTTGTTCTATGCCTTTGAGAATGTATTGTCTACAAATAACTTTGTTTCTAGGTACCCTCAAAAGATAACAGTGGGCAACATAAATACCTTAAGAACGTATAAAAATTACACTGAAAGGAGTTTATCATCACTAGAAAATGTTGGCTTTCAGCCTTCTATAAAATTGGAAATTGTTGCTATTTTATAGTGTAGCTCTAAGTCCTTCAATAAGGATTCAAAGCCCCAGATAGTCTGAGCCTCAAACTGAAAAGGAAAGTATATATAGATATGTATGGTTTCAGAGATCCACAGTACCAGAGTGGCAGCTTTCACCTGGAGAGTAATTTGCAGGGAAATACACCATGGTTTGAGCTTAGCCTCTGCATCTGACTCCACTTTTCAGTCTCTGACCTCAGATGACTTACTTAGCTTTAATTTTATCATGTTAAAAAAAAAATCAGCATTTTTAAAATGCCACTGCTTGGCAGATGACTAAATTAAAAATACGTATAAAATACTTAGCCCAGTGACTGTTTAGCTATTAACAGCATAATATTAAAATTAGAAAAAGAAAAGGCAAGAAATTTTACCCCCCCAAGTAAAAAAAGGTTTTACTCCGTTTCAGCATTTGAAGCTGTATCACCAGTATCTGTCTTTTCACTTCATATGCCTACAAAATTAGTAGATTTTTTTTTCTTAAACTAAATATCATGATAGTGGTATTTATCAAACATGTTTCCAATGTTTGAAGTTTCGGTACCATTTCTTATATGCAAGTTGACCCTTGCATGCAAGATAAAGCTAAGCTCTGAGCTAACAACACATAATGGGCACATACCCTACAGAGGATAAAATCTTTTCCGAATACAATCTTTTCTGAATTTCATTTTCCTTTTCGTGAATTTCATTCACATGTGCTTATGCAAATATATCTAAGCATACCTTTGTTGTGCCCTAACAGAAAAAAAAAAAAAAAAAAAACTTCTTTAAATTTAGACTCCATGTGATTAAAAGCAGATGTTTAGTTCCAAATCTACAAATGTATTTTTAACTTAGGAAAAAGAGGGTACTCCAAAAAAACTATTATTCATTGCACTTTTGAGCAAAGCACAAGTCATGCTGAGTTCAGGTGGATACAATTAGCTACTACTAAAAATAAGCCATTGGTGGAGTCAGTGAATACTGAATATAGGAATTGTAAGACTTTGTGGGAATGACAAATAATGGGAAGAACAGTTAGTGGTCTGATTCTAAGAGCTGATACTGATCAGGAGGCTGCTGTGGCTGGAGTTACTTGAGGGGGAGTGGTGGGGGTTGTCTCTCTGTCCTGAACGCTTTTGTTCTGTTGTTGAGGCTCACTACTCTCTAAAGCATTTCAGTGATGCCAGTAGGGAACTATTGTCAACCAGCGTTCTAGGTGGGAAATGAAGCTTCCTAGCCAGCAAGTCCATATAACACCACTGCAGTTTTTACATATAGATTATTTTTGCACATGTACATTCTACCTAATAGATATTAAACTAAAATAAGCCTATCTCATTCTCTTAAAAATAACCTTACCAGCAAACAGAAATTCCTCCATGTCCCATTTAACTCAGTTTAGTCTGATTTAGCATGGAAGAGTAAACGTGTACACCAGTCATTTAAGCAAATATTTACAGAAGCTTTGTAGAATTTTTTGTATCAATTTAGTTTTTATATTATTTAATAATTAGTATAATTTAGCTCTTATGTAATAAGTCCTTTAAATAGTTGAAGTTATTTCTAACACCACTGGATTTGCTTTTACTTAATTGTCCTATCTCGGGTTACATATATATAGGCAAGTACCTTTAGGTATTTTGATGCTAGATTAGTAGCTTCAACTGTCAGATGTATTTATTATTAATATCAACAAAGGTCACTGGGATTTAAAATAGATTAAGCAGTTGAGGAAAAGCATGGGACGTAAGTAACACATATTTTCTTTCTTTCTTTTTTTTTTTTTTTTTTTTTAAGATTTTACTCATTTTATTTGACAGACAGAGATTACAAGTAGGCAGAGAGGCAGGCAAAGAGAGAGAGGAGGAAGCAGGCTCCCTGCTGAGCAGAGAGCCTGGTGCGGGACTCGATCCCAGGACCCTGGGATCATGACGTGAGCTGAAGGCAGAGGCTTTAACCCACTGAGCCACCCAGGTGCCCCCACATACTTATTTCAATGTCCTCAAATACTTTGCCATTAATGGAAAATTTGGTAAGCAACACACTATATCAGGTTTCATAATTATAATACAAGAGAGACTTTTTAGAAATATGGCATTAAATATTAGTCTCACTGATACTGTTTTGGCTGGATGATAACTACTTTTAGATAGTTTTTAAATCTTAATATTATGTAGATACAGAAATATAGGTCAACCACTATGTTTTATTTTAATTGATAATAAATTAAAATTGAAAAATAATGCTCATTCTTTCCGTTTATCTTCCATATTGAATATATATGTAACAGTTTCACACATTAAACCCAGTCTCAAGATGAACCAGTTAAGACAAAGCTGACAAGTAAGATATGCCCACTTTTCTATGGAACATTTTTATGTTTTAATCAGGCCCTAAAATTATCTTCTAATGCTAATTGTAATGCTGTAGGTAATATGGATCAATATTTTTATTTTTTAAATGTTAGAAATTATTTGACAAATTGTGTTTTAATGATTTATAGACTTTATTTGTAGAATAAAATCTGATCAGAATGTGTGAGCTAACGAAGATGCTAGATACAGGGGTTCAATCCCTCTCCTTAATGAGGAATCTAAAACTCCAGTACTGAATAGCTTCACCAAGGTCACACAAAGAGGAGGAGAACAGATGTGTGTGAACTCTAGTCTATCTAGTTCCTTTTTTTTCTTAATTCTTAAAACAACTTTATTAGAGGGTTTTTATGATGATAACTGTTTTACAGATGAGGAAACTTAAGAATATGAAAGAAGAAGAAAATAATCTTACCAATTGATTGGCAGTTTTAATCAAGTATAATTATACCTCTAAGTCTTTCTTTTTTTAATTGAAATATAATTGACATATTAGCTTCAGGTTTACAGCATAACAATTCAATATTTGTATATATTGCAAAATGATTACCCAGACTATTTCTAAAGCCTCTGTTTTCCATACTACATTACAGTGCTTCCCACTTTCAACTTCCTACTGTTTGCTCTTCCCAAAGTGCTTCGTTCACATTCCAGGTAACTTAAACTGTTTTTCCTACCCTTCCTTAACACCTACAAAAGTCATCTCCATTCTCTCTGTATCTCCAGGGAAGTTTATTGCCTGAATGAATCTCTAAGTAGTCTGTTCAAAAGTGTAACAAGATGAAATGAGCCTTCTAATGTCAGAGGAGCTCTTTGGGGGCCAGTGGGTCACTCATGTGGAAGCTCTTCTGTCCTGTGAATCTGTCCCAGTTCCAGTTTCACTTCTAATTTTCTCTTGTTCTTTAGTTCACTCCTGAACTGCACTGAGTCTCTTAACAACTTACTAGTTTCCTTTTGTTTTTATTAGATGATCTCCTAGTAGAGCAAGAATAAAGGGGAAGGCTTTTTTTTTTTTAAACATATGTAGAGATCATTTTTAAGTGGTAAAAAGTGTATTACTGACATTTAGGACCTTGAATTTTATGCTCCAGGATAGCAAAAGAATATATACAGCATAATCATGAGATATGACCTATGGCAGATTTTTCTTGGATACTTCTAGAAGTCATTTCACATTTTTTTCAATATCAGACCACCAAATTACATTTATTAAAATATATATAGATAAAAGTAATTATAAGCCATAAATTAGTATAACCTTTCTGGAACATAATTAAAAAATAACAAAAAACTTTAAGTTACTCCCTTTTGTTCTATTAATCATACTTATAGGAATTTATTCTGGGATATAATAAGACAATCAATATAAGATTTTAGTTAAAATGTTCACTGCAGGATTTGTTACAGGATTGACTCTGTAAAATAGGACTAATGGTACTACTTATCTTTGAGAGTTGCTTTGAGAACTAAATACTACATATGTACTATATATACATAACATAAATAATAAGTAACTATTAAAATGACGATATAAACACATTAATATTTTTAAAAGTTCATGCATTATATTTCCTGAGAAATAAAAGTAGGTTATAAAACAGTAATAAATGTAACTTTCATGTAAAACAATGTACATTACAGTGGTCTGGATATTGTTCCCCAAAATATTACTAAAGCCATCATTTTGGTGATTTTTTTACTTTCTAATCAGTACTGTGTCAAAATTGTTTACAATAATATGAATCATTTTTATATTAAGGGAAAGTAGTGAAGTTATTTTTATTTTAAAAATAAACTGTACAAAACCTTGCTATTTATTAACAGTGTGACTTTTAATTTGTTTTAAATTTCCTTGTGTGTAAAAGGAGAGTAAAAATAAACTTTAAGTGTAAATGTCAGTTCTAATTCCCCTCCCATCCTCCCCCCCATTTCAGAGTTTCAAGCCTTTCTTGGCTCCATAGTAGCTGAAGTGAATTCCTTCCCAAGGCGTGCGGGGTCATATTTCTCATCGACAACTTCCTTAGCAAAAGTAACGCTGCCAGAGAAGTGGAAGGGGGGTAGAGGGAAACCAAGATATTGACAGAGCCCAGGGGAGAAGTCAGCAAGGTGATCCAGGGCTGTACTGGCAAGTCCAGAATTATGTGGCAATTTTAAAACTGTCTTTAGTTTTACTCATTGTTTAGAACTCGATCACGTTTTAAACATTCTCTTTGTGAATTTCAGGAAAGGGACACCATCTCTTTCCATTCATTTGGACTCTAGTTTTATTTTTAGCTATATATAGAGGAGAAATTTCCTTGGTTAGAAAATAATTTTTTGAAAAAAGAAGAAAATAATTTTTCGAGAGAAGAAACTTTAGACAGCTAGCTGAAGTAAATGGTGCATTAAGCTTATGTGTGGAGGACATGGAGAGTGACAATATGTCATACCCCTCCCACCCACACCAGAACATTTACCTTGAGACATGAGTGCCTTTCCCTATTTTTAGAAATAATCATGTTATTTTAGGAGTACTATATCATCAATTCTGAGGGGTTTAAAAACTAGTCGGACAAGGTCTCCTGCATTGCAGCATTTATAGTTTTTTGGTTTTTTTTTTTTTCTTTCCTTCCCTATTTAGTTAATAGGCAATAATAAACCTATATCAGAATTATTCACTGAGAAGGAAATGGCATAACTGTTCACAGCTGTAGCTGCATAGGTCCTCAACAGCTCTCTGGGACTTGGAATCAAATCTGAGCTGATACTATCAGAGTCCCTCTGCCCAAGATAATAAAATTTGAAGTCCCGTGTGTCAGGACGACTGCATATGTGCAAGTAGTTGAGGAAGTTCATTTAAAACATTTCCTTTTCAAAAAGCAGGAATTTAGAGAGGCAGGGGTGCAGGACCAGGGGATTTTAGTTGAAGTTTTCCTTTACAATTTCTTCCCTTGAGGAATTTTAGTTCTCTTTAGCGACCTGGTTGTCAAATACAATCATGAATCTTGCAGAAAATATGAAACTGGAGAAATGAAGACATTCATTTGCTATTCATACTGAATTGTGTGCAGGTGTAATAAAAGTAGGCAACTGAAACAAGAAAAAAGAGAATTCTGCTTTTTATTGAACTGAACTGAATCCCATCCCATGAGATGGTTTGACGTGTTAAAAGGTTTTTGCTATGATCATTTTGTTTTGGCAAGTTAACAGATTTTGCCTTTAAGAACCAAATTTTCAACTCTCCAAGAGGTCTCATCTTGAATTGAAATTATTTACCTGTCATGTCCATTCTTCTATAAGCTCCTCCAAGGCAAAAAGGGTATATCTATCTTTGATAAATCCAGTACCAGACTTGTAAATATTTATTTAGTTGGCTAACTAATTAAGTTGCCTTTTAATACAAGTGATTTCGCTGAATAGTAATTTCATGCACAAGGGCCTACCTTCTAATTTCTGCTCCTTCCAACTTCAGAAGCTTGGAAATGGCAATATTTTTTGCTATAGCAATTTACAAAATTTTAGCATTAAAAGTTGAAACCACCCTAAGTAGAGTGGGAATTGGATGGAACAGTAATACTGGGTGTTGCTTGTGTATTTTAATATCTATGTGCTAGACATTAGGAAATGGTCAGTTGTGGCCATCACTACATCCAAACATACCAAAATCTGTGACAAAATGAATTAGCCACCGTTTCTGCATATTGGCACTTAGTGTTCCAAGTCAACACAAATTATGGGACAATTAATTTACATAATTTCTGTCCATATTTTAATCCCTGTGGATAGTTTGTCCCATAATTTTTGTACATATAAAAATAAATATGGAAAAACACAGTATCTATTTCAGCAGTTAAAATATAATTTTATTTATTGTATGTGGTATATGTATGTATATGTGTATTTACAAGTAAATATATAAATACATGTGCATGTATTTCTAAAGGAGACCTTGGCCTTATTGCTTAAAATGAATACAGAGCTCTAACAAAAAGCATTTGTTCATATCTCTGAACTATTCAACTGGAATGAGTTGAAAATCTTGAATCTGCACTATAAAATCTATGACAAGAATTTGGGGACCCAGTGTCAAAGAAACAATGCAATGCCATTATATATTTCTCTTAACAAGTATAAGTCTACATGGTTTACAGTTTCCTTTGCCTTCTCTAACAATGAAGAGAAGAATCTAAACCAGATTTAAACCTGAATTTAACATATAACTGAACAATAAATTAAAATTCTACTTGGAACACATTTCTTTTGTCACAGATTATAGTATCTAGTGACTTTTAGCAGTGATTATTTTCTTGTTATTAATGAACTGAATGTTCTACAGGTAACAATACTTAATCTGTTTTTTAATGAATTTACTCATTTTTTAATTTAACAAAATTGATCATCTTGGATATTTGGATGGGCCTCATACTATCTTTCAAATGTGATGTTGTATAGAAATTGAGATTCAGTGGAAATTGATCATTTGCAGCATGAGAAGACTGATCCTTCTATCGGTTAAGATAAGCAAAATTCTTTGGAAGAGAAAGGTGCTCTCTTGTGTGAAGGAAGTTGATGAGACTAGTCAGTGCTCTCATAAGGGTAATTTATCTAGTGCCCTAACAATTTATTATGTATTTGGTGATAGTCTCTTCACTGAAGGTCTCCACAAACCCTAGAGCAACCAGTTCCAATTTAGTAACCACTGGCCAAATGCAGCTGAGCATTTAAAAAGTGACTTATCCAAATCAAGATGTGCTTTAATTGTAAAATACACTCCAGATTTCAAAGGCTTTTTACCAAAAAAAGATGTAAAATGTTTCTGTAATAATTTTACATTGATATTTAAGTAACACTTTGGATATGTTGAATTAAATATATTAGTAAAAGTAATTTGACTTTGTTAAAAACAAAGCATAGGGACTAGATACCTTTAAAATTATATATGTAGCTCACACCATATTTCTGTTGGACAGCTCTGATCTAGAGTTTTACCTATTTCAGTTGACAGAGTTTAAAATGGATGATGACCTGTGATGCCACAGGTATAATCAGATTCGAGATGGCAAATGTTTTAGAGCTAAAAGGTCCTGTGTCAGAGGTGGGCTCCAACTTTTACTTACCTTTGTTCTGGCCTCAGTTGGGTGCTGTTTTTTATAAGAAAGGCAGTTTTCCCTGAGCTAATAGGATAATAGAATTTGTCTTCCCTTCTACAGATCTGGTAAAATAAGTTAGTATATTGTGTCAGGAACAGCTCTTTACAACATAACACTTTCTTGTATGTCTGTTATTTTAAATTTCAAGTTCTCCTCTAAAGCTCTGGGATGGGTTTAGCACATGTTTCTCCTTTTTCTAAAAGGTGTCATTTTCAAGCACCGAAAATTCTTAAGCACTAATATTCTGGCGTGTAGTTGCTATATATTTTATAATGTTACTGTAATAACAATCATGCATGGTTTTAATCTTTGACATAGTATTATTTTTATAGTTTTGTTAAAGGACCTTCCTCATAATCACAACTGAACATCATTGCAGTGACTAAGTTTGGGGATTCATACTGAGCAAACAAAGGCCCCCAAATTTTAGAGATGTTTAAACTACTTCTTACAGTCTTTCTTACTTATTATTAAGCTCATAGATTATTTATAGTTACTTTTTTATGCATATTACTGGATAGATAGATTTATAAGGAAGATAATTTTCAGTAAGTCTTTATAGTTAATTCTTTGACCACAGAGTGAAGGGAGGAGTTTGAAGATTAGGACAATATCAGATAGGTCTGTGAACTGAAGAAATTAGAGCCAGCAGGACACTCTGCTTCAAGATAGAGGCCAGGTGGACCCATTTTTGTTACTGATTCTGTTGTACTCCTCCAGATTATTTTTTCCAAAGTTCTTGAAATCTCTAGTCAAACTTGAACTGATACCCAAAACTGATGGTGATTTGCTTCCTAGATTTGTGAAAGGATGACTTAGAGGCACTGCTCTTTCAACAGAGATCTGGCAGAAGTTTCCTAAGTTCCATTAGCATTAGGGAATGGTTAAAGACCCTAAAGCATTTTGTGAAACTGGAGTTCTTGGAGTTCAAATTTGAGTGTCTGGCCCAACATTCTTTAATAAACTAAATCTTATGAAAAATTTGAAAGGGCAGGGGTGCCTCAGTGACTCAGTCAGTTAAGTGTCTGCCTTTGGCTCAGGTCATGATCCCAGGGTCCTGGGATTGAGCCCCACATTGGGCTTCCTGCTCAGCAGGAGCCTACTTTTGCTTCTACCTCTGCCTGGAACTCTTTCTCTCTGTGCTTGTGCACTCTCTCTTTGTCTCTGTCAAATAGATAAAATCTTTAAAAAACAATAAAAATAAAAATAAAGGGTCTAATCCCTTTAGAGAAATAAAATTTTAAAAATATGAAAGGGCAGCCCATGTATTCCATTGGAACAAATATCTAGCGGTATTATAGTAATTCCCATTATGTACAATGATGACATTTTTTTCTTCTAATCTTTTGCTTTTGAGCTCCTCTCAATTTCTTAAAATTACTTAAAATAGACAGATGCTTTATCTATTATTTTGAGAACCTCCTCCTCAAAAAAATATAAACATTTCATTGAAGTTCCTTAAAGGTAATCAAACTGTGATTTCCCAGGTTTTCTTTCCCCTAATATCAGTTCCTTCTAGAGTAACATTTCATTTATTCCAAATCTATTTTCCAACTTTTAGACAATCATCTCATAAACTTATAGTACCATCTTCTCTAACCTCAGTCACACCTGATGTCTTTTTAATAAGAAAATGAATAATTAGGAAGAAAATCAGTCAACAGAAATAGATAATAACTGATAAGAATGATAGAATTAACAGAGTTAAAAATAGCTATTATAGGACGCTACTTCTCCTTCCACTATAAACCATATGAAGTAAAACATTTATATAACTTTAATGACTTACTTGGTATGTGATTGGAGGCTATCTGGAGGTTTGTATTTTGTAAACTGCCCTCAGTCAATCAGCAAATATTTATCGAGCACCTAAGGTAATCCTGGCTGGATATTGGAGTGAAATAATAAACAGTAGAAATATGGTTCCCCATTCTCATGGAGCTTATGGTCTAGCAAAGAAGAAAAATGTAACTCTAGCTATCTCTCAGGGGTTTTCTATAATTAACTGAGATAATGTATAAGAACCAGCACAATTTCTGGTATATAGCATTTTTTAAATAATTTATATTTAATTTATATAAGAAAGTAATTACAGGTATTCAAAGTGCTACAAACAAATACCAAGTGCTATGGAAGCGTGTAGGAGGGGGAATCTAACTTAGTCTGGGATATTAGAGAAGGCTTCCCTGAGTTACTGATTTTTAAGCCAAATCTGAAGAATGAAGAGGCTGTTAGCCAGAAAACAGTGGAGTGATCATTCTATTCAGAGGACCCAGCATTTGAAAAGAAATAGAGGTTGGAGAGAGCATAGTATGTCCTTTATAGTAAAGACAGCTGAAAACAATGGAAGGTATTAAGGATGGGGGTAGAGAGCAACTACCACATCTGCATCAAAAAGCCATTTCATCATACCAGCACTCTGTGTGAACAGTCTCTGAGCAATGTGACACAAGGATAACCACAAGAAAGTGGTTCAAACAGTGGGAGTGGAACAAAGTGGACAGTTATTTATTTGGAATCCACAGAATCTGGCAGTTTGAAAGTGGGACGTGAGAAAGAAGGGGCATAGTTCCTAAGGCTCTGGGTGGGTGCAAAGGCTATTTTCTAAGAATGGGAATGTCAGGAATATCAAAGCTTTAGAAAAGAAAATTATGAATTAGGTTGGGGATGTTTCTTTGTATGTACCTATTTAACATCCAAGTAGAGATGTCCATAGAAAGTTTGACGTGAGTCTGGAGTTCAGAAGACAAATGTGGATCTGATATGTAGATTTAGGGAAGTACTATTTTGTAGATGGTAATTGAAGTCAAAGAATGGATGGGAAAGTGAAGAGAAAGAAAAGAACGTTAGGTGTAAGATCTGCAGAACTTCAACCTTAAAGTTTAGGTAAAGTAGAAGGACAGGAAACCCACCCCAAATGTGGCTGAATAAGAACATCTAGAGAAATAAGAGGCATGATATGGAGTGTAAGAAGCCAAGAGAGAAGTGTTCTAAGAACAAAAGAGTGATTTGGCTTTTTTTTTTTAATTTTTAATTTTTCATAAACATATAATATATTTTTATCCCCAGGGGTACAGGTCTGTGAATCGCCAGGTTTACACACTTCACAGCACTCACAAAAGCACATACCCTCCCCAATGTCCATAACCCCACCCCCCTTCTCCCAACCCCCCTCCTCCCAGCAACCCTCAGTTTGTTTTGTGAGATTAAGAGTCACTTATGGTTTGTCTCCCTCCCAATCCCATCTTGTTTCATTTATTCTTCTCCTACCCCCCTTAACCCCCAATGTTGCATCTCTACTTCCTCGTATCAGGGAGATCATATGATAGTATTCTTTCTCCTATTGACTTATTTCGCTAAGCATGATACGCTCTAGTTCCATCCATGTCATTGCAAATGGCAAGATTTCATTTCTTTTGATGGCTGCATAGTATTCCATTGTGTATATATACCACATCTTCTTGATCCATTCATCTGTTGATGGACATCTAGGTTCTTTCCATAGTTTGGCTATTGTGGACATTGCTTCTATAAACATTCGGCTGCACGTGCCCCTTCGGATCACTAAGATTGTATCTTTAGGGTAAATACCCAGTAGTGCAATTGCTGGGTCATAGGGCAGTTCTATTTTCAACATTTTGAGGAACCTCCATGCTGTTTTTCAGAGTGGTTGCACCAGCTTGCATTCCCACCAACAGTGTAGGAGGGTTCCCCTTTCTCCGCATCCTCGCCAGCATCTGTCATTTCCTGACTTGTTGATTTTAGCCATTCTGACTGGTGTGAGGTGATACCTCCTTGTGGTTTTGATTTGTATTTCCCTGATACAAATAGAGCACTTTTTCATGTGTCTGTTGGCCATCTGGATGTCTTCTTTGCAGAACTGTCGGTTCGTGTCCTCTGCCCATTTCTTGATTGGATTCTTTGTTCTTTGGGTGTTGAGTTTGCTAAGTTCTTTATAGATTCTGGACACTAGTCCTTTATCTGATATGTCGTTTGCAAATATCTTCTCCCATTCTGTCAGTTGTCTTTTGATTTTGTTAACTGTTTCCTTTGCTGTGCAAAAGCTTTTGATCTTGATGAAATCCCGATAGTTCATTTTTGCCCTTGCTTCCCTTGCCTTTGGCGATGTTCCTAGGAAGTTGTTGCTGCGGCTGAGGTCGAATAGATTGATGCCTGTGTTCTCCTCAAGGAGTTTGATGGATTCCTTTCTCACATTGAGGTCCTTCATCCATGTTGAGTCTATTTTCGTGTGTGGTGTAAAGAAATGGTCCAATTTCATTTTTCTGCATGTGGCTGTCCAATTTTCCCAACACCATTTATTGAAGAGGCCGTCTTTTTTCCATTGGACATTCTTTCCTGCTTTGTTGAAGATTAGTTGACCATAGAGTTGAGGGTCTATTTCTGGGCTTTCTGTTCTGTTCCATTGATCTATGTCTCTGTTTTTGTGCCAGTACCATGCTGTCTTTTTAAATCCTGTAGAAAGTTTGGGCAAGATATGAGCAGAAAAAGTAATTTCTTAAAATTTAACAATCTGAAGGTCATTGGAGATTGTAAGAAGAGCCATTTTGGTGTAGTGATAAGGACAGATTGGAGTCAACTGTGATAAGAGTGACAAATGAGAAAGTAGAAACAGAGATTTAACCACTCTTTAGCTATGCTTGGGGAAGAAAAGGGCTGGGCAGTAGCTAAGACCACATGATATGCTGAACAAGGATGTTTACTAGCAGAAGGTGTCTGGTATGTTTAAATGAGGACGGAAAACATTAAATAGAGTAGAGCTTGAAGATACCCCAAAGGGAGCAGATACTTGCAGTGCCACATTCCACCATGGCAGGATGAGGTAGGATTTGCAGAGAATGCTTTCTACATAAAGAGAATACCTGGTCAGATATAAGGTTGGGTAAAATGGATAAAAACATACTAATCAAGTCTAAATGTCAGTTCTTATTATCACACTGAGATCATGAAAACCAGGCAAGCACTTTGTGATTCCTAAAGAAAATTTTCTTTATTACAACAAAGAACAAAACAAAAGCTAAAGAAGATAATAAACTGACATGAAGGAGCAGTATCAAGTAATGAAAAACAAAATCCATTTTTAAAATCATTTAAACAGAATTGCTTATTTGAGAACTTACATATCTTTTTCTTTCATATCTTTTCCTTTCTTTTTTTCTTTCTTTTTGTAAGTAAACTCTGCGCCCAACATGGGGCCTGAACTCACGACCCCGAAATCAAGAGCCATATTCTCTATGAACTGAGCCAGCCAGGCACCCCTCTCCTCAGTCTTACTAATGTTATTGCCTGAGGCATTGTTAATTCCGTGGCCCACATAAAAGATTTTTAAAAATACTTTGTCAGAGAATGTGGTGCACTTGTAATTGCAACTTCCAAACTCCTCTTTAAAGACTTGTAATATTTGGCTGGAGTTCCTTTTTTTTCTTTTTCTTTCATAGAAAGAAAACACTGCTTCCCCCACCCTCAGAGTTAGTCTGAGACGATACAGCCACATCTGTCAGAGCTATACTAAACTTGGTCGCCCACCTGTTTTGGTTATAATATTTTCCTTCCCTTTCTGCTCTTCTCTCTCCTGTTCTCCCGTTTCTTAAGCAAAGGATGGAAGGGAGGAAGGAAGGGTTGGTTGAGGGAAAAAAAAAAACAAATCATCTCTTTTTTTCATACTGATATTTAAGGTGAAATAAAACTGGTTATAAAAGCATCTATCAATACAACACTAACTTGCCAAGAAAGAAAAGAAGGAAGGAAGGAAAGAGGAAAGGGAGAAAGGAAGGAAGGAAGGAAGGAGCTGAGGGAAAATAATGAAATTATCTTTTTCATATTGATATTCAAGGTGGAATTAAAGTGGTTATAAAAGCATCTATCAACACAACACTAACATGCCAAGCTAAGTATTTGGGTTGGAAATTATGCTTTCCCAACTGCTTAAAAACAGGAAGTATCTCTGGTAAATGACGGATAGCGCTCTATGGCTGTAAAAGGAAAGCTGCTTTCATTTCTTTGCACATATTTGAGCAATAAAATGAGTTCTTCAGCTTCATACATACTGCACTCATATATCCATACATATGTTGCTGAAATCCATCTGCAGTATGTATGCATGCACATACATCAATATATGTAAATATATGTTAAAACTTCTTCAAAGGCTTTAAGCAGAATCTCTTCTCATAAGCTAGTCCAGACACATCTTATCCAAAAGCGCTTGGATCTGTCAGAAACTGCCTATAGGTTTGCACTAGGTGATTAATTGCCAGGAGAATCTGGTTCTGTATTCCATTACATATAATGGTTATCTTTTCTAAAGGTATCCTTTTATTAAGATTCCATCTCAAACAGGGTTAAATGCATGCACATAACTTACATTCCTGATATTTAGCACTTACTACCAAAAAAGAGGAAAACTTCAATCCGTTAACAAAGGCATATTTTCTGGATTCATAGACACTTTTTTCCCCCAATTATTTTCTAAAACTTTAATAATATTTTAATGTGCCTAGAAATTTTTTTAGGATAGCAGTATGGAATAATGGAATATAGTTTAGTTACCAAGGTCTGATGGTATGGAATCAGACCTTAGTTCAAATTTCAGCTTTACTGCTTAATATCCCCCTGACCTTTGGCAATTATTTAACCTCTTCAAACCTTATTTCCTTTCTTATAAAACTGGTAAAGAATATCTCCTTCTGGGTGTTAATGTGAGGATTACATGAATTACCATAGGAAAACACTTATCCCAGTTCTGAATATATAGTAGGCATTCAGTATCATTATTTACATTATTAGACTGCTTCTTCTAAGCTCTCCCACTTAATCATGTATTATGACTCTTGCCATAATTTAACCTCTCTGGACCTCTGTCTTCTCAGTAAATGCAAGAGATTAAAAATAGAAGGAATCTTTGTAATACAAATATCCTATGATTCTCTAATTATCTTCATGTCAAATTAAGAAAAGATGTTTGCTTTTTTTTTTTTTAAAGATTTTATTTATTTGACAGAGATCACAAGTAGGCAGAGAGGCAGGCAGAGAGAGAGAGGGAGAAGCAGACTCCCTGCTAAGCAGAGAGCCCGAGGCGGGGCTCAATCCTAGGACCCTGAGATCGTGACCTGAGCTGAAGGCAGAGGCTTAACCCACTGAGCCATCCAGACACCCTGAAAAGATGTTTGCTTTTGATAAAAATTATCATTATCTTTGGGGCACCTGGGTGATGCACTTAAGTCTGACTTAAGGTCTGACTCTTGATTTCTTCTCAGGTCATGATCTCTGGGTGGTGAGATGGATCCCCAAGTTGGGCTCCATGCATAGCAGGGAGTCTGCTAAGATTCTGTCCCTCTCCCTCTGCCCTTCTTGCTTATGCTCACTTGCTCGCTCTCTCTCTCTCTCTCTAAAGTGGATGGGTAAATCCTAAAAAAAGAAATATTATCCTTACCCTCATTACTGACAAAGTAAGGACACTGACTTCTGTTTACAGTATAATCTTTGCTTTACTTTTGACTATGAATCTGAAGTCAGGTATATCTCAGGGTAGTGGCTGAGTGTGGACTCCACAGCCAGACTGCTCATGTACTGCTCCTGACTCTACTACTTAATAGCTAGCTGTATGACTTTAGGCAAGTTCCCTAACCTCTGCTCTCTCACTTTTGTTGTCTGTAAGGTGGGACTAATAATACCTAACTCGCATTTGAGGATTAAACGAGTTAGCTTATATAAAGGACTCAGGAAAGTGTTAGACATAGAGTACGTTTCACGTTGAAGCTACTGTTTGTCATTGTCACCATCATCATCATCATCCTAGAACGGCCTCTCCATTGCTTCTTAACCATAGCTTGGGGATATTATAATAGGTGGATTAGGATTTGGTTCTCTGAAATACGAGACAGACCCATACCCTTTGATATATGCTGCCTATTACTTAGGAGTGAGATCTCTAAAGATTCATACTTACCATAGGGTAAGGGGAAAAAATACTAGAAACTTGTAGTCATGATTGTTTTATGTAGCATTTTATTCATTTATTTATTTATGAAAGAGAGAGCAAGCACACAAGTGGGAGAATATGGGGCCAGGGAGGGGCAGAGGGAGAGGGAGATAATCCTAAACAGACTCCACATTGACCATGAGCCCAAGGCAGGGCTCAATCTCACAACCCTGACATGACAACCTGCGCCAAAATCAACAGTCAGATGCTTAACCAATCTAGGCAGCCCAGATGCCTCTGTAACATTCTTTTAAAAAAATGTGTTACCACAATTTGCTTATGCATTCACCTGTGAATGGAAATATGGGTTGTTGAGATATTTATAATCATAGGTAAAGCTGCTATGAACAGTCAAAAAAAAAAGTATGTGTGTGTGAGATAATATACATAATATATTAATACAGGGACATATATATGCTTTTTGAATAAATATAGAACTGTTGGGGTAAGTGCTCAAGTTAATTTTAATAATATGAATGAGTGATCACAGATGTTTGGAGACAGCAGTCCTTAGGAGACAGTGTCTTCCAAAGGTGATAATAACGTGATGTAACTTTCAAACTCAATTGTCTACTGTACTAGTTACAGATGAACACTTACTAAAGAGGCAAGTTAGACTTCTTTTTATAACTCCAGAGTATTTGGAAAGACCATAGCCAGTGAATTCTTTGCTAAAGATAGGGTAAACATGGTGTGGAATCCAGGTTATTCTGGGTGTGTCAACTACTTGATGTGACTGAATAATGAGATGTCTGAGCAATTTCAGGTCCCTACTTACATTTGGACTTGGCCATGTAAGAAAATGCTGCTGTTTTCAATGGCCAGGAACCATAAAAACATACTCCCACAGGATAATCAAATTCCTTTTTTGCTTGTATTTAATAGCAATGAAACTGAGACTTTTCTGGCACATTAAAAATTTTTATTTTAAATATTGTTACTTTTACTGAAATGGAAAAATTATTATTAGTTTCTTTACCTACTTTGTTTAGAAAACACCAGAAATAAAGGAAAACCAAAGATTTCTTTTTTAAATGGGTTTGTTTTAAACCAGGACACCAACATTTGGAAATAACTCACAACAGACTTTTTTCCTCACCATTAGAAGTTCTTATAATGAGCTGATATGACCCAGATCTTGGGGCATAGGAGCTTAGGGTAAATGATTGCCTTTATTCTCTTTTGGAGAGTGGATTCTTTGGGGAATCTGATATACTCATCTGAAAAAATTTGCAGGCAAAATTTGGCTTACAATTTCAAAAGTTTACAGGCAGTCCTTTCCCTAAGCCTATCCAAGAACCCTTAGGTAAGTGAAATCCTCTGGACAATGAAAAGGATTTAGCTACATTTGTGTTCCAACCTAGGAGCCACTGTGTAATCACTACAGTATGTGACCAGCTTTCTGGAAACCCTTCATTATCCAGGTTTGATTTCAGGAAGTCATTGACACAATTCTTGGTTATGTCTTGTTTTTATACTTGAAATAGTGTTCAAATTATGGTATATGCATTATATGCTTATTATGTGATATCTACTTATTATATGTTGATTATCTCAGTTTTTTAGAAGTCCGTATCAGATGTAATCTGAATCTTCCAAAAGCAATATTATCTGAATTTGGTCAGGGAATTAGAGACTGACAAATCTCATAGAGAACTTTTCATAGCAAGCTTATGAGATAGGCAAGCAGGTAGAGAATAAGCCCCATTTTACAGATGAGAACCTGAGGCTTACGAGTAATTAGAATGACTTGATTCATTACTGGGGACATGGGCCTGTTCAGATATACCTGTGAGGCTTTTTCAAAGCAATCTCTATAAGCCATAGTTCTCAAAATGGGGTCTAAAGACTCCCTGCCTCAGAGTCAGCAGGCACACTTAATCAATACACAGAGTTCTGCTCTCTCTTTCCAGAAGTTGTAAGTCCAAATGGAGTGTAAATTCTCACGGGACTCTCCTGGATTAACGGATAAATCAGATGATTCCTGTGCACGCTGAGGTTTGAGAAATCCTGAGCAGTAGTTTGAATGCACATTAGAGTCACTTGAGCTTTGGGAAAATAATTTCCCTGGACTTGGGCTGATTGAATAAAAATCTCTGGAGAAAGAACCTCAAGGAAACCTACTTTTCAGAAGTTCAGCAGGTGATTGTAATGCCCACTAAAGATTAAGAATCACTACTGTAGGGGCCTCAGTGGCTTAATGGGTTAAGCTCTGCCTTCAGCTCAGGTCATGATCCTGGGATCCTGGGATTGGGCCCCACATCGGGGTCCCTACTCACTAGGAAGCCTGCTTCTCCCTCTCCCTCTGCCTGCCACTTCCCCTGCTTGTGTGCTCTCTTGCTCTCTCAAATAAATAATTAAAATATTTAAAAGAAAGGAGGGAGGGAGGGAGGGAGGGAGGGAAGGAGGAATGAAAGAAGGAAGGGAGGGATGAAGGATTGATCACTACCGTAAGGGATTTGGAAACTTGTTCTGTAAAGACCAAGATAGTAAAAATGTTGGGCTTTGCAATCTACGTTCGTTATCAGATATCAGTTTATATCAGTTATCAGCTGCAACTACTCAGGTTTGCTGTCCTAGAGTGAAAACAGCCATAGATAATCCTTAAATGACTGAACATGGCTGGGTTCCGATGCAACTTTATTTATAATTACAGGAGATGGGATAGATTTGGCCCATAGAGTGTAGTTTACCAAACTATAGGGTCCCATCCCACATGTCTCACAGAGCCAGAATTACGCAGTGGTCTCTAGCTCAGACACTTCTGGTTACTGCATGTGAGTGCTGAATACTACTATATTAAAATTCAATTAGTAAGAATAGAGCCAGAATTTTGAATTCTGAAAGAGTTAAAAATTAAATAAAAAGAAAGGCCTATAATGTGTATTATCAAAGACAAGATAAAAAAGAAAAGGTATGCTAGACAAGGAAGAAGAAAGTGCAGTGAATAGCCAAACCGGATGTAGTACTAATGGTCACAGAGCTCAGAAGTGGGCCAGCACCAGCCAGATAAGTTTTATTCCCCAGAAAGGGGGCAAAGAAAAAGGGCAAAACATCCCTGCACTCTTAGATGTTGGGATTGATAAGAAATACCTTCCCAGGGACGCATGGGTGGCTCAACTGAGCATCTGGCTCTTGGTTTCTGCTCAGGTCAGAATATCATGGGTCATGAGATCGAGCCCACGTGGGGCTCCGCCTCAGCAGGGAGTCTGCTCGAGAGTGTCTCCCTTTACCCCTCCACCCACATACAGATGCACTCGCTCTTTCTCAACTAAATAAATGTTTAAAAGAAAAGAAAGAACTTCCTATACTTGGATATTTTATACCCTAAAAATTGAGATGTTGGCAGGAGGAGAAAAAAATGATCAGTCCATTTGGTGAGGGAGGCAAGGAAACAGCAGTGTTCAGCTTAGTGACTATAGAAAAATCATGAACCCTACAAGTGTGGACAAGGAGGCAGTCTGTCCAGCTCTATAGTGCTGTTCAGCAGTCAGTCCCATCGGTCCTGTGGTGTCCCTTCAAGTCATGCTGCATAAACCTGTCTTGCTACCTCTCTATCCTTAACAGTTTCCTTTAGCACCAAATAATGTTTAATTATAAGAGAGGTGCAAAACTGAATCAATAAGAAAAGTTTCACTTATATTTAACATATCATCCATTGTATATAGTGTACACCAGAAGATTGCTATTTTAAGTTTTTAAAAATGATTTTTATATAGTTAGCTAAAAAAATCCAACTATCCAGAAAATTCATATTCTCAGCAATGTATTTTTGGTACAAGCCGCTATCTTACGTATTTCTTGTCTGCATGTGTCTGCATCTGGTAGCTAGGTGTCTGCAGATAGATCACTTTACATTTTGATGAACTTAATTTTTTTTTTAATTTGGAAAAATGTTATGTCCCTTGAATACCTTATGGTGCAATGGAGACATTAGAGTATGTAAACAAATCTTGTAATTAATATGTGCAACAGACTGGCAAATGGTGTTTAGAAGTAATATAAAGAAGAAAATATTCTTTTGTGTGTGCAGAAGTGATTTGAAGAAAGAACTAGAATTTTCCTAGAGTACATGGCATAGAGGTGGGGTAGGACTGTTCAGACAGAGAGATCAGCACATACAGAGGTACAGAGATGTGTGGGGATGTGATATTTTCAGGAAACTGTAAGGAGTTTGGTATTAGCAGAAGGTAAAGGGCAGGGAGGGGCCAAGTAATGGGAAATGATACTAGAGAAAGAAGCAGGGGACAGAGGATTTTTCCCCATCCCCACCACGCCTCACCGTTCACCCCTGTTTAGAGACTATGGGTTTGTTGACATTTAAATACCATAAAAATCAATGTATACATGTAAGGAAGTCTATTCCCCATCCTTCCATCCTGTGGAGAACTTTTTTTTTTTTAAGATTTTATTTATCTATTTGACAGACAGAGATCACAAGCAGACAGAGAGGCAGCCAGAGAGAGAAAGGAGGAAGCAGGCTCCCCGCTGAGCAGAGAGCCCTACATGGGGCTCGATTCCAGGATTCAGAATATCATGGGTCATGATATCCAGATCATGACTGGAGCCAAAGGCAGAGGCTTTAATCCACTGAGCCACCCAGGTGCCCCCTGTGGAGAACTTTTAAAAGATGGAATTTTATAGAGATCTTCCAAAGATTAACTGCATTGTTTTCAGTTTTTCTCTGTAGTTTATCAAAAAGCAAATACACTTTTTATAAGAGGAAAAATTAAGATTAGTTCTAGTTAAATACTGTTTTGGGCCTTTTGAATAGAAACGGATGAAAAACATTCTAGTAAAAGAATTTGTGAGTGTGTGTGTATGTATTGATGTTGTTCTCTTTTCTTTACTCTTTTGTATTCATCAAGGTCTGCCAGGTATCGTGGTTCATTCCGCACCCCTGCTGTCAAAGGCATCAAGTCTTTTCTTGCATGGCACTGCGGGTCTTTACAAAACTGAGCAAGCCCAACATTAGACAGACAGCCTACAGACCAACTGACTTATTTGTTTTCATACAAACACATGCTTGGATGTTGTCATACAGAAATCCTTTTTAAAAGCATTATTTTCCCAAGAACAAAGAACACTGTAACCCTAGTGCCTAATCCTGTGCCTGGCACATAAGTAGATACTCGGCATATGTTTGTGGAATTGAACTGCTCTGTGAAGCCTCAAACGGAGTGCTAAAAACTCCTGCAACTCTAGGAGTAACTGGATATTGTAAGTAGCTATAATATGAATTGAAATGTTGTCTTAAAAAAGCATTTCCAGCAGTTGAAAAACTGCTTAGAAGATCCAGATTTAATTGGGCAAGTATTGTTCTCTTTGCAGAATACAAATACAAATCTATCAAAAATAAATTCCTGCTTTATCTTTATCTTCCTTTGCAAAATGGAGAGGCATTGTCAAAGGGGGAAATGTCTAATAATAAGTTGAAGACTTTGGGCAGTTTTACTTCAAAGATATTTCTTAAATCGTCCTTTACAGGTTCACTGCCTATGTTATTATTCATGTTCTAATTTAAGACCTCAAGATTGTATTAGCTTCCTAACTGGAAGTTACACTTCATTTCTGTGCCACCTCCACACTGCTGCCAGAATTGTTTACTTTCTTAAAAATTGAGCCTGTCCTTCACTTGATTAAAGACCTTCCATGGTTTCCTATGGGCTTTAAGATAAAGACCACAGTCCTTGACATCACCCACTGTATGTATATAATCATACCCCTGGAGTTGTTTTTTGTTTGTTTTTACTTCACCTACTTTCATATCCCCACGTTTTCAAGAATCCTCCGCCAGTTCTTAAACTTTTTTTGTGACCTGTCACATGTGGAAAAATAACCAGATAAAGTCACTGTCTGACTCTCTAGAGTCTCTGGCTTCTCTGGGCTTCTGGCCCACCTGAGCACTGAAGGAAGCAGAATCTTACTGTAATCTGTTCCCTGGGTAGCAGTTGGGAAGGTCTGTCTCACCTTGTGACCTGACTAAAACTTTTTCCTTCTCAGGAATGGTGTTTACATTGCTGTACCTTTATTATTTGTGCAGAGTATTTGTTTGGCCTTTTCCTACCTTCTCAGCCCAGTAAATTTCCCCTGATTGCCATTTAAGGTCCAGCTTATTCAGATCAGGGAAGTGTTTCTGGGTTTTTTAAAGGAAATTTGAAGTGCCTCTTTTCCAAAGTCTTAAGTCAACTAATTTTAACTCCTCTAAAATTCTCACTTTCCATTTTCTGAGCCAGATGTAATCATTTCATTTTAAGCTTAGACATTACTACTGCACCAATAGTGATTTTGTGTTTTTAAAAATACAAATAAAAAGTCTCACTTCTTTTTGTAAACCGTTTCTTTCTCCCATAGATTACATTCCCCATGGTATCAAATATACCATCTCAAAAGGGTTACTTATGTAAATGATGATGAGCACAGTATAAATATATATCATTACTACTTACTCAGTTATACTATAAAATTAAAAGATGTCAAGTTATTTCTTATAAAAAGAGTTACTAAGCTAAAAGCTATAAAAGAATTCTAAAAATTGGTTTCCTTGGATCAACAGAGCCTATTGCTTATTTTAACTGTCATTGATCTTGATCTCTAACATCTTCCTCTCAGCTATTTCTGTCTTTCTAAAAATGTTTTATAGGGGCGCCTGGGTGGCTCAGTCAGTTAAGCATTTGCCTTCGGCTCAGGTCATGGTCCCAGAGTCCTGGGATGGAGTCCCGTGACGGTCTCCCAGCCCCACAAGAAGTCTGCTGCTCCCTCTGCCCCTCCCCCTACTTGTTCTCTCTCTCTCCTCTCTCCCTCTCAAAAATAAATAAATCTTTTTAAAAAACAAAAATAAAATAAAAATTAAAATATATATCAATTAGGTAAATGTTGCTGAATTTATCTCATTAAAATGATTGGTTTTTAGTATCACAGCATTTGTCAAGATCCAATTTAATTCTCATCCTTAAATTTTTAGTTAATGTGGCAATTGTTCATGTATTTTGTCATCTTTTGTGCTACTATCTTAGCCTGTTGATTAAAACTTGTACTTAACTCTGTATGTTGAGTGTTTTCTGCTTTTAATATGTTAATATCTGAAAAGTAAGAGCCAAGTATTACCCTTCTTTGTATTGTTAATAGTGCTTTGCACAAAAAAGTTTATCAATCAGTGTTTTTTAGTTACTTTCAAAATATGTGGATAGTTAAGATTTTTTTTTCTTTTTTTTTTTTAATTTATTTATTTGATACAGAGAGAGAGAGAGACAGCGAGAGAGGGAATACAAGTAGGGTAGTTAGTGGGAGAGAGAAAAAAAAGCAGGCTTCCCGCTGAGGAGGGAGCCCGATGATGGGTTCAGTCCTAGGACCCTGGGATCATGACCTGAGCCAAAGGCAGATGCTCAATAACTGAGCCAACCAGGTGCCCCAAGATTTTCTTTTTCAAATTTTATATAAAATCCATTTCGGTTTCCTGATACCTGTTCAGCAACTGTTTACCCAACTTAAGTATACTTTCTATATTTTTTTTCCTCATTGTCTCAAAGTTTAATTACCAAATAATATAATGAAGAGTGTTTCTTGTAAGGCGTTGAATGGGTTTTGCAAAATATTGCCTATTTTTTTAGTCTCTAAAGCTATTCTTCCTTCAGTCTAATTAAACTTTTGAATTACTGAATTACATAAAATATATTATAAAATCGTATTCCCTGAAACATTGAGAACTTCAAGCCTTAAAAGATAGTAGCTAAAGTGAGATAAACCAGACAGAGAAAGACAAATACTGTATGGTATCACGTACAGTGTAATCTTAACACACACACACACACACACACACAATTTCTAGAAACCAAAAGTAGAATGGTTTTTGCCAAGAGGCTATGGAGAAATGGGGACAATTTGGTCAAAGAGTACACTTTCAAATATAAGATGAGTAAGTTCTGAGGATTTGATGTTCAGCATAGTGAGTATAGTTAAAAATAAGGTGTTGTGTACTTGAAATTTACTGAGAGTAGATCTTAAGTGTTCTCACTATATACAAAATTGAGTTCACTTTGTTGGATATATTGATGGGTATGTTAATTACTTTGATCTTGGTAATCATTTCATAATGTATGTGTACGTCAAATCATGTACACTAAAATATATGCAATTGTATTTGTCAATTATTCCTCAATAAAGTTGGAAATAAAAATTCTTAAAGATAGCAGCTAAAGTCAAAGATAAAAAAATTTTCTAGAAGTCAACTATGTCCATCTCTAGGCTGAGTAATGTGGGCCAACACATGGAAAGATTTAATAAATATAGGCATGTTCTAGGGTCTCCTCTCTTTTAGTGATTCCTTTTTCAGGTTTCTCTTAATGATAAGAGAGCAAGCATGTTGCTGTAAGTTCTCCTTACTCTATTACGAAAAGGCTGTGAATTGAGAAAAGTAGAACTTGTCAGACAAGGAGATAAAATATTCTGAACAGAGAAAGAAATATGTGTGAAGACAAGGTAGCAGAGAGCAGTAGCATGGTGATTTTGGCTAACTGTGAGTGCTCAGGTGTGCTTAAGGAACTGCAGATAAGGTAGGAGAGTTATATCAAAATTATAGAGGCCTTGAAAGCCTATGAATTTGACTCTTGCCCTTAAGGTGCCATTAGATGGTTATAAAATAGGTTACTGTATTTGCAGTATAAGAGTAATCACTTTTGGGCCACCTGGGTAGCTCAGTCCGTTAAATGTCTGCTTTCGGCTCAGGGCATGATCCTCAGCTTCTGGGATGGAGCCCCGCGCCCACCAGGCTCTTTGATCAGCGGGGAGCCTGCTTCTCCCTTTCCTTCTACCTGTCTCTCTCTCTCTCTCTGTCAAATAAATAATCTTTAAAAAAAAAAAAAAATCACTTTTGCAGTGATATAGATTAGGGGAGGAAGAAGAAGGAAAGAATTAGACTCCATGCAGAAAAAACAACTAGCAAGGCAGTTATGATATTCTAGACAAGAGATTGTGTTGTCTTGACTCATTGAGTGCCTTGTGTGTGCTGTTGCCGAGTCTACAGTGTTGAATAAAAGAATATGACCCCTGCCATTATATACAGCCTACAGCCTGTTGGGAAAGACGGACAGTAAACAAACACATAAATACGTAATGAAGAAGATGGAGGAGAGATGACCATTTCAGGATGGAATTAAGAAGTAGCATTAACCATGCCTACTGCCTATCCGTCAAATTTAGAAAGAAAGGGAGATGCCTAGAATAAGTTCAGGGTTTCTTTTAAGTAAATCAGAGCTGTTACCAAGGATCCACCTCTCTTCCCAGTTTCCGGATCTGTTTTTTCCATGCATCATGATACACTGATATGTTTTTATTAGAGTAAAATGTAAAGATGTAATTAGAGTAATGTCTAATATAATTAGAGTAAAAAGTCTTTCCTAGAGGAAGGCACTCCCTACCATCACATACACACCCTGTTGATCATTCAAAATAAATGAGAGCCATGGGACCTGATTTTTCAAAGTGTCTGTTTTAATACCTTGGTCTGAACAAGTATTTCTATACCAACTAAATTAGATTTAAACATTTGATAGAATATGAAATTACAAGTGTCAAATTGCAGAATTTTATTTTAAAAAGCTGCCCTATAACTGTGGTAATAGAGTTGAATCATTAAGAATCCTTAATATGAAATACCAGAAATGCTTTTAAGTCCTTTTTGGAAAGGTCAGAAAAGAAAAGATAATGGTATTAATTTAATTAATTGGTATAATCAACTAAAATAACAACACATTTTCAGTAATCACCATGTAACATAAGCTGTGGGCACTTCCTTCAGAAAGATACTATAATGGAGTCCTAGAATCAGGGTTGGAAGTCCCATTTAATAGGTCATGTAATAATTTGTAGTCCTGGGTGCACCAAAAGATTTCAGGTGAACTTTATGGAATTATTTAACAGAATTGTGTAGGGATATTTCTTCATCTGTATATTTTGAGGAGAATTCTTGTCAGATGTACACAGCCCTCTCTGAGTAAAGGACCACCTTCTCACACATGAAGAAACCAGGGCTGAGATATAGGGACTTGACAAGCTCTTGAATAAGTTCTCTTGAAAAGGCGGTTTGCCCTATGATATTTTTAAGTAGAGTTTTAAGGTAACAGCCACAGTATCTATGACCTTAGGCTAGTAGGGCTCAGAGTAGTATTAGGAAGGGTTGTCTTATTTTTTCATTGAGAGTTGTCATATGTTGATTTTAAAATAACAGAACATGCCATCATTCAGAATGCATTCTTCCACCCTAATATCCCAGAACAGTATTTTTAAAGAAATTCTAGGAAGGGTGTTAACTCATTCAGGGTTCTACAGGAAGGAAAGCTCTTTCCTACTATTTTTTAAGCTAACTTTCACTGACAAGATCAGACCAGAAAAAGACCAGCTGGCTGTTGGCCCAGATGTTATAATCATTGAAGTATACTCAACCTGCACTGCCCAGGGACAGTTACAACTTGTGTATGGAGGGGGGGAACGGGGTGCACCTAGATGCATGCTGAGTGTTGTTCCAATAACTTAGATGACGTGTGTACTCTATATCCTTTGCTGTGTTGTTGATCTATTGGAAAGGAAATTTTAAAATAGCCTAGAATATGAGTTTTCCCATAAGGGTGAAAAGGATAACTTCAACTTTAAAAAATAACCAAACCATTTACAGCTATTTCCCCAGCACCTAAAACAGGGCCTGGCCCAAGTAGTTACATAATATTTTTTTTGATGCAAGAATTATTTAAATTTCTTTTGCTATGTATATCATATTTCAGAACAAGAATTTTTTTCATTTGTCCATCTATACTGTTGTATCATTATACTGATAGGATAGTAAAGTAAAAAGAGAACTGATTCAACATTCAGCCTACTTCTGCCTTTTATTGTATGTTCCAGGGCTTCATTCTCTGTTTTATAATAGGTATATGACAATAACTACTTCACAGGATTTGGAGAAATATTAAGTAAAATACAGTATGTGAAAAGTGGTTTATAGATTCTTAAGAGCTATATAAACATTAATGTTATTTGCCTTAACTAATACTTTTAATAATTTGAAAACATATATTTACTGGAATCATTCTAGTTTACTGAATCCTATATATGTTGTAGGTAGGGGAGAAGTAATTCCCCATAATTGAAATGCAGGTTGAAAACTTAATTAAGTACATTTCAAGGAAGCTGATCATGTATCATTTTTACCTAATGTACTAATGTTGGGTACAGATAATTAAATAATTAAAACAGTCTTTTTTTTTTTTAAGATTTTATTTATTTATTTGACAGCCAGAGATCACAAGTAGGTAGAGAGAGGTGGGGAAGCAGGCTCCCCACTGAGTGGAGAGCCCCATGCGGGGCTTGATCCCAGGACCCTGAGATCATGACCTGAGCCAAAGGAAGAGGCTTAACCCACTGAGCCACCCAGGTGCCCCAAAACAGTCCTTTTTTTTTAAAAGAGTTTATTTATTTGACAGACAAAGAGGCAGGCAGAGAGAGGGGGTATGCAGGCTCTCCACTGAGCAGAGAGCCCAATGGGGGGGCTTGATCCCAGGACCCTGAGATCATGACCTGAGCCAAAGGCAGAGGCTTAACCCACTGAGCTACCCAGGCACGCCAAAACAGTCATTTTTAAACAAAGGAAGTTACCTTTACTGTGTCTTTGTTAATTGACTTTTTGCTTGCCAATTTATACATAACTTAAGAATTAATAGTTATCTATTAATATAATTATTAATATATTTAATTATTCTGTATCATATATAATATAATTCTATATTATATTCTATATTATATATGATATATAAATATAATATATAATTATATAATTATTATTATATCATTCACCATATTGTAGATATTGAGACATATGCAGAAAGTACACACCAGCATTTTCCAAAGTGAAAATGGAATATTAACTTTTGAGATGTTTGATTAGAATTTGGGATAATATTTGTATATACTACTGTAGACTTCTCTTGGAAATTTTTATTAGTATGGGTTCCAAAAATTTTTGCATATGGAAGCCAAGCTGTTTAATTTTGCTTCTACCCGTTGTTTCCCAAATGTTATTTAACAAGAAAAGCTTTTTCTGCATTACATCTGTTAACATTTACTGGAATGTTTTATGAAGCACTGGTATGAGATATAATGGAATTGATCCCATTAACTTTAATAGTCTATTTAGAACCCTAAACATAAGCACAATAAAGTAAATTTTTAAAAGAGAGAGAATGAGTTGACTATAGGATTGAAATGCTTGGTGATATCTGCCAATCTATCCTCATGGCCAAATCATAAAAATTGATCTGTTATTAAGTAAGTATTCCTTCTCTTATTGACCACTTCTTTGTTTTTTTTAATTGACCACTTCTGTGTGACTTTTTTCAAATTGCTTATCATCTGAGAACATCTCCAATGGCCTTGAATTTAATGATTGATTGAAAAATACCGAGTCTCTAACAAATACAAGTTACTGCTTTTTAAATCAACTTTATTTATAATTTACATGCCATAATAAACTGCATTATTTAAAGTATACAATTAATGTAAACATACGTAAACCTGCGGGTGCCTGGGTGGCTCAGCGGGTTAAGCCTCTGCCTTTGGCTCAAGTCATGATCTCAGGGTCCTGGGATAGAGCCCCACATTGGGCTCTCTGCTCAGCAAGGAGCCTGCTTCCCCCTCTCTCTCTGCCTGCCTCTGTGCCTACCTGTGATTTCTGTGTGTGTGTGTGTGTGTGTCAAATAAATAAATAAAATCTTAAAAAATATATATATATATGTATGTAAACCTGTGTCACCACCTTTGCAATCAAGGTAGAAAATATTTCAGTCAACCCCAAAACATTACTTCTGCTCACTTGGTAACCCATCTTTTCTTCTGCCCCAGGTTCCAAACTACCACTGGTCTGCTTTTCGTAATTATAGATTAGATTGTTTTTTTCTAGTATTTTAGGTAAATGGAATTATGTAACGTGTATTCTTTCATGTCTAATTTCTTTAACTCAATAAAATGATTTGAGACCTCATGCATGTTGTTAAGTGTATCAATAGTTGATTCATTTTATTGCCAGTTAGTGTTCACTTATATGTATATACATACTTTGTTTATCCATGCATGAATTGGTGGACATTTGAGTTGTTTACAGTTTAGGGCTATTGTGAATAAAGCTGCTATGAACATCCATGTGCAAGTCTGGGTATATGTTTTTGTTCCTCTTGAGTAAATACCTAAGAGTAGAGTAGCTAGGTTGCTATGGTGGGAAATGTTTGACCTTTTAAGAAACTGACAGTTTTCCAAAGTGGTGATTGTATCTTATATCTTATATCTTATATCTTATATCTTATATTCCCATTAACACTGTATGAGTTCTTATTGCTCCTTATCCTTATCCTTTTTCAATCTTTGGTATTGTCATTTTAGTCATTTTTATAAGAATGTAATTATGTCATCACATTGTGATTTAAATTTGCTTTGATCTGGTAACTAGTGATGTTGAGCAGCTTTTCATTTACTTACTTCCCAACCATATAGTTTCTTTTATGAAATTCTGTTCAAATTTTTTGCCCAATTTCTCTTGGTTGTGTTCTTATTATTTTATTTTTAAGGTTTCTTTGTATATTTTGGATCCAAAATTTTTTTTTTTAAAGATTTTATTTATTTATTTGACAGAGAGAAATTACAAGTACACTGAGAGGCAGGCAGAGAGAGAGAGAAGGAAGCAGGCTCCCTGCTGAGCAGAGAGCCCGATGCGGGACTCAATCCCAGGACCCTGAGATCATGACCTGAGCCGAAGGCAGCGGCTTAACCCACTGAGCCACCCAGGCGCCCTGGATCCAAAATTTTTTTGTCAGTTATGCCTATTGACATTTTATCCCAGTGTGTAGCTTGCCTTTTTATTTTCTTAAAGGTATCTTTTGAAGAGAAAAAAAATTAATTTTTTAAAGACCAGTTAATTTTTTATACTTCTAGAAGTTTGTAGTTTTAGCTCATACATTGAATTTTATGATCCATGTCAGGTTAATTTTTGAAATGTCAAGTAAGGATCAGTGTTCATTTTAAAAATGAGTTCTGAGGGGCACCTGGATGGCATAGTTGGTTAATCATGCAACTCTTGGTTTCAACTGAGGTCATGATCTCAGGATCATGAGATTGAGCACCCAAGTGGGCTCCACGCTCAGCCCAGAGTCTCCTTAAGACTCTCTCTCCCTTTCCCTCTGTCCCTCCCTTCTTTATTTGCTCTCTCACTCCCTAAAATAAAATAATAAGACTCCTGGGTGGTTCAGTTACTTAGGCTTCTGCCTTTGGCTCAGGTCATGATCCCATGGTTCTGGGGTTGAGTCCCAGAAGGGGCTCCTTGCTCAGGGGGGAGCCTGCTTTTCCCTCTGCCTGCTGCTTCCCCTGCTTGTGTGTTCTCTCTCGGACAAATAAGTAAAATCTTTAAAAAAATCTTTAAAATTTTTAAAAATCTTTAAAAAAATCTTTTAAAATCTTTAAAATAAGTAAATCTTTTAAAAAAAGTAAAATCTTTAAAATCTTTTAAAAAATCTTTTAAAATCTTTAAAATAAGTAAATCTTTAAAAAAAGTAAAATCTTTAAAAAAGTAAAATCTTTAAAATCTTTTTAAAAAAGATTTTAAAAAATCTTTTAAAATTGATTTTATTAAAATCAATTAAATAATAAGTCTTTTTTATAAATAAATAAGAGTATCTAGTTGTTACAGCATTATATTTATGCTTTCCTTTCCTAGTTGGATGCTGTAAAAATAAAAACCATTATGAACTCCCTTATCTATTCTGTTGATCTATATTTATATCCCCTGGACCTTATCACACTGTCTTGATTTTTTTAGCATTACAAGTTTTGAAATCAAGTAGTGTAAGTCCTTCAGCTTTTTTGTTTTGACTTGCTTTCACTATTCTCATTTGCATTTCCATGTAAATTTTATAATGTTTGTCAGGTTTTTTCAAAAGCTCTTATGAAATTTTTATTGGAATTGCACTGAGTCTATAGATAAATTTGAAAAGAATGAATATCTTAATATTGAGTCTTCTACTTCATGAACATGGTATATCTCTCTTTATGTAAGTCTTTAATTTTTCTCAATAATGTTCTAGTTTCCAGTAAAGTGTTTATTAATTTTATTTCTGTCTTTTACATTTTATTCTTTTTATATATTCTCAAGTGGATTTTTAAAACTTCATTTTCTATTTACTGTTTAATATGTAAAATACAATTCTTATAATAAACTTGTATTCTGTAATCTTGCTAGTAGTTTTGTAGGTTCCTTAGTATTTCTACATAAACAATCATGGCATCTGCAAATGAGGATAGTTTTACCTTTGCCTCTTCCAAGTTCTATATTTCCTTTCCCCCTGCCAGTTTTTGTCTTTTGTGTTTTGCCTTTGCATAAAGACTTGGACCTTGAAAAGTGTTCCCTTTTCTTTATTCTGAAATGGTTGTACAATCTTACTGTTATTTCTGCTTTGGTAGAATTCAGAACTGAAACCATTTAGACCTAGAGGTTTTTGGTGTAAAACTCATAATAAATTAAATTTTTTATTAATTCATTTCCATTTAAAAATATAAATATAGGGTTCTTTTTATTTTGTTTTTTTTCATTTTGTGTCCATTTTGGTAACTGGATTTTTAAAGAAACTTATTTTTTATCAAAGTTGTTGAATTTATTGTCATAAAGTTGTTCACAGTGTTCTCTTACTATTCTTATTGCTATCTGTAGATCTGTAGTGATAACTTCTCTTCCATTTCTGATGTTGGTGATTTTTTCACTCTTATCCTTGTTCAATCTAGTTAGAATTTAATCAGTTTTTAAAAATCTTTCCAGATTTTGGTTCAGGTCATAATCTAATGGGTCATGAGGACAAGCCCAATGTTGGGCTCTATGTTGAGTGTGGAATCTTCTTGGAGATTCTCTCTGCTTCTCCCCACATGTATACTCACTCTCTCTCTCTCTAAAATAAATAAATAAATCTTTTTAAAAAAGTCTTTCCAGAAAATTACCCTTGACTTTCAATTTTCTCTATTTGTTAACTATTTAATTGATTTCTGCTCTCATCTTTATTATTTCCTTCCTTGTACTTACTCTTGAACCTTAGGTCATTAATTTTGGACTTCACTCCTACTATTTAAAGTTATAAGTTTGGAGCGCCTGGGTGGCTCAGTGGGTTAAAGCCTCTGCCTTCAGCTCAGGTCATGATCCCAGGGTCCTGGGATGGAGAAGCCACATTGGGCTCTCTGCTCAGCAGGGAGCCTGCTTCCTCCTCTCTCTCTGCCTGCCTCTCTGCCTACTTGTGATCTCTGTCTGTCCAATAAATAAATAAAATCTTTTTTTAAAAAAGTTATAAATGTGTCTCTAGTACTGCTTTTAAGTATATTCTACAAATCTTGATATGTTAGATTTGCATTATCATTCAACTTAAAACACTTTCTAATTTCCTCATGATTTCCTCTTTGACCTGTGGCTTATTAGGTTGGGTGTTGTTTAATTTTCAGGTGCTTGAGGTTTTCCTCTATGTCTTATTGTTTATTCATTTCTAATTTATTATAGTCAAAGCACTACTTTGTATGATTTCAGTCCTTTTGAATTTGTTGAGTTTTGTTTAATGGCTCATCATATGAGCTATTTTAGTGATTATACCAAGTGTACTTGAAAAAAATATGTATTCTGCAGTTGTTGGGGATAGTGGTCATTAAATAACTATCAATTCAGTCACAGTGATTGACAGTCTTGTTCAAATCCTCAGTCCTTCCTATCTTTACTGATTTGCTTTCTAGTTGTTCTGTAATTGCCTAGAGTTAAAATATCCTATTGTGATTATGGAATTATCTTTTTATCTCTTTAATCCTGTCAAATTTTGCTTTATATTATTTAGAGGCTCCATTATTAGGAACATACGTATCAAGAACTATAAAGATTCTGAGACTTTACCCTATTTGAAAGCTAAGAAGTTAGCCTGTCACAATTTCATGGGGACTTGGCTAATGACATGAGATTCTTGGGTCAGAGACCGAGGACAATTTATTACTCACAGTTTATTACTCACAGGATATCATGGTTTGTGTGTGTGTGCGCGCGCACGTGCGCACAAGCTGATTCTCTAAGACCTGATTTCCGCTATGCACCCATATGAGGTTTCGATGTTTGTATTTTCTATAGTATTTTACATGTGGTCTCAGCTGCATTTTCAGGGTTTTGGTTTTTTAATTAGAAGATGTTCATGTTATAGTTCCTGTCTTTCTTATTTTCTGTATTTATATCTATCAAACCTTTTTTCTGGGTATTTCATTCAAAAGTGCACATATAGAAATATGCTGTGTTTCACTAATTCTAAGTGAGTGTCTCTTAAATTTTCAAGAAATGCCATTTTTTATTATGTCAGCAGCAAGAGTAATTTTTTGGAGGTGGAAAGCATGTACAGTTTTGTAGTGTTTCATTTCCAGTACTCTTCATTTCTTCCTGAAGATTCAATTTTCCATCTTATGTCATTTCCCTTAAACCTGAAGAACGTCATTTAGCATTTTCTGTAGTGCCATTCTGCTCGAAACAAATTTTCTTGGTTTCTTTTATCTGAAAATGACTTCATTTTTCTTCACCATTAAAGAATGTTTTCTCTGGTACTAGAATTTTGGAGTGACATTTTTATTCTTTCAGCACGTTAAAGATGTTGTTCTGCTGGTTTCTGCCCTTCATTGTTTTGATTGAGAATCATTGGTGATTCAAATTGTTGTTCTCTGTAAGTCTGGCAGCTTTCAAGATTTTGTCTTTGGTTTTTAACAGTTTGCTATGACGTGTCTGGGTGTGGTTTTTTTCTTTTCTTTTCTTTTTTCTTTTCTTTTTTTTTTTTTAAGATTTTACTTACTTATTTGACAGAGATCACAAATAGGGAGAGAGGCAGGTGGGGCGGGGTGGGTGCGGGGCAGGGGAGCAGAGAGCGGGATGCAGGGCTCGATCCCAGGACCTGAGATCATGACCTGAGCTGAAGGCAGAGAGGCCCAACCCACTCAGCCACCCAGGTGCCCCTGGGTGTGGTTTTCCTTATATTTATTTTATTTTAAATTCACTGAACTTCTTGACTGTGTAAATTTGTTTACCAAATTGGAGAAATTCTGGCTTATTCTTCTTTAAATATTTTTTCTAGCCCATCTTCTCTTACCTTTTCATCTGGGACTGTAGTTACACAAATTAGACCTTTGATATCATCCTGTGAGTGATCTTTTAATGTAAATCTTACCAGTTCACCTTCTACTTAAAACCTCTCAATGATGTCTTTTTACAACTAACATACAATCCACACTCTTCACTATGTCTTTTACGGCCTCATGATCCACCTATGACTATTTTTTGGAATTCATTCCTACCTCTTTTCCCTTTATTCACTCTACCGCAGATTTTTTTTTTTTTTTCTTTCCCTGGAACATATTAGTCATTCTTGCTCTTTGTACGTGATACCTTGAATGCTCTTCCCCCAGATCTTTCTGAGGCTGACTCCTTTGGACATCTGAATAAGTTACCTCAGAGAGACTTTCTCTCACCACCCCAACTAAAAGTTGCCCCAGTCCCTTAATACATATATACATTTTATTTTTTATTTATTTTTTTATTTTTTTAGAATTTTTTATTTATTTGAAAGAGAGAGATCACAAGTAGGCAGAGAGGCAGGCAGAGAGAGAGGAGGAAGCAGGCTCCCCGCTGAGCAGAGAGCCCGATGTGGGGCTCGATCCCAGGACCCTGGGATCATGACCTGAGCTGAAGGCAGAGACTTTAACCCACTGAGCCACCCAGGTGCCCACATATATACGTTTTAGACCCATATCTGCTTTAATAACTTTATTGAGATAGAATTTATATTAAAATTTTAACCCATTTAAAATACACAACTCAGTGGCTTTTAGTATATCTATAGTCATATGTAACCATCACCACAATCAGTTTTATACATATCTATCTTATGCTTACACATATCTATCTTACACATATCTTATGCTGTTTTCTAGTACCAAGAACAATGTCTGGTATATAGTGCATGCTCAATAAAGTTTTATGAATAGATGAATTTTATTAGCTCTAAGATAATTTAGGCATTAGCCTCTCGTAAAATATGAGGGAAGTTCATTTGACTACTTTCAACTCTAGAAGTATTCTTTGATCAGAGCTATGCTATTTTGAGGGCTCTCTAAAACAGCTTAGCCCATATTTTAAGAGTTATTGCAGGAAGTTCCAAAAAAAGCCTTTTGATGTAATGAATATAAGTCATATTACACATTTCCCTAAGAGAAAATAGCCATCTTTTATTGACCTGACAGTTGCTGAGAAGCAGAAAGCCTCTCAGAATTATTGCTTTGCTATTCTCAAAAGTACTCTGAATATTGTTTATTTGTTTAGATCTTTGAAATAGATGATAGAATCACTAGGACTTGTTTTATGTACTAATCATGTGTAATAGTAGGTTATTCATGAGATTCCAGACATCCCCTTTCTTTGGTACCTTTCATGTGGAATGTCAGTTCTGAGTTTGGGTGATCTTCTTGGTATCATCTTCTTTATAGGCTTTGATGCGACCTGGAAGAATTGACAGAATCATCTATGTGCCTTTACCAGATGCAGCAACAAGAAGGGAAATATTTAACCTCCAGTTTCACTCTATGCCAATCAGTAATGATGTGGATCTGGATGAACTCATCCTCCAAACAGATACATATTCAGGAGCAGAGGTAAGATAGTTCTGCTCAAAATACCTTGGTGGCAGGAAAGCAGTGGGTTGGGGTCATTAGCAAAAAGACTGCTTGATACCAACTGTTTTAAATAACTGTATGTTCAGAAATCTTCAAACAGGAAATGCACTATATGACAGGTGGTCACTAAATTAAATTGCGTTTTACTGGCCTCTATTGTATCTCAGTTGTTTTTACCTGGTTTCTGTCACTTCTCAAAATGTAGTCTTCAGAGAATTAACATAATATAGTGGGGAGAACATTGGACCAGAAGTAGAAGTTTCTTCTTTGGGGTTTCTTGATACATCAGCTTCCAACCATTCTACAGTTCTCTGAACTTTGATTTCTTGACCTGTCAAAGGGAAATGAAACACAACTTTACATACTGTTTTCTAATAGAGATCATAAAAATGAAATTAGGATGTCATGCAAGTGCTCAGAAGTACAAGACTTGGCAGAGAGATTATATTATTACCATCTTTTATCATTTTGGAAAATTATGTTAATTTACTTATATATTAAAAATTCACAAAAACTGTAAAAGAGAGTGTCTGGGTGGCTCAGTTGGTTAAGCATCTACCTTTGGCTCAGTCATGGTCCCAGGGTCCTGGGATGGAGTCCCACATTGGGCTCCCTGCTCTGTGGGTACTGTGTTTCTCCCTCTGACGCTCCCCCCATTCATGCTTGCGCTCTCTCTCTCTCGCATATGCATGCTCTCGCTCTTTCAAAGCAATAAAATTTTAAAATAATTAAATAATAAAACTGTAAAAGGGACAGCCTATAATCTACCCTTAGCTGGGAAAGTATACTGTCAATAAGAACAGCAAGACCTCTGTGAAAATAATGAAAGTTGTTAAGTATAGCAGGTAAACATTTCTCCCTCTCCTTAGCAGCTTTTTGCTTTGCATTTTTCTTTACAAAATAAAAATCCATTAAAATAATTGTGCTTCTTTTCTACATACATTTCTCAAGAAGGGACAGACTGTAGTCCTCAACACAGAAATATCTTCTGAATACCACCAATATGAATTTGTATGGGGAAATTAATATATTTTCAAGTAAGAAATTATTTTTCTTCTGAATTATCCAGCATACAGACTCCACATTCTGTCTGCTTGCTATAGTTCATAATCTGTCCTCTGTAAAAACCAAAAAGAGATTAACACCTAATAGATCATTATTGTACTCAGAATTATAGGTAAATTTACATGTAGAATTGAACCGTGTCTATCATTCAGTCATAGTTAATAACAACAACTAAAATAGATCTAAATCTCTTCATTGTTTCGTCTCAACTATGAACTATGTATATTTGATTTCCCCACCTGAAGATTTTTCATTTTCACTGGGAGAGAGAAAAAAAAACAGTCATGTAGAAAGTACCTTGAGAAGCAGTTGAAGTACATACATTTTTAAGTCATATCTGAAAAAATAATCCTTATGAGCATCTTCTTGACATGACTGTCCATTAAGTTAAAATGAACATACAGTTGCTGTTAACTGACTGCTCCAGCATTTCTAGAATTCAGTTTTTGTTGTGAGACCAAGGGCTGGTATCATGTATATATGTCAGTTTACAGGAAGCAGCAAAGAGAAGAAACCATAAATCTTTCACTTGAGCTGAGTGAAGTGGAAGAGCAGTTAGCAAGGTATAAATGTGCCTTTCTCACTTTGAAGTAATTCACGGTAGTAGCATAGAAGTGCAAAACAAAAATCAAAGCCTATGAGGTTCTGTCTGGCTGAAAGGAAAAAACTCATTTGGTGCCAGGAATTATTGTACCAGCTTGCTAGTTCTTATGTAGTACATGTCTTACTCAATCTGTAATATAAGCACATTCATTTCTGATTAATTTTTATATCAGATCTTCTAAAAATAGTCACAAGGGAAAAGTAGCAGAAAATTCTGTCCCTCCTTGAACTACATTTTTAGGTCCTATAATGATTGGGTGGGTGAAGTATATCCCACCCTGGTCCTAATTATAGTCCATATATTATTACAACTTCATAGAAATTTTATTCAGAGCTATTTCTTAGTAGTTCTAAAAGTCTTAAAATTAATAAATAGGAAATTTAAGACCGACAACATTTAGCTTCAAGTAATGTAAGATCCCATCTTTCCCCCACAACTTTCCTTCAGAATGAAAATGGTGCATCAGTGTTGAAAGCCAAAATTAGTTTTGATTTATTGTTGTTGTTGTTGTTGTTGTTGTTGTTGTTAGCAGCAAGATAAATTCAAGCTGGAAAACTGCGTCACCTGACTCTGACAGAGCCAGTGCTTTACAGCTGATGTAACTAATTTGATTTAGTCCTCAGTCTAATGCAGATCCTTCAGCACAGAACCTATTACATTGTATATATTTAACAAGCATTTAACCACCTGAAAAAGAAAAACAATTTTAAAATTATATTTAGGAAAAATAGACTTCTCTTTGTCATTATCATAAGGTGAACCCTCTAACTTTGTAGCAACACACCTTGCTATGGCCATAGCTACTTTTTCGAATTTAGAAAGTATCTTGGTGGCCACTTTTGGTGTAAAATGAAAGTGCTGATAAATTAGTTGTCTTTACAGGAGTGTTGTATCATCACTATTATATAAGTAATATATATGAATTATCTATAATATATAGTAAATATTATATATTAATTTAAACTGTACAGTCTTAGCTACATGAACAAGAATGTGAGCCAGAGATGAGGAAATTGCTGACACCAGTGTCTGTCTTTTAGAAACTTAACTGCTGTATTTTTTTAATGTTTAATTTTAATTAAAAAGCTATAGAGGGGGTGACTTTCTGGCTCAGAGGTAGATCATGTGACTCTTGACTTTGGGGTCGGGAATTCAAGCCCCACGTTGGGTGTAGAGCTTACTTAAAAAATAACAACAACAAAAAAAAAAAACGACAAAAACTCTAGAGAGTGATTAGAAATGATATGGGTACTTTTAATGACTGAACTAAAGGAGTTACTTTTTAAAAATGTTTTCTTTCAACCTATTTTTATTTGTTTTCTTTCAACCTATTTATTTGCCTAGAGAACATGGTTTATTAAAAGCTTACATGGCCCAGTGTTTTAAATGGCCTCTTAGACCCCTGTGAGTTACCCCATTTTCCTTCCCTGGAGAGGGAATAGAGAGAACTGAAGCATTTTTTTAATTCTCAGGAGAGTCCCAAGGGGAAGTTTCTTGCCAACTGGAAGGGGAGTCAGGTCACTAGGGAGCAGCCTCCATGGAGAGGCTGAAGCAGGTAGCATCCTTCAGCCATCACTGCGCCCGTCGCTCCCTGGTGGCCAGAACCTCTTTGTCTGGCTTCTTGGCTGTAGCTCCCAGTTAAGAGAAAAACATGTTGCCATTTAAAAGCAGATGGGAATTCAGTTCAGGAGGAAATAATAAGTCTTTTTTGGTTATACCCATTGTTTTCTTTTACTTTGATTTTTGTTTTTTAAGTTATTTGTAGCAAATTCCACTTCGTTTTTTCATTTGTCTTTTATCCAGTTATCTTAGTTACTTTAGGAAAATTTTTATCTTACCCACCAACAGGAAATCAACAGTCACAAATATGTGCACATGAAAGGCATAACCCAGCCCATTACCCATGTGCCATGTGCTTAGGAACAGAGGTGACGAATAAGATATATAATTTCCTCTCTCTATAGGAATTTGCTGACATAGGCTCATACATAGTATCTGTAAAATTGGAGTTGAATGTTTACTTGCATTTGGGTGTTATCCTCCTGTTAGTGATTATTTCATTAAGTGAAATTTATAATATGTCTAAGAGCCAGTTATCAGTTACATATTTTATAAATAATATAGGCAGTCAGAACATTTATTTCATACATCAAGATTTGAGAATTCAACTTTCAAGACAAGCAATAAAAGGAAAACAAAGCAAAATTTTAGTGTTGCATTCGAATAGACTTTTAAAAGAATTGTAGTCTTTTTCTTTCAGGGTCCTTTCAGCAAGTTATTGAACGTTGAACCTCCATTTTCTCATTTTTAAGTTATCTCAGTGACTGAAATCATTTTGAGGGTTAAAACAGGTAGCAAATAGAAAAGTACCAAGAAACAATACATGGCACTTAAAGAGTGTTTCATGAATGTTAGGTCCCTTTATTCTTTCTTCCTCTTATCTGTTCAGTATTTATATTTACCACGGAAGTATTAGATGATGTTGCTATAAGATGGTAATGTTTTCCATTGCCTCAGTAACCAATGTATCTGAAAGCTAAATTACAAATGAGTTGCTTCTTATTCTTTTCTAAAGACTATTACATCTGCTTTATATGGTGATTTTTAGGGTAATCTAATGAACCTATTGCAAGAAAGTTGTCTTATAGCAATTTGTTAAATACATTTCACGCTAAGTTTTTGAAAAGCTTTAACTTCATTTTAATTTACTCTGTCTATTCTTTTTTTACTAAAATCATGTGTCTTGCCCTGGATTTGTTTTGTAGTCTCTGTCTTTCTGGGTCTAATAGCTCAAGGTCTTAATGCCGGCTTGACGTTAAAAAATTACCTTCCAGTGTGCCTCATTAATTCAACAAGGTTCTAGTCACCATGCTTAACGCTATTATAGCTAATAAAGAGAGAACCTTAAATTAATTTTCTATCTTACTGATTAATATTCCTTCTGACATGCTCTCTCTTTTCTCCAACACAATGAAAACAGGAAAAAAATCATAGCCATTTCGGATGTCTGTACTCTTCCTACATGAAATCTCTTGAGGCAATTTTCCCCAAACTAAAAATCAGAACCAGTATATTTGAATTTGGCATAGATTGACTCTATCTAACAACCCATCAGAGATAATACTAAAGAACAGCTCATAGCTGGTTTCAGGCCCTCTGCTTAGTGTCAGAGAGCACTGTTCCATCCCCAAAGTGTGCCACAGCACTTAGCAACACTGTCTGCACCTACTTGCCCTGCCTAATCAGAAGCTGCCCTGTGAATACATACTGCTGTAGCCAACCGGTCTACTGTTCTTATTTGAGATCCTTGTTACCACTCTACTCTTTTTTGTGCATTTTCCTAAAATTCTGTACCCAGAATTTCAAAATCCTCTTTTCTTACACAACCTAGTGAAATCCTGTTTTTGTCATTAAAACATGACCACTGCACCAGAAGTGACTTCTCTTTTTGAACGGTTTTACACTGATTTCTGCTTTACTTGTTTAGTTAGCTCTTTGTATGTTTTTTTTTCCCCCCTTGTCGTTATTTTGATCTCCCCAAACAAACTGTGAGATTCTCTGCTGTGGAAACCAGGTTTTTCTTGTTCTTGGAGTCCAGCAAAGCAACCATTATCTCACAGTCAGTGGATGTTAATGTTGGATGAATCATAGATTTATGTGTTGAATCTGTCATTCTACCAACAAAAAATGTCAGCTTTAACATTCACCTAAAGTGGCATTTTCTAGTTTTAAATGTGTTTTTGTATGCATTATCTATTTGAGTATCTTCACCCTATGGGAACAGTGCTATACCAAGAGAACCAGAGCCAAGCAAAAACAATGATTTGTCTGAAGTCCCACAGCAAATAAGTGGCAAACCCAGGACCAGAAACCAAATCTTTCAACTCCTCCTGAAATAGTTTTCATGATCTTTTCATGCTTTGGAGTCAACTGAGGAGTCTTTGAAAGTGTTTCATTATTCTCTTTGACATACCTGAATGTTTAGTAAAGGTTTGCCTGCTCTTATGGACAGTGACTTAGCAAACTAAGCAGCAGATATGAAACATCTTTACATTTTTATGTATATTTATCTTATATGTGATTTTAGTTACCCTGTTGTCAACTTCCCAAATAAGTTACTTGAAGTTAGGAACTGTGTTTTTCTTTATTTGTGTACTGTATTTTCCAAATATTAAAAATAAGACCTGAAATTTTGAAGGGAAAACATACAAATGACTAAGTTCCATGTAACATGTTCATATGGCATGATCTAATGATGTACAGAATACTATGGGAGAAAGGAGAGGGTGTGACTCACACTAGCTGAATCTGAGCAAGGGGGTAGTTGATCTGAGTGTCAGTGGGTGAGTAGGAGTTCCCTAAGTCAAGTGGGGCTGGGGATAGAGCATTTCTGGCTGATGGAAAGGCAGAGACGCATAAAAGAGCATGGTATGTCCTAGATTTGGTTAAATGGTGAAATATGACTAGAAGAAAAAGTCTGCATATAGAAGTAGTAGGTGATAAAACAAGAAAAGTAAGACAGATATGAAGGACCTTGAATATCATCTAAACATTCTCTTCTCCTTTAAGCATTGAGAGCCATTGAAAAAGTTAATAAAAAATGTTGTGATCAAACTTCTGTTATCAAAGATTGGTGGTGTTTTGTGTCCAAAACCACCATTAGCCTACCCACTGCTATTATGTGAATTAGAAAAGGTACTCCGTTGCCCCACTTAATGAGAGCTACCTGCCTGAGAGAAAGCTTTGTCAAGCAGAGCATGAGCTTTATAAACTCCCCATTTCAGTCCGTATTCTCCCCCCTCATCTGGGCATCCATGTATGGACACAACCTTCACATCTCTAAAAGATTCTCATTTTTAGCTTACCCACTTTTAAATATCCTTCAGAGTGCCTTGCAGAGTAGCTCATATAAAGTTGATATGTATGCATTGAATAAAGAAATTTAGATTTTATATCCCAAGTAGATAAACTTGTAGTTTATCTACTAAAGTAAGTAGTTTATCTACTTACTTTAAGATTTGCTGCATGAACCCTGGACAAACATGTTATGTGAATGGGATAAATTATGGAAACTCATTATTTATTATGAATTATGGGGGAAGATGGAAGTATTAAAGTATTAAAGATATCTTTTGTATAATATCTTTTTGGATGTGAGGGCGATCTGACTGTGACATCTGTCACCCCACTGATCATTAAGGTTGATTGAGCTGATCTAGCTGGCTAGACAGGTGTCTTCTTCCTCCTTCACTACTTGAAGTTAGTGCGTCCCTCCCAAAGCTGCGTGCTCAGTTGAAGAGGACCTTTCTTTGGTCAAGTGTAGGCAAGTAGCTGTGCTCCACTGCTAGAACCTCCAGACAAGCTCTCGGGTAACATTTGTAGGAGAACGTAGGGTAGTTATGCTTCCAAGACTCTAGACACATACAAATGAGGCACTGCATTGCAACAGTCTGCCGTTCTTCAAAACAACAACAAAATGGTGTCTTTTGTGCAGTATTAACCAGCCATAAGGTGCAGCACCTGGTATGAATGGCCACAATGATGAAAGTCAGGTGCTTTATGCCCTCTGAGCCATCTTATCCCATATAAGGTTGAACATAAGCTCTTACAGCCAACACCTTATCTCCACAACTCTTTTCAGTTGCTAGTGTGTAGCTATCTTGTTGCAAATGAATCATGATGGAATTCTCAGAGCAAAAATCAGCACAAACCAAAAGCAGATATTTAGGCTGTAACTTTTAAGCCAGCCCCACCACCCCTTTCCTTCCCCTGTCCCCACAATTTTACAATCTACATACTAAGTGAAGGAGTTTGGTAAAAGTCAAGACTTAAATTTTCATCCTATCTTGGCCATGTATTACAGTATTAGTTGGGTCAAATCAGTTATCTCTAGAACTCAGTTTTCATATTTTAGCAGGGGAGGTGGTAATATGGTGTCTGTGATCCTTCCTAGTGTTAAAAATCTATGTGTTATATACCTATCATACATTAAATTAATTGTATAAGGAATCTCTTAGACATTGGACTTCCAGGGATATATAACATGGTTTTGTTTCCTTTACAGTACTTCTAGAAACCTGGGATCTTAGGCTCTTAGGCAGTCTCTATATACTTGCTACTACTGTGTCCTAGAGATCCAAATCATAGCACCAGAGGAATAAAAACATGAAAAGACAGACTGTGCATGAATTCAGATTTTAATAAAATTCTGCTTAGCAAACTTTCACAATTTTCCATTGAATAGAAATGAAAGTTTTACCTGCTCAGAGACTCCCAGTAATTTTTTTTCCCCCTGAGAAGTTTGGTTTCTCTGCTTTTCAATTTCCTCAAGAACAGTTAGTCAAGTTCAATATCTATGATTCTGGAGGCATTATAATAAAAAGTGTTGTAAAATGGAAATAAGCCACCAGCCCCCTTTTTCCCTAAACTCTTTGTCAGGGAATTTACAAGGTTACAATGTTCATTTTAATGTAGCTTTTAAAACTTCCAACCTGTGGAGATATAAACATCTTCTGTATTTCCAAACTTCAGCATCTACTCAAACTGGCAATACAAGAACCTTAATTCAACTTACCTGAAGGCTATTTCAGATAGGATGTTTACACCAAAGCAAATAATTTTCCAGAACACCTTGTTCTGTGATACCTGTATTACTGACTCCTTGCCAGATGTTTAAAACTGCCATCAGCTTATAAGAAACATTAGTCAGAGAGGAAATGGATGTTGAATAAGAGGCTGGCTAGCAACAAAATTAATAGAGCATTTTATAGCCAAATACTGAAACCCTGTATAAGGAAGCAGTGTTTCAAGGCAACAAGTTAGTCAAGACCTAATAATCTAGAACCCCAAACCTGGGTTCCAGGCTAAATATGTATCTGTGAAGACTTACTCAAGCCAGTAGTAAAGCTAATTAAGCATTTTACATTCTGCCTTGTTTCTCCTCAGAATTCTGGTTCCACAGAATTGTTGCACATTTAATCTGTATTTCTTCATCTTCAAAAGAGTGATAAAATTTAGAGGTTCTACTAATGTGAGAGGAACACAATTTTAAAATGATGTGTAAAGCATGCTATAATTCTGTATATATAGATTCTAGTAGACTTGGATATTTTTGTTTGGTTATTTGAGGTGATGGAAGGCTAATTTCTAATAATTCTAATCAGTATATATACAAATATATGTAAAAACTGTTTATTCCTTCAAAAATATTTTTTACCAAGATGCCTGGCTGGCACAGTTGGTTAAGCATCCAACTCTTGATTTCAGCTCAGGTCATGATCTCAGGATTGTGGAATTGAGCCCTGCATCAGGCTCCTTAAACTGGACATGGAGCTGCTTATAATTGTCTCTCCCTTTGCCCCTCCTCTCTCACTCTTTCCCTCTCTTTAGCAAAAAAAAAAAAAAAAAAAAAAAAGTATAAAAAAATTTTTTTACCATGCAAATCTACATTATAGTTAAGTAAATGGGTTATGGAATGAGAAAGATCCAGATCCAAATGCCTCCCTAGTATGCCCATTTCTTACCCTTCCTTATATGTAAATAGGGATACAAAAAGTCTCTATTTCAAGGATCTGTTGTCCAGATTCGATGAAATCATTCATATAAGGGACTTACCCTTGAAGAACATAGCAAGTGCTCAATAAGTCATTTTTGTTATATATTTTATTTTATTTTATTTTATTTATTTATTTGACAGAGAGAGAGAGAGATCACAATAGGCAGAGAGTCAGGCAGAGAGAGTGGGGAAAGCAGGCTCCCCACTGAGCAGAGAGCCCAATGCAGGGCTCGATCCAGGACCCTGAGATCATGGCCTGAGCCGAAGGCAGAGGCTTAACCCACTGAGCCACCCAGGCACCCCTTGTTACATTTTTTATAATTGGCAAATTCAATCTAATTAATCTTTAATATGAAAAAATCCACAAAATTGAATTTTTCATATTTCACTGCTTGGGCTTTATGAATACTCACAATGAGTATTTCATGTATATTCATGTTTTTTAGTCTTTATAGTGTATTCTTTCAATTTAAACTGCATTTCATAGTTACATGCAGTATTTATTTCAGCTACTTTATATTTATATACATTTGAAATCCCTGTTTTTATTTTTTTCCTGTTAAACATGTATTTTACTTTCAAGTGTGTAAAGCTAATGTTTCCTTACAAACTGTTAACATAATTTTCCTATATCAGCATATTCATCAAGGTAATACTAGTGACTAGTATACAACTTAATTCTAATTTGTTTTAACATAAATTTTGTTGATTAAGAGAAGTGAACCTAGCAACTTTAGAAAGTTGAGGGGTTTGGGGTGTTTTTAAAGATGTATTTAGAGAGAGAGGGAGAGAGCATGAGCAGGAGGGGCAGAGGGAGAGAGAGAATCCAAAACAGACTCCAGGCTGAGCACAGAGCCTGATGCAAGGCTTGATCCTATGACTATGAGATCATAGATCATGACCCTAGCCAAAACCAAGAGTCGGGTGTTTAACCAACTGTGCCACCTAAGCGCCCCTAGAATAATCACTTAGGAAATAAGCATTCCTAATTACTGTGCCCTTTCATTTAGGTTAGGATTAAACCCAGGTATCTAGGTAAGGCTCAGAAATCTAACACTAATGACATAAAGTACTATGTGTCATATAGTGTGTGATGGTGACAATGGGATGTTCTCATTCACCCCCAAATGACAGTAATTCTGAGTTCTCAAAGGTGTCATTCTATTAAAATGTTACTAAAACTCTATCAAATGGTTGTTCAGAGTTGCAGTGCAGTCATTAAGTTCTTAAATATAACCTTCGCTATGTTTTGGAAATTTAAAAACAAAATCTAACCATTCCTTAAGCTAGAAAGTAAAGTAGAAAGAATTATTAAGATATTCAGAACTCTCTTTTTTTGTTTTTTGTATGTTTAACCTCCAAATATTATTGCTTGTGTTCTTTGACAATATTTAACTCTCTTTTTGCTATTAAAATCTGGAAAGTGGATTTTGCTTTTGAATTTGTAGGAAGGTTTCCTTATTCGAGACACTAGGCGTAATGTACATGCCACATTTACCACTGTGGAAGTTTCAAATCATTAATTAATTATCTTCTCTTTTTCTTCGGAATTTAAAAAAAAATCATTTAAACTGATTTTGGCATTAGAACAAGACATTCTTTCAGTGGTAGCAAAAGTAGCCCTTTGGCATATTTTTTATTCACTTCAAAAGAATCCTGAAGGAATGGTTTTATATTTAAAACCAAGAATTGTATTTAATTTGCCTAACACTAATTTCTTGCCAAAATCCTTAAAAAAATAAAAGGTTACACAAATACTCTCAGATATAAAAATAGCAGTCCCCAGCATTTCTTATTTTGTTGTTGTTGTGTGCCATGGCTTGTGTCAGAACTGGATATTAGTGGGGAGATATGGCCAAAAGTTGTCAATTGAAAAATAACTTTCTTGTTATACAACCAAGTTGATCATAATTGGCATGAATTATGCACACATGCACAGGTTCACAAAAGCTGCTTTGGTTGTTCGTTTATGGCTTCCTTATAGTTTAATAAAAGACAGTTAAGCTATGATTTCACCTCTCATTCATTTATGAAATTAATATTGTGCATCTATACATCAAAAAATTCTTGCCATGTCTAGTTCACCTTAATTTTGAACCCTATACGATATTTTCATGGGTAGATTATGCCTTCATTGCCTTTAAATTAGGCTTTTTTTCCCCAAAAGTACTTATTTATAAAATTTTAGTACATTTATTATGTAAAGCAATTTACATTAATACTTTAAATCATTTTGTACTTGTATATAAAACTAGAAATCAGTAATTGAATTTTAGGGACATAAAATAACTCAAGGACAAGAGTTGATGTTATACATTATAAATTATGTAAAAATTAAAGCACATTGAAGTTCACCTTTAACATGATGTAGCTTAATATAGAATTTGGTTTCTGAGTTGATTTGGATATGTCTTGGATCCTACCCCAAGTGGTTCTGTGATGGATAGTTTCCCATGCAAGTCTCTTGAAATGTATTACATCCCTAGTATAAGTAATCCCAAAAGAGTAAACACAAGTTTTACCTCCTGGAAGCAGGAGAACACGCACTAGTAAAGCCAACCAACAGGAAAAAAGGGGATTTCGTTATCTTCTTTAGGCACAGAGCAAGTCCTATGCAAGGTTAGATTAGACAAAATTTGTCTTCACTTTTCACTGTTTATCATTCAAGTTTGCTGCCCCATCCACAATATCCTTTACACCTACTTTTCTGAGCGCTTTTTTTTTTTTTTTTTGACAGTCATAATCAGTTGTCTCAGAAAATAATCTGATTGAATCAAATCACTATAAAGCCAAATAACCATTATTACTTCAGGGAGCATCTGCATTTTATTTTATTTTATTATTTATTTGTTTGTTTGTTTATTTGACAGAAAGATCACAAGTAGGCAGAGAGGCAGACAGAGGGGAAGGGGGAAGCAGGCTTCCCACCCCCCCGCCTAGCAGAGCACCCGATGTGGGACTTGATACCAGGACCCTGTGACCATGACCTGAGCTGAAGACAGAGGCTTAACCCACTGAGACACCCAGGTGCCCCAAGCATCTGCATTTTAAAAATTTTACTCTCCCAATTAAATTTATAACTAGTCAGTGTTCAGGTTGTTTAAAAACAAGTGAGCTTTCTTGCTCTTAACTCCTTTACCTTCCCTCTTATGCTAACTTTCAAGATACTTGAAGGGTTCAGATTTCCTTATAACAAAGATTTATTCTATAACAGCAACTTTTACATTAAAAAACATCCAGTGAACATAAATAAAAGTATTTACAATTTGTTGAAAGGACTTCCAATCTTTTCTATTGTATGCAATTACATTTTCACATGGTTATAATCAAATTGCTTAATATGTTTTATTGACTCTGGTATTAGTCTAACATCATCTTAAACACTGCTGTTATATTTTACTGAGCCTTATAGCATCGGGGACTTTGGGGTAGAAGCTAAAAGGTAGGTAATGGTAATAGAAAACCCTGTAAGTGATTTTATAATTGGGAAATCCTTATATTTTAGAGGATAGTTTAAAATTTTGTCTCTGAAAACGTTAGATTCTTTGGCATTGTCTTAGGGCTAGATCCTAGAGCCCCTCACCTGGACTTCAGTTGGGGGAGCTCAATTTTAATCTGTAATATTTTGTCTGATAACAAGGATTTGTTCCTAAAAGAATTTTGGTTTGGGGCACCTGGTTGGTTTAGTTAGTGGAGCATGCCACTCTTAATCTCAGGGTCATGTTCAAGCCCCACACTGAGGGTAGAGATTACTTTTACAAAGGAAAGAAAGAGGGAGAGAAAGAAGGGAAGGAGGAAGGGAGGGAAGGAAGGAGGAAACAAGGGAGGAAGGAATTTTGGGTTGAAGACCCCAATGTAAGAGAAACTTTATAGTTAAAAATACAGAAAATTGAGTTTTCTACACAGACACCAAAAAAAAAAACTGAGATAGAGAATAAAATCAATAACCAATTTTTCCCTTTGTAAGAAGCTTTCTTTCTTAGACATTTTTAGATAAAATTTTTAGAAATGTATTAGGTATAGTAGAATTCATCAACTTAGGAACTTCCAAAGAGAAACATTTCATCACCAACCTTCAGCGTGACCCCTAAAACTAGGATATGCATACTTAACACCATATTTCTCTACTATTTATATATAAAATTTGAAAAGTAATATTTTCTATAATCAAAAGACCATTTTTTTCTTTTTCAGTGATACATTTTTATGACTGATAAGTTATGAATGGGAATTTCATCTTCTAACATTTATCTCACTAGAAAATGTAGAAGTGTTTCTCCTACCTTAGTATAAGATATGCTTTTAGTAGCTAGAATTATCTCTTAAATGTCATTTTTAATAATGTATATATTTCTTATTAATAGATTTTAGGGGCTTTAGGGTTTTTTTTTTTTAAGATTTTCTTTATTTATTTTGAGAGAAAGAGCAAACATGAGCAGGGAGGCAGATGCAGTGGAAGAGGGAGAAGCAGACTTTCCACTAAGCAGGGAGCCAGATGCAGGGCTCCATCCCAGGACCCTGAGATTGTGACCTGAGCCAAAGGCAGCCACTTAACCAACTGAGCCATCCAGATGCCTGAAAAGATTTTAGTTTTGAGCAATTTTTGGCTTACAGAAAAATAAGTAGAAGATGCAGAGTTCCCATTTACCTTCTTGTTTCCTCCAGTTTCCCCCATCATTAATATCTTGCATTACTGTGATATGTTTGTTAAAAATTGTTGAGCCAGTATTAATAAATTAACTGAGGTCCATGGTTTAATATTAGGGTTTACTCTTGATGGTGTATTTTCTTTTTTTTTTTTAAGTTTTTATTTATTTAGTTGACAGAGAGAGATCACAAGTAGATGGAGAGGCAGGCAGAGAGAGAGAGAGAGAGGGAAGCAGGCTCCCTGCTGAGCAGAGAGCCCAATGCAGAACTCGATCCCAGGACCTTGAGATCATGACCTGAGCCGAAGGCAGTGGCTTAACCCACTGAGCCACCCAAGCACCCTTGATGGTGTATTTTCTATGAATTTGACAAATGTGTAATGACATTTGTATCCACCATTACTGTATCATGTAGAGTAATTTCACTGCCCTAAAAATCTTGTGTGATTTACCTATTCATCCCTACCTCCCTCATCCTAAGCCCTTGATCTTTTAATATCTCCATTGTTTATAACCTTTTCCAGAATGCTATATTGTTGGAATCTTCTTTCACATAGTAATATGCCTTTACATTTCCTCCATATCATTTTGTGACTTGATAGCTCATTTTTTTTTTTTTTTTTTTTTTTTACTATTGAACAATATTTCATTGTCTCCAAGTACCATAGTTTGTTTATCCATGTTTGGGTGATTAAAGCTGCTATAATCATTATGTGAAAGTTTTTTTTTATGGACTTAGGACTTTAACTCTTTGGGGTAAATACTTAGGTGTGTGATTGCTGGATCATTTGGTAAGAATATGTTTACTTTTTTTTTTTTTTTAAAGATTTTATTTATTTATCGGGGGGGGGGGGGAGCGAGCACAGGCAGACAGAGTGGCAGCAGAGGCAGAGGGAGAAGCAGGCTCCCTGCTGAGCAAGGAGCCCGATGTGGGACTCGATCCCAGGACGCTGGGATCGTGACCTGAGCCGAAGGCAGCTGCTTAACCAACTGAGCCACCCAGGCGTCCCTGTTTACTTTTATAAGAAACTGACAAATGTCTTCCAATATGGCTGTGCCATTTTGCATTTCCATCAACAGTGAATGATAGTTCTTATTGCTGCATATCCTCAACAGCATTTGTTGATGTCAGTGTCTTAGATCAGAGCCATTCTAATATGTATGTAGTGGTATCTCATTATTAATTTGCAATTCCCTAATGACATATGTTTAGCATATTTTCATATGCTTATTTGCTATCTGTATATCTTCTTTGGTAAGCTATCTATTCACATCTTTTGCCCATTTTTTTAATTGGGTCATTTGTTTTCTTATTTGAATTTAGGAGTTCTTTGTATATTTTAGATGCCACTTCTTTATTATATTTGTGTTTTCTAAAAATCTTCTCCCAGTCTGTGGCTTATTTTTTCACTCTAGTGTCTTTCATAGAGCAGAAATTTTTAATTTCAATGAATTACCAATTTTTACATACAAAATATATTTAGTAAGGTATTAAGTGTATTATTTCTAGAAAAAGATCTATTTGGAATTGATTTATGCCTTGTAACTGTTTACAGATAAAAATCACCATATTTGCTCAGTGGTTTATTTTTGTCCTCATTTTATAATTGTGGTGATTTATAACTTTTAATGGCAAGGGAGAATTATTCCCTCAAAGAACTGTTAACCATGAAGAAAACCATTCTATTTTCTTTGAACATTATGCTACTGTATTTGAATCAGATTTTCTGCCTGCATGTATAGAAAAACATTCCCCTCAGAAACTGGGACTCCCTACTCAACAGGAGCAGTTTCAACTTGGGCACATGTGGTATTTTATATGGAGATGACACACTACATAATGGCAGTACTATACAGCCGTGTTTTAAAACACAGGAGAAGTGTACAAGGATGTGGTAGATGAGGGGAGGGACATTTTAAATGAAGAAGTACACTATAGAAAGCAGTTTTTACATTTTTAAAGGTGAGTCACTTTATGACCTCAGACAGGTCTTAATTTCTTTGTATTTCTATTTCTTATATTGAAAGAAATAATTTCTGAGAGCCTTTCTATCTTTACATATATTTGTGACTCTTAGTTTATACCACAGTATTAGAACTAATGTTAGAGGAAACTGTCTAGAAAACACAAATATGCCCACGTTATAAAATGGTTAAGACAGAAATGTAAAGCAACTAGTTTTTTTAACTTAACAGTATTTTCTGGCTCAGTCGGTTAAGTGACTACCTTCAGCTCCAGTCAGGGCCTTGGGATCCAGTCCTGCATGGGACCCCTTTCTCAGCAGGGAGCCTGCTTTTCCCTCTGCCTCTACCTGCCACTTCCCCCAGGTGTGCCTTCTCTCTGTCTCTCTGTCAAATAAATAAATAAATTTTTTAAAATCTTCAAAAGGTATCTGAGGATTTTTATTTATAATTATGTGTTTTTTGTGGGTTGTTTGTTTTGTTTGTTTGTTTTTTAAGTAGGTTCCATGCCCTGTGTGGAGCTCAGTGCAGGGGATGAAATCACAACCCTGAGATTAGAAACCTGAGCTGGGATCAAGGGCAGCTGACTGAACCACCCAGGCCTCCCAGGATTTTTAAATGATAATATGCTGACCTGTCTCTTGGACATACATCTATTTGGGATATATCCCAGTAGGTACAGGACTGCAATACACAATTATTCTTTAGTAATTCTATACAAATTAGAAAAAAATCAAAGTATAACATTTATTTATAGACCAAGATTATTTTTTGCTTGACTCTATGAAGAAAACAGAGGGAAGGCAAATTTAAAAACTGAGGAACCATTACTAAATGGCATCCAGGTTACATAAAAATACTGCCCTAAAATACAGATTCTTTTGGCCTAATGTTTTCATGCCCCACCTTGGTCTTTTTCTTTATTCTAGCTAGAAATACATTATTAATATTTTTGTGATTAGAACTCAAGTTCACTTAGCAGTTATATGCAGTGGGTCATTTACTGATTCATTCATCCATGAAGAACAAAATAACTGTCACGTCTTATGGAACCCTGAGTTTCCTGTCTCAGTAAACAAAGGGCCGATTTGTATCAACAATACCCTTCTCCTCTCCCTAGCAATCTGTATTATTTTCTAGTGTCTTAATAAGAGTTTGCATTGCTCCTCTTTAAACAATATGTGTTTTTCAAGTAAGTGAAGTCACAAAATTCTAGAAGAGATTCATAAATTATCAGTGATGAAAACTTAGAAAGTTTGTCCATAAAACTTTACAGTTTGTGAGGAAAGTTTGGAACTTCAGATATGTTCCATCTTTATTTTTTTGTTATTTATTTTAAAATATTTTTGGGACGCCTGGGTGGCTCAGTTGGTTAAGCAGCTGCCTTTGGCTCAGGTCATGATCCCAGCGTCCTGGGATCGAGTCCCACATCGGGCTCCTTGCTTCGCGGGGAGCCTGCTTCTCCCTCTGCCTCTGCCTTCCACTCTGTCTGCCTGTGCTCGCTCTCACTCTCTCTCTCTCTGACAAATAAATAAATAAAAAATCTTAAAAAAAAAATTTATAAATTTTTTTTATTAAATTCAAGTAATTAACATACAGTATATTCTTAGTTTTAAAGGTAAAGGTCAGTGATTCATCAGTCTTCTATAAAACCCAATGCTCATCACATCACATGCCCTCCTTAATGTCCATCACCCCGTTATCCCATCCTTCTACCCATCTCCCCTCCAGCAACCCTCAGTTTGTTTCCTGTGATTAACAGTCTCCTATGGTTTGTTTCCCTCTCTGATTTTGTCTTGTTTTATTTTCTCCTCTCTTCCCCATAACTCTCTATTTTGCTTTTTAAAGTCCACATATGAATGAGATCATATGATAATTGTCTTTCTCTGATTGACTTATTTCACTTAGCATAATATCCTTCAGTTCGATCCACATCGTTGCAAATGGCAAGATTTTTTTTTTGTTGACTGAGTAATATTCCAGTGTGTGTGTGTGTGTGTGTTTGTGTGTGTGTGTGTCTTCTTTATCGATTTATATGTTGGTGGACCTCTGGACTCTTTCCATAGTTTGGCTATTGTGGACATTGCTGCTATAAACATTGCGGTGCAAGTGCCCATTTGGATCACTACACTTGTATCATTGGGGTAAATACCCAGTAGTGCAATTACTAGGTCTTAGGTGACTCTATTTTGAAGTTTTTGAGGAACTCTCATACTATTTTCCAGAGTGGCTGTACCAGCTTGTATTCCCACCAACAGTGTAGTAGGGTTCCCCTCTCTGCATCCTCAGCAACATCTGTTGTTATCTGACTTAATTCTGACTGGTGTGAGGTGGTATATCATTGTGATTTTGATTTGTATTTCCCTGATGCCGAGTGATGTTGAGCATTTTTTCATGCCATTTGGCCATTTGGATGTCTTCTTTGAAGAAATGTCTTGTTCATGTCTTCTGTCCATTTCTTGATTGGATTATGTAGCTTGTTTATTGTGTTTGATATGTTCTTACAGATTTTGGATACCAGCCTTTTATCTGATACGTCATTTACAAATATCTTCTCTCATTCTGTAGGTTGCCTTTTGGTTTTATTGACTGTTTCCTTTGCTGTGCAAAAGCTTTTTATCTTGATGAAATACCAATAGTTCATTTTTGCCTTTGTTTTCCTTGTATTTGGAGACCTGTCTAGCAGGAAGTTGCTAGGGTCGAGGTCACAGAGGTTGCTACATCTGTTCTCAAGGATTTTGATGGTCTCACATTTTGAGTCTTCCATCCATTTTGAGTCTATTTTTGTATATGGTGTAAGGGAATGGTCCAGTTTCATTCTTCTGCATGTGGCTGTCCAGTTTTCCCAATACCATTTGTTGAAGAGACTGTCTTTTTTCCATTGGACATTTTTTCCTGCTTTGTCAAAGATTAGTTGACCACAGAGTTGAGGGTCCATTTCTGGGCTCTCTATTCTGTTCCATTGATGTATGTGTCTGTTTTTGTGCCAGTATCACACTGTCTTGATGTTTGCAGCTTTGTAATAGAGCTTGAAGTCTGGAATTGTGATGTCACCAGCTTTGGTTTTCTTTTTCGACATTCCGTTGATTATCTGGGATTATTGCTGGTTCCACACAAATTTAAGGATTATTTTTTCCAGCTCTGTGAAAAAGTTGATGGCATTTTGATAGGGGTTGCATTTTAATGAATACATTGCTCTAGGTAGCCTAGACAATTTAACAATATTTGTTCTTCCAATCCATGAGCCTGGAATGGGTTTTTCCATTTCTTTGTGTCTCCCTCAATTTCTTTCATAAGTGTTCTATAGTTTCCTGAGTACAGATCCTTTTCCTCTTTGGTGAGGTGTATTCCTAGGTATCTTGTGGTTTTTGGTGCATTTGCAGATGGGATCAATTCCTTGATTTGTCTTTCTTCTATCTCATTGTTAGTGTATAGAAATGCAACTGATTTGTGTGCATCAATTTTATATCCTGCCACCTTACTGAATTCCTGTATGAGTTCTAGCAGTTTTGAAGTAGAGTTTTTTGGGTTTTCCACACTGAGTATCATGTCATCTGCAAAGAGTGAGAGTTTGACTTCTTTGCTGACTCGGATGCCTTTTATTTGTTTTTGTTGTCTGATTGCTGAAACTAGGACTTCTGGTACTAGGTTGAACGGCAGTGGTGATAGTGGACATCCCTGCTATGTTCCTGACCTTAGGGGAAAAGCTCTAAGTTTCTTCCCATTAAGAATGATATTTGCTCTGGGCTTTTCCTATATGACTTTTATGATATTGAGGTATGTTCCCTCTATCCCTACACTGTGAAGAGTTTTAAACAAGAAAGGATGCTGTACTTTGTCAAATACTTTTTCTGCAACTATTGAGAAAATCATATGGTTCTTGTCCTTTCTTTTATTTATGTAGTATCACATTGATTGATTTGTGGATTTGGATGACCCTTACAGCCCAGGAATAATTCCCACTTGGTTGTGGTGAATAATCCTTTAATGTACTGTTGGATCCTATTAATGGGTATCTTAGTGAGAATTTTTGCAACCATGTTCATCAGGTATATTGGTCTGTAATTCTCCTTTTTGATGGGGTCTATGTCTGATTTGGGGATCAAGGTAATTTTGGCCTCATAGAAATAGTTTGGAAGTTTTCCTTCCATTTCTATTTTTTTAAACAGCTTCAAAAGAATAGGTATTAATTCTTCTTTAAACCTTTGGTAGAATTCCTCTGGGAAGCCATCAGCCCTGGACTCTTGTTTGCTGGGAGATTTTTTTTTTTTAAGTTTTTTTTTTAAAGATTTTTTATTTATTTGTCAGAGAGAGAGAAAGAGGGAGAGAGAGCGAACACAGGCAGAGGGAGAAGCAGACTCCCTGCCAAGCAAGAAGCCCGATGTGGGACTCGATCCCAGGACGCTGGGATCATGACCTGAGCCGAAGGCAGCTGCTTAACCCACTGAGCCACCTAGGCGTCCCTGCTGGGAGATTTTTTGATTACTGCTTTAATTTTCTTGGTTGGCTATGGGTCTGTTGAGGTTTTCTGTTTCTTCCTCATTCAGTTCTGGTAGTTTATATGTCTTTAGGAATGCATCCATTTCTTCCAGATTGCCTAATTTGTTGGCATATAGTTGCTCATAATATGTTCTTATAATTGTTTTTATTTCTTCACTGTTGGTTGTGATCTCTCCTCTTACATTTATGATTTTATTTGTTTGGATCCTTCCTCTTTTCTTTTTGGTAAGTCTGGCCAAGGGTTTATCAATCTTATTAATTCTTTCAAAGGACCAGCTTCTAGTTTCATTGATCTGTTTTACTGTCTTTGGTTTCCATTTTCATTGATTTCTGCTCTAACCTTTATTAATTCCCTTCTCCCACTGGGTTTAGGTTTAATTTGCTTTTCTTTCTTCAGCTCCTTTAGGTGTAAGGTTAGTTTGTATATTTCAGACCTTTCTTGTTTCTTGAGAAAGGCTTATTGCTATATACTTCCCTCTTAGGACCACCTTTGCTGCATCCCAAAGATTTCAAACAGTTGTGTTTTCATTTGTTTCCATGATTTTTTTTCTTTAATTTCCTGGTTGACTCATTCATTCTTTTAGTAGGATACTCTTTAGCCACCATGTATTTGAATTCTTTCCCAATTTCTTCTTGTCATTGAGTTCCAATTTCAAAGCATTGTAGTGGGAAAATATGCAGGGAATGATCCCAGTTTTTTGCTACCAGTTGAAACCTGATCTGTGACCCAGTGTGTGATCTATTCTGGAGAATGTTCCATGTGCACTTGAGAAGAACATGTGTTCTGTTGCTTTAGGATGCAATGCTCTGAATATATCTGTGAAGTCCATCTGGTCCAGTATGTCATTTAAAGTCCTTTTTCTTTATTGATCTTGTGCTTAGTTGATCTGTCCATTGCAGTGAGTGGAGTGTTAAAGCCTCCTTACTATTACTGTATTATTTTTAATGTGTTTCTTTAATTTTGTTATTAATTAGTTTATGTAATTGGCTGGCTTCCATGTTAGGGGCATAAATATTTACAATCATTAGATCTTCTTGTTGGATGGACCCTTTAATTATAATATAGTGTCATTCCTCATCTCTTATTACTCTCCTTGGTTTAAAATCTAACTTGTCTGATATAAAAATTACGACCCCAGCCTTCTTTTGATGTCCATTGGCATGATAAATTATTTCCCACCTCCCCATCCAATCTGGAGGTGTTATGGGGTCTAAACTGAATCTTTTACAGACAGCATATTAATGGCTCTTGCTTTTTTATCCAGTCTGATACCTTTGTCTTTGGATCAGGGCATTTAGCTCATTTACATTCAGAGTAACAGCTGAAAGATGGGAATTTCTTGCCATTGTATTAGCTGTAAAGTCACTGTTTCTGTGTATCGTCTCTGTTCCTTTCTGGTTTGTGTTACTTTGGGATTCTCTCTACACTTAAAGGATTCTTTTTAATATTTATTATAGGGCTGGTTTAGTGATCACAAATTCTTTTAGTTTCTGTTTGTCCTGGAAGGTTTTTATTTCTCCTACTTTGAATGGCATCCTAGCTGAATAAAGTATTCTTGCCTGCATATTTTTCTCATTTAGCACCCTGAAAATATCATGCCAGTCCTCTCTGGTCTGCCAGGCCTCTGTGGGTAGGTCTCCTCCCAGTCTAATGTTTCTACCCTTGTAAGTTACAGACCTCTTGTTCCAAGCTGCTTTCAGGATTTTCTCTTGGTCTTTGAGATTTGCAAGTTTCACTATTATACATCTGGGTGTTGATCTATTTTCATTGATTTTGTGGGGGAATTCTCTGTGCCTCCTGGACTAAATACCTGTTTCCTTCCCCAGATTAGGAAAGTTCTCCACTATAATTTGTTCCAATAAACATCTGCCCCTCTTTTGCCCTCAACTTCTTTCCTCTTCTTATGGAGTCCCAATTACTGTAATATTGTTTTGCTTTATGGTATAACTTAACTCTCAAATTCTCCCCCTCACAATCCAGTAGTTGTTGATCTCTCTTTTTCTCAGCTTCCTTATTCTCCATCATTTTGTCTTCTATATCACTAATTCTCCCCTCTGCCTCATTTATCCTAGCCATTAGAGCCTGCATTTTTTTATTATATCTCATTAATAGCCTTTTTATTTTGATGTGATTAGATTTTGACATGATTAGATCTAGAAAGGGATTCTCTAGTATCTTTGTAATCACTATTCTGAACTATAGTTCCAACATCTTACTTATATCCATATTGATTGGGTTACGGGTAGTCAGTACTGCCTTTTTTATGTTTTTTGAAGTGAGTTCTTCCATCTTGCCATTCTGTCCAGAGAGGAATAGATAGATGATTAAGAGAAGTACTAAAATGGCAACAACAACCCCAGAAAAAAATACACTAAACCAATCAGAAGAGACCCAAAAGTGGAAAAATAAGTAAGTAAATAAATAAATTTTAAAAAGAGAAAGAGAATTTAATCATACAGGTGAATAGAATAGAGCAATATAATAGATCCTGTGTATTTTGATCTGCTTTTTAGAAAACTAGATCCCAGAATTATAAATAAAAAAAACTTTTATATGTACAAAAATAAAATAAAATACAATGAAAGGATAGAGGGTAACTGTAAAAATGAAAATTTTTAAAAAGAGAGCAAAAAGAGAAAGAAGGAGTATTAACAGACAAGTGGATGGACCCTTTAATTTCCTTTTCGAGGCTGCATAATACTTCCTTGTATGTCTATGTATGTGTATGTACACACACACACATGCACACATCCCACATTATATTATATTTCAGTTATATAGGATACCCTATATCCTGAGTATATTTTGGTTGGTTTGTTAGAAGAAACTATATCTCAAAATTGTTAAGAAAGAAAAACTTACATATATACAAAAGTAAAATTAAATATATTGAAAGGATAGAATGTAACTGTAAAGATGTAAAATTAAAAAGCCTTTAATAAACAAAAAAAAAGGGGGGGGAAATGAATATATTCATACAGGTGATGAGAACAGAGCCATATAACAGTAGTTAAGACCTTATTTTTAAGAAGGAAAGGACTTATAAATACGGAGATTTGAAAGTCACTTTATTTTAAAAAAATGAATTAGTATGAAAGTGAAAATTACTTTAATCATCTCAGGTAAAGTCACATATTACAGTTAACATGAAGATTTCTGTTTCCAAATGAGTATCAGTGTATCCCTTTATTTATTCAGCAGTCTCTTTTGGGGGACACAATAAAAAAATCTTATAACAAAATATTATATAAAATAATACAGAGCAATCTAAGGTAATTTTTCTTATTATTTTGTTACCATAGCACATGTATGTTTATGTTCACCTGTTTATCCAGGTCATAAACAAATCATAGATATTAGAACTTCAAACTTAGCCAAAACCAAATTATTTTTTCATACCATGCAAGTTTCCCGGAATTAACAAAGCTACCTTTTGGGAGTCACAGAGTAAACTAGTGTCTTTTATTACACTGCTAAAATGCCCATAGAATAGGTCATGCCCTGCATGTTACAACTCCGGAGAATGAAAGTCTGGCAGGAACTCTAAATACACAGTTGCATTTGAGTGGCAATAGCAGATAAGCTGTCATTTTGGAGTTTAGTATAGACAGTAAACATTCTCCTTTGTGCTTTCTACTCTCCCTCTCCTGCCTTCCTTTTTTTGCCCCTAGCTCTACTGAGGTATAATTGACAAAATTATAAGATATTTAAAGTACACAATATGATGGTTTGATCTATATTGTGAAAGGAAACCCCCTTCCAAGTAAATTATCACATCCAACTCCTCACATATTTACTTTTTTCTGTGTATATGTCAGAAAATTTAGCTTCATTCTCTTAGCAAATTTCAGTTATACAATAGTTTTATCAACTTTAGTCATCATGATATGCATTAGATCCTAAGACCTTTTATTAATCTTATTACTGAAAGTTTGTAGAGCTTTTACTAATTTCTCTTTCCCCATCCCCAGCAACCACTTTTTTATTCTCTGCTTCAGAGTTCAATTTACTTTTTATTTATATTTTTTAGACTCCACATGTAAGTGTCTCATATATTTTACTTAACATAGAGTCCTTCATGTTCATTCATGTTGTTGCAAATGGTGGGATTTCCTTTTTTGAGGCTGCATAATACTTCATTGTATGTCTATGTATGTGTATGTACACACACACACATGCACACATCCCACATTATATTTATCCATTCATCTGGCAGTGGACACTTAGGTTGTTTTTATATTTTGACCATCATAATTAATGCTCCAAAGAACATGGGAGTACAGATACCTCTTCAAGATAATGCTTTCATTTTCTTTGGATATATACCCAGACATGGGATTCCTGAATCATAGGGCAATTCTATTTTTTCATTTTTGAGGAACCCCATACTGTTTTCCATAATGGTTGTACCAGTTGACATTCCCACCAGCAATGAACAAGGGTTCCCTTTTCTCCACATCTCCACCTGAATTTGCTTCTTAACTTTTTGATGATAGCTGTTCCAACAGGTATGACATGATTTCTCATTATGGTATGGTTTGCATTTCCCTGATTAGTGATGTTCAGTACCTGTTTATTTGCCTGTACGCATTTTTTGCGAGGGGAAAAATGTGTATTCAAGTCCTTTTCCCATTATTAAAATGGGATTATTTGGTTTTTTTGCTTTTGAGTTATATGAGTATATATGTATATTTCAGATATTAACCCCTTTTTGGAAATACATTCTGCAAATATTTTCCCCTATTCAATAGGTTGCTGTTTCATTGTTTGATGGTTTTCTTTGCTGTGCAGTAGTTTTCTAGTTTGATGGAGTCCAAGTTGTTATTTTTACTTCTGTTTGCCTTTGCTTTTGGTGCCAAATTTAAAATATCATCACCAAGAAAGATCAATGTCAAGGAGCTTACCCCCTATTTGTCTTCTAGGGATTTTATATATAGTTTCAGGTCTTATGTTCAAGTGTTTAATCAATTTCAAGTTGATTTTTGTGTATGGTGTAAAATAAGGGTTAGGGTTCATTCTTTTACATGAGAATGCCCAGTTTTCCCAGCACCATTTATTGAAGACAGTATTTTTCCCATAGTTTCCCCGTTTCTGTTTCCTTTTTTAAAAATTAATTGACCACATATGCACAGGTATATTTCTAGGCTATTATGGTCTATATACCTATGTATCTTTTTTTATGCCAATATTATTGCTGTTTTGATTACTATAGCTCTGTAATATAATTTGAAATCAGGAACTATGATATGACAGAGGGAGAGGCAGACTCCCTACTCAACGTGGGGCTGGATCTTAGGACCCTGAGACCATGACATGAGTGGAAAGCAGATGTTTAACCAACAGCCACCCAGGCACCCTTTTGTTCTTCTTTTTTAAGATACTTTAACTATTCAGGGTCTTTTGTGGTTCCATACACATCAAAGGATTATTTGTTCTATTCTTTGAAAAATGCCATTAGAATTTTGATTGGCATTGCATTGTATTTGTAGATCACTTTGTGTAGTATGGACATTTCAAGAAGATTAATTCTTTCAGTCCACAACATGGAATATGTTTCCATATACTTATGTCTTCAGTTTCTTTCATCACTGTCTTATAGTTTTCAGTGTACAGATGTTTTTTATCTCCTTGGATAAATTTATTCCTAAATATTTTATTCTTTATAAAGATATTATAATTGAGATTGTTTTTTAATTTCTTTTTCTGATAGTTCAGAACTGGGTCACCAGCCATGTACTAGGTTCTTCCAGGGAGATACTGGCTACTTAGTTTTATTGTTTGAGCAAGCCAGAAAGAGAAGGCTGAGAAATGTCTGCCGGCTTCCCCCAGGGATTACAGCCTACCCTAAATTCATGCTATAATTAGACGCCAGACCCTCAGGCAGCAGCTTGTAAAGTATGCATTAAGACCCCTCTCCGAGAAAGGCTAGAAGATATGCATTTTTGTCTGTTCCCCCTAGCTTTTAGAGCTAGATGTTTTGGGGACACAGTCTTCAGGTGGGGCCCTAGATATGTGGTCCAAACCCCTCACTACTCAGGGAGAAGTTGAGAGTTGGGGGTTTTCTGCAGATTGTATGATGCTGTGCCAGGAGTAGAGAATTTTTAGCAAGAGTGCCTGTCAGCCTTTCCTACCCATTTCAGTCTATTTTCTCATTTACCCAGTGTATAGGAAGCTGTCATAGAGGATTGCTCCACGTGTGTACATTTGGTCTATCTGCAGGAAGAGAGAAGTTCAGGAACCTCCTATGTTGCCACGTTGGTTGACTTCTTTGCTTTCTTTTTTATAGTATAAAATAAAATTTCTTTTAATGATATCAGGCAATCGGACCAGAAATGGGTGTGTTTCTTTGCCAGTTGCCTACATTAAGAAACTAACAGATGCCAAATGGAAGTTAGAACAAAAGCAGAATGTAACTTACAATCTAGATTTATCTTTTTTCATTTTTTAATGAGTAATTTAAAAGCTTTGTTTAAGGACTAGTGCTCTTAAGCAAAACTCTAATAAATATTATTTCTTTAATCTGGGAGACAATTGAGCTTTCCCTTATTTCTCTGAAGAAACCCTTGGACTTCATTTGTGGACCTTATTACAACACTCATTTACATTAGCATACTAAAGACTGGAGATTAACCTGCTATCAGTTTCATTCCCTGTGTAACACCTTGTCATTAAAGTATTATGCTTTGCTTTCCCCCCTTGCCTATCTTCTGTCAAGTGCTGTTGCCTCCTTCATTTTAAAGGATACATTCTCTCCACCTCTGAAATGGGGATAAATTTATCTTATTGGTTGAGGAATGCAAGGATATTTAGAACATTTTCTTGTATAGCTGCAACTTTATACAGCTTTTCAATTGAATCTTCTGCAGCCAGTCAACGTAGATCCACAAAGTCATTTCTGACCACCTCCAGCCCAGATTAGATACCCATACTCTTTATCCCATAATACATTTTGCTTTCTAACCTAGATTTTGGTTTTTTAAACCTTTGTTAAGACAGAATCCGTAATACTAGTTATAACTAGTTTTGAGAATCTTGACTAATGAGTTAGCATCCACCCAGGCCAGTTCATTTTGGTGACTTTAAGCTAAAATGGGTTCCTCAGCTTAACACTTGATTATGATGGGAAAAGTTGTTGAAAATAACTTAACATATGCAGTGTAATAAAACTTCAGCAAATTTTACTGACATATCTGTCTTGTAATAGTTTCTGATAGTTTCTCATACCCGCAGTATGGCTATGGGAAATATTCTGGTTCACTTTTGCATCTCAGCCACATGTCTTGGTGCCATTATCTCACACTGTATCCACAAGTCCTTTTCTTAGTTCAGGGCTGTTATCACAAAGTCCTAGAGGGGTTGCTTCCTCAATGTAGCCTTTAAGAATAGAGCCCTTAAAAATTAGTTTCAAGGGCGCCTGGGTGGCTCAGTGGGTTAAGCCGCTGCCTTCGGCTCAGGTCATGATCTCAGGGTCCTGGGATCGAGTTCCGCATCGAGCTCTCTGCTCAGCAGGGAGCCTGCTTCCTTCTCTTTCTGCCTGCCTCTCTGCCTACTTGTGATCTCTTTCTGTCAAATAAATAAATAAATAAAATCTTTTTAAAAAATTAGTTTCAAAAAAAGGCTTTATTTCTCCAGTTTGTACATCAAAATGTTGGCCAAGCCTATATGGTGCTATGTACCACTCTGTCTCTTCTGACTGAAACTTCGTGTCTGTATCTGTGCTTTCTTTGGTGGCCATGTCCTGCCTTCTGACCAGCATTGAGCTGGATGCCGTAGCAAAAAAGAAAGATGTTTACATGCCTTTTGACAAAGAATTCCTTCTTCCCTGAGCACTAAACTGAAGTCAAATCCCCTTGTTTTATAGAAATATGATACTTTCAGTATGATACTATTAAATATGTGTCCAGAATTAGTATAACCAAATCAGCCATTAAGAACACATTGACTTCTGTTGCATGGGCCACTCAGCACCCTGCATCATAGTCACCAGCAGCTGCTGAATTGGAAGCTTCCCTAAGAGAGGATCTGTGTCACCTCTTTGTACTCGCAGAACTTAAGCACTTCAGAGATGCTTTATAACTTTTTTAAGAAAAGAATAAATGACCAAATGAAAAATTGAATGCCTCATGGATCCAGATGCTGTGAATTTCATACCGACTCTCATGTCAATTTTTTCAGAAAATAGCAACTATTTATACATATACATACTTTTAAAAAATAATAAACCAGCAACTTATTATGTGCTGTCTGTTGATTTTATATACTTCACAATATGTTAACATACTAACCTGTCTTAACAGAATAGTAGAGGTTTAGTGGGAAAGTATTTCATCATGCAGAAGCTTGCTGGAAAAAAGAATTAGAGCAACTAAACTATAAGCACATAATATCTCTCTGCCACTATTATTAAGATTTTGTAAGCATTATTTTATTTTTGTCTTCCAACGACCCTTTCAGATACGTACTACCTTATATCCTTGATTCTAAGATGCTAACAGTTGTAAGAGACATCATAAAATTTGTAATAATTTGCAGTGACTGTGTATGTTGGAGGCATAGAGACTTCCCCTACCATATGCATATTTATTTCATGACAAATACTAATTTTAAATGTTAAACATTTAGAAAAGTGTATCTTCAGAATGCCATTAAGTACTTCAGAAATTGATGTCCAGGCCACAAGATACAGAATGCTGGCAAGCTTCTGCTTGCAGGTGGCTATGCATGTTGCATGCTGACTTCTGAGACACAGGTATGTTCAGTGTATGGGGTGACCTGTAGAAATTGGCTGAACATCATTAAACAAATTCATGAAACTTCTCATTTAACATGGTAACCTGAGGGGCGCCTGGGTGGCTCAGTGGGTTAGGCCGCTGCCTTTGGCTCAGGTCATGATCTCAGGGTCCTGGGATCGAGCCCCGTAATCAGGCTCTCTGCTCAGAGGGGAGCCTGCTTCCTCCTCTCTCTCTCTGCCTGCCTCTCTGCCTACTTGTGATCTCTCTCTGTCAAATAAATAAATAAATAATTTAAAAAAAAAAAAAAGGTAACCTGAACACACTCATTTACATTTGTTCCCTTCTGAAACTGTACTAAAATGAAAGTAAAAAATAGGAAATGCATAAACCAATAATGACAAAGAGAATGAAGAAGATGACAGTGGATGAAAATATAGATTAAATTGTTGAAGCTGGACAATAAAGGAACAGATTAGATAATGCTAAAACCTACAGACAAGAGAAACCAATAAGAAGCAGCTGATTGCCACAACAGAAGTAGTCAAGAAAGACTCAAGAAATTAGAATATAGGGCACCTTTGAGGAAAAGAAGGAAAGGTTAAAAACAGGGTTTATTGGGAATCTTTACATAATGGACGTACACCCCTCAATTCTTTTTCTTGCTCCTCACAGATGGGAGACAATCCCCCACAGAAAACTGGAGCTTTATTTTTTTTTATTTTTATTTTTTATTTTTTTTTTAGAAAAGTTGAACTACAGAGGTTTTAGACATGAAGGCAACCAGTTCCATATAAGGGTGAGGGAAAAGATACCATGTCAAATCAAAAACAAAGTATTAAATGGCAAGCGATATACTTCATGCTAAGACTCCAGGCCCCCTCCCTTGCTCTGACCCTGTCATGCTGTCAGACAGGCAGGTGATTGGAAGATTGTTCTCCTGGAGTCTGAAAGAACAGCTCTGCAGACGCTTATATTTGGGAGAATTACAAAGTACAGACCACCAACTGGCAAGCCTCATCATGCACACAGTTTCCAATTCAAATTTCAGTGCTTCATTCCTCGATATGAATGGAAAACTACGGATCACCAATATTTGAAGAAAGCTTCCAATATGAAAGACTTCCAATATGAAAGACTCTAAAAGAAATACAGGGGAAATAGATAATGAAAAGTACAACCACTTGTGATCTCTGCCTGTCAAATAAATAAATAAAATCTTTAAAAAAATAAAATAAAATAAAAGACTCTACCAAGTGCCCAGCCCCAACCCATCACATACAAAAGACCAAGAATTTAGATTTCCAGAGAATTAATTCTCTATGGCAGCAGTAGAAGCCCTAAGACAGGAGAGCTACCCTTCTAAATTCTGATGGGAAATTATTTCCAACCTAGAGTTCTATATCTAGCTGAACTATGAAGTCAAATGTGAAGATGAAATAAATACATTGCAGACATGCAAGATCTAAAACAAATGTATCTCCATGTACCCCTTTTTAGGAAGCTACTGGTGGATGAGTTCTACCAAAAACAAGGAAAAGACATGGGATCCAGGAAATAAGCAGTTCAACACAGGAGAGTGGTGAAGGGAATTCCCAGGGTGATGTTGAAGAGAGAAGTTCCAGAAAACACACACACACACACACACACACATTTTTAAGCTTCTTTATATAAGCTGGCAAGGAAAAGACATTCTTATCAGGTTGTCACTATTTGGCTGACTTTGTTTTCCAATTGAGAATAAGTAATTAAAAAGACTAGTACATGAAGATTATATTAGCTACACTTGGAAACTATAAAAGCAAAATATTGTTTCAAGAAATGATCATATGTTCTTTCCACCTCCTCATTCCAATACAGGACTGTATTTCTCCATGAAAGCTTCATTTCAAATTCAATGTTAGTTTTTTCTGTCATTTGTGAAACTAAAGATGAGTAGGTTCCAAAAGATTATAGTAGCAGAGCCTTTTCCCCCCTCCTTCAAATAAAATGTGTGGAAAGACTATTATATAGAAAAGATAAGAATGAATCTGTTTTGATTGGGCCTGTCCCACCTACATACCTTTCCCTACTCCTCCTGCCATTACTTCTAGGGCACTTTGGAGATTCTGTGGAGCAGTTTAAAACTATTACTCTCGCTGAAACTACTGAACACAAGACTTATTTCACTATTATTTCTCAGAATTATAATCTGAGCACCCATGAGTTTTATGAACTCAAGAAGCAGAACATCAATGTAGCTTTGCTTACAGAGTGAGGTTGTGTGTATATGTGAAATGCCACTAAAATTCCATCTTGACAAGTGTGTACCGGTCAGCCTTGTTTTTAACAAAATGTCTTTGCCTGAGTTTCAAATAAAAGTTGGAACCTCCAATTTTTACCTTCCTGGCATTTTTTAATTTAAAATTAGTCATTCGTATTTCTTTTCCCTTGTAAGCATGAGCTAAGGCAAATAAAGCATCCAAATAACACTGTATTTGGGGTGGGAAGTCCTGTATTTCAAGTGTTCCTTGTAGTACATCTTTTGTCCCTCTTAATGCTATCCTTTCTTTTTCCCATGTCACTCCTGTAAAAGCAACTGTTGACAGATTTATAGTTTTAAATAGCTTTCCAGATACAATCTCCTCTGGTAAATAAAACTAAAAGATGAGATTAAGAATAAAAACATAACTTAATGCTATGAGAATTTGATTTTTTGTATAGTATGGTCGTTATGGGATGCCCATGACATCAGGTTTGAATCTGCCTGCATACCATGAAAATATAAAACCCTCAACAGTAGAGTGTAGCATAGCTTTTCCATCTGAAAGATTTATCATTTTTAGTTTTATCACTGGCGAGTATTAAAAATACCAACTTCATGGCCTTTATTACCTGCATACATTCTGTGAGGAAGGGTAGTCCCTAACCAAACATTTTGAGAACTTCTTGATGTTTAATATTTATTTGTAAATATAGAAATATAATGAAGATATAGCAGTAAGTGTTTTATGTTATGTGCATCAAAGAATTTAAGTTCATGTTGCTTTCCCATTAATCTATTCCTTTTAGAGTCCTCAACTAAATAATGCAGAAAACATAGCTTATGAAATTAAAAGTGAAGCTTAACATTTTAAAAACTCCACCTATAATTTTGAAGAATTAAATCCTTGAGCAAGTGCATATCTTGGCAGACAAATCATTTTAACATGAAACTTGATCAGGTTAGAATTCAAGTACAATTAGGAGAATGCCCTGAATCATAGAGGTATTGCTATCTTCTTATGCTCAACCTAAAAAGCAGAAACAAGGTTACCATTTCAACTCAGAAGAGTGGGATTTTATCTTGAAGGCTATAAAAATAAGTTACATGTGAAAATCAGAGCAGTCCATCTTTTTTATTCCTTGGTCCTTCTTTGAGGACTTTTTTGTGACACATGTGAAAAAGCAGAGCCATGGAGTTATGCCACAGCAGTAATAGGATATACCCAGATTTAGCACAATTGATTATATCGTTATAGTCTACTGCAGCATAATGCTGGAGAGTGACGATAGCCCTGGGGGGTGGGGAGGACCATTTAGGGCTATTTCAGGTCAAAGCATTAGATACACCTTTAAGGAAAATTGTACCTTCCCAGCTTGGCAAGAAAATAGTTGGGATGGCTTGAAGATCAGTATCTTCAGGTCTTTTTTACCATCTCCTGGCTTTCCACCTGTAGAAACAGTTTAAAATATCCATCTTTGTTTTTTTATTTTTTGTTTTAATTTTAAAAATTAAGTGAGGTTCCTTTTGTTATCAAAAGTTGATGGCATTAATGAATTCCTGCCAGTGGAACCCAGCAATACATAGCACCTGGGGCGGGGGGGGGTGGTCAAAGTGAATAATTTCACCCTTGACCTAGGCAGTGCTCAGACATTGTGGCCTTATTTGGTGGCCTTGCCTATGAGCCTCATTTTATCTTTGTATCTTTTCATGCAAGATTCATGGCTTGAAGCATGTCCTGATCCCTCTGAGTTTAGCTTTCCTCTTATTCTCCTTTGGTTTCTAGCTGGCTTACTCATTCCTCAGCATGAAGTTGCCTGGATACTTGAGACTCATTGTGTATTTGAGGAATTATGATGTACCTATAATAAATCTAAGCTTTCTGTTTTCCGTGTGTAACTTACACTAGAAAGTTACCTGGGTCCTTTAGTTAAAATTCTACCCTGTACCTTATTCTTAGTATGTCACTGTTTTTGTTTTTGTTTTTGTTTTTCTTGCTCCAAAATGATACTGATAATTTTGGTTTTCTTACTGGAATATGAGTAAGACTTACCTATATTAGTTTTGAAAGGATTAGATAATCAGTATTTCAAATGCTAAGCATCATGGTGACATTAATAAGAATACATTACAGTATGTAGTGAAATTCTTTGTGATGCTGGCACAAATGTTCTTTCCTGTTGACTTGTAAATGCTTCCACTAGTCAGCAAAGACAGTGCAAAGTTTCATCACTTAAACTTGATGCTCAGGTAATACGAGTAGTCATGGTGACAGTGTTGAGCTTCGGTCTGTTACAAAACGTTTTGCTTTCTATTTTCAAAGATGACTATTGAGAGGGAACCCATTCTCCATGTATATGAAATGTAATGAGAATACCTTTGTGAATTTAGTATACCTCTCCTGAGTACATACACACGAAGTCTATCTCTAGGATTTTACTAATGCAAAATTTGGAATACACAACTATGTCTTGAACCTATGAAACTTCCTTCCACATTTCTTGTGATTTGACAGTATCATTCTCCTTCAGTCTTCACTGGATGTTAAATGGCTGGATGCTAAACATTAGTTTACCATTGATTTGTGGATAGTCTTCTCACATTAGACCCTTACTTACCAGCTTCACTTATTTTTTGGAAAAAGCTCCAGAAGAGCTGGAACTTAAGGAATTAGAGACAAGTTACAACCAGAAGGGGAGCATATCCACCTGTAGAAGTTTAAAGGAACCATAAAATATAAGCCTCCTAGGCCACTCACAGTGACTTCCACTTGAATTAGGTTATAAGTCATTTTTGTTGGGGAAAATATGGTAGATAAATATACAGCCACTGGATTATTTATTGGCCTTCACTATATGTTCAATAATAAGGTAATATAGCAATAATATTAGGAAAGTTTGCCACAATTTTGTTGAGTACTTACTATGTGCTAGACATAATAATAAGTATTTTACATAAGTTATTTAATACAGCCCTCTAAGGTATTAAATTAGTATATCCATTTTTATAGAAGAGAAGACTATAGCTTAAAGTAACCTTTTCAAGTTCTCACAAGTAACATCTAGTGAAATTAATATTTAAACCCAAGTGTGACTCCAAAGCGTATGTCCTTAAATTCTAATTTCCTTGCATATCCATTGTTCCTTTGGAATGGTTTTGAGTGTTTAGTAAATGGGAGTGGAGTGAGGGAGGGGATGGTTGGGAGAAGACAAAGGTACTGACAATGGATGATTTCCTTCTAAACTTTGAGGAAAATTATTTTTAACTTAGTATTATATGCCAAACCAAACTTTAGAAACATGAGGATTGAATAAAGGCATTTTATAATCTTCTGGAAGGGACTCAACATGTACTTGTTTTTTTACAAATGTACTTAAGGTTGTATGCCAGCTAAACAAAGGAATAAATCAAGAAATGAGAAGACATAGAAAGAGTAATAATGTAAAGTCTCAGGATATACACTGTGCTGGAAGGCTAGAGAATAGGCAGTCCATATGGAATAGGAGGAAAAATTGAGCTTGCCTCTAGAGGCTTCCAGATGAAATCTAACCCTCACTGATGAAAAAGATCACAAAGTTTCAACATAAAGGGTGAGGAGATTTATGAGAGCCACACAGGAAGTCCAAAAAGGGAAATACATGCAATGAAACTCTAACAGAAGTAGAGAACACATGGTGCGGGCTGATGGGGGGCGGGGGGTTGATCAGAAAAGCCTTCATGGAAGAAGTAACATTTTAATGAGCCTTTAAAAGATAAGCCTAGTTTTAGGGCATCTAGGTGGCTCAGTGGGGTAAAGCCTCTGCCTTCAACTCAGGTCATGGCCCTGGGGTCCTGGGGTCCTGGAATCAAGCCCCATATCAGGCTCTCTGCTCAGCAGGGAGCCTGCTTCCTCCTCTCTCTCTTTCTCTCTGCTTGCTGTTCTGCCTACTTGAGATCTGTCTGTCAAATAAATAAATAAAATCTTTTTTTTAAAAAGAGTGTTAAAGGGCACCTGGGTGGCTCAGTGGGTTAAGCCGCTGCCTTCGGCTCAGGTCATGATCTCAGGGTCCTGGGATCGAGTCCCACGTCAGGCTCTCTGCTCAGCAGGGAGCCTGCTTCCCTCTCTCTCTCTGCCTGCCTCTCTGCCTACTTGTGATTTCTCTCTGTCAAATAAATAAATAAAATCTTAAAAAAAAAAAAAGCCTAGTTTTATGAGGCTATAGGAGAGAATCCATTTTACGCAGAGGCAGAAACAAAGAAGGATATGTGATTCAATAGAGCCTAGACATAGTGAGAAATGGGTGTAGTGTTTTGGAGTTAAGGCTCTAATGATTGGTAAGGAGTATTTTGTAGGGTGTCTAGAGTATGCACATTCTGGAAGCTTATCATTTACCAGATAAGAACTAAAGAACTTCTGAAGATTTTTAAATGATGTCAGAGCTTTAATTTTGGAAAATTAATCTAGAAACAAGATGGTTAGTCAGGAAGCTACTATAAGAGTAGTATAAAGTAGAAAGAAGACAATGTAAATGAAAGAAAAGAAGTCGATGTCAACAATTATAAAAGTTAGTAATTGGTGAATAACAAGAACTAAAAGTCAAGCATCAAAACTGACAACATTTTCAGCCTGAAGACTGAACAAGTGGTATTTTTGTATCAGCAAGTATAAGAATGTAGTAGTTAAGGGGCGTCTGGGTGGCTCATTCAGTTAAGCCTTGGACTCTTGATTTTGCCTCAGGTCATGATGTCAGGGTCATGAAATTGAGCTCCACTTTCGGCTCCGATGAGCATGGACCCTGCTCTCTCCCTCTCTCTCTAAAATAAATAAAAAATGCAATCTTTTAAAAATTATGTATGTAAATGTACATATATAATATAAATATACATCATATACATATACATATATATTACATACATACATAACCATATATATGTATATATATGTGGTTAAGTTTCTATTTGTTGTAAGTAAAAGATACCAGCAGGAACTGACTTGAGCCTAAACAAAACAAAGAATATTTTCCAGGGGCGCCTGGGTGGCTCAGTGGGTTAAAGCCTCTGCCTTCGGCTCAGGTCATGATCCCAGTGTCCTGGGATCGAGCCCCGGCATCGGCATCCGGCTTTCTGCTCAGCGGGAAGCCTGCTTCCTCCTCTCTCTCTGCCTGCCTCTCTGCCTACTTGTGATCTCTGTCTGTCAAATAAATAAATAAAATCTTTAAAAAAAAAAAAAAAAAAAGAATATTTTCCAAAATAAACTATGACACCTCAGGATTTAAGGAATAGGACTTTGTACTATCAGGGACTAGAAGGACTCCACAATCCTTAACAACAGAATTTGTAACTGTTCTGCAGCTGTGAATGTGAATCATCTACCCTCAACTTTTCTTTGTTTCTCTTAGTTCCAAAGCCCCTGGAGAAAGAACCTGATTGGCTCATTCAGAGTCGTGTGCCTCTTAACTTAGTAATTCTGATAGGGGAACAAGGTCATACATTTGAAGACTAATTTCAGGGGTATTTCCCAGAGAAGAGGAAAATGTTGTGAGATAGGCCATATATAAGTGATAAGTGTATTTATTCTATTCTTGAATACATAGATTAGGCACACTTACCTTCCCATACTTCCATATGTGAAACGTAATATCTTGTTATTCTGTAAACAACTGTAAATGTACTCTACCCTCCCTGACTAAAGGTAGTATTTAGAAGTGATACTATGTGACCATTATTCTCCCAAGTCTATAACCTCTTAGTCTCTTCCCATTCTTTCTGTGACTCCATCATGAGTCCATCTTGCCTGTAACCTTGCAAGATGCTATAACTTAGGTCTTTTGGCTTTCGACTTGGAGGCCTAGGTACAACTCTATTTGGTCATCTGGAATCTGACACCAGTCCCCTCTACCATGCATACCAAGTTTGACCCCAACAAGATCAAAGTCATATACCTGAGGTGCACCAGTGGGGAAACCGTTGCCACATCTGCCCTGACCCCCAAATTGGCCCCCTGGGTCTGTCTTCAGTAAAGGTTGATAATCACATCTCCAAGGCAACCAATGATTGGAGAGATTATACTGAAATTCACTATTCAGAACAGACAGGCCCTGATTAAAGTGGTACCTTCTGTCTCTGCCCTGCTTATCAAAGCCCTCAAGGAAGTATCAAGGACAGAAAGAAGCAGAAAAACATAAACACAGTGGAAATATCACTTTTGATGAGATTGTCAACATTGCCTGATGAACACAGCATCAATCTTTAACCAGAGAAATCTCTGGAACCATTAAAGAGATCCTGGAGATCGTCCAGCCTGTGGGCCTCAATGTTGATGGCCGCCACCCTCATGACATCAAGAGTCGTACAGTAGAATGCCCAGCTAGTTAAGAACTACAAAGGAAAATATATCAATAGAGGATCATTTGACAACAACCAAAATGCTGTAACTTAGGGATTAAATTATAAATTTAACTATCACTAGTATCCTCTATATATAATGGTTAGAGAAAGGAAGAGGATAAAAGAAAAGCTAATGATAAAGTATCATTTAAAAAGAGGAAAATAAAGGAATGGAGTAAGATTTTTCTTTGGATAGCATAGCTAATAGCTGTAAGCAAGGACAAAGTGCTAAAGGCTACACTTGTAATTTTGGCACTTGGCAATGGGGCCATACTATTTATGACTTACTTTCTCCACTGATGCTTCATGTTCCTCTTTGGTTTTGATTAGTATTTCATCAAGTCAAAGTAGAGTTTTTATGCTATTGGCATGAGACAAACATACATTCCTAAAGAGTCTGAGCTCTGGGTGGAATTGCTTGTTTAATGTTGTGTTAATCATCAATTAATCCTAACCAATGGTCATGGTAGTACAAGATGTTCTGCCTCAGAGGTTACCGAGGTTCAATACTAACCCACTATTAACTCAGCTCTGTCCTTTTTGGCTACAATATCTAGTACTGTTCCCATCCATCCTGAGATCAGGTCTGTGAATAGCCTCAAAACAATATTTGGCTTAGTTGCTCTACTGGAAGGTGTAACAAATATCCCTAGTTATGATACGAAAAGTAGAGTTAAGATAGCCTAGGTAATAGCCCACATGAAGGAATATTAGAGCCTAAACTTGTATTAGTTAAAATATAGGGAAATGAATAAAGCACTAAGGAAGCAAGATTTATGGGATTAATTAGTTAGAGAAAAGAATCAAAGGTGACTCACAGGTAGGTACCTTGAGTTGTGATAGTACTATCAAGTGAGGGAAGAAAATATAGGCCAGTTTGGGGATAAAAGTAGTATATCCAGTTTGGGATATATTCAATAGCAAGGACTTTTGAATCGTCCAAGAAAAGATGTCAGCAAGTGGTAGTTGAACATATAAATTAGGAGATGAGACCAAGAGAATATAGGAGATTACACTGTAAAATATATAAAATGAGAAGAGTAAAGGGTCCGAGAAAGAAATATGGAACACTAAAACCAAAGGATAGACCTAAGAAACAGAACAGAAATGACTGAAGGGAGATGGGTTCTGGAAACCAATGGGATGAAGATCATTACCAAAAGCAACTGAAAGGCTCGGGTCTATTGAGTTTAGCAATATGAAAGTCATTAGTGACTTCCTTGAGAGCAATATCAGAGGAGTAGTGAGGGCAAAATCTAGATTGTGGAAAACTGAAATGAAAATGGAAAGTGAGGTATTACTGTAGGTATCTCTTACAAGAAATTTAAACAAAAAAGGATAGAGATTAGATTGGTATCTGAAGAAATATTGATAGGGTAGGGACTAGGATGGGAGAGACAAGCATGTTTATGGGCTGAGGAGGAAGAGTCAGAGGGAGAATGAAAATATACAGGCAAGAAAATGGGGAAGGGAAAAACTAATGAAGGAAGGTCACAGAGGACTGAGATTGTGAGCACAGAGTAAGGTTTGGCCTTCAGCTGAAGGAAGGGTGCCCTGTTCTCTTGCATTGTTGAGAAAGTAGTAAGGATCATAGTAGATATAGATGATTTTATAGGTAGGGGGCCTGGAAAGTTGAAGAAGGGGATTGGATTCAGTGATCTGCAAGCCTCAACTTGAGTCTATTTCATGAGTCTTTTATCTGACCCAAAGAATTACTGAATCCATATATATATAATGGACTGTCACAAGATTGACTTTTACCCTTTACCATGTGTGGTATAATATATGGACTTTACTGTCCAGTGCCTCTTTCTGAAAAAAGTATACAGAAATTCAAATTTTAAAAATGTAAATATACTGAGTTCAAGGTGTCTATGGATCCACTTAATGGAGTTGATCATCTAGACTAGTTTTCATTTTGTTGGAATTTCTCCTCAAGTGAAAATATCCATTATGTAACATTTTAATTAATATAGCTCTATTGCATAAAGAGAAAAGGGAAGCTCTCTATATGTGGATGATCATATACTTATAGAAGGATTTTTTTACTATAGATTAATACTGTTTTCTAGATAAGAAAGACTGAAGATACTAATGTCACAAATGATCCATCAGTCTCTTAGTTTTACATACTTCTATTTAGGTGAGGACCGGTTAGTGACTTTGTCCATGCAACCTATTTGCTCAAATGAAACTTCTACTATAGCTTTTTCTTACATTCTGACCTACTTGATAATCTAGTATCATATTCACTATCGCAAAGAATTATTCTATATAGTATGTTAGCTGTAACTCGATGTAGTTCTTAAAGGGTTCTCTCAATTATGTTAATACTTGACCTTTTGCAGTGATCTGAAAAGCATTCTTACTTTCCAGAAAGAATACCTTTGTAATAGTGTTAAAGCTTCAGGATCTTAGAATGAATTATTGATCAGAGAAGACTTAACAGTGCCTGGCTCACAGTTTGTACTCAACAAATATCTGATGAGTGAAAGACTGAATGCATGCAATTTCATTTTTGTGAAAGTTTACTACACTAAAAACTCTGTCTCTGGAAAGAAGTAGCACATGTTCTTTTTAGAATATCTGAAACCATTGAATTTTAACTCTGTTAACAAACACTTTGAGTCCCAGGCACAAGACACTCACTGAAGTAAAGAGACCTTGTTTATGTCCTTTTACATTGGGTATAAGTTTTATTTTTTTATGATAGCAAGTTTGGATCAGTGCTGGTTTAGGCAAGGTTCAGAATAATTATATAAAAGAGTACATTTTTAAAAAAAAACTATCATAATCCTGTTACCCAGTTCTCTAGCACAATTGCTTTAGGCACTGATTTAATCTGGAAATGATCATTGGATTCCCCATTAGAATAGTTCATGTATTGAGAGACCACCTGGTAATGACAGGATGTCATTCTTACATGAAGAACTTGAAGCAATAATTTGGAATGAAGAACCATCAGTGGGTCTCATCAGAGTTACCTGAAATATTTTGGTCAAAGTCAAGTTTACTGAAGGTCATATTTTCACTAAGGAGGAGATTGCCAGAGTACCTTCCAGGGTTGGAATAAAAACAACTCATACACCGCTGTTTTAATTGAATTATATCCACCTTAGTTTTCTCCATAGTATGTTTTCTTCAGACAGAACTTTGGATGATTATTTTTCTTGTGTTGTGTTTTGGTTTGTTTTGTTCTTTTTTTTGTTTTTGTTTTTACCTCATGGTGTTCCAGTTACATGTAAACAACCACAAACGGTGACACTTTGTAAAATATCCCATTTCTATCCTTGAGTCTATGCATTCACTTACCTGGCAAATGACTTAAGTAGCTTACAGAAACCAAATGATGAGACCCCTAGAAGTAGTACAAATGAGTTTGCTAGTAGTGTTTACATAAAGTTTTAGTAGCCTCTTCTATTGGCCTTGGCTTATTCTTTTAAAAAGCTCTTACCTACAATTGTGTCTTCATTAGTTTAGCCTCTCTTGCAGCCAGGAAGATGACCTGGAGGAAATCTGACCTGTAGCAATCTGACTTACATTCTTAGCTAACTGACTTAATTGGCTTATGTCTTAATTTTTGTTTATGAAACCAAAATATAAAATATATGATAAATGCATAAGTACAGTATGATGTTTTTTCTTGGGTATGTACATTCCAAAAAGTGGCTAGATTTCCAAATTAGGGTGGCTTGTGTACTAAAGCTTTAAGTGGAAATTTTAAATCTTAATCTCTTTGTTTCTTACATAAATGGCACCTTGCATCTTGGGGATGCTTAAATACACCTCAAGATTTAGGACCATGATAAAGAAATCTGACATTTTCATTATTTCCTTATTCTGAATACATATTGTCTCTGATTAAAAGGACAGTTTCTTTTAAAGCTTCAACTAGAAGAAATGTACATAAAATATATATATAAGTTGGCAGTATTGCAGAGATAGAGAGCTCAGTCTCAGGAATTAGGGTGACCTGGATTTGAATCCCATCTCTGACACTTCCTAGCCCTATGACTCTCATATGTGGAGTGGTTACAGTAATACTACCTACTTCCTAGAGTCATTGTGGGGACTAAATTATTACCTGAATATTTTATCTCTAATATGAACTAATACATGGCTGATAAATTTTCTAAAGGTGTATGAGTCTTATTACTTAAAATACTGGATTTATCAAAGCAAACTATTTTAAAAAGTGACATTTGGGATGCTAAACCTGGAGTGAACATCCAATACAGAGACAGCACATCTTAGCCTGCAGGCTGCCAGGGGGCCCTGACAAATACAGCAGGAAGGGAAAACCTCCACGGGCCAGTCACTTAACTCCTAGGCCTCAGTTTCCTCATACCTGTTTTGAGGATTTTATGGGTTGCTAATTAAGTCTCTTGTCTACTTCTGATACTTTAACATTTTCTTGGGTATGATTAATCATGCATACTTTTTTTTTTTTAATTTGAGTATAGTTGACACACAGTGTTACCTTAGTTTCAGATGTACAACATAGTGATTTGACAAGTCTTTACCTTGTGCTGTGCTCACCATCTGTCACCATACAACACTGTTACAATATTATTAACTATATTCTTTATGCTGTACCTTTTAGTCCCATGATTATTATTTCATAACTAGATTATTTCATAACTAGAAACCTGTGATACTTTGACTTTAAAGCAAAAGAAAGAAATGAAAATAAAAGAATAAGGACCACAAAAAGTATGGAAGTAACCAAGAAGTCTTTCAGTAGGTGAATGGATAAACTAGTACATTTAGACATTGGAATATTACTCCAAACTAAAAAAGAAATGAACTCTCGAGCCATAAAAAGACATGGAGAGGGACGCCTGGGTGGCTCAGTTGGTTAAGCAGCTGCCTTCGGCTCAGGTCATGATCCCAGCGTCCTGGGATTGAGTCCCACATCGGGCTCCTTGCTTGGCAGGGAGCCTGCTTCTCCTTCTGCCTCTGTCTGACATTCTGTCTGCCTGTGCTCACTCTCTCCACCCCCCTCTCTCTCTGATAAATAAATAAAATCTTAAAAAAAAAAAAAAGACATGGAAAAACCTTGAATGCATATTACTAAATGAAAGAAGTGAATTCTGAAAAGGCTACATACTGCATGATTCCAACTCTATGATATTCTGGAAAAGGCAAAACTATGGATACAGTAAAGAGACCACTGGTTGCCCAGGGTTATAAGGGAGGGAGGGATGAATAGGGGCTTTTTAAGGCCGTGAAACTCTTCTGTATGACAGTAGAATGATGGATGCATATTATTATACATTTGCCAAAACCCATACAATGTACGCCACCAAGAAGAGTGACTCCTAATGTAAACACTGACCCTTGGGTGCTAATGATCCAATGATCTGTCAGTGTGGATTCATGGATTGTACCAAATGTACCACTCTGGTGGAAAATATTGATAATGGGGGATGCTGTGTGTATGTAGTTACAGGAGCTCTCTGTACTCCCCCCCCCCCAATTTTACTGTGAATCTAAAACTACTCTTTAAAAAAAAAAAAAAGAGTCTATTAATTTTTAAAAAAAGAAGCAGCAGCAGCAGGATGGGAGGAAATAAAAGGCTGCTCGCTGAGCCTGCCCTCATTGCCACTGCCTGTTGTATATACTCAGCCTTTGCACTCTCTGTGGTCCTCCCTTTCCTCCAGCCTCAGTCACATCCATGTGGATGTTAAAACAGTTTCTTTCCTTACAGTCAATTCCTAGAAACTGGGCCATAAAGGAGACCATCATGAAACAGATCGTTGTTGAAAGAATTACATTTCCTTATACAAACAATATTATAATGGAGAATTGCATTCCTGCCCAAAACTTGCCATCAAATAAAAAAGTATGCTCCAAGTTCTCGTTAATGAGTGTGAGTATACACTAACCACATCGATCAGGATCCTGTACACCATGGGTGATTGGTCCATAAAAATACAGCTCTGGAAATAATCATGTTATATAACCATTTTGGGATAGTGTGTTCCTTTTAAACCTTGCTCAGATCCTTGTTACCCTTAGGATGCAGCCTGTCTGCCCCAGCTGTCTCATGCAGCTGCCCTTGTGGCCTGAGGGACAGGGCACTATGACTGGCTTACCAAAGGGTTGCAGTGGTTGCGGAGCAGTTTCCTAAAGAAGGGGGCTTCATTTGTTCAGAGAACTAAGGAGAAGTACTGGGATTATCCAACCCCTCCCCCTCAAAAAAATAAATAAAGGAAGAAGAAAGAGACCAGAAAGGGAAAAGAAAGGATGTCGTATTTCCCAGTTCAAGGTTGTGAGACAGCTACCAGGATGTTTTACAAGACTTTATCTTTTAATACAGAAAGGGAAAGTTAGTTGTCTGTTCCATAACTGAACATTTAATATATAAAAATAATTTTGCTTTCGAAAAACTATGAACATAGATGCCTTGCACTTTTATATTCCTTTGTTTCTGATAGTCTAGATCAAATGCTCCATAAAGTTTTTATCACCATGTGATCTGTAAAGCATATGTTCCACCAGAAAATCCTTCTAGTCACCAGCTCTCTGGTTTCCAGAGAGGTGATGATGGAAACTTACTTATAATTCCAGACTAGCATTATGCTGCCAAGGATGTTTATAAGACGTTAAATTCTGATAAGGGGGATAATGTTTTATCATTCTTGATCCCTGAATAATACTGCATATTAATGGTTATGTAGCATTTGGCTTCAAAATTTCTTATTACATAAACTTTTATTTCATACTAGTATAAGTATTCTGCTACAAAAAAGGTAGAGATACTTGTCTTTTTTATAGGCTTAGAGAAGATCAGCTTTATCTTTCAAATGCTTCCTACCATTATTAGCATCTTTTTGTTCATCTACTGGGAAAAAAGAAAAGAAAAGAAACAAACCAAAAAAACTATCAGTTTCTCTTATTCAGAATCCAAAATTTGAGTCAAACCCATTTTCATAGGAATGTTCTGTGTAATGGGGAGTTAACTATCTAAATCAGGGGTCAGCCAACTATGGTGTGCAGGTCAAATCTGTCCCACAGTCTGTTTTTGCAAGACCTATAGGCTAAGAATAGTTTTACATTTTTAAGTGTTTGAAGAAAAATCAAAAGTAATAATAAAATACATGAAATCCTAATTTTAGCATCCGTAAAGTTTTATTAGCACACAGCTACACACATTCATTTTCATATTGCCTGTGGCTGCTTTCACACTAGAGGGACTCAAGTAGTGACAGGAGGGACTGTCTTCTAAAAATAAAGTCTGAAACATTTGCTATCTGGCCCTTTCGAGAAGAAATTCGCTGGCCCCCCATCCAAATCATTTCATCTACCACTCTACCCACATGCTTATACGCACTTTCCCTCCTCCTCCCCGCACGCCCCCCCCTTCCTCTTTTCCCCTTCACTCACAGACATCGTTTTGAATTTGGTAATTGCAATTACAAAGACATCAAATCCTGAGCCTATAGTAATTCATAAGCGGAAACACGTTTTAATTTACCTTTGACTTGTAGCTCTCTCCTCCCTGTCTGCTTTCCGTTTCCTTTGCAGCCTTTATAGAGAGTTTCTAAGGCCACGCCATTTTCCCAATATGTTTTGTTTTTAGGGTGGGGGTTAGATCTTGATACATTTTTTAACTTCCATGGAAAGTTCCCTGTTAGTATGTGGTCCCATTTTTAACCTATTTGCAGACACCCCCGATTATCTAAAATCACTTTCACATGGGGCTGAGGTTAAGCTTTATTTCTCTTGGCATGTCTCTGCTGCAGCAGACACTTCCTCTTTGCCTTGAAAGGACAAAACGATGTTCAGCTGTCTGGGCTTAGGCCCAGTATTTGATTTATACATTATTTAATTTCCTCCTGAAAATTGGAAGCAGGGCTTTCAGGAATGGAAGTCAGTATTTTTCATTTGTTTAAGAACACTTTTAGGTCTAATATAATCATCAGTAGTAGATGTCAGCATGATTGGGGGTGACTTAAGGTAAAACAAATAAAACATGAATACAAAGGAAAATTATTTGACAGTGGAGAAGATCTGAAGTTTTTGAATAATCATTATTGTACGTGTTACTAAATTTTTTTGTGCTAATGTTCATTCAACAAACTTTTTTGAGCTACATTTTAGCGCACCTGTCCTTTACCCATTGAAGGAAAGACCTTTCAGCATTACATTAGAGTTGAAATTTCGGGGTGATTAGAAGTTCGAGGGGGACTTAATGTAACCATTCTAGTGATTTTACATTAAAAACCGGAGGATTTTTGGTTTCTGTCTGAGCTGCTACTGCATTTTGTCTCCACAATTAAGTTCATGCACATGCCAGGATATATATGCCAGAGTGGTTTGAAATTGTTACAGCAGTGAACTCAGGAAATTAAAAATTAACTCTGGAAATACCATTTCTTGTTCTACATCCCCTTTTGGGTAGTGTGTTCCTTTTTAAATTTTACTTAGGTTGTTATCACAACCTGTCTCCTTTTTACTACCGAAGTTCTCAAAGAGTTTGGCATACCTAGTGCCTCCACTTCCTTGCTTCTAATTCCCGTCTCAAACCCTGGCCATAGTCTCTCCCTCCCTCTGCCGCTGCTGAGCTGATTGTGCTGTTTCCTCATCTCCAATCCAGTAACCAGCTCGGAGTCCTTGGCCTCCTGGCCTTTCTGCCTGTCTCCCAGAATTCATACCCCCTTCCCAAGACCTTCTTCCAATTTTCCTGGAGACTGTTTCAGTTTCCTCTAACTCTTCTTCTCTTGCACACATCCTCTCCTAGCATCAAGCTGAGCTAAAGTATTCCCAGAATTCTTGATTCTTGGACCTCTTCTCTCCCTACACTTTCAGCCTTTTCCTTCTTATCCTTCCTTGGTGCCTGAGATACTCAAAGAGAACTTAGAGATGGTCTGAACTTCTGTGACAGAGGCCTGCTGAAGCTGGTGGATGTGACTGACAGACGCGACAGGCCTTGAGAGGCATTAGGAAAACAGCATAAATCCACTCAGTGCACTTTTAAAAAGTACCAGCACCCCATAGTCACTGAGATCTCCCCTGGTCAGGAATTCATCAGTCAGAAAGCCATTTGGAAGCTGCAGCTTTGCAGAGCTTAGTCTTCATGGTGTCCTCAGAGCTAGGAACAAGCCGTGCTTGCCCAGGAGTCAAGATCCCTCTGCAGTGAGCCCCAGGATACTGTGCTCAGGGTAGTGATGGGGTCAAGAAAGGGAAGGCCAAGGACAGACTGACTTCACACTTTGAATATTTTCAGGAATTATTTGCAACCGCTCAGGAATATAAAATAATATCCCAGCTGAGAGCTTTGTTTAACATTCCATTTAGCACTAATCTCTACTTAATCTCTACTATTTTGATTTGGTTACTAGGTATTTAATGCAGCCCCTTGTTGCAGAAGACTAGCCAAGAGTACACTTGAAATCAATAGTAGTCATAGCTAGCTCTACTGAGTCTAGATGAGAACATGAGCACACAAGTTTAGTGGTTCTGAAGTTTGTGGGATAGTTGTTTTTTTAGCTTTTGGTAAGCCTTAATATTCTACCAGAGTTAAGTACAGCATCTGTTCTAAGGCGTAAAGGCCATATTTAGTCAAAGAATAAATTGTTAGGACTGAAGTCCTAACTTTAGTTAACATTGTCAAATATCAGACCTTATTCTTTTCATTTGTTCTCCTTCTTTTATCCTCATTCATTCATTCAACACAATTTATCGAGTACCTGTTATGTGCCTGGTACAGTTCTAGGCACTAGCATATGTTAGTGAACAAAATAAACAGAAGTCTGTACTCTTCGTGTGCTTCATTTTTGTGAGGGGAACAAACCAACAAAATAAGTTAAAATGCAATACATGGTTGTTTCAGTCAGAGGAACACGCACCTCTTGATTGCAGGGTCATGATTTCAAGCCCTATGTTGGGTATAGAGGTTATTTAAATAACTAAAACTTTTAAAAAATCATAAAAGAGTTAATTTAAAAAGAAAATGCAGGGGTGCCTGGGTGGCTCAGTGGGTCGGGGCTTCTGCCTTCGGCTCGAGTCATGCTCCTGGGGTCCTGGGATCAAGCCCCGCATCGGGCTCTCTGCTCGGTGGGGAGCCTGCTTCCCCCTCTCTCTTTGCCTGCCTTTCTGCCTACTTGTGAGCTCTCTCTCTCTCTCTGTCAAATAAATAAATAAAATCTTTAAAAAAAAAAAAAAAGAAAGAAAGAAAGAAAGAAAAATGCAGTATATGTGATGGCAGTAACAAGATAGGGAGCAAAATAAAGCAAGAAAAGAAAAGAGGAGGGAGAAGGCAGCAGTTGTCAATAAGGTGGCCAGGAAAAACCTCCCTGAAAAGGAGACAAGACCTAAGGCAAGTTAGTTATGCAAGGAAAGGTCATTTCAGAAGAAGAAACAGGTGCCAGTGGTTTGAACAAGACTGAGCTTTTTATACTTAAGAACAGTCAAGAAGCCAGTGTCATTGGAGTGAAGAATGTGGGGGTGTTCCAGTGTTCAAATGAAAAGAAAGTGGGAGGGTGTGAGTGGTATCAAATGTGGCTGATGGATCAAGTATATTGAGAATTAAGGACTGATCACTGAATTATGATCTTAACAGAACAATTCACTAAAGGATCACAAGTCTTGTTTCAGTGGGTTTGAGTGAGAACTGGGAGGAGAGGAACTAGTGAACAGCAAATAAAGACAGCTCTTCCAGGGACTTTTGCTGGTGGTGGGTTGAAGCAGGTATGGAGACAAGGGAGGGATTATGCTTTTAAGATGAGTAATTGCAACATATTTTTATGTTGGTGGGAAAAGTTGATTGTATGTGGAGGAAACAATTATAGCAGCAATCTTGACTTAGGAAAAAGAGAATGAAGTCCAGTACATAAATAGAAGGACTGATCTTGACAACCAAAATAGTCCATCCATTGAAACAAGAAGGAAAGGTAAGTGTGCAAGTACGAATAAATAAAATAGAGCAGATTGAGTGGCGGTGGCATATTGAATGTTCTTGTCTGCCATGTAAACAAAGTTTATTTCCAGCGTTTGAGTAAAATCTACTCAAAAAAAAAAAAGTATCCCTGTCATATGTTCATTTACTCACTATCTCTAGAGCTATCTCCATATTTGGCCAGCTTGTAAATGATTCATCTATGTTTTCTTCCTTTTATTGAGCAAAAACCTGTCTCCTACAGCTTTGGTCCTACTTCTGCTTCCTGGAGCCTCATGAGAGTGACAGTGCCAATCCTTCTCCATGAGTCTTTGGAGTACTGGAGGGTTGACCTGATTTCTCACTGCTGACCTCATTTGCTCTGGCCACCACACCTACCCCTCAGCATTTCTGTTGGCATATGCTGTGAGCCCCCTCACACAACTGATCGCTAGCAATCCTGACAGGGGCCAGGCTTATCTCGTTGGTTTTCATTTGTTAATTAGGACTCACTTGTCCTGGCCTTTGGGGCCTTTTTCCTCCTATGTTTGTTTTTTTCCCCACATATCCAGTGTTTCTAACAAATATTTATACCTAACCAGCATGCTGGCAAGGTTTTTATCTAATGCATTTATCCTACAAACAAAGCATAGCTATTAAAGAATCATCTCCAATCCAACTGTTATCCACCAGTTAGTCCCTTGTGATAGGATTATCAGTTCTCAGTTTTCACATGACTCCAGGTAAATCAATATCTAATCCAGAAGATTTAGCCAGATCAAATGGTATGGGGCAAAGAATAAAGAATATATTAGCAATGGGTTTAAGCCTCGGTGGCTGGGAGAATGGTATATCCCTGAAAAATAAGTTCATGGGGCAGGCAATTTGCAGATCCAGAAGACACATTCGATGTTAAATATTTGGGGTAGTAGGTGCCTGGACAGAGGCATGACTTGAAGATGAGTATTTCAAAGACATTTGCATAGGAGTGATGTTTGAAGAGAGGAGAGTAGATTCATTTTTCAAGAGGTGATAGGAAAAGACTAGAAACCAGAGGCCAAGTATAACGGATCTGTATTGGAAATGTCTACGGCACATAAACATGTGATCTTCTGAGAATTAGGAGCTACTCCTAGCATATTACCATGTACATGAAAAATAGATATAGGAGAACCACACTGGTTTGAATCACCAGGATAAGGAAGGGTCCTGATTTTCCTGTTTTCACTTCCCTAAGCCCAAGCATGCTGCTGTTTCTGAGTTCAGCTTAATTTCACTACTGTACTCATTACCACTAGGACAACCATTATAACAGAGTGCTTGTGGCAGTAGTGATCACCAGGACACAGTGACAGAGTGTGAGCTTCAATAGCCAGATTTCAAAGAAAAGCCAGATGAGTTTTGTAATGTAAAGCCTCTTGCCTATGTGGAGAGGTTGATTGGTGATGGGAGCTGGTAGAGACTGGAGGCCTTCACAGGCTGTTTGGAGCTGAGAAAAGTGGAAAATTGGAAGAATAAAGGCAAAAAAAAAAAAAGGGAGGGGGGGGAGACAGAAAATGTGATTTTTAAGACTCACCTTTTCTAAAATTTTGAATGAGCAGTGGTTAAACAAGATTTCTATAATCATATCCATGCTACAGTGAATAGGAGCATCTTACCAGTTCTTTGCTTTTTACTTTTGTACTACCTGAGCATTTTAGGCTTTGACCGACATATAAATGAATCTTAAAAGGGAACAAAAGACTGGAAACAACTCAAATGTACAGTATTTGGGACCTGATTGAATAAACTGTGCAGTTGTAAATAAAATAAGAAATAGCTCTCTGTGTAGCTTTAAAGTGATTTCTAGGATAAAGTTGTTAAGTAAAGAAAGGCAAGGCAGAGAGAAGTGTGAATAGTATGCTAAGAGAATTGTAAGAGGCGGAAGGAAAGCTTCCCTTTGTAAATATATCCCAGCCAATAAATGGAGAAGGAATAACAAATAGCACCATTTTGTATATTTAATAAAGAACTTAGACATTCACAAGTGACTATAAACCATAAAAGATTACTAAACGCTAAGTATTCCAACATCACATATGAAGAATTTGTTCCCAAAATATCCAACCACTCAAGCCTCTAGATCTTATTGTGAGTTTACAGAAAATACAGGACCCAGAGGATTGTGTTAAATCACACACAGAGATCCTGTCAAGAAAATAAAGAATGTGAGAAACTGTATAGCACATATAATCTAGTTTATTCAACATAAATTGTAAGGAAGAGAGGGAGAGAATTTTTTAGAGATGAAGTACAGTAACTAATACAAAGTTTAGGTCTTATTTTGATCCCAGTCTCCACAAAATAGCATGGAATACATTTATGAGTAATTGGCAAAATTTTAATACTAAATATTGATAATATTAAAGAATTGCTGTTTTTAATGTGAAATAATGATGTGGTTATGCTTTTAAAAATTGTTCTTAAAAAAAAAAAAATTCCTTTAGGGGCACCTGGGTGGCTCATTTAAACGTCTGCCTTCAGCTCAGGTCATGATCCCAGCATCCTGGGATTGAGCCCCACATCGGGCTTTCTTCTCATTGGGGAGCCTGCTTCTCCTTCTCCCTCTCCCTCTGCGGCATGCCTGCTTGTGCTCTCTCTCTGTCAAATAAATAAATAAAATTTTTTTAAACATTCCTTTAGATATATGCTGAAATATTTATGAATTGAATGTTATGATTATGGGATTTGCTTCAAAAAGCTAGTGCTGTGTTGGGGTGAGGATTAGAGTGAAGATGAAACAAGATCAGGCATGGGTTGCTCATTGCTAAAGCTAAGTATCAGGCAAATGAGAGTGCACAGTACATTATTCTCTCTGCTGTGGTGTATTTTTGAATTTTCTGTAATTTAAAAAGAAAATAAAGGGGGGTAATTATTGTCTCCCTAAATGTTTGCTAAGGATTTCAGTCTCCTCTATCTCCCCTTTCTCCTTTATTCTCAGGGGCAAGAATTGGGCAAATTTACAAAGCAGGGTGGCGCTGTTGTGAAAGACACTTGGCAAGCATCTTTCGGCCTCTTAGCTGGTAGAATGAAGTCAGTTTCCAAGCTTCGAATGCTGTCTATTTCATTCCCATTGCTCCGTAGGCCTTGTCAGCACGCATTTCCAGTTACATGCTTTTCCAGTTACAATTGAATTTAGGGACTGTCTCCAAATGAAATTTCCATAAACTTCCAAACTAAACAGCTCCAGACTTGAGGCTTGTATCTATTAGCTATTTATGACCCCTCCCCCACAAAAAAGTTGAGTTTTTGTTTGCTTTCTTTTCTGATTTTCACTGTGACTTCTCAGTTGCTAAGAAAGAGAATGAATTTAACATATAGATAGCATTGACTGTAACCCATGTTGAAATCATCATTCAAAAGAACAGCTTTAATTTTTCCTATAGAGTCCATGGTCATTTCCAAAAAAATTATTTTGGATAATATCTGTGGCCTGGAAATCAGTTGTACAGCTCAGAATGTTATCTGGACCCCTGATGAGCAGCGTGGTCTAAGAAAATGGCAGCTGGGAGCAAGGGAGACAGTTGCACCACTGGGCATGAGTTCCAGAGTGGCACCTTCTCAACAGAACAGTTAGAGATTATACAATCTCTATAGAGATTATACATGTTGCCAAGACAGCATTTGAGAGGAAACGATATATAAGCCACATAAATTGACTTACATATAGAGGAGTATAAAAGCCACTTTTTGCATTCTCTCTCTCATTCCCTCCACCCACCAACATAAGCCTGCCTTATAATATTATCTGTACTTCCAGCCCCCAAGAATATTCACTTCCTGTCCCCCAAAAACTGCAGAGTTGCTCAGTCATCCCAGTGTGACCGCACACACACTCACACACACACACACACAGTTGATCTGGGTACAGAGGAATGATCTCCCTCAATTTGACCCCATCTTTATACCCTCTTCCCCAGTCACAGTGATTGGACCAGGCTACTCAGGCTCCTTTCCACAAGAGTTTTCATAACCAGAACTGAGAAAAGGAGTACTTCGTGGTAGCTGAAGCTGTAAGATATAAAACATTTTTGCCATGTTTTCTTCCATGTGGGAAAAACCCCTATGTACTTAAGGAGGACTAAAACTCAACTCAGAGAGAAGCCAAGATCAAAATTAGGGAGAGTCCTGATAATGTCCCAGTCTCTGGTTCCAGTTGGTCTGCTGAGCCCAGCCTCACTCTTGTCCTTAGGTTCTGTTAGATTCAATAATATCCTTATAATAAATACCTCCTTTTGATTCAAATTAGGTTTCTGTCCCTAGCAGTTTAGCCCTAATATACAGCAGATGTCACAGCTGATTACACATATTTGCAGACATAAGAGAAGCTGAGGCAGAATTCAGTCCACCTTGCTCAGAGGCATTCACAAATGTAGTGTGAAAACTACTCACAAGTCTCCTTTGATTAAAGTTAGCCTGGTCGCATTTGTTATGGCAATTAAAGAATACATGACCTGAAAGTCTTTCAAGACTTGGGTTTCTTCTTAAAGAAAATAAATGAAAAGTGTTCATTAAAAGATTGATATAAAAATTTAATAATTCTGAGGTTAACCTAAAACTTAGCCTAATCTTCCATGGGAACATTTGTGTATGCGTGTGTGGGTTTTAAATTCCACAAATATTACTGAAATGAGCAGTTGGCAGAAAGATGTTTTAAAATATTTTGTTTCAGCATGTAAAATCTCGTTTTATTACAGAAATCTTTTGTTAAAGGCACAGCTATGCTGGGTTGCTGCCAGAGTGATGGGATTTTAAAAGCTCAGTTTATTTTTAAAAGATTTACAAATGCCAGGCTTCAGAACTACTGATGGTAAAATGTACATCACACTTTTTAAAGACTGTTTACTTATTTGTTTATTTATTTATTTTAAAGAGACAGCACAAGAGGGGGAGCAGGCATAGGGACAGCAGACTGAGCACAGAACCCTATGCAGGGCCCGATCCCACAACCCTGAGAGCACAACTGAGCTAAAATCAGGGGTCAGCTGCTCAACCCACAGAGCCACCTATGTGCCCCTTTAGTATAGTGCTTAAACTTACATCACATCTTGTGAGCTTACATTGCATCTGCAAATGAGTGTGCACATGCATGTGTGCTTGTGTGTGTATGTGCACATACACAATTGTCTGCATTCCTATGTATATGTGTATATGTTGATGTAGAGAACATAGTGTAACGTAGAGAATAGAGTAGGATGGGGGAGAGAACAGGAGAGACCTGTAAAATAATCCAACATTTCCCTTGGCTTGCATACTCTTTGGTGTAAATATGGAATGAGTACAATAGACATCTTGAACACACTTAGGAAAGATAGAATGGGTTTATTTCCAGTTAGATACCACTGTGCTAAAATGGAAGTGCTCAATTACCAGGTGTACTCTATCTAAAGTCTAGCAATCAGATCAGCAAATGAAAAAGTACACCCATAAGAGGAAAGTCTTGACACTTACTTCAATTTTCTCTACTTTACAACATTACAGAGTGTTTTTATGTCCATATTTATCATTTATAATAGACGATACATTAAGATTGCAAAATCATTTCCATTGTATTATAATTCCCTTGTGTTCAGTTGATTCATCTCTATGAAAAAAAAAAATTCCATCATTAGAAATGTCTACTAGTTTTTTCCCAATGATGATGACCCAATGAAAATGACCAACATTTTTTGATTATTAGAAATCTGAGGAAAGCTCACCTAATATAAAATGAGGTAGAAGTATAGATACAGTCTTGAAATCCACATACTCAGATTCACTCAATTTTATGTCTTTAGGTTTTAAGAACTAGGTGAATAATCTGTGCTTTAAAAATCCCTCATTAGCTCTAAACATGTACCAACTGCTACATTTCTCATAACCAAACCAGTCCCACTAAGGTATAATTTAAGGCACCATTTTAATTAATTTTTTTTGAAACATGATTTCTTAACTATCAATAAGTAGTTTCATCTATGTCTTTTCCCACAACTGTTTCCATGTCTGTTGATTGCTCTGAGGGCTTTCTTATAGTTTTTAGTTTGGTCTTTACAAGTAGACATTTTTCAGTCTTTCTTTAGGAGACTTTCTGGCTTTTTCATTGCTAAACTTGACAGAAGCCTTATTCTGTCATAAGCATCTTGCAAAGGAGTTTGGTTAACAGTAGTTAAGAAGGAATGCTTAGGTTTCATAGTCCATTATGTAATGGACTTAATGGTCAGAAGAGAGAAACATATGAGTGTTTTGGTTAAAGCCTTCATAAACGAAATTATCTTTATTTCCCACCTTGACTTGGATTATGAGTAACTAATGAAAGTGATTGTGCTATGTGGATTTTACAAATATTTGTAACTTCTTCTAAGTTATATCTCTCTCTCTCTCTCTCTCTCTCTCACACACACACACACACATATATATATATATATATATATATATATATATATATATTTTTTTTTTTAAGAGCTATATCTTACTACTGGCTTTCAAATCAGTAAAATCAATTTTTTTTTCTTTTTAATGGACATGCAGTAAATAGAGTTCAAAGTGTGTCTCACTCCTTACAAGACAATAGGCCATATAATTTTGCAGATAAAAAAACAAGCCCATCAGTTTCTAAATACCCAATGTATAATGTTATTACCAAATATTAAAACCTACATTAGTTATTTAAATCTAAAAATTCATTTATGGGTTAACTAAAATTACACATAGTTAATATTTGTCACTTGTAAATTCTAATCTTATCTTGGATACTTGGCTTTTCATTCCTTAACTAGCATTCTTAAGTTTGCAGTCTTAGTGTATTACCTTAGCTTTTTTTAAATAAGCAAGATAAGATATTGGTCTTTAGGTTCCTCTTCATGTCAATAAAGACCTAAGAAAGTCATACCTAGGGGCAGCTGTTGAATGTTTATACGGTACAAGAGGAAGATCTAAAAAAGCAAAAACTACTTTCCCTTTACAGTTATTAACTCCATATTGCAACCCCTATACTCCTCAACTGTGATAATTCTAGATAAATACATTCTAGAAAGAGGAAGATAGATATTATGAAGCATTCATAGGATTTAGGAAGGTTTGAAATATAGAACAGTGGATCTTAAGACTTTTGGGGTAATGGTTTCTTTTTAGAATATGATGAACACTTTGAACCGTCTCTCTAGAAAAAAAAGGAAATTTTGTGTATAAGTTTTCATAGGTTTCAGTATATCCTTAGACCCATTTGGATATCTAAGGACTCTAGGTTAAAAATCTTTATTATATGGCCAATAAATGCACAAAAGTGACATTTTGTATAAAATGTGATATCCATAAAATAAGTACAAGATAAGTAATTGTATTGTCTTTTCACTCCCTGTCATGTGCTGGTGGTATACTTAGTGTTTGCTCCCCAGGACCTATCTTCAGATGCCCCTCAGTTAGCTACAAATTGTCAAGTCATTTTTTTTTTTTCTGTTTAACACAGATAGCTATTGACACAATACCATACTTTTTAAAATTATTTTAGAGATACCATGCAAGACTGCTGATCAGTTAGACCAGCATGCAGCTGCTCAGAAAATGGAAAAAGAGAAAGGAGTTTATTAAAGATTAAGACTCGGTATAGCATGACTGAATGGGTGAAGGTGGTCAAAAGTTACAAACTTCCAGTTAAGAAATAAGTATTTCCTGGAGAGGTAATGTATAGTATAGTGACCATAGTTCATAATAGTGTATTGTATATTTGAAAGTAACTAAGAGGGTACATCTTAAAAGCCTTCATCACACACAAAAAATGCAATGATGATAGGCGTTATACTGTAGTTATCATTTCACAATAATAAATGTACTGAATCATGTTATATACCTGAAACTAATATAATGTCATATGTCAATTATAGTTCAAAAATAAAAAATAAAAAAGGACTGGCCATAAAGGGGGGAAAGGTTCTAACTCCCAAATACTCCACTTCGTGAATGTTCAAAGATCACAAATTAGACAGAATTCAAAGAAGGCTACCCAGGGCATCTCTGAAGCTACAGAGTTTCCAAGGAGGCATTTTAGGTTTGTGTTGGGGGTTGGTAGGGGCAAGATGTGGGGGATGGCAGTGAAGATGGCTGACAGGTGAGGAAACATAGGGTGTGGTTTAACATACTACCTAAATCCTCCACCCACTCACCTTGACCCCAGTCATTATTTCCCTATCTCCCACAACAGTGGCATGAAGAATCAAACCCTCCAGACTTAAAGGGGAGTCCTTCAGCAGGCTGACCTTCATCTCCCAAGAACATGCCCTGCCCTGCTCTTTCTCTCCTCTTTGCCTGGGGCCAACCCCAAGCTCCCCCCATTCTGGATGCTTTTACCCAAAGTCTTGTGTCTCTTCTAGCTTTCTGGCCATAGCCTGGTCATCAATCTTAAGACTCACAAATATACACCTCAACTAGAATGACCCATTGTTCTCAAGACATTTTTACTTTTTTTAGTCCATAGTAGATAATTATCTTGGCTGCAGTTGTCAACAGCAGGGGTGTGTGTGTGTGTGTGTGTGTGTGTGTGTGAAGGCAAAAATTAATTTATATCACTATTCAGAGATGACCTTAGCGGGAGACCTTTTTTGCAGATTCCCAAAGGTCAAGAGACATGCTAACCTGGTATGTTTGAGGAGTAGAGTGGAGCAAAGACTAAAGAGCCTCCATGGGAATTCCAGTCTAGTGAGGGAGATAGACATTTACCACAAATAACTTTATATCCCTTCTGACAATTGTAACATGATAGAATAGTTCAAGTTGCTACCAAACCATAAAACAAGTGATCCTAAAGCAATCAGGCCTGGGGAGTTAAGTGAAATTGCCTCCAGGAATGCCTCCCAATGGAAACATTTACACTGAACCTTGAAGAGTAAATAGATTAGCCAGTAGTCTGTACATCTTGTTCCGTGAAAGCATTTTGTTTTCTTCACCACTATATTCCCCTGAGTACCTTATTTCTGGTCACTAAAGACTTCTTGGATAAAGGAATGAATAGGGGTTCAACCGTCTATTTGCCCTCTCACCCTCTCCTTCCCTGCCACGTGGTTCCTGCTTTCTCCATTCCTTTAACAGTTGGTATGTTTTCTTCAAAACTAAAAATACCCTTTTTGATCTTGTGTGGTTCAATTAATGTTAGAAACACTTAAAATTCCCCTAAGTGCTGATGGTTGTAGAAACAATAAGAATGAAATCTCCACATCTGTCCTGCCCCAAGGCTCTGTGGAATGATGGATTCCTTTGTAAATTTTTAAAAAGTAGGAACTAGTGTGGCCTCCGTGCAGAAGAAAGTTTGCTCACTTGCTGTACATATACTTCAACTATCTATTTTAGAGACCTCAGAATAACTTGAAATCAGTAAAATTCAGCAACCCAGGGCTTTTCCCACCTTCTTTGATGTCATTGTGCTTTCATGTGTTTTTACAGAAATTCTTACTTTCCTTTGACTCAGTGGCATTCTGTGTTGCATTCTAAATAGTATGACCCTAACATAATCCCAGTTGGATGGATTATGCTAGGGTTTATTCTGCAGACAAGTCAAGGGACTTTAACCCAAGGGCAACAGTTAGGTAGTTTCCTTAAATCTGGAATTTGCCCCCCTCAAAACCCTCACTTCCACCCCAGCGCCGTTGTGGTTAGGTGTCATCAAAAGTACCCTAAAGAAATGCCACTGGCTTCCCCTCTGAATTCCCGCCCTGTTTTGCGCTCCGGAGCTGCTTTCTTGGCAGTTTGGGGCGGCCCTGGCCGTGCGTGCCCGCCCGTGACAGTCGGACTTCCATCTGCTGCTCCGCGGCCAGGAGCCTGCTGCGCTCCCTTCAGCCCCATCTTTCATGCCCGGGCCATTCAGCCACCTTTCAGCGCGTCTCAATGCGCCGGGGAGAATGGGCCCTCGGCGTCCACGGGAGCACATAATCTCCCAGGTAGCCTCCTCCTTGAAGCACCTCCAGTGCACGCTGTTCGCAAACAGCAGGACACCACTCTCTACTGGGCTCCTAATCCCTCAGACACACAGGGGAAGGAGGTCGCGGGGCTGTGAAAGAGAAAAGAAAGGCGAGGGGGCGGGCGGCGGGAGCGCACACAATGTCCGCCCGCGGCCGCCGGCGGCTGCGCACAATCAGCGCCAGCTGCAGCCCAATTAAGCTCAACAGGTCACAGGTGTTCCAGACAGAAGATGCTTTTCACAAAAACCACTTTCTTGAAAATACCTAAGACTTTTTAAAGCACTGCAGCCCATTTCTTTTGGTAGATTCTTTAAAGCTATTTAGTACACTTGAAATACAAAGAAGCTGAAAGCACATTTAGGCCTCACTGGAAGGCGCGCTTTCTTCTTGCCCAACAGCAGGAGCAGCCGCTGCGCGCCCGCCGCGGGGCCGGGGAAGCTCGGCTCTGCCTCCGCGTGGATTCCGTGCAGCTGCCGGGGCCGGCTGCGGCGTCTCTCCTCCCCGGCCCCCTCTCTAACGACGCTCTCTGCCCGCGCGGAGGACTGCCGCCTGGCCCCGTCCTTGTCCTCGACGTTACAGATCCCGAGGCTGCAGTGGCCATTGCCCCAAGAGCGTCGAAGCAGCCCTGCCAGGAGCCCAGGGAACTAGGTGTTCGCATTCAGCCACCCAGAGCCACGTTTCTCGTCCCGGGAGGTCACCCTGTGCACACGCCTTCTCCTCTAGCACTTTTAAAATCGCCCACTTCTTTTTCTGCTCAGATCTGAGCGCCTTCTTTGCCTGCAGAGTGGGGTGACGGGAACCCAGCAGAACTTCAGCTGTGGGCTAAGCTGCCTTCGGGACTTTGTTACCCTCCCGCCTTCCTCTGGAGGACAGATAACCCCTGCGAGGCACCTGGGAGCTTCGTGACGGCAGTTCTGTTAGAATGTCAGCCTGCCTGTGGGAAGTGGAGCGGTTTTTAGCTCCCTGATTAGGCCTCCTTGGGGCGGCGTGCTTTTTTCCCAGCCTTATAAGCTGCTCGCGGATTTGTGTTCCTGATGTCCTTCCCATAATCTGCTTACAGTCCGCGGAACAGGAGGGCGCATACTGCCTACCCAGGCCTTATCTGGAAATGGAAGCAACTGTACTTAAATCAATAGTGGGGTCCTAGTCTTCCAGCGCCCCAGGAAAGAAGATGGTGCGACTGCCAAACTGGAACGAGCAAGGGCAGGGTTATAGCACCGGTCGATGACTACCCGAAGTAGCATCCAACTCTTCAGGTTTTCCTTCCTACCGATTAGGTTTTGGTAAAGTCTTTGCCTTGACTGTTTACCACATCAAAAATTTTTTTTTTATTTTTAATTACTACTGCCTGCTTAGAAACCATGTGAGTTTTAATTTTCGCAATATGCCTGTTTCTCTTTTGCTAAGCTGAGCCACCTGTTTAAACTCTTCTGGTCTCGTGGTGGATTGGGGGAAAGAACCGTAGGCTATGTATAAGAGGTTTCTTTTCTTTTTTTTTTTTTTTTCCACAGTGAAGTAAGACATTGTTCTTATTCTTCATGGCATTCAGAATTCTGCACAATTGCCTCTTTTGCCCTTTTGCATTTAAAAGTGAGGTAATTAGATTTCCCAAGGTTCAATGGTCAAGAGCCTTCTCATCCTGGGAAGTTGCTTCCCCACACCCCTCCCAAGTGGAGTTGTCTCACGTAATCCAGTTATTGCTGTATTGTTGTTCGAAAGGCACTGCTTTTTTCAGCGGGCAAGCATAGCATGAAAATTCATACTTATATGTCCTCTTTCCTCGCTGAGGTACTTTTTACCTGCATTTGAAAACGATTACTATTTTCCTCAGTGACTTTGTTTTGAAGATTTCTGAACATTTTCATGAAAAATCTTTTCCTTTCCTACCTCTTAGGAACTCAGTTAAATATGCCTAAATCTTTCATATAGAGAGTTCCTGCTTATTTTATATTGTTTTTCAGATATCTGATAGCTCTATTATTATTACAGAATCCCTGGGAAGAGAATTTGTGACATGCTGGCACCAAATAAATGGGTGTCGTGGCCACCGCAACAACAATGTGTCTTAGTTTAGCTCTGATGGTGAAATCTTGGGCCCACTCTGCTTGTCTTTTGTCTCATTTTCTCATTTTCTCAACTGGTACTTTTGCAGCAAGGCATATATAGATCTTAAAAGGCTGGGTATTTGTTTTTTAATCAAAACTGAAAAAGGACACAGACAACAGACACCCAGTTTTACAGAGCCAGCCAAAACAGTCACAGCCTAATGGCAAAAGCAACCTTGCTGGTAGTTGGCTAATAATTCATTTAAATGATCTAGTCTGCAGCTGATGGAGGAAGAGGAGGACATGGTGAAGGGATTAGGGGAAAGCTTCCAAAATCTTTTTTGCCAAAGATGTTAAGGTGTTCTAGTGCCAAGAGTTTTCTTTCTAAATGGGTTGGTTTAACATTCCAGACAGTCTGTGATTCAAATTCATCTATTCTACACATCTTCTCATGAGATTCTTCTATAGCCTCATGGGAGAGATTCACCAGAATTCCCCCATCACTGGCCAGTCCTAGACCACGTGTGGTTTTGAATGTGATGCCAGCAGAATGATGAATTGTGTGGGCCCTGAATACACTGTAGTGAGATATATGCATAGACATACATGCACTTACCTCACTATGTTGTCTCGCAAACTTTAGAGATAGAGAAACAACCTACTTTGAATTGATAGGTTTCTATAGCAATCCTTCTTAGTTTCTATAGCAATCAGTCCACAACAGAGAGAGAGAGAGGTAATTTTTCTACAATGCCCTCACCCTTTCAAAGCTTAATACAGAAAAGAAAACCCCTCAGCTGTTCATTGATGCCACATTATTTTCATCAAATGGGACAACAGATCACCATTTGTAAAATTTTTTTGTCCCAAAGCTTCCATTTCAGTCCTCTAACCCAATATGTATTACTGCATTCTTAGTAAATGTTCAAGGTTATTTCTCAATGACAGTGCACCTTTCCCCTTGACAATCCAACAGACGAGTTCCTGTCCCCATGTAACAAATTTTGATACCTAAGGAAGCATCCCTCAAAATAACACAGGCATACTTGTATTCTTGGCAAAAGTTCTAATTTATATTACTTCTAAAGCCAGAACTTGATTCAAAGTAGTACGCCAAACTGAAACATTGCTTCAGATAAGGTATAACAGTGTTAAACAATTTTTGTTACTGATGTTACCATTCCAGAGACTTAAGTATGACTGACAAAGTATAGGCTGTATGTAATGTAAGTAAAAATATTATAGGATATGGACCAAATATGAAAAAGTTGCATATAATGTATACTTTGTAGAAACTTGTTTATAGTTAAGGAAATGTTCGGTTCTATTCGACAAATACGCATTGACCATTTGCGTCTCCAGAGCACAAGCGCGTGCTGTGGCTGCTCTTCTTTGATCCCGTTAAACAGACTGGTCCTTCTCCAGGCTCTTTTTTCCTCCCTTTCCCTCTTTTCTCTATTCTGCAATAGGAGAGAGCAAAAAGGGGAAAAAAGGATATGTGAGAGGCAAAAGCCATTTTGTGTCCTGATTGAATTGTTCCGTGTGGGTTAACATCTCCCATAGCGTGTGCTGAAGATCATCAGTAACTTGAAAGATAGCCACCCACGGGTTGTTCTGCCATAACCAGGGCAGAGGGAGTCTTCTGTGGGAAACCGTGGGTTAAAGAAAATTAAGCAGATTACTACTGCCAGCCTTCACAAAAATCTTTCAAATTCTACGGTGCAGTGTGGGAAACAGAGTCTATGCACTGTTACCTAAAACTTATACTTCTTCCTCTGAAAAGACACTGATCTGTCAAGGGGAATGCTGGCATGGGCCCTGAGAGCAGGTAGCAAAGCGACACTTCTCCTGAGAAGTATGAGTGACTCCAGAGCAAATAGAAACCAGCCTTCATGAAATGAGCCTCCTAAGAATACTTCCGTTTTCAGGCATACCTTTTTATTTGGGTTAGGAGAGAAGAACCAGTAATCCATTTAATGATTCTCCCTTTGGAATTTCTAAGAAGCCCTTTCATGGGGAGAAAATAAAAACAAAGGAAGCTTTAGGAATTATTCTCTGTCAGCTGCTTATGCATCAGTCGCTTGTGAATTGGGTGTAGAGCTTTAGAGATGACTGTCATTGACTAGCCTTCACTGTTATTATGGCCCACATGACTTCTGAAAACTGTCATTTTATTTTTAGTGACATTTTGATGACAGAACTACTCTTCTCTCTTTCTTTTTTTAATTCTCCATTTGGCTACACAATCTCTGGTCTCTTTCGCCCCCACGGTGCTGTTTCTTTGCCCACTTTATTCCTCCTGCTCAGAATGCCTGTGTCTGTTCTATATGCGTATCTAGATTCTGCCCTTCCCACTTCAGTTTATGGAGCAGTAATTCCTCTCTTCTTTCCATACCAAAGCATTTTTCCTATAGCCTTGCTTAACAGTACCTCTAATACCATGCCAGATGGGACAGTTAATTGACCTTGGTCCCCTGCTGGTGGGGGAGCACCAGAAGACTGGTAGCCATGTCGTAGACATCTCTGGATCCTCTGCCTGGCCTCATCTGGTGGTTGTACAGAGTTAGCTATCCAGTGGGTGTTGATTGATGAGTGACCTGTTACTTATTTGTAGTGTCCTACTTCCTCTTGGTTACTGGTTGTATATTGCTAAAGCAAATATGATAGGAAAATAGAAGTGGCAGAAAGTTCTTCAGGGCATCCCTTATAAATGTTATGAAACAGGAAAACCTTTCTTGAAGCAAGTGTTCAATTCAGACTGTCCTCCAGCTGCTCTGGAAGGGCGAATGACTGTGGCCCTTCTGTACAGAGGAAGACACCTTCCTATGAGGTGCTTGAAAGTACCAGTATCCAGCTGCTCTGTTTCCTTGGCCATTGTCTCTCAAAGGCTCCCAGGGTCATCTCTATTGAATTCAAACATTTCTCAGTGTTCTTGTCAAAACTCCGTCCAAGTTTTCTATACCTCACAATTTTGTAGTTCTCCAAATTGGATGGAATTGTTAATTAAGGGTCAGGCCAGTAAATACTAAATATAGTAGGACAATTACTCTTGAATGTTAACATATGTTGAGGCTGTAAGTTACAAACATCCAGCTTTCAGGTGGCTGCTACTGCTCTGACCACATCTCACCACCAGTGTCCCTTCAGTCACAGTTCTGAAAGCGACCAAAGAAAGGCAAAAGGCAAGTTAGAAATTGGGAAAATCTATACACAGAGATACAATGGAAAGAAAGTTGATCTGCAGAGAGGATTTGCTCAGGGTTGCTGACCCCAAGGACAGACTTCAGGGCCCCAGTGACCCGTCACTTCCCACTACCTACATCTCCCTAACCTGCCTTGTTAGGCCACCTGAGGTTCTGGTGATTAGAGAGGTATAACCATTCCTTTTCCAGTTTGATTACTGTGTACTGAAAAAGAAAGCCTGCCAGACCAGCAGTTCACTTTCTCAGATGTACAAGCAGCAGGAGCTACTCACTATGTGGCCGTGTCACCAGATTCTGGGAACTTGCAAGGAACTTGAGAGGGTCCAGGCAACCTTGCAGTCACCTCTCTTTTCTTCAGCCCAGCCTCCCCACAGCGCACCCCACACCTTACACATGCTTGTCTGGCCACTCCATTGCCATCCTTCCATCAGATGGTGCACACTATTAGGGACATCACTGCCTTGTATAGAACCTGGGGGCGGGGAGCAGTGTTCACATAGCAATGGATTAGTACAGTCCTTAGTAATTGTCTAGCACATGTGGTAGGGACTCAGTAAATTTCTGTAGCCATCGTGTGCTGGGCCCGGTATTCTCTGGGATAAGTCTCAGTTATGAAGTGTGCAAGACATGCATTGGCCCAGAGCTGGTGACTTCTCTACTCCACTTAGCCAGAGAAGGAGCCACATAATGGAACATTCCTTGTACTGTCTCAGAGAAAGAGCTTAAAGTCCACCAACCAGCAGGAAGATCAGGCCTTTTTGCCTCTTCCAGTGATTCTTCTTCAAACTTCAGCCTTGCAACCATTGCTTCAAATTCTTGCAGATAACAGGGGCACTCGAGGGACTCAGTCAGTTAAGTGTCTGCCTTTGGCTCAGGTCACCATCTCTAGGTCCTGGGATCGGGTCCTGGGATGGAGACCCGCATTGGTCTCCCTGCTTAATGGGGAATCTGCTTCTCCCTCTGCCCCTCCCCACCCCCACTCAGGTGTGCATACGCGCCTGTGCTCGCTCTCTCTCTCTCTCTCAAATAAATAACTAAATAAAATCTTTTTTTTTTTTTTTTAATTCTTGCAGATAGCAGAAGTGCTGCTCAGATGGAGGGAAGGAGAGAGTTGAGGCTTTCCCTGCTTGGTTGTTTTACCTCCCTTCACGGAGGTCCTCAGGGTCACTTTCTACAGAGTGGAACCATCAGATAACCATTTTACCATGCTGGGCATTTCATGTGCTTTTATTGTGCTTATTAATTATTACATCTTGTTTTCAAAATAACTCTTTTTGCACCAGAACGTGTGATGAAGTTGTTTTTGCAAATCCCTGGAAGTTTTGCCCTTTCCTTCAACAGTTGGTAGCCACTCTTTTTGGAAAAGCATTAACGTGCATAACCACTGTAGTCAACTTCAGGGCTCATTAATGAAGCCCAGAACTAATAGTTACATTGTCGTAATTTGACAAAGCCATCTAAATCTATGCGTGTTTTTTGAAAGCTCCCTAAACATGCTGCTAAATCCCCTAAAAAGCTACTAAACTGCTTTGGCAGCCATTAGCCCAGCATAAGCAGAGGAACTCTTTTCAGTAAGTGAACAAACAGAGAAAATATGCTGAATGGCTGGACAAATGTGTTTCAGCTGGCCCTTTCATTTACCGATATAAAGGTGCAGTCAGTATCAATCACTGTTGTCCCTGTTGCCCTGAAAATCACAATATCTCTTTTCATCCCACAAGCTCTTTTCACCACAGTAATGTGTCTTTAGAATGACACTGGCATCAGCCTGCTTCCGCTGTCTGAAGTCCAGAGAGCTTAAAAACACATTTCAGGATTCAAGACTTGAACCTTCCTCCCCTTCCGCTTTCCTACCGCCCACTCTGTCCTCCCTCACTCTGCATCCACTCCACCCCCTCCCCAGATTCCTTTCAATTCTTCCAGCTTTCCTCACTGAGTAAACAAAATTCACTTCTCTGTTCCAATGCAGCTCTCCAACGTAAACGCAGACAACTTCTCTCCGATATTCCCAAGATCTAAGAACTCAGTTCAAGGGATGCACATAAAGAAATGCTTTTACGTGTGGGTAAAACCTCAGAGGTCAAATGGAATGTGGAAATTCTATGCCCTGACAAGTGTGCTGATGAGCAGGACCTTGCTGCATATCAGGGTATCTCCTTCCTCCGCCCTCACCCCCTTATCTCTTGGTTCCCACCTGCCCCCAACGCACATACACACTCACCTTTTGTCACCTTGTAGCAGAAATATGTGCCCGAACGTGTGTTCCACCTTTACCACTGCGAGCTTCTTAAGAACAAATGCCGTGTCTTACATCTCTGCTAGCCCCTCCTGATTCTGAGTACTTAATACATTGTTTTGGAATGAAGGCGATTACTTTTTATCCTTCTGAAAAACGAAGCAGAATAAGCGTGAAGATCCATGTTAGCGATGTGCTTCTGGTTGTAGCAGTTATCACAGATGAATATTTGAAATACTACATTTCTAAAAAAAACAGTACTGATTGTTTTTTCTCTCCCTTTCTTTCTTTCTTTTTTTACTTTTATTTTTTTGATATGTTTGTTTTTATTTCATTGTTTTGCTTCAGGTTATAGCTGTCTGTAGGGAAGCAGCCCTTTTAGCTCTGGAAGAAGACATTCAAGCCAACTGCATTACGAGAAGACATTTTACTCAAGCCTTGAGCACTGTGACACCAAGAATTCCTAAATCACTGAGACGTTTCTATGAGGAGTATCAAGAGAAGAGTGGGCTACATTCAATCTGACGAAGGATACGTATTCATTGTGCTAAAAATGCTTTCTAGACAAAACCTGTTTCTCTTTTAAAAATTTGTCTTGGGCGCCTGGGTCACTCAGTCTGTTAACCATCTGCCTTCAGCTCAGGTCATGAACCCTGGATCCTGGGATCAGAGTCCCACACTGGGCTTCTCTCTCTCTCTCTCTCTCTCTCTCTCTGTCTCTCATGAGTAAATAAAATTTTTTTTAAAAAGTTTGTCTTGAGAGTGTCCAAAAAAATCCTTCATAAGCAAAGTGTCTGAATTATGTTGACTGGAATTGAGAGGCTTCAGTGTTTAAAGACATTTTAAATGAAATGGATACAGTAAAACTATCCATAAAAATCTCTGGACACGAGTTTAAATCAGTTTTATCTGGAAATGTATGCTGATATTTAAAAACAAACTTTAGCTTTTTCATTTTTGACCTAGTTTATTCCTCCCATGAAATGCTTTCCTAACTCCAGAATCTGTTTCAGTCTATTCCTGAATGGCCAGCCTGTAAACATCAGTTTTATACAAGAAATACAAGATACATGTCGATTAGTCCATAGTGAGAAAGATTTACAGATCTTTATTTTTAAAGGCCAGCCAGTGAAATAGCCAAATGTACCAGCCAGGTTTATATGGCCTTGTTTCCAGGTATGTTTTTGTTCTTATTATAATTTACACCTACATTTTTGCTTTGGCCTTCTTAATCTGTACTAATGGCAATTTAAAAAAAAATTAAGAGTTATTTCATGTAATGCCCTTTGTAAATTTAAAAGAATAGGAATTATAATCCCAGTCCAGGCCTAAAGCAATAGACCTGTTTTGTTTCATGCAACACTATAGATAAATTGTATGTTCATGTGTTAATTTGCACCCATTTTTAGGTTACCAATAAACTTTTTCAGTTCACAGATAAACCAAATTGTACTTGTAACCATATTGTCTTAGGCTGCATTTGAAATATGTATATTTGTGCTCCTAATTATTTATTTTCAGAATTTCTTGACACTTGAATATTCCATAAAAATCTTTGAAAAACTGTCAGAAATTGATTCCCTGACTTCCAGTTGAGAAAGTGGCAGTGGAAAGAATGTGCACTGAGACATGCTCACTGTAGATCTTTGAAAATTTCCAGAAAGACAAGTCAGGCGAGAAATACCTGATTATCACAATAATGGGACTATACAGTTTTATATTCTGAAGTCACCTCTCAAATATCTTACCCTTTGACTATCAAAAATAGACTTGCAAGGCATTTTTTTCCCCAGACTACATTACTTTATTAATATATACATAAAACCACCCACAGGACTACTACTTAGAGCTCTACTGTCAAATATAATAGCTACTAGCCACATACAGCTATTTAAGTTTAAATTTTAATGAATTAAAATTAAATAATATTAAAAACTGAGTTCACCGGACACATTAGCTTCATTTCAAGTGTCCAGTAGCCACCTGTGACAAGTATCTGCCATGTGGATAGAATAGATTGTAGAATACATCTATCACTAGAACATTCTGTTGGTTTCTGCTGATTTAGAATATAAGGCTTACATGATGAAATAGGACCTCAGAATTACTATTATGCTTTGCATTTTCCCTTTGGTTATTAGAGGACCATCCTTCTCTCTAAGTTCTGAGGGCACAGAAAATAAAGAGAAAAACCTTATCCACAGAGGCCTACACAGAAAAAAAAAATTAAATTCGCATTACCAATAAAATAAAAACCAGAACAGTAAGCCTGAACTGGCATAGGTTCTCAGGCTGGAGACTGGGCGGTGGGGAGGAAGGGGGGCAATCTCAATAAATGAGGAGCTCAGCTATTAGTGATCGCTCAGACCCTTCAGCCCATGTGACATAGAAGTCATAACCGGGCCTCATATATAATGTCCAGATCATTAAAGACCAACACCTGCAGTGTAAGGGCAAATTAGAAAAGACTTTCTCCTGCTGACTGGAGAGATCACGAGGATCCTCATGGTCTGTGCTTTGGATTTGAAAAGAAAAGAAGCAGCTCCTCAGAATTCTGACCCTGAGCTTACCTGACCACGGCCTCTGGGTTCAAATTCACACCACCTTTGAGATTTAGACACCTGAAACCTTTCAACATGAAAATATGGATCCACACTAGAAACATCCTTGGGATGAGCAGCACTTCCAGTTGTTGGAGGAATACAGCCTCACCCAGGCCATGGAGGATTCCAACAGCTAAAACCCTGCTTACAGAGTTTATAATCCTGAAGGGTGTACACAGTCTGCTGATGGGGCATAAATTGGGACAGCTACTTCAGAGAGCAACTAACATATCTAGGAATGCTGAAGACCCTATAATCTCAGAGTTCTCTTCAGTGTATGTCTCAGAGCAAGTTGTTTTCAATGAGTAATGATTAAGAAAATCAGAGCCCTAGTACTTTTAAATAGTAAGAAACTGGAAACGATCTATCCGTCAGAGAATGGATTTCTATGGGATACCCATACAATGCAATATTTACAGCAGTAAAATTGTAATTGGAGCTACATGGAAAAGAGGAATTTCAAAAAAGAGAGAAACATTTCGGAAGAATACTTTCATTCATTTAAATTTTAAGACATGCAAGAGAATACGTGTTGTTGATGAGAATACGGGTAGTAGAGAACTATGTGGAGGGAAATGAAAAGCATCAAATACCAAGAGAATTTCCTCTGGGGAGAAAAGCTGAAATGTCCTATCTTAAACTGGGTAATGTGAATACAGGTGTTGATTGTAATCTAGTCTATACGTTTTATGCCTAAGTATGTCATAATAATGTTTAAAAGATCAGCCTTAAATTGACACGTTATGGGGCAAAGGGCAAAATGCATCCCCAGCCCTGTCCTGCGTTTCTAACCAGCATCACAATCTTGTCCTTCCTCCCAGTCCATGACCTCCAGTGCAATCCACAATGCCTACCACCCCCATGTGTCTAGAAAATGAGAAGTACTGGGATGATGGAATAAAACTCAAGAAGGCAAAAAAAAAAAAAAAAAAAAGGGGGGGGGGCTTTTAGGATCCAGGAAACAAGAAATGTGTTGGTGAGAATTAGGGTTAGGTGATCCTTGTTTGATGACCAAGGGTGGGAGAAATTAAGTCCAGAGTGAGACTTCTGTTTCCATGGTACTGTGGTTGTGCAAGGAGCAGGAAGTCAAGAATTTAGAAAGATTTTAGAGCATTACATCTTTAATCTATTATAAACCAATTATTTTTTATATCTTTAGATAGCTAATTATTACCATTGAAAAGGCAATGATTGTTCTTTATTTGAAGTTTGTGCCCTTTTTATAACAGGACCAGTAAAAATCTGAGTCAGAGAAAAGAACAGGTCAGGTGTCACTAATAACAGTTTACTCCAGCTTCATCTGCGTGAGGGCTTTACTTCTGATGCCCAGGTCTCCTATGTGTGGATTTAAAATCGTGTATGATCCTATTATTTAGGTTTGTTTGTGATTGAATTACACATTATAGTTCATGGAAAATTTAAGTGCAGCAAGAAAAGAAAATGTCCAGCTTCCTGTCTTCAGAAAACAATTTGCTTTTTGGCATCTGGTCAAGTGTTTGTCGTTGGTCCAGATTCTCTTCAGGGTTTCAGGATACTCACAGTGACACTTATTTTTTCCCCCAGTGTTCCAAGAGGTTTTCATTTCAATAGTGAAATTAGTGTTTCTAACAACAAAATTTAGAGGAATGGCTTCTAACTTTTTACTCCTTTATGACTAAGAAAGTGTATTTATAAGCTTGATTCTGACTGCCCTAACATTGCTTGAGAAATATTTAGTTCTGTGTTATTTCTAATGTATAAAACAGGTTTTAAAAAATAATGTTTAGGTTTTCGACTTTAGAAAAATTATTGAATTTATAGAAAAACCAAATTTAAGTGTATGTTTAATTTATCTTAATTAGGAGAAGGCTACAGAAAAGTTGCTAGAATAGAATGAAGTTATTTCCCTGGCCTGTTGTTACTTAAATTTCTTAATGAGGTTGTTAAGAGTTTTAGTTCATTTTGTCATGTTTCTCTGAGTCCTAACATTAAAGATGAGCATACACCAAAGCACACTTTGAAATTATATATGGGTTGAATTAGCAGTATTTTTTCAAATATGGTCCACATAGAAATTCTAATGCTCCAAATTGATTTACTTTCCTTCCTTCAGTTTTCATTTTAACAGTTGTATGCACGGAAAAGCTTTTTACCGAATGTTTATGTCAAATATACCCCAGTAGCCTGTATCTTTTAGGACTCACTTTTGGGGAAAAGAATTCATTCTAGCAAATTAAGGCAGAAAGAGATGTTACAAGGTTTTAAGTTGGTTACAAAATTATTGAGAAATTTGTAGACTCCTCTTTCAGGACCTAGTGATAAACATTTCCGGAAAGATGGTTAAAATGACACACTTAACATACCACACGCAACAAAACCCAAAGAAATGAAAAGAAAGAAAAATAGAGTTCATGTATGCTGAAATCAGGGAACAGATTAAACCCCAGGTAAAGTATTTCAAAGGCTATCTGTCAAGTACAATACATTTTGAACCTACTTAGAAAGCTGGTTAATTCCATGAATTCCAGGAATTTCAACATCTACTCTGCTTCAGAACACATATGATGTGATAAGACACCATCAATTATCAGACTATTAATTTAAAAACACCTTTTTCGGGAAAAAAATGAATTACTTTGATTTTAATATTAATATTGTGATAATATCCAGGTAAGCATCCAACTTTTGGTTTCAGCTCATGTCAGGATCTCAGGGTCCTGGGATCGAGTGTAGTAACAGACCTCCCACTCAGAGGGAGTCTGCTTAAGGATTCTCTCTCTCCCTATCACCCTCTCCCTCTCCCCCTACCACACTCACCACTAGCACAGTCTCTCTCTCTCAAATAAATCTTTCTAAATATCCCAAAAATATTCATATTAAAATCAGTCAAATGCAGTTAAGTGAAATGGGAACTGACATGTAATAATATATTCCTATGTTTGTCATAAACCCACAGCAATTAAATTACTGTTTACACCAACATAATCATAAACAATAATAAAAATGTTGACAGGTGAAAAGGAGAGTCAAGGACATGGAGAACAGATTATTTGGGGCCAGGAATAATCACAGATTGAGATATCCCAAAGGGAAATACAACAGGGGACCTGTGCCAAAAATCTGGGGAGAAAGTTTGGCACTGGGGGAGAAACAAAGTACTGAAAGATAAAGCTAGAATACATTAGAAGAGACATTTTCTGAGAAAAGAGGGAAATAGTTTAGAATACAACTGCTCTGAAATCTCAAAAATGTTAAAATATAGTCAATTTGACAGGGGATATCATAAAACATTTGAGTAAGTTTCAAAATGAACAGAGCTAATGGAATTTATTTATAATTTATTCCACAAATATGCTCCCAAAGGTAAAGAATAGCATATTATTCACCATCTAATGGTGAAGTATTTGTTATAATAGCAAAATACTAGAACAAGCATCTATCAATAGGTTCTATTTAAATAAATTATAGTACATCCATACAATGGAACATTGTAGTGCTATTAAAAAAAAATAAATAAGCTCTTCATAAACTGATTTAGTAATTATCTCCAAGATACACAGAATCTAAGTAACTTAGATAAATATTAAACTTTGCAAACTGAGAATGGACAATATTTTATTCTCTCATATAATCTCTCTATATAAATATATATATTTCTAAAAATATAAATCTATAAATAAAAATATATAATATATAAATATATATATAAATTATATAATATTGTATATACACAAACACATACACAAAATATTTGCAAATGCAGGAATGTTGCAGAATGTGCCCTATAATCACCATGTAATAAAACTAAAATTAAGAAGGGGTACCTGGAGGCACCTGGGTGGCTCACTGGGTTAAAGCCTCTGCCTTCGGCGCAGGTCATGATCCCAGGGTCCTGGGATCTAGCCCCAAATCAGGCTCCCTGCTCAGGGGGTAGTTTGCTTCTCCGTCTCTCTCTGCGGCTTCCCCACCCCACCCCACCACTCCACCCCCTGCTGCTCCTGCACACTTTCCCTCTCTCTTGAATAAATAAATAAAAGCTTTTAAAAAGACACCTAAAACTGAGAAATGTAGAAATAACAAAACCCCAAGTATTTAGAAGTTCAAAATTCATCTGGAAATGATTCTTTGATCAAAGAGGAAATCAAAACAATATCTGAAAAATAATAGTAAAGATACTATATATCAAAATGTATGGAATTCAATTAACACCTCTACACAGAAGATAATTTATAAATCTAAAAACTTTCATTAATAGAATAAGATTAACCAAATTATGAAATCTCCTCAAAAAGTTATCATAAATAACTCCAAAATTAACTTTAGGAAAATATAAAGGTAAAAGCTTTAATTAACAAAAAACAACAGAAATGACTGCTCCAATAGCCCATTCTTTGGAGAACAAAATCCAAAACAAATTAATCTTTTTGTGGTGGACAGAACGATGCACCATGCCCCCCAACACAAAAAGATATCCACACTCTAGTCCCCAGAAACAGTGAAAATCATATGTTACCTTAAATGCCAAAAGGGGACTTTATAGATGTGATCAAATTAAGGATCTTGAGATGAGAGTACCCTGGATTTTCTGCATAGGCCCAACGTAATCATAAAGACCCTTATAAGGAAGAAAAGAAGGAAGCAGGAGAATCAGATTCAGAGGAAAAGAGGTCAGAAAGAAAAGTCTGAAGATGCTTCTCTGCTGGCTTTGAAGATGGAGGAAAGGACGGCAAGCCAGGGGATATGCAGACTCTGGAGTCTGGAAAAGACAAGGGTTCCCTTCATAACGCCTCCAGGATAGCCCTGCCAACACCTCGACTTTAGTCCCATTTCCGACTTAATGCAGACTGCTACAGAAGTGTTACAGAGTAAGTTTGTGTGTGTGTGTGTGTGTGTGTGTGTGTGTGTGTGTGTGTATTCATTTGACAGAAAGAGAGAAAGAGGGCACAAGTAGGGGGAGTGACAGGTAGAGGCAGAGGGAGAAGCAGACTCCCCAGTGAGCAGGGACCCCAGTGTGGGACTCGATCCCAGGACCAAGATCATGACCTGAGTGGAAGGCAAACCCCTAACCGACTAAGCCACCAGTCGCCCAGTTTGTGTTGTTTTAAGCCACTGTTTGTGATAATGTATTAAATCAGCAATAGTAAACTAATATGCCTTCTGGCTTGCTTTTTAAAAGGTAACAAAGCCACAACATAAAGTTGAGGGGGAAAGAAACCACATTTATGAATGAAATAAAAAGTTAAGAATTTTATATTATCGTGCCAATACAGGTGAAACCCTGTTGAAATTGTTAATTTTCATATAGCTACCTCTCAAAAATTCTTGAGCGTGGATGGTTTTATAGGCTAAAATGAATTCAGGTCTTCAATCCAATCATCATTATGCCATTGAAACTGTTTCAGAGCCTAAAGGAAAAGGAAGTTTTCCCAATTCCTGCTGTGACTGACATAGTGCCAACCCCCTTTCAGTAGCTACACACCTTTAAAAGAAGCACCTTTAAAAAAATTACTACTCAAAATCAAATAATTGAGCATATTAATAGATGAAAATAGAAAACAGTGCATTCAGTACGGAATTCAACATTCATTTCTCAGTTTTTCAAAAGGCAAAGGTAACATTAACCTGCTAAAAATAGTAATACTAACCCAATGGCCCATACCCTAATTAAATATCAGAAACTAAGGCAATTGTTTATCATTGTTCTTTGAGCGCTAGTGCATGAAGTCATACAAGGGAATAAAGTAAAAACCCCAAGATAATTAACTGAAGGGTTATTATGTAACTAATATAGTCTCAGACTTCACTGGCTCTTAACAACAAAATAAGGGCACATTTCCTTTCACACCTAGTTTACATCTTGAAGTTTTCATCCCCTACAACCAAAAGTCCATTCTACTGGTTTTACTCCTTCAAATGTTTGCTGGGATTCCCCTGATGAATACTTCAGTGTTTGTCAACTACAACTGGCAGTAGTAACACCCTCCACACTGCCGCCCTCCATCCCCCAGGCTCCCCCACATAAGTCACTCCTCATCCATGGGTCCTCAATCAGCTCTTAACAAGTTAGTCCAGGTCACCAGTAAGTCCCTACCACTTTGTTCCCGAGTGTGGGCAAAGACCCTGACTCAGCGACCTCACAGCTAAGGCCAGACTATGGATTTTTACAAAACTACTACTAATAAGGAATAATTACAGGGGTGCCTGGGTGGCTCAGTCGTTAAGCATTTGCCTTCGGCTCAGGTCATGATCTCAGGGTCCTGGGATCGAGCTGACATCGGGCTCTCTGCTCAGTGGGGAGCCTGCTTCCCCCTCTCTCTCTACCTGCCTCTCTGCCTACTTGTGATCTCGGTCTGTCAAATAAATAAATAAAATCTTAAAAAAAAATAAAAGGAAAAATTACAATGATGAAAAGAAAACACTTTAATTTCCTGTTGGCTATCGGTGCTGCTAGTGTCTATGCGCCTGTTCCTCTGTGGGCATATGCTCTATTTTGCTCTCTTTCTACCACCCTGTTCAAAAGCCAGCCTATCACATACTGAGTGTCCATGGAGGATGGGACAGGGTTGAGGGGCTGGAGGTTGGATCCATGCTAATGGCCAATGATTTCATCAGTTGCGCCATGTAGCAGGGAGTTAGAAAACACATGGAGATTTGGGGAGAGTGGCTTAGAGAGCATGGAAGCTCCGCGCCCTTCCCCCATACCTTGCCCTATGTATCTTTCCCTTCTGGCTGTTCCTGCATTTTATCTTTTATAATGAGCCAGTAATCTAGTGAGTAGAATGTTTCTTTGAGTTCTGTGAGCAGCTCTAGCAAATTAATCAACCCACAGGAGTGAGTCATGGGAACCTCTGATTTATAGATGGTCATAAGCACAGGTGATAACCTGGACTGTTGATTGGCATCTGAAGGTAGGGGGATTCTGTGGAGGCTGTGGTAGGGGGAAGCAGTCCTAAAGGATTAAGCTCTTGGGGCATCTGGGTGACTCAGTCATTAAGTGTCTGCCTTCAGCTCAGATCATGATCCTAGGGTTCTGGGATAGAGCCTCACATTGAGCTCTCTGCTCAGTGGGGAGTCTGCTTCTCCCTCTCCTGCTCCCCCTGCTTGTGTTCGCTCTCTAGCTGTGCTTCTCTCCGTCAAATAAATAAATAAAATCTTAAATAAATAAATAAACAAACAGACTAAGCTCTTAATCTGTGGGAGTTGACTTTATCACCAGGTAGTGTTGGAATTGAATTGAATTAATAGGTCAATGGTTGGAAGAAAAATCCCCACATCAGAATTGGTGTCAGAATCATATTTGTTTTTTTCTGGACTTCTGAAAAGGGAGTGCCCCCCAAATTTACGCTGCATTAACTGTATGGTTGTGATAATAACTATGGTGCCGATCTTCGTATAATCATGATATATATGCTCTTTCATTATAGGAAGTACTTTGTTTCCTGAATCTCATTATTTGTTCAAAATTGTCTTTAAAATGCACAAAAGTATCTCTTTCCTCTCTCTCACTCTTTCTTTTTCTCTCTCCCTGTCTGATACCCATCAACACTTTGGTATTTGCATGAAATATCGTAAGTACTGTGGAGTTTACTTGGTCGGTTGTCTGAAATTATCTCAGTGGCGGCCTACATTTTATTTTGTAAGCTTCAAGATGCCAGAGCTTTCCTGATGTAATAAAGATGAAAGAATTTAGCCCTAGATCCGGTTAAGTGGCAGAGCCAGAAGAGGACAGGCCCCAGGCACTAGGGCAGGCTTGGCCTGGGGCCCACAAACCTGTTTGATAGCTACAGAGAGAAAGGCAGGGTAGATCGTACTGGGCAATAAGGGGAGATATTTGATGAAAACTTGGGACTATTTTTCTTAATGAAATAGGAAGCTCTGTTCTCAGCTGAGTATAGGGATGGAGGAGGAAGTTTTGGAGGTTAGGAAAGAAAAAGTAAACGGCCTATAAATGTGTAGTAAGATGGTGGGGCAGCACTAAGTTCCTACAGAGGTCAGTGGTCAGGAAATTAGAGCACAAAGAATTTCCTGTCTTTGGTCAAATTCTTATATTTTACCTTAAATTCATACTATTTTTATAGCTCTCCACATTTTTTTTTTCTTATTTTAACATGTAGCAATCTAAAAACCAGTCCATATTTAATCCCCCATTTCCATCGGTAAGTGAAGGGAAATCACTTGGCTTCTGGGCCAAATAAAAAAATTTTTTTTAAAGATTTTATTTATTTATTTGACAGGCAGAGATTACAAGTAGGCTGAGAGGCAGAGAGAGAGAAGGAGGAAGCAGGCTCCCCGCTGAGCAGAGAGCCCAATGTGGGGCTCGATCCCAGGACCCTAGGATTATGACCCGAGCCGAAGGCAGAGGCTTTAACCCACTGAGCCACCCAGGCGCCCCCCAAATAAAAATTTTTAAAAATCTTTTTTTATTTGCATATTTCCACAAAAAATTTTTGCGGGCTTCTATGCTTTGTCCCCTTCAAATAACTTCTCAGTAGGAATTCCTCAGAAAGCTTGATAAGGGTGATTGAATGAGTGCAGAAGCACCTATTGGCTGAGCGTTAAAGGATAATGGTTAGTCCTTTCAAGGGCTCCTGCTCAGCTCTCTTGCATTCAGTCAAAAAGGAAATCTGGTCCTTTGTCTCCTGGGTTCACCTTCAACAAATGGCCACTTTATTCCTCCACATAGCTCCCATTTTAGTAATGAAGTGTGAAGGAAAGGCTAGGATTAGAATCACCTGAGTAGATATAGAAATACTAACACACATTTTCAAACATTTTGTAAGTCGTAAAGACCCACACTTTCGTAAAATGTTGCAACTTTTGGTAAGTGTTTTTTTTTTTTTTTACAAAAAGCTGGTGGAAAAAACATATTACAGTGAAATTTTAGCACAGAGCAGATTGTACTAAACCTGAAGAACGGTGAGGATTTTTCCAGTGGCTTCTGGGGTAATGAGTCCTTTTCACTTCTTAAGGTAGGTTAAAGTTCATCACCACAGAGGCCACCAGCCCTGGAAATGGTCGAATAGCTCAGAATCACAGGAATTTGCCCACTGTTCCTGGCAGAAGTTGTCTGTCATCACCGCCACCCCCACCCCGGCCCTCATCAGGTTTCTCCCATGCACTTATCTCCTCTGCCCTTTCCCGGAGTATGAGGGGAGGTGGAGGATAAGGAGGGTCTTTCTACTCCCCACCACATGCTGGTCCACCAAGCTTTCTGTAGACCACTCTTCACATCTTTCTTTGATGCTTCCGTTTGCTGTGGTTCATTCCTTTACCAGGTACTTAGCTAACCAGCTCCAGACGACTAAAGGTGAATTCCATTAGGAAACACACTGGGGAAGAAAGGAAAAGAATTTTGGCAAAATCACAAAAAGTGGATAATAATATATCAATTGGAATGGAATACTCACCCATTTCACGGGGGTGCTGTGAGAACTAATTAATGTTTGTAAAGGTCTTTGAGTTCCTTGGAGGGAAGGTGCCACCAGAGTACTAAGCATTATTGTGAAGGGATTATGTGCACAAATACAATACCAGGAGCCAGGATATTACTAAAAATAAAGCAGAACTTTCTGTGAGGAAGGTAAGGAAGGAAATGCCTCACTGAAAAAAGCTTAACTGTCTTTTAATACAAATGCTTAGGCTACTGGGTAATGGAACAGCAAATCTGAGATTCTATTCTAAGTAAAGGATTATGTTTTCTCGGCATTGTCAAGGTGCAGTGGAACAAAACAAAATGACTGCTTTACCCAAAAGAGGGTTATAGTCTTTGAAAAAGAGATTAAGAGGATGTTTGGCTCTTGCACTGGGCAGTCCATCCAGGAGGAAAAAGGCAACAGTAAAGCAAACGTTTGTTTGCACTTGAGGGGAGGGGAGTTTTAAAAATTAAAGAAAGGAGACTGTTCCAAGTTGAAATGACTACTGGTGATTGGTCCCAATAAATCTAGTGATAAAGATTAAAGCTTGTTCAAACCCTGAGTTTGAAATTACAGGAGAAATATACTCTGGCTTGTGTATATACAGGGAAGGATCACACCAGCTGTATAAAAACAAAACAGAACAAACAAAAAAAACCCTCTACGTTGTCCATTTCGCCAGTAACACACGCCGTGTTTGCAGGCGGCTGGATTCTCCAGTGCTTTGGACGGCCTCTTTAGACGTTAGGTTAGCAAACCTGGGAGGGGAAACGGGAATGACAACGGTCTCCTTTTCAGTAACTTCTTCTTTCTGACCATTTCCTTCTCCTCCACCTGCTTATTTGTAACAAGGCCTGTGAGGTCTGAAGCAGATTAGCAAACAAATAAATCCTTTAATGTCATGGAGTACTTTCCCCTGCTTAAATGGGATTAATCTGCCAGCCCAGCAAATTCTACATTTCACATACCTCAGCTGCATAATAAGCCATTTCTGCCAATCCCCTCATTTAAGGCACAAAGGTCATTTTATTTTCACGTTTGCACTGCTTAGACTTTCTTTCTCCATTCTTCTTTCCTATTCCATCTCCAGCTCTGTTTTCTACCTTTGAAAATGTCCTGTACACAACGTTTAGAAAAGGATCAAAGAGCATGCACAATAACCTGTGGTTCTCAGAGAAGGCAGAAGGGTGAAAGAATGTGGAACATGAACCACCTTCCACCGGCGCACAGGATCCATCTCCAGAAACTCTCCAGGCAGCTTCAGTCTGGCTCTGGCTGTAGAACTCTGGGAGGACTGAACATCATGGCGAAGCCTGAGGACTAGATAGCCATCAGTCCTTGTTGCTCAAAATTTTTGCTCTAATAAGGCGGAAACCCTGGGCTGGTTCCTACTTTGACATTTTAAGAACTAGAAATGGGATGGGGCACCCGGGCCGCTCAGTCAGTTAACGTCTGCCTTTGGCTCCTGTCATGATCCCAGGGACCTGAGATTGAGTCCTGGATTGGGCTCCCTGCTCAGTGGGGAGCCTGCTTCTCCCTCTGCCTCCCTCTCCCCCTGTTTGTACTCTCCTTCTCTCTGAAAAAATAAATAATTCTTAAGAAAAAAAAAAAAAAACCCTAGACATCGGTTGAGTTTTCTACAAATAGAGAAGGCAAACATCTTAGAACTAAAAGGTATTTCTAACAACCATTTAACTCAGTGACTTGCCCAAGATCACAAAGGAAGAGGTAGGGACAGTTTGATGGATTACAGCCACAACTTCCGCCTACCAGAGCTATCCTGCTCTCACCACACCATACTGCTTCCCGAAGGAAAGGATCACCATGCTGCTCTCACTCAGGAATCCAAGGGGAAAAAGGCTATTTTGGGGGTATTTACTCAAAACCACTGGGTAAATTCTGACTCATATTAACATTTCCCTTTACTCACCTTTTGAAATCTGAGCAATGTGAGTCACTGAACTATTCCGTCCTCTCGGTTAATGACCAAAGGGAAATGCTTCACTTTAAGAAGTCAGTCCTCATAGTTGTTATGGATACATTTCTAAGAGTCACAATGAACAAAGATATGACGAATAATGAAGCAGGAAGATCCCTGCAGCTGTGCGCCCCACAAGTCCTCATGGCACGTGGGCCAGAGAGACTTCTCTTTCCTGAAATACAAGGTCTCCACCAGGCCTTTAAGTTAAAAGAGTAGGAACAATGGGGTGAGGAAGAATGAGAATGTAAGCATGAGTCTAAAGAACAGTCATGGCATCAGGACATTTGATTTCAAAACACTAAAATAGAATAACAAATGAAGGGCAGCAACATGCAACAAGATGGGTGAATCTTAGCAATGGGATATTAAATAAACAAGAAGGTCCCAAAAGATTATATATGACATGATATCCTTTATAATAGTTGAAAGCAACTAAAATTTTTAAAAGTATGTGCAGTTTAGGAATGCAATAAATCTTTGTAGGAAGAAAAGCAAGGAAATGGGTTCAGAATTTGGGCTGATGGGTGGGGAGGTCAGGGATCACGTTTGTGGGAGAATGTATGATTAGGTATGAGTCATTTTCTGGTCCTATTTTTGTTTTGAAAGATGTGTTCATAGATGTTTATTACATTATTGAAAATAATGAAATAAATTTAGGCCAAATAATCACAGCCCAATGATAGCAATATGTCACGAAGCAAGGATTTTGATTAATCCAGTTGACACAGACCAAATTTAAAAAATTTTATTATGTCATTTTTTATGACAGTTACATTAGTTTCTTAAGGCTGCCCTAACACACTGAGTGGTTTAACAACAGAAACTCGGTGTCTCACATTCCTGGGGGATCTGGAAGTCCAAAATGAAGGATTGGTTCCTTCCCAGGGCTCTGAGGAAGGATGTGTTCCAAGCCTCTCCATGATTTGCAGATGCCGTCTTCTCCCTGTGTCTTCATGTCGTCTTCTCTCTGTGCTGTCTCTGTGTCCAACTTTTCACTTTTTTTAAGACACTAGTCACATTGGATTAAGAATCCCTCTGTTGCCTTAATTTGAACATGATTACCTCTCTCAAGATCCTTTGTCCAAATGAGTCACATTCTGAGGTGACTAGGGTTAGGATTCAATATATCACTTTTGGGAGGACACAATTCAACCTATAACAACAATGTACAATACTTGACTTGTTACGATTCTTGGCATTGGGAAAGAAAGAAGATAGTAATTTTAAATGTGCATCAACAAGGCAGTTTTCAAAGTGGTTTATTTTGTTTTGTTTTCATTTTGGCACTGCTGGCTTAAACACTCTTAATGGAAGAAAGCATAGAAAGGTCACCATAATACTCCAAGAGTTTGCGAGAGAGAGAGAGAGAAGAGACAGAATGAGAAAGGGAGAGAGGGGGCACGAAAGAGAAGGAATCTCATTCTTTGAAAGTCTTCTGAATCGATCACAGATTCACACATACCTCAAAGATATTGCAGCTTTGGGTCTAGACTACTGCAATAAAACAAACATTGCAAAAAAACTGTATTCCACAATACAGAGAATAGAATGAATGTGTGGTTTTCCCAGAGCAAATAAAAGTTATGTTTATACTATACTGTACTGTACACATAACACAAAGTTATGTGTATACTATACTATACTATACTTATAGTATAGTATATAGCTATACTATACTATACTGTACTATTACATGTGCAATAGTATTCTGTTTTAAAAAAAGAATGTACTATCGTAATTTAAAAATACTTCACTGGTAAAAAAAAAAAAAATTGCTTTCTTGCTAACCATCATCCAAGCTTTCAGTGAGTCATAATGACTGATCACAGGTCCTATAAATAGAATAATAATGAAAATGTTTGAAATATTGTGAGAATTACCAAAATGGGACACAGAGACATGAAGGGAGTGCTTGCTGTTAAAAAAATGGGACCAGGGTTGCCACAACCTTCAGTTAGTGAAACACACACTGTCTGTGAAGCACAGGAAAGGGAAGCACGAGAACATGATGTAGGCCTGTAGTGATTACAAATCTTTATGCCAACTTTGATTCATTCTCCTTAAACAGCTGCTGGATCCAAGTGTCCTTTCTGATATGCAACCTCTATCAACATTTAAAATGTGCCAACTTCTCTTTTTCAGAAATCAATTGATAACATGGGTTTTTAAAAGTTAGATATACAAGGTTGTTTATGGCAACACTGTTTGTACTAACCACAACAACAACAAAAGAAATACAAATACTGTCCTAAAAAGTGTACCAGTAAGGGAATGAACAATACAGAATTAATAATAATAGCCAAGTAATGATTGAGCATTTGCTATGTACGAGGTCTATGCTAAGCCAATTTATATAGATCATCTAATTTATTCCCAACAAGGTGGCTTATTTGCCCCATGTACCATTGAGGAAAGAGGGAACTAAGAGACTTGAGAGGCCAAGTAACTTGCCGGAATTCACACAGCTAGTAACCTAGCAGAGCAGGACTCAAACCAAAAAAGTACGTAAGTGAAGAAAAAAACATTTTGGAAAATGTGTACCATGGTAAAAACAGCATTTATCTCTCTAAAGCAGTAGGGGTTATGGCCAAATTTTGTTTTCTTTTTTAAAACTCCAAATGTGTGGGGCGCCTGGGTGGCTCAGTGGGTTGAAGCCTCTGCCTTCGGCTTGGGTCGTGATCCCGGTTCTGGGATCGAGCCCCGCGTGGTCTCTCTGCTCGGCGGGGAGCCTGCTTCCTCCTCTCTCTCTGCCTGCTTCTCTGCCTACTTGTGATCTCCATCTCTCGAATAAATAAATCAAATCTTAAAACAAAAAAAAAAAAAAAAAAAAAAAAAAAAAAACTCCAAATGTGTATCTCTCAGATCCATTCCTTCCTTCCTTTCTGTTTCCACGGTTCCCAGTTTGATCCAGGCTTCATCATCCCATGCTTAGTGTACACACCAGTCTCCTGCTCCCCTCTTTCCTCTAAACATCCTGCATGAGCTTGGCACCTGGCAGTCACCTCCTGTCTTCCAAGGAAGTCTAACTCCCCAGGCTGGAAGTGCCTAGCCATTTCCTTGTAATGTTTTCCTCCTGGGTTCGGCGTAATCAGAGCTGCCATGAGAAGTCTTGTCTTTCTCCTGCTCTTCCTCATCCACATTTCCACCATCTCGGGGTCCTTACACAGTTTGTACCCTCAGCCACCATGCCCTTTTCTTCCTTCTCTGCTGAGCTGAAGCCTTCAGCTCACAGCCCAAGACCTCCCACTCCATGAAACTGTCCCCCACTCTACAGCCTTCAGGGTCCTCTCCTTTCCGTGAACACCAGTGTCATCTGCACCAATCATTTTGGCTCTTAATAAATGCTCTTGCATTATCATTTTACGATTTCACTTGTGCTTTCTTCCTTTAGACAGTAGCTCAGGAAGGCAGATAGGACTTATTTTCCTTTTTTGAAACTCTGTACCACTCCTCACCATGCTTTATCTCTACCCATGAGTAAGGACTCCCACCGCCTGTACATTTCCTACATCACCATCTGCCTGGCTGGACATCTGCAGAGTTTGTACCTAGACTTTTCCTTGGATTTGGACTAGATTTAAACCTTTAGTTAATGGCATTTAAATTCCATGCACCCTTTCCAGATACTTTCAGATACTTTCAGATAATCCTGAATTAATACCTAACATAGGATTGATAGTGGAGAATTGTTGGAATCTTCAGTTTTCAAAATGTTGCTCTATATAGGCTCAGGATTATATAAAGCCCTTTCTTGATGAAGGGAGGCTGATTAGCTTGATCACTGGGAGAAGATAATCCCAGTTAGGTCAAGGGACAGACTGGAGGGAACAGCACTGTTGACAAGGGAGCAGATGCCAGGCCATGCCCCTGAGCTTGCAGCACGAAGATGGGGGGCATTCCTCCCGGGCAGCCTTGTTTTGGTGACCTTGACTCTTGGCTGCCTCCACTGTCCAACCCACCCTTGAAAGTTGAGAAAATGTGAAGTAAACACTCATTCAAGGAGGAGGAACCAAAATATCCATGTGGCACCAAGAGCAATCCTGGTCCCCTACCCTACATTCAGGATCAAGGTCATTCTGCTGAGGACAATGCAGGCGGAGCTATGGTAAAGAGCTTCATCTTCACATTCAGACGGTTCTAGAATTTAATTCCAGCTCTACTGTCGACCTCCTGTGTGATCCCTGGTAAATCTCCCAACCTTACCATTCTGTCCTTGGAAGACCTGTTCTTACCCACAGAACATTTCTGACATCAGATGTGCAGGCTTTCCAGATGGAGCAATTTTCTATGGGTGCCAACAGTGTCCTACAAGTCAGTTAGATCCAGGCACTAACTACCTGAACTCAGCACAAATCCTACAAGCTAAAGTCTCATCCCATAAGGCTGCTCCCCCCTCCATTTCATATGCCAATTGCAAGTCCGGGTCATTTGTATTTCTGACTGACTGCCTATTAATCAGAGATTCCCATGACCCCCTCTTCAGGTTCCACAATTTGCTAGAACAGTCCACAGAACTCAGGAAGGCATCTATTGACTACCACCAGTTTACGATTAAAGGATATAGCTCAGAGGTATCCAAATGCAAGAGCTGCAAAGGGAAAATTATGGAGGAAGAAAAACCGAGCTTCCATGCCCTCCACAGGTCCACCACCCTCCCAGCACCTTTACACATTCACCAACCCAGAAGTTCTCTGAACCCTGTTGTTTGAAAAAGGGAGGTTTACAGAGGTGCCATTATGGAAGGATGGTTGATTAAACCGTTAAACCATTGGCCACTGTTGATTAACTCAATCTCCAGGCTCTCTCTACTCCCCAGAGATTGGGGGTGGGGCTGAAACTTCTGTGTAATCACATGGTTGGCTCCTCAGGCAACCACCCCCTTTTGAAGCAATTTAGGGGCTCACCTAGAGTCACCTCGTTAGCATAAACTCAGGTGTGTTTGATGGGGTTTATTATGAATAACAAAAGCTGCTCCTCTTACCCCAATCACTTAGGAAATTACAAGTTTTTTAGGAGGTCTGTGCCAGGAAACGCGATCAAAGACCAAATACATATTTCTTCTTATATCCCAGTATTACACTCTGAAACACAAAACTCATAGTATCCACCTTTTAAGGTTGTGAAGAATGAAAGAAAATAACATATATAAAGTATGACGAGGCTCTCCTCTTAGTGAGAACCCATTGGCCTACCGTTCCCACCTCTCTCCCAGCCGGGGCTCAGAGCACAGAGCCCGGGCCTCCCTGAGTAGACATCCTTCTGCCCTTTATACACATCCTGTGGACATACGAACAATTCAGAGAAGTTTTTCTACGGCAGCAATCACCTGTTCCTTTTTGGAGGAATTATTTACGAGTGATCGACCTGACGTGGGTTTGCTGCTGTTTCTGCAGAATCCCCCCTTTCTCGGGAATGGTATTTCTGGTCAATGGGAGCATATCCATAATTTTTCTGAACTTTCTAAAGCCTGTTTTCCAAAATCCAGGACTCGCGTCAGCTCAGCCTGATGGTCCTTTTCCTCTCTTTGACCCAGAATGACGCAGTCATTTTTTTCCCTAGGATCCTGGAAGTTACACAATAGCCATCAAGTTCTTTGCCGTCAGAATTAAGTCAAGAATAGCAGTTCCTTTGTTGTTTCCTCTGACTTTCTGGTGATGAGAGTATTATGAAGACTGGCCAGAGCTTATTACACCGTTTACTTTTAGCAGAACAAGACTTCTAGTAAACTCTGAACCTTTGAAACTGGTCCTCATCATCATCCAGTTTGTCTGCTTTTTATCTAGTATTGATAAAGTGTTTTCCCATACCACTTTCACAATAAACTGCAATAGCTTACATCTAGTGTGCATTTACAATATGCGTATCAGGCACTTCCTAAGCACTTTAAATACATCATAATTTTTAAGCTTAAAAACAACCCAGTAAGCATATATACAGAGTGGGATACTGTACAGTTTTAAAAAAGAAGGGAATCCTAGGGGAGCCTGGCTGGCTCCACTGGTAGAGCCTGTGACTCTTGATCTTGGGGTTGTGGATATGAGCTCCACTCTGGGTGTTGCGATTATTTGAAAATAAAATCTAAGAGGCACTGTATGGCTCAGTCAGTTAGACATCTGTTTTCGGCCCTGGTCATGATCCCAGATCCTGGAATCAAGTCCCACATTGGGCTCTTGGCTCATGGGGGGAGTCTTCTCCCTCTGCCTGCTGCTCCCCACCCTGCTTGTGCTCTCTCTCTCTCTGTCAAATAAATAAATAAATAAATAAACAATCTTTTTAAAAATAAATTAAAAATAAAATAAAATCTTTAAAAAAGAAGAAGAAGAAGAGAGTCTTGCCATTTGCAACAACATGGATGGAACTTGAGGTCATTATGCAAAGGAAAATAAGGCAAAGAAAGACAAATACTGAACAGTACTATTTATATATGAAATCTTTAAAAAATTCAAATTCACAAAAACAGAGTAGAAAAGGGGTTGTCAGAGCCTATGGAGGAGGAGAAATAGGGAGAGGTTGGTAAAAGGGAACAAACTTTCAGTTATAAGATGAATAAATTCTAAGGATCTAATGTATAACATGGTGACTATTGTCAATAACACTGTATTGTGTAACTGAAATTTGCTAAGAAAGTAGAACTTAAATGCTCTTCTCCAAAAAAAGGGGCAAATACATGGGATGGTGAATGTGTTAACACATTCAGTGGCTGGGTCCTTTGGAATGCACATGTGTATCAGATCATTGCATCACACACTTTCAATACCTTATGGTTTTGTCAATTCTATCTCAAAGATGGGGAGAAAAACAACACTCTGAGCGCCATTACTAGATCCCATTTCACAGATAGGGAAACTGAAGCACAAAGAGATTCTGTAATTTGCCCGCAGCTACACTGACAAGTAGGGCAGCCGGGACTCTAGACCCAGGGCCCATCCTAGAACCATCAGTTCTCTGCCGCTTCTCACACTTGGGTCCTAATGCCACTGGTTCCCTCACTCACCAGCTTTATGACTTTGGAAAAGTTGCCTAATATCTGTCTCTCAGTTTGCTTATTTATAAAAATGAGAATAACAATATCAACTTCGGAGGGCGTGGAGATGAAGCAAATGAAATGAGATCACGTTTGGGGCAGCTTCTTCTCTAGTGAGCAGATGCATGCCTGCACCAGCTGCCAGGAGTCCAAGTGTCCCCCCTACTCTTGTTGTCACCGCATATCCCTTGCTCTCAAGCATCTCCTTTTCTTCGTATGTTCTTATTTATTTTTATTTTATTTATTTATTTATTTATTTATTTATTTATTTTTGTATTTTAGAAAGTGAGCATAAATGGGGGGGAAGAAGAGGGGGAGAGAGAGAATCCCAAGCAGACTCTACCCTGAGCAGGGAGCCTGACACGGGGTCCAATCCCACAACGCTGAGATCATGACCTGAGTGGAAATCAAGAGTGAGCGCTTAACTGAATGGGCCACCCAGGTGCCCCTCGCTGTTCACATTTCCGAAGCCAGATTCTATCTTAAAACCAATGCATGCATGTGATGAGATTTAGCTTTTTCACTAAAAAGTTACTACCTGAAGGTATGTCTTTCTATAAATGGCATCTCTGAGTCCAGGAAATAAAGTATTTCCATGTGTATTTGTTTTCTTTGTCTAGCTAGTTTATTGATGACTTAAGGGCAAGAGAGGTTTCTTAAAATTTTCTGGGTTCTCTCAACACCCAATACCAAGTCGCACACACTCTAAATGCTCAATAAATAGCTACAGAATGCAGTAGTGTTTGTCAAAAGTAAATTCAGCTGTCTGTGTTGTGCTGACTAAAACATCCCCCCCAGCCTTATCCCTCACCCCCCAGTGCAGGGCCTAAAATCAGGGTGAGGCAGACAGGGTGTATTTTCCTGCAGAGTCCTTGCGCCTTCCAGCAGACTGGGCCCCCAGTGCTTTCCAGAGGTATTTGAGAAAAGAGGAGCCAGAAGAGTCCCTGTGTCTACAGAGCCTTTCCCAGTCCTGGGCTTTACCAGGAAATGTAGAACATTAAAGCAGAAAAGCCAGAGAAGCCAGAGGGCAAAAGGAAAATTATCTGGGCCACCGTGCTCCACCAGGAGCGCTCCAGCTCCCTGAGTGCTCAGCGAGAGGCAAGAGGCAGAGCTGGCTTCTGCTCTACCAGGTCTGCTGGCACGTGTGTGTGCTCGTGCTTCCACACCCTGCTCGTGATTAGGACGTGCTGATGCGAATGTCTTAAAGGGACTTTGGAAGACAGTTTCTGCATTCAGGAAGCGGGCCCTGCTGAGCGCGCAGCTGTCGGGCCCAGGTTCAAGGGGAGGGAGGGTGTTGCTTGTTGGACACTAGCGCCTGGGGCCGGTGTCCTCAGGCTGTGCCCACAGCTGTCATGTCCAGCCTTGTCAAGACCTTTAAAACTACAACTAGGGAGCCAACGAAGAAATAAAAGTGAACTCATCTGAAAGTCAGTCTGCTAACTCTCAAACCTCAGATCATCTTTTCCTCTGGAATTGAGAAAGCTTCTAAATTCGTGATCTGTGACTGAATAAAAGTACAGTCTTGGCTAGGAGAACATTGTTGAAGGTTTCAAAATGAGAAAGAGCAGATTGCTGCATTGTACCTTCCTCCAGGATTACCTCCTCATTTTTATTAGAAAGTGTGTCGTGGGAAACAAACTTGCGCAGCATATCTCCTGTTTTTTAAAAACTTCTACAGAATTTCACTGATCGGATTTTGGGAAAGATCACACATCATCCAACCTCTGTTGTACACACTGAAACTTCTCTTGGGGTTTGCAGGGGTTTTCTTTGTCTTTTCATCTCCAGTTTCTCTTTTGATTGACAGGGCCAAATGCCGTGTTGCTTTTGTGTGTGTGTGTTTATAGAAATTGAGACATACTCCTTGATGAGCTCTACTCTCCCAATAAAACAGAGATAGATCTATTTTCTGCTTCTTGAGTCACGTAGCTCAGGTCAGGTGCAGAAATAGCCCAAATGGTCCTCACAATGGGTGTGACCCGTGGGGGATGAGGGGCAGCGTTCCCCCACCCCCGTCCACTAGGGACTATTTGCTTTGATAATTAATGGAAGAGTCTTTCTCTGAACTTCTTTTGTTGTTGTTAAAAATTTACATTTTCACCTCTGCTCAAATATTTATCTTGGCCCTCTTCTTGTCCGTTCTGCAGGATGACTGCATTGCCAAGTCCAGGGCCAGCATTCCCTCTGGGTTCCACGTGCTGGCTGTCCCTGGGCTGTCCCGCCCCTGCAGGGAACTCACTGGTTCATAGGAGCAGCTGCCTTTCTCCCCCACCATGCCGGTTCTCTTCTTCCTGGTGTCCTTCCCATTGTGTCATGGCCAGGAAGTTCTTTCCTCCCTGCTCTTTGGCTTTCCCCTCCAGCACAGCTTTCCATGAGGAAAGCCCCTCTCCTGGGAAGACACTCAAACCTCCTGACAGACTTCAGAAAAGAATCAAAGAGTCATGTTTTCCCAAGTGTCTACCTTGGGACATTAGTCCTGAGAAGTGCTTCTGGATAGAAGGGCTTTCTGGTCATTTTGGGGAAAGCCTCATAACCAAACTCATTTTTGGATGGTCAACCTTGTTAGTCAAGCTTAAAATAAGTGTGGGAGAAGTCCTTTGTTTAAAAAAGGATGAATCAAGCAACAACAACAAAAATAAATGGGGTTTAACCTTGTTTACCCAGAGTTTTCCAGGTGATTTGTACTAGCATGTTTCATGATACCAGTGGCTTCTAGAAAAGGTTTCAGGCATTGCGGTCCTACAGCATCCCAGACACCTTCTCAGCCCAAGGAAATCATAGCAATTTAGTGGATCTGTTTAATCAGGTTACAGGGAGCTGTTTGTGATCTCGATTATGTTTAATCTTTTTCATCATTGTCCTAAAATACATGGCACTTAGAAATCAAGTTGGATCATTAATCTTCCAGCCCCCTTATGCAGAGACCATCCTGCCTGTACACATGAGAAAAGGCAGTTGTTACACTGGACCAGATCTAAGCAGTGAGATTAGAAATAGACAAACTTGAAATATTGTAGACTAAGACCCGCTGAACCAAGAGCAGCCTCTTGAGGAAACAACACCCAAACGTGGTCCTCAGTTACGTTCAAGTAAAGAAACTTGATTTTGCCAGTACACTCAGAAGTGATTAGTCTCAGAAAAAGTGACAGCCATTAAGAAAGCACACACACAACACCTAAAGGGTTACAAGGATGTGGAGCAACAGGGACTCTCATTTATTACTGATGGGAAGGCAAAATAGTACAGCCACCCTGGAAGACAGTTTGGCAGTTTTGTAGAAAATTAAACAACCTCTTACATGTGATCCAGGAATCATGCTCCTAGATACTGACCCAAAGGAGTGGAAAACCTATATATCCACATAAAACCCTACATGCAGATGTTTATAATAGCTTTAATCATAATTGCCAAACCTTGGAAACAACTCAGATGTCCTTTAGTAAGTACATGGATACATCGTGGTAGGTCCAGACAATGGAATATAGAAGGCTAGAAAGAAATGAGCTATGGAGCTATAAAAAGACATGGAAGAAAGTTAAATGCATATTACTGAGTGAAAGAAGCCAGTTTGAATAGTCTGCATGTGGTATGATTCCAACTCTATGACATTCTGGAAAAAGCAAAAGTATGGAGACAGTAAAAAGTTGTGGTTGCCAGAGTTCAGGGTAGAAAGATGAACAGGCAGAGCACAGATAATTTTAGGGCAGTGAAACTGTTCTGTGTGATACTGTAATGATGGGTACGGGTCATTATATGTTTGCCTAAATCCATAGAATTTACAACATCAAGAGTGAACCCTAAGGTAAACTTTGGCCTTGGGGTGATGATGATGTGTCAAAGTAGTTTCCTCATCATAAAAGTTTGGGGGGTGTGGATAATGGGGAAAGCTATGCTTGAGTGGGGGCAGGGAATAGAAGGGAAATTTCTGTTATCTTCCTCTCAATTTTACTATGAACTTAAAACTGCTCTAAAAAATTATCTTAATGATGGTGCCCCTGGATGGCTCAGTTGGTTAAGTGGCTGCCTTCAGCTCAGGTCATGATCCCAGGTTCCTGGGATGGAGCCCCACATCAGGCTCCCTGCTCAGTGGACATCCTGCTTCTCCCTCTCCCTCTGCCTGCCACTCTGCCTACTTGTGTTCTCTCTATGTATCTCTGTCAAATAAAAAAATAAAATCTTTTCAAAAATTGTCTTAATGAGAAAGAATGCAACTCAGGAAAAAAAAATTCACACAAGATTCACTTATCAACCAGAATACTAATGATTTCTGTTTAGTAAAAACAGAAATGTGAAGGCTTGGCCCATGGTCACATTGGCGGGTCAATACACTCTTTCTCTATGGGAAAGATGCACAAAAGCCAGAAATTATAATCACAGCATAGCTTTGTGAGCAAGAAATCTGAGGAAGGGAATTTCTTTGGATAGAAATGTTCCATAGAAAGGTAGACTTGATAAGTAGAAGGATAATTACATTGGCAGATCCAGACATACCTCTCCCCTGGAGATGCACTGAAATGTTCTTCTTAGGAGAGACCCCCTTTTACTGCATAGGAGACCACATCTATCAGCAGAAAAGAAAGAAAGTTTCCAAATTAGACTCCAGGCCTGAATTCCAATACCCACACTCTAGTTGTCTGAGTTATGCTTGATTCTTCTCTAGAACATCTGTACTTGACATGTCCAGGTAGTCTCCAAATTATTATCTTCTGCAGATGGCTGGTCCCCAAAACCAATCTCACTCTCAGAGATTATTTTTCTATCTGGGCTACCTTATTTCATCCCATGTGTCCTGACTACTCTGTGGTCTACTCTGGTAGAGCAATCAGCAGAGATAGGAGAATGTATGGATAATGTTCCTTATAGATTTGATTATTCAGGAACTTCTCAGAACAAATAATTTTCCCCACAGTTTGTTATGCTTCTTGGGTTAATTCAGGGCAATTCACGTAAACAACTGTAACAAAAATTTGCTTACCATGCCTTGTGGACTGCATGTTTATATTCCCAGAAAATTCATATGTTGAAACCCTAACTCCAGTGGGATGTTGTTAAGAGGTGGATATTTTGGAAAATAATTAGATCATAAAGGCAGAGCGCCCATAGTGGGGTTAGTGTCCTCATAATAAGAAGAGAGCTGTGAGGAGTCAAGATGGCGGAGAAGTAGCAGGCTGAGACTACTTCAGCTAGCAGGAGATCAGCTAGATAGCTTATCTAAAGATTGCAAACACCTGCAAATCCATCGGCAGATCGAAGAGAAGAAGAACAGCAATTCTGGGGAAACAGAAAATCAACCACGTTCTGAAAGGTAGGACTGGCAGAGAAGTGAATCCAAAGCGACGGGAAGATAGACCCCGGGGGGAGGGGCCGGCTCCCGGCAAACGGCCGAGCAACGGAGCACAAAATCAGGACTTTTAAAAGTCTGTACCGCTGAGGGACATCGCTCGAGAGGCTAAACGGGGGCGAAGCCTACGCGGGGTCAGCATGGCTTCAGGTCCCGCAAGGTCACAGAAGGATCGGGGGTGTGTGAGTGTCGCAGAGCTTGAGGGTACTGGAATGGGAAAGCCGGCTACAGAGACAGAGCAGACAGTAAGATTGCAGCTCGCAGCTCGGGGTTGCCTTGAACCGGTCGCAGGCTCGGTGAGCTCGGAGGGTGGCCGGAGGTCAGGCAGACGCGAGTAACTGGGCACTGTTTTCTGAGGGCGCACTGAGGAGTGGGATCCCGGGCTCTCGGCTCCTCCAGGCCAGAGACCAGGAGGCCGCCATTTGTATTCCCGTCCTCCGGAACTCTACGGAAAGCGCTCAGGGAACAAAAACTTCTGAAAGCAAACCTGAGCGGATTACTCAGTCCGGCCCCTGGTAAGGGTGGTGCAATTCCGCCTGGGGCAAAGACACTTGAGAATCACTACACCAGGCCCCTCTCCCAGAAGAGGTAATAATCCAGCCAAGACCAAGTTCACCTACCAAGGAGTGCAGTTTTAATACCAAGGAGAGCAGCAGAATTCCAGAGGAGAAGAAAGCAAAGCACGGAACTCATGGCTTTCTCCCTGTGATTTTTTTTAGTCTTGCAGTTAATTTAATTTTTTTTTCATTTTTTTTTTCTCTTCCTCTGCTAAAATTTTTTTTAACTTTTACCCTTTTCTTTTTTAATGTTTTTTAACTAGTTTATTTCATATATATATATTTTTTCTTTTTTATATTTTTCGTTATTCGTTTTCTTTTTTTTAATTCTTTTCTTTTTTTCTTTTTTTTCTTTCTTTCTTTTTGAACCTCTTTTTATCCCCTTTCTCCCCCTCACGATTTGGGATCTCTTCTGATTTGGTTAAAGCATATTTTCCTGGGGTTGTTGCCACCCTTTTAGTGTTTTACTTGCTCCTTCATATTCTTATCTGGACAAAATGACAAGGCAGAAAAATCCACCACAAAAAAAAAGAACAAGAGGCAGTACCGAAGGCTAGGGACCTAATCAATACAGACATTGGTAATATGTCAGATCTAGAGTTCAGAATGACAATTCTCAAGGTTCTAGCCGGGCTCGAAAAAGGCATGGAAGATATTAGAGAAACCCTCTCAGAAGATATAAAAGCCCTTTCTGGAGAAATAAAAGAACTAAAATCTAAACAAGTTGAAATAAAAAAAGCTACTAATGAGGTGCAATCAAAAATGGAGGCTCTCACTGCTAGGATAAATGAGGCACAAGAAAGAATTAGCGATAAGGAAGACCAAATGACAGAGAATAAAGAAGCTGAGCAAAAGAGGGACAAACCGCTACTGGACCACGAGGGGAGAATTCAAGAGATAAGTGACACCATAAGACAAAACAACATTAGAATAATTGGGATTCCAGAAGAAGAAGAAAGAGAGAGGGGAGCAGAAGGTATACTGGAGAGAATTATTGGGGAGAATTTACCCAATAGGGCAAAGGGAACGAGCATCAAAATTCAGGAGGTTCAGAGAATGCCCCTCAAAATCAATAAGAATAGGCCCACACCCCATCACCTAATAGTAAAATTTACAAGTCTTAGTAACAAAGAGAAAATCCTGAAAGCAGCCCGGGAAAAGAAGTCTGTAACATAAAATGGAAAAATATTAGATTGGCAGCAGACTTATCCACAGAGACCTGGAAGGCCAGAAAGAGCTGGCATGATATTTTCAGAGCACTAAACGAGAAAAACATGCAGCCAAGAATACTATATCCAGCTAGGCTATCATTGAAAATAGGAGAGATTAAAAGCTTCCAGGACAAACAAAAACTGAAAGAATTTGCAAACACCAAACCAGCTCTACAGGAAATATTGAAGGGGTCCTCTAAGCAAAGAGAGAGCCTACAAGTGGTAGATCAGAAAGGTACAGAGACAATATACACTAACAGTCACCTTACAGGCAATACAATGGCACTAAATTCATATCTTTCAATAGTTACCCTGAATGTTAATGGGCTAAATGCCCAATCAAAAGATACAGGGTATCAGAATGGATAAAGAAACAAAACCCATCTATATGTTGCCTCCAAGAAACTCATTTTAAGCCCGAAGACACCTCCAGACTTAAAGTGAGGGGGTGAAAAAGAATTTATCATGTTAATGGACAGCAGAAGTAAGCAGGAGTGGCAATCCTTATATCAGATCAATTAGATTTTAAGCCAAAGACTATAATAAGAGATGAGGAAGGACACTATATCATACTCAAAGGGTCTTTCCAACAAGAAGATCTAATAATTTTAAATATCTATGCCCCCAACGTGGGAGCAGCCAACTATATAAACCAATTAATAAAATCAAAGAAACACATCAACAATAATACAATAATAGTAGGGGACTTTAACACTCCCCTCACTGAAAAGGACAGATCATCCAGCAAAAGATCAGCAAGGAAATAAAGGCCTTAAACGACACACTGGACCAGATGGACATCACAGATATATTCAGAACATTTCATCCCAAAGCAACAGAATACACATTCTTCTCTAGTGCACATGGAACATTCACCAGAATAGATCACATCCTCAGTCCTAAATCTAGACTCAACTGGTATCAAAAGATTGGGATCATTCCCTGCATATTTTCAGACCACAATGCTCTGAAGCTAGAACTCAACCACAAGAGGAAGTTTGGAAAGAACCCAAATACATGGAGACTAAACAGCATCCTTCTAAAGAATGAATGGGTCAACCGGGAAATTAAAGAAGAATTGAAAAAAATCATGGAAACAAATGATAATGAAAATACAACAGTTCAAAATCTGTGGGACACAACAAAGGCAGTCCTGAGTGGAAAATATATAGCGGTACAAGCCTTTCTCAAGAAACAAGAAAGGTCTCAGGTACACAACCTAACCCTACACCTAAAGGAGCTGGAGAAAGAACAAGAAAGAAACCCTAAGCCCAGCAGGAGAAGAGAAATCATAAAGATCAGAGCAAAAGCAATGAAATAGAAACCAAAAAAACAATAGAAAAAATAAAAAAAACTAGGAGCTGGTTCTTTGAAAGAATTAATAAGATTGATAAACCCCTGACCAGACTTATCAAAAAGAAAAGAGAAAGGACCCAAATAAATAAAATCATGAATGAAAGAGGAGAGATCACAACTAACACCAAAGAAATACAAACTATTATAAGAACATACTATGAGCAACTCTACGCCAATAAATTTGACAATCTGGAAGAAATGGATGCATCCCTAGGAACATATAAACTACCACAACTGAACCAGGAAGAAATAGAAAGCCTGAACAGACCCATAACCAGTAAGGAGATTGAAACAGTCATCAAAAATCACCAAACAAACAAAAGCCCAGGGCCAGATGGCTTCCCGGGGGGTTTCTACCAAACATTTAAAGAAGAACTAATTCCTATTCTCCTGAAACTGTTCCAAAAAATAGAAATGGAAGGAAAACTTCCAAACTCATTTTATGACGCCAGCATCATCTTGATCCCAAAACCAGACAAGGATCCCATCAAAAAAGAGAGCTATAGACCAATATCCTTGATGAATACAGATGCGAAAATTCTCACCAAAATACTAGCCAATAGGATTCAACAGTACATTAAAAGGATTATTCACCATGACCAAGTGCGATTTATTCCAGGGCTGCAAGGTTGGTTCAACATCCGCAAATCAGTCAATGTGATACAACACATCAATAAAAGGAAGAACAAGAACCATATGATACTCTCAATAGATGCTGAAAAAGCATTTGACAAAGTACTGCATCCCTTCCTGATCAAAACTCTTCAAAGTGTAGGGATAGAGGGTACATATCAATATCATCAAAGCCATCTATGAAAAACCCACCGCAAATATCATTCTCAATGGTGAAAAACTGAAAGCTTTTCTGCTAAGGTCAGGAACACGGCAGGGATGTCCATTATCACCACTGCTATTCAACATAATACTAGAAGGCCTAGCCTCAGCAATCAGACAGCAAAAGGAAATTAAAGGCATCCAAATCGGCAAAGAAGAAGTCAAATTATCACTCTTCGCAGATGATGTGATACTATATGTGGAAAACCTAAAAGACTCCACTCCAAAACTGCTAGAACTTATACAGGAATTCAGTAAAGTGTCAGGATATAAAATCAATGCACAGAAATCAGTTGCATATCTCTACACCAACAACAAGACAGAAGAAAGAGAAATTAAGGAGTCAATCCCATTTACAATTGCACCCAAAACCATAAGATACCTAGGAATAAACCTAACCAAAGAGGCACAGAATCTATACTCAGAAAACTATAAAGTGCTCTTGAAAGAAATTGAGGAAGACACAAAGAAATGGAAAAATGTTCCATGCTCCTGGATTGGAACAATAAATATTGTGAAAATGTCTATGCTACCTAAAGCAATCTACACATTTAATGCAATTCCTATCAAAGTACCATCCATCTTTTTCAAAGAAATGGAACAAATAATCCTAACGTGTATATGAAAGCAGAAAAGACCTTGAATAGCCAAAGGGATATTGAAAAAGAAAGCCAAAGTTGGTGGCATCACAATTCCAGACTTCAAGCTCTATTACAAAGCTGTCATCATCAAGACAGCATGGTACTGGCACAAAAACAGACACATAGATCAATGGAACAGAATAGAGAGCCCAAAAATAGACCCTCAACTCTATGGTCAACTAATCTTCAACAAAGCAGGAAAGAATGTCCAATGGAAAAAAGACAGCCTCTTCAATAAATGGTGTTGGGAAAATTGGACAGCCACATGCAGGAAAATGAAATTGGACCATTTCCTTACACCACACATGAAAATAGACTCAAAATGGATGAAGGACCTCAATGTGAGAAAGGAATCCATCAAAATCCTTGAGGAGAACACAGGCAGCAACCCCTTCGACTTCAGCCGCAGCAACATCTTCCTAGGAACATTGCCAAAGGCCAGGGAAGCAAGGGCAAAAATGAACTATTGGTATTTCATCAAGATCAAAAGCTTTTGCACAGCAAAGGAAACAGTTAACAAAATCAAAAGACAACTGACAGAATGGGAGAAGACATTTGCAAACGACATATCAGATAAAGGACTAGTGTCCAAAATCTATAAAGAACTTAGCAAACTCAACACCCAAAGAACAAAGAATCCAATCAAGAAATGGGCAGAGGACATGAACCGACAGTTCTGCAAAGAAGACATCCAGATGGCCAACAGACACATGAAAAAGTGCTCCATATCACTCGGCATCAGGGAAATACAAATCAAAACCACAATGAGATATCACCTCACACCAGTCAGAATGGCTAAAATCAACAAGTCAGGAAATGACAGATGCTGGCGAGATGCGGAAAAAGGGGAACCCTCCTACACTGCTGGTGGGAATGCAAGCTGGTGCAACCACTCTGGAAAACAGCATGGAGGTTCCTCAAAATGTTGAAAATAGAACTGCCCTATGACCCAGCAATTGCACTATTGGGTATTTACCCTAAAGATACAAACGTAGTGATCCAAAGGGGCACGTGCACCCAAATGTTTATAGCAGCAATGTCCACAATAGCCAAACTATGGAAAGAACCTAGATGTCCATCAACAGATGACTGGATAAAGAAGATGTGGTATATATACACAATGGAATACTATGCAGCCATCAAAAGAAATGAAATCTTGACATTTGCAACAACATGGATGGAGAGCGTATCATGCTTAGCGAAATAAGCGGAAAAAGACAACTATCATATGATCTCCCTGATATGAGGAAGTGGTGATGCAACATGGGGGCTTAAGTAGGTAGGAGAAGAATCAATGAAACAAGATGGGATTGGGAGGGAGACAAACCATAAGTGACTCTCAATCTCACAAAACAAACTGAGGGTTGCTGGGGGAGGGGGGTTGGGAGAAGGGGGGTGGGGTTATGGACATTGGGGAGGGTATGTGCTTTCGTGAGTGCTGTGAAGTGTGTAAACCTGGCGATTCACAGACCTGTACCCTGGGGATAAAAATATATGTTTATAAAAAATAAAAAAATTTTTAAAAATAAATTAATTAATTAAAAAAAAAAGAAGAAGAATGCTAGGGACACCTGGGTGGCTGGGTGCACTAAGCCTTTGCTTTGGCTCAGGTTATGAGCTCAGGGTCCTCGGATCTAGCTCTGCATGGGGCTCTCTGCTCAGTGGGGAGCCTGCTTCCCCCTCTCTCTTCCTCCCTCTTTGCCTACATGTGATCTCTCTCTGTCTGTCAAATAAATGAATAAAATATTTTTTCAAGATATTTTTTATTTTTAAAATTTTTAAAAAGAGTTTATTACCTCTGGAATGGTATAAAATAATTTTTTTATTGTTTAAGCCACCCAGTCAATGTTATTCTGTTATAGCAGCCCAAACTAAGATGCCAAGCTTCTATTATGTCCAAATAGCACTGGGGAGCAACTGGAAACAGAAAGACAGGAATTCTGACCCACGTTCCAGGATTCTGCTCACATACTGACCTTAGCAAATAGTCATCAAAACATCTCTGAGTGTGCACAAATTCTACTGGTAGTGAGCAATTGAAAATACTTCCTCCCATCTGTATTGTTCTATTTCTCTGTCACCTTTACTATTTCAGTCTTGTTTTGTTTCTCTCTCATTACCAGACCTGGATGATTCAAACTTTTATCATTAAGTTCTATAACCACTCTGTCTAAAGTGGTAGTCCATCACTCCCCAGCCCTATTTTGCTTTTTGAAGCACTCATTAGCAAAGATTATTTCACCTATTTGTTAGTTGGTAGTCTCTGTCTTCCCCATCTAGAAAAAGTAAGCTTCATGAAGGTAAAGACACTCATTGTCTCTTATTTATGGTATTACTCTTGGGTCCCAAGAGCTTTAGAACACAGTAGGCGCTCAATCAATAAACACTACAGGAAAGAGTCAGTGAGTCAGTGAGACTTGTAACCACCGCACCTAAGAGCTTCAGTCAGAACCTGATTAACTACCAAAACAGGGAGTGCACATTCAGTGACTCCCACAAGACAACATATCAAGCAGGTGGTAATAGTGGTTGCTATCTGCTCTGTCAAACAAGACACTTTCAAAGTCCCTGTTCTTTGGGCTGGGGGAGCCAAATCAGCCATGGAACTGCAGGACTGGCAGAAACAGGTGGTCCCTGATTTACATGGAGCTGAGTGAGAGGATAAATGGGAACTTGCCTTTGTTTTGCTCAAAGGCAGAAAGGTTTTAATAGGAAAGAGAGGGGGGAGAATCAATTAAAGATAAGAAATATGGGTGCCTGGGTGGTTCAGTGGGCTAAAGCCTCTGCCTTGGGCTCGGGTCATAATTCCAGGGTCCTAGGATAGAGCCCTGAGTCGGGCTTTCTGCTCAGCAGGGTGTCTACTTCCCAAGCCCCCACCCTGCTCTCTCTGCCTGCCTCTCTGCCTACTTGTGATCTTTTCTGTCAAATAAATTTTAAAAATCTCAAAAAAAAAAAAAAGATAAGGAATACTATAGAAAGAGTATTGTCAGGAATGGAATAAAGAATTATGAAATTATCACTGAAGGGAGCCTTCAAAGACAGCACAGTCAACTCTCCACCTTTGCTTTCCTCCACCACCACCCTGATCCACCACTCTGGCCATCTTTTCTTAGTACAATTTTGCCCCATGATGGGAAGTTTAATAATCAGTGTTACTAAGAGCAGCTGTTATTTATTGAGCACCTGCTCTGGTCCTACTGGGCTCACAGGAATTCTGTGCAGAGAGTGCACTGCATTTTGCAGGGACCATGACATGAATAGTGGCTCCTGAACATGCACAACACGATGCCTCTGATGGCGGATCACTAGTGTCCCCCACAGGGGTAGGCACATGGTAACCAGTGGCAAAGATGGGAGTTAAACCCCAAAGTTCCTGGTTAAACTGATCTGATCCCTTGACTTCCTTCTCCTCGTAACTTTCACCTAATCACCCTGACTTGCCCTCTGAGATCCTCCAGAATACCATTAACCCTTCCATTTCCCATGCCCAGCTCCTACCTCCACACACATACCTCACTCATTGATTCTTGAGTTCCTCCAAACATAAATTGGTCAAACCACTTCCCACTTAAAATTCTTCAGTGGCTGATCACTGGTCTTGAACCCAAGGCCAGATTCCTCCCGTGGTTGTTCCTAAGGCCTGTGTGACTTCCCCTGCCTCTCTCTCCATTCCCAGCCTGAGCCACTCTCTTTGTCACCTGCTTCCCTGAAACCACATTGTCCTCTTCTATGATCCCAAATACACCAAGCTCCTTGCCACTCAGAGTTTTCACTCTTGGGCCCTTCCGTAGCATTCTCTTTCCCTGTCTCCTTACTTGCTCATTCCTTCTCTGTTTTTAGGTCTCCCATTAATATCACATCCTCAAAGGATTCTTTTCTAACCATAATAGCTAAATATTCCAAAAACATTTTGTTTTTCCTGTGGCTTTTTGTATCTCATTTTCATGCTTATTTCCTTCCCAGGATTTTAAAGTTCACATTAAAATAATAATAATAAATCTGCATTTTTTAAATCATTTTATCATTCTGCTCTACCTGAATGTCAACTCAAGAAGACAGAGACTGTCTTCTTGTACACCACTGAATCCCCACTTCACTCACAAAAAAACATTCCATGAATATTTGTTGAATGAGTGAATGAATGAATGAATGAATGCTAATAAGTTGACTCTTGATGGGCCCCGATAAAGCTGTGGGATGGGGCTGGTTGCCAGAAAACCACCTGTATGATTAGAGAATTAGGACCTTTGGCCCCACTCCTGACCTCTGGGAGTGAAGTTAGAGATTAAGTTATCCTCAGTGGGTCCATTCTTCTACCAGATGAAATGGGCTCAGTTCTTTCAAGTATTCCCCCTATGGGGGAAGTATTCCTGCCATGGTACTTCCAGGGCGGAGTAATTTTTCTACGTCGTCCTTAAAGCACAACTCTCCAAGTGTGATTGAACTTGAGCAGAATACAGTAGGGCTGTCTTCTTCCCTCTCTGTCCATGCTGGGGCCTAAGAATTAGCTTTTGTTAGGGGAGATAGTTGAATGAGTGAAAAAACTGCCCTGTCTATACAATAACCTCAGTTTTGTCTAGACTCCTGCTCAGTGGTACACTAGTTAATAGTTATTTACTTTTCACTAGTTAATATTTAATAACCAGTTCTCTTCATTCCCTGCCAGCTAAATCCATAAACTATAGTGCTTACCATTTCAGTGGTGTGGATACTCCCACCGTGGCTGATTTCAGGCTACAGAACGATGTCTCTGGACAAGGATTTGGGGAGAGCTGCTAACTGTCCTAGAGCTGGCTCCTGTATACACCACTGCCCCTCTCCACATGCCTCCACTCCTGCACAGACCCACGAGCTCCCATGACACTCAGAAACATCACCCAAGAGAACCCACACATCGGTCGAGTGCAAACACTCCAAGTTTCTCCATAAAAACAGAGTTCTATAAAAATCAAGCATAAAGGGAATCAGAAGGGAAAGAAGGAACATATTAAATCTCTTTCAGGTCTACTGCTTGTGTCTCATTAGGCCTTTGGTCACATGGACACATGCCTATTTTCGTGGATTCCCTAAAACATGTCAACTTATTAAAATTTCTTTGTTTTCTTTTTCTAACCTAAACCAGTGGGCAAGAAAGAAGTGGTTCTTTTGTTGTTGTTTTGATTTATTTTATTCACTACATTCATTTCTTTTTTTACCCCCAAAGTCTCCCAACAGGTGGTATGATATAAAAAGACATAATTTAGCATCAAGCTCTTCAGTGAGTATGCCGTGTCCCAACACATGGGCTGTGATGTCATTTGAATGCCAAGTTGTACATTTCTTTTATTCTTCTTTTTCTTTCTTTCTTTTTTTAATTTTTGAAAGCGTGCTTCAGAACTATAATTTATTTATCATATTTTTTATTTTTTATTTGGGTCAGTGGGAAAAGACTAGAAATTAGTTATTTTGGCAAGGTTTCAGTTATGCCTGAAAAAGGAACACAGACTTAACATGTTATATAATCACTCTTAAACCACCTCTGGGAAGTTCTCCAAGCCCTGTGTGTCAGTCTCCATTGTGCATGTCTGGACATAACCTCTACAAGAATTTCCATTTTGTGAAGCAGGGTGGGGAAATGCTGTGAGACAGAACTGAGTTTAATTGTGAGTTTGACTTGTTATGGGAGAAGTAAAGGAAGAAGAGTTTTTCTTATCCTGAAGCCCACCACATGAATCCTTAGGCCATGCTGGGCCTCAGATTATCTTCTAGACCGCTGGACTCCATGTTGTAAAATAATTTTCCTTCAGAATCTCATTGTGCCTATGGGTGATTTTTCCATTTTGTGTGGTAAACTTTTCATTTAAGTGTAACGTGCTTATGGAAAAGTGCACAAATCATAGACATAGAGCTCAATAAATTTTCAGTGAATAGACTCGTCTAACCTCTTCCCAGGGCAAAAAAGAACATTACTAGAAGTTCTCATGCACTCCCCCAGGCACTATCCCCCCACTCTCCCCCAAATGTGACCACTCACACTTCTGTGGAAAAGTCTTCCTTTTACTTCTCTGATTCTAAGTTAAAGTTTTAATTCTTTCCCCATAAATGTCTTAAAGAATTCTAAGTTTTTCATGTTTTTAAACTAGAGATTGAGAAGTTGGGGAGCATGTTTGGGGGCATCACTGGTGTGGATGTTGATATCTAGTAGAGGTCAGGGCCAGCCCTAGGGCATGCCAGAGACTGAATATAGATTTTTTGCAAGACCCCTGTCTATACATACAATTTAACTAGGAAGTATACTATGAGATTCATAGAGCCATGTGAGAGATAGTGATTTCTCATCAAGATTTATAATAAGGGTTACAGGACAAGTCCTTAAGTGTTTGTTTATTGTCCAATCGATGCAGTTAGAGAGTTAGTACCACACCGGCGCTATTTATTCCTCCTTGGGTCCAAGAAATCTCTGTTCTTGTCCTTTATTGTCAAATGCCTTGTTTCTGGCTAATTTTACGTCTCCTACCAGAAGAAAAGATAATAATGCTGACATTACTTACAAACTGTCAAGGCTCTTCTGGACCATGAAACAATACAACTCTTCTTGCCTGTTTCTAATTCTGTTTATTTAATTTTGGCTGCGTTATTCCTTGTGATGCTGCATGGTTTACCATGCCGTCCTTAAATACTGGCTTCCAATGACATTCTCCATGTTATCGTACTTTGTCAAAATGCCTAAGAATGCAAATTTTACCCAAAGTGTGCAGGAATTTTTGAATAAGGATTCGTTTTTTGGTCATGCTGAATTTGCCATTAGGAATTTATAATATTCATAGAACAATACATCTTCCAACATGCTTTCTTGAACTATGTAAGGCCGCATTGATCACATCTGTAGAAAGTGACATCTATCATGGTGACCGAAGTTCTATACATGTCCCTGAGCAGGGAGAATGGGTGAAGTGACTTTGAACAGAGAAAGAATAACAGTTCCATTCTCAGGGTCATGTCTGTGCCTCACCTTGTACGGTTTAAGATGGACCTGAAGGTTAATAATGTCACCACATCAATAGGAGGCAAGAGAAGACATTGATCAGAACAATCTGTTGGCTTTGCTCTGCAAGGATCTTAAAAGTCCTTTGATGAGATAAATGTTGTCACCTCTGGAGGAGTGTCCAACCTGCAGGGTGTATAGATTGTCCTAGGTACCAGCAGTACACAAAGTAGAGGATGCTTGCCACTACCCGCACTGACTTCAGGTGCCGTAGATCAGAGGCACTACCACAGTTGGAAGATGGGCAAGAACCAATGCACAGGCTCAAACATCCAGCTCAATCCCAAGAACTCATTGCCGCTCACCCAAGAGCCTGAGGTCCTAAACTTTCCTTGTGTCTGACATGAGTGAAAATCATCTAAAATCAGTGTGTCAATACCACTCTTCTGAACCAGTTGAGCATGATTCCATGACTCAATACCAGATTAGCTCCAGAGTCCTATAATGGTGCATAGATGTGATCCCAGAGTTCCTTGGGGTCCTGGTCAATTCCAAGAGTAAGGTAGAGGATCAAAGAATGCCTAAAGAGAAGCATGGGGTACATGAGGGTCCAGGCCCGAGTGTGGGTCTTTCCGAAGGGATCTGCAGGCCCTGGGTGGTTCCAGGCACCAAGGCAAGACTTAGAAATTTTCAAAGAATGCACTTCAAAGTGTGGGGGCTCCTGAGGCTTGTGGCCTGGGAAAGGGGCCTGGATTTCACAGGTATAAGGAAGGTACTGATTTTGATAAGATTACTAAGATAAAGCTTTCTGTGTCAGGTTTCTTGATCCCAAGGTCTCCCCTATACCCCCTATTTCCTGAAAGATCTGTTCTGGTAGCAAGAGAGAGAAAAAAAGGCATGCTTATGTTTTGTTTTGTTTTGTTTTGTCTTGTTTGTTTTCAGTGAGGAAGTATGACACCACAGAAATTGTTTGTGTCTTACGGTCAGTCTTGGCGACTCACTAGATGCATATCTTTAAGTATGATATTAACCACCATTTGACTTGGTTTATCTCGAAAATAGGCATAAAATAATACACAATAAAACTCACAAGGTGTTGCCAGAATTAATATGAGATAATGTGAGTAAAAAATATTTTGCAAGCTATAAAGCATTATCCAAATTTATAATGTGGTTTTTAAAAAATGTTTATATGCATACTAATTGTCCAGTCAAGATCTTTCAATTCACTCTCTTCTGAATCATAATTTAGAATTTATACTGATTATATGATTTGAAATCTATGTCCTGAGTCCAGTAAAGGATACAGTGGTCCCTTTTTTTGTTCCCCTTCTTTCTTCTTGATAGTTCCTTGGCTTTGAGTCCTTGATTCTGGCCTGCTCCAAGCACTAACCTATGTGTTATGCTTGCACTGAAGTAGAATAAGCATAATATCCTACCTATTTTTCTAACCAAAATGTATTATCAAACCTATCAGTCTTGATAATAAGGGATACGTACTTGCTCGACCCAGGTAGCTAAAAAGAAGTGAATGAGCAAGGGCACCATGGGCACAGCCTTGCCTGGCCCTGAGCCTCTGGCACCAAGTGAGGAGGAGCCTGGGGAGCAGAGTTTTCAAGTAAGGTGTGGGAGGCAGCCTTTAAAATGACCTCCAAGAATCCCCACTGCCCTCGTCTACCTCCTTCCCCCGAAGGTGGGCTGGCCTACTGCCTTGCTCCTAATGAAGAGTACATAAACAGAAACAGCTTTCCACTTTCAGGATTAGACTCTAGGAAGAGTCTCATCTTCCAATGGATTCTCTTCCTTTTTGGTTCTAATGAAGCAAGCAGTCATGGTGGAGAGGCCCATGTGGCAAAGAGTTGAGGACAACCTGTAAGTCAACAACCTGTAAGAAACTGAATCCTACTGACAACCACGTTCTATGGGAAGGGGACTTTTCCCTAGCTAAATCTGATGGGATCCTACTCCTGAAGGACATACTGACTATAGCCATGTGGGGAACCCTCAAGGAAGAGATCCCGCTAAGTGAGTCTGTAAGAATCTGAGAGAGAGTAAATGTGTGCTATTTCAAGGTGCTAATTTTGTAGCAATTTGTTATGTTGCAATAGATAACTAATACATTTAAAAAACTTCTAAGCATTACTAAATGTAATGAGTAAATGTAACTCTAACGAAGACAGTCCCCTACGGGAGAAGATCAAATATTTATTAGCTTTCAAACAGTCTAGTTTAATTCTGTTACAATGAATACTGCTACAAACACACTTACAAAATTATCCAAGTTTCATTTTTAAAATATTTCTAAGTGCCTGGAAGAATATTTCTTTGTCAAATGAATCAGCACAGCTGACATGAACTTACTGTGTCTACCTTCAGAACTAATTCCCCTGTTCGCTCAGCTCTACTGTTTCCATCAGAGAAAATATTCTTTTGTCTTCACCTGGAGTCTAGTCATCTGTTCATTTTACAGTTGAAATGAACTGGGATTCCCCAGATGGAGTGACACACCTGAAGCCACAGGCTCATGAAGGCAGGGGCAGTGCACAATGAATTCCAGCTTTTGCTGTGACTGCCTCTTCTTCAGGAAACACTGGTGATTCCTCTGTGACCATGTCTGTACCTCTGCGTCTTTCCCGGTTGTGCTGTGCCACTTCACACCTCCGTACTGCTGGAGCCTTCCAGCCGGTCCTCTGCATTCCTTCCAGTTCTTTCTGCATACCGTGTGAAGATAAATCTTCCTACAACTTCACTTTCATCCCACCCCTCCCTTGACCAAGAATCACTAAACGACAACTATAGTTTTCTAAATCAGATTCAAACTCCTCTGCCTCATTGTCAAATCCTCCAGAAACCAGCCCCAGCTTACACACACACACACCCCTATCTCTATTCCCTGCTCTGCCCAGCACACCCACCGTGGCACCATCGCCCATGCCTGCCTTGTGCCCTGCTGTGATATATTTTTCCCCACTTGCCTTTTTTAACGTTAGGTTAGTCTCTCCTCTCCCCTAATGCCTTTCCTTCTTCCTGTTATCAGTCTTTATAGAACAGGTTTAAAGAACAACTTTAGCTCCATTTTTTTCCCTCAATGCTTTCCATTACCTAACATACAATATATTTCCCCTGTTTATCCTGTTTATTGTCTTTCCTCCCCCTGTGGAATATAAGCTCCATGAAGACAGGGACATTTTTACTATTTTATTCACTGCTATCATCCCTGGGTCTAGAATAATGTCTGGCACAGAGGAACCACTCAATACATATTTGAATTAACAAATGAAATTGTACTTGTTCTATGAAGTTCTCCCTCACACTTCTTTTAATCTGCAGACACCTAAACATTCTGTTTCTTTAGCACCCAGTCAGGCTTTAATTGTCTTAAGAGTTCTGTTTTGTTTCTCTGAACTATAGACTTATTTGTGTATGTTTGTTTGTATATGCCCAACCTCCTTTTCTCCCCTCTTGTTCTAGAAATAGACTTGCCACCCCATTTCACCTAACTCCACAGAGGTGGATCCTAGGTTGGGTTATTCCTCTGGCCACAGACAATGGTCAACGGATGGGTATAAGACCTAGGTACGACTTCATTATTGAGGTTCCTATAGCTTTTCTTTCGGTTCTACAGTCTACCCTTCTAATAAATCCCCCTTTGTGCTTAAGTTGGTTTGAGTTAAGTTTCTGTCATGTGCAACTTGTAGTCTGTGTCTTGTATTTTCCTTATATTTTTTGACTTGCAAGCCAATACATGTATTTGGTTGTATACAAACTTCTATATTTTAAATGACTGCTAGTTCAGGACAATGTATTCCCCCCACTTGTTACACAAGTGGTGAGTTACTACAGTGAAAAAGTATATCAATTACCTGATTATGTGATCCAGCTTGATCTATATACCAAACAGAAGAGAACAGCAATGGCAATAATGATGGGGGGGATAAATGCTCAAGGCAACATTTAAGTGTACTGTATACTATACTTCTTATGGTTCCATTTTCCAGATGGAAGAACCTGAACTCAAAGAAAGCAAATATAAGGTCTGGTTTTACAGGTGCTTGTTGCAGCCTTCTGAGCTTGTTTCTTTCTTTCTTCCTTCCTTCCTGAGTATGCATGAGCAGGGGAGGAGCAGAGGGAGGGGGAGACGGGGAATCTCAAGCAGACTCCCAACTGCACATGAAACCTGACATTGGGCTTCATCCCAGGACCCTGAGATCATGACTTGAGCCAAAAGCAAGAGTGGGCCGCCCAACCCACTGAGCCACCCAGGTGCCCTGTAGCTTTCTGATTTCTTTAGTGGTGATGGACCTGGGTGAATTCTCGTTCAGTTTTTAATAGCTTGGCTAAGTTATTTGCCACCAATATTCTCATTTTTATCATTTGGTATAAATGAAGATGACAGCCACTTATTTCTTGGGATTGTTTGAGGGTTTTTTTCTTTCTTTTCTTTCTTTTTTTTTTTTTTTTTTGAGGTAATATATGCAACTGATATAGCATAGTTTCGTGAGGAAACAGAACTTGAGACAAAAGCTTACATGCTAACACTTTTATGGGGAATGTGATCTCAGGGAAGCATGTATGAAGGTTAAAGGACAGAGAGGCAAGGAAGGAAGGAAATAAACCTACCAGATTTTGCTAATTCTCATGGTTCTGCTTCCAAATATTCTGCAACTCCTGGTATGGTCTATCTGGATGGAGAGAAAAGATATCACATGCTGGTTCCTACTCCCACTGGTCAAAGTTGGGTAACAGAGTGTCTGTTCCTTGTACTTCCAGGGTGTATGATCTACCCTGTCTGACAACTGATACAGGAGATCTCAAAGTGCGAGCCACAGAAAGTTCTTGGGATTCCTACTTGTGCGTCCTCACTCTGCAGACTGATGGGGCAACCAAGTGAGCTATTGAAAAAGCATGGACACCAAGAAGGCTCACAGAATCTCCCATCTCAGTGGCAACAAGAAGGCTCAGAACAGGAAACAGAGAGACTCATACAGCATGAGCAGGTGGAACCATGACAACACAATCCCACCAAAAAGGCAACAACAAGCCCCCCTCCTACCAACATCAAAATGTCTCCTCCAATCCATGAGAATGTGGCTGGTGCCAGACCTTCTGGGTTTTGAACGGAAAGCCATGGTAGACACCTCTGGGGAGACTCCCAGGCGGATCCCAGAATAGTGGCTATGCCCAGTGTGGTGGCTGGTGCTGGAAGACGTTCCATAATGTTGGTATTCTTCCTTGCTTGGGAATCTCAAAGCTCAGACACATGCTGGAATGTCCGTAGCTCTGACGTTCTTAAAATGCAATTCCATTAAGAACAAATAAGACAAGTGGCTTAGGCCGACTACAGTGGACATTAGCTTTAACACCATGAAGATCAGTGAGACTGTGTTAGTGAGGTACTCTTGAACTCAGAAGATAAAAAGACCTCAGCATAAGAATACGAGTGTTACTATTTCTCTCCTTATTTTACCTAGTTAGCGGTAGGTGAGCCATCCATTAGGTCATGTGTGTATTGTTGACAACACACGTGACGAAATTCCCCCTTTCTAAACACCACCAATGGTGTCTAAGATTTTATACCTATCTGGGCAAAGAATGTCTTAATTTCTTAGACATTTGGTTCTCTGGGGTGAGTCCCTGAGGCATCGATGGCTTTCTAATTTCTATAATGGCCTAGGGGCTTTTTGACTTCTTTTTTCCTATTGAAATCTCTGCCAGAGTTGGCCACTTTTCAAGAATGAGCTCCAGAAAAGTGTGAAAGTAGGCAGCTAGTTGGACTCTGACTGTTAAAACACCTAGAGTTGAAAGACCACCTCATGGACCCGATGAAGGGACATGGCAGCAATGATACCTACAAGCCAGGTAACCCCCACAAGATGTCTTTAACATGCAGTTGGCAATTTCTCATGGAGACATTTGATCTTCCAAAATTCCACACATGATTTCCCAAACCTGGCCAAGTAATGTGAGTTACCAGCTTTTTCCTTAACTTGGAATCATTTGTAGTAGTTCTAAAAACTGCCTCAATGTGTGAGTTTCCTTGGACTAAAAGAAAAAAAAAATAAGACTTATAGGTTCCAACTGCCTGAACATTTTCTACTTAAAAAAAAAAAAGGAAGATAATGGTACATGACTCATGGTAAACAAACACCAGACACATGTTATCTTAATTATCCTGTACTAAAGTCAGGAAATTGTGTGAAACTAAAAAGGAATTGTCCAGAAAGGAAGAATTAGGGATATCCAGAAAACAAATTCAAAGGTTTTATTTTTTCAAATTGTCAATTTGTATAACTTCAAAGAACCACATCAATCAAAGTCAGTCAGAATATAGATAAAAGAACACTTAGATCCCTACTTCAACAGACTAGGTTTCAAATAATGAAGGCTCTATTAATGAAAGTCTCCACTAACTTTATGCAATCTTATCCTATTTTAAATGATCAGAATTATAACTCATTACTCCTATAAAAGCAACATCCCTTAAATCTATTGGCTGCTAATTACATTTCATGCATTCTGTTAGGTGATCTAACATACAAAAATGTTTAAGTTATCCTTGTCTTTGTGGAATTCTCAGTGTAGTTTTAAATAAGTGGACATTTGTGAAAATTCCATATTTCATAAAGCATAAGAAACTAGCTTGGAACAGGGGTAGGATTCCTCTCTACAAGGTAATCAATCTCATGTATGTCCTCCTAGAGGTAAGTCAAGGTGGCTAGTGAGGGATGGTGGCAGGTTACACAAAGCTATAGAAAACTTTCATATAGGATTGTTATTTTTATTAATATGTAAATAGACATACTTACACCCAGAACAATATAAGTAGCTTAAAACATTGCATAAAATATCTAAAGCCATATATTTAGAGTGAAAGAAGAAAAGTAAGAGGTCCCAAATTAGAACCAGGAATAAATGAAAACAAACACATACATTTAATGAGGCTAGAGAGGGGTGACAAACTTGAACTTAAGCTTTCTATCAGTTATTATGCAAAGGGAAATCCAGGCAGTTATGCAATTCACAATGTGCATGAGCTGAAAATCTACCAAGTGCTTTAAAGAAGTGAAAAAATTTTTTAAAAGGTTTTATTTATTTACTTGAGAGAGAGACAGTGAGAAAGAGAACATGAGAAGGGAAAGTGTCAGTGGGGGAAGCAAATCCCCTGTCCAGACGGGAGCCTGACGCAGAACTCGATTCCGGGACTCCAGGACCATGACCCGAGCTGAAGGAAGTCGCTCAACCAACTGAGCCATCCAGGAACCCAAGAAGTGAAATTGTTCTTGAGAGAAAGAGCAAAAAGGAATTTCTTCTATGGTTGTAGATACAGAAGACAGCAGGTGAAGTAATGAGCAATGCCTTTTAGAAGATTATTATTAGAGTAGACACAAAAGTGAGTTTCATAGGCTGGTTCTCTTATTTTGCCCACTCTTAATATATTCCAAGGGCATTTCACAAAATGTTCAGGAAGCAGTTGACTCTACAGGTGTGTGGGTATATAAATAAAATAAATTTTAAAAATTATCTATCTATTTATTTATTTACTTGAGAGAGAGAGAGAACACAAGCAGGGAAGAGGGGTAGAGGGCAAGGGAGAAGCAGGCTATCCACTGAACAGGGAGCCCAATGTGGGGCTCGGTCCCAGGACCCTGGGATCATGACCTGAGCTGAAGGCAGATGTTTAACCGACTGAGCCACCCAGGCGCCCCTGGGCTGATTTTTAATACATGCTCCAGAGCCTTATTAGTCACTGTGGTCCTCAAATGAGCAGCATCAGCACTACATGGAAGCCTGTTGAAAATGTATCTTGGGTTCCACCTCAGAACTATGGAATTAGAATCTGCATTTTAGCAAGGTTCCCAAATAATTCATATGCACAATAATGCTTAAAAAAATTATTGCTCAGAGAATGGAAGGTACATGCTCTCAGAATATTGTTTTTCTTACCTAAGCTTTTGATAAATAAAATTTTGACCCAGTCACAATTATTCCTTGTGTCTAGGTCATTACCTGGTGTATATTAGGTTCTCCCTAAATGTATGTCGACTCACTCATTGACCGATACAGTTGTATTTTGGAAAAATATAATTAAATATACTTTGTCTTGGACATTAAATATAAATTATAGTCAACATGCTCCCCAGGACTATTGCAAAGATGCCTTCTTTGCCTTCCACTGCATGATGTCCTCTTTCTATCATCTGCATGTTCTTTCACATAAAAGAGGACAATTCCTCTTTTGTCCCAGATGTCCCAGGTGCTATTGATGTATTAGGACACAGCTGACAAAAATCCAGGGGAAGGAAGCACTGCAAACTCTACTTGAGCACAACACCCCACAATTCCATGGAATTCCTCAACCCTTGACCTACATCATATTATGTAACAAACTTGAGTGTCTATTTTGAGCATGCCCAAAGCTGATACAAGCTCTTTTCTCCAAACCTGTTGAATTCCAGAATTTCGGGGGGAAGAAGAAGCAAAACCTCCAAAGCTCCCCCCCTCCCTCCCACTGCGTCTGAGGCTCCAGGGGTTCTGCCAGCGGATTCCTCACACAGACCCAGAAGCACCAGCTTCCTTTTCCATGATCCCTGCGTGGCTGTGAGTAGGATCAATACTGACAAAGTGGCCCATAAGTGTGTCTTCACCTTACTCTTTAAAACTCACCCGATACATTTTAAACTTCTATAAAGTTAGTTAGAAATGATCAGCCTAATTTTATTTGCAATTATACATTTTTATTTAATATACATGTCTCAATTACAGCTGAAGCGTATTATAAAATTTTAAAACAAACTTTCCAACTATTATAAAAGTCTTTGTCATAATCTTAAAAGCAAGACATGTGTCTTATTCATCTTTGTATTCCTAACACCTAGTACAGTGTTTAGAATATACTAAACACTCACTAAATTTTTAAAGATTGAGTGGATAAATGAGCTAGAACACAGGCACTCTCCTTACGGACACTGAGCTCAAAAGCCTTTCGGTCCCACCAAACACTGTAAGTGAAATCAACAGAGAATCAAGAAATGGTATCATACACCATTTTTAATGTAACTTGTATGAGACTCATCAACCATTTGATAATTAGAAATGATCAAAAAGTAAAAAAAAAAGCTTCCGCAAAACCCAGTGACTTACACATTTACATTCCTGATTATAAAAGATTCTGAAATAGATTTTATATGGCTTCAGAGTATACACTTTATAACCACAATTAGCCGGAGCATGTGTGACGTAGGAATTCTGACCTCTCTCTGCACTTGGAAGAGTTGGACTCAGGCCTCAAGGATACACATACCTAACGGAATATTTAGAATACAGCCTCCACAGGGCTGAGAGTCACAGAGTCTGATAACTTGGTGTTACAAACTACCTTTGTAGTGCAGCATGACATTAACTTGGGGGAGAACTATATACAGTACTCTGACTGTTTCTGGAAAATTAAGGGGCATCTTTTGCAAATAAGTCACTGAAGGCCATAGTGGAAGGACACCAGGACTCGGATGGATTTTATGCATTTTGAGTGTGGAGTTAGTAACAGGGCCAGACCCTGCCGAGAGATCAGCTTCTTTGCACAGAAACCCTAACGGATGTGATTCCCCAGCGTGGTGGAAACCAGAAGACACAAACTGGAAAGTTGCAAAAAGCTGAGAAGATAAACTTAAAGGAGGCCTTGTTTTATCAGCATCATGTAAAGAAAACAGTCTTTGAGAAATGTTAGGGAAAGAGATGCGGGGAGACAGGTGTAATCCCTCTTCAGCTGCACGCTCAGGAAGAACTCCCGAAACTTCCTATAAAACACCAAATTAAGGAAGGGATGTGGAAGCAGCAAGAGTAGGCCAAAAGGTCATGAGAGCTGAGTGTGAAACTTGGAGCCACGGAGAAACCCAGCAGAAGACTGGGACAGAACTTGTCTCATCTCTGCGCGATAGTCTCGTACCTTTTGATGGATCGGCTCCTCCAGTTCAGGCTGAACGTTCCCACAGGAGTTTGAACCAAGCATTTCCCCCAGCCTGAGAGCAGGGGTCCGAGCACAGAGCAATTTTGACTGCTGTTATTTGACAATCAAAATTGAAAGTTGTACTTTTTCTTCTCTTTTAATAAATCCACCCTTTGACCTACTGTAGACATTATGTTTGTAAGTGGGGAATTAGTGCAGGTACTTACAGGAGTCTGTCCTTATCCATGGTTTCTGTTAGCTTCGGGCAACCGTGCTCTGGAAGCAGACAATCCTCCTTCCGACATGTCATCACAAGGTCAGTAGTGGCCTCCCACTAAGTCACAATGCCTACATCATTCACCCCACTTCATCTCCTCACGTAGGCATTTTATCATCTGACATCATCTCAAGAAGAAGCGGGAGTACAGTGCAATAAGACATTTTGAGAGAGAGAGAGAGAGACCAGTTACATAATTTTTATTACAGGAAATTGTTATAATTGTTCTATTTTATTATTTGTTATTGTTGTTAAGGTTTTGCTCTGCCTAATTTATAAATTAAACTATCATAGATATATACATCCAGGAAGAAAACATAGTATATGTAATGTGCCATCTGGTCTCAGGTATCCACGGGTGGTCTTAGAATATATCCCCTGCAGTGAAGTGGGGACTCCTGTGTGTGATCTTCTGGGAGACAGTCGCACAGTTTGTCCACCAAGACCCAGAGCCAGCAAAGTGCCCCATCCTTATAAAGGGGCCTGGATAGTTTCTGAAATTGCTAGCATGATATAAACCCTGTCTGTTTCTTTATGTATCTAGGTCACACACAGGTGGCCCAGGGGTCAAACTGTGATTTAGCATGCAGAGTAGTTTGAAAAATGAAATGAGCATTTAAAAACCAGGGGACTTCAAGTTGAGAACATTGATTATACTTTTTCTGCAAAATTTGGAAAAGTTGCCTTCACTGGGCCCATATTCCCACAGAGTGGCATTGGGGTGGAGTTGACTAGCAAGTACCTCCTTTAGAAGGGGCCCATCACAGGCCCCGTCACTCTGGATTCGGTAACTGACCATGAGGCAGTGAGGGTTGATGGAGAAGGCCCTGTGCTCTTACATCAGGCTTCCCACAGCCACACACATCTCTGCCTGGGCCCCGTAGCCTGTGATGTTCTTGTGTTCCCTTTCAGAATTTTTACTATTAGTGCCAGCCATCTCCAGTTTCTTGTTCTTCACACTTGCCTCCCCGACCAGGGAAGAATGCCTCATTGTCATTGCTTATCAACTCACATATTCTGTGGTTCCTACATATCAGAAGAGTGGGACAGATTCTTTTCTCCAGTTGGTAAATCTGAAATCAGAGAGTAGGAACTATATTGGAATTATCCAATTTTGTCACCTTCAGCTTAGCTCAGAGGGAAGTGATTTGACAAACCTGAAGAGTCCCCACGGTGTGGTTTGGGAGCAGGAAAGAGGGACTGATGTCCCAAATCATCTTATTTGCCACATCTGGGGCAACTCACATTCATGATTTGCTAGTTGTAGTATTCCATGTGTTCATATCCTGGGGATCTTTTTTATTGAGCTTATAGTTGCAAATCGATTAAAACCAAGGAAGAAATCTGGATCCTTCTATGGCTTTCCCGGGCTCCGAAGTTTATCTTTGACGGTGAGCTAGAGATAAAAATATGATACTTTCCTTTCCAGTCAACATTTTTTTTAAGTTTTTTCTTTGAATACCTGTCTATTTATGGTTGTAGTAGGAGAAAGGTAGTCTCTGGGGAAATTAGGCACAAGATACATATTTGCTAATTAAATGAATGAGTGAACATCAGAGGGAATATCTAGAAAGTTGATTTGTAGCCTGGAGCATATTGGCAGCAAAGACTGAGTGGCGGAGAATAGTGTTATGAAAGCATGCAGCGGTTATGATGACCCAGGTGGCATCAGTTACCAACCAAAGCTGGAAGGACAGAAAAAAAAAATGAGAGAAAGGCAGGACAAATGACCGATTTTGTGCTGGTGATCACTTTTCCCGGATATTTTGCAGAATTGCTGTAGAGCAATCATAGAACAATGGTGGTAGTGTTCTATTGCAAATATCCCAACTGTATAAAGAAGGAAAAAAAATCAGAGAAAGTAATGATCAGTCCTATTCACTTAAAAAGAAAAGGCCCAGCATGATTCTCCAAACGTAAAACTAGAAAAATTTTCAAGCATTTAATCCCGCTAGTCAAGTTACAGTTTGTGGGCTTCTCATGTTCCATTCTAGCCTGCCATGACACAGTAAGGCAGCTCAAGAAGGTGTGGAGACTTCTGTGTGAATGTAGCTGAGAACATCAGCATTTCCCCCCTGCCTCCTGGAAATCATCCAAAAGCAACAAGGAGAATGAAAAAAAAAATGCATACCCCATTTTTGGTGAGATTAGGAGACAGGTATATTCTCCAGACTCCAAAATATGTAAAAGAACACCAAACGCCATGGAGTTAGTAGGAGAAAGGGAAAAATGTAAGAGAAATACTCTTACAGGGTAAGAGAACCCAGGGTGGAAGATCTAGGTGAGAACCAGCAGAAATACACTATTAAAAGTGAGAGGCTGGTCCTGAGAGGTAAAATTTTCCCCATGTGTGACAGATTGTGTGAATGGTTCAAAATATTAACTCACCCTTCCTATCAGTCTCTCCTACTACCCTGAACTTTCTAGCCCCTTCCTAAACAGGGCTATCCTTGCTCAAGATCGATAAATCCCACTCCACTGGCATCAGTGTTGGCCATGAAACGTGCTTTAGCTAATGAAATGTGAGTGGGGTAACGGGTACCACTTTAGAGCAGAAGCTTTAAAGAGACACCGTATGGTTCTGCCACCTCTTTCCCCTCAGCTCTAGACCAGCAACGTCTCTGATAGGGACACTTGGATTAAAGAGGATGTGTTTCAGAATCACTCAACCCGTGGGTCAACTGCTATAAAATGAGTGAGAAGCAAATCTTTGTTGAAGCCGGGAGGACTTGGTGGCTATTTGTTACAACACAACTTAGCCTAAGCCAACTGATGTGAATGTTTTCAACAAGAGACCAGCGGTTGTGGTGATCTAGGTTTAGAGCAGAGACTTCTCTGGGTGGGGGTTGGTTTAAAGCAGAAGGGAGAACTTTACTCTAAGAATCACACAAAAGGCTGTATGTACAAGAAAAAGTCTGTCTCTACAACAGAAGAAAAAAAGCAGTTAGCATGGGATACTTTGGGGAAATATACTGATGTTATCATTCTCATAGGAGGGAAGATTGTCTAGAAAAATAGGAGACTAAGGTTAGTAAAGGTTTGTAAATACAGTTATAATTACAGAAAGCAAAATAGAACAAAAGTAAAAAGACTTCCTAAATATTAGAAGAACAACAGGCCTCCTCCCCCCACCAAAAGAAAGTCCACATAATGGAAGACTTCTTTAAACAGTACGAAAACAAAACCCACCAAGTTCTATAGTTCTGTAGAATGAAACCCAGATATACCCACGGATGGGCTTGACTCACAAATTAAAGAGAAAGACTTTCAGATTTGATTATTGTGTTGGCACACTGTAAGGTGGCTCCTTAGATGTCTGCTTCCTAGGGTTCATGCCTTTGTGTAGTACCATCACTTGAGTGTGGGAAGGAATGGGGAGTTGTGACTTGCTTTTAATCAATGTAATATGGCAAAGGTGATGAATGTAACTGCCATAATTATGTTCCATCTTGATAGCCTACTCCCTCTAAAGATTTTCTTTACTGGTTTGATGAATTAAACAACCACATTGGAAAGTCCATGTAGCAAGGAACCAGAGGTGGCCCCCAAGTACTGTGGAAAGCCTCTAGGAACTGTGGTTGGCCTCTAGCTGCTGAGGATGGCCCTCAGAGCCAACAGGAAGCTGGAATCCTCAGTCCTACAACCATAAGGATATAAATTCTGCCAACAACTAAGTGAGCTTGTAAGACTATGCTTCCCCAACGAAGATTTCGTCTCTGCCAACACCCTGGCTGAAGCTTTGTTAGACTCTAAGCATAGGACCTAGCTAAGGGATGCCTGAAATTTTGACCCCCACAAATTGTAAAACAATAAATTTATACTGTTTAAAGCTATAATTTGTATGCAACAAGAAAAAATTTTAGTATAATCACAAAGCCAAGTTTAATGCTTTATTGTACACAAGAAAAACATCTAAAAGAGAATTATTCAAAAATGTTGAAAATAAAGGATGAGGAAAGATGTGTTGGGCACATGCACACAAAAGGCAAACACAGATTGTAATCATCAGACAAGTAGAATTTGAAATAAAAACATTAAGACAAATAAAAATGTGAAGAGTACAATTCAAAGTAAAGCCATAATAGCAATGACTATTATATACTAAACTACATTGTGGCAACATTCATAAAGCAGAAATAGAAAAGTCAAGAAGAAATTGACATAAAAATATTAGTAGTAGATTTTTTTTCCCTCTCAGTTCAGAAGAGATCAAGGGTTCAAAAAATGTGAAAAGGTATAGAAGACCTAAATAATGTCATTAATAAGTAAATAGTTTGATAATATATATCAAGTTTCTTTCCTAATAATAGGAAACATATCCTCATCTTAAGTATCCCAGAACTAATACTTTATATTAGCCTACACAGGAAACCTCAACAAACCCCCAAAAGTTAAGTAATATATTTAAAATTCTCTGATTGTAATGAAAACCACCCAGAAATTAATAATGATAAAAGCCTGCTACCTAAAAATGAAAATACAAAACAAACAAAAGCATAAAATCTTCAACTGTTGTCTCAAAGAAGGGATACAAACTGAAGCATATGGAGAAAATATAAAGAAAATACAAGGAATAGAAAACATACATATCAAAACATAAAGGATAGAGCTAATGCAATTTTGAGAGGGACACTTAGTAGTGTCATGTGCTTATATCAATGAACAAGAGTGAAAACAAGCATCTTAAGAACAGGATAATATACTGAGAAATGCAAAAGGAGGGCATACAAAAAGAAAAGCAGAAATTAATAAATTAAAAAATGGAAAAACAGTAGCAAATGTAAATATATTCAAAATCAGACTTTGGAATATACAGCAAAATAGACATATAGATAGCTGAATAATTAGTTGACAGGAAATATTCACAGCCATTAATATACACTGAAATGATGTTCAACTCTGCTTTTACTATAAGAGAAATATAAAATGAAAGCACACCTAGGTACCATTTTTTACTAATCTGATTGGCAAACATTCAAACACTTGATGACATATTGTGTTAGAGAGGCCTTGAGGAAATAAACTCTCTTTAACAGTTCTAATGTGTGTGAAAAATTGTACCATCTCTGGAGATGGGAATTTGGATATATCTAGCAAGACAACAACTCCATAAACCTCAACAATCCACTTTTAAAATTTTATCCTGCAGATATGTTCATGCAAGGATGAACAAGTTTATTCACTGAAGCATTGCTTGTCAAAACAAAATATGAGCAAAATCCAATGCTCATGATTTAATAAACTATAATCATCTATGTAAAAATATACTGTGCACTTGCAAACAAGAAGGAGAAGGTTATTTATACACTGATATGAAAAGATCTCCAAAACAGAATGTGAAATGAAAGGGGAAAGGTAGGGGCTCCTGGGTGGCTCAGTGGGTTAAAGCCTCTGCCTTCTGCTCAGGTCATGATCCCAGGGTCCTGGGATCGAGTCTCGCATCAGGCTCTCTGCTCAGCAGGGAGCCTGCTTCCTCCTCTCTCTCTGCCTGCTTCTCTGCCTACTTGTGATCTCTGTCTGTCAAATAAATAAATAAAAGCTTTTAAAAAAGGGGGGGGGAGGTAAAGACCAGTGTGTAGAATATTCTGCCATTTATCTAAAAAGAAAAAAATACATATCTTCATAATTCCCTGTGTGAGCATTAAAAATTTCTAAAAAGGATACCTAAGACTGTAATAGACGTGGTTACTTGTTCAGGGGGGTTAGGAAGTATGTAGGCGGGGAATGTAAAGAGTTTTATACTTTTTGGTCAAACATTTGAAAAGATAACTTTTCAAAAACTGTAGTTTTAGAATCTAATATGTGCTGCTAGATTAAAGTACAAATTAACAATATTTTTATGGCAAAATAAATCTCTATAGCACATCATTTTGCAATTTATTTCTTCCATGATAAAAGTCTGTATGACTCAGAGATACTATTTCTCAGTAATAATTTAAATAACTAGAATTTTAACTATCACTATGGACCTGTTGGTGGGAATGTGAAGATTAAAACTTGTCTTAAAATAAGTTGATTTTGAATCTATGAATATTATGTGAAATCCATTATGCATCTACATTTTAATCAGTTGTTGATTAAATTGTTAACTACCCCATGGTATATGTAAATACATAAATATAAATATATAAAGAAAATAGATATATAAAACAGTTGGTCAGCATCAGGGTCTGCAGTAGATCAATTAAATCAAAAGGATGAGCCTCAAATTAAATGTAAGTAGGGTTTTGGCACTATTAAGTGAGTTGTGTTTTCAGCCTTTGTGGCTAGAAACCGGGGAGTGGGAAGCTTTCAATATGAGAAAGATGCCCAGCTGACTACACCTGGCCCCACAGCACAAGAAGATGGGAAAGGACCAGCTCTAAGATAGTCTTTTCTCTCTGTGTCAGGAAGTAGACTGTAGGCTACCTGCACCCAAGTTCTAGAAGATGCTTATAGAACGTAGATTTTTGTGCCTCAACCCATCATCATACTCTCTGGGAGTGGGATCTATGAATCTGATCACCCTCTGCCCTATGGAAGCTAGAGAAAATAAATTTAATCCTAATCTTTTTAGGAATAGTAATAATGGCTCCCAGTGAAAACTTAGTTTATGAGAGCTCAGTTTATGCCAGGCATTGTGATAAGTGCTTGGAAATTTCCTGAAAGAGCTTTAATAAGTAAGTACATTTCTTTAGTACTGAAACTTACAAGAAGATGTGGTATATATACACAATGGAATACTATGCAGCCATCAAAAGAAATGAAATCTTGCCATTTGCGACAACATGGATGGAACTAGAGCGTATCATGCTTAGCGAAATAAGTCAAGCAGAGAAAGACAACTATCATATGATCTCCCTGATATGAAGAAGTGGTGATGCAACATGGGGGCTTAAGTGGGTAGGAGAAGAATAAATGAAACAAGATGGGATTGGGAGGGAGACAAACCATAAGTGACTCTTAATCTCACAAAACAAACTGAGGGTTGCTGGGGGGAGGGGGTTTGGGAGAAGGGGGTGGGATTATGGACATTGGGGAGGGTATGTGCTTTGGTGAGTGCTGTGAAGTGTGTAAACCTGGTGATTCACAGACCTGTACCCCCGGGGATAAAAATATATGTTTATAAAAAATAAAAAATTAATTTAAAAAAAATGAAACTTACATTCAAAAGGAGGCAAGGGCAAGGGTGCCTGGGTGACTCAGTTGGTCAAGGGACTGATTCTTAGTTTCAGCTCACGTCATGATTCCAGGGTTGAGGGATTGAGCCCCACATCAGTCTCTGCGCTTAGCAGAGTCTGCTTGGGATTCTCTCTCTCCCTCTGCCTCTGCCCCTGCCCTTCCAAGTGTGCACACACATTCTCTCCTCTCTCTCTCTGTCTCTCTCTCTCTCACACACACATACACACACACACAAGTAAAATCTTAACAAAAGAAAGAGGAGGCAATGGACAGCTAAATTTAAGTATTTCCATGTTACTGAGCAATGGAATAAAAAATGTACAGGCAGCTTTACATAATCTAGTTTAAGCTTAGTTATGTATATGTTTTAAATGTCTTAACTGGCAAAACACTTTTGGCAAAAGTGAGGTGCAATGTCAGAAAAAATGATGTTTGTAAATATGACATTATTTTTTAAAATGCATTAAACTCACTGCGGAATGAAGATCCATGAAAGATAGTTAATTAAAGCTAGAAAATGGAATGTGAAAGTATCTTTTGTCCTTGAATCAAATGACCAAAGAAACTAAAAGCTATTAACAAATCTTTTTTGCTTCTGTTGGGTTGAATGAACTATTCCATTCCAATAGGCAAAGGTTGATTTCATCTGTTACTTTATCGGTCACAGAAAACTCCTGTTCTATATTTAAGAAGTAGAAGGAAAGCTTTTTGTTTAAATTTAAAAAGAAGAAGTAGTATTAGGTCAACAATTTTGTCTTCTAATTCCTATATGTAATACCTGAAATTGTTAGTGTAGCTAGTGAGTATTCACCAAGTAATTATGTCTCATGAATTAGCAAAGCAGTACACATTAATGTTTTTTATATATTATGATTTCTGTTGTAACTTTTTATTTTTCTTCCTCAAATTTAAGAATTCTGGTTTGGAAGACTGGAAAGTGTACTGCACCAAGAGTCACAACTTGGAATCTCATTACAGCTTTCGTACCGGAAGCTGAATGTGTTTGGGAAAGGTTTTGCTTTTTTCTGCTGAGGAGGGAGGGGAATTGATTGAACATCTCTAATATTTCAGACAATTCACACATATATCTCATTTAATTATTATTTTTTCCATTTTGTAAAAAGCCACCCAAGCTAAGAGAGATATGTCACTTGCCCAGGTTACTCAGGTAGTGGATGCAAGAACTGGTTTCAAATCCTGCTTTGATCTACCTGATTCTAAGAAGTATCCCACGCAGACTCTCAGGTATTACAAGTACTTCTCTGTAAAAACCAAAGGATTGATGAACTTAAATTTCCTTTCAACCCTGATCCTGAACACAACCCATCCTCCGCTATCTCTCAGTATAATTCCCTTCTAAGGTCATTGAGGGTATCGATAGTTTGTTCCTTTTTATTGCCAAGTAATTGTCCACACTAAGTATGTACTACAGTTTGTCTAACCCTTCACCTAGTGAAGGGCGCCTGGATTGCTTCCTCTTTTGGATTACTATAAATACAGCTTGAACACTTTTATACAGTCTCTTTGTGTGTGAACATGTCTTCATTTCTGTGGGATAAATGCTCAGGAGGATAAATCCTAGGTAGTGTGGTAGTTGCATATTTCATTTGATGAGAGACAGCAAATGGTTTTAAGATTTTATTTATTTGAGTTTTGTCTGGATGTTTGTTTAGAGAGTGAGTTATGGGGAAGGACAGAGGGAGAAAGAGAATCTCAAGTAGACTCTGCTGAGCACAAAGCCCAAAACAGGGCTTGATCTCATGACCCTGAGATTATGACCTGAACTAAAATTGAGAGTGGGCTGCCTAACCGACTGAGTCACCCAGGTGCCCCTGCAAATGGTTTTTTAGGAATGGCTGTATCATTTCACATTCTCAGCAATCTATGAATGATCCAATTTCCTTATATTCTTACCAACATGTGTTATTGTTATTTTTTATTTCAGTCATTCTGATAAGTGTATAGTGATCACCTTCTTGTGGTTTTCTTTCTTCTTCTTCTTCTTCTTCTTTTTTTTTTTTTTTTTTGAGATTGTACTTATTCATTTGAGAGAGAGTGAGCAAGTGAGTGACAGAGAGAAGGAGCACAAGAAGAGGGTGTGTGGAGGGAGAGGAAGAAGCAGACTCTCCACTGAACAGGGAGCCTGACTCAGGACTCAATCCCAGGACTGCAGGATCATGACCTAAGCCAAAGGCAGGTGCTTAACTAACTGAACCACACAGGACCCCTTTCTTGTGGTTTTAATTTGCATACCTCTGGGGCACCTGGGTGGCTCAGTTGGTTGGGTGTCTGCCTTTAGTTTGGGTCATTGTCCCAGGGTCCTGGCATTGAGCCCCAAATCAGGCTCCCTACAAAGTGGGGAGACTGCTTCTCCCTCACCTGTTCCCCCTACTTGTGCTCTTTGTCAAATAAATAAATAAAATCTTAAATTTAAAAAAAATTGCATATTCCCGATAGCAACACTGAACATTTTTTCATGTGCTTACCTGTCATCTCTGTATCTTTTTTAGAAAAATGACTGTTCATGTCTTTTGCCCATTTTCTATTTGTATCATTTGGCTTTTTGCTAATGGTATTCTAGAGTTCTTTATATATCCTAGACACTAGTCCCTTGTCAGATATATGTTTTGCAAATATTTTCTCCCTCATTTTCTTATCAGAAACTATCACAAAGTAAAAGTTTTCAATTTTGATGAGTTATAATTAGCAAGTTTTTCTTTTGTCATGCTTTTGGTGTTAAATTTAAGAACTCTTTACCTAGCTGTATATCCCAAAGATTTTTTTCCTTTATTCTTTTCTGAAAGTTTTATAGTTTTATGTATTGTGTTTAAGCCCATTTCCCATGTTGGGCTAATTTTTACATCAGGCATGAGGTTTAGGCTTTTAGGTTGTTTTGTTTTGTTTTGTTTTTTAAGTAGGCTCCACACCCAGCGTGGAGCCCAATGTGGGGCTTGAATTCATGATCATGAGGTCAAGACCTGAGCTGAGATTAAGAGTCTGATACTTTGACTGAGTCATCCTGAGGTTTATTGTTTTACCTATGAATATCCAGTTGCTTCAACACCATTTGTTTAAAAGATTATTCTTTCCACCATTGAATTGTTTTTGCACTTTTGTCAACTTGGGCATATATGTAGGACTCTATTTCTGGGATCTTTATTCTTTTCCATTGATCTATATCTCCATCATTTCACCAATATCACATTGTCATTGTTTACTGTTGCTATATAATAACCCTTAATATCAGCTAGGGAGATTCCTCCTATTCATTATTCTTCTTCAAGATTATTTAATCTAGAGGCGCCTGGGTGGCTCAGAGGGTTAAGCCGCTGCCTTCAGCTCAGGTCATGATCTCAGGGTCCTGGGATCGAGTCCTGCATCGGGCTCTCTGCTCAGCAGGGAGCCTGCTTTCTCCTCTCTCTCTCTGCCTGCCTCTCTGCCTACTTGTGATCTCTCTCTGTCAAATAAATAAATAAAATCTTTAAAAAAAAAAGATTATTTTTTTTTTAATTTTATTTATTTATTTGACAGAGAGAGTTCACAGTAGACAGATAGGCAGGCAGAGAGAGAGAGAGGGAAGCAGGCTCCCTGCTGAGCAGAGATCCCGATGCGGGACTCGATCCCAGGATCCTGAGATCATGACCTGAGCCGAAGGCAGCGGCTTAACCCACTGAGCCACCCAGGCGCCCAAGATTATTTAATCTATTTTAGGACCTGTGCCTTTCCATATGTGTTTTATTTTATTTATTTATTTTTAAAGATTTTATTTATTTATTTGTCAGAGAGAGTGAGCACAAGCAGGGGGAGCAGCAGACAGAGGCAGAGGGAGAAGCAGGCTCCCTACTGAGCAAGGAGCCTGATGTGGGGCTTGATCCCAACACCCTGAGATCATGACCTGAGCTGAAAGCAGACACTTAACCAACTGAACCACCCAGGTGCCCTCCATATGCATTTTGGAATACGTTTGTTTACATCTAGAAAACAACCTGTTGAGAATTTGATAGAAATCGTATTAAACCTACAGATCAGGGACGCCTGGGTGGCTCAGTTGGTTAAGCAGCTGCCTTCGGCTCAGGTCATGATCCCAGCGTCCTGGGATCGAGTCCCACATCGGGCTCCTTGCTCCACAGGGAGCCTGCTTCTCCCTCTGACTTTGCCTTCCACTCTGTCTGCCTGTGCTCGCTCTCACTCGCTCTCTCTCTCTCTGACAAATAAATAAATAAAATCTTTCAAAAAAAAAACCCTACAGATCAATTTGGGGGGACTTTTCAACTTTACTGAGTCTTTTAATCTGTGGACATGGTATGGGTCTTCATTTATTTAGATGTTATTTTATATCTTTTATCAGCATTTTGTAATTTAAACATATCAATTCTATACATATTTTAAATTTATACCTAAATCTTTCATTTTCTTTGGAGTAATCATAAATGTTACTGTGTTTTTAATTTTGCTTTGCACTTGTTATTGTTAATATATAAAAGTACAATTGATTTTGTGTTTTGACCTTGTAACCTGTCCTGCAACCCTGATGAACTCATGTACTCATTCCAGGAGTTTATTTGTAGATCTCCGGGGGTTTTCTATGTAGACCATTATGTCATCTCAAATAGAGAGAGTTTTATTTATTCCTTTCCAAGTTGTATTGCTTTTATTTCTTTCTCTTGCTTTTTTGCAGTGGCCAGAAATTTCAGCATTAGTTGCCTAAGAGCAGTGAGAGTGAATATCCTTGCTTCATTACTAATCTTAGAGGAAAAGCATTGTTTTTTTAAAAATTTAATTTAATTTAATTTTTCAGTGTTCCAAGATTCATTGTTTATGCACCACACCCAGTGTTCCATGCAATATGTGCACTCATTAATACCCATCACCCGGCTCACCCAATCCCCCAACCCCTCTCCCCTCCAAAACCCTCAGTCTGTTTCTCAGAGTCCACAGTCTTTCATGGTTTGTCTCCCCATCTGATTTCACCCAAATCACTTCTACTCTCCACCTCCCAGTGTCCTCTGTGTTATTCATTATGCTCCACATTCAGTTTTGACCACTACGTCTGATGTTAAATGTAGGTTTCTTGTAGATGCTCTTTACCAAGTTGGGTTAGATCTTCTCATTATTAACTTACTGAGAGGTTTTTTGCTTGTTTTGTTTTGTTGTAATCATAAATGAGTGTTGGATTTTGTCAAATGCTTTCTTTGCATCAGTTTATATGATAATATGATTTTTCTGCTTTAACTTGGATTATATTGATTGATTTTCAAATGTTAAACCAGTCTTGCAAACCTGGAATAAATCCCATTTAGTCAAGGTGTATGTATTATTTGCTAATCCTTTTAAAGAATTTCTGCATCTGAGTTTATGAGAGATATTGCTCTGTAGTTTTCTTTTGTATGTGTGTGTGTGTTTTATTGGTTGAGAGTAATATTAGCCTTCTAAAATCAATGAGAAATTGTTCTCCCCTTTTCTATATTCTAGAAGAGATGGCATAAAACTGATATTAATTCTTCTTTAAAGATATTATAGAATTTGCCAGTGGGGATATCTGAGCATAGAGATTTATTTTTCTGGAGCTTTTTTTTTTTTTTAAGATTTTATTTATTTATTTGACAGACAGAGAGCGATCACAGTAGGCAGAGAGGCAGGCAGAGAGAGAAAGGAGGAAGCAGGCTCCCCGCTGAGCAGAGAGCCTGATGCGGGGCTCCAACCCAGGACCCCGGGATCAAGACCTGAGCCAAAGCCACCCAGGCGCCCCTTTCTGGAGCTTTTTAATTATAATATAGAAATACTTTTTTTTTAGATTTATTTTTATTTATTTATTTGTCAGAGAGATAGCAAGCGAGAGAGCGAGCACAGGCAGACAGAGTGGAAGGCAGAATCAGAGGAAGAAGCAGGCTCCCTGCGGAGCAAGGAGCCCGATGTGGGACTCGATCCCAGGATGCTGGGATCATGACCTGAGCCGAAGGCAGCTGCTTAACCAACTGAGCCACCCAGGCGTCCCTGATGGTATAAAATAATTTAGATTATGTATTCATCTTGGTTGAATTTCACTAGTTTCACTTTTTGAGTAATAGATTTATTTCTTCCAAGTTGTCTGATTAATAAACATGAAGTTGTTTATAGTAATCCCTTATTTTTATTTTAATGGCTGAAGATCTATAATGATATCTTCTGTTTAATTTCTAACATTGATGATTTACATCTTTTCTTTTTTCTTTAGTTTTTGAATACCTCTTTTAAATTTAATTTGCATTGTCTATAAAACAAGATGATTATATTACTTTCTACTTGCTATGGTAACAAATTAACATAAATTTAGTGGCTTAAAATAACACAAATTTATTAAATTACAGTTCTGGAGGTCAGTAGTCCAAAATAGATCTAACTGCATTAAAATCAAGATGTCAGTAGAACTGTGTTCATTTCTGGAGGCTCCAGGGGAGAATCTGTTTTCTTACATTTTTCAACTTCTAGAGATTTCCCACATTCACTGGCTCATGGCTCTTTCCATCTCCAAAGACAGAAATGGTTGGTTGAGTCTTTCCCACACTGGATCACCCTGACCTCTTATTTTGCTTGCTTCTCTGTTCCACATTTAAAGACACTTTGATTACATTAGGTTCACCCCAAAATCCAGGATAGTCTTCCTGTGGTAAAGTCAACTGATTATGCCTTAATTCTGTCTGCAACTCTGATTCCTCCTTGTCATGTAACATAACATATTCACAGGTTCCAGGGATTAAGGCTTGGACATTGTTGGGGGACATTAATCTGTCTACCAAAATAATGTATGTAAGAGTGTTTTGCAAATTTTAATGCATTCATTTAATATTTATTGAGCATCAAATATGTGCCATGTACTATATAGCTAAGCTTTCTCTTTGCCTGGCAAAGCGCCTATAGTAGGGACTATAATAATATTTTTTTGCTAAGTATATGAACAACCCTTAAATCCTAAAGTTGTTAGGTTTTTTTCCTGGTTCTTTTCTTTGTCCTCTCCTTTAGGGATTCTCTCCATATATTCAACTATCTGCTCTGTGCCTGAAATTCGAATATTTAAGTTCACATAGATATTTGCTCTCCCAAGTTTTTGGTGTGTGCTAGATGAAACTCCACCTTTGAAGAATCCTTCATGTAATTTCAAGCTCACCATGTTCAAAATATTGTTTATTATTTTCCTCCCAAAAAAGCTGTATGTAAAATTTAGTTGACTGTCATTTCTACCTCTTGTTAGTTCAAAACTTTCATTGTGCCTTTCTCTCAAATCACATGTCCAATATGTTGCCAAGTGTCATGAATTGCCCCTTTCCCAAATACCCTCTCTTTTATTTCTTCTGGAGGTTTTGGCTCCAGCACCTCATACATGGTTATTCCAAAAGCCACCTAAAAAATCTCTGGTTGTTCACCCTTTTAATCCAGCCTACACTCCAGGACAAGCTTCAGAAGTCATACCAACAATCAAGCCATTATCTTGCTGATAAACTTTGGATACCTGTCGACTTCTGCCATGTAGACCTAGGTTCTCTGTAAAATAGAACCCTCAGCTACCTTCTTGCTCTATTTATGTGTCCCTGCCCTACACAGGATTGCTGTGTAGGCAGAATCATGATTTCATCCCCTCAAAATGTCCATGAACTAATCCTTGGAACCCATGAGTAGGCTAACTTACATGGTAAAAGGAACTTTGCAGATGTGATTAAGTTAAGGAATTGAGATGGGGAGAATATTGTGGATACTCTGAGTCCAGTGTAATACCAGGGTCCTTTTAAGAGGGAAACAAAAGAATCTGAGTCAAAAAAGATGTTATGATGAAAGTAGAAGTTGGGGTGATATGGGAACATGAATCGAGGAATGCAGACAACTTCTAGAAACTGGAAAAGGCAAGAAATGTGGATTAGTCTGAAGGTCACCCTGCTGACCCATTTCAGACTTCTGACCTCCAAAATGGTAAGAGAATAAGTTTGTATTGTTTTAAGCCACTGAATTTGTGGAATTGTTACAGCAGCAATAGAAAACTGATACAACTATTTATCTGCTCTTCTCATTCTGTGATACTCTTCATGCTTCTTTCTCATTTTTTAAATTTGTTGAGTCTACCACCCAAATGCTGCTGCTTCTTCCCTGGAACCTGATCTGGAGCCACATCATTCAAGGACACCTTTCTGTTTACCATACCAACTACAATAACCTCCAATTAGTTACCCCCACCCCAGGGGTACTGTCTAAGATGCAGATCTAAGTTCCCACCCCTACTCAGAGTCAGCCAGACTTAAGGTTCAGGGCACACTCTTCCAGACTGCCAGCTGCTCAAGACTTCTTCTACCAGCCAAAAGTGTGGGGACCCAGTGCCACCCTCACTTCAGACAGGCTGACTATAAATTCAAGGGTCTCCACAGTCCCACTCAGGTTCAGTGATTCCCTAGAATGACTCACATAACTCATGAAAGTGTTACACTTAACAATTACACATTTATTATAGAAAATAAACAAACAAAAAAAACTCCATGAGTCAGAACTAGTCAAAGAAAGACATGCATAAGGTGGAATCTGGTGGGACTGGGAGGATTCCAAATGTGAAACTTTTGTGTCCTCAGGGACGCATTACCCTCCTGGCATCCATGTGTGGCACGATACATTCAAGTACTACTGTCAACCCAGAAAGCTCACCCCTGTTTTTATTGAGGCTTCATTAAGTAGGTGCCATTGATTGAATCATTGCCCCTGTGGTTGAGCTCAATTTCCAGTCTTCCTCCTCTCTTTGGAGGTTAGGCTAATGGCACAGGACTCAAAGCTCCAAACTTCTCATCACATGATTGATCTTTCAGTCATGGTCCACCCTCTACCCTAAGGCTATGGGTGTGGCTTGCCCTACACTGAATCATCTAGCTAGCACAAACTCACAAGTGCCCACTCTGAGGCACCTCATTAGAATAAACTATCAGATGTGGTCAGTGGGGCCCACCATGAATAACAAAGAAACCTCCCTCACTCAGGAAATCCAAGGATTTAGAGTTTACCTCCCCAAACTGGCAGTTAAGATCAGACAAATTCTTTATTACACACCCCCTGACTGGAATCTTTCATTGGCTTCCTTGCTTTGAAAATGCCAGCTAGTAAATAGGATATTCCAAGGCTTTCATGAGAAGCAGAGAGAGAAAAGGGACAGAAAAAAACCTCTTTGTAAAGAATGGAGGAGCTAATGGGCGGATACTTAACCAACGGAGCCACCCAGGTGCCACAAGGAATGAAGAACTTTATAAGAAAAAGAAGGAAAAATAATAAAATGAAGGTCTCTTTTCCATTGTTCTTAGAAACTGAACGTTTTAATTAGTAGTTTTTCATTCTGGCTTTTGGATTCAGCTTAGAGTTCAGAGATTTTTGTTTCCCCATTTCTAGACCAACTATAAGTCAGTCTTTCTCTTTTTCTTTTTATCTTTGTATGATGTTACTATAGCTAAATAGTGTGAAGTAACATCCATGTAAACTATTAAAATAGAAATTAATTCTTAGAGTAGACATTATCCAGTGTGTACAATAGAGACAGGAATCGGAAATGTGTATTCCTGAATACACAGCTAATTTGCTATTCTAGATCTCCCACCAAGATAAAAGAGTAATGTACGTAATGTATAATGAGACTTTCAGATGATGTTACAGGAATTTGTAACATCTGCTTGGTCATGCCGCTTTGAAGAATGAAGAGGTAGATCAGAAGAAGAGTGGTGGGCAGCAAAGCAAAGTTTATTGAGCAAGAGTATAAAGCTCCCAGAGAGGGAGGAGGGTCTGAGTGGGTTGCCCCCGGAGTTTCGAAGTTTAGGGTTTTTTATGAGCTCTTCTGCGGAATTATCTTGGGCAATCAAGGTGTGCTGAGCCATGCCAATCAGGACTTTGGTCAGTATCTGTCTGCCTATTAGGTTAATGTCTCTGTGCTGATGGTCTTTTTTTTTTTTTTTTTTCCCGGCTGACATTTGGGGGCTTATATCTTAACTGCCTCTGGCCCGTGATAGTGACAAATGCTTTGTGGTTAATTGTCTTTTTTTAAGACGTTTTGCAGAAGTCATTTCTGCAAGGGCTGTGAAACACAATGTCTTGTCTAAGTATGGGATTTTGTCTAAGCTGCAAACAGGATGTTAGTACTGTTTTCTTTGAGCTGTCCTGACTCCATATTTTCTTGTTGGGGACCCTGGGCCTGACTACCTAACTGTCCAACTGACTCCTAACAATGACAGTGTCTTTGCAACAAAAATTAATTGATAAAATTCCCATTTCTTCTTCTTATTACTTCAAACACAAGCAGGAAGATGTCTGTTTATTAGTTTTATTACAATCATAGTTACATTGTTTTATTCTATACCTTTGTGTCGAATAAAGAGATATAACTATGGAATACATGAGTAAGAAAATGGGATATATAGGTCCTAATACGACTTTAGATTTAGAGAAAATGAAATCAGGAAAAGCAGCCTCAGCTTTTTCTTCTTCTCAAAACACCATAAAATACTTACCCCAAGATAAAATTATATGCCATAGCTGTTATGACATGAAGAATACAGCTATTATTTCTCCTGTCTTAGAGTTAAAATATGTTTGTTTTTAAAGTAAATATTTCCTTCTGTACAATTAATAGTTTAAAGAAAAATGATTTTCATATTTTAACAAAGACTTGAAGAAATTCCTTTATAAGTCAGACCCGGCTAGGGTTAGTACCAATACACCCTGCACGGATTTGATAAAACTACCTCTTCTTATCTTAATACTGCAAGAAGAGGCAAGAGAGGGAACCAGCCTTGATGGTAGATGGAAATGAAGAAGATGGGACAAACTGCTATGTATTATTCTGGTTTCTCCCCATCAGAGCCCCACACAACTCCTTCCAAAACATGTAAACCTGATTGTCAAAATAACATAATATGAACTGATTTGTGCAAATGATTGCAACTACTTTATAATTAAACATCTAGGGAATTATATATATGAAATAGATATCTCTACACATACCAGGGATTTAATTACATCCTGGATTAAAAGAAATTTCAACCCAAGATTGAAAACAGATGGTCAATCACCTCATGTCCCAATGGTTGCTTTGTAAGCAAGTGACACTGGATTCTGGGCCTCAAGAACATTTTCCCCCACCTCATTGTTTTTACCAAATACTCATTTAATAAGAAACACAAAGCACTCCACTGTTAGATTTCTCCTGGGTTTCTTGAATGGTAGAAATCAACAGGATTAGTAATGTTTGATTGGAAAATTGTCTTAAGCATTTACCCTTGTGATTTGTCTCTAATCTGAAAGGAAGTAGCAGATTTATTAAACCAACTTGTTACATTTTGTTTTTCCTACTTGGGAAAACCCCATATCTGGAATTGAGATTGTAGTTTGTCTCATTTTCTACCTTCATGTTTTTAATGTTGTGCAAATAAGCAAATAATGTGAGAAGGGGATATAGTGGATATACTCCTTATTTTGTTGATAGGCCAATGAGTCCCATCCTCCACAAAAGATGCAAAATATATTTGAACGGTGAAATAGACAAACAATTCTTGCTAATAGTTTGTTGATTTCAATATTATAGAAAAATAGAATAATTGGAATTTTCCCCCTTAGTCAATGAATTAGATTTTTCCTATGAGAGGGAGAGTCTTTGTTTCATTGCACAAATATACGTTTCAAGCCTTGGGCACTCTGTGGGTGCCGGGGATATAATGGTGAACACAATAAGCACATCCTGCAGCCTCACAGTCTAGAAAGAGACAGATTTTATTATTTTATTTTATTTTAAAGATTTTATTTATTTATTTGACAGACAGAGATCACAAGTAGGCAGAGAGGCAGGAAGAAAGAGGGAGGGAAGCAGGCTCCCTGCTGAGCAGAGAGCTCAATGCCGGGCTCAGTCCCAGGACCCTGGGATCATGACCTGAGCCAAAGGCAGAGGCTTAACCCACTGAGCCACCCAGGCGCCCTTAGAAAGAGACAGATTTTTTTTTTTTAAACGATTTTATTTATTTATTTGTCAGGGAGAGAGAGAGAGAGAGAGAGAGAGAATGCGAGCAGGAGAACACAAGCAGGCAGAGCAGCAGGCAGAGGCAGAGAGAGAAGCAGTCTCCCCACTGAGCAAGGAGCCTGATGCGGGACTCGATCCCAGGACCCTGAGATCATGACCTGAGCCGAAGGCAGCGGCTTAATCCACTGAGCCACCCAGGCGCCCAGAAAGAGACAGATTTTAAACAAATAATTCAAAATTTAAAAATACAATTGTGCAAAATTATGCAAAGAAATACAGTGTGTTGCAGCATCATATAACGGAAGGAAAAACAATGTGCAAAGTTTCTGAGGTTAGAAAAACCTTGGCACATTCAAGGAACTTAAAGAATTCCAGTGTGGCTGCAGCGTAGTGGAGCAGGATGTGAGGGAAGGGGGGTGGGCAGTACACAGAGTGACCTGAGGCCATGTTACAAGTTGAGACTGGATGGTGTGGACAATAAGAAGCGATTGAAACATTTTTACATAAAGACAAAGTAATCAGATTTGTGTTTTATTGATGTCCTTTTTGAATGTAGGTGAGATTTGGTGTGGTCCGGATCATGGCTAAGAAAGATTTCTTGAGATGACTTCGGTAGGAAATGATGGTTTTATTAAAGCACAGGGATAGGACTGGTGGGCAGAAACAGCTGCTGCTCTGGGATTGTGAGGGGCAACTGATTATATACTTTGGGGTTGGAGGAAGTAAAGAAAAGGGAAGTTCCAAAAGGATTTGCACATGCTGAAAGAAGACTCCTGGAAACCTGAGCCTTACTATTGTCAAACTAAGTTTGTTTCTCCCCGCAGCGAGGCATTAACATTAGACAGGAGCTTCCTGGTAGATGCCTGCCTCAAGTATGTGTCAATGGGTAGCGGGTAATAAGGACATTTAATTTTATCTGCCTTTCCTCATGCCTTTGTTTCCCATAGCCTTATGAATATCACACTGGCTGCAGCATAGAAGCCAGCTGACGGGTAAGAGTTGACAAAACTGGTTCTGGGGTGACAAGGGCTTTGCTGAAGGGAGGCGGAGGGCTCACGGAGGGCATAGGAAACAGAGCTGCCAGAATTTGGTGACGAACTGGTTGTGAGTGGGCAGTAAAGGCTTTCACTTTGATTTGGTGGAGAGAGCTGCCTTTTTACAGAGATAGGAAATGGTAGAAAAGGAGTGAATTTGAGTGCGAATGTGAAGAGATGATATTGTATGTTCTCTTTTGAAGTTAATGAGTTACAAGTGCCTGTAAGACATCCCAGTGGAATAAACTTGTTATCTTTACTGGTCTAATGCTCAAAAGTGAAGTCCAGGCTGGAGATATTTGGCCTCCGTCGTTTGGATAAATATGATAAGGAAGCCACTGGAGTCGTTGAGGTGGGGAGATCATGTGGAGTGAGAAAAAGACCAGCCTGGGAATAGGATGACCATCAATCCCAGTTTGCCTGGGATGGTCTAGGTTCACACTCATTGCCCCAAGATAATTATTAACTGCAGCCCCTTCATTCTCAAAAGTTGACCCTGTTTGGACAATAAATATATAGCCTCTCTATTTAAGGCAGAACCAGAGGAATGCCAGCATTTAGAGCTTGAGTGAAGCAAAACCAGAATAAGGAAAGAAGGAAAGAAGCCAAAAGGAAGTAAATGAGGGCAAAATGATGTTGCTGAAGCCAAAGGAAGACAATTTCTCAAAAAATTTTGCATATGGAATTGCACAGGGTGTTCTCTTGGATTTCATGATGATAGAATTGTATGATAGCCAAGAGCTCCGATATAATAATAAGGCAGAACAAATGCTGGTTCTGGAATTCAGGCAGAGTTGGGGGCAGTGGTGATCATTGCTAGAGCAAGATAAGTACCACTGGTACTGAAAGAAAAATGTGTAGAGCTTAGACGCTAAAAATACAAAATAATTTTCTCAACTTGGCAAATACGTTGGGGAGGCTGTTCAGAACGTTGACATCAGTTGAGTGGAATAGTACTTAACTGCTTCTAGTTCTTCACTGGAGCCCTGCCATTCTTATCTACATGACTTTGTTGTGATTTTAATGTAGGCTGAAAATCCTTTTCCCCCCATCTTCTGTACTTTCTAGATAAGGTTCTAGCCTCCAGGCATCCTCCTTACTAGGCATTCAGCAGCAACTGGGTTCCCTCCTCTGCCCGGCTCTTGCCCCACAACTCTGTTAAGGTCCCTGCTGTTTTACAGTGAAATTTGTCTCTCTTCTTTACCAGATTGTAAATTCTCATTCTTAGACTTTAAATTCCTTAAAGTCAGGGACAACGTCCTATTGATTTTTGTATCCTTGGCCACTACATAGGGTTTTTATGTAGTAGAAACTCAATAGCTGTTCAATTAAAGAAAAACAGGAGAGAAGTCAGAATCATTTTCTTTTTATTGAGGTAAGGTTTACATACAAAGAAATGCATGGATTGTAAATGTGCAATTACTGAATTTCCAAAAATGTAATTTAATGTAGCTGCTATCCTAATAAATAGACCATTCCTATCAACCCTAGATTTCCTTGTGCCACTTTCCATTCAATCCCTGTTTGTCATAGGCTATCACTGTTCTGATTTCCGTTTTGTAGATTAGTTTTTCCTGTTTTGGAACTTCATAAAAATGGAATCCTCTGGTCCACATACTTTTGTGTCTGGCTTATTTCATTTAGCATTATGTTTTTAAAATTGATCCTTTATGATGTGTGTATCAGCAGTCCATTCCATTTTAATGTGGAACAGTATTTCACTGAATGAATACACCCCAATTTGTTTATCATTCTCTTGTTGACAGATAGTTGGGTGGCTTCCAGTTTGGGGCTATTATGAATAAAGTTGTTATAAATAGTCATAATATATATTGTTATGAATAATCATGTAGAAATCTTTTTGTGCACATATTCATTCTTTTTAAGAAAATACCTAAGAGGAGATTTGTTGATTTGTAGGGTCATAGGATGTGTGTTTACGTGTGTGTATGTGTGTCTGTATGTGCGTGACTGTATGAAAACTGGCAAGCTTTTTCCAAAGTGATCGGACCATCTTTTTGTTTCTGCCAGCAATGCATGAGCACTCCATCTCATTATCACCATTTGCTATCGTCAGTCTTTTAAAACCTTAGCCATTCTAGCAAGTAAGAAATGACATTGCTTTGTGGTTTTACCTCCATTTTCTTGACAAGTAAATGATGTGGAGCAGCTTTTTTGTGAGTTTTTTGGCCATTCATATATATTCTTTTATAATGTATTTGAGTCTTTTGACTATTTGGAAGTGTTGCCACTTGTCTTTTTGTTATAAATTTAGAGTTCTTTATATATCTATATTATATTCTGAGTACAAATCAGATATATGCATTTCAAATACTTTCTCCTAGTCTGCATCTTGCCATTTTATTTTCTTAATAGTGTCCTTTGATAAGAAGATTTTTTTTTTTTTAATTTTGACGAAGTCCGATCTACCTTATTTAATGTATAGTGCTTTTTGTGTCCTTTCTATGAAGTATTGCTTTTCTCAAAATCATGAAGATAGTCTATGCTTTCTTCTAGAGGCATTATAGTGTTAGCTTTCATATTTAGGTCTATGACCCATTTGATAAAATTGAAAATGGAGACATTTTTAATAATTTAAAAAGTGCAATGGAGGACACCTGGGTGGTTCAGTCAATTAAGCATCTGCTTTTGGCTTAGGTCATTATCTCCAGGACCTGGGATAGAGCCCCACATTGGACTCTCTGCTTAGCAGGAAGTCTGCTTCTTCCTCTCCCTCTGTGACATCCCTTGTTTTTGCTCTCTCTCAAATAAATAAAAAGAAAATATTTTCTTTTTTTAAGTACAATGGAGTCACACTCCATTATTTGGTTGACCTTATGAAAAAAGAAATGCCATTCTCTCATAAAGAGACTTGGGTCATCACTTTGAATATTGTGTGGGCTTTATAGTGATGAAGTATAATTTATCTACTTTGAAAAAATACCAATAGGCCTGGGCAGATAAGCAACAGACCAGAAGCTCCGTCACTGTGTTTTTTCCTAAACTTCTGTATTAGTTAAAACTCACTAAGTTCACCTTGATTTTTATATCTGAGTTTTTAAGTAAAATGTGGTGTTATAATCAGCTTCCTTCATAGCACTGGCAGGAGCATATAAAATGGTCATAAATCTCTCTTTAAATATCGTATTATGTTATAAATCTGCATCAGGTGGTGATGATAAGTTGTGAACTGTATAGAAGTTCCTTAGTTACAGACTGTTCATAAATGTCCACAGAATCCCGTTTTGTGCTTGGGTATCTCTTAGACTCCAACACAGATGAAACTAACATCTTTGAAACCAACATAACTGCTTAAACTTTTTATGGCACTGCTACATAACGAACAGTTTCAACCCAGAGTCTCCTCTAACGAATAAGGATTGCTACAGTGATGTATGCTCATGATCTTTACTGTCACAATGAACTGAGAGGTAGCCCTATGGGTGATGTTTGCACAGGGCCTTATAAAAATACACCCATCAAATGGCACATTGTCATGGAGTGCAGGGTCGCTCATTAATAACACTCTTACTCCAGGATTGAATTCCCTGTGTAGTATAAAAAACTCTCATTAATCTCATTAATTCAGAACCCACTTTGTAATAATTCAGACCTGGTATATGTGATTCTTATTCAGTAGAAAGGTCACAGTTAAAAATAGAAGGTGAAACTCAGAATGAATGTATTAAATAATTATTGGACAAGAAACTACTGTGAGTTACTCTTTTGGATCTTTAGTTTTTAATATGGAATGTACAAGACATAACATAAATTTATTCTTAATTATAATTTACTGTTTAGCCTTTTTACTAGTTAAGATACCCCCTCCCTCTTGTTGCATTTTTTTACCTCCCTCACTTACTTCATCTGCTCAAAGCCCCAGAATGCATATGACCACACAGACTTACATGTATCAGAAGGGGAGAAAATTAATGTGGCAAGGAGGCTAGTTCTCACTGTATTAGTGAGGCTTCCTATATAAAATTAAAGGTAAAATTGAGTAAGATGTAAATGCTTTATTTTAAAAAGTAAAACCACACACTCATTTAAAAAACATTTCCTGACATTTGCTTTTTTTCATTTTTAATAAATGTTTTACTTGGTACAGTCTTTTTATTCAACATAAGTCCCTTAGAGATAGGAAATACTTCTTGCTTTCGACAAATCATATAAAACGTTTCAAGGCCAATGCCATGGTTTTGAATGTTTAACGATTTTGCTTTGGTAAGAATGTAAGCAATGAGAAAGATGGGAGAGGAATGATCTATATTACAAGAGATGCTGAATATTCCATTTCTTTGATCGCATCTTCTTCATGAAGACACCAATAGTGGCATGACACAAGAGAAAGGGCTTATACAGTATACCTTTTAGTCAGAAAAAAAAAATGCGGGTATCTCATATATTTTACTGCCATGTGTAAAAGATTTTAAAGCAGTTCATAATTATCATGTTTATATATACATATATAATGCTCTATTGGTTATATCTGTTAAATGGTAAGAGGGCTAGCAAATTAATTATCTGAGGGAAGAAATCATTCTATGAATTGTATCCCATACTCAGGTATTTTTCACTTATTTCTGATTCTGGTCTCATATCAACTACCCAGGAACCATATATCCTAATTATCAGTGCTGTCCTGTTTCTTACACTTAACCTGTGTGTGTGTGTGTGTGTGTGTGTGTGTGTGTGTGTGTTGAGGGTGTAGGTAACTAAGGGGAAGAACCCCTTTCTTTTTACTTCTTCGTTCTGTTGATTGAAACCTGATTGTTTTTCCTGTATTAGGTCTCACAAAAATAGTATTGAATTCAATGGTCAACTTGGGATATTAAGATAATATTTTAGCCGCTAACATGGTACTCAATGAGCCCTAAAGAGGAATAAGATCTCTTCAGAAGTGTGGGCTGTGCTTGTGATCTGCCTCACAGGCACAATTCCCTATGATAGACAAGGCAAAAGAAATAGGTACCTAGGAAAAACTCAAGGAGCCAAAGCCTCAGGTAGGTGCTCTTTGATGTGAGAAATATGCTATTACCAATGACATCATTGTTTCCAATCCTGTGACTTAGCAAGCAGGGTTGTGGGCATAGCATCAGGTAAGAGAGTGAAAATCAGGCTCATGAAATCTTGGTATCAGAGTTGAGATGCCACACCATGGAAATTTGTACTTTTTCTTCTTCAAACTTGAAACTGGAGTATTTCAGTAAATTGTCATATATTACAGTATATCCGTGGAATATCAGTAGTCAGTGTTTTTGGCAAGTTTTTAAATAATAGAATAAAGAGCTGGTGTTCTATAGTCAGACAAATCTATTTTCAAATCTTAGTTTTGTCACTTGCAAGGTGGGCACTTGTTTGGGGTACGTTATTTAATCTCAGAACATCAGCGTCTTCCTCTATAAATTATAGTACTTAACTAATATGATCTTTGTATGGGTTAAAGAGATGATGCATATAAAATTCTTAGCAAAAAGACTGTCACACAGGAAACTTACATATGTAATCTATACTAATTATGGATCATTGTAATTTTATCGCAATGCAGCAAGAAACAATCTTTTTCATCCATTTTCATCTCATACATAAACACATTAAGAAACATTCACAGAAAAAAGAAAAAGGTATCTACCGTCATTTTGTGTTCCTCCACTTCTACTTTGTGTAGAGATAACGGTCCTTTGTTTTCTGTCCTGGGGTATTTGTGGTCATCTGCCGTTCTTGTGTAAGAAATCCCTCTTCACCTAAACTCTTGCAATCTAACCTTGCATAAAATATGGCATTCTTCACTTCTCAGTCTCTTCCCCAAAGGTTGCAGTGGCTTCCTAGTGACTGAGAGCAATAATCTACTCTGCACTTCCATTCTCTTTACTACTGACAGGATGTTCTTTCTCAGGTCATGCATTTTTAGCTCTAGAAATGGATTCAAAGCTATGTTATGTGGAGTTGCCCTCACAGAGTCCTCTTCCCCTACTCCATCCTTGTTTCTTCAGTGCAGCGCCACCTTATTTCTTAGATATTTTGGAGCTTCATCTAGTGTTGTTTTTTTTTTTTTTAATTTTATTTATTTATTTGACAGGCAGAGATCACAAGTAGGCAGAGAGGCAGGCAGAGAGAGAGAGAGAGAGAAGTGGGCTCACTGCTGAGCAGGGAACCTGATGTGGAGCTCGATCCCAGGACTCGGGGATCATGACCTGAGCCGAAGGCAGAGGCTTTAACCCACTGAGCCACCCAGGCGCCCCATCTAGTATTCTTTTTGAAGAAATAGGTCACTGCTAAAACAGGTTTGAGAATCACTCTTTTATGGGGTAGCATGCAGTTCCTTTACATGACACAGAGTCCCCATGTGCTCTGACGCCTGCTTTCCTACCCAGCCTTCTCTTGATCTTTTCTACCGCCTTACTTTCTGCTTTAACAATTCTAACTCCTTAAAATATTCCTAGATAGGGCTCATAGGTCTATCATAGGTCATAATCCTAGGGTTCTGGGATCAAGACCCTAGTCCACTCCCTGCTCAGTGGGGTGTCTGCTTCTCCTTCTGACCCTCCCCCATCTCTCACTCTCTCTGTCTGAATAAAACAAAATCTTTAAAAATTATATATTCCCAGATTATTTGCCCTCTGTAGTTTTGCACACACACTTAGCTCTTCTAGAATGTCCTGCCTCTGTTTCCTCCCCTCCCTCCCACCTAATTTTGTCTCCTATCCAATGAATCTAAGCTCAGTGTACCCTTCTTTGTGCAACATTCCCGGTTCTCCCAGGCATATATCCACGCTTATATTTATTAGGATTATTGGTTGTAAAGAGCAGATACTGAGTCAGTACTTCAATCAAATATGGTAAAAAGAGAGGTAGGAGGCTCATGGGAATCCAAGAAAAGAAACCACTGTATAGCTGCGCTGTCATAAGAGCCCAGGAGCCTTGAGAACATCACCAGTAGGCAGGTGGCAGATCTTTGATGAAATGCCCTCTTATTACAACAATTTAGCTATCCTTTTCTGTCTCCATTTCTTCCTACCAACTCACTTCCTCACCCTCTATATTGGGTTCAAATCCTTGTTCCACTACTTGTCAACTATGTAATCGTGGTTAAAATACCAAACGTTTTGTGCATCATGTGTACAAAGGTTAGAAAAGGAAAGCATAAGATCACGTAAAGATAAGATGCTAACCACTGCACTTCATCAATTCCAAGAGGCACATTTTCATCCTTCTGAAATTTGCTTGCATTTTATAATTACTGCCTACCAGACAGGAATCAAGTCATGAGGTAGTTATTGCCTACCCATGTGCAAACCTGGTTGTTATTCCTGGCTGCATGACTGGACCGCGGCAACCTCTCCACGTTTGTTTGGGAAACTATTTAAGGACCATTTGAGTCAAGGCTCTGAATTCTGGCTATTGTCTGAAAACTTTCTATTGGCACTTGTGATAAGATAAAAAAATACTACAGTACCAAAACTTGCAGAGTGTTAGTGGCTTAGGAGACATCCTAAGAATAATGGTGGAGTGCTCTTTTAAGGACTGTTCCATCTTTGAAGAACTTGTGCCAGTGTTCTTGGTGGCCATAGAATTATGTTGTATACAAAAACATGAGCGTTGATGACTGAGTCAGAAGTGATTCAGAAGAATTAGACTATGAGGAAGTTTTAGGAACCCCAATCAACTTATTTTGCATGTACTTTCCATGTGTGCACAAGAATGATACATGATAAAAATCTATGTATAAGCCAGCATTGAAAGCCCTTCCAGGAGGGGTGCCTGGGTGGCTCAGATGATTAGACGTTGGTCCGTGGCTTAGGTCATGATCTCCAGGTCCTGGAATTGAGTCCCATGTCAGGTTCTCAACTCAGCGAGGAGTCTGCTTCTCCCTCACCTTCTGGTGCTTCCCCTGCTTGTGTGTGCTCTTTCTCTCTCTGTCTCTGTATCTCTCTCAAATGAATAAATAAAATCTTAAAAAAAAAAAAAAAAGAAAGAAAAGTCCTTCCAATAAATATAAAACTCTAAGTGATAAGAAAGCTTTGCACTTTAGGTTAAACTGCAGCAATTTTCTTTCATAGCAGTCAATAAAATAAAAGCGTATCTTATGAGTGGTGACATCTTAGATTTGATTAGATGTTGTATGTTGGTTATTATTACCTAATAATATTCATATGCTCATAAATTTTATTCACCCATGGTCCTTTGTTGCCTTTTTCTTTGTGAATTTGTAGCTTTATTTTATAAAGTAACTGCCTTGTTCTCTCTGTAATTATCAGACTGGCCCAGCTCATTCTTTTTTCTTCCTTTTTTTTCCCAGCTGTGTTTCGATTCTGAGCCCACCCATAATCCAATCAACTGCACAGCATAGAGTTATACGGTAGAGACTGGAACTGTTAGGGCTTCTCCAGGAATTTTTTGTCATCTTTGTATCACCAGCACTTAGCACAGCATCAAGCACACTAGTAATACATACTTGCTGAATGAATGCATAAACTAAAATGGTCCTGCAGGAAAGGGAAGCCATGACTTATTTACTGCATACAGTTTGACAGTGAATTGTAAAGTATGAAATGATTTTTTAAAAAATCACAATTGAATCTCTAATTAACTTGCTATTATAAGTATTTGATCTCAATTTTTTTTTGTAAATATAGTATTCAAGATCTTTCATGGATTGTTTTTCCAGTAGTTACACAATATCTTGACTTGGGGGACTTTTTCAGTAATCTTTTCTTATGCCCTAATTGATTAATTCTATAATGGAACATGCATATTGCTTAATTTCTCTGAGATAGCAACATAACATAATCTACATTTTATTCTGTGGGTTGGTCAATCTTGTGTATCAGTACTGTGTATGATAAGTGTATATATTACAAATAATATCAGTATTGGAAAAATATTTCCCTTAAAACAAAAGAAAAAAAGAAAAAGAAAACTATTTCCCTTTTGAAGATGGATTTGGATTTTGTTAACCCATAAATCACTAGGAGCCAGGATATTGAGTAAGATGTGTGCTCAAGCTGAGTAATAGTCTTAGAAGAAAAACAACACACCTAAGTAAAAATAACAAAACTGTTCAAAAATCTTAGAGGATCACTTGCTCTGGTGTGGAAAATCAACAGTGAAAGGAATGTAACATAAAACATGTATTGCTATAAAATATAAGGCATTAATTCTTATGGGAGGAAGAACTTGAATCTCATTCTAGAATAAGTAGGGTTCATAAGAGAGGAAAAGTAAAAGACAATCTTTCTTTAGGGCATGGCAGAAGGAAACACCGGAAGGAGAAAATAGGCAATGGGCCCATTATGATCACATTGTTTTACAAGACTGGCATGACTGGAAGGAAGGCTTCTTTTGTAGAATCATAACTGTCAAAATTGGAAAAGTAAAGTAAGGACAAATTACAGAGGGATTTTAGTGCCACAGTGAGGATTTGGACTTGATCTCAAGGAAATCAAGAGCAAAGGAGTTACCTGACAAAAGAGTCTCTTCCTAAAAGATTCATCTGACTATGTGGAATGCCCCAAGAAAAGGCTGGTGTCAGATAGCTGCCTTAGAGATGAGTCAGTAATCTAATAAGTGGTAACCAGAACTTGGATCAGGGTAGCAGTGGAAAAAGAGGAGGAAGGGCCAGATCTAACTTGATGAATGAAAATTCATTACATGTCCTAATCATTAAATGATATGATAGCAATAGGCTGAAGATTTGCCCACAAAGCTTTCACGAAATCTTAAAGAATGGTAAAATATGTCTAATTTGGTCAGTTAATACTAAGGACACTTACTTTGAAAATAAACCATTCATGGGGCACCTGGTTAGCTCAGTTGGTGGTGTGACTCTTGATCCCGAGGTCATGAGTTCAAGCCCCACACTGGGTGTAGAGCTTACATAAATAAATAAATAATAAAATAAGCCAGTCCTAAGGACACTTTGAGCACACAAAGGTTATAGAATTTTCCGAATATTAGGAACCTTCAGAGTAGACGAATTCATAATTCATCAAAAAAGTTAGATATTATATACTCATCTCTTTCATTTTTTTTTTTCTGTTCAATTTTGAAAGAAATAGAAAGAGACTTTCAGGGAGAAATGTATTCATAAGAGATGACCAATATTTATAACTATAAATGACCAACCCAGATGGTATTTGTAATTAAGGATTTTGAAGAAAGGTTTATCCAATTGTGGCATTATTAGAAGCAGCATATACCTTTTCTAAGTGACTACTTTGAGTGCAAAAGCAACTTCTTGGGTATATATGTTGTTTAAAAGTCAATATCATTACTTTATTATCTTCTCCATTGATATTGTAACTTCAGATAGATGCAGTGTTTTTTTTTGTTGTTGTTTTTGTTTGTCTTTTAGATTCTTCAAAACGCATCCAATCTACTTAATGCATTTGTTGCAGTTTTACTAAAAACTAACACCCCAAGTCATAACACAATATTATAACTTAAGGGAAAGAAAGACTACAAAACACTGATCAGTGTAAACTGATGGGGGCACCTGGGTAGTTCAGTCGTTAAACATCTGCCTTTGGCTCAGGTCATGATCCCAGGGTGCTGGGATTGGAGCCCTGCATCAGGCTCTTTGCTCTGTGGAGAGCCTGCTTCTCCCTCTCCCACTCCCTCTGCTTGTGTTCCCTCCCTCGCTGTGTTTCTCTCTCTGTCAGATGAATAAGTAAAATCTTTAAAAATATATATATAAATTGATGAATCCAATTCCTAGACTAATATGCAGTTTTGTAGTTTTGATTGAGATATGAAATGACTTATTTTCAACAATAGGTGGCGCTTTACAGGTTTTGGGGTTTTTTTTTTTTGTTGTTTTTTGTTGTTGTTGTTAGTTGAAAGGCATTGGCTGTATGTCAGACCTCTTTGCTAGCAATTTTAAAAATTAATACAAACGTCAGATTCATATAGTTCTTTGGTAATTGACAGAAACTTTCTGCTGCCATATCTGCCATAGGCATTATCAAAATGAACTTTCTAAGAGATTATCAAAAAGAAGCAAGAGTATGAAAATATGTCGAAGTTTATCTGTTTTTTACTTTCCTTTTTTTTTTTTTTTAAGATTTCATTTATTTATTTCACAGAGAGAGTAAAAGAGCACACACCCAAGCAGGAGGAGGGGCAGGCAGAGGAAGAAGCAGGCTCCCGTCTGAGCAGGGAGCCTGAAAAGGGACTCCATCTCAGGACTCTGAATTCATGACCAGAGTCAAAGGCACTCACTTAATGGACTGAGCCACCCAGGCATCCCTGCTTTTTACTTTTGTATTTAATTTTCAATTTTTAAAATGTTATCCAATTACTTTTTAAAAACACATATTTGCTTCATTTAATCTGAATGATCACAAAGGGTTTAAAAATTTTATAGAAGAGATTTTATTATTTGCAATGAACTTTATCTTAACTGGAAGTAAAATATAAATGATTAAAAATTCCAGATAAATGTTAAAGTGATAAGGGCTCATCCAGTTTTTTAATCTGAAATTACTAGCAAATATCTGCTCCAAAACCCCACTTGACACACACACAGACACACACACATACACACACACACAGAAATATAATTATTTAAACCTGAGCTCAGCCTTAGAAAAACAAAAGCAAAACTGAATTAACTTGAAACAATTATAAGATAAATAAATTCATTATTTAGGGATGAAACACCTTAAAAGAAGGGACCTGAAACATTTCTTCATCACAGAGTGTGTTTGAGGCAATGCTAACTTGCAGAATTTATACAGAGCTATAAAGCTTACAAAACACTGCATATACATTGAGTTGATAGTAGCGCTACAATTAGGGAAGGTGAAAGACTGTTATTAACTTCAACTTAATGATGAGAAAGCAGGCTAAGAGAAATTAAGTGAAGGTCACCAAGCTAGAAGATAGCAAAGCCGGGACCCGAACTTCATATCATCTGATCCTACATCAATTACACTTTTCTCAATACCATGCTGTTTTCATACTTGTAATATTAGCCATAGAGACATTTTGGACAAATATGGCATATTAGCTTAAGTTATAGACCATGATATAGAAGAATGATATAGTAAAAACTCACATTTTCAATATATGTAGTCTATCAATTATTATTGCCACGTGAAATATTATTTAAAATGCTCTAAGAGAATTGCAAATCAAAGAAAACTCTAAGTATAAGCTTTTCAGAAAAATGTTCTTGTAAGTTTTTTCTTTTTTCAGTGTAGGAAATAAAGATTATAGTAAGTAAACCCCAGATGTTTTAAGTTGTTTTTCTTTTAATGAAAACATGATTTTGTTTTCTTGCTGTTCTATCTTTGGGGGCCATTACCGGTTTAAATTCACCTACATTCTTATGTATTTGTCTCTGAAGATGAAGATAGCAGTAAATAGTTACAGAAATGAGGATTAATAACTTTTGCCAAATCAAAGATGATACCAGGTGATCATTATTTTTTTTTAAAGATTTTATTTATTTATTTGATAGAGATCACAAGTAGGGAGAGAGGCAGGCAGAGAGAGAGGAAGGGAAACAGGCTCCCCGCTGAGCAGAGAACCCGATGCGGTGCTCAATCCCAGGACCCTGAGATCATGACCCGAGCTGAAGGCAGAGGCTTAACCCACTGAGCCACCCAGGCGCCCCACCAGGTGGTCATTATAATGAGGGCATTCAGACGTCAAATCAGAAGAGATTGCTAATTTTGTTTTCTTGTGAAAACAAGTCAAGAAGCTCAGAACAAGCTCAGAAGGAACATTAAATATGGAAGAGGGAAAAAGAGAGGACTTATTCTTCAATTGGCTAAATAAGAAATGAAGACTGTTTTGTGCAAGGCAAAGATGTTTCCTTATACAACCTTACCATGTGGATTTAGTTAGTAAAATCTTTGAGATAGAGTAGTGATGCAGTTTGTCTGAATTCTTGTCTCTTTGATTCTCTGTAAAGGAATATGACACTTAAGGAATAGAGGGCAATTCAGAGCCCTTCCATGTGCATTTCTTTCTTTCTTTTTTTTTTTCTTACAACTTACAGGAAAATAGAATCACTTGTGACAAAGTACACAAATGATTAGTTGTAGAATTATAGAGCGGACAGAAACTCTACAAATCATTCAGAGTAATTTACTCAACGTATTGTTTGATTTGCCCACTTCCAGAATTTAAAAGCAATACAGAACATTTGTGTTTCAAATAGGGCAGAAGGATGAGAATTAAGTTTATGAAAATAAAGAGAATGTTTATGGAAAATTTACAGAATGGGTTGGTCTATTTCTGTCAACTACAAAGACTGTTTACAAAAGGAAACTGAAAATAAAATGTCCTATCCTTGCCAGCTTTTCTTGGGAAGTATAGTAATATAGTGACTATTTCCCTAAAAGGAAAGTAGAGACTTAGTTTCCATTCCTGGTTCTTCATTAATTTATTAGGCACTTATAAGCTAACTTACCAACTTATGTGATTATTTTGTTTCTCAACAAGATAAAAGATTATGCTTATTATCATGACTTCACAGAAACACTGGGAGAATTAATAGGGTATTCTTTTTCAAGAGCTTGGACCACATTATGATTCTGCTACTTTGGCAAATAAAATAGATAAATGAGTAAGTTAAGCTTCTCAGTACTGTACCTTTTTTTTTTTTTTTTTTTTAAATCACTAGCGGTTGAGAGGAGTTTCCAGATTGTTTTTTCATTTTATTTTATTCTTTTTCCAAAAATCAAATCAGCAGAGGACATGGCTGTTCCTGTTTTCACACGAAAGTGAACAACATATCAGGGCTCACTCTCCATCCCACGTTATTCTTTTAGACATATCTTAATAGTGAACAGAAAATTATTTTAAGATTTTCCTATGCATATTTACGTTATTTTTCCTTTCCAGGAAAGTTTCATGCTCCAGTTATCCATTTCTTTCTAAGGTACGCTGAAATTAAACTTAATAAAGAACAATGTCTATTTTAAGCTAAAAGTTTAGAATTTCTACAGACTTAGGAGTTGTAGGCAATCAAGAGGAGAAGCAGGTTTTATTAAACATCTTCTAGATCAGGGTAGCAAGAGAATAGCTATATTTATTTGTAACCTAATATTGGAGAAAAACATGTTGATGTATTTTATTGCTAAATGATGTAAGGGGTCATTGGTCAACTTGTGCATTGTAATGTTTGATTTCTAAATAGAACATAACCCATAATGATGGTGTTATAGATAAAATTTCATGCACTTATTATTGTAATTCAGAAATACTTAATCGCATGCAGATTGTAATTTAATACATCTGTGGTTGAAATAGTTTGAAGCTTATTTGTAACAGAAATCTTTCAACAATATTTTTGTAGGATTTACGGAAGTGTAGTGTTCAGTGCTCCCTCTCCTGGTTTTATCATATTGGTGAACTGACCTCTCATCCTAAAATTATGGTGATAGCTGAGAAGACAATTTTGAAGAACCAAGTAGGATGCTCTGAAGTGATATTCTAGTTCTGGTTTGACTATTCTAAATCCATTCATAATGGTCAAGAAACTTATCCATCATTGGTTAAAGTTCATTACATCCCAAAATATGAGATCTAAGAAGAAACAGAAAATATGTACAATAAAAATGATTTTACCTGTTTAAACAGCCTATTTTAATATAGTTAATATTGAGTGGATATATAGCTTTTTGGCTTTGTTCTTGTTCTGTTTTATTTTCTAGTGTGCTTTCTTCTTGGTGCTGATCTTAGCAATATCCTTGCTTCCAAAGAGGTTAATTCCAAATACAGCTTTAATTTTTTAAAGTGCTCAAACATTTGAAAGTCTAAGAAAAACCAGTTTCAACAGAATCCTTGTAATAGTAAAGAAGGAGCTTAAGAATTGAAAATTTCCATACCCAAATTAATACATGATTTAGATTCTGGAGTTTTGTTTTGTTTCCTTTATTCTGTCAAAGACTTTAATTCTGATATCTAGTACCTGTAAAAACAAAGACAAAAACAAAAACAAAAAACTTTCTCTCCATTTAGAATATATTTTTGGTGTTTACGTATCTTTTAAAAGTCTCTGTGGAACCATAAATTTCACATATAGTTATCCTCACTGCAACATGAAGTACACAATTCTGAAAATAAATATCTAAAATCCCATAGTTTGCGAGAAAATAAAAAGCCAGCTTCCCACTGATTAAAATACACTTTTCCCTCCAGTAACACAACATAGATCATTAAGAAATAAATTTCTTCTTAAGTTATTTCTATTTTAGTTGTTTCCATTTAGTTGATTTTTTTTTTTAAGATTTTAAAATTTATTTCACACACAGAGAGATCACAAGTGGGGGGGAGCAGGCTTCCTGCTGAGCAGAGAGTCTGATGCGGGGCTCCATCCCAGGACCCCTGAGATCATGACCTGCCGAAGGCAGATGCTTTAACCCACTGAGCCACCGAGGCGCCCCCATTTAGTTGATTTTTTAAAAATAAATGAGTTTTTTTTTTTTTTAAATTATACAAATTGCTAAATTGAAGTTGGGATTTTTAAATTTGATTTTTAGGAAATTATATCACAAGCCAACATAGAACATTTATTATAAAATCTACAGCAGGAAATTTCACCTTGATGAGGTAATGTTATATACACTTGCAGTAAGGAGTGCTACCTTTTGAACTTTCAGATTTTACGTCTTCTGAATTTGGCTCTAAATAGAAACTGTAATGTCATATTATCATCTTTTTTTGTATAAATATACATTTCCTTTCTAGCTGATCAGAAGTGATGGCTTGGTATACGACTTCTTTATCTTCTTTTATTCTTCAATGTTATTTTCTAATTCGACCTTAACGGTTGTGTCCACTAATCCTTTAACTGAGACTGATTAAATTTAAAGGATCCTTCTATGACAAACTGCATTTGCAGGATTTTTAGAGGCAATCTCAAATTTTTAGAGGATGTTTATCACACTAGCGTACCAGGGCAACATTGTCAAGTAGGTACACATACAAGAAAGAGGAAACGACTGCTGGAAAAATCCTGTTCCAGGTTTTCGGGCAGCCCGTGTGATTGACATATGATATCACTGGAGGCGTGTCCTGGAGTGGAGGTGGAGGTGGAGGCGAGCTGCTGAAATTCTGCGGAGCTGGAGTGGGATTGCTCTGTAAAGCACGCAGTGGTTTGCAGAGTGATAGCAGCAGACAGAGCTCCTTACCCTGGATAAGGAACAGCTACAGTCGCTGTAAATGTGCCTGAAAAGCAATTTCCAATCTTTGCGTTAGGTAAGAACTGTTTCCTTCCTTTCATTCCGTAGATATTTAAGGAAAGATTAGGTGAGAAACTGCTGGCTGTTGCAAGAAACTGAACATTTCTGTGAACTCGCTTTAGATCTAAGATTACTGGTTGCATTGCAAATTACCGGTAGCATTCTCACTGCTAAAACTACTACTCTTAAAATAAATGCTACTGCTAAGAGAAAAAAAGCATGGTCCCTTTCGTTTTGGTTTTTTGTTTGTTTGTTTGTTTGTTTTTTCCTTATCCGAATGGTAACAAGTTTAAAGTCTGAAACGTTCGGTTGTGTGGAAAACAGGGTCGTTTTTGCCTAAGAGACGCTGGTACTCGGTGTGTGGACCAAATACATGTTTGTTTAGGCATTGTTGGCGACCGAGTCCGGGCGAAGCAATTGTTGAAAACCTGAATTTCCCGTCTCTGTGTATTGATTTCCAATGCGCAGAGGCGTTGCTTGAACGTTGTTTGAACTCCTAGGCATTCCAAGGGGCAAAAGCACTTCGGCAAAACGTGCAAGACTGCATGTTACTTTGGTTCGCTGCTGACACGCCGACTGTGCGCCGGCCTGTCAATCACCGAGCAGCAACAGCCAGCACATGGCAGCGGGCTGCGGGCGGCGGGCGAGCTGGCGGAGAGCCCACCCTGCTCCACTCTCCCGAGTGCCTGGGCGGCTGAGCGCGCTACGCGTCCGAGTGCCTGGAAAGAAGGGGAAATTAATGTTTCGTTTGTTTTATTTTCCAATCGCTAATCCTCTGTGGCAGGCATTGCGGCCGTGGAACAGAAGGGTCGGACGACTGGGAGCGAGCACTGCCCGGGAGAGGCTGCCCTGCCAGGACCAGAGTTCCGGGGGACGCTGTGCCCCCACTTGCCCAGCGTGCAGGATCGGGAAAGTGCCTCGACCTGCGCGGGGGCCAAGAGACGACGCCCCGCCTCTTCCCTTCAGAAGAATCCCCCAACCTCGCTCCCTTCACCGCTACCCCTAAAAATCTGGGTTAAAAAAAAACAAACTCCCACTCACCCCCACCCCCGGGGGAGCGGCAGCCTCCGCCTCGCAAACTTGCGTCCCCGGGCCCCGCCGGGGCCTGCACGATTCCGTGACCCGCCCGCAGACACCGGTTCGAGCCCCGTCCCGGGCGCCGCGGAGTCTCGAACGTCCGTGACGTGGATTTTCACTCGTCAGGGGGGTGCCACTCCTTCCTTTCCCGCGAGGACCGTTCGGAACCCGAGGAGGACTTTCGCAGAGCAGAGCGTGCCAGTCGGGGGCCCGTCACGCACTCCTCTCTGCCGTTCCCAGCTCGCTTTTCTGAGAGACTCGAGCACCCTCCCGAAGGGATTCCCCCCCCCCCCCCTGATTCGTGGAAGGGGGCTGCAGGAGAAAAGCCCCAGAGGTGGATGTTACTGAGCTGCGCGGCGAACGCGAGTCGTGAGAAGTCTGCTGCACTGGGCCGAGCCGAGTCTCCGGAGAATTGTCTTCTGCAGCCGGAAGGGGGCCGCGGGGAGCGCTCCTGCCCGGTGGGGGCGGGGGAGGCCGCGGGCCGACACGCCGCAGCAGGGGCAATGCCTCTCCGTCCTCCCTGCCGCGCTTGATGCGGCTTGTGCACGCTGCGGCTCGCACCGGGACCTGGGCCGGGTTGCACGGCTTGGCCCCGATCCACCGCTTCGGCCTAGGTGAGTGTCGGACCGTCGCTCTGGGCCGGCGGGGTGGGGGTGGGGGAGGCGCGGACCCGACTGGCTCCGCGCGGCAGGTGCGGGCTCCGGGAGTTCGGTGAGGGGGGAGGGGAAGTGAGGGGCTACCCCCGCCCGCGGCGCCGCCTCTCTCCCGGGTCGCTCGGGGCTGGGTAACCTGGTGGGCGACCTTTCGCCGCTGTGGAGGGCGAAGAGGTAGGGTCTCCAATCCCCAGTTTCCCGGGGTGGTGGCGCGGTGGCCGGGGCTGTCCTCTTGAAGGAAGCCTCCACGCGAAAGATGGACTCAAGGAGGCTTTTGGGAGTGTTCCCCGGAGTTCTCTGAGGAACTTCTTGACTTGTGCCAAAGGCAGGCTTTCTGTGGAGTTTTCCTCAGACGGGAGACCGGGAAAGGCCATGTGTGTGTGCGCGCGCGCGTGTTTGTGTGTGTGTGTCTGTGTGCGTGCGCGCGTGCGCGCGTGTCTAGGGAGGCAAACCTCGGAATTCGCGGGTAAGCCCCTCGACAGAATTAGTCTGTGCCAAAGCGAGCTTCAACTTTATTCTTGTTTGGAGAGCGGCGGAGCGGCGACGGGAGGGGAGAGGGCGCTGCCACTTTAAAAATGGGAAGTCCGCCCTCCTGAGGTAATGGTAACCTCAGCCTCCTCCCCTCCTCCTGCCTGAAGAGAGGGAGAGAGAGAAAACTTGTTTTCATTCATAACTTTTTCCTTTTCCTTCCTCTCCGTCAACTATTTATTCACGGCTTCTCTCAGCTCGGATTGCAGAGGGCGCAGCTCCACCGTCGTTAACTTACAGTGTGGCGACGCTTCTCCGCTGCCCCTGACCCCGGCTCATTTCTGACCGGCTCTTTAGGAACCCGGCTTTGCCTTTAAAGTAGAGAGAGATCTTTATTGATAATTATCCATGCTGTGGGCTTGCTTTTGGCGCCTGCGTTAGCTCGGAAGGCTCTACACGATCTAAGAGAAACCTTGGCGAGATACGCGAAAATGGGTTGGAAATCCTCGGTGATCCTTAAGATGTGATGGGATTGTCCGAAAAGGTACTGGACTTGGGTTCCTGTTTCCGTGGGGGAAGACAGGTTGCCGAGAGCGCGCGAGGGTCTATGGGGATGGATCGAGGACTGTCAGTGCTGGGAAGGGGTCTTTGCTTCAGATCCGAGGCGGCTGATTTTCTTTTTATCTGCTTATCTAAGTCCCCAGCGGGCGTGAACTCTGTTACAACTATCGTTGAAAACGCGGATGAAAGGTGTGCCTGGTGTTAGCACTACACTCTTCATATCCTCCACGGCTTTTCTGAACAGGGGGATCTGACTCCGTGCTTTCGGAGCCTCTGCTTGTAAAGCCCTGGGTTAAACGTTCTCTGCAAGGAGGAATGATAATTGTGTGTGCAGAGTAACGATGGAGTATTTTAACAGTCCTTAAGGATCCAGCACATCATGAATGTGTTTCTCCTCATGGACAGAGAAGGTAGAGTGAAGTAGAAACTTGGGAGATCTTAGTTGGGAGAACGAGGGAAGGGAACTCCAAGAAGTTCACATATAAGGGGTAGTCTATAGACTTTCAGTTCGGTTAAGAGATGAAATGGGTTTCTGCCTTATTGCCTAAGCTGGTGTTTTCCGCTCAAGGGTGGTAGTTGAGAATGGACATTTTTTTCCTTTTCATTCTTGAACTGGAACGGATCTATGTGGACTTTAGGAGGAATCTGTGTGAGAAGTACTCTGCTTCACTATGATTGAAAAATGGAAATGTTTTTATGTTTGGTAGCTTGTGTGTGTATGAAGAGTGCATTATAAATTAGAAATAACTTACTCTTGGTATGGAAATACATAAAATGCTTATTTTAATCAGGATTTTACTGTACTTATTTTATTACAAGAAGCACATTGATTCGGATTTGGCAGTGCTTTTGAAAATCAAGATCTGTCATGTAAATACAGATTTTTAAATTAGAGGAAATGTAGGTAATTAAAATGGCCAGGATTTCTCCATACTGCTTTAAAGGCCTAATACTTAACTTGTTCATGAAAGTTACCTTGTTATGTGAGTGAGCCCTTAATTTAAACTTTTAAAAAATCCTTCCATGATTTCAAATGTGAATGCTTTTTAACATCACAGCATTGTACATTGGTTTTGTGTGTTTGCTTTAGGGCTATAAAACATCAAGAACTGTTATATTCATCTAAATTCACTTTTACATCTTATAGATAAGTAATGAGCAAGCTTTCAAATCCTGGTTTCTGTGGAATATGCCCTCTTATGTTGAGATTCCATTTTAGTTTGAAGTCTGTTGGATTTTTTTTTTTTTTAATGCACAGAGGACACCTTGACTAAAATTTCCTCATTATTAATCTAATGCTTGCAACAGCAAACAAATAACAGAAAGGCAGGAGGACCAAAATCATTCTTAACTTTTTTAAAAAGTGGGTATTTTCCTTTATCGAAAATACCAGTGAACTGAAACTGAGTTTTCTCTAGATGAGAGCTATTCCAGTGCATATACTCAATATTCTCTACAAGGACATACTCCATTTTAATTATTTGTTAGATTCATAAACAGGAAGGCATTACTTCTTGATTCTGCTTTTTGGAAGTTGAAAAAACTTTTAACTTTTATGACGTGGGGTCTCTTGCTTGCATTCTTCTTCTATGATGTGGTCCTTTGCCTCTTGGAATTGGACTTTGGCCAGGACCCCAGCATCATTGTAATCCGCTGATGAAGGAGATCATTACCAGGTGGTTTAGGCAATTTGTGACTTGACAGCGTTTACCCCACCCCCCACCCCCCAGAAATGCTTCCTGTCATTTATTTTCTCTCTCTCTCTCTCTCTCTCTCTCTGTTTTTTTTTTTTTTTTTCGTCTTTGATTTCCTTTTAGGATTTCAGATGCATGCGAGGTTTCCACTGATTGCCAGAATTCGAGATCACTACACATGGATCCCCAAAATCAACATGGCAGTGGCAGTTCATTAGTTGTGATCCAGCAGCCTACATTGGATAGCCGTCAGAGGTTAGACTATGAGAGAGAAATTCAACCTGCTGCTATTTTGTCTTTAGACCAGATCAAGGCCATCAGAGGTAGTAACGAATACACAGAAGGGCCATCTGTGGTGAAAAGACCTGCTCCACGAACAGCACCAAGACAAGAAAAACATGAAAGGACTCATGAAATCGTACCAATTAATGTGAATAACAACTATGAGCATAGACCTACAAGCCACCTGGGACATGCAGGACTCTCAAATAATGCCAGAGGCCCCATTTTGAGCAGATCCACCAGCACTGGAAGTGCAGCCAGTTCTGGAAGCAACAGCAGTGCCTCTTCCGAGCAGGGACTATTAGGAAGGTCACCGCCAACCAGACCAGTCCCTGGGAATAGGTCTGAAAGGGTAATCCGGACCCAGCCCAAGCAACTGGTTGTGGATGACTTAAAGGGTTCTTTGAAAGAGGACCTGACACAGCACAAGTTTATCTGTGAACAGTGTGGGAAGTGCAAGTGTGGAGAATGCACAGCTCCCAGGACCCTGCCATCCTGTTTGGCCTGCAATCGTCAGTGCCTTTGCTCTGCTGAGAGCATGGTGGAATATGGAACCTGCATGTGCTTAGTCAAGGGCATCTTCTACCACTGCTCCAATGATGATGAAGGGGATTCTTACTCGGATAATCCTTGCTCCTGTTCACAGTCACACTGCTGCTCTAGGTACCTGTGTATGGGAACCATGTCTCTATTTTTACCTTGCTTACTCTGTTATCCTCCTGCTAAAGGATGCCTGAAGCTGTGCAGGGGGTGTTATGACTGGATCCATCGCCCAGGATGCAGATGTAAGAACTCCAACACTGTCTATTGTAAGCTGGAGAGCTGTCCCTCTAGGAGTCAGGGTAAACCATCATGATTTTTGGAAGTGGGTTGGACCTCCTGAACTTCTAACTTTCAAGCTGTGGCTGTTAAAAAGATTCTATTAGATACTGGTTTTATTTTCTTTACAATTTTCCTGCCTTTCTTCCCCTGTTCCCAAGGTTTGACTCATGGATTTTACTCTTCTCAAATGGATGATCTTCAGTAAGAGTGGACTGTGAAACTGCACCTGGCTCCCACTTACGAGAAGAGCCACTGCCATCCACTGAAGAGGGTATTGAGAGCTAGTGGGCTTTTGTGTAGCCTTTTTGTTCTGCAGGCAACTTGTCAAAGTTGTTGTATACATGAACATACCAACACACATACCCAGTCAATCTACAATGATTTAGAGCTGTTTTGATTGGGTACTCTGGGAGCAGGGAAATTGGTTTTTAAAGAAGCAACATTTTATTGCTTAAATAAGCTATATATTAAGTTTATCTCCAGTTAGGGCTATCTTCATAGCATTGGACCCTTAGAAGCATGGGGGATATATTTTTGTTATAACATAAAAATTTTCCTTTAACCACTGCCCTCAAAATTTTCTCCCCTCCATTTTTTATTCTGGAGATGCCAGGTATTTTTCTTTTCCTATGTAATTTTAGATTTGCTTTACAATGTAAATCTTCACATTGGAGATATAGTGGTTGTATGTTGCTCGTCTTTATTCTGGCTTTCATATCTGTGAAAGACTCAACTGCTTTCCTTCCACACCCATTTTTTACCAAATTTCTCATCATTGAGGGCACTTGGGTAACTAAAGTTGATATTTATAGCTGATTGACCTATAGGTGTCACAGAACTATGCTGCCTAAAGTGATCTTGGCCCCTTAATGGTCCTTTTGGCCCCTTGTTTAGTTAACAGCTGAGTAATTCTAATTTTTTCTGTGTTTTCATTGCCTTAACCACAGATTGTGGTGCTTTTTGTATATTTTATGTATAAAACACAAAGTTGAATTCTGACTATTTTTAAGACAAAAGTCTGTTAAACTTTTTTATTGTAAAGAATATTTATTATGCGAATCTCTATTATTTTATGATATTTATTGCAAAAGACTGTTGAAATGTACTCATGTCTGAATATAACAAAATATCAATACATAACGGAAAATAAGGTGACACGAAGAAAGTACATATGTTAACTATAATGCAGAAAATATATTAATTAATGAAACTGTCTCTTGATTTCTTCATTTATTAGCCTGTACTATTATGGTGATTTTTGTCATTTGCTTAGACTCTTTCTTCATATGCACCCATTTTATTGCTTTAACATACTGAATCTAGGCATAGGTGAGCTCAAATTTTGAACTAGATGTTTCCTGGAAAAGGCATTAGTCAAAATTTTGTGATCCAAATTCTGTTTCAACAAATGCCCAAGTCAATCACTTTTATAAAGTGAACTTTTTTTGCAATTAATATTAACAGTCACTCCATACTTTGGCTATTTTGTAAGCAAGATGTCTTGTGTATATCATAATTTCTCAGAATGGAACATGTCTATAATTTAAAAAATGTTTATTTTAACTCTCTCAGGTTAATAAAAAATTAATCTTCATCAGTAAAACTTAAAGAACTTAGTTCTCTAGTCATGCTAGAAGTCTCCGGCACTGTCACTTTAATAAAACATTCTAGATGTTAGAGTGCACCAAGGGAATAATTCACATTATCAAAGAGATGTTTTAAAAACATTCCTGCCCCTAACTTTTCCTTTTCTTTAAGTCTTTAATGTGGCCCGATCAAACTGCACATTGTCACGTTCTGTGGAATAAGAAATCTGAGGGCCTGAAACTTAATATAACATATTTTTATTTTTTTAGTCTGCTGAAACCACTCAGGTAGAATCTTTGGGTCTGATAGAATTTTGTTTGTGTGAATCTTGAAACTCAGTTTTACCAACTCCCCATTCCTAAGTGGTATGTCAAACCTGAATAATTCTGTGCTTTTCGGAATAAGATGCTGACATAATTTGGACCTTTGATTTAGACTACTAAAACTCTTAGCCAGCTTTTTTGTTTTGGTCATTGTCTTCTGGATGATTTGGCTGCTAATTTTAGGAGTACATGTTATTTGTAAATAAGCCTTGATTTTGTTTTACTTGGACAAGGCATAAGTGATAGAGATTTGTTTTAATGCTTTCTCTCAAACCACTAAACCTACTAGTTGGCATTGTGACATTTGATGTAATCAAAAATTTTCCCTGGTGCTTTGAAAGCCAGAAGCATTTTAGAAATGAATATTTGTATTGGAGGCTACTTCACAATCTATAGTATTTCAAAATTTGAAGCTATTTTCTCTTATACTCATTATGTAATGTTATCACTGGTCCCTTAAAATTGGGTTTCTGGTTGAGATTGGCCCCTTAACAAAGTATATAAACACAGACTCTCTCAAAATACTGTGTAATTTTTTTTCTGTTATTATTCAGACTCTCGGTATAATTAGGATCTGGTGTAAGAGCTGTCTGTAGCTATAATAACCAGACTAAGAAGCTGTAGCTTTTATTGCAAGAAATTTATAACTTTTATGAGAATGAGGTACGTTGTGGAGTTTTAACTTCTGGCTAAATGCAGAATACATTAAAATTGCAATATTAAGATGGTGGTCTGCTGCTACTAGGGCTATATACGCATTCTTGCATAATGTTAGGCCCCTATTTGGAAGTAGCAATAAGTAGAAGTTCAGACTTCTGACAAGCTTGTCAGGTGGCAAAGCATAAACCAACCCTTTGATTCAAAACGTCCTCCTTTGTGATAGTTTAAACCTAGAAGGAAAAAGTAATAGGGTGTGTCCCCATAAGTGCTTATGAGTCCAAGACTTTTGTACCTAATATTGATCATCATGCTAAGGCTTCGAAAGCAACCAGCGAAGCTGAAATTTACAGTGCCCGCTAGCATTTATTTGATACATATAAATGAAAAATAACATACCAAATAGATGGAATAGCCTTCCTTCCCTTATTCCATGATTTTGTCCCTATTCCTCAATTACTACAGCTTGACAGAATGACTATTTTTGTTAAATAGTTCCTTTCCAGCATATTTTCTGACTGCCAATTTTTTCATTTCAGAGAAGTTTTATTTAGATAATTTAATTGTAAATAAAACCAATATGGGATTTCTATAATTGAGTAGTTTCCTATCAAAAGAGCTTATAAAATATAACCCAGCAGGAAAATGAAATGCAAAAAAGTAGACATGCTGCTTTTTGTGAAGGCCTAAGGTGAAACCTTATAGTCTAATTATTACATGGTTTCCAAAATCCAAACCATAGAACATTCCAGTTATTACTAACAAAAGTGAAAAGTAAGAAACATTTTCCTTAAAGTGAAAGGAAGTGAATTAAAACTAGTCTTGTTTTTACCCTAAAATTGATACTGGAACCAAATTCAGAGGATTCATTTCCAGAAGATTAATTTAGTTGTTGAAATTGTCTCCTTTTCCTGAGTCCCCCCCATGCTGTTTTTAGATAATGTATTTCATAACATGTTTTGTATACAGCTCTTTAGCTGATACAGTATAGTCTCTTTTTGAAACACTGAAATATTGCAACAAAAAAAGAGGGTCAAGATAGTTTCTTAAAACCTATCCCACCTCCCACTGTATTTTATATATTTGTTTTAATTGCAAGAGAGAGTTTCAAGTTTTTAAACATCTTGAAAACAAAACTTTAAATCAGTTGTAGGACTTTTTTTCCCCCCTATTATTTCACTGATTACATATATTAAAAACAGCCATGTACTTAATTGACAAGTTACTGATTTTTCTAATTTTCTCTCAGACTATTACCAAGTCATTTTCCTTTATTTATTGAACACCTGTGTGTACTATTCTATATGCAGAAGAATTCTAGAGATAGAAATGGGTTTTGTATCTTGCATCATGCTTCTCAACCATGTATAAAAACAAATAGGTCACTAGTTAAAAATTCAGAAGTCTCTTATAGTTCAGACCTCTTACATCAGAAAAATCTCTAGGGGAGGAGCTTTGTATTCTGTATTTTTATCTTTAAAAAACGTCTTGGGTTTTTTTACCAAATGATTTTGGAACTGCTTTTTTAGCTTGAAGTCTTCATTTTGAGGATGTAGAAACCCAGGCCTAGCTTGGAAGATAAACTGTTCATGATACTAGGATACAGCCAGGACTTCCTTCATCTGACACAGGATTTTCTTCATTTCTTAGCTTCAAGCTGGTACCTTAATGCTGCCCATTAGCTTTTACCGTTCCATACTCAACCAGGACGTTTTTACATCATAATTAATGCATTTGACTTAATTTAGGAAGTGGGGGTATATATTTTTTTGCAAATACTATTAGCCCTTAGCTATCAGGAATAAGTAACAAATGACTTCATTGCCATGGTTATATTTTTATGTTAATATTAAAGTTAACAACTTCACTGGAAAACTGAACCTGTGTGCTTCCTCTGGCCAGGTTTATGTGGCAATAATATAACAAATTGATTTAATCAGTTTGTTAAAAAGTAATACTAAGTTGACATCTAGATTTAAGAATTTAGGTGATGTTACTTCTTACCATTGTTTTCGTTGCATTAGGATTGTAGTGATGAAAAAGCAAATTTAAATGTTCTATTTTGCACTGTTAAAAAGGTTGGTATTAGACGGTTGAATCCTACTAGATATGGTAATAACTCTAACTGCAAAAACTGTCAGAGAAGCTAGAGCTGTTTTGAATTGGGCATATTTGGGAAAATGTACTAGAAGTTTCTATCATTCACTTGTAGGCCAAGAGTTTGTTTTGATAAACATAGAATCATAAATTTAGTTCTAGAAGGAAACTTACAGATCATCTAATCCATCTTTGGAGATGAGAAGTCAGATTCAGAGGTTAGTTACCTAAAGTCATGATCTAATTGCCAAAAACAAAAACTTTCTTAAAACTACTTGCTCTATGTGAACATGTGGTGGTAAATTATTGGAAGGAAAGGAAGGTTGATTGGAAGGAGGATTTGAACAAAAGTTCCAGGTTAATTTATAAATTATAAAATTGAGCAAATTTGTTAAAGCACAACGGATGGATGTCAGTTCAAAGCAGAGAAATAAATGCCGTAAGAAGGGAGTCAGACAAAACTAGCTGAATAAATTTGATGTAAGGAAACAAAGTGTGTGTTTGTGAAAACTGACATCAGTTTGGCTAGCTAACAGTGAGTGGTTCTCAACTTTAGTTATACTTTAAAGTCATCTGAGAGTAAAACTAGCAACAAACAAAACCTGTGCTTAGATCCCATCTCTGCCATTTCAGTCAGAATCTCTGGGGGGAGGGCTTTGGCTTTTGTTTTTCTTACAAGCACTGAGATGATTATAAGGCACAGCCACAGTGCAGCACCTCTGAATTCGATTATAGGTATGTGGGGAGTTGTGGGAGATTAAAATGGCACGTATTAAGATAAGGAGGCCAGCCTTGAAAAAGAAAGCCAAAAGTATTAAGAGTCAGAAGTGGCTTAAAGGTTAATAGGAATGGAAAGAAGGGGTCAATGGGAGTAAGTATTACAAATGTTAAATTCATAGGACTTTGCAGTTATTCATATGTGGGTTTGAGATAGAGGAAAGAACTGAAAATGATTCAGAAGGTTTGGAGCAAGGTGAATATGTAAATGGTAGTTCTGTTAAATTAGTTTAGGAGGTACTTTGAGTGGGAAAAGTTCTATTGGGATAAACTTAAAGTGTGAATGAGTTGCCAGCAGGTCATTGAAAAAAATCCTTGAAGGTTTAAGAGGTGGTGATGGCTGTCATCCACATGGGGGTGATAGGGAATCTGTAGCATAGATCCTCAGAGGAAAGAATAGCTAGGGACATACTATATTTAGGGGACAGAGGGAGAATGCAGAGCCAACAGATAAGAGGGTTGGTCAAAGAAGTATAGGCCCCAAGAGATTGGTGTGTTTTAGAATCTAAACACTTTCAAGATGGAAATTAGTAATTAGATGTCAAAAGCTGTGGAGACTCAACTAAATTTGGTGAGTGGTATTTGCGTGAAATTGTAATCACCGGATTGCAAGGGATTAGGAAACGAATGGGTGGTAAGTACATGCAGGTAACAGCTCCAAATCTATTCATTCTAGAAATTCTGAGATGATAAGTAAGTAACGAGGCAGGTAACAGCTGAGGAGGATTTTTGGAATAATAAACCTGAGCCTTTCGTAGGAGGAGAGCAAGAGTATTTGAGAAAGAGCAATGGGGCGGAGAAATAGCTGAAGGAACAGAATTCCGGAAGAGGAAGGAGGATCTAGAAGAGAAGGCACAAAGGAGTGCTTTAATTCTGGCAAGAATTGCTCTGCCCCAGAGGAAAGAATAAAAGAAGAGAAGGAAGAAAAAGATACAGTGGAATTTTAAGAGGGAGAAGAACAAGGAAGTTGTAGAAACCTTAATTTTGGTTACAAGAGGGTAATTGGAGCGCCTGGGTGGCTCCATTGGTTAAGCAATCTGCCTTGGGCTCCGGTCATGATCCCCGGGTCCCTGGGATCCAGTCTCTCATCAGGCTCCTTGCTCCCTGGGGAGCCCGCTTCTCCCTCTCTCTCTGCTACTTCCCCAGCTAGTGCATGCTCTCTCTCTCTCAACCAAATAAATAAAATTTTTTTAAAAGGGGGAGGGGATGATCTTCTATTAATAGGTGAGACCCATCCAGCACTGGAATTGGTTCTCAAGGGCAGAGGTCTAGAGTGGCTAAATGGGGGGATGCTAGTGCATACTCAGCGAGAATTGATGAGATGAAGAGCAGTGCTCGGAACTCAGCTCTGGTTGAACAGAGAATGTTTTGTAGACCTCTAAGCTTTTTCAGATGTTATCTAGATATTGCTTATAGCTGGTTAAAGGGGCAGTTAAGGCAGAGAATAAGGAGCCAATAAGAAATGGTGAATTTGAAGGAACTCAGGCATTTGAAGACAGTAGTCTCTATGCTGAAATGACTGGCCAGAGTAATTGGATGAAGATCCCCATGAGGATGAAACACAGGTTTACAGAGAGTGCCTACATGAGAAAGGTAGACAGCTGAGGACAGAGGTGAATTTTTAAGCCAAGATCTTAGAAGGTGGGCTGTTTTTAAATGCTAAAGAAAACTGGGGTTTCTCCATGCTGATGAGTAACTGAGGTAGAGAGGAGATTTTTGGAGCCAAAGTGGAAGAGAAGAAAACAGCCAATGTATTAAAAGAGTTGCTAATTTAGATATTAAGATGCCAGAGGTAGAGATGGAGAGGAAAATGTAGAGGCTGGTGTTTATGTTAGGAAAGGATGTTTTCAGACAGTTTAACTTGCTTTTAAAGTAATGGATTATAAATTAAGTAATTTGGATCTGATAAAAATATGAGATTTCTTAATAAGGAATGAACAAGTGGAGTAGAATTTATTTCAAATGGGATGTGCTCCATTTATAGCACAAACCGTCTGTTAAAATCAGTTATTGAATAAAGAAGAGATCTTCATGAAAATTGATTGACCAGTCAGTTCAGTCAAAATAATACACAGAGCCAAAAGACCTTTTCTTTCCACATTCCCTTCTTTAAGCTTTTTGCACTTCAGAGGCACTTAAGGAGGCAGAGGGATTGAGTCCAAGATCTGTGCCCCGTCTACTTCACAGAGTTTGCAGGTTGCAGATTTGCAGTAGAAACTGTGAGTAAATCTGATTCCTTAACAGAAGTACATTTTATTCTTCTGGGCCACCCAGAATCTACCTTGTACTCCAAATGTAGAGAGGCCTTATCTTTATAAAGAAAGCTGCCTGGTGTCAGAGTTATTTACAAAGTATGTGGAGTTCTTCTCACCGGTTAGTTCATGGTTTATGGACCTGCTCTTGGAACTACCTATAATTTCTTCTTTATATCTGCCTTTGACCATTCATGGCATTTGTTCTTTGGTATCAGAAATACAATTCAGGGGCGCCTGGGTGGCTCAGTGGGTTAAAGCCTCTGCCTTTGGCTCAGGTCATGATCCCAGGGTCCTGGAATAGAGCCCCACATCAGGCTCTCTGCTCTGCAGGGAGCCTGCTTCCTCCTCTCTCTCTCTGCCTGCCTCTCTGCCTACTTGTGATCTCTGTCTGTCAAATAAATAAATAAAATCTTTAAAAAAAAAAAAAAGAAATACAATTCAATTAAGGAAAATAGGATAAAGATGAAACTAAAACCTATCAGTTTAACCTCTTGCCATCTAATCCCTAGAACAGTACTTATTGCAGGAGAGCAGACGCTCAGTAAATATTTGTTGTTGGCTGCCTTGCTAGGTTTATTCTTAAAAGCTTCAAATTAAGGAAACATGCTAAGATTAATAACCAAATTGCATTCTTATTTTTGCAGAGTTTTTGTCAACAATATAGGGAGTTTTGAGAAAAAAAGAAAAATTGCTTGACTCTGTCAACCCTTTAATCATTTATTCAGAAACAATGTCTTAGGTGCTGAGGATCCCTATCTTGGCTAGTAATTCATAAGTTTTTAGCCATGAGATTGGAGCTGTTATGTTGGTTGGTAAGTGGGCCTATGGAATCAATCTAGGAGGAGACAGCCACACCTGTCTTTGCACACCAGGGGAGGCTTCATAAAAGAGGTGTGAAAGATGAGTAGTTATTCATGAGGGAGACAGGGGAGAGGAAAGCATTTCAGTTAATGCAAAGACATGTACGTGGGAATGAAGATGGCATGATGGGAAAACTGCAAGTGACTTAATATGTTTGAAATGTAAGGTGCCTGTGGAAAGGAGCCAGTCATGGAAAGTGTGAATGTCATGTTGAAGAGTTTGAGCTCTATCCTGTGGGTGTATAGAATCACAAACACTACAGATTATAAACAGGGGATTATAACATGGCCAGATTAGTTTCAGAATGATTCTTCAGGCAGCACTATGGAGGATAACCTAGAGTGGAAGAGGGAGACCAGCTAGATAGTTAATATAATGGCTGACACCTCAACCAGAATGTGACAAGGACAATGGAAATTAAAAGGAAGGGGTGGGTTTGAGATAATGCGAGGAGGAAGATGAGGGAGGAGGAATCTGGGTGACTCAGAGCCAATCAAGTTATTTTTGGTAACATAGGGCAGAGAGAACATTTGTATAAATGAAATGTATAAGGAGACCAAAATTTTCCACACTAAACATTCTAGTTGTGCAGATTTAAGAATCTTTTTTTCCCCTAGACCACATCCCTCTTAGAACACTTAATGAGTAATGAAGTCGACTGAATGCAGGAAACAAGGCAGAAAAGAGAATCAAAGCCTTTGAAAAATCACACAGAAACTAAATTATTTTTTCTACTCCAGCTCCCTAAACAGAGTTCATTGTATATCACTCAGAAAAGTGAATTATGTATCTGAACTTTGTTGTCAGAAATACCAAATTCCAAAACTAGGAAATTGAATAAGCCAACTATTTTCTCCTGATTATCTAAAAACATTAATTCCCTATTCCCTCTACACCCTGTCTCCTTCTTACCTCAGGCTTTACATCTTGAATCATTGAAGTTTAAAAACAGTGTTTGCAACCTCAGTGTCAGTTTTTATTTCCTGTGTTTTTCTCTGCCTGTTTGTCAAAGTCAAAAGTGGTGGTGACAATGGTGGGCAAAGGAAGGTGACTGGTTGGGGAATATGTGTATTAGGTGATTGAAAATTAAAATTACAGAATAATTTGGAGCCACTCAAAATCAAACTTGGAAGGGACCTTGAAAGCTAGTTTCATTGTCCCTCATTTCAAAGAAAGTTGACCTCAGAGAGATGAAATGACTTATCCAAGGATAAACATCTAATAGGAAAGTGAACCAGCAGAATGAGAAAAACACATGAGAAGTACTTTAAAGAGGCCTATACTATAGATTTTGTGTATACTTGAGGCCTGGGAATTTAATTTACAATTCCTGAATAGAGTGCACCATAACAACAGGTGAAAGCAGTAAAATCCAAATGCTTGCAGAAGCTATTCAAAATGAAGGACAAAATAATTTTGGGATTGGAATTGGCTGTTTTTTTGTTTGTTTTTTTTTGTTTTTTTTAGTTTGAAAGGATTTTAAGTAATGGTATTGGAGTTAAAATTTTTCTACATTTTATAGGTGGTATGTGGCTCATGTAGAAACTTGGAAATGCTATAAAGCAAAATAACTTGAATTTGAGGGAAGCTGGCATTGCTTGATTTCAAGAGTTTAGTTTTAAAAAAAAAAGTCAAGTGTGAAAGTTCACATTTCCTTGCATCCTATGATGATAATGGGATTTTTTTTCCTCCTTAGCAATGAAATAGATACCATGTAGTCCTCTAATTTCTTAAGTAAAAATTTTAATTGGGTGGGGAGAGTCTCTTTTCCTTAGGGAAATATGCTTCATATGGATTGTAAAATCTGGCAAATTTTGGAAAGAAGAAAAGCAGGCAGTTCTTTCGAGAAAAAAAAAAAAAAAAAAGATCTGCTTGAACTTGCCTTTCTTGAAAACAAAACAAAACAACAAAACCCAACATTCTTTCATAAAGCACTTTTTTCAAAAGTATTTGCCCTTGAGCATTTTTTCCTACTTACCTATGCTTATCTTTCAAAACAAACATTTATTTCTTTCTACTGTAGAGTGTGAGGGAGTCCCTTTGAGGTTATGCCCTACAAACATATCCAAGCAGTAACTGTCACCTCCTTCCTATGGCACAACAAATGACTAACTCAACCACAGGCAACGCTGAACAGAGAGCAGTGATTTCACGATGGTGGCCGTTCAGATGTTACCTATGGGGCAGTTTCTCAAGAGGAAAAAACAGAACTGTATTTTTGTGTGCAAATAAAATGTTGGGTCCTTTTGATCCAATGGAAAATGTGTGTCTGTTGGTGGCTGCCTAGTTGGAATATGATGATTTACACTTGGAAACATTTGTGTCATTTATCATATGATGTTACTGGCCTACAGCATGACTGCATAACAAATAACCATATTAAAAATTAATCTTTTCCAGTTCATCACACTGTATGTCTTTCTAAAACCCCAAGTTTACTCTTTCCTTCTTGCCCTATCTTTTCCTGCAGTCACCCCATGCATTAACTATAGGATTAAGTGAAAATTTGGGCCCTGGGTTTTCATAGCTCTGCTATCAGACCCCCAACCCGCCCTACTTGGGGGTCTTCTCCTGCTTATCCTGCAACATAAATCTTCTATCCAATGGAATTGGCCTCTGTTCCTAAAACATACCTTCAAATCCTGACCTCAGGGACTGCCTTTACCTTTTAAATTCTAGTCTTTAGGAGCAAGGTCTAAATCCTACTTCTCTGACTGAATCATGATAAGATAATCTCTCCCAGAATTTTTTTAGTAACAACATTGTGTAAACTGCTCATTAATTTTCATGTTTACTTTTTAATGCTGCAGAGGACACCAAACTTCACCACTGCCTTCATGAAGGTTTCTGACTGGGCCTGAGAATTAAATTGGCACGAGGCGGGTTAACAGGAAAAAAGCTATCAGATTTTTACATGTGCGTGGAAGCCCCCTTAGAAAAATGAATACCCAAGGAAGTAGCTAGGCCTGAGTACTCATATACTAGGTTGAACGAAGAGAAACAATTGTGGGAAAAGGAACTAAGACATATAGGGAGACCAAAGGAAGGAGAGTTATCTTAACTAGGTCCGTTTGCACGGATTTCTCAGCCTCCACTCCCCAAATCTGGTGTTAAGAATATTCCTTTCCTTCTGGTCCTGGGAGGGCATCTTTCTCAGGGGAGTTTTATCTCTTGCTTTCAGGAATTAAAGGGGAGATCAGAGCACTTGCTGTTTTTTAGTGCCTTTAGCTAAAAATAATTCTTAAGCTAAAGTGGAATATTTAGTAGAATTTTCTGGCATGCTTCAAAAATTAGATTTTATCTCTCCTTCTACATTGTAATTCTCTGAGATTGAAATTATGTTGTAGATTTACCTGCTCCCCAAAGGTCTTTGCTCATACTAGGCATTCAATAAATATGTACTGATGTTTTCCCCCTCATTTTACAAAACCTTTTTAAAAAACCTATATTTAGGGTGTCTGGGTGGCTCAGTGGATTAAGCCTCTGCCTGAGATTGAGCCCCACATGGGCTCTCTGCTCAGCAGGGAGCCTGCTTCCTTCCCTCTCTCTGCCTGCTGCTCTGCCTACTTGTGATCTCTCTCTCTGTGTCAAATAAATAAATAAAATCTTTAAAAAAAACACAAAAAACTATATTTGAGGGACACTTGAATGGTTCAGTGGGTTTAGCATCTGCCTTAGCCTCAGGTCATGATCAAATCTCTGCATTGGTCTCCCTGCTTAGCGGGGAGTCTGCTTCTCCCTCTCCCCCTTGCCCCTCCCTCCTATTCACATGCACTCTCTCTCAAATAAACAATATCTTTTTTTTTTTTTTTTTAAGATTTATTTATTTATTTATTTGACAGACAGAGATCACAAGCAGGCAGAGAGGCAGGCAGAGAGAGAGAGGAGGAAGCAGGCTCCCCGCTGAGCAGAGAGCCCAATGTGGGGCTTGATCCCAGGACCCTGAGATCATGACCTGAGCCAAAGGCAGAGGCTTTAACCCACTGAGCCACCCAGGCGCCCCATCAAATAAACAATATATTTAAAAAAAAAAAAAATCTTATGTTTGGATCTTGTTTTTCTAACCAGAGGGACATTTACTATGGTAATAAAATGCATATTCTGACATGATATGTAACCTACTTTAAACCATTTTAGTCTTGCATATTGCTAGTAAATAGAGTTCTAAAAATATTATGTAATTATTTGGTGTAGAAAATTTTGGTAATATCATTGATTATGTTCAAGTTTCCAGAAAAGAATAGTTTTAAGAATTGGGGTAGTAAAATTTTGGCACTGGAGAAGACTGACATTAGAGGTCATTGGAACAACTTACCTTTTACCCACTGTTCCTTTTACTCCACTGCATCCTCTCTATAACATCCCAAATAGACCTGACATGGAAGTGCCTGGAATTACTCCTTCATTTAGCTAATGTATTCTAAGTTTTTCATAATATAAACCACTTGGTCTTTTTCATTAAGAGTCAAAAGTATCCCTAAGGGTAACAAATACTGAGTTGATTTGGGAGTCTTGGAGAAGCCCTGAGAGCTTCTTAGGTACTAATGGTCCTTCTCCTAGATACTAAACCATTGTTTACTCTTCTTGCTGAACTTGGCATAGACACAAAACTCTTCAAAACCTCCCTTTTTTTCAAATGAACAATGGCTATAAATGCTTTTGGATGCTCGTTGGGTAGATCTATAATACTATTATGTAATTCAAGGTATTTCTCAAATTAGAATATTATTCTTTTTTTAAGATTTTATTTATTTTGTTGACAGAGAGAGAGAGAGAGAGCACCAAGCAGGGGGAGTGGCAGGCAGAGGAAGAGGCAGAAGGAGAAGCAGGCTACCTGCTCAGTAAGGAGCCCAAAGTGGGATGTGGGACTCAGTTCCAGCACTCCAGGATCATGACCCAAGCTGAAGGGAGAGACCTGACCAACTGAGCCACCCCGGCACTCCAGAACATTATTCTTAGTAAATACAGTAATATCTTAAATTGCATGTTACATGTAATATTTTTATAAGTACTTAGGTTTATAAAACTTGGTATTTCAACAAACTTGTGAGTTAAGAAGAAACCAAATTATTAGCTTAGTTTTATAGATAAGTTTGACACAGGGAGGACATAGGATTTTCCCATTTATTAATAAAGTTAGGACTAAAACCTAACTTTGCTGACTCTGTTAGTTAATTCTGCTGTCTCCCTGATGCCCACTCTGTAAGAACACATGAGTATGCCCACCAGCTGGTGAGGATGCAGCAGCATTCTGCCCATGACTTTGCTGTGATGGAACATTTCGTTGGAACAACTCTCCCTATATTCATACTTGGATTTTCAATTAGCAGTAATCGCACCTCAGATAAACCTCATCGGCTACAATACTGCCGTACTGGAATTTTATAGGGAGCTTCATTTTAAATTGTGCTGTTTCATATGAAAGATAATCTGGCCAGTTTCTTAACTGCATGCCATTCCTATGGTTTAGAAACAATGTTGTTGCATTGACAAGGAATGTATATAGCCCAAATACACAAAAGCAAATTTAAATTGTTTTGGATTTTGATTATGTTAGTATCCTAATTTATTATAATTCAGCTATCTATAGTGAACACTTGGCCTCTTATTAGGTTGTCCCCTCCAACTCCATCCCTGCTCAAATTATTAAGTGGAAAGTCTTCTAATTATATAGTCTCATTTGGGGGAAAATTGGGAAGGTGGAAATCTAAATGATGCGTGTTACTCTCAGAGCTAGGAAACTAGAGCCAGGTCTCCTGGTACTCTAATTAAAACTTTTATTTCTGCAGATTTATTCTGTGGTCCTTGCTGAACAGATCTGCCTTGGGTTTCTGCTGGTGAGTTTTTCAGCAGGAATGCGGGCTTTGTTTCTTTGAATAGTTGAGTGCAGATTAGTGGTATGCCAATTTCCTGTGGCCTTTCAGAGCTGCAATTTGAGCCCTGTTTGCTCCTGGCCCTTGCACAATTGAAAACAATGGATGACTTCTTTTAGGTTTCACTTCAGGGCTCTTAGAAACAGGGGAAGTGGCTAAAGCCCTACTTTACAGGTAATTAACAATAGATAATGTTTGCTCTGCATTTTTAGAGCCGATAAAAGGTAGATGAACATATTCAGCTCCTGATTTAGACACTGTGCAGTGGTTTTATGGATACAATAGCTGTCATAGCATTAGTAAGGTGGCATTGGATATCTAGGTCATATATATGATTGCACACAAAACTTGTAAAAAGAAAAAGAAAAAAGAATATTATTGAAAAACAGATGGGTAACTTCAAGAAAACACTCCTTAGACATGCTAAGGAAACTGTCACATTAAGTGATGCATTTTGGTTCAGGGTGCATTTATTATATATGTTTTACGAGGTGAACAATTTTCATGACTTGATCCTTACTCAAAATAACTTTTTTGTCATATCAATTCAACTCTAGAATCCACCTCTTTGTTAAAATGATACTAGGTTAAGAAGCTTTATTCGCCATCACATTTAATTATTAGCCACGTGTATTCTTACGAACTGGTCTGACGTGTTGTAGAAAACAGTGTATTTTGCCCTTTTATTGTATATTTGGTAGGAGTTTTGTTTTAATACCCTAAATAAATAATTTTTAGAGTACTCCTCTCCCTGGACATACTATGTCCACTTTATGACAAACTAGGTTGGTAGCTATGTTGGCAGATTAATTGATTTATTCAATCTTCAACTGTTATAAAATACCTACTCTGCCTCACATACTGGCCAAGCATTAAGGCTGGAAATATGGCGGGGGGTGGGGGTGTTGCTGTCTTTAAGGAGATTATAGCAATCCTTTCCCAGCACTGTTGCCAGAAGAAGTGGAGGCTTCTCCTTGGGAAAAAATAATCTCAATTTTAATACTTAAACTTTACATCTACAATTGTAATGTGGAGGCAGCATTCTTGATAAAAATCTAAAGATTGGGTCTTGTCTGAGATCCTCAAGTAACTGAGTTTTAGAGTGAATCTTCATCCAAACCAAAAGATAGTGGCTTTTTGTTCTGAGCAACTTGTAACTAGCAACATGAAAATGTCACCTTACTCATTTGCTCTTCAGAGATGATGAATATAGAGAAGTTACTTTAGTAGAGAATTATAGATCATTTAAAACCAGCTTTTTCTAAGTGTGTTTAGATGCCCTTGAGAACAGTGTTTTAAGTACAGAGGTGTACAAAAGTGAAGGAGCCCCACATCAATTAATTAGTCAGTCCAGACTTGCTGAACGCCCAGAACGTGTTCAGCACTGTGCCAGTAGTGTGGTTTTAAGGAAAAAGTATAAGCTCTTGATCTTCACTAAGAGCGGCATCAGGAGGCTGACCTGGCAACCGGAAATAGAAAAGCACTTAAATCCTCTTTTCTTCTGATAAAAGTAACATGTGTTTATTGTAATACTGTTTTTGAAAATTTAGAGAAGGCACGAGGAAGAAAACAAAAATCACACATAATCCTGCTACCCATTTCTTAGTTACAGAGGGATTTTAACAATTATTTGGATACTTTTGACCTATCTTCTAGTTTCTTTAACATCTAAAATAAAAACTATGAGTAAAAACATTCCTAGTTTTATTCTCCCTTCATTATTTTCTATAACTCATTGACTCTTTTAGAATAGAGGTATTTATTCCAAAATATGGTATAAACCTGAATGATCTTTCAGAAAACAGTCATTCTGAAGAGAACCAGAATTTGTATTTTATTTCATTTACTTCCTTCCTTTCTGTCTTAATAAAGTGGAGCTCTTTTCAGAGAGTTGTGAAGGGGAAAAACTGAGCTTGTCCTTTTCAGCTTTCCAGCACTTAAACCCAGCTAAGTACATTTATTGGAGGAAAACTAAAGCACTTGATAAGAAAGAGTTAAGAAAACTGGGATCACCAGGGAAAACTTAAGGGCTCAGTGACAAGAATATATGATTTTCATTTAAAAGAAACTGTAATTATAGCAGATTGCTAATAGTTATAGCAAAATAATCCTGTAAAGAAAAGCCTTAAAAAAAAAAAAAAGCCTTAAAAAAATGTCAGCCACAGGTCTGCTGTGAGAGCTAGGTTTCCTTCTCTTCCCCTTCCCCCACTTTTTATGTTAACCACATTAATAGTGCTAATAATTTCTCTTAAGAAACTTTGTCTCTGAAGACTAATGCTCATCGTTTTCCCCACGGTGACTGGCTTGGAATTACGTAACCAACTTTATTATCACTGTCATTAAAATCAGTGTATATTTCATTCCGGTTGTACAGGAAGTGATTACTTAAAGTATCCATTTAAGAGATGACTTAATGTTTAGATAGTGAACTTGTATGTTCATCATGTCAAAGTCTCAGAGAACTATTTTGTTTTCCTTAAGTGCTCTAAATGGCTGCTTAGTGGCCTGCAGTTGTGATTAGCTATGTGTACATCCCCAAAGTTATCGGTATTAAAATAGTACCATTTTAACGATGCTATTAGAATGGTCACATTCTATTATTCTCTTGTTTCACGATTTAAAGGAACTTTTTGACTTGTGAGCAAAGTAACTTCCTAAGAAGACATCATTTTTATAGGAGAACGCTGACATCTTTCATCTTTTCCGTTGAAGGAACTCGTTTGCTAAGACAACTTAGGATGCACTTAGGAAGAAGTGACGACCCTATTTTTATTTTATTTAATTAACCTTTCACAATGACTCCTAGATAGGTAAGTGTTCTACCAAAAATGAAGGTATTTGAAAGCAGCAGTGAGCTCACTTAATTTCTCTATTTTAAACAGAGTGCTTTTGATGGTTTACTAGACACGACATCACAGTTTCCTGTTTCATATTTGAGTTAAGCAGGGTTGGAGAAAACCATTTGCCCTAGGTTTTGAAACTTTAGGGACAAAAAGCCCCTGGCCAGAAGCTTCAGGAGCACAGTAAACTTTTTTAAATTGTGAAAGAGAATTAAAACCACAATACTGATAAACCAAACAAGTACACAACCTCCCTCCCACTGTCCCCCCCAAAAGAAGGGTAAAAAGCTAAAATAGGAGATTAGTTGATGGAAACAATTATTTAAACCTTTCACTTTTAAGGGCTCACAGGTTTTTATTATTTTCCTTCTTCCTAATAACAACTAGCCTAGCACTCTGTATGTTGGCAAAATTGTTTTGTGTTCTCAATTGAGAAAGGGAAATTGAAGGTAGAGTTAAGCTTTTAGGCTCAATAAATCACTTGCAGTTAGAATTTAGTGTTGATGGCGATTTCAGAACTGAGGTATTTAATGGTGTGGTAAATAAAGAGAAAATACTGAATCTTTCCTGCAATCTGTATGGAATAAAAAACATATTTGGCCTTAGGTATTACTCTTGTGCATGCTTATTATTTTATTACTTTTTTAAAAAGCAGCAAAACAAATTGCTCTACAGAAAACAAGACACTTCTGAAACCTGTGTAAACTCTTGATTTCTTAAGATTCCTAGAGAAGAAGTTCGACTATGTGACAAAGTTATAAAGGATGATCATTTTTAAGGTGGAATATAATAATTTTAGGTAATTGAGGAATTTAGCAAAAGTGTTTTTTCTAAGTTTTTATTTAAATTCCAGTTAGCTACCATACACGGAAGTATTAGTTTCAGGTGTACAGTATAGTGATTCAACAATTCTGCTCAAAACCCAAACACTACACACCCATAATGAGGAATTAGAGTGCACTAAGTTCTCTTAGAGAAGAAAACTGAAATACTGAGACTTTGGAGAAACAAGTAATTATTTCCTGAGATAGGACTGAGGGAGCAGACATGGGCTAGGGAGGCAGTGAGCCCACTTCTGAGGTTGTAGTGGTGAACAAGGACAGACCTATTGCTTCCCATTTGATCTCTTCTCCTCTTAATTACAGAAGCAAAAAGATTTTGGGGTGAAACCTTTATAAATTCAGTACTACTACCCTTCCAGTTCTGTATTCCAAATATCACTACCCTTAAGAAATGAAGCTCTCTTTCTTTTCTGAGATTTAGTCTTTCTATACAACTCAAAAAGACTAGCCATTTCCCCCTTTCTATACAGGAACGGTGGTCACAGAGTAGTAGAGTCATTGGCTGAGGTTTCCATCATTTCAGTTCTTATTACCAAATGACATTTGAATTCTGCTTACATTGTGATTGTCTCTGCAACAGAAGGCTACTAGCATTGCTCCTGTAATCTCCATTTCTTGAAGTTTTAGTTTGTAATTTATTTATTACAAACTAAACTTTATTTATTTATTACAAACTAAACTTTGTTTATTACAAACTAAACTTTATTTAATTTATTCTTATGCATGTTAATTTTCATTCCCATATAATTTATTTCATTTATGGTTTGCTTTTCTCACTGTATTGTAAGTTCCTCCAAAGGATAGATCTCTCTTTTTATATCCTTTCATTATTTTCATAGCTCAAATTTATTGATTGCTTACCATATGCTGGGGTAGCTGGGTACTGTTCTTTCATGAATTATTTATTTGATCTTCTCAACAACTGTATGAAGTAGGTATCATTATTATCCGCTTTTATAGATGAGGAAACTCAGGGACAGAGCGGTGAAGTAACTAGCCCAGTTTCCTCACAGCTAAAACTGGGGGAATCAGGATTTGAACTCTGGTTATCTGACGCCAAAGACTGTGAATAATGCATGACTTTAAGATCTATCTTTGATTGTTTTAGCCATAGATTTCTAGGAATGGTCATTGCTGCTTTTTCTTAGCAATAGAACCTGAGCTGAATGTGTTCCCCCCAAATCCATATGTTTAAATCCCAAGGCCCACTGTGATGATATTTAGGGGTAGGGCTTTTGGGAAATGATTAGGTCATGACTCATATAAAAGAGAGCCCAGAGAGCTTCTTTGCCCTTTCTAACATGTGAGAACACAGCAAGAAGAAGGTCATCTAAGAACTAGAAAGCAGAGTATCACCAGACACTGAAATCTCCTGGTGCCTTGCTTTTGAACTCCCCAGCCTCTGGACCTATAAGAAATAAATTTCTGTTGTTTATAAGCCACCTGGTCTGCTGCCTTTTGTCATACTGGTCCAAACAGACTGAAGCACAAAGAAACCAAGATCAATCTTTAAGACAAAAGAGGATAATTTTATCTGTCATGTAAGAATAGGTTAACTTTTGGGGCACCTGAGTGGCTCAGTCGGTTAAGCATCTGACTCCTGGTTTCTGCTCAGATCGTGATCTCAGGGTCATGAGATGGAGCCCTGTGTTGGGTTCACCACTCATTGCGGTGTCTACTTGGGAGTCCCTCTCCCTCTTTCTCTTGCTCCTTCCACAGCTCGGTTTAGATTCCCTGGTCCAATTCAGAATATTGTTTTGACCAAATAATGTTGCCTGAAAGTCAATATGGAAGAGATTAATATGTAGGCATTCCACTTGAGAGAGGGGTTGTAGGGAGTTTTTCTTCCTCACCTACCCCCTCAGCTTTCCCTTCTTCTCCCAAAGCCTACTTAGAGTAACTTAAAAACCATGAACTTCATGACCAGCAGAACAGTTCCCCTGGAGAACCTTCAGGGACCTAGAAATTTGAAATGGTATGCAAAATTGTGTGTGTGAGATTCTTTCTTGGAGAAGAGTCCAGGGTTTTTTCAGATTATCTGAGAATTTCTGTCCCCACAAAGGGGTAAGAGCAACTGTCCCACCTACAGAGAAGACACTTTATTTTCTATGTATAATATCTTTTTAAGGCAATTAATTAAATTTGCATAGTTTACAACAAATATCAGTATAAGGATTTAAAATGCTGTACCTTATCAGTTGGAAGCTGGAGGGGGACCATTAAATGATTTCACCTGGATTAGCATCATGTACCAGTCAAATGGTCATTACCATCTTTTCTGTGAAAGAATTTGACCCAGAATTTTTTTTTAAATTGAAATATAATTAACATACAATATCCTATTAGGTATATGTCATAGTAATTTGATATTTTTATATATTACAAAATGATCTCATGATAAATCTAACTACCATCTGTCTCCATACAAACTTTTACAATATTACTGATTATATTTTCTATGCTGTATGTTGCATCCCTATGACTTATTTATTTTATAACTGTGGAAGTATGTATCTGTTATTTCCCTTCCTCTATTTTGTACCACCCCCAACTCCTTTGGTAATCAACAGTTTGTATCCCATATCCATGAGACTGTTTCTGTTTTGTTTTGTTTTATTTATTTGTTTGGTTTTTTAGGTTCCACATATAAGTGAAATCATTTGGTTATTTGGTTTTTTCTGTCTGACGTGGGTCACTTAACATAATACCCTCTAGGTCCAACCATGTTGTTGCAAATGGTAAGATTTCATTCCTTTTTTATGGCTGAATGATTTGTGTTCTATATACACACCACATCTTCTTTACCCATTCATTCATCTATAGATGGACACTTGGGTTGTTTCCATCCTTCAGCTGTTGTAAATAATGCTGCAGTGAACATAGGGGTGCGTATATCCCTTAGAATTAGTGTTTTCATTTTCTTTTCTTTTCTTTTTTTTTTTTTTTTAAAGATTTTATTTATTTATTCGACAGAGAGAGATCACAAGTAGGCAGAGAGGAAGGCAGAGAGAGAGGAGGAAGCAGGCTCCCTGCTGAGCAGAGAGCCCGACGCGGGACTCGATCCCAGGACCCTGAGATCATGACCTGAGCCGAAGGCAGCGGCTTAACCCACTGAGCCACCCAGGCGCCCTTATTTTCTTTTTTTTAAAGATTTTATTTATTTATTTGACAAAGAGATCACAAGTAGGCAGAGAGACAGGCAGAGAGAGAGGAGGAAGCAGGTTCTCCACTGAGCAGAGAGCCCGATACAGGGCTCCATCCCAGGATGCTGAGATCATGACGTGAGCCGAAGGCAGAGGCTTTAACCCACTGAGCCACCCAGGTGCCCTGTGTTTTCATTTTCTTTGGATAAATACCCAGAAGCGGAATTGCTGGAATGTACAGTAGTCTTATTTTTAATTTTTGGAGGAAGCTCTATAAGGCTTTCTATAGTGGCTATACCAATTTAGATTCCCACCCACAGGGTAAAAGTGTTCCCTTTTCTCCACATTCTTGCCAACAGTTGTTATTTTTTGTCTTTTTGGAAATAGCCAATCTGACATTATGAGGTGATATCTCTTTGTAGTTTTGATTTGCATCTCCCTGATGATTAGAGATGTTGCACATCTTTTCATGTGCCTATTGGTCACCCGTATGCCTTCTTTGGAAAAAGAAGTGTATTCAAATCCTCTGCCCAGTTTTTAATTGTTTTTTAAAAATACTACGTTGTCTATAAGGCATCCAAATCAGCAAAGAAGAAGTCAAACTATCACTCTTCACAGATGATATGATACTATATGTGGAAAACCCAAAAGACTCCACTCCAAAACTGCTAGAACTTATACAGGAATTCAGTAAAGTGTCAGGATATAAAATCAATGCACAGAAATCAGTTGCATTTCTCTACACCAACAACAAGACAGAAGAAATAGAAATTAAGGAGTCAATCCCATTTACAATTGCAACTCAAACCATAAGATACCTAGGAATAAACCTAACCAAAAAGGCAAAGAATCTATACTCAGAAAACTATAAAGTACTCATGAAAGAAATTGAGGAAGACACAAAGAAATGGAAAAATGTTCCATGCTCCTGGATTGGAAGAATAAATATTGTGAAAATGTCTATGCTACCTAAAGCAATCTACACATTTAATGCAATTCCTATCAAAGTACCATCCGTGTTTTTCAAAGAAATGGAACAAATAATTCTAAAATTTATATGGAACCAGAAAAGACCTTGAATAGCCAAAGGGATATTGAAAAAGAAAGCCAAAGTTGGTGGCAATTCCGGACTTCAAGCTCTATTACAAAGCTGTCATCATCAAGACAGCATGGTACTGGCACAAAACCAGACACATAGATCAATGGAACAGAATAGAGAGCCCAGAAATAGACCCTCAACTCTATGGTCAGCTAATCTTTGACAAAGCAGGAAAGAATGTCCAATGGAAAAAAGACAGCCTCTTCAATAAATGGTGTTGGGAAAATTGGACAGCCACATGCAGAAAAATGAAATTGGGCCATTTCCTTACACCACACACGAAAATAGACTCAAAATGGATGAAGGACCTCAATGTGAGAAAGGAATCCATCAAAATCCTTGAGGAGAACACAGGCAGCAACCCCTTCGACCTCAGCCGCAGCAACATCTTCCTAGGAACATCGCCAAAGGCAAGGGAAGCAAGGGCAAAAATGAACTATTGAGATTTTATCAAGATCAAAAGCTTTTGCACAGCAAAGGAAACAGTTAACAAAATCAAAAGACAACTGACAGAATGGGAGAAGATATTTGCAAACGACATATCAGATAAAGGACTAGTGTCCAAAATCTATAAAGAACTTAGCAAACTCAACACCCAAAGAACAAAGAATCCAATCAAGAAATGGGCAGAGTACAAGAACAGACATTTGTGCAAAGAAGACATCCAGATGGCCAACAGACACATGAAAAAGTGCTCCATATCACTCGGCATCAGGGAAATACAAATCAAAACCACAATGAGATATCACCTCACACCAGTCAGAATGGCTAAAATCAACAAGTCAGGAAATGACAGATGCTGGCGAGGATGCGGAGAAAGGGGAACCCTCCTACACTGTTGGTGGGAATGCAAGCTGGTGCAGCCACTCTGGAAAACAGCATGGAGGTTCCTCAAAATGTTGAAAATAGAACTGCCCTATGACCCAGCAATTGCACTACTGGGTATTTACCCTAAAGATACAAACGTAGTGATACGAAGGGGCACGTGCACCTGAATGTTTATAGCAGCAATGTCCACAATAGCCAAGCTATGGAAAGAACCTAGATGTCCATCAACAGATGAATGGATAAAGAAGATGTGGTATATATACACAATGGAATACTATGCAGCCATCAAAAGAAATGAAATCTTGCCATTTGCGACAATGTGGATGGAACTAGAGCGTATCATGCTTAGTGAAAAAAGTCAAGCGGAGAAAGACAACTATCATATGATCTCCCTGATATGAGGAAGTGGTGATGCAACATGGGGGCTTAAGTGGGTAGGAGAGAATCAATGAAACAAGATGGGATTGGGAGGGAGACAAGCCATAAGTGACTCTTAATCTCACAAAACAAGCTGAGAGTTGCTGGGGGGAGGGGGGTTGGGAGAAGGGGGGTGGGTTTATGGACATTGGGGAGGGTAATGTGCTTTGGTGAGTGCTGTGAAGTGTGTAAACCTGGCGATTCACAGACCTGTACCTCTGGGGATAAAAATATATGTTTATAAAAAATAAAAAATTAAAAAAAATACTAAGTTGTCTAAGTTCTTAAGAATATCTTCTTCCATTCAGTAAGTTATCTTTTCGCTTTGTCGATTGATGATTTCCTTCACTTGCAAAGCTTTTTGATTTGATTTAGTACTGTTTATTTGAGCTTTGCCCTTGTCTGGGGAGACTGGTCCAAAAATATATTACTAAGGCTAAGTTAAAAAACTTGTTCCCTGTTTTCCTCTAAGATTTTTTTTTTTAATTTCAGATCTTAAATTCAAGTCTTTAACCCATTTTGAATTTATTTTTGCGTATGGTATAAGAAAGTGGTTCAATTTCATTGTTTTGCACATTGTTGTACAGTTTTCCCAGTACCATTTGTTGAAGAGACTATCTTTTCCCCATTGTATATTATTGCCTCATTTGTTATAGATTAATTGACCTATATGCATGGATTTATTTCTGGGCTCTCTATTCTATTCTGTTGACCTATGTATTGGTTTTCCTGTCAGTACCACACTGTTTTGATTACTATAGCTTTGCAGTATAGTTTGAATTCAAGGAGTGTGATACCTCCAGCTTTGTTCTTTCTCAAGATTATTTTGGTTATTTGGGGTCTTCTGTGTTCCATACAAATTTTAGGATTCTTTGTTTTAGTCTGTGAAAAATGCCATTTGCAGTTTGATGGGGATTTCATTGAACCTGTAGATTGCTTTGAGTAGAATGGACATTTTTTTTTTTTTAGATTTCACTTATTTATTTGACAGACAGAGATCACTAGTAGGCAGAGAGGCAGGCAGAGAGAGAGATGGGAGAAGCAGGCTCCTTGCTGAGCAGAGAGCCTGATATGGGGCTCAATCCCAGGACCCTGGGATCTTGGCCTGAGCCTAAGGCAGAGGCTTTAACCCACTGAGCCACCTAGGCGCCCCTAGAATGGACATTTTAATGATAGTAATTCTTCTAATTCATAAACATCATTTATCTTTCCATTTATTTGTGTCGTTTTCATTTTCTTATCTCAGTGTTTTATAGTCTTCAAGTCTTTCACTTCCTTGGTTAAAGTTATTCCTAAGTGTTTTATTCTTTTTAATGCAATTATAAATGGATTTGTTTACTTAATTTCTCCTTACAATGACTTGTTATTGGTGTATAGAAGCACAACTGATTTCTCTATGTTAATTTTGTATCCTGTAACTTTACTGAATTCATTTATTAGTTCTAGTAGTTTTCTGGTGGAGTCATTAAAGTTTTTTTATCTATAGTAGGACGTCATCTGCAAGTAGTGACAGTTTTACTTCTTTCTTTCTTTTTTTAAGATTTTATTAATTTGTTTGACAGAGAGATAGAGAGGGCACAAGTAGGCAGAGTGGCAGACAGAGGGAGAGGGGAAAGCAGGCTCTCCTTTGATCAGGGAGCTGGATGCAGGGCTTGATCCTAGGACTCTGGAATCATGACCCAAGCCAAAGACAGAAGCTTAATCAACTGAGCCGACCAGGGACCCCTACTTCTTTCTTTCTAACGTTATTGCCCAATTGCTGTGACTAGGTCTTCAATACTGTGCTGAATAAAAGTGGAGGGAGCAGGTATCCTTGTCTTTTTCCTGATCTTAAAGAAAAAACTTTTAGCTTTTCACTGTTCATTATGATGTTACCATGGTTTTATCATATATAACCTTTGTTATGCTTTATTATGTGCATTCCTTCTGTACTCATTTTGTTGAGTTTTTATCACAAATGGAAGTTGGATTTTGTCAAATGCTTCTTCTATATCTATTGAGATGATCATGTGATTTTTATCCTTTGCTTTGTTAATGTGATGTATCACTATTGATTGATCTGTGGATATTGAACTATCCTTGCATCCTTGGAATAAATCCCATTTGATTATGGTATATGATCCGTTTAATGTATTGTTGGGTTAAATTTGTTAATAATTTGTTGAGATTTCTAAATCTATGTTTGTCAGAGATATTGGCCTGTAATTTTCTTTTCGTGGGTCTTTGTTTAGTTTTGGTCTCAGGTAATGTTAGCCTCATAAGATGAGTTTAGAAGCATCACTTTATAAAATTTTTTTGGAATAATTTGAGACAGGTGTATACTAACAATTTTTCCTCTCCCTCTTCCTCCTCGTCTTTTTCTTCTTTTTACAATTAACACACACTTTACTTGATTGAAAGCATTATGGTCATATAGGGTTTAATAGAGTTGACCTCAGTTTTGTTTACACTGACTCCAGTGAGTTGTATTTGGGTTTTCTATGCTTGAGACTGTTCAATTCCTGCTGTTGCCATTGGTTTGTTTTCTTTCAGGATCAAGATGGGTACTTTGTTACAATATCTTATTTTTAATTACTTCTCTGGCAGTTCTTTCCTGGATTCTTGGTTCTGCATAATTATACCTACAATGGAACCAAACATCTCAAAGTCACCAAGATAAATCCTCCTACTCCAACATCACATGATCTTCTAATTCTACTATTTAACAAAAAATGTCCAAGGCCAGCCACAGCAAATCCTAATGAACCATACAATATTGAATCCCAAGCACAGGGATGTTTTTGACATCTAAAATTCCTAGGAACTTAAAGCACTTTCCCGTGGCCAGCTCACCAGGCTCCTGTGTAGGGGTTATGGGCCCCAGTGGGTGCCTGGTATTAACTCTTCTTTAAGCACTTGATAGAATGTACTTGTGAAGCTGTCAAGTCTTAGAATTCCATTTTTTGGAAGTTTTAAAATTACTGATTCAATTTCATTATTTATAATCAGTCTGTTAATATTTTCTATTTCTTTATGATTCAGTCCCCAAAGGTTGTGTAGTTTCTAGAAATTTATCTATTTCTTCTAGGTTTTCCAATTTGTTGGTGTATAATTGTTCATAGTAAGCTCTTATGATCCTTTGTACTTCTGTGGTAACAGTTTTAACTTCTCCTCTTTCATTTCTGATATTATTTGAGCCTGCTCTCTTTTTTTCTTAATGAGTCTTGCTGGAGTTTTATCAATTTTGTTTATCTTTTCACATAACCACTTTTAGTCTCATTGATCTTTTTTTTTCTTTAAGATTATTTCATTTATTTCTGGTCTGAACTTTATTATTTCCTTCCTTCTACTCATATTGGGCTTTGCTTGTTCTTTTTTTTCTTTTTCTTTTTTTCTATTTCCTGTAGGTATTAAGTTAGATAGTTTACTTGGGATTTTTTCTTGTTTGTTAAGGTAGTCCTGTATCGCTATGAATTTTCCTCACAAAACTGCTTTTGCTGTATCTCATAGATTTTGGAAAGTTGTATTTCCATTTTCATTTGTCTTGTGTATTTTTTATATTTCATCTTTCTTTGTTGACCCATTGGTTATTTGGTCTATAATTTTGTTTCTGATCCACCTAAATCCCCAGTTTCCAGTAGTCTTTACTACTTTAAAAGAAATGCAGTTTCAAGACTTTTTTTAAAAAAGATTTTATTTTTATTTATTTGACAGAGATCACAAGTAGACAGAGAGGCAGGCAGAGAGAGAGAGAGGAAGGGAAGCAGGCTCCCTGCTAAGCAGAGAGCCCAACACAGCGCTTGATTCCAGGACCCTGGGATCATGACCTGAGCCGAAGGCTCTAACCCACTGAGCCACCCAGGTACCCAGTTTTTGTCTAGAGACATCCTATCAGGCCCCTATCAGAATGTAAGTTGCTTTACTTAATTTTCTTTCCATTTAGTTGGGACCATAATACAAGGCAGAGATTTTATGGAGGTCTTTCATATTTGTGAAGAATTTCAGGAAGACCTTACCCAGTTATCTGTAGATCCAACAACATTTAATTTTCTGACATCCATACATGATTGATAGCTTTTAAATATTACCAACACGTTACTAATATTTTGTAAATGTCTCCTCTGGACTTTTACACAACATGTGTAAAACATTTGCCCAGCATAGTGTAATGTGTTATTCCAATGCACTAATTCTGTACCATAATAAAAGAGCTAAATATTTTAGTTTCTGGTATCTTTGACCTTTCATTCCATAAACTGCTTTTTCAGAAACTACAGTTTCTTTCTAAAACTTAAAAAGCTCAGCTTTTCCTTAGGCACTAATATTATCAGTGAAAGGTCTTGAAATCATATCCTAGCACATGCAGAGACACAGAGAGGGCATCTGTCCTTTTCTTCAGGATGCTGCTGTTGCTTTTGTTTACTCTTTAAACTGCTCTGCCCAGTGGTATGCTACCTGATACAGAAGTTCAATGCAGAAAAAGTGGGCTCATATCAACAAAGAATAGAGCTTATTTCCTAGTGACTATTGCTAGCTAAGATGATATACCACCAATCAGTATGAAAGTTAATTTGTATATAATAACTTAAAATTATCTATTTATTTGCTTAAAAAATTGTTTCCACTTTTAAATGGGTTTTGCTGCCTATTAAACTTTATTTTCATAATAATTTCTGGGTATTCATTTTCCTGGGTATGGTGTGTGAAAACTTAAGGATAAATCAGAATTCCCTTCTTTGGTGGCAGCTCCTTTTATTTTTATTTTTTAAATTTTGTAGGTCTTTTTTTTTTTTCCACAGAAACTGGTATCTGCCATTTAAGTTTTAAAAATCTGCTTTAATTTTATGAAGATACTTGTAATGCCAGGGATTTCTTTAAAGACTATTTTTTCATGAAAATATGAAATATGAGCCCACTAAAAAAATATTCAGAGGATTTTTACTAAAAAAGTATAAAAGAATCAGGATGAAAAGCAGAACATGTAAAAAGATGGTTGCAAATATAAGTAAATAAGTTTGCTATGTTTGAGCTCCCAATATGATCAATAATTCCTGCCAGACTAGAAGGAAAAATGAAAATATTATATTATGCGATTCTTGGCATTTTAAGGAATTTTAGGAAGTTCTCATGAAGACAGCTTTTGTCCCTTGCATTAAATTCTAAAAGACAAATCTTACACAGAGTTTATGTAGAAGGAACTGAATATTGGGAATAGAAAGTACCCTCAAAAAAGACAGAAATAGTTCATGTGGCAAACTTCAATAGAAGCTAGAGATAGAAAACTAAAGCATATTTCGCTAGAGACTGACTTTTTTTTCCCTAAGGAAACTTACAGGAGCCTACATTTTGTGGCCTAAGTATCATAATTGTCTGGTAGTCTTCATCTTCCATCACTCTCTCAACTTAAGGTATGTATTATGGACCGAATTGTATTCCCCCAAATTCCTATGTTGAAGCCTGACTCACAGCATGACTGTATGTGGAAATAGGGCCATAAAGAGGCAATAAAAGTTAAATGGAGTCATGAGGATGGAGCTAATAGGACTGGTGTGACATTCTGAGCTGAAGAGGAAGAGACATAAAAGAGTATCTCTCAGCCAGCACAGAGGACAGGCCATCTGAGGATAGGGTGAGAAGGCAGCCTTCCACCAACCAGGTGGAGAAGACTCATCAGAAACCAATCTTGTCAGCACCTTGATCTTGAACTTCAAGCCTCTAAAATTGTGAGAACATAAATTTCTGTTGCTTAAGCTACCCAGTCTGTGGCACTTTGCTACAACAGCCCTACCTGACTAATGCATTATGGCTTCTAGATAGATGTAATCCTTCCAACATTATGATAAGGATTGCTTGGTCTGCAGGTGCTTTAGTGATTTACCTGTGTGTAGAGCTAGGCAATGTCTTTATATTAAACCTCTGTTAGGTAGCTCCTCAACTTTCATGAGAAGTTGTCAGCCCTACCAAGGCTCCTGACTTCCAAAGCAAATGGAGTGCCTTTAGTTGGCAACATAATGTTTACTATAGGTTAGTTCCAACTCTTTAACTACTGAATAAGCTCCTCAGGAGTGGCTCTGGGCCATATATAATTAATCTTCGCCATGCTAAATACTCTTCTTCACTATTTATTAATAGCTTCACTATTTAGGAGAAGGATTGTTGAGCTGCATGTTTTTTGCATGACTGATGTACTAAGGCAGGGAATAATGTATATTTCCTCCCCTACTTTCCTCAGTGTAAGTAGTTAGAGAGACCAAGGAGATGAAGGCAGGAAAAAGGGCATGGGCAAGAAGTTGTGACTTCAGTTGTTGTCGTCTTCTTCTTCTTTTTCTTCTTTTAAGATTTATTTATTTATTTTAGAGAAAGAGAGTGTGGTGGGGATGGGTAGAAGGAGCCAGAGAATCTTAAGCAGACTCTGCTGCTGACTGTGGAGCCAGATGTGGGGCTTGATCTCTCGACCCTGAGATCATGACCTGAGCCAAAACCAAGAATCAGATGTTTAACTGCCTAAACCACCCAGGCACCAAGACCTTAATCATCTTCTTCTTCTTTTTTTTTTTTCTTCAATTAATTAATTAATTAATTTGACACAGAGAGACCACAAGTAGGCAGAGAGTCGGGCAGAGAAGGCTCCCTGCTGAGCAGAGAGCCCCATGTGGGGCTCCATCCCAGGACCCTGGGATCATGACCTGAGCTGAAGGCAGAGGCTTCAACCCACTGAACCACCCAGGTGCCCTGACCTTCGTCTTCTTAATTCTTCTCTAATCTTTTGAATAACAGATTTAAGGAAATAAGAATGATAGTATACCATAAAACTTATACTGCTGTGGCTTTTTCTATTTTACATTGTAAATATTGGCAGCGAGGGAAGTTTTCCCAAGTTTACCGAAAACAGAAGAATTTGAGTCCAAATTTACACAAACCTGATACTGAAATTATCTTAAACCTGGCAAAATTTTGAGAAACTCAAAAACACTAGGGTAAAAAAATTCATAAAATGTACATGTCGTGACACTTTAGATATAACTTAATTAACTTTGTGAATGTCAGATATGGCCCTTTCCAAATAGTAGCTATTTTAAATGTAAATATTTGGTCTGTTGGGTAAAGATGGAAGACTTAGGAGTACAAGATTATACCCTAGATCTCCTTGCGGTAAAAGGTACATTGATCAGCTTCCCTATCTGAGTTTTTATCTGCAAAATTCTTCTTCCTCCACTGTGTAAGGTTTGGGTTTAAGTACTGTGCGGTAGTTTACAACTTAAGCCTCTAGAATTGTGTGAACTGTATATAAAAAACATAGCCCCAAAACCCATATACACAGGAAACATAACATATACTGAGCTGGTCAGTTTTTAGTGATTTCCACAATTTCTATATTGTAGAATATATCATTGTATTCATGTACTCAAGAAAGGGCCCCTTTCCCCACCTGACACTAAAACAAGAGCCCATAGATACAATTTATGGACAGATTGATTGTTATCTTTTCTTGTGTAGGGTCTTTTCTTGGTGTAGTGAGATCTGAGGATACCCCAGAGATGGTTCAGTACATCCCAGCTCCCATGGAGTTAATCCAGTCACAAATATGCATAAGATTCTATTCAGTGGGTCAGAATCAAAATGGTACTTTGATCCACTTGAGCCATTAAGTACTCCCTACTATATAGTATGCCCAGGCCTGCAGAAAGAGGCAGACCCTTTCTATTGTGAATAATAATGAGGACATATTTTTCTTTATATTGTTTTATTTCTTTGCATTGAGTGTGCGAAAGATAAAATGGCTTAGTAAAAGTAATGAAATCAGTACAATCATTAAAAAAAAAAAAAAAAAAAAAAAAAAAAAAAAACAAAAACCTCTCTATGTTAAAAGCCAATATCAGTGGGGTAGATGGGGAGGAAAAGAAAAGTTGCTTAGATAAACCCCTAAAATAAGTGTATCAGGCCTTGATTGAATGCTAGTAAGTTTTACAATTAACAGCAAAAATTTTGGCTTTGATTTGGCTTAGTTTGATTTTACAGTTTTGTCACTGTCTCACTAGGTGGATTCAAGCAGATAAAATGTAGACTACAAGATGAGGATGTGCTTGCTTTGTCTTATGGAACGAGAATTACAGGACTGGCCATGCCAAAACCATGCTTCCTTTTCTAGACTCATTATAAGTTGTGAAGTGGCATGATGCAATGTGAATGTCTGGACAAGTATCCCTTTTGTTGTTTTCAAGGGGGTTATGTCCTGGATTCGTTCCTTTGCAAACTCTCTGCAGTTTACATAGCTGGAGAGACTTAACGCCTTGGCAGAGCTTGGCAGGGGCACAGGTTTTATCTTTGGGTTTGCCCTCCTAGAACAGGAGGCAGTGAGTGTACATAGGAACTGCATTCTTTTTGCTTGTGGTTACTCTTGATGTTTGATCACTTATTTCTTCTTCTTCTTCTTTTTTTAAAGATTTTGTTTATTTATTTGACAGACAGAGATCACAAGTAGGTAGAGAGGCAGGCAGAGAGAGAGATGAGGGAAGCAAGCTCGCTGCTGAGCAGAGAGGTCGATGTGGGGCTTGATCCCAGGACCCTGAGATCATGACCTGAGCTGGAGGCAGAGGCTTAACCCACTGAGCCACCCAGGTGCCCTTCTTCTTCTCATTGCATGAGAAAACGTGTGTTTTCTATACCTACTAGGCTTTCTGAAGGAGAAATCAAGGAAGAGAGTCCTTTGGAGTTTTCCTGTCCTCCCTAATCTTCCTTTCAACCCTCATTTCCTCTTTTATGAATGTGTAATTACAGAGTTGATTAAATTCTTTAAGTATTTGAGCATTTGCTACTGAAAATACTAGGTCATGCACTTTACGTTTTTGGGTGAGAGATGATAATAACAAGCTTTCTGAAGATTGTGAAATAAGTAAAGAGAGCATACATGTTCTCCATGCTCCTTCTGGGTTCTTTTTCCCTTAAAAACTTCTTTGTTGCCACAATCAATACTTTGGTCAAGAACAAAGTCAAAGTCACCTTGAAGAGAAATTGTGGAAATCACTAAGTATCAGTCAGGATTACTGTACCGACTGTGAGAGTTCTCTGTGTCAGTAGCTACTTTGTCAGTCACTTTGATGATATTCCTTAGAGTCAAGATTGTCTTAATCTGGTTAATGCTTCTTCAGAAAATCTAGTTGAGAAATATAATAACCAATGTATCTTGGGGCAAATAAATTTGTCTTGCAAATATTCTTACATATTCTTCTGAATTTCTAGTATATATCTGAATCAAGCAATTTAAACTTGATGATATCCTCCTTATAGTTAATTTTCGTAAGTGTTTTAATGACTAGGTTAGAAACTTTTAGTGTCTCAGCCATCTTTGATTCCACCGTAAGATTTAATATGCCTTGATTCAATATTTTGAAGTACCTGGATTTTAGGCAAAGATTGGCTTCTAGCTTTCCAAAACACTTTTGGGAACCTGAAGAACAAATTCTTGAACACCTGTAATAACTCTTTGGATCAAAGCCAAACACTTTTTCCCTGTAAAATACACCCTGAAAATATTATTTTACTAACAGTCATTAATTGTCTGGATGTTCAATACTCAGCAATTAGAAGCAGGGTGAAAGATAAAAGATTTTTTTTTCTTTTAATTTGTTTTGTTTTGTTCTTTTTTTTTTTTTTTGTGGCAGAAAAATGAAAATAGCAGCAAGAGAAGTAACACATTTTCACCTAAAGATGCTCTGTAAGCCTTGGAAGGAAGGATTTGTGCAGTTCTGAGCACCAAAAATTTTCCTGAGAGTATTAGATATTGCAACACAGTTTATTTTATTTTCATGATAAATGAATATGAATATGTAAGAAAATTGTCTATATTTTATCACAAAAAGAATATATTTCAAAGAGTATTAATAATGAGTGACTGAATTAATTAATTAGTTCGAAACAACATGATTCCATATTTCTTAGATAAAATGATAATTTCTCTGTTCAGATAATCTAGGATGGTTCCTGTTTATTTTGCATATAAAATCTAGTTTATTATTTCCTAAACTGACTATAATAGTCAACCAATATGATAGCTACTTGGTTCACATCTGCTCTCCCAGTGGCAATCTCCATCCTCTGTCCTTATCCTCAGCTTTTAATGGGGGAGTTCTCACTTTCCTAGCCCAGCCACAGTGACTGGGCTAGGGGTTCAGCATGTGACCAAGTCCAAGCAGAATCTTCCCCTAGTATTTTTTCAAACAGCAGCAAAGATAGAGCTCTTTTTATCCAGTTGTGAAAGCATAGGAATATGTGCCTAAAGTCTCATTAGTAATATTCTCTAGCAGTCAGAGAAACTACTATGCAGAAATGACAGGTCAGATTAAAAGAACTTGATATTATTGGATGGCAGCTTAGTTACAGTTGCTCCTAGTGCCAGCATCTGGTCTTGACCCTCTCATAGTTTGCCTCAATAAGCCAATAAATTCCCAAAGGCAGGTCATTTGTGATTCCATTTCTTGCAACCAAGAATTTTAGTTAATTCATACTCTCAGTGGTGTTAGGCACTTTACATTATTTCTTGTATTTAGAAACTTACATTGTGAGTGTCACTTACCTCTATTCCATAAGTGAGGAATTCAGACCTCAACCAGCAAGGACCTTGCCCTTGGTCACATGGCTGTTCAGTGGCAGAGACAGTTGTTAAAGCTAGCCTCATTGACTTTGTGGCTCATCTTTTTCCTTTTTAAAATTGTATCTTAAGGCATTATTTTTATTGTGATTAAATATACATAACATACAACTTACCATTTTAACTGTTTTTTAACTATACCATCCAGTGGCTAAGTATATTTACTTTATTGTGCCATTAAGCTCTCCATTTCCAGAATTTCTTCATCATTTCAAACCAAAACCGTATACCCATTAACTCATAACTCGCCTTACCCTCTTACCCAGCCCCTAGCTATTATTCTACTTTCTATCTCTATGAATTTGTCTACAGTAAGGTATCCCATATAATGGGAATTATACATTTATATGTCTTTTTGTGTCTGGCTTATTTCACTTAGCATAATGTCTTCAAAGTCCACAGATCTTGTAGCATGTGTCAGAATTTCCTTCCCTTTTTAAGACTGAATGATATTCCACTGAATATATATATATCACATCTTGTTTATCAGTTTTTCTGTTGATGGACATTTGAGTTGTTTTCTACCTTTGGGCTATAGTGAATAATGCTGTTTCAAACACATACAGTGGTCTGTTTTGAGTGCCCACTTTCAGTACCTTTGGGTATATACCCGGAAACTGGATCATAAGATCATTCTATGTTGAATTTTTTGAGGAGCCACCATGTTTTTTTCTTTAGCGCTGCACTATTTTACATTCTCACCAACAGTGCACAAGAGTTTCAATTTCTCCACATCCTCACCAATACTAATTGTTTTATTTTAAAAATAATACCCATTTTAATGAGTGCCTTGTTTTAGTTTACATTTGAAGTACATGACTTTTAAACTATAACCTTTTGTGTGCCCTCCTCTCCAGCAGGCCTTACCCTCTAAACTGTCTTTATCTATTATATGTCTTCAGGTCAGGGCATCAAATCCAGTTGACCAGGCTCAGATTTTCTCATCCCACTTTTAAACTTCCTTGGCGAGAAAGACCAAGGCCAAAAGACACATGCCAATGCATGTATCTACCCTTCTTTAAAATTCCGTTTGCAATTCATCTCACCATTAAAGTCTTTCCCCAAAGGAACTCTACATCATTTAGAGCACATTGTATTCTTGTATCCCTTAAGCATTAAGGAACAATTGGTATTGGGCTTATCTATATATTCATTTGCACATTTTCCAAGTGGATTTATCCCACCACTTTGAGATGACAACTTCTTGAGGAAACGGATTCTGGATACTTTTCTGTGGCAATGCCATTATATCTACTATTCAATGATTGATGTGTAGTGGACATTTAATAAATGTTCACCATCACCACCACCATTATTATTACTTGTTTATGTATAATATGGCATTTAAATCCATCAATGGTATTCCTCATGAGAGGAAATCTTAATATATCTTTGTATTATAATTTCTTATAATATTATCCAACATTTATTTTTCTCACGACTATAAGGATGTCACAAAGCAAGTTTCTATTTTGTCTACGTTTCTATTTCCTACTTACATGGAATTTCCTCTGTAGGATAGTTTCTCAGGGTGTTCTATTGGGACAAAGGTTTAGTTGACCTAGGAGAAGACATTTAAAGCTCTATTTCCTTTCTAGCAGTACTGCTGGAGTGGTTGGCAGACATTTATTCCAAATCCCAATTCTTGCACTCAGCCAATTTTAAAAGACATTTATATTTAGAAACATGAATATTGTACTGTGGCCCACCCTGAACTGTTTCAGATTATCTGATCTCTTAGCCATGCTGTACTCCTCTGGGGAAGGAAGAAGAAGGAGAAGGAGAAGGAGAAGAAGAGAGGGGGAGGAGGAGGGGGAGGGGGAGGAGAAGGAGGAGAAGAAAAAAGTCTGAAAATGATTGAGCTTCCTGTCCTGTGGATTTCGAATTACTGTTATTAGGATCTCATGTTTGCAGCCACACAGCCAGCAGTGGTCTCTCAGCCTGGGCACTTTCTATTTCAGTTGGTAATTACTCAGTGACTAAAATAAATAAATAATAATAATAATAAAATCACAGATGAGGAAATTGAGGACATGATTTACTTGGTACTGACTCTTTTGTTAGGGGTAGGGGGTGGGAATAATAGAGTACACTGTCTCTAATTCTAGCTTTCCCCAAACCAAGACATCTAGGCTGAGTGTAATAGGGCCCTTGGCTTAGCTTTGTACCCATTCCAAGGTGCTTCAGTAAGAACAAGTGAGAAGAGTAATGAAGGAAGAGGATTGGAGAAGGTGGGGGAGGGGAGGGGTAAAGTAGAAGGAGGACAGAGGAGGAAGTTAGTATTACTGTTATCATTAAAAGGATTTTATAGTCTTTTAAAAATTATGTGTGTCTGTGTTTGTGTATTTTACCTTAATTTTAACTTTAAATAATACTTAAATGCTATTTGCTGGGTCATCTACTTAGTACTTATCAAGAGAGTTTATATACTGAAAAGCAATGCATTCTCCAGTTAGCATCTGTGAAGGCATCTCCTTTTTAGAAAAAGATTTCTTCTCTCTCTCTCTCTCTTTCATTTTTCCTTGCCTGGGAAAGCTGGTTTTATATTATTAAAAAATTAGAATTGCACAGCCCAGAGTCACTGGCCCCTTTAAAGGGGCTTTCTCTCTTGTCTTAAGAACAGACCTCAGAAGGAGCCAGATGGTTCCCGTCTGCTGCCTTGAGTCAATGCACTTCCTCCCACAGATGAGAGCCCTTTTGCCCTCCTTCCTTCCCAGCTCCTCCCCCCTTTCTACCCCCCACCTCTGGGCCTCTCTGTTTTGTCCCTAGAAATAATCTTTTATTGCCCAGTTGTTCGGAAGTGACCTTTTGCCCTTGATTAGATAGCACCAGGCTCTATCATCGGATTGCTTTTGAGCCGGCAGTTGCTTTTTTGTGTTGGTTGATCTGGTGTCAGGGAGAACAATGCAAGGCTTTGCAAAATTTTAGTATAGCTCAGGCCTTGGGTGGAATAGGTGGGGGTGGGGGATTGAGGGTTCTATAAAGCAGCCTAGTGAATCCTGGTTGCAAAAATATCTTTTCTTTCATAAACTTAAAAACAAGTGGTATATTTTAAAGTTCATTTGTACATATTAAACTAACTCTTGTTTAATAACCATGTATTGCAGAGGAGTAGGAGACTACCTCAGGATTTCAGTATATAATATTTAAGTATATTAATATACTGTTAAACTGACTCGAGTGTAGAGTCTTACACTAAAATATTAATCAAATTGACTATTGAATTTCTAGGAGGGCAATTTTCCAGAAGGCCCCAATTATTCAAAGTAATAAGTATAATGAACCATATAATAGGTAATGTGCTTAATCGCTAAAAGCTAACTCATTTTTTTAATTTTAAAAATTAGAGAAAATATCCATGACTTTACTTGCTTCCTGGATTAAGTGAAAGAATTTGAGATTTTTATCCTTTATAATAATTCTCAAATTCTTTTGATTTCAAATTCCCAGGCATATCTGCTAGAATTATAGAGCGGGTTAGTTTGAAATTTTTGTTTTGAAACCTTCAGTTTCACTCTAGAGGTGAGTACTATATTATACAGGTATAGGAAAATTTTGAGATTCTTCTTGAAGCTTATTAATACATTTACTATCTTCTAAAACTTTGAAGTTTCCTAACCCTCAACCTGAGGAGGAAAATGCCTTCTCTTCCCTAACCCCTACCTTCTGACCCATGCAACCCTAAATTTTTATTGGAGGCAATTCTTAATGCTAATGACCATACTGTTTCTTAACTCTTAGTCTGCCAGTTGGAGTGGCTTAAAATGAATGCCACTTTTTGTTTTATTTCAGGTGGTCTAGTCCATTTCTTGTTTCAAAGATTTGTAGTGGTGGGCTGGCTATACCTGAGAAGTTACAACTGTTTTCCATAGAGGGACTATCTTTGCTACACAGTATGGAAATAGGTATGTCAGCCTTCACAGCAAAGGAGGTTAAAGATTTGTAAAGTACAGAGTGAGTAAGTATAACCAGTTCCATTTTTTAGGCAAAGTAGCGAAAACTTCATAGTCATGCAAATGTCTTAAGTGACCCAGACAACTCCAAGTTTCCCAATTGCCTTGTTTCTATGCTGTAGGAATGACTGTTTTCATAAATATTGTGAATAGGGATGTCACAGAGAAAAATTATTTTCAGGCTTTCTTATTTGTGCTTCCTGGTTAAGTATATTTCTTTCAAAAAATCAAATGAAACATGCAAAATCTACCAATGGATAATTTTGAGGATTCGGCACATATCTCTGTGTGTAGACATACATATGGGTGTGTACATCTCTCTCCTTGTTTTTAAAAGAGCAATGGATATGGTCAGTCAGTTTTATTGGCAGACAGGATAAACAGTTTGCCAGATAACTTGCCATTTGGTAGGTTTCCTGGTGGAGCCTAGGAAAGTGGGAAATGACCAAGGAAAGATGGATGTTTGGGACATCACTGAGTGAAATGAAAACATACCATTCACGTGTTTGTAGATTTCTTATGGTTTTAATAATCTGCCTGTTAGCAGGGGCAATACCTCTGCATATCCCTGGAAGGGGGGTGGTAGATTTGAATGGTAGCCTATGAGTTTTTAAAAAGGATCAGAAAATGGTTTTAGGGGGCAACGGGGTGGCTCAGTGGGTTAAGCCACTGCCTTCAGCTCGGGTCATAATCTCAGGGTCCTGGGATCGAGCCCCACATTGGGCTCTTTGCTCAGCAGGGAGCCTGCTTCTCTCTCCGCCTGCCTCTCTGCCTACTTGTGATCTTTCTCTGTCAAATAAATAAATAAAGACTTAAAAAAGAAAAGAAAATGGTTTTGAGGTCTTCCACTCAAAGAAGGGCATCCTCAGCTCTAGTACTGTTCTGAGACTTGTTCAGACTACAACGGATGGCAGAGAAGAATATTGGAATGTTCCTTTAGGGCCTCTGGCGGGGTAACAAGGGAAATGCTGTCTATCATTTTGGCTTACAGACAATAGCAGACTGGGTCATAGTAGTACTTATTGCATTTTATTTTCTTTAAACTCCTCTTGTCTAAAAGAATAACACTTCTCTTTTTATTTTATGGGGATATTGTAGAATAGTTTCGTAAATAGAATAATAAATTCTTCATGAGAGAATTTAGCTTGTATGTGAACTTCAAAAAGAGTAGAGAGACTAGAATTGGCGAGACCAAGATTCTTCTGTTGATCACCTTTTAAAAAGATTAAAAAATTTCCCCTAGTTACACCATTATAAAATAGATGAGCAAAATATATATGATGGTTCTTACAACCACCATTATAGGGGCGCCTGAGTGGCTCAGTCAGTTAAGCATCTGCCTTTGGCTCAGGTCATGATCCTAGGGTTCTGGGGATGGAGCCAGGATCCTGGGATGGACTCCCACATTGGGCTTTCTGCTCAGCAGGGAGCCTGCTTCTCCCTCCCCCTCTGCCTGCCACTCCCCTTGCTTGTGCTCTCTCTCTGTCAAATAAATAAATAAAAATCCTAAAAAACCCCAAACAAACACAAAACAACCACCATTCCAGCAACAAAAAGACAAAAACAAAGAAGCAAACAACAGTGTAGTTATAGAGTTCAAGTTAGCAAACACTTATTATGTTAGTATTAGTATATTAGCATAGAGTGCTATAAAAAGTTTAAATTTATGTTAAGGCTGTGAAATATATTCTCTTGTTGCCATGCCCAGAAAGATGATTATCTGCATACTTAACATATCAGTGTTTACTTTTGACTTGTATTGTGAATGCCATGTAAATGCAAAGATAAAAGTATACTTTCATTGAAAAAAGTAATGGTACTAGCAAATTATTGATAAGCTTAATCTTATGAGGTACATAAAGGCTTAGTAATGAAGGCCACAGAGCAGATTTGCTGATTATTATGTTTGTAACCATAAAAAGTCATTAAAGTAAGCCAAAGTAGATTCTTCTGATTGGGAAGAAAATTATAATCCATTCTTAAAAACTGGTTGAAAATAAAAGGATAAACTAAAAATAAAGTCATGGAGGGGCACCTGGGTGGCTCAGTGGGCTAAAGCCTCTGCCTTCCGCTCAGGTTATGATCCCAGGGTCCTGGGATGGAGCCCCACATCGGGCTTTCTGCTCAGCAGGGACCCTGCTTCCCCTCTCTCCCTGCCTGCCTCTCTGTCTACTTGTGATCTCTGTCTGTCAGATAAATAAATAAATCTTTTTTTTTTTTAGATAAATAAATAAATCTTAAAAAAAAAATAAATAGAGTCATGGAAAAATACCATATAGAAATGGCTGCCTTCAGCCAACTAACTGAGTATTCTTTTTGTCATAAAATAAACAAGGCATTCATTAAATTATTATAATTGCCAATTTCTTAATATTTAATTTCATATATGCCACTCTACAATTTGAGTTTCATTGCTCTCACTGACATGGGTCTCCGAAGTTCTTGGAAATCCTTTGCAGGTTCAATTCTAGATCTCTCTGTGATTACCTCTATAACCTCAGGATGTTTCTTCAGCTCTGGCCTTTCTATCACCCATATAAAAGAATTAGTTGTTTTATTAAGTCAGGTTGGTCAGCAGCTTAATTGGCCCCAAATAGTGAGACTTTCTTTTTGCCACCTACTATAGTCCTTTAGTATCTGAGTTATGCCTTAACAATAAGTTAGGCATTTAATACCCTAGTGTATTTTGGTGGTACCAGATAGCTAGAGTTATATAGTCAGAGGGAGAATGGAGTTTTATTTTTTGCTTCCTTAGTCTGATATTCACAAGTGGCAATTTTTTTTTTTTTTTTTTAAAGATTTTATTTATTTATTTGACAGAGAGAAATCACAAGTAGATGGAGAGGCAGGCAGAGAGAGAGAGGGAAGCAGGCTCCCCGCTGAGCAGAGAGCCTGATGCGGGACTCGATCCCAGGACCCTGAGATCATGACCTGAGCCGAAGGCAGCGGCTTAACCCACTGAGCCACCCAGGCGCCCACAAGTGGCAAATTTTGAGAGCTTAAAGTTGATTATACATTTTATTGATTAAAAAAAAAAAAAACTTACTGACCACCCACTAACCAGGTAGCACTAAAGACAGATGATAAAGAATATAATATTACTTTTCTCAAACAGAGAAAAATCTGTCAGAATCCATGACATTTAAACTCTAATGATATTCGGGGAAGAAAATAACAGTTTCTTACTAGTAAGAGTGAACAAAGAATAATTTTAAAAAGATCCCAAATCCTCTGCCTAATATAAATGAATCTGAATTGTAAAATATGTTTCATTAATTGTTAAACACATCAGAGAAGTAATGTTGATTTTTTTTAAAGATTTTATTTCTTTATTTGACAGAGATCACAAGTAGGCAGAGATGCAGGCAGAGGCAGAGAGAGGGAAGCAGGCTCCCTGCTGAGCAGAGAGCCAGAGTGAGGCTTGATCCCAGGACTCTGGGATCATGACCTGAGCTGAAGGCAGAGGCTTAATGCACTGAGTCACCCAGGCACCCCGTGATGTTGATCTTTAAGAAAATAATTTAATTTTATTTGTTGTTTTTTTCCCCTGGATTATTTTGAATTACAATGACCTTTTTTAAAGGAAAAAAAAAAACTTCAAATCTATGATTACTAAATTCTCTCAAATTAAAAATAATTTATTAAGGAATCTGTGCACAGTTAAATGGAAAAAAAAAAAAGAACTCATATGAAAGTAATTGCAGAAATAACATTTTTACCAAAAAAATTTCTATACATTAACTTTGTAAACTAAGTTTCATTTTTTTTTTGTTTTAAATCTTCAAAGTAGGTAAATCTAAGTGAGGCTTTTGAACATCTTTAAAAGTAAGCAATTCTAAATCTTCCCATGCATTTTGATATCCTGGATTCCTTGAATCCATTAAATCAACCAAGGGCAAAATTAAACCATTCAGAATGGAACAAACTATGTCTGATTCAATGATAATTTCCTAAATTGAAAAAAAGTTTTGCTACAGCAGATAGTAGGCGATATCCACTGCTCACTATCAGATAGAGGAACCCACACATGTGCCATTCTGGGAGAGTTGCCAGTGCTGCTGTCATCACTGGTAGCTAGAGAAAGGAATCATTAAAAGATTTGCTTGTAGCGCTGCTCATCATTAGTAATTTGTATATCCGGTAAGTAGACATAAACAAAAGCAGCCTTCTCATTGGTATTTTTACCCTCCTCCATTCTGTCTGATCCCCTTAGCCTTTCTTGGGATGTCCTCCGAGGTGGGCTGGTTTGCTGGAGCTGGTATTTCAGATTCCGCAGACATTATTGGGTGCTTGATGTAAGCATATGCACCCTGAGTTCATTCACTCCTCCTGACGATCTAAGCTAAAACAAACAAAAGTCTACCTCCAGGCTTTATCACAATCTTCACTTGTCCTCAGCTAAAATTTATAACATACTTTATGTGTTAGAAGGAGTTTTTCAGTCATAAGTTAAGTGGAGTGGAAAAGATGACGACTGCCATGGAGAGGTCATGTCCACTGCTAGTGACAAACGTCACTGTCACAGAGATTAGCAGAGATGAGGAGTATTATCTGAACAAATTGAGAGGAAAGAATCCCCAGAAAGGAAAAATGGCCTTGTTAAACAATGGGAATGAAGAAATTGTGGTGACTTCAGAAAGGCATAAGTGCAGAATGACTTTTTCTTTATTAAAGGCATCTGAATTGGAAATGAAAGAGAAAAACTGACTTACCGGAGGAAAGAGGGAAAAAGTGAAATGAACATAGGCTAAAGAAAGAATCCAGTTTATGCACAGCTTTGAGGATGAGGAATGAGCTAATGAACCATTCATCATTACATGTAAAATGCTGTGTGACACACCAGGGAACTGCTGTTAGTCACAAAAGAGAAATTATGGTACATCTTTCAGGCTCCGAAGGTCCTGCCGCAGCCCATTAGCTCTGTGCCAGGCTCCCTTGTGAGAGGCACTAGGCAAACCTATTTAAGAGCTTGTTTCCCGCCCCCCATGTGAGAAATTGGCCCCATGGGGCAAAGACTTCCTGCTCCTCCTGGGCACCCTGGATATTTACAAGGAAGTGTTGAAGGGCAGTGCAGCACTCCTGTGCTTTAATTCCCAGTCATGTTTTCTAACACAGAAGGTAGTGGGGACACTTCTGAGTCCACTTAAATCTATGTTTCTGAGGGACATTGGAATGGGGTTAAATAAGTCCAACACTGTGAAAAGTAGATTCTGTAGTTCAGTTTTCTTCCTCAGCAAAATAATGCAGCCATTCTGAGGAGAAGTTTTCTATATTTTAACTTCTGTTTTTCTTATCTTCAAGAAGCTCAAAGCCTTTCCAGAACACCATAGCCCATTGTTTAAAACCACTGTATCTCTGTAACGTACGTTTATCAGAGATAAGTGATAAAGATGGAAGGGATGGGCTTAGATTGGACAAATATATGTTCAAGACCAGTCTCTGGCACTTGGAGAGGCCAGTATCTATTTCCAATTCAGTCCTTAGACCCTGTACACCCAGGTCTTATCCTGGCACATTTCCCCTCCCCACCTTAGAGGAACTCTCTCTGCCCTTTCTCTGACCTCATCTACCATGTGACTGGGAGTCTGTGGGTCCAACAGGACCTGCACCTGTACTTCCCCATATTCTGGGTACCCGAATCCCAAAATTCTGGACTCAAACAGCAGAGCCTGCTTTCAGGCAGTTATAAGACTCTTTCTCAGTTCTGAATTCTTAGGGTAGACAAATGGGCTCTAATGCTGCTATCAAGGGAAGAGACCGGCAGCGGTGGGGGTAAATAGATGTAGCTAGGACATGGTGGGAAGTTTCAGTGTCCTAATGCATGTGTGAGATGCATGTGGCATAGAGAGAAATTTGGGCATGGGAAAGAAAGTTCCCTTCATTTATACTCCAAACCCCACGTACAGATATTAGAAGTGGGCCTGTCCATCTAATAAAGTTATCGTGATGTTTAAATGAGCTCATGCGTGTCAAGTGCTTAGCACAAATTTGTAGACTGTGGGTATTCAGTAAATATTTTTGTTCTGGGATGGTTGCTGTTTTAAATTAAACCTGATTGGGGTGCCTGGGTAGCTCAGTTTGTTAAGTGTTGGATTCTTGATTTTGGCTCAGGTCATGATCTCAGGGTTGTGAGATGAAGCCCTGTGTGGGGCTCCAAGCTCAGTGGAGCGTCCACTTCTCTCCAGCTCTTCCTCCTTCTGCCCTCCCCCACTTTCTGTCTCTCTAAAAATAAATAAATGAAATCTTAAAAAAAAAAAAAAAAAAAAAGATCTGACTTAGCCTCTTCCAAATGCCCAAGAAAAACATGTATCTAGAGGCCCTAAATAAAATGAAATCTCTTTAACAACACTGAAAAGTAAGACTTTACAGCCATCCTATTGTCAGAATCTGGATGGAATCTACAAACACCACAAAAACTATAGAGCAGGATAAAGAGTCAAAATGGGTGTTTTGAATCATTTTACACTGATGAAAACACAACCCACACTATGGAAAAAGAAGTCATAAACCTACAAAAACTGAGTTATGTAGGTATTATAATAGGAATAAAAATCAGTATGTAAAGTAAAATATACTAGAAGTATGTAGAGTAATGGACAAAAGCCCAATTATTTTGGAACAATAGACTTTTCTTTAGCTTTTGACAAATCAAGTAGCTAATATATAGACATAGACTATTAGAATAGAGAAGTTGAATTTATAGCTAATTATTGAACTTTGTATAATTCAAGCAAAGAATATACTTCTTTTGAAAATATATGTGAAATATTTTTAGAAATTAATTATATTGTGCTTAAAGAACATCTGGATAAATTCTTCCCATGTAGAAAGTGAAGAGGCCATATTGTCTGATCTTAATGCCATAAAACTAAAAACTAATAACAAAAGATTAAAGAACACGATCAGTTGTTCTGGAAATTAAATACCATGTTTTTGTGAAACTAAGACACCTTTGATTAGCAGACATATTTCAACCTGAGAGATGTTGAATGTGCAAAAACATGTGTTTTACAATTGATGGAATGCTTTACCTTTTAGGTGAAAGAGAAAATGGAAAATTTGTCTAAGAAACAAAAATACTAATATGACTAGGCTATAAAATGAGGCATATTCAAAATCTTAAAATGCTTTTGTTATAAAGAAGAAAGAAAACAAATGAACTAATACTTTATTCAATAATAGATTCATTTCATAGTGGACACATTTCCTTTTCTCAGAGACTGTTATTCAATCTAGCCACCATGTTAGACTTCTTCTTTGTGAGTTTCTTTAATCTCAGAAGCCCCACTGTCTTTCCTTGAAATTGGATTTCTGCTTTTCAACTTTCCCTGCTTCCAACCCTGTCCTTCAGGCATGTTTTATATGGTTAAACTCAATTACATAAAAGATACAGATTTTTTACAATGAAGACTGATACCAATCAGATGGTGTGATTAGACACTATGGTAGAGTGAGTATTGCTAACACTACATGCTGTCTTATCTAAGTTTCAGTCCTAATTCTATAGAAACCCTAAATGATAAAGAATTCCCATCCAAAATCAAGATTCATCCAAATCTAATAATGGAACACAAGAGGCAAAATCAGGAATAAGACAAGGGTGCTTCTATAACTCATTATTTAGTATTATTCTGTCTAAAGTAGAAAAGGGAAGTACAACTTCCAAAAAAAGGAAGACCAACTTATTGTTATTTATCTAGAAAAATGTAAGTGAATCAACTTTGAAACATTGAGTATAGGAAATTTCCACAAAGTGACCAGGTAATGGATAAATAATGAATAATTTGCAAGATAAATGTCCCCAGAATAGCTTTCCTATTTGGCAGCAAAAACCAGAACAAAAAACAAACCACCCCAAATGAAAAACAAAAACCTAGAAAACAAAGAAAATATAATGGGGGGAAAGAGTTAATCAATAATAATGATAAAAATCTTTGGGCACCTGGTTGCCTCAGTGGTTTAAAGCCTCGGCCTTCGGTTCAGGTCATGATCCCAGGGTCCTGGGATCGAGACCCCCATCTCTGCTTAGCAGGGAGCCTGCTTCCTTCTCTCTCTCTCTCTCTATCTCTATCTGCCTGCCTCTTTGCCTACTTGTGATCTCTGTTTGTCAAATAAACAAATAAAATCTTTAAAAAAAAATCTTTGCTAGAACATTAGGGAAACATGAAAATTTACTTTGCTTCTGGATGGAAAGATTGAATATAGTAAGGTTGACAGTTATTTCCAAATAAATTTATAGATCTAATGCATTCCTAATCACAAGACCGACATGGTTGCCTTTAGGAACTTGAACAAATTATTCTAAAGTTTATCTAGAAGACTAAACATATGAAAATGTCCAAGATTTATTTTTTTGAAAAGAGTGATGAATGACACTCTATCTCTCTTAAGGAAAATGACACAAATTAAAAAGCATGGGACCAAAACAAGAATAGACAAATAAGACAACTATAAAATAGAGGGTTCTGGAAAAGTTCCTCAGGTCATTTTTTTTTCCGTTTGTTTGTTTGTTTGTTTAAATAGACTCCATGCCCAGTGTGGAGCCTGAACTCACAACCCTAAGATCAAGACTTGAGCCAAGATCAAGAGTCAGTTGCTCTAATGACTGAGGCTCTTAGGCACCGCAACGTTCCTCATATTTTAAATGACAGTTCGTGATTTTAAAATAAAATAAAAAATAAAATCTTTGATAAAGGATGATTTGGTTGGGAGACCAGACCAAGAATTTGGAGGAAAAATAAAATGTTTCGTTATATGCTCGTTTCGTTCTTTTACTATGTATTATAGTAAATATTAGATGCATTAAAACTATAAAATCCTAGAAGAAATATATGTATTGAACTAATTTTGAGAGAAAGATGAATTGTCTCAGCAAAGGGAATTGTAGTAAATGCAGTGGAATAAATTATAAAAGAAAATTTGTTCAAAAATGTAAGTAAGATGATGAAATGGAAAAAATATTTGGAAAAAGCATTGCTGTCAAATGCTTTTGTTAGTTAAAACATTTTTTTAAAAAAGCTATTATTATAAATCAATAAGGAACTCATGAAGACACTTTGAACAAAAATTCTTAACCTCACTGGTAATCAAAGAAAAGCAGATTAAAGCAATAGGATACATTTAATACATATATATGTATATACTCTATATATTTCCATTTCTAAATATATAAAAAATATTTAATATTTGTTGTTAGCAAGTAAATGCATTGCTTGTGGGAGTATACATAGACAGTCCTTTTGGAAAGCAAAGATACTATAAATGTAATTCAACTTAGTAATTTTTTTTCCAAAGATGGATCCCAAGGAAATAACTAGAGATGGACTGGAAAACTGCATGGGCTTATATAAACAATGATAATCCCTTTTTAGTACATTTATATTTATTTATATACATATACATTTGCATAATAAAAGCCCTGAACCTATGGTTGTTTATGGATTTTAAGATTTTAATTTTTGTATTTTTCAAATTTTATATGTTTGGCATGTAGTGAGTGCTTTTGTAATTAGAAAAACAATTGAACATTATCCTTTTTTTAAAAAAACATTACTGTTAATAGTAAGAATATTCTTTTCCATTTCCATATAATCTAAGAACTGTGAATAAGTGACCTGTTCTCTTTTTTTGTGGTCTCTCACCTTATCTCTTGAGATGCAATTTACATTTTCTTGTGAAGTCCTATTAGCTCCTTAGTAAAGACAAATAGAGGATAGTCTTGTAACTATGATTTTTTGCTTTAACTGCTGTATGTGATCGACAAAAGTTCCCAGTTCACATTTCAGTTTAATATTGTGTCTTCAGTTAAACACTTCATTGATCCCAGTGGTAATAGCCACATAAATACTTAGGTGAGATTCTTTTGGCACATCTACAAAGGTAAAATTAAATATTAGAATATTTTTAAAGGTAATTTACACAAATTCTTTCTTTTGACTGGTAAGTCCCAAATATTGCAGCTAAGAAGAAGCTTTCCAAAATCCAGCCTGATCTAGTCTGTTTCTCACTTTCTTCATGGTCTCCATCACAGTTAGTACCCATAGAATCTATCGTATGTGGTTTAAAGAAAATCTTGATTGCAACTGTGGCCTTAAAGCTAATCATTAGTAAAAAAGTGTTTTCCTCTATAGCAGGTTCTTGGATCTCATTGAGGCTAAAGCAGCAGTTTAGGTTATTACATGTAACTTCTGAGATGAGAATGTGGTAAAGCATGTTCCAGGCTAAATTCAGCCAAAAGTGTAGGTGCTGCTTCAGCTTACAGAAGCTCTCTCAGGTTGGGATATGGGGGTCCCTAGATACCTAGAGGCTTTTGTAATTTCAAACAACTTAGTGGAATCATACATTTTCTCATGAGAGGATGGTTTCCTTCCTTCCTTCCTTCCTTCCATCTTTCTTTCTTCCTCCCTCCCTCCCTCCTTTTCTTCCTTCCTTCCTTTTTATTTAACTCAGTTTTGTTCACCCAGGTAATCTTATACCAGTTAGATAATGTGAAAGCTCTATATAACTCTGACGAATAAAGCACTACAGATTTATCATTTCAGTTTGATAGAAAATTTCAGAACCTGTGGTCACTGGATGAGTGAAATTTGGACACGAATACACCCTTTCCTCTGCGTCCCACTATACCGGGTCAGGAATATTCTTCACTTAAATGGTTTTAGTTTCTTTATGGTAGAATTGACTTATATATTTTTCATGGTCAAATGCTCAAGAACCTTAACAAACCATGTGTGTATAGATGAACCTCCCTTTAATATATCTAATATGTGAAAATATGGATCTATGCCACAGATACATTTTTCTTGCACTGCCTTTGGGTGACTGAATCCATGTAGGCCTCTAGAACTTACTTATTCCTTCAAGAATTCTTTGTATCAGGAAGAAACCTATGTCTGTCTGACTTACTTTGGGTACATTGTTAATGACCATGCATGTCTCAGTTGCACTGATGAAGGTGTACATTTTTGGAGTTGGAAGGTTCACAGGTTCTTGGAATCACAATATCAGATCAATGGGCAATTTCCTTTTTGGTGAGCAATTTGGAAATCTTCAGTAGGTATTGGTGGATCTTGAAGCAGTTTGAGACAGATTTTCTCCCCTAGGTACCTCCAAATTTTACTTTAGTACTAGATGCTTTGATCAGCTACTTTTGAATATACAAATTGAAAATTGAGAGAAAAAATATTAATATTAAGCTATAATCAATTATGCAGGAGACACAATTTATAGGTAAGAATGGGGTTGATATGATTAGAGATTAAGTTTTTAAAAGTAAATGAGTTTGAATACAAAGTAATCAAAGTTCCAAATCTTTATGTCATTTTCCCCATCAACTCCATCCTGACTTTTCTTCCCATGACAGAGTAAAGAACAAACTGTTAAAAATAGCAAATAAGTAGAAGAGAAATTTCTCAAGGGAGTTTTTTGACTTGTGTTTGCTGTTATTGTTGGGACCCACTTCCAATAGTTGCTTTTTTGAAGTTTTAGGGAAATAATTCATTGGAAATTACCATTTTCCTCTTGAATCAACTAAAATTGTATGTGTGTGTATGTGTGTGTGAAAAATGTTCTAGGATCAACTCTATTTGCATTGGTATTTCCAGTGGAAATGTCAAGTGTGACCTTTTTCTTGTTTGGGTGTCTAATCCTATTTTAAAGCCCTGTCACGCCCCTGCTGAGGGTCAGTGCCCTTGTGAATAGAACTTCTGCACCTGCTCCCCCTTTCTTCTCCTCTTCTTCCCCTCTGCGTGGAACTAGAGGATGTTCCGGATGGCAAACAAAACAATACTATGCTTCAATGACTGCAGTGACGGAAAATAATTCCAGACTTGGGAATTTGGTAGAGTAAGTTTTGAAACCATGAGAAAATAAACACAAAAATAAGCAAACCTGAAAAGAGGAAGAGAAAAAATATGCAGGAACATTGCATTTCATTGCTACAAATATCAGGGGTAACATACCCTAAACTTTTCAATTGATGAGATAGAAGCTCCGATAAAAAAATTATCTCTTGTGAATACAGGCTACTAAAATCAGTGTCATTGACATTTTACCTGTAGGGAAAAAAAAATTATTAGCTTGAAAGAATTGTGGGAAATATAACCAATTACCATAGTGACTGGATTAGTTTGCTTGTTTCCCAAAGTAGAATTTTGAATAATTATATTTAATGGAGCTGAATTAAGCAGTAAATGAATGTAGACAATTTGAATAGTAAAAGGATTATGTCTTGGAGGCTTATTATCATTTAAAGATAATGTTCTGTAAAAATTATCTCTTTGCCAGTACTTGGGATGGATTGTTATTTCCTATCACCGGAATTATTAGAGAGTTAACAAAGAATTGCTTGTTGGATCCTAAGCAAATTTAAATATGTAATTTGTCTTTATATTATAATTTGTTTTTAAAGTTGTGAGGGGGAGAAAGCTGAATTCACACTGAAACTCTGCTGAAACTATAACATTCAATATCAGTAGTTTTTCCTGAGAAAACCTTCACTATAAAATCCCTAAATGGATCATATTAATGTTCTTACTGATTTTACAAAACTCATGCTAATTTCTACTTTTTAAAAATAAAACCTTAATTGTGTTCTCCAAACTTATAATACAAATGCATTTTATCTTTCATTTTGTACCATGCCCCCAAACTCAATTCAGGATGCAGTTCTTAAGTTAATATATCTCTACTCTTCCCTCATCACCTTATATCTTGACCCTGGGGTTCTTTACTAAACGGTTTCCTTGCCTGCAGCTTTCTACCTCCACGCAATCCATCCTGCATACTAACGTAAGAATCATCTTCCTAAAGTATAACATGACATTCTTCCTCAAATACCTCCAAACCCTAGAGTCAAAAAGAACAATGTCATCAATTTCACAAGGATTAAGCAGACTAGTTATAAGGTAAGTGGGAGAGATGGGAAGTGCTAGGGTTTAGAATGCTTCAGAGATCACTGGAAACGGGAACTATTCTAGAATTGGGAAGAGTTAGGGTGTGAAACAAGCCTTGAAGAAATCGGGAGTATTTGACTAGAAGAGAGGTAGAAAGGGAACATTTGTCTTTTGTTTTTAGAAAACAGTGACTAAAGACATGAAAGTATTTTAGAACAGTTTGACTGGCAAGGAAGGCTGTGTGGAGAGGAATCCGAAGGGTTTAGTAGGTATATATGATTAGGATATTATCAGCTTAGGGGTACCTGGGTGGCTCAGCTGGTTAAGCGTCTGCCTTCTGTTCAGGTCATGATCTCAGGATCCTGGGATTGAGCCCCAAGTGGGGCTCTCTGCTTGGTAGGGAGTCTGCTTCTCTCTCTCCTCCTGCTTCTGCTCTATCTCTCTCTCTCATGTGTGCTCTCTCTCTCTAGTAAATAAATAAAATCTTTTTTGAAAAAGAGAATTATCAGCTTATAGGTCTTTGTACTTTATGTTTTGGGGAAGCCATGGAAGGTGTTTGGGTGCAGTAATGATATTATTATCAAGAAAGACTCACTTACTGGAAATGAACAGATTAGGTGGGGATGAATGTTTAGAGGCAGAGAAAACTGGTTAGGAGGCTGTGGCCTTATAAAGGCCTTGAGTAGGTAAAGCCAATGAGAAGAGAAAAGTGGAGGGAGAAACCCTGGGAAGGAACTACTTATAGGATTTGGAAATGAAATGAGTGTGAGGGAGCAGATTAAAAGATGACTCCAAGACTTCAAGTTTGATAACTAGGAAAAATGGAACAACCGGGAGAAGAATCTGGGTTTTATGTGTGTATAAATTAGCTTTTAAGATGTGATGGTTGAAATGACCGTCTTTCTTTCTTTCTTTTTTTTAAAGATTTTATTTATTTATTTGACAGAGAGATAGAGCTCAAGCAGGCGGAGCAGGAGGTGGAAGGAGAGAGAGAAGTAGGCTCCCTGCTGAGCAGAGACCCCCCCCAATCCCCACTGCCACAGGGACCCCACCCACTGTACTCACCAATGTGGAACTTGATCTCAGGATCCTGGGATCATGACCTGAACAAAAGGCAGATGCTTAACCAACTGTGCCACAGGTTCCCAAAATGACTGCATTTCATTTCATTGAAAATGTCATGTAGGTAGTTTGGGATGTAAGATTTGGGTTTGTGAGAGAGTCCCAGCTAGAAATGCAGACTTGGGAATATACTGAGCGCTAACTGAAGCTTTGGAAATGAGTAAGATCACTCAACAAGGACTAGATTTTAGGAATTATTCATGTCTCTGAGATGGAAAAGGAAAGGAGCAAGCAAGGAAAGCGATTAGAGAGAGCTGGAACCCGCGTGAGCGTGGTTTTATAAAGGAAAAAGGAGACCTTGGCGGAAAGGAGCATGGCACAAGCAAAGACACGAGAAGTGTGTGGAGAGGTTCACTACAAGAAAATGCAACCCGAGAAACACCCCCTGGTTTGTAAACTGGGAGACCATAGTTGGCCTATGAAAGCATAGGGCCAGAAGCCACATTAAAAAATGATTCTGGAGGGAATGTATGATGTGAAAGCGGAGGCAGCCATCATAAAAACTCATGAACCTTGGTGGTAAATGAAAGAATAGGACAGGCCGCCTGGCTCAAGTGAAGGACATCAGCGGGGACAGACGTGTTTGGTGTTTGAAGTCAGAGAATCAAAAGCCAGAAGATGTGAACACCTGGAAGTGTCAGAGAAAGCATTTGTCGGGAAAGCACACATGAATGAACGACTGTTCCTGCCTATGAGTCACCGCGTGCTGAGTGAATGTGACATCTGAGGTGACTATTGAAATTATCCCTGCAGGGTTTTGTGTGTGTGTGTGTATGTGTGTGTGTAGGGATCATGGATGGAGGTGGGGATGAGCGCGGGGTGTGGTGTCCCTGTGGCGGGGGTGGGGGGGTGGTCTCTGCTCAGCAGAGAGCCTGCTTCTCCCTTGCCTTCTACCTGCTTCTCCGCCTGCTTGAGCTCTCTCTGTCTGAAATGTATCCTCATTGTGCCTTGCAAAGTGTTAAGGGCCAATTCAATACTCAAAAAAAAAAAAAAAAAAAAAAAAAAGCCAGAGAGGAATGTTCAGTGGTGGGTAGAGCAGGTCGGCATCCAAGCGTGGAAGGACTGAGGCGTTCATTTGAGCCTACAGGTGCCAGCTGTGCCTTGTGACATGTTCTTAGAAGGCAAACACAATCCAAGTGTGAAGACCCGAGAAGGCAACAGTTTCATTTTTAGGTGGTTTGTCTTATGGTGTGATTAAGTGGAGGGATAGAAAATCGTATCACATTGCTGGCTGGTTTTTTGTTTTGTTTTGTTTGTTTGTTTTTGGTTCTCAGAGGCTACCACACTCCCTTATGTTTACCTCATTGTCTTGTATTGTAATTACAAGACTGCTTCTCCATCTTCCTGAACTAATGGTGAGTCCCTCAAGGGCAGTGCCTACGTCTTTTATCTTCTAATCACTGATACTTTGAATGCTCCTGGCACATAATAAGCATCAAATAATGCTTGCTCTATGAAGTAGGGAGGGAGTGGAGAAGTAACCTCAGGATTGGAGAGATATGTCTTCTTCCAAGGCAGAAGGGAAAGGAGAAGAGACCAATGTGGAGACATCATTTAGGAAGCTAAAGTCAAAGGAAGAGGGCCTTCATGTAAGACGGTCTCAATTTCGTTAGTAAAGTGGTATCCATGAGGATCTTCTGAGTGGGAGAAGTGGCAGGGCCTTAAGAAAGCTTCTGAGTGTCCTCTGTGAGTGAGTTACTATGTAGACATGTTATATACACTTTCTTTTAAAGTCCGTAACAATACTATAAAGACATTCTAATCCTATTTTGCTGGTAAGGAAAACAAGGCCTAAATAACAATACACTTATTTACAGGGTCTTATTAAAATCTGGGTCTCTTGCTTGCAAAACCTATATTTCCTTCCATATGCTCCATTACTGAAGCATTTGTTGGAACAGTGTAAAGGATTGGGGAGATAAAGGAAAATGTTATTGAGCAGCAGCAAGGGTCTAGTAAGGGCGAGTGAACTTAAACTTGTTTTGAGTCAAAGCAGCAAAGTTCTGTGACCGAGAAAAATAGAAGAATCAAAAAGCTATGGAATGCAGGCTTCACGCCTGGTATGGCTGAGGATGTTTAATCGAGGAGGATATGACCAAGGACAGGGCTGAGGGGGTGGTTCATGACTCATTTTAGGTCATGTCTCTTTAATCTAGTCTTTTTAACAAGATTGGAAGCCTCTGAAATGTTTCCTCATTGTGCCTTGCAAAGTGTTAACCAATTCAATACTCAGTGACTACTTGTGGACTGATCAACATTAAATGCTCTGCAAATTGAGAATCCAATGGGGATGTATAGTAAGTAACTGCAGCCTTATTTTGGGGTTGTGTGTTTTGCTTATTAGGAAGCTACTAAAAAAAGATGCTATTAAGCCAAACTGATTTGATTAATACTAATAATAATAATAATAACAATGAAGCTCTTTGTGAAAGTAAATCTGGCTGAATAGACATGCCTGGATCAGACTAATTACAAGGAATCTAATAATCAATCTTTGGTCAAACAAGACTTTGGCAAATGTGTTCCCTTATATTATGTTGCTCTAGGAGAGAAGGTAATAAAAACAAATATTCTAGAGTACTTATTTGTGGTAGGCAGTGTTCCAAGTACTTTACATGCACTAGTTTATTTAATCCTCTTCATGACCCTTCAGGTAAGTATGACTCCCTTTGCACAGATGCAGAAATTGAGACCAAAAAAGTTAGGTGCCCAAGAATACAGAGGAAATCAGTGGCAAATTTAGAATTTAAACTTGACGTGTGGCTTTTAACTCCATGTTCTTTACAACCTTGCCTTTCTCAAAATTCTGACATTTTCTATTTTATGGGACAAGCAGCTTGGCTGTGTTTGGAGAGAAATATGAGTAACCTTCACCAGATCTGAAGTGTATCCTTCCTTAGTGGTTGGATACATTCCCTTTTATCCAGCACCTGTTCTGTCAGTTGTGTTCTGAAGGAAATCCTTTCTTACTCATTTGTGTGACATTTACATCTCAGTGGTTCTCTGACAAAAACATTCACAACTGAAAGGAAACTACCATGACAAAAGATGTCTTCTTATTTCTTTCCATAAATAACAGCAAGGCTAAGTCTATGAGTTGTCAGATCTCTCCTCTCTCAGTTTTGATCAGTTGCCACTCAGTTCCCTTTGGAAATGGCATTGGAGAAATCTTTAAAAAAGGCATTTGTAAACGAATCGTCCCTCCCTTCCTCCCTTCTTCTCCCCTCCCCTTCCTCTTCCTCCCTTCCCTCCCCTGCTCTTCCCTCTTCTCTTCCTTCCTTCTTTTTCTTTCCCTTCCTCCTTCCCTCCCCCCTTCCTCCTCTCTTTCTCTCTTTTTCTGTGCTTATTTTTCCAACTTTCTTCAGAGATAAATGACAAACAACATTGTGGTTTTTTTTTAAAGGTGTACAATGTAATGGTTTGATATATGTTTATATTACAAAACAATTTCCACAATAAGGTTAGTTATAGCAATCTTCTCACATAAATATGCTTTTGGGTATGTGTGGTGAGAACATTTAAGATCTATTGTCTTAGCAACTTTCAAGTATATAATACAGTATTGTTAACTACGGTCGCCATGTTGAATATTAGATCGCAAGCAATTATTCCTCTTATAATTGAAAGTTTGTACCCTTTGATCAAAATGTAATTCTTTATCAGAAGAAGAACGAAACATGGCATGTTTATATAGGACTTCACTTGGGGGAATCATACAGTTAGATTGTCTTTACATTTGTATGCCCAAAGGACAGAAGACATGCTGTAGGGATTCTGAAAGAGAACTACTATCTTGTGTTTATCTTCTTACAATAATAGGTAGAGACCAAGAAATGACTCTTGTTGGCTTCTTCCAATCCTAAATGTATTAATCAGTTATGACTAAGAGAAAATTAGATTCAGTTTTGGACAGTAATATGAAGCTTGTATTTTGTTATTATGGTCTGTCAACATCTTTGTGGATTAGGCTGGAGGAAGCATAATGTTAATAAAAATTTATGTTAAATCATAACTCTGTAGAATTTTTAAAGCTATACTTTAAATAAATAAAGCTATACTTTAAATATACTCTAAATAAATAAAGTATTTTATATATTTAACAAAATAAATAAATAAATAAATAATTTATTTGACAGAGATCACAAGTAGGCAGAGAGGCAGGCAGAGAGAAAGAGGGGGAAGCAGGCTCCTTGCTGAGCAGAGAGCCCAATGCGGGGCTCTATCCCAGGACTCTGGAATCATGACCTGAGCCGAAGGCAGAGGCTTTAACCCACTGAGCCACCCAGGCACCTCTATACTTTAAATTATTATCAGAGGCTCTTTTTGTTTTTAAGATTTTATTTTTAGGTAATCTTTACACCTAACATGGGACTCAAATTCATGACCCTGAGATCGAGTCACATGTTCCGCCAACTGAACCAGCCAGGTGCCCCCTTATCAAAGGCTCTAAAATACCACATCCAGTGCTTGAATTTAGTTCATTCTAATTTAGAGAAACTGTAATTTTAATTGCTTACACTACCTTACAGAATGACTAATACATATAACAAATATTTCTATTTGGAATTTGCTGGTTCCATTTCCAAAGCAGACATTACATCTGACATAAAGGAAGATGTAATCAGCTGTTATCTACTAAAGAATTTATAGTTTAACATAAAATTAAATTCTGTTGGCCAGATCATTGCCCAGCAGAAAAGTATCTTTTATTTTCAAGACCTTACCAAATCTCTTGTTTGTTTTGTATTGCTATTTTCATACCTTTCTAGAAGAGGACAGATCCTCTTAACAATAAGGCATACCTCTATCCAATATACCCACATGGGCAAAGGTCTTGCTGTACTTCCAGTAGGTCTGTGTGCATGAATAAGTTTGTCATTCTATATCATTAACACATATTTATTTCTATTTGCCCATGTAGTTTATAATGAATAAGTAACATTTACATGCTAAAGTTTTATAATGAGTGTTGTCAAATGTAACATGTACTTAAATTTTTTTCTAACATTTCTAAAGCACAGAATGTTTGACAAATAGTGCTAAGTAATAGATAGATAAAATAAACATTGAATTCCCTGACAAGTAGGATTTCCCCCACCCCAAGTTTCTGAATTTTATACTACAATGATTTTAAACATATGTGGTTATAAGCTTATCAGATTTCCAAAAAGGAACCTTCTATAAAAATCACATGGGGCCCCTCAGCTGTGTTTTCTTCCATTATTTATAGACAAATTGAAAACAAATGTTCTTTAGGAAAAAGTACAATGAACTGAAACCAGCTGTCAGGATCCACTTTTTCTCTAGAATTCATCTGTAATACAGACGTGTAGTAAATCAGAGTGTAAGTCTCATGAAATCATGCCATATTTAATGGTAGTTTTAGTGTCAATTCAGAGATATAAGTGTTATTGTCTGCTACAACAAGACCTCAGTGCTTCATTTCTATAATTAAATAAGCAAGTGCCATGTGATAAATGCAAATATTTTCATTTTAGAGTTTTTAGTTACAAAAGATGTTTTAAAAAGAAGACATTTTTTGAAAACTCATTTGAAGTGATTTAATGAATATTATAGAGATGGTTAAACAGCTATTGTAAGACTACTGATTTCCCTGCAACTATTGAGTGCTTGCTCATTAAAAAGATCACAGAAAAGGTAATGAATAGAAAACCTGAGAAAATACATACATAAGATGTGGGATGACCTTCTTGTCTTAAATACAAATTCTTTTATGTAATTTTACATAATGTAAATTTACATAAATTTACATAAGTACATTTTACTTAATCTAGAAAAAGCATATTAAATCAATAAGAGCTTAATTTTTACATTAAATGGTCTATTAAGGTACTATGAAAAAAAAAATTCTTTTACTTTAAAGGTATCATCCTTCCTGGATGTGATACCTTGAGGGGGACATAACACCACTTTATATAGAATTCCTGCCAAGAATTCATAATCTGAGTTTATAATGAGGGAAAACTCAGATAACTCTAAATTAAGAAAATTTTACTAATAATATGAGAGAGAATGAATGCTTCAAAAATATCAATGTCATGAGAGACAAAGAAAGGCTAAGGGATTTTCAGAATTAAAGGACACTAAAGGGACATGGCAACTAAATACAATATCTGACTTTAGACTGGATTCAGTTCTGAAGGAAAAAGTGTTACGAAAGATTATTGAGGCAAGTGACAAATTTGGAGTAGAAATGGTAGGTTAGATAGAAGTGTTGTATCAATGTTAAATTTACTGAAGTTGATAATTGTACTGTGGTCTTGTAAGAGAATATCTTTATTCTTAGGAAATACATAATGAAGCATCTGGAGTAGAGGGTTGTGATGATATATACTTGTCTCCAGTGGTTCAGAATGATCAAGAAAATGGGGCAAAATGTTAACAAATAGAAGAATCTGGGTGCTGTTTTTACTATTGCAACTTCTCTGTAAGTCTGAATTTATTTCCAAATACAATTAAAAAATTAAAATCTAAAAATCACCTTACTTCAAAAAGGATGATTTCTGGTAAACATGAACTTATTTAGGTAAGTGATGTTGTAGGAATACTATGCCTGCAATCACCTGGTATTCTCAAACATCAGTTGAATAAATCTATGACTGAAGGAAAGAATACAATCGACATGAATGAATTACTTTAGCTTTTCATTTCAAATTCTGTGGTAAGTGACATGAAAAAATAAGTAGAATACACTAAGTCTTTAGTGATCAAGATTGTGCTGGACATCTCATTTTGTTGTGCCATAGGTTTCAAAGGCCCTTCCTTTTGTAGTTTTATCCTGATGGTCGCAGGTCCTAAAAGAGTCCAGTAGCCCTCAAATTTCTCTTCAGAAGATACTTATAGATTCTTCTTCTAACGGTCATGTTTTCCTTACAGTTATATTAAAAAGTGGTTACCAATAATATATTTCACGAGAACAAATTTTAAGTTGTTCCCCCCCCCTTACTTAAATATTATCTCTATAGCCAATGTGGCACTTGAACTCATGACCCTGAGATCAGGAGTCACATGCTTCTCTGATTGAGCCAGGGAGGTGCCCCTTAATTATTTTTAATTACATGGGATTTGCCACCTAAGGAACCCAATGTCCTTCATATAACTCCCTTCTCCTGGAAAATATGGTGGAAAATAAAATATGTATTATAAGATACAGGATAAAGAACCACTCTACTCCAATTCCCGCTTTATTTTTGTTTCACCAATTGCTCCATGCTCAGCTATCTGCTACCCATTTTTTCCTATTCTCTTCTTGTTTATGGTAAAATCACTTAAAAAATTCGAATACATTTAAAAATATATTTTATGCATTCTATGAAGTCAGCTTGTCATCAATGATAAAGGAGCTGTGGAGTGGAAAATGTTGGTTTTGACCATGCAATTTAATTTTTTTTTACAAAATTTTATTTATTTATTTGAGAGAGAGAGAATGAGAGAGAGAAAGCATGAGAGAACGGAGGGTTAGAGGGAGAAGCAGACTCTCCTGTGAGTAGGGAGCCCAATGTGGGACTTGATCCCAGGGCTCCAGGATCATGACCTGAGCCAAAGTCAGTCATTTAACCAACTGAGCCACCCAGGTGGCCATAATTTTTTTTTAACATGATTAGATAGGCAGATCATATGATATGGTCTCTTTTAAAACTTCCTATACAAAATGCCACAGCTTTTTTTTTTTTAAGATTTTATTTTATTTGAGAGAGAGAGAGAGAGAGAGAAGGAGAGAGAGAGAGAGAAAGCATGAACCAGGGGGAGGAGCAGAGGGAGATGCAGACTCCCCACTGAGCAGGGAGCTGATGTGAGGTTTGATCTCAGGAACCTGAGATCATAACCTAAGCTGAAGACAGATGCTTAACCAGCTGAGCCACTCAGGTGCCCCAAAAATCTACAGTTTAGTGTCAGCATCACAGGAGACCTTTTTAGAAATGCAGAATCTTGGGCCCCAGTCCAGATGTATTAAGTAGGAATCTGAAATTTAATAAGAGCCCCAGGTCATCCCTATGCACATAAATGTTGAAAAACACTGATAAAAGTTCAAAGACATTTAAAAACAGATGTACCTGAAGAATCTAAAGGACCCAGTGATCTATTTTGCTGTCAGCTGTCTGACTACTGGACTACTTTAAGAAGAATAAAAATAATGGTTGTTGTATCTCTTTCACAGAAACTCTTTTTCTTTGATTGTTTATTTTTCTCATTTCTAAGACTACCCAGTCTTTTTAGTTCTTTTTTTCTTTTGAATTATTTTCATTGCTCATCCTAATCTTGATGATGTGTTTTTCCTAGAAAAATTATCTTGAATATTTTTTCATTACCTGCCCACATAATGGCTGAATGTTGTTTCCTTTTCCATCATGGTCAGAAAACATGCTGTAAGATTTTAAGCCCTTTGAAATTCATTGAATTATATACTATGGCTCAGCATATGGTTTACATAGGTGACCATCCTATGTGCTCTGGAAAACACATGCATGTTCAGCAATTGTTGGGTGTAAATGTTCAGTAAATGTTAATTAGGTTAATTTGATCAATTGTGTTATTTAGATAAACTATATCCATTGTGATTTTTAAAAAATACTTGTTCTATCAAGTACATTAAAAGAAGAATATGGGGCTCCTGGCTAAGTTGGTTGGAAGAGCATGTGACTTTTAATCTTGGGGTTGTGAGTTTGAGCCCCACCTTGGGTGGGAGATTACTTAAAGATAAAATCTTAGAAAAGAAAAGAAAAAGAAGAATACCAAAGATCACCTGGCTGGCTCAGTTAGTAGAGCATGCAACTCTTGATCTTGGGGTTGTGAGTTTGGGCCCCACATTGAGCACAGAGATCACTTTAAAAAATAAGAGTATTAAAATCTCTAACTATGTCAATTGGTCTATTTCTTTCTTTGAGTTAGTTTTTGTTTTATGAATTTTGAAGTTCTGTTATTACGTACATACATATTTAGAGTTATTATGAGAGGTTTTTTTGGATAAACCCAGGTGTCCCTGTCCTTCTTTATCTCTAATAATACTCTTTCTTAAGGTATACTGTGTCTGATTATCAGTATAGTCACTTTAGCTTTCACTCACTATTTGTTTTTCATCTCCTTTTATGTCCAAGTTATCTGTTTCTTTATATATGTCTTTGCACACAGCTTATAGTTGGATTTTGGATTTTCAGCTGGTCTGACAATGTTTGCCTTTAAATTGGGGTGTCTAGTCCATATACATTTAATATAATTATTGCCATGATTGTAAAGACTCTGGATTCTTTTATCTTGCTGTAAAGAACAGTAATTCTTGTATTAGTACGCAGTTCCATTTTGGCCTGTCACCTTGAACTTACATTTTTAGAAAGTTTATGGGGCACCTGGGTGGCTTAGTCCATTAAATATCTACCTTTGGATTAGGTCATGATCCCAGGGTCCTGGGATTGAGTCCTGCGTCAGGCTCCCTGAAGCCTACTTCTCCTTTTCTTCCCCATTCGTGTTCTCTCTCACTATCTCTGTCATTATCTCTGTCCCTCTCAAATAAATAAATAAAATATTTTTTAAAAACCTTAAGTTATGTCTCAAGGTCCTCTAATTTGATGAAACTTAATTTCTAAGCTCTGTCTTCCTTACATATCTTGTCTAGGCTAGATTTTAGGTTTATTGGAGTAGGTATATAGTAGTTCTTACTAAGACACTGGACTTCCACATCTCAGATGAATTCCAAGGATGTTAATAGGGTCTTAATTAGATCTCTCCATTTTTATAGTAAAGGGAAATCTGAAACAAACAATAATGAAGGACTGGAACTTTAACATCCTCAATCAATTTTTAACTTCTAGTATCTCTGTTCTGTTCTCAATTCTTTAGCAGCTGCTATCTATATGTAAGCTTTGAGTGGTCTCATCCTGTGTGTGTACAACATAATCTTCAACCATGGACTCACTGGAGACTCCCACACAGACTTCCAGGACTCTCTTTCTGCACAGCTCCTTCCTCTAGTTGTCTTGCCCTGAAAATCCCAGCCATTCTAGCTGCCCTGAATTCTGATCTCTGTCTGCTCAGCTTAGTCAAAGTGCCATGCTGTGCTTGGACTACGTTTCTCTTCACCTTGGTCAAGAAAATTTCCCAAGGCAGAGAGAACTGGGTGATACTAGGGCTTACACTGTGAGTTTCTATTCCCTCAGAGGTTATTGCTTTTTACTACCTCTTAACCATTTCCTGAAAACATATATTTTGTTAATCTTATAATTGGGAAGGGAGGGCTCTTTTGTTTCCAGTTACTCCGTGGCTGGAAGATTTTATAGTTTTTTATATTCAGGACTAGAGACAGAAACTCCCTACCTTGATGCTTATTTAATTATTAGTAACAAAAAGATGGCAGAATTTTGTTTATCGAAGCTCATGTCTGATGCCTAGAGTTTAATATTAACAGTAGTTTCCTATTATTAAACATTTGTACTCCATTTAGAATCTGAACTTTTTGAAATTCTTTTTTAGTGTGTTATTCTAATATAACTGATGTTCTATCAAGAGTATTTTTGTTGGTGCCCTCAGTACTTGTCTTAGAAATATTGCTTAATAAAGAAGAAATAATGAAATTTTTTTGATTAAACAAAAAATACTTCAGTTTTCTAATATTAAGGAAAAACACAACACTTTTATGAACTTTTGTAGAGAGCTGTTAGAGGATAAAGAGAATGGCTTGTAATTTGTGTGCATTTTTCCCTTGGACTTTGTTCTCTAAAGGCTAAGTTTGTTTTTTTCTGAATAAAAAGTATGTGATTGAATATATAACTGTTGAATATATATATTGCATGATACTTGCAATTGGGTGAGAAACAGTACTTTTGATGGCAAAGTACTCTAAGAATCTCTCACCAAATTGTTTTCCCATTGTTTCAGGGAGAATTTGAAGCCAGCTTCTCCCTGCCCCCATTTCCATATTTCCAAGAGGGACTGAAAGAGCTGGTGTAAGTAACTGGTATGAACTCGTGTGAAGAGTCTTTGAATCAACAAATTACAGCCTAGGACGATTGCCCAAGAGTCTCTGTAGAGACAGATGAATAAAGGACTATTTAGAAGGCTGGCTTTTATATGAGCTCTTCCAGGACAAACCAGGTGTTCTGAATGGACTTATTAAAAAACCTTTAGCCTTACTGGTAATCAAAGCTATGCATATTAAATTAACAATGGGGCATGATTTCCTTGCTAAACATAAGGGCAAAGAGGTTTTAAATGCTAATCTCAGAGCACCTGAGGGTGAAGTGAAATAGTAGCACTGGTAGAGTGTAACTTGGCACATATTTTCTGGAAGGCAATAGACAAAAAGGGTTTCAAAATTGTTTATGTTCATGGATGTTCATCACAAAATTTTTTATAGTAAAGGGAAATCTGAAACAAACAATAATGAAGGAATGTTATATTTTCAGGGAGTATTAAATAACGTGGGGAAATGCTTTTGGTACAATATTGAGTAAAAAAAGAGAACAATCTACAAATTATATATTTAGGATTAGGAGGTTGATAAAAAATCAAAGTAGCATTTAGAATGTTATTTCACATACACGGGTGCCTGGGTGGCTCAGATGGTTAAGTGTCTTTGCCTTTGGATCAGCTCATGATGGCAGGGTCCGGGGATGGAACCCTGCACTGAGCTCCCTGCTTGGAGGGAAGTCTGCTTGTCCTTCTCCCTCTGACCTTCCCCCTACCTTGTGCACTCTCTTTCTCTCAAATAAACAAACAAAAATCTTAGAATATTATGTCATACACAGGTAATCATAAAATGTGCAATGCATGTCGGTCAATCATTTTTTAATCATAGAATTAAAAAAAGGATTTTTTTTTTTGGTTTGTTTAGCAAGGAGTACTCCAAAATATCCAGGCCAAACAATAATCCATTTGAGGATCTCCAGGGATGGAAATTCCAAACTATTTCTTGTGCTTTTTAACCATGCGAATCTGAAAATTTTTAATGGAAATCTCCCTGATTTAATTTAAATCTATGTCTTGTTGTTCTGGTTTGTAAAATTATAAAGGTTTTTTCAGCATTCTCCTCCTTAAGAGAAACTGTAACGATACTAATAAAACCACATTAGCCATCTGTTTTATCAGATTAAATATCTTTATTGTAATCTTTTTCCTCATTACTTAGCATTATACCATTTTTAAATTGTGCCTTTCTTCCTTGAGTCTGCTTCAACCCTGTAAATTCACAGGTGGCCTGAAACTTAAGAAAAATTAGAACCCTGCTGCAAAAAGAAAAGCATATACTTATCATGAACTTCTTTCCCCTTATGCCTTCACATTGATTTTCTGCCTTTGCTGGGACATTGAAGACTTTAAGAGGATCCCCAAAATGGTTGTAGTAACAACAATGGGTTTTTAAAAAATTTCTTGTTTACTTTATATAATTTAACTGTCAGACGGCAGAAAGGATGGATTTATATATGCTGGAAACATGCCATGTGGTAGCACTGTGAGAAGTGCTTTACTTGTACAATTTACCTTGTACAATTTGACAAAACTCCAGCTGAGTACTGATTAGTGTTCCTACATTAAGAAAAGGACATTGGGGCGCCTGGGTGGCTCAGTGGGTTAAAGCCTCTGTCTTCAGCTCAGGCCATGGTCTCAGGGTCCTGGGATCAGGCCCCACATTGGGCTCTCCGCTCAGCAGGGAGCCTGCTTCCTCCTCTCTCTCTCTGCCTGCTTCTCTGCCTACTTGTGATCTCTTTCTGTCAAAATAAATAAATAAAATTTAAAAATAAAAGAAATGAAAAGAAAGGAGAAGAAAAGAAAAGGACATTGAGTTACACAGGTTAGGTAATTTGTCATCGTCAAGCAGTGTATCTACATCACACTGGAGTCAACCTCAGGTATGTCTGAGCTCTTACTGCTATACGGTGCAGTTTTTGTTGTTGTTGTTGTTGTTTGTTTTGTTTTCTTTTGAAAGAATAAAAGCTCAGTTGGTTCTCTTTTAGCTTGATCTGAAATTAGCATTTTTAGTATATCATTAAAGCTTTCAAGTAGGCAGAATGTATTTTTTGTTGCCTTGATTTATAATGAGTTAAAACACAAGTAGTGAGCGTTTCCACCTTATTTACTTGGCCATATGTCTGTCATGGTGGTTACATAGAAACCTGAGGTTCATGTAGTTACCTGTAGTCACTCTCCATGACAAATGGTAAACTACCAACCAGCTACAAGGGTTTGAAAGAAGACTGATAGAACAGCCTGGCTGTGGATATATGAGGAAGGTTTTGGTGAGGTTCAAGGTCAGGGGTGTCACAGAACTAAAGAGTCCTCATAATTGTTAAGAAGTGGGACTTGGTGGTCGGGATGGGTGTGAACTATAGGATCCCTCCAAGGCCGTAGCACCTCTTGCTTCCCCATCTTTTAATAACTGAGGATGACACTAAAGATGATAATTTAAAATCATTTTATAAAACTTGTTTTTATGAAATAGGCATAAAAATAGATAATATAGTATTTATTTGCATTCTGGCATTCTGCTTAAGAAATAAAGCATTACAGGGGCACCTGGGTGGCTCAGTGGGTTAAAGCTTCTGCCTTTGGCTCAGGTCATGATCCCAGGGTCCTGGGATCTTGCCCCGCATCAGGCTCTCTACTCGGCAGGGAGCCTGTTTCCCTTCCTCTCTCTCTGCCTGTTTCTCTGCCTACTTGTGATCTCTGTCAAATAAATAAATAAAATCTTAAAAAAAAGAAAAGAAAAGAAAAGAAAGAAAGCATTACAAATACAATTGAAACCTTTTCTGTTTCCACCCCAATCCTATCACTACCTTCCCTCTTTTCCCAGGGGTATATGTGTTTGAGATTTATGCATATTAGTAATTGTAGCTTTAATTCATTCACTCTTACTGATGTATAGTATTCCAGTATAGGAACATACTGTAATTTATTTATTTACTTTCAAATTGATGGGCATTTAAGGGGCAAGGGTAAGGCTGGTGGAATGTGTGATTAAGGTGAGTTATTTTTAGTCTTATTTTTATTTTGAGAGATGGGTTCAACAGATCTTTATTTCATTATAAATAAATAAATAAATAAATAAATGAATGCCTAACATTCACAGTCCAATGATGACAATGTGTCATGGACCAAGGGTCATGATTAATACAATTAATGTACCCCAGATTACTAATAAAACTGACAACTATATTAGTTTGTTAAGGTTGCCAAACAAAGTACTACAGACTAGGTGGCTTCAACAATAGAAATTTATTTTCTCACAATTACAGAGGCTAGAAGTCCAAGATGAAGGTGTTGGCGGGGCTGGTTTCTTCTGAGGCTTCTCACAGGTTTATAGATGGCTATCTTCTCTTCCTGTGTCTTCCCTGCATCTGATTCCTAATCTCCTTTTCTTATAAGGACCACTAGTCATAGAAGATTAGGGTTCACACTAATGACCCCATTTTAACTTAATTATGTCTTTAAAGACCCTATATCCAAATATAATCACATTCTGAGGTACTAAGAGTTAGGATTTCAATATGCAAATTCGTGGAGACACAAGTCATCCCCTAACAAATGGTATCGATAATGCTTCAAAGACATTCCTTTAAAGGTCCTTTGTACAAATAAGTGCAAGTTTCCTAGGGGAATCCACTTAAGTAAGGAATGGCCAGATCATGTTACAGAATACTATTAAATGAATGACAGCAACAATGTTCACACCGTGAAAGTTTGAAAAAAACAGCAGTAACAGTAGCTAGTATTTCTCAGGGCTGATGACTATATTATGCAACATTATATTTAATTTTTACCACATCTATTTGAAGTAGGTATTATTATTATTCCAATTTTACTAAAAAGGAAACTGAAGCTTCCAAAAAATTAAGTAATCTTTGGAAGAGCCCAGAGGAGCTAGTGATCAAGCTGGGATTCTACCCCAGGTCTGCTTGTTTGCAAAGCCCATGCTTTTATACTATAGCAACCTCTGTCTTAGCTTCATTTGGAGAACACACACACATGCACACGCATACGCACACATGCACATGCATGCACGCACTCCCTACCAGCACGGCACTCTGCCCTGGAGCACAGTTAGCCGCTAGTTCAAAAACCCAGTCATCAAGTTGCACTAGGCGTAACTGGGAAAGGAATGACAGCAGTCTATGAGAACCTCCCAGGAAAAGAATGATTCCCCCGAGAAACAACTCCCAAAGGCACATCTGTGTTGCCTTAAAAAAAAAGAAAAGCATAGAAACTTTGGGGCTGTGGAGCCTTTGCTCAAAGAACAGAGGCCCCACATCCTGTGACACCAAGAAGTGGTGGTGGAAGTCCCTAGGAACAATGGCCACAGATGCCAGCCTAGGCGAGAGCAGTGCAGGGGGAGGGACCGTGTGTCACCCACCAGCTGCGGGATGTGCACAGGAAGGAAGAACAGGACCAGCTACAGCATGGACCTCCACGGGGAGCTGGAGCGTAAGTCCATGTCACATGTGTCAGGCACTGCGTGTGGCACCGGCTCACAGTGAGCTCACGGTGCAGGTGGTCAATCAGCATGGTTGTCATTCTCGTTGTGGGGTCCATTTTGCTAGGACATGCAAGACAGACAGTAGCCTTTTTGAGGGAAGACGTAAGAAGTATGTCAATAAGCCCTCCGTGACTGTGCTGTGGTGGAGATGTCTGTTCCAATCATAATTATGCCTATCTTTAAGTAACACTTAGGCAGATAGATACTGGACAACACTTGGGAGGGAAAAGTGGCACTTTTTTACCTTTATAATGCAAAAAATCCGAATAAGTTTGACATCACACTAACACAGGTTGGAAAGCAAAATTCAGAATTTCACCTGAAGTATAAGCAATAGTAATGTTTAGTAAAGGAAGATCCAATTTTTAGGGTAGGGACCAAATATACACGGTCAAGTGACTTGAAAAGATTTTTCCTCTTCTTCCTCTCGCTCCTTCCATCTTTTCAGCCCAACTGGAATTTTTCCCCTTGAAAAATTCTAAAAGATCATAGAATTATGGGCAGGAATCATTAGGTCTTTGAAGCCATCTTTCTGCTGATGAGAAGATATGCCCAAGGTACAATCTGTAATGCTTTTCCTAGTGTGGCTTTGAACAATGTGTCTTTTATTAGATAGGCAGTTGTGGAGATGGAGGCCTCCGTGTCTGTCCAGAACAGGTATGGCACTGGGAGGAACGAGGAAGACACCCTCAGAGGCACACCTCCCTGAACCAGTCCTGAGCTGCTGGCAGGAACTCAGAAGGGCAAAAGGGTAGTGAGGACTCCACTTTGATGTGGAGTCACTGCTGTGTGGTTGTCTATGTGTGTGCAGGGGGCAGAGTGAGGGTAATAAATACCAGGGAGCGTTTTGCAACGCATGCCTATCAGCTGAGCGCTGGACAAACATTTTTGCCACCAGCTATTTCCCCAAGGCTTCTGACAGTTTGTGCAACTTGGGTAAGACATTCCTGAAAGAGAGGAGCATTTGTTCAACTTATATAACTTCTTTTTCTATCATAAGACCAAAGGAGTCCTTCCGGGCTCATGTCCTGTTGAATGTAGTCCAATTGAAACTTCTTTCCTTTCCACACTCAGAAACCTGACTACCTGTTTAAATTCCTCCTGATAGCACAGCTTACTGTTTGCCCTCGGTCCTTCTCTGGCCCTCCCATACACACAGGTTTCATAATGACATTCCTGCTTCCTCTTGTAATTCTATTTAAGTGTTAAAACAAAAAAAAAAAAAAAACAAAAAAAAAAAAAGAAGAAGAAGAAGTAGCAATAGCTTTTGGTTGAACAATTTCTACAACATGTTCTTAAATGGGATGTGTGTGTGTGTGTGTGTGTGTGTAAAATGCATGTATTTTTTAAAGGGAATATTATGTAATTCTAGAATTGCAAGGTGGAAGTTTAGCTAGTGTAGTTTTGGGGGGCTCTTATGATGTGTGCATACCTGGGGACGCTGCTGCTCAGGAATCTGGGGAATTTGTAGTCACGTACTTCCTGCCTCCAGTAAAGGAGTTCAATAAAGCATGTGGAACTTCTTATATTTGTTATAGCTTTTGTTTCCTGATCTTTTTTTTTTTTTTTTTTTTTGACAGAAATGCTGATAGGTTATGCTTTGATTTATTTTTATTTAGGGGTTTTCAATACAGATTGGTTTAAGGTATTATGATTGAGTACAAGTTCTCTGATAATCATTATTCTACCCCAATGCTACCTAGTACTTCTTCTGTGGCCTCTTAAGATTTCCAGTTCACCAAAGCAAATTTGGTGGGGAAGGGAGTGACTTACACAGACTCTCTTTTGTTTAAAGGTTTGCAGTGTTCAGTTCCCCTTCACGTAGGCATTCCTATTTGTCTTTTATGGTAGCCCAGGAGTTAAAAGCACAGGTGTTATTAGATTCATCTGACAGGTGAGGCCATCAGTCTCAGGGGCTGAAGGGCTTTGGCCCAAGTGAGGCAGCTAGTAAGTGGCACAGTAAGGATTTTCACCCTAAAAGCATTTTTACTCCATCTATGCTAGTTCCTACTATCGTGGTCATTTCTACCATGTGTCAGTCATTCAACTTAGTGCCTCATGCACATTGTTTCAGTGAATACTGACTACAACCACGGGAGCTGGCAGGCACTCTTCCAGAAGAGGAGTCCGAGACTCATGTCACCCAGAGTCTTCTCACTCAGAACCTGGTCACTCGATGCATCTTTCTGAAGGTCTTAAAACTATAGCCCATGCAAGAACATCAACCTGTGTCTCTCATTAAATGTTGGGTCCCGGTCCCTCTCCCTTGTCTGTAGTACCTAAGATGCTGGGGGTGGGCTTTGCTTTAAGATAAGGAAGACAGAAGAAAGAAAATACACACAGGTACGAAACAGTAGTGGTAGAGATTTGGCTGTCACCAGGATGCTCGGTGGGATGCCCGGAAGCATGTGCTGGGAAACCAAGAACAGCAAGACATCAGTGCAGCCTGAGATGAGAAATGAGGAAGACGCGAGCCATCTCTGCTCATAGCGTCCTGGCGTTCTCGACACTGACTGGAGAAGCCTGTCCCATCAATCCACGGAGGCTCTCAACTTGGGGGGATCTGTTGTTGTTCTTTAATTGTTGTTATTGCTACACCCTTGGTATTATCTGTGAGCAATCTTAGTGGATTTGGAAGGCACTGGGCCCAGCCTGCACTGGGAGATGCTGAAGTGGAAAATCTGAGTAAAGGTCTTTAGGAAAGTACAATAGTGTTTCCAAGAGTCGAATTTAATCAATTGAATATGTGTGGCTCGTATTCTTGAGTTTACAGTTAAGTTTCAAGGTGTGGTCTCTTAAAACATTCATGAGGCTGGCTATCAAAAAATTACCACTGTTTTTGAAACTTTCTATTTCAAATGATGTTGGGTTTTGAATATTATTCCAAAGAAAGAAATGTGATATATCAGAGCTACTATTGGCTCTTACGTGTTTCAGCTTTTCCACCTAGAAATGGGGATGAAAACATACCTGCTGAGAGGTATGGATTCATTTCAAGTTAGTGGAGACACCCAACAAAACTATCATCATGAAATTAAAATGATTATTCAGAAGTATTGAATGTTTACTCTACAAGCAGACCTAGGCTTGATATCTTAAAGAATAATTGACTGAAAATAATTTGTCTTATGTGAAGGGCAAGTTTTTTCCCTATGTGGACTGTTTTTGTTTTGTTTTTGTACAAAAGGAAAGTTAATCTGAAATTACTGAGTTGGAATGATCCAGATATAGACACTCTTCATGTGAGTGTGGTCCTATGTGAGGGCAGGGTGAACTCCTGAATGGACAAGTCAGGTTTGGACAAGAAAATAGAAACCATTCTTTGTGTTTTAGATATAAAGAATTTAAAGAGTTTAATTGAGTTTTATTGAGATTAAGAACTTGGACAAGTTTTGGATGAGCTGAAAGGAGGGAGGGAAGTCTACCAGTGCTGCCCCTGAAGATCAGAGAGACTGCCCCAAAGGTCAGAAAAGGTGACACGGATGCCCACAGCCCGAAACACAGGGCATAGTTTCAAAAGCTTGTTTGCAAGCTGCTGTACTTCTTGAGAATCTCTGAGAAACTCACACTAATTTTATCAGCCCATGGGGTGGATCACAAAAACTGGTATGTGTGTATGTATGCAAATGCCTCCAGAGAATCCTGAGAATTAGCATTGCTTTCCACCGGTATCCCAGGTCCTCTTCTAGAACCCTGCAAGGGGACTCCAGAGCAGCTCTCAGGCTTGGAAGGGGTTGGTGGTGGTGCCGGGTTGGCGGTAGCCAAGCTAGCACACAAGGCCTACTTCTCTAAATTCTTGAAAAATACAATTTGATCTAATCACTAAACAAAAATAGACATTGGCATGAGTTCCTTCCTTCATTCCAACAAAATACGCTTTGAATAGCCAGGCTATTGCGATGTGGTAGGACAACTACTGTATTGAGATAGACTAACACCTGATAGAGTCAGGTGGGCCACCAACATACAAGTAAACCCCACAAGAAATAATGATAGTTTTTGATGATGCAAAGGACACAGGTGTGGGTGGGGAGTGGCATTCCAGATGGAGTGGCGTCTCTCTGTTTACACTTTCACACAGTGCCTCGTATTAGACTTCTCTGGGGGTATTTCTTGCTTACTCTGTGAGGTTTTAAGCTCTTGGAGGATAGGTAAGCTAGCCAACTTACAATTTTATTCTTACAAGTCCTGTGCAATAGTGTAGTCACTAAATAAGTGTTAGTTGGACAAATGTGGGCCACAATTCAGAACTCCATACAGTGTCAGGGGGTTCTGCTGGATGAAATGTTTTAGTTTTGTGTGTGATTCACATACTTATGTAAACACACCTCCAAGGGAGGGATTGGTCGTATATTCCTCTGATTCTTTTGTTGAATACCTGGCATCTAAGCCTTGACGACTCTGGTTCTCAGAGTTCTCATAAAACAGTCGTCTCCTGGGCAGGTGGATTCTTCCAGTCGAACTGCACAATGAGGGCAGGGTCAAAGGTAACAGACACTATCAGAAAATAAAACATGTCCATTAATATATGAGACTGGCGTTCCATTGCACCTTGTGATCTCCACTTAAAAGCTTTCTTCTCAGAGATTTTTTCCCTGAGCAGCATGATGCTTTTCAAAAGTGATGCAAGTGAAAAATTAAAGCCCATCACAAACTCAGGAGAATAAATGTTTTAGTTTGATTAAACATCTATAGGTTAAACATCTATATCGAATGCAGTAATTGAGATGTGAGTGGAGTCATTGTTTACATCAAATGATCGATGTGGTGAAACTTATAAATAGCTTAATGTATTTAATGCTCAAGGTTACCTTTTGGGGATAATGTCAAAAGCTCACATCTTCAAAAAGCAGATGATATAATGAGCTATTGCCAATCATTTCTTCTTACCTGTTGCTCACAAAATCAAAAGACAACTGACAGAATGGGAGAAGATATTTGCAAACGACATATCAGATAAAGGACTAGTGTCCAGAATCTATAAAGAACTTAGCAAACTCAACACCCAAAGAACAAATAATCCAAACAAATGTAAATGAGACTGTAAATCTCATCTCTTCTTTCATATTTTCATCAAAATTGAGAGAGCTGGAGAAGAAATGTGCCAAGACTTAAGTTCTTCATCTTTTTGGCTGTCTCTCCACAGAAACATACCCCAAATCATCTCTTCTGCTGGTGATTGGTTCTCCCTGGTAAGAGACTGTCTTGTACCTGGGATTGTTTGGGAAGAAGAGGTTGCAAATATTGCTGTCTGTAAATACACTGTTAAATGTGGCTAGTTAGAAGGCAGCCAATTCTGCGGACTTTGCTGTGGCTTACCATTTCCCCTTCAGCTTCCTAACTTCCCAAAACTATTAATGGCACACTTTGCCCTAGCCTGTGCTACATCCAATGATAAACAGATGGATCCCAGCCACAGCATGAAGATGGGAAGTCTGTTTGGGCACAATATGTTTCATATTCCCATCCAGCTGCCCCCTGCTTCCGTCTTCATAGAGACTGCTGAAAATTCAGGACTTCTCATTGTAATCTACAAAAGAGGTTCTTCCTCCCCCTCACCCCCCCCAGCCCCCACCCTTTCCTCCTCTGTGGCTGTAAATTATTTCTCCAGTAGTGATTTATGTAGTGTCTTTAAGGAAGAAAGTCTGGCAGCAACACGAAGAGAAAGAGATTCTGGGAGAGCCACAAGGGCACCCCCCCACCCCCCAGATAATGTCCTGGAGCATGAAACCATAGTTTTCTTTGATTTTTTGACTGTGAAAGAAAACAAGAACTTATTCCCTCTCCCACATCCTTCTCCCCACTTCAGACCAAAGTACATTTAATTACTTCTCAGTGTCATGTTGAGATGTGTTGATAATTCTTCTGAAAAAGATCAGCTTAGACGTAAGAGTAGTGTTGCTTGAGTAGGCCCTCACATCCCCATGCTCCCTATCTCGTTTCTCCATGTGGGACCATTTAACCTATTAATTTGGCTTGACTTGTCTCTACAGGGCGTATGAGGGGAGTTATATGGTAAGGAAACATTTCTGGGGAATTTTAATATCTAAAAATTATGGATTGCAATGTTGGTTTTATTTGATTTGCTGTGACAACCAATTAGTCAAAATATTTATTAGGTGCCACTCTAGGCAAAGCCCAGTGCCATATGCTATCACGAAATCTACATCATACCCCGGAATCGCAGTGATCACTTAATTATCTAATAGGTCACTTTTCTATAATGTGTGTAAAGATCTACCCCTCCTTTCACTTTGTTATATATATTTTTAAAGATTTTAACTTTTTATTTGACAGAGAGAGAGAGAGAGAGCACAGCAGGGGGAGAAGCAGGCATGGGAGAGGGAGAAGCAGGATCCCTGTGGAGCAGAGAGGTAGACATCGTGCTCTATCCCAGAACACTGAGATCATCACCTGAGCCAAAGGCAGATGCTTAGCCGACTGAGCCACCCAGGCGCCCCTCCTTCAATTTTAGAACAGCATCGAGCACATCATAAGAAGTTTTGATTGGAGAGTGTCATGCAGGATGAGGAATAATCTTACGTTATAAAGATTAATATGAGAAGCTGAATATCAAATCAGAAGGATGGTGAATAAACATGAAATTGGCACAAAGGGAATTTGTTTTGAATGGACAGCTTCAAGGGTGGTAACGTAGAGGAGGTGCTACCTGAAGAAGTCAGATGGTTGTCTATCAAGTAGCCTCAGAACATGGCCTTTACTTTAGTGAATTTATCATGATCTGCACTTGAAGGATCAGAAGCTTAACTTTATCACTGTGTGGAAAATGAGTCCTTTCATACTCGTGGATTCATATGTCAAGCTTGTAGGGACTGATGTATAATCGCAATGTCAGTTTATTAATTTAGATTAAGAGATAACTGGCAGAGAGATCCAGATTCAAATGCTTTGGTTAAGGTAGTTTCATTTTTCCTCTTTTGAGTAGATAGACTTCTGTTATGTGATACAAATAATACTCCATTAATTTAAGTCACTGTAGGTATTTTGTTGTGTTGTTAATATTCCGACTCAGACATAATCTTGATATTTCTTGTTCTTTGACTCATAAAATGTTTCTCCTGGATCTTTCCTCTTCCCTGTGATTTTTAGCATCAGCTTAACAAGTTAAATATATGTACATTGAGAAGAAAAGAAAGAAAAAAGTAAGAATCGATTGTGATTTTTAAATTTGAATTGCATGGAATTTAGAGATTAATCTGGGGGAAATGAATGTATTTCTGATGGCAGGTAATCCCATCTATGAATATTTTATATACAAATAATATTATGTTAATTTTATGTGTATATAGATATAGATATATTTTAAAATCAGGTCTTACTTTAAGTCTTCAATGAAGTTTTAAAATTTTCTTACATAGAACTTTCTCACCTTTTGTGACATTTATTACAAAGTGTATAAGTGTATAAATATATGTATTACATACATACATTACATACATACATTTGTATATATTACAAAGAGTATAACAAAGTTGTGTTAAAAATTACACTTCTTTACCATTTATTATTGGTGTGTGTCAATGAAATTGGTTTTTGTACATTGTTGCAAGGAAATTTGCCAACATATTAGCTCTTAAAGTATAATCTATATCAGTTTAATAGTGTATAAATTCTCTTAAATTTTCTACACAGTCATATCATCTGCAACCTCCACAATTTATTTTTTTCCTTTTTAGACATGGCAGAAACTTTTAAGACCCTCTGAATATTCATGTGCTCTCCTCCACATTTCTAGCCCTTTGAAAAAATGTTAACTTGTGTCTAAGTTTTCAAATTAAGCTATTCTTATTTTTCTCTTAAGATTAGAAGACCGCCACTGTATGTGTAATGAGCCCTTTTTATGTATTCCTAGTTTCAACAGTTAAGACTTATATGTCCTTTTAAACACCTACCTTGGGGCACTTGGGAGGCTGAGCCAGTTGGGTTACTGGCTCTTGATTTCAGCATGGGTCATGATCTTGGGGTCCTGGATTGAGCCTTCATGGGGCTCCAGATTCAGTGGGGAGTCTGCCTGAGGATTTGCCCTCTCCCTCTCCCCATGACCTGGCTTGTGTGTGTGCACACTCTTTCTAAATGCATAAAGAAATATCAACAACATAAATACCTACCTTATCTTACATCTTTGACATAAATGATGGTACTTTTATTTCTTTCAGTTCTATTTTCTAATCGGTATTGTGATTTCTTAAGTCCATGATTTAGAAGAATTTTAGACATGAATTTTAAGAATCACTTATTTAATCTTCTAATTTTAATTAATTATATTCAAGAAATGTGATCTATCAGATGTCAGATTTTTCTTACTAGCTGAGATTTACATTGTGGTGGCATATGAGGTGGAATTATCTAAATATTCCATTTGTGCTTGAGTAGGATTTTCGTATCTTAATTGGTAGATGCGGTATACTAGAGAGGTCCTCAAAATTTTCTATATCCCTATAGATTTGTTTTTAGCAACTTTAGTAAGGTATAATTTATATAGCATGAGATTCACCCATTTTTAATTACACAATGCAATAATTTTTAGTAAATTTATAAACTGTGCAAGCATCACTACAATAATTTTAGAACACTTCACCTTAAAAATCTCTCCAGTCCATTGATAGTATTCCCTGCTTCCATCCTTGTTCATTTGTGTATGTTTGATCTACCAGTTTCTGAGAGGTATGAATATAGTATGGTTGAGTCAAATTTGTCTTTGTAATACTGTAAATTTTTGCTTTACACATTTTATAGCTATTTTATTAAGTACATACAAGTTTAAAATTATCATATCTCATAGGCAAATTGTTCATTTGATCATTATATAGTATCTATCTCTAAAAATTCCTTTTGTCTTAAGGCCAATTTTGTTTGCTATTAATCTAGCTACAACAACCTTCTTTGGGTTAATATTTACTTGATTAATCTTTTCCACCACATTAATTTAAATGTTCATGTCTTTAAGTTATATGTATGTCTGTTGGAATCAGAATTGGGTTTTGTCTTTCTGTCTAATCTGATAATCTCAGTCTTTTAACAGGCATGGTCATCTATGTACATTCAATGTGATTGTTGGCATATTTGTTTTAATTTCTACATATTATTTGGTGCCTTTTATTTACCATGCATTTCCTCCCCTTTTCTTCCTTTCCTCCCTCCATTTCCTTTCTTGCCTTTTTTAGTTGACTGAAGTTTTCCTTCAATTCTCCACCAATTCCAGTTTGGAAGTTGCGTCTTCTATATAAAAACATACATACGTACATATAAATACTTGTATGTGTATGTGTGTATGCATATATATGTATGTGTGTGTACATGTGTATAAAATCCTTGACAAATTTACTTTTAGTTTAAAAGTTATTGCCACATAGCAGTTAAGTTCCAACTTGATTTTTACTCTTATACTGGAAAATATTTTTAAGATTTGGATATAGTTATCATTTCTTGGCATAAAACTATCTCTTGCGTCTTATTTCTTCCTTTTGAGTTTGAGCTCTTCTTCCTGAAGTACATATTTAAGAAGTTTCTCAGTGAGAATCTGGTAATAGTGAAGACTTTGATTCTTAAGTGTGTGAAAATATTTATTTCATCCTTACTATTGAATAAAAACTTGTTTGAACATAAAATATTGAATTATCTGGTATTTTCTCTCAGAATGTTGAAATTATATTCAGTTGTCAGCTCACGCTTTCTGTTAAGAAGTCTGATATAAATCTATTATTCACATATTTGATTTTTAATCTTTGCTTGCTTTTATGATCTCTTCTTTATCTAGATGTATATTTATATTTATTTACTCTTTTCAGCACTCACCATAGTTTCTGGATGTGAGAATTCTTATCATTCATCCATTCTGGAAAAACTTTAGCCACTAGGTCTTCAAAATTTACCTTTCCTTCATTCCTTTCTATATTTCTGAAATTCCTGTGACAAGTTTTCTCATTTCATATTCTATTTTTTTAAACTCTCTTCCATATTTTTAAATCTCTTTCTTTCTCTGTGTTAAATTCTGAATAGTCTTCCATAGAGCCTTGGTCTTTAAATGTTTTTAGTTATTTATTTTAGGACTTTAATCAATTTAAATATATGATTTAATAGTATCTAATTGTTGAATTTCTGATTATTTTGACTTGCTATTTAATTCTGTTGTTGTGTTTATTGACTCCCAACCGTGGTAGATTCCTCATATATAATTGTTAATTATGTGGGATCATTTTTTAAAAAATTTTATTTATTTGACAGAGAGAGATCACAAGTAGGCAGAGAGGCAGGCAGAGAGAGAGAGGAGGAAGCAGGCTCCCTGCTGAGCAGAGAGCCCGATGTGGGACTTGATCCCAGTACCCTGAGATCATGACCTGAGCTGAAGGCAGCGGCTTAATCCACTGAGCCACCCAGGTGTCCATGTGGGATCATTTTTAGTAGGACTGTATCTATGTGAATCTTGTGCATCTTGAGTTGAGGGTGTATTTCTCCATAGAGTTTGTATTTTCCCTGCCAGAATTTCCAAGGAAACAGAGACATAGGAGCAATCTGTGTGTTAACTTTATGGTTTGGGGTCTGAGGCTATGTTGGTATTACATAAATCTTAATTTCTAGCTATATGTGAAATCCTAATTTCTAGCCAATGGTTATTGCTATCCAGGATAGACCTTGCGTCTAGATTGAGCTAAAAAAGTATCTGTCAGTTAGTGAATTGTTTAGTCCACCCACATCTTTCCAGCTACCTTTACTTTCCTTTATTCCCTCCTACAACCAAATCTCCGCACTCTATTTTGCTTCTACTTGGAAACAGAGACTCTTATTCATATTGCCTGCCCAGGGGCAGCGCTGTGTCCGGATGGCCCACTGCAGTACTGAAATTGGTCAGTCACTGTGTAGCTTGACTATTCTTCCTAAAACTCCAAACATGATGATGCTATTTAATTCCAAGTGGTAGCTTCCTGATGTTGTTCTTGCCTGTGGCTCTCTTTTTTTATCCAACACCCACAGAGACACCCAAGATTAGTGTTTGATTGAATAAATCGGCACTGTAGCCTAGCCAAGTTGATGTGTAAAACTGATCTTCCTAAGTATTTCCTAGAGAGAGTCTGGAGGATGTTACATTTACCCAAATAATTAAGTATACCCTGCTGAGGGGGCACTAACATCCCTGAGAAACTTAATGATGTCTGTCTTTCAGAGGGAAGGCTTAATGAGAGATGACTTTATAGACCTGAACTCTCTGAGAGCAATGAGAATGACCAGATCTAAAATAATAGAGTCTAGCTGGTGATGCTAACAAACTGAACAAATCGAAAGCATGGTTGTTATAAGTATGGTAGCAAGTGATAAGGTCATGATCTCAGGGTCCTAGGATTGAGCCCTATGTTGGGCTCTCTACTCAGTGGGTAGTCTGCTTGTCTCCCTCTCCTTCTGACCCTCCTCCTGTTCACACACTCTCTCTTTCAAGTAAATAAATAATGTTTATTTCAATAAATATAATAATAAATATCATGATAAATATTTTAAAAAGAATCAGAAACAAGTTAACCTCTCACCCTCTTCCAGTACAATTCAGAGAGGCTTGAGCCATCTAGAGATCCTGAGACATCATACTCTTTCACTCTATTAATGTCTTGATGATGCTGATGATCATTAAGTGGCAAGTATGTGGATAAGAACCTTGATAAGAAAAAAATTCCCTCCAAGAGATAGAAGGTAAACACTGCAATGATTCAGGGGCTTGTCTTAGTGAAATTTTTAGGAGTCCAGGGGTCTGAGATATGCTGTAGTTGTGCCCACTTTGAAGCAAAGGACAAATTATTGCTTCACAAAGAAGGCAGCACAGTACTGGGAGCCTGATTGGGTTTGGGGACATCATAGTCCACATCTGGCAGTGCTGCTTCTGTCCATATATCAGGTGATCCAAAATACTTCCAGCTTGGACTGTGATCTAGAGTAGAAAAGGTCTCTGTTGGAAGTCCAGCCTGCATTTGGATCATATGGTCCAGCAAATACTATAATACTGGAGGGATCTCTGTTGGGAAAACACACAGTAAGGAGTTGACAGCAGTCCCAACAGGAAAATCACAATATAAATTCCTACAGTTTACAATATAAATAGCTAGGACATGTTATCTGCAGGAGAGGGTTAGATAGGTTTAGAAAAACAGCTGCTGACAGCACTGGTGAATATGGAACACCTACCATGGGTCACCAAGTGGTCAGAAGGCCAGACTTGTACAGCCAGAACCAGGTTTTATAAAACTTATGAGTCAGGCAGGACCAGCACCAATTTATTGTTGGATGGGAGTGATACATCCAGGATCAGGCACGTGCAGAGCTGATGGGCACAAGTAAACTGCAAGAGAAGCTAGTCTAGAACCCCTTGGCGTTTACCAATATTGTACTAGTATCCCTTTCTCAGCCCATGCTGGCCTGCTTATGAATATGGGGGGCATCTATACGACTGCTAGATGAGTCAGAACTCAAGCTCAGTTTATAATGGGTAGGTCTGGTATGTGTAAAAGCTGAAAATGGACTGTGGTTACAGTATAGCCAGTGGTGCACTAGGCGTGGCTTATACTAGACACACCAAGTATATGTATCACTTCTACACTCTGCATTCAGGGACATCACTTGAGGAACTTGAAATGGCCATGGTGGGAGTATTTCCTCTGCAGAAAGCCATAAATACTATAAATCGGTGCTCTTTTTTCTAGAGAGTTGGTTGTAAGACATTTACCAGCACACCAGTGATCACGGCCCTGTTCAAGAGTGGCCTTCAAAAAGTGGTGAAAGGATATCCTCCTAGTGAACAGATCATTGTGTGATGTGCCTACACATCCACTCTACGTGGAAATAGACGTGGTCCAAATAATAAACAGACTCGGGGATGCTGAGAAACAGCTTGGTCAGAAGTTTGGAAGGAGAAAAATGGGAAGATTGAGAACTAATAAGTCTGTAGTAAAGGCATATGAATGGACATTAGAAGGAGGATTGAGTGTGAAGATCTTTGTATGCATGTTAATACCAACCTGAGAGCATCCACCATGGAGGGAGACAACAACCAACAATCAGAGTTTATTCAGTCAGCTGATATTAGCCAGGCTTAAACGTGAGCCATTTCAGTGCTAGAACAATGGACCCAAGAACAAAGTAGTAGCTGTGGTGGACTAGATGGAATCTCCATGGACTGGCCCAAAAACTTGGGTCCCACTCACTGGGGCTGATTAGTTACTGCCATTGTATGACCATGTGACCACAAAATCTTCTAGTCCCATCAACCCACTGCCCTGAAACTGCTGGCCTGATTGAGCAATGAAATGTTTGTTGAAGGCACAGCCGAGGCACCATCTCAAAGATGGTGAGACCGTGAGAATGGGACACCATTTTCTAGGGTGTGGTATGCACTCTAATCAACAACCTTTATATGGTGTTCTATCCCCTGGAGGTAAGAATTGCATGGGTTTAGAAACCAAGGGATAAGAAAGAAAGAAAGAAAGAAAAGAAACAAAACCAAGGGATAAAAATAGGAGCTGTGTAACCATCATTTAAGTGACCCACTTTGAAATTTATGCCTCTCACCCCTGTAATTCTAGGCCCACTAGTTTAGAGGTCCTACTTTCTAAAGGGAGAATGCTTTTGGGAGGAAATAGCAAAAGTCCCATTGAACGTTAAGTTATCCTGCCCCTGGGTACTTTGTAGACTAAAGAAGAGTCACCATCCTGACAGGGGTAATTGACCATGGTCTTCAGGAAAAGGTGCAGCATATACCGTGGGGGCAGGGAAGAATGTCTTTGGCATCCAGGTGATCCCCTTGGGCATCTCTTGGTACTCCTTGTCCAATTTCTGTCTGCTGAATTTCTATCAGCCATGGCCTGAGATGGGTACTGTGATGTCATGTGATGTCACTAGTCATGTGATGACTAGTCAGGTAACTAGTCATCTAACCAAGTACTTCATTTAAACCAGAAGAGTAAGCTAAGGTTAGAGAGATCTTGAATAAGTAGTAGGAGAGCCATACGGTGAGACCAGTTGCAGGGATGGGGACTTTAGTTTGTCCCTCTAACTTTCCTCTCATAACTCCATACCAGGCAAAGAGGTCATCATGGTCCTGGAGGAGCCACTCCCAGAAGTTACCTGAAGTCCATGGATATAAGCAACAGAAGGGATTTACTTAAGTATATGCCTATGGAAGGATTTATCCCTCCCCTTGCCGTAGGTGCTGTCTACCAGCCAGCCCTGTTTGGGACTTGCCCTTGACTGAAGAGAGTCCTTGCCCTGAGTGAAGATGCTTGGCCCCCTTGCCCTGACTCAGGACAATTTTGAAGTGCCATCCCAGTTTCAAAGCCTCCCTAAAGGTTCAGCTCAGGTGTTAGGTGACACTGAATGGCAACTGTACTTTGCCCTCTGCCCAATCCTGGTTCCCTCCCTTCCTCCACAGATTTTGATCCTGAGAGTGCTCTCTAGTAAACTCTCTGCATGCTAACCTCCATTTCAGAGTCTCCTTCCTGGGGGGAAGGCTGAAAAAGAGGTAGATGTTAGTTGCTGCCCAGAAGAACCAGGTAGATCTGCCACTGCCCTTGACAGAAGATCTGATCTCTGTGTGTCTGGCCACCACCTCATACTGCTCACTTCTGCATCCAAATCTCAGGTTGATGTAACTGCATGGAGGAACTGGAGTTAAAGGGACTCTTGGAAATTTAGGATTTAGCTTTTCAGTCTCTATAGTATAGGAAGTTAGGCTACAGTGTGGTTTGAATGAGTGTAAATCGGGGGTGACAACTTATAACATCTGCCATATTCTCTCTATTTACTATGTTCATTCACATGACATCCAAACAATAACAGCAAGAACAACGTACTTCTGGCTGAAATAATGCCATGATTGCTTCTGCTAATGCACTCTCACTCTCTCCTCAAAATGGAGGAGCAAAAAGGTCAATCACAGCACTACTCTGAGTGACATTCATTTCTACTTTAATTCACTTGTAATCCCATTTGCTTATACTGTATCCTAGGTACTAGATTATAAAATTAACACCACTAATGCACCTTATTTGAGATAATGGGGGAAGGGAGATGGATAAAAAAATCAAGAAAAAAAAAAGGTAGAACTATCCTTCTCTCTTTACATATGGCCACAAGTTTATTGTAGAAATTTATAATTTCTTTCCTCTACTACCCATTCTGGTTTCGCTAAACTTTCATTCCGCATCTTTCTGGTTGAAGTTCTTTCTCTAGTGAAGCAACCATAATTCTCATACCCGAAACATCTGAGTTCTTGGTGATTTTGCTTATCTGGGGTTGCTGTAGTCTTTTGGGGTGTTCCTTTCTTTTTAATTGTGATAAACATTAAGCATAACATAAAATGTACCATTTTAACCATCTGTAAGTGTATAATTCAGTGGCATTAAATATATTCACAGTGTTGTGCAACCATCACCACTGTTTATTTCCACAGCTTTTTCATCATCCCAAATAGAAACTCTGTACCCATTAAGCAATAACACCCCATTCCACCCTCTAACACTTGCCTCTAGTGATCTCTATTCTTTCTGTCTTTTTGAATTTGCATATTTTAGATTCTTCATATAAGAGGAATTATATAATATTTCCACTTAGCATAATGTTTTCAATGTTCACCTACATTGTAGCAAGTATCAGGTTCTTATGTCTTTTTAAGGCTAATATTTCATTGTGCATATACACTCAGTTTATTTATTCATTCATGTGTTGATGGACATTGGATTTGTTTTCACCTTTTGGCTATTGTGATATACTGCTATGAACATTGTTGTACAAGTTCCTGAGTCCCTCCCTGCTTTTAGTTCTTTTGAGTAAATACTTAGGAGTGGGCTTGCTGGATCATACATGGTGCTTCTACGTCCAATCTTTTGAGGACTTGTCAAACGGTCTTCCATGGCTGGCTGCACAATGTTACATTCCTACCACTAGTGCATGAATGGCCCCATTTTTCTAATCCTTTCTAATTCCCCCCCCTTTTTATTATAGCCATCATAGTCAGTATTAAGTGGTATATTATTATAGTTTTGATTTGCATTTTCCTAATAATTAAGGATATTGAACATCTTTTTCATGCCTTCCATTAACTTTTATCATATAACTAAAAAGAACCATAAAGGATACTCTGGGTTCAGATGTACTCCCTCTTTATGCTCATTGTGTAGCAGCTAATTTTTTTCCTCCTTTGGATTCTGGAAAAATCACTCCAGCCAACATGGCTGAATTTTGTCTGTTAATTCAGCAGTTTAGGAGCCCTAAAGGACCAGGTGGGAGTCTCAACTTCTAACTTGATGGGATATTGTTACATCTCTCTAGAAAATAAAGCATTCTATCTTTGGCTATTAAAACTTTCAATCCAACAAAGATAAAGTCAAGGAGACTGAAACAAAAACATTTTGTAAGTTGAAACACTGGGAGTAATTAAAGAGAGACCACCTATTTTCCAGCTCTTTCTTCCTGGTTCCCTTTGTCCTGTGTCCTGGCTACTGAAAAAACAGTATCATAAGTAGTTCAGAGAGTATGCCACTTCCTGTAGGGCAGTTCCCCAACTACACAAAGTATCTTCCCGGCCAGTACTGTAGTTACGTATTTAATAAGCCATTCCACAATTATTTTTATCAGGTCAGCTATGGAGGGCGAGAGCAGATAGTGAAACCAGTGAATCCAATGGGCATTTGACCGTTGCCTTGTTTATTATTATTTTTTCCAATGAATTTACCTCCTTAGAAACGATGATGTATGTAAGATACCATGTTGATGGATAAAGCATTCATTTAGTATGTATAAATTAATGCACAAAGAGCTGATTGCAGCCAGGGTGGCCAAACCCATACCCAAAATAAACCTCTGTGAGGACAATAACAGTAAAAGGGAGCCAGGTGGCTACCTGTTTCCTTTATGTTAAGGTTGCCCTGGGGGGGTGGGGGTGGGGGAGTAGCTCAGTACTGGTTTCTTTTGCTTGGAGATTGGAAACTTAGTAACAGTAGGAGTTAGGGGTTATTTTAACCTTAGCAGAGGAAATCTGTGTTTTACCCATACATAACCCCATATCTATAACCCCTTCTTTCACAAGCCAGCTGAGACATGGCTGAGTGAAGGGAACCAACCAATATATACAAAATAGGTAATGTTGATTGAGTACTTTCTTTATGCAGAGTAATCTACTATTGAATATTGACATCAAACACAAGTAACTCCATTCTGTTGGTATATATTCTGAATGGTCCTCTATAGGACTCTTCCCCAAATTCCCTGTTGTCAATCCTTCAAACTTATTTTTTCCAAGACCCAGACATCTGACTGAGCTGTAACTTATGTCTAGCATTTGAAGAGATCCCTACCTCCGGTTATCTCTTCTAAGAGTTGAAGTGGACATTAAGATATATTTTCTAAAGTTGTGCCCTGTTGTAAGCTTTTCCCATCCCCTGTCAGTCTTGGGTGAGATTGCAAAGAACACTTCAGAACACTGGAGCCAGCATATGTTAAAGAACCGTCTCTAAATGAGGCTTCAATATTTCACCCTCAGCCACCTGGCTTTGGGGAATTGCCACTGAGGTCTTAGATCTCTGTTGGTGAAAGGATAGATGAGAGGTAAGAGTGATCTGCTGGGAGTAGGAAACATCTGCTGGCCTCAAAAAAAAAAAAAAAAAAAAAAAGTCACTATTTGCTGAAGAGACCTTATTCCAAAAGTCTTGGGATTTTTCTTGTAATTATCCTATTTTCACAGGCTCCATATAGTGTTTTGATCCACAGGGTTGTGGGAGATAATAACAGAATTAATTGCCATTTAGCCTGGAATTGCTGCCAAATCTTCTCTCCCTCTAGACTCTCACTCAGACTTGAGAGTTATTTTGTCAGTGGGTTAAAATAGAACATTTGGATCTAGAGAGGCTACCGAACAGTGTGGGAGAGGATACAATGTTTAGCCAATACTTTGGAATGAAGATACATTCCTGAACTACTGAAACCCCAGAAACTGCATGGAAAATAGATCTCTGAATTTACTTGGATTTTAGCTTTCACCCTGTAGCATGTGAACTTCTTTCCAAGACAACCGGAGTACCCGTTACACTTAGTTCACTAATCATATTAGCATCTTATCATCAGTGCAGAGGACCAGAGGGATGTCCTGTGGGATGGTGATGATCAAGTTCTCAGCAGACCAAATTCTGTCATGGGACCAGGATTTGGCATAGCCTTGAAAGAAGTTGGTAAAAGTATAATGCTAAAACTTCCAGGTGAAAGAAAATTTTACGTAGGCATAAAGATAGGGTAGGAGGCATTTTCAGGATTAGTAGGCATTTTCCAGATACCAGGGGTTGTGTTCATTTGTCCCAAGAATGAGATCTCACTTGAAGCAGACCTGCTATGGAGTCACCAACTGAGAAAGCTTGTCAGTCTACTTAGCAGTCAGTCTACTATTATGCTAAAATACTTGTTATTTTATTTTTTCGCATAGGTCATTTCACAAATGATTTAAAAGAGGTTACCATGGAAATAACTGTCTCTCAAACTTCATTTCTGTAATGGTGTTAATCTATTAATCTATTACCCCAAGTGATAATAGTATTCATTTTGGTTTACAGTTTGGACAATAAGGGAGAAGCTTCAGAGCTTGCACGTATGCCTTCCTTTTCCATGATAGCTCCCAGCTACATGGGTCAGAATTCCAGGTTAGAGGATTCTTCTGATTGCTTGGAATACTTATTACAACTATGTGGGTACAACAGCAAATGCACAATCTATTTTGATCTTAAAAGCCCTGTGATCAACTAGCTACGCTTAAAGATTCTTACTGTTTAAACAATTCTGATTATTGATTTGATTCTGATGCCTATTTTGGGAATCATATCTACCTCACCTCTGGTACTTGCTACTTGGTCTTCATTAACCTTGTTTAAATAAGAAAGCCATTAAAAAAATTATTTATTTATTTGACAGAGATCACAAGCAGGTAAAGAAGCAGGCAGAGAGAGAGAGAGAGGGAAGCAGGCTCCCCACTGAGCAGAGAGCCCGATGCGGGGATCAATCCCAGGACCCTGGGATCATGAACTGAGCCGAAGGCAGAGGCTTTAACCCAATGAGCCACGCAGGCGCCCCAAGAAAGACATTTTCAATAGGGTTTTCTTTCACCTTACTTATGATGTGTAAAGGACAATCACCATGACACTTTGAAAAATGCTATCACTTGTCCCTTGCAAAAGCATTACTTAACAAGGTTCAATGAGTGGTCTCTGGGCCCTTTTGGTAGATATGGTTAGAGCATGGGCAAGCAGATTGAGCATGAAATTTGACTCAACCTACCTATTTTCTGAAGTCTTTGGGTTCTTTCCTGCACATTAAGAAATTCTGGCACCTCAACCTCATTTCATGTAAGAAACCTCTGAGTCCAGGTTTTAGAAAAGCCAGTGAACAAACAGGACTGTTAGCTGCTTAAGGCAAAAATCACTGATCAGTGCAGCCATGTTGATTAATTCAACCTGATCTGGAATTCGTTACCTCCTTCTCTAGTCTAGAAACCTTAGAATCCGTTCCCATGCCTATTATGCAGGTTCTTGATGAACTGAGTTAAAAAAATTTTGCAGTTGTGTTTATCTTTCCCTCTTTAGTTTAACTTCATAAACTAGCAAGTGCTAAGTATGACTGTAATATAAGTAATATAAGTCTGGAAACAATGAATGGTGATAAAGGAGGAAGAAAAGGAGAATTAGCATCCACTGCAAGTTATTTACTTGAAGTAAGATTATTGTAGACTCTTAAAAAAGATAGTTATAATCTCAACATATGGTCGAGGAGGGGCTAATTATTCTGGGGTAGCTCAGTGGTACTTGGCAGTTCAGATATACCCTGTTCTTAAATCCTCTCAAATATCCCCATTCTAGTTATGGCTAGAGGTGGCAAAGCACCAAGCCATACAAACTTTCACATGAGCCATAATATGAATGTAGATTCACCTATGTCATTACTCAGAAACTTGCAGAATCGGACTCTACATGTCATTGTTGGCTATTTCAGACAAAAACATGTACTGACAAGAGATAAAAAGTCTTCATGGCAATGACATTAGTTCCTTGGTCTCCCACCATGTCTTCAACCAAGAACTTAAAATCTGGATGTTATCCCTTTCTTTAAGGATTCTAGTATGATTGAAACTAGGCAGTCCACCACACAGACTTTATGTTTCTAGTGTCCCTCCATTCTGTTGTAGAATAGCAGACACCTGGCCATCCAAGAGCTCGCCTTCAATCACCATTCCAGTGCTTCTGGTGATTGATTTATCCGATAGCATTCACTCCAACCAGTTGAAGCAGATACTATGTAGTTTAAAGAATCTTTAGGAAAGCCAGAGAACCAGGCTTGAGTGATTGCTACACGGTGAGATACAGAGCAGCTTTGAGAACTACGTAAGTCCAACATAAAAATGTTTTGAAGAAAATACTCCTGGTAACACCTTGTTATTGGGAACCTATAGCCATAGGAACTGGATTCTAGAAATTTTATCCCAGCTGACCTGGAAGAAGTAGATGTGTCTGCTTTCCAGGAGATCTAATCTTCCTCTATACGTCCACTGCTCATGTGGTTTGCTTCCATCTTTGAGTTTTGAGTAATGATATCTGCTTGGCAGAAGCTAGATCTTATTAGGAGCCCTAAGCTGCAAGGGAGTCTGGGAGGTGTGTAGTTCTGCTTTTAGCTTCCGTCGTACATCAAGTCAAGCTACAGGGAGGTTGTATAAATGCTGACATACTCAACTTAGTTATCGTTTACACTTGTTAAAGGAGCTGTCAAACCCCTGACCCTTTCCTCCATTTGATTAAACTTAGCAGTTAGCACAGACAGGTCAGGTAGGAGTCAAGGAGGCCGAATCAGCAGTGGGTCATTTCTTCTTAAAAATAAGAAATTTTACAGGAAGAGGGGAGCTATCCACAATGTACTGGAATTATAATACAAAAATAGAAAGCAGATGTGTTAAACATTACAGCAAGGAAGGAAAAGAAGTCAATATTTACAAAACAAAAAACTAATGGCATTTCCCCCCCCTCAATCCTCTAAGGTATGACAATGGTAGAGCCAAGAATAACAAAGAACAGGAACTAGAAAAAATGAATTGCAGTTTCTTTTAATTTTCATTCATATCTAAATCCTCTGTTCTTAGATTTTTAAATAAAAAACAGCAACAGGAACTTAGCTTTAGGCGAAGACTGGAAACAATTCAGGTGGTTATACTTTTCTGAGAACAAGATTTAAGTTTTTCAGGTTCAAATGAGCACAATTCAAAGTAATGTAATGATAACTATGAATGAGTGGTAAGTGTGGGGGTGTATGTGATAACATCCTAAATAGCTAAGATAGTGATTAATTTGGGAACACGTAAATATCTGCTACATTTAAAAAGTTCGAATCATAAAAGTCAGGATATAAAAATTAAAAGTCTAATTTCTTACTGTAAGGAAGAATTCTTCCTACTGCATCCCTGACAAATGATTCATCTTTTGTCACATGGATTCATCCATGTGAACATTTCTGGGAACAAAAAACAAATATCTGCATTGGTTATCAAATGAGAAATGTGCTTAGTTTGGTATAACTTTAAAGTTTGACTGTTATCTAGTGATTATCATTTTGTAAGTTCTTGCAACTTATGTTATCTGTTCTTTGATTGACATAGTTACAAATTTATTAAGGTTCTCAATAGGTGTGAAAAGATTTTTTAAAGCTAATTTCAATGTGTCATACAGCTTCTAATAATCAAAATTAAACACGTTAAGAGGTTTAGCAGCCCTTGGATAGTTTCCAACCTTCCTATCTAAACCCTCCATTTAGTACTCTAACTGAACTAAATAAGAGGCATTGCCAACAGAAATGGTTTCAAACCCCCAAAGGAAATAAAGATCCATTCACGTCTTTTATTTTAAAGCATTATTTATTGAAGAAGAAACGGCAGGGGAACTGGAATGGTTGTTGATTTATAAAGTTCTTTATAAAGTTGATTTATAATGATTTACCAGTTACTGAAAAAATTATGAACTGCACTGATAGCAAAACCCGACATAAATTCGCTTGCATAATATCTGTGAAATTTACCTCTTCCCTCTGTGGCAACCCCATTGGTCAAGATTTTTTTGGATCGCAAATAACAGAAAATCATTAAACTGGTTTATTCAAAAGGAGGAATTTATTGGCTCATGTAATTGAAGAGGTATTGATTCAGACATGGCTGAATCCAGGTGCTCAGAGGATACAGTTAATCATCTCTCACTCTGATTCTATCTCCTGCTTTTGGCGGACTCTTCCTCATCGATGGCAATGATAGTCAAGTGCAGCTCCACGTCTATGTGCCACCATTTAATCAGCGACACCAGAAATTTTTAATGCCTCTTTTTAAATAATTACAGCAAAGTTCCTCTGGCTAACTATCCTGAGCTCAACTTGGTTCACACACCTGTTCCTGGAACCCTTAACTGTGGCCTGAGACATCAAATGGGCTGATTTGCTGGTATGGGTGTCCTGCTGGGAAGAGGAAGCAAGAAGTATAACTGCACAACACAAAGCTCCTGGCTGACAGGACAGTGCAGATCCAGCTATTTGCCTAGACAAGGCTTCATCTGCCTGGAGGAAGGGGTATATTTTTCTAATTTGCACAGAGCCATCCTATGGACTAGCTGTGGCTTACGGGTCATGGATGTGCACCACTTGTGGTATGAGTGGGGGAGGGTAGTTCTGTGGATGAAAATCAGGTGCTGTTCCTACACTAAGGAAAAATGGATCCCGGGAAAGCAAAACTGTCAGAGGCACACTACAGAAGAAATGCCATTACACCAAAATCAATATCAATAGCGTAATTCTGAATGTCAACTGAACTCAATTTAAATGTATTCCACTCAGGTCAAGCCAATCCAACAATATTGATCCCTTATTAAATAGGTCAAAAGGTATGTTTGTTTGGTGTGTGTTTGGGTGTGTGGGGGGGTAGGTGTGTAAGGGAGCACTACCAAAACAAAAACAAAAAAAGAAATGAAAAAGGACAGAAGAGACTTGTTCTTCAAAAGTCAGAAAGTATTTTAACTTTAAACTGTCAACTACGAAATTTCTTTTTTCTTTTTAAATGAAATTCTACTTTGCTTTACCAAGTAATTTAAAAATCAAAAATGGCAGAACATAAATCTTCCTTTAGTGGCTTTTTAGCAAAATAACGTGTATATTTAAGTGAATTACACCTCTATTACATGTTCAAAGATAATTATACTCTGGTAAACTTGCAAAATTAAGGGATTTAAAAATAAAGATTTCCTTTATTATATGTGTCACACGTATATCAATCCTCATTTCCTTAGAGTCTGATACAGCAATCAAATATATATGTTGTAGAAAGTCAGCTTATGTCTTCAGGTGATCTTTAAATACCGTTTAGCTTTTTAAGAAAACTATTGCTAGTAGCTCATAGCTTGCTAAAAAAAAAAATTGAATTGGCCTGTATTTATGTTAAAACTTAGCCCCCCAACACACACACTTTTTAAGTTCTGTAGAAGTTTTAACAGTGCTTGCATTAACTTTAAACCTTAGGGAAAGCGCAGAATAAACAACCGGCTGATAATGTTATCTAGTCAAAGTAAAACAAAGGATAGGGGAGTGGGGCGAGAGGGTGGGCGGTATCCACAGGCCAAACGGGATTTGTTTTTCCTTCAGCATTTACAGAGCATCCGCGAGAACCTCCTTCGAAGCCAGAAGTGTTCAGCACCTGAAAAGCATTTAAATGTAGTTTTTTCTCGATAAAAAAAAAAAAAAAAAAAGAGAGAGAGAGAGAGAGAGCAAGATTTAAGTGAGTGAATACTTCAGGTTAAATGAGTAAATACTTAGGGGGAAAAAAAAAAGGCTAACCGCCTCTGTGGAACGTTGGAACTTCTTCCTGTTTGGGGTTTTGTTGCTGTTTTTGTTTTTAACTCAGCCGCGGAGCGCATTTTCCTGTTCCTCGCGCAGAAAGGAGGGCCCCCGCGTGCAGGGCCGCGTCCGCCTTCCGGCGCTGGCAGGGAGCGGCGGTGAGGACGAGGAGGCGACGACGGCTGACCGCGACCGCGAGGCCGGCCCGAGCCCGCGAGGCCTGCGTGGCCGGGCGGCCGGGCGGGCTCGCGGCTGCAGGCGGCCCCGCGGCAGCGGGGCGAGGCGCGGCGGGGACCGCCGGCGCGCGTCAATGGGCCCATTCAGGCCGGCGCGGCGCGGGGGTTGAGAAGTTAAGGGGCGGGAGGTGGCGCGCCGGGGCCGCGGCCGCGCTATTTGCATTTCAATGGGACCCGCTTGTTGACTCAGTGCCCGGCGCTTCCGCAGCTCCCACCAGAGTCTGCCTTTGTTGGTTTTAGCTCCGGTCAAGTCCACTTCTTGCAACGGGGGAGCCGCGCGCATTTAGTTTGTGTAGTCAGGCGGAACACTCGACAGGAAGGAAGGAGGAAGGGGTGCTCTGCGCGGCCATTGTCTGGGCAACTGGGCTTAAGCAGCCGAGTGACTATTTAATCTATAAGGTGCACTTGAATCCCTCGCAAATCCGCTCAGTGTGGAGCAGGGGGCACCCAGACTGGGACAGATGGTGCAGAACCCCTTTGTTAAAAATATGGAAATGCGCTTTTTCATTTACTTAAGGTACTCCGCTCTTTTAACTGTTGCTATTCCCCCTAGTTGCATTGTCAGTGCGAGACCCGGAGATGCTAATGGGTCTGGTCAGCTCTGCCTAAGCGCCTCCTTTTTTTTTTTTTTTTTGTAATGTAAGTATTGGAAGTAAGCCTGCTATGTTTGGTCAGCCACCCTTCCCGTGGGGACCCCTTGTACCCTTTTGGGGTCTTCTGAACGTAGGCAGAAAGCGGCTGAAGGAATTCAGAGCCCCTCCCCTCTTTCCTTTTTCACGTTAAACGTCAAATTCAGAGGGGTCAGGATGCTTTCCATTCAACGTGATTTCCCCTCTGGAGGAAGGGGAGAATTTACTGCCTTCAGGGTCTCCTGATGCTTTGTAGTGACCTCTTGGGCCACGGAGTGCGGTGAAGGACGGCCCCCTTGGGTTCCCATAGCTGGAAGGACACCGCCGCAGCTCTGCGAGGCCGCACACGTGTTTCTGCTTCCACAGCTGTGATTTAGAGTATGTGCAACATCAGGCTGTGGAAATGTACACATAAACTTTGCAGCATTTTTGAAAAGTGAAAGACTGCCCATAGAGCCTTTGAGTATGTTGACATTTCACAAAATGGATTTTTCTGATTATCCTGACACTATCAAGGAGTCCATCCATATTCAGTGGAGCTGGGGCTGCATTTAGGAACTTCTGAACACACCCCAAGTCAGTCTGCAATGAGGTCAATCAACCGTCCACACACATGACCCATTTTTATTGTCCCAGCTTTGGTTTAAAACGTGGCTGTCAAGGTCCCACTGGACTGTTCTAGCCATAGTAATACAAAGCTGTAAAAGGAAAAATGTGAATGGACAAGTGTGTGGTAAAAATCAGGTAATTTCCCATTTTTAGCACAGATTACACAGGAAGCAGATTATTGTCTTGTGGTTTCCAAGGTAGGATAAATGTGACACACTGGAAAATGGATTGTTGAAGTATTTTAGTCTTGAGGTGTTTAAATCTTGGGCATGTTAGTACATTTATGTGAAGAGACAGATGTCTGTTTGGTCTCTAATTCTAATGCAAACATTTGACTGTGTGAAATGCTCACAGTCCATTTTTATTTTTCTTCAAAGGCACTCTTACCTGCCATGAGGCTGCAGACTCCTGTTCTCGTTGCTCTCCCTGAACATCTACAACATATATACAACACCTGGATCTGTGAATTAATTACTATCTAGGCTTTCTAAGTGGCCAAGTGCAAGAGCTTCTGTTTCTTTCTTTTTTTTTTTTTTTTAAGATTTTATTTATTTATTTGACAGAAAGAGAGATCACAAGTAGGCAGAGAGGGAGGCAGAGAGAGGGAAGGAAGCAGGCTCCCTACAGAGCAGAGAGCCCGACCTGGGGCTCGATCCAGGGACCCTGGGACCATGACCTGAGCTAAAGGCAGAGGCTTTAACCCACTGAGACACCCAGGCGCCCCAGAGCTTCTGTTTCTTATCAAGTATGTTCTTCCATCGTAGGCGGGATTCCATGAATTGACCCTTAACTGTGAATTCCTGCTGCATTTCCCTTTCAGCTGGCCATCGTAGAGCAGGAAAAGAGCCAGAAGCAGGTGACAGCCAGCAGGTGTAGCTTAGAATTCATATTTTTTTGCAGCTAAATCTATCTAAGCTGGTTTCAGTTTATCGTGTTAGAAATTAAAAATGTGGGAGTGGGGGGATAGGTATTTTTACATGCTTAAGCATTGTTCAGTAAACAAATTTGTTCAGAAACTCAAAAGTTAAGGGATAGAGAGCTTTTCTTGGAGTTTTAAAATTTTATAGGTTTCTCTTCCAATGGTGAAAAATGGAATACAGGAATAATAATAATAATAATAATAATAATAATTATTCCATGGACAGCTGTGGGCTTGGGTATATTAAGGTTCTTGACTTTCTTTTGGTTTTATATAATGAGTCTTTTGTTGGACTTCATTACGATGATGGTCCCCCTTTCTCCCCTCACACTCACCAATATTTCTCATTTGGTTTTGGTTGGTAAGTGAATTTTGGTGATGTAACTGTGAAGCCACAAATTCCCTACAGCATTGGAATGAAGTAAAAGGAAAGTATTCCATCTAGCAAAGAGTTTTGGTTTTAGTTGAAACTGCAACTTCATGCTCACTCATAGTTAATAAATGACGGCCTTTCATCTAGCCCAGCGGGATATGATTGGGCACTCACATTCTGCTGGGGAAAACGTTCTCAGGGTGCGCTTAAAGCCAGTGGGTTATATGGGACCGCCCTGGGCCTCTACTAAACGTCAGAGAGTAAGATTATGCATTCCCATAGGGAAAGGCCACTTCCACACTTGACCCCGTTCATGGAAGAGGATTTTGGCCAGTTGGGGCATGAATTCAGATCCTTTAGTTATGAATCAGTTCGTATAAGACTATCATGTCTGGGTTGAAGTTACTCGAATTGAACAGTTATTATTAGTTTGGGCTTGCTGGGATTTGTCTAAAATGGAATAATGTGACGTGGTGAACTTCAATATCAGAAAGACCATTATTTATACGTGTATATTGTAATCTCTATTCTGGTGTGGACTTAGTTTAGGAAAGATCTCCGAGGCACAAACTGTTTTCCTTAAAAGCAGGCCAAATTACTAACTGCGAAGAGTAAAGTATTTCTGTTGCATTTTCCCTGATCTCTGAAGTGACAGGTCTCTCCCCTTTTTTCTCTTACCTCTCTGAACTCCCCTTAGTTTTCTTTACAGGCTTTTCCCCCCTTCACTTATCCCTTATTGTGCTCTTTTTTTGTCTTGGGTTCTCATCTCTTCTGTATATTCTCCCACAGTGAGATTTCTGGGAGATCTTTCTTGAACATCCTAGGTACCCTCTTGCCTCAAGACCTTTGCACACACTCTTTTCTCTGCTTAGAATGTTATTTCCTCAGATATGGGGATGCCTGGCTTTTTTTTTTTTTTAAAGTTGGGTAGTCAAATGTCACCTTTTGAATAAAGCTTCTGTGGTTATCAGTAGAAAATAGCAGATACCCAGTTAGGGCTGGGAATAGGTTGAGGCAAGCAAAGTATGTGGGACACAAAATTTAAGAAGGCAAGTTCAGAGTCAGTAACTGAGAATGTGTGCCTCTTAATATTTGGTACCCTAAGTGGTATCTCACTTGCCTTACATGTCCTAGTCCTACCTGTCCCAGCCCTGTACTTGTATGCAGTCACTCCCTAGTCTCCTAGTTTATTTTTCTTCACAGATATTATACAACTAACATATATAACTAATTATTGTATGTCTCCCTACCCTTGTCCCCACTCAGATGATGTGGGACCTGTGGGAGCAGGGGTCTTGTCTGTTTTGGTTTTTGCTCTACCCCCAGAGTCTAGAACAGAGCTCAGAACTTAGTAGGTATTCATTATGTATTTGTATTTAAATGACTAGAATGTATAAATCACTACCACTCATATTATTGATGAGTCTTAAATGCACAAAAACAAATTTTGTAAATGGACCTTTCACCTTGGATGTCTGTCCCACAAGCTTTTCAAACTCAGCGGGTCCCAAATTGCATTTATTGCTTTTCACTCCCCCAAACTACCTCCCACCTGAATTCTCTTTCCTGACGAGCCAGACCTCCATCCAGCTCAGATCAAAATGCTAGAGATGCAGTAATTCAGGCTTATCAAGTTTGCTCTCTAAAGAACTCCACCCTCCTTCTCCCTCCCTGCCCTCCTGCTATAATTCAGGCTCTCCTCCTTTCCCCCTTGACTGTCACCTTCCAGTGGATCTTGTGGCAAATGGCTTGTCTTCTGCTGAAAACTTCTGCCACTTGGCTGTGAAGTGAGCTCTCTAAACCGCGTAGATCTGATCGTGCCACTTTCTTATCTTACAATCCTTACATGTAGCCCCCTAAGTTTGAAGATATACTTAAAGGCCCTTGGTGATCTGTTTGCGGACTCTCCCCTTGGTTTCAGTTTCCTGCGGTGTCCCCTCCTCTCTTCCTGTTTCATTATCTACCCTTCTCAACACACACACACTTTGTACTCAACTCACGGAGGACTTGGAAAGTTAGAATCATCTATCCTCTTAAATGCCGCTTTACTATTGCCTGTCTAATCTCTATTTATCCTTCCAACCTCAGTGGAATGGGCAATTTGAACTTTCCTCTACCTGTCATGTTGTTTGGGAATTTTCTGTTTAGTTCCCTGTATCTCCATTATATTGCAAACACCTTAAGAATAGGAACTGAGTGTTTCATATTTGCATATCCAGTATAAAACTGGCCCTCCATGTTTGTTGAATGAATGTATAAATTCATCTAAAGATTATTTTATGTGGGAGAAGGTATGGGTCTAAATGACTTTTTCCTTACTTGCTATCTATTTATCTATCTATTCCAACAGTATTTTTATTTTTATTATTTTATTATTTTTTTCCAACACTATTTTTAAAAATCCTTCCTTTCTTCCTTCTGTGAGGAGTTTACTTTGCCATATATTACATTCTTACAAATAGCTGGACATCTTTCCAGTTTTTCTTTTATCCTCTTGATTTATATATCCACTCCTCAATCATTAATATACCGGCTCAGTCTCCCACAGCCAACTTTTCCCCCCAAAGTATTCTTTGGGCTGTGCCCCTGTTTATTTTCCTAAATATGTTTTGGTGTCATTTTATTGATTTTAATAGAAAAACACAGTTAAGGGTTTTAATCATAGTAATTATCTGAAAGTTAGCGTAAAAAAAGCAGAACTCTAATTTTTGTTTTTTCATCACAAAGCTGGTTGGTTGCTAGTTTCAGAGTAACCAGATAATAGAAAACCACATCCCAAATGGGCTTCAAGTGAGAGCCACTTTGTAAGTGAATCACTACTTCTGTATGAGAGACTCACTCGTTGTTCCATATGCTCTTCCCTTCTGAGATGATCCAGCCAGCAATCAAATACATTTGTCTTTTTAAGACTTTCTGATGGAGAGAAGCAATGTCTTTCATGTACCCTTTCAGGGTTAGATGGCATATCCTGGATGTAAAGTTCTTTTTTTTTTTTTTTTTTTGTCAAATCCTAGTATTTAAATACAAATTCTGCCTGTTTTCTCTGTGGAGATGAAAAACAGCTGGCCACCATCCCTTATCCACACACTCTTTTCATTCTTTCGATTGGTAACAGTGAAATACATCTTTAGCTCAGATTTCTGAAAATTTATTTTGCGGGCCCTTTCAAACATCCATAAATTGTACACAAACCATTGGAGCATCTTATGTGATTAATCCTCTGTTGTTTATCTAATGCAAGATGCTGCATACTGTCTGAAACTCCAGCTATAAGAGAGGGCCATGACCTTGGGGGAGTCCGGGCGTCCTGTTCACTGCATCCTCAGTCTGTCCCATCCCCTTGTTTGTATTTTGGGATTAAAATCACAGTTGTTGGGGCACCTGGGTGGCTCAGTGGGTTAAACCGCTGCCTTTGGCTCAGGTCATGATCCCAGGGTCCTGGGATCGAGTCCCGCATCGGGCTCTCTGCTCAGCAGGGAGCCTGCTTCCCTCTCTCTCTCTCTGCCTGCCTCTCCGTCTACTTGTGATCTCTGTCTGTCAAATAAATAAATAAAATCTTAAAAAAAAAAATCACAGTTGTTTTGTTTTTTACCTTCCTTATTTTAACTCCCTTTGTGGTCCCACCCCCCTCTGGGAATAGAGTCTAAACTTTCTAATTTAGGCAAATGAGTTTATGAGCCCCTGGGGCAAAGATTTCATTCCATCGCCCTGAGGTTAGAAGCAGGGAGATGATTTGGTTCACTGGTTTTTCTTCTGAGTCCATTTCTTTCCAGTTCTCTAGCCCATGATCCCTATCTACCATGGGAGTAGTTAATAATTTTTTTCTCATATCCTCTGGTTTTCAATTAGTATGGGCTCAGAGGATTTGATTTAAGGCATGCCTTAAGTTTGTCCAAGCCACATACATGAGCACATAGCTAAAATTTATTTAAGGAAAGTTATTGAAACTGGATAAGGGTGACAAAACTTAGTTTACATTATCATGAAATCATTTAATTTTTAAGCCTGGTTAGTTTTATAAAAATACAGTTTTAAAAAATTACCTAGAACTACAGCAGTGGAAGTCCTCTCCCACTTCCACCTCCGTGTATAATTCCATGCAGTATATATATATATATATTTTTTTTTTTTAAGATTTTATTTATTTATTTGCCAGAGAGAGAGAGAGGGAGAGAGAGAGAGCGCGCGCAAGCGAGCACAGGCAGGCAGAGTGGCAGCAGAGGCAGAAGGAGAAGCAGGCTCCCTCCCGAGCAAGGAGCCCGAAGTGGCACTCAATCCCAGGACGCTGGGATCATGACCCGAGCCGAAGGCAGCTGCTTAACCAACTGAGCCACCCAGGTGTCCCCCAGGCAGTATATTTTTTGAAATCGCTCGAGACAGCTGACTTATAAGCCACTGCCAGTCAAAAACAAAAACCAACCAACCAACCCAGTTGATTCACTTGGACCACTGTTTACCTGCTTTCCTCCATTTCTCTGACAGGCAAAAACAGCATCCTTCGCAGAAATCTGAACTGTGCAGGTCAGATTTGAAAACACAAAACAGTTCTACAAAGCAGTGGGTACAACCAGGATGTATGCCCTGGGCTGCATAGGTCTAGTCCACCATATATGCTGGGTTTGTAGGAGACGAAACAGAACAGAATGTGTTCTTCCACAGGAATGACTTTGGAAAACTCTATACTTACATCAGGTTTGCTGCTATTACTGAAGATTCTTTTTTTTGTTTTTTCGCTTTTGGAACTTTCCTCTAGGAAATGCCTTTAGACATTCTAACCCAAAGTATTTCCTAAATCTGTCCATGTATTGTCATCCCTACAGCCCATGTCCTAATTTAGCTGTTTACCATCTCTTAATCTTGGCTATGAAAACATCTCACCAGTTTTATGCCCAGTTTTTATATCCCTGCAGTTAATTCTCCATGCTGTTGCTGAGTTCTCTTTTATCCCCTGACAATATCCCTTAGCATGACATTCAGAGTTTTCCACAGTCTGACCTTGTATTACTTCTCTAGCCTTTCCTTCTCATTATATTCATATATCCTGTTTTCAGGCAGTTATTAAAAGCTAGACGGAGTCTACATCCCCATTTGCCTGAAAGTCTAGGTTGACACCTGCTATCCTGAGGTCCTGTCTGGTTTAACATATTCAGTGCTTTCAAAACTGTCCTCGTTTGGATGATAAGTTGTATGGTCCTGCCTTTTTTATTTTTTTTTAAAAGATTTTATTTATTTATTTGACAGAGAGCGATCACAAGTAGGCAGAGAGGCAGGCAGAGAGAGAGGAGGACGCAGGCCCCCTGCTGAGCAAAGAGCCCGATGCGGGACTCGATCCCAAGACCCTGAGATCATGACCTGAGCTGAAGGCAGCGGTTAACCCACTGAGCCACCCAGGCGCCCCCTGCCTTTGTTTTTTAAAAGCTTTATTGAGACATACTCAGGCATCATTAAGATCACCCACTGAACATATAGAACTCAGTGGTTTATGGTGTATGTGCAGGGTTGTGAATCCATCACCATAATGCAATTTTAGAACATTTCCATCACCTCCAAGAGAAACTTTGTACCCATCGGCAGTTACTTTCCATCTCCCCCCTCCCTTTCATCGTACTTCGTAGCCTTAGGTAACCACTAATCTACTTTTTTTCTCTACAAAGCTGCCTATTCTGAATGTTTAAAATAAAAGATATAGGGTGCCTGGGTGGCTCAGGAGGTTAAGCCTCTGCCTTTAGCTCAGGTCATGGTCTCAGGGTCCTGGGATCAAGCCCTACATCGGGCTCGTTGCTTAGCAGGGAGTCTGCTTCCCCCTCTTTCACTCTGCCTGCCTCTCTGTCTACTTGTGATCTCTCTCTCTCTTTGTCAAATAAATACAATCTTTGAAAAAAATGAAAATAAAAGATATTATACAACATGTGTGTATGTGTATGGCTTCCTTCACTCTGTATAATGTTTTTTGATGTAGCGAGGATCATGCATCTGTACGTAATTCCCTCCTATGATCAAATAATGTTCCACTGTATGGAGATACCAATTTTTTTAATCCATTCATCAACTGAACATTTGGATTAGTTCTATTTTTTGACTTTTATGAATAATGCTGCTATGAACATTAGCGTACAAGACTTTGTGTGGATATGTATTTTCATCTTTCTTGATTATACCTAGGAGCAGAATGGCTTGGTCATATGGTAACTCTAAGTATAACGTCCTGAGGAATTGCCAGTGTTTTCCAAAGCATCTGCATCGTTTAATCGTCCCCACTAATAATATATGAGGGTTCCAATTTTTCCATGTCTACACCAATACTTATTATTGTCTTTTTTTCCTTTTTGTTTTTTATGATTGCGGTCTTACATGTAAAGTGCATTTGCCTAATAAGTAATGGCGATCATCTTTTCGCGTGCTCATTAGCCGTTCACTTATCTTCTTATCTTCAGGTATTTAGAGAAATACCTGCTTAAATCCTTTGCCTATTTTTAAATAGGGTAGTTTGTTTTTAAATTGTTAAGTTGTAAGAGTTCTTTATATGTTCTAAGTAGAAGTATATCAGGTATATGAGTTGCAAATATTTTCTCCCTTGTCTGTGGGTTACCTCCTCACTTTCTTCATGGTGTCCTTTGAAGCACAAATGTTTTTCGTTTTGACTTAGTCTAATTTGCCAATCTTCTCTTTGATGGGTTATGCTTTTTGGTCATATCTAAGAAATCATCGCCTAATGCAAGGTCACAAAGATTTACTTATGAGTTTTCTTCTAAGAATTTTATGATTTTAGATCTTCCGTTTAGGTATTTAATGAGTTACTTTTTGTGTGCGGTGTGAAGTTAAGGGTCCAAATCATGTTTTGCATGTGAATTTTCAGTTGTTCCACACCATATGTTGAAAAGACTATTCTTCCCCCAGGGAATTTTTTTGGACCCCTACCTCTGTGCATTTTTATGGTTTAATTATTTATATTATTACTTTGACCTAGAACTGTTTTATGTCATTCTTCTCTTCCTATTGAATCTTATGAACTAAGTCCTTCAAGATTATGTTCGATTTACCATCTCAGTGAACATTCCCTAACCACCCAAGCTGAATGATTGATTGCTCTCTCTTTTGTGTTCCATAAATACCATTCATTTTATATCATGAATATGACATGTATCTTCTTGTATTTTAATTAGCTGTATATACTTCTGTCTTTCCTACTGCACTGTGTTGTTCTTGTGGGAGGACTTTCTCATGGATTTGTGCCCAGTACAATGTGTGGTGACTGGTAGATGCTTAGTACATAGTTGCTGGTTAAATAAATGAATGAGCAAATAATCGAGTGAAGGAACAAATATCCTAAATGAGATTACATTTCTATCCTATGTTAGTGGATTTTGTTTTTAAAAACAACTAAGATATTCAGTGAGTGAGGGTTGTGGGTTGGATAATACTGTTTTGGCCAAAGGCAAACTCTGAAAGCCATTCTAAAGGAGGAGACCCACAATGTTTTAACAATGGTAGCATTGGTGAAATAACTTCTCCAGATATGGAGAAGTCTACCATGGAGGCCAGCATTTGAACTTGTAAATAAGGGCTACTATGTTTATTTAAAGGCCTTGTTATTTAGCTGTTACTTTTACCCCTGAAGACATCTGCCCTTGGCCAGGGTAGTATGAGGTCTAACACCAGGGTAGGAGCTATAACTGAGGGTTATTACAAACCTCTGCTAAATTTGTATTTTCTTTACTCCCTTACTGACTTGTCCTTGTGCTTCTCTTCCTACTCTTTGGCTCATGAGCCTAAATTTCATGTCACCGGAAGCTGAAGCATCATCTCTAGAAGGTCACATTTAGAAAGTCAATTCACCACTAAGGGAAAGCAAACTCTGTTTGGGTTTTTGCTTAGCTATTAGCAGAGCTAAGTTGATCATAGCCAGCTGTCATTATGTAGGTTATTACATAGGAGGATGGGAGATGGGTTGACGGAGGCAAGACCTGGTCGTGGCAGAAATCTGAGGGGGCTGGGCTAATAGACTCTGTGTCCTATGTGGATATCACAACAAAACAAAACAAAACAAAAATTGCTCTTTTGCAGGCATCTAGGATCTCCTGGTCCACAGCTGAAAAGGCAAGCCCAAAGAGCTAATGGTCAGGAAAATCAGTTTCAGCTTTAAGCCTATGCTTAACCAGGACTTGCAGTGTTAAGGCGATTAGTGCTGAGATAGTGAAATCCCATTGTGACCCATTGTCCAGAGATGCGAAAACACCCCTATTACTGGCTTTTAGTGTCACAATGAGAGAGCTCACTTTACACCACTGAGTACTTGGGGGACGTGATTTGATCTGCAATACAACTGAATCCCTGGAAAGGCCAGGTATGGGTCTCATGTGAGGTTTTACTGCATTTCTTCCAAATTAAAGCAACAAAACTAATGAGGATCTTTTATAGTTTGTCAAAAGAAGAGTTAGTTGGGTGTCAGCATTTTCTAAGCACAATCATCTCCTCAGTGTATGTCTATGGCTTCTGAACACTGACGAGGCAGCATTACAACTGGTGTGTGTGTTGGGGGGAGGAGATGCTGGTGTTTGAAATGAGTGAATGGCAGCCAGTGAGCATAAATGGCAAAGAAAACTTTCAGCTCGTAGATTCACAGATGGGCTCCCTGCTGAAATGACTAACTGTCGTCAGATCAACAAGTAGGAACCTCCAAACCCCTGCACTTGTTTCATGTGTTTAAATTCACACTTATTAAAATAAATGATTGCTCATTTACATAACAATTTAAATTTCATAATTTTCAGAATTAATAAAAGGCTTAGGATAGTCAAAGTCCATATTCAGTTGAATGACATAAATCTATCAGAATAAAAGGTGAAATGCTAACCATTATCCACAGGTGGGAAGGATAATTGAAAAATTATCAAATTGTTCAAGTTCCTAGGGTTAGGTAATTTACATAACTTGGAAAACTCAAATTGATTAAAAGCATTGTGGTAAATAAAAGCCTAAGTGATTTTCGTAAATCCTTTTAGTTATCCAAGTATGGCATGCTTAGCAAACCTAATCAGGGAAGAAGTTCTCATGTGACAACAGATTTGCCTTGAAAATAAAAATAAAACTGAAAACAAGTCATACATTTCCTATTTACTTAAATAACAATTTTCTATTTGTTTAGTCATCAAGAAGGGCCTATGAAGACATTTGGTATCTACATAGCAGGAAAGGCATATTCTGCAAACTAGGGTATTTCAGACACTTCTATTCGTTACCAACTCTTTGATGTTTTTTTTTTTTAAGATTTTTTTTTAAAGATTTTATCTCTCATATTATTGCACATTATTTGAAGTTTTTTGAAGTTTTTTGTTAGAGCAAACGATGAATGGTCTGTCATTAACTATGAAAACACCCATGGGAGATAGGAACTGAGACAAGATTCAGTGCATCTCAGATGTTGGGGTGCCACAGAATTATCCAGGAAGCTTGTCCAAAATACAGATTTCCTGGCCCCGGACCGTCTGTATTTTGACCAAGCTCATCTAGGTGCTTCTGGTGTGTACCACTATTTGTGAAATACTTATTTAGGTGACCTCTGAGATTTTTTTTTTTTTCCAAGTCTAAGGATATATGAGGTTATACAAAAGGCACCTTCGTATCTTGAAATATCTCAAGATATGGAAGCTCAAAAAAAAAAAAAGTGTTTTGAAAGTCTCTTTTAGGCAAACCAATGTTTTAGTCATTCTTCTTTGTTCTTGGTTGTCTCCCCACTGATTTTGTGTGACCCTTCACAGATTGTGCTTGTCCTACTTACTTGAGATTCCCAGGCATTATGCAAAGTTTAAGGGCATATGAGATAAGCTTTATAAAATGGCTCAGTGTTTTAGGACTCAACCCCCACTCCCCTCCATTGTGCAACCTACCACCTGAAAAGGGATGAGGCTAATCCACTGGTAGCTAATCAGAAGGTTCTTATGAAACAAAAAGAAGGTCCTCCTCGCTTTTGAAAGTATTGGTTCCCCCTAGATTGGACCTAATTACAGTCTAAGCACACAGTAAGGGGTTCCAATCCCAGAGACCTTAGGATGCTGAGGGGCCAAGCCTGAGCAGATCCAGACTGTCCTGCCAAAGCCCACATAGAACGAGGTAAGAGTTCCTCTGTTTGCTCCTTTCCAGAGGGCTAGGGCCAGTTTTCTGTCTTAGTGGAAATCAAATCTGTAAGACATGGCAGCATAGAATAAAGGAAGGAGGGTCAAATGCTGCTTAAAATAATCTTTTTCTAATTTCACCTTCAATTGCCCAGGCTAAGGATACTAACCCCACTGATGCTAACAGTGTGTCAGGAATGAAATTCTTCCACGAATCTTGGAGCAGAGACTATTCCATTTTATAAAGTCAAATGTATCTTTGCCACACGAGTAAGTCACACACACTCTTGTCAGTAAGGAACAATGTTGCTGTTAGTTTTTTAAATTATTGGTGTACAATATGGAGAGTTGGTGGCTTAGAAAGAGAAATAGCCGATTCCAGACGAACATCAAAGCACTCACATGCTGTGAAATGATTAGTTCACTGGTAGACCACCCTGAACGCGCCCGATCTCGTCTGATCTCGGAAGCTAAGCAGGGTCGGGCCTGGTTAGTACTTGGATGGGGGACCAGAATATTCTGGTGACTTCCCTCCTCAGCTCCATCATAGTACCTCATTCACCTTTTTTTTTTTTTTTTAAAGATTTTATTTATTTATTTGACAGAGAGAGATTACAAGTAGGCAGAGAGGCAGGCAGAGAGAGAGAGAGGAGGAAGCAGGCTCCCTGCTGAGCAGAGAGCCCGATGCGGGGCTCGATCCCAGGACCCTGAGATCATGACCTGAGCTGAAGACAGCGGCTTAACCCACTGAGCCACCCAGGCGCCCCCCTCATTCACCTTTTATTGCCTTTCTCTTAAAGCACTAGGGAATGCCTGATGGAAGAAATGTTTTATGCAGAAAGTCAAATTCCCAGAGAACAAAATCGTGCCTGTCTATGTGTGTGCATACAATTCAGAGGGAAGGAGAAAAACAAGGCTGAAGTTGTTTGCTAAGAGAGGATGAGGTTAGCTCAGTTTATTATCTTAATTTCTGCACTTCACTATGTCATCAACACGTTGGACTGATTAAACTTATAAGGACACTAATTATAGAAAGGAAATCAGTCTAGCCTGTGGTTGTTCAACTAATGAAGAGGGAAAACGGGATAATTTCAAACTGGTGAAAGAAGAATGTATATAACAAGTAAGCTAGACTATATAAAAGATCTGAAGTCCCTACCATGGTCAGCCCACGTACCTAAAACATTATATTATTCTTTAATTGACTTGTTTTATGGACATGAAGTCTTAGAGTGAATGTGCTGATATAGTAAATAGCGTAAAATTTCATAAATTTAAACCAAGAAAGAATAACTCCTATATAAAGGAGTACAATTTATTTTAGATATTTTTAGATATATTTAAAAAATAGATAAACCTAACAATAAAACAATGTTTTAATTACTCTTAAACAGATATGAGCCCAAACACATGAGACTTACTTTTCTTAAAGATTTTTATTTATTTATTTGACAGATGGAGATCACAAGTAGGCAGAGAAGCAGGCAGAGAGAGGGGGAAGCAGGCTCCCCGCCGAGCAGAGAACCCGATGCGGGGCTCAATCCCAGGCTCCGGGATCACGACCTGAGCTGAAGGCAGACGAGCTGAGCTACCCGGGTGGCCCGAGACTTGCTTTTTTAACCTGAGAGTCCTCCATCCTCTGCACCTAGTTTAGAATCACTGCCTGGTGGATGGCGGTTACTAATGGGGGTGTTACACCTATAGTTGGGTGGGGTCGGAAACAAGACTGGGAACTACTGACCCAGACTGTAAGGCCTTAAGCATCTTCCAGACAATTTCATTTATAGCACTCAATTTCTTTATATGTGGTACAAATGTAAGCTTCAGTCTGCTGTTGAACTCAGTTACAAATTATTGAAATTCTAGATAATGAAGTTTTAGTTACAATTTTTTTTCTGTTTTAGAAGCATATGATAGAATGTACAAGATGTAGAAAAGTAAAATAAAATAAATTATATTTCACCCATAAGCCTAGTGTCTAGACTCCTGTCATCATTTTGGGTATACATTCATGGCTGCTAGTTTGAGACTAACTACCTCAATTTTCCCAGGACTGAGGGGAGTTTCCTGGATATAGGACTGTCAGTGCTAAAACCAACAAAGTCCCCTGAGCAAAGTGGGATGAATTGGTCAGCCTACAGGAGTCTCCAAGAAGAGGTTAACGTAAGAACTGTTGGTCTTAGCCAGTCATCTCAGGCAACTTGTGGAAAAGAAAGAGAAAACAAGCTAGTTGTTTTAAGCTGTTAAATCTTGGCGTGGTTTGGTTCTATCTCTCCATTTGTCTGTCTTTCTATATTAAATTATACATAGAGCTTTGTAATTAGATTTGAAAAATAACAGTACATTTATGGACATATCTTCATGTTGTAAAATAGTCCTCCACCACACCAGTTTTAACGGCTGCATGAAATTCCACCAAAGGGAGGTGGGGACCACAGTCTGCTGCACAACTCCCATGTCATTGAACATTTATGTTGCTTCTCATTTTTTTGCTTTTCCAAGCAAAGCTGTCCCCAAGACCCTTATAGCTTTAATCTTTGCATTTGAACTCCATGGCTACTTCTTTAAGAGTAATTCTTAGAAGTGGAACTGCTGAGTCCAAAGGTATTATTTTAAAAGCTTTTTGCCAAATATCGCCAAATTGCCCTTCTTATATGTTGTGCTAATTTACAGATCTACTGACTCTATAAGAATGCTCATTTTGCAAACACTGGTATTACCACAACAAAACAAGCTTGCAAACCCTGTCAGCTTGACAAGTTAATGAGACTTTCTTTTATTCTATAGTTAGTCTCATATGCACCAGCACCGCCATAAGATCCCTCTGGTCAATTTAAATTGTGCCAATGAGAATACATCCTGGGCAACAGCTCCTGATGTTTACATAAGTTATTACTTAAGCCCTCAACATCATCAAATATTTATTTAACATCCACCATAGGTTAAGAATCGCAACCAGGGGCCCCGGTGCTACTTAGAATCTAAAGCAGAGAACAGAGGCAGCATTCTTTATCTTGGCCTTGGGGAACTGTTTTAGTTACTTCCTTCTTTTCTTTCCTCTATATAATCAAATTACAGGAAAACTGTCCTGCAATTTAGAAAATTAAACATTTTACATCGTGAAATATGCAATACTTTCATAAAAGAGAACAGTATATATGTATGTGTTAATAGGTGGTTAAAAATTGGATTTCTATGTAAGTGCCATCTAACTCAGGAAACAGAACCTTCCCAACACCTGAAAATCATCCCCCAGCCCCTTCCCATGTGCCTCCACGGAATTCCAATCCTCTTCCTGCCACAGAGGTGTAACCATTCTAACTGAATGGTCATCCTCTCATTTCTTTTCTCTCTTATTCCACCATTGTTTAGTTTTGCCTGCTTTGAGCTTTCTCTCAAGAAAATCATAATGACTTATTCTTCTGACTTGCTGTTTTTACTCAACATTATGTAAGATTCATTCATTTTAGTCTGGATAGTTGTATAATGTTCCACACTACAAATATGCCATACGTTTCAATCCATTCTACTGTTGATAGATTTGGGTTGTTTTTGGCCTTCAGGCCAGTCTGGGATTTGTGATGTAATCATGGAGCAGGCGCTCTGAGGTAGTAGACATCAGATTAGATGCATAAATAAATGTAATCTTTAGAAGAACTTAGTTTTTTTGGTGTGTGATGAGTTTTCCCTCTCTAGGGCTTTCAGCTTTGATGTTTGCTTAAATTATAGTTTTGACTATGAATCCTATTGTCTGGAATCTCCTTTAGGTATAGCCATTTAGTGAAGTTTTTTCCCTCCTACTTTCAGACGTGTGGAGGTACAGGAAATACTGATAATGCTGGCCACCTCTGCAGCTGTCTGAGCTCTTCCACCTGCCAAGCTGCTGTTCTTAGAGAAAAACTTGGAGTTTCTGAGAAACTGATGGGTTCAGAAGTGAGTGGGGTTAAAGGAAATGACCTGGGAGAGAAAGAAGATACCCCAAGTTAGAGATTTATTTAGAGTAGAGAATATCATATTTTAAGAAAGCAGTTGTCTTGTGGAAAGTTGGGGAGTCATCATCATGTAGAAGAATGGAATTTTTTACCTGATTCAAACTGGGTTCAAACTGTTTCCACCACCTCATGGTTACACGATGATAAGTGATTTACTCACCCCAGAATCTTTCATCTTTTGCTAAATCAGGATGATAAAACCTTTCCTAAAAAATTAGGGCCGGGTGCCTGGGTGGCTCAGTGGGTTAAAGCCTCTGCCTTGGGCTCAGGTCATGATCCCGGGGTCCTGGGATCCAGCCCTGAATCCCACTCTCCGTTCAGCAGGGAGCTGCCTCCCTGCCACCTCTCTGCCTGCCTCTCTGCCTATTTGTGATCTCTGTCTGTCAAATAAATAAATAAAATCTCTAAAAAAAAATTAGGGAGTAAATAAAAGTGGTTAAGAGGTATTTATGATTTGAAATATAACATGTTAATAATATTCAGCTATTGGCCTTTAAAAATAACTTTTAAAGTTTAAGGAATAGTAAATATAAAAATGGCATATAAAATGATATAAAATGTAGATAAAAAGAATTTAATTTGGGTTTATCTGATTAAGCATGTGAAAATATTTTAAAATTTCTAACATTGAAAAGACTATTGCTCCGTACCCTTTTATTTTTGTCTCTTTGGATTAAATATTGCATTCATCACCATGTAATGTAATAATTCAGTGGACAGATTCTTCACAGGATGGTTAAAATGAAAGATTAAAATACAGCATTTCATACAAAATCAGAACTTTGTATATAAAATCTAGTTTAATTCATCTTGTTATCCATTTTGTTATGTTTATCTTTCTTTCCTTCTCTTGAAAATAAACATATTTGTATGATAGCCTTAAACTTATGTGGTAAAGGGAAAAGTAATGTGAAATGTCTCAGATTTAAGTAGTTACATACAAGCAAAATCTTTATCCCTCCGTTAGATGATTACATGTAAGTTGATTGTATTTATTTTATATCTTAGAATACTCGGTTTTTCTTCAGATTGTATTTTATATCTTAGTCCTTCATGAATGAAGAAAAACTGGAGATAATATTTATATTTAGAAGTTCTTAACAGCTGGAATGAAAGAAGCAGTTTCATACTTAACTTACAAATATATGCTTTCTGTAAAAAATAAAAGAGGGAGATAATTAGATATCAATGAGATGATGTAATATCTAGGATTTTGTTTTTGTTTAAGAGTTTATTTATTTATTTGAGAGAGAGCACAAGCAGGGGGTGTAGAGTTGGGAAGGGGGAGAGGCAGAAGGAAAAGTAGGCTCCCTGTCTGGCAGGGAGCCCAACAGGGGCTCAATCCCAGGACCTGAATATTGTGACCTGAGCAGAAGACAGCTGCTTAACCTACTGAGCCACCCAGTTGCCCCTAGGATTTTGTTTTAAATAAGCTGCCATGAAGGAGAGTGGGGAAGTATAAGAGATACTGATAAACAGTACTGGACAGAAGTTAGTGGTTGGTAAGAGGTTAGGTATTAGGTATGGTAGTTTTGTTATGCTATTTTCTTTACTTCTTTGTGTGTTTAAAAATTTCTGTAATAGAGGTGGCTGGGTGACTCAGTTGGCTAAGCAACTGACTCTTGGTTTCAGTTCAGGTCATGATCTCAGGGTCATGGGATAGAGCCCCAGGTGGTGTTATCAAGCCCCACCTTGGGCTCTGCACTCAGTGTGGAATTGGCTTGAGATTCTTTCTCACTTTCCTGCTGCCCCTCCCCCTGCTCATGTGTGCACCCACTTTCTCCCTCTCTCAAATGAATAAATGTCTCTTTAAAAATTTTCCATAATAAAATGTGGAAATGAAAGAGGATCAAATAAGAAAATGATTTTATAGTGTTACCTCCATTTCTAGTACAAAATGGATTTAATAAGTTTACTCTCCTCACCTTTCATTGTATCTAGGTGCATGACCTATCACCACTGAAGGAGCAGCAGTTTTGATTGTTGGAGAGTAGAAGTGGAAATCCATTTTAGTATGTGCTGATGACTGAGGTATTATGTGGTAGGTGGGTAAGACTCAGTTCCTATTTTTAAGGAGCTGTGGGCTGGTGGGAGAGGGAACGCAATGCTGGGAGAGCGTGCCACTGAGGGCAGTGATGGGGTGAGGAGGCTTCATACTCTCATACTCGGGAAGTGGGACCGGCTTGCGGCAAGAATGATATATGGCTGTCAAAGCAAGCTTTGCCTGTTTTAGATGTTTTCTTTGAACCAACTTCATGTCCAGAAAAGAGGGTTGGGGAGATCTCTTTCCCTTTGAGAATTTGTTTTTTCTTGAGTCATGCAGCTTTAATTCTACAAGTCAGGAATTCATGCTATTACTCTTCCTTTCCCTGGACAGCTACGCTATGGATGAAGCAGGGATTTGGGAGCTAACCCCCACATCTCCCATGTCACTGAAGAAGTTCTTATCTCTGTACGAAGTCCCCATAAAAACGGAAAAGCTGTCCAGTAGGAAGTCAAATAAGAGCAGGCCAAACACCATAGTAGATGCCCTATTTGGGCAGCGTACCACATGCATGGAGAAGCACAAAGACTGACTTAACATGCCACAATGAGAAATGGGCCACATATTGAAAATGCTGAGTGCTGTTCAGACGCAGGACAAACAGGTATAAAGGTTGATGTGTTTCTGTACAGAAGAAACAACAGAAACCAGGAGACTCCGTGGATATTCATTCCAATCCACAAACTACTAGTCTTAGGTCCCTTTTCAAAGTATATGAGCAGCCCCTGTGACTTGGTTGTGGCCCTGTGTTTCATTTAGTTTCCTCTGACTTCTAGTCACCTTTTGCCAGGGGCTCAGTTTCCCAGTGAGGGGTTAGAAGAGGAAAAGTCTTTACATCATGATGCAACTGGCATCTTCACCCCCGGGGTACATTTTTGTGGTTAAGTAGTTTCTTTAATTGTCCCTTCCAAAGTTAGGGATAACAAAGAACAAAGGACAATTTCTAAATTTTATCGCGTTCAGTTTCTAATAGGATTCTGGATTCCGGATGGAAAAATCAGTCACGTGGGATCTGTATCCAACGAACTTGGCAGGAAGATTGACGTGAATCAGAGACTGTTCCCATGAGACTCACTAAACTTATTTCACGTGGTTTCCATTATGTGGGGTGTGCCACTAAGAGTCTTCGTAAACTGAGGATAGCAATGTCTGTCTTACTGGAAGCTGAAAGGACATTTGTATATAGAACATTTAGCTCAATGCCTTATGCAAAAAACAACATTTGTTACTAATATATTAGGAAACTAATGTTGTTTTCATTGTTGGTAAGGATAGGCAGGGCTTATGAATAGCTATCAGGTAAATACCTGATAAAACTAGCTAAAAGGCTAGACAAAAAGTGTACATGAAAGACCACGGGTCCCCTGACCCAATCTACTGACGCCAAGTATAACCTGTTCAAACTGTCAACCAATCAGCTCAGCCCTACCTGAAACTTGTTTGTATCTGTCTATAAAAATCCTGCACCGACCCAGCTCTGGACCTCTCGGCGTTATTGGCAACGAGCGGCACAGAGGTCCAGGTTCGAACCTGCAATAAACGACCCTTGCTGCTTGGCTTTGACTCACGTCTCTGGTGGTCTTTTAAGGTGGGAGTAATACTCAGTTGGTATTTCATACAGCTGGATAGGCATGCTGATACTTCATTGGCTTTCTGTTTGGCTCAGTTACGGCCTGAACAGGCTCAGAGGCCCAGTCTTGTCTGTGGGTCTCCCTAGATGCGAACCAATGGCTGGGTTTCTGTTCTTTTTTTGCCTTCCTCTGCAGGGCTGTTGAGTGGTGCCATAGTCCAACAGGGGTGCTGACCATCGCAGGTGCTGATGAATATCGTGTGTATGATAGTGTTCATATATGCATGGTGATCTGTGAACTTGGTCTTTGGTGAGTCTGTATCTCCTCAGTTCAGAGCAATGTGCTGACTCTAAAAAAAATTCAGTTATACCTGAAATATGCCATAATACTTTGGTTTTTGCAGGCCACATACAGTCCCTGTCACATCTCTCCCTCCTTCCCTCCCTCCCTCCCTTCCTTGTTTTAAAATAATCCTTTAAAAATGTAAAAATCAGGTGCCTGGGTGGCTCAGTTGGTTAAGTGTCTGCCTTTGGCTCAGGCCATGATCCTGAGGTCCTGGGATGGAGCTGGGCATCAGGGTCCCTGCTCAGGGGGACCCTACTTCTACCTCTCCCTCTTCTGTTCCCTCCCCCTCCCCCTGCTTGTGCTCTATGCCTCTCTCTGTGTGTGTCACATAAACAAATAAAATCTTTTAAAAAATAAATTAAATAAATAAAAATGTAAAAATCATTCAGAGGGGGGTATAGAGTGGGGAAAGGGTAAGAGAGAGGTAGTGTATAAAATTGTGGCCAGTGGCTCTAGGACTATAATTTGCCTATGCTTGTATGACCTAACAGTGGTTCATAAGGAAAAAACGTGATTTTGCTAGGCAGCTTTGAGGAATCGGTATGGACTGACTGATTTCCATTTCTGAGTCATTCTTCTGGTGATGGGGAGTTGAACTGGTCATCACCACCCAACCCCTTTCTTTAGCCGCATTACTGTGGAGTAAACTTGAGATGATTATACATTTCTCTATTTTACTTGACTGAACAATACTTCATTAGTGAGTGTCATGAGTCCTGTGCTAACAACAGTTCGTGAAGTCCTTCAAGGTGAAAGGCAAAATCATAAATATTAATTGTAGCCATCGTTTTGATGAAAGCAGGATTTCAGAGGCAAAGAAGACTCTACCTATTAAACCATACTCCAGCTCCTAAGGTCTTGAATGTAGGGGCTAAATTATATTAGAAAAAAACTCCATGGGATTCTTCTGTGGTCTGCAGTCTAATAAAAGTCTGACTTTTCTTATGACATTATTTTAAAACACCTTCCAAAGCTTTCAGAGTCATTTTCATGAGAAAAAAAATTTCAAGAAAGAAACATTTTAAGCCATTAGTGCTTTTCAGCAGGAATGCAGTAATAGAGTCAGGTTATTGGTGTAAAGCCCTAGACTTCAGTGTTAAAATGAACCCCATCTAAAGGGTGAAATTTTTAGGGAGGTATAAAACACACTTATGGCTCTTTGAACTAGTTATGAAAAAGAACGGAAAAAAACCTTGAATAAACATATTTTTCATATTTTATATGGGTTACTATGGAGAAAAATAATTAGAAAGTTACAGAGTGACTACATTTAGATCAGAATGTTTCTTTTGTGTGTTGCTATACTAGCCCAAATGCCATGAACTGCAGGCAGAAGTTGATAATTACTTACCATCCTTATAAATGTCATCTTTTAAAGTCCCAGTGCTTGAAAAAGAAAAGGGATGATCTGTCAAGGAGACTTATTTTGAAATAAAGGGGCATGGTAAAATTCAAAGTGTATCGGTGGGTGATTATGTTTTAATTGGTACATAGACTTGTAAAAAGATCAGACGAAAGGCTTGCTTTCTAGTATCATTTTCTTATAGAAGGAAAAATTGTGAAATATGGAAAATTATTTTTAAAAATTGCATGTCCCATCACCCAGGAAAAAAGGCCATCATTACAGTGTTTTCTCCATCCATCTATTTTTAACATAATTAGTTGATGCTATGAATATATATTTTTAAAGATTTTATTTATTTATTTGACAGAGACACATCGAGAGAGAGAGCACAAGCATGGGGAGCAGGAGAGGGAGAAGCAGGCTTCCCCCCGAACAGGGAACCCTGTGCAGGGCTCCATCCCAGGACCTGGGGTCATGACCTGAGCTGAAGGCAGACACTTAATGACTGAGCCCCCCATGCGCCCCGTGAATATTGTTTTGTTTCTAGTGGTTTTTTTTTTCCACTTAATATATCAGATCATCTTTGTGTGCTATCCATTCATTTAATTTTTATTGGAAATTATACTTTGGTAAGATCATTTTAATGGCCATACAATTTTGAGTTTATGAATATACTGTAGTTTGCTTAACCAACATATTTCACTGTAGTGACAGAAACTGATCTCAAAAACATCATCCAAAAAGGGGAATTTAGTGGCCCTTAATGTAAGCAAAGAAGTAGTAGGGTTAGCTTCAGGGTCACCTGGATCTAGTATCAGGACTATTTTTCCATTTCTCTGCCTTAAGTTTTCACCTCTTATTTTGTCACTCACTCTCTATCACTTCAGATGGCTTCTTGAATGGAGATGGCCACAGGCAGGTCCAGAGTTACAGAGCAATCCCTGGGGAAGGCTTAGCAATGGCAAAGGACAGAGGCCTTTTCTCTCTACTTTCAGTTTGGGGAATCTTTGGAAGAGAAGTGTCTAGAAAGGCTAATCTTTGGGCAGTTGCTCATTCATGGACCAATTTCTAGAATTACCAAGTTTTACTCCAATCTCCTGGGCTTTGGTCATGGACCTCCTGTGGTCAAGGGGACAGCCAGAGGCATGAGATTTATAGAGCTACCCAAATTGGAAGGAGGCACAGATTTTCTTTGTAGGGGGTGAGGGGAGGCTGGTCCCAGAGGACTGCAAAATATGGTGTTACACAGTTAAATATAAGCCTTGTCCAGTATGTGAACTGTTACCAGTTTATGCAATCAAATGTTTATGTTTATAGCTAAATCTTGAGCAAAAGTTCAGAAGTAAAGGTTAAGCCGGTTTTTCCAGATATCTGTTGCATCTCTTCTAAACAACTTCAGGGGCTTAAAACAAAGTAGTAAGAGTGATGGTACAGTGCAAAAAGTGAAGAATTATAGCTCCCATGCTGTTTTATCCCAAACCTTAAAAATTGAGTGTTCTAGCTTCTAAGTACTTGGCTGTATCTGCTTTTCTTTATTTAATAAATTGGTTTCAATTTCACCAACTCCTATTTCCTGACTTAAGAACTTCCTGCATTAAGAAGTTCATTATCTAAATTACAACGTGCTGTAATCATTCCACATACAAGCCAGCAAAACTTGAAGTTGTCCTGGGGTCTGAGCAAAACTCCTTTCATCTGTTCTTTCAGTGGAATCAGGGTTGCACTGTGATGAAACGTATGGTGCATTATTACTCTCATCTTCCCTATATTATTAAGTGAAATGTCTTTTAAGTAGTGGAAAAGCCTAGGAGGAAATTGGGTGAGTCCAAGAAGTCTAGAAGAGGGGTGCCTTGGGAGAAAAGCTCACGTGATGAAGCATGCATTCCTTACTCACCTTCTCTCACCTCCAGGAAGCAGCAGTGGCTATAGAACAACTTCTGTCTCTTGCCACCAAACCTCCCTCAGGTAATTCTTCAGGCAGTAGCCATTCAAAAATAATTGTCTTGTTTATTTTATTTTGCTGAGCCTTTTTTTTTTTTTTGAAATTTTGTGTATCTTTAACATATTTCATTGTGTACCTAGGCTAGAGTTCATGTTTATGGCAGTGCAGAAGGAAAAATGTAATTCATATCTGATTCTGTACATTATCAAATATTTCATGCAAAGATGCCCACTAATGAGTACATTAAGTGTGAAATAATTAGGTAATTGGTGTTGGAAGTGTTTTGTAGTATGCAGGAATCCTTGATGCATTGTTATATAGACACCTAAGAGTGTTTCAGTGATGTTTGGGTAAATTGGTTGGGATATTCAGATGCCCTGGGAATACCTTATTATCCTTCCCATTAAAAATTATGGATTCATAGGTCCTGTCATCCAAAGATTAGCCAGCCCATTTTTGGAAAAAGGATTAAACTTACTACGCAACATATTTTTCGGGATGGGATAATGAAGCATTCCTATGTAAACTAAATTTGGGTATTATTCTGATTATACCACAGTGAATGCCTCACAACTGAAATATAGTGCCTTATGGGTGATTCCCCCTCCCCTCCTTTCCCCTAGAATATAAAATCTAGGAGAATTTATTGACTTCATTTTTGTATAAGTTCTTTGTGGATAAGGTCAGCATGCTATTCGGCTTTGCATCACGAAGGGGATCAAACTATGCCACCCCAAAAGTGCCATGTTGGTATAAGGATTATTTTGAGTTAAAAACAATTAAGAAACAGCAAACACAGGTGGGGCTTCTGCCTTCTCCCTTTCTGCCTAAAGCAGGGTATATATTTCTCTTTTGTAAAGGAAACTTCCCTTTGTAAATTTAGTCTTCTGTGAGTCTCTTGAGATAATTCTTACCACCTCAAATGACTTGAGACATAACAAACCTTATCCTTATTTACTATGTATGCTTAATCATCTTCCTAAAATGTACCCTCACCTCCCTTTTTCTTTGTTTGGTCTCTACATCACCCTTTGTGAAATGGTATAGAAGAACCTGGATATCTTTGGGGTTTTCATTTCTTTCTGTGAAGCCCCGCCCCACCATAAGAAATAAGCCTTCTTGTATATAAGAACTAAACCTCCTTTCCTATTAGTTTGTCTTTTGGCAGTTTAATTCACAAACTCCAGTCACTAAACCTAAGACACTAGTTTTTTTTTTTTTTTTTCCCTCCCCTACACATAGTATACCATATGCTACAGTATGTGCTCAATATATTATTTTTATTTTTAAAAAAGATTTTTTTATTTATTTGACAGACAGAGATTACAAGTAGGCAGAGAGGCAGGCAGAGGGACAGGAGGAAGCAGGCTCCCTGCCAAGCAGAGAGCCCGATGGGGCTGGATCCCAGGACCCTGGGATAATGACCTGAGCCAAAGGCAGAGGCTTTAACCCACTGAACCACCTAGGCGCCCCGCAATATATTATTTTTAAAGAGATAAAAATTGTTTTATTTAGTCTATCTCGATATGAGTTAGGTCTGCACTATCCTAAATGGAAATCTGGAAAATGTTATCAAACAAATGGTGAAATTAGATAATTCAGACACTGGACGGATTGGATTAGATTGTGATATAATTTTTGGCTATATTTGGGTTATTACCTGAAACTATGGATACCTATTGGCAATTCAGGAAAGTAGGCTTTCTTTAAAAATCATGAGGAGGTAGAGAGTTGCCCTATCCTTGATGAGTAATGAAATGTGATTGGTTTTAGAAAAGCTAATGTTGGTACTTGGGAGAAGTATAGGGCTTAAAAGAGGAGATTCCCCCAAATCAGAAAAAATGTGAGAGTAAAACCTTAGATAATGTTTTGGAGGGAAGTTATGGTGGGAAGGGAGATGGGAGACAGGGTTGTATAGGGACTTGGAGCTTGATAGAACATGGTGGGTTTAAAGATGGCATGAGGGAGCCATTGAGCAGGTGTAGCTTCTGGGGGTCTGACCTAGAGCTCTGTTCTCAGAAAAAGAGATAAAGGAGTGGAACTGAGTGGAATCCAAGGAATCTACAGAGTTGTGATTTTGGTGGCTGGAAGGAAGGGGATTTCAACCAGAATTGAGGTGGACCTCAATTGAGGAGCAATTTTCCTTCACTCCTCTCCTATGCACCCCCCCACCACCACCCCTGAGGCCACAAGAACAGACAGAACTATTACTCCTTAGGAAGTATATTGGAGGTGAAGCAGAAGTGGGAATTAAACAGGATCCTTAAAAATCCTAGCCAGGGTCCATCTAGGTCAAGCTTAATAAGCCCAGGTTCCTGGAAATTACCAGATTTGTATTCTTTGATATTATCTCATTGTTCAGAGTTTACTCTAAGCCTCTAAGCCAGTGTCCATATGCATATATTATGGAGCACACAAGACAGGAGTAGCCATAGGAATAAGAATATTTCAGGAACATGGTTTCTGGAGGAGAAACCCCAGTTCTTGAGGTAATAATGGCATTAAGTTAATTAAAAGTGGACATTCAGAAGATCAGGGCTTCTTCACAAAAGCTGTAAGGACTACAAATACCATGGGTTCTATTGTTCAGGCAATAAGACTATCAATTCTGAGGTGAAAATACAAAAGGCTGAATTTATCTTGTGTAGCAAGGGAGATGGAATATTAGAATATGGTTTACCTAAGATTGCTTGATCAAGATTTATATACTTCGCTGAGTGAGTACAGAGGGTTTGTTCTAACCAAAGGGAGAACATTTTTATTAACTCTAACAGGATTGGGGAATAATGTGAATTGGCTCTTGTACCAAAGCTGGGCTGCTTTAGCCTACTCAACTTAAAGCTGTTTCATTTGGGTTGTATAATCCCTGATAGGGTTTCAAAAATCCCAGTTCCTCAAGGTCCATGACTTAAACAATAGGTTTCTTAGGACCATGTCTCTGATGCTCACCAACAGAAGCAGTTTTATAGTTTAGGCCATATTCAGTCAGGCAAATCAAGAAATAATTTGAATTACGTGGTCTGTGTTTATTGATCAAATTAACTGGAAAACATTTGACTCTTATTTATTTATTTTGTGTTGTAAAGGCTCAACCTTTAGCAAAACTTAATACTCTTTTGCTAGGAGTGTTAATAATGGAGAGTCTAAAGTAGGTTGTATGTCCCAGGTGTGTTAAGCCATGGCTTATGGTGTCTGAACCAGGGGGTTCAGTTATGTTATGTTAGTATGTTAAAGGGGCTGTTATGTTAGTATGTGAGTATGGTCTGTTCCATTTCCTGAACATTTGTTAAGCAGATGATATTCGTATCATACATACTATTGCTGTGTGCCAGTGTGTCTAGCACTTTATGGAATCTCTAAGTCCCAACAATCCTGTAAGAAGGTAAGGGTGTTGCTATTACCATGTTACAGATGAGAAATCTGGGGCTTAGGTAACCTGCCCAAGGTCATCCAAGTAGTAAATGACTGAACCAGAAATTAACAGGGTCTTTCTGATTACAGATTCTGTGGCATCTGGACCTTGCCCCTACCTCTCTAACTCTCTTTGTGAATTGATTACAGGTTAGTGCCAGGACTGCCTTAGGTTTATTTTGAGTACTGCATTTTTGCAAGGGGCAAATAATTACTAAGAAAATATCATGATCCAGGGGCATCTGGGTGCCTTAGTCATTAAGCGTCTGCCTTTGGCTCAGGTCACGATCCCGGGGTCCTGGAATCGAGTCCCACATCGGGCTCCCTGTTCCGCAGGAGGCCTGCTTCTTCCTCTCCCACTCCCCTGCTTGTGTTCCCTCTCTTGCTGTGTCTCTCTCAGTCAAATAAATAAAATTAAAAAAAAAAAAAGAAAGAAAGAAAAAATTACTATCTAGTTTAGGCCTCTATTAGACTGCATAGTATATCTTCAGTTCCTAGTAATAGCTCATGGGACAAACTCATTTACGTAATCACCAAGAACTACATCACCATCTATCCTTTGGGTGAAAAGGAATAACACTGCTCAGGTTCAACCTGTGGACAAGAAGAAATACGGGTAAAAGGTTTTCCTTCATAGTTATTATTCCTTACTCTTGATTTTTGTTCCCTCTCCTCTACTTTCAAGCCCAATAGTGCTTCTAATCTGGACAAGAATCACCAACTGTAATAATTCATACTAAGGTGTTAGTGACTAAGGGCAAACATTTTGTCTGCTTTTCAAAGAAAACAAACAAACAGGGTTGACAATGGCTAACACAGAGAAAGCAACTATTAGCAACACAGACCTTTAGGCACTCATTAGTATGCCTAATGAGGAAGTCAACAGTACGGAGGCAGAAGCCTCACTGAAGTCATGAGCTGGTGTGCAGAGCACAGAGGGAGGTGATTGGGTGTGTGTGTGTGTGTGTGCAGCAGTGTTCCGGGAAGCAGTAGCTTCCTCTTGCCCAGCCATCACAGTCTGTAAGGTTGACATTATTCATACCATGAGATGTGCAGGTCAAATAGCTTTCACAGATTCCCATTGTGTTAGCCAACCTTAATTCAAGTAGGCTGTTAAATCAGCATGCCCATGTGATCTTTCAGGTGTGAGCCTCCTCGGGCGCAGGAGTGGGGATGAGAGATGTTATTCTCCTAAATGTCAGGAGAGTCACCAGCACCACAGTGGAAGTTTCCAGAGATTCCTACCAGTCCCAGGGTAAGGATGTAGGGGTAGAGAGTGATTTAAAAAAACTTCCAATATATGAAGATTGGTGTTTAAGGCAAACCTGCTTCTGGCTTCTGAGGAATCACATGAATGACTCCCATGGAATTTTAGGGAAGAGGAAATGGCTTTTGTCAGGTTGTCAATTCCACTTTTTGTAGGGGACCGGTTTTTTGTGTGGTTCAGGCTCTCTATGTGTTCTGATGGTGTTTATTTTTCATTACCCTGATGGTGTTTCTCTTGATTATTTAGTGGTTGGCTTTTAATTTCTTAGAACATAGTGAGAAGGTCTTCTGAGGATGTAATTCCTTTCATTTTGCATAGTAAATGCAGAGATCTTAATGACTCAGGGCTCAATCCATGTGTTAAGAGGTTGTTACTTTCAGGGCCAGAAGCTGAATCTGCCCAAACCAGGTTCTCACTATTCAGGAGTCATTCCTTTAAAAGAAGTCTCTTCCCTCACCCCATCATTTCTTGTAAAGGTATGTTTGTATTATTTGGCGATTACAACATTAGCTCGTTAAGACCCATAGCTAAAAAATATACTATTAGCATTAATTTTTTTAAAAGAATTCGTTTATTTATTTGAGAATGAAAGGGCATGAGCAGGGGGAGACGGAGATGCTGCACTGAGGAGATGCTGCACAAGGAGATGCTGCACTGAGCATGGAGCCAAATACGGGGCTTGATCTCATGACCCTGAGATCATGACCTGAGCCAAAACCAAGAGTCACACACACAACTGACAGTGCCACCCAGGTGTGCCCATTATTATTTTTAAAGAAATCAGAGAGCCAAAGAGAGGAGCAGTCAGAGAGAGCACGTGGTGAAGGCAAAATTGGGAAAAAAGAAGTCTACTGAGGACCTGTAGAAAGCATTAGCTAACTCTTGACAATGAACTCTATGAAAAATAACTATGACTAGGGGTCAGACTGTTCTGTGGTTTTGTATTGGTTGAGCCTTTTAAGGCTCTTAGGGCAGATGATTTTCCTTGCCTTCTTAGGAAGATATTAAATTTACAGTAGGTAACCTCAAATTAAATGATAAGATAGTCAGGAAGTCAATTGTTTTTGCCATAACATTCAGTCTTATTAAAGCTTTTTTAATACTAAAAAATGAAGGATGATAGAATAATTCACTTAGAATATATAGAGTACACTTTGGTGAGTGCTGTGAAGTGTGTAAACTTGGTGATTCACAGACCTGTACCCCTGGGGATAAAAATACATGTTTATAAAAAAAATTAAAAATTAAAAAAAAAATATATAGAGTACATTTAGTTTTCTTTTAAAAAATGTACAGATCCATTTCTCATGGGAGAAAAATGAATAATTCACTCTCACTTTCTATCTTTTGCCTAATAAGCCCCTCCCCCTTTTAAGAGCTTATTTATTTGACAGAGATTGGGAGAGAGAACGCACAAACAGGGAGAGTGGGAGAGGGAGAAGCAGGCTCCCCACTGAGCAGGGAGCCTGATGTAAGCCTCGATCCCAGGACCCTGGGATCGTGATCTGAGCAGAAATCAAGAGTCAGCTGCTTAAGTGACTGAGCCGGCTACCACCATGCCCCTCAAAAAACCCTACTCCTGACATAACTTAGAGCAGTTGTTCCCATACTCGGCTGATGATCAGAACACCAGTAAATTTAGTACAGATTCCCGGATATCTGTATCAATGGCTAAGGTGGGGCCCCAAGAATCCGTATGTTTTAGAAGCTGTCCAGGTGATGCATGTATTCTGGCAGAGTTTAGAACCACTGCCATGAAACAAACAGGGATGTTCAATTCTCAATCTTATCTCAGCCCATTGAATGGTTTGCTCCCGTAATGGCTTAAGGTAAAAATGATCTTGTTGTAGGCTATTTCCTATTGATTAAAGACCAGCTGGAAGAGGTTGTCTCTAGGATCTTCCAATTCAGACTTCCAAAGATTACCCCACTGGAGACTCGCTGGCAGTTCAAATGCGTCAGGTTTTCCTCTGCTGCACTCTTAGGTTGTCTTAACTGCATTCCTTTTACAATTCATCTCTCGAATGCCACAGTTGCTCTAAAGCAGAAAAAAACAAACAAGAGGATCAAAGTGTATGTCTCTGCTGGAACAAACAGAAGCAAGAGAGGCTGGGAGAAGATTTAGCCCTTGGGTGGATTTTGCTGAAATGTTCTATTTGTGCAGCAGTGATTTGCACCAGGTAACAGCAACTAGGTTGCCCTCAGTCCCTTTACAAATCACACCCCATTTCCTTGACCGTGCTACTAAGTAATTCTTGGGGAGTTCTCCTCCCTCCAAGTACTCTCTGTTAACAGAGTGATCTGCCACATATGCTTTCACTTTATGTACTGAGGGACAGCCAGTGGCCTCAGAAAGCCGCCCGCCTTTCGAATCCTTCAGGCTAGAGCTGCAATCGTCCACCCACCCCTTTCCCGTGAGGTAAAGAGAATGTTCGTACCTCAGGTCTTGTTACCAAGCAACAGAGTTCCATTTGCCAATTGCCACCATTTCCTTCTCATAGTATTACAGGCCTTATTATTAACATTTAGTTCAGAGAAATTGCTGTCATTATGTGAAGTAACTTCCTTTAGAGGTTATTCATTAACCTTAGGTATTTTACTGTGTAATTATAATTGCCAAGTGCCGCAGGCTTGGAAAACCTTTGAACTCCTCAAGGTATTAGGGGAGGGTAGAAAGGATATTATCTGATTTCTTTTCCTTTTCCAGTTCAGTTTGAATTTTGAAGGTGCCCCATTTCCCCTCCAGAGGTGTCTGCCTTCCTAAAGGTAAACTCTCACCTCCCATTCTTCCAGATTGCTGACTGTGAACTCAGAAGATAAGTTCTGTAGATCGGAATGAAATTGTTCCTCCTTGGTCTTAAGGAAAAATGGTGGGGATATTGGGGAGCCCCACGTGGTTGGCACGGACACTTGGGCATAGGTGGGGCTCCTTGAAGACCTCACACAATACCTGAAATTGTGTATTGTGCACAACCGGGTTCTTACACAGAGGAAGACCTTCATCCTACTGCTCACTCTGCGGCTCTATAAAAGCAATTTTTCAGTCCCCAGCTTTGCGGGAGCCAGGTGTGCGGCCCATAATACGCCTATTATACAGCCTTTCTCAGTAGCCCTTCCTTATACAATAACCCTTCTGATCTGTCCTGTTGCGTGGCTGCCAAGGACTTTGGTCCCCACCCAGTACAACTTTAGGTATGCATTTCACATATATTTTCGGGCAAAAAAAAAAAAAAAACAGGAAAAAGAAAGAAAAATAAAGACAAAGGAAGAAATGCATCCCTGCCTCTTTGTTTTAAGACAAACAAAAGTAACTGGCATTTTTCTTCCCCCAAACCCATGTGCCTGCAGCACGGGTGCCCTAAAAAAGGAAACCTGTTTTCCTCCTCCCAGGTTTCTGGTTTCTCCACCCTGTCTCCCCACAGTCCTTGCTCCCTGCACCCAGTTCTTCCGGCCTCCACCCAGACTCAGAGAAGTGGCCCGACATACCAGGTAACCTGATTCCCCAGACGGCAGAGGCAGGGGCCCGAAGCTGGGAAGGTGAGGCCACGTGATCTTCCCTGCCCGCCTAGGGAAATGCATACCTTATTCAGAAAACTAGGGGACAGGTGAGCCCAGAGGACTGTTTTGAATCTGAATTTTAAAAACATATATTAACCAAAAGGGTGCTTGCCTCTGCATCAGACAGCTTTCTCTTTGATCACTACAAATGAAAAGGCACTGCTGGCCGTGGGGTTTTTCTGGCGTGAATGGCTCTGCAACACAAAGACAGCTCCATCTCGGCGAGGAAAAGGCGGAGTGGGTTTTATGGGAGCTGCGGCACAAGTCTGAACGCGGATGCTTCGTGAGGGGAGGGCCAAGCTGCCCTGGCAGGAGCCCGGAGCGTGAGCCTGAGCTGCAGGCCTTGGCTGGGAAGCGCATCCCTCCGTCCTTTCCCTGGCTCACCCATCCCTCCCTGGCCCTTGATAGCTCTCTTCTTTGATCTGTAAAATGGGAGAAAAGAGGGGACACTTTGAAATTCTTTAAAAGGCTCAGGGATTTGCTGCTTCCTCCCCCAAATAAAGGGCTTGTGGGGAGTTTCTTTGAGAACTGGAAGGAACATGCTGTCACACGCAATGATCTAATGAGCAGGGCCTCCTCTTCCAGTGCCCATTAATCAATCAGCCAACTCGGGCAGCATGTAGGGTAGGTTCTGTGTGCGGTGGAGAAGTAAGGGCATGGTGTCTGGTTTTAAGGCATTTATGATTTAGCTGAGAAGACGGACTGTATGAGGGTAAACCGTGGTAATAGCTACTATTATTGAGTACTTCCCACGTGCCACGCTCCGTGTCTTACTTTCCTTTGTTCCTCATAACATTCCAACCTGTAGGCTCTCTCATCCCGACATTTTATACATAGTTAAGAGAGATCACTTGCCCCAGGTCATGGTGTGTGGCCGTCAGTCAGGTGGGCACACAGGCGTGTCTGGCGGACTCCTGGGGAGATGAGCCCCACTGGCAAGCCCGAATCCGTGCAACATCTTATGAAGGTGGGAGACCAGTTGCTTTTTGCCTTGGCCTAACCACTCCGGCCCCGGCTTGTTCTTGCCCTCTCTCTGGAGAGCAGGGAAACTGCCTTGGGTCACGCCTGTGGAAATGTAAGCCACCACGGCTCTGTGGGACCCTACATCAGTATAATTTTGTCCCCTTCCTCTGTCTGTATTGGGCAGTCACAACCCAGTGAATTTCTCCTTAGGCAGCATTAACCTTGAACATACATCTTGTCTCGTCCTCTGTGATTTTATTATCCAAGTAGGGAAGAAACATCGTTCAAAACAGGTACACGTACAAAGTCTATGAAGCAGGACTTCACCTCAGTGAAGCGCGGCTGGGTGGTCTCTTGAGTCTTTTCCTCTGACATTTAATGATTTGCTCACTCTCTGCTCTACATGGAGCAGTGAGCTTTCTGAAACATAGTCAGGGAGAGTCAGGGTTTTATCAGTAGCCCAAAGGCACGACTGACCGTATAGTGTCCTCAACTCAGTTCCCCACTCATGAGGACGAAAGCACCAAGCAGAAGGTGGTTTCCCGCTTAAGCCAACATCTTGATATTTTTTAATAGCTTCAAACAGCAGCCGCTAAGATTTTCTGAGGATCCTGGGGAGATACATCCTTTGACCTGGTATATAATCCCACATCTCTGGATGCTGGGCTAGTTACAGCAGCTCCCTTGGGCCTGATCTGAAGAAGAAACACTCTGGTGTTTGGAAAAATCCCAGATTGATGGGAATTTGGGTTCGCTGTTTTTTATGTTCTATCCCTAGGTGATGGGATGGAGAAGGCTTGGAAATCCGTGTTTAGTATAATTCCCTCTTCTTGGATCCTTGTTTAGTATAGTTCCCTCTTCTTGGATCTTTATTTAGTATAATCCCCTCTCCTCTACACCAGAAACACAGGTATCTGAACATTTGGTACACTTGGTTTTGCTTTTATTGAGCACTTCTTTTTGCCTCACTTATTGATAAGAATAATGGGAAGAGTAGGCACAGGGAAACCTCAGTTCTAGTTTTGGACCTGCTATTAGCCAGCCTTAGGCCAGTTCATACTAATTACCACCCATAGGGCCTTGGTTTTCTCACCTTTAAGAAACATAAAATAAAAACCTGGGCCAGGCCAGTGGTTTTCAAATCAGAGCAGGTCTGCTTTTGCTTTTCTAGTCTGGAGCTATTGGAGTTTTTGCAAGATGTCTGTTTATGAAATGGAAAGAAAGATTCACATATAACAACTGTTAGAAACCCACTATTCCAGAGGCCCAATGAGATCATTAGTTCTAAGTTTCTACAGTTCTCTTAGGCACTTGGTGATGGCCGTGCTTCTTCGGAATCACAGCAGTTTCCTTTGGCTGGATTCTAGATTGCATAAAGGAAAGGAGTGGAAGACAAGGCCAGGAGTGAAAGTTCAGTCCAGATTTGGGATTGCCATGGGTGCTGGACCAAGGAGCCTGGGTACTGCTTAGTTGGAATTTGGGAGCCACCAGTGGTTTTTTTTTTTAAAGATTTTATTTATTTATTTGACAGACAGAAATCACAAGTAGACAGAGAGGCAGGCAGAGAGAGAAGGGAAGCAGGCTCCCCGCTGAGCAGAGAGCCCAATGCGGGGCTCGATCCCACGACCCTGGGATCATGACCTGAGCTGAAGGCAGAGGCTCTAACCCACTGAGCCACCCAGGCGCCCCCCACCAGTGGTTTTTGAGAGCAAAGTGTTGTTGGTTATGATTTGCAGTGCAGTGGTGAGTAACAGCGACCTGAAAAAGAGCGGCTCAAGCCACTCTATAAGGAAGCCACTGTACTTCCTTCTATAAAAAGCCTCTGGAGATTGGCACTGTAGGGCAGGTGTGTGACCCCATGCAGTCAGTAGGGGTCCAGGCTCCTGCTAGTTTTCTTTTCTTTTCTTTTTTAAGATTTTATTTATTTATTTGACAGACAGAGATCACAAGGAGGCAGAGAGGCAGGCAGAGAGAGAGGAGGAAGCAGGCTCCCTGCTGAGCAGAGAGTCCGATGCAGGGCTCGATCCCAGGACCCTGGGATCATGACCTGAGCCAAAGGCAGAGGCTTTAACCCACTGAGCCACCCAGGCGCCCCTCCCGCTAGTTTTCTGCTCTTCTGTTCTAGTGAGCAGGCTTTCGTCTTCATAGTTCATTCAGGGTCCAAGCTGGCTGCTGGACTCCATGCTTGCGGTGCAGCCTGGAGGGAGGAATTGGAAACAGGGCCCTGGGTGTGCACCCCAGCTGAGTCAGCTCGCTTCCATCAGCCTTCTCACCGGTCCCTCACGACCCAGTTTTTTCCATCTCATTGGCCAGAATGTAGTCTCATTGCCACACCTAGTTTCAAGGGAGGCTGGGAAGTGTATAGTTTATTCTGGTCAGCAATGTGTCTAGCTACAAGTCAGTCCTCTGTGACTAAGAGAGAAGGGAAAATGGATAGCAGGAGGCAGCTGGTGTGTGGTCGCTGCCACAAGAAACAATATGAATTCTGCCTTGGGTTCATTTACTGGTGGCAATAGATAGGAGGGTAGGAACTGGGTGCAGGGAGTGAACTAGGAAGATGGGTAAGGGAAGGAAGGGGGAATTAATGCAGGAGAGGACCTGCAGGGATTTTGTCGGCTGGGCGGGAGAGAATGGGAGGATGCAAAGAAGAGGCTCCATTTTGGAACCCCGTGAAAGGGATGCTGGTGATGCCAGGGACTCAAATGAGAATGTTAGAGGAAGAGGAGTTTTAGGAAAGTAGGCCATGAATTAGATTTTGGACATGTTGAGTTTGTGGTATGCCAGGACTGGAGCTTGGGGAAGTTTGTATTGTGTATTTCCAAGTAAATATTAAAGTTACTTAAATTTAATTATTTTTATTTTTAAAATATTTTATTTATTTATTTGAGAGAGAGAGAGAGAACGAGTGGGGGGGGAGAGGGAGAAGTAGGCTCCCCACGAGCAGAGAGCCCAATGCGGGGCTTAATCCCAGGACCCTGGGATCATGACCTGAGCTAGCCAGGCAGGCGCTCCTTTACTAATTTTTTAAATCCTAATATCTAGGATGGTCTAATGTCTCAGATACTCTTTTTTTTTTTTTTTTTTTAAGATTTCATTTATTTATTTGACAGACAGAGATCACAAGTAGGCAGAGAGGCAGGCAGAGAGAGAGGGGGAAGCAGGCTCCCTGCAGAGAGCCCGATGTGGGGCTTGATCCCAGGACCCTGAGATCATGACCTGAGCCAAAAGCAGAGGATTTAACCCACTGAGCCACCCAGGTGCCCCTCAGATACTGTTTTGGGTTTCATAAGTTGTTATTTAGGGACATTCTGTTCATCATGATGGAGTAAGGCAATGGGGTTGCCTCTTCTCTGCTGAGCCCATGACCCGTAGAGGTTCTTTCCCACCATTGGGCATAAGGATCCTGAGAGTTATGACAGGAATGATGTTCCAGGCGGATAAGTGTACATTTCTTAAAAGCCTTCTGCTCTTCCACCCTAGAGAGCTCAAATATGGATGAAACACAAAACTCTTCAATTCTGGTCCAGAAGCATTTCCTGGTAGTAGATTTCCTTGTTTCCACTTTGCTCTCTGCTTCCACCTGGCCTTCCCCGATTCACTTGACCTTCCCTGACTCTGGCCTCTTGTTAGGGTGGCACAGACTAGTGGTGCAGCCCCTGTATTCAGGAGGATGGCTGTGAGGAGCCATGTCCAACATCTAGAGTCCAGGAGGAAAACTTACATGAGAATGTGGAGGTGAGGGCCCAAGTTGGATGGGGAGTGGCAAAAGTCAATTAAGAGATTAAGGGTTAAGACAAGGGGTTGTGAGCCCAGGCTGCAGAATTAAATCCACAAGGCACTAAGTAGAAAGCCCTTAGTGCATTTCACCTGGAGAAAAGCAGTTCCTTAAAGACACTGGCAAGTTTGGCAAAAACTCGGGCATAACACTTTAAAGCACCGGAGGTCCGCCTCCAGCTCTGACCATTTATTTAGCATTGAATCTCTTAATTCCAGCTATTCATAGGAACGCTCCTCTATGCTAGGTGTGACCGCTCACACTTGCCATCTATTAGCACATCCCCAGAAGTTAGGTAATTTTCTCCTTGGTTATTTTAAAGGGGAGGCCACAGATCCTGGGAGGGATATATATGGTAGGATTTGTTTTGATAGATGCATATGGGGAATACATGGGTGAGAGAATGATTTACCCTGCACACACTAACTTTGTAGACTTTGTGTAAAGTCTGGATTTGTTGTTCTTTTTTGCGCTACTTCTGCTAGGACTGCTGGAAGGAGGGAGAGGAGGAAACCAATGGTAAGTTATGGTCAAGAATTCACCATCAACAATCAAAGTAGAAAAGCCATGGGGACCTCCCGAGAATATGACAGGGCTAGCTAGCAGTGTCCTAAAATGAGATTTTACCCAATAGGAAGGAACAGCTCCACCTCTCTGGGCAAGATCTTCAGGAAGAGCACAGGGTTTACAGATCCTATTTTGGGAATTTGCTTTATAAAATTATCGGAAGAACAGATCACCGCACTGTTCACACTCTGCATATGAAACAATGCAAATGTCATAGGAAAAAAATCCCATTATGAGAAAGCAGTTAGAATCATTGCACGTTAGAAGAATTAGGTCACTGCTGGCCAGGTCTGGCGGTGATTCGAATGTGTTTTCGTGCTTGGGAGAGGAATGTTTGATCTAGCACAGAGTGGACGTGGAGTGCATGCCCTTGGCTTCACAGGTTGCTGCTAGATCCCAGGGGGCCGACTGCTTCCTCCACAGAGCTCCCCACTACAGCTGGAATAGAGGCTTGTTTCTCCAGCTGTCTAACCTTCAGTTTTATCTGTCTCTTGTTGACCTCTTAGTTTTATCATGAGTCAGTTTATTTGCTTGTGCAAATTGAGTTTTCTTAGCAAGAAATAGAACAGAGCTAGAAAGAGGCCCATGTTTTGACTGTTTCCTCTTACGAAGCAGAAGCGGCCATGGGACCAGACACTGCAGAGTAGAAACCATTCCTGGTACAACCGTCCCTGTTGGTGGTTTATTTTGAGTCTGTGTAGTTAAACCTGGTGGGCAGAGAGAATATCATCTCCCTTGTCAGAGGTAGAAATATCTGCAGGGTTTACAAGCTCATTATTTCTCAATTCCCTGGGAGTTCAGAGAATTTGCTTAGCAACTGGCCTGACCAGTCCCTTGCCCCCAGCTGCCCCCCAACATGACTGTACTTACTGGTGGGGCTGATGAAGCCGTTTTTGAACTAAACAAGGATTCGACATTTTGTGAAAATGGTGCCAGTCTTTTCCTCGATGGGACCTGAGCCTGTAACCCAGTCCAACAAAACGAGGGAGAACAAGCCAAAGAAAACCTTTTTAAGAAACAACACAGGCAGGAGGAAATCATACTGGTTAGGGCTTGTTTTCTTGGCTCAGGGCCTCATTCCAACCTGTTGCAATCAGCTCTAGAGTGTCTATAGGGACACCCTGGTGCAGGGGCCCCTCAGAGGAAAGGAACTTTTACATTTCTGTTTGACTGGGCTCTTTGCCAGAGGCTAAGTTCAAAGTGCAGTTTCCAGTAATTTGCTGGGACTTCTCTGTGGGTTTGATAGGCCAGGACAGAAGCTTGCAAGCTGAAGTAATATTTCCTGATTTCTGTCATTTCTTAAGAAGGGAGGGAAGGTTGCAGGGGAGGGGGTTGGAGGGCTGTCATTGGCTCTGAAATCAGACGGGGCCTTCCCTGCCTTCTGTCTTCCCCTGGCCCTTCTTCTTGTCTTGTTGAGGACCATGGGCAGCTCGGTGCTGGGCTGGAATGACGTGACCTCTGTCCCAGAGCCCATGTGAGGTGCCCATTTGGTGCGGCCAGCGGGACCCTCCATTGATTTACTGCACGCTAGCATTATTTGGAGCTATAAAGTTGTCGAGTAATGGCAGTGTGTTCTTGTTTTCTCATATCTGTAGGATGAAAGTGAACATTTTTATAATCCTTCCCTCCTCACCACATTTAGTTCCCTGGCGTCAAACATATGGGCTTGATTAAAGGGGAGAAAGAGCTACAGAGCAAAGCTAGATTTTACGTCCTCTCTTTTCCTCAAGCAGCCCTGTCCCAGACCGTGGAGGGCAGAGCCCATCTTGTCACTTCATCTTTGTGTACCCCCACCCCCCCATCCCGGGTCTATCAGACCATTGGGCACATAATGTTTCGGAATGAGTTTTTTTTCGTGAAGGGGTGGCTAGGAGTGGAATCTCATTTCAAAGAAGTATTTGGTAGAACAACGTTAACTTCTATGTCAGGTAGAGGCTTCTAGGAATGGAGCTTTATCGATTTGATGACCCCTTATTTTCTGCAGCGTGGAGTTGTCTCCCAAACCTGGTTCATCCTTATCAGCCAGCCGCTCATTACTTGCAAGGACCCGGCTGAGCAAGGAAGGTAGCGCGAAAGGAGGGAGAGAAGTCGTGGGGCGGCGGAAGTTGAGCTTTCAGTGCCTCCATCACCCTGAAACTCGGTAAGACAAAACTGGGCAAAACCCCAGGAATACACCAAGGGGAGTTACTTCCTTCTCTCCCCTGTAGTAAGGACTGCTCCTACAGCGCACTTCTTTTCATTTGCTAATTAGCTTCAGAAAGACCGACTCTCTGGGCTGCTTTTCCTCTAGCCTGGAAACTTGAATTATAGCAATTTAACGTTATAACATAATTCCAGTGCAATAAAGCAGTTTGGGGCTGGCAGTGGTGATGGAGTGGATGCTGGTGAAAGTGGGGAGCCGGGAATTTACTACAGTGGATTTTCTTCTGTAGTCGTTTAAGAAGAGCTAGCATAAAGCCATGCTGGTATGAAATCTTATTTAAATATATTTCAGCACTCTTCAGTTACCATTAAAAAACTCCGCAGAACTTTGTGGCAAATTGTGTATAAAATCAGGCCCCAGCTAGCTCTGAAGGTAAGTCTCAGGGAGACGGACAGCAAAGAAAGAGATGAACATAAAAAATTCTCCTTGCCAAGCGACTTCTCACACTGTGGTGTAACGAGATTGGGTAATTTATCCTTGAATGAAGCAAAGACAGCTTTCTCATCTTCCGACAGCTCTCTTAAGGAACGTTGTGGATTTCCCAACACGTACCTGAGATGACGCATCTCTGTTTAAAGGAAGACAGACACCTGCAGAATCATTAGCTTTAGAAATCGATGTAAAGCACGTGTTCTCGCTTCCTCTCAGTTCCTGCGTGGGTTAGGGGTTGGGCGCATGATCAGTGGCATCATGCCTCCTATATCGATAATGTGAGGCCTTTGGCATTAGTGGAGATGCCATCGTTGATGGAGATACCATTTAACTACTCATGAGGCAACCTAAAAGCCCACGATACATATAATTTGCATCTCCATCAGGCCCAGAACTCTGAAATCTTATCTTGTGTGTGGAAGTGGGCCTCCCACGCAGTGAGTGAACTGCCCTGAGCTCCTCCCTCCACGTGATTCTGCTGTTCTTCCCTTATCTCAACTACACAGCCCAGAACTCGTGTCAAGTCATCATTTGGTTCCTTGTGAAAAAAGGGACCGGTACAAAAGTCCCAGCTTGATGGAGATGACAAGTGAAAGTTCTAAGAAAGTGAAGGTTCTTAGAAAATATTTTTATGGAATTGGTGATCCTGTGTTTTTAACCTCATTCACTTATTAAGAAGCTGGAAGGGTTACTTAGACTTCTCCTATGTGCTTTCCTACATGTCCTGGTGGATGTTATAGGCTATAGTGATTTTTAAGAATTTGAGAATTTGTATGTTAAAAACTTTTGGGGTCATGGATTTGGTTTCTTGTGTTTGCTATGCTTGGGATATCCTGGAAAAGATTCCCCAGGTTATTGTGCTGTCAAAATTATTTTCAGTATTCGTTTTGGGACAAGCACTATTATAGGCTCATAGCATTAAATTGAGCCCTATTGAAATGAATGACATAAACAATATATTTATAGGATTGCTAAAATACGGAGCAGCTATGTAAGTAAATGAGTATGCCCTGATTAGAAAAACTTAGAAATTAAAAGCATTAGGAGGCAATTATTCGTATTGCATAGAGGGTTGGTTGGCTATAGGTTATGCGTCAGATATGGGTGGTGTTTCTTTGGTTCTTTAATGGAGGTTTTTCAGGCCAGTTAAGTACAGACCACTCCCAAGCAGCTCTTCCTTTCCACCCCCATACCTGCCTCTTTTCTTTCGGACTCCTTTCTTCCAATTCAATTATTCCAAAGCCAGCATAACAACTAGGTGGGAAGGAGGAAGGACCTAAAATGCAGTGAGTGTCTTCACTGTTTGTACATCATCTCATTTAATTCTCACAATACCCTCTGAAGCTAGGTGCCGATAACACCCCATTTTGCAGATGACGCTCGGAAATATTCAGTAACTCGCTCTAAGTGCCACAGCAAAAAGGGAGAGGGACTTCCATTCAGATTATTCAGAATTGTGCAGCTGGGAGCCCCGAGGTCCTGTGGTGTCATGTGTCCCCCCTTCCTCCGCCGGGAGGATATGGCCTATTTGTGGTTGGGTGAAGGGCATTTCATGGCCTTCCTCCTTTTCCCCTCAAAGGCTGATTCACTTCATTTATAGTGAGTCTCTCTGATACACTGAAAAATATAGTTCCATTAAGGAACACATCTATTGTAGAAAACAAGGAACATCTGATTCTTCTTTTCCTGTGTCTATGAATGCTAGAGTTCAAGGGTCATGCTTGTAGTAAATGCACTTCCAGAAAAGCTACTCTTTAAACGCATGCCACCTTATTCTTTATTTTCAAAATAAACCCAGACATGTTAGCCAGAAAGCTCTATACATCTAGGCTATAATTTTAAATTTATCGTCATGCTATCCTTGTGAAAACTTTCAACTCAACTTTTCTTTCCCCCCTCAAATATGTCTAATACCTCCATTACCTACTAACTGTGGATTGAAATAGCAAGACATTATGATGTCTGAATTAACATCCAAAACACACTGGTTTTCTTCCAGGGTTCTCATATCTATTATTGTTAAAGCATATAACTTTTAAAACTCAAATGGTTTTCCCAAGCCAATTCTCTAATCACAGACGTAAATTTCACTCCATTAAGGAAAGGAATCCAGGCAGTATGACTAAAGTTAGGAATATGATCAGATTTCAAGGGAAGGGGGAAAAAAAAGATTAGGCGTGGAATTCTTTCCATTGCTTTTGCTTGTGAAACATGGTTAAAATAAAACCCTGCTTTCCTGCACATATAAAGTGTGCAGAGTCCTCTCAAGTGAAAGGTTAGAATTAGGTATCACTCTGATAATAATTCTCACTTCTGATTTAGCAGGGCATTTTACAGGGAGAAAGTTTCTGAGCGTCGCCCATTTTTCCTTGGAATGGCAGAAGGGGTCTCAGGACTAATGCGAGCCAGTAAGACAGGTTCGCCTCCTTTCTGTATCATCATAGGGTGGTTGGACGTTACTCAGTTGCATTTTCTCTGTTGAAGTACCTGTTGCATATGCATGAGTCTTCTAAATAACTTGTGATAACTAGGTAGGCCTAGAGATAAGGAACAGGGATGTGGGGGGTGATAGGGGGGAGTCTGGCTCCACATGCTATGGATGGTAGGTTCAGTGGTATTCTTTTGATTGCTATTCCTGAAAATACCTTAGCCCCTCAAGGGCTGCTTTTTAATGTTTATCAAGATTTTTAAAAATAGAAGTCTCTTTTCAATCTATTAGATCTGGTTTCATGTATTCTTAAAAACTCATTTGTGTTCAACTATTTCCTAAACATGTTAACTCTTCTAGTATCTGTATTACTACCTGTATTAGGAACAGGAGACAAGATAGTCTCTACTTCCACCTTCACCAACATGCATATATTTCCTTCGAGAGAGTTCTTGAGATGCAGGTTCTCCATTTCATAGGAATAGCCATATATGTGTTTTAAAAAATACACAAAGTAATACATAGTAATTTTTGATGTTTACCTTATAGCTGATATACATTTGTGTAGTTTGAATTTGAAATAGGTCATTATAGTTAGTGGAGAAAGGAACATTTTTCAGAGTTCTTCTAGTGAGTTAAAAAGGACCACACAAAAAAGTTTATTTTTAAAATCTGCACTGTTGTGGAAGTGAGAATTATTAGAAATATACCTTTTGGGAAGCAAAGTAGGAAGTATTAAAATTTAAAGAAAATGACAACATATCCTTCAACCCAGCAGTCTCACACTTGGAGATCTAGATCATACAAAAAAAATTATCACACAGTGCCTCTCTGTTGTATCACTATATATATATATATATACATATATATATATATATATATATATTGTTTATGACTTAATGGCATTATCTCCTATTCTTCTTCCCATTCATTCATTCATTCATTCTCTTCTGTCACAATATGAACTCTATGAAAACAAGGACCATATTTGTTTCCCTTACCCCTGGAATTCTAGCATCTAGAATAGTCCCTGGCATATAGTAGACCCTCATTAAAATCTGTTGAATGAAAATAATAAAATACCTATAGATCAGGATGTATGTTGAAAGATATTTATTGAAACATTATTGCGGTGGCAAGAAGCTGGAATCAAGAGAATGCCCGCTAGTGAGGAACTGATTAGGAGCCCCACCAAGCCTGTCAGATGTATCATGTAGAAGTTAATGGCATGCTTCTAGGATCAGGCTGCCTGGGCTTGAAGCTCTATACACATCTTAAATGTGTAATGAACAGCTTTGGGAAAGGTGTTAAGTTTCTACAACTCAGTTGTCTTATGCATAAAATGAGGACAATGACAATACCAATCTTGTAAGGTTTTTGTGAGAATTAAGTATTACAGGCAACTTACACAGGAACAGTCCCTGGTACATAGTAAATACCCAGTAAATAGGAGTTATTCTTACTTCATGAACTATTAAAGAAAGGGAGTTAGATGTCACTTAACTTGGAGGAAATTCCATAATGCACTGTTTAGTGGACAAAATATGGTACAAAGAAATATATGTAATGGATACTATGTTTATAAATCTAACAACAATAATAAAAATCCTATATATATGTTTAATATGCTTATAACAACATAAAATTACAGAACATATATACTAGATATATAAAGCTGGGTGTGGGAAGAGCAGGATGAGGGGTGGGAAAGAGAAGGGAAAGCTGAAAGAAAACACATTGTCTAAGTGATAAGAAATTCACATTACCAAGGCATTACCAATACCATGATTAAAATGGCAAAATATATGTGTGTATGAATGTGTACATGATAAGATGCTTAAAAAATGAGTCTCTAATTATGAATGGTGGTTGTCTTAGGGACTCCAGGTAATTTCTTCCTCTATGTTTGGATATATTTGAATTTTTGATAGCAAGCATATATTATTTATGTAATCAGCAAAAAAACCCGTTTTTATTGTAAGGGGGAAAAAGCAGTATTTCTTTATTTCTATAACTTTCTATGAAAGGAAGAGAGGCAGTGTTTGGTTGGATGTGTCTCTCATCCAGAGGTTTCAGAGCCTGGGGAGTTGTAGGCACCCAGTTTGGAAAGATCACTTGGCTACATGGTCTGAGTACAAGATGGATTCAGTTTCCAGCAAATTGCATGCCTGCTACCTCGATCTTCTGTTTTGGAAAAGTGAACTCAAATCTGAGGGATTATGTGAACCAAAGGTGTTGTAAACACAGGCAAATGGACCACAAAATTGTTGAAAACGGGAGCAAAGGGAATCACAAATGCCCATATCTGCAAATAATTCAGCCATAGCAGGCTCTATGGATCCCAAATACAGAAATTTTCTTAAAATTCCATCTTATTCATATCAAAGCTTTGTTCAAAAACCCAATTACTTTTGTATCACTTTGAGATAAAGCTGAAATTCTTAAGGCTGGTCTTCCAGAGTCTCGATGCCTTTGCTAACTTCCTCTCCCAATATTTCTTTGGATGGGCTTTCTGTTTTCATCAATGTGGTCTTCCAGTGTCCACTCAAAATCTCTCCTTCCCTAGTTCATGCCCTTGTCCCTATCTGTCCTTGTCTGAATCCTACTCAGCTCTTCAGCTGTGGCTCAAGTCTATCTTCTCTGAAAGAATTTGGATCATTCTGGTCTCCCAGGGACTTCTCTGCCCTGTTCTTCTGCTGAGTATATCCTATCAGTCACTACCCAGTTGCTTTGCACCCAGGCTGTACTTCCTTAAAGAGGCATCCAAACTTATATGTAATTTTTCTGTTCTTCAACCAGGAAACTCCTCATGGATGAGGCTTGTGCATTTTCCTTTCTTGTATTTCTACAGTTCCTAATGCATCAATTTGGGTATAACTAGTGTGTAGTAAATTTTTTGCTGATTGATAGGTATAATTTATTTGCATGTAAGCTTGTCTCTCTAGATCAAAATGTGACCCAAACATAGAAAACAACTTCAAGAGACTTTCAAACCCTTGGATATGTGTGTGCACTCAGGGAAAGGAATCCGTGTTTGTGATAAGCAGGATGAATGAAAAATGAAATGGAATGAGAGATATTTAATTTCTGAAAACTGGAACCTGAAATATTAATAAGGACATTAGTAGCTAACACTTTTACAGCTCTTATATGAGCTAGTTTGTCCAAATGCTTAATATATATTTATTCATTTAATCCTTAAAACCACCCTATGAGGTGCACATACTATTGTTAGCCCCATTTTACAGAGAATGAAACACAGCTGATCTGGTTCCTAGGTGTATTGAGTTTCTTTAAGTGGTTTAATTGAAATATGAATTCAGTGATTTTTGACTTGTAAATTGACCTCTATGGCTGCATCTACACAAAAGACAAAACTCACAGACTCAAGTACTTTGTAGATGTTATGACTATGATTCTGCTTAAGATGAAGTTCAAAAGAAATGAAGTGGTTTCGGGAAAAATTAGCAAATATCTCCCAAGGAAAGTTTTCTAAGGCATACATGTTTTGAAGAAGCTATTTATGTTTAACCTGAGAATACTGTCACTGTTTTAAAAAAAATTATTATTATTATTGTTATTTTATTAACATATATTATTTGCTTCAGGGGTACTGGTCTGTGAATCATCAGTCCTACACAATTCCAATACCACCATAGCACACCCTCCCCAATGTCCATAACCCTGCCACCTGATCCCTCCCTACGCCCCCAACAACCCTTAGTTTGTTTCCTGAGATTAAGAGTCTCTTAGGAGGGAGGAGTCAAGATGGCGGAGAAGTAGCAGGCTGAGACTACTTCAGCTAGCAGGAGATCAGCTAGATAGCTTATCTAAAGATTGCAAACACCTATAAATCCAACAGCAGATAGAAGAATATTCTAGAAACAGAAAATCAACCACTTTCTGAAAGGTGGGACTGGCAGAGAAGTGAATCCAAAGCGATGGGAAGATAGACCCTGGGGGGAGGGGCCGGCTCCTGGCAGGTGGTGGAGCAATGGAGCACAAAATCAGGACTCTTAAAAGTCTCTTCCACTGAGGGACATTGCTCCAGAGGCTAAACCGGGGTGAAGCCCACGTGGGGACAGCGTGGCCTCATGTCCTGCAGAGTGACAGAAGGATTGGGGGTGTCTGAGTGTCACAGAGCTTACAGGTATTAGAACAGGGAAGCCAGCTACAGAGACAGAGCTGACAGTGAGCTCAGAGCTCGGGGTTACCTTGAACGGGTTGTGGGCTCGGTGAGCTTGGAGCGTGGCCAGAGGCCACAGAAACGGGTGTAATTGGGCGCGGTTCTCTGAGGGGGCATTGAGGAGTGGGGCCCCGGGCTCTCGGCTCCTTGGTGCCGGAGACTGGGAGGCTGCCATTTTCATTCCCGTCCTCCAGAAATCTACGGAAATCCTCAGGGAACAAAAGCTCCTGAAAGCAAACCTGAGCGGATTACTCAGCCCGGCCCCTGGTAAGGGCAGCGCAATTCCGCCTGGGGCAAAGACACTTGAGAATCACTACAACAAGCCCCTCCCCCAGAAGATCAACAAGAAATCCATCCAGGACCAAGTTCACCTACCAAGGAGTGCAGTTTCAATACCAAGGAGAGCAATGGAATTCCAGAGGAGGAGAAAGAAAAGCACGGAACTCATGGCTTTCTCCCCATGATTCTTTAGTCTTGCAGTTAATTTAATTTTTTTTTCTTTTTCAATTTTTTTTCTCTTCTTCTGCTAATTTTTTTTTTTTTAACTTTTAGGCTTTCTTTTTTAACGTTTTTAACTAGTTTATCTAATATATATATTTATCTTTTTTATACTTTTTCTTTATTCATTTTCTTTTTTTAATTGTTTCTTTTCTTTGCCTTTTTTTTTTTTTTTTTGGTTCTTTCTTTCTGAACCTCTTTTTATCCCCTTTCTCCCCACTCACGAATTGGGATCTCTTCTGATTTGTTTAAAGCATATTTTCTGGGGGTTGTTGACACCCTTTGAGTATTTTACTTCCTCCTTCATATACTCTTATTTGGACAAAATGACAAGGCCTAAAAATTCACCACAAAAAAAAGAACAAGAGGCAGTACCAAAGGCTAGGGACCTAATCAATACAGACATTGGTAATATGTCAGATCTAGAGTTCAGAATGACGATTCTCAAGGTTCTAGCCGGGCTCAAAAAAGGTATGGAAGATATTAAAGAAACCCTCTCGGGAGATATAAAAGCCCTTTCTGGAGAAATAAAAGAACTAAAATCTAACCAAGTTGAAATCAAAAAGCTACTAATGAGGTGCAATAAAAAATGGAGGCTCTCACTGCTAGGATAAATGAGGCAGAAGAAAGAATTAGCAATATAGAAGACCAAATGACAGAGAATAAAGAAGCTGAGCAAAAGAGAGACAAACAGCTACTGGACCATGAGGGGAGAATTCGAGAGAGAAGAGACACCATAAAATGAAACAACATTAGAATAATTGGGATTCCAGAAGAAGAAGAAGAAAGAGAGAGGGGAGCAGAAGGTATACTGGAGAGAATTATTGGAGAGAATTTACCCAATAGGGCAAAGGGAACAAGCAACAAAATTTAGGAGGTGCAGAGAATGCCCCTCAAAATCAATAAGGATAGGCCCACACCCCATCACCTAATAGTAAAATTTACAAGACTTAGTGACAAAGAGAAAATCCTGAAAGCAGCCGAGAAAAGAAGTCTATAACATACAATGGTAAAAATATTAGATTGGCAGCAGACTTACCCACAGAGACCTGGCAGGCCAGAAAGAGCTGGCATGATATATTCAGAGGACTAAACGAGAAAAACATGCAGCCAAGAATACTATATCCAGCTAGGCTATCATTGAAAATAGAAGGAGAGATTAAAAGCTTTCATGACAAACAAAAACTGAAAGAATTTGCAAACACCAAACCAGCTCTACAGGAAATATTGAAAGGGGTCCTCTAAACAAAGAGAGAGCCTAAAAATAGTAGATCAGAAAGGTACACAGACAATACACAGTAACAGTCACCTTACAGGCAATATGATGGCACTAAATTCATATCTCTTAATAGTCACCCTGAATGTTAATGGGCTAAATGCCACAATCAAAAGACCCAGGGTATCTGAATGGATAAAAAACCAAAACCCATCTATATGTTGCCTACAAGAAACTCATTTTAAATCTGATGACACCTCCAGATTTAAAGTGAGGGGGTGGAAAAGAATTTACCATGCTAATGGACATCAGAAGAAAGCAGGGGTGGCAATCCTTATATCAGATCAATTACATTTTAAGCCAAAGACTATAATAAGAGATGAGGAAGGACACCATATCATACTCAAAGGATCTGTCCAACAAGAAGATCTGACAATTTTAAGTATCTATGCCCCCAACGTGGGAGCAGCCAACTATATAAACCAATTAATAACAAAATCAAAGAAACACATCAACAATAATACAATAATAGTAGGGGATATTAACACTCCCCTCACTGAAATGGACAGATCAACCAAGCAAAAGATCAACAAGGAAATAAAGGCCTTAAATGACACACTGGACCAGATGGACATCACAGATATATTCAGAATATTTCATCCCAAAGCAACAGAATACACATTCTTCTCTAGTGCACATGGAACATTCTCCAGAATAGATCACATCCTCGGTCCTAAATCAGGACTCAACCGGTATCAAAAGATTGGGATCATTCCCTGCATATTTTCAGACCACAATGCTCTGAAGCTAGAACTCAACCACAAGAGGAAATTTGAAAAGAACCCAAATACATGGAGACTAAACAGTATCCTTCTAAAGAATGAATGGGTCAACTAGGAAATTAAAGATGAATTGAAAAAAAAATCATGGAAACAAATGATAATGAAAACACAACAGTTCAAAATCTGTGGGACACAACAAAGGCAGTCCTGAGAGGAAAATATATAGCGGTACAAGCCTTTCTCAAGAAACAAGAAAGGTCTCAGGTACACAACCTAACCCTACACCTAAAGGAGGTGGAGAAAGAACAAGAAAGAAACCCTAAATCCAGCAGGAGAAGAGAAATCATAAAGATCAGAGCAGAAATCAATGAAATAAAAACCAAAAAAACAATAGAACAAATCAATGAAACTAGGAGATGGTTCTATGAAAGAATTATTAAGATTGATAAACCCCTGGCCAGACTTATCAAAAAGAAAAGAAAAAGGACTCAAATAAATAAAATCATGAATGAAAGAGGAGAGATCACAACTAACACCAAAGAAATACAGATCATTATAAGAACATACTATGAGCAACTCTACGCCAACAAATTTGACAGTCTGGAAGAAATGGATGCATTCCTAGAGACATATAAACTACCGCAACTGAACCAGGAAGAAATAGAAAGCCTGAACAGGCCCATAACCAGTAAGGAGATTGAAACAGTCATCAAAAATCACCAAACAAAAAAAAGCCCAGGGCCAGATGGCTTCCCGGGGAATTCTACCAAACATTTAAAGAAGAACTAATTCCTATTCTCCTGAAACTGTTCCAAAAAAATAGAAATGGAAGGAAATCTTCCAAACTCATTTTATGAGGCCAGCATCACCTTGATCCCAAAACCAGATATGGACCCCATCAAAAAAGAGAACTACAGACCAATATCCTTGCTGAACACAGATGCGAAAATTCTCACCAAAATACTAACCAATAGGATTCAACAGTACATTAAAAGGATTATTCACCATCTTCAGGTGGAATTTATTCCAGGGTTGCAAGGTTGGTTGAACATCCACAAATCAATGAATGTGATACAACACATCAATAAAAGAAAGAACAAGAACCATATGATACTCGCAATAGATGCTGAAAAAGCATTTGACAAAGTACAGTATCCCTTCCCAATCAAAACTCTTCAAAGTGTAGGGATAGAGGGCACATACCTCAATATCATCAAAGCCATTAATGAAAACCCCACTGCAAATATCATTCTCAATGGAGAAAAACTGAAAGCTTTTCCGCTAAGGTCAGGAACACGGCAGGGATGTCCATTATCACCACTGCTATTCAACATAGTACTAGAGGTCCTAGCCTCAGCAATCAGACAACAAAAGGAAATTAAAGGCATCCAAATCGTCAAAGAAGAAGTCAAACTATCACTCTTCACAGATGATATGATACTATATGTGGAAAACCCAAAAGACTCCACTCCAAAACTGCTAGAACTTGTACAGGAATTCAGTAAAGTGTCAGGATATAATATCAATGCACAGAAATCAGTTGCATTCCCATACACCAACAACAAGACAGAAGAAGAGAAATCAAGGAGTCGATCTCATTTACAATTGCACCCCTAACCATAAGATACCTGGGAATAAACCTAACCAAAAAGGCAAAGAATCTATACTCAGAAAACTATAAAGTACTCATGAAAGAAATTGAGGAAGACACAAAGAAATGAAAAAATGTTCCATGCTCATGGATTTGAAGAACAAATATTGTGAAAATGTCTATGCCACCTAAAGCAATCTGCACATTTAATGCAATTCCTATCAAAGTACCATCCATCTTTTTCAAAGAAATGGAACAAATAATCCTAAAATGTATATGGAACCAGAAAAGATCTCAAATAGCCAAAGGAATATTGAAAAAGAAAGCCAAAGTTGGTGGCATCACAATTCCGACTTCAAGCTCTATTACAAAGCTGTCATCATCAAGACAGCATGGTACTGGCACAAAAACAGACACATAGATCAATGGAACAGAATAGAGAGCCCAAAAATAGACCCTCAACTCTATGGTCAACTAATCTTCGACAAAGCAGGAAAGAACATCCAATGGAAAAATGACAGCCTCTTCAATAAATGGTGTTGGGAAAATTGGACAGCCACATGCAGAAAAATGAATTGGACCATTTCCTTACACCACACACGAAAATAGACTCAAAATGGATGAAGGACCTCAATGTGAGAAAGGAATCCATCAAAATCCTTGAGGAGAACACAGGCAGCAACCTCTTCGACCTCAACCGCAGCAACATCTTCCTAGGAACAACGCCAAAGGCAAGGGAAGCAAGGGCAAAAATGAACTACTGGGATTTCATCAAGATCAAAAGCTTTTGCACAGCAAAGGAAACAGTTAACAAAATCAAAAGACAACTGACAGAATGGGAGAAGATATTTGCAAACGACATATCAGATAAAGGACTAGTGTCCAGAATCTATAAAGAACTTAGCAAACTCAACACCCAAAGAACAAATAATGCAATCAAGAAATGGGCAGAGGACATGAACAGACATTTGTGCAAAGAAGACATCCAGATAGCCAACAGACACATGAAAAAGTGCTCCACATCACTCGGCATCAGGAAAATGCAAATCAAAACCACAATGGATATCACCTCACACCATTCAGAATGGCTAAAATTAACAAGTCAGGAAATGACATATGCTGGCGAGGATGCAGAGAAAGGGGAACCCTCCTACACTGTTGGTGGGAATGCAAGCTGGTGCAACCACTCTGGAAAACAGCATGGAGGTTCCTCAAAATGTTGAAAATAGAACTGCCCTATGACCCAGCAATTGCACTACTGGGTATTTACCCTAAAGAGACAAACGTAGTGATCCGAAGGGGCATGTTCACCCGAATGTTTATAGCAGCCATGTCCACAATAGCCAAACTATGGAAAGAACCTAGATGTCCATCAACAGATGACTAGATAAAGAAGATGTGGTATATATACACAATGGAATACTATGAAATCATCAAAAGAAATGAAATCTTGCCATTTGCGACAATGTGGATGGAACTAGAGGGTATCATGCTTAGCGAAGTAAGTCAAGTGGAGAAAGACATATGATCTTCTATCATATGATCTTCCTGATATGAGGAAGTGGAGATGCAGCAAGGGGGGTGTTAAGGGGGTAGGAGAAGTATAAATGAAACAAGATGGGATTGGGAGGGAGACAAACCACAAGTGTCTTAATCTCACAAATCAAGCTGGGGGGATGGGGGTCAGGGGAAGGGGGTAGGATAATGGACATTGGGGAGGGTATGTGCTATGGTGAGTGCTGTGAAGTGTGTAAACCTGGTGATTCACATACCTGTTCCCCGGGGGGATAAAAATATACATATTTATAAAAAATAAAAAATTAAAAAAAAAGTCTCTTATGATTTGTTGTCATCCCTGTTCCCATCTTGTTTCATTTTTTTTCCCCTCCCTCCCCCCACCATGACTCCCTGCCCTGTCCCCCAAATTCCTTATATCAGAACCATCATATGATAATTGTCTTTCGCTGATTGACTTATTTTGCTTAGCATAATACCCTGTAGTTCCATCCAGGTCATTCCAAATGGCAAGCAAGATTTGGAGGGTATTCTTTAGATGGCTGCATAGTATTCTATAGTATATATATGAACTACATCTTTTTTATCCATTCATTTGTTGATGGACATCTAGGTTCTTTCCATAGTTTGGCTATTGTGAACATTGCTGCTATAAACATTCAGGTGCATGTGCCCCTTCAGATCACTACATTTGTATCTTTATGTTAAATTCCAAGTAGTGCAATTACTGGGTTGTAGGGTAGTTCTATTTTCAATTTTTGGGGGAACTTCCATACTTTTTCCCAGAGTTGCTATACCAGCTTGCATTGCCACCAACAGTGTAGGAGGGTTCCCCTTTCTCTGCATCCTCACCAACATCCGTTTCCTGACTGGTTAATTTTAGCTATTCTGACTGGTGTGAGGTGATATCTCATTGTGGTTTTGATTTGTATTTCCCTGATGCCGAGTGATGTGGGGCACTTTTTCATGTGTCTGTTAGCCATTTGGATGTCTTCTTTGCAGAAATGTCTTTGCAGAATGTCTTCTGCCCATTTTTTGATTGGATTATTTATTTCTTTGGGTGTTGAATTTGGTAAGTTCTTTATAGATTTTCGATACTAGACCTTTATCTGATATGTCATTTGCAAATATTTACTCCGTCTTTTTCAGTTGTCTTTTTGTTTTGTTGACTATTTCCTTTGCTGTGCAAAAGCTTTTGATCTTGATGAGGTCCCAATAGTTCATTTTTGCTCTTGCCTCCCTTGCTTTTGACCATGTTTCTAGGAGGAAGTTGCTGCAGCTGAGGTCGAAGAGGTTGCTGCCTGTGTTCTCAAGGATTTTGATGGATTCCTGTCTCATACTGAGGTCTTTCCTCCATTTTGAGTCTATTTTGTGTGTGGTGTAAGGAAATGGTCAGTTTGAATCTTCTGTGTGAGGCTGTCCAGTTTTCCCAATACCATTTGTTGATGCGACTGTCTTTTTCCATTGGACATTCTTTCCTGCTTTGTCAATGGTTAGTTGACCATAGAGTTGAGGGTCTATTTCTGGGCTCTTTATTCTGTTCCATTAATCTATGTGTCCACCTTTGTGCCAGTACCGTACTGTCTTGATGATTACAGCTTCATAATAGAGCTTGAAGTCTGGAATTGTGATGCCATCAACTTTGGTTTGCTTTTTCAACATTCCTTTGGCTATTCAGTGTCTTTTATGGTTCCATATAAATTTTAGGATTATTTTTTCCATTTCTTTGGAAAAAATGGATGGTATTTTGATAAGGATTGCATTAAATGTGTAGATTGCTTCAGGTAGCATAGACATTTTCCCAATATTTGTTCTTCCAATCCATGAGCATAGAACGTTTTTCCATTTCTTTGCATCTTCCTCACTTTCTTTCATGAGTACTTTATAGTTTCCTGAGTACAAATTCTTTGCCTCTTTGGTTAGGTTTATTCCTATGTATCTTGTGATTTTAGTTGCAATTGTAAATGGAATCAATTCCTTAATTTCTCTTTCTTCTGTCTTCTTGTTGGTGTATGGGAATGCAACTGATTTGTGTGCATTGATTTTATATCCTGACAGTTTACTGAATTCCAGTATGAATTCTAGAAATTTTGGAGTGGAGTCTTTTGGGTTTTTCATATAAAGTATCATATCATCTGCAAAGAGTGAGAGTTTGACTTCTTTGCTGATTTGGATGCTTTTATTTCTTTTTGTTGTCTGATTGCCGAGGCTAGGACTTCTAGTACTATGATGAATAGCAGTGGTGATAGTGGACAGCCTTGCCGTATTCCTGACTTGGGGAAAAGTTCTCAGTTTTTCCCCATTGAGAATGATATTTGCTGTGGGTTTTTCATAGATGACTTTTATGATATTCAGATATGTACCCTCTATCCCTACACTATGAATAGTTTTGATCAAGAAAGGATGCTTACTTTGTCAAATTCCTTTCAGCATCTATTGAGAATATCATATGGTTCTTGTTCTTTCTTTTATTAATATATTGTATCACATTGATTGACTTGCAGATGTTGAACCAACTTTTTAGCCCAAGAATAAATCCCAGTTGGGTGTGGGAATAATCCTTTTAATGTACTATTGGATCCTATTGGCTGGTATTTTGGTGAGAATTTTTGCATCCATGTTCATTAATGATATTGGTCCATAATTCTCCTTTTTGAGGGGGTCTTTGTATGGTTTTGGGATCAAGATAATGCTGGCCTCATAAAATGAGTTTGGAAGTTTTCCTTTCATTTCTATTTTTTGGAACAGTTTCAGGAGAATAGATATTAATTCTTCTTTAAATGTTTGGTAGAGGGGCGCCTGGGTGGCTCAGTGGGTTAAGCCGCTGCCTTCGGCTCAGGTCATGATCTCAGGGTCCTGGGATTGAGTCCCGCATCGGGCTCTCTGCTTAGCGGGGAGCCTGCTTCCTCCTCTCTCTCTCTCTCTGCCTGCCTCTCTGCCTAATTGTGATCTCTGTCAAATAAAATAAATAAAATCTTAAAAAAAAATAAATGTTTGGTAGAATTCCCCTGGCAAGTTGTCTGGCTTTGGGCTCTTGTTTATTGGGACATTTATAATGACTGCTTCAATCTCCTTACCCATTATAGGTCTGTTCAGGTTTTCTATTTCTTCATTCTGTTTTGGTAGTTTATATGTCTCTAGGAATGATCCATGTCTTCCAGATTGTCAAATTTGTGGGTGTATTGTTGCTCATAATATGTTCTTATAATTGTTTGTATTTCTCTCCTCTTTCATTCATGAACTTATTAATTTGGGTCCTTTCTCTTTTCTCTTGGATAAGTCTGGCCAGGGGTTTATCAATTTTATTAATTATTTCAATGAACCAGCTCCTAGTTTCATTGATTTGTTCTCCTGTTCTTTTGGTTTCTATTTCATTGATTTCTGCTCTGATCTTTATTATTTATCTTCTCCTGCTAGGTTTAAACTTGCTATGCTATTTTCACTCTAGCTTCTTTAGGCAGAGTGTTAGGTTGTATACTTGAGAGCTTCCTTGTTTCTTGAGAAAGGCTTGTATCACTATATACTTTCATCTCAGGACTGCCTTTGCTGTTTCCCAAAGATTTTGAACAGTTGTGTTTTCATTTTCATTTGTTTCCATGAATTTTTAAAATTCTTATTTAATTTAATTCATTCTTTAATAGGATGCTCTTTAGCCTCCATGTATTTGAGTTCTTTCCACTTTTCCTCCTGTGGTTGAGTTCTAGTTTCAATGCACTGTGGTCTGAAAAGATGCAGGGAACAATCCCAATCTTTTGGTTTGATTTATGACCCAGGATGTGATCTATTCTGGAGAATGTTCCATGTGCACTAGAGAAGAATGTGCATTGTGTTGCCTTGGGGTGGAATGCTCTAAATACATCTGTGAGGTCCATCTGGTCTAGTGTGTCATTTAAGGCCCTTATTTCCTTGTTGATCCTTTCCTTGGATGATTTGTCCATTTCAGTGAGGGGGGTATTAACGTCCCCTACTATTATTGTATTATTGTCAATGTGTTTCTTTGATTTTTGTTATTTTATTTTTTTAAGATTTTATTTATTTATCAGGGGGCGGGGGGAGAGAGCGAGCACAGGCAGATGGAATGGCAGGCAGAAGCAGAGGGAGAAGCAGGCTCTCTGCTGAGCAAGGAGCCTGATGTGGGACTCGATCCTAGAACACTGGGATCATGACCTGAGCCAAAGGCAGCTGCTCAACCAACTGAGCCACCCAGGCATCCCTGATTTTTGTTATTAATTGGTTTATATAATTGGCTGCTCTTGTGTTAAGGGCATAGATTTTAAAATTGTTTGATCTTCTTGTTGGACAAACCCTGTAAATATGATATAGAGTCCTTCCTCATCTCTTATTATTACCTTTGGATTAAAATCGAATTTATCTGATATAAGGATTACCACCCCAGCTTTCTTTTGATGTACATTAGCATGGTAAATTGTTTTCTACCCCCTCACTTTAAATCTGGAGGTGTCTTTGGGTCTAAAATGAGTTTCTTGGGGTGCCTGGGTGGCTCAGTGGGTTAAAGCTTCTGGCTTCAGCTCAGGTCATGGTCCCAGGGTTCTGGGATTGAGCCCCGCATTGGGCTCTCTGCTCAGAGGGGAGCCTGCTTCCTCCTCTCTTTCTCTCTGCCTGCCTGTCTGCCTACTTATGATCTCTGTCTGTCAAATAAATAAATAAAAGCTTAAAAAGAAAAATAAAATGAGTTTCTTGGAGAAAGCATATTGATGGATTTTTGTTTTGTTTGTTTGTTTGTTTTAATCCATTCTGATACCCTGTGTCTTTTGATTGGGGCATTTAGTCCATTTATATTCAGGATAACTACTGAGAGATATGAATTTCGTGCCATTATATTGCCTGTAAGTTAACTGTTAATGTATATTGTCTCCATTCCTTTCTGATCTGTTACTTTTAGGCTCTCTCTTGGCTTAGAGAACCCCTTTGAATACTTCCTGTAGGGCTGGTTTGGTGTTTGCAAATTCTTTTAGTTTTTGTTTGTCCTGGAAGCTTTTTATTTCTCCTTCTATTTTCAATGACAGCCTAGCTGGATATAGTATTCTTGGCTGCATATTTTTCTTGTTTAGTGCTCTGAATATATCATGCCAGTCCTTTCTCATCTGCCAGGTCTCTGTAGATAGATTTGCTGCCAAGCTAATGTTTCTACCATTGAATATTACAGATCTTGTCCCAGGCTGCTTTCAGGATTTTCTCTTTGTCGCTGAGACTGTAAGTTTTACTATTAGATGACAGGGTGTTGACCTGTTTTTATAGATTTTGAGGGGGGTTCTCTGTGCCTCCTGGATTTTGATGCTTGTTCCCTTTGCCAAATTAGGGAAATTCTCTGCTATAATTTGCTCCAATATACCTTCTGCCCCTCTCTCTTTCTTCTTCTTCTGAGGTCCCAATTATTCTAATATTGTTTTGTCTTAGGGTATCACTTATTTCTCAGATTCTCCCCTCGTGATCCAATAGTTATTTATCTCTCTTTTTCTCTGTTTCTTTATTCTCCATCATTTGGTCTTCTATAGTTTATCCTAGCAGTAAGAGCCTCCATATTTGACTGCACCTCATTATTAGCTTTTTAAATTTCAACTTGGTTAGATTTTAGCTCTTTTACTTTTCCTGAAAGGGATTTTATTTCTCCAGAGAGGGATTCTTTAGTATCTTCTATGGTTTTTTCATTTTGTTTTGTTGGTTTTTTTGTTGTTGTTTTTTGGAGACCAACTAGCATCTTGATAATTGTCATTCTGAACTCTAGTTCTGATATCTTACTAATGTCTGTATTGATTAGGTCCCTAGCTGTTGGTACTTCCTCTTGTTCTTTTTTTTGAAAGTGAGTTTTTCTGCCTCGTCATTTTATTCATATTAGAATAGAAGAATGAGAGAACAAAATACTAAAAGGGTAAGCCATGACCCCAGAAAAATATACACTAACTAAATTGGAAGAGACTTGAAACTGGGGTTAAGAAGAAAGGAGAAAAAGAAAAAGAAAAAACATATTAGATTGTGAGTAGAACAGAGCCACACACTTGATTTTGGGTGTATTTTGGTCTGTTAGAAGAAACTGCCTCCCAAAATTTTAAATAAAGAAAGAAAAGCATATATATATATATATAAAATAAGGGTGAACATGATGAAGGAATGGAATATAATTGTAAAGATGAAAATTAAAAAGGATTTAAAAAAAGGAGTTGATAAGTTGGTTGAAAAGGAAAAAAAAGAAGGAAAGAATGTGATCAGGCTGGAGACTAGAACACAGCCATGTGCTAGATTTATGGTATATTTTGTTCTGTTAGAAGAAATTGTATCCCAAAATCTTAAGGAAGGAAAAACCTATATGCATACAAAAAATAAGGTTAAATACAAAAAGGTACAGAATATGACTATAACAATGAAAATTTAAAAAAATTTTTAAAAAATGTATTGGTATGATAAAATAGTTAATAAGGTTAAAATAGGAAAAAGGAAAAATTAAAAGATGGAGGAAGAAAAAAATAAAATTAAAAATATTTAACTTTGAAAGACTGAAGAATCATGGGGAAAGAGCCATGAGTTCTATGTGCTGCATTCCTTTAGCTCTAGAGTTCTGCGGTCCTCATTGATTGGTAAACTTGGTCTTGGCTGGATGTTCTTGCTGATCTTCTGGGAGAGGGGCCTTTTGGCAGTTCTTCTCAAATGTCTTTACCTGAGGCAGAATTGCACCGCCCTTGCCAGGAGCCAGGCTAAGTAATTCTGCTCTGGTCACTTTCAGTAGCTTTTCTTCCCTGAATCCTTTCTGTACAGCTTTGGAGGACAGCAATGAAAATGCTGGCCTCCCTATCTCCAGTCCCAGAGGAGCCGAGAGCTTGGGACCCCACTCCTCAGTGAGCCCTCAGAGAAAAGCAGTCATTTCCATCTCCCTGGTTTCTGGCTCTGAGCTCACTCAGTCTATGACCAAATGTTTCTACCTCTGGTGCATGGCCCCATTTGGAGTCTCCAAACCCAGTAGATTCCTGTAGCGTGTTCCTATGCTGCTCCTCCTAGGGGAGTAAAGAGAGGGTCTCCCTGGATCTGCCACTTGTAGGTCCTTGCTTGAAAACCAGTGGTCCTACTAAGCCTTGGATCACAGTTTAAGGTAATCCAGAGCTGAGAGCCCCTTCCTTGGCTCCATCTCTATAGCCAGCCTCCCCACTCCAATACCTGGGATCTCTGCCACACTCTGGCACCCCTGGTCTTTTTGTGACCCTGTGGGTCCTGAGCCCACACTGTCCCCATGAGTGCTCTACCACTTAGTCTCTGGAGCCATGTGCATCAGTGGAGCAGACTTCTAAAAGTTCTGATTTTGTGTTCTACTGCTTTATAGCTTGCCAGGAGCTGGCCCTTCTCTCTGTGGTCTATCTTCTCATATATCACCTCAGATTCACTTCTTCTCATGTCCTCCCTTCCAGAAAGAGGTCACTTTTCTGTTCCTAGAATTGCTAGTCTTCTCTTCTATCTCCTATTGAGTTTGTAGGTGTTCAGAATGGTTTGATAACTATCAAGCTGAACTCCTGGGACCTGATGATATTAAGGTCTCCTACACCTCTGTGATCTTGCTCCTGTCACTACCTTTTGGTGGGAGGGTTTTTTTTTTTTTTTTTTAATGTCAGTATATAATTCCCAAAGGATATTTGATAGTCATATCTGATTTTAAGCCAAAGACAGCTTTATTATCTACCTCATTCAAATGATCTTGGCTATGTATGATTATGATTTTACCCCCAAAGGCTGAAAATTTGCTATTAGCAAGAGGTGCTCAAAATAATTTTCTAATAGTTTTTAAAGGGAATTTTAGGTTAAGAGTTCCAAAGATAATGGCAATATTTTGTTACTCAAATTCTGGAAAGTCCAAGCCATTATTCCAAGGTGGGACAGCTATTCAAGGGCAGAGACAGGTGAAGAACCAGGGCTTTTGACTACAGTCCATTGTATCTTCTACTGAACTACACTAGCACTAGCGGTCTCAGTGAAGACTTCTGGGCTGGCCCTGGAGATAGGTTTTGGAGAGGAAAGAGAGAAATCCCTTGGATAGTTGACCCAAGGATATGTTGCTCTCCTTTGGGAGCATCAGAAGAGTATCAAAATGGTGAAAACTAAAAGATTAGTCATTTTTTGTTTTCTATTTGACTATTGTGTGGGGGGTAAAGAGATGGTTGGATTGATGTTATGTTCCTCACTAAGAAGAAAGAATAATAATTTTCATGAGCCAGTTTTAAGGGTTTGAAGTCCCAGAAACTTTCATTCAATTTTGTGGACCCATTTAAGTGTTTGCTGTGTATCAGGAATTATTCTAGGTACTTTACTTATATTACCTCAATTAATTCTCCCAGCAGCCCATTGAGATGACACATTTTTGTATCCATTCTTATTGTACAGATGGGGAAGCCAAGTTGCAGGCAGGTTATATAACTTGCTGTAGTTGGCCCAGGATTACACTGCCTTGAAGTAGTTGAATTGTGATTCAATTACAGGGAATTTGACTTCAAAACCTCATCAGCTAACAAAATTTTGTTACTGAAAATTTTAAACATTCACAAAGGTAGAGAGAATAGTGCAACAAACCTCCTTTACCATCTCCCAGCTGTGATAATCATTAACTCATGGCCAATTTTGTTCCACCTGTATCTCTACCTACTTCTTGGTTTCCCTGCTCCCTTCCCAGTTTATTTTTCAGAAAGTGCAGATGTCCTATCATATCATTCATAAACATTTCAATAAGTATTGCTAAATAAATAATAGAATAGCTTCAAAAACACACTCATACAATGGGCACAGTACCTGTTGTCTCTTCTTTTTGTGACAATGGAAGCTTTGGAAACCATTGTCTAGATTTGTGATATTCTATTATTTCTTATTAGTTTAATTGCCAGAATACTTTCCCTATGCCAACTATTTGATTATTTAATGTATAGTTTGCATGGGGGAGGCCAGAGAGATGCTATATTCACAACTACCTCTGCCCCTCTCTCTCTGTCATTAAAAAAAAAAAAAAAACTAGTTTCAATGAATTGGTTTCTTAACATCAGCCAAACTTGGTCACTTCATTTGTTTAAAGTATCATAATGAACTTATGGTGCTTAAACATACATGCTCTTTATTTCATGCATTTTCTTATCAATGCTCAAATTGTCTCATTTTGACCAGTGGGAGACTTTTTATGTTGGGCTTATGAGTCCTTCAATCATTATCAGCAGTTTTCTTATTTTCTGGCATGACAAAATGGCCTAGGCTCCTCTTGTGTATTTCTGTCCCTAACCCTAGAATTGGGCATTTTCCCAAGGAACTGGCCTTCTTTTATGGGAAATGATATTGCTTGGTGACCATAACCTGGATGGGAAGCATGCTTATTGCTACTGGATTGATCGTCATTCTCTGTCTTCCTTTCTCTCTCCCCCTTCCAACTTTCTTCCGTTTCTTTCTTTTTAAAGAGAAACTAGGGGTGCCTGGTTGGCTCAGTCGTTAAACTCAGGTCGTAATCCCAAGATCCTGGGATCCAGTCCTGTATCAGGCTCCCTGAACAGGAAGCCTGCTTCTCCCTCGCCCACTCTCCCTGCTTGTGTTCCTCTCTCCCTGTGTCTCTCTCTGTCAAATAAATAAATAAAAACTTTAAAAAAAGAAAATAAAGGGAGACCAAATAATGAGTTTGTACTGATCCTTATTTGTTTTGTCTTTCTATATACATTTATATATAAGTAGTAGTATTTCAAAATAACAATAGAAATTACTATTATTAAATAGTAGTAGTAGGATTAAATAGTAATACAAAGTAATAGTAGTATTAGTAGTAGTAGTATTAAATGGTAGTACAAAGTATAGGAATGACGATTCAAGAAGTTGGAATGATTATCAAAAGCAGTTTAAATTTATTTTTCACCTTTTCATCTTTAGAGTATATGCCCCAGGGATGTTCAGTTAAGCTATTGTCTTTTAGCCGATTCTTCTCCATACAATCTACCAACTTCTTAGGTAGTTAAATTTGTTTCACTTTGCTTCAGAGTTATAGTATAGATTTTATTTAATTTTGTGTTAAAATCATATAAGCCAGTATATTCAGAGAAGTCTGTCCTCCACTGCTGTCTTCCTCTCCTCTGCAAGTAATTTTTTAAAACTTCATTGCTTACCTATTTTTTTATAACAGCAAGTATACATAGATATTGGTATCTCCCTCACCTCTACTTTCTTAGATAAATGTTTGCTTAATATACACATTTTCCTTCATTTCAAAAAAAAAAAAGCAAAAACAATTTTATACCATTTATCTCAGCACTTACCCCTTAACAGCAGACAAACATATTTCTCATCCCCTTGAAAGCTGCATGGTTTATTCAACCAGTCCCCAAGTGATGGCCATTTGAAATGTTTCCTATCTGTTCATACATTGGTCAAAATCAAGACATTTATGTAGGGAGAGAAGTCCCGTTTTAAGCAAAAGGGTAAAATTAGATGAAGTATATTCTACAATATGGGCTAACCTCCTATTTATCATAGTCTGTGTAAAGTAAGAGAATCTTTCTGTTCAGTAGTGGGTTTTGGGACATAATAGGAGAATCAGAGTCATGTGGTTTCTTACTAGCCAGGTGGTTCCTAGTAATGGAGATACAAATTTGTGTAGTTCTCCTACCTTAACTTTTCTCATGTAGATAGTAATGTGCTAGAAACAGCTACTAGCTTCCAGGAGATCATATGCTCATATGATACTGACATTACTAAAGTACTATTCTTGGCCCCCGCCAGTTTTACCTCTACCTAGTTATCAATTATCTTTTAAAGAGCACATTTTCCCTTGTGTATTCAAATATCACTCTTTGCAAATATCCATCTTCTGTTTGGGTATCTTTCCATATACCTCCAACCTAAGGCATCTAAAATTTAATGTATCTTCTTGGATATCTTGCATACAATATGAGAATGTGTGCCCTACTGTCTGTCCCTATTTTCAATTATGCACTATTCTCCTAGATTTGAAGCCTCTGGTGGCATATCTCTATTTATTTAACCTTTGTACTCTCTAATTTGATCAAGTCTCCTAGATTAGGTATTGATTTACCTGGGGTCATATGAAAACATGGACATGATTGTCGTATCCAAAAAAGACTCTTTTGATAGAAATCTGTATCAGTTATAGTTTGTCCTTGGCACCTTCCTATGGATCAATGGTTTAGATAAAGATACGAAAGCATACTGGTCAAATGTGACTATTTGAAAGAAACCTTGAATGTGTAGTACAAAGTAATAGGAATAATGATTCAAGAAGTTGGAATGAAATAGCTCCAATTAAAAATACACCAATGAAATGCCTCATGCAGTCTTATTAGGAGAATGACCTGATGTGAGAGGGGTTTAAACCATATCCCAGCAAAAGTCCTGAAGAGTTAGGTGTGATAGCCGAAGGAACGAGGTCCACAGTGGAAAACTGTGGCAACCTTCCAGTCCTCAGCAGGCTCTCCTGTAGCAGGGTTAGAATTGCCAGTAGTTAAAGTCTCTGGGATGCAGTACCAGGTCCAGTGGATGATAAAGGTGTATCACACAGGGTTCTACAGGGAAGCAGTGTCAGTTTGAGTGTGGGCTGAGGAATTTATTACAGGAATTAAACTTTACACAATTGTGGGAGGATCAGGGGAAAGAAGGGTCCAGAAAGGGGAGTTGGAGGATCAGAGAAGGAGTCATTCCTTTAAGAAATGAGTGAAACACTGATCTAGGTGGGCAAGTCAGAGCTTGCAGGGAGATCTGAGAAGACTAGCCCATGGAACTCCTGAAGTGGGACTGTGAAGGGGAAGCTGATGGACTGTCTTTGGGAAGCTGTTGCCTCTGGTGAGCTACAGAGAGTCTGTGACTGAGAACCTGGTGTGGGACATTGCGGGTGTGTAGGATTCACAACTGGGAAGAAAAACTAAATGTGGAGTAGAGGAGAAAAAGTTCAACTTGAACCTTCCAGACTCCTCTGTGTCTCTCTGCCACCATATCTGACCGAAGACTTCACTCTGCCTCTCAGAATCTTGCCCAAGGTCGTCTTCTGGCAACTCTAACCCAGAATCCTAGGGGGGAGAGAATTCTGGGAAGTGCAATGGCCAAACTAGCCATGTTCACTGCGATGTGCCCAGCACAAAAAAGGCAGGCTTTTATTTAATAAATGAAAGAATTACAGGGGTGATTTTAAGTCTGCCCAAATGTGACATCCCTCTAGAGATAGTGACAGAATGGCCACATGGCAGGGATATTATAGGTGGATCCAAGCACTGGGCATTTAGTTTGTCCAGAGGCTAAAAAGAACTTCCATATGCTGCCATCATCATATCTGCCCACCTATGTACATCTGGAACTGTGCACCCTACTTTTTTTCCTTTGTTCCTTTTTTTTTCTGTGAACTGGTAGTTAGATTTGGAGATTGATCTCCTTCTGTCTAGATTATTATTATTTCTTTTTTAAGGAAGAATAATTCCAAAATCGGACTAGTAACTATTGTATCTCTTTTTGTGAAGTCAGTGGCCACTGGTGGTCATTCCTTCATTCGGAGAAAGCCAGTTCTCTTACCTTCTTTGCTGTTGTCTTTTCTGTGAACAGGAACTAAGCCTTCATGATCCTGGCCAGAATGGGTGGGGCCTACAGACAAAGGATCATGCACACACTTTCTTCTGAGCATGTCTGTCTATGTAAACATGCATCCCCACTTACATATCCTTGTTAGGATGAGTTATTTCTGTGCTATCGAGAAAGAAGGCCTTGGTGACCTTAAGCAGTGCCACTGGATCCTAGCCCGAAGAGGAAATGCAGGATCGGCAGCAAGCCTGTATTGTGCACATTTACACCCTCAGAGAGTAAGCATATTATCCCCTGTATACTTTATTTTCATACCGTGTTTTTGTACTCTGCCTCCTGGGGGATAAAACCAAATCCTTCCATTTACACTTCCCGGTGAGGTGGGGAGGGGCAGCAGAAAGGGGAGACTGGGGAGCCGCCACAGCCCTGAGAATTAAGGGATCAGGCATCGCTTTCATTGGCCCCAGTGCCAGCCCAGCCTGGGGACCTGGGTGAAGCGTCTTTGAAGCTTTCACTTTATGGAAGTCCATAAATACAATTTGGTGCAGATCATACAGGACCCAACTAGTTTGGGAGCTAAATCACCTCTAATGTCTTCACAGAGATTTTCTTCAGCAGAGATGGAACAAGCTTCTTTGCTGAGGTAGGGGAGCAGGTATTATAGTGTCTTAAACTGTTTACACTTTGGAACGCATTTTTATTACCTTCACAAGTTAAAAGGTCCAATTTTTTTTTTCCTCATTATTTCCTTTGGTTTTGGCATTATCTCCTGAAAGAAGCCTGGATTTTTCTGCTTTATGGTTTCTCTGAAACAAAACTTCTCAAGGTGATTAGGGAATTGACATGTGACATCGATGGGGTTGAAAGGAACTTAGAGTCATCTTGTAGGGGAACAGTGAAGCCCCCAGAGGAAGGAAAGGTTGTGCTTAGAGATGTCTCAGCACACCAGAAACTCTCTGGATTTTTTCATTATATTAGTCTGTACTCAAGAAATTGTTCTTTTTATATATAAAGATGGCTACTGATGGCTACTTCATCTGGTTCAGCCTCTGTAATTTAAAGATATATTCGGCAGCCATCTTTAGCATTAATGGATCCAAGCTCTTATGAGGGTGAAACTAAGAGGGAATTCAGTTACAGGCAGATGGGGAAATGAACTTCACTGGAAAAGAAAATTATAATATACTGATTTAAATCACAACCTGGGTGCCTGACTGGCTCAGTTGGAGGAGCATGGTACTCTTGATCTCAGGGTTGTGAGTTCAAGCCCCATGTTGGGTATAGAGATTACTAAAAAAGTAAATAAATAAACTTAAAAAGAAATAAATCACAACCTTAAGATCTTCTAGAACTTATTCCCTCACTGAGAGTGTTGCAAAGCATATCTATTTCTAAAGTTTCTTAAGATATTAATTGGAAAGTGATTTTGTCCTTTTGTGCATTAATGTGATGTTCCTGTAATGAGGAGAAGAATTCGATTTCATGGAGTTCTTTGAAAATGCTGAGGGAAATAATAAGGTCAAGGCTGGCCCTCTGTCTGTTGGAGACACCTGCCCTCCTTAGCCTTGGTGGGGGGTAGCCATTGAAAAGATTTGGATATCTGATTTTATTATTTCATCCAAAGATGATGGGACGAGGCATTACTTTTTAACAGGCCAATTTATGAATTTACAATGCAAAATCTAACTTTTTGATGAATTGGATGTTTGGGTTAATTGATTAGTGCATTCCCCTTTGAGGTTGTGACCCAGAAACATGGTAGATATGGTTTGAGTAAGTTTCAATGTATTGTTTTAAAAGTCTATTTTCTTCCATCTATGCTACTTTCTGGAATCATTTTTCTCCTCTAAAAAGAAATTCTTGCCAAGTAGACAATCTATTTTAATTAGTCCCAACCGACATTTGAGAGGGCAACTCTCTTTGATGGACAGTGTTAGCGAAACACTACTACATTTCTTTCTTTTCTCTTTTTCTCCTTCCTTTATATTTAAGATACTGTTCCTCTGCTTATCTTGTTTTACCACCAAACTATTTCATTCCAACACACCTCACATGTTATGATTCTCAAAACTTCCAGATTTATCGGATGGTACATTCCTTAGGGGAATGACTTGAGCTTTTAGGAAGCAGGATACACTGAAGGAGGCATGTACTTTGAGGTAGAGAGCCCTGGGGTCAGGCAAATGGTGACACTTTTGACAACAGTTTGTGTCTGTGACCTAGGAGAATTGTTTAATTGCTCTGACTTCCATTTCTTAATCTGAAGAAATATGAATAATAATACCTAACTCAAGGGTTTCACAGGGCACTGAGTGAGGTCAATGTGAAAGTACTGGTGGCTGAGTACCTGGTACCAGGTGCTGAGTAAAGCTCGACTTCTTTGCCTCATCTTGCCTCCATCTTGGCAAGGCTTAGTACCCAAGGGTAGGCGCTCAGTACGCACTGGATAACCTTCCCTGATGATGTAGAGTGAGACCCCTTAATGTTGATGGCAAATTATCTGACCATCACATTGTATGTTGACTTGCTTTTGGGAAATCATCTTATTAACCAGTGACTGTCAATATTTTGCATGTAATAGCTACTCTGGGGTGGGGGGGGGGAGGTTATTTTTCTGAGAAAGGTTGTGGTGGTTATATTGCCATTATTGGCAGGTTTTATGGACCTAAAAATTGTAGTAGTCCTTGCTGGGACTCCCCTTGCTCCTCAGCATTTGAGTAGTTCAGCCTTGGATCACTAATTCCAACCATCTTGTGTGGATTTTGATTAGTTAACCTCAGAGGATGGCCCTTCCCCAGGTAGCCTCTGTTTGAGGGTTACTTTTATGGCCTTGTAGTCCTTTATGCATTGACTTCAACACTCAGGGCTTGCATACTTTTAAATGGTTGGAGCCAATGAGGCCAATGAAAGTTTTCTGAAATAAATCTATCTTGGGCAGTATATGGCCATGTCTTTGTGACTAACAGATGGTTTAAAATATGATTTAACTTTCCTTTTTCTTGCCTATGGATTCTTTGCCCAAACTTAAAAAGCTAAAAGGTTTTACATTTTTTAAAAAGCCCCAGTGAAGATAAAAAAGTACAGGATAATATGTGCTTGCAATTGCTTTACCAAGGCTTCAGAAGAAATAAAAGCAAAATAGAACAACGAAGAAGTTTCTTTGTTAAAGGTCTGGAAAATACAACTTTTGGATAGATTTTTGGGAGACCTGTTTTGCATTAAAATACCAAATAAAACAAAATGATGGATTGTTTTGGCACCATTTAGGTTGAGCTTATGTGATGAGAACTGTACATAAAAGACAGCCAGCTATTGTCATAGTTGACAGATTTTTGGGTACCATCTACTTGTTCAGTACAGTAAAGTTCCAGGGGTGAGGAATGTTTCCAAAATTCTTATGCCAGGAACGATGCAAACTTCTGCTATACCAGAGGCCGACATTATCTTTCCAGTTCTACAGACGTCTATGAGTTGTGGTCTTGCCTGGGATGCCTTTGTGAGCTCCCGCAACTTTCTGTGCAATTTACTCTCCTTATGGACATGGCTTCATTTTATTTTTTGCAAGTTTGAAAGTTGCCTCAAAGAATGATTGGATTGGTGCAGAGCTTTTTCAATGGAAGCAGGCAGCACGGGCAAGGAGAAAATGGTGCAGGGTATGTCCTAGGAAAAGCAAGATGATCGGTTTCATTAGGGGAAAGGTTATATCTCAGGGTTTTCTGAGAAATAATGCTCAAAAGGTATTTTGGGAACATATTTGGAAGGCTCGGTGTGCCAGAATCGGAACTGGTACTTAATTTCATTTAGTTTTTGGCAATGTGGATTGATTTTCATCTGACGAAACACATGTTGGGAAAACTCCTAAGGAGGCCCATGATCTGGGGGAGAGGTGATGGGGTTGGAATTGGGTGGAGGTGATGACAAGAAGCACACTGAGACAGATCGCCTTAATTCTGCCATATTACACTTAATGCACTTGTACGAAACATGTGACATACCTCACTAATGGAGCATTTTGTAAACCTGTTAATAGAAATAACAGAGGCCTGACAGTGAGTCCAAGGTTAAATAGGGAATAGTATTTGCTCAACCAATGCTTGTTGGAGGCCATCAAATCCTAATGACACTTTATTCAGCAATTTGGTGTTTTTAACATATAGTCCCTGTTTTTAAGCCTCATTTAATCTTTACAGCAGTTCTGGAAGGTCCCCCTAGTGTCCCCATTTTGTAGAAACTGAGCAAACAAGAAGGTAAGTCCCTTGTTCAGAGTGTAAAGTGGCAGAAAGCAGACCCTGAAACTGTGGTTCCAGGGCCTGTCCCTGCCATTTTTTTCTCTTGCTCTGCTGTACTCACTGACCCATTAATTTGCAATGTAATGAATTTGTTTGCTAGCATGGCCTTTTCATAAGGAAATGTTACCCCCCCCCCCCCCCCCGGGTTTTCTATTTATGCTTCTAAGGGCAGTATGAGAATTGCTTCACAAATCACTTGTCGGTTGTTGTTGGCACTGAGTGAAGGAGAGAATGGAGACATGTTTGGATTAAACATATTTGAATGCACCCCTATAACACTTCCAACAGCAGGTCAGAACCTTTAAGTGCTGAATAAATGTTAGCTGATGAGCACGTTCCTGGGAATACGAAGGATGCTTAGGAATGTGCCTTAAATGGAACATTAAATGATCCCCTGGTGACTTGAGACATACGGTGCTTTTCTAAGTGCCTCATTTATGGCCAGGCCCTGGGGAGACCTTAGCTCCTTGAGTTTTATTGTTTGTAATATTTGATATGTTATTTGAAGTAAATTGAAAGCATTCCTTGAAATGCTTCTTTCTAGTCTCTCCCATTTTTTTTATTTTATTTTCTTTTTTACTTAAAATATCTCTCTCACTTCAATTTGCAGATTAATTCCTAACTTTCACCTGAGCTCACAGAAACAGGATTTAAGGTTTGTCAATGAATTGCCTATGGGAAGCACTTGATCAGGCCATTTTGATGATGCGATCTTGTACTTCTATCCTGAGCCTAAGCCAGAGCCTGATGCCATCACGGAGGGACTTGGGAGTGAGTGAGTGTACTTTTCATGCAGGAGGCATGTTAGCATTTATGGCCAGAGGGAGAACTGTGGCAGTTAAAAAATACAGTCTCAAATTCATTGAAAGTTGGAGGGCTGATACCATCCATTTGAATCTGGACATATTTACAGCTACTTTGAAAAATAGACTATGTCAGTAATGATGCTGTGTAACTTCCCAGGCTAGCTGATAGAAGATCTGATGGTCTGCCATGTTCACTGCTGCCCTTGCTCTGGGACTCTGAACTGCCAAGCAAGAGGTGACCGCTCTGGCACCATTGTCCTGGAGAAGATTTTCATTAGTGTTCTGGCTGACAGCTGTACTGAATTTAGCCTTCTAGCCATCCCTACCCAGGTGCTAGACATGGAAGTGGCACTTTAGAAAAGCCCAGCCCTAGCTGAATAGCAACAAATTACCTATGTTGATGCCATGTGAACCAGAAGAATCACCCAGCAGAGCCCTGCCCAGGTTACAGACCCATACAAGATTGACTGTGGTTGTTCTTAGTCAGTAAGTTTTGAGGCAGTTTGTTATGCAGAAATGGATAAATGGGACAGAATTTGGTGCCAGAAGTGGATCAAATTGAGAGGATGCCTACTTGCCCAAAGAAGTCTTTGAGAATTAAGTGGTTTAGTGGTTGCATGTATGATATTGGTGCAAAGGGAAATTTTTTTGCTGTTCTGAAAATACCCGAAAATGTGTTTGTGTGTGTGCGCATGTGTGTTTATAGTTATATAATAAAGACCAGTCCTAGAGTGAATCATTATACAGCTGATTTCTCTTTCTTGTTCTCTGCTCCCTAAAGGCGATATCCTAAATTCTTGCTACTCTGTGGTCTGAGGACTGGCAGCATTGGTTTTAGTTGGGAGTTTGTCAGAAAGGCAAAATCTCAGTCTTTACCCCAGATTCTGAATTAGAACTTATTTTTCACAAGATTCCGGGAGATTTTAATGCACATTAAAGTCAAAGGAACACTGGATTAAACATTACCACATGCTATTATAGCGACTATGTCTATTACTGTCACTACCACTAAAACACAAAGGAGGACATCACTTTTTGAACCATGTGCTAGTGATATATATGCATTGTTGCATGTAGTTTCATTCCTGGAATAACGTTGCAGCATAGATATTCTCATTCCTATATATACATACAGAAACTGAAGCTTAAAGACTGCAAGGAATTTGCCCAAAGCCACACAGCTAGTGAGCACCAGGGACAGAAGTTTGGGACTCCAGGCCTGCGTGCAAAGCCTACACACAACCTCCCACTCACCAGGATTCAAGTACAGTTTATTTGGAAGGTGATCCCAGGCCACATCTATATGGGAGTAGGGAAGTGAAGTGGAAGGAAGGAGAATAGGGGCTGCCTTATTGAGCCAGTTACCATTCTGGACAATCACAACTTATTCCCTGGGTCTCTGGAAATTGACTTAGAACATATATCTCAGGGTTATTCCACCTGAGTGGTGAGTGAGCTGTGACATCTATACGGTTATGGGCAAAAGGCTGCTTCTGGGGGTGTTAATGCCCCAGTATTTCCAGGAAACCAAACATATGAGCTAAGTGGGCTCATGTGGTGGTGGAAAGTTCCTAGGCAAAGAAAGGCAGGTGCTGGCAGTTGGAAGTCTGGTGTAGATTATGGCCCCAGGAGATTGCCAGGACTCAAACAGTATCTACTGTACTCTACTCGACTATATGTTCCAGTAAGATTCCTCAGATATGCATTTTCCTCTGAATTTTTACTTATTGGACCAACTATTATTGTGGAATTAAAGGAAATATACACAAAATCTTTAAGATATTGCCATGTTTTTGAGACATGAAAAGAAAATCTGAATAATGAAAAAGATGCCATCAAGTCATCTTACCTTAAGCTTTCATCTCACTGTGTTTTCTAGCCGGGTTCAACTATATACACATGTACTGTAATATTCTGTTTTTTAAACTTAATGTAGCATTACCACTTTCCAAGTGGCTACCTTGTTTTTAAGAGAGCAATTATGCAAGGCTGCCAGGCATCCCATGTGTGGCTACCACAGTGTGTGAAAAATGAGTTCTCTATTGTTGTGTATTTAGACTAAGAAAGGTGTCTGAGGTGGTATGAGTATAAGAAGAAATACTTTTTTCAGCATGTGAATGCAACTCAGTTTATTCCAAGGTGACTGAGATACTTCCACAGGCTTTATTTCATTCAAGAAATATGTATTGTGTAACTTCTGCATGCCCAGCTCTGTGTTGGGGATATTGTAGGATACAAAGATACAGACTGTCTTTGTCCTCCAGGAGACAGGTTTATTTGTGAGGCAACTGGTGAAAAGTTAAGTAGCAGACAAGAAGTTAAATACCATTAGAAGAAATGCAATGTGCTAATGGGTGCTAAACCTGGGCCATGTTTTAATGAGCTTAGAAGTGTAGGTTGTATCAGAGGTCACTGAGTTTGTTCTTTATTATCTTCTAGTTGTCTAACTCACAGGCAGAAAATTATATTGGTTCTAAAGACACTTATGAATGGGAAAGATCTTGGACCTTTAAATGCATATTCTACAAGTACCTCTTTATTGGCAAGATAGGTATGGAAGTGTACAGTGTGGTCATACAGATTGCTCTGTGTCCTGATTTCCCCGTAAGTTTGCTTTCATATGGAGCTGGGGTTTGCTCACAGGGCCATCAGACTCCCCATGCCCTTGACTCCTGCTCTATGCTACCTGCTGGAAAAAAAGGGGGTGGGGGATAGAGTACTAATTGATGCATTATATAGGGACACGAGGCTTGATAGAGAGGTTCTTACAATATAGTGCCCATTATTACTGAACAACTAATGTTAGCTGATGTAAGCATAAAAGGAACTTATTAAAAAGATACTGGGTAGCTCGTAGAATTTCTAAAAAGATTATGGGCTCTGGGGTCACGTACCCAGGAACAGTGCGTTAAGTCACACCATATAACAGAACTAGCAATGACACTTCTGCACTGCTAACCACGCGGCTGGCCCCCTGACACAGACGCTACAACTTGAGCTTCTGCTTTGGCTGCTTTGGGGATAAGGATTCAGCTCCCACGGTTCCCATACATGCCATACTCTCCTTGCTTCTCCCCAACACAGCACCAGATGGCCATTCAAGACTATGACAGGTGATTCCAAATGGCAGAGACTATGCTATGTGTTAGTAAAGGAAGCTTGAGGAGCAAACACCTGGCACTTTAGGCTTTGATGATGGGTGGGGGTATCAGATGCTGGGGCCAAAGAATGACAAATTCCACAATGGCCCTTCCGGCTCTTTTGGTTCCTTCATACTGTTCTTCTCTCTTTTCTGTTAAGCAAAATCTATCCATGGCTAAAAATTCAGTGGATGTCCCACTCCCTCTGTGAATTTTTTCCTGACTCTGCTAGTCTTTGGTTTTATCCCTCTTTTAAATCTCTACATGACTTAAAACCAGAATGAGTTGTGAAAACATAGTATTAAGAAGTTGACTTCATATCATGAGACCTGAACCTCATTGTTCCAATGAACTGTTGTAACTAGAATACTATTTGGAGGCGCTTTCTGATAGGTAATAGAGAAATAACTGGTCTGTAAGGTAAAAATGAGTCTTTATTGCTAGCTTCCTTTCCTTTCACCATCGTTCTCCCCTTGTCCTGTCTTTGGTCTTTCCCTAATAATCAGCACTGTTGTTGATAATATTTTGTGATATTTTATGGTCTCCTTAACTTGAAGGAATTCCATTCCCATCTCTAGTGATTCTTCTGTGGTATCTGTAATATCGGCAAACAGTACATGCTTAATAATTGGTTGAGAATACATATGTCTGGAAAAATACAACATTTTATGGCATAGGGGGATCTTTTGATCCAGTAGATATTCACTTAATGTAAGAATACCTCATTTGTAGAAACAGTAATAAAATTCCTCCCCTTCCTGTAAAACAGTTCCCTTCAAGTAGGGATTAACAGTGGAACATTCATTATAGAACTGAAGCTCCTCTGAGGAACGTCAGGCTCACAGCTCTCACAGTAAAGTATCTCCTATACATGTCCACACACAAAAACTTGACTGCATAATCCTTTAATATGCTTTTTAACAGACTGATTTCACTGGGAGTAAAGAGCAGGTTTTCGGGACTGAGTAGTTTACCCACCAGACTTGTTCTGGTAGAGAAACATAACTATTGTAGTAATTATGGATAGCTATGATAAAAATTATTTGAAAGAATAATATCTGATTGCTTAGCAAAAATACATGTAGTGTATGTTTTCTATTATGGTTTTCTTTTAAAGAAAATAGTATTTAAGTTTTTTTTTCTAGTGGTTTGGGGAATGTGTGTACCTCTTAGATCAAATCTCCCAGTGTGCTGCACTTGAAGAGTTTTCAAGTAGAAGTTTAGATTTACTGCTACCAGATTTTCATTATATTTATTTTAAGCATATCATTGACTCATCTGAAGAGGTAAAGATATATATTAGACATATCATTTGTAGATTTAAATTTCATAAGTTCTTTTTGAGAGAACTATTTTTTTTGTACTTGAGATTTTAATTCTTTGAATCTTTTCAATTGAATATTCAGAATATTTATTAAACAGACTAAGGAAAATTATTTGCAATTCACATATTTGATAAAAGACTCATATCCAGACTATAAAGAGAACTTCCAAAACTCTGTAAGAAGAAACCAAACCACCCTTGAAAATGAACAAAATATTTGAGTAGACCTTTCTCCAAAGATGTACAGATGGCAAAGAAACACATTAAAAGATACTCAACATTAGTAGTCTCCAGGGAAATGCAAATTAAAGCACAGTCAGATGCCACAACATACTTATTAGGGTGGCTAAAATAAAGAGAAACAGACAATATCAAATGTTGGTGAGGATGTGGAGAAACTGGAATTCATAAATGGCTGGAGAGAAGGTGAAATGAAATAGCCACTTTAGCAAACAGTCAAGCAGTTTTTTATAAAGTTACACAGACACTTAACATATGAATCAGCAATCCCAGTTCTAGTTATTTATCGGAATGAAACAAAAGCCTGTGTTCACACAGAAACCTGAATTTGAAGTTTATAGCCACTTCATTCACAATTGCCCCAAGCTAGAAACCACCCAATGTCCCTCGACCAGAACATGGGTAGACACACTGGTGTCTTCATAGATCAGTATTCCTCAGCCATGTGGCGGGAAAGAACCACCATAGTCCTAACATGGAAGAAACTTAAATGTAAAATGCTAAGTGAAATAAGCCATACTTAAAAGGCTATGAACTGTGTGGTTTCATTTATATGATATGCAAAAGCTATATACAGGAAGAGAAAACAGTGGTTTCCAGGGACTGGGGGGTGAGGGGTCAGGCTGACCATGTGGGGAGTGGGGGAGTATATGGGGCAAGGGGGCTGCTCTGTACATGGGTGGTGCTGGTGTTTCGTGCCTGTGCATTTGTTAAAACTCAGGGAATTAAAAAGGGAGAAGTTTATGTGTGTAAATTAGACCTTAATACAGACATTTTTAAAAGCTAAGTTCATCCTAAGAGTGAGATAACTGAATACAGAAACCATTAAGAGGACCAGTCTGGCCAAGGAAGGGAAGAAGGAAACTGAAGCGACAGGGCTAAATAAAAGAGAAGCTAGATCTTGATATATTTAAAAAGGTTTTTTTTGTTGTTGTTGTTCTTTTAAATTAACACATAATATATTATTTGCCCCAGGTATACCATGATACTTTTTAATAGAAATGTGACAAAGTGTGAGAGTAGCATCCAGAAGTCTTCAGTAAACTCTAATTGCGCGCGTGTGTGTGTGTGCGCGCCCGCTTATGTTGGGCGGGAGGATGCGGTAGGCGTGTAAGCAGGGAGGGCCTCACAGAAGTGACATTTGATGGACAAAGAAAAGTTCCCTAGGGAGGGGCCTTGGGTGAGGCAGAGGGAGCGGGTACATCCAAATCACAGTGACTAACGCAAGCAAAGCAAGTGAGGTAATATCCAAAAGGCAACTGTGAATTTTTAATAAAGAAGCAGTGAAAAATTGTTTAATTTTAATTTTAATTAAAGGAGAAGAAAAACAAACATTATTGGAAACATGCAAACTGGGTTTTCTCTTTGCCGAAGTTGCTAACCATGCAGGCTTCCTGGCAGAGGGCAGGTTATCTCTCCTGCCTCTGAGGGCACACCCTATGTGAGCCCCAAGGCAAAGAGATAATAATAGTCTGCGAGCCTGGCAGCCTGCACTCTGGAAGAGTTTATGAGAAGGAAGTCCGCAATTACATATTTCTGGGCAAACATTAACCAAGATTGAAACCCAGATTTGAAGAAAAATAACAGGCTGGAATCTTCAGACATATTCTGTAGCTGTTCTGTGGATTGAAAACAGTAGTCAGAGACACTCTGCTGCTGCTAAAAGCGAAGGTAAAATATTGAGAGGACGGTGCCTAAAAGTTGGTAGGAAACCTTTATTCACACCTGCCCACAGCATGTGTTCTGTAACACACAGAGCATTGTTCGCATCTGAATGGTGGGAAACTATTTACATTCATTACAACAAAGCCAAAGCCACAACATAGGGTCCATTGTTCACCTCATAGCAATGAGGGAATCTATTTATCCATGTGGTTTAAGAGCTCGCCACTGTGCATTGAAAGGCCTCCTCTTGGCAACATCACCAAGAGCATCTCAATCACGGTTACTACCATCTGAACAATTTGGGTTCTGAGCTGTGGTTTTGTAATTTCCATTTTTAAAACTTCTTAGACTGAACCATGATGTGCCCAGTCTAGGTTGGGCATACTTAAAATGAAACTCTTAAGCTAAAATTAGCTTGACATCAAGATGGTGCCTGTTCATTTTCCTTGTATTTATAGCTGACCACAGTCATTATACAGAAGGCATCTAGTCTTTACTGTGCACTCTAGGGAACAGGAGGGGCAGTGGCATTAACCAAAAAAGTCACTAAAAGTTTTTCCGAAGGCAGATGGTCCGAACAAAGGCCGCAGGAGCAGTGCCTGCCTCTTAGTGAGGTCAAACCGTGTAAGGGGGGGTGGGGGGTGTGGCGGGGAAGGACTTTTCATTGCACAGCTGTTTACTCTTCACTTCTTCTGCAGTTAATCAAGACTGATGGGACCTTTTCCACAAGTTTTGTCGGGGGCCCAGAATTTAACTTACATCACCACAAAGGAAATATATGTAACAAAACTTCCTCTTCGAGTTTTTTCACCAAGTAACTTACCTACTGACCTCCCGAAGAGGTGAAGGTAAATTCACCCACTGTGATGTTGGGTGAAGCATTTTTGATTAGAGTCAAAAAGATCTGAATTTTAGTTTCTGTCTCTAGCTTCTCGTTGAGTGGTTTGGGTCTCAGTTTCATCTGTTCAGTTCAGAAGGTTGAATGAAGATTCTTCAGATTCAGAATTCTGATACTTCCCAACTTTTCTGAGGGAAGAAAGATAATTTTTATCATTCTCATTATATGTCAGAACAACAACTTCAGACGATAGAAGAAAACCTATTTATTAATCCCATAAAGTCAATATATGTATATTTTTTTCAACTCCAAAATACCATGTGGAAAATTGCTATGCATTAGGGATAAGATTTCTTGTGGGACAATGTATGTTATCCTTTACTTGGTCTGGCATTTGACTGTGAAATTCTGAGCAATCCTTTTTTGGCTGTTTTGTTTTATTCTAGTTCCACTATCATTCATTTGGCAAAGACATGTTAATTAAGGCAGAGATGCAAGCTTTTTTGATCATAGCAGTACTATATATCATATTTCTTCTTTTATTTTATTAGTTCAGTTTTTAAAGTAACGGCCTTTAGGTATATCACAGAGGGTTGCTTAATAGGCTACGTCAAATACCTCATCTAAAATGAGAATGAAAGCTTAATTGTGGTACCCAATGTTTACTTCTAATGCACTATTAGAATCTTTTGACCATTGTCTTTCCATGGATATTCATTATATTGTGGTTACTAAGGAAGAAAAATCTGGATTGGCATAGGTCCCTGTTCTCTTGTGAATAATCACAGATACAGAGAAGAGTCATTTAAGAAAGAGATCATCAAGGCCTCAGACACAAGGGGAAGGATGAAGCTGAGACGGATTCACTAGAAAACACCACGTTGTGAAGAACATTTTTATATCGTGACATCTTATACATGAAAACTGTTCGTGACATGACCACCTATATAAGGACTCCTAAGGGATCTCTTAGATTAAGAGTTGTTGAACTTTGAACAAATATGCTATGTCTTGTGGGCCTTAATGATTTTTATCCCAACTATTCAGCTCTGCTCTTATAGCATGAAAGCAACTATAAACAATATGGCAATGGAGGAGCATTCTGTGTTCCAATATCTTTTTGTTGCTGTTTGCAAAAGTGGGCAGTGGGCTGGATTTGGGTCCATAGATTTTTGAACCCTGGTCTAGATTATTGTGATCATCTACATCATTATCAACATGAACAATGAGCATTTATTTCACCTCTATTCAGCAATTTATAATATAGTTAGGGTTAAAGTTAAGTTAACCCTTAGGTTAAGAAGACAAGGAAGCTTCAGCCCATGAGGCTCACAACTCATGGTCAATTCCCCTATGTGAAGAAGCCCAGTTTTTAAAAGAGGAAACTAATAATATATAGAGATGAAGGTCAACATAGATTTTCTTTGGATTCTGTAAGTGTACTCTTTAGTTGTACCTAAAATTTTAAAGCATCTACAGGGATTAACTTTTTTTTTTTTTTAAAGATTTTATTTATTTATTTGACAGACAGAGATCACAAGTAGGCAGAGAGGCAGGCAGAGAGAGAGAGAGGAGGAAGAAGGCTCCCCACAGAGCAGAGAGACTGATGTGGGACTCGATCCCAGGACTCTGGGATCATGACCTGAGCCGAAGGCAGAGGCTTTTAACCCACTGAGCCACCCAGGTGCCCAACTTCTTTTTATTTACTATGTGCTTCTTCTTTTTGTGTTCGTCTATGACAAAAAGAAAAAAAAAATCTTGAAATTAAAATCAAACTCCTGAGCACTTCTGAATATCCAACCACCTTTTGGGGACATTTATTTGGTCCTATAGAATGTTTTAGAAATCCTATGATGTCAGGTGACAAACGCATTCTAAGCTAAACCATGGCTCTTTTTTAATGCTTTATGTATGTTAAATGATTAAAAGCTTATGAAAAGAGGGATATCTTTAAATGTTTTTATTTTATTTTATGTATTCTATTTTGTATTATTATTATTATTTTTTCTAGCATCACAGGATTGACCCAACCTAAGGTGAAGTAAGACTAATTTTATCAGACCTATTTTTGGTGTTTCTACTTTCAAGTCTGAATATCCAGTTTCCCTTAGTGATCACAGATGAAATAAAAATCTCATTGTTTTGAAAATTGAAGAGATGGGTGGACTTGCAGTCCTATTTTAACTGCTTATTTTTATCTTTGTTTTTGACTTCAATGATCTTCATCACAGAAAGCTAAAGAGAAGTATTGTTCATGAATTTGATTGTTACTCTACATTGTAGCCTCTAGCAAGGTTCTAATTTTAGAATGGATAGACCCACACATAGGGCAAGATTTTAGGGGTGCTGAAACTGTTTTGCAGTATTATATTTTTTCTTTAAGTGTTTGAAAAACTTGCTTCTTTGGTGGAAGACCTATTAAAATACATGCATTTTAGGTTTTTTTAAAAAAAATTAATTAATTATTTATTTATTAAAGATTTCATTTATTTATTTGACAGACAGAGATCACAAGTAGGCAGAGAGACAGGCAGAGAGAGGAAGGGGAAGCAGGCTCCCCGCCAAGCAGAGAGCCCAGTGTGGGGCTTGATCCCAGGACCCTAGGATCATGACCTGAGCTGAAGGCGGAGGCTTTAACCCACTGAGCCACCCAGGTACCTCTATTTTTTTATTTTAAAAAAAGATTTATTTTTATTTATTTTAGAGAGAGTGAGTGTAGGGAGGGACAGAAGGAGAGGGAGAGAGAGAATCTCCAGTAGACTGAGCACTGAGTCCCTAGCCTGACATGGAGTTTGATTTCAAGACCCTGAGATCATTACCTGAGCTGAAATCTAGAGTCCATTGTTTAACCAACTGAGCCACCCAGGTGCCCCTTAAATACATGTATTTTACAGGGCAAAGAGGTATTATAAGCCATTAACTTATCACAAATTTTCCGTATCACTGACTATCAGAGATAGGGTCCTATGTGAAGGAAGCCCTAAATACTAAAAAAAAAAAAAAAAAAAAAAAAAAAAAAGTTTATTTATTTACTTGAGAGAAAGAGAGTGTATGTGAGTAAGCATGCGCATATTCAAACAAACATGAGAACATGGTGGGGGAAGGGCAGTGGTTGAGGGAGAAAAGCAGACTCCTCACTGAGCCTGAGTGGAGCCTGATACAGGCTCTTGACCCACAACCTTGCAGTCCTGAGCCTGAGATCATGAGCTGAGCTGAAATCAAGAGTCAGAGGCTTAACTGACTGAGCCATCCAGTCATTCCCTAGATAGATACTTTTGAAGGGGAGAAAAGAGTGGTGATTTGCTCTCTTTTACTGTATCATTTTTCCCCCTCTATTTCAATGACATTGAAAATACAAGCCTTTTCTGGAACTTGCAACAAACTCAGTATGTGTTCTCTGGAAGATGCTGATCATTAAGAATGATAATCAATTGCCTCATTTTTTCAAATTTTGTGTTCAGCCCATGTAATATTGATGCTGAAGAAAATTAGGCAAGGTGAATGGCCGACTTTATTTGGACTCATTGGATAAAAGCTGTATTGGATAAAAGCTGTAATCAGAACATAGAAAAAATTATTGGAAAAGTTATGTGAACTTAATTTGACCTTTTGATGTAGTGCATGTGAAGATAAAACAATTTTTATAGTAAGAGACTATTTAGTAGTTTCTAGTTCTGATTCACTTTTTTTTTTCCCCTCAGTTCTTATATTTTTCTGCTCTGAGGAAATTGGTATGACAACAAAGAGGTAGACACTGAGACTGGTTAACTAGTATACCTTAACATGCATATTATGTGTGCAAATTGATACGTCCTCAAGAGAGAATTCTGTCTAAGAGGGTTCTTTATTGGACCACATTAGCTTCTCCAGAAAGCAAGAGAATGTACTCTGGCTAACACTGAGAATGGTCGGCCAAGAAAAAGGGTGATTTTTCAAAGAGAAGTAGCTCAGATGTTTGCCTCATGCCAGTCCTATGGAAAAGGTTTTATTACAGATTCTTGGTGAAAGACTGTGGAAGGTATCACCAGATTTTGAAGAAGTACCCCCAAATTCTTCAGAATAAAGTGATATGGATAGAGTCTCAGAATAAGAGATTCAGAGATACTTTTCTGTTGTTGGGCAGGGTTCTCAGGTTTTCACCCTGGAGCAAAGGATGAAAACTACCAATATACTGTGCATATTGTTAGGAAGTTGTAGCACAGGTATAGCAAAGTTGTTTCATGGAAGATTGTGTTGAGAAGGATGCTGGAATGTTTGTTCTCAGCAAGAAAGAACACCTTGATGAATTAGTGATGTCTGCTATAGGTATGTGAGGAGAAAGTAATTTTGTGTACAGTATATTTGCTTGAGTCTGATCAAGGTACAGTTTTATAGTAGGTGTTTTAGTCTTGCAGAGGAGGAAAAATTTTTTTCTCTATCCTGTTAAGTTTAGTGACAAGGGCTTGTGAATTAAACTGACAGGTTAATAGAAGAAAAGATTTATTTTGCATGCTCACTGGAACTTCACAGAAAAGGAATGGAAGCTGGAAGAAGTAGTTAAGTTTGAGAGCTTATAGGCCATTAAACAAAGGGCTATAAATTGTGACAATGATAAGACAAAGGAGAAGGGATTTGGGCTTCTAGAGGTGGTCAATTATGGGAAGGTAAATATATGAGGGAAACTAATGGAAGACAAAGGTTATTTTAGTAAGATTTGTTATGCAGACTCAAGGGTGCTTTCTCCAGTGATAAAAGCCATCTCTGGTGATTAAGAGCCATCGAGGTATGGGAGAAGGGAAGGAAGATACTTTCAGGAATGCAAATTTATGCTTTGCTTTTACAAAGAAAGGGGGAGGGCAGAGGGTTTCTCCTGTGTCTGCTGTTTCTTAATGGTCTTCAGCTCAAAATAATCCTGATGACGGAGTGAGGTGGCGTATTCTGATTCCGTTCAGCCTCTACTCTTCAATTTCTTATTTTGTGATGAAGATCTTACCTCAGGAACTAGTATGAGAATGAAATGAGATGATATCTGTGAAAGCACTATGGGAGCTATAAAGCATTCTACAAATGTCTGAGTTGATTCTGATATTTTAGGTTGCATTTGCTTTCTTCAGTTTGAAATCACAGTTCCTTATAAACTTATGATAAAATTGACCCAGTTGGCAAAATGGAATGGAGATGAGTAACAGAAAAACATCTTTCTGTGTCTTTAAAAAAATGTATCTTTTACTGTCAATAAACAGCCAAGAAAGATAGGAATGGAACTAATTATCTGCAAACATCCCCTGACTCCTTCACTTCCCATCTGAATTTAATTCTAAAAAAAGGGACCCTGATGGATTCCTGCCTTCACATGTAATTACCTGGAAATTGACGGACATTTAAAGCACACACGACACTTTTTAGCTTGAATTAGCCTAAATTGGTGGAATTTTTTGTACTAGTAGTTTTGGAGATGGTTGAGGCATGAGAATATACTTAGCATATCATTTCCTGCTGATGCTAAGATTCAGTCCCTACTAGAGAATTCTATATTTAGAATAAAATCACTTAAGAAATGTAGCCCAGTGGTTGTTATGACCATGAGGTAAACAGTAGAGAAGCTTGAGAAAAAAAAAGTTGTCACTAACAACAGCAGTAATCAAAAAACACAAGTTTTATTTAAATGATCTTGAAGGTTTTCTTGATGGATGTTAAAACTCTTTTGCTTTGCTATAACATTTTTTTGATATTGATAATATGGACACCATAAAGAAATGGAATATGTAAGAAGTGTTTTAGACCAATTCCAAAAAGGGTAGACCAAAATATATTCATCTGAGTTGTTTATGATCACTTTAAATTCTTCTGTATTTGTGGCTGATTCTCCTTATTTGTAATTTTGTTAACTTTTTTCCCCTAAGTTGGGCCAGCTAATGGTTTATTTCATTAATTATTTCAAAGAATCACTTCTTGAATTTATTTATCACTAATACTCTTATTTATTTTATTTTGGTATTCTAATATCATTAAATAATTTTCTTTTTTAAAAGATATTTTAAAAGATTTTATTTATTTATTTGAGAGACAGAGTGAGGAAGAGAGAGAGAAAGAGAAGGGGAGAGAGAGAGAAAAAAAAACACATGAAGAGGGGCAGAGGGACAGGGAGAGGGAGAAGCAGAGCTCCCCAGTGATCAAGCCCGTTATGGGGCTTGACCCCAGGACCCTGGGATTATGACCTGAGCTGAAGGCAGACATTTAACTGACTGACCACTCAGGTCCCTTAATTTAATTTTTCTAGTGCATAATATTTTTCTTCCTTTTTACACTTCCTTAATTTTATTTTGTTGTTCTTTTTCTAAATATTGACTTGAATGCTTGATTTATTTTCATTCTTTCTTATTTATGTTTATGATTTTAGATTTAGCTATTTAGCTTGGCCCATATTTTTTAAATATATAATATATTTCATTATCATTTTGCAGATATTTTGAAATTTTGGTTTTGATTTTCTATTTGACGCAAATGTTGATTAAAAGTAAATTTCTTAATTTTCATGAGATTGACTTTCCTTTTTTTCTATTTAAAAATTTATTTATTTTTATTAACATATAATGTATTATTTGTTCTAGGGGTACAGATCTGTGAATCATTATGCTTATACATTTCACAGCACTTACCATATCACATACCCTCCCCCATGTTCATAACCCAACCACTACCCTCTCTATACTTCTCCTGCCGCCCAGCAATCCTCAGTTTGTTTTGTGAGATTAAGAGTCTCTTATGGTTTGTCTCCCTCCTGAGCCCATCTTGTTTCATTTTTTCCTTCCCTACCCCCCAAACCCCCCAACTCTGCCTCTCAAATTCCTCATACCAGGGAGATCATATGATAATTGTCTTTCTCTGATCGACTTATTCCACTCAACATAATACCCTCCAGTTCCCTCCACATCATTGCAAATGGCAAGATTTCATTTCTTTTGATGGTGCATAGTATTCCATTGTATATATATACCGAATGTCTTTTATCCATTTATCTGTGGATGGACATCTAGGTTCTTTCCATAGTTTGTCTATTGTAAAAATTGCTGCTATAAACATTTGGGTGCACATGCACCTTCGGATCACTACATTTGTATCTTTAGGGTAAATACCCAGTAGTCTGATTGCTGGGTCATAGGGTAGCTCTATTTTCAACATTTTGAGGAACCTCCATTCTGTTTTCCAGAGTGGCTGCACCAGCTTGCATTCCTACCAACAGTATAGGAGGGTTCCCCTTTCTCCACATCCTCACCAACATCTGTTGTTTCCTGATTTGTTAATTTTAGCTATTCTGACTGGTGTGAGGTGGTATCTCATTGTGGTTTTGATTTGTATTTCCCTTATGCCGAGTGACATTGAGCATTTTTTCATGTGTCTGTTGGCCATCTGGTTGTCTTCTTTACAGAAATGTTTGTTCATGTCTTCTGCCATTTCTTGATTGGATTATTTGTTCTTTGGGTGTTGAGTTTGATAAATTCTTTATAGATTTTAGATGCTAGCCCTTTAACTGATATGTCTTTTGCAAATATTTACTCCCCCTCTTTTAGTTGTCTTTTTGTTTTGTTGACTATTTCCTTTGCTGTGCAAAAGCTTTTGAACTTGATGAGGTCCCAATAGTTCATTTTTGCCCTTGCTTCCCTTGCCTTTGGCCATGTTTCTAGGAAGAAGTTGCTGCAGCTGAGGTTGAAGAGGTTGCTGCCTATGTTCTCCTCAAGGATTTTGATGGATTCCTGTCTCACATTGAGGTCTTTCCTTCCTTTTGAGTCTATTTTGTGTGTGGTATAAGGAAATGGTCAGTTTGATTCTTCGGTGTGTGGCTGTCCAATTTTCCCAATACCATTTGTTGAAGAGACTGTCTTTTTTCCATTGGACATTCTTTCCTGCTTTGTCGAAGATTAGTTGACCATAGAATTGAGGGTCTATTTCTGGGCTCTTTATTCTGTTCCATTGATCTATGTGTCTGTTTTTGTGCCAGTAACATACTGTCTTGATGATGACCACTTTGTAAAAGAGCTTGATATCTGGAATTGTGATGCCATCAACCGTGGTTTTCTTTTTCAACATTCCTCTGACTATTCAGGGTCTTTTCTGGTTCCATATAAATTTTGGGATTATTTGTTCCATTTCTTTGGAAAAAATGGATGGTATTTTGATAAGGATTGCATTAAATGTGTAGATTGCTTTAGGTAGCATAGACATTTTCACATTTGTTCTTCCAATCCATGAGCATGGAACGTTTTTCCATTTCTTTGCATCTTCCTCACTTTCTTTCATGAGTACTTTATAGTTTTCTGAGTACAGATTCTTTGCCTCTTTGGTTAGGTTTATTCCTAGGTATCTTGTGGTTTTAGGTGCAACTGTAAATGGGATCAATTCCTTAATTTCTCTTTCTTCTGTCTTGTTATTGATGTATAGAAATGCAACTGATTTCTGTGTGTTGATTTTATATCCTGACAGTTTACTGAATTCCTGAACATGTTCTAGCAGTTTTGGAGTGGAGTCTTTGGGTTTTCCACATAAAGTATCATATCATCTGCAAAGAGTGAGAGTTTGACTTCTTCTTTGCTGATTTGGATGCCTTTAATTTCTTTGTATTGTCTGATTGCTGAGGCTAGGACTTCTGGTACTATGTTGATAGTACAGTGGTGATAGTGGACATCCCTACCATGTTCCTGACCTTAGGGGAAAAGCTCTCAGTTTTTCCCCATTGAGAATGATATTCGCTGTGGGTTTTTCATAGATGGCTTTAATGATATTGAGGAATGTACCCTCTACCCCTACACTTTAAAGAGTTTTGATCAAGAAAGGATCCTGTACTTTGTCAAGTGCTTTTCAGCATCTATTGAGAGTATGATATGGTTCTTGTTCTTTCTTTAATTAATGTATTATATCACATTGATTGATTTGGAGATGTTGAACCAAAGATTGATTTTCTTCCTCTCCTTGTCCTTCTCTCCTTTGCTTCCTCTTTGTTTGTAGTTTAATATCACTGAAGGTCAGTCAGATAATATGTGTGGTGCTATTTCTAGTTTCTTTTTATTTGATTTATGTTCAGAATTTCATTAATATCCCATGAATTCTTGGAAAGCAGGTTCATCATTTTTATTAGGATAGTAAGTCCTACATATCTTTTATGTTCGTACTCACCAATTATGTAATTGAAATGTAACATTCTGAATTGTTTTTTTGTCTAAATTGATTTTCCATGGACTAATATTGTGATATTACGTCTCTTACTATGTTTTAGTCTACTATTCTTTGCATTTCCTATAGTCTGTTTATTATGAATTTTAATATAACCATTCTCTGCATAAAGATCATTATAATCTCATCATGGATTGTATTCCTTTTTTTTAAATACATACAGTTTTTTGTGTTTTTTTTTTTAAGATTTTATTTATTTTTATGACAGAGAGAGATCACAGGTAAGCAGAGAGGCAGGCAGAGAGAGAGAAAGGGGGAAGCAGGCTCACTGCTGAGCAGAGAGCTGGATACGGGGCTTGATCCCAGGACCCTGGAATTATGACTTGAGCTGAAGGCAGAGGCTTTAACCCACCGAGCCATCCAGGCGCCCCCATGGATTGTATTCTTTATCATTGTTTCCTCTTTGTTTTATCAAGGAATTGAATTTAATTTTGCAAATCAATTTTAATATTACTACTGTGATCAACATTCATGGTAGTATTATAAGTGTAGTAATAATAAATTACATGAATATAGAAAATCATAGCTTTTAATTTTATTATTTTTTATTATTTTATTACTTTTTATTTTATTGTTGAAGTATAATTGACATACAATGTTTTATTAACTTTAGGTGTACTACATATTGATCCACTGATTCTACAGATTACTCAGTGATCACTACGATCTATGTAGTCACCATCTGTTACCATATCATCTAATTACAATGTTATTGACTATGTTTCCTATGCTATACTTTTCATCTCAGTGACTTATTTGTTGGAAGTTTGTACCCTCAGTTCCCTTTATTTGTTTCCCTCCTCCCTTCTCTCTGGGGACAACCAGTTTGTTTCATGTATTTATGAGTTTGTTTGTTTGTTTATTTGTTTCATTTTTTTTTAGCTTCTGCATGTAAGTGAAATCATAAGGTATTTATCTTTTGTTGTCTGACTAGTTTCACTTAGTCCAGTACCCTCTAGTTCCATCCATGTTGTCACAAATGGCAAGATCTCATTCATTTTTATGTCTGAATAATAGTCCATGGGTTATGTGTGTATATATATGTATATACACACTCGACACATTTTCTTTATCTATTCCTCTATCAATGAATGCTTGGGTTGCTTCTATATCTTGGCTCTTATGAATTATGCTGCATCAAACATAGGGATGACAATATCTTTTTGAATTAGCATTTTCATTTTTTTTGAGTAAATACCTAGTACTGGAATTACTGGATCATATGGTATTCTATTTTTAATTTTTTGAGGAACTTCCATATGCTGTTTTCCACAGTGCCTGTATCAGTTTGCATTCTTGCCAATAATGTACAAGTGCTCCCATTTTGCCATATCCTCACCAATACCTGAAGGCAGAGGCTTTATTTCTTGTCTTTCTGATACTGGCCATTCTGACAGGTGTGAGGTGACATCTCATGGTAGTTTTGATTTGCATGTCACTGATAATAAGTGATGCTGAGCACCTTTTCATGTATCTTTTGGTCATCTATATGTCTTCTCTGAGAAGATGTCTATTCAGGTTGTAGCTTCTTTATTTATTTATTTATTATTATTATTTTTTAATTTCTTTTTTATAAATTTTTTATATTTTATAAACATACAATATATTTTTATCTCCAGGGCTACAGGTCTGTGAATCGCCAGGTTTACACACTTCACAGCACTCACCAAAGCACATACCCTTCCCAATGTCCATAATCCCACCCACCTTCTCCCAACCCCCCTCCCCCCAGCAACCCTCAGTTTGTTTTGTGAGATTGAGAGTCACTTATGGTTTGTCTCCCTCCCAATCCCATCTTGTTTCATTTATTATTCTTCTACCCCCTTAACCCCCCCTTGCTGCATCTCCACTTCCTCATATCAGGAAGATCATATGATAGTTGTCTTTCTCTGCTTGACTTATTTCGCTAAGCATGATACGCTCTAGTTCCATCCATGTTGTCGCAAATGGCAAGATTTCATTTTTTTTGATGGCTGCAGAGTATTCTATTGTGTATATATACCACATCTTCTTTATCCAGTCATCTGTTGATGGACATCTAGGTTCTTTCCATAGTTTGGCTATTGTGGACATGGCTGCTATAAACATTCGGGTGCACGTGCCCCTTTGGATCACTACGTTTGTATCTTTAGGGTAAATACCCAGTAGTGCAATTGCTGGGTCATAGGGCAGTTCTATTTTCAACATTTTGAGGAACCTCCATGCTATTTTCCAGAGTGGTTGCACCAGCTTGCATTCCCACCAACAGTGTAGGAGGGTTCCCCTTTCTCCGCATCCTCACCAGCATCTGTCATTTCCTGACTTGTTGATTTTAGCCATTCTGACTGGTGTGAGGTGATATCTCATTGTGGTTTTGATATGTATTTCCCTGATGCCGAGTGATGTGGAGCACTTTTTCATGTGTCTGTTGGCCATCTGGATGTCTTTGCACAAATGTCTGCTCATGTCCTCTGCCCATTTCTTGATTGGATTATTTGTTCTTTGGGTGTTGAGTTTGCTAAGTTCTTTATAGATTTTGGACACTAGTCCTTTATCTGATATGTCGTTTGCAAATATCTTCTCCCATTCTGTCAGTTGTCTTTTGGTTTTGTTCACTGTTTCCTTTGCTGTGCAAAAGCTTATGATCTTGATGAAATCCCCATAGTTCATTTTTGCCCTTACTTCCCTTGCCTTTGGTGATGTTCCTAGGAAGAAGTTGCTGCGGCTGAGGTTGAAGGGGTTGCTGCCTGTGTTCTCCTCAAGGATTTTGATAGATTCCTTTCTCACATTGAGGTCCTTCATCCATGTTGAGTCTATTTTCGTGTGTGGTGTAAGGAAATGGTCCAATTCATTTTTCTGCATGTGGCTGTCCAATTTTCCCAACACCATTTATTGAAGAGGCTGTCATTTTTCCATTGGATGTTCTTTCCTGCTTTGTCGAAGATTAGTTGACCATAGAGTTGAGGGTCAATTTCTGGGCTTTCTATTCTGTTCCATTGATCTATGTGTCTGTTTTTGTGCCAGTACCATGCTGTCTTGATGATGACAGCTTTGTAAGAGAGCTTGAAGTCCGGAATTGTGATGCCACCAACGTTGGCTTTCTTTTTCAATATCCCTTTGGCTATTCAAGGTCTTTTCTGGTTCCATATAAATTTTAGAATTATTTGTTCCATTTCTTTGAAAAAGATGGGTGGTACTTTGATAGGAATTGCATTAAATGTGTAGATTGCTTTAGGTAGCATAGACATTTTCACAATATTTATTCTTCCAATCCAGGAGCATGGAATATTATTCCATTTCTTTGTGTCTTCCTCAATTTATTTCATGAGTACTTTATAGTTTTCTGAGTATAGATTCTTTGCTTCTTTGGTTAGGTTTATTCCTAGGTATCTTATGGTTTTGGGTGCAATTGTAAATGGGATTGACTCCTTAATATCTCTTTCTTTTGTCTTGTTGTTGATGTAGAGAAATGCAACTAATTTCTGTGCATTGATTTTATATCCTGACACTTTACTGAATTCCTGTACAAGTTCTAGCAGTTTTGGAGTGGAGTCTTTTGGGTTTTCCTCATATAGTATCATATTATCTGTGAAGAGTGGTAGTTTGACTTCTTCTTTGTTGATTTGGATGCCTTTAATTTCCTTTTGTTGTCTGATTGCTGAGGCTCGGACTTCTAGTATTACATTGAATAGCAGTGGTGATAATGGACATCCCTGCCGTGTTCCTGACCTTAGCGGAAAAGCTTTCAGTTTTTCTCCATTGAGCATGATATTTTCGGTGGGGTTTTCATAGATGGCTTTGATGATATTGAGATATGTGCCCTGTATCCCTAAACTTTGAAGAGTTTTGATCAGGAAGGGATGCTGTACTTTGTCAAATGCTTTTTCAGCATCTATTGAGAGTATCATATGGTTCTTGTTCTTTCTTTTATTGATGTGTTGTATCACATTGATTGATTTGCGGTTGTTGAGCCAACTTGCAGCCCTGGAATAAATCCTACTTGGTCGTGGTGAATATTCCTTTTAATGTATTGTTTATTCCTATTGGCTAGTATTTTGGTGAGAATTTTCGCATCTGTGTTCATCAAGGATCTTGGTTTATAGCTCTCTCTTTTGATGGGATCCTTGTCTGGTTTTGGGATTAAGGTGATGCTGGCCTCATAAAATGAGTTTGGAAGTTTTCCTTCCATTTCTATTTTTTGGAACAGTTTCAGGAGAATAGGAATTAGTTCTTCTTTAAATGTTTAGTAGAAATCCCCCAGGAAGCCATCTGGCCCTGGGCTTTTGTTTGGAGATTTTTAATTACTGCTTCAATCTCCTTACCGGTTATGGGTCTGTTCAGACTTTCTATATCTTCCTGGTTCAGTTGTGGTAGTTTATATGTTTCTAGGAATGCATCCATTTCTTCCAGATTGTCAAATTTGTTGGGGTAGAGTTGCTCATAGTATGTTTTATAATTGTTTGTATTTCTTTGGTGTTAGTTGTGATCTCTCCTCTTTCATTCATGATTTTATTTATTTGGGTTCTTTCTCTTTTCTTTTTGATAAGTCTGGCCAGAGGTTTATCAATCTTATTAATTCTTTCAAAACACCATCTCCTAGATCTCCTAGTTTTGTTGATTTGTTCTATTGGGTTTTTTTTTTTTTTTTTTTGGTTTCTATTTCATTGATTTATGCTCTGATCTTTATGATTTCTCTTCTCCTGCTGCTGGATTTAGGCTTTCTTTGTTCTTTCTCCAGCTCCTTTAAGTGTAGGGTTAGGTTGTGTGTTTGAGACCTTTCTTGTTTCTTGAGAAAGGCTTGTTTCACTATATATTTTCCTCTCAGGACTGCCTTTGCTGTGTCCCACAGATTTTGAACCATTGTGTTTTCGTTATCATTTGTTTCCATGAACTTTTTCAATTCTTCTTTAATTTTCTGGTTGACCCTTTCATGCTTTAGAGGGAGGCTGCTTAGTCTCCATGTATTTGGGTTCTTTCCAAATTTCCTCTTATGATTGAGTTCTAGCTTCAGAGCGTTGTGGTTGGAAAATATGCAAATAATGATCCCAGTCTTTTGATACTGGTTGAGTCCTGATTTAGGACAGAGGATGTGATCTATTCTGGAGAATGTTCCATGTGCACTAGAGAAGAATGTGTATTCTGTTGCTTTGGGATGAAATATTCTGAATATATCTGTGATGTCCATCTGGTCCAGTGTGTCATTTAAGTCCTTTATTTCCTTGTTGATCTTTTGCTTGGTTGATCTGTCCTTTTCAGTGAGGGGAGTGTTAATGTCCCCTACTATTATTGTATTATTGTTGATGTGTTTCTTTGATTTTGTTATTAATTGGTTTATAGGTTTGGTTGCTCCCACGTTGGGGGCATAGACATTTAAAACTGTTAGATCTTCTTGTTGGACAGACCCTTTGAGTATGATATGGTGTCCTTCCTCATCTCTTATTATAGTCTTTGGCTTAAACTGTAATTGATCTGATATAAGGATTGCCACTCCTGATTTCTTCTGATGTCCATTAGCATGGTAAATTCTTTTCCACCCCCTCACTTTAAATTTGGAGGTGTCATCGTGCTTAAAATGAGTTTCTTGTAGGCAACATATAGATGGGTTTTGTTTTTTTATCCATTCTGATACCCTGGGTCTTTTGATTGGGGCTTTAGCCCATTAACATTCAGGGAAACTATTGAGAGATATGAATTTAGTGCCATTGTATTGCTGTAAGGTGACTGTTACTGTATATTGTCTCTGTACCTTTCTGATCTACCACTTACAGACTCTCTCTTTGCTTAGAGGACCCCTTTCAATATTTCCTGTAGAGCTGGTTTGGTGTTTGCAAATTCTTTCAGTTTTTGTTTTTCCTTGAAGCTTTTAATTTCTCCTTCTATTTTTAATGATAGCCTAGCTGGATATAGTATTCTTGGCTGCATGTTTTTCTCGTTTAGTGCTCTGAAAATATCATGCCAGCTCTTTCTGGCCTGCCAGGTCTCTGTGGATAAGTCTGCTGCCAATCTAATATTTTTACCATTGTATGTTACAGACTTCTTTTCCCGGGCTGCTTTCAAGATTTTCTCTTTGTCACTAAGACTTGTAAATTTTACTATTAGGTGACGGGGTGTGGGCCTATTCTTATTGATTTTGCGGGGGATTCTCTACACCTCCTGAATTTTGATTCTTGTTCCCTTTGCCATATTGGGAAAATTCTCCCCAATAATTCTCTCCAGTATACCTTCTGCTCCCCTCTCTCTTTCTTCTTCTTCTTCTGGAATCCCAATTATTCTAATGTTGTTTCATTTTATGGTGTCACTTATCTCTCGAATTGTCCCCTCGTGGTCCAGTAGCTGTTTGTCCCTCTTTTGCTCAGCTTCTTTTTTCTCTGTCATTTGGTCTTTTATATCACTAATTCTTTCTTCTGCCTCATTTATCCAGCAGTGAGAGCCTCCATTTTTGATTGCACCTCATTAATAGCTTTTTGGATTTTAACTTGGTTAGATTTTAGTTCTTTTATTTCTCCACAGAGGGCTTTTATATCTCCCGAGAGGGTTTCTTTAATATCTTCCATACCTTTTTCAAGCCCGGCTAGAACCTTGAGAATCGTCATTCTGAACTCTAGATCTGACATATTACCAATGTCTGTATTGATTAGGTCCCTAGCCTTCGGTACTGCCTCTTGTTCTTTCTTTTGTGGTGAATTTTTCCGCCTTGTCATTTTGTCCAGATAAGAGTATATGAAGGAGCAATTAGAATACTCAAAGGGTTGCAACAACCCCAGGAAAATATGCTTTAACCAAATCAGAAGAGATCCCAAATCATGAGGGGGGAGAAAGGGGATAAAAAGAGGTTGAGAAAGAAATAAAGAAGAAAAAAAAAAAAGGAAAGAAAGAAAAGAATTAAAAAATGAAAACGAATAAAGGAAAGTATAAGAAAGAATATATATATATATATACATATATATATATATTAGATAAACTAGTTAAAAAATGTTAAAAAAGAAAAGGGTTAAAGTTACAAAAAGTTTAGCAGAAGTAGAGAAAAAGAAATGAAAAAGAAAAAAAATTAAATTAACTGCAAGACTAAAGAATCATAGGGAGAAAGCCATGAGTTCTGTGCTTTGCTTTCTTCTCCTCTCAAATTCTGCTGATCTCCTTGGTATTGAAACTGCACTCCTTGGTAGGTGAACTTGGTCTTGGCTGGATTTTTTGTTGATCTTCTGGGGGATGGGCCTGGTGTAGTGATTCTCAAGTGTCTTTGCCCCAGGTGGAATTGCCCCGCCCTTACCAGGGGCTGAGTAATCAGCTCGAGTTTGCTTTCAGGAGCTTTTGTTCCCTGAGCACTTTCTGTAGAGTCCTGGAGGATGGGAATACAAATGGCAGCCTCTTGGTCTCTGGCCCGGAGGAGCCGAGAGCCTGGGTCCCCACTCCTCAGTGCGCCCTCAGAGAACAGCGCCGAGTAACTCCCGTCTGCCTGACCTCTGGCCGCGCTCCAAGTTCAGCGAGCCTGAGACCGATTCAAGGTAACCCTGACCTGTGAGCTCACTGTCGGCTCTGTCTCTGTAGCCAGCTTCCCCATTCTACTACCTGTAAGCTTTGCGACACTCAGACACCCCTGATCTTTCTGTGACCCTGCGGGACCTGAGGCCACGCTGACCCTGCGTGGGCTTCACCCCAGTTTAGCCTCTGGAGCGATGTCCCTCAGCGGAATAGACTTTTAAAAGTCCTGATTTTGTACTCCGTTGCTCCGCTGTTTGCCGGGAGTCCGTCCCTCCCCCCGGGGTCTATCTTCCCGTTGCTTTGGATTCACTTCTCCGCCAGTCCTACCTTTGAGAAAGTGGTTGTTTTTCTGTTTCTAGAATTGTTGTTCTTCTCTTCGATCTGCCGATGGATTTGTAGGTGTTTGCAATCTTTAGATAAGCTATCTAGCTGATCTCCTGCTAGCTGAAGTAGTCTCAGCCTGCTACTTCTCCGCCATCTTGACTCCTCCCGCTTCTTTATTTTTTATATTTGAGCTAATTTTCTTCATAAGCCTTTACTCTGCTAGAAAGGAAGAAATTTAGAACCTTCCAGTTAATTGTATCCTAGTTCCTTAGGGTTACTTATGTTCTTTGGTGTAAATGCTCAGGTTTTTTTGGATGTCCTCTAGGAGACATCTTGGAATATGAGGTGGGATTATATAACATGGATAACAGTGACATGGATTTGTCACCATTCTCTGTGTCCCTATTAGTCTCTTTTGCTAGACTGTGTTGAGGTAGGACTAATCCTCTGGGTTTTGGGGTGTATGGGCATTGGATTGAGTAATATTCATATTCTGTGGTTTCTTCTTTCTCTCACACCGGGTCTCTGTTGCTGCAACAGCCTGTCTAGTTCTTCTGGGCTCGTCACTAAGGCTTATGGGAACTTCTGGTTCCCTCTCATTCCCCACAGAGACTTTGAGGAGTCACCCACTACCCCAGGTGCAGAAACCCAGCCCCCTTACTCTATTAATCCATATTGCCTATTTTCTCCATGTCAAATTGGTAAGGGACTTCGAAGTAAGAAGGGTTTTCCCTAGGGACTTGTAGCCTCCTACAGGTCTTGCTGAGGGAACAGGATCAACAGCCCTGAAGTTTTCAGCTTTCCTCCATACTTACTGGAATTGTTTTTTTAAATATAGCTTTATCCCTTTTTATATCCATTTTAGACCTTCTGACTTACCTGAGTTTAAATTAGAGATAAACCTAAAGCACTAATTTAGGAAAGTACAATGTAATCTGGACATCTCATTCCTTTAATAAGTATATTTACCTCAGTGACCTATATTGTTGATTTATCAGCACATCTGGTTCATTTTATCTTCAAATTCGTCTACTTTTTGTGTCCACCACTACCATCCTAATATAAGCTACCTTCTTTTTGTTTGTTTTGTTTTGGTCTGCAGTAATAATGCAAGAGTTTTCAAATTTAACTCCCTGATTCCAAACTGCATAGCATCCGGAGTGATTATTTTAAAATATGAATGAGATCGTAAGTTCGTGAGACTTGACCAAGGCATCTCGCCACACCTGAAATGAAATTCAAACTCTTCCCCTGATTTTACACAGACTGTATTCTCTAGCTCACACCCACCTCTGCAGCATTATCTCCTACTCCTTTCTTTCTCACTGACTATACTCTGGCCAAACCACACCAGCATTCTTTCTGCTCTCGAACCAGACAAGCTCCTTCCTGCTTACGGCTCTGGGGCTAGTCTCCCCTGTCTGTGGAATGTTCTTTCTCCATGGCTCCTTAAATCTGGTTTCTTTCTGGTATTACTTTAAATTATCACATCCTTATCAGAGGCCTTCTTTGACCCTCCAATCTAAATAGTTTTCCAACTCCATTTCATCACAGTCCCCTTTATTCATCACAGTGCACATTGCTACCTGATTACTCTTACTGATATATTTGTTTATCTGTCTCAAGCAATAATATGTGAGCTGTACACGAGTAGGAACATGTCTGTCAGTTATCACTAATAATGATAATAGTAGTAGTGAAAGAATACAGCATTTACTATTGAATCTCCAAAATGGTCCCATTCTAAGCCCTTGCCATGTATTGTCTTTAATCTTCATTGCAGTCTCATGAGGCTGATACTCTTTTTACCCTAATTTTATAGTTGTAAGGACTGAGGCACAGAGAATTTCAGTGATGTATACATCACTGCAGGGTCACATGGCTATTAAATTTTATTTTATTTTTTAAAGATCTTACTTATTTGAGATAGGGCACACATGCGAGATAGAGAGAGAGAGAGAGAGAGAGAGAGAGAGAGAGCATGCACAAGCAGGTGGGAGTGGTGGCGGAAAAGGGAGAAGCAGGCTCCTCACTGAGCAGGGAGCCCAATCCAGGGCTTGATCCCAGGACCCTGGGATCATGACCTGAGCTGAAGGCAGTCACTTAACTGACTGAGCCACACAGACACCCCAATGGCTATTGAATTTTAAAGGTGGGACTTAAATCCAGGCAGAGTGGCTTCTGGCCCCATCCTGCTACATGCTAGTCACAGGAGGTACAGATCGAAATAAGACAGAGACACTTCTCTCAAATTCTCAATAGTTAAAAAGTTTGGGAAAATGAAAGAAATCATGACGAAGCACGACATGTTTTATATTGCAGATATGGGGGAGCTGCTAGAAAAGCATATAAATGAGGCATCTTATTTATAGTATACAAATCTTTTTGTATTAATATATATCAGAAAAACCTGAAATGTCTTCATTAGTATATAATAGTCCCCTTATCTGTGGTTTTCTTTCTGTGGTTTCAGTTCCCCACTGATGACTGGGTCAGAAGCAGATGACCCTCCTTCTGACCTATCATCAGAAAGTCAGGGGGTGCCTGGCTGGCTCAGTCCATGGAGCATGCAACTCTGGATCTTGGGGTTATGAGGTCGAGCACCACATCAGGTATAGAGGTCACTTATAAGTAAAATCTAAAAAAAAAAAAAGGTCAGTAGTAACCTTAAGCTACATCAGAACGCCTCCTTTCACCTCACTTCATCTTATCACATAAGCATTTTGTCATGTCACATCATCTCAAGAAGGGGGGGTATAGTAAAATAAGATATTTAGAGACAGAGAGAGACCACATTCACAGAACTTTTATTGCAGTCTATTGTTATAATTTCTTTTGCTATGAGTTAGTGTTAATCTCTTACTATGCCTAATTTATAAATTAAACTTTATCATATGTATGTGTGTATAGGAAAAAACAGAGTACATATAGGATTTGGTATTACCTGTGGTTTCAGGCATCTGCTGAGGGTCTTAGAATGTATCTGCCTGTGGATAAAGGGGAACGACTGTATTTGCTGGGCCATCCTTTGCTCATATAAGTATCTGGCACCATGCTTGTAGAAATGTGGAGGTAGCCAGATGAAACATTTTCAGTATAGAACATACCTAGTAACTGAAATTTGTCAGATTTTTTTTTTTTTTTCTGAAATGATTCTGATATTGGTTTTCCATTCTTTCTACTCCTATTCCTTTCTATTCTGGCTAAGGGAAAAATTGTTTCACAGGTGACAGGTGCTTTGAGGGAACTAGAAGAAGGTGAACCAACCATCTTGAGAAAACCATTATTTGCCTACTTTGAAGACATCCCTTGAAATAATGAGGCATAATTAATATCAGTTCTTAGGATTATATGAAAGTTTTCCAACATACCCGGTACAGTTCTGATGGCCAGAAATGGCCATTTGATCACAGTTAAGCCAGCTAACCATTGCATGCCTCACTGAATTTAGCAGTAAAGTGAGATTAACTATACACATCAAGTAATAAATGTTAATAATAATAAATTAGCACCAGTAATGGCTAGTCTGCTTTTAGTGCCAGAAGCTAACTAAAGGCATTGCAGTTTATTTAATCTTCACATCAAACCTGGTGAGGGAGGTGTTATCCCTGGTTGGCTGTTAAGAAAATTAAGGCCCAGAAAGGTTAAGTAATTTGCCTAATATCTCACCGCTACAAAGCGTAAATTTGAGCCCAACTATAGGGTTGTGTAAATAAAACAAATCATTGCCACTATTGAGTGGCTTCTATGTGCCTGGCACTGGGCTAGTCACTTTAATGTGTTGTCTCCTTCACTTCTCATAGCCCTGTGAAGTAAATGTTGTACTCATATGACAGGTAAATAACCCAGAGACTGGGGATTATGGAATTTTCCCAGTGTTATGTAAGGTCAGGCCTGCCTGACTCCAAAGTCTATACAAACTAGTAATTCATTAAACTCTTTAAACTGGCAAGTGGTGTACTGTTCTTTCTTCTCCTTAATTGCCTCTCCCACTCTTATTCTTCTCCTCTGGTACTTTTCTCATTCTTTGTGCTTTTGTGATGCATCGTTCAATAATGTGCATAATATAAACCCCCCTAACATTTTCTGAGACAGATAATATGCTGGGCATGGTGCTAAATTGTTTGCTATTCATTACATTTAATCCTTCCAGCCATCAAATATCGTAGGTACCACTATTAGCACCATTTTATATTTGAAGTTAATAGAGATACTCTTGGCAGCATTTTTGCTGATCCTCTGGATATGCAGTATTCCTTCGAGAGAAAACGGAGCATTTTAAAGCCTTGTTGCATTTGCCTGTGCTGAGAATAAATGAGCCAGATTAAAAATTCTTTTAGTTTTTGAGCATTAAAAAATTTGCGATCCTATTTAAAACAAATTTTTTTTCCCCCTCTTGAAGCAGGGTGGTTTGGAGTTGTCTTCTTTGTGGTGTGTTTCTTGAAAAGTTTTGTAGGGCTAATCTGGTTAATTCTGGATGCTTCCTTTTCCCCTTGTCTCTCTGCAGCTCTCTGCTCTGTTCTCAGGACAGCCACCATTAGCTTGTGTCTACTGAAGGCCCCCAGTGGGGGCCAGAGGGAGGGGTAGTGGGGGGGCAGGGTGTTGGGTCTCTGGGAAACTCATTTGCATACTTCTTGTTACAAAGGCCAACCACATCCTGGTTAAGACAATGTGCTGTCTGATAAACAGACTGCATCCCCCAGTGTCTGCCTGGAGCTCCGCCAGCCTGTGGTCCGCCTTTGTCACAAGGTGCTGTTTATTCTGCCTGGAAGTCCAAGGACAGGACAAACCAGCTAAATGAACCTTTTATTTCTCTCATTCTCTGGCAGAAATTCCTTTGGTCAAAAACATTTATTAATATTAGATTAAGGGGGAGGCATCAGAATTTTCCAAAGAAGCTTCCCTAACTCTGTGGAAAACCTAGAAAAGGTTTTTATCTTCTTTTCTAGCTTTGAATTCTTTGGGGCTTGGGGAAATGCGAAAACTTGGAAAACGTGGTGTGAGGGCAATATAAAGATCAACGCTTGCCAAGATTTTGTGTTGATAAATATTTATTTCCACATCTGTTTTCTATGTGTTCCCTTTCTCTTTTCCTCCTCCCTTCAAACCCAACACACAGACAAAAGGAAGTGGAAGCTTAAACAATTAGCTGGTGACTGCAGGACATGTTTAGGAATCTGGATAATTGACTTCTAATTTCTCCATTCTTTCTACAGTTTGGTAAATTAAAAAGCATTGTTGTGATACAGTCTCATTTATGGCAGTTAAGGTAAGAAAACTCTCTGTGCTATTTTTTTTTTAACTCATTTTTCTTAACTGCCCTCAAAACAATTCAACATTTCCTGCTCTGCTGAAAATATTTTCAAATGTAAATGTGGTACTTATTTTAAGTATATTTTAACCACTACTTTTATTGGTGACTATAATCACTAAAAAATAGGCATTCACCAGCATGGGAGGGAGTTGTTTTAATATTTTTAATCAATAGTTCCTGTAAACAGACTTTGTCTTGAGGGAATGGAGTTTACAGTGATTTCCTTTCTGCATTTACACAGACCTCTTAAATAGATTACAGCCACTCATCTGTAGCTAATCCTACATGTGTTGCAAAGACTTCCTCCTGGATGCCTTGGTGGAGGATGGTGCTGGAGATGATGTGACAGAACAGTTCGAGAATGATGCCAGTCGGCATTTTGAAGGGTTAGTAACATTTCCAATAAGGCCTCTGAAGAGATTTCTGGCAGCCAAGGAACAATAATATGATAGAGATGGATTATTGGAAGCTAAATACTAGCACATGGTGAATATTGAGGTTTAGGGTGAAAATGAAAATTAGACCTCTGTGAAAAGCCCTGTGAAGCATATTGTTAGGGGGAGAAGTTATCTGAGCAATATCAGCTTTCCTAGATTAGGAAGGATCCTGAACGTTAGTGAATGTATTTTCCTTTTCCTTCCTCCCTTCTTTCCTTCCTTCCTTCCCCCCTTCCTGCTCCCTCCTTTCCTTTTCTCTTCCTTTCTTTCTTTCTTTTTTTTTTTTTTAACATCACACTGGTCCTGAAGATTCAAAGTCAGCCCCAATTAAGAGCCCTCCAAGGAGGGGGAGCCGACTTCTGTTCCAAAGAGGCAGTTCTAAAAAGAGCAGCGCTGATGAAGGGGAGCTGTGATATCGTTATGAGGTGTTGAATGAACAGGCTTTGCTCTTTATTAGCCATGTGGCTTTGGGCAAGTCACTTAACCTGTCTGAGCCTCAGTTTCCTCATCGGTAAAGTAGAGGTAATAATATCTACTTTGCTGTATTTTGTTATAAGCATTAGATGTTGATAGCTTAATAATAATGTCTGGCAAAACAGTTAGCCCTCGGCAAATAATACTTATTTCCCCTCCTTTCTCCCTCCCTCATTCTCTTCCTTGTTTTGCACTCCATGTGTTAATATGCACTTGAGATTGGGTGTGTCACTCTACTTCTCAGAGCCTCATTTCTAAAAGGAGGAGTCAGTGTTTCTAGGTTCCTCCAGGTTCTGAAGTAGTGTAGTATCATGAAATATGAAAGCAAATGGTTGTAGTCGACCATCAGAAATGTTCATCAACAAAACCAGGTTTTTGTATGCTAAGATGTACAACTGTAAGACGATGTTATGATGGTGTTTCCTTTGTCCTGTTCAGAAGCATTTCCACATTGAACTTCACACAGTCTTGGAATCTGGTCATTTTAATACTCTTGGTATGTTTCTGGTATGGTTTTGCTCTGCATGACCTTTATCATCGTGGGGCTAAACAGATCCCTGAAGGCAAGAATAGGTTTTTTAATCTCTTTAATCCCGGGGTCCAACAGACTGCCCAGCAGATGGTAGATTCTCAGTCAGTGTTGTAGAATGAATAAATCCAGTTGATTTCATTTACTGACTATCTATCCAAGCTAAGGGCCCTGTTAGAGCTTTATTGACATTATTATTATTTATCATGATATAAATCAAGTACTAATCAAGTAGCAATTTTTCTCGTATACTTTGGAAAAGTAGATGTAAAAGGTTGTCCACTACTGAAGTTTCTTCATGGTGCTTCTCCAGTCCTCTGCTTTTCTGTAATCTCTGCCCCAGGCGACTTTGATGAAATGTGTCACACCATGCTTTATGATCTGATATTTAAAAGGACGCTAGGCATTACAAAAAATGAATGCAAGGACTAGAGGCATTTAGAATGCATATGTCCTATTGGCTATCCGTTCCTACAACCTGATCTCCTCCACAAAGGGTTTTACCTCCTGCGGGAGCTGCAGATCAGCTGTTCTTATACGATCCTATGTGCTTCCGGTTCTTGGCTTCCTCCAGGAGCCACAGCTATCTCTTCATTATTTGGGGAGATTAGCTAGCACGGCTTACAGTTATTATCTGGCTCCCTGCCTCTTGGAGATTTGACTGTGAGCATCTCTACCAAAGGATAGGGATAGGGAAAGAAAAAAAAAAAAAAGCTGGAACTCAAAGCAGTGCATTTTGCTACTTGGTTACAGTTCTGGTAAATGACTGGACCAGAAGTGAAGGAAATTGAAGTTGTAGGGTTTCCATTGCCATTTGGCCCATTTCCCAAAGGTTTTGCTGGCCAGTGTGTTTGAGGATAGGAAGTGGCTAGGGTGTGGTTTCAGATCTGGACCTTGACTCTCTCATCAGAAAAGATGGGTTAAAGCCTATATGTCATTCCTCTGTTTGAAGAAGCGGTCGACCAGACTTTCACATATGATTATTGCTGGAACACTGCGTGTAGGGTTTTGTCTGCCAACAGTGTGGCTATGTAAGGTAGAAGGTGGCATGGTGGTTACTTGTGGTTGTTTTCATCCCAAGTTCCTTGGCATTCAGGGCATGGGACAAAAGTATATAGTTTTGGTTTGGCATTCTGTGGCTATCCAGCTGGGTTATTTTCCTTCCTCCTCTTTTATGGGGTAGTTCAAGGTTTAGATTTTTTTTTTTTTTTTTTTTTAACCACAGAATCTAATTTAGTTGTGGCATTTTAAAAAATTATTTTTTTGTATATGTGCCCAGAGCTTTTTAGGTTATTGGTAAACTTTAAAACAATACCACAGTGCTTGTAAACATATATAATTTAAGAACCAGTTATGACTGAAGCCTATGATATCCTTTGGAAAATACTTACTTGGAAACAATTCTAATTAACAAGTTATTTTCTGGTTTCCTTCTTGCATGCTTTATTAATATTAATGCTATTAGATGGATAGAATCTTTTTCCTGCTAAAATTTTATTTTTCCCTATTCCTTTTCTTAGTTGTTACAGAATACTCAATTTTATTATAGTTAACTTTTGTGGAAAACATGTTATACTTGTGATAACAAACAACTAACATGATAGACATGAGAACAGTTGGATTCTTGAAGGTCAGAGTTTTGCCGATGTTCTTTTATAATAAGCTCATTGAAGATGAACTACAGGGAAGCCTCATAAACTACAATTTACTTATTTATTTATTTATTTTAGATTTTATTTATTTATTTGACAGACAGAGATCACAAGTAGGCAGAGAGGCAAGCAGAGAGAGAGAGGAAGGGAAGCAGGCTTCCTGCTGAGCAGAGAGTCCGATGGATGCAGGGCTCTATCCCAGGACCCTGAGATCATGACCAGAGCCAAAGGCAGAAGCTTTAACCCACTGAGCCACCCAAGTGCCCCCAATTGATTTATTTAAAAGAACCTTACAATTTAAAGAACATTTCTTCCTTAGTTACTAGATTTTTCAAATCAACGATATTAGATAACTCGCTTGGCTATTCAGAACTATTTTGTTTTTCTTTTTTCATTTGAATTCCAGGTTAGGACTGTTTGATTCTTTTAGGTAGTAAAGAGACTAATGTCTGAATGAAACACTGGTCTAATATACTGCCTATTTCTAACCATGTGTTGGGCCACAGTGAACTAGAGTGGTTAGGCTGTGAAACTTTCATATTCAGAAGATATGGTGATCCAATTCTTTCTTCTGGAACATGTCAAGTTCTGGTGAGGACAAGGTTGTTCTGCTTAGGAAAGAAGAGATTGTAGATCAGTTCTACTTTGTAAGATGCACACGGTGAATCTTCTAAGTAAATGCACCAGAATTACTGATTGCCTTTTTCCCTTCTGGCATGGGAATTTACTTGAGGAATTTATTTAATTTATCTGGCATGGGAATTTAGGTTAATAAAATAATATTTATTTACCCAGTCATTTACCAAGGTCAATTGATGGCTCAAAACAGAATTAAGCTTATAATATTTCTTGGAGCTACTTTAGGCCATTGCCCTGGAAACTGAGAACTTCTCAAACCTTTAAGAAAGTTATATTTGATACAACCAAGCAACACAGAGCACCAGCATCATCATACTTTCTGAAATTCTTTCCTGTAACGACAAAGAGATTCAAAGTAAGTTTATTTTGTAGAGACTAAAGCATGTGTAGCAACTATTGATGATGTTGTTATGGGAATTAATGATATTCACAAGAACACAAAATATTTACAATGTGTAATTGTTTAGTATTTGTTACATGTGAACCCGGACTCAGACTTAAGCACGTGAGCTTCAGTAGTGCCAGGATGGGTATGTTTCTCCTAGTAAAAGACTGTTTTCCCCAAGTACTGCTTCCTTAGAAAGAGACTTTGTTGGTGATCATATGGCTGTTGGATCAGAATGTGAGCCATGTTTGATATACTGTGACTACCATTCTTTTAAATGCTTCTCTGCCCAAGTTTATGTGTATCCGTGTTGAGGAAGGAGGTAGCAGTAACAGGTTACCATGAGTTACAACAGACATTATCTATTTTCCACAGTGGACTATTGTTATCTTGGATGAAGAGCGGAAGGATGCTGTAGTGCTTCTAGCCTCTTCTCTTTGATCGTCTTTCTGTTCATGATGATTGATATTTGTTATGAGATGTCCTCTAAACTGGGGAAAGGCTTAATGACCTTTCATCATTCTCAATTCAGCTCTTTTCTGTGTCACCAAGTGGCCAAGGAGCACTTTACTGTGATTTATAAGAATTTTAATTCTTAAAGTACTACTAATAATACTACATTAGTAGCAAGTGATTTTAGAAAAAAATACATTGGGAAAAATTTGCAGAGTATCTTTGCCAATTTAAGATTTATAAATCCACATTGCAGGTTCTCAGGGAGTGTTAAACAACATTGCATATAAGTATGTACCCCCATCTAGTCTGGAATGTTAGTGGAAGAAACTGATATTTACTGGGTACCTGCTATGAACCAGGTACCTTGCAAGGTCCTTGTATATACTAGAGTATTTGATCCTTGAAGTTGTATTACTGGATTTTTATTTTTTACTTAATTTTTATTTTTTAAAAGATTTTATTTATTTATTTGACACAGAGAGAGAACACACACACACAGCGAGAAAGGTATCACAAGCAGGGGGCGTGGGAGAGGGAGAAGCAGGCTTCCCACAGAACAAAGAGCCTGATGCAGGGCTCAATCCCAGAACCCTGGAATCATGATCTGAGCCTAAGGCAGACACTTAACCACTGAGCCACCCAGGCACCCTGGTATTACTGAGATTTTTAAAGGTTAAACCAAATTTCCCAAGGTCAGTTAAGTAGTAAGGGCAAGCTAATCTTTTATGAAAACCCATGCCTTCCTGACTATACCACTAGTTAATTTTTCTAGAATTCCTGAGTCTTGGCTATGAGTGAATTAGATAATATTTGTCAAATCTGTAGTATCAGAATTTGCAGATTCCCCATGGGCACAATTATAAAGCAGCATTCTACCTAACACAGATATTTGCATACCCATTACTGTCTGCCTCTCCTCTGCCAATCAGTGAACTTAGTTCTACAATTCTTCTTTCGTGTGCTGTATTACATTGATCTTCTCCCATCAATTGCAAAGGCTAAAATGCTACTCAAGCCCTTAAACTTTATCACTGAAATAGTTAATTGGTCTCTGTTGACTGATCTATGCTGAGAGATGTGGCTAAATTAATATGCTGAACCACCATTTTCATTAAGACATTTGATGTCTCCCAGTTGCCTGCAGCTAAAACTCCTAAGGATGACATTCACAGATTTATATAAACTGTCCCCAGTCTGCCTTTTCTGAATCCCCTACCACGATCACTCTATCTGCATCTAGACCCTGTGTTGCCAAGTGGTTTTCCTATACTTCCACCTGTGTGTAATGCTGTTTTTCTAGCCCTTTCGTTCTTTTTATTTATTATTTATTATTTTTTAAAAAAAGATTTTATTTATTTGACAGACAGCACAAGTAGGCAGAGAGGCAGGCAGAGAGAGAGAGTGGAAGCAGGCTCCCTGCTGAGCAGAGAGCCCTACAACGTGGGGCTCCATCCCAGGACTCCAGGATCATGACCTGAGCTGAAGGCAGAGGCTTTAACCCACTGAGCCACCCATATGCCCCTAGCCCTTTCATTCTTAACAAACTTGACCATTCTGAGCCCACAGAAGATCCCACTTCTTCTCTGAAAGCTGCCCCTATTAGCTCTGAGGGGGAGCAATCTTTTCCACTTAGGCCATCCCTTGCTAAACCAAGGGTTTGGCCACAACTCTTTACTGCAAGGCATTATGAAATGAGAACAGGTTTGAGTTCTGAGCCTTTTACTTACTGTCTGTGTGACCTTAGGAGATCATTTTAAATAAGACTCAGTTTTTAGTTGTAAAATAGAGATAATAAGAGTGTAGAACATAACATGTGTGGATTTCCTGTGTATTAATTAGGATATTAGGTTATGTGGCAGGAAAAGTCAACCCCAAATTGTTACTGCCTTAAAACTAGAAAATTTTATGTCTTTCCCACACTGCATGTCCATCTCAAGCTGGCACAACTCTCTTTTAACATTGTTCATATTCAAGGTTGCCAGAGCCTTCACTAATTGAAATAACACAGGTCACTGTGGCAGGAGGAAGGGGATGTATTGAATCTTGTATTAGTTCTTTTTTTTTTTTTTTTTTTTTTTTTTGAGAGAGAAAGAGAGAGAGAGAAAGAGATCACGGTGTGGGCACGGGAAGGGTAGAGAGAAAGAGAGAGAGAGAGAGAGAGAATCTTAGCCAGCCTTCTTGGCTCAGTGGAGAGTCCAAGACAGGGCTTGATCCCATGACCCTGAGATCATCACCTAAGCCTAAATCAAGAGTTGGATGCTTAGCCAGCAGAGCCGTCCAGGTGCCCCAACTGTGTGTTAGTTGTTAAAGCTTCTATTTGATAGTGATACCCATCACTTTGTCTCACATTTCATTAGCCAAAGCAAATCACATGGTCATAGCTAACTTCAGAGGACTAGGGAGGAATAATCCTACCAAGCTAAGAAGACTGTAGCCCAGAAACATCAGGGAAAGGCAGTAATGATGGCCAAACCGTGCTGTGTCATTGGACAATTTTCTTACAGTAGGGTACAGTTTCAAGTTTTATCTGTCCTTCTATGGCCTAGGATCCTTGGAGGCAGAGTGGGGATGTATTTCTCTGGCCTTCTTTCCCTACAGTGATCAGCATAGATCCTTAGTAATGTTTTACTGAATAGGTGATTAGAATACTGCTCCAAGTGGCTTTTCTCCTGATGCTAGGGAGCAAAGTAGCTTTCAAGTCCCCAGATTTGCTTTGTACTAAGGAAAGTCTCAGGTAGAATTTATGTAACACAAAACCAAGGCAGGGTCTCTGAATGGACCTGCTCTCTGTTTCCCTGAGCCCACATGGGAATGTGAACTATGAACTTGGTGGCATTAAGAAAAGTGTTCGCTAAAGCTTCGCCTTCACCTCTCCTTTTCTAAAGGACTGGAGTCTGAAGCTGGGATCAATTTCTGATTAGTCTTAAGCAACAAGATGTTAAGAGTCTATAATATCAGGCCTGTGCTTGTTCAACCTCAGGAACACACCTGAGGTCACCTTTCTAGATCTGTAGGAAGAACTGCAGAAAAGATCTTTGGTGTTGAGAGATGAAATTTTCAGTTGAAAATCACCTGCTGGCTCATTGGAAGTCATATGATTTGATTTTTCATTTCTAATTATATAAGACATTTATATTTGTTATAGTAAAGTTAGTAAATATAGATGGATAAAAAAGAAAAAAAAACATTAAAGGGAAAATTACCCAAATGAAAAACATCTTATTTCTCATCTTGAATTAAGGTCTTTTAAACAAAACACCATATACTCTTTCATTGCTGTAGTGAATGTTTCTTACAACGCTGATCAATTAACATACTGTGTTATAGTTTCTGTCACTACACTGTAAATTTACAGACAGTAAATTTACATCATAAGCTTGGCCTGATGTTTTCAAAGAAATTCCTTTTTATTAAACAAATTTTAAACAATACATAACAACTGTCTTTCTCTGACTTAGAATTACAAATCCCAGATGCAAGCATGGCTTTCTAAAAGTCACGAAAACAGTCTTTAAGTAAACAAAACGAAGTGGGTCACAAGTAAGCGGTTCCATGAGTCTATGGCTTGATGTGCAACAGGGATGAGAGAGGCATTACTAAAAACCAAGAGGCTCTGGAAGAAATGGGCAAAGGGACTTTTGTGTTGTGGGGCTCTTGACAGAGGGCCAAAGTTGGAAAGTGAGTCACTCCTGCTACTGTCAGAGCCATTCCAGGAGCCTGCAAAACTGGAGTCCACTTTCCAGGCACCTACTACCTTTGCTGCATTTGATCAGATCCTCAAACAGTAAGTCAGAAGGCTGTCTGGTATGGGGAGAAGGGGCCAGTGAGGGTACCCTCTGATCTGACCCCATGACACTTTTCTCCTCATGGCTGCCCTTGGATGAGCTTGTCAGTGGGTAAATTGTATGATGTCTTCAGGGGACTGACTTAATTTGGATATAGGCCTACTCTGGCCGGGCCTCTTCTCTCCCACTGACCCGTGGGGAGAGTGTACTGGCTTCAACTCTTCAACTGATTTTTTTCCCCCTTCCCCTCAGTTGATCTTTTTTCTTTTCTTTTCTTTACTTTTTTTTTTTTTTTTAATATTTTGTTTATTAATTTGAGAGAGAGCATAAGCAGTGGGAGAGGCAAAGGAAGAAGGAGAAGCAGCCTCCCCGCTGAGCTGGGAGCCTGACATGGGGCTGGATCCCAGGACCTGGAGATCATGACTTGAACCAAAGGCAGATGCTTAACTATCTGAGCCACCTATGTGCCCTTCTTTTAACAAGGACATAGCCATGGCTGGGTTGGGGGAATCTAGTCTTACCAAATGGATGTCACAACTTGACAGTGAAAAAGTCAACATAGTAATAGGATATTAAATGAAATTCAAATGTAAACTGGGGGCCCTGGATAATGTGACATCTTATATCCATTTAATGCACTGTATGTTGATGTCATTACTATATTATGATCTTCACTCTATAGGTAAGAAAATTGAGGCAAGCAGAGATTGAATCTTGCCCCAAATCACATGAAAGTGATGGCTAGGTTTCCTTATAACTCCATGTTACATGTTGAATGATCTACATTTTCTTTCTTATAAATCCAAACAATACTATTCCCTGCCTTTCTCTCTTCCAGCCTCTCTCCTCCATGCCTGCTATTTTCACCTCCAAACACTTGGTTTACCTATAGCACTCTGAATGTGCTGTGGCTGGTAGCATCTGGACTGCCTTTGGTTTTGCCTTCTCCCTTCTCAATCTCCCTTCTCTTTATTTGCTTAAATTCTATCTGTTTTCTCAAGATAGTCTCCGTTCTGGCTCTTCCGTGGAGCCTTCTCTGGGGTGTCCAGCCTGCAGAGATCTCTGTCATCCAAAAAGCTCCCTTGGCATGTTACCCTGTGGTACTTCTTTAGTCTTTACCAAGTCCCTAGTAGTGGTAGTTATCTTGTATAAGTTTATGTGTTAAACCCCAATCTAGACTGTGAGTTTCTTCAAGGAGGAATAGCAAGCTTTGGTCAGTTCTGGGACTTTATCTCATACGTTATTATGTACCATTTCTCCTATAGAAATATATGTACCATACTGTCTCTTTTGTAACCTCTCAATGGAATGGTCATACAGTTGATTAACATCATTATTTATATTGACATAGTCCGCTCAGGAACCAATTAGATGAGATGCTAAATTGAGAACTTGAAGCTTGGGAAATACTTATTCTCGTTTAATTTTATTATTTCTTTAATAACTGCAAAGGACTTATAGATTTAATGACTCATGCCAAGCTTCATAACCCCTGTACACTTTATTTTGTGCCATGTACTTTTAAGTGTCAGTAAATTGAAATCACAGACCAAAAAACCAAGCAAGATACACTGTTGTATTCTTCCAAGATCGGCTTCTCCCCTAGTGTTGAGCTCCTATTGAATGCTAACACTATGTCCATTTCATCAAAGCCTTCTTCAATCCTTTTTTAGAGTCAAAATAAAGATCTGGATAACACCCAACTATCTGCAACTTAATCCTGTTGATTTCAAAACCCTTAGCACAAAAGGAAAACAGGACTAAGTAACTTTAAGGCACATGCATTCTGGGTATGTTTTCTCTGAAGATACAGGGTACTAGGTCTTAAAGGACTTAAGCCTGAAGTTTGTAACTTTGATAATAAAGGATGTTTTGTGTTTCAACAGCATCTGCTGTTTAAGGATAATCTATCTCTAAATCCATCTGCGGGAAACCCAGATGTGGTATAGAGAGATGGTTTGACTGACTTTATGGCAGAGGCTGGACTTTTGCCTTAAATGGAACTCTTCAGAGACAAGAGTCTTGAGCTTGGCGACATACACTGATAAAAATAAGTGAGTAATTTCTAAATCTCCACTTTCCTTCAGTCTGTGAAGACAGTCTTAATATTAGAGAATTGCCAAGCAGGCACATGATTATAAGAAGCTGTGAGGCTTTGAATGAAGGGATGCAGGGCAGTGAGAGATAGGAACAGAGCCCAAAGAGACAGGACAGATAGAAGACATTTTTCTGAAGAATACAGAGTTAATTTTTTTTTGGCTTTCTCTCTGCAAACATACCAGTGCACAGGATAATCATAATCCCAGCAGTTTACATTTACATAATGCTTTAGCACTTGCTTCCCTGGATTTTATTCCCACTCCATCAGAGGGTGCCTGCTTTGTGCAGAGTACTTAATCTTGAAATAAATCATTTACTGTATGAGGATTTAAACAGGTCTTTTGGATAAAAAGTGCATTACATATTTATGAGCACTGATTTCAAGAATCACTTTGAAAGAACTATTGATGTGGCTCTGTGTTAGAGATCTGAACTAAATTCCATTTGATTCATTCTTGGTTTTATTTTTTCCAGAGGTTCCAAATCATGTTTGTATATGCTTGAGGGCCCATTTCCTCTTAGAAGAAGGAAAACATTTAGGGGCAAGTCAGGAACTTAGGAACCTTCTGCCACTCTTCTCAGCGTATCGGGAAAACCAGTTTTCTGAAATTAAAATGGCAGTCTGTTTTGTGAGGCAGTAATAATGATGGTAATGATGATAATAAAATGTAGGGGTTCTAATTCAGGACAGCAGGAGAGAGGAGATTATAGTCTATTAAAACAAAGTCCTTTGATGTCTGCTGTGAGGAAGGATCCCAGAAATGGTTATTATTCACTTTTAAAATGAGTTATTGCTTGAGTGTCCCTGATTTATTTTTTTATTTAGAGGTTGTTTATAAAGGTGATTGCCATTAAACCAGTGGCTTCCTGCGTAATCAGATTGCAAACCTACCAGGAGAAAACAAAAGACAATTGCATGTAACCAAAATTATTTTTTGAGCTCCTCAGGAGAGAAAGAAAAAAATAGAACAAACGTTATTTGCCGATTGCCCCAGTTCAACTCCTATCGACGATTTTGCTTTTTCAAATAAAAAATGAAATTACTAGGGAAAGGCCTTTTTTATCCCCCATCTTAAAAAAAAAAAAAAAAAAAAAAAACGAAGTGGGGGAAAAACTGAAAGCAGGGGCAGTTTGCAGGGCTACTGGTGCCTGAGTAGAATCGCTAACTGGTTCCTCTCTCTTTGCTGGGCTGTCTGTATTCACTGTATCACAAGCTTGAAGCCAGACCTCATTTGATGGAGCCAAAAAATGGCCCTTTTGTTGCTGTTTTTTTCCCTAGTGTCATCTCTCATGGTTGCCGGGGCAACCAGTGTGTATCCTTTCAGCATAGGTTACTGGGCCCCAGGAAGGAAGTGCTCCAGCGCTGGCCTGCTATTTTTATAGAACCGTTACATAATACAATCTATTAAAGCTTCCTCTTGGTGTTTTATTGCACAAAGGGGAAATTAAGTTTGATGACTCCTAAATGTTGGATGGAGGATGTCAGGTGACTTGGATTGTTTGGCTCAGGCCACATAGCAACAATATTCCTATATGCGATTCAAGGAGAACCGATATACAATCATGCCCTTGGCAGTGTTCGCCTGCCTGCGGATCACTGGAGGAAACTGAGCTCTCAGCTGCTCAAGGGTGCGAGTTTTGTCCAACTGCACAAAGCTCCCTCTCTGGTAGGATGACAGTGGACAATGAAACACTATTCACAGTTAAGGGCAAAGGGAATTTTAAAGGTATAGCACGTATGCTTTTCATAGGTGGACTGATCACTGGGAAAGAGAATTGGATGGAAAGGCAGAGGACCACGGTTCTCTTCTCAGGACTGCCACTGAAGCATTACACCGATGCCGGGCTCTCTGCTGTCCCACCGGGGTTTGGGTGGCCTCTGGGGGATTCCGCAGTGGTCCAGGAAGGGGAGCACCCCGAGAGGGAGGGCATCTGAACTGAACAGCTCTTTAGTGGGGACCACTAGAGGCCACAGAGTCTTTTTGCTTTTGCCACAAGACTTCAGGGGTCTTCTACTTGCCACAGGAACCAATAGGGAATGCAAGTTCTTAGCACCTTTGATTCCCACCTTGCTTACCAGTGACTCCGCCGCCAGTCCGAATGAAAGAAGGTGCAAGTGTACAATGGGGTCAGAATGGAAATGAATCCCTTTACCCTCAGGGGAGATGTAAAGCCACAAGGGACATGAGGTTGGGCTTCCCTGCACTGGAGAGGATCTGAGCCAGGGACTCTCTCCTGTTTCTTCACAATCTCCCTCTCCTATTTTATTTCATGCACATTACTTCAACTAAGCCTTGAGTCCCCTCCACTCTCAAATCTGCATCCCTGGCCTGCTTTTCTCTGAGGCTCACCTCACCTGTCCTGTGTTCCCAGTGCCTGCTGGAGATCTTTCTCTGGTTGTCTGACTTTATCTCCAGCTCGACATGTCCAACAGAAAACACATTCTTTTGTTTGCCCAACCCTTGACCCTTGCCAACTCCTTGGTTTCCGTGAATAGCCAAATTCAGAGAATGCTAAACGTTGCTGATCATCTGGCTGAATCTTTCCATTTTGGAGATGAAGATGATGAGGCTGAACAGGTTATCTGTTCAAGGTCATCCAGAGAACTGAGAACAGAAGGAAGACCTCTTTATGACTCCATTCCACCGGATTTGACGTCTGTAAGAATTTTGAGCTCTCCTCTCTCACCCAGTCTTATCAAACCGTCTTTCTTGATCTCATAATCTAGTCTGTCCTGTTTCCACTCCCGCCATAATAATTAAGGTCATATTTGCATCAAAACTGGACTGTTTTAGTTTCTGGATTGGTTGTTGCCTTCAACCTCTACCCTTTGAGTCAATACTGCATTTTGCCTCTAAAATAATCTCACAACTTAATCACATCACTTTATTAAATGCAAATGATTTTGATTATTTCTAATATACTGGTCTGAATAATCTGGCCCTCCCACCCCCAAGCTGGCCTCTCTAGCTTTATCATCCATCCCAATCATCAGCCCTCTGTTTGGCAAGGTTTACTTTACTTTCCATTCTTTCTTGGTAGATCAGAGATTCACGGACTGTTTTCCCTTTTTTAATGCTTTTGCTTCAGATAGGATGATTTCTGATGAAATATCCCCAGTTCTATTCTCAAGGGTTCCCAGAAAATAAAAAATGGTATGGATAGAATAGTAAGGAATATGTCGTGCCAACCTTCAGTCACTCATTCAGAGCGGTTCATTGAGTATTTACATTACGCTCAAGCAGCAACGAGAAAGATACGACCCCTGCTGTGTTGGAGTTTATTAAGTGCAGAAGGCAGGCATTGCATAAAAATTACATAGCCATTAAATATATGATTACACAGAGAACTAATTTATCACAAATGTCTTAAGGGCTATGAAACATAAGGGCATGAGAGCAAATAATGGGGAGTGGGGGTGAGGCAGCAGGAGGGTGGGATTTAATACAGACTGGGAATTCAGAGAAGAATTTCCTGAGGAAGTGACATTTACACCAAAACAAGAAAAACAAGATAGGGTTGGAGAGGCAAAGGGAGTGGGTAAGGGTGGAGGAAAGTCCTATCTGGTCTGAGGGAACAGAGTGATGAAAGCCTCCAGGAAGCAGGGGTCTGGAAGTTTGGCAGCAACCCAGAGAAGGCTGTGATGCTTAGTCCCGAGACTGGGGGAAGGGCATGGGGAGCAAGTTCAAGTGTGTATACAAAAAGTTAAAAAAAAAAAAAATCCCTTACGACAGCACCCCATCTCTTTGCAGGCTTTACAAGCTATAAGTCAGGTTCTTTTGATTTTAGGGGAACCCTTTCATCTGGTAAAATTCCCTCTCTGAGAAGTACACAAAAAATTGTATGTCAAAAATAGTGTTTCTTTTCTTTGTTTTAAAGATGTAATGAGTTGGTGGACTGGGGATTGGGTTTGAGCTTTCCTCAAACCACTGGCTTCTGCAGTAAAGTTAAATTTATTATGGTTTCTTATCCAAGGAATTTGACCTTATTTTCCCTGTGGGAAGAAGTTTTGTTTTGTTTTGTGTTCATATGTGTAAACTCAATCTCAATAAATAGCTGGTTCACTCTGGAATATCAGGCTAAGGGAACTTCTCATTGTTTAACTTATGTCCATTAAAATCAGAAAACATTGCCCCTTAGATAAGATGATTAAAACAGTCTTTTATTTCCATAAATTTCAGTTGAGTAACAGAAGAAGGCAAAAGATAGATGAAAGGTAGGGGTATAAAACTTGAAGATATAATTTAAAATTCTTTTTCTTAAAAGCTTTGACCTAAAAAACTGCTCTGTGTAGAAGGGGAAAATAATAGAGTTGAAATGATATACGTGACTCTGTTCTATTAATGTAAACAGGAAGGATGGAGAACATTTTAATTTTTTCTTTCCTTTGGCAAGTGCTCAGCCCAGCTTCCTATGGGTGGAAATGGGCAATAAATAGTAGGGTATCCAGTGGCCTCTTTCTAGGCCTCTTGGCTACTAGCCTTGGCAAGGACATTACTCCCCTTTTCTTATTTTTAGTGTTGATTTTTTTCTTTCTCAGGGTTGAGGGTAAGGCAGGGGCCTGTCATTATCAGGCTGTGAGGTGAACCACAGAGACTGGTTTCCCAAGAATCTTCACCCAACTGCCAACCTGATGGGTCAGAGTCATCATCTTTACTACCGCGGGTGGTTTTCCTGTGAAAGTGAGACTTCCTTTAAATTAACACACACACATACACACGCACAGAGGAATGGTGTGCACCCTCCCTACTTCCCATCTGCTAACTTGAGAAAATCTACCTCTTGTTCTTATTCTCCTTTGCAAATAGTCTCCTATGAGTCGAACTGCAAGAGGAGTGCTACGTAATTTCTGAAGATGAGAAGTCATTACATATTTTCTTGTGTTTTATGGTGATTCACCAAATACTTTTCTGTGCCTTTGACTGAAGGAAAGGATTTCCTCTTCTATTAATGAGTAGGAAAAGTAATCTATAGTTTTAAGTAGACTTTGGAATTCCTGAAAGAGTAATTGTTGTAATACTGGAGGTTTGGGCCAGACTAAGTTATTTGGGGGGCCAAAAGGAGAGAAACAAGGATAACAGTTTCCTAGTTGATGACAATGTACTTTAATATACTTTAGGTGTAATCAGTATATAGTGAGTTGCTATAAGGAAACACCAAAACTATGGTACAGTTAAAATTCTTTTTTGCTCATTAGGAGCCAAGAACTTTGTCTTTGGGGGCAGGCAGTTCTGTATCTGAAGAAGAATTTTTTCCCTTGCACACACTAAACAGAATCCACCCATCCATTTCTTTTCACATGAAAATGCAGTGGTCTCTGACTAGCCCAAGAGCGATAAACATGTTTTCCTATCCAGGTATAAACAAGATCATTTTATACTTAGGGGATAGCATATTGTACCTCTGCCTTCTTGTGGCCAGGAAGATGTAGCTTCATAGGTGTTTTGTGTTATGTTTTAAAAATCCATTATTGGGGCACTTGGGTGACTTGGTCAGTTAGGTTTCTGACGTTTGGTCTTGGCTCAGGTCACCATCTCAGGGTCCTGGGATCAAGCCCTGCATTAGGCTCCATGCTGAACAGGGAATCTGTTTGGGCTTCTCTCTCCCTCTGCCCCTCCCCCTGCTCTCTCTCTCTCTCTCTCACACACACACACACTCTCTCTCTCTCTCTCTCTAAAATAAATTACATATTTGAAAATGAAATAAAATAAAATTTCATTGTCATTTATACTCATTCTTTAAAAAGGTATGCTTTCTTGTTAGAGAAACTGTAAAATTGTATCACTGAATCCATACAGTGGTTTGGGGACATGGTACTCATGCTTGCTATCAGAACACTCAGTTTTATTTCATTTGTTAGTGTCTCACTCCTGAGAGTGTGGCAAGAATAACATTATATACTAACTTATCCAGCTACTTCTATTGCATGTTGTTAGTTAAGGCACATAAAAAAAAAAAAAAGAAAGAAAGAAAGAAAGAAAATGTTTTAGAGTTTTTGCTTTACGTTTGCTTTTTTGTTGTCTCTTGGTGGCATGAATAGTTGCCTGAGATTGAAGACAAATTCTAAGACCAGTGACTAACTTCCCAAAGCCTTTTACACGTTTATAAATCCCTTTCCATTTTACAAATACTATGATTATCAGTCCTTTTGGGCATTAGCCAACTAAAATGATGCAGGAATTTTAACCACCTTTAATTCCATTGTTGAGAATAGGTCTAAAGCTATAGAAGTTCAGACCTGGAAGGTCCTTTAAAGATCTCGTCCTATTTCTTACCATGCAGGTAAGGAAATAGGCAGAGTGCTTCAGAGGTTGTTATGTTCTTACGTGGTTGTTATGCATGCCAGGTTGCAGGCTGGGTGTTGTACTGTGACCCATATTGTACTATGGTGTCTGCCTTGTGTACAATCTCACAGAAGCCTGACATTTGTCCAGGCATTTTATATACCTAATGGTTTTGAGAAAAATGTCAAGTTTGAACCCTTGCACTACCACGAACCTCTTGAAGCCTCATTTCTCTCATCTGTAAAATGGCAATAATGGTAGTCTCTACCTTTTAGGATTATATGACAATTAAATTAGATAATCTTTGTAAGGGGTATCTGGGTGGCTTGGTCGGTTAAGCGTCTGCCTTTGGCTCAGTTCGTGATCCTGGGGTCCTCTGATAGAGTACTGCATTGGGCTCCTTGCTCAATGGAGAGACTGCTTCTCCCTCTCTCTCTGCCCCTCTACCTAGTTGTGCTCTCTCTCTTTCTCTCTCTCTCTGATGAAGAAAGAAATAAAATCCTTAATAAAAAAAGATTATCTGTGTAAAAATAGAGCCTATAGTAAATACTCAAATGTTAGTTATTATTCTCATTTCATAAGTCATTTAATATATTTTTAAACTTATGTTATAAATTCTAACTGTCAAAGCTTGTAACCTTTTAGAAGTTCACCCCATTCATCTAATAGTTTTATTAACTGTCTACCATGTGCAAGACACTGCCAAGTCTTTTGAGAAGCAGATGTATGAATATGAAATCTCTGCCCTGTAAGGATCTGTGTGTGGGTATGTACATGTGATAGAATGTAAGTAATGTGAGGTGGGGATAAGAAATTTTAGAAATAAAGTTTGATGATATGATATATTATCTAGCACAGCATCTGTCTTTCTGGTTACTGATACATCATTTACTGTTTGTCCTTTATGAGTTTCTCTTGAAGCAACTTCCCTGAATTTTTACAACTTTCAATGGCCTCTTAAACTCTTGATCTTCTAACAGAGGCTAATGCCACTACGTGCAGGAAGACTGTTAAGACTTTATTCCCCCCACCGTCTGTCTGAACAGTCTGCAGATGTTTACATGCATACAGGAACAAGACTTCCTGATGGACATTAGCAATCATAATGTTTCTGTGAACATGATTGCCTGAGGATCAGGGCAGAATTTTCTTACTGAAAACTATTAGAATCATTTCTTAAAATTTCTGAGCCATGAAGTTACAATGAGCAGAAATAGTCCTCCTCCTGTGGAACCTTAGTCATCTACCAGGTTTTCCATCCTTTGTAGGGCTTGGATTACTTTGTAGGAGGGGGATCTCCTGTCTCATGTGAATAGATCCTGTGCTTTTACCCTTTGCTCTTGGGTATTCTCTGCTGTGTCGCTATCTATTTCTTTTTCTTGCTGGTGAAATACCTGGGTCTCTTTTTTCTTCAGGAAAGTACCAAAGGCTCTTCACTCTTTTTTATTTATGTTGTCATTCTATTAAAAAAGAAAAAAAAGCAACTTTTTTCTTACATGAGTAAGCTAATGGAACGTATATACACATTTTATAGCCATATTTCCTTACCATGTATTCTCTGTATCCCCAGCCCCTGCAATCTGTCATTTGACAGAAATCATTTATGCTATGGTCATCTTTTGTCTGTACCCAAAGTTTTTGCTTCTGATTTTAACTCCAAAAATTCAGTTATTTCTAGCCTAATGTTAGTCATGGTACAGTTTCTTATTTATTCTCACACGTTGCTGAGTTCCTTCTCTCTTTGTGAGTATGGCTTGACATCCTCTACTTTCAGAAATGCAACCTCTGACTTGACTTCGGATTATCAGCTGTGTCTAAATGAGACATAAATCCATATATGCAGTTCCTATTGTATCAGGCATATGTCCAGTGGAGCATACTGTTATCAAAAGCCTCCCTACCTGAATATCTCAAAACCTTAGGTGGCATCAATTATCAATTTAGTAGGTAAAAAAATGGTCAAAACTATTATATTTAATTTTTAATTCTTATTTTTTAAAGATGTATTTTCAATTTTTCTTTCTTAATGACTTATTTATTTATTTCTCTGAGAGACAGAACAAAAGGGGGAAGGGCAGAGGGAGAGAGAAAGAGAGAGAATCTTAAGCTCTGGGTGTGAAGCCCAACATGGGGCTCTATCTTATGACCTCACTGAGATCATGACCTCAGCCAAAAACAGGAGTTGGACACTTGAGTGACTGAGCCACCCAGGCGCCCCTCAAAAACTATTTTGTATGATTCAACCTAAAAGTTATATTCCCATACTGAAGTTATTATTTTCTCCAGACATTTTTTCCAACTAGCCTCTTACTACCATTGACAGTTCTAGACACTTGGTTGCTGGGTTTGTTAGACTGGGGACCTCTGCAGTAGCACCCTCTTCCATCCATCGCTCTGTCTTTCCTCTGTTTTCCCTGCAAGTGGAAGGCTTATAGTTGTTCTCTGATTTTTTTCTTCTTCCTAACCGTGTTATCACTGGAGTGCCATAATGCAGCTTGCATGTCTCTTTTTAGAATCTGGTTTATGTCCAGGATTCTTAGGTGATATGGGTTTGTTTATTGTCCTTTCTTCAGCAGGTCCTTTGTATCTCTTGTTTGAAGTGAAAAATGCTTGTGATTAGAAACAAGGTTCTTAGCTCAATTTTTTATCATGTATCTATACTCTCCCCTGGGTCTATTATTCTAGTTTAATAAACCACAGTTTAATTTCAGTAAGCTTCAGTTTTCTAATCTGTAAATTGAGACTAATAATATTAGCAGTCTCATAAGGTTGTGGCTGGCATTAATTTAATATGTACAAATCGCTTAGAACAGTGCCTAGGACATAGTAAGCCCTTATTATGTTAATTATGTGAAAAAAAAATCAGAAGATTCATTATCATGTTGTGATGAGGTCTAATTTCTTTTGTTGTTTTCTATATTTTTGCAAAAACAACACAGTACCACACTCAAAATCCACAACCTTTAAAGGATTCATGTTTAATTCTGGACCTGAAAGAGCTGTTGGTTAATTCTTATTTGTCTTGATTCAATTTCATCCTCCTTAATTATAGTGTTCTTTAAGGATGATCAAAAAACAACAACAACTAAAAAACATGTACTCTTTAAGAGGTATTTAATATCGAGTCTTCTAATAAAGGGTTGCTATGAAGAAAAAAAATCTTTTGGTAAAGGTGATTCTCAAACTTCAGTTTGCTGAAATGGCCCAAGAAATATAGTAAGGGATTTGCACTGCGGTAATGTCTTTGAAGTCTAGTCGCCTGCCTTTAATTTTGCAGTAAGCGCCTAATCTCATTAGATTTCATACACTCAGTGTTTGCGCTTGCACAAAAGCTGTCCAAACAAAGCCAAAATGTTGACACCACCGTCCTCTGATGGCATTTAGAATGAATATATTAAACACACTTGCACTAGCATTGCATTAAGCTAAGAAATAAATTTTGAACTTTGAACTCAGCAGGATAAAAAAGCTTTCCTTGATAGCCGAGCAATTGTGTTGTGGTCTGGTAGAGGGAATTCATTGTGTTGTTCAGAGACTCCAAACTTGCAAACATTCTCTACATACAGTAGGCATCGCACAGCTAAAGAATTAAAGTGAGGAACAGTCCTCAAATCCTGTTGTTAGGGACCTAAATGGAAGGTAAAGTGAGCCGGTGGATTTGCTTTGAAAGTCACTGAATAAACTTTGATTAAATTCACTTCAGAGAAGGGCTCATAATGAAAGAATATCTCCAAGTTAGTGTGTGAATTAGAGTATGTCTTTATTCAATTCACTTTACTAATTTACAGATTTAGGAATTTCCATTAAAAATGAGGCAGTCGTATCTTTTTATTGAAGGTTTCGAAGCTGAAGATTATAAAGAGTATGTACATGATAAGATTTCTTTGTGCCTTCTCATAAAATAATGACAGCAACAAGGCTGGAATTGAGAACTAGCTTAAGCTAATGGCCAGCAGTCTCTAATGGTTTCTAAAGAGATAGTCCCTAAAAGAAATAGATTTGCCCATAAGATATATATAAACGCTTATAAACCTACAAATCTGGAACATGGCCATCAATTAGGAAGTACGTGCCAGCCGCCTTCGGTCAAGGAAAATAGTTATCACAAACTTCACGTATTAAAGTTTGTGCATTTGGCTTACTGAGACTCTCATAGTTCCTCAGTCCAATTGTTTTCACTCTTACTTTGCATATTTATTTTTCTTGGATATTTGCTTTTGGCTTATATTAAGGGATTTTTAAAGAAACTATTTGGGAATGTCTAACACTAGCTATTGTCAGAATGCCTTTGAAGAATGCCAAGTGTTCTATCTTATACTGTCCTTTTTATGAACATCACAAAAAAATTCGTGTAGGTCTTCGTGTCGGGAGTGTCAGTAACTTTCCTGAAGAGCTGGCTTGTTTTAACTTTCTGAGCATTGTGAACTGATTGATCACATTTTCATCTTTCCTGTGACTTCCCAGAAGCCTAGAGCCCGCTTTGTTTCCTAGGGCCAGCAATTACAGGGGATGCAGTCTGTGTGTATTACTAGTTTTGGCTTTGTTATTTACTTAATTCTTTTTTTTTCCTTTTATTCCACTTCTCTGAAAGATCATTACCTTTTAAACTGCATAATTGAGAAAAGCTGTCACAAATCCTTCGTGGAAAGAGGTATGTATGCATACATTTATACTTTCATAGACAGCCTCATGTATCACAGATTCACTGTGGTGTGAATGGTTACAGGGTTTGGAAATTACAAGGAGGTGAATGATGGCTAGAGAAAGGACAGTAAGGTTAGCAACTGATAGGACAACTGATAAACTCCCTCCAGGATGCCAGAAAACTATCATCAGAGACAGCTGTGGAAATTCAAAAGCACAGCTGCCCAAGAGCATGCAACAGAGGACCCAAGAATCCTCTGCTCTCCATAGCCTGAGGAGTGATAAAGGGCTGTTGTTCCACACATGGTGTTATACAATGACCTTTACAGTGAGATAAGATTATATTCTCTTCCACATACTTTGTCTGACAAGGCAGTCTCTGCTGATTATTGGTTAGAAAGATGTACTTAAAAAGTAACATCTTTTTGAGCACCTAGTTGCTCAGTTGGTTGAGTAACTGCCTTCTGCTCAGGTCATGATCCCAGAGTACAGCGGAATGGAGTCCCACCTCAGCTGCCCCACTTTGTGGGAAGTTGGCTTCTTGCTCTGACCCTGCCCACTCTAGTGCTCACTCTCTCTCAAATAGATAAATAAAAATCTTTAAAAAAAAATAATGTCTTTTTAAAAGACTAACCTTCGTTATTGAGAAAATTAGCTGGGAAAAAAAACCCTACTATTTGGTGAGACTGAATGAAGGCACCACATGTAAAAACATCTATTGCATGATGGGGTGTAAAATTGGTATTTTGATTCTGAACTAACCACAGTGTAAGCATGTTCAAGAAGATGGTCTGCTCTGCTGGCTCATGTGAACTGAGCCATCCTCCACGACTTCGGCTCATTGAGAGTGAGAATATGAGGAGGACTCATTGTCCATGGAGGGGAGGTTTAGTTCTCAAGGGCTGAGTAGGAATTCGATTCAGATGTAAGTTAGAGAATGGCAAGCTAATGTCCCTTTCTTTGACTCAGTTACCTTTTCTTTTCAAAAGTTGCTGGAAGGTCCTTAGCTCCCTGGGCTGCCTGAAGAGGGATGCATTTTGCAGTGAGAGACAAAGACAGTTGATTCTGTCATGCCAATGGACAAAGGGAATCGAGATTATTACCTAAACTAGCATAGCATAGTGCTTAAAGGCGGGACTTGGGAGTAGAATTCCTGGCTTTAAATCTTGACTCCACGATTTACTGGCTGAGGGGTCTTAGACAAGTAACTTAACTTCTCTGTGTCTGAATTTCACCAGCTTCAGAATGAGAACAGTAATATCCCATATCACAAAGCGTTGTTGTGAGAATTTCTATATGTAAAGTGCTTAAAACAATGCCTGACTATATTAAATATATATTGTATAAAGAGGAAATAGTCAATATTAAATATTAGCATTAATTATTAAATAATATCAACAATTACCAATGGAATGAGAAGAAAAGAGAAATTTATTTAACTTCTAAGATAATATAAATTACCCCTTTTCTATGTTACATTGAAACTTTTCTTCATAGGAGTGCCTGGGTGGTTCGGTCATTAAGTGTCTGCCTTCAGTCAGGTCATGGTCCTTGGGTCCAGGGATGGAGCCCCACATTGGGCCCCCTGTTCAGCAGGAAGCCTGCTTCTCCCTCTCCCTCTGCCTGCTACTCCCCCTGCTTGTTCTCTCTCTCTGTCAAATAAATTAAATCTTTAAAAAAAAATTCTGTTCACATTACAGTACATTTGCAAATTTGTGAATGGGCTTATTCTATTCTATTCACTTGCCTCTGAAAACTGTAAAAGGCAGTGGTCTGGGCCCCCTGGGTAGCTCAGTGGGTTAAGCCTCTGTCTTTCGGCTCAGGTCATGTTCCCGGGGTCTTGGGATCAAGTCCCGCAGCGCATCGGGCTCTCTGCTCAGCAGGGAGTCTGCTTCCCCCTCTCTCTCTGCCTGCCTCTCTGCCTACTTGTGATCTCTCTCTGTCAAATAAATAAATAAAATCTTAAAAAAAAAATAAAAGACAGTGGTCTGTGCAGAAATAGATTTGTGTCTTGGCAATAAAAGTTGCTGGGGTCAATTAAGAATAATTCTATATACCAAACCACATTTAACATTTTTAAAAGCTTATTTTAAATGTCATTTTTAAAAAAGATTTTATTTATTTATAAGGGGGGGGGGAGAGCGAGCACAGGCAGACAGAGAGACAGCAGAGGCAGAGGGAGAAGCAGGCTCCCTGCTGAGCACGGAGCCCGATGTGGGACTCGATCCCAGGATGCTGGGATCATGACCTGAGCTGAAGGCAGCTGCTTAACCAAATGAGCCACCCAGGCGTCCCCTAAATGTCATTTTTAATTGCAATTTAAAAGTAACATAACCAGATTATAGAAAATTTTCTATTCCTTAGTTACTTCAACCACATGAACAAAACCACTGTTACGGAATAAACTCTAGGGCATGTTCCCATCCGGTCTCTTTGTATATGGACGTGGATGGGTATGTGTATGTGTTAATAATAGTGATTCTCAAGCTATCTGTTTTGCTGCCATACTTCATGGATGTTTACTGAAGCATGCTGAAAATACTCCTATAAGCACTTCCTAGCTTGTTGAATGTATTCAGTCTCCACTGAAATGTAAATAAAATAATTTGCAAATGTGAATATCTTAATACATTGTTTGTAACTCAGTATCAATACTTTAGCTCATAGGTGGCATGGGTGGCTCAGTTGATTAAGTGGCTGCCTTCAGCTCAGGTCATGATGGGGGTGGTCCTGGGGTAGAGGGGAACCTTGTGCAAGGCTCCCTACTCAGGGGGGGAGTCTGCTTCTCCTTCACCCCTGCTCCTGTGTCCTTTCTCTCTCTCTCCTCTCTCGCTCTCTCTTCCTCATGTGCTCTCTCTAAGAAGTAAAATCTTAAAAAAATGAACAAACAACTTTAGCTCATTACTAGTTCAATCGGTATAGTTCTGAACTCTACCTCCGAAACTAATAATACAGTATATGTTACATAATTGAATTAAAATTAAAAAAGAAAATAAATAAATATAAATCTCCAATACAAAAAAGAAAAAAAGAAAGGAAAAAGAAAAATTTCTTCCTCCCCTTTACTATCAAGCAATAAAAAAGACATGGAGGAAACTTAAATGCATATTACTAAGTGACAGAAGCCAATCTGAAAGGCTAATGTTATAGGACATTCTTAGAAAGGCAAAACTTTAACAGTTAAAAGATGGGTTAGAAGATTTACTTTTAGAGTTAAAAGATCAGTAGCTGCCAGGGGTTGGGTGCAGGGAGGAATAAATAGGTGGAGAACAGAGGATTTTTAGGGCAGAGAAACTCCTCTGTATGACACTATGTATGATACATGTTATCCTAGATTTATCCAAACCCACAGAGTGTCCAAGTGTGAGCCTAATGTGAGTTACGGACTTTGGCTGATAATATGTCAGTGTAGATTCATTGACTGTAACAAGGGTATCGTTCAGGTACAGATACTGATAATGGGAAATCATGTGAGTGTAGGGACAGAGGGTACATTAGAACTCCTTGTAACTTCTGCTCAATTTTGCTGTGAGCTTAACTGATTTAAAAAAATAAAATCTTTTCAAAAGTTCAAAAAAATTAATGCCGATGGGGCAAGTTTATAGTTTGCTTTTCCATTATTTATAAGCCTTTCCCATGTAATTATGAATTTAGAAATTGTTATTATGAAAATATTTCAAGCAGAACACACATACATGTATATGCACAGAAAAGAGGAAAATGTAATAAACCCTACATACCCCTCACCCAGATTAAGCAATTATCCACATGTTGTCACCCTTGCTTCATCTCTCTCTTCTTTCTTTCTTTGCTGGAAGCATTTTAAAGCAAATCCCACATTGTGACATTCTGCCATTTCACCCCTAAACATTTCAGCATGGGTTTCTAAAATAAATAATTTTTCACATGACCACTATACCTTTATCACAATTGACGACATTAACATCCAGCTTGGGACATACGCAAATTTCCTCCAAAGACCCAGGTCATCTCAAATTTGTTTGTTTGCTTCAGGATCCAACAAGGTCCACACATTGATAGGATTATGTGTCTCTTAAATCTTTTTAATCTAAAACTGTGTCATCCAACATGGTAGCTGCTAGCCACAAGCGAATTTTTAATTTAAGTTAATTAAAGTTAAGTTGAGATGAAGAAATTCAGATCATAAGTCATACTAGGCATGTTTCAAGTACTCAACAGTTCCACATGTCTAATGATGACCATGTTGGAGAGGGCAGATACAGAATGTTTCCATCATAGTTGAAACGTCTATTAGACAGCAGCCTCTAGAGTGTTAACATCTTCCCTGCTTGCTCCCAAGTCGCTGAACTAGTGACGAAACTAGGTCAGTTGAATGTGGTTCTGTATTGCTTACTTATGAACAGTTTAAGTTGTTCTTCTCAACCTGGTATTTCCTATAAATTGGCAGTTTTATCTAAAAGCTTGATTCGATTCCAGTTTAACTATATTTGTACATATTTGACAGGAATACTTCATAGAGGTTGCTATGTACTTTAAGAATCATTTCAATAATCATGATCTCTATGATTTTTACTTCAATGAGTGTGTAGACAATATTATATTTAAATTGACTTTTATTCTTGGATATTGTTTCTTCTTTTTTTTGAACTTTATATATAGTATTATCTTGAATATTTCATTGGGTAGAGATTTTTTATAGTTTCTATATTTAATTTCTATATTTCTGTATCCTAAGGTATTTCTTTAGAATAAATGACCTAAAAAGAAAATTCTGTATTAAAGCTAACAGCAGGGAGCCTGGGTGGCTCTGTCAGTTAAGTGTCTGACCTGGGATCAAGCCCCACATTGGGATCCCTGCTCATCTGGAAGCTTGCTTCTCCCTCTCCCTCTGCCACTTCCCTTGCTTGTGTTCTCTCTCACTCACTGTCTCTCTTGCAAATAAATAAATAAAACCTTTTTTTTAAAAAAAATAAGATAACAGCAGTTTTATGGCTCTCAATACATATTATTTAGTTATTTTTCAAAGGGATTATATCAACTAATGCTGCCCCTCCTAATATGAGGGTTCTGGTTTTACCACATCTTCAGTGGCATTGAGTATCATCATGAAGATGATCACAATTTTTTTTTTTTTTAAATTTAGTAGTACCCTGGCATTTAAATGCATTTTTCTCTAGTCCTTTCTTATTCCCTCATGTCTTGGACACCAGTGAGGCCCATCTTCCATCAGGGTACAGTTTTCAACATCTTAGACATGAAGGCAGGATGCACCAGAGGCTTTGCCCTGGGCCCTTCCTGCCTGGATTCTTTGGGCTAATAATCCCTTTTCTCTCTTTATGATTCATTCTGAGCAGGCTTAGTGGTTAATCTTCTATTTCCAGTTTTATGCTCTGTTCCTCCCCTTGCCTGGATCTGAAACATCCTTTCCTTCAACAATTCAAATGTCTTGGCTATTCATTTTCCCCTTTGGTTCAGAAAGCTTTAGTTGTCAATTCTATTCCCTTGTCAGCAACAATTTTTATTCTTACTGGCTTAGTCAGGCTGTCTGCCTTGGCTTTCTTTATAAGTGTTTTTGTGTAGGATTTCTGCCTCCTCGGAAGCCCACTGTAGCATAACATGATTAAGTGACAATATATGAGGTGCCAGAGCTTTACAAGCAGTTAATGACTGGTCAGAAGATTTATAAGCAAGGGGTGAAATCAAAGAACCAAATGCTCTAGTTCTATGTAAATAAAAAAAAAATAATGTGGTTCAAATTGTTGTTTAGCAGATATTTGAAAAGAAGTACATGAAAACCTGCATTTAAGAAATCCCAAAATACAGTTGCCCAGTCACTAACAGAAGTCCGTCTGCACCTTGTTTCCTTTTCCAGTCTCCATATTTGCGTGCATCCTGTTATCCTGCCCTTCAGCATTTGCTTTTCAGCCTACTGATCTCTGGCCTGCTTTGATTCTTCATTGCTCCCTCTCATATTGTCAGTAAAAAATAAAATGAGTGTGACTGAGGTCAGAAGCTCTTCATACAAGGCTACACAGGCTAGATGCTAACTGGTACAGAAACACATATCATGGGAAAGTTAAAATTACAATGCGAAACTTAACTTTGGAATTTCCTGTCTGATCTCTTTGGTTACTATTTTAATTTGATGTCCTTATTTGGCTTTAAATGAAAAGTTAGAGCTGAGGTGGAAAAGAACAAATCAACAAACAAACAAAAATGTAACTTAAAAGGGCAACTTATTACAGCTGTGATGAAGTAAGACCACACAACAGCACATAACTCTCAGATGGTTGTACTGAGTGTTTACAGAATCTTAAACATGGATCGGACTATATGACTGAAGACTTAGAGGGCTGGTGCTGCATCATAGCTCCAAATCTTATTTTCTATCTTTTTCAGGAGCTCGGGAAGAAGCATATGGCAAGTTTTATATATATAATGTTCAGCCAAATTGGTACTCTATACACAGAACTCTCTGAAGAAAATATCAGTCTAAGAAAATATCCCCAGTCCACCACTCCCCCTATAAGCTGAAAGGCATTGAACATCTCATGCTAGGTTAGAAAAAGAGGTTAGTGATTGTATATAAACTAGTTCCTTAAAGGAATTATCTCACACAGATGTATTAATTATAAATATGCAGTGAGTGAAAATGCAATCAGGGTTATCAGAAGATATACAACTCTTGTATACTATCCTTGCATTTGTCCTTTTCTATTTTTGATGATGAGATCGTGATTAACTCTTATTCTTCAGACAAAACACTAAAATTCTGAGAACTTTTCCTCTTTTCTTTCAGAGGATTCTGAGAGCCAAGTTTTTGATTGTTGGGGGAGGGGTTAGGGTACAATATGGCTTTCGAACTTGTAATTATGTTTAGTCTTAAGGCCTGTTATTGGCATGACTTCCAGGGCTATTACTGCTAGAAAGCTATTTTCAAGATGGTGTTCTAGCAGGCTCCATTTACCTTCTCTTTCCAAAAACTTCTAAAGAGAAAAGATCTGTTGCAAAGCACCAGCAAGCCTGACTGCAGAGACAGATGTGGGTCATTCTAGTATTCATCTTGGCAGATGTTTCTTTGCAGATGTTTCTGGCTCTGGGGGATTTGTTCATAGTCACTAACTTTATTAGGGATTTATTGGAAAATCAGAATCCCACTTTTCTAATGTATAAGTGGAGACATATCTGACCTTGGGGTAAGGTCTTGGGGTAGGATTGAGCCAGAGCCAAAGCATTTGAGTCTCTTTAGGGGAAATTTCTGTTAACCCATAATAGCCTAAAGAGTATCCTTTTCACCATGGACATTCTATATAAAGAAGCAAGAAAAATCCTCTATAAGCAGAAGTACCTTTTAGTTAGTGTTGAGGATGTTGACACTTTCTTAATGTGAATCAATCTATTTTTTCCAAATGTTGAATTGGGAGAATTTCCTCCTATTAAAATACTGCCTCACCAAGAGCAAGTAGCACATGTCCAGTTGAGTACTGACACTGCCCTATTGAGAGTTGATTGGATGGTCAACGGCAAGGGGCCATGGGGCAGTGCAGTGAGGGCAGCAGCTAAGGCTTGGGCTGTAGGGCCACCACTGCCATAAAGCCCCCTTCTGGGAAGTTGCAAAGACTCAGCAGGATATGGGCTTTAATCTTACCACTTGCAAGTACACCTATCGATCCAGAAGAGTTAGGTGGTTATTTATCTATTGTTTTACCTCTACCCACCAGCTTTATTGGGGTGTAGATGATGAATAAAATCGTAAGATATTTAAAGTGTACAATGTGAGGCTTTGGTGTATGTACATATTGTGAACAGAGTCCCCCCCCCCCCCACTGAATTGATGAACACAATCGCCACCTCACATATTTACCTCCCTTCACTTTTTTTGTTTTTTTTTGTGAAAGCATTTAAGTTCTTAGCAAATTTTAGTTATTCAATGCAGTGTTATCAACTGTAGTCACCATATTCTACTTCAGATCCTCAGGCCTTATCTCAAAACTGGAAATTTGTGCCCTTTTACTAATCTTTTCCTATTTCCCTCACCCTGCAGCCCCTGGCAACCACTTTTCTACTCTCTGTGTCTATGAGGTGGTGGTAGTGGTGGTTGTTTATTTTTAAGATTCCACATATAAATAATACCATGCAGTGTTTTCCTTCTCTGTCTGCCTAATTTCACTTATAACAGTCTCCAGTTTCAACTATGTTGAATTTCCTTCCTTTTTTTTTTTTAAGGTTTTATTTATTTATTTTAGAGAGAGAGGTACAGAGAGAGAAAGGAAGAGAGCCAGGAAGGATAGAGTGAGCTGGGGAGGAAGAGAGAGAGAGGGACAGGCAGACTCTGCACTGAGTGCGGAGTATGGACATGGGGCTCGATTTGACCTTGAGATCCTGACCTGAGCTGAAACCAAGAGTAAGATGCTTAACTGACTGAGTTACCAAGCACCCTGATTTTCCTTCTTTTTAAAGACTGAATAATACTCCATTGTGTGTGTATGCGTGTGTGTATAAATATCCATTACATTCTCTTGGTCCAATTCATCTCTTGATGGACTTTTAGGTTCTTTCCATCCCTTGGCTATTGTGAATAATACTGCAATAAATACAGGAGTGCAAAAACTTGTTTGAGATATGGTTTCATTTCCTTTGGAAATACTCAGAAGTGGTATTGCTGTATCATGTAGTAGCTCTATTTTTAATTTCTTGAGAAGCCTTCATACTATTTTCCATAGAGGTTGTATTAGTTTGCATTCCCACCAACAGTGCACAAGGGTTCTCCTTTCTCCACATCCTCACCAATATTTGTTACCTCTTGCAGTTAGTGGTGAGTCTTGTTCTCCAGCCTCAGTTCTTGAGTTTGGCTAAGAAAGCAGTTAGAGCCAAACTCTTAAGCAAGCAAGCATTTCATAGTGGTCCAAGTGAAAACACACCCTCAGGGTGGGAGAGCAGGCAGGTGCAGAGGTGGCGACTGTACGGGGGTCAGGGTTGTCTTTGCATGTTTGTGTAGGTTACGGGTCACAGCTGAGGCAGACTCTGACTGAGCTTGCTTCCAATCGTCCAAGTAGGAGGAGTTTTTGGCCCTAGATGGTCCTTGTTGGAACTGTTATGACAACTTTGCCCCACAACGGGCGGGGGAGGGTTCAAAATCACAATGTAAATGTGTTATAATGAAGCTATAGCTTACTGTAGGGCAGCAGGTATAGGGGAGAGCACATGCATATCCCTCAGGGGCTTTCCCAGTGGTGTAGAACTCAGTTTCCACCCTTTGCGCCAGTGAAGAAATACGTGTTATCTGTTCATATCTTACTAACTGCCTACTCTACCATTATCTTAGGGGCTAATTGTTAAACAGGTCCCTTTTGGGATCCACAGGCTAGAGCACCTAGAGGATATTTGGATTCTATATCTTGGCTATGGATTTATCAGCTTCAAACTCAGGCATACAAAAAGGAAAAAGGGCGGGGGGGAAGGAAAGAAAGAAAGAAGGAAAGAAGGAAAAGGAGTAATATTAATTTTCTGTATAACTCATCCTGGACTCTTTTGGGCTTTTATTCTGAATGGTGGATCTGGTTTATTTCTGGTAAACTGTCAGTTCAAGGATACTCAAGCATTCCAGGGATAAACACAGTTCAGGTTTCCTCTGGTCTATCTTTACTCTTGTGTTGAATGCTGGGGGCCCGGGAGGGCTTATGGCTAGGCTGTGACACTGGTGAGGAGCAGATTTCTGGTCTACTGCCTTACTTGTTGGCACCTGCTGACCTCTATTGTGCTCCTTTCTATTTTGTTCATGACTTAACTGCCACGGTGCCCAATCATCAGGCCCTCCTAAGTTACTCTGTATCCCTCTTTTATGCACCACCCGATTTCTTTGGGTCCCCCATGCTTCCTTGGGCACTCATCTCTGGTGGCCCTTGGACGTGAGCATGCTGTTGGAGTAGATCCTTCTACTCCCCTTCCCCCACGAGACAGACCCTGCTGGCTTTCTCTGATGCTGGCAAGGCTCCCTTCTGAACTTTTTTCCTTCTGGTTTCCCTGGGGAGTTAGGCACATATTTCCTCTTTCTTTAGACCCCCTCACACTTGTCTGAGTTTTCCATTGCCCTCATCTCTTGGGGACACACCACAGGGTGCAATGAAATGATATTTTCTGACTTAGAGACTCACTGGTGCTACTCACTCAGTGGCTCAGGCCAAAATTATTTGGTTCACCCTTGAATCCTCTCCTACATTTCAAATCATTTGCACCAACCACTCCTGCTCTCTTTATACATTATATAGTTTTTAATTGCTGTTTCCCATACTTGAATATAAGTTGTAAGGAAGTTTCATATATGAGAGTCTAAGTGGTTACATTTTGGGGAAAGGGAATAATGGTCTTGTATAGCATTCCCGAACATAGTATACCTCTTAGGGAAAAAAGTTTATAAACAATACTGTAGTTGTCACTGGTAGTTGTAATGGGTTGAACCTGACTTTTGTGCTCTGTGTGTGAGCTTTGCTCCCAGGATACTAAGAATCATTTCTTTTGTAATGGAACAGAAGCATTACAAGTTACCCTCTTATGTCTTGCTCGACAGATTTATTCATTTTTGGTTAACTAATATGTCCATATAGACCAACATACCCTTTCCTCTATCTGTGCCTTGTTACTCCTGCAGAGATGACCTCTGTCTCCAGCTCCACAAGCCCTTTGAAGCAAATGATAATACACCATTTTCCTTTGCATGCTTGACTGCTCTCTCTAAAAGTGGGAAAAGTAGCAACTTCAGCTAGAAGGTATGTGAGTATATATGCATGCGTTTGTAACTTTTAAGCTGGAAAGGCTGAAGATTTCAAGCAAAAAAATACAGCATTTCATTTGCATTATATGGATTAAAGTTTTCTGTTATTTATAATACTGGAAATGTCTAATAATTATCATCTTGGTTGCCCACATTCATACATTTTCCGGGTTATCTTTGACTACAGAATATTTCAGCATTAAACTAAGTTGCACCAGCACCTGTTCATATATTGTCAAATTAATAGTTCTTGAAAGAGAGAACAGATCATATAGCTCCCATTTACCTTTTTTGGCTTATACACGGATTTTCATAGACTGCAATGGAAATACTGTGAACAAGGATTATCTCTCCAGGCTTAGGTGTAAACACTGGAGCTTACTATAATAACATGGATCATGCACCATCCTAGGAGCTAGGGTTATTTCCTTGAGACACTTGAGTGGATGGATCAGTTGCCAAGCAACTTGCATTCTTATGGGGCCAGGCTGGGGAACAAAAGGGCGCCAGGTGGTAATACATAGAAGGAAAATGACAAAGAGACATGGAAAAATAAAGCCTCCATCTGGGAACTGTAGTGCATAATTGTTTAGAAATTTGGAATCTGTTCTCCCTTAATAATTCATTTCAACAGCTATCAATCAATGGTTATACCTTCAATATCTATGATTATCTCTCCATTCATCTACCACCCATTCATTCATCTACCCCAGCAGGGTGATTGTGAGATTAGAAAATGTAAGTAGTAAGCTAGAACTGTGTATCTTATATTAACTACTTTGCCAATAATTATTGTTCGCTAATTTCTTATCCAATTGTATAATTCCTCTCTTCCTACCCACCCCGCCCTTTATGTCTTGCACATTTTTACTTTACTTTTCCTCATCACATGCTCTCTCTCTCTTTTTTTTCTCTTAGGACTAATTTTATAGATGAGACTATTGTACCAATGCTAATTATTGCTTAGCAGCTCCACCTAGGAGAACATGTAATGATTCCCATAGAAGATTGTCAGAACAGGCCTTACGTCTGCATGCTACATGAGACCTCTCTCCTGGACATCTAGCTGCTGAAATTAAGTGTTGTGATGTCCAAGTGGTAAACAGTGGTGACAGCCCAAAGCCAGAAGTTACAATACACAATCCTACATGAAATCAGCTTCATATATTTTAAAAGTTAATTCTGTTTCTTCAAATACACTGTGAAAATAAGCTTTTTCTCCCTATAGAAAATAAAACTAAAAAACCCCCTATCATTCCTTCTCTTTGAGAGATCGGCCAGCATTATATCAGCTTGCACTCTTCAGGCTTCATCAGATTTTTTAATAGGCTGCCCCGAGGACTATGTAACAATAAGAATCCAGTTGGGTCTCAAGAATTTCAGGAAACAAAAAAGTACAGTCTAGTTTAGAGACATGTTTAAAGGAAAAACAAAAATACTATTAAGTACTTACTACCTGCCTAATATATGCTAGTCATTTTTTGATAGATTTTATTTTATTTTTTATTTTTTCTTCATAGATTTTAAAACATAATCTTCAAAAATCCTTGCATTGTGGGTATTTTTATCCACATTTAAAAATATGAAACTAAAGCTAGAGGAAGTTAAGTAACTTGCCCAAGGTCACTTAGCTCATGAAAATCAGGATTTCTGCTCCTTGTATATTGAATTCTACAGATACCGTATTGAGGGAGTATTTCCTCTTGAAATGCAGCTAAACCAATAAAAACAAGTTTAATGGGATGATATAATGTAGGTACTTATTTTATTGATAATTCTTCTGAGGGGGTGTGTGTGCGCAGGGGAAGGGTGGGGAGGGTCATGTCAATAGACATTGGAGAAATAAGAGGGGAGAGGTGAATGCTTAGACTATTGGGATCCTATCTTACTTCTTCTTTGATCTTAAGACCATCCAATTACACTGACCTTAGCTCTCCCTGTTTAAATTTTCTTCTTTACCAGTTTTGTTGTCCTTTTATGCTTTCTACTTTTGTCACCTTTTGGCCATTATCTGCCCTTTAACTACTGTAGTGGATATAGTAGTTGCTGCACCAGAAACCCTTGGGTCCCTTTTATCTTCATTTGTGTATCTCTCTGCCTGACCTCCCTGTGCTTTTGCTGCTAACAAGTCATACCTGTTACTCTTCTTCAGAGACTTCCACTGGACCCTCACTTGAAGAGAGACAGAAGCACCTGAAGTTGACATTGACCTTCTTACTCCTGCCCCCACACCCCAGTGGCATTTAACCAATGACTGACTTAGTAGAAGTGTGAAAGCCCAGTTCCCTGCCTCCCATGTGAACAACTCACTCTTTTAGTTTTCCACTTGAAAACTCACTTGCTAGATTACTCCAAGGCTGGGATTTTGCCTGACATTACACGCTTCCTCCACTTCTTCCTCTTCTTTGTTCAGCTTCTTCCAGTTCTTTTGCAATTCTGTGGAGGGCACTTTTTAAAAAAACAGATCATTTGCTCATGAATTTTTGTCTTAGATTCTGGGAAATGCTCCGATTTTAGAGGACTGATTGAAGACTCGAGATGATTCTGTTACTTGGGAACCCAAAGCACTCTCATGTCTCCTCTTTTAGAATGAGGGAGAATGGAGATTGGATGATAAATGAAGCTCCGGCCCAGGACCATCTCAAATTGGGTCCAGTTGGCCTCTGGATCCATCTGGTAGTCATTTTCCAATTTCCTGACTGAATAATCAGGTGAACATATTTAGCATCTGGCAGAATACTCCTATTCATTCCCTAACCTGTGGAGTAAGAGCTATTGGAAAGATGAAGTGGAAGTCACCCACGCCCAGATGGTAAATAAAAAAATAATGCTGTCCTCCAACCCTGTGTGGATGGCAGAGATTAGCACCATCTTCAAAGACTCAAAGCCAAAGTAGATGATTGACCTGATATTTAATCTCCATTTAATACATTACTCTATTTCCTACAGAAATGAGATGAATCATGGTAATGACAGTGACTACTAGAAACTTCAGTGGACTACCAGAAACTTAAGCAGGTGGTAGCCCTAATGCAACTTCTGTGCTACATATAGTATCTTTTTTTAAAAGATTTTATTTATTTATTTAACAGAGAGAGATCACAAGTAGGCAGAGAGTCAGGCAGAGAGAGAGAGGAGGAAGCAGGCTCCCTGCTGAGCAGAGAGCCCGACGCGGGACTCGATCCCAGGACCCTGAGATCATGACCTGAGCTGAAGGCAGCAGCTTAACCCACTGAGCCACCCAGGCACCGTACATGTAGTATCTTTATGAGAACAGATTAACATTACTTCTCATTTGTGGTATACGGCTATTGAGTTGGCAATTGTGTTCTTTTCAATATCTATTATGAATGAAGATCAGAAGCAGGTTACCAGGATGAACAACAGTATGCATTCACAGACTTTTCCTAAGCCCAAGTTAACTTTCACACTCGTCACAATATAGTTCAAGGGGATTTTTTTCTGGACATTCCACAAAATATCACTTTGGTTCTCTGTTTTGGTGATAGCATGTTAACCGTACATGAGGAGGAAATGGCAAGTACTTTGGATGGCCTGGTAGGATGCATGTACTCCATAGATTGAGAGAAACTCTGTAAAAAGTTAGGAGCTTACCATATCAGTAAAGCTCTTAGGGCTCTACTAGTCTGGGACCATGCTAGGACTTTAGACCAAAAGAAGTACAGCAATGGACCCATGTTAATAGAATTCACTGTTTTACCATGTTGCCTGTCATCCTGTAGCAGCTGGTTTGATAGAGTGGTGAAATGGCTTTTTGAAGTCTTTGTTACAATACCAGCTAAGTGGCAGTACCATTTTTATTTTTTAAAAATTTTTTATTTTTTTTTAAATTTTTTTTAGTGTTTCAGAATTCATTGTTTATGCACCACATCCAGTGCTCCATGCCATACGTGCCCTCCATAATACCCACCACCAGGCTCACCCAACCTCCCACCCCCAACCTCTCCAAAACCTTCAGATTGTTTTTCAGAGTCCATGGTCTCTCATGGTTCATCTCCCCCTCCAGTTTCCCCCAATTCCCTTCTCTCCATCTCCCCATGTCCTCCTTGTTATTCCTTATGCTCCACAAATAAGCAAAACCATATGATAATTGACTCTCTGTGCTTGACTTATTTCACTCAGCATAATCTCTTCCAGTCCCATCCATGTTGATATGAAAGTTGGGTATTCATCCTTTCTGATGGAGACATAATACTCCATAATATATATGGACCATGTCTTCCTTATCCATTTGTCCATTGAAGGGCATCTTGGTTCTTTCCACAGTTTGACAACTGTGGCCATTGCTGCTATGAACATTGGGGTACAGATGGCTCTTCTTTTCACTACATCTGTATCTTTGGGGTAAACACCTAGTAGTGCAATTGCAGGATCATAGGGAAACTCTATTTTTAATTTCTTAAGGAATCTTTTTCTTTTCTTAAAGATTTTATTTATTTATTTGACAGAGAGAGATCACAGTAGACAGAGAGGCAGGCAGAGAGAGAAAGAGAGGGAAGCAGGCTCCCCACTGAGCAGAGAGCCCGATGCGGGACTCAATCCCAGGACCCTGAGATCATGACCTGAGCCGAAGGCAGCGGCTTAACCCACTGAGCCACCCAGGCACCCTAAGGAATCTTTTTCTTAAGGAATCTAATTTTCTTAAGAAATCTTAAGGAATTTCTTAAGGAATTTGCCAAAGTGACTGCACCAACTTGCATTCCCACCAATGGTGTAAGAGGGTACCCCTTTCTCTACATCCTCTCCGACACACATTGGTTACTGTTTTGTTAATTTTGGCCATTCTAACTGGTGTAAAGTGGTATCTCATTGTGGTTTTGATTTGCATCTCCCTGATGGATAGTGGTAGTGAACATTTTTTCATGTGTCTATTAGCCATTTGTATGTCTTCATTGGAGAAGTGTCTGTTCATGTCTTCTGCCCATTTTTTGATATGATTATCTGTTTTGTGTGTGTTGAGTTTGAGGAGTTCTTTACAGATCCTGGATATCAGCCCTTTGTCTGTATGGTCATTTGTGAATATCTTCTCCCATTCCATGGGTTGCCTCTTTGTTTTGTTGACTGTTTCCTTTGCTGTGCAAAAGCTTTTGATCTTGATGAAGTCCCCAAAATTTATTTTCACTTTTGTCTCCTTTGCCTTTGGAGACATATCTTGAAAGAAGTTGCTGTGGCCAATGTTGAAGAGGTTACTGGTGGCAGTACTTTTTAGGGCTGGGGCAAGTTTCTCCAGAAGCCTGCATATACTCTGAATCAGTGCCCAATATATGATGTTGTTTCTTGAATAGCCAGGATTCATAGGTCCAGTAATCAAGGGATGGAAATGGGGGTTGCACCACTTACTATTACACCTAGTGACCCACTAGAAAAAATTTTGCTTCCTATTTCTACAACTTTATGCTTTGCTAGCCTAGAGTTTTTAGTTCCAGGGGGATGAATGCTTCCACCAGGAGACACAACAATGGTGCCACTGAACTATAAGTTAAGACTGCTGTCCAGACACTTTGGGCTTTTGATTCCTTTGAATCAACAGGCAAGGAAGGGAGCTATTATGGTGGCTAGGATGAATGATCCTGACCATGAAGGGAAAATTGAAGTGCTACTCCATAATGGAAGCAAGGAAAAGTATACCTGGGATACAGGGAATCCCTAAGGGCATCTCTTAGTAATACTATGCCTTATGATTAAGGTCAATGGAAAACTACAACAACCCAATCCATGTAGGGCAACTAATAGTCCAGACCCTTCAGGTTTTTACCCCACCAACTGAAGAACCATGATCAGCTGAGGTGCTTATGGAAGGCAAAGGGAGTATAGATGGGTTGGTGGCAGAAGGTAGTTATAAATACCAGCTACTACCTGTTTTCTTTTCTTTTCCTATTTCCTTATTATGTAATATAAAATTACTGATTTTATATCATAATATTTAAGTATTGTTAATTTTATATCGTGGTATTAAGTTATAAGACATCAAGGGAAGAGTAAACATCACTCGAAGAATTACCTCCTCTTTTAGGGAAAAATGTGTGTTTTTCTTTGCATGTAGGACAGTTTATGATCTTGTTATTATTTTTATTTGGAGATTAAGTATGGTTTAAGGAGATGTAGATGGGTGCCAAGCTGACGAGGGATGGACTTGTGATGGTTAATTTTATGTGTTAACTTGACTGGCTACGAGGTGCCCAGATGAAACATTATTTCTGTCTTTGTGAGAGTGTTTCCAGATGAGATTAGCACTAGAATCAGTGGACTCACTAAAGTAGATTGCCTTCTCCACTGTTGGTGGGCATCATCTAACCCCTTGAGGGCCTAAATAGAACAATAGATTTAAGAAATTTGTTCCTTTTCTTCCCTGCTTCATTTAGTTGAGCTGGGCCATCTCACCTCCTTTCTGGCCCTTGGACTGGGATTCACACCATAAGCTCTCCTGGTTTTAGTTTCTCTCAGGCTTTCAGACTGGGAGTGAATTACATCATCAGCTTTCCTGAATCTCCAGCTTGTAGGCAGTAGAGCATGGGACTTCTCTGCCTCCATAATCGTATGAGCCAATTCTTCATTACAAGTATCCTTTCTGTAATAAGTATACTTTTAAATAAGTGTATTTTACTAAGTATATATATATCCTACTGGCTCTATTTCTCTGTAGAATCTTGACTAATACACCTTCTAAGTTAAAGAATGTGTTTTGGTAACTTCAAATTCCTACCACTTAGAAAAAATAGGCATAACCTTTATTAAGCCTCTTTGTATTTCAGTAGCAGCATATACTACACTTGGAAATATTACTCTGATCCACTTGTTGGATAATGTAGAAGACTTCCAATTTTGAGTGGGGTATGGAAAAAATAAAGGCTCTAGAGTCTGTCCAGGCTATAGTACCAGCAGCCCTGCTTCTTGGGTCTTTTGACCAAGTAGATCCCATAGTTCTAGAGGAATAGGTGGTAAGATACTACATGGAATCTCTGGCAAGATCTAATAGAAGAATCACAGTGTAGAACATAAGTTTCCAGAGCAGCCATTTACAGCTGAGTACTACATCATTTACAAAGCAGCTCCTGATCTGCTACTGATCCTCATAGCTATTGGTCATATGAACATGGAATACCAACTGATTACATGATCAGAATGGCCCAACATGTGGTGAGTGTCAGACCCACTAGGTGATAAATTTGGGTGGGCCCAACAGCAATCAGTCCTACAATGGAAATGGTATAACCAGAAGCAGGTATCAGCAAGTCCTGAGGGCACAAATAATTCTGACAAATAGGTGGCTCAAACCCTCATGTCTCTATGGCACTAATGCTTCTTCCTCAGTTTATGCCTAGAGCCTTGTGACTAGCTGCTGGAGGAGGAAAAAATACGGAGCTTTGTTTACAGACAGGTCTGCTCAGTAGGATGTTTCTGTAAATATCATTCATGAGTGGCCCAGAAGAACAGTGGTAGAAAGAAATTCTTCCAGTAGGCAGGGCCTTGGGCAAGATAGCTGGTTATCCACTTTGTCTGGAAGGAAAAGTGGATCAATGTAAGGACATATTCAAACTCCGGGGTAGTGGAGACTAGTTTAGCTATTTAGTCAGGTATCTGAAAGCAGCAAGATTGGAAGATTAAGGACAAGAGGATGGATTGATTAGAGGCAGCTTGGATGGACTTATAGGAGTGGGCACAAAGTGTTGTTACTTTTCTATTGCATGTTAATGCCCATGAGACACCAGCCAGTGGTAGATCAAGTGAGCAGGGTGACTTATCCAGTAGACGCCATCCATCTTTTGTTTTTGGCTACCCTGGAGTGTTATCTTTGGCTACCAAAATGAGTGGGGTGTAACAAGGTGGCAGAAACAAAAGGGATATGTTCTTACAGCTATTATGACTGAATGTGCAACTTATCAGCAGCAGAGATCCCTAATATAATATGATGCTGAACCCCCAGTGTAATACTATTCCTCCAAGAGACCAACAAACCACTTAGTGGCAAATTATTTACATTGGACACTTCCTGTCATGGAGAGAGCAGTGATTTTTCATGACTAGGATCTACATGTATTCATGGGTATGGATTTTCTTTCCTGCTTGTAGTTCTTGGCTTCCCTGCTATCCAAGGGCTCACAGAGTATCTGACTTATCTACATGAGATCTAACTTAACCTTTCTTTGAAACAAAGGATCTACCTTACTGCAAAGGAAGTGTAGCAGTGGATAAATGAGGATAGGATCCTGTCATATTACAAGTTCCATCCTCCAGAAACTGTGGCCTGATAAAGCTTTGTGATAGTCTTTTGCAGGGATAGGTAAGGCATCAGCTTGGAAATTATACCCTGTGAGTCCGGGCCACTGTCCTTCAGGATGGACTATATATGTGATGGTTAATATTATGTGTCAATTTGTCTAGGCCATGGATTCCAGATCTTTGGTCAAATATTATTTTGGAATGTCTCCGTGAGGATGTTATTAGATGAGATTGAAATTTGAATTGGTAAATTTTGAGTAAAAACAGATTGCCTTGCATAATGTAGGTGAGCCTCATTCAGTCAGTGGAGGGCCCAAGTAGAACAAGTCAGCTCTTTGAAAGATTCTAGAGCAATAAACCATGTTGACTATTCTTTCTGAGTAGCTTTATCCTTTTTCAGGTCACAGAACCCTTTAAAAATCTGATAAAAGTGCTAGATGTTCTCACTAGTAAATTGTATATGTGAATCATACACAGTTTATTTTGTGTATAAATTCAGGATGGATACTCAGAGAAATCCCTTATTAATCTGCCAGGTTAAAAACCTCTTGTCTGTATCTTCAGCAAAGGAAGGCCCTGGTTTTGTTATGAAAGCCAAGATATCCACAAGAAGTCAACAGATGGAATCAGTTAACACTGTAGTATCAAGGTTTGGATAAAGACATAAGTCTCCCCCCCAGATCATCCTATTTAATCTTCCACAAGACAGAAATTTAAAATGTGCCAGAAATATTTTATTTGACTTTATAAGTAGTCACTAAGAGGCCTAAACAGCATTAAGTTTATCATCAATGGAATGCTTCCAGTCTGTTTAGTTTCAGAGCTGTTTTTTTTTTCCTTTTTTTTTTTTTTTTAGGGAAAGAGGGAGAAAGAGAGCATATGCAGGGAAGGGCAGAAGGAGAGAGAATCTCAACCAGGCTCCAAGCCCAACACAGAACCTAGTGAAGGGCTTGATTCCATGACCCTGAGATCATAACCTGAACCAAAATCAAGAATCGGTTGCTTAACCAATTGAGCCACTCAGGTGCCTCTCAGAACTGTTTTCTTATCCAACATGTCTCTTCTTAAATGTCATTCAGGGAAGAAGTGCTTAAGCATCCAATATCTGAAGATATTCCATATTGACTATCATAATAGTCTCTTAATTTCCTTTTTACCATATTTGACACTAGCAATGGTATTACTGGTTGATTTACCCGTGTTTGTTGACTGTCTCACCATAGAGTTTAAACTCAGTTGAGGAAAAGACTGTTTACTTTACATATCACTGCATCCCTAGTGTATTGTGTACAGTGCCATACATAAGTTAGGAGCTAAAAAATATGTGTTAAATGAATGAATAACACATTTGCAGAGTTCATGGGAAGACTCAAGCTTATGTAATTTTCTCGAATGAGTACTTAGGAAACTCTCTGGGTCATTAATTGTGTTTGTAATAAATTCTTTTCTTCATGATGATGAAGATGTTAATGTCAGCTGCCTTTGCAGCTGCTGGGTGGTAAGCTGAAGTGGGTTGACCAGAAGAAATAAAAGGACATGCTAAAGCATCGTTTCAAACAATATCCTTTAATCTCTGACTATTGGGAAGACCAGCCATGGATAAACTAGTCTGTGTGCCAGGATACCAAGGGAACTGGCAAACTATGAGCAAAGTCAGCTTTTGAAGAAAGAAAGTCATGGATAACAACAGATATTGCAAACCATTGTCACAGTTGCTATTGAGAGGATGGGCCTGATGTGGATATAGAGTACAAAGTTCTGTTCTTCTCTCACAGGTTTCCAACTAAGGTTTCCAACTAGTCTTTCCGACTAGTCTTGGGAGACAGCCCTGTCAACACCATTAACTTCCAAAGGGAGAGATCATGACGTCAGACTTACTCATTTCTATCTATTTTTTACACAGCTGTAGTTTATCCAAAAATACATAGAGAGACATTTATTGCAATTATTATTAATACCTTTCCCCCAATACTTTAACATTTATTTTATATAAGTAGAAAATCCATACCATGTCAATAAAACTTTTTTCATATGTCTTATGTTACATGGTAAGTCACAGTTTATTATTTGTTGGAATGTTCATCTTGAGCATTAGGACACATGCATATTTCTTGCTGTTTGCAATTTTAAACAGAAGAAAACCTCAAATTAAAAAAAAAAAAATAACACATGCTTGTAAAACCCACCTGACACTTTTGTGACCAAGTGAGTACCAATAATCTTATGAACACGCATACACAAAGAAAAGAATAAGAGAAAGAAAGACACTTGACTTAGCATTTCTTGTTTCATTTTGCCCTGACTTGATTCTTTCCCTGGCCCACAACTAGGACTGGAAAGTAGTGGCTTCTTATAGCTGAGGTTAAGTTTATAGCTTTTATTTCTTGCTTCAACCATAAGCAAGATATACAAAGGGTATGTTTGGGAGTACTTGTTTTTTAATGTCTTGTTTTTAGCCCAATGTTTCAGTCCTCTGGGGTTATGGAGGAGTCTGGGCAATCCCTAGTGCATTGTACAGTGCACTAGAATACAGCTCAGTGCAGAGAAACTTTGATGGTGAGGTTACACGTGCATGAAGTTATTGTCATGGAGTAGGAGGCAAATTCTCAAGATAATCTAGTTTGTGAGATACAGGTATTTTTAGGACATTTTCATAGCCAGCTTCATACCGTAATTAGTCCCAGAGTCAGAGTATACTGGAAACCTCTAAGCTATGGGCAAAGATTGAGTTAGGTGTGAAGGTAAGCTGGGCTGACCTTGCTCTCTACTGTGTAGTTAAAAACAAAAAGGGGGCACAGAGAGAGTACTTGTTCTCTCCCTTTCTTCACCCACTGAATTTTCATTTCCCCTTCCACTACCCCAGAGGCCTAATAATGGACTCCAACATCCCGTATTCAACAGAGCTTTAAAAATCCACGCGGAGTCCAAAACTGTAGTAGGAATTGGGGTTTGCTTTCTTTCGGGTTTAATGGGACTTTCTAGGTTCAGGGTCCTTTGTCCTTAAACCGCAGGATCCTGAAGGTGAATTCCCTGGGGGGAGAGTGGCTCTGTGAGTTGATTAGCACCATTTGGCTGCTTCCTTGGTCTCTTCTGCTCAGGTATTAGTTGTTCAGACAGCTGCGAGTCTGCCCTGCTCCCCAAGTCCCTCATTTCATTTTAATGTGAGCCAGTGAGGCCAAGTCCCCAGCCTGGCCTGTCAGAACTTGATAGCTCTGTAAACATGGAAATCTTTGTTGCCATAACACCAGGAAAAATAATATGGGATCCTGCATATAAATATCGTGGAGGCCTTGGGAAATGGGAGCATTTCTAAACGACTTGAAGTTCTGTCATGGCATAATCTCTTATAAATAAATGTCAACGTGGTGGCTGAATGCAGACTGGATTTTTGCCTGCCTATGGTGCTCAGCCTTCTAGACAACAGTTATGCTAAGGGATTATCTTTTAACATAGTGCAGTTATCTCCTTTGTTTGTTTTCTTTTTTCATTATTCACATAAGCCAAGGGAAATGAAAAGCATCTTATTTCAGGCAAAAGGGCCTGTGAATGATTAACTGTGGTTCCATGCATTGGGACTTCGCATAGCAACCCCTTGGCTTACAACTAGAGAAAGACTCAAGGCAGCAAGAGCAGCCCGGGGACTGGAGACGAACATGCTCAAAAGGAGGTGGTGAGGAACAGATTGAGTCGAAGCATTGTGTGTAGGAGTAGAATTCTCTGTAGCTGGCTTATTTAATTTTGCATTGGTTTTATTGCACTTTTCTTGGTGGAGGTGTGTTTTGCTGACCTTTACTTCACATTTACTCTTGCATTTGGAGTACACTTGAGGATCTAAGTCAAACTTGGCCCTGATTAGGGCTTAATCTGGTTTAGGCCACCATATTGTATGTTTTCTCCCCAACACGATCCAAAACTAGACTAACACTGGCTAAATTTTACAGTAAGATGTGGAATTAATGTCATGACCTTAAGTTTTAATTTTAGCTCAACGAAATTTTAGTTGGTAAATTTTGGCACTCTTGTGATGATGTATAGTACAAAGCATTACATGAACGGAAGAGAAGCAAATGGTGTGATTATATGGTTTCAATTAGGAGGATATGAGTCTGTAAAGAACCCAGACTGTGCAATATGAAGGATGAAATCAAGACCAATTCTGTATCTTTTATGGACATTGGGTGCTTAAACATTTATATAACAGGGTCCATTTTCATGGAAAAACAAAACCTGCGTTAAAAGACTCAGAAGAAAATGAAATGTAGGCTAAAGACAGAAGAAACAATGGAGAATTTTGGAAAATGCATATAGTTATAATGGAGCCAAAATATTTAGGACACTTAAATTTAGACTGCAAGTCAATCCAGATGTTTATTTATTAACATTAATAATGTTTCCAGTCTTGTTATAGAATACCAAATCCCGGGGGGTTCCACTTCTGAGTTTAAAGACAAATGCATGGTCTTTATTCTTTTCCAGTTCTGTTTTAATTTTAGGAGTTTTCTATAGCCATGATTTTCTTGTAAAATTGTTTGCAAAATCTTGAGTAGCTCCTGATGCCTAGCAGAAAGTCCGAGTGAAACATTGGGTCTAGCAAAGCTTTCCCCCTTCTGCATTTCTCTTCGTGCTTCCATGGCAATAAAGAAAGAAACTTGGCATAAGAATATAATCCGTTCCTGCCTGTTTCTCATCTGAAGTCGTAAACCTCTGCCATCCCACCCAAGACTAGAATTTCAGCTGGCATGAAACAGCTGTCTGCTTACAGGTTTATTCCGGTAGTAACCAAAGACAAAACTATTTTAATTGAAGGCCCTAGGCTGTTCTCCAAACCCTCACAAACTTTGGGTCGTTCCCAAGAGGAAACCATTGAGGAAAAGGTACACATTACACCCTTTCTTATAGTTTTGACACACTGTATGTTTATGAAGTTGAGAACATTTTACCTTCTAATTTTTCTGGATAGGATGCCTTAGAGTAACGGAAGAGGTCACAAATTCAAAAGCCTAAGGGCTCAGGCACACCAGCTTTGTTAGTGGAGAGTAGACTGTGGTGTATGGGAAAGGGAGTGTCTTGTTTCAAGGGGTATTTGCTGCTCAGCTTCCCTCACAGTTATCATGTGGTGGTGTGGAAACCTGGGGTGGCCAGATATGCTGGTTTTTCAGTAGGAGTTCCTGATCCCGATTTTATGTGAATTCTGTATAATCTTAAATGTTGGCAATTAATTTGAAGGCAAGCCAAACTTTGTGAAGGTCAATCAAAACATGGCTCTTAAGTGTTTGGGCCTGCCGGTATCCAACCCCCAGGCTTTGCTCCTGATTCACTGCAGGTAGACTTTGCATATTTCAGCTTTGTAGGTTCTAAAACTGTCAGGTGATATAATTTATTTACACATTTCACTTTTTATTCTAGGTAGTGCAGCATAAAGAAGAGAACTCAAGTTTCAGAGTCAGGGAGACCTACTTTTACTAGTTCCAGATTTTTAACAAATTGTAACCTGTACCACCTTAATCTCTTGAAGCCTGTCTTACAACATGTGGAAATGAAAACCTAGTTTACAGGGCCTTTGGAGGATTAAATATATTGCTCTCCATATAAAAAATGCTTTGCCTGGCCCATAGGTGCTCTTCACATGGGTCATGTGATCACTACCAGCAGGTGATCCACTTTGGAAGACAAAAGGCCTCCATCCAAATGGGTTTCTCTCAGAATAGGGAGAAGGTTTTCTCTGAAGGTCTAATATGGTATGCAATACAAATAAATTGTATCCCGAGAATCACCTCGAAATCCTTAAGGAATTTGAGAATTTTAGAAACAGAAAAGGCCTTGAGGAGACAGAAACTTTAACAGCTAAAGATGAGTGGAATCACCAGTTTTATTGTACATATTAATATCTGAAACCATGGCAAACGAATACTTTCCCTGAAATGCAGGATGACATGTAAAGAACATGACTTGTTATAAAAATAAAACCAAAGACCGTATCCAGAACAATGTTGTAAAGTGAAAGAATGTAGGTTAATTTTTTTCCTCTTAATTTCTGTGGGATTATTTACTTGGCAATGAATTGATGAATGTTACTAGACTATTCCCTTATTTTGTATCTGGATAGGTCTGGGGTTAGGGAGATTTCTTCTCCCTTAGCTTTCAGTCCATGATCTCTGCATGATGGTGGCAAGGGGCTACTCAACCAATTGGAGTGCATAAAATTTGTGTTTGAGAATATAACTGATATATTCTCCTTGCTTTCTCTTCAAAATTAGGTGCAAGTTAAAGCTTCAACATTCAAAGGAAGAAGCCTCCTTCCTTCCCTTTCTTGGAACAGCTGCAAGTAATAACAAAACAAAACAAAACATTCAGTCTTACATAGTTCAGTGGTAAAAACAAAACAGAGTAGTCATGTAATATGGTTCAATGTATCTAGTGCCTTTCACATGACATATCCTCTTGCTTGATAAGGACTCTTTGGCAGGATGATAGGGAGTGGTGTCCTTGTGTGATGGATTATTTGAAGTGTTTGTCTATGAGCCCTTGATATATTTACTGACAAAACTCTCTTATTCCTAAAACTTAATGGCATGTGGTCCTGGTCATACAGGAGTCTCAAAGACTCTCACTGACATTTAAGGGTTGTGAGTAGTAATAATAATAATATTGACATCTACCATGAGAGGGGAATTATGTTAGATGCTTCAGGGACATTGTTTATAATCCTCATCTCCCATTATGTCGATCTCTCTCTCCATTTTACAAAGGGATACATTGAGTCTCAGGCATAAAGGGCTTCCTCTGGTCACATAGATGGTTAGATCAGAATACGATTAAACCAGGTTTGTTGCTTTAGGCTGTCTACTCTATACTTCTTCAAGTATTTTAGGAAATAACTTGCCCCACTTTGGGGAAATCTAAGTCACCTAGAAATTATCGGCAATGTCAGAACCCCTAGCAATCTATCAACAAAGCCAGAAATAGGACAAGCTCACTTGACACATATTATAGCATTACTTAAGATCCCTTGCTATTTCTTTTTTTTTTTTTTTAAGATTTTATTTATTTATTTGACAGAGAGAGATCACAAGCAGGCAGAGAGGCAGGCAGAGAAAGAGAGGGGAGGAAGCAGGCTCCCTGATGAGCAGAGAGCCCGATGTGGGACTCGATCCCAGGACCCTGAGACCATGACCTGAGCCGAAGGCAGCGGCTTAACCCACTGAGCCACCCAGGCGCCCTCCCTTGCTATTTCTTAGAAGGAAATTCTCTCTCTTTTACTTACTATGTTAACAACAAAGAAAGGGATTGAAGAAAAAAATGAGGGGGATAAGGAATAGAATAATGAAAAATTGGGCTGACAAACATAAAGAAATTAGCTCTTCCTCCCTTTTTTTTTCCTCTCATAAACTCGGTCTCCCAAAATGAATGACGAACTAGTAAGTTAGACTGTAAAAAATGTCAAAGACTAACAGTGTCTGACATTCTATAAACAACAGTGGTTATTTAGTAAATATTTGTGAGCAAGTGAGGTCCTTGGTAATTTTCTTTGCTTTAATTCTTTCTGGAGTCTGTTTCCTCCAAGTATTTTTTTTTTTTTTTTTTCAATCCTGGTTCAGCCATCTCCATCTTAAGAAGACTGTTAGATGCTGAATAAATCCAAGGGCCATCCTGGATATAGAAAGAAATCCTCATATATTCTGGGAGATAAATTAGCATGATAAACTACAACGTAAAAATGGAGTGTGATGACCCTTTGTTTTCCTTTGGCAAAGGGTATACTATGTTGTTTATTCTTGTGCCCATCAAAAAATGAATTTACTTTTGAACCTCAGGACGGGAGTCCACAGAAGTGGGAAAAAACACATGAAGTGCAGTTCTTTGAAGAGAGGCAACATGAAGGCAAAGCAACATCACAGAAGGCCAATCTTATCACTTACATTTGTTCACAGAGATGAGATTCTAGGCTCCTTACCTTCACTGTGGCTATTGCTATCACTATCCCAAGAATCCTTTAGATTAGTGGTTCTGAGTTCCCCCAGGAGTTTCTGAATCTGAGCCCTTAGAGAGAAGGAGAGGTAGAGGCAGACCTTTTTCATTTTAAATGATCCACAGATGGTTCTGGTGTATAACCCAGATGAGACAGCAACTTAGACCCATCAGGTAGCACTCCAGAATTCCAGGGTTGGTTTGTTTGTTATTTATTCTGAGGGAAAATGCATGACTATGCTGTGTTTAGATCAGGTACCCAGTTCACAAACATGAAAGTGCAGCAAAGAGATTCTCAAAAAAAAGTATGAAAGTATACTTTCCTTCAACATACTATGTATGATTTATAAACTGGATGTGATAAAGTAGAAATAGAATCTTTAAAAAATCAGATCTAATTAAGATAAAAAAAATACTAATATAGTGAGATCCCTGATCAGAATTCACTGATCAGATCCCTGATCAGAATTCACTATGCAATGTCACTGGTTTGACCCTGATGATATTCTATACAGGAGGCTAGAGATGTTGGCATCCGAGTTATGAAGAAACGTGAAGGTTTTGGAGAAGATGAAAATTCGAGAGAGAAGAAGGGAGAGAGAAGAGAAGGGGGAGCTCCAGTATGAACTAATGCAAAGTGAATATACCTCTATTGAAAAGTAGAGGAAAGAAGGTCTGAGGGAAATATAAATGAACCATAAATGTGGGATGCTCTGAAACTGCTGAGGGCATATGACTGGAGAAGGACAATTACGACCTAATGCTGAGAAGCGACCTTAAGCTCAACGTAGGAAAGAACTCAACAATTCCGAGAGACCTGTGGTGGGAAGTGAAAATAGAAGAAACCAGTGAAGATACTGACCACCAGCATCAGGGCTAGGAGGGTTGCCTGTGACAAAAAATGGCATAAGCATTGAGAGAGCTTAGACAAGATTCTGTCAAGCCAAAGACCATAGGACAATATACTTGTCACTTCACTCTTGAAGATATAATTTATATCCTAATAATCTCTTTTATTGTAGTAAAAGTAATTGGACACTTGAAAGGACTGTGTGGGCTAGATCCCCTAGACATGCTGGGTGTGGTGAATGGCCAGAGTTGAAGGAAAGAGCAAAGTTCAGAGACACGTCTTTGGAGAAGAAAGCTACCCCCCTTTAAAAAAATCATCTGGTGGCTGCTGGAGTGTATCTGGGAACCTGACCAAGAAAACCATGGATCAGAGCAGGTAATGTTGCAGACTAGAACAACAAATTAAAGAGCTTAGAGGACAGAAATAAGAAAATATGTTAGTGACATTTTGAGGAAGAAGCTTGAGAGAACTTGATGGAGATAATTCATAATAGGTGGTGATCCTGAGCTGCTCAGATCTGAAGTGATATAGAAACCCCAGGGTGACCAAATGAGTAAAAATCCCTTACGACTCCTTCTGGAATCTCAGAGTGAAGTATCAGCTTGGATCTAGGGAAGGAAGGAGGCGAGACCTGATGGAAATGTACAAAGAGGAGCCTTTTGGGAACATAAAATAAAAGTAGTGCAAGAGAGCCCTTTGTGGAACTTTCTGAATACTCAAAAGTGTTGCCAAATCGGGACTATTCTACAACTCAAATTTTAACACAAAGTAGAAGGGTTATGTGCGCAGTTAGCTATCTGCCTGTGTTGGACTATGGTAGATGAGGGGATAATACTTAGGAATATCAGAAAGTCAAAGGCTATAACCCAAAGGATGTAGTTCTTGGAAGAGAAAACTTCTCCTTACTGACTAAGAGATGATCATGTTAATTAACTTAAGTTTAGCGCAAAGAGAGAACCATAATGAAGTCTTTTCTGTGGAGTTATGGTCTTGGCAATAGGAGTATTTTAAATGAATTGGTTAAAGAGCACAAGAAATTGCATAATCATTGAAGAAAGGCAATCTATTTAATTTCATATAGGGATATAACATAATTTTTTAAAAAAATTAGTATGAAATATGCAGAAGTAATATTTGAATTACTGGTGTTTTCCAGTGGAAGGAAGAATTTATATTGAAAATGTCAGCTTCACAAAGTGAAGAAAAATTGTTTAGAACTATTCATTGTTACAAGGAGGCACACTCTGAAAAGAGATTATATATGCTGAGCAAGAAGAATTTATGGTGATTCGAATCAAGAGGACCCTGTTTCTTGTTCATAAAATGTGCTCAATATGTATTTGTTGAAGGGATAAAATAAAAATATGCTAAGTTACTAAACAAATTGGTGAATAAATGAAATACATGGTTGTATATTCCATTTGGGAAGTCTTTCTCTAAGATGATTAGTTGCATTCCACGGGCTCCCATATTATCATGTATATCCTCTATCTCATCCTATGATAAACTATGCTCTTCTACTAAACCATAAGGTATGTAAGGGTAGGAACTAATTCTTATTCTTCATGATAACTCCAGCACTGACCTCAGAAGCTTGAACATAGTAGACATTCAAGAACTGGTTGTATAAATTAATGACATTACTTGAAAGATTACTAGTTTCACACAAATGTTAACTTAGCATTTTACATGATGATGTAAAAGAAGTACTTTTAAAGAAATACTTGGATAATATCTAGGAAGTCCATTATAGAGCTATAAGACAGGAGCAGAGGCACAATTTGAAGTGTTATTACCATAATTTGAACATATGTTTAGACTGGAAAATAGAATGTTATGATGCAGAGTGAACAAGTCCTCTCCTGGAAATGGAATTAAAAGAATTGACAGTGGAGATATGCTTTTTAACAAAAACACAGTAGGAGAGTGTCTTCCCCACCTCCCAACCCCCACATTGTCCAGACTTTCAGATTAAACATGGATTATTTCTTCAAAAAATTTTCCCAGAGGAAAGCCAGCATCTATCTCCCCCTACTGGTGTCATGTTTAGAATGATGTCTGAGTTTTTTTCTTTTCTTTTCTTTTCTTTTCTTTTCTTTTCTTTTCTTTTAACTGAGAAATGTTTTAATTAAGATGAATATTTTCATTTGTTATTTGGAAAAAAATTCTTATACTTAATATAAAGTTTAAGCATCCTACAGTGAAGATTTGTGTTGCAATGAGCTTTACCAAGAACTAGAGTAGAAATTTAACACAGATGAAGAATGTTTAAACATTGTTGCTAGTTCATCTGAAGTTACCAGATTTATATGATAGCGGATTATAAGTGGCTGACACAATCACATTTAAAAAGCTTTTTATTATGGGAAAATTCAAGCATGCACAAAAGAGAGAAAATATATAATGAACTTTCCTGTACCCATTATCTATTTCCAACAAAATCATAGCCAAACTTGTTTCATCATTTACTTCTCTGAGTTCCCACATCCAGATCATTCTGAGGTACAGTCCAAGCAATCACTTCATCTGTAAATATTTTGGTATGTACCTAAAAGGTAAAGATACTTAAAATATCCCTATAATACCATTTTTATCTATTAGTGACAGTTAAATCAGCAAATATCAAGTCAGTGTGCACATTTCTACAATTGTTTTAAAACTGTGATAATTCCTTTCATAGTTTGTTTAAAGTAGGCTTTTAATTAAGTCTATAGATTATAATTATTTGATATGTTCCTTAAGTCTCATGGAATTTATGAGATTCAAGTTTCTTCCTCCATCACTTTTTTTTTTTTTTTTGGTAATATTTTTGTCAACAAAACTGTGTCATTTGTTCTGAATAGTGTTTCACAATCTGGAATTTGCTGACTGGGTCCCCATGCTGTTGTGTAACACATTCCTCTGTCCCCCGTATTTCCTGTAAATTGGTGGTTAGATCCAGAGGCTTAATTTTATTCAGGTTTGGTTTATTTTGTTGGCGAGGTGCTGTTGTGTACTTCTATCACACAGTGTCTGGCAGTGATCAAAGTTCATTATCTGGAGTAGAGTTTTCTAGAGCGGCACTTTCCAATAGAAATTTCTGTGGTGATGGACATATTCTGTATTAGTACAATGTTCTATATCGAATCTATATCTGCATATGGTAGTCACTAGACCCATGTGGCTCTTTAATTGTGGCTAGGGTGATTGAGAAACTACAGTTTTAATTTTTAAAATTTTAAATTCATTCAAATTTAAATGTAAATAGCCACATGTGACTAGTAGCTACCCTATTGGGTAGTGTAGCTGTAGACTCATTAATTCATTAAAGACTGCCAAATGATAATGCCATTATTCTATTATTTTCCAATATTTATTTGTTGAAATATTTTTGTTAAGAGAAATTTCCTCTTATGTTGCTATCACGAGGTTCAGATTCTACAGAAAAAGTTGAAAAATCGCTTAATTCTTCTCTTTTATTTCTCAGTTGTGAAAATAATGAGTTGTAATGAATAAACAGTAATTGGAACTGCTCTCTATAACCTTGAGCTGTGTATTAGGAAAGTTATACCTATGGTAGAGCTGTCAATTGGGGCCTTGCTTATAGACAGGAGTACTGAAGAGAGTGTTCTCAAAAGTTCTGAATCTTAAACTTCTTCAAACCCCCTCCCTCAACTTCTCCAATTTGCAGTTCGAAGCTCTCTCTGTGAGGCCTCAGAGCTCATGCTTAACTGCCATCTGTGGGGACCAGTTTCACAGGCATGGCCTGTGAGGCAGGGCCTGGACCGGGCAAGGAAACCTGCCTCTGGACCAAAGTAAAACCAGGTCATCAGCCATTTCTACGGAGTCAGGAAAAGACTCGCCTTTTAAGAAAGTTTAGAAATTCAACTTCACATGTACTTGAAACTGTTTTCACCTTTCCAAGCAGGCTATTCCTACGGTACTAAGCAGGAGGTGGAAACGGAGGTGTCCCAGGCTGCACTAACACTCAAAGATTTGGCTATGAAAAGGAATGGCCAGACTAAACACAGCCCAGTGATTCCAAGAGGGCAAGGAAACTGAGAGTGAGCTGCTGATTTGTCAGTCTTTTATTAATAAAAGGGTGTTGGTTTTTGTTTTTATTTTTGTTTTTAAAGATTTTATTTATTTGACAGAGAGAGACACAGTGAGAGAGGGAACAGCGGAGAGTAGGAGAGGGAGAAACAGGTTCCCCCTGAGCAGGGAGCCCAATGCAGCACCCTGGGATCATGGCCTGAACCTAAGGCAGCCACTTAATGACTGAGCCACCCAGGCGCCCTAGTGGTTTTCTTGCTTTGGGTTTTTATATTAGGCTGCTTTTGAACTTTGTCTGTTTAAAATAAAATGTAATATCTATTGGATATTAAAGCTGCTCGCTAGCTAGTAATTTCAGTAACTTATTATGTATGCTTTACACATTTTCCTAGTGTTTTATTTTTAGTTTTTCTAAGAGTCTTGAAGGGTTGGGTTTAAGGTGAGGTGAGTGAGGCACTTACCTCAGGAACAAAATTTAAGGGGGTTTCAAAAACTTCGGTAATGAAGATAAATGCTATCTTAATGCAATATTTAAAAAAAAATCAAGATTAATGCAAAAAACCCCTACATGATAAACACTGTATGAAAATTTTTAAAAAAGATCTGATCCCACCCTTGAACTATTCTGCCTCACTTGCCTCACCCTAACCCTGGCCCTCCAATAAAACTTTATTTAAAAATCAGGCAGCTAGCCTGTGGGACATAGTTTGTTCATTTCTAAAAATATTAAATTAAACTATTACTTATATCAATTATTGCATTTTTTGGCACCCCATTATGTTTTGCATCTTATTCTTGGCCCTGTTTTGGAGCTCTACTTAAATTTGATTAAATCCCACCACATCACATCAATAGGTAAGGCTTATGTGAAAGCCCATGGTTGAACATATAAGAAATAATATGGTTGAAGGGCACCTGGATGGCTCAATCATTAAGTGTCTGCCTTCTGGTCAGGTCATGGTCCCAGGATCCTGGGATCGAGCCCTGCATATGGGCTCCTGGCTCCATGGGAAGCCTGCATCTCCCTATCCCACTACCCCTGCTTATGTTCCCTCTTTCATTGTGTCTCTCTCTATCAAATAAATGAATTAAAGCTTAAAAAAAAAGAAATAATGGGGTTGAGATTTATAATGGTTTTGTGTCCTCTATGTCTCCTGTTACCTTTGTGAAAATAAGATCTTGACTCATATTATTTTTTGCGATGTGGTGCTATGTGTAAAGTAGGCTCCTTGACATTTGTACTTGCTATTGTCCTGCGATCTGAATTTCATTAGTTATCTGTGTGGCCTTAAGCAAGATACTTTTTATTATCTTGATCCATCTCCATGTCACCCAATTTTGGGTCAATAAAAAAAAAAATCAAAATGAAAAGAAAAGAAAACGAAACTCTGAAGCCAAAAGCCAGTGGTGTGCAAAATACATGGCAATGTGGGCAAAATAGTTGATTAAGCATTTGAATATTTATTTATTTATTTATTTGTTTGTTTATTTATTTATTTATTGGTTTTATACAGATTCAAGAAAAAGTAATCTGCCCAGTAGGAGTTTGTAGAAGCCATCAGTAAAAACGAATGCTATCTGCTAAGGATATCTATACTTTGGATTTGGTCATTAGTTGACCAGGTGGTTAATGTTTCCTCATCTTCTCAAAAGGTAGGAGAAGGTAAGAACTTTCAGTCTGGTAACAACTACATAAAATAGCAAAAGGTACTGCCAGAAGCGGCAGGAGGCAGGGAGGGCGGGACTGGAGGAGAGGAAAGCATAGGCATCTTATATGGTTTTTGGCTAAAACTGGGAGAGATTTGTGGGTTTCACATCAGTCAACTTTCATTATTCTTGTTCTCATCTTCTTTGATTCACATGGTTTCAGTTTCTTTCCAAATGTCTTTCGTTCAAAACTTTATGGTCTTCAAACAGAGCAGTTGAAAAATGTTGACAAAAGGTTTTGGAAGCAACTCCTGAATTTTGCACAACTTTACTAGCACTTATTTCTCATGTGAAAGATGGTGCCACTCTACCATAAATGTGGGTTAGGAATGTTTATGTCATTATTATATAGCCACTGAAACAGAGAAATAAGACCATGATGTTATGTAGGTTTGTAGAAAATGATCTTATTGGAGAGCGAAAAGTGGAGGTTTTCTATGTATTCCTTAAAGGACAGAGGCATATTTTATTGTGTGGAAAATAGTTCTTCCTTGAAGTGGAGGAGAGGTAACTATATTGTGTACCACTCAATTGCATTTGATATTATATTTAAAAAACACTAATTTTAAAAAACTTAGAATATCTTTTGAAGCCACAGTGAGATGAAATAGGGTGAAACAGGAAAATTATTGAGAGATGGCATTGACTTTTAAAAATAAGTAACAAGTGTGTTTTCTTGTGGAATCATAATTATGTGGAGAGCATAAAGGTAATCCTTTGGCTTACTTGTCTGTTAACCCTATGATAGATAATAAGTTCATAGTTCAATTAATTGCATGCATTGTATATACTAACACACTGAAGGAAAATGAGCTATCATCATCAACCAGAGATCTTTATGGGGTGACTAAGGTGCTGGCTTTATAATGCCAGTCAGCAGACTTTCTATTTCTAGGAACTTAGAACTAAAATGGAAAACAAAAACAAAAACAAAAACAGGCATCTGACAGAGAGTACGTAGATGAAAAATAATTATGCAAGGTATGTACAGAATATAATAGAAACTAGATCATTATTCATGCGGAGTTCATTAATCAATGTCTCCTGAAGGGAAAAAAGGAAAGAAAATGTATTTATCACTAGATGCTGTAATAAATATTTTAACTATATTTCCTCAATTATAGTCAAATGAAGGACATTAAGCAGAGGCATCCAATAGAAATATGTACAGATGAAGGAGGAGATTGGCTTTCATTCAGGAAGAAATGGCACAAGAAATAGGGAATAGGTCAGTTGGACAGGAGTGGGGGATTTTCAGAAGGTGATTTTGGAACATTGGCTAAGCTGGGACTGTATTGTGGAGGACACTTTAGGGCAAGCTAAGGCATGCTCACTTTTTAATGTAGGTAAAGAAACCTGAAACGATTTTGAGCAGACAGTGACCAATCTGAGAACTGTGAATGGCAGAGCAGACTGAGTGTGGGAAACGCTGGGACCACTGTACAACACTGTGAGCGGCCCAGCAGGTTCAGTTTTGAAGGTGGGACTCTTTTAAGGCTCTCTATAGGTAGAATTTCCTAGAACAGTCCTGGTGAGTAGTGATTTCATTGCTTTAATGATCAATAATTTAGGATCACAAATATTTTCTCTGGTTTGCTGTCCGTCTAAAAGCATCTGGCTGTGTGAAATAACTGTGGAATAAAGAAGACATTAAGCATTTAGAATATGCTAACATTTAGTGACAGTTTGTGGTGATGTTTGAGGAAAAGCAAACAAGAGTATTCTTCTCTTCTTCCTATTTAAAACAATTTCTTGAAAGGAATAGGATTTCCTTGCAGTGAGGAGGGGTGGCCACTTGTGACAGTTTTGAAAGAGCCAAGGTATTTCTTTGCTCCCTCCACTTCTAGTCCACTTTAGAGTCAGACCATCCTCCATTCCACTCCAAGCCCTCCTGAAGATTTCTAATAAAACTGTCTTTCCCCTTTCCTCATTCTTCCTAAACCTCTTAAAACATTTCGAACCAATTTTTCACCTCCTCTCTTCTCTCCAGCCACATTTCTCTGTTTATATCTCTGGATCATATTCCTCATTTTACTTCCTGACAGGAGTCTCAGGCATCAGCCCTCAGTGATTCTTCTGTCATTAACACTCTCAAGGGACAAACAGTTCTAGAATCTTTAAGATCCCCAAATTTGCAGTAACTTCTAAAATACATCATTTTCTTCACAAAATATAATTTTTGGGCTGATGGAGGGATTTGTTAAGTCGCTCCTATTTCTACCTGAAGTACAGATGTTAGTTTCAGCATCACCCATTCAGGGAGGTATTCTCTGGTAGAGGATGTCAGATTCCATGGTGCTATGTTCCTGAGGTACCTCATACTCCTCTAGAAGACTTCTTGTTTGAATCTGGTTCTTTGTTGCCCACTGAGGACAAGAAGTTTATCACAGGTATTCATAGATATACCTCTAAGACTTAGCCCAGGCTTGCATTAGGAGCTCAAAGAGAATTTTTTGTTCGTTGACTGATTGAATGATTGCATTCAACAGTATGTATTTTACCTAATACATCATCTACGGGATCATTTTCATACCCTTACTTTTGTGTTAGTTCCTCATTCACACATCCAGTTGACTTTCTCTTTCGAGGCCACTTTTTTTTTTTTTTAAAAATAAGAAATTAAAAACATATAACTCTATGAGCATTTCTTTGCGCAGAGGAGAAACCTAGAACAAAAACTGCTGAAGTCTGCCTGTGAGGTTTGAGGCCAGGCTCACAGATGGATTACTCTTCCAATTTTAGCAAAATTTCAAATCACTATGTGTCTTTGGCCTTCAAGTTTATTCACAAATGGTCAAAACCACAAATTTTAAGTCTATTCTTTTTCATATTAAATATAACCTACTCACATTTCTTTTCTTGGGTAAGTCAACAGCTGCAACTCTCATTTGTGTATCTCTAACTCAGTCCTTGTGAATCCACTCCCGTATGTGATTAGAGCAGTATGTCTATTTGACTTAGGAACTTCAGCACCTAGGGATTGTAGTTTAAAGCTGACATGGTGCAGGGAGGTGTGAGAACTGGGTTCTACACTTGGCACTGCCATTAGCCCCCTAGTGAATGCGAATGGTCACTTAAGTTCTCTAGGCTTTGCTAAGAAACCCTAAAGACTCCTAAAACATAGTTTCTCTAACTTACTGAATGAGCTCTGCTTAGTATTTTCACTTGCTTTGTGGTTCTATCTCTACCAGTCCAGCATGGTAACAAAACAAAGCATGGACGAAACTTTGGCCCTGGCAGAACCAAGCAAAACTGAGATAATTCTCAAGATTTAAGGAAGCTGGTGGTGCTGTTGGAAGCCTTCATGATGTGCTTCTCTGGAACTCAGGCTTCTTCAGAGATTGGCCTAGGTCAAGCAATATTAATTGAACATAAGTGAAGGAAGAATGAAACCCACCTGCGGTCCCTTTTTAAGCCCACAAAAGCAACAGTAACAGGGTTTCTTTGAAGAAGGATAAGCTTAGTCTCCAATGTGCTCAGAGGCCGGGTGAAGTTTAGGGGCAGCAAAAGGCTTAAGTGGTCACTTGAGGGATTTTCTTTTAAAATATAGCTTGGGCTTACTTAAGCATCCCTTATGGGAATAGTATACCCAAGAAAGTTTGGAACACAAAGGCAATGGTAGCACCACACCTGGCGGCAGAATTATCTATTTTCTTGGTGAAGTACACAGAACAGAGAGATCTATGTTCTGGTCAACTTTCTTCCTTTCACGCTTGGAGGGAAAACCAACATTTCATATTCATGGTCTCTGATAGAACATTTTGCTAGGGTGGTCAAAAGGGATTTATATTATTTGTTGCAAAATATCACAGCGTTATTTTTATAAGAATAAAGGCAGAGTGGGGACGAGAATCTTACATGCTCCTGGTTTTCACACTTTTGGTGAAGTAAAATTTAATTGAGTTTTCAAAGGCAGGAAAATATTCTGTTGCTGGGAAATATAGCATAAAGGATTTCTGCAAGCTTCCTCTGGGTTTTTCTTGCAAGTTTTAAATGAGAATTTTCTGCCAATTTTCTAGCAGAAGCAGAAGAGACATAGCAGTTTCGCTGGTGGTTTTGATTATGGATTGTCTATATGGCATCAATAAAAATAACTAGACCTAGGTCTGATGGGCACTGAACTTGCTTAAAATGCTAATAAAAATTATAAAAGAAAGGAATACATCTTAAATTTTAAATATTTTTTCTTATAATACATATGGAAAGGCTATTTCTCAGTATTTTAGTGTTAAAAGTACAATAACTGGAGAAGAATACGTTCTCTTCAAAGTGCCAATAAAAATGCAAAATGTCATTTTCCAGTGCAATTCGGCCTGAAATCAACCTGTTTTATGGTAATTATGGGCTCTGGCAGCAGAACATAGCAGAGCTTTAGAAAGATTGAATGAGCGATCGAGTCCAACCTCCTTAAATGTGAAACATATGAAATGATTTGTGTAAAGTAAAAACCAGAGAGCATTGTCACCCTCCCCACCCCAACTTATGCATAAAGCTTCCTTAATGCTGTGTGGTAGTCAGACCAGCACATGAGGGTCTGGGTGAGAAGAACATTTTCAGAATAATAAGAATAATAAAGGAGCATAGGAAAAAATCTCTCATATGGTGGAAGGGAAGTTTCTTATAAAAGTAGAAACTGTGAGAAAGAGATAATGATGCTCAAAGTGGGTGCAAAGTGCCTTCCATTGGCAAGATTCTAATATATCACTATGAAAAGAAAACCATATATATTTCTCATAGTCACTGTGGTATCAGGCATAAGGACCTAATAATGCATCATCATACGCCATATGGCAGCTTATCATGGGGTGTCTACTCAAGCCAAGAGAAACATGGCAACTCTTCTCACTTTCCTCCCTTTTTCCAGTGTAACCTGAGCTCCTTGTGATATAGGTGTCTTGGCATAGGCATTGCCTGAGATTAGTTTTTGTCTGTATAATGGGAGAAAAAGAAAAATATTTAAAATCATATGGTGTTCAGGTGCCCCATATTGTAGACCCATAAAGTAGTGGCCAAATTTTCTTAGGGCTTTTTTTTTTTTTTTAAGTCAAAATCAACATTTTTTAATCAAAATATTTATGTTTAGTGAATCCATTTTTTTAAATGAATGTTGTTACACAAGACCATCAGCTCCCTATATTCTCCTCTGATTCCCCACTCCCCTTCTCAGAGGCCATTGTTTTCAACAAAGTGAGCTAATCCTCTGTACTCATATCAGTATCTTCAAATGGCAGGTTCCTATTTCTGCTTCTCAATACTTCAGGTTTTGGCATTGATGATTACTTCCCTCTGGGAGGAAGGAGACTTTAGCTATCACAAACCCCTATCACATGCACACATACCTTGTGATCCTACATTTTTAGGATATAAAATTTTTGCTGAGATAAGTATTGAGAATTTATGTTTTTATGATTAGGTAAATACTATTTCCAACTGAGCCATGCAGGTGTTTTTTTTTTTTTTTAATGATTATTTTTTCTTTCTTACACAACTTGTCATTTTCCTTGGAGTTAATAATTGTCTTGGTTTTCTGATTGTGTATTTTTTTTAATTTAAAAATTTTAAATTTTAATTTTGTTAGTTAACATGTAGTGCAATATTGGCTTCTGGAGTAGAAATCAGTGATTTATCACCTACTTACAATACCCAGTACTCATCACAGCTGCCCTCCCTAATGCCCATCACCCATCTAGCCCATCCCCTACCCACCTCTGCTCCAACATCCCTCAGTTTGTTGTCTGTCATTAAGAGCTACTTATGACTTGTTTCCGTCTTTCCTTTCTTCTTTTCCTCCTTCCTATATGTTCATGTTTTCTTTCTTAAATTCCACAGTGAGATCATACAGTATTGTCTTTCTCTTATTGACTTATTTCACTTAGCATAATACACTCTAGCTCCATCCACGGCATTGCAAATGGCAAGATTTCATTCTTTTCGATGTTTGAATAATATATATCTCTATATGTTATCTCTAGGTCTATTTCTTTCATATATATATATATATATATATATATATATATATATACACATGTATATATATGACATCTTCTTTACCCAATCAGATTGATTGTATATTTGACCGGTGTTCTGTATTTTTTTTTTTTTTTAAGATTTTATTTATTTGAGAGAGAAAGATAGAGAGAGCACCATCAGCGGGGAGAGGGAGAAGCAGGCTCTCATTGAGCTCAGCGCAGGGCTTAATCCCAGGCCCTTGGGATCATAACCTGAGCCAAAGGCAAATGCTTAACCAACTGAGCCACCAAGGGGCCCTGGTGTTCTGTATTCTTACCAGCTACGAACTAGGTCATTTTTCTAATTCTCTTTTCAGTACATTTGTAACATATAAAATATTCTGTGGAATTTGTTTCTTGGAGAATCTCCCTGGACCTGTGACACTGCACTTTTCTTTTGATCACTCACCATTATCATGTGAGTTCCTTTGATTCTTTTGGATGTTATCCCTCTTGTTTCCTGGAACCATATCTTCTTCTTTCTTGGTTTGCTTTCTTGTTTTGATTGACACATTTTTCAGTACTTGGTTGAAAAAAAGTGCATTGAATGTACATATTTTTAGACCTTGTATGTTTGAACAAGATACTTGTTTGTATTGAGGTATAGTTGACACACATTACATTAATCTCAGATGTATACCATAATGATTCTGTATTTGTATATGTTGAGGAGTCAATAAGTCTAGTTAACATCTGTCACTATATGTAGTTAGAGGAATTTTTTTCTTCTGATGAAAACTTTCAAGATTTACTTTCTTAGCAACTTTCAAATATGCAACATAGTATTATTAACTGTAATTGCCATGATGTACATGATATCCCTGTGACTTATTTATTTTATTATTGGAAGTTTGTGCTTTTTGACTCTCCCCTCACTCGTTTCACCTACTCTGAAACCCCTGCTTCTGGTAACCACCAATCTGTTCTCTGTCTCTGTGAGCCATTTAGATTCCACATAAAAGTGAGATTTTAAGATATATGTCTTTCTCTGTCTGACTTACTTGACTTAGTATAATGCCTTCAAGGTCCATCCATTTTGTTGCTAATGGCAAGATTTCATTCCTTTTTTATGGCTGAATAATAGTGCATTGTGTATACCATATTTTCTTTATCCATTCATCCATCAATGGACACTTAAGTTGTCCATTATGTCCATTATTATGGTAAATAATGCTGTAATGAATTATCTTTTCAAGTTAGTGTTTTTATTTTCTTTGTATAAATATCCACAAATGGAATTGCTGGGTCATATGGTAGTTCTATTTCTAATTTTTTGAAGAATCTCCATATTGTCTATCATCGTGGCTGAATGAATATACATTCATACCAATGCTGCATAAAGGTTCCTTTTTCTCCGCAGCCTTGCCAACTTGTTGCCACTTGTTATTTTTTATCGTCCTGATAATAGCCACTCTAGTAAGTGTGAGGAGATAGCTCACTGGGGTTTTAATCTGCGTGTCCTTGATGATCAGTGATATGGAGCATCTATTATGCACTCTTGTCCATCTGTAAGTCTTAAAATATTTTTATCTTATCCTTATAGTTTCCTGAGAGTTTGACATAGAACTCTCAAGTGAAAAATAATTTTCTTTCAGAAATTTAGGCCATTGTTCCATTTTCTGTTTTGCTTCTAATATTTATAATAGAGAATTCTGATGTTATTATAATTTTTAATTCTTTGTTTTTGACACTTTCCTTTCTCCTCACTGCCCTGAACCTTTATCCTTAATATGCTAAAATTTTATGATAATATGCATTAACGTATACCTGTTTGTATGTTTGCTGAGCATGCAGAAGAACATTTAAATCTGAAAAATCATATCCTTTATTTTTGATAAATTTTCTTGTCCTTCATTTGTAAAACTACTGTTAGTTGGATGATGTTTCTCTTGGATTGCTTCTTTGATTTTCTTTATTTTTTTTCTTATTCTCTCAGAGTCTTCCTATCTCTTATCTTTATTTTTAAATTTATTTTTCTGGGGCTTTTCTTAACTTTATACATCTATTGATTTTCATTACTACTAAAAGATTTTTAAAAAATTTTCAGCATTCTTTTAGGTTCTATTGATGTATCGATTTAAACTGTTTTTGTTTTAGAGATACAATATCTTTTCTTATGCTTCTGAGGATATGAATGTTTTTGCTGTTTTCTTTTTTTGCCTCAATGGTTACCGTTTTTCCAAGCTTCTCCCTTTCCCTACCCCAACTGTATCTGTCTGGATCTTTCATGATTTTCCTCAAAAGTCTGATCATCTTACGTGTTGAGTAGCTTAGTCAGTTAAGCATCCAACTTCTGTTTTTGGCTCAGGTCATGATCTCAGGATTGTGAGATTGAGTCCTGTGTTGGGCTCTGCCCTCTATACCCAGGGTATATATATTCCTCTCTCTCTCTCTTTAGAAAAAAATATCTGATGATCTTTGGTTGTTTGTTCATATTAAAAGTGGGATACTAAAAACTGATTGGAAACAATTTTATTTTCTCTAACATGATATTCTAGGGACCAGAAAACACTCTTCCCCTGAAAACAATTTAAAATGCTGGATGAAAAATTTTGATATGCAATCATTTGTTAACACCACAAGAGGGTATTCAGCATAGGTACTGAGCAAAAGGAGGAACTCAGGTAAGCACAGCAGTGAAGCTGGCTTTCACCTTGAGGATATTTACTGAACCTGAGCTCAGAGGATGGAGGTCAAAGCCCAGGCCTACCCAAGTTGCCTATGAGGAGGGATATCCATAAAGTGGAGATTCTAAGGACTATACCATCTGAATAAGGATGACTACAACCTTTCTTTTTTCTATGCTTCTAAGTGAGAACTTCAAGAAAATATGTCTTAAACATTGATGCTGGTAAAGGGGGAAAAAAATCTCTAAGAATGTTTAACAGTAGTCAACCCTAATGTAGATATGCAACGTGAATATAGACTAGCTAGATGAAATAATATTTTCTGAGAAAATAACTGTCAATCTAGAATTCTTTATCCAGTGAAAACTATCATTCAAAAGTGGAGATAAAATAAAAACTTCAAAAAAATTTTTATTTAATTTTTTTCAGTGATCCAAAATCCATTGTTTATACACCATACCCAGTGTTCCATGTAATACATGCCCTCCTTAATACCCAATTTTAAAAGAAAACTGGTAAGGATCTCTTTACAAGCAGTATACAGTTAAATAAAAACATAAACATTAATAAAACTAGCTACACAGTAGGCTATAAAACAAGTTCCAAAAATTTTAAAGCTGGTTGTTACACAGATCACATTCTCCAGCATCCAAGCAATTGTTAGAAACTGGTAGCGAAAACATAACTAGAAAAACTCTTGTATTTTTAAAATAAAGGAAAAAAATACTTCTAAATATTTCGTGAGTTAAAAATCATGATGGATTTTAGAAATTTTTAAGAACTAAACTTTGTAAAAAATACAACATATAAAATACTGTAATGTTCAGCTCTACTACTACATAGTAAGATATTTATAGTCTTAAATGCTTTCACTATAAAAGAAGGGATAAAAAATAATGAATAAATTCCATCTCAAGAAATTAGAGAAGGAACAACAGAATAGCCCCCAAGAAAACAGGAGAAAGGAAATAATACCACAGAAATATACATGGAAGAGTAAATAAAATTCAATAGGGAATGTTAATAAAGTAAATGTACTCTTCTTCTCAGAGACTAAATTGACAAATATCCAGTTAGTAATCAAGGTAAAAAGGAGAAAACACACAAATATTCAATTATAAGTATTGAAAGGGCAATGGGTTTCTGATACTAACAACAAATAATAAAAAGCTGTTCTCAAGAACTTTATGCCAAAAATGTTGAAAACTTAGATAAAGTGGCCAAATGCACTGAAAAGCTGACTCAAGAAGAAATAGAAAACTGGAATAATATTATAACCATTAAATATGCCAAACCTATACCTAAAAAAAAACCTTCCTACAAAGAAGATTTCTTCCTACAAAGAAATCACAAGGACCAGACTTTTTAAATTGAAGAGTTCTTGCAAACAGTTAGAGCATTAGTAATTCCAATATTGTGCAAATTATTCCAAGGCATATAAAAATCAGTTACTTATTTTATGAGTCTAGCATAACCCTGACAACGAAAACTTAACAAAGAGAGAATAAAGAATAAAAATGAATGGTCAGACTCATTCATAAATATACATACTAGATTTTTTTTTTTAATTTGTTTATTTGACAGAGAGCTAGAGAGAGAGCACAAGTAAGCAGAGCGGCAGGGAGAGGGGGAGAGAGAGAAGCAGGCTCTCCGCCGAGCAGGGAGCCCGATGTGGGGCTCGATCCCAGGAACCTGGAATCATGACCCAAGCCGAAGGCAGCCGCTTAACCGACTGAGCCACCCGGGTGCCCCGACATACTAGATTCTTAAGCAAAATATCAGGTAAGCCAAATCCAACAATGTATTAGGAAAAAAACTTCATGACCAAGTTGGGAATAGTCTATGAGTGTAAATTTTGTTTTTTATTAGAAAATTAATTAATGTGGGAGTGCTTGGGTGGCTCAGTCAGTAAAGTATCTGACTCTTGACTTCAGCTCAGTTCATGATCTTGGGGTCATGAGATTGAGCCCTTTGTTGGGTTCTGCACTGAGTGGGTAGTGTGCTTAAGATTCAATCCCTCTTCTTCCTCTCCCTCTGTCTCTTCCTCTTGGTCTTTCACTCTCTCTCTCAAATAAATAAATAAAATCTTAAAAAAAAAAAAGAAACCCCATCAATGAGTATAGAATTCTGGGTTGGTGGTCTTTTCTTTTGTAATTTTGAATATGTTCCATTGTTTCTGTTGACAATTTAGTTTTCATTCTAATTGCTATTTCAAGATACTTTTCCCCACCTTTGTTTGCTAGGTCTTTCTAGGCCTAGGATAATGTTGTCTTTCTCCTAAAATTATTTGTAGTTTCTTCCTCTAGTTTCTTTTCTGTGACCACTAGCATTCTTGTATCACCTTAATTCAGTTTTGGAAATTGAAATTTTGTATAGTTAACTTTTGTTCCTATGATGCCCTGTTTATTTTTGACCACCTTACTTCTTCTTCTTTTTTTTTAAGATTTTTTATTTCTTGATTTAACAGAGAGAGATCACAAGTAGGCAGAGAGGCAGGCAAAGAGAGAGGGGAAACAGACTCCCTGCTGATCAGAGATCCCGATATGGGGCTTGATCCCAGGACCCTGAGATCATGACCTGAGCCGAAGGCAGAGGCTTAACCCACTGAGCCACCCAGGTGCCCCTGACCACCTTACTTCTTAAGATACACTCCTTCAGCAATCCAGTAATCAAGAAGGAGAATCACTAGAATCCATACACCTTTGATCCCCAAGAGCTTGACTGTCTTCTTAGCCCTTCTATACTGTCAGAAATAGTCCTAACTCAATATTCTGATCACATATTTTGAGTGTATCTTAGCCAAGCTTTGTTGCTTTTTGTTGTACACCTCACACATTAGTCTTTTTTTCCCCAAGTTTTTATTTAAATTCTAGTCAGTTAACATCACACATTAGTCTTTAAAACATTTCTTTCCCAATTATGACACTTAGACATATTATTGTGTGAATTTTTTAGCTGCATATTATATCATTTAATGTCTCATTAACTATTCCCTGATAGTCAAATACTTGTAGTTTTAGGTTCTTCATTTTTTTACTAAAACGAATAACATAACATTAAACCTTAAAGTTAAAAAGATCATATATCTCTTCACTCTTTTTCTTGATAAAGTCTTAGAAGTATAATTACCGAATATTATAGCCATCATGACACACAGTGTCAGTTTGCTTTGCAGGAAGGTTTTACTCATTTGCAGGCCCGGCCAGCAGAGCGTGGAGGTGTCAGTCCCACTATACACATACCAACATTTAAACAGTTTTGGCCAATCTAAATGGCTAATATAAGAGACCCCCAAAGCCTCTTCTTCTCCATAATTTGTTTTTCTTTGATTATTAAGGAAATTGAATACTTTTTCATAAGATTATTAACAATTTGAGTTTTCTCTTATGTGAAACTCCTTTTTATTTCCTTTGCTTTTGTTTTGTTTCTATTATGATGTTTGTGTTTTTCTAATGGGGAATATAGTTACCACATTTTTTTTTTAAGATTTTATTTATTTATTTGACAGAGATCACACACAAGTAGGTGGAGAGGCAGGCAGAGAGAGAGAGGAGGAAGCAGGCTCCCCACTGAGCAGAGAGCCCGATGTGGGGCTCGATCCCAGGATCCTGGGATCAAGACCTGAGCTGAAGGCAGAGGCTTTAACCCACTGAGCCACCCAGGCACCCCTACCACATGCTTTTTAAACAGCATACTCTTCCTCCCCTACTGGATAGACATATTTGATTAAGGTAGTATACCAGCTATAGGGAAAACAAGTGACTATTTTTACTTCCACTACAGTTGTTCCTAGGACAGTTTTTTTGTTATTTTCTAATTATGCTATACTACCTAGGGCACAGTAAGGAGTTTAGATTTCACGTTTGAGGAGATCTACGGAAATTATTGGTTATACTATTAGTTATACCCAGCTTTTCCATCATTAAAAACCTTCCATTTTTATCCATGTTACATGAATATTCTTTAAGCTACGTGGTACAAATCTGCATGGTCTGACCCCAGCCTACCCTGTCCAATCCCATCTGAAGTCACCCTCTTCTTTGCTTACATGACTCAATAGTATAGGCCTTCATTTGGTCCTTAAAATAAACTTCTTTTTAGGCTCATGGCCTTTGCACATGCATTTTCTGCCACCTGAGGTGTCCTCTTAACTTACTCTTTGCCGAGCGAACTCCTCATACCAAGTCTCAGATTAAACATCACTTCCTCTCCTACTTCCTTTTTCTCCCTCTTGGCCCTTCTTTTTTTTCTTTCTCCTTCCCTCCCTTCTTTCCTTCCTTTCTCCCTCCCTCTCTCTGTCCCTCTCTCCCTCCTTTCTTTCTTCCTTCCTTCCTTTCTTTCTTTCTCTTTCTTTCTTCTTCCCTGCCCTGCCCTGCCCTACCCTGCCCTGCCTTGCCTCCCTCTCCTCTCCTCTCCTCTCCTCTTTTTTTTTTTTTTAAAGGTTTTATTTATTTATTTGAAAAAGAGAGAGAGAGAGAGCATGAGCAGTGGGGAGGGGCCGACTGAGGAATAGGGAGAAGCAGGTTCCACTGAGCAGGGAACCCTACCTGGGACTTGATTCCAGGACCCTGGGATCATGACCTGAGCTGAAGTTAGACTCTTAACTGACTGAGCCACCCAGGAGCCCCTCTCCTGGCTCTTTCTTAATGATCATATATTTATCTGAGATTCTGTTTGTTTAATGTATACCTCTTTCCCCTGCACTGGGTCTAGGCTCCATCAGGTAATGGTGGCTTTTGTTTTTGTTCTGTACATAATTTTTGTTACTTTGAATGTATTAGACATCCAATAAATGGATAATTGCATTACTGACTAGCTGACCAAGTTAAAAGATGGAACCTTTAATATACAACTAGTAAATTGTGAGTCTAGAAGCCAATCAGAGCTCTTATTATATCTCAACCATTGTTCTTTCCACTAAGAAATTAGTTCTTATTTATGCACAAACTAAAATATTAGGAAATGTCTTAAACTTTTCTTTTTAATTTGTACTTTTATTAGTAACATGTATTAGAGGTGTACATTTTGCTGCATATATTTTCTCTTGAGGATTAGATTCAAGTTTCTCTCTTTGACATTAATAAATTCCTTTCTTGCATAAACCAGAATTCATTCATTTTTTTTTTTTTTGCCTTTTCTGTGGTTTCTGGAATGGATCATATCATATTTGCCATTTCTTGTTTGACTAAATAACTGGCTTCTCATGAATTCATTGAGATTGATAGGCCAGTGTATAGGCTCTTCTGAAATAGACATGGAAATAGAATTGCCTTTAAAGAAAACATTTTGCTAAGGGCCATCACTAACAAATGTTTGCTCTTTCTCCCTCTCTATTAGTGAAGAAATTACCTAACTGGAGATTTGCACATCACTCATAGATGAAACCTCTTGAACTGACTAGAAATTATGTCATTGGATTTTTTCTAATGTTTCTTGGATCCAGTCTAGGAGAAATGCTTTTTTCTGTGCTATTGTGATTTGGCTATTGGCAGAAATAGAGCAGCTTACCTGCTGATTTAGTTCAAATCCAAAAATTGTTTCCAGTCAGTTTTCCTTTTTTGGCAATTCAGTTTTTCTAAGAAGCAGGAACTCACGTCCATTGGGTTAGTCTGTAAAATGCTCAAACCAATTATTCAAGTTTTGGTTTTCTATTTGGTCATAAGGGGTATATAGGCCCATTTTATGAATATATACATACGCAGCAAGGTCCCCCAATTTTTCATATATAATCATTCAAAACATTTCCCAGTGAGGAGTTAGTTTTATTGGGTGAATCAGCTCCTAGGATCTCTGAACTTTGGGAAAAATAAGGAGAAACACTAATGAAAACAGGCAAAGTAGATCTTTTAATAAATAAGAGAGGGGGAAGAGAAGGTTTGGGTGTTTATATTTGATGGTTATTGATGGTAAGAAATTAGGGAAATAATGACAAAGTATGTATAGAGTATTAATTAAAGCAGTAAGGGGACAGATAATTTCTCTTTGGACAGTTTTTGTATAAAAGAATACAATTGTCCTTCTGATATTTCTTTAAGAGCCTGAATAAATAAATAAAACATTTTAAAATTTTGGTTGCAGAGGTGTTTTCACCAAGATGATATTGTATAGAGACATTATATAGCACCCTAGGTTATTGGGATAAAGCATGGAAAAGATGATTGCTAAAATCCTTCCTTTTTCTTAAGTCCTATGGAGGTGTAAAGATCTTTAGATATATACCTTAGAGCTTGGAACTTACTCAAGTATGAGAACCTGTTATATTAACATTAAAATATTAATATATGTGTATTTTATAAATGTATGTAATGTATAAATGACCCCCTATTTTTATGTCTGAGATAAATACATCATTTGCTCATAGACATAGGCTCCTCTTACATCTTCCACTATTCAGTAATGGCTTCATATTTTCAGAAACCTAAACGGGACCTTAGTTAGGTTTATGCCAAAATTTGTCTCTGCTGCTTGGCTTTGGTTACATTTCTGATCACTATTTTATTGGTATAATCTGGGCCAAACTAATGGAGTGAGTGATTAAATAGAGAGATATATGCTCAGAATATGCCTCTCCCTATAAGAGGCTGAAGTAAGAAATTAAGACCAAGTGGTGGTCAGAGGTGGGTGTGAATTAGGTAAATGGTGGTGGGTGGTAGTGGTGTTAAGGTTGCAGAGACTACAGAAAGCAATGGGGTTCCCATTTGGCTTGTCTGTCATAGAGGGTAAAAAACTGTCAGAATGTCTTATGACTTCCCATGACCCAGGGTCTATCTTTCAGCATACCTTTGACATGTGGTCTCCAGGGAGTCTTCTCTGCCTCTGGAATTTTGCCCAGTAGGATTCTGGATACCAACCAGATTTTGCCAATTAGATGTACTTTTGTGATATTTGGAAGAGAGAAAGTGAGGCAGAAGTCACTTTCTTACCTCTAATGGCAATCAAGGTCATGGAAACATGAATGCCAGGAAGAATTTTAAGTGATTGAAATCAGTTTCCTGCGATACTGGTTTCTGAGATTGTAGTAGCTGGGCAGCCTCCTGAGACTCTCCTTGACCTGTGTAACTTAAAGTTTGAGGCTGCTGGGACACCTGGATGGCTCAGTGGGTTAAAGCCTCTGCCTTCAGCTTGGGTTGTGATCCCAGGGTCCTGGGATCGAGCCCCATGTCAGGCGCTCTGCTCAGCAGAGCCCGCTTCCCATTCCCTCTCTGTCTGCTTCACTGCCTACTTGTGATTTCTGTCTGTCAAATAAATAAAATCTTTAAAAAAAAGAAATGAAGTTGCAGTAGTTGAAGAGCTGCATTCAGTGTGCTAGTGTTTGATCACCCATTTCATGAGTTATTGAGAGACAGTTGCTGAAGCTTTCTAATTTCTAGAGTATAGCCACTGTGATATGTTTTTGAATTCAGTATTTCCAGAGGCAGACTCCTAACTCCTGATGTCCTAGACATTCCAATGGTTTCAGAAGCAGCTTTTTCCCTGAATTAAATATTTTATTGTCACAATAGCTAGAACATATTTTGTTTCTTGGGTGAACCTCCATGGATACAATATTTAATAGTAGAAGTGGGGTTATGGCATTAGGCCTTTAAAGACAGAAAATTGTTATTTGTTATTTGACTTGGTTGGATTTGAATGCAGTTACTATCTGGTTACTATTGGAAAACGAAATAGTAGTAGTTCATGGCACGTAGTGGCCCCCAAAAAAGCTACCTAAAATATTGTGATAGCCTCATACTGGGTATTATATTAAATGTGTGTTTTGTCCAACCAAGTATCTATTATTATATTAGACCATTGGGATATTAATGAAAAATCCAAGATGAGGTAGGATAGTTGTCTCTGGCTGTGTGGGAAAATGTTGAAGAAAACGGTGGCAGGCTGTAGGTTCTAAATTCTTGGCTAAGAAACTGGGTCCAGGGATCTTCCTTGACTGCTCTAAATAAATATGTTATCTTGTAGTTGAAAGGCCAATATAGCTGAGAAAAGGAACTTGAGCCTGTGTGTTCCAATAGGAGAAGACTTCACATTCTTGCCAAATCTCTTATAAGAACACAAGATATTAATTAGTAAAAGTGAAGCCAGATACTTAAAATATGGCCTTTGGAGTAGATTTGGATGAATCTTAGTGCCTTGAATCATAAAATCATTGTGTGCTGCCTTAACTAGCAGAGGCATTCCTCCTTACCTCTCTGGTAAGGCTAGTGGTACCTCATTTGAGGCAGTTTATAAGGGTTGTCTGGTCCCCACAGTCTCTACCTCTATCACCCTTTGGTCACTTTATACTGCAAATCCCAATATGCCTTAGGGATACAACTACAGATATGGCCAGGAATGAGATATTGATGTAACAAAATCATTCCAAAATTTAGGTAACATGTCAGAGGAAATCTGGGGAAAAGGCATGTGACAGAATATAATGATGCTAGAGCAGGAAGGGAAGCACAAAATTTTCAGGCTTGTTGCACTGATCTGGGTTCACTTACTAGATACTCTGAGTGCACTACAAGCTTGAGAATATAGGACTGGTCCTCACTGTCTTCGTTAGTTGGCTTGAGACCTGAGTGTCCTTCTAAACCAAATGAAATCAAGATGTCAGAAAATCCTTTGTAAAAATTGATGAAGGGATCCAAAGATTTAGGAGTGGATTTATCATATATATCCACTCACTCACTTCTTCACTGTGTATCCTAAAGGGCTCAGAACATACTCTCTCTACCAGGCATTGAGAAATAGGGTGATGTGGGCCCATCACTGAAGCAGTGACAACAACTTTATAGGAAGTAAGGTATGAGATAGTGCTATTGAAATTTATCACCTGATTTCAAGGAGGAAGGCATGAAGGAATCAGAGGCCATCAGGCAGTATAGTTACCAAATTTGGCAGCAAGGTTGGAAGAGTTCATGGAATGGTTTGATACACAGGGACCTTTGGCAGCTGTTGTTTGATCCTGGACCCTAGAGTATTAGAATAGATGAATAGCCTACTGAAGTCCAATTTGGTTCATATAACTGCATGTATCTTAGCTCTGGTGGACAGGAACTGGTTCACCATACTCCACCACAATTCAAATTCAAACTCTTGGCTCCTTATTTACTTCCATACCTGAAGAAATTTGCCCTAAGCCTCTTTGTCCAGAGTCTCCTTTAGTGAAATAGATATCTTGAGGAATATTTCTTGATTCTTTGCATGTGCAGGGTTGTCTGTTGTCTTTATACTTGATTGAGAGTTTGAGTGAAAAATCATATGCTCACTTTCCTTGAAAGATTTTCTGTTTGTAGCTACTCTGTCTTCTAGATCTGGTATAGTTACATTTCCACTATCTTCTACTATACATGGGCTTCTCTGTTGTTTAACCCTATTTTGCTTTTTGCAAAATATGCGAGATTGACTTTCTCTTTTTTGTAAGTCACTTGGTATTTTTGCCTGAATTCCCAATGCTTACTTTTGTCTGTACAGGTTTTATTTATTTATTTGAGAGAGAAAGAATGAGAGAGAGAGAGAGAGAGAGAGAGAGAGTGCGCTCAAGATGGGGGAGGGTCAGAAGGCGAAGCAGACTCCCTGCTGAGCAGAGAGCCCAACACAAACTCCATCCTGGGATTCCAGGATCAAGACTTGAGCTGAAGGCAGTCACTTAACCAACTGAGACACCAAGGAGACCTTCTCTTTAAATGTTATTAGTTGCTATTCTTGTTGATAATTATGGGTCAGTTTTTCTTGGGACACATTGTACTCCTTAGCATATAGATTCAAATTCTCTTTCATTTCAGAAATATTTCTTGAATTATATTTAAGAGTAAGTGTGGTTCTATTATTTTAATTTTCTTCCTTGGGATCTGAAATTTTTTTTTCATTACTTGCCCTATGTATTATTATTTTCTAATCCTGTTGATCTCTTCATTTATGTGATAATTTCATTTTTTCCTCCATTCCTTCCTTGAGCTGTAAGTTCATGTTGCATTTTCTCCAGTAGCCTTATTGTTCCTTGGGTTCTTGCATTTTGTATCTACGGATTTGCTCTCTAGCATAATAGAAACTATTACTTCCTTGAGGTTTTCAAATTAATGGTAAAAATGTCTAGTCATGCTATTTATCCCCTCAGTGAAAACAAATTTTCCTGGAAACCAGTCTGCATTTGTAATTTGTATTTCCTGCTCAGGCTTTTGCGTAAAACTTTTAGACTCTCAAGTGAAAATGTTTACATTTAAAGACCAAATGCTGACTTTTGGCTAAAGATGGCAGAGGATATGTGTTTGCATCCCGTTTATTCCTTGAAATAATACAAAATAACAATGGTGTAAAAGAAATAAGAAGGGCCATCTTCAAGGAAACTGGGCACACGCAAGCCATGCCAGCCAAATAAATAAACTTTTTTTACTGATTAGCTTTTAATTTTCTTATGGAGATAAGCAGCTATTTTGGGGGGGACCCTTGGGTATGTGTCTGTTTGTTTCTTTCCAGTCAGTTTTTCTTCTTCCTCCATTGCTCTCTGTAATTACAGCTTAGTTGTATGGCTTCCCAGTGGTCCCCTTCTTCCCTACTTTTTGGAACCCAGCACAGGGAAATTCCTGAGACCAGGCAGAACACATGCTTCCAATTCTTACAAAAATGGGATTTAGGTTTTGCACTGCAGTGTGCTCTATGCCTCTGAGAAAACTATTTTGCTAGCTCTTTTTGTACCTCTAGGGTCCTTTCGCTGGTTCTCTTCATTTGTTCCTGCACTGCTTTCAGAAATCCTTTCTCATGTTTTGTGATTTGGGCTTTAGCTATCTGCTCATGGTGCTAAAGTGGATTTCTATTCTGAATCTCATTCTCTAAAAGTCAGCTTTATTTCTTCTTCTTCTTCTTCTTTGTCTTTTTAAAGATTTTAAAAATTTATTTGAGAGAGGAGAGTCTCGGAGAGCGGGAAGGAGAAGGGGAGAGAATCTGAAGCAGACTCCACGCCAAGCTGAGAACCGGACCTGGGGCTTGATCCTGTGACTGCCATGAGATCGTGACCTGAGCTGAAACCAAGAGTTGAATACTTCACCGACTGAGCCACCCAGGTGCCCCTTAACTTTGTGTCTTAATTCAACAAGTGATCACCACGCATTCTCTATGTGCCACATGCTGGACATTTGGGAGCTCTAAGGACAAATACCTTGCTCTTGAGGGCTTTTTAATATTGTAGGACATGAAAAATCAATAACAAACAAGCAAACAAAAAAACCCAAACACCAAAAAAGACACAATGTGTTAAGTGTCAAAGTGGTTTTAAGAGTGGTTTAGGACAAAACCTGGGGATCAAGAAAGGACAGAAGATATAACACCTTGATGTTGGGAGAATAGTACTCAGAATATGGTAGGAACTCAAGAAGTAATTAACAGGTCCAAAAGAAGGCTGATTTTTGAATGAATATAGGGATTGATAATAATCCCGCTCATAGGGGCACCCAGGTGGCTCCGAGGGTAAAGCCTCTGCCTTCGGCCAGGGTCGTGGTATGGGGGTCCTGGGATCGAACCCCGCATTGGGCTCTCTGCTCGGTGGGGAGCCTGCTTCTCCCTCTCTCTGCCTGCCTCTCTGCCTACTTGTGATCTCTCTAGGTCAAATAAATAAATAAAATCTTTAAGAAAAATAATAATCCTGCTCATGGTGAAATTTTAGGAGGAAGCTATATATAAGCTTACAATTTTAAGATACTGTAGTTTATGTAATTATCGTTCATATTTCCTTTATCTAGATTTCCTCTGGATCAGGTTATCTGTTTCAGAGCTTATATTTTTTTTCATTAAATCTGCTTTCTTTGAGGTAGTCTTTGGAGAACTGATGGATGGATATAGAAGGAAGAGCATTGTACATAAAACAAAGGGCAGGAAGAAAACCACATGAATGTGAAGTCAGGGCACCATAGGAAATAAATCTGGAATTCCTGTAGGACTACATTATTAAGGGCCTAGGATGCCAACCTAAAATACCATTTACTTTTTGGATAGAGGAATTTTGCTTCAAATTGGATTACAAAAAAAAAAAAAAAAAACTAAATGAATTTTTCATAAAATTACCCATTTTCTGCATTTACCTTGAAAGATAACAAGACACTAATTGTATCGATGTATTTGTCAAAAAATTGACAATGCAAAGTTTAGTTTTATAAAATGCTAAATTTTTAATTGATAGAGGCAGAATATTTATCATTAGTTGTTGGTAATTAGTATCATTTATCCTTTTATTTTTCAGTTTTCATGATTACCTGTCATTGATTGAAAATATTATTTACGTTGTGCTTCAATAAATGCTTTTCCTTTCTTCCTCTTTCTGCTTTGCCCCTCCCTTTCCCTTTTCTTTACACCTCTTCCCTCATCTTTTCTTCTCTCTACTCAGTTATCAACCAATTAGTCATGGAGGCACACACTAGATGAAACATACATAACATTTTTTTTTTTAATGAGGTGCTTGGATCTTTACCACTTTAGACACAATGCAGTATTTTTCATACCATATGGTCTTTGAAATGATTATAATGCTTTCTTTTGGTAAAAAGGATTTGTTTACACATGTCATAAAATCCAACATTACTCTTGACTCACATAATCATAATCACCACCAGTACTACCATAATAACGGTAACCTTTGGGTTGAATAGACCAATCAATTTTATAATCTGTTAAAGTTGTCTTCCGATCTTCACTTTCGTTGTTTTTATGCATTCATGAAAAAAGCAGAGTATAAGAACTTAGAAGTTTACATGCTGTAAAAATTAAGAGGACATGATTTAGGATTAAAGAGGTAATGATTTAATTTTGGAGTTGCTGAGCTCTGGTGGTCTGGGAAGCTCTGGGGAGAATCCAGATATTGCAGTGACAGATTTGGGTTGGAATATTTAATGAATGCAATAGCAGATGCACTTATGGAAGGCTTTTCAAGTCAAGATGTTGCCTCACATGACCTTAGGATATGGTGGCTCTCCTAAGACTCTAGATTTGAAGAGAAGTTTTCTGTTTAGTCAAAACTTGAAAATTATTCACCTCTTCACACATTACTTAAAGAGTTATTAAAATTACATGTTTTGCAGAAACTAATAGCAGGATATATATATATATATATATATATATATATATATACACATATACACACACACATACATATACATATATATATGTATATCTCCTTATATATACATGATCTTTAAGCCAGTAAAATCTATTTATAGTTTTTAGACAGCTTAAGTTAAGGTAAATATACTTTATGGAATTTTTCCTGGGCTGTAAATATGGCTTATGTGTCTCTATATCTTTGTTTCCACTGATGAAATTGAAATAGCAGAAACTGGGTTTTTTTGAGACTTTGGGGGACTTTAGTGTTTTCTACCAGGTTGTTAAAAGTATATACCTTGGACATGTTCAAGGATTTACCCAAGCGTTAAGAGCCAGAGTTAATATTAAAAGTTTGAAAATCTATACTTGTGGTCTTTGATCTCTTGAATTCTTAATACTGAGGCATCATTGACTATCTTTGCATACTGAATATTTTCTTATAAATTTTTTCACTTTTAAGCTCTGTTAATACATAATATACCGCATATTCATGTCCATGTGTTAGTTGGCCCAATTTAGAATGAACCTCTAGGAAGGCTGCTATATGATAACTATAAGCAAATACCATGAAATATCTTCTATAATCTTTTAAAGTATGCAATAGATTATATCACTTGTAGAGGTTTTACATCTCATCCTATGATACTCCTTAAATCTCTATTCAGAGATGGATTTAAAAAAAATGACAACTTTGAAAGTTACAAACTTAGGTAGAAATTTTGATTATTTGTAGAATAACGGGAGCTGTGCATTGACAATAGCTATTCATACTCCGTACCAAGATCTTAATTTGACATGATGGTATGTTTTAGCTTTGTTTGGATTTGCTGTCAAACCCTAAAAACATTAGCAAATGGTACTCGTACTTTTAAATCATAAAAAGAAACCTAGATTTGTTTGCAGTTTTTTTTTTAATCTGTTGTTAATAAACTTGAAAGAACACAGCCCTGTCTAATAAACACATCAAACTAATGGGTACCAGCGCAGTTCAGAAGAGTGTTTGTTGTTTGGTGTTTAGATTTCAGTCAGAATTAATCAACAATGGATGGGGCCTGCTGTATTTATTAGCAGCTCAAATCCCTGTGATTTAATGCCAGGTCCCTTTGACTCATTCCAGTGAACGCTGGCAAGGTTACAGCACTGATACATACTTACATCCTCGGGTCTTAAAAAGAAAGAGAAAAATAGAGCCTCAAATCAGCCCACAGGATTGGCAAGAATTTCCCGAGGGCCATTTTGAATTTCGCCCTATACAGTGAGCCTGTGAATAGGAAGCAATTGATTCAGGAACAGTGGGGCCTTTTTTGCTGGAAGAAGCCTTCAGCTGTGCAGATGGCTTGCTGGCATAATCCAGTCTGCCTTTGTCTTTCATTTTATATATTAGGCTACTTTCTTCTCACACTCTATATTGCTTTTATTTTCTCTTTTTACTCCAAGCCTCCAAATTTCGGGGGCAAGGAGAGGTTGCAGGGATGCAGCGAGCGTGCTGCCCTCTCTCCCGCAGATTTATGCGTCCCTAGTATATCGCTGGCGATGTGGCTTGCTTGTCACAGCCAGCACTAGGCTGTTCTTTGTACAAAAGTGTCAACTTTTGAATGAAGCCTCTGGAAACAGATGTAAAGATTAATCTTGAGAATGCATTTTTTTCTGAGGCTCTAAAAAACGTGCCTTCCTTGTGCAATAGCCCTGGTTCTAGACATTTCTTTTTTTTCAAAGTGATCTCATTTCTCAATTACAAAGACTGACATTCTTTACTGTTCATGTTCAGAACATTCCACAGCCCTTAGCCACTCCTTCGGCTTCCCATGTCTGGGGGCTGCCTTTCGAGAGCCAATTATTTGTGGAAAGACATTATTTATCTGGAAACTCTTCCGTGAACACTCGATGGAGTCATCTTTCCTCTAGGGACCATCTATCTCGCTTCGAAGATAAGATTTGCTGGGGCTACCCTCCTACACCTTCCTGTGGGAAGATAGCCAACTTTTGGCCTGATAAGTAACGTCACATCGAATGCCTTGTTGCTGTCTCATGGATCCTTTCACGTCCTTCCCAGAAACAAATTTTTCTATATTGCTCTAGGTCATATTGTCTTTTTTTTTTCCTTCTGTCATTTGGAGGAAAATTTTGAAGAACAAATACACACACTCAAAAGAGCATTTGCTCAAGTATTCCTATGTTAAATATTAGGATATATCTCAAAATGTTTTGAAACAAATTTGTATTTAAAAAAGAAAGAAACACAGAATGTTAATCACATACCTCTGTTTTTCTTCTGGAGCTCTTCAGTGCAATGACATGTTTCCTTTCAGCAAATAGACTTTGTGGGAATGATGTGGGCTATCTTTTCTTTTAATTGTAAATGTTCCACACATGGAGAATAAATACCACAGACTCCACCACTTTGGAATGACTTGATTGTGAGTCAATGTCCTTGTTTTCCCTCCTCAAAAATTGTCTCTTCCGTTTATATGGGAAACACATGTAGATAGTTCCTCCTTTCTTATCGTTAAACAATGTGTGTAATGCTTTTCAGCTGGGGATTAAAAGATCTAGTTTTTTAAACATTTGTATACCATTGGCATATGTCCTAACATATAGATGGGATTTTTTCTCCCACTGTTGTGATCATTCCCTATATACTCAGCACTTTCTTTTGTGAGGAACATTTATTTTGGTACTGACATACTTAATTTTCTCATGGTACCTCTTTTAGATTATATATCTCAAGGGCATTTACAAAGAGGAACCTGACTCTCAAGTGAAAATATTTACATTTAAAGACCAAATGCTGACTTTTGGCTAAAGATGGCAGAGGATATGTGTTTGCATCCCCATTTATTCCTTGAAATAATACAAAATAACAATGGTGTAAAAGAAATAAGAAGGGCCATCTTCAAAGAAACTGGGCACACACAAGCCATGCCAGCCAAGTATAGGTGCAGGAAACAGTGACTTTAGGACCAAACTGAGCCCCAGTAATGACTGGAGTGCTTTACAAGTTGGGTGCTCAGTCCTGAAAAGCCCAACCAAGGATCTCTCTCAAGGATGAAAGGGTCTGGGGGTTTGGATTCACTGCAGGAAGCTTGTTGAATTCAGGCTTACATGGCCGGGGAGGAGCAGGGTCAGGCTGTGCTCACAGAATGATGAAGATATCCCTTTTTGTTATGAGAAGTCTGACCACTAGGAAGAGGGAAGATGTTAGAAGGCAAACTAATTTGTTGGGGAATCACAGCAGCTGAAGACCACCATCGTATGTTGGCGTTGGCTCATGGTCCGCTTTCTGGAGCCAATTCGTAAATTTTTTTGAATTTTGCCAGTTGATTGTTAAAAAACAGTCATGAAAAATTAAATTATAAACTTACATTAATGTTAAAAACAAAGGTAATAAGTACTCAAATCTCATCACTCTTTAATTACCATATTTTATTATTGCATATGTTCCTGAGGTATTTACATCAATTGTATCCGATTGGTGAAAATGTTATATGAAAGTGCCCTTCCGTGCATTTCCTCCCAACCCTGTGATCAGTGATGTCACAATGGTAGCTTGAAATCAGCCATTGTGGGAATATTATACCATGAAAATGTGCAAATGCTAGAGCTCAGCACTTCGCTTATTATTTGTTTATTATTTGGACTTAAAATGATAGAGAAAACAATAATGCGGATTCAAATGAACAGTGTCATGTCTGCAGCACAAAAAGTTGAGAAGTATCCTTTTAGGGTTTGAATCTATTATTTGGTTTGGTTAGTAAGCTCTCAAGTCACCGATGAGAGTATGAGTTTCCCAGATGGGCATCTTTGCTGTTTCTCTTTCATCTTATTAATAACTGCCCATATCATCCAACCTTTGTGTCAGAACCACACTGCCTTGTCAGTTACATCTAAAGGCTGAGAACAAATTTGGCAAAACTCAATAAAAGCATTCTGAGAGAATCAATTGGCTCTAAAGACTTTACAATGATCTTTTTGTGACTATTTTGTAAACTCTGTACTACACGTCCTTTATATCAGCAAAATTCATAGTACACTTATTATGTGTACTATGCAGATATGTAAAAATGCACGTGGATGTAAAAATACCTACATTATTTTTAGGATAGTCTGTTAGGAAGTTATGGACACCCAGAGGTGCTCCACAATGCCCCAGCAAGATAGCCTCCTCACCCTGTGTTGGGCATGGGGACAGAAAAATGGAGGTTTAACAACTTGAAAGCAGGGAGCATTGTAACTGGGGACACACCCAGGCCTGAAAATTAGTGAGAAAGTACTTTGAGAAAATATGTTTGAATTCAAGATATTTGCTGTCCCAGTTTTTCTCCCTGGCTCCTCCTACACCAGTCTTGACCGGTCCTGAAAGAACTCTCTTCATTCAAGGATATCATTTACTGGAAAGCATGAGCATGGGATTTATACACAGATATTGAATGCAAAAGGAGGAGGAATAGGAGCTAATCCATGTGAAATGGCATGGAGAGAGTCCTCAAATTATTATTATTACTTTCATGATGTGGTCCAGATGACTAATTTGCATCAGAGTAGAACTTACGCCCATAAGTAGAAAAAAACATTTCAAACATATAATTCTCCACGTTATCAAGTAGATTAAAGACAGTATTAATTTTGTGAAATGAAAGGTCACAGAAGGGAAACAATGAATCCAAGAAAGGAAAGTTGTGGAGGGAGGAAAGTGTAGCCAGACAGTCTGAGAAGTTTGGACCCGGCTGAGCTGTTTGAGTACATAGGACACAGACACATCATCTCGAACATAAAGGAATACAGGGAGAAGAATACCCATGCATCTTTTGAAAAGGTACATGATGAAATCTAAACCATATAGATAGATAGATCTAGATAGATATAGTATGTGTATGTATGTATGTAAGCTAAATATATATACACATATAGTATGTGTGTGTATACACACATGCATATAGTATGTGTGGGTGTATATATATATATGTATGCACATTCTCCTTGACTTGAAATCAGAGAACATGGTCTCATTTCTAATGCTTTCGGAATATTAAAAACAAACAGACAAACTTATGTTGAGGCACAAAGAAAACCTCAATAAATTTGTAAACTAGAAAAAGAGGGCATAATGTAGCCATGGATCACAATACACTGAAACTTGAAATTTATTACAGAAATAAAGTAAGAAAATAAGAAAACCCAACCATCTAGAATTAAAAACACAGCAACAAGAAAGACAATTCTCAAATAAGTTTTAGGCTTAAGAGAAAGTTCAGAATTGAAGTTACAGAGCATGTAGAAAAAAACAGCAATAAAACACTATATACAATAACGTAGGTTTCTTTTTTTTAAGATTTTATTTATTTATTTGACAGAGAGAGACACAGCGAGAGAGGGAACACAAGCAGGGGGAGCGGGAGAGGGAGAAGCAGGCTTCCCCCTGAGTAGGGAGCCCAATGGGGCTGGATTCCTGGACACTGGGATCATGACCTGAGCCGAAGGCAGCTGCTTAATGACTGAGCCACCCAGGTACACCAAGAACGTAGGTTCTAAAGCTGAAACCATGCTTAGGAGATTTATGGCCTTAAGCACAAATGATATGACCTTTTAACAGAGTAAGTTAGGGGGAACAAAACCCAGCAAAACTATTTTTTAAGAAAGAGGAAGTAGAAGTTTAATAAAAATTACAGCAAACATTAAGAAATTAGATACAGAAAGGTAGGATACCTGAGCAGCTTAGTTGGTTAAGCAACTGCCTTGGACTCAGTTCATGATCCCAGAGTACCGGGATTGAGTCCTGCATAAGGCTCCCAGCTCCATGGGGAGTCTGCTTCTCTCTCTGACCTTCTCCTCTCTCATGCTCTCTCTCACTGTCTCTCTCTCTCTCTCAAATAAATAAATAAATAAATAAATAAATAAAATCTTTAAAAAAAAAAGAATACAGAAAGATAGTAGAGCTAATACATAAATCAGTTTCCCAACAATATAGATAAATCACTAGTTAACCTCATTAAAGAGAAAAAGAAGATGATGCAAACACACAAATTAGAAACCGAAGGAAAAATAGCCAGGGGGGAAAAAATAGCCAGAGGAAATTATAAGAAATGTTTAAGTTTTTTTTTTTTCCACAAATATTTAGAAATCTGGATACGTGAATGATTTTCTAGGAAAGAACATATAACGAAAATTAGTATCAGATGACAGGGAAAGCTCAAACTAAACAATTACAAGGAAGAAAATTATTTTAACAAATTATTAAAGTGTTGTCCCTTGGGACGCCTGGGTGGCCCCGTGGGTTAAGTGTCTGCCTTTGGCTCAGCTCATGATCACAGAGTCCTGGGATTGAACGCCATGTCAAGATCCCTGTTTGTGGGGAGCCTGCTTCTCTCTCTCCCTCTGCCTGCTGCTCCCCCTACTTGTGTGTGTTCTTTCTGTCAAATAAATAAATAAAAATGTGCTTAAAAAATGAAGTGTTGTCCTTTTGAAAAAGGTCAAGGCTCATGGTACTTTAAACGTGAATCTTCTCTGAAACTGAGTAGAGGAAGCCTTCCATTTTAAAATTTTTGCAGGGAGGAGCCAAGATGGCGGAGAAGTAGCAAGCTGAGACTGCTTCAGCTAGCTGGAGATCAGCTAGATAGCTTATCTAAAGATTGCAAACACCTGAAAATCCATCGGCAGATCGAAGAGAAGAAGAACAGCAATTCTGGAAACAGAAAAACAACCACTTTCTGAAAGGTAGGACCGGCGGAGAAGTGAATCCAAAGCGACGGGAAGATAGACCCCGGGGGGAGGGGCCGGCTCCCGGCAAGCGGCGGAGCAACCGTGCACAAAATCAGGACTTTTAAAAGTCTGTTCCGCTGAGGGACATCGCTCCAGAGGCTAAACCGGGGCGAAGCCCACGCGGGGTCAGCGTGGCCTCAGGTCCCGCAGGGTCACAGAAGGATCGGGGGTGTCTGAGTGTCGCAGAGCTTGCGGGTATTGGAACGGGAAAGCCGGCTACAGAGACAGAGCCGACAGTAAGCTCACAGCTCGGTGTTACCTTGAACCGGTCGCAGGCTCGGTGAGCTCGGAGTGCGGCCGGAGGTCAGGCAGACGGGAGTAACTGGGCACGGTTCTCTGAGCGCACACTGAGGAGTGCGGCCCTGGGCTCTCGGCTCCTCCGGGCCAGAGACCAGGAGGCCGCCATTTGTATTCCCGTCCTCTGGAACTCTACGGAAAGCGCTCAGGGAACAAAAGCTCCTGAAAGCAAACCCGAGCGGATTACTCACCCCGGCCCCGGGTAAGGGCGGTGTAATTCTTCCTGGGGCAAAGACACTTGAGAATCACTACAACAGGCCCCTCCCCCAGAAGATCAACAAGAAATCCAGCCGAGACCAAGTTCACCTACCAAGGAGTGCGGTTTCAATACCAAGGAGAGCAGCAGAATTCCAGAGGAGGAGAAAGCCAAGCACGGAACTCATGGCTTTTTTCCTGTGATTTTTTTTAGTCTTGCAGTTAATTTAATTTTTTCTTTTTCTTTTTCTTTTTTTTTTTTTTCTCGCCTTCGGGTAAAATTTTTTTTTAACTGTTACCTTTTTCTTTTTTAACGATTTTTTACTAGTTTATCTAATATATATATTTTTTCTTTTTTACATTTTTCTTAGGTATTTTCTTTTTTAAAAAAATTCTTTTCTTTTCTTTTCTTTTCTTTTTTTTTCTTTTCTTTTTTTTTTTTTTTCTTTCTTCCTTTTTGAACCTCTTTTTATCCCCTTTCTCCCCACTCATGATTTTGGATCTCTTCTAATTTGGTTAAAGCATATTTTCCTGGGGTTGTTGCCACCCTTTTAGTATTTTACTTGCCCCTTCATTTACTCTTATCTGGACAAAATGACAAGACGGAAAAATTCAACACAAAAAAAAGAACAAGAGGCAGTACCGAAGGCTGGGGACCTAATCAATACAGACATCGGTAATATGTCAGATCTAGAGTTCAGAATGACAATTCTCAAGGTTCTAGCCGGGCTCGAAAAAGGCATGGAAGATATTAGAGAAACCCTCTCGAGAGATATAAAAGCCCTTTCTGGAGAAATAAAAGAACTAAAATCTAACCAAGGTGAAATCAAAAAAGCTATTAATGAGGTGCAATAAAAAATGGAGGCTCTCACTGCTAGGATAAATGAGGCAGAAGAAAGAATTAGTGATATAGAAGACCAAATGACAGAGAATAAAGAAGCTGAGCAAAAGAGGGACAAACAGCTACTGGACCACGAGGGGAGAATTCGAGAGATAAGTGACACCATAAGACGAAACAACATTAGAATAATTGGGATTCCAGAAGAAGAAGAAAGTGAGAGGGGAGCAGAAGGTATACTGGAGAGAATTATTGGGGAGAATTTCCCCAATATGGCAAAGGGAACGAGCATCAAAATTCAGGAGGTTCAGAGAACGCCCCTCAAAATCAATAAGAATAGGCCCACACCCCGTCACCTAATAGTAAAATTTACAAGTCTCAGTGACAAAGAGAAAATCCTGAAAGCAGCCCGGGAAAAGAAGTCTGTAACATACAATGGTAAAAATATTAGATTGGCAGCTGACTTATCCACAGAGACCTGGCAGGCCAGAAAGAGCTGGCATGATATTTTCAGAGCACTAAACAAGAAAAACATGCAGCCAAGAATACTATATCCAGCTAGGCTATCATTGAAAATAGAAGGAGAGATTAAAAGCTTCGAGGACAAACAACAACTGAAAGAATTTGCAAATACCAAACCAGCTCTACAGGAAATCTTGAAAGGGGTCCTCTAAGCAAAGAGAGAGCCTACAAGTGGTAGATCAGAAAGGAACAGAGACCATATACAGTAACAGTCACCTTACGGGCAATACAATGGCACTAAATTCATATCTCTCAATAGTTACCCTGAATGTGAATGGGCTAAATGCCCCTGTCAAAAGACACAGGGTATCAGAATGAATAAAAAAACAAAACCCATCTATATGTTGCCTCCAAGAAACACATTTTAAGCCCGAAGACACCTCCAGATTTAAAGTGAGGGGGTGCAAAAGAATTTACCATGCTAATGGACATCAGAAGAAAGCAGGAGTGGCAATCCTTATATCAGATCAATTAGATTTTAAGCCAAAGACTATAATAAGAGATGAGGAAGGACACTATATCATAATCAAAGGGTCTGTCCAACAAGAAGATTTAACAATTTTAAATATCTATGCCCCCAATGTGGGAGCAGCCAACTATATAAACCAATTAATAACAAAATCTAAGAAACACATCAACAATAATACAATAATAGTAGGGGACTTTAACACTCCCCTCACTGAAATGGACAGGTCATCCAAGCAAAAGATCAGCAAGGAAATAAAGGCCTTAAATGACACACTGGACCAGATGGACATCACAGATATATTCAGAATATTTCATCCCAAAGCAACAGAATACACATTCTTCTCTAGTACACATGGAACATTCTCCAGAATAGATCACATCCTCGGTCCTAAATCAGGACTCAACCGGTATCAAAACACTGGGATCATTCCCTGCATATTTTCAGACCACAATGCTCTAAAGCTAGAACTCAACCACAAAAGGAAGTTTGGAAAGAACCCAAATACATGGAGACTAAACAGTATCCTTCTAAAGAATGAATGGGTCAACCCGGAAATTAAAGAAGAATTGAAAAAAATCATGGAAACAAATGATAATGAAAATACAACGGTTCAAAATCTGTGGGACACAACAAAGGCAGTCCTGAGAGGAAAATATATAGCGGTACAAGCCTTTCTCAAGAAACAAGAAAGGTCTCAGGTACACAACCTAACCCTACACCTAAAGGAGCTGGAGAAAGAACAAAAAAGAAACCCTAAGCCCAGCAGGAGAAGAGAAATCATAAAGATCAGAGCAGAAATCAATGAAATAGAAACCAAAAAAACAATAGAACAAATCAACGAAACTAGGAGCTGGTTCTTTGAAAGAATTAATAAAATTGATAAACCCCTGACCAGACTTATCAAAAAGAAAAGAGAAAGGACCCAAATAAATAAAATCATGAATGAAAGAGGAGAGATCACAACTAACACCAAAGAAATACAAACTATTATAAGAACATACTATGAGCAACTCTATGGCAATAAATTTGACAATCTGGAAGAAATGGATGCATTCCTAGAAACATATAAACTACCACAACTGAACCATGAAGAAATAGAAAGCCTGAACAGACCCATAACCAGTAAGGAGATTGAAACAGTCATTAAAAATCTCCAAACAAACAAAAGCCCAGGGCCAGACGGCTTCCCGGGGGAATTCTACCAAACATTTAAAGAAGAACTAATTCCTATTCTCCTGAAACTGTTCCAAAAAATAGAAATGGAAGGAAAACTTCCAAACTCATTTTATGAGGCCAGCATCACCTTGATCCCAAAACCAGACAAGGATCCCACCAAAAAAGAGAGCTATAGACTGATATCCTTGATGAACACAGATGCGAAAATACTCAACAAAATACTAGCCAATAGGATTCAACAGTACATTAAAAAGATTATTCACCATGACCAAGTGGGATTTATTCCAGGGCTGCAAGGTTGGTTCAACATCCGCAAATCAGTCAATGTGATACAACACATCAATAAAAGAAAGAACAAGAACCATATGATACTCTCAATAGATGCTGAAAAAGCATTTGACAAAGTACAACATCCCTTCCTGATCAAAACTCTTCAAAGTGTAGGGATACAGGGCACATACCTCAATATCATCAAAGCCATCTATGAAAAACCCACCGCAAATATCATTCTCAATGGAGAAAAACTGAAAGCTTTTCCGCTAAGGTCAGGAACACGGCAGGGATGTCCATTATCACCACTGCTATTCAACATCGTACTAGAGGTCCTAGCCTCAGCAATCAGACAACAAAAGGAAATTAAAGGCATCCAAATCGGCAAAGAAGAAGTCAAATTATCACTCTTCGCAGATGATATGATACTATATGTGGAAAACCCAAAAGACTCCACTCCAAAACTGCTAGAACTTATACAGGAATTCAGTAAAGTGTCAGGATATAAAATCAATGCACAGAAATCAGTTGCATTTCTCTACACCAACAGCAAGATAGAAGAAAGAGATATTAAGGAGTCAATCCCATTTACAATTGCATCCAAAACCATAAGATACCTAGGAATAAACCTAACCAAAGAGACACAGAATCTATACTCAGAAAACTATAAAGTACTCATGGAAGAAATTGAGGAAGACACAAAGAAATGGAAAAATGTTCCATGCTCCTGGATTGGAAGAATAAATATTGTGAAAATGTCTATGCTACCTAAAGCAATCTACACATTTAATGCAATTCCTATCAAAGTACCATCCATCTTTTTCAAAGAAATGGAACAAATAATGCTAAAATTTATATGGAACCAGAAAAGACCTCGAATAGCCAAAGGGATATTGAAAAAGAAAGCCAACGTTGGTGGCATCACAATTCCGGACTTCAGGCTCTATTACAAAGCTGTCATCATCAAGACAGCATGGTACTGGCACAAAAACAGACACATAGATCAATGGAACAGAATAGAGAGCCCAGAAATAGACCCTCAAATCTATGGTCAACTAATCTTCGACAAAGCAGGAAAGAATGTCCAATGGAAAAAAGACAGCCTTTTCAATAAATGGTACTGGGAAAATTGGACAGCCACATGCAGAAAAATGAAATTGGACCATTCCCTTACACCACACACAAAAATAGACTCAAAATGGATGAAGGACCTCAATGTACGAAAGGAATCCATCAAAATCCTTGAGGAGAACACGGGCAGCAACCTCTTCGACCTCTGCCGCAGCAACATCTTCCTAGGAACAACGCAAAAGGCAAGGGAAGCAAGGGAAAAAATGAACTACTGGGATTTCATCAAGATCAAAAGCTTTTGCACAGCAAAGGAAACAGTTAACAAAATCAAAAGACAACTGACAGAATGGGAGAAGATATTTGCAAACGACATATCAGATAAAGGACTAGTGTCCAAAATCTATAAAGAACTTAGCAAACTCAACACCCAAAGAACAAATAATCCAATCAAGAAATGGGCAGAGGACATGAATAGACATTTCTGCAAAGAAGACATCCAGGTGGCGAACAGACACATGAAAAAGTGCTCCATATCACTCGGCATCAGGGAAATACAAATCAAAACCACAATGAGATATCACCTCACACCAGTCAGAATGGCTAAAATCAACAAGTCAGGAAATGACAGATGCTGGCGAGGATGCGGAGAAAGGGGAACCCTCCTACACTGTTGGTGGGAATGCAAGCTGGTGCAGCCACTCTGGAAAACAGCATGGAGGTTCCTCAAAATGTTGAAAATAGAACTGCCCTATGACCCAGCAATTGCACTATTGGGTATTTACCCTAAAGATACAAATGTAGTGATCCAAAGGGGCACATGCACCCGAATGTTTATAGCAGCAATGTCCACAATAGCCAAACTATGGAAAGAACCTAGATGTCCATCAACAGATGAATGGATCAAGAAGATGTGATATATATACACAATGGAATACTATGCAGCCATCAAAAGAAATGAAATCTTGCCATTTGCTACAACATGGATGGAACTAGAGCGTATCATGCTTAGCGAAATAAGTCAAGCAGAGAAAGACAACTATCATATGATCTCCCTGATATGAGGAAGTGGTGATACAACATGGAGGCTTAAGTGGGTAGAAGAAGAATCAATGAAACAAGATGGGATTGGGAGGGAGACAAACCATAAGTGACTCTTAATCTCACAAAACAAACTGAGGGTTGCCGGGGGGAGGGGGTTTGGGAGAAGGCGGTGGGATTATGGACATTGGGGAGGGTATGTGATTTGGTGAGTGCTGTGAAGTGTGTAAACCTGGTGATTCACAGACCTGTACCTCTGGGGATAAAAATATATGTTTATAAAAAATAAAAAAAATTAAAGTCTAAAAAAAAAAAATAAAAAAAAATAAAATTTTTGCAAAACTACACCAAAACCAGATTCTGGAAAAAAAAAAAAATCACACCTAGCTTACTAAACTGGAAATAATCTCAAGTAAAGTTAAATGCTAGAGAACTAATACATAGCCATTAAAAAGAAAAATGTATAGCCATCCTTATATGGATATGGAACTATCTTAAAATATAATATTCAAGTAAAAAAGGAAGGTTCAGAACAATGTGTAAAAACATGTATAGATCTGTGAATGGAGCACTTTTTATTAAAGTATAATTAATACTTGTATAAGATACAGTATCTTATTAGTTTTCAAGTGTGCCTCATCGTGATTTGCTATTTTTATGTCATACAAAATGACCTCCAGATGAGATGTTTGTTTTATCAATGTGTTTTCACAAGATAACATGTCAAGTAAGATTTTTTTTTTCTCTCAGTCTTTAATAGTTGGAATTCCCAAGTGGAATCATGACTCGATATTCTATGGAAAACAACCTTTCAAGCAGATCATGAGATGAGAAGTGCACTGACCAGTTTTATCAGACATGTCCACTAATTAACGAGATAATAGTAATTTCATTTTCATCATATATTTCCAGTTTTCTTTCTAGCTATGTATAGAGAGTAAATGCTATACTGTACTTTCGAACAAAAAAACATCAAGAGGTCACACTCTTTTTCCCCCTTGGTAAGTTAGAATTCTTGATCTTTCTGTCATATTCAAATAACACTTACAAAGTTTCTGAAAATCTCAGTTATCTGGCAACTCTACAGTTTTTGTTAGGTTGGTGTGTGTGGCTGTTCAGTCTGATGGGCACTATGTGGAATGAATCTGGGAAAATTTGTAGAGGGGGCTCCAGTTCTCTTACAGGATGCTGTGGAAGCAGATTCCATGTGCTAATAATAGAATCTTCAGGGAGATGATTTTGCTTTTTTTGTGAGGAAAGAATGTTTTGAACTGCTGTTTGAGAATTTTGGTGTCTGCAACATCCCAGATGTTGTACTATGAATTGTTGGGTTAAATGGTCTACAGGCAGCCAGAATTGGGAGTATACAGAAGGCAGAAAAGACCAAGTTATTTTGTAAAAATCTGATGTTGAGGGCATATTTCATTATTAGGTAAAGAGTTTGGAGACCCCCATTTCCGGAGTGTTCCTGGATGCCTAATTTTGGGGTATTTTTAAAGGAAAATTTGGATATATGATACTGGGTATTAAAATTTGCCCTACTTTGTTTCATATGTCTAGCTGATACCAACTTTAGAACTGAAATATGTATTCTTTTGGGGGATGGATGACTATTGGAGCATTTATAAAAGTGCTAAGAAGAATGGAGGAATCTCTTAGTTTCAGTCTAGAGATGCTTCCTAGGTCCAGGACTCTTTTCCAGCATTCTTGAGCCCAGGCTAATGAGGTGCTAATGGGGTGTTAGTACTGGCTACTAGACCAAGGCATCCGAGAGACAGGAGGGTAAACACTCTTTGAAGTATGTGCCTAATCCTTTGAAGTGTGCTTCTACTGGGAAGATAAGCACTTTTCCTGTCTTAGTGATCTCTGGTTTGACGTCTTACACCCTATTCAGGGTCAATACCTTTGCTCTTTTCAGGTGCTACTTAGGGAAGAAACTACATGAGGGGGGTGACTTCAAGGTTTGGCTGTCTCATGTTCCATCTGGTTAACAGAGCCTCATGTAGGAAACCTTTAAATAATTGTAAACCATCTTAGGTGACTTTTCTTATACCTCCACTCCCAGAAGAAATACAAAATATAAAGTAGGTCAAACCAGGGGAATATAAGCCCAAATCCCACTCTAAACTTTTCTCCTCTTTGACTTCCCCCTCACTGTCTTTTTTTCCCTCTTCAATACCCCAAATTAAATAGGGTCAGAGCTCTTATTGGTCTTTTTATCCTCAGTTCCTAGCACATTTGTAACCTTGAGTACTGAATTCCTTTAATTAATACACATGAATGTTTTGCTTCATTACATGGACTAATACCCTGGAGAAGATGCTTTACTATATGATTCTTAAAACTAAAAAGTTCTCAGTGTAACAGAAAGCCAAATATATAGGAAAATACAATACTTTCTAATCTTCTAGTGTTTTCTAATCTTCTAGTGTCCATATTTTGTTAGTTTTTAAAAAATTATATTTATTTATTTGAGAGTGAGAGAGAGAGATAGGCAGGGGGAGAGGGAGAAGCAGATTCCCCGCTGAGCAGGAGCCAGACATGGAGCTCGATCCTAGGACCCTGGGATCATGACCTCAGCCAAAGGCAGATGCTTAACCCACTGAGCCACCCAGGAGCCCCTTTTGTTAGGTTTATACCTAAATATTTTACTTCTATTGGACAAATCCTATTTTGTTTTAAATTTCAAATTTTATGCTAGTGTATGAGAAAATGATTGGCTTTAATGATTTCATTTAACTGTGTTCTGCAACCTTGATATGGTGGTTTATTAGTTCTAGGATATTTCTATCAATACTTTTAGACTTCCTACATAAACAGTCATGTCATCTGAGAATAAAGATAATTTACTTCTTCTGTCTTAATTAGTATACCTTTAATCCTTTTCTTGTCTTATTAGCTAGATAAGCTAAATATTAGCTAGATGTCTTATTAGCTAGACTTCCAGGATGATAATGAAAATGAGTGGCAAGAGGGGTATCTTTGCCTTGTTCCTGATCATAGTGTGAAACTTCTAGTTTCTCACCATTAAATGCCATGTTAGCTGTAGATTTTTTGGTAGATGCTCTTTATATCAACTTGAGGATGTGGCCTTCTGTTCCTAGTTTACTGAGAGCTTTATGAGTGGGTATTGTGTTTTGTCACATGTTTTTCCTGCTTCTATTGATATGTTTATGTGATTTTTCATTTTTATCCTGTTGATGTGATGGATTGCATTAATTGATTTTTGAATGTTGACTCGGTGTTGCATAAGTGGGATGAAACCTACTTAATCACAATATATAATTCTTTTTATACATTCTTGGATTTTACTTGCTAAGATTTTGCTGAGAATTTTACATCCATGTTCATAAGAGTTATTGGTGTGTAGTTTTCTTGTAATGTCCTTTATTTGGTATTAGGGCAGTGCTGTCTTCATAGAATGAGTTTGGAAGTATTCCCTTTGCTTCTGTTTTCCAGAAGGGGTTGTAGAGAATGGGTATAATTTCTTCCCTATTTGGTAGAATTCACCAGTGACCCCATCTGGGCCTGGTTCTTTCTCTTTTGAAAGCTATTAATTATTGATTCAATTTCCTTAATAGATATGGACATTGTTTGATTGTCTACTTCTTAATGTGAGTTTTGGCAGACTATCTTTCAAGGATGACCCATTTTACCTATGCTTTCAAATTTGTGGGCATATGTTTGTTGATAATATTCCATTATTATTCCTTTAATATCCATGAGATCTGTAGTGATATCCCCTTTATCATTTCTGTTATGAATACTTTTGATTTTTTCTCTCTTTTCTTATTTACACCGAGGCTTATTAATTTTATTGATCTTTTCAAAGAACCAACTTTTGGTCTCATTGATTTTCTCTATTTCTGTTTTCAATTTCATTGATTTCTGTTCTAATTTTTATTTCATCTACTTTGGATTTAATTTTATTTTCTTTTTCTAATGTTGTAAAGTGGAAGTTTAGTTTATTGACTTTAGTTCTTTCTCCTTTTCTTTAGTTTCCCTCTAAGCACTGTTTTCACTGCATCCCATAAATTTTGCTAGGTTGTATTTTCATTTCTATTTAGTTTAAAACATTTTTCCATTTTTCTTGAGATTTTTTCTTTGACTCATGTTGTTTAGAAGTGTTTTGTTTAATCTCTATGTTTTTTGAACTTTCCAGCTACCTTTATGTTGAATGTTTGTTTTTAGTCCAAGATATAATCAGTCTGAATTCTTTTCTCCATTTCCCCCCCATGTAACTTTGAATGGGGAGCAGGGTATTGTCATAATTTTTTCCAGTGTCTTCTTCATTATCTTAAGTGATCCATGAGCACCTCATAGTTAACAAGCTTCAATCAACTTAGTTTCTTCTATTGCAAAGATTTTTACTTCTATTATGCTCAATATACCTTACTGATAATTCTGCACCTACCTCCTCTGCAAGTCAGAAACCTGGATATCTTCCCAGATTTTTAGTTTCCCAGCCTCACACGTGTACCTGGAAATCAAGATTTATCAGCTATACATTTGAAGCACTTTTATGTCCCTTTCTCTCAATTCCAATTTTCACTAAGTCCAAATTCTCTTCATCTCTTACTTGAGCTACTGGAACAGTTTCTTAATTCATCTTCCTGCCTTTAGCTTTATTTCTCCCATCTGTCTTGCACCACTTTGCCAAAGTAATTACATATACATGTAATTAATACAGCATTAATTATAACATTCTAACATTAGTATAATATTAGATATAGATAACAAATATGCATTCATTGTGTTTTGATTTGTTTAAAATTATTTTTATTTAAAATTCTTCTGTAGCTTAAAATTCTTCCTAATGCCTAAAGGTTAAAGTATAGATCCCTGCATAGAGCCTATTTAACTCTTCTAATTTGACCCTTGGCCCTTTATACTTGGGTTCTTGCCTTCATTCTGAGAAATTTGGTTACTGCCCTGTAAGAAAAGGGCAAACATACTTGTAGCTGCTCCTCAGAGGTCACCTTCCTGTGAGATCCCTCTGGAGTATTTCTTTCTCCCTCCTCCATTTCAACACTCTTCTTTTGTTTGTCCACAGTTCCTTTCCTTACTCTTTCAATGCCTCTCCCATTTTGTTTCAGACAACTGTTTACTGGTAGGTAGGCCCTCGCGTTGTGAGTGCATTAATATAAGGACTGTATTTTGTTCATTGTTATTTATTTATTTTCAGCCCAGAACCTTGCCTGTAGTGGGTGCTCAGCAAATGTTTGTTGAATGAAGTTGTATGTGGCCAAGCTTTGTAAGAATATGGTGAAGGGCTCATTGTGGCTTCATTAAACCTGAGCTATTCAGACCACCAAAGGAGCTTTGTTGAGGGACAGTGGCACCAATTAGTGTAGACTGTTGCAAGTAGAATGGAAATAAGCTAGAGAGAAGCTCCAGTCTTATCTGGGTCCCTGGGGGAACATATTTGATGCCTTTCAATGGATATGGTTTAAAACTTGATTCATATGAATTTTTATTGTATTTTTTAGGGATCTCCCCCAGAGTTATAAATACTTAGATATTGTTAGATGATCCTTATTCCAAAAAAGAATGCCAATTTTTATTTTAGTTGTTTGGAATTGTGGTCCCTCTTTATTTTAGTATTTTTTTGTGCTCTTTGATCTTTCAGTTAACTGGATCTCAAAATATCAATGGAGTCTTTCCTTGGCAATGCCAACAGCTCCTACTTTCTTCCTGAACCTCCTGTTCCCTCTGCTTTTTGTTTTCCCTCTGTTGTAGTACTTCAGTAGTGTTTCTGTAGTAGATCTGTGTAGTCTTGCATCAACCTGTGAGCATGAGTTCCCAGAGGACAGTCACAGTGTCATTAGAGTAAATTTTTTCCTGCAGGACCAAGCAAAGTGAACTGGCATTATAAAGATGCTCAGTAAGTATTGGGTGACTATATAATTTAATATTGGTGATGGCCTAATAAAGACTGTGTTGGTGGACAAATAATGACCTCAAAAGCTATTCAGAGATATTCTTGTTTGGAAAGATTTGAGTAGGTGATACTGTTTAGACATTAGATCATCTAAAGACTGAATTTCCTATGGCAACTAATGTGGGGTTAAGAGGACATTCTGTGCAGTTCAGCAATTTGAGGGAAGCCACAACTGGAAAGGGGAAAGAAATGAGTGCTTGGAGGGGCCAGGGGAACTGATAGGAAATCCTCAAAGGCAGCTGTCCACTTGTACTCCTGGAAAGAGTGGGGGAATGGAGGGAAGGGAAGCCTACTTTTGTAAATAGCTCAACTTGCCAATACTCATTGAGCTAGCCACAGTGTCTGTGTGGGAAGAGTAATTTCTCATAAAAATAGGGAATTTTCCTTCTTTTTCTTTTCTTTTCTTCTTTCTTTTTTTTCTTTTTTCTTTTTTTTTTTAAGTTCAAGCACTTTAAAAGAAACTGTGGGGAGTTTTAATCATAGGGTGGTTTTTTCTTTTCTGAAAGAAGGAAAAGACATTTCAATTTTAAATTCAGGGGTTGAAATGATCGTGTCATTTCAGCTAGAGTAGAGCATGTCAACAAGTGGACATGTTTTCATTGTGGAAACTATGACTTGAAGATGTAACCTTTTAAATTAAAAAAAGCAAATGATTCTGTTGTTGGTTTTCTTTCCTCCACAGAAACACTTAGAACTTAGCTGCATTTAGAAATAAAAAGTAAAAATATCAAGCATTCACTACTGTGTTAGAAATAGAAATCTTATTATGTGGGTTGGGTTTCTTAATATGGTTTAGATATACTAAAAACAGAACAAAGTTTGTCCCTTTGGAGACAAACTTTCCTTGGAGGTATTCTGAAAAATTGGCCTGCCGGTTTATTTAAATATTTATGTTTTAATTATGGGAGTTAGTAGATAAAAAGAGGTGTTGACTACTACTAAGGTTCTTGATTTCCAGTTCAATGCCTTTATTTATCACTAAAACATCCTTTACAGTTCATTGTACCTAATAAACATTTGATAAACCTATGCTGAATGAATGAATTTTAAGATATTTGGAGTGTAATCTGCATTAATTACTTAATGATGGTATCAGCCACCAGTAAGCACTAATAATGATAATAAGGTTGCTAATTCATAATTGGATTAATAAAGACATTAGAAGTATAAAAATAATAACTTATAGACTGATCTTTCTAAAACCATCATTAGTCCATGGTTTAATTAAACTGTAGTTTGTGTAATATAACAATGTTCAGAACAGTGTCCTTTCTTTTCTTTCTTTCTTTCTTTTTTTTTTTTTAAGTTTTTACTTATTTATTTGACAGAGAAAGAGAGAGAAAGAGCACAAGCAGGGGGAGTGGGAGAGGGAAAAGCAGGCTCTCCAATGAACGGGGAGCCTGACAGACTGACGTGGGACTTGATCCCCGGACCCTGGGATCATGACCCAGCTGAAGGCAGACTGAGCCATCCAGATGACCTGAACAGTGTCCTTTCATAGAGAAATCAGATTGATAGCCTGATTAACTGCACAAATATGAATAAACATTTAGAACTGTGACGCTGAAGAGGTTATTAACTCTGAATAAGAAGTTTTGAATAAATAAACTTTTGGTCAGAGTAATTGGTTGCTCTCTTTATATAACTAATTAAAAGATACAGCTAAGTAGAAATTTATTTTTCTGACAAAAGAAATTTTCCAAAATGATTTTGCCACTTGCTTCATCGTACCTTTAGGCAGATTCTTTTCTTTTGTAGACAAGCCTTACATGTACATCATTGTTATTATTTTTCTTCAGATGGGAGGATATGTGTATGCACATAAAGTAACATATGTTGATTACAGCTTCCTTCTAGATGTGCAAATTATTTTTTCCCTATAATAGAATTTTCATTTACAAACCAAGATGCTTGTTATTAGTAACAAGTTATTTATGCCTCAGAACCAATGGTTCTATCCTTGGAACATGATGGAAAACAACACAGATTTCAATGTTTTTTAACATAGACATTCCAAGAGAGTTAAAATTGATTTTTTTTTCTTTTTTTCATAACATATATATTCAGGGAAGACTTTTTGTTTTTTGTTTTTTGTTTTTGGGAAGAGGGGTGTTGGATTGCTTTACTTAATGCATGGTTTCAACTCAGAGTTGTTCCCTTCAGTGGAACAACATCTTCCCACTCAGGGGGCCAGAAGTCTGACCCCCTGGCTTCCAATTCCCGTTGTGCCATTTTTTACCTGATTTCAGCTTAGCAGCTCTGCTATTCAACCTTGCCAGGCCTCAGTTTCCTTACTTGTAAAATGGGCAAAGTAATAGTAGGGCTGTGAGAGATTGAAAGAGATAGACTGAAGGCCCTTAAGGTGGTACCTAGGGTAAGAACATGGTAAGTGCTCACTGACGGTTGGTGATTATTACAGCCAGACTTTGTATTTCATCTCTTTTGTTCAGCCTTCCTTCTTATATTTTTCTACTTCTCAGATTAGCTCTTTCACTCAACTTTTTCCAATATATTTGTTTTTCCTCTCTTGATTAATTTATTTTATATACCTGGACATATAGTATACCTTATAAAATAATGGGACTGGTTCCCAGGAGAAATTTTTGGAATAGAACTCAGTATTATTATACTCCCTACAGTATGTACAGAAATCACCTATTTAAGCGGAAAGCATTATACATGTGAAATATACTTATATACTGTTACAGTGATTCCTCTTACAGTGATTCCTGTGTTCTTCTCTGTGTTACTGGGTATTCATTACCTCACTTTTGCAAATTTCATGTATACCCTTACACATGCCTGCTCCTTTGCTCCTGCAGAGTCTTCCTTCTCTCGTTAATAGCTCTCTAAACGTTCCCCCTTTCCCTGTTTTATAATGCAGTTTCTCCTAATATTGCCTTCTCTTCCATATCCCAGATATGCTATGTTCAACCCAATGGGTTGGCAGGGGAGCAGCCAACATTTATTCAAGGATGGCAGCAGGAAGAGAAAGAATAGACTGATACTTCTCACCCTTCTGCTTCCCCACGGCTTCCCGAAGTGATGGACTCAAGACTGTCTTATGTGCTGGTGACAGGAGAGGGACAGTGAAGGGACTAGGGAAATATTATTTTCTGGATACTTCTCAGTGCTCTTTGGATAACATCCAAGTTTCTCAACATGGTGAATGTGTTTTCTGAGGCTGGGGCCCTTATAGCCTCGTCAGCCTTAGCTTTTAAACTTTATATGCTGGCATAATTTTGAATTTCTGCCCTGGTGATGCTAAATGGCTCACAGTTGCTACTGTGGATATATGTGCCTCTGCTCACACCCTTTTGTAATTTGGAATGTTCCTCTGCCCATCTTTACCTTGCTGATTGCAAGACTCCAACCCATCTTTCAAAGCTCAGGCCAGGGGCTGTCTCTGCTGGAAAGACTTCCAGGACAGTCTTTCCCTTCTTCCTACTGGACCCAATGCCCTCTTTCCCTTGGATGCCATTGCACGTTCTGAATTGCTCTGTTATTATGTCCTTTCTTATTTTGGAATGATCTGTTTATGGGTCTCTTTTGTCTGCTGAATTAAATTCCAGGACAGCAAGAGCCAGATAGTATTCAGTTCTGTATCCACACCATGGAGCATGGTGTGTGGTGCAGTGTGTGCAAGCTGGAGTTATTTGTAGAACTCTTAAATTGACCTCACTGGGATCCGTGGGGATGGAGACAGTGATGAAGTAATTTTTACTTCCTTTCATGGGGCTTGGCTAATAATGGCCTCAGCATTGGAATTCCTTCCAGACAACTTAACCAGCCGGATAATCTAACCCTTCTCTGATTTGTGGTCTTATTCCAGAAGTGACTAAGTTTTTTAACTTGGAATTCCTATCTTTACATTATTTGTAGACTTTTCTCTTATGTTGTAATATAGCTTGTTTGCCAACAGCATGTATTTCCCATTTAGTCATTTTTCTACAGATCACTTATTAAGATGATGGACTTTCTAAACACATGAGAAATGCCTATGAAATGCCTGAAACAAAATGGGCCATGTGGCAGATTTTCTCATAGGAGAAACCCGTAGGCACTTAATAGGATGCTTCTCAGTACAAAACAAACAAGCAATTACCTGAGTCGCTTCCTGTGGGAAACTCAACATCCTACCACCCATGGTGATGACTCCTGTGAGTTTTTTGGAGGGTTGCATCATTCTAAGGAAATTCATTCATACTTTTCTCAACAAATGCACATTTTATTTTCTTGGACAGAAAATAAACTATATGTCTTTGTTCAAGTCTACTTTCCTTTTCTACTTTGCCTCTTTTGTTTTTTAAAAATGAATATCGAATATGCAATTCTGGAAGGCAGTAGGAAAGACTGAATGGTGGTTGTCATTGGCTGGTAAGTGGGGAGCAAACTGGGTTCAGGAAACATCTGGAATGTTTGTGATGTCGTAGTTGCCTACATTTTCTTCTTCTGGATTTCAACATTTATCAGTGACTTCTAGATATTAATTGAGGATATATTTAAATCACAGATGTTTGTTGTTATTAGTCTGGTACAAATCACATTTGATGAATCTGCTCTTGGTTTTTCTCTCCGGATTACAATGACTTCTTCCTTCCTTATATGAATCTAAAGTTTTCAAAAATACTATGAGAATGGAACTTTGGACTAAATCATATTTGGAAATTAATAAGAATAGACTTTATAAATTCATCAGGTGAAATAATAGGTATATTTAGTTTCAGTAGATAAAAATCTACTGTGTGAAATGATAATTCACTACAATTTTTAGAGTGAGGAGAGTTCTGATTTTGCTTTTTTTTTTCTTTTTAACTTAATATTAGGTGAAATACTAGTCATTTTATAGTTTGTATTCTCTGGAACTTCATACTTAGATCTTTGGCATTAGCTTCTTTGAGTAAGATTATCAATTCATCTTGAACTTTTTGGAGAAAATCATTTATTTGAATCTAAAATCCTCAAGTCCTAGTTTTCACTAAAAACTGTTGTATTTGTTATTTTAGCAAGTTTAACCTAAATAGGTACATGAAATTTGAAGTTTAAGAAGAAATTTTTAGCTTTGAAAAGTATATTTTAGTATATGGAGTAGAGACAAATTGTGAGGTATTATGCACTTTCTACCTGGAAATTACTATAAGATTTTGATAGGAACTCTTTAAAGTTTCATTTCATAAATAATAGTTTATCAAGTAGCTATTAGAAAACTATCATATTAATGCTAAGAAGAGAACACTTTCAGGTTTATTATTATTGATTATTAATTATTATTCTCTATTACATGGTTTTTTTTTCTCATACTTTCTTGATGTTCAGTGGTGGAAATAAAGTGAGATCCTTTAACTAGGAGGTTAGATACCAGCAAAGACTCATCTTCAGCCCACTGCTCCTAGAGGCAAATTTTTACTTGAAGAACTGTGGTCCAATGGCGATGGGGTGTTCAGAAATTGAAACTTTGAATTTAAGGTTGGAGATTGTTGAATTGGCATTTCTGTCCAATGTGGCTGAGTACCCGAAAGCAGTTCCACATTTCTTTATCAGGAAGTCAGGCTGACTTGTGATGAAAGATGATGAAGACAAATCCTAAACAGGGCTTCCTGTTTGCTTAAACCTCCAATCCAAGAGAAAATTGTTTCCAGTTTCCCTGTACAATCATGGTAATATATTTTCTTTTCAGATTGTTAACAGACTGTTCAGCTTGTACATGGCATTTCAATCATGGTGAGAAAGGTGAAGCCTGAATGACTCCGAATTCTCATTAGGAATCTGAAATTGGATGACCTTTGAAATTAACCTCTGGTTCTCCTCCTCTTCTCTTTAGTAAACACATTATTCATTAATTCATATTAATTGATTTTCTGCTCCATGGACAGGTTTGAAATGGTTACTGTGATAGATATAAAAGAAGGAAATATAGCTTCTGTACTCAGAGTTCACAGTTCCTTAAAAACTTAGGAGAATACAGATGTCCATTTAAATTTAAAGATGGTGGCCACTCTGAAGTAATAATTAGCTTGCTCCCTTTTAAGATGAATATTGTGCACAATGAGATTTTTAATTTTGTGAATAATTTTGGGGATATAAAAAGTAGGAAAGAGAAGAAGGGAGCTGGGGAAGAGAACAAACTTTGTGGAAGGACTTAGAATTTTCTTAGAATTCTGGGACATCCAAACCATATTTGGGCAGGGGATTAAAAAAATAAGGAATTGATCTCAGCTTTACTTATGCAAGAAAACTTTGTTTTAAAGAGTTTGGCTAAAGATCACTAACTACTTTATGAACTGGTTTGACTGTAACTAATTTTTTCTAATATTTGTTATTTTTCTAATATTTCTTATTTCTAGTGACCAATATTAAACATAAACCTTATGGCCAGTGTTAAATTTTTTTTTAAAGAGAGAACAGAAAGATTTGACACTTAGAGTAATTGATTTTTAGAAAGATGAAATTATGTTAAAATAGTAAGGTAAGTTCTATAAGTAATATAAGTAATTATAGTACCTTTATGGTTAATTACACTAACTCATGCTAATAGCTAACATGTACTGAATATTTACTTCACTGACCACCTTGCTAAATGCTGTATGTACATTTAAATAAGAGTAAATAGGTGGGATAGATCTTAGGGAAGAAGAAATTGGGACAAAGGTGAAATAGTTTTTCTGTAATTGACCTCAGTGTCCATGCTTTAAATTTTTACTCGAGTCTTTGCTTCTAAAGAACATTTTGACCTCTTTCTTGTTTCCAAACTTTTATCTGCATTCATTTCTTTTTTCTTTTTCATTCCTTTTGTCTAATTTTTTCTCTTGACTTCTTAATCCCGCTTTCACTTTCTCATGGCATGTCCCTGGTCTGTTAATGGATTTTCTTGTTTGACAGATAATTCACTGAATACCTCCATTGCTGTTGTACTTGAAATCAAATGCATGGATGATAGATTGCATTTTTTTTTTTTTTTACTTTTATAGTGTGATGTAGATATGATTAGAAGTCAAAGTACATATCAACTGAGCACTGACATAATTCTTACTCATAAAAGGGGCAGAAAGGATATGAAAGAATAAGAGATTTATCACTTAACACATCTATCTGTACATACGTGTGCACACACAATTGTTTTTCCTGGGAAATAAATGATAGAGCTTCTGCCCATAAAACATGCACACCATGTTTGGTCACACTGTAAAGAAGCCCAACAAATTCCTCCTACCTCTAGTTAACTGTCTACTACAACACAGGTGTTTCATATTCTTTCCATCTGCTTGCATCAATCCCTGACATCTACCATGGCAGAAGTCTGATTTCTTAGCCTGCTAAAATGTACAGATAGTCTTCTAGAAAATTCTCTTTAAATATGACACTCACCACCTTTAAAATCTGGAGTACCGGCGATGATCAGGATAAAGGCCAGGCTGCCACTGGGGAGAGAATATGCCAAGGAACGATTTTACTGGGAAATTATGCTTTGAGTGACTATACAGGTAATTTAAAGATGGATTGCCCGGATCAGACAAAGCCAAAATAATCTCAAATTGTTCTGTTATTCTTCTTGATGCTTCCAAACCTTGTTATTTCAATGATTACATAACAGTTTGGCATCCATGAAGTCTCTGACAATGTTCAGAATCTCAAATTGTAAAAGTGTTTTTACATCATGTCTGACCCTTGTTAGTTAGTCATTAATGAGTTTGCCCAGTATGAAATTCTGAGTCTAATGATTTCCTTTCTGGCCATCTAAATAATAACCTTAAGAGTCTAAAAAATGCATAGGAATGTATTTTAATTGAATAATAAGCAATATGTAATACCATATGTTCGTAAGAAATGATGAAGCAGAAGTGGGTTTTTTTTGACCTATGTTCTGTTGTCTTCCCTGGGCAGTTTGAGTCAAGGGGAATGGGTGGGGCCCATGGGCAGGGTTACAAGCCACCATGGTTATGTTAAATAAATATAGCTAAGCTTTTACCTATTTTTTATATATTCCGGTCCACATATGCAGCTTTATTGAAAAAAAAATCCTGCAGCTAAAATGGTTTAAAAATTCACTATAGTCCATTAATATTTGATACCATGAAAAATGTCCACTTTATATAACCTGGAAACAAAGAGCTGATTATAAAATTAGAAGATGAAAGCAGTTCTGTTTAAAAAAAAGGGGGGGAGGGGGAAAACAAAGCAACACAAAGGAAAACCAAAAAACCCCAAAAGGCTGAATATATTTATAAGATTCTTTTGTGTAATCTAAAAACTGAAAAACAAAAAATAGACACAAAAATGTAAATAACATGTTTATACTGCTTCGTTTGTCCAAGTTATTAAGGATTACAGGAAGAGAATGTGCTATTGCTTAAGATGATGAGAAATTTATATTAAAAAATAAATATTGCATGTAGCAGGAAGGGGAAATTGCCTTATTAATTACCTGGTTATCTTATCAGGGCTCTAATTTTTTGGTTTTCTGGAATGCAGAACAGGCTTCATGCACAGTGCTCAGAGTTGCTGGGGCAGCAGTTATGCAAGCTGAGCGATTTGCAACATTTGTGTTCACTCTGCCTTTAGGTTTCAGAAAATGAGCTTCTGCTGAGTGCATTCAGAGCCATTGAGCCTGAGAGGGCACTTTTCAGAGCAGAGATCCAAGGAAGAGCCACATGTGCTCTATCTGTGCTTTCAGTCAGTGCAGTGGGTCCTGCTTCCATCCTCTGGGTTAGCACAGTGTCAGACTCGACACCCCTTCCTTAGAGCAAGCCCTCAAATCCAGAGTAACCGAAGGAGAACAGGGGAGAAATGATACCAGTTGCAGTCATTTTCCTCAAAGGTAGTTTGAGGTAGCTCTGTGATCAAGGGCCTTTTCTTCAGTCCATGAAGTTACACCGAAGTTTCTTCAGTCCATGGTTACCTCTCAGGGGGTAGAGTTTTTCTCTTTATCTTTTGTAGAAATAAGCATGTAGAGGGACACCTGGGTGGCTCAGTCGGTTAAGCATCTGCCTTCTGCTAAGGTCATGACCCCAGGATCCTAGGACCGAGTTCCGAGTTGGGCTATTTGCTCAGCAGGGAGCCTGCTTCTGTCTTTGCCTGCCTCTCCCATTGCTTGTGCTTGTGCTCTTTCTCTGACAAATAAATAAATAAATAAATAAATAATAAAAAATTTTTTAAAAAAGAGAAAAGCATGTAGAAATTTTGTAATTCTAGTAAAAAGTCCACGTAGCCTATATTTAAAAGAAATTGCAAGAAATGCTAAAATGCGACTGGTATATGTAATTTGAAATATTTATGCTTCTCTGGACTTCAAGAAAATAAATCATTGTGTAGAGAATGTTTATTTTCCTAACGTGAAGGCAGGTTTGAAGTTTAATTCCATTATTCTTTTTCTTCAAATCCCTGTGTTGAAGACCTAGTTTCTATTTCTTTATTTTCCGAAGCTATGATATTTGTGGATTTAATTTATATAACTTCCAAATGGAATGGTGCGATTGGTAGCCCAAATTAATATAATTAATTACAACAATTTTTGAGTATCATAAATCTTCTGATCTTAAAGGATGAAGCTTTAGAGTATCTGGCTGATGGCTAGCAAGGAAAATAACCTATATATCACAATAAAATGATAAAAATGTTAATAAAAATGGCAATAATACTGTAATAATAATTCTATAAATTTTATATTCTTTGAAAAGAAAATATAAGGGGGAATACTATGTTTCTTTCTCTGCACCCTCATGGGAGTGTCACAAAAACATTATGTATGAAATGTGATGCTGACACAGCCTGCTTGTGCCAATATTTCAACACAAATGACAATCACAACCAAATTTTCCACACAGGCGTTATTCGGGATCACCTGCCTTCCTTTAGGTGTTTATGTTTTAGAAAACTGACATAATGGGGTGCCTGGGTGGCTCAGTGGGTTAAAGCCTCTGCCTTCGGCTCGGATCATGATTTCAGGGTCCTGGGATCGAGCCCTGCATCGGGTTCTCTGCTCAGCAGGGAGCCTGCTTCCTCCTCTCTCTGCCTGCCTCTCTGCCTACTTGTGATCTCTGTCAAATAAGTAAATAAAATCTTAAAAAAAGATAGAAAACTGACATAAAATTGATAGAAAACAATCCTGGGAAGGAGGATTTGTGATCCATTTCACAAAACCCCCACTTAGATGAACTGTTTCCACTGGATGGCTCCTTCACGTTGCCGGCCAATGAAGTGGGAGTGGCCACCCGCTGGCAGTCCAATGTGGTACATCTTATATAACATTTTCTGTGACTTCACATGCACTACCTCATTTCAGTGACATGCGTGAGATAGAGGGGGCCGAAATGACACATTGTAACACAGATGAGTAAAATGAGATCTAAGCAGGTGAGACCGTTTGACCCAGCTCAACCCTTCTAAGAGTGATGTCGACCTGGGGGAGGACCAGGAGATCCGACTCGAGTCCAGCACGCTACCACTCCTGGCTTCCCTTTGTCCAGCTCCCTCTGCTGTCACCTGCAGCCCCAGGCCAGCACGGCATCCTTCTCCACTGGTCTCAAGTTCAGTGGGAGGTAATGGGAACTTCTCTTCATGAACCAAGAGTCCATTCTTTCCTGAGCAGCTCCTTCTTCTGACAGGGAAGCTGAGATCCAGGTGCAAAAGCAGAACTGGGCTTCAGGCCTTGCGTTCTTTCTGCCCCACCACATTAGTTGACATCACTGTGGTAGAGGGGAAAATGCTATTTAAAAACACGGGTGGTGTCTGGGTGGCTCAGTCCGTTAGTTAAGTGTCTGCCTTCTGCTCAGGTCATGATCCCACACTCCCAGGATTGAACCCGGTGTTGATGTTTCTCCCTCTCCCTGCTGGCTACCTCTGCCTATCTTTCCAATAATTAAAAACAAACAAACAAACAAACAAATAAAATAAAACAAAACCACAACTGATTGCAACTACATCTACCCCCAAACGAGGGGGCAACGAGTAGTGATGGCTTTTTATTTAGAAAAGTCCTTGTGCCCTTTGCATGAAGAGGCCAGCCCTCTGTTCCCCTCCCCTGATGGTGGTGATAGGGGAAGGTCTGAGCAGCGAGAGAGCTGGCAAGGGGTTGCTGGAGCCAGACCTGCCAGTCGGAATGTCATGTGGGCTAAGGTGACACAGTACTTCTAACAGGAGGGTGTGCCATGATGGCTATGATGTAAAGGGCTGTGAGGCCCTTTTGTTGAATTTTGTTGAAATTTGTTGAATTTCAGCTCCAGAGCCCTGCTGGATGGATCCTCCCATGATTATCTTTCAGCAAGTGGTGTCTGCAGGGAAAAGAACTGAAGGGGAGGGGAGTCAGCAGCTCCCATCTGAATCTGCATTGGAAAAAGGGAAAGAACAGCTATGAAAGGTTAGAGGGAATTCTAGATTTCAATGGGAACAAGAACACTGATGTTGAGCATAGGGCATAAGCCACACAGATCTGTAGGGATCCTGGGAAGGGCAACAGCCTGCCTATTTGATGTGAATCTGCCAACTTGATGGAAATCTCAAAGGTTATGCTGACTTCAGTCAACTTCTTGCTTACACAAAAAAGTGAAAAGTCATTACAATTACTCTTGAGAAACTTGAGAAGAGGCCATGACCGGTGAAGCATCCCCAGAAGGTTATTAGATTTATTTAGCTGTGGAAACTAAGAAACTAAACATCAATTGGGTCAACCATCCTTTATTTCTTTCACCTTCCCTCCCCTTTTAGCAGTAAAGGAATCTAAGTCTAGATCATTGTCCAATATACCCAAGGCCAGCTGGCCTGTGAGTAGGCAAAGATGTAGGACTAAATGTGACTGTGAATTCAGAATGGGCCACCCAGGTTCTGGCCCCTACTCCATTTCCATAGTTTCCTTACCTTCTTGAGCAGCAGTTCCCTCTCTGGTAAAATGGAGAAAGCAAAATCATATCTCACGGGGTATTTGGGGGACCAGATAACTTAATGTAGGATTTGAGAACTGTCAAGGAATGTTAAAACATTTTCTTGGTTTATTTAGGAGGTTATTTATGGTGTCAACAATTATATGGAAGGGATTATTTTGGCTTTTCCAAAGTCTGAAAACAGTAGCAATGGTATAATTGAAGAGATGTCACTGTTCCTCAAGTGTGTGCAGGTGCTGACTGAGGCTAGGCGACAGGCAGTGTAGTTTATAGAGTGTCTTCTGGGATTGTGAGCTTTTGTGTTCTTGGTAGGCCTTCTAGATGATAGTATTTTACTCTTTCTTGCCTTTTTTTTTTTTTTTTTTTTTTTTTTTTGCCCCTGAAAGAATTAGAATGAAATAGAAAAATCCTCATTTTTCCTGAAGGAGGTTAAGGATATTTCTTTGTAAATAAAGAAGTTTAAACACAGTATCCATAGCAGCTGGAGGTAAACTCCTATTATGTTTACTTATGCCTTTGGAAGGTCAGGATCCAGAGGAACTATTGGTAGAGTGAGTCGTGAGGAATAGTAGGGGCACTGCACGCTCCTAGGCCGGAAGGGCGTTACGGCCACTTACTGCCTAAATTCCCCTCGCCTCCCGTCATGGCTGAACGGTACCTGTAGGAGAAAGTCCTAGGGGTGGCAGGGAAGGAGAAAGAGATTAGGGAATATGGGTTGATATGGTATCATTCCTAGAAGAAAAACAATATTCAGCTCCGCTTTCATCTTCCTGAAGCACTTCTGTATTTGGTGGGAAAAAAATTAGAATATTAAAGACATTTAGAATGATCAATCTTCGAATTTATCTCCACTTAGATAATCGGAAGGCAATACTGTCCTAAAACTTCTGATCTTTTCAAACTCGAGTATTTTCATAGAAGGAAAGGGTCTTCTGTGAGAAAGAGACTCCTCAGACATGTTTGCCTCAAGGGCCTGGAAAGAAAGGAGTCTTTTTTACACTCTGAAGCAGAGCTCCTCTGCCTCCCTTCTGTTCAGCCTGTTGTAGGGAAGGATCTACCCCTTTAATCACAGAGGCAAGAAAATACCAAAGCAGATGACTTTGGCAGGTTTGCTAGAGGCTGGCGGCAGGTTGGCCAGGCTAACAATCAGTGGCTTCCAGAGTTCAGCATGACAGGAAGCTGGGGGCTGCCACTCAGTCTGGTCATTAGTTAGGAACTACGGAGACTGATGATTAGTCCTTACAGCACTGGAGAATGTACGCATATCTGGCTCAGGGGACAGAGAGGTCCCACAACATCCCAGACATTCGGTCGTCAGCCCTTTCATTGCCCCATCACTCAGGAAGTCAGAGGGAAAATGAAAACAAATTAAAAAACTTAAAAAAAAAAAAAAAGCACTCACGTTGTTTCTTTCATTTTCCATTTCCTTTTACAACATGGTTTTTCAACATTCTAACGAAATGCTAAGTCACAGATATACGAACGTCAAGAATTGTAATGGCACATTCCACACAAAACTTAGCCTCCTCTGAGTATGAGAAAACTGGCAAATAAATGGCGTTCTGATTCACCTTTCTCAATAAAATGAATGCTATGTTTAAAATGTCAATGAATTTGTGAACTTCTCTGAAAGGTGAAGAACAGTGCTGACCGTCAGCATTATCTTGAGATGATGGAAAGGCTGGCGGGAGAGCCAGAGACTGTGGGGACTAGGGAAGTCACAACAGCACAGCAACACAGAAATAGGGGTTGGACACTGGCCTCCTGCAGTGGCGGCCACTTCCTTCTTATGTCTGCTTAGCTGTACTCAGCAGACACACAATAATCACCCCAGCGGGTCTGGGGATCAAATGACTGCACTGCTGAAGGATTAAGAGCAATTCTATCCTCTTGGCTTGGACTTTGGAATTTTCATTAAAATGACCTTGGGTGTGGTGAGAAAGGAATTCAAGCAACAGGGATCAAATCTTAAACATCTTACCTGGGAAAACAACCAAAGGGCCCCTTTTAGAAAGAGCCTTCTTTCTGGGCCTCAAGCAGAGCTGTCACACTTGTTTTTCTAAGTGTTTCTCACATGGGATTAGCCTCCAGATATGTGAAAAGTGAGGAGTTGAAGGGTCTTAGGTAGGCCGAATGAGTGGAAAAGATAAGCTAGTGCAGACCAGACCTCTTCTATTTTCCAGGCTCTGCAATGGTTTACTTGTCTGGAGACTGACCTCCTGCTTCCTCTCCCAATCCCTTTGCCCTCAGCGGAAGAGCTGGTGCTCCATCCACTCTTCGTGACAGGTTATTGTGAAGAGTTCTATTTACCTGCGACTATGTTGGTCTTGCAGAAGCAGGAGCTTGCAGGCTAGCAGATGTGGACAGATCGGTTGTAGGCCTGGAGACTTAGAATGGTAACGGGGAGAAAAGCAGAGGCCTCAGGGATTTAATGATTCCCCAAATGGGAGGACTGGGGACAAAATAATCTGGTGATGACTAACACAAGTCTGTGAAAAGAATGGATTTCTCAGAGTGGTTGGTTATATGTCTTTGGGCTTATGGGGTGGGCTAACTTGAGGGAGGCTAAGTCACAGCAAAACCCTCTCACAGGGTCACTAATGAAATCAAGAGACTCAGACTAGGAAGTGGAACAGTGTTAGGCCATAGGGCTGGACAGATTTACAAGGAAGGTTTGTTGATCTTTGTCTATGTGATGGAGGTTAGTTGGAAGAAAGGCAGACAGGGGCAGGGGGCCCCATCCTAGGAGGAAATGACCCTCAGAGGGAGAAAGAACCCATCCTCTATTCCACACCACCCTGGGAGGAGCCCTCCACCCTTGCCCACATGATAGGTAGATGAGTGTGTGGACAAAAACCTGACTGGGTGAGAGCTGCAGGGACAGGTGAGAGCTGCAGAGATGGTTAGTCAGATTAAAACAGCCTGCCATCATTCTCATAGAAACCCCTAGACTTAGAAACTTCCATGGCCACCCTCTCAGGTCCCCTCCCTTTTCAGGAGTTCTGTATTATCACCCAATAAACCTTGCTTTGCTGCCCACCACTCTTCGTCTGGTCTACCTCTTCATTCTTTGAAGCAATGAAGCAAGAGCTTTGGGCACTCAAGGAAAAGAAATCCTGAAACACACAGGTACTGTGTTAGTCACTTTGGTCAGCCATGACATACTACCAGAAACCAAGCGGCTTGAACAGTAAAAATTCATTTTCTTTATAGTTCTAGAGGCCAGAAGTTTAAGATCAAATTTCCATTCACTTTGGTTTTGGTGAGAGCTCTCCTCTTGGGTCAGAATAGTTGCTTTCTCACTATGTCCTCATATAGACTTCCCTTGGCATGTGTGCATGGAGAGCAAGGAAGAGAGAGATTTCTCTCTTTCTCTTCTTATAAAGCCACTAATCCTATCAAATCTGGGTCACACCCTTATGACCTTAACCTTAACTACCTCCTATAGGTCCTATTTCAAATATAGTCACACTGGAAGTTAGGGCCACAAGTGGTTTCGGTGAGAGGATACCTAGGGATACCCCTATCAAGGTAGATCTGAACATCTACCATGTCTAGAATCAGTCATGCTCAGCTCTTAAACCAGTGGGGCCCACCTTCATCATGTGAAAAGTCTTCCATTCCCATCAAGGGCGGGGATGATGAGGTGCAAGCAATTAAATTTGGCCTTTGAGATTCATGAATAATTACAAGCTATAGGTTCCTATTCTAACCAGTGCCACCACCATCATCATCATTATCACGATAGCCACCTGTAAGATAAAGTCTGTGCTAGATAAAGATATATATTGTTTGTAATCTTTTCTGATTTAGCAGACAAGGAAGTGAATATCCCTCCAATAATTGAAGCTGTAAAATAATCCAACTAAGTTTTTTGGGGCCAGATTTTTAGCTATGTGATCACAGAGCTAGAGAGACCATTCTGTAGAGTGTGAGTGAAGAAAGTAAATTAGAGAGACAGATTGAGAAGATGGCCAGAGAGTTATGAGAGCTTCTTGAAACCCCAATTTTATTTATAGGTTTTATGAGACACCACATATGAGACATCACTTTCCTTATAATAACATTTCCTTAAGTTACATAGATTTATGACACTTGAACAAAGGAGACTGAATTAATATGCATCAAGTCAACTGTTTTTGTAAAGACAAAGCTACAAAGAAAGAAAAAGTGATTGTAGAAAGTGTTACTAATAAGAGAATGTAGAAAAAATCATTCATCATTCCATTCTTGCCTAGAGCAGAGCTTCTAAACCTGTTTTGGGATGAGATATTGTTATTACTAATTACAAACCAAATTAGAAAGACCATATATCCCCCTAAATGTCTCTGACTGGAAATGTTGAATGGATACGTGTATTTGTGTTATAACATATATTATACTATATACTGTACTGTACTATACTATGCTGTTAGATTATACTATATTCTTTTACTAATACCCTATTTATAATAGACCTCCTTGTTTTTCTGAAACTTGTGAATGTCTATACTTCTCTTTCTTCTCCATTTTTTTTTTTAAAGATTTTATTTATTTGACAGACAGAGATCACAAGTAGGCAGAGAGGCAGGCAGAGAGAGAGAAGGAAGCAGGCTCCCTGCTGAGCAGAGAGCCCGATGTGGGGCTCGATCCCAGGACCCTGAGATCATGACCTGAGCCGAAGGCAGCGGCTTAACCCACTGAGCCACCCAGGCGCCCTCTTCTCCATTTTTGCAAGTTTAGAAGGGGAAAGATTTTCTCTTTTTTGTGTTCTATTTCACACTGTATTTATGTAGTAATAGAAAATTAAAGCTTGATGAGATCACTATATTAATTTTCCATTCTAAGGGAAGGAATTCAATATTTCTATTAAGAAGAGAGTCAGTAGCTACATGAATCTGTCCTTAGAAAATCTGGGAGAATTTGCATTTAACACTATTACAAGTGAATTTAACAAGGTCATTGGATATAATATCAATATGTAAAAATCAACTGTATTCCTATATACCAGCCAAAAACCAAACAGTAAATAAAATTCTAAAAGGTATGTGTAAAAAAGAGTTAACATAGAAGACCTAAGATGCTTTTCTCTAAAATGGCCTACTTGCAATGTTGGCAGTTAGCTGTTATCTGGGAATTTGGATTTCAGGAGTGTTCCAGTGACCTAACTGATAAGAAATGTTCACTGTGCCTAAACTGTGCAAACAGTGTGGTTTATTCCAAACATCTGCTTTCCTTCTGAGAGTCTAGAATTTTAATACATTGAACACTGAGTATCTAGTGAGCGTTCCTAGTAAACAACATTTTGCATTATTGTCAAACTTATTGCTAGGTAAAAATATAATAAAAGATATGTAATATCTCTACATTGAAAACTTAAAAATATTATTGAAAACAATCAAAGAAGACCGAAATAAATGACATGTCCATAGGTTAGAAGATTCAATACTATTAATACTTTAATTCTTCCCAAATTAATCTATAAAACCAATGTACTATCAAAAAAAATACCAGTAAGTTTTTTTTAGGAAGTTAAATTTCTAAGTTAATTCTAAAATTCACGTGAAAAGACAGAATCCTAAGAATAGCTAGGGTAAACTTGAAATGGAATAAAGCTATAATATTTATATCATCTGATGTGAAGATTTATTATAAGGATATAAAAAGTAATTGAGAGAGTATGATATTGGTATGAGAATAGACAAACTGATCATTGGAGTGGAAACAGACCTACATACATATATGGCCAAATAGGTCTATGACAAATGCAACACTGGAGAATAGTGGAGAAAAGATGACCTTTTCCATAAAAGGTACTGCATTGATTGGCTATCCATGTGACCAAAAATGCATTGCATACTACATACATATATATGAAAATCAATTCCAGATAGACCGTAGATCTAAATGTAAGAGATAAAGTAATAACACATTTAGAGGAAAACATAGGTGGATATCTTTCTGACTGTGGAGTACATAAAACAGTTGGAACAGGCGTCAAATACTGTAACCCAGAAGAAAATGGTGCCGCACTAGAGCTTAATAAAAGTAAGAACTGCTTATTCAAAGACATGATTAGAGATTGAAAAAGGGCTTGTAGTATGTGGATGTAACAAACGACTTATATTCATAAAACAGAAGGAAATGTCATAAATTAGCAAGAAAAAGACAACAACCCAGTAAGAGAGTGGGCAAAAGCTTTACAAAAGAGAATATGTAAATGTGCAGTAAATGAATGAAAAGGTGTATAAGTATAGAGAAATGCTGAGAAATGCTAAAACCATAAGTGGTATCACCAAGGTGGCTAAACGAAAATGATGGAAAATATCAAGTGTTGATGACAGGATTGGATCTCTCATATTCTGTAAATTGAAGAATGAATTTGGGACACACTGCTCACAGTATCTATTAAAGGTGAGCATATGCATGTCTCCTGATGTGGTAATTCTCCTCCTCAGAGTATATCCAGAAAATATGCATTCCTACCATCACCAAGGATACATGCTAGAATAACATTGTGCTCTATTCATACAGGCAAAGTTTAGAAGATAACCAATGTCTATCAATAAAGGAATGGATAAATAACTTTTACTGTTATTCAACTAATGGGTTACTACATAACAGTAATAATGGATGGTTTACATGATATGCAGCAGTAAAGATGAGTCTCACACTTAATGTTTTCACTTGAAAACATGAATTAATTTAATTTAATTAATTAAATTTAATTTAAGTATGAATTCATACTTAACATACCTAGCATGATGGTGCCTTTTATAAAGTAGAAATGTAGGTAAAAACCAGTCTGTGGTGTTAGAAGTCAGGATAGTGGTACTTTGGGGATGAATAGGCACTGGAAAGGGAGCATAGGGGAGATTTTGTGATGGAGGCACTTGTATGATTGTTTTTAATTTGTGAAAATGCTGCAAGTTGTTCACATATGATATATGAACTTTTCCTCCTATATGTTTTTTCTTCAATGAAAAGTTAAAAAACAGGCTTATGGCTCCTTCTTTTGTTTATCACTAATGTATTCATTCATTCTTCATTAACATAATTCTTTCCACATTTAAGACATGGTACTAGTTGATAGAAATCAACAAAATAAATACATGTGGTCCTTGACATAATGGAGTTTTTAATTCCTTGTCACTAAAGTATACTTACATAGAAATCATTACAAACTGCCAGGAGGTGTGTTACAAGGGCTTTAGAAGTATTGAAAATGGAGTAACTGTGCAGGGGTGGGAGCCTGGAGGGAGCACTTCATGAAGGATACAATATTTAAGAAGATCTTTCAGAGATGAGAATTTCTTATAACCCAGTACCTTTTCTGCTTTGTCCTTTGATTCATGAATGAATAGTGGAGGCTGCACATTAAGATCATCTGGGCAACTTTACAAAAATCCGTGATAGAAATCCATCCCCAGGAATTCTGATTTTAATTGGTCTGGAGTTGCAATCTGGACATCAATATTTCTTCAGTTTTCAAGTGATTTTAATGTGCAACCAAGGCACAGAATTTCTGATATAGGCAGACCATGTGAGAAAGATATTCCTGGAAAAAAGTGAGGAATGAGACATAGTGGCAGGAAATTAAATGACTCAGCAAGACTGTATCACTGTTCACATAGGGAGGTAAGAAGAGATGGTTGAAAGGGCCCAAATAAAGGACTTAGAAATTAGTCTATGGAAGCTGGGTATTCTTCCATAAACATGGGGGACACACTGGAGTTTTGTAAACTGATGACTGAAATCACCAGATTTGCAAAGAGCTCTTTGGAAAGATCACACTGGTTGCAGTCTGGAGAATGAACTGGAGGGACAAGACAGCTGGCAAGAACATCAGATTTTAATTAGTCTTCCTAACACCATTTTGCAAGTCTTTGCATCCTTATATTTGTCCTTACTTATGAGTCCATTTTCTTTTCCTTTTGTGATTTTGAACACTCATTTCCGTCAGCTTGGAATGCTTCCAGTGTGCCCTTTTATATAGAAAACTACCATTTGTTTTCTAATCACAATTTAAACATTCCCTTCTTTGGGAAACTTTTCTTACCCCCTCCAAGAAAATCACACAAAACATAGAAATAAGGCAAAGAGGGGCGACATCCACCAATGGCATTGTTTAGTTTTTCACCAAACAATGATTTGATTTTCCAAGACAATACACTTGTGTCAATTTTGTTATTGTTTGACTAAAGCTTGGGCACTGTGAAATTTACATATTAACTTCTATATTTCTGTGTATAGCTCCTTCTCAATTTGTGACAGGATCACATCCAGATAAAGCCATTGTAAGTTGACAATAGAGTAAATAAAAAATGCATTTAATACAGCTAACCTACCAAACATCCTAGCGTAGCCTATCCTGCTTTAAATGTGCTCAGACCACTGACATTAGCCTATAGTTGGCTAGAATCATCTAACAAAAGCCTATAATAAGGTGTTGAAAGTCTCACGTAATTTATTGAATACTCTACTACAATTTAAAAAACCAGAACTGTTGTATGGGTACAGAAAGGTTGTAAGTGCATCACTTGTTCACTCTCAATGATGGCGTGGCTGACTGGGAGCTGTGGCTCCCTGCCGCTGCCCAATATCACCACAGAGTGTCTATTACCAGCCTGGGAAAGGATCAAAATCCAAAATTTGAAGTATGATTTCTACTGAATGTATATCACTTTCATACCATTGTAAAGTTAAAAAATGATAAAGTTGAACCGTCAAAGTTGGAGGTGTTTGTAATAGCAATGATAACCCAAAGATTATGGTTTTCTTGCCCTCTAGGACATTAACCAGTTTTGTACCCAACTAACAGTTTTTTTCTACATTTTTCTTTTTCTTTCCTTTTCCCACTTCTCTTCTTTTCTTTTCTCTTTTCTTTTCTTCTTTTCTTTTTCTTTCTTTCCTTCTTTCTTCCTCCCCTCCCTCCGTCCCTCCTCCTTGGCTTGCTACCTCACTACCTTCCTTTCTTTCTCCCTCCCCGCCTCGCTCCTTCCTTCCTTTCTTCCTTCTTTTTCAGTACAGTTCCCATACAGTGTCCTGTTATTTTCAGGTGTATAATATAGTGATCCAACGATTCTGTACATTACTCAGTGCTCATCATGATAAGTGTCCTCTTAATTCCCTTCACCTATTTTCACCCATCCCTCTCACCCACCTCCTGTCTGTAACCATCAGTTTGTTCTCTATAGTTAAGAGTCTGTTTTCTGGTTTGTCTTTTTTTTTTTTTTTTCCTTTGTTCATTGGTTTTGTTTCTTAAGTTCCACAAATGAATAAATTGTCTGGTATTTGTCTCTCTCTAGCTGCCTTATTTCACTTATCATTATACTTTTTAGGTCCATCCATGTTGCAAGTGGCAAGATGTCATTCTTTTTTATGGCTGGGTAGTAGTCCATTATATATATGTGTGTACACACACACACACACACACACACACACACACACACCACGCCTTCTTAATCCATTCATTTATCAGAGCACATTTAAACTACTTTTATAATTTGGCTACTGTAAATAATGTTGCAATAAACATAGGGGTACATATTTCTTTTCAAATTAGTGTTTGAATTAGTTATTCTTTGGGTAAATATCCAGTAGTGGAAGCTCTGGGTCGTATGGTAATTCCATTTTTTATTTTTTGAGGAGTCTCCACACTATTTTTTATAGCGGCTGTACCAGTTTGCATTCCCACCAACAGTGCACAAGTGTTTCTTTAATTCCACATCCTTGCCAATACTCACTGTTTCTTGTGATTCTGGTTTTAGCCATCTGACAGGCCTAAATATGTTTTACAAAATGTTTGTGAACACTTAATTCTTTAAATGCTCTTTGATCCAGCTTTTCTTCTTACTGGTCCCCTCACTTACTGGTCCCCCTTGATACCTATTTATTCTATCACTATATGAGAATCCTGTTTTCAGCTTTTTGAAAATTTTACTTTGATGGTCTCTAAGATTGAGTTAGATATTGCAACCTGCTCAGTGTTTAATCTTATCATAGCCTGGACTCTGCTTCCAGTTACCAGATTTATTCTGACCATTCCTAGCCCTCTGGATCTGCCTTCACATTTCAAAATGTAATGTAGAATCACATGTATTTTTAAGTTTTAATTTTTAAAGAACTTTTAAACATCTGCTTTTCTTTTTTTTGAAGTCTAGGCCATTCCTTGAATATGTCTTAGGTTTGTTTTTTCTTGACTTTCATGAACTCTAAAGGTGACAAGTTTCCACTTTAACTTTGCCTAAAATTTTCCACTGTTAATTAGAATTTTGTCTAGAATAGCTATTGTTCTAGTTGATGTTTAACTCTATAAATTTAACATAAGAACAGATTTGTAAAATTCTTGCTAATTGACAAATGAGTTGTTAGATTCTCTGCTGATCAAATCTTCTTGTGACTATGGATGATTAATCTTGATAATACACAAAGTTTTCAGTTAAAAAAGTCACAAGGCCTTCTTAAAAGAGGGACATGAAGGAAGAAAAATGTATCAACCATAGTTCTGTTATTCAAAGAAAACCATTGGTTGAAACTTAAATGTTATTTTAGTTATTATTTCTATGCTAAATTAAAAAATAGTTGTAATCATATTACAAATACAATTTTATATTGTATATATTTTTTATGTAACTGTGGGCCAGCATTACCATCTGGGAGCTTGTTAGAAATACAAAATCTGGAGCCCCATTTGAAATTTAGCCAAACAAATATCTGCATCTTAGGAAGATCTTTGGTCATTCTTACACATGTGATATTTTGAAAAGTACTGCTCTAGACAATTGTCATTGTGATAGATATTGCTGCCTCCAGAAATACACATTGTGTGTATGGATATCACTGACCCGTCTAGGAAAGCAGCAATTGTGATGGAAGGGAGGTCCAAAGAGTTTAAAAGGTTAGCATATTTTACTATGGAGTCATATATGATCTTCATGGAAACAAAAACGTCAGTTGGTAGGTTACTCCTTAGCAGGATATACTTCTGGCTTTGGAAATGTTTCCACTTCCAAAAAGGTGGGGTTTTGTTTTTGTTTTTGTTTTCCCTTTTCTTTCTCTTGGCTTCATTACCTGCAGTGTTAAGTTTTCAAATCCTGCTCCCAAATAGTTGACAATGGTATGTAAAAAGATTTTTTCACCTGCAATTGTCAGCCAAAAGGAAAATGGTTAGACTTCCTCCCATCACTAGAATTGACTATGTATTGCACTTGCACTCACATATGAAAATATGCCCACACAGGCACACACACGGAATAGAATTCAGGCTTTGTTATACCTCGAGGAAAAGAGTCACAGCACCAGCATAAACAGGATTAAATAATGTTGTGGATTTCCAAATGAGATTTAGCTAGCCCCAGTGTTAATGATTTTATCTTCCTTTTTTTCTCATTCTCGGGAAGATTTCTAATAAAATAAATAATACAGCTTTAGTTATAGTAGCAATCTCATCTCCTGCAATCTTGATTATATTGGGTTGGTTGCTTCCCCTGTTTTATAGAGGGCAGATGGGAAAACTTCCACTTCCTTGGATCATCTTTTATTTAGATTTATTTATGATGCAGAAGCTTTATTATTTGTTGTTTTAAATAATAGTGGAAAAGAGTGTCACCCCAGTGATGTCAGAGTAGCTTGTATCAGATTTCCTGTCCTACAGATAATCATAAACTCTGCAAAAAATATAGAAGAAAAAACCCTTAATAATTTGCAAACACTGGAGAGCAAGCAGAGAATGAAGGGAATTTATCCACTGGAAGAGGGGACAATTCTCTGGGTGAGATCTACATTTTTATGTCTTTTTATTGTTGTTTCTAAGTATAACACCCATATTAGAGTATTGTCTGGGCAACTAGTACTTTAGCAGAAAGTTGTAGCCTTATTGGTCTGAAGTGTAAGGAGGATAGAGTTTTGGACTAAAAAAGAAACTAGAAATCTAGGGGGAAATCTTATAAACGAAGGAGCACTAAATTCTATGTATAAAGTGTTTCATCAAATCCTTGTCTGATCCTTGATCTTAATATGCATGGACTTCAAGAAGGCTAATAGAAAGCAACAGCTGAAAGCCTGCAAGGTATGAACATATTTTTTAACCGATGCCCACCAGAGGGGAAAGTTTGGGTTTGAACCCTGCTTAGAAAGGATTGGTAAGTACCTTCAGCTTTTGATTAAAACCCATAAAGGGCCACACTTTAGCAGCAAAGACTAAGTTCTTTAACAAATTTGCCTTAGTACAAAGGGCTAACTTTAAAAAGATATGTCCCAACAAAGTTGCCACATTTATGGAAGTTCCATAAAAGAAGCCTCCTCAAATTTAAGTTGGTCAACCAGTAATTTAACTACAAGCTAGAACAAAAATCAATACTCTTTAGAAGAATATAATAGAATCCAGTGTCTCTTGACATACATCATTCACAATGTATCATATGCAATAAATGTTTTTTATACATGTGAACAAACAGGAAAATATGACCTTTAGTCATGGGAAAAGGCAGCTAATACAAATGGATTGAGTTGACATGAATGTTGGAATTAATAGACAAAGACTTTGATGCAGCCATATATGTTCAAGGATCTAAAGGAAATTATGGAGCCCAAGAAACAATCTGGGGGTTTCAGAGCGGAGTAGGGTGGGGGAGGGGGTGACGGGGTGATGAGTATTGAGGAGGACATGTGCTATGATGAGCACTAGGTGTTATACTTAACTAATGAATCATTGAACACTGAAAAAAAAAAAGGAGACTCTTAACAATAGAGAACAAACTGAGGGTGGATGGGGGGAGGTTGGTAGGGGATGGGCTGGATGGGTGATGAGTATTAAGAAGGGCACTTGTTATGATGAGCATTGGGTGTTGTATAAAAGTGATGAACCACTGAATTCTACTCCTGAAACAAATAGGGCGCTGTATGCTAATTAACTAGAATTTAAATAATAAAAAAAAGATTATGTTCATAATGAGGGAACACAGGGAAAATGGAAGCTATTAAAGAGAACCAAATGTAAATTCTAAAATGGAGAAATACAATAACTGAAAAGAAGTTTTCAATGATTGGGCTTAACAGCAGATTGAAGATAGCAGAGAAAAGGGTTGGGCCAATGGCTTTGATATTGATCAATGGAAACAATTAATTTTAAAGAACACAGAAAAAAGTACTGAAAACTAAATGAATGGAATCTTAATGACATATGGGACAAAGGTTAGGTAGGCTTCCTGCTGATTAGAAAAGATTCCAATTCCCTAAATTTAGGGTTTTATCACAACCTTCCATATGTGCAGGCCTCACCTGGCCCACTTAATATCACTCTGGCAGAGTAAGGACTTTAGGGAACTGCTGTAAATGCTGAATTCTGGCTACTGTTATTGTTGTGACTAATGAAGTTCTTTTCCTCTGACCTAGGAGTCTTGTGTGTTTTGCCAGAATCCATAAATTTGTGGCAGGTTAACTTGTTAGCTTTCAAGTGGGGTAACTTCTCGGACTCTCTATAGTCCTTGACAGTTCTCTGACCACAATAGAATTAAACTAGATTCAATAACAATAATATAGCCAGAAGAATTTCTGAATACTTGGAACTTAAAAACAAAACAAAGCAGTGCTAAATAACTCATGGATTGAAGAAGTCACAAGGTAAATTAGAGAATGTGCTTAGCTAATGAATATATGTCAAAATGTTTGGGGAGCAAGTCTAAACATTGTATAGAGGGAAATTGATAGTTCTTATGCTTACATTAGAAAGGAAAAAAAGGTTAAAATCAATTATCTATGTTTCCACTTTAAGCTAAAAATAAGATCAAATTAAAGCCAAAGTACTTAGAAGAAAGGAAACAAGGAAGATAAGACTAGAGACCAGTAAAATATAGAACAAAATAGCAAAGAAACTTGGCAGATGTGCTTAAATTAAGGATTTTGAGATGAGGAGACTCTCCTGGATTATCAGGACGAATCCTAAATGTAATCACAAGTGTCCTTGTAAGAGAGAGGCAGAGAGTGTTTAACTTCAGGGAATGAAGAGAAAAAGTGATGGGGGAAATTGTAGTGATGTGACCATAAACAGAAGAATGACAGCACCCAGCAAGAACTGGAAGAGGCAAGGAATGGATTCCCCTCTGGAGCTTCCAGAAACAACCATCCCCACCAACATACTGATTTTAGGCTTGTAGGACTCATTTCAGATTTATGGCTTCCAGAAATTAGAGAATATATGTCTGTTGTTTTAAGCCATTGCATTTGTGGCAATTTGTTATAGCAGCGATGGGAACTAACACAGCCCCCTAGTAAGACTGATTAAGAAAGGAAGAACACATAAATTACTAGTAGTGGCATTAAAAGAGGGTATATAACTGTGGTATTCATAGATATCGAAAGAAGAATAAAGGAATATTGGAAATAATTTAAAGTAAAATGAAATAACAAATTCCTTGAAAATTACAAGTAAATTTGATTTTAGAAAGAGAAATGGAAAAGCCAAGTAGCCCTATATTTATTGTAGAAATTGAAATATTCATTTAAGACTTTCTAGCCAATAAAAATAAGGCCAAGATGGCTTCACTGATAAATTCCATCGGACATGTAAGAAAAAAATAGTACCAATTTTATGAAAATTTTCAGAAAAAAGGAAGAAAGATTCTTCAACTCATTTTATGAGCCCAATATTAGCCTGATAAAGCAAACAGAAAAAAATTACAGCAAAGTTACAGGTAAAGATCTCTCTTGAACGTAAATAAAAATATTCTCAATAAAATATTAGCAAATTAAATCTAGCAATAAATAAAAAAGTTCAAGGCATTATGATCACTTGAGGTTTATCCCTGTCATGGAAGGTTGGTTTAACATTCAGAAAAAATCAATGCAACTCACTAACTTGACAAAATAAAGGAGGAAAAAAATATGACCATATCAATAAATACAGCAAAAGCATTTGTCAAAATTCAACCTCCATTTATGATAAAATCTTTAAGAACTAGCCAATAGAAGGGGACTTCCTCAATTTGATAATGAACATCTATAAAAAGTCTATAAATAGTATCTCATTTAACATCATATGTATATTTGGAATGCTTCTCTCCCAAGAGTGAGAATAGGGCAAAGAAATCATTGTTAGCACTTCAATTTAATATTGCTCTAGAAGCCTAGCTTGCAAAAATGCAAAAATGCAAAAAAAAAAAAAAAAAAAAAAAGAAAATGGCAAACTGATGGGAAGGGAAGAAGTACCACTGTGTTTATTTGCAGGTAACAAGTCATTTACACAGGAAATTCAAAGAAATCTGCAAAATCACTATGAAGTAAGAAGTGAATTTGTCAAGGTTGCCATATATTTTTTAAAAAATCAATGACATTTCTTGATAGCAAACAATTGGAGAATGATTTAAGAAAATCACAACATTAAAAACATATTTAAAAAAAACCTTGATCCTAAACGTAAGTCAAACATTAATATTTATTCAATATAGATCATAGACTTAGATTAAATATTGAAACTATAAAACTTATAGAGAAGAAAATACTATAGAGTTATCTTCAGGAACTATACATGTGCAAACTGTAGAATCTCACAATACACTAAACAACACAAGTTGCCAAAATTAAAAACTTATGTTAAAGGGCACCTGGGTGGTGCAGTCAGTTAGGCAACTGATTCTTGGTTTTGGCTCAGGTCATGATCACAGGATCTTTAGATCAAGCCCTACAGTAGGCACTGCATTCAGCATGGAGTCTGCTTAAAAACACTTTACCCTCTCCCTCTGGCCTGCCCACTTTCATTCTCTCTCTCTCTTTCTCAAATAGGTAATCTTAAAAAAACTGTTGCTTAAGAAAAATCCTAATTATATGAAAAGTCAAGTGACAGACTGACCCTCTATCTATTTTACAAAGGATTTATAATCAGTATTTATGAAATCATCACATATATAATATAATAAATAATAATCAGACAATTCCATTAAAAATGGCCAAAGACTTTAACAGATACTTCTTAAAAGATCCTCCTGTATGTATGTATATATACATACATACATACACATATGTATCTCCCTTAATATTCTGCTTCTCTTTATTTCAATAATGCTATATGCACCATTTTGGGGATATATATATATATATATATATATATATGTATACATACATACATACATACATAAACACACACATGTATATATATATACATATGTATATGTGTATACACATATGTATACACACATATGTATATATGTGTATGCATGTATGTATGTATATATATCCATATATATGTATATATATCTCCAAAATGGTGCATATAGCATTATTGAAATAAAGAGAAGCAGAATATTAAGGGAGAACATGCAGGTGGTCCAACTCAGCTAAGAGTCTGAGACATTTTTATCAGAGGCCTTAATATATATGATGAGTATTGAAGTTAACCACATAAAGGGAAGAGAGGAAGAACAGTGCTTTAGTTAAAGGAACCAGTATGGCCCTGGGTGAGCAGAAGACCACTGTCTCTCAGACTTACTACCCTTCTGCTCTTTATTATTATTCTTTAAATATATTTTGTTGTGGTAGGAACATGTCATGTGAAGTCTATCCTCTCTACAAAATTTTAAGTGTATGATACAGTTTTGTTAGTTACAGGGACAATACTGTGTGACAGGTTTTCAGAGCTTGTTCAACACACATAATTGAGTCTGCTTTCTATTTTTAACCTCAATTTTTCACTCCCTAATATCTCCAAGGTTCCATGCATAGGTACTCATGACCACTTCATCCATCCTTTGTTTCGAAGTGCTGGTTGTGGGGGTGGGGGAGGGATGTCTCTGACCCTTAACACCTTTTGTCCTTGGCTGTGTTTTACTGCTTGCCCTTTGGCTCCATGTACTTGTTAACCACTCAGCACAGGGGTCCTGACTCAAAGAGTGGCCTGCCTAGGAAGTTCCAGGGGGGCAAGGCTGGAGAAACAGTCACCATGTGGTTCATAAAGTCCCTTAGATACCCTCACAAAGTATTTGAAGTTTATTCAAAAGGTTCTGGGAGCCACTAAAGTATTTTCATTCCAGGAGAAACATTTTTACATTTATGCTACATAAAGATCATTGTAGGAAGGATGGATTGGTGGGGTCAAGTGTGATGGCAGGAAGAACAAGTATGAGGCTGTTATAATTATCCAGACAAGAGGTATTGAGGGCCTGAACTAAGGCTGCACCAGTTGGGAATAGAGGGAAGAGAAGGATATTAGGTTATATAGGCAGAATAGAGGGATTCTAGTGACTGATTATTACTAACAAAGGAAACTTTCCATTTGTTTGATGCATTCAGAGTGGCCATTTTGTTTCTGTTCTTTCATTCATGGTTAAATAACAGAAGATTCAGGTTCTAAGTCTTTAACGGCAATGTAGTTAAAAGAGCTTAGCACATTTCTTGACGTACCCTTTTTGTAAATGTTAGCTCTGCAGCTGAAGAGGTAGAAGAGTCCAATATCCCTATCATATACTAGACTTTCTTTGGGAATAATCCCATTTCCACTCAATTGCAGCAAGAGACGGTCTGGTTTTCAGAACTTCAGAGAACTCAGATTCTATTTTGTAAAGATCTTTATGTGAGTAAAAGCAAGATCAGAATTTGTTTTCAAGAAGCACCGAACCTGGAAGAGCTGTCGGGATCTCTCTTATCTATGTTCCTTTCATAAATAGCTGAGCAGGTTGTTAGAATTGGGTCCCAGCCTTACTGGATGGGGAAGAGGCAGGAAGCTTGATTTGTACAAGGAGAATTTATTCATTTGTCCAAGATGAATGAGTTATCGACCCACGCTCTTAATGCTTAGCTCAGTAGCTCTGCTTCTTTGTTCTCTTTTATCTATATTAAAAAGTGTTTTGAGACTCTATTCAGAAAAGTTTAGTACATGGTTTACAAGAAGCATTTTCATTTAGGAGAGTAGTTTTTAAAATAAAATACTGGGCTCCTGTAGTTGTTCTAATGTAATTTTTTTATTATGTTATAAATGGTTAAAAAAAAAAAAAGAGGCTATCCCAAATCTTCCTACTAAAATAATTCTCCTTTTTAGACATATTTTTAAAGGAGAAGTATATATTTTAAAAGGTGGCTTTTAATTTTAAGGTCAGGCACATTGCTGAAAGCAAAGCTGAACAACAATCCCATAGGCATAAAGCCAGTTTTGAAAGTGGGAACCTACTGAGTTTCAACCAAACCCACTGACGGCACCGCAGGTGGACGCCACATGGGAGGCTGAAAAAAATGTGATTGTGAGGGTCATGTTGACAGTTCCGTATCCATAATCTATTCTTCTTAAACTTGATCTGTGCATCTGGTACATATTTATGCATGTATTTTTGCTGTGGGAGCTTAGAGTTTTTTTAAGTAGGTCAAGAGTGTCTATGCCATGAAACCTCCTGTGGGGGGGACAGATGATTTGAGTTGGTGTGAGAGAGCTGGCAAGGCCTCTTGGCCGTGGATGCTGCAGGGCTCTATTAGAGTCTTTGAATTTGCCCGAGGCTCCTCCCCTCTGAGAATAGGATTATTAGGAAATTGACTTCAAAAAGGAGGCATGTCCCACTTCCTAGAAGTTGTAAGAGCCAAGGAAAGTTTCACTGATGCAGATTCAGTTGGGGGCGGGAGTTGGAAACCACACTTGGAGTCCCGGGCCAGGAAACCCCTGCCGCTACTGCCCGCGCCAAGCCCAAAAGCCAGCCAGGAGTAAGCAGTCCCATAACGGAGGCTTCGGAGAGGCATCGGGGTGTCCCTGTCACTGACTGCACTGTAGAATCAGCTCTGCTCACCCGCACATCTCAGGGTTAGTGCCTTAGCCTGTTTCAGTCACTTCTCAGCAAGGGTCGCCCCCTAGGAACTTCTCGAAGTGTGATCCACATCCGTTATCTGTCGGTGTTTTCATCCACGTGCACGGAGAAGCCGTCCCTTAGGGAGGGCTGCTGCATGCCTTCTGTTTCCTCGTGGAAGGTTTCGGTTCGAGTCTTAGGTCCGGAGAGTTGGCTTGGCTTGAGCAAGCATGGCCCAGAGCAAGAGGAGTTCAGAAGGTTGTTCAGCTCAGATGGAAGCCTCGTTTGTTCAGGGAGACTCTGACTTGACTGTTTGGGCTGTGTCCAAGGCCCTTCTCCAGGCTGCGCCTTTTACCCTCCTGCCGCCTCCACCACATTACATCGAGGGGCGGGGGGCGGGGAGGGGGCGCGCTTTGTGTCGAAACACATCAGGTATCTTTCTTTCAGCAAGGAGCTTTGCAAAATTGTAGCATAGCCTTCCTTATGTCACTTATCAGTCACCTAGTTCTGTCATTTTGTAACTGTTAACCTTGGCAGTTTATTAACTAACCTCTTTGCGCCTCAGTTTTCTCCTCTGGAACAGCAGGGACGTAGATGTCCTGCTATGTCGTTTTGAGGATCATATGAGCAAATATATGCAGCGTCTTTAGCGCCTAACACATAACAAGTGTTGTATAGGTATTAGCCCTCATTTCTCCTCAGACTGAACTGAAAAGCCCTGCTGGAACTTTGGGTCAACAAATTTGTCATGGCTCTTCTATAACTTCACTGATGTTTTGGTTTTACTCCCTTGTAGCAACCAGGTCCAAGAGCAGATATACTCCTAAGCTATTAATCAATAGACCTTTGTTAATCATCTGTTGTCTGTGTTGTAGAATTATGAGATACTGAGGGTTATCTCAAGATAATATTTCCATCGATGTACCCAGCAGTCCTGGGTGGGCATATGAAGATGAATGTGTTGATGTAGCTGAGTCTCCTGGTTTGGGGAACTTGAAAGATGCCTGGCAGAGGTAATAGGTGATTTGCTCTGTCCTGCCTTAAGAAGTTTGAGCCTCATTCACACCTGAGGTGGGTATAGGTGCCCTATGAGCACCACCACAACCAAGCCGTGGTGTAGGACAAGTTGGGAGTGGAGAGCATGCATCTGACATTGTAAGATAGACCCACAGCCCTAGTGTCAACCCTAGAGGCGCTGAGTGAGTCCCTCTGCAGAGTCAGGTCGTCCCTGAGAGGCCACTAGAGGGCGCAGTATGGACAGAACTATGAATTGCACTCAGGCTTTGTGACTGACTCAGGTTATGGAAAGCTGGATTTGGAAACTTTCTGAAGAACCTAAACATCTATTCATTTGCATTCTTAAACCTTACACCTATATTCAGAGAGAGAGGAGAGAGCAACAAGTAACAGCAGCCTGGGGGCTGAGAAGGGTTTCACAAGTCTTACAACTCTGCAATATATTTGAGCCCTACTCTTCCTGGTAATTTGAGAAAAGGTATGGGTTACAAACTTTCATGCTGAGTCTGTGGTCACAGAACGGGTTTCTGTGCAATCTCATCCATCCAGAGAAGGGGTCTTTCCTGGGAGAAAGTTTTAGAACAGCATGCCAAGAGAATTTGACTCTGATTTTCTTATTCTGGGTTTTCATAGATTCGGCAGCATGGAGAGTGTGTATGTTGGTGAGTAAACCTCTAGACTTGAGATATTAGAAGTTGTACTATACTCATTTACCTGAGGGCCATTGCTGGAGGGCAGCATCTCAGTTCAGGATCTTAGAAGACTTCCTTTGTGGTTGTGAGAGTTCCATGGTTGGGAACACCAGAGCTATCTCACTGTGTCTTCTACTGTGAAATCTCTCAAAGGGCTTGGTGGCTGGAAGAGGGCATTAGTCAGAGATAAGCATTTCCTGGCTCAGTGTCTGGGGCAGACAACTGTATTGTACTACATAGGTTTGTTTTTTTCCTTTTGGTCAAATTTTTATCAAGACACTTTAGTTTTTTGACTGAAACCATCAGATTCAGTTAAGACTACTAGCAACCTCTCTCAGTTACCACCCCACCCCCAAGCACACACAAGTTTGGTAGTAACAGTATGCTAAAACAACCTAAAGTAAAAAACTACAACCCTCCACCCCTAAAAACCTAACTTAAATTATAAGTAATTTAAGTGCCTATAAGTAAATTAAGTGCCTGTCCATGTCTACAAAGGACATGGATAGGCACTTTACAAAGCTAAAATGAAATTTTTCTTTTTTATGAGTTGACAGTAGCACTCAATGCTTATAGAAATGTGGGAAAGTGGGCATGCCTATTTTGATAGTGGGGGTTGTGATAGCAAAAACTTTTGGGAGAAAAAACCAACCAACCAACCAACAAAAAAACTTGGGAGGTTATTTAGTCATATCTATCCAAAAATACTCATTCCCTATGGGTCAGTTATTCCTCTTCTAGGAATTAACTCTTTATTTTTTTCCTTCACTTGTTCCTGATTTGAGTGAGAATATGCCTAATGTTTCACCATTAAATGTAACTTTTGCTGAAATTTTTTATTTTCTCTTCTTTCCATCATCATCTCTTTAAGGAGATATCCTTCCATTCTTAGTTTCTATTATGAATCAAATTTGCATTTTATTGAACGCTTTTCCTGTATCTGTTGTGACGGTCATATCCTTTCCCCCATTAAAGTAAATCTATTAAAGTAATGAGTTTCACTGATAGAATTTTTTTTTTTAAGATTTTATTTTTTTATTTGACAGAGAGAGATCACAAATAGACGGAGAGGCAGGCAGAGAGAGAGAGAGATAGAGGGAAGCAGGCCCCCTGCTGAGCAGAGAGCCTGATGCGGGACTCGATCCCAGGACCCTGAGATCATGACCTGCGCCGAAGGCAGCGGCTTAACCCATTGAGCCACCCAGGCGCCCACTGATAGAATTTTTAATGGTAAATCATTCTAGCACTTCTGAGGTAAACTACACTTGGTGTAACACATCATTTTTATTAATTACTGAGTATGGCTTGCCAATATTTGGTTCAGCATTTTGCATCCATATTTAGACATTAGATTAGTTTATAATGTTTCTTCTTTATATGTCCTTCTGTAGTTTTGGAAACAAGAGTGTAACGATGTCATAAAATGAATTGAAAATTTCTGTTTTTTCTTTTTTCTGAAAAAATTTGTATAATACTGGCATCATCTGTTTCTTGAATGTTTTAGTAGAACTTGTAAAACTATTTGATCCTTATTGTTTTATTTTTACTTCATAGTTAATTTTTACTTACTTTTTGAATTTTTGCTCAATTTATTTAATGATATAGGATTATTTGGGGTTTCCCCTTAAATATAAGACAGTTTTGATAAAGTATGATTTTCTGTGATGTTAAGCTATTTTGTCTAAATAACAGGCTTTTTCTTAGTATTCTTTAATTTCTGTTCTATTTAATAACATTGTCCAGTTTTCATTCATAATGTTATTTGTGATTTTTTTTTGCTTTGTTTCTCTCTCTTTTACTTTGTTTAGTATTATCAGATGATTTGTACATTTCAGGGCTCCCCTAACATTTGTGGGTCTCATTGTAAAAATATGAATGGAGCCCCACATATCATATGTGTAAATATTTTAAAATTATCTTTTATAAACTAACAAAATGTTAAGTAAAATATGTTCTCTTCTCCTACTCTGACATATGTACTTTCATAATGGTCAGAAAAGTACATTTGAATTTAAAATTCTAAGAATCCTTAAAATTTCCTGCAGGAACATGGCAGCATCAGGGCTCCTGTTCCCTGGTCTATGAGCTCTCCTTCTTTTACCATCTACAACTCTATGAAAAAGTGTCTATAAACTAAAGGTCATAAATAAAGAATGTTTAAATATATAATACATTCATAATATAGAAATTTATTATGTTGCCTTAAAAAGTCTGGGTGGCTCAGTCCAACTTTTGATTTCAGGTTCAGGTCATGATCTCAGGGTGGTAAGATGGAGCCCTGCTTGGGGCTCTGTGCACAGCAGGGAGTCTGCTTAAGGATTCTCTCTCTCTGTTCCTTGCCCCCTTCCTTTCTCCAAAATAAGTAAATAAACCTTTAAAAAAAAAAAAAAAAGATGAACCAAGTTTGTAAATACTGCCCTGGAAATACATGCATTATATTTTAAATAAAAAAAACCATGTTGGGGTGCCTGGGTGGCTCAGTGGGTTAAAGCCTCTGCCTTCGGCTCAGGTCATGATCCTAGGGTCCTGGCATCCAGCCCCACATCAGGCTCTCTGCTCAGCGGGGAGCCTGCTTCCTCCTCTCTCTCTCTCTCTGCCTGCCTCTCTGCCTACTTGTGATCTCTGTCTGTCAAATAAATAAATAAAAATCTTTAAAAAAAACCCCAAAAACATGTTGAAGTCCTATGGGTATAGAATAATCCTATTTTTGTTAAAAAAAAAAGAAAGAAATCTATATGGGAAGTATACATATGATTATGAAGATATCAAAATAGGTAAAAACTGGGGAAACATTGCACTATTAGTATTACATTATTAATATTAGTTTTGTCTGGAGAGTAGATTTAATTTAACTTTTTATTTTTTAAAGGTTATTATTTATTTATGTATTTGACAGAGAAAGATACAGGGAGAGAGGGAACACAAGAAGGGGGAGTGGGAGAGGGAGAATCAGGCTTCCCACTGAGCAGGGAACCAGATGTGGGGCTGGATCCAGGACCCTGGGATCATGCCAAAGCGGACATTTAACGACGGACCACCAGGCGCCTCTGGAGAGTAGATTTTAAAGAATAAAAGGACTTAGAGTTCTTTTTTTTTTTTAATGAAAGAATTCTGGAGAAATATTTAATTTTTAAGTGATTCAAACTTTTGGAGTTTTTACAATGAGCATATACTACTAATGTAATCATAAGGAAATCCAAGACTTTATACATACATTTATATGGGCATATGTACATATGTGTGTGTGTGTGTGTGTGTATGGAGATATATGTATATGGTGTGTATATATATATATATATATATATATGGTGTATATGTGAATAATATTAGTATATTATTTAAGGCAAGCCACTTAACTTCCTCAAAATAGACAAAATTTACATATAGGGTCTTAGGATTGATAGAGAGAGATGGGAAATGATGCTAGTAACTAAAATACAAACAGACATTGTTCTAATGCCCGCCGGTATGTAGGTGTTACTGAAGTTGTGGGAATAAAGAGGGCTGGCCCAGGGACAGCAGGTGTGGTGAAAAAGGGCTGGGGTGCCTAGACTAGAACCATGGGGATAATCAACATTTAAAAGATAGACAAGAAGGAACTTTGAAGGAAACTTAGGTGCTTCTTGAGAAGTAGAACAAGAAGTGATATTACCAAGGCAAAAGGAAGCATGTTGTCAATCACTGCCAAGAAGTCTAAAGTATGAACGAAAAAAAACTTCATTATATTTATCAGCTCAGATCCTGGCAGGAACAATTTTCGTTTTTGTAAGCAAGGTCATATTATCCTGGGTTGAGATGTAAGGCCGGGAGAGGAAAGAGTGAGCATGGATGCCTTTTCTGGACGCTTACTTGTGTGCTAATCAGAACTGAATGTGTAGTGTGAGGTTATAGATGCTGAAGACAAAGCACTCTTCAAAGGTTTCACAGCTAAATCGTGACTCACATAACCTTGATTAAGGAAATTATAAAGTACTTTTGTTGATTATTATATCTAGATTTATGAAGAATTATTATATCTACAATTTATGAAGAATTTGGAAATGGTTTTGAGGAGAATCACACATGGTTTTGAGGAGAATCACACAGATGGCTGTTGGATCATAATGTAAGCTTTTGAAGATATTAAGTGGGAGAAGTATCTTCAAGTATGAGGAGTGTTATTACTCAGAAGAGGGTGACTATTTGTACTTTTTTCCCCCCTCAAAAGAGAATGTGGAAAAAGACTTTGGTTGCAAAATGAGGGATTTAATCTAGAAATCAAGATTTCCTGACACTGTAATTGAATGTTTAGAGTGGAGTCTTTTGGGTTTTCCACATATAGTATCATATCATCTGCGAAGAGTGATAATTTGACTTCTTCTTTGCCGATTTGGATGCCTTTAATTTCCTTTTGTTGTCTGATTGCTGAGGCTAGGACCTCTAGTACAATGTTGAATAGCAGTGGTGATAATGGACATCCCTGCCGTGTTCCTGACCTTAGCGGAAAAGCTTTCAGTTTTTCTCCATTGAGAATGATAGATTCACAGACCTGTACCCCTGGGGATAAAAATATATGTTTATAAATAATAAAAAATTAAAAAAAAAATGAATGTTTAAGCAAGTTGCAGAAGTTTCTATAAAATCTCTTCTTAGAGGTCTCAGAAACGTAACATTAATAGTTTTGAAATAAGACCTTGAGGAGTAAACATTGGTGAGTTTGATTAATCCTTTCTGAGAGAGAACAGTTTGCTGATGGCTATGGTAAGTAGCTAAGGGACTGTCCATGTACCTCCCTACAGCTGCATGGTGAGCCTCTTGCCAACTAAATCAAGCTGATTTGACACAAAGTGGCTGTTTGTAAGCCCCTGAGAGCTCTTTCAGCATCTCAAACCCCGAAGCTGCTCACAGTATTTCCTGTGGGCTTCAAGTGTAGACCTCAGGAAACTTGAAAAATCCATCTGGTGTTGGCGGAGGCTGAAATTCAGGAATGTAAGACAAAAGCAGAAGCAAAGTGAAAATCTCAGAGTACTATATGTCCTTGTGAAGTTCGGAGGCCTAAAACCATCTTTGTTTTTCGCTCACATTAAAGTGAATGGATGAACAGCTCATGGTGGGTGGTTTATGTGGTTTATATATTATTAGTCATTTTGCAACATTGTGAGACCCAGGCCACTCCTACTACTAATTATATGTGGGGTTTTTTTGTTGTTGTTGTTTGGTGGGAAAAAAACAGAAGCCAACAGGACTGTCTTCATTCAATATCCTTTTTGTTCTCTTAAAAAATTTATCTTTGTGTAGGAAACATTTTGTTACTTTTGAAAGGAATGATTTCATGAAATGTCTTTACAAGGACATTTGTATCATATTTTAAAGCTTTTGTTGGTACTGTGATTACTGTGACTATAAAGATCTCTGTGAAAATGTATTGACATAAATATTAAATTCCAAACAGGAAAAAAGAGAGAGAATTTTTTACTTTATATATGTTTCATATGATGATGGCCCCTAAGTTTAAAATTTTTGTAAGCTTAGAAAGGATGTTGACTTTTTCTTTTACCTGATATAAATTGTTATTTAAACAGTAATAAACAAGAGAAGTAGCTATTTCCATGGCTAGTTATGTTTATGTGTTTATCTTTGTATATGTCTTCTATTCCATCTTCCTTTTTAGATTGATTATGTGCTTAAATTTGTTACCTTAGGGCCTAAAACAGCGAAATGCACCTGTTATGGCCGGAGTAAAACTGTAGGTTGCTTTTGAATAATTTGCTATTAGTCTAGATTCATTAATTCCTGGTATACTCATTCAACTCATTCATTCTCTCATTTATTTATTCCTCTGGTGGCTACTCTGTACCCTGAGTCATGCTTAGGGTCATCACTGGAGATGAATAACACATGTCCCATGCATTCCAGAAGCTTGCAATCTCTTGAAGGGAAACAGGTGTATGAAAAAAAAAAAAAAAGGGAGGGGTAAACATATAGCTAAAACTCTTTGGGTTGCATGTGACAGAGACTCAAACTCTTTTAAGAAAAATGAGAAATTTGCTAGCCTACAGAATCCAGTGAAGTTAACAACAAAAGCATGAAAAGACAGGGTTGCAGCTGAGCCTTGGGGACAGCTGGCAGCAGTAATTTATCCTAGGACTGAATTTCTCTCCTTCACCTCTGTGGTTTCTTTAGAGTGATACCTTCCTTGTCCCTCATTTTAGGTCAGATTTATTCTCTGTGGTGGTGAACTCACTTTTGCAACTCTTAGCTATCAAGTCTATGATTTCCACAAAGGAGAAGGACTTATTAACTTTCAGACCTTCAGTTACCAATGTGAGGCTTGAACTCACAACCCTAAGATCAAGACCTCAGCTGAGATCAAGAGTCGGTCACTCAACCAACTGAGCCACCCAGGTGCCCCTTAAAGGTTCAGTTTAAAAAATTCTTGAGATGTTCTCTGATCATCTTGGCTTAGACCAGAGGTCCAATTCTAAATCAGTCAAGTGTGGCCATTGAGAGAGAATCATGTAAGAATTTGGCTCCTCTTAAAATAGCTACATCACTAGAGATGGGAAGAACAATTCTGGAAGAGTTCCAGATTGCCATACTATATATACACTGCTGTAATAGGTGCCATGATAGAAGTCTGAATAGATACCAGTGAGGGCTTAAAATAGGGCTTTCTCCACCTGGGGGAATCAATTGACTCTTACAGGGAAAAGGTGAAATTTAAGCTTGGCTTTATAATGTAAATAGTTATTCTTCAAGTAGATTATGGTGTTGGCTTAGGAGAGTGGGAAAAGGGTGAAAAAGGAAGTCTGGAGAGGCAGGCTGGGCTGAAAGAGTGATGATCTTGTATTTCATGTGCTGCCCTGTAGGCAAATATTAAAAAGTTTTTTTTAAAGATTTTCTTTTCTTATTTGACAGAGAGAGAGATCACAAGTAGGGACAGTAGGCACAAGTAGGCACAAGTAGGCAGAGCAGCAGGCAGAGAGAGAGAGGGGAAAGCACGCTCCCTGCTGAGCAGAGAGCCCGATGTGGGACTTGATCCCAGGACCTTGAGCATGACCTGAGCCCAAGGTAAAGACCATGAGCCACCCAGGTGCCCCTAAAAAAGAAGCCCCTAAAAGTTCTTTTAGAATGTTTTCAAGCTAAGAAAACTTTACACCTCATTGTTTTTCTTCTCTAAATGTAGAAGATATAACTTTCTTAAAAGTTTTGAAAGGTTTATACATGTGTGTTTAAAAGAAATATATGTGAATTTCTGTAGATTTTATAAAATATATTTGTATATAAACTTTGTAATGTTGTATCTATTGTTAAAGATGTTAGAAATGTAGCTTTGATACTAGTGCCTGACCTTTGAAGGAAATTGGAGGAAGGCTCAAAGACTGGACTAGATGTTTGGTAAAATGGGAAGGACAAGAGTTAGACCAAGATGGGAACTAGAAAAAATGGGCTGAAGATAAAGATTCAGCTTTAAACTGGAAATGGAAGCCACTTCCAGGAAGAGGTAGTTCTAGGAACAGAAAAAGCGGTTCTACATGTGGTAGAAATTTTGAGTGGTGATAATAAGCCTTGAGGGTATTTCTAAGTATATAAGTTAATTTCAGAATTATGTTATTTGAATCAATTGAACTTGAAACTGAAATTGACGGTCAATGATTTTAAATTGTTGCATTCTTACTAAGCTTTTGACTTGGGTTTTGGAAATATTAATAACTGCTTAATTAATTAGGTAGCAGATATGAGGACAAAAACCTTGCATTGTTTTTGTCTTTCAGTATGGCTGCCTCAGTGTTGGGTATGTAAAAAGATCATCTTATTGATTGATTTCTATAATTTGACAAATATGTCTTACGGATATAGTAAATATGTACTTAGCCCAGATACATTTAATTGATTATCAACTAGAAACAAAATTAAATTAATGAGGATTTTCTCTAAATGGTGGACAGATTCTTTACCTAGACAATCAGTGCAGCGAACCAAGACCAGTAACATTGTATGTGATTAGATCTTTGTTTTTGATTTAGGAAGATTTGCTTAAAGTAGAGCAGATTTCAGAATGACAAAACAAGTTTCCCTGGCAAGTTTGGTATCAAGCTTTTGTTTTGTTATACTTGATTATGTACTTTGGCTGCATAGACCAAACATATGTTCCAATCCAATTTAGTCTCTTTTCAGAGTGATTTTCCTTATTTGTCCAAAAGTTTCAGAACTAATCTTTTTTTTTTTTTTTTTCACTTACTCTGAGCACTCAGGCTTCATGTATTTCAGGGACAACTGGCACCCTAGGGATTTGGGTTTGACTCACAACTTTTATAGTTAAGAATCAAGCCATGCTATTTTAGGCGGTTTTAGTGGTGGCAAGTTGGATGCCAGATGTTTCAAAGGATAAAGTATCTTGCTCTTATGGAACCATGTGCAATGTAATTTGTTTTCTGACGCAGATGATAGAAAAGTCACTGAAATTTCTATGTGCCTTAGTTTGAGCAAAATGTTTCCTGTTTATTGTCTGTGCTTCCAATAATCTCATGCTTCATTTAAGAACACAATACTTTTATTATCTCAGGTTATATACTTATTGAATGGAAAAACAACCCAGTTTTTCCCACTGTGATTCTCTTCCCTATGTGTCTCCTTTATTACTCACACAGAAAACTTCACTTCTTACCTTTCTGGTCACTGAATGTATAGAAGCTTTCCCCCACACCAGTGAGAAATTTTCTGTGACACCAGCTGGGTATCTTACAATTTAACACAACTCTAACATGATCTTCCTGGAGACAGTGTTATCACCTTTGCTTCAGACCAGCCAGCTATAAATCAGAGATTCCAATGACCCCTCCTTAAGTTTGATTAATCTGCTAGAGTAGCATACAAAATTTGGGGGAAGACTTACATTTACCTCTTTATTAAAGGATACGACAACAGGTACAGATGAATAGTCAGCTGAAGAGATGGATAAGGCAGGGTGTGGAAGGGTCTCAAGTGTAGGAGCTTCTGTCCCTGTGGAGTTGGGATGTGGTACCTTCTTGGTGTGCAAGTGTCCACCAACTTGGAAGCTCTGAGCCCTGTACTTTTGGGATTTTATAGAGGCTTTATGTGTAATTAACTCCATTTTCAGTTTTTCTCCCATCCTAAGAGAATGGGGGTTGGGGCTGAAATTTCCAAGCTTCTAATCACGGCTTGGTCTTTCTGGAGAGCAGCCCTCATCCGGGAGGCATCCGGGAGCCCACCCAGAGATGACTCATTAGAACAAAAAATACTCTTACTACCTAGGAAATTACTTGAGTTTCAGGAGCCCTGTGTCAGGAACCAGGGTTAAAGACCAAATAGAACAAAAGGTGTTCCTCGTCACTTGTCACTTAGGAAGTTACAAGGTTTTTAATAGCTTTGTGCCATAAATGGGGGACAGAGATTAACATATATATTTTATTTGATCTCACACCTACTTCATACAGCCCCATGGATTAAAATCGTTGAAATACATCGTGAGCAACCTTAAGTCAAAAATAATTTCCACAAGAGAATTGTTTTACATGTTAAATTTATAAAATGACTTCAGAGAATAATATAATTTTGACAATAAGCTCAATTTTTTTTTGCATGAATTCCTTCTGCATTTGTTCAGTGGTTTTCTCAATACCCCTGTTGGTTATGTGAATCATAGGATTCCCAATTATTTGATAAATGTGGAATATAAAGTTTAATATATTTAGACCTGACAAAAGTTATCCAACATATGAGTCACAGTGAGAAATATCCAATACAAATATGTTATTTCCCTGAATTTGTATTAAGAAAAAAGAAATATGTATTTAATATTTTCCCCATTATTTTAACAAAGATTTGTAATAGCAGGCTAATCACATCTTAGAGTTAGTTCCTAGAAATTATCTAGTCCAAGCTTTAGTTTTCAGGTGAAGGAGGAAGACCCTGAGAGTTGACCTGCTATGTGCCTATTCATCCACCCAGGGGTGTCAGCCAGGCATATCCCAGAAAAGCCCTGTGATCGTCAACACAAGAATTCATAACCACAACCACCACCATCATCGCTATGCTGGGTGTGGCCATGTGCCACACACTGTCCTAGTATTTTATTTAATCTTTGCAATAATCTGTGGGTTACCTAACATTATCATCTCTATTGATCAAGAAGAAAAAAGAGGGAGAGAATTATAGGGGAATTCACTCTTCAGCTAAGTGTTGAAAGAACATTGACCCCATACCTCCCTGACTACAAAACCCAGTCTGTTTTCAACTATTCATCATTAAAAACTGGTTCCATGGTGAACCAGTTGCCAAATAGGGAAAGTTTACAGAAAGTTTTTGACAAGATCAATGCAGAATTATTGGTGGAATAATAAAGTTAGGTCTGTGATTCTAGCAGGGAAGAGATGGTCTCATATCTGGTGGAGTTCCCTTGAATGGAAGATGGAGATCTCATGCTTTGTTAAGTGGACCTCTCTATTCTAATTATCCCAAGACTTTTTGTTTTCGGAGTCTTTCTCCTTTTCCTTCCTGCCATCAATCCAGATTTAGAAGGAAGATGGATGAGACATGGAAATGAATAAAAATAGAAGTCCAGGAAACTTTGCACTGATTTTTAAAAAAAATGTTTTGCACTGATTTGCAGTTAGTTATTGAGTAAAACACTCTATTCCTGACCTCATGCAGCTCATATTCATTTGTGTGTGTGTGTGTGTGTGTGTGTGTGTGTGTAGGATGCAAATAGACAAGAACTTTATTTGACTATAAATAACTTTCCACAGCAATAGCTTCGCACATGAATGAGCACATTTGAAGAATACTGATTACAATTTAGTTTTTGTTTTTAAATTTTTTATTTTTTATAAACATATATTTTTATCCCCAGAGGAACAGGTCTGTGAATCACCAGGTTTACACACTTCACAGCATTCACCAAAGCACATACCCTCCCCAATGTCCATAATCCCACCTCCTTCTCCCAACCCCCCTCCCCCCAGCAACCTTCAGTTTGTTTTGTGAGATTAAGAGTCACTTATGGTTTGTCTCCCTCGCAATCTCGTCTTGTTTCATTGATTCTTCTTCTACTCACTTAAGCCCCCATGTTGCATCACCACTTCCTCATATCAGGGAGATCATATGAAAGAGAAAGACAATTTAGTTTTTTTTTAAATTCAATAAGTTCCACTAAGTTCAGGAGCTGAGAGTTTGATCCCAGAAATTGATCAAAGACCTTGTAGTACTAAAATGGCTGTTCTCAGAAAAGTGTTTTCAAAGATCTTTAACGCTCTATAAACACCTCATTTTTGTACATGTTGTAACTGTCTGCTGAAGAATTCCTCCTGTAGGTGGCTTAAAATCTCCAGGGTATACAATGGGTGAGAAAAGTAAAATAGGATGCAGTATGAGAATAAATGGCCTAAAAAGGGAGAGGAAAATAACTCCTGAGTTTTCTTATGCTTGGAAATAAATATGCAGGAAACTCTTACAATGGTAGCCTTAGCATTCTGTCCTTCCTTTCCTTTTTCCTTTTTAAATCTATGGAGGTATTTAAAAAAAAACCAACAAAACCCAAAATCAAACTGCATCTGGAAACATTTTGAGCTAAGGCACTGTAAAATTGTGTTGGATGATATATTGGGAAAAGAGTGGGTTTAAAGTAACACGAAAACTCAAAATGAGATAGTTTATGTCTCCATTGTATGTCTGGAGGAAAAAGTCCATGGCCATTAGGCAGGCTGTGTTCCACAAAGCCCTCAGGGATCTAGTGCCCCCTAGCTTGGTGACCTCTTTTCTCAAGGTTCCCCCTTGGTCCAAGAAGATTGCTTTAGCTCCAGCCATCATGTTACTTTTCAGGTAGCAGGAAGAAGGAGAAGGAGGAAGATAATTCTACTCTTTCCCTTTAAAATTATTTACCATAAGTTGCCCATATACATATCACTTCTATTTGTATACCTCAGGACAGAATTTAGGCAAATGGTACACCTACATGAAAAGAGGCTGGAAGGGAAAAAGAGTCTTTATTTATTCCAGGTGGTCAAATACTTAACTAACTCAAGAATTCTATGACCATAGGAAGCCAAAAATACTGAGGGATGACTATAGCCGTTTTTGCTACAGAGGACTCTCACTCTCTTCTCAGCCTCAAGGGCTTCGTGTCGCTAATTTTAAATCCAGAATGAGTGTGGCTTCAGCAAAACCTGTTCTTTCCTACTTGTTTCTTTATCTTTTTCTTTCTTTTCTTTTTTTTTCTTAAAATTTTATTTATTTATTTGACAGAGATCACAAGTAGGCAGAGAGACAGGCAGAGAGAGGAAGGGAAGCAGGCTCCCTGCTGAGCAGAGAGCCCGACTTGGGGCTCGATCCCAGGATCCTGGGACCATGACTTGAGCCAAAGGCAGAGGCTTTAACCCACTGAGCCAACCAGGTGCCCATCCAACTTGTTTCTGAGATGCACGTCCCTTAATGCCCAGAGACACATGGTGGGCAAAGGCTGGTATTAGATAAAGAGGAATGCCGAATGGATTTGCAGTTTGCTCTGGGTCCCGCTAAAATCTCACGGAAACAGTAGCATCATCTCAGCATGACCCGATGCCTTCATAAAGATGCCTTTAAAGTTGCAAAACAATTCAGGCTCCTTCAGGCACCTGGAATGCTATTGCGCCATTGCCTGACTCACTTTAAGTTGAGAAACAGTTGGGACCCAGGACGGCAGCTCCTGCTGCCTGACCTCCGGAGGATTTTCCTTTCTGGAGTTTTAATAGGTGTCATCAGCCTAGTAGGGGAGACTCTTGGCAAATCTGAAGCTTTCTCCTTCCAGAAGCTCACTGATCCCGCCTCTGTGAAAGGGCCAAATTTGTCAGTGGGAAAAGAATTTTAAGAAGTATCATGAAGTAAACTATTTTGCCGTGGTCTGAATATTGACCCTTGGTAATAAAAACTTCTTCCATTTTTAACCATGGCATTGAATCATCTCTTTAAATAATTAGCAAGTAGAGAGGCAAAATGCAGGAATTTCAGAGAGTACTTAGCTCTCTGAAAAAGAAAACTTTATTAGACGTGGGAACACTGGGAAAGATTGAATCGAACTGAGGCACATTCAACTTTTCATAGTTGAGGTCAGCACGTATTTTTCAAAGATCTTATATGTGAACGAAATAGCAGCGCTACAGTTTCGTGTCTGTCTGGATAGCTGAGACTTATTGTTAGGTGCTTCTCAAGTCAAATATTTATTACTACTGGAGAGTGATCCTGTTCTTTGGTTATTTCTTTTTCTCAGTCTCTTCCCTCACCTACTTTAAAAATGATCCAAATGTTCCACTCGCTGAGTGTGGGAAGACACAGAGCAGCAGGAGGGAAAGAAGGGCAGGAGCTCAGTGAAGGCCTCAGAAAGCTCTGCCAAGAAGCGTTTGGAAGAGGTTAATAATGCTCACATGGTAATGCTCCTAAGTTGTCTTTACGTTGAAAACGTCCAGCCACCCTGTGGCGTTTAAATGATCTATCTAATAATAACGATCCCAATTATAATTGCCTACCCTTATACACGGAAATATTCGGTTGGACCAAGCTCGTTTGCAAATGTTGGTCGGTTTTCTGAGGTTTGAAAGGTGTTACTCATTATACCATGTGGAGCCTCTGTTCTTTGTCCTTTCTGCCCGTAGCTACACTGGTTTCCAAATTCAGAACTGTGACAGCATTCCAGCAGAGTGTCCAAAGTTGTTTTTGCAGTCTGACAGAGAAGAAAAGAAAATGTATTGGGTAAAGTATGAGAGAGTTCCTCCTTCTCTGAAACTTCCTCCCACCAGAAAGAAACAAAATTAGGAACAAAGGAACCAGAAAATAAATGCGTGTCTGGGAATCCAGGGATTAATTTCCTCATAGTATACCTGTTTCGGCACATAGTTGCAGGGGAAGTGTTTGCCTGTTCCTCAAATGTCATAGCTTTCCTTTGGTCTCTCTTGGTGGATCCAGTTTCTCAGCAGTATGATGTATTCCTTGTTGTTTCTAGTATTTTCAGTGGACAAGAATCATCTGGTGCATAATCCATGACTGGGCTGGAGGCTGCGTGCAGCTGGCCACAGCTGTGCTGGAGTAGCCTGAGAAACGAACTGTTCATATAAGGTGGTTTAAGAAGGTATTTGCAAGTGGAGCCCAAAACGGGCTCTGTGCCAAGCTCAGCTGGTGATGGGGGGTTAGCCTCTCAAGGAATTCTGCTGTTCATTGGTGGTCATGAAGATGAGCTGAACAGAGTGGAGAATTCACTACCTCTAAGCCTGCTGCATGGCTGAGTTGCATCCTCTCTTCGGCCAAGTAGCTGTGCCTAGTGTAGAGAAAGGCCATGTCTTTGTCTTTCTTGCTCTCTAAGGCATTTCACCACAAATTTCTCTTTGAAGAAATTCTAGCAGTGACGCCATATTTTCATTAATATTGGAGGGCATATATATATATATATATATATATATATATATATATATAGACTCATAAAGCATGCCATGTCTTTCGTTTGGAGAGCACCAGTCTTTACAGCATGCCAACTAAGGCCAGATTGTCACTCTGGGACAACAGTGGGCCAAGAATAGTGAAGACAAGCAGGGCAAAGAGTGTGAATCGGGAGGAGGGGCCTCGTTTGCTTTGATTTCAGACACACTAAGGGAAGGAGTTTGCATTCATAGAGTAAGGTAGTGCTGGATGTCATAGGTTGGTTAGACTGCAAAACGGTGAAGTCTAGAGAGTAGGTGTGACTAGCAAGACATTTTCATTACGGAGACAGCAAAATAAGTGGGGTCCAGGCTCTAGAAAACATGGTGGTACCAGCACCGGGTAGGCATTGAGACAAGCTTCTGGCAAGAAACAGAATGTTTTCACTTTTTCCTTTTATGTACTTCTGACTACATGTGGCTGCTCATTGCCAAAGGGAGACTTGTGGGCCGTCCCTTCCTGATTTAGCAAGGTCGGAGGTAGTCAACCTTCTGGGAACATCTTACACACATCTATCTGAAGTTGGTCCTGACTGTACGATCATTGCTTATTTTGAAAATTCACTGCCAAATGAGGTTATTTTAGAACTGTACTTAAACATTTCCCCATATATAGACAGAGGATAATTTTAAATCATTTTCAAAATTTAAGAAATGGTTAAAGGAAACATTGTTACCTTACCCACTGCTTCTTTTGGGATTGAATAAGAAAGCTTCATAGTGAAAGTGAAGGTCCAAAATGTTGGACCACTTTCTATTAAGTTTAATGTCTTCTGTGGTATTGTAACATAGCATTTTCCTGAGACAGCTCAGTAAATTATGTAGAATTGGCATGTAAAATAAAATAGTAACAGGATATTGTAGTTAAGGAAAAAGCCATGAAGATTAGGCTGCATAAGACTGAAATTTCTTGATGACATTAATGGGGACAGTGCAGCTTCAGCTAAATCTCTTAAACCAAATTGGTAGATCTGGGCTACATTGTACGTATGTTGGTGGATGCGGTAGGTCCAATCCCTTCTCTCTCTCTCTTTCTTAATCTCCATGTTTTTCATCTTTTCCCTATTGCCACCTGCCTTTATCCAAATTTTTCAGGGTTATTGACAAATGAATATAGTGAATATGGGAGGAAGCTTGCCCTGTGGTTCTGGGGGACCCGAGGAAAGGATTAGCAATCCAGGCCTGACTTTCAGCATCTCCTCTGGCCAACTGAAAGCTGAAAAGGGTCAGGACTAAGGCCATTTCTCCCCTGTCCATGACTGCCAGTGGGATCCAGGGCCTGAGGTAGCCTGGGCCAAGAATTTCCTCTCAGCATACCTCATGGCCCTGCATATAGTTAATTTATATGCACCAAGCATGTTCATTGGGAAACAACATTTTAATTGCTTCACCATACTTAACCCTCTGTCTTCACCCAAAGAACCATTTAACTTTCCTTTCTGCTTCAAAAAGTTACGAGTTTCATTTGTTTTTGGAAAATGAGTACTCACTGAGTAATTTTGTTTGCTCTGTCCCAAACTCTGAATTGTGCAGTGGGAAGAATTTAAAAGACATTATCCTTCCCATGGATGTCCTGATATACACAGTAACATCAAGGTATGTGTAGTAGTTTAAGAGCTGTGCAAGAAGTAATTGAAGTAGAGCTAGAGTTAGAGAAATTAGGAATAACAGTTTTCATGAAAACCAAGTATTATACAGACCAAGTTTTCATGGACTCTGGTGCCTGATTTTTTTAAATACATCTTTTCTGATATTATTGCTGGCCTTACGTTGGTGTATGCTCTTGGGGTGGCTATACACACTTCTTTCTTTACCACTGTTGTTTTCTCTTAATTTCATGAGCACACCAAAACTAGTGGGGAAAGGCCAATGAGGAAATTCTTAGGGAGAAAACCCACATGTAATATTTTCATTTCTAATGAGAAAACCCAAATGGAATAAAGGTACTCAATACACAGAGGATGCTGGCAAAATATTTTACTAGGATGTGGTTTTGATCAGATTACTATTTCTGCTGGGATAGAATGTGTTTTGTTTTACTTTTTAAATCATTTTTTGATCTCCTTTACACATTCTCCATTATGGGCCCTTTCCTACTCATTGAAAACTTATGCAGAAATATGTACTACATGCTATTCTATATTCATGTTAGGCTAGCTTGGAGACTTTCAGGGGGAACATGCAGTTCTTCCACTAGACCTAGCTGTTGAAGTCACAGAAAGTGTTTTTCCTTGTCCCTAAATGTGGGTCTGGAGGCTAGAACCCTGACTATTGTCATGTCCCCACTCTTCATGGCTTACATCGTCCCTAGAAATGAAAGAAATGCTTTTCCAAAGGCACATGAATCAAACATGACACTTGGTCTTATTCCCTATTTGGGGAACACTTGATGGATTTTTCATTCTAGGTGATGTGGCTGGCTTATATGCATTACCAATATGTTCACTTTGCACTTCTCATCTTCACTTTTCTAACGCCCATAATATAAAATGAACATGACAAAATTATCTGGCAGTTGCTATGCATAACAAGATTCTTTCTATCTTTGCAAAAGGAAGGTCATCAAAGAATTGTGTCTAGGTATTTTTGTCATTTGGAGTGATTATGTTGAATGTCCTTTAGCTTTGGTTTTTGCTTTGCAACAGAATGCATAGCGGTGGTGTCAATGCAGTACGTATGTGGAGTCCAGATATCAGTCTGCCATAATGACTATAACATGGTGAGAATGTTGAAAACAGAAAGTTCATTTTTTGAAGTCTGAAAGCAGCTGAGAACAGATGAGGGTAACAGAGCAAAGCTTGCTTCCAGCCTTGGCTATTTCTACTGCCAGGACATTCTTCTCCCATTACTTCATATGGACTAGATAGGAACAAAGGTGCTCTGCAGATATCTCCATGATTCCTGCTCACAGAAAGAGCAGGAGATCAGTTGACCCACTGAGTGAAACCATGTATCCTCTGTTTAAAAACTTGCTGGTGATGTTCAGCTCTCTAAATTATATTAGCTTCTCAAATGTTATTGTATCTGCAAATCCTTGGAGATTTAGTGGCCTAAGATGGGATCCAGAGATTCTGCACATTTAACAAACTCCCAGGAGATGTTGATGTTGCTGGTCTGGGGACCACACTTGGATAACATGAAGCTACAGTATGATGTTCAATTGGCCTAGATGTCAGGTCTAATAATAGTATCATGAAGTTTATCTCCGATCCATGGAATCACCTGCCTTTAGAATCTTAACTTTACCTCCTTTTTAATATTTGTTGTTGGTCAAGAGAGGGATCTTGATAGAGGAGGTGTTGATTGAGGAATGACAGGACAAGGACTAGATGGTATATGGAATCATCTCATACTAGGATGAACCTTCATACTTCCATAATTTTGTAAACCCTACTGGTTAGAGAGCCATTTGTATCAACAAATAGTCCCTTTAAAATGTTAGATCTTAGTTTCAACCAGTTTCACTAGTTGGTCTACTCCTAACTAGAAACTGCTGATGGGTGACGTGGATTATTGAGGAAAGACTGGGGTAACAATATAGGGAAACAATCCTGCATGTTTCCTTTACTCTCCCACAACTACTACACTTCACAGAACTAGAGAGAATTAGGAAAGGTAATTTGGGGGATACGTGGCATTTCAGAGAACAGTTGGTCTGCAAGGGGCAATGAACAATTCAGGAGAGATGAGAGTATGTGCTGATTGACCTGTTGGGGATTGGAGAATCCAGGAGGCCCAGCTGGGATGGTTAGTCCTAGCACAAGCGGATGACATCACTAATGATCAGCTCAAAATGCACATTCCATTGATCATGAGCCAGCTGTATCTCTTTCTTTATGAGAAACAGCATAATTAAAAAAAAAAAAACTACTCTGATGAAAACATCCTCCTCCTTTATTTTTAGGCGGATTCCTCTTGGTTTGGCAACCAAGAAAATATTTATTTCAGTGTTTATACCTGCTGGAAAATTGGGGATTCCAGAAATCTCAGTGTCCAGATCAGTTTTCTTTACAAATTTGGGATGCAGCACCCTCTTTTGAAAAACAGAGATCAATTCTCAGACTTTATACATTTATGCTCATTTTATTTTATTGGTATACAGGTGTTTTGGGTTCTAAAAAAGGATGCAGTTTCCTAGAAATTTTTAGAAGAAATCATTAAAAAAATATTTTTTGCCATTGAGTGGCTGGAATCTTCTGCCTCAGTGGATCTGGGGCACATAATGGGCATTGAATTTTTCCAACTACACCATAATCTTCCACTTCAACCAAGTTGAGTTTTTCAATAGTAGATTGTGAGAATGAGAAACTTGGAAGGGACAGTGACAAAATGATAGGTGCTATGAGCTTACTTATTATAATTTATTTGTTTAATCATTATAATTATGTTAGTGCCCAACTTTCTTAGGATTAAAGGCTAGATGATCTAACAAAATAAGAACTAGGAAATCAAGACCCTGATTACTATTTGAATTTCTACCATTTAATTACATCAGATATATCACAAACTATCTAATATTTGGTGAATATAGTCCATGATCCCTATATTTAAGATAAATTATATACCTAATTGCAATTTTAACTCATTTATGATGTTCCAAATAACCTTTCCCTGTAAAATGATTATAATAACAGTCACTTGTTATATAGCCTATGTGTATATAGTGCTTAATATTTATAAGGTATTTTCTATATATTTTATTGTTAGCCTAGTTAGTTCTTTAAGTAATTTTAATTTCCTGATATGGATTTTTGTTGAGATACCATGGAGTGTATTTTTTTTTTAAGATTTTATTTTTTTATTGGAGAGAGAGAGACTGTGAGCACAAGTGGGGTTGAAGGGTGGGGGAGGGCAGGGAGAGAGTGGAGAGGGAGAAGCAGACTCCCCACTGAGCAGGGAGCCTGATGACAATGTGGGGCTTGATCCCAGATCTCTGAGATCATGACCCTAGCCAAAGGCAGACACTTAACCAACTGAGCCACTCAGATGTCCCTGGGAGTGTGGAGTATCTTTTTTTTTTTTTTTTTTTAGATTATTTATTTATTTATTTGAGAGAAAGAGAGACAGAGTGAGAGAGTATGAGAGGGGAGGTCAGAGGGAGAAGCAGACTCCCCATGGAGTTGGAAGCCTGATGTGGGACTCGATCCCAGGACTCTGGCATCATGACCTAAGCCGAAGGCAGTCACTTAACCAACTGAGCCACCCAGGTGCCTGAGTATGGAGTATCTTGGCTGTGAATCAAAACTTCTTTATTTATGGGGTGGAGAGGAAAGTGAAGATAGCGTTGTCTTTTCTTTCTCTGAAATTATAGCTGTAAAGAGTGAGACAGATGTGTCTGTGCGGGGCTAAAGATTCTCATCAGCAGCACTGGCCATACAAACCAGGTGCCTGGGTTTCCTTCAACATTTTTCCCATTTCTATTTTGCCTATAGACTTAAAGTTTTTCCCCTCCATATTGTATTTTGTTCTTTCATTCTTTTAAATTTGTTCAAGTCATGTTGGTTTAGATCTTCCAGTAGTTGACTTATTCTTAACAATGACTTTGGCCAGCATTAAAAAACTCTTCTAATACCAAAGACAAATGCAGTTACAACTTAGATGATTAATGGTAGCTTGATTGACATAAGTAGGCCTGGTAGATATCTGTCATTGAGAATTTAATAACATTATCTATAATCGTATTGGCAAAACAGTTTCTTAGGGCCATCTGGTTATTTATTAAAATGGTTTTTAGAGCTATATTGAACCAGATGGCTTTCAAATAGGATCTGAGCTATATTGGCCCATTTTTTTCAACTCTTAGATATATTTTATATTACCTGTATACACCCTCATCCTATTATCTTAGGATAGGATTCCCCAGAGTAAAGGTATCTCCTTTACTAAATCACTCGGCTTACTTCTCTATTTGTTACAGGAAAATATCACTGTTTTTATTAAAATATTAAATGAGTAACCACTTTAAATCTGCCTGCATAGATGATGTTTAGGTGTGGGCAGGAAGGAAAAGAAATGCTCCTGTGTTCATAGTGGTTATCATTCATAATATTTTATTTTCTTAAACTTTTATTTTCTCTAAAACAAAACAAGATGGATACTGTTATGGTGATATGAAGAGGAAAACAACAGCATGTGTATTCCCCACTCTGGGCAGTTCAGGAGGTCTCTGGAGAGGCACTTTGTTGGCAAGGAAGCCAATTCAAGATGCAGTGTGTCCTGATTTCTTCTTTAACGGGCCAATTTGAACAGGACACTGGATAAGTGTGTGCCATCATTCTGGTCCTTGGTTTCTCTAAAGTCAACCACTTATTAGAATAGATGAGGCAATTTGGATAGGCAGCTACATGATTTATTGCTAGGTGGACCTGATCAGGGCCACAGGGAAAGTAAGAGTGCTGAGGTATCCCAGAAGCTCTCAGACATGGATGGATTTTGAAGGCTCAATTTAAATATTTATGCAATATTTATACATAATACATATATATACATTTATATATAATACATGTACATACATTTCTTCCTTTGATCCTATTCAAGATTCCACCCAAATTCCTGCCCATTACCTTTGTTGAGGCTATCTTAGGGAACAGCCTATCCAGGAACCTCAGGGCGATCACATTGCAGGGTCTTTTCATTATCATGTAATTAAAAATGGGATTCCAGGTGGTCCCTTTCCATTACACCTTTGACGACATTTGTGTTCAGTTCAACTGTGTACTGTTCGCTGTACTTGTACCTTTGATTCTGGTATTTGACAGAGACCCATCTTTCCTAGAACATTTTTTATTTTTATTTTCTTGTTTTGAAGTGTTATGGTATCCCTTTTATTATACTTTATTCTCCATCAGTGTCACTTAACAATAAATCTGAACAATTAACAACAATTAACCTAACAATTAACATAACAATTAAATTTATGTATTTAACTTCAGTGTCTTTTTTTCCCTTTTATATATACTAATAGAAAAGATAGGTGAACTAAGAATTGAGCTAGGGAATAATGATAGGACAGAAAATTTTTAAGATGAGAAGGATTTTATTTATTTATTTGTTTGTTTATTTTTAAAGAGTTTATTTATTTGAAAGAGAGAGACAGCAAGAGAGCACAAGCAGAGGAGGAGCACAGGGAGAGGGAGAAGCAGACTCCCCACTGAGTAGGGAGCCCATGAGGGGCTCAACGAGAGGGTCAAACCCAGGATGCCAAGATCATGACCTGAGCTGAAGGCAGATACTTAACTGACTGAGCCACCCAGGTTCCCCTGGTGATGAGAAGGATTTTATAGAAAAGAAATTTGAGTGAAGAATACCAGAATGAAAGTGGGGAGAAGAATTCGTGATCAGCCAATAGATACATGTGTGCATGTAGGTGTGTTTCTGTATTCGGCAGTGGCTGAAGACCACTGGATATATAGAAAAATGGTTGAACATCTCTTGGACCCATGGCCAGCTTGCTATTCACATTTTGTACCATATATAAAAAAATAAATAAAAATGAATTATAAAACTTAAAGTGAAATTGAAAACTATACAAATTTTAAAGAACATACAAGAGAATCTTTGTGACCTTGGATTACACAAAGATTTCTTTGCTATAACACCAAAAGCATGATCCCTAAAAAAAATTGGTAATTGCCTTCATCAAAGTTAAATAATTCTGTTCCTCAAAAACAGTGCAAAGAATAAAGAATAAAAAAAAATTTGGGAAAAATATTGCAAACACATATCTTATGAAGAACTTGTATCCAGAATGCATAAAGTATTCTCAAACTCACTAATAAGGAAGAAACAATCCAATTACATAAAATGAGCAATTTATTTATGTATTTATATTTTAATTTCATTGTAGTTCTCTCTCTCTTTTTTTTTTTTTTTTTAAGATTTATTTATTTATTTGGGGGAGAGGGGCAGAGGGAGAGAGTCTTCAAGCTGAGTGTGGAGCCAGATGCAGGGCCTGATCCCACAACCCATGAGATCATTACCTGAAGTGAAAACAAGAGTCAGACACTTAACTGACTGAGCCACTCAGGCACCCGTCAGTGTTATTAACATAGAGCGTTCTATTAGTTTCAGGTGTACAGTACAGTGATTTAACAGTTTTATATATTACTCAGTGCTCATCATGATATTGTCCTCTTAATTCCTTCACCTATTTCACCCCCCCGCAACCTGCCCTCTGATAACCATCAGTTCTCTGTAGTTGAGTCTATTTTCTGGTTTGTATTTTTTTCCCCCTTTGTTTTGTTTTTTAAATTTTACATGTAAGTGAAATCATATGGTACTTGTCTTTCTCTGACCTACTCATTTAGCTTAGCATTATACTCTCTAGATCAATCCATGCTGCTGCAAATGGCAAGATTTCATTCTTTTTTATGGCTCAGTAATTATATAAATATATATATATCTCACATATATATAGATAAAATATGTGAGATATATCTCACATATTTTTATCTATTCATTTGTGGATGGACACTTGGACTGCTTCCATAACTTGGTTATTGTAAATAATGATGCCATAAACTCAGGGTGCATATACATTTTGCATATATATTTTCAAATTCGCATTCTTACATTCTTTAGGAAAATACCCAGTAGTGTGATTATCAGATTATAGGGTAGTTCTGTTTTTAACTTTTTGAAGACCCTCCATACTGTTTTCCACAGTGGCTGCATAAGTTTGCATTCCTACTAACAGTGTGAAAGGGTTCCCCTTTCTCCATATCCTCACCAACATTTAGTTGTTTTTTTGTGTGTTTTTAATTTTAGCCATTCTGACAGGCATGATGTGATATCTCATTGTAGTTTTGATTTACATTTCCCTGATGATGAGTGATGTTGAGCACCTTTTCATATGTCCATTGGCCATCTGGATGTCTTCTTTGGAGAAATATCTGTTCATGTCTTCTAAAATGGGTAAAAAAATTTAAACAGCAAGAAGATATTTAAACACCACAGAAGACATGGATGGCAAATAAGCCCATGAAAAGATACTCAATAACATTAGTCATTAGAAAAATGAAAACATCAGCATCAAGTTTTGGTGAGGATATAGAGCCACCAGCATACTCTCATACTGCCGATGAGAATGCAAAAATGCTACAACCATTTTGGAAAATAATTTACTAGTTCTTTTTGAAGTTAAATGTACACTTACTATAAAATTCTGTAAATGTATTCTTAGGTATTAAAAGTGGAATGAAAACTATTTTCAAATAGAAATTCGTACCGGAATGTTTATAGTAGCAATATTTATAATAGCTGAAACATGGAAATAGCCCAAATATCTTTCAATTACCTAAAGGATAAACTATAATATATCTGTAATATATCCATGCAGTGGAGTACTACTCAAAAGTAAAAAGAAGAACATATGTCAGTATGGGTGAATCTCAAATGTATTATGCTAAGTAAAAGAAGAATTTTATAAAAATATTTATAAATATTTATATTTATAGGTTGAATATTCTATGATACCATTTATATGACATTTTTGAGTATACAAAACCACAGGGACAGAACAACCATCAGTAGTTTTCAAGGTTCATGGGAGGGAAAGGATTTATCACAAAGGTGCAACAAAGGGAGTTTTGGATGATGAAAATATTCCATATCTTATTTGAGCTGGTGCTACCATGACTATATGCACTTTTCAAAACTCAGAACCATCAATTAAGAAGTTTGAAATTTATTTTATGTAAATTATATCTTTAAAAAAAGCAGAAACAAAACAAAATAGTAAGAAGTGATATGCCATATTCGTGGGTTGGAAAATCCAATATTATAAAATGTCAATTTTTTCCTGCAGTGATATCTTGATGAAGTTTAATGCTAACTAAAATCCCAGAATGGTGGTGGTGGGGGAGGATGCTAACTAATCCTAAAATTTAAATAGATATACAAAAATCCAAGAATAGCCAAAGTCATATTAAAAAAGAAGAGCAAAACAAAGGACTTATTAGTGTCAAGGTTTATTATAAAGCTAGAATGATTAAGAGAAGGTAGTATTGGCTCAAGGATTGACACATAGAGCAGGTGAAGAATATGCACTTGGAATAGACTCCCATGTATGTGATCACTTGGTTTATTACAACGATAATACTGTAGTTCAATGGGGGGAAAATGTTCTTTTCAAAAAATGAGGTTGATCAATTGGATGCTGTGTTTTTAAAAAGGGAGGAAAATTTAAGCTTTATTTCACAATATACATAAGTGTAGTCTCATATTGCAGATCTAAATATGAAAGATGAGACAATAAAGCTTTAGAATAAAACAGGATGATATCTTCTTGACCTTAGGCTAGGTAAATATCTGTTAAGTCAGAATTAAAGGAAAAAAATTAATTACTTCATTAAAATTAAGACCCATTCTTTCAAATACATTATGATGAAGACAAGCTACAGACTAGGAGAAAATGCATCTTTCTGACTGAGGACATTTTTCCAGAATGTGTAGAGAACTGTTAAAAATTTTAAAGGACAGTCCAATAGATTTGGTCCAATATGCAAAAAACTTGAACAGATAATTAACAAAAGCAAGTATCCAAATAGCTAACAGATCATGTAAAAGTGTACTCAACATCATTGTTCATCAGGGAATTTAAATTAAAACCACAATGCAGTGCTACTACACCTCCACTAGAATGACTAAAATTAAAAGACAATGTCAAATATTGATAAAGGTGGAGCAGCTGGAAGTTTCAAATACTATTAATGAGAATGTGAATTGGTATAATCACTTTGAAAAAATACTTGGTAGGACCTCTTGAAGTTGAATTATGTGCATTACTCATGAATCAGCAATTCTACTCGTGAGTATATATTCAATGGAATTATGTCCTCACTAAAAGACATGTATGAGTTCATAGCAGCATTATTTATAATAGAACTGACCTGGAAACAACTCAAATATCCATAGAAGATCATGAATTTTTAGACAACTCACAAGCCGGCATGAAAACTCAGAATGGATCCAACAGGAAGGCAGCTAGATGATAGTTCTGCATGAACTTGGTGACAGTGTTGGTGTCTGAAGCCTGGGTCCTACTGGAGAGTATAGGTAGGGGCTAAGTGCTGTGCGCTGCACCTCCACCCAAAGAAGTGGGGTAGCACCGCTTATGTGCTCTCTCTGTGTCTCTGTGAGATGTCCGAAACTCTTCTTTTAATTTTTTCCCATAGCTTTTTCCTCAAGAGGACGAGACCAAGAATCACAAGCATCCTGGCAGACTAATAGTCTGATGCCACTTACACCAATTATCTGTCCACCATGGACTTCGGGGGTTGAGAAGATCCAGATTCTGTTTTAATAAAAATTGTACTAAATCGTATGTGAAATCCTGGAGATCTTGGAATATTAAAAGGGCATTAGTGGAAAAACTAGTGATTCAAATAGTCCGTAGTTTAGTTAATAGAGGTATCCGAATGTCTATTACTTGGTTTTGATAAACGCACCATGGTTCTGTCAATGGTAACATTAGGGGAAATTGGTGAAGGCTATGAAAGAATTCTCTGTACTCTTTTTGCAACTTTTCTGGATGTCTAGAATTATCCCAAACTAAAATAAAATACTAAACTAAACAAAACAAAACAAACCTCCTAGCCCCCACATTGTATGCTTTGTCCTTATCTTCAAAATAAGAAATGTATTACATGTTTTGAACACAATGTAACAGTTTAATGTCCTTGGAATTTTCTTTCAGTTTTTCTGTCATCCATTAATAGAGAATATTTACCAATCACACTAACTAAACACAGCAATAGCTTCCATGGATGTAATGACAAAGTCTTGTAGAAATACCTGTAAATCTTTTTACTTCAAACCTGAATTATGTCAGCTAAACATTTGTGACATTTTAGGTTTCTTTACTCTAGTTTTCTTTTATGTGACATTCCAAACTCCTTAAAAAACTAAAAGAACTGAATACAGATAAAAGATAAAAAGTTTAAGATATGAGTTATATGAGGAAACTTTAGACAATATTAGAAAATATTCTTTCTAGAGGACAAACATTAGTAAATGAGGTCCTCATGATTGACAGTATTGCTGGTTTTAGGAATGTCTTTCTAGCATCTACATCACTGTACACAGTGGGAGGCAAGGAAATTTGGAACCATATAAATTGGAATTCATAACTTTATTGTGCTCTCTTACCAAAAATTTGTTTCCTCCTTGGATCAAGATGCTAATTATGGTACTTAAGATTTTAAGTACCAGGTGAGTCAGATATATATTTTGGTGCAGGAAATTTTGAGGGCCTTAAAGCATAGCCCCGGGGTAGTGTTCGCTCTGCTGGTTTCACTGTAGACAGAGGCTCTGATGGAAACACTGAGTGATAGGCACAGAGAGAGAGAGAGTGCTCATTTTTGTGTACCAGAGAGAAATCTCTTCCCACAATGTGAAGAGTTATGGTTAGGCGCAAAAAGCTAGGAAAACTCCTAAAACTCAGACACAAGCAACCGTAACACAGTAACCATCTAAGAAAAGGGGTACTTACTCTATAGCAAGACTGTCCTGGGTGCAGCTGTCACTCTCTTAGGAATTTGACTCAAGATAGCTGCCCGTGTTTAATCTTTACTGCCACATATTTTATTTCATTACCAAGAATATAAACTGTAATGAACTGACAAAAGAAATGATGAAGTCTTTAATTAGGCTTAGTCACTCTTCTACTGTGAGCAAAGACTTTTGGGTCAAAAACAATTGGAGTTTTATCTTATTTCTGCCATTTGCTATCTCTGTGACCTTGGGCAAGTTACTTACTCATCTGAGCCCCAGTTTCTTTGCTTTTAAATTGGAAATAATTTCATAGGATTGTTTTGTGGGCTGAGAATAAAGTGCTGAGGCCAGCACATGGCACATAATGAGAGCAGATGAGAGCCCCTTATCTGTTCATTTCTGTATCCAATTCTAGCTCTCTATCCTATGAGGAACCTCAATAGCTTCATGTGTATCCCAACCCATGTATGTGCACCTGTTGCCAACCTCCCAGGCTTTGGCCATGCGTGGAGTTTCCATTCCATTTCTGATTTTTCTCTGAAACCTTTCCCTCTTCTTTTCCTCTTCCTTCCTTTCTCCTCCCTTTGCCAGGAACTTCCTTTTCTCCTCCTTCTCCCTTTCTCTTCCTCTCCCCTCTTTCTCTTCCCCGACGCTTTCCTTCTCCCTTCTCTCTTCCTCCCTTATTCCTCCTATACCTCTTCCTAGGATAGGGTGGGCAATATTCTCTCTCTCTCTCTCTCTTTCACACACACACACACACACACACACGCAACTAGGATTACAATTCAGTGCTTAACTGCATTGTTTGAAAACTCCGATCTTTCTTCACTATAAAATCTGTCTAATGCTGCGTTAGAAGCAAACATAGTCCTAAACCAGACCACCTACTAGAAGTTAACAAAGGAGCAAACAGAACTCTTCCTCCTTTCCAATCTTATTCAGTGGAGGATAATGTCATGTCATTGCTATCTGAGGGAGGACCCAAAGCCTCTTGAATGGCTTGAATGAAGAGCCGTTCACCTCTTGTATGGCTGCATACTGAACTATTTTCAGAAACAGCATGGTAGTTGAATACTTTGATCAGGTTTTTATATTATTTTTCTACATAGCTTCCAAATTTATTTTTCCACATGTCATAGTCTTACGTTTTGGGGAATGAGGCAAGTTTTCTGAAATATTCTTATCCTCTGATTATTCTGAAGAATTCCATGATCTTAATCTCATTCCTTTATTTAATGTTTTATTACAAAACAAACACCCTCCTTTTCAAACCCCAAAACTAAACCATGAGGGAGATTACAGGGTTAGTGTGAGGCCATTAAAGGAGAAAGCCCCACATAAAGAAGGGGAGCAAGCTCACGTACTGGGTTCTCACTCATGGGTGTCCAGTGAACCCACATCTGAAATGGCAACAGATCCTAAGCACCCATGGGACTAAGCACCTTAACTTCTGCAGGGCTTTTAAAATCCCTGATATATTCTGAGTTCACAAAACTCTGATATTTAGTTCTTAGAAAACTCTGTAGCTCAATTTATTCTCCATTTTCTGAAACTGATGACAATGTGAACTCTAGTTGGAAGTTGTTGGTCCATGTGTAGATTTCTCTTAGGTCTTCAAGGCATGGGTACCAACTGTTTGATGGGGGCCACAGTGCTGGTGCGGGCCTCTTGGTGCATATGCTGATATTTTAAGATGTTATCAAGCGTTAGAGGCATATTCACTCTTTTAAGATCCTCAGGGGTAATACAAATAGAGACATTAAGATCATTTGGATGAGCAAAAATATAAACATTTGGAAAATGATTGATCTTACATCCAAGAAAAGAGGTAAGTGCTTTCAGTGAGTTGGTGAGTGCAGAGGGACAAAGTGCATGTTTAGCTGAAGTAGGGAAAGTAGTAAATGTTCAGGGAGGATGTGCTTCCTGTGCTAAAAAGCCAAAAAGTAGATAAACTTGTCTGAGAACGGAGGGCACAGTGACATGAACTGTGACTTGGGACAAGGCTCTAAAGAGTGGGTAGTCTGTCTAGATTGAGGGGGTACTGACGACGAGAGGGAAGTGGAAGAAAGGGAATTACTTTTGGTTTTTCTGTTGTTGGTCAGGCCCATTGTGATGACTATGGAGTTGGGTGCTTAGATCCTCTGCAGGTCCAAGTCCATTGGCCAGCTGGTGGAGAGGTGTCTACAGGCAACCTTCCACTAATGTCGGCCCCTTCAGGGATTTCCTCAGCTGCACAGAGCCACCTTGCTTAAGGTCACACCCTTCCCATGGTGGCCCACCTCCAGTGACGGATCAAGGGGCAGGTATAAAAGTCCAGACACTTTGGCCTTACCTAGAGGAATTCTGATGGCCTGTTTTAGGTCAAAAGCTCCCTGCAGAATCAGCTGAAGTAGTTATGAGGCCTACATCAAAGGTCAGTTTTCCTGTGGCCAATCTTGCTTTTTTCCTACCTCCCACAGGTGCCGATCCTAAGAGCATTCTAACAAATGTTCTACACTCGTAACTCTATCTCAGATTGCGCTTCTTGAAAAGCCACCTATGACACCTTCTCGGTATGTTATGTAATTTTCATAATAACTCCCTAAGGTTGGTATTTTGGGCGTTATTATATAGGTGAGAGATTCAGACTTAGGCTAAATGACTGGCCGGAAGTCACACACATTGGCATCCACATTTACAGTATCTGTGCTCTTTTTCAATATATCTTGTTGCCTCCCTAAAGGATCAGTAAGAGACACATACCTTCACATGTGTGCAGTAAAGAATGGATACTTACTTATGTGCACTCGTTCAGTCAACAGTTATTTACTAAATCCCAGTGTTCCAGAAATTTTACAGTTATGGAAGGAAGAAACATGTAATGGGAGATAGATCTGCTATCTACATAAAGGCTTTGTGGACACGGGAAAGGATCTTGTTTCTGCTCTATGATGACACTTTACATGTCTAAGTCTAACTTTGATAGTGTCTTTGAAGATTAACCTTTATCAGCTATATTTTCTTTTGGAATTTAATCAGTGATTAAAGAAATTAATGGGCTATGAATGTAAAACAAACAAAAACTTTTTGCTTTGAATGACGCAATACAGATACCAAAAAATTTCTGCCAAACTCGTAACCAAGACAACTGTGAAATACTGGAAGTTGTTGTAAACATCTAGGGAAAATATATATTTATGCTGCTTCTCAAATATTTTTACATTTTCACTTTAAAGATCACAAATGGAAATCTTTGATGATGTACTTTTGAGTATGGTTCATGCTGGAAAGAAAAAGGATGGATTCAAACTAAAAAAAAGAAAAAAAATTGGCCCAACATCAGAAGATTGGAAAATGAATATACATTTATATGTTTTGAGTTAGAACAAAATATTCAAGGTATGTATGCCTTATTTTTTTATGATTCCCTGCTTTAATCAACTTGTTCTGCTGGCCACAGTTGCTGTTAAACTGAGGTTCTCCACCATACTTACTCAGACCACGTATCTGCAAAATAGTATCTCTCATAAAAAATATATTCAGTGGAAGTTCATTATATGAATGAATCACCCCAAAATGTATGAGATGAAAGATATTTTAATGTATCATGTAGATGATGTGAAATGTAGACTTCTGCACAATTTCTAGTTTGCTGCGTTGGGGACAATATTCAACCTTTCTTCTTCTGGAAAAAAGATCATATCTTTCTTTGTTAGTGTATTGCTGAAGGGTTTTACTTTTTCACCTTTGGAACTTTGCCATGTTTGGGGGGGAAAGCAAGAATGACGCCAACAGTAGGTAATATTTCTATTCTACAGAGGCAGAGTTTTAAAATTTACAGTATAAATAAGAGAGTAGGTCACCTGGGTGACTCAGCTGGTTAAGCATCAGACTTCAGCTCAGGTCTTGATCCCGGGGTCCTGGGATTGAGTCCTGCATCTGGCTCTCTGCTCATCAGGGAGCCTCTGCCTCTGCCTCTCTGTTTCTCATGCATGAATAAATAAAAGCCTTTTTAAAAAATAAGAGTGTAAATTTTGACTATAGTATGTTGTTTCTAGTCTAAATCAAGATAAAAATGAATCCAATTAAAAAAAATAAATTCATTTAGGTGTATATTGTTACTATTCTCACTAACATCAATATTTGGTATTATTATTTGTCATTGTAAAGTTAAGTAAAAAACCGTCTTCATTCATCCCGAATCTTTTCTTTCAGCTAAAACAGAGTAATTCAATTTCTTTTCAAAGCTTTCCAACCCAGTTTTCAAATCTTTGTGTTGTCTTACTACAGCTACCACAGAGTTTTAAAAATATGTGAGTTCATGTAGTAGCAAAAACTTGTACACACATATCTGCACTATTAGAAGAAAATTTCATGAAAGCAAATTGGTAGATAATTTTTTGAGTTAATATTATATATTACAAAATATGTCAGATCCCGTAATGTGCGTGAAGAGATGAAAGGATGATCAAGGGGTTAATAATCTGGGTGAAGAGATAGAATATATCAAATTGCTTAAGTCATAGAAAGGAATACTTACTTAAAAGTCAAAGTAAATGTTCTACAAGCATAGGAGAAGGTCCTTCAGACTCTGTTGGTTAAGGGTGGTCAGATTTAGCTGACTCTCAGGGGCTGGTGAGTATTTGAATGGGTGGGGAGAGGGGTCTTGGCTTTTCAGGATTGGCTGGGGAGGGGGCCAAGGGCTTTGCAGAAAAATTGGAAATGCTGTAGGAAATGTAGAATCTATTCAGAACATAATAAAATATGCTAGAGGTGGAGGAAAGTAGAGAAGATGATGCACTAATGGCTGTTTTGGTCAGATTAGAGGGTTGAGGCAAACAATACTGGGTTGCAGTTTAAGTAGTTTTGGCTTTAATGGGTACACCTTCTTTTTTTTTCCTCTTCAAATTGTGTTCCATTGAACATAAATTTTGAAAGTTTTGAAGAGATGTGCCACTGAAAATTAAAAAAATAAATTCCAGAGGCAATTTCGTTTGGCAAATATTGAGCTAAATGAATTTTTTCCTTTAGAACGTAACAGCTTTAATATATTAATATGCATTGTAGATTTCCAAGAAAGTGAGGAATATAGTATATAATTTTTATAAACCCATGGAAGTCAAAAGGAAGGTTCATAGAATACATATCTTTAGGGTTAAATCAATGCAACTCAGTGACTGATTAAATATGTGAAGTAAGAAAGAGTGCAAACAAAGATAAAAGATGTTAAAGTTGAGAGATTGTAAAAAATCATTTTATAATCATCGCTATTATTTGTCAAGCTGCTATTACATGGCAGGTAGTGCAGATGAAAGACTGGGACTCGGAAGTTTAAGTAATTTGTCTAGGGTCATATAGATAATATGTGGTTGTCACAATAGTGCAATCACAGTATAGTGAAATGATTGATGGAGAGACACCAAAGACATAAGTGAAAGGATATGAAGTTCCTTTAATCACAAAGGACGTAGAAGCTTATGGTACCAATTACACAGAGCGGGAGGCAATGTGGTACACTCCCAGATGGAGGGACAGGTGTGGGCAATATATGCTTCATAATGTGATGATTCTGCCAGATGAGTTTCCTTTTTTTTTTTTGTTTCCAAATCTATGTGACCATCTGCAACTCACTGTTACAAAGTAACTCCAGCAGATTCTTGAGTGCTTATTGTGGAACCAGGTGAATCAAAGGTTAATTTTCCAAGAATAGCATCTTTTAAAGTAGGCTTTAGGCTTACTGAAGTCCATTCTTAAACACAATAACTGGTGGGGCTAAGATTTAAATCTAGGTCTACCTTGTTTCAAAGCCCCAATTTTCCCTCTCTAACCTGTTGATTTTGTGTGCTGATAAAAGAATGGTGAAGCCATCAGAACCCCACTGCCTGCTGCTGTTCCCTATCCAGGGCTACTGAAGACCTTGACTTCCTCTGCTTCATAGCTTGGGCGTCAAAGTGCCCCTGTGGCTCAGCTTACTTTTCGAAACCTTCCATACCAAAGAAAATCAGTTCACGTTTTAAGGGATTTACTGTGTATCAAATCCCTGGTTGGTTTGCTTAAAGCAGAGGTTACTCTGGTTGTGCGTCTTTGTATTATGTCCCAAAGGCTATGGTGTTGTAACATGTATGACCTATACTTTGCTGGGGCAGGCCCTCGGAAAGAAAGGTGTTCCAGATCATGCCACACACATCCTGACATACAGGTCCTCATTTCTCCTCACAGCAATGGGATGAGGGATAATAGGATAATACTGTAAGTATCCTCATTTTTTTAAACTAACTAACAAGAGGATAATTTTCCTAAGTTCATGTAATTAATAAATGGCAGAGCTCAAACCTGGAGCTCAGACTTTAGATTCCATATTTTTAACTCTTACTCATCAAGGTGATGGCCATGGAAATCACACAGCAACACTGCGGTCTGTTCTGACTCTGTCTCCTTGCCACAGCGCATTGCTGCAGCTGTTACTTTCTCTGCCTCTTAGAAATCCTATGAGGTGGGACACCTGGGTGGCTCAGCCCTTGGAGTGGTTGTCATTTGGATCAGGTCATGATCTTAAGGTCATGGGACGGAGTCGCTCATGGGGCTTCTTGCTCTGCAGGGAGCCTGCTTTTCCCTCTGCCAGGGGTCCTCCTGCTTGTGCTGAAACTCTCTCTCTCTCTCTCTGATTAAAAGAAGAAGAAGAAGGAGGAGGAGGAGGAGGAGGAGAAAAGAAATTTCATGAGGCTATTTCTGCTGCCACTCCCATCTTCATCTGGACTCTTTTTTTTCCTTCTATTTTGATGGTATTTAACTTTAATGTCCTTCATTCAATGACGGCTTGTCTTCAGGACTCCTTTCTTGGGTCAGCACCATTGTAGGTATGAGCGAATGTCCTCCCTTATAGTGTTATGAAGCTTTTGCTTTTTCCCCCCTTTAAAAAATTTCAACAGTGCCATGCTATTACATTTAAAAAAAGATATTCTCTTTCCTCTGTTGAGAAACTTAAATGTGTTCTATTAGGAGGTGGAGGATTTTGTAGACATTTAAAATCCTGTAAAATCCCCTCTCGGGGCTCCTGGGTGGCTTAGTTGGTTAAGTGCCTGCTTTTGGCTCAGGTCATGACCTTGGAGTCCTGGGATGGAGCCTCATGTTGGACTCCCTGATCAGCGGGGAGTCTGCTTCTCCCTCTCCCTCTGCTCCTCCCTTCACTCATGCTTGCTCCATCTCTCTCTCTCTCAAATACATAAAATCTTAAAAAGGTTTGTTAATAACTTTATTATGAATAGTTTCCCAATTCTCTAAATTTCATCTTATCTTTTCCACATAATACCAAGGTCTACTGAACTCCTACTATAAGCTAGGCACCATGCTGGTTACATAAATAAATAAGAAAATGTCCTGGTCATTAGGTGTTCAGTGTCTCCAAAGAAAGATGTATACAAATGAATAACTAATCAATATGAGAAGGGTAATGCTAAAAGAATGTTAAAGGTACCTAGGGAAGAAGGAAGGGCTAGAGAAAGGACATGGTATTTGATCTATGGCTTTGGGTGATGATCAGGAATTCACTGGTTGGAACAGGGGTGAATGAGATGGGGTGGCTGGGTGATGGGCATTGGGGAGGGTATGTGCTATGGTGAGCTGTGAATTGTATAAGACTGATGAATCACAGACCTGTACCCCTGAAACAAATAATATGCTATATGTTAATAAAAAAATAATTAAAAAAAGAAGCAATGGACACACCAGGCAGAGTGAACTGTATACATAAATGTGTGGAGGTGTATATGGTGCATTAGAGGAAACAACTGATGTCTGATAGGCAGAAAGCACAGAATGCATGTAGGAGAATGGAAGGAAGAGACTATTGAGAAGCATTAAATGCCGTGCTAAAGAGTTCGGGTTGAAGTCTGCAGATGGTGGGGCCCCTGTCTGCTGTTCCAGGTTTACTCTTTGTACCAATACCTTCATCTCTTGCAGATCCTCCCTTAACGCCTGCTCAGGGATGAAACTGGGAGTTGAAACTGGACAGGCTCAGCAGCCAAAGCAATTTCTGATTTTAAGAAAAAAAATTTGGTTCCCTTTCAATGCTAGAAAATTCCTCAGCCCTTACCAGACAAACCTGTAGTGGTTGTGGTAATGTTTGTCAGGCAGGATGAGTATTTCTGAGTACCCATTTTGCTCCATAGTTTTCAGAATCAGTATGACTTTCATTCATGGAATACTGATTTGGTGAAGATAAGGGCTTATTAATTAAAGATTTTTTCTTTTCATTTTTTATTTATTCATTTTAGAGAGAGAGAGCGCATGCGCACATGTGAGTGGGTGGAGGGGCAAAGGGGGAATGGGAGACACAGGGAGAGAAGCAGACTGTCCACTGAGTGCAAAGCTTGATGTGGGGTGATCTCAGGAGCAATCCCATGACCCTGAGATCATAAAAAGCATCCAGTTTGATTTCAAGCCGAAATCAAATTGGGTGCTTAACCAATGGATCCACCTGGGCACCCCAATTAAAGGCTTTTTCTAAGTGAAGGTGTCTCTAGGTGACAGTTGGATACAGTCCACTTCATGAGTGTCTGAGTTGCTGGAATAACCCAAGTCATCAAATGTCTGCCTGGGTATTAAACTGCTCCTAACTTTGTACATTTCTTGGAAAAGTTAATCATTTTCTTTCCAAATTTATGTGTAAACATTTCTGCCACTTTCTCAAACTTGGTCTTGATAATGTCTTTATAAATCCTTCTCATTGCCTGCTGTACTCAAATCCTTTTTTAGGAAAACTTGTCATACCGCAGCCCTGGGAAAGCAACATGACCCCATGACCTCTCCCATCTTCCCAGTCATTGGATGAACATCTGACCCAAGGACCACCAATCCTTTTGCTGATAAGCGATAAAGCAAAATCTCTTTTTTCAGATTGTTTTTAAAATTAAAAGAGCCAGAGTCTAGAGACAGTAATTTAGACTATGATTCTTCCTGTCCATTCTTACACTGAAATAATCTTTTTAAAATATCCTCCATCCTAGCTCTTTTAGACTCAACTGAGTGAGAACACACACACACACACACACACACACACACACACACACACACCGATGTGTCTCTCTGATGTCCATGTATTGATTTAACAGATACTGATTTTACATTTCCAGTGTGCATTATGTTGAATTTATTGTCATAAGCCTTAATCCTTTGTGGCATGGTGTGAGTAATTTCTTTTCTTTACTTTTCCTTTTTTTTTTTTTTTTTTAAGATTTTATTTATTTATTTGACAGAGAGATCACAAGTAGGCAGAGAGGCAGGCAGAGAGAGAGGAGGAAGCAGGCCCTCCCGCTGAGCAGAGAGCCCAATGTGGAGCTTGATCCAAGGACCCTGGGATCATGACCTGAGCCCAAGGCAGAGGCCTTAGCCCACTGAGCCACCCAGGTGCCCCGGTGTGAGTTATTTCTAAACAACTTTTACAAGACCTGTGTACCCATTTTTTCAGGGTAGTGGCACGAGAATAGGTTAAATACTTCCCATATCAACTTTTATTTACCCTGTTTTTAATATGTTGATTCCCTATTGTCTGTTTTAAACCAGGCATGATTTGTTAGCTTTGTATCATGACCAAATAAATGGTGAAGTGGGTTTTCTGCCAGGTAGAAGGGATGTGTGCAACACACACTCACACACACATGCACTCACTGTATATTCACACTCTGATCTTTTTAAAGGACAAAATAGAAATGATTGAAACCAGTTAAAATGAGCATAGCCTCGAGGTGTTGCTTAATTTATTTTTCTTAAATCATATGTATATTTACATAATTCCAAGAAATGATGTGAACACACAAAGGCCTTGAGGCCTTTCGTATAAACAAGGAACCACCTAGTAGGGAGTCAATTTATGCCTTTTCTTGACATTCAGATATACTGATCATTGCAGCTGGGATGATTGATTACCCAGCAATTTACACCAGTTGTGCTGATGATCAGAGCCTGCTCATTCTTCATCTATGGACAGCTAGAACTTGTGTTTTGTATAGTTTGAAGGAGAAGCGTTGGGTGGCATGTAATACATAGGAGTGTTCTTTATTTTTATTTTTGCTAAATGGAAGCACAAACTCAAGTGTTCCACTGAACCCCAACTTAAATTTAGTTGTTTCTGTTTTTTCCCCGAGAATGCATTTGGTACATTTTTTCATCACAACTTTCCAAACCCTGGTTTTCCTTTGGATTTATGAGTTCTTTTCTTTTCCTGAAGAGATTGTCTAACAGAGACATGCCAGGCCTTCAAGGTCCCATTGAGTTATCTTGTGAGGTTGGTAGACAGCCCTGTCATCTACCCCTGCCTCATGGCGAGCTTGCAGTGTAGACCGCACCAGTTGCGTGAGACAGCATGCAAAGACCACATAATAGAGGGGATTAGATGAGAACAAAAATTTCTTTGCTTTATTTATAGTATCATTGTGGAAGGATGAAAAGCTGTAAGTCAGCTTTGCCTGGGTGTGGACTTGAAATAATCCACTCAGAACTTTGATTGTTCCCTTGACTTTGCCTTGTAAAAGCTTCCGTGGCTCCCGTGGATTATTACTTCATAAAGCTTGGACAAACATCAATTAACATACATCAAAACGTTTCCATTTGTGTCTCTCTATGAATGGAGGAGACCCAAAAGACATAACGGAGCTGGAAGCACTGGCATGGAGATTAGAGGAGGCCAGGCTGTGCAGAGGACACAGGTGTGCTGTTTGATATGTGTTGGAAATATAGTATTTCTTACAGAACTTGGAGTAATTCTCAAACCAGAACTCTAAAAAACAGCTTATTGGAAACCTTTGCTATTATAAGGACTATATATATATTTTAAACCTAAGAAAGTAGTTGTTGAAGGTTAGATGAAGCCTGTGAATCTGGCTGTTAAAACTGGAGACAGCAGAAGTGATATTAGTTTTCCTAAGTCACTTGAGAACTTTTTAATCTTTTTCAAAATTTCTCAGAGTTTAAGATAGGACTTCTTTCAAACAATATGATTAATAGAAATATACTTGACACAAATGTTTGAAAATACTCATATAAAAGTCAGTGTCCAAGAAAAGTATTTCCATAGCATTTTATATTACAGAGTTTTAAATATTTCCCATTTCTTTGTATCTGGTTTATTTTTGTGCAGATATTTTCTACCCATGATATCAATATTACATGTAGCTAGAATGAATTCAATGGCAGAATGAATTATTTTCTTTATTGTCACTTATAAAAAAATTGATGACAGATTCTTGCTCCATGTGAGAGGATTGCACTGTTAACTCTAAATATCTCTCAATGTGTGTGTGTATATGATAATAATAAGTATATTTACACAGCTAGTCCTCAGAACATCTTAATGTTGCTATTAAACACAGTGAAACATAGTGGATGATTTAAAAAAATACAATGAGATAAATCAAGAAAATCCTCATTTTTAGAATTATTGTATGTATTATATAATACTAAGGCCCAGTTCCTGGAGAATTTCATTAATAAACCTCAAAAATTGTATTGGGCCAATTTGCTGTAATTTGAAAATCCACATGGTTAGAGTGGTACTAAAGCATACTTGTTTTCCTAGATTGTCTTATAAATCAAACCAAAAGGTTGCCTCTTGCCTTAATATCTTTTGCGAATATTTGTTTTAGCAAAAATTGCGATACTATTCTAGTGTTCGGAAAATTAATAACAGTGCCCGTGTTCTGCTCAATAAGAGATGAGAAAACTCTCCTTTTGCATATAAGCAGAAGTTTTTGAAAAGCAAGAATCATTTATTTGATCTATTAAGCTGGGTAGGTAGGGCAGATGGTATATGTAGGGCACAGGGAGAAATCTTGGTGCACTGGAGGGACAGAGCCATAGACAGTTGGGCCTGTGGTTGATGTTAACAGACAGGTGGGTCTGATCAAGAAGACACCTGATTGTAAAGGTGGGATTGCATAACACCAGCACCTTTCACATTCAGCTGACACTCTTTAGCCCCTAGAATAGGTAAAGTTGACATTGTGCCCTTCCTCTATCCTAGGCTGGCCACTTGAGAGACAAGATTCAGACAATGGCTTCATGTGGGGCTGCTGGTCCATCCTCTGTTTTCTGCATTTAAGCATCCTGAGACTTAGAGTTCTGCTTTTCTATTGTGTGTCTAATTGCAATGGGGGTGATCTCTTTCCAGATGACCCTTGGCACCAATTAGCTACTGTCATCCGTGTGTGGAAGGAAGTCTGCTCTGTAAAATCATTGGATCCTATTTATGTTGAGTACAACTGACCTTCAGGAGAAATGTTTCCGAAGAGACAAGAAACTGTCTTCTGGTTTTGGCTCTGTTGGCTTTGCACACCTGTTTTGCTCACTCATTGAATTCTGTTGGAACATTGGAACTCTACCTTTTTGGAGCTCTGGCAGAGATCTCAAAGGAAGGAAATTTGGCAGGGTGGAGGAAAACGTGGGTTTTGAAGATGGGAAGACCTGGTTTTTGATGTTGTCTCTGCTAGGTACATCACAAGAGTGTTAGTGATGAGTAGAATTAGTGATGATGTGTGATGTGTCCGGCAACTTTTTTTTTAGCATGAGGTAGAAGCCCAATAGGAGGTAGCTATTATGAAAAATAGTCCCATTTCTCCCATTTCACCTCCCTGATTTTGCAGTTTTAGCTCCATTCATTCAGAAGTCATAAGTGGCTTGATTATCTCTCATTTCCCTCATTTGACTGTGGCTGTGGGAGAATGAATGGACAATGGAAAAGGGTGAGAAAAACTGTGAAGGACAATGGGATAGTAGCAGACTCTTAGCGGTATATTCGTTAAGACAGACTTTTCGAAGGCTTCTCACATAGGGAAGTATGTTTAATTTAACCCAGCAAACACTTGTGTTCCTCATACATTTATTATTCTGATCACATGGATAAGGGGTCACTATGATTATTACAAGCTTGGGTGAAGCTTTCCTATGCTGCTTTGAGGAAGGAGCCTTGACCTGGTTAAAGTGAATCTACTTTGATAAATCAAAAACATTTATTAAAAAAGATACTCTACTTCCAAGGATCTTTTCCATCAACTTGCTTTTTTTGGTTGCCTATCACATGGCTACATAATTTTTAGACACCAAATGAAAAGCATGTGTAACAGAGCACAGAACTGCACTTCTGGTCCATGTTACCATGGGTAACGTCCGATATGAAAAATGGGCTTTCTTGCAGTAGAACACACCACTTTAATTATTACATGCAGTATGGAAACATGAATATTTATACAATTAGAAACTTGGAAACATTGCACAAATTCTTTCTAGTTGGACTCTTACATAGACACTTTCCCCACAATCTGCTCTATAAACTTAGACCAAAGATGAAATATTGTGGCAGCCCTAAGTTCACTGGTTCTAGAAAGAAATGCTATAAAATTGGTCCCATGAAATAAAATTGTTAGCACAGAGTCTCAAAGTTGCTTCAATTGTTTGTTTACGTATGTATGTATTTATTTTTTGGTGTCTATTTTCACTTGAGCAGTGGTAAGGTGTTTTTTTATTCAAAACTTTTGTTCTACTTGGTTTTGTGTGACAAAATTAAAATCACACACTGGGGTGCCTGGGTGGCTCCGTGGGTTAAACCTCTGTCTTTGGCTCAGGTCATGATCTCAAGGTTCTGGGATGGAGCCCCACATTGGGCTCTCTGCTCTGCACGGAGCCTGCATCCCTGTACCCCCCGCCTGCCTCTCTGCCTACTTGTGATCTCTCTGTCAAATAAATAAATAAAATATTTTAAAAAAAGAAATTAAAATCACACAAAGCAAGCATGTGGCTAATTAGAATATTTGAACAGTTCACTTAAGGTTGTAAATCGGGTCTTACTATAACCCCCTTTTACGGATTTTTTTTCATATTTTCTCCTTTGGATTCTAATTTTTGAGTGCAAAGATAGATCTTATGTATGTTCAAAACTTAATTTGACTCATTTGGAAACACATAAAACACACCTGTATATACATACATAAGTACCCATGCAATTAAAGTTCAAGACCTAAATCTTCTTAAAATTTTACAACATAGGATGCCTCTAGCTTGTCCTCATAAAAAATTGTGCCTCTGCTAAGGGTTTCATTTTTACATTTCTTAGATAAAAGTAGCCAGAGTTTGATTCTCTGCTAGATTCATGTGTTATTTATTTATTGATGTGAAAATAAATTTACTTGAGTTCTTGTCATGTTGCTGGACTTTGCATAAATTGTTGCACTAGGTTTTAAGATTTTTTAAATAATTTTTTAAATTTTTTATAAACATATAATGTATTATTAGCCCCAGGGGTACAGGTCTGTGAATCACCAGGTTTACACACTTCACAGCACTCACCATAGTACATACTCTCCCCAATGTCCATAACCCCACTGCCCTCTCCCTACCCCTCTCCTCCCGGTCCCCTTCAGTTTGTTTTGTGACATTAAGAGTCTCTTATAGTTTGTCTCCCACCCCGATACCATCTTGTTTCATTTATTCTTCTCCTACTCACTTAAGCCCCCATGTTGCATCACCACTTCCTCATATCAGGAGATCATATGATAGTTGTCTTTCTCCAATTGACTTATTTTGCTAAGCATAATACCCTTTAGTTTTATCCACATCGTTGCAAATGGCAAGATTTCATTTCTTTTGATGGCTGCATAGTATTCCATTGTATATATATACCACATCTTCTTTATCCACTCATCTGTTGATGGACATCTAGGTTCTTTTTATAGTTTGGCTATTGTGGACATTGCTGCTATAAACATTTGGGTGCATGTGCCCCTTCAGATCACTATGTTTGTATCTTTAGGGTAAATACCCAGTAGAGCAATTCCTGGGTCATAAGGTAGCTCTATTTTCAACTTTTTGAGGAACCTCTATGCAGTTTTCCAGAATGGTTGCACCAGCTTGCATTCCCACCAACAGGGTAGGAGGGTTCCCCTTTCTCCGCATCTTCGCCATAGGCTTTAAGATTTTTAATCACTTTAAATTAATAGTAATTGATTAAATTAATGGTAATTCTGTATCTAATCGAGGATTAGATTGGTAGTATTATTTAATAGAAAAAATAACTCATGCAAGACCATGAATTTAATGCAGTTTATTCATCACCCTTTAGTATGCTCTGTGAATAGAGGCCCAAATTACTGATTCTTAGTGATACTTTGGGATATTGAATCAGCAAAGAAAAAGAATCATTCTGCATGAAAATATCCCTCAGGTCTTTCAGTGGCTACAAATACTGAAGTCAGATAAGATGTTCTGCCTATCATTCATCCTCATTTGCTTTGAGCTCCTCTGTAGTTATTTCGGTACTTGCCAGTACCAGTACAAGCAAGGGGAAAAGAAGCCCATTGTTGGGGAGAAATTTGTGCAGTAAGTTGGTTATCATATGCCGCTCAGTAAACACTGATGACCCTCTGTTATTTCAAGGATGTATTATCCTAAGTCTGTAATGGCTGTTGTAACCTCATCCTCCCCAACTTCACTCACCTGTATTTAATCAGGATTGCGACTGATGGAGGGCTTAAAAAGATAGAAAAGGGGATTTAGATTTGAGACCATAGGCAACACCACTGCCTGGCATCTGTCCCCTTAAAAATCTTGTCTTCCTGAGTATGTACCCAGCATTATGGGAAAATAATGCCATCATCTATGCCAATCCATTTTTTGGGTTTGACCTAAGACCTTGAAGAAATCTGAGAACTTCGAGGCTTTTTGTCTTAAGTAAATATTTGGAGAAGGTTTCAGAGACAATAGGTTCAAATAATTGTGTAGAGAATGAGAGTAGCGGCATGGGAGTCTTCACCAGCTCTTGTAGTCAGAAGACTTTTTTTACGAGAAGGACTTTTAAGGAAAGCCATGAGTAAAGAGATAGAAGAGGCTTAGCGCTGAGAAGTGGGAGGTCACCTGAGATGTGGCAGTGGGCTGGATGGTGGGTTGGAATGGAATGGGAGGGAGAATGAGTCCTTCCTTATGAGGAGCTGGAATCCTTCCTCCCTTACCTATGCTCCTTTGGAATGAAGAACAGCTGCTCACCATCCATACCACTGCATGATTTAATCTGCCAACTTTTTTCTGGGAATGAAATAATCCTGATTCCTTCAGGTTTTCATCATGGTGTCTGTTTCCTGGCTCTTGATTTCTTTCCACTGATTTTTCTCCAACTCTCCTCATCAGTAATAACTGGGAGATCCAGAGGGGTACACCACTGCTGTATGCAATGGGAGCACAACTAAAACCACCTTTAAAAGCATCTTCTGTTGGCACAGCTAGTTACTGTATTGTCTGACTCTGTTTACTATGTGATCTGAAGAAAGGGAAGTTACCAATCTTAATGGGTCTATATTTTTTTCTCATGAAAGTGGAAATTTCAGTAGTAGTTTGTCTGTATTTGACTCTTTTTCATTTTCCTCTGATTTTTTCCTGTGCTATTTTTTCTATTGCCCAGTTTTTTTAGACAAATGGATTGTTTTCTACTTGTTTTTATTGGAGTTAAAAGTGTATAGTGTCTTTTGCTGGTGACGGCATTGACTCATTCATGCACTCAGGAAATATTTCTCAATTTCTAGTATGTGAAAGGCTGCATTCTAGGTGGAGGAAAAATACTGTACAGACTCCAGGTAGAGTTAAAATACTGAACAAAAATAGTATCTAGAGTCTTGTGGGGGGGAGAAAGACGTTAATAGATAGTTGTATAAAGGATTATATAGTTAAAAAATGGAAACATGGGATTTTGAGGAAAGAGACAAGGTTGTATGAGAATACAGAAAAAGGACACTTACTTGGAATGAGATAAGGCCCCCCTGGGGGAAGGAAAGGCACTTGAGTTGAAATTTGAAGGGCAAGTGAGATGAATTAATTACACAAAGGGGCAAGTATGTCAAGAACTACATTCTGTGTAGAGGAAATACCATGTTCAAAGTGTTGTATATTTACCACATGGTCAGCAGAATTGAATTTCCTTAAATTTGTACTGTCAACTTAAACTCTTTAAGTTTGAGCTGCCCATTTCCTTTCACCTTATTAGGAGTCCCTCAGTTAAGAGTTCCTGTAATACGCTGATCCCATTAAGGGATTTGATTCTTTCCTGATTAAATAACAAAATTTTGTATTGTGTTATGTTGTCTTTAATTTCAGAGCTGAGTGAATTGGTTGGTAAAAGGAAATGCAGAATTCAAAATGAGCTTATGTGACAGGCAATCTGGCTACCTCAGGTGAGCGTACATGTGGTTTAACCCAGCTCCAGAGTATTCATGTGTATGTGGGTGTCCTTTAGTAGATATTCCCTGGACTTTGACATATGTAGCTAATCAAAAGAATTACTTTTTAAAATTCATTCTAACTCCATAGAGCTCTGCCTTGGTATTCTTGAATCAAAAATAGCACTTCAATTTCACCTTCAATCCTAGACTTCATTTAATATTTCTCTTACCGAACCTTCTATATCCGTGTAGACATACACTGCAACAGATACACACTGCTCTTTTTCCTGCTTGTGGCGGACAGATGCTAAGGTTCCCCAAATTCCCTAAATTCTAAGAAAATTTCATTGCAGCCTCCTTAGAAAATGGCGATAATTATATATGGTTCTTTAGCCGGATTTAGCATATCCCTGTGGATTTCTAGTTCTGCTTTGATCTGTAACATCTACTTGATTAATCAAGATTCCCCAAATTCCTTATCTTTCCTTAAACTCTGTGGTCCCTAAGATTTGACTTAATCACCCTATGGACTATGGACTTTTGCTTAAATATCTTAGTCTTGAGCCCTAATTCACTATCCTTGCACACCTATTCTTTAAGTACAGAGGGCATATTGCAACGTCATGTGCCTTGGAACCATGTTGATGTCATGTAAACTTTTCAATAGGAAGGGTGTGCGAAAGATACAATGGAAATGAGAGGTAGAGTGTCCTCGAAACTGCTGTTTTTTATTTCAAAATAATTAACATGACAAAGTGGCATGTTTTGGGGTACCATATTGTTGTTTCCTTCAATCTCTCCTTTTCTTCCCCTTTCTTCTCACTTCTCCTCTATCCTCCCAGCCCCCAACACAAATGTTAATGCTCTGATGCTTTGGATCATAAATTCTCAATGGTATTTCCTTCTGAGGAAATTTTTATGTAGTCATCAGACAAAGTGAGGTAATCACCTTCAGAGGTATAATTATGTATATAATGTTGGCAAATTACCTTAACTTCATTATGTGGCAAAATGTTCCTAAATCCTTAATTTATTTATGAGTACAATTTAACATACATTAATTGAAAATCTAGGCTGTGTCAGGCACTGTGCTATGAATTTTGTGTTGAAAATAACATAGTTTCTGAGGAGCTAACATTCCATTGTGGGAGAGTATACAAAAAAGTATCATAAGATACAGTAAATGTTTTAATAGTTGTGAACCAAGCACTGCAGGAACTAAATTTAAGCACTTTTGTTGAATTCATGGACATCCTGGAAACAAGCTTCTTCTTGTTAAGCCATCATATGTACAGCTCTGAACAGATTCCAATGTTAAAAATCAAAATTTAATTATATGAGTTGACATAAAGCTCTTTCTCGTGTAGCCACTAAAATAGAGATCGCTAGTACATATTCAGCTCCTTTTAAAATTGTTGAATTATTTTAAGTAACAACAACAACAAAAAACTATGATCATATTTTTTTATCAGCTGCCAACAAAGGCCTCTGCTTATATCATATTTCCAAGGAATTTCATATTGTAACTAAGTTTATTTTGAGGACAAATTATGTGAACGGAATTCATCAAGCCCTAATTTTATTTTTTCTATGTTCTACATTCCTGGTTATCTATGAAATCTACTATATCGTCAGCTTTGTAATCTTGTCTGATTAACTTCCCTCAGTACAGGAAAATTCTCCAAGCAACATTTAATACCTAGATAAGAAGGGAATCATACATTTTTATGCTTGTTAATGTGAAATTCACATTTATTATGTGATATTTTCTTCTTTCATTATTTCACGTGTTAAACCTTTAATGCTTTCAAACCTTAGCAATATGATAAAGATCTTGAAGGAAAGTTTCATATAAGTTCATACACACAATAGCTATTCAGATATTAATAAATGCAAGAATACTAATGTATTTTCTTAAAATATGTCCTCCTAGAAGATTTTCCATACAAATTGTATCTGCATGATGTGAGATAATGGGAGAATATTGGAGGAGGTTGTTCTCCGAGGGCTCTGAACGTATTAACTTATGCAATTCTCCTTAACAACCAGGAAAGGATTAATCTCATAAATTCTTTGTATGGTCTCTAAACTATGGGTATCTAAACTTTCCTCTCTTCTTAACTTGCTTCTCAAATATTAAGGTAAAATTATTTAGAACTTGGAAGTAAGGCAAAAAGAGAATTGCTTGACTTTCTTTGTTAAGCTATGGGATTTTCTAACAAGTTCACCTAAAGATCATCTGCTTTAAGAATATTAACTTTTCTTGATTTGATGATTACTGGTATCCATGAGAACATTTTACAACTTGGCAACCATAGATATTAACTTACAGAAAACTGAGAATGTGCACATATTTATTTTTCTGGTTGTAATGCAAATGATTTCAGCCCAGTAAAGAGGATAATCCAAATTTATGGTTTCTGGCTATTAAGGAAAATAATCTGTTCTTCTTGTTTTGCTCTAATTCGGCAATCTTATTTCATATTTCTTTTCTTTCTTTCTTTTTTTTTTTTTTTTTACTAACTCTCTATATATTGGGCAGTCTATTTCAGTATAGGGGACTAGCAAGATACAGTGGCTTTGCTTCCTGCTTATTTCCTTGTTAATAGTTCAGGCAAACTTTAGTATGTATCTGTATGAGAATTCTGCTGTTTTAATGTTTTGAAAATTATCTGACAACAATCCTGTGACCTCTTTCTACAATTATGACAATAACTTACCAACAAGTTTCCTTCCCTACAATCTCTGCACTAGTTCCCTATCAACCTTATATTCTACTTTTAAACCACCACTCCAGCAAAACAAGACTTACCCATCAGAGCAAGACTAGATTCATTGTGGAGCACAACACCCTTTGTATTCATTTCCTAGGGGTGTCATAAGTAACTACCACAAATTGGTGGCTTAAAATGACAGAATTCTATTCTCTCACAATTTTGGAACACAGAATTCCCAAAACGAGGTGTTAGTAAGGCCTTGCTTTTTCTGAAGGTTTTAGTGGAGAATCTGCTCTTTGTCTCTCCCAGCTTCTGGTAGCTATTGGCATTTCTTAACTCTAGGCTGCAAAATTCCAATTTCTGTAACTATCTTCATAACCTTCTCTTCTCTGGGCTTTCTCCTCTGTGTGAAATATCCTCTGCCTCATTCTTATAAGGACACTTGTCATTGCATTTGGGATCCACCCAGATAATCCTGTTAATTCTATTTGCAAAAACCATTTTCCAAGAGATTGCCTTCACCAGTCCTGGGGATGAAGGTATGCACATATCTTTAGGGGGCTACTACTTAATCCTCTACACTGTCTGTATCCCTCTCCAGCTCAGTTATCCATCCTTACCCTCTACTGCTTCTCAACAATGTTTCTCTTTATTTCTTAATCCCTACCTTACCCCCAGCCCACTAAATCTGCTCATTGCAACTTATTGTTTCTGTTGTTCATATGCTTTCTCTTCATAGAGTACCCTCTCTTTCTTTTTTTATGTGGCTGGTGTCCAAGCTTCCTTCAAGCAGACCCAACACCCACTCCCATCCTGGTGGTTTTGTTCTGTGCCTTCATTGCCACCTGAACAATCTACTGCTGCTTACTGAGTTCTCTTATCTTTTCTCCCTCGGTATATGCCTGTGCCCCCACTCATATCTTAGGTACAGGGTTTGGATTATGCCATCTTTGATTTTCTACAAACTCACACAGGGCCTGTAAATAGTAGTCATTCATTAAGACTAGAAAATGAGTCAATGAGTCTCTGACCATTTGTTACTAAAATTTAGCTAACTTCTTTTTTTTTTTTTTTTTTTTTTCACATCATCTAAAACCTTATTCTATTCTGTTACATCTAGCATTTGGATTATAGATTATTTTATGTTCTGGTAGTTTCTTATCTATCTTGGGCTGTATTGGTTAGCTTAAACTATAAACCTTGAAGGACAGAAATTCATGTCTCCTGTGCTGTATATGTTGGGAACATGGAAATAGCTTGCTAAAGATTTGTTAACTTAATCCCCACCGGAAATATCTAGAATATAAGTATATTTTAGGAGGAGGATAGTGTGGTTTAAATTCATTTTTTACTATTTTCACCCTGATAGGGAATCAAACTCTACTTCTCCGCAATTTAATAATGCTTTAGAACTTAGATAAATTATGTTCCTATTGGAATATCTAGTTTCTGGTCTAAAAAAATACTGTTAACCTGCATGAAGTCAGTTTATAGAATTTCATTTGACTTCCCCACCTTATGTCTTAATCACAACCACAAAATAAATAATCTGTTGCTTCAAAACCTCCATTCACTCATACATTTTATTCTCATTGACCTTGGCTTACAGAATTTGGAAGGAAGAAATCACTAACTAGGAAAGGAATATTTGAACTTTGATTCCATGTTTCAAAGCCTTAATGGAGACCTCAGCCACATGGAAGCATGTAATTATTATAAGCCTACTTTGGGGAAACCACCAGTTTCAAGAACAAAATAATTGTGTTGTATGATAGCTTACTCTAAGAAACTCTATTTTCTGTTCTTAAGTACCATCAAGTCAATAACTGGGCAATGGGAAATTTTTATTTATCTAGCCTTATGAAATTTTAGCAGCAAAACCATTAAAAAATTCACCTAGTCTTAGGTGTCATTAAAAACTCTATATTTGTGCCAGATTAACTGAAAAATTGGCTTCAGATATAGTGGAGAATTAGGGCCAAGCTTTAGGCAAATGTGGGTATTTCTTTTAGGTGTAAAGTATATAAAATTCGATGGATTCTTGCCCTCTGACCTAAAACCAACTAAAACTCAACAATTTGGCTGACTTCCTTTGAGGTTTTATATATTTTTTCAGCTATAAAATGTGAACCCAGGTCAAGAGGCATATATTGAAGCCTCAATTTTAGGAAGAAAAATATTTATGAACCAAAAGAAAAATATTTATGAGAATTCTACAGAAACTTGATGGTGAACAAAAAACTTTAAAACCTAAACAACAAACTTAGAATATTTGGGAGAAGTGAACATTTCATGAAATTTGCTCTTACATTTACTCTTCTTTCCATAGTCTAGCTATTAAATTCCACACAGGTTCTTCTTCTATGCTGTCTTACAATTTTTTGATAGATTCTATAGAGGAACTTTTAAAATTTTTTTCCTTTGCCTTCAATGTCATAACTTATTTGAACCACTCTCTCTCTCTCTCTCTTTTTTTTCCCACCAAAGCTCTTCTTTCCTTGGGAACTTCCCAGAGTTCCTCTGACTGAATCAGAGGGCTCAGTGAATGGATCTAGCAATTTTGTACTCCAAGATACTCTTCCTGTAAACACTGTTTTGACTACCACCTGTGCAAGGACACAGCTTGGTGACATGCCCCCACTGAAGGATGAACTTTTTGTGTTCTTTGGAAACTCATCTCAGGAGATGAAGAGGTGGCCTATTTATCTCCCCCTTATTTAGACGTCCCAATCTTGGAGCTCATCGTCATTTCCAGAGCATTTTCTCACTGTTTCTTACATTTCAGCAGAGGGGTGTGTTGAGCTCTTACACAAATAAAACCTTCAGGGATTTGTCTAGACTTACCCCAAACATCCCATATGTACTGTTTCCTTCTTTCTTTTCCTCTTTTCTTTTTCCCAATAATCTCTTTACTTCATTCAGTGAAAACTTCCATGCCTTAGAACATTTTCCTCATCTTGCAGAGATTTATTCTTTGTTTATTTATTTGAGAGAGAGCACAATTGGGAGGGACAGAGAGAAAGGGAGAGAGAATCCCAAGCAGCCTTTGCACTGTATAAACAGCCTACTATGGGGTTCAATCTTAGGATTGAACAATCTTAGGACAATCTTAGGACTCATGAGATCATGACCTAAGCTGAAACCAAGAGTTGGCCAATTAACTCCCAACTGAGCCATGCAGGTGCCTCTCTATATTATATACTTCATGCTTTAATCAAATTAGACTCTTTGCTTTTATTCATTCCTTCATTACTTCATTCATCAAATATTTATAAATGTCTTCTATGTGCTGGGCACTGTTCAAGTCTCCTAAGATACATCAATAAACAAAACAGACACATTTTGTCCTCTCACAAGCCTTGTATTCTAGCATATCCTGGGCACCCCTGGCTTTGCATGTTTGTTCATCTTTGGTGGTACCCCTTATATATTTGCCCAATCTCAATTTTGTCTGACATTTCATCAACTGGTATCTATATTTCAAAGCTAAATTCAGATTGTCCTTAACCCATAAAGTGCCTTCAAAAGCATATTTGCTGTTAACACTTGCAAGGCCTAGGGCTGAAGTATGAATGAAATTCCCAAACCATTTGTCTAAATATTAGAAGATATAAGTCTAAGTCAAGCAGAGAAAGACAACTATCATATGAGCTCCCTGATATGAGGAAGTGGTGATGCAACATGGGGGCTTAAGTGGGTAGGAGAAGAATAAATGAAAGAAGATGGGATTGGGAGGGAGACAAACCATAAGTGACTCTTAATCTCACAAAACAAACTGAGGGTTGCTGGGGGAGGGGGGTTGGGAGAAGGTGGGTGGGTTTATGGACATTGGGGAGGGTATGTGCTTTGGTGAGTACTGTGAAGTGTGTAAACCTGGTGATTCACAGACCTGTACCCCTGGGGATAAAAATATATGTTTATAAAAAATAAAAAATTAAAAAAAAAGAAGATATAAGTCTAGCTAAAGCCTAGAGAACTACATAATATCAACTTTGAAAAATGTGTAAGATTATGGTGTTGATAGATCTGAAAGCTGGCATAATATCCAATATTGCTAAATTTACTATTATTGTTCATATTTGGCTATTCTGTGTTGATCAGCTGGCATTTCTTAGAGGATTAATAAAATTAAAACAACTAATAAATTATTATTTATTAATTTCTTATTTTTTCTTGTCTTCATTTCAGCAAAATCAGTGTTATAGTCAATAACCATCATAATATATAACAATTATATAATCAAAAATTATAAACTATAAAATCAATAATTTTATGATTGTGTCACATGAGCAGTTGACAGCCTTTCTTGGACACCATAGTACTTAGCTTTTTTTTAAAGATTTTTTTATTTTGAGAGAGAGAGAGAGAGAAAGAGAGGGAGAGAAAGCAGGAGGGGCAGAAGGAGAGGAGAGAGAATCTCCAGCAGACTCCACGCTGAGCACAGAGCCCAATGTGGGAGATCCCGCAACCAGAGATCATGACCTGAGTTGAAACTGAGAATCAGTCACTTAACTGACTGTGCCACCCAGTGCCCCTACACTTTTGGTTTTTTAAATTTCTAATTTGAAGGATCCTATTGAGGCTATCATAACTGGAACTATTAATAAAATTCTTAAAGCAGTATTTGAATCTAAATTATCATAGATTTTATACATCATGTTCAGTTATTGTAATAGGGAGATTTATGACAAAATATCATCATCACAGAAATTATTGTAAGTCTTTTAACTTCCTTGAATAAAGTACTATGAATAGAATATTGGTTTTGTTATCTTTTGATGCAATATCTAAATCCATATGGCAATATAAATAATTAGTGTCACAGGCCATGTGTATTACTTCTAGAGTTACACATATTTAAATTTTAAAAATCAAGATGTTTAATATTGACAGCTCTTCCTCAACTTCTATGCCCATCTATTGCAAACATGCTAATTTGCTCAAGTAGAAATATGTCCAGGTGCCATACCTGGAAGGTAAGGAAGAAAAGATGATGCTCAGAACAGTTGAAGAAAGATATTTATTATGCAAGAATATTTCACATCCCTGCTGAGAAGGACATGGATGACAAGGCAATTAATTTGTATTTTCTCCTAGCTAACTAATTCTGCTGCCTATGTCTTTCCCACATAATAAAGGAGTATCAGTGACTGACTGCATGCCAGTCCTTGGTACGCAGATATAGTCACCTTTCATTCTGGGGACAAACAGCAGAAGAATTGAAGACATGATTATTTGGGAACTGAGAGGTTTGACCTGGAGGCCAGTGTTTAAAATTACAGGTTGGACTGGATCAGTTCTGTCCAGGTGACAGGGCATTTCATAAATGTGGTTGGTATGTTTATAATGTGTAGGGCTTTCTAAAATATGGGACCCAAATGAAGGTATCCTTCTTACCCAAATGTAGTATTCTCTAAAAGAAAGTGGACTTGGATAGGAATGATCTATAATTCTTAAATCCCTAACCACTTTGCACTTTCCCCAGGTATATCTGGAAAAATGTGATAAAGACAACAACAATTTGCCCTCACAGAGGAAACAACTTCTTTACAACTAATGAAAGATATATTGTTTGTTTTTTAAACTATCACTTATGTCTTGCACAATAGATTCAAATTATAGAGTCTCAAATTTACTTTGAAAAATATTGAATAGCTAGCTAATTAATAAAAGGAAAGACAGAAATAACTCTAATTTATAATCCTTGGTTTTTTGTTTGTTTGTTTAGCTTTAGCTAGGAATAAATTATACATATGTGTGACAGGGCAATTAACAAAATCAATAGTAGGCCATGTCTGAATCTGGGTGACTAAGAGAATAGTAATAGTGTCAAAAATTAAATTATGTATGTTAATGGGAGGGTGGTGGGAAAGGAGTGATGGAAAGAAGAGCAGGAATCAGTTTAGTTTAAGGTGTACTTGGTAAACACGAATGGGAAGGCTCAGAAGGAAATAGGGAGAGATGTAGGGTTAGAATGCAAGAGAGAGGGTGCGGTTAATGAAAGACTTTTGTGGTTCAGAAATTATGTGATAATATTTGCTTGTGTGATGATAATCTATATATTTCATAAGTATTTACTGCATGTCAGGCATTCTATCAAATACTCTATACACATCAGTTTATTCCTTTGAATCACATGAGCTTGATATTACCATGGTCCTTCTCTTTGAAATAATTTACATGAGATTTTGTGATGGTTACTTGCCAATATTTTATTGCTGGTATGTAACAGACCAGAAAGTAAATCAAGTATGTCTAACTGCACAGCTTTCTCTTAATCACCAAGGGCATTTGAAGCCATAGATTGAATTCCAGCTCCTTGGCAGAAGGTAAAGAGGAATAAGAGAAGGTGATACAGGGCATGGTGACATCTGGGAGAAGGGAAGGAAGCTGTACTAATTAGTCTATTTAAATTATTAGCAAGAGAAACCCTACTGAAATTGATTTAAGCAAAAGGGGGATTTTTAAAAAAGATTTTATTTATTTATTTGACAGACAGAGATCACAAGCAGGCAGGCTCCCTGCTGAGCAGAAAGCCTGATATGAAGCTTTATCTCAGGACTCTGAGATCACGACCTGAGCCAAAGGCAGAGGCTTTAACCCATTGAGCCATCCAGGCACCCCCCAAAAGGGGATTTTAACAGAAGGATAAATTATGACATAACTGGACAGTCATAATTACAGAAAGGCCATGATCTCTCATAACATCAAGAATCAGGCCCCAGAGGATCAGGATTTCTCCTCTGATTCATGGTCATGCTTCTCTCCACAAGTCAAGCTCTCTCTTTCTATAGAGGGGTTTCATCCATGTGACAAAAATGCAGGTAGCCAAAATGTTCCAGAGTTTTATAGCTTATGACTCAACCAACAGAGAGACACTGACAAGACTTTCTGAGTCCTAAGTCCAAAAATTTAAAGTGAGACTCTAATTGGTCCAGGCTAGTCAAATGTTATATCAAGATACTTTTTGCTATATGGTAGAGAAAACATAAATATCCCCTTACTGGGTATTTTCTCACATAACAAGAAATGTGGAGAAAGAGGGCTCCAGGGCTGGTTCAGTGCTAAATGATGCCAAAGAGAAGAGTATCCAGGATTTTTTCAACCCTTCACTCATGATAGAAAGACGGTTGCTGTTATTATAATAATCATATCCTTATGGCAACATCTGAGGCAGAAAACAAATGAGGCAGAAAAGAAGATTCTCTGTATGACATTTTCGTTCAGTCAAGAGGGAAACTACTGCCTTTTGGGTTGAGTGGAGCCTGAGCAGTTCCAGGGATTCTTTTTAAGAAAAAAAAAAAAAGAAGAAGAAGGAGGAGGGGGGAGAGGGGAGAGGGAGGAGGAGAAGAATATTAAAAATACAACATTAGGCTCAGGGCCTTGGCGTGGGTCATTATTTAGTATGGGGCCCTAAGCTTAATAGGCTTTATGATCTTCCTTGTACATCCAGCCTGTATTGTGTTTTCCTCCTCTGTCTCAGTGGCTGAACTGAATCAGATGGTCACTCCTGCCTGCAAAGTGCTTGGAAATGCAAGTACCTGGATCTGATGGCAGCTAATTTTGGAGATATGTGTCTAAGACTAGAGAAAAAAGAGGAGAAGACTGGCCGTTGAATGAGGACCCATCAGTTCCCACAGTTTCCATCATTGGAATGCTTACACACAGCCATAGGTTCCAGAATCATACCGCAAAGTGTGGCTGATTTGGCAGGAACTAGGTGGATGGATTCGATGGGATGAAGTGTGTGCCCTCCAAATTTTGTCCACTTAGGATCTCAGAATGTGGCTTTATTAGGAAACAGGGTCTTCACAGATGTCATCAGTTAAGGATCTTGAGATGAATCGTACTGGAGTTAGGGTGGGCCCTAAATTCAATGACTGATGTCTTAATAAAAAGAGGAGGGCCACACAGAGGGACAGAGGAGGCCAGGCAAAGGTGGAGGCAGAGACTGGATTTCATCTACCACCAAGCCAGAGTCAGAGAGTCCGTTTTGGGCCCTGGGGTCACTATTACCTGAAAGAGGCACAGGAGGATTCTGTCCTCCAGTGCTTCTGAAAGAGACTGGCCTGCGGGCACCTTGCTTGCTGACCTCTAGTTCTAGAACTTGAAGAGAATACACTTCCATTGTATGAAGCCACCCAGTTTGTGGTTATTTATCGGGGCAGCACTGGGAGAGTAATACAATGGGATAAAGAGTAGTTATGAGAAGCAGGGGGTGTCCATTGTAGGCTTTATAAAAGGAGTTTAGAAGCAGGTAGAGTCGCAGATACAGGATGAGAGCCAGGTCGGTGTATTGCCTTGATGGCCGTGACTAGGCATGGGAATTGCAGTGCAAGGCAGAGTTACCAGTGCGGAATCCAGACAAGACAGTAGAGATAGTGATATAGGAGGACCGACGAATTCCTGAGCATTTCTACCCCAGCCTGACTCTGCACTATATGTCTGAAATTTCCCATCCCCTCATGCTTGCCTAGTTCTCTGCCCTTCCCTCCATGACACGGACGTGGAAGACACACTCCTTTCAGCCCTTCAGGTCACTGATGTTCTCTGTGTGTGTGTGTGCGTGCTTATGTGTATATAGAATGATATATTCATAATTTTCTATTTTTAGATATTAAGTGAGAGCAGTGTAATCTCTGTCTCTTTAATTTTCTTTTCATGGTACAATATTCCTGAAGTAATTTAGGGAGTACTCAAATGATGTCGGTGGCTTGTAATATGTATCTTGTGGAGTACAGCATGAGAAAAATAAGAGACACTATAATCTTAAATTCTCATTATAAGTCTCCTATATTTAAATACAGTTATTTTTTACAATGTTAAATATCATTTGGGGACGCTGAAGCATTGCACATTTATTTAGTTTAGACCTAAAAGAAGCCATACTCTTCTGAAGCACGAGCATTTCTAGTTCTGTATTGTTTTTTTTTTTTTTAAGATTTTATTTTTTATAAAATAATAAAGAGAGACACAGTGAGAGAGGGAACACAAGCAGGAGGAGTGGGAGAGGGAGAAGCAGGCTTCCCACGGAACAGGGAGCCCGGCCCAGGATACTGGGATCAGCTCAATCCCAGGATACTGGGATCATGACCTGAGCAGAAGTCAGATGCTTAATGACTGAGCCACCCAGGTGCCTGCCCCTAGTTCTAAATCGTTTTGATGTGACTTCATCTTCAATGTATTCTATACTTCCACGAATTTGTGCATAGATTATATTTTCCTCATGACTCAGGATCAACATTATACACACCCATTCCCGTCCTTTGCGATGATACAGTGATGTGCTGGGACCTCTTTCCAAAGTGCCTGGGCCAGTCCTGTTGCTGAACCATTGCTCTTTCCTCTTGCTCTGAGCTGGCCAGCTACGCTTTTAGTTGTTGCCGGCACGCTCTCCTCTACCAGAACCCTGTCTTTCTTTAATGCACTGTTTCTAATCCATTGTGGTCTGGGAATCCAAATAACACAGCTTGTTAGGATTGATCTTCCTCTACAAGTAAATGTCCCCAAGCGAGCATCTGCATCCCCCCAGTGAGTTTCCTTGGAAATTTATTCTTTGGGTTAGGTGTTACAAGTTTTAGTGCATGGATGGCCAGAATAATTTTTTCTTTGCTTCTGAACACTCTGTTCGAGCCAGCTGGCTGATGAGGTGCCTGACAGCATCCAGCGAATTCTCAGTAGGAATTGTTTTCCCCCCATTTACATTGTGTTCCACGCCCCAAGTTATTTTTAAATATTATATCTGTGTTTTTGTTTCATTTTGCCGTATCGATGGAGTACTATTAGCTTCACTTTTAAAGCCTACATCCCGAGGAATTACCCTGCCCAAACTCTGGATAATGATAATGTGAGGCTTATTTTAGGCGAGTGTATGTTGACCGACGCACAGCCGTCGTGTGTGTCAAAGCTGGGAAAACTCTGCTAGAACAACCCGATTATGCCCAGAGGTAATATTTAAATATACAGAAGGGTAGCTGAAGTCACAGGAGGAGAGCCAGTGTTTTCCAGGATATCACATTGTTTCTGACTCAGGTTGCAGAATGTCTTTGAAATCCTGGGATGACATTAAAGTTAGAATATTAGGAGTCGGAATTCTAAGGTCAGCATCAAGAAGGTATTTGGATCTAAGTCGTTTGGTTTAAGAAAACAGTCTTTGAGAGGACCCCGTTTGTCCCAGCTCTTTTTCTCAAACAGCCTGCTCTTCTCCAAAGCATCACACACAAACCAGGCTGGGAGAGCTTAAACGGTGAGGGGCCCAGGATATGTGTCAAAGTTGCAAGAGCTAAGTTGTCAATAGCCACAGCCTTTAAAAGTAATGCAGGTTTAAGAAAAGGAGGGCCTCTATAAATCACCAGAAAACTCGATGATGATTCCAACTGCAGATGGGCTTTTAAACAAGTGTGTGCGTTTGCTGCTGCTTCTCAACTCCCAGTTGGATACTAAAAAAAAGGCTCTTTCTCAATTTCCTGTTCTTGTGCCTTATTAAAATCATTCTGTTGCTCTGACCCCCGCCTCTGCCTCTTTCTTCTCTTCACATCTGTGTTTGTGTGTGGAGGACGTTACCCACAGTTCCTGGCCATGAAGAATGCAGGAAGGTCCCGAGGACGAGATTGTGACCCAGCTACAGTGTGTGTGAAATGAGTGATGGGAGGAGAGAGGGCAAGCGAGCAGTGGTGCAGGGGTATGATTTGTATAGTTATTTCTAGCTTTGAATTGTTTCCAAATCTCATACATTCACAGACAGCCTCGCCAAAGCCCACAGCTGTCATGCATTTTCAACAGATTCCACAGGGCCTAGATGAGGTTTGAAGGCATTCCTTTGCTCTTACACATTAGCTAAAAGGAATTACCGTAACATCTGATATTGTGGAAGTGGGATATTTGCCATCCTGACCTTGCCCAAAGCAGTCCGGAAATGGGGTCCAAGAACGTATTATCTCATGCGGCCTCTAAAGGTCACGGGGGGCCCCTTGGTGGCATTCCAGCAAGACCCAGGCAGCCAACATGCTCTACGTTTGGACAAACTGTGGTGCTGTGTACAGACCTGGTGGGGAGACACGTGTTCCCCTTGCTCTTTGGATGTTTGTCATAGGAAAGGCATGTTCCACTGGAGAAATTCCCAGCTGTCAGTAATGTGCTGATACACCACAGCCAATCATCAGAAGACGAGCCAAATAAACAGGATGTTCCCCATGTGTGTGATTGCATGAGTGTGTAACAAAACTTCTGCCCATTTCACAGCCTCATAATGGGATTGACATGCATTGCTTAATCTGCATCTGTCTGTTTAGGGTAGAAAAACATAAACACCATGGAAACAGTGTAAGGAAGCCCTTTCTTTGGCTATATGGACTGTTGATAATGATGGGATGAAATCTGGTATAAATTGGGAATGATTATTGCTTTAATATTATGAGTTCACTTGCTGGGAAGTGCCTTCAAGGCATCCAAGCACAGATGAGAGGAAATGATCCGATCATCAGTGGCTATTGTGAGTTGACACAGAGGGCTGAGTCTGTGAGGATATTTTTACATGCCGGTGGAGTCATCGTCATTCTTTCTTCTTGTAAGACACTCACTGGCTGAGCTATTTACATAAATGTACAGAAACGAGTCAAAGTTATGTCATTGCCTTTTTTGGGGTTGTTTGTTTGGAAATACTGCTTCTGATCACTATGAGTGCTAAACATATCCCTGAAGCCACAATTGAGGGAAAAGAGGAGAGAGGCAGTTCCTTCAACATTCCCGTGTAGAGTGGGTTCTCTGAAAAATAACATTAAGTATCCTGTTAGGTGTCAGACCTCTTACTCCTCTGACTATGCAAACCCTTTTGCTCAAGTTGGTACATTTATTCATGATAATAACAATAGATATCGTTTATTAAAGATTTCCTATATGCCAGTACTGTGCTGTCTTTAACATACATGAACTCTTCTAATTCTCACAAAAACATATAATGTTGATATTATTATTGTTCCTCTTTTAAAGAGAAACTAACTAGGGTTTGCAGAAGGAAGTAGGCTTGCTTAAGAAGATGGAGCTAGTGAGGGAGCAAGTGTGAAGCCACATCTATATGAGTACAAAACCCATGCACTTAACTGTTCCTTCACAGTATTACGCTCGTGTGTCTCTGCTTTCTGAGAAATGGTGTTTCTATTTCCGCCTCAGATGTTATGTTCCATAGAAAGATGATCCAGTATATCTTCTTGAACAGGCTTGATGTACAAAGGCCAGTCTGGTGTTCTAGGGTTTATCCATTTGGCAAGGTTGAAGGTTGAAGACCATGACGTGAAACCTTGGTAACAACTTCTCTCTGTTACTCAAGTTTGATCTTCTGACTTTGGTTGTTACCTATTGTTTTTGAAACTTAACGGCTAAGATACATGGATTTAAGCCAAAATCGTGTGCCTAAAAATTTTTTGACACTCTTTCAATAGTTTTTATTTGATAAACACAATGGGAAAAAGAAAAAAGTTGTGAATGCACAGATTATGTGTGCTTATTTCTGTTGATGAAATCATTAAAGACTTGTACTACTATAGCATCTAGCAGAAGACAGAACCACATCGCAGTTGGGGCACAGGCTTGGGATTTTCATGACTTATCTCTGTGACCCTGGGAAATTTAATTGATGTCTCTGTACTTATTTTCCCCCCATCTGTACAACAGGCATAAAGAAGTAATAATAACTATAGTACTGTTCCTAGAAGGAAATGAGAGAATACCTGTAAATGTGTGCCTCCTAATAAGTATTCAACAGTATGTACCTAAATGTCTTGGAACTTTCCACCACTAATATTTGTATTATATTGCTCCAAGGTTCCCCTTGAAGTCAGACTGACTAGAATCTATTTGTAAAATGTAGTCTCCCTAAGCTTAGAATGTAAGCTCCCTGAAACCAGATACCTTTTTTTCCCCTATTTTTTTTTCTTCTCTCTGCTGTGTTTTCATTACCTAGAACAGCGCCTGACACGTGGTAGGTAGGTCCCTACAAATATCTGTTAAATAAATGAATGTTAGCTATTACTACCATTACTATTATTATCTGCTTCATACTCAGATACTATACTGAAAAAAAAATCCTCAAGATATGGTTTAAATTTGAATGGTTACCAAGGTTTAATATATTTGATTCTTAATCATAAAATTTAACAGCTTATCAGTACATCGGAGCATATGGAGTTTAACCTCTTCAACCTATAACATTAAGAGAATGTAAAACACTCTGAGTCCCAGCAATATCCCACGATGTTCTCTTAGTCAAGAATGACCTAGTACCAAATAAGAACTGCCCTTGAAGCCTCTGGACCCCAAATCCAGTGCTCTTTCTTCTGTGCCCCAATGACTTCTAATTTGGGTACCAACATAGTTCTCCACCCCTCAGTGGACCAGTCAGCCCTCAGTCCAGGTGGAATCCCACATTTATTTCACTGTTGTGTTTTACTCCAAACTTCCCATCACCTGTGGATGATTGGTCATTGCCATCCTTCAGGTTTTTTACTGTGATGGAATTTCTTTTTGGATGAAAATGAGCTCTCCCTACAATCCCCACACAGGGATGACTAAGAATTGCAAGAGGCCAGGGAGGGCTGTTCTTATCCAGGTCCCTTGGCCACTAGGATATGCACATTTTTTAGGAAATGCACATTTTTTCTTTGCTATTTGCAGTCTTTCTCTGAATTTTGAGATCTCCAGAAACTTTCACTTGGAGAGAAAATCAGAACAAATACAAAAAAAAATACAAGCTGTTTGGGTTATTGCTTCTCTGACTCCAGAGTTGTTCAGGGGAAAAGAAGGTATCAGTTCATCTGACAACCAACCATTTATTGTAACATGACAAGCAATGTGACTGTGTGTGTATGGAGTTAACAAGTATTTTTAAGTTCCATTCTTTTCCTTTAAGGAATTTACAGTATTGCTGAAAAACAAATTATCCAAAATAAATCCTGTAATGCAAAACACAATAGCTAGAAATGAAGAGTGGAGATGAAAAAATTTTGAGGGACCTTAGAGGAGGGAAAAAAAATCACTTACAAAGGGGGAGTTAGGATGTTCATAGAAGAGGCAAGATCTTAACTAGACTTTCATGGATCACTTGTCTTCACATTTCATGCATCTCGGATGAAATAGATTTTAGAGTTGATTACTTAGGGTCTGTTTTACTTCATGGCATTTTATCTTCTCATGCATGCCATATCACAGACACATATGTGTGCAACTTGAGGCAACAGTTTATTTCTCAAAAGAGGTTCTTATTAGAGGCATTAATTTTTTTTGCATAGTCATAATTATGAATACTTACTTGAGTTTATAAATGACAATATATTCCTGAAAGACAAAAGTTTGTATCTTGCATGTGCCCATGTACAGTATTTGGAGTCTCTACAAATAGCTAAGCATTAAATAGCAGATGATTTTTGGACACTGTTAATTCAACTCACATAACTGATTATGGTTAAAACACAAACCATTTCCAAATAGAATTCCATTATGAGGTAGTGTGGAGATTTAAAGGGACCCATGAGCTGAACCCATGATTTGTATACCAACTGCTTTCACAGAAGATTTCCCCCATGGAAGCGTATCTTTCAACTTAAAATAATTTGCTGCACCTATTTTAATAGCTGATCTCTTTCCTTAACCTTATTTTCAAGCATAGATATAATGCTGATTAAATAAGTATCTTTAGTTTTACTAAACATTTAACAATGCATTATGTACTAAGCAGTAACTAGAAAATTGGAAGTTCTCTTTTTTATTGAGGTACAGTTGACATATAACATTATATTAGTTTCAGGTGTACAACATAATGATTTGATATTTGCATGTATTGCAAAAAGGTCACCACACTGTCTTAAAAGTTTTGATTAATTTTACTAAACCATGTTGTATTTTCCATATACCAAACCAAAATTAAAGAAATAAATTCATTTTTTTCTATTTTTGTATATTTATTGTGGGAACCACAAGGAATGTGATTTGCATCAGTTGAGAGCAGTGGTGTGTCTTCATTGTCCAGTCTTTCCTCTGCATTTTGGCTTTTCTCTGTCCCTCATCAGCTGAGAAATTGTCTGCTGTGGGGCTTTCTCTGTTTAGGGTTTATGCCGCTCACTTGGTTTTGTGACCTTGGGATGTTCCACCTACTCATTTTGCTTGCTGGCTCCTAAGGCTATGATTGCAGCCACAGTGTTCTGAGTCTCTCATGTGGAGCATGCTGACAGATGTGCATGCTGAACATTTTAACCAGCGCACTTCTGAAGGTTTCTTCTGAAGCTGATGGAATGACCAAAACAATTCTATGCTCTTCCGAAGAACAGAAGGAAGGCAAAACCAGAAAGATGGCTCAAACAGAGCCACTGTGGAAGACATCTTAGAGGTATAACAGAGCACAAGAACAATGGTGTTCCGTAGCTTTTTGAGAGCCACCTTCTCTCAAGTTGAGAATTTAGTGGGAGCACTTTACTCAAAGTCTGTGTCCTGTGTCTTGCTATCATTAGTTTTTATCACAGTACTGGATCTTAGATCAGTTTATGCAGACGAGTCAATTGAATTTTTGGAACTATCTTAGAACTAGTATGCTAAAGTCATGAAAATATAAGTATAGAAAGAAGAATGATTTATTCCCAAATATTTATTGAGCTGTTATTATGTGAGGGAGACTAAAGGATAGGTAGGCAAGATGTAGTCTTTGCCCAGATGACCTTTTGCACAATTGCTGAAACTGGCATGGGGCCTTCAGCTATAGTGGAAAGAAGTTGCGATCATAATCCAAATTAAGAAGATTTTCCAGAATTTGGTTGAATAGTATACCTAGAAGGGCTTTCAGAATTCATCTACTCCTCCTATCTTATTCTATGAATACAATTGTAATTGTGACTTGCTCAAGATCACCTAGAAATTTAGCAGAAAGTCAGATATTAACAAAGCTATCTTTCCTTTAAACCTCATGATTTTTAAAAAAATGATAGGGTATATATAAAATATATCAGTATATATCAATATATATATTCTGATTTAAGTAGGTCAAATGCAATTTGATTTTACTTTTATTAGCTTAGTGCTGATTGTTTTAATTCTAAATGTGCTTAATTTGGTTTTCTCGGCATTATATATATATATATATATATATTTTTTTTTTAAAGATTTTATTTATTTATTTGAAAGAGAGAGAGTGAGAATAAGCAGAGAGGAAGGGCAGAAAGAGAAGGAGAAGCAGGGTCCCCACTGAGCAGGACCTGAACTGACATTTAACCGACTGAGCCACATAGGTGCCCCTGCATTGTATATTTTCAGTTACTTATTTAAGTTATTTATTTAAGTTACAGGAGAGAGGGCAAGAGGAAGTTTTCTCTATTTTGCACTTTAATTTTTTTCACTTTCTATTAGTGCTAACCTAGAACTTTTTATTATAGAAGTAGTAGATGTTAATTGAATAAAACTAGAAAATATAGATAAGAAAAAAGTGAAAACTAAATTCAACTATAATCCAACCTTCAAAAAGAAAGCCTATATTTTATATATATAATGTTTATTTTTGTTATTATATTTTAATATATTATATTTATTAATTTAACATATTAAATTAAAATTTAATTTTATACTATATAATATATAATGAAATTATAAAATATAAAACATATTGCATATATAAAATATATTTACATTATGCATATCTTCATTGCCATTAAAAATGAAGTCACATTTAAACTACTATTTATACTTCATTTTTTTCACTATTAAATGGGCATTTTCCATGTGCTAAATATGTTTAGAATATCATTTTTATTGGGACTGCAAAATAGTCTTTTATTTCTTATATTTTTGGACATTTTATTTATCATTAATTTTTGGACACAAGTTTTCTTCATTGTAAGTATTCTACAATAAAGATCCACATAATTGGAGGCTTATCTTTCATTATTTTCTTACATTTTCAGATGTGGAGTTCCTGGATCAAAGAATATACATATACTTAAGACTTTTGATACATAGTGCACCTACTACCAACACTTACTTTTTGTCCAAGGTTTCAGATTTTGTAGTTTGTTTATTTTGTTTTTTAATTTTTATACTTTTTTTCAAATTCGTAGGTTATGTTCAGTCCTGCGGACTTTCAAATTGCCAAGGGTGAATACATCTATTAACAAACAAACCCATAAAGAGAAGACTCTCATGCAAGAAATAGAGTCACCATGGCTTAGCATCCACACAGAAGGCCTTCTATTTCCTGAAAAGCGTTGTATTAAGTGTTTGAAATAGATGTTGCTTCATTTCTATCTCTGCAGGGCAAAAGCATGATGAGTCTAAATTTAGCACTGGCATCAAGAGATGGATATTTTCACATCTTCATGTCTCCTTCCCAGAGATCTCTGACTCTCACTTGTCAAATCTGGGATGGACATAAATTGGGTATATGGTTCTCTAAGAACTTGAAAGTCTTCAGATGTTAGAGAACAAGTATTGTCACCTACTAGAGGACATTGTGATGTTTCTACTTCTTTTAAGTTTTCTTTCTGTGTAGAATTACTTATTAATATGAGAAGAAGTAATAGTTACTATTTTTAAACTTGTCTCATTAGAACCTGCTAGATGTGATAATGAATATATTAAATTCAGTGAGGTTTGCAGGCATCTTTTAAAAGTAAGACTATACATTCTAATATAAAAATATAAAAAAAATAAAAAAATAAAAATATTTTTAAAGAGAAAAATGCACATATCTTTATTTGTTGCAACTATAACTTTTCCTGTTCTGGTGCCTTATAGAATACATATTCTTTGGTTTTTTAGGATATAAAATAGTTGCAGCTAGTTTCAAACATGGTACTTTATGATAATAGGTGTAGACAGTTTCAAACATGATATGTGAGCATAGACACTGAGAAATGTAAATTAATTATATTAATTAATTAATACCTCCATTTCCGAAACAATCTAAAATTTCAAAGGAAACTACTACTGCATTTGATTATTTAATACCATCTGTGACTTGAATTGCTTATGTCATAATTATTATAAACCATCTCCAAAGGTAAGATTTTTTTACAATTAAGCATTTTGTCATCTAAGAGAATGTTTGTATAATTTTGGATTTTACTACAACTCAGTTAATTATGTTTTATTTATTTAAGATTTTATTTTTAAGTAATCTCTACATCCAGTGTAGGCTTGTCTACATCCCTGAGATCAGGAGTCTCATGCTCTACCAACAGAGCCAGACATGTGCCTCAATAATGTTTTAAATAAATATATGTACAATTATTTTGTAATCATTATATATTTCAAGTGTGTGTTAATTCATTATTTGGAATGGAATAGCTCTAGGAAAAATTACTGAAATTTTGAGTGCTACTTTTTTTTGGACAATGTGGATTTTGTACTTCATAAGTACACTCACCTCATATCAGTAAAGTAGACTAAGTTTAAAAGTCTACTTTAAAAACAGAAGAGAATATTGCTGTATTTGAATATAGGATAGGCACAACTTGATGGAATGGAAAGAAGTAAAGTAAATGAAAAAGGCTGTAGCATTGATAACTTCAAGCTCCAGGCAGATTCACATGTTGACTATTGGGAGTTCTAAATAATTGTCAGGTAGAAATAGAGTCTCGAGTACGTGCAGCTGAGACCATGTCTTGTCCTGACTGTGTTCCCTGAAACACTAAAAAAAAAAAAAAAAAAAGTATGTATCTGAGTTTTTAAAAAAAAAGAATTATCTGAGGGAGAGAGGGAACAAAGCCCGTACCCACGCACACACACACGGGTGTGGGATGGGTAGAAGGAGAGGGAGACAGAGTCCCAAGCAGGCTCCAGCTGAGTGCAGAGCCCAATATGGGGCTAGATCTCATGATCCTAAAATCACGACCTGAGCCAAAACCAAGAATCTGCCACCTAACTGACTGTGCCACCCAACCACCCCTATCTGGACATTTTAAAATAAATGCAGCCCGAATGGGAACTTGATACTAATTTCTTAACTAGTACATTGGAAATAGTTTTATTAGTTGGACTAAAAGGAAGGAAAGGAAAAAAAAATAGTAAGTTTGATTATTGAGATAGCTATTGAAGATTTGTTTCATGCTGGACATTATTCTGAACTATATTTGCACATTACCTCATATAATTCTTGCCACTGCCCATGTGAGAGATACTGTTAGAACTCATTTCAGAGAGGAGAACATGGAGGGGTCTTCTCTGAGGAGGCCCAGATTGTTGAGACACTTGGTCTAGGACATGTAATTAGTAAGTGGATGACCTAGGATAAGAAGCCCAAAATGTATGATAGGAAATATTATTAGTGCCCTCAGCCAATTCTAATAGCTTCATATCTATTTTCTACTTCATTGATTCTAATGAAGTAAAGTAATGCTTTGAAACTTCTTTTTTATTTTAAACTTTCCAAGCTCTAGCACTGAAGGTTGAAATTTTTTCTTAATTGATCCTAATGTATGGATTGAGAATTTGAGAATGCATCTTTCCAAAGTAGGTTCGTTCCTCACCTGATCTATAAATACAGGATTGTTGCCTTTTTAGTCCAGGAAGGAGTCAGTATGAAAGGATCAGTTTACTCTGTAAGCCCATTATAATGCTTCTCACAAAAAATCCAATTAAAAACTACTGTGAAAACAAGAGGAATCAAAGGTCTTTCACCCCAGCATAGGGCTGAAAATAGCACCTTGTTATTTACTACTAATATTATATTGTCTTTATAGGCATGCTGCTGATACAATTACCTGGTCATTTTATCTTGTATGAGGTAGTAGTGATTATTATTATAAGTTATATATTTTTTCTTTTACTATGTGCCACGTTTGTTTTCAAATGAAATCTGACCCATCCCATTCTAGTCAAGTAATGCCTAAACTATAATATTTTACAATATTAAACATAACTTTATACCATCCTGGTATCGAGTACAATATCAAACAATTCTGAAATTTAACGCTAGAAAAATGTTGATGCTGCAGAAAGATGTCATCAGAGCTCAGTCCAAATTAACCAACATAATAACTTCCTACCAATGTAACCATCTCTAGCTTAAAACAAAGATCTGCTTCATAATACAAACATATCCTTCCCTGGAGCAGGACTGATAATTAATGCCACACATTCATGGTGAGAAATGTATATGAGTTCAGTCATAAATGTTCTCATGCATTTTAACTGTCAATAAAATGAATAGCTTTTATTATTTCAGAATGATAACTTGTTCCCAGACACCGCTACTTTGCAGGGATGATGACTGCCTTGGCACATAATGAAGTATTACGGGAACATGCCTTAAGCATTTGTAAGACACACCCTTAGCTCTGAATCAATGTGGCAAGGGCAACACATAAGGGCACAAGGAATATGCTTGAGGAAATCCAATCCCCGCTCTTGCTTCCACTTATACGCTCATAAATCAGTCTAGGTGAATATCTCAAGCTCAGTTAGAAAAAAAAAAAAAAAAAATCTTAAAAAAAAAAAAAGACAAAGAAGAAAGACTCCTCTTTCTTCAGCTTGCACGGCCAAGTGCATTGTTCATGGTCATCCCTGCTTTCTAGACACAGCTTTTTGTTTGATTTTTAGAGAATCTCCGAAGTCTTGACTTCTGTGGGTAATTTTGTTCCACATTAAGAGAAAAGGACTTGCATGTCTTCTTACTCTTTGGCACATTAAAAACACGTGAGGCTGGCACATAGGTAATGGATAAAAGTAATTAGTTCCTGAGATGGAAAGAATTATCATTTGAATTGAAATTAAAAATAGGACCTCTGACTTTCATTCCAACATATAAAGATCTTGGAAGTTGTCACTCCTATCCTTACAACAAGGAATCTAAACACACTTAAGATTGATGACTTTCTCGGACCTGGCAGAGAACAAAATTTTCAGGTCAAATTCCCGTCACAAATTTTGGTGAGATGGGCAAATTTGGAGTCACAATGGAGATCTCCTTGCCCGAAGCTGCTGGTACCAAAATATGGTATGGATGTTTAAATGGCAGTTTTGAGGAAATGCTGCAGGTTGACTATAAACTAGCAGGAGAGTGGGAAACTTGCAGAGGTTTCAGTTTTATGGGGCCCCACAAGCTTCAAACTCCAGGAATCCTACCGGATTCTCATAGTGAAGATCCAAGAAAGATCCTCTTGTGGCTTTGGCATAGACAGGCAAAGAGTAATCTTTGCAAAATAGTCCCAGATAGTTCTCCATAACAAAGACACATGCTTGAAGACAAAAGAATACCAGAGCCTCACCCCAACTGAACGAAGGGCATTGTCACTCCAGCTAGCCCTCTGGTATCAACTATGGGGGGAAAAGTTATACCTTGGAGAAGCACTTGTGAAGGTTACAGCCCAGGCAGGGACCCAGGCTTACCAAATACGGAGATGTAATCATGAGATTACAGAATGCTTTCCCCTTTCCCACACTTTCTTATCATATCAACAAGGCTCCAATGTAAAGATAGTGGATTAGGATGGGAAAGCTGTAAAATGAAGACTATCTCTGAAGAAGAGTACTTAGGAAAGCTCAAAGTCACCAGGTAAGATAAAAACAAAAGGACTAGAGAAAACTGTATACGGTGGCCCCTACATTTATAGCAAATACTAGAACAACATACTTGGCTTTTAGAAAAATTACAAAGCTAAATAGGTTATGGGTATTAAGGAAGGTGCTTGTTTTGATGAGCAGCAGGTATTATATGGAAGTGATGAATAACTAAATTTCCTCCTGAAACCGATATTATACTGTATGCTAACTAACTAGAATTTAAAGAAACTTGAAAGAAACAAGCAAACAAATTGCAAGCATGCCAAAAAGCAAGAAAATAGTCTGAAGAGTTAAGGTGAGACTCAGAATCAAACTTGGATATAGCACAGATATTGGAAATAACATAATTTAAAATAAATATGATTAGTAAGTTAAAGACCCCGAAGGAAAAAAAAAGTAGATAACATGTAAAAACAGATGAGTACTGTAAACAGAGAGATGGAAGCTATAAGAAAGAATCAAAAGGAAATGCTAGAAATTGAAGACAAAAATTAAAAGTGACTTTCAGGGGCTCATCAGTAGATTAGGCATGCCTAAGGTTAGAGCTAGTGAGGTTAAACATGGGTCAAAAGAAACTTACTGAATTGAAAGCTACTGGGGAAAAAAAAAAAGAATAAAAACTCCCCAGAATATCTGAAATACCTGAGAACTGAGACAACTGAAAAGAAAGGAAAATAACATATGCATGATTGGAACATTAGAAAGAGAGGAAAGCAAAAACAGTGCAGAAGGAATATATGAAGAGAAAACTGTTGAGAACTTCCCAAAAGTAATCACAGACACAAAACCATAGATAGAGGACACTCAGAAAACATCAAGAAAGTTAAATTATAACCTCTAAACAACAATAATAACAGCTAAGAACTACACTTAGCTATATCATGGTCAAGCTTCAGAAAATCAAAGACAAAGAGAAAATCATGAAAAAAGGCAGAGAAAAAAAATACACCTTACTTATAGATGAACAGGATAAGAATTATATTGGTCTTTTGATCAGAAACCATGCAAATAAGAAGAGAGTGGGTGGGGGGATGCCTGGGGAGCTCAGTAGGTTAAGCCTCTGCCTTTGGCTCAGGTCATGATCCCAGGGTCCTGGGATTGAGTCTGACCTCAGGCTCTTTGCTCAGTAGAGAACCTGCGTTTCCCCTCTGCCTGCTGCTCATCTTGCTTGCTCTTGCTCGCTCTTTCTCTCTCTCTCTCTTTGACAGGTAAATAAAAATCTCTTAAAAAAAAAAAAAAGAAAGGAAGAAAGTGGAGGGAAATATTTAACGTTTTGAAAGAAAAAAACACCAACATATAGTTCTATAGCCAGTAAGATTATACTTCAAAAGTAAAGAAAAAATGAACACTTTCTCAGACAAACAGAAGTTTGAGAGACTTTATTATCACCAGCAAACATGTCCTCAAAGAAATGTTAAAAGAAGTATTTCAGGGAGAATAAATATGTTATAGGTCAGAAAGTCAGACTTACATGAAGAAAGGAAGTGTGTCAGAGAAGTAATAAATCAAGGTAAAATGAAGTTTTTTTTTTTCATTTAAAAAAAAACTGTTGAAAGCAATACTAATTACAATATATTGGGTTATTATAGTGCATTGATAAATTAAAATAAATGAATGAGTGAAAAAAGGACAGGAAAGAGGAATAGGAAATACTCTATAGTAAGATACCTGCATTATGTAGTTATTTGAAGGTGGACTTAGATTTGTTAAAAATGCATATTTGAAATTCCAAGTCAACATTAAAAATATTTTTTAAAAAATATAATTGCTATGGTAAGAGAAAATAAATGGAATCATATAAAATGCTCACTTGAAAGTGGAGAAGGCAGAAAACGAGAGAAATGAGATGAAACAGAGAACAAATATAATATTTAGGACAGTTAAACATGGTCCTTATTAATTCAATTGTGTTTAATAATCACTGTTTATATACATCAAATTAAAAGACAAATTATCAGTGGATTAAAAGATAAATATGGAATTGTATCAGTAAGATCATGGTAGCTGCTGTAGCAAATAGGCTTCACAATTTAAATGGCTTAACACAATACAAAGTTTACTTGCTCACGTAAAAGTTGATGAGGTCGTCATAGGTAGTTCCAGGCACCAAGGTCTTCCAGACTATGTCAGGACCCCAAGTCTTTGTACTGGATGGTCTTGTCGTCCTTTGTACATCTTAAATTTTGCATCCAGATGGTTCAAAGGGGAGAGAGAGAGGAAAGGATAAGAATTTATAAATGTGTAATTCACGAATCTTTCTCAAAAACATATTTTAGAATGACAACTTAATTAGAAGATATTTATACATGTTAAAAAAAAGAGGTATAAACCACCAGGATTTAGAGAAAGGTATTTTTCTGAACATCAATCCAAGGTACTTTGTTACATAAATATAAAGAACAAGCTCTAAAATGAAAGATGTAATATTTTAGATAAATTTGCCAAAGAAAACTTGAGATTTAAAAAAATGTGAAAGAAAAACTTGAATTATGTTTTAAAAAATTAATGGACAATTTCTGGAAACCAGTTTTAATAAATCATTTTTTTTTCATTTTGGCACAGTTTTTTATTTTAAATGCTAAGAAAATGGTCCAATCTGGTGACTGTCCAAACCTAAACTCTTTTAAATAGAAAATGCTGGCTTAAAATGTTTACCTCTCTCTTAAGTTTATGACCCTTGTCTCCATTCACTTACCACATATTTCCATGTGAATGGTCAAGCACGTAACTAAATCTGTATGTCCAGAATTTAAAAACTAAATAAAACATAAAGGTCTCCACTGAAAGAACTTCCAATACTGGAAAGAGAGAATAAAGATAATTCAATCTATTCATTTAATGTCAAGAAAATGATACAACACAAAGTGGTAGAAAGGAATCCAAATATAAAAGATATCTCAATAGATGCAAATTAATTAACCATAGGACTAGTTAAAGCAAAGAGATTTTTATTGTTTATTTTTAAAAATTTGTGTACTTATTTGTGAGAAATGGAGCAAAACAATGACACAGAAAGGTTCAATGTAAACAGATAGAAAAATATATTAGAAAAATACTATATAACTATCATACCAAGTATGAAGCCAACAATCCTTTACTAATGAGAAAGAAGAGCATTTTATAATACTAAATCTATTTCCCAAGAATATGTGGCAGTGTGAACCTGTGTGCAATCAGTAACATAACCTCAAACACATGAGGAAAAATGGAAATAATTTCAAGAAGAAATTAACAAATCCACATAGAATATTTTAATACAATTTTGTGAAGTATTGGTATCAAGCATATAAATTGTATTACATATACAGACAAATTAAATAATACAATTAACGTGTTTTGTCTAATGTGTGTATACAAAATCCTTCACCCAACAATTACAGAATAAAAAGATTATTTTTTAAACACTCGTTAAATTCTACAAAAATTGGTCATCACCACAAAGATCAGTGAATGAAGCTTATATTGTCTGGTCATGGGCAATAAAGTTATATAACAATATATTTTGAATATATGAATATAATCCATATATTTTGAATTTTAAAACAATACTCTCCAATGCAATTTCATGGATTTAGTAATGATGATGTTTAGGCGATGCTTAGATGATCAGCCAATTTCAGTAGAATGCTTAGCATGGTTGGTGTGGTGTGCCATGTGTAGTATATATACTTTATAAAACCCCAGAGGCAGGTTTCACTGCTATTATTTTGGTGATGAGGAAACTCAAGCACAGATCTGATGAAGGATGGAGTGAAGATTGAAAGGCCAGACAATTTGACCTCCAACCCTGTGATTTCAACCATGACAGTGCAAGACTGAAAAATCAAAGTCAGAGTCTAGCAGCGATGAGACCGTTACGTATCAAAACTGGTGGGAGGCAGTTGAAGTGGTTTGTAGGGAGTTCTTTCTGCAATTCAAATAATAGTGTAGAAGATACAGTAAAAATTCATGCTCCATGAGTTCATCAAAAACTCAGATAAAGAGAAACTTTCTAGCCAGGTAAACTCAGCAAAGTGAACTCAGAAAATAAAGAAGATAGAATAAAAATTAAGCCTAAAACTAAGAAACACAGACCTAAAATCTGTTTCTTTAGAAGAAGTTTCCTTGACAAAACTGATTTTAAAAAGGGCAATAAAAAATATATATATAAAAAAAGAACATGACTACATGTAGAAAAAAATATTACAGTTAAGTGGTAAGTTCTATAAGGAACTTTTATACCAATACCTGGGTAAACTGGCTGTTTTTTTAGAAAACTCTATATTATCAAAATTAATTTTGAGGAAATTTTACAAACCTAATTAATCTAAAGCCTTTATAGTCACTTAATCAACAGTCAAGAACTTACCAACAAAACTGGGACAAAACCATACAATTTTTAAGTACAGGTTTTCCTAAACCTTCGAACACTTATTTCAAAAATTGAGGAATAAGGAAGAGTCCCAACTCACCAAAGGCTGAGAGAGAGAGAGAGAGAGAGAGAGAGAGAGGAGTGCCATATAGGCCAATCTCTTTTATAAGCGTAGATGTAAAAGTTCTAAATAAGGCCTTAAAAAAATTAACAAATAATCATATATTTCTCTAAAATACATAATATTTAATTTTCAAAATACACAGATGGGTGTTTTATAATTGACACAGTTAAATTGTTTTCAGTAACAAAGTTGCATAATGATGAAAATATTGCCAAACATCTGTTTTCAAAATTCTGTCTTGATAGCAAGAATTATTTTCTAAACTAATCATTTTCTCACTTCTTATTAAAAATGCCTCTTTTACATTGGGACATATTAAGGGGTGTGTGTGTTCAAATACTGCTAAGCAGGCATTTTTAATCATAGAAAAGTTCAGAAATTTGGAACAGTTTTTTTTTTTCCCTAAGAGAAAAACATGTAACTCATCTTCAGATTCTCCAACTTTTTTGAGGACTTTTCTCTGAGAAAGCCAGCCTCTCTTTATGGTACTTAGGATTTTCATGTCAGCTCCTCATTTCAGTACAAATTATTGTAAATATTTTTCTACTTTCTACATGTAATGCAATCCTGGAATTAACTATAATGTAATCCCTAAACTTTTCTGACTTATAATCAGAATTTTGTAATCAGTTTCGATCTGGATATTAAATATTAGTAGATTCAGTTGCTCTCTTTATAAATTAACAATTAATATAAAAGAACTATCTTCCTTAGCCTCTGAAATGCAAAACTCTACGTTGGAAACTGTTGTTCTGATGAAATAGGACATCAGAGATCTTTCCACATTGGTTACATCTCAGTGGCTGCCTCTCAAGTGAGGTTTTAGGATGACTCTCCAAAAGTGGGAGTAAGATACCCTCTCTCTGTTTTGAGGAATCACAGTTGCAACAAGAAAGGTCGGCCTATTATCCATACTGTGTGGGTTGGTAGGCAACACTACTTCCGTGTTCTCATTCAGTGAGAAATACTTAAAATATATTTTGAGTCTTAGATTTTGAGGCTTGAAATGTTTCTAAACCAAAAAATGCATTATGTTAATTCCAAAAAATTTAAATACCAATCATACATTTGTTATGAGAGCTATGGCACAGTGCATTAATTAAAAGATCACATTTTAAAGAGCAAGGTTTATCTCCCTGATATGAGGAAGTGGTGATGCAACATGGGGGCTTAAGTGGGTACGAGAAGAATAAATGAAAGAAGATGGGATTGGGAGGGAGACAAACCATAAGTGACTCTTAATTTCACAAAACAAACTGAGGGTTGCTGGGGGGAGGGGGTTTGGGAGAAGGGGGTGGGATTATGGACATTGGGGAGGGTATGTGCTTTGGTGAGTGCTGTGAAGTGTGTAAACCTCGTGATTCACAGACCTGTACCCCTGGGGATAAAAATATATGTTTATAAAAAATAAAAAATTATATTAAAAAAAAATAAAGAGCAAGGTTATTTGAGGAAATTGCCTTATTCAAGCTTCAGAGATCACTAATAGAAATGTCCACTGCTCTAACATCAAGCCTCAGAAAGCACTTTAAAGAAAACATCTTTTTCTGTTTTAACGGTGGAGTCAGATTCCCTGAAAGCGAATTATATGTTAGAATGTCAATTTCATTTGCATCTTTTGGTGCTAGTATTGCAAACAATTTGTCCAAGGGGAAGAAAAGTAAAGACTGGAGTCCTTCAGTAACCCCTCTCATTAGTTCCTTGTGCAAACAAACTCTGGTTTGGTACAAAGCAAGATAACCTAATGGATGTTTTGTACAGAATGTGCAGCCACATTGTTTATGGGTTAAGTTTTATCAAATAAAATGGACCGAGAAAAGCCAAGAAAAGTTTGCGACTCTCTAAATCTCAAGATATATTTTGAACATTCCTGAAACACCCAATCTCCAGACTTTGGCTTTGAGTAGATTTATAAGAGTCAAAGGTCACAGTTCTTGCAAACAGAGGAAACAGTACATAGAGTTTTTGTTTATTTTCTGTCTCTTAAAAAAATCAAATATGGCCATCAAGGACATAACATACCAATACTCAACAACTGGTAGCAGAAGTAGGGCCTGCAGTGTTTTCTTCTCCTTGGTTATCACATGTAACAAAGACAGATGCAGAATAATTTCAGATTTCCTCTATCTTGCTTTACCCAAGTTTGCAAGACATTTGTTTGAAATAGCAGAGCGATTCTGTGAAACAAGAAGGTCAATCAATTCAGTTACTCATGAAATTAAGAATATGAACAAGATGGCATGTGGTTGGCGATAGCAGAAAAATTACTTTGACTTCATGTTGAAGGATGTCAATTTTAGTCCTAAGATTTCTACTTGTTAGGTTTTGGACCTTCAGACAAGTTGCACAAGTTTGTGACGCTCTTTATCCCTCCTCTGTAAAATAACTGATATCCTTGTTGCCTCATAGGGGTACTGAGGGCATCCTGAGAAATTGTGAATAAGGAAATCTCCTTTTTCATTTTGTTTATTTTTGTTTTTTAAAGTTAAAGAATAATACGAATTTGAGGTCTCATAATGATATTTTCTTGCTGTGAGTTCAGCCCTGGGAGCACTTACCTGCTTTGGTTGGGTGACATGGTGAAAACCCAGAGCAGTGACATCAAGAGGAGCTACTATTATTCCATGAGCAATATTTATCAGAAAATTCTACATGCTTTAAATTTCATTTTAAAGGACCCTATACCAGTGGTGGCAAGGACTTTTGATAGCTCTATTTAATGGATATATTTAGAATGGCAGTTGCATTACTATTAAACATTAGACTTTTCAAATGAATCAAAAGTAGGAAATGAAAATATCATCTCTTTTCCCTACCTATAGTAATAAAAACAGTTCAATTTCTCTGGATTCCTAAAAGTACCCATTTTGCTTTTAACTTGAAATTCTAAGTCCATTGGACCAATATCCTCTCTAATTCCTCCTAGTAAATTATTGATTCACAAAGTTTTCTTATTGATAATATTTCGATAGAACAAAAATTTGCATGCATTTTAGGAAGATAAATTGATTTTAAGTTCAAGTAGCTAAATTTTTTTAAAAAGATTTATTTATTTTAGAGAGAGAGAAAGCCAGAGAGAGTGCACAAATCAGGGGAAGGCCAGAGGGAGGGAATCTCAAGGAGACCCTCTTTGAGCCGGGACCTCGATGTGGGGCTCATTGCAGGCCACAGAAATCATGACCTGAGCCAAAACCAAGAGTCGGATGCTTAACTGACTGAGCCACCCAGGGGCGCTGTTAATTTTTTTTTTTTTTTAAGTTAGATGTTAATATTTGCCCAAGCTTCTGTCTAGAGTTAATACAACTTTGGGTTATACATTACTCTTATGGAAATGTTCCACTTGATTTTTAGTCTCCAATCGCCCCTTCCTCTTTTTAAGCTAAGCATATAAACACCTTCTGTTATTAGTGGCCTTAATTAGCCTTTAGTCTATTTCCTTTGGATTCCAGCTGATTGCCAGCCAGCCTGGGAGATAGAGGTTTGAAAAAAGACTGGCCTCTGATTGCAGGACTGTTTTAGGCTGCAAAAGTCTGGCTTACTCTAGATATATGAACTGGCTGTAGGATTGAGGTCCTAAAGCAGATTTCTAAGCATGCAACCAAATACTTAAAACAATGAGTGAATCCTAGAATGACTTTGATCTTTCTGAACTTGAAGTTTCCCTCGGTGAGACAGGCTCTTATCCTGAAATGCATAGCACACCATTGATTTCTCCATGATTACTTCCTGTACTGTTTTAATTAGACAACTTTCCAGAGTCAAGTGCATCCCGATTACAGGCCCCCTCGGCTGGTATTGTCTCTTGCCTATCTTCTTCTCTGTAACATCTTCATATCCTAACATCTTAGTATCAATGCCTCTTGATTTTTGTAGCTTGAGTAATAAAAATTAAAATGTTTCGGTAACATTGGATTTAGCACTGAATTGAATTTAAGTAATTTAGTGGCATAAACCATCGCCATATCCTCGTAAGACATTAAGAAAATGGATGTCAATTTTGGGAAAAAAATCCCATTTCTCAAAATTACTAAGTTTTGCCAAAAAATGAGGGACCAATAGGGGTAGGGACTATTTTATTCATAAAAAAGCCATAAAATGAGGCACCTGGGTGGCTCAGATAAGGTTAAGTGTCTGTGTTGCCTCAGGTCATGATCTCCAGGTCCTGGATTTGAGCCCCACATCGGGCTCCTTGGTCAGTGGGGAGTCTGCTTCTCCTAGTCCCTCTGCCACTCCCCCTGCTTGCTCTCTCTCTCTCTGTCTCAAATGAATAAATAATATTTTAAACACAAACAAACAAACAAACAAACCATGAATTGTGTTTGGGATACCTTGATCTCAGAGAAGGAAAGTCATCCTAAAACAATGTTTGTTCTCCAAAGGCCAGAGGTAGTTCTGAATGGTGAGGGTTAACTCCTGGATTTTAGAGGACATGCCATGTGACTGGGGAATTCTAGTTTCTCACCAAAAGAGCAGCTCTTTAAGTGGTCTAAGTTTTTGTTTTAGGTCCCAAAGATACAAAGCTGAATAAAAACTATCCCTTCTCTAATCTGTTTTTAAACTGTATGGATGCAGCAAAGCGTTAATCTTTCCTTTGCAAATTCCAGATTCCTAAATAATCATGGCAGTGGGGGAATGTATAGGCCAGTTTTCCCCTACCATATGGGTAATTATTGTCACGGCGCTGTCAGCCATATATTTGGTAAAATTTTGAACCCGCAAACAAAAGTCTACTTACAAATTCTCATTCAGGGAATTAAAAAAAAAAAAAAGTATTTTTTTTCTTCTGGCTCAAATCATCTTTCTGGATCCAGGGAATATTCCACTCAACTATGAATCTCTCTTCATACCTTGGACTCTGTACTCTAGAAGTTTCAAAACATCTTTGTTATAGCGTTCATCAGTTAACATTTTAATTCTTTATGCAGGTGTTTTTTCTTCCATGAGACTCTGTACCCTTCAGCTGTACAGACCATGTATTGATTGTCATTGTTTTATTTTGATGGTTTCATTATAATGTCAAGTATACATACAGGGTGGACTATTTTATAATAGATATAAAAAGCTTGACTTTTTTCCCATCTAGAAAAAATTATGAGGAACCTATAAGTTGTTACTTTTTCTTCACACATCTAGTTATTGATAGTTCATTAGGAAAATTAGCATTTGCTTTGTGAGGGGAGGAATGGCTTTGGTCTCTGAAGACTCTCTTTCATACTTTTCTGATGTCAGCACATGCTCTTCAGAATTTTCCCAAATCAAGTAACTTATCTTGAATTCTTGGTTTGGATAGTAAAAGATTAATGTGCAGCTTTGTATGTGCATTTTATATTGCGATCTTTTTCCTTGGCAGTTTTTAGTGAGCATGAGCAGGAATAAGGCACAAGTGTGATTACTGGGTCCCGATCATTGCTTTGCAGAGATTATTTTATTGACTTTATGAGCTGGATACTGTTTTAATACTAATTTTATGGGTGGGGAAACTTTGAGAGATTAAATAGTTAGCTGGTAATGCAGCTGGTAAGTGGTGGATGGCAATGCAGCCCATTCTTTTTAAACAATCAGCTTCGCTTCCCTTAGCCACTATCCATTTGTGTTTCTCTTGTTGCTCCCTACACCCCCCAAAATATTGACCTCAAATGTTATTCTACCTGTTGCAGCATGGAGCAAAGGTCTTAGAAGATCTTGGTGTGGACAGAGTGCACCAGGGCTTATCCTTACGGGTAACTAGGAGTTTTGGGCAGTTTTCAGGATCATGGAGGGCTCCACTTAACACCGAAGCCAGTGTACACAACAACGGGAACACACCTGAAGAAGGTTTTCTGTCTGTCGAAGTGACCTAGTTCAAGGCTCTGGGCCACTGATGATTCTTCTCATCAGTCAAATTCTAAATTTCCCTTTCTGAAACTTCTTTTGGGCCCATTTGAAGTACTCCCTTCCTAGTGTTTTATGGAGTGATATAAACTGCAAACTCTTCAAAGCAAAGCTGATTCGTACTTTTTTTTTTTTAAGCTTTTATTTATTTATTTGACAGAGAGAAATCCCAAGTAGGCAGAGAGGCAGGCAGAGAGAGAGAGGAGGAAGCAGGCTCCCTGCTGAGCAGAGAGCCCGATGCGGGGCTCGATCCCAGGACCCTGGGACCATGACCTGAGCTGAAGGCAGAGGCTTTAACCCACTGAGCCACCCAGGCTCCCCTGATACGTACTTTTTAGGTGACGCTGTCATTATAATTATTTTTGTTGTGCTAACTGGAATTTTCTTTTAAAGAACTACTTATCCCTGTTGTTCCTATCTTACCTGCCAATTGTCAGAGGACTTTTCTGTTTAGGCTTTGATATTCACCATCTATTTAACAAGGGACTATCAGGAATTAGATTTCTGGTATGTGATGAGAACTATATGGTAGGGCTGGGCTATGTCAGATTGAACAAAGAATTTCCTTTCTAATTCTACTATGCATGAATAGCAATCAGTAAGTATTTTGGGGAACCCGTGCTTTGAAGAATACAAGAAATGAATGACAAGATCCATGTACACAGGAATTTATTATGAAGAAAGGATTCTGACAAACTCCAGTCACCAACAGTCAAGAGGCACATTTTTGCTTTTGTAAACTGAATGTGAAAAGATGACAGGAAATAGTAGTTGAAATTTGTAATGAGTGGTGGTGTTTGAAAGATAAAAGCTTGGAACGTTTTTACTTTGGTGAACCTACAAAATGCTGAGGGGCCTAGTGGAATTGCAAAAATCAAATCTGCAATTTGATTCTCAGTGAAACACATTGCAGGGGCTCCAGGATCTGCGATAATTAATAGAAATTAATCTTAAACTTGCTGACAAGGAGTTTCCAAGGAGGCTGCTGACATTTCTTGGTGCCGTGGAAGACAAAGTTGACAAGTAATAAAACTGAAGTTAATTTGACCTGCCAACATTAGAAAAGGATACTTATCAAATAGAAACAATTACTAAAGTATGTATAAAAAAACAGCCACCATGGATATTTACAAATAATAGAAACAAACCAAGCAATGGAAATTTTCACAAGTGCCTCTTTAAAAGATATAGATAAAACTGTTTTGCATGTTTTCTTTTTTAAGTATTTAATTTAGAGGTTTATTTACCTTATTGTGTAACTCGATTTTACTTTTGACATAAAAGAAGGTGAGTTAGCTTTTCTGTATTGCAACATTTTTTGTTGTTGTTGTTAAATTTGCAACATGTAATTTCAGGTTAGCTAATTTATAATTACAGTTTTACTACTTTATTGCAGTGTTTTATTTCTAATATAATGTGCTTCTATATTAAAGGGTGATACGGTGCACAAAATGTGTTAAGCATATAAACTGAAGGCATAATTTGCTCTTGACCTTGGATCTTGGTAGTTTCTGGAAGACTAAGGAGAGAGGATTTTTTTTTTTTTTTTTTTTTTGTGGCCACTTGGGAGACTACCAAAGACATTAATATTAAAACTAGACTGGAGTAATTACCATTACGTTTATGTTAGAGGTTAACATTTGTGTTATTTCCTCTTATTGCCTGGCTTTACAGAATGTTATGCCCCACTGCTTTTATTAAATCCAGGTAATAGAGGAAATAACAGTGTTATTAACCTCTAACACTGATGAAAAATTAGTTTTAAGTAAAACATGGTTTAAAATCAGGGCAATTGTGTTAGTCGTCTAGCTGGTTCCCTGATGAAACACAGTAAGGCTTTGTGTACTCATTGTGTCCATACTTATTATTATAAAAGTAAAAACAGAGTATAATATGAAATAAGTCTCTGGGGGGAAGGGATTAGATTTTTAATATATACTGTACTCTTATAATCAGTGGTATAGATTTGTAAGACATTACACAAATACTGATTTTGAAAAGTACAATTTTTCTATGATTTGAAAAGGAATTAGTTTTGATGGCTTGGCTATTTTTACAGAAAAGCGCTTAGAAACGAATATGTAATAATTGACCTTATGAGAAGTCTCCAATAGGTTGCTTCTAAACAGAAATGTTTTTATACTGGGTACGACCACAGAAAAATTCTCTTTTCTGTGCTTTGTTAACTTTAAAACATTAAGTTCAAAAGTGATTTTTGATATGTAGGCAGAGCGATATCTTGCCTCCTTGGTTATTCAATATATATAGATTGTTTTGCTGGAATGTTTATTCTATGGAGAACAAGGAAAAACTGTATTAATTATATTATTTTACACAAATGCGGAAATATAGACTTAATACATGAGGAAATAACTTACTGTTGGAAAATATTCTTTGTAGATAAGTTTGGTTTCATACCCTACTGATTAGTTATAACCTGAATATAATTTGTATTTTTTTAGTCATAAATATTTCATTTAAAATTAATATCAAAGCAAAATATTTACTTATCAAATAAAGCACATATGTATCTAAATAACTAAACACTTTTTTGATTATTTGGTTTTTAAATAAATCTTTCTGCCTTAATTTTTATTAGTAAATTGCTAAATTATTTTTATATTTTTCACTTGTGACATAAAACGTATCTTTGAATTGTAAACATATTGTTTTCTAAACTACTCAATATATTTGCTACTTAGATTTTGAAAATAAAGAAGTAGTAAGAGATTTATTTTTATTCTACTATTTTTAGATTAAATATAAAATTAAAATAATTGATTAAAACAGGTATCCTTATTGAGAGAAAACGTTTTGTTTTATTCAAATCTATTCAAAAGAGTATGTGGGAGAATATTAATATATTGGAGAGCTTTTTCTGTGAATTAAATGAAACCATATATATGAGAGTGTTTCTAACTGTGCAAATATGAAATACATAACAATATTATTCTCATGGCTTAGAGTAGGAAATATATGTACACATCATAATATTCATAGCATTTCTATAATATATATTTGTCTAATAGAAAATAATTTTTAAAAAGTAAGGGCTGTACTTCTTCATATTTAGGTAAGTATACATCCCAGGTGCATGAGCAATCCCATGTGAAGGCTCAACAACCCGTTTACCTTTTAAATTAACAATCACTTCAACGGTTAATTGAGTCTTGCTAAGCCAATAAATTACCCTTCAACATGACTGACTGGAAGCTTAGTTAGTATCCACAACAAGTCTGCCATTAATGAACTCATTCTCCAACAAAAAGCAAAGGAGGCATCAACCCCGAACTGTGGATGTGTTCGGTTCCCTCATTCTAAACCCATTAGTACACTGTATTTTCCCACTTAGAGAAGCTTTTGTACACTGAGCATGTGGCTGTTTAAATGCCCCAGCGGGGCATCCAGAGGCTGCAGAAAAAAGGAAAAATTATTTGGAACAATTTGCATTCGTTCAAGGGCAACGTTACGCATTTTACAGCTGGTTTATTACTATTCTTGGGCTGTTGTAGCTGTCTTTCATGTCAAAAGTCCTTTCCTGCTTATAGATCATCCGGAAGCATTCTGCTGCGTGCTGTTTGCTTCAGTTCCTTCAGGGCTCCAGGCCTTTGATCACGGATACCATTTGCAATCTGGTTAAAAATAGGAGGCTGCTGAGATAAGCCTGAGTTCTGACTGGGAGGAAAGGCTCTTTTCTTTCTTTTCCAATTTTGTTCTCTTGTGTTTTAGGATGGGAAACACATGATCCTAGAACAGAGGAATAGTGTTCAGGAGTTAGAACACGCTCAGAGGTGTAAAAACTTGAAAGGTGAAGAAAGTTCATTAAACGGTTCAACATCAAGAAACCAGACTTACCGTTTCAGTAAGTTACAAGTTTTAAAAGAAACGAGCGTGTCTTTCTCTCTGGGTAGGACCCAAGTGATACTCGCCTTTCTTACCTTTAAGATACACCACTTGTCGCACAGTTTTCTAGGTTCTGCTTCCAAGTATGGCTTTTAAACTAGGGGACTATCTTTTTAATAGGGGAAAAATAATGATGACGATTGCTGTTAGGGAATCTAACATAAAAGGGCAATACTATCATTGAAATTGCAATTTGATAATGATCATTGTTAGGGGAAAGCTGGGGTAAAAAATGACTCATATTTTATCTTTTACATTACTGGTCGTTTATCAACACTTTCTTACATTTGTCTACTTATTGAAAACAAATGTATGAGGATTTTTTACACATGGTTTTTTGTTTAGTTTCTCTAAGAATTTCGATTAATATCATTTTATCAATTTCATGAGATAGGGAGATGAGGGCTTTGATGACTGTTTGCTTAAGCAACAAATCAAATATGCCACAAGCCATGAAATTAGAGACTTATTTGGATATGAAACATAATCCAGATGGTAAAAATGCAATAATTTTGAGTACTAGAATGTTAATATCATACTCAGAGTGGAATATTTAGTATGAAATGAAATGTCTTAGAAGGGGTCTTGGGAGTTTAATGGGTGTCTTTGCCAGCAAGCAGGTCCATTTATTGGTTAATTTACCCAAATAAAGTGTGCAAAGACAAATCCTGTGATATAAAGCAGGATATGAGTGTGCCATCAAAGGGGCTAAAAAGGTGTTGTTTTAATGCCACATCTATTCTTGGCCATTTGGGAACCTATTGTATATTTTGGAGGGAAAAAGAGAAATTAGCCAAAGAAAGAAATATGGGAATATGTTTGGAGAGCAGGGGGTGGGTTTAGATTTAAGGTGGAGAAGTCAGTTTAGAGGAATTTCAGGACAAAAGAAAATTCTGGAGTGTTGCCGAGGCTGTGAGCAAGTCAGGTTCTGCGTGGCTGGTGGGAATTGTGTGTTTGGGGGTGGGGGTGGGCTGGAACCACAGAATTAGACAGGGGTCGGACCATGGGCTATGTACATTGAGCTCTTGTCATGTTTTTTCTTTTGATCCTGGTATAATAACCTTTGCTGTGTGAATTCATATTTTAAAAAATTCCTATTTGCGTAAGTTGCTAAGGGAAGTGGGAGATTTAATAAGTTGTTCTTGTATTTGATTTAAATGTCACCAAGTGTGGTCGGTTACACTTCAGCAGACCCGGTACTGCAGTTAGTCAGACCAAATTGTACCTTCAAACAGTTTTACATGTAACGATCTTTGGAATAGTCTTCTCCCGAAAGCTCCTTCTTCCTAAAAGTCCAACTCAGAGATGTTTTGGGTTTGCTAAAAGTGATTGCAGCTGCTTTTGAGGACCTTGACCTCCAGTGTCATCAACTGCCCCCCTGCAGTACCTAAAGATGGGTGTTTTGTGTCTCTGTCAAGTGGTTTGCTGTGATTCATACCAGGGAAAAGGATCAGGATTTCATTGCAAAGATGGAATATACATTTGCATGAATGTCTGGAAAATCAACTTGCTCCTGAGTTTTAAAGGACTATAGGAAGAATCAGTGAAATTTTTGCAAAACCCCTTTATAATACATCCTGGTAAAGTCGTGTGGCCCCTCAGTTTTGAAAGGTTAATTGGATCTCTTGTAATGAGTGACTCTACCCAGTCACATGTGGTTTGGGAATTTATTTATGAATTTAAAAACTGTTGTTGTTCAGACGGTACCAATGGAGTACTAAATTCAACTTTCTTTTATTGAGTGGGATTATTCCAAATTTGCTAGTTTTATGGCTTTTGTAGTGAAAATTATTAAAAATGAGCACTAGGGGCCAATTTATTTTAAAAAATTAACCTTTGTTACTCAAATATGTTTTTCATCTATAGGTCTAGCAAATAGCTTTTACGTAAATTTGAACCTGTTTTGAGTTTTTGGAATAAATACAATTGCACTAAATTAGGTTTTTACCATGTACCAGAGGTAGGCCATTGAGCACAATTTTGTTGGTTCTAAGAAGCTACTTTTAATAACAAGTAAGCTTATAAGAAAAACAGAAGGAGGGGTGGGGAAGGTGTGGCTTGATACCATGCAATTAAGGAGAGGGGAAAAATATTTTGTGCATACAGTTGTATATTTCATTTGCTTCTTCTCCATTTCCTTTCTTATCCACCAGTTTTGCTTTCTTCTTTCTTTGTTCTCTCTTGCTTTAAAAATATATTTATTGCTGGGATGCCTGGGTGGCTCAGTTGGTTAAGTGTCTGTCTTTTGGCCAGGTCATGATCCCAGGGTCCTGGAATCAAGCCCCACATGGGGCTCCCTGTTGAATGGGAAGACTGCTTTCCCCTCTGCCTATAGCTCCCCCTGCCTGTGTGCTCTCTTTCTCTTTCTGGCAAATAAATAAAATATTTTAAATTTATGTGTATATGTGTGTGTGTGTGCATGTGTGTGTATGTGTGTGTGTGTGTGTGTGTGTGTGTGTACTGCTTATTTTAAAGCTTAGTAGGAGTCATATATATGTATAACTAACTTTATTTAATGGAATAGCTTATTACCTCTTTGAATTGTTCATCCATGAAGGGAAATTTATTCCAAAGAAGTCTATTATATAGAAGTATCAGTAATTCATGATATCTTAAGTGGTATCTTCCCAAGGAAGAGAGAGAGGAAGATATTAATTATCAGGACTATAGAATATCCATGTATTAAAACAGGTTATGTTAAAGAATCAAATCTCCTACAGAAAACATAGAAGGAATCCTAAAACTGGCTGCTGTATTGGACCCCGTAGTTTTAGAAGAATAATCTAAGAAGATTTCTTTTGCTTTAATCATCTTGTCTCTGAGATTTTCTCTGTTTTTAGGATGTTCTCTATCTTAATGGCATTTGAATTCTCAGATTTTAGCACACCACAGTTTTGGGGAATGGAGAAGTGCAGAGAAAATGAAATACTTCTAATAAGAAGCACTAGAAAATTTATGGGAGACACTGTAAGAAGGTGATTTTATCTCTAGAAGATGAAGAACTCTCATGTGTCACAGGTATTTAGGACCATATATGAAGACTATCTCAGAGCTCTAGACCACCAGGACTTGAAATACTATCAAGGACAGGAAAACTTCATGTATACTTCGAGATCCCATATGACTTTGAAGGGAAAGGTCTAAGACTTAAAACACCAAGATTTACCAGTGTACAGTCCCTAGGAGTGATAGGCATTCAGACAGTTCTCTAAGGAAAAAGTCCATCATAGTGTTAGCAAGTAATCAGAACCTTTAAAAAAAAAAAAAAAAAAACCAAACCAAAAAAAATTCTCAAATGAATCTCAATCTTGAGGGAAGAATATGTACACAGAATTTTCCAAGGGAAACACAGGTACAAAGAAGCTCTGGTGTCTGAGAATTGCCTTTGAAATAGCTATGTGAGAGATACTAAGAAACAGAAAACTCAGTTGTAGAGATTTTGTAATTGTAAAGCACAGGATGTCATTAGAAATATCCCATGCTTACCACTGCTGTAAATATTCAATGTATAAAATTCCTAGATATTAGGGATTCACAGACACCAGAGAATTCATATATGAGAGAAATCTTACAAATGTGAAGAGTAAAAGCCTACAGGAAAACTCAGATACTAGAAATCATCTCAGTTGACCCAGGGAAGAAACCCTACATCTGGGATGGATTGTGTCAAGAACTTCAGAATGCAGTGATTCTTATTTGCTAGTTAAAGATTTAGTTGCTTTATGACTTAGGGAAAGGCTCTGAGATGTTAATCTATCTGAAGAGAGGGTATGCCCCTCATGTGGGATTGGTGGGCTAGAGGGAGTTATAGGTTGGCAGTCTCTACCAGAGAGAGGGCAGAGCATGAGGGGGTTCATCCACTCAGGGAATAGCATACTTATGGAAAGAGATACTTGTTCCCACTAACATTAAAATCATATAACTAACTTTACTTATTTGGGTTCTCCAATCATCTTCAGATTGTAATTTGACATCCATGCACTTGTTAATTAAAAAAGAAACACTGCAGAAGACATGAGTAGATAGTCTTTTTGTAGGTTTATTTTTTACTGTATGACATGACACTAAGGAGTACAGATTATACAGTTTCTTGAATTATATTGTTCTGGGGTTTAATCCATTGGTCAGATAACCTTTGACCGTGGAATGATCACTAGATGTGACAGGATGAGCTAGACCCAGGATTGTGATGATTACCCTCTGAAGCCTCTTCTAGGACTAAATGACACATTGTGCCAGGGGACAAATATTGCCCTTTTCTCTGACTAGACATGGGCTTGCATGAGGGAAGATGGCTTGGTGAGCATAGGGTGGATCTAGTCTTGTTTCCTACTTTCCCCTTGATTGGTGCCCTTGCTCAGTGAACAGCTGGTGCAACCACACAAGCAACCCTAATGGCACCAAGTTTCCTAGCAGTTGGCAGGTCTGGTGACATTCTACCTGGTTTTGCTCACATTTTTTTTCAAGGCACATTGTATGTGTCTTTTGGATTTGCATTCAACTTACTAAAACAATAAATAAGGGATTAGTTATTTTCATTTTTGAAGTTTATCTGCTTTACATAGGGCTATAATTACTTATTTAAATAATCACCCCATTATTTAGTTTACAAAACAGTTTAAGAATGCATGTAATAGTTAAAATATATTTTACTTAAAAAAAAGTTTTGGTGCTAAGTTCCACAAAAGGCAGTGTAGATGATCTGTCTTTACCACATCACTATCTCCCCTTCCCAGGATGGCTGCAATATGCAATGTCTACTGTTTTTTCTCCCCTTAGATTTAGACAGCTTTGGACACACATACAATAGTTATGGAAAATTTTTCTATTGCTCCCAATTACACATTTACTACTTTTTTTTTTTTTTAAGATTTTCTTTATTTGACAGGGAGAGAGGGAACACAAGTAGGGAGAGAGAGAGAGGGGGAAGCAGGCTTTCCACTGAGCAGGGAGCCCGATGTGGGGCTCCATCCCAGGACCCTGGGATCACAACCTGAGCTGAAGGTTGACACCTAATGATTGTGCAACCCAGATGCCCCTATTCATTTACTTCTTACCCCTAAGAGGATAATGCATTTTTGTGCCATTGATTTGAGGCTTGGCCATGTGACTTGCTTAAGAGGCCAACTCTGAAAATTCTTTCACTTTAGTCCTTCCTGTGAGAAATGGAAAGTTGGGCTCTGCTCCCTCAGTCTGGCTTCCAGATTGAGAAGACAAAAGAAGCAGAGACCCCACTCATTCACAGCCTGCTGGGGAGCCACAGCCAGCCAATATTCCTCCTTCGAGGTGAGTAAGAAATTGCTGCTTGTCATTGTTAGCTCTGTGATTTGGGGTGGAGGGTAGTTGTTATCACAGCAAAAGCTGTCTAATACATGTTTTTAATATTATTGCCATAACTATTTTTCCAGCGTTCACAGCAGTCATTGTTACCTACACTTTTACAACAGTGGAGTTTATAAACTGCTATCAAAGAGACAACCTCCTTTGTGACTCACAACTTCATTAAGAGTAAGTAAGTAAGTTGAAACTAAGAAATGTGCATGAATTCTCCCAAGGTCAAAGTGCTAAGGGGCACCTGCGTGGCTCAGTCGGTTAATTGACCGACTCTTGATTTCAGCTCAGGTTGTGATCCGAGTGTCCTAAGATTGAGTCCTGAATCAGGCTCCACATTCAGCACAGAGTCTGTCCCTCCCCCTTCTCTCTCTCTCCTCCTCACCCCCACTTGCACTCTCTGTCTTTAAAATAAAAACAATTTAAAAAAAAGTAGTAATAAGTGGGAGGATAGGATTTGAACTCAAGTCTTCTTATTTAAAGCTGTCATTTTTCTGGACCTTAGTTTAATCTCTAACCTACTTTGCAAACTTCTTGAGGGTTGCACACCATCCCAATCGTCCATCACTCTGGTTCATGGTGACCCCATCTGCACAAGTACTTTAAATATACAATAATTTACCTGATGTTTTAGAGGCTTCCCACCCCGCTCGGGGGAAAGATCAAAATCCTTAACATTTTCCATACAATTTGGAGTGGCCTTCATGCTGCACATCTTTCTCACCTCAAATTCTTATTTAATCACTTCCTTGATTGCTCTCTGGCTTTCGGCCATACTGGTTTTATTTCAACGTCCAGAGAGAAGGTGTGCTTCCTTCAACCGTGCAGTACTGTGCGCGTTATTCTTTTCTGGGAAAATGCCACCTCCTCACCCTAAAATCCCAGCATGTACACATCTCCTTTCCCTTCACAATCTGGATCACTCCTATTCTTTCTTTAGGTCTGTGTTCTGTAGTCAGTGGCAAGGAAAACCTCTCGGACTTTCTTTGACTTGCACACCCTGAAAGGACATTTACCTCTGCTTCCGGTTGTGATCAATGTGGCTCAATTTGTATAATGTCACTAAGTTCTATTCTTTTACATTTATTATTATTTTAGAAGTGTTTATTTATGTTACTCACCCCAGCACTTAGCACATTATCTGGTACGCACTACAGAATCAGCAAGCAGTCCTTAAGTCACTGACTATGCAGGTACAACCCTAAACCTGAACCTGGCAGCAGCTGATGTAAATGAGCTGACAGAAATGGGATAGAAGTGTCTTAGTCCTTTTAAAGGCAGGGCTCTGTTGCATGGGCTTGAAGATAGTGATGAGAGGAAAATTGGGGAGGAAGAAACTAGCAGGCCATTTGTGGCTATGGTAACATCACCAGGTAATAATCAGAGAGATAACAGAAAACATTCCCACCCGATGTGTCTACACGAGGTTCTCTGCCTTGAGGTTGTGTATACCAAGACCTAACTTACTCCTCTTTAGTGCCTCAATTCGTCAGACTTTCTTTCCAGTTTTCACAAAGGTGTTTCCAGACTTGACTATCAGTGAAGCTTCGGGGTTTGCATGTGTTTTACAAACCCTATCATTTTAGTAGGCCTTTATTTCCTGAGCCTGTCTTTCTTTTTAGGTTTCATTCTATTTTTCCTTTGCTTGAATAAACAGCATGTTTTTAAGCAAAATAGAACAGAGGACAAAGTATATCCTGTCAATCCATGAATGGCATAAAAGCAGGCCTCATTTTACAGCACACACGCCCTTCTGGTATCATTGTTACTCAGGAGGGCAAGCTAGCTTAGTCATGCACATATATTCATGTACATTTTCCTTTTCTGCCTTTTTATTTTTTTAAAAAGATTTTATTTATTTATTTGACAGAGATCACAAGTAGGCAGAGAAGCAGGCAGAGAGAGAGGGGGAATCTGGCTCCCTGCTTAGCGGAGAGCCTAATTCGGGGCTCAATCCCAGGACCCTGGGATCATGATCTGAGCCGAAGGCAGAGGCTTCAACCCACTGAGCCACCCAGGAGCCCCATATCTTTTTATTTTTAACACAGGTCTAGTAAGGGTTTTCACTCTCTTTTACTGGAGCTACTTCCTAATCTTATTTCTATATAAAATTTCCACTTAACACTAAAAACAACCAAATTAAAAAAAAAAATCCAAAAACTTCTTTCAGGTTTTCCATTTAGGGTGGTATCAGACTTATACCTTTAAGAATAATATGTTGGTTTATAATGATAAAAAGGGAGAGGTGGGATGCGGATAGAAAAAAGGAGCAATAGGTCGCCCAAAGATTCAGTTTAGGTAAAAGAAATCAGTTTGACAAGGGTGAGGGAAGCATGAGTATTGGCGTGGGTAGAGAGCAACTGACCATGGGCGAGATCATTCCATGAGGCCAGTCAGGGAATGGGAGATTCCCAGATTGCACTTGGCTGTGCAATCCTAAGGCCTCCTGATGAAGGTCTGACACATATATTCTTTTTTTTTTTTTTTTTTAAATTTTTTATTTTTTATAAACATATATTTTTTATATACATATATTTTTATCCCCAGGTCTGTGAATCACCAGGTTTACACACTTCACAGCACTCACCAAATCACATACCCTCCCCAATGTCCATAATCCCACCTCCTTCTCCCCAACCCCCTCCCCCCGGCAACCCTCAGTTTGTTTTGTGAGATTAAGAGTCATTTATGGTTTGTCTCCCTCCCAATCCCATCTTGTTTCATTTATTCTTCTACCCACTTAAGCCTCCATGTTGCATCACCACTTCCTCATATCAGGGAGATCATATGATAGTTGTCTTTCTCTGCTTGACTTATTTCGCTAAGCATGATATGCTCTAGTTCCATCCACGTTGTTGCAAATGGCAAGATTTCATTTCTTTTGATGGCTGCATAGTATTCCATTGTGTATATATACCACATCTTCTTGATCCATTCATCTGTTGATGGACATCTAGGTTCTTTCCATAGTTTGGCTATTGTGGACATTGCTGCTATAAACATTCGGGTGCATGTGTCCCTTTGGATCACTACATTTGTATCTTTAGGGTAAATACCCAATAGTGCAATTGCTGGGTCATAGGGCAGTTCTATTTTCAACATTTTGAGGAACCTCCATGCTGTTTTCCAGAGTGGCTGCACCAGCTTGCATTCCCACCAACAGTGTAGGAGGGTTCCCCTTTCTCCGCATCCTCGCCAGCATCTGTCATTTCCTGACTTGTTGATTTTAGCCATTCTGACTGGTGTGAGGTGATATCTCATTGTGGTTTTGATTTGTATTTCCCTGATGCCGAGTGATATGGAGCACTTTTTCATGTGTCTGTTCGCCATCTGGATGTCTTCTTTGCAGAAATGTCTGTTCATGTCTTCTGCCCATTTCTTGATTGGATTATTTGTTCTTTGGGTGTTGAGTTTGCTAAGTTCTTTATAGATTCTGGACACTAGTCCTTTATCTGATATGTCGTTTGCAAATATCTTCTCCCATTCTGTCAGTTGTCTTTTGATTTTGTTAACTGTTTCCTTTGCTGTGCAAAAGCTTTTGATCTTGATGAAATCCCAGTAGTTCATTTTTTCCCTTGCTTCCCTTGCCTTTTGCGTTGTTCCTAGGAAGATGTTGCTGCGGCAGAGGTCGAAGAGGTTGCTGCCCGTGTTCTCCTCAAGGATTTTGATGGATTCCTTTCGTACATTGAGGTCCTTCATCCATTTTGAGTCTATTTTTGTGTGTGGTGTAAGGAAATGGTCCAATTTCATTTTTCTGCATGTGGCTGTCCAATTTTCCCAGCACCATTTATTGAAAAGGCTGTCTTTTTTCCATTGGACATTCTTTCCTGCTTTGTCGAAGATTAGTTGACCATAGATTTGAGGGTCTATTTCTGGGCTCTCTATTCTGTTCCATTGATCTATGTGTCTGTTTTTGTGCCAGTACCATGCTGTCTTGATGATGACAGCTTTGTAATAGAGCTTGAAGTCCGGAATTGTGATGCCACCAACGTTGGCTTTCTTTTTCAATATCCCTTTGGCTATTCGAGGTCTTTTCTGGTTCCATATAAATTTTAGAATTATTTGTTCCATTTCTTTGAAAAAGATGGATGGTACTTTGATAGGAATTGCATTAAATGTGTAGATTGCTTTAGGTAGCATAGACATTTTCACAATATTTATTCTTCCAATCCAGGAGCATGGAACATTTTTCCATTTCTTTGTGTCTTCCTCAATTTCTTTCATGAGTACTTTATAGTTTTCTGAGTATAGATTCTGTGTCTCTTTGGTTAGGTTTATTCCTAGGTATCTTATGGTTTTGGATGCAATTGTAAATGGGATTGACTCCTTAATATCTCTTTCTTCTGTCTTGCTGTTGGTGTAGAGAAATGCAACTGATTTCTGTGCATTGATTTTATATCCTGACACTTTACTGAATTCCTGTATAAGTTCTAGCAGTTTTGGAGTGGAGTCTTTTGGGTTTTCCACATATAGTATCATATCATCTGCGAAGAGTGATAATTTGACTTCTTCTTTGCCGATTTGGATGCCTTTAATTTCCTTTTGTTGTCTGATTGCTGAGGCTAAGACCTCTAGTACGATGTTGAATAGCAGTGGTGATAATGGACATCCTTGCCGTGTTCCTGACCTTAGCGGAAAAGCTTTCAGTTTTTCTCCATTGAGAATATTTGCGGTGGGTTTTTCATAGAGGGCTTTGATGATATTGAGGTATGTGCCCTCTATCCCTACACTTTGAAGAGTTTTGATCAGGAAGGGATGTTGTACTTTGTCAAATGCTTTTTCAGCATCTATTGAGAGTATCATATGGTTCTTGTTCTTACTTTTATTGATGTGTTTTATCACATTGACTGATTTGCAGATGTTGAACCAACCTTGCAGCCCTGGAATAAATCCCACTTGGTCGTGGTGAATAATCTTTTTAATGTACTGTTGAATCCGATTGGCTAGTATTTTGTTGAGTATTTTCGCATCTGTGTTCATCAAGGATATCGGTCTATAGCTCTCTTTTTTGGTGGGATCCTTGTCTGGTTTTGGGATCAAGGTGATGCTGGCCTCATAAAATGAGTTTGGAAGTTTTCCTTCCATTTCTATTTTTTGGAACAGTTTCAGGAGAATAGGAATTAGTTCTTCTTTAAATGTTTGGTAGAATTCCCCCGGGAAGCCGTCTGGCCCTGGGCTTTTGTTTGTTTGGAGATTTTTAATGACTGTTTCAATCTCCTTACTGGTTATGGGTCTGTTCAGGCGTTCTATTTCTTCATGGTTCAGTTGTGGTAGTTTATATGTTTCTAGGAATGCATCCATTTCTTCCAGATTGTCAAATTTATTGCCGTAGAGTTGCTCATAGTATGTTCTTATAATAGTTTGTATTTCTTTGGTGTTAGTTGTGATCTCTCCTCTTTCCTTCATGATTTTATTTATTTGGGTCCTTTCTCTTTTCTTTTTGATAAGTCGGGCCAGGGGTTTATCAATTTTATTAATTGAAATCAAAAAAGCTATTAATGAGGTGCAATCAAAAATGGAGGCTCTCACTGCTAGGATAAATGAGGCAGAAGAAAGAATTAGTGATATAGAAGACCAAATGACAGAGAATAAAGAAGCTGATCAAAAGAGGGACAAACAGCTACTGGACCACGAGGGGAGAATTCGAGAAATAAGTGACACCATAAGACGAAACAACATTAGAATAATTGGGATTCCAGAAGAAGAAGAAAGTGAGAGGGGAGCAGAAGGTATACTGGAGAGAATTATTGGGGAGAATTTCCCCAATATGGCAAAGGGAACGAGCATCCAAATTCAGGAGGTTCAGAGAATGCCCCTCAAAATCAATAAGAATAGGCCCACACCCCGTCACCTAATAGTAAAATTTACAAGTCTCAATGACAAAGAGAAAATCCTGAAAGCAGCCCGGGAAAAGAAGTCTGTAGCATACAATGGTAAAAATATTAGATTGGCAGCTGACTTATCCACAGAGACCTGGCAGGCCAGAAAGAGCTGGCATGATATTTTCAGAGCACTAAACGAGAAAAACATGCAGCCAAGAATACTATATCCAGCTAGGCTATCATTGAAAATAGAAGGAGAGATTAAAAGCTTCCAGGACAAACAACAACTGAAAGAATTTGCAAATACCAAACCAGCTCTACAGGAAATCTTGAAAGGGGTCCTCTAAGCAAAGAGAGAGCCTACAAGTGGTAGATCAGAAAGGAACAGAGACCATATACAGTAACAGTCACCTTACAGGCAATACAATGGCACTAAATTCATATCTCTCAATAGTTACCCTGAATGTGAATGGGCTAAATGCCCCTGTCAAAAGACACAGGGTATCAGAATGAATAAAAAAACAAAACCCATCTATATGTTGCCTCCAAGAAACACATTTTAAGCCCGAAGACACCTCCAGATTTAAAGTGAGGGGGTGGAAAAGAATTTACCATGCTAATGGACATCAGAAGAAAGCAGGAGTGGCAATCCTTATATCAGATCAATTAGATTTTAAGCCAAAGACTGTAATAAGAGATGAGGAAGGACACTATATCATACTCAAAGGGTCTGTCCAACAAGAAGATTTAACAATTTTAAATATCTATGCCCCCAACGTGGGAGCAGCCAACTATATAAACCAATTAATAACAAAATCAAAGAAACACATCAACAACAATACAATAATAGTAGGGGACTTTAACACTCCCCTCACTGAAATGGACAGGTCATCCAAGCAAAAGATCAGCAAGGAAATAAAGGCCTTAAACGACACACTGGACCAGATGGACATCACAGATATATTCAGAATATTTCATCCCAAAGCAACAGAATACACATTCTTCTCTAGTGCACATGGAACATTCTCCAGAATAGATCACATCCTCGGTCCTAAATCAGGACTCAACCGGTATCAAAAGATTGGGATCATTCCCTGCATATTTTCAGACCACAATGCTCTAAAGCTAGAACTCAACCACAAAAGGAAGTTTGGAAAGAACCCAAATACATGGAGACTAAACAGTATCCTTCTAAAGAATGAATGGGTCAACCGGGAAATTAAAGAAGAATTGAAAAAAATCATGGAAACAAATGATAATGAAAATACAACGGTTCAAAATCTGTGGGACACAACAAAGGCAGTCCTGAGAGGAAAATATATAGCGGTACAAGCCTTTCTCAAGAAACAAGAAAGGTCTCAGGTACACAACCTAACCCTACACCTAAAGGAGCTGGAGAAAGAACAAGAAAGAAACCCTAAGCCCAGCAGGAGAAGAGAAATCATAAAGATCAGAGCAGAAATCAATGAAATAGAAACCAAAAAAACAATAGAACAAATCAACGAACCTAGGAGCTGGTTCTTTGAAAGAATTAATAAAATTGACACATATATTCTAAAACTTTAAATTTTTGTTTTAGAAAACAAAGCTACGGGAAAGCTAAGACCTCATTACAAAGCTGCATTGGCAGGCCCTTGAATCCCAGTATACATGTTTAAATCTCCAAGTTCAGTTCTTGTGTTTCATTCGAGAGTACATTCAAGCTGTCCCCAGTGCATGGCCCAGCTCAGAGGAAGGTCCTCAATTACCCCAATGTCTCTTCTACTCTTGGGAGCTTAGGGACCACTTGAGAAGACTTAGGATTTTTCTTCTTCCTCTTCTTCACCTCTCCCTCCTCCTCCTCCTTCTCATTCTTCTTCTTTTTTAAAAGATTTTATTTATTTATTGATTTGAGAGAAAGAGAGTGAGTGAGAGAGAACACAAGCCAGGGGAGGGGCAGAGGGAGAGGGAAGAGAAGACTCCCTATTGATCAGGGAACACAATGCAATCAAGGATCCCAGGACCCTGGGGTCCTGGGCCAAAGTCAGATGTTTAACCAACTGAACCCCCCAGGAGTTTTCTATGAAAACTGATATACATATGTTCTCCTCTTCCATGACATCTACAAAGGATTACATCTAGTTAACTGAATATAGTTTAGAAACAATCCTGCCACTGTCACAGTGGGTGATGACACATATGAAGTCATATGGAACAGTAAGATTAGCTAGTGTTTGCTATCACACACCATTGATTCATTATGGAAATTCTTTTTTTTTTTTTTTTAAGATTTTATTTATTTACTTGACGGACAGAGATCACAAGTAGGCAGAGAGGCAGGCAAAGGGAGAGAGGAGGAAGCAGGCTCCCCGCGGAGCAGAGAACCTGATGTGGGGCTCGATCCCAGGACCCTGGGATCATGATCTGAGCTGAAGGTAGAGGCTTAACCTACTGAGCCACCCAGGCATCCCTCATTATGGAAATTCTTGTTCTAAGTTTGAACCCAGAAATGAACAATATGAGACTCTCTAACACATTCTGTCGCCAACTTGGAAATGTCCTCATCTGCCCTTCCTGCACCTGGCTATGCAATCCTAGGGCCTCCTGATGAAGGTCTGACACATATCTTCTAAAACTTTAAATTTTTGTTCTGGTATCTTTAGTTCATTCTGCTACTGTTTCTGCTTGTCTGGTCTTTTTATGATTCCTTTACACTTTTCTCCTTCAGTCTCTTTGTCCGTCCACATACAATCTACCTATCTTCTCTGTCAGTTTCCTGACAGATAGATAGATAACCTAAATCTGGTATATACAGTCAATGGAATATCACTCAGCATTGTAAAGGAAGAAAAGCCTGACACATGCTAACATAAGAATGAACCTTGAGGACATTACGCTGATTGAAATAAGCCAGTCACAAGAGGGAAAATACTATGAGTCCACTTACATGAGGTACTTAACGTAGTCAGAAAACCTTGCAGTACAAAGTAGAATTCTGGTTTCCAGTAGGAGCAGAGCTGGGGAATGAGATGTTACTGTTTAATGGGTACAGAATTTCAGTTTTGGAAGATGAAAAGAGTTCTGGGATCCATGGTGCAGATGAAAGCTCAATGATGTAAATGTGCTTAATGCCACCTAACTGAACACATAGATGTGGTTAAAGTGGTGAGTTTTACCTTATGTGTATTCACCACTATTTTAAAAAATTAGATTTCACCTCTAACATGTGAAAGTAATTATAGATTGCTACTATGTGCCTTATGTTGAACTAGGGACTTCACATACGTTATTCCTGATAAATATTATTATTCTCATTTTATAAGTGGGGAAACAGAAGCTCACAAGAGTTAAAATAATTTCATAAGGTTATGCAATTAAGCAGCAGAAATGAAATCTGAATCCAGGTCCGTGTAATGTCTCCATTATACCATACTTTTGCTCACTGCAACATGGAACTAACGTGCTTCTGTAGATACAAACACAGATACATACACATGCACACGCGCACTTGTATGTTTTCATCTTGGTATATAATATGTATTATTCCTTAGCTTAAATTAATTGTGTTACTATATAAATGTTGAGGCTAACCACTCAATTAACATCACAAAGTTAATCCACATAATCACTGTATAGTATGTGGCATGGACTGATTCTGATTGCCTCTGAGGGGAAGAGCTATCCGAGCACAAACAGCTTTATTGGTTGCCTCAGGAAGCAGGGAATTAGATTGATTGCTTAGGCTTCAGGCTTTGCAATTGCAACCCGGCATTTTGGTAACGGCCATTTGATATTTAAGGTCCCAAAAGGCCCTAGTCCAAGTGCACCATCTGAATTTTTTCTGCCACATTTTTTGAAGGAAAAATTATTTAAAAATGTATCTTGCGGAAATGCTAGAAGATTTTCCTAAGCGTATCCCTCTCTAAATGAAAGGAGTTTTTATTTATAATGTAACAAGAGCAGTCCGTCTGGTTATCGGCAGAAGCTGGGTCCCTGGTAAACAGAATGGCTCTCGCCTTGCTCAAGCATGTATTTCCTAAGTAGTGGGCACAGAGGCAGGGTAATTGGCTACCTCCTGGTCGTAAGGAGAGGTATGTTAACTGTGGGCCCGAGGGGAACCTCCATTTTGGTTTGTAGCTTATTATTAGGTGAGGAAATTACTGGACACCTCCAGCTGCCATTAATCAGCCACAGAGTCAGACTGGAGCCAAGTGAGAAGCCTGTGGGTGGATTCTGCCCAGTGCTGTGGAAATACAAGAAGACAGAGACAAATGTTTTCCAGCCTAGCAGCACTAAACTCTGCCCTTTCACAGTCCTTAACATGCGTGTTCAAATTGATTTAGTCCATTTACCCCCTCAGCCTAACCATCTATTTTCCCCGAAGACTGACAGTTTTATGTGTTGCTACCATGTTATTATGTGTTGCTGCTCTGCCGGTAGCTATAGTATTTCAGAAACATTTACTTCCAGACATAAAGGATGAGTGAGGAAGGGGAGGAGGTTGTAGAGAGAGGGAGGTGAGCTTGCGTCATTTTAATTCCTTTTTTATGGGGTGCAAAACATGCCCATCATGGCACCGACTTTCTTTCTCCCTCTCTTTTCTTTATTCCTTTTCTGTGTCAATGATTTCCATGAAAAAAGCTTGAATAAAATTTCCCACTTGAGAAACACATCTGTCAGGTGATGTCAACGCCTGGCTTACTCCTCTTCCTGTTGGGTTGCAAACATGGCATTCTCTCATGGTCCTGGAATGCTGACATGGTCCGGTGGCAAAAACCAAACACAGGTAGGGTCAAGCTGAAAAAATTCACTGGGAGCCTTCTGTCCTCAGCTTAGTTTTGGAGGGAATGGGAAGAATCAAGAAGCCATTTATTATCTCTGTTGCTATGTAAATTCCAAAAAGGGGGATGGTGAAGATAAAAAACAAGACAGCTAACAGCCCCCTGTCAGCGGCAGGGATGTCAGTCAAGACATCCATTCCCTGCTTGTCCAGTTGGAGATGTTTGCCTCAGGATAAGCAGGAATTCAGATCTGACCCTCACCCTCAGCATTTTTGGAACTGGATGAAAGTGCCTTATCGGAACATGTAAGAATATTTCTGGCACTGAAGGCCAAAGACTAAAATTCAGAGTTAAAATAAATACTCAGTGGAGGAAAGGAAACAGTGAGGTTAAAGGTTTGATCAGATATGAACCTCTGAGTTAACTGGCTTTTCCCATACCCTTGTTTCATTCTATCCGGTTTTCATGTACTAATCTATGTGACGGCGAGCCGAGAGCCTCTCTTTTCACTCTTCCTGCCTTTGTGTTGAAGGGTAGTGGACAACAATTCCATTGATTCATGAAGATGAATAGAAATAAAATAAGCAAAATAAAATTAAATAAGCCAGTTTAAAGTGTGCAACCAGATAGGGGCATTTCCCATGATTTCCTGTGCATCATTATTTAGTTATATATAGTATCTGATTCTATTGAATAGTCAGAATTATTGTCCAGTTATAGAATAAGGTATTAAAATAGTACCCATAGAACGACTTGGCCATTTTATGATGAAATAAAACCTGGGGGAAAGACATTGAGTGAAACAGACGTAAGTTCACGTGCGCACGTGCATACACATATACACACTTTTTTTTTTTTAAAGGAAAAAAGTGTGATTAGTTTAGCATGGATTAAACCTGAGGATTGAGGTGTTAGTTACCTAGAGATTTTCCAGGTGGGTCCTCTCTGCCTGCTGGAAGTCACAAGAAGGACTACCAGAGTAGGTGTTGAGATGGTATTTGTGGTAATCCTTACATCATAAGCTTTTAGATGACAACCCCTTGTTTTCCCTGCAGTTCTCAGGGTCTGCATCGTTGACTGTTCCTAATCAGAGGTTACCTCAGTGATACACTAGTTCCTCTAACACAGGGAACTTGGAGGCCCTTAAGGAAATGAAGCACGTGGTTACCTTAACCAGACAACCAGTCTCTGTTGGATAACTATGGGATAACAGGGACAGAACTTTCCTGACATCCACTGGCTTTTCCTTTTGCTCAGGTATTGTTGTGCGTTTGGTGCTCAGAGGATTCAGTCCTTCCTGTGAAGTTGAGGGTGCCAAGTGAATTACACAAACTGCTTTCTGCAACAACTGCATTTCCTTGGATGGGATGCCACTCAAATACTACTTGATAACACGAATCTTCTCAGAATGAAATTCTGATAGGTTGCAAAACTACTGTGGGGAATTTTTTTTCTCCTGACAGTGATCTTTTAAAAACTATTTAAAATCTCTTTTTAGAGATTTTAGGACCTAGGTACACAAAGTACTTAGCCATTGAAAAAATTACCTTTATCGTTTTGGAAATGGGATAGAGAAACTTTTAACACTATCAGGAGGCGACTGATTGTGTGACCGTTTGTTCTGAATCCAAAATTGGGATATGCATTGTAAGACATCAGGACTATCTTTGTGGGAACTACAGAACAGACTGTTTAAAATCAAGAATGCTCCAGAAAATTGGAACAAGTGATTGATACAGCAATAGCTTAAATAATTAATATTTTGATGCCTCTAGTCATACTTTGTTTTAATCTTTCCCTAACAAAATAAGATAAAAATGAATCAATAAAAATATTTCTACTTGAATCCATCAAGGAAGTCTCTTAGTAGTCAGGGGAAAATTTAGACAGAGAAAGAGCAATAAAACTGCTACTTTCTTCATCCTGCCAGAAAGTTAGCCATCTAGAGTGGCTTTCTAGTGCAGAAACTAAACTTGAGAATGATCAGCAACGTTATGAAAAGGCTGTAATTAAAGACTTGGAGGTTTTCTTTATTGGTTTTATCTTTTACATAAGCATACCTCTTTAACTGTAAAACCAAACCTCTCGCGGCTATTTTTATTTGAGTAAAATTAAGTGATGAATTGCTAAATTCTGCTCCTGAAAACAATGCTACACTATGTTACCTAACTTGAATTTAAGTTTTTTTTTTTTTTTAAATCATTGTTTAAAATTGTTAAAAAACAAGTTTTTGTATGCAGGAAATCATGTCGTGTGTGTGTGTGTGTGTGCGCGCGCGCGCGCGCGCGCGCATGCTCACCTGTGGCCTTGTCATAAAGTATTCCATCAGAAGACTTGAATCCATTAAAAATGTTTGGGGACGGTGGTAAGTGGCTATATATGCTACCAAAGAAGATATGTATTTCAGGGGGGAAAAGAGTAATTTTCAACTAAATTTTATTCCTACTATAAATTACCATAGTACAAAACCCTATCTCTTACATTCTTTCTAACATATTTATTGAAATGGCCAGTGTTTGTTCTTGTTTTCTATTTTCCCACAGGACACTATTACATACAGAAGGGGAACTGGTACTTTTGACTAAAGGAATGGCCCTGGCCTTCCTTTATGTTCCACGACTTCGGAGAGCTAATTGTTATGGGCAGTGGATGGTGTGCTGTACTTTGAAGCCCTGAGGGAAAGGCCTTTTGTTGTAAAGTAGTATGCCTCATGTGCTAGTACTAGTATGTGCTAGTACAGTGTATCAAGAAAAGAAACAGGATAAAGATAAAAATTTCTCTTGCTGAGAAAAAAATATGAAATCACCTATGTAATTAATTATTTTTAGTTAAATATTTATGACTGAGTTCTGTTTAGACTGCAAGAGGGAAGTGACTCTGGAAGACTTTGAGTGCAGACACCCCTTATCAGTTACATCAAGCTGCATTTTCCATCACGTCATCAAGTTGTGAGAACACGGATTGCTCTCCCGAATTCTAGCAAATACAGCTCAGTCAGGACAAGGAGGCAGTGATTTCCCTTTAGCCAGTTTGTAATCTTAAATGATACTATTCCATGTCCTTCAAAATTGAATGAGGGTTAATACAGGAGCTGACCATCTCACATTCTATTCAAACTATGGCTCATTGGGCCCTATAATTCAGTTTTTATGTTTAAGGAGAACTTACATGCTTGCCTTTCTATTCTGTTTACTTTTTTTAAATTATTCCTTGACCTTCCATCACTGCAAAAATATAGCGAGAGCTCCTTCCCAGGCAGTTCTTGAGTGCCTTGGGGGTCTCTCCATATACGGCAGGAGGGTAGCTGAGAAGGCAGAGGAGTCCTGGGAAATAATTTTTGATTTTGGCTCTGGAATGTAAATCATGAGCTTTTATGTCTGACCATATTCAATATTAAAATGTTTGCCAATAATTTGGAACAGTGTCTTCACTCCAAACCACACTATTTAAGAATGAAAACTTGAGAGTTTTATGACAGAGCAGTTTAATAAAACACATATACTATATATATATAATGATATATATATATAGTTATATATTATTATATATAATGAATACAGTATACCAAAATGTATAGGTATAATTTATACACATACACACACACACACATGCATGTGTATATAAATGTATAATACAAGAAACAAAGTGAAACAGATTTCCCATGTGCTTAAAGATACCTTGTTGGATTTCATATAATTCAAAAACAGTTTAGGGACATCTGGGTGACTTGGTTGGTTAAAGTCTGCCTTTGGCTCAGGTCATGATCCTGGAGTCCCAGAATTGAGCTCCATGGCGGACTCCCTGCTCAGCAGAGAGCCTGCTTCTCCCTCTCCCTCTGCCCCTTCCCCCCTGATCACTCTGCAGAAAAGCTCTGTCCAGGCCACTGTGCACTACAGGTGTACACAATGTTCTCGAGGGCGTAAAAATGTGCAGAGAATACTTGAGAGAAAACCCAACCTACAACTTTGCATTCTGACTTGAGCTTCTTCTTGTGGATGCTCATCAGATTCACACAAAATCTTTCAAAGCCCACATTGTTGTTGTTTTAAGTTATGTCCCTGACTAGATGCAATTTTTTTTTCAATCCTGACATTTTGTTATTCTGTGATGAAAGAAATACTGTCTAGCTGTTTGTTTTATAAGAAGCACAAAGTTTAGAAAATAACACTGTCCTTCTCCCCACTCCCATTCTTTATTGTTGTTGTTGACTTTGGTGAATTTCTTAGAATTTCTTAGACCTTAGCCCCACACATGTCAGAGACAGAGAGATTTTGTGACTCATTTAATAAATGATTACCTTGGTACGCAACTCTGATATAATGATCATTACAGAAATGAATGCTTTCAAGATTGCTGAGTTTTGGTTAAATCTAGGTTACAGTAATGTGAATTATGACACGTTTTATCTTTATTTAACTTATGAAGACCATACTGGATTAGCCTGCAGGAAATCTGGTCAGTTTTCATGATAAATTGACTTGGTTATATAATGTACAACTCAGTCGCACAGCTGTATAGTGTGGTGTGTTCTCTGAGGCATGCCGCTTTACTCGTAGATTCGCATCAAGAAAAATCTGCTCCACTAAGTCTGATTCATATCTCAGAAGCATATAAATGTGTGCATATTCGTTTTCAACATAAAACCAAATTATAGACTTCACTAAAACACTGCATATATTTTTCCTAAAGTCCACATGCCAGGTTTTGAAAAACCACAGGAATTGTTGTGGAAGTTTTTTCACAACATTCTTGGGATGAATCCTTTGTTTAGAAAAACCTCACTTTTTTTTCTACTCAGAGTTCCAAAAAAGCACTCCTTCGTGGGTATTTAGATCAGGTGTTGAGTTTTTTATGGTGAAGAGGCTGGCTGGCATCGTGGCTGAGACTATGAGTATTGGAATCGTAGGCTGTGTGTACTCCTTTTCTGTTTTCATAATTGTTAAATGCCATAACATGAAGAAAACCCATATATACAAATGGTTTTCTTTCATCCCCATCTGTGTTTGAGATGAGGACAACAAGGGAGTGTAGAAATCACTCTAGTATAGGTCCAATCCCCACTGGAGTTACCATCCTGGTTTAATTTAGACCCAGAATACATGTCTATCAATAAGGACAAAAGATTAACGTGAGTCTTGAAGGTACCGAGGCCCCCTGAGTTCAGTGACAATGGGTAGATAAAGGGACTATGAAGCTGTGTGGAAGCTGCTGACAACGGATGGTGAGAGCTAAGGTAGGTGTGCTAAGGGGGGTTTCCACAAACCTTGCTGAAAATATACCTCCTAGCCATGAACATCCTAGGGCGTTCTGTGAGTGGAAAAGCCCTGCCTAGATATAGTTCCAATGTGGAGAATATCTGTTCCACAGTCACTGAAGTAAAATTTCTTCCTCGAGCTTCAGCAATGTGGAGTTCTTAAGGCTTTAGAGGAGAGGCAATAGAGTGTTTCCAGATGTTTGAAAAATATCTTTGTAGGCAGAATGCTCAGCAAATGAGATTTTACTTTGGCCGTGCTTACCTTTGAGGAAGTTCAGAGATTTCAACTATTTAAGTTGAAGTATGAAGTCCATTTTGAATTCAATTTCAGGTGAGTATTAGGTTCTTTTTAATTTCCTCTTTTGTGAGTGGTATAGAAATACACTCCTTAACCACCTGATACATGTCAGGGACAGTGTTGAACATGGTGAGCAAATTAGTTGCTAAATATCCCCAACTTGCTTGCTACTTTATTGTTATTATCCGTGGCAATTGTCATTCTTCAGAATCATCAGATAATTAATGGAGGTGATGAAATTGATGTTACATTTTTATTCCTTGTTAGAGTATTAGAATGATTATTTGACAGAGAGACATTGTGTAAATTAAATGTCAAATATGTTTTTAAGATTTTATAAAGATGTTTATTTACTATCATATAAGCATTTTTGTGAATAGGAACAAGTTAAGATTACCGGGTAAATACAAAATAAAAATTATATTAAATGCTGCTAAACTATTTTATCCATCTGAGTCTAAGGCAATATTATGGACAACTGAAACCCAAATTTTGGTGTGCTAAATATACCTTAAGGGTTACAACATCATTAGAACATAGTCTGTGAACTATATAACTAAATTTCACCAATACTTCAAAATTTTCAGTTGTTTTATTTTATAAGTTCACGATTGCTATATTTAGTATAATTTAAAAATCTTGATAATCTACTAATAATTAATAATTTTAATAACTTCTTTTGGTATGTATTTTTTCTATTTCTCCCAATACTCTGAGATTGAAGAAAAGCAGAAGGTTCTACCCATTCATGCAGAAAAACTGAGCTGGAAAGTTAATAGCACAGCTGGAAAGGCTAACGAATTTAACATTTAAAAATGCCTGTAGAGGTTCAAAGTCTATCTCTGGGTCTCAAAGGTGGCTTTTTTTGATATAATCAACCCGAACATGAAACTTCAGAACCATTTAAATATTCACTGGTGAAATACATTTGTCTGTACTACAACTTTCACAATTTTTTCTCACGATTGTCTTTCATCACTCATTATTTGCTTCTGACAGTGCTCATTTCTTTATTCTCTTTAAAAAGACAAGTTGCTAATTGACCAGCAAGGTAAGCTGGCCCTGGTTGAAACTCTGTTATTGAATTCCTACAGTGGGAGTGAAAACAAAAATAGGGATGGATACCCATGTTATGCCTACAATTAACAGAGTAAACATCTTAATAGGCATAGAAGACACAAACAGATGTTCTAATTGCATGTCTGTGAGAAACTGATGTTTACTGGTTCCACTCTGGCTTGGCCTTTGAGACCTCAGGAAGTTTCCCTCCCAGTGGGGATTTCAGTGATTTATTGATTTCAGTACAATGAATATTTCAGAAACTAGCAGGATTTTTAAGAGGTTAAATACATCCTTACAAAGGTTAGCATTAATTCATGCTTGAAGGGAATGCTTAACTCTGCTCTAAACCAGGCTAAGGATGGTCACATTGGCCACATTCCTGCCTTAAGTGGGAAGGAACACGAACAGGGGAGCAGAAGGATTTCCCAAGAGAGAATGTAGAAATAAAACGTTAGCACAGATTTTTTTTTTTCCTCCTAAAGTGAACAGAAATGAGAGACGTATGGATAATTGCAAACTCCTAAAAACGCCTGGTTGAAATGCTAATTAGTCTTGATCATAACAGTAAAGATATATTTTAGACTTGTATTTGAGAAGCTCAGAACTGAATAATGTAATAAGGCTAAGAAATTTGAAAGGTTTTTAAATGCTTAAGAAATGCTTAATTTACCACTCACCTTCTATATCGAATTTACAAATTGATTCTGATGTAATTGTTTGGCCAGTGTCTACCAGAAAGAGTCTAAAAAGCAATTGATGGGTACTTGGTATTCTTCTGCTTTCTTTCTTCTTCATCACAGTCACGTATATTGATAAGCTCGTATGTCCTCTTCGATATTAATAATGTTACTCATTATTTATCCAGAATACTTTTCTAGAATTTACTTCATGCCAGGTACTGTGCAAATGCTCTAAACAAATTATCTCATTAAAAGAATGACATTACATCAGATGAATAAATATAAAACCCTGACAGACTGTAATTTTGTTACAAATGCAAACAATATTTTATTTTCTTAACTTCCTTTATAAGTTGTGTCCAGTGACTGGTTACTTGACATAGGAGCTGGCTAAATTTCTTCTTCCTTAGATTAAAAAAATAACCGATATGAATTTTGTGATGGAGCAGTCTCATGCTTGAATATTTTATGGCTGTGGACTAGTGCTGGCCAGAGATGGCCGGGGGGCTCCTGAAGTGTGGCTGGTCTAAATCAAAGACTTGGGATGTCACAAAGAATTTAAGATATTACCTTAATATTTTTATATTGATTGCATGTGAAAATAGTTAATAATTTAGACATACTGGGTTAAATAAAATATATCACTAAAGTGAATTTCACCTGCTTCTTTTTACCTGCAGCTACTAGAGAATTAAATTTTAGTAATCTGAATTACTTTCCTGGTGAGCACTGCACCACTTCTCAGATCTTGGAATTGGATTGGATACTGCTAATTTCATTTCCTATTCCATGCTAATTTTTGCATGCTACTTGCTTTTCATCATAGCAACCATAGATAATTCAGTTGCAAGAAGATAGGCTATCATCTTAAAATATAGTGTGATCTAACACTGAAACTGCAAAACACCTTGATATAACAGTTCTCATGGTGTTTCTTACATGTCGAGTAGTGCTAAAATTTCCTCAAACATTTAAAATATCCAGTAGTACTTCTATGTGTTAAGTGAGCTTCCCTGGTATGCTTTAGCACACCGTTTGAGAACCACGAATGTAGACTATTAGAAATGACAAGTTTTTGTTTTGTACATTTATCATAAATAAGTCAAATTATAAATTCTACCATGGTATCAGAATATATATATATAATTCACCTTTATGCTCATTCACCTATCCATTCATTTAGTCATTCAAATTTGACCTAAAATGTCCTAAATACAGAGGGCTACACAGGCACAATCCCTGTCTTGTGGAGTTTGCACTGTAATAAATAGAAACAAAGAAACAGATTTCAAAAATTCCAAGTAAACAATCAGGGTAATTGCTAATAATGATAGGCACTAAGGAAGAAGTAATGTTGCAGAGCATTGCTTCTCTGAGAGAGGGGATGGTTCTCCAGATGAGGTGACCAGAAAGGACGTCTCTGAGGTGATATATGAGAAGATACCTAACCTGGGGAATAGCTAACTAGAAAATAATCTGAAAAGAACATTCTGGAAGAAGCAACAGTAAAAACTTTTTGAGTGGAAATAACTTGGGGTGTTTGAACAGAAGGAAGGAGACACCATGGTTGAGGAAGGGGGAGGCTGCTGTGAGAAGTGGAAGGGTTGGCAGGGCCATATCATGTGAGACTTTAAATGCTGCCATTGTTGGTTTAAAGCCTGGCTGAAGCAACCTAGCACACAATGTCTTACATGTAACAGGTGCCAAGGAAGTGTTTGTTGAACTAACGTAGATAGACAAAGAATGGGTGCCAAAAACAGAGACAGGGTCCAACCTAAAAAAAAAATAAGACGAAAAACCTGGAACACAAAGAACTTTATCTCATCATTCAGGCCCAGAATATGCCTTAAATCAGGTTTTTTTGGCCTGCACTACTAAAAAGTCAGAATTATTTTTCTAGTTCTAAACTATTCTTGCTTTGAGCCTGGCCTTTCTTGTCTACCACAAACTGCCTCCCTCTTTGAACTTCAGTTTCTTCTCCGGGCGTAAATTAAAGTTATCATTCCTGGCAATCCAAGAAGCATTCTGCTTCTGGTTTCCAGTTTCTACTGAATTAAAGCATTTCCCTTTTTATAACTGCTTCTTCCTCAGCTCTCTAAGTTTATTTTTGACTGATTTGGTCTTTTATTCTTTCAGAAATAGACTTGTTTTATTCCAGGAGAGATAAATGACCAATAATTCATTTTCTCATTTGCAATTAATCCTTGTTATACTACATATATGAGGTTGTGGGGTTTAGGAAGCTTCCTCTGGGGACCAGCTGAGACTAATGTCCTATTGTTTGGGGAATTACCTTGATTCAGGGGTAGGCTCTAGGTAGACTCTCAGACAGATCATTGCAGAGCTCATGAAACAAAGACTAAATGAAGATGTTGGAATCACAAATTTCATTAAATAAATTTCAAATATATAGCAATAGTAAAGGAAAGGGGATGGGAGAGATTGGCATGCTTATGATAGGGAGCAAGCAGATGGAAGACCTATCCTACCCAAGTCCTGGGTGATGCCATGTTGATGTGCTCTAGTCTTCCCTGCTAATAGTGTGGTTACAAGAACCCGGTGTGGCAGCCAGAAGAACCCCCCCCCCCCCACAAAGATATTCATGCTCTGATCCCTGGAACCTGCCAGTATGCCTTACTTGACCAAAGAGATTTTGCAGATGTGATTGTGTTAAGGGCCTTGAGGTGGGGAGATCATTCTAGATTATCTAGATGAAACGAACCCAATCTCAAGTACACTTAAATACTGGAGGACATTTCTTGGCAACAGTCAGAGACACATGTGAGGGTGAATTTAGGGTCAGAAAGATGTGATATTTGTGGCTGACTTTGAAGAGATGAAGAAAGGAACCACTAGCTAGGGAAAGCAAGTGGTCTTGAGAAGCCAGAACAGGCATGGAGATGGATTTTCCTCTGGAGCCTTGGGAAGGAATGCAGCCCAGCTGACATCTTGATTTTTCCCCAGTGAGTTTCACGCCAGACTTCTAGCCTACAGTACTGTAAGATAATAAATATGTGTTGTTTTGAGCCACTACGCTTGTGGCAATTTGTTATGTCACTGGAAACTAATACAGGAAGTAAGACAAAGGGGCCGGACAGGTGAAAGTTGCCTTAAGCCAGTGCACACTTTTCTCCCAGAGGTATGCAAGACCAAGGATGCTGGCCAGCATCTGGCCTCACAGGGTAGCTCTAGCTTTTGTTTGTGCTCTGCAAACAGAGCACGATTGGGGAACGAATCAGTAGCTGCACCCAAGATACCACAGTTGTCCGTTTAAGGTGGGGTGAGCCATAGCATATGAACATTTAAGGGTCTCTTAGTTTGTCCATCCCTTCCTATCTAAACATAAAACTTACTTGTCTCATTGTTTTTACCTATATCAAACACCATGTATTCTTTTTATTCAATTTACCTTTATTATGTTTTACTGACTTATTCTTTGTCATTTATTCTGAGTTTCGTCCATTCCATTTTTTCCTGACTTCTATAGCTGAATTGAATACTCCCAAAAGATGCAGCAAACCCATATTAAGAATCCCACAAAATGCAGTCCTCCACAGGTGTGAAGGAGTTAAATGTCTTTACTTGTGTCCCTGCTGTTGAATATAGTCAATAATGACTTGCTATCTTGATGAACCTCACCTTTGCCCCATATTTCCAGTGGACCTCATATTTCCAGTGGACCTAGCAGACTTCAAATAAATGTGCAGGTTTTTCCAGTTGAGAATCTGTAAATTCTTGGTTTATAGTCTGAAAGTGAAGTAAACTATTTAGTTATGCCAATACACTAGTGAGGGCTTTGTGTACAAAGAAAAATTATATCTAAAAATATTTGTTATATATCTAAAGTACACTTGAGGGATTGCATACTATGGTAATTGTAAGAGAAGTCAAAGCAATTTAAAAACTATATTTGGTTTTGTTTCAAGTTTTAAATATTAAAAAATAAACAACAGATTGTTATGTTTTCAAAGTAATTGCAGAGCAAGGAGGTCATTGTCTACTTAACTAGTTTAGAAAAATGTGGCTTTTGATAACATTTTGGATACAAAATTAGAGACCAGTCTACTTTGACTGTGTTTTCACAAACATCGCTAATAAGTGACTTGGTTTGTCTTCACTTTTCTTTATTTTATGAATTTTTAAAAAATTTTTGAAGATTTATATTTATTTACTTGAGAGAAAGAATGAGAGAGAGAGAGAGCATGAGAAGGCAGAGGGTCAGAGGGAGAAGCAGACTCTTTGCCGAGCAGGGAACCCTATGCAAGACTTGACCCCAGTACTCCAGGATCATGACCTCAGCCAAAGGCAGTTGCCCAACCAACTGAGCCACCCAAGTGCCTCAACTTTTCTTCATTTTAAAGTTATTTATGGTGGTTGCAGATGATCTGAAAGATGAAGTTTTTCCTGATATGGAAAATCAATTATGGAAGGAACCTAAGTGTTCATTGATAAGTGGATGGTGGATAAAGAAAAAAAAAAATATATATATATATATATACATACACACACATATATATAAATATTACTCAGCAAGAATGAGATCTTGCCATTTGCAACAATATGGGTGGATCCAAAAGATATTATGCTAAGTGAAATAACTCAGGCAAAGAAAAGCAAATACCATAGGATTTACTTATATGTGGACTCTAAGAAAACAAAACAAGTGAACAAACAAAAAAGCAAAAACAGATCCCTGAATGCAGAGAACAAAGTGGTGACTGCCAGAGGGGTTGGGGGAGTGGACTGGGCAAAATGGGTGAAAAGGGAGTGGGAGACACAAGGTTGCAGTTGCTAAATGAATCAGTCATGGGAATGAAAGGTACAGCATAGGAAATATAGTCAATGGTATTACAACAGCACCTATGGGGACAAAGGGTAGTTATACTTGTGGTAGGCATAGTATAACATATAGACTTGTTGAATCACTATGTTGTACACTTGAAACTGATATAACATGTTGAATCACTATGTTGTACACTTGAAACTGATATAACATTGTATGTCAGCTAGACTTCAATTAAATAAAGAAAATTAATGTTCTTTTGAATCAAGATATTTGTGGTAATATAGGTGAAACTAGGTTTCTTGTTTCAGTAATAGTTGATTAGTAGAAATACAACTCAATTCTGAAAGGTAGTAATCACATTGTGTTAGCTGAGTTTAGTTTAAGTTCATATTTTCACTTAGAAGTTCTTTTTCTTCCCAATTTGTATGTGAAGGATGAGAAGGCATTATTCCTACTTAGTTATCTCGATGAGGTTTTATATCTTGATACAAAAGTCAGTGGCATATTATGCTCTCTTCAATGATACAAGAACTATTAAACATATCAGTTTTGTTTTGTCTTTTTTTTTCCCTAAAAGTCAGTCTGTACCAACTGGTTTCCTTAAGGAATTGATCAGTGGCCAATATAATAAAATTTTTTTCTTTGGTTTGGAAAAATTCAGTTAAACTATTCAATTTAATAGAAAGAAAGGAGTTTTTAAACAAATGTTATAATAATTGAACTGGATAAGTATTAATTTGATTCAGATTTGCTAGGATTGGCAAAGCGACCACTACTTGCTAGTCTGTTACAATGAGACTTAACACTGAATTTTCAGTTCATGCTGTCACCAGGTTGTTATTTTCTCAGAGATCAGTTCTAAGAGAATTAAATAAAGGCCATTTTAGTAATTAACCCATGAAGATGTTAAAATTGTCTTATGGCCCATTAGTTACACTTTGATGTTGCCAGCATCTGTTAAATACATAAAGATTTAAGCAGCAGAGGGGAAAGATTATTGTAATGGAGACTTCATTGCTACTGAGAATTACAAAAGACGATGAAAATCATAGTAAGCTTATTTAATAAGGGTAATAATATAAATCTGAAAATTATTTAAAAATGTCATTGAAGCACTTTTGATTAAGAAATAGTATGGGAAAGAAGAAGGAACAGATTGAATTTTAGCCCATGTACATCCAGATGCAGTGTGCATATGTGCACACCCCCATTCCAAGGAAATAACACCCCTAACTAATTCAGTGCAAGCATCTCTACATGACTATTATGTTACAGAAAACCTTAGCATTAAGGCTCAAATTTAGAATTCTGAAATCTAGAATTTACAGCTAGCTCTTTCATTAAAAAAAAAAAAAAATCAGAATGTTTAATCTCGCCTAGAGCAACTGTTGCTTAAACCGGATTGAGGACAACTCCACGTAAGGGGCTGCGGATGTGGTTCTTACCTTGGGAAGACTGAGGACCATGGCTAGCAGTTTGCATATGGTTCCCTCCTCTCACTTTAATTTAGAACGATGTGGGGCCAGGTGGGAGCCAGTTGGAGCTCTTGAGCTTTAGGTAGAGAGAGGAAAAAGGGAAGAACCAAATCCCAGAGCTTCTTTACTCTGCTGTCCCTTGCCTCTGTCTCATGCATTTAGTCTATGTTGTACGAACCAGTTCAGTAGTATCTCGGATCATCTCCTGACTCCTACTCTTCCTAATATACACAACACCAAACTCTTCCTGAGTGAAGTTCCAAGATTATTTTTCTCCTGTTCAAAAATGATCTTCAGTGACTCTTGATGTTTTACGGAATTAATTTAAATGATTAATTTGACATCTGACATCTAAGGCTTCTGTAATAAGATCTTTTCCCCCTACCTCCAGTTATCATGCCCTTGCTGTGTGCTCTCCAGTGTTTTAGGCATATGGAGAGAGTGAGTTGATAGAGAAATTCTTAACTAATGTAGTGATTGGAATTACCACTGGGGTTATGTGAAAACGAATTTCCATCCAAGGTTTTAGTGAAGTCGTGCATGGCATTATTAGTATTGATTCTATCATGTGCTATCTCCATTTACCAGTTGTGTTGGCATTACACATACAATGCAGGATCCTCTATTTTAACAGTCCACTGTGATTGGTTAGCATTATGCGAAAGCTCCTGGGAGATTCAGTTTAATTGCAGAGCAGATAACTCTTGGACTCCTGCTTCTTTCTCATGTGTTGAGTGGTCCTAGGGTATCTTTGATATCCAAGGGTCTGACAGTGTCTTGTCTCTGTAGAGACAGCTGGAATCTACTATCTGCTGAGAGAGGAGGTGGTTGGGCAGAACTACACCTGCAACAGTTACTTCTGAAAGAGCTACCAAGTATCTAAGTGGGTTCTAATCTGGCCTGATAAAAAGGCAACTTTCAGAATTTAAAATCTTTATGTTTTAATATTGCCACCCTATGCTGTGTGATCTTGAGCAATCTCTGAATCTTGGTTTCCATCTTTGAAAGAGTAAAATAAAAACCACAGTTAAAGCGATGTTTAAGTGAAAAATATTTGGATAAAAAAAGAACTTTGTCAATATCTATTTTTTTGAGAACTAGCATAAGTCACATGGGTGGAATGAGAAGTTAACATGTGGTGAAGGAATTTGTATTTTGGCATCTATGAGGACAGATGTTGACAATTCAGCCTCCACTGGAAAAAAAAAAAAAAAAACCTCTATAAAAAGATACTTATGTAGATTCACAAATGTCTTGTAATCATTTAATTTTAGTTCAACATTTTCCTAGTTGGGGGGAAGTGCTATGAAAAATTTAGAAACAGCCAAGGGTTAAGAATGGAGAAGATAAAAATAGATATTTTTGCTTTGAAACTACAAATATTATTTCTTTCACTCGAAAATAGGCCAAATATAGCTTTTAAATATAATCTTTCTTATGGGGATTCCTGTTAAATAATGCTTTAATGTGAATATTTAGACTTTCATAAAAATAAATGATAAAGGACAAGCCTCTGTTTTGGTGTATCCATTAGGTATTTATATATATTATTGTCTAATTTTTTTTTTAAATTAGTTGATCTTCCAGAAGAAATTTAAGTATTTATTCAGCATCTGTTGGGTATTTTGTATGATGCCAGTTTCTATGAAGGATAATCAGATTGAGTAAAAATGTATCTAAACCCTAGTTTCCCATAAGACCAGGCCTGTGGTGAAGCTAACATGCTAATGTTTTCTTGGAGGAACACAATTCTGAGGGAAGCAAGAAAGAGAGAAAAGCGGATGTGAGTCAGAGAAGGAGGAAAAGTAAATACAAATGTTACATTACTGTGCTGGTCAGAACTTCACAAGAAAAGACTGCATAGATGGGGTGGCCTTCGAGAAGCAATATAGGGCGTTGTGCACTAGAATTGTTGTGAAGGAAGGTAAAACTGAAAGAATTTATTTGCCAGCTCTTCTTCTTTCCTCTCCTCCCCTCCATCTCATTCTTTCTCTTGAATTCCTTGCATTTCTAGGTTCTCTTCTTGTGTCTGTCTGTGTAGCTCCCAGAGCAGCTGGAGTCTCCATGAGCCCCTCTGGGTAAGACTTAGATGCTGGGGATTGTGTGACCTCAACTGCCCAGATGCACAGAAGACCATGCTGCTGGAAGACGGGGTGATGGTGAGACATGGGTCCGGGATTTCTACTATGGGGAAGCAGAGCAAGTGTTGGAGGCAAGAGGAGTGCTGATGAGAATGGTCCAACTGGGGAGGAGCACAAACTGGGCCTGAATCAAACAGTAGTTATGATTGGATGATCCGCTGAAGAATCAAGAGATCGCTGGCTCTTTTTGGAATTGTTTTTGGACTTTTATTTTAAGAAAGAGGAGGAAGCAAATATCAAAAGTATGCCTGTACTATGCCAAGACCATTTTTTTTTTTTTAAAGAAAGTGGGAATAAACACTGGATATACAAACTTTGTAGTGGAGAATAAGAAATATTAAAAAAAAAAAACTAAGAAACTTGGAAGAGCGAAGGGTCATATATTCAGAATACTAAAATGGATTCAATCACATTTAAATAAAAACTTGTAGGAATGATTAACCAGATTTATGTCTTATATTTCATGGTTCTGGTATCAAGAAAAAAATTCTCTTTTATTACTTTGATGATCACTCTTATGACACACCAGAGAAAAAAATATAAAATCAACCAAAAATAAATTCCTAGTTTTCAAGCATGATGGTGGACAGAAATAGCCAGCCTTTGTTAAGATTTCTGATTTATTTATATACTTCTCTACCCTATGGAAAACATTTTGGTTACTTTCTTCTTGTTCTAAAAGGATAGAAAAGCATTAATAGCTTTTTTCTTTTTTTAATTGTGAGTTCAAAGAATTGCATAAGAGTGCATCTGGAGTAAAAGATCCAGACACCCAGGCAACAGTATAAGTAGGTAATTAATAAAGAAATGATCCTAAATAATAAAAGTAAGAGAAACCATAAGGTTTGTCTTTGTTTTAAGCTCACTTTTTCCTTCTCAGAAATTTTGTATTTTACTGTCTAAGAGACAGTGCTTCTCTAAGGCAGTGTGCTGCTTGATGATAAAATATGGCAGTACAATCTGTATAAAAAGCATTTTATGTCGATAAATAGAAAATTTACTTGTAAAGAAAACTTGTAAAACTAGTTGCTAATGCCAAAAGGAGTAGAGAAGCTAAGATATTTGCTAGTTCTGTTTCTAGTGAAATGGATTTGCAGGTTGGGGAAGGGTTGGGGTGAGTGTGGAGCATGTGTGGCAGCCTGAAGTCCTCTGTCTTGGTTTATGGCATGGCTGCTTCTGTAGTGAGATTTGGGTAACAATTATTGATCTAATTATTTGTGTTTTCTGCTTCTTAGGGAATGTTGCTTTTCTTGGACTTCTTATAAATCCTCTGTAGGATTACCTTTATCAAACTGAAAACCAGAAATCAGGGGTTCTTCACCACTTTTCTGTCTCCATAACAATCATGTGAGCCACACACACTGGGGGAAGGGGAGGGTGATGTGGGCAACTTAAGAGTCTTGGGACTTCATGCCCTATGCAACAAACCTTCCTTACAATTGTAGTGCATTCCTTCCAATCCTTTCTAATGGAGCATATGGGTTGTAAAAATCGAAGAAACTCTTCAAGATTGAGTGGCATAATCTTTGCTAGTTCTGAACATAGTAAAGTTAAATAACTTTGAAACTTTCAAACACCTAAAGTGAAGTCTGTGTGTAACTGCTGGACTGCGGAGGCAGATGCCTTGTTGAATAGTCTTTCATAGAATTTGCCTCATTTTGTAATGTGACTGTAGGTATTCTCAACTGATCATCTTGCTGCCTCGGTGAGGTTCCTCTAGCACGGTTGTAGCTCAAGTTCTCAGTCAGTAGCCCAAGTATTTCTACAGTCAATAGAACTCATAAAGTATTAACATGGCAAGCTTTGACCTAATTTGGACAAGTAAGGTACTTTGCAATTTCAAAAAACTCATTAGCATTACTAATATTTGTTTGTCAGGACAAAAACTCAATATTATTCACTTTCACTACACATGTAGTGTCCACAAGCATGGACATCAGATATCCAATTCATTACTATAAACATTTGTTGAACATCTTTATTTGACCTTGTGTTAGACCCAGACATTTAAAGATAACTAAGTTAAAACAAAAGAGAAGACAGAAAATACAGAGGAAACAAAAAGGACCAAAATAAGATAAAGCACAGACATCTTTTTTTTTTAATTTTAAAGTTTTGTTTATTTATTTGAGACACACACACACACACACACACACACAGTGCAAGCAGAGGAAGGGGCAGAGGTAGAGGGAGAGAATCTCAGGCAGACTCCCCACCAAATGTGGAGCCCAATGCAGGGCTCTATTTCATGACCCTGAGATCATGACCTGAGCTGAAATCAAGAGTCAGAAGCTTAACTTACTGAGCCACCCAGGCGCCCATGGCACAACCATCTTTTAATGTAAGCACAAAGAGTTCTAGTCACATCATTAGATCTTGAGGGCACTACGATATTTTAGTACAATCATTTCTGAGCCTGGGACAGCAAGAAAACTTGATCTTCTTTAGGCATATTCTGCTTAGGAGGGCATGGAACACAGGTATATACATATGGAAAACTCCACCAAATTGCATATGAAAGATCTATATACTTTCTTATATGTAAATTTAAATGCAATTAAAAGAAAGAAGCACAAAAATGTGTATTGCACTACATTCAGCATCATTAAAACATGTAGGATTCCCTGGATAATCTCGTACCCTCTCAACCACCTATTCAGAATATTTGTTATCTGTGGGTTCTATATCACTCATGCTTTTTACGCTCCAATGTATAGTCTGCATTAGTATAATATTCTTTGCTTAATTCATTATTGCTTTTGGTGAATAGTTGGGTGAATAGCTTACCATTCAGTACCTGTTCATCTGCGTAATGTTTTCTTGCCATTTGCAACAACATGGATGGAACTAGAGCGTAATGTTTTTCAATGTGTAAACATAATTTTCAAGCTGTATTAGTATTACATTCTTTAGTCTCATGCAAGAGACTAAGTGTTAGAATTATAAATAAAGTTCACATTGTGTCATGCTTTGGGGATTTTCTAGAACAGAGGACTGGGCCAGACCAATTTTCCCCAGTGGCCACAGATCTAGAACAAATATTCTGGTGCTCTGAAGCCCTTGGCAGCACCCCAGAACATGATTCTGGGGTTGCTGATTTCTATTTTGAACATTATGAAACGTCCTCTGAAACAATAGGTAGACAAATTGCTTTTGTGGTCAGAAAGCCTGTATGTAAATAGAAGGCAGGCTGAGAATGTGAATTCATGCAGTTTGGAGAAGGCATAGAGATAATGTCAACTTTAATTCCTGTTTTTCTCTAAACACAGAGAATAGGCCAAAGGTCATGAGTGGAAATTAAAGAAAAATGGAAAACAGATGTTAGGAAGCTCACTATAGGAATGGAAACACAAGCAGCACTGAATATTATTAAAGAAAAAAAAAAAAAAAGACCACTGCTTAAAAAAAATAAAAACCCCAGAAAGTGAGATCTTAGGAAAATTCTATTTTCATAATAATATGTTTAAAAGAGATAGACTTCTTAATACTTTACTGAAGTGTTTAATTCTGTATAGTCTCCCCTATATGCAGACATTTGGGAGCAAAAGAAGATCTTAAAATTCTCTATTATAAACCGCATCTAAAAAGATGATGCCTGGGGAACAGTTTCTTCTTTACAACCCAAAATACAGGCATTCCTTACCGTCCAACATCAGACTTTAACAAAGAAAGTTTTTCTTTTCTTCTAATTAACCATGGTAGTTCTTTTTTGAAATACATTTGTTCTTAAATTATCTTTCCATTAAGAAACTTGAATAAGTTTCCTTGGTGTTAATAAGAGTTGTGCAGATTTAATATGGTAAGAAGTAAGTACCTGGGCAGAAATTTAGTTTAGTTCATAAAATACACCAAAATGACTCTCGAATGCATGGTTTACATTTTTTTTTTAATTTAAAGAGGACCTATGTGGGTGCCTGGGTGTCTCAGTGGGTTAAAGCCTCTGCCTTCGGCTCAGGTCATGATCTCAGGGTCCTGGGATCGAGTCCCGCATTGGCCTCTCTGCTCAGCAGGGAACCTGCCTCCTCCTCTCTCTCTGCCTGCCTCTCTGCCTACTTGTGATCTTTCTCTGTCAAATAACTAAATAAAATCTTAAAAAAATAAAAAAAATTTAAAGAGGACCTATGTGTTTTGACATGTTTTGACTTTTATATGTTCTATTCAGCTAAAATAAAAGGGGATTTGCAAGATCGACGAAAATACATAAATTTATGTATGGTGTCTTGAAATCTTACAAACATACACATAACAAATATCCCAAGTCTGTTCTCAAGCTTTTTCCTTTGTTATTGTTTAGAAATTCAGATAAGATTTGTAAAAATGGAAGAGGTGTTTTAACATGATTCAAAGCAATTCCCCAAATTTATAAGACCACAGAAAAATCATCAGAAGTTATTTAAAATACATAGTCCTCAGCCTATCTTTTGATCCCAAAGCCCCCACTGACGATTTTCTTATGTGTCTATGCATTTGTTTAGTTGAGTATTAACCAGTTGACTAAACACTGACAAAGAGAAGTTGGCATGCATCTGTAGTAGGCATATAATTAGGAGGATGTAATTAAGGATCATTGCTGGATGCGTTTACATTAGAGATGTAATTATGAAGAAAGAAGAGTCAGTGCGGTAGCCAAGGCAGGAATGCCAAAGTGAACTAGGAAACCCAGAAACTGAAATGAGTTCCTTTGCAGGGGGAATGTCCACAGTCATGTTGGTCCTGTGCTGTAAGGGCATGACAGCGGTGGGATAAGGAAGAGACGAGAACCATGTCCAGACGCACTGGCCTCTAGCAAATTATCTTCCCTTGTCCTCTCTTGTTCTCATCCTACCCTGCCAAAAGAAATCCATGGCATACCATTTTTATGTGCAATTTTATTTTCTTATAAGTAGACGCATTAACATGATGGGTTTAACCATAGTTCATCTTATTTATGAGCCTCTGGTTAAATGTTAATAGCCTGAAGTCAAGTATCAAACACAAGAATTTAGAGCTGAAGAGCTGTAATTGCTATAGTTGCAAGTTGTAGTTACTGACTATACAACAGGATCTCCATCCAGCCAGACCTGTTTCTTCAGCTGTTTGAATATTATCGACCATGAACACTTACCATGCTTATTAAATGCCAGGCACGGTTCTAAGTGCTTTAGATACGTTAACACATTTAATCTTCATGATAATCACATGAGGCAGCTACTTATTTATTATATCCATTTTAAATTTGAGAAAACTTAGGCACAGAGAGGTTAAGTAATTTGCCCCGGGGTCACACAGCTAATGATGGCAGAGCTGGGTATGACTGTGGAATCTGTGCTCTTAAGTACCGTCCCATCATCTGTGCCTTGCCACAATTACTGGGTAAATAATTCTATGACAATCTTTTCTTGTTGGAAGGAGTCAGAATTTCGAATTGGAAGTGTGCTGAATTGTTTGTGTTGTATAAATGGTGATGGGGTGTTTTCCCCAACTCCAGAAGCCTGTTTTAAGTGTTGAATATACAGCTTGTACCATGTCACATATCATTAGACATACTAATCTAATCTAATATCACCATGTAAATTCATCGTCATCCTGTCTGCAGTGTGAATAACTCATAACCTTAGCATTAGCAAGATAAACTGATTCTTAATAAAACAAGACAAGATTAAGTTTGAAGACTAATTAAAAAGAAGGAAGCTGATCTCATGCCCATTAAATTTCTAGTTTGGTCTGTTTGGAAAACATCCAAAGGGTTAATATATGTGGTTCACTGAAGAGTAATGAAAATTCAGGACTGGTGGGAAATTAGATAAGGTAAAAAGAAAGGAGACACAAACTACAAAATAAAAAAGACAGAAATAACTCCTCTTCCCTCACATTATACAGTCTTCATATATAGGAAAAGGTTAACCCTAGAGCCATCCTGCCCTGCATATCAGTTATCTTTATTATTAAGACATAACAACTTTATTTCATAATCATTTTCTTCCGGCCAACCAGCTGTGGTTAATCAAGGCAGATTAACTAGAACCTGATGGATTTCAGCCCCTGTTCAGCAATGCCAGCCAAATACTATAATTACACAGGATGCAGGCTGAGATAATGTCGACCTTGTACTTAGAGATAGTCCTAGATAAGTCGAATTGTCAGATTTGCAGGTCAGGCTTTTCAATCACTGGTGCTGTATCTGTGAAGAGAAAGAGTCAGAAAAGAGAAGAGAAGAGAAGAGAAGAGAAGAGAAATAGAAAGGGAGACACAGAGAGAGGGAGAAAGAGAAAGAGAGAGAGAGAAGGAAAGAGAAGAAAAATCATTTTAGCTGTTCTGAAAGAAGCTATCTACTAAATAAGACTTATAGTTAGAAGTAGATTCATCATGGTAGATCCTGAAGAGCTGTGTGGAGGACATGCCTGTGCTGAGGGGAATAGAATCTCTGTCTCTTCTGAGCCCATATATTCTGTGGCATGTGAGAGCCCCACCATCGAGTAGTTTGCGTGGCACACTGCTGATGTTATGAAATTTACGTTAAGTTGGAAAAACAGTCCTTGTCATACTTTATCCTTTTGGAGGAAATGGATTTCCTTAATAAGAGCACTGCTTTATTTCCCCTATGAATTTAGATAGGGAACACATTCCCGAATGGCATTCTACCAAGTAGACGGACTGCAAGGGAATGGCTTATTATTCTAAAACTTTTAATGACCCAGAAGCAAAATATTTTTAATCTTTATATTATAGACATAAATTCTTAAATTCAGACATCAAGTGCCAAGACCTCTGAGATATGACTGTTGGAAATCAACCAAAGATGAGGGCTCCAGAGCTTATTTAATAATGGTTAATGAATAAATTCCTAAATCATTTGGCTATTACTAACTAGTTCAGAATGTCTCACCTCTAGGTCCTTGTAACCATATTAAACTATACAAAAGTTCCTTGCTTCAATAAACTTAAGTTTACTGAGGAAATATGTATTTTTATGTATTGTATATATATAATATATATTTACTTATATATTTATTATTATATTATATATTATATTATTATAGTATTAATTTATATATTATTTATATATTTTATATATATCAAATATATTTATTTTATATATCGAATGTCGTGCCGTACTTTCCTTTTAGTTTAATGCTTTACAGAGCTCTGCATATGCAAATATCTGTACCTTTGCCCATGGACATTGTTCCTCCAGGGATATCTTTGTTTCTATGTTCTTACCTACCTTCTGTTAGTGAGCATCTCTTCATCTTTCAAAGCCTGCATCAGGACTCCACTTCATTCTTGACATTTTCATCACCATGGTCCTTTTCTTTTCTTCCAGTAATTAATTTCTCTTTCACTTTTGAGTTCACGGTGTAATATTCCTGCCTCTATTTTCTGGTGTATCACTTATCATCAACATCATCATCATCATCAGTTAAAAGGCCATTTCTCCAGCTAGAGCTCTTTAGTGACCTAGAAGCTTATCTGTCTTTGATCACTAGCACAAAATAACCAGGAGCATGGTAGGCATTTAGGCATTTGATAAACATTCGTTGAATCCATGGGCACATGAATAAAAAGGAAAACAAGTCATTCTAAAGAAAGAGGTTAGTCTTTAGGATTGAACAAGATTGTGTTTTTTAATAAGTAAAGTCAGTTGTAGATTAAGAGGCAACTGAAAGATGTTGCTCTTGCAAGTATATTAGAACTGTTCTGTTCTGGGGCACCTGGGTGGCTCAGTAAGTTAAAGCCTCTGCCTTCAGCTCAGGTCATGATCTCAGGGTCCTGGGATGGAGCCCCGCATGGGATCTTTGCTCAGCAGGGAATCTGCTCCCCCCACCCCCAGCCTGCCTCTTCCTACTTGTGATCTCCCTGTCAAAATAAATAAATAAAATATTAAAAAAAAAAACCTGTTCTATTCTTCATTTCCTTTTCATAAAGAAGAGGAAACTTCCTCTTAGCTTTCCAGAAGAATTGGCAAAAGAAGTACTTCTAGCTTCTTTCTACCTGCTTGCTCTCTGCCTTCCATTGATTATTGCAAATAGAGAAGAAACAAAGCAAATTCGGCTCCTTGTTGTCTGGGTCCTCCCAAAACTTCTGCTGCTCTGCTGTCTACTCTCTGGCAGCACGGGAAGCTTGCATCCTTGTTGGCGGGTGAGGGTATTTTTAATGAAGGGGTTATTTATTATGCTAGAAGAACGTGGCAGAGTTTATCTTTATTGGTAACAAAGGCGCTATTTGACCTTCCATTTATCTGACTCATATGTCCATCTTTCCTAAGTACCCACGTCAGTTAAATATTTATCGCTTTCCTCCCAAATAACTCCACTACAGTGTCTCTAGTTATGCATTCCCAGAATATTGTGGAATTATAATATTTCTGTGAACTCCTTTATCATCACTGACTGTATTTTAAAATTAGCATTTTAAATACAGAATTAAGGCAGAGATAGCAAATCATCTTATTTCCTCAAAAGATGTTTTTAAAATCACTCAAAACCTGTCTTTTTCTCACAGAGGAACATCAAACTTGTGGAGGTCTAAACCCTCATCCAGTATAAGTACTGAATATAGCCCACATTCTGTTTGAGTAGGCCATACTGTTTCAGCTTGAATCTAGTAATGGGAAGCTCATCAACTTTTGGGAGTTCCTATTTGTTTGTTGAATAATTCCAAGAATTAAAGAGTACATTATTTTATTAAACAAAAATTTTCTTCTTAGTAAATTTTATTAGTTCTACTCTCTGGTGGAATAAAAGCAAATCCATATTTGTTTTTCATGATAGATCTTTAGATTTTTAATGTATTTCTCTGAAATCAAAGACCATATGTCTTTTATCCATATACTTCCTTTTCTGCTTAATATTAATAAAACAAACATTTTTTGAGCACCAGGCAGTGTGCCTGGTGTTGGACATGGACAAATAAGATATGGTTCCTTTCGAAGGAAAAGTGTACATGTAAAGAAATGCTTACAGGCCATTGTGTAAATTTATGTGATGAAAACATGTACAAAATACAGAGAAACTCAAGAAAGAGGAACAGGAGACTGCACAGGAGAAGGCTGCAGGAGAAAGGATTTTTGTGTGAAACTTAAAAGATAATTTTCCAAATATGAAAAGAAGGGGAGAATTTTTCAGTTAACAACATCAGCATGAGCAAAGCCGCAGAGGTAAGAAAAATCATAGCACATGTAGTGAACATAAGTGTTCAAAGAGACACAGGCATGGGTGAATGTGTGGAGAGTGATCCATGAACCCAGAAGTGAAGGTGTACGCAGTATGAATGGCTTCTCTACTCTGCTAAAGATATGGGAGTTGACCGAATAGGTGAAGAAAGGCCACTGCAGGAGTTTGAATAGGAAAGTGGCTATTTTAGTAGAATCACATGAATTATTATATAATTAAAATGGGATGATATTAAAAGCAAGAAAGCTATTTAGGTAGTTTCTGCTTGTTTCTCTTTTGACTTTTGCAGTGGTCCAGCTGACTGCTGAGTAAGAGTCTGTGGGAATGGAGATTAAGAGAAAACTATGAATATTAAGGATATTTAGACTGTAGAATAAATAAGATTTTGTGGCTGGATGAAGATGGGGTGAGAGAGGAAAAATATTTAGAAAATAAGTCTACCTTGGTACAGATTTGGTTTCTTTGGGGTATTCAAGTGAAAACAAATCCAGAATATAACCTATATTATAGCAATGAACACTCTTGGGAGTGTTCTGACATTGATAATTTTATAGGATCAGGATCCTTGAACAGATGACTAGTACATGAACCACGGGAACATGCTCTGCAAGGAAACCCAGGACCAAGATCCTAGGGAATGTTAACACTTCAGGTATTGCCAGCAAAGTAGACTTTGATCAGAGAGGTTAGAGGAAACCAAGAGCACATAGTACTATAGAAGACAAAACAGCAGAGATTTTTCTGGAAGTGGGAAGTATTCATCATTGACAGAGGTTACAGAAAGGTCACGTTAAACAAAGGTCGATAAACTTCTGGTGGATTTCATGATTAAGCCATGATGACCTTTATTCAAGAGTGATCTGAGTGAGTTGAAATATAAAACAGAAGGGATGTGTATTGGCTGTTATATAAGTGGATATATAAGCAATATATAAATATTTAAACTTCTTCAGGGTCCTCTGTTTATCTATCTAGTCTATTACTCTGTCTCATCGCCTTTTGAAACAAATGTTAGGCTCAACAGATTTTAATACAAGACTTCATACGAAGATGGGGATATTTGAATCATATACCTACAACAGAGTTTATTTTGTGGATCTGTTTTCAACTTCTTTCATTGCTTCTGTGGAACTAAGTGTGAGTCGGTATGGCCCACGTTGCTCACTGAGCATGGAAAATGGGAAGGCCATATCAACCCCAGTCTGCCCACAACTCCAGCGGTGCCAACAGCCCTCACTGGCCTCTCACCTCGAAGGTCTCCAACAGGTGAGCCATAGAAATACCTACTTTTCCTGAATATAGAAATTATAACATAAAGTTTCTAACTGCCTGTAAAATTCTTTGTGAAAAGATATAGGTAGAACTTAAAAAAAAACATGATACCATCTAAGAAATTTTAAATACCCATCTAGTAAAATTATGCAACTTCAAAAGCAAGAAATCAAAAAGAATACAAAGATTAAGTAAATAATATTCAGTCTGTGCCTTATTGAATTACTTGGACAATTCTATTAATGGCTTGATAATGTTAATAGAAATTTCTTTAAATTAATTGTGCTTGAAATAAATACCGATTTTTTTTTCAAATTGTTAAGTAATGCTCAATCTTCTGTGTTTATTTTGTGCTTTGTTAATTGGGGTGGGAAGCCAAGTAAATTTCTAGGAAATTAGCGTTTGTTTGTTTTTTTTAAAGTACCTTCAGTAGTTATCATTTCATTGTACAGACTGATTTTCCAGAAAACAGTGTACTGATGTGAGATATTTTGCTGGCTCCTCTACAAATCAACTGCCCCCATCTTTAAGGGTTAAGAGAGATTGGCCAGAAGTTATATTCAATTTCACTGGAAGTCAACTTGCACTTATTTTCAGCCCGATTTGGTAGGAATTGGCTAGAGCTATTTCAATGCAAATGATCCTTATTTTTCTTTTTTGACCCTCTGATCTCTTCTTGAAAATAAATCTATTCAATGACAGGCCCATTTTGAGTTGGTCTCAAGTATTTTCCCCATTGCCTTGGTCTTCAATTGGAAACTTGCCTGAATGGCCCTAGGGGATAGCAAGCATCTAAAAGTGTTACAAGATCACTCTTTTTAGAAATATGATCTGGAATCCATAGTTTTGATTTCTTATGAAGCAGTTGATTTTGCCATTAAGTTAGGTATCTGTTATGAGCAGTTACTCTTTTATTTCATCGAAGATCAGCAACGTGGGACTTACTTCAACAGGAGAAATGTTCATTTCTCAATTATGGAAATGAAATCTGCAGGTAAGCTCTCTGAGTAGTACGGCACCATGTGGAGTTGGAGGCTGAGGCTTCTTCAGCGGGTCTTCCTGCTCCACCAACTTCGGTATTGTTTTCAGAGGGTTAGTCTTGGGGCAGCCCTTGTCAGCTTTTCAACCAGCAAGAAGAGGCTGTAGACAAGCAACCCCACGCCCAGGCCCACACCGGCCCTCACCTCCAGGACGTTTTCAGGAAATGACACACAGGTATTCATTTGCGTTCTGTTGCCTAAAAACTTAATCACAGGCCCACACCTGGCTGCACAGGACTCTGGGAAATGTAGTCTTTATTCCAGGCACCCACATAACCCAGTCCAACTCTGAGGGTTCCAAACTAAGGGCAAAAAAGGGGCACTGGATCCTGCCAAACAACCTGCCACAGCTTTCTTCTTCCTGCTCAGTCTGTCACAGATCCCCTCCCTCCATTAAACTCCTACTTCACTAAAGCTTTTTGGATATTAGCCATCCCTTTTCTTCAGTTGTTAGAAAAATGACCTCTAAGCTTTTGTTTTTATATATTTGTATTCCTGTTCATGATGTCTTTCTCATCTACCAAGTACTATTCCTTAAGAACGAGGGTCTCATGTATCCCAAGCCCAGTGTAGTTATACACCCTGAAGGAATTCAATTAAACCATGACTAGAGGTCAGAGGCACAGAAATTAGAGATAAAAATAAACATTAGGTAGCACTGTTCTTGCCAGATGAAGGTTTTTTTTAAAATATAAAACCTATCATGTATTCCTGGACAGCTGTTGTGCTCCTCTGAACCTCTCCTGCATGAATCACAGAGGAGCTCTCTTCTGGTCAGACCGCTCCAGTCTTCTACGGGGCCAGGAGATCAGAACAGGTCCTGGGTGGGGAGAGCTGAGGGACGGTGTCTTTGGATATAAACAGGGAGAGTGCTGGGAACTATCAACTCACCACTGCAACACTGGATCATCACCTTTATGACTGGATGGATGGCTCTTCATTCTCTCAGTGCACAGGGGACAGATGTGAGAAGGAAAATGAAGGTGAATAAGTCGGAAAATCTGACTTGTACAGGAAGTCAAATGATGAATGGAGGAATCATGCATCTAAAGATAATGAAACAGCTTAATAGAAATCTCTTTCTGGCCTTGCCACTTTCTTTACGGGTGAGCTGTTAGTATTTATAAAGAGCTTGAAACTCCTACACTTTAAAATGTTTCCTTGTGCATATATTTTTAGCAACATTTACTGACTGAGATTTCCTAAATTAAGCTATAGCTATTTTATATGAATTAAAAGCTCGTGTTTGTGGTAAACATTTTAATAATGACAATAATTAGTGATACAAGATAAAATACAGGACACTCAGTTAAATTTGGAACAGATTAGCAAAGAATTTTTTTTTGTGTGTGTATGTATATCTTATACAATATTTGGAACCTTCTTGTACTAAATAGAAATCATTCTTTCTGAAATTCAAATTCAACATTGGCCAAGTTGTAAAAGTTAGGTCTAGGACTGTGTGGTTTCTTCTGTGAGAAAAAGCAATTGTCCCAGGACCATTTATTGAAACTTTTTTTTTTAACCCATTTTTGATTTCTCAGTCGATTATTTTAGCAATACTTTATTGTCTTAAATGGTATAGATTTGTCTTAAGATTCAATATCCAATAGATTCAATACCTGCCTGAGTCCCAGATAAAAGGGACTCAGCTCCAAGTTCTATGCTTCAGAGGACCCACAACTCAAACACAAGGGTATTTTGTTTTGTTTTTGTCTTGATGTCCATAAATCATGCGAGTATGTGTGTGTGTCTGTGTGTGGGTGTGAAGGCAGACTAATCAAACGAGCAAAAGAGAATTATGAGAGGGATTCCTGAGCCAGAACAAGCCCCCAAGAAAAATAAGGTACTGCAATCCACATGTATATGTATGGGAAAGAGAAAATCTACTTTGCCTTGAAAAACCACAGAACAAGTGTTGTTGTTTTTGTTAAAGTTGATTGCTCCAAATCACTCAAAGCAGCATCCAAACAGGCAGGGTTCCCGAATTAACTGTACTTATTATTCCTTCCCTTTTGCTTGGGAAGTAGTTTTGAGAGACGTTAGAACTGCCCGGAGGCTCAGGTAGGACTTGAGAAAGGAACCTGTTACCTTGTGAGAAAGATTAAAAACTCTGTGCTCAGGTCCCCAAAGTTTGACCTCTGGAATTTTGTTCTCAAATATACCCAGGATTTATTTCAATCAGGAATGGTGAGACACAGAGACATGAAAATGATTGCTATGAAGGAAAATTTTATACCCATAGGTCCTTAGAAACCGGAGGTATGTGGCATGCCACATGGGGAATGTCAGTCAGGAGACAGAGGAGCAAGGGGAAAGCACGGGCTAATTGTAGTTTTCATGGGAGGTGACTGGCAGGGCAGGGTAAGCAGGATAAACAGGTTTAGGATTGGCTTTCTTGAATAATTTCAAGAAATTAAACAGGCTCTGAGGTGTAGAGTTGCCATAGTTGCCTGGTACCTGGCCCGGAGGTAATGTTAGGGCAGAGGGAAAGTGACTCAACCTGTGAGAGTTTGATAAAGAAGGTGTAGCTGGATCAAAACTCTGGGTTGGTCAGTTTGGACATAAAAGACACATCTCAGGGTTGTCACTTGCTATCTTTACGAGTTAGCTAACCCTGGGAGATGCAATCTCATTGGGATCAGCAAGGACCCACATTTCAAAGCACTATAAATCTGTATTTCATTTTTTCCTCTCAACACAATCTGACTCTTACAGATGAAAGGCATATCTTTCACAATTTTTGTACTTAAAATGAACTTCAAAAGATTATTTTGGGAGTTTAAACTGAACAAATACTTGATCTTGTCTTGGCTGAGTTTTGCCCTTTCCATGAACCATGTTTCAACCTGAGTGGGTGAAGAACTTTCAGAGTAATTATTAATAAAAAATACAATGCATAATTTTAAAACATCATTCCACAATAAAGTAATTTTAAACCATTATTAAAATAACAGCTATGGGGTACCTGAGTGGCTTAGGCTGTTAAGCTTCTGACTCTTGATTTTGGTTTGGGTCATGATCTCAGGGTGATAAGACTGAGCCCCATGTTGGGCTCTGTACTCAATCAGGAGTCTGCTTGAGGATTCTCTCTCTCCTTTACCTCTGCCCCTCCCCCTGCTCATGTTCTCTCTCTCAAAAAAATAAAGAGTCTTGAAAAATTAAATAAAACAACAACCAATGACAAATTATTCATTGCTTATTTATGTCTTTATTTTTGTTACTGAAGTGCAAGTTAATATGCACAAAGATAGAACTCATGCAAAATAGTTGCCTGTAAATTGAATATGATGCTGGCTGCATGTTTAATATAGTACAGATAATTTTGTGTTTTGCATGTTTATTATCCCGTATAGCTCTAGGGAACTTATTGTTGGGAAATATTCCTATAGGACAAGGTAATTTAACAGAAAAAATTGAGAGTTATGATCAGACTCAGTTTTTAGAACAAAATCCTACCCCAGGAACCTGCAAACTACACCAAATGGGCCAAATCTAGCATGCCATCTATCTTTGTAAATAAAGTCCTATTGGAACATAGTCATGCCCATTAATTTATAACTTCTGTTTCTCAGTGCTTGTACTCTATCAGCAGAATTATGTAGTTGAGACAAAGACCTATGGTCTGAAAAGCTCAACATATTCTAGCCATTTATGGAAAAGTTTGCTGACCACCGCCCTGGGGGATGGACTGAAATGAACGATAATATATTTGCATTAAATGAAGAAAAAGTTAGTGCAATAGCAAGATGGCAGCTGTCTGAACTAAGACAGCAACAGTCGAACAATCAGATGAGGTGGAATATTCAGAACTTGACTAACTGTTTAGATAATCAAGTCAAGGAAGAAACCCAAAATGAGTCTGATGTTACCATGACAGAGTGGAACTTGATCCCATTAACTCAGTTTGTTTTGTGAGATTAAGAGTCATTTATGGTTTGTCTCCCTCCCAATCCCATCTTGTTTCATTCATTCTTCTCCTACTCCCTTAACCCCCCATGTTGCATTAATAATCTTAACCAGATCTTCTGAAAAACCTGGGGCAGCTCCTACATCAACATTTGCTGTTTTATCTTGCACTTTTATGTTATGGAGAAGGTTTCTTTCATTCAAGCTCATGACCCAATCTGAGCTAGCTTTAAGCTTTTCTTCTGCAGCTTCTTCACCTCTCTCAGCTTTCACAGAATTGAAGAAATTGGGGCCTAGCTCTGGGTTAGGCTTCAGTTTGAGGAAACAATATGGCTGACTTGCTCTTCTACCCAGACCACTTATTTCAGCAATAAGGCTACATTTTTCTTTCTTGTCATTCCCTAGAATAACACTTTCAATTTCCTTCTTGAACTTTGCTTTTGCATTCACCACTTGGCTAACTGGCACAAGAGGCCTAGCTTTAGACCAATCTCAGCTTTCAACATGTGCTTTTCACTCAGGTTAATAATTTCTAGCTTTTGATTTAAAGTGAAAACACATATGTCTTCCTTTTGCTTGAGCACCTAGAGGCCATTGTAGTGTTATTAATGGACTTAATTTCAATATCGTTGTATCTCAGGGAATAGGGAGGCCCAAGGAGAGAGACAAATGGGGAAAAAGCTGGTTGGTGGAGGAATCAGAACATATGCAACATTGTCGATTAAGTTTGCTGTCTTATATGCGCCTGGATTGTGGTCCCCCCAAAAAATGACAATTGTAACATCAAAAATCATGGATCACAGATCACAGTAACAAATATAGCAACAATGAAAAAGTTTGAAATATCGTGAGAATTGTTAAAATGTGACACGGAGCAGATTATTAGGAAATTGAGCACATTATTAGGAAAATGGAGTCAATAGACCTACTCCAAATAAGGTTGCCACAAACTTCCAGTCTGGGGGGGAAAAAAAAAAGAACCTGCAAAGAACAATAAAGCAAAGCCTAAATAAAACAAGGTATGCCTGTGGAGAGTCTTTAGAAAGAAGAATCTTGAAGCTCTAGAGTTCTGGGAAACTAGAATATAGTTATTTTTTAAGAACAGAGGAAAAGATAAATCTCTCCAGGCAGGAGTCAGTAGAGTGATAAGCAAGGAGGGTTCAAAGTAGAAGGGTTGAAAACAATAAGTTTAAATTTTTTTCTCTACATTGGGTACACAACAAAGCAGCAAAAAACCTCTTAGAGAGGGAACACACTTCCCCAGGACCGGCTTGCCCTCTGTTCCTTCTATAGCAAATCCAAACAGTGTGTACTTCAAACTTACCTCAGCACAGGGTTTTAGCAAATGTCTATTCAGTCATCATCAATGAATGAATAAATGCTCCGTTTAAAATCATTTTCTTTTGTGGATAATACTCAGCCCCTTGTAACGTCCCTTTCTATTATAGTAGTCACTGTTTTAACCTCATAAGGAAATACATTTTTTTTTAAATTTTTTATTTTTTATAAACATATATTTTTTATATACATATATTTTTATCCATTTTTAATTTTGTAATTTATACAATGCCTTGTGTAGTGTTGTGTATATAACCAATGTTTAATAAATGTTTAATAAAGATTTTCTTTTTGCCTCAGTAGTTATCCCAGCATATCAACAACTTACAAACTGATGGTAGCTTTGAGAAAATAATACATTTTGCTGGACTCCAGACACCAAGCTGTAGGAACTTTTGCCACTTGGCACAGTTTGCAGTTGTGGTGCATTTTGAAAATAAAAGTACAAGCGTTCTCGTTGAATATGTCAGAATTATTTATTTTTTTTCTTTCCTGTTGCTATTAATCAATGCCTTAGTTTTGAAGGTGTAACTTAGAAAAACACGTTTTATCTCACTTATATATAGAATCATGTATTTAAAGAAGTCCAACTGATGATCAAAAACTTTTCATGAATATAGTATTGATGGGCTCATAATTATATAATGTTATTGAATTTAGTTTTCCTTTTAGTATCTTATTTGACAGATTTTTTTTCTTTCTTAAACATTTTGGGGGAGCCTGGGTGGTTCACTCGGTTAGGCATTTGTCTTTGAAAGGTTTGGGTCATGAACCCAGGGTCCTGGGATAGAGCCCTGCATTGGGCTTCCTGCTCAGCGGGGAGTCTGCTTCTCCCTCTCCCACTCCCCATGCTTATTCTCTCCCTCTCACTTTGTCTTTCTGTCAAATAAATAAATAAAATCTTTAAAACAAATTTTTTTTGAAAAAAAATTACAAGGGAAAGGAGCAAGTCAAGTATTTCTAATTGAAGTAGAAGCATTTCTCAGTGATCTAAGCTTCTAAAAAAGTCTGGAAAAAAAAGAGAACATTAAACAGAGTAAATTAGAAGAAAGAAAGAAATATGAACTAGAAATCAAGTAAATAGGGAAAAAAGGTCAAAAACTAAAGAGATAAAATAAGTCAAAAGCTGTTTTTTCAAAAATTTATAAAAATCCAGCCAGGCTATTTAGAAAGAAATGAAATTTAAGACAGAGACAGAGATAATAAAACCTGAAATTCTGCTCCTGGCTTAGCATCTCTAGAACTGCATGGTAACACTGCTTATACTGGTGTTATGGAATGGAAGCACACCTGGATACCAGACCTCTCCTTTGTCAGACCTTCTTCCCAGGGGCTGGTTCACTGTTCAGAACTTCTCAGACTTGGTTAGTTCAGAGGGTTCCTCTGTCCTAACTGCAGGTCATGATAAACAAAGGAAGAAAAAGTAGCAGGCACCACAAGAGAGAATATAGAGGAAAGCCTATTTAGATTAGATGAGCAGGAAAGAAATCATTGAGAAACTGACATTCAGCTGGTACCTGAGTGATGCTAACTAGTGTGGCAAATTTAGAAGTTTTTAGGAAGAAGGAAGAACTTTTTCAGAGGATCTGAGTTAGATAAAACTCTGTTAGATTTTATTTATTTCAGGAACTGTGAAAAAACAAAACATTGATCTTTGTTGTTTATAGAGAGGGAGAGAGAATCTTTTATTTATTTATTTATTTTTAAGATTTCATTTATTTATTTGACAGAGAGAGGGAACATAAGCAGGGGGAGTGGAAGAGGGAGAAGCAGGTTTCCTGCTCAGCAAGGAACCTGATGTGGGGCTGGATCCCAGGACTCTGGGACCATGACCTGAAGAGCCGAAGGCAGGCTCTCAACTACTGAGCCACCCAGGGTGCCTCGAGAGAGAAAATCTTAAGCAGGCTCTGCTCCATACCCAGTGTGGAGCCCAGTGCTGAGCTTGATCTCACAACCCTGAGATCATGACCTGAGGCCAAAATCAGGAGTCTGAGAATTAACCAACTGAAAGCCACCCAGGTGTTCTAAAAACACTGGTAAGTTTTTTTTTTTTTTTTTTTTTTAAAGATTTTATTTATTTATCAGAGAGAGAGGGCGAGAGAGCAAGCACAGGCAGACAGAATGGCAGCAGAGGCAGAGGGAGAAGCAGGCTCCCTGAGGAGCAAGGAGCCCCATGTGGGACTCGATCCCAGGACGCTGGGATCATGACCTGAGCCGAAGGCAGCTGCTTAACCAACTGAGCCACCCAGGCGTCCCAAAACACTGGTAAGTTTTAAACAGAGGAGGTGCTTACATCTTTTTCTCTGGCTGATGCTATGAGGAAAATATATTGGAGCAGCGCAAGAATGGATTGGTCCCTGCTGATATGTTTGTGAGGATAAAAAGAAAAATTAATCGAGAAATAATTTATAAAGAAGAAATGGAGGGCCTTCCTAAATTTCCAAACTGCATAGACATCACTGAACCCACAATCTCATCTGAGAGGCACAAAGGACTGTATGAATCTATACACGTTACCACAAGAGAATTCCCAGTTTACTTGCAGACTTCCTGAATTCTTACCTCTTGCCTCTGCACACACTGTTAATTATAACTCCCAGAGAAAGCCCTCCTCTCTCTAATTATCTGTTGAAATCTTAACCACCTTTCAAGTTTCAATTTGAATGCTTCCTCCTTCAGGAAAGGCTGATGTCCCTACTCAAATATTTCCTCTTTCCTGACTCCAACTTTCTTGCACTTACTTTTTAAAAAAATTATCATCAAAGTATAGTTGACATATAATGTTATATTAGTTTCATGTGTACAGCATAGTGATTTGACAATTCTACACATTAGTCAGTGCTCACCACAGTAAGTATACAGTAAGTACAGTCACCATTTGTATTTCTTATGTCGTTTTTCTATTGACTGCTGACATACATTTATTTACTTTTGTAGTGCACTGTTCTGGGTTTGATTCACTGTTGCAGACTCAAGGCCTAGCCATACAGTGTCTGAAGGAGAAGTGATATTCAGGAAATACTGAATGAACCAATTAAGTTACAACTGAAATTTACATCCTAAAACATTATCACAAAAGTATAGGATTTCCTATTTCTTTAGAAGAGTGGGTTATTATGATTCCTTTTTTCTTTTCTTTTCCTATCCTATATTTCCTTTTTTAATTAAATTCAAATAATTTACATATAATGTTTTATTAGTTTCCGTGGTAAAGGTCAGTGGTTCATCAGTCTTATATATTACCCACTGCTCATTCCATCATGTGCCCTCCTTATTGCCCATTACCCAGGTACCCCATCTTCCTACCCACCTGCCCTCCAGCAATCTCAGTTTGTTTCCTATGATTAAGAGTCTGTTTTGGTTTGTTTCCCTCTCTGATTTCATCTTGTTTTATTTTTTCCTCTCTTCCCCTATGCTCATCTGTTTTGTTTCTTAAATTCCACATGTGAGTGAGATCTTATGATAATTCTCTTTCTCTTACTTATTTTGCTTAGCATAGTACCTTCCAGTTCCATCCACATCATTTCAGATTTCTTTCTTTCTTTCTTTTTTTTTTTTTTTTTTTGATGCCTGAGTAGTAGCCTATTGTAAAAATATACCACATCTTTATTCATTCATCTGTCAATAGACATCTGGGCTCTTTCTCATAGTTTGGCTATTGCGGACATTGCTGCTATAAACAATGTTGGGGTGCAGGTGCCCCTTCAGATGACTACATTTGTGTCTTTAGTGTAAATACCCAGTAGTGCAACTGCTGGGTCATAAAGTAGCTCTATTTTCAACTTTTTTAAAAAAATATTTTATTTATTTATTGACAGACAGAGATCACAAGCAGGCAGAGAGAGAGAGAGAGAGAGGAGGAGGAAGCAGGCTTCCCGCTGAGTAGAGAGTCCAATGTGGGGCTCGATCCCAGGACCCTGGGATCATGACCTGAGCCGAAGGCAGAGGATTTAACCCACTGGGCCACCCAGGCGCCCTATTTTCAACTATTTGAGATACCTCCATACTGTTTTCCAGAGTGGCTGTACTAGCTTGCATTCCCACCAACAGTCTAAGAGAGTTCCCCTTTCTCCGCATCCTTGACATCTGTCATTCCTGACTTGCTAATTTTAGCTATTCTGACTGGTGTGAGGTGGTCTCTCATTGTGGTTTTGATTTGTTTCCCCGATGCTGAAAAATGTTGAGCATTTTTTCATGGGTCTGTTGGCCATTTGGATGTCTTCTTTCAAGAAATGCTTGTTCATGTTTCTGCCCATTTTCTGGTTGGATTATTGTTCTCTGGGTGTCGAGTTTGATAACCTCTTTACAGATTTTGGATACTAGCCCTTTAACTGATATGTCATTTACAAATATCTTCTCCCATTCTGTTAACTGTCTTTTGATTTTGTTGACTGTTTCCTTTGCTTTGCAAAAGCTTTTCATCTTGATAATGTCCCAATTAATTCATTTTTGCCTTTCTTTCTCTTGTCTTCAGAGATGTGTCTAGTAAGAAGTTGCTGCCTGTATTCTCCTCTAGGATTTTGATGGATTTCCTTTTCACATTTAGGTCTTCCGTTTTGAGTCTAGTTTTGTGTATGGTGTAAGGAAATGATCTAGTTTCATTCTTCTGCATGTGGCTATCCAATTTTCCCACACCATTGTTGAAGAGACTGTCTTTTTTCTCATTGGGTATTCTTTCCTTCTTTGTCAAAGATTAGTTGACCATAGAGATGAGGGTCCATCTCTGGGGTTCTCTATCGAGTCTTTTTCTTCATAAGCCATCTGCAATCAATCCCTACCATGCATCTTTAGTAGTGCCTCCATATTTAAAAAATTAAATTTAAATATGATCCACATTTTAAGTTTATTTTAAAAATGATTAACTAGGATTTGCTCATTTACTTGGATGGTATGTACTCCTTTCTTACTGCCACTCTAAAAGAAAATTTGTATTGATAAAAACTACATTAAAAATGACACATAGTTTTGTGTGGTGGTGGTGTGGTAGCCAATGAGGTTTGTCTGGAGCATGAATATTAGTGATTGAAAAATGACACAAACTCACAAAAGAAAAGTAAAATCCATTTTAAATATTATTTTCTATCCCTATACATTGCCTAGCAAAGTAAATTGGTTAAATTGCTGATAAACTTAAGTTATCATTCGTTCCATCTCTTAATGCCTTTAAGTCTGTTTTTATTATTCAAGTCTCCAGTTCAACAGAATCGTTAGAGGGATTACTTGCAAGCCTAGAGTTCTACAGTATTATGTAATATTACTTGGTATTTAGGGTTAAATCAATACATGTGTAAGAGATTAAAAAATAAATACTGAGAAATCAAGTAGTACTTGTACAAGAGAAACAACAGTAAATACTTTGTATTTAAAATAAAATAGGATGTTTAATTTAAGAAGATATAAAATTCATGCACTAACAAGCACCTCATATAGTCCATAAGGAACAATGACTAAATGACACATCCATAAGGGACTTGATCAATGCTTTTTTCAAGGCTTGTTCAGTATAATCCAAGCACCACAAAGACTCTCCTAGATACTGCCTTGAAATCTACTAAGTGTAACTTACAGTATATTTCCAGTATTCACATTTGCTCCAAGTTTATTAAACTTAAGAGAGAGATAACATGTATTTCTTTATTAATAAGTAAGCAAATAAATAGCAGGCCTATTTGGGTCTCTTCAGAATTTATTCTTTTTGTATAAATACTATTTATAATTTTATAATGGCTTAAACATAGCTGTACTCAGTGCAGCATAAAAAGAAATAGCTATTTAGTGGAATGAAGGTTGAAAAAAGCAGTATAATAAGTCACATGATTCAAATCTCTTCCTGGTTCCCTCACTCCTAATTATGTAAGTTTGAACTATTTTTTTAAACTATTTTTTTAATAACAAAGAAAGAACACAACATAAGGAGACCTTTTCTTCTTTTGTCAGTTGTCATATCGCTGGATCAATTAATCTTATTGTTTTGTTCCCTGCTCTCTTTTCATATACTGCTTCCAAGTATAAGAAATGACAATACCAATGTTCCACTTGGTCACTGGCAATGCCTGAAGACTTTTGTCAGTGACCTTATGTGGCAATTGGCTTTAAAATTATGACCGTTATTAGTTTTATTTTTATCTGGGCTGATTGTGGATTAGTGTATTTGGAGGAAGGATTAAGTATTTTACCTGCTTGCAGCAGAAGAATGTAAAGAGCACTTCTGGATAATATCGGGTAATAGATAATTAGTTTGGCACCTGACCAGAGTAAGGTCCAGACACGAGTATTTTATTACTTACTAACACAAGTGAGCATTCAGCTTTTGGGTCAACTCAGATACCTGAAAAACAGCTACTCTGGCACATTTACAACCTGGTGAACAAATTTATGCAATTTTATGTCCCTCTACTGATTTACCTGGAAAGACTATTATGTAAGATAATGAATTTAACAGATGAAAATCAGTAAATGCTTTTGCACACTGTCACTTTATATCATAAGGGAAGACTAGGCATTTTCTCACCTAAACATGTCCATCCTCATGTGATCTACATATTAGAGATATGGCCCTTCTTTTGAATTGAAAGCTTCCCTTGATTAATTTTCCTTTGAATAGGATATATATTTACCCAGAGTGTTTTTACTTGAATCAAGTGCATGTATTAGCCAGACATCTTCAAATATTCTGGATAAAACGGCAATGCAACACAGAGATTATTTCTTTTTTTTCTGTATTTGTGTTTTAAAATATATATGAAGCTCTAGCTTGTGTATTCCCTGAGATAGGGTTAGGATTGGGTTAAGAGTAGAGGTTGGAGTGAACACGGAAAGTAGCAAAGAGACGGTAATTTCTTCTTTCAGTATCTCATACTTTTTCAGGAATGATAATCTGGGTTTTCATTTAGATGTTCTAAGATTCACCAGTAAATCTAAGCTAAATAAACAACCACACTCACTGAGAGGCAGATAATTGGAACAAACTACTATTTTCTATTATTTCAGAAAAAAATACATCAATAGCAATTGCAAACCAGCAAACACAAGAAGACAATTCAGAGTAGGAACATAGAAGAAATTGGAAACAGACACTCATAGACTCTTTTGAACAGATAGGGAAGACAAGAGTGAAGACAGGAGAGAGAATGAAATTAGAAAGTTGAAATTTTAAGTAAGTTCAAGTTACTTTATTAAGGAGTGGTTTTGTTCCTAATGTCTGTTAGTGGGACCGAGAACACTGATTTTTTTTTTTTAAACTCTCTTGTCAATATACAAAAAAGAAAATGAGAGTTATAATAACTTCAGTATCTTTTAGATTAAGATAATCTCTGAAGGTCATTCTTATTTTTATAGTTTTTAGAGTATTATAAAAATAAGCATCAAGTGTGAGCTGTCAAGGAGACAATCTGTTGCATTTAAACCTTGGCTTTACCGTTGACCATCTCAAGACACCCAACCTCCTATGCCTTAGTTTTCTTATCTGAAAAATGGGGTATAAAAACATTCATTTCTCAGATTTTCTGTGTACCTTAAATGAATCAAAACATGTTAAACTCTTGGAAAATAGTGCTTACGACATAGTAATTATTATCTAAGTCTTATTGTTATTATTTTTGGATAAAATCTTCTAATAGTGTACAGTATTGTCACTGTCTTCAGAATCAAATTATTTTTCTCTTCATAAGCAATCTCCATAATTTTCAAGTTGTAGGGTATTTCCTTGATCTTTTGTCATGTTTATATTTTAGACTGAGAGACAGGTGGTTTTTAAAAATCATTTAAATTATGGAGATGAAGAGGTAATCATTTTGAGGAGTTCTGAAACAAAAGGAAATGGTTTGGGATTGTCAGCACAAAATCTTCATCTGTTCATTCTCTGAACGCATTTTTTTTTTACTTTAAATCTCTTTGCCCAAGAGCAGTCAGGGGAAACTCTGGGAATGAGTTTGATTAGACATTGAAATAAATCTGCTGAAAATCTAAAATTCGTGTTGGTTTATCGCATTCTTTCTATAATCTAATGTGCCTCGAGGAGTGATACTGGATGATTAGAATTGTTGGTTTATGAAAGCAGCTGGTGTGGGTTTAACAGTTGAAACTGCACTGAGAGCAGAAACCAACATCACATATGTTTTAGCTTAATCACATATGAGTTAGCTTAATCTCCTGATATGAGTTGAACTTATTTGGAAAGAGTTAATCAGAAGTCACAATGCATTCATGTGTGCAACAGTGACTGGCCATAACATTAACTGACAAAGAGAACTACATGATTGAGAAAGAATGTTATATTCAGTTTTTGTTTCTGGAATTCTCCATGTGGCTAGCAACAAAAAGGTTTTGCTTTTTTCCCCCCACAACAATAATAAAAAAAGCCATGACTATTAATACTACCATCTTCGCTACTATTACTTCCACCCAACCAACACTTCAACAATAATGGCCTTGGTTGATTAAGGGACTGCTGACAAGCCATGTTAAGTGCATTCTAAATATAATTTCATATAATCCTTAAAAGGACTTTCTGAGGTAGTAACTCACAAATCCATTTTGGGGTGTAAAATTAAGGATCAGAGCCCTTAAATTATTAATCCCAAATCATCCAAATCATAAATCGTAGAGTTGGTGCTTGAATCCAATCTATATGACCACCAAACCATTTACACTTTCTATTATACCAAAGATTCCCATAATTTTGTATTTCACAGGTCTTAAAAATGTCAGAGTAATTTGGGGTCCTTCATATAACTAAGGATATTTTTAAAAATTATCAATTATAACCTCAGAATAAAAAATATGTTGAGTTTTTAGTTTGTATTGATATGTTTCTGTAACTGAATATATTTAGCCTTATGATGAAAACTCAATCCATTGTTCACGTTTCTTATTTATACACATAGTGATGAGGACTCTTTTCTGGATTGACACTGGCCTATTGATTTAAAATCTAGGAAGCACTGTATGACACCACAGTGACTTGATTGCTTCTGGTTGTATGTTAACTCCATGTTTTATATTAGAGGAATTATTGGAAAAGTTGTGTGTAAAATTACTCTGTCTACATTGGACTATATTCTCTCATTTATTTCCATTATGCCATTATGATTGAGAAATGTGTTCCTATAAAAAGTGATGTGACTCTAACTCATAATACACATGACACTTAAAGATCCTAGAATCATTATGATTTTCATAATGTGAGGTTGATATGCATTTGTTTTTAATCACTAAGACATGTTAAATAAATAGTCAGTATGATTTCTCATGTTCTTTCTGAAGTAAAGTATTTTAAATGTTAACATTTTTAATGTTTAAATATTTTCATTTTTTAAAAGGTTTTGTTTGACTTTATATAATTTGAAATTGCAAGTAACCTGGAATAACAGTATTTAGCTAAGCTCCTTAAATTCCTTTGTGATTTTTCAAAGAGCATATGTAGACAGCACTTGAATTTTTTAACTTTAAAACTGAATGTGTAAGTATACATGATTGTACACATAAAAGAAGTGTTTTCCAAAATAGTCTCTGTATATAGAGCCTAGTTCATTTTTAAGATTTTGCTTTTCTTATCTGTTCCTAGATTTTCAATATAGGGTTTCTATGTTCTCTTTTACTATCAGATGTTACTACATGGAGTCAGCTAATTAGCTGGTCTTTCTCTTTCTTAGAATAGTGACATAAAAGAACTAAGCTCTGTCTACTAGTTTAGGACCAATATCATACATGATTTAAATACTCCTAATTTCTGCTCTGTTTACCCCTATGGGGACTGAATGGTTGTGCTCATCACACAAATTCAATATGTTTAACCCCAAATATTGAAGCATATTTGGAGATGGGGCTCTAGGAAGACAATTGAGGTTAGACGAAGTCAAGGGATTAGTGTCTTTAGAAAGAGACACGGGATTGCTTTTGAGGTCACACATAAACCATGTAAACCATGTAAGCCGGGAGAGAGCACTCAACAGAACGGGACCATGCTGGCACCTTGATCTCCAACATCCATTTCCCAAAACTGTGAGAAAATAAGTCTGTGTGAAGCCACCTTGTCTGTGGTATTTGTTATGAAGCCCGAGCTAAGACAACTGCTAAAATCTGGCTCCTCCTTCTGGCATTTGAATGTTCATTAATCTTAATCTAGCCTAAATCTGGTAATAAAAAAAAATTAAACATCAAGGAAAGGTCTTAAGAAAGCATCAGGGCATCTTCAAATGCCTGTGGCGATGAAGAACTGGAGTGTTAGCAGTCTATTTCAGGCAGTGCTACCAGGAAAGACACTCATGTAGTCCAAGTTGGGCAGCTAGTCAGTAAACCTGATTAAAACATGTATTTTCACCTTTTAAAATCATTCATTAAGAAAGGAAAGGATAATATTTGTTTAAAGAGAATTTGATAAATGGTGATAAAGCTTTATTTTATTTATTTAAATTTATTATTTTGGAGAGAGATATAATTTCATGGCTAAAAGGAAGCTTTAGGAAATTTTAGACAAAAACCAACTTAGATTCCCATATTTTTTAGTGTTCTAAGATGGTTTGATATATCTTTAAACATTTTTATCCTCCTCTCTCTCTGCCTGCCTCTCTGACGACTTGTGATCTCTCTCTGTCGAATAAATAAATAAAATCTTTAAAAAAAACTTTTTAAGAAGAATCAATGAAACAAGATGGAATTGGGAGGGACACAAACCATAAGTGACTCTTAATCTCACAAAACAAACTGAGTGTTGCTGGGGGGAGGGGGTTTGGGAGAAGGGGGGTGGGATTATGGACATTGGGGAGGGTATGTGCTTTGGTGAGTGCTGTGAAGTGTGTAAACCTGGTGATTCACAGACCTGTACCCCTGGGGATAAAAATATATGTTTATAAAAAATAAAAAATTAAAAAAAACTTTTTAAAAATGAAAACATGGTTAAATTTTAAAGATGCAGAACAATGTAAATAACAGATAACTCATAGTGCTTACTTTTTCTAGATATTGTTCTAGAAATTTACATATATTTACTTTTCATAGAAACCCTAAGAGGTAGGTGTTATAATTATTCCCATTTTATAAATGAGGAAACAGAGGCCCACAGAGGTTAAATCACTTGTGCAAAATCCTGTTGACAGCGAGTGGAAGAGTGGTAATTTGAACCTGGCAGTCTCGTTTTAGATTTCAGCTTTTCACTACTATGCCACACCTGTGTCTTTTTTCTCTTCTGTCCTCTGCTCTGCCATGACAGGAATGCTTAGTAGTAATTCATTTTATTTTTTCTAAACATGTTCCATTTGGCATCAGTATCTTGATATTGTTTTTTCCCGATATATGACTCCAATTACTTTAAAAATATATTTTTTTGCCATTTAAACAATTTTAAATATTAAATAAATTCCTTTATCCTTTTTCTCTTACTCCCTCACTTCTCACAAATTATTAGCTGATAGTAAGTATTGAATGGCAAAGACATTGCACTATAGGAATCAACAGGGGGAGGTGGAAATAGACTGAATATTCTACTCTCTTTGGTAAACCTTTCTCTAGTGTTAGAGGCATCTTTTCCTGTTGCTATTAGCCATTAGTTTTAGATCTTTGTTCTGTTTTATATGTGTCAGTGGTTAGTTTTTGACTTTCTGTTTGAAAGAGTCGGGTTAGGTCATCTTGCTCTCTACCTAGAGAAAGAGGATGTCATACTGACATCAGGGTATGTCAAAGTTACTTAGCCTTACAAGTTAATTTTAAAATTACTTGATTATTAGGTAAATTTCCAAGTGTTACTGATAACAAAAATTATAATAGTGACCAACATGGGTTGTTCTGAGGACTGAATGAGCTAATCTATATGAAGCGCTAAACAGCGTTCAGTGTAGTGAGCACTCACCAAATAGTACCTGTCACTATTATCATTGTTGTTCTGGGGAGAGGGATTGGTCAAGTGACTGAGTATATTGGTACCTGTGACAGCTTTTATTTATTTTTTTAACAATGAAATATATATATTGGTATTCCGGCTTAAAAAAACACTAAAAATTAATATTTAATTCTTATAGTAGAGTATAGGTTTTTGTTCAATATAGGTCAATAAGACCTATTAAGACCTGGGTATTATCATCACAGATCTTTCAGTAACATTGGGGGGGGGATAACAAGCTCATGTGAACAGTGAACACCATAAAAATGTACATCATTGAACACCATAGAAATGTACATCATTAAGTGTGGTATAAGGATTGTGTGGTGTTCAAGAGAGTAAAAGCAATTCAATTGGAGCTGAAAAATTTATGAAGATGGGTGACTCAATCGGTTGAGTGTCTGACTCTTGGTTTTGACTCAAGGTCATGATCTCAGGATCATGAGATAGAGCTCCATTTAGGGCTCCATCTCAGCAGAGGGTCTGTTTCTCTCCCTCCCTCTGCCCCCTCTCCCTTGCTCTCTTGCACTTTCTTTCTAAAATAAATAAATAAAACTTAAAAAAATTTTATAAGATCTTGTCATGGGGGCACCTGGGTGGCTCAGTGGGTTAAGCCTCTGCCTTCTGCTAAGGTCATGATCCCAGGGTCCTGGGATCAAGCCCCACATCGGGCTCTCTGCTCAGCGGGGAGCCTGCTTCCTCCTCTCTCTCTGCCTTCCTCTCTGCCTACTTGTGACCTCTCTGTCAAATAAATAAAAAATACCTAAAAAAAAAAAAAAAAAAAGATCTTGTCATGGTAGTGCTGGAAGATGAGTTTTCCTTTGAAGAAAAGGGACTGTCTGGCAAAGAAGGAAAAATATAGGCATGAATATATACACAGAAATAATGTGGTATATATTTGTGGAATATTTGTAATAGTAATGGGTAAATCCTCATTGATTCTTATGTCTTTCTCTTTGCTTATAGCAGACACTAGGCTAAACTTTTTCCCATGCAGGAGAACATAATTTTCAAACAAATCCCAGATCATTGTTTCTGTCAGATTCGATGTTACTTTCTAACTAAATGCTGAAACTAATGGCTTTATAATACTATTTTTGCAGACTTTATTTATTTAAATAATCTCATAGCTATTAAATTACTACATTGGATCTGGCAGATAAAAGTATCTCTGCTTTGCTTTACAAATTTGTTTATATCAAAAGCTGCCTCTTCAAAAAGAACAATGACCTTGGGGTGTACTGATCATGTCATTCTATTTTAAATAGGTCTGTGTTTCTCACTTATAAATCAAAAGGGCAGGGTTGTGGACTTAAATGCACAAAAAGTCATAATTCATTCTGAAATATCTAGGCTGGCATTCATTTGTGAAAAAACATAGAGGGAAAAAAAAAACCCACACAGAAACATTGACAAATGAGAACAGTGTTTATACAGAGGCATGGAATAGATAGATATAAATGGATTAGCAACTCCTGTCTCTCCTCCTTCCGTTATTTCTTTCTCCTCCTCTTCTTCCTCTTCCTCCTTTTTGTTCTTGCTCCCTCTTCCTTTTCTAGTCTTTCTTCTTTGCATCTAACTTAAATTACAATTATATGAACTTCTACCAGTTTTATTTTCAGAGGTTAACATCCACAAAATGTCTTCCAGCTGGAATTCCTCAGGCTGTGGGTTTATCTGTGTTTCAAAACAGACTTCTAACCTGCTATGTTCCTGTCACCTTGTCTTATTTTCTTCCAGGTAATCAACTAGTTTCTCTTGTGAGTCTGGTATTTTCTGGAAAACTGTCTTCCATCATTAGTCACCAGAGTGACCATCACCTTGGTCTTGGAAGTAAAAATGAAAACAAAAACAAAAAAACCCACACTAATTCCCTTGGGATAGTCTCTTTTTCTTGAATTTCCCACACATTGAGACCAGATCTAATTTTTAATGCATTTTATGGAAGGTTAAAGAATAATGAAGAGAAGCTACATGAAGACAGTAACTTCTGGCTACTGCCTGTCCTCAATCCATGTCTTGCTACAAAACTGTCTCCATGTGAGAGGGGCTGCTCACTTCCTGTGCTTGGAGCCATTTCAAGCAAACAGGTGGAAAACAATTGGGTCCAGCCTAGTTCATGGCAATCTCAGTCCAGTCTCTCTCCCATAATTCACAGCCAAAGATTAAAACAACCTTGGTATCCAGACTTACGTGGAGTTACTTAATACATAGATTTATACATCTCCTGATCCCATACAGATTTTGAGACCACTTTAGCAATATGGTAAATTTAATGCAAAATAATAAATTAGGCCAGAGAAAACAAGGATAGAAATGAGAAATGACTGAGAGTGATTATACATGGAGGTTACATGCTATAATCTCCAAGGTTGATCAGAAATTTGGCCATGAGCTTTCTTTTAGGAGAAAAAGTGAAGACATGGTTGTCGGTTATTGAGGTCTTAAAGAGTTGACTTGTGTGGACACAGATAAAAAGAATACTGTGTAATAGAGGAAAAACACAAAGAATGCAGGAAATTATGCCTTTAACTTTCCTAAAATATAGTTACCATTTTATATCTCCTTGTCTATCAACACACTAGTCTAAGACTCCATCATCTTATACCTGAATTATATAAAACTGCCTTCTAGTTAGTCTCTTTTTCTACTATTCTTATAACTCATTAATTTTTTTAAGCTTTATTTGTTTATTTGAGAAAGAGAGTGGGGATAGGAGGAGAGGGTGAGAATCCCAAGCAGATGCCCCACTCAGCATGGAGCCTAATGTGGGTGGGGCTGGATCTCACCATCCATGAAGTCATGACCTGATTTAAAATCATGAGTCAGATGTTTAACAAACTGAGACACTCAGGTGTCCCTAATTTATTATTTATATGGCAGGTCTTCTGTATTGTCTCTTTTCAAAACTTCAATTAGATCTCATCAGTTCTCTGTTTAATGGGAAATCTTTCTGATGGTTTTCCATTATGAAAAGAATAGAATCCAAACTCCACATTGTCACAAATGCTCTGTATGATCCCTCATAATTCTATAATTGTCTGACTGTTGATTAATCTTACATTTTTTTAAAGATTTTATTTATTTATTTGACAGACAGAGATCACAAGTAGGCAGAGAGGCAGGCAGAGGGAGAGGAGGAAGCAGGCTCCCCACGGAACAGAGAGCCCGATGTGGGGCTCCATCCCAGGACCCTGTTATCATGACCTGACCCGAAGGCAGAGGCTTTAACCCACTGAGCCACACAGGTGCCCTAATCTTACATATTTGATTGCACTTAGCTGAGGGAAGACTGGGGTTCAGCCGAACCCCTTGATGTGATTTTTCATCCCTAAGGAGGCTGGGAAGGACATTCTCACATGATGGTAGCAGCTTTTTGGAGTGCAAATCCTAATATGCAATTGCTTATCAAGCTTCTATGTGTGTTGTATTTAGTGACTTTAACTTTCCTAAAAAAAACTTTGACCAAAAAAACTCATGTAGCTCAGCACAGAGTCAATATAGGAGGGAAACACATAAGAATGTGGATGCTGGGAAGTATGATTCTTTGGGGATCATTCCTGTAATGATCTACCACAATCTACCTTCTGGTACCAGTGGTTCTCATACCTCCCATGTGCAAAATACACTTACCCCCTTTCAAGTCCCCCAAATCTCATCAGACCTGAAGTTCATGATTTTATGAATTGCATCAGGTTCAGAGCCAGACAAATCTTGGATGTAGCTCCTCTTGATCTTGAGTTCTGTAAATTAAAGATAGCTATCCTCTTACCTTGTCCACCCAATATGAAGTGGTGGGTGAAACAGGAACAGTACAATCACAATAGACACTCTTATCCAAGAGAGGGAGAAATGGGAGGCATCTACCAGTCACAATGCCAGAGCACCTCTGAAGTCTGGCTGAGAATATGTTGTCCAGGCTTTGTACTTTGGATATGAAGAATGTGTCTTATCAAAGCTTAGTTATATTTCCTGGATCTATATGGGTTCTTGACTTCTCCAACTGAGCTTTCTTTTCCCACAAGAAAGTCTCTTGTTTCCCACAGAGTATTTTTCTGAGTCTAAACCTTGCCTACAGAAAAGTTAGGGACCCAGACACCTCTTTTCAATTTGAAAAGTTTCAGTGCCTGTCAGCTCTAAAATGGTAATACTTTTGTAACTGAACCGAAGCTTATACGCCTGCCACACAGCAAAGCTAAGCACTAAGACCCGGAGTGTGCGGAACTGAAAGGGTTTATTCAAGAGGCAGCTAAATAAGGAGACAGGAGGCTGGCTCAAATCTGTCTCATCCGACTGAGAGAACAGGTTTTCATCATCACAGGGGCTGGGATTACATACATATTGATGAAAAGGGTGGCAAATTTATGACTATTCATGAGGAAAGAGAGCATGCACACTGAGCAGATGCATATGTAGTATATATCTCGTGTTTACTTTGGGGTGGAAACTTAACATTAAAATAAGGCAAAATTTGGCCCCTGACATTAGAAGGTCATCTGTAGGGCAAGAAGAGGGGGCTGTGTGCATGCTCTGAGAGCTGGTGCAAACTGGATGGGCTCTGGGACTGGCTATCTCAGGGAAAGAGTGCAAGACCTTTTTGTTTATAGGTTGGAACAATTACCAGTGACTTTATTTGTGTTACCCAGGTCTCTGTGGAAGTAGCTTAGCGGATTTGTTAGTTTGGTGTGGAAAGGAAAAACAGCTGATTAAGGGGAAGGCGGGTTTCTGAAAAACAAGCTTTAAATTTTCTGTCTTAACTTCATTACCCCTATGAGGCATGGTTTTGCTTTCATTAATTCTATTCTTTGAGAGCATTGAAGGTTTTCTATGAATCTTATTGGAGTTCACATCCCACAGCCATATCCATAATTCTTTTAGGACTTTCGTACAGTGAGCAGAATAATGTCCTCCTAAATTTGTTCACATCATAATTCCAGAGTTGTGGATATGTTATGTTACATGTCAAAGGGAAATTAAGGTAGCAGGTTAGGTTGTTAATCAGATAACCTTAAAATGTGGAGATTATCCTGGATTATCCTGGTGAGCACAGTGTAATCACAGGGTGCTAACTGTGGAAGAGAGAAGCAGGAGAATCTGAGTGTCAGAGCTATACAATGTGAGAAAGGCCACATTGGATGACCATTGCTGGCCTGGAAAAGGAAGCAAGCCATGACCCAAGAAATGTGGGCAGCCTGCAGAAGCTGGAAAAGACAGGAAAATGGATCCTTCATTATTTCTTCACAAATGAACATAGTTCTGCTAACACCTTGATTTTAGACTACTGACTTCTGACTTCCAGAAACACAAGATAATAAACCGTGTTGTTTTAAGCCACTAAGTGCTAATTTGTTAGGACAGTAATAGGAAGCTAATGCATTAGTCTGCATTTGGACAACACCCTTAAGATACCTAAAAATTTGTCCAAATGTTATCTGCTATGGGTTAATCTCAGATACTAGAATTTAGACATTAGAAGATGTGATCAAATGATTTCATAGCAGCATTGTTCATGGCAGCAAAATTCTGAAAAGAACCTCTCTATAGCTCACTCTGTAAAGCGTCTGCCTTTGACTCTCGTCATGATCCCAGGGCCCTGGGATCAAGTCTTACATTGGGCTCCCTGCTCACTGAGGAACCCGTTTCTCCCTCTGCCTGATGCTCCCTCTGCTTGTGCTCCCTCTGCCTCTGACAAGTAAATAAATAAAATCTTTTAAAAAAAAAGAAAAGAAAAGAAACTCTATACCCATTGCTAATAGAATGGATAAATAAATTTGGACTATTAATAAGATGAACATGTATTTTCAATTAACACTGGGCAAATATCTATGGTGTGGGATTATGGGAAAGAAGTAAGTCCTCTTTGAAAACAGACTATGAATCCTTTATATAAAATTCAGAAATACTATGTTGTATGGGGACACTTTCTTGTGTTGTAAAGCTGTAGAGAGATGAGGAAGGATTTATCCAGAATTCAGTATTGGTGGCATCTGAGGAAAATGTGATCAGAGAGGAGAGCACAGGACTCTCTCAGGTATTGGTGACATTCTACTTCTTAAACTGATGAATTTGCAAGTGACAATTTAATTGTTGTTTAAACTATACATTTACATTATTCAGGCCTCTTTGTATAAAAAATTCACAAAAAAGTTGAGAATTTTTAAAAAAAAGTAAAAAAATTGGAAAACATATAACTATTTCCCAAAGAAAGGTGACAAAGTAATATGACTATTGGACAAATAAAAGCCATTGTTCAGAAAAAAAAAGGTCCATAAAACATAACAAAAATAATAATTCCTGTAGAAGATCTAACATCCCATAGCCTAAGTCTTGTTTTGTTAATTCTTATACTTCTCCAGTGAGTGACTATTTATTGAGAAATATGTAAGATTTATAATAAGTTTTCAAGTAGTAATTATTCATTGTTGTTACACTACTTTGGGGGAAATAGTCTTCTGTGTTGGGGAAGGCTCATAAGAGATATTGGAGAAATATTTCAGTAGTAAATTGTAATGCTAACTAATACAATTTCATAATTTTAATTAATTTATTCTATAAAAGCCTTTTGGAATGAATAAATTAACAATTATTATAGCTGAATACAATTTATATTTCCCCATTTTTTACAAAATAAGAATGAACAGTCAAAACCCCAAGATCATGTCATAACATGCCCTGAATTTAAAAAGCCAAAGAAAGATGCTCTTCTGTTCTTTTGAAGGCTTGGTTGGCAAAGTATAAAGGAAAAAGAATTCGGGGAGATGGCTTTCAAATTTTTATATGATCTGAAGTGGATAGCAAAAAATTTAATATTATTAATTAATACCAATTTCACACTTAAGACGTATGTTAAGACAGTGTGGACTTGTTTCAGAAAACAGGAATTTAAAAATGGGTGTCAAATAAATCAGACATATTTAGGGGATCTTTAAGATTAAGGTCAATTTATCATGCATGTTTTAGTGTTAATCCTCAGTGGGAGCCAGATAATGGGAGCCAGACTGTGGCCAGCACCCAGTCTCCTAGCACCTCTCTGCTTATTTTAAAGGAACTGTTGGCACAGGTGTCTGTGACTTACATTTTGATGTGAGAGAATGTCCCGGAGCACCCACTATGTTTGGCGCGGTGTTCCCTTACTAGTCTCCTCTGAAGATGCTCTAATCATTGCAGACTTAATGTGCAACCTAGAACAAGGCATGCGTGAGGCACTTAAATACTTGCTGAGAGATTGGATGAAAAATTGCTTATTAAAAAATAATAAGGCGGGACGCCTGGGTGGCTCAGTTGGTTAAGCAGCTGCCTTCAGCTCAGATCATCATCCCAGCGTCCTGGGATCGAGTCCCACATCGGGCTCCTTGCTTGGCAGGGAGCCTGCTTCTCCCTCTGCCTCTGCCTGCCACTCTGTCTACCTGTGCTCACTCTCGCTCCTCTCTCTCTGACAAATAAATAAAATCTTTAAAAATAATAATAATAATAAGGCAGTAACACTTGAAAATAAGTTGTAATTACATTATTATTAATCATAGTTCTTTAAATATTAGTTATTGTGAATGATATGAGGGCTTTATTGAAATTGTCACTGGCTTGCAGTGTTCTCTCAGACAAGAGAATGAGCTGTAGTGTTTTTGTATCTTTATTTTTTTCTCGCAGATCTAAAATGTTACGACTCATTTGTTTCATTTGGCCTCCTTCTGGGAATTGCAATATGTGAAACTTCACAGACTTATTTATTCTGTTCTTAGGTAGAAACTAATGTAATGATCTAGCCACTTTACATTTTTAAAAACAGAGCAGTTAAATGACTTGCTCAGGTTAAGCCTGGTAAAAAGGAACAAGACCAGACTTCACAATGGGCAGAAATCTGGCAAGCACCTGATGTCATTCTGTGGTTTTCCTAGCTTTCTGCTTTTTCTTTAGATAAAGAACATTGTCATAGTTTTCTCATTAACAAAGTAATACATGTTCAGTTCAGAAAACAGAGGAAAAAAACACAAATATAAATGTCCTTATACTTCTGCCATTCACAACCAGTTTTAAGGATTTTACTCTATCCGGTCCTAGCCTTTTTCTGTTTCTGCATATATTTACAAAATACATATTTTCATGCTTAGAATTTGTTCATTTTATGAACAAATGTCAGCGACATTTTCATGTCATTAAATTCTTAAGCTTAGTAAATAATGCTGATTTTAACATGATTTTGTTAATAGTATTGATTACGGTAAATTATGAAGATTACAACAATTCACGTAAGTAAACCCCCTATTTTTGAACATTTAAGCTGCTTTTAAATTTTCACCATTGTAAATGGTGAAATTTTCACATTGTAAATTGTAATTTTATTTGGAAACAGATTTCCTTCACATAAGATATATTTTTTAAAGTCTTTTTATCAAACTTTTTTTTTAAATTAATTTTTGCGAGAGAGTGAGAGAGCGCGGGAGCTCCCCTGCTTGTACAGTCTGGTGGGGAGAGGCAGAGAGAGAAGCAGACTCCCTGCTGAGTAGAGAACCCAACATGGGGCTGGATCTTAGGACCCTGGGATCAGGACCTGAGCTGAAGGCAGAAGACAGATGCTTAACCAACTAAGTCACGCAGGTACCTTATTTTTACCTTATTTTTAAAATCTCGATAATGATTTGTAGATATCCATATTAAAGACATACCAAAGTCCCTTTTCAACTTCTGTATTTTGTCAAAATTTGATTTTTATGTTTGGAAGTCTAGATTTCCAAATGTTTATCTCAGTATATCATTTCTTGTTTATCTGAACTTGGACAACAGCAGTGATCATGTTATCTTGCAGATTATAACTATTATCTTCATAGTCTTTCCTTCTTGTTTGGAAAATTACTTACTGGGGAATTGGGCTAGGCATGCAAAACAGAAAAATAATCCAAAATATAATTCTTGTGCTTCGTTCCAGTCACATGTAACCATTGATTGGTTATTTCCACCCATTTCAATAAATTTGAGAATAATTTTGTCTTACTGCTTGGAAAGTCCATTTGAAATTTTTATTTATTTTTTATTTATTTTGAAATTTTTATTAAAAAAATATTTCTGTGAGGATGTAATTTACAACATGGTGACTTTAGTTAACAATACTCTGTTACACATGTAGAAGTTAGTAAGAGTAGATTTTAAAAGTGCTTATCACAAAAAAAAAGAATTTGTAATTATTCATGGTCGTGGATATTGACTAGACTTATTGTGGTGATCACTTCACAACATATACATAAATTGAATCTTGTTTGATACCTGTAAATAATATAGCATTATTATGTCATTTATGCATCTATCAAAAAAGACTAAATACGTTATTTAATAATAAGAAATATTGACATTTGTAAAACAGTGAGGCTTTTTATATGTTCCTGAACTTATTTCTAAATCTTAAATAACATATATAAACATCTATCTATATTTTATCTATAAACATGAATTTCTTAATATATTCAAGGCACTTAAGTTCTTTAGTTAAATGTCACCATTTCCTTCTTATAAATTCTATAAGTAAATGTCTAATAATTCTCAACTATACCATCAATTATTCAGTGTTGGCTAGATGCCAAACACTATGCTGAGCATTTTACATGAATGATCTTATTTACTTCCCACAACAACCATATGAAGGGGGAATAATTATTATTCCAGATACAGAGAGGGGAAACTGAGGCTTGAAAAGGTTATATATCTTGCCCAGGGAAATACATGAAGTAAGTAGTGGAAGATTTTGAAGCAAAGTCGATTGGAAGTTTTTTAAGTATTTTTTTTAAAGATTTTATTTATTTATTTGTAGGGGGGCCGGGGGAGGAGAAGAAGGGGAAAGAATCTTAAGCAGGCTCTGTGCTGAGTATGGAGCCTGATGTGGGGCTTGATTTTACAATGCTGAGATCATGACCTGAGCAGATGCCAAGAGTAGGCCACTCAATGGACTAAGCCACCTGGGCCCCCTTTAAGTAATTTTTTTAAATTGAAGTTTAATGTATATAGACAAATGTGCAAAATAATAAATGTACAATCAAATGTACACATACTCATGTAGCATCCATCAAGATAAAAACAGATAACATTATTGATACCGCAGATTCCTCTCCCAGGCTCCCCTCTAACCATTAACTCCCTGTGGTGTGAGTCCTAGTCCAGTTTTTATCACTATAAATGTAGATTGCCTGACTTTGAATATCATGCTGCTGGAGTTATAGAGCAGGCATGATTTTGTGTCTAGCTTCTTCTTCTTCTTCTTCTTCTTCTTCTTTTTTTTTTTTTTTAATATTTTATTTATTTGATAGAGAGAGAAAGAGAGAGGGAGTGCAAGCACGAGCTGGGGGAGAGGGAAAAGAAGAGGGAGAATCGGACTCCCCTCTGAGCAGAAAGCCCCACATAGGGCTTGATCCCAGGACCCTGAGATCATGGGCCCAGCACGCTTCTGCTATGCCACTCTGCTCCCAGGACCCTGAGATCATGACCTAAGCTTAGGAAGATGCTTAACTGACCGAGCCATCCAAGCAGGCCCTGTGTTTAGTTTTTATTAAACATTGTATTTGTAATTTCTTGTTGGGTTTAGCTGTAGTTGCTCTTTTAAATTGTTGAATAGAATTCCATTTTATGTATAAGCCACAGTTTATTCATTCTATAATAGGTGGCAATTTGCTTGTGTTTAGTTTTGGACTACTACAAACAATGTTTTTATGAACATACTTTATATGTCTTTTGGTATAGATTTTTGTATTTAGACCTGGAATTGATGGGAATGTGTAAGTTCAGTCTCAGTACATAGTCCAGATTTCCAAAATGATCATAAAATTTTCCACATTTTACTGAAATTAATGAGTTCTTATTGCACTAGAACTTATGCCATTCTGTTTTTAAATTAACAATTGCAAGTAAAAAAGAACACTATTTTTTCTGTATTTTTTCATTTTATGTATTCTGCTATGTACTTCTTATCCTTCAAAAAAATATTGTACAACCCAGTTATATCTCCATTTTTGTGTATTTATACATTTTTAAAAATTTTATTTATTTATTTATTTATTTATTTGACAGAGAGTACATGTGCACATGAGTGGGGGAAGGGCAGAAGCAGACTCCCCACTAAGAAGGAGCCAGACAAGGGGCTCCATCCCAAGACGCTGGGATCATGACCTGAGCCAAAGCCAGATGCTTAACTGACTGAGCCACCCAGGTGCTCCTTACACATTTTTGTTACATTAATAGTTTTATCTATTATTGGTTTGATTTCTAGCCAAAAATCTATGAGAATTATTTATCAATTCTATGGTTTTACAGTTTTAAAAAATCAGTGCTTTTTTCTTTCCTCTTTATTAATTCTGGTCTTTCTTTTGTGGTTTATTTTGTTTTATTTTCCTAACTCCATCAGCAAAATACTTAATTTGTTTTTATTGTATAATAGTAAAAGTATTTCTGCTCATGGAGTAATCAAGTTGAAGAGAAATCTGCTGTTGTTTTTTAACTGTTAATTTTTTTTTAAGTCAAAAAACAGAGAGATAGAGAGGGAGGGGGAGAGGTGAATAAGGAATTAATTGTTTCCTTCTCCAGGACATTGCCACATCTCATGTGTGGATGAAAAGTGTTTAATCTTGAAGCTAGGAGGGTAGTTAGCCACAGGGATAATAGCAGACTAGAAAACTAAAGATACTTTGGTCTCTTCTGACATCACAGAGTCACTGAATTTCTTTCAAACTTCCTCTTTTTCTTGAAAGACCAATAAAATAAAGGAAAGAAATGTTTTCCTTGATTTTTATGTTGTTTTGAGTTCTGCTTGCTGTTATTGCCCAAGGGCTCCTGATTCTCTATACCTATCTTTATTCATTTTTGTTTTGCTTGATTTTACAAGGCATGATGTAGTGTCCTGCTACTGTTAACTATTTTTCTTATTTAAAGCCAGTTTTGATTTATATCATTCTGTATTTTATTATTCAGCTTCAAGTTTTATGAGTTATAATTTCATGTTATAAATATATTGTTCTCTCCTGCCATATCCTTTTAAAAATATAATCTATAGGGGTGCCTGGGTGGTGCAATTGGTTAAGTATATGGCTCTTGGTTTTGGCTCAGCTCGTGATCTCAGGGTCATAGGATCTAACCCTGCATGGGGTTCCATGTTCAGCGTGGAGTCTGCTTAAGATTTTCTTTCCTCTCCTATGCCCCTCTTCACTTCTCAAATAAATAAATAAATCTTTTAAAATAATATAAGCTATGATTTTGTACCCAGCTTCTTATTTTAAATAAGATATTATGTGATAGCTCAATTACTTTTCTTTCAAATATTGTTAAAATGTACAATCTGACATAATATTGTTAAAAAATTGTTTACACTTAATATGCTATATTTTAATGTTTTCTAATACCCTCTTTTATCCTTACACCATGTCCCCTTTCTTGTGTACCTTTGTATCTTGGTAGGATATTTTCTCAGGTAGTTTTTTGGTTGTTCATTTTCAGGAAAAATATATGGGTGACATCTTTTCGGCCACTTTTATACTACCGTTGTCATTAAGATCAAATTAAGAGCATCCTAGAGGTTCATGATTATAGCAGCAAACATGTGTCACTTACAGTCAATTGACCACTAGTTCTTTCAACATAATGATCGTTGAATTTAAGCAAGACCCTTTCATTTTCTGCTGACTGCTCCAGCAAAGTAGTGCCCTGCCGCCTTTTCCCACTTATGCACCTCCACACCCCATTTAGTTCAGGTTCAAGTGTCTGGACTAGAGGAAGGTGGGAGACTTAAGACTGGACAGAGGAAGAAGCACAACAGTGATACACCAACATGGCAGGCAGCTCTGCGGTCATAACTGCCGTACAGCCAGTGTCCCATTTGTCCCTGTTGGGCTGAAAATCAAGACTCTGTGTATCTGCCTCCCTCCGACATCACACAGCTGCTTCCAGATGGGAGGGATGGTGGCTAGGGCTGCCTCTACAGCTGAAGAAGACAGGCAGGAGTTAGCAGCTAGACACTATCCGCTGGCCTCACTTCCCAGGGCCAGGCAGTAACTTCCACCAGATTCATACCCTTATACTGGCATTTCCCCTCACACATCTTTTTTTGTCTCAGGCTTTCCTAACTTCTAATATGCCACTTTCCTCCTGCTGTAATATCTGGCATGACTCCTAATAGTCCTCTGGTTTCCTTTTCATTAAGAGAAATTGGCAGTGCTCAAAGTCTGTGAGTAGAGTAGAGTAGAAGAGGCACCTTGGAACAAGTAGCTTTTTTTAAGGATTTATTTATTTGTTTGTTTTAGACAGAGAGAGAGAGTGCGATGTGGGTGGAAAGGAGCAGAGGGGAAGCCAACTCTGGGCTGAGCAGGAAGCTCAGCACCGGGTTTGATCTTACAACCCTGAGATCATGACCTGAGCTGAAACCAAGAGTCGGATGCTTAACAGATGCGCCAGCCAGGTGCTCCAGAACAAGTGGCTTTTGATCATCAAATAATTACTTAAGGGTTTGCCAAATTTACCTAATTTATTTGGCATTTGAAGTAAATCATTTTTCGTACCCCTTCTCTATTTAATAATATTACTTTTAGTAAATTGCATAAAATGAAATAAATAGTAATAGATTTTTAAATTGAACTTCATATATATAAACACAACAACTTAAAGTATTAAACATGTATAACAAAGTAAATAAAACAAAGATAAAAGAAAGAAAAAGGGAAGGGAAACACAACAAAAAGTAATTAGAAAGCATAAAAAAGGACAAAAACACACTTTAATAGTTTCATAGCTACACATCAGTTTAAACTTTAAACTCTTAGTTACAGGCTTATAAAATAATTGTTAGTAATAATTTGGTAACCAATGAGTGAATTATAGTAAAAACAACATATCTGTAAAAGTTAAGATATAAGCAACTACTAAGTCAGACCCCTGATGTAACATTTTGTTTTCATAATTTATTCATTATTTTGAAAACAAACAACACACTTTCTTAAAAAGTGAAATATGAATTTACCATATGACCCAGAAATTCCATTCCTAGGTGTATTTGCAGGAGAAATGAAAACATATGTTCATCCAAAGACTTGTATACAAGTGCTCATAGCAGCCTTGTGTATAACAGCCACAGGTACAAACAATGGAGTAGTCATCAACTGGTGAATGGATTAACAAAGGTGGTAACATGGAATATTATTTGACAGTAAGAAAGAGTTCCATAGTGACACATATTACTGATACATGTTAAGAAGTGGAAGAGTCTAAAACACATTATGCTATGTGAAAGAAACCAGAGGCAAACTATTATATAGTACAAAATTCCACTTAAATGAAAAGTCCAGAACGGGCAAATCTACATTTTGAAACACAGATCCATAGTTGCCTGGGATTGAGGCTGAGAAAGGGGATTGATTGCAATGGGCACAAGAGATATTTCAGGGTGATGGAAATGTTCTGAAACTAAATTGTGCTGATGGTTACACAACTCTTTATTCTTTTAAGTTCTGTTTATATTTTATCTATCTATGTATCTATTTTTGAACATACTCAGCACACAGTGTTACATTAGTTCCAGGTGTATAACCCAGTGATTTGACAAGTTTACACATTATGCTGTGTTCACAAGTATAGCTACCATCTGTCCCGTTACATCACTATAACAATATCATTGATAATTCTAAATTTCTTTAAAAACATTGCTTACAGTGGGTGATTTTTATGCTGTAGAAATTATATTTCAGTAAAGCTGTTAAAAGTAAAAACAAAAAACCCACCAATTAAAATTAAATGAAAAACAACTTAAAGATATTAAAACTAAGTAAAATATTTCATTCATTTGTACTAATAAATATTACACTTTACAGTTCGTACTCTGTTTCATTGTTTCAAGTTTTATTTATTTTTTTTAAAGATTTAACTATTTATTTTAGAGAGAGAGAGTGGTGGGGGACAGAGGGAGAGAGAGAAAGAAGCAGACTCCCCAGAAACAAGGCTCTATCCCAAGACCTGAGCTGAAATCAAGAGTCAGATACTTAGCTGACAGAGCTGCCCAGGCATCCCAACTGCTTTAAATTTTAAACACAAATAAAAATGCTAAGTGTTCATGTAGAAGGACATAATTTAAATAATTTTAACTTCATTTTTATTTTATTTTTTTTGTTTGTTTTTGTTTTTTTTAATATTTATTTATTTATTTGATAGAGAGAGATCACAAGTAGGCAGAGAGGCAGGCATAGAGAGATGGGGAAGCAGGCTCCCCGCTGAGCAGAGAGCCCGATGTGGGGCTCGATCCCAGGACCCTGAGATCATGACCTGAGCTGAAGGCAGAGGCTTAAACCACTGAGCCACCCAGGCACCCCATAACTTCATTTTTATAATTACCATGCTATCATTATTTTGACTATGCCATTAAAACATGCAAATATGCAGGCAAAGAACTGGAGACACAAACAGCACCTGAAGTGAGCATGCATGGTTCTGGAGCATTTGAATTTACAGTTTAAATGAATGCATGATGCTGAACCTTTCTGTTTAGGGCAGACTCTATAACTGACACTCCTCTGATTAACTTTCTTATAGAACACAATGTTTATTAAATGACAAGTATTTAAAATGTGCACATTTAAAACTGATGTTATTAGTGGGTGCCTGGGTGGCTCCATCCCATTAAACATCCAACTCTCGGTTTCAGCTCAGGTCATGATCTCAGGGTTGTGAGATCCAGTCCCAAATCGTGGATCCTGCTTAAGAGTCTTTCTTTCTCTCTCCCTCTGCCCTTCTTTCGCCTCTCTCCTCTTAAAACAAAACAAAACAAAACAAAAACATAAAAAAACAAAAAACCAAAAACTGATGTCATTAAAACAAAGCATTTTCACAGTAGTTGTTTATAACACTGCATTATATTAATAAATAAAAATAGAAAAACATTTCAATAGATGTCAAAAAGTATCATTTTATCGAATTAGATTTGTTTTAAAATGTAATGGACATAGTTTTAATATATCAAAAAATTGCTTTGCCTCAAAAGGAAAGCTAACAATTAATGCTCATTCACTAAAAGAACGATCACTTTAACTTTTTTTTTTTTTTTAAGATTTTATTTACTTATTTGACAGAGAGAGATCATCAGCAGGCAGAGAGAGAGGAGGAAGCAGGCTCCCTGCCGTGCAGAGAGCCTGATGTGGGGCTCGATCCCAGGACCCTAGGATCATGACCCGAGCTGAAGGCAGAGGCTTTAACCCACTGAGCCACCCAGGCGCCCCCCCCATTTTAAATTTTTTGATAGATATATAGTAAACGATCGTTATTTCCAGGTTACAAAATTGGATTGTTAACCAAGATTATCCAAAAAAATCAGTTAAATAATCAGTCACTAAGAAAATTCAGAGTGGCAGCAATTTTCAAAGTAGTGAATTAAGAAAAAAAGCTTTTTTATATATAAGCAAGAGCCTGGTAGAAAAAGTAGAGGAATTTTCCCTTTACATTTCCAACCACAAACAGAAAAAAATCTGGAAATATGCCAAATATGAGTTGTAATAATACCCAAATGAAATGAAGGTTAAAACTTTTCAGAGGCGTAATGGATTATTGAAACTAATACAAAGATACTCTATATCCTTAAGTAGAAAGAATCAGTATTATAAAGACATCAGTTTACCTAAATCTATTGATAAATTCAATATAATCCCAATTATTAATATAATGGCCACAGGGTATTGTTACTGATAATCTAATGTAAAACTCATCTGGAGGAAGTGACAAGCAAGTATATTCAGGAGAGTTCTGAAAAAGAGAATTAATACTGATGAACCAGCGTTACTGTTTCTAAAGTATATATAATAAAGCAACAGAAATAAAAAATGGTTAGTCCTTTTGAATAAATAGATGGCGACAGAACCCTATCCAGGAACAGTCCCAAACACATACAGAAATTTATAACAAAGTGACTAAATATTTAGAACCAAACTAAGTAAATCTTAATCTTTATTTTCTCCTTATACCAAATATTTAAACATTTAAAACAAAAACACAAATTCTAGAAGAAAACAATAATAACTTTGTTAATTATTTTAGAGCAAGAAAGGACTTCTTAACTGTCCTCGAAACCAGAATTCATAAAGTGTCCATGGAATCCAAACCAAGCCATTCATCTAAACAAAATAAACTTCTGTCTGGTGTAAAAAATTGTCCACATAGTAAATACAACTGATGTTTTTAGGGGGAAAATTGTAATACATGCTGCAGAAAAAAAGTCCAGTTTCCTTGATTTATAATAAACAAACATCATTCCAGTCAAAATCGTATCATTGAAATGAGCAAAGTGTTAGTTGTTGTACATGCAACAAAATACTCATGGACAATAGGAAGGTCTCTAAATGTTAATACTTATTTTCATTGTTTCCCTGATTATGCATCAAAGATTTTACTTTGCACCTCTGATTGCTTTCTTTAAGATGTCTCTGTTTCCTTGATTTTCGAAGCTACTTTCTTATTTTTGTTGCTGATTACAAAACCGAAAGATAAAAAACACATGTTTTCTCCATAACCATTTTTAATTAAACTTTTGGTACAACAGAGTGATTGTAATTACTCTTCCATTATCTTTAAGAATCTTCTCCAGCTTCCTCAGTTTCTCAGATCATTCCCTGGCAGCAAAGCAGCCTGAAAGAGGAAACTTTATTAGCTGGTGGCAACTTGCCTATTAGGACTTTTCTGGGCCCTATCTGGAAGGAGTTCTGTAAGAGCATTGACTCCACATCCTTCATTTTCCAAGAAACTTCCCCAGTCTTTTGCCACTGCCTTCCTTTCTTCCTGTTCTGTCTCTGAAACCACGTTAGGGTAAGGAACGTGCCTCATTAAAAACTCATAGATGTCATTTGAGAGATATAGTATACTCCCAATTTTAGGTTAAAAAAATTAAGATTTTATTTATTTATTTTACACAGAGAGAGAGAGAGATCACAAGCAGACAGAGAGGCAGGCAGAGAGAGAGGGGGGAAGCAGGCTCCCTGCTGGGCAGAGAGCCCGATGCGGGGCTTGATCCCAGGACCCTGAGATCATGACCTGAGCTGAAGGCAGAGGCTTAACCCACTGAGCCACCTAATATGCTCATTTTCTTTCCTGCCTAGAGAATGGTCCCTGCTGCTTCTATCAGCTTCTTAAAGTTGTCTTTAACATTTCGCTTCTCCACTCCTTCCCCCACCTCAAAATCGAAGAACCTTGCTTAAAAATTAGGATCAGAACTTTGGCTCCAGTAATAAAGCGGTGTTAATGTCTTACAGGCCAGTGGGTCTTACTTTGGGAAATAAAGCCTCCAAAGGGGCAAAGTGGGAAGTTTTAGTGATTGGTGGGTTACTATAGGCAGTTAGTGGGTAGGACCAGGAATCCTAAACATCCTGCAGTGAGTGGGATTGTGTATATATGGAAGAATTCTCATATGTTCTAACTGACATTAAATGTCCCACTGGATGTAACTCCAGGTGAAAACACTGTGGTGAGCTGAGTCTCAACCTATGTTTCACATATATACATAAATAATTTTCACATGTTTTCATGTTTATTTTACATTGCATATATGAAAATATAGCTGCATTTTTTTTAATTGCTGCATAATAAATTGCCATACATTAACGGCTTAAAACACCTATTTATTATCTCAGTTTCTGTGGGTCATGGGTCAGTGGTCTGGGCCCACTTAGCAGTATCCTCTGCTTAGAGTGTCACAAGGCTGCAAAGAAGTTGTCAAGCTGGAATACAGTCTCCTCTAAGGATTGGATCCTCTTCCAAGTGCTCATAGCTGGTGGCAGAATTCATATCCGTGCAGCTGCAGAAGTCACGGCAGCTTCCTGATCCAAGGCCAGCAACAAAGGGGGTTTCTGCATGAGTCTTTCCCGTCTCTACATTCTCATTTAAAGGGCTCCCCTGATGAGGTCAGACCCACTCATGATATCAAGATAAGTTCTCTTTTGATGAACTCAAAATCAATTGGTTAAGGATTTTTCTTTAAAGATTTATTTGTTTATCTGAGAGAGAGAGAAAGAAAGAGACAGTGAATGCACACACAGAAAGAGGAAGATAGAGGGAGGGAGAAGCAGAGTACCCATTAAGCAGGGAGTCCGATGTGGGGCTCAACCCCAGGACCTCAGGATAATGATCTGAGTCAAAGGCAGACACTTAACCGACTGAGCTGCCCCAGGATTGTTTTTAAGTAATCTCTATACCCAACATGGGGCTCAAATTCATAACCCCAAGACTGAAAGTGCAATGCTGCTCTGACTGAGCCAGGGGGGCACCCCTACTTAGGGACTCTTACTTATATCTATGAAATCCCTTCATCGTGGCCACCTTGTGTGACATAATCACCATATCGGTATCTTGTCACGTTCCTTGAACCTTTGGTCAGAAGCAGGTCACATATGGCTTCTTTCCTCATTCAAGGAGAGGCAGTCATAGAAGGACATGATGAACTGGGGGTCCTTCTTGGGTGTGTCTGCAATAGCAACCATTGTGTAAATCAAAGAAAGACTGAACTCTCTTTTATTTGAAACTTTACTAAAGTGGTTCACCATTTTGAAGAATGATGTCATTAGTGGCAAACCACCTCCAGCAGTTAGTACTCAGAGATGCCCTACTGGTCGCAATTCTACACAGAGGGCAAACATCTGACTGCCACACTGTGTCTACAAGTGTTCATATCAAAGTATTTTGTTTTATATAGATGATTCTCTTTTATTTTCTTTATACTTAATGGATTATATGGTCTTTTTAATACATCTGTTGGTAGATTTGTTGCCTATGAGTTTAATTTTTAAACGGTAAAGGCAGCATTACAAAATATTTGGTTAAATAGAAAAGGGTACATCTAGTTGGGCTGAAATTCATTGCGATGAGAAGTTATAGTTAGAATCTCCTTTTTTATAGTCTCATGAACTGAGACTCCTCTAGACATAACTTTTTAACCTATTAGCACAGAATCATTTATCAGATTAATTTGAAGGCATGGAGGCCTACCCTTGAATAGATGAAATAAAATAGCTCCTTTAAAAAAATTATTTATTTATCTGAGGGCGGAAGGGAGAGAGGCAGAGGGTGAGGGAACAGACTCCCTGCTGAGTGGGGAGCCAGCTCAGGGCTTGATCCCAGGTCCCTGCGATCATGACCTGACCTGAAATCAAGAGCTGGTTGCATGACCAACTGAACCACCCTGGCACCCCCAAAATAGCCCAATTTTGAAAGTAGGAGACGGCAGTGTGCACCACTAGGTGAGATGGTAAGAGAGAGATCACGGTTTATCTGACAACTATGGACTTCTCGCCCAGGCAAGGTAGAGGAGTCTGCAATGAAGACTTTGAATATGGGAGTTGTAGGTAGATATTGGACCCCCGCCAAATCACAAGATAGTGAGCATGGTTGTTTGGCTTAGGGTGACCCTGGTTAAAACAGGACTGATCTGTAGCATGAAATATTGCATTTGTTGATTTTTTTTTTTTTTTTGATAACCAACTCATTCTAAAACTAAATAGATCACTTGTATACTGTTACAGAAGTAATAATACTTGTATATTGATATACAGGTAATAGTCCTCCACTTATGAGATTATTTCCCCCCAAATAATCCAGAAACTCTCTCTCTCTATCTCTTCCTTTTTTTCTTTCTCTTGAAATTTCTCTTCCATCTTTGGAAAGATCAACAGAGTGCAGCTAACAAGTTGACACTTGGGCCACATTAGCTACCACACACTGGTTGAATAGCAAGATCGTCACTGATTTGCCAGGCAGGCAATGTGAGTGTTTAGGGGTATCTCTTTTAAAGAAGCAGTCCCTCATTATTGCATTGCATTAGTGCTCATCTCCATCTCCCCAAAGTTTCTGGAAGCCTGAGGGTGTGGCCCCCTTTTACTTTGTTAAGAAAGCCACATTCCTGGCCGGTGGTGGTGTCGGCCACACTCCTTGAGGATAGCTGATTTGTATGAGGTAAAAGCTTGGGGACTCTTATGTAAAGAAAGGGGTTTAACACTGTGGAAGAAATAGGTTCTTTAAAAGTAGGATTAAAACAAGGGTTGGAAAAGGTTAAAGGGTAAGAGAGAACACGGGGAATTTTCTGTCACAAATTCTCATTTTTATTTTTTTAATTTTTAAATTTTTAAAAAAGTTTTTATTTATTTATTTATTTGACAGACAGAGATCACAAGTAGGCAGAGAGGCAGGCAGAGAGAGAGAGAGAGGAGGAATCAGGCTCCCCGCTGAGCAGAGAGCCCAACTCGGGGCTTGATCCCAGGATCCTGGGATCATGACCTGAGCTGAAGGCAGAGGCTTTAACCCACTGAGCCACCCAGGCACCCCATCTCATTTTTAATTTGTATACAACCTCAGCAAGAGTGGTAAGATTGTAGGAACCCTTAGAAACACATTCAAATATCCTCATTTCTTGAGACTTGAGTAGCTAATCAATACATAATTATACGGTAATGGAGAGAGTAGCTGAATTTGGTCATGACACCTGACCTATTGGGTAGAGGATTTTGCCCTGGAAGGGCCTCTTCAGTGGCATTTATATGTAAGCTTAAAAGGCTAATGATTTCCAATAAAACCACACATTCTAGTCACTTTTCAAGCTTGGGTTCTGAATATGAATGTATCAGTGCTGTAAACCTAGGAAGGAGGAGGTAAAGAATGCATTTGACAGCCATTCTTTGTTAATGCGATTTTCATACTAAGAAAATGCATTGTAGCCAGCATCAATGTCCTTCTCGTCCCCCTCTTCTAACAGCCTCCCTGGATGCTTTTCTTTTTTTCTCTGCTCCTTACCTTCCTATAGTGGATAATATGAAAAGTAAAGAAACCATATATATAGTACAGGGACTTTTCCATACTGCTATAATGATGATGGTGGGTTTTGGCCTGACTCATGATTCCCTGCATAAGCGTGACTGCCAGTTGTGTGCACAACCAAATGACCTTTTTGAGTTGCTGTGCATCTTCAACAAGGATCAAATGTTAGAAGGACAGTCTATGTGATGAGAGATTCAGCAGCAGTATTAGGAGCAACAAAAAGCCATCAGGATAGGCAGTGTATGTGTGGTGGGGAGGGAGAGAGTCCATGTGCTCATGTCTCGCTCATAAAGCTTAGGTACATTTCAGAGGCCACATACTATTTGAAGTTCCTAAGAAGGAAGCTGATGTAATGTCTGTATAGGTACCCCTGACCTTATGGGTGAGATAGACTTGTAATAGCACCCAATCTGTTCTATGGAATTCTGCTTCTAGATCAACTCACTAAAATGGTCAATCTCCGATTTACTGATGTTTCTGAAATTTGAATTTTTATTCAGGTCTGCCTCAGCACCTTGATGAGAACAGGTGGACTTTTTTTTAAAAATGATGTTGACTTTACCCTAAAGATACAAACGTAGTGGTCCAAAGGGGCATATGCACCCGAATGTTTATAGCAGCAATGTCCACAATAGCCAAACTATGGAAAGAAACTAGATGTCCATCAACAGATGCATGGATCAAGAAGATGTGGTATATATACACAATGGAATACTAGGCAGCCATCAAAAGAAATGAAATCTTGCCATTTGCGACAACATGGATGGAACTAGAGCATATCATGCTTAGTGAAATAAGTCAAGCAGAGAAAGACAACTATCATATGATCTCCCTGATATGAGGAAGTGGTGATGCAACATGGGAGCTTAAGTGGGTAGGAGAAGAATAAATGAAACAAGATGGGATTGGGAAGGAGACAAACCATAAGTGACTCTTAATCTCCCCAAACAAACTGAGGGTTGCTGGGGGGAGGGGGTTTGGGAGAAGGGGGTGGGATTATGGACATTGGGGAGGGTTTGTGCTCTGGTGAGTGCAGTGAAGTGTGTAAACCTGGTGACTCACAGACCTGTACCCCTGGGGATAAAAATATATGTTTATAAAAATAAAAAATTTTAAAAAATGATGTTGACTTTCACTTTGTGAACATTCTTTTCCTACCTGAAAATGCATCTGCATATAAACTATATTTCATATATGAAATGGTGGAGGCTGTAGCTACTGATGGGTGGGGCAGGGGTAAAATAAACTTTAAGACAGTTGACCAGTTATCATTTGCCTTTTGTAAATTGGCTTTCAGTGAGTAGATTTGCTTTTGTGGAAATCTCAAACATGCCTCCTGGATTTCTGAATATTCCCAGAAATTTATTTTCTTCTTGGTTCCTCTAAGAGACATGTCTTGCATTTCTCTAGCTGATCCCAGGAAAGAAACACATCAGTACCTTTATAGCTTTGCCCCCAATTCCAATTTATAAAGCATCCCCAAGCAATATAGACCATCATGAGTTTTAGTAAAACTTATGTAGGAAGAATGAGAAGGGTTTACACAGCAGCCAAAGAACTTATTCTAATGGATATTCTAATCTCTGCACTTGAGAGCCTCTTAAGCCATGATGGTTTCCTTTCAGACCCTTTATACCACTGGGCCTGAAGGGGGCTCAGACGTCCTTCTCTCTGTTCCTCACCATTTACAGACCATTCTTCATAACTCCTATCTCTCATACCCCTCTCCGGGTTTGTCTCTTATGCTGTCAGACTAAACCACCCCTTTGCACCCTTGACATGGTTATTTACTGCCTTCAAACTCTCCCTTACTCAGTCCTTGATGAATGGTTCCCTGTCACTCTCACTGATGCCATTCCTATCATAATTCTTGGGATTTTAAAACACACATGAAGAATCCTTCCAATTGCCTCTTAGATTCCTGACCTCCAATCATGTTGCTCTCTATTCTGTATCAGCCATTCTCTCCCACAGAGATACCCTAGAACTTGTTCCTCATAATGGAAACACCTCCATCATCTCATTATCATGCATCCCATTCTCTGACCACCTCTTTCCATCTTTTCAATTTACTATCTCTCAGAATGTGACTCCAAAAATAATCCTTAGACTCCACTGGGAAATAAAAATCCATTAAAGTTACCACTTTCTCATTATGCATTATCCCTCAGCAAATCCTAGTTTTCTCCTTACCCAGGTAAAAGTCCATGGTCCGTGACTGTAAATATTCTCTTCCCCAAAGCCTCAACCTCTTTCCCATCTTAGTATTCACTTGGCAAAGCCCAAATCCTGTTTATAATGAAATCTGAGTTTAACCTATTCCTACATGACTGAAAGTGGCTGGAGAGAAACTCAACCATGGTGGGTGACTTGTCTCACTTAATTTTGGGGCACCCTCTTCAGCTCTTAGAGTTTCCCAGCAATCTTGATATATTTCCCTACCACATTTCATTGTCCCATTTTGCTAGATGATGATTCCATGCTTTCTTCTCTCTTCCTAGCACTAGTACCTCCTCCTTCTTTCTGCCTCCTACTCTGCAGATGACTTTGCTTCTCTTCCCCAATTCCCCTACTCCCTTATAACTGAAGTGATTAGAAGAGGTTTATGGCCCCCACTATGGCTCTTCCTTCCTATCTACATCTGCCCTCTGCACACTGGCCTTTTCTCTGCCAGTATGAGTGAGCTGTCATATCCCAGCAAAGTCAACAATCTCTGTTCTACAACAAATTTCATCACCTTTAACCTATTAAGGCACAAGAAATTTGCTCCTCTCTATTTAACATCATTCCTTTCTCTTTCTACTGGATCTTTACCAATCAGCATATATCAGTTCCTTTATTTCTCTCATCTTGAAACAACAGCAAAGAAATATTATCACAATCCTCTTCCCTTCAGCTATTGCAATGTTTCTTTTTATAGCAAAATGACTCATTTGTCTATTTTCACTGTCCCTAATTTCCCCCCTTTTCTTTTCTTTTGGAATCATTCTCTTTATGCATTATCCTAACCCTTCATTATAACTGCCTTTGTTGAGGTCTCAAATGACCTTCATTTGGCTAAAACTCAACTCCAATTTCTCTGTGTTCGTTTTATACTGCTGCTTCCATTTTGGTTTCCAGAACATCTCTTTCTTTTCATCCCACCTCACTAGCCATTCCTCCTTGGAATCCTTTCCTTTTTCTTTCATTTCTTTAACCTCTTAATCTTGGAGTTCTCCAGAACACCACCTTGCATTTGTTCTCTTTTTCACCTATACTTCGTCTCTTGGAAATATAATTTTATTCTCATGGCTTTTAAGACCATTTATACATTATTAATCCCATTTTTTTTGGTATCTTCCATCTGACCCTCTTCTATAAATGGTAGTCTTGTGTATATCAAACGGTCTACTTGAGGTTTCCACTTAGATATATTTCCACTTGTATATATGTCTTATATCTCAAATTTAACAAGTCAGAAACTTACTATTCCCTCACCCCAGATCTGCTTCTCTAATGTTTCTCATCTCAGTTAAAATAATTTCATCTTCTAATTGCTCAAAACAAAAACCCTAGAATTTTAATGGTCTTCTTCTTTTTCCCTACTTCATTCTTGTTCAGTTTACTAGCAAATCGTTGGACCTCTAACTTCAAAATATATCCATACCTGACCACTTCCTCTCATATCCATTGTTTCTCAATTGGACCAAGATAGCATTGAGTTTCTCTTGTATCATTCAATAGACTTCTAGTTGGTCACTTTACTCCCATCCTTGCTTTGCTTTAGTTTATTCTCAACGCAACATACAGAACTCCTAAAAATTTAATTTAGACTTTGTCACTCCTTTACTCCAAATCATCCATGGCATTACATCCCAGTCAGAGAAAGTGTTCCTAAATGATCTGACCCCTCATTACCCATCTGATCCCTTTGCTCTGCTCCAGCATTTCCAGTCTGTTCAGCCTTCTCATGCCTCCTGACATACACCAGCACATTCTATCTTTGGAGCCTTTATACGTCTGCCTTCTCTGCCTGAAAGGCTTTTTCCTCAGATACTATCAACCCATCTCCTTCACCTGCATCATCTTTTTTTCTAAAATGTAATCTTCTCAGTGAAATCTTTCCTGAAAAACTTGCTTATATTTGCCACACTTGGCCCTATATTCCCTATCCTCTTCTGTGCTTAAATTTGTGTCCTTAGTATTTTTCTTATACCTATTGTTAAAACCCTCTATCTATCCATCTGCCATTTATGTCTGTCTGTCTGTATGTATTCTATATCCATTTCTCTAGTTTATTGTCTGACTTCCTTAGAAGAGTGAAAACTTCTTGAGGAGGGATATTTACTTAATTGTTCATTTCTGTGAAACCAAACCTTGAATAGTACCTGACTTATGTTAAAATGTTTAATCACTCTTCATTAAAGAAATAGAAGAAAATATTACTAAAACACTGGTTGGCAGCCCTATGTTGGATTTCCCCGGCTCCTTGGCTCACTGTTTTCTATTGTACAGGTTCCTCAACTTCCTTTGTCTTTTCTTTCTCTTTCCTTCCCTTTGCAGATATTTCCTTTACTTGCCTGAAGCAAAGTAGTCCAGAGATCATTTTGGTGCTTGAGGGTTCCCTTGAATTCTTACCCTCAATTCCATGTAGGTTTTTCTAGCGCTTTTTCAAAGCAAATATTGTGAACTCCCCAAGGAAGATAAAAAGGTCTCTACTTTCTTTCATAATATGAACTATTAAATATAATTAGCTTATTAAGCAAGTTTTGGTCAAACAATAGTGAGAAGTAAGGATTATATTAATTTCCAGATTGCAGATGAGCCTTCTAAACAAGTTTCTCTTCCCAAAAGTCTTTCTATGTATGTATTTTAGAAGAGTATGAGATAGCTCCTCACAACATTTTATTTGTACTATATGTTCAAACATATCTGGGGCTAGCATATACAATGTGATCATGTTGATTAATATTAATTAAGGGCTCATGGTACTTAAAAATAGAGTAACTAGTGAGAGATGTTTCAAGAGAATATGGAGACCTATTTGTAGAGACTAGATTATGTATAATTATTATTAGAATTAGTTGAAGATAAGGCAGCACATAAATCAACTTAACAAATGATATTAAATTGTGAGGTACTGTAAACATCATTGAAGTCAGAAACTTTAGGCAAATGGAATGCAGGACCAGAATACAGACAAGAAATTTATCATTCAACATACAGATAAAATTCAATAAAAATAATGTTAATAACACACATTTAAAAATTAGTTTGTAAAAACATTAATTCCAAAGAGCTTTAAAAATAATTTCAATAAACTAGAAATGATTTCAATGAAAGCTCTCTGTGTGGTGGGAAAAAAGGACGGCTCTGCGTTACCATGATTTCTGAATTAAGTGTCCCTTTAATTGGTCTGATGAAAACATTTCTCACAGAATAACATTCAGATTAATTAAGAACAATGAAGAAGTAACATGGAAAATCCGTAGCAAAAGAGACCATGAAAGCATCAACCCCAGTGTGGGCTGCGTCATTACTGAGTCTCTTACACACCGCACATACGTTGTTATCATCATCATCATCCTTCTGCCCTCTGCCTACTGTTTTTTCTGATTGTTCAGTCCATCCCCACCCCCACTTCCCCGCTCCTTCCTGTTCTAGCAGTCGCACTTGCTCAGATCTCACAACTTCGCGCCTGCTTTTGTCTTTTCCTGGAAATTCCTTTCCACGGATATTCAACATGACTTTCTCCGTGACACGTTTCTCCACTACTCTATCTAAATTTCGTAGCTTTTATTCCTCATTTTAGTTTTTTCCTGAGTCCTTAGTAGAATCTCACATGCTTACGTTTTACTTATTTTTTTGTTTTATACAGCAGTATGAAATCTTCATGGAGACAGAAATTTTAGTCCGTTTTACTCACTGATAATAGTGAACTGGCACATAATAGTTGTTAAGTTAATATTTGTTAAATGAATAATCTCATGAAGGTAAATTTAATTTCTGCTGTTTGGTACCACAACTTTAAAAGGGTTGAACTGACTGTTAGAAATTCTGGGTTTTAGTATCTGTCTTTTCACTTACTGGCTCTGCTGATTGGGCTAAACAATTTTGCACAACTATAAAATGAGGATGATAATATAACCTTGATTACTTCTATGATGTTAGGAAGAACAGATGTGCTTGTAAATGAGTCCCACTACTGGCAACATTTAACCTACAATTATATGAATGAAATATCAGAGTATAGCCTGGTTTTATATAGATATATTCTACATATTATCCTGCGCAGGATACTTACATGTATTCCCCTCAAAATTATCAGTTGTTGATGGAGACCTTCTAGGAAGGGGACATGTTTTGTGCTTTGGAGACCATCTTAAAGATCAGCTGGCAAAGGCAATTTATCTTTTGAAGGGGAGTCCTCGGCCACAGCTCCTCCTGCAGTAGTTTCTTCCCCTGGGTAGATTTTGGCTCCCATTTGGCAATCTACAGATGTTTCCGATTGCCATGATCAGGTGGCAGTGGTGAGATCTAGTAAGTAGAGGCCAGTAATGCTGTTGATCATCCTACAACACATACAGTACTCTCTGACAACAAATACTTACAGAGTCCAAAATTCTCTAAAGGCTTCTGGAGCTGGAAGACTTGCCACTCTCAGAATCTTCTCCCTAGACTGTTGTTTACAAGTCACATGGTGAATTTTTTGGATGGAATTGTCTGGCTGTGGTCATTTGGGAGCCTCTGGGAAGTAGGAGTGTGTCAAAGAGTGTATAGGCACCAGTAAGTAAGAAGAAAAAACAAAACCTCTACATAGTCAAGCTAAGACAATAAAAAAGATCAATATATGTTTTAAGGGCTATAGAGAGGATCACATAATTATATAGTGTAAAGGAACAGGGCTTTGACCTCAAGTCTTCTTTAAAGGCTAAAATGTAAAGAGAAAGCAATGGTAATTGTCTGTGTTTTATTTATTTTTTTTTAAGATTTTATTTATTTATTTGACAGACAGAGACCACAAGTAGGCAGAGGCAGGCAGAGAGAGAGGAGGAAGCAGGCTCCCTGCTAAGCAGAGAGCCCGATGAGGGGCTTGATCCCAGGACCGTGGGATCATGACCTGAGCCGAAGGCAGAGGCTCAACCCACTGAGCCACCCAGGTGCCCCAATTGTCTGTCTTTTAAATGGGAATTGTGGGGGGTAAGATCTTACTTTATTTGACCATATTTTTCATCATCAAAATAATGTTTCTAGACTGCTACAAATGAATTTTCTGAAAAGAGAAAAGAGTGGAATTATTTCAGTGGTCTCAGCTCTATTCTTTTATCAGAATAACAATTCCCTAAAGGTCCTAACACGAAATTGGATTGAATTCTGAACCAGAATAAATGTAGCAAGAACTATAAGTTTAGAGGGAAAATTAGGCAATCTGAATTATATAAATAAATATTTGTACATTAATCTGTAAACAATTGTAGCATCAACGTAGTTAAACAAAGCTAACTCTATTGCCTAGTGATTCTGGGTAAGAAGGAGTCTTTGCTTTATAGAAACCCAAACCACAAGAATTCCCAGTTCCAAATTCTTTCTTTTGTGGCTAATACTGATTGAAGAAGTCCAAGGAATGCTGAAAATGCTATTTCCTGAATAAGCATATTTCTTTTTTATTTTAAAGTAATATTTATTTTTTATGTAGATGCTTACTCAAAAGATAAGAATAAAGGGTTTTAAAAATGTATTATTAACAGCAAATGTGACTTTTTGTCTCGGATTTCAAACAGAAGGTGCAGATGAATGACACCGAAATAAACTAGTGTTAAATTCGAGGATGTGTTCTATGCATGTGTTTTGAAAGATCCTTCTTTACATTCCTTTTTATATGACTTCTGTACATAAAGTTTTTCATACTATAATACATACAAGCTGAATTTGCGTTCCTTCCTTCTTAACTAAGGATTTATTGTGCTTGACTATGTAACATTACAAGATATTGTTCTTTCTTCCTCCCTTGTTCAGAAGGTAGTTAATGAATATTTAATTCATGGCAACATTAAAGAGATCTTAGGCTCATTTAGAAAAGACTGAATCTCATAAATGTATTAATATTTAGTGAACGTGCCTTATCACAGCATGTCTGGGTTTTTGCTGTTCATTTCCTTGTGATAAGATTCCTGGGCAGAGCAAGTCTTCGGAAGTAAGCCCACAGGGCTGCCTGGCAAGTTTATTTTGGGAAGGAAATAATCAATTTAGAGCTATTACTGCAGGAGTCCTTATCGAGCTCATTTCCTCATCTAATGCTTCACAAGCTAATATTACATGTTTAGTAGCAACTTCAAAGGAATAGAACTGTGCTTTGCAGGTTTTATTAATGTGAAATTTCTCTGAGGGCACCAAGTGTTTGCCATTAACATGACTATACTCCACAGGCTTGCAAACATAGGTCATAAAAGCTGTACCAGAGCCCCGTGCTGCGGCAGCCCAATACTATTCATGTCACTCGGTTCCTATTAGATTATAAGGGCTGGGTTGGGGGTGCCGTTGTGCTTACAGACTTCCTTTTCTCCATTCCATTCGCCATATTGAAAATAGTGATTTAGCCTAATAACAATGTGGACAAAACAGTGGTACAGAGAGGGTCTTGTCCACACTCAGTTAAGAATAGTGTGTGATAATGGCCGCAGTTTCAACATATCCTATACACTGCTTTGGTGTTTTGCTTTTCGTTTCTAGACAGTCCATTGAAATGCAGGCCATTATCCACACAGAGAGACATTTAATGTTCCTGAGTAGAACCAGGGAAAAGAAAATATTTATACATGATATGTAAGACACTTGAAGGAAGGCAGAAAGAGAGTTTGCCTCAAGGCAAGAGTGGGGATTCTACTGAGATTTCTTAAGGAGAAACAAGAGGGATTATACACGTCTGCCAAATCAAGGTCTCTTGGTGCCTATTTCAAAACACGGTAGCACGATTACTTTCTGACCTTGAGGATGAGATTCTTCTGCTTTGTCACGTGTTTGACTAGACTCACAGGGCAGATGGTTTGCTCCATCAGCCAGAACTACCCCCAGCTGGACAGGGGAAGGGAGAGGATTTTGCTCTCTGGTCTCATGGAATTGCCTACCTGAACACAGTTCCTTTTCTGCTTCAAATGACTACCATTTTCTTCTCTTATAGCCACCTTGAGAAGCCTCCTTTGTCACAGATTGGTTAAACCAGTTCCGGAAGAGTCATGGAAGCAGCGCCTGTTCTCAGGGCCGGAGAGGTTGTGTAGACGCTCCTGTCCTAAATGAGCTGCAGCTGCATGTTGGGGCTGGTGGAGGGGCCCGAGTGAGAAAACCAAAACATCCCCTGGAATTTGGCTAGTGTTTTAGGAAAAAGAGGATAAAAATATGGAAATTATAGGAAAATCATTAGCAGTTGGTTGGTCATTTTTCTGTGTCAATAGACTTTTGTTTAATACTTCAGATATTTGAGCAGTACTGTAAGGGCTTTTGTTTAGTTTCCCTCACATTAAAAATAGCAAGTTGAGCCGCCAGCTTTTCAAAGCCGCGTTATAAATTAGGAAAAGAAGAGAGAAGAAAATGATATGGAACCTCTAAGTTAAATAAACCCTCTTATCCAATTTAAGCTTTGAAAGGGGAAGAGATACATCATAAGGGAGACTTCTTTTTTGGTCCCACAGTTAGCTATCAAAATATCTCTCCGATGAATATTTGTTTAGAACTCAGAACCTTATTAATAGGGGACTATTTTCAGAGAGGGATCTTCTTTCTGATTGAAACGAAAATGGCAAAACCCTAAACAAAACCTATGACAGGAAATTAAAGACAGAAAAGCCGTTTTTGAACAAATCATTATCTTATATTTTCATGCAATCCTTTGAAGGAGTATTTTTTTGGCATCATTTTTCTGGAACCCAGATGCCATACATCTGTTGTATTTCGTAAACCTGGTCAAGTTATCTTACTGTGAAAGTCAAATAAAGGGCAATTTTTAAAGAGAAAAAATAAAAAATAAACTTATTTTTAAAATTTTCCTTTATTTTAATGACTTTTTTCATTTCACTACACTCAAATCTAAAGCAGTATTTGATTCAGCACAGACACCCATTTAGTTTATTTAAGTTTAGTAATAACTTGACTTGATAATTCCATATTTCATGGTTTTCTGTCAAATGGCTCACGGCATCCAGGTCTCTTCCACATGAGCTGGGATGAGAGGGCACACAGTTATGCCCAGGCCCTCTGGTTCTCGAGCTCCATGCGGTTTTACTCTCATGGAGCTTATAAAGAAATAAGGATGGTAAATCACAAACCTAAAAACCTCTAGGAACTAGCAGAGAAGAGTTTAAAAAGAATCACTTACCCACGAGTTTAGGTTTGATGATGAATGTTCCCCAATTTTTTTCAAAGATTTTGACTTCCCCTGGAGTTTCCTTTAAATCTTATCATCACCACCACTCCCAAGTTCTTCCCTTCTTATGGTTATTTTTAAAAAGATGCAGTTAATTTTATAGAAACTCTTGTCCTCTGTTTTTCTTATTCTACTTCTTCCTGTTCTCTATTTCTACCCATGACTCTTTTTCTCTTGGAGTTGATGAAATGCCTTTGACTCTTATCCTGTCTGGTCCTAGGATGGCAGGTTTATTCTCATCTAGTCCCTCCATGGGTGTTGGGTACCAGTGATAGGATATACAATTTCTACCAAATATGGAAATAAGCTAATATATTTTTTCAGAAGTCAGTGTGTATGTCATTTTCTGAATTTGTAAATTCCATTATGGGATATATTAAGCTACTATGGAAATTGCCTTTATTGTAGGTAAAAAAATGGCCAAATACTGTCAACTTCATCAGGTTTATGAATTTTAATATCACAGATGCTATGACATTATCAGAGATGCTATACTGATTTTCATTGTTTTTCATTACAGTAAACCCCAAAATATAAACATCTATTCTATGTTTATATTTGAATTCTCCCCATCCCAGCTTCTCGGGAAAACCACACTAAATACAATTAACATCATTTTAGATGTTGAATTCCCTGATGTATCATTTCACAATTACATATGGTTTTTCTAAAACTTCAATTGCTTTCAGTTGTTACTGTAAATAGATGGAAATTTTTAATATAATTTGCCGATTTTAGTTTAGTACCACAAATACTTGAGAAAGTATTTTTTATGTATTTTACAATGAGATAACTGTGAATGCTTTAGCATCATAGACTGGCCTGTCTGATGATATCACTTTTTAGCAACCTAATGAGCAAAATCCAATTATCTCTCCTGTAGTTCTGATGATTCATAGGTCCCTTCCTGCCTCTGGATCAAGACCATGTTTTACCAAGAGTCCTGTTACACCTTTGGTATTCACTTGAGAATTGCTTCCAGCTATGTTCTTTTTCCTGTTAACACCTGTACCAAAGCTGTTGAGGAAATAATTTTCAAAGCAAGCCTTGAAAAAGAGATACTTGTCTTTTTACCTTAATGGAGGGAATACTTCATCCAAACAGAAAAGACACTGCTTATAGAGCCAAACTTACTCAGAGTATCTATGCTTTTAATTTTAGTTATGTTAGTAAGATTACTTACTACAGTTAAAAATTTCCATGCACATAGCACACTGAAAATAGAATCCTTGTCTCAATATATCTTATTTCCATGTCATTCATTACAATATATTCAGAAGTCCATGTATTTTCCACACTTGAAGGAAAAGAAAATATAATTTATAGTATTTTTTTGCATTGATACCCAATTTTTGTAGTGGCTAAATTACTACAAACACCTTCATCTTCGGAATAGTCAACAGTAGTTTTGAGTGTATACTAGATCCACCCATCCATCTATCTTTCCTGCCCATCCATCATCCATCCCTCATTGTGTATACTCTCTATGTGGAGATGTTTGAGGCTTTAGAATTTGGAGATAACACATCACATTTTCTGCAGAGCTGAAGACAAGGCAGAGAGGTTAGCATTAGACAGGAAAATGGAAGCTGGAGCATTATTCTACATTGGTCTCTTGAAGGATGTGGTCATTAAAACTCAGGAAAGAGGAAACAGAATAAAACACACCATTTGTTTAAAGAAAGACCATTTAAATACAAGAATTACTAGAGATTTACTTACACAGACAGATGTGAAATGCATCACAAAGGAACTCAATAATCATTTCCCTCCAGAAATTAGCAGTGTGCAACACAGAAGCCCTCTGACATTGGTCTCTGCTTTTTAAATAAGAAATAAATCTTAGAAACAGCTGAGAGATAAAGGAGAGATTATCAGAAGCGGCTAAGTATCTAAATCAAGGTCTATAGAATGAAAAACTAAATACATTAAAAAATCTCCTTTAGGAAAAAGAGAGAAGATAGATGGCAAGAGAAACACACTTTTTAAAATGACAATAATTATGAAATTGATTCAAGAAGGAAAAATACAGGATTTGGAATTAGAACTGGAAGAATTTCTAGTCTGTCTACTTTTGGGCACTCAGGCAAATTATTTAAATACATTCTAACATACATTTTTTTCGATTGTCAAGTGAACCTAAGTATTTTCTTGAGAATTAAATGAGATAATGTACGAAAAATAATTAAAATTCTGTCTGGAAAGGAACGCAATATTTATTAGAGTCCTTCCTCACATTTTTCTCACTTTTGGCTTTTGTCAGGACTCCTAGTAAATGGAGTCAAATGGTTGGAGACAAGTTAGCCTATGAGGTACACTTTATAAAACTTTTGAACCCTTAGGTTTGGATTGCTAAGTTCAGACTTTCAAAGATAAATTCAGGTACACCAATAACTTCCTTCCCCAGCTTCTTTCCAGTCAGCCTTCCCAATAAATAATATGTATGTGTATGTCAGGTGAAGGGGAGGCATCCCAAGTATTTTCTTATCTTTTCCATAAACCCTCATTTTTCTTATTGTTCAGAGTGGAAAAGAGCAGGAGGAGGAATCTGAGATAATTCTTGCTTAAAACTTCAAATGGAGGCTAGCTAAGCAATAGCTGAGCTGAGACAGTAATGGCTTCCCTTGAACTCTCGGCTCTGAAGTTGAGTCAGAGAAAGCAGAATGGAAACTTTAGAATCCATGATTTCCACTGGTTCCCACTTACTCTTTCATTTATGTCCCACTTCATCTCTGGCCTGGACAGCGATGCTTTCTCTGATCACACTAAAGGAGGTATCTCTATTTTTTCCCAACTCAAATGCAACCAAGTATGGCAACACATATTTGTTGCTTTAATAGTGACTTAAATTGTCTATTACATTGTATGTTTAAATGAACTGTTTTCCTAAATAAGCAGAAAGAATATCTTCTCAGGCTTTGTCCACATGGTATTCTGTACATTGTGTAAAAATATAAATTTTATACACATAGTCTTTTTACTCATTCTAACTTGATGATATAAACATATGAATCTTTTCCTCATTTTCAATTTAGTTTGGGTTTTCTTTCTTGATTTTATTTGGCATTTTATTAGTTTACTTTAAACACTTTATACACATTTCTGCTTTATAATTTATCAGTATTTTCTTTATTATTCCTATTGTCCTACTTTTCTAAAGATTGCATATGATTTTAAAATTTCTAAAATTGAATACTAATTTATTTGAGTTCATTATTTTTCTTTTAACCATGAAAGATTTTTAAACCATGTCTTTGTTTTTAAAATCAGCTGGACCCTATCTCCTTAAGTTTCCTAAAAGTATTCTCGCTTTTATTACCTTTTAGCTTTAGTTTTATTCTTTATTGCATTGTGACCAGAAGAGAAAAACTGCAAATTCCACTTCAGACCATTTATTTGAGATTTTTCTTCTGTCCTGCACATGTATTCACTATTTGTAGCATACAATTTCCATACTCATCAGATTCTTGGCAAACTTATTTTCAATATTTATAGTATTGACTTTATGAGTGACCCTGAAGTTACATAACAGATTTTTTTTCAATTTTCCTGAGTCATGAATTTGAACTTCATGTGTTATAAAACTAGAGGATAGGGAAAGGGTAACTAGGAAATCAACAGATGTAGTGGTCCACTCAATATCCTGACTTCAAAAAAGTTGGGACTTTCCAAGTGCTGTCAGGTACACTGTGGTTCTCAGTGTGAATTAGAAAATATTCTCAGTTAGGGGTGCCTGGGTGGCTCAGTGGGTTAAGCCTCTGCCTTCGGCTCAGGTCATGATCCCAGGGTCCTGGGATCAAGCCCCACAACAGGGCTCTCTGCTTGGCAGGGAGCCTGCTTCCTCCTCTCTCTCTCTGCCTGCCTCTCTGCCTACTTGTGATCTCTACCTGTCAAATAAATCGAAAAAAAAAAAAAAAAGAAAATATTCTCAGTTATGCAATAGTACAGTTTATGAAGGAAGTTATATTCTATAGAACATCCCCCTTCCAAGTTCAGGGGGTAAGAACACTCTTGGAAATGGTTTAAAATAAATCTTGTCTATTTATTATAGTTTTCTAAATTTAAATTTGACTCCTTTGCTCTGCAGTGGGTTAGACGTTTCAGGCCTCTCTCAACAATGGTATGCTTGTCAATTTTTCCTTATTTTCATTTTTAAAAAAATTTCCTTATTTTCAAACATTTTTTGTTTTGTGGATAAAGACCTGTATGATCCATAAAGGCACACATACAGTGCTTTATTGCTCAACATGTTGTTTCCTGATTTACAATTTCCTTTAACAATATGAAATTACCCTTTAACAATATGAAAAACTCTTTTATTCTCAATTTTTGGATTTGGCCTTAAATTCTACTTTGATTTAATATTGTTTCTCAGTACTCTTGGATTTATTTATTTATTTAAGATTTTATTTATTTATAAGAGAGAGAGAGCATGGGAAGCAGCAGAGGGAGAGAGATAAGCAGACTCCGCACAGTGTGCAGAACCTGATGCGGGGCTGATCTCAGAACCCTGAGATCATGACCTGAGCCCAATCAAGAGTCATATGCCTGACTGTGCCACCCAGGCACACCCTGTTTTTTGTGTTTGGTTTTGTTTTGTTTTGTTTTTAAGTATCATAAATACACTAGTATGATTTTTGTGGTAACTATTTGTGTTTATTGTTAAAATATGATTATTTTAAAGTGAAAATGAACTTTTGGGACTTCATCAATATCAAAAGCTTCTGCACAGCAAAGGAAACAGTCAACAAAACAAAGAGGCAACCCATGGAATGGGAGAAGATACTTGCAAATGACAGTACAGACAAAAGGTTGATATCCAGGATATATAAAGAACTCCTCAAACTTAACACACACAAACAAAACAGATAATCATATCAAAAAATGGGCAGAAGACATACAAATGGCTATCAGACACATGAAAAAATATTCATCATCACTAGCCATCAGGGAGATTCAAATTAAAACCACATTGAGATACCACCTTACACCAGTTAGAATGGCCAAAATTAGCAAGACCGGAAACAACGTGTGTTGGAGAGGATGTGCAGAAAGGGGAACCCTCTTCCACTGTTGGTGGGAATGCAAGTTGGTGCAGCCTCTTTGGAGAACAGTGTGGAGATTCCTCAAGAAATTAAAAATAGAGCTTCCCTATGACCCTGCCATTTCACTACTGGGTATTTACCCCAAAGATACAGATGTAGTGAAAAGAAGGAACATCTGTACCCCAATGTTTATAGCAGCAATGGCCACAGTCACCAAACTGTGGAAAGAACCAAGATGCCCTTCAACGGCCAAATGGATAAGGAAGATGTGGTCCATATACACTATGGAGTATTACACCTCCATCAGAAAGGATGAATACCCAACTTTTGTAGCAACATGGACGGGACTGGAAGAGATTATGCTGAGTGAAATAAGTCAAGCAGAGAGAGTCAATTATCATATGGTTTCACTTATTTGTGGAGCATAATAAATAACATGGAGGACATGGGGAGATGGAGAGGAGAAGGGAGTTGGGGGAAATTGGAAGGGGAGGTGAACCATGAGAAACTATGGACTCTGAAAAATAACCTGAGGGTTTTGAAGGGGCAGGGGATGGGAGGTTGGGGTAAGCAGGTGGTGGGTATTAGGGAGGTCACGTATTACATGGAGCACTGGGTGTGGAGCAAAAACAATGAATACTGTTATGCTGAAAAGAAATTTTTAAAAATATTGTTTTAAATAATTGATAATTGGATCTTGTTTTAAAGACTAATATGAGTGTTTTTGTCTTTTTTAAATTTTAAATTGAAGTATTTTTAAAGAGCAATACATTCAAATGGCACAAAATCCAAAATGTACACAATGATATATAGTGAAAAACCTTCCTTCTTGTACTATCATCTGGGCCTAGTTTTTCCTTTTCAGAAGTAACTGTTAATCATTTTCCTGTGTATCTTTTCAGAGATCATTTATGACCATATAAGCAAGCATACAAAGACATATATTTTTTGTACATATGTACACACAGAGGCTCATATACTATTTCTGTGCCTATTTTACTTAACAATTAACTTTGGGGGCACCTGGGTGGCTCAGTCAGTTAATGGCCCAACCCCTGATTTTGGCTCAGGTCATGATCTCAGAGTCATGAGATCTAGCCCCACATTGGAGCTCCATGCTTAAGATTCTTTCTTTCTGTGTCCCTCTGCCCACCACCTCCACTACTTCCACTAGGATTCTCTCTCAAAAAAAAAAAAAAAAAAAAAAAAAAAAAAAACTTTGTAGATTGTTACATATCAGTACTACATAATGAGTTTCTTCATTCTTTTAGATGGCTGCCTGCATAGAATTCCATTTTGTATGCGGGTAACATTTATTTCACTATTCCATGGGTGTTTTGCTTAGGTTCTTTTCAGTCTTTTGATATTATAATTTTGCTGTGAATAACCTTGTACATCCACCTCTTTTTCACATTGCTAATATATCTATAAAATCCTAGAGCTGGAATTGCAAGATCAGAGGGCATTTAAAATTTATTTTTTGGGGGAATATATATATATTTTTCTTTTTTTTTTTTTTAAAGATTTTATTCATCCATCAGAGAGAGAGGTGGGAAGAGAGCGAGCACAGGCAGAGGGAGAAGCAGGCTCCCCGCCGAGCAAGGAGCCCGATGTGGGACTCGATCCCAGGACGCTGGGATCATGACCCGAGCCGAAGGCAGCTGCTTAACCAACTGAGCCACCCAGGCATCCCAATTTTTCAATTTTTCAGTAGGTAATATACCACACACTACTGAATTCAAAAGAAAAACAGAGTGGGCAGGATTACCCACCCTTCCAAGAAAAAAAAAAAAAAGTCCACATTCTTATCTCCAGCACCTATGAATACACTGCCTTACCAGGAAAAAAGGACTTTCCAGATGGGATTAAGGTTAAGGACTTTGAGATGGGGAGAATATCCTGGATTATGTGGTTGGGCCTAATCTAATCAAATAAATCTTTAAATAGGAGAGCATTTCTTGGCTCTGGTTAGAGAAGACGTGAAGATGGGTAGAAGAGTAGAGAGATGTGCGGGTGCTAGAAAGGGTACCAAAAGCCAAGGAATGCATGTGACCTTTGGAAGCAGGAAAAGGCAAGGAAATGGATTTTCCCCTGGAGCCTGCAGAGACATATGACCTCCTGTAACTTTGCTCTTTGCTCCGTGAGACTTTTGTCAGACTTCGGACTTACAGAATTCCAAGGTTATAAACCTGTGCTGCTTTAAGCCCCAAATTTTGTGGTAATTTGTTAAAGTGGCATAGAAACCAATAAAAGGGAAAAAAAATAAGAATAACTATCCACATTTCCCTTCTCCTAAGTAAACTAACTCATTCCTCTCACCAGAAACAACCATTTTCACCTAGTTGTGCATGCTTTCTGAGACATTCTCTGCATTTACGAGCATTTATATACATTGTGTCATGAGTTCTAAGGCACATGTCCTTTTTTCATTTTTTTTAAAATGTGAAATTGGGATACATTTTAGAATCCAGGGTTCTCAAAATTGAGTCCTCTTGAGAAGATCTGCATTTGCTTCTGTCAATCACCTGAGGTCCTACCAACCTGAAACTACCCCAAGTTAAATGATCTTGGTTATAACTTTTCTGTTTTTTCAACCGTGTTGATAATGTGAATTCAATCCACAAACCTGTGTGAGTATTCGCTTATGGTTCAAATTCCAAGGGGGAGATTATTTTCCTTTCTCCAAGTAGTGTCAAGTTTGAGACATGCTAGTTTCCCTCCTATCTCTCTACATGGTGGGTTTTCATTTACCTTTAGTGAGGATGAAGCAGTTTCTTGATTCTCAGTCTTGGTGGTATGTCCTTCCTCGTTATATAATTTGTAAATTGCAATTGACAGTTTCCTAAATTTGATGAGGTATGCTATGTAAGAAAATTTCATTCAATGGGAAGATTTGTGTTTTCTTCTGTGTTGTCGTTTTGGGGGATCAAAATTTTCTGCCAAGTTGTTGGTTAAAGGAGAGATAGCAGACATCATTGCAACCATTCACATTAAGAACATTCTTTATTTTCCACCATTTTATCTCAGATATAGGCCATGACTAATATGAATTGCTTTAATAACAGAGGGGAATTTTGACTTTCACTTGCTTAAATATCAGCACATGGGACCCGAGGGTAGTTTTGCCATGCAATCTGGACTGGGTTTTCCCTTCATAATTATCCAGGGCATTCCCTTCCCTCACCTCTTTCTTGTGCTGGACCATGTTTACTGCTGCTCATGTATTCTCTTTCACGGTCAACTTCGTTTTGGCAGAGCATCTCGCCAATGCATCCTGGGAGCAGGAGATGAGAGATAAGACAACTTATGTCTTAAAATGTCTTTATTCCAATCTTCCTGTATTTGCTTGTTGTTTTGGATGAGTATAGGAATCTGGATTGGAAATAATTTTTCTTCAGTATTTTTAAAGAGTTGGTGTGTGTGTGGTGATATCCTGGTGATGGTGGTAGAGGGTAGAAAGCATTATCATTCCTAATTCTTTATTCAACCTGCTTTTTGTTTGCTTTCATTGCTGCTGTTGTTTTATTTTTTACTCTAGAAGCTATTTAAGTTTTTCTCTTTGTCTGCAGTTTTGTACAATGTTACAGTAATGTGCTTTACTGTGGGTCTGCTTGCTTACATTGTGTTGGACACTAAGTAGACCCTTTCATTTAGAAACTCATGTCTCTGAATCTGTTTTGTTTTTTGTTTTTTTTTAAGATTTTATTCACTTATTTGAGAGAGAGAGAGAGAGAAACAGAGAGGGAACTCAAGTAGGGGGAGTATGAGAAGGAGAAGCAGGCTTCCCACTGAGCAGGAAGCCCCAGGCAGAGTTTGATACCAGGACCCCGGGATCATGACCTGAGCCAAAGGCAGACACTGAACAACTGAGCCACCCAGGTGCCTCATAAAAGATTGTGTTAATGATTTTCTTCCTCCCATCACTCCATTTTTCTACATTCCTTTGCTCTCTTTGCAACCCTATTATTCAGGTGCTGAGCCTCTTAGAATGGCCTTCCAATTTTCTTATCTTTCTCTCCTATGTTTCACCTTTATTGTTATTTTGCTCTATATGGTGGGTTAATTTTTTTAATTTTATGATCTTCGTTTATTTTTAAATCTTACGATTTATTTTATTTTGTTTATACGTTTCATTTCAAAATATATTACCTATGATGCTTAACATTTTAAGAGCTTGTTTTTGTTCTCTAAATATTTTTTTTCTTGGGGGATGTACATTTTGCTTCATGGGTATAATTTATTGTCTTATCTCTCTGCTGACATCACTGATGATTTCTTTTTAGCATGCTGTCTTTTAAAAATGTGTCTGCCTAGTTTCTACTCATTCCAAATTTCTTTTACTCCTTTGGTCTCTACCTCATAAAGGAGAAGATTTTCTCAGATGGCAGTTCTGGGATCTTTGGTTGTGATCAAGAAAGGAGGAATAAAAAGTGATTGGAAGTAGTAGACATACGAATGAGAGTGCCAGTTCAAACTCTATTGCAGGGTGCACTAGGAGAGCTAATGATGGTTTGTGTGTCATGTAATTCTGTATTTTCATTAAGTACTCAGGTCTTTATGCTTGGAATCTTCCTTTCCAGCTAATTTCTCTTTTACCTTCTCCAGAAGGAAACTTGAGATTTCTTGGAGTGCCTGGGTGGCTCCTTTGGTTAAGTGTCTGCCTTCAGCTCAGGTCATGATCTCAGAGTCCCGGGATCAAGCCCTACAGTGGGCTCTGCTCAGCAGAGAGTCTCCTCCCTTTCCCTCTGGCCCTTTACCCTGCTTGTGCTCTCTCTCTTTCTCAAATGAATAAATAAAAAATCTTAAAAAACAAAACAAAACAAATTTGGGATTTCTTCAGGGATACAGCAAGAATAGCCACCTAAAGTGATGGGCTAGGAGAAAGTATTTTAGGCTTTAGGGAATTAACTACCTCTTAACAAGCTTTCTTCCATCTCTTACCTTATTTTAACACCACACACAACCTTCACTCCAATTCTGCCACATCTCACAGGCTTTGGGAGATTTTCCAGTTTAAATTGGATTATCCCTCAGATAAATTGTCTGACTCTCCACCAATTTTTATTTCTTTATAGATAGCTTATAATTTTATTTCTTCCAGGTGCTTGAGAATTTTTCTCTTAATCTTCAAAATTAAAACTTTTCTCTGTATTTTAGAAAGACTTTTCAGTTTTGTCTTCTATGTCATTAATTCAGTTTTTTTTACAAAAAAAAAATTGGTCTACAATACACATTTTATTTGAATATTGCATTTTTGGCTTTTTTTTTTTTTCCAGCTTTAGAGAGATACAGTTGACACACAACATTCTATAAGTTTAAGGTTTACAATATGTTGATTTGATACACTTATATATTTCAAAATGGTTACTATCATAGCATTAACTAACACCTGCATCACTTCGCATAATTACTGTTTTGTTTTTATCCTGAGAACATTTAAGATTTACTCTTAGCAACTTTCAAGTATATAACACAGTATTATTAGTGATAATCACTATGCTGAGATTAGGTCCCCAGAACTTAGTCCTCTTAAAGCTGGAAGTTTGTATTCTCTGACCAACATCTCCCTTCTCCCCATTCACTCCCCAGAACCCCCGATAAGCACCATTCTAGTCTATGTTTTATGAGTTTGGCTTTATTAGATTCCACATGTATGTGATCTTATACAGTAGTTGTCTTTCTCTGACTTATTTCACTTAGCATTGTAGCTTCAGGTTTTGTCCGTGTTGTCACAAATAGCAGGATTTCCTTCTTTTTTCAGGCTGAAAAATATCTAATTATGTACCTATATATATAAACATTTGTAAATATATTATCTATTCATCCATTAATGGACACTTAGCTTGTTTCCACAGTTTTGCTGTAGTGAATAATGCTGCAAAGAACAGGGGAATGCAGAAATCTCATTGGGATCCTGTTTTCATTTACATTGGGTAAGTACTCAGAAATGGGACTCTTGGATTGTCTGATAGTTTTATTTTCAATCTTTTGAGGAACCATCATATTGTTTTCCATAACAGCTATAATATTTACCTTCCCATCAACAGTGCATAAGAGTTCCCCTTTCTCCACATCCTTGACAGCTTACTATCTCCTGTCGTTTTTATGATAGCTATCCTAACATATGTGAAGTGATAGTTCACTATGGTTTTGATTTGCATTTTCCCAATGATTAGTAATGTTGAACACAATTTTATGTACCTGTTGTATGTCTTCTATAGAAAAATATCTATTCAAATCTTCTGCTTATTTTTAAAATCAACTTGGTTTGGGAGGCATTGAGTTATATGAATTCTTTATATATTGTAGATATTAACTTTTTATCAGATATGTGATTTGTACCCATTTTCTCTCATTCCATAGGCCACCTGTTCATTTTGTTGATGATTTCCTTTGCTGTTTAGGAGCTTTTAACTTTGATGTTGTTCCACTTATTTATTTTTGCTTTTGTCATCTTCACTTTTGGTGTCATATCTAAAAATCACTGCCAAAACTGATCTCATGGGACTTACCCCTTATGTTTTCTTTTAGAAGTTTTATGATTTTAGGTCTTAAATTCAAGTTTTAAATCCATTTTGAATTGATTTTTGTGTATGGTGTAAGATCGAGGTTCTATTTCATTCTTCTGCATGTGGCTGTTCAGTTTTCCCACCACCATTTATTGAAGAGACTCTCCTTTCTCCTTTTTGAATATTGCATTTTTTGTTTCTTTGTGAGCTCTTCTTGTCTCAATCACTCTCATTTAATCTCTATTAATTTCTTTTTAATCTCTTTTTGATAGTATTGTCATTTCTATCTCAGGGGGGCATATTATTATTATTATTGTTCACTCTACTTCTATCAAGCTTACCATGGGTAGAAATTCCTCTTATAATCTGGCAAATATTTGATTGGTAGTCCTAGGCTTTGATTAATTTATTTAATTTCATAGTATACAAAGGTAATTTAGTAAAAACTTGGGAGATGCTTTACCAGGACTTGGCAAATAAATTGTATATTAGGGTTTTTGCACATATAAGTTAGTGAAATCTAGTGCTTTTTCCTTGATTCATTACCATTTCATGCCCCTAATAAAAACATATCTCTCATGGCAGTAAGTAGGTCCAGGATATGTACCAGCATAGCATTAAAATAAACCTCAATTAGGAGACTTGTCAACTTTCCAGAAGTAACTAAAAACATACACCATAGTCTCAGATGTTCTCAACTCCTTTGTACCAGTGCTATAGAACCACTGAATTATTGAAAAGTAGACTTTGAGGCACACCATTGTTTTATTGAAATGTGAACTGAGGTTAAAAGGAGTTCAATGGAAGGATAAAAGGAAGATATTTTAGCTACTTTGATAGGGAAGAGACTAGAAGTTAGGGTTTTTCACTGTCTATCTAATACTTATTTCATTATGAGTCCTATTCTTGTAGAGCGAGAAGCAGAGGAGGGAAAGCCTTGCTTGTGGTTTCTTTGTAATAAGGCAGAGACTTAATCATTAACTAATTCAGCAGGAGATTCTCTTTTCAAGCAGAGGACTAGAGAATGACAGAGTCTGGGCTTGACGCACCTTTACTGAAGTATTAAAACCTAAGGGCTTATCAAAAAAAAAAAAAAAAACTCCGAAATCTTGCCATTTGCAATGATGTGGATGGAACTAGAGGGTATTATGCTAAGTGAAATAAGTCAATCAGAGAAAAAAATTATATGATCTCTCTGATATGAGGAATCTGAGAGAGGGGGTCGAGGGGAGTCTTGGGGTTTAGGGAAGGAAAAAATGAAATAAGATGAAATCAGGAGGGGAAGAAACCATAAGAGACTCAATCCCATGAAATAAACTGAGGGTTGCTGGAAGGTGGGACTGGAGGAATAGTGTGGCTGGGTTATGGACATATGGGTGGGTTTGTGCTAGGGTGAGTGCTGTGAAATGTATAAACCTGATGATTCACAGACCTGTACCCCCGAGGCAAATAATACATTACATGCTAATAAAGAAAAAAAAAAAAAAAACAAAACAAAACACCTAAGGGCTTTAGAAGCACCAGGGCTTTAGGAGCAGTCAGTTGAGCGTCCAACTCTTGATTTTGGTTCAGATCATGAACTCTGGGTCATGATATCCAGCCCTGCCTTGGGCTCCCAGCTCAGCAGGGAGTCTGCTTGAGGTTCTTTCCTTCTTCCTCTGCCTGTCCTCCTGATCTTTCTAAAATAAAAATTAAAACAAAACAAAACAAAAACCCCTAAGGGTTTTGAAATGTTTTTCAGTGGAGATCAGTCTAAGACAATTCAGGAAATGTATGGTACAGTTCTAGGAGAAAAAAGTTATGTGGCTCAGCTTATGATTCTCCATGCAGAGACAAATGTTAATTATCCTGTGCTGGCTTCAGCAGCACATTTATTAAAGTTGGAACTATACGGAGTTTAGCATGGCCCCTGTGCAAGGAGGACAGACAAATTCATGAAGGGTTTCATATTTTTAAAAAAGAAAGAGAAGAAAAATTATCTTGTATCTTTCCTCTTTCCCTTTTCCCAGTTAATCTGCTGTCCAACTGACATATTCAGAACACTGTAAATAAAATCCCACTTGGCTCAAAATAACATGAGTCTTCCTATATGACCCCAGTTCCTAAATTCTCAGTGAAGCTACAGTGTATTGTTTGTGAAAGGAAGTCAGTTATAATTTTCCTGATTTCCCTTTGAATAAACTTCAAAATCACCAAAGCAAACCTGATGATAATTTTGCAATAGATCAATCTTAGAGATTTACTGAGTCTAAAAATCAAATGCAGTCGGCTTGATTTGTGCCCTGGTTTGTTTTGGTCATCATGCCCATCTGCCCATCACTTCCATGGTTTGGGAATAAGAATTGATTTCTCTTTCAGGAGCACTGGGAGGAAGTTATTATAGTGTATAATGTAGGGGAAGGAGATAAAATAAGTAATTAAGAACGATAATAAATAAGTAAAGAAGAACTGAAAGGTAAGAATTTTAGCATTTCTGTTGCTGTTATTTGTTTGTTTACTTGAACCTTGAGGCCACTTGACTAGGATGGGGACACTTACAGCTTCAAAAAAATGAAAAATAAATTTGGCAATATACTTTTTAGATAAAGTCATTTAACTAGTTATCTTTCTCTCCATATATTATAGTCCAGGGTACCCAGATTCTTTTTTTTTAAATTATTTTTATTAACATATAATGTATTATTTGCCCCAGGGGTACAGGTCTCTGAATCATCAGACTTACCCATTTCATAGCACTCACCATAGCACATACCCTCCCCAATGTCCATAACTCAGCCACCCTATCCCTAGCCCACCCACCACCAGCTGCCCTCAGTTTGTTTGTGGGATTAAGAGTCTCTTATGGTTTGTCTTCCTCCTGATCCCATCTTGTTTCATTTTTTCCTTCCCTACCCTCACAACCTCCTGCCCTGCCTCTCACATTCCTCATATCAGAGAGATCATATGATAATTGTCTTTCTCTGATTGACTTATTTCATTCAGCATAATATCATCTAGTTCTATCCATGTCATTGTAAATGGCAAGATTTCATTTCTTTTCATAGCTGCATAGTATTCCATTGTGTATCTATACCACCTCTTCATATTCCATAGCTGCATAGTATTCCACTGTGTATCTATGCCACCTCTTTTTTATCCATTCATCTGTTGATGGACATCTAGGTTTTTTCATAGTTTGGCTATTGTGGAAGTTGCTGCTATAAACGTTCGGATGCACATGCCCCTTCAGATCACTACGTTTGTATCTTTAGGGAAAATACCCAGCAGTACGATTGCTGGGTCATAGGGTAGCTCTATTTTCAACTTCTTGAGGAAATTCCATGCTGTTTTCCAGAGTGGTTGCACCAGCTTGCATTCCCACCAACAGTGTAGGAGGGTTCCCCTTTCTCCACATCCTCGCCAGCATCTGTCATTTCCTGACTTGTTAATTTTAGCCATTCTGACTGGTATGAGGTGGTATCTCATTGTGGTTTTGATTTGTATTTTCCTGATGCCAAGTGATGGGGAGCACTTTTTCATGTGTCTGGTGGCCATCTGAATGTCTTCTTTGCAGAAATGTCTGTTCATGTCTTCTGCCATTTCTTGATTGGATTATTTGTTCTTTGGGTGTTGAGTTTGATAAGTTCTTTATAGCATTTTGATACAAGCCTTTCATCTGATATGTCATTTGCAAATATCTTCTCCCATTCTGTCAGTTATCTTTTGGTTTTGTTAACTGTTTCCTTTGCTGTTCAAAAGATTTTGATCTTGATGAAGTCCCAATAGTTCATTTTTGCCCTTGCTTCCCCTGCCTTTGGTGATGTTTCTAGGAAGAAGATGCTGCGGCTGAGGTTGAAGAGGTTGCTGCCTGTGTTCTCCTCAAGGATTTTGATGGATTCCTGTTTCACATTGAGGTCTTTCATCCATTTTGAGTCTGTTTTGGGGTGTGGTGTAAGGAAATGGTCCAGTTTCATTCTTCTGCATGTGGCTGTCCAATCTTCCCAACACCATTTGTTGAAAAGACTCTCTTTTTCTTCATTGGACATTCTTTCCTGCTTGTTGAAGATTAGTTAACCACAGAGTTGAGGGTCGGTTTCTGGGCTCTCTATTTTGTTCCATTGATCTGTGTGTCTGTTTTTGTGCCAATGCCATATTGTCTTGATGATTACAGCTTTGTAATAGAGCTTGAAGTCTGCAATTGTGATGCCACCAACTTTGGCTTTCTTTTTCAACACTCCTCTGGCTATTCATGGTCTTTTCCAGTTCCATATAAATTTTAGGATTATTGTTCCATTTGTTTGAAAAAAATTGATGGTATTTTGATAAGGATTGCATTAAATGTGTAGATTATTTTACATAGCATATGCATTTCCCCAATATTTGTTCTTCCAATCCAGGAGCACGGCATGTTTTTCCTTTTCTTGTGTCTTCCTCAGTTTCTTTCAGAGTACTTTCTAGTTTTCTGAGTACAAATTCTTTATCTCTTTGGTTAGGTTTATTCCTAGGTATCTTATGGCTTTGGGTGCAATTGTAAATGGGATTGACTCCTTAATTTCTCTTTCTTCTGTCTTGCTGTTGGTGTAGAGAAATGCAACTGATTTCTGTGCATTGATTTTATATCCTGACAGTTTACTGAATTCCTGTATGAATTCTAGCTATTTTGGAGTGGAGTCTTTTGGGTTTTCCACATACTGTATCATATCATCTCCAGAGAGTGAGAGTCTGATTCTCCTTTGTTGATTTGAATGCATTTTATTTCTTTTTGTTGTATAATTGCCTATGCTAGGACTTTTAGTACTATGTTGAATAGCAGTGTGATAGTGGTGATAGTGGACATCCCATGTTCCTGATCTTAAGGGAAAAAGCTCTCAGTTTTTCCCCATTGAGAATGATATTTGCTGTAGGTTTTTCATAGATGGATTCGATGATATTGAGGTATGTACCCTCTATCCCTACACTTTGAAGAGTTTTGATCATGAAAGGATGCTGTACTTTGTCAAATGCTTTTTCAGCATCTATTGAGAGTATCATATGGTTCTTGTTCTTTCTTTTATTATTGCATTGTGTCACATTGATTGATTTGTGGATGTTGAACAAACATTGCAGCCCAGGACAGGGTACCCAGTTCTTAAGGCTTTGCTTATAAAGCCATTCAGATGTCTGTGGGTTAAAATAGGAAAAATCTTGATTCCATTTCACTCATAGTTTTAAATTAAAAATATGCATTCTTGCATTCATTTTAACAAACATATATCTTGATTGAATACCTCAATATATGGACCATGCACTTTTCTATACATACAAATCTAACTAATACATATCCTACCCTCAACAACTTTAAAGTCTAGTTGGGGAGACAACAGGTGAAAAAATGTTGGAGTGTAATATGGTACATACAGAGGTTTATCTGTATGTAACAGTAGTTACAGCTTCAATTGTATATCACAGAAAGTGGCATAAGCGCAAAATGGCTTTTATTCGCTCATATAAATGAAATGATCAGGAGCATGTCTTTCATTGTATGCACAAATGCATGCCCAAGGGTCCTCATCTTCAGGTCTGTCAGAGTAGTCCTGCTTTTGCAGGTTCACATCATTATCACAGCCTATTCTATAAGAAAATAGAGATTCTGTTTACCATATCACCAAAACATGAATTTATCTTTTTTACCTTTTTCTTTCTTTCTTTTTTTGTTTTAAAGAGGGAGAGAATGGCAGGAAGAGGCAGAAGTAGAGAGAGAATCTTAAACAGACTCCACGCCTGTGTGGAGCCTGATGCAGGCTGGATCTCACAGCCCTGAAATCATGACCTGAGCTGACATCAAGAGTCAGACACCAAAACCAGAATTTAATCTCATCATCAAATTGGTCCGAATTGTTTTGTGAATGCCTCCCTTGATCTAGAGCTTCATTTGGTGTGGCCAAGCACACTGGATACTATATTAATACTGGTAGCCCTTGAATAAGTTGCACATGGGCTGAAGTATTGAACCTTTTCTGCCTTGAAGTGCAGTCATCTGCACTTCAGACCAGGCTAGTCATCTGTGGCTTAGAGCATCTCCATTCTTTCATTCAGTTTAATAAATTTTGTGTTTGTTTATTTTTGTGGCCCATACCATGGACAAAGATTGGGAAATGCTGCCTTAACTCATTTGGATCATTAGAGAACTAAAGCACTCTCTGCTCAGCCCACCTCTGAAGCTAGATAGGTGTCAGTTTAATGTGATTCTATGGATGGAGAGTGGGGAAAGGGGTGTGATTCTTCTGAGACACACTGTAAAGGTTTTTAGCCAAGTTAGGAATCCTAAAATCAATAAATGGCCACCCAATACAATGGTAGAGGTCTGGTTCTATGTGTCATTGTCAGGAAATTAGAGCTTTTCTTGTGCTTTAGAAATAAAATATCATAGACCTTAAGTTTGAAATATTTCTTAGTGCATAAACTGGTAAAATATTTTAAGAGTGCTGCCTTTTTACATTATAATGGTTAACTCTTAACTCTTAGGATAGTCTTCAAGAAAAATATGAGTTTTTAACTTGCAAAGAAACAAGCAATTTGCTTTAGTTAAAAAATAATAAGGGGATGCTTAGGAGGGGAAGGGCTTGAAGCAGAATCTTTCAACAAATGCCACCCTTGTGTGCAGTCCTCTGCTCCACAGGCTTGACAAGTACCTGGTGACTTCTGCTTCACCATCATTTATAGGCCTGGGACATGCTTTTAACTGTCTGGGGGACTGCTAAGAAACTCATTCCTTAGGGTTACTGCAAATAAGAAGATCTGATTAGCCAATTATTCCTTTGTCTAAAAGAGGCCATTAAATTTGCTGAAGGAAGCTGTCAATGCATTAAAAGGTACAACTGAGTGAAAGGTGAGAACAGATGCTGACAAGTGTGGTAAACATGAGACACACCTGACAAGACACAGGACAAGTTGAACAAATGGCCCATAAAGCTGATTTTGCAGAAGGACAGTAAAATCCTTCCTTTCAAGTGGTTTGACTTTTTACTAAGCATTTATAAGGAGACAGGGTCTACTACGGAAAGTAGACTGCATGTTTTTACTAGATTTTGCAGACATCATTCTTGTATAATCATTCTTTATTATAGTACTAAATCTATTAAATTCGTATAGACTTTTTCCTTTACATAAACATTTTCTCTTACTAAAAACAGATATTCGCTCTTTCTTGAGCACAGTAATTGTTTTTGACAGCTACTCTTCTATATCTCTTTTAAAAGTCATGAAGAATTGGGTTTCTGCTGTAGTGACGGTTGACATAAGGTAATGATTTAGAAATAATTACAAAGAGAAAGTGGCCTGAGGAAGACCCAACAACTTCCCTTTCTACTAAAGAAATTTTATAGCTACTGCTTTATAACTCCTCTAGTTATAGATGATTTCATTCCATAACCACTATAGTAATAGTCATTACTAATATAAAGGCCTCAAAAGGATTAGAGATTTATTTTGTTTTTAAATAAGCACCCACACATTTGGATGTTTATTCAAGGGTTATCTGAACCTCATTGGTTTGGAAAATGTTTTAACTTGGGAACATTTGGTAGTTTCTTGCAAGATTTGTAGCTTTGGGTCACTTTGGGAGACTTTGGGTCATTTTGGAAGTTGGACTTCTCGGTAATTTATTCTAGCAGTCTGATACTCTCTCATTGTGCTGTCTAATGAGACATCTACATGTTTATTGGTGAAGATTGTGGTCAAATGTTGAGTTTTGCCTTGTGTCTTGGCCATCAGTGCTACTGCGCGAGGGCGACTCTCTAATTCATATTCCTTTTTAGCATTGTAATGTTAGCTACTGAAACAAATAAAGCCCAGATTCTCTGTGGCTTAACATAATAGGCATTTATTTCTCACTCCTGTTGGGTCAAAGTGGCAGCATGGACTCTCCTCCCTGCAGTGTGTAGGTACCAGGCTTAGAAAACACTTGGCATGGAGACTATTAGCCTCAAATCTAGCCTACAGGTAGGAAGGAGAGGGGAGAGTGGAGAATCTCCTGACAGATAAAAATATATCACTTCGGCTCACTTTCTACTCACTGAAACGAAATCTCAGAGGTCCCCCCAAGGTAAAAGGTGCTGGTAAATGTAGTTCCTTACTGGACAGTTGCTTCTCTCTGACAATATAGCACACAAGGAAAGAAAATCACAGATATTTGGTGGACAATAGCAGCCTCTCCACAACCTCTCTTGACACTTACCTCGGTAGCTTCAAGTGCTTATGATGTGTGTATCTGAATGACAAAAAGCCTTGGAAATAACTCTTCCCCACCTTGCAATGGACCTTAAGTTTGGAAAGTCAGAAAAAGTCCCCTCTCATTTTTTTTTTAAGTTTTATTTTTAATTTTAGTTAGTTAACGTACAGTGTTATATTAGTTTCAGGTGTACTGAATATAGTGATTCAACATGTCCAGACATCGCATGATGCTCGTCAGGAGTGTGCTTCTTTATTCCCATCAACTGCTCTCCCTATACCCCCACCAATCTGCCCTCTGCTAATCGCTAGGTTGTTCTCTATAGTGAAGAGTCTGTTTCTTGGTTTGCCTCTCTCTCTTTTCCCCTTTTTCCTCATTTATTTCTTAAATTCCATATATGAGTGAAATCACATGGTATTTGTCTTTCTCTGACAAATGTTCAGCATAATACACTCTAGCATCCTTCATGTCACTGCCAGTGGCAAGGCTTCCTTCTTTTTATGGCTGAGTATTATTCCATTTTATGTATATGCAATTATAAATGGGATTGATTCCATAATTTCTCTTTCCTTGCTTCATGATTGGTATATGCAAATGCAACAGATTTCTGTATGTTGATTTTTGTATCCTGCAGCTTAACTGAATTCATGTATCAGTTGTAGCAGTTTTTTTGGTGGTCCCTTTTGGGGTTTCTACACACACTTTCATGTCATCTGCAAAGAGTGAAAGCGTTACCTCTTCCTTGCCAGCTTGGATGTCTTTTCTTTCTTTTTGTTTGATTGCTGAGGCTAGGACTTCCAGTACTATGTTGAATAAAAGGGGTGAGAGTGAATATCCCTGCCTTGCTCTTGGCTGTCAAGGAAAAGTTCAGTTATTTCCCATTTAAGATGTTATCATCTGTGGGTTTTTCATATATGCCCTTCATTATGTTGAAGTACATTCCCTCTAAACCTACTTTGTTGAGGTTTTTATCATGAATGGATATTGTACTTTGTTAAATGCTTTTCCTGCATCTATTGAAATGATCATGGGGTTCCTGTCTTTTCATTAATGCGGTGTATTTCATGGATTGATTTGTGAATACTGAATAACCCTTGTACACAGAAATAAACCCCACTTGATCATGGTTAATTATTTTTTGAATGTATTGTTGGATTTGTTTTGCTGATATTTTATTGAGAACTTTTGCACCTATCTGGTTTTGATATTAGGGTCCTTATCTGGTTTTGATATTAAGGTATTTTTGGCCTCATTGAATGAATTTCAGAGTTTTGGAACTAGCTTGAGAGAATAGTTATTAACTCTTTAAATGTTTGGTAGAATTTGCCTGTGAGTCCATCTGGTCCTGGACTTTTGTTTGTTGGGGTTTTTTGATTACTGATTCAATTTCATTGCTGGTCATTGGTCTGCTGAGGTTTTTATTTTTCCTATCTCAGTTTTGGTAATTTTTATATTTCTAGAATTTATTCATTTCTTTTAGGTTGTCCGATTGGTTGGTATATAGTTTTTTTTATAATGTTCTCTTATAATCGTTTATATTTCTCTGGTATTGGTTATTTCTCCTTTCTCATTTGTGATTTTATTTAGGTCTTTTATTTATTTGGTGATTTTATTTATTTGTTAGCAAGTTATTTATTTGTTATTTATTTGAAGCTAGTTCCAAAACTCTCAAATGTTTAAAGGGAATGTACTTCAACATAATGAAGGTTTTTTTTTTTTCCCTAAAAGATTTTATTTATTTATTTGACAGAGAGAAATCACAAGTAGATGGAGAGGCAGGCAGAGAGAGAGAGAGAGAGGGAAGCAGGCTCCCTGCTGAGCAGAGAGCCCGATGCGGGACTCGATTCCAGGACCCTGAGATCATGACCTGAGCCAAAAGCAGCGGCTTAACCCACTGAGCCACCCAGGCGCCCCAACATAATGAAGGTTTAAAGGGAATGTACTTCAACATAATGAAGGGCATATATGAAAACATTATTTGTGTCTTTCTCTTTTCCTTTTGATAAGTCTAACTAGAGGTTTTATCAATTTTGTTAAGTTTTTCAGTGAACTAGCTCCTGGTTTCATTGATGTAGTCTATATATATATAGTCTGTATATATATATATATATATATATATTAGTTTATATTTCATCTATTTTCTGCTTTAACCTATATTATTTCCTTTCTTCTGCTGATTTTAGGCTTTGTTTGTTGTTCTTTTTCTAGCTTCTTTAGCTCTAAAGTTAGGTTGTTTATTTGAGATTTTTCTTGCTTCTTGAGGTAGGCCTGTATTGTTATAAACTTCCCTCTTAGAACTGATTTTGCTTTATCTCAAAGGTTTTGAGCTGTTGTGTTTTCATTTTCATTTATTTTCCCATACTATTTTATTTCTTGATTTCTATTTTATTTCTTGATTTTCTTGATTTACATTTATTATTCAATAGGATTCTATTTAACCTCCATGTATTTGGGGGTCTTTCTAGATTTTTTTCTTATGGTTGACTTCTAGTTTTATAGTGTAATGATCAGAAAAATTGTATGGGATGACTTCAATCTTTTTGTATTTGTTGAGGCCCATTTTGTGACCTAATATGTCATGTATTCTGGAGAAAGTTTCATGTGTTCTTGAAAAGATAAGCATTCTGTTATTTTTGGATGGACTGTTCTGAATATATCTGTTAAACCCATCTGGTCCATTGTGTCTTTCAAAGCCATTGTTTCCTTTTTGATTTCTGTGTAGATGATCTGTCCATCACTGTAAATGGGGTGTTAAAGTTCTGTACTCTTATTGTATTATTATCAGCTAGTTCCTTTTGTTTGTTATTGTCTTATATATTTGGGTGTTCCCATGCCAAAGGTATAAATATTCACAATTGTTGTATCTTCTTGTTGGATTGTCCCTGTTATTATTATACAGTGCCTTTCTTTTCCTTGTTACAGCTTTTATTTTGATGTCTAGTTTGTCTGATGTAAATATTGCTACTCCAGCTTTCTTTTGACATCAATTTGCATGATAAATGCTTCTCCATTTCTCCACTCTAAAATAGGTCTCTGGTAGGCAGGATGTAGATGGATCTTGTTATTTTATCCATTCCGTTACCCTATTTCCTTTGATTGGATTGTTTAGTCCATCTACATTCTAAGTAATTATGGATAGATATGAATTTATTGCCTTTTTATTTCTTGTTCTGTGGTTGCTTCTGGAGAGGTTCTCTGATTCTTTCTTGTCTTTCATGTTTAACTGATTTTCTTTAGTGATATATTTGGGTTTCTTTCTTTTTATTATTTGCATGTTCATTAATGGTTTTGCTATATGGTTACCATTAGGTTCATATTTAACTTCTTCTGCAAATAGCAGTCTATGTTAAGTTGATGGTCTTTCAAGTTTGAGCCTACTCTTTTTTCCTCTCCACAGTTGAGGTATATATTATTCTATCCTGTATCTTTTGTGTGAGTGTGAGTCCCTTGACTGATTTTTACAGAAACATTCATGCTTTTATGTTTCCTGCCTCTATTCATTTATTTATTATTTTTTAAAAAGATGTAGAGAGAGCGAGAGAAAGAGAGAGTGTGTGAGCAGGGGGGAGGGCAAAAGGAAGAGAGAGAGAATCTCAAGGAGGCTTCCTGCTGAGTGCAGAGCCTGTCATGGTACCTGACCTGACAACCCCAGAGATCTTGACCTGAGCCAAAATCTAGAGTCAGAGGCTTAACTGACTAAGCCACCCAGGCACCCTATGTTTCTTGCCTTTATACTATCACTTTTGGTCTCTCATTCCCCCAAAGAATCTCTTTTAAATTTCTTGCAGGGCTAGATGTATTGGGGGGTCATAAACTCCTTAATTTTTTATTTGTCTGGGGAACTCCTTATATCTCCTTCTACTCTGAATAATAGCCTTGCTGTATGGAGTATTCTCAGCTGTAGATTTTTTTCTCATTTAGCACTTTGAATATGTCATGCCACTTCTTCTGGCTTGCCAAGTTTCTGTTGAAAAATCTCCAGTTAGTCTTATGGGTTTTCCCTTATATGTTTTGTCTTGCTGCTTTTAAGATTTCTTTTTTTTTAAATCACTGTATTTGGCAAATAATTACAGTATATCTTGGTGTGGGCCCGATTTTATTGATTTGGATGGGAGTTCTCTGTGCCTTCTGGATTTGGATATCTGTTTCCTTCGCCAGATTAGGCAAGTTTTCAGCTATTATTTCTTAGAAATAAATTGTCTCCCCCTTTTTCTCTCTTCTTCTTCTGGGACTCCTATAATGAGAATAATATTAGACTTGATGGAGTCACTGAGTTCTCTAAGTCTATCCTCCTGTTGCATTTTCTTTATCTGTTTTGGTCATCTTCATTGTTTTCTATTACTTTGTCTTCTAAATTATTAATTCATTCCTCCGCTTCTTTCAGCCTGCTGTTCATTGCATCAAGGGTATTTTTAATATTTATTGCACTCCTCATCTCTGATTCTTTTTAAACTCTTTAATCTATGTGGGAAAGTTCTCACTGTTGTCTTCTGTTCTTTGCCAGTAACTATCCTTATGATCTTTGCTTTAAATTCTCTATCAGACTTATTACTTACATCTGTTTCACTCAGATCTGGGTGTGGCCTTATCTTGTTCTTTGATTTGAGGTAAATTTTTCTTCCCATTTTGTCTAAGTCTTGCCTTCTTCTCTGTGTTAAGGAAGCCAGTTATATCTCTTGCTCCTAAAAATAATGACCTTATGAAGAAAAGGTCATGTAATGCCCAGGGCCTGGTACTTCAGGGAGTATCTCTAGTATGTCTGCATGTGCTCTGCTGTTGTGTTCTGGCTTCTCTTTCTTCAGGCCAGTTATTTGTAGAGGCTGTCCTTGCCTGTGGGCAGTGTTTGGTTGTTGGCCTGAATGTGATAGGTTTTAATTTGGTGTGCTCTGGTCTGCTTGTGAAATGAGACCTGCTTGTGAAATGAGACCTGACACTTCCATGAGATCTGAAACCCTGCAAAACTCTCTGATTGGGAGACATGTTGTGGGTAGGGATTTGTGCTGTTCTTCTGGAGGAGGTGGGCCACTGCACTGGGGTTCAGGCAAACTTGACTGAGAGGGGCAGTCCCATCAAAGCATGATGTTTTGGGGGTAGGGAGCTTGGTGTAAATAAGTTTGGTAGCCAGTGTCAGTGCTGTGCTGGTTCCTGCAGGTGGCTCTGTGTTTATGCTGGGAGGGGTAGGTGGAGAAGGAGGAAATGGCAACTGCCAGCTTCATTGTTCCTGAAGAGGTGTCTCTGAGAAAGCTGCCTCTCAGGTTGTGCTCTGAGAAGAGTAAATAATCTCTTCTTGTGTGCCCCAGCTCTCTTTCCAATCACTGTTTCCACACTCTGCCTCAGGTTATTTGCCTGCCTTCTCTCAAGAAACATCATAGTACCCTCTGGGCTTTATCCTAGCCAAGCCCACTGACCTTTAAAACTTCAGTATTTAAGCCACATTGGTTGCAAAGACTAACAAATTTCAGCCCCTCTCATTTTCCAATCTAATGGATTTGGGGAAATGTTCTCCTTGTGTGTTTCCTTGTGTACTCCTGTTTCTCTCTTCTTTTTCTGCAACCACAACTCCCTTCCCTCCTGTGATGGGAGCAGCTATGATATTTCCCCCCTAAACTATGTCTCCACACTCCCTACCTTCTTTAATGTGGCCTCTTTTCTTCCTTTAGTTACGGAGTTTGTGCTGCCAGTCTCCAGGTCAATTTCTGAGGTATTAAATTAAAATGATTTGATAATTATCTAGTTGTGTTCATGAGATGAGGTAAGCCCAAGACTCTTCCATAATCTTCCTGATCCCTCTACTCTAATTATTTTTATTCCCTAAATTTTAGGTACAGTTAAAAGAAAACATCTTTAAATTGCAAGTGCGTTATGGTCTTAGGAATTCATGCAATTTCTGAGAACATTGTATCCTCTATAATGACCAGATATATATGACAATGCCCAGAGTCCCAATCTTCCTTATACAAAACCCATAGTTTGGGAGTGCTTTTTGGGTTTTTAGTGACCTGAAGGTCTCCCTGAGTTCTAGCTATTGCTGATATATGTTAAAAATTCACGTTAAGTAACTACTTCTAGCAAACAAAACTAACATCATAAAATTTTTTAATTAAATTTATTTTTTTATAAAATTATAATGTATTTTTATCCCCAGGGGTACAGGTCTGTGAATCACCAGGATTACACATTTCACAGAACTCATCATAGCACATACCCTCCCCAATGTCCATATCCCCACCACCCTCCCCCGCCCCCCTCCCCCCAGTAACCATCAGTCTGTTTTTTGAGATTGAGTCTTTTATAACATCATAAATTTTAAAAACTAAAAATGTTCCTATGGTATGAGACTTGTATTTTTGGTATAAGCCACATCACTGTTATGAGTAGTATTATCAGTAATAAAGCTAATGTTATTAATAGTAGGAGTATGACCATGTATACAGGGTCTTACTTGAAGTGTTTAGAAGTATTAACTGATTTAATCCTGAAAATCATGCCTTGAGGTGTCATTATTATCTCCATCTCATAGATGAAAGCATTGAGGTGCAGAGATTTTCTCAGTGGCAGGTCTCTAGGAAGTGAAAGAATCAGTGTTTCCAGGGAGTCTGGCTGGAGTCTAGAATGTAAACCACCACACTGGGCTGCTTTCCCCTCTATTCCTTTTTAAGGTGGTTAGATCAAACTCATTGTTTCATGAATATTTGTTTTTTGCTTTTTGTTTTTTAATTTTATGAGGAAAAAATCTAGTGTGCTATGCTGGGCACCATGATTAATAAAAAGCACTGATATGTGTGTGTGTGTGTGTGTGTGTGTGTGTGTGTGTGTATTTCATTCTGTGGCTGTGATTATGGTTTAAAGGATTTGGTGGGAATCTGGGTCTGGAAGTTGCTAATCAGATCTTTCGCTCGAGATGGGCAAGAAAAGGTCAGTAGGAAGAATCAGCAAAAATTGGTTTTTATGCACAATACAAATAAATAAAACAACTGGTGGTAGGATGCTACAGTTCCTTAAAAGTTAAAAGTACATGATCCTTTTTTTTTTTTTTTTAAGATTTTATTTGTTTATTTGACAGACAGAGATCACAAGTAGGCAGAGAAGCAGGCAGAGAGAGAGGGGAAAGCAGGCTCCCCGCTGAGCAGAGAGCCCGACTGGGGCTTGATCCCAGGACCCTGAGACCATGACCTGAGCCGAAGGCAGAGGCTTACCCCACTGAGCCACCCAGGTGCCCCAAAAGTACATGATTCTTATCCCTATAACACCAGCCCTTTATATCAGTCAGATCCCGTCTCTGCCCTTTTACCCACACCTAAGCATAGAGTATCTTTCTTCTCTCCTCCTCCTTTCCAATGTAGTTCCTCCACAATTTATTTAGAAACCATTACTCAGATATTGTATTTAAAAACATATAAGTGGGACGCCTGGGTGGCTCAGTTGGTTAAGCAGCTGCCTTCGGCTCAGGTCATGATCCCAGGGTCCTGGGATCGAGTCCCACATCAGGCTCCTTGCTCGGCAGAGAGCCTGCTTCTCCCTCTGCCTCTGCCTGCCTCTCTGTCTGCCTGTGCTCGCTCGCTCTCTCTGTCTCTGACAAATAAATAAAATCTTTAAAAAAAAAAAAAAAAAAAAAAAAAAAATAAAAACATATAAGTGTTCCTGTTCTTTGTCTCAAACTAGATTCAAAATATACAACTGGTAGAGAATACATATTTTATTTTCTTTTTATCTCCCTTTGTCACCTAGTGACATACTTCATTCCTAAATTAATGAAAACCTTTATTAGTTTTTACAGAGAACCATATAGAATGAAAAACCCTACCTGTATTAGAGTCCTCTAGAGATGTTTATTTTTTATTTATTTTTCTTTTTTAAATTAACATATAATGTATTATTTGCTTCAGGGGTACAGGTCTGTGAATCATTTGTCTTACACAAATCACAGCACTCACCAAAGCACATGCCGTCTTCAATGTCCATCCCCCAGCCACTCCATCCCTCCTACCCAGGTCCACTCCAGCAACCCTCAGTTTGTTTCTTGAGATTAAGAGTCTTTTATGTTTTATCTCCCTCCCCAACCCATCTGGTTTCATTTTTTTCTCTCCCTTCTCCCCACCCTCAAATTCCTCATATCAGAGAGATCATATGATAATTGTCTTTTTCTGATTGGCTTATTTTGTTTAGCATAATTACCTCTAGTTAGATCTACAGTGATGCAAATAAGAACCCTGTAGAGATGTTAATTGATGTAAATTCTTTTAAAAGTTCTTACTGGCTGATGGTTTCCCTCGATTTGGTATTATTAGCACCTTTCTCAGATGCTTGAACTAGAAAAGAACATACTTCAGACCAAAAAGTTTTCAGGTCCAATGGCTACACCATTGTCTGCTTTGTTGACTGGTAAATGTTCTGATTCAACCATCAGGGCATCTCTAATTGTTACAGCTGTTAGAAGCAGAATAAATAAATAAGATCAAGATGCTTGAGTTTTTTGCAGAATCTTTAGGCAGGGTATAGCAGAGAAGTGCCTGAGTGGCTGCACATGTGCTGGGAGGGCTTGGGCACTCAGTGTCACACTGCAAGTGGTGTGACCAAGTAATCACTGCCAGCTTTGTCCCCACTTCTCCAAACTTGGGATGAGATTCAAATGCTTGTTTAAAATTAGAGTCAATTGTCCCATTTAAATTTATTTTTTATACTTACATTTCACAGTGTAATTTGACATGAAAAAAATATATAGTTGTAGTCAAGCAAACAATAGAAAAAGGTACAACACTCTGGCAAACATTTATGAGTATATTTTTCATGCTGAGTATATTTTTCATGGTTATAGGACACAAATCTAATATATTTATTACAGCAATTATCTGAAGAATCTTCTGGAAATACCGTATGGATGGTGTCAATTACTCATCACCTATTAATCTGGAATATATCAGATACCAAATATTCTGGGACACGCAGGGCAGTTTTTTGAGAATCCAGCACTGGACACATTTACAACATCATTGATTGTACACATCCTGAACCACATTCTTCTGTTCTTGATAGCATGAAATTATGAAATTGGACTACTCACTGAAATATGTCACAATCCCTTAGGAAAAGTTTGTCTTCCTCCACAAGTTCTATTTTTATACTTGGAGTTAAATTAAAGGACTATCCATGTCAATATTGTTTATTTTTAGGAACTATTTCTGAGAATATTTTTGCATGTATATTTTTGAAATATCTGCCATTCCTTAAATCATGAAGTTAAGACAATTGTTATTTGGGCAACAAAAGTTCACTTAAAGTTACAAAACTCATATATTTCCCTAAAGGGTGAGCTTTTCATACACATTTATTTACTCGGCAAATATTTATTGAGTGCCTACCATGTGCTAGGAGCTATTCTAGATACAAAGGGTACCTCATGGGGAAAGTAAGGGTCTCTGTCCTTGCTAAATTGATTTAGTAGCAAAAAGAGACTGGCTATAAATAACCAGCATAATAAATTATAAATCATATAGTCTGTTAGAAGGTGACACATGTAATGGGGAAAAAAAATTAAGTAGAGCAAGTAAGAGGAATTGGTGGATGGGCAGAGTTCCAATTTTAATAGGCTGATTTGGGTCAGTATGATAGAAAAGCAGGCATTTGAACTAAGACTTTGAAATAGGTGAGAGGGTTGGCCTTATGGATATTTTGAGAAGAGTGTTCTAGACAGAGGTAACTGCAATGCAAAATTTTTTGGTTTTTTGCTTTAAATAGGCATTTGCCTGGAAATTCAAGAGTAGCCAGAAAGCTGGTGTGGCTGGGGCCAAGTGAGGAGAGAGGAAGAGAGGTTAGAAAAATAACAGAGAAAGGTGTGAAGTAGTGGGGCTCAGGAAGGGCCTTGTCAGCTGTGAGGATCTGCTTCCACTCTATGAAATGGGCAGCCATAGAGAGCTCTCATATTAGCTTCACCTGGCTGTCTGGTACATGTATATGAGGTATTATCATTTCATCTTATGGATGAAGAAATAGGGTGCTGAAAATTGAAGTAATGTGCAAAATAACCTACCTTAAATTATTTAATTTCTTGAGGAAAGAAAGGAATATATTTGTAGAAGTCTACTTTTTTGGCATTCTTCTTTAAGCCTTCCACTGTTCCTATTTTCATCTTTTTACTCCTTATAAATAATCATATATGATTGTTAATATACTTCCTTTTCAATAAATGAAAAAAATAGAGCTTTAGAAAGGTATAAAATTTTCAGAAGTCACACAGCTAAGGAACATAGATTCAAAGTTAAGTCTCTGAACCCACATACAAAAATGTTTTGTAAAGTTATATTAAAACAGTTTTAAAACTTTGATTAGGAAATCATTTCCCACCCAGAAAATAAGACAAAAGATAAAGTATCCACAGACACCTATAAGATTCAAAAGATATTAACCTTTGTCATGTCAGCTATAGATCACCTTTCTTTCTTTTGCATTTAGAAAATAAAATTTTTTTTTAATTTTTAATTTTTTATAATCATATATTTTTATCCCCAGGGGTACAGGTCTGTGAATTGCCAGGTTTACACACTTCACAGCACTCACCAAAGCACATACCCTCCCCAATGTCCATAACCCCACCCCCTTCTCCCAACCCCTCCCCCCAGCAACTCTCAGTTTGTTTTGTGAGATTAAGTCACTTATGGTTTGTCTCCCTCCCAATCCCATCTTGTTTCATTGATTCTTCTCCTACCCACTTAAGCCCCCATGTTGCATCACCACTTCCTCATATCAGGGAGATCATATGATAGTAAAAAAAAATAATAATAATAAAAAAATAAAAATTTTACATTCTTTTCATATTTAATGGAGATAAAATGCTATATTGTCTCTATGTTAGTTGTATTTTTTTTTTTTTTATTGGTGAGGCTTATAATGTTTAGGACTTTTTATTAACCATTCTGTTTACCTATTTTGTGAATTGCCTGTTCATAGTCTTAGCTTATTTTTCTATTGATTACCTTTTTCTTATTTACTTGCCAGAGCCCTTTATATATTCTAGTTAATATTCATTTATCTGTTTTAGTTCTTGCAAATATTTTCACCATTTATTATAAGTTATACATATTTATTATACATACTCAAAAAGTTGGATAAGATGTACATATATGCTTAAATCTCTTTCCTGGTCACAAAGGCAATATTTCAATTTTTCCTCATTAGAATATATTACTTTAGGTGTCTGATAAATACCATTATTATACTAAGAAAGTTTCTGAAAATGGATGTCACATATGTTCAGATATGTTTTCTGCATTTATTGAAGTGATTATGTAATATTTTCCCATTAATATCTTGATATAGTGAATTATAGTAATTGATTTTCTAATGTGCCAAAAATTTAGCATTCCTGAAATAAACCAAAGATGCTAATTATTGTTTTAATATATTTTTCTATTATTTTTGTTTGTTTAGTGTTTTACAGCCAACCATGTTTCTGAAAGAGATGGCCAGTAATTTTCTTCTAATTTCTTTCTCGGAGCTGTTTATACTAACTTCATAAGTTTATACTAACTTTGTAAAATAATTTAAGTGGTGTTCCTTCTGTTTCTATTCCCTGAAAGTATTTGTGTAATACTGGAATTAATCTATCTTTTTATGCCTCATGGAACATGCTGTTGAAGCCAGCTAGACCTGGAATTTTCCTTATGGACAGATTTGTGACTATTATTCAATTTTTAGAATGGACTGTCCTGATTTTTTATCTCTTCCTAAGTCCATTTTAGTAAGTTACATTTTGGGAGGATTACTTTATTTTTTTGAAATTTTCCATTCACTGGCAATAAGTTTGTTTATAATATTATCTTCTTAATATGTACATAAGTAATAATGATGTCCACTTTTATATTACTGATATTGATTTTTTGTGCCTTCTCTTATTCTAATTGATTAATCTTTCAAGAAGTAGGACAATTGTATGGTTTTTAAAAATAACCAACTTTCAGCTTTGTTGACCCTCTCTATAACATGCTTATTTGCTATTTCATTAACTTTTACTTTTTAACTCTTTATTATCCTTTCTTCCTTCCTTCCTTTTTTAAATTTTTTTGCATTTGTTATACTAGCTTCTTCTTACTTCACTGACATGAATAATTCATTAATTGTCATTCTACTACTTTTTAACATAAGCTAAACTATCCACTTTTTTAAAACTCTTGCTTTCCTAAGGTTGGCTTATATTTCAGTTCTAAGTATTTTCAAATTTTAATATGAGTTTTAGAATGAGTCAAAAAGGAAATACATTTTCTAATTTCCAAGCTTAAGGAATGTTTCTGGGATTTTTTCCCCAGTAATTTCTAATTTCTATTCAAAGAAAATGGCTTATGCAATTTAAATTCTTTGAAATTTGTTGAACATACTTCCTAGCCCAGGATATGGTCAGTTTTTATAAATGTGCAGATTATAAAAGAATGTGCATTCTATGGTTGTTTGGTGAAAAAATCTACTAGGTCAAATTTTTAAATCAAGTCATTCAAGTTTTCCATATCTTTTCTTGTGTTTTTCCTTTTTATTATAGTTTTATAAAGAAACACTTGTTAAAATTTTTGATATGTACATCTTCTTAATATGTACATAAGTAATAATTTTTGAGTTTGTATTCTTATTCTTCTAGTTTTGTCAATTTTTTTTATTAAGTACAGAAATCTTAAAACTTTATAACATCTTGGTGATCTGTGGTGTACTGTATCTTTTCTCATTGTGAAATGACCCTATTGAAATACAATAATGCTTTTTGCTATAGTATCTCTTTTTCTGATATTGCTGTAACTAAAACCCCATTTTGAAGGAAACTGACATTTATAAAGTATATCTATTTCAAACTTTAAACTTTTTAATCTTTCTGTATTCCTATTTTTAATATGCATCTTTTAAAAAGGGATTTATTTGGTTTTTCATTTTAATCTATTTTATCTTTGCTTTTTAATTGTAGCATATGGCTCATTTATATTTAATATAATTACTGATCTTTTGGGGTTAAATTCTACCCACTTTTTTGTGCTATTTGTACAACTTGTATACTGTTTAACTACATTTTTTACTGCTTTCTTTGTGATTGTGTTATTTCTGTTACTGCATTTTTAAAATCCATCTTTAAGTTAGAATTTATCACTTTCTATTCTTTAGTGGCTACCCTACAAAATACATGACACTTAAATACAAAGTTAATCAATACATTTTTTTTCCTAAGGAGGAGTTGGGATTGGAAACCAGACAGTCAGCCTTCAGAGGCAATTCTTTTACCACCTATTTTCATTTACATTGCAGATTGAGAGATTAAGGTCACATCACATAGCTGAACTTGAACTCTATTTTTCTGATGCCCTAGGTTAGGCACATTCCTTGATAAACTGGAATTTATCTCAGAAGCCTCACAAAATTGTGAGAATAAAATCTATTACTTTGGGTATCAAGGGGTTTAAAATCTCTTACTTGATTCATTATAATGAATTGTGAATTACTTCAGAATCCCATATGTTGTTTTTGTTTGAGTAAAATCTGAAATATATTAAAAAATACCTACTGCTGTGTTGCCTATTTGCTTTTCTCTTTTTAAAAGTCCTATTGGGAAGTGCTGCAGAAATTTTGGACTGACATGTGGGGGCTCAACTATTTCCTGCCACACTCAGCTTGGGGGACATAGCCTCTGGGTTATACTCTTTTGAAACTGTCCTGCTGAAGTGCATGTTTTGATTTTGGGATTTTCCAGATGCTTCATAAGAAGGTCCCATGTGTTAAAATTTTTGGAAATTCAGCATGTTTCTCAATGTGAGGCATTTAAGTAGTCCACAAATTTAGGACAGTTACTCTATTTGTTGTGATGAGGAGATTACTATTTAATTTCATTCTTTTGTTTATATATTATTTGTTTATTCTTCTTTGCTTAATTTTTTTATTTTTCTGGTTTTTTTTTTAAAGTCTCTGCATTTAACATTTTAAGCAATTTTATTTTTAAGTATAATTATATCCTCTGGGTACTTAAACGGAAGACACATTATAAATTTAAAGCGAACTCAGATACATAAATGTGTAATGCAATCTCTTTGGAAAGAAGGTTATCCTTATGCTAAAATTCTCTGCTTATTTCAAGTCCCAGAAGCATAGTGTCACATAATTAGAAAACTGGAAAGACAGGGACCATGGCCACATTCTTTTATTTTTTTAATTTTTAATTTTTTATTAACATATAATGTATTATTAGCCCCAGGGGTACATGTCTGTGAATCACCAGGTTTACACACTTCACAGCACTCACTATAGCACATACCGACCCCCCACAATGCCTATAACCCAAACACACTCTCCCAGCCCTCCTTCCCCCAGCAACCCTGTTCGTTTTGTGAGATTAAGGGTCTCTTATGATTTGTCTCCCTCCTGATCTCATCTTGTTTCATTTTTTCCTTCCCTATCCTTCAGACCCCCCAATGTTGCCTCTCAAATTCTTCATATCAATGAGATCATATGATAATTGTCTTTCTCTGATTGACTTATTTCACTCAGCATAATACCCTCCAGTTCCATCAATGTGGTTGCAAAAGGCAAGATTTCATTTCTTTTCATGGCTGCACAGTATGCCGTTGTATATATATACCACATCTTCTTTATCCATTCATCTGTTGATGGACATCTAGGTTCTTTCCATAGTTTGGCTATTGTGGACATTACCATGGCCACATTCTTTCTCACTTTACAGATGAGGAGACTGAGACCAAGAATGTTTAATAGATGGGTGATTGTTAAATTAGTCCTAGGACCTGAATTTCATCATTCCTGATATAAAGCCCAGAAGCATAGGTAATATGTTTTCAAAATAATGGTTTCAGACACTAGTGAAGTGTGACTCTGAAATATTGTTATTTTCATAGATGTCTATAATTTAGTATTTGCTCAGGTATCTGAAAGTTAATCTTGTCTTACAATTCCTTATTGGGTCTAATCCAGTCACGTTGACAGGTACCAGGAGAAAAACAGATGTGATCTTAGCTTTCAACAATTAAGAAATCATAAAAATAAGTGTGAAATTACAACTGGTGTAAACATTCACCCTCTTTCCCCAATTCATTCTGGTCCCCTGTTATTTGAACCTCAGCCCAAACTTCCTTTCTTGAGCAAAGCTTTCAGATTAGGCCAGTTCAAGCACCTTCTTGATATCGTTCATGTTCTTACTTGCTCTCATGGGTCCACATATATTCAAGGTGTGTGAGCTACACTGTGGACAACCTAATAGGTCTAGGAAGGACTTGGGTTTTTAACCCGACATAATGAAAAAACATTCAAAGGCTAATTTGATATTCTTATTCAAATAACATCTATGTTTTAAAGAGATTACTTGGCTGTCCTCTTGTAAGTCTGTAGGCTTGGTTGAGGGGAGTCCAGCTAGATGGCCACTGCAGTAATCCAGTGGAAAGATGATAGCTGACCTGAAGGAATGTCACTAAAGAGAGAAATGGATGAATTTCAAAGACATTTAGGCATTGAATTGAAAGGACATGGGTAAAGGATATTGTGGGCATGGCAAATAGCAAAACAGGGACAATATGAGCAAGTCTTCCTCTTAAAAATTGGAGTGCTGCTTTCCTCTTTTGAATGTAAACTGGCCTTGTGACCAGCCTTGGAGTCTCATTGAGCTTGAAACTGCACCATATACACAAGCAGGCTGGCCTGCTAGAGCCTAAGAAACCATGTAGCAAGAAGCTCTGGTTGATCCAACTCTTCCAGCCAAGGTCCTTGAAGGAGCTTAGCAAACAGCAGTCAGCTTGGACCATACCAGAAGGTCATCAGGCTGAACACAGCCCAAACTGCTGGCCCACTGATATTTGAGCTAAATAAGTGCTGATGCCTGAATACACAAAGTTGTGGGGTGGTTTGTTACACAGTGAACTGTAACATATATTTTCACATATGACTGGTATTGTATGTGAAAGAGAAATAAGTCTATGAATGACTTGAAATGACTATGAAATGACTGTGAAAAGACTTTGAAATATTATTTTTAAAGAGGTGTATGCTGTAAGAGGGTTCCTGAAGTACAAGCTCTACCTCCTCTCATTCTTTTCTGAGTAGTTCTAATTCAACTAAATACTTCTAGTTAATAACCCATTTAATATACATCAATTCGATTAGGCTAAAGAGTCTTTCTTTCAAAGAAAGAATTAATCTTTTCATTTATCTCAATTTCTCCCCCTGAATACACTTTTGGCTTTTGGGTTTGTTTTTTGTTTTCTTAGTTGGTGCTTAGAAAGCACTTTCAAAAATCAGATGTAAATGCCAGTGATTGAAAATATGGAAAATGCTTTCAAAGTGTAAATAATATATATGTCTAAGTAGCAAGGGAAAGATTTTATTGAAAAGCTTTAATGTGAGAATCCTATATGCATATAATTAATTAAAAACATGTATTTAAACATGTATTAAAAACATGTATTTACAAATTACAAATTATAATATAACTTCCTGACATGATGAAAACTTCTGAAAATGTTTGGGATACTTTATATATGTGAATGCAAACATTATATTCATACTAGCTTTCAAATTGGTTTTAAGATCCCACAATTGAGAAAACTCTGTGCTCTGAAATATATTCTTTACAGATCTGGGATAATGTCAGTCAGTTGTTATGTCTCTATAAGATGAATAAATGATATCTTTTCATACCTAATGAATTTTAGCAGGGGAAAATATTAGACACAGAAATAAGTATAATTTAAAAGGATTTAGTTATCACTTTTGTGATAGTTAAGAGAGTTTTCTTCATCACAATGAATGCCAACTTGATTATTTTGGGACACATCTGCCAAATTGCTATTTCCTTTCGTGATGTGAAGATTTTTCAGCCTTTCATAGAAACAAAGAACTTTGGAAAGGAATCCAAACTTCCTAACTTCTTTGTGATTTTACAGTGTCTCGGATATTGACTTGGTTGATAGATCCATGCTACCAAAATCTAGTTGAAAAATCCATCAAAGATTTTGTATTTTCCTTTGTTCTAAAGGTGAATACCACCAGTATGTAATTTACCTCTCCATTTGAGGAATGGTTAAACTAAACAATGCATTTAATGTGGATTTCTATAATGTGATAATGCTTACTTTATCTGGCAGTGGCAAGACAACTTTATAGTGTCACTTTATTAAAACTGGTTTTAAAATTCCTAACTGCCAGAGTCAATTATGTACAATGTCTTGTTATTCTGAACTTGAGAACACAGTCTCAAAGCTTTTAATGTCATTCTGTTCAAAACATGGTTCATGAACCCACTTTTACTATATATATATACACTCATTAAAAAATCATATCGTGCATTACATTAAGTTAAATAAACTTCAAATTTTGGTTGGCACTGTTACATTTTTATCATTTTACTTAATTTTATACCTATAAGGTGGATTCTCCTGTTATAGATGAGGTATGGGTTGGCTAAGTAACCTGTGCGAAGTGACACACCCAGTAAGTCGTGGAGGTGAAGCTACAGGAAGGCGGGCTGATACTTTGGCATGACTTTCACCTTGAAAGACCATTACAGCTTATAGTAATTTGCACTTACTACCGTGACACCTACATTTAGTTGTATCTGTCCCAGTCAGGAGGTGAAGAAGCTAGAGGTATGACAAGTTTATTCTATGACTTATGGTTGCACATATTTAAAGAAGATTATAACAAAATCAGTTTAAATCAACATGGGGGAGGGGGATGTGAACTTAAGTAAATTTTTCCTTTAAAAGCACCCATATATTACCCAGTTCTGACACACACTATACTGGTTTCATCCAAGTTCAATATTCTATGATTATGTGATTCCTTTGGCTGTGGGTTTTGGTCTTATAGGAGCCATTTCAAATTACTTCAATGGCTGTTGTGTAATCCTACTGTACTAAGAAAGAGTTAGGCTCTTTATACACCGGAGACTGTTTATTAAACTCATCCACACCCTGTGGTGTGTTTTTATGCACACTCCCTTTGTCTTCTGAAGGAAGTTCTACATGTGGGAGAAGGGTGTGAAGGAAAACAAAATCCTGGACTCTGCCTGTATGATCAATACAACTGAGACACAAAAACATCTGCTGGGTTAAAGGCACCAGCTGTTGGCCATACAATGCCGTTGGTCAGGAAATGAAGAAAACTGTGGCTCAAACTGTGAAGCACTTTATAAAGACTAAATATTGCTATCCACTCTGACATTTTATCAATACAAAGTACTTAAATAAAATATACTTATTTCAAGACAGTTTCCTTTTCATTCTATTTTTTTTAAAGATTTTATTTATTTATTTGACAGAGAGCAATCACAAGTAGGCAGAGAGGCAGAGAGAGAGGGGGAAGCAGGCTCTCTGCTGAGCAGAAAGCCTGATGCGGAGCTCAATCTCAGGACCCTGAGATCATGACCAGGGCTGAAGGTGGAGGCTTAACCCACTGAGCCACCCAGGCGCCCCTTCATTCTATTTTTATCACTGATTTTAGTCAAATAATTTTGACCTATTCTCAAAAAGGAATGAGCTTAATGGTGTGTAAAAAACATGACCTGTGAGGGAGGAGTCAAGATGGCGGAGAAGTAGCAAGCTGAGACTGCTTCAGCTAGCCGGAGATCAGCTAGATAGCTTATCTAAAGATTGCAAACACCTGAAAATCCATCGGCAGATCGAAGAGAAGAAGAACAGCAATTCTGGAAACAGAAAAACAACCACTTTCTGAAAGGTAGGACCGGCGGAGAAGTGAATCCAAAGCGACGGGAAGATAGACCCCGGGGGGAGGGGCCGGCTCCCGGCAAGCGGCGGAGCAACCGCGCACAAAATCAGGACTTTTAAAAGTCTGTTCCGCGGAGGGACATCGCTCCAGAGGCTAAACCGGAGCGAAGCCCACGCGGGGTCAGCGTGGCCTCAGGTCCCGCAGGGTCACAGAAGGATCGGGGGTGTCTGAGTGTCGCAGAGCTTGCGGGTATTGGAACGGGAAAGCCGGCTACAGAGACAGAGCCGACAGTAAGCTCGCAGCTCCGTGTTACCTTGAACCGGTCGCAGGCTCGGTGAGCTCGGAGCGCGGCCGGAGGTCAGGCAGACGGGAGTAACTGGGCGCTGTTCTCTGAGGGCGCACTGAGGAGTGGGGCCCTGGGCTCTCGGCTCCTCCGGGCCGGAGACCAGGAGGCCGCCATTTGTATTCCCGTCCTCTGGAACTCTACGGAAAGCGCTCAGGGAACAAAAGCTCCTGAAAGCAAACCCGAGCGGATTACTCACCCCGGCCCCGGGTAAGGGCGGTGTAATTCCGCCTGGGGCAAAGACACTTGAAAATCACTACAACAGGCCCCTCCCCCAGAAGATCAACAAGAAATCCAGCCGAGACCAAGCTCACCTACCAAGGAGTGCGGTTTCAATACCAAGGAGAGCAACAGAATTCCAGAGGAGGAGAAAGCCAAGCACGGAACTCATGGCTTTTTTCCTGTGATTTTTTTTAGTCTTGCAGTTAATTTAATTTTTTCTTTTTCATTTTTTTTTTTTTTCTCGCCTTCGGGTAAAATTTTTTTTTTTTTAACTGTTACCTTTTTCTTTTTTAACGATTTTTTACTAGTTTATCTTATATATATATATATTTTTTTACATTTTTCTTAGGTGTTTTCTTTTTTAAAAAAAATTCTTTTCTTTTCTTTTTTTTTTTTTCTTTTTTCTTTCTTCCTTTTTGAACCTCTTTTTATCCCCTTTCTCCCCACTCACGATTTTGGATCTCTTCTAATTTGGCTAAAGCATATTTTCCTGGGGTTGTTGCCACCCTTTTAGTATTTTACTTGCCCCTTCATTTACTCTTATCTGGACAAAATGACAAGACGTAAAAATTCACCACAAAAAAAAGAACAAGAGGCAGTACCGAAGGCTAGGGACCTAATCAATACAGACATCGGTAATATGTCAGATCTAGAGTTCAGAATGACAATTCTCAAGGTTCTAGCCGGGCTCGAAAAAGGCATGGAAGATATTAGAGAAACCCTCTCGAGAGATATAAAAGCCCTTTCTGGAGAAATAAAAGAACTAAAATCTAACCAAGTTGAAATCAAAAAAGCTATTAATGAGGTGCAATCAAAAATGGAGGCTCTCACTGCTAGGATAAATGAGGCAGAAGAAAGAATTAGTGATATAGAAGACCAAATGACAGAGAATAAAGAAGCTGATCAAAAGAGGGACAAACAGCTACTGGACCACGAGGGGAGAATTCGAGAAATAAGTGACACCATAAGACGAAACAACATTAGAATAATTGGGATTCCAGAAGAAGAAGAAAGTGAGAGGGGAGCAGAAGGTATACTGGAGAGAATTATTGGGGAGAATTTCCCCAATATGGCAAAGGGAACAAGCATCAAAATTCAGGAGGTTCAGAGAATGCCCCTCAAAATAAATAAGAATAGGCCCACACCCCGTCACATAATAGTAAAATTTACAAGTCTCAATGACAAAGAGAAAATCCTGAAAGCAGCCCGGGAAAAGAAGTCTGTAACATACAATGGTAAAAATATTAGATTGGCAGCTGACTTATCCACAGAGACCTGGCAGGCCAGAAAGAGCTGGCATGATATTTTCAGAGCACTAAACGAGAAAAACATGCAGCCAAGAATACTATATCCAGCTAGGCTATCATTGAAAATAGAAGGAGAGATTAAAAGCTTCCAGGACAAACAACAACTGAAAGAATTTGCAAATACCAAACCAGCTCTACAGGAAATATTGAAAGGGGTCCTCTAAGCAAAGAGAGAGCCTACAAGTGGTAGATCAGAAAGGAACAGAGACCATATACAGTAACAGTCACCTTACAGGCAATACAATGGCACTAAATTCATATCTCTCAATAGTTACCCTGAATGTGAATGGGCTAAATGCCCCTGTCAAAAGACACAGGGTATCAGAATGGATAAAAAAACAAAACCCATCTATATGTTGCCTCCAAGAAACACATTTTAAGCCCGAAGACACCTCCAGATTTAAAGTGAGGGGGTGGAAAAGAATTTACCATGCTAATGGACATCAGAAGAAAGCAGGAGTGGCAATCCTTATATCAGATCAATTAGATTTTAAGCCAAAGACTGTAATAAGAGATGAGGAAGGACACTATATCATACTCAAAGGGTCTGTCCAACAAGAAGATTTAACAATTTTAAATATCTATGCCCCCAACGTGGGAGCAGCCAACTATATAAACCAATTAATAACAAAATCAAAGAAACACATAAACAACAATACAATAATAGTAGGGGACTTTAATATTCCCCTCACTGAAATGGACAGGTCATCCAAGCAAAAGATCAGCAAGGAAATAAAGGCCTTAAATGACACACTGGACCAGATGGACATCACAGATATATTCAGAATATTTCATCCCAAAGCAACAGAATACACATTCTTCTCTAGTGCACATGGTACATTCTCCAGAATAGATCACATCCTCGGTCCTAAATCAGGACTCAACCGGTATCAAAAGATTGGGATCATTCCCTGCATATTTTCAGACCACAATGCTCTAAAGCTAGAACTCAACCACAAAAGGAAGTTTGGAAAGAACCCAAATACATGGAGACTAAACAGTATCCTTCTAAAGAATGAATGGGTCAACCGGGAAATTAAAGAAGAATTGAAAAAAATCATGGAAACAAATGATAATGAAAATACAACGGTTCAAAATCTGTGGGACACAACAAAGGCAGTCCTGAGAGGAAAATATATAGCGGTACAAGCCTTTCTCAAGAAACAAGAAAGGTCTCAGGTACACAACCTAACCCTACACCTAAAGGAGCTGGAGAAGGAACAAGAAAGAAACCCTAAGCCCAGCAGGAGAAGAGAAATCATAAAGATCAGAGCAGAAATCAATGAAATAGAAACCAAAAAAACAATAGAACAAATCAACGAAACTAGGAGCTGGTTCTTTGAAAGAATTAATAAAATTGATAAACCCCTGGCCCGACTTATCAAAAAGAAAAGAGAAAGGACCCAAATAAATAAAATCATGAATGAAAGAGGAGAGATCACAACTAACACCAAGGAAATACAAACTATTATAAGAACATACTATGAGCAACTCTACGGCAATAAATTTGACAATCTGGAAGAAATGGATGCATTCCTAGAAACATATAAACTACCACAACTGAACCATGAAGAAATAGAAAGCCTGAACAGACCCATAACCAGTAAGGAGATTGAAACAGTCATTAAAAATCTCCAAACAAACAAAAGCCCAGGGCCAGACGGCTTCCCGGGGGAATTCTACCAAACATTTAAAGAAGAACTAATTCCTATTCTCCTGAAACTGTTCCAAAAAATAGAAATGGAAGGAAAACTTCCAAACTCATTTTATGAGGCCAGCATCACCTTGATCCCAAAACCAGACAAGGATCCCACCAAAAAAGAGAGCTATAGACCGATATCCTTGATGAACACAGATGCGAAAATACTCAACAAAATACTAGCCAATCGGATTCAACAGTACATTAAAAAGATTATTCACCACGACCAAGTGGGATTTATTCCAGGGCTGCAAGGTTGGTTCAACATCCGCAAATCAGTCAATGTGATACAACACATCAATAAAAGTAAGAACAAGAACCATATGATACTCTCAATAGATGCTGAAAAAGCATTTGACAAAGTACAACATCCCTTCCTGATCAAAACTCTTCAAAGTGTAGGGATAGAGGGCACATACCTCAATATCATCAAAGCCATCTATGAAAAACCCACCGCAAATATCATTCTCAATGGAGAAAAACTGAAAGCTTTTCCGCTAAGGTCAGGAACACGGCAGGGATGTCCATTATCACCACTGCTATTCAACATCGTACTAGAGGTCCTAGCCTCAGCAATCAGACAACAAAAGGAAATTAAAGGCATCCAAATCGGCAAAGAAGAAGTCAAATTATCACTCTTCGCAGATGATATGATACTATATGTGGAAAACCCAAAAGACTCCACTCCAAAACTGCTAGAACTTATACAGGAATTCAGTAAAGTGTCAGGATATAAAATCAATGCACAGAAATCAGTTGCATTTCTCTACACCAACAGCAAGACAGAAGAAAGAGATATTAAGGAGTCAATCCCATTTACAATTGCATCCAAAACCATAAGATACCTAGGAATAAACCTAACCAAAGAGACACAGAATCTATACTCAGAAAACTATAAAGTACTCATGAAAGAAATTGAGGAAGACACAAAGAAATGGAAAAATGTTCCATGCTCCTGGATTGGAAGAATAAATATTGTGAAAATGTCTATGCTACCTAAAGCAATCTACACATTTAATGCAATTCCTATCAAAGTACCATCCATCTTTTTCAAAGAAATGGAACAAATAATTCTAAAATTTATATGGAACCAGAAAAGACCTCGAATAGCCAAAGGGATATTGAAAAAGAAAGCCAACGTTGGTGGCATCACAATTCCGGACTTCAAGCTCTATTACAAAGCTGTCATCATCAAGACAGCATGGTACTGGCACAAAAACAGACACATAGATCAATGGAACAGAATAGAGAGCCCAGAAATAGACCCTCAACTCTATGGTCAACTAATCTTCGACAAAGCAGGAAAGAATGTCCAATGGAAAAAAGACAGCCTTTTCAATAAATGGTGCTGGGAAAATTGGACAGCCACATGCAGAAAAATGAAATTGGACCATTTCCTTACACCACACACAAAAATAGACTCAAAATGGATGAAGGACCTCAATGTACGAAAGGAATCCATCAAAATCCTTGAGGAGAACACGGGCAGCAACCTCTTCGACCTCTGCCGCAGCAACATCTTCCTAGGAACAACGCAAAAGGCAAGGGAAGCAAGGGAAAAAATGAACTACTGGGATTTCATCAAGATCAAAAGCTTTTGCACAGCAAAGGAAACAGTTAACAAAATCAAAAGACAACTGACAGAATGGGAGAAGATATTTGCAAACGACATATCAGATAAAGGACTAGTGTCCAGAATCTATAAAGAACTTAGCAAACTCAACACCCAAAGAACAAATAATCCAATCAAGAAATGGGCAGAAGACATGAACAGACATTTCTGCAAAGAAGACATCCAGATGGCCAACAGACACATGAAAAAGTGCTCCATATCACTTGGCATCAGGGAAATACAAATCAAAACCACAATGAGATATCACCTCACACCAGTCAGAATGGCTAAAATCAACAAGTCAGGAAATGACAGATGCTGGCGAGGATGCGGAGAAAGGGGAACCCTCCTACACTGTTGGTGGGAATGCAAGCTGGTGCAGCCACTCTGGAAAACAGCATGGAGGTTCCTCAAAATGTTGAAAATAGAACTGCCCTATGACCCAGCAATTGCACTATTGGGTATTTACCCTAAAGATACAAATGTAGTGATCCAAAGGGACACATGCACCCGAATGTTTATAGCAGCAATGTCCACAATAGCCAAACTATGGAAAGAACCTAGATGTCCATCAACAGATGAATGGATCAAGAAGATGTGGTATATATACACAATGGAATACTATGCAGCCATCAAAAGAAATGAAATCTTGCCATTTGCAACAACATGGATGGAACTAGAGCGTATCATGCTTAGCGAAATAAGTCAAGCAGAGAAAGACAACTATCATATGATCTCCCTGATATGAGGAAGTGGTGATGCAACATGGAGGCTTAAGTGGGTAGAAGAATAAATGAAACAAGATGGGATTGGGAGGGAGACGAACCATAAGTGACTCTTAATCTCACAAAACAAACTGAGGGTTGCCGGGGGGAGGGGGTTGGGGAGAAGGGGGTGGGATTATGGACATTGGGGAGGGTATGTGATTTGGTGAGTGCTGTGAAGTGTGTAAACCTGGTGATTCACAGACCTGGGGATAAAAATATATGTATATAAAAAATATATGTTTATAAAAAAAAAAAAAAAAAAAAAAAAAAAAAAAAAAAAAAAAAAAAACATGACCTGTGACGAAAGAGTTTTCTATCTTTAATCTTTTTTTTCTCAACCTCTCCAAAGAAACTTTGTTTATATTTCACACCAGAAAACACTTCTGACTGATTTCAATTTTAATTTGTAACTATCAGTCATCCCGACTTTCCCTTCATCTGTAGCCCTGATTAATAAAACAGAAGGTCTGAATTTCAAAAACAAAAACAAAAACAAATCAAGAAAACAAAAAATAAAAAACTATGCACCTGTTTACTTTTAGGACTTGTTGACAATATTTTTGGAAAAAGTCAGTGAACTATGTTTGAATTGACAAAATACCCATGTTCCTGAATGGTTGTCTTATGCCATCATGGAAAATCACATTTGACTGGTGACTCGGATTAGATCAAGTCTTATAACCCCTTGAAATGTGGAAGGCTTAAATTTTATAAAATAAAGGATTCTGAATTTATTTTATTTGATGCATTATTTGTATTTAAGTATAATAAATGTAACAGAGAAGCTATCATAATTGAGCAGGTATACTTAGTTTTAAGAATCTTAGAAGTTCTGGAAAATGCAAAAATAAAATAGATTACAGAACTAATTCTCTACTTAGTGGAAGCAAAAAAATAAACCTCTTTTTTTTTTTTTTTAATGTGTCTTAAGTATTTGGGCAGAAATACTTTACTCTGATGCCTAATGTTTTATCCATCTAGAGTGATATCCATTTGTATAACACTCCATTTGTATAACACTCCTAGCTCCTAGTCCTTCAGTCCTTCAGTCCTTCCTACCAGTTTTCTTCCCAGAGAGGTCAAAGAGATTACCTATATGTTGGGCATCTGGCTTTGAACACTGCTTCTCAGTGAGATGGGGCTGATCTATTAGATTCTTGCAAATGGTGGCAGGGGTGGTCTCTTGTTTCTCCTTTCTCCACCAGCTCTGGAGAGAGGAAATGACCTGGGGAAGTGTGTTTGCTCTGCAAATTCAACATTTCCTTTGGATAATTTTTCAAGACCAAAGCAACCAAACCGGAAGCTAGTTCTGTTCCACCAAGTAACCTCCTTCAGTTTAACATTCCTAAGATAAGAGTTTGGGTCTTCATCTGCTGACTCTTTTGTCTTATCCACAATGGGTAGAGATCCTAGAGAGATGAGGATGCTTTTTATGGCACCTCTTTCACCCTCACCTTGGCGTAGTTGATTCATTCCTCAGGAACACTGTGAAACAGAAGACAAGGCATATAATTTGTAGATAAAAACAAATATGGAGAAACCTGGGGTAGGATTAGGATTTTGAGCCTTGCATTTTAGTAGGAGACTCAATGTGCCTTCAGCATGGACACTGTGCCATGGCCTATGTTGTGAATGTGGTTGGGTTTCCCTGTGACTTTAGGATTTAGGCTTAAGCTTTATGAAAATTTCACTGTGAAAGATCATTGAAGCTTATGGTGAGGGACAGTTTTCATAGGTAAGTATCAAGTTCATAGAGATAGTGGGCCTTAAGCAAAGGAGTAGGACTCAGTACAGGCACCAAACTATGAAAACATAGATGGGTCTTAAGAGCTTCAGTACAGAGCTTTAGCTAAGAGGGCTAGGATAGCCTGGAAAACCTGTGTAAGGACAATACCACCCTTAGCCAAGTTATAAACTCAGTTACAAATGTTTTAAATCTATTTATCTCTCTCTCTATCTATCCATCTATGTATATGTATATACGTATATGTGTATGTGTATATCTACTCATGAACAGGCATATGATACCTAAACATTCTTCATGCCCAGAGTGGAGCTTAGCCAGCATTGGCTGTGTTGGCTATGTTGCCAGCTCTAGGTTGGAGACATTATTTACTGTTGCCTTGACCTGACTTTGGAGCCAAGAGAGAGTACAGAGAAGGAATAGTCTGCGATTCATGAGACCCAGAGTAACCCAAGAATCGCTTCATAGTAGAGTCCCACATCACCCTGGATTTGTTCATTACAAAAGCTCTAATCATAGCAAGACGCAAATAAAGACCTCTCTCAAACAAGAGTCATAGATTTTATTATCAACTCAATAGAAGGAAGAGAAGCTTTATAATCATTTAGTGATTTGATCCTTTTAGAGTTTTTTAGAGTTTTTTCTTATAGGTCAATCTTTACCAAAGGTTCTAGAGGGCACACAAGGGATGAGGAGTTGGTAATAGGGCAGAGGCTGCATGAAGACAGAAGCAAGAATGCCCTGATTTATCTTTAGTATTTCATTTTCCTCTACCTAAAGTACCTGATATTTTGCCAACAAATATGTGAAAACATCAACTGTATTTACACTTTAAAAAATCATCAGAGTTTAGTAAACAAATTACATAGTAAAATTAACAGCTTCCAGCTTCCTGTTTTGGATTTTGTTTTAATATTATTATTCTGGCCCTTTTATTTAGAAAGAGACCCGCAATTATATTACTGTTTCCAGATAGTTTTTGAATCTTGATTTACAGTTGAGAGGGAGGTGTGTATAACATTTGGAACAGAATTTGTTTCTTTTGTGATGTGACTGAATTTATCCCACGTCTGAAAACAATAACTTAATTAAGTCCCCAAAGTGCCTTAGGGTGACAGAGGACAAGATTTAACGAATTTTGAGGCATTGCAGAATAACAAAAGAATTTTAAGTCATTGTTCCTCAGCTACAGGAGGGCCTTTTAGTGTACTCCGCTTTGAGGGGCTCTAACAATAGTGGTGCTATTCCAGCCCTGAGTTTCCAATCCTGAGTTTCGTCAGCAGAGACACCAAAGCCAAAAGGCACTAATGACCTGTGCCATCTGGCTTGTCAGCAGCCAGTTTTAGTGAAGTAGTTAAGAAATGTAGTCATTATTTATATATTCTGGCTCTATTATTCATTTTGATATATTTTCCCAATGTTTCCACTGATTAGTCAAGATCAAGACCCTGCCTGTATCTTCTTGAGCATGTCCTTTCTGTGAAGGGTTTTAAACCTAAGATAATTTTGTCATTCATTTGAGTATTCTTTTTTTTTTTTTAAGATTTTTATTTTATTACTTATTTGACAGAGAGATAGAGGGAGAGAGCACAAATAGGCAGAGCAGCAGGCAGAGGAAGAGGGAAAAGCAGGCTTCCTGCCAAGCAGGGAGCCTGATGCAGGACTCAATCCCAAGATCCTGGGATCATGACCGGAGCTGAAGGCAGAGGCTTAATGACTCAGCCACTCAGGTGCCCCAGAATATTCTTTTCATAAGAAACAAATGTCTTTTTTGTAATTTGGTAAACTATTTAGAAATAAGTTACTTAAAAAATTTCATAAAGTCTCACTGTTCCTAGGTTAATGTTTGTATTTAAGACTGAAGGTATTTGAAGCATAATAGTGTAGAATGCTGGAGTAGCTTAGGTATAATTTCTTCTTCCTAAACTGTACGCAAATTTTGGTGTGACTAGAATTGATGGCCACTTCCTTCTAGATATTCCAATGCAGTCTGCGAATGCATCATTGTTAAAAATTATGTTCTCATTCTCACAATTTTAGAGTTTCAATAAATCTAAATGAAAAGTAGCATTTTTTTTAACTTCACCCATTTTTTGGAAAATAAACTGACCCCAAACTATCATTGACCCCTCCTAGATTTCCTTTGTTGAATCCTTTTTATTAAACTGCCTTTAAATCAGGGGTTTTTCAAGGGGCAGATTCACATTTCACTGCAAAGAAATTAGCGATAAAGAGAGGATAAGCTACTTGACCAAGGTCACACAACCATTTAGTGGCAGAGATGAGATTTGAATCAAGTTTTCATGAGATTCCAGAGTTTCTGATGTTATAATATTCCATATATCATCCTGAAAATTTCTGACTTAGCAAGTCTGAGTAAGGCTGAGGAATTTGCTTTTTTGTTGTTTATTTGTCTGTGTTTTTTTTAAGCGGCCCAAATGAGGTGATTTTTCTTTTCAGGAAAATTTGGGAAATTTATCCCAGTGAATAAATGTATAATTTTCAGCCTGGAAATAGCAGAGATTTTTAACAGTAATTCTGGTTTTGCTTAGAAATGAGAATGCATCAGTGCAAACTCTAAGTTGTGTATGTTCTATTCTGGATTCCAGCTATCCGGATTCTAGATAGCTTTGTTCTTTATGAGTAAGTAGGGAAAAGTTGTTTTTCTAACTATTCAGGAGAATAACCCAAGACTAATAAAAATGGCCTAACAGAAATTAGGCAGTAGGTCTAAAAAAACTGGCTCTGGGTTGCTTTGTAAGAAAGTACTGAAAGAGGAATAAGCCAAGTTATAAGGATGGACATTTTTCCTTTGTTTAGAAGTTTTTGTGACCTGCTGGGTTGAGCCAAGAACAGGAAATGTGAAAGTCTCTGTTTTCTTCCAGGACTATTTGGCCCACTGGATATACAGGAAGTGGTAAAAAGCTGTATGGTGGCTCTGTAGGAATTGAAAGTCCTTGGGCAAATCAATCAGACCTGACTCTCCACATTGGCAAGCCAGGATAATAATATTGGCTAAACTTACATGAATTCCATCTGGATTTACTTACTGGCAAGTGTAAAGTGTTTTCAAAATACCAAATATTATATAGGGCATCCAAGCAGCTTAAATTTCACCAGCCCTATCCTTTCTCTTCCTGCACTGCCATGTACACTGCTCAGTGTGGTGGGATACAGTGAAATTTGGGGTTTCAAATCGCTGGGCTCCCAGGCCTGGCCCAATGCTGTCTTCATGTGCTGCTCTTGCTGGTCAAGATCGGCCTTTGGGCCACCTACTCTCTGTGAACCTCCAACAATAATTTGACAATCCAGAAGAAAATTTTGTTTTGAGACTTATTGCTATCACAATAAAAGCATATGAATACTCTGAAGGTACAAAACCTTATGATTGTTATTGAAAATGTTTACCTTCCCCAGCATGAAATTTTGGGAACTTCTCCCCACCTCTCACCTCCAAAGCCTAAGACTGTCAGACCATGCTAACTACCATACTTAAGAAATACAGTCTTCTCATTTTAATTTTGTGAGCATTACAGATCACATAACTGATGTTAGATCTCCCTTTGATGGTTGTCAGGAAACTCAGGGTTGTATATGCAGTTTACATAGGAACTTGCTACACATTTATTTGGATTGTATGCCTCAGTCTTAGCTTCATCCTCTATTTCCTACTTTGCTTTTCCTTTTGTTCTGTTTCATTTTTCTCATCCAATTAATAATTTTACATTGTGTTATGTGTCTTCAAGTAGCCTTAAACTCATCCTGGAATAGAAAGCATGGTTGAAAAAGAATCTGTTAAAGGATACTGCTTGGCAAGTGCTTATATATATCCTCCAGAACTCTGGATGTACAAATATTTTAAAACTATCTCTAGTTTTCTTACTGTGTGTATTTTTTTTTTCACTATAGACCACAGAAAGCTTTATTTCTCTACCTTTTCTGAATATGTAATATGTCTGGGAAATGCAACTTTGTGTATCTGTAATAAATTTCCACAGATTTCCTCTTCTTGGGAAATCTAAAACCTTTTACATGAACTTACTTCTGTTGATGGAGTCAAAATCTACTTGATTTCTATTCTCTGGGAACTCCAAAGCATAAGAGCAAAGGTAAGGAAACACTGGGTTTAAAAGAAAAAAAAAAAAAAAAGGAAAGAAAAAACAAGTAAATACAGGTTAAGGAAAATTCAACTTTGAGACGTTCCCCTCCATCTCATTGCCTCATTCTCAGAGCCTATTCAGTACTTGGAAAAATTCATAACCTGGCAAAATAAAAGCATTCATTCTCCTCCAGGCTGTAAGCCAAATCAAACCATTCTTTTTAATTACAGGTGAATAATAACACCCTTAAATTTCTTACAAATAACGTCAGCCTCCTTTTGCTTTTTGACTGATGGAAGGTGATGAATGAAGACCTTTTAATTCAGCACAGCTGGATGTCTTTTGTTGCACTTCCTCTCAAATGTTGCTGTGCTGATCTGGCCTATTTTGTCAGATGTGCTGAAAACAACCTGCCTGACTGGAGGTGGAAACAGCCTTCAAACAGAAGACATTTGTGTGATTGAATACCCTGTCGGGAAGGCAGCTGGAGCAGTCAGTGCATGAGGTGGAAGATAGGCCATTTGTTTGAGAGAGAAAGAGACAGTGTGTGTGTGTTTGTGTGTGTGTGTGCAAGTGTGTTTTGATTTGGTGGTTCTCTCAGGACCAGAGAAGTCTCCTCTAGTTTGACTTTTGAGGCTGGTATGAAAGTGACTTTAGTATTGCTGTCAGTTTTGTAAAATAGAAGGCCTACTGTCTGGACCTAAAGTCTTTGTTCTCGTATGGACTTCAGAATGCTCGGTAAGCCAGGCCTTCCGTGAGCAGATCAGAAAGTCTGTGAGCTGCAGATTTCCGTGACATGTGGATAAAGAGTTGACTTGCTGCAGGTTGCAGCTTAGTCTCTTCCAAGAATGAATGCATAACATTTCCCTGGGAAGATGGTGAAAGAGTTTGGTGGCAACCCTTCCCCACTACCCTTGCTTTCTGCAAGCTTGACTGAAACAAGTGATCTGTGATGGAGTGCATCTGGATCTTATCTCAGTAGTGCTGACCTGTGTCTACAAAGGCTTGAGTGCAGTCTCCTGTAGTAGATAGCTCAGTCGACTCCAGTTTACCAGGGATATATTTTTTATGCACAAGGGTCAAGTCAGTGGGCCAACAAACCAGTTTCCTGAGATAAAACAAAGCCTTGGACTATCTAAATTATTTATTTATTTATTTATTTATTTATGGCTAATCTAGGTGCAAGAAGTTTCTCAATCACCTTGTGAGATAAGCATTATCTCCATTTTACAGATTTTAAAAAATGATAATAAATTGAGGCTTGAAAGAAGGTTGGGAGATTAGTATGGTGAATTTAGGAAGTGACAAATCTAGAGATTCACACCTAGGTCTAGCTTGAAGTCCTGTGCTCTTAGACAAATTTGACTTTATTATCATTTTATCAGTGCATCTAATAAAATTAGAAGAGATTATTTGAAAGAGAAATCACATATTATACTTTAAGAAATGTACAATAATTTTGTTCAAAAGGCTTTAAAGTGTTAGGGTTTATTTAATATGCAAACATAATTTGCCAGATTTTTTAAAATGGTTTTCTTCTACTCCTTTCAAATGAAGCTAACTCAAACAATGATTACTCAACAGTATTTACATACTAGAGAGAAAGAAGGAAAAGAACACAAATATTAGGGAAGACTCTCTTGTTTGAAACTCTGATTTCTTTCTGTTGTTTAAATTCTTCCTGTGGAACCACACAACATGATTAATTCACTCAACAAACTCAGTGATTGATCATCAGCTAATATCTATCTACTATGAGGTTAGGGAGATTAATGCTTCAGGCCTGAAGAGAAAAGCTGACTTTGGAGGAACTTTCAATATGATAAAGATATGTCTTTACTTAGCTGAAATTCTAAGTAACTGAAGTAAGGCCGATATGTTTAAACTTTATTACCTCAGCACTCTAGATATTTTGCAGTGGATTTTTCTGTATTTTGAGGGACTGTCTTGTACATTGTAAAGTTTTTAGCAGCATCCTTGGATTCTATCCACTGGTTGTCAACAGCACTTCTCTCACATTTGTGAAAGTAAAAAATGTCTCTAGAAATTGTGAAATATCTCTTAAGAGGCAAATTGCCCTTGGTGGAGTACAACAACTTTAAAAGATTTGTGACCATATGAGGAAAAAAATTAAATCAATTTTGGAGATTACATATATATACGTATATTTACACATAAGCACAGAGAACGTGGGGCTATTGAATTGAATTGGATAATTGAATTACATTGATATGTTTCCTATATATTTTATATGAAGTAGTTCATTATTGACTCTACATAGTTAGTAATAACTTGAAGAATAGACATTATAATTCCTAGAGCAACCACTAAAAAGAAAAAAAATGAAAGAGATTTATTGAAAAGCCAATAGAGAAATAAAAGTGGAATGCTAAAACAATTGATTAACTCAAAAGAAGGCAGGAAAAAAGAAATGGATGAGCAATAATAACAACAACAAAACAACAAAATGAGAAAAAAAATGACACAAAATGGCAGATCTAGAGCTAATCACATCAACAGTTGCATTAAATATAAATGAGCAAAGTTTTCTAATTAAAGGCAAACTGTCAATCTCTATAAAGCAGCAAGACCCAACTATATGCTGTCTTCAAAAGATGACTTTCATGAGAAGGCACACAGAGTTTAAAAGTAAAAAGGATGAAAAATTATTTACCATGCAAATACTATTCATAATAAAGCTGAATGGCTATATATGGCTCTATAACATCAATCACAAGAGTGACTAGATCAGGAGAATTAATTTAAATGTGAATGTGCCTAAAACCAGAGTTTTGACATACATGAGGTAATAACTAATAGATAAAAAGGGACATAAAGATTAATCTACAATCATATTTGGAGATCTTAATACAACTCTCCCAATATTTTTAGTAATTAAACAAAAATAATCACAGTAAGAAAAAAATAAAATATGAATGATACTATTGTATTAGGGATCTCTAGAGGAGATATATATATATATATATATATATATATATATATATATATATATATATATCTCCCCTTAGAGACTAGATCATCCACTACATATATATACACATACATATCATATATATATATATATAGAGAGAGAGAGATTGAGAGAGAGAGAGGGAGAGAGATTGATTTATTATAGGAATTGGCTCATGTGGTTATACAGACCAAGAAGTCCCACAATCTGTTATTTGCAAGCTAGAGAACCAGGAAAGCCAGTGATGTAAGTCCAAGTTCTAAGAACTAAGATGGGTGGAGGTTGGGAAATGGGGGGAATGGGGAGAGTGGTGGCAGCTAATGGTATAAGTTCTGGTCTAAGTCAAAGCCTGAGAACCAGGAACACAGAAGTTTGAAAGTAGGAGAAGATGGAGGTCTCAGCTCAAACAGAGAGAGCAAATTTGTCAATCTTCGCCTTTTTGTTTGGACCTGAGTTACTTCACTTGGATGAAAGATCTCCATAGCTGGAGACTTCATATCAAGGCTTCTGGCTCCATTTAACCTGTTTCCCACATGGTCTAAACTTGTAATTAAGTATCAATCTTATTCTTCCGTCACTCGAAATTTGTTTTTCTTAGAGGGTTCAGATGGTGTCAGTGTGTGAATCTTCGAAGACAAATACATTGGTTTCAGGTAAGTATTAGAGAACATGGGAATTTCTGGAATCTTAAGTTCAAACATAGGTTTTAGGTTCACCTCTCAGTTCTCTTAATGCTCTTTTGATTAAAGGGACTCCTTATTAATGAATAGGTAGGCTGGTGTAAGGCCAGATTCAGAGTGGTAAGATTGCCTGACTAAAATCAAGTAGGTTACCCAAACGGCCAGACAGAACTAGTTGCTCACCAGTGGACATGGATCTATGGACCAAATCAGTGTAGCTAGCTCTCCCTTAAAAGAGAGAGGAACACATACATAAATTGAGGATCTTCTATTTCCTGCTTCTATGAGGTCACATGGGAACTCTAACCTCTCCATCACTCCAAACTAGAGATTGAAGTATAAGAAACTGTTTAAATGTGAGGATTTTGAGATACCATTCATTTGTAAATGGAAGCTTTTCTCATCCTTCCCATCATCTACAATTGGCTGCCAGTGTGGCTGCATGGGACAGCAAGATGATGATTAGATTAATTAAAAAGGAAAGAAGAAAGCTGCATTTTCTTTGCAAATTAGAGTAGTTATGTGTTACATTTGTGAGTCTAACATATGACAGTTTCCTTTAGTGTTAACGACATTCACATTCCCTTAACTTGATCAATCAAATTTAGTCTTCATGGAGACACACTCCCCCTACTTTCCTAATTCAAACCCCACATTGCATAATCATATGGGAATCTTGAACTTGTATTATTGAGGGCTTAGGAATAGATCAGAGTCTGTAATAGTTGGAGGTTCCCATGATTTCTCTGATTCCTTATGTTACTGAATGCTTTTCCATTATTGCTTTTCAGCCATTACTCAAGTTGTTTGTTATACTGAGATTCATTTTAGTTCCTCCAAGTAATCCATTTATTTCCTTGTCTCCAGATGTGCTCACAGTTATTTTCACTGCTTCTCTAACAGCCACAGTTCTCAATGACCAATCTCTACAGACACTCTGTTGCAGTCTTTTATACAGGACCTCTCATACACAATTGTGTGTTGGTCTCTGACCCACGACCACCTTCCCCCACAATACACCCTTGGTCCCTTTGTCTTTTTGGACTTCTGCTTTACTCAGGTTGGACTTCCTTCAATATATTCTGAGTGTTGTCTTCTTCTTTACCTGCTTATATTTCTTTAATTAAGAAGTTGTTAAACATTGGCTTCAGTGGTGCTATCTCAGGGTACCCAAGGTTTTAGGGGTGGTGACTGAGGGATGTTTGGAAGGAAAGCTTGACTTCTATATCAGTTAATAATTGAGTTTGGCTTAAATAGTTAGGGTTTACTTTTTCTTCTCACCTAGAATAAGGCTATTGTGTAGTATCACAATGCCTTTTGAGATTCAGGTTCTTTCTATTTCTCTGTTCTCTGGAAATTATGAATCTTATTCTCATGGTTGCAAAATGCTAATGCGCCTCTAGCATCTTGTTCATATTTCATGCAGAGATAAGTAAGAAGGATGGAGGGCAAAGGATGTGTGCCAACAAATTATTCAACAAATTAATAAAAAATAAGTATTCTTTAAACCAAGAAAGCAAAAGTTTTCCTGAACCCCCCACCTAGTATTCTGCTTTCATGTTATTGGCCAGAATTCTGACACATGGACCATATCAAAATGTTAGGGAAATAGTCTAGGGAAATAATTAGTTTTAACTGGGCACATTGCCATACTGGAAAAACAAAATCAAGGCTTTACTAGAAAGGAAGAGGGAGAAATAGATGTTGGTTGGCACCAAGTAGTATTATCACAAATACCCCCTAGGATGAATATAAAGAAACTAGTAAAACTGTGAGAAGATAAAAATCCTCTAGGACTGGTTTATGAAAAAAAAACAAACAAAACAAAACAAAACAAAAAACATGTAAAAAGTGATGATGAAAAATTTGCAACCATTTTTCAAAATATTGTAAAAGTGTCAACTTGAGGCATTTTTGACTTGGGGATAGGCATTAACTAGCACATTTTTTCCCCTTTCTCCCCACCTCGTCCTTTTTTTCTAAAATGATAAATGTTTATGAGTCTCTTTTCATTGCATGGTATGTTGTTAATGAAGCTGGACTCTGAGGCATCCTGACCCCCATCACAGGGAAGCTGGACCCGCAGCTCATCCTCTAAGGGCGACTCTGCTTCAGTTAGAGCCACGCCTCTGGCATTTCTGTCAGGCATTTTGGCTGAAAGATTGGAAAATTACCAATTCAAGTCTAACTCTCTAATTGTACAGAAAAAGAAACCAGGCAAAAGTTCATAAAATTGACTAAGGGCCCAAAAGAACATTAGAGGCTTAGACTTGTTTTTATTTATTTTTCTTGGTCTTTCCATCCATCATCTTCCTAACTCATCTTCAACAGGTTGTTAGCAAGTTATCATTATGGTGGTTTTTGAAAGCAATGGGTCTAGTAAGGGGCTTGGAATAGAAATTCCTTTATGAATTTTAGTCCAATTAATTGCTATATGATACACGTTTGGTAAAAAAAAATCTTTTCACAAAAAAATACTCATTATTTCATATTGAAGTTTCATTAATGCAAAAGAGCACACTATGAAATAACATCTACTTACATTTTATCTATTTCTCTCCAAATCCTACACATTCAAATTCAGGTGTATGATTTATCTATGTCTTGACATATATTGCAAAACCATATTACCAGAAACTGTGTTAGGCACTTGTGTCCTCTGCTCTGGGGGTTCAGAAACTTCTTTTGTTTCTGGGAGGATACAGTACCTAATACCTGGTCGTAAAATCAGAATTTTATTTTATTTTTGCATTTCCACTAATTTTCTCCAGGATTTGGGGCAGAAATGTGAAGATTTTAATACAAGGCACTGTAATAATAATAACACTGGTAGGGATATTTTCCTCTAAGAAAAATTCATTGCATTCATTATTTTTAATCTGCCCTGGTGAAAATGATTTCTGCTTAAACCACAGTGATGAAGCTAGGAAGGATGACATTTTTCAACTTCCCCACCAAAATCAGTTTAAAATCTTGTTTTGAATTGATGTATCTTATTATGATGAAATTCTTAAAGGTTATAATTTATTTGACTTATGATTTTAATTATATATTCATTTTTATAACAATTTGCAACTGTTCAGCATTTCGTCAGGATGGCAAGCAAGACTATGTGTATCCTTTAATAACATTTACTCTGATTTCTTTGTTTATTATTTTTAATAACTTCTTGAAAATCTTAATCAGAAAGGAGTTATAGAACAAAGGACGCCAGCCTTGACCATAACATGAGGAACTGATTTTAGCATTCTGAAAATATGCTGAGGATAGGACTCGCAAAAATAGGGTGGTGCTTCAACAGATTCCCTTCTGTGAAAACAACAGCTGGATGAGCCTGTTGCCACTGGTGGGGGAAGGGAAGGATGGAAGCAACATTTTTCTTTTTTTTAAGAGTTGGAAAGTTTTCAGTGAAATCATGATGTCATCAGGATATGTTTTGTCTGTGACTATAATTTGCATAAGTTCCTTCCCATGGAATTATGTAAAAAACAAAGGAATGTTTCATTGCACATTTAGTGTCTATAGTGCCAATGCTTTTAAGAGTCCATGAAGGAGACATCATGTAGGAAGAATTTCTTTTGTAAATTGTCTCAAAGGAAGAACTTATTGAGAAAGGAAAGAAACAGCCATGCAGATACTACAGCTTCACATTGTACTCATAGAAAGACTGGGATTGTTTTGCATTCCTGTTCATTGACTAATATTTAACTCAGTACTATGTATTTTTGAGAAGAGAATCCTCATTTCCTTTTAGATTTCTGGCTGAGGGTATATATTCATTTCATTATTCTTTCTGTTATAATTACCTCTTGCATTTTGTCAAATTTCTGTCTTAGGAAGATTTTAATCATCAAGCAACTTTGCTTATATTTGGGACACATGTTTGGAGATTTATTTTGATCTCAAGTTAAGGAATGTTTTGCTGTGGAGCAGAAATATTCAAATATCAAATATCTGATAATCAAGAGTCATTGAATTTTTAGCATTCCACACAGGAATTTCAATTTCAAAAACACTACTTGAACCTTGTATATATGGTTCAAAATGACTTGTCAGGCCCATGGAAATCACAGAATATAAATAAAATAAAGGGGACAGAAGGTGGAGGCAGTTGAAGAGGGTGGGTGCCAATGTGCCAAATATATCTGACTCTAAACCTTTTTAATACTTTGCAAATTTAACATGGAAAAAAAATTTTACATTTATTGATGACTTTAATCTGTGGTAACATGACTGACTAGGTTATTTGATTCAAAACTCCCACTAAAACAAGTAAAAATGCTGAGTAAAATATTTTATAAATGCATCATTGAAAGTATCAAATAACAACAACAAAAACATTTAAAGAAATTAATGTAAGAGTTCTCAAGATGACATTTAACCAGAAGTAGGAAGGTGGAGCAGAAGACTATGACTGAAGCCACTTGGATCCTGAAGGTCTTTGTTGAATGATATGAACTTGACCTTTAGTTCTGAGGTCTAAAGTGGGACAGAAAGTGCTGATTTCAAGGCTCAGGGTCTGCCCTGCCTGGGGAGGCCTGGAAATAGACACAGCCAAAAGCTATATTCTGAGGATAAGGGTGAAGAGGGATTAAGCTATCTTCAGTCCTCTTTACCACTGGAAGAATGAAAAAACATTTGCTTCAACCCTGAGTGAAACTGGAGGGAAAAATGACTTTCTGAGACATTGTCACCACATACCAGTTCTCTCATGGATTTATGGCACCAATTCATACTGCCTGTGTTACCATATACAACTTAAACTGTAAATTTAATTTTAAATGATTCTTTAATCATTTAAGTGATTGGTAGTATTCCCAAGTATCTGCAGAAGCAAGTGTGAATACTTTTTGGAGGAATCTGCCCTCACCTGAGGCCTTAAAAATTGTCACAAATTAAAAAAAAATAAAAAAGAGTATGTCACATAATCAAAAATACACACACAGAAAAAAATTCACATGAACAGTATAAGCAGAAAGAACAGATAATACAAAGATACCTACAAAAATCTCTTCCATTCTTGAAGCAAATACGAGAAAGAAGAGAGTCCCCAAATTTTATTCTCCTTATACCCTCTGGCAGAATATAATATAGTATTTCTCCTTTTTGTTACTTTTATTTTTTACTAATTTCTTTGTTTACAAAGATATTCTCCTGTCCTAAAGGAACATGGTCGATGTAGGACCTCATTCAAAGTCCTTTGAGGAAAATAGTACAAAAGCAGGTACTGGGAGCTTCTGAGTTTATAATACAGAAATTCAACTGATCTGTGAAATAGGAACTATTAGATTGAACTGTATAAAATTGTCATTTTTCCAAGGTCAACAACTATTGAATGAACATCAGCAATTTCATATGGTTCAATCTCATGTATTTGTTGAGCTAAGCTGCTGTTTCAAGGGGACCTCGATGCAGGGCACCAAACACTGTGACCTAATTCTCTCCCAGGTGTGATCAGTTTGTGATTGGCAGAGTGACTCATCCTCCACATAAGTCTTTCAAATTTGCTCTACTTTCCCCTACTTCCTAGCTATCAAGCAGAGTAAAAGATGCGGCCCACGGTAAGCGTCTTTCCCTGAACAGAGATCTGGAAAGAGATAACACAGAAATTAGGCATATCTCTCCGCTTATATCCCAAAGACCTGAAATGAACTAATCCTAATTTCAAAGTTCATGTTTTCAGTAATTCTGTCATCTTGTCTTCTCCTTTCTTGAGCTCTCAGTTCTGCTAATGTTTTGTTTGGTTAGAATCCTTTGTCTAGTAATTGCCTCCAGGGGAGTACACCTTTTTAAATTTTTTGAATCTCTGCATGTTCAAACATATTTTTTTTTCTTTTGGTGAATGATGAATTCTTTTCACTTCCTTTATTGCAGATACAAAGTTCAACGCTAAATGTAATTGTTTTTCCTTTGCAAATTACAACTTCTTTCTGTTTGGAAGCTTATTAAGACGATTCCCCAGAATTCAGGAATTTTATCAGGATGTATCCAGCTTTTTATATGTGCCTTTTCTGATGAGCCCTTCCTGGAACTCAGTGAGACTTTACAATCTGAAAATTCAAGTTTTTCCTCTGCTTAGAGAAATTTTAAAATATTATTGGCTTAACAATTTCCTGCTCAACATCTGTTGCTTCTTCTCCTGGAATTCCTATTTTCCCATTTTAGGTTTCCTTGCAGGAGGGGCTCAGTAGCTGGACTCTCCTAGAAACCCCTGGGTACCTGCACAACACTCAAGAAGGTAATTCGATCAAGCTGTGTTAGGCTGTAGAGGCCGTGAAAGTGCATGACTAGCTGTTTCAGACCAGAATGCAGCGGGTTGTATTGTAGAAATCGTACTGTGCATTGAGTACCTCAAGATTGATGGAGTGTGTTCGGCCCAGTGAGGAGGTGTCCAGGAGGTTTTAGACACAGCTCCAACCTACGTGCTTTAGGCTTATACATATAAGGCAAGGCTTAGAAGAGAACAGGTATGCTCTCAGACAGACTGGTGTGAACTTGATTCACTCAGATGCTATCGACTACAATTATGTAGGTTTTAATGCAACCTTTGGAGAACTTTGCATCTTCCTTGGACAATGTTGTTGATCTGTCTGTTGTATATTCAGATTCTGCTGCTGTTCTTCTCTCTCCTTTAGGATAGGCACACCTTGTTCGACATACCCAAACAGGCTTGGCTTCTGTGCCTGATATTTCTGTTAATTATACCAGTTGTGTATATTTATCAATACATAGTAGTCAAGCCAGCCAATTCTTGTATGTATATTTTTCTTTTTTAAATTTAAAAAATATATATATTTTATTTATTTATTTGAGAAAGAATGAGAGAGAGAGGGCATGAGAGGAGGGAGACTCAGAGGGAGAAGCAGATTCCCTCCTGAGCTGGGAACCCAATGAGGGACTCAATCCTGGGATTCCAGGATTATGATCTGAGCCAAACACAGTTGCTTAACCAGCTGAGCCACCCAGATGCCTTTCTTGTATATTTTTCCATATGTTTGCCATATATTTGTATATCTCTACCCTTATTATAAGACTCCTCTTCCACCTGATCATTCAGCTATTTGCAATTGTTCTGTCTTCAATTCATCATGTTCTTACTTTAAAAATCATATTGTTTCCTAAGTCCCAGGAAGATTGTAATGTGTGTACGTGTGTAATGTGTGTGTGTATGTGCATGCATGTGCAGTCATGAACTTTTCTATGTGTTTCTGTTATTATTTTATGGGTTAGTTGTCTTCTTTTCCCCTCTAACAGTTCTGCTCTGCTCTCACCATCTTTTCTGGGTCTTGTGCTTGTTTTTCCTCTAGCTGGTTCCTGTATCCCCTTAGGGGCATCACAATTATTCTTTGCTTATTCCTTGGGCTTGGCCCTAAAACCATAAGTGGCAGCATCTTGTAGGTGGTGGTAGATATAGCAGTCCTTTCTGTTGGAGGCAGTTGACATATTGATCAGGAAGGTGTAAGAAGCCTAGGGAGGTCCCTTGAGGATGTCTCTATGTTCTTTGGTCTTCCCAGCTGTAAGTACTATCCTTGCCTCAACCAACGTACCCACACTCCTAGTGAAAGTGTGCATAGAGACAGATAGGAATAGATTCTTCAAGAAATGCTTTATGAGGGAGAGCACCCTGCTTCCTCTCATGGACCATCGATGTCCCCAAACCAGTATCTTCCCAGGATGTACTGTGTTCCGACGCTCAATGCGGGCCATCCCTGGTTGGAACAAAGTGGGGGAAATAATGAGCTTGGAATCCTTAATAGGAGGCCACAGATTCTGAGATCTGTTTATGCTTAGCTGCAGGGCTGTGCTAAACCATATTGGGACCTGAGACACAAAGAAAATTCAGTAATAACTGTTCATGCCTTTATCAAAAATGTTGATATTTTGTTCATCTTGACCTCTGTATTAATTTTGAGTTTTTAAAATATTGCATTAAAGTTACTGACCTGAGGCACTTTTAGACCTGAGGTGAGTGCCTCACTAAGCTTCACCCTAGCCCTGGCCCTCCCCCTGACAGGTCTTTCCGGCTTCCACAGCTTTGGAGGTTCACAGCTCAGGAGAAGAGCTAGTGTTTGGACTGGAGCAGGGAGAGGAAGGGAGGAGTTACTAAACACCATAATGGAAAGCCCTGAAAAGATTTTTTTTTTTTAAGTCAAAAAAGAAAAAAAATGTACATAAATTTTCATCTTATCCTTAATGCTCCAATTTGTGTTGTTTTCAAATTTCTATAGAATCAACTTAGAAACCAATCCTGTCTGTGGGGGGAAAAAATCAAAACATACCAAAAGATTTAAAAAAAAAAACAAAAAACAAAACTGAGACTAATTATTTTCCTTCACTCAAATTTTCTTCCTCAGGGGTAAACCTCTAACCACTTTAGTGTAAGACTCAAAACTCTCTTCAGTTTTGGAAAATTCCATCTTTATTACTTCTTTGATTAAGCCCTCTGCCCTTTGTTCTTTTCCCTCTTTCAGGAACTTTTAACATTTAGACTTCAGATCTCCCGGACTGAGTCCTCTTAGGTTTGCTCTTTAGCACTGTTCTTGCGCTCTTTCCTCTAAGGGGGTTCCTCAAATGTATCTCCTAGCCCTTGGGTTTACTTTTTGGAGCTTGGCAGTTGTAGTTGTAATTTCCATTAACTCCATTTATCCTACTCCTTTTTTATGGTGACCTGCTCTTGTCTTACAAATTCGTAACTGAAATAAATGAAGTAGACTAGAAATAACGATACATAAAATCAAGGACTGGTATGGTTTGAGAGTTGGGACTGAGCTTCCTTGGGAAATAACATTTGAGTGAAAATCTAAACGATGTTAAGAAATTAGGTGTAACAATTAACTAGTCAAGGAAAGGTAGGGTAAAAGTAGTCCAGATTAGGATTGCGGATTGAGGACTTTGTTCATTTTTTTTTTTTTTTTAAAGATTTTATTTACTTATTAGAGAGATAGAGAGAGACCACAAGTAGGCAGAGCAGCAGGCAGAGGAAGAGGGAGAAGCAGGCTCTCTGCTGAGCAGGGAGCCTGATATCAGTGGGGCTTGATCCCAGGACTCTGGGATCATGACCTGAGCCGAAGGCAGCCGCTTAACCAACTGAGCCACCCAGGTGCCCCGAGGACTTTGTTCATTTAACAAATTCGTTACTAACCAACTTATTTACTGTTATGATTTCAGCTCAACACAAAGCTTTTGGTAACACATAGTTTTTGAAATATAGCCCTGTTATCCCTAGTGTCTAAGTATTTTTTTAGTTGTAATTTTATATACCACATCGATACTAGAGTTATTTAGGAACTATTTTCAAGTTTATAAATATTTATTTTTTATTGTTACTATTTTATATATAACTTTAAAATTTTTCCTGTATAACTTGAAAAAATATATAGATATACTTAGCATTTTTGGATTGATTAAGGTTTTCCTTTTCTCCTATGACAAATAACATTTAAAAATATACCAGGGGACCTGCTAAATATTCATTCAATTTGGAGTATACTAAGACCTATGCATATATTATTAAGAAACCAGATTCATATTATATACAATCTATATTTTCATTGATTTTGGATCTACTTAAATTATAAAAGACTTAAATACATATTAAAGCCCACACTATGATATTTGCAGGTTTATTTTACCTCTTTCAAAACAGTTTTGACTTTTTATATCTCTACACAATATTATTCTGCTTATAAATTTTCATGGCTCTTGTCTTTTCTTACCAATATCAGATAATCTTTTTATTCTGATATATATACATACATGTATATATATGCATATTATCTCTATATATATTTTAACCTCGAAATCCTTTTTGTCTGAATAGATTTTATAACATTTCACTTTGCCTAATAAATCTTTCTCTGGCTTGTACTTTTAACTATTCTCCATAACTTTTAAGCAATTTGTGGGATAAAAATTTGGCTTAGAGCTCTTTTTTTCAACGTGACATGAGAAACTTAATTATTTTAAATCCAGATTAATACACAAAACTATTACATTTGAAATTATGTATTTTCTATTTTAAGAACACTTTTTTAAACTGTGCCTTTAATTTTGTAGTTAGATTAACAATTGTTTAGAATTACTTGTAAGATTAACTCTTTTTTTTTTTTTTTAAGATTTTATTTGTTTATTTGACAGAGATCACAAGTAGACAGAGAGGCAGGCAGAGAGAGAGAGAGAGAGAAGCAGGCTCCCTGACGAGCAAAGAGCCTGATGCGGGACCCAATGCCAGGATCCTGAGATCATGACCTGAGCCGAAGGTAGCGGCTTAACCCACTGAGCCACCCAGGCACCCAAGATTAACTCTCTTCAATTGTATTATGTCCTCCATATTTTTTAGTTATTACTTTGTATTCAATTCTAGGTCCTCATATTTTGAAAGATTACCAGTGTTCTATATTTTATGACTCTTTGCATGTATGTTGTCTAAAAATACAAAGGACACATTGGTGATTGACTTTTTCTCTCAAAAGTATATAGTCATTGCTCCATTTGTTTTCAAATGTTTTGTGTTTTACAGAAGATGTCTAAGGCAAGCCAATATTTGTCTTTTATAATTAATGCACCAGCTCTGCCTGGATGCTTTTCATGCCTTCATGTATAGTCATCTAAAATGTGACTGAGTTATATCTAAGTATAAATATATTTTCCTGGAGTTCATGGTAAGCTGTTTCAATATTACATGCATAAAAAAAGAGAACTATAGGGCACCTAGATGGCTCAGTCAGTTAAGCATCTGCCTTTGGCTCAGGCCATGATCCCAGGGTCCTGGGTTGAGCCCCACATCAGGCTCCATGTTTAGTGGGGAGTCTTCTTCTCTCTCTCCCTCTCCCCTCCTCCCTGCTTATGCTCTCTCTTTCTCTCTCATGTAAATAAATGAAATCTTTAAGAAAAGAAAACTATATGTGTAAACACATATAGATAGATACATATATATATATAGATACAGATATATATGTATACACATACATACCCACACATTAGAACTTTCTTCTTCTCTGTCATATAGATCTGGAACAGAGTTATGAGTACCTACTTAAAAATTCTAAGACTAAATTTCCTCTTCTCTGAATGGGATTTATATAAATTAACTCAGATTATTTTAAGAACTAAATAAGGTAATTCAGTTGAAGTACTCAACAGAGTGCCTGGCACATAGTAAGAGCACATATTAAAAGAGAATATTTTTCAGTTCAGAAATTTTTCAGAATATTTTTCATATAAGCTTTAATTATTTTTTATTCTTTCCATTCAAATTATGCTCATTTCTCCATTCAATATGGGCTAGAATTACTATTTTTCTCTTTGTTTTTCTGTGATTTGGGTATATCATTGATTTCGATTTTTTTTCCTCTTGTTTTTTCTTAACATTTTGGCAAACTATCTCAAATTTGCTTTCATGCATTTGTGGGAAATGTTTCACAGAAGACAGTGTGAGAAACAGAAATCTAGAGCATACTTATTCTGTTGAGGTGGAATATGCTTCCTTGCCTCTCCTGCCTGCCCTGGTTCTCTGATACTCTGACTTATTTATTCATTTATTTGTTTTTTAAGATTTTATTTATTTATTTGACACAGAGAGAGAGAGAGAGATCACAAGCAGGCAGACAGGTAAGCAGGGGAGGGGGAAGCAGGCTCCCTGCAGAGCAGAGAGTCCGATGTTGGGCTCGATCCCAGGATCCTGAGATCATGACCTGGGCCGAAGGCAAAGGCTTAACCCACTGAGCCATTCAGGTGCCCTCTGACACTCTGAATTTAAAAGTACCTGAAAAACTACATTGTGTAATATATTCTGTTGCCAGTGCTATTTCTTTTCTTTTCTTTCAATTTTATTTATTTATTTGAGAGAGAGAATGAGAGCACAAGCAGGGGTTACTCCAGAAGAAAAGGGAGAAGCAGTTCCCTTTTGAGCAGGGAGCCCAGTGCCTGAGCCAAACGCAGATGCTTAAGACACTGAGCCCCCCAGGTGCCCCACTAATGCCTTTTCTAAGTCTACTTGGAAAGAAGTGTTTTGTTTGTGGTCTGAAGCTGCTACCCCATTTGGGGTCCACCATGAGAACCCGATGTCTGTGCCAGGGGAGCCGTGTTCTCTTGAGTCTGAGTCACATCTCGTTTGCTGCTGCTGGTGGGCAGAACTGTGGGTGCACTAAACTCCCTTGTATCTGTTGGATCCGTTGATGCATAGAAACCATGTTATTTTCTATGCAGAAGTGAGGGAAAATATCTCTCCACAATTGGAGATATGTCCTACTTATTCTATAGAAGCATCACATAATTTCTCAGTGTTTCACAAGGGTTTCAGAGAAACCACCATTTATATTTTGATGTATGTTTTTACACACAGGCTATCCTTTAGCTAACTAAGATTTAGCTATAAGTTCATGGGACAAGCAGGATGTATTCAGGCTTGGCCTCCTCTGACAACTGAGAGATCAGCCACACTGGCCCAAGAGCCTGATTTTTTCTTCTTTTAGGAGGAATTCTTTCTGTAAACACCTCTGGTTGTACCTGCCAAAGGATTCCTAGTGGCTCTGCCCCATCAAATGTTTAGGCAGACCCATCTTTTTGATCCCATTGCCACTTGCTCTTTAGTAGAAGCTTATACTTTATTTTTCCAATTAGCATTTATGGAGGTTTTTTCCTTTGTAGAAAACACTAATGAAAAGCCTTCACAATAGATTAACACCGCAATCCTACAAGCTCTCAAATGAATAAAGAAGGACATTCAAAAAAGTGAAGTGACTTTGCTAGTGTTATATATATAGTCGGTAGTAACTGCTTTGGGATCAGAATCTAAGTTTTTTAACTCCATGTTAAATATCTAAGTTTTTAGCTCTAGATTTCACTTTTTTAAAAAATTACAAACCACTTCTTATCTGTTAACTAATAATCTACCTAATCAAAATAATACTTATACCTTACTCAGAATACTAGAATACTATAAAAAATGATATCCTTTCCTAGACCAAATGAATACAGTTCATACATTTGTGGCTTAGACTTTAAAAATTAAATTAACCATAAGAGAGCTTCAAGACAGATGATTAAGCCTCAATGAGTTATTTCTTTAAAAAAAAAAAAAAAAGACCTCACGTGCTGACAATAAAACTCTAGTGACAATTGATGACTATTCTTATGACTGGAAGGTCTTTGAAAATTCATCAACAGTGAAAGGGTTGGGGCACCTGGGTGGCTCAGTGGGTTAAACGGTTAAAGCCTCTGCCTTCAGGTCATGGTCCCGGGGTCCTGGGATAGAGCCTAGCATAGGGCTCTCTGCTCAGCAGGGAGCCTGCTTCCTTCTCTCTCTCTCTGCCTGCCTCTCTGCCTACTTGTAATCTCTGTCAAATAAATAAATAAAATCTTTAAAAAAAAAAGTGAAAGGGTTTATGATCACTACAACTCCAATTATTAGAAGACTGCTCACAGCAAGGTGTGTGATGGAGAATCAAGGCTAAATGCAGTTGCATTCAGTGAAGGACTCGTTTCTTCGGCTCACTGTTGTTTTTATGATAAATGTCTCAATGCTATTCACTCACTGAATATTTTAAACAGTATTTTACTGACCATAATCCTTCTCCATTCAGCGTTTTAAGATACTTGAAAGGCAGTGACAATGCAAATCTCATTCCTACAAGACACTGGCTGAATATCCTTTTCATGCTTTCCTTTCTGTGCGTAAAATTTCTTAGGTAAATACAACTCAGAGGAAATAGGTGCATCAAAGGAGCCTAATTCTGCTAGTTTGGGGCTTTTTGCAAAGGCGGGTTGCTCTCTTTGAAAACAGAATGTCCTGAAGACAAGAAGACTTAGGCCAGGCCACATGCTGGGTGGACACACAGGGAACAGCCTGAGTTTCCCATTGCCACTGGCAACCAGAAAAAGCATTTTATACCCAACTGCTCTCCCTTTGTTACAGAAGTTTCAATGGTGGCACACCCTGCTTTCAATAAGAACCAAGGCTTGAAAAGCACACCTATTCGTCCAATCAGAAATTCTGTACCTAGGAATCTATGTTTTAGGAAAAAAATGCATATAAAAATTAAAAAAATAAAAAAATAAAAAAAGAAAGGCATCCAATAAAAAAATGCATAAGGTTGTGATGTATAGCATGATGATTATAGTTAATAATACTGGATTGCCTATTTGAAAGTTGCTAAGAAAGTAAATCTTAAAAGTCCTTATCATAAGAAAGAAGATTTTTGTGACTATGTTTGGTGATGGTCAACTACGCTAATTGAGGTGATCATTTTGCAGTATATACACATTCCAAGCATTACATCATACACCTGAAACTAATATAATGTTATATGTCAATTATACCTCAAGAATTTTTTAAAGGATAAAATAAAAAAAGAGATTTCAAAAATACAATAGCTAAGATTTTCAGATATATAAAGAATTGGAATGAGATGTTAGTTTATCAATGTTGACTATTTAAACATACTTCTAAGTCCTTGACTACATTTTTATGCCATAGATTATCTATACATGAAAAGTGTCAAAGTTTTTTCCAAGGTAAAGATTAAATACAAGACAGGAATCTAAACCCCAAAACAGAGAACCAAATTTTAGCTTTACCCTAACAGTCACTTTTCCCTTACAAATCCCAAATGTATTTGAAACTTTGATGACCCTATTAATTTACTAGGGCTGCCATAATAAAATGCAATAGACTGGGTGGTTTAAAGAATAGGAATTTATTTTCTCACAGTTCTGAAGGCTGGAAGTCCAAGAAGAAGGTGTCAGTACATTTGTTTTTTCCCGAGACCTCTCTTCTTAGCTTGCAGATAGACAGCCTTCTCCCCATGTCCTCACAAGGTCTTTCCTTTGTGCATGCACATCTTTGGTTCTTTCTTCATATAAGGTCACCAGTCATATTGGGTTAAGAACCCACCCTTGTGACATCATCCAACCCTAATTACCTCCTTAAATGTCCTATCTTCAAATATAGTCACTTCAGGAAGCAGGGCTTCAACACATGAGTTTGGGGAGGATGAAGTTTAGCAGAGAACTATTTGTGTTTTGCATCAAAAGAGAAAAATCTCATGTGCTGAGAAAATTTATTTAGAGATTATTTTTGCTAGGGGATATTCTGCTTAGTGTTTGAGTCAAATGAAAGCCTTAGAGGTTGGTGCCTACTGACTGAGAGATGCAATTGTGCTTTTCCTCCCATCAGTCTCTCTGTGTAATTAACACTAAAAGAGATTCAGCAACACTTAGCATTCCCATTTGTGGAACTGGCACTTGAAAAAAGTGCATTGCCTTACCTCACAGATAGTAATTTTGCATCTTGCAGCTCTATTTCTATTGTTAGGTTTTGGTGGCTTAAGTGTTAGATTGCATATATTGCATTCTAAGAATATTTTTTGGTTTCTGGCATGCAGTCTGTAAAATGATCCCCAATGATTTCTGCCTCCTCATTCGCTCCTTGTGTAATCATCTTCCATATTGAATTGGGTTTTCTCCTCTGTGACCCATAAAATACAGTAAAAGTGATGAGGTATGATTTCTGACATTTGGCCATAAAATTCCCTACAGCTTCTGCTCTCATTTCTTGGACTGCTTGCTCTTAGAGAAGGCAGACACCATGCCACCAGCCATACATATTCAGACAGGTAGTAGAGTGGAGGAACAGGGGCACTGGCAAACAACCAGCACTAATCATCAGCTGTGAGAGTAAGCTACTTCAGAAATGAAGCTTCCAGCCCCAGACAAGTTTTGAGAAGCTGCTGTTCCAAATGACATCTGACTTAAGTAGCATGAGAAGCCCAAGCAAGAACCCCTCAGCCAAGTTCTTTACAGATTCCTGACCCACAGAATCTGTGAGCATAATAAATGATTGTTTGTTGCTACTAAGTTTGGAATAATTTTCTGCATGACATGGGACAACTGGAACAGGTGTAATCTTATAAGTAGAATTTAATTTCTTGATATTTTAAAGCTATCATTATTTTACTAATTTTAAATTCATTAAATGTCAATTTTCTCTTTTAAAAGATGGAGCTTATTATTATTTTGTCCTGTATTTAAGTTTCAAACATGTCTAAAAATATTCTTTTCTACCCTATCTTTTCCCCTTCTTAGTCCCTTCCCCTTTCTCCTTTGTTTCCTGTTTTTCTCTTTCTCTCCTTTACTATTTCTTTTCTTTGTCCTATGAACATTGATTGAGTACCTATGATAAAGATCGGACACAAATTATTTGCAACTCCTCATATTGAGAGATGGAGTCTATGTCCCCACATTCTGAAATCTGGGCTGACCTTGAGGTTTGCCTTGACAAGATAGAATGCAGCTGAATTGATGTCCATCTGGTTCTATGCTTTGAGAGACCCTGAATCTTCTATTTTTGCTTTCTTGCCACTTTGAGCTCAAAGGTCTTTGAGGTCTCTTGCTGCTTGAGAGGAAGCGTAGGCTAGCATCTTGGAGGATGGATTTGGGGGACAGACACCTTGTATTTTAGTTGTAAATTATCAAACCATCAGAAGCACGTTAGGACCAGAGATCTCAAATTTGGAGCTAAATACAGTAATTGGAAAGCCCTTTGGCTTGTTTCTTGGTCACAAAGTGGGTATGTCACATGAATGCAAAAAATATGAAAGTCTTCTGGATACCCAAAGAGGCAGACTTAGTCAATAATTAGTCCTGTACCAGTAAATCCATTCTTGTCACCCTCTTCCTCTCACTTTTTAGCTGGCCCATGGAGCCATCCCTGCTCATACTACTAGACCCGCCAGCATCCAGACAACCTATAGAGTCTGCAGCCTCATCAGTAACCTCATGAGTTACTCAGGAAAGACTCAAAAAAGAACTGCCCAGCTGAGCCCATGGCGCCATGGACAAATAGAATAGTTGATTATTTTAAACCCACCATATTTTGGGAGGATCTGCTATGCAGTGATAGACATATAGAAGAGAATACATAGAATAAAAAACAGAACAGGGAAACCAGGCTGGCTCTGTCAATAGAGTATGTGACTCTTGATCTTGGGGTCATGAGTTTGAGCCCCATGTTGAGGGCAAAGAGTACTTAAAAAAATAAAACAAAAACTCTCTTAAAAAAAAAAGAAAGAAAGAAAGAGAAAGAAAGTAGAATAGAATAGGGACTATTTATTCTTCACATTATAGATTGTATTAAAATTATTTGTGAGGATATGTTATCTAGGACGTTTATTTCAGGTTAGAGAAGGTATTATAATGTATTGGTCATTAAAAGAGAATTGTTATTGGAACAATGAGTTAATTAGTCTTGACAGGATTGAAATATATGCTGATTTAAGTAAAATGACAACCTAACTCCTTACAGCATTTATCTCCATGATCATTTGAAACAAGATCAGCTTTCATTTAAAAAAGGCAGAATTAATATAAAACAACAAAATAGCTACATATTTTAATGTGCACTCTATTTAATTCTTTACACAATAATCTCAAGTAATTCTTACCCTAACACTGTTACAGGTATACGGCATTAAGCTACTAATCAAAAGATTCAGGTGTTCCTGATTCAGGGACTATCTATTATTTGGGGGATTTTTCTTAAGTCTCAATTTTCTGATTAGCAAAATGGTTGAAAACAATAAATGAAATGGACAGGAGGAAAACAGTACATGTAGATTGACATGAGAATTATTCATAATAGTAAATAATCTACAAAGATTTAATTTAAGATTCTGGTTGAGTAGATTATCACATTGAATACTAATAAGTAATTGTAGAAATGATAAAATATTCAGCATAGGGGTGCCTGGGTGGCTCAGTGGGTTAAGCCGCTGCCTTCGGCTCAGGTCATGATCTCGGGGTCCTGGGATCAAGTCCCGCATCGGGCTCTCTGCTCAGCAGGGAGCCTGCTTCCTCCTCTCTCTCTGCCTGCCTCTCTGCCTACTTGTGATCTCTCTCTGTCAAATATATAAATAAAATCTTTAAAAAAAAATTCAGCATAAAGAGCTATGTAAAAGCAATAGAAAAGAAAGTAATGTGCATAATATTTAAATTTTTATTATATACAAATATTCAAGTAGCTTTTACTCTTCAGTTTAAAGAAGACTAGCAAGAAAATATTCATTGGTTGTTAAGAATCTTGTCAAGTCAGAGAATTGACTATAATAAAACAAAATTTTCTATTTACAAATTTTGAAAGCTTGTGTTCATGACAGAAGTATTAGCTCTGGAAATTCACAAGAAGTGAAAAATTCATTTATAAAAAGTACTTATTTAATATAGAAGTATTTTTATGGTACAAACACACCCAAAACTAAAATTTCTTATAGTTATATGTTCCTAATGTGTGCATAAAGACATATATACATTTATAGACATGGACATAACAATGGAAAGTCATGACAAAATATTCATGGTAACTATTTTGGATTGTAGGAATATGTATTTAAATATTTTTGCTTATGCCTTTTAATTTGCCTTCAGCACACATTTTTTTGAATCTGAAAAGAATACATGGTTTATTAAAATCAAAGCAAAAAGCTATAATTTTTTTTTCTATTTTATTTAAGTATTAAAAACCTAACTATAGAGAAATAGGAAAAAATCCTAAAAATCCAATAATTGGGAAATGATTTAATAAATTTTGATAAACTTTTGTTAAACTTTTTGCAGCCATTAATGTGATAATAATTAAAATGCTAGTGATATAATTTAAGTGAAAAATGGTGAATATACCATTATAAACATGTCATGATTTTAATTTTATGAAAATTTTGTTCACATTACCTTCAGTTGTGTGCATTATCTAGAATGTGCATGAATATTTTCCTTAGTGATTTTTAGTGTTTTTGAATATCTATTTTAGAAATATGACTTTGTATTAACCCTAGATATTTTTCTTATTTTCTCTGAAAAAGAGTAATCTACTTACTTGAGACTTTCCAGCAACTGTTCAAAATCTGCTTATAATTTTCACCTATGTACAATTCTATTAACATAGTGTTCATTTATATTGCCTTACAATGAATATAAAGATAAGACTGAATAGCCTAGATCTTTGGTAATGTGCTAATATCTGGTTAAATATTATCTGGTTGTCAGGACTACTGGGCAAAATTATAGCTCTTTCACAGATGATTATGTACATGTCTAACCCTTCGGTAGGAAATTAGGGGACTTTTGAACTGAGGAAGGGAAAAAGTTACTCTGGGATATGAAGGTCTAAACTCTAAAGTATGGGGGCCACATTTCTAGGATACATTATCCTCAACCACAGATTGAAGGAGTCATGTCAAATAATCTGTAACATCTTTATCTCTTCAAAATCTCCAAGATTTTACTACATAGATTGACAACTAAATGATGAAAAACACAAGAACACATCACTTGTACAAAAATTACTATTTTTAGTATTTCTTTGATTAGCTCTTTCTTCATCAATAAGCATGATTAGTGTGGATATGACTAAGAAGTTGGAAATAGCATTTGGGAATTGAATGGGGCATTGAAATGACATGTTAAAACATGATTTTTCTCTTTTTCCTTTCCTTCGCTTTTTTCTTAAACATCCTGCCATCTTTATTTTAGACTACCTTTATTACTTTTTATTTTTTTAAAGATTTTATTTATTTGGAGTGTCAGGGTGGCTCGGTGGGTTAAACCTCTGCCTTCAGCTCAAGTGATGATCTCAGGGTCCTGGGATCAAGCCCCACATCAGGCTCTCTGCTAAACAGGGAGCCTGCTTCCCCCTCTCTCTTTGCCTGCCTCTCTGCCCACTTGTGATCTCTCTCTCTGTCAAATAAATAAATAAAATCTTAAAAAAAAAAAGATTTTATTTATTTATTTGAGAAAGAGAGTGAGGGAGTAAATGAACACAAGCAAGGGAAACGGTAGAGGCAGAGGGAGAAGCTGCCTTCCTGATGATCAGGAAACCCAATGTGGAGCTTGATCCCAGGACCCTGGGATCATGACCTGCCAAAGACACACACACCTAACCAACTGAGCCAGCCAGGTGCCTCTTGGACTACCTTTTAGTTAGTTCACCAATTAGCCCATTAGTTAGGTACTCCATAATTAGATACCAAATTTTCTGTACAAAAAAATAATTGTATAGAGAAGTATTCTTAATACATATGTTTTATATATTGCTTATTTTTTTTTAAGATTTTATTTATTTATTTGACAGAAAGAGATCACAAGTAGGCAGAGAGGCAGGCAGAAAGAGAGAGAGGAGGAAGCAGGCTCCCTGCTGAGCAGAGAGCCCGATGCGGGACTCGATCCCAGGACCCTGAGATCATGACCTGAGCCGAAGGCAGCGGCTTAACCCACTGAGCCACCCAGGCGCCCTATATTGCTTATTTTAAAACTGACATGCCTATGAATACAGAATTTTGTGGGTTAAAATTATATATGTATGATTAAGACATTTGTACTTTTGTCCATTGTACTCTTTGTACCAGTAGATCATTCTAGGCTTTCCACTGACAAGATTCTTCCAATAGGTACATATTTTCTGTTTAATATTTTGATTTAAGCCATTGGATAACAATCTCTGAATATCGGATCTGTCTGTGCATGGCTAGACAAAGGCTCTTTTGCTCTAGTTCTGATTTATGTGTATTGGGACTTTTCATTTTTCAATTTATTTATTTTAACTCACTGGAACTAGTTCAACCTTAGGTGTTAGTTTCATTTTCTAAAAACTAGTTGAATTGTAAGGACCTTAAGAAGTTCTAGGAGAGAAAATACAGACCATTAAAATTGAGACTTCCCCTGTCTCCACTCCTCCATATAATCTTGCCCTTCCAGCCGTAATAAACCAACCTTTTCTAAAATTGCTCCTGTCAGCTAACTTGTAATTGCATGTTATTGGTGTTTTCATTAGTTGATTGTCCATTTTCCCAACTGGATGGTAAGCTGCATGAGAGCAGTGACTGTTTCAAGCAGTACTATATAGCCTTTGTCTAGCACAGTGCCTGTAACACAAAAAGAAAATAGTATTTGTTAAAGCAATGAAAGAAACATGAGAATATTTGTAAAGGATCATTTTCAAAGAAATGGGAAAGAATTTTGGTTATAAATGACAGGAAGAAAAAGACTGAAGGAAGTCATAATAATTTCAAAATAATTTCAAATCAATGGCAGGAGTTATTAAATATTTCAAAAATTTTGGCTAAATTTTGAGGTATTATGATTTTTTTATTTATCACAAAGGCCACTCAATGTCCAGTTTTATTGTTCTCACTTTTTACAGCTGAGGGAGTTAGACAACTTGTCCAAAGTCAGAGTGAACAGAATTTGTATGTTTGACTACAGAAGTATGAAGGACTAAACTGTTTCTCCCAAAATGCATGTGTTAAAGTCTAACCTCCAATGTGACAATATTTGGAAATAGAGCCTTAGGAGGCCATTAAAATTGAATGAGGCCTTAAAGATGGAGTCCTAATCTGTTGGGACTAATCTTCTTATAAAAGGAAAAACAACTTGGATGTCTGGATGTCTTTGTCAGTTAAGCATCTGACTCTTGATTTTTGCTCAGGTTATGATCTCAGGTTATGAGATGGAGCCCTGCATGGGGCCTTGTAAGGAGCATGGAGCCTGCTTAAGATTCTCTCTCTCCCTCTCCCTTTGTCCCTCCTCCCCCTCTCTCCTTCTTGGGGGGATAAAAGAGAGAGAGAGAGAGAGAGAGAGAGAGAAAGAGAAAGAGAGTTGAATACACCAGACACACAGAAAAAAGGCATGTGAGGACACCGTGAGAAGGCAGTTACCTACAAGCCAGGAAGGGAGGTCTCACCAGAAACCAACACGCATGGCTCCTTGATCTTGGAGTTCTAGTGTTGAGAAAATAAATTTCTGTTGTTTCTGTTGTTTAAGCCACCAGTCTGTGGTATTTTGTCATGGCAGCCTGAACAGACTAACACAAGAGGAGAAAGAGAAAGAAGAAGAGAGATAAAGAAAGGTAGGAGGTGGGAAAGAGAGAAAGGAATGGGGGAGAGAGAAAAGAATTGAAGTTAATAACAATAAATACATTCTTTATATGAATTTGGATACAGATAATTCTGGACTTTTTTCCTTTGAACAATTTCAGGAAAATTCTGGACTATTATTTATCTTGTATGGTTTAGATTTTATTCTTCTTGGAGGCAGTGGCATAAATTAGATCATCCATTAAAATAACTGCTGGTCTATGTTTCCAGGGACTAAAAGAAATAAAAAAGATGGTTCTAATAAGAATCAGACTTTAATCTTAAAGGGAAGACACTTTATTTTCTTTCCCTTTCTTCTCCCGCACTCGTTTTCCCATGCTCTTTGCTTCTCACCTTTTTGAAACCCTATCTTGATGATGAGACTACCACAAAAAGAAAAAAAAAAAGCAAAACCAAAAAAACAAAAAACCTAGCAAGAAGTTTTGCTGAGTGAATGAAAAGGAAGGTAACAAAAATATTTAAATATGGCCAGTGTGAAAAGAAAATTATACTGAATTGGATCCTTCAGCCCATCTTGGGTCTGGCAGAAGTGTCCTGAGTTCCCAAATGAGGACTTGGAAAGCAAGATTTTGTAGGGATCCATTGTCTTTGTAGCCCCAACAGCTCTTAGGGTTATGTGGACACAGAAGCTTTACAATGGCTCAATTGTTATCTTATTCAGGTCAAGGATTGGGGGTGTTTAGATGATTAAGTTTCCATGGCTCCTTTTGGGTCTTTCCATTCTTAATCCACAAACTAACTTGAGCATAAGGAAAACAGAGTTTTAACAATATGGTGAACTTGCCTCCTAGGTCATAAGCAGATAAAGCAGATTTTAACAAAGCTATATACATCTATACATTTAGCATCTAGCAAATCCCCAGGTTAAACATAGGCTAGCTTAAACCAAAGTTCTTCTGACATTTAAAATACCTTTGGAGGCCACAATAAGTAGCATATTTTTTCACTCATTCACTGCAACCTTTATTTACTTGCTTATTTTATAAATACACTTTCACATCTACTATGTATCAGACATGTACTGAACAATGAGATTAATTAACAAGAAGATTGAGTTTCTGCAATCATGTAGCTTACTTTCTTTCAGGAAAAGGAGAAAGAGAAAAGTAAACACATTCAAATCTAAATAATTATATGTTAAGAGCAAAGCTAGAAAGAATAAAAGGGAGTATTATAGCAAAAATAAGGTCAAGAGTTGTGTTAAGTCAGATAGGATAGAGGTCTGTAAAGGCATCTTAGAGAAGCCTAATACTTCAACATTCTCAGATTTTTCTAGCAAGTTGAAACATCAGAACTCGTGGATACATTGTGTGAATCACAACCAAATACAAATGGTCATTTGAACAATTGCTTCACCTTTCATTCTTCCAGATAACACCTGGAAAGTTTTGCCTTACAAATCAAGACTCTTGGCCATTTGATTTGTGATAATTTTTGTTCATCCAGAATAAGGAAGGCTTGATAAACTCTCACTAGCTATAGAGAGCACAGGATGAAAGTAATCAAAGGATTGTCGATGTCTTACATAGCTGAGATCCTCACTCCGGCCCCTCATGCATCAACTCAACCATTCTCATATCTTGGAGCTTTCATCAGCATTAACACAATTGAGTTACCATTCTTAGTATTAGGGCACTGTGTTAGGATAGACTAGGATTTGTTATGTTTTTTGTTTTTCTCCTTTGGTATTTATTTAGTTAGTTATTTTTTCAGTGTTCCAAGATTCGTTGTTTATGCACCACACCCAGTGCTCCATGCAATACTTGCCCTCCTTAATACCCACTACCAGGCTCACCCATTCCCCCACCTCATCCTCCCGTCCAAAACCCCCAGTTTGTTCCTCAGAGTCCATATTTCTCATGGTTCATCTCCCCCTCTGATTTCCCCCAACTCACTTCTCTCCTTCTCCCAATGTCCTCTGTGTTATTCCTTATGCTGCACAAGTAAGTGAAACCATATGATGATTGATTCTCTGCTTGACCTATTTCATGCAGTGTAATCTCTTCCAGTCCAGTCCATGTTTATAGAAAAGTTGGGTATTCATCCTTTCTGATAGAGGCATAATACTCCATTGTATATATGGACCACATATTCTTTATGCATTCATCTATTGAAGAGCATCTTGGCTCTTTCCACAGTTTGATCATTGTGGACTTTGCTGCTATGAACATTGGAGTACATATGGCCTTTCTTTTCACTTCATCTGTATCTTTGGAGTAAATATCCAGTAGTGCAATTGCAGGGTCATAGGGTAGTTCTATTTTTAATTTTTTGAGGATTCATTAAGATAACAAAAAGTCCCAAATTTCAGTGGCTTCACATATCAAAGTTTCATGTCTCACTTGGGTCACCTGCAATTCAAACCAGTGGTCCTTATCCTTTAAGTGGTGACTCTGGCATCAAGTTCCTACCTTCTGATGACATTGCTAGCTTCATTATGTGGCCTACAGAAGGGTAAAAGGGAACATGTATAGAGTTTTGTAACTAAGACAGAAAGAGATGTACCTTATTTCTGTTCATGTCCCATTATCCAGAACTATCTCCCAGAGTACCTAGGTAGAGGCTCAGAAATGTAGCCTTCCTATGTGTCCAGGAAGAGAAGTGGAACCAGTGCAAGTTTCTTCAATCTTTGCCTTGGTTCACCCTTCGTGTCACCAAACAACCATTTCACTTTTCCTCGCATACCTAGAACACATATCAACACTTCTCTGATAGGGGCAACTCAAAGCATTATCTAGTTACTAAATCCAACACAAAGTTTATAATTTTCAGGTGTATTAGGACTCTCCAGAAAAATAGAACCAACAGAAGTAGGTATATATTTAGAGAGGGAGATCTGTTTTTAGGGATTGGGTCAGATGATTGTAAAGGTTTGGTGAGTCCAAAAATCTGATGGAGGAGTCCCACAGGCGGAGACTCAGGGAAGAGCTGCAATTTGAGTCTAAAGGCAATTTGCCGGCAGAATTCCTTCTTCCTTAGGGGAGGTCAGTCTTTGCTCTAAGGCCTTCAACTGATTGGATGGGACCTCTCCATATAATGAAAGGTAATCCAATAGACCCAAAGTCTACTGAATTAAATGCTGAACTAATTTTAAAATACTTTCACAGAAACATTCAGGAAAATGCTACACCAAATACCTGGACATTGTGGCCCAGCCAAGCTAGCACAAAAATTAAACATTGTATTAGATAATAAATCACTCTGTTATTGGGTTGAGAGAGCTCCATCTTACTGCAGTTATTTATGAATTAAAAGACAGTTATTTTGCTCCATTCCTTGTTTTTTTTTTTTTTTTTTTTTTTTTTTTTTGCCTCCAAGCTACTTCAACTATTTAACGACAGCTACTTCAACTCATCTGTGAACAAAATAGATGAGGAAGGTATACCTTAATCTCATCTTTTCTTTTCCCTTTATTCATTTGAGAATTGTTGTTCATGGTTCCCTTAAAAATCCATTTCCCATCTCTTTGAGTTTAAAAGTAGTTCGACTTCCCCAATTTTTCATGTACCAAGCTCTATTTCCCTAAGATAATCATTTGCAAAATGGACAATTCTTTTCTAAACTCCTCCTTTCCTGTAGTAACTTGGTAAACAAGGCCAATAGTAGTCAAAGCATACTAATATGTTATTTTCCACACTTTGCCCCTGGAGCTCTTCATTCAACAAGCACATGGTCTACCTCTCAAGTTATTGCCTAAGATGCTTATCCAAATATTTTGCCATTGTGTAACATAGATCTTCCAATGTTAAGTTTCTTGTATCAGTTCTTTGCTTATTCCACCTGAGTGCTTAGTCAATGCCTTGTATTTTAGCTTTATTACTTCAGCATTCTACTTCAGGATATCAGTTTTTGGAATATGAGAGTGTAGGCCATGCTGTAATACAAACAAATCCCCAAATCTTAGTAGCTTAATAAAATGAATATTTATTGCTTGTTTATTTCACAGTTTGAAGTGTGTTGGGAGGTTCTTTTTGGCAGCTCTCCTCCAAGCAGTGACTCCAGGCTATTTCTATCTTAAGTTATTATCATCTTCAACATACAGCATTCTCTCCTCTTTCTTTCATGATTTTATTAATTTGAGTCCTTTCCCTTTTCTTTTGGATAAGTCTGGCCAATGGTTTACTGATGTTAATTCTTCTAAAGAACCAAATTCTGGTTTGGTGTTATACTGCTTTTCTGGTTTCCGTTTCATTGATTTCTGCTCTAATATTTATAATTTCTCTTCTTCTGCTAGGTTTAGGTCTTATTTGCTGTTCTTTCTCTAGGTCCTTTAAGTGTATGGTTAGCTATGCATTTGGGATTTTCTAATTTTTTTTGAGAAAGGTTTCGATGGTTATGTATTTCCCTCTTAGGACCAGCTTTGCAGTATCCCATAGGTTTTAGGCTGATGTGTTTTCATTCTCATTCATTTCCATGAAAGCATAGCAGCTTTCAAGGTTGATACAGAATGGGAATACAGAGAGAAATGGGGAGGTTTTAACGGCTGTGCCTGGAAGTGGCATACATCACTTCTGTTCACATATTTTTGTCTAGATCCTACTAAATAAATGATTATGTCCCAACTGTCCATAGGGTTGGGAAATTTTGACTTCTTGTGTGCCCTAAAAGTGAAAATGAGAGGAATTTTCATAGATATGTTTGCAGATAATAGAAATACGGTTTATTTATGTATGTGTGTGTGTATGTGTGTGCGTGTGCACATGCATGCAAGAGAGAAGGGCAGAGAGAGACAGAACCCGGAGATATATGGAAAGACAGAGATGGAGACAAGAAAGAGAATTAAATGGACACTTCTCTTACTTTTTAGTATTGTCTGAAATCCCAAACTGAGGGCAGATGGTAAGTGTCCAAATATTCTACAGAAAGTTACACATCCCCACCAGACCAGTGAGGGACTGGGCAGTCCGGATGTTCATCTATCTTTCTGTATGTACCATGCACTGTCAGCCTGAATGATAGACACTCAGAGATCTTAGACAAGATAATATGAAGAGATTTGTGGGAAGGGAACACTGTGGTGGAGTAGAGCAGATATACCTCCCTTTCCATCCTTCAAGACAAGGGAATATCATAGCGGGACACTTCCTTGGAAAGATGTGGAAGACTAGCATCTTACTTCCTAACTGCCCACTTACTAAGCTGCAGATATGTGGAGGTTGTGGGATGCTGTAGAGAAGGGCGTTGGGATATCTGGCTTTCTTTCTGTGGAACATTGAGAGAGAGACTGACCTTTGCTTGGAAAAGCTGAAGGAAAGGATACTGTGGTTCACAATGGAAATGTGAGGAGAAAGGAGCTGTCAGATCAACCTGCAGTTTCACACATAGTACTGGGGTCAAGTCGGGGCTGGCAGCATGATTCATTTTGAAGAGCAACAATTCCTAAAAGTAAGGGGTAGTACTGAAGGCTCTAATGGAGAAGTCTAAACTTCTAACCATTTAGAAGGCTTCTAAAGGAAGCATGTGGAGGAACCAACCAAAGCATCTCATGAGAGAGAGTCAGTGGTTGGAAGCAAGACATGGCAAAGGACATCAGACAGTCATAGGATCTTATAATCTCTATTGGTTAATTCCTTTCCTTCCTTTGTCCCTGGCCTCCAAGGGATCTGAAAGTGGCTCAGTGAGGCTGAAGGCAATGGGGCAGGGGCTGGGAAATGGCACATATGCTACTTGGCTTATGTCCATGGCCATCTTGTTGAATCACTGCTCATGTTTCCACTGGAACAGAGGAGATAGTGGATGCTTTTATTTATATCAGGCTGGAATTCTCAATATATACAAATGAGGCTCTGCTAAATTTGAAACTAACTGGATGAGCTGTAGGTTCTACCTGAGATGGTGTCCAGGAGTATTAAAGGATGATTCAAGTGACCAAGTCTGAAGGCAGAAGTGAAAAATCAAATTCATTCATAGCCACTCCATCTAGCCCCTCAATAAAATGGCTGCATTTTCAATTAACACTATCTTGAAATAAAGATATATTTGACATAAATCAATTAAAGGTGTGAAGGAAGCTAAATTCTCTGTAAACTTTTCTTAATGAAATTAAGAATTAAATATAAGAAAACCAATTTTTAAATTGTAGAAGGTAAAATTTCAATGAATGTTGCTTCACTGTTGACTTAATTATGTCAGTGATTACAATAATAGATAGAAAGTATTCAAATAATAAATCTCTTCCTAAGTATCTCTTTTCTGCAAACAGTAAGAATAGGCATTTTGGGGAGGGAAATCCATTCATCTGGGCTGGTGGATCTCCCAAAATAAACACTTTTTTTTTTAAAGACCCACCAACTTGAAATAGACTAGTACTCAAGACATTAAATTTCTGAACAAGTTTCAGAGATCGCATAAAGGACTGTCCATCAGAAATGTCTTTCACGTAATGTTGTCTTTCAGTGGGATGCAGCCCCTTGAAGTCACATTGGGGTATTTATTGGAATTGTAGTCATTTATGTATAATTTGAGCAGAAATGGCAATTCTACAACATAGAGTTTTCAGATTTAGTATCTTCAGTTGTGTTTCCATTTGATCACCAATACCATGTTGACAAAGCTCAAGAAATGTCTTTAACTTTTCACTCTTGAGTATCATATTCTCTGCTGTTCTTTGACGAGTACTTATTTTCAACTTAAGAAAATTGACTTGCTGAGTCTTTTGAATCCCAACTTTCTAAGGTTCTGTTATGAGGGATAAATAGTTTTTTGTCAGTTCTGCATCTAGTCATCATGTTTTCTCTGCTAATGTAGGTGTTCCTGCGTATTATTATCAGTTGTTCCTTAGCACATAGAGACCCATAAATGTCCTTCTTCTAGATAGTGTCCTATAACATTATAAAGGCCCAGTTCAACTGATCTATCATCCATCTATCTGTATAGCTATATATCTATCCATCTAATCTTTACCTATCCTTTTCCCCTTGAGTTAGACCATGGCAGACACTCTCAGCGGGACTCCAGTCATGGATTCACGAATCCACACATTGATTTCTCCCTACTGCAGAGAGGAGGCAGAACTATATGGACAGGTGAACCTGTTTTGGACTGCGTAGCAGGAAACAGGATGGCAATAGAGATGGCTTCAACTGAGAAGTAGGAAAGGACTTATCCTAGGAATAAGAAGATTCTACTGTATTGAGTCTTTTCCTTTTTGACTTCTATTTTCTTTCTCATTACTAGATATAGTATAGTGATTTTCAGAATATTTCTGTTTTTCTCTCTGACCTCCTGCTAAGAAACTTTGTGGTGACTCTCTCACTGTACTTTGAGATTTTTCTCAATTTGAAGTGAACACTGGCTGGATGGTTTACATATGTTGATGTTGGTAAAGGAAATCATTATAATATGGCACCAACAGCCTCTTGGCCTGCATGCATTTCCAGTCTCTACATGTTTGCTCTTGGATACTTTTGCAGAACTTGAATAGAAAAATTTATGATAGTCTATTCTTTAAAAGCTTCCGTTGATCACAAAAGCTTTATTCCAGTTTTTTGTTTGTTTTGTTTTTAATTTGATCCCATCTGCTTTATATCTTCCAGAAGCTCCACTAACAGCTCCCTTCCTGTTTTTTAGCACTAGTATTACTTTACTCCTATTTTTCTATTTCCATTTGATACGAAGAATGAAGTTAGGTAATCATATGGGCTCAGTTCCTCGTCTTGGACATTTTTGTATTTTTATTTTTTACTTTCTTGGATATCAAGTGCAGAGTGTTAAGTTAATCACATGCCTTAGTTCAAACGAAACTGTCATCATTTTCTGTGATGACACAAGAAGTCCCAATTTTATTTTTTGTGATATTTACATGTGTATGTTTTTCTTCCCCTCCATACAAAGGCCCACTCCCATTTTGTACCTCCTTTATTGTGGGTGCCCTTAGAATTTTCCTTTTTTTGCTTAGTTTCTTCTTTCATTCTTTCTTTCTTCTTTCTTCTGTTTCTTCTTTCCTTCTTTCCTTCCTTGATTGATTCCTCTTTCTTTCTTTCTCATTTACTTTCATGATTCATTAACTTCTCTCTTGCATATGTGGCTCTTTCAGAATGAGGTCTGAGGGAAGAGGCCATATTCTCAGAAACAGAAGGTAAAAAAAAAAATTAATATCAATAGAAACAGTGATATAGCTTTGTTATTTTGACCCTGAGATTGTTGTTGTGTTTTTGTGTTGCTTCCCAAAGATACACTTTTTTTTTTAAAAGATTTTATTTATTTATTTGACAGAGAGTGATCAAAGGTAGGCAGAGAGGCAGGCAGAGAGAGGAAGAAGCAGGCTTCCCGCTGAGCAGAGGGCCTGATGCGGGCTCAATCCCAGGATCCTGAGATCATGACCGAGCAGAAGGCAGAATCGTTAACCCACTGAGCCACCCAGGTGCCCTGATACAGTTTTTTTAAAGTGCATTTTCAGACATGTTTAAGAAAATATTTCTCTTTAGTAGACTGATAACCACTTACTAGATATGTTCTGAAAAAAGATCTAGAAAGCAAATTTCAATAACTTTTATCTAGCTAAATTAGATATTGGATTATTATTAATCTAAATAGTATTATTAATTAATTATTATTAATCTAAATAATTAATTAATCTAATTAATTAATCTAAATAATATTAATTAATTAATCTATTAGTATTGTTAATACTAAATTGGATTATTATTAGTGAAAACATTGCACAAGATTCCATTATTCTAAATGCATGTAAAATGCATGTAGAGCAGGAGCAGTTTGGAAGTCTTGTGGACTTCTGTGATTTTTAGCTCTATGTTTTCAAAAAGTGTGTGAAGTAAACACAATCTGACACAAATTTAAACCTCACACATGGTATTGGCACTTTGCGCTTTATGAGCTTAGAAATATCCAGAGACTATTCCTTGAAGGATATTTACTATAACTCTATTCTTAATGAGTCAAATGGCCAACTACAGAGTCCTTCACATGAAGTATTACATTATGAAAGGCTGTGGCAGCAATTTACTGAACAATACCTTAGGGACCCCAATTAATGAATTTCTCAAGTGACCAATTTGCTAATTCAAAATAAATCAAACTCTGTCTATACCAGGCAAATACTGTATGTCTGAAGCCCTGAAGTGACTTGTCTGATTCTGCTCACCATAGACCCAAATTCTAAATTCCTTAGAATTTGTTTATTAGCTTTAGTTAGAAATGTACATATAAAATTAAAAAACCTATTGATAAATCTGATTAGATATTTTAAAATGTTTTAATTTTATTTAACATTTAAAATGTTGGTTTCACAGGTTTTTTTTTTTTTTACCCCCCTGGTTTAGACATGAACTTCATGCTGACAAGACTTCTAGAAACTTTGTTTTTGTCTGAACTGGGTAGGTAAACAAGCTCAATCAAATACTGGGAATTCACAATTTTTATAAGTATGTATTATTTGAAGCCTTGCTATCAGACAAAAAAAAAGAAGTCCGTCCCAAGAACTATATGGTGATTTTCTTCTCAGCAATGGGATGACTTTTCTTATTATTTCATGGCACTATCACAAGAACAACAAAGAAAGAACAGCCCTTGAACACATCAATCGGCAGATTTATTGGTTTGAATCACTGCAGTCAGTTCATCTATAAGGTTTCTTACAGTATATGGATTCCATAAGCTTGTTCTATATATTTTTAGCACTTTCCATTTGCCACCATATTCCTTTAAATAAACTCTACAATAAAGGCATTTAGTATTTGTGGTTGACAAATATTTTAATATCAGCAGTGATATCAAAAATATCAGCCTGAATTCAAAAAGAACATAGACTGGCTTTTGTTTTTGCCCTTCCCTTGCCTTCTACTGTTTTCTCCCCTTTCCCTTTTCTTTTCTCTTTTCTGTTTCTTTTCTTTCCCCTTTCCTTCCTTCCTTCCTCTTTTCCCTTATCCTTTCCTTCCTTTTTCACCACCCCCCGATTTCTTCTTTTTCCCCCCCCCCGTTATTTTTGTTTTCCCCTTAAATAAAAATTCCCAAACAGCAGTGTCAGCTGCATTGGTGGTCAGGGACATCGTGCCCATTGCCTCCTCACCACCGCTTGGGGAAGAGCCAATGTGCTTCATGATCTGAAGCTGTTGCAAGGTCCCAGTCACCAGAGGCTGCAGCTTCTGGGGCAAAGAGGGACATTCCAGGGGTTGGATCAAACCAGCAATTCACTGAATGGCCTGAGCCTGGTGATGACCTCACCATTTCAGAGAGAAGTTGGGAGGAACTGTGCTGTCAACAACAGGAAGTTGGTGAAAAATGAAAGATGCCCTTGGGGAGTGAAATGAAGAGCAGATGGCTTTAATTGTTAGCCTTATTGTGACAACTGACAAAAGAAATTCTGCTCTCTTGACATTTAAAAGATACCAGAAATACCAGTGACCACATTCCATAGCTTTTTGAAGGTTTCCATGTCAGGGAGTTCAAACTCCTCTCTATTTTCATTACTGAACAATCCATAACAACTGCAGGTGATAAGATCCCTGATGGACTTGCCTTCTACTCGTTTGGTAAGTCAGTGAAGTGCACACAGTGTGAAGGAGTGGGTGGTCCTAAGTGAAGGGAGACACCTGTGCAGAGAGGTTCTGAGGGATTTATTTGCTGCTCAAGGAAAAACTAGCCCACAACTCAGGTGGAAAACGAGATCTATCTCCACACAGCCTCTGGATATTTTCATTCCCATGACTGTTTATAGAAATCTAGTTTAAATTTTTATTTGGCATATTGTGGAGTTGTCCCCCCTCCAAAAAAAAATCATAATAATAAAATAAAAAATCTCTATGGAACCTCTGAAGATATGAGGTAAAAGAGAAATAAATGTTGACTCAGATATATGCTGCCTTATGTGCACAGTCAGTTCCTACACAGGGGTTAGAATGCCTAAGTATAGAAGATGACAAGTGCAATCCCGGGTAAGGGCCATCTCAGGGCACAGAAAAATAAATACATTCTTAATGCTGAGAGGTAGATTTGCTATGTTAACATCAATATGATTGTTGGATTAAATGTTCTTGACGTGTTCACATTATTAGCAGTTCTCTTTATCCCCTAGTGACATGAAATAGGAAAATTTCACCATTTCACTGAAATCTTGTTTTAAGGGCTATCAAAATAAGAGTTAAATGTGAAAAATGCGTGTTCATTTTTGGCCACATGGTACGGCACCTCTATGGCAACTTCAGCAACACAATTTTCTAGTTTTTCATTAGAATTTGGTATAGGGGTGCCTGGGTGGCTCAGTGGGTTAAAGCCTCTGCCTTTAGCTCAGGTCATGATCCCAGGGTCCTGGGATCAAACCCCACATCGGGCTCTCTGCTCAGCAGTGAGCCTGCTTCCCCCCATTTCTCTCTCTCTGCCTACTTGATCTCTGTCTGTCAAATAAATAAATAAAATCTTAAAAAAAAAAAAAAAAAAAGAACTTGGTATATACATCTGCCACCAACCCCAGCCCTGAATAGGATAATACTTTAGCATCTTTTCCGCACTGGTTTCCAGAGGGCCCTAGCAGGACTGAATTCTGGTTACCTACAATGATACACTGAAAACTGGCTTGAAAATGCATGCTTTATTGGCTTCCCTCTCTTCCCTATATTAATTCCTCATTTCCCCACTTATGTTTACTGATCTCGCATCCTACTTGGGCTAGAATCTTTATGTTCTATTTGAAAGAACCCAGAATCTGAAAGAACCCAAGGTAAAACACCTTCCCTAACATACACACCCACTCTATGCAGTGGTTTTAACTGTGTTCCCACATTCCCAGTGAGATCATTCACATAACATTTTATTTTAATCTTTGGTTATGTGTTTCATCTTTTATTGCATTTTTTGAAATTAAAAACAATGATTTAACTCTTCATGTTTGGATCCAAGCAATGGCTCACATGTAGATATTGCCTATAAATGTTGTCAAATGAGTGGAAGTTTCTTTTACCTCTGTTGTCCTTCAGGCTTTACTCAGTAACAAATTTTGGTATTCCTTCTTTCATATCTCCTATTCCAAGTTTTCACTTCCTTCACCGCCACTCTGACTCAGGTCCTTATCATTTTGTACAAAGACTATTGCAATAGCTTCCTACTTGCTGCACACTACAAACTATAATACATCAACCCATCTGAAAACACCAATTTCACTTTGACTTTCTGTTTTTAAAAACACCCAATAATTCCCACCAACATTTTGTTTTAGTCTAATGGTTTGGTAAGGTTCTCATCTGTAGTGTTTTCTTCCTATCTAGATGAAAGTCACACAATGGTGATGCAGTATATCACAGGGGTTAAGAACAAAGGCCCTAGAGGCAGCTGTCTGGTCAAATTCTAGGCCTAATCCTGTGTTCAAGTGAATGTTGGCATCTAAAACATATCAGTCAGGACTGAGTTCCTGCAACATGTGAACGTCACCTTATATGGTAAGTGTTTTGCAGAAATGATTAAATTAAGGATCTGGAGATGAGATGACATTGGATTACCTGGATGAGTCCTAAATGTCATCACAAGTACCCTTAAGGAGAGATGTAGAGGTAGATTACACACACACACACACACACACACACACACACAGGAAGAGGTGTTGTGAAGGTGGAACACTATAGAGATTTGGAAGCTGGCCTTGAGCATTGGAGTGATGTGCCCACAAGGTAAGGAACAGAAGCAGCCTCCAGAAACTGGAATAGTCAAGGAAAAAATTCTTCCCTAGAACCTCTGGAGGGAACACAGGCCTGTCAGCACCTTGGTATCAGCTCAATGATACTTATTTCAGATTTCTGGCCTCTGGAACTATGAGAGAATAACTTTTTGTTGTTTGAAACCACAAAGTTTGTAATAATTTCTTCCAGCAGCTCTAGGGAGTTAATGCATACCCCTTGCTGGGTGTGATCTTTGGCAACCTCCTCACACTCCCCAAGCCTCAGCTTTCCCACCTAAAGGGTATATCAAGACTGAATGTCTTCATACTTGTAAAGTTCTTAGCAGTATAGCTAGCAGGTCTTGAATATTGAACAAATCTCATTTATATTTTTAAAATGCTCTCACTGTTTATCTATTTACTTTCTCTGAGAAAGATCAAAGACTTCTCCATATACTTCAACATTATATAACATTTCTTAGTATTATATACATTGTGATTAAACTTTGATTTAACAAATATTTATAGAACATTGTCCATTGGTAAGACTATGTGCCGGGGATACAGTGTAAAGTAAAATATGATGTATGAAATTGATGACTCTAAAATGGTACAGCCATCTTAAATTGATTTAAGGCAAGAGAAAAAAAATTTATAAACTATTTTTTTCTGATTTCAGAACTTGAAGACATAACTAACATGGTGTGTATGTATTGTATACATTTATATATATATATATATTTTTTTTTTTCTCTTTCCTAGTATCAGAGACCTAACCATTTTTGAAATATATTTATCCTTGATCAAAGCAACGCAAACAAATATTCTACGTAGGCTTCCTTTATATTTGGAAATTCTATAGTATAAAGAGATAAGGATGATCAAGTACCTTTATCAATTACTCTGCAATTTCCTGGTTAGTTGCCTAACCTGGTGAGTTAGGCTTCACGCCGGTGAGTTTCAAGACTTCACACCGGTCTGACTCAGTGCATGGTACACTCTAGGTGATACATTTGAAAAACATCGAATGCATGAACAATGCTCATAAGTACCTCTGGGTGGGTGTGTTGTAACTCCTCAGACCCTGGCCAAAGAATACCAATGGCAGATGCAGTTGTCCCAAGTGGATTTTAATAAAATTCTTCTTTCCCATTTATTGTTTGGTGGGCCTTTGATACTATGTGTAAACGTTAAAAACAGTAACTTTGAGGAAAGGAAAGTTGAGGATCCCAGTTCTGACATAGAAACACTATGCCTTAGCATTCCTGAAGTTTAATGTTGGTGACTCTCAGGAAAGCAAATATTTCATGCAAGGGTAAGCCCTCTAATTGCGTTTGTGTTGAATGCTTGCCAGATCTGCGTGTAGAGGGTTCTATAGGCATATTTCTGATCTCACCCTCCCATCTGAGGCCATTTCAAAAGTGCCTGTGGGTGGAAGGAAAGAGAAGGAAAAGTCAAAAGCACAGGAAGAAAGGCAAGGGGGTCTAGGGGATGGAGGCAAGAAAAGGAACAAGTGAAACCCTCTTGGGAAGGAAAGCTGTGTTTCATTTTAGTTGCTTGGTTTGGAAGGAAGCCTGTAGAAGATTAAATAACATAAGAAAACATACTGCCGCCCTCTCTTCTCATTTTCTCTGCATGTAAGTAGAACTGTATTAGTAAAACCCAAAATGAAACCTCTAATGAAATTCTATTGTTTAACAGCATAATTATTAGTAATTTGTGCAGAAAAATTCACCAAAAAGCCATATAATTTCACCTCTGGAAAATGAAGTGCTAAACAACTTTTACTCTGTTAGCAAAGATTCATTTAAATTAGTTGTTCGCTATAATTTTTCTTCCTTATTTTTTGCCAGTACATTAGACAAGGATCTGCAAAATAAATCTTCATAAAAAGAAAAAAAAATGAGGGGATATTGCTCATGTGTCTTTTAAGTTTCAATTACTGTGAGATAATAACAGTATAAAATAAATACTAAGAAAATGCTTTATCCTGGGGACAGTTTTAAATGAGGTCTCAAGTTTTGCTTGGTAATTAGGTTATGTGAATTTGGACATCGATATTTACTAAGCTTCATTTTTCTGATTGCCACGCTGAGAATACAAATTATATCATTTTCATAAGGGTTTTGTGAATATTAAGTGTACATGACAGAATGCAGACACCTAGTAAGTTCTCAACAAATACCAGCATCATCCATATCTTTGACTGGTTTCAACTTAACTAGGAAAAAAGTATCAAGACTAAAGACAAATAGCAAATATTACAGATTTAGTTATCTATAAGAATTATTTGCGTATCTGACAAGCAACATCTTTTTGAGATAGAATTTCTATTCATTAAATAAATAAGTTCATTCCATGTTTATTAAGAAACTGAAACTGTTATATGTTGAGCATCGTTCTTTCTCCTGGAGTTCCAGAGAGATACAAAATGGAAATGTCTTCACTTCCATTGAGCCAGCCTTTCAGAACCGGAACATAGACAATGATCCAGTTTAAAGAAAAAAAAAAAGAACACTGTATTATCAGATGGTATGATAAGGGCAAAGAAGACAAAAATAAGATAAGGAAATCATTGGGAGAATAATCGTTGTTATATGGGATAGTCAGATTTCACAGAAAAAAAAATACAAGACTCTAAACTAAATTTGATTTTCAAATAAATATTTTTTAGTATAAGCATGGAATATTGTACTAAAAATTCTTTGCTGCTTATGTGAAATTTAAATTCAACTGGACATTCTATATTTTTTCTGGCACCTTAGAGAGAAATGAGGATCTGAAGATGAAATTTTATTTTTTTCCCCAGCATTAAGTACATGTGACAAAATAGAATTGCGATATTTTTAAAGTATACAATGTGATGATTTGATATATGTTTACCTTGTGAAATGCTCCCTACAATCAATTTAATTAACATAAAGTTATTTCCAACACTTCATATGGTTATTATTAACTATAGTCACAATTTATGCATTAGATCCTCAGAACTTAGTCATCTTGTAAGTGCAAGTTTATAGATATTTTAATATATGCCTGCCTTTTACCCTGTTTTAGTGTTGGGGTTGAGGGGTGCACTTCTGCCCTCAGGATTGTTCCCTTGCTCACATGTAAGGAAGTCAATACTGTGCCATAGTCACACAAATCCAGTCCCATTTTTTCCCTTATAACATAAAGTGTAAAGAAAATTCCCACATTGTCAGGCAATGAGCACAGAAGCCATGTCCCTCCCTATACTGAAAAGACAGCACACCACTGAAAGAAACAACTATTCAAAGTTCAGTGTGAAGATTTTTCTGAAGATTTTCTTTTTATTGTTTGCAAGAATATCAGTTTATGGAAGTAGCCTATTTAGAAGCCACTGCTGGTCAAAACAGACAAGAATAGGATCCTTGTTATGTTTGAGTCAGGTGTTTCTGTGGCTTAAGAATTAAACTGACTTGCAGTGACATAAATACATATAGCATCAATCTGGGTTTGAGTCCTGAGCTCTCATCGCCCCCTACAATCAGCTGGGTTTGACTGCGGGAGTCCATAGGCACCAAACATGGGGGAAGCCAGGACAAGACCATTCCACTGACACGTAGAGTAGGACCAGATTTGTGTGACCATGGCCTGAAATCTATGCTTCTGAGAATGGAGAAAAAGCCAGTTGAAGAGGCTGGCAGGAACTACGATTGAGTTGGCACCACTGTTGTTGGAGTCTGAGGGGTTTTTGTCTCCTTAGTTTTCCAAGAGAAGTACCTCATTATGAAAGTCTTTGATTTGAGGAGATGCAGGCTGTTTTGACTTGTTGGACCTCTTGTGGCGTACAGGAAGTGGGGAGAGAGAAAGAAAAGGCAGGAGCGGTGAAAGAGGAGAGAGGAAAGAAGGAATGAAAGAAAATAAAAAATAGTGGAAAGAAGGAAGGAATTTATTTATTATTATTTGTTAAGAAATAATATATGTCCCTTGTGTTAAGATATAAAAAAATGAGTCCATTAATAATGTATATTAAATTGTCATTTTCTCTCCTAGTACGGAGTAGGAGGACAAGGAAGGGCAAAACAAGAAATCAAAAGTGGTGTCTAGGGATAGGTGAGAGGAATTTCCAGGCAAACCTTACATACTGCTTTCTTTTGCTTAATATAAATAATTCCCTTTAGGAATTCAAGCATTTTATTTTTACACCAGCTCCTAGAAACCACTTTTTTATGTTACGGCCTTTTTTGTTTTACTTTAGTTTTGAATGGAAGTGAATTCTGATGGATTTCCTTTTGAAAGGCATACTCTTACATATTTTTGTCAGTGTCTCTTATCTCCTCCATTTATATCCACATATTCAGATGTTTTTTAAAAACAACTCATTCTTCCTGCCTTCTGCAATAGTCTTCTCATCATCTCTACATTTCACCATCATCCTCATTCACAATTGCCATCCTCCTCCTCATCACCCAGTCTTACTCTCAAGCCTCCATCTAGCACATTTCAGGGAAGTATGCAGTGGACCTCTTTGGCTGCATGGATGACCCGGCTGCTACTTCCTCCACCAAGATGGGCCTTTATATCCCATTTCTCACGCTGACCATTATGAGACCGACTTGGTCAGTTGTAACTATTAACACATAGAAACTGGCTTTCTTTCTCAGCCAGAATGTAGCCTGTTGTAGGTTTCAGAACTCTACAACATCATGACTTAGTGGCAGGAAAGCCCGTTTTCCAGCAGCCTCTAGCCGTTACTTATTTCTTTCATTCCCACCAATTTATCTTCGCAGTTCTAGGGAATATTGCCAAGTCCCCTCTAGATGGGAGTAAGCACTGTAAATCCCTAATTCCCAAACTAATCTTATAGCAGGGGACATGTTCTGGGCAGCCTTCCCATTCTGCTAACACCCCATGTACTTTTTTCTTCCTGAAGTGTGTTCTATATCCTGCATGGTTCTTTATTCAAAAGTTAATTATCAAATTTACTGCATATTAAAAAACAAACAAACAAAAAAAAAACCCAGAACACCTGAACCTGAGACAGCACACATTATTTTTATTATACGAACTGAGAAATCAGCTTGAATTTTTATTTAACAAGTTGAATCTAAGTTTCCATAAACTGGAGACCATCGGAAAGAATTGAGTTTAGTATTCGAAGACAAAAGAGTCTCTAGATCATTCAGCAGATCTTATGAACACGTGCCAACCCTTAGTTATTCAGGAATAGATGATCCAGGATTTTCCTTTTTTAGAATTTTCTTCTGTGTCTAGGTGTTTTACTTTTGACCTCTTGCTGTTTGTTACAGTCTCTATCAAAAAAATGGAGAAAAAATAAGGTAATATGAAAATCCTGGTATGTTGCCATGTGATCTACCAGCCAGTATTTGTAGAAACAAAGAGCAACTTTTTATGTAACTTGAACAAGAAGTTTAAACAAATAATAATAATAAAGTTTAAAAGGCTATGAAATTTTAATAGGCTCTGAAGAAGTACGGTCTTACCACTATGTATGTATTTCGATTTTTTATGCAGAAATTGTTTTCTTTTAACTCTTTGAATATACTTTGTTTAAAATAATTTGTACAATTTAGAAAGCATGGATCTCATTTAGCTGATTTTACAAATGTGTTTTTAATACTGCAATTGTTGTCATAATGAATATTTTCTGGCATTCTACAATAGAAATTGTAATGTTTTAATGGCCATTAATAACAACAATTAAGTTTATATTTTAGAAATTTTATTTTAAGTGGCATTTAGTAGATAACATAAAGCAGGCCACAAATTTGGAAATGACATCATAATCTGAGAATTAAACTTTAACTAATGGATTGGAGCAGACCTATGCAGTCATTTAAAGAAGGAGGAGGAGGAGAAGAGGAAGAAAAGAAGGAAAAGGTGAAGAAGGAGAATGGTTTCTCAGATAGAGGGGCTAGCCAGTAACCTGTTATCCCTGAAAAGAGGGCATGTAATAGCAACATTATTATATAGCAATAATATACAAATAGCCTTGAGAAAATATTAAGAACAAAAGTAAACAACTAAATGGAATAACATGTTATAGAGCTTGAACATGTAATCTTCCACACAAGTAAATACAAATAATCACTAACATTTTGAAAATACTCTAATTTGATTAAAAATCAAAGAAATGCACCAAATTGAACAATGAAATATATTTTACCCATCAGATTGGAAAAAAAAATTAATACCCAGTTATAGCAAAAGTGTAGTGAAATTACATCTTTATGATTCAACTATCAAAATGAATAATAGACATACAAAAATGTGGAATGAAATAGAAACAGATTATAAAACAGTATGTATAATATAGATGCTTTATTATAAGGTTTCCATCAGGCTTTGTATCTGTCTATCCATGTACTATATAACGCAGGTAGATATATGTAAACGTTCCTAGATTAGAAAGAGAGTTTTAGATAGATGTGGTTTTATTTCCCCTCAAATGTACTTTTATTTCTCAGAGAAAGGATTTTCATGTAATTCTATTTTCTCTTTTAACTTGTCTCTGTTGTGCAAATTTTTACATAAGCATATATTTTTCTAAGCTGTAATTTTAAAATATAAATTAAAAGTAAATATACATACAGTTATACATGGGGGTGGGGGAAATCTCCTATTTCAAGGAGAAACTGATTTGGTGTTCTTCACTTTCTGCGAGACTCAAAACAGATTATCTCAGATGTCATTAGTGTAAAAGAATATTCTTCTGTTCTTCAAAGTATGATTTTATATTTGCTATTTTTATGGCATATGAGTGTCTTCTTTTGTAATGCTCCACCACCAGGATTAATTCTCAAATCACCCTCTTTAGAGATGGACACTTGGTAAGCTTGGGTTAGTGAAAATTACCTTTAAATGCTTATAAAACTTTAACTTATATTTTAAACAAGTAAAACTTAACATATGTTGGGACTAGAAAAGTTTTTTTAGGAATAAAAGGAATAGGACATTTTTCTGAATTATTTGTTGACAACAAAGGTAAATAAAGTGCAGCCATGAATTACAAATTCAGTTTAATTTTGGTAAAACAAGTCTCTTGTTGACAGTTATCTGAAGGGAGAATTAAAATTAGCTAAACTGACCTAATAGAATTAGTCCTACACTGCCTTTCCTGACACAAATCAGTTTTTTTTATGTCTTAGGTCAGCCTTGCAATGAGAATTAATGTATCTTTCATTCTTTTCTTTCTCAATAAGAATAGTCCAAAATTTAAGTCGCTGGAAACTCTTCCTATTGGCAAACCTTCTGTTTAGCTTCCTGGTTGCAATAGTTCATCCCCACATGCTCTGAAGACTTTCTCAGTGCCCATGTTTTCTTCAGTCAGCACTCCAAGCAAGCAGGTGCTAGCCTTTTGCATCTTCCATGGGGAATGGGCTAGACAGAGCCAACCAATGGAAGAGCTCCACTGGGAAATCCATATGGCCAGCAGCTGTGGAATGGTGATCTGCCGTAATGTGCATTTTCCTTCAGCGTGGTCCTGAAGGGTGTGGTGAGTGGCCACTTTCCCAGATGGTCTGCATTCTAAGATGACACCATAGCTACATGACACCTCTGCTCTGAAGATGGGACATTTGGCCTTTGGATAAATATCATTCCCAGAACTTTGAACAGACTAAACTACTTTTACTGCATGGAATGTTTTTCTTATCTGTAGTTAGGCAAGAACAAAAGAGGCTTGACCATACTTTTTAAAGTAGCACTCACTTAAACATCCCTGTCAGAATAAACAGTTTTCAAATTATATCATTTCAAATGCGTCTTTTAATATTGTGTAAGTGTGATGTAGGAGGTGTGGAGAAAAAAAGGAAGCAGGGTAGGAAGCAGATAAAGAGAAGAGAATGCATTAAAAAAGAAAAATGTTAGGAATTATACATTGTTGTAATGTCATAGTATTTCATATATTGAATGTTTAATTGTTCCCTTTTTTGCCACTTCCTAATCACTCTATGGCATCCTCAAAATTCTTTAAGGATTCAAAGTCAGGACATGGATGGTTGAAACATTGTTTTGGACTTTGTAATACTGTGCTTATTGCTCATTGTTTTTGTTTTTGTTTTTTCAAGGCTATTGGCCATGATTCCTTATGAGCAGTGTCACAGAGATGTCTCTGGTCTTGGTTGGAATTCTCTCCCCTATATCAGAACTGGGCAATTGCTACATAGCTGAGGATTATAAAACTTCCCATCAAGTTCATATAAATACTATACTCAAATTCTAGTTTATATTATATAGATTACCCAGTCCTCAAACTCCCTTACTCATTCAATAATGTTTTTTGAATACATACCAAGTGTCAGGTGGGGGACACTGTGGAAATATAATGATGATGCTTGGTAAGGTTATTCCCTGTTCTCTTTTTAACATCTCATAAGTCCTTTTTTTTTTTCTTCCAAATTCATATGCATTCTGACTAGATTATGTATATTTTTTTATTATTTCCTGGTGATTTATTAGAATATTAACTTTTTTGTTCCAACCTAGTTTTTGATATTCCCATAATGCTTAACATCTTATTAGACACATGGGAAATATTTGACAAAAACATATTAAATAGAGAAAAGTTCTTAATTAGGTACCATCATTGAAAATAAGTTTGTATAAAAAGTTTAAACAAGGAAAAGAAGATAAAACAATTGTTATCTAGTATATGTCTAATGTTGAACTAAAATCTATTTTAGCAATATTTGGGGTATTATCTTAAAAATGAGCACATATGAAGATTTATATCAGTGGCAGTGAGATAGAGAACCAGTAAAAATTGCCTAATAACCCTTTTCTCATTTGCACATTAATGGAAATTGGCCAAGGACTTTCCTTGGGGAATTATGTCACCTATTCTAAGCTTATGTCTGTTTTATAGTTCCAGACATTTGGATTAAAAAGTGAGAGATTGGACGGATCTCTTGCTTAAACATTTGGGTAATTTGTACACTCAGATCATGGACTTTTTCTTTTTCCTCTAGATAACAGGCCTCAGGTTGGAGCTGACCTAACAATACCTTGGGACTAGTAGGAACTGGAGGGACTTCCATGAAAATACCCTCTTAGAGTGGTCCCTTTTAAACTCTCACAAGAAAAGGAAGGAGATATTTTTAGTTAGAAAATAATGCATGAATGTATAATCTAGTTTCTTAATATATAGCCCTCCAGGCAATAGAGGAAAACTAAATTTCACTTGAGCCACTTTAATAAGGCTTGTTAGCTACATATTTGGTTTTTAAACACTCTGCTCTTTTGGAAAACATGCTTTAAAATTTTCATGCAATGGAAATTGCATTGTGATAGTATCCCTGCCAAATTTCTAGAAAGTAACATATACATAAGACTCTTTATTATTGCCAAATTCTCCTGCTGAACTAGGAAAAAAAATATTGTTATAAAATATCTGCTTGATTGTAACAATGGCTTATACTTGGATGAATACACCTTACTAGGCATATTCACTTACACTTACACTTACACTATTCACTTACACTAGGCAATATGCACTATCCCTTATTTGCTATTGGCTGGTATTTTGATTTTTAAAGCAATTTCAGAGCCTCAAGTAAGTGTTTTGTTTTTTTCTTTTCCTAAACTGTGTACTACCCAGAATGTGACAAGTTTTCCCTTGGAAATTTGTTGAATGTTATGTGAGTTAATTTTTTTCTCTAACCAAAACTCTTTAACATGGTCCATTAATAGGATTCAAAGTGATTACTTTTGCTTTGTGCCACTATTTATTTATTTATTTATTTGTTGGTTGGTTTGGTAGATCTTTTGGTTAAAAACTACTTGGCAGTGAAATTCTTAAAAAATTAGCCAGAATTAAAAAAAAAAAAAAGCAAATAAAAAGAAAGAGAAGGCAGAGGCCTGTTTAATCTTTAAATTTAATAATAGTCTGTGGGTAATTGAGAGTTGGCAGATATAATATTTCCAGTCAACCTTGCCATCTAAAGAAAAGTATTTCATATCTTCACCATATGCAGAGCACAGACAAACACTGTCCAGGGATGCTGCATGGAATTCGTCTGTTTCCAGGATTTCAAAAGTACATAAATCTAGAGTGTTTGAATGGCTATGTTTGTATTAAAATTTCCCTTATTTTTTCTTTCTGGAGGAGAGTCAATCAACCCTATCCTTATCTTTTACTGCCATTCATGGCTAGAATATGAGTCAAAACAAAATTACCCACTTAAGTAATTACCTGTGATCTCAGAATATATTTATTTTAAGTTTTAAAGGAGAAAACATTAAAAATTAGAGCAAAGATAAAAGTTAAAACTGAAAAATAGAAACACTCCATGGTGAATAATGAATGTCTTTCTGCTCACTGGAAATGCTTTAAATTGTAACCCTTTTATTAATAATTGTTAACAATCATACTTAACTGAGTAATATTACTCTCATAACATTTATATAGCAAATAACATTGTACACCCAGCACTATGCACAATGAGTTTGCGTTATTCTCACACAGACTTTAAACATGATAGGCATGGCAATTGTATCTAACTTTTAAGTTGTTTAAAGGAAAAAATGAAAAAAAAATGTTTGTAAATTGCTTTGCATGGTTGCTACTTATATTAAGGAGCTCAATAAAGTCAGTTTAAAATACCTTACAAAATCAATAGTCTTGATTATTTTGTGCTTGTTCAGTAAAATTGTACTTTCAAATATGCCAAAGTTGCCCACTATGATCAGGTTTTACATACTCTGAATGTTATTGCTCTTTTTGGAGTGTTCTATGTTGCATTTTTTTATATCACTGAATAAAAAAGAAAAATGATTTTTAATAAAAATTATAAACTTGAAAACATGAAATAAATTAGAATGTTATACTATTAGTATTATATTACAACAAAAATTGAGACACATATCTATTCATAATATTATAATATAAATGAGGTACAATGCATATTTAAATGTCCAACATATGCATTTTTTTAAATTTTTTATTTTTTATAAACATATATTTTTATCCCCAGGGGTACAGGTCTGTGAATCACCAGGTTTACACACTTCACAGCACTCACCAAAGCACATACCCTCCCCAATGTCCATTACCCCACCCTCTTCTCCCAAACCCCCTCCCCCCAGCAACCCTCAGTTTGTTTTGTGAGATTAAGAGTCACTTATGGTTTGTCTCCCTCCCAATCCCATCTTGTTTCATTGATTCTTCTCCTACCCACTTAAGCCCCCATGTTGCATCACCACTTCCTCATATCAGGGAGATCATATGATAGTTGTCTTTCTCTGCTTGACTTATTTCGCTAAGCATGATACGCTCTAGTTCCATCCATGTTGTCGCAAATGGCAAGATTTCATTTCTTTTGATGGCTGCATAGTATTCCATTGTGTATATATACCACATCTTCTTGATCCATTCATCTGTTGATGGACATCTAGGTTCTTTCCATAGTTTGGCTATTGTGGACATTGCTGCTATAAACATTCAGGTGCACGTGCCCCTTTGGATCACTACGTTTGTATCTTTAGGGTAAATACCCAATAGTGCAATTGCTGGGTCATAGGACAGTTCTATTTTCAACATTTTGAGGAACTCCATGCTGTTTTCCAGAGTGGCTGCACCAGCTTGCATTCCCACCAACAGTGTAGGAGGGTTCCCCTTTCTCCGCATCCTCGCCAGCATCTGTCATTTCCTGACTTGTTGATTTTAGCCATTCTGACTGGTGTGAGGTGATATCTCATTGTGGTTTTGATTTGTATTTCCCTGATGCCGAGTGATATGGAGCACTTTTTCATGTGTCTGTTGGCCATCTGGATGTCTTCTTTGCAGAAATGTCTGTTCATGTCCTCTGCCCATTTCTTGTTTGGATTATTTGTTCTTTGGGTGTTGAGTTTTTTTATGTTAACAATATGTGAATTTTGTCTTGCTTCCATACAACAAAAGCCTTGTGATAGTTCATAAAACAATGGAAAAATATATTGAAAATGTTTCAAGATGCAATTATTTCGTGTCTTTCTGTTATTTACTTTTTTTTAGAAGAGAGATACTTTGATTCAGTGTCTGATTGCCAAATCAAATATCTTTGATTAACAAATAAATATCCAGATTTAATAGATTTAATTTTTTCCATCACTTAAAATACGAATATTTAAGGTAAATCTTCATTCCTTTGGTTCTGCCTATTCTGAATTCTCAGGGATGTACTAACTGTTCTCCACAAAGAGGACTACCTGGCCATGCTTTTTTCTTGGGTTTCTCCTTGTTCACAGCTTTGGGAAGTCCTCGTTTTTTCAAATTTTACTCTGAAAACATTTACCTGAGTTTTCCCTTCTAGCAATACTCATATTTAGCATTTTGGATTTTGTTTTTTATTCTTCCAGGGTAACACTGACTTACAGATGTTCCAAATTTTTATTATGCTATTTTTATAATGGAAGAATATAATCTCTGTTTCAAAGAGGACATAAGTTCTTCTTTCACTGGTGTTGAGAGAAAGCACTGCTGTCAGAATCTGATTGGCAATTGAAAAAACTATCCTACAATTCTACAGGACGCTCACTCTGTTGAGGTTCAACCTTTCAGTGTATGGGTCCCTTCTAAAAGCACTGTGCTACAAGTGGCCTTTCAAGTAAGTGTCACAGATGCTACAGTAGCTTATTGTACCACAGCGTAGGGAGCAGCAGGCACAATGAAGTTCATAGGCTTTTTGTCATCCCAAGATTGATTACAGTGCTTAGAAGTCAGCATGCTCACATTTGGTACACGGCAATTTACTCAAAATATATGAGGTCAATTGTATAGCCATCAATAACTGGATGACTATACATAAAAACATGGTAAGAATGTCAGCACCCTATCACAAAGTGCAACTGCTGAAACTAATAGTACACTATATGTTAACTAACTAGAATTTAACTAAAAGCTTAAAAAAGAAAAAAAAATGTCAGCACCATGAAACTATACTATTCCCGGTTGTAATGAGTTTATAGTTGTAGCTTTAGACATCATTTCACATTATTTTTTAACTACATTTAACAGTTTAATCATTTGGAAAAGGACTATCTGTTATGTTAAAGTGTGTAGTGCTCTGATCTAAAGATCGATTGCATATAAATGTATAGAAGCCATGTAACAGTTAAAGTATGTGGAATTTAGATTTCGTATAAAAAAAAGTTACACTAAACTTTCAGGCAGAAAGATGTGAACGATTGTGAAATCTTACAGGAAAGGTTAGAACAAAATCATTTTATTTACCTTACTTTGTGTGCTCTGCAAAAGTAAATGATATGAATGAATGCAAGTTTCTGGACCATCTTGATTCTGATAAGACCATGCTAAAATGTCTGCAGTTTTGTGAATTCATTTTTTTAAAGGAAGCAACCGGTTGATTGGGACACTTGAGAAAAACCGTGAACAATTAAGGCAATGTGAAGACACTGAAATATTAGACAAAATTCAAGCAAACAAGTTTCTTCAGGCAATCAAATATGAATTGTCAGGCCTCACAAAAAACAGATCACATTTTCCAGCAAAGAAACCAGGACCAAAATAGCAACAACACTTAGTACATCATGTACAATTAAGCACATTTGCAAACTAACGTTGTAACTGCTGACAAAAAGTGTCCTGTTGTGTCTGTGTCTATATCCAGCTTGTTTCCTGAAGAATGACTAGGGGAAGAAATAATTGATAAACTAAATATCTAATATATAAACATATCATTTAAAATGTTTCTGCTTCGTGATTTATCAGCAAGGGTCCCAAGGAGGGGAGGGAAAGGCTAAGCTCCCATTGTTTACAGTGGATTTAAAATTACACAGTAAGAGGAAACAAAGGATATTCTTGGAATACTCTGTTAAAAAAGTTTTCAATGAGAATTCCAGAGCAGCCATGATGTTAAACAGATGTATTACTTTCCAGACTTAAAGTAAGAATGAACAACAATCTTTGCACATATACACAGAATACTTTGTCTTAATATTTATTATTTTCCCTATATAAATAGAGATAAAGCAGTGTGATAACACTGTATTTGAGATGACAGAATGGTCAGCAATTTATCAAGCTTTAAATTTTGAGTTCTGATTGAATTTTTCAATTCAACCTTTTTTAAAATGTCATTTTCAGAATAAATTTGGAAATAACAATTTTAATACAGTTTTCACTAGTCAGACTGAAAGCAAATCTCCCTTCAAAGTCCATTTATTTCCCATTGAGATGGATATAGGACTCCTTGGGTTTCAAGACTTTTCTCTGAATTAGCTAACCTATATAGCAACCTACAACATTGTAATTTCAAATTGGAATGAATATGGCAGTGCAGATACCACTTTGAGATTCTGCTTTTAATTCTTTTAGACATATATATGCAGAAATGGGATTTCTGGATCATATGGTAATGCTACTTTTAATTTTTTGAGGGATCTCCATACTGCTTTCCCTAGAGGCTACACCATTTACAACCATGAAAATGTACACTAGCCCGATTATCCCCAACCTGTCTGTATTAAAGAATTCTCACGTTGGCCCATTCTTTGCTCTGAGATTTGCTAAGTGTATAGAATAAGCATCCACCAGCCTTGTATATGGTGACTCGGCAAATTCCCTTTTCTTTCATGTGACCAGTTTTCTGATGATTTTCATGTAGTCTGTTACTTTTATGTTGGTGAAAAAGGGGAATGGCCCTGCTGTTGGGAAGGGCAGCCTGGAGAAGGGCGACTTGCCTTTTTGGCCTCTGCCATGTCCTAAATGCCTTACTGCTCTCTGGGCTTCCTCTTCTTTTTTTCTTTTGTTGACACCTCGAAAATCCCTGCCAAAACCTTGCGAATTTTATAAGGGGTTGAGTTTTCTCTTTCTGGTTATCATTTGCCTTCTCTCCCACCATGATGTCTACCTTCCATACTGACTGCCATTCAATATGGAGCTTGGCACCCTGCGGAAGCCCACCCACTTGAACTTGTCTATGATGCTAACCTACTGATTTTCTGTTTACTCTCCTATCACCAGGGAAATGTTCCTAAAAGAAATTTTGAAGTGTGTGTGTGTGTGTGTGTGTTCATTTATTCTCTTTCACAACTTAGACACAAAAGAGATCTAAACTGTTGGTAGCTAGTGTTTAAATTGCCAAATAAAATAAGAAAAGTCAAATGAAGACAATTATCTTGAAATACAAAGCAAAGCCTCAGACTTATAGAAAATGCAGTTTGTCAAGGAAGATGACTTAGGTCACCTCTGTGTGTGTAAACTCAGTTTTGCCAGAGTCTCAGTCTGAACTCTCACTGTACACAGCAACGTCACTGGAATATATGGTTTAGAAGAACAAATTACTCTTAAAGAAAAGCTTTCTGTGCTTCTAAACAAATATATGCCTTCAGTAAGGGTTGCAAATTATTTTTTTAAAGATTTATTTTAAAAGATTCAGTTATAGCATAATCCACTTCTCTCCAGCAGAAATACAAAGTGGCCTTCTTGGTGTACTTCTCTTTTTGTTGCTTTTGCCATTTATGATCCATATACTTGTAATGATCACCATTTTTGGCCAAGTGATTAACTTCCACAGTCAGAAATAAGATTTGCTATTGAGAAGTACTTGATTATCTATTATATATTGGGGATAAATAGACAGATATTGATGGTGTTGTTGAGATTCATGAAAATTAAAAGATAAAATTGCTCACTTTGTAGAACTCATATTTGCTTTGAGGATGAGGCTAAACAATACTATAGGAAGAATTAATTATAAATCTGTATGGTCAATGGTTAGGAAAACACACAATGAGAATTCTTCTGAGGTAGCTCATTCCATTCTCATTATTGGATTAAAAAAAAAAGGAAATTAAAGTTTTACTGGTTGGTTATTCGACTCCTCATTTTGCTTCCACATTATCCCTAAAGACCTCCAAGGATGCTGTGGTGTGACTAGAGTATACCAATGTCAGATGTTGTGAGCCTGTCCTGTTTGTGATTAGGGAATGCCTTCTATTTTTTCATCATGTGAGATTCTTTATATTAACCTAGAATAATAAGTATCCATGGGGTATATCCAGTTGGAATAGGCTATGTTTAGCTTCTATGAAAAAAAAAAAAATCCATATTCCTCTCAGAACTTTCCTTCCCACAATATACCTCTTGTAGTATATACATAGTGTATATAGCTACACAGCAGTACTGGCATTTATTATCAATCCTGCCACCATTATGAGAGTTTTCTGTAATCTCTGGTTAGATATGTTTAGTAGGACTGTTTTGATGATGGTTCTTCTCAGATATCTCATTTCTTTTATTCTTTTTATTCTCTGGTATTTAACAAGTTTCCTTTTGTCTCGGGAATCCCATGCTGATTCACATGTAGCTGGTTAGTTTCTTATGTGAATACCAGCAAACAACATTAATTTCCCCAGTGTCTAGGGGGCACCTGAGCGGCTCAGTCATTAAGCATCTGCCTTTGGCTCAGGTCATGATCCCAGATCCTGGGATTGAGCCCCACATTGGGCTCCTTGCTCAGTGGGAAGATGAATTCTTCCTCTCCCACTCCCTCTGCTTGTGTTCCATCTCTCACTGTCTCTCTCTGTCAAATAAATAAAATAAAATAAAATAAAATAAAATAAAATAAAATAAAATAAAATAAATTCCCAGTGTCTCAATAAGCAGCTGCTGAGTTTTAAGTCCTGAAGATACAGGGATGACAGCAATACACGTTAATTCATGTTGCTATTTCTTCCTGACCCACTGAATGCAGCCTGCAGGTTGAGTTGAGGCAAATCCTTTCTGTGAGCTCTACAAGGTTGGTCCCATTCGGCTACCATGGGATGAATCCTTTCTCCATGACAGAAGCCAGGGAAAGAAGGAGAAAATTCCTTAGCTTGAGATTTCAAAAAGTCTTTAAAGATGTCTTATTCAGAGAACTCATTTTGTGATGACTTCTTGAACCACATCATCTAATTTCACCCCCATCCTGTGTGGTCTGATGTCTTGCTGTCTGACACAGGGCCCACAATAATATGTGTCAACGGCAGCATTGAATATAGGGCTAAGCTGCTAGTAATCCTTTATATTACTTACAGCCAAAGTACTTCTGCAAAATAATTTGCAAATTTCAGATTTTAATTGTCATATTGGGACAAAAAAGTCCTTGAGCTAGACATGTAACAATGGAAAGACTACAGTTTTTCTGCTTAATTGCAATAATAACTGAATGACCAAGCAATTGCTCTAACAGAGTAGGAATTGGCTTCTATTTATTCATTTATTCAATACAAGCTTATTGAGTTCATTTTATACAATTTCATGCTGGATTTGGGGGTACAAACAAGCAGAACAAGTCTTTTTCTTCAGAGACCTAACAGTCTAGTGGGGAAGAAAGACGTAAAAAGCAACAGTTATTATTTGTAAATATTATAGTAGAGCTGTTATTCTTACCCAGAAGCATGTGGGAGTTTTTTTTAACATTTAAAAAAATACATACTTGACTATGCCCTTTAGGTATATGAGTTTTGAAAAGCTTTACTTTGATTCTGATAGGCATGTTAGTTAGAGTCATATAAAAATGATGTTAGCATTCAGCTGTGGGAATGATTAACTCAGAATGGAAGGCAACTTCTGGTCTAGGGCACTCTTGATCTGGGTCTTGACCTAATGTGAGAGTTCACTAGGCAGAGAAAATGGAAAAGGCATTGGAGTCATATCAACAGTAGATGAAAAGGTGTATAGGAGTGTTTATGGGTAGAGGAAAGATCATCGTGTTTAAGGATAGCATGTCACAGCAGTGACTTCTAGAAACCTATTGTAAGGAAAAACCTAGACTTATGCTGACCAATCACAACATAAAATGTCCTTGGAAGTCAACATGTCAACAAGAATTTGACTCAAAGTCAACAACTGTGTAGGAGCAAACTTGTTTAACTGTGTAAGAGCAAAGTTTGTTTTCTAGCAAGGACAAAACCATTGCATATGGTTATGGGCAAAGATGACAGTGTACAAACTGGTTCCTCCCTTTGAAAAAATTTTGTTTCAAAACATTTGTTCTCTGGGGAATATTCTCCTGAATGCATGTCATAGATGAAACTCTGCCTTCTCTTGATTAACATTCTCTCTAGTTTTGAATAAACCAGAAATGAGGTATAAATCGATATTTGAGATCAATGAGCCTAAAAGATAGCTTTATTTATGTGCCACACAGTTTGCTAAACATTTTTAAAACATTGCTTTATTTGGGTGCCTGGGTAGCTCAGTGGGTTAAGCCGCTGCCTTCGGCTCAGGTCATGATCTCAGGGTCCTGGGATCGAGTCCCACATCGGGCTCTCTGCTCAGCAGGGAGCCTGCTTCCTCCTCTCTCTCTGCCTGCTTCTCTGCCTACTTGTGATCTCTCTCTGTCAAATAAATGAATAAAATCTTTAAAAAACAAAACAAAACAAAACAAAAAAACATTGCTTTATTTAATCTCCTTTACTGTAGGGTTTATCAACCCCATTTTACTGATGAGAAAAGCATGGGCTTTGATATAGTGAATAGTTTATCTAAGATAACTTGATATTCAAACCTACACAGACACCAAAGTCTGGTTTCTAATGATTCTGCTATACAGTCTTTTATGATTTAGAAACAACTTTCTCATAAATGCTTAAATTATAAGGAGGAATATGTCAGAAAACATTAATTCCATAGAACAAAGTACAATATGCTGTATGTAGAACAGTGAAAAAGCTGTGAAACAGTAATGTTTTCACATCCAAGCATACATTACTTTCAAGTGTCATTTGAGAACTTAAAGGGGAATTGACAACTTCCATGACTTAAACACAAATTTTTCCTCAAATTGAGCTTTAAGATGAAATATACTCATACCAGAAGGAAACTCTTAAAAGGAACTTAAGAGGGATAAGATAGTTCTTAAGTGTTTATCGCTCCTTTTTCTCCAGCTCGGAAAACTGGTCTAAAGTCCTCTTGCTCCAGTTTACAGGGTCTGACCATTTTCTTTCACGGGTATGTAAACCCTCCAGTTCGATGTTGGCTCAAACGTCAGCTTTCTTATTCTCCTCTTTCTGGGATCTATGATTTACTGATCCTTTCTTAGTCCTCCTATTCACTGAAGGATTTGACATGACTTGTTTCTTCACCCCAGCTGTCTGATATTATCAAGGTGGCTTTAACATTTATTGAATCAACCAGTGTTCTAGCTTTTCATTTTCCGTATTTTGAAAGCAGTAATCCTCTACTTCAATCTTGAAATCTGGACCCACATCTCTAAATTCCTAACCTAACCTCTTCAAGTTTCCAACTTTCCTATTCCATTAAAAATGGAGTGATCTCTTATCATAAAGCCAGTAGGCATTACTCTATTCTTAATTGCTTTGTTTGGCAACATCCTTATATTTGAAATATTCTTTTCCATAAGCTTCTATGATACCATAGTATCCTGGCTTCTTATTCTTTAACTTTTCTGACTGTTCCTTTTTAATTCCTCTTCATAAGTTTATTTTCCTTTTCAGTTTTTCAATGTCAGTGTTCTTTAGATATTTAGATATTTAGATAAGACCAACAACATCTTCTTACTGTAAGTACATTCTCTGAGTAATCTTGTTTGTATTTATGATTTTTAAGTCCACTCCCTATCTGAATACTGTAGTGCCCAGAGACTTTGGAGATACATATCCAACCATCTGCCCAACTTTATAGTTTGGCAAAGGATTTTCAGGCCAAGAGAATCTTTGCGGAGGCCAGAGTAGCAGTGAATTTATGGGATCTTAAAATGTTTCCATTTGAGTTAAACTGGAGAATAGCAAGTGAGACTAGAGGGAAATGACAGATATTATTTATGGAGGCCTTTATAAAACATGCTAAAAAGTGTGGATTTTAATTTAAGAGCAATATCAAGCAACTGAAATTTTCTAATCATGGGGATGATACTGTGATTAGAAAGATTATTGTGAAAATAGGATAGAAAATGGGTGGTTTAAGAAAAGCTAGTGAAAACTGACCAGTTGGAAGACATTTATGGTAATCTTTGTGAGAAGTTTTGGGAGTCTGAAATAAAAGAATATAAATGAAAAGAAATGTTCAATAAATATATGCTAAAATAAAGAATCTTTTAATAAGTACTCAATCTTTGGTTGATGTGGAATGAACTTCCTTTACATTGCAATAAATTTAATGAGTACCTGAAAATTATATGTGGGAATATGATCAAGGAAATGTTTTAAGTGTCTATATGTAATTGAAATTTATCAATAATAAAATGAAAATGTCAAATTGATTATTCTGGAGGTTTTGTTTGATCCCAATATAACTGATTAATAAATAAGAAATTTGAAAAACAAATAAGCAAGTAAAATGAAAAGAGCAAAACCAACATCAAAAACATGGATTTACTGTCTGTACTTTGCTAAAAGAAAAAAATACTGTTTTTACTGAATAAATTAATTGAAGTTTAGTTTAAATCTATTGTTCAATTTTTTAAAAAATGAGTTTATATGGTATTTTTAACTATCTCCATGTTAATTAAATTAATTGTTTACCTGCAAACATTTTCACTTATTTAACCAGATATGGAACAATGATTGATCAACTTTGCTATATTTTAATTTTGTTCACCTATTCTCAAAAGTGCTACTAGGCAAAGTGTGTTTCAGAGGGCTTTTAGGACCATTTACATTAATATTTTTTATTTGCACATTTACATTTTATTTACATTAAAAAATTTGTTGTTTGCTCAGTTTACCTGGCAGAAAAATATTTGTAAAAAAAATTTGACATATAATGTTATTATCATTTTGGATTAAGATATTCTGAACATAATAATAGTTTATATTAAATAACAATCCTATAAATATTCTTATCCTTTTCTGAAGTATTCTGCGATATGAACAGGGACCGTATTTCTCAGGTTACAATGGTGAAAATCAGACTTTGGTTGAGTGATTTATGGAGTTGTCAGGATGCTTATTCTAGTATACTTTAGATCACAACCATGTAAAGGATATTAGCTTCCTATGATTGCTGTAACAAATTACCTCTATCTGAATAGCTTGAGCCTGAGCAGAATAAACACAAATTTATTCTCTTACGGTCTGGAGGTCAGAAGTTCTAAGTGGCTTTCAGTGAACTGAAATCAAGGTGTCAAAGGCCTCAGGCTACCTCCAGAGGCTCTGGGGAAAAAAACCATTTGCTCACCTTTTCCGGCTTCTCCAGGTCTCTGTATTCCTTGGATTGTGGCCTCTTCATCTTCAAAGGCAGTGGCATAGGTTTTCTCTCTCTGACTCTGCTGACTTTGGCTTCCATCATACAGTCCTCTCTTCTGTCTGCAGTCAACTTGCCCTCTGCCTCTTCCTTACAAGGCTATTTAAAAGAATACTTTTCCCAATAATTCATAAAATCTCCCCACTTCAAGATCCTTAACATAATCATCTGCCAAGTGTCATTAGCCATTTAATTAACATCTATTAGTTTCCAGAGATGGAGGCCTGACTACCTTTAGAGGCTGTTATGAAGTCTACAACATATAGTAAAACACCAATAGCAGTATTAATTTTTTTACCCTGGGGATTTCACTACCAACTTTCTCAGCACTTGAGGCAGAGTAAGAGGTGAGTTTTGTTTCATTTTTGTATCATTTTTGTTTGATTTCACTGCCAAGATCCATTGCATACTACATATTTTTGGGGTTGTAGCCCTGGACAGAGAATCAGGCAATAAAGTTGCATTAAGAAAATGGTTCTCCAAGGGAGTGTTTTCCATACTGTTATTCTCATTTCTCTGTCTTCTCCCGAACAATATGTTCACTCTGGTGCATTTGTTTCTCTCAGCTAAGCAGATGAGGTAGAAAAATGGCAGCTCTAGTAACAGGATTATATATTCCCCTAATGGGGAACAAAGAGGATTCCCTTCTCTCTTTTCCCAAGAAGACATGTTCTCCTCGTTTTATGGCTTTAACAAAGAGAATGGAGCTCTGTAAGGCACAGAGAATCAATATTTATGGTGGAGACACCTGGAGTGAGGATGTTCTGATCATCCTATTCTATGTGCCAATGTTTGTGATCTTTGAAAACTCTAAGGCACTTTGCTCAGGAAGCATATTTTTAACCCTGGTGGCCTTAACCACAAATTCCAACTACTTAATTACATTCCGCCTAGAGTGTCCTTCCATGTGTTCCAGAGCTCATGGTGGTTTTCATTTCCTATCCTAAGCTGCTCGGTTGTTGTGCTATTGTTATTATTTAACATTCCTGAGAGCAGACAGATGCACTGTTTGAAACAAAAATATATATTTCCTATTGAATGAGCGAATAATCTAAAATCTGGTTGCCATATTCTGTCTCCAAAGTTGAATAAAAGAAATGCATTAAAGGAAACATAATGAAAGGAAACAGTGAAAGAAAATACAAGACAAGGCATCAGTCCTGGTTAAAACCCAAACCAGCTGATGTGGAGAATAGACCACTTTGAGACTTCGGGTCTGACTAGTGTTCTCATTGGAGCAAAAACAATAAGACACTTGTGCTAGTGTTGTAAATGGACAGGGTTATTATTTTTCTAATAAAATGACTTACATTTGTTTGAAGAGAGGATCACAGGATGATAGGAAATTTTCTCACAGTGACAGCATTCCGTTTAAAATAACTTGTTGTATGTTACAGACTCAGTGGAGAAGTGGTGTAGCTGTGATTGATTATTACTCGCCCCAGCCCTGCTCTTCTATTTCAATGGAAGGGCTCTGTCCTTTTCAGACAAATCCCTTCAACTGTGCTTGGATACCCTACATCCACTTTGGGCAATTATAAGCTACCAAACCACTCTCTCTAGTCTGACTTCTGCCTCTTCCTATCCATCTGCCTTTTACTCTTGGTGTATAAACACACAAGTCCCTTTCAGGGAGAATGATAGCAATATTTTGAAAAGAAATGAATATTTTTTTCTCTTTTGCATTTCCTGAATAGAACTTTCCCCAGTTTTGCCGGAGCCATCTGTTTGCCTTGGGGAGAACTGGAATTGTGGAAGCTGGACTGTCCTGAGTCAGAGGCAGTCGCTGTGCGGCCTTTGACATCCGGAATAAAATATTTGACTTGACTGCAAGACCAAAGACTTGAAAGCCAGGCTTGGTTGAGGGGGGAAAAAAAAAAAAATTTTTTTTTTTTAAACCTTCTAGTTTCCACCGATGTACCAATGTATTGAGTATTTGGCTTGTCACCCTAGAACATAGATTGTTTCCGTTTACCAAGGATAAAGAAGTCAGAATTTGTCATGAAGAAAGTCTGTCATAAAGGCAAGTGGGGAAGCCTTCTTACTCATATTGCTAGATTAGAGGTGGGTGAGGTAACTGATGAAGCCCATATTTCCTCATGGCCCTTTTAGGCCATGGTTTCAAGTGTGACACAAGTTATTAAGTCTGAGGAAAAGCTGAAAGTGGACCAAAGATGTCACAAATTTCCTGTTTAAAATCTCGGCAGAAAGCACACATGCAAGTTCTTTCCACATCAAAGACCATTCCAGGCTCCCTCCACGGGAAATCAATATGGAGATAGGCAGGATGCATGAGGGACACATTTGTCCAAATCCATGAAGGATACATTTTCCTCTAGCCTTTCTTCCATCTTGGCAAGGAAGAAGAGACTATGAAGAATAGTTCTGATAGGAAATTGTACTTTTAACTGATTCTTTAACCACAAGATTGTTTCATATAAAAAGAAATGATTTATTTATTTTTTAAAAGATTTTATTTATTTATTTGAGATACAGAGAGCGAAAAAGAGCGAGAAAGCACGACGGGGGATAGAGGCAGAGGGAGAGGGAGAAGCAGACTCCCTACTGAGCAGGGAGCCCAACATGACATGGGTCTTCCTCCCAGGACCCTGGAATCATGGCCTGAGCTGAAGGCGGATGCTTAACCAACTGAACGACCCAGGAGCCCCAATAAGAAACAATTTAAAATCACATAAAGGTGAAGTGCCTTTTTCTAATAAGTTTAAGTAAATGTGTGCCTCCATTAACCAGAGGGGTGAAGTAGTAGATATTTATGAGATATTTTTAAATGCCAAATATCTGTGAAACACCCTTCTTGTGTTTGAAGTTTGCCCCTTTTGAGTACAGCCTCTGCCACAGAGAAGCCAGAATTTATTGTCCTTCTTACTGCTGTGCAGAATCTTGTGAGATGTGATCAGATAAGGCTTTGATTCAAAAGTGAGCCAAATACCACAAACAGAAACAACAGAAGTGGCTGACTTCTGATATCGGGCCCCGCTTTTTATTAGCATGAGCTAAGTCTCCAACAACATCAGTGCAAACTGCATTATCATCATCAATGCTTAGTAAAAATGGCAGAGTATTTTCACTATTTTGTAGTTGTTCTTGGGTGCATGGTTTACACACTTGACCTCAGAGATCTGGGAGCTACCTAGCATGCTTTATTAAATTCATTTTCTGCTCAAACTTGTCTCTGATCCCTAGGAACCATAACTAATAAGAGTTAAATTACTTCAGTGTTTACTATGGACTGTACACTAATTTAAGCATTTTGCATGTTTTATTTATCTCATGTAATTCCTCTCAAATGGATACCAGTAGCTACATTTTACAGATGAGGTTAACTTAGATAGAGGGAGATGCAGCAACATGTCCAAGGCCGGTTAACCAGTAAGTAATCCCAGTCTACACCTGGGATTCAGACTCAGGATATCCAGCCTCATAGCCCGTATTTTTACCAGTATGCTTTAGACCCTATAAAATATTTTATACTTATATAATATTTGTTTATTATATATCTCTTATCTTTACATATTTTTATATTATAAAGATTTATATATCTGTGCCTCTTTTTCTGTCTACACATGCACAACTTTTTTTTTTTTTTTTTGGCCTATTTATATAGAGGAGTAAATCAATAAGATTTCTTGAGAAATCCTCCACCTGTATCATTTCTGCTTATAAACACTGATCTATTTCCTATTCTTGTCATTACCGGGTATGTTGAGAGCATGGTTTTCTCTGGTTTTTCCTACCTTCTCTCCTATTTTTCACTCCTCAATCTACGAAATACTGCTCCCTCTCCTATTGCTTCAGGAAACTGCTCCTGGTTAAGGCCTCTAAAGCCATTATCAATAGTCTCTTTTTCGATCTTTATCCTTACTCTAGATCTCCATAACATTTGGCACATAACGCTTACTTCCGCTTCAATTCTCTAACCATGGGGTTTCTGTGATATTTTTGTGGCCTAGTTTTGTATTCTAGAACGTAGACCAGTGCTTCTCAGGGCCCATACTGGACTCTATGTCCTCTGACACATATAAAATCTAATTTTAAATTCTCAATCTTATTTTATTTTCCCTGGATGAACTTATAGATATTCCCCATACAGAAACATTGAAGAATCTCTAATATATCCTAGAATCTGTAATTCTGTATTTTATTGTCTGCTGGAAAATTCTCCCAGAGGATATCTTAAGTTCAAACTTAATATTCCGCAATTAAACTCATCTTCTTTTTCCTCCCCACATTTCTCTCCTGCTCCATTCCCATTATCAGAGAAGGGAACAACCATCAAGTTTGTCAAAAAGCCCACAAGTCATTGACTCATTCTTTTTAATTCTCATGCCCTTTCTCCAATTTAGCCCTGATGTGATGGATTCACTGCCTTCTTAATAGCTCACATCTATCCTATCCTTATCATCTCTACCAGCCCTGTTTTTATCTTTTTTACTTATTGCAACAGCCCCTTAAATCTATCTGATCGGATTTTTTTATTTCTCAGCTCTAAAAAGCAAAAAAGGTAATTTTTTTCCTACTTCTCATTTAACATCTCTCAGTTGCTCCACATTACTTTATTTTATTATTTTTTATTTTTTTAATCTTATTTTTTATTTTATTATTTATTTATTTATTTTATTTTTTTTTTATTATTTTTTATTTCTCAGCTCTAAAAAGCCCCTTAAATCCATCTGATGGGATTTTTTTTATTTCTCAGCTCTAAAAAGCAAAAGGTAATTTTTTTTTTTCTACTTCTCATTTAACATCTCTCAATTGCTCCACATTACTCAGAATACAGTCAGAGCTTCTAAGCCAGTACTTATTTGATCTGGCCTATGCTTATCTATATACTTTATTATCACACAACTCTGCCTACATACCACATTCCATCCAACTGATTTATTTGCAGTTCCCCCTAATACACAGGCTCTCTTGTACACCTGTTTGCATTGGCTATTAAACTCATCTGACACAGTTGGCTTATTCCCATTCATCCATCAGAACTCTGTTCAGATTTTATGCCTCATATGTTTTCCTGTGTGCTCCTCTTAATGATAACAGTGTCAACACTGTGATGTTGTCTTATTTGTTGACCGAAATTTCAGAAGGCATTCACTATGTTTTCTATCTCAGAATATTGAGAACTTCTATAATGATGGGGTTACTGTAGAACTAAATATTATTCTGTCAAATGAAATAGTAACAAAATTATACATATTTATTTTAAAGTTGAGTAAACTAGGCTCAGAGGGTTTCATTTTTTATTTTTATTATTTTTTAAGATTTTATTTATTTATTTGAGAGTGAGAGAGCAAGAGAGAGAGCACAAGCAGTGGGGTGGGGCAATGGGAAAGGAAGAAGCAGACTCACCTCTGAGCAGGGAACACTTTGATCCCAGGACCCCAAACCAGGATCTGAGGTGGAGGCAGATGCTCAACCAACTGAGCCATGCAGGCACCCCAGGCTCAGAGAGTTTAAATGATTTGTCCAATGTCATACTGCTAGTAATTGACAAAGGTGTAACTCTTCATTATTCTTTGATTTATATTATTAGAATGTAACAAAAAGCTTACTGTGTAGAAGAGTCATTATGTATCTGTTCAATGAATGAATAACTCTTATTTTCTACAACAAAATGCGAAAGGAGTGAATTTCCAAATAATGCAGAGAATGAAACTAAAATATATCACTTTGGTATTAAAAATGTTCTTATGTTCTTAGTAAGTGATAATATTCGAAACAAATATTTTTAGCTTGGTTTCCTGATTCTATAGGGGCCCAAATTTTATCTGTAACTTTGTAACTTTTCCTCTCTAAATATGATATCATTGGTCATATTGAATATTATCAAACTAAAATTAAGGATAGTAATACATTTCATATGAAAAAGCAAATAAACATCACCCGGATTTATTTATTATATTTTGAATGCTAAAATAGTTTCTAAATAAGAGTGTCTTTCTAAATTCATAAAACAATACAAACTACCGCGCAAGGGAGGCAGATTTCAAAGAGTTCACTTGGGATCTCCATCTTCTGGTATTAAACTCTATATAATCCCCTCCCCTTGAGTATGGGTAGGATATATGTTTTCTTTTTTTTTTTTTTTTAAAGATTTTTTATTTATTTATTTGACAGAGAGAAATTACAAGTACACTGAGAGGCAGGCAGAGAGAGAGAGAGAGAAGGAAGCAGTCTCCCTGCTGAGCAGAGAGCCCCATGCGGGACTCGATCCCAGGACCCTGAGATCATGACCTGAGCTGAAGACAGCGGCTTAACCCACTGAGCCACCCAGGCGCCCGGATCTGTGTTTTCTTATAGATGATAGAATATGGAAAAGGTATGGAGGTCACTCTCCTGATTGCACTATGTTATGTAAGACTTTCTTTTAGAGGATTAGAGTGAGTTTTCTTTGCTGTTGGCTTTGAAGAAAAAGAACCCCACATTGTAAGAGGGCCTCCTACTGAGAGCATCACCCCAGCTGATAACCACCAAGAAGACAGAGAACTGAGTTCTACAACCATAGGGAATTGAATATGAGCTGGGATAGGCCAGAAAGGATGGTAGCCCAGCCTACACCTTGATTTTTTTCACCTTTGTCAGAGAACCCAGTTAAGGTATGTCTGAACTCCTGACCCAGGAGATGTATGAGGAAATAAATGTGCAGTTTAAATTGCTAAATTTGTGGTAATCTGTTATGTATGAATTTGAAACTAATTGACTACAGTTTACTCCAACATATCTAGTATAGCATTACCTTTGAAACTTCAATAGCAAACAAATTTGTTAAAGAAAAACAGTTTCAAAGCATTAGAGAAAAGAAAAAGTAATGATATCTTAATGAAATGATTCAGGTTTCAAAACATGACAGACAAACTGTCATGAGAAAAATCCAGGATAAATCAATTGAGGATGAAGAGTAATGTCATGTATCCATTTTAATGATGAAGAAAAAAAAGGGAAACCCAACCATTTCCTTCTCCTAGGTTTCAATAAAAACTTATCCACCACTTTTTGTTTTGAAGTATTCTGTGGCTATTATTATTTTGCACACTATGGCAGTTCAATCTCTGTTCTATTTAGGAAAGCAAAGCTATGTCACAAATACAAAAAAATTATACAAAATAAGTAATAATTTTCAGTAAAAATAATGCAAATTCCAAGAAGTTCTAAGGTTATTTATCAGTAAATATCAGTAATCTACTTCTCTGAAATAGATGTGTCTCATGAGCTGGTCTTTCTCAAACTCCTTTCCTTCCTTCACAGGGTTTACAACATGTGATAATAATAACTTATTATTAATAAAAATAACTTCTAACTTCGAAGTATTTTCATCTTACATTTTAAAAATATAGAAGACAAAGCTTATAAACAATGTTTAAAGAAACAAATATTTAGTAGTTTTAATTCCTATTCTCCAGAACTAATGTGGGGAAAAAAATACAAATGACATAGGTATATCTTAGATTGTTACATGCAGTTTAGAAATTCAGCAGATGAAGGAAATTTAATTTGGAAATTTGATAGCTAGTATCTGCCAGGGTTTTCTTAACAACCTGGACAGAAGACCGAGACATTGTTATTAGGCTTCAGACTTTGCATGTTCTATCTATTTAAAAAAATGTGGAGAATATAAAGGCTTAAAATTTGCTATTTTAAAACACGTAAAACTCAGGTATTGACTTTTTTGGCTACTTAGCTACCTCTCATTTATAATTTAAAAATTAAAATTAAGAATCTAAGAAATAAATGATACTCTAAAAATATCCCCTTCCAACCATGTGAAAAATACAGTAGTTTTATGTTACAGTAACAAGTCCTATTTTGTTAAGTCTTAGCATAGACTTTCCTATTTTCAGATACTTTAACATTCTGTGTTTTAATGGCATTATCATTGTGTATTTGTGATAGGATGACGAGCATTAGGTAGAAATTTCTTGCTTCATAATGTTCTGGGTACAATATGTACCAACAATTTTTTTTCTCTCTATTTTCCTTCCTGCAGCGGATCTGATATTAAAGTGCTGGCTTTAATAAGTTTCCACTTCAGTCTAAAATAGATAATTTAAGAAATCCAGAAAGTAGAGGCTGCCAAAGCTCACTGTTGCCTAAAATCAGATTGCTATTTTACTTCTTCCATTGTGAGAAAACCCAGACTTCCAGAACCTGCCCCACCTCTTCCTCAGAGAAAATCGTTCTGTCTGTGATCCAACAACTTCACTAAGGAAGTGCTCTGTGTTAAAGGCTATCATCCAATTTCTCTTCTTGTTTTATTGTTTGTTTCTTTGTTTAAATTTTATTTCTTTTACATCTGGATGGTGCAGCTTTCATGTGGTATTAAAACTATGTGTCCAAAAATGTGTCCCAGATGAACATCCTGTTTGCCTTTTGATTTAAATTTCTGTTTAGTAAACCTTTGTGGTTTGGATATAGTGAAGGGTATTTTCAGCAGGACTCCCTAACCACTTCCTCAAAAATAATAACTCCCTATCCGTTGCTCCTGTTCTCACCTTCCCTTTGCTAAATTAATATTGTCTATCAGACACAGTCATTACCTCCTTTCTCACAATGATACAATCTATGTCTTTTGCATGCTGTTCTAGAAGCTCTTTCCACAAAAAGGCAGTTTTGCATGCCATGCTATTAGCAAATATGAAACTGTTTCCATCAGGCCCTGGTAGAAAAATAACCAATTTTTGAATTATGAGATACTTGCTTTGGAGAAACATAAATAACTCCTTTTTCAAAAATAGTTTAGCAACTGTATTTTTTAGATCAAAACCAGAAAAAAATATGGTTAAAGTATTTTTAAGGTCTTTCTTTCAAATTGGCCATAGAAATCCTATCACTGATGAATAGATTTACTTGAGATATTACATAAAATTATTTTTTTAAAAATAACTATTGTTTAAGCCAATTTTTTTGAAGCAAAGAAATTTGGTTGTTCTTGGCATTTCTTAATTTGCTTACTTGGGGGTATGTTCTCCCCAAATCCACACATATAATTTCCATTGCCTTTAAAAGGGGTTATGAACACACATCTAAAGGAGAATTGACCACTTGGTTTTTGATGTTCTAAAGCCAACTAAAGCATGAACCTCTTGCTTCCTTTCTGATCCCAGCCCTTTTCAATGAGAACAATGCTTATGCAAGATTTCCTAGGGGGATTTTGTGGCTTGAGGTTTTAATAATCTAGGCTAAAATTCAAATAGGAACCACAGTTGCTTGGATAAGACTCTTAGACCTCTTTATTTGAACTGCAGTGAACTTACCAGAACTTTAAAATATTCTGAGCAATATTTGATATGTAAGAGTGACATGTGCTAGCTTTATTTTAGATATAAGAATATCAATATACTTGCAAACCATCCGGACATAAAATAAAATAACATGTATGTTCCTTAACCATTTTGCAGGTACAGTTAAAAGGAGATTTTTTTTTTTTTTTCTGATAGTGTGTATCAGTCTTCATTCCAGTTGTGAAGCTGCAGCCACATCGTCTCATCTTATCTATTTGAAACATTTATATTTCTTTCCTGGGAACAAAATCTGGTTAAGCTTTATATGCTCAGATGTTATTGGAGATCTCTATCTGTGAAATGACCCCCCCCATTCATTCCTGTTAAGCATTCTTGGTTTAAAACTTGCAGTTTTTAAGAATGTTATTTTCCATTCTTTATCACAAGGAAGAACTTCACCAAAAGATATCAGAATGAACTAATGCTAAAATACAGTGTCAAAATATATTTGACATATTGTGGTAAAACTAAATTTATTTAAATTTGTGATTTAATCTTTTTTAATTTAATTTGTTTCAGTGTTCCAAGATTCATTGTTTATGCACCACACCCAGTGCTCCATGCAATACGTGCCCTCCTTGATACCCACTACCATGCTCACCCCAAAACCCTGTTTGTTTCTCAGAGTTCATAGACTCTCATGGTTTGTCTCCCCCTCCAAATTCCCCCAACTCACTTCACTTCTCCTCTCCTTTTCCCAATGTCCTCTGTGTTATTCCTCATGCTCCACAAATAAGTGAAACCATATGATAATTGACTCTCTCTGCTTCACTTATTTCACTCAGCATACTCTCCTCCAGTCCTGTCCATGTTGATACAAAAGCTAGGTATTCATCCTTTCTGATGGAAGCATAATACTCCATTGTATATATGGACCATATCTTCTTTATCTATTCATCTTTTGAAGGGCATCTTGGCTCTTTCCACAGTTTAGCGACTGTGGCCGTTGCTGCTATTAACACTGGGGTACAGATAGCCTTTCTTTTCACTACATCTGTATCTTTGGGGTAAATAACCCAGTAGTGCAATTGCAGGGTCATGGGGTAGCTCTATTTTTAATTTCTTAAAGAATCTCCACACTGTTTTCCAAAGTGGCTGCACCAACTTGCATTCTCTCCAACAGTGTAAGAGATTTCTCCTTTCTCCACATCCTCTCCAACACTTGTTCACTGGCTAATTTTGGCCATTCTAACTAGTGTAAGGTGGTATCTCAATGTGGTTTTGATTTGAATCTCCCTGATGGCTAATGATGATAAACACTTTTTCATATGTCTGTTGGCCATTTGTATGTCTTCTTTGGAGAAGTATCTGTTCATGTCTTCTGCCCATTTTTTTATGTGATTATCTGTTTTGTGTGTGTGTTAAGTTTGAGGAGTTCTTTTTAGATCTTGGATATCAGCCCTTTGTATGTATTGTCATTTGTGAATATCTTCTCCCATTCTGTGGGTTGCTTCTTTGTTTTGTTGACTATTTCCATTGCTCTGCAGAAGCTTTTGATCTTGATGATGTCCCAAAAGTTCATTTTCGCTTTTGTTTCTTTTGCCTTTGGAGACCTGTCTTGAAAGAAGTTGCTGTGCCCGATGTCAAAGAGGTTACTGCCTATGCTCTCTTCTAGGATTTTGATAGATTCCTGCCTCACATTGAGGTCTTTTATGCATTTCAAGTTTATCTTTGTGTATGATGTAAGAGAATGTTCGAGTTTCATTCTTCTATACATAGCTGTCCAATTCCCAGCACCATTTATTGAAGAGACTGTCTTTTTTCCACTGTATATTCTTTCTTGTTTTGTTGAAGATTAGTTGACCATAGAGTTGTGGGTCCATATCTGGGCTCTCTACTCTGTTCCACTGGTATATGTGTCTGTTTTTGTGCCAGTACCATACTGTCTTGGTGTTCAAATATTTAGTAGAGCTTGAAATCAGGCAATTTGATGTCCCTAGTTTTGTTTTTCAACATTTCCTCCCCCCCCATTTATTATTTATGTAAGTATTCATTTATATATTTAATTTTTTTTAATTTAAATTAATTTTATTTTTTTAGTGTTCCAAAATTCATTGTTTATGCACCACACCCAGTGCTCCATGCAATACATGCCCTCCTTAATACCCACCACCAGATTTGATGCCTTTAAAAAGTAATGAACATTGTTTTTTGATTTAATAAGGAAAACTTATCAATAATACTTTTTCCCCATTTATTTTATTTGCTTATTTATCTATTTATTTGTTTATTTTAAATTCATTAACATATAATGCATTATCTGTTTCAGGGGTATAATTCTGTGAATCATCAGTCTTACATAATTCACTACACTCACCATACCACATACCCTCCCCAAAGCCCATAAGCCAAGCACCCAATCCCTCCAGCTCTACCCCCCAATAACCCTGTTTGTTTTGTGAGATTACAAGGCTCTTAGGTTTCTCTCCCTCCCAATCCCATCTTGTTTCATTTTTCTCACCTCCCTACCCCCAACAACCCCACACCCTGCTTCTCAAATTCCTCATATCAGAGAAATCATATAATAATTGTTTTTCTCTGATTGACTTATGTTGCTTAGCATAGTACCCTCTAGTTCCATCCACATTGAATACTTTATATTTTGTATCTTTTTGTTGGAATTCTCTCTTTGTTCATGTATTGCTCTTCTGACCTCAGCATCTTTGTTATCTTTATGATTGGCTTGAACTTTCTATCAGGTTCATCACTATTCCTAGTTCATTAAGATCTATCTCTGGAGATTTATCTCATTCTTTGGTTTGAAACATTTTCCCCTTCTTCTTCTTCATTTGCCTTAACTCCCTGATTAAGTTTCTCCACGTTAGACAAAACAGCCACCTCTCCCAGTTTTGACAGGGGACTCACATACTAGATGGGCTCCATCAGTCATCTGGCACAAAAATCTGGCCCCCAGCTTTTGCAGTAGCCACAGGAGAAACAGGCCCCCAGATTACCTGGTTCTAATAGCCAAAGGTGCTTATGTTCCCAAGTCCTATAGGAAACAAAGAAATAGTTGTTTTTAATTTTTTTTAAGTACAAATCCAGTATAATTAACATAGAATGTTATAGTAGTTTCTAGTGTACAATATAGTGATTCAACAATTCTATACATTACTCAGTGCTCATTGTGAAAAGTATATTTTTAATTCCCTTCATCTATTTTACCCATTCTACCCCTTTACCTCCCCTCTGGTAACCATCAGTTTGTTCTCCATAGTTAAGAGTCTGTTTTTTTGTTTATCTTTTTTTTTTTCTTCATAGGTCACAAATAAATAGTTCTTAATGAGCACAGGAATAAACCCTTCAACAGCTATACACCCAGAGCCAACATGGAGGAAGCAGGTAAAACCACTCATCTCCCAGTTTCCTCCTGGAAAGGGTTTAACTACATACTTTTCCAGTTGCTGACTCAGGGTCCAGCTTCTAATCAGTCTGCATTTAGGTGCTGACTGGAATAGAATACTGCCAGGTACTGGTATTCCTGAAAATACCGGAAGCTACTAAGAACAAAGAAGAAACCTTGGACAATCAATACAAGTTCGAGAAACAACTTGGAGCTCACACCAAGCTGACTGATGAGCTGCATCTAGTATGTGAGTCCCCTGTCAAAACTGGGAGAGGTGGCTGTTTTGTCTAACGTGGAGAAACTTAATCAAGAGTCAAGGCAAATGAAGAAGAAGAAGGGGAAAATGTTTCAAACCAAAGAATGAGATAAATCTCCAGAGATAGATCTTAATGAACTAGGAATAGTGATGAACCTGATAGAAAGTTCAAGCCAATCATAAAGATAACAAAGATGCTGAGGTCAGAAGAGCAATACATGAACAAAGAGAGAATTCCAACAAAATTCAGGGAGTTCCTGGGGTTGGAAGGAGAAGGTAGGAATGTTGTACTGGTCTTCGCTGGTCTCTCAGGCAAATACAGCCTGCCCCTAGTGCCTGCTAAATTAGCAACTCAGCCTTCAGGCAGCTACTTTTAAAGTATGCAGATAATGTCAGGAATCACTTCTTCCTCTTCTCTGTCTCCCTCCCTCTCCCCCTCCCCCCTTCTCTTTCACCCCTTCCTCCTCCTCTTCCTTCTTCTTTTTCTTCTTCTTCTTCTATCGAAATATTGTTGGCATACAATATCCTATTAGTTTCAAGGGTACCTCATAGTGAGCCAATATTTTTATACATTATCAAATAATCTTCATGATAAGTATAGTTAGCATCTGTCACCATACAAAGTTATGAGAGTGTTACTGACCGTATTCCTTATGTCATACATTATATCTGCATGATTTACAGGTAAAGGAGATTAAAAGTTACAAACTTCCAGTCATACAAAAGAATCATTCTTTGTTTACTACAGTCTTGTGGGTTAAGTAGTCCCAAGCCCCACTGCCTTTCAGAGCTAGGTGCTTCGTAGCCCTTCCCTGCAGTGGGGGTCTTAAAAGTTGGCACTAGATATAGGGGTCCAAATTTATTGACCTTCAGGGAGAAGTGAGGAGGTGGGGATTCCTTGTCATTTGTACAGCTCTTTGCTAGTAATAGGGTTTATGGTGAGAGTGCCTCTTGCTTCTCCTACCTGCTCAATATGGGTGTCTTCTTATTTATCTGATATATAGGAGTCACTCAACTGGTTTCAGAACCTGTCTCAGAGTGCATTGCTCCATGTGTACCTGTCCATCTAGTGCTTCTGTGGGAAGAGGAGAAATCAGGAAGCTTTTGGGTCATCATTTTTTTTATCCACCATTTATACTTTCCTTTGTTTTTTCCTATCATAGGATTATATTGTTATTTAAATGTTTATTTAACACTTGTGTTAAATATTAAAGACTTTCAAGGACAGAATATAATGGAACAGAACATCTGTAAATGATCCAGCACTAAAGGCATAGTACCTATTACAGGGAAAGGGAACTTTTCAAATTAGAAGACCTTGGATAGCTTTGAGACCTTCCTTGGAAGAATACCTGACTGGAAGACCTCTCCTCTTGCTGGGTGTCAGTGGTGTGCCTTCTGTGCAATCACACTTGGTGGCTCTCATCTAATCCTGTTGTTTCCAAAGGTCTCCACAGAATCCCATGAATGTAGAGGGATATCTAATGGACTTCTAGAAGGAGAGAGGTGCTCTCTAATGAGAACAAGTGAACTCTGAATACTTTCTTCAACTTCTGCCAGAACTTTCCATATTCATCTCTTTTATATTAACATTCTAGTTAAAATTTAGTTTAAACCCATCTGATAACCGGGGGTGGGGGGGGTTGGGGGTTGGATTAATCCCCTGCATTGTATAAGAAATAAAGATTCTCAGTATATTAAACTTTTTCTGTGACCTCTAACTCACTGAATGTGTGGTCAAAGGATTGCCTATGCTGAGTGTGCTGAGGCAAAGTCCATGATGTTGAGATAAGCATCTTCCAACATTTCAGAATTGAGTATTGACACTAAACTGATGGCAAGTAGATGTTAAAGGAAAATTCAGTTGATAACAGGTACAAATGATAAATAGCTTCTCAAAGAGAAATTAACTGAAACATTAGAAGATTTATGATCCTGGTCTATAGATAAAATCAAAGCATAACTTTTGCGAATTAGGTCATATATAAGCTCTCTGCTTCTTCCTCTCCGTGGTGGTTTACTAGACTTACTCACCATTCAGAGCCTAGGTAGAACATTTACTGAGATTCAGTATAACATTTTTTATAAAAGAATATGTAATCAGTTGTTTCAAAATCTGGGCAGAATTCCTAGAAATGAGCAGAAGTCTCTATCTCCCTGAAATGTGCTTCTTAGAATGCCAGGAATTGATGGCATTATTCTCACCATTCTCCAGTTTGTGAATCTGGAGACAAATGTACAACAGCACTTTCTAGAAACGAATTGTCTCAGAGGGATAGTTTTGAGAACAGTAAGAACTCTCAGCAGGAACATTCCATTCAAACTCCTCCATTAAGAGACTTGCACAAACTTTAACAAGACTTCTAGCAGTCTAGAGCCCAGCTCTTAGGAAGACTCCGCCTCCTTGAGTTCCTATCTAACTCCTAAGAAATTTATGAAAAACACTCAGTGAGGAAACTGAAGCTTAGCATTGAGACGACATGGTTCATAGTTAGCAAGTATCTGGGGTGGGATGGGGCCATATGTGATAAGAATTCAAGGAATGTGCAACTTGATTCAGAGACTAGAGGCATAGAATCTTAAACAACAAAAGAAAGGAGGCCCAGTGGAAGGTGAGTTAATAACCAAGAATAAATCATTCCTTCATTTCTATAAGGACGAATTACTTTGAAAATTGTTCAGACAGCTCAGCTGTATTTTGCCCACTTGATCAGAGTTCAAAGCCCAAGACGGATAGGAGACCTTAATTTTTAAGTAGCTCTGAAAGCATTAACCCTGGAAATCCTCTGTGAGGTAAGCCAGAAGAATCAAGTTACAGAATCCACCATTCTGTCAACATGAGGAACAACATTATTGCATGAAAATCTCTGAAAAACAATTATGGATAAAACTTAACAAAATCGTGATAAAGAATAGGATGTCAAGTATACTTTAATGAAAAAAAGGGGGGAAAAGAGAAGATTATCAAATATCTAAATCAGCAATATCTGTTGAGAAAAACAAAAAGAAAATGTCTGTCAGATACAGAGTCCAATGTTCAATGGATTAGAATCTGTGAACTTTCCCTCAATTGTTAGGCAAATATAATTGATAATTTTGAAAAGTTTGTTCTATAAAATCACAGCTAATATTGTACTTCTTTTAATAAATTGTTTCATCATGAATTATGGAAAATGTAATGTTAAATACTGGATACACAAAGCATGAATAATATTTCTTTGATGGATAAATACTGCCAATGGGATTTTACTGGATTGGCACAGAACATATGTAATTTTACAGTTATTACGATGGTTTAAAAAAAAGAGGATGGGGTACAGCCACAAATTTTGTGGCAAAAGCTACAGAGAAGCAAAATTTGTGGCTTAAATTTCAGAATAATTTAATAAGACTACATAAATAGATAAAATAATATGATGAGCAGATAACTAAAATAAGTGAGAGATTATATTTCACTTACATATATATTATTAAAATTATATATTATATATTCTATCTTAATATGTATTATATAAATATATAAGATAGTTTACATATTGTGAGTGTGTATGTGCTTGTATATGGTAATTGTAACTGAATGCTGCAAACTAGAAAAAAATTGGCCTTACTTTGCCAGATCTATGATGTGAAAGGAGACATTACAAAGTATAAATAAACATTTTGAACCCAAATGGAGAAAACATTTTTCAATCAGGACCCCAAAACTTTCAAGAATGTTCAAGACAGAGGGCAGAGTTGACCAGCACTGTAATTTGGGAAAGTCCAAAATTAAGTCATTAATGATCTCAGTTGTACTTTCCTCAATTTCCTTGCCCTGTTCAATTACTTCCTCGTTCCTGAAACTTTTCTTTTTCTTGTTTATTATGTGCCCCAGTTTGTGTGTTTGTCTTTATCTTTCAAATCACTAGGCCCCATTGTTTTGCTGATTCCCCTTTTTTCTCATTCCTCAAAATTGCCTGTTCCTGAGGTTCTAGTTTCAGTTCACTTCTTCCACTAGAGCCTTTCTTTTGAGAATTTTATTAAAATTAATAATTATTACATTAATTTATATTAATTAAAATTAATAATCTCATTAAATTAACTCAAAGCTCTGACACTGTCCCCCGCAATGGTGTCACTAATTGGATGGTTGCTGTGTTCTCTATCTGATATTTCTTCTTTTAGTATGATGACCACAACAGCTGCTGTCCCTATCCATTCTCAACCTGTCTCAGCACTTGTGGAAGGGAGCAGGTGTAATATCTACTTCACAGGATTGGTGTGAAGATTAAATGACTTAATGCATAAGAAGTGACATACTAGTTTGCTTATAATAGACCAGGTTTCCAAATAATTTATTCCCTTTCTACGTATATTTCTTTTTTCTACCTATAACATGAAGATGATTCTTAAGTTTTTCCCTATTCTAAATTTTTCTTTCTTTCTTTCTTTCCTTTCCTTCCTTCCTTCCTTCCTCCCTTCTTTCTTTCTGTCTAAATTGCTACTGGACATATCTAATTTAAGTTTATTTTTTAAAAACTGAAAATTTCTCATGGGTAGTCTGATGATAAAATTATTTCTATTTCTATATGCTAAAATTATTTCACAATAGAAAGGGAAATAAAGACAAACATAAGAATGCATTATCTTTCCACTTACATCAGTACCTTATGCTGACTTCTTTTTCTTTTTGGAGCCCTATCATGTTTTGCATTGAAAAAGATTGATATCTCAGATTCATATTTTTTAAATGATGTTTATTTTTCTTGTTAGAAAATAATATACATTTCAAGATTTTCAATGATGAATTCTTGTGGCTACCAACCTATTTGGTCGAGGTATGACATTGAGAAGGTGAATATTGCTTTCAACTACCATATGCCTGAGGATTCCAACACCTACCTGCATCAGGTGGCCTGAGCAGGCCCATTTGGCACCAAGGGTTTGACCATTAACGAAGCACATCTAGTCATAAAGGGAAGTTTTCTGGAATTTATTTTTTAAATAGAAGGAGATTAAGTCTGTACATAATGGACACAGATGCACACAACCTAGACTGAGGTGAGGTGGGCCTTGGGGGGATGGAAGACTTACGCAAAGCACCAAATATGAGCTAGCTGACTTCTCCAAAATTCAAAATTAACTTCATGTTCTGTATTTTATTTGCTACATCTGACAACCTTAGGTCTGAAAAGTCCTAACTCCTAAATGAAAAATCTGCCCTGAGACCTGCAGGAGAGATGGCCATGGAAAAGGAAGAGGAGTACAAGAATATCAAGCAAAAAGATCTCACCCCAGAAAGGAGCTTGGCTTGCTCCAAAAAGAAGAGGTGGGTGGACACGGAGCAGCATAAACAAGATCGTGCTGGAGAAACTGAGAAATTCTCTAAGACCACAGGAGAGGGGGCATAACAATGAAGGAATGGCAGTCTTCTTAGTCAAATTCATGGGACATGTTGAAGAAAATGTTGTGGAAATTAATATAGTTTTAAACGGTTAAAATAACCAGAATCATATTCTAGAAAGAGCACCCAGGCAGCCATGCTTATGACAGATTGGAAGTAATTGATAAAGAGAGCAGTTAGTTCCAATTAACTCTAAAAGGAAATGATAAGAATCTGGATTAACAAAAAAAGAATACTATCCATCTCTGAAAGCAGTAGGTTTCAAATTTTTATTTACCATCTATCATTAGAATACGTTTTAAAAAATACACTATGTATGTACACATACACACACACACACACACACACATCCACACAACCATAAAGAATATTACAAAATAACAATATACTTACTCTTACTACATGAAATACTCTAACATTTTCTGTTCTAGTCTAGTCTATTTCTTCTCACTGAAGTTATTGGTAATGATGTTCTAAATGGCTTTCATGCTTACCAATGGGTTGTGACAAAGTATTGAAAAATATTGTCTTCAGACCAATTTAGAGTGATATCAACAAGTTAGCAGTTTAGAAAAGTAAAGGCTCTCCTTCACTCACAGAGATATTGACTTAACAGCAAAATACAGGTCAGAATTGTATTTAATACCAATTAAAATAAAAGGACACTAGACAACAGCACAAAGCTGTATGGAAATACAAGGTCCTCTGATAAATATATGGACAAATATAGTAACCTGTACCATTGCAATAACAGGGTATAGAATCGAAATAACAAAAATCATTTAAAAAATCCTTTGTTAATAGGTATATAATAAATAAAGTTGGAATATGTGGTATCATGAACATAGATTGGAGGGTGGAGCTCTAAAGGAGTAGTTTTGTATGAGTTTAAAATGAATTTATCAGTTTAAAATAGAATACTATAACTCAAGATGTTTCATATAATAGCCATGATGATACTGATAAAGAAAACAGTTACAGAATATATCCATAAGGAAATGGGAAGGGAATCAAATAGCATATTACTATAAAAACAAAACCGAAGGGGCACCTGGGTGGCTCAGTGGGTTAAGCCTCTGCCTTCGGCTCAGGTCATGATCCCGGGTCCTGGGATCTAGCCCCACATCGGGCTCTCTGCTCAGCGGGGAGCCTGCTTCCCCCTCTCTCTCTGCCTGCCTCTCTGCCTACTTGTGATCTCTGTCTGTCAAATAAATAAATAAAATCTGTAAAACAAAAAAATTAAAAAAAAAAAAACAAAGAAAGGCAGTAGGAGAGGAAAGGAAGGACAAAAAAGGAAGACATACAGGGAAAAAAAAATGTCAGTTGTCTTTCCTTATCATTAATTATTTGAGATGCAAAGTGATTAAACTCCCCAGTCAAAAGACATAGGTTGGTTGAATGGATTGAAAAAGAATAGGATTCAACTATCCATAAGAAACATTTTACATCTAACTACAGACAGATAGACTGAAAGTGAAAAGGTGAAAAAAGATATTCTATGCAAATAGTAACTGAAAGAGGAGAGCAGTGGTTATGCTGATCTCAGGCAAAATAGGCTTTAAATCAAAACCTATCACAGGAAAGAAAGGACATTATGTAATAGAAAGACCAGTTCACCAAGAAGATATAACAATCATAAATATTTATGCACCAACGCTCACTGCCTCATTCTACACTTAAAAATAGTTAAGATAGTACATTTTATATTATGTGTTTTTTATCACAACCTTAAAAAGAACCAAGTCCTCATAGCAAATTATATCTTTTACCTCTCTGCATATCTTGTGACCGTCATCACATCCTCTTTTCTACCATAATGAGTTTGGTAATTTGCTAATCTCCTAAATATCTGAGGTAGACAATAGAAGGTAGAAATAAAGGGGCACCTGGGTGGCTCAGTGGGTTAAGCCTCTGCTTTTAGCTCAGATCATGATCTCAGAGTCCTGGGATCTAGCCCCACATCAGGCTTTTTGCTCAACGGGGAGCATGCTTCCCCCTCCACCTCTGTCTGCTTCTCTGCCTGCTTGTGATCTCTCTCTCTCTCTCTGTCAAATAAATAAATAAATAAATAAAATCTTAAAAAAAAAAAAAAAAAGAAGGTTCAAGTATTAACAATATCTGTGATATTATATTGACTGACTGTGATAGGACAGTCAGTCAATACTACCATTTACTGATGTTGGGACACATTGTTTAATTTGCTTCTCAAAACATTCCTCTGATGTATTTTAATTATTTTTTTGTAAATAAGAAAACAAAGGTCCAGCAAGATAAGTAACCTGTAGACAATCTAATGGTTTTTAATTTTTGAAGCTAGGATTACAGCTCATGCTTTTCAAAAATCCATATTAAAAAATCCATATAAGGGGAGCTTGGGTGGCTCAGACTGTTAAACCTCTGCCTTCAGCTCAGGTCCTGATCTCAGGGTCCTGGGATCAAGCCCCACATCGGGCTTTCTGCTCAGCAGGGAACCTGCTTCCCCATCTCTCTATGCCTGCCTCTCTGCCTGCCTCTCTGTCGACTTGTGATCTCTCTGTCAAATTAAATAAAATCTTGGGGCGCCTGGGTGGCTCAGATGTTTAAAGCCTCTGCCTTCGGCTCGGGTCATGATCCCAGGGTTCTGGGATCGAGCCCCGCATCGGACTCTCTGCTCAGAGGGGGCCTGCTTCCTCCTCTCTCTCTCTCTCTGCCTCTCTGCCTGCTTGTGACCTCTGTCTGTCAAATAAATAAATAAATAAAATCTTTAAAAAAATTTAAATAAAATCTTAAATAAATAAATAATAAAAAATCCATATAAAAACCAAACTCTTTCTATTATACTGTATTTTAGTATAAAATATCTGCTTCCAAATTTGATATTAAGAAGACTTTAATGAAGATAGGAAAGGCCATTTTATTTCTCATAGTAATTTCTACATCATTGATAAACCTGATGTCCCATTAAACCTGAGGGAAAATGTTTTTTATGAAAGTATCTTTAGAAAGGATATTTAACTAATATCATTATTAGGAAATTAATTTTTAAAAGTTTATTATTTTTTAGTCTAAATTCTCATTGCTCTAGATATGCTGTTTTATTTCATGTGGGATATCAAGCCTGTCTGAAGCTCAGAATAGTTGACTGAGGGAGTATGGAAAATAATGTGGTTGGTTCTCATAAACCCCTTTCTACCTTCCATCTAGTTGGTTTGTGACTCATTCCTTTAATCCTTCCAATGATATTTTAAACATCTAATTTCCTGTATTAAGTCCTTTGTTTTTTGAAATGTTTATATTTTCTCTTTCACACAACTGGGTTTGATAAATAAAGGAGGGCATCATACTTTATCAGTAAAAAGTAAATCAACAACTTAACCTTTGGCAAATACTAAGCTTTGACCTGTGCAAAATATACTTTTATAACTTTAATTTGTTTTCCCTACGTTTTCTCATCCTAGGTAGACTTGCTCATTAAATTTGTAAGTTTTAGGTACTAGATATCTAAGAGCAAAGAAATTTCTTGAAATACACAATAATTGGGTACCATCTTCCGAAACCAACAGTTTTGAGAAATGGATGGAGTAGAAGACCCTTTATGCAAACCTGCTAGTAATTTTCTCAATCCAAAATTTCCAATTTGTAGTATTTGTATGTAAATTTCATTCATGATAAATGTAAAGGATGCTTTTTTTTCGTACAAAATTCAAGTCTCATTTAGCTACTTCACATCAAGAGACCTATGATAATGATATAATAGTTTTATAAATTTTCTCTAAAGATAGATTGATGGATGGAGTTTTATATAAACATTTAAAAACACTAAAACTTCTCAAGAAAAATGAAGAGTGAACCAGATATGATTGGACATCACAAGTTAACAGGGTGTCTGCCCTGAATAAATGTAGTTACTATTATTCTTTAAAAAGTAATAAAGAACCAATACTAACCTCTCTCCACAATGGAAGCACTACATCAAGAGAGTAACCTTGTAAGTTACTAATCTCAATCAATGCATATTTATCAATATATATCAATACATATCTATCTATACATATTCTGTCAGCATCTCCCTAAATAGGCCTTATTTTTTTATACAAGTTTGTGAACAAAAAAAATAATCTTTACTAAAAGTAAATGTGCATATGATTTCTAGAAGAATAGGTATTTATATGTCCTACATATTGAATGAATCTTCCAACTTTAAAATTTTAAAGTGCTTTTGGAGTAGAACAAATCCTAAGCAAAGCCTTTTAGTCCAGTTTCTTGCTGGAGTTTAACTAACTGCATTCACATATGCAAACAACTCACTTTTTAAAAAATAGCCTGCTTTAAGGTTGAAAAAATGGCCAGGAGGGGTCAATATACAACCTGGTGAATGATTCATTTATTATCTAATTAACTTTCAATCTTCCAAAGTCAAGTGATAGAAAATGGTTGAAGAGCCACGGAAAGTAGCTGCGATTTTACTGTTTGTTCACCTTCAAATTTTCTATCGAGTGAAATATTAAGACTACATGCTTTTATTGCTTTAGAAAAGATTTAGGGGCAGGGCATGTGGGTGGTTCAGTGGGTTAAGCCTCTGCCTTCAGCTCAGGTCATGATCTCAGGGTTCTGGGATCAAGCTCTCTGCTTGGCACAGAGCCTGCTTCCCCCGACCCGTCTCTGCCTGCCTCTCTGCCTACTTATGATCTCTCTCTTTCTTAAAAAAAAAAAAAAAAAAAAAAAAAAAAAGATTTGGGGCACCTGGGTAGCTCAGTCGGTTAAGCGTCCAACTCTTGGTCTCAGGGTAGTGAATTCAAGCCCTGCATTGGGTTCCAGGCGGAACCTACTTAAAAAAAGAAAAAGAAGATTTGAAAATGACACTTAATAACATACTTTAGGAAGATCTGTAAGTGCACTGAATGCATTGGAAAATAAACTTTAATTGCTTTTGTTGCACACATCCTTTTTGCAATTAAGTATAAATTCCAGCTTTTTTTAAAATCCAGATGGGCAGCACATAACAAATACGGGTAGCCTCAGCCAATGAAACAAAATATTTGTTTCTTCCCTGTTTAATGTGTTACTTCCTCCAAGGAACAATAGAAAACTAAGAGCTTTTTATAAAAGAAATAAAATACAGACAAAATTGTGATTATGTTCATCAGTATTATATCATCATATTTAAAAGGCATTCTGGAACTGGATAGATTTAAATGTTCTAACTGAAATTATTGTTAAGTCTTAGTGTACCATTCTGATTCCAGAAAAGCATGAATTAATAAATCTCACAGAAAATTCTTAAGTTTATTTAACTTTATTTTTCTCAATTTGCTTCCAAGATTTAACAAGAGCTGCTAAATGTATAACGAACGGATCTGGAAGATGTGAACTGAGTTGTCAGCAGGAATATAAAGGATAAGTAATGGACTTAGAGAATCTATTAGCTTAAAAATAAGTTTTAAAAATATAAGGAAAAAGAAGATATGCTACCAAATCCATTTGATGATGTGGTATTGCTTTAATACCATAATGGAGTTACCTCTCTGTACTTCTTCTCATTTTTTTTTCCCTTACATGAAATGGTATTTTATTATAAACAACAATTTAATTTACAAATTTTTGTACCCTTTATAGCAAATATTCAAACTTCATAAACATAAAAATTTGAATATGCAAAATTCAAACTTATGCAAGAAAATAAACTCAAAAAACACATTTTTAGTCGATGTGGTTTGTCCTTTCTTATCCAGAGTCCAAAAATGTAGGCAAGCCCTAACGATGTAGCAGAAGTGTTTTTGGCACACTGGTATCCATAATCTAGTTTGTGCGGAAATGTTTCCACAGATTCATAGAGTACTTTTTGGAAGAAACAGGCGAGGACTGGTTATTTGGTCACCCTTAGGAAATGCAAGATTTTTAGGAGTCCAGAAATAGCCACAATGCAAGCAGAGTATAATGAGACACAGCTCTGGCTGGGAAAAAAAAATGTGCCTTTCATCAGAAAAGGATCTCAAATTCCTGGGAGATATCCAACTTCCATCTTCTAAGCGTATGTTATTTCCAGCAATCACATTTTTGATTTCCAACAGTTCTTTGTTGATCTCTTAAGTGTTTTTTACTCAACTCACCTGCCGTGTATCAAAAATGAAATAGTTTTTCTTATATAGCTGATGATATTAATCATAAATTTTTAAAGTATTTTTCTACTTTAATTTTCTCTTTTTTCCTTCTGTCCATTTGTTTATTTTTTGTCTCTCTTTTATGCTGCAAGCTTTCCTCAAATGATATTTTGTTATTCATCAATATTAAACAGAGAGCTCCAGAAAAAGTTTCGACCTTATGTATTGGGGTGGGCCTATAAATGGGGCTTTATTTAAAAAATAGAATGATCAGACAGTAAACTGACTTTTTCTTAGGAGATTTTTAAAGATTTAATTGATTAATTAATTAATAGTGAGAGTGTGAGCAGGGGCGGGGGGAGCAGAGGGAAAGGGAGAAAGAGAATCTCAAGGAGACTCTCCCCTGAGTTCAGAGACTGACACTGGACTCGATCTCAGGATGCTGAGATCATGACCAGAGCCAAAATCAAGAGTTAAATGCTCAACTGACTGAGTCACCCAGGCACCCCTCTTGCAAGATTTTTATTTTAATTAATTAATTTATTTATTTGAAAGAGAGAGAATGAACAGGGGAAGGAGTAGAAGCAGAGGGAGACACAGACTCCCTGCTAAGCAGGGAGCCCAACATGGGACTCCATCCCAGGACCCCAAGATCATGATCTGAGCTGAAAGCAGATGCTTAACAGACTGAGCCACCCAGACACTATCCTAGGAGATTTTTAAATTTCAATATCTAGACATCATTTTTCTGAAAAACCTAATATTTCTCCAGAGAAGAATCAGCTTTTCTGCTTAGAGTGATTTCCTCAACAGTTGACATCTGAGAGAAGGGTTGAGGAACATGAATGGAAGTCCTGGCGTCAACTTAAAGTCTTTCTCATAATTTCCCACTTGTCATTATGGTACAACAGCACCATTTTTCTCTCTAAGTTTGGAAACTCCTTAGGGTGGTCATGTAGCTCTATACATCGTGAAATGTGATAGATGTGAGTGTGAGAAGGGTGACAGTTGTTCCAGACAGATTTTTCAAAGTAGTCCCCATTTTCAAACTTGCACCTTATCTTGTGTTCACTAAGTCTAAGCCCAGAATTCTTTAGGATAAAATAATCTTTCTTTTTATATTCCTCTCCACAAACACTTAGTTTGTAACTTCTCCTCAAGATAATTGTCCTTCCATGTTCTTTCCTTTCCATCTTAGAAAAAATACTTAAGTAGTTGATACTGTTGTTTGACCTCTCTTCTGTTGTCTCCTGTCTCTCTCTTTTCTATTCTCTTCTTCCTTCTTTCCTGTTCCCCTTAACTCCTTCTTTTCACTCTCTTTCTCTGTTTTTGAAAACTTAGTAGGATTTGAGAAGGGAAAAATGATAAATACACATGTTTAAACAAACATTCAGGCTGAAAATCCCAATACACTCCCTGCTCTGTGCAAAATAATTGACTTCAGACTAGGCAGTCTTGAGGCTGGAGGTTAAAGACCTGAATGATTACAGCTGAGCAACCTGAGTGCAATAGGGGCTGACATTTCCACTCAATTGCTTAATTAAGTACTGCCATTTTATTAAAAAAAAAAAACATTATTTTTGTTTGTTTGTTTGAGTCATACCATTGGTGTAACTGTGGGTTTTCCATTTCTTTGGCAGTACATTTTCTGGTCTCTATGAATTAGTTGATTCCAGCTTCTATTTTAAATCTATTGCTATTTATCATGTTAAAGAAACATAGAGGTAGACATATCCTTCCTGAAAATACCTTCCAGACTTTTCTCTGGTTTACATCATAGACTTATTCTGCTTTGTCCTAGTGTTTCAAATACAAATGCCTCTGCATTTCTTCTGTATGCTTTTCAAGGCTTCCTATTTTGCAACCCCAAACAAGGAACATCATTTTCTGTCAGTCTCTAGACCTCTTGGTCTGGCCGGTGAATCTTGAGTATATCCACCAAAACTGAAGTTCTTCTATCCATTACACCATGGAATTGTAACCCATTTCCTCCAGAACTCATGTTCCTAGATTCAGCTGGTGCCCCTGGAAAACACCACATTCATTACTACCTTTGCCTCACCTGGAACGTTCACTTTACTACTGTCCATCTTCTAAAACGTTATCTCATCCTCAACCTTCCATTCAATTTCCTATTTTCTTGAACAACTTAAGCACTTTCTGTTTTGTCTTGTTCAGTTCATTGTTTCCTCCAAGATCATTTTGCCCCCATAGACAAATTTTAAACTCTAAGAACAGGAGCCATGTTTAATTTCACTCCAAGCCTTACAGTACAAATCTTTTTTCTGAGCCTGTATCAGTTGATTTGCCAATCTCAAAAGGATTTCTCAGTCTATTACTTTTCAGTAAGTGATTTTTTAGGTTAGTTTTACTTCTTGATGATCCATTATATAAAGTAGATTCTGAGAATTGTGAAGTTTGTAAGTTTTCTTCAGTTGGATCAGCAGAGAGAAGGAAGATAGTTTTATTCTCCGCTTATGGTATATTACGGTGATATATTTTGGAGTATAAAAACCAGTTGGACTTGCTATTGCTTATTTCAATTTTTTGTAGTTTGTTCGTAGGAGGATAAATTAGCTAATGATATCATCTACCCATTTTCAAATTCTTATTTACATAAAATTTCTCCATTTCTGTTTGCATTTCTTTCCCAAGTATTCCCAAGTTTTAAAAATTATTTTCGGTGTCTTCGTAGCAATTTTGGGTTTTGATTTTTGTTTTGTGTTGTTTTATATTTCCATCTGCTAAATTTAATAAAAAACCATAAAGTAATTTTCTTGAAGTTTGTTCTTAATTCATCCCATGTTTAGTTAGACTAAGTGCCAAGATATGTTTGGCAAACTTGAGAAGGTAACTGCTAATTAAGCAAAGTTTATTTAATGATAAAAAGAAAGCAAGAGCACTCCTTTAAACTAGGTGTGAGAAACTGATTTGAGCATGTTGAGTGCTGCCAAAGTGTTGCAGAATCCTCAGTTAATGATTTAATTAGCAGCAAACTGTCATCAGCCTAAGTAAATGTCTTAACACCTGTTTCTTTTAGTCAGTCCACAGTGACTTAGACCTATAACTTCTAAGTCATTAGTGTTTTGCTGTTATTAGAGTATGTTAACATAAGACTTCATTTGGTTGGTTTTAGAGTATCTAAGCTCTTTTCCCTTCTTTACTTCTCATTACCTAAACATCACATATTTATATGAATTTCCTTGCCACTGGTAGGAAACTGTACTGCTTCACTTATAAAGATAAATATTACTTAAATGTATTTTAATATTTTGGCCACCCAATGCCACAATTTAATTTGCAGATGGGCCTCTCCTCATTGAAAGTCAAATTAGTGGAACGTGAAATTCATGTGCCTTCCCTCTTCTTCAAAAGATGTCTTGGAAATTCCTTCTTCATCTCCCTACAACTTGCAAGTCCAGGTATTTTGAAGCTTGATCATTGTGGAAGCAAGGCTGAAAGAATGAGTTGGACTTCATCCATTTCCCAGGAATATTGTCAAGCAAGCCTTGCTACAGAAATTCTTTCAACTTAGACAGTTTAGAAGCTGTTCATCTTCAGCCTTCTCTCTAACCCTATGAACACACTCATGTCCTTTGAATGGAATCACTCTTTGTTGTTTTTGTTTATTGTTTTTGTTTTGTTTTGTTTTTGTTGAGAGGGAGAGAGAGAGAGAGAGAGAGAGAGAACACGCCCAATGTGGAGGGAGGGACAGAGGGAGAGAGAGAATTCCAAGCAGGCTCCACGCCCAGCAGAGAGCCTGATGTGGGACTGATTTCATGATCCTGAGATCATGACCTGAACCAAAATCAAGAAATGGACACTTAATTGAGACTTAGACACTCAAGTGCCCCTGGGGCAACTTTTTGTAAAGTCAACTTAAAGTCATTTTGTTGTTTTGCTTGCAAACAAAATGATGTAATACATTCTCTATTATTGTTAATTATCTCTTTTTGTATCTGCCAATATATAGCTAGAGAAAAAAAGCTACATAATACATTTTGTTGTTAATTAGATTTTTTCTTTTTATTATTTAACATGTATTAAATACTAAACGCCCCATCAAAAAATTATTTAATATTATGCCATGTATCCTGGTATCTGGAAAGCTTGGATCAGGTGAATGTTAAGTACTCAGCATCAGCATACTGGAATATCCAGAAGCAGGAAAAAGATGAGCAACCATGAAAATAATCTCCTACATTCTGAACATGAGGAAGTTACAAAACAGTAAGAAAGAGAAGGAATATGAGGTATTTTATTTATTAATTACATGCATACTGCTTTGATAGGAATATATTCAGGTTATTGATTATACTATACATTTGAAATAGTGACTAGAAATGTAAATAAAAATACCATTTAACTAACTCAACTTAAAAATGGGATAAAAATAAAAACTAAAATTTTGTTCATATCTTTAGAAAAGAAATGATACATACTTGATAGAGTTATAAAATGTCTTTGATGAATAAAACAAATTATGGTCTGAAACAAGTCATATAATATGAGGAGGTCTTAGAGATCATTTATTGGAGTGTCCCCAAGTCACTGATCATGTTTGATAGTACTTTACAGTACTTCAAGTCTAAAAGAGTTGGTTGACAAGTCAAAAAACTTTGTGTCACTTACCAATCCCAGTAGTTTCTGTTATCTGTTTCTACTAAGTCTAACTCTAAATCTTGACCACTCCCTACCACCTCAGTGGCCAACAGTAACAGTAACAGTAACAGTAACAGTAACTTATTACCCAGATAATGTCTACTTCCACAACTCTCTTTCCTCAAAGAACATTAAAGATTTTGAGAAGTTAAAAATAGATCCTTTTCTAGAAGAAGTGGGAGAATCTTCATCTAATTTGACCTTATTTCACAGATGAAATTAAGGATTTAAAGGAAATTACATTAGCATCTTCTTTTGCTTAAAAATAATTAATCTATTAAAAATGCCACAGAAACCACATCATTTGTATACATCATGAATTCACTGAAATTCTACCTATGAGATATCTGAGTCCCAGACTAATTTATACATTTTAATACAGTTTTTGAGACAATTATAGTGGCTTAAAGTGAGAAGTTCAGTTGAACGTATTCATAATTAACTCTTCTACTCAATGACTTCTTCCCATTCCTACCTTCTGTCTTTGTAAAAAAAACATTAATACATAATAGTAGCTTGATTAAATTGTTATTCATTGCATTAACTGAACTTGGGATGTTTAGCTTCAAATTTTGGTTTGTTTTAGTCAGCATTTTGGAAAGGAAATTTCCCTCAGAAAAGTATGTAACCCATGTACTCATAAAATTGTTTCTATACTTGGTACTTCATTGTTTTCCCTGTTTTACAGCCAAACCCAGTGAAAAATTTCCCAATATATTTCACTTAGTTTTCAATGAAAACAGGATATTATTAATTTCTGTAGATATTATTTCTTGGAAATATATTTTCCATGTGCAGTCTGCCATGAGGAAAAATAAAAAACCATCTAAGAGTATTATGGCTAAAAAGAAAAGGATGACAGATTTATCCTTAACATGAAATGAAACAGTCAAGTTACTGCAGAAGCTCTTTGTTTCAATCAACACTACTCATAGTACTATTTCATACATGCTGCTTCTTTTAAAATAATACACAAAAGATGTAAATGGCACATCAGCTAAGATGAAATAAAAAGTGGGAAATTTAGCTCACAATGTCTTAGATTTTCATATGGATCTTTGTGGTAAATCGTAGATTTACAAGTAGGCATTCCATTGGGAAAGTGTATTTGTAATGTTAAATATCCTGATATTTCAACAAGAAATTATGCATCATAGAGCTACTTCCTTGCCAAAGATATTACAAACGCATACAGCCACACACACACAAAATACGCTAATTTAGAATATCCAAATACAAGGCGTCAGATATAAAGTTGATGACCTAGAAGATAGCAATAACACTGAATGGAAGTCCTCAAACTGAAATGAATGTTTTTAGAAGGTAAGGGAGGAAAGCAAAATCAAGAGAGTGAAATGAACATCAGAGAAAAAAGCTATCAGCTGGTGAGATCATTTTTCCTACACAGTTAACTCTCATTTTTTTCCTCCATCTTTTATATGCTAGCTAATTACTCCAAAAAACAAAAGTTGTAGACCATTATTTGATTCATGAAAGGATCAAATCCAGAACAAAAAATATAGGTAATTATAATATCTTTTAATTTATTTCAAAGTTCTGCATGAAATGGGTTCTAGAGGCTTCTATAGTGTAATAAATATACCTATATGGATATTAGTTGCTGCTTTCAAATGCCGTGGGTTTTTGGTGATTTTTTAATTGTATATTTATAGTTGTTCTTTTCCAACTGGTTGAAAGGAAGCTTAACATTTTCTGTCAAGATAGATCTTTTTCTTGGAATATTTATGTGAAAAACTAAGAAATACTTTGGATAGTTCAAATATAATGCATAGCATAAAATATAGTGATGTTGGATCATTATGCTGTACATCTAAAACTGAGGTAACACTGTTAACTATACTCAAATAAAAAAAAATAAGGTAATGCAAAGAATCAAACTAAGAAAAAGGTTGAATCTTATAATGAGGTGGAGAATTCACTACAGAAATAAGGAAGTAGGACATAGAGATAGACTTCTGCCTCTAAGGCTGGTACTTTTTTTTTTTTTAATTTATTCGTTACTTTAAAAAAAATGAAAAAAAAAAAGTAGCTGAATAACTTCTGGTTGGCTAGATGCCGGTATTATTTTTATTGGCAAGAGCCTCTGAGTGGCTGAAAGGTGGCCATTAACACTCTGACAGAAAGTGCTGACAGGGTGATTATAAGATTAACACCCTATGTTATATTAAGAGTGTCAAAACCTCACTCTTACCTGTCAGTGGAAAATAACAGCATGAGCAGAAATATTACAGAAACAGAACTATTTCACCGTGCTTTTGGTGTCTTTAAACTTTTTTAAATGCCATGTTAGCTACTGAATTTAGCTGATGGTTGGAGACATTCTTTTTTACTCAACAAATTGATTTCAATAGTAAGAGATTTATAAGAACTGTACATTCTAGTCACCCTCCTTTGGAACAAAAAGTCTCACATATGATTTAGCCAGAATAAACTAGTTATGAAAATTATTTCTTTTAGAAAGTCAAAATTTTTTTCAACAATTCTTTACTTCAATTATGAAGAAACATTTCACAAACAAATCATTTTTTAAATCATCTCTATAATTCTTGGTAGCCCAGAGATGGCAAATACCCAATATTCTGGCCGGGCAATCACATAATCAGGATGTTTCTCTTCACAAGATATTTTTTCATCTGTTGGTTAATTTTTCTTAAGATTGTATTTATTTATTTATTTGGGAGAGAGATAGAGTGCTTGTGCAATTGTGCAAGCTGGGAGTGGGGAGGAGGGGGAAGGAAGAAGAAAGTAGAGGAAGAGAGAGGAACAAGCAGACTCCGCACTGAGCAAGAGCCCGACTTGATCCCATGGTGCTGTGATCATGAGCTAAGCCCAAAATCAAGAGTCCTACACTTAGCCTACCCAGCCACCCAGGCATCCCTGTTTGTTCATTCTTAATCAGAAGGGATCAGGGAATTCCTCCTCTGTATCATGGCAAGATGTCACTAAATGTATATAAATGTAAAATATCAGCATGAATTAAACCATAAAAACTTCTAATATATTTTCTCAGGGAATGGCTGGCTGTCAACATGTTAAGTTGGTTATTCTTTTGACAGGGTTCTACATGGCAAAAAGTTAAAGTTAAGAATTGTAGAACAAGATCAGTTTGGGAAGATGCATAACTTGGAGGTGCGGAGTCAGAGAAGAGGTTGAGGAAAGAAAATTGTTTTCCCGGATCCCTGGGGAACCTAATGAGGTCAATCCCATTTGGGGTTCTATTAGATCCAGACACCATCCAGAAGTCCTGGGTTCAGCCTCAGTTTCCACCTAGTCTGCCTTAGAAGACCCATCTATAGAATCCGGCTATACCCAGGACAGAGCCCAGGACTCCAGAAACCTTAGGGATATAAGCACAATCCTCAGGGATGAGGTGGGGTGATTTACGGAAAAGACAGGAAGTTATGGGCCTAGTTTAACTTACAACCTTAAAATATTTAGATATAGGACATATCAACCTCCATATACAGTCTTGTCCTGTGATTGTGCTCCACAAAGTTAGGGATGTGTCTGGCAAGAGACCATTACAAGTCAAATATTGCTTTTTTTTCTCACCAATGTAAAGAATTCTCAAATAGCTTTACATTATTAATTTAATATATTAATCACATCTTTATTAGATACAATATTTATTCATGATATTTTTCCATAAATATTAGTAATTTCCATTTCAATTATTGAATTAGCTAAAACAAACAATTGGCCCAGTAAAACTCCTAAATTTGTTACTGGCTTGGTGATCAGGGAAAGTCTAAGCTGTTTTTTATAGACATCATAGAACTTCATTAAAAGCAATGGCATTATTTGCATGATTTATTCTAAAAGTCATCATAGGATCATTCAAGATGGATGGATGGTTTCCCAAACAAACAATAAAAATGTGATTTTAAAGAGAATAATAGAAGAATCAGTACACTGAATTCTAATGCCAGCTCTGCCTTCAACTATGTCTGTGACAAACTTAAACTCTCTGAGCTTCAGTTTTCTAGTTATAAATTGAGAAAGGTGGAATATACTAGTGGAGTTCTAATGGCCCCAAATAATCTCTTAGGACCTGTACGGTGATAGAGTGAATAGTCCTTAGGGAGTTCCACCATAACTCGATGCAACAACTCTTTGAAATACATATATGTGAAAAAAATATATATAAAACATATACATAAGATATTTAATATATATGAAATATATATCATAATATATTAATATATATGATACATATACATGATAAGATACTTCTTTAATAATAATTCTACTATGAAAATAGTAATGGTTTTCAAACCACAGAATAGATAATACCAAAAGTTCATTCCAGTTGAAACAAAACAAAACAAAAAGTGTGTTTTTTTATTTATATGGAAAAGCAAAGAAAGGCTTTGGGTAATCAAACCTAGGTGAAACTTTCCTCCTCTGACATTAAAATTTAAAAAAAGAAAAAAAAACCTAATCATTTGTGTAGGATATCTACTCACTTTCCTGCTTGAATCCCAATCTGGTTGAGACACTCAATTTTTAGCTCTTGAAATTCAGAAGGCCTGATTTTCTTCAATGCACATTCTCTGTTGGATTTATAAGTATTTCCACTTGAATAAACCACTTTGGTGAGGATGAACAGACAGCAGATTTTGTTCACTGAGAAACTAAAGGCCAAAAGTGAGAGCATGACTTCCATGAAAATAAGGATGAGAAATTGCTGGGAGATTTTTTAAAAGGAGCACAACATGGGCTGAAATGATGAAGAATGAAGATATGAGCAGAAAAGTATTAGGTTGAGCGGAGAGAAGAAATGCAGCAGGCAGGGATTAAAGGAAGGAAAGGTAACGGTAGTCCAGCTGTGAATTGACCAGGGCCCCTATTTGGCACAAGGAACAAGGGGGAGAGGGAGGACCTGTGTAAAACTTGCCAAAGAAGACAAGTCAAGTAAGTGTCAGAATGGGAAAGAAGCCAGTATCCCTAGGCATCCCATCTACAATCTCCATTCACTAGAACACAATTTCTCTTTTGGGAAAGTAACCTTTGTCCTTTATCCTAAGTACTTTCTAATCATCCACATCCTACTATAAGGTTACATTTTAATGGAAGTCAACTTGGAGACTTCTCCAGTGACATGAAACTGTTTTCTTTCACTCTGTGGTTTAACAGTTTCTCCACAGTAACAGGGCAGTCTTTTTATTACCAGAAACATGGACCTTATTTGTGGTCTTAAGCCATGGCAAAACTCCCATTAAAGCCAATGGGAGTTGTGGCTAAGTAAACCTTGGTGAATAATATTCATTTTTTACAAGGTTTGGAATCTGAAGCAATGAGAATTGTTATTTGCTTATTATGTGTTGCCTTTGGTTCCCATGAAAGTATTACCACAAAAAGGATGTAGGATTATGTCTTCCTTTAGGTATACAATAGAAATCTTGAAATCTTGAACAAAAACCATACATTCTTCAGGAAGGAAATACATGTAATTTTAACTAGCCCTTGATTATTGATTTATAAATTCTTTTTGTCCAGTTCAGTTTAATGTTTGAAAATATTTTTGCAATATGTTGTTTCTAGAAAAAGGAATCAATTTTTTCATTCTTTTACTATTCTTAGCAAATTCTCTGAGTTCTGTTCCACCATAAAAAAAAATTAAAAGTGGGTCTCCAATGAAGATATACAAATGGCTATCAGACACATGAAAAAATGTTCATCATCACTAGCAATCAGGGAGATCCAAATCAAAACCATATTGAGATACCACCTTACACCAGTTAGAACGGCCAAAATTAACAAGACAGTAAATAACGTGTGTTGGAGAGGATGTGCAGAAAGGGGAACCCTACAACACTGTTGGTGGGAATGCACGTTGGTGCAGCCACTTTGGAAAACAGTGTGGAAATTCTTTAAGAAATTAAAAATAGAGCTTCCCTATTACCCTGCAATTGCACCACTGGGTATTTACAATGACCATTGTTACTATGATCACTGGGGTACAGATGGCCCCTCTTTTCACTACATCTGTATCTTTGGGGTAAATGCCCCCCCCCAAAATTTAGTGGAAATAAACAAGATGCCCTTCAACAGTGAATCAATAAGAAAGATGTGGTCTATATACACTATGAAGTATTATGGCTCCATCAGAAAGGATGAATACCCAACTTTTGTATCAACATGGACAGGACTGGAAGAGATTATGCTGAGTGAAATAAGTCAAGCAGAGAGAGTCAATTATCATGTGTTTTCACTTATTTGTGGAGCATAAGAAATAACACGGAGGACATGGGGAGAAGGAGAGGAGAAGGGAGTTGAGGGAAATGGGAGGGGAGATGAACCATGAGAGACTATGGACTCTGAAAAGCAATCTGAGGGTTTTGAAGGGGTGGGGGGGGTGGGAAGTTGGCTGAGCCTAGTGGTGGGTATTATGGAGAGCATGTATTGCATGGATCACTGGGTGTGGTGCATAAACAATGAATTCTGGTACACTGAAAAGAAATTAAAAAAATAAAGAAGTGGGGAGATCCTAGTTTCAGAAAAAAAAGCAGTACCATTTGGGAATGTTTCAGAAAAATATGATTCCTAAATAATTTTCTAAAAGATTATATCAAATAATCAATAATGCTGTTTGTTTTGGAAATTTTTTTATTGCAGCTCTGTCATCTGACATGAAAAAGAATCACAAAACTGGCACAAATATCATACCGGTATTTGATGACTCTATAGTGACAGCCCCGGCAATATTTCATTATGTTAAACATTTGCATGTTATTCCTTCTATTCATTGTCCTAATTTTGATGTTGTGTGGTAAATACTGGAGGGAAATAACTATTGTAATCCATTAATTGAACACAACCAAGAGTACCACTTTAATTTTTTTTTTTTTTTCTATTCTGGATTATGTTAGAAAATAAGGCATCAGTTTGACTGGACTGACTGAATCATTCACTCCCTGCTGGAGTTACTTTGGCAGTCTTAAAACACAGAGCACTAGTGACAACTTTTTTCTCCTGAAAATGTTATCTTTCCCCTTCTATGACCCAGCTCCATGCTGGTCAATTTCCTACTTGTCTGACTACTCTTTTCCAGTGTCTTTAATTATCTCTTCTTTGCAGCCTTCTACAAAAATACTCATGGTTCCCTCCTGAGTTGTTTTTGTTGTTTTCCTGGGTAAACTTGGCCACATCCACATCTTCAAGTGTCACCTCAACTATAGGTCCCGGAGCTGGCCTCTTATTTTTACACATTAAATTATATTGGCATACAGCCCCACTCATTCATTGTTATGGCTGCTTTTTCGCTGCAATGGCTCAGCTGAGTAGTTGTGACAGAGAATGTGTGGCCCACGAAGCCTAAAACATTTACTCTAATGTTCTTTAACAGAAAGTTTGCCAACACCTGATGTGGTGGACTCTCCATAAAGTTGCAATAGAAGGTTGAAAATTTAACATGTTCAAAACAAAATTGACTCAATGCCATGTCATCTACTTATTTTGCTTCATTGAATACTGAAAAAGTATCTTTATCTGCATTTCCCCACCATTCTCCTCATAGTTCCTACAGTCACAACAGTATGCTGATCTCTCTCAAAGCTGAATCCTTTTTTTTTAATTTTAATTTTAAATTTTTTATAAACATGTAATATATTTTTAATCCCCGGCATACAGGTATGTGAATTGCCAGGTTTACACACTTCACAGCACTCACCATAGCACATACCCTCCCCAAATGTCCATAACCCCACCCGCCTTCTCCTAACCCCCCTGCCCCCAGCAACCCTCAGTTTGTTTTGTGAGATTAAGAGTCACTATGGTTTGTCTCCCTCCCAATCCCATCTTGTTTCATTTATTTTTCTCCTACCCCCTTTACCCCCCCATGTTGATCTCCACTTCCTCATATTCAAAGCTGAATTTTTATTGCCTGTTTTACTCATTGATCTTATTCATTACTTGCTTATTTTTGTATGTCATCTCACTTTTAACATCTATCTCTCTAAATATATCATACACTGTTGCCAGTTATCTTAAATCCCATTCGTTTATGCATTTACCATGTTGGTTCCATCAGGATCACCCATTACCTCTGATTAATCCAAATCCTTAGCATGTCATTCAAGTGCATTTACTGTGCATTCCCATCTCCTACAGCTACCAGTGCTGTTTTCAAGACACTATTTCCCAAACACTTGATATCTTTTTTATCTCATGCATGGCTTTCTTTACTATTGTCTCTCTGCTTGAAAAGCTTTCCTAATTTTTCCTTTCTGATTCTACTCATTTTGTTTCTCAGGCTCAACTCAAATATCAAATTCTTAGTAAAAACCTTTCTCAGCAGGCAAAATTAAATGTTACTTCATTCTGCTGTATTTGGCTCATGATGCATTCAGCCTCCTCCTATCTGTAGCAAAGTTTCAAACAAGCATGGTAATTTTTTCTGTTCAATCTACATATGATCTAGAGTCCTTTTCAAGGCAGTTACCATGAAACAACTAAAGGTGTTCTGAGAGATAAAATCTATGTCATAGTATGTGGCAAACTTTGTATTCTTTATAATCAGGGACAGTAACTTCTTCATATATTTATTCAAAAAATTCAGAACGGAAATAGGCCCTTAAAATCATTTAGTCTGCTGAGCTGATATGGACTGATTAAAACTGATATGGAAATGTTAGTGTAGCTTCTGAATTAGCTGTTGAGGAATCACTATAATTTAAAGCACGTCTTAAGATTACTTAGAGGGGTACCTGGGTGGCTCAGTGAGTTAAGCCTCTGCCCTTGACTCAAGTCATGATCTCAGGGTCCTGGGATCAAGCCCTGCATTGGGCTCTCTGCTCACTGGGGGGCCTGCTTCTCCCTCTCCTTCTGCCTGCCTCTCTGACAACTTGTGATCTCTCTCTATGTTAAATAAATAAATAAAATCTTTGAAAAAAATTACTTAGAGACAAATACCTAATTTCTGATTCGAGTAGTTGGTTTATGTCCATCTGTTGACAAGATGAAATTTCTATCAGCATAGTAATAAAATGAAAAGAGTGATAATAATGATCATTTATGGATTATTTTCTAGTTATTGGGATCTTTATATTTTATCTCATTTAACTCTGAAACAATCTTCTTCCTGCTCCTCTTCCTCCACCTCTCCCCCTCCCCTTCTTTCTCCTCCTCCTAATTCTTCTTCTTCTCCTTCTCCTTCTTCTTCTTCTTCTTCTTCTTCTTCTTCTTCTTCTTCTTCTTCTTCTTCTTCTTCTTCTTCTTCTTCTTCTTCTTCCCCTTCTTCTTCTTCTTCCTCTTCCTCCTCCTCCTCCTCCCCTTGTTCTTGTTCTTGTTCTTGTTCTTCTTCTTCTTCTTTCTTCTTCTTCTCCTCCTCCTCCTAATTCTTCTCCTTCTCCTTTTTCTCCTCCTCCTCCTCTTTCTTCTTCCCATTATTATTTTCATCATCATTTTCATAATCATCTTCCTGTCAGTATCCCCTGTTATAGATAAAGAAACCAAATGTAGAGACTTTAATTCATTTCCTAGGTTAAATGAGATTAAATGATGAAGTTTGTTCTCCCAAATCTAAAGACTTGGGTCTTAACAAATAAAAGATATTGGTCCATTATTGTGATCTAATCCTAATATTTTATGAGGGAATAAATGATGAATTATTCTTCTTTCTAACAGTACACAGAGAATAACTGATTACAACACAGAAACGTTCCAGAAGAACTTTAGAGTTGGATAGATTTGGAATGTCTTTTAGTCGTTGTTGCAGGGGCATTTCAACAGAATATATCTTTGTTTTCTGACATCAGATGATGTGCTAAGTGCCATCAAGCTCCCCAGTGACTATCTGTAATGGGTTTTATTGGAATTATCTACTAGTACTTGAGAATTAAGACAATAACTACATTTCAAAAAGAAATTTTCCTTGCCTTCATCTTTCAACGTGCTTAGTGTAGAAACCATTTTCTTCATGTTGTCAATTATATTTATTCTCTCAAATCTCTGTTAGAGGCTATAGACCATTTAGCTATAAGACATTCTCTTTTTATCCCTTGCTGTTTATGTGTTATATGTCCTATACTTATGAACATATTATGTGTGATACATTATTCTACATTTTATCCTATACTTCACATTAAAGGCTTTAACTCCTATTTTCCTTTCAACTGAAATCTTTGCCATCATCCCACGAAATTTCCATATTCTAAATAGCAGCACATCCCACTGTTGGTTTATTTACCTTCTTAGCCATGAACTCTCAAAACCAAAGCCACAAAATTGTATCACCTGAAATTATTTCTCTCACAAAATCCACAAAATAGAGGTCTACTGTCAGAAGACAAGTCTCCATGGTTGTCTCACACTTCTGTACACTTGAAAGTGAGGTAATGGGGCACCTGCATGGCTCATTTGGTTAAGAATCTGACTCTGGATTTCTGCTCAGTTAATGATCTCAGTCTCCTGGGATTGAACCCACCCAGGGTAGGGTCTGTGTTCAGCAGGGATTCTGCTTCTCTTCCTCTCTCTCTACTGTCCCCCAAACCCCCATCCCATGCCCCATCTCTCTCTTTCTCTCTCAAATAAATAAATAAGTCTTAAAAAAAAAGTGAGGTATGGATTGCCCTTTGTTCTAAGTATCTTTAAATGAAAGGATATATAGAGAATTGTCTCACATATAGAAATACTCCCTCCATAACAAGGGGCATGTTTGCTTACAACCTTGAAAGATAGAGAGCATCTCCTCCAGAGCAAAGGAGAGTGGTTTTTACTATCCAGTGTAATAAATATAATATCTTCTACAGAGCAAATGTAGGCATGCTCACTGACCATTGCGCAACATTTGGGTTCCCTAAACTCAAGTTTCCTTTTGTCTAATCAATCCACTGCAGGTACAGCTGTCATCTGGCCCTTTGTGTTTCCCTGTGGAAATTGGGACCTGGAGAACCAGTGAAAAATTGATTCTATTCTTGCTAATTTAGTTCCTTTGAATAATAAACCATCATGTGTCTCTGAACTAAGGATGTGTCTTCTACCTACATCCATGAAATGTGGCGAGACAATTGATTATCTTGCACATAGGGTAAAAATCTCAAGCCTTCACAGTTCTTGACACCCATGCACTGAATACAATCTCTTGAATATTCTTCCATTTTTCCTGCTTGCCTGCCTGTCATTTCATAGTTTTCTTGGCCATTCAATTTACTCCAAGTTTAGAAGGCCTTTCTTTATTAATTTCTGGTCAATATCTTGAATGACATTGTCAGTAAATCTTTTTATTAATTTTACCTGGAAATATCCTAAATTTTGTGATTCCAACTATCTACTTGCTCTCTTACTAAATGCAGTCTGCTGACCACCTCCAGGGGAAAATATAGCAGACAGAAGATTGGTACCAATGTAACTTAATAATCAACAATGTCGCCTAGTTTCTCACTGTTTTTCTAGTCATGTCTCTCTTAATTTTGGAGAGTACCTTTTAAATTCATCCCTTTCTCTTCAGCTTTAGCACTATATCTAAAATTATTTTGATCAATTTTCTTAGCAAATTATCTTCCTTACTACTTCATAAAGAAAAGAATAACCTTAAAGTGATACACACTTAAACTTTCCATCACCAAATGTATAAATCTACATTATTTTTACATAAAATATCATTTATGAATATTTCTCCATGGTAAGAACACATAAGTCACAAGTTTGATTTAAAATACATCGGAGGTGGGACACCTGGGTGGCTCAGTTGGTTAAGCAGCTGCCTTCGACTCAGGTCCCATATCGGGCTCCTTGCTCGGCAGGGAGCCTGCTTCTCCCTCTGCCTCTTCCTGCCTCTCTGTCTGCCTGTGCTCACTCCCTCTCTCTCCCTCTATCTCTGACAAATAAATAAATAAAATCTTTAAAATAAATAAATAAATAAATGAAATACATTGGAGGTAATAAATGAATCCTAAACATATCTGGCACAATGGTTTATCCTTGCTTTTGTTTAAGTTTTGTCTTCTTAAGCAAGATAAACCTGTTGATCCCATGTTCTCTTTGCTTCTTTGAGTGGGAAATTAGTCCATGAGAACTGAGCTTTTGCTTCTAATATCACAGTCTTGAGAGAGATGGAACTATTGGAAAGCATAACTTTCTCTAAAGTGCATGAGCTTGCAGGAGAAACAGAGGATGAGACCTTTACAAAAAAGTACTAGACTAGATATCCATATCCACGATTTCACTTCCCATGATTTCATTTACCTATGGTCAACATGATCTGGAAGATGATCTTCCTTCTGACAAAAGTCAGCAGATTAATAGTACTTAATACTGTGTCACAATGCCTACCTTATTCACCTCACTTCGTTTCCTCACATAGGTGTTTTATCATGTCAACATCATCACAAGAAGGATGACGACAGTACAATAAGATACTTTGAGAGGAACAAAAAGACCACACTCACATAACTTTTATTACAGTATATTGTTATAATTGTTCTTTTTTACTAGTAGTTATTATTGTTAATCACTGTGCTTAATTTATAAATTAAACTTAGTCATAGATATGTATGTATAGAGAAAAAAAAACTGTAGTATATATAGGATTCAATGCTATCTACAATTTTAGGCACCCACTGGGGATCTTGGAATACACTCCTCATGGATAAGGGGAACTATTGTGTAACAATGAGACTGCTATAGTTGGCACTTTATTCTTATTTGAACTATACCCTCCAATCCAACTTGACCCTTGTGAATTTTTCTGAACAGAAACCTGGCAAAAAACAAACCAACAAATACATAAAACAAAAAATAAAAACCAGTGTGGTGAAGTCACAGTTCAGAATGGTTACCAACGTGGCATCTTATTTCAAGCAAAACCACCAGGGAATGAATTTCCAAACTATTAAAACATCCTGCCCTGGAACCAGGGTGGGAAAACAGGAGGAGTGGATAGTGATGCCACATCCTTTTTGCCTTAAAAAATGGGTTGGTTCCCTCTTTGTTAAAAAAAAAATATGTTCTTGATGTTAAGAGTGCTCTTGGTTCTATCTAGGCATGTGAGTGGATTAGAGAAGGTTAAAGAAAGCTGTTCTCAATTCCTCTAGAAGGAGTTTTGCCAAAGCTCTCCTACCTAAGGCTAATCTTGTTTTGTGTGCTTTGGACCACATCCTGTTGTGCCATTAAGCTATCTTGCACATGGCACTATCCTTTCTGAGTCTCCACACTTCCCTCTGAAAACTTAGCATCACAATGTAAATATACTGAAGATGATCTCACCCTGTTAGGTCCAGCACTCTCCTTCCAGTCTATCTTACTTAATCTCATTGTACTTTTAATATGTGGACCACTCATCTTTCTCATATAATTTTTCTCTGGCCTTTGCAAATTACATTTTCATATTTTCTTTCCTATATTCTTTTCTCCTTATTTCTTGTCTTTTCTCTGGTTCCTCCTCTTCAAGTAACAATTAAATACTGGAGCTTCTCAGAACTAGTTTCTAGGTACTTTTCTTCTTCCTTAATATACTGTGTCTATTAGGTGATTTCATCTACTCAAGAACTCAAAAATGAGATTGTATGCCAACAACTCCAAATATCAATTTCTAGCATGGGACTTCTCTTCCAATTTTTAGAACCTCATAGCCTACAACCTACTGATTTTGTCTATAAGCATCACAAATAAAAATGTACATATTAATTTCATAATCCTTCTCTTAATCTCTGCAACCCACTCCAACACTTGTATATTAAGTCCATACCTAAAATTTTTCATCACAAATTAAATATTTGCAAAGGATGTAGTTTTTAGAATGTTATAAAAAGTGGCATGTTAAAACATTACTCTTAATTTGTATTTGCAGCCAGGAGGTAGTAACTCGTATCAACTTACCCTTGAGCAAATAACTATAAATTTGATAAAATATATGAAGCAACTGTTTTTAAGCATTGGACCCCAAATAGCACAGGGCTGTGATCCTTGAAAGAGAGGAAACATATGAAGTGACCTCCAAGTTCACCTTGGCTTTCTGCCTGGGGCATTTTCCAAGCCACAGCAGAAGCAATTAGAGCACAGAGAGTGGGGGTCCCCCTGGGCAAAGAAAAGAGTGAATGGCAATTGAGTTTACTAGAGTGGTTAGAGTTATCATTTGACTTATTTTTATAAATATAATAGCATACAATTAAACAAAACTAGCATTAATATATGATATATGATATTAAACATAAAATATCATTAGAAATATATTTCTAAATGAGATGAAATACATTTTAAATGATTTATTGACCTATTGATGTGTACTACCCATAGGTAGAATCATTCCTCTTCTTAGTTTTGCTTTATAAGCAGTAAGTAGTCACAACAACAAAGCCCACCTAATTTAAATAATAACAATATAGAATTGGAAATTGGTTTTTAAATTTCAATGCCATTCATTTTAGCCTACAGTCTAGATATTGCATAGTCATCATCACAAAAATATTTATTAATGATCTCAGCTGATGACTAGTATGTGGAAAACAAATGATTTTTATATATTAATATTATATCCATCCACCTTTCTAAACTTTCCCATTATTTCTAGTAGTTTATCTGTAGTTTATTTGGATTTTCTATGTAAAAAATTACATCATTTACTAGTTACAACAATTTTATTTTCTCCTTTTAATTCCTTAGATAATAATGCTCTTGTCTTCTGCATTTTGAGCTAAAATATAGTATTGAGTAGAATTGATGATAGGAATAACTTGTTTGTTCTAATTTTAAATGGAAAGCTTCTTAAATTTCCTCATTTGGAATCATATTGCAGTAAGTTTTTCATAAATGGTTTTATTATGTTGAAGAATTTGCCTCTTATTCCTAATTTACAAAAAAAATTCAAATTTTAGGTGTACTTTCACATTATTATCAAAGGCTTTTCTGTATTTGTTGATATGATGCAATCTGTTAATGCTAATATGGAGCTATATTTACACACCTGAGACAAACTGAACTTAGCCATGATGTGTTTTCTTATTCTGCTGTATTTATAGCAAAACATTATTAGATTTGCTAACATTTTCTTTTGGAGTTTTGATCTCTAGTCATTAGATAAATAGGTCTGTGAAGTTCCTTTTTTGTATTATCATTTCCAGAGTGTTTTAAAGATTATACTGATATTCTCAGAGTAAGGTGAGGAGTGTTCCTTCTTCTACCATTTATGAAAGAGTTTATGTATGTGTCAAAACATCAGATCATCACTCCATACTTCTAACCGAAAAGCTTAATTTATGCTTTCTTTAACTAACAGAGAACTACATTGGTCAGGTATGACATATTAAAAGCAAAAAGCTGATGACATGTGATTTTGGGGGAAGATCTGCATTGGGTTATGATGGATACAGGGACAGGAGAGGGGTGATAATGTTACAGAAGCATGGTTTGTGTTGGTTACAGTGGTGGGAGTTGGATAATAATGGTCTTAGAAGCATAATTTGGAGAGAGTACCCTGAACATTGGCTGCTTTCAAAGGTGTGGTCATAGAAATTGTCATCGGTTACAGGTTTAAAACCCCTTCTTCTACTATTCTCTGAGACCAACTAGATGCTCTACAACTCAATTCAATTCTGAAAGTGATTACTCAGAGTTCCCTCAAAAATCCAATAGATTGAAGATTTCAGTCCCACAAGACTGCTTTCGTGTTTTTTGCTCCTGAAATACATACAGACAAACCACCCTCCGCAAACATCAATGTGTTCACCAGTCTTGACACTTTCTGAACCTTCTTGTTCAAGAGTATTTATTGAGGCCTCATCACATACGTATGGATTAAATTATTGGCCGTGTAATTAAATTGAATGTCTAGCTCCTCTCCTCTCCCCAGAGATTGGGAGGTAGGCCTGAAAGTTTCAGTGTTTGGCCAGACATTTCGTTGAGATTTTCTGTGGGTCTTACATGAGTCACCTTGCTACCATAAACTTATTGTCAAGATGGGCTTATTATGAGTTAGAAAATACACTTCCATCAACACTCCAAAGGATTTTGAAGCTCTGTGCCAAGAACACAGGGCAAAACCCAAATATACATAATTCATTATACTACTATACACCTGGCTATAGAATAATCAACAGTTTCTTGATAGAATGGGAGCTTATAAAATTCTCAGGGTCCTCTTTTTTTTTTTTTTTTTTTTCCTTTTCCCCATCAACCAGAGCTATCTATGAGACCAGCAAGGACTCCAGCTTTCCACCAATTTTATTAATTCTTTTTGGAAAAATCCTCTTTTGTCTGAAGTCGGATTTTCCATTGAGTTTCAGTCAGCATGATTTTATCCTGTTTTTGGCCTGAATCATTTGTTGTATCATCTATTGGGACAAAGGTTATGTAGAATCATTTAAGATCCTGGACAACAGTTGTCAGCTAACATTAGAGGACTATGAGGAAACAGGTATATATAACTAAAATAGTATAAAAAGGGTTTGGAAGGCTCTCTGGAAGATTTCCCAGACCTGGTCAAGGAAATAAAGTTACAGATGAGGCATTAATCAGACATATCCTTTGCTATCCTAAAAAAGATATCTTTTTAGTGTTTGTTTACTACAAAAACCAGTGTGTCCCAAATATGATGGTTTGCCTCATAGAAGTGTTTACCCAGTGCCAATTTGGAACTATCTAGTGTTATCTTAATCTCATGCATTTTACAACTTGATTCTTTCCACTGTCTCTTTTTAGAATTTGGGGCCAAATCCTGAATATCTCCATGGATTTGTTTTTCTTCTCTGTGAGACATCCTTGCTTACAGACTTCAGTCATTGCAGCCTGTTAAGATTAATGATCTGCTAGCATGTTTTTCCTAGCTCCCCTATGAAGCACTCTTATATATTCAACACAAGACAATCCAGCACAAAATAAAAACACATGAGACTAGACTTTATACAAAGAGTCAAACAAAAGGGAAGAAAAGGATAATCAGCTTAACTAAAAAAATTTTTTCAGATGCTGCAACAAAAAATAATGACTTTGTACAAAGGCCTTTATCTAATTTTCTTTACCATATGATGTCCCTCCAAACCAAAAGTTCTAATTGTCATATACCATGATTTGGACCTAGTTGCCTTATATGAAAACCTTTTGGTTATAAATGCTAGTTTAAAAAAAATGTTAGGAACAACATTACAAAAAGAGTGTTCATTTTTAATCAAGCTCTTCCGGCAGCAAATTTGAAAGACAAGGTATGTGAGCACAGGGTATCTGGTCAACAAACTTATTGGTTTGAGGGTTCTACAGAATGTTACAACTGAAGGGCTATGGGAGAAGTCTTGTTGAAAAAAGTAAACTGCTACATATGTAAGATTTTGGCAAAGAGTGTGTTTTGTGTTGTGTTGGGCATAGGAGCAGAAGTGAGTTATTATTCTTAAAGAGAGGTTTATATTGGTTACAGAGACAGGAATAGATTGCTATTAATCTTTGAACTATGTTTTCTATTGGCTACCTATGTGTAATTTTTGTTGTTGTTGATCACACAGGTAGAAGTAAATTAATGTGAGTTTTAAAAGTGTGACTTAGAGTGAGTTTGTTGCCAATTGACTGAATTTCAAAGTGTAAGGTAGTTGCTTATTGGTTGCCTTTCTGACACAGGTTGATTGGATATGGATCAACTAAATATGATTAAAGCCACTTTTGGTTTTACTAGTTATCTGTCTATGCAAGGCACTTTTATTCTAGGAGTATAGTCTTAGAATTTTCCAAGTTAGTGATTGTCCACTTTTTGGAAGTTTAATAAAATAGCCAATGAGACTACTTGTGCCTTAAGCTTTGTTTGGAGGATATTTTTGTTTAACTATTACTTTTATTCTTTAGTATTTCCAAGACTTCTTAAGCTTTTAATTTCTTCTTGAATCTGCTGTGGTAAGTTACAGCTTTCAAAGTATTTGCCCACCTTAGATAAATTTTCAAAAATGATATCCTATATCTGTTGAGGAATCAGTCTATGTATTACTATTAAATTTTTTTCTCTGTGGGAAGAAGGAAAGTCTGGGGATTCTTACTCTGCCATCTTGCTCACATCACCCCTACTTGACTATATTTTTGATACTCTGCTATATCTTTATTTTCAATTTTACAATTTATGCTGTTTTTTCTTTTTACTGTATTTTGCATAGTTTCTGAATTGAAAAGTTAGAACCTTATCTCATTCTTTTACAGCCTTCCTTATTTTTTAATATGTACATTTAAAAGAATAATATTCCTTTAAATCATGGCTTATGCTGCCTTACACTTTTTGATATGTAGTGTTTTTTATCATGTAGTTCTAGCTCTTTTAAATCTTCCTTTTTAATTTCTTTCTTTTTTTCTTTTTTAAGATTTTATTTATTTACTTGACAGAGATCACAAGTAGGAAGAGAGGCAGGCAGAAAGAGAGGAGGAAGCAGGCTCCCTGCTGATCAGAGAGCCTGATGCTGGGCTAGATCCCAGGACCCTGGGATCATGACCTGAGGCGAAGGCAGAGGATTTAACCCACTGAGTCACTCAGGCGCTCCTTTGATTTCTTTCTAATTTCTGAATTATTCAGCAATTTTAAAAAAAATTTCCGAGTATAGGTTAATTTTATTTATATTTTTTATTATTAACTTATAAATTTATTGCTTTGTGGTCAGGGCATATGTTCTCTATCATATCTGGAAAATAAAATAGAAAAAAGTAGAAGAGAGGTTTCAGTTCCAATTTCTGCCAAAATGCTGAGTTAGCAGGGACGGCAAGATCCACCTCCTTTCTCCCTTATGCATTTCCAGATAGATTATCCAATAATCCCAGGGGATATGATCTCACAGGCACACAGAGAGAGGGAGAGAGGGAGAAGAAGATTTTCAGAGCACAAATATTTCAAAACTATAGATAAATTAGGATTCATATTCCAGTGGAAACAGAGAAAGTAGAATAAATGACCAAATAATATAATTCAGCATCATAACTAGAAAAAATAACAAAAGTTATTTAAAATATGAAACATCGTTAAGAGACTATAAGAAGAACCAAGCAGAAATATGTGTGAAAGGTATAATAGATTAAATAAATAATGCAATAGTTGGTATAAATAATCCATAAAGTACAGAATTGGAAGTTTAGTTTAAGAACATTCTGGAAGAAATCAGAAAAGGATAAATAAATAGAAAACTTAAAAAAGAGTTAAGTGATATGTGGGAGAAGACCATAAACGAAACATTGTAAATAGTATTTTTGGAAAGAAAGACAAAAATCAAGAGGAGGAAATATTTGAAGAAGTAATAGAGGAACATTTCTCAGAATTAATAAAGGGGTAAAAACCTCAGATTTAAAGGGTCTATGATATGTCATAGAGGAAAGATAAGGAAGAAAACCTATGTCTGGATACAGTATAGTGAGATTTAAGATTATCAAAGAAAAAAAGAAAATTCTCAAAGCTTACAAGAGAGAATATAGCACATACAAAGGAGCTAGAATATAGTTCACACTAAATCCAGGATCTCTAGAGCTTGCAGAAACTGTGCAGCTGAGCCTCCAAAATATTTAGAACTTCATTAAGAGCAGAAGTAAGGAGGGGTAATAACTTTTTAGGGAACATGGAAAAGAGAGGTTTGTATCTGTATCTGTAGCTTAGCAACTTAGATGAAGTTAAGCTCTTGACATTATTTTCACTTTACTAAATACAGCTACTGGTATGATTTGTTGGTGAGTTGGCCCAAACCTTGCCAATTTGCCAGAGATTCCCACAATACTCTACCTAAGACTTCAGACTTTGCCAGTCCAAGTCAACTCCCATCATTACCTTCCTGGCCTCTCAAGGCCCTTCCGTTTAAACCCCTATAATGGTTAAGATCACAGATTCTGAAGTCTAAACCACATTCTGTTCTTCACTCATTGATTGTGTCATTTAGGACAAATTACTTAACTCCCCTTATGTTTCTGTCTTTATATCCATAAAATGAGACAATTATAGTACCTGCTTCCTGGCATTGTTAGGAGAAGGTGGTGTTGAGTGCACATGAAGCACACTGAACAGTCCCCGGCATATAGTAATCAACTACTAGTTGCTTATTGGTTAATAGTTAATATGGGCTACTAGTGCTATTGGCTATATATTGGCTACTAGTACTATTGGATACTAGTACTATTATGATTGATATTAGATAATCAGATAAATAGTAAATTATTCCATTCTACTGCTGAGAAAAGACAATGGCAAAAACCAAAGAGTCAAAGTATTTTGTTCTGATGCCAAAGAGTGACCTCAGATATTTAATGGCATTCAAAACCAGCAGCAGTGATATCCTGATGAAATCTCCTCAGAAGTTGTGCCAGACTCTGCATGATGCTGCAACCACCCCGGAACACATCTTTCTGAGGTTCCATCACAAAATGATGTGTGATTCTTGTTCAGCTTGGCTCTCTCTCCTCTCATCTTGTCCCAGGGTGAAGAGCTTCCGCAGACTACTGCTTTGAGTCCTTTCTCTGATGTGCTCTCCCATGAGTTTTATTCATCTCAGTCTCTCTATATTGCTGAAAACCAAGCAGAAAGACATCTGAGCAACCTCTTTGAACAAAATAAATTCACTTCCAAGTGAGTGGTAAAAGATTAAGCATGGTAAGAACAATATGGCACAAAGTGAACTTTGAAATGTCTGTTTGAAATGTTTGAGACTTTGGCTTCTTACCATCTTCTCTTGTTTTTCATTATAGGACTATCAGTAAAGGGCCTGAGGGAAAAACAAATTTTGCTGAACCAATGAATCCTTCAGTCTGGATTGTTACTTCAGAAAATTTCCTATTGATATATAAACATGGTAGTGAATTTGAGCAATGCCCTTAAGGATAACCAGAAATGAATTAAATGTGTGTGTAAAGGGAAAAAAAGAATCACAGTTAGCTACTAGATTTTTAATTTAGCAACCAATGAAATGAATATAGTGCTACTTAATAAGATGATATAAACTTGGGAAGGATCTTGCCAGGGCCTAGATAATGATTATCCTAAACTAGTAGACAAATGCTTGAGTTTATTAATTTATTGAATAATATAATTATGGAGTACTCATTCTCTACAGTAGTACCAGTGAAATTCATATCAAGAAATATTGATGTTTATTGCAGCATTATTTATAATAACCAAAATATGGAAACAACCCAGGCATCCATCAAAAGAGGAATGAATAAAGAGGATGTGTGTGTGTGTGTGTGTGTGTGCATGCACGTGTGCATATAAAATTCTATATAGTGGAAAATTACTCAGCCATAAAAAAGAATGAGATCTTGCCATTTGCAACAACATGGATGCATCTAGAGGGAATAATGTTATGTGAAATAAATCAGAAAAAAGACAAAGACTGTATGATTTTACTCATATGTGGAATTTAAGAAACAAATCAAATGAACAAACAAAGAAAAAAAAAAAGAAGAGACAAACAGGAAAAGCCTGACTCTTAAATACAGGGAACAAACTGGTGGTTGCTAGAGAGGAGGTAGGTGGGGAATAGATGCAATAGGTGAAAGGCATTGAGAGTACACTTATCTTGATGGGCAGTGAGCAGTATATAGAATTGTTGAGTCATTATATTGTACACCTGAAATTAATATAACACTCTATTAATTATACTTCAATTTTTAAAAAGTATGAAAAAATATTGAAATAGACCTGGACCTGGATCTATAACTGTCTCCTCTTAAATCTAACAGCAAATTAATTTATGTAAAATGTCTCACATGTCAAATTAAATTAAAGATGTCCATTTATATAATGATAGTTTTACAGTTAAACAGCCCTAAAATTCTTTTCACTTTTATAGTTTTATGAAAGTATATAAACAGAAATGAAATGTCTATCTTAATTTGCTATTTGTATATATATTTTTCTTTATAGTTAACACTTAGTATCCTATTAAACCGATTGTTGCCTACAAAGTGACTTACAAGTTCACTAAGATGTTATCCTGTGTTTTTCTCTAAAACAGCACTGTCTGATAGAACTTTCTGTGATGATTAAAATGTCCTATTTCTTCACCTTGCAATATAGTAGTTACTAGCCACATATACTTATTATGCTGAGCACCTAAAATGTGAACTAGTGTGACTGAGGAATTGATTTTGCAAATTGTTTTTCAAGAATCACTAGCTCATAGCTATTATATGGGACTGCACCACTCTAAAAACCAAGTTTTCCTTTCCACATTTACATCTTTTATACACCTTGCAATATGACTTTTGTCTGTGACATGAAGTAAATGTCAAGGTACTTTTTCTCTATATAAATATGCAATTGAAGGACATTTTTTTATAACATCTTATGTTTTCCTATCCACTTACTACAGAGTTGTTTTTGTTAAAAATCAGAGGACTTTCATATGAGGCCTTTTAGAGATTCTTTAGTTTGTTTCTGCTAACATTCATAGTTCTTTTTATAGTCAGTGAGGATTTTATGAAGATAAATTTCATGGCAGTTCTTACTGAAAAACAGCCATTTTTTACCAGCACACATTCTGTTTTGTTATATTTCTGATTGACTCAAATACTTCATTACATCATATTTTCAATGTTAACTTGATTGGTCAGGATAGAAATAATAAAAATTCTAAGAAATAAGTAAGGTCCTTGAGAAAATGACAGCATTAATGTCATTAAGAAAGAATATCATTAATAAATGACATCTTACACTCAGGATTATAGAATTATTTTGGTATGGGGAAAGGATATGCAAGACTGGGTAGAGAAAATCACTAGTAAAAAGCAAATATTGGAAGTTGTGGTCATCTTATAAATCTTCAACTTGACATGGATGTTTTAGGTACCAATGATTATGAAATGGAAACATTTATTTATTTAAATATTGGATTAAATATTTTGAAAATATTTAGTTGTGATCACACCTATTTAGAAAAGTCCTTTTTTACCTTTTGAAACAAAACCTCTGTGTAAGGGAAAGTTTGAAACAATAGTCTCTATTAAGTTGAACTGCATAGAGAAGGCAACTAAAATTCTAAATTACAGGTAGAAGTACAGATTACTTGTGTTCTGGATTCTGGTGAATCTTCTGCCATTTTTGTTGTTTTGTTGTTGGCTATTTCCTTTCAGGGAAAATTGTGAGGAATTAGAGTGTTTCATTAAATAAATGTCATTTGGGAAAAGAGCTCTAATTTTCAGCAGACTGGTTTCCTTTTGGGGACAGACATTATACTTACATGAGAAACTTTTATGAACTGCATCCCATACGTGGTGAATACTGAATAGAAACGTCAACAATGGACATTCTAGGAACCGAGTTCTGATATGTAAATATTGGGATATGCATCAATATTTTCCACTTGAAATTAATAGCAACACTGTTTTAATGGGAGCTATTGGAGTAAACATAATAGGAAGATGACTATATTCTCCTTACAAGTTAATTTCCGCTTTAACATATCTTATTCCTATCCAGTGTAGAGGTTCTGTAATGCTCCTTAGCAAATAAGCCAGCAAATACTCTTAGCATGCACAGCAATAAGTCATATGTCCACTTGTTTAGGTCATGATTCTCACTTTTGGAAAGTCTTAATTCATTTAAAAACATAAATATAACTTTTTTTAACTTAATGAGTTTTCATCACATTTCCTGTTTAATTGCAAAAGAGGTAAAATGCTTACACCATAGATTAAAAATAACCCACACTATATCCATTTCTATAAAGTGCCACACAGGATGTATATGCCTTTTTATTTGGGTGTTGAACCATGCTGTGCTGGGAAAAATATAGGAGAAGGAGGCAGGAGGCCTGGGTTTATCTCTGTGGAGCCATTATAAATTTGACACCAAAACACTTGAGTAAACAAACGTCACCTTCGTTTACTTCTCTAAATCAAATTAAAGGTGCTGTAAGCTTTTCTACCCGTCTGAATGTTGGGTGGTCTGATCTTAGTCATTGTCAGGGCCTACACAGTGCCAAAACCCAGGGATGGACTGGTCCCTGTGCCCTCAGGGCCACCGTATAATTTGCCCTGTTAATTCCTCCCAGGCAGCAGCACTCCCTCTCTCCTGGGTATCAGGATAAAAGCAGCCATTTTTTTTTTTTTCTAAAAAAAAATAAAAATAAAAAAATAACCCGTGACATACTTGGTAAGGTCTAGAACACCAACTTCGGTTTGTCTGTTTGGTTGGTTGGTTTTCATGTGTCAGCCTGGGTGGGAGGGCAGTGAGATGATGATGATGATGATGATGATGATTCCTTTTTAAATTTCCACTGAGGTCCCATATATTACCTGTCAATATGTGAGATAAATCTGCATATGAAAATTTTCATATGAGATAACCAAGAACCTGACTACTGACTCTCTTTACCTACTAGAAAATAGAAGAAAGCCCAGAGGGTGGAGAAAAAGAGAGCTCAGAAGCAAGACAGGAAGAAATCTGAACTGGATCCATCTTTTGTCCAGGAAATCTTGACAACAATTGAAAGGCTGACAAACTGCTTGTGTGGTGGGGGGAGCTTAGGTGTAGGGGAAACCTACATGCCCAGAGTTGGTTCAATTTCACTGGGCAAGCAATTCCAAAATGTCTCCTCTATCTAGAAGTGGGCCATGCAAGACTGAAAGGTAATTTGGGGCCCTGTTCAACAGGGCTGGAAGAAGGAAGAAATCTCAGGAGAAAGACACTATTTGGTTACTTCTAGAAACCCAGGGATGAGAAAAGAGTCCCAGTAGGCCAGTCAGAGGAAATAGTCGCATCTTCCAGGATCCTACTAGATTCAGAATAAGAGTCTGGGGAAGAGAGAGAATCCTTTTTAATATTTTGCCAAGCCTAGATAATATGAAGTCTTCAGTGTGAAATGAGAAGTGTCCTACTACCCTCACCTTCTTCTCTTCCTCCTGACCACTTTAGATAGGACTGAAACAGCACGGCGGAGTAGCAGAGGGGACAGATGAGCATTTTGAAGCAGAAGTCTTGTGGTCTCTTCTTTGTTGGCTTCTAGCCCAAGGCTGATTTCAGCTGCAAAAGAAATTAAATGCTAGGTTAAATTTGGAGTGGTACTATGTACTAAACTGTAGTTGTCCTTTGTGGCCATAAGGCATCTTATTAAAATCAACAGAAAAGCCTTGTGACTAACTGAAATTTTCACTCCGGAATAGAGGAGCATTATTCTCCACTGAATAAAAGTTAAGGATCAGAGTGAGACAAAATTATATTGAATATTCCAGTCACACAGTTGGTAATAATTCCTTGCCTATTTTGTATGATCATTTTCAATAAATAAGATATGATTTGTTAAAGCTTTTAAAAAATATCGAGCTCAGTATAAATTTGTTACCACTGAGAGTGATTTTTAAGGCTCATTGAAAAGATTACCTTGTTGAACACTTATAATATGCGAGGGACTGACTAGTTTTAGTTTGTAGAGCTCATGGACTGTATAAGAGGGAGAAGGAAAATGAAACTGTAGTAGCAAGTAGCAAGACAAGAATGTGAGGAAACCTGGGGTGCTGGGGTGGCTTTGTTTCTTAAGCATCTGACTCTTGGTTTCAGCTCAGGTCATGATCTCAGGATTATGAGATTGCGCTTCAAGTAGGGCTCTGCCCTGGGCGTGTAGTCTGGGATTCTCTCTCTCCCTCTCCCTCCACCCCTCCCCTCACTTATATGTTGTCTCTCTCTCTCTCTCTCTCTCAATCTCTCTCTATCTCAAATAAATAAATAAAATCTTTAAAAATATATATCTTAAAAAAAAAGAATGAGAGGAACCTTAAGTGTGATGTCCAATATAGGGTAAGAAATAGGTGCTGAACTCAGAAATAACATGATTAAAACTGTGCTTTAGGAAGATTATTCTGACAACAATTTGTAGAATTAATTGGAACAAGGGAGATCTCAGAAAATTACTTTACATTAAAATGTTATTTTTTTGAAACTTTTTTCTGATTTTTACCCCTTGTAGCAATTACTGATTTTTTTTTCCTTCATTGTGTTATATTCGTGGTTTAATATATGTATATTTTCCCTTGTACTATAACAGGGTGTTTTCCAATTTTTGATTGTAGGTTTTATAGAACTCTCTGAGTTTTGTCTTCAAAGAGGCTTGAAATAATATAGAGTAGATCCATCTGTTGAAGAATCCCTATACATAATAAATGTTCTCAACCTTCTCAGAAATGCAGTTAAGAAAAAGCCATTTAACTAATTTCAGTTCAGAGTTACCTAAATTTATCTAACCTTTAAACTTTTTTTTTTATAGACTCATCTTTTTTTCCCCAGATTCTGAGACTGATGAAGATTGAGGCTAGATTTTATTTAATCTATATACCAGTTAAATATGATAAGGTAAACTGCAACTTAATTCACAGTTATATTTTAGAAAGAGTAGATAATATTAAAGGATAAGATGGCATTGTTCATCAGAGAATCCTGGAAGGTTTGGATAAGCAAAAGTAAATGTCAGGCTGAATTTGAAATAAGATCTTGGCAAGAGTTGAACTGCTCTGATAGAATGATGGGTAATTGGGCTCTCTAGTGACAACTCATAAAGGATGGTTGGAAGAAGGGGTGAAAAATAAGTGGCTAAGTCAGAGCCTGTGAGGGTAGAAGTAAAAAAGGAAACTTTTAAGAGAAGGGATGTATAATACATTCTTTAAACATAATTATCTGCTGTGATGTCAACTCCTCTACCTTCCTAAATTACCAGAAACATCTATAAAGGTCTGTTATTGTGGGGACTGTTGTGTGAGTAAAAAAGGAAATTGCCAAGTCTATTGCTTTTCTGTTCAAAATTTGTTGATATATTATTGGTATATGATATATAGAAGGGCTTATACCATGTATCCTAAAATCTGTGTGAGAGATTCCCATGTAAAGTCAGCCCTATAAATTTGCATGATACGTCTTAGAGAGAGGATTGGCTTTTCTGCAGAACTAAGAGTAGTACCTTCAGCTACTCTTATTAACATATTATATTGAAGGGCAGATTGACTTTAGCTGACATCTACCTAATATTTTGCTTGGCATGATATATAAACACACATACACACACATATATGATATAACATATATTATATAAATATAAATGTAAATGAGGATTTAAAATATTAAAATTTTTATTTTCACAATACATGAGTACACTCTATTTGAAAAAAAAAAATTACCTGCCTAAAGTTTCCCTCATATCAACATTTCTAACTGGGTACTCATGGAAAAAAATTAGTTTACTTTCTTATTTCTATATACAGGTTGAACCATATGAAATTGCCTTTTTTTTTTCCAATTAAAAATAGCTGAATACTGACAATTTCATATGGTTCAAACTAGCATTTTAATTTTGAGATTTTAAAAATACTATTCAACTCTAGTTATCTAATGGCAATTGTGTTATTCATCACTCAGACATCTTTTTTTTTTTTTTTTTAAGATTTTGTTTATTTATTTGACAGACAGAGATCACAAGTAGGCAGAGAGGCAGGCAGAGAGAGAGAGGAGGAAGCAGGCTCTCCGCGGAGCAGAGAGCCCGATGCAGGGCTCCATCCCAGGACCCCGGGATCATGACCCGAGCCGAAGCAGAGGCTTTAACCCACTGAGCCACCCAGGCGCCCCCATCACTCAGACATCTTTAAAAACTTGCCATTATAGCTCCTCAAGGATTTTTTTAAACTAATGAATGATATTCTGTAGTACAGAACTATCTAACTAGTCTCTAAATAACAACCTTTTAGGTCATGTTACTTTTATCACTGTAGCTTATTATACATAATTCCTTGGACGAATGAGTGTTTCTAGGTAAATCCTAGAAGTAATTTGTTAGGTTTAGAAGAATAAACATTCTTTTTTACTAGATATTGCCAAATATCACTGAGTACTTACAATTCCAGAAAAACATGATGCATTTGATTTTCCACAATCTTAATACTTGAAATTTTACTATTAAAAAAAAATGTTTTTGTCGTTTTTGAAGTTAAAGAACTCTTTAATTGTTTTAATGTATGTCACCCTTCCTCCTAGTGAGACGAGGTATCTATACTGGCTATTTGAAATGAGTCTCCTGTAAATTGTGCCGAGCTTTCACAAACATAAGAAATCCAATACTTTTAAATACAGGCACGTCCTGAATATCCCAAATACTTACATGCAAAAAGGAAATGACCCTTCTTCTATGTAATGCCTCTATTTTTATAGATGATTTAGCCTGTTGAATTATTGGCAAGTGTTATTTCTAACTTTCCCTTCCCCTTTCTTCAAATCAGATCAGTTATAATTTATTAACTCAATAAGCATTTGAGGTCTTAAATGTGCTTCCTAAAAATTAATGATTTCTCCTTTAAATCAGATATTTTCATTCTCGGTCAGAATTTGGTCTTGAATTTCACATCTGCTCAGTGTTTACTTTAAAATTAACTTTTTATGAATTTTGATAACTTCCTTAGAAATGTGTTAATGTGGGTAACACAAACCATCTGTTTCAAACCTCTGACTTATACAGGTAGGTTCTTTTCCTTCCTGAACTGAATGGTTGTGCTAACCAGTACTTCTCGGCTCTTTCAAAATCCTATCCCAAATGCATCCATTTCTAGTGCAAAAATGGGTTTTTCACAGATTGTAATACCTGGACTCAGGTTTCAAAACTGGACCAAGAAAATGGAGTAAGAGTGACCTTCAGTGGCCATGCAGAGTAATCACAGAGGGATGCATTCCCTGTCTCAAGAGGATAGATGGACAGTCTGTTTGCAGGACGACTTAAAGCAGCAACATAGTAAGTTAGAAATGGCTAGCCCAGATTCTTTACATTCTTATAGTCTAACAGATCAAAACCCCATGAGTCACTGTTCAGAGGACAGCTGAAAAGGTGCATTTTTTTAAATTAAAACTGGAAATCCAGTTACACCTATTAAAGTGTGTCTGCAACTTCAATGCTTAAACCCCTCATACAAATAGATTGGAAAAGTACCACTTAATTGAGGCAAAAATCCTTTACTTTCCATACACTGGTAAAAGACACCTGGTAATCTTTTGAAACTCAGAACCAAGCAGCAGGAGGAAGAGTTACTCATTAGCACTACGCCCAATTTAGAAAAGAGAGTCCTCGCCCACTTGGAATTAAAGTCACTTCTTGATGACAATTAAATCCTCCAAATGTACTTGTTGTTGTTGTTGTTGTTGTTGGACATGAGTCCCTGCTTCTATAATTCTACCTTTAAATGAAGAGAATGTCTGCATGATTAAGGCATTTGGCTCATTTTCTACTTAGGTATGCTTTCTTAGTAACTTAGTTTTTTTCCTCTTTTTGTCACAGATATGTTAAAGGATGCACAAATTTCTGGGATACTGCTATTAAAATCATGTAGCTTTTGTTTTTTTTCCAAGTAAGGACTTTCAGCATTAGAAATAATATGTACGTTCATATAAATGCTGTACAGAACACTATCCTTTGTTGTAATGAGTTGTAAATTGCTCATGTAATTAAAATTAATTTTTCCAAAAATTTTTCTGGTAAAATCCATTATTGTTTATGGTGATAGTTTTTTTAATAAGAAGGGGCGACCAAAAATGGTTAACACTTTCAGACAGAATCAGTGTCTGGACTTCAGACAGATCCAATGTCTGGATCAGTGTCTTTTAGACTGGCCCCTCTAAAAATGCATGACATTTATAAAACATGGAAGAAGAATAAAGCAATGAAGTTTGATAGAAAGGCCATCATATGGAGAATTGGGAAGCCTGACTTTTTCTTTAATTTTAGTTGGCATACCAGTTTGATTTCAGATATTTATCAAAGGGGAATACTAGGTAATTCAATGACAATATAATATCTTTGAAAATTACAACAGTATGTACATGAATGATATAAATTATAACTTTAAAATTGAGTGGATAATTGAAGTTTATTTAGAAATTTCCTTTAAGATATATATACACATTATATACATACATATGTATATGTGTATATATACAAATATATGTACATATGTATACACAGATTCTGACTCAATGAATGTTCTGATATCTATTGTCTGTTACTATGAAACAAAATTCCTTAGAAAGAGTAGCATAAAACAACAACTATTTTATTATGTTCATGATTTTGAAGGTGAAGAATTTAGGCAGAGAACAGCGAGGATGATGGGTCTCTTTCCAGGATGTCTGGGGCCTCAAATCGGGTAACTCTAACAGTTGAAGATAATAGAGATGGCTCTATGGTGCCACATTAGTTTTATCTGTCCCCAAGTTTCCTCCTTTCTTCTCCAATGGCCTCTCCATGTGGCTAACTCAGAATTCCTTACAGCCTGGGAGTGTCAGACTGCTAATATTGGTGACTCAGGGTTCTAAGAAAGAATGTTCTGGGAGACACATCTGTTATCAAAAAATTCTAAATTTATAGTGAGGAACAAAGACCCCACCACTTCATGGGAGGAGTGTCAAAAGATCTTTGGCCATTTTTAACCTACCACAAGGACGGAAAATTTACCTATGACAAATTTTAGCTCTCCACAAATCTAGAGCAGTGCAAAGAGCCAGCATATGTCAGGATTCATAAACTGACAAAATGAACTAATTGACTAGTTCCATTACTAGCAGAGACATTAAAGCAGCATGATGATAGAATGAAGTAAAATAAATCCATAAATAAGAAGGTATAAATGGTCATCTGGTATCTTTATTTACTTTTTCAGACTTCTATTGTCTCATTATCTTTCCCCTGGATTACAGATGTTTTGAAGCATTTAATGAATTTCAAAAACCAAAGGCCAAATATCAACCATGTACCCTCACTACCATTTTTGTGGCCATCATTAAGTCTTTATAGCCAGTTAATTGAGCAATAGCATTGGGAATCTAACAATCATAATACATGCTTCTTTATTTCCGTAATGGGAATTTTGAGGATATGAGGAGCCTAAGAAATAATTACAATACTCTTTTTAACTCACCAAGTGTGGAATGACTTATGATATAAATGTAAAATCCATACTGATAAGATTAAAATGTCAATTTTACTACTAATAAATCTAAGTTTAAATTGTAGTTGAGTTAAGCAATCCAATCAGCTTTTTCTCCTACATCTTTCTGAGTTGAACTAACTCCTGGAACTTCAAGTCTTCTTGCTAAATCTGTATGCCGTAAGCATTTGCTGCATGACCAAAGGACATACACGAAGAATAGAGAGAGGCTTAGGCATGCATGCCCCTTCTCATTCAAAAGTGGGAAAATCACTCTGAGGAAAGGTGAGTGAAGGCCTGAAAATAAGTCACAAGGGCTATTCTGGGGAATATATTTTTTCATCTAAGTTATTATTGGCAACTAAAATCTGAAACAAATCAAAAGCACAATGAGATACTCCCTCACTCCAGTCAGAATGGCTAGAATTAACAAGTCAGGAAATGACAGATGTTGGCAAGGATGCAAAGAAAGAAGAACTCTCTTACACTGTTGGTGGGAATGCAAGCTGGTGTGCAGCCACTCTGGAAAACAGTATGGAGGTTCTTCAGAAAGTCAAAAATAGAGCTACCCTATGACCCAGCAATTGGACTACTGGATATTTACCCCCAAATTAAAATTGTGGTGGTCTGAAGGAGCATTTGCACCCTAATGTTTATAGCAGCAATGCCCACAGTAGCCAAACTATGGAAAGAGCCCAGATGTCCATCAACAGATTAGTGGATAAAGAAGATTGATTCATATATATAAATATATATGATATATATATGATAATATATATGATATATGATAATATATCATTCATATTATATATATATATAAATGAATATGATGCAGCCATCAAAAATTGAAATCTTGCCATTTGCAACAACATGATTGGAGCTAGAGAGTATTATGCTAAGCAAAATAAGTCAATCATAGAAAGAATTTGCATATGATCTCACTCATAGGTGGAATTTAAGAAATAAAACAGAGGTTCAAAGGGAAGAGAGGGGTAAAAATGAAGCCAGATGAAATCAGAGAGGGAGACAAACCATAAGAGACTGTTAATCTCGGGAAAAAAAACGAGGGTTGCTGGAGTGGAGAGGGGTAGGAGGGTTGGGGTGGCTGGGTTTTGGACACTGGGGAGGGTACGTGTTGTGGTGAGCACTGTGTATTGTGTAGGACTGATGAAGCTCAGACCTGTTCCCCTGAAACAAATAATACATTATATGTTAATAATAAAAAAATTAAGAAACAACAAAAAAGATTTACAAGTATCCATTTTAAATTTCTCTCTTCATGTTAGACACATTTGTTTTATTTTTTTTAAAAGATTTTATTTTTATTTATTTGACAGACAGAGATCACAAGTAGGCAGAGAAGCAGGCAGAGAGAGAGGGGGAAGCAGGCTCCCTGCTGAGCAGAGAGCCTGATGCGAGGCTTGATCCCAGAACTCTGGGATCATGACCTGAGCCGAAGGCAGAGGCTTTAACCCGCTGAGCCACCCAGGTGCCCCTAGACACATTTGTTTTAAAAAGTAATCATTGTTTTATTCACTGTTGAATTGGAATCTTTATTCAAAAGACTTTACAACTGAGGTCAGAAACTTGGGAGCATGTCTTTTTAGAGGGACATGTATAATTCATTTTTAAATATCATAGAACAGAATTTAAGAGAAGAAATTATCAAAAGAGACAAATGTGATCTTTATATGATAAAAGAAACAATAATGGGGGAAGATTTAATGGTTCTTCATGATGACATATTCCATAATACAGCTTCAAAATACATAACATACATAATAGAGATGCATGGAGAAATAGATATATTAGCTATTGTAGTTAGAGATTTTTTAACATAATTTTTCAGGAACTAAGAAAATAAAGCAGAACAACCACAAAATAAATACATAAATTAATTAACTAATTAATTTTAAAAAAAGAACGAAAAGATGGGGCACCTGGGTGGTTCAGTCATTAAGCCTCTGCCTTCAGGTCAGGTCATGATCCCAGGGTCCTAGGATTGAGCCCCACTTTGGGCTCCCTGATTAGTGGGAAGCCTGCTTCTCCTTCTCCCCCTCCCCCTGCTTGCCTGCTTGTATTCTCTCTGTTGCTGTGTCTCTCTGTCAAATAAATAAAATAAAATCTTTTTTAAAAAAAGAACAAAAGGAAAATTAGCAGATATGAAAATAAAATGTGTAAGTTCAAACAATTAGATATTTATACACCTTTAAACTTAACAAAGAAAGAATACACATTTTTATCATACATGGATAAGTTATAAAGATTGACCTTTTTTATTGCTCAAAGGAATTTTGAATATTCTAAAACATAAAGAGCATGCAGACCATGTTCTTTGGTCCAAATACAATAAAATTAGAATGTAATAACAAAAAGATAGCTAACAAAATTTAACATTTATAAAAACAAAAATCATACATCCTTTAGAGCAAAAGAGAAATAATATGGAAAATTGTGAAATAGTTAAAACTGAAAGGCAAAATGTATATGACAGCTAAATGGTACTTACAAGAAAAATTTTAGCTTTATAAACATAAATATTTTTTAGGAAATAAGAATTACCTCAAAGAAATGAGAAAAAATGCATAATAAAAAGCACTATGAACAAGAACTCATTAATAAATTTGAAAACGTATTTAAAGGAAATGCATTATGGGGGAAAATATAAAATTCCCAAAAGGTACAAGAAGGAATCAAAAACTTAAAGTGAAATTAAAGTGGTAATTACAGTCATAGCCTCCCACAACTTCCCAAAATTTAGATTGTTTTACATGTAACAATTCTCCAGCTTTTAAGGAATAATCATTTTCTGTGCTACATATATGTTTTTAGGAAACAGAACTGCAAAAGCTGCTCAGTTTATGCTATGGGGTTAGCGCAATTTCGATCCTATAACTAAGAACAAAAAAGGGGATAAGGACGTATTGAGTCATTTATCTCGGAAACACGGAGGGAAATATCCTAATAGGAAAAACTCTCAGTGTAAAAACCTTAATTAATAAACTGAGAGAGAAAAGTCATATAATAGAAAAAATAACTTGGTAAAGTTTAAAATGTATTTATTAACGAATTGAAAAATCTAGGGAAAAAGTCTTACTTTTGTAAAGATCTCATATCTGAAAGCATCAGTAACTATCATTCTTGGTGGGAAAACTTAAGATGTATTTCCTTTAACATTAAGGCTACATATAAAACAAAGATGGCCTCTACCACTGGATCGTTAAACATGGAACAAGGTTTTGGTCAATATTCAAACAAGAACAACAAAAAATAATGGAAATAAAAATCACAGATGTGAGTCTTGGAGAGAAAAAGAACTGTATCATGTTCATGCATATGATCATCTATACAAAAAAGTCAAAGAATCATTAGAAATAAATCAAAATAAGAGAATTTAGTAAGGTTTCTGGGCACAAGATTGACATAGGAAAATACCCAACAGTATTTATTTATTCCAGAAATAGGCAACAGGGAAATATAAAGTATCCTGAATTTGCCTAAATAAAGAACATATAAACTTTCTATGAAGAAAAAATTTTTAATTTTAATAGAATAATGGGTTTGAGACAATTTATAGATGAAGATTGTAAAAGTTAAAAAAAGCCCATGAAACATATCTTCAAACTCATTAGTAGCGAGTTATAGATATAAAACCCATATTTATAGATAGAATCTATATGTCAATATATAGATACAATATATAAATACATATCTATAGATTATATTTATTTACACCATCAGTTCAGCAAAATCTTGAAAGCTAAAAATACCAGTAGCTGTATGAGGTTATAGGTAGAGTCCATGCATTGCTGCTAGGAGTTTAGACTCCCACCTCTCAGACATTCTGGAGAATAATCTAGCAATAGTTAGTTAAATACAGAAAATGCCTATTCTATGACACATCAATAATGCTTCTAGATTTGTATTCTAGATAAAGGTAATGTGTACAAATAGTCATCTGTATAAAATTGTCCAGAATTGTCAGAAGTGATTTAGATGTCTTTTACTGATAGTAGAATATGGTGGGTGCTCCTTCTAGAATGCTGTAGCAGCTCTTAGAGGCCTCAGACTGCATATACAATTAGAAACAAACATGCATAAACCTTAAAAGCACAGGGATGGGTGAAATGGATAGGAAAAAAAATTAAAATATATATTAATATTTACATAAGTGAAAATACATGAATACAAAATAGTAATATATATTTTATAAGAGTACTTGCCCAAAAATAGTATGCTACATTAAAAGCATTAGAATAGCTCAGAATAGCTCCTTATGAGAGATGATAAGGCACCAAGATAAAAAGGTAAATAGATAAAATAAGATAGAGGACATCTTTGGACCAATGATACTTGTGTCACAGAGGAGTGTGATTAACTCAAAGCTATGCAATGGAGGTCGAAGGGGGCAAGTGACTTTAGATAAACAGTGAATCTCTATATGGTTAAACAAGGAGAAAAAATTTTTATTGCCACTTTTTTTTTAAATTTTTTTTCAGTGTAACAGTATTCATTGTTTTTGCACCACACCCAGTGCTCCATGCAATCCGTGCCCTCATTAATACCCACCACCTGGTTTCCCCAACCTCCCACCCCCCCTTCTCTTTAAAACCCTCAGATTGTTTTTCAGAGTCCATAGTCTCTCATGGTTCACCTCCCCTTCCAATTTCCCTCAACTCCCTTCTCCTCTCCATCTCCCCTTGTCCTCCATGATATTTGTTATGCTCCACAAATAAGTGAAACCATATGATAATTGACTGTCTCTGCTTGACTTATTTCACTCAGCATATTCTCTTCCAGTCCCATCCATGTTGCTACAAAAGTTGGGTATTCATCCTTTCTGGTGGAGACATAATACTCCATAGTGTATATGGACCACATCTTCCTTATCCATTCTTCCGTTGAAGGGCATCTTGGTTCTTTCCACAGTTTGGTGACTGTGGCCATTGCTCCTATAAACATTGGGGTACAGATGGCCCTTCTTTTCACTACATCTGTAACTTTGGGGTAAATACCTGGTAGTGCCAATTTTTTTCTAATATAAAGTATTATAGAACTTCATTATTTTAAATAATTGAATCTGAAAGTCCACTTCAAGGGTCTCTCATAAACTACAATACTCTGGTGCTCACTTTGGCAGCACATATACTAAAATTGGAACAATACAGAGAAGATAGCATGGCCCCTGTGCAAGGATGACACACAAATTCATGAAGCGTTCCATATTTTAAAAAATAAAATAAAAATAAAAATAAAAGCTACAATACTCTGAACACAAAGAATAGAGTGAAGGACTTTTATCTGACTTTTATCTGTCTTTGTGGATCTCCCAATTTCCCTCAACTGTGACATGTAACTATCTGACACACCGACAGAGTAAGTGCACCTGCATCAACTGTATATTACATGTTAGAACCCTTTAGTACCTTCTTGTAATTCTGGCACTCCAGGAGATCATCTGTGTACCCCCCACCCCTTTGAAGACTACAGTCCTAAATAAATACCAGATAATCTGAAGACGTTATTTCAAGATTTTGTTAAATGATTTTCTAAATGGCTCTCTAGGTCAATCATCTGCAGAATAATTTCATATTATAATTTTTAAAAGAAATATCAAAAAATAATTTATACTTTTTTGCAAATATTACCTTAAAATATGCAGTTATTGAGAAGTGACTCAGAGATTCATAATGTGAAAGGGTATGTGAGAGGAAGAGAATCAGCAAATCAAAGGTGATGATAGCCAGAACATTTCTGATCCTTTGTTTTGGAAGACAGACTTTCAGCTTGAAGCATGCTAAGAGGATAATTAAGTTAGCACATTGATCTGGAAAGTTTCTGTATTAGGGTGATATCCTTTTTGCTTAATATCTTTTCTTTTTCCCTTCAGAATTTTACAGTAAATTCAGGTTATTAATGAGATAAGCATTCAGACAGACACATAGGCACCTGTGCATGTGCTCATACACATAAAATGAGATGATGCCTTAAAATATTTATCTTTGTATTACTTTTTTCATTTCTGCAGCTTGCCAATCAGAACAAACACACTGCTTTGAATAAGGTTAGGATTATCATAGTAGAAGTGGGAAAAAAAAAAGGCTAAAACACATCTTTTGCCCAAGAAAGGCTCTTGAAACTCTAAAAGGTAGACCCTGAGCCAGGCAAGGCACAGAGGTTTTGCTTTAGTAAAGGTTTTTAAATGCGTAGTGAGAGAAGTGATCAATATTTGTGTGAAACCTTGCTGAACTACATCCAAAATTGCCCCCAAATAGCATCTGCATTTAGAGAGCCAAGACAATAATAAGCCAACCCCAGTGAAATCCAGAAGAGTGACAGTGGGATAGGGATAGATAAGTGATTTTCCTAGTCTCTATCTTTGAATAGGATTTTACAGTGGTAGAAATCTGCTCTGGTGATATATTTAATTCATACTGATATGTGGATGACTGTGTGTGCATAATGCACAAGGGCCCTACCCCACTTAATGGGAGAACCTTTGGTGGAAGATTGTTCAGAGGAGACTTCAGCTGGGCCTAGATGTCATAAGGATTGCATTCCTCCTGGGTTCCAGACTGATAATTATGGTCAAATCTTAGCATTACCCAGATGGGGAAGTGCTGGGTCTGAAGTGAGAAGAGAGACCACATGTCTGAGGACTGTATGACCTGGGTGTCAGATATGCTTGGAAGTGCACCCTGAGAGTGCTGAATTGAGCTGGGAAGACCAAGAAGTGAGAAAATGAAGATTTGGTCAATGTAATGGCAGTGTCTAATAATTTAGAATTAAAACCTGGCAAAGGCCATAAAAGACAGCAACTCATGTTGCCCTAAGTGTCCTACCTAATACATACTAAGATGGCTCTGGGAAGCTTGGGAAAAAGTGATGACCCACATTCAACAGAGTAGAGATGCCACAATTGTATGCCAAACTGTGGAAGAGAGGATAAAAAGGCTCAGAGATGTGGGCACTCTATAGCAGACCCGAAAATCTACTAGCTGATTCTGCTCCGTGATGCCATGAACGTGACTCTGTTTATCATATTAATAATTGAATGGGTTAGCGGGAGGGCATCAGTTCAGTTTCCTTTCTCTAGGACTGACATGGGACAGGCTGTTGCAGAACTGTGCTCCCTCATGGTAAGGGAGAATGCAATTCCAGAACAAAAGGAGCCTAGGGCAGCAGTGACCTATCAGAAGCAACAGGGCAAAATTAACTTATAGGGCAGAAAGGCTGTAATGCCAGCTGGGGGTAGGGTGGTGTGTGGCTAAAGGACAGAGATTCGTAGTTACAAGGTTAAAAATGAGTAGGCAGAGGACCAAGGTCATCCACTCTGGTGGAAAATCACAGTCGTTTTTCCAGGTTCCAGATCTTAGCTAGTTCTTAGTCACAGAACCTATCAACCAGAAGAGAAGCCAGATATCCATGAGGAAAGACCCTGTAGCACCATGTGTGATATGTCCATACAGTAGTGATCAAGTCACCCTTTTTTTTTTCATAATTTATGCTTTATTTCTTTTTTTTTAATTTTTTTTATTTTTTATAAACATATATTTTTATCCCCAGGGGTACAGGTCTGTGAATCGCCAGGTTTACACACTTCACAGCACTCACCAAAGCACATAACCTCCCCAGTGTCCATAAACCCACTCCCCTTCTCCCAACCCCCCTCCCCGCCAGCAACCCTCAGTTTGTTTTGTGAGATTAAGAGTCACTTATGGTTTGTCTCCCTCCCAATCCCATCTTGTTTCATTGATTCTTCTCCTACCCACTTAAGCCCCCATGTTGCATCACCACTTCCTCATATCAGGGAGATCATATGATAGTTGTATTTCTCTGCTTGACCTATTTCGCTAAACATGATACGCTCTAGTTCCATCCATGTTGTCGCAAATGGCAAGATTTCATTTCTTTTGATGGCTGCATAGTATTCCATTGTGTATATATACACCACATCTTCTTGATCCATTCATCTGTTGATGGACATCTAGGTTCTTTCCATAGTTTGGCTATTGTGGACATGGCTGCTATAAACATTTGGGTGCACGTGCCCCTTTGGATCACTACGTTTGTATCTTTAGGGTAAATACCCAATAGTGCAATTGCTGGGTCATAGGGAAGTTCTATTTTCAACATTTTGAGGAACCTCCATGCTGTTTTCCAGAGTGGCTGCACCAGCTTGCATTCCCACCAACAGTGTAGGAGGGTTCCCCTTTCTCCGCATCCTCGCCAGCATCTGTCATTTCCTGACTTGTTTATTTTAGCCATTCTGACTGGTGTGAGGTGGTATGTCATTGTGGTTTTGATTTGTATTTCCCTGATGCCGAGTGATATGGAGCACTTTTTCATGTGTCTGTTGGCCATCTGGATGTCTTCTTTGCATAAATGTCTGTTCATGTCCTCTGCCCATTTCTTGATTGGATTATTTGTTCTTTGGGTGTTGAGATTGCTAAGTTCTTTATAGATTCTGGACACTAGTCCTTTATCTGATATGTCGTTTGCAAATATCTTCTCCCATTCTGTCAGTTGTCTTTTGATTTTGTTAACTGTTTCCTTTGCTGTGCAAAAGCTTTGGATCTTGATGAAATCCCAATAGTTCATTTTTTCCCTTGCTTCCCTTGCCTTTGGCGTTGTTCCTAGGAAGATGTTGCTGCGGCTGAGGTCGAAGAGGTTGCTGCCTGTGTTCTTCTCAAGGATACTGATGGATTCCTTTTGCACATTGAGGTCCTTCATCCATTTTGAGTCTATTTTTGTGTGTGGTGTAAGGATATGGTCCAATTTCATTTTTCTGCATGTGGCTGTCCAATTTTCCTAGCACCATTTATTGAAGAGGCTGTCTTTTTTCCATTGGACATTCTTTCCTGCTTTGTCGAAGATTAGTTGACTGTAGAGTTGAGGGTCTATTTCTGGGCTCTCTATTCTGTTCCATTGATCTATGTGTCTGTTTTTGTGCCAGTACCATGCTGTCTTGATGATGACAGCTTTGTAATAGAGCTTGAAGTCCGGAATTGTGAGGCCACCAACGTTGGCTTTCTTTTTCAATATCCCTTTGGCTATTCGAGGTCTTTTCTGGTTCCATATAAATTTTAGAATTATTTGTTCCATTTCTTTGAAAAAGATGGATGGTACTTTGATAGGAATTGCATTAAATGTGTAGATTGCTTTAGGTAGCATAGACATTTTCACAATATTTATTCTTCCAATCCAGGAGCATGGAACATTTTTCCATTTCTTTGTGTCTTCCTCAATTTCTTTCATGAGTACTTTATAGTTTTCTGAGTATAGATTCTGTGCCTCTTTGGTTAGGTTTATTCCTAGGTATCCTTTGGTTTTGGGTGCAATTGTAAATGGGATGGAGTCCTTAATTTCTCTTTCTTCTGTCTTGCTGTTGGTGTAGAGAAATGCAACTGATTTCTGTGCATTGATTTTATATCCTGACACTTTACTGAATTCCTGTATAAGTTCTAGCAGTTTTGGAGTGGAGTCTTTTGGGTTTTCCACATATAGTATCATATCATCTGCGAAGAGCGATAATTTGACTTCTTCTTTGTCGATTTGGATGCCTTTAATTTCCTTTTGTTGTCTGATTGCTGAGGCTAGGACCTCTAGTACTATGTTGAATAGCAGTGGTGATAATGGACATCCCTGCCGTGTTCCTGACCTTAGCGGAAAAGCTTTCAGTTTTTCTCCATTGAGAATGATATTTGCAGTGGGTTTTTCATAGATGGCTTTGATGATATTGAGGTATGTGCCCTCTATCCCTACACTTTGAAGAGTTTTGATCAGGAAGGGATGCTGTACTTTGTCAAATGCTTTTTCAGCATCTATTGAGAGTATCATATGGTTCTTGTTCTTTCTTTTATTGATGTGTTGTTATCATATTGACTGATTTGCGGATGTTGAACCAACCTTGCAGCCCTGGAATAAATCCCACTTAGTCGTGGTGAATAATCTGTTGAATCCTATTGGCTAGTATTTTGTTGAGTATTTTCGCATCTGTGTTCATCAAGGATATTGGTCTATAGCTCTCTTTTTTGGTGGGATCCTTGTCTGGTTTTGGGATCAAGGTGATGCTGGCCTCATAAAATGAGTTTGGAAGTTTTCCTTCCATTTCTATTTTTTGGAACAGTTTCAGGAGAATAGGAATTAGTTCTTCTTTAAATGTTTGGTAGAATTCCCCCGGGAAGCCGTCTGGCCCTGGGCTTTTGTTTGTTTGGAGATTTTTAATGACTGTTTCAATCTCCTTACTGGTTATGGGTCTGTTGAGGCTTTCTATTTCTTCCTGGTTCAGTTGTGGTAGTTTATATGTTTCTAGGAATGCATCCATTGCTTCCAGATTGTCAAATTTATTGGCGTAGAGTTGCTCATAATATGTTCTTATAATAGTTTGTATTTCTTTGGTGTTAGTTGTGATCTCTCCTCTTTCATTCATGATTTTATTTATTTGGGTCCTTTCTCTCTTTTTTTTTTTTTTTTTTTTGATAAGTCGGGCCAGGGGTTTATCAATTTTATTAATTCTTTCAAAGCACCAGCTCCTAGTTTCGTTGATTTGTTCTATTGTTTTCTTGGTTTCTATTTCATTGATTTCTGCTCTGATCTTTATGATTTCTCTTCTCCTGCTCGGCTTAGGGTTTCTTTCTTGTTCTTTCTCCAGCTCCTTTAGGTGTAGCGTTAGGTTGTGTACCTGAGCCCTTTCTTGTTTCTTGAGAAAGGCTTGTACCGCTATATATTTTCCTCTCAGGACTGCCTTTGTTGTGTCCCATAGATGGCTTTGAACCGTTGTATTTTCATTATCATTTGTTTCCATGATTTTTTTCAATTCTTCTTTAATTTCCCGGTTGACCCATTCATTCTTTAGAAGGATGCTGTTTGGTCTCCATGTATTTGGGTTCTTTTCAAACTTCGTTTTGTGTTTGAGTTCTAGCTTTAGAGCATTGTGGTCTGAAAATATGCAGGGAATGATCCCAGTGTTTTGATACCGGTTGAGTCCTGATTTAGGACCGAGGATGTGATCTATTCTGGAGAATGTTCCATGTGCACTAGAGAAGAATGTGTATTCTGTTGCTTTGGGATGAAATGTTCTGAATATATCTCTGATGTCCATCTGGTCCAGTGTGTCGTTTAAGGCCTTTATTTCCTTGCTGATCTTTTGCTTGGATGATCTGTCCATTTCAGTGAGGGGAGTGTTAAATTCCCCTACTATTATTGTATTATTGTTGATGTGTTTCTTTGATTTTGTTATTAATTGGTTTATATAGTTGGCTGCTCCCACGTTGGGGGCATAGATATTTAAAATTGTTAAATCTTCTTGTTGGACAGACCCTTTGAGTATGATATAGTGTCCTTCCTCATCTCTTATTATAGTCTTTGGCTTAAAATCTAATTGATCTGATATAAGGATTGCCACTCCTGCTTTCTTCTGATGTCCACTATCATGGTAAATTCTTTTCCACCCCCTCACTTTAAATCTGGAGGTGTCTTCGGGCTTAAAATTAGTTTCTTGGAGGCAACATATAGATGGGTTTTGTTTTTTTTATCCATTCTGATACCCTGTGTCTTTTGACAGGGGCATTTAGCCCATTAACATTCAGGGTAACTATTGAGAGATATGAATTTAGTGCCATTGTATTGCCTGTAAGGTGACTGTTACTGTATATGGTCTCTGTTCCTTTCTGATCTAACACTTGTAGGCTCTCTCCTTGCTTAGAGGACCCCTTTCAATATTTCCTGTAGAGCTGATTTGGTGTTTGCAAATTCTTTCAGTTTTTGTTTGTCCTGGAAGCTTTTAATCTCTCCTTCTATTTTCAGTGATAGCCTCGCTGGATAAAGTATTCTTGGCTGCATGATTTTCTCGTTTAGTGCTGTGAAAATATCATGCCAGCTCTTTCTGGCCTGCCAGGTCTCTGTGGATAAGTCCGCTGCCAATCTAATATTTTTACCATTGTATGTTACAGACTTCTTTTCCCGGGCTGCTTTCAGGATTTTCTCTTTGTCACTGAGACTTGTAAATTTTACTATTAGGTGACGGGGTGTGGGCCTATTCTTATTGATTTTGAGGGGCGTTCTCTGAACCTCCTGAATTTTGATGCTCGTTCCCTTTGCCATATTGGGGAAATTCTCCCCAAAAATTCTCTCCAGTATACCTTCTGCTCCCCTCTCTCTTTCTTCTTCTTCTGGAATCCCAATTATTCTAATGTTGTTTCGTCTTATGGTGTCACTTATCTCTCGAATTCTCCCCTCATGGTCCAGTAGCTGTTTGTCCCTCTTTTGCTCAGCTTCTTTATTCTCTGTCATTTGGTCTTCTATATCACTAATTCTTTCTTCTGCCTCATTTATCCTAGCAGTGAGAGCCTCCATTTTTGATTGCACCTCATTAATAGCTTTTTTGATTTCAACTTGGTTAGATTTTAGTTCTTTTATTTATCCAGAAAGGGCTTTTATATCTCTCGAGAGGGTTTCTCTAATATCTTCCATGCCTTTTTCGAGCCCGGCTAGAACCTTGAGAATTGTCATTCTGAACTCTAGATCTGACATATTACCAATGTCTGTATTGATTAGGTCCCTAGCCTTCGGTACTGCCTCTTGTTCTTTTTTGTGTGTTGAATTTTTCCGTCTTGTCATTTTGTCCAGATAAGAGTATATGAAGGAGCAAGTAAAATACTAAAAGGGTGGCAACAACCCCAGGAAAATATGCTTTAACCAAATTAGAAGAGATCCAAAATCGTGAGGGGGGAGAAAGGGGATAAAAAGAGGTTCAAAAAGGAAGTAAGAAAAAAAAAGAAAAAAGAAAAAAAAAGAAGAATTTAAAAAAAAGAAAACACATAAGAAAAATATAAAAAAGAAAAAATGTATATATTAGGTAAACTAGTTAAAAAACATTTAGAAAGAAAAAGGTAAAAGTTAAAAAAAAAAAAAATTTACCCGAAGGCAAGAAAAAAAAAAAAAACCAAGAAATGAAAAAGAAAAAAATTAAATTAACTGCAAGACTAAAAAAAATCACAGGGTAAAAGCCATGAGTTCTGTGCTTGGCTTTCTCATCCTCTGGAATTCTGCTGCTCTCCTTGGTATTGAGACCGAACTCCTTGGTAGGTGAACTTGGCCTTGGCTGGATTTCTTGTTGATCTTCTGGGGGACGGGCCTATTGTAGTGATTCTCAAGTGTCTTTGCTCCAGGCGGAATTACACCGCCCTTACCATGGGCCAGGGTGAGTAATCTGCTTGGCTTTGCTTTCAGGAGCTTTGGTTCCCTGAGCGCTTTCTGTAGAGTTCTGGAAGACGGGAATACAAATGGTGGCCTCCTGGTCTCCGGCCCGGAGGAGCCGAGAGCCCAGGGCCGCACTCCTCAGTGCGCCCTCAGAGAACAGCGCCCAGTTACTCCCGTCTGCCTGACCTCCAGCCGCGCTCCAAGCTCACTGAGGCTGCGACCTGTACAAGGTAACACCAAGATGCAAGCTCACTGTCGGCTCTGTCTCTGTAGCCAGCTTTCCCGTTCCAATACCTGCAAGCTCTGCGACACTCAGACACCCCCGATCCTTCTGTGACCCTGTGGGACCTGAGGCCACGCTGACCCCGCATGGGCTTCACCCCGGTTTAGCCTCTGGAGCGATGTCCCTCAGCGGAGCAGACTTTTAAAGGTCCTGATTTTGTGCGCTGTTGCTCCGCCGCTTGCCGGGAGTCGGCCCCTCCCCCCGGGGTCTATCTTCTCGTCGCTTTGGATTCACTTCTCCGCCAGTCCTACCTTTCAGAAAGTGGTTGTTTTTCTGTTTCCAGAATTGCTGTTCTTCTTCTCTTTGATCTGCCGATGGATTTTCAGGTGTTTGCAATCTTTAGATAAGCTATCTAGCTGATCTCTGGCTAGCTGAAGTAGTCTCAGCCTGCTACTTCTCCGCCATCTTGACTCCTCCCCTTTCACCTCACCCTTTTATAAAAGGCCCTATGATCGTTTACTCAAGTAAATGCACAGCAGACTAAGGAGATTTTACATCTTTTGAGAATTGTTGGATGCTGGGTCTGAGTTGCTGATGACACAGGGTGCCCCAATGTACTATAGCAACATCCCTGTTAGAGAAGGCATATATGAGGTGATAAATGGAATTGTTATGCAGGTCCGTCTCACACTGGAAATGTTGGGCTCACAGACCCACCTGCTGGTTTCTGAATGCATAATTAGGATGAATACAGCAGGCTGTTAGCAGAACCCTTTCACTGTTCCCTTGACCCGTGTAAGAAGAGCGTTGTAATAGTAGAGGCCACGTAGAAGCCCCCTGAAGCAGTTCCTCTTCTCTCACCAAGATAATAAATTAAAACCCATAGCCCATTCCCAGAGAGAATGCCAAAGACCAATACCGCCTTCAAAAATTTAAAGTACTCAAAAGATGCAGAACGTAAAGGGTCTTGATTGGAGTGATTACTCAAGCATAACACATTTGTCAAATATCAGTGACTTAAGATGTGTGCATTTTATTGTATATCAAATTTACATTAATGAAGTTGATTTTAAATAAAACAAAAACTAAATCTATCCATTTACCCAGCTTGTGTGAAATCCATCTCCCCTCCTAACAAATAACATTGCACAGTTTCGTTGTTGCAATATGTGTTTGTTTAATGTGCTTCAAAAACTGTCATATTTTACAGAATTAAACTGTGGAAGCTGGCAGTATAATGGAAAGAACTGTGAAGGTATTCCCTTGGTTTAAAGAAATCAAATGATATATACCTCTCAGATCAGATTTTTAGTTTTTAGTAATACTGGCCTCCCCATCAATTCCCTCCAGTAAACACATCTATAGGAAAAAAAACACAAGCCCAGAGTTTAAGAAGGCAAAAATCAACTGTGGGCTTAGTTCTGTATGCAAGTATTTGGGGAGATATATCTGTGCTAGTTAATTACTGAGATGGTTGGTGTTGTTTAATAATTATGTTACAGGGGTTCCTACGTGGCTTAGTGGGTTAAGCATCTGCCTTCAGCTCCCAGCGCCTTGGGATTGAGCCCTACATCAGGCAATTATTCAGAGGGAAGCCTGCTTCTTCCTCTGCCTACTGCTTCGAGATGGACCTGCATAACAATTCCATTTATCACCTCATATATGCTTTCTCTAACAGGGATGTCACTATAGAACATTGGGGCACCCTGTGTCATCAGCAACTCAGATCCAGCATCCAACATTTCTCAAAAGATGTAAGATTACCTTAGTCTACTTGTGTTCTCTTTCTCTCTTTTTCTTTCTTTTTTTTTTTTAAGATTTTATTTATTTACTTGACAGACAGAGATCACAAGTAGGCAGAGTAGCAGGCAGAGTGAGAGAGGGAGGGAAGCAGGCTCCCTGCTGAGCAGAGAGCCCGATGTGGGGCTTGATCCCAGGACCCTGAGATCATGACCTGACCTAAAGGCAGAGTCTTAACCCACTGAGCCACCCAAGAGCCCTGCTTTCTCTCTTTTTCTTTCTCTCTGTGTCTCTCTGTCAAATAAATAAATCAAATCTTAAAAAAAAATAATTATGTTACAAATTATAAAGATTCCAGAGGTTTGCTTCTAATTTTGGTGTAACAGTAACCTTGTTAATTTTATGCAGTGTTTTGTACAATGAAATTTTTCTTTTAGAAATGTACATAGAGGGGGAGGAGTCAAGATGGCAGAGAAGTAGCAGGCTGAGACTACTTCAGCTAGCCGGAGAGCAGCTAGATAGCTTATCTAAAGATTGAAAACACCTGAAAATCCATCGGCAGATCGAAGAGAAGAAGAACAGCAATTCTGGAAACAGAAAAACAACCACTTTCTGAAAGGTGTTTTCTTTTTTTTAAATTCTTTTTTTTCTTTTTTTTTTCTTTTTTCTTTTTTCTTTTTTTTTTTTTCCTTTCTTCCTTTTTGAACCTCTTTTTATCCCCTTTCTCCCCCCTCACGATTTTGGATCTCTTCTAATTTGGTTAAAGCATATTTTCCTGGGGTTGTTGCCACCCTTTTAGTATTTTACTTGCTCCTTCATATACTCTTATCTGGACAAAATGACAAGACGGAAAAATTCAACACACAAAAAAGAACAAGAGGCAGTACCGAAGGCTAGGGACCTAATCAATACAGACATTGGTAATATGTCAGATCTAGAGTTCAGAATGACAATTCTCAAGGTTCTAGCCGGGCTCGAAAAAGGCATGGAAGATATTAGAGAAACCCTCTCGAGAGATATAAAAGCCCTTTCTGGATAAATAAAAGAACTAAAATCTAACCAAGTTGAAATCAAAAAAGCTATTAATGAGGTGCAATCAAAAATGGAGGCTCTCACTGCTAGGATAAATGAGGCAGAAGAAAGAATTAGTGATATAGAAGACCAAATGACAGAGAATAAAGAAGCTGAGCAAAAGAGGGACAAACAGCTACTGGACCATGAGGGGAGAATTCGAGAGATAAGTGACACCATAAGACGAAACAACATTAGAATAATTGGGATTCCAGAAGAAGAAGAAAGAGAGAGGGGAGCAGAAGGTATACTGGAGAGAATTTTTGGGGAGAATTTCCCCAATATGGCAAAGGGAACGAGCATCAAAATTCAGGAGGTTCAGAGAACGCCCCTCAAAATCAATAAGAATAGGCCCACACCCCGTCACCTAATAGTAAAATTTACAAGTCTCAGTGACAAAGAGAAAATCCTGAAAGCAGCCCGGGAAAAGAAGTCTGTAACATACAATGGTAAAAATATTAGATTGGCAGCGGACTTATCCACAGAGACCTGGCAGGCCAGAAAGAGCTGGCATGATATTTTCACAGCACTAAACGAGAAAATCATGCAGCCAAGAATACTTTATCCAGCGAGGCTATCACTGAAAATAGAAGGAGAGATTAAAAGCTTCCAGGACAAACAAAAACTGAAAGAATTTGCAAACACCAAATCAGCTCTACAGGAAATATTGAAAGGGGTCCTCTAAGCAAGGAGAGAGCCTACAAGTGTTAGATCAGAAAGGAACAGAGACCATATACAGTAACAGTCACCTTACAGGCAATACAATGGCACTAAATTCATATCTCTCAATAGTTACCCTGAATGTTAATGGGCTAAATGCCCCTGTCAAAAGACACAGGGTATCAGAATGGATAAAAAAAACAAAACCCATCTATATGTTGCCTCCAAGAAACTAATTTTAAGCCCGAAGACACCTCCAGATTTAAAGTGAGGGGGTGGAAAAGAATTTACCATGATAGTGGACATCAGAAGAAAGCAGGAGTGGCAATCCTTATATCAGATCAATTAGATTTTAAGCCAAAGACTATAATAAGAGATGAGGAAGGACACTATATCATACTCAAAGGGTCTGTCCAACAAGAAGATTTAACAATTTTAAATATCTATGCCCCCAACGTGGGAGCAGCCAACTATATAAACCAATTAATAACAAAATCAAAGAAACACATCAACAATAATACAATAATAGTAGGGGAATTTAACACTCCCCTCACTGAAATGGACAGATCATCCAAGCAAAAGATCAGCAAGGAAATAAAGGCCTTAAACAACACACTGGACCAGATGGACATCAGAGATATATTCAGAACATTTCATCCCAAAGCAACAGAATACACATTCTTCTCTAGTGCACATGGAACATTCTCCAGAATAGATCACATCCTCGGTCCTAAATCAGGACTCAACCGGTATCAAAACACTGGGATCATTCCCTGCATATTTTCAGACCACAATGCTCTAAAGCTAGAACTCAAACACAAAACGAAGTTTGAAAAGAACCCAAATACATGGAGACCAAACAGCATCCTTCTAAAGAATGAATGGGTCAACCGGGAAATTAAAGAAGAATTGAAAAAAATCATGGAAACAAATGATAATGAAAATACAACGGTTCAAAGCCATCTATGGGACACAACAAAGGCAGTCCTGAGAGGAAAATATATAGCGGTACAAGCCTTTCTCAAGAAACAAGAAAGGGCTCAGGTACACAACCTAACGCTACACCTAAAGGAGCTGGAGAAAGAACAAGAAAGAAACCCTAAGCCGAGCAGGAGAAGAGAAATCATAAAGATCAGAGCAGAAATCAATGAAATAGAAACCAAGAAAACAATAGAACAAATCAACGAAACTAGGAGCTGGTGCTTTGAAAGAATTAATAAAATTGATAAACCCCTGGCCCGACTTATCAAAAAAAAAAAAAAAAAAAAGAGAGAAAGGACCCAAATAAATAAAATCATGAATGAAAGAGGAGAGATCACAACTAACACCAAAGAAATACAAACTATTATAAGAACATATTATGAGCAACTCTACGCCAATAAATTTGACAATCTGGAAGCAATGGATGCATTCCTAGAAACATATAAACTACCACAACTGAACCAGGAAGAAATAGAAAGCCTCAACAGACCCATAACCAGTAAGGAGATTGAAACAGTCATTAAAAATCTCCAAACAAACAAAAGCCCAGGGCCAGACGGCTTCCCGGGGGAATTCTACCAAACATTTAAAGAAGAACTAATTCCTATTCTCCTGAAACTGTTCCAAAAAATAGAAATGGAAGGAAAACTTCCAAACTCATTTTATGAGGCCAGCATCACCTTGATCCCAAAACCAGACAAGGATCCCACCAAAAAAGAGAGCTATAGACCAATATCCTTGATGAACACAGATGCGAAAATACTCAACAAAATACTAGCCAATAGGATTCAACAGATTATTCACCACGACTAAGTGGGATTTATTCCAGGGCTGCAAGGTTGGTTCAACATCCGCAAATCAGTCAATATGATAACAACACATCAATAAAAGAAAGAACAAGAACCATATGATACTCTCAATAGATGCTGAAAAAGCATTTGACAAAGTACAGCATCCCTTCCTGATCAAAACTCTTCAAAGTGTAGGGATAGAGGGCACATACCTCAATATCATCAAAGCCATCTATGAAAAACCCACTGCAAATATCATTCTCAATGGAGAAAAACTGAAAGCTTTTCCGCTAAGGTCAGGAACACGGCAGGGATGTCCATTATCACCACTGCTATTCAACATAGTACTAGAGGTCCTAGCCTCAGCAATCAGACAACAAAAGGAAATTAAAGGCATCCAAATCGACAAAGAAGAAGTCAAATTATCGCTCTTCGCAGATGATATGATACTATATGTGGAAAACCCAAAAGACTCCACTCCAAAACTGCTAGAACTTATACAGGAATTCAGTAAAGTGTCAGGATATAAAATCAATGCACAGAAATCAGTTGCATTTCTCTACACCAACAGCAAGACAGAAGAAAGAGAAATTAAGGACTCCATCCCATTTACAATTGCACCCAAAACCAAAGGATACCTAGGAATAAACCTAACCAAAGAGGCACAGAATCTATACTCAGAAAACTATAAAGTACTCATGAAAGAAATTGAGGAAGACACAAAGAAATGGAAAAATGTTCCATGCTCCTGGATTGGAAGAATAAATATTGTGAAAATGTCTATGCTACCTAAAGCAATCTACACATTTAATGCAATTCCTATCAAAGTACCATCCATCTTTTTCAAAGAAATGGAACAAATAATTCTAAAATTTATATGGAACCAGAAAAGACCTCGAATAGCCAAAGGGATATTGAAAAAGAAAGCCAACGTTGGTGGCCTCACAATTCCGGACTTCAAGCTCTATTACAAAGCTGTCATCATCAAGACAGCATGGTACTGGCACAAAAACAGACACATAGATCAATGGAACAGAATAGAGAGCCCAGAAATAGACCCTCAACTCTACAGTCAACTAATCTTCGACAAAGCAGGAAAGAATGTCCAATGGAAAAAAGACAGCCTCTTCAATAAATGGTGCTAGGAAAATTGGACAGCCACATGCAGAAAAATGAAATTGGACCATATCCTTACACCACACACAAAAATAGACTCAAAATGGATGAAGGACCTCAATGTGCAAAAGGAATCCATCAGTATCCTTGAGAAGAACACAGGCAGCAACCTCTTCGACCTCAGCCGCAGCAACATCTTCCTAGGAACAACGCCAAAGGCAAGGGAAGCAAGGGAAAAAATGAACTATTGGGATTTCATCAAGATCCAAAGCTTTTGCACAGCAAAGGAAACAGTTAACAAAATCAAAAGACAACTGACAGAATGGGAGAAGATATTTGCAAACGACATATCAGATAAAGGACTAGTGTCCAGAATCTATAAAGAACTTAGCAATCTCAACACCCAAAGAACAAATAATCCAATCAAGAAATGGGCAGAGGACATGAACAGACATTTATGCAAAGAAGACATCCAGATGGCCAACAGACACATGAAAAAGTGCTCCATATCACTCGGCATCAGGGAAATACAAATCAAAACCACAATGACATACCACCTCACACCAGTCAGAATGGCTAAAATAAACAAGTCAGGAAATGACAGATGCTGGCGAGGATGCGGAGAAAGGGGAACCCTCCTACACTGTTGGTGGGAATGCAAGCTGGTGCAGCCACTCTGGAAAACAGCATGGAGGTTCCTCAAAATGTTGAAAATAGAACTTCCCTATGACCCAGCAATTGCACTATTGGGTATTTACCCTAAAGATACAAACGTAGTGATCCAAAGGGGCACGTGCACCCAAATGTTTATAGCAGCCATGTCCACAATAGCCAAACTATGGAAAGAACCTAGATGTCCATCAACAGATGAATGGATCAAGAAGATGTGGTGTATATATACACAATGGAATACTATGCAGCCATCAAAAGAAATGAAATCTTGCCATTTGCGACAACATGGATGGAACTAGAGCGTATCATGTTTAGCGAAATAGGTCAAGCAGAGAAATACAACTATCATATGATCTCCCTGATATGAGGAAGTGGTGATGCAACATGGGGGCTTAAGTGGGTAGGAGAAGAATCAATGAAACAAGATGGGATTGGGAGGGAGACAAACCATAAGTGACTCTTAATCTCACAAAACAAACTGAGGGTTGCTGGGGGGAGGGGGTTTGGGAGAAGGGGGTGGGATTATGAACATTGGGGAGGGTATGTGCTTTGGTGAGTGCTGTGAAGTGTGTAACTTGGTGATTCACAGACCTGTACCCCTGGGGATAAAAATATATGTTTATAAAAAATAAAAAATTTAAAAAAAAAAAGAAATTCAGAAAAAAAAAGAAATGTACATAGAGTTTGTAGCAGGAAGGTTTGTTCTAAGATCTTTCAACACTTTTTTTTTCCCTCTTTCAGCATTAAGAAGTGGTTCTTCACTAGTGCTTAGTTTTAGTTTTGTATTAAATTATATTATATTAATAGTTTGTTAATAAGTAGGTATTTTATAAAACCATAGACATATTTTCAGAAATATTTTAGCTGCATCAATGCAGTGAGAAAAATCTAAATCTTTATCAGTATCTGGACATAAGATGTTCTTCAGTAATAGTAGTCAAATGAAAATACCCTGTACTGATCATTTAAGACTTTAGATCTTGGCTTAGTGTAAGTACAGAATAGAGCCATTTTTTAATGCAATGAAATTACACATGTGTTTTTCTGCATTTCTTTTAATTAGACTACTGCCTTCACAGTGATAGCATAATTTTGGAAATTTTTAAAGTGCAGAAAACTACATATTTTAATACAATGAATAAATTAAATGAATTTAATTTCATTTATTTCATTTATTTCAAATTTAAATGAATAAAATAAATAAAAAAATTTTTAAAAGTATATTTTCTTTCTCATTTTAGTTATTAATGATGTCTTTCAAGCCAGTAGAACTAAAATTAAAGAGCCTCAATTTGTTTTTGTATAAAGTCTTTTCATATATGAACTATTTTATTTTATTTTAAGGGCCTAATATTTTCCTAGTCATAGATTGCATCATGCACTTGAAAATGAAAGGCAGCTTCATGCTAAGAAGTCATTTTCTCATGTCCTTTTAAAATATGATGGAGTTACACTGAATACAAATAGAGCCAGGTACTGCCCCTCCTAACCCCCTACCCCCACTCCATGCTTTCTTTCCCACAGTTTAACATGTTTTAAGTGTTACAATCTGGGCCTACTATGCTTCACAATATTCCTTGATGGCAGCTGTTCACCATCAATAAAACTGTAGTTCTTCCTTATATCAGTAATTTCTTTCTTTTGCCTCCATGAATTTTTGAAATTTTGTCTAAAGATCTGAGGCATGCAAATAGCAGCTATCACATGGTAGCATCTGGTTAAAGAAGGACTCCCAAAAGAATATTAATGAATATTAATGAAACATAGCTTTTATGTCAAAATTCAGCTGTAGTCCAAATCTTTTTTACAGACACACCCAACTTATTTGATATTTCAATGCATTTTCTGGACACACTCTGGTGAAATATCCACCTGATTATTGAGAAAAGTAAAGACTTAAAAATGACTCTGGTAGCTCTATCATTTCTATCATCATTTTACTCATCAGAGCTACTGCTCATTTTGAGTTCAATAAATGCCAATTTTGTAAAGCTTTTAATGAAGAGAACAAGTTTAAACTTTATTTCCTCCTTTAATGAAACCAGAGGTTATGTTTGTTTAGAAAGCTAACATCTATCCAGATTATACACTCTCACCAGTGCCAGGCCAAAAAACACAGGCCCCAAACCACTCATTCCGTAACTCCTTCATTTTCTGACGTATGGCTGTTATTGTAGGAACAGGATCTATTAAGAAATTGCCTCTGGTGCAGTCAGGGAATATCATGGCACCTTGTGCAATAATTTGTAAACAGTGGCTTGAGAGAAGTGGTATGCAAAAAAATACATCCCAAACCTTGACCTTTCTACACTGTCACAGTGAATGTTTGGCTGGGCTGGCTTCCAAAAAAATACAAGAAGTATATCTGAGACCTAGGTGAGGTTGGAAAAACATACTCAGCAGCTGAAGATGGCATCATGGGAGGCAGTGAGGAGCCTTACCTTTGGTCTCCGGCATCAAGAACATTTCAGGTCAAGTTCCACTTCATATTTAGCAATGACCTTATACAAAATATTATACTCTTTAAAATTCAGTGTATCCAACCATAAAATGGGAAAAACAATAGTAACACTCTCATTAGGTTGTAATGGCCTAGAGAAGGTCCTTAGTAAGTGTTTGCTGAATTAAATATTTTCTTGTTGAATAATGTTTTAGTAATTAATGTGCATATAATATAATGTGCATATATGAACTAGCAAAGTACCTGATACATGCTTAATACTATTTTTTTGTTTTTGTTGTTGCTACTGATTTCATTTTTGTTGTTTTCAGGAAGTTTTACTTGATCTCAGGGCAAAATGACAAAAGTGAAGTGCAGATCTTGTGGGACAGTCAGTCCCCGAAACTTCTACTTCACAGTAGAAGTACCTTAATGTTGTTTTGTTGCTTCATTTATCTTCCCACACTCTTCTCTCTCTTAACAATCATTCATGATATTTGGAAAACGATTCAAAGAGAACACTTCAAAGTATTGTTTTGTGGCTCAACAAAACAATGTATCCCTGTCTTTTCTTCCTTGACTGTATTGGACAAAGTGCCAGACAATGTATATATTCACATACACATAATTAATTCTACATCGCTAAGCTCTCATTTAGTCTCCCTTTTCATGAAAACATTTAAATTTATCTAAACATGATGGAAGGATATTTTTTTCTGTCTTTAGTCTTCATCTTTTCCAAAAAGAAAAGGAACGCTAAAGATTTTAAATAATGGGATAATTAAAAAAAGAGATAACTTTTCTTTTTCTTAAAAACTTCACTTTAGCTAAGCTTTGTAGATATAAGACAGAGGAGTACATCAGCATCAGCACCTATGAGATATTTTGAAGGCAATGCCCTAAATGTATGCACATGTAATTTTCAGACTTCTACTTTTGATCTATACCTTGCATGAAACAAAGTTGGCAGATGTCAAATAGAAGTTAAGTATATAGACATGTCGATAGGCTATTAAAACAGCAGAGGAGGAAGAAAGTCTGTTAGAGTCATGTGAGAGTGCTATGGGATTTGAGTAATCAGAATGGATTTATGGGTGTCAGAAGTCTGTCAAGATTAGAGGCAAAATATCTTTGGTTTGGTAATTTTCGGTTAATGACAAGATAGACAAATTTGACATAGGGATAGAAGGAAAGATACAAGAGCTGACTACTTCCATGTAAAGAGTAACAGCTACCAGATCCTTTATGCCAGAAATAATCTGAGTTGTTTGTTTGTTTGTTTTGAGGGGAGGTTTACTTTTCTTTTTTTTTTTTAATTTTATTTATTTATTTGACAGAGAGAAATCACAAGTAGTCGGAGAGGCAGGCAGAGAGAGAGAGGGAAACAGGCTCCCTGCTGAGCAGAGAGTCCGACGTGGGACTCGATCCCAGGACCCTGAGATCATGACCTGAGTCGAAGGCAGTGGCTTAACCCACTGAGCCACCCAGGTGCCCATGAGGTTTACTTTTCAATAAAGTTATGCTCTAATGTTTTTATGAAATCAATGTGGATATACTTAAAACACAGAATCCCTAAAATGATCTGCTTTGATTTTATTTTCATTCTGTATAAAAATTACCATTCTTCTTATGATTCATACACCATTATTCTTTCTTCCATATAGACTTTCTGAAGAGATTATATTTATTTATTTTAAAGATTTATATATATTCATATATATATATATATTCATATTATTTATATGAGAGAGAAAAAGAAAGAATACGAGTTGGGGGGAGGAGCAGAGGGAGAGGGAAAAGCAGATTCCCTACGTAGCAGGGAGCCTGACACAGGGCTATATCCCAGGACTCTCAGATCATGACCTAAGCTGAAGGCAGATGCTTAACCAACTGAGCCACCCAGGAGCCCCTAGAAGAGATAATATTTAGAAATTGCATCCTCATTATCTGACAATTCTTTTCTGCACTACTTCAAAAGGTTTGTGTCTAACATTAAATCATGAAAAATAAGAGAAGCAAACGTAATGGGAATATGAGTTACAGAATGCATTTTGGAAGTGGAAAGCATTCAGGTTAGGTAAATCTGGTTTCTTTTTATACTTAAGACATATATTTTGAGAAAGTAAGGGGTCTGAAAGTACAAAAGTGTTGTTTCTTATATATTTGATTTATAAGTGATATAGGGTCAACCAAATTTGATTTGGAGAAATGTTTTATTTAAGAAATTTTCTTCAGTCTCATTTAAACATTTCTTCAACAAACAAACTACTATGCTTTTGGTAATGTTCTAGGTCCTTGGAGTGAAAGAAGAATTGGTTCTCTCTCATGGAGCTTATATCCTAGTAGAAGAGACGGATAATAAGCAAATACACACATTTAATATAGTATCCTGCAATGAAAAATACTATTATAGCAGGAAGAAGGCTCTGAGATAGAGAGTGATGTGCAAGAGGATATTTTTGATAGGATAGTCAGGCAAGGTCTGTTTGAAGAAGGAATATTTCAGAATGCAAATGAGATTTCTCATGAAATGAGAAATGAAAAATGCACATTAAACATTCAAGTGTTTAATGGAAGATAATCTAAGTACAGGAAATAGAATTTCAAAAGTACAAAATTGGAAACAAGTTGGCACACTCAAGAAACAAGGAGCTCAGTATGGTTAGTGCTGAGTGAGACAAGGGAGTGGAAGAAAACAAGATTGAGGAGTGGCCTTGATGTAGAGCCAGGGGGATCTTATAAGCCACAGTAAGCTTACTCTTTTATTTGGAGTGAGATAGAAAGCCCTGAGATGTTTTGAGAAAAGTGTGTAACAAGATCTAATATATCCTTTGAAATGATTACTCTGTCTGCCATATAGAAGATTTATTGAAGGCTGAGAGTAGGAAAAAGGAGACGTATGAGAGTCTATTTTAGTAGTCTAGTGAGAAATGATGGGTGGTTTGAATTAGGGTATGTGCTTATGGAGATAATTCACTGATAACTCCTACATTTTAGTTGGTCATGTGCACTAAGATAAGGAAGTCTAGGGACAGGAGCTTGTCTGAGGGAGTTCAAGATTTTGAACAGATTTTTATACCAATACATCTATCGTGACTAAGACAGGTTTTGTCCTAGTATATGTATTAGAAAGAACATAGATTTAAGTAGTGGACAAGGATGTATGGAAACTAGTCATTATAAAGGACACATCCAAATTATTAGGGAAAAGACTCATTACTTAATTGGTTTCACAAGAGCTCACTAGTTAAAAATTATATTATCTCTAACACATTACTTATAACAAAATAAATTACAGATCAAACATACAAACACATTTAATGAAACTATAAAATTTGTTGAGAAAACATAGATTATTATTATTATTCTTAACCTGTGGCAGATTGTCGGCAAAGATGATTGGTAATAACTCTGCCCATTCCCATATTTTGCATACCCTCTAGCCACCCAGAAGTGGAATACCTATCCCCTCCCTTTGAATCAGGACTGGCCTTTTGGCTTTCTCTGGTCAATATAATGGGGCAGAGTAAAGCTATGACAGTTGTGACTTACCTCTCAAGAGCCTGGCACCTTATACTTCCTATCCTCTCAGGATTCTGGGAATCACGTAAGAAGTTTAGTCCCTTTGCAAGGGAGAATGACTCTGCCAATCTTCAGACATTCCAGCTATTCCAGTTGAAACAACAGACTTGAGAATGAGACCATCTTGGATGTTTCAAGCACCAGGTGAGCTCTTAGTGGAATGTAGTCAAGTAGTTCCATGGAGGCAATAGTGGATCAATATGGATGCTGCACACAATGGATTTGCATCATGGTTTATAAATCTCAAGCTTAAAGAATTCAAATCTTTTATAACTAGCTGCAAGAAACATCTGATATGTTTCTTGGAGGAAGATGCAAAATTTATTATCCTGGACCATAATTGAATCTTCTCTCTGCTTGGTAAAAACCCATGATATTCTACTTCCAAAGTTGTTTAGTATGAAAACACCCTTGAAAAGATATTCTGGGACAAAACCAGCCAATGTCTCTGTTCACAAAATGTGCAGCATTACAAGGCAACCTTGGAGAGTTGCCTCCCACTAAATTTAAGATCTGGAACTACACTATTCTACCTCTGCTACTTCTGTTACTTTGTATCTTGTTTAAGTTAATGAATCTCTCTGCCCTTCAGTTTTCACATATGTAGAATGATTTTAATAATAGTGCTATTAAGAATTGAAGTGGGGTGTCTGGCTGACTCAGTCAGTAGAGCATGCCTCTCTTGATTTCAGGGTTGTCAGTTCAAGCTCCACGTTGGGTGTAGAGATTACTTTTTTTTTTTTTTTTTAGTGTTCCAGAATTCATTGTTTATGCACCACACCCAGTGCTCCATGTAATATATGCTGTGCATAATACCCACCACCAGGTTCACCCAACTCCCTGACCCCCCTCCCCTCCAAAACCCTCAGTTTGTTTTTCAGAGTCTACAGATAACTTTAAAAAGAATCTATTACAAATAGAGCTGCCATGTCATCCAACAATCCTAATTTTGGTTATATATCAAAGGAAATGCAATCACTATCTCAAAGAGATCATCTGCCTCTCATATTCACTGCAGCATTATTCACAAGAGTTAAGATGTGGTAACCTAAGTGTTCATCAACATATGAATGGATGAAGAAAATGTGGTCTGTATATATAAAGAAGGAAATCCTGCCATTTGCAAAAACATGGATGAATCTGGAGGATATTATGCTTAGTGAAATAAGTCAGAGAAAGAGAAATACTGTATCACTTACATGTGGACAAAAAATCAAACTCATAGAAATGGAAAGTAGATTGGTGGGGAAAAGAGATGTTGGTCAAAGAGCACAAACTTTCAGTTAAGATGAATAAATTCTGGGGGCCTAATACATAGCATGGTGGCTATAGTTAAAAATACTGTTTTGTATACTTGAAAATTTCTAAGAGAATAAATCTTAAATCTTCTCACAACAACAAAAAATAATCATGTAAGGTGATGGGCATGTTAGCTAACCTTATCACGGTAATCATTTTTCAACATGTATGTATGTTAAATCATTACATTGTACATCTCAAACTTATACAATATTATGTGTTAATTATATCTCAGTAAAGCTAAAAAATTTTAAAAGATGATCTTCAATATCAGTAAAAGTAAATAGTAAGATCATGACCAGAATTTTGTTTGGTAGTTTCAAGTTGGATAAACTTGGGTGAATTGATTCAGTGATTTTGTGTTCTTATGGATTTAACCCATGAAGCTTCCTTTGAAACTTCAATTTTGTCTTATTCCAGATGGTAAAATCTATATGCAAAGAAAAAAAAAAAGAGGATCAGAACCTTTTATTTTTTTAAAGCTCTATTGAATTTTCGGTGCACTTCTGAAGGTCTGTGGTTTTTATCATCAAACCACAAAAAAAGCAGGATTAAGACATGTGGGCCTACAGTAATGGTGAAAACTTCACATTAATTATGGATGAAAGGCTCAGCAGAGCCAAGCAAGTTCAGATTAAGTTTGGCAAATTTATTATTATTTTCCAGAAAACTAGCCAAGTATTACAGGGGGAATACCCATCCTCTCTCCCCTCTTCACCACATGTTCCCATTTGCATCAATTGTGACATTGAGATTTGTGACATTGAGATTTTGGCAATTTTGCCCTGGATTTATGAGAATTGTAAAGAGGGCTAACAAGCAGCAAAGTCTCAGGCTTTCTCTGTGGACATCCGTTTCCAAAGAAGTTCACATTTTGAAATCTGCTCTTGCTGATATCTGTCTCCTGTACTAAATCTCACCCTTAAAATGTCCCTGATCTTCTTGTGATATGGCTAGTTCTCAGGAAAATATTGCTGTTGCCAGACAGCTAAGAAACCATAATACTGATATAATATTTTCCTAAAAGTCATTGCTTGTTCTAAAATATTGAAAAAATACATTTTATTATATGTAAGTTTTCAATAGACCAAGTATCAGCTATAGGTTAGTCTTTATCAACTTATGCGGTGACATCTATGGAAACTGGCATTTGAGGGTTCAAATCTGAGTTTTACCTCCCTCATCTGTTGTGCAAGTTTGGAAAATGACTTCACCTTTGAGCATTACTTTCTCTAGAAGAAATAGGGCTTGCAATATAATGCATATTTGTACCAGTTAGGGACCTGGAAGGAAAAAGTTACCACATTACGTGGAGTTGATGGGAGAGAGTTTAATGAAGGAACTATTTATAGACTTGTGGATTGAGTTAAGGGAGCCCAGCAAGGGAGTGAAAAAGCCAGAATCCACACCAGCTGGAAAGCATTAACTACCTTTACACCTGAAGGGGTGAGGAAAGGGAGTGTTTACCAGATGCTCCAAGAACTGCAGTTATAGGTAAATGCTGCCCAGCAGGTGCTTAAGAGACATGACATGTGCTAAGTGTCTAGGAAATAGGACTAGCATAGGCACATCTAATATTTAGTTTAAAAATAAATAAAATTTTTAGAAAGAGTGAATTTTATAAATATATCAACAGTTAGAAACTGGTGATAGTAGTAATTTTTTCCTTTGGAAGATTTATTATTAAAATATTATAAAATGAAAATGTACAAAATGTATGACAGGACAAACCAATGGAAAAGAATTGATGATTCTGAAGCAAAGCTAAATGCTTAAAAGGAGTTCCAATGTGATAAAAATTCCTAAGGAGAAGACAGTTAATAAATATTGATTGGAAATTGGTCAATAGTTTTTGGGGGAAAGTGGATGTTTGTCCAACTCTTTTTTTTTTTTTTTTTTTTTTTTAAGTAGAAGGGCTTTCTTAAAAATACTCACGGAATTGTGTTAAAATCTCTGGGTAAGGTGAGAGATCAGTTAATTTCTTCCTGAAAGCTGCCTTCAAGATGCATATTTACTCAACTTTAATGGCCAAGGTGTGTATCTGCTAATATTTTTGTCCTTGTGGTATACTAGGTGGGAGGTTGCCCCTTCAGCCTTGATTTTGAAAGAAGAAAATACGGACCAGAGCCATACAATACATGAAAGGTATAAATGAGAGAGAAGTTATCCTTTGTTCATGTAATTTGTTACTACTCAGTATTTTAGTGCAATCTACCTGATCCAGTTTATAAATTTTAACAAATATTCTCGGCAAAATCTAAAGCTGTTCAACATTGTAACTATCCTCTTAAATAATACAAAAAACTTAGAATGATTTATATGTTATTTTTTACTTTTACTTTTAGTAAAAGAACTTTTAGTTCTATCATATTTTATCCTCAGAGGAAAAAATATTATTTTATACCATTAATATATTTTTTTCAAATTCATAAGGATTTTGGGGCTCCTAGGTGGCTCAGTCAGTTAAGTGTCTGTCTTCCACTCAGCTCCTGATCCCAGGGTCCTGGGATAGAGTCCCATAATGGGCTCCCTGCTCAGCGGGGAGTCTGCTTCTCCCTGTCCTTCTGCTTCTACCCCTGACTTGTGCTCTCTTTCTGAAATAAATTAATAAAAATATTTAAAATGAATAAATTAATAATTTTATTAAAGTATAATTAACATATAGTGTTATATTAGTTTCAGGTGTACAAATCTAATGATTCAACAGTTCTATAAATTGCACAGCACCCAAGATAAGTGTACCATCCTCCTACTCAACACCCCTTTTGCAACCATAGCTTTGTTTTTTGTATTTAAGAGTCTGTTTTTGTTGTACTTATTTGTCTCTTTTTTCTTTGTTTGTTCATTGCTTTGTTTCTTAAATTCCATATAAGTGAAATCATATGATATCTCTCTTTCTCACTCTGATTCATTTCACTTAGCATAATCCATCCATATCATTGCAAATAGCAAGATCTCATTCTTTTTTATGGCTGAGTAGTATTCCATTGTATATATAAGCCACATCTTCTTCATTCATATTTGTTTAGATTAACCCACATATTTAACCTTTTATCTACTCATCATTTCTTTTTTTCATCTTAGTGTCCTGGGACTGTTCTCCCACTACCTTAAATACATTATCTAAATTCTAGAGTCTAGTAGTTCCTTTGGAGAAATTATGTGCTAACAATCTTGCATAATTTAATTTCTTTGAATATATCTTTATATCATAAATATATATCTTACTATATTTATGTATCAATGTACATGTATTTCATACTACTCAATAGCAAAAAGAAATTATCTGATTTAGAAATGTGTATAGAATCTGAATAGATATTTTTCCAAAGAAGACATACAGATGGCTAACAGGTACATGAAAAGATGCTCAACATCACTAATTATCAGGAACATGCAAATCAAAATCACAATAGACATCATGTCACACCTGTTAGAATAGCTATTTCCAGAAAAGATGTGAGATAACACGTGTTTGTGAGGATATGGAGAAAAGCAAACCCTTGTGCTCTGTTGGAGGGAGTGTAAATTGGTATAACTATTGTGGGAGACAGTGTAGAGATTCCTCAAAAAATTAAAAAGAGAACTACTATATGATTCAACAATTTCACTTCTTAAAATTTACCCAAAGAAAATGAAAACACTAATTCAAAAAGATATAGGCACCACCATGTTCATTGCAGCATTGCTTGCTATCTTTCTCTCTCTGTCTCTACACAGAAACACACACACACACACACACACACACACACACACACCATGATGGAATATTATTTAGACATGAAAATGAGTGAAGTATTTCCATTTGTGAAAACATGGATGAATTTTGAGGCATTACACTAAATAAATGAAATAAATCAGGTAAAGACAAATACCATATAATCTCATCTATATGTAGAATGTAAAAAACAAAACCAAGCTCATAGATAAAGAGAATAGATTGGTGGTTGCCAGAGGCTGGGAGTGTTAGTTGAAATAAGTGAAGGAGTCAAAAGATAACAAGTTTTTAGTTATGAAATATGTAAATCATGGACATACAATGTACACCATGGTGACTATAGTTAGTAATACTGTATTACATATTTGAAAGTTATTAAGAGAAGAGATCTTAAAAGTTCTCATCACAAGAAGAAAAATCTGTAACTCTGTATGGTGACAGATGTTGACTAGACTTATTGTGGTGATTGTTTCCTAGATATACAAATACTGAATCATTATGTTGTACAACTGAAACTAACATAATGTTGTAGATCATTTATATATAAATAGATCATTTAGATGATTATAGATCATGTAGATCATTTATATATATATATATATATAATATATAAAATAGAGCAAAATTTAACTATTTCTTTAAAAAATGTTTCCTTAAAGTGTGTTAAAGTTATAAATGGCAACTTGTCTAATTATGTTTAGCCTCAGAGAACATAAAAATGATTTTCAGCTACGAGTTTTGACATTGCTTGTGGGTAAAGACATGCCATTAAAATATGATTTTAACAAACTTTTGATTAGTAACAAATTTGTTAGTTTATATTCAATGACAAAAGTAGCTATATTCTTAAATGAAAGACTCATAGCAAAATAATTGAATTCTGATAAATTAAGAAATAATTTTGTGTATACATTGTTACAACTGAAGTACCTATCTGTATAAGGAACTGACCAAAATTCAAAAAAAATTTTAACTTGAAATTCATAGTTAAGGATATTTTATAGTATCTTCAGGTAAAAATTATTTTTTCAAAAAAGCCTCTTTGTTCACATAGTAAATCTAATAGCAAACTTGACTGTTTAAAACATGTTTTTACACATATTATTTCTTCTGATGAAGAACAATCCTGTTATGCTGTTATTTTCATTAACACATGACAGATGATGGATATGAGCTTAAGATCAAGCATTTCAACATATAATTTCTGACTTTAAGTCTTGGGATTTTTTACTTTACTCCTATGAATATTGAGAAGAATTCAATGTTTTAAAATTGGGTAACTGTAAGTCATCCTTTTAAATCAACTTAAGCATACCCCATTTTTGGCTATAGTTCCTGAATAAACTTTAAGAATTTTTATATTCTACAATATATAGCAGTTACAAATATCCGGTGGGTACTTGAAGAGATAATAACTATAAACTTACTACATTTTCTAAAGTACTCATAGTCACCTATGGCAGTCTTTGCCATGTTGGAAGGGGAAGAAGGGAATATTGTCTTTTGAAAACAATCTCTCCAACCAAGGCACTAGTGAGGCATAAAAGACCAATGCTACCAGGTTTCACAAGCAAGCAAAAGTAACAAAACTGTTTAAGCAAGTCCTGGCTTCAGTTCAGAAGTGGCTGGATAGAAGAGAGTTTGGTTTAACCCATTACTGAGCCTTGAGTAGATTGTTGCATTGAAGGGACACAATCTGTTTTGCCAACCAGATTTTTTTTCTTTTTCTTTCTTTCTTTTCTTTTTTTTTTTTTTCTTTTTTTTTTTTTTTTTTCTTTCTGATTTTGATCAGTTTTCTGGGAAGGAGTGGCACTGGTTTCTTCTTAGAAGGCTCTGACTATTTGATTTTTATATCCTCTAGATTAAGTCCATTTTAAGCTTAAATAAATTGTCTCAAGTCTAAGTGAAAGTGTTCTTTATCAAAGAGAGTAAAATTCCCTAACTCTGTTTTATCCATTCTCTGTCAAATAAAGCATGTGTCAAATAAAGCATGTGATCACATAATGTCCTACTGGTGAAAAGAGTTGGGTTGACGTTAATGATTCATAAAGTGAATCACAAATGTAGAGACAAAGGGACATTGTCATCTTTAATCTAGTGACGGCTGATAATTCCAGAGAGAAACAGGGCAGAACTTAAAAAGTACATTTGTTTCAGGAAAGGAGATGGGAGAACGCCAATTTTGTATTATTACATAATAGAGAAAAAATGCAAATACAGGTCGAATGACAGTAAAATCATCTCTTTTCTCGTGCTTTTTGCCAAATCACCACCAGAAGATTGTTTTCATATTAAAAAGCAAAGACAAAAGTATGGAGAGTTAAAGATCTTACTATTTTGGTACAAAAAAAAAAGAGCAAACCTGTACATTTTCTTGCACATTTCTTATACAGGTGAATACATAATTGGGTGAAACTTAAATGGTCATACAAAATACCTTATAACTATTAACAAAATAATTTAATTCTGATTGCATTTGAGAGATGTGCAACTGTGTTTTGTCAGTTCCTATGAGTACTTGCTGTGATTCAGTGAATCAAATTTGCATAAATAAATTTCACTCATTGCTGGCTTTGGAAAAAGAACACAACAAAAATAAAATAAAATAAGTAAAAAAAATATATATATATATATAGTTTTTAGGGTATTCTCCCCCAAACACACACACCCTGTTGAATGATTTGAGAGATAATAACATTTGAGGAAACATTTTTTGCCTTTGGGAAAGGTCAGAGGTATAGAAATTTTTCTAAGAAAATTCTTTCTGAATGGGGAGGGTCTATTTGCCTCAGGCCAATAGAGTGCATTTGATTAGAGGTAAAAGAAACCAACAACAAAAACAGTCTTTAGATAGCCTTCCTGGAGTGTTGACTACCCATACTAATCATCAACACCTCACTGCACATCATTGCCAAGAGAGAAGAAAACATCCCACTTCATTTTTTTTTTTTTCCCTTTAAAAGGCCAAACATGCTGTCTTTGGATAGATTTCAATCCTGCTTTAATTCATTAAAAAGTGAAACAAAATCACCATTTACATCCTTGACAGCTGGCAGGTTTTATGTGTTCTTGCTACTCTTGCCAAGTAGCAAAGGTTTCATTCAACTCAGTCACGGATCCTTGGAGAGCTGCGAATGTGGAGCCCATCAAAACACCATGGTAACAATAGTGCTGGGACCTGCAGGCATGGGGGTATTATGCCAATGCACCGGTGTGGAGGAAGTCATAACTCCTTAAAACTTCAAAAAGAAGCTGCAGCAAAAGCTTTGAGAGGGTTCAGATCATGGGGCGTTTCCATGCCACTTGGGGCAGAGATTATCAAAATGTTGATTATCTTTAATATGCTTTCTAGATATCTAAAGTAAGAAATGTATTTTTAAGAAAACATACATAATAAAAAAAAGAAAAAGTTGGGACTTTATCTGCCTTCCATTTAAAATATAGAACAGTGGAACTTACAATGGATGAATACAAATACAACAGAGAATTTGGGAACATAGCAGAATTCTTGGAAATCAAAACATATTTTGTTTGATTTAAAAAATACTGATTTCCTATGAGGATATGATATGAGTAGGATGGGGATAAAATCATGAATTATGAGATTCTTTTTTTTTTTTTTTGGTTTAAGATTTTATTTATTTATTTAACACAGAAAGAGAGATCACAAGTAGGCAAAGAGGCAGGCAGAGAGAGCAGGAAGCTGGCTCCCTGCTGAACAAAGAGCCCAATGCAGGCCTTGATCCCAGGGACCTTGAGATCATGACCTAAGCCAAAGGCAGAGGCTTAATCAACTGAGCCACCCAGGCACCCTGAATTATGAGCTTCTTTATGTTATTTATTTGTGGAAACAAAAACACTAGATTATAGCATGGCCATAAGAAATGGCTAGTCGTAAATTAATTAATTATGGTAAGGTTTAGATTTCTCTAATGGTAATTTTCTGTTGGCTTGGTTAATTACAATTATTAGTAGTACTTTAGTGAGAGATCTTGCAGGAATAAAGTAACTAAATCTTAATTGCATTTCTTAGTCAAGATTTATTTACAAAGATACTACATGAGCCAAAGGAGTCCACATATACTAGTGTTTAGAAATCTACTTTTGAAGTTTGATTCCCTGAGTTCCTATCATTTTTGCTGTATATGTGTGACTTTAGGCAAGTTACTTAATTTCTCTAAGTTTCAATATCTTTATTTATAAACTGTAATAAAATAATAGTATCTACTTTATAGCGTGGGGAAAAAAAAGATTGTTATAAAGTGTTTAACCAAGTTCCATTACAACCACATAATAGACATTCATAAATGTTAATGCTAATTATTGCCATAATTTAAGATATATATTTAATTTGATAGTTTCCAGATACACCAGATACACCAGCATAAATGTTATATGTATTTTCAAGTACTATACTTATGAAGTAGGACTCTGTCATCCTTGGCCATGAAAGTCAAATGATTTGCAGACTAGACATGGATGTCACTGCCTGGATTTGTTCTTAGTGCTTTAAAATAGAATCGGAATTTTAATTTAGATCCCTAATTTTTGTTATACTTAGGACTTTTTTTAACTAAAATGAAGGAGGGTATAGAAATAAACCTAGAATAAAATGGACAGCATGTGCTTTGCTTATTTTTTGATTTATGCAGTTATATTTTAACACCTAAAATAAATGTTTTATTTAATCCGTGAGCAAGCTTCTATGTATTCAGCCTTTGAGGACATCAGTTCCATTCCCACAGGCATCTGGAAAGGATCCGTAGCTACTTTCATAACTGAGTCTCAATCCAACTCAGGAGGATGGCCAAATTAATATGACTGGTTTTATTAAATTAAACAACAGCTTTAGGCATAAAAACTATTTATCAATCTTCACTATATTATAAAAAATAGCTGTTTTGTCAATCATAGACTGTTTCTATAACTTGACTGGGTCAGTTTCATGTTGTTTCAGTTAGTTATATTTATATGCCTGTTATTTTCTGATCTCTATTCCTTATCTCCGGTAGAAGGAATGACTCAGAGCTGCAACTACAGACCAGAAAGAGGATTACTTTTGGCTCTAAAGCAAAAAAGCCAGAGGCACTGACTTTTCCGGCAAAATGTAATCATTATGGCATGTGTTCAGCCTCAGGTTCTTTCATTTATTAAGCCAACGAATTCTTAAAACAAGGGCTTACTTTTAGAAAACCATCTTGTTGCTTTTTCCCTATGCAAGATTCTTTTCTTTTTTTTCCCCAGATTTTAAAAAATCTAATCTCAGGACTAATGCCTATCATTAAATTAATTTTCAGAATAACATGAAGTAACTTCTGGCCATTATTATCTTTGTATTTTTATTTATTTCAGAGTAGGAAGATGAGAGACATGCTCTGTTTCCAACCAGATGTTAGAGTAAGAAGTGTACTGGATAATGAGCTTTGGAATACATTTTTAGATAGCAGGCAAAACTAAGAAATCTTTACATAGAGGTCTACAGGGCCTCTCCTGTGTAAGTACTTAAGTTTCTGGACTAGTATAGAATTACAAATTTCAACATATGCTGAAGATATTGGAAAAGGAGAGTTATAAATATGTCATAACAATTCTTTCGCTGTGAATTGTTGTATTTCTCTAATAAATTTAGCTACAATTTTAAAGTTTATTATTTTGTAGGCAAGCATGCTTCAAGCAAAAGAAAACTGTCATGATGAAAACTTTTGGTCCAAAAGAAAAATATTTACAATATCTCAAAAGCATAATATTTAAAGGTGAACTTTTACTCTATGAAATACTCCCTCTTTGTAATGACACCATTTTTTATAAGTTGTTAAAGTATAATTTCCAAAATGTAAAATAAGGCTTTTATACAAACATGAAATGAGCACATACCAACAACTGTATTCAATTCCTTAATTAATAATGGAACCAGTCAGTTGCTAAGACTAGTTCAAAAAGTCTTTTAGAAGCTGAGTATCTTAAAAAAAGGCAAAGAAAACCATAATCTTTGAGGTTATCAATTATTTTGGACAGATATTATTTTCATATCTACCAGACAAAATCTGTAAGTGAACATGTAACTTTAGCAAATCTGAGACTTTAATCAGTTATAAACAGAGAGTTGGAAAAAAGAGTATTCAAAAGTACTTAAGTAATTTTTGGCTGGAACTGTGCCTCATCTGTCACTGAAAAGACATACCACTTCCTTTTTCTTCTTTAACCTTTTAGATACTTTAGAACTTTTTGATAATTTTTCTTAACAAAATAAAACCATGATTTTTCCATGACTAAGAATATTGTACTTCTCTACTCTCACTCAGGTTGTTTATTGAATCCTGTTGATACTTCCTTCACAGTATCTCCAACATTATATTCCTAAAGCACATTCTATGAGACATGTGGGATCCAATGGGCAAAACACATTTAGAAACATGGACAATTGCCAGACTGTGGAAAGAGCCAAGATGCCCTTCAACAGATGAATGGATAAAGAAGATATGGTCCATATATACAATGGAATATTATGCCTCCCTCAGAAAGGATGAATTCCCAACTTTTGTATCAACATGGACAGGACTGGAGAAGATTATGCTTAGTGAAATAAGTCAAGCAGAGAGAGTCAATTATCATATGGTTTCACTTACGTGTGGAGCATAAGAAATAACATAGAGGACATTAGGAGAAGGAAAGGAAAAACGAATTGGGGGAAATTGGAGGGGGAGATGAGCCATGAGAGTTTGTGGACTTGGAGAAGCAAACTGAAGGTTTGGGAGGGGAGAGGGGTTAGAGGGTTGGGTGAGCCTGGTAGTGGGTATTAAGGAGGGTGTGTATTGCATGGAGCACTGGGTGTGTTGCATAAACAATGAATCTTAGAACACTGAAAAAACAAAATATAATTAAAAAAAAGAAACATGGACATGTTCTTTCTTTCATTACTGATGGAGTTATAATTCCATATTAGATATAATTAAAATCAGTATGGAAGAGTAGACAGTCATCTATTCCATCTACAGTTATAGAAAAAGCTATGGTCCAGGTCAAGGACAAGAAGAGACACCATGTTGGAATGGAACTTCGTTATAGACAGCTAAGAGAATAAAGTTCACTTTCTTTGTAAAAGGTGCTATGTATATATGTATTTAATGACTTTTCTTGACATTAAAGAGCAATAAAATGCATAGTCTATAACACACTTGGAAATAGGAGATATTCTTTAACTACAAGCCTCTAACAAGGTGGAGCTAGACTCAGGAGAAAGTCTGAGGATAAAGAAAGCAATGTATAAAGATATCTCAGCTAGTGTTAATTTATGGATCAAAATATGAGTCTAGACCTTCCAAGTCTACCTAAAAGGACTTTTCATATAACATTAGAGAAGGAATTCTGGTGACCAAAAACCAAACCACTAGAAAAAGCTCAGCATTTCCTTGAATTTGTGGGAGTAATTCTTTGTTGTATCTTGGACCAGAATAAGTTATTAATTAATTTCAGAGTTATTAAATACAAATAACAATGAGAACCTGGGATGTGTGAGAATTTCTATACACTCATTCATTGTAACTATTTTTCTGTATCTCAGCTTAGATTCATAAAACTGTCAAATGTAGCTATTTGATTTGTCTTAAGAAAAAAGTTTTTATAAAAAATTGGATTCATTTTCCCACAGATTGCATATAAATCTTGATGATTTTGCAATTATTTGAGTTTGCTATTAATAATGCTTTTGAGAACCATTATGTCTCAAGAGTTCTATCCTTAGGAAAATAAACAAAGAAAAGCTCAAAGTACACACAAAAGTGTAACACTAAAACACTAAGAAAATTTACTTCTAAATTTTGAAGTGTATTTCAAACAGGAGATGTGCTAGAAAACTCACTTTTATTAACACTCAGTGTGATGTATGTTTAATTCCCAAGGTAATATGTTCATGTCCTTTTAGATAATCTGCTCTTATCAAATTGCAAATCTACTATGTCTTCAAAATCTTGTGATATAGATCTTGTATTAGTTTTCTAGTGTTATCATAACAAAATACACTGCCTGGGTGACTTAAGCAATAGCAATTTATTTTCTCACAATTCTGGGGGCTTGAAGTCTGAGATCATATTACCCCCCAAGGTTAGCTTCTTCTGAGGCCTCTCTCTCTCTGGCTTGTAGATAGTTGTATCCTCCCTGCATCTTTATACAGTCTTCTTTCTGTACATGTCTGTGTCTTAATTTCCTTTTCCTATAAGTATACCAGTCATATCAAATTAAGACCTAACCTGATAATCTCATTATAACTTAATTACTTTTTTAAAGATGTATGATCTAATATGAAATATATATCTTGGTCTTTTCCCCTCCACCCCCAGTTCCTAACACATAGCTCCTGACACCCTTGTGATTTCCTGAGTAATGGGAATATTTTTGTTCTAATGCAGTGATTCTACGTGGGTTTGTGGATGGCTCCTAGATGAGGGCTGGTCTCCAGAAGACCAGGACATAAATAGAAGCTTGGAATTTTCAGCTCCTTCCCAATTCTCTTGAGAAGGGAGAAGGGCAGGAAAAGGAGTTTATGATCAAGCATGGCACCATGAAGACTCCATAAAATCCCCAAAAGTACAGGGTCTAGAGAGCTTCTAGGGGGCTGAATACATCCTTGTACCAAGAGGACGACGCATCCCAACTCCATGCGGACAGAAATGCCAACACTCAGGACCCTCCAAACCTCACCTTATGTATCTCTTCATCTGTCTATCTGAATCCTTATCATATCTTTAATAAACTGGTAAATGTAACTGTTTTTCTGAGTTCTGTGAGTCACTCTAATGAATTAATTAAACCCAAGTTGGGGGTAATGGGAACCTCTGATTAGTAGCCTAATTGAACAGTTGTTGGGACATACTACTTGCTGTTGGCATCTGAAGGAGGGGGGCAAATCTCATGCAATTGAGTCCTTAACCTATGGGATCTGACCATCTCCAGGTAGATATAGTCAGAGCTGAGTTAAATTGTAGCACAGCCAGCAGGTGTCAGAGAATTGCTTGGTGGGGAAATCCTCACGCATCTAGTGTCAGAAGTATCGTGAGTGTAAGGCAGTGGTGTGAGAGTAGAGGAGACATACAGGAGGAAGGACTGGGTTTTCCCTACTCAGAAGGAAAAGACTTGTTTTTGATTCTTTTCTACTCAAGACAGTCAAAATAAATAAATACAGGGTACAGAATGTAACCCTTTAAAAAGGTGTATGAAAAACTATGTGGTGTAACAAAAAGTTAGAAACCAAAAGTTCTAAGTGTCTCATAATCTAAAGTTAGTCACTGATAAACTGATGACATTCTTTGCCCTCCACTACACTGGCCAGTTCTTTTCTTTTCCTTCCTTCCTTTCTTCCTTCCTTCCTTTCTTTCTTTCTTTCTTTCTTTCTTTCTTTCTTTCTTTCTTTCTTTCTTTCCTTCCTTCCTTCCTTCCTTCCTTCCTTCCTTCCTTCCTTCTTTCTTTCTTTTTAAATTTAATCCCTTTATTTGTCAGAGAGAGGGCGAGCACAAGCAGGGGGAGGAGAAGGCAGAGGGAGAGGCAGGCTCCCTGCTGAGCAAGGAGCCTACTATGCGACTCCATCCCAAGACCCTGGGATGATGACCCGAGACGAAGGCAGACACTTAACCAACTGAGCCACTAACATGTCCCCAGCCAGTTACAAGGTGGGAAAGAAGCCTAGCAGGTTCTTTTACTTCCCCTTCCTGCCCCTTACCTTAGAGCATGGGTGTATGTATACAAAACACATTTAGTTATGTGGTACTTGGCTCCCTTTACCTTGTATTGAATTAATTTCCTTTTGTCTAAGGTCAGGAAGAAGGAGTTCAAGAAAAGGGCATGTGATTCATGTCTATTCTGTGGCTGTGCTGAAATTCTGGATTTCTCCTGGGAAGGATGTGTGAGTTCAGACAACCCAGTAAGAAATTCTCTCTCATTCTCTCTCTCTCTCTCTCTCTCTCTCACACACGCATACACACACGCACACACACAGCACAGACAGACATACAGCACGGTTCCCAAACCAGGGAAATCAGCCTTCAGCTAGATCCCAATCACTTGCCCCTGTTGGTAGATTCGTTTTTTCTTTCTTTTTAATTTTTTTAGCCCTAGCAGAGGATACCCTAGCATCCTTCTAAGGTTCAGGTAAGATGGCTAAAATCCATCTATCTTCTGTAGTATTCACCTAATCCACAGAAAATTCATGAATTTTTGCCATAACAAATGGTGGGAGTGCATAGTACTCTGCTTCTGCCTCCTTTCTCCACCTTGAGATTAATCTATTTTTTAAAAATTTCTTTTCTTAGACAGGAGTAAGGAAGATATAAGATTTTAGAAAGATTTTGGAGTAACCCTTCAGTTTGGTTTAGCGATCTCCCCCACAGGTTGAGTCATTTTTCCAAGGCTGCTTAGAGGTGATAGTCATATAAATGAAGAAAGGGGGAGTGGAGGTTGATAAGCTGACTGGTAATCCTGGAAAGGGAAGATCTTTGTGCCTTTCTTAGATTATGGAATACTTAGGAAACTTTTTCTCCAGTTCATTATTGTAGTTTCTAACTCAAAGCACCTCATTTTCTTAGTAAAAGATTCATTCACCTAAAAAACTACTATAGTGAAAATGGTCAACTTGTAAGACACTGAATTTTTGACCTTGCCTTGGTATTTCCTTGGAAATCAAATTTTTTAAACAATGGGAAGGAAAATTGGAGAGTGATCATTCAAAGCATATTTTCTCAATTCTTAGAAGTTCTAAACATAAACTTACTTGTATGATAGATCTACATAGATTCTTATGACACATAGTACTAGAGGTTTATATCCATGCTCTTGAATATAATTTGTATATAATTATAAAACATAAAATTATAAAATGTAAAATTATAAAAATATAATTCTTTTCTATTTATATCATAGTATTTTTAGAGTTGAAAAGGGTAAATGGGTATATAATTGTTTTATAAACTGCAAAATGCTAAAAAATGTATGAAATAGTAAAATAGTTTTGTTTGTTTGTCTAAATATAAGGGGAGCAGACCCCTCTGTTGTGTCCTCAAGACACCTGCTACAACTGGGAGGAGTAGCTACTGTAAGCTTCTAAGCTGGAACTGAGATTTGACAAGGTAGATTTCCTGCAGGGGGTAGTGCTTCAGAACAGTTAATTTGTATTTGGACAGTACTCAGTTGCCTTCTTACTCACATATAGTGTGATCTTATTCAAGCTGCTTTATGTAAGTGAGACTAACGATAATACCACACTGGGTAAATGACAAAACTTGTAGTATGTTGGCACTCAATATTGTCCACACTGTTACACATTATTAGCTCTTGCCATAGGTTAGCATTACTTGAAGTGTGTTATATGCATAACACCATTTATATAACTGCAAGTACTTTACACATGTAACATGAATCGCACACTTACATGTACTATCTATGTTTTTAGTTATATAGTTGTTAGGTGCAAGAAAAGCTAGCAAAAGCAAAATTTGTTTAGTCCTTCAGAAAACTTCTGTGTTACCAACCATGCAGTTGGAAAGCCTGGTAACATCGTGACAGTAAGCAGAGAACTGGAAAGGCTGTAGACCACAGAAACAGAGTTTTTCCCTGATTGGCAAGCATAGTCTTTTATGTCGGTTCATTGGACATATGCTGCACTACTATTTAACAGATCCCTTTTCAATATTATTCTGCTGGACATGAAGTGTGCTCATTTCACTCTCAGTATCTAGTTTCAAAATTGAAGAACTACAACCTCCTGGACAGAATAGAAGATATACTTGCTGTCTCTGAACAGATTATATAAGCATGTCTTGTGATAAACTTCTTTTTAACCTTACATTTATAATATGCTAGACCTTGAAAATATATTAGACATAACTGAGACTTCTGTTTTTTAGACCATTCTGTAGAACCTAAATATATGATATATGAAAAAAAGATTCTGTGGTCAAAGTGATTTGGAAAATATTGGTACACATAAACATGTTTCTTTACTAAAAGGTTTTTAAAATATGTGCTACTCTAATGTACTTTCTAAATCTATAACAGGGGAACTGTACCGGGTTTCCTTCTCATTTACATGTAGTGTGGTCTTGATCAAGTTGCTTATAGGTAAATCAGCCTAACGATACTGGTATATTGGGTGAATGAAAACACTTGTAATATGTTGAAACCCCGTATTATCCACAGTATATATCCATATTATAGAGAATGTGACATGTGCCAATTTGCTGAGGAATGGTTTCTCATGACTCTCTTAAGAATAAAATTCCATGGAACATACTTTGGGAAGTAATTATCTAAGGCTACCATCCTCATTTTCCAGATAAGAAAACGGAGGCCTAGAAGGATGACCCTGAAAGCAACTGGAGTCCTTATTTGAGTCCACAGGCAAATTGCTCCCCTCCCCTCAACACATCAAAGCAATCCTTGAAGTGTTCTGTTTGAAACATAAGTGGCAGTTCCAATTTGAGCAGGTGGCCAGTTCGTGAGCTGTCCTTTTAGAGTAAACCACCATCTCTCATGCCCTTATTTTTTTTTTTTTTTCACTGTGGTGAGAAAATCACATTTCACAATGTTTTTGTCTGGTGTTTTATTTCTGAACCTAATATAGATGTTATCTATTCTGTAGATAAAAGCCTTTCATTCCTAAATTCATCCATCTGGTATCCAGCCGAAAAATTCATTTGTAAAAGCCATCTATGAATCTTAGAAATAGAATCTCTTTTGAATGTCATTTGGTTTAGTTTAGTCAAATCAAAGATTAATGTTTGGGGGTGGGAGGTGGGGTAGAGCATTTCTAATAATTAGATCTCATCCAAGGGATGCAGTTCTGCTTAACGGGGGTATTTGGTCTGAATGGTCTGAATTAGCAGTGTCTGTTACAAACAGCGTTCCACAGCTCCCTATCACTTTTGAAGTCTGATATACCAGTTTGCTTCTTTCTCTGAGCATAGCTTCTCTTGGGCTCTGTCTCTCTTTGTGTGTATTTCTCACATTCTCAACTTTAAGAGAAGTCTAACTGGCCTATTAGGAAACAAATTTTACATACAATTTATTGATCCCCTAACATTCTTCCTCAAAATACTGTCCAACTTATTCTGGTATTGAAATGATATCAACTATTCTTTGTCTATGGAATGTTCTCTTGAAAGGGCAAAGATCCTTGAACTCCAGAAGCTTGCATCTTAAGTCACTTGTATAAGCACCATATCCGCTTGCAGAAAGTCTTTCTGGTGACTTTTTCTTGTATTGTTTTATGCATGACCAATATGTGATCTGTGACTTGGACACGAATTCTAAATTGTGTTAAATCTGCTATTTCAGCTTTAAGTCTCCAAGAAAAAGCTTCCCACAATGCACTTTGATTACCATCAACTTTATTGATTTCACAGTTCTACCATTCATTCCTCACTCAGATTTTCATTCCATTTTATTTTTAATTTCTGTTTTCACTTCCTCTTCCTTTCTCATTATCTTGACAGCCATGTAGAGACTTCATGAGCCTACATATAAACTGAATTTAAGGACTGAGTCCTTAAATTCTAGTCCTCTGAATTTAAGGACTAGAGACCGCATATACAGCTCTGCTTGTTCAGAACTCACAAACTCCTTTATTTAAGTGCATGATCCACATAAGACATTTTACTTGATCCTAACTTGTTCTTGGTACAATGTTAATTTCATTATATGAAGTCTTGAAGAATTCATAGAAGAGGTATAATTGGACAAGCGTATATGTTGTGTATAGACACATAGCAAAAATTTTATTGTATATTTTCCTTTTTTTTTTTAATTGCATAGCTTCTTGATTTAGATCAATGGTTCCCGAATTAGGGTGAATTTGCCCCAAAAAGGATACTTAACAATTTTTAGAGACATATGGGGTTGTCCACCTGGAGAGATGCTACTGGTACCTAGTATCCAGTAGCCAGGGATATTGCTAAATATCCTGCAGGAACAAGGTCCTGCAAAAAAGAATTATCCATCCCCAAACATCAATAGTGCCTCTGCTGAGAAACTCTGAGTTAGATAATGAAGACACACTGTGAGTTCTCTAGCTATTGGGAACACTTCTTATCATATTCCTTTTGTAAAATATATTCCACAGGTGAATGTAAAGCCATGGGAGACACAAAACATGTGAAGCTTACTATCAAATAAAATATAACTGAAATGTCTAAGATCATAGTACAGAACAGCAAAAGTTGATAAGAATAAAGCAATCTTTCTTTTATTCTTTATTCTTATTTTCTTATGCAATCTTTGTTTTTTTGATATTTCCTAATTTCTTCAGAATGGGATGGTTTGGCTTTTTGTCTATGACTCATTTGTTCTTAGACACCATTTTTTATTTAAAAACAGTTTCAAACCTTCCAATCTCATGCCAATTGTATTTGCAAGTCTTTCCAATGTCTTTAGATAATCCATGGTACAGACAGTGTATTTTCTTTTAAAGCCTTAAATCCTGAGTTGTGAAGTATAAATGAATATTTTCCTTGTGGTGGAAAAAATGTCTTACTTAAAAATTGTTTAATAGTCTGCCACTGTCAAAGGATAACATTTAGACACTCAGCCAAGATATTGGTGTTGATACTAATTCCCTTCTGCTTTTTATAGTTCATGCATGACTCTCACACACTCAATATTTTAGTTTAGTTGTGTGCTACAGACCTCAAGTGAAGCAATTCTTGGAAACAACATGATATCATGAGTCTGTTACAGCTATTAACTCATGGCAGCTAGAGTGGAAATGAATACAACAAAAACAATTTATATAGGAATATGTTTCTCAGTGGATCAGTTTCAATATTGCTCCCTGTGGTTGAAGCAAGTTTATCCTAAAGGGCAGTGTTGCAGTCATAGTCCACACAGACCTAAATAACACTGTGATGACAGAAATTTTATTTCCTTCAGTCTTAGATTTGATATAAGTATGTATTTGAAACTTACTTGACAATAAATAATGCTGTAAGAGAAGTCGGGAAGGTTAATGCTATATGCCATTATCTCTCAGAAAGTCATTCTCATTTCTTGCTCTTTTTCTTCTGGTGATTTCTATCCTTGAGGAACCTCCTGTCATTCTGAATTACAAGTTTTAATGTAAAATTTAAAGTTTGATTGTATAATAACTGATGCAGCCATGCTGTTCTGTTTTCCAGATGACTTTGTACAGCTCTCACATCTTGTCTGGCATGCTCAAAAGCTTCAGGAATCTGCAGAGAACTACTGAAAGTATCGATGTCTCATGCAGACAACTGCCTTTTCTACTCCCTGTCCAAGTAGTTGCCCAGTTATCTACTAAATCCTCACCTTTGTTTCCACTATGCGTACTCCTCAGTGTTTATGAGGCATCAACTTCTTCCATATAGAAGACAAAAGGTTCTGAACACTTGGATTTTTTTTTTTTAACTTGGGTGGAATTCAATAGACTATGTTATAGAAATACAATTTTACAACACATATTTGATTATAGTGTGGTTTGTAGTGTCAGCAGGGTACAAAGGGATTGAAAGTGATGATAACAAGGAACTTGTAACTTTTCAACAGGAGCTGACTGAGGCAGCGTCCAGGAACAGAAAGGCAACGTGCATCCATTTTGTGATATTTTTTTCCTTACATGAAGGAAAGAAGAAAAAAGATGACAGAAACAATAAGTATAAAAGCAGTAACCTTACTTTAAAAAGTATGTTTTGAAGTCATTTAGCATCTGCTTAACAAAGTATTGTGCTAACAACATGCCCCTTGCATTCTTTTTATTATGAGCAGTAATAAACCATAGAAACCTTTTTATCTGATGAGATTAGGTTCATAATTCATTGATTCATAGGGAAATTGAGCCACATAATTATCGCTAACAAGGGACATATTTGCCTTAAAATTTTAAGTTTCACTGTAAGCATAAAATATATTATAATTTATTTTTAGATGCAGGAGAATTTTCTTTCTTCCTAAGCAGTGACTTCTGCGTCATTCTCCTTGAATCATCATCATCATCATCATCATCCTTCAAGCTGCATTCTAGTTTTTGTAGGTTCCCAAAACCTGGAAGTAATTGTTAAATCTTGTCCCTCAGCAAAACTAAAATATATTCAAAATTCAATCCCTTCTAAACCCTTCATTTTTGCCAATTTATTCCAAAAAGCTTGAGTCTCCTAACTAGCTTTTGAGTATCTTTGCCCCTTTTTTTCTACCCAGCAGCCAATATGATTTTTTTAAACAAAAGTATTTTATTTTTTTTTTATTTTTAAAATTTATTTTTGTAAGTTTTTTTCTATGAATTTATTTTATTAATTTAAATGAATCTAATTAGCATATAATGTATTATTTGCCAATATGATTCTTTAAAAGAAAGCTAGATCTGACCACTATGGCTTTCACCTCACACAGAAAAATCCTGAATTCCTCATTGTTTTCTGCCAAGTTGTGTCAGCTTTCTTTTGGACTGCCATCTGGTTCTCTGACCTCACTCATTCCCATTTTCCTCTCTTTCCCTGCTCCCTAGTCATATGGCCTCCCTAAGGCCTCCCTAAATTGGCCCTTTGTGCTTGCTATCTCTTCCATGTGGGAAGCTCTGTTCTCACAGAGCCACGTGGTGGTTCCCTCTTCCTTTCAGTGTTTGTTCACTTAGTTTTGCTTTTTTAAGATATATTTATTTATTTTGGGGGCAGGGGGAGAGAGAGATATATTTATTTATTTTGGGGGAAGAGGGAGAGAGAGTCTTAAGTAGACTCTGTGCTGAACGTGGAGCTTGAGGCTGGGCTGGATTTCATGATGCTGAGATCACAACCTGAGCCCTAACCAAAAGTGTGGTGCTCAACCAACTGTGCCACCCAGGTACCCCAGCTCACATCCTGTTTTAACAGGTTTTCACTGAGTATGCTTTGTAAACAGTACTTCCTCTTAGTTCCTCTAAAATTGCTGTACATTGATTTATATACCATTCACAAATATATATTTAGAAGCTCATTGCCTATCTTTTCCACTCAGGCTTCTTCTTTTTTTTTTTTTTTTCTTTTAATATTTTATTTGTCAGAGAGAGAGCTTGAGAGAGCTTGAGAGCATAAGGAGCGGGAGCTACAGGCAGAGGGAGAAGCCATGATGACCTGAGCTGAAGACAGATGCATAACCGATTATCACCCTCCTCAATTTTTCATAGTTATCTTGGCTGTATTTACTTAGTCAATGATTTTTTTTTTTTTAGTTCCCACTAACATTTTTGGGAACAAAAATCAACTGACTCTTGGTCAGCATGTATCTTATCAAATAGAAGTAGTAACACAATGGCATAATGAAGAGAGACCAAGAACAACCATTCAGTATATCTTAATGAAATATATACTACATTTCCTCATATGTGATTCTGCACATCCAAGGACAAAGGACTAGGATCATTTACACTAACACTTAAATGTTAATTATATTAAGTGATCATATTATAGGCAATTTTTTGTTTGGTTTTCATTCGTGTTTTCAACATTTTTTCCATTGTGAATACAGTTAGAAAAAATAAAAATATTCTCTGTACAATCTATGAATTTTTTCAAAAGACATTTACATTTAAATGCTCTAAAGGATATAATTTGTTAGCATGACTATTTCACGAACTTTTATTTAATTTGCTTTTGAAAAAATTAATACTGGCAGAACATAAGAAATTGGAGATGTTTGGCTTTTAAATTTTTGTTTAAAAAATTAGGTTCATGTTTGAAAACCTATTGATTTTTCATTATACTTTATTCAGAATTAGCTATTTAAAAAAAAAGATTTTATTTATTTACTTGAGAGAGAATGAGAGAGAGCACAGATGGAGAAGGAGAAGCGGACTCCCTGCTGAGTAGAGAGCCCAATGCAGGACTCAATCCCAGGACCTCAGGATCATGATCTGAGGTGAAGGCAGATGCTTAACCAACTGAGTCACCCAGCTGCTTCCAGAATTATCTACTTCTATATGACAGTTTACTAATCAATATTCATTACCTTTTTGCTTATTATTAAAAAAAAAGATTTTATTTATTTACTTGAGAAAGAGAGCACAGATTTTTTTTTTTAAAGATTTATTTATTTATTTATTAACATAGAGAGAGAGGTCACAAGCAAGCAGAGAGGCAGGCAGAAAGAGAGGAATGGAAGCAGGCTCCCCGCTGAGCAGAGCGCCTGATGCGGGGCTCAATCCCAGGATCCTGAGATCATGACCTGAGCCGAAGGCAGAGGCTTTAATCCACTGAAACCACCCAGGTGCCCTAGAGAGAGCACAGACAAAGAAGGAGAAGTAGAATCCCTGCTGAGTAGAGACCCCCAATGCATGACTCAATCCCAGGACCTCAGGATCATGACCTGAGGTGAAGGCCGGTGCTTAACCAACTGAGCCACCCAGCTGCTCCCAGAATTATCTACTTCTATATGACAGTTTACTAATCAATATTCATTACCTTTTTACTTATTATTAACTTTAATAACTTTTATGTTATTTAAATAACTTTAACTTATTATTAACATTTGAAAATTAGTGGATCTGGATAAGAAACTTATCATGTGCCTTTGTGTGTGTATTGTTTAATAAGAATCATGAAGGAAAAAAATACAATATTTTATTCACAAATATGAGAGACGTGAGAAGGGAAAAATATAAGGACATAAGTAAAGCAAACAAACAAACATGTATCTATGAAAATGAAAGTTGATCCTGAATAAATGGAAAAGCATGATTTCTGAAGACCCTTTCTCCTGAAAGAGAATCTGGCATAAAAGAGGAGCATTAGCTTATGACAGTTTTGGGGTCTAACCATCAGAGGTGAACTGGGTTTCAGGCTAGAATTGTAGCTACTGTAGGAATTCCTAAGCCCCTCATGGCATGTTGATATCGGCATGATGTTTTGACATCATTTCTATATCAGTTCTATACCACAGAGTGAAAATGGAAGTTTTAGCTATTGTTGAGTGGAAACATGAAACAGGTTCCTGCAAGAACAGTAGCTGTCATTTGTGCTAATGGACCAAATTGAGCTTCCCTTATTGTGAGGACTGTGCCTGACAATGGGTCTCAATGAAGACAGTAGAGCTCACTAGAGTGGTTAGTGATTGTTCTATGAACCTGGATAGACATTTTTTGCCATTAGAGACCATGCCACAAGTTCTCAGGGCACAATAAGCAGCATAAACATTACTCACCTTAGGAACAAAACTCTGTTTTCAATTAATCAATTAATTTCTTCCTGCAGAGAACATTAGCATTTTTTTACAAAGATTTATTATAGCAGTACTACAACCAATGCTAACATTTTTAAGGTACTTAATATGGGCCAGAAACCATTACATTATTTTATTTATAATTTATTTAGCAATCTAATGAAGATTGTTCATTAGATCACTACCATTGTTATTCCCATTTTGCCGGCAAAGAAACTGAAGCTCAGAGCTTTTGAGTAACTAGCACCAGGACCAAATAGTGGAGCAGAAATTCATACCTTGAATTTCTGAGCACATGATCCAGAGCCTTGATCCAGAGCACATGCCCTTAGGCCATATGGCCTTGTAGCAGCCTTGATCCAGAGCACATGCCCTTAGGCCATATGGCCCTGTAGTATCATATTATTTGAAAGAGTAGGATATGGAATTATGCTGCTGGGGTTCAAATGTTAGCTAAAATTTTTGCCATGTAACCTAGACAAGCTACTTAACTCCTCGGAACATTGTTTCCTTTGACATAAAATCAACTTTAAAAAAGAAATAAAATAGTAAGCTAATAACAAAAATATCATAGAGTTGTATAATGATTAAATGAAATAACAAATTTCAAGTGCTTGTAAGAGTTCTTGACATAAAATTAGCATTCACTAAATATTAGTATGCACTTCTCTCTCTCTCTCTCTCTCTCACACACACACACACACACACACACACACACAGTTCTTCTTTTAGCCTTTAAGCATGACCATAAATAGGTGGCTCAATTAGGACACTTTATAATCTTTGTAACCTTGAGATGATATGACTTTATGCTTTCCTATATTTTCAGATGTCATTCACTTTTCTTCTTAGGGGCTTCAATTTCATTTCTTTCAGCTTTCTTGAGATACTATTATTCCAAATCCATGAAATTTACCCCTCTTTTTGCTTTTTTGTTTACATTCTGAAATCTATTTTTACCAACATTCATCAATTTTTTACTTTTTACCATAAAATATTTTTATATAAATAGGCTTATATTCTCAAGTAAATTTTAAACTCCTGTAGTTGGGACTATGTGTCATCCTGCCTCTCATTTCAGTGAGCATTATTCTGGTTTGGGGCACACAGTTATCACTCAAAAGATAGTCATTAAAATTGATGATTTGACAAGAAATGACTGTTGATTCTTTTCTAGAATGGAGATTCGCACATTTTACAGCTCTTAGAGATTAAAGTATATTCCTCCAGATAAAACTACAAACTACAACTAAATAACCTTTAGTTACTCATTAAAGAAATATTGTAATTTTTTCTTTTTCTTTAAATTCAAAAATGTAATTAAAAATGTTGAAGATGGCTAAGATGGCTAAGTTGAAGATTGGCTTTTGTTTGAATGACTCCATTGAAGATCATGTTGAAAAGGATATTATTCCATATCCATGAAAATAATTTCTTATGAGGTATCTTGGTAAATTTTAACATAAAATATACAGAGATTCCTGTTGCACCTAATGTGTTAATTAAGAAATAATTGTACATTTATAGCTTGTACTTTTTTGAATTAATTAGATAGTAAATTATTTCCTAATCAGTGATTCTGAGTGCATAATAGCTATCTGATTAAATTAAAACTTCATTTGGCACACCAATTTTAATTTAAATTAAGATGTCTGATGGGAGCTACCTGTGGTAATCCCTTTTGACTGCTATTCTATGTGAGGATGTTAGTCTCTCACAAACTGAAGTATTTGTCTCTTTTTCTTTCAAGTACTTTACTTAGGCAGTGATGTGAGAAATACCCTTGCAGCTTGAAGTAGATTTTTAAGTGCCACACTGATTTAGTAATAAAAAATGCAGGGGAAAAAAAAAAAAAAGAAAGAATGACTTTTGGGTTTATCAACTTTTCATTCAGAACTTTAAAAATTGTGTTTGCTCGTCTCTAGTCCATTTAAAAAGCAATATGATAAAGGCATTTTTCATATTAACCATTTTCCTATATCTTTCAAGACAAAAAAGAGGCTTATTACATTTCTTTAGTTGTAAGATTACTCAGATGTTTCTGAATAATATATTAACTTCATATTTTTGTATCTATCCTGTTAATTATTTTCTTATAACAAGTCTTTTCTCTATTTATAATTATAGGATTGTGAATTTTGCCTAGAAAGCAATAAAACGTTATTTAAAGATAATAAATTTTGTGCTTTTTAAAAAAAATCAGAGCCATTTATTTTTAAAGGCAAAAAACCAAAATATATTTAGATATGTAAAAGTATGGCTTTATTTGACAATGTCTTTTACTAGACAGCAATAATTAAATTCCCCTTTAATATATAAAAAGAAACCTAAAGCATTAGATAGGAATATATTTTAATTTAGTTTTAAAATTGCATCTGAGATTTAATGAAGTATAGAAAATTTATCTGTGTATGAAAACTTATTAAATCTTTTTTTTTTCTTGCTGAGTTTATAAATGGCCTATGGAAGTAAATTTTATTAAATACTGTAGTCGTAAGTTTTAAGGTTTTATTGACTCACTGCATGTTACCTATTCTAAAATCAATGAGGAAGTCATGGAATTTAACAATGGGAGAAATGGTGTATATGGAACAATAAATGGTATAAAATGAAGCCATCAACAAAATAAAAAGGCAACCTTCTAATGGGGGGAAATATTTGCAAAACATATATCTGATAAGGTGTTAATATCCAAAATGTTTAAAGAACTCAAACAACTCAACAGCAAACAAAGCCTAAACCATCCAATTTTAAAATGTTCAGAGGATCTGAATAGACATTTTCCAAAGAAGATATACAGATGGCCAACAGGTACATGAGAAAATGCTCAACATCACTCACTATAGGAAATGCAAATCAAAACCAATATGAGATATCACCTCACAACTGTTAGAATGGCTAGAATGAAAAAGACAAGAAATGACAGATTTGGAGAGTGCATAGAAAAAAAAGGAACTCTGAACTCAGTGGGAATGTAAATTGGTATAGCCACTATGAAAAATGGTATGGAAGTCCTTCGAAAAATTAAAAATAGAACAATCCAATAATTTCACTTCCAGGTATTTATTCCAAGAAAATAAAGACATCAACTTGAAAAGATATATACTCCCCTGTTCACTACAGCATTATTTACAATGACCAAGATATGGAAGCAAGTGCCCATCAATGGGTGAATGAAGAAAGGAACGTGATCTATCAATCTATCTTATCTATCTCCATATAATGGAATATTATTTGGCCATAAAAAAGAACGAAATCTTGACACTTGTAACAATATAGATGGACCTTGAGGTCATTATGCTAAGCGAAATAAGTCAGAGAAACACAAATACCATATGATCTTACTTATATGTAGAATCTAAAAATAAAACAAAAAACAACTCCATAGACATAGAAGTGTATGTGTGTCGGGGGGCAAAATGGGTAAAGGGAATCGAAGGTACAAATCTCTAAAAAATAAATAAATCACAGGGATGTAATATACATCATGACAACTATAGTTAAAACTACTTTGTTGCATATTTGGAACTTGCTAAGAGAGTAAATCTTAAAAGTTCTCATCATAAGGAAAAACCTATAACTGCACAGTAATGGATGTTAACTAGATTTATTATGCTGATCATTTTGCAATATATACAAATATCAAATCATTATGTTGTATACCTTAAACTAATTTAATGTATGTCAATGATAGCTCAATTAAAAAGACTACAAAAATACTCTGAGAAATTTCAAGAACTAGTTACACTTTAACGTTAAAAAGTTACCTTTATCTTTTATGCTGAAAAACAACATTGCCTTCCTGTTTGGGTGCATAAGTGTTTGCTTATACACTGAAAATGTTTTCCCTCTTTTTCTCCTGCCCCCAACATTTCCCCTTTTGCTACCAATTTTCTATGCAGCTTGGTAGGAACTGATGCTTGAGGAAGAAACAACAATGCCTTTTGACTTTCTTTCAGAAAGTATAACAGACTGTATAACAAGAACTAGAAAGGGTAATCTAAACACAGACTGCCTCTTTTTTATGAGACATCCCCATATCCCTTTTTCAGACCAATCTTTATTCAAAGACACTTTGAAATGATAAGAATAGCAGTTGGTCAAAAGCAGTATAGTTCTTATGTCATGAATATCCACTCAACCACTTCACTCTACCATGGTGTCACTGAAAAAAAGGAAAATGGCCATTTTTGCACCCCCTACAGAGAAAGCATCCTGGGAAAATAGTAGCATTTGACTAGCCACTCTTCAGTGCTTGGGCAATATTCCCTCATGGTGTTTTTAGAGTTTAGATTATCTTCTAAAATGCAACAATGCACACCTTGAACAATGTCTTTGGGTATTTCAGGACCTCAGGAAGGCAGACAGGCAGAGATCTCAAAGAAGAATCTCCCTTTGGAAAGGAACAGCAAAATTTATTTTTACTTACACACTTTTTTCCTTGTATGTGAAATCTGCTGAAAGGGACCGCGATTTTATTTCCAGACATCTATCCGTGCCAACTCTCTTATTCAATTTCTTATTCCTATATCCATATTCAAGCAATCTTCTTTTTCAATGATTCTGTCAGTTTGCCTTATATCCTTTCCCAAAGTTGTTACAAGTAAAGCTTCAGTTCCCTTTTTGAACTTCATAATTCCCAAACAGTCATCTGGATGGTTTCCTAGCAGTAGCTAGGATTTGTTTGATCCATCTTCCTTCAGCTCTTCTCTTTCCAGATGGTAAATTGTCTGTTCTTTCAGTATGACCCTATGCATTAAGGATTACACTTGCTTGGTCAGTTTATTCCCCATTCCCCCCGACAATAACAACAATGATGATTTAGGCTGGGGAAAAAAAAAAGCAAAAACTGTTTGCCACTTTTAGACTCAGCCCCTTTGATTCTGTACATAAACTGACCTACAACATTATTTTGAGATTTAGTTTGACTGCAATTCATCATGTTTAACTTTTTCTATCATTTTCTTGTGCTATAGACATTTACAGATGGAAATGGGAATGATCTGAAATAGTCTCACTTGAATTTAGAAAGTGCAAATCACTTAAAATCCTACTCTTTGGTGCAGAGTGAGAGCAAACTGTCTGAAGGAGTATGAGAGAGGGATTCCTGCGCATTGCAGAAGGCATTTACATTTAAGAGGAAGAAAAATCTTGGTGCTTGGGTGGCTAAGGATCTGCCGTTGGCTCAGGTCATGATCTCGGGGGTCCTGGGACTGAGCCCCACATTGGGCTCCCTGCTTAACAGGCAGTCTGCTTTTCCCTCTCCCTCTGCCTCTTCCCCTCTGCTGCTCTGTCTCTGTTTCTCTTTCTCTCTCTTCCAAATAAAATAAAATAAAATAAAATAAAATAAAATAAAGGAAGAAAAATCATGTTCTTTCCCACCCAATCTGTGAGAGGCCCTCTGTAGCCTGGGGATGGCTTAGGGATATGGTAGCTTATCTAAAATCTTTGCTACTGTTGTTGTTACTTCATGAGCACAGGCCAGAGCAGGCGCTTCCATTTTCAATTCAGTCTCGCAAAGACAGAATAAACGAGTTAACAGAACAAACAGTTGTTCCGTTGGTTGGTGGACTTGTGGATTATCTTGAGTTTTCCAACCTGAGTTTTTATCTAACAAAAATATAAAAACTAATTTAATATTGTTTTGTTCAAAATTTCATATTCAAATAAACCTCAAGTTGAAACTATTTGATAGAGAGTTTAAATAAGGTAATTTACACTTTTAATCTCCTTCTAAATGAAGGCCCTAGGGTGTGTGTGTGGGCATGTATGTGTGTGTTTTCAGGGTATAAGAAAGAAAAGTAGTATAATGTCTTGGTTCCTCTAAGAGGCCGATTTTATGTTTGTGTGAAAATAAACTGAAGGAAATTATGAAATTCCTTTCCCAGGAGATCTTTAAATATCATGGGTTGCATCTGCTGGGATCTTTATGACAAATTCTGCCTGCAGGCAGGGTAATGGATTTTGAAGACATTTCATGGAATTTTATACCCCCAAGAGTACGTGAAATTGAGTTCAGAAGTTGAAAGGAACAGGATTCAAAAAGTGTATTCCCTTCAAGTAATTTAGTTTTCTGACCTTGGATTTCAGTTTCTTCAGGTGTAAAGTTACTCATGCTAGAGCAGATCAATGATTCTTAACATTTTTTGTTGTATAAAACAATCCTGTGGCAGGGAAGGTGGGGGCATGGATTTTCTGAAGCCTACTCATTACCTCTCTGGGATCCATGGGCCTTATATTAAATATTAGAATTAATTATTTCTAGGAGATCATACAGCAGTTTGATTCCTATGTTTCAAGAGTATTAGAAAACAAATAGGAGACCCTGTACTTAGGAAGACACAGTGTGCACACATATAGAAAAGACCTAGGGATGCTTGCATGTGGTGGGTGCAATCATGGGCTTGAAAGCATTTTGTACATAGGAGAACACTGAGAGCAAACATGAAGTCAGAAAGAGCTAAGCAATGCATGTATATTCAAGTGAAGGAAAAACTCTATTTCAAGTAGAGACGAGGAAGAACAGGGAAGGGAACAGTCAAATATTCTGAAATATTACAGGAAACTGTCAGGTACTCTTTCTTTGTTTCTTTTTTAACTTACAGGAAACTATTAAGTTTTCTTTTTAAAGAAATCTAGTTTAAAAACGAGTTGAAGTTAAGAAAGAAGAGCATGGAACCTTCTAACAGAATTAGACAAAGACAGGAGGGGGGATGGGTACTACTAGTCAAGAACTTCTGTTAGATCTTCTCCATCTTAGAAGTGAGGTCGTCACTGATTCTGATCAGTTCATTGTTTTCTTAAGTTTTCTCATCAGAGCTGCCTGGAGGGCCAAAGGGTTGAGACTCCCGACACCTGGTTTTGGCTCAGTTCATGATCTCCTGGGATAGAGCTCCTCCCTGCTCAGCAGGGAGTCTGAGATTTTTCTCTCTCCCCTCCCAGGCTCGCTCTCTCTCAAATAAGTAAATAAATAAATAGATCTTAAACAAACAAACAAAAGAACTCTGCTCAGTGGCCTTCTCCAGCAAGTGGATGTGCACCTGCTCCTTCCTTAGATTCCTGGAAGGCCAAGGCTTCTGCTTGGGCCTTGCTCTGGGCATGAGCCATCTTATCATTTACCGGCTTGCCTTTCTTTCGTGTGTGGTCCCTCAGTGCTTGGTATCTCTGGTCTTTGTTTTTTAGTTCTTACCATACAGTCAGTGTACTTCTTCAGGGATCCTTCCATGGTTAGGAAGCATTCGTTATTGAGTAGCATTTGCTCAAGTCCTTCAGTTGGACTTGGAGTAGTTGGAGAAAGATTTTTCTATGGAGCTCAGGTCTGCTGTTCAGGTCTTTCGGGATCTCCTGGATGTCGGTTTTGGCAAATTCTTTCTGTCCTGGGGCATCCTTCCTCGCCTGGCACACAATTCCCTCAAACCCATCCATGTCCCTTATCTTTCCCATCTGCAGGCCCTTTACGCAGAGCCTCATCCTGCTCTTCAGGAACAGGCTCTTCTGTGTCTCTTCCGTAGCGAGGATCCGGTCCAGGATGGGCCGCAGGGGCAGCAGCAGGTCCCTGAGCGGAAACCCAGGGAAGTGGATGCAGCCAGGGAACCTCCAGAGCTCCCTGGCAGCTCACTTCCTCCCGCCTCTCCACAGGCAGACTTCAGGAGCAGCCGAACTTTGGCAAGTGGAGTGTTTTGAGCCAGTTTTTTAAAGATGAAGTCCTAAACTGCTCCAGATAATCCCCCTTGGCCCGGTGCCTAGACCTCAGCTCCTCCAGGAAGTACTGCTCACACAAGTGTGAGGCAGGTTCGGGTACCACTGAGGGGAAGGGAGCGCTGGGTGGGCCATGGGCTTGCTGACTCGGTGGGAGCCCAGGCACCCCGAGAATCCGCAGTTCGCTCCTCACTCACCGCTCCTTTGGCCCCAGAGCGGGCTGCACCAGCCGCGTGCCCTCCGCTGGCTGGCGGAGAGGTGAGTGGTTTGTGGTGGGAGGCCCCTGTGGAGGGGCTGAGCTATAGGCGTGGCCAGCCTGGCCATGGGTGCTTTCGGGGCCAGCCTCGGTGCTGCCTCCCACCGGGTTAACGTTGATCTAGTCCCGGGAAGTCACTGGGAAGGAGGAATGGGACCCTCACCTGCCTTCTGCAGTGGGGGTGGGGGAGCTTTCCTGCCTTGTCTTCACTCTCCTTGAGGGAGCTTTGAGATGCGGAATCTCTTCCCCATATCCTTGTGCTGGAGGCATCCTCTAAAGTCAAATTCTAGCCTTGTTGGCCACTTAGGGACGAGGTCTCTGCAGCCTTCTGAGGGCTGACTGGGGTGGTGGTTTTAGGACTGGGTATGTCTTTCTGTCAGGCTGGGGCTTCCCTAGGCAGGTCTGCAAGGGATACTTCTCTGAGAGCCACATTTTCTTAAAGTGAGAAGACATATTGAAGAAGCATGAATATGTATTTGAATTTCCCTGAAGGTTGGCAGAGGGGTTTAATTGAATTGCCTAGAAGTGAAGTGGCTCAGTGGGTTGAGCCTCTGCTTTCAGCTCGGGTCATGATCACAGGGTCCTGAGATCGAGCCCCGCATTGGGCTCTCTGCTCGGCAGGGAGCCTGCTTCCTCCTCTCTCTCTGCCTGCCTCTCTGCCTACTTGTGATCTCTGTCTCTCTCTGTCAAATAAATAAATAAATAAAATCTTTAAAAAAAAAAAAAGAAGAAGAAGTGGAGTGCAACTATTAATTTCAAGGTAAGTTACAAGTACGTGATGATGGGAAATACTTTTGGAAAAGATAATTCTGAATACAGAGGGAAAGAGTGAGGACAACATACTCTGTAAATATCTCCAATGTCTCCTTTAGTAGTCAAGCAGAGAGTGAAATAATGCCATACTAAGTAATGATTATGCCTACGGAAATAGTAAGAAAACTGATCTAAAAATATTATTGCAAATAATAGGAGAAATGTGGATTGCATTAATTAAATGCATTAGAGAAAGTGAAAAGGTAAAAACCACTATAAATCTGATAGACCTATAATTCAGAATTATGGGAGGAGCCTTGAACATGATGAAGACTTTAGATCCAGGTGACCCACATGTGGTCTGGGAGTCTGGCCTCAGCTTTTGAAGTGGTGACCTCTGGGGTATTGGGTGTTCATTGGGCATTTCAGTAGTGAACTCTTGAAACAACTGGAGCAGAGAAGTGAGAAGCCTTACATGATTCAAGGCAGAGACAAGAAACAGTTTTTTTGTTTTGTTTTGTTTTTATTATGGCTCTGACATAATTACTTAGAATTTATTTTGGTGTTTAAGTATTTGCCCTGTAAAACAGATACTGTTTTCCTACAATTGAAGATCAGTTAGTCAGCTATTACCTTCTCCTGAGGTCTTGGGAAAATAGTTAGACATACTCATTGCAATGGGAATCAATTTATAATATTTTGCAAAATAAAAATAAATAAACTTTTTTGTCTTATAGTGAAAGCATTAAGGTACATAAAATATTATTAGGAGAAACTTTACTAATCCTTAAAGCAAGAGAGTTAATTTTCCACATTGATTTTTTTTTTCCACATCAATTATTAACTGGGGCATATCCTGCCATATGATAGTTGTGTCTAGTTTCTGATATAAATTGGATGTAACTTTGGGAATAAAGACATTCTTCGGGCAATAGTAATTCTATTTAAGCATGTGTTGAAAATATCCACATTAATAATTATATGTCTAATAAAATAACAATATGTTTCTCAAAAACCTGTTTCTCAGTGTCTTGACAGTAGGCTCCAGAGCCTTCTTGAAGGGAAAGGTGAAGGATTGATGAATAAATTACATGTGATAAATACACTCCAGTGGGTAGAATTCCTTAAGTGTGTAGATTCCTTCCTCACACTACTCCAAGGAATTTTTGACATCTCCATTTTTTTTTTTTTTTTGTAGTTCAGATCACTGTTGAGTCCAGATTTCAATAAAAACAACCAGGCAAACAAGTTAGAACCACTCCCAGCTGCTTGATCTTGCACACTGAATTCAGATACTCTGGTAAATGCGCGTAAGTATAGATTCAGATCAGTCTAAAATTATCTTTTTTCTATTCTATTTCTATATGCATCTTTCATATTTTTATATTTATGAAAGTTATATATGTTTTAAATATAATAATATAATGTAATACTATAATGATACTGTAATAATGTATAAAATATGTACAAACATAATTACAAAATCTGGTAGTTACTTTTAGGTATATAAGCCCATAAACACTCTCTTTTCAGATATGTCTTTGTATTTGGCGCTCAGGACATTCTGGAAACTGACCAGCATCTCTGACCAACATGAAACACTCATGCCGACCCAGGCCTGTAGTTAAAGGCCTGGGTCGGCATGAGTGTTTCATGTTGGTCAGAGATGCTGGTGGGAGTTAATGTATTAAATGGGTACTAGATTTCAGTGGAGAGACCAGAATCCCCAAGGGTCAGAGACCAAGTAATGGGGCAGAGACCTTGGTACTGAGGCAAGGAGAGAAAGCTTATCTTTAAAAAACAAAACAAAACAAAACAAAAACAACAACAAAAAAAACCTATTCATTTATTTATTTTAGAGAGATAGAAATAGAGCACAATTGGAGGGAATGGCAAAGAGAGGGGGAGAAAGAGCATCCTCAGGCAGACTCCCTGCTGATGGTGGAGCCCCATGGAGGGCTGCACAGGGTGGTGGGGAGTAGGGATGGGAGCTAGATCCCAGGATCTTGAGAGAAAGACCTGAAGATTTGGTCACTTAACTGGCTGAGCCACCCAGGCACCCCTGGAAAGCTTATCTTAATAGGCACATGACTGGATGATAAACCAAATATGTGACCTTTCAAGATAATTGACAGTGATCACTTGATCACCAGGTCCCTAAGTCCATGTCAATGAGTAGCCCTCTAAGATCCACACTGATCTGTGTAAGCACAAATCTAGCTCTCTGTTCCCTTTTTCATGTCTTTCCTCAAATGTCACGTACTCTCTGAGACCATCCCTGCTAACATGTTTCAAATGTTCATACCCTTATTCAGAACTTTATATTCTCCAGAGTACATGTTCTGTTTGTCTCCCTTAATATATTAGGAGCTCCTGGAAACAGGAAAGTTGAATATCCCTGAGAATGGGCTTAAAGCTGACTGAGCATTAGTGAGCATTCTCTGAGGGTACACAGTTTAGGGGGTCACTAAAATACTCAGTAATCAAGATATAAAATATTTTTAAGTAGTAATCAGAAAAACATTGTTAGTGCCAAATAATACATGATGAATAAAATATCAATATTTTAAATAAAGACAGGATTCATACATTCATATTAGAAACTGAAGCAAGAGAAAAAAAAATAGTAATACTGTGATCCAGTAGTCTGGGATTTTCACAGTATAGGGTGAGTTGCTGCACCTTATCCTCATACCACTAAGAGAGAGCACAACATTTTCATTACATGTTTAGATTTTGTGGAGAACATATACCTCATTTGGGTGTATTTCTAATCCATTACAGGATTATTACCAACGCTACCAAGTTTCAGTCAAGTTCAGAGCAAGAAAAGTTTTCCCACCTGGTTCTAGCTATTGATGCTACTTATGTCTTGAGGAACTGTTACTAAGTTTGTATTAAATAAAAATCTCCAAGGATTTTGTAGCAAATCCTGATAAAAGAATATCAACAGAGGTTCTGGGTATTTGGAGCAAAGCCATTAATTATTTGTCAAAAAGTCAAATAATTATTCTTTCTCTAGCTCTGGATTTTAGCAATGTCCATCTCCTAATTTAGAGTCAGAAAGCTGAATACAGGCTTTTCCAGCATTATGTGCAGTTAGGATACATGCACATGAATTAGAATCTGTCAATCAGATAATCTTATCCCAAACTTTGATTTAGGATCTAATGACTGAAGGAAGTAGGTGCCACATAGAATTTGTTTTGCTTTGGAAAGAGGAAACTCTTTAGTTTCCAAGGCCAATAGTAGCTGAAGTTCTAAAGACAATACTGGGGTCTGTTTGGTAATAGTAGCAGTGATGGGTTCACTGGACAGTTTTGCATTATGGTGTTAATTGTGATTATGTACATAGCCTCTAAACCTAGTTCCCTGCCTTCCTAAAATTTGTGTGAGCTGTGCAATGTACTTTAATTTCTTGTTTCTGATTTAAGTCATCAGGAAATTACTTCTGTTAGTCACAAAAAGCCTTGACTTACATATACTTACATTTGGATCACACCACATGAAGAATAAATGTCAGTTTTAACCTTCAGTAAAGTAGTTTGGCCTACTAAAATAAAATATGTTTATTCTCTTAAATAATGCTTGGAAACTTACACATTTTTTAACTTATTTTCCTTCTTACTGTGCATAGTGACTTGCACATGTAGTGTGAGTTACAGAAGTACTCTTGGTTGAATAAACAATATGATATGACTCATGCCATTAAATGAATCACCTATTTAAATATATTCTAGATCCTTACACTTGTTTTATACAAACAAAAAGGAGTAATGAGTATTTGAGCAAAGTTAGAGTGGTAGTTATCATTATAGCACTGGGTGGTAACCTGAGACGGGTGAACATATATAAAATAAACAAAATCCTTTTTTTCTTATAGGAGCAGACCAAATTTTCAGGTATGGTTTAGAATCTAACATATCTTTTGAAGCAATAGCCAAGGCCATCAAAATTGAGCCTCTTTGAGAAATTGACAATTGTTGCACAGCTCATTGTGGTCCACTAGGTTTGAGGAAGCTTTGCAAGCATCTGGGATGAAATTGTGGTTGCGATTCCCTGCTTAACCACAGATACCCTTTTATTCTACCTGCCTCTAGCAGATCCCTGTGGGCTTTCTCAGTGAGTAAATCTGCCTGGCCTGGCATTCCAAGGATGGTGTGATTAAAAGGAATAGATGTCAAGAAGAATAAAGGATACTGGGATGGGTATTGAAGGCAAAAGTAGCTTCCCCAACTGTGAATGAATCCATGTCTGCTGCTTCAGTGACATTTTGTAATGCATTTTGTAATGAATGAGGAAATTGTTTGGGGAGTATCCTAAAAGTCTTATTGAAGACAGAGTATACCGATTTCTATTTGCTTCTTTGTGTTCAGCTCTGGGTTTTAGTAGCAACAAAGCTTCAGAAGCTGTAGAAATTGGTTAGTGAAGCTGCTGATCAATATACCAAGGGAAACAAAAGCATAGACTTGGGAGGAGAGATGTTCATAGAACTTATAATGTGTTTCCCCTTCAGTGTTCTTTTCCTTTCCAGGGAATGAAAGACATGGTGCTGTATAACTAGAGAAGTGAGTGTTCTTCTTTTTGCCCCTCTGGGCAAGAAGAAAATAAGTTCTGTAATACAATAAATGCTTCAATAGGCTCTGAGCTTTAGGTAAGTAGGCTGTATCCGCTAATAGCAAGGGCTTTTAGCCAGCAGTTTTAAAAGCAAAGTTAAACACTGTGAGGATGATAACACAAGCAGTATATTCACAAGTGTGACAAGCATGATAAATGCATCTTTTTTTTTTGAAATTTGATCCCCAAAATAATAGGCATGAGGGTGGCTCTGGCTCAGGCCTGCTTCTGACAGAAAAAAATCTTTTTTTCTTCACCCATGCAAATGGCCAAATTTAATCAGCAGTGGTTTCTTTTGGTGGTGTTTCTGCAATTGCCAACCCAAGCCAGCCTCTATCTCATCAGTGATATCAATTCAACAGTATACAGGGTAATCATTGGAATTCAAAGCTGGCATCAGAGCTTAGAGATCTCCTTATGCATCCTCTTATCCTTGCCAATGCAATCAATTTATTTCTGTTAACAGCTTGCCAAATGAGCCAGCCTAGTAAACTTTTCTCTCTTAGAAAGGAAATATAGAGATTCATATTGATTCATATTGTTTTTCTCCCCTCAGTGTGATCTTGGGAACCTTGCCAAGGGGTCTGATGGCTGTCGTCTGATGATGCCATGTGAAGTCTTTAATAAGCTGACATTTCCTGTTGCTAAGCTGCCATGTCTGAAAGCCAAACCAAATAGTATTTGGGCTCTTTAGATCCCAGACTCTGTTTCTGTCTCTTTCTCTTCCTTCTCCTGACCCAGTTCTCAGCTCTGCCTACCTTTTTTCTCCATCTTGCTTGTGGATGTGTGCAATACAAAGGTCAGGTGGCAGGTCCAACCAGAATGAACGTACTGAAAACCCTTGAAAGCAGAGCTGCCTGGGCTGTGATGCTAACTTTGTTATGAGACATAGAGGGAATATTGGCTGAGAGTGTTTCCAGTGAAAGGGGGAAACTTTTCTGAGAAGGCAAATGGGAACTCGTCAGTTCGGTTAGTGGAGGAGGCTATAAGCTTTTCTGTTTCAAAGCTCTTGTGATTGTTAATTGAAACATGAATAAAAGTGCTAAAGTTAAGGAAGTAAAAATTGGAGGTAGGAAATTAAGTAGGAGTATTGCTAGCTATGCTGGCCTTAAACTCTCATTTGCAGTGTCTCTTATGATATTATAATCAAGGACAGATTATATCCTCAGACCTAAAAATGGAAGTCCCATAGAAGATTTTCAGACTTTGATTTTGTTTCTTTTTTAAAAATTTTATTGTTTTACGTTAGTAACCATACAATACATCATTAGTTTTTGATGTAGTGTTCCAAGATTCATTGTTTACTTATTAAGACCCAGTGCTCCATGCAATACGAGCCCTCCTTAATTCACACTGGCAAGGCTACTCAGTTGGCAGATCAGTCAATTCTCACTTTTAGGGCAGCAAATGATACATCTAGACTTGGGCAGGTATGACCTATACAGTGTTTTACAGCAGCCTAGTATATGAGCAGTCTAGGGTCAGACTGGGTGGTAACGTATGTGATGTTGACAGCACAAGAAATTGTTTTGCTCTGTGTGTGGTTGGGAGGTTGAATGAGGTGAAATGTGAAATACAAGGAAAATCTAGGTTCTGATTCCCTTCCAAGATTGAGTGGTGACCCCTACTATACAACATCTTAGCCAAGGTATCATAATCCTAAACTTCAAGCAACTATTTATCATTTCCCTTAACACCTTTCACCAAAATATCTTTAAAAAGAGATATTCAGATTCTTCCCAATTCCCTTATTTTGTGCTTTTTCAGGAAATACACACACACACACACACACACACACACACAACACACATATATATGAAATTAGCATTTTTTTTTTTGAGGATAGCTATTTTTTCCAGACTAATTGAATCTGACTCGTCCTTCTATGTGGCTTCATTGGGAAGTCGGTTTCAGCTCAATGCAGCAGCATCAACTGAGTTACTGAGTAACTCACATGCTAATTATGCTGGATAGTTTTCTCTGAATTTATAGTCTTGTCTGTAATGGTCCTTTTTTTCTTTTCTTTTCTTTTTTTTTTTTAAGCATTTGTTTTGTTGGAGTAGCAAACCAAAATGCCTAAAGTGTCCAAACAAGTACCATAAGTTATTGAAATGAGTTACACGGAAAAGACATTGGACACTCGACATTAGGGTTTGTAAGCAGTAGGCAGGGGACAGTTGCAAGGATCTATTTACCACAAATATTCAATTCTGACTTCAAAAATCTATCTATACAGAAGAGAAAGAACCCTGTTCCACAGAGGAGAGAAATGATAAGAACAAGGCTGACAGTGAGCTGTATGGGAATATATTTAGGGAATGGCCACAGACCTAGATGGACCTGAGAACAGACCAGATCAGAAAAAAGGGAATGAGGCCAAAGCCAGTCCAGTAGACGAAAGTTACCAAGATTTACGGATTTTTGAGCCTCTAACACCATGCAGAAACAGGATTGATTTCTGGATCTTTATCCATGAGGAAGACTTAAGTAAGTGTGATCCACATGGGCACGAGGAGTGAAAATTAAGCAGTAGGATTCTGGGTGAGTCAGGTGTCACTCATTTTCGCATTTGACTATGTGAGTGGGTTAGAGGAGTGATGCAGATGTATTTTTATAGTTTTTTTTTGTCTTATTACCATTTTAATATATGTTAATTCTTTAAAAAATAGAAAATGAAGAGGAACAGAAAGAAGAAAAAACAATTACTCTGATCTGTATTTTATACACATACCATAAGCATTTTAAATTCAATACAGCTTAAATAAAACTAGCTTTCATCAAATATACTCATCAAAATATAGCCCCTGGTCTTACTTAATGATATTGCTAACTATTCACCCAAGCCAGATAGCCAACATTCATGATTTATCTTTTTCTCTTTCTTTAGTTACCACCAACTTGTAATAATTTAATTGTCTAAATCCTGGAATTATTTTACTTCTCATTTGCCTGCTACTGCTTCAGTTTGTAGGCATATTCTTTCTAACACAAGTGATTATATACTCTCTCATTAATCTACCTGAAACAAGGCTCTCTCTCCTAAATCATTCCAGTTGATATCACTGGTCTGTCTGAAACACAATGTTGATTATATTTCTCTCCTAAATGCACTTAAATCTTTTTGTTAATTGCCTAGAAGTGACAAACTGGCTGCCATGCTTAATATATCAGGACATTACGTATTGTTTGGTCAAAGTAAAACAAATAAATGGGATATAGAAAACATAGCTAGAAAAGAAAATATTCCTTTCTAGGAAGAAAATATTGCTTGTTTAGACTACATTAAAATCAATGCTTTTGATTATCAGAAAACAACATTCAGAGAGTGAAGTGGCAAAACACATGGAAGAAAGAGTTATTAGCAATTCATATTTCTGGCAAAGGACTTGTACAGAATATATAAAGTTCTCCTAAAATAATTTTAAATGACAGCTAATCTAATAAAACAAGTCGCAATCATTGCCCAATAAACATATGAAAGGGGATGTGAATTAAAAACGGTCAGCTACTACTAGCCATCTAACAGAATAGCTAAGAGGAAATTGCAAAGATGAAATGAGAGATCATGGAACAATAGGTATGTTCGTACACTGTTGGTGGGAATGTAAATTGGTAAAAACCACTTTTACCGATCATCTGTATGGCAGTATTCTCTAAGCTGAATATATGAATATGTTATGACGTAGCAGTTCTTCTCTAGATACACACACAATAGAAATTCATAAAAGTCTGTGTTAGACATGGAACATTCTCCAGAATAGATCACATCCTCAGTCCTAAATCAGGACTCAACCGGTATCAAAAGATTGGGATCATTCCCTGCATATTTTCAGACCACAATGCTCTAAAGCTAGAACTCACCACAAAAGGAAGTTTGAAAAGAACCCAAATACGTGGAGACTAAACAGCATCCTTCTAAAGAATGAATGGGTCAACCAGGAAATTAGAAGAAGAATTGAAAAAAATCATGGAAACAAATGATAATGAAAATACAACGGTTCAAAATCTGTGGGACACAACAAAGGCAGTCCTGAGAGGAAAATATATAGCGGTACAAGCCTTTCTCAAGAAACAAGAAAGGGCTCAGGTACACAACCTAACCCTACACCTAAAGGAGCTGGAGAAAGAACAAGAAAGAAACCCTAAGCCCAGCAGGAGAAGAGAAATCATAAAGATCAGAGCAGAAATCAATGAAATAGAAACCAAAAAAACAATAGAACAAATCAACGAAACTAGGAGCTGGTTCTTTGAAAGAATTAATAAAATTGATAAACCTCTGGCCAGACTTATCAAAAAGAAAAGAGAAAGGACCCAAATAAATAAAATCATGAATGAAAGAGGAGAGATCACAACTAACACCAAAGAAATACAAACTATTATAAGAACATACTATGAGCAACTCTACGCCAATACAATTGACAATCTGGAAGAAATGGATGCATTCCTAGAAACATATAAACTACCACAACTGAACCAGGAAGAAATAGAAAGCCTCAACAGACCCATAACCAGTAAGGAGATTGAAACAGTCATTAAAAATCTCCAAACAAACAAAAGCCCAGGGCCAGACGGCGTCCCAGGGGAATTCTACCAAACATTTAAAGAAGAACTTATTCCTATTCTCCTGAAACTGTTCCAAAAAATAGAAATGGAAGGAAAACTTCCAAACTCATTTTATGAGGCCAGCATCACCTTGATCCCAAAACCAGACAAGGATCCCATCAAAAAAGAGAGCTATAGACCAATATCCTTGATGAACACAGATGCAAAAATACTCACCAAAATACTAGCCAATAGGATTCAACAGTACATTAAAAGGATTATTCACCACGACCAAGTGGGATTTATTCCAGGGCTGCAGGGTTGGTTCAACATCTGCAAATCAGTCAATGTGATAACAACACATCAATAAAAGAAAGAACAAGAACCATATGATACTCTCAATAGATGCTGAAAAAGCATTTGACAAAGTACAGCATCCCTTCCTGATCAAAACTCTTCAAAGTGTAGGGATAGAGGGCACATACCTCAATATCATCAAAGCCATCTACGAAAAATCCACCGCAAATATCATTCTCAATGGAGAAAAACTGAAAGCTTTTCCGCTAAGGTCAGGAACACGGCAGGGATGTCCATTATCACCGCTGCTAATCAACATAGTACTAGAGGTCCTAGCCTCAGCAATCAGACAACAAAAGGAAATTAAAGGCATTCAAATCGGCAAAGAAGAAGTCAAATTATCACTCTTTGCAGATGATATGATACTATATGTGGAAAACCCAAAAGACTCCACTCCAAAACTGCTAGAATTTATACAGGAATTCAGTAAAGTGTCAGGATCAATGCACGGAAATCAGTTGCATTTCTCTACACCAACAGCAAGACAGAAGAAAGAGAAATTAAGGAGTCAATCCTTAAAAATTTATATGAACCAGAAAAGACCTCGAATAGCCAAAGGGATATTGAAAAAGAAAGCCAACGTTGGTGGCATCACAATTCTGGACTTCAAGCTCTATTACAAAGCTGTCATCATCAAGACAGCATGGTACTGGCACAAAAACAGACACAAAGATCAATGGAACAGAATAGAGAGCCCAGAAATAGACCCTCAACTCTATGGTCAGCTAATCTTCGACAAAGCAGGAAAGAATGTCCAATGGAAAAAAGACAGCCTCTTCAATAAATGGTGTTGGGAAAATTGGACAGCCACATGCAGAAAAATGAAATTGGACCATTTCCTTACACCACACACAAAAATAGACTCAAAATGGATGAAGAACCTCAATGTGCAAAAGGAATCCATCAAAATCCTTGAGGAGGGCACCTGGGTGGCTCAGTGGGTTAAGCCGCTGCCTTCGGCTCAGGTCACGATCTCAGGGTCCTGGGATCAAGTCCTGCATCAGGCTCTCTGCTCAGCAGGGAGCCTGCTTCCTCCTCTTTCTCTCTCTACCTGCCTCTCTGCCTACTTGTGATCTCTCTCTGTCAAATAAATAAATAAAATCTTAAAAAAAAAAAAAAATCCTTGAGGAGAACACAGGCAGCAACCTCTTCGACCTCAGCCGCAGCAACATCTTCCTAGGAACAACGCCAAAGGCAAGGGAAGCAAGGGCAAAAATGAACTATTGAGATTTCATCAAGATCAAAAGCTTTTGCACAGCAAAGGATACAGTGAACAAAATCAACTGACAGAATGGGAGAAGATATTTGCAAACGACATATCAGATAAAGGACTAGTGTCCAGAATCTATAAAGAACTTAGCAAACTCAACACCCAAAGAACAAATAATCCAATCAAGAAATGGGCAGAAGACATGAACAGACATTTATGCAAAGAAGACATCCAGATGGCCAACAGACACATGAAAAAGTGCTCCATATCACTCGGCATCAGGGAAATACAAATCAAAACCACAATGAGATACCACCTCACACCAGTCAGAATGACTAAAATAAACAAGTTAGGAAATGACAGATGCTGGCGAGGATGCGGAGAAAGGGGAACCCTCCTACACTGTTGGTGGGAATGCAAGCTGGTGCAGCCACTCTGGAAAACAGCATGGAGGTTCCTCAAAATGTTGAAAATAGAACTGACCTATGACCCAGCAATTGCACTATTGGGTATTTACCCTAAAGATACAAACGTAGTGATCCAAAGGGGCACATGCACCCGAATGTTTATAGCAGCCATGTCCACAATAGCCAAACTATGGAAAGAACCTAGATGTCCATCAACAGATGAATGGATCAAGAAGATGTGGTATATATACACAATGGAATACTATGCAGCCATCAAAAGAAATGAAATCTTGCCATTTGCGACAACATGGATGGAACTAGAGCGTATCATGCTTAGCTTTCGTTTTGTTAGATCAGTAGTTACTCTTCAAACATGGGATGGGTAGTGATTAGAAGGGAACTCAAGGGGACTTTTAAACATACTGATAGCTTTCTGTTTGGATCTCACTGCTTGTTACATGGGAATATGCACCTTGTGAAAATTCATTGAGCTTCATTTTTTGATCATTTTTCTATCTTTATTTCTTTCAGTAAAAAGCTGTAGAAAGTATCATTTAAAAAGAATAAGTGAATACAGGTACACACTTGTAATAAGACAGAAAACTATTAAGAGTTTCTTCTTGCTTTTGGATTATTTTTTCTTAGTATTTAATTCAATTTACATTATACAATTTTGTTTTTACTGATTTATTTTATTACATGTGTGTTACAGTACAGGCCTTTCAAGGGCTTTTACATGATGTCTTTTTCACCATGCATTTTATAAAGAAAGAAGTTCCCATTGAATTGCTTACAAATAAGCATGCTGTCTTCTCTATACCATATTACCTAGAAAAGGGGAATTTTATAACCCATTAACATTTCAGTACCCATCTAACATAATTATGAAATCTGTATTCACAGGGATTTTGTCACTGGCTTGTTTTTGCTGATAGAAAAAGGTGAATTATTATAAAAATAAAGAACTGTTTTTGATTTGGGTTCTATATATCACAACATTACTGAACAAATTAGAATATATATCATGTCATTTTTGTCATTTTCTTCTAAGTATTAAAATAATAAATGATGTCAGTAAATAATCAATGTGGTATTTATCAAGAAATGAAGAATGTAGAACATTAAAATCATTGTATATAGAACATACATAAGTAACTACTCTGACATGAAGCTGATCAATTTGAGATTCATACATGTAGATTGAAAAATTGAAAAAAATAAGTAAAATTATGCTTGTATTTAAGTTTATTTAAGAAGAAGCAATCCCCATGCAATTTCCCTTCTTAGGGAAAGAGTGAATTTCTAGGAGTTGTCAGTGAAAAACCTTACCATGGAAAGATATTTTTCTTATTGAATAAGAATATATTTATCCCTGTTCCTGACAATAAACTTCAAAACTATATAAGGAGAATTTAGCCTAAAAATTACTGTATAAAATATAAAAAGCCAGACATAAGTACTAAGAAATTTTGAAGGAGACACCAGCAGGTGAGGGTCAAATCCTACATGTTGCATAAATCATGTTTTATTTGTAGAACTTTGTGAAACATTCATAACAAAATCTGAGACTCACCTGGTTCTAGTTTCAAGTGAACCTGAAACTCAGGGAGGTTCAACAAAAGTTTTGCCAAGGTTCATGAACTTTCATCAAATGTGTGTGGTTTTTTTGTTTTGTTTTGTTTTGTTTGTTTTTTTTGGAAGTTGGACCAGTCAGTAATTTTCACCATGTTTAGACTAGATCTCTTTAAAAATGAAAACTTGAAGATTAAAGTCAAAGGAAACTAAAATTAAAATGCAAATAATCTTATTCTTACTTTTTATCAACATAATCTGGTACAATTTTTTTCTCACTTTTATTAAGTTGTTAAGCTAATTTTGTCAGGACAAAAATATACCTTACTTTGCTCTTCTATCTTTTCTGCGTGGAAAACTCACCAGAGTCAATACTACCTGTGAGGCTACTTTTCATAAAAAACCAAAAGCAGTGAACATAAGTACATTTACATAATAATAATGATACCAATATTTATTACTCAGTTTACTGTTTTAAATACATTGCAGGTATTATATAATTAAATCCTCTGCAATTCTATGTAGAGGCAGAGAAATGACAGACAAAACTAAGGTTTAGGGAGAGGTGACATAATTTATCCTAAGTCATGCCACTAATAAGTTGTAGAACAGAAAATTTAACCCAGGGGAAATAATTACAGAAATGAAACTCTTAACTGCTATACTATCATGACAGCCACTCTTAGCTACCTACCCAAAACCTGTTTACCTCTTCCCACCCCCACTGGACCCCTGCTCCCAAGAGGTCAGCAGTGATAGCTGAGCATAACAATAGAATCTGAGCATTTGATTACTTCATTGATCCCTACAGGTTCTTCCTTCTTCTAGACTTCTTGTTAATTGAGAAAAATAAATGCCTCTACTTATTTAAGCTTTGTATTCATTTCTAAAGCAGGTAATTCTACTACTTTTTACACTGTGACCTATGGGATAAGGGCTGAGAGAGACTCCTAAACAGCCTCCATGGCCAGCACTGAGCATGACATAGGATTCAGTCTCACAACCCTGATATCATGACCTGAGCCAAAATCAAGAGTCAGTTGCTTAAATGACTAAGTCACCCAAGTGTCCCCAGCAGAGTTGTACTCTTAAAGTACAGTCTTTCTGAAAAAGCAGAGTGCTAATTTTACATAGGGGGGTTGGGAAGCTTGCTGTTCAAAGATTGAACAAGACTTTCACTGACTACTTGACTTGTGTAAATATCTGCACTTCAGTGAGGCTACTGATGGTTCCCTGACTTCAGAAACAGCTGCTTGTCACTGATTGGCTGGCTTCTTAAGATATGATAACAGAACCGATTTTTATTTACTTGATGGAATATTTAAAAACTTGGTCCTAATGGTTACTTGTTGCCATGGCAAAGGACAATCAGCCCTTTCTTAGGAGGATATGCTTGTTCCTCAATAAAAATTGATAAAAATAGGAGGAAAACCACCTAGAAGTCCTAGTCATCCAGTGTTTATTAGCTAGATTTTTAATATCTTTATTCTTGTATGTTGAACTTGTAATAAAGGCTAAGGGGCATCCATATTGTTTGGTTTGGTTTCTAGAATATAACATACTTAATTCTCATTTCGTACAATTGATATAAAATTGATATAAATTGATAATAAACAGTTATGTAAATAGAAAACTGAAGTGTAAATAGAAAACTGAAGAATTACTTTTTAAAAAAAATCTCAGATATTTCCTAACCCATTAATGTATTTAACATATATCTTCAAACCTCAAAAATAAAATGTTTATTCATTAGTCTTAGAATAGAATAAATAAGGAACAGTGTTATGTAATGTAAATGGAATTTTAAGATATTTATTCTAACATAATTCAAAAGACAAAATAAATGTCATTAAAATTTAGCTCTGATATACAATTGTTTCTAAAATAAGCATGTATACTTATTTTCACTTAAACCTATCAATATATATGCAATAAATATATAATTGTGCACTTTCAGAATAACTGAATTTAGTGTACTAAATTAGCCTAGAAGAAATAATTTTCCACAATAGAATGTAGTATAGGATTTCAATTTATGGCATATTTTGTCCCTGATGTTCATTTTGATATGTATATTGCTTTTATAAAGAGGAATTTCAAATTGAGTAAAATAATTTTGTTTGGATGTTCAGTGAAAGCAATTACTTAATATAACATACCTATTTTCCTAGAGTAATAAAGGGAGTAAAAAATTAGGTAGAAGATTTAGAAGGTGTATTTCTCTAATAACAAAACTTTTGAAATATTAATTTGATTTTTGGTTAAACATTCATAGTCTGCATACAATGTGTTACCTTGAGTCTTTGCTATGATATCTCACACTGTTTCTGAAGTAAGTTGACTTAATGAGTAGCTTAGGCAATATGAAGCCATCTATCTATTTTGGTCCTTTGAAATGGATATATATATTTCTGTGTCAGATATTCCATTTTCAGCCAACTTTGCTGTATTTCACACTGTAGAGAAAGATAATTGTTCATTAGTGATGATCTGTGAGAATGACTAAAACACAGCATAGAGAAAAGCAGAGTCACTAGCATGACTGGACTCTTCCTGAGTAGATTTTTAAATAAGAGTGACAGTTGATGGAAATTAGTATGAAAAGGAGGTTGAGCTATTAACACACAAAATTGTTAATTGAAAGCATAAATTATTTCTTGAAGTGCCCTGGTGTTCATAATAAAGATGCTCTAGGCTTGAGTACTATCTGCATGGTACATGAAATTTGTTATAATTGCAAAGATATTAAATAAGCACTTAATAATTTTGTTCAAATTCTGTTTTCCAATCAGTATATAAGCAAACATCAGAGGTATAATGCATACATGAACATCTGCATACACATTTCCTTATATGACAAAAAATTATAAATTGGAAAAACAGAAATACTATTTTGATTCATACTCATTCCTGTCTTTGGAACAGCATTTGTAAATAGGATGTATAAGACATGTGTTCCATTTTAAAATCCTATCCTATTTTCATTTACCTTTTAATTCCACATTACAGATGGGAGTATTTAAGAATACGATATACAAATTTGATTAACCTTAAATTTTATTATTCAGAAAAAATATTGGACATTTAAAAGTCCTATATAATTCAAAATCAAGCTAAGGATGAATGTTCACAATTTTAGAATGGCAGACTCTTGTGACTGCCTTCAGATTTGAGTTTTAAAACTTGAACATTATGCTAAGAGTTGTGTTGTTAGAACTTTTTCTATGGCCATGAAAATTTAGGATAGAAGGCATATTAAATGGTTAATAAACTGTCCTTCAGTGGAGCAACTCTAGAAATTCACAGCTGCCTGAACATGAGTTCAGTAAGGTTTATAATAAGAAAATTATAGTTATTTGCTCAGGAAATGAAACTAGCCAAGTGGCAGGATAGATCTCTAAAACAGATGCATCACTTTAGTCTGCTATTTATTGCAAGAGTATTCCCATTTATCATGGTTTCCTAGCTGCTTTGTAGTTCAACTCTGACAACTGTAAATCAACACAAAAGATGAGACACAATGGTAAATCAAAGTGAAGAACAAATACTTAATAAGTGGAAAACATGTTTGGTATTGTGGTTAAAAACAATTTGTATAACATTTAATAGGAAAATAGTATAGCTTCTGATTATGACAAATATAACCAATAGCATTTTCAAAATCTTAAGACCATTTAGTTATTTGACATAACTACATCAAAGGATAACTAATGTATGGAAACTATCAATTGCATTGTGCCTATTAGTAAGAAGGCTTTTTTTTTTTTTTTTTTTTTAATTGTCATGTAACTCAATTTATTATTTCTTTTTTTTTTTTTTTAAATTTTTTATTTTTTATAAACATATATTTTTATCCCCAGGGGTACAGGTCTGTGAATCACCAGGTTTACACACTTCATAGCACTCACCAAATCACATACCCTCCCCAATGTCCATAATCCCACCCCCTTCTCCCAAACCCCCTCACCCCAGCAACCCTCAGTTTGTTTTGTGAGATTAAGAGTCACTTATGGTTTGTCTCCCTCCCAATCCCATCTTGTTTCATTTATTCTTCTTCTACCCACTTAAGCCTCCATGTTGCATCACCACTTCCTCATATCAGGGAGATCATATGATAGTTGTCTTTCTCTGCTTGACTTATTTCGCTAAGCATGATACGCTCTAGTTCCATCCATGTTGTTGCAAATGGCAAGATTTCATTTCTTTTGATGGCTGCATAGTATTCCATTGTGTATATATACCACATCTTCTTGATCCATTCATCTGTTGATGGACATCTAGGTTCTTTCCATAGTTTGGCTATTGTGGACATTGCTGCTATAAACATTCGGGTGCATGTGTCCCTTTGGATCACTACATTTGTATCTTTAGGGTAAATACCCAATAGTGCAATTGCTGGGTCATAGGGCAGTTCTATTTTCAACATTTTGAGGAACCTCCATGCTGTTTTCCAGAGTGGCTGCACCAGCTTGCATTCCCACCAACAGTGTAGGAGGGTTCCCCTTTCTCCGCATCCTCGCCAGCATCTGTCATTTCCTGACTTGTTGATTTTAGCCATTCTGACTGGTGTGAGGTGATATCTCATTGTGGTTTTGATTTGTATTTCCCTGATGCCAAGTGATATGGAGCACTTTTTCATGTGTCTGTTCGCCATCTGGATGTCTTCTTTGCAGAAATGTCTGTTCATGTCTTCTGCCCATTTCTTGATTGGATTATTTGTTCTTTGGGTGTTGAGTTTGCTAAGTTCTTTATAGATTCTGGACACTAGTCCTTTATCTGATATGTCGTTTGCAAATATCTTCTCCCATTCTGTCAGTTGTCTTTTGATTTTGTTAACTGTTTTCTTTGCTGTGCAAAAGCTTTTGATCTTGATGAAATCCCAGTAGTTCATTTTTTCCCTTGCTTCCCTTGCCTTTTGCGTTGTTCCTAGGAAGATGTTGCTGCGGCAGAGGTCGAAGAGGTTGCTGCCCGTGTTCTCCTCAAGGATTTTGATGGATTCCTTTCGTACATTGAGATCCTTCATCCATTTTGAGTCTATTTTTGTGTGTGGTGTAAGGAAATGGTCCAATTTCATTTTTCTGCATGTGGCTGTCCAATTTTCCCAGCACCATTTATTGAAAAGGCTGTCTTTTTTCCATTGGACATTCTTTCCTGCTTTGTCGAAGATTAGTTGACCATAGATTTGAGGGTCTATTTCTGGGCTCTCTATTCTGTTCCATTGATCTATGTGTCTGTTTTTGTGCCAGTACCATGCTGTCTTGATGATGACAGCTTTGTAATAGAGCTTGAAGTCCGGAATTGTGATGCCACCAACGTTGGCTTTCTTTTTCAATATCCCTTTGGCTATTCGAGGTCTTTTCTGGTTCCATATAAATTTTAGAATTATTTGTTCCATTTCTTTGAAAAAGATGGATGGTACTTTGATAGGAATTGCATTAAATGTGTAGATTGCTTTAGGTAGCATAGACATTTTCACAATATTTATTCTTCCAATCCAGGAGCATGGAACATTTTTCCATTTCTTTGTGTCTTCCTCAATTTCTTTCATGAGTACTTTATAGTTTTCTGAGTATAGATTCTGTGTCTCTTTGGTTAGGTTTATTCCTAGGTATCTTATGGTTTTGGATGCAATTGTAAATGGGATTGACTCCTTAATTTCTCTTTCTTCTGTCTTGCTGTTGGTGTAGAGAAATGCAACTGATTTCTGTGCATTGATTTTATATCCTGACACTTTACTGAATTCCTGTATAAGTTCTAGCAGTTTTGGAGTGGAGTCTTTTGGGTTTTCCACATATAGTATCATATCATCTGCGAAGAGTGATAATTTGACTTCTTCTTTGCCGATTTGGATGCCTTTAATTTCCTTTTGTTGTCTGATTGCTGAGGCTAGGACCTCTAGTACGATGTTGAATAGCAGTGGTGATAATGGACATCCCTGCCGTGTTCCTGACCTTAGCGGAAAAGCTTTCAGTTTTTCTCCATTGAGAATGATATTTGCGGTGGGTTTTTCATAGATGGCTTTGATGATATTGAGGTATGTGCCCTCTATCCTTACACTTTGAAGAGTTTTGATCAGGAAGGGATGTTGTACTTTGTCAAATGCTTTTTCAGCATCTATTGAGAGTATCATATGGTTCTTGTTCTTTCTTTTATTGATGTTTTGTATCACATTGACTGATTTGCGGATGTTGAACCAACCTTGCAGCCCTGGAATAAATCCCACTTGGTCGTGGTGAATAATCTTTTTAATGTACTGTTGAATCCTATTGGCTAGTATTTTGTTGAGTATTTTCGCATCTGTGTTCATCAAGGATATTGGTCTATAGCTCTCTTTTTTGGTGGGATCCTTGTCTGGTTTTGGGATCAAGGTGATGCTGGCCTCATAAAATGAGTTTGGAAGTTTTCCTTCCATTTCTATTTTTTGGAACAGTTTCAGGAGAATAGGAATTAGTTCTTCTTTAAATGTTTGGTAGAATTCCCCCGGGAAGCCGTCTGGCCCTGGGCTTTTGTTTGTTTGGAGATTTTTAATGACTGTTTCAATCTCCTTACTGGTTATGGGTCTGTTCAGGCTTTCTATTTCTTCCTGGTTCAGTTGTGGTAGTTTATATGTTTCTAGGAATGCATCCATTTCTTCCAGATTGTCAAATTTATTGGCGTAGAGTTGCTCATAGTATGTTCTTATAATAGTTTGTATTTCTTTGGTGTTAGTTGTGATCTCTCCTCTTTCATTCATGATTTTATTTATTTGGGTCCTTTCTCTTTTCTTTTTGATAAGTCTGGCCAGGGGTTTATCAATTTTATTAATTCTTTCAAAGAACCAGCTCCTAGTTTCGTTGATTTGTTCTATTGTTTTTTTGGTTTCTATTTCATTGATTTCTGCTCTGATCTTTATGATTTCTCTTCTCCTGCTGGGCTTAGGGTTTCTTTCTTGTTCTTTCTCCAGCTCCTTTAGGTGTAGGGTTAGGTTGTGTACCTGAGCCCTTTCTTGTTTCTTGAGAAAGGCTTGTACCGCTATATATTTTCCTATCAGGACTGCCTTTGTTGTGTCCCACAGATTTTGAACCGTTGTATTTTCATTATCATTTGTTTCCATGATTTTTTTCAATTCTTCTTTAATTTCCCGGTTGACCCATTCATTCTTTAGAAGTATACTGTTTAGTCTCCATGTATTTGGGTTCTTTCCAAACTTCCTTTTGTGGTTGAGTTCTAGCTTTAGAGCATTGTGGTCTGAAAATATGCAGGGAATGATCCCAATCTTTTGATACCGGTTGAGTCCTGATTTAGGACCGAGGATGTGATCTATTCTGGAGAATGTTCCATGTGCACTAGAGAAGAATGTGTATTCTGTTGTTTTGGGATGAAATATTCTGAATATATCTGTGATGTCCATCTGGTCCAGTGTGTCGTTTAAGGCCTTTATTTCCTTGCTGATCTTTTGCTTGGATGACCTGTCCATTTCAGTGAGGGGAGTGTTAAAGTCCCCTACTATTATTGTATTATTGTTGATGTGTTTCTTTGATTTTGTTATTAATTGGTTTATATAGTTGGCTGCTCCCACGTTGGGGGCATAGATATTTAAAATTGTTAAATCTTCTTGTTGGACAGACCCTTTGAGTATGATATAGTGTCCTTCCTCATCTCTTATTACAGTCTTTGGCTTAAAATCTAATTGATCTGATATAAGGATTGCCACTCCTGCTTTCTTCTGATGTCCATTAGCATGGTAAATTCTTTTCCACCCCCTCACTTTAAATCTGGAGGTGTCTTCGGGCTTAAAATGTGTTTCTTGGAGGCAACATATAGATGGGTTTTGTTTTTTTATCCATTCTGATACCCTGTGTCTTTTGACAGGGGCATTTAGCCCATTCACATTCAGGGTAACTATTGAGAGATATGAATTTAGTGCCATTGTATTGCCTGTAAGGTGACTGTTACTGTATATGGTCTCTGTTCCTTTCTGATCTACCACTTGTAGGCTCTCTCTTTGCTTAGAGGACCCCTTTCAATATTTCCTGTAGAGCTGGTTTGGTATTTGCAAATTCTTTCAGTTGTTGTTTGTCCTGGAAGCTTTTAATCTCTCCTTCTATTTTCAATGATAGCCTAGCTGGATATAGTATTCTTGGCTGCATGTTTTTCTCGTTTAGTGCTCTGAAAATATCATGCCAGCTCTTTCTGGCCTGCCAGGTCTCTGTGGATAAGTCAGCTGCCAATCTAATATTTTTACCATTGTATGTTACAGACTTCTTTTCCCGGGCTGCTTTCAGGATTTTCTCTTTGTCATTGAGACTTGTAAATTTTACTATTAGGTGACGGGGTGTGGGCCTATTCTTATTGATTTTGAGGGGCATTCTCTGAACCTCCTGAATTTTGATGCTCGTTCCCTTTGCCATATTGGGGAAATTCTCCCCAATAATTCTCTCCAGTATACCTTCTGCTCCCCTCTCACTTTCTTCTTCTTCTGGAATCCCAATTATTCTAATGTTGTTTCGTCTTATGGTGTCACTTATCTCTCGAATTCTCCCCTCGTGGTCCAGTAGCTGTTTGTCCCTCTTTTGCTCAGTTTCTTTATTCTCTGTCATTTGGTCTTCTATATCACTAATTCTTTCTTCTGCCTCATTTATCCTAGCAGTTAGAGCCTCCATTTTTGATTGCACCTCATTAATAGCTTTTTTGATTTCACCTTGGTTAGATTTTAGTTCTTTTATTTCTCCAGAAAGGCCTTTCATATCTCTCGAGAGGGTTTCTCTAATATCTTCCATGCCTTTTTCGAGCCCGGCTAGAACCTTGAGAATTGTCATTCTAAACTCTAGATCTGACATATTACCGATGTCTGTATTGATTAGGTCCCTAGCCTTCGGTACTGCCTCTTGTTCTTTTTTTTGTGTTGTATTTTTACGTCTTGTCATTTTGTCCAGATAAGAGTAAATGAAGGGGCAAGTAAAATACTAAAAGGGTGGCAACAACCCCAGGAAAATATGCTTTAACCAAATTAGAAGAGATCCAAAATCGTGAATGGGGAGAAAGGGGATAAAAAGAGGTTCAAAAAGGAAGAAAGAAAAAAGAAAAAAAAAAAAAAAAGAAAAGAAAAGAAAAGAATATTTAAAAAAAAAAAAAGAAAACATCTAAGAAAAATGTAAAAAAAATATATATATATATATATATTAGATAAACTAGTAAAAAATCGTTAAAAAAGAAAAAGGTAACAGTTAAAAAAAAAAATTTTACCCGAAGGCGAGAAAAAAAAAAAAATGAAAAAGAAAAAATTAAATTAACTGCAAGACTAAAAAAAATCACAGGAAAAAAGCCATGAGTTCCGTGCTTGGCTTTCTCCTCCTCTGGAATTCTGCTGCTCTCCTTGGTATTGAAACCGCACTCCTTGGTAGGTGAACTTGGTCTCGGCTGGATTTCTTGTTGATCTTCTGGGGGAGGGGCCTGTTGTAGTGATTCTCAAGTGTCTTTGCCCCAGGCGGAATTACACCGCCCTTACCCGGGGCCGGGGTGAGTAATCCGCTCGGGTTTGCTTTCAGGAGCTTTTGTTCCCTGAGTGCTTTCCGTAGAGTTCCAGAGGACGGGAATACAAATGGCGGCCTCCTGGTCTCCAGCCCGGAGGAGCCGAGAGCCCAGGGCCCCACTCCTCAGTGCGCCCTCAGAGAACAGCGCCCAGTTACTCCCGTCTGCCTGACCTCCGGCCGCGCTCCGAGCTCACCGAGCCTGCGACCGGTTCAAGGTAACACGGAGCTGCGAGCTTACTGTCGGCTCTGTATCTGTAGCCGGCTTTCCCGTTCCAATACCCGCAAGCTCTGCGACACTCAGACACCCCCGATCCTTCTGTGACCCTGCGGGACCTGAGGCCACGCTGACCCCGCGTGGGCTTCGCCCCGGTTTAGCCTCTGGGGCGATGTCCCTCAGCGGAACAGACTTTTAAAAGTCCTGATTTTGTGCGCGGTTGCTCCGCCGCTTGCCGGGAGCCGGCCCCTCCCCCCGGGGTCTATCTTCCCGTCGCTTTGGATTCACTTCTCCGCCGGTCCTACCTTTCAGAAAGTGGTTGTTTTTCTGTTTCCAGAATTGCTGTTCTTCTTCTCTTCGATCTGCCGATGGATTTTCAGGTGTTTGCAATCTTTAGATAAGCTATCTAGCTGATCTCCGGCTAGCTGAAGCAGTCTCAGCTTGCTACTTCTCCGCCATCTTGACTCCTCAGTAAGAAGGCTTTTTAAAAGAAATTTAATCTTTAAAGCTATTTCTCATTCATTCACTTAATTAATTCCTGGTTTTGGTAGACAATTCATTTTTTACTGGTCAGTCCTATCATAGTATCTTGGGTTTCATTTGGAATCCTATGCTTGGTTAGAACATTCATCAGTACTAAAAACATTCTGTTCTTGATAGTGATCCAATTGCTTAACGTCTACCCTAGAGGATTTGTATTAAATATAACACTGTTATATGCTGCAAAATTTCTCTTGGTTTAAACAATGCTTGAAATATATTCTTTATGCAGTACACCAAAGGTAAATGGTGGTCAGTCACATGTTCTTGAAGACTGCAGGTCTGTCAGTCTTTAATCACAGTCAGTATCTGTACTTGATTTGTTTTTACACAAGAGAAATGTTCTGAGCATATTGCTAGCTCAGTAAAGCTACAGAATGTACTATGTGGCCTATTTCTCAAATATGTTGAATCATTAATATCAGTCTAAACTTGAAAAAACAGTAGTTTTAAATACTATCATAACATGTCTTCCCTTTAGGACCTGTATTTTATAGCACCAAGGTGAGACTAAGTTAAACTGTTGTTTTGACCTGTCATGACTATTCAGCATATGTCCTTCCAGGATTTCCCAGGATTATTTGACAGGCCTTTTAACACTTTGTTGAAAAATACAGCATAAGCTTTGCAATAACACATGTGAAATGAAATCAGTGCAAATATTGTCTATATAAACTTGACAAGTTCAATTCATGCAAAAAGCTAAAATGTCATCAAGGTCTTGGTCAGAAGGTTACAACATTTTCCTGCTATAATAATAATTATTATTTTATCTCTCTTAGCAACAGATTATATCTTGTATAAGCTAAATACTTCTTTAGGAGGCTGACAATGAGATGATTTAATGCATAATAGGGCTTGTGCTTGTTAAACTGCAAAGAATTAATCCCACTAGATTTCACAAATAGCACCTGCTCAAGCCTGCTAGAGTTGTCGCTACATGGAATGCGTCAAGCAAACTCTGGCACACCAAAAGACTGAATTATTAGAAACCTAAATGTCTGCTCTAAAATACACCTACTTTCTATTTGCCGCTGAGTATTTGTTTAGAAATTAACCCTGAATTAGCCAACTTCAAATGACTACGTAATTACAGCATGATTTTAACCACTGTGATATATACAAGTAGCATTGATCACTCTAATAAGAGTCTCCTAAAATATCTTTTAAGAGGGACTTAGCGTCTTGTACAGTAACTGTGGGTACAATAACAAGTGCATCATTAAGTATAGATGTACTTATAAAGAAATATTTGTCAAATTATTATAAGGAATTTTACAGGTTTAGTAAGAAGCTTTTTTTCAGTTCATGTGGTGGATTGACCTTTCCTTGTGCAAGCTCTCTCATGTCTCTTCTTAAAAGGGCACTAATCCCATCATGATGGCTCCATCCTTATGACTTCATCTAATTCTAATTACCTCCCAAAGGCCCTGTCTCTAAATACCATCACATTGGGAATTAGGTTGTCAACATAAGAACTTGGGGATGTGGGAGCATAAACATTCAGTTCATAACAGTGTATGTGTGTATATCTGATAGGAATATAAAGATTAGAAATAACAATTTATCAGTGAGATGAGGTTTTAATAGTGTTTAATAAAAAGTCATGGTAGAGCATTTTTCTTATCTTTGATATTTTTTATTATATAAGAGTCATTATTTTTCTTTACAGTAAGTATTGTTCCTTTTCTCCCTAAATCTTTGTCACAAATACTTATAGTAGTATTTGTTAGTAGTATTTTTAGGGCAAATGATCTGGTTACCATAATATTAGAATCAGAGATTTCACTCTAAAAAGTATATTTTTCTATAGTTTATTTTTTGTTTATTTTCTAGTCTCAAAAAATTCGTGTGTTGTTATTCAAGAATGACTCATAACTTCATTTTCAACTTATTTAGGTCTTATGAAAGAGGTTATGAAAGAGGTTACAAGGTTATGAAAGAGATCCAATGTTTTTAGTGCTTAGACATTCTGTGTGAAGTCTGCACTCTGGCACAGTATAATTAGCATGTGAAAAAATACTGGGACTGAACACTTGTAATATGTTGAGCTACTTTTTCATGATTTAGTGAACAGTGGGGTAAATAGTTTCTTTTTATGTGATAGGGAAAGTGTCCAATGTTTTTAGTGTTAAATATGAAGACTATTTGTTAGTATGTGGTAAAGAAAAATCCTATGTCGAAATATATTATGGCAAGCCCATTAACAAATAAAATACCTTATAGGTATAAAAATACAATATTATTAACATAGAAATAGCTTATTGGCTTGTTCTATATAAGCATCAATGATTAGTTATTAGATTCAGGTTTTTTTGTATTTCTACATTATCTAATTCCATACATTTGAACTGTGCCACATATTTTAGGGTATTATCAACTGGGGCATAAGAAAAATTATGGGTTCCTAAAAAACAAAACAAAATGCATGAGAACTAGCCTCACCATGAAAGCACTTACCTATTCCCCATAGGTAAGTACTATCAGTCAGGATATATCTTGGGAGATATACATTTATATCTCCATCACAGTTATGGAGAGATCTTTATGATATATCCAGGAGAAGAAGTAATTTGGATAAGACACTACTACTTTCAAGAAAAAAAATTGATACATAATTCATATACCACAAAATTCTGTATTTTAAAATATATAATTCAGAGATTTTTATTATATTCACAAACATCGCTATTACCCATTTCCTGAAAGAACATTTTTATTTCCCATAAGTGGAACTCCATAATATTAGTAGTCACTCCCCATGGCTCCTTCTCCCAAACCCCTGGTACCCACTAATCTACTTTGTGTCTGTATGGACAAACTCCTGGTACCCACTAATCTACTTTGTGTCTGTATGGATTTGCCTACTCTGGACATTTCATATAAATGGAATCATGCAATGAGTCCTTTTTTGGTCTGACTTCTTTCATTTAGCCTATTTTCAGAGTTCACTTATGCTTTAGCGTGTATTGCTACTTCATTCCTTTTTATGGTTAAATAGTATTTATTGTTTAGATAAACCACCTTTTGTTTATCCATTTCGTTAGTGATGGACATTTAGATTGTTTCCATTTGAGGGAGGGTACAATCATGAATAATGCTACTGCGAATGTTCATATACAAGTTTCTGTGTGGCTCTGTGCTTTCAGTTCTCTCAGATATATACCTAGAATAGCAGTTACTAGGTTGTAAGTAACATGTTAAGCTTTTTTTTTTTTTTTTTGGGTAAGTAACATGTCAAACTGTTTTCAGAAGTGACTAGATTAATATGGTGACATCATTGATAAGGCAGTTTAGAGAATTCCAGAACTTTATACCACTGTAAAAACAACTAATAAGCTAGTGAAAATGGTCATAAAGCTTTAAAACTCTGGAAGCTTCTCCAATAGTTATCATACCCAGGGGAAAGCTTAATGAAGAAAGAAGTTGCTGCATTCTCCAGCATTTTAAGTTCCTGCTCATTGTCCCCACTCCAGGATCAGTGGTGGCTGTGAGGTTGGCAGCCTGAAATGCTGTTACAGGTTGCTGGTGCCAGAGAGAGCAATACAGACCTTATTCTCAAATGATTGTGACTGTGGGTTTCAACCTGTTTGGCAGCTCCTTGAAGGATCAGCACAAGGGCTTGCCATTGTTCTGCCTGATTTGGAATATTCCCAGGGTTTTGGTGGCTTCTTGGAAGGTGTTTGCAGAAAGTAGGCAAAGGCTAAATTACTGGCCACAGCAGCCTGGGGCAAGAGTTTATAGTCAAGACAATAGACAGATCAAAAAGACTGAGAAAAGAGATATGTGAGGGAGTAATAGCTTTTAAAAGCTCCCGCTTGTGTCAGATAATCAAAGATGCCCTGTACACGCCCAGGGCTGGACACATGCTCAGAAAAGACCTATGAGAACCCTAAGCTGTTATCTTTGGCTCTTCTTCAGGCTCTACACAGGCACAGGTGAAGGCCAAGTCAGAGATTTAAATAATCTGGTTAAGTTATTGAAGGAGTGCCCCCAAACAGAGACAATATATAAAGATAAAGGATGTCTCCCTCCCCCGCCTCTCTTTTTTGGCTCCAAACATTTAAGGGAACTCTATTAAAACACTAGCTGACCACAAAGCTAGAAGAATACAGATTTCAGTTGTCACACATAAAAATGAATATAGACTATACAAAAATAGTTTAGAAAAGTCACTAAACAAACATAAAAAAAAACACACAAAAAAAACCTACAACCCTGGGGAGTGAGAATCTGATTTCCAGAGCTGTTACATAATAATATTCAAAATGCCCAGTTTTCAACAAAAAATTAGAAGACATGCAAAGAAAAAAGAAAGCATAGTCCATTCATGGGGGTAAAAAAGACATTAATAGAAGGTGTCCCTGGATGATCCTGGGTATTAGACTCACTAGACAAAAATTTTAAATCACTGTTTTAAACATGTTCAAAGATCTAAGTGAAACTATGGACACAGAATGAAAGGAAACCCGGAGAATAATGTTGCATCATGAGCATGCTGTGAAGGCACACAGATGAGTTGTGTCTTTCCACAATGTCAGCTTTATTCAATCATAAATCAAGTTAAATCATAATTATAAAAGCAATAATGCTTTATTATTATTCAGGATTCCAAACTTAATGACAATTCACACTGTGATTAAAGTTGGCTTCTTCCACAGCACACAGAGCAGGACAGAAGACAAACCACACCACAAACAAGATAATAGAAGGATGTAGGAAATTAACAAATGCAAAGTCAGTCTGTGGGCATGCATTGAGATAAGGCCTCCCTCTAGTCCTGGTCAGTTCTGGGCACTTACTGCTTCTGATGTTCAAGCAGAGAAGGATCTCTGTTCTGTTCCGAGATCATCTGGGCACAACCTTTGGTGGAAGTTACCTTTACTTTAAGTGGTCAGACGTAGAGGAACCAGGTCTGAAGGTCTGAGTTTGTTACCAAAGTCCTTCCCTTTTAAAAGGGTTTAAGCAGTTTTGGATCCTTGCAGACCTCCCCTGGTTCTGTTCATTATCAGTTCTGGCGTGTCAGCTGCTATTGGTCCTGGCACTATCTCCTAGCTGGAGTACCTTAGCTGCTTGTGTTATTGCTTGACACAGGCCCCTGCATAACACAGTCACCTGCTTGACATGACAAGACTCCATTTTACTCTCTACAACGAGGCGGGATTTTTTTTTTTTTTTTTAAGAGCCAAATAAACATCTGGAGCCTAAACATACAATAACTGAAATGAAAGTTTCATTAGAGAATTGTAATAGCAGATTTGAGCAGAAAAAAGAAAGAATTGGTGAAATTGAAGAGAGATCAATTTCAATTATCCAGACTGAGAATCCCAGACAGAAAAGACTGAAGGAAAATGAACAGAGTCTAAGAAATCTGTGGGACACTATTAAGTAGACCAACATATGAATGTGGGACTCCCAGTGTTAGAGGAGAGAAAGCGGAATAAGTGTTTGGAAAAAAAAAAAAATGGTCAAAACATTCCTTATTTGATTAAATATATAAATCTACACATAAAAGAAGTCCAGGCAGGATACACTTAAAGAGATCCACAGTAAGATACATTATAGTCAAATTACTAAAAGCCAAAGTGACTGCATCATTTTACCATCCTACCATCAGTGTATGAGTGTTCTGATTTTTCTGCATCCTCACAAAACTTCTTAATTGTTCCTCTATTTTGTTACAGCATACTGCTGAATAGAATGATATCTCATTTTTAAAATTGCATTCCTTGACATTGAACATTTTTTTAATGTATGTATTAAGAAAACTTCTTGGGGTGGCTGGGTGGCTCAGTGGGTTAAAGCCTCTGCCTTCAGCTCAGGTCATGATTCCAGGGTCCTGAGATCAAGCCCCACATCAAGCTCTCTGCTCAGCAGGGAGCCTGCTTCCCCACTCACCCCTGCCTACCTCTCTGCCTACTTGTGATCTCTGTCAAATAAATAAAGAAAAACTTAAACAAAAAAAAACAAAAAACTTCTTAAACTGCCAATTGGAGCCACACATAACAGCTTTTGATCAAGCTGATATGAAGATGATTCAAGTAACATTCAATTAGACACATTCATTTAGCCCCCAAATACAGTCAAGGATAATTCTCAAATCTATCCTGCTGGCAAAACTGGACCTGAGGAACTCTGTCTTTATGTGAGGACAAGCTGATGAAAAAACCCAAAACAACAACACCAAAAAACAACTTACTAAGAGGCTATGAAGAAATCCTACAGAAGAAAAGAAAAGAAAAGAAAAGAAAAGAAAAGAAAAGAAACATCCAAAGATCCAGGGGGAAGCATATTTTGGGGGGCGTGGGAAGATTTACTACAAAATCACTATAGCTTATTCTACATTTTCTGTGTGATATGAGAGAGCCTGGACCCTATAAAGTAAGAACAGAAGACTACAATTTGAGAACCCATTGAAATGAAAATATGAAGATAATGAAGATCTCCATTCGAGGTAATAAAAAAGCTTAAATGGCACTACAGAAAATTGGCAAGGTGGAAAACCTAAGAAACTTTCCTTGAGTTAACTGAAAACTGACAAAGTTGTGAAATAAGGTAGTTTATGGGGGTTAAGGAAAGAGATAGGAACCAACAGAAAAACTACAGGCATAGCTAAAAAAGAAACTTAAACAAGCTCTTAAAAGACACAGTTCAGATGATATTAACAGATCTTTATGTCACCATTCCCTCAATTCTTGAGAATTTTAGTTGCTGGCGTACTTTACGTACTATTTTACATCTAAACAATGGGAGTAAATCAGAACTCAAGATTTGAACTTCTTTGCACTAATTTCAATCCAATCGTATGCCTTAAAAATTATCTCCATGTTGCCCATCCCTAAACTCCAAACTCAACATTTTATACAGATATCTAATGAGAAACTCAGATTTTGGAAACTGTTACACTGGTTTGTTTTCACTCAAAATCTACCTCTCCTGCAGTCTTCCTTTAATCCCATGAGTTGCTCAGACAATTTTGTAATCAAATATGGGTTTTAAGTAAGATCACTCTGTTAACAGCATGGATTAAAGGAGAAGGAGAGCAGATTTGAGGGTATTGGTCACAAACATAGGGAAAACATGAAACAAATGAGAAAGATTATAGATATTATTCAAAAGAAAAATGGAAACATTTTTTTTAAAAAAAGATCATGTTAGATCCTTACTCATTATATAACAAAATACATCTCAAATATATTTAACAACAAAATGGAAAAGTAGAATCATCCAAACCTTTATAGTGTGCTGCATCCAAGCAATGTTGTCTTTTATTCATTTAAACATAGAAAAGGAAATACTGTACCTAAAAAAAAATGAAAGTTCCAAAATGTATGTTAAACATTTTGTATCAATCCAATATTTTCATTTACAAATTAAAAGTTTGCTTCTAGGGGTGCCTGGGTGGCTCAGTGGGCTAAGCCTCTGCCTTCAGCTCAGGTCATGATCCCAGGATCCTGGGATCGAGCCCCGTATTGGGCTCTCTGCTTAGTGGGGAGCCTGCTTCCCCCTCTCTCTGCTTGCCTCTCTGCCTACTTCTGATCTCTCTCTCTCTGTGTCAAATAAATTAAATAAAATTTTTTAAAAAAAAGTTTGCTTCTAGGTAGAGAACTTCGGTTTAAACATTTTTTCCAAGTATTCTTTCCCAAATATTTTATTTTGAATTTGTATTAATTTTAAATAATAAGTTTGCATCATGTCTTATAAAGGAAACAATTTTTTAGAGAAGGATTTTTTAAAGTCAGATTAAATATAAATATAATGAACAATATTCCTAGCATATTCCATAATAGTGAGTAAATTCCCATTATTACTCTAGTTAGACCAGTGTTATGAGCAGGTTAGGGATGCCCAAGGAAAGTTTATAATTAGTGATTAAGATTATTGGAAGTCCCTGAGTAAGGATCTTATTAACTTTAAAATTAAAAATTTTGTGGAAGATAATGAATTGCCTCAATTCCCATCATTCCATGGAGAAGAGGTATGAACATAGTAAGGAAAATAGAAAAGTTTCCTCTGCTCTTAAGGGGGCTGAATGAAACCAAAAGCAGCAATTAAAATTCATATTCCACTTGGAACAAAGGTCAGTATTCATTATGTTTTGGATTCAGGGAAATTAAGATAGATTATTTTTGAGAATCAGGTGATAAGCAATGTGGTCTGAAGTGCTGGGGTTAAGAGCCAATAGCTAAGAATTCTTGAGAGTTCTTTGGTACAAAAAGGTGGTTTTACTAAAGCAAAGTATCTGTGGGCAGAAAGATGGGGTACACTGGGGTTGTGAGGAATGTCTGATTATATACTTGGGAATTGGGGGAGGTAAAGACAAAGGGACATTTCCAAAAGGACCTCTGTACACTGAAGAAGACACAGGATCCTGGAGGACTAGCTATCCTGAAGCTAAAGTGGTTTTTCCCTCTAGCAAAGCATTAATGTTAAGACAGTTGGGAGTTTCTGGAGGAATGTTATACTCTGCCCAACCCAAGTATTTGTCAATGGGCTGCATTTATAAGGAAGTTTAATTTTGCTTATTTTTCCTTTTTTGTTTTTGCTCCCCACATCAATAAGGAAAACTCTGAAGATTAGGAGACAGCAAAGCTCTGTATGGATCAGGATGGGGAGAGATTCAATTTTACTTTAGGTAATTCATTTCTGAAAGAATATTTCTTCTTTACAGTGCAACCTTCAAGGTACACTGCCTTCCACATGTCCCGAGACATAATGAAGAAAGTAAATAGATATAATTTAGCAATCAATTATGATTAGTAGATAATAGCAGACCAATTTTGTTTCCTTCCTTATGAAGAAAGAAGAACAATAGTCTGTGATCATTACTTATTCAAATACAAATTTGATTCCACCATAAAATTTCATTGATGATCTACTAACACAGATCTCTTTAAGATAGGGGCTATGTGTTATTACTATCTAATCCATACTGTCTGATATGGATTTTATAACATACCCTAGATTTCTACTCAATTTCCCTAAAAGTAGAATTAAATCTGCTGTGTTATAATCTATTCAAATTTACTTATCATTCCGTGCATTCCAGTTTACCTTGATTCATCATAAGTGAGCTGTGGAAAAGCAAAAATGCTATATACCCCAATAGCAATAAACTTTACTAAGTGCGCTTAGGAAAATTTCCCAGTCCATATATGTTCTCATTACATTTCTATCCCGCTGCCCAGGCCCAACCCCTTCCAAAGAAACAAAACCGGATTGTTTAGGGAAAATACTGCCAGGGTCTGAGGAAAATGCTTATTTTCTTAATCACACTTCCTAAAATTGTGATGTAGTCCCCTTTCTTTTCTTCCCTGCCCCTGCCTCCTACAGCAAGAGTATAAAGAGTTTAGCACATTATGTACTGATTTTAAGTTAGTATGTCTGTTTACAGATCTCATCATCATGGTGATAGTGTCTTGGAAATTAAAAGATTGTTGCCAGACACAGTGTTTACCCCTCCTCCCTTCCCCGCCCCCATGGATCACTTGTAGTGCCAACAACATATCTTATCAACACTGGTCTCTAAGCATAATGCACGTCCTGACAATTACCATGAATGTTCCTTGCATATTAACTGATCAGTCCAGTGAGTTAAAAAAGCTTCTTGATCCCAGGAATTCTGGTTTTCAAAGTAAGATTCAATAAAATAATCTCTAGAAATATAATTTGAGTAACTTGAAACTTCTGAATATGTTTTATTCCATGAAATATGCTGTGGCCACAATTACTTAAATGTCTTCTCATTGGGAATATATATTTTTTTATTCTGTACTTCAGATCAGGATAACTTTAGATCAGGACCTTTGATCAAGAAAAACTAGGTAATATTATACATTCACATAGAATTCCCTAAAATTATTCAAAAGCAACTGCAGTAATACCCTCAAAAACAAAACAAAACAAAAAAGAAAAACCTCCTGATTTTTTTAAAGCTAGCCCCACTTCTAGGAGCATAAAGAATTTAGGCCAAAACATAAAATCAATACTTAAAAAAAAAAAGAAAAGAAAAAAGAAAAGAAAGAAAACAAATGAAAAAAGAAGAAAAGTTCTTAAACTTCCACAATTTGAAAAAGTATTGACTTGGTCTTCCTTAAGTGATGTCTTGACCTAAAGTACATCCTGTGACTCATACTCCAATTTGCTGTTACAGTCTTTCTGGTCCAAATTGCTGGGAGGAAGGGAAGTACTGCTATAGACAAAGTGGTTAAATACCCTAGTGTACAGAACCTTATAAAAGCTGCACCCTGAGAAGGATGCAGTTTCTCATTTCTTTGTTCCTGTTTTACTTTTATGATCCCTTGGAAGAAAGGTACATTTTGTCTCTATTTGAAAAAAAAAAAAAAAATCTAAGTAACAATAATATTACCAGTGTTGAAAAATGTGTTATAGTTGTTTTTCCATATATTCACCAAGAGGCCGGCTTATTTTTAATGCAGTTGTACTGGGTCCTTATTCAAGATACTTCAGATTAACACCCTTTTGCAAGCAAGTGAGTGAGAATGGCTGTTATGTCCCCTGTTTGTGGAGGATTCAACATTAGTAGATTCAGCAATCATTTTCTCAGGTCCTTCCATTAGGTCTATCATTAGGAAAAAAGCAGTTTGAAGACAAATCAGGTGAAAGTTGGAGCTGCCCATTGGAAGTAAAAACCACATCAACTTGAAAATGTTCTCTGTGAAATAAGATGGAAAACTCTAGGAGATAAAAGTTCAAAGAAAATTTTTCCCAGCCATTTTCACTTTTAGATAGCCCTATTATAATCACTTAATTGATAGGTTACAGTTGTCACAACATGGATTTCCCCTCCATTTTTCATGTTTGAAAGTAAGTGTGCTTTGCTTTAAAAAAAAAAAAAAATCTGTCAGGGGGCACCAGGGTGGCTCAACTTGTTTAAGTGTCCGATTCTTGATTTTTGCTCAGGTCATTGATCTCAGGGTCTTGATCTCAGAATCCTGAGATCAAGCCCCATGCAGAATCTGTGCAGGGTGTGGAGCCTGCAGGGATTTGTCTTTCTCCCTGTCCTGCGCACCCCCCCATAACCCCTGCCGCCACCGCCCTGCTCAGGTTGCCTGCTCAATCTCTCTCTCCTTTGTTTTAATAAGAGTTCTGTATGGTTCTTTAAATAGATAAAATGCATTTAAATATTCAAATTCTGAAAGTTCATTTCATATGCAGCTGTTTAGCAAGGTAGTTTTTTTCATGATTGAAGGTAAACCTTAATCCTTTAAACTGTATCTCTTCCATAAGCGTAGCCTGAATTTAGTATTTTAAAGGAACATTTTCAAAATGGTATGTTCCATTTCTTTTTCAAAGCCACTTTTCTATTACTAAGAAACACTACTCTCTTTTAAACATTATCTTGGATATTTTTTTCCACACATTTACTAAGTTATTTCTAACTGATTCCATTAAGTCACCCAGGGACTGTCTGGAATAGATCATTTTATCAAGTTGCAATGTGTGGGTTACCACTAATAAAATGATCTTGGGAACAGAGAAAAATATTTACCTAGGAGTACTGAGTTATCATGATTTTTGTTGTTGTTTTTGATGGTAGTTTACCTTAAATTAGGAGTTTGTAAACATTGAAGAATCAGGAAAGTATATATGTATATAGTATATAGTATATGTGTTATAAATGTATATATATTACTGTTTTGTGTTAATTCCCACAGTTTTATTCAAGTGGAACAGGTTCTACAAATGCTGTTCTGTTTTCACCCAAGCAGTCACAATCCGAGGAGAAAAGAGAAACAGATCAAGGACTGGTTGTTTCTATACTCATATGGGCTTATCCTAGATGGGATATATGCAATTTCCATATTTCTGATTCAAATCCAGTTTGGTCATAACCTTTGTTGACTGTGTAAAAATAAGAAGGGCTCAATTACCTTATTTTTTTAGTAAGTGTAACATCTAGTGTTACATTTAGTAAATGTAACAAAAATATAAACCAGTTTTAGTTTATTATTTTCAAAAAAACCTAAAAACACATATTTACATGATTTGTACAAGTGGAATTTTCTTGCCATCATCTCTGGGATGCTCCTAACTACTGGTAACGCTTTTAATAAATAATTTATAAGGGGAAACCACACACAATTTTGCAGGATTTGTGCTGCCCCACAGATACTATTCTCCCTTAGATTTTGAGCCAAGCCACCCCCAGAATGGACACCCCCTGTTCATTCTAGCATGAGAAGTCTGTCATCAAGCATGCTGAGTAAATAAAGCCTGGTTCATCTGCTGTTAACAGTAGGAAATTTCCTATCATCCTGGCCTCAACAAGGGTGAACTCTCAATCTTTTCAGTTTTCACAGACCTGGAAATACTGTCTCCTCTTAGGAATAAGCAGGAGGTAGGCCAGTATATGTTGGGGGGCTGGGGAGGGTGTAAGAAGAATTTAAAAAGCTAAGAAAGAATAGGAGAATTGGATTGATGGGACTAGACACAGAACCATTGTTTTTATACACACCAATGTAGGAAGTGATGATTCTTTAACCTCCAAAGTTTTACATGAAAATAACTCCATTTGTGAGATGAGGGGGCTTTTGTTACACCTTGCCAGTGTTTAATCAAAATGATCTCCCCCAAACATATTTGATGTTCATTATAGAAGATTAATGTAAGTTATGATAAACAGTTATATTGATAGACATTGGATTCTGTAACTTCCTTGGGACTTAGAGTTAACTGTTCAAACAAGACTCAGCAACTTCAAGGGTAGCTCACAATTTATGTAGGCCATTGTCCAGGTTGTGAGACTCAGTAAAGAAGCATGTACTCTTTCCTTCTGCTTCTTATTTTGTTTTTCTTTTCTTTGTTACTGCTTTAAATTATCCTATGTCACAGCTTGTTAAGGGCTTCAGGCTAGTCAGTAGGTGCTATATAAATTCAAAAGATTGATGTCTACCCACAGAAGTTTGTCTAACAAACTCCAAAAAGATCGTATTATTCATTAGCTGTCACCTGGTATATGTATTTCTTTACTCTATCCACTGTAGATCTGTAAGTGTTTGTTTTTAATTGAATATTTCTCGCTAATAACGATTTTCATCTCACAGGAATCATATTAACTAATTTAATCATATTAACTAATTTAATGTTCCTATGAGGTAGGTTCCATTAATATCTCTGTTTCACAATGAAGAAATGAGATACATAGAAATACAGTAACTTTCTCAAAGTCACACAGCTAATAAGAAGTAGAGTTGGAATGTAACTAGGAATTTGACTTGAGTCTTTTGCTTTAACCACTGCACTATCTGTTGCTCAAAAAGCATAGGAGCTATATCCTCAATTCAAATTAGAGTCTTCCATAAAATCTTTGTGTTTATTTTCATTAGCATTTTTTCTGATGTTAGTGGCTATATCTTTATTTCTATATTTTCACTTCTAATAAAGTTCTTATTACCCATTAAATAGTTAATAAATATCTAACTAAACAAGATGTAATGTATATGTGATAGAAGATTGTTAAAGTAGTATTTATGCATTGAGAAAAATAACACTTCAACTGGTACTGCATTGAATTATCTAAAATTCTTACCAAGTAAAGTTACTGAATGGGTACACTGAATTTTTCTTTTTTTAATAACCCATTTTCCAGTCAGTGGTTCTCTCTTTTTGCTTGTTGGACCTGGATTTTGTATCCCTTTGAGCAGGAAATGTTCAGGAATTCCACTGCCATTGTGAAATTCGGCTTAACCACAGATTCAGAAAATTAGCAGCATCCACTGTAGGGTACTGAGATCAAATGGCATGTTCAGAAGGAAACCCTTCTCTAGTAGGTTGTTTTTGCTTTCCTAATAAATACTAGTTTACTTCCTTTTGAGAGATAACTTTAAAAATAGAAATTTAAAAATTTCACAAGATTTACAGGATAAACTCCTCTACATAAATCACTTTATACAATAAGCAGCGATAAAGCTTTAGCAAGGCCAGTTTTAAAGACCTAAGACTTTTTAGGATAGTTTAGATAAGGTTTGAATAAGCAGCCAAATGTTCTGAACCAAAATTCCAAGTCTGTTAGTAATGATAATATTATTTAGCACTTAGATAATTCTTTGCAGGCAGTAACCATTAATCATTGGCATCTCACTGTGTACTATGCAAGTTTTAAGATTATCAGTTTATAGAGGCAAATAATAAAGTTGAAAGGGAAAGAGTGTGTTTAAGGTCATAACCTGGGTTATTGCCTGAGCCAGAGTTTGACATGTACTTTTTCTCTTTTTCCCTATCGTATTCCACAAGCTGTTACCTTATTTTTGTGCCAAGATTTTTTCTTAACATAACTACCTGAACATACAAAGTCAAACTATGTTTGCAATACCCAGGTTGTTTATAAGAGACAGTGGAAAGGAGTTACAAGACTTAGATTCTTACTTCCTTCCTTCTTACTCAAACATATACTGACTGTGGAATCTTGGTCAGAATTCCAGTTTTTTTTTTTTTTTTTTTTGAGCCCCTATTTTCTTACCTGCCAAATAGGACTAATAGTTTTTTTTTTTTTAATCTTGTGGTTATTTCTGAGGGATAAATATATAATATATATGAGTAATTATTGGTAACTATAATTTTTTGAGTGTCCACTGTATGTAAATCACTTTAGTTCAAATTCTCAGCATCTTATTTATTTTTAATATGATTTTATGGATTTGCTTATTTATTAAATCAGCAGATGTTTTATAGGATGCCTACCATGCACATTGTCTCATAAAGTAATAACCAGAACAAACTTCCAGGTCTCACAGAACTGTCTTTCAAGGGAATGTTTTACAGTAAACTAAAAGGTACATGTAAGTGTGAGGTATGAATTCTACATGGGGAAATTATGTGATAAATTCCATTAAGAAAAATAAAGATTGTAAAAGTAGAAGAGAATGATTTGAATGGGGTATTTTATACCCGGGGCCAAAAACGTTTACCTGTAAACATATTTGAGGAAAGATGTGAGGGAACTGTGGGAGATGGCCTTTTGATATTGGGAAGAAGGTGCTTTGTAGGTAGAGAGAACAGCAAATGCATGTTCTCTGGGCTTTCATTACTTTTTTAGGGCCAGCAAGGAAGACAACTGGAATGAAGCTAGCAAGGAAGAGAACAGAAAGTGTAGAAAGACAATAGATTTCAGGTCATTTAGGACTTTGTAGGTCATGAGAAAATTTTTGGATTTTATTCTTAAGACTAAAAGATTTTAGAAGACTTGAATAAAAGAGTGACATGATTTGGTTTATATTTTAGAAGGCTTGGGAAAAGGCAAGGAGACAATGTAGAAAGCTATTTGTGAAAGACAGTTATCTAACATGGCGTCAACAGTGGAGGCCAGATTAAAAATAAACTTTGGATGGTTGACAGATAATAAAAATTCAATAGATAAGGTTAGAAATGAAGTTATAGGGGTGCCTGAGTGGCTCAGCTGTTAGGTGGCTGCCTTTGGTTCAGGTTGCAATCCCAGGGTCCTGTGATCAAGCCCCACATTGGGCTCACTGCTTAGTGAGGAGCCTGTTTCTCCGTCTGCCTACTCTCCCTACTTGTCACTCTCTCGCTCTCTCAATGTCAAATCAATCAATCAATCTTAAAATAAATTTTAAAAATCTTCAAAAAAATTTAAAAAAATAAAAGGAAGTAATAGGTTAACAGGTTGTCAGCATATAGGTATATTTAAAGTCATGGGATTAGATGTGATCACCTAAGGAGGAAGCATAGAGAGAGTAGTCTACGGAAAAAGCTCTGGAGTATTGCAGCTTCATAGGGGGATAGGAAGAACCAGTCAAGGAGACTGAGGAGGAGGAAAATGAAACACAGGTAGAACAATATTTTAAAAAGAAAGGAGTGATCAGTTATGTCAAATGCTGCGAGCAGTTAGGTAAAGTGAGTGATATTTGACCATGTGATTAGTTAATGTGGAGGTCACCAGTTACCTTAACAAGAGCTCTGATGGAGATGGAGATGTGTAGTCTAAAGCCTGATGGTGTCTCCTCTGCACTACTGCACTAGCCTTCACTTTTTCTGTCTCCAGTCTATTCTCCATTTTGCAATCAGAGTTAATTTTTCAAAATACAAATCTAATAATGTTTCTGGTGTTTTAAAAATCCAGAGGCTGTCTGTCTCTTTCAGATTAATTATGCAAATCCTTAACCTATTTTCTAAAGCTCTGCTCTCTGGGATTCAGTCACGCTGTATTTATTTTAGTTCCTTATACTTCTACCTCCTCAAGGCCTTTGGACAGAAGGGTCCTAATTTCCCTTCCTTTTTCTGGTTACTTCAGACATTAGTACAGTGTTAATTTTTTCAATTAATCTTTTTCTGACCACACTATGTTAAAACCCTTTTTGTACAGACTCATGTGGAATGCATAACATAGCACTCCCTTGGAGTGTTTCACAAAGTTGCAATCTTACATTTCTGTGTAATCACGTAATTAATGAGTATCTCCCTGAGTGATCAAAAGCTCCATAAGGACAAGAACTCAGCATGATTACTTTGCTTAATGGGCATCTTCAGCACGAATGTCACAGTCCAATGTAGGTAGGTACTTTAAATCTCTACTTTAAAGAATAAGTATTTGTCGGGTGAGAGAATGAACTCAACACTAGTTTCATGATTCTTTTTTATCTGGTAATTTTATAATTTCTCTTAGGATCCTGAGGATAATGACTCTTGAATGGGACTATTAAACATGTACTGTAATTGTCTGCTAAAACTCCATATTTTAATTGCATTGGCATAATTTGAAAGCCTCCTAGAGAATAATAGAAACATCTAGTTTTTCTTGTAATTGTAAAGTAAAACATTAGGAAGTGATTCAAGAAAAGTGAGTCCTCATGAATGCTAGCTTTAGACGTAACCATTGATAATGCTCACAACATAATGACTTTCATACAGCAGAACTAATTGTTTTAGAGCAGAAAATTTAAGTGAGAAAATGCTTCTCTTTCCTACAACTTTCTCAGGATGTTCCAATTATTTTAATCTAAATTCAGGGCCAGCCTCACCATAGAGTTCTCCTCAATTAGATTTTTTTCAATAATTCAACTTTCTTTTTTTTTATTTTTAAAGATATTTATTTATTTATTTATTTGACAGAGAGAGATCACAAGTAGGCAGAGAAGCAGGTAGAGAGAGAGGAGGAAGCAGGCTCCTGTTGAGCAGAGAGCCCGATGCGGGGCTTGATCCCAGGACACTGAGATCATGACCGGAGCGGAAGGCAGAGGCTTTAATCCACTGAGCCACCCAAGTGCCTAATTAAAAATTTTCTATTTAACTGAAAAACATGAAGCATTTAAACAAACATATTTGTTAAATATATTTTTAAAATCTTTTTTTATTTATTTGAGAAAGAGATAGTGAGAGAGAGCACAGGTGGGAAGGAGGGGGAGAAGCAGATTCCCCATCAAGCAGGGAGCCCAATGCAGGACTCAATTCCAGGACCCTAGGATCATGACCTCAGTTATAGGCAGCCACTAAACCAACTGAGCCACCCAGGTGCCCTGTTAAATATATTGTATTTGATTAATATAGCTCTTTTCTCATGAAACCCTTTAAATGGTCAGTTGTATAAATGTTTATACAATAATAATATCATACTATCTTATTTATTTATTTGGCTTAAAACAACACACATTTATTATCTTATACTTCCGGAGGCCAGAAATCCAACACAAATTTAACTGGTTAACTTCAAGATGTAGCCAGGATTATATTCCTCCTGGAGGCTGTAGGTGAGAATATGTTCTCTGTCTTTTTCAGAAGAGGTCTTGCACATTCTTTGGTTTATTCTCCTTTCTCCATCTTCAAAACCAACAATATTTCATATCTCTGACCCTTATTCCATTTTACATAATCTCTACTTTAAAGAACAAAGTCAAGCAGAGAAAGACAACTATCATATGATCTCCCTGATATGAGGAAGTGGTGATGCAACATGGAGGCTTAAGTGGGTAGAAGAAGAATAAATGAAACAAGATGGGATTGGGAGGGAGACAAACCATAAGTGACTCTTAATCTCACAAAACAAACTGAGGGTTGCCGGGGGGAGGGGGTTTGGGAGAAGGGGTTGGGATTATGGACATTGGGGAGGGCATGTGATTTGGTGAGTGCTGTGAAGTGTGTAAACCTGGTGATTCACAGACCTGTACCCCTGGGGATAAAAATATATGTTTATAAAAAATAAAAAAATTAAAAAAAAAAAAAAAGAACAAGTGTCTTATTTGAAAGGTAGCAACAAAACTAAATGATAAAAAGGAGACAGGAATGTCTATCTAGTATTGTCTATTCAGCAAGAGCATTTTCCTCCAGAAAATACTTTTCTGTGATGTTTACCCACTTCAACCCCCTCCACTTAATGTTCTCTGTATAGAATTGGCTGGGAAGTCTTAGAATATTAAACTGTTGCAGAATACATAAGAAACAGGATCAAGGTATTAGGCAGTTGGTCTAGAATTAAACATGCATAAAAAAAGACAAATTTTGTTTAGTCTTTTCAGTAAATTTTCTGAGGGTATCTATTTAATTTTTTCTCATAAATATCATATCCCATATGGGATCTGGGGAGAAGGGAGAAAGAATTCAAATGCTTGAGGAAAAACTTCTTAAAGAATGTTCCAAAAGAAACCACATACCTCAGGCTACTCAGAAACAGAACTATTTTGCAGTGAATATGCTATAAAAGAATTTGTTAAAGTAATCACCTTTACTATGCAGTGATTTCCATAGCAACCACACACTGACTCATATACAGAATCAAACTTTAATGAAAGCCAATTTACTGTGCCAGATTATTATATATCCATGTCTTCTTTCCATGTAAAATTAAAGCCAGATACTGTATACAACTATCTTCTATAGACTATTTAATAAGCATTTCATGGTTATTTCATTTAGTCTTCCCATCAGCCACTATTACCTCCATTATATGGATCAGGAAAGATTAAGAGAGTTTAAATAATTCGACCAGTGACATCACCAGTAAATATTAAAACATTGATTCTATATCTGCCTAACTCTCCAGTTTTTTCCTTAGTATTTCATGCTATCAAAGCCCCTCTGAGAAGACGTTGTTTCTGATTATTTTAGGTTGTTTCTGATTATTATTAAATATCACATTTTTCAGGTCACAGTGAAACTAGATCTCATTCTATAAAACAGGGTCCAATAATGTGGGAATTGGAGGTCTTTGGTGGGCATTTCCATCTTATTGACTGGTAACCCAAGCAATGACATGCAGAATCCAGAATCACTGAATATGGTGGTTTCTCCCGTGTCCTGCATAGGGGCATTTAGCCAGGCAAGTATGAGGCACTAAAACCCAGGGAGCACTCTCCTTGCCGTGCTCTGTGTCCTGCCTGTATCCAGTCTGGGAAACTGCCCTATGTCAGAAGAAAGGAAAATACACTTTTTCTAATTGATGTGCTCAGAAGAAATGAAAGGCTTGAGGAGGTAAATCTAAGAATATAGAGCTATGTTAGTTGCTTCTTCAAAATATGTGTATTTTTTTTTCAGTAGATAACCAAATTTGATTTCCTTGAATTGGGCATTTAAAGCTTTTTTAAGGAGGAAATTATTCCTTTGAGAGACTCGTGCCTTTGATGCTCTTACGGGGCTTGGCCTATCATATTGGAAAAAATTAGGACCATAGCCTTGGTGAAGTTTGCTGTAAGTAACTGATCTTTTCCTTAATGGTATTCTGTGACCTCTGTTGATTTCTGCTAAGCTAAAAAAAAATATGCCATTGAAGGTTTCAGATGATTTCTGCTGATTCAAATTCATGGTAATATAAATCATATGTCGTAAATCCAACACACATAAATGGAATTTCATAGAGGAAATCAAAGTGATTCTGATGCCAATGATAGGCATACTTCCACCAGTTTCTAAAGCTCTCACTACTTGACAGGCATCATGAATATTTGCAGCTATACTTTTCCAGATCAACTGCCTTTGAATAATTTTCAGAACTCTGAGCCATTACCAAATGCCAAGGAAAGAAATTAAGAAAAGAAAATTGGACAGACTTTTAGGAAAAGTTTCCTTATTGTGAAATCTATTAAAATGTGGAATAAATATTCTCTCAGGGAGAGGATGAATGCCCATCTCTAAGGCTTTAAAAATAGGGCTAGACTAACACTTAGAAAAGAGAATTCAGGCTGAATTCTTTACTGGCAAGGAAGTGAGCTGGATGACATAATGGGTCTTTCCCTCTGTCATACTAAAGCTTCTTTGATGTTTTCACTTAAGTGGTAATTTAGTTTCAAAAGCAGATTTTTGAATGTCAAGAGTAGACTAAAGTTTCAGGGAACATCTCACCAGAGAAAGACAGGGATCAAGGCCATCACTGATCATGTATTGGGCTTACTTTTATATTTGACCTTGGAAGACCATTGGACCACCACCCTAGTACATTTTCTGGCACAGTCCTATTGTGTTTAGTCTTCTTTATGTGTATGTCTTTTTTGCTCAATGTGCGCTACTTGTCAGAAAAATACAAATATTTTTCTGGGCTTGTTAAACCTAACCACAGTGTATGTAGTTGTATTCTTTACATTTATCCAAGACTGCCAGTCTTCTTTTTCCTGCCTGTCCTGTGTGCATACTGATTAATTTAGTGTAGCTGGACTGAAGGAGCATGCAAGCACTTCTTTACCATTAAGAATTTGATGGAAGAATTTGATGGAAGAGATTGAAGTAGATTTGAACTGTCATCACCAATCAAAACCAGTGAAAAGTAGCTTTCTAGGTTGCACAATGGCCTCTTTTTGCTGGTACTGTTTTTCTTCTTTCATCAGGTATCTAATGAGAGAAAGTGTGAAGGATTTACACATGAAACAATCCCACAATGAATCTTGAGTGAATAAAAATGTTGTAAGTGGGGTTTTATTGAATATAAAGACCTATCCTCTTTAAAAATTTTTAAATTTATTTTAGTCTCAGCATTCTTGTACTTGTAGACCACCTCAACTGATTTCTTGTCTTAGGTCAACTGTAGGTAATGCAGGGGTTGTGGAACATTCAATCATATGTCACTTATTCTTTTCTGAATAGATATAGGAATAAAATAGTGTTAAGACATAAACCTTAATATACATTGTCTTAGTTATTCAATAATTAAAATTAGGATCTTAGTAAAAACACTTTGGATATTTTTGGATAGTTGATATAAAATTAACACAAAAGCCTTTATAATTGAATCATACAAAGTATGCTATTTTTGCTTATTTTTTATATCTGGGAAAATTATAACATGTGTTTGTTTCTGTTGTCACTTGCACCTTAACAGAACCTTGTACTGTACATAATTTTTTTCTGGAATTTGTGGAATGAGCAACTGCTTATCTCATATTCCCTTTCTTAAAGTTCTAGGATCAGAAGAACACCTATCAGAGCAATATAAATAACTGCTAGCACATAACATATACATTAATACAAAGAAATGAAAAACTATTTTATATGGTAACACTCTAAATATAACATGTTTCTGTAGTTTGGAGTAAGGTGAAATATATAAAGTGTAATGTAAATTCTCAGTTTTCTCAGATATTTCCATCATGCCACTAAGATTTTCGTATCCAAAAACTGAGGTAGAAAATGTTTTTTTTCCTAGGGACCAGGGTTACTTCAGAGTATAACTTCAAGGCAGAGTACTTCAGACCCCTATAGATCTGCTCTGCCCTTGGGACAAGAACCAGCCAAAACACTTTTTCTTGACAACTTCAGGATTGAAATTTAGGATAGAAAAGTAAATCTGTTCAGACATACCAAGGAACAAATAAATCACACTGAAAAGATGGAGAATGGAGCTGTCAGAGGGACCAAATGAAAAGGCAGATGCTAAGGAAAGGCACAGAAAGGAAAAAAAAAGAAGAAGAAGAAGAAAATATATATATATATAGATAGACTAGTTGGGGCAGTATGGACTTGTCAGACACAGAGGAGCTCTCAAGTTATAAATTGCTTGGAAAATTATTATAGTATCCTGACATAATAGAACAAAGAAACATATCTGAGTTAAAGACCTGACTCTATCTTTCACTGGTTGTAGGATGTTCGGTAAATTACTACTTTGCTCCAAACCCTCCGATTCTGCATCTGTGAATTAAAAATTTTGAATTGGACACTCAGGCCTCTTTCACTTTCAGTTTTAATCTGCAGTACCAACCTGGTGGGTTGTGATTACAAGAGTCAACAGAGAGTAATACAATAAGATTTTTGTGTTGGAGTATACCCATTGGTATGGGTCTTATTTTCAGCAATTTCGTGAGAAGATAGAATGTTAATGGCACAGTTGTGGACTGGGAGGATGAGACTCAGGGTATGAAGCAAGATTCTGATTTTTAAACAGAATGCATGTTGCTTGTGTGATTAAACTCCTGGTGTACAAAGAGCATTAGCTTTAGATTAAGAGCTCTAGCATATAGTAGAACTGAATTGGAAAGAAACAGACTTTGGGCTAAGGGAAGTACTGAAATGGTAGGCTTATAATGCTTTCCAGGATTATTTATTTGTTTGTTTGTTTATTTTTAAGATTTTATTTGTCAGAGAGTGAGAGAGAGCACGTGTGCACTGAAGCATGGGGAGCAGCAGGCAAGGAGAGAAGCAAGCTCTTCTCTGAGCAAGGAACCTAAGGCAGGATTCAATTCCGGGACCCCAACCTGAGCTGAAGGCAGATGCTTAACCACCTGAGCCACCCAGGCATCTCTTCCAGGACTATTTAATTTGACTAATACAATGGAAAATTTTGGCAGTTATGAGAATATTAGGCATTAAAAACACCAAAATTTTCTCCCTAATGTATTATTACTACATTTTGTTTCAGTTGATCATCCAAACCAACAAATGTTTCTAGTATAATTAATTATTATAAAAGGTAGAAGTAGGATTGGTTATCCTTATGTTTTTGAGCAAGAAATTTTCAAATATTTACACCTGTGCACATACATGCACTGAAATGAGCAAATTAAAAACTTTGTAAATTTTTTATTAATATAATATATACATATACTATAGCTTGACTAGCTTGCACTAGCTTGCTGTCAGTAATTTTTGAATGTACTGGTGAACTCAGTGTGTTAGAACCTGGTATATTAGAGCTCAAATTTGTGTTTGGTTCCAGGGAATTCTCACTTATTTCCCAACTGAAGCACTTCATACACTACTAGCCTGCGAGGATGATGACAAAAATCATGATCTGATACTGTTCTGGTATGATACTGGTCTGTTTTCTGAGTTAACTCTTTTGAGAGATTTAGTCACACAGACATAAGCTTTAGTCACATAGTTATAGCTGTGGTTCTATAGTATTTCTTTTAGAACTTGGCTCTGATGCAAACTTCAGTAGGAGTTAAGATGAACACAGGGCTTTTTTGAGATAAAACTTGACATTTGTTGTAGTGACATTGGGGTAGGTTTTGCTTTATTCCTTTTACAATTCATAGTCTCAACAATTCTTTTTGAAAATTCTCTGGCCTCCTGTCTTTAATTAGGAACATTTTCCAGCTGGAAGATAGATATAATGACTTTTGCATGTCATCCTGCTAGTTTCAAAACATAAAGGTCCAGCTGATATCTATGATATTGTTTATTTAGTCTTTTTCTTTGAATTTGTATCTTGTTTTGTGCCTGTCTTGCTTCCTAGCTCGGTGGAAGAAAAAACGTCCTGGCCGGCTGTCATCTAGTGAAAAAAAGCTGTTTTTGGCTTTGGGACCCTGTTAAGTGGGACCCTTTTAAAAATGCAGCTTACTATTTCTAAGACTTGGACACTACTTTTGCTATCAATAGGTCATTTGGGTTTTAATTGAGGAAAACTAAGTTGAATGTCTTTTATTTTTATATTCCTTATCTTTATTGACATCATTGTTCCATTTGATACTGTTGACACAGCTCTCCTTAAAATTATTTTTTTGTTTTTTGTTTTTTTACAGCTTTACTCGTTTCTGACTTACTGATGTCTATTATTTAGAATAGACATCAGGTTCTTTTTACCTGTTCTTCTTAAAATGTGCTTTTCTCTACATTTTATCTTTCTTCTTTGGGCTTTTATTTAGCTTCATACTCCATACTTTAATCCAGTGGTTCGGCTTTCAAATTTGCCTGCATATCAGGATCACTTACATGTGTTTCTTTTTTTCTTTAATTTAATTTAATTTTTTTCAGTGTTCCAAAATTCATTGTTTATGCACCACACCCAGTGCTCCATGCAATACACTACATGACTTTTTTAATATAGATGTCTGGCCTACTGCTTTGAAAATTCTGAGTCATTTAATTACTTCACAGATGACTCTTGATGAACTTTAGGTTGAAAATCCCTACCTTTATGAATTACCTATACTCTGAGTTAGATAGGCCAGTAATTTTGGGGTCATTATTCTGATCCTGGCTTCTTACCTGAGCTTCAGACTCATACGTCAAATCTTCTAAGAAACATCCTCACATTAATTATCCAGTTATTTCAAATTTTGTATACTTAACCAAACTAATTTTTCAGCCCTATCTCTTCCATTCATAATCTGTCTCTTCTTTTTCTCTTACTTCAGATAATGCCACCTTCTGCACCAAGGGGAAAACCTTATTTATTCTCAGCTTCTCGCTTTCCTCATTCTTATTCTTTCCAATCAGTCTTCATTACTAACCTATAGTAGTTAATTTTATGTGAGTCATGGTGCCCAGGTATGTGGTCAAGCATTACTCTAGATGTTTCTGTGACAGTGTTTTTGGAAGAGATTAACATTTAAATTGGTGGACTTTGACTAAAAGAGATGACCTTCTATAATATGAAGAGCCTCATCCAAATAGCAGAAGGCCTAAGTAGAAACAAAATATCTGACCTCCACAAGCAAGGGACAGTTTTGTCAGTAGGTAACCTTTGGACTTGAATTGCAGCATTGGCTTCTATTGTTTCTCCAGCCCACTGGTCCACCATGTAAATTTTTTTTTATAAACATATATTTTTAATCCCCAAGGGTACAGGTCTGTGAATCACCAGGTTTACACACTTCACAGCACTCACCAAAGCACATACCCTCCTCAATGTCCATAATCCCACCCCCTTCTCCCAGCCCACCCTGTAAATTTTAGACTTTCCAGCCTCCATAGTTAATGAGCCAATTCCTTGAAATAATTATTTCTATATATATACATGTTACTGGTTCTGTTGACCTATAGAACCCTCACAAATACATATACCTTTCTGCCTACATATTTCTCTCAAATCTGTATCTCTTCCTTGCATTTTCAGTTTCTCTTTAGTTTTTTGTTTTTATCAACTTTTGTCTTGGATGACCCTAACTGGTACCTCACTGTTACCAGTCTCATTCTATCCATTGATTCACCACACTGTCTTGAGCATGATCCTTCTACATCAGTAAGTCTTTTTATACTATTATGTTACTACTTAGAAACCTTGGGTGTCTTACTGAAGGACCAAGCTCCAAATCATATGCACACAGTCCATCTTATAACACTTCACATCTATGTTTAAACATTAATTTTATTCAGTTCCCAATCTATTTTCTTTTTTTTTTTCTTATAACAACATGCATACACATTTGTGCATGTGTGTGTATGTGTACATGCACATGTGTACAAACACACACACACACACATACACATATTCACATATTCCTCCAGTCAGGAAACTATTTGCATTCCTTTAGTTTGCCATACTTCTTCTCAAGTCAATGACTGTACATATTTTTTTTTTTTTCTACATAGAATGTGCTTCCCCTGCCTCCTCTCTCTATTTCTTTCAGACCTAGTATGAATATCACATTTCCTTTGACCTCCACTTCCTGGAGTTAACCATATGTGAATTAAATTATTTACTTCTGTGTTCCTATAACACACATCTAAGAGCGTGATTGAGCTCAGTGTCTGCTATTTATTGATCTTTTACTAAGAATGAGATAATGCAGTATCTCAGTTAACCTTCATTATTATCTTTCTTTAGGGAAACAGAGGTCTGGAGAAATATAGTAACTTGATCAAAATCAGTTAATAAATAACAGACACAGGGATTGAACGAATCCAAAATCTGTGTTCCTAAAACTAAATTGGCTCTACCATATCACCGTATGGTGTAACCACTCTATACTGCTTATAATTATTAATAGCATGTCTACCAACTGAATTGCAGGATTCCTCCTAAATCACCTAGTGTCTGGCAGTATAAATAAATATATGATGATGATACTCTGTGGTGGTATTGACATGTTTCTGTAATCTCTATGAAAATTGTCCTGTATTTAGCTTGCTTTATAAATTGCTCAAGTTTTAAGATTTATGTCAAGTAGTGAACAGCTGTGTTTTAAATTGTATTTTTATTTTTAAATATTTTTTATATTTATATAAAATATATTTATGTAAAATATATTTTATATTTAAATATTTTTAAATAAAAATCACATTTTAGAGATAGAAGGAAACTTTAGGATCATTTAATATAATTTGCTCATTGTATATATTTGTCAGCTAAAGAGTGGACAAGGTAAAGGATTATTCAGAGTCAGATCTAAAAGATAGTAGATCAAAGCATGTGTACTGGAGTTTCCTATATTTAGATTAAGTTATTTTTTACTTATAATTTTAGAAATCTATATGTACATTCCCAAAATATTTTGGGCCTTGGTAATATATTGCTCCAAATCTTTACTTTAAAAGATTTGTTATTGTTTTTTATGTCTATTTTATCTATTATACACTGTGCATGCTTCTTACTAAAATGTGAATACACTTGCAAGTTATTTGGGGGGTGCTATTGTGTTTAATAGCACTTTATGAATATTAGACCACATTGGTCATATTATACAAAAAAAAATAGACATTCATTTAAATATATTTTTAGATAGCTGAAATCAAACTTGTTATTCAGTTTGAGATGTGATCTTGTCCCTCTAAAGTGAGAGACTCCTAATTTCAGCATGTTTGCCAAATGACTACCTGAGAGGAAAGCAATTTCTACTTCCACTCAAGGGATCAGCCACCTACTATTAAATACCCTCCCTCATGACCACAGGCTGAGGAAAAGCAAAGCCTCATGTCATGCTTCCCGTCAATAATGCTCCAACCAAAGTAATTCCAGTTCTTTCTCAAGCTTTAGACTTTAGTCTGCCTTCCAATGAAAATCCATAAAATATTTTCCTTCCAAAAATTCCAGTCACAACTGTCAGATCATTCTGTTCATTTCCAACTGTGGAATTCTGTTAATTTCTTGTAGCATTGGTACTTACTCTGTGGAAAGTGGAGAGAGGAGATGGTAATTACTTGATGAAGAAACCCTAACACTGGGAAGTTTCCCAATATATATGTTGACTACAGCAATCTCTAAGCTTCAGGTATTTATGAGGGATGAATAGATCTGCCAAATTGGAGGCTGAAGAAACACATTTTGCTCTCACTTCTTTCTATGTAAAGACTTTAAGGCATACAGCAAGGATTTTTCTGGACTCAATGCAAAACCCAAGGGAAAATGTTGATATTGAAAATACTACCTTTTGTTTTTTTCACCACACCATGTACTATTATATACAGTATTTTAATTATCTGTCTTGCAACATATCAACAAAACATTACATTTCTCTTTAATTCCAAGCCAACTATTTTTTCTCTTTGGGACACCAAACATGAAAGTCTAAGCTGTGTTTATTTGTGCATTCATTTACTTGGTTAAGAGAAAATCTGAAAAGGAATCTCTCAGTTCTCTTTTCACAGCTGTGATTAAAGAAAAATGAAAATCTGAAGCAATGAAATTTATATAATTTTAAATTACATTCCATTTTCAAAGTCTGAAAAATTATGGAGATGAAGTATTTGGATGAAGAGATGTTCATTACTCTTTCACATGGACAGTCATTTAATTGGTCTACTTATCACAAAACTTCCAGGGGTGCCCTAATGGGTCACTCAGATTACTTTATGCTTACAAATCACTTTGAGAAAGTGAAGATTAACACTAACAGGTGTTACTGCTATGAGATATTGTGCAGGCTGAAAATGCAGTCCTATTTTGGGGGAAATCTTTGACTCCTCAAAAAATATATAAAAACACCTCCCAAATGGTTCTGTATTCCAATTTGATTTTATTTTAGAATTGTTTATGTTACTAGGATTTATGAATATTGCTCTCCTAAACGAATGACATATTTTTTATCTTTCAGTGTGGATTTTATTAGAAATAGTGTGCTTTTTATGAAATAAAACCTCTCTGAAGTCCTGCCTAAGGCTATTTCAAACCTGAACCTCTACGTTGCATCTGGCAAATCACTAACAGAAAGACAGAAAAAAAGCAAATCTGTTTTTAAAATTTTCTTTCTGAAACTTCCTCTGCAACTTTCCTGCTAAGATTTTTACTCCATAGTAGCTGTAGGATATCAGTGGTTTGCATTTTGCAAAGTTATTCTGAGTGTTATTTATATCCCATATCTCTGTTGCAGTTATGTTTTCAACAGCTGCACCCCACATGATCATTAAAGAATCTGTCAAAAGCAAAACCTTTTACAGATAAAGAGTTATAAAACTACAGTCAGAGCTTAATTACTTAAAGTCATGAAGTGGCTGATGTTCTTAGACGATGGATATTTCTAAATATTTGACATTCAAAAGCCTACTATGATTTCATACAGAATATGTACCTTTCAAGTTAACTTTAAATTAGGTAATTAAATGTAGCTAATATTTCCCGAGTACAACAGTGGGAATATGGGTAGAAATCCTGGGTTGTATTAATGGAATAACCTACAACATGCTACACCTGCAGATAAGAGAGGTATGAGTGTTCCACAAAGATTTTCTTCATTATCCTTTGGTTTAAAATACTCATTTTGTGGAATGCCTTGGTAGCTCCATCCATTGAATGTCTGACTCCTGATTTCGCTCAGGTTATGATCTCAGGGTTGTAAGATAAAACCCCACGTCAAGCTTCCTATTCAGTGTGGAGTCTGCTTGGGTCTTTCTTTCCTTTTCCCTCTGCTCCTACCCACTGTGTGCTCTCTTTCTTAAAAACATGAATAAACCTTTAAAAAAAATTTCTGTCTCCCTCTGCACCTCCCCACTTGTATGCTCTCTCTTAAAAAAAAAAAAAAGTTAAAAATATCCACTTAAAATGGACATTAATTTTAGTCCAAGGCAAATTCTGCTTACTTGATACATTTACATCTACTTACTGAGAATCATGGAATCTTATATTTGTTACAAATCTTCATTACAATTACCCCAATATGTTATCAGTCATCTCTGTTCTTTCCAGGGATGAGTTCACCAACTCATAACCTGACCATTACCATAGAGAATAATTTAACTGAGAAGCTGCTGTCATGGCAAGTTAAATTTATGGTATATAGATTTAAAGAATATTCATTCTCAACCTTAGTTTAAAAATGCTAATAATTACTTAAATTAGGTATATCTCATTTTTTTACATTATAATGGTCTGCATTTCTTATACTTTATATAACATCATGTGAAATTTATAAACTTAAGTGGATTTAACAAAGTGGGGCACCTGGATGGCTCAGTCAGTTAAACCTCTGTCTTTGGCTCAGATCATGATCTCAGGGTTCTGGGATCGAACCCTGAGTTGGGCTTTATCATTCTCGACCCGCAAGAACGACACGTAGCCTGGTATCTTGTTAATGTTGCTTCTCTTTATTATCATACCACACTTGCCTATATGCAGTAGGGCACCCTATGAGAAGGCAGAAATTCTCAAGACATCCAATCACAGACCTGCTGCTAAGCTTCCCCTAATTAGTCTATCCAATGTCCTCTTTTCCTCCCCTACATGGGCCATCGCCGATATCAACTTGTTTACGTGGAGGTTTGTTTTGGCACCTGGCCAGGCGCCATCTTATAATGGCGGGGATTTCCTTGGCCACAGGCGGTCCCCGACAGGGCTTCCTGCTCAGGGGGAAGTTGCTTCTCCCTCTCTCTTTGCCTGCCACTCCCCCTGCCTGTGCTCTCTCTATTATTAAATGAATAAATAAAATCTTTAAGAAAAAAATAAATCTAGCCAAGTAATTTATGCAAAATTTTAGAATTATTATATAGAAATACAGTTGTCCTTTTTTCCCCTTTTACCCTCATGTAACATGATTACTATACTATTATATAATAGTACCTACCACATGAAGGGCAATTCAAAGTAAAACATACCTAGTTGCCATTCTGTTTTATGAATCATTTGTCTTCAGTTTGCTTATAAAATGGGAATTTTGGTTTAGATTCTTATTATTTCCTTAATTTCATCTTACCCCCACCAAACAAATTAGGAATTTTTGCTTCGTAAAACTTTTTTTTTTTTTTTTTCCTTCCATCTTTGCCTGGTCTCAACACCAAATAGCCTTACTTTATTTTGCTTTACTGAGTGGATTCGAGGTTTTTCTTTCTCAGCTAAAAATAATAATCATCAGGGCACCTGTTTGGCTCAGTGGGTTAAAGCTTCTGCCTTTGGCTCAGGTCATGATGCCAGGGTTCTGGGATCGAGCCCCACTGTCCAGCTCTCTGCTCATCAGGGATCCTGCTTCCTCCTCTCTGTCTCTGCCTGCCTCTCTGCCTATTTGTGATCCCTGTCTGTCAAATAAATAAATAAAATCTTTAAAAAAAATAAAAATAATAATCATCAACAGTTGAATGCACTCTTGTGTATTAGTTCCTGTTCTGGACTAAGAAACTAAGATATCGAGATTTAGGAAGTCAGATGCTTTCCCAAATTAATGCCCAATAAATCAGAATACACTTGGGGGAGACAAAGAAAACATTATATTCTACACCCAAATGTAGAACCATGGTCTTTCCTTTGTAACTCCTATAGTGTGAAGTTATTGAAGAAAATTGAAAGGAAGATATATAATAAATGGTAAAATATTTTAAAACTTAAAATGTACTTTTCCATGAATTTTCATTTATTAACATATATGGTGTATCTTAAGAGAAACAGCAATATAATTACCTACTTTCTGCAAATCATGAAACACAGGAAAAGTGTACATACCCCAGTGAAAAAGAATTTTAATGGACAGCTTTTGCTTGAAGTGTAAGTAAACTTTTAATGTGATTGTTTTTTCCTCTGTAGCAAATTCTCCTATGTAGTAGTTCCCCAAAAGATATGACCACATCTTAATCCCTGGAGCTTTTGAATATTCCAGGAAAATGTGTTATTACAGTATAATTAAGTTAAGGATCTTGAATAGAGATTATCCTGGTGGGCCCTAAATTTAATCACAAGTGTCCTCATAAGAGAAAAGCAGAGGAAGATTTATGACAGACAGTGAAGGAAAGGGCACAAACATGGGAAAGTGATGTGAAGCCTAAGGCAGAGCAGAGGGTCATGGCCACAAGCCAAGGAATGCCAACTGATAGCAGAAGCTGAAAAAGGCAAAGAAGAAATTTTCCCCTAGGGCCTCTAAATGGAGTGTGGCCCTGCTTGACACCTTGATTTTGGACTTCTGGCCTCCAGACTCTGAGAAAATAACTTTTTGTTGTTTTAAGCCACCGATTTGTAATAACTTGTTATGGCAGTCACTGGAAGCTAATACATCATATGAGCTCAATAATATAAATATGTGTTCCAAGCTCCATGAGAGAAGGGACTAGTAAGATTCTGTTTATTGTTGTGATTTGCACAACTAGCCTGGCGAGACAGATTACCTGAGGCAGAGTATCCCTGCACATGGCTGATATGGGAAAAAAAAAAAAATCACGATGTTCCCACTCTTCCTTGCAACAGGATATGGTCTAAGAACTATTTTGTGTCAAAAGGATAAAAACAGGGACGCCTGGGTGGCTCAGTTGGTTGGGCAGCTGCCTTCGGCTCAGGTCATGATCCCGGCGTCCTGGGATGAGTCCCACATCGGGCTCCTTGCTCCACGGGGAGCCTGCTTCTCCCTCTGACTCTGCCTGCCACTCTGTCTGCCTGTGCTCGCTCTCGCTCTCTCTCTCTCTGACTAAATAAATTAAAAAAAAAAAAAAATCTTAAAAAAAAAAATTAAAAAAAAAAAAGGATAAAAACACAGTGAAGTGATGACTACAAGGATGTACCCTTAACGGGGGGGAACAGCACAATGGATGACAAGGAGCTATTTATTTATATAAGAAATATATTTGTTTTGGTGCAAGATGGGTGAGATAGAGAATAGAGGCAGTGCCTGGAGGGGCAATACCATAAAAGTGCTGTAAAACTCCTGAATTCCAACATAGACTTTTCTATAGAGAGAAGTAAAAAATAGTACTGCTATTTTGTATGCTGGCAGCAGGGTGGAGTTCTGTCACAACCAAACTTAATCCTAACTTATACACAAGATAATTGGCCCATAATATTTGTTAAATGGATTGTATGGATTTATATAATTATCCAATATAAGTATTTTTTATTAGGTGACCATTTCTTAGAGAAAATGAATTCACTTGAAATATTCATCAACTGAAATATTTTTGTACTCTTGTCTCCCACTCACCTGTCTTTCAAAATATGAGAAATGATCTATTTGTAAGAATTTAATTGAGATATATACATTGTATGTTTCTCCACCTCCTACATGCAAGCCATGAATTATTTTTATTGATTGCTCTTAAATGTTCATTACAAATTCATAAGAGCCAAGTACTGATTCTAATTCCTCGTTAGTTATACTACTACACTGTAAATTTTTACTGAAAAAAAAAACTTTAATTACATCAGTGCTCATCATTTCAACTCTAGAGTTAAACTTTTTCTACATTAATTATCCATAAACCTACTTTATCAAAGCATGTTTGAAGAAAATTTTTTAAAAGATGTTTTATTTAAGCATCCAAGGTAGGTATCCACTACTTTCATAAAAATGTTGACTCTCTAGAATTAAATTTTTGCTTTTTTACTCATGGCTTTATGATGCTCAGTTAATATATGCTACATTGATTTTCATATCTCAACTCCTAGAGAGAACTTTCTCCCAGCAGTACTAGGTGATTGTACATTTTCTGGTATTTAAATAAATGTTATACCCTACAGTTCATCTTGTTGCCTTTTTAAATGCCAATTTAATGTATTTCTGGTAGATGATGTTTTACTCAGCATTTTCATAGATCTCTGGAATATATTCCTTTCATTTGTGTATTCTTAAGGTGATTTTGTCCATATACATGCCAGATGACAATTACTTGAGACCTGTTAGTAAATTTTTTGTGTGATGGCCTGGTACATAAAGTTAATCAAGCAACTTTCTCCCTCTCTCTTGCCCTTTTTCTCCCCTGTGTAAGACTCATGATGATCTTCTAATCAAGATTCAGATCAGTTTTTTCTCAGTGGAGAACTTCCTGACCTACATAAGCAGAATTAATCATTTTTGTTTCACCACTAAACTTAGTAGTAGCACCATTTGTATAAATTTTACTTTTGTGTGGGAAATGGAAAAATGAGAACATTCAGGAGAGTCCTGATGCATGGTAGTTTCTAGAAACTACTGATATACCTGAAAAACTTCCTTTAACAGATTCCTTGGTGCCTGATAAGGCAGATGGAGCCAAAGAATGGTTGCTCAGTGCTGAAGGAACAGAGATGCTTGAAGAGTGAGGATGAGGTGTTGGAGCAATAGCCCCAGGCTTCCCTGAGAGGTAGGATGAATTGGCATGATGTCTAGGGCATATGCTGAGATGGCCGGTCTCTGATTAGACCTGATGGAGGTTAACTTTATACAAATACTGAGTTACATAAGAAAAAGTTGAGAGCTCTAACTGAATCATCATAGAAAAATTACCCTTGATGGATTCATTTATTGTGAATAAGCTCAGGAAAGAAGTAGCACCAACTTCTCCATCCAAGGATATTCAAAGCAGATAAAAGTAATAAAGAAGTTTGAACACATGCAGAACATTAGAGCCTTTTACATCAGACTAGGGAACACTATAGTGAGGCATGCAATTTTTTTGCTTTCTATATTGGTTGAAGTTTCTAGGTAAATGTTAAGAATGGTGGTGCTTAAAGTGTAGCCTTGAATTCTGTGATGGATTCCTTTTTTAGATTTTTTTTTTTTCAGGAGTTTTTGTGTGTGCAGTCAGTGTACTTGCCACTTTTTGAAATATATCAAGACAGTGTCCTTGTCCGATTTCAGCAATTTGTCTGATACGATTAGCAGTAACTGTTATTTCCCATTATAGAGCCATGGATTATTTTTCCACATCAGTCTCTAACTGAACCAGACATCAAAAACTGATTCTGGTCAAGCCACACAAAGCAATGTTGGGAGTTATTTTGCAGCCAAGCATTGGTGATGTTGACCTTATTCATAGCTCAACCACCTTAATGTAAAATTCAGTGTGGTCAGTGTCATAAAAATCAGGGTAAGAGCTACAGACAGACTGCTTGATTCCCTTTTGACCACAAGAAATGGACATGAGTTTTCAATTCCAACCAAGAATTTAACATCCGCATGTTATGGCCTTTCCAAAAACCTGACAGAAATGTCATCAATGAAATTGAGGAGAAAGTATTTCTGACAGACTTTTTTCTTTGGCTTTCCTGATATTCTATTTGCCAAATTTATAAAGAAAAAAAATATCTTGGTCTCCTGTACTTTCCAGATATTTACTTTAAAAAAAAATGAAGAAATCTAGGATCAGTGGCAGAAGATGGAATTGCAAAATGAGCTGCTGTAATAATCGGAACTAAGGAATAAGTTATATTCTTGGCCATTGCCGTCACCTAGGGTAATGACTTGGCTCTGCAATAATGAGAAGTGAGGTAGAGGGCCTTTAATAATATCTAAAATTCTATAAACTACTTGACAGCTTAAAATGTCAAGTCTCTATCTTTCAGAATAAAAGTTTGAATAACACATATACACATACACTCTTAAACATGTATATTTAAGTTCAGGATACAGCATTTAAAATTATTCATCTTAATGAAATGGGCCTGGTTCTTTTTAAAAAGGAAACTCTGGTTTCCTGTTATATACTGTGTCTAGGCTTTTAGGGTAAAAGTTATTTATTGGTTTAACCACATAACCACATAACTGCATTACCCTCCAGTTCCTGCCATGAGGCAGCTACCACATAGCTATTAAGTTTCAGAGCTAGAATGTGAACCCAAGTCTTATTTAACTCCAGAGTCCTTCTGCCTGATGACTACATTATCCTGATCTGGAGGAAAAGTAAAATGCATGTGCTAAGGTATAATGTGAGCAGGGGATGATGTGTATTGATGAATTAATAGTTTATCAACTAAGTCTCCTACATCTTCTCTGATACTCTTCCCATTCACCCGGGCTTCTTTCCAATCCTTTCATTACACTGGAGCAAAGAATAGGCTTATAAATATGCACATCAAATTATTTTATCCTTCTGTTTATTTTGTAATCGTTTATTATGAAAGTTTCAACCATATCTATAATAAAACAATTGTATTGAATTCCAAGTTATATAGCTTTCATAACTACCAACTCATGGCCAATCTTTCTTCCCCATAGTATTGTGAAACAAATCTGAAACAACAGATTATTTCATCCATAAATATTTCAAATTGCTTCTTAAATATAAAGACTTAAAAATACAACTGCAATAATATTAATATTAACCTAAATAAATGAACAGTAGTTCCTTAATGTCAACAAGTATCTTGTCAATGTTTAAATTCTCCTAGTTGTCTCATACTTTATTTTCAAAACCTGATCGGTTTGAGACAGGATCCCAGTAAGCTCTGTATCTTACTGTCATACTATTGGTTTATATATTTTTAAAGTATTTTAATCTATAAATTCCCCCTCAGCATTTCTTTCTCGGTTCCTCACCTTCCTCCCTCCATCCCTCTCACAGCCCTGCTTTCTCTTTCTCCCCCCTCACCACCCTGCAATTACTTGTTGAAGAAATTAGATTAGATTGTCCCTTAGTCTAGATTTTATTGCCTCCCCTGGTATTTCTTTGTTTCCACTATTTCCTGTGAATTATTAGTAAGCTCTAAATGGCTTTATCAGATACAGATTTGACAAAACTTCTTTTTTTTTAAAGATTTTATTTATTTATTTGTTCATCAGAGAGAGAGAGAGAGCACAGGCACGCAGAGTGGCAGCAGAGGCAGAGGGAGAAGCAGGCTCCCTGCCAAGCAAAGAGCCTGATGTGGGATTTGATCCCAGGGTGCTGAGATCATGACCTGAGCCGAAGGCAGCCACTTAACCAACTGAGCTACCCAGGCGTCCCGACAAAACTTTATAGTGCACTTGAGTTACATAATGTTTGATGATCTTTCTTGAATTGATGTTAGCAGTCATGTTTAATCACTCTTTAGATCCATTAGCTTATTACAGCTTGCCAACAGTGATAGTTTAATTCTTTGTTTTTTTTTCCCTTGCTTTATTAAGTGGTGCATGTGTGTATATTTATATGTGTGTGTGTCTAATCTGCCTCTTACCATAATACATTGGAGATCACTCCGTAGTAGTTAATATATAAAGACACTGCTTGTGATTTGATTCCTTAATTTTGTGTGTCAACTTGAGTAGGCTAAAGAATACCGAGATATCTGGTAAAACACTATTTCTGGGCTTGTCTTTTAGGGTGTTTTGGAAGAGCATAGCACTTGAACCTATAGACTTTCTTCAGACATCTGCTTCCCTTGGCTCTCAGACCTTTGCAGTTGGACTGAATTGCACCCCTAGGCTTTCCTCTTTCTCTGTTTGTAGAAACAGATTGTGGTGTTACTCAGCCTCCATAATCACATGAGTCAATTCCTATAATAAATCTCCTCTTATATATATATATATATATCTACATATATATATCCTATTAGTTCTTTTCTGTGGAGAACCCTGTTTAATATATTCCTCATTTCTTTTTCAAGCTGCATATACTTTCTTATGCAGAAATACCACAGTTCACCCAATATCACAGTTCACAGTTCACCTCAATATCACAGTTCATTGAAGGACATATTTGTTTAATACAAGATCAATAGTTTTATGTACTCAACTCATGGTATTCTTGCCAGTATGCCATTGGGGGTAAGATAATGAGAGACAAGATTTCTGGGTCAAAGGATAAATATATGCCAATCTAAGAGTAACTCTCATACTGAAACTCTTATTGTCAGTGTAAATCTATTACCCTTGGGGGGTGAGAAATGAACCCTTAACATGAACAAAAGGTCTTGTACAGTCTTCTCCTAACTAGTTTCCCAGCTTCAGTGCCACCGTGATTCTGCTCATTCTCTGCTTCAGCCATATTTTCCTCTTCAGTTCCTCAAAATGATATGTTACCACTGTCCAGTGTTCAGATTAGAAAGTTCTCCTCCATCTCTCCCCCGTGTGCCTGATTAACTGCTACTCACCATTTAGAGCTTTGCTTAAAGGCTACTACTTCAAGGCAGAATCCTTGACCCTAGGATCCTTTTTTTTTTTTTTTTTTAATTTATTTATTTGACAGAGAGAGAGAGATCACAAGTAAACAGAGAGAAAGGGAGAAGCAGGCTCCCTGCCGAGGAGAAAGTCCAACTCGGGGCTCGATCCCAGGACTCTGTGATCATGACCTGAGCTGAAGGCAGAGGCTTAACCCACTGAGCCACCCAGGTGCCCCAAGGCTCCCTTTTAAATTTATTCTTAAAAAATCATGTTTCTTTCCTTCATAGAACTCATCTCAATTTCTAGTTACATATCCAATTTGTAATTACCCACCCCCCAGTCTTGAACTCCATAAAAAACAGTAATCTTGTATGATTTTGCTTAGTTTTATATTCCCAGAATCTTCTTGGTCTAGAACATCATTGGCACTTAATAAGTATTTTCCGCATGAATTAGTAAATTAGTAATTAGTAAATAGTATATTAGTATATATATAGTATATTAATATATTAGTATATAGTATATTAGTATGTATATGGTATAGCTTGCACTTTGACACTGGTGACCTCTTGTCATCAAAAGTACTTTCATATCACCATGATGCTAAAGTGCCCATAATCACAGACTCAGTTCTTTATGCTAGTAATTTCAAATACATTTATTCTTTCAGTTAGTATTTATTGAGTAACTACTGTAAATATTGGGTCTGGAATGCGGTGACTAGACTCACTTTTATTGTCAAGGAATTTATAATGTGTATAATATGATACATACTATGTACTACAAAGAATTAGGCAGAGATTTAAAAGGATTTTAAATAAATGCTAGGCACATGCAGAGTACTCTGAAACTACAAAGGAAATACATTCTACCCTGGATTTGGTGTGAAGGATAGGGGAGTGCTGCAAATATGTTCTTAAGAATGTGAAGGAATTAATTAGCCATGTAAAGAAGAGGAAGAAAGGTATTACAAACGTGAGATAAGAAATTTGAACTGAAAATTAAACATGAGCTTTGCCAATCACAGTGGTACTTTAAAATTTTATTCTGTGCTAGTTATGAGTTTGGTATGAGAGCTAATATGCAACTATTCTAGAATATATATATATATATGCATAGGGTCCAAAAATCCTAAATCATGACATGACCTAGCTTAACAAAACTTCAACTGTCCATGTGTCTATTTCCACCTTACTTACCCTTACTGAAAGAACAGAGAGGAAAAGTTAAATAAAATACGAATTTAATGGTGTTATTGTTTCAGGTCTAGACAAACTGCTTTCAGTGAGATACCTTCCTTGGAGAAGAAACCATTATAGATCTCAATTTGAGAGCAAGTATTGTGTGAGGTAGCATTATATGAGTCTTTTACTATGGAACATCCTGATAGTGCATTTTTTTAAAAAGTTAAAAAAAAAAAAAAAAAAAAACCCACAACTCCAGTTTTAAACTGTTAGAATGCTCCAAAGCCCATTTTTATCACCCTTACTTGAACTCGGGTGGCAATAGTATTGGCAAGATACGGTAAAAATTCTGTTGTTTTTTTTTTTTTTTTTTTTAAAAGAGAAGGGGGAGAGAGGGGCAAAGGGAGAGGAAGAAAAAGAATCTTAGGCAGTCTCCACACCCAGCATGGAGCCCAACATGGGGCTCCATCTCACAACCCTGGGATCATGACCTGAGCTGAAATCAAGTCAGACACTTATCTGACTGAGCCACCCAGGTCCCTCTAGATAGGGCAAAAAATTATTGATGATGACCACATATATCATTGATAATACTATGAGAAAACAACATATATATTTCAAGTAAAAATACAAAAATAAGTAAAACAAAATAAAATAAAGATGTAAAACATTTGGGAATATTTAATAAAATTACATATACCTTTACCCTCTGATCCAGAAATCCCACTTCTAAGAATCCAGCAACAGTGGAGGGTTCCTGTTAATCCTAGACTAACCACATTAATCATTATCCTGAACTGGAGGAAGACTTCTAACACTCTGAAGGATATAGAGAGAAATTCCCTAATTTTAAATGGGAAGAGTCTAATGATCCTGTTTGCTCTTTAGGAAAAACGTTTTAACAGCAGTATGGAAGAGAGATTAGAGAGGGCTCATTTATATCAGGGTCAAGAAAATTTTTCTGTAGAGGGCCAGATAATAAATATTTTTGGTTTTGTGTGACATATGGTCCTTAACAGTTACTCAGTTCTGTTGTTGCAGTATGAAAGATGACATGTGTATTAAGTAAATGATGGAGGTAGCTGTATTTCAATAAAACCTTGTTTATACACAAATACGCAGTAGACAGTTTTGCCCATAAAGTGTAGTTTGTTAACTCCTGGTTTAAAGGAAGGGATAGCAGTTATGACATTCCTGAGTTTACCTAAATGAAAGATTCTGGTGATGTGAAAAATAGTGGTAGCAATGGGAATGAAAAGAAATGGTGCATGTGAGTGGCTTGATCAAAATGAGTTCGTAATTTATTAATGTGAGATATAAGTAACAGAATGGAGCCAAGGGTAACTTCTAGGTATTATATTTGGCAAATTTTGAAGATCAATGATGCCACTGATCAAAGCAAGGAATACATAAGGAATAGGTTTTTTTGACAGGAAACATGTTGAAATCCATGAGGGACATGTTGAATTTAAAGTGTATGTGGGTGGGCGCCTGGGTGGTTCAGTGGGTTAAGCCGCTGCCTTCGGCTCAGGTCATGATCTCGGAGTCCTGGGATCGAGTCCTGCATCGGGCTCTCTGCTCAGCAGAGAGCCTGCTTCCCTCTCTCTCTCTCTGCCTGCCTCTCCATCTACTTGTGATTTCTCTCTGTCAAATAAATAAATAAAATCTTTAAAAAAAAATAAAAAAAATAAAGTGTATGTGGGATGTAAAACTGGAGCTATCTAATGGACAAATGTACTCCAGAGATAGGTATAAGCTGAAGAAAAAGACTGGAAATCATTTTTCTTTGAAACAGTGAAAGTTAAGGTGGGTGCCTTTGGACATCAGGGAAAGCACAAATTAGAAGTACCTCTTTATGCTCCCATGGTGTCTGGTACTTCATTCAATTTAGCACTCAGTTATAATTATTTGGCTCCATATAATTGTCTTTTCTATTTACCATTAGACTGAAATCACCATAAGCGAAGAAACTTTTTATGTCTCATTTACTGTAATTTAATTTATAATACTAAGCTTTAAGTATTTTTGAATGAATAAATAGCAAGAGAAGTGGTAGGAAATTCAAAGAAGGAACACTTAAATGTCAACATTAAGGAACACTTAAAAATTAAAGAAGGAACACTTAAATGACAAAATCAAATGTAGATGAGAAGAGGAAGACAATTCCTTCCCTTGATGTTAGTTATAGTGAGGCTATTGGTGACCTTAGTGAGAAGAGTTTTAGCTGGTAATAGTAGAGGGAATAAGACTATGGTGTAAGTAGGAATGAATGGATGAAAAGCAAGCTGAAATACATACATACATTTCTCAATAAAGAAGCTAAATAAAAAAGAAAAGGCAATAATTAAAAATGCATATGAGAAAAAAGAATTTTATTATTCTTATAAACTTGATCTTTCCAAGGTCTTGATGTTTTATTGGTTTAATTTTTTCTTATGCTAATTTTTAATGACAGGAAAGGCATGAAGAGAAAACACCAATAGAGTGGAAGCAAGTGAAAGCCTTAAGGGGTCCAGAGAATAGCAGAGAACTTGACCTGAGTGACAAGGCAAAGGGAAATATCCAAGGAGACAATCAGGAAGGAGGTATGAGTAGGCTTGGATTGTTTTATGGGTGGGGAAATAAATTTTTTCAACTTTGGGGCCTCTCTGTTTCTCTTCCCCAAATGAAGTCAAAGTTTATTCCAAAAGGAAAGCAAATTTCAAGGGAATAACCACTGAAAAGTATCAAAGCACACAACTGAATTTATTTTGGATGATGCCCAAGACATTGTAGTAGTGAATTCTGTTTCATATTTGGAAAACAGATAGTAGAAGCTTAGCAGAATGTGGACTTGGTCATTTTTATTGTGCATTAGAATTCATTTCCTCCACTAACTACCTTTATGATCATGCATGGATCATTAGCTTTGTGAACCTTAGTATGTTTTGCTGTAGTCTATCCCCCTCATTGGTTTGTTGGAGTAATTAAATAAAAATAAGTAAAACACTATTGTCAGCACTTGGCATATAGCAGGTGCTGTGTAATACTAGTGTTTTTCCCCTGAAATACCTCTAGAATGAAATTCTGGAAAGGAAGATGTAGTCCTGGGTGCCATGATTGTTTTGGTTCAATTCCAATTTAACATCATACATTAGTCCAGAGTTTTAGAAGACGAACGATAATAGAGAAGGATTCCAAAAGCCCAGAAAGGTTAGCACCTGATTTTTGAAAATCTCAGAATCATTTGAATCTAGTACTGCAAAATCAAGTAAGCTATAAGGTCTTGTCATTCACTTAAGGCAACATAGAAATAAACAACTAAAATGTAAAAATTCTGTTTTGTAATTCTTGGAGCATTTCATTGTTTCATTGAGTTCCCAGTGAAAGGAAATCTACATATGAAGAAGAATTTTTAGCAATAGGTTGCATTTATTTAAAAAACTGCTCCATTATTACTGTCTCACTGCACAGGTTCTCTAAATGAAAGTTTACTTCTGTTAAGAGAGAATGAGGCGGGTTTTTCATTGACCTTAACCTTATGGTCTTTAGTCAGCTGTGCAGGGTGCGCAGCAATAGGCTCATGCTTCAAGTTTTCAGTTTGTTGCTGATTTTTTTTTTTAATCAAATACAAGATGTAATCTTAGTAATTTATCAGCCTATAAAATAGCCAGAAAACATTATGACAATTAAAAAACACACCTCACTTTTAACAAATTTCATCCACTCACTCAAAATAAACTTGGATTTCTTGTGACCAGTGGCATAACTGTATTATTTGAATTATAAAGTATGACATGAAATTTATCTCGGGCAAGAGAATATAACATGGGATTTCATCAAACTGTAATATTTTTAATTGGAGAACATGAGAGGCATTCCACTCTACTGTACAGAGAATGTGGGCTTTGGAGACAGAAGATCTACATTAGGGACCTGACTTTTTACTTTGCTAACATGGTGATCTTGGGCAAGAAACTTGACCTTTAGAAGCCTTTTATGTCCTCATGGGCAAAATTGGGAAGATGGTAAAGATATTCCACGGTTTTATGATGATCACAAAAATATGTCACTGTACTTTGAAAAGAGTAAATTCTCCTATCTATGATCTAAACATAAAATTATTTATTACTATTGGAAATGTGGTAGGAAATAATAAACTTAAAACTGATATATTGAGGAATCAAATTATTCTCTTCTAAACATTACATAACTATGAATTTGTTAATAACACATGATTAAAAGTGGACTTTTTATATTTTAAGAGAGTTAATAGTAAGTTAATAGTAAATAAGTTGTATCACTCTCAGGAGCAAATGAATATTTACAGAAAGTGATAGAAACTTTTACAAAATTATGATAATAGTAAATGGGCACTTATTTTTATTGCATAAATTAGACACCAAATATAATTGAAATTGTGGCTAAAAAAACACCTGAAGAAAATCTTCTTGGGTTGAGTATATTATTGATAGAAGTAGAATTTATTTCAGAAGTGAACTGTTCTGTAGTAATAAAATTATATACTTAAAACTATTGCTATTTTTGTTTTATTTTTGTTTATTGTACTTATTTGTGTGCAGCTCTAACCAAGGCTAGTATTTTTAAGGGTGAAATGAAAATATGCCTTTAGGTTACTTTAGGATTATAAGTTCCCACACATTTTGTATTTATTAGATATAGGGAGAATAAAACATTTTGATCAGTTAGGAGACTGGGCATTTTTAGCTAATCTGTGAGCTAATAAAAACTATCACTTTGCCAAGTAAGTGTAATATGGCATGCCATAACCTTTTCCCCTTAATCTCAAAGTAAAACTTACTCTGAATTCTACTTATAAAACCAAATACAGTAGAAAAGCTATTTAATATTCATAAAGCAAACCTTAGTACTTTATTATTTCATGTCAGTGATAAAAAATCACCATCAACAGATGAATGGGTAAAGAAGATGTGATACACACACACACACACACACACACACACACACACACAATGGAATACTATGCAGCCATCAAAAGAAATGAAATCTTGCCATTTACAATACGTGGATGAAACTAGAGGGTATTAATGCTGAACAAAATAAGTCAATCAGAGAAAGACAATTATCATATTATCTCTCTGATATGAGGAATTTGAGAGGCAGAGCGGGGGTATGTGGGGGGTAAGGAAGGAAAAAAATGAAACAAGATAGGATCAGGAGGGACACAAACCATAAGAGACTCTTAATCTCATGAAACAAACTGGGGGTTGCTGGGGGGTGATAGGGGAGAGATAGGGTGGCTGGTTTATGGACATTGGCGAGGGTATGTGCTATGGTGAGTGCTGTGAAATGTCTAAGACTGATGATTCACAGACCTATACCCCTGAGGCAAATAATACATTATATGTTAATTTTTTAAAAAAAGATAAAAATCACAAAAAATTAAATGTAGGAAAGTTTTTCTTTTTTTGTTTATCATTTAAAAATGTGCCCTGTAACATGATCCAGCAGACTATGAAATCTGCTCTACTATTCTAAACCTACAGAAATGTCAGCTAAAACATAACCAAATTTTAAAAAATACCCACTTGAGTTAGACATTAAGGACATGAAATCTTAGACTGTAGACAGAAAAGGAAGAGTAAAAACCAAGCAATGAGAAATACTTAAAGCCTCAAATATGTATATTTTGTGTATTTCCCATAGTGTATTAAAATCATGTATTCAAAATAGAGTCTTGAGCAGTGCTTCAGTAATGTCCAGTATTCACAAATAAAAGTTCTGGCCCTTGAGTTGTAGAAGATAATAGTCCTGATTTATATTGAATGTACACATGCAGCCTAAGGATAATGCCTTTGCCCAGTCTATGAATGGGAGCTAAGCCTGAGTACCCTACATCAAGGCAGAAGCCTACCTTCCATGAAACAATAGTCAGAAAATCTTCACCTGGTAGTGCCAAGATGCTGCAAGAAATAAGAAGAGAGCTTATTTTGTATTCAGGGCATATCAGGGAAGAATCACTCATCCAGAGAGAAAGTAGACTCATAGCCCAGAATATTCATTCAATATAGTAACCTAAAAGCGAGTAATTAACATCAATGGCACTTTTCTCAAAGTGGAACATGATAGGTTTTGAAAAAGGTGATTGTACAACCACATCATAGGAGTTCCTTACTATTCCAAAGAACCTATAAATCCCACTGTAAACTCTCTGAAGATGAAAATGATAGAATTCATACACAGAAAATTACAGATAATAGAGATATTCTGAAAGAAATACTTGTAAATGTCTACAGATTTTTCATAAGGCAAAAGAGGAACATTATGGAAAAAGATTAGGTGGGTTTGCAAAAGAATCAATGTTAAATGTACAGTAATGGAAAATATGGTCATTTTAAACTATTAGATATTAAAGTAGAGCAGAAGAGAGAATTGAAAGATAGATATCTGAAGAGATGACTCAAACGAATCATATAGAAATGGAAAATAAGATAGGGATTAAGATATATAGAGGATAAAAATGGGTTGACCAATACATTGTTAATTGGAGTCCCAAAAAGAGTGACAATAGTTGAGGAAATAATGACCAGTGATGCATATCTTTTTTCCTTCCTTTACCCTTTTCCCTTCCCTTCTCTTTTCTTTTTTCCTTTCTTTCAGAAAATTTCTCTGATCTTTCTTGCCAATTCCACTTTTATTTTAGCTATCCTATCTTTAATTTTTATTAATATCTTTTTGAGCCCCTAACAAATCTTTTATCTAAAGAGTATTCTCTTTTACATATTCAATATCATTATCTAGACAGAATTCTAAAATATTTTTTGTGTTTTCTGTAATATCCATTTGCTTAACATCAGTTTTTCCCCCTATCTTTATCCTTTCCTGTGTGTGTGTGCATGTGTTGTTGGCTTTCTTAGATATCTAGTGATCCTCATGACTAGGCTAATTAGTTGATAGTTTTCTTCCACCAAAAGATCTTTTCTCTGACTTGAGATTTTACTGGATGACTTGGGTATGTATGTACAGGATACTTAGACTGGCAGTCATCCCTCAGGTGTACATTCACAATATACAGGCAGCCTAAGTCACTCTTTATCACAGATGTCAAAATAAATAGCTCCATAATCTAGACAGGAATATGCATAAAATCACTCTGACTTCTTTGAATTAGTTTGTTCCATTTCTTTAGAGAGTGATTCTCTAGTAGTATCCTAGGAGATAGTTCTCTGTGTTGTCTTGGTAGCTTTTTAGTTCAAAATATTGGATCTTCTAGTCACCACCACCCCAAAAACATCTGTTGAAAAGACATACAGAAATACAACTCGGGCAGGGGGCACCTGGGTGGCTCTGTGTGTTGGCTTGGTGGCCTTTTAGTTCAAAATATCGGGTCTTCCAGTCACCACCACTCCAAAAATAGCCATTGAAAAGATACCTAGAAATACAACTTGGGGTGGGGGTGGGGGGCACCTGGGTGGCTCACCATCTGTCTTCTGTTCAGGTCATGATCTCAGGGTCCTGAGACCCAGCTCCACATCAGGCTCCATGCTCAGCAAAGAGTCTGCTTCTCCCCCTCTCTCTGCCTCCCCCCGATTGTGTGTTATCTCTCTCTCTCAAATAAATAAATCTTTAAAAAGAAAAGAAAAATAATACAAATAAGGGGTTACATTTGTGATTCAAAACCCATAGAATTTATTCTTTCCATTATTTTTGGCTCTAGAGGTGAACATTTGTTTCTCTATTTTTAAATCTGAATTAAATTTGTACTGCAAATTATGGTATCTTCCATTTGAAAAATAGTGGATATAGTTGGCATATTGTTAGAATAGAACATGTTACCCCTTCATTTGATGCAAATGCAATTTATAATCTTACTCCAGATGACGATGAGCACTGATGATGTATATCAGCATTGGTGATCAGTAAACAACTGTGAAATTAACATTATGGTTGAAAATGGCCCTTAAGTATGTATAAGTTGTGTAACATCTTGGAATCTCTGAATCTTTATCAGTAATATGATTTATCTCCTCAATCAAGTATCCTCATGATCAATAGATATTTATTAGAGATCTGCAAGTTGTAGGATCCTTTTACTAAGTTTTAAGTATATATCAAACAAAGTAAGAATCTCTTTTACTTATGGTTCTTTTATAGCCTAGTATATGTAGTATATGTAGATGTAGTATATGTAGTATGAAGTAATGAAGTATACTGATGTAGTAAATGTAGTATACTTATTTTCTAATAAGTATATAGGACTATGTGTCCTATATACTTATTAGGACTTATATAGTCCTATATACTTATAGGACTATGTGTCCTATATACTTATTAGAAAAAGAGAAATGAACTAACTAACTAGCTAACTAGCTAACTAACATTCTATTTCAAGTAGATACTCCCTCAATCCTCCTTAATTTCTCTCTCACCCCTATAACCCCATATAGGACTATGTGTCCTATATACTTATTAGAAAAAGAGAAATGAGCTAAAATTTATTTTCAGGGGCTCTTTTTCATGGGAGGAGGTAAAATTGTTTCTCTAGACACTGCATGCTCTGATACGAAGGTGTTTTTATTAAGCCATCTCAATTTAAAATTTGGAGTTCTTAAATTTTTAAAAAGTTGCAAAGTTATAACTCTGGAAACATTTTTTTTTGTATTGCATAACAGATGCCTGCTGAGGATATGAATTATATTACTGTCAATTTTTCTTACAAACTGTTAATAATGTCCACATGGTACTGATAGGATAGCTTTCATTGCTGCAAAGCCTACATTACTGCTACTTATTCTATAAACTGAACCTATCTGGAAAACAATTTGAAAGTCAATTCTATCTATAAATATATATTTCAAAAATTCTTAGGTTCTTTGGCTTCATCCTAATATGCTCCTGGTTTATATTAATAAACAAAAGGATTACATTTTTATTTTTTTATTTATTTTATTTTTTTAAAGATTTATTTATTTATTTATTATTTATTTGACAGAGAGAGATCACAAGTAGGCAGAGAGAGAGAGAGAGAGGAGGAAGCAGGCTCCCTGCTGAGCAGAGAGCCCGATGTGGGACTCGATCCCAGGACTCTGAGATCATGACCTGAGCCGAAGGCAGCGGCTTAACCCACTGAGCCACCCAGGCGCCCCGAGGATTACATTTTTAAAATGTCCATCACAAATACTGTTGGATTAAGAGTCAGAATAATTTGCCTGCAAACTGTGTATGGGTGTGTGTCTTTATATATGTGCTGTATGACTTGACCTTATACCAAAGTGTCTCATCTTCTTACTCTTTACATTAAAAACAACAACAAAAAGATTTCTTGAATATTGCTGCTCTCTGAAAACTTTGATTTCTGTTGTTTTCTAACAAGGATTATCTATAGTGTAAGCTCCAGTCAATTGTTAGTGGTTTTCTTTTTTTTTCTTAATTTAAATTTAATTAGCCAACATATAGTATGTCATTAGTTTTTTTTTTAATTAATTTATTTATTTTTTATTTATTTTTTTTTATTAATTTTTTATTTTTTATAAACATATATTTTTATCCCCAGGGGTACAGGTCTGTGAATCACCAGGTTTACACACTTCACAGCACTCACCAAAGCACATACCCTCCCCAATGTCCATAATCCCAACCCCTTCTCCCTAACCCCCTCCCCCCAGCAACCCTCAGTTTGTTTTGTGAGATTAAGAGTCACTTATGGTTTGTCTCCCTCCCAATCCCATCTTGTTTCATTGATTCTTCTCCTACCCACTTAAGCGCCCATGTTGCATCACCACTTCCTCATATCAGGGAGATCATATGATAGTTGTCTTTCTCTGCTTGACTTATTTCGCTAAGCATGATACGCTCTAGTTCCATCCATGTTGTTGCAAATGGCAAGATTTAATTTCTTTTGATGGCTGCATAGTATTCCATTGTGTATATATACCACATCTTCTTGATCCATTCATCTGTTGATGGACATCTAGGTTCTTTCCATAGTTTGGCTATTGTAGACATTGCTGCTATAAACATTCAGGTGCATGTGCCCCTTTGGATCACTACATTTGTATCTTTAGGGTAAATACCCAATAGTGCAATTGCTGGGTCATAGGTCAGTTCTATTTTCAACATTTTGAGGAACCTCTATGCTGTTTTCCAGAGTGGTTGCACCAGCTTGCATTCCCACCAACAGTGTAGGAGGGTTCCCCTTTCTCCGCATCCTCGCCAGCATCTGTCATTTCCTGACTTGTTGATTTTAGCCATTCTGACTGGTGTGAGGTGATATCTCATTGTGGTTTTGATTTGTATTTCCCTGATGCCGAGTGATATGGAGCACTTTTTCATGTGTCTGTTGGCCATCTGGATGTCTTCTTTGCAGAAATGTCTGTTCATGTCCTCTGCCCATTTCTTGATTTGATTATTTGTTCTTTGGGTGTTGAGTTTGCTAAGTTCTTTATAGATTCTGGACACTAGTCCTTTATCTGATATGTCGTTTGCAAATATCTTCTCCCATTCTGTCAGTTGTCTTTTGATTTTCTTTGTCTTTTGATCTTCTGTTTCCTTTGCTGTGCAAAAGCTTTTGATCTTGATGAAATCCCAATAGTTCATTTTTTCCCTTGCTTCCCTTGCCTTTGGCGTTATTTCTAGGAAGATGTTGCTGCGGCAGAGGTCGAAGAGGTTGCTGCCCGTGTTCTCCTCAAGGATTTTGATGGATTCCTTTCGCACATTGAGGTCCTTCATCCATTTTGAGTCTATTCTTGTGTGTGGTGTAAGGAAATGGTCCAATTTCATTTTTCTGCATGTGGCTGTCCAATTTTCCCAGCACCATTTATTGAAGAGGCTGTCTTTTTTCCATTGGACATTCTTTCCTGCTTTGTCGAAGATTAGTTGACCATAGATTTGAGGGTCTATTTCTGGGCTCTCTATTCTGTTCCATTGATCTATGTGTCTGTTTTTGTGCCAGTACCATGCTGTCTTGATGATGACAGCTTTGTAATAGAGCTTGAAATCCGGAATTGTGATGCCACCAACGTTGGCTTTCTTTTTCAATATCCCTTTGGCTATTCGAGGTCTTTTCTGGTTCCATATAAATTTTAGCATTATTTGTTCCATTTCTTTGAAAAAGATGGATGGTACTTTGATAGGAATTGCATTAAATGTGTAGATTGCTTTAGGTAGCATAGACATTTTCACAATATTTATTCTTCCAATCCAGGAGCATGGAACATTTTTCCATTTCTTTGTGTCTTCCTCAATTTCTTTCATGAGTACTTTATAGTTTTCTGAGTATAGATTCTGTGCCTCTTTGGTTAGGTTTATTCCTAGGTATCTTATGGTTTTGGATGCAATTGTAAATGGGATTGACTCCTTATTATCTCTTTCTTCTATCTTGCTGTTGGTGTAGAGAAATGCAACTGATTTCTGTGCATTGATTTTATATCCTGACACTTTACTGAATTCCTATATAAGTTCTAGCAGTTTTGGAGTGGAGTCTTTTGGGTTTTCCACATATAGTATCATATCATCTGCAAAGAGTGATAATTTGACTTCTTCTTTGCCGATTTGGATGCCTTTAATTTCCTTTTGTTGTCTGATTGCTGAGGCTAGGACCTCTAGTACTATGTTGAATAGCAGTGGTGATAATGGACATCCTTGCCGTATTCCTGACCTTAGCGGAAAAGCTTTCAGTTTTTCTCCATTGAAAATGATATTTGCGGTGGGTTTTTCATAGATGGCTTTGATGATATTGAGGTATGTGCCCTCTATCCCTACACTTTGAAGAGTTTTGATCAGGAAGGGATGCTGTACTTTGTCAAATGCTTTTTCAGCATCTATTGAGAGTATCATATGGTTCTTGTTCTTTCTTTTATTGATGTGTTGTATCACATTGACTGATTTGCGGATGTTGAACCAACCTTGCAGCCCTGGAATAAATCCCACTTGGTCGTGGTGAATGATCTTTTTAATGTACTGTTGAATCCTATTGGCTAGTATTTTGTTGAGTATTTTCGCATCTGTGTTCATCAAGGATATTGGTCTATAGCTCTCTTTTTTGGTGGGATCCTTGTCTGGTTTTGGGATCAAGGTGATGCTGGCCTCATAAAATGAGTTTGGAAGTTTTCCTTTTCCTTCCATTTCTATTTTTTGGAACAGTTTCAGGAGAATAGGAATTAGTTCTTCTTTAAATGTTTGGTAGAATTCCCCCCGGAAGCCGTCTGGCCCTGGGCTTTTGTTTGTTTGGAGATTTTTAATGACTGTTTCAATCTCCTTACTGGTTATGGGTCTGTTCAGGCTTTCTATTTCTTCCTGGTTCAGTTGTGGTAGTTTATATGTTTCTAGGAATGCATCCATTTCTTCCAGATTGTCAAATTTGTTGGCGTAGAGTTGCTCATAGTATGTACTTATAATAGTTTGTATTTCTTTGGTGTTAGTTGTGATCTCTCCTCTTTCATTCATGATTTTATTTATTTGGGTCCTTTCTCTTTTCTTTTTGATAAGTCGGGCCAGGGGTTTATCAATTTTACTAATTCTTTCAAAGAACCAGCTCCTAGTTTTGTTGATTTGTTCTATTGTTTTTTTGGTTTCTATTTCATTGATTTCTGCTCTGATTTTTATGATTTCTCTTCTCCTGCTGGGCTTAGGGTTTCTTTCTTGTTCTTTCTCCAGCTCCTTTAGGTGTAGGGTTAGGTTGTGTACCTGAGCCCTTTCTTGTTTCTTGAGAAAGGCTTGTACCGCTAAATATTTTCCTCTTAGGACTGCCTTTGTTGTATCCCACAGATTTTGAACTGTTGTATTTTCATTATCATTTGTTTCCATGATTTTTTTCAATTCTTCTTTATTTTCCCGGTTGACCCATTCATTCTTTAGAAGGATACTATTTAGTCTCCATGTATTTGGGTTCTTTCCAAACTTCCTTTTGTGGTTGAGTCTAGCTTTAGAGCATTGTGATCTGAAAATATGCAGGGAATGATCCCAATCTTTTGATACCGGTTGAGTCCTGATTTAGGACCGAGGATGTGATCTATTCTGGAGAATGTTCCATGTGCACTACAGAAGAATGTGTATTCTGTTGCTTTGGGATGAAATATTCTGAATATATCCGTGATGTCCATCTGGTCCAGTGTGTCGTTTAAGGCCTTTATTTCCTTGCTGATCTTTTGCTTGGATGACCTGTCCATTTCAGTGAGGGGAGTGTTAAAGTCCCCTACTATTATTGTATTATTGTTGATGTGTTTCTTTGATTTTGTTATTAATTGGTTTATATAGTTGGCTGCTCCCACGTTGGGGGCATAGATATTTAAAATTGTTAAATCTTCTTGTTGAACAGACCCTTTGAGTATGATATAGTGTCCTTCCCCATCTCTTATTATAGTCTTTGGCTTAAAATCTATTTGATCTGATATAAGGATTGCCACTCCTGCTTTCTTCTGATGTCCATTAGCATGGTAAATTCTTTTCCACCCCCTCACTTTAAATCTGGAGGTGTCTTCGGGCTTAAAATGAGTTTCTTGGAGGCAACATATAGATGGGTTTGTTTTTTTATCCATTCTGATACCCTGCGTCTTTTGACAGGGGCATTTAGCCCATTAACATTCAGGGTAACTATTGAGAGATATGAATTTAGTGCCATTGTATTGCCTGTAAGGTGACTGTTACTGTATATGGTCTCTGTTCCTTTCTGATCTACCACTTGTAGGCTCTCTCTTTGCTTAGAGGACCCCTTTCAATATTTCCTGTAGAGCAGGTTTGGTATTTGCAAATTCTTTCAGTTGTTGTTTGTCCTGGAAGCTTTTAATCTCTCCTTCTCTTTTCAATGATAGCCTAGCTGGATATAGTATTCTTGGCTGCATGTTTTTCTCGTTTAGTGCTCTGAAAATATCATGCCAGCTCTTTCTGGCCTGCCAGGTCTCTGTGGATAAGTCAGCTGCCAATCTAATATTTTTACCATTGTATGTTACAGACCTCTTTTCCCGGGCTGCTTTCAGGATTTTCTCTTTGTCACTGAGACTTGTAAATTTTACTATTAGGTGACGGGGTGTGGGCCTATTCTTATTGATTTTGAGGGGCGTTCTCTGAACCTCCTGAATTTTGATGCTCATTCCCTTTGCCATATTGGGGAAATTCTCCCCAATAATTCTCTCCAGTATACCTTCTGCTCCCCTCTCTCTTTCTTCTTCTTCTGGAATCCCAATTATTCTAATGTTGTTTCGTCTTATGGTGTCACTTATCTCTCAAATTCTCCCCTCGTGGTCCAGTAGCTGTTTGTCTCTCTTTTGCTCAGCTTCTTTATTCTCTGTCATTTGGTCTTCTATATCACTAATTCTTTCTTCTGCCTCATTTATCCTAGCAGTTAGAGCCTCCATTTTTGATTGCACCTCATTAATAGCTTTTTTGATTTCAACTTGGTTAGATTTTAGTTCTTTTATTTCTCCAGAAAGGGCTTTTATATCTCTCGAGAGGGTTTCTCTAATATCTTCCATGCCTTTTTCGAGCCCGGCTAGAACCTTGAGAATTGTCATTCTGAACTCTAGATCTGACATATTACTGATGTCTGTATTGATTAGGTCCCTAGCCTTCGGTACTGCCTCTTGTTCTTTTTTTTGAGTTGAATTTTTACGTCTTGTCATTTTGTCCAGATAAGAGTAAATGAAGGGGCAAGTAAAATACTAAAAGGGTGGCAACAACCCCAGGAAAATATGCTTTAACCAAATTAGAAGAGATCCAAAATCGTGAGTGGGGAGAAAGGGGATAAAAAGAGGTTCAATAAGGAAGAAAGAAAAAAAAAGAAAAAAGAAAAAGAAAAAAAAGTAAAGAAAAGAAAAGAATTTTTTAAAAAAGAAAACACCTAAGAAAAATGTAAAAAAGAAAAAATATATATATTAGATAAACTAGTAAAAAATCGTTAAAAAAGAAAAAGGTAACAGTTAAAAAAAAAATTTACCCAAAGGCGAGAAGAAAAAAAAAAATGAAAAAGAAAAAATTAAATTAACTGCAAGACTAAAAAAAATCACAGGAAAAAAGCCATGAGTTCCGTGCTTGGCTTTCTCATCCTCTGGAATTCTGCTGCTCTCCTTGGTATTGAAACCGCACTCCTTGGTAGGTGAATTTGGTCTCGGCTGGATTTCTTGTTGATCTTCTGGGGGAGGGGCCTGTTGTAGTGATTCTCAAATGTCTTTGCCCCAGGCGGAATTACACCGCCTTTACCCGGGGCCGTGGTGAGTAATCCGCTCGGGTTTGCTTTCAGGAGCTTTCGTTCCCTGAGCACTTTCCGTAGAGTTCCGGAGGACGGGAATACAAATGGCGGCCTCCTGGTCTCGGGCCGGAGGAGCCGAGAGCCCAGGGCCCCACTCCTCAGTGCGCCCTCAGAGAACAGCGCCCAGTTACTCCCGTCTGCCTGACCTCCGGCCGCGCTCCGAGCTCACCGAGCCTGTGACCGGTTCAAGGTAACACCGAGCTGTGAGCTTACTGTCGGCTCTGTCTCTGCAGCCGGCTTTCCCGTTCCAATACCCGCAAGCTCTGCGACACTCAGACACCCCCGATCCTTCTGTGACCCTGCGGGACCTGAGGCCACGCTGACCCCGCGTGGGCTTCGCCCCGGTTTAGCCTCTGGAGCGATGTCCCTCAGCGGAACAGACTTTTAAAAGTCCTGATTTTGTGCGTGGTTGCTCCGCCGCTTGCCCGGGAGCCGGCCCCTCCCCCCGGGGTCTATCTTCCCGTCGCTTTGGATTCACTTCTCCGCTGGTCCTACCTTTCAGAAAGTGGTTGATTTTCTGTTTCCAGAATTGCTGTTCTTCTTCTCTTCGATCTGCCGATGGATTTTCAGGTGTTTGCAATCTTTAGATAAGCTATCTAGCTGATCTCCGGCTAGCTGAAGCAGTCTCAGCTTGCTACTTCTCCGCCATCTTGACTCCTCCTCCTGTCAATAGTTTTTGATGTAGTGTTCAATGATTCAGTGATTTATTAGTTGCGTATAACACCCAGTATTAGTGGCTGTCTTACAAAGGTGCCTGATGCAGTATCAAAATTTATTGGGAAAAATGTCCCTAAATTCACTGGGATGTTTCTTCATGCCCATAATTGTAACATACATGTGTCTTTGATAGAATTGATTGATCATGTTTAATATTCTCAGATATTGGCATCAAAATTATTATTCTTAAAAGCAAAAGAAATAATAAGAGAAAGGGAAGTGGAAACATTGTTTTTCCAGCAGGGGTTATCATTCAGGCAATTCCTGTTTTCTATTTCAAATAGATACTCTCTCAATCCTCCTTAATTTCTCTCTCACCCCTATAACCCAGGTTCCATTTCCACCTTGTTTTCTAAAGATACTGGTGGTTTATTGCTCAGTAATCCTTGTAGTCTATTTAAAAAAAAAATTCATCTCTCAGTGATATTTGATATTAACTACTCACTGCTTCTGTAATGCGTTTTGGGTTTCAACAAATCACATTTTACTGCTATGCTTTAGGGGATTGTTCTTTATCACCTCCTTTCCTCTCATATTTTTCTCTCTTTAGTCATCAAAATGGGGCATCCTGTAAAACTTGGTTCTAGCATCTTAACTCTGATATTTCCTACCTCATTTCCCATGTTTCTTCTTATTTGGCACTATCCAGAGGAAAACAGTGGGTTTTGAGAAGGGATTATGGGTTTCCACCCTAGAAATTGATATACTTAAGTCTTGAATATATTCCTTTTCCCCTTACCTTGAAATCCTGTGAATATGAAAAGTCCAAATGTAGAGAGCCTTGAGTTTTGACTTTCTGTCACATTTATTATAATGTTACTAAATTTTATTAATGTGCTCAGGTGCTATAATAAAATATCACAGACTGTATGGCTTAAACAACAAAATTTTATTTTCTCACAGTTCTGAATGCTAGGAGTCCATAATCAAAGTGCCAGCAGTTTGGTCTCTGATGAAATCTCTTCCTCCTGGCTTATAAACTACCACCTTCTCACTATGCCCTCACAAAGCCTTTCCTTGGTGCCTGAGTGCAGAGGGGGAGAGAGTGAGTAATCTCTCTGGTGTTGTCTTCTTCTCCTTCTTCTTCTTCTTCTTCTTCTTCTTCTTCTTCTTCTTTGACTTATGTATTTATTTATTTGAAAGAGAGAGAGGAGAGTAAGAGAGAGAAAGCATGCACACAAGCAAGGGGAGCAGCAAGCAGTGGGAAAGGGGATCCTGATGTGGTGCTTGATCCCAGAACCCTGGGATCATGACCAAAGCTGAAGGCAGATGGTTAATGGACTGAGCCACCCAGGCACCCCTCTGGTGTCTTCCTAAAATGACACTAATCCTATTTGATCGGAACCTACCTTTATTGTTTTATTTGACCTTAATAGCCTCCTCAAAGACTCTATCTCCAAATATAGCTACACTGGGAGTCAAAGCTTCATACGAATTTAGGAGAAGGGTGGACATAAACATTTGGTCTATAATGCTAATTTATTGCATTGCTTATACTAATTAGAATTATTTTTTATATGCTCTTGTCTGGTCTTCTCAACTAGACTATGAGGCCCTTATGGCCTATAATACTATCTTTTCCTTATAAATAGGAACTTATTTTGGGTAAAATAAAACATTTTCATGAAAACAGAAGTAAAATTCTCAATTCTTACCCAATTTTATTTTCTCCTCGCTCTTATTATGTATACATAATGTATACACATTTTTATGTATACATAATTATTATGTATACATAATGTATACACACTGAGATGATAGAATTAAAAAATAAATTCAGAAAATAAAAAGAATCGTAATTACCCTTCTGAATAAAGTAAATATAAAGGTTTATAAAGAGATGGAGTTTGGAGAAAAAAGAGAATTGGGCATGGTGAAGGTGAAAAAAAATGGATGGGACTCTGGATTTTTATCTGTTAATATATTGATAACAAAGTTGTTTTCTTTAATAACATTTTAAGTCCTGGAATATGACAATTATTTCTCTATTATTCTTATTTTTCATTTTCAGAAAAGCACAATTTAAAAATAGTACATAGGAGCCTGCTTCCCCCTCTCTCTCTGCCTGCCTCTCTGCCTATTTATGCTCTGTCAAATAAATAAATAAAATCTTTTTTTTTTAATTTCCAAAAAAAAAAAAAAATAGTACATAGGGACAACTGGGTGACTCAGTTGGTTAAGCACCTGAGCATCATCTCAGGTCATGATCCCAGGGTACTGGAATCAAGGCCTGCTTCAGGCACCCTGTTTAGCAGAGAGTCTGATTCTCCCTCTTCCTCATCTTCTCCCTCTCCCTCCTGCTTGTGCTGTCTCTCATGCTCTGCTTTGTCTCTCTTAAATAAATAAAATCTTACTAAATAAATAAATAAACTAGTACATAAGTAAACTAGTACTCATGTTTGCATTTAATATGAGAAAAAAAAACAAGATATTTTTCTCTTTTCTACCTGCCCATATATGGCACCTCAGCAAGACTATCATTTGTATGTGCAGTGGAGGGTAGGACAGAGCAACCAGATTATCAGACTGAGTCCCGGATGTGAAGAAGTAATAAAATGACGAGTCAAAAAAGATACTTCATAACTTAACCTAGGGCAGAAATTGAGTATGTATAGAATAATTGGAATTTTCAACATAACCTTTAGATATGTATTATCTCTAATACACTTTTGAAGAAAAAGAAGATATAATACAAACCCCCCAAAAATAAAAGAATAAAAATAGCTTAAATGAAAATAACCACCTACTCTGAAAACAAAACAAAACTGAGTTACTCTGCCTAGAACTTATAGAAATATTTCATTTAAAAAAAAAAAAAAAAGCCCTTAGATAAATAATTAAGGGAAGGTGACAAACTTTAAGATAATTGAATTTCAGAGTACAGACAACTGATTAATATAATGTAAAGAAAGTAAATTTTAAAGATTGTTGTTGGAATGCAGAGCATGCTGGTTACAAAGATTGTTAATGTAAGAGTTAAGAAGTAGAACATCAGCAATGACAGAGGAAGGACCTGTCACTAACACTCTTGACAGCCTTGCTTGTTTGTGTGCATCATACTAAGTACAAGTACTTACTGTTGGTGGTAGACCAACGATGTTCTTTGGCTCCTAATTAGTTCCTTGTTCTGTCTTCTGATCCATTCTGTCCAGTATGGATCATGTTAGTTTCTACAAGGTAAAAATGGTTCTGAGGTAGAGAGGGAGAGAACAAGCCTAATTTTTAGTTCTTCTTATCCCCACAGCCGTAGAGTTTTAGCTTTACTTGGTTTAATGCCTAGCATTTTCTGTAAGCTGTACTGATGTCATTTTGATAGGGTGTTATGTTTGGATGGGGCCCACCCTCAGTTCCACCTCTGGATGAGAACTGTCATTGTCCACAAAATGTGAAGACAGAGACCCTCTGATGTAGTCCTTTTTCTGCTCATGAGGAGTTTCTTCTTAGAGTTCTTCAAGCCTATGCAGATGAACAGAAGTAAATCTATGAAAGGAAATGCACCACTCCACTCAACTCTGTAGTACTCAAGTTTCAAAATCCAGTGTACATCTGAGGAAACGGTGGACCTCATACTCTTAGCCTCATAATATATCCTATTGCAAAGGAAAAGAAACACCCATGGAAGAGAAGAGAATGCTGAAATACAATGGTATGTAAGCAAAACTAGAAGCAGTGTGGTGTTATTTCATAGTGAAGTACAGGACAGGTAATAGTAGGGATCAAATGGTAGAAGGCCTCATATGTCATGTAAAGCCACCTGAATTTTATTCTCTAATTAATGCAGAACCATTAAAACAGAACATACATAGATTGATATTTTAGCAGGTCTCTCCATTTATAGTGTAGATTATGGATTTAAGGAGGACATTGATAGCGTGTTCTAGGCAGGAGATTTTTTGTAGCACAAAGTTATATTCATGACCTGAATTAGTGCTATAAGAGTTGAGATAGTTTTTATGGAAATGAAATGACAGAATTGAGAAATAATACGTAAAACATGCATCATTGAACAGTTGATTGTAGGTAGGGGATGGTGAAAGAGAAGAGAAATTAATAATGACCTTGTGTTTCTGGCTTGTGAGTACCTGGGTGCCTCTGAAATACCCAAGAATAGCAGGAAGTGAATATGTCGGTTTGAAGTCAAAGAAGAATGATTTCTTTGGATATATTCAGTAAACATTATTTTAAGAAGAGATAAGATCATCCAAGAAGAGCGTTAAAAATATGAAGAGTAGAGGATCAAGAATAGAACTCTTATCCCCAAATCTGCTAACTCAATAACAGCTCAGTTGACCCCCAATGTTTCCTAATTATTTCTGTAATCTCCAATGAGTGTTTTCATGCTGCACATGTTAGCTCAATATCTTGAGGCCATGGTTCATCTTTCAACCAGTTATCCATACTCTAGGCTTTGGGATCATTAGGATCACTTGAGCTGTTTTATTTCTTATCTACCCCTGGAAGCTGTCTTTCTGATCCAGTATGCTCCTGCCAACACTCAGCTTCATTTTAGATGGAGTCTTCCATACTACTCAGTAGAAAGGATTAGTTAACTTGCACAGATGAAGAAATAAAATCCCAGGTCTACCAACACATATCCCAACACAAATTAATATTACTTTAAGACTATTTAGTAGTTGGTACTGAAATATGAGTATTTGGACTGATTTTAAAGTCAGAGCTCCTCAAAGCAATGAGTAAATTTTTTACTCTATTTTTTTGTAATCAAAGGGCATTTATGTAATATTTTTTTAAACAGAATTTATCCATTGAGCTAACTGGCTGCCTTTGAAATTTTTACTACATTTGAATGAAGATACATCTTAAAATATAAAAGTAAGTTAAAATTCTGGCACAGTTAGCCCCTGGTGAGAGAACCATTAAGAACAACAACTTTTGGGACGCCTGGGTGGCTCAGTGGGTTAAGCCTCTGCCTTCGGCTCAGGTCATGATCTCAGGGTGTTGGGATCGAGTCCCGTATTGGACTCTCTGCTCAGCAGGGAGTCTGCTTCCCTTTTTCTCTCTCTGCCTGCCTCTCCATCTACTTGTGATCTCTTTCTGTCAAATAAATAAATAAAATATTTTTTTAAAAAAAGAAGAATTTTTATGAGGAAATTTGAGGGAAATCTCACAAGGAAGGAAAGAAAATGATAAGACACATAGGAAAGGGAGAATGATATATACACTGTACTACCCAATATAGTAGAGGACAGTTTTCAGAAAGTAAAGGGAAAATACTTTGCTATGTGTGTGTGTGTTTATGTGGGTTACAGATAGTAGGGAAGAGGGCAAGAGTAAGAAAAATGAGAGAGAATAATACACTTAAATGTGATGAAATATGACTATAAGAACAATAGATTCAAAGGGCACCTGGGTGGCTCAGTGGGTTAAAGCCTCTGCCTTCGGCTCAGGTCATGATCCCAGGATCCTGGGATCCAGCCCTGCATCAGGCTCTCTGCTGCTCAGTGGGGAGCCTGCTTCCTCTCTGCCTGCCTCTCTGCCTACTTGTGATCTGTCAAATAAACAAATAAAAATCTTTTTTTAAAAAACAAAAGAACAATAGATTCAAGACAATTCCATTTGTTAAGAAATATCTTCATCTGTCAAAAACCTTGTTCTCATCCCAAGTTTTCTCACATCTGAACATCTGAAAAAATTTCAGAGAAGTTTTCTCACATCTGAACATCTGAAAAAATTTCAGAGAAGTTCCAAAAGAATCAAAGACCAATAATGGAATCAAACACTGGAAGGGAATAATTGTCTAGATTTTGATTATGAGTTAATTTAGATTTAGGGAAAAATACCTAGAAATCATCCTTGATTTTAGAATATAAAGCACGATATTTACAGTAGAACTCAAGACTTTTGAACCATACATAGCATTCCTACTATTTGGTATCTCTTCAGTAGAAGTGGCATACCCATAATGAAGTTTTGATCATTTCAGTAATTTGTGAAGTTAATCATATTGAATATAGTAAGATAAATCTACAAGCTAATTTTAGAGTCAAATCAAATCTTCATTACTTTTTTAAATTAAAAAAGAGTTTTTAGAGAAGTTTTATGTTCACAACAAAAATGAAAAAGTACAGAAAAGGGTCCTATGCTTCCCACCCCCTATAAATCCATAGTCTCCCTCATTATGGACATCCAGCGCTAAAGGTACATTTGTTAAAAATCAATGAATGATTGACACATTATTATCACTCAAGGTCTGTAGTTTACATTAGGGTTCACTTTTGGTATTGTAGATTTTGTGGGTTTTGACAAATGTATAATGACATGTATCCACCAATGTGGTATCATACAGAATAGCTTCACTGCTCTAAAAATCCTCTGTGCTCTGCACTCATTCATCTTTTTACTATGCCCATAATTATCCCTTCTCCAGAAAGTCATATAGTCTGAGTTATATAATATGTAGGCTTTTCAAGTTGGCTTCTTTCACTTAGTAATATGTATTTAAGTTGCCTCCATGTCTTTTCATTGCTTGGCAGTTCATTTCTTTTTTAGTGCTAAATAATAATTCTGTTGTCTGGATATGCCACTGGTAATTTATCCACTTATCACTGAAGGACATCTTATTTGCTCCCAAATTTTGTCAGTCATGAATAAAGCTGCTGTAAACATCCATGTTTATACACATCCAGGTTTTTGTGTAAATGTAAGTTTCCTATTCATTTAGACAAATATTGAAGTGTATGATTGCTGGATCATATGGTAAGAATGTTTAGTTAAAAAAAACAAAAAACAAAAAACAAAAAACAAACCTGCCACAGTGTCTCCAGAGTGGTTGTACTGTTTTGCATTCCTACCACCAAAGAGTGAGAGTTCCTGTTGCTCTGTATCCTAACCAGCATTTTGTGTTGTCGGTGTTTTAAATATTAGCCATTCTAATGGTGTATTGGTATCTCATGGTTTTAATTTGTAATTCTCTAGTGACATATGATGTTGAACATCTTTTCATACACTTCTTATCTGTATATTTTCTTTGTTTCTTGACCATCTTTGAAATATCAATTAATAAATCAATTTATTTGAACTGGATTTTGGGGTATTCATTTAAGATTGAGCATCAGACATATTTCACTAAAATATTAGTTACTATAATAACAATTTATTGTTGCTATGTTAGCCTGAGTATCCTTAATATAGAGAATATTTAATATCCTCCAAATTATAAAGGGTGATATGAATCATTTATTTTTTCCCTACATTTCTGTCTATGCCAGAAGGTTTAATGACAACCCTTTCTTTTTTATTTAAGGGAAAGTTAACATAGAAGAAATTTTAAAATACTATCAGATCTGGTCTTCTGTCTTTCTCCTCAACAAAACTGTGGAGGTGATGAGCAAGAATATTCTGGGTAGATGGCTAACTAGGTTAGCTATTAAATTTCACAGAGAATTTATTAAGTACATTTACTGAGGAGGAATTTATGTTCATAAAGAAATAACCCCAAAGAATACTCATTCTGTATTTTTTTAGAAAGAATTATTAAATCTGGCAAATGTTTGCTATTTTTCTTATTTTAGATACTAAAATGTATCCATATATCAGCTGAGGGAATGGTTAGGCATTCCACTTGATACCTGTATTTATGTGTTTTGAACCATGTTTCTAGTTTCAGTGTTTTAAAATTAAGTTAGGAATACAATGGGTAAAGTTTATTTCTCATTTCTAATTTGATTTATCTGTTTATGGTGATAATAATGATAATATTCACCATGGCATTAATTTCAAAGAAAATAATTCTTGCAACTTCTTCCCACATTTCTCTAAAAGAAAAATGCCATAGATCCACATTATAGATTCAGTATAAAGTCCATCCTCAGCTCTGTCATTCATTAAAATACACATCTCATTTTCAAAGTTACATTTCATGAACAAATTTAATTTAACAGTATACCCAATTATATCGTTGTACAGTCATTGTATAGTATAGTCGATTTACATTTAAACATAAATCAGTTTTAAGAGGATAACTAAAACTTCACTGTCATTAGAGGCAGATGGAAATGGAGGCAATTGAATCAAGAAGAAAGGAGACATTGATCTTATGGCTACACCATCCCTTGTTTCCAATAACTTTTCTAACCCTGTTCTATTGGCTTTGAATAATCAGGTTTCAGGAGCATGAGATTATCTTTGTTGAAGTAGAGCCAGTTAAATTGAATTATGGCAGCATTTGCTTAGTGCCTATTAAGAATAGTAAGAGTGAGTGGGTATGGATTTGTTTATCACAGGAAAAATATTTATTAGATATGCAGGAAACTGTGCAAGTTCCTACAAGTTCTGCAATACAAGTTTACTGGTGGAAGATCACCAAGATTAAAATAGGAAAGGATCCATGTCTTGAATAGGCATATTACATTTCCATCAAAGAAGCAGAACCACTATGAGATACATAGACTAAGAGACTAATATTAGGGATTAGAATTAGAACTTGCATGGACATCTTTTTTTTTTTTTTTTTAAAGATTTTATTTATTTGACAGAGAAACACAAAGAGGGAACACAAGCCGAGGGAATGGGAGGAGGAGAAGCAGGCTTCCCACCTAGCAGGAAGCCCGATGTGGGACTCGAAACCAGGACCCTGGGATCATGACCTGAGCTGAAGGCAGACGCTTAATGACTGAGCTACCCAGGTGCCCCCCTCGTGTGGACATCTTAACAAACTCCCGTATTTGTGTGTTTCTCATGCTTCTAAAATGGGTTACATGGTGACCTGAAGGAGATTCTGGTACCATTGGTCATGGAGATATACATGAACCTGACTCAGGAAACACCAGCTGGATAAACGTCCAATATAATCTAAATCAACCCAAAAGAATGACAATTAGAGGTTCATTAAACTGTTAGGGGTAATTTGGTCTAAAATGAATGGTCAAATCTTGGCTGTCACTGCCCTCGAAGCTCTTGACTTCACTTGATATCTTGTCAGTTTGTGAAAAAGGTCACTCTGTTTAATTCATATTCCCAGGTCAGTGATTATTGCATCATTGTTTGCATGGCCTTTTCCTACCCTTTGCTTGGGTTGGATAACACAGAACATCATTTATAAGCAAACACATGTAACAGCTTACAGAGATCCTCTCTTGTTTATTATGGGTTCATCTACCTCAAAGCTGCTAATCTTCCTGGAAATATTCATGCATCTTTCTTAAACTCCCACTATATTCCCAGATATTATATTTTCCTTGGTAAATGGTTTAGATATTAGAAACAAAAATTGTTTCGAGGACTTTTAATGTTTCACAGATATTATGCTTTTGAAGAAAGCCAAAATTTTAAAATAATACCAAATATTCAATAGTCACCTCATTAATTGGTATCTGAAACTTCAAAACCAAACACTGATTCCACAATAGACTGTTTTAAAACTTGCCAAATCTGATATCTCCTTCTCTCGCATCTTTCTTTACTTTACCTTCATAATCCACATATGTCCTTTTACTCTTGCCTCTCACCTCTTAAGTGGGCTACCTTTTCCTCAGCCATGTTGTACCATGTTCCCTAAAAATTATAGGACCAGAAGGCTCACTCCCAGAGCAGATAACTCTGGTCTAGACCTAATTTCAGGTCCACCAATAAAGTTTTCTCTTTTTTTAACCTCAGGAATTTAGGCAGAAGTTGTCTGAAGAATTCAGAATTGTCTGAGGTACCCATCGTTCTGGACTGCCAGAAAGGTACCAGCAAGTTACTTAATTGTCAGCCTTTCATATGAGGAAACATAGTTAGAAGTAGGAAGATGGGAGAAACTAGGAGGATATCCAAATAATCCAGTTGTGCATGCTTTTAAAAATGTCTTTGAAAGATCAAGGGAAAAGATGTGAAATACACTTTATAAGGCCATTTCAGGATCTTTTTTCTTATAGTAGATTAAACAAAGATTCAAAATTGCAAACAAAATAAAGGTGAATCAATAAGAGATTTTAAAAATTAGACTAGTTTTAAAAAAAAATTCTGTGTCAGATACTTGAGAAAAAAATAAATGGAACATTTTTCTGTCTTTTAGAACTAAGCTTACAACTAAAATTATAATAGGAAATTGCTAGACGCTTTTAATTTGACTGACAGTTTTTTCAATGAGCCTCAAAAAGTAAAGGAACCAAAATTAAAAACATTTATGGTCCTCCAGATAAGCTACGGGGTTTCAAAATGAAAACATGACCAAGAGGTCCTCTGATTTCTGAGAATTGAGAGCCTATGGAGAGACATAGACAGATATTACAAAAGAAGGATTGTTGAGGGGCACCTGGGTGGCACAGTGGGTTAAAGCCTCTCCCTTCAGCTCAGGTCATGATTCCAGGATCCTGGGATCAAACCCCACATCGGGCTCTCTGTTCAGCGGGGAGTCTGCTTCCCTTTCTCTCTCTCTGCCTGCCCCTCTGTCTACTTGTAATCTCTGTCAAATAAATAAATAAAATCTTAAAAAAAAAAAAAAAAAGGATCGTTGAAAAAAACAACCTCTCACACTTGTTAAGAAGCAGAAGGGTGACTATCCAAATTCTGTCCTATGATTTCACTCGCAAGAGAGACTGGTTTCCAATAAATCTCTGTTTACTCTGTAATCTTTCAAAGAGAATTATCTGTCAATATAAAATAGCCACTAATGTCTTTCTTAAAATATGTGTATCATTATATATTTTATTAATTCCACTAACATAATCAGTAAGATTCAGTAAGAAACAAAGAATAAGAACATCAGATCCCACAGAGCACAGTTCTAAATTATCTGAAAATCATGAAATAAAGCAAATTGAATGGTAGTAACTATAAAAGAGAATAAAAGGTATTTTTGCTTACAGTAAAAATGTCTGGTGGAGCCAGAAGATAATAAAAGACAGCCTTGAATGTATACATTCAGTAGTAAGCCTTCAGGGGAAGTGAACATATTTTGCCTTTATTTATAAAAGCCATTTAAGTAGTGAACATTTCTGCAATCCTAAATCCTTTAGTGCCAACCTATAATTATACTTTGAAATTGCTATCATAAGCACACTACTTTATTCTTTGTCATATGACTCCTGCCAATTTAATAAATAGGATTCTACTTTCTAATAGGGCTACCAGATAACATTTACCACAGAAGGATTATTTTTAGAAGTTACATAATATAGCTGATGTGGACATCAATATGCATAATTCAAGAAGTAACTAGAGAAGGGGCTGTAGTCCCAGGGCAGAAGACAGTAGTAAGTGGAAAAAAGCTTGTAGGAATTCAGATGAGTTTTTCCTGATTACCTTAAACTTTTCTGTTTGTGTGTACATGAATATGTTAGGCATGATTTAGGACTCAGACTATCAAGTAAAAAACTTAACACAAACTAAAGACATATGCTTGTTACAGACTATATCTTGATCTAGTAACCAAAGTTTATTTTCATTTGCCCAAGAATATCTATCTGTAGTCTCAACTAAATTATCAAAGCATTATCAGATTTTAAATGAAGACTACTTTTAAATATGAGGGTTCAATGTGCAGTACACTCTCTATTGCTAAATGAAAACACCAAACTAGTTTATTACCTATTATGAAGTCTAATTTTCTCATCTTATTATCAAATTAAAATTTTCTATGCACTAACTCTCTTAGTCTTAACCAATTAAGGAGAAGCCCAGGATTGTGTTTCCAAGTTAAGCAATATCCGTGAACAAATGGATATTTCAGAAAATTCCATGACAACTCTTGATTTAATAGTGTTTATTAGTGGGTGCTATTTTTAAAATAAAAAGGGACAATATTAGGCAGAATATTCAATAACTAATCTAGACTGTCTTGTAACAACCAGTCTCCTATCAGAAATCAAATGGTCTCAAATGTCCAAATTTGTGGTCTTCTCTAGAGCATAATAATGTGTTCTTTTAAAAGGTGGACAAATTTATAATAACTGATGGTTGTTTTACTTAGAGACTAATTCATTACACAGAAAGGGTATTAAAAAGGTGACACAGAAACAAGAGACTTGCTAGCCAAAATTACTGATAATCAAGGTAGAGCCCTACAGTAAAAATATACTGGTAATAAAATGATCACTGCTCTAAACAGCTTCCTCTGTAAGGTCTTTATGTAAGTCTTTCTAATAGAACAAAATAACAAGTCCATTGGGAAATTCAGGAATTCCAATCATAGGTTAACAAACTTGGCCTCCAATTGTGAAAAGAAACAATGGTAACAATCGATATAAAATACATAAAATACGTAAGAGATAAAAGCTAAAATGCCTCCCATTAGATAACCTCCAAAGGACTGTCTACAAAAATTCTCTTGGAGACAAAAAATTCTCTTTGGGACAATCCATAAGAATAGTCTCTTAAGTTTGAACAGCTTAGTTTTTTTATAGTAACATGATCACTGAGTTAACTAAAGCGGGTTCTACTTAGAAAGTATGAAACATAGAATTTTTTAGATTCATTAAAAATTAATGTGAAAAATTAATGCAATGAAAGGGCTTACATATCTTTTTTTATAATGAAGTAAAAGGTACTGTACTTGTCCTCCTGCCATAAATAATGAGAAAGTAAACAAAATAAATGAAACAACTGCATTATGATAATTGTTTTTATTAGAAAAAAGAAAATAAAATTAAAGATAAGATTAGAACTTAAATAATGAGAAAAAAAGAAGTCTAAATTAAACTCAATAAATAAAGTATAGCTGTAATAAAGAGTAGCAACTAACTAAAAAACAGAGAAAATAAACCCAAAAGTAGTTCTTTACAGGAATTAATAAAATTGATACATATATTTATGTAGACTGATCATGATGAGGGATGAAAAAGTGACAGCATTACAAATCTAAGAAACTTTTAAAATATTAAACAAAAATATATATTATGATCACTCTTCAGAAGCAATATCGATTACTACACAAAATTTGGTTCAGATATCAAGACTAATGATGCCTATGCATGCCAAGAAGATATGAAAATATTTATTACTTGCATAATGAAGCTAGCAGGGCAAGAACCCAAGCTATTTGAAAATGGTTTGAGAAACCAGGGGAAGGAAATTGGTTTGTTTGTTTTTTTGTAATTGTGGTGATGGTAAGGAGTTGCGGTGAGGGTTCCCTTATGTAGGCAGGGGCTTTCATGGTTTGAAACTCCCATTGATATCAAAGGAAAGAACATAAAAAGCTCACCTACTGGCTTTCCTAGATACGAAGCAAAAGGAAAAGACAGAGAGTTGAGGTTTAAAATCCGTCATCGCTCAAACATCAAAAAATAGAGTCAGACTTTTTATTATAGAATATTACAAACAAATTTAAAGCAATTTTATAGCTTAAACTAGATAAAGACTAGATTCAAATAATTAAACTTACAAAAGAAACAATAGAAACTGAACAATTGTGTATTTGTGTGTATGTGTATGTATTTGTATGGAATCAAATTCATAATAAACACCTTCTTAGAAAGAGTTTCACTGTTGAATGCTTTAGGAAAAAAATAGTCCTGATCCACATGCAAACTTGTTTAAAAACAAAGGAGAAGAAATGCTTTTTTGAGGCAGCATTGTCATAATAACAGAAACAGATCAAGATGTAACAGGAAAACAAAAAACTCTGAAGATCTTATGAACATGATACTAAATCCTTAACAACATTCTAGCAAATTAAATTAAATGCTATATAAAAAGGATAATACATCATGACCCAGTAGGATTATACCAAGGATGTATATTTAGTTTAACATTCAAAAAATCAATGAATATAATTCATCACATGGACAAAAAATAAAGGAGAAAACTATGATCATCTCAACAGATGGAAAAAAGGTGTTTGCCAATATTCAATACCCATTCATGATTAAACAAAACAAAAGAAAATCTAGAACTCATGAAATGAAGGAAGCTTCCTAAATCTGATAAAGACCATCTATAAAAAAACTACAGCTGATACCATATTTTGTGAAGTACTGAATGTTTTCTCCTAAGCAAAATAAGATAGGGGTGTTCACTGTCATATCTGTTTATTATTGAACTAGAAATCCTACCTAATGTAGGGACAAGGATAGGAAACAATAGGATTAGGTAAGAATCAGTAAGAAACAAAGAATAAGAAACAGGAAAAGGAAAAATAACCCGTCATAATATCTAGACCTTGAAAACCCTAAGAAATACATTAAAAATCTTTTAGAAATAAATGAATTTAAAACCATCAAAGATAAAAGGTCAATACAGATAAAGCAATTGTATTTTGTTAAGTATGAATATTCTTAACTATTCATGAATAAAATGTAAAGTAAAATAAACATACCCTTTTAAAAGCATGAAAGCAAATTAAATATTTATTGTAATTTGATAAAATATGTGCAAGACTTGGACATTGCAACTTAAAATACATTGGTTGAGATTAGAGGTCTGTATATATGGAGGGATACATCATATTCGTTGATCAGAAGACTCAAAGCTATTAAGATGTCAGTTCTCCTGAAAATGATCTACAAAATGTCAATTTAAATCCTTCCAGATTTTTTATTTTTTTAAATTTACAAGCTGACTTTAAATTTACAAAGGAAAATAATAAGTTTAACAAAGCCAAAATGATTTTGAAAATGAAGAGTGTTGGGGGATTTATATTAAATGCCTTTAAAAATTGCGATAAAGAAGGGTTTCCTAACCTGGCCACATTTGATATTTTGGGCTACATGATTCTTTCTTCCCTGGAACTGTCTTGTGCATGGTCAGATGGTTAGCAACATCTTTGGCTCCTGTACAGTAGATGCTAGTAGCATCTCCCACCCCCAATAGTTTGACAACTAAAAATGTTTCCAGACATTGCCAAGTGTCTCCGGCAGTCCAGATCATCCCCAGTTGAGAACTGCTGCTATAAAGTCATGTAATTAAGGCAGTGTGGTACTGGCCAAAGAATAAAAATAAAGTTCACTAGAACAAAATAGATATTGTAGAAATAGACCATCACATAAAGTCTGTTGATGTTTTTTACAAGGTGCCAAAATAATTAAAAAGGAAAGGGTAATCTTCTCAAAAAATGGTTCCAGAACAACTGGATTTCTATAAGGAGAACAATACACTTCAACTGTTCACAACCTACATAAAAATTAATTCAAAATAGATTACATTTCTTAATGGTCTACCTAAAACTCTAAACATTCAGAAAGAAAACAGGAGAAAGTACTCATGACAATGAAATAAGCGAAGATTTTCTTTTAGATCACTGATCTGATCATAAACCAGAGTGCATAAATTAAATGAGAAAAACTCTGTAAACTGTACTTTATCAGAACGGATTATTTCTGTTTTTTAAAGATAGTTAAGAAAATGAGAAACCGTGCTACCAGACTGGGTGAAAATACTCCTGATATTTACAGATTTAAAAAAAGTCAAATCTTTCCGCTTTCCTCTTAATACAAATTGTATAAAAAATGTATAAAAAAGCACAATACTTATGTATGAATGTGTATAAAAATATGTAAGAACTCTTACAGTTCAACACAAAGAAAGTAGTCCAAATTAAAAAAAAAAAAAAAAAGGCAGCCAAATGATTTGGCATTTCAAAAAGAAGCTCAATAAATGATCAAAACATATATATTTTTTTAAATGATGTTTAATTCATTAATCAAGGGGGTCGCCTGGGTGGCTCAGTCTTAAGTGTCTGCCTTCAGCTCGGGTCATAATCCCAGGGTCCTGGGATTGAGGTCCTCATGGGGCTTCTGGATCAGTGGGGAGACTACTTCTCCTTTTCCCTCTGTCTACAGTTGCCCTGCTTTTCCTCTCTCTCTCTCTTTGTCAAATAAACAAATAAATAATCTTTGTAAAAAATATCATTAAAGAATAACTAATTATAAATACAATGAAATACCATAATACATGTCATAGAATGACCGAGATTAAAAAGACTGATGATATGAAGTGTTTGTGAGAATGTGAGCCACTGGAGTTCAAACGCATTGTTTTGTGGGAATGAGAACTAGTACAAATACTTAGTAAACCAACTGCTCAGTCAGTTTCTAATAAAGTTAATGAGCACCTCCCATAGGACCCAGTGATTGTACTTGTAAGTATTTACTCAAAAGACACAAAAATACATATCCAACCGAAGAGTTGTACGTAAATGTTCTTGGAAGCTTGATTTATAATAGCCCAAAACTGAAATAATCCAACTGTTCAACAAGTGGATAGATAAGCACATTTTGATATATTCATATAAAGGAATATTATCCAGCCATAAATTGGAGCAATATATAAATCTTATACATGATATTCCATTTGTAAGTCCTAAAAAGCCACTATGTATAGCAAAAGAAACCAATCACAAAAAAGTATATGTTGTGCGATCCTATTTATATAAAGTCCAGTACCATCAATTGATTAAAGAGGCATACAGAAACATTTTGGAGTGATAGAAATGTTCTACAGATTTTTTGTATATTCCTTAGCTTCTGAATACATTTTTGGGGCCATATCATTTTAAAATGTGTAGTTTTGTTGTATGTTAAATTATGTATCAATAAAGCTATAATACAAATGATTAAATGGAACTAAAATGAATCATTTCCCCACATTTACATACAACACCTTTTAGAATTAGTAAGGGTTGTAGCTACAAAATGGGGCTGTCCTTATTTATTTATTTATTTGTTTGTTTGTTTTTTTGACAGAGAGAGAGATCACAAGTAGGCAGAGAGGCAGGAAGAGTGAGAGGGGAGAAGCAGGCTCCCTTGTGAGCAGAGAGCCCGATGCGGGGCTCGATCTCAGAACCCTGAGATCATGACCTGGACAGAGGCTTTAATCCACTGAGCCACCCAGGCGCCCCGGGGGCTGTCCTTTTTTTGATCGCTCATTTCTAATTCTTCACAGATGATATAAAATTAAAGGAAAACTTAAAAAAATAGTTCCTAGCTGAAATCATGCTTATTTTGAATTTTCAACTCTGTATAGATATTGATTTATTTATTTTACTAATATAAATATTCTCATCTCCTTATTTGAGGACAAGAACTAATTTCATTATTCTCATTGTAATTGAAATAATTTGGCTGCTTTAGTTTTTATTTTAATTTTTTAAAGTAACATATAATGTATTATTTGTTTCAGGAGTACAGGTCTATGATTCATCAGTTTTACATAATACCCAGTGCTCTTTACAACACATACCCTCCCCAATGTCCATCACCCAGGTACCCCTCCCTTCACGACCCTCCCCTCCAGCAACCCTCAGTTAGGTATATTTTCTTTTAAATTTGGTTTTTAGTTAGCTATTTGAAAAAATGCTATACCAAAGTATTTATGATAACAGTAGCTAAAATAATAGCTAATTTTTAATTACTCACTGAGGATGCACTTGCATATATTTATTTATACATGAGTTGTTAAAATATAAACTAAACCAGTTAAAAAATCTATGCAATAATAATTATGCAGAAGTAACCTGTACAGAGCTTTTACTGGAATACTGTTTTCATTGTTAGAGTTCTACTGCCCTCTGCTGATTAATGGGAACTAGACTCCGTAGGAACTGTAACTCCTTGCAAATCCATGAAGCCTGAGCATAAAAAAAAGTAATATACCTCAGAATTACCTCTATCAGTTGATCTCAATTCTATGGTGTATTATATGCACTAAAGAAGAAACATTAATCTATATAGAGTTAGAATTGCATGCAGTGTAGCCCATTAAAAGGTGAGGTGACCCTAGAAAAGAGATACCTTCTCATTTTATTGAAGTCACATTTGAGGCTCCCAAATTTGAAGTGACTTTATCTACTTAAACTCAATGATTCAGTGGTGAATATAGGAATAAAATGCAGAGCTTGTCTCTATTCTAATGAAGTTTAGTCAAAATTCACCTCTGCTGAACGCATTATCACATGTGGTCCAAATTATTTATAAAAGTCAGATAGTGGAGAGTTATATAAAAAATAATTGAACGTAATAACTTTTTTCCAGGTATGCTTAAACACTAAATACAAAGAGTTTCCTTCCTTTCTTCCTTCTCCCCCTCTTCCTTCCCTCCTTTTTCACTCTTTCCTCAGTCTTTCTGTCTCCCTTTTTCTTACTTCCTTCTTTTTTTTCTTTTCTTTTCTTTTCTTTTCCTTCCTTCCTTCCTTCTTTCCTTTCTTAAGATTGATTGATTTGTCAGAGAGAGCTCGCACAAGCAGGGGGGGTGGCAGGCAGAGGGAGAAGCAGGCTCCCTGCAGAGCAAGGAGCCCTCTATAGGACTTTGTCACAGGACCCTGGGATCATGACCTGAGCCAAAGGTAGATGCTTAACTGACTGAGCCACTCGGGTACCCCTGTCTTTTTCTTTTTCTCTCTGTCCTTCTCTCTTTTCCTTCTTCCTTCCTTCATTTTTCCCTTTGAGTATCAGAACACTAATTACTGAAGATACTATTGGATAATGACTGGTAGGAATAGTAGGAGGTCAAGATAAAGAGCTACTTCTTTGTTCATTTCCAGTATGCATTTGTATCAGTACCAGTATTTATATCAATATTGTTAACCTTATACCCCCATGAGAAAAAACTTTATCAGCTGGAGTATAGTGTTTATGTCCATGTCCTTTTGCCTTAAGCCTTCAGACTTCATTCATATCCAGAGTTACTTAACAATTTTTCCTCTTATTCCCTTCAGTGAGATTATTTCATATATTTATAATACAGTTACATTCTCTTTACACAGTCTGGATTCCATGCAGGACTCCCCAAACCTACCAAATGATATTTTAGTTTGCATATATTAAGTTTTACTCTTTGCAGTATAAAAATCCTTGGGTTTTGAAAAATGCATAATGTGTATCCACTATTATGGTATGATACAGAGTAGTTTCACCACCCTAAATACATTGTGTTTCATCTATTCAGCCCACTCCCCAAACTCTTGGTAACCCCTTTTTATTGTCTCTATTGGTTTACTTTTTCCAGAATGTCCTATAATTGGAGATATCATGTATAGCCTTTCCAGACTTACTTCTTTCACCTAGCAATATACATTTGAAATTCCTCTGTATCTTTTTATGGCTTGATAGCTCATTTCTTTTTTTATCACTGAATAATATTCTATCACATGGGTGTATCAGTTTTTTTTTTTTTTTAACCCATTCATCTATTAAAGGTCATTTGGATTACTTAACACATTTTGGTGATCATGAAGAAGGCTACTATAAACATTCACCAGCAATGAATGAAAATTCCTGATGTTTCACATACTAATCTGTATTTTGTTTAATCATTTTTTTAATATCAGCCTTTCTAATATGTGTGTAGTGGTTTTGATTTCCAATTCCTAAAGACTAACGATGTTGCACATTTTTTCATATACTCATTTGCCATTCTTTAGTAAGTTTTCTGTTAGGATTCATTGTCCATTTTTAAATTAGGTTGCTTTATTTATTATTGAATTTTAAGTGTTTTTTTTAATATTTTGGATATAAGTCCTTTGACAAATATGTGATTTACAGATTTTCCCCAGTAGGTGATTTGTTTTTTCATTCTCTTAAGTGTCTCATTCTGTCTTGCAGATAAAACATGTTTTCATTTTAATAAAATCCAATTTAACTTTTGTGGATCATGCTTTTGGAGTTGTATCTAAAAACTCAACACCAAACCCAAGGCCATATCTATTTTCTCCTTTGTTTTCTTCTAGAAGTTTTTAGAATTTTGAATTTTACATGTAGGTCTGCAATTCATTTTCAGTTAATATTTGTGAAATGTCTGTATTTGTTGTTGTTGTTTGGAATAAGATGTCCTATTATTTGTTGAAAGACCATTTTTTCTCCACTGAATTGCCTTTGGTCCCTTGTCAAAGATCAGGTGACTGTATTTGTGTGTGTGTTTTTCTGAGTGCTCTTTGCTGTTCCATTTATTTATGTGTCTATATTTTTACCACTACAAAGAAGCATCTTAATTACATTATAGTAAGCCTTGAAATCTGATAGTGTGAGCCCTTCAGACTTGTTCTTTTTCTTCATTATTTTGTTGACTACTTTGGTCTTTTGCCTTTATATACAAAGACTAGCTTGCTAAAATTTTAACTGAGATTATATTGAATTTATAGATCAAGCTGGTAAGAAGAAATGACATCTAAAAAAGTCTACCAGTTATAAACACAGCGTATTTCTCCATTTACTTTGATCTTTGGTTTCTTTTGTCACAGGTTTTATAGTTTTTTACATATAGATCATATATATATAGTTAGATTTATGCATAATTTTGGTTTTATTTAAAATGGTATCTTTTTAAATATTGGATTTTATCCTGTGACCTGTAATCACTTACTAGTTTCAGAAAATATTTTTTGCCAGTTCTTTGGGATCTTATACATAGATTACTAAGTCATCTGTAGCAATATTCATTTTTTTATTATATTTTTTCTTTTCATCAAACAGGATAATTTCAACCAACCTGTCTTTAAGTTTGCTGATTCTTCTATCAGTTCAGATCTGCTATTGAGCCTCTCAGAATTTTTTTTTCATTTCAGTTATTGTAATTTTTAACTCCAAATTTTTTACTTTGTTCTTTTTTTTTTGTAATTTTCTATCTTTATTTATAATCTTTATTTGGTGAGACATAATTGTCATACTTTAATTTTTTAGTTCTTTGAACATATTTTTAAATAGCTGAATTGATGTCTTTTCTACTCAGCCCAACATCTGGGTCCCCTGAGAGATATTTTGTGTTGGTTGCTTTTTCTTCTGTATATGCATTATAATCTCATCTTTCTTTGCATATCTCATACTTTTTATTGAAAGCTGGACATTTTACATAAGATATTATAATAATTCTACATTTGAATTTGTTTTTGTTGCTATTTGTTGTATTGTTCTCCTTGCTATTTATTTGTTCAGTGACTTTCTGTTCTAATTCTTAATAGATTATTTATTCCCTGAAGTATACTACTATGATACCTGTGAAAGGTGAAATAAAATGGAGTCACTTGTGTTAACGATTTTTAAAAATGGAGCTGGGAGGCCATTAAGGAGATGGGCCTTGTGCATGTTCTTACCAAGTGGAACCATGGACTTTTGATCTGGGCCAAATGACGAATATTCCAAGGATTCTGTAGGAATACCATCTGCAACTTGTTACAGTAATATACTTTTGCTTAGTGATAGCCTTAGCAATGACTACATTTAACCAAGATTAGTTTTTTGCCATCAAAATCAATCAAAATTCTTTTTAAGCAATGTATACAAGCATTCCCCTCTTTGTCTTTAAAAACCCCTGCCTTTATGCTTCCTAGGAGGACACAGTTCTGCCTGCTACCTGAAACTGTGCTTCCTGAATTACAATCTGAGACTCCAAATAAATGCTTTTATCTTATTTCGGTTCTTCCTCTTTTATCTGTCAACATTCCTTTCCTAGATTTCTTGTGTTTTTAAATTCTAGTTTAGTGTTTAAACCTGGTTTCTAAAAGTTATCCCTGGGTTAGTACAGTTTATTGGTCAGCAATAACCAGTGAGAAGATTTCTAAATGCTTGACCATTCTTTGCCAAGGAGAACTGTGGATGAAGTCACACCTTTAAACTGGGCTGCTTACAAGCCAGCATGAGCTTTCACTTTCTGCTTGAAGAGGGTCTCCAGTCAACTAGGCAGAGGAACAGGACCTTGTCTTTTCCTGGACCTCTCTCTCCCAGGTGTAGAGACCTTCACCTATATGCAGATTTTAAATCCCCAAAATATGTGATGACTTTTCAAAATTCCCTATGGTTGTGTCTTTGTTCAGTTTTACTTAGAAGTGTTTTGTCAGGTTTTCATTTGTCTCAGCTAAAATCACAGCCTGAGCAGCTGCAGTATTACCAGCATACTGTTATTATTATTATTATTATTTTAGTTATGTCCTGAAGAGGGAGATTTTTTGTTTTGTTTTGTTTTTTCTTTTGTTTTTGCAGAGCTGAGCCTAATAATGACAAAGTTGTGGGCATGGGAAATTTTCAGGAAGCTGCTGGTTTGTTCAAACTGTTTACTGCTCTAGGTATATATCTATTAATCGAGGCTAAAAGAAGTCAGGTCTCACTGCTGGCGATGAATCTATCAGCTTTCTCTATCACCATGCCGTCTAGCTGAGGAGGAAAGGGGGTAGTTACAGCCCCAATTGAAACACCCCAGGGACGCCTGGGTGGCTCAGTTGGTTAAGCAGCTGCCTTCAGCTCAGGTCATGATCCTGGCGTCCTGGGATCGAGTCCCACATGGGGCTCCTTGCTCCACGGGGAGCCTGCTTCTCCCTCTGACTTTGCCTGCCACTCTGTCTGCCTGTGCTCGCTCTCGCTCTCTCTCTCTGACTAAATAAATTAAAAAAAAAAAAAAAAAACACCCCAGACTCCAGTGTTCTTACTGAGATTGAGTAGTTTTCTGTAAATAAACACTACAATTTGTTCTGTTCCTTTTGTGAATTTGAAGAGTTTTAGATTGGTTGAATTTAATTGCTTACTCAGTATTTTCGTTATGTTTTTATGATAGTGGGTCCCTTGAATGCCTTACTCTGCCATTTTAGAAGTCACTATTCCTGAAATTTAAGCCATATTTGTATTGTACATAGTCTTTGAGTCTTATCTCTGTGGCTTATTATAATGGTTGTGAAAGTTATCTATGTCATATGTAGCAATTCCCTGTTCTTTATTGCTGTGTGCTCGTCCATTTTATGAAGATACCATAATTTAGTCTATTGTTTATGGACATTTGTTGGACATTTATGGACAGTATAACACTTTGGGTGTTATATTATGAAAATTCTTAAGTATTTTTGTGTGTGTGTTTTAAAGATTTTATTTATTTATTTGAGTGAGAGTGTGAGTAAGAGAGAGCAGGAGAGGGTTGAAGGTCAGAGGGTTAAGCTGTCTCTCCGTGGAGCTGGGAGCCTGGAATTCCAGGATCATGACCTGAGCTAAAGGCAGTCACTTAACCGACTGAGTCACCCAGGTGCCTTTTTTTTTTTTTTAATTTTATTTGAAAATTCTTATGTTTTGATAGATGTTAACACTCATTAAGAGTAAAACCAGAAGCTGAAATCCTGTGTCATAGGTAGGAATAGATTTAGCTTCCGTACATATTATCAGCTTTTCCAAGTTATTGTAAGAACTTTTCTCCCACCAGCAACTTATGACTATATTTATATTATTTTAATAATTACCATTAGTTTTGAACATACACATTTCATTATAAATTTATTTAACTAAACTTATAACAATTCAGTATATTTATTTTTCTCCTGAAAATGACCTTTTTTTTCCTCCTTTTCTCCTGAAAAAGACCTTATAATGCTTTAACTATCAGTTGAACTGGTTCCCATTTTGTTATTTAATGTTTTAGTTTTGCCATTCTTTAACAGTCACACATAAATATTATTTTTGATAGTGGTAAAATTAAGTTTGCTAATAAATTTTTCACTTTTTTGTTTTAACTGTTTCTATTCTACATTTCTGGGTTCCCTATTCCTTACTGAAGTATATCTTTTAGGAGATATTTTAATTATTTTAATGCTGTGTGTTATGAATTTTCACAGTCTTTATATACCCTAAAATATCTTAATTTTGCATTTACTCTTTAATGGTAATTTGATCTACTCTATAATTCTTGAACAATTATATCCCCTTAGAACTTTAAATATATTTCTCTATTTTCTTCTCGCATCTATTATTACCACTTACAGTGATACTGCTTTTTGTTGGTCTAATCAGTTACTTTATAAGTGGTCTATCTTTTCTCTTTGTTAGCTTTTAAAACATTTCCTTTCATTTTCAGTGATTTTTCAGATTTACTATGATGTGTCTGTATTTTTCATTTTACTTAGTAATCAGAATACACTTTTATTTTTAGTAGTCATACTTTTAATTCTAGATATATTTAAAATATCCTTTCTTTGTTGTTCCCTGTTTTCTTTTTTCTGAAATGCCAATTAATTTATGCTTCTCATACTACCTTCCCTGTATCATGACCAATTCTTTTTATACCTTTACATATCTTCATGTTTTGTTTTGGGTGGTTTCCTTATTATCATCAGACATTGACTAGTTTTTTTCTTCTGCTATGAGCTATCTAGAGTATATTCCTCATTATGTGTATGCATTTTTTTCAATGATCGTGTTCACTATCAAGATTTTACTTTTTTTTTGCTTCATTACTGCCTTAATTTTTCATAATGTCTTATTTTTGATAAGGTATTAGAGATGGAATGAATTCCTTCATTTGTTACTTTGAGGATATAAATATGCTTCTTAAAACTTCAGCCTGTTCCATCTAATTATTTTTATATAAAGTTAATATTCTGATTGTAGAATTTTTTTCAGGGGTGCCTAGGTGGCTCAGTTGGTTAAGTGTTTGAATCTTGGTTTTGGGTCAGTCGTGATCTCAGGGTCCTTGGATCAATCCCCATGTCAGGCTCCATGCTCCCCAGAAGTCTGCTTGTCTCTCTCCCTGCCTGTCCCAACTTGGCTCTCTCTTTCTCTCAAAAAATAAACAAAAAATATTTAAAAAATATTTTTCTCAGCTATATTTATTAGAATTCTGTGTTTTACATCTTGAAATTTTGGTTTCCAGGTTCATTTTGACATAGAAATATTTTTATTTGTTCATATTCTCTTTCTTCACCCTTCTGTATAGCAATTAGATGCTGAAATGAGAACCAGCACTTATAATTAATGATATTTCAGTGTTCCTGTTTTGTAATTATATTAAAGATGATATCAAATGAGTGGGTGGTTTACTTCAGTTCTATGTTAGGAGGCTGTGTCTGCTTATCCTTGCCCCCTTAGGCTTACAGTTTGCTAAAACTGTGACTTTGGGCTGTGGTCAGCAGCTGTTTCTTTGGTTTGCCTCCATCAGAGGGATTGAGGATGCTACCTTTATAGCTCCTGGATTCTCTTTGAGCTTGGATCCAGAAACTCTGTCATGTGGAACACTGAGTTCTCAGTGCAGATAAGAGCTGAGTTGCCTGTTTTGACTTGTAGTTTGGCACCACACTTTGCTTTGCATATTAATTCTGTTTCTTGTGCAAGGTATTATTTGCCTTCTTTTTTGATACTATATTTTACTTTGCTTTAACTATGTTATGTATTATTTCTGTAGAGTAGATGCTGCCATATATTGTTCTTTTCTAGTGGTTGCTATAATACATTGCACTGAATAGACTTGATTCTGCCATTCTACCTTTGAATCAATTCCCAAATTTTGAGTCATCTTTCCTCCTTGTTTGTTTGCTTCCGTTTTTCACTAAGCAAACATTTCTCATAATATTAACAAATTAGTTGAGATACAGAATGTGTGTTACGATATATGAAAAATACAGTGGCTTACATAAGACACAGTTTATTTTTCTTCCAAGTTAACAGCCCTACAGTAGGCAAGAGGATCAGCCTTCGCCGATAGCTTTGCCATCCTCAGCATTTGACTGCCATTCATAGATTGCAGTGGTGTGCCATCTCCTCGCTGGCAGAAAGTGGGGACAGGACTAGAACTGCATCCCTTAAATTTTGCTGAGAACTAAAACAACATACTTTTTTATCTATTTGCCAAGCAGTTTTGAGACCAAGCATGTTTTCCTGTTTTTTGCCCTACACATTATTGGGACCAGAAATAACAAATTGCATCAGGAAATAATTACACCTGAAAGATAAGATGGTGAACCAATCAAAATACTGTACCTCTGAGGACAAACAACTTTTTAGTCAAGATTTGCTTTAATAAGCTGTCTTGGTTGTACTACCAATTCGAAGTTACTGTATCACCAATATTGCCTTATTTAATCTATACGTTTACTTGCAAGGCTCATCCTAAAATCACTCTGTTCCCTCCCCACCCCCCAAAAAAGTCATCCCATCCCAGTCCCTAAAGATCTAAAAATATTCTTTTCTGTATTCTCCTTTCCAAGACACCACTATTTTTATTTATTTATTTATTTATTTATTTGTCAGAGAGAGAGAGGGTGAGCACAAGCAGGCAGAGTGGCAGGCAGAGTAAAAGAGAGAAGCAGACTCCCCGCTGAGCTGAGCGAGGAGCCCGATGCGGGACTCTATCCCCGGACTCCGGGATCATGACCGGAGCCAAAGGCAACAGCTTAATCCACTGAGCCACCCAGGCACCCCCAAGATACTACTACTAAGATGATATTGTTTCTTCATGGGCTAGGTTTAATAAATTTAGCCATACTTGATTAATGAAGTATTTCTAGTAGCCGTTGTAGGGAAACTATCATCAATATTATTAAATACAATAACTGAAAAGGATATCGATCACTTCTACTCAAATCCATTGACCAGAAGCTTGTCACCTGGCCGCATTTAGGTCGGTGCTGGCAATTGTAAAATTTGGTTATGTAGATCTATGTCAAGCTAAAAGTAAGTTATTGAGGAAGAAGAAAATGATACTGGTAATATGCCATAGTCAACCTCACTAATCATGTAAATATTCATATTTATCTCTCTCTTCACTCATTCACCATTTCCCAGGAGGGACTCAAAATCCCTAGCCATTATTATATAGCTCATTTCATATTATTTGGGTTACATTTAGAATTCTCCATCAGGCCTGGATAGGGATCTAATAATGTACAAAATAAAAAATTACCAATAATCCTTGCCTTCCATATTCAGTAGTGGTTAAGAAATAAGATAGCTACAAATTCCTATTTAAAAAAAAAAAAAACATAGTTATAACAATAATGAATTCCTGAGAAACAGCAGCTATGAAGATTCTCGGTCAAGCCAGTGGAATAACTTATTTTGTTAGCACCTGTTTCTGCTCTCTGGGAAGAGCTCCTTTTTTCATTATTCCCCAAAAGAGCTGGGGACTCTTGCTTGTTGTTGTTATCTCTGGCCACATTTAAAGATTGCATCAGGGACTATGCATGCTTGGGGGCTGCATAATCTCTTTTTGTAGTTTGGAGGCTCAGGGATTTCTTTAGGAATAGAGCAACTGTACACTTTTATGATATACGCTTGCAATATCTTTGTCAATACAAGTACCCCAAAGCTAGTCCTATTTGCTTGAAGTCAGTTTCATGTGAAATAACTACAGCCAAGAATCTTGTCTAGTCATAGATCTTAAACGTGCCCAAATCCTTTTTAGTTACTGGCCTCTGGAGCTGGCACATCTCTTTCCTTTTATTTAATAGCAGCTGCCTTGCGGCTATCTGAAACAATAGGGATTGGAAAGCAACACTTTCAGCCTAATCTGATCTCAGTCTTGTTCCATTGTCTGGCCAAGATCACTTGAGTCAGAGCCCTCTAAAAAGACTCAGGCCTCAATCTTACTATGTTTAGGGCTTTCCAACTCTATTAGAGTCAAATTTGCTTGCTTCCCCTCATAGTTTGTTTGGATTGCAGGTTACAGGCAAAGTGTCCCTCCTAAAAGAACCTATTTTCCAACATTTCTACTTGAATCTATTCTCATTAGAATTTCTCTATTTCTTTCCTAATACTCATCTAAAACCTATAAAACATCAGCTAGTATATATGAATATTTTGAATTTTTCTGATGCATTCACTGAAGTATGGACTCTACTAACATTTGATTTTCTTTCTAAATTACCTGACATAACACTTTCAACAAATTTGGTTAGTGGCCGTAATAGAATAAGGATAACTGGATTTCCAATCAGCAGTTTCTGTATTTTCAGCACCTGCTGCTTGCCTGCTAAATCAATTGCACCCATTTACCTCTATATTACTTCCGCATCCTCATTGTTGCACACATCTTTAATTAGACATCATACACAATGCCATTTTAAAAAGAGAGCGAGAGAGGGGGCCGGGGGAGAGAGAGAGATTGAGGTTTATTTCCCTCTTACACGGTGGCTCAGATGCAGCCAGTTGATCCAGGGTGGCTAGTCATCTCTACCATCCTCATCAAAGGGCTTCAACTGATAGGTTTAAGGCAGCTTCACTGGTTCTTACCGACTTCCAGCCAGTGGGAAGGGGGTAAGAAACAATGAAGTATACAAACAGTTGTTTCAAGGACAAGATTCAAAATAACACATATTTCTTTTGACCACATCCAATTGGCCAGAGTATAGTCACATTACTACAACTAGCCACAAGAAAGACTAACAGATTTCTTCGTTAGCAATGTAGCCATGTGCAAAACTATAACTCTGTTACCATGAAGAAAGGGGAAAACAAATACTCGGGATTAACCAAGGCCATTATGCAGGGAGGCACCACCAAGTATATAAAAGGCACAAAAAGCTTGACCCTAGGAAGCTCTAGTTTGATGCCAGGCATTTCACTTGGATACAAGGAAACTATAAGGATTCTGTCTCATTAAATCCTCCTTCTAAGAATAAAATTTGCATTATAGCTCCTAGATTGGGTAACCAAAATTGTCACCTGATCATGGCCTCTTAAAACCATTTTTGGATCAGGCTTTCCTAGCTAGACAAATAAGATTACTTTTTTCAGGAATGGAGAATTGAAACAAGCCCAATAAAGTGAACCAAGCCAGTTCTTTCTCCCAGAATATGAAACAGAATATGCAAGAATGTGATTGTGCAGAGAAATCATGACTGCTGATAGAACCGAATTGATTAAAGGGACAAAGACAAGAGACCATGTATACTATGGAGAAAAAGTAAAGAAGAGAGTGATTGATAACTAATCTGTATAATGAGTGCTGATTCTATAATCTGGGCTTTGTTTCTACAAGATTCCTCCATATCATTCAATAAACATGTATTTTTCCTTGAGCAACTTGATTTTTCCCACTAACAGCAAATATTCTCTGATACAGGAAGTATTACTACAACCTTAAGACTTCTTAGTCTAACTTAGAGAAATACACAAGCAAATACAGTTCAGGTACTTAACACAATGCCATGTAGATTTATCTCAGAAGATCAGGGAAACTTGGTGTTGAAGGTGAGTGAGGTTTTATCACTTGGAGTGGGAACGACAAAAGGACTATAGGGTAGGAGAGAATATTTTAGGTGAGAACATATTTATAGAGAAGAAAGTAATTCCATGTGTTCAGAGTTTTATCTGTTCCATAAATGTTAGTAAACACTGAGAAGTACCTCTATTTAAAGCTCAGAATTTGGTATAATATGGATTTCAGATTTTTGTCCCAAGATATTTAGTTATTGAAAGTATTAGAAGTGTCTTTTTTAATACACAGTACAGTCCAGGATGATGATGAAGGAAGTGTTACAGGATATATGTAAAGTTCTACAAATCTCTAGACTTCCTCATTTTATTTCATTTTGTTTAATGCTAACTAAGGTATTAAATATGAAGAAAGAAAAAATGTCTTTGCTTTTCTCTGAAAAATTCTTCTCTGAGTTTATTCTAGACCTTTGATTATGTTACTACTTGCAGAACTGTGTGGCAAGTAATGTACATGTTAAAAAAATTGTTTTGTGAGATCAATAGTTTTGTTTTCCTTAATTAAGAAGAACAGAGATTCATTTTGGAGTCAGAAAGACTTCTGCTATGAACAGACAAATATCATTAATTGTCAGGCTGTAGTCAGTTAATATCCAATATGACAGACCAGGTGGCCAGATCCTGGGATAAGTTTCAAAAGAAAGTGCACAAGGGAAAGTAAATACATACCTTCCCATCTGGTAAACTGAAGGATTTGGCTTATTGTTAGCTAGAAGATCATGACTGTTTAATATACCATATTAACTACAGTTATGTTCAGTTTGATTGTCTTCAAAGATGCAACTTGGAACATTCACATGATAATTAAATCTCAGTTTCTGATAACTACTGGGGACATAAGTAGGTGTGTTGTCTAAATTCCAAAGAAAATGTGAACATGCTTCAACTTCTTCGGAGTTCGCTTTCAAAAAGATACTTGTTCTTAAACTGGAAAGATACTGGAAAACTTTTCCTCTGAGCTTCATGCTAATATATTCAGTAGCCTGCTTGACATCTCCAGTCATCTCTCTCACTTAACCTGCTCAAATCTGCACTTTCAATCTTACTTACCTACAGTGGATCCAGTGTTTTCCTTATTTCAGACAATGGTTTTTTTGTGCACCTAGGTGCATAAGCCAAAAGCCTACAAATAATCCTTAACATTGGTCCTTCTCTTATACACACATTGATATCATCTCTAAAGCCTGTCTGCTCTACCTATAAATTTTCACATATCTGTACTTCTTTTCTTGTTCATTGCCATCATTTTTATTCTAAGCTTTACCTCTCCTGGATGCCTGAAACAATTTCCTAATTTTTCCCCACTTCCGTTCTTTCTAATCTCAGTCTGATCTATACGTGGTTGTCAGAGTATCTTTAAGATATTTTTAGATGAGTTTTACCTCTTAATCAGTGTCTTTGATTGTCAACCCATTATACTAGGATAGATGACACAATTCTTTGTCCTGTGTGTTCTGTTCCTTGCTAACTTTCTAGACTCTTCTCATTACACTGTCCTCCTTGCACTCAAGGGTAAACTTAGGGGTGGACGAGAGTGATGCGGATTTAAAAAAAAAAATTATTGAAAAAATTGTTTACTGCCGCTTTCTTAATGGCCCGTGGGAGAAGAATGAGGCATAAACAAGTCAGCTGTAAGAGAATGGGAGCAGGGGATGACAGCTTGAAGGACTGTCGCCCAATCCCTTATTTATTAGATACAAACTAACAAAGGAGAAGAAAAGAAGGTTATACATTAGCCTAGTGTCTAGTAGGTAAACAAGGAGGAATGTGAGTCAGATGTTGGTCACAAGTTTTAGAGTTAAATGAGGTAAACAAGAAGAGGAATAGGGTGTCTCTAGTCCAGGAGCATGGGATTCGTAGTTGTGCAAATGCACGTAAAGGGATTACTGCAACAGGAGGCTTTCTCCAAGGTAGGGGAGACATGAAAAGGGGATTGGGCAGCGTTCCAGCCTGAGCCAGCCGGGCATTCCAGCTGCCCGAGTTCCATGAAGCAGTGAGCCAGCCGGGCATCCCCAGCTGCTTGGCTTCAAGGACGTGTAGCATCCCCTCCACCAGAGGCCTGCTGCTAGTACATTTTCTCAAGGTCATCTTTAAGCATGTTTGCATGACCAGCACAACTCCTCATTAGTTAAAGTTATAGTTTAAACAGTGTATTATTCTGAGGGATGGTTATAGTTTACAGCCAGAAGTCTTTTGAAATCCATACTAGCAACCCTACATATCCTCAGCATCTCCCCATTATGGGTATTCATAGATTTCCAGATCACTCTACCATGGTAACTGAAATTTTTGGCACTAGCTAAAATACTTATTTTCCTGTTTAGGAAATATCAGTATTGTTTTGGATTTTCCATACACCATTTGTTTTCATATTTTTTGACTTCAGGGACTCTAATAAATATTATGGATCTTCTAATTTACTAACTTGTACCCATAGCTATTTGATAACATTTTATCATGTGAAAATATATCATACATTAATTCCTAAATTTAAATACTCCCATATTTCTTTCTGATATTTTAATGCCATCCTTTCTTTTATTCCTGTTTTGAATATCTCATGAAGTTCTCCCATTTATAATGCCCCCATTTTCCTCTCATTCTCCTTGCTCACCAACACCGAATTTCATTTACGAATCTTTTTTTATTTTTTATTTTATTTTATTTTATTTTATTTTATTTTTATTTTTTAAAGATTTTATTTATTTGTTTGTCAGAGAGAGAGAGCACAGGCAGAGTGGCAGGCAGAGTCAGAGGGAGAGGCAGGCTCCCTGTGGAGCAAGGAGCCCGATGTGGGACTCCATCCCAGGTCGCTGGGATCATGACCTGAGCCGAAAGCAGCTGCTTAACCAACTGAGCCACCCAGGCGTCTCTCATTTACAAATCTTAATATTCTTTTTCACAAGACCCTGGATATTGAAAGAAACAAACAAAAATATGGATACATTTCTTCTCTGTTAAAGTTAGGGCTTTGGCAAGTTATTTGAGACTTGCTTATTTCACAGTATAATTTCTACTCTCTGCTCAGACTGCTCTTACGTCAGGGGGAAAATATTACTACTAAAAATGTTTAGTCTAAAACCTAAACTTAACCATCCAACACCTAACCCAACTTTGTCCAGTTAATACTTTCAGGAACCATTCTACATATTCACTATTTTTTTCAACGTCCCTACTATCTTTCATCTCTTGACTCTTATAAGATAATATTACCATTTTTTTTCCTTTTCCCTTCTAGAGCCTCGCCCCACCCCCTAAATGGTATTTAAAAAAAAATGTTTAATTCAGTAATCCTCAACCCTGGGGGTGAGTTAGAATCATCTGGGGCTTTTAAAAATACTGATGTTAGGATTCTGCCCCAGACATAATAAATTAATTAGAAGATCATCATCTAATATGGGTATTTTAAAGAAACTCCCAAGTTTTAATGTGTGGCAGGAATTATAAACCATGCCATTGGTCACTGAATGCCTATTTAAAATTAGGGTCTTCTGACTATGTGAAATATCAGAGTAAGTCAATGACAGTGGCAAAGAGATGCTTAAATATCCATGTTATCCAGCTTGTAAATCCTTGTGAACTACCAAATAAGTGAATTAGGATGTTCTCCGTGAGAATTGGTGTTGCATACACACATAAAGAGTTGATCATCAAAGTGCTATCTATAAAACTATTCAGAAATTCCTTTTCTATTCCTACCCTGAGGCTTCAGGAAGCTGCACTCACATCTTCCTTGAATAAACCTGTTGAAGGGGAGCAGATTGGCAGGCAACTTCTTTTAAATGTTGGTATTCGAACTTGGCCTAGGCAAGCACCTCTTGTAATTTACTTTAAAGTTGGCTGAAAGAAGGTGATTTTATACCTGGGCGAGGGATGAAGGGAGCTACTGTTTCCCTCTGGGTACCTACAAGGGATGAGAATATTTTCTCGGCATAGTTTTTTTCTTCTTTCCTTTTATATAAATAAAACCACATTGTGCTATTGCTCCAATCATTTCAGGCACCCAGAGCCAAGTAAGCAGTATTTGCTTCATTCACCCTGTTGTTTGCTGCTTGGAATAAAAAGGTATTATAAAAAGCTTCATTTATTTCTGGTAACCCAACAATGGCATGTAACTAACAACTGATTTTACTATATGTCCCTCACTTTACCTATACACCTTCAGTAGAAAATTGTGTTTACTGACTTCAGATAAAATAAACCAGACATTATGTCTAAATTATATACTGTTTTAAGAAATTCCTAGTGCTTAATAAATCTGTGTATCAAAAATCACAAAGAAATGTAGAACAAAATGAAAGAGGGCCAGGATTTTAACCTTTAATATAGAATGCATTATAAAGAATGGCCTAAGGAAAAAAGTCATCTTGCATACCTAAGGAAGCTTATCAACTTCTGTTTTGACTTTCTACACGGTTTGAATAGCTAAATAGAATTTTTTTTTGGAAGTAAGGCAATAGCTTTTTGGCCTTTTTGTTGTTGTTGCTTAACATATCAAGTTACATTTTGAAAAAATGTTATAAACAATTTGAAAATGTCCAAGAACAGTGATGTATAAGTAAAACCACAGGCATAATACAAATTTATTGTAAAAAAGGAACATTAACATATAAATCCCTTCAACCATTTTATTGAATTTATTAAGCAATTTTTAGTAGTTATTATTTTACTAAATGCTACTTTATGAAATTATATTCAAGTACTTCTGATATAAATATTATATAATTTTTATTTGAGATCTTATTTGATATGTATACTTATATAAATATTCAAATATTTTATGACTGGTGTTTGAAATGAATTTAATTCTTTGACATGAATTCAATTACTATTTGAAAATGAACTAGTTCAGGCTCTAAACATATCTCTGTTACTTGATTGGCTGAATTAGGTGCCCAGCATGTTAAGTTGATGTCTAGTACATAATAGACAACAAGAAACTATTTTAGATTATTTGATTTCATTAATATAATCTATATTTTTACCTCAGTAGTAATTTTTATTTTGGCTATGCCTTTGTATTTTAATTATTATCTACAATAAAATAGGATAGAAAACTTGTGACTAAGTAAAATGTATAGGTTCACTATTAGCAATTAATTTCTGAATTTATACTTTCCATATACCTTACTTACTATTTCTACCTGACAGTAATTTTATGAGTATAAATTTTAAAGTGGTAAAGGAGGTATACAAGTAAAAAGAGAAACTTTAAGTAATGAGGAAGGGAATTAGAGAAACAAGAAGAAAATATTTAAGAATGGATTTAGAATGGTAACCTCTATCTAATGGATATATTTCATTTTATGGCATTTTGATTTATTTGCTTATATGTTCTGAATTAAATGAAAATTCTGTTCTATGATTTTCAATAAGTGATAATTATATATTGAGACAACACTAGGAATTCCACAGTGTATCAAACACTTTGGAAACTCTGAAAGATGAGAAGGTCTGAGGTCATCCTCCTGAGTGTTACCGCATGGCAGAAGGCATGCAGCACATCAGTAGCACTGATTTGGTGGGTAGAGTCGTATGTGAATGGGGTGTGTGCTCTGGGTCTTGGTTCAAACTTGAGGCTGCCTTTTGTTATGTCCGGAGTCGACCACCCCTCAAATGGACAGAGGACACTCACCATAATGCAAATCACATATCGAGGTTTATTTCCAGCTAGCTGGGGTCCAAGTATCTGCCCAGCACAGTGGGTTTCAACAAGGACCCTGAGCACTCAAAGCCAAGGGTTTATATAGCATTTTCAAAACATCCAACTCACAGTAATTTTCCATTGCTTCAGAGACCATACATACTTTTGGCTTGTGCCACCCTGGTGGTTTAGTAAGATAAACTCTCTTCAACATCTGGTCCCCGTGGCGCATCTGCCTAGCTGCTCTGGTGGTTTACAATTAAGTTGTTTTTCGAGTTTTAGCTAGTTCCTCTTATCTCAAGTCATGTACACAGTGTTGGCCAGTTAGGGACGCTCAGTAAAGTGGCTTCCCGGCCTTCAAGATGGCCATTCTTATGCTAATCCACTCTTATATTCCCCCCTTTTAGTTGTTCATAATGAGGAACCTTGCTCATTTATAGGGCAGCCATAGGGGTCCTCAGGAGTGGGCAACTTCTCATACTGCTGTCTTGAGCTGGACTGTATTAACACGATCTTTTACAAAATTAATAAGCTTATTCAGAATGCAAGAGCCTAAAGTTAGAATGAGCACAAGCAAAACAAATGGGCCAACTAAGGTAGAAACTAGGGTGGTGAACCAGGGGGTCCTATTAAACCAAGCCTCAAACCAGTTCTCCTGTGCCTCCCTCTTCTTCTTCCTCTTGGCTAATCCTTCTCTCACCTTAGCCATGGATTCTTTCACTACCCTAGTATGGTCGGCATAAAAGCAGCATTCTTCTCCTAATGCAGCCCATAGTCCCCCTTGTTTAGAGGAACAACAAATTAAGCCCTCTTCTATTCTGGAGTACTACCTCAGACAGGGAGGTAAGAGATGAAGGAATTGTTAAAGTAGACTTACAGGATCCTGGTCGGACCTGTTGGGGTAGGGAGTTGGTCAGGCTAGGATTGTCCATAGCAGAACCTCAAGGTGAGGGCAGTTCAGTCCCCAAGGGAGAGCCACTCCGTCTGTTTCAGGGGCTTGTCAGTAGGTAAGGAATTTAAATGATTTTCTTCTGCCTCTGTTTCCCACATCAGCTAAATTTGAGGTGGGATGGCCTTAATTTTCTCGGCCTCCACATTTCCTCCTGAACAATTTTGACCCTTATATCTTTAAGGTTGTTGAAGGTGGAAGGTCTCATCTTCTGTAATTTCTTCCTGATGAATAGGGGCGTAGAGTTGTCCCTACCTACTCGGGTCAACACTGGTCAGTTGGGGAATGTGTAGGGGAGTTATGAAAGACAGAGGCAGCTGAATCCAGGGGTTTAAATTAATCATTAAAGGAGATAGGGACTGTTTAAAGTCCTAACCTGAGTAGGTCAGAACCCAAGAAACCAAGATGGCTGCACTTATGTCAGAGCTAGACTCGAGGTGGGTACAGCCTTGTTTTTCTTGGCCTCCACACCTTTCTTCTAGGATATCAGGTTATGTTCCATAGGTTTTTTTTTTTTTTCTTTTTAAGATTTTATTTTTTTATTTGAAAGAGAGAGAGAGAAAGAGAGAGAATGCAAGCAGGCAAAGGAAGAGGGAGAAGCAGGCTCCCCCTGGAGCAGGGAGCTCCATGCAGGGCTGGATCCCAGGACCCTGGGATCATGACCTGAGCCAAAGGCAGGTGCTTAACTGACTGAGCTACTCAGGTGTTCCATGCTTCATAGATCTTAATGGAGTTTTCTTTGTTGGTTTGTTCATTTGTTAGAAGATATTATTTTACTTTAACCAAATAAATAAAATTCAATTCATTTCTCCCCCTTTAGAGGAATCAGGACAGGGCAAACTTAATCTATCATCCCAAAGCCTAAAAATGCTTGCTTCTGTATGATATACTTGGAATGTGAACTCAATACAGTATTCTGAAATATGAATTTCTTTTTTCTTGGATTGTATGGAAGAAATTGAATGAAAACCATATGTTGATTTTGCAAGGGAAGAAAACATTCCCTTCATACCTTCTAGGTTCTTTGGCTGCCCTAATAGTTAAATTGACGTAAGATGGATTAACAGAAGAAAAACAAATTTAACTTCATATGTATGAGAGCTCATAAAAATATAAGACTCACAGAAATGACCAAAGCAGGCAGCTTTTGTACCTTTGAAATAAAGAAACAAAACATTTGTGAAGAATTGACAAGATAAAGAAATTTGGGTTTGGGGTAGTAGATGTCTCATTACCTTCCTGGTAGAGTGAAGGGTGCCTTTCACGTGGGAGATTTATTTCCTACTTTCAGAGAGACAAAGGAGGGTCAGAGTGTCCTTGCACTGACTATTTCTTAAGTAACTTTAATTCGAAGTAGTCAATTCCCCAAAGTGGCAAATTTGGGGGGCAGCCTTCTCTGAACTCTATCAATTTCAATATGAATTTCATGGCTTAAAAATGAGTTCAGAAGTAACAACAGAAATCTTATATTGAAATCAGAAGACCTCTCCTGTGGACCTGGTGGTCCTATCCAAAAGAATTTATGTGGAGTGAGAGAGACTCAATTGAAATGATTCAAATTTCTGACATCTCAAAATGACCTTTATTTTCATAATAAGGTTAAATGTGGATTTAAAGAAATTTACTTAAGAAATTGAAAAAACAGGGACGCCTGGGTGGCTCAGTTGGTTAAGCAGCTGCCTTCGGCTCAGGTCATGATCCCAGCGTCCTGGGATCGAGTCCCGCATCAGGCTACTTGCTCGGCGGGGAAACTGCTTCTCCCTCTGCCTCTGCCTGCCATTCTGTCTGCCTGTGCTTGCTCTCTCACCCTCTCTCTCTGATAAATAAATAAAATCTTAAAAAAAAAAAAGAAATTGAAAAAACAAAACTGTATTTCCTTCACATCTAAATGTATAGACTGAACTTTTATTCATGACAGAGGTTTGTTTTTTCCTTCCTGCCTCCCTCCTTTCTTTTTCTTTTTCTTTCTTTTTTTCTTTCCTTTTCTCTTCTTATCTTTTCTAACCATTTATTTTCTTTCCACTAAAGAGATTTTGGCAAGTGTTGTGGGTTGTTTCTTAAGGACCCCTCCCTAAGTCATTACATCTTGTGGATTTTTGCTTCAATGTTTATAAAGTTATCAGTACAATTTTAAAAAGGGTTAATTTTATAGATCTTTATCTTTCTCACTTTTAATATCAAGGAAATGTCATGGCATCACAAATAGTTCATATATCAACAAGTTGAGAAATTAGCTGAAAAATCTAGAAGAAATCTGTATATTCCTCTTCTCTTCAGGTGCTCTTCTATCACTCTTGCCTAAATGCAGTGAAGTCCAGAGAGCTCATGCTATTACTGAATAAGGTTTAGAATCATAATTTTGTCCTTGGTAATACCTATAATTAAACATAAATTGTTAGTATTATCTAATGTTTGGAAGAAAATAGAACAAAGTTTTGATCTGTATTTTAACTTCTTATCTGACATTCCTTCATTATTGGTTGTGGGGACTTTCAGTTCATTGCACATTTTTTGCCCTTAGGTTCATTACATGTAAAATAAATACTGGATTATAGGGCTGTTTCAAATCTGTGAAAGTACTATATGATTTTACTAAATTTGGGGGATTCCTTTCTTTTTTAATTCTCTAATCACAAGAAATAGAATTTTTAAATAAAATTTGATAGGTCATTAAATTTCCTTATGCATGGAGAATAAGGATAATAAAGATAACTACCAAAGTTTCACACTAAACTAAAATAGGTACACCTGGGTGGCTCAGTCCTCAGTTGATTAAGCCTCTGGCTCTCAGTTTAGGCTCAGGTCATGATCTCATGGGTCATGGGATTTGAGTCCCTGCTTCAGGCTTGTGTTGAGCTTGGGGTCTGATTCAGATTCTTCTCCCTCTCCCTCCCCCTCTACATCTCCCCACTCATGCACTCTCTCTCTTTCTCTCTTTCTAAAATAGACAAATTAAAAAAAAAAAAAAACTTGAAATAGTATATAATTAAAATTTTTCCATATCTCCTATAAATGACATAGAGAATAAAGCCTTACTACTTAAAACATAAACCATTCTATTTCTAACTAAATGCATTCTAACTAAATGTCAGTGAGATTTAAAGTTTGTGAAAGTATGAATAATATTCCTACAACTAAAAAGAATATTAAAATAAAGTCTCTGTTTCAAATAATTATCATTGTTATTCATGTGATTAAGTTACAAAGATGGATAGTTATCAGGAAAATTCCCAGGAGGCAGCAAAAACTGAACAAGTTACTTAAATTTAATACCTCGGTGTTTTAAAAATAAATCCATGTCACTTTAAAGCTGTTTAGTTCAGTTCTTCTTTTCATCTAAAGTTCACCCTAAATCAAAGAAAGAAAGGTCTGAAGCCTTAGCCTGGAAATTCCTAGTAGACTTTCAACATTTGTGCCCATACACTTTCATCGTTAATGTACATCTCTGAGATAAATCCCACTGAGAGCATCTTCAGCTTTAAGTTCACTTAAGGATAATGTAATCAGTTCCCTTCTCTTCTTTGTAACCCTATCCCCAAACCACCAATCTCTTTAACACAGTTTACACTCATACCTTTTCTTGTAGTATCTTCTCCATAAACTCTAACTAGAGAAATCTCATTTATTCATTCTGTAACTCACTTATAATCAGTATCACTGAAGGAATGGTCTGTGTACAATTCTTGTTTCCATCTCTTCATGTCTTAAAATTGAACCTGCTACAATTTTATTTCTGCCTCCTCCACTCCAGTGAAATTCCTCCTACTAAAATAGCCAGAGCCTAACTGCCAAATATGGTGGTCATTTCTTCATTTTTGTTTAAGATCTTCAATATTACAGTACTACTCAACATATCATTTTTTCTTTCTTTGACTTTATGACACCATCTTCTCAGGTTTTTTCTCTAGGTTCTCTGAAAACCTCCTTCAAGTTGTCACCAGCTACTCAACCTAATGGGCAGATCCATTAAATGTCAGATCAGGTATCTAAAGTCTACTCTTTTCAAAAGTCAGCTCTTTTTCTCTCTCTTCACTCTTTCCAAACATACTGCCTTTCTATTCCTTGGGTCTGTGTCCAATTTTTAAAATCAGAATACAGGATAAAATTTAAAATCAGACTACAGAATAAGCAAAATGTGGTTCTTTACCAAAGTAAATACTTTACTGTATCTTTTATTTCTAAGTATTTCTTGATAACTACCTAATTTAAAAAAGGATTATTCATTATTGGACTATTAAAATTACTATGATGCTTCCCTTACTCTTAATCTCATTTTCTATAATCCATTTTGCAAATTTATACATTAAAAATTGGGTCATCTTATTATTATTGTGTTACAATCATTATCCAGTTATTCCTTTATCAGATATATGTGCTGTGAACATTATCTTTTTACTAGTGGCTTACATTTCATTTTCTTAATGGTGTCTTTGAAAAAGCAATTTTTCTTTTAATTTTGAGAAGTCTGATTTTTCATATTTTGATGGTTAGTGCTTTTTGTAGTCTATTTCAGAGGTTATCTCCACCACAGTTTCAATGATCTATGTTTTTTTCAGGAAGGTTTATAGATTTAGTTTGTTACATTTAGATCTGTAATCTGTTTTGAGTTAATTTTGGTATATAATATGAAATAAGGAAGTGGGTCTATTTACGGACTTTCTGTTCTGTTCCATAGATCTGTTTATCTATCATTTCACTGGTAGCAAATTTTCTTGATAACTCCAACTGTTATCATAAACCTTGAAATCAGGTATAGAAGCTTCTTTAATTTTGTTCTTTTGAAATGTTTTGTTTTTCTAGTTTCTTTGTATTTCCATAAGAATTTACAATTTACTAACAATGTTTTAAAAAATATATGGACTGTTGAGGTTTTTATTAGGATTGCATTAAATCTGCAGGCCAATTTGGGGGAGAATTGCCTTTTTAACAGTATGAGGTGTTTCAGTCCACAAACATGGTATATCTCTCCATTTATTTAGGACTATTTTTTTTAATTTTTTTTACTTATTTGTCAGAGAGAGAGAGAGAAAGAGAGAGAGAACACAAGCAGGGAGAGTGGCAGGCAGAGTGAGAAGCAGGCTACTCACTCAGCAAGGAGCCCATTGTGGGACTCCATCCCAGGACCCCAGGATCATGACCTGCGAGCTATAGGCAGATGCTTAACTAACTGACCCACCCAGGTGCCCTTATTTAGTACTAATTTATTTTTTCTTAGAAATGTTTTATATTTTTTAGGAGAGAGTTCTTATAATCAATTTCTTAAATATAATATCCAATTCACAAATACTCAGGCATATGAGGAAACAGAAAAAATGAAGTAAGAGCCAGAAGTATAAAAAACATATACATTTTTTTTTCTGAAAGGAAAAGAGGAAAGAAGGGACGAAAGCAATGTTGAAAGATACTGTGGATGAAACTCTTTGAAAAATTATGAAAAATAATAAGCCACAGGTGCAGTAAGTGTTATTGCCCCAAATATAAAGAATAAAAAATACTCAAGAAAACAAAAGACAAAACTAAACAAAAATTCCTGCACTGAGAAAAGAAAGTTTCAATGATAAAAATCTTAAAATATGAAGGAAAAAAAGATAGTTTTTTTCAAAGTTCAAAATTTATGTAAACAGATGTAATCTTCATTGCAATAATATAATCCCAATAATGTGTCTTGGGAGGGCATTTCAATATACCAAAAGGATGAATTACCAATTTAGGATCTATACTCAACAAAAATGTCCTTCAAAAATGAGGGTGAAATGAATGTATTTCAGACAAACAAAAGCTGAGCAACTTTCAAGCAACAGATATTTTTCAAATGATGTTTTTCAAATGAAAGAAATATACAAAGTAAAAATATGGAGAAAGGAATTAAGAATAAAATAGAATGAAATACATAGGTAAATGTAAATGCATATTAATATATAAAACAATAGTACTAATATCTTGGAAGATTTAAAAATACATTTCTATATGCAATTTAAATATATAATAATAGCATGTGAGTTTGGAGTTGTGTTCTAAAACTCAAGTTTCAAAAGGAAAAGTATAAAGATGTCAATATCTGTAGTCATTTCTAGGGTAATTACTATAACAATAGACATATAATATAAAACTTTCATAGAAAATGGAAATATGTAAGTATTCTATCAATTCTAGAAGAGTAGAAACCAGGTATCATAGAAAGTTCATAGTAAAAAGGTAGCCATAATTCTAATATAGTTCACCAAATGTATTGATTTAGGATAAATTAAAATGGACTAATTACAAAGGTAAAAGACAAAAAGTACCTGGTTGGATTAAAAAGTCTTAATGAGGTACAGATAGGTGATAGTGGCCTTACCCTCTGGCATAGAAATACAAAATATTTAGAACAAGTAAAACATAGGACACAGAAAAGTTTAAAATAAAAGGGTTAAAAACACATACAAACACTAAAAAGCAAAAAATTGTACTAGTTATAGTAATATCACACAAAATGGATTTTAAGATATAAGGCATTATTATAAGAAAAGAGCATCATTGTTGGTGCAATTAAATTAAATTTAGTGAATAGGTATAACTATTCTAATTTTGTTTGCACCTAATACATGACCTCAAAATATAAAGTTTGATATAGAAGGAAGATTATATTTTCTTAAATCAGGGTTGACTATTTTAATAAAACTCTCTTAGCAACTGATGGAACAATTAAAGTATAATGGAGGATACAGAAAATTTATGCAATACAGTTAACAAATTTGGACTAATGAATGGGATAAATATATCCTTTGACTACAGAATACATATTTTTTTTAGGTTCATAGGAAACATTAAAAACTAACCATTTATGGGGTCATAAAGCACATTTTAGTACATTTTTAAAGTTGAAATCATATAGATTGTATTCTCTGATGATGATCATATTATGCCAAAAAACAATATCAGGAAGGTAAATAGAAATCGGAACTATTTTTTTTTTAATTAAGAAGTATATTATTTATTTATTCTTAAAAATTTGTACTGTTTTATATAGATTTTTTTAATCATTAACATAAAGTGTTATATTACTTTTAGGCATACAATTTAGTGATTCAGCAATTCTGTCCATTACTCAGTGCTCATCAAAATATGTAAGAAATACACTTTGAAATGACCTGTGTCTCAAAAAAGAAATCACAGAAGAAATTAGAAAATAATTTGAACTAAGTGATATTTAAACATTCTATTTTAATACTTGTAGGATATAGCCAAAGCCACGTTTTTAATGGAAGTGTTTATTCTTAAATATATACATATTAGAAAAGAAGAAAGACTGATAATTAATGATCTAAACATTTACTTCAAGGACTTAGAAAAATAATAGTAATTTGAAGTAAGAGAATGTAGGAAGAAGAAAGTAATAAAGATAAAATCAGAAAAATACATTGGACAATATATACATACACACAATAAAGATAAGTAAAACCAAATATTTTCTTTGAAACTGTAAAATTGATACATTCCTGGTGATACTGATGAAGAAATGAGTGGACACAAATTACCAGTATCACAAAGTTTTAAAAGAGAAACAATCCTATAAATCCTTATGATAATGAAATATTATAAGATGATATTATGAATAATTTATAGCATTAAATTTGAAAATGTAGATGAAATGGCAGAGTTTACAGGAAGCAATTCTTATTACCACTCATTTGTCTAGCAATAGTAGAAGTAAAAAGTCTAGATAGTCTTTTAACTACGAAGCTACTAAATTTGCAATCAAAACTTTCCCATAAGAAACCTTCAAGCCTGGATAGTTTTCCAAAGGAGCCCTACTAAATTTTTAAGAGAGAAAAATTGCCAATTTTGCGCAAATTTTTGCATAAAATTATATATGTTTAGCATAACCTAGATGCCAAACCTGACATGATATAATTAATTTAAACATTGTTAAATAGTACATAACTAAGGAAGGATTCATTATCAAGGTTTTCTGATTTCAAAGCTCTTCATCCTTTGCTGTAGTATCCCAGAGACTGTAGTATGGATCCATAGAAAATTATTTAGATGCCCTGTTTTTCCAACTCTTATTTGAAAAAGAATAAAATACCATTGGATTTCCAACTCCAAGAAGTGTATAGGCTCCTCAAGATGGGCTGTGTGATATCTTGGAAACAATCACAGAGGCTTGTCTCGTAGAAACTACATGTGTTCAATCCGTCATTTTTCACTGTCTAAAATCATGAATGGCTAAGTGACTTTACCTTTAAGTAGCAGCTTCAGTGTTTCCTACTAACTAGGTCCTAAAGGCTTTCTTTCAACACTAAAATCCAGGTCATAATGAAACCACAGACCTGGGAAATCTTAAAACCGGGGAGAGGGTCGTGGGAAGGAAACTTTCCATGGGCTTTTGCTCAAAAATCTTATCTCAGGTGCATTAGGAGTGAGAATCATTTATGATGAAAACTGTTTTCTCTATATGTGTCCAGCTCCCATTCATATGTAGGCATCACTCAACATTTAGTCTCCTTAGAAAAGTAAGTAGCTCATCTGGTCTGACTGGAATGAGGCAAAGTATTGCTGAACTCTGCTGTTACATGTTCTAAATTCGGGAGTGCTGACATTGTTCAGATATGATCATTTGGGCTGACATAAGCACTTTCAACTACTTATAAACTTTCAAGCAGAAATAATGGATTTGAAGTGTTTTTTTTTAAAGCTGTTTCCAGTTTCTGTGTAGTGGGGAAGTGAAAGAGAGGAAAGAAATTTGAAAGCGGATTAGAAGTTAATTTTGTCCCACCAGAAGAATGGGGAGTGGAAGGACTAAAACAATTAGTAAGGTAAGTGGCTCTCTGAAAACACTTTACATGTTATTAGAAAAAAGAAAAAAAAATTATTCACCAAAATCAGAAAATGTATAGCCTCTTTCATAATAGCTGAGAATATTTCTCATGATCACAGATTGCTTCTCTTTGCGCCTCATTTCCTAAGTCCTGTTTAATGCTTCACAATCCTTAAAAGGCTGTTTCTAGCCACCGTGCCATTGCTGTAGCACTCTGTGCCATGGAATGCCTTTTCTGCACTCACCAGTCTCATATCTGCATATACGCGAGATCCCATCTCAGACTGCTTAGTCTTTCTTGACTGCTTTAAGATATCCTTCCTCTGTTCTGGAAGTTATTATTGTCTTTCTCTTTCCTCAATGACTTTACTGCTCAGTTTAGAGGTCTCTATTCTAGGATATTATCTTATTTATCTTTCCAACTTAACTTGCTGGCACAGGGCCTTACACGCACTACCTACTCAGTAAATGTATGTTAAGTCGGTGAATTACTTGAGTGATGAAAAACAATTCATTTCACTTCTCTGAGTGTTCACTTTTTATCTATAAAATGAAGAGGTCAGACAGTATCATTTCTAACTTCCCCTTCACCAATAAATTCTTATATTCATGGAACTAGGGCTCTGATGTGGGCTTCTCAGTGTGATGTTGGAAGGAGGCTGTTGGTATGAAGCTTCATATCAGAAAAACAATAAAATAAAATGGGATTGTGTCTTAAAATTGTATGCCTCACAATCACTGGAGGAGCACATAAAAGGAGACTTTACTAAGCATGCATACTTTGAATATTTTAGCCGTCCTACATCCGGATGTCAATAGTGTATTTTTAGTATCTTTTTTTGTATATATGGGTCCATATCTGTGATCTCATTTTTCTTTAATAGAAAACAAAGTCAAGGGAGGATTTCCTAGTTTTCCTGTTTTATGTTGGATTTTATGGTTTTATATACAAATTCCGTTGTAAAACTGGCATTAGACTATCAGGAGCTCAGAAGGCTCCTAAGATTTTGTCTGGAAACAAGCGATGCCTATTGTCACAAGATTTCATTAAATTTAAGTACAATTAAACACAAAAGCTTTTTATTTGTTTTTACAGATTTATGCCTAACGGGAAGATAGATCCATGTGGAGATTCAGAATAGATTTGAGTAGACCACCTGAAAAGATTATTGCAAAAATTAATGTATGTTTTTAAAACATTTCTGTCCCAAAGGAATTGAGTTTCTTATAAACTTAGAGTTGTGAAACCAACTTCTCATGAAGCATGAAGAGCTGTGCTTTTAATCTTAATTAAAAAATGAATGAGTATGAGAAAAACAGGTTACTTTACTATGGTTACTTCACCTTGGTTACCTCAACAATACCCTCAGGGGTTGGTACCAGTAAAATCATGAACTGGATGTTCGGTATCTGACATTACCAGCCAGAATGTCCTGCCAAGGGATATATTTAATAGTGGTACCACCAATGCTCTGTTTCACTTTTGTGGCAGAGTATGAAGATTCTGGACACTCCAATATGGCTGTGTTAATTATTCCCAAGTAGGTTCAATGCAAGGAATATAGATAGTAGAGCCAGTAGATTCTCAGAAAAAGTGTAAAGGTGGTAACATGTGATGGGAAAGGCATTTTGTTCCATTTATAATGGTGATTAGATGGAACTCGAGGCGACAAATGTCTGTACCTGAGTTCCCATGTCGATTACCTGTCCAGAAGCAGACCAGTGAGCATGCTGCATTGGACAACAGGTGAAGTGTAGGGACTGGATTCTCCATTTTCTAGTTTTACCTATAACTCAGCTCCATGTTTTAGGTACCAGAAACTCAATGAACTAGGAAAATTTCTCAAATGGTGAAGATATAGGCAGGGCAGGAAAATACCAGTTAGTAGTAAGTGGAATATTTTAATATAATTTCTCAGGCTAAAGTCCCATGTAGTTTGCTTTTAAATTAGTAACATTTGAAAACTTAGAAGACATGTTCAACTAGATGATACAGACACTTCAACCCTTTTCAGAAGTATGTATTATATATTCCAGTTTTATTATAGGCAGCCTTGTTATTTAAAATATCAAAATGTCCATTAACCAAAATGGTAATTTCCTAAGAAGACAGAGACACTTTATAGCAGATTATGCACATGACCAAAACAGAACTGTGTTTTCAAACATCATCTTCTCTCAGAAGTAAGCAAAGGTTACCACAAAAATGATTAAATATGTAAAACACACCGTTGAGTCTTTTTGGATTTCTATAACAAATTACCATACAATGGGTAGCTTAAACAACAGCATTGATTTTTCACAGTTTGAGTCTGAAAAGTCTAAGATCAAGGCCCAGGTAAATTTGATTTTTAAGGAGAGTTCTTTTCCTGTTTACAGATGGCCATCTTCTCATAGTATCTTTCCAGGGTTGACAGCTCTAGTCTTTTTCTCTTCTTGTAAAGATAGTAATCTCATCATGGGGTTCTACCCTCATGATTTACTTGCCTCCCAAAAGACCCCATCTCCACATACCATCATATGGGAAGACTAGAGTTTCAATATATTAATATTAGCATGACACAAACTCAGTCTATAACAGATATTTCATTTTATTGTACATACCAAAATTCTAAATATATATATATATATATATATATACATACAAATGTGTTTTTCAAATGGAGAACATATTTGATATGTACAACGAATATATGTCCAAACTTTTTTGAATCCCTAAATTCTTCAGTACCTTAATTCAATAAAGTTTATTTTATGTTCTGTGTAGATGTCTGTAATGGGCCTCCCAAAACTGACAGTGTTTTCCTGCAAAAGGAGATGTCTTCACTGTTCTTGGGTAAGCCTTTCAACACATGTTTTTGACTAGCATAGCAAGCCTAAAGAAATCTTACAAGAGGGGAGAGGCACACCAGTCCCTCCATAGATACTTACTCTCTAAAATGCTTTTCCTGCCTGACAGTTATACCCGAATGGAAATGTGAATAGTTTGCTCTTGAGGGTGGTGGTGAAAGGTGTGTTATCTCCCGCCCTCCTCCTCTTTTGGTCTCTTGTTCCAACCTTTAGGCTCATTCCTCTGTATTTACAAATCCCACCCACCCCCTCACCAAAAAAAAGGAAAAGAAAAGAAGCAATGAATCTAGTTCATAAATCAGCCTCCACAGGAGAGAGAATTTAGGTTGGCTGACTAGAAACAAACAGACCAGCGGAAAACTTAAGGCCAGAAATGTAAACCCACAAAGAACCCCGGATGTCATGTAGACCAAATCATGTTACAAACCATAAAAGTGGAGTTCAAGAAAGATTGAGTGTATCTAGGACCACACAGATTGGAGGAGCAGAGACAGGTTTAGAACCCTCTTTCCCAGACTTATGTGATGAGGTTTACCTAGGTTTATGCCAAGAGGAGAGTTATACTCAGAAATTTATGCGTTGTTACAGCTTTGGAGGAAAGGCAGATAGGTCTAAGTCTAGTGTTAACGTTTTGGTCAGGTGGTCATGCTTTGGACAAGCATTTATTGAGTACCCTACAGGTTGTTCCTTTTAGCTACTTCTTCATTGATTTTTAAATTCTAACACAAAAGTTTTACCAACAGAGCCAAGTGGAGAGCCAGAATTGGCAGCAGCAATTTATTTAGCCATTTCATGGATATACAAATAAACTGAGAACAAAGGAGAGATGTGTCAACATTTGGGGGCACTAACATATTTATACATAAATATTTTGAGATCTAATTGAGTTATGCAGTGCATTTACATATTGATTAGGATTGAGCTTTTTTTTTCTCCTTTGCTTTATCTTTTAACAGTATTCACAGTTGATATGCAGCCAAAATATTTATGCTTTATATTGGCAAAAGAGTTATATGATTCAGTCACATTTTAATTGGTTAACATTTATTTGTCAAATGTTAACTTATTGATCTTAATTGTAAACAGTGTAAAACTGAGTGAAGGATTGTTTCTTACTTTAATTAAATTTATGGGAGTTAAACACTAAAACCACTTTAAAGGAACCACATATGCAGAATATGTAACGTCATACTGGGAAATACATCAGGAAACTCAAATAAGAGACTGTCTAGCCACAGGAGTGACAAAGAGCAAGAACAGGCTACTGTATTGCCTGTTTGTTTAGTTATATGATGTATATGAATACGCTCAGGATTTTCAGACAAGGAAAATGGAGAAAAAATAGAAAGAAATACACATAGTTTGATGACTTTGGCATCACTTTAAAGCACACAAAATAAAGGAAGCATTTGCTCACAGCAGAAGAAGAATTCATCGGATACCACTCAGAATGTTCTTACTCAGGAGAGAAACTTTCCCACACTCACATCCTCTGACCTTCAACATGTGGCAAGCAAAACACCAAGTCTGGGAGGGTTGGTTAGCTTAAGAGTTCAGTACTTTAGACACTGAGCCAAAATATCTAAAAGCTTGCCCAGCTGGGCAGGAACATTTGTTAAGCAGACTTCCTTAAAAGATTTCCTGATCTTTGTGGGAATTTTCTTTACTTTTTAATGTCTGCTCACTGCAGTGTCTTTTACCAGATAAGCAGAGAGTTGACTCTTGTTTGTCATTAAGGTCTTTTCTAAAATGAATGACTTCCTGAAGGATGTTTCTTAATCACTTTATTGAAAATAACAATGCCCACCCCCAACAGTCACTCTATCTTGTGCCCTAGTTTATTTTTATGGACTGCTTATTACTATAACTTTACTATCAATGCTGTATTATTTTTCTTTTTATTTGTTTACTTGTCACTGTTTCTTCCTCTTTAGTGAGTATTCTGTAAGAGTAGCAACTTATTCTGTCCTGTGTGCTAATGAAAAATTAACATGTAGAAGATGAATGATAAAAAATATATATAAATCACAAGAGAGATTGCTTGAAAAATGAGCTTTAAATATCTCCTCTCTAAAGTCACATTACATTCTATCCTCTTGTTTTATTTTCTTTATTGCATTCTCGTCCTCTAAAATTATTATATAAATTTGTTCTTTTATATGTTTGTCCTGGTTAGAATTTACAATTTACCTATCTGGATGACAATGACATTTTAGTATTTGGACTACTATTGGAGCATATTAAGTAGTCGATAAATATTTTCAGAATTAATATTTTAATAATGTTCTATATCACTTTTTTTTGTGTTTAAGTGAATACTAGTCAAAGGTAATAAATATAACTAAAAAACACTCATTACCTTATTTAAAAAGATTTGTAAAGTCTATAATTCTAATTTTATGTGTTAAGGAAACTGAGGTTGAATTCTCACCCTACTATATTTACCACGTTATGTGCAAATAAGTACAATTTATATCAGAATGTTGTAGGGAAGATATAGGGAGTTATAAAGGTCCAAGTGAGAAAGTGAGATCACATCCTACCAAAGGTTTTATGTAGCAGGTATCCCTAGAGAGTTGTAGGAACAGGATGAGGCAGGATAACATTGCAGATAACATTAAGAACATTCAGGGAGAATAGTTCAGTTGGTTAGAAATAATATATATATTAAAAAACAGTTATAGGTAAGAATAGTAGAGTAACTGAAACCCACGTTACAGGGTCTAAATGTCAACTTGGCAAAAATGCATATAGACATGGAGAAAATAGAAGGCCTGCAAACTTTTAGACAGTGACATGACATAACTTAAACTCTTTAAAAGCATTTAGAACATAAACAAAGACAGCATGTACTTGGTAGATTGGAAAAGAAAGCTTTGGAGATAATCTAGAAGAGAGGGATTGGAAGGTCTCACATATTTCCCATAGTAGGTGTGGGATATACTGTGTGAGAGGAAGCTTGATCATGAAGATTTACAGTTAGGCCACCATTTTGGGAAGCATTCTGTCTGGCGTTGGGAAAAGTACACAATGACCTAATTCACCTTGAGAGTTAAGCTTTTCAATGTGAACATGTCCCCTGGGGTCATCCTTTTAGAACTGACCATCCTTTTTGCATTATAGCATTTTACCTTAGCTAAGTCCTTCTTATCCCTGAGCTTTTCCACATCAGTCCACAGGGGAGATGTTGATTCACATGCAGTCACTTCTGAGGGAAACAGAGGTCAGATCATTTAAACAGAGACCGTAGCTCAGCTCATAGACCAAGAGTCTTCCTAATAAGAATTTATCAATAATTACTAACTTAGTGGTTATCAAAACTTTAGCGTGCATCAGAATCCCCTAGAGGGTTTGTTAATACATAGACTGCTGGGTGCTATCCACATTGTTCCTGATCTTATTTAGTGAGGAACTGATGCCACTTGTTTGGGGACCACATTTTGAAAACAACAGAAACTTATTTCTCACAGTTCTGGAATTTGGAAGTCCAAGATCAAGGTGTTAGCGTGGTTTGGTGAGGGCCCTTGTCCATGTTGCAGACTTTTCATTGTATCTTCACATAGTACACCAGGGCTAGGAAGCTCTGTGGTGTCTCATAGGAGCACTAATTCCACTCATGAGGGCTGCAAACTCCTGACCTAATCACATCCCAAAAGTCCACATCATATACCACTATCATCACAGGATTACGTTTTCAACAAATGAATTTTGGAAGGATGCAAAATTCAGACTATAACACCCACTATATACAAGTCACTTTAGAAATTATGATCATACACAAATTTCTCAAATATGCTTATCTTGACCCTTCTTAATTGCAATTTTTGTTTATGTGTATGTGAATATGATTAGACTTAACTCAGATTGAAAATGTGACTTCACTCATGATCTAACACACTTAAAATGTTCTGATCCAGTCATAAATGATAGGTCATGGGACAAAGGTTCTCTGAATACCTTCTCTCACTATTAAATATTAAAAATGAACTCACAGTGGTAATGGGTGCCTTGAATGCATGGTATAAATAATAAGCCACACCTGATTAGCTGCCAGTTTACTAGAGACATAAATATTTCCAGGATATTTATTGGCAGCACAACAGTCGCACCATTCCATGTTTGAAAATTTTTGACCAAGGAAGAAGTGAAAAAACAGAGGAAAACACAAGTGCCAATTATTTGCTCATCTAATTAGTAAACATTCTTTCTGAGTTCTTGACTCAACCTCTTCTCATACTCTCAAAATAAAGAGACTGGTTTTCTTGGCGTTGATTTCAAAAGTTCAATTATGTTACTTCTTTACTTTAGACTACCTAATTAGGACATTAAATATCTAATGCTGGCCAAATAATTTTTTTCCTAAATTGGATCATTTACTTCTGATTGTTTTCCAGGATTCAAGATTATAAATTAAGGAATTGTGTCATACCCTGAGTCCATTACCATCCTTTTGTACTTATATAAGCTAGATCAAATCATTTGTTTTTATCAATGAAACCAATAAACCAACCAACCAACTAAACCCCCAATCTGTCATTTGGTAGTTTAAAATTAAAAGTATAAAGTATATTGTCAGCATATCATTACAGATATACCTTCATTAATAGATATATAATATCTATATAATATATATTACATTAATAAATAATATTAATAGATATATAAATATATACAAATATATAATATATAAAATAGATATTATGCATAATATAAATATATAATATATAGATATATAAATATTATATATATGTTTATGTGTATATACAGATATATATGGATATAGATATAAATGTAGGTAAAGATATATTCATGCCTTTGTGTGATTCCCTTCCCCTTGAGTGTAGATAGACTGGTGGCTTGATTCTGACCAAAAGAAATAAGGAAAAAGTGATGGAAAAAAGTGTGATTACATGCACATAGTAATGTGGTTTTGTTGTGTAAGATTGTAGCTCCTTTCAGAATAGAGCCTGTCTCTCTCTTGCTGCCTTTGAGGAAGGAACATTTCATGAGGCAAGGAATTACAGGTGGCCTCCAGCAGCTGAGAGGGCTCTGCAGCCAACAACCAGCAGGAAAACTGAAATCTTCAGTCTTACCACCAAAAAGAAATTAATTCTGCCAACAGCCTGAGTGAACTTGAAATCAAATTCTTTCCCAGTAGAACCTCAGGTAGATCTCAGCCCCTGCCAACACCTTGATTGCAACTAAGGCATGACAATCAATGCACTGCATTGTAATTTGGACCCAGCTAAGGCGTGTTCAGACTTCTAATGCAAGGAAACTGTGAGGTAATAGATGTGTATGATCTTTAAGCTATCAAATTTGTGGGAATATTGTTATGCAGTGATGAGTAACTCATACAAATTTTAGTACCTGGAAGTGTGATGCTACTGGAACCAACTGAACTAAAAGAATTGTCAGAATTATTTTGTAACCAGGGGTGGAAGCTGAAAGAATTTTTGAGAACCACGATAGAGAAAGCTTAAATGTCCTTCAAAGGACTGGTAGTAGAAATCTGGACTTTAAGGTTGCTGCTAGTGAGAACACTTCAAAATTCTCTAATCTATGATACCAGGATAAATTCATTCAGTTACTTTGCCACGAAGTTAAAATTAGACATTTGAGACTACTTATTATTAAAGTATTCTTTTTTGGAGGCCACCTGTATGGCTCAGTTCATTAAGGGTCTGACCCATGATTTCAGCTCAGGTCATGATCTCATGGGTCCTGAGATCAGGCTCCCCACTCAGTGAGGAGTCTGCTTGAGATTCTCTCCCTCTGCCTCTCCCCGCAACCTGAGCGTGCACTCGATTTCTCTCTCCCCTCTCTAAAACAGATAAACTTAAAATAAATAAATAAATAAATAAATAAATAAATAAATAAAGCATTCTTTTTTTTCAAGGATGACTAAACAAAATTTTTTTCCAGTTCAATAATGATTAAAAAAGACTAGCTTTCTGCCCTTGGGCAAGGCAAACCAGAGTAAACTGAGGTTAGGTCCTCATCCATAAATTGAAGCAGTGGTTCTAAAGCAGTGATTTTCAAAGTTTCTGGCAGCTGATTTCTCTTTACAAATGAAAGCTGGTCCAAAATGCAGTAAGTATTGAGAAAGGACTGAGCAGCCTGTATCCCTTCCCAATTAGCTTCTTTCCCCCTAGTCTGTGGCATCGTAGTCCATCTTTAGAATTTTCAAGGAGACCAGTAGCACAGTAAGGAAATTTTTTAAAAATTACATAATCCAGAGTGCCTGGGTGGCTCAGTCGGTTATGTGGCTGCCTTCAGCTTGGGTTATGATCCTGGGGTCCTGGGATTGGGGCCCGCATCCGGCTCCCTGCTCGGTGGAGAGCCTGCTTCTTCCCCTGCCTGTGCTTGCTCTCTCTCTCTCTCTCTCTCTCTCCCTGTGCCAAATAAATAAATGAATAAATCATTAAAAACAAAACAAAACAAAAAAGTACATAATCCAAAGTCACGTAAATATCAACTAACTCAATAATATCTGGATGCAGAGGATAAACAACATATGCACATCCCCCCACACACACACATACACACGTGTGGATCATTTAATACATTTAATAAGTTAAATGGTCATGGAAAAATTATGTGTTTTTATCTGTTTACAAATAGCTAATTTATGCTCAACCTGAAACATCTTGAGAAAACACAGTTTATAAAATTTTGCAGATGATGTATCATAAGAGTGGTTTTGATTAAATGACAATTCCAACTAGTTTTGAACCTCGTAGGTCAGTCAGGTCCTGAATTCTTAAAAACTTGATGGACAATTCAGGTGCAAATATCTTTTTCTAGGTGTAGAATATTAACATTATCATCATATTATGTGTTGAAGAAATTCTGGCACTGAAGTCACTGGTAAGGTGACAAGTCTGTAATTATATGCTTTGTAGTCACCTGTTCCTTCAGTCTGTGCTCAGAATTAGTCAAGAAACTCTCCTCCAGGGAGCCTCTTGCTCTCATAAACTACTGACCTATTAAATATGGAATTAATTTTTTTTTTTTTGGTATTACTACCAACTTTACTTTAAAAAGAAAAGAAGAGAAAAGCCCCTTCTAAGTACAGAGAAAAGCCATAGGGCTGGGGCCAATATATGCTATATAAACCTCTCCTAATAGCTGGCAAATAGGAAAGAAGAACACTCTTGATACACTCATTTATTCACCCCTACCTTGTCAGATATGGTGATAAGGTTATGACCACATAACTAGTTATTTGCACAGATTCTATTGCTCAGTCTTCATAGTTTCTTTGCATGAAACCATTATTATAAACATTTTGCACAGAGGAAACTGAATCTCAGAGAAACATAAAAAATCTTGCTTAAAGTCACATGGCTAGTATATAACAGAGCTAGGTTTTTGATTACTCATAGTGAAGGAAGCAACAAATAGAAAAAAAGAAAAGAGGCTTTGAGTGTGTGTGTGTGTGTGTGTGTGTGTGTGTGTGTGAACTGCATACCTAAGGCTGACACTAGCTGGTTTCATTTATATAATACCTATGGTCGAGACTCTTACTGGGTATCATAAAGGATTATAGAGCTGCTCTAGTCATTCATTCATTCATTCATTCACTCATTCACTTGATAAGGACTTACTAGACAGAGCTATATGCCTTATTAAATGCTTGGTGTTCCTTGGTGAAGGTGGTGTGGTTCTTGTCTTCATGTAACTTAAGTTGGAGACAAAAATATTCAACCAAGTTAGTCATGATAATGTTGGACACTGTATACTGTGATAGCTAGTATACAGGATTCTTTAAGAACACGAGGTGGCCACTTGAACCTGTTTGAGCATAATGTGTTTATGATAACCGCATTGTTTCACACATCCATATAGATGTATAATAAGTATCTAACAGTTTTCTGTTTTTGATATTTGAAGTGAGAATGCATCTCACTGTAGGAGATTTCACTTCTTTGAAAGATGAAGGATAATTTTCTCACTTCTGTATTATTCGTTCTCCAAGGATTTATCCATTTTAACCAGATGATTGTTGTTGCTTCCCACAGAGAACTCTTCATAATCAGCTAACCGCTGCTGTGGTGTTAACAAAAACATGCTATCCTCTCAACCTTGGATCCTCTCCCCGGACCCACCTCAGAATTTTGGGGTCCTTTCGCCTTGGTGGGTCCTCTCAGAGGCCCCACATGCCCTTTACACTTGTTATTGCTTTGCTCATTAATGTCTTCAGACTTCACACACAGTTTACATGTGTCTCAGCTCAGCTTGGGACGTGGTCCTAGTTCTTTTCCCAAGAGAGTCTTCACCTCGCATGTAAAACCAGTATTTGCAAAGAAATAGAGAAAAAAACCCAAAAACTAGGGTTGTGCTTGTTTAGAGTGAGAGAGACAGTGACAGAGTAAGCAAGAGAGAGGGAGAGACAGAACATCTTAGGGAAGATACTTTGCAACAGTGATCCTGTGGTTATCCGCATAGCCCATGCAAGTAAGATTTCTCATTGTGATAGAAATTAATGAAAACCTCAGCATCAGGCAGTGAAGAGTCTTTATTATTCATATGGGTATTAAAATTCTTCATATATATATATATATATATGTATATATATATATATATATGAATGACATCTTGTGTCTCTGTAGTAATATAAGATATATATGAGATGTATACAAGAGAACCAGACCACAAGCACTTGAAGCCCAAAAGACATGGTTTAAAGAATTATCCATGCTAAGATAATGTCCTGTATCCCCTCTGTGCTCACATTGTTGTTTTTCCCTTTACATAAGACACGTTCTTATCAACATATCTCTACATGCGTAGGTATTTGTAGAAGTCAGTCCTTCCCTGAATCCTCTGACAGCATCAGGCCCAGTGTCAGGCCTGTGAGCAGCACATTGTTTGCTTCTTAAATCTCTTGCTTTCCTTCATTTTCTTTGCTGTAAGTGTTTTTCATTCAGCCACAGGCTATGATAACAAAATGATTGAAATAACAAATCCAATTAAACAAGTATGCTTTTTTATATGGTAGTTGCAATCTAGTGTTAATTTTTGACATGAAATTATGATTTTATTTTTACCAAATTAATCAGATTAAGTCATTTTTTGCCATTGGCGAAAATAGAATCCATACTTTCATGTATACCAAATTATTTTCATTCAACCAGAGTTCCAACGTCTTTTTTAGCAGTAAATTTTTTTGTTAAAAGGGATTACCCAGTATGAGGAAAGGATGAATGTCTATACACTCTGGTTGAAACAGGAGTGGAAGTGATGTAGGACACAGAGGCAGAAGAAAATCAAATGCCCTCACCTTGAGGTTTTGCTAAGGGCAAAGGACAAACCTAGCCTGACCAACCCCCTATCCCCAACCAGGATCCTGTAAGTCTACTTTAACAATTCCTTTAGGAAACTTTATCTCTAAACCTCCAAGATAGTGTGGAAAATCATTCCCAAGCATATGGCCCACTGATACACATCTAAAGGGTCTCAGAGAAGGTTTTATTACTGGTAATGAGTAACCTTTTCCCTAGACAATAGCTAGTCCCTCAAGGTCCTAGAAAACTTGCTTCCAAAATTCCTTAGAGACTTACACCATCCCTAATCCCCTCCCTAATTTACAAGTATATAATGGACCACTCCTCACATCCCCAGGGCAGCAGCTCTTCCTGCCAGCAGGTCCTGTCCCTGTGCTTTAATAAACCACCCCTTTGCACCAAAGATGGCTCAGGAATTCTTTCTTGGTCATCAGCTCCGGACCTCACCCCACCGAACCTCACCTATGTTCTAGAACTTCATCAGTAGAGTCAGACCTTTTTCCTACTGTCTGGGCAAAGCCCCCACACAGGTCCTCACAGAACTCCCAACACTTCATAGGTCACAGTTTTAAATCCACTGGAGTAGAGAATTAATTAATCTAAGTGAAATTTCTATTGGAGAGTTGCATGTATTTCTTTGGTTCGGTATCTAGTGTTATACATTTAAAAAAAAATTGACGTGGCTTTATTCAAAAGAACATGTTTTTAGCTTTGGAAATTAAAAAAAAAAAATTAAATACCATTTACCAGAAAATTCAAACCATTACCTTACAACTTATGGATATAATCAAGGTATTTTATTTTATAGTACTTAACCTTTTAAAAACCTATATTTCTAAAAATCCAAAATTCCTTTAGTGAATGAGGGGAACAGAAATTTTACTGAATGGTAATATGACCCAGAAATAGCATTATCCTTTCCACTTACTGGTTTGGCACACTTTCACTTTTGAGTAGAAAAAGAAAGGAAGGTGTTGTAGCCATTTCTGAAAATTCAGTCACAGTTAAAATTTGTTAAGTTTATTAAAGTTTCTTTTTCAGTTATATAAAATAGGAATACCTAATGGAGTAGTATTATCATTGATCTTATCACCATTATTATATCATAAAATATTATTCATTTTATCATAATTTATTTGTGCATATGTGCTTATAATCATAAAGCCAATCATAGCGAGCTATGTGGCATGTATTCATTAGATGATAACTTTTGCTGTCTTTATTTTTAATAACTCGACAGAGCATCAGAAGTCTAGAATTTGAAAATAAATGGAGGAGAAAAAAGAAAATAAATGGAGGTACATGATAATGCTCTATGTGAAAGAAACTAAGGGACTTTTTTGTAGAACTAAAAATGGAGGACTACTCTGCCATCTAGTGGACATATTGAGAAATGGCAAAGTTTTGTTTTTATTGTTTCAAATAGAGTTGTATTAAATTTCACCAAAATGCTGATTTTTTTATTGAACGAAGTAGCACCTGCTCTTTTTACTGCTTTTGGCAGATACTCTAAGGATTTATGTACGGATGGGATAAGATAATTTTTAAAAAGTAGTTTAGAAAAATGAGATTAGGGGATTCCAGACTAGAAGCTAAAAACGGTACTGGATAAACATTTTCATATATGGCATATCACAAAGGGAGAACCTGAGAGAGTGAGAGAAAGGAAGGAGAGAGAAAATGATCTTCTTATTGAATTGTTTAAAAGAGGGAACCAATAAAAAGGCATTGTTTTGCAAATTTCGAAAGCCTAAAACCAGAGTCCTCAGGGTTCAAGGAGTAATTCTTTAGTCTAACACATGGGAAGTTTGGCAAAGAGGGAAAATGTCTTTTGGAAGAAGTTCCAGTGTCTGGATAGAAGGAGAAAAGAGCAGATGAAGAACAGCTGCTGAAAGAAAAGTACAGCATGTATGAGAAATTCTGCAGCCTGCAGCCCTGTGAGACCAGTGCTTGCTTGATGGCCGTTCTCTTTTACATCGCCTTAAAGTTACTGTGTTGTAGTGGGAAGGAAACCAGGAGGGAGAAGTACAGTTAAAGGAGCCCTTTCAATAGACTGGGTCCTAAGCCTTTGTATTACTTTGTTAAAACGAAATAGGATCATAGAAAACTGTCAGGTCATTCTACATGGAGAGTCACTCTTGAGTTCAAGGCCGTACCCTCTGCCACTTCAGTCACTGCAAGTACTGTCAGTTGGGCAGTTTCTGATGGGCTGGATAGGGCTGTAATATCATGAATAATGAAAAAGAAAGAAAAAACAGGCAGTTGGATATCTTAAAACATATGGTGGCCCTTGTACTGATAATTCTTAGTACATTAGAGCAGTTTGCAGCATATCAGGTAGAAAAGTTGTTCCCCTGTACCAAGAGGGAGAGTGACAAAGCAAGGAACTTTGGTTTAGGACAGAATTCTTGCTCTGGCCAGGAGTGAGGACAGATTGGGTTCTGACCCATTTCATTAAATGAGGAATACAGTAAAATTGGGAGTAATAGCATTGCTTTATGAAATGGAGAGACCATTTGCTGGGATCTAAAAGGATGGGGTCCTACTGGTTGGAAAAAGATATCCCCACTCCTCCTTCACCATTTATAGCCGTTTGAAAGGAAAAACAAAATCATGGAGCAGACAAAATGGAAGAATTTTACAGTAGCACATAGATTTGGGGCCTGTAAGAGTATGGTACATTCTTTAGATGGTGGTGGGAACCTAGATATACTGGGCATGGTAGGAGATTTCTAGCTACTTGGAAACTATGAAGGCAAGTGCTCTTGGAGTAAGCCTGAGGTGGGTGAGTACTGAGGAAACCTAGAAACGTCTATGTGACAGCCTTCCATTGTGTTACAGTCATGTGGTCCTGAGTGTTACATTTCTGCTATGTGACCGCTTCTCTTCGAATATAGCTCACTGGGTCAGATGTAGATAGCTGAGCAACACTGACACCATTAGATTCTCTCTTTTAGAAACTTAAGTTGGGACCACTTCCACCTTGGACCTGAGGCTACAAGAAGATAAACCTTCAGCATGTAAACAGGAGAATTATGTTCCATCCATGGCTGGTTTATGGATAAAGGATAAAAAATCTAGTATATGGAGACACAAAGGGAAATGAATGCAAAGTGAGAAGCAGAGATGAGAAATATTGAAAGAAATGCCTGAAAAGTTTTTAATCACTTGTTCTAGTTTGTTTCTATGGCCAGCCGCATTTCTGCCCTTGGGTCTCCATTAGATACCTCTCCATCCTTATAATACATACCCATTTGACTTAAGGAAGCTTCCATGAAAATCTGTGCTTTGCACAAAGATTCTTAATATGGTGATTTTGCCCCACACTGTCCAAATTCAGTTGTTTGAGCCAGGAAAAGGAAATTTGAAAAGTTGGGCTTCTGTCAATCCTTTAGACTCCTGGAAATAAGGATTTTAATCTGAGCATGACTTCAGGAACCTGACCTTTGGAGGGCTTCTTCAAATATTTTAGGTCTGCCTCCACTGATTGCGACCAGCAGAAACCTACAATACAGTTCAGGAGGGGTACCCTGGTCCTGGTCTCTGTTTCTCCCCTGGATGAACTTACTCTCTAGGACCTTCAATTGCTTCCCACACACTTTGGAGCAATATAGTACTAATCCTTATGGGATTCTTCTGGAAGCCCGTGACTGGGTCCTCATTCCTGGAGGGTGGCCTGGCAAGTGGATGTGTAAAGGTGATTGGTGGACAGAGTGCCATCAGACACCCTAAAGGAAATGATATGTTGCTGGAATTTGAAACTTGATTGGGACTATGCAAATGAATTGACTAGTTTCTCCTTATTAAAGAGTTTAGCCCAGTAAAAAGCCAAGAGAAAAGAGAGTACTGTGTGCTTTCAAAGACATGAAAGATTTTCATATTGACCCAGAGAGACAGATAGAGGAAAGAATGGCAAGGAACGGGTAAGAGACTGCTAGAATTCGTAATATGGAGGGTCTACAAAAATTGAACTCTTATGGTCAAGTCAATGGTAAAGGCATTGAAAACTACTCCTAAGCAGTTGCTCTGCTTGCAATTAGGCTGCTTTTCAAAGATGGTGGCCCTGAAGATGAGGAGAGACGGTTTAGCTCTAATGAGGTATGGAGGCTGTGGAGGCCATGATAGATTTGATGGAAATGTGAAGAGAGGGTAGCCATTGCTAACCTCCAGGTGAGTTGCTAGGTGCTGGCAGCGCCATTTTCTGGAAGTGGAGGTAGAATGGTTAGTGGGGAAGAGGTTAGGTTGAGTGCAAATTGAGTGGGGGGATGCCGGAGGGGCTTCCAGTGGGGAGAGGTGCGGGAAATTAGAGGCATGTGACTACAACACTCATGATGAAGTCGGCTTATTCTCCTACTGGCAAAACCAAGTTGTTTGTTGCATTTTTCATCTGGAGAGCAGAGTATTGATACTGAACATATGCTTTCCTCTCTTCAAAAATGGCTTTCAAATGCAAAAGAATAGAAATGCCGAAGTATCTGATATAGACCAGAGAAAATGCTCCCTTCCTTCACAAACTGACTTTGCTCCGGGCTGCCTTCAGACATACTTCAGAAACTTCACCCATGCTGAGACTGGAAGTTTCACACAGAGGAGTATTCTTGCAGTGACAGGAAAAATACATAACCTTGCCCTCTATAAGCCATGGTCTGGCTTCACTGTTTACACATTGGCTTCCCCTAAGAGGGCTAGGAGAAATGATTCCTTATCATTATATTAGGCAACCCTGTTTATATGAAAGAACATGTCTCGTATCCATGACATAAACTTTAATATAGCTCTATGGTTATTCTCTAACCATAGAGAAGTTCTAATACAAAATTAATATATTTTTGAGCTTATTGAAATGTTTACCCATTTCCAGATGTCTTCTGTGTTTTTGATCTGACTCTCCAGTGTAGGGAAGCCGATGTGTTTATTTTCCATGCTGAGAGAAATATAGGCTTGAAGAAAAGTGAGGATTTCCTTGAAAACTTAAAAGAAGGATTTCCTTAAAAACCATATTATCAACTTGATCAAAAGAGTATTCAGTTTTGCATTTTCCTTCTGAGATTTTTAAAAATGAAGTCTTAGAAATTTAAGTTACTTTACATCTACAATAGATCTTCACAAATATTTAAATAGTGTTGATACAGCAATTTCACTAGCCTATAAAGTATATATTCTGATTACCTTTTATGAGACCAGGCATACAATAGGGAACTTCATTCCCATTTATTTAATGGTTTTCATACTTTAATACACAGGAGGTATTAAAAAAATTTCATAACTAAAACCTAATTATGAGAATTCAAGCTGTAGATACTGTTTACATCGCTTTATCTCGGACTTCGTGTGTCTGTGAAAGGAGACAATGTGAATTTTAATGCTTCTGTATGTCACAGTCTTTCCAACTTAAACTCGGACTAGAGAAGAAGGAACTAGTATTTATGAAACTTAATGTATTCCAAGGACTTTTGTATACTTGAGTTTATTATAATAATACATTGAGCAAGGAATTTCTAATGCCATTTTCTGAAGAGGAAACTGACTCTCAAGGGATACTTGCTTTCACACTGTTTGGTAAAGGGTAGAAACAAAAGTCTGATCTTTTTACCTCAGCATTCATGCTATTTCCACTCTCCCAGAGGTTTCCAAATTGAGTTCCATTGAGTCCAAGGCCATGAAGAGATACCTTGGGAGCCACTTAGTAGAAACAACCTGGGATAGAAAGGCTGATTAGATCTTGGTTCCCTGTGCTCATTTTGAGCTGAGCAATTCTCCTTTTTGGTTTCACTTCAAATTATTACTTAGGAAAATGACTTTTACTACTTAAAGCTTATTTATAGACTAATACACCATAAAATTAACTCTGATGAAGCTAATCAGTGATAAAACTAGAGAGTCATAGGTAAAAATAATATCAATTCTTGGTCTAGTAAACTCCACATACCACCACTTATATTTAAAATTAGTTTGTGTCCTTTTCTCTACTATTTACTGACAAATGACTAAGAAGGTGTTACTTTCCTATCTATGTTTTAGGATGAATATACAGGATTCTGGATACTGAAGGAGAGCTTTCTCTAAGAGAGCTAATGGGTACAGACAATTGTGGAGTATAGAAAACAGGGAGCCATTTTCCAGCAAGAGATCAGAAAATTGTAGTTGCAAACTTGGTTCAAGGACTACATTGAAAGAGATCCTGATTCTGATTGCGGGTAACTCTCAGTGGATATCTGGGCTGATTTTACATTTAATTTTTAGTCAACTTTACTGAGGTATAATTTGCTTGATGCTTTGTTATTCTGACTTCTACTCCTCCCACTTCCCCCCACCAAAAACTGCTTATTTCATAACCACTGCAGAGGGACACAACCCCAATTATTTCTCTCTTTTTTAAAAATTTTATTTATTTATTTGAGAGAGAGATATCACAAGTAGGCAGAGAGAGAGGGGGAAGCAGGCTCCCCGCTGAGCAGAAAGCCTGATGTGGGGCTTGATACCAGGACCCTGAGATCATGACCTGAGCAGAAGGCAGAGGCTTTAACCCACTGAGCCACCCAGGTGCCGCAGCCCCAATTATTTATATTATTTCTTTAGTAAAAGATGATCACTTGTTTGCTTTGGGACAGAATTTCTAAATGTAGTCCCTGGAACAATGGCAAAAGCTTCATCTGGGAACTTTTATAAAAGCAAATCCTCGGGCCTCACTCATGGGTCTACTGCTGGCAAACTGTGTGGATGGGGGCCAACAATCTATCTTATTAAGCCCCCCAGGTGACCCTGATGCAGAGTAAATTTTGAGAACCCTTGCACTGGGAGCTGGCTTTTAACCAGGCAAAGCCATTCTAGAGACTGATCAGAGGAAGGTAGAATTGCCAAACTTGTCCCAGAGTTAATTCCAATGAGCAAAATAATAACTTCCTGAATTAGGGATGCCTGAGTGGTTCAGCTGGTTGAGCACCCGACTCTTGGCTTTGGCTCAGGGAGATGGAGCCCAGTGTTGGCTCTGCGCAGGGCATGGAGCCTGCATGAGATTCTCTCTTTGCCTCTCCTCCTGCCCCTTCTCCACCCTTTCTCCAGAGTATATGCGCTCTCTCTTGTTCTGTCAAAAAGAAACAACAACAACAACAACAAAAAACTTCCTGAATTAGAATGAGAAAACTGAAGAAATTAACCAGCTATTTGCTAACAGGGTCAGAGAAGACAGTGAAATAGAAGCAGAGACCAAAAGTTTAAACAGAGTCCTTTCAATGGCAGGCTGTTAAAATTCCTGTTGATAGAAAGGGTGAGTGAGGTTTGTGTTTCTCACTTCTACAGGTTCTCTTACAAAAAGCTTTCATTATGTGAGTTATCTCACCACCAAAATAGCTTCGAGCGTCGTCTCCTGCAACTCAGTCTACTTGGAAGGGAGAAGAATAATAGAGTAATTGAATCAAGAAGCTGGGGAAGGGACCAAGACGCAGTCTTCATTTAAGAGGGATCAGGCTCTCTGATAGATCTCTTTCAGACAACAAATGCCTTCTGCAGAGCAGGTGACCAAGAGTTACAAGATTTAATAACTACTTGGATTAATAGACAATATGTATTGTGCACTCATTCGTGCAAGATTCTGTTTTTCACATGTAATGTGTATATATATGTTATATAGGTAGATTCGCTTAAGTCATGTGCTTACCAATCATGTTTGTACGATTACTATGTTTGTTTTATAGGGTTACAGCTAATAACATTAAGGTAGAGGGAAATCAATTAACTTCCCAGAGACATACAGATAATCTGTTATGGAATGACGTAATGACAAACGATGAATGAGGATTTGCACCCCTGCAACCTGGCACCGGGGACTGTGTTATCAACTGCAATGCTATATTGCTTCTTGATGGAAGTTATTAAAATTAATTCTCTAGGTTTGAGATTCTGTAAATTGCTTGTCTCTACAGTAACCGTTTTCAAAGCCATGTGCTTTGAAATCACCACTAACCATAAGAACCACAGGGCTCCTGTGTGTCCCACCAAACATGTGCATATGATTATATCTTATATATGACTCCTAATATCTTCATCACATAAATGTTCTATATTGTGTGCTCTGGCTTTAGCTCATAGAAGAGTTGTTTACATTTGAGTCCTACTTGTAATCCTGAATAAAAGAGGGCAGAAGAGAAGAGAGTAGGCACTGTGGTCTCCTTCCTAGATTATGAATGTATTTAAAAGTTTTGTGGTAAGCCAGTTGAAACCTTAGAGGTTTTCCTAAAAGGTATGGGGGAGAGGTCCTCCTCCCCATAAAGAGAGTCAATACGCTCCTGAATTGATTCTGAAAAATGCATTAAGCTATTGGTCTACCACTAAGCTATTGGTCATCAACATTTTGTGTATTTTTTTAATACACTCAGGTTAATTCAAGGAAAAAAATTAAATATATATATAATATATATCAATATATGTATTAGATATATAGATATATAATGTTCATTTTATGTTTTAACTCAAAATAAAACGGCACAGTGTTACATAGCAACTCGATGGTAAAGCAGGAGCTAAGGGCTCTCTTTTCTTTTTAGTGCAGTCTTCACTGATCATGTGAGCTATCCCAGGGATTACACCGATCTATATAGGGGACACGGATAAAACAATTCGTCCTCACCCTGTTCTCATCCCAGCATTGTCCAGGCATCTCTGATGTTGCAGTATCATTGCTCTTCTTGGTGGTCCCGTGAGCAGGTGCTGTGCAACTCATGCAACAGCTGCATCACCAGGGCTCTGGGAGAGAGGATTGCCAGCACCCTCTGCCTTCCCAGGCCTCTTGGCAAGAGCCTGATGACTTCTGTCGCCTGGAAGCCTTTTAGGCAGATGACCTCAACCTAGTTCTAAAATTGGACAAGGAATGCTCTCGCAAGGTGTGATATCCTCCACCAATCCCTAGCCTCCACCCTTGGTTACCCTAAAATGTTCTTCCCATCAGTCTGTCTCTGGTATGAGTTAAAACGCTGAGTATATTCTAGTTGTAGTGACAAGAGCTAGGAAAACTCTGTGTGTGTGTGTGTGTGTGTGTGTGTGTGTGTGTCCCTGTGCATTCATGGGCAAATGCATGTGGGTTGGAGAATGAGTGGAGGGGATAGCAGGTAGGAAAGTAAAACAAGTTCAAGCACCGATAAAAGGAGCAGAGGATGAGTTTCTGGCTCCGGGCTCAAAATATGCTTCTCAGAAGTTTTGTAATGTTTAGAGTCCCTCTCTGACATGTTGGATGACATATATTTTCCCACTGGTCTGAGCCAGTGGAAGTGGAATGTGCATATTCATAGGTGGCACAATCTAATTCCCCGAGTGTCTTTTATCTGGTGAGCAAAAGGTGTGATCATTTCAGGAATCCTAACTGGCATTTAATAAATTCCTATATAATCTAAATATGAACCAATGTAATTACAAATTTTCAAATTAAAAATATAAGGTGTCTCAAAGAGCAAATGTTTGCAAATAAAAAGCTATAGAAAACTTGTAACCATGATCATGAGCCCATTGCTTTGTATAATTTATATCAGGGAATCGTTAGATTAATTTCCTTTGACATAATGTTGGAGATTAGACACAGTGGTTAATAGACTCGCATTTTAGAAAAATGCAGTTGCATCTCTCCACTTCCCTACCATTAAAAAAATGATACCATTTTCTTTCCATTTAGAATGAATCAAATAAAATCATGATATTAAACACTATAGTAGTAAGGTTAAATAATTGGAAAAAGGATGAAAAGAAGGTTATCTGTTTTTTAAACAGAACATAGTTGTTAGTTTATAATTTTACTAAAACAATTTAAATAATGCAATGAACAGAAGAGCTAAATGCAAGATTTAAAACCATAATACCAACTGGGGGAGAGGCCACTAGGTGGAGCCCATGGTTTCTAAGATTTAAGGTAAGTCTCAAGCAGTCTTGGGATAAACGTTTTCCAGCTATGAACCACAGTGGCGTTAGGGATAGTCAGCAGGCTGGCATAATGGACGATCTTTTGGCCACTATAATTAGGAATTGGAGGATTTGAGAACAGGGTCATCCATCGTTCTGTCTATACATCTACATAAAATAATTTAAGTACAATTCAGCTATTTCTGAAAATTAACAGTAATTTACACGACTATCTGGAAGAGAAGAGTCAATAATTTGATAATGTAATAGCAAAGAAAGTTAACTATGGAATGGATTAAAAAAATTTGTTTTTTTTTTTATTAGTGGAAATCCAGTGTCCACTTTAAAAAGTTCACTACATGAAGATTTTAACAAGAATATGCTCTTTGATGTATTAGTCGCTCATATGGCAAATAAAAGAAACCCATTTGAAAACATTATTTAGATTACCTTCATCAAGCTGTTACAATCTGTTAAGTACACTCAGGGAAAAAATGTAAATGCAATACAGTTAGACTCTCATAGCTGTTCTAAGATAACAGTGAATAAGTGAATAAGTGAATAGCTTTCCATACTGTTGATCCATGGTTAAGCCGATTAAAAGTGATTTTAGGGGCGCCTGGGTGGCTCAGTGGGTTAAGCCGCTGCCTTCGGCTCAGGTCATGATCTCGGGGTCCCGGGATCGAGTCCCACATCGGGCTCTCTGCTCAGCAGGGAGGAAGCAGGCTCCTCCTCTCTCTCTCTCTCTCTCTCTCTGCCTGCCTCTCTGCCTACTTGTGATCTCTGTCTGTCAAATAAAAAAATAAAATCTTTAAAAAAAAAAAAGTGATTTTAAATTACTTAACAGTCATTCTTTTTGAATTTATTTAAAAAAGAAAGTTGGATTGTGGTATAATTGACATAAATAGACTATTATGAATTATATAACTTGTATTACTGAATTATATGACTTGATGCATTTTCATACACACACACACACACACACACACACACACAATCATCAAAACAAAGATTGTGAACATATTCATCTCCCCAGAGTTCTTGTACTTTCTTTCCATCCCTCCCACCTTTCTCTCCCTGTTTGCTCCCTTCCCCCAGGTCACCACTAATCTGTTTTCTGTCACTGTAAGTCAGTTTCTATGTGGATTTATACAGTATGAACACTTTTTTTTAGAGGTGGTGGTCTGGTTTCTGTCACTTACAATATTTTTTTTTTTGAGATTTATTCACAGTGTTGCATGTGTCAGTAGTTCCATTTCTTTTTATTGCTAAGTAATATTCCCAGGTTTGGGTATTCCACAATATGTTTATCCGTGCATCTGTTGATGGGCATTTGGGCTTTGGGTTTCTTCCCCCAGTTTAGAGTTACTACAAATAAAGCTTCTATAATCATTCAGGCACCAATTTTTCACACACATACATTTCCTTTTCTCTTGGTTGAGTGAAGCAGTCATACATAGGTGTGGGCAAACATAGTATCTGTTTAACAGTTTATGAAACTACTGAGCTCTTTTCCAAAATGGCTGTGCCATTTCTCCTGCTTTCATGTATAATTAAGTACAAATCTCTATTTTATGGATATTAATGAAAGCAAGGAATATCATGAGTTACTTTTTAGATTAGGAAACAAAAGACACTTTGCTTTTCTTTCTGCTTAATACTACACTATTCTGTTCAGCAGTATTGGATTTGTCTCTGCACTGTGGAGGGACAGAAATAAATCTATCATCACTACATTTAAAATACTTGACTGTAATGAATAACTTAAACACCATCAGACAATTTATGGGAAAAAGAAAAGAACATATAGCATTTTTATTTCACCAAAATACAAACGTGATGAAACACCCTAAAATTGTCAGCTGCTTGTGTAGCCTCATAATTTTGTCACTTCAGGTTTGTGATGAATATATATCTTCAAATAATTAGAGCAGTTTCTGTTTCAATGTCCTATCTTAAATTTAGGCCATGTGTTCCTGTTCTTTATTGAAGAAAATTCAATCACGATTTCCAGCAGAAACCTTTCTCATAAAATTTCTCCAGCAACTTTTCCAGTAACAAGAGATCCTGTCATACTTATAGCATGTTGCATGTCACGGTCTTTAATCAAATAAGTTTCGTTGTCCAGTTTAAGTTGCACTTTAATATCCTTTTGGGATAAATAACTTTGTGTTTTTAAATTAATGGAAGTACATTGTAAGAAAGAAGGTATCAGTTAAATATTTTCAAAATATTCCCTTCATTTACTAGCTCTGTGATCTTATGTAAACAACTTGTTTATGTGGGCATCTGTAAAATGGGAATAATACTTCTGCATGCATTTTTTGAGGTTTAAGAGAGTTAAAACATTTAAGTACTTAGAAATGTACTAGTCATACAGTAAGTACTCAACAAATATTAGTTTATATTTTTAAAGGTTTCTGAATATATGTAAAATAGTAATAAGTCCATCTATATTGTAAAGAACAATAATATGTACAAAGAAACATATTTAGAAACCCTTCCTTCCTTCCTTCCTTATTTATTTATTTATTATTTACTTGAGAGAGAGAGAGGGCTAGCCAGAGGAAGGGGCTGAGAGACTTGGAGAGAGAATCTCACATAGATTCCCCACTGAGTGCAGAGCCCCATGCAGGCCTTGATCTCATGACCTTGAGACCATGACCTGAGCAAAAAATCAAGAGTAGGATGCTCAACTAACTGAGCCACATAAACATCCCCTTCCTGATTTTTATTTGTGAATTCCAGTAAAGACCAGTCCTGTACTACCTTTCAAATAGAGTTAGATCTTTTATATATCCCTAGATTCCCAATGACTAGACTATTTTCTTAGATTCTCAAAGATGTTCTATAATTTCTTTGGTGGTGGTGTGTCAAGTGTGTTTCCTGACCCATTGTGATGAGTTTGTTAAGTACAGTCTTTGCTAATCCTCTAAAATATGAAGATTATGTGTGATAAAATTAAGTACATTTAAATCTGCTTAATTTATGATTTATTTTAATGTGTGAAAATGTATTACTTTGGTTAGAAAGATGTTAGATACTTTTTTTCAAAGGCAGAATAAGCCCATGGGTAATAATTCCTTTTAGTTTCAAGCCTATTGGATTGCTAGATAAAGTATTTAGTACTAATAATTAAATACATGAGTAAAAATACCCTCCAAAAATGAAGTCTCCATGGCCCAGAAACAGACCAGAATTATAAGCAGTTTGGCCAGGAAACCTCATGGTGAGGTGGAACTCCATGTCTGTGGCTACAAAAGGTTGCTTCTGGATGAAGAGAGGAAGCTGGGACTTCAAGCTCGAAGCAAGGGGGTGTAATTGGAGCACGTACCTCACCTGCTGAGGGCCAGAGCCCACCTCCCTGACTGAAGTTCCTGGGCCATCCACGTCCCAGTCCCAGGCCTCTCACTTCTAGGGTGTGACTCACAGCCTCATTTTCCTCTTTTATAAAATATAAGAAAAAACACTGCCTATTACACAGGGTTGTATGAGGATGAAATGAGGAAACACTTAGAACTCAGCCCATCGCAAAAACTATGTGAGATTTGTGATTAGTAGTGAGAAAAGAGTGCTCATCCTGTGTGTGTATATATATATATATATATATATATATATTCATATATATGAATTCATATATATATTCATATATATATTGATATATATGTATTCATATATATATTGATATATATGTATTCATATATATTCATAATATGTATATTCATATATATATAGAAGCATTCTATATAGGTCAAGCTTTTGGATTATTATATGAAATAGTTATTTGGCTACTTTTGCATTCAGGTTTAAATAACTTTTCCCAATTTTTTTAGATTTATATTCTAATGTTTGAACATGTAAGTGAAGTGATGACCCTGAATTTAAAGTCTTAGCAAGTGTGGCATCACCTTTCAATGTTCAGAGAGAAAGTTTATGCATAGTTCTTTACCTCTAGAAAATACATTTCTCTTAGATGGAACTCATTAGCTCTAGAAAATTGTGAGAAATTGAGTTTAAGTCTCTATGTGGGTATGAGTCTCTCTAAAAGTTGCTTTGCCTATAGGCCATATTCTTTTAAGGAGGGATCATCCCTCACTGAGTTAATCAAGGCAAAGTTCCAGGCAGTTTCCTGATAGTTTCCTATATCCTCACCTTGTCCCTGCCTCATAGCCAATCACCCATTCCAAACGTTGCCCATGTAATTCAGATTTTTAGATTTTTTTTTTTTAACTTTGAGCTCTCTTTTTCACATTATCACTATCCTTGAAGAGTTTCAGTCATTCCTTAAGTGGCCAGTATTCCCAGTCACCTAACTGGGTTCTCTGCCAGCTGACCTGACCCAGGAACCCATCTGCCTCCCAGCTGCTGGAAAGAGCTCTCCAGAGCAAAAGCCTGACAGTGGCTCTTCATTGGCTGTAGGGATAAAGTTTCATATCTCGGTTATAGCTTCAGCTTCACATGGGCTACTCTTACATCTGCAGGAAATGAAAGCTGCCCACACTCCATGGTTTTTCTCATGTAATGTGCCTTTTCTCATTCTGTCAATCTGCCTGGAATGCCCCTGTCTCATCAGTCACACTTCCACTGTGGTCATCTTATTACCACAACGCCTAGCTGGCTACTATGGATTTTACAAGATTTATTTCATGCAGTGACCTTTATAAAAACTCTCCTGAAGCTGTGAGACAAGTTTAAGGTGACCTTTCTCTAGGCTCCTAGAATTTTGGGGCATTTGTATTTTGCCTTTATGAATAAATTTTTCTGGTAAAATGGTTTCTAGACCAAATTGGCCCTTCTCTATAAATTAGACTTGTTAGATTATAATATCCATGACTTTGAAGTTTAATTATGAAATGTGTGTTATTAGCATTGAAATAAAATCCCTTATACATATAAATGAGAGTTCAAATATATAAGGAATTTACATATTAACACTGTTACCATATGTTAAATGAAAGAAAAAAAAAATACAGCGTAAACAGTAGCATGCTAATGGGGCCCCTGGGTGCCTCAGTCTGTTAAGAGGAGGACTCTTGGTTTCCACGTGGGTCCTGATCTCAGGGTTCTGGGATCCAGTGACATTGGACTCTGTGCTCAGTGGGGAGTCTGCTTGAGGATTCTCTCTCTCACTGCCTCTCTGCTCTCAATTTATCTGTAAAACAAATAAATCTTTAAAACAAAACAAAACAGTAGCATGATAGTATGACACCACTAGTTTGTGTCTGGTTTTTTTTTGTTTGTTTGTTTTGGGGGGATTTCTTTTGGCAGAGGGAGTAGGGGATAATGAAGAGCTGCCACCAACTGTGTGACTAAAACTGCTGAAATGGTTTTTGGCTCTGTTCCTCTTTCTACCGGTTTTTCTCCCTTTTAGCAGCTGTAGAGAGGGTTAGGCAGAACTCCTTGGTGGAGCCACCATTACGCATATCACATTACAAGCTAATAAAAAGCAATCCCCCACACTCTCTCTTTTCCCTATCAGCCTTTTTCCTGTGTTATTATCTGTGGAGTAGAATGACTTAACTTCAAAGTGAGGAGATGGTGGGGTTTATGATGTCTTAAGAGGGGCGTTGGAAAATTTATCTAGCAAAAAGATGTAAATGCATGTACTAAGCATGCTTTGTTCTATAATATTAATTTGAAGAGACAGGTTCTAAAATGGGTTTTGGTTTGTTTCATTCTCCTATAAAAATAGCATTGACATTGACCATGTGACAGTCTGTTTTCAGTATTCATCTGTCTCATACTGACAGCAGAAACTGTCTATTTTGTTTTCTCAGTGCTTTGTGTTGTGCTTGCACATAGTACATACTCAATGTGATTGTCGAGTAAATCAACTTAACAAATTAAATAAATGCATGCGTGAATAATTCAATCGATCTCTGATGCTTCTTTAATAAGAATGTAAACAGCCAATTGCTATATTAGTATCAGGCAGCAAATTAAATGAAGAAATTTCAAAAGTATATTCAAAATTATTCTATCATAGCTTCACTTCACACTTTAAACCTGCCAGACTCTTTCTTTAGTGTTCTTTAACTCAAACTATGCATTATTGTTTTCATATATTGAGCAAAATGCATTAGTTTGAAATATTCGGAGCTTTCCAGGAATAATCTAACACTGAACCCTCTACATAGAGGGCAGGGAGAAACCAAAGAGGCAGGCTATTCCAGATTGGTAGGTAGCACACTGGCCTGGCAGAATCTTAAAAGTGTCTAGAGAGGTCTTGGTGGGGTTTAGTTGTGTGTACCATCTAGATGGTCCCAACACTGTGTCACTGTCTTGGGGCTCTGTCCTAGGGGCAACTTTGGGAGTGGGGAAGGCAAGCAGAATGCACATTCCAAGGACAGGGGAGAGGGTGAAGAACTTCAACTGCCGGGTCCAGCTCCATGGGGTCAACTGGTGGTCATGTCTTCTTGATGTTTCTCCCAACAAAATGAGAGAAAATGGATGTTCATTTCTATTGTCATTTCTGATTTTTTTAAGTCACTTTTTGCTTAAATGAAGGCTATTATAAGGAGATACAATAGGGGAATTTTAGAGCTTCTAAATTCATATCAAAGTTAAAGTACACTCAGTCAGATCTTACATGTTGAATCCAAACTACAAATAGATCATTTCAACATAACATAGATTATAATTTCAATAGAACTTTCCTCTTGTTTTTTAAAAAAATAATGTAAAGTTGCTCCATCTGTGATACCATTTCTTTGTTGTTGGGTAACTGAAAGAATTATTAACTAAGGAATTTGTGAGAATTTTTAAAAATTGCATATATTGAACAATAGACTTTTCCTATTGATTACTAGATGATCACTTGGTTTTTTTGTTCTCACTGATTTGGTTGGAATATATAAAGATTTGGTAAAAGCAGTTGTAGTGATATGATTGACATGGTATATTTTGAAATAATACTTCCCAAGTTGTTTATAGAAATTAAACACACTTATGAAACTTCCAAAATTTGGGGATTTTGTTTGTTAAAAAGGAAATTATGTTACATGATATACTAAAAACTTTTTTGTATTCTTTCTCTTTGAGAGATTGGATGGTTTATTTTAGTCAATACAATTAATAACATGTATGTTTCTCTTATCCCTAAACATATTACTATGAATGACCAGAAATTTGTATATTTGTTTATAATTTGGAAAAAAATTTTATAGGGTTTTAAGTAATTCAAATAAATGCAGAGGACCCAAAAGATAGAAAAGAGAAATAAAAACAATAACAAAGAACCTTTTATTCCTTTAAAATATTTAATTTATCCAAGGAATTACATAATTTGTTTTAAAATATATAATCATAGTCTAGATTAGGGCTACAGTTGTATTAAATGATCATTGTAGTCCTATCAACTCCTTAGATTCCTACAATTTATTAGGGCTATATCTGGAAAATTCTAGGTAAAATACTTTCAAGCAAGCTAGACATATATGGAGTTTTTATTCAGTTATTTCATGTCTATAAAAAATTTTTCCATGTTTAAATACTATTTTTAAATGAATTTGGAATTTCTTGTCTCCTTCCAAGTAATAGGAAATCCTGCAAATAGTAGCAGAAATAAATACATACAGAAATAGACCTACTAGACCTGGTGTGCTTGTTCCATATTTACATTCCTTCTATCTCTCCACTTTGCTATTCTTATGTGTTAGCCCCTCTCTCACAAAGTCCTTATCACTATCTCCTACTACTAATTACCACCTCCAGCTGTATTAAATGATTTTGAAATCTTTGGTTAGGACAGGCTTACCTGCAGGCCTCTGCTCCAATTTTTCTTCTCTTCTCCTCAATTCTTTGCCTGGCCAACACTTATTAATCTTGCAGATCTCAGCCTAGAGCTGAACTCATTACCAAATTCTGGGTTCAGCGCCCTTCTGAAGTGCCCTTCTTCATCTATCATAGTCCATATTTCCATTGTCTAATTATTTGTCTCTTCTCCATGCTGAGCTGCTTGTTCTGTGAAGACAGAAATTGTGCTAATCCTGTTCACAGCTGTTTCTACCCACTAACCAAGTAGTAGAATATACTTATATTTTGTTTACATATATTCTTGCTTTGTAACATTTGGAATAAATTCTAAACTCAGTAATTCTCAATAATTATTGAATAACTCAACAATTCTGAATTCTTAGTAGCTTTGATTCTCACTCATTTTTCATATCATAAATATGTATTATGTACTTGTCATGTAATGAGAAGTCTGTTTATTATTGGGGTTCATGGATTGTGCATAATGACAATAACTAAAATAGACAGATACAAAGTGCTGGAAGTATTCTGAATATGTAGTCAGTAACTGTGTTTGAGGAACTCAAGGATAACTCTCCAGAGAAGAGAATTTGGGTGATGAGGGCAAAAATTTTTCTATCTTCTTCATCACAGAATCCCCAATAAATAGCATGATGTCATAGCTTGTTAAATCTTTGTTAAATAAAGGAATAATTCATTCAAGAGTAAGGGAGAAGTTGGAATGATTTCCACATTTACACATTAATTGCTTTATAATGTAAATCTCTGAAAAATTTAGGTTAAAATGCACTTAATTTAGTTATATAGGTATTTGAGGCAAAGATTTGTCCCCAACTTAAGATACCTGGACAATTCTTTAGTTCACCTTATGACACAACCAACTTTCCTTCCTTGTTTCCAGATTATGGGTTTATGTTATATATAAAAAAAGAAAAGTGTGGTTATGCCTGATAATATGGATGTTATTGTCTATCCTCAATTGAGAATCTCTAAGAAGAAAAACATTTGTAATGTCCTACTGATCAAACCATCACTTGTGTTAATTAACTGAATTAATATGAATAGTGTAAGCGTCAGTTTGAGGCATTATAAATAATGAGTCTTTGATTAGATAATCTAGAAGATTAGTTTGTAAAAAGAAAACTAGAGTTAAAAAGCATCCAGAGCCACTGAACACACATCTGTGCTGACTTATATGTACAAAAATGCATCCAAATTTATTTTTCAAGACCTAGAGATTAATCGGCAATAGTTATTTTCAGTTGTGCAAACTCATACCACTTGGATGAAGCACGGAGTATACATGAACTTCTCCAGGGTTGCATATTGAGTACCTGGCAGAGATATTTTTACTTTTGACTTCAAGTTTCACCTAATTTTTAAAACAATCTTCAGACCCCGGGTCCATGAGGAACGCACTATGTACACCTTCCTTGTGCAGTTAAGGTGGAGAGCGCTCAGCCGTATTTCACGTTGTAGTCTGGTGACTCTTGCTACACCTCTGTGTTGGGATTTGACAACTTCACTGCTGAAGGAAACAAAGACTTCTCAGCTCCAGGCTAAACTTTAAAAGTTCAGCAATTAGGGTTCTTGTTCAGTGAGCAATAGGACAGAAAGGCAAAACAGTTAGGTTTAAGGACTGGCAAAAATTCAAGACCTTCTGCAGGTGTTTTTTTTTTTTTTTTTTTTTCCCCTTCCCTACCTCCTGCTTCAAACTATCCCACTGTTAACAAGTTTTAAAGCTGCTTAAGCAGTTATTAAATCTTACTGGGAGATTTCTAGGCCACTCTAAATTTACAAATGAAAGTTCAGAACTGGGAGCGATTGAACATTTCCTGGAGCAACAATTCATTGTTTTTCATCCTGAGCATAAGCTTGGCTCAGGAAGAGAAAATGGGAGATTTCTCTTCCCTCTGTGCTTGAGAATTCATACTCCCCGAAGTGAAGAGAGAAAAGATTAATATATGAAGGAGAGAGTGTAAAAGCACATTCTTTTATTAAATATAAGTTAGAGTTTGGGTATGTATTTTGTGGGGTTTTTTTCAGTACTTTGAAGTGCGCCCTGTATAAGTACAGTTTTATTCTAATGATACACATATGTTTGTACTTGGTATACTGGCAATATTATTAAGGGACTGAGGTCTTCAGGAAGACTGTTGAGAAGTGCAAATGGACATTGGATTATTATAATAGGTGCTTTGTTGAATGAGTTTTTATTTACATAACTTTCATAAGATATTTGAAAGTACACAAAGCCTTCCCAAGTGCATTTTCTCAAGATTTCCTGAGATCAAATTCCAAATAACATTTCCTATCAATGTCCTTTTCAAGTTAATTTTCCAGGTGTTTCAGCTGTTCCCCAAGAAGTGTAATTCATGTGGGGATGTATGTGAAGTCTTCTTTAGCTATTTTATGTTTCAGATATGCTGGGACTTACTTATTTGTTTTCCCATTGATTTTATTAATATTTTAATATTGTATTTGGGAAAATAGTGTATCTATTTCTCTATCAGTAAATCTGGTTTGTGAGTAATTACAAAATCATTCTCTCCCATTATTCAATAAATTATATTTTAACATGAGACAGACCATTGGAGGAGAATTTTTTTCAGTAAATAACAAAACAGAGAATCTTGTGACCCTAGAGCTTAGATTTTTAATTTCTTATTAGTTTAACATTAAACACAATAGTAGTTTTACAACTACTTTTGTATTTAACTACGAGGTCTATGGACAGACAAGGTAATACCTAAATATTATTAAAATATTTTCAATATTAGACTGAATATATCAGTTACTAAATATCAAGTAATTTCTGAAAACAGAAATAAGCATGAAAACTGAGCTTTTTTTTTGAGGGAGGATGTTAATTTAGGAACTTATTTCAAGTGTTAGGAAGTTTTTATAAGTAATAGAAAAAGTTTATAGCCAAAGATAGAAAGAAATCTTTTCTGAGTGGAATGAATATTTTTGGATTCAAAGTTACAATCGCTCTTCTCAGCTATTTACCTTAGTGGCAAAACATATTAATGCAGGATTTAAATGAAAACAAAATATTTATCAAAAGCCCACCATTTGCTATGGACTGTCAGTCAGTTATACTAACTCAATTAATACTTCTAAGTCATTATTATGACTTTCAAATTATTGTTTTCAGTGACAACTATTAGCATCCTTTACTTTTTATTAACTTAACATTTTCTAAGCCCCACTATCTTCTCTCCATTGTCTTCAGCGTTACTCAATGAGTTAGGGGTCTTTGCTCCATACTCACAATACTTTTCTCTTCCTAATTCACTAACATCCTCTCCTGATCTCCTCTTAGCTGACTTTTGTATCACTATTAATAAAATGTTGACTCCTGTAAGTTCGTAGCAACTTGATAGTAAACTGAACTACCTTCCCCCAACTACATCCTTGTTATCACCTCTGAAAAGGAAAATAGGAAGTTTTACTATCGGATCACGCAGGAGTGTACTGGTAATTGTTTAACAACTCTCTAGGAGGGGCAGAAGAAAAGAGAGGGGCTGATTTGTAGTTGTTGCTGATTATAAATGGTATAAACACTTCCACTGTGGCTGGTTTCAAATCACCACCATGATGTCCTTGAATGAAGAGTTGGGGAAAAGTGCTTATAATCTTTAACTGGAAAAGTAGCTGGCTATAGCTCACCACTGGATCATGGATTCTTCTTTGCATTCCTCATCCCTGTTTATCTAACTTCAAATTTCTTTTTTTTTTTTAATTCTTTTTTTAAAATTTTTATTTTTTATAAACATATATTTTTATCCCCAGGGGTACAGGTCTGTGAATCACCAGGTTTACACACTTCACAGCACTCACCAAAGCACATACCCTCCCCAATGTCCATAATCCCAACCCCTTCCCCCAAACCCCCTCCCCCCAGCAACCCTCAGTTTGTTTTGTGAGATTAAGAGTCACTTATGGTTTGTCTCCCTCCCAATCCCATCTTGTTTCATTGATTCTTTTCCTACCCACTTAAGCCCCCATGTTGCATCACCACTTCCTCATATCAGGGAGATCATATGATAGTTGTCTTTCTCCGCTTGACTTATTTCGCTAAGCATGATACGCTCTAGTTCCATCCATGTTGTCGCAAATGGCAAGATTTCATTTCTTTTGATGGCTGCATAGTATTCCATTGTGTATATATACCACATCTTCTTGATCCATTCATCTGTTGATGGACATCTAGGTTCTTTCCATAGTTTGGCTATTGTGGACATTGCTGCTATAAACATTCAGGTGCACGTGCCCCTTTGGATCACTACGTTTGTATCTTTAGGGTAAATGCCCAATAGTGCAATTGCTGGGTCATAGGGCAGTTCTATTTTCAACATTTTGAGGAACCTCCATGCTGTTTTCCAGAGTGGCTGCACCAGCTTGCATTCCCACCAACAGTGTAGGAGGGTTCCCCTTTCTCCGCATCCTCGCCAGCATCTGTCATTTCTTGACTTGTTGATTTAAGCCATTCTGACTGGTGTGAGGTGATATCTCATTGTGGTTTTGATTTGTATTTCCCTGATGCCGAGTGATATGGAGCACTTTTTCATGTGTCTGTTGGCCATCTGGATGTCTTCTTTGCAGAAATGTCTGTTCATGGCCTCTGCCCATTTCTTGATTGGATTATTTGTTCTTTGGGTGTTGAGTTTGCTAAATTCTTTGTAGATTCTGGACACTAGTCCTTTATCTGATATGTCGTTTGCAAATATCTTCTCCCATTCTGTCAGTTGTCTTTTGATTTTCTTAACTGTTTCCTTTGCTGTGCAAAAGCTTTTGATCTTGATGAAATCCCAATAGTTCATTTTTTCCCTTGCTTCCCTTGCCTTTGGCGTTGTTCCTAGGAAGATGTTGCTGCGGCTGAGGTCGAAGAGGTTGCTGCCTGTGTTCTTCTCAAGGATTTTGATGGATTCCTTTCACACATTGAGGTCCTTCATCCATTTTGAGTCTATTTTTGTGTGTGGTGTAAGGAAATGGTCCAATTTCATTTTTCTGCATGTGGCTGTCCAATTTTCCCAGCACCATTTATTGAAGAGGCTGTCTTTTTTCCATTGGATATTCTTTCCTGCTTTGTCGAAGATTAGTTGACCATAGAGTTGAGGGTCTATTTCTGGGCTCTCTATTCTGTTCCATTGATCTATGTGTCTGTTTTTGTGCCAGTACCATGCTGTCTTGATGATGACAGCTTTGTAATACAGCTTGAAGTCCGGAATTGTGATGCCACCAACGTTGGCTTTCTTTTTCAATATCCCTTTGGCTATTCAAGGTCTTTTCCGGTTCCATATAAATTTTAGAATTATTTGTTCCATTTCTTTGAAAAAGATGGATGGTACTTTGATAGGAATTACATTAAATGTGTAGATTGCTTTAGGTAGCATAGACATTTTCACAATATTTATTCTTCCAATCCAGGAGCATGGAACATTTTTCCATTTCTTTGTGTCTTCCTCAATTTCTTTCATGAGTACTTTATAGTTTTCTGAGTATAGATTCTGTGCCTCTTTGGTTAGGTTTATTCCTAGGTATCTTATGGTTTTGGGTGCAATTGTAAATGGGATTGACTCCTCAATTTCTCTTTCTTCTGACTTGCTGTTGGTGTAGAGAAATGCAACTGATTTCTGTGCATTGATTTTATATCCTGACACTTTACTGAATTCCTGTATAAGTTCTAGCAGTTTTGGAGTGGAGTCTTTTGGGTTTTCCACATATAGTATCATATCATCTGCGAAGAGTGATAATTTGACTTCTTCTTTGCCGATTTGGATGCCTTTAATTTCCTTTTGTTGTCTGATTGCTGAGGCTAGGACCTCTAGTACTATGTTGAATTGCAGTGGTGATAATGGACATCCCTGCCGTGTTCCTGACCTTAGCGGAAAAGCTTTCAGTTTTTCTCCATTGAGAATGATATTTGCGGTGGGTTTTTCATAGATGGCTTTGATGATATTGTGCCCTCTATCCCTACACTTTGAAGAGTTTTGATCATGAAGGGATGCTGTACTTTGTCAAATGCTTTTTCAGCATCTATTAAGAGTATCATATGGTTCTTATTCTTTCTTTTATTGATGTGTTGTATCACATTGACTGATTTGCGGATGTTGAACCAACCTTGCAGCCCTGGAATAAATCCCACTTGGTCATGGTGAATAATCCTTTCAATGTACTGTAGAATCCTATTGGCTAGTATTTTGGTGAGTATTTTCGCATCTGTGTTCATCAAGGATATTGGTCTATAGCTCTCTTTTTTGGTGGGATCCTTGTCTGGTTTTGGGATCAAGGTGATGCTGGCCTCATAAAATGAGTTTGGAAGTTTTCCTTCCATTTCTATTTTTTGGAACAGTTTCAGGAGAATAGGAATTAGTTCTTCTTTAAATGTTTGGTAGAATTCCCCTGGGAAGCCGTCTGGCCCTGGGCTTTTGTTTGTTTGGAGATTTTTAATGACTGTTTCAATCTCCTTACTGGTTATGGGTCTGTTCAGGCTTTCTATTTCTTCCTGGTTCAGTTGTGATAGTTTATATGTTTCTAGGAATGCATCCATTGCTTCCAGATTGTCAAATTTATTGGCGTAGAGTTCCTCATAGTATGTTCTTATAATAGTTTGTATTCCTTTGGTTAGTTGTGATCTCTCCTCTTTCATTCATGATTTTATTTATTTGGGTCCTTTCTCTTTTCTTTTTTGTAAGTCTGGCCAGGGGTTTATCAATTTTATTAATTCTTTCAAAGAACCAGCTCCTAGTTTTGTTGATTTGTTCTATTGTTTTTTTGGTTTCTATTTCATTGATTTCTGCTCTGATTTTTATGATTTCTCTTCTCCTGCTGGGCTTAGGATTTCTTTCTTGTTCTTTCTCCAGCTCCTTTAGGTGTAGGGTTAGGTTGTGTACCTGAGACCTTTCTTGTTTCTTGAGAAAGGCTTGTACTGCTATATATTTTCCTCTCAGGACTGCCTTTGTTGTGTCCCACAGATTTTGAACCGTTGTATTTTCATTATCATTTGTTTCCATGATTTTTTTCAATTCTTCTTTATTTTCCTGGTTGACCCATTCATTCTTTAGAAGGATGCTGTTTAGTCTCCATGTATTTGGGTTCTTTCCAAACTTCCTTTTGTGGTTGAGTTCTAGCTTTAGAGCATTGTGGTCTGATAATATGCAGGGAATGATCCTAATCTTTTGATACCAATTGAGTCCTGATTTAGGACCGAGGATGTGATCTATTCTGGAGAATGTTCCATGTGCACTAGAGAAGAATGTGTATTCTGTTGCTTTGGGATGAAATGTTCTGAATATATCTCTGATGTCCATCTGGTCCAGTGTGTCGTTTAAGGCCTTTATTTCCTTGCTGATCTTTTGCTTGGATGATCTGTCCATTTCAGTGAGGGGAGTGTTAAAATCTCCTACTATTATTGTATTATTGTTGATGTGTTTCTTTCATTTTGTTATTAATTGGTTTATATAGTTGGCTGCTCCCACGTTGGGGGCATAGATATTTAAAATTGTTAAATCTTCTTGTTGGACAGATCCTTTGAGTATGATATAGTGTCCTTCCTCATCTCTTATTATAGTCCTTGGCTTAAAATCTAATTGATCTGATATAAGGATTGCCACTCCTGCTTTCTTCTGATGTCCATTAGCATGGTAAATTCTTTTCCACCCCCTCACTTTAAATCTGGAGGTGTCTTCGGGCTTAAAATGTGTTTCTTGGAGGCAACATATAGATGGGTTTTGTTTTTTTATCCATTCTGATACCCTGTGTCTTTTGACAGGGGCATTTAGCCCATTAACATTCAGGGTAACTATTGAGAGATATGAATTTAGTGCCATTGTATTGCCTGTAAGGTGACTGTTACTGTATATGGTCTCTGTTCCTTTCTGATCTACCACTTGTAGGCTCTCTCTTTGCTTAGAGGACCCCTTTCAATATTTCCTGTAGAGCTGGTTTGGTATTTGCAAATTCTTTCAGTTTTTGTTTGTCCTGGAAGCTTTTAATCTCTCCTTCTATTTTCAATGATAGCCATCTGGATATAGTATTCTTGGCTGCATGGTTTTCTCGTTTAGTGCTCTGAAAATATCATGCCAGCTCTTTCTGGCCTGCCAGGTCTCTGTGGATAAGTCAGCTGCCAATCTAATATTTTTACCATTGTATGTTACAGACTTCTTTTCCCAGGCTGCTTTCAGGATTTTCTCTTTGTCACTGAGACTTGTAAATTTTACTATTAGGTGACGGGGTGTGGGCCTATTCTTATTGATTTTGAGGGGCGTTCTCTGAACCTCCTGAATTTTGATGCTCGTTCCCTTTGCCATATTGGGGAAATTCTCCCCAAAAATTCTCTCCAGTATACCTTCTGCTCCCCTCTCTCTCTCTTCTTCTTCTGGAATCCCAATTATTCTAATGTTGTTTCGTCTTATGGTATCACTTATCTCTCGAATTCTCCCCTCGTGGTCCAGTAGCTGTTTGTCCCTCTTTTGCTCAGCTTCTTTATTCTCTATCATTTGGTCTTCTATATCACTAATTCTTTCTTCTGCCTCATTTATCCTAGCAGTGAGAGCCTCCATTTTTGATTGCACCTCATTAATAGCTTTTTTGATTTCAACTTGGTTAGATTTTAGTTCTTTTATTTCTCCAGAAAGGGCTTTTATATCTCTCGAGAGGGTTTCTCTAATATCTTCCATGCCTTTTTCGAGCCCGGCTAGAACCTTGAGAATTGTCATTCTGAACTCTAGATCTGACATATTACCAATGTCTGTATTGATTAGGTCCCTAGCCTTCGGTACTGCCTCTTGTTCTTTTTTGTGTGTTGAATTTTTCCGTCTTGTCATTTTGTCCAGATAAGAGTATATGAAGGAGCATGTAAAATACTAAAAGGGTGGCAACAACCCCAGGAAAATATGCTTTAACCAAATTAGAAGAGATCCCAAATCATGAGGGGGGAAAAAGGGGATAAAAAGAGGTTCACAAAGGAAGAGAGAAGAAAAAAAAAGAAAAAAGAAAAAAAAAGAATAGAATTTTAAAAAAAGAAAACAAATAAGAAAAATATAAAAAAGAAAAAATATATATATTAGATAAAGTAGTTAAAAAACGTTAAAAAAGAAAAAGGTAAAAGTTAAAAAAATAATTTAACCAGAAGGCAAGAAAAAAAACAAAAAATGAAAAAGAAAAAAATTAAATTAACTGCAAGACTAAAAAAAATCACAGGGAAAAAGCCATGAGTTCCGTGCTTTGCTTTCTCCTCCTCTGGAATTCTGCTGCTCTCCTTGGTATTGAAACCACACTCCTTGGTAGGTGAACTTGGTCTTGGTTGGATTTCTTGTTGATCTTCTGGGGGAGGGGTCTGTTGTAGTGATTCTCAAGTGTCTTTGCTCCAGGCGGAATTGCACTGCCCTTATCAGGGGCCGGGGTGAGTAATCCGCTCGGCTTTTCTTTCAGGAGCTTTCGTTCCCTGAGTGCTTTCCGTAGAGTTCCGGAGGACGGGAATACAAATGGCGGCCTCCTGGTCTCTGGCCCGGAGGAGCCGAGAGCCCAGGGCCCCACTCCTCAGTGCGCCCTCAGAGAACAGCGCCCAGTTACTCCCGTCTGCCTGACCTCCGGCCGCGCTCTGAGCTCACCGAGCCTGCGACCGGTTCAAGGTAACACCGAGCTGCAAGCTTACTGTCGGCTCTATCTCTGTAGCTGGCTTTCCCGTTCCCGTACCCGCAAGCTCTGTGACACTCAGACACCCCCGATCCTTCTGTGTCCCTGCGGGACCTGAGGCCACGCTGACCCCGCGTGGGCTTCACCCCAGTTTAGCCTCTGGAGCGATGTCCCTCAGCGGAACAGACTTTTAAAAGTCCTGATTTTGTGCACCGTTGCTCCGCCGCTTTCCGGGAGCTGGCCCCTCCCCCCGGGTTCTATCCTCCCTTCGCTTTGGATTCACTTCTCCGCCGGTCCTACCTTTCAGAAAGTGGTTGTTTTTCTGTTCCCAGAATTGCTGTTCTTCTTCTCTTCGATCTGCCGATGGATTTTCAGGTGTTTGCAATCTTTAGATAAGCTATCTACCTGATCCCCGGCTAGCTGAAGTAGTCTCAGCCTGCTACTTCTTCGCCATCTTGACTTCTCCCCTTGGGTCTCACTCTAACTTCAAATTTCTTAATCATTGCTGTCCTCACTCAGTTGATCAGCCTAACTTCCTTTTCTTCTCTATTAAAGCTTACTGGCAATCACTTCAAACAGCTCCCCAAAGAATCAAACTCTCCACCTTTCCCATTGTACACGTCTATCAAAACTAAACCAGGATCAATCCTTCCTCACCACCACCACTCCTATTTCTTCCACTTCTTTTTCCTGGTTCTGGAGAAAATGGTTCATCTGTACGTTAAGATGGTGTCTTCATACACTCTTTCTAAATTCTGGTGAGAATAATAAGACTGTACTTACTATTCTTTTTAGCTATTTCAATCAGTTCCTTCTATTACTTCTCATAATAGCTCTTACAACCCTTCATCACTCATTTTAGGTCTCTTGCTTTAGTTCTATTCTTTCAGCAGAAACCATCTCCATGAACAGAGAACTCATGAATGATGTTATATACTCCTCCCACTTTTACTTTTGTTTCTGCTCATCCCTCACTACGCTCCATCAGAATTTTTGAGAAATAAATAACCCTCTTTCTTTCTAAAACTTAATCTTTACCTTTGCTTTTTTGAGGGAATCTCATTTTATTTTTTTTAATCTGGCTTAATCCATTATTACTCCAATTTTCCCAGACTGTTTTTCAATCTCTCTTTTTCTGCTCTTACCTTCCACTTTGCTTAAAACCTGATGGAAACATTCCCTGCCTTGAAACCAAAACAAACAAAATCCTTTTTTCAACATCTTCTCATAAAACTGCCAAATGTTACTTCTTTCTTTTATTGCCACCCTATAAAGAATTTTTGAGTTTTGGATTTTTATTTGTCACGTTATCCATTTCTTCCTTAATGGGAATATAACTTCTGTGTGTTTGCAGGACCATAAACTTCAGAAAGGATGACAGTATATCTTGTTCGTAGCACTTTGCAATATGCCTAGACAATCAATAAATATCCATTGAATAAATATATGCCATCATCACCTTTGAAGCTGTCTTCACTTAGGTAATCAGTGACTTCTTGTAATTGTCAAAATGACTTTTTATTTATTTATTTACTGTTTATTTATTTATTACCACCTGTATGGCTTTCTGCAGCATAAGACCCCTTTGGAAACTTTCTTCTCATAGCCCTTTCATTTCTTGATTTCCGTGTTCATAACTTAACTTTCTTTGCATTTTCTTATCTTTTTGAGTACGATTTACTCTCTTCAGTAACTTTTCTTCTACTTGCTTCATAAAGTTTGATGAACTACAGTGTCCTTTCTTAGTTTTTTTTTTTTTTTTGAAGATTTTTATTTATATGTCAGAGAGATAGCGGAAGCATGGAGGGCTGCAGGCAGAGTAGGCAGAGGGAGGAGCAGGCTTCCTGCTGAGTAAGGAGCACAATGTGGGACTCAGTTCCAGGACCTCGGGATCATGAACCCAGCCAAAGGCAGATGCTTAACCATCTGAGCTACTGAGGCATCCCTCCTTTCTTAGTTTTATTTCTTCCCAGAGTGGTTTGCTCTTGACATATATGTATATTAGCTTTATCTCTGCATCATTGGACAAGTCTGTATTTTTAAAATGCATATTATTAAAGATAGAGTGAAATTGATAACAGGATAAGCAAATAGATCAATGGAACAGAACAGAGAGTACATAAATAGATTCACCTGTACAAGGTCAAATGGTTTTTGACAAATACACCAAAGCAATTCAGTGGGCAATCTTTAAAAAAAAAAAAAGCTGAATCAGCTGGATAATTATATGGGGAAAAAAGTATTAGGCTTGACTTATTCATTAGAACAGACAAACTATTAGCTTGAGATAGATTTTAAACATAAATGGAAAAGGCAAATGATTATGTAAAACTTAAATTACTAAACATTAAAGAAAAAAGTAACTGGATTTTATAACATTTAAAAACATCTGCTCCTCAGAATATATTATTAAGAAAATAGAAAAGTCTATAGAATGTGGGGAAATATTCCCAATACACGTATCCAACAAAGCATTCCTACAAATCAATAGCTAAAAAATAACACAATAAAAATGGCTAAAAGACTTAGATTATTTCAAAAAGTAAAATATATGAATAGTCAGTAAGCACCTGAAAAAATGATCAATAACATTAGTCATCAGAAATGCAAATTAAAATCATAAAGAGCTATTGCTACACACTCAGTAGAATGGTTAAAATTTAAAAGATGAACAAACAGTAAGCACTATATATTGGAGAGTATGCCAAACAACTGAACCTTTCATCCATTGTTTTCCTGAGCATAATAGAGTGCAATCCTATTTGGAAAGTAGGCAGCCTTTTTATTTTTTTTTTAAAGATTTTATTTATTTATCAGAGAGAGAGGGAGAGAGCGAGCACAGGCAGACAGAACGGCAGGCAGAGGCAGAGGGAGAAGCAGGCTCCCTGCTGAGCAAGGAGCCTGATGTGGGACTCGATCCCAGGATGCTGGGATCATGACCTCAGCCAAAGGCAGCTGCTTAACCAACTGAGCCACCCAGGCATCCCTGTTGGCAGCCTTTTATAAAGTTGAGCAAGCTCCTACATTATGGTACAGTAATTCCATTTTAGGCATCTCCACAAAAAGAAAGAACATTTGTCTCCCCCCAAAACTTGTGTAAGAATATTCACTGCAGTTTACTTATAATAATAGCAAATATTGGAAACAATATTCATCAAGAGAACTGATAACATAACACAATGGGATGCATTAAAGAAAGAGCTTCTAATGCACATGGTAAAATGTCAAAAATTCCATGTTGAGTGAAAACAGCCAGACCCTAAAAGTTTATATGATTCCATTTATATGAAGTTCAAAAACAGACAAACTAATTCATGGAGATAGAAATTAAAATAGCTACAGCCCTGGTAAGAAGGTGATTTTCTTTAATGGGTAACTGGACCTTTTAAGGTGATAAGTATTCTGTATCTTGATTGAAATATTGGAAAGATAGTTGTGTAAGTTGTTAGCACCCAAACTATACTTTTAGAGCTATATATATTACTCTAATTATATCTAAATTAAAATTAATTAAAATAGTAATATTTTCAACTTTTTGAAGAACCTCCATACTGTTTTCCAGAGTGGCTGCACCAGCTTGCATTCTCACCAACAGTGTAAGAAGGTTCCTCTTTGTCTGCATCCTTGAAATTACTAAAAAATTTCTTGTCATTATATGGAGCACTATTGAAATGTAGAGATGAGAACCCTTAAGATCAAAGAGCAGATAATTGCAGTGGTTCAGACAAATTATCACAAGGACTTAAACACAAATGTGGAGAAAGGTGAGTTTAAAAGAATGACTGGTGTTGAGTGAAGTTTTGCAATGAAAAAATTGACAGAAATTGGGGCTTACTAAACATGAGCCATTGGGAAAGCACCATGGTGAGTTTGAATTTCCAGAGTTCATATTTATTTAAATGATAGCTGAGTCAGCAGGAGGAGGAAGAGCAAGAATGGTTGTACAACTCAAGAGTGACAAATGAATTAAGTTTATAGTGCTTGAGTTTGATATTCGTAAAGAATATCCATGTAGATCTTCTTGGCAAGAGCTGAGAGAGAACACATAGAACAGAGAAGCATTGATCCTGAGGACCTTAGATGGTTCTCACTAAGAATAGGCTTCAAGAAATAAGGAAATATGGCCAAAGACACAATTTTAGTGTCTTCTTCATATTTTGGAATCCAGGTAAAGTAAAGATATTGAAAAGGAGGCAAAGAGAGAATAGCTACAAAGGCAAAAAATAAGAAGACTCATCAAATGTTAAAGCAGAAGAATTAAAATAAATGTTCAATAAAGTGAGAACCTACAGAGAAATTAAGAAAAGGGACTCTAGAAACACTAAGGAGTTTGGCCATAAAATTGTGAATTTCTTTTGAATTCTGAGAATAGAATCCTAAAATCTAATAGGTAAAAGCAAATGTCAGTGGTGACTAGAGGCACTACTTCCACACATTTCTTAGTTTAGCATTTTTAATAGATTAAAATATATATTATAACTTTCTGTATACTGCCAACATTATGCAATGCATATCTGGATATCATAACTACATATGTCTCAGTAAGGTGTACTTTTCATTTGCTCACAGATTGCATGCTAACAGTCACAGGGTTAAAATTTTTATGTTTCTTCAAACTTTAGTCAAGCATTTAAAAAAGACAAGAAGAAAAGTTTAGTTACTTTTTTGAAATGCCATATGAACCCATAGATTTCATTTCTGAATTCTCAGATAATTTATCAACACTAATAATTTTTTAAGCTGATTTAAATTTTAGTAGTTTCCCTTTTTAAAATGGCTATAAAGCTATATAGCATCCAGAAAGTAGTCCTGCGGGGGTGAGGGGTCCAAATATCCTAATGTTTCTATCTAAGGGAGTTGTTTATATATTTGATGTGGGGTTGTTGGGGTAAAAAAATCAATAACATAAGACTAACAGAACTTACTTATTTTCCATTGTGTTCGCTAGTGACACAGCTTAACAGTTTAAGTCATGCTTATTGTTATATTATATTTATTTCTACTTGTAGCCTTAAGCAAAGCTACCAAATACCAGAGGCTCATATTACATCTCTATTTAGATATATCTCTCTTAGAAAGAGCAGGAAATAAAGACTGTAATGATACTCCTCTCAATTTTCAGACAAACTATCTGAATCAAAGAAGTCAGGACTATTATTCTTAAAGTTGGAAATGATAAACAAACATTTCCAAATCTTTCCATTTATATAGCTGGTAAATATAATTAATATTGATGTAGTTATATGAGATTCCAAAAACATGATCTTGTGAGATGTAAGTAATTAAGCAATTTTTAAATTTTAATAATAAAAATTTTAAAATGAAACTTTTGATAATTAAAACAATAATTTAAAAAATTAAATATAAACTGAATTTGTCATAATCCTTATTTAGGTATCTACATTGTCATATCTTAAGGCATCTAAAGAACACTTGAATCATCATTAAGTACATAATCTACCTGTAAATATTTAAAGATACTTTAGTGTACTGACTAGACCTTCCCAGGGAGTCTAACTTTCATTATTCTAGATAAGTTAAAGAAATAATTTATATCATTTTAATTTTTATTTTACTTATTTGTAGCTCTTTACTCTTGCTGTATTATTAGGCTGTTTTTCTAAGAATTTGGAACATGCTCTGTCATTAGGACTACTTGATGGTAAGAAATATTTATTTTGTTGGAAATGTGTGTGTTTAGAGAATTATATAAAAATTATGAAAGAAATATTGGCTCTATTTAAATTAATATGAATCCTAAATGGTGGCTCACCATTTTATTTTACTATTCCTAATGAGGGAGGATCGGAATGAAAAATCTTAATTTTCCTACGCAAATAAGAAAGGGTATAAACCTTATACTATGATTGTAGTTCTACAGAATATTATTTAAATTATAAAAAGAAACCACTATTACAAAACAGAGGTCTATCTGTTGTTTTGATAATGGACTTTAAGTGTAAGAAAATAAGTTTATATGAAATTATAAATGTGATTTTTTGGGGACTGTGGTAAGATCTGACTCAAAGGAAGTTTAGATGTGAAGTTTGCATTTAATAAATCACATGTTAATGGAGAGGAAAAAAGTTTATGTAAAATTCTTTTTGATTTTATATTCTTATTGAGAAATAGATGCTAAGAACCTCTAAAAAGATAGCAGGACATATTACAAGCTTTCAACAAGAACGTATGTTATCATTTCTAGGATAATCACCAAAAGAACAAAAATTAAAAATTAATGGAATAAAAAGGAAGTAACAAAGAACTTAATGAATCAGAAATAAAGCCAGAAACAGGGGAAAGGGTAACACAAAACAGATAAATGAAATTAGAAACGATAGTAAGAACATAAATATAAATACATGCATGTCAGTAATTACATAAAAGGTAAATTGACTACTCTTACCAGTAGTCTAAGATTGTTAGATAACAATAAACAAAACCAAATGCAACTCTTTGATGTTTTAAAAAGTTACTCTTGAAATATAAGGACGTAAGAAGATTCACTATAAAAGGAATGAAAATATAAAATGCAAATGCTAGCAAAAATAAAGCTGATGAAGCTGTAGAAATATTAGGTAAAATAGACTTTGGACAAAATAGAGCCTTAATGAAAAAAGATCAATAAAACTGAAAGATAACATAATCCTAAATCTCAATCACACAAAATATAAATAAACCACAGAAAATTGACAGAACTACAAGAGAAATAGAAAAATCAGCGTATCTAAAGATTTCAGTACAACTCTCTCAATAGTTAATGGAACACATAGAAAAAAAATATTCACAAGAATATACAAGATCTAAGCAAAAGTTTTTGAAAATGGCCTAAGACGTTTATGAAGAATATTGTATATAACAACAACATAATTCATATTTACTTTTTCAAGTGCACATGCGACTTACCATGTTTTTGAGTGCTTGTACAACAGACACACAATGTTTTGGGTCATTGAGAAAGCCTTAATCAATGATAACAATGGAATTAATTAGAAAATAATAAAACTAAGATAATAGAAAAACACTAACTTCCTGAAATTTGGAAAATTTTTGAAATCCACAGGTACAAATATATAACTTTAAATAAATATGCTAAAAAAGGAATGATTAAAAATCAGTAACTCAACATTCGATCTCAAAAAAACCCCTAGTAAACAATCAAAACAAAACAACTAATTTGCAACAACATGGAAGGACCTTAAGAGCATTATGCTATGAGAAATTAGTCATCAGAGAAAGACAAATACCATATAATCTCACTTACATGTGGAATTTAAAAAAAAAATTTATAGATACAGAGAACAGATTGTGGGTTGCCAAAGGTGGGGGTGATGGGGGTGGGCAAAATGAGTAGAGGAGGTCAAAATGTACAAACTTCCAGTTACTAAATGACTCATGGAGATGTAATATATGGCGAATAATAACATATTGCATATTTAAAAGTTGCTAGAAGACTAGATCTTTAATGTTCTCATCACACACAAAAATGTTAGTATGTATGGTGCCAATGTTAACTAGGCACTGTGATGACCATTTTGCAATATATAAAAATATTGAATCATTGTGTTGTATACCTCAAACTAACATAGTATTATATGTTAATTAAAAATAAAAGAAAACTCAAACATGGAGAAGCAAAGAAATTATATATATATATATGATATAATTGTTACAGAAAAAAAATTAAGCCCTTTAGCAAATACTTTATCCTCATCTTAACCTTTGGATAAGGAAGGAGTTCTTGAAAAAGAAATTATAAATGTGAACAATAAACATATTGATTAACTTAAATGCATTAACTATATGCAATATAACTAAGTCACATTGAGGAATTTTGTTTATCAAACAACAGCATAGAGTGAAAAAACAAATAACACCTGAGAGAAATTTGTAATACATTTAATTGCTAAAAGTTTCATATCCAAAATAAAGAACTCATTATAAATAAGAAATAGACAAATTAATAGTAAGATGAGCAAAAGGCATGGATGTATTTCTCAGAACAGGACATGCAAAATGTGTAGGAACATGAAAAGATGCCCAACTGCATTAGCCATTGGGTGACCACAAATTAAAACCAAAATAAGGCATCATTTCCTGTAGAACTGATTGGGAAAAATTTTCAAGTCAGAAGAAACCACATATCAGCAAGGACAAGGATTATCATGAACTAAACATGGTGGTATACATTTTACTACCATGCTGGATATAGTATCACATTACCTAGTTAAGTTGAACATCACACTACCTAGTTAAGTTGAACATATGGTCCCAGGATTTCATTCCTTTATATATTCTTGAAACACAACAATAGATCTTTACATTTTTGTGACACTGTACACATAGTAGCATGGTTTATGATGGCGAAAACCAATCCATTCAACTTTTGAATGCCAGGAAGTATAAGTAAATTTTAGAATAATTATACACTAGAATTATTATACATCAATGAAAAAATTTAGAACTCTAAGTTATGTGCACCAATATGAATGAACCTCAAAACCAAGAATGAGAGAAAATAGCTGCAAAATGAGTCTTATGATTCTGTTTTTTAAAATTCAAAAATGGCAAAACTTAATATATTATTTAAAGATGCAAACATATTTGATAAAATTATTTTATTTATTTATTTATTTATTTATTTATTTAAGATTTTATTTGTTAGAGTGCACACACACACGTGCTAGCAGGGGTTGAGGTAGAGGAGAGGGGGAGAGAGAGAGAGAGAATCTCAAGCAGACTCTGTGCCAAGGGCAGAGCCTGACAGAGGGCTCAATCTCATGACCCTGAAATCATGACCTGAGCTTGAAACCAAGAGTCGGATGATTAACTGACGCTTACCTGTGGTTTAACTGGCTCCACCTAGGTGGCCCAGTTAATAAAATTATTTTTTAAAGTAGATGAATGACACAGACGTCAAAAAACTGTAACAATTCTGAAAAATACAGATATATGGCTAGAAAACTTGACTCGAGAATATACAATACATAGAGAGATATTTCAGATCTATGAGGGGGCCCCCCAAATATTGTCCCTATGCTCTACTTCTTTAGTGAATGATTAGAAGAAGCAGTAATGCAAACCAAGATAAAAATGTAAGGTGCAGGAATGGGTGCATCTAAAAAGAACAGTGAAGAGAAGCCTTAGGGTGACTAGGAATCAGGAAGATTTCTAAAATAGCCAGGGCAGTTTTTAGCTTAGGGAGGAAGAACAAGCTGTAGGAAAACAAGACACTTAGTAAATAGATAATATGAGAAGTTATTTGTTGGTGACTTTTGGTTTTGATTTGGTGGTGATTACATATAGAGAGAAAAAGAGAAGAGGAAAGAGACAGGAGGAAAGGGGAGGGAGGAGGAGAAAGGGAGAGAAAGAAAGACAAAAGGAGGGAATTGTTGATTTAAGAAAAACAAGTTTGACAATTTAAAATCCAATTACAGTACAATGTTTGGTACTGTCGTCAACAGTGGTTATGATGATGTAAACACTGTTTAATTGAGTAAGTCAGTAGTTACATAATTATATTGAGAAGGCAGGGAAAGACAGGTTGAAGAAAGGAATCTATCTCCATTTGACATAGCAGAAGTCAATAGATAAATGCTAAATTGCTAATCACTAACAACAATGTAAGCACATTTTGATTAGAAATATGGAAATAATTACTAAGAAACAAAATTATTATCTTTGGAGAAGTTGTCTGAGTAATGGGAAGTTTTAGGGTTAGTGACCACGCTCTTTAATAGTAAGCTTTTGAGGGGCACCTGGGTGCCTCAGTGGGTTAAGCCTCTGTCTTCGGCTCAGGTCATGGTCTCAGGGTCGGGGGGTCGAGCCTGGCATCGGGCTCTCTGCTCAGCGGGGAGCCTCCTTCCCTCCACCCCCGCCTGCCTCTCTGCCTACTTGTGATCTCTGTCAAATAAATAAATAAAATCTTAAAAAAATAATATAAGCCTTTGGTATATTAGGAAAGCAACTTTGTGTACTAATTTTTGATACTTCAAAAAAGTAATGGAAATAATGAATAAAAATTGCTCCAATTATTAATTTTCAGGTTTCCACTTTACTTTTATTCTGTAAAATCCCACTAGCGTTGATTTATCTGTTTGGTTTTAAAAAAAACAAATAGTATTCTCAAAGGATATAAGATACACAAGGGAGTGATTTTTCTTATGAAACTTACTTCTCAATGAGCAACCAATTTAGAAAGTATTCCACCATCCAAGGTTCAGGTCTACATTAAATACTGCATACAGATGAAGTCAGTACATGGTACAACTCCAAAGGTCCTTCTGAATGACAAATCCAACATGGAATGGTCAGTGTCTGCCAAAAAAGAGCAGCTTTCTCTGAAATACTCCTTCCACCCTGGCTTCCTGTACCAAAGTACGCCTCTCCATACAATTTTCCATACAATTTTGGTGGCTTCATGGTTTAAGCACCTTAAATAGTGACATTTACTATTGTTTATATTTTGTTGACATGGTTACAGAAACAGCAACGATGGCAGGCGATTAAATGGACTTCATGATACGCTTTTGCTGCAAAACTGAAGTTCTTAATTTTCCAGTTGTACTTGGACCTGAAATTTGGCTTCACATGAGTTCAGTCTGTTCCAGAACAGAGTGAAGCCAAGTTTACATTGTGTATTAAATGCTTCAATGGTTGACACTATTTTTTCGAACATGACATACACTTTATGGATTGGAACTTTATAGTATGGTAATAAAATCATAGGATTTATTCAAAAGGTTTTTTTTCTTTTACTCTTCTTTTATCCCAAAGCCTTTACTCTAACATCAGATTTCCTTTAATTTTTCTACTGCTATTTCTTATTTGATAAAGAAGGTGGAGGTGCCTTAAACTTTGGAAAGAAAAGATCAAAGATAAAAGCTACTCAGTCTCTCCTAGTAATTCTTTCTTTTGTTTACTCTATTCTTAAGTTTCTTACTATGAGTCTCTGAAACTTTAAAATCAGAGTTTCATTGATCTTGTATAAAGAACTACTGTTCCTTAACCACGGAAGCTCTAGATATGAGGTCAGAAAGCTCTGAAGTTGACATAAGGAACTAGATCTACAAAGACAGGATTGCCATTTCCTGTTCCAAGAATTGCACAGTAATTCCAATCTTGTCTTAGGGGTAACTGCTTTCTAGCCTTTAAAGGGAAAAGTTGGCTACACTATTAAGAACTAAAATCTAATCTTGAGGCATGTTATAAGATTAGAGTCCAGCTGGAAAAATTTAACAAATCTGCTTATATCCACTACATTTCAGTTTGAATTTGTAAATGACAATAAGGTACTCCAAGTTATTTGAAGCTGTCTATAGATATTCACCACTATTATGATTATTGACCTTAGAGCTTCAATTGAAGTTATATCTGTACATATGGCTGCTAAGTTATCTGATATTTTCAGAAAGAAAATAAAACTAAATGCAATTAAAAAAAAAAAAAAAAGGAGGGATGCCTGGGTGGCTCAGTTGGTTGGATGACTGCCTTCGGCTCAGGTCATGATCCTGGAGTCCCGGGATCGAGTCCCGCATCGGGCTCCCAGCTCCACGGGGAGTCTGCTCCTCTCTCTGACCTTCTCCTCACTCATGCTCTCTCTCACTGTCTCTCTAAAATAAATAAATAAAATCTTAAAAAAAAAAAAAAAGGAAAGAGAAAAATAAAATGCAAAAGAGAAAAAAGATTCTCGGTTTGATTGTTTTAGACTTAGGATATCAAGTTTACCAGTAATACTGGGTTGAGGGGAATGGAGTGATGAGTTTCCTTGAGGCTTTGCTTAGTCACACCAGGTTTTATTTGACACTTTTTGAGGGAGTGTCAGCAGTCATGAACGTCAAGTAGCTGTGTGCTTGTGCATCACACTCAATAATAGGATCCAATCCTAAATTAACAATGCTTCAAAGAGCAAATTGAGATGGACATTATAGTTCTGAATGGGATAATCCCTATAGAATGAAACCTGGGAAATACTGTCACTGGAGAGAGGTGAGGGAGCCTCAGTCATCCCTACATTTTCTCATTAGTGATGTAAGTTCTGGTTAAATTAAACTTTGGTCATTAACTTCAAATTCAACTTATTAGCCAACCAAACTCATCACCTCAAGGAGGCATATTTCTTTCCAGTGTTCCTTTTCATTGCAGAAGGGACCACCAATCTCTCAGCTAGTTAAACTTGACACCAGGAAGTAATCCTTGATTTTTCGTTCTTCCTCATAGTCCATATCTAACTGTTTATCAAATTGTTCTTCCTACCTCAGAAATACATTTGGAATATTAATATCCCTTCTTCTGCCATTGTCAATGAAGCCCAAAGGCTTACCACTATGAGGATTTCTGATCATTCCTTCCATGTCTGTGCTTGCCCTCTATGATTCATTCTTGGCCGAGAAACCAGAGGAATCTGTGAAAATAGAAATCTAACCTTGTCATTGCCATTCTTAAAACCATGAGCTAGCTTCCTTTTGTTGTGAAATATCCAAAATCTCTATGAAACTACTGACACTGTAGTTCTTACAGCTTCAATCTTATCTCATGGCACTTTATCTTTGATCTTTATGCTGTTCATCTTCTGACTTTCATTCAGATTTCAAGGATTGTTTACAGAATTTATTGGTTCTGTTTCCTCCCTCCCCCAGGGAGGTATATTTGTATAGGACACTGTTAATCTTTTATCTTCACCCTATTCCTATTTTTCCTTTCATGTTAGTCTAAGACTTAGATCTTTAAAGAATGAGTCCTCATCACTAGGTAAGTTTAATTCCTCATCTTCTAATCAATAACTTTTTACACTGAACCTCTTCTTCCTTAATATACTTCACACTTCACTTCCCAGGTCAGTGTCCATCCTTGACTCTAAGCTCCATATCTACTGAGACTTTATCTAGCCCATACTTGGCCTCCTTATTTCTAATATAAATCCTGAAACTTAGTAGAAGTTTGTTAAATATGATTTAATCAAAGAGAAAAGTATGTAAGAATAACAAAAATGTATAAGAGCTTACTTTCAAATGCTCAAGACTAAAGATTTCAAAGCATTCTACCTATATTGTCATAATCCACATTTTAATTCTTCTGGTTTGCATATTAAAATTGTGTGTGAGTGTATGCATTCATGTGTGTTTGTGTGTAGGTATGTGGTAAAGGGTGGAGAGACTGGAGGGTGAAAAAAAAAACAAGGTACGACGGGCAAAGTCCAATTATATGTATTTTGGCCAGTAGTGCAGGAAGCACAATGGGGAACAATTTGCCTTTCTTTTATCAAAGGCCCTGCCATATTCTGAAGTCTTTTCTAGGCTTTTTTGGTATACTCTAGAAAATCCTATATGTCAAAACAAAAATAGTTATAAAATGCAAATGGAAATTCCCTTGAGAATAAATCATAGCATACCCTGATACCTTTGTCTTCCTTTAAAGATGTGAGGATATGAAAGAATATATAAAACCTAATCCTTTCCTGTGGTTTTAAGAAAATATTGAGAACAAAATACATTCAATCCTCAGCACATACTTGCAGTCACTCCAAAGTAAATGTTTCTTTATACCTTGTGGAAAAAGTGATTTTGTGACTCTCTGCTTTTGAAAATGAGCTAGATTCTTTTCAAAAACCACTTCATTGAGAAGTATATATACTTCAGAGGCAACATCTTTCTAACATTTTGAACCTTGGAATTATATGTCTCTTGAAATGTTTACAAGTTACAAAAGAAACCCTACATCTTTTGGGGCTGGGTAGGTTACATTGTATTGTATGATACAATTAAAAATTTTTTTAATGTTTTGCCATAATAAATTTGAGCAACATATATTAAGTAGATTTTCTAAACATTTTATCATGCAACCAAACTGTAAGGATTTTGTTTGTTTTGAATGCCTGTTAAAATCTGAGTCACTCAAAAAAGGTTGGCAAAATTTAGGTGTAATGGGATAGAATATTATTTCCAAACTAGCAACCTTATTAGTCTCTTTTATTCCTCACATAACTAGCATCTCACAGCCTTTCATCATTGTACAATGACAGTAATCGCATCTATTGCCTAGTAGTGTAATGAGAATTTAATGAGATATGGCAGGTTTCCTATTCAAAAATCTCATTCTCTCTTCTTAGCTCCAAACCACAGGAGAAAATTGTGACAAACTATTTTATATAAAGAATATGTAGAAACATTTAGAAATATTTCCTCAAGGAGGAAATATCGTAACCTTTATCATTATAAATGTAACATTTACACGAATCCTTAAACTGCAATATTTTTTTGCATGGGGGTAGTAACTTCAAAGATGGAGGTCCTGTACAAATTCTGTCTGTTGCCATCAGATGCCATATAGCAGAATGGCAAGCAGTGCCAAGATATGCATGGGGAGAACCCAACTGGCACTACGAAGTCAAGTCTGCGAGATCGACTTTACAGGCTAACAAAGCAACTGCGGAAACAATAACTCTGAATACTCTTTTACATTCAAATCACTTTCGGCATGTCTGCGAATCATAAAAGAATAAGAAGTTGGAAATTCAAGCACATAGTACATCGGTTGCTAGACAGGTCTAGATGTAGAACTGGAAATAACTGAATTGGAGTTCTTTGTCAAAATTATGCCTGCACAGAAACCTGACCTTTATCCCCTCACCATTCCCTGCCCTTCACCCCGTAAACTACTGTTGTGTTTGAATAAAGGGAAATTCAAGCTAAGAGGAAAATTCAAACACCACAGAATAAACACTCACAGCATCCTCTGCCTAAAGAGTCACACTTCAGAGAGAACAAATGATTTTTTTTCCCAGAGAGAATTGCTGTTAGCAAACACAGGACAGTTCACAGGCTTCCGCTCTAGTGAAGCTGACTGCAAATGGAAATCACTGAATCAAACTAGAAATGGAAATAGCCTGCAGGAGTCTCAGTTGTTTAAACTCTCGGTGATCTCCCCATGTACATTTTTCCTGAATTCATGTTTAAGAAACAAGAACGTCAAACCATGATTTCTCTCTTAAAAAGGCAAGAAAATAATACTAAAATTCAAGGCTTTGAAATCCTATATTGCTTTGTTTGGTTAATTTCCAAGACCCATAGATCTAATTACATTGTATGTTTCTTTATTGCTTCTCAAAGGATAAGAACAACAAGTTAGTAAATAGCAAAGATTGTGTATCGATCTTTGGAATGGCTAAAACCCTTTCATTTGATATTAAAGTGAGAGGAAACATGAGGCATAGGAAATACACTCCTAAACCAGGTGTACTAGAGAAGCAATTCAGCTGGGCGATGGGATAATTCAACTTCTGAAGCTAACCTTTGTCTTTAAGGAAGAATCACAATTTCATTATCTAAGTTATAGTTCATTTTATGTATTGATTTTTCATATATGCCATACTATCATCATTGGTCCAATATAAGAGTCTTTTATTATTTTTTGATTTATTCTCATTTTTAGTCACTCATTTAATAGCATAAATCCCTATGAAACTGCTGTCCAAACCAAAAACTAGAGCCTTCCAAATAACTTACTTCTAAGGACTCTCCATTGTACCATTTCTCTATCTTCCCCACTCCCAGAGGTAAACATTATTCTGAATTTCACTCTTTTTGTAGTGGATACTGGGGTTAGCTGCCTGGATCACCTATTCAAGAATAAGGAATTTATTCATCCAGGTGTTGGGAGTGTTGGTGATTGACAAAATCTTCTTTCATCCCTCTCTTGAAATTGAGAATGCTCTCTTCCAAGGTGACTTTCTCAGAAGCAGCATGCATCCAGTCAGTGTGTGGTGGGGAAAGGTATAGGTTCGGGCTTCTTGCTCCAGCTCAGGACAACTCTGTGGGGCCATTCCAACGCCAGACCTCTCTATGGGGGCTGTTAAGGCCTTCTTTATTCCCCCCTCCCTTAGGAAACCATATTTTACTCCACTACAATCTCTCCTCTTCATGTTCTACACAGAAATCTCCTTCTCAGATTCTCTTTTCCAGAGAACCCAATCTTTGACATTACCCCTGGGCTTTTTTCAACAAATGATGCAGAAGCTCTTTGATATCCAAAGCAAAAGAACAAAAACAAACCACAACTTAACCCTCACACCTTATAAAAAATAGCTCAAAATGGGTAATAGATTTAAGTATAATCTATGAAATTATAAAACTTTTAGAAAAAATAAGACAGAGTATTTGGCATACGAAGAGATTTTCAACATCATTAGCCATTAGGAAGATGCAAATTAAAACCTCAATGAGATATCGTCACCCATCTATCAGTATGGCTAAAATAAGAAGTAATGACAATGACAAACACTGACAAGGATCCAGAGGAACTGGATCACTCATACATGGCTGGTAAGAAGGTAAAATTGTACACTGACTTTGGAGAAGAGGGTGACATCTTCTTACAATAGTAAACATGTCATTACATATAACACATCTATTGAACACGCAGGCATTTATCCCAGAGAAGTGGAAACTTATATTCATTCAAACAAACGAACAAAGCCCTGTACATGAAGAATAGGTTTTTTTTTTAAGATTTTTTTTTAAAGATTTTATTTATTTATATGACAGACAGAGACCACAAGTAGGCAGAGAGGCAGGCAGAGAGAGAGGAGGAAGCAGGCTCCCCACCAAGCAGAGAGCAGGATGCGGCTTCTTGATCCCAGAACCCTGGGATCATGACCCGAGCCGAAGGCAGAGGCTTTAACCCACTGAGCCACCCAGGAGGCCCGAAGAATAGCTGTTTTATTCATAATAGCTGAAAACTGAAAACAGCCCAGATGGTGAAACAAGCTGTGGTACGTCCATACTATGGCAATACTACTCAGCAATAAAATGGAAAAATGACCGATCCAGGCGGCAACAAGAGTCAATCAACAAGGAGATATAATGAGAGAAAAAATCAGTCCCAAAACATTACATATTGTAATATTTCATTTAAATAAGATTCTTGAAATAACAAAACTATAGAAATGTAGAAAAGATCAGTACTTACCAGAGGTTAGGGATAAAGCTCAGGAAGTGTGGTTATTAGAGGGCAGCCTGAGGGATCTGGAGAGGGGATTACTCGAAGTGACTCTGCATGATTAACAAACCCACGTGTGTGTGATGGAATGGCATAGAACTAAATATACCCACAAATATATTGTACAAGCAAAATGTGGAAAATCTGAAAGAGATTGATGGTTTGATTCAATGCTAAAATCCTGGTTGTGGTATTTTACTATAGTTTTACAAGATGTTACTAATGATAGTAACTACATAAAGGGTACACAAGACTCCTCTGTATTATTTCTTACCATTGTATGTGAATCTACAATTCTCTCAAAATAAAAAGTTTAATATAAAAGTACAGTGTTTGTTTTTAAATTTTATAGCAGTATACACTATATATTTTCTTCAGGACTTTTTTTCCCTTTCAGATACTCTCCAACTCATTCTGGGTGACAGGTTAAATACCAAGAGGTATACAGTTTCTTACACGTAGATGTCTTTCATTCGTTTTTACTATGGTTTAATATTCTGATATGGCTGTAACATGTGTATATTCTTTTATTGATTAGCAGTTGTGCTTTTCTCAACTGTTGTTATTATAGACAGTGCTATGAACAGTGTTACCTTGGTACATGTGGTAAATGTGTCCAAGTGTTTCTAGTTCTTTGATCTGCTCCCATTGTTCCTTCTAATTTGAGATTTATTCACTGTCTCTTTTATAAGTAAGTTTATTCTTTTTCAATTGTTTTCTTTTCTAGTTTAAGATATAAGGCATACATTTCTTTCAAAAAAAAATTTCTGTGTTTTCCCACAGGATTTGATGTACAATGTGATTATTTTTAGTACTAAGTTATTTGTTTTAAATTTACATTATGTCAACTTATTTCACTGTAAAATATCTAGATAGGATTTTAAAATTTTCTAGTAATTGGGGGTTTATTTATTCATATTGTGTTATTGTTGTTCTTTTACATTTTTAACTGAATTGAATCAGCAATTTCATCCTGAAATTGAATTGAATCATCCTATATGATATCCACACTTTGATATTAAGTTTTACCTAATTCATGGCTTCGTGAAGTGATCAGTTTTGTGAATGTGTGTTTTGAACTCAAGAAAAATACGTTTACTGTAATTTCAGGGCCCAGAAATCTGTATATATCCATTAGAATAAAGTTTATTTTTACTATTCAAATCATATCTTCATTTTGGGGGTTTGTTATTTCCTCTTCAGTAATTAATAGAAGGATGTTGATCTCTCCCATTATATTAATAGATTTACCTAAACTTCTTTTTTTTTAATATTTTATTTATTTCTTTGGCAGAGACAGATCACAAGTAGACAGAGAGGCAGGCAGAGAGAGAGGAGGAAGCAGGCTTCCTGCCGAACAGAGAGCCCAATGCGGGGCTCTAACCCAGGACCCTGAGATCATGACCTGAGCTGAAGGCAGAGGCTTTAACCCACTGAGCCACCCAGGCACCCCAGATTTACCTAAACTTCTTAGAAGTTCTATCCATTTTGTAATTTATATAATTTGAGGCCAGCTTGTTAGAGACAAGTGCAATTAAAATTATTTTATCTTTTGGGTGAATTTAAACATTGGTCATTTATGTAGTGACCTTAAAAATATGTTTCTTACTATTTTTTTCTGAAATCATTAGTTAAATTTTCTATCTTTTCTCTCCTAGTTTCCTTAAAAAACTGAGCTGGTAACTAAGAATGTAAACATTTTATTTTAAATAAACGACCATTGCCATGGATTATAGTGGGATCCCACTTGTGGTTAAGGTGAACCCAATTTAGTAAATATTTTTTAGTAAACTTACTCTACATTGTACTTTTTTATTTCTAAATATTTGTTGGTAATCATGATCATTAAAAACGTAGATGTTTTAGTTTTTCAATTATTTATAAATCATCTATGATACAACCTAAATCCCATTTCTATTTCCCTTTATTACTGTTGTATGTATCTACAACTTTTAAATTACGTGTGTGAAATAAAACAATACACTCTCCTTAAAAAGTAAGGAAAAAAGCCTATATTTATTTTAAAAATCTTCATATTTGGACTCTTACTCAGAGTATGAAGAATCTCCTGAATAGGGAGAGTTAGGTAGAGTTATGTGTGGTGTCACATTCGGCATTCTCAAAAAAGTCTGGACATTGGGGAGGGTATGTCCTTTGGTGAGTGCTGTGAAGTGTGTAAACCTGGTGATTCACAGACTTGTACCCCTGGGGATAAAAATATATGTTTATAAAAAATAAAAATATATATATATAAAAAAAAAGTCTGCCACCACCTTCATAATGTCCTGTAAGTAGGCCTTAAGCAGTAAGTAATGCCCTATATTGCCATGTTCACTTTAGGTATTTAAATATGGACATAGAGATAAATTAAGGTCATTTAGAAGAAAAGACAAGCAACACAATAAACCCTCAAGTGGATAAGTACCCTAATGCATTAATAAAGAAGGAAATTACATAATCATCTTTTCCATTAAAATAAGTCAGATAGGTTAAGAGAGTGTTCAAAGCAATGTTTTGGGCATTGTAAAATATTTAGCTGATGTTATTATGACCCATCCTAGCTGTAAAATAGTATGCCTTTTTTCTTCTTCTGGATTGCATTATTAGCACATTAGGTGTTGAAAGTAGAAAATATCCTTTTCAGAATAGCAAACCTGGGGCTTTCGACAAATAATCAGAATATTTTGCAGCTTTCCACTTTGGCAAACTTTTGGGGAAGTCTCCATACAAAGTAAAGTCACTGCTTTCCCCCATTTAGTGTTTGTTTAAGGAGTCAATAAAATTATTTAATTTTAAAGGAAACCTAATGGAAACAGAAGAGACATTGGCCATGAATATGTGCCTAGTTTAACCCGTACCTCCAGAGTAAGTTTGACAGCAATTACTGCTCACAGCCTTTCAACTTTGTCTCTAGACACAAAGCTGCCTCATCTATCTTTCAAAAGCATGGGTCTGTCTAATTATGTTACACCATCCACCTCCTGTCTTAAAAAATATAAGTGAGTAGCTATTAATTTCAGATTTATAATGTCAAGTTTTGACCTATCTTTCGAAGCTAGACCATCTTCTAACCAGGTCGGAATTTACATTTATAAATTCATTTTGTACTCTTTCCTTTCATTAACCCTATACTGTTGTCAAACTAAAAAATGCCGTATATTCTGTATTTTAGTCGTGGCTGGTTCTTTATTTCATTCTTTACCAAAAGTGGTTAGCATCCTTTATCCTTCTGCTCAGATAGGATTTTAACTCTTTTTCTATTTTTAAAAGATTTTACTTATTTATTTGAGAGAGAGAGATAGTGAGAGACAGAGCACAAGCAGAGTCGGGGGAGCTGAGAGAGGTGGAGAAGCTCCCCGCCCCGACGCTGAGCAAGGAGCCCCACGTGGAGCCCAGTCTCAGGAGAATGAGATCCTGACCTGAGCCAAAGGATGATGCTTAACCAACAGAGCCTACCAGGAGCCTAATATTTGATCTCTTTATTGAAATTTGGTGCAGACCCTCTGTAAACTAAAAGTATGCCTTTTTTCTTCTTCTGGATTGCATTATTAGCACATTAGGTGTTGAAAGTAGAAAATAGACTATATATATATATATATATATATATAGAGAGAGAGAGAGAGAGAGAGAGAGAGATACTATGTATACATATATAAATAGTATCAATTTTCCTCCTTTTATCATGGGCTAAATCCTTTCTATGTGCCTGGAATATCATCTTGACTTGCTCCCCAAGGACTTTCCTGCTGCAGGTAACACTTTTATCCCAGATTCAAGATTTATCAATTTCTTCCTTTCATTTTACTTATTTCTATACTCATTGGATGCACAAACAAATGATGACAAAAATTTGAAACATTTCTCAAAATAGGGCCCCTAGAAATTTTTTTTTTTTTTAAGATTTTACTTATTTATTTGAGAGAGAGTGCGAGAGTGGGGAAGGTCAGAGGGACAAGCAGAATCCCCACTGAGCAGGAAGCCCTATGTGGGACTAGATCCTGGGACTCCAGGATCATGACCAGAGCCAAAGGCAGTCGCTTAACCAACTTAGCCACCCAGGCGCCCCTATGGAAATATTCTTAAGGGTTCATGAGTTCCCAAGTTTGAAAAGCAGTTTAGATCATAGGATCTAATAAGAACTTATAAACTGAAAATATATCCATTTCTCAGGGCTGTTTTAACAAATTGTCATAAGCTTATGTCTTAAAACAATGGAAATTTATTTTGTCACAATTCCACAGGCCGGAAGTCTGAAACCAAGATGTTTGCAGGGACACACTCCCTCTGGCGCCTCTGTCTGAGAGAGAATCCTTCCTTTCTTCTTCTGGCTTGTGGTAGCTCCTAGCATTCTTTACTCTGGGCTACATAATTCCAATCTCTGCCTTCATGTTTGTATGGGCTTTTCCTCTTCTCTGTATTCTCTGCTCTGTGTTTCTCTTATAAGGATATTTGTCATTGGATTTAGGACCCACCTGGATAGCCAGGTATCTCATCCTGAGATCCTTAATCACATTTGCAAAGGATCTTGGTTTCTAAATAATGTTACGTCCAAGGGTTGTGGGCTATAGTCATACCTTTTGGAGGGCCTACCATTCAACCCACCATAGGAAATGACATTATATGTTAAAATTTAGGCAGCTAAACCTCACTAGAATGTGTAGTTATCCTAACTGGGCAGTAAGAGGTTACAGAGGTCACCAGACTATTACAAAGTGGTAGGCAATGATGTTCTGAAATAATTCTGTTGCATAAAATATGAAGAAAAGAGGCTGAATTCAGGACACATGTCTTAAGTAAAAAGCAATATAATTTGAGGATCCATCCACTTCACAACTTTTCATTTCCTTTGGAAATTTTTATTCTTTATTTTATAATTGACACCCACTAATCCATCACCCACTATAAATTGCAGCAGTGAGAACAAACCTGGAGAACTGGGCAGAATGTAACAAGTTCAGCCAAGAGCATCAGAGAACCAGCACCACCAAAATCAGTCCGTATTTTTAGTCAGAGAAAAAATGTTTAAGATTGATCCTTTTGGCTATTCTACTTCAAGCTTTACATCCATTAGCATACATTCCTTGCATAAACCCATTATTTTGTTTGTTTTTACATCGTCCCTTTTTGTTGTTATGAAATCCACTCATGCATATTGAAGAAAATTTGGTGGAGTGTCAAGGTCATGAAAACTTAGAAAGCATAGTAGAAAATTGTCAAGATTGGAGTCGACAAAAGAAGTGTGGAAACTAAATGTGATATGGTATCCTGGACCAGGGAAAGGATATTAGGGGAAAGAAAAAAAAAAAAAAAAAGCTAGTGAAATTCAAATAAAAAATGTAGCTTATTTAATAGTATTGTACCTATAATTTCTTCCTTTTGGTAAGCATGCCATCATATTGCAAGATGTCAATATTAAGGGGATCTAAGTATAGGGTATGTAAGAATCACTTGTATTTCATACAAACTTAACTCTTGGGTTAATTTAAAATTATGTCAAAATAAAAAGTTTAAAAAATTATATGTTTCCACTTCAGTGTTATAAAAATAGACCTCTGACTTGTAAGTGTGCATCTTCAGTTGAGCTACTTTTTCTAATGGACAACTTAATGAAGTGTATGTCTGGGTGACAAACTGTAGGGTTTTTTTAATTTAAAATGTTTCTTGGTTCTTCCAGGCAATTATGGACAGAATAACTATTTTTGATGTATTCCTTTCATATCTATATTTATCTCTATCAATTTTTATCTTTCTATTTTAATTGAGCACGTTGAGAGTGTTTTTCATGTCATTAGATGTTCATAGAAAAATGCCGTCTTAATAGCAGAACACTGTTCATTAGATTATAATTATTTAATTCTGTTCAATTTGATGAATATTCAGTTTGTGTTTTTACTGGAATTAGATGAAGTTTGCTCTTCTTTGCTATGATTTATTGGGAAGCAAAAATTTAAATGATGTTACTGTCTTGGACAGGATCTTCAAGGGTCTATCAGGACTCAGACTCTATAAAATAGGGAAATAAGCAGCAAAGTCTCATGAAAATAGACATGACATTGTCACAGTTGCTATAATTTAAATATTGTAGAACAGAGACCTGATGATTCAAAAGAATGGGTCACAAGGGACTAGAAGGACTGTAAATCTGCAGAGGATCTTTGGGGAACAGAATAAAGGGAAAGAATTCACCAATAATGAACCATAGTGTCAAATTCTTTATTCTGCAAAGCATCCTTATAGTTAATATCTGATTTTAAAAACAGGTATCATTCATGTAGCTCTTTGAAATGTCTTTACATATTGTTCATTTATTTTAAATCAATGCATGTTTTTTAAGAGAACTTTTAGGTTGACAAAAAAATTGAACAGAAAGTGTAGAAAGGTTCCAACTACCCCCTCTCCTCCATCACAATGACATTACTGACATTTTCAACAATTAATATAGATGTTTGTTACAATCCATGAGCCAAACTGATATATTGTTACTAACCGACATCCATTGCTTAGTTATCCATGAAAATGAAGATGTAAGAATACAAGATTAGGAAACTCCTGGAATAGTTATACAGGAGGATACAAGATATAATTACATTAATCAATGTCATTAATTAACAATAATTAATAATTAATGTAATATAATTACATTGGAATAATGTAATTAAGAATTAAGAAAGACTGAGAAGCATAATATAACACAGACCTTGTCTCTAAAACAATACTACTATGGCAGCCAGGAATTCTATGGAGATTCTTCATGGAATAACTCTACAATCTTGACAAGTTAAATGAAAAAGAAAGTAGGAATACCTAAGCAGTTTTGATTGATGAATCTTTGAATTTAGCATAATTAAATGATAACTTTCCAATTCAGTGATTTAAGAATATTATTCCATAAATACTGGTCCAGTTGGTTAGCTGTTAATGTAAATGAAATCTTAGCTATTAATGTAAAAAAAAAATCAGTTTATTTTGCTACCTCATTCTATACAACCAAATAACTTCTGAATTGATTAAATAAGTTAATTGTTAGAAAATAGTTCAGTTGTAAAATAACAAGCTAATCAATTCCTTACAAACTCTTCCAAAAATAGAAGAGGGAACAGTTAATTCTGTAAGGTCAATATTACCTTGATACCAAAGCCAGATAATAGCATCACAAGAAAAGAAAGTTGCAGACCACTGACTCTTATAAATATTGACACAAAATCAACAAAATTTATAAATATAAATATATATAGATATTACACCATGAGTAAATGAGTTTTACTCTAATTGGTTGGTTTAATTGAAAAATCAATTAATGTGATATACTGCATGAATAGAATAAAAGACAAAAATCACATGATTATGTCAATAGGCACAGAAAAAAGCACTTGAAAAATATAACACCCATGGAAAAAAAGTAACAAACTGTTATTCCGTAAGGAAAATTTCTCACCTGATAAACTGAATTGAAGACCCACAGGTAATATCAAACTAAATGGTGAAAGACTGACTGCTTTTTCTCTAACATGAGGAACAAGTATCTCTCACAACTTCTATACCACAATGTAATGGAGGTTCTAGTCAGAACAGTTCAGCATAGAAATGAAATAAAGAGGCATCCAGATTAGAAAAGTAGAAGAAAAATTTCTTTTATTTTTAAGAGATATGACCTTGTATATTTAAAAAGTCCTAAGGAATACATTTAAAAATTCTTAGATATAATGAGGTTAGAAAGGTCACCAGGATATATGGTCAATGTACAAAGTTAATTATATTTCTGTACAGGAACAATAAACAAGCTGAAGTTGAAGTTAAGAAAGCAATTCCATTTCCAATATTATAAATACATTTTAAAAAATAAGTTCAAAATCTCTATTTTGAAACCAAAAAAAAAAAAAAAAAAAAAACCAAAACAAAAAGCCCACTATTAAGTGATAGTTAAAATAATATAATAAATTGAAAGACACTCCACATTCATGGGGTGAACACTTAATAGTGTTAAGATGTCAATATTCCTCAAATTGACCTATAGATTCCATACAGTTTCCATCAAATCTCACCTGACTTCTTTATAGAAACTGACAAGCTGACTCTAACACTCACATGGAAGATCAAGAGACTGAAAAATAGAAAAAAAAATTAAAAAGAAGAACAAATTGGGAGAATGCAGAGTTCCCAATTTTAAAACTTACTAATGAAATTCCAGTAATCTACAGAGTACAGTAATGAAATAAAGATAGACATCTCAACAACAGCGAAAAACAAAAAACAAAACAAAAAACCTGCAAATCTAGAAAGAAATCCATACACTTACAGTCAGTTGAATTTGTATAAGGGTATCCAGTCAGATACATTGAAAAGGAATGTCTTTTCAACAAATGGTATTGCAAAATGGAAATTCACCATTGAAGGAATGATGCTTGGAATTCTACCTCACACCATCTATAAAACAAAATGAAACAAAAATCACTTTGAAATGGATCAAAAGCCTAAATGCAAGACCTAACAATCTAAAACCCTTAAGGGAAAATGTGGGCATAAGTCTATGTAGCCTTAGAATTGGCAGTTTCTTAGATGTGACAGTAAAAGCACAAGCAACACAAGAAACAATAAAAAAGATATCATCAAATAGTCTTTTGAAGAGTTGTGTCCTTCAGAGGACACCACCAATAGAGTGAAAAGATAATGTACAGAATGGGAGAAAAATGTTGCCAATTATCTATCTGATAAAAGACTTATACCTGTAATATATAAAGCTCTCTTTCAACCCCAAAGTAAAGATAAATAACCTTATAGGTAAGATAAACACAGAGAGGGCAAAAAGATATGATAATTAAAAAATTCATAAAATGAACCTCAACATTATTATTTATCAGAGGAATGCAAGTCAGAATACTGTTATGATACACTTTCATATCCATTAGGGTGGCTAGAGTAAAAAATACAGATGATAAGAAGTGTTGAAAAGAATGTGAAAAAATTGGGCCCTTCACTCACTGGTAGTAGGAATATAACATCGTGCAGGTGCCATGGGAAATAGTCTGGAAATTGCTCAAACGTTTAAACAGATAGTTACCATAAGATTTAGTAATTCTGTTCTGAGATGTGCATCCAAGAGAACTGAAAACAAGCCATGGAAGTTCATAGAACCGTAACTATACATGAACTTTTATTCATGTATAGTTATTTACCATTTGTAATCGCCCAAAATGAAAACAATTCAAATATTCATCTACTGATGCATGGATAAGTAAAATGTAGTCTTATAAATATTTTGAGAACGTGTTCTAAGATTTTAATTATACGGGTGGAGTAGGGGGCTGGTTCATTTAGGAGAACAGAAACCTTACAGGTATTTCAAATAATGACTTAATACAGGGAGTTAGGTGCACACAAAAGTGTTGGAAGGACCAGGAAAACAAAGCACTTGTCATTGGCTTTTGATCGCAAATGGAACCATGATCCAGAAAGTAGTGAAGTTGCTGCCACTAGAGGTCAGGAAAATGCAAAAAATGACTACCAGTGTCTCAGCCTGCATCCCCCCTCCCCCCGCAAATTGAGTGATTGGCAGGGGAATGAATGGGTTCAAACTGCCCTTGTAAGAACTCATCTGACAGACACTTTGTAGCTCTCACCTCTGGCAAAGGAAAATTGGGTTCTATGTTTTATCTTTCAAATTACGTACAAAACCATCTCATTGGTAGAATTTAAGTCATATCCAGAAACATGGAAACATGCTATATGCATGAAATAAAGACAGGATGGATAGAGAGATAGATAGATGATAGATAGATGATAGATGATAGAGTAAATTAAATAAGGCGCTTGTCTAGAGGCCAGCATAGCACAGATGCCAGCAGATATATGGTAATTTAATTCCAAATTGAACTAAGACTATATTCATTTGAGTTATTCACAGCCTTGTCAGAGGATTACAAGCTCATTTTTCTGGGGCACAAAAGCCTTAGCTACAATCTGGGAATGCCTTACTCTCCTCATTTTAGAAGAATAGATTTAAATGTCATTAATTTCCCCTGATGACTCAGTTGATTTTATTTAGGTCTCAGTTAATGCTAAACATTCATCCACACTATTCTCAAATATGTTAGTCAGGATTTGCATTGCTTTAAGTGGTGTTATCACCTGCAATAAACTATTCTTTTTACTTCCTTGTGCTGCCTGGGGGTGTTTGTGTCCCAGCTGCCATCTGGCAGCCATTGCTAAGCCAGTGGCCCCTTTTACTTTTCTTAGATTAGTCATCATAGGAAAGCACAGTGTTCATATGAATGTCTGTTCTATAAATGAATGAAAAGGAGCCAACTATGCTCAAAGTCAAAGATTTGAAAATAAATGAGTTTATTTTCAGAGGAATTGAATAGGATTTGAATTAAAGAAGTTCTAGACTTACACATAACTTTCCAACTTTTACATAATCACCAGACCTCATGTGTGCTATTTTATTTTCATTGGCTTTAGGTAATTCTTTGGCTCTGAGTCACTTGATTTCTATTTATTTATTTCCTTTAATCACTCACCCCTGCACCATTTGACCTCTCTTTTTTATGTATCTCCTTCCTACTTGGACATGTTTGGCTTGCATATGTGGTTCTGATCTCCAGTAAATGGATGATTTTCTCAATAGGATGCTTTTTAGTATTTCCCTGACATTGTTTGGCATCCTATCCAGAATGTCAGTTTGCATCCTTGTAGCTCTAATACACAATAGAATATACTCTTGGGTGATGTGGAAAGGAAACTCTTGTCTGGTAGTCAGAGACATAAATACCAGGGCAGACTTAAGGGTGGTTATGGAAGATAACAAACTGATGCAGCTTTTGATCCTACCTGTTTTTGTCAGGAGAAACATGAGACAAAAGAAAGAATGAAGCAGAAGGAAAGTCAGAGTGAGGTTTGTTTGTGAAGAGGTGTTAATTAATGGTTTCCTGAATAGAGAAGAGGCATGCAAAACTTTTAATCTTGGCAGATCCTAAGAGTGGGAATAAGAATTAAAGTTTCAGGTTGTAAGCATCTGAGCAACAAAAGCTACATCTGTGCAACTGGCTTGGTACAGCCTTAGTAATGTAATAAAGGACTTCCAGTAGTCTCTACGACTACATCCAATGAGACCAATATCTGTGGTGCTTAGACAATATCCTATGTTTCTCTCTTTCAACCTGGAAACAGATGATACTGTCTATTTATGTAAAAATGTACTTAACCTACACTTCAATAATAAATAAAAAATAAATTTAAAAACTTTACTTGTGGGATTAACGTCAATAAGAATGATTTAGGCTGTGGCTCACATCCCAGTGAATAAAAGTATTAAAGGTAATAAAGAAAACCAAGAAATTATAAGGGGAAGGAAATGGAACAAAATATTATGAGAACAAGATTTTCCACTTGCTTATCCTTTTCTTCCAACCTTGATTTATTTTTTTTCACTGCTACCTACTATATCTGCTATGTACTTGCTAGTCTCCCCTGCAGAACTGCCAATCTCCCCTGCAGCTCTAGGCTGAAGGAAACTAGTGCTAGGAGAATGATTAGGGAATTTTGACTTTACTAGACTATTTTAAACATAACCTATGCCTAATGTTAGTCATGAGTCTACAGCAAGGAGCAGAATAGTGACAGGAATTTTGGATAGTAATACACCTAGCTCAGGCAGTGGTTTAACAGTTTCTTTGTCTTTAACCATCTTCTAAGTCTTATCTGTTTCAACTTTACTTTCAACCTACTGAACTCTTGAGGATAGGTGTTGAAGAGTAGATAGGATTTTAACAGGCAGAAACAAAGATGCAATGCTTTTGCAGGGACCAACCTGAACAAAATGAGGATTGTGATTGGTGAAATAGACTCAAATGTTGAAAGAAATCAGAGCTTCACCTCAAAAATATGCTTCTGATATAAAAATTATTTTGAGCTGAGACAATTAAGAAGCAGAAAATGCAGGAAAAGCTCTCTCTATCCTCCCCTTATCGGTCTAAAAGCAGAATATAAATTCTTTTTTTATTGCTCTTAGCAACACAGAGGTACCAGAGGAATCTGCAAACAATCATGATTCTATTACCCCCCTCCCATATATTTACCTTCTCAGAGTTCGCTGCTCTTGGCAGCATGAAGCTTTCTTTTCTGCTGCTTTTATCTATAAGTTTATTTTTCTTTGTTGAAGATGGCTATATAAGCCAGAGTTCTAAATGCCACTTTGAGTTACTTTTGTCAAAATTTCTCCCATGTGATTTGCATAGCACACGATAACAAACTGTTTATTTTTCTCTTGTTGATCTGCCTTTTTGTTAAAGGGCCCAGCTAAAATCCTAAAACTGTAAGGTTTTCCCTCCTCTGCAATGGTCAAAGTACAGAATATATACAAAGGGAAAGAGGTATAACCTTGGCAAGGGATTTTGGACTATGTTAAGGGTAGGAAGTAAGAGATAGGGTGGAAGTGAAATTTTTAATAGAGGACTTTAAACTTAATTCAGTATGCAGTGAAGAGAAATTACATGTTTTAATTGTAGGGAAGTGACTAAGTAAGAGTTAAAAAGTTTACTCTGGCTATAATGTTTCCTCATTCAGACCTATTAACTAAACCAATTATTTTAATAAGAACTATACATTAAGTACTGTGAGAGATTAAAAGAATGCATGATAAACCTCCTGCTTTGATGAGATTTAGAGAACCATTATAAAATATACATTATTACCTATGCTACCTATGTAAGTAATAAGTACCCTAAATGTATAGAAGAAATGGAGAGGAGGGAGAATCTACTTCTGGCCATTGGGAAGATCAGTAAGTAGTCTAAAACAAGAAGCTAAGTAAGAAGAATTTAAAATTTTAAACCACCAAAGAAATTGCAGTCAGATAGAAAGGGTAGAGAGAAAAAATATTGTAGAAGTATCCAAGAGGCTTGGTCACCATGTTGATTAGTGGAGTAATGGAAAGAAAAGTTAAAAATGACTGAATTTTTCAAGTGTAGGTAACCAGGATTCATCCTTTCATTCTCCCATTCCTTTAATTTATCACACATCTATATAATGATAACCATGTGCCACAATTTGTTGGTTGTTCAGAGAGAAGGCTGAGCAAGTCCTCATGGAACCTACTGTTTAGTAGCAGAATGATAACATGAACAGAGTCACGTGGCAGATGACATGAACAGGAGACAAAATTGGAAATTAGAAGAAGAGGCTGATTTAGAAGAGGATTTCGTTTAGTTTGTAATGCTTTGAGTTTGAAGAGCTGATGAGGTATGTGTTTAGAAAAAGAGGAGGAGCAAAGAGTTAAATTGTTATTTACTTGTTCAGTAGATATAGTTCAAACCATGAGGACCAAAGGGCTCATCAAAGTAAATTACAAGAAAGCAAAAACAGAGTTTGGCATAGAATCTTAAGAACTGCCAATACTTAGGAAATTGAATATTGAATAAGAGTTAATTAAGGAGACAGGAGAAGAGGGATGAAAATTCAGAAGCAACATTAAATGCCACAGATAACAAAGAAGAAAAAAACAAGCAAAAAACAAAGGATCTTACATTGTTCAATTCAACGCAAGAGTGTGAGGATATAGACGATCCAGCATGAAAGTTATAATGCAGTAGTTGGGGCAGAAACTAGATTGTAAGCCAACCTCATGTGGGAAAGGAAGGAGAGACTGGGTTAGAGCTTAAGAGAAAGGGAAATTTTAAGACCGTTAGTCTTAAAGCAACATGCTCACAAGTAGAGGAATAGGAATTTTTTGAGCCGAAAGGAAGGAGAAAGCAAAGTGAGGAAAGAGCTGATTAGCAAAGAACGGAGTGCGAGTGGGTGAGATTGAGTGCACACACACAGCCTTGACCAGGCGATGGGAACCCCTTCCTCAGAACCGTATCAGTTATATGGAGATGGTAAGTCTAAAGTGCAAGTGCAGTGAGAGGGAAGGTTGAGGAAACTGCTGTCAAACAGTCCTGATATTCTTGATAACTTAGAGGGAGACATGATTTACAATTCAGAGAATGTTGGATTAAGCTTCTAAACATGAAAAATAGAGACAGTTTGAAATAATTATGATAGCAAAAGCAATTATGATTCAGTGAAAGTTGAATCAAAGTATTACTCACCAGCCAAAAGGATCAGTAGAAATTAGAGAGTGTTTATCTGGAATGGACCAATATATACGATTTTATGATTTCCTCTACTAAGCATTGGCTGCCTTGTGGCAGAGAAAAGGTCTGGGTGATCCTAATTCTCCTTTCTCATGTTCTACCCATCTAGCTACTGGCAGGGACTAGGGTGATCCATCTGGTGTCAGATGAGATACAAAGGGTTTTTCTCTTCATGTTCTCCATGGTTTGTTTTACCTCTTTGATGAAAAGAAGCTGTATGCCAAAGTGAAGAAAGCAGAGTGACCAAAACATAAGCCCACTCATCTGTCACTGACAATGCTTCAGACTTATTCAGCCCAGTTGTCGTTCTGATGAGTAGGGATAGAATTGCCAGAAACCTGAGGAGAAAAGTTCTCAGAAAGTTAAACCAAGTGGGAGTAATTCATTTTCCCAAACAAGGAATGAAATGTCTCTCCAAAAGCAGTTGGAGATCACACTCAACCTTTGGAAACTCTCTGTGTTGCATGACAGGAGCCCCAAGTACTTTCTGTCACATTTCTAATTCCTCCTGGGGGTCCCTGGAAGACTCGATGCCAATCAATCCTAGTTGATCCTTATGGACACTACCTCCAGCATTTCGAGGATTTATGTAATATAAAGGTGTTGGGCTTTATTTATTAATTAAAAAAAAAAGATTTTAGTTATTTATCTGTCAGAGAGAGATGGAAAGAGAGAGAGAGCACAAACAGGGGGAGAGGGAGAAGTAGGCTTCCACTGTAACAGGGAGCCCAACTTGGGGTCTATACCAGGACAGTAGGATCATGACCTGAGCCGAAGGCACGTGCTTAACTGACCGAGTCACCCAGGCACTCCAGGTGTTGAGCTTTAATATGCATAATTGTGACTCAGATCTTAGGTTCAAACTGAGAACCCAATTGGGCATACACACACACACACACACACACACATATTATCAGGAGTGAACGAGTCAAAGAATATGTAATGAATGTAATAATTTAGACAGTAAAATTAGCCCAACAAAATAGTGTTTTTTGGGGGGCACCTGGGTGGCTCAGTGGGTTAAGCCGCTGCCTTTGGCTCAGGTCATGATCTCAGGGTCCTGGGATTGAGTCCCACATCGGGCTCTCTGCTCAGGGAGCCTGCTTCCCTCTCATTCTCTCTCTGCCTGCCTCTCCATCTACTTGTGATCTCTCTCTGTCAAATTAAATAAAATCTTTAGAAAAAAAAAATAGTGTTTTTTGTTGTTGTTTTTTTTTTTTTTTAACTTTAAAGGAGGCCATTTTGATAATACAAGCCTGAAGGGAGGAACATATTCGTTGTAATCTACCCACTTAAAATTAGGAGAAATCTCTCACCAGAGAATTTTTAAACTACCGTAATCTCTCTTTTCACAATTAATTTTGCTAATGGTTAAGTTCCGAAGTGAGGTAATATCATTCAAGCTCAGCTCTGTTCTTTCCCAAGCGTAGGGTCTGTTGAAAAGATGCTGTAATAGAGCAAAGATAGGGCTTCTTTGTGCCTTTTGATGGAGTGAGACAGAATGGCATCAGATTGGGGATAACTTTAAGCACTATCACGGCTACATGAGGAGATAAAACAGAAAGCAGTCAGTGTCTGAGTTGTTTTGAAGCAGAAGCCTGTACTTGAGCAAGGAATAGTTGTAACTAGAACCGACTACAGTGTGCTCTAAGAACTGCCGTTGGCTGTAAGTAATGAATTCTGCGCCTGAGGTCTGTGTTACTGCTTCCGTTATCCAATATCTTCGTTTCAAGGTATATGCTATTGGACTTGAGCACATTATAAAAGAATAGTATAGTATAAATTTCTAGAACTGATGGAGACAAGGAAAAGGAAAGACTGCAGTATGAAGCACTCTCAGCCACTTCCTCAGAAGGGAGGGAAGGAAGCAACCTGAGACGTATTAACGACTTTTTCTGTGTCAGGCTCTTTTTAATATACTATATCACCATAATTCTGCAGCTTAAGTATATTAAGTTCATTTTTAAAATAATGACTGTAAATCTAAGTATTTAAGAACCTTGCTCAGTCACACAGCTGAACATAGCAAAACCAGTGGCTGAACTTATTGAAATTATCCTTGCTTAGTGTATCTTAAAGTCTGGACTTCAGACCGGCAGCATTGGCATCACCTGGAAATTATTGGGACTGAGAATTCTCAGGCCCTGTGTCAGACCTACTGAATCAGAAACCCCGAGAGTGGGGCTCAGCAACGGGTGGTTCAAACTCTCCAAGTGGCTCTGATATATCCTGAAGTTTGAGATCCATCAAACTAGGAAAAACGTCTGTGTTCCCTCCCAGTTTGCCACTCTATCCCCAATATGAGGATTTTAAGAATTAAGATATCAAATTGGTATGTATTAAAACACTTTGTCCATACTATGTGTCCATAATTCCATCATCCATTTAGTCATTTACTTACGAACTCATTCATTTATTCATTGATTCACTCATTCAACAAGTACTATATAAAGGATTTAATACTGATAACAGATAAATGAAGAGGTTAAGACAACCTGATGTTAGAGAAATAGAGCAGGCACACGTGAAACAGTTATGTAACAACATGCGGCAATATCCAGCAACTGACAGAATGCATAATTCAGAGAACTCCTCAAGATTTTGGATGAGGAGGGTATGATGAAATTATCATAATAGACCTCATGGAGAATATGGGACTGTAGGATGATCTGGGAAGAATGAGAATAGTAAAGGATGGTGGTGATGTTAGGGTGGTAGTGCGGTATTCCAAAGCCTAGGGAAGTATTTTTTCTTCCTAGAAAAATATTTTTGATAATTTCCAGAACAGTGTCCTGTTTTCCCAGATAAGGAGGTTGATACAGTGTTTTAAGCATTTGCAGGAGGAGACTGAGGTACAGAGTCTCACAGTCAGAAAGAGACCTGGGTTTTATCCTCTCACAGCTGATGACATTTGGCAAACATTCTGTTTCCTTATTTGCAAAACAGGAGTTTCAGCACAGCACTTGTTGACAAAATTGCTATAAAGATTAAAGGAGATAATTCCTGTCAAGCTTTCGCAATCTGGCTTCTATGTATGTACCAGAAAAGAAGCTCAGTTTTCAAATAAGTTTGGAGAACAATGAGTTAAATTAAGAGTTCAAAAAAACAAAAAAATTAAGAGTTCAAGAGGCAAGGACTCTCCCAAAGGAGAAATCAGTATGTGCTATACCCCAAACTAATTGTTACACGGAATTCATTTATTTGAGGAGAATTTTTTAACATCTTCCAGGACAAATATTTCAGAGAGTACAGTCTGAAAATGGTGACCTATATGGTATTATCTGGGCACAGAGTGGTTATCACTAGATGTTAATTTAACTGGATTTTATGCAGACCAGCTATAGTTTATCTTAGATCTCAGTGTACAGTAATGGAAATGACATAGTAATAGGAACACGTGGCCAACCATTCCTGAAGTCCCATGACTATAGCTCAGCATTTATTTTCTGTAAATCTTAGAATTTCTGCCAACTTAGATTTTGTACAAAATGGATCTGTTTCTGAAAGTGTTCTGTCTTTTAATATTTTGGAGCCTGAAAGATGTAATGGCATTGCCAAAAAATATATTTCATGATTGATACAATTTATAAATGTAGCCTATCAAGATTTTATATGTAATAAACAAATGTTTACATAGAAAAATTGTATGCATATGTAATTATACGTATATATGTATACATACAATATATTTTATGTGGGGAACTAGAACCAAGTAGGTGTTGTGATTTGTGTACATAAATAGGACAAAAATTGTATATTGTATTTTGTAGTCAACAAGTATTTTCCATTCCCACTTGGTGTGTCAAACACTGGGCAGACAAGTTCGAAAAGTGTGACGGAATATTTCCTACAAGGTATTCATGAGCTGGTGGAGGATAGCAATGCCCATGAGTACTGTGGTGCTGGAAGGGGCAAATATCAAATGAAAATCAAAGGAAAAACAATTCTAATAGGGAGGAGCAGCAATGGAAAGTTTCGTCAAGAAGGCAATTCTGGACCTGGGCCTCAAAGAATTATTTTAAATGTTCAGGAAAGAAAAGGTGGTAGATTCTAGGGGGGAAAAAATAATAATTTAGAGAAAATACAAAGGTATCAAAGTGCAAATCCCATTCAGAAATAGTAAATAAACCGGTATAATGAGAGAATAGAAAGGGGTAAGGAGCTATCGCAGACATAGATGGCAAAGCAAGATTGAAGATTGATAGTGACAAGGTAAAGACTTTATTCAGAAGAATATAGGGTCATATCAGAAAGATTTGTGACAAGAAAAATCTTTACTTTAAAAAGATATTTCTGACTTCTCAGGGAAATAATCTCAGTGAATCTAATATTTAAATGTATAAGATAATAATAGTAAAATATCTATCTGTAGAGCACTCATAATACACTGGATACATCACAATATTCCGTGCCAAGTACTTCATAGACAGTCGTTCCTTTAATACTCTCATAACAAGAGGTAGAATTTCTCTTCCCCATGTTAGGCATAAAGTAGTATGCTGAAATTCACACAGTTTAAAATTAAAGAGCAAAATTCGAATCCAAGTTTGCGCAAGTCAATGTTCTTAACTATTCCATGCTACCGCTCGCTAAAAAATAATAAAATAAGTAGAAGGAAATATAGTGAAAGGTTTTTTTTGCCTTCTTGAGTATAAAAAAATTTTTTTCTAAGTTAATATCAAAGTCAGAAAGAAAGTGATTGAGAAAGATAGTAGACTTGATTAGATAAAATTAATACTTTCCATGTAGATTAATTATAACAAGGTAGAAACACAAGCAACAAACTAGGAAAATACTTGCAGCTTATATGACAGAAAAATAATCTTATGTGAAATTCTAAGTTTTTCTAATACATAAGAGAAATATGGATTCCCCTAACAGAAAAACCGGCAAGGACAAAAACATAGAAGGAGAGGTACTGTTGGGAATAGATAGGGATAGACTGATTGTGAGGAAATAATCACATTCATGCAAGATTGGTTGAGGTATAACTTTTTCCTTTTTTGGAGGAAAGTTTGAAAATGAGCCTCATAATGTAAAATGCATAATCTTCGACCTGATCATTTTATCATTCAAGATATTTTTCTTTTTTTTTTTTTCTTACAGATTTTATTTATTTATTTTACAGAAAGAGAAAAAGAAAAAGCAGGGGCAGTGGCAGGCAGAGGGAGAAGGAGAAGTAAACTCCCCACTGAGCAGGGAGCCCAAGGTGGGGCTCCATCCCAGGATCCTGGATCAGGACCTGAGCCAAAGGCAGCGGCTTAACTGACTGAGTCACCCAGGTGCCCCAAGTATCAAAATCGATCCTGTTAAAATTATGTTATTTCTTTTAAATGTGCTGAACAGACTCTGGACCTTGGTGTTCTCCTGAAATGTAACAAGTTTCCATGGGACAGATTATAGGTATTCTAGAAAACAGTGGGCTAATGAGGGACCTTTATAAAATTTGGCTTTGAGACACACAATTATAAAGTCATGGCACCCTCTTCATATGGGATATATTCTGCAGCCCTTGATTGTTCAAGAAGTTGAAGACTGCTTGGGATTGTATAAACGCATGCATTTTTCAAATACTGTCCTCGCCTACATTCAAGCTTATTAACCCAAGGTCAGAATTTTGAAATTCAGATTTTTAGATGCATTTGTTTGAATCTCACCACTTAGATTACAGGCATTAAGTCTTTCAGTTTGAAACTACTCGATAACCAATACCAGATACTTGGCACCTAGTTTCCTGAATTTCAGTGGCCAGTTTGCTACCTGAGTAGGTATCTGAGCATGTCACCTAGATATCACTGTGAAATTTCAAAACTCTCTGGTCTTTTCTGAAAGACACAACTAAGTAAAAAGTGAAGCCAAGAGATCAAAAGTATTTGAACTTGAAAGGAGCTAGAGTTTATAACCCCTATGGTGAAGGAAGCTGAGGAGCAAAGACATTTAAATAACTGGAAATGTTTCATTCTCTTAAAATGCTATCTCAGTTGTTAAAAAATAAACACAACAAAAACTTCTCCATACTTTAACATCCTCTTACCATATCTCTTAACACAACATTCCCACTCATTTGAATTTCTGCCAGTCACTGTCTTTGACTCCTTATTATCTTTTCTATTGAACTAAGAGATACTTCTAATCTCTGCTTTTCTCCAAGAAATATGAATATTGCACAATAGTTGTGTTTCTTCTGTACGGAGGGTAGGAAGCAAGGAGCCAGCAGTAAGTACTTCTAATTAAAGCTTTATGCTGACATATAGGAAGCAGCCCTTTTCTGACCGTGTACCCAGGGTCATTTTTATCCATACTAAGGCGGTAACAAAAATCTCATCAATAATTTGATATAGTTGCATACCTGAATCAGAGACTGTATTTTGGGTTGGGACATTTAGATCCAGGCACCATGGGACTGTGTTTGGAAGACAAAAACTAAAATGATAAAACATTAATAATGTGAATGGACAACACTCTATGTTCTGTTTCAGCTTCTTTTTTTTTTTTTTTTTAGTTCTAGAATATCTCTTCCAAACAAAACAGAGTAGTCAGGAATTACTCCAGGAAACATGATTTAACTACTTCTATATTATATATTTATCACTGAACACTAACACAAGACCTCAGCCCAATTCAGAATATTAACGGTTAATTTTGAAGGGTGGCAGGGATGGCACACAAATGCTCACCAACATGTCTGATCAGATGCCATGTGACTCCTACTATTTCTTTCCTCCTCTACTGTCCAGATCACTTTTCATTATGAGAGCTTGTCACCACCACCGGAATGTTACTACTTTTGCCATCTCTACAGAGTTTCATCATTTCTTCTAACGAGATCTGCCGTGTAATACTTATTTTCTTTTACTATAGATCAGCTCATCTTTGAGTCTTCATATCTTCTGTTTGAGCTTTTATTTTTATTTTTTTAAAGATTTTATTTATTCATTTGACAGAGAGAGAGAGTGAGAGAAGGAACACAAGCAGGGAGAGAGGCAGGCAGAGGGAGAAGCAGGCTTCGCACCAAGCAAGGGGCCCACTGTGGGCCTTGATCTCAGGACCCCGGGATCATGACCTGAGCCAAAGGCAGACACCCAACAACTGAGCCATCCAGGTACCCCTGAGCTTTTATTTCAAAGAGAAAATAGTTCCTCTAAATTCATAGAGAATGTATAGTCAGAAATTAATCTATTTCATGAAGCATTTCCTCTTGTTTTCTCCTATTTCTTGTGACTCTCATTTTTTTTTCCTTCTAGTTATATTTTCTTCTCTTGACACATCTACTTATTAGTCCCATTATCAATGTTTCTAGCTGTTCTGATTATGAAGTCTGGGGGTTTTACTTCAAGACCACCTAGTGACTGGCAAAGAGCTAGTCTGGGAGAAAACTTGACAATGATCTCTAGTGTCAAAATACATCCTCCTTTCCTTTGCAATTTGGAGTAAAGACTTCTCAGTGAAAGCAGACCGTTGGATGTCTAGCCTAGAGTAAAGCCCAGATGGTGACAAGTCTTTCATGGAGGGATTTAGTGCTTACTTCCTTTCAGCAGCTTTGGAAATTGTTCTCATGTACAATCACTGCTTTATCCGGCCTCACGAACAATCTGCTTGTTGCAAAATGCTTGTTTGAATGAATAAGTGAACAATGGTCCCTTAAGGATGACAGTTTGATATATTCCTCACAGATATGACTCCCTATTACATTTCTCCCAATCCTTCAATGTTCACCTTGTTACTTTCTAACCTAAGGGGGCACCATAACTAGGCCCCACCCAGTGTGGCAAGTTTTAAACCTCATGTGATGCAAATTTAAAACAAAATTTAAAAAGAACATGGAGCTACAGCCTCATGAAGTAAAGGGGAAATGTTATTTGCCAAATTTTTTACCATTTTGGCTGTCTTCTATGACTTAGGTTCTTCCATTAGCTTCATGGGCCTTTGTGTAGTCCATTAATAACCATGTTGAGTAACCTGTAATGAAACCTGAAACTTTGACTTTTAATTCTAATAGTAATTATTAATATGTATAGAGAGCTTAGTGTATGCTAGGCACCCAACAAGTGCTTTGTGTGAATTACTTTAATTTAATTATCACAATGATTTTACAAGTGGTTATAATATGGAAAACTGAAGTAAATATCTAAGGTAGTAAGTGGTGAGGAACGTGATTCCAGCTCAGGCAGTTTGATTACAGAGACCCTTATAATGTGGTAGCTTAAGACATTAAAAATAAGGACACTGACCTGGTGTTAAGTAACAAATTGTCTAATAATACGTTGCATAAACCTGCAAGTTTTTCATAGCTGTAGTCAACTTTTCCTAGTTTAATTAGAGTCCTTGATGCCTACATGAATGAAATGATTGAATAAATCATATATAAAACATAAGTTTAGATACAAACATCCTTCTAGATTAGCTTAATACCCATACTCAGGAGTAAATGTAACCATTATGTAATCTTTATTCAGTGTTCACGTTTTAACATCAAGGAAAGTTTAAACAGATTAAAAAAAAAGAAGAAGAAGAAAATAAAAAAGAACACTTCCTGTGTCTCACATTTTAGTTTGGTTCATTTGCGTAGCCAGAGAATCACATACCTGAGTATAGTTGTGCTTGGAATACTGTTTTTGTTAAATACCAACAGTGTCCAACATTCACTTAGGACTAAATGTGTGGAAAACAAAGTATCAGGTGTTATGAGAGAAGGGAATTACACTATGATTTGCCCTGTTGTGCTCATATTCAGTCTAGAAAGACAGGCACATAGACACAAGTATGACCTCATGTGATGCAGCCCTTACGCTCTCTGGACTATGTACTTCATTCTAGGAAGGTTCAGTCATGAAATAAAGAATTTGTGCTGCCTGAGAGTTGATTCAGGGAAATTTTTTTAGAGAGGGTGACTTTTGACCTAGAATCTGAAGGGTTAATGGGAGTTTAAAAGGCACACAAGAAAAGTCTTCTAAGTCCCCTTATAAAACACATCATTATATAGATTAGAATCACCTACTAGAAAATATACCTGTGAACATAGCTATTTTGAGAAAAAGATAAAACATGATTGAAAAATTGATTTATGAATTTTATAAAAACTCTAGATTTTTGTATTTGGTGTGAATATTACCATGTCTTCTTTAATTTTGATAAAACAACTTTAAGTAAAAACCAATGTATAGTGATTCATAACACTACTGTAGAATTAGAGAGCGAAAGCTTCACTTAAATCTTAGCTCTGCTACTTAAGTTGTACTTGGGTGAGGTTATATAAATTGCTTAACTTCTATGAGAGTCTGTTTCTTCCACCAGAGAAATGGGGAGAATATTACTGGTCATAGTGCATTGCTTTTTATAGGGTTTAATGTGATATTGGTTCTTCAAATATATGTTTTAATTATATTATTAACTATTGATATGTTAATTGGTTATTTGAGTTATATATAATTATATATTATATATATGATATAGATGAATATATATTTAATTAGGTTAGTAATTACCTAGCAGATGTTTAAAGTCTTCATGTTTATTTATTTATTTTAAGATTTTATTTATTTATTTGACAGACAGAGATCACAAGTAGGCAGAGAGGCAGGCAGAGAGAGGAGGAAGCAGGCTCCCCGCTGAGCAGAGAGCCCAATGTGGGGCTTGATTCCAGAACCCTGAGATCATGACCTGAGCCGAAGGCAGAGGCTTTAACCCACTGAGCCACCCAGGCACCCCTAAAGCCTTCATGTTTAAAGTAGAACAATCTACTTTAAACAGATGTTTAAAGTAGAGAAATCTCTCACATGTTTCTAATCCCACTATGCATAACAAAATTGCCAAAAGTTACTGCTGTAAGAATGAATACATGCATAAACAAATAGAAGGAGGGAGAGAGTAAATGAATTCAGCAGTGCTTGAATTCTGCCACTTATTTCCTTCAAAGTAATGAAAGCTGCCCTTGAAGTATTTCTGTATAGTAAAATTAAAAATTTATTTTGGGGCAGGACATTTTATTGTGTTATAAAGTGGTGATATTATTCTGATATCATGAGTACATTTTGCTGCATGATCAGAACATCAGAACCGTATCAGGACAGATCCTGTCTTGCTCTGCCTATTGTCTTTTGGAACTCCCTGAAATTTTGCTATAGTTCACTTGAATACACATAGAAATTATAAGAATCTTTTAAAAAATACTTCATACGGATTTAAAAGAGGAAGGCAGTGAATGAAAATGAAAGGTGACATTCTGGTACAAAATTAGCCAACATTCTAAAGTGGCATATATCAAAAAAGTAGAATCTGTATTAGGACATTGAATCCTGGCAAAAAGGTTTTCTCTCCCCCAGTGAAAACATAGTCACCAGTAAAGAGGTCCTAAAACAATAAGTGCTTCCCCAAGAAGCACTGAAATATTTGGATTTAAACATAGAACTTTAGCGGAGAACTATATTTATAATTGCGTGTCTTGTCATATTATCTCTCTTTTAACCTTAGTTAAATGCATGCACATGCATACATATGTGTTCTCTCTCTCTCTCTCTCTCTCTCTCTCACACACACACACACACACACACACACACACACAACCTTTCTTACTCATACTGAAAGGAATGTAAGATGAAACCAATTCTGTAAGCACCAGACAAAAAGATAACGGGAAGGATATTGGCAGGAATGTTGGGAATAAGATTGATACCGGGTATAAAGCTGCTCACAAGAGAAAGATTAGAGCAGCCATGGATTCATTTAAGAAGACAATAACTTGTCTAAAGAAAAAATAACTTTTTTAATTCTAAAAAAAAAATTAAAGATTTACGGAAGTAACCAAGTTGAAAGAGTGGAGAAATTAGATAAAGAAAGTATTTGTAGAGGGAGTACCCAGTTTAGAATTGCTCGAAATTTAGGTGACTATGGAAAATCATTTTCTGTTATCATGAGGGTTAAATGGGGAGCCCTGGAAGAAAGGGTCAAGAGTTTGAGTGTATCTCTAAATCAAGGCTGAAAACAAACTTGCCAAAATGAGAGCAGAAGTTAAGATCATTAGCGTTAAGCTTCGCCTGTGGAATTCAGCGACCCAGCCAGGCCCATAAAATTAACTTACTTGTATAAAGCATGCACTCTACAATTAATAGTGCTTTAGCTGAGTGCATTTTGCCACCTACAGAGTCCACGATATGCTGATGACACTTCCCACCCTGGATAACAGGTAAGAGGATGTGACTGGGCTGCCTTAGAAGCAAAAGTGAATGAGTTCTTCCCAAGCCTTCTACATGCTTTATACGCATTACTGCATTTTCTCCTTGATACAAACCTATGTTGTAGACATTCTTATTTCCCCATTTTGCACATAAAAATGGAATAGCCAAGAGTTAAACCACCACCCTGGCTAGTTAGTTAAGGAGCTGGCCCAGCTCCAGGCTTCGGTACCTTACTCACTATACAACTGCTTTAAAGCTGTACCTCCCTAAGTCTGCACAGCTCGCCTTTCATTTTTGTGGACTAAGAGATTGCCCTTTGTAGATAATAAGGACATCCACTGTGCATGTGTGTGAAAGAATGTGAACTCAGGACTTTTCTCTGTTTGCTTGTCTCCGCACTCCTACCCCGCCCCTCCCCTGCCCAATCTAAAGAAGGCCACTGGGCAATTCCCAGGGCCCAAAGTTAGAGAAGTGGCAGTTTTTGTAGATACTTACCATCTCAACTTTCTACCTTCTATACCTTACCAGATCCTACCAGCATCACTTTAGAGATCCCAAATCCACCCACTTCTGTTTCCACGGCCTTAACCTTTTTCTTACTTCTGTTATAGCTTTTCTGTTTTTGTCTTATTTTTCCTCATTGAATTCTTTCTGACTCAATCCAATTTATTCTCCACTTTGCAAACAGAAATCTTTTCAAAATATTGATTTGATCATATATCTCACCACTTAAAAATCTTTAAATAACTTCCCATTACCTATGGTTTCCGGGGCAAATTCCCCAGCACTGGCTATGTTAAATAATCTTAGCAAAGATCACTGCACCTTTCAATGACTTAACACGGCAGATTGCCCTTCTCCAATGTGGCCATTGAGGACAGGGCTCCAGGTTGGTAAGAGATCTTCTGCAAGCATCCATTCAGGGTCCCGGACTGAGAGCGGTGCAACTACCTTTGTCACACAGCTTCCAAAGTCACCCTGCTCGTGCTCTTGGAGGCCAGAGAATGGGAGGTGAGCATGTGGAGGGAGGACACCCACTGACTTAAAATCTTGTTTGGGGTATCGGGACATCAGTTCCACTTGCATCCATTAGAGAGAAATGCATCACATGGCCATGCTTAATGACAAAGACACTGAGAAACATAGCTTCTGGTTGGGCAGCTCCATGCTGTTATTCTGGAAAGGAGAACAGATTGCAACACTCTCTGGCTCACCTTTTCCCCATTTTCATTCTCTACTATCACCCACTTTGCATTCTACTCCAGTCACAACTTTATATTTGTACATGAGCATGTTGTCCATCCTTAATTTTCTCTTACTCATTCTGCAGGTGTCAGGTCAAATATTACTTCTCAGAAGTAATTCTCAGAAAATCCATTCCTTAACTGCAGAGAAATGTACATCACATGGCTCATGAGCCTTTCTCTCATAGCACTTATCACCATTTTAAGTTTGTGTTCATTTTCTGTGTGTTTGTTTACTTAGTATATTTCTTTAGCACATGGATAGTAAAAGTATAGCAAGAAATGGAAAGATGTGGTCCTTCAGCTGCAAGTTTTTATTTTGTAGTTTGGGGAAAAACATTAAAAGTTTTTGAATATAAGACAAGTGAGAAAAAGGTATAGCAGAATAGTATAGCGTTAAGTATGGCATGGGTAATGGTGAAACAAAGTGTTGTGTAATCTCAGGTTAATTGAGTAAGGGCTGCTGTGTGGATGGAAAGCTTCCTGGAGGAAGTAAGGAGTGGAGCTAGACCCTCACCTGTGGTACAAGAACAGTGCCCAGGCATTTTGAATAAATATATGTCTTTAAAGGTACCAGCTAAACACCAAATTTGGAGACTGAGCTAGTCTGCTATTTCCCAGTAAGTTCTTAGGGGTCAGCAGAGTCCTTAGGGAACTTCCTTTCACCTCCTGTGACCTCTGCTAGGAAGCAGCTCCAAGTCTGGACTAGAGACAGGAACCATCAATTGTTCTGGCATGTTCCCAAGCAATTGGATGCAGAATGGTTGGCATTCAGTGCTATGTAGCCCAGACACCCACTCACTTGGCTTTAGTGGGAGATAAAATCTCCACACTTTAGTGGACTTTTTATAACTTGACCAAAGTCTGCAGCTGAAAGGAACTTACATCAACATAAAAAATGTCTAAGGTTTTTCGGACTCTGGAGGAAGGTTTGTGACAAGTGTAGTTGCCAGAGAGAGAGATCCAAAAAAAAAAAAAAAAAAAAGGCAAACACAGATGGTGAAAGTACAGATGTGCCCATAAGCATTAAGTATGCACCCAAAGGATGAAAAGAAATAAAAGATCTCACCCCATCAAGCAAAGGTTTAGCAAATAGATAACTAATTTTCCTTTCTGATGAAGATTTATTGTGACAGAACTTGGTTTCTCACCATAGAACTATTTCCCTGACTCCCTTTCATCTCCTGGCAGAGCCCATCTCCCAGTGTAGAGGCTGAAAATGCCAGATATGGACCACTGGGAAAGCTTATAGCTATGATATGACATGTGACCAGTGCTGACCAACTGGGTCTTGATTGGAGGAGCCCTTGGGGAAAGCTTTTTTAAACAACAAAAACAGAGACCCATAGAAGGGACCATGTCTTCCTTCTTCCCTGGAGAGGTTGTGTACCTCATGGAACTATCACAGCTGGTGCTGACATGCAGGGAATTGAGACGGAAAATGACAGTGGCTTCAGTGGACCAGACCTCCATCACTGAGCTGTCCAGCCATATCTGGAACTCTGTTAATGTGAAATCATAAACGCTCTTAGGATTTATGCCACTTTTACTTGAGTACCCTGTTACCCATAGCCCAAAGTGTCATATGTGATTATCTAATCAAATGGAATATAAAATTTAGTCAGATAAAGATAAAAGGTGGCATAAGAACAAAAGTAGAGATTTCAATCTGATTTACAAAATTATCTATTTCACATTGTATTTGTTCTCACACTAAGTTAAATCTATCCAAATAATATAGTGACAAACCATCAGAAGCTGACAAATTGCAATTACAGTTTTCCTCAAGTATCAGAGCAACTGAAGTAAATATTCAGAAACTGTTGAATTTCACTTTGCAGCATTGTAGAATTGGTTGGTCAGTTTGCCTTATGAAATGCATTGAAATGTCCTTTTCAGTCTGCTAGAAATTTAGTTGAAATGTCATGCCCTCTTCACAATGAATGTAGAAGTTTGGCCTCCAAAGGGTGGCAAGAAAATGTGCCACGTACAAAATCTGTCAATAACAATGAAGTGACCCCAGTAGTCAACTGCCACCTTTATTATAAAAATTATAAATTATATTCTATATGCAATTTGAAAAGGAATCAAATGTACAAATGCCAAATCTGGTACAGGGTCTTGGAAGGGCCAATTAAAGTGAGACCACCTGAATTTCAGCTGTTAATATTAGCTTCAGGGTATATCCAACTCTAATAATCAGTTTTGAATGAAAAATATAAATGAAAAGCTTCAATTTAGTTTTTTAGATATTGATATCAAAATTCACATCTGAGATTCCTACCCTCCAAAAATAGAATAAGCATCATTAGCCTCAAAACCTGATCTGCAGGAAAAGGCTGTTAGGTGAAACAGACTCAAGGCGATCTTTCTTCTTTTTCTGAAACTCTGCCCCATAATTTTTCTGTCTACAATGTCTTCTGTCTGAAGTTTAGTCATAAAACCGGCTCCCAACAGAGGAGAAAAATGAGGACATAATGGTATGATCTGTGCTTCCTGCCAAGGTCGCTACTTGTGTGATGGAGGCTCTTTGTACCCTGTTGGTTATTGGATTACAGCCTCTGTTCCTGTCCGCATCCACCAGGGAACCCGGTGCCCTGCCTTGATTTCGTGACCTTTCTGTTTACACTATTTCCCCCTCTGTGCTATGTTTTCCTCTGAGCTATCAAATACTTCTAATTCCTATCCACAGTCTCTGTGTTTCCTGCCAACTCCCAGAGGCAATCAGGACACTCCTCACTTCTTTGGCTCTGAACGCCATACTTCCTGCCCATTTAACTGTGTGTATGTGTATGCGTGTGTATATATAGAGAGAGAGATCTATAAATCTCTGTATCTTTTTCTCTCCTCTCTCTCTCTATATATATATGCAATTTGTATGTAACTACCTATACTGTCTCTTCCAAAGTTGAGAATCTTTGAAACCATAAACCAATAATCCTTTCTCTTAACTACACAAACCACCTCATTCTTGTTTTTTCTTTCTATTTTTTTTAAATGCAACATCTTTTAACTCATTTAGAGCTAGGTTTGGTATTTGTATTCTTTCAACATGATTCATTTCTGAGTGAAAAGTTTTCTGGAAGCCTACGTTTAACTTTCTTACAGATTGAAAACTTAAATTTTATTCATTTGGAATGGACTTTGAAAAAATGAGTTACTAATTTTTTAGGCTGAAAGTGATTCAAACAACTCTGTTTTTCTGTTTTGCGCTCCTAGTACCCTATGTATTTATCATTTTGTGGTCAAAGTGTTGTTTTCTTATCTCCCATCCCACTCAAATGCATTCTTAGGGCAGGACCAGGGTCTTCTATATCTCAGTAAATGCTTAGCGCCTGGCCCAGGGACTGGAATATGATGGGTGCTTGATAATTCCTAGTGTTATGAATGAAAAAAATCATCTTGTTTTTAAAAAAAATGTTCTTTTCTTAATTCTAAAGGAATTTATGTTATAGAGATACATTCTTAAAATATAGAAAATTTAAATCTGTGTAATCAGAATTATTATTTCCCCCATATATGATACCTAAGGCCATAAATATAGTTTTGAATATGAGTGTAAATATTCTATTTCATTACCATATAAAGTGCATGAAATGCTGATGGCTCATCTTTATCAAGTTCTACTATCTTGATTATTTTGTAAATAAAATGCCAATTTATTTATTATATCATAGAGCTAGCAATTAATTTATTATTTGATTCTAGAATCTCCAGAGCTGGAGTTCAAATACGCATGTTTCCACACTCACTTCCAGTTAGGAATGACCATGTTACCACAAAAAGATTAGTTTGAAGTCACTCTAGTTACCTGCTGAGGAACTTTTTAAAAGAGACATTTATAAACTATCCTTTGGCTTTTCCTTACCCATTTCTTCCTGTGTCCACCGGGAAAGCAGATGTGTGCTTGCTGAATCAGCAGCCATCTCACAACATTGAGCTACCATCTGTAAACACCTACCTGGATATGCTGAGAGCAACTGAAGAAAAGGAGAAAGTTTCTTGGAGCACTGGACTACTAAGCCCTGACTTCTGGTTTACCAGAAATAAATAACCCCTATTTGTCTAAGTACCTGAACAGACTTTGGTTGCTTAAATCTAAATCTAATCCTAACTGATACAAGTGTCCACTTGAACACAGAAGATTTTTTATTTTAAAGACTATTTCTCCAATTCTCTCAAGGAAAGTATGTTACTAGACCATTCTAGAGACATTGCAGTGGAGTTAATTTATTTATACATAAAAGGGAAGATTAAGGCATTAGGACATACTTCTCTTCCAGACTGGTTGAGAAAAACTGCCCAGAAAACTTGCTATAAGAAATATCATTGCAGGGGTGCCTGGGTGGCTCAGTGGGTTAAGCCACTGCCTTCAGCTCGGGTCATGATCTCGGGGTCCTGGGATCGTGTCCCGCATCGGGCTCTCTGCTCAGTGGGGAGCCTGCTTCCCTCTCTCTCTCTCTCTCTGCCTGCCTCTCCATCTACTTGTGATTTCTCTGTCAAATAAATAAATAAAATTAAAAAAAAAAAGAAATATCATTGCACACTACAAGCATAAGCATCATCTGATAACTTACTTGAAATCAAATCTCAGAATTCCTCTGCTCCACCTACGTAGAATCTGTATTTTATTTTTTTATTTTTTAAATATTTTATTTATTTATTTGACAGACAGAGATTACAAGTAGGCAGAGAGGCAGGCAGAGAGAGGAGGAAGCAGGCTCCTTGCTAAGCAGAGAGTCCGATGCAGGGCTCAATCCCAGGACCCTGGGATCATGACCTGAGCCGAAGGCAGAGGCTTTAACCCACTGAGACACCCAGGTGCCCCAGAATCTGTATTTTAAATGTGATTCCCAGATGATTCAAGTGTATGTTAAAATTTTTAAAACACTATATAAATTGTGAGCTTTGAAATGAAGAAAAAAAAAGGTCTTTTAAAAAATTTATCTTTTATATCTCAATTTCCTAGTACAACGTCTAAATAGAACATAATAGGGCCAGCCAAATATTTGATGAATGAAACATAATACTGGCTCAGTGTCAATCATTAAATTTTATTATGGATTTGACTATCAGAAATCTAACTATTTTTTGCAAAGCAGAGCTTATGGTTATGAGGAAATGAGTAATGGGACAAACATGATGTAAAACAGGAAAACTGGTTGAAAAGTTACAAAACTTAGGATGAAAAAAAACAATAGGCTCTGGTATTACACTAGAATTAAAAGTGTTAAGGAATATGGGCACCTCCAAGAGAAAGAGTTACAGAAAGAGAAAATTGAGGAGCAAGTCATGAAAGATGCCCTTGCCAACACTCATTATTTTTCCTGGGGCCATCTTGATATTATCTACCCTAGGTCAGTGGTTCCCCTTTTTGGAAGCATGGAGACACATTTAGCTCTGAGGAAAGCTAGGAATGCATGGAGACTCATTTAGCTCTGAGGAAAGCTAGGAATGCTCTCCCAGGAAAGGACATTTACACACACACACACACACACACACACACACACACACACACACACAGTTTCAAGAAGTGAATTCAAGAACATTCAGAATATCCTGAGGTCTACCTGTCACAGATACACAGCCCTTCATGGAGTTTGAGTTTTCTACATTACCAGTTAGGTAGAATAATATTCCACTAAGTCTAGAAATGGCTCAGAAAAATAGATTAAAACTGTCTATTCATATATCCTAAATCCTAAATTAGTTCCCAGTTTAAGTTTTGACTGAATGGAAGCATGATCCTTCCACTAGATTCAGCCATCCTTCTTTTTTAGACCTAGCGTGATGAAATGAATAAGCCAAGATGGTATAAGAAATGCTTGTAGATATGGTTACATTTTGAACTGAGGGACACTTGAAGTGCACTTATCTTTAGAATGTACGGGGATATGTTAGGAACTTATTTTTAATTTTATAAGGCTTTTCATATTAGTATTATGGATTGAATGGTGTCCCTCCCAAAATATGTTGAAGTCATAAACCCTAGTACCCAGAATATGATCTTATTTGGAAATAGGATTGATGCAGATACAATTAGTTAAGATGTAGCCATACTTGAGTGGAGAGGGCCCTTAATCCTGTATGACTGGTGTTACTATAAGAAACACACAGACAGAGATAGGAGGAGAAAACCTCACGTAACTTACGTCACCGTTCTCTGGGACAACAGGGTTGTAGGCAGAAGGAACCGTGAGTACAGAAGTTTCAAGATGTACATTACAGGAAGAGGTGTGGCAAGTATAGCTGGACAGAATGAGTGAAAGGGAGAGCAACAGGAGATGAGTTTGGAGAGGGGAACACAGATAATCCATAGGTTACAAACCATTGTAAGAACTCTGTGAGATGTGAGGTCATTGCATGATTTGGTGCAGGGGAGATATATGATCTGATCATTGTTTAAACATAATCCCTATGGCTGCTGGGTGAGGAACAGACTGAAGAAGAAGAAGGTGAGACAAAGATATCAGTCAGGAGGCCATTCCAATAATTACTGGCTTGGATAAAGTATGTGGTATGCAAGTGGTAAAACTGATAAGAGTCTGAATAAGTTTTGAAGGTTTGCTGAGGACTAGAAATGCCGTGCGACATAAAGAATCAAGCATGTTGCCAGGAATGTTTCACTGAAATTCATGTCAGCTGATCCATAGCATCAGACATTTTTTCCTGCTCCCTGGGTATGGTCAAGTTCTTTTGGGTCACACTGTATCTTCTGGGCTTTGCTTCCATTTGTGCTGGTATCCCCACTAATCCTGCCTGGCCTTCTACCTCTGTTGTGCAGAATACCACCTGTTTCTGGATCTTACCACTTCCACAGTTTAGCCTCCTTAGGCTATGCCACAGCCATTCCTATTGGGAGGCCTTGAAACAAGCAAGGTATCAATTTTTCCAATGCATCTAAACTATTATTTTCAAGATGGCAAGATAAGACTTTTCCAGAAGCTCCATGATAAAATTGCACCGTGTTCTATGTAAGATCTACAGAAATGCCTCTATGTTTGTCTTCGTGTTCAAAGAAAAAAATACTGCAATTCACAAAATAATGTTTGATTTAATTCATTAACTTAGATGAGTTACATATGTCATAAAAATAAATCAAGAAAGAGATGTTTAAATTAATGAAGCTCAAATGGGATGTTGAATTTTTTTAGTGCTAGGAATCACTAAGTAATACAATATTATTATTTCCCATATTTATTCCTAACACCATGAGACATGAAAATAAAGTTTATAGTCAAGTCACAGGCTTTTAATCAATTCAGACCACATGTCAGAGTGCCCCTGTGAGCTGTTTGCCCCAGCTGTTTTGCAGCTGCAGTGAATTTGACATGCTCTGGAATAACCATGGAATGCTTTAAACCCTTTGGAAATACAGAGGAAACCCTAAGGAATAAAAATTGTAGTCTGCCCTGTTGGACAAAATAAGGGAAGACACATTTTAGAGAATATGGGAATATAACTACTTTAGAAAATTCCAAATATGAGTAGCTATAGTATTTAGAAGGTATAATTTCATACACATGTATATGTTATCTTACGTGCTAATGATGCCATTTTCAATGATTTATTACAAAATTTTTCAAATAGAGAAGAACTGAAATAATTTTATAGTGAATACCGGTGCATTTACCACCTCTTCTTACCATTTTAGTATATTTGATTATCATCTCTTTCTATTAGTCCATCAATTTATCTTATTTTCTATAAAATTTTTACAATTTCTTAAATTTATATAGTATAGAAGTATCTGATTTAGAAGAGTCAAATGTAATGTCCAGAATATAACTGTTAGTTCCCAATCTGAATTATATGGATATTTTAACATTAGAAAAGACTTTAAAATCCCTTTAATGTAAGCACATCATTTTTCAGCTATAGAAAGTAAGTCATACTGATTTGAGTTTGAGTAAGAACACCTCTAATTACCTGACTAATTAGTAACTAAGCCGTATTTTACATAGATATGTTCTTGAATAGTAAGAGAAAGCTGTATAGTGTTAGTAAGATGAGGATAATCATTGAAGCATGTCCTTTGTTAGAAAATTGAAGTAATTTTAGGTTAATAGACCAATGCACAGTTGAATTAGTGGTGAGATTTCAGGAGGAAGTAGTGTTAAGTGCGTTAAGGGCCGAACATCTATGAAAATCCTCCCACTGTGTAATCAAAACAATGATGACAACTAACCCTACTAAAACAGCTATAATTCTAGCATCAATCCTGCCCAGTTTCCAAACGGATGGAATGTCACGGGGATAAAGAATTAAAGCCGGAGTATTGGAAGCATGGAGTTTGAGTGGGAGACAGAGGATCTGCTGCTTCAATCCAGCTTGACAAACCCACAGACTGTCACAAACGGCACGGTTTAGAGAGCAAGGAGGGGTATGAGCTGTTGTTTACACACCTTGTTGAATCCTTGCTGGAAGAGTACTTAAAATTAACCTTCATACTACCCATAATCGATCTGTGCTGTGTTCAGTCACATAGTTACCTGAGTTGCAACTCTGTTGAAGATGGGACACAATAGAATCTCTTGTTGCTTTTACATTTCCATGTTTTAAGAAAATTTTTTAAAAAAGAGTTTATTTATTTATTGAGAGAGAGAGAGCACGCATGTGCAAGCAAGCAGGGGTAGGAGCAAAAGGCAGAGGAAGAGAGAATCTCACTTCCACGACCCTCAGATCCTGACCTGAGCTGAAGTCAAGAGTTGGACACAAGCCACCCAGCCACCCCTGACAAATTTTTAAAAGGAAATTTGAGATCAATGGGTGAACAAATGTTAGAGAATTGTTAAAATTTACAAAATATAAAATTCTGTACATTTTAATTCATACTTCTATGTTAGTAAGGCAGCAAATGTCTTTTGTTTCTTTTTTTCCCCCTTCTTCTTCTTGTATCCTTTAAAACTTTTCTTCTCCAGGCTATTTCTTCTTTCCCTGACCATCGTTTTAGCGATTTAAAATGCTTAAGAAGTTACTGTGAAACCCAAAATTTAACTTCTTGAAACCTACCTTAAAAGATTCCTGTCTTCTATATTTTTAACGAGTTTTCTGGGTGATTTTTAGGTGATGAACAACTTAAAACTACCACTTTGAAGAATTCAACATTAGCATTCACAGGGTATGTCTTCCAGTTCTGATTCTAAAATGATTATTGATTTATTGAGTGGTCCATGGCCCTATTTACCTCTAGAATTTTTTCCCTCTCTATGTAGAAGTGGGCAAGTCCACCTATGAAGATAAAACAAAATTTATTTTAATCATATGGAGCTCTTCTTTGGCACTACACATAATACAATAATAATGATCTTGTGAGACACTGGCAAAATTTAAATAAAGTTATACATTTAGAAATCTAATACAATATCTAATACTTAGTAGTGCTCAATAAATGATAGTTATTATCATATTTATAAGAATTTTTTTCAAGTTTTTATTTAAATTCCAGTTAGTTAACATTCAGTGTAGTATTAGTTTCACATATAGAATTTAATAAGAGTTATTAAGAAACAGGTATTAAACTCATCTGCTATTCAAGGCTAGTCCTATAAATTGCTGAATTGACTAAAATATGTATGAATATCAGGGTCATCTTCTCTCTAAATGTTCCCTTGATCACAGTTTTATCAGATTACTCACTCAGTTTAGGGCACCATAAATGAGGGGAATGTGGTCTACACTGGGAAAAAAGATGGTAAGAAAGAAAATGGGTCAATAAACACAGGCAAAAGAGCACAGGAAATGAATAAAGTTAATTTTAAAACAATGAGATGAAGAGTATGTCAATTTCTTTCACTCTCAATTTACTCATTTTCAAAGTTATTACTAACGATTCCTATTTCAGGTTCATGAATCAAAAACAATTTCTGCCACACACTAGTTGTATAAGTTTGGTTCAACAAATTTACCTCTCTATACCTTAATTTCCTAACCTGTAGAATATAAATAATGCTGGGAAATACCTCATAGACTATGAGAATTCTTGGTGCATGATACATACTTCGCACTCAGAGAATGTTAGCTAGTGTCAAGTACTCATCTATTGATTTCCTAAAGGCTTTCCCATCAAAGTACCACCAATTGGGTGTCTTGAAACGACAGTAATTTATTGTCTCATAGTCCTGGGGACTAGAAGTCTGAAATCAAGTTGTCAACAGGGCCATTCTCCCTCTGACACCAGTAAGGAATCCTTCTTTGACTCTTCCTAGCTTCTAATGGTTTGCCAGCCATCTTTTCATTCCTTGGCTTGTAGCTACACAACTCTAGTTTCTGCCTTTGCCATCATACAGCATTCTTTCTGTGAGTCTCTGTCTTCACATGGCCATCTTCATAAGAGGACACCAGTCATGCTGTATTAAATGCCCAATCTATTTCAACTGATCATATCTGCAAGAACCCTAGTTTCAAATAAAGTCATTTTCCTAGGTACATAGGAAGTTTGGAATTCATTTTTTGTTTTTGATTTTTGTTTTGTTTTTATTTTGTTTTTTTAGGGGAACACAATTCAATCCATAATAATACATCACTGTCTACTTTTCCATGGTCACAATGAGCATTATGTGAGATGACAAAGATAAGAGAACTCCATCTATAAAAATATAAATGTTATATGTATTTTTTTCTATAAAAGCCTTCAGATAGATGAGAAATTTTTGGAATGAGAAGGAATACCAAATGTAAACATACTTAAACCTAACCAAAAAGAATTTAAATGGCACTAGAGACACATGTCAGCAATAATGTTTATGAAATGACAGGATGTACTCTTTAGTTGTTTACTTTGGACATGCATTGTAGAATGCTAAAGTGGAATTTGAGAGATTATGTTGGTCTAGGAAGATTAATGTGATGGTGATATTTTAAATTATAAAGTTCATAGCTTATTCTACTACCTATATATAACAGATAATATTTATTTTACAGGTATACAGTTGATCCTCAAACCACATGGGTTTGAACTGTGTAGGTTTGCTTCTATGTGAATTTTTATCTATCAGAACTGTAGTGTGTTATTTTCTCTTATGATTTTCTTAATGTTTCTTTTTTCAAGCTCAGTTTATTGTAAGAATACAGTATGTAATACATGTAACATACAGAATATGTGTTAATGTCAATTATGTTATCTGTAAGGCTTCCAGGCAACAGTAGGCTATTAGTGGTTAAGTTGGAGAGTCAAAAGTTATACATGGAGGGGCGCCTGGGTGGCTCAGTGGGTTAAGCCGCTGCCTTCGGCTCGGGTCAAGATCTCAGGGTCCTGGGATCGAGTCCCGCATCAGGCTCTCTGCAGAGAGCCTGCTTCCCTCTCTCTCTCTGCCTGCCTCTCCATCTGCTTGTGATTTCTCTCTGTCAAATAAATACATAAAATCTTGAAAATGCAAATTATTTTAAAAAAAGTTATACATGGATTTTTTTTACTGTTGGGGGGTGGTCAGCATCCCTAACCCCCTCATTGCTCAAGGATTAACAGTATACCAATTGTTTTTCTTGTTAGTGACACAAATAAAATTTTCTTTCCACCACAAGTAACTACTAGCCCCCCATCTTTCTCTCTTCTATAAGAATAGAAAAATGGATATAAAAATCTTCCCACAAGTCCATGGTTAGTAAATAAAAAGGCTGGAATTCAAACCCAACATTTTGAATAAAAAGCTTGTCTGTTTCTCTTTGGTTGTTCATCTGTTTTTATTTTTGTTGTTGCTGTTTTGTTCTATTCATAATACTGGTAGTACCAGATGTGAAGTTCATAGTAGCAGACAACAGAGGATGTAACCAAGACCTGCAGTGTGATTGTCCTTTCATCAGAACTCTCCATAAGAATGTAAGATCATACACTTATATTTTCCTCTCTGAAAATGTTTCCTGTCATTTTTTTTGTTTTGTATTTAGTACCTTTTCTAAATTAATATCCAATTACCTTATAAGAAATAGAAATGATTCTGTGATAACAATTTGTTCCATTGAGATGAGTTTACACACACACACACACACACACCACACTCAGGCACTAACCATTTCATTCTTGTGAGAGACCAATTATCTGTGACTTTGGATTTACCTGAAACCCAACACAAACTCGATGAGCTATGAGCTGAAATCAGTTAAGTGTCATGTGTAAGCAGGAGAAACAGCATGTCAACTAAATTCTGCTTGTTCTCCTGGTTCCCTAGAGAACATTCAGCCAGATTTATGCCATAATTTTCCTGTAGTGGGTTGGCTTACAAAAGATCTTTTCTATACCAAAACGCAAAAGTTATGTTCACCTTGGGAAAATATAAAGATCTATCTCCAGAAGCTATTTCCAGCTGGCCTTCCCTAACCAAATCTCAGTGATTAGACCAAAGATACATGTTTTATTGCAAGATCTAGCAAAAGTCCAAACTTTCAAAGTAACATCTGCAGAGAAGTTGCAAGCCAACATAAAAACATGTTCATTGTTATTGAAATTTTAAAGCTTTCATTGTTTTGCATTTTTCTGCTTCAGTGGGTATTCTTTATTCATAACCTCTCCAAGACATTTTCTTTGGAGCACAAAAGGCTGGCTCATATTCTGTTTTCTTATTCTTACAAATTATTTGTTACTTGTCAAAGTCCAAAGTTCTAAAATGTTGTTTTATTTCCCTTTGTACCTACTCACCTAAACCTCCAGTTCCAAAAGGGACAGGTGGAAAATTTATAGGGCACACGTTTTCTACATCTCTAAAGAATGAATTTCTTAAGATCGGATTTCTTAAAAGCCATGTGATACATTTGACTATAGTTACATGATTCAAGTAATTATACTTGACTCAAATGCCAGAGATTAAAAAATGTGACCCAGGGAATCTTGGTTTAGAAGAAACTTAGAACTAGTTGATTGTCCTGTCTCCAGATGGGTTTCAACAAAGTTATTCCATTTGACTCACTTTAAGTCCTTCAACAAGTGTGGACTTTGTACTTACTCTGTACCAGGGAGTTATGGGGATTGTAAAGGAAATAGAAGTCCAGGTCAATTTAGGAAACTTAAACTTGCTATAATGGATAATTTTTTTTTAACAGTCAAGACATGGGAAACATCTTGGAACAAACAAAACGACAGTTCATACCCTTATGAATATCAAACCCCAATAATGAAATGCCAAGTGCATGGCACAGAAAATAAATATAAAAGGAGGATGGATGTTCTTTAGTTCTAATAAAAAACTTTCGTGGTTTAATTCCATTTTGTTTGAAAACAATTAGTAAAACATGTTCTATATAATTCATTAGTTATCTTTATTCAAAAATGCTTCCTTAGCTAAATATTTAATAAAAAACGTCTTTGGGGAAGAAATTTCAGTGTTGATTAGGCAAAAACCAAAAATACACAAAAAAATTATCCAGTCATTGAAAAACAAAAAGGATTTTTTTCTTGCACTTCGTACATGTGTATAATTTACAAGAGTAAAGGGAGGAACATAAGTTAAATTAACTCTTCTTGAATCTGCAATATTTATAGTATTAAGGCTTTCTGCTGGGTTTTCACTTTCATAAGAGGATAAGTGTGAGATACAAATCATCTATTTTTTTCTAATCCCATCTTAGCACGCCAGTAATTTAGTCTTCTGGTTTTTCATATAAAGAAATTGTAAGAGATTGATTTGAGAAGTAGCAGGGAAACGAACTGGTCTCTGGCTACATTTCTCAATCAGAGTCTTACATTTCCTTTTGAAAAATATCTATAAACTTTAGACATCTGTTTAGTTTTGCCATCTTGAATGTTCTGTTTTACTCATTCTCACTGAAATCCAAAGTCAATCAGTTCTGTTGTGTTTGGCTTTTGTCAGATAAGAACAAGTAAGGGATTATCTCTAGACTTCAGATCTCCTTTTGCCATAAACACACAGACACACGCATTTACACACCCCTCACATACTAAGAGGCAATTTTGAGCTTTAATTTCTTGCCTATACCACTCCTAAAACTTCCTTAAGGGAAAGAGCTGATACATTCCCTCTCGGTAAGATTGACTGAAAAATCCAAACTCTTTGCTGCTCTATCATTAGAGTTGTACTACACTTCTTGAGAACAGGGACCTTGTCTGTTTCAGTCACTGCTGTATCTTTCGTGTCTAGAACAATGACTAGCGCTTAATACATGCTCAGTAAATGTTTGTCGAATGAATACAAGCATTCAAGATAAAGTCTTTAGGCAAACTGAGCAACTGTAGACATCAGGGGAAATTTCTTTTTGTCGTCCCTGAAATACTTCTTTTAAGGCTGCTTATAATTTTATATAGGGCCACATATGTAGTGAACGTCCTTGCCTGTCAGCCGCCTGCCTTCACTTCTCCATCCTCATATTAAAGAGAGTGTAAATCTTCACCTCTACCCTGAATTTAAACACGGTCTGGATAAACCTCTCTGGGATTATTACAAATGCCGTATACTAGGTGATTTTTGGCAAAGAATGAGTTGCTAATCCTCTGAGCTCCCCAATCCCACCAAGTCTCACAGTTGCTGAGGATTCGGCTAGGCCTAAAGCAGCACTGAAGAAGTTTCTGTGGGGGTGCATAGGATCGACAAAGAAAAGTGGCTCTGTGTTTCTCCTAGGAACACATATATAGATGAGTCCTCTAAGTATTTTAACAGCTCGATGTAAAGGGACAACACTGAGGCAGAGAATGTGGGATATAACTGCTTTACATGTTTATTTTTTTAATTTATTAATTTTTTAAATTAACATATGATGTATTATTTGCCCCAGGGGTACAGGTGTGTGAATCGTCAGGCTGACACACTTCACAGCACTCACCATTTCACATACTCTCCCCAATAAATGTTTATTTTTGTGCCACTGACTCTTGACTCCTGAGTTGGAAGAGGCAAAGAGACGACAATATTAAGAAACCTCATAGCATTGATCCTCCCATGCCGTATGAGAAACTTTTTCTATTGCTGTGTAAATAGCAATAAATAGTCGCAGGACAGGCAGGTACTCAGAATAGTCCTTTATTCCCATACTGACTGTTGGGATGAGATCCACCCTCCTGCACCACTGTGAAGCCTCCAAGAAGAAAAGATGCTAACATTCAAGTTCAGTGTTTCCTGGCTTAGACTGCAGCCATGTAAGCCAAATTTTCTGTAACAAATTCTAATCTTGAGTGCCTATTCATCATGTATATGTGCGTGTATTTATACGTATGGTATACGTGTGTATATATGTACAGAGCCTCCTGCCCAACCTAGCTTTTAGTCAGTCGCTGGAACTCTCTCCCCGTCCTCTGCATTGTCTGAGAACTGACAGCAGGAGTTCTTAAATGAAACTATTTCATGCACACAGTGCAAAGCCTTGAAGTCCCTGTGCGTCTGTGTCTGCTTTTGTCAAGGAGAACAGAGCATGTTTGTAAACATGCAGCATGGAAAGGAGATCCAGGCAATGACAGCAAGCCTGTGGCCCACCAGTTTCCTGTTTGTCTCTGACATTATGTTACCCCTGACAACGAAGGGGGAAAATAATCTCCAAGAGAACGGCACTTCTTTTCCTTATTATAAGTTCAGAGTTTGGCAAGTAGAAGAAATTAAAACTGTCTAACTGCCTTTTTAATTGCCAAAAGCTTGTATGTCCCTGTTCCCCTTTTCATGAGCCTTCCTCCTTTCTTCTCTCTAAAAACAGGAGAAAAAGCAATAGAAATAGACACCAAGACAGAGATAGACCGATGGATGGACAGAAAGAGGGATGGAGAGAGGGAGTCATGTTTCAGTATTTTGATCTGCTGAAAACTATAACACAGGAAAAGCTTGATAAAGATCAAACAATACCTGCAGAGCTACAGTGAATAAACTTCATTTTAAATCATAGAAAGTGACACAGCTGGATAGTTCAATGTATCTGGGATGACTTCTTTTATCAAATAAACGCAGGTCACATAAATCCATTCATTCACTCAGTTGGCACTTGCTGCATTGAAAGCATTATGCTGGATATGTACATTCTTACTTTACCCCTTTTTTAAAATTTTTAATTTTTTTATTAACATATAATGTGTTATTAGCCCCAGGGGTACAGGTCTGTGAATCTCCAGGTTTACATACTTCATAGCACATACTTTCCCTAATGTCCATAACCCAACCCCCCTCCCTCTCGCAGCCCTCAGTTTGTTTTGTGAGATTAAGAGTCTCTTATAGTTTGTCTCCTTCCCAATCCCATCTTGTTTCATTGATTCTTTTCCTATCCCCCCAAACCCCCCATTGCCTCTCAACTTCCTCATATCAGGGAGATCATATGATAATTGTCTTTCTCTGATTGACTTATTTCACTAAGCATAATACCCTCTAGTTCCATCCATGTCATCGCAAATGGCAAGATTGCATTTCTTTTGAAGGCTGCATAGTATTCCATTGTGTATATATACCACCTCTTCTTTATCCATTCATCTGTTGGTGGAGATCTAGGTTCTTTCCATAGTTTGGCTATTGTGGACATTGCTGCTATCCAGATGGCCAAAAGAAACATGAAATAGTGCTCCACATCACTCCACTGATGCTCCGCATCAGGGAAATACAAATCAAAACCACAATGAGACACCACCTCACACCAGTCAGAATGGCTCAAATTAACAAGTCAGGAAATGACAGATGCTGGTGAGGATGCGGAGAAAGGGGAACCCTCCTACACTGTTGGTGGGAATGAAAGCTGGTGCCGCCACTCTGGAAAACAGCATGGAGGTTCTTCAAAAAGATGAAAATAGAGCTACCTTATGACCCAGCAATAGCACTACTGGATATTTACCCTAAAGATACAAATGTAGTGATCCGACAGGGCACTTTTCCCCTTTTTAAGTAGAGTTGAACCCGCTTAAATCAGAACAAAACGGAACACTGAGAAGGTGAGATAACTTGTCCTTGATCATGTTATGGTGGATCCAAGACCTGTTCTGTTTGATCTTAAAGCCGCCGTGCTCCTGAGACTGTGCATTCTCTCCATATTGAGGGGCCTAGTGTCCAAAGTAGTACAGAGATAAAATGATAGGGATTTTGAGAGGAATGCACTAAAATTAGGAAATTATCATTAAGAAAATGAGCAATTAAGTACCTACCTTAATTGTTCACTGTTCTTTTAATGAGCAACAGGCTAAAAAAAATTTTAAAGGAAGAAAGAAAGAAAAGTTAGAGACTGCTGACTAACAGTGATCTTTCAGAATCTAGCACATAGATTGGTGCAAATTGGAGAGTACCTAGTAAAAATAATTATCAGACCCATTTTTAGGTTTATATTCATGTCACATGAACTAGGGAACAAAATCTTCTTTTGGAGTAGTGATTTTCAGGCCACTGTGTCATAAACTTTGCATTTTGCATCCCATGGAAGTCATTTCTTGCTGCTAAATGACTGCTAAAAAGATCTCATCTCCATACCAATTTTAGTATATGCCATCTCATTGTCAGAAGTCTTCAATATTACCTTAGACCTTCAGACTTTTGATAACTATTTGTACCTTTTTTTTCACCGTCTCCAGAATACCTTCACATTCTGAAAAGTGTTCAGATTTCTTATTATACTAGCCAAACACTTAAACAGTCTATAAACTAATTGGCCATTTGTTCCACAACCTCAGCTGTAGGTAATGCCTTTTAAATCTTTTACATTATTGAAAATTTGATTTGGGGGAAACTATCCTTACATTAGAATCCACTAACCTTTAAAAAAAATATGTTCTGTTTAGAAAAATCTTTCCCTAATATTAACATTGCCATTCGTACTTCATATTGCTGTAGTACGTATATTACTAAAATCAACTCACAGGGTTGCCTGTGTGGATCAGTCGGTTAAGCATCTGCCTTCAGCTCAGGTCATGATCCTGGGATCGAGGATCATGGGTCCTGGGATCAAAAACCCGATAGTTCTCCCTCTCCCTCTGTGTGCTCACTCTCTCCCTCCCTGCTTCTTCCTCAAATAAATAAATAAATCTTAAAAAAAAATCAAAACTCATTATTAATTACTTATTACCTGGAGAAAGGATGCCTCTCAGAACATATCTTAATTTCTACTCCTATCAGTATTCTAAATTTTACATAATCTTTAGTTTCTTTAATTTGTTAAATTTAGCGGAGACAAATTTATTATGATTTAGCTCCCTTACTTATACAGGCTTCTTGCCAGAAGAAGCCCTAGCAGTGTTTCTAAGGTCATAACAATTTTTGTGAAATTCACAATGGTTAAGATATTTTAACTGAAATTGATTGAAACTGTTGTCTCTTTCTATCCTCACTCCCCCATCCATGTCAGGCTGTATTGGAGTGGCCACAAACATGTGTGGAATCTGGCTAAAGAGTAGTTAGTTTAGAGATACTTTGGGTTTAGTGGGATACGTTTGTTTATGTGATTCACAGTCACTTTCCTATACAGGTATAGTAATTGCTAACTGACTGGTTAGAAATGTGCAGGAATTTTTGGTTTTGCTATCTACTAAGTGACAGTATGAATTAAATTACCTATTCCCTTTCCTCTGGTCTCTTTGGTTATACATTTTGCTAAGTGAGAAAAAAAATAGACAAAAAGAGACATACTACAAATAATATGCAACAATTATACAGTATATATCTTGACTTGGGACAGACTTCCAACTTCTCTGTGGTTTAATTTCAAAAATCATGTGATGCCACAGATAGATGCTTCACAGGGAAATTCAGAGCGTTGGTTATATAATACCAGTAAAAGGGCCTGGAAGAAAAATGGCCCCTACCAGTGAGGTGGTATTAGACATGATGTGTCCTGAGCAAATGGGATTATTCCAGAATGGCTGCAGTCTCTTAGTTTCATGAATAATCCTTTAAAAGCAAAGAGATAAATGCCTGAGGTTAAGTTACAGCTTGATGAAATACTTAAAATGACCAAAGTTGGAATTCAGACATTGTTGTATTTGAGAGATACGAAACAGCTACAACTACCATTTCTTACCCTTGTCCAGAATAATGTCTTATTATTCCATCCTCTCTCTGTAAATTGGAGCTTATTAGGCTGAGCAACTTTTTGTATAAGTTCTAAGGGCATAACACGGTGGCTGCCACCAGATAAAAGGGGTCCTGAATATGTTTTCATGCACCACTGGCCATGGGCTTAAATTTTTAGTTATTTCTATTTCTTTCCTACCTACCCAACGCCTTTGTTAAAATAACAAAACACTGAAGTTAACATTTTAAACATTTACTCATTTACTTATAAAATGGCAAAGCTGAGAACAAATGTCAAAGGAGTAAAAAATTTTAATACACTTTAAATCTCATCAACCATTGCAAATTTAAATCCTGTTCTAACTTATTCAGGGCATCTTTAAATTCAAAGTCATTCAAAGACTCACTATGGACTCCCAGTACTTTGGTGCATTGGAACAACTTTGATAGAAATCGCTCTCACAGAAAACAGACTCAGAACTTCCTTGGGAGGTTTTGAAGTGCCCTCACAGCTGACCAGAGACAAGGCGTTACATTGCCTCCTTAGGACTTCTTAGCTCTCCTGGCCAGGGGATTCCAGATTTTTACATCTTTCTGCTCCATGTGGTCCAAGGTAGAAAAGACCTACCCACCTCAGTATATATCTTTTCAGGAAGCAGCACTGCCCAGATTACCCAAACATCTCAGGGACTTTCTGACACAGAGTTTTTTTCTTCTTCTTTTTTTTTTTTTTTCTGATTTCTCTACTTTTCTAAGAGATTCTGTCCTTTACAGTGACTAACTGGAATAAACGCTAATATGCACTGAACTACCTTCTTTTACAAACTCTTCAAGCTCTTTCTTTTTATAATGATTTTTTCCCAGAAGCTTCTGACACTCACTTACTTCTTAAAGGGACCCTGGATTTTTATCATAGCCTTTATTTTTAAAAATGACTTGAATAGCGTACTCAAGTTTTGAAGAGTTTATAGGAGTTTCCTCTCTTAACTAAAGAGCCCTTAGTCTAAAGGAAAACTCAAATACTGAGATTTTCTTGATAAGCAAAAAAATCATATTGCTGGAAAGTGTTTCAATTCCACTGATAATGCAACTCATTCCCTGCAAAATAAAGTGAATATTCCTACAGATAATTCTGTTATGAAAATAGGTACCCTTTTGTCTCTCTTGGTAAGCGCACCTTGTTCTAACAGTTCTTGTAAGAAAAAGGCAGCTACACGTATAGGTACAATTTTCTTTGATGCAAATTTCTCTATTACTTTCCTTACCGCCCATTTGCAATTATGTGCTGCTTTATGAAGCACCTGTGACAAGGTTAACTTTATTTCTCCAAATAAATAGGGTCATTTATTCTAGTTCTGCTCCAATAGCTTGAGAAGTTCCCATTAAACACCTAGGTATCTTCCCAATTAAAACAAATGCTAAACTCTTAAAGCCCCATTGGAAAATTCCTCTGATGTTTCACACAGTTGCCAAATCAGCAGTGAAGGCTTCTGTTTAAGCTTCTTTAAACTACAAAGGCATTTCTTCGACTCTGAGCCAGGTATTTAGCTGGTGTAACTTTTGCAAAGAATCCAGGAGTAACCCTCACCTTCTTGTGTTGGAAAAAATATCTCTTATTTAGGTGAGGAGTCATAAGCTATAAATAAAATTTAGTCTTGGGAAATTATCCCTGGAGACTTACTGCACAGTATTTTGTTGTACAAAAACCCAGTTTCAAAGGAAATCCATCCTTAATTGGGAAAAAAAAAAATCTTCCTGTGGATAGTCAAAACGGTCTAGCCTGAAGCTCTTAAAGGGACAACATCTCAATTGCTATTTTTTTATTGATTCAAACAGCCTTGACACCTGGCATAATTCTGGTTAACAGAGCTAGGCAATTGCTTTTGAATTACCTCTCCACTTAAGGCAGTTATGAATAATGCCAGATGCATTTCTTTTCAGGATGTTAACAAAGATTCCAGATTCAAAATATATGAAAAGGGACAATAGGATGTATCTGCTTTGGAGTTGTCCCTGTAGGCGAGCCCACTTTTCATTACTTCTGTTCTAGCAGTCAGAGCCGCGCTTCACATAAAGGAAGCTAATGTTCGTGTACCCTCACAACAGCTTCCTCCTGTCTCACTGTCCGCAGTTCTCTCATGGCAATCCAGCCTTTATACTTGTTCCACTTTAACTTTGTAGGAATATAAAGGCTGGATTCACATGAACTTGGGTGGAAGATCTTCAAATGTTCTCCGTTTCTCATAGGAAAAAGTTCAAAGGCCCTAATATGATGTCCGAATCCTGATCTGCGTTGGCTCTTTCTTGATGGGTCTCTCTCTTAATGTGCTGCCCTTCTCTTGTACTCTAGCACCACACCCAGTCTAAACGCCCTGACCTCTCCAAACTCTGCCCCTTGACTCAAGCTGCTTTTATTGTCTGAAAGTCCTTTCAATCTGTAGATAACGTTCAAATGTCAGTTCGTGTAACTCCTTCCCCAAAGACACCTTCTCAAATATTCCTAAAAAAAATTCCAAAAAAATCTTTCCTTCTTTCACATCATACAATATTTATAAATGTTATATGCATTTAAATATATTCCATGATGCCTAATTTGGTTGTTTAAATATGTTTCTGTCTTTTCCACTGTATCATAATCTAGGACACCTAAAGCTCTGTATCTTACCCATTGCTATAAGTTCTTTATGACTTCTCGTTACTTCCACATCGAAGGCCTAGCAAAGAGGTTTGCATATACAGTAACAAACTTTCAAAGTACTTGCTATTTCGTTGAATTATCATTGCATAGCTGCTTGTGATGGTAACTTTCTATGTATAAATAAAAAAATTAGAGTACTTGAATACATGAGGATTATTTTGACCCCTATAAAAGCATGTCTGGGAAGAATATGCTTAGCAAACTTTTACACTCTCATTTGATTCTCTATAAAGTGTAGAAGTTTTCCCCCAAATATAGAAGACCTGATTGCTGGGAATGAAATATGCTGACGTAGTTAATGCTAGCTCTCTTTAATTTCTATTTATTTCCAAATAACAAAGTAATTGCAACAAAAATGTGTACACACACAATATGAAAATACAAATAAATAAAAGGAGTCCCTTCAGCAGTTCGGGCTGCTATAACAAAGTACTATAGACTGAGTGGCTTCTAGACAACAGACGTTACTCCTCACATATCTAGAGATTGGAAGTCTAAGAGGAGGATGCCATCATGGTCCAGTTCTGGTGAGAACAGTTCAGATTGCTGACTCCTCTTTGTATCCCCCACATGGCAGACAGCAGAGGGGAGAAGCAAGTTTTCTCATGACTCTTGTAATTGGTCACTAACCCCATTTGCGAGGCCTTCATCCTGACCTCATGTCATCCTAATTACTTCCCAAAGGTCCCACCCCCTCATGCCATCACATTAGGGAACAGGCTTTCAACACATGAATTTTGGAGGGACACAAACCTTCCATCCGTAACAGAGAAAAAAAATGAAAATTCTATCTTCTCGCATGTTTGTCCTTCATTCCTCCTTCCTAGAGGCCTCCTCACCGGTTTCTTGTGTATACTTACATATATTCTTTCCCCTGCCCCCTCTCTTTCTTTCTCTCCCTGAATTGATCACAGTGTTTTGTTTCAAAATTAGAATATTTGCTTGCCTTGCAAGAAATGCCAGTTTCCCTTACTTCATGTAACATCCAGGAAATTCCTAAAATCCCAGGAAATTCCTAAAATCCTTCAAATATTATCTGCAAAACTAGTTCTGAGAGTGATGGTCTGCATCTTTGTCTTCACTGTCTATTCTCACGCATGTACCGTTAGATGGTATTTGCCCTCTTGCAGAATCTCTGTAGTAGAAAAATAATAAAATCAATAAAATCAAATTATCTTTTGAGTACCTACAATTTAGCCAACACAGCACTGTATCAGGCAATCTCTTTTGTCATATTAATCCTCACAACAAGGATTCTGATTTTTGTCTCTTATAGACATAGATGGGCATAGATGCCGACTGAGGTTTAAGACTGTAGGGCTGGCTGGTAACAGGAATGCAATTCAGCCCAGGTCTATCAGACTTCAGTTTCAAGTAGAATCTCAAGTCACAGAATTATATGACTCCATTATTTGGGAAGTAATTGCTAGGCCTTTGGGAAGTAATTAGGATGACATGAGGTCATGTCATTATAATTATTTTCCTTCTTCCTTTCTTTATCAGTTAGTCTCATTATGCCATTAATATATGTTTCAAGCTGCTACAGTTATTATAAAAATAAATTTTATATAATCCAAGGAGTATTTCCAAGTAGTTTTGGAAGAAAAAAAATAAAAGTCATCCTTAATATGCCACTCCTTAATTTTCAAGTATCTAGAAATATATTAAAAACTCTCCTGGAAATTCATATGTAATGTTTGTCCTAAGAATTTCAGCGTTGTAGGCTTGTCCTAATAGTAACATGCAAACTAATTCCTTATGAATACCCCTAAAATTGATAAAGTTAATAAGCACAATCAGAAAATAAAACTAAAAAACAAAAAAACAAAAACCAGTGCAGCTGAGCTTTTTATTTGCCTGAGTAATTGTCCCAGAGTCCTTTTGAGATTGTCTTCATCCCTTCCAATTTTTCTGTTATTTTTTTGAGATATACTTCAATTTTTTTTTTCTGATTTGAAACTTAACAGCCATAACTGAGGCACAGACCTAACATTGATGTCTTTTTTTATCTTTCTTTTAAAATATGAAGCCAAAATTAATTAAATGTTGATTGAACAAATACATCATAAAACTAAAAGCAAGATAGTATACTTGAAAACATACTGAGTTCAGTTATTGTGTATTATTATTACTATTATTATTTTGCACCTTGGTCTCTTTATCTATAGAGAGCATTCAGCCAGCTGAGGAATTTCCAAGGTCATCTCAAGGTTAATATTCAACTCTTATTTTTTCCTTGAGAGCTTGTGACTTTAGACTGTATAACCTGGGACTGCTGGGAAGAAGAGGATTTTGTGAAAGGAGCACATGGATCTCCCTGGAGGGTAATCTTTCCAGCTTTACTGTTTCCTTGAGTTTTCAAATTGTGATGGTGACCGAGTCCTGCATTACTGCTTGGTCTTTAATTAAAATAAGACCTTCAATATCAGGGGAAATGAAGAACTGAGAGTTCTGGCATGGAAAGCATTTCACATTTCCTTTGGACATTTGGGAGTTGAAGTGGATTGCAGCATCTCGCTTCTGGTGATTTGATGACACCATCCCTTTTTAAAAATTTCCTTCTCCTCCCTTCATAGCACTGCAGTAGAATTTAGGACATCATTGTCTTATCTGAAAGACAGCAATGACTACCAGGATAAGCTCTGCTTTGCTATAGCACTTGTATAAAAGGTTTTAAATATTTAAATGCAGATATAATGGACGACCTTCTATAATTTCCCCATCTGGTTAATAATCAACTAAGAAGTGCTGATAGAAAAATATACAAAACCTACTACTATTATAATAGTTTATTCTTCTAAGTAGTTTGCACAAGAGCAGTTAATTTGGAGAGGAAGCAAGACATTAATTTAAAAGACTCAAACTATATTTGATCTTCATGGTTCTTCAAGCTGACAAACAGGTGATCCAGATATATGCTTGGATATATGCTTGGAGAAATCACTTCCTTGAGAATAAGGCTGATTTGCAACACATTAATTTCAAACACTGCAAATTTGCTACAGGTATGGGATCATTCTTCACATGTTTTATACTATCTTTTATCCATAGTCTGAATGTTCTGCCAAGCATTTATTCAGTATCATTAAATTGATAAACGGTCTTCAAGATATTTCCCACAATCATTCTGTAAACTCTGCTGAAATAGCATTTCCCAGAATGAATAGCTATGAAAAGGGTTGGGATGCCAGTCAAGTTTTAAGATTTAATCAAAAAGAGAGCTACATACACTTAAGGCTATAAATTCTGCTTGCCAAAGACAATTTATTTTTACTAATTCCTTTGGATTTCTTTGTTGTTTTTGTTGAAAATGCTTATATTTAAACTGTACAAACATAAGAAGCTCAAGTTAGGTGGGGATGTAGTGGGGATGTAGTGGAAGTGTGCTTTAAATTTAATAATTTACTGCTCTTTGTGGAGTTACCATGACAAATTAAAATGTTAACAAGCTGCGTGTGTGTGTGTGTGTGTGTGTGTGTGTGTGTTTCTGTTGTGTTTCACTGTGTTTTCTCCAGTGCAGTTTGATTTTTATCAGTAGGGTGTTGACATCATTTCCTTTCTAAGTGGCCATTGTTTAACACTGGTGGAGAAGGACAGGAAAGGGGCAATATATTTATTTATATAAAAGGCCCTAGTCAGGAAAATGTTTTCTTGGTACTTTATTTCCTCATTGTCAAAAGTGAGGTTCTTATAAAAGGATAATGACAGTATTTTACATCTAACACGCAAGGTAGTTTACATCTAAACTAGCAAGGTAGTTTGTTTTTGTTCATGAAGATTTTACTTACCTCTACATCGCTTTTGATAGACAGTCTTTCTTTTGGATATTACTTTTTATCCTCTCATAAATTCCAGAAAGATATTTGACATGAGGATCTCCTGAAATTTAAAAAAAGAAAAAAGAAAGAAAAGAAAAGAAAACCAAAAATCAAAGACATTAATGTTTAGTGAAGATTGAGTTGTCTTCTATAATTCAACAGTCTCTTCTTAGTGTAAATCCAGCTAAAATGGAAAGGATTAAACACTGAGTTGATCAAAAGATTGGAGGACGCTTGGGGTTTCAGTTCAACTTAGAGGCTGAATCAGAAAGCAGTGAGAATGGAATAGTAATGAGAAACTATATGATTCCCTGAAGTATGCTTTAATCCCCTTTTCTTCTTGCCATGGTTTCTTTTTCAGAAATGGGGTTCAGAAAAACACAGGCAGAGTATGATCTTTTGGATCAGGCTAAAAATATTCTTCGTTGTATCTTCATTGATAGCGTGATATGAGACATTCTTGTGGGCATTAGTCGAATCTAAAGTCATTTTTTTGCTTAATAACATTAAATATTTTTGATAGCTACTATGTTTTAGTCACTTAATTGAATAGATTGCATCAGTCATTTTATCCTCATAAAAATACAGAGAAGTTGGTACAATTATCAACCTTTATCACGGGGTAAGGAACACTGAGGCTTCCTTAAGATCATGCAGCTGATAAATCACGGAGCTGGGATTTGAACCCAGGAAGCCTATTGGGATTGTAAGCCACTTGTAAAACTGTTAAACCAATTGCCTAGTGGAAGATGCTATTCAAAGCATGTTGTTCTTAATGGACATATTGTTTTAAGTATATTTAAGAGAAAATGATATAAAAATATACACTCTTATCCTTACTATCTCCTCTACCTTTAAGAAAATAAAATATTTATTACCAGGATTCCAGGGCTAAGCCTTGGAGACATAGAGATGAATGACCTAGAGATTTGTCACTCTTCCATCTCAAAGCCAGATAACGGAGGAAACCACTCTATATACTTACTTATTTAATTGTTTGGTTTTAAAAATAATAACTATGGAGGAGTACCTGGGTGGCTCAGTCAGTTAAGTGTCTGTCTTGTGGTCAGGTCGTGATCCCAGTGTCCTTCCTGCTTGATGGGAGGCCTGCTTCTGTCTCTCCCCCTGCCCACCCCACCCACTCATGCTTATACTTTCTCACACAAAGATAAATGATTAAAATCTTTAAAAAATAATAAGTGTGAGTGCATTTAAGATAATAAATTGGAATAAGTTCAACAATAATTCTTAAATAACATTACATGTGGCCAACACGAAAATCTTATTTTTGATTCAATAAGCACATATATGTATATATATATGGATACCAATAGATTATTCTTATTGTCCATAAAGAAAATGTGCCATTTCATCAAGAAAACTATAATATCTGACTGATAAGCGCATGATAATTTTAATCCCTATAGCATCCTAATGAATTTTTCCTTTATTTAGCTCATAGTCTCTATGATACCACAGGTACTAAGTAAGAAGGTAACTTTCTTATGTAAAAAACAATGGAATGGAAAAAACAAACAAATAAACGTAGGTAGTCTTTCTATACTACTTCTGACCTTATAAGCCCTGGAGCGTTAGGCTGTGTTCCCATCTGTCAAAGCATGGATCCATGCCTCCTATTTCATGGAGTAGGTCGTTTGAAGGGTTAAATGAAATGTAAGTAAAGCATCTTACAGAATAAATGGCTAAAACGGTGTCCATCATAACATGGGCTCTCAGTGAACATGAGTCTCTTTGGTGCCATCTCAAATCTTTCAGTTCCATGACAACATGAGACTGGCTTAGTACAGTTTCTATGAGGATTATTGTTGTTACTGTCATAATGGAAATGTATTTGATCGGGATGATAATACAAGGTCAGAGGAAAGCAGACTAGGCTCCAGTCTTTCTCTTGTTTGTGTTCTTTCCCCATTCCTAGAGGAGAGACTGTCTTTTACCCACCGGCTGTCCTGTCTTCCTACTGGAATTTTGTAGTGAACAAATGGTTATTCAGGGTCCATTCCTAGCTTCCAGGGAACACGGGCAAAGATTCCATTTGGGTGTTTCCTGTGTGGATATGCTGCTTATAAAGAGAACATTTCCAAAGAGAACGCACACACCAGAGAAGCCCTGACCTAAGTTCCTCAGCAATCATTCTTCTCCTTATCTGTGACAACTGAAATTTTCTTTAGAGATTTTAAAGACCCTACTTCTAATGAGAATACAAACCCTGGAAGAGAAAATGGCCTGCTCAGAATCTGGTGTGTAGACTCACGTGTCCTAACTTCCCAACCATTGTCTTTCCCAGGCAATAGACTGTCAGCAGGGTCTGTGTCATGGTGTAGAGCTCAGCAGACCTGTAGCTGAATATCTGTACTGATTTACAGGAAGAAAATGTCTGTCCCACAAGTTTTAACAATCACAGAAAATATATTTACTGTGGGTTTTTCTTTGGGAGAAATTTAAAGGATTTATAAGACACTTACTTCAGCCTGACTTCTTAAAATTCATCTGGAAACATTTCTTCCATCTGCAAAGTTTAGTTTCTTAGGAGCTAAGATTGCATCCAAACTCTGTGTGCAACTCCCATGCACACTCTCTTCCATGGCTCTCCATCTGCTCCTCACGCACAACTGTCCTATCCTCTGTAATGGGAAATGTCATCTTTCTCGGATTCCGGTGTTCATATAGCAAGGGACATCTCTAAAATTAAGGGAATGATGTCCTCCATCATTTGTTTGTTGATCTGTATCTATGATTATGACATATTTCAACTTTCTTTTACAAGCTTCTAAATATTAAAATGAAAAAACTTATCAAATAACTATTTTCTCAAGCAAAGGTCAGGAAAATATAGACTATTCCAAGGAAACTGCCTAACGACCAGGAACCTCTAACACCTCCCTGTACATCATTATAAAACACAGGCTGAGGAGTATAGTCAGGGTTTCTAGGTTTCTAGGAAACATCGGGTTTGGGATCAGTACAACTTAATTGCATTTTCTCTGTTTTTTTTTTTTTATTGTGTTTTTATATGTTTGTTTTCTTTACTAGATTGTGAGGCAGATTGTTTTGTCCCCTAGGACTAGTATTTTACCTAGTATAGCTTGGCCACTCAATAAATGTTCAGGAAAGAGTAAATGGATGAACAAAGGAAAATACTTATGAAATCGAATCTTTCTCTCTCTCTCTCTCTCTTTTTTTTTTTTTTTTGTAGGAATTAAGGACAGGGAAGAACAAAGGAGATAGAATTGTACAAATTCACAGCTTCTAGCCCAAGATGATGGCAGAAGTCTGAGTCGAACCGTATTAAAGATATCCTTCCCTTCTGCTTTATAAATCCATGCAGGACCTACAGCCCCAGCAGTCATCTCATTCACTGTCTGGGAACACGGAGACAGCTTTCCTTTGTGGTCTATTATTGGAGTCCACAGAGGCTAACAGATCGCATCTGCTTGGTGCAGGGCTGTAATCCCCTTTGCTGGGCTCTCTGGCTATGAGGACACCACTCAGCAATGCCAGATTGGGAGCCTTCATGCCCTCTCTTCCCATCATCTCTCCTCTGAATAAATAGCTACTGCACCAGGCCAGCAAATTTTTTAGACTATACACATCACATAGAGTAAAAAGTAGTACAAATCTGAGTCTCCTATAGCTGACCTTCCCTCTCCTCCACCTCTACCATCACCTCACACAGGATCTTTCTTTACATTGACAATGGCCAGTTATCCAAAGGGAGATAAATTAGCAGTATTCCCCAGACAAATAGTTCAATAAGGCTGAGAGCACATTGGCGAGATGGGCTGTGGTTGTATTACCTAGCTTACAAATCCAGTTTTGAAATTGCAAAGGTGCCTTAATAGCATAAATAAACACTATAAACATTTTTAAAATTCCATCTGCCTTATCTGATTGAGACTGATCCAGGTTATCTCAACAGCTCAGTGGAAATGCATTTCAAATGAAACAGGAGGCAAATCTAGATACTTTATATAAGCACAGGATAGAATTGGAGGGAAGAACACTCTAGTGCCTTATCTCAGCGTCCATAGAAAAAATGGTGTTATTCTTAAAGAAAAATTTTAGCTGACAGAGTGGCCAATTGATAGTTCTATGGGTTTTAATAATTTATGTACCAAATTTTAGCTTTAAAAATTCAATGAGAGAAATTTGATTTTAAAGTTAAGTATAGTTTGAGTCAAGCGAAACTGATAAAAATACAGCAAAATAGCTCAGTGCTCTCAAAATTGCTTCTCACTGATATAAAAATGAAAGTGAGATTGAACATTGGATAAACTAATTTGAATTTATAACATTTTACTCTCAGAAAGGCATTCTTCTTTTATAGATAAAGGGCTAACAGCTGCTTATTTACATTGTGATATGCACTGATGTGATTTCAAACACTTTTCAGCTAAATGCTTAGTAGACATACCTGGCCAGTGGGAATTCCCAAGAAACAGGTTTTCTGTTTCTAATTTTTTCCTAGTCTAAAGTTACAATGCTGCATTTTATACAAAGGCAATGGTTCAATGAATTAGCACTTATCAACATTCAAAGAAAACTCTTATTTAATAATTAAATGGGTCATATAGTCATTTTTAAAGACAGAATCCAAAAGGCAGTCATTTTTAATACCAGCACACTCATGCCCTAATATAGACTGGCTTAATCACCTGTTATCATTCATAATCATTTAAGTAGTATGTCACTTTCCTAATCATCAAATATACACCATTAAGGAAAGCTAATTAAAAATAGAATTGATAAAAACTGAAAGTGTTTTTAAATGTTGGTTCAAAGAAATTGTGATCATTCTATGTTTTTCTAAGCCCTATTGGTCATTTATAAGAGCCACTTTGTCCCATACTCTGTGAACATGAATAAAAAGAAAGACTTGATCTGCATGCAGTGTTGATCACTGTGCAATTTTAGAGAACAGCTAGAAATGAAAAAATAGGATCTTCTGTAATGCAGTTGCTCAGAGTAAATTATTTTTGGCATATATATTTTGGTGTATATGTTTTAGATACTTCCTCCATATATGAGTAACGATTGTTACATAAGTGTTTATAATTTGCCAACAGCTAAAGCCAAAATAAAACATAAACACCCTTCCTTACCATATTTCCAAATTGTCATTTTAACGTCATCACATTGCTTTATTACTTGAATGAAACAATTTAAATATGTAGCCATTTTTGTGCATTTTGTATAAAACTTAAATGAAAATCTTTTAAATAAATATTTGCATACCTATTAATATTGCTTTGGGAAAATATTCCTAGAGATAGGATTTGTTCATTAGAATAGCACACATTTCAGTGATTTTTAAAACATAAGACCAAATGGGGGTGCTTGCATGGCTCAGTCGGTTAAGGATCTACCTTCGGCTCAGGTCATAGTCTGAGAGTCTTGGGGTCAAGCCTTGCATTGGGGTCCTGGCTTGGTGAGGAGTCTGCTTCTCCCTCTGCCCCTCACCCCATTTGTGCTCTCTCTTTCAAATGAATAAGTAAAATCTTTTTTATTTTTTTTTAAAAAGGGACCAAATGGCCCACTGCCAATTATAATAATTTTTTCATTTGTTTAATAATATTTTCTGATTATCTACAGTTACAATTTTTTAAATTTCCTAAGATAAAAATTCATTTAAAAAGTAAGAATTTATAATTGATAAACTTGTTCTATTATCCACTCTTCAAAGATAATAAGCAAAAATATTTCATTCTCTCACTAAGCTTGAAATAAATTCTGTAAATTGTGAAACAACCACATGCCCTCACTTCTTTTATTCAATTTTATTAAAATTCAATTAATTAACATACAGCATATCATTTGTTTCAGAGGTAGGGCTCAGTTATTCATCAGTTGCCTAGAACACCCAGTACTCATTACATCTTGTGTCCTCCTTAATGCCCATCACCAGCTACCCACTCCAGACCCTCCCCCCCCTTCTAACAATTATCTTTAAATTTTTTCACAACAGGGATTTTCACAACAGCTAAGTTAGATTAAGTCCAAGGAATTATGAGTGTTTAGAAGGAATTAGCACAGGGAAGAGAAAACATTTTGGGGGGCTCCTGCGGAAACTTTCCAAGGCTGCCATCAATGCAACAGTGACCCTCTGACACATTTCAGTTCAGGAATCACTGTCACTATGGGATATGATGAGGAAAAACAGTCCAATCATCTAAGAGTCCTTGGTTGATCAGTTCAACTCTATCATCTTTATTAGTAAAATGAAAGTACTTTTTCTGCATGTTGTCAGTGACACAAGTGTTTTTTTCTTCAATCATTTTCCTATTGTTCTATTGTCTGAGTGGAAATCCATGATAGACATTTTCTAATAATGAGACATGTTTTTTTTTTTCCAAACATAATACATGAAAAATTGATTTGTAAATGCTGAGCTTCTACAACATGACACTCTGTTTGAGGTCTTGTCCTGTGAAATGTGATCTATATATTTAAATTATTCACCTGAAAATATGCAACTTCTGTAAGAATCCAAACTTAGCTACCATTTTACACCTAGCATTAGCTTACAAAGAAGACATTGTCTGTTGAATGAATGAATCAAGAATGAACAATGAGTGAGCATGTGATTTAAACAAGGTGAAGTGTTTGCTTATACATGAACAATAACAAAGAACTAGTAAAATATAAAGTCCTCAATAGACTCAATTCTACATAAACATTTAATGCATGAGGAATATGCTATAAGAAAATAACAGGGAGTATTAAAATTAAAACCTTTTCTAAAGGTTGCAAAGTTAACCCAACAACAAGTAGGTAAAGCAGTTTGATCTACCTTATATACTACACAACAGAATTCCATATAACCTAAAGTGTCGTGGAAAAAAGAAAATTAAGTATTCATCAACTGTCTGAGGGAAGAGCTAGCAAAAATATAAGCTGAAAATACCTAAGTTTCCTGCGTAAAGCAATAAAAGAAATGCTAAAGTAAATAATCGACTTTTAGCTATATAAAAATTATAAACTATTGTAAAAATTTTTCAATGGTAAAAATATCTAGAAAAATATTTACAACAAACATGAAAAAAGGTTATATTTTTAAATATAAATTTATTGTAAAATTGGAAAAAAGTGCTTCAATGATTAGATAAAAAATATAATTAGTCAATTCCCTCAAGGGAAAGTGCACTTACTAAACCAATACTGAGAAGCCTGCAATCTCAATAAGAAACAATAAATAGAATAAGGAAAAAAGCAGCTGGCACAATTTTTCACCTATTAAATTGACCACTAAAAACTATAACATCTATTGTTCTTGGAGAACATACATACGAGTAATGCTAAAGTAAATCATACTTAGCTGATTGCAAAGTAAATTAGCACTATCCTTTTGAAAAAATAATTTGGCAATATGTTTCAAGTACCATACTATGAAAATTATTGCATACTTTGTTCTATTATTCCCATTTTGTAAGATTCACCCATTTGAAAACAACACATAAGACAACTCTCTGTATGAAAACATTTCATTTTATTTTATTTATACAAGTGAAAACAGAACCAAAAAAATGTCATTAAAAAATTAGGGACACCCATTCAAAAGAGTATGAAGGGGCAGTTACAGGGAGAATTGTGGGTGTGAAAAACATTACAGATGAAAAGGCACAACATTCCATATGTAATACGATTGAGCTATGTAAAGTATATGCATCTGGAAAAGGTGGCATGAAAATATTTTCTTATGAGAAGGGGAGGATATCTTTATTTCTTGCTTCTTCCTTCCGATTGTCTGGAATAATTTATGAGTTCCAGAGGCTTCTTGAGGAGAGAGAATAACACTTGAGGGACAGCCATGCCTAGAGCTTGAATGAGGTCTGAGGACCCAAAGACCTAAAAGAGCTGCCACATCCAGCCATGGCCTGGTTACTTCGGACTCTCTACCTAAGCTTTTCTCTCTTTAGGCCTCAACTGCCTGGCTCTTTCTGTTATTGTTTGTATATTTTTGCTGTAATCATCTGAACCTAATCCTAACCAGTATATAATAAAAAATAATCTAAGATTGATTCTATATTTAGTATAAATGTGCAATTCAAAGTTTTAATTTAAGTTTTAAACGGAATAATAAGATTTTTTTGAGAACACAGTCTGGTATACTACATCATTGAATGTCATACACCATTTTAAAAATGCCGTAAACATGTTATTTAGCAAGGTGTTTGCTAAAATAGAAATAGTAGCCTACAATATTTTGTCATTATTAATAACCATTAAATTCTAAAGTTTTGGGGGGGGAGTTTGAAAGTAGTTTAACTGATTTAATTCATATTTTTTTCTTCTGTTTCCAGTTCGTTTCCCACCCTAACAATGAGAATTGTCCTCTATTTTCAGATTTTCGCCTTTTGTTTCAGGACCATCATGTTCCTCTCACGGGAACTGGCTAACTCTGTTTAGTTTTGGCAGTCACAAAATATGTTCCCAGGACAAATGGCCCATGTATACTGTGAAGTGTACACAATTCCCAGCTTAGAATAATGCTACATGCTAACAAGCAGATGCATACAGCTGGCTTTTTAAAAGACTTGGCAAAGTCCATTCTTTGTTCAGCTTCTTACGATTAATCCTTACTGGATTTTTCTCAACATTTTACACTGACCTTATTTTATACAAGAACATTCACACTGAAAGAAAATTAAATACATACACATGATACATATACAAAAATTAAGTTCCAGGGCTTTTGTTGACTTGGACTGCTAAAATCTTAGTATCACTATTTCTAGAGTTAAATATTGCAAATGCTACTTATAACAAATCAAGTATAATGAGGCATTAAAAAATGTCAGAAATGTTTGTTAAAATAAGTGCGAAGTCGATGGAATAAAAAACAAAAAAGTAGACTCTGTTTTGGCAGACCAGCTAGAAAATATGTGAACATGAAGAAAGGCAAACTTTGCAAAGTTTCCATTTGACTATAGACAAAAAGAATAGCATGCAATTTTAATTATGACTTTGCACCAGTTCTGGCCTACATGGTTAAAAGAAACTAGCTTCTCCTTAAGACTTTATGATCTAATTGGTCACAGCTCAAAGAGACAGAAAGAATGAGAAGAAAAGAGAGAGGGAGGGAGGAAAAAAGAAGATAGACACAATTCTATGTTCAAGTTATGCTGCAGTTAATTTCTCTAGCCAACATATATAAATATCCAGCAAATTCTAAAGATAAGAATATTTTAGGGGTGCCTGGGTGGCTCAGTGGGTTAAAGCCTCTGCCTTCGGCTCAGGTCATGATCCCAGGGTCCTGGGATCGAGCCCCACATCGGGCTCTCTGCTCAGCGGGGAGCCTGCTTCCTCCTCTCTCTCTCTCTGCCTGCCTCTCTGCCTACTTGTGATCTCTGTCTGTCAAATAAATAAATAAAATCTTTAAAAAAAAAAGAATATTATATATACATATACATACACATACCTATGTGTATGTTTATGTGTATGTAATTTTATAAGCTAAAATAATCATTTTTAGATTATAAATGAAGAATTTTTTTAAAAAGGTCTAGTATCAAAAATGGCCCAGGAAGTATTTCTTTTTATTGGGGGAATTTTACCAATATTGCATGCAAGTATTCGAGCCAATTAAGTCTAAAGTATTTTGTGATACAATACTTGTGAGAGATTATTAGCTAATAAGATGGATCACTCCATAGTCACTATATAAAACTAGTGGTGTGACAATTTTTTTCAAAACTATGAACAGAAATACAGTTAGAAAAAAAAGTAATACATAGAATAGTAGATTAAGAGTTAAAGCTCATAGGTTTCACTCAAATGACCTCTCCCCTAAAAAGACTATCTTATAGCCTGACCTGTTCTCCTGAATAAATGTGGCAGTTGGTCTGTGCCTCTGCCACGACACCTGAATCTTCTAGCTCACATTGTAATTGTTTGTGTAACCTTACATAGGTTATTGCGCCAATTTTTTAAACAATCTCTCTTCCCCCAATCTTGTTCCACTTTAATCTAGTGGTTCTCTAATTTGAGTGCACAGTATAAGTTCCGGTGGAATCACCTGAAAACACTGTGAAACTATGTCTGCTGAGTCCCCATCTCCATAGTTTTTGATTCAGTAGCTCTGGGGTAGAGTCCAACAATTTGTATTTTTAAAGGTTCCCAGGAGATACTCATTCTCCTGGTCCTGAGAATATTTGGAGAACTGCTGGTCTAATCTTTTCTTTACCAAGGAGATGGAGAAGGTTTTAAAAACAAACATCCAAGGATATGTAAAAAGCTCTAATATCTTTTGTAATCTATACTACAAGGGGCTTCCATTCATTCCACACTTCTCTACTGGAAGCCTGTTTCTCAGCAGTCCCCTTCTTCACACTTCCAAAACAGTCTCATTAAACTTTGTTGTGATTCCAAATGTGATAAGCATTTTTTTCTCTTCAGGACCTTTATGTTTCTTCTCCCTAGAATACTCTTTTCTTCCTCTACCTGGCTGACTCCTAGTCATGTTTGAGGTGTCAGGTAATTCCTTCAAGAAGCCTTTCTGTCTCCAGAGGAGGTGTTGTTCCCATGTAGTCGCTCAATACTCCTCCTATTTTAACTTAGCAATAATAGAATATCTCCTCACTCATTCATAAAGTCTATGATTGAGAAAGGCGGTATTTATTTAGTTCTCTATTACCTAGCACGGGACTTAGGTATTAGCTACTCACCAAAAAATTGTGGTGAATAATTTAATAGAGGAGTGTTCTCACCTATCAGACTAAGCTTATAGAATAAAGAATTTGGTGGCTGCATCTTGATTTTCTTCATAGCATCCACAACAGTGCCTTGCACGTGGTAAGCACTTTGGAGAGATTATTTAGCTAAAGGAAGGGCTAGAGGGATGTAGGGATGGGTGGATAAAGGTTAGGTGGATGGAAAGGGGAAGCATAGGAACCAAACACACAGTCCAATTCCACAAAGTAAGTAAAGTTTTGAAAAAGCTGAATAGGAATCCTCTTATATTTACTGAAACAAATAAACTCTTTGACATAGATTCATGGAGGCTAGCTCATAAAAGGAAAACAGTGGTAATAAACATCTGTCATAGAAAACTGAAAAATAAATCATCAAGAGAGTATCCCATCATCTGAAAGTCCTGGATTACAAAACACTATATCTTACAGAAAAGTATAAAGAGAGATGTTCCCAACAGAGACAGCAGCCATATTAATAGGAGAAACGGCAATATCTCATTACATTTATGGAAGTAAAGAGCCATAACACGAGAATATTCAGACATTGACTTCAGCTGTGGCTGCCATCTGGTAGGTCACAGTGTGGGAAAAACAAGAGCTGTGACACAGGGGAATAAATCATGAGCCTGGGAACTGGAAAATCAGAATTCTGTTCTTGATTTCAGCTGCTGAATTGCTGTATGAACTTGAACATGCTGAGTGCTTTAGTTTCCTTATCTATGAAGTGGGGCTAATAAAATCTTCAGTAACACAATGCAGGGATGAACGGATATCTGTGAATACGAAAAACCCTCTGGACATATTACTGTTTTAAGGGAACCTCAGACACAGTTTTTCCCCAGTCTCATTTTTCCCCTGTATTCATGTACATCTAAACTTCCTGTAATTTTGCAGTTTTATGGAGCCTGTGTTTTATATAAGAGTGGATTTCCCAAGCTGCTGAGTACAGTGATTATTCTTGCCTTCAGTAAGAAATTCTGCAGATAACAGAAATAATTGGAATTGAGCAGCTGCTAGCTTTCCCATTTTTAAACAATTATGAATGGTTTCATTTTGTGTATTATTTGCTGCTCTTACATTCTCTCTTCTTGCAGCCCAGAGCCAAAGACTTTCTGTTATAAGCCTGTAGAGATTAAGAATATAATTAAGAAGCAGCAGAACTGTAGCTGGCACAACCTCGAGCAAAGATAGCAGAGAAAACACCACTGAGCAGGAAAGACAACTTAAACCAGCAACCATCCCCAGAAATGCAGTACTCAAGTGGCAGGGAATGGAAACCTGGAGAAAAACTTTTGACATGCATGAAAGACTTTCCAACCCTCAGGGGGAACTCAGCAACAGAAGCAAGCAAATACAGCCGATTCATAACAAGGAAGATTAAATGTTGGCTTTTCCAGACACCTCTGGCAACTCTAGGATTGTCTTTGGTTTCATTGCTATTTACTTTGGGTGAGTCTTGCAGAGCGTTTACTTTCTACCAGGTAGAACTTCTCACTGGTGGTTTTGCTGATGTGATTCCCGTAGCCTGAAATGCCGGTTCTTTCCATTCCCTTCCCCCCATTTCTTCAGCACCTCAGTGGAGATGTCTCAAGCCCTTCCCAGGTAGAAGTATTTCTTCTATTTTCATATCTATAATGAATTAAAAAAAAATCTCAGTATCAAAATTACTTATTTTATCTCTCCAGCTATCTAAGAGCTTCTTCTGAACAGAGATCTTCTCCTTCACATCCGCATTGTCAGTTCCTTGTCCAGTGTTCCTGGCACAAAGTAGATGCTTTATAAATTTTGGGTGGCCTCTCAGCCTTTGGATGGGAAGACAGTTTTTAAAAAGAGAAAGCTATGTGATTCAATGCCGCCTGACAACATACGTACCGCCATCATTACCTGCCTTCAGACTAAGCACATTTCCATTTTATCAGGAACATCATCTGTGTTTATGGAAGCTTACATGCTCCTCCTTCAGGTTTCAGAAGTAGCTGTTCTTTCCTCGTATGAGTACAAAGTCAAAGCAATAAAAACCTCTTACATCACAGACTTGGCATTAGATTAGCTCCGTGAGAGCATTTTCCATATAAAGATCGATGAAGAAAAATCCAGAGCAATTACTAATTAAATGGAGAGGTGTTTTGTTTTGTTTTGTTTTGTTTTCTCTGATTCAGAATGAACTGATGGTTTTCATCAAGGAGATAGATGTTCCAGCATCTCCTTCCACAAAGTGCCCTCATTTTCATGGAACTGAGCATGTTAATTTTTTAAAAAGATTTCATTTTTCAGTAGTCTCTACATCCTATGTGAAACTGGAAACTACAACTCTAAGAACAAGAGTAGCATACTCTACCAACCTAGTCAAACTGCTGCCTCTAAGAATGGACAGGTAGATGTCCACTATTGGAGAAGCACAGTATTTTAATTTTGTAGTAAATGTGAGATCTAGAGGATACAAATGTTAGGAAAAAAAATCTGTTTTGGATATACTAAAATAATCTGAGTGATTTCAAACAGAAACTACCAGATATAGTACATTCTTCAGCCAACTCACTAAAGGCAATGCACCATACCAAATAATGAACTGTAAAAATTATGACTCTTATTTATGAAATGATACCCACTAAATAGAGCCCTGGATTTCATGAATGACCAAAAAAATAGTAAACTTGGAAACTTTACCAAAATTATATCTTGCCACAGTTTGTTGACATTGAGACAAAATTTTGTAGAAGTAAGGCAAAGATGTATTTTTTTTTTCATTTTTCTTACTTTATCACCTTCTCAAATGTTTTTTGTTCTATGCCTTATGCTTTGGGGCCTTATTACTCTCATTTGAGTAATGATGGGCAATAATTTAAACAGATTTCAGTTAATGTCTAAACTACATAATTTTGTCTCACCAGATGATTTCTGAAGAAATTCAAGTTTCTCCAAAACAGTTTTAAAGACTAAGTCAAAACAAGTATATGGGAGTGATGGTTATGCCTAAGAGATTAACCCATGTGAGTCCTGGTTTCCTAGAGACATGCTTACTTCATCACCAAGGAGGAGAATGTGTAGAGACAGAGTAGGTTCTGTGGTTAAAGGAATGCCTGAAAAGTAGGTGGGTAAGACAGAGCATCTGTGCTTAACAGCCATTTTGACCATAGCATTAAGGCCAATGATGAAAAGAGCTCTCTCCAAATGTATATTATACTTACTTTTTTCCCAACATAATGAAGCCTCTTGCAAAAATTGTATTATATCATACATACTGCTTCATAGATATATCTTATCATACACAGATATACACATAGACCTACTCATGTAATTAAATGTTCTTTTATGATGTGATTATAAGTGTATGTATGGTTTCCATTGAAGACTTTGTTATCATTTGTTTAATCCCTCTGTGGGGAGTCATTTAACTAAATTCTATCTTTCTCCATTATAAACAATGTTCTGTAAAATATCTTGTTAGATAAATATTTGTCTTCCTTCTCAATTAGTTCCTTAAGGAAGATTCCTAGGAATGTAACTTTGGGAGGGTAATAGCATGCTTACTACTGGGAATTTTGGTAAATACTGCTGATTTTATCTCCAGAAAACAAGAAACCATATACACTTGTTCCAATTCAATTTAGGCATTTCCTTTCCTTTTTTCCCCCCTTTATTTGTATTGACACTGCATTTTAAAATTATTTTTGTTTGTTATGTTTGTTTGTGAGCTGCAAGAAATGGTAGGGTTAAATTTTCCCATGATATTTAGAGACTCAGTAAACATACTCTCCACATACATGTAAGGTAATTAAAAATTGATTTATTTGACTGGAGGAGTCAAGATAGTGGAGAAGTAGTGGAATGAGACTACATCAGGTAGCAGGAGATCAGCTATATAGCTTGACTAAAGGTTGCAAACACCTACAAATCCAACGGGAGATTGAAGAGAAGAACAGCAATTCTAGAAACAGAAAATCAACCACTTTCTGAAAGGTAGGACTGATGGAGAGGTGAATCCAAAGAGACAGGAAGATAGACTGCGGGAGGAAGGGCCGGCTCCCGGCAAGCAGCCGAGCAATGGGGCAATAAATCAGGACTTTTAAAAGTCTGTTCCCCTGAGGGACATCGCTCTAGTGGTTAAACCGGGGTGAAGCCCACGTGGGGTCAGCGTGGCCTCAGGTCCCGCAGGATCACAGAAGGATGGGGGGTATCTGAGTGTGGTAGGGTTTGCAGGTATTAGAACAGGGAAGCTGGCTACAGAGATAGAGCCAAGGTGTGAGCTCACAGCTCGGGGTTACCTTGAACCAGTGGCATGCTTAGTGAACTCGGAGCAGGCCAGAGGCCAGGGAGATGGGAGTAAATGGGCGCTGTTCTCTGAGGGCGCACTGAGGAGTGGGGCCCTGGGCTCTCGGCTCCTCTGGGCCGAAGACTGGGAGGCTGCCATCTTTATTCCCGTCCTCCAGAATTCTACGGAAAGCATTCAGGGAACAAAGCTCCTGAAAGCAAACCTGAGCTGATTACTCAGTCCGGCCCCTGGTAAGGGTGGTGCAATTACGCATGGGGCAAAGACACTTGAGAATCACTACAACAGGCCCCTCCCCCAGAAGATCAACAAGAAATCCAGCCAGGACAAAGTTCACCTACTAACGAGTGCAGGTTCAATACCAAGGAGAGCAGCGGAATTCCAGAGGAGGAGAAAGCAAAGCACGGAACTCATGGCTTTTTCCCTATGATTCTTTAGTCTTGCAGTTAATTTAATTTTTTTTCAATTTTTTTTCTTCCTCTGCTAAATTGTTTTTAACTTTTACCCTTTTATTTTTTAACGTTTTTAAACTAGTTTATCTAATATATATATATATATATATATATATATATATATATGTCTTTTTAATATTTTTTCTTTATTTGTTTTCTTTTTTTTAATTGTTTCTTTTTCTTTTTTTTTTTTTCCTGAACCTCTTTCTATCCCCTTTCTCACACCACGATTTGGGATCTCTTCTTATTTGGTTAAAGCGTATTTTCCTGGGGTTTTGCCACCCTTTTAGTATTTTACTTGCTCCTTCATATACTCTTATCTGGACAAAATGACAAGGCAGAAAAACTCAACACACAAAAAAAAGGAACAAGAGACAGTACCAAAGGCTAGGGACATAATCAATACAGACATTGGTAATATGTCAGATCTAGAGTTCAGAATGACGATTCTCAAGGTTCTAGCCTGGCTCGAAAAAGGCATGGGAGATATTAGGGAAACCCTCTTGGGAGATATAAAAGCCCTTTCTGGAGAAATAAAAGAACTAAAATCTAACCAAGTTGAAATTAAAAAAAAAAAAACTATTAATGAGGTGCAATAAAAAATGGAGGCTCTCACTGGTAGGATAAATGAGGCAGAAGAAAGAATTAGTGATATAGAAGATCAAATGACAGAGAATAAAAAAGCTGAGCAAAAGAGGGACAAACAGCTACTGGACCACGAGGGGAGAATTCAAGAGATAAGTGACACCATAAGACAAAACAACATTAGAATAATTGGGATTCCAGAAGAAGAAGAAGGAGAGAGGGGAGCAGAAGGTATATTGGAGAGAATTATTGGAGAGAATTTCCCCAATATGGCAAAGGGAACAAGCATCAAAATCCAGGAGGTGCAGAGAACACCCCTCAAAATCAACAAGAATAGGTCCACACCCCGTCACCTAATACTAAAATTTACAAGTCTTAGTGACAAAGAGAAAATACTGAAAGCAGCCCGGGGAAAGAAGTCTGTAATATACAATGGTAAAAATATTAGATTGGCAGCAGACTTATGCACAGAGACCTGGCAGGCCAGAAAGAGCTGGCATGACATATTCAGAGCACTAAAGGAGAAAAACATGCAGCCAAGAATTCTAGATCCAGCTAGGCTATCATTGAAAATAGAAGGAGAGATTAAAAGCTTCCAGGACAAACAAAAACTGGAAGAATTTGCAAACACCAAACCAGCTCTACAGGAAATATTGAAAGGGGTCCTCTAAGCAAAGAGAGAGCCTAAAAGTAGTAGATCAGAAAGGAACAGAGACATTATACAGTAACAGTCATCTTACAGGAAATACAATGGCACTAAATTCATATCTCTCAATAGGTATCCAGAATGTTAATGCGCTAAATGCCCCAATCAAAAGACACAGGGTATCAGAATGGATAAAAAAACAAAACCCATCTATATGTTGCCTACAAAAAAACTCATTTTAGATCCAAAGACACCTCCAGATTTAAAGTGAGAGGGTGGAAAACAATTTACCATGCTAATGGACATCAGAAGAAAGCTGGGGTGGCAATACTTATATCAGATCAATTCAATTTTAAGCCAAAGACTATAATAAGAGATGAGGAAGGACACTATATCATACTCAAAGGATCTGTCCAACAAGAAGATCTAACAATTTTAAATATCTATGCCCCTAATGTGGGAGCAGCCAACTATATAAACCAATTAATAACAAAATCTAAGAAACACATCAACAATAATACAATAATAGTAGGGGACTTTAACACTCCCCTCTCTGAAATGGACAGATCATCCAAGCAAAAGATCAACAAGGAAATAAAAACCTTAAATGACAAATTGGACCAGATGGACATCAAAGATATATTCAGAACATTTCATCCCAAAGCAACAGAATACACATTCTTCTCTAGTGCACACGAAACATTCTCCAGAATAGATCACATCCTGGGTCCTAAATCAGGTCTCAACTTGTATCAAAAGATTGGGATCAATCCCTGCATATTTTCAGACCACAATGCTCTGAAGCTAGAACTCAATCACAAGAGGAAATTTGGAAAGAACCCAAATAAATGGAGACTAAACAGCATCCTTTTAAAAAATGGATGCCAACCAAGAAATTAAAAAAGAATTGAAAAATTCATGGAAACAAATGATAATGAAAACATGTTTCGGGATGCCTGGGTGGCTCAGTTGGTTAAGCAGCTGCCTTCGGCTCAGATCATGATCCCAGCATCCTGGGATCGAGTCCCACATCGGGCTCCTTGCTCAGCGGGGAGCCTGCTTCTCCCTCTGCCTCTGCCTGCCATTCTGTCTGCCTGTGTTCCCTCTCTCCCCACCTTCTCTGATAAATAAATAAAATCTTTAAAAAAAAAAATGTTTCAAAATCTGTGGGACACAGCAAAGGCAGTCCTGAGAGGCAAATATATAGCAGTACAAGCCTTTCTCAGGAAACAAGAAAGGTCTCAAGTACACAACCTAACCCTACACCTAAAGGAGCTGGAGAAAGAACAAGAAAGAAACCCTAAACCCAGCAGGAGAAGAGAAATCATAAAGATCAGAGCAGAAATCAATGAAATAGGAACCAAAAAAACCAATAGAGCAAATCAACGAATCTAGGAGCTGGTTCTTTGAAAGAATTAATAATATTGATAAACCCCTGGCCAGACTTATCAAAAAGAAAAGAGAAAGGACCCAAATAAATAAAATCATGAATGAAAGAGGAAAGATCATGACTAACACCAAAGAAATACAAACAATTATAAGAACATATAAGAGCAACCCTTAGGCCAACAAATTTGACAATCTGGAAGAAATGGATGCATTCCTAGAGACATATAAACTACCACAACTGAACCAGGAAGAAATAGAAAACCTGAACAGACCCATAACCAGAAAGGAGATTGAAACAGTATCAAAAATCTCCAAACAAACAAAAGCCCAAGGCCAGACGGCTTCCTAGAGGAATTTTTCAAACATTTAAAGAAGAACTAATTCCTATTCTCCTGAAACTGTTCCAAAAAATAGAAATGGAAGGAAAACTTCCAAACTCATTTTATGAGGCCAGCATCACCTTGATCCCCAAACCAGTCAAGGACCCCATCAAAAAACAGAACTACAGACCAATATCCTTGATGAACACAGATGCAAAAATTCTCACCAAAATACTAGCCAATAGGATTCAACAGTACATTAAAAGGATTATTCACCACGACCAAGTGGGACTTATTCCAGGGCTGCAAGTTTGGTTCAACATCCGCAAATCAATCAATGTGATACAACACATTAATAAAAGAAAGAACGAGAGCCATATGATACTCTCAATAGATGCTGAAAAAGCATTTGACAAAGTACAGCATCTCTTCCTGATTAAAACTCTTCAAAGTGTAGGCATAGAGGGCACCTCAATATTACCTCGATATCATCAAAGCCATCTATGAAAAACCCACCGCAAATATCATTCTCAATGGAGAAAAACTGAAAGCTTTTCTGCTAAGGTCAGGAACACGGCAGGGATGTCCATTATCACCACTGCTATTCAACATAGTACTAGAAGTCCTAACCTCAGCCATCAGACAACAAAAGGAAATTAAAGGCATCCAAATCAGCAAAGAAGAGTCAAACTATCACTCTTCACAGATGATATGATACTATATGTGGAAAACCCAAAAGACTCCACTCCAAAACTGCTAGAACTTGTGCAGGAATTCAGTAAAGTGTCAGGATATAAAATTCGTGCACAGAAATCAGTTGCATTTCTCTACACCAACAACAAGACAGAAGAAAGAGAAATTAAGCAGTCAATCCCATTTACAATTGCACCCAAAACTATAAGATACCTAGGAATAAACCTAACCAAAGAGGCTAAGAATCTATACTCAGAAAACTATAAAGTACTCATGAAAGAAATTGAAGAAGACACAAAGACATGGAAAAATGCTCCATGCTCCTGGATTGGAAGAATAAATATTGTGAAAATGTCTATGCTACCTAAAGCAATCTACACATTTAATGCAATTCCTATCAAAATAACATCCATCTTTTTCAAATAAATGGAACAAATAATCCTAAAATTTATATGGAACCAGAAAAGACCTCGAATAGCCAACGGAATATTGAAAAAGAAAGCCAAAGTTGGTGGCATCACGATTCTGGACTTCAAGCACTATTGCAAAGCTGTCTTCATCAAGACAGCATAGTCCTGGCACAAAAAGAGACACATAGATCAATGGAACAGAATAGAGAGCTCAGAAATAGAACCTCAACTCTATGGTCAACTAATCTTCGACAAAGCAGGAAAGAATGTTCAATGGAAAAAAGACACCCTCTTCAACAAATGGTGTTGGGAAAATTGGACAGCCACATGCAGAAAAATGATATTGGACTATTTCCTTACACCACACATGAAAATAGACTCAAAATGGATGAAGGACCTCAATGTGAGAAAGGAATCTATCAAAATCCTTGAGGAGAACATAGGCAGCAACCTCTTCAACCTCAGCCGCAGTAACATCTTCCTAGGAACATCGCCAAAGGTAAGGGAAACAAGGGCAAAAATGAACTATTGAGATTTCATCAAGATCAAAATGTTTTGCACAGCAAAGGAAACAGTTAACAAAACCAAAAGACAACTGACAGAATGGTTGAAGATATTTGCAAACAACATATCAGATAAAGAACTAGTGTCCAAAATCTATAAAGAACTTAGTAAATTCAACACCCAAAGAACAAATAATCCAATCAAGAAATGGGCAGAGGACATGAACAGACATTTCTGCAAAGAAGACATCCAGATGGCCAACAGACACATGAAAAAGTGCTCCACATCACTCGACATCAGGGAAATACAAATCAAAACCACAATGAGATATCACCTCACACCAGTCAGAATGGCTAAAATGAACAAGTCAGGAAATTACAGATGCTGGCAAGATGCAGAGAAAGGGGAACCCTCCTACACTGTTGGTGGGAATGCAAGCTGGTGCAACCACTCTGGAAAACAGTGTGAAGGTTCCTCAAAATGTTGAAAAAAGAACTACCCTATGACCCAAATAGCACTATTAGGTATTTACCCTAAAGATACAAACGTAGTGATCCGAAGGGGCACGTGCACCCAAATGTTTATAGCAGCAATGTCCACAATAGCCAAACTATGGAACGAACCTAGATGTCCATCAACAGATGAGTGGATCAAGAAGATGTGGTATATATACACAATGGAATACTATGCAGCCATCAAAAGAAATGAAATCTTGCCATTTGCAATGACGTGGATGGAACTAGAGGGTATCATGCTTAGCGAAATAAGTCAAGCGGAGAAAGACAACTATCATATGATCTCCTTGATATGAGAAAGTGGAGATGCAGCATGGGGGGTTAAGGGGGTAGGAGAAGGATAAATGAAACACGATGAGGCTGGTGGGGAGACAAACCATAAGTGACTCTTAATCTCACAAACAAACTGAGGGTTGCTGGGGGGTGCGGGGTTGGGAGAGGGGGGTGGGGTTATGGACATTGGGGAGGGTATGTGCTATGGTGAGTGCTGTGAAGTGTGTAAACCTGGCGATTCACAGACCTGTACTCCTGGGGATAAAAATATATTATATGTTTATAAAAAAAAAATAACAAATTTTTAAAAATTGATTTATTTTATTTTTCTAATTTTTAGATTTTTATTTATTTACTTATTTGAAAGAGAGAGAGCAAGTAGTAGCAGAAAGGCATAGGGTGAAGCTGACTCCCCACTGAACAGGGAGCCCCACATGGGGCTCAATCCTGATCATGACCTGAGCTGAAATCAAGAGTCAGATGCTCCATAATTAATTAATTTAAAACAATTGTCATAAACCTTAGGATATATAAAATAACAATTAATTTACTTTTTATATATTGGATATTAATATAGTTGACATTTTCCTGAGTCTATGGCATCTTGATATTTCTTCTGTTAGAAATTCCTGTGATGCCCTTACCTATTCATCTGTTAATACATTTATCTTTTTCTTACTGGCTGATAAAGCTCCTATATTTAAAACCATTAATTCTTTGTTATCATATATTCAGTAATAATTTTTACTAGTTTTCCATTATTTTTATTGTAATTTTTATGAAAAAAGACTTGGTCCTGAGTAATACACAACTTTCCCATTAATTTGAAACATATTTTATTATGTACTAACATAAGCATTATTATATGCTGCCCTACTTGTGTCAATTTCAGGACTTGGTGGTATGTTTTATTTTATTTTCTGTTTTTTTTATAGCAGTACTCTATAATGATATTTTTTCAATTTGTTTTTTAAAATAGTACTAATCTATTCCAGTGATTTTTTTAGATATTATATGTTTTACTGTCAATTAGTGCAGTCTCACCCGCCACCTTATTACACAGTTTTTTTTTTATTATGTTTACTCATTTATTATTTCAGATAAACTTTTAAATAATTTTGTAAAGACAACCCTCAGCAAAGTCATGTTAAAATGTTGCTTTGGATTGTATTATATTGTAAAATACCTTAAATGATTAGTATCTATACAACATAGAGGATTTATTTCTCATGATACATTTTGGGATTTTTTTATCTATTCAAATAAACTTAAACTTTTTTAAAAAGATTTTATTTTATTTATTTATTTTAGAGAGAGTGAGAGAAAGAGTGTGGAAGGGGGGGGCAAAGGGAAAGGGGAAGAGAGAGCATCTCAGCAGACTCTTCACTGAGCACGGAGCCCACCACAAGGCTTTATCTCATGACCCTGAGATCATGACCCAAGCTGAAATCAAGAGTCAGATGCTTAAATGACTGAGACACCCAGGCACCCTATTCAAATAAACATTTATATCATTTACTCAAGTTTACAGTCTAGGATTTTTATAGATTTTATTTTAAAATGGTCATACAACCAAAGTTTGTTATATGGTGTTTCTACCATAGTACTAAAATAATCTACACAAATGCTCAAGATTGCTCATATTGATATTATGAATGTATCACTGTAAATCCCTACTGCTTCTGGTAGACACAATAAGAATTCAAGGGCCATTGATAAATCTAATCTGATTATCATATGTGAACATCCACAAATATACAATAACCACAGAAGGTCCTGTATTTATAAAAATACTTTTTAAAAAATCATTGAAAAGCTACATACCGATAAATGTTATATTTTTGATGCAAATAATTTACTGTGCAAACAATACTGAGCATAATTGTTAAGCATCAGGATTGGTGGTGGTGATATAGATAGGATGGGAACTTAATTCCTATCGTGGATAAATTTTAAAGTAAAGAAGAGAGAAAATGAACATTCAACTTACAAAACAAGTGTACTAAATGCTGTAATAGAAGTAAGCAAAATCACAAATCAGTTGATAACAGAGCTTTCTGAATAAAACATACCCCTTCCAGGGCCTTACGTGCTTTACGCGCGGACTTGTTCATCCTGTCTCGGGGCCTCCAGGTCCTCGCTGCAGAGAAGCACTGTTGTTCCATCACAGACATCCTTCTGTTGTTCTCCCGTCTGTTCCCATCAACTCCGACTGTGGCGTTCATAGGAGTTTTTGTTTATTTGGAGCTTGCCAAGGGCAGTATTTTCCTGTCAAACGACTCAAGAAGGCATGATTTGAGATTCCTGTTCATGTGTCTCTAAAAGATACGTATTTCTATCATTATTGCTAATGAAATTCTAACTTTATTGAGGTACATTTTGAATGTCTTGAAGATACTTCTAAGAACAAGTAGTGATTTTTTTAGTTCACACCGAAAGATGGTTACATTTGACCTCTCCTCTGCACATACGAGATGAATGTGTACCCTTGAGGACAGATACGGTGGTGGTGGACTCATCAGAGGGGCTCGTTTGCAGTGCTAGAATAGTGCCTGCTAGGTTGGGTGTGGTGTGAGACCGGGCCTAGAGAGGCAAACCCCCCAGCCTCGTGCCAGTTGGGAAGATCGGGCAGCTTTTCTCCTTTTTCTGGAAATTGGGATTAAGACTGTGATGTCTGTCACTTTACTGTAGAGCTGCGTTCTCAGGTATTCTGCTGGCTAGAAAGTCCTTGAAAGATTGGTCAACACTACGGATCACGCAGCCTTTCCAAGGCCGTGGCTCTTGGTCTGTCTGGTGTCTAGTGCGAGAGTAGAGCTTTCCAAGGAACTAACCAGGGATTGTTCTTAACCGTTCCTGACTTTTCTTGCATTTGAAGTTCCACCATCATTTTATCCATAATAACTTTCAGTGTGTCCATGCCTTGGTCGTGCACGAGCTACAGACCTGTAGCCCAGCAGCCTAAAGCAAGTCTTCATAGTATAAAGCTCACGCGTGTTTGAATACTTCTACATCCAGAGCTTCTTGCCAAAAAGAATACAGTGTTTAAATTCACAAATTAGAGTAACATCAGTGCTCGTGGATATCGGAATGCCTGCACAGTAACATTTGGACTTTCTGCGCACGGATTGCACAACTAGTTTAATTGAGTGACTCAAACCATTGCACTCCAGTGAAGGCTCAAGTTCCTGGTACAAAGAGGAAACTTAGTCTTACTCGAGTTGTGTTTAAGATCTGTGATACGAACCGTAAACACTGTCTGACAGCAGCAGTCACCAAGTTGTCCCTTTCGACCACCAAGGCATGTCAAAACAGCAGATAGGTAAGGCATTATTCTGGGTGTTTGTGATTCTCCTTCCTGATGTTTGGGATGTCTCAACGTTCTTTTAAAATAAACTTTAGACCATAAAAAAAAAAAAAAGAAGTAAGCAAAATTCTGAGAGAGTAGAGGTTGGTTCCCAGGTTAGGCAAGTAAGCTAATTTAACCCTTCAAATTTCCAAAATATTTGGAAAATACTCTATTTCTATAACAAAAACTGATGAAAAGCATCATATTACAATGCCAATACATTTTTTAAAAACAAAAAATAATTGGAAATCTAATAATTGGAAATCTAATTTTTATGTGTATAGAAATGCTGTTTTAGTTAGACTCAGATATAGGAAAATAGGAAGAAATACATATGAAGCTTCCATGATTTGAGATCTCTACCACATCAAAATTCACATTAAGTCATGATTTTACTTTCATTATTAACCCTGTGATTAGCTCTATCCTTCACGATTAACATCAAATGTTGACTTACAAATATAATGAAGAGAAATGGAGAAGTTAACAGATATCAAATAAGAAAATTAAACATTAGATGGAAGGGGAAAACAGAAAAAAGGATTAAAGAGGGACATTTCTGCATTGTAAACAATCCACAAAAACAGAAAATGGGTTCACATATTTGATATCCTCAAACTGGTTGTTTATTAATACTAACAATCTTTTCAATTTAGGTTTACAGTATTTTCAGTTGCTGGATCTTGTGTCATTATTTCTGTGATTTTGTAAGTATTATTGTAGCTATTTCTTTAAAAATCTGAAAACTCAGATTCAAAATAATGTTACATTGTACATCCAAAGTTCCCTAGCTAGTAAACGGTTGAGTTAGGTCTCGGATTTGGATCTGTGTTTCTCAGTGCCTCGTGACAGCCTGCAGTCAAGCAGAAGGGTGGATTCTTAGGGTAACAGAATGACACAAACCCCTAAACTCAATCAGTCCCTTGACCTTTCTCTTGCACTAATCTTCCTTTACATACTTGTAATACCTGCTTCCATTTTGCACTTAACACTCAGATAATTCTGCAGCACACAATAAAAATTCAAGTGCCATACCATGTTAATTATTCCACTTTTCTCCACATCTGGATCTATTATAATACCTTGTGAAAAACTGAGTTGACTTCACGGAGAATATTGCCTAATTGCTGGAATTATTCTATTATTATTGCCCGATCAGAAAGATATAAAGACTTTGAGAACTGAAATAGTTTGTTCTTTTGATCTTCTGATTAATTCACCAGTATCACAGAGGAAGAGTTAAAGCCTATTGAGGATAAAGGATGGGTGAGCCATTTTGTTCAAATTTCTATCCTTATTACGTCGCTTCATACTTGACACAGAATAAGCACTCAGTGATTATTGAATGATGAATTTATGTCAAGAAACCAAAATCAAATTATTTTGCAAATTTAGCTGTAGCATTAGTGATCGTTCTTTTAGGATTCCATTACTTTTTTTCTGTGATTATATTCTCTGAACATTAAAACAAGCAAACAAACAAAAATAGCATCCAGGGTAGATGGTGAAATGCAGGAGGAGCTCAGAATTTGGATCTCATTTTCTGACATTTTCACTGGGTAAAGCGCATCTGAAGTAATAGCTCATCCTTTCTTTCCTTCCTTTCTCATTTGGGTGTGACTTTCGAACTGAAGGTGAATTCCTATTTTTGTCCTAGAAATCCTCCTACAAATCTACATTCTTATTTCCAAGTCTATGGTTAATTTAATTTTTTAATTGGAATAGATGTTAGAAAGAAGCAAGAAAAAAAGAAAGGGTGGGAAGGAATGAAAGAGAAAGGAAAGAAAAGGAACAGGAGGAAAAGGGAGGAACAGGAAGGGGAGGAGGAGGATGGAAGGAAGCGGGAAGAGGTCATTTAACATGACCTTAAACTTCTCATCAAAAAGTTACAAGTCTCTTACAACAGGAGATGACCCCCAACGTAATCCCGAACTACCCATTGTGCCAATGATGATAAATGTTTTCTGACTCAGATTTTATAAAGTGAATCTTTCTTTCCATACTCTTACTGCCAAGCAGCTTCTTGTTCTGGCCAAGAAGGGTGAGGAAAAACCTCCACAAATAGTTTAGATGTTTAAGCCATAATCCTATACAGAGAGAGAGAGAGAGAGAGAGAGAGAGGAAGGAAAGAAGGGAGTAAAGGAGTAAAATGTGTCGATTTTTCGCTTAAAAAAGGAGGGAAAACTTCCATGGAAGCCTATATGTTTTCCTTTTTTTTTTCTTTTTTCTTTTTTTTTTTTTAAAGATGCGTTTATTTATTTGAGAGACAGGAGAGAGGGCATGAGCAGAAGGAAGAGGTGGAAGGTGAAGGAGAAGCAGGCTCTCTACTGAGCAGGGAGCTTGATGTGGGCCTTGATCCCCAGGACTCTGGGATCATGACCTGAACCAAAGGCAGATGCTTAACTCACTGAGCCACCCAGGCGCCCCAGCCTAAATGTTTCTCAAACACCTTCCCTGGTTTACACCCTAACTCCATGTGTATATGGTACAGCAGAAACTAAAAGTACATGACACCTAAATACTCAGCTCACAGTCCTAAAACCCTAGTGAATTATGACATAGATTTCTTTATCTTGCTCATGGTTAAAAATGACACAAAACAAACAAACAAAAAAACAAAAAAAAAAAACACGCTGTCCTGCAATCCACTTTCCCTTATTTGTAACTCTTTTCCTTGCCACCCTGATACCCGTTTTCTTCATCTTTACCAGCACAATAAAAACTTGAGGAAAATTCAAGGGAACGGGGTGGGGGGGAGCAGGATCCACTCTCTTTCTCCATAGACTGCCAAACAGGATATGTTGGGAAATTAATTTCAATTAACCCATGTGATCATAGCTTTTGGGAAGCTGTAGCCTAGAAACAAATCACTTCCCCTAAATGTAATGTGAGAAGATTCCACCGAGAGACAAAATGCCACTATTAGAATGGCAAGGAGCACAAGGATGTCTGGGTGAAACCTGTCCAGAATCCCTAATGTGTCTACGAAGCCCCAGTGCTATTCAGCAGCCGAAGCGGGTGGCTAACCTGGAAGAAAGATTAAAGCCTGCATGTGAAGCTCCCAGAAATCACCTTCTGGATGTGACATTGTTTAAAATATTTTCTTTCCATTCTGCAGTTTCAAAAGGAGCTGGGCAACAACAAGAAGCACATCATAAATCAAAACTACAAGCAGCACACAAGTTAGAGTCAGGCCATTGTGATAAGAATTTCCACAGCAAAAACCCAGTTCATCAGAATTCAAACGGATGAATGTAGTCATTAACATGGGCACGTCAAGACAAAATTCTTCTGATTTTTCAATTAGTTCTTTCACTCAGAAATAGACCTATTGTGAGAATAAATCTCACATTCCCAGAAAGGCCATTCACTTTGTGATGCGTGTATAATCCAGCAGTGGTAAGAGGTGGGAACTATGCATCACAGGAAAGAACCAGAGTTCTTGTCTGTTTGATTTAAGCTCTGTCACTCACGGACAGAGATTAGCAAAAGCAATTTTCTTCGTGTCTCCCTTCCCCAAAACACAGGAAAACACAACAATTTAAAAATTAAAGAATTAAGACTAGCAAAATCTACACTGGCTCCCAAATCAGTTGAAAAACTGCCACATTCTGCCTACAAGTTTAGTCTTTCTCAGGAACTCTTGGGATAGCCAGGGAGTGAGCAGCAGGGATCCCAGCAACCCTTGGGAACTGTAAGATGGCTTCAGCATCGAAGGAGGGGCACCAAGGGTAAGTTAGAGAAGTCCTTGGGGAGCCTGCCTTTCTTTCTGTGCACTTCAGTCACCTGCTGACAAGAGACCAACAGAACCTTTCACTACTGGACCTGGTATATACACAATGCTATTCTAAGCCAGAGATTAGTAAATATTTTCTGTTAAGAGTCAGATAGTAAATTTAGACTTTGTAATCCATATCTCTGTCACAACTGTTCACCTCTTCCGCAGGCAATACATTAATGAATGAGTATGCTTAGGTTCCAATGAAGTTTTATTTAGAAAAGCAGGTAGGGTCAGAATTAACTCATGGGTTATAGTTTGCCAACATTTGTTCTAGATTGTTCTGTCTGGAAAATTCTCCATAGTTCTATCGATGGATGTTCTTTATCCAATTTTCCCACGTAATAAAAAGATGAAGAGTGGGGATTTTGCAGAACAAATATTGGGAACGAAGAGAACATGGATGCATTAAAAAAAAAATCAGAAACTAGAGAGACAGAGAGCTACAGCAGCTCGGAGTCATTTCTAAGTTACTGAACAGATAATAAAAACATTCTATAATAATGAATAAGGTCTTTAAAGCAAGAAACCGCCATCTTAGACCAAATTTAACAAAAATTAGAGTGCAGAGTAGATTCTTTACCCTGTCCTATACTTATTCCTTTAAATTCATTGATTGTGAAGTTTATCAACAGTTTAGACTCAGAAGAAATTGTAGGCCAATCAGCATGCATTACACATCATTCATAATTCATTTTATGTGATATATAACAAAATGTAGATCTCATTAGAAAGTTTCTATTTTACTATTTTCATTTTGCTATTAAAAAAAAATTGAGTTCAAGATCCCCTTCAAATATTGTTAAACAGGCCCCTCTATCTGCCATATCCTATCCATGTAATAGAAGAAAGATCTTGAAGCCCTAAACAGACAAAATCGACAAGTGGTTTTTTTTTGTTTGTTTGTTTGTTTGTTTGTTTTTTTTAAAGATTTTATTTATTTATTTGACAGACGGAGATCACAAGTAGGCAGAGAGGCAGGCAGAGAGAGAGAGAGGAGGAAACAGGCTCCCTGCTGAGCAGAGAGCCCGATGCGGGACTCGATCCCAGGACCCTGAGATCATGACCTGAGCCGAAGGCAGCGGCTTAACCCACTGAGCCACCCAGGCACCCTCGACAAGTGTTTTTAAAATTGTTCATTGTGTTTCACTTTCCTTCTCATTGAGCTCCTATTTCATGGCCCATCACTATTACTATTTCCATTGAAACAGCCTTGCTTACCCCTCTTTCTGATGGACTCACTTTGGACAACTCCACAATCATTAAATCCAACCATCGGCTTACTCTGTTACTGCACATATCACTAATGGACCTGGCTGAAGAAAAGTTTGTGTTTTGACTCCCTTCAAATTTAAAAGCAAAATCTTAAATAAGCACTTAAAACTCTGAGAAAGTCTATCTACCTCATAAACTCACTTTCTTGCTCTCTAGAATGAATTTTTTGCCTTCTCTGTGTACCTCAAAATATCCAACATCCCCCCTACATTCACTAGCAGATGACCTTACTATATATATATATAAAGAAGCAACCAGCTGACAACCAATTCATCTTTTTACAACCCCTTCTTCCTCTATCTCTGGTCACAGAATCTACCTTCTCTCCTATTAGAATCAAAGCACAGCTCCTGAGACTTTTTCAGTCAACACTTTCCCTTGTGACCTACATCAGTCTTTCTCCTGCCTTTTCAAGGACTTTGATTCTTCAATTACTTCCATTTTATTCTGCATTATCAATTTTCTACCTCTCTTGGGTCTTTTCCACCTTCACACAAACCTGCCTATTGATTACCCAACTCATCCTCCCTAGACCCATTTAAGATGTAATTTCTCTGCTGTTCCTCACCACAAAACTCCTCAAAGAATTGTCTATGATCTCTATCTCTACTTCCTCACCTCCTGTCAACATCTAGCACAATGTCTAATTCCTACTTGACACATGGTAACTATTTATTGGATAACTAATAAATGATACTCCTCCTCCAGGTCTTATAACATAACAGTATTCGGTATATACCTTCATTATGGTACATATTCTCTATTTCTAGAGACTACCTTCAGGGGTATGAGCTCTGAGGTAAAGGACCAGATGCTGTTTTCTTCATTTTTGTGCTCTAGAACCTAGCACAATGGCTGACACATGTTGGACAGTCAAAACATGGTAAAAAAAAAATTCTTTGATGATATGCAAAGGATCAATAAAAATTTTTGGTGATTAGGAAACCGTTATGGTAAACCAACATATTCAAGATTGGGCCAAAAGCTTAGACAATATTTGGAGAGAGATAGATTTGTGGACAGTTATGTACTCAACAGTGTTGTTTAAGTATATAAACTGCCTTTTTAAAAATCTCTGTACCTACAGAGGCCAATCTCTCTGTGCTGCTCCCAATGAAGTATTTGAATGACCAAAGAAACAGCTTTAGTTTTATGGGCTATGTCCAGCAATTAGGCATAATATAAGCATGAAAAATAAACAACTCTCATTGTCTTATAATGGAAGCAATTTGATAGTTTTAATTTCATACATGAGCCATATATTTTGTATAAGTGACAAGAATACTTGAAGAATATTTTTTGTGGGCATTAGATAATTGTACTTTTTATAAGATAACATTTGCAACTAAGCATTCTCTTCATCCTGCTTTTCCTCTCAATTCTCACCATTTCTTTAACCCAGTCCATAGGGTGGAGTCAAGCAGAGTCCTGAATTTCCACTTTATAGTTATGCTAAGATCTGTCAGGCACTTATCCAACAAATACCTTCTGGAACTCAGAAATGGATGTGGTTTTCAGGCTCAGTTCTCTAGTGGGATGGCTTCCCTTGAAAGAGCCTTTCTGGGTGCTATAAATAAGATCAGAGAAAGGAGAGAAGGAAAGGGAACACCTCCATCTAAGCTAACAAAACTTTTGCTCAACCCTTTGAAATTACAAACTGTAGTTCTGGAGCTAGATGACCTATGTTTGAATCCTGGTTCTGTCACTTTTGGAGGCCTTGGGTAAGTTACTGAATTTCTTCGGTCTCAATTTTCCTATCAGTAACATGGGAACAATAATAAGACCTATTTTGCAGACATATTACCAGGATTCAATAATATAGTATGTGTAAAGGGCTTAGAACACTACCTACCAAGTAGCAAGTATCACTTAAGTGTTAAATGAAATAAATATCTTTAAGCAGTACAAAATAGTAGCCTCCTACGAGTATTATCCTTCTTATAAACATGGATAAGAAAATAAGGTTCATCCAAGATGCTGCTCCGATTAGAATCATTTATGAATAATAAGCATTCTTATATTCCCAGGTCCTAGAATTATACCTGGTATAGAGTAGGTGAAAAACCCAGGTTTGGGTTTCCAGGGATGTACTATATAGTCGAAGGCTAGAATTGTAATCATTCAGATAAAATAATTAAAATGCTATTGAATCTAAGATCAAAGATAAATGGATGTCAGGAGTAGGTAATTAGAACTTGGGCTATATACCAGAAAGCCAGGCAGGTTCAGGGGTGGAAACAGATGGGAATCAAAGCTGGGAGCCAGTCAGGACAAAATAAAGTCCAGTGTTGGATGAGTGGTGATTGGTATAAGCATTTGTAGGGACTCAAAATTCATCTAAAATATGATTCTCCTATTTCTCAGATAATGTATACAGATCCAAAAACGCAGACATGGCTGTTTGTCTTTATTCTTTCCACAAATGGGAATCTACTTTTTATCTTCAGATAATTCTAATCAGTAAATTATTCTTTGTCATAATACTCTAAACCCTCACTCTATATATTTCCTTAATCCCATTTTCTTAGGTCTGTTCTCTGAAGCTTGTGAATATAGCAAATAACTCATCTGCCTAATTATTTTTCATATATTGGATATCACAAGTATAGCTATCTTGTTTTCATTTTCTCTTCTGCAAGCTAATTATTTCCAGTATATTTAACTACTCTTCTTCAAATGGCTTCTTGGCAGCCTCTTTACCTCTCTTCTAGATAGTTGTTAATATCTCTAGCAAAACATGGAGCCCAGAACCAAACTTTTTAATAAAGCCAAAATTAGGGAATAGTGCAGAAAACAATGGGCCTATTATATTTATCTCCCAATACACGGACACTCTATATTTACTAACAAAAATTGCATTGGATTAAGGGTCAACACAATTTTTCTATAAATGACCAGATAGTAAACATTTTGGATTTTGAGGTCCATAAAGTTCTGTTGCAATACACAGTTATGTTGTAGAGTGAAAACCGGCATACATAATATGTAAATGAATGAACATAGCTTTATTTTTATAAAACTTTACAAAAACAGTGGGTTTTTGTTTGCTAATTAGTTTGCTAATCCCTGCATTAGCTATTCATATGCTTTCAGTCACCTAAAACTCCTAGATTTTCTTCATATGCTTCTAAGCTACAGACTTCCACTGTTTACTTTAAAAAGACTCTAAGTTTTTCTCCATTAAAATTGTGTAGGTTAAGATTTAGCCTACACATCTAATGTGCCGTTATCATTTGGATTCTGACTCTTTTGGGCACTGCATTGTAAAAGCTACTCTTCTCTATATCATGCCATCTACACATTGACAAATATGCCTTTTCTTCATTATAACGCGAAATATTGACAAAATTGTTGAATGAGAAAAGGTCAAAGAAATAATCTTTTGCAATGAAACTCCAAGTTAACAGAAATTCATTAATAATCATTCCTTGGGGACATTTCTCCACTCATCTCTTACAGATGAATTTTATCACCCAGTCCTTATTTTCTCATCATAAAAAAAATTGTCAAATATCATAACAGATATAATAGCAGTATCTTTATCAATCTTCTAATATAGCTAATTAACTCAATGAAAGAATCTAAATTGAATCATTTCTTTTTAACTTAGTATGAGGTTTCTCAATAGTCTGGTATGTAAGTCTTTCGATTTTCCCCACTTATTTAGGGCAAAACTGAGTGTAATATTTGAAATCTGAAGAAGTCAAATTGCAGCTTATCCAGCAAATAAGTTTCTAGTAGGTACTTGGAATTGGAATGGACTGTATCATTTGAAAATCAGGTTTCCAGTATTGAATGCATTCTGAAGATGAAGGATAAACTTTGAAGATGACCTAAAGAAATTCTTATCAGTTAAATAGTGAAATGGATGACAAATAAAACCACGTCTGTCTCTGAGAATCTTTGAAATCTACAATTTTAGTCAGCCAAATAAATATAAAGGACTTAGCAAGGAAGAAACCTCTTGTCTTACTGCAGATAGTGTCTAGCTGCAAGGGAAGCTAAACACACAGCAAATAGCTACAGTTAATACCTCACTTGTGTTTATCGGTCCCTGGTTATCTACAGCCCCTGAGATTATACTGGCAATGACCCCAAAACATGGGTCATACAAGGATCCCATCAAAAAACAGAGCTATAGACCAATATCCTTGATGAACACAGATGCGAAAATACTCAACAAAATACTAGCCAATAGGATTCAACAGTACATTAAAAGGATTATTCACCACAACCAAGTGGGATTTACTCCAGGGCTACAAGGTTGGTTCAACATCTGCAAATCAGTCAATGTGATACAACACATCAATAAAAGAAAGAACAAGAACCATATGATACTCTCAATAGATGCTGAAAAAGCATTTGACAAAGTACAGCATCCCTTCCTGATCAAAACTCTTCAAAGTGTAGGGATAGAGGGCACATACCTCAATATCATCAAAGCCATTTATGAAAAACCCACCACAAATATCATTCTCAATGGAGAAAAACTGAAAGCTTTTCCGCTAAGGTCAGGAACACGGCAGGGATGTCCATTATCACCACTGCTATTCAACATAGTACTAGAGGTCCTAGCCTCAGCAATCAGACAACAAAAGGAAATTAAAGGCATCCAAATCAGCAAAAAAGAGTCAAACTATCACTCTTCACAGATGATATGATACTATATGTGGAAAACCCAAAAGACTCCACTCCAAAACTGCTAGAACTTGTGCAGGAATTCAGTAAAGTGTCAGGATATAAAATTCGTGCACAGAAATCAGTTGCATTTCTCTACACCAACAACAAGACAGAAGAAAGAGAAATTAAGCAGTCAATCCCATTTACAATTGCACCCAAAACTATAAGATACCTAGGAATAAACCTAACCAAAGAGGCTAAGAATCTATACTCAGAAAACTATAAAGTACTCATGAAAGAAATTGAAGAAGACACAAAGACATGAAAAAATGCTCCATGCTCCTGGATTGGAAGAATAAATATTGTGAAAATGTCTATGCTACCTAAAGCAATCTACACATTTAATGCAATTCCTATCAAAGTACCATCCATCTTTTTCAAAGAAATGGAACAAATAATTCTAAAATTTATATGGAACCAGAAAAGACCTCGAATAGCCAAAGGGATATTGAAAAAGAAAGCCAACGTTGGTGGCATCACAATTCTGGACTTCAAGCTCTATTACAAAGCTGTCATCATCAAGACAGCATGGTACTGGCACAAAAACAGACACATAGATCAATGGAACAGAATAGAGAGCCCAGAAATAGACCCTCAACTCTATGGTCAACTAATCTTCGACAAAGCAGGAAAGAATGTTCAATGGAAAAAAGACAGCCTCTTCAATAAGTGGTGCTGGGAAAATTGGACAGCCACATGCAGAAAAATGAAATTGGACCATTTCCTTACACCACACACGAAAATAGACTCAACATGGATGAAGGACCTCAATGTGCGAAAGGAATCCATCAAAATCCTTGAGGAGAACACAGGCAGCAACCTCTTCGACCTCTGCCGCAGCAACATCTTCCTAGGAACAACGCCAAAGGCAAGCAAGGGCAAAAATGAACTATTGGGATTTCATCAAGATCAAAAGCTTTTGCACAGCAAAGGAGACAGTTAAGAAAATCAAAAGACAACTGACAGAATGGGAGAAGATATTTGCAAACGACATATCAGATAAAGGACTAGTGTCCAGAATCTATAAAGAACTTAGCAAACTCAACACCCAAAGAACAAATAATCCAATCAAGAAATGGGCAGAGGCCATGAACAGACATTTCTGCAAAGAAGACATCCAGATGGCCAACAGACAATGAAAAAGTGCTCCATATCACTCGGCATCAGGGAAATACAAATCAAAACCACAATGAGATATCACCTCACACCAGTCAGAATGGCTTAAATCAACAAGTCAAGAAATGACAGATGCTGGCGAGGATGAGGAGAAAGGGGAACCCTCCTACACTGTTGGTGGGAATGCAAGCTGGTGCAGCCACTCTGGAAAACAGCATGGAGGTTCCTCAAAATGTTGAAAATAGAACTGCCCTATGACCCAGCAATTGCACTATTGGGCATTTACCCTAAAGATACAAACGTAGTGATCCAAAGGGGCACGTGCACCCAAATGTTTATAGCAGCAATGTCCACAATAGCCAAACTATGGAAAGAACCTAGATGTCCATCAACAAATGAATGGATCAAGAAGATGTGGTATATATACACAATCGAATACTATGCAGCCATCAAAAGAAATGAAATCTTGCCATTTGCGACAACATGGATGGAACTAGAGCGTATCATGCTTAGTGAAATAAGTCAAGCAGAGAAAGACAACTCTCATATGATCTCCCTGATATGAGGAAGTGGTGATGCAACATGGGGGCTTAAGTGGGTAGGAGAAGAATAAATGAAACAAGATGGGATTGGGAGGGAGACAAACCATAAGTGACTCAATCTCAAAACAAACTGAGGGTTGCTGGGGGGAGGGGGTTTGGGAGAAGGGGGGGGGTTATGGACATTGGGGAGGGTATGTGATTTGGTGAGTGCTGTGAAGTATGTAAACCTGGTGATTCACAGACCTGTACCCCTGGGGATAAAAGTATATGTTTATAAAAAATTTAAAAATTTAAAAAAAAAACCCATGGGTCATAGAATGATATTGAATTTCTAACAGTCTGGAAGTCATGAAATATTTATTTCTACAGAGGAAAGGAGGGAGTACAATCATTATCTTATTAGATATCCAGATATTTAAATTATGCCCTTAGCCTAAATATGGTTAAGTCCATGAAGGACACCAGATATCACCCTCTTTATTTCACTTAGAATATTTATCCAATCATAATTTGTTTCAAGGATATTGCACTATTTTAACTGATAGCACTATTGTCTGAATTGTTTATAACATTTTGAGCTAAGAGAATGGATTATGGAAAATCTTTTATTAAAATGTGAAAGACAGGCTTATGTTTGTGCTTAAGAATCTAACTTAGATAATTACTTCTCAAGGCTATTTTCATCAAATTCCACTGATTAAGTGAAAAGAGCTTTTACTCACACACACACACACACACATAGAGAGAGCTTTTACTGATATATATATACATACATATATATTTATTTTTATTTTTATATATATGAAAATATTTAAGCCCTGAAATCATGACATTTAACCGCAACATAGTAATATGATTAAAATGCAGTCATGAATATAGTTTTATCAGAATTTCTTCTTTTTTTAAAGATTTTATTTATTTATTTGACAGAGAGAGAGAGAGATCACAAGTAGGAGGAGAGGCAGGCAGAGAGAGAGAGAGAGGAGGAAGCAGGCTCCCCACTGAGCAGAAAGCCTATTGCAGGGCTTGATCCCAGGACCCTGGGATCACAACCTGAGCTGAAGGCAGAGGCTTAACCCACTGAGCCACCCAGGCTTCCCTTTATCAGAATTTCTAACAAAAAATTCTACTTGATTGCTTACTTTTGAATTCATATAATATGCTAGACACTTGGTGGCATGTCTTTGGTTGTTATTTTTATTATCTGTGAAAAATCACGATATACATTATCTGATAGGTAGAATGCTGTTTATTTTGTGCTTTAGTATTTCCTCTTCCTTCTAACAGAATTCCTTATACCAAAGCCTTTCACTGTTGTTACAGATTAGTGAAATCATAGTTCATAGTTACAGTTCACGCATAGAACTTGGAGATTTGAAAATTATTTTAATAAAAGAAGTCAAAGCAGAATGACAAGACTGTATAACTTCTCTCCTGGTTTCGCCATGCTGTGAATGACCAAAACATCATGATTTCTTTTTAAGAATTATGAGCCCAACTATTTAAGGATTTATCATTCTCTGTGTTCTGAGCACTACTTTACTTTGAGAAATCTGTTTCTTCCTGACTCGAAATATGTGCCTGGGTGGAGGCTGCCAGCAGTTTCACTTCTGTTTCATTATCCACTCAGCTGGTACAACTGAGGGACTAACACCCTCTTATCTTGGTGATTGTATAGGACACGGGTTGATATCTCAGGTTCTGTCAGTCTGAATGTATCCCAAGATTTTATGAATTAGGAAGTAGCTCTTCAAAAAAAAAAAAAAAAAATCTAAAGTCAGAACTGGAAGCCATAGGTTATTCTGAGTAGAGAAAGGTATCAGTTAAGATGCTCTTGGTTGCAGTCAAGAAGAAAATAATAAACTCAAATTCTTACACATAAGGTGGCAGATGGGAGATGACATCCATGGAAAAGACAGAATAAGAACCCTCAAATATTCTCTGCTCAATGAAAGCAATAAGAGCATTGGCAAATTTTTCAAAATCAACTTTTTTAAAACTGTAGAAATTAACAAAAATCTTGCAACAATCTGGGAGGTGTTTATTTAAGAGAAATGCCTGGATCTCAGTAACATTAGTCTTGTGGCGTTTTAATTTTCCCTGTTCCTCCCCTCTCATAAATTCCACAGTAGCCTTTAAAATTAAAAGTCCCACAATCATGGTAATAACTAGCAGACTAGCACCATTAAAAGGGAAAGAATGGACCTAGAGCTCTTTTAAAGCCTTATATTCTCAGAAAACTGCCACTATTTAATCCACCTAGAAATTCCCTGGAAAATTCCACCGTAAAGCTTACCTTTATTTGACCTGAATCAGAGCTCACCCTTTTCCCCTAGGAACATTTTTAAAAGTAATCAGCAACAGTTGTTTAACATTATAGTTGTCAGATGTGGCAATAACAATTGGGGCAAACAATAAGGTGACCAAAAAACTTAAAAGAAAAAAACTGAACAATGAAATGTCTATAGGAGGATTTTAAAGTTTCTGAGCTATTCTTAGAAATCCATAAGGCTGCATGCATGCACAGGTCTCTGTGTATGTCCAGGAAAGATGAAAAAAGCTCTAAGCATTTGGCCTTGGGTGACCTTGAAGCTTCACCTGAACAGTAAATGAAGGCTAAGGCAGATTTGTAAACTGCCTACATGAACATTGAAGGTATGTCCCAAAATGCATCCAGAGCCACTCGGCAAAATGGAACATTTCTTGATTTAAGGCATTTAAGGAAATGCTTCTCCAATCATTAGTTGACCATTAAGTTTACTATGCAAAGACTTCAGAAACTACATACAACAAACAATACCAATGTTAAAGAGTTAGTTCAGGAAAAACATTAAAGAAATAGCTTTGACAACAATAAGCAGCAATAACAATAAACCCTGTGGATGGGAGAACATCTAATTTCCAGAGTTGTCACAAGGTATTATCTAAAATGTCCAATTTTAATATGAAAATTATGAGACATGCAAAAGAGAAAGTATGGCTGATACACAAGTAAAAGATGTGATAAAACAATGGAAACTATACTGAGGAAACAATATATTGGATCTATTAAACAAAGATTCTAAATCATTATTTTAAACATGCTCAATGAACTAAAAAAATCCATGTCTAAAGAACTATAGGAGAATATGGGAACAGTGTCTCACCAAATAGTGAATATCAATAAGTGGATAAAAATTTTAAAGGTAGGTCAATTGATACTATCTAGTCTGAGTGTTTGGGTTGTTATAACAATATACTCACAGACTATGTACCTTATAAACAGCAGAAATTTATTTCTCATGATTCTGGAGGCTGGAATTCCAGGTGCCAGGATGGCTAGGCAAGGGCCAGTTTTTTGTTGCAGAGGTCTCATTATATCCACACAGAGTAGAATGGGGCTAGGAAATTCTATGGGGTCTCTAAGGCCATTCATAAGGGCACTACCATCATGACCTAAGCACCTCCCAAAGGCCCCACCATCTAATACTCTCATATTGGACATTAGAATTTCAACATATGAATTTTAGACAGACAGAAATTTTCAGGACATTGCAATGAGAAACATAATAAATAATGATGTTGAAGAAAAGTGAACTGGATCTCAGAGATCTATGGGACACCATGAAATATATCAACATATGTATTAATGGGAGTACTAGAAGCAAAGGAAAGACAGAAAGAGGCAGAAAATTTATTTGGAGAAATAATGCCCCAAACTTCTCAAATTTAATGAAAAGCATTAATCCACACTTCTTGTACATGCTCAGTAGCTTCTATATTATATAGATTCATAGATATCTGAGTTTTGTTGAATCATATTCAAGCTGTTGAAAGCCAAAGACAAGTTAAAAGGGACAAAAGAGAAATAACTGATCGAGTACAAGGAATCCTCTATAAAATTAACAGATGATTTATCATCAGAAACCATGGATACCAGAACATGATGTATTCAAAACACTGAAAGAAAAAGTTTGTCAACCAAATATTTAGCCAACAATCCTTAAAAAAATAAAAAAGAAATTATTCTCAGATAAATAAAAAGAAAGAATCTTTGCTAGAAAACTTACTATAGGAAATATTAAAGAGAGCTCTTTACCATGAATTACGAGGACTCTAGGCAAACACTTGAATCCACACAAAGAAAAAAGGGCACTGGTAAAAGTACTAGCTAAGTAAATATAAAGGATAGTTTAAACTTCCTCTTCTTTGTGACTCTTTTTTCTCTTGTCTGATCTCAAAGATAATTGCATAAATAATACTTATAAATCCTTGTCAATGGACAATGTATAAAGATGAAATATATTAGAAAAATAATAGTATAAAGAATGGGAGAAAGCAACATAGGAGCAAAAATTTGGAAACTATTAAAATCAAGTTTACATTAATCCAAATTAGTTAATTGTAATCACAAAGGGCAAATATTGAGAAAATATCTCAAAAATATATATTGAAAGAAACAACATAAGCAAAATTGTACACCAGAAAATGTATAATTAACACAACAGAAGACAGTAATGGAGAACTATAAAATTAAAAAAAAGAAAACAAATAGCAAAATGACACACATAAATTCTACTTTATCAGCAGTTACATTAAATGTAAATATATTAAAAACTCCAAAGCAAACCAGAGATTAACAAAATAGATTAAAAAGAAATATTGTTCAACTATAAATTGTTTATAAGAGACACACTTTAAATTCAAAGACACAAACAGATTGAGAATAAAAAGATAAAAAAAGATATACCATTTAAAGAGTAACTAAATGAGAGCTGTAGTGGCTATACTACTCTCAGATGAAACATTCTTTATTTCAAATTGTTGCTGGACAAAACCACAATGAGATACCACCTCACACCAGTCAGAATGCTAAAATTAACAAGTCAAGAAATGACAGATGCTGGCGAGGATGTGGAGAGAGCATCCTTTTTTCATCTTTCCTGGACATACACAGAGACCTGTGCATGCATGCAGCCTTGTGGATTTCTAAGAATAGCTCAGAAACTTTAAAATCCTCCTATAGACATTTCATTGTTCAGTTTTTTTCATGCACTGTTGGTGGGAATGCAAGCTGGTGCAACCACTCTGGAAAACAGTGTGGAGGTTCCTCAAAAAACTGGAAATAGAGCTACCCTATGAACCAGCAATTGCACTACTGGGTATATATCCTAAAGATACAAACATGGTGCTGCGAAGGGACATGTGCACCCGAATGTTTATAGCAGCAATGTCCACAATAGCCAAACTATGGAAAGAATCTAGATGTCCATCAACAGATGAATGGATAAAGAGGTGGTATATATACACAATGGAATACTATGCAACCATCAAAAGAAATGAAATTTTGCCATTTGCAAGGACGTGGATGGAACTAGAGGGTATTATGCTTAGCGAAATAAGCCAATCGGAGAAAGACACTATCATATGATCTCCCTGATATGAGGAAGTGGAGAAGCAATTTGGGGGGGGGGTAGGAAAAGAAAAAAATGAAAGAAGATGGGATTGGGAGGGAAATAAACCATAAAAGACTCAATCTCAAAAAACAGACTGAGGGTTGCTGGGTGGAGGGGGACGGGAGAGGGTGGTGGGGATATGGACATTAGGGAAGGTATGTGCTATGAGAAGTGCTGTGAAATGTGTAAACCTGGCAGTTCACAGACCTGTACCCCTGGGGATAAAAATACATTATATGTTTATTTAAAAAAATAATTAATTAATTTTAAAAAACAACAACAACAAATTGTTGCTGGAGGCAAAGAGGCAAAGATGAATATTTTGTAATGAAAAAATAATCCATCAAGATGACATAACAATTCTAAACATAAACACATCTGACAGAGGCCCCCAAAACATGAAACAATAATTGACAGAATTAAGTGGAAAAATAAGTGACTCAACAATCACTGAAATCTTCAATACCATACTTTTGTAACGGAAACAACTAAACAGAAAGAAATAAGAGAGTTGAACATCACTATAAACCAACTAGACCTACACAGTCATTTACAGAACTATCCACCCAACAGCAACAGAATATACATTATTCTTAAGTGCATATGGAATACTTGCAAACCATATATCTGATATATATCTCCATAATACATAAAGTTTTTATACAAGTCAATAATAAAAAGATAAGCCAATAAAAATGGGCAAAGCAGAAGAACAGATATTTCTCCAAAAATATATATATATACAGTGGGCAATAAGCACATAAAAAAAAGCTCAACATCATTAGCATAGGAAAATGCAAATCAAAGCCACAGTGAGATACCATTTCAAATCTACGAGAATGGCTAGAAGAAGATGGACAATAATAATTGTTGGGGACAATGTGGAGAAATTAGAATCCTCATACATTGTTCATGGGAGTATAGAATGGTACAGTATATAGAGAAAACAGTTTGTCAATTCCTCAAAAGTTAGACACAGAATTACGGTGTGATCCAGCAGTTTGACTCCTTGGCCTATACCCAAGAGAAATAAAAACAAATGTCTACTTAAAAATTTGTATACAAATATTTATAGCACTATTATTCAGAATAGCCAAAAAGTAGAAACAACTGATTAATGGATAAACAGCAGTGGTCTATCCCTACAATGGAATGTTATGTAACCATGCAAGTGTTGATACATTCAATAACATGGATGAAAACATTATGCTAAGTAAGTAGGCAGACACAAAAGATCTATGTTTATATAATTCCATTTATAGGAAAAGTCCAGAATAGGCAAGTCCCTAGAGACAGAAAGTAGTTTAATGATTTCCAGGGGCTGAGGAAAGGGGATAGGGAATGGAGATTGACTGCTAATATGAAAAAGGTTTCTTTTCAGGGTATTCTAATTTTCTGAAATTAGATTGTGGTAATGGTTGTACAACTTTGTAACTATACTAAAACTCACTGAATTGTATATATTAAAAGGATGATTTTTTGGTATGGAATTATATCTCAATTAAAAAAAGGAAAAACAATCTTATACCTAAAAAGTCAATGACACAATAGGCTAAGAGTACAACTGCTTTCTATGTTGTCAAGTATATAACTTTGAATCCAAGGGTACAGTTAGCATCGCCAGAACCCCACAATTTGTCAAGCAAATCTGGAAGAAGGTGACACAGACACTAGTGAAAACAAGATACTAAGAGACTGAAGAGGATATACAGCCAGAAACAGAGAAAGGGATATAGTGAGGAAATCTGACACTGAGACCAGGTTCAGCTATTGCATTCTTTTTCATGGTTTAGTTATCAGAGCTCAAAAGTCTCCTTTTTTTCCACTTAAGCCATTGGGTTAGATTTCTGTCACTGGCTGGCAAAGCTCTGTAATAATAGCTGTATTTAAAGAAAAACACTGCTCAAAATGGCTTAGCCCATTGTAACCCTAAATAGGAGCATATTGCGTGGTGATGAGTGAAAGGGAAGATATAAGAGTATTGTATTTTAATATCATTGACCAGAAAATTGTTAATGGATAATTTAAACTCAGATCCTTAATACAGTGATTTTGAAGCATGTATTAAAAATCTTGATAGGATCAAAGCTTGGAATGTTCAGGAAGAATATGATTGTGAGTTATCAAGCCTGACTGTTACGAACAACCTGTGCTTGTCCAATCTCTCTGCTTTAATGCACTGGCTGAGCACTTATATTACTTCTATGGAATTATTTTCTAGGCTGCAGAATAAAGCAGCCCAAACAGTAGATTTTTTTTTCCACATCTAAATATGGCTTATGTTTTAGTTTTTTAAGAAGTGGAAATTCCTGGGATCGAGTCCCGCATTGGGCTCTCTGCTCAGCAGGGGGCCTGCTTCCCTTCCTCTCTGTCTGCCTGCCTCTCTGCCTGCTTGTGATTGCTCTCTGTCAAATAAATAAATAAAATCTTTAAAGAAAAAAAAAAAGTGGAAATTCATTTTCCATTATTATTTTCTTCACTAAATTATTTAATTTGGCATAATTTTAAAAAATTCTTTAGGTATTTCTGCTATTAATAAAATCTGCTTGGGGCACCTGGGTGGCTCAGTTGGTTAAGTGATTGCCTTCTGCTCAGGTCATGATCCTGGACTCCCGGGATCAAGTCCCACATTGGGCTCCCTGCTTGACAGGGAGTCTGCTTCTCCCTCTGATCATCCGCCCCCACCACCCCTGCTCATGCTCTCTCTCTTTCTTTCTAATAAATAAATAAAATCTTTAAAAAAAAATAAAATCTGTTAATCTAGTGAAATAATGCTAAGAATTTTCATTACATTTCCTCAAACAATACACTTTAGGGGTTATCAAAATCATTATTTTAGTATTTATTAAAATGTATCTGAGGAATTAAATTATGAATTATTTACTTATAGAATAATGCCCTTTAGGATACATAGGTATAATTAATTTTAAAACATAAAATAATTGAATTGTGTACCACTACCCTCCAAGGGGGAATCCACAATATGTTAAATTGGCTTAATTTTCTGATAATAAATAGGTATATAATAGCTTTCTATCCCTAAACAATTCCATAACAAATGCAGTGTAAGAGATGAGTGAATTGCCTTAGTTGACAAAAGAAAGCACACAGCATACACAACTATTGACTTGATTCTAAATGATACCTAGAATAAACAATCACTGATGAGTCAACAGAAAATGCATAGATATAAAACACACAAAACGGAAATAAATCTGCTATTGATAGAATTTTACTGAACTATGGAAGCTCAGTTAAAGAAGATTGTCATCCAAAATATCTGGATTAACTGTAGATTGAATTCTAATTTCCAAAGAAGATATATGCAAGTGTTTGAGAAAGAGAGAGAGAGAGAGAGAGAGAGAGAAGAGAGATGTATTTTTGAGAAGTAAAGTTTTCACCCTGGACTCTACAGGATGAAAATTACAGAACTTATAGAACTTACAATAGTATGAAAGATCCTTAACTTTTTGTAGGCAGAATTTTCTATAGTATGAAGTAAATATATTATTATATTTTTAAAAACATATTTGAACACTTTCTTCCTGAAGTAACATTGCACAGAAAATATAACAATTCATTCCATGTACATTTAGCAAGTGCTTACTGTGTTCCACATGATTTACTGGTATCTTGGGAGTTCTATCCCTATTTAAGTGGCTACTGAATCTATGTACATTGATTGATTCATACTGATTACTTAGCATGTGGTCAATTTTTATGAAATTGATGGTCCAATATTGTGGGCAGTTGGAGTCAGTCTTTAATACACAATTTAGAATATTTTTATGTAGTTGGATATTTTTTTTTGGTCAAAAAATTGATTTAATTTGTGTTTTTTACCCCCACAATGAGCCTCTTCACCCTAGATGTCCAGTAGCCAACCTATGTTTGTGCCCATAGTAGGCCTAGTGCACAGTAAGAAATTGAATGGTACCTGTGGCATAGAAAGAATTGCCTTACACATTGGTAAAAGGAGAGCTGAGTGCCACAGTGGCCTCTATCCCAATCTAATAGAAGAAATACCTTCATTTCTCAGCTACTGTCACTGAGCGGGATTCTCAATACCTACAAGCTGCCAACTCCTAAACCACGGGCATGTCTCCTTAAGAAACTTAGGGTGGCTTTGCAGAGCTATTTTCAGTCAATTATTTGTATCCTCATTTCATGGAAACTTTGGACTGTTTGTTTACTGTTTCAGTGGTAAACTGAAATGAGACACCGCAGAAGCCAGTCAGAATTAACATTTTCCAATCTTCAAATCCAGCTCAGCACTTTGTGGTCTAATTCAGCTCATTGGGCATTCTACAAAATAAATAGGATTGGTCAGAATCATTTTATAGTCCCAGTGCATTTGTCACAGTGAAGTTCAAATAAACAAACATAGCCCTTATTAAAAATAATAATCATACAAAACTAAATGTATTTTAATGGAAGAAATGATAGAAGAAATTTAGGGGAGGGGAACCTCTGTGGCTCAGTCGGTTACACATCTGTCTTTGGCTCAGGTCATGATCCCAAGGTTCTACAATGGAGCCCCACATCGGGCTCCCTGCTCAGCAGGGAATCTGCTTCTCCCTCTCCCCCTCTACCTCACTTGTGCTCTCTTTCTCTCTCTCAATCATAAATAAATACGTAATTAAAAAAAAAGATATTTAGGGGAAAATGTATACCTAAGAAGTCCTTAGTAGGCTAAATGTATCTATTAGTGAAAAACAGTTCTGTAACTCTAATGTCAACAGCATGATTTAATGACTCAAGAAGGTCAACTTTGTCTCAATTTGCCCCTGTAATATAATAAACATAAAAGTATTAATAAAAAAGTGTTAATAAACTAGCTCCCTCTGATTATCAACTACCTAATGCATAAGCGGTAGCGAAGGCTGACTCCTAATTTGTGCTTCACAAATGTGGGTATAAATTCCCCCAAGTGCCTAACACAAACCACAGAATAAATCATTGGTATCATCCTAAATCATCACTTTTAATTGAAATTTGGTAACGAGTTAAATATTTTTCATATATATACATATTTATACACATATATATTTTTATATATTTATTATATGTCTAATATTTTCTCCTCAAAATCAGCTTTGATATATGTGGAGCATAAGATGTTTATTTAAATTTTATTTTATTTATTTTTTTAAAATATTTTATTTATTTATTTGACAGAGATCATAAGCAGGCAGAAAGGCAGGCAGAAAGAGAGGGGGAAGCAGGATCCTGCTGAGCAGAGAACCAGATGTGGGGCTTGATCCATGGACCCTGAGATCATGACCTGAGCCGAAGGCAGAGGCTTAACCCACTAAACCACCCAGATGCCCCAAGATGTTTATTTAAATTTTAAAGGTAAAATACAATTTCAAAGAAATGCTGGGCTTCAGAGAGCAGTTTGCCTATGCTTCACAATATCCACTCCCACTTTTATGACATCAGAGAGACATCAGTGAAAATTTTGAGAAGGAATAATATGGTATTTTAAAAGTACCATTATCAAAGACCATTTAGTAAATACTTCCAATGCTAATTAGAGAGACCAGGGAAGAACCTATCACATTTAGAAAAACAGACATGGCATTGGATGCTGGTGGTGCCCCCCACACACGCTCTTTAGTTAGACAATGAACATCCTGTCCAGCTCTTAGAATTATTGGCATTTAATAACTCACAGCCTGTTTTGGAGAATTGCTCTCAGCCAGGGACAGCCATCTTACCTGGAATGTTATAGAGGCCCTAGGCAATGGTCAGCTGCTAAAGAAGGACCAATCTGTGGTGGGTGTCAGATTCCAGGACTGCCTCTGGGGTCACACTGAAGCTGGACTCCCAGCTGAGACTAAATTCATGCTTAACTTTCTCCTGCTATCCTGCTTTCCAGACTACCTTTCTCCTGAAACAATTCTCCCAATAAGTTCCATTCAGGCTATGCCACTAAAGAAATAGTCATAGGTATCACATTTCTGTTTGTCTCTACAATGCTTCTTCCAATAATAGTGTGAAATGATTAAAATTCTCATAGCTTGTCTTTATTGTGCCCAATTAGTACTTTCTGAGCTTTGTCTTCCCCTCAGTTGCATCCTTCTGAGCATTTCTTCAACATATATTCCTACACCCTTTATCTTTTCTTTTATCATCCTGTGTTTGACTTGGCCTTCCCATTCTCCTTGGTTTGGGATTCCAAGGGGTGTTGTCCTTATAGGCCTGAAAAGGAACTAAAGAGATAACTTCAAGCAGATGAGTGTCTAGGCATATTGACAATTAACCCAAAGTCAACCCAAATAAATTTAGCACATTTTTCTTTATGACCAACTGAAATTTGCCCTTCTTTATTTCATGCCCATTTCTTGGTTTTGGAGTTGGTCTTTTGTGGACATAAAGAGTAGCTCACCAGTAATGCCCTCATAAACAAACACCATTCATATAATCTAAGACAATTAAAATTGACCTACTAGATCTGTATTTAGGTCATTTTGCTCAAAGTCAATTCTTCAAATCCAACTCCCCAAGCAGGTAATCCCTCCAAATGACCAATTTGCCAAAGTTCTTATTTTGCTAACTGTTTAGTTTTAATTGGATGGTTCTCATTTGGTTTTCAAAACAGGGCTAGGGGCCCAAATAAATAAAAAATTCTTGTACCATTATTATGAGACAAATGTAAAACAGTCAACTAAAATTAAATGCATAGAAGAAACAAGTACGCTCTATAAATTGACCATTTCAGGAACTATATTTGGCTTCTGGGAAATTGTTGGCTAATAGGCTTACATCACTCAGATATCTAGGCTGCATATTATTAATTGTTTTATTGCCTAATATTTTAGAACTAATTGTATCCATTTGTAATCATTTAAATGCCATTTATATTAAAAACATTGCAAGTGAATCTGTCCTCAAATGGGTTCATTTCCTATTATCTTTTTCTACTTACTAATATGTAAATCACTTTCAACTTAAATTTTAGTATATCCTGTAAGTAACTACTTGAGAAATCTAAGGTAAGGATTTTATCTTCTCCCTTAGAATTTTTTTTTTTTTTGAGTTGGGAATGGCACTTTCCTCTCTTAAAGCATGTATCAAAAGATTTAAAAAATGATCTTGCCCTTTGAAACATTAACTAAATTTCTGAAAGAAACAGATATATTAGAAAAATTTAGTTCAGTCTACCTCTTGTGTGTTTTTTCTTGTGGGTCTCTTTTACTCTCATACTACTACCACATACTCACGACACTGACAGAAGATGTATGGAGGTTTTTCCCACACCAAGCAATTCTCTGGGATACCAGCTGACAGTCCTACAAATAATTAATTCATTAACTAATTAATTAATTATTTTTTATTTTTAAGATTTTATTTATTCATTTGTCAGAGAGAGATTATAAACAGGGAGAGCAGTAAGGAGAGGGAGAAGCAGAGAGCCCAACGTGGGGCTCCATCCCAGCACCCTGGGATCATGACCTGAGCCAAAGGCAGACACTTAACCAACTGAGCCACCCAGGTGCCCCTGTCCTACAATTTAGCTCAATTCTTACACTGTCTACATGGAGATAGCGTCAGATCCCACAAGTTCCCACAAGACTCCTCCCATGCTTCTTTAGATGCCAATTGCAAATAGTAGTTCCCTAGTTGCCCACATCTTCTGACTTGGCTACAAATCAAGATTCACAGAATACTCCCCTACTTTGCAAGAGTGACTCACAGAACCCAAGGAAACATGCTTACCAGTTTATTAAAGGATATGATAAAGATATAGTTGAACAGCTAGATGAAGAGATGCCCAAAATGAAGTCTGGGAGGATTCTGAGCACAGGAAATTTTTCCTTATGGAGTTGAGAAGTGTCACCCTCTGATGTGTGGATGTGTTGGCCAACCTAGCAGCTCTTCAAACCACAATCAATTGAGATTTTTAAGGAGGGCTTCATCATGTGGGCATGATCAATCATTAACTCTATTTTTAGCCCTTCTCCCTTCTCAAGAGAATGGGGGATAGGGAGCTGAAAATTCCAAGCTTCAAATCATGGCTTAGTCTTTCTGGAGACCAGCTCTCAGTCAGGAGTCATTCAGGAGCCCACACAGAGTCACCTCATTAGAACAAAAGACACTCCCATCACCCTGGAAATTAGAGGGTTTTAGGAACCCTGTGTCAGGAACCAAGATCAAATACTAAATATTAGACTAAAAGATGTTCCCTAGTGTTTTTATTATATACAAAATTGCAAAAGTTTTAGGAGCTCTGGCACAAAAACCAGGGTCAAAAATCAATCCATCAATCAATCTCACTTTAGAAATGGGGACAAAGGTAGATTGCTGAGCTATTAACTGCAACGTTTTTATGAAAATCTAAATAGGAAGAGCAGAATTAGAGTTCGTTTCAGAAATGGGTGGACTCAGAATTCAAAAATTGCCATCAAGAATTCAACCTTTCTTAATTTCTGTATAAGTTCTAATAGTTTTGGGGTGGAGTCTTTTGAGTTTTCCATATAAAGTATCATGTCATCTACAAAGAAAGAGAGTTTGACATCTTCATTGCCAATTTGAATACCTTTTATTTCTTTTTGTTGTCTGATTGCTGTTGCTAGGACTTCTAGTACTATGTTGAACAACAGTGGTGAGAGTGGGCATCTGTATTATGTTCCTGATCTCAAAGGGAAGGCTGTCAGCTTTTTCCCATTGAGGATGATATTCACTGTGGGTTTTTCATAGATGGATTTTATGAAGTTGAGGAATGTCCCCTCTATCCCTATACTTTGAATCACTTTAATCAGGAACAGATGCTGTATCTTGTCAAATGTTTTTTCTGCATCAGTTGAGAAAAACATGTGGTTCTCTCTTCTCTTATTGATTTGTTCTATCACATTGACTGATACGCAAATGTTGAACCACCCTGTATCCCATGGATAAATCCCACCTGGTCTTGGTGGATAATATTTTTAATGCATTGTTGGATCCTATTAGCAAGGATCTTGTTGAGAATCTTGGCATTCATATTCATCAGGGATATTTGTCTGAAATTCTCCTTTTTGGTGGGGACTTAGCCTGGTTGGGGGATGAGGGTAATGCTAGCTTCATAAAAAAGTCTGGAAGTTTTCCTACTGTTTCTATTTTTTTTAAACATCTTTAGGAAAATAGCTATTATTTCTTCTTTGAATGTTTGGTAGAATTCTCCAGGAAATCCATTAGGTCCTGGACTCTTGTTTTTGGGGAGGTTCTTGATCACTGTTTCATTCTTATTACTAGATATTGGTCTGTTCAGGTTGTTAATTTCTTCCTGATTCAGCAAAAGAAAGCTGGGGTAGCAATTCTCATGTCAGATAAATTAGATTTTAAACTAAAGACTGTAGTCAGAGATAAAGGACACTACATCATTCTTTTTTTTTTTTTTTTTGAAAGATTTTATTTATTTGAGAGATGGAGAGAGAGCACAAGTAGAAAGAGCAGCAAGCAGAGGGAGAGGGAGAAGCAGGCTCTCCACTGAGCAGAGTCCCATGCGGGGCTCGATCCCAGAACCCCAGGATCATGACCTGAGCCGAAGGCAACCGCTTAACTGACTGAGCCACCCAGGTGCCCCTACATCATTCTTAAAGGCTCTATCCACCATGAAAGTTTAAAAATTGTAAATATTTATGCCCCCAATACAGAAGCAGCCAACTACATAAGACAACTGTTAATCAAGGTAAGGAGTCATATTGATATGAATACATTATTATTAGGGGATCTTAACACACCACTATCAGTAATAGACAGATTATCCAAGCAGAAAATCAATAAAGAAACAAGAGCATTGAATGGCACATGGGAACAGATGGATCTCATAGATATATACAGAACATTCCACCCTAAAACAACAAAATACTCATTCTTCTCGAGTGCACATGGAACTTTCTCCAGAATAGACCACATAGTGGGTCACAAATCAGGGTTCAACTGATACCAAAAGTCAGATTATTCCCTGAATATTCTCAGACCACAATGCTTAGAAACTGGAACTCAACCACAAGAAAAAGTTTGGAAGGAATTCAAACACTTGGAAGCTAAAGACCACCTTTCTTAAGAATGCTTGGATCAACCAGGAAATCAAAGAAAATCTTAAACAATTCATGGAAACCAATGAGAATGAAGACACATCAGTCCAAAACCTATGGGATACAGCAAAGGCAGTTTTAAAGGGGAAATACATAGCTACCCAAGCCTCCCTCAAAAAAATTGAAAAATCCAGAATACACCAGCTCTCTTTATACCTTAAAGAACTGGAGAATCAAGAACGAATTAAGCCAACCCCAACACAAGAAGGGAAATAATCAAGATTAGAGCAGGAATCAGATAGAAACTAGAAATAGAGTAGAACACATCAACGAAACTAGAAGCTGGTTTTCTGAAAGAATCAATAAGATCGATAAATTATTGGAGAAACTAATCCAAAAGAAAAGAAAGAGGACCCAAATTAATAAAATTACAAATGAAAAAGGAGAGATCATGACTTACACCAAGGAAATAGAAACAATCATCAGAAATTATTATCAACAGTTATATGCCAATAAGTTAAGCAACCTAGACAAAATGGATGCATTCCTGGAAACCTGTAAACTTCCCCAAAATGGTTTTTTAAATAAGACAGGAGAGATGGGAAGAGCTCAGATGATGAAACATCTTACAGAGTGTAATATTCCCTTTTTCATAAGTTAAGTGAGATACATCATAAGATTTTTAGCAAGGAGTTTGCAGGATACAATAAATATTTTTAAAGAACGATATGTTCCCAAGAGCACTTGGGTGGCTCAGATGGTTAAGTGTCCATCTCTTGATTTTGGCTCAGGTCATGATCTCAGGGTTGTGTAATAGAGCCTCTCCTTGTCTCCACGCTGGGTCTTGAGCCTACTTAAGATTCTCTCCTTCTCCCTCTGCCCCTCCCCCCAACTTGCACTCACTCTCCCTCTCTAGAACAAAACAAAACAAACAACAGCAACAAAAACCAGTATTTTCCACTATGTAGAGAATGAATTAGAGGGGGAGAAGTATAAAAGCAAGAATTAGCACGATTGCCCTGGGAAAACAAGCATCTTCTTAGTTCTATTTTTAATCCATATCCAATGATCTCACCACCACATTATTACCTATGTTCTGCCATTTGGCACTCCACCATGTACACATCAATTTTCCTGAGGGCAGGGACCGTATTTATGCATACTTGGCATCTCTTTCTTTACTAAATATATACTAGGCTTATAAAATCTTTTTGCGATCTGTCTATTACTGAGAGTGGTGTGTTAAGACAAAACTCAAGATTATGAAGTCTTTCCATGTTTTATTAAAACTGCACATATCTGGGGCGCCTGGGTGGCTCAGTGGGTTAAAGCCTCTGCCTTCGGCTCAGGTCATGATCCCTGAGTGCTGGGATCAAGCCCCGCATTGGGCTCTCTGCTCTGTGGAGAGCCTGCTTCCTCCTCTCTCTCTGCCTGCCTCTCTGCCTACTTGTGATCTCTGTCTGTCAAATAAATAAATAAAATGTTTAAAAAAAAAACCCTGCACATATCTAAAGTTTTTTTCTATTAGCAATAATGCATTAAATAACAAAGTAATTCCATCTAATTAAACAGACCCTTTGGATCCTAAATTATTGATTCTACAATTTTTGAGAAATTACTGAACTTGGAGTATATTTGTGAGAAAACTATCATGAGTAGCATTCAAGTGAAAATTGTATTGAGTTATAGTTGTTATTCCTGATAATTTCCCATGACACGCAAAACTGTTAGATAGATTCAAAATAAAATTACTAAAAAGGTAAATAAAACTTTATTTTCCATTGGTTCTTGTATGTTTACAGCATTTCCATAATATTTAAGTATACACACAGTTGATTTTTATTACTTCTGTATACAAATTTGAGAACAACAACAAAAAAAAAAACTGAGTTTTTTTCTAAACCAAACACACTGGGTGCTTAATATTTAGTAAAATCCATTTTATTAGATACTATTATTCCTATTTTTTTTCCTATTTTTAAAAGAAAAAATTAAGAAGTGAGAAAATTGCTCAAGGTCATATAGCTAATTGGTGAATTTACTCTTGACCTATACATATATTGACAAATCATAATTTTATTTGATTTTCTAGTTGTGGTTTCAGGTATTTTTAGTGAGCATTAAGCACCTTTTCTCTAACACTAGATTGGATGCTTCTTTTCTGAAAACTTTTATAGCATTTTTTTCATACCACTGTCACAATACTCATTCCATTGCATTTCAATAACTTATTTACTGTCAGTCTTCCAATAAAATATTAAGTTTTTGAGAGTAGAGATTGTGTCTTAATTGTTAGGCACATGGTAGAGGCTTAATAAATGTTTTATTTATTTTTTTTTTTTCCATAGTAGCTGCTGGGAACAACAAAGCTTTGTTACTTATGGAAAATCTCCAGTAAATTAGAACAAGATAATTTACTAGTTCTACTCCATAGAAAGAAGAATGTGGACTATATTTAAATACAAATGGGCAATATATGGCATCTTGTTTTTGAAACATGACCATTTTGGTACTACTTGAAGGAAGCTTCCTTGTGACTGATCTCAATACATGTTCATGAAGGAGGAAAAAAAAAAAAAAAGTGGGGTTGAGAGGATGAAGTGCATAGGGGCAAATTGGCATCATTTGTCTTTGGATAGCATTTCAGCCAAAAGAGACCTAAGACTACATTGACATAGCCAAATATCACTTAATGCCACTTATGGCATTTCAAAAATTTCATGGAAAATACAGTTCTCAGGTTTCTTATTTAATAACATGGGCCATTGCCAGTGATGAGAAAATGCCAAACCTATTTCAATTTTGAGGTTTCAAAATCTAATTTACTCAAAATCAAATTTTATCATATTCCCTAAAAATAGGTGTTATTAAAGACTTATAAGAAGTATGTTACTTATACACATACTTGTATTTGCAGAAATAATGCTAAAAACTTATTTCAACCTCAGTGGTTTTTTTTCTGTTGATGCAATCAAATTTCATTTAAATGGGTTTTGGTTCTTTAGCAAAAATATATGTAGGAAAGCAAAAGGTAAATTTTCTAGTGGGGTCCTAGTAAACTCGGGTTTTAGGTTAGAAAGTACAAAATGAATTTAATTCATTCAATTAATATTACAAAGTAGTTTACCTAAGTTGACTACCTTGTAAATTGTTGCATTTCTAACTTAGTCAATGTATGCCTTTTAAATATTTACCTGATTCTGTGATTACTCACCTTAAGGTGAGGGGATTAGGGAACAATGTTGTCACAGTTTTTCATTTATTGGTGATTCTGATTGGTGTTGATTTTGATCTGTTGAAAGAAAATTAGATAGATGGTTGTTTATATGTATATAATAATTTTTCTCATAAAGTAGCAAACTGCTACTTTATTTATTACTCATACTGCTCTAAACCCGAAAGGGATCTAGTAGCCTCTGAGGAAATAATTCGTAGCATTCAACCTCTGTCTAGCATTGAAATTACTTTACTCTCTCCTGTTTTTATTTCCCCTTTCTTACCTCTTTTTTTCTCTTAGCTTTCAAAGGTATTTTAACTGTTTTTTGTATTTGTTTTTTCTCCTCTTCCATATGTTATAATTTCTGGGGCATCTTGGATTAATGTAATTTAATGCTTTCTCTAAAGTATTATAAACAGCATGGATGACCAAGATCATAAAATCATTCAACAGGTGAAGTCTATATCTGGCACCCTTTTATTTCCTTGATATTTCCATTAGGTATCAGTCTTGGGGTGGAACCTAATAATTCTCAGGTGGGTTTTTGTTTGGTTTTGTTTTGTTTTTTGTGGGTTTTTTTGTCCTTTGTCATTTCTGAGAGTGTCTCTGAATTAATTCCATTAAACAGGGTTTCTAGACAAACTTTTTAGAATAGTTCTCTTCATAACTGACTGGCAGGAGCAAAGTCTAGGTAGAAGAACAGTAGAGAAAATAAAACTAATGGCATCTTTCTCTGTCTCTCTGTGTCTGTCTCATATTTACTCTTCATGATGCATATCTTCCATCACTTTAGAGCTGGTCTCAAATTTCCTCTAATCTTATCCTAAAAAGAGCACTAAGTGTTTTAACTACATAACTTAATTTTTGTTAAATTAGGTCACTTTATCTGAATAAAAAGACTCCTATCAGGATACAGTTTTCACCATTATTTGTTTGATAACAAGTTTGCTTAATAATTTATTTAATACCCCTCTCTCCTAATGTTTTCACTCTTAAGGCAACTCTCTGTGACAAAAACCAGTAACTAAAGTTTCTTGCAATCATAAACAATAGCAATGATCCCTTGAAATGACAGGGTCACTGGGATCTTTGAGGAACAGGGATTCTGTGGGTTCTCCCACAGTGCTTTAAGGTAGGTCTACTCAGCCTTGAATGTTGGGGGGTGGCGGGTGCTGACACACACACCTCTCCTCATGGATTTGGTGATTCATTCTGTCAGCTTCCATAACATCAGCTACAATCTTGCTTACTATTCTGGCTAGTATATTTTAATGTATTTTAACAGCTGCCTTCTGGAGATAGAAATCGCAGTTTTGATTTTGAAACCAAAAGAAAGGTTTGTTTGTTTGCTTTAAATTTAGTATATAGAAGGAGAATTGAAAGGTGACCAAAGTCCATCTGTATTTCTTCAAATCATATCATTTAGGTAGAATTCAGGTCAACTATAAACTACTAGTAGGCATAAAAGTAATAAGTATATTCATTATTATTTTAAAATTTTCTAAAAGATTAAGAAAGAATAATATGACAGATATTAATACTGAGCTGCAAGATGGGAATGGAACAGCTCTAAGAGGGATGCTATAGCAGTAGACTCTTACCAGCTTTTAAAATCAAGTGATATAACTTCTCCAAGCCTAAGTTTGAAGATTAAAAGAAATACTTTTTATCAAAGACCTCAAATAAACTAACATAAAAATTGTCTGTTGCTATTTAACAAATAAGTTTAAATGACTTGTGCACATGGAGCACAATGCCAGTCTTGCTAGGAAAAGCATAATAGAAATAAAACCAAACCCTCCTCTATGTACACATTACATTCACATAAGTGAAAGATACAAAATATATTAAATTTCTCAAGTATAATGCAAGACAAATGGTAAGAGAAGCCATTTCGAGGTACCATAAGATGACATGGGAACCAAGACTTGAAAAAAATATTATAGTAATCCCTCCTAACCTACAGGGGATACATTCCAGGGGATAGTTGCCTGAAACTGTGGGTAGTACCAAACCCTATATGTACTATGTTTTTCCCTATACATATCCACCTCTATAATAAAGTTAAACTTATAAATTAAGAGATTAACAAGAATAGCTCATCATAAAATGTAAAAATTATAACACTATCTTACAACAAAAATTATGTGAATGGGGTATTTCTCTCCCTCAAAATATTTCATCATGCTGTGCTCACCCTTCTTCTTGTGATGATGCCCACATAATGAGATGAAGTGAGGTGAATGACATAAGCATTGTCACATCGTGTTAGCTACTATTGACCTTCTGGCCATAACTCAGAAGAGGATCATCTGTTTCCAGAGGATGACTGGCAGTGGATAATTGAAACCTCGAAAAGGAAAACAGAGGATAAGAGAGGAATTTTGTACAAGGTTCTAGAAAGGTTCTAGGAAGGTTCATGAAGGAGCTAATTTTTTTTTACCTGAGCCTTAAAGGGGAAGGAAGTATTGGATGGAAAATTTATTCACATAATGACAATTACAACCAGCAAGCTAGTAAAATCAAGATGATAGCAGTCAGCTAGCTGACTGGCTCCAGGCAACAAACATGCTGTCTTTATTATTTTTAAGATACTGCTGAGACTAGCTTAGGGGGAAAAAAATAAACTAAAAAACAAAAACAAAAACAAACAAACAAAAAACTGTTCAGAGTGCCTGGGTGGCTCAGTCAGTTAAGCCTTCAACTCAGGTAATAATTTCGGGGTCTAGGATCAAGTCCCGCTTCCAAATCCTCACTTGGCAGAGAGTCTGCTTCTCCTTCTCCCTACTCGTGCCCTCATTCTCATTCTTTCTTTCTTTCTCTCTCTCAAATAAATAAATCAATTAATGGAAAAAAGCCCTGTTCACTCACAGCATATACACGCACAACACATTTTTCAAAGATCAACCAATTTTGATAGAGTTAGTAGAAATTAAGGTGCAAAATTTAAAAGGAAGACAAACTATGAGAGACTGTGGACTCTGAGAAACAAAGTGAGGGTTTCGGAGGCGGGGTGGGGAGTTGGGTGAGCCTGGTGGTGGGTATTATGGAGGGCACGTAATGCATGGGTATGGTGCATAAACAACGAATCTTGGAACACTGAAAAAAAAGTTAAATTAAATTTTAAAAAAATGAAAAAAAAAACCACCTCAACACCTGCAGGCTGTGTAATAAATCAGTTTGTGAATCTGAAAGAAAAAAAATTTTAAAAAGGAATTCTTACAGAAATTATTTGCCATAATAAAAATATCATGCCATTATGTCATACAGTAGAATAATGAAATAAAATGTGGGTGGATATGTAATTTTTTTTTTAAACTTAAGTGTTTACAATAGATCTATTGCTAGCCCCTGCTCAGTGTCCACAGACATAATTTGGTCTTCTATATCCTTACGGCCAAGGGAATAAATTCTTAACATTGTTTTGATTATTTTAACTAATTTTCCAGTGGTAGTATATGTATGGTGATTTCCCTTTCTTCATGCTGAACTTTTCTCTAAGAGGTTTGCTAAGGAGCAGCCTTATTCTGATTCTCTGAAAGTCCTGTTCTTGCTTACACAACATCACCTAACAGTCTTTGAGTTCAGACAATTTGAAACCATATGCGGAGAAAACATTTATAAGTGAAAATTAACCTACCCCCTAAACAAACCAGACATCACAGGGAAGGTCTTCAGAGGAAGCAGGAATGGCCAGGTCCTGAAAATAGAAGTAGGGCACTAGCAGGTTGTTTCACAGGCAGCTGCCTATTGATTACAGAATGTACATGTGTACATTGATGCTTGTTCTTGTCTTAGGTTCATATGTTACACACACACACATACACACACATATTTCCATGAGAATTAAAGATGAACATTTCTTAAAAAGAAGAGTGAAGTATGTGTGTGTGTGTGTGTATGACATCAACAGGTGAAGTTTGAAAATTGACACACACAAACTATCCTGAGTCAATTATCACTTTACTTCGAGAAGACAGAAACACTATAGTTTAAAGTTGCACTGTCCTTCTGACTGGGGGGAATGCATATGGAGCCAGGTGTCTAGATGGAGACAAACTGCTCTTCTTCACTTTGTGATGTTTGTCAAATTATTTAAAATGTTCAAATCTCAGTGATCTTTTGTTATTATTGGAGTGATATTTTTACCAATATAATAAGGCTACTATGAATATGAAATGGGGTAATCTGTGTAAAACACTTAACACGGCTTCTGGTATAATAAATGTAAGTGAACAGTATAAGAATTAATTATTTAATATAAATACCATTTTAACAACAGTGCCTAAATTCAGGATGCAAGTGTTGGAAAGCTAGAACAAGGGATATAACTTTGGAGAAGTTATATGGGGAATGAAATATGGGAATGATATGTGGTAATGTTTCTGTTGGGATGGATATTATACGTCAGTAATTTATCAAAATGATATACATCATGCGCTAATGTTCTCTTTCTCATCACAAAAAATATATACTTTTTTGTTGCCAATTAAATAAATTACTCTACTTGTAAAGACTTTTTAAACTAAACTCTAGAGAAATAAGAGCTAGATCCCTAGGAAGGTGTTACAAAGATGAACCCACCAGCTTTCTCTTTGACTATAAGAAAATAACTCCTTCAGTTTCTTATGTTACATAGATACATAACTAACTCTAACAACTAATAATAATCATAGTATTTCAATAAATTTTATTATTGTTCTGGCTTAAAATTACATAGGGCCTTCAAATATTTATGACTTATTAAAGGCCTTAGACTTCTTTTCTTAGACTCCTCCAAAAAAAATGTACTCAGAATAAAAATGGTAATTCAGACGTCATTCACATCTAAAATTTTTTCAAAAATTAGAGAGACGGTATTTTGAAAGTACATTAACCAGGGACACCTCACTCATTGCTGCTAAGCAGACATCTCAGGGGAAAAAAAAAAATACTGGCAAGAGACCTAGCTGACTGAAACATTGACAGAAATCATACACAGAGGAAGTGTTCTATTTCCTTTGTTCTTTATGTGTTCTATAAATATTTCATGTATTTATTAAAGCTGTGTTATTGCTGGAAGCCAGCCTTCACCCTTGTTTAATTCTTCCCCAATCCTTGAAGGTTAGAAATGTTTGAAATATAGAGAGTCTACATTCCATGTGCATTTTTTGTTAATAGACAACACATGAAAATTAGAGATGAAAATTTCTTAAAAGGAAGAGAAAAGGAAATATTTAGGATGACTGGAAGAAGTCTCACAATACCCTGGAGGTGACCTTGGAGCAATGGCATCTATTGAAATTCTGTGAATTAAAAACGTGAGAAATTCCAGTAGAAATGAGGGTACTATTTTCTTCTCACAACTATGTTTGTCTTCCTTGGTCCATGTGGCAGGAAAGTCATGGTTTGAGGGGCTTCATTAGAAAACTGCCTGCGGGTGGTTCATCACCAGTTGTATTTATTTCAGTGTTAAAAGGGCAGATTTCCTGTTTAAATAGCATGCATCTTTGAGGGCAAAAGACCACGATTGGAAACATCAACAAAACCATCCCATTCACTAACATTTTAAACCCAGGAGCTGGAATAATGGAAGGAATCAATAAATCAGAAGTCAACATGCAGTTCTCTTCCTTTGGGGACCCGGAAGATCCTGTTGTTTCCATCTTGTCTGGGCTGTAAAATGAACAGAAACAAGTGGAAACATTCCATCTGGTCTTTGGAGGACATGGACTTTAGCCTTCTTCTTTTGCTCATGAAGGTCACAGTAGGATTATGTGCCATTTTATTTCATCTCAACATAATATCATATATGACTTAAAACAGAGGATTGATAAATTGAAGGTATGATTTGCTGCACACTGGGGGGGGGGTATATAGTAGAGTACAAAGTGGATACCAAAACCAATCTGCACAAATTAAAAAGTGCCAAAATCTATGATGAATTCCATGCTGTGTTCTGTCTTCTATAGGAAGCATCCATGCTGTTTAACATGTACCAGACAATGTGATAGGCATTGGACATAGGTTGTCTCAGTTATCTTCAAAGAATGTTATAACTATCCATTTTACTGAGAAGGAAACTGATCCTCAGAGAGATTGAATTCTTCTTGTCCAGCTTCAAAGAGCTGGTACATGTGGAAATCTGAATTCCAACCTCTATTTGTCTAATTCAACACCTGAACACTTAGCTACTACATATCCTCCAGTTAGATATTAGATGGCTATCCTCATTCAAGAACAAGAATTGTTGAACCCCTATCGACCAAGTTCTACTGACGATATTTGTCTTTACTGATTGACATATCAGTATCCTGGAATCATAGTATCACAGAAGCTAAGGGGTATTTAATGATAGCATTATCATATAATGCCCAGTCTTCCAAACTGGGATATTTTGTAAATTGAAGAATGTGATAACAATACTTTACTAGGAAAATGGATATAAACCAGGACTGGTCAAATAAACTGGAATGTGTGTTCATTCTATTCATAGGTAGTCATCATATGACTTGTGAACTTTCTAGCACTATGCTAATATTAAGAGCTACTATTTAATGTTTGATTCTAAGACTTAAATTTGTTTATAAGCACTGTCTTTATCATCTGCACCAACTCTTCAGGTAGGAATTATTGTCTCTAAAATATGAAAACAGAACTTCAGAGCAGACAGATGAACTACAAAAGGGCATTTAATTATTAATAGGCAAAACTGGGATTTAATCCTGGTTTAATATATTAAACTGGGTTTTAAATGTTACCCCTTATCGCTTTTCTTTTGTTTTTCTTTTTTTTCTGTACCCCTAGAAAAAGCTTGTCAATAAGTTGCTATGCAACCTGTATCTCAATTATTTTAGTCATGTAAAATTCAGCAATTCTCAAGAAGGAACTGTAGTAGATAATCCATTTACAACATTGTAGTAAGATGACAGAAGAAACAAATATGATTTTCTTTCTTCCCACTTCAAATTCTTGAAATGACAGAACACAGACTTTTAAAGGGAATATCAATATTATCACTGGAATACTATAAATACTGTCATTAGCAGACTAAAATTTGAAGGGAGTTATGAGAAAATACAAAGTTGGTGGAATCATATTGTCAAACGATCCCCAATTCAAACCATTTGGGGAAGACTGCTGAAGAGGTGGGAATGAATCTAGGGAACACAATGCTCAGAGACAAAGGATGTAAAGCAGAAGTGTTCCTTTTGGCAATTGTCAGGATGAATCATTAGGGCTCTGATTCAGAAAAGTTAAGAGATGCCTACCTTTATGTGTTTTTGCTGATAAATAGGCATCAGAGATTTCCTTCCATGTTAAAGCAATAAAGATATGGCCACCTAGGATGAAGTCATGGTTAATACACAGTTGGAACAGACTAGCTGAACCAGTTGTTTAAGTATTGTAGGACTTCTTTTGGGTTTGTTTGTTTTTTTTTTTTAACATTTTATTTATTTATTTGACAGAGAGAGAGAGAGTTCACAAGTAGGCAGAGAAGCAGGCTGAGAGAGAGGGTGAAGCAGGCTCCCTGCTGAGCAGAGAGCCCGATGTGGGGCTCAATCCCAGGACCCTGAGATCATGACCTGAGCCGAAGGCAGAGGCTTAACCTACTCAGCCACCTAGGTGCCCCTTCTTTTTGGGTTATTAAATGGACATTGCTTTTAGGCCCTAAATTCTGTCCACTACCCCAGCCTCCCGTGTCTCTTCCAGGACCCTTAAAATTCCTCATAATTCAGGGATCAAAGGGTAGTAGTTTGACACTACAAGGGGCTGCAAGATTCCAGTCTGATGCTCTGGCCAATATCCATTCTGGCTGCCTAGTACCTATGCCCTATAAGTTAGAGTAGGCTTCTCAGATATTTGCCCTCTCTTCTTTCTCAGCATATATCCTTTTATGTTTAGAAGTGGTAGTATAACTTACTTGAAGTCAATAAAATGTGTAAGGAAATGGTAGGTATCACTCCAAAATGGAAAAAGAAAATGTACTCTTCACCTTCCAAGGTGAATCCTGAAGCTTCAACATTGAAAGGCTAGTCTCAAAACCTAATAGGTCCCCTGCTACCCTAGGTGCCCCAGGACTATAATAAATATTTGTTTGATATCATTAAGATCTGCAGATTGACAATTAAAACACAAAGTAAAGCTTGACTTAATCCACCAGCAGTTAAATACTTTGTAGCTCTCCTTTGGTAAGTACCTCCTAACTGGTAACATCCAAGAGGAATGGGATCCCCACTTACCTGGAAGCCAAGGTGAATGAATCAGCAACCCACTCTGCTTTCCCCAGGAAATAACTCTTAGAAATGATATCCACAACTGATCAGGATCTCCCTCTTATAAAGATGGCTAAAAAATAAACAACAATAAAAAGAGATGAAAAGTGTAAAGTTTTAAGAGACGTTGAGGATAAATTTTAAAATTCCAACATCTACTTCAGAAAGATCCAGAAGGGTTGGGCAAAGGACATAAAGGGGGAAAAATAATTCTCAGAGTTTAGATAAGATCTAAGTTTTATTTAAATAACCTGCTAAAAGCCACAAAATATGAATTATCAAAGACAAATTCACACATTCTCAAGAAATTTCAAAACAATGATAAAGAGAAAAATTTAAATGTTGAGGAGCCTGAAAAAATTACAAGCTCAGCAAACACAAATAAATTGTTATGGTTTTTGTTTCTGTTTTAAATACAAGGTCTGGATCTAAAAGGCAATGGAGGATGGGTTGCAGATTTTTGATAAAAAAATGTTTTCATCCTAGAAATTTATCCCTAATAGTGATAGTAAGAGAATTCAGCAGACATATAACTCCAGCGGCTTAAGTGAAGTTTTCACTTAAGAAGATGTGTCATAGTAAGGCAACAGCTACTCAATATCATTAATATCCCAAGCTCCCTCTATCTAAAGACCACTTTCTTTAGGATGTGACTTCCCACCTTCACACACATCTGCCAGTCATAATATGGCTGATCATTCTTGTTTCATATCCGTATTACCAGAAAGAAGAAGAAGGAAATAACAAAAGGGGGAAAGCCTGTCCTGTATTGGAAACTCTATTCAAATTGGTGTCCATACAGAAAAATCAAATTTTCCGAGACATGCCAATATTTCATCCTATAACTCTGTAGCCAGATCTGTGTCATATGTGTTGGGGAGGAAGAAAATTTTTCTCTACTCTTTTAAATTCTTTTGACTGGTCTAATAGTAAAATTAATAGATTAAGAGGAGAAAAAATTTAATAACATAATGTAAGGGGCTCATAAAAATATAAGACCCACTAAGAGTCAGGTTGACACTTACAAACAATACTGAGCTAAGAAGAAAGGGGGAAGGGTTTAGGACTTCAGAGGAAAGGAAATCAATTCACAAGGAAATGGGAAGAGCAAATGTTTGGTAAACAAATGTTTGCCATGCTATGTGAAGAAGCTTTCCTGTGCAGAATGGTTATCTTTGGTAATAGTTCTCTTCCTGGTGATATTTCTTGTCCTGGCTCCCTATCTAAATTATTCTAGGCCATTAAGTGGGAAGGTAAAAAGCTCTTCTTGAGTCTTTTAGCCTTAATTGTCTTCAGCACAAAATAATCCACATGCCAAAGTGGTACATTCTTGGGTGGCCAGTCCTGGACTCCATCATGTGCCACCCCTAATTTCAGTAAGACCTGGGAAATTAAGAAGAGATATTGCTACTTTAAACACATTTGAGTTTACAATAGCAAGGGAAAATGAGAGAATGGAAAATGGGTAGGAGATAAGGAGGGTCTGCCAGTGATTTTCCTTAGCATGACTCACCAATTTTGGTCTTCCCCTCCTTCAAGGTGCACAGTATTCAAAAAAAGTAGGACTATGACCTGCAAAGCCAGAAATAAACATGACATAGGCACCTGAGTGGACATGAGTATCGGACTCTTGATTTCTTGTCAGACCTTGACCTCGGGCACCTAGGATCTAGTCCCATGGCAGGCTCCATGCTAGGCAGGTAGTCTGCTGGAGGTTTCTTTCCTTTTCCCTCTGCCTCTCCTCCCTCTAATAAATAAATGCATGTTTTAAAAAAATAAAGATGCATGACAATCTCACAAAATTAAATAACATTTTTTGAATCATGGAGCTAAATCTAAAACTATGGAAGTATTATAATTTTAGCATTAAAATTATAATACTTTTAACAATAAAATTATAATACATTTTACTTAAAAGTCCCCAAACTCAGAATGCTCAAGAATGAGGATCAATGTTTACAAATACAAAACTTCTGTACAACAAAACAGAAAAAAAAAAGTAATTTAGAATGTTGAAAATTGGGTCTCATTTTACTTTTGCATACTTATTATTGGAGTATTTTAATAAAGAGGATAGATGCTTGTATTCTTTGTATAATATCTTATTTTATTATTTTTTAAGATTATTTATTTATTTATTTGACAGAGGGAGACACATTGAGAGAGGGAACACAAGCAGGTGGATTGGGAGAGGGAGAAGCAGGATTCCTGGTTAGCAGAGAGCCCAATGTGGGTCTCGATCCCAGGACCCTGAGATCATGACCTGAGCCAAAGGCAGACGCTTAACGACTGAGCCACCCAGGCACCCCTGTATAGTATTTTAAATATAAAATACCAAACATACAAACATTTTATTTTACTAGGTATGAGCCAGTAGCTTTTCTCACCATCTCATCTATTTTAGTCATACAATCTAACACCAGATCAAAACAATCTAATGTGTTTTATAAATGATCATGCTTCACATATTAGATAAACACAGTTATAATGTGAGTTATCCTTTGTCCAAACCAAACATTGTTAATCTTTTCAATAATGGCTAATGTGGATGGTATTTGCTATCACTGTCTTCTTCTCTGAATGCAACAACTCCTATCTCTTAAACCATGGCACAAGCTAAAATGTCAAGTGTGTGTGTTTTTTTTTTTTAAAGTGGCAAAATATATCAAAAGCATCACTCTTCTAAATCACATGTAATGTTTAATTAATAGGGACTAATCATACATTTATAATTTAAAGCAACTCATTCAAATGTACATGTTGTTTACTGGTTTTGCCTTAAAGTTCATTTTCTAGGTACTGCTAATTGGCCATGCCTTTTCCTTGTATTTTTCTTAATGAAGAGAGTGCTTTTCTGTTTTTCCTCAGCTACTTGAAGGTTTACTGCTGCCTCCTATTCCTTTAGATGAAGCCTGAAGGTCACAATTCTTACCGTTAGGATAGGGTTTGCCATACTCTGGAGACTGTGCTTTGATGTACTGATTTTTCCTTTGAAGTTCATATTTACATCTGGGTCAGTTCTGATGTCACCAGGGTTATCTACTTAGGTTGTAGACCCTTCCTTTCTGCCCCTGCTTTGTGTTAATTTGCGACTGATCTGTATTGTATCCAAAACAGGTTATGTCTTTACATATATAATACATAAATACTTGTGTAATTGAATGTTTTGTTTAGAAATATAGAACCTTTTATTTATCCCTGCTTAACTTCATTTTTTTGTGTTGAATGCTTACAGTAGGTAGAACTTCTTCGTAATTTTCAGTGTTGTATTAGTCCTAAACTTGATAAGGATTTTCTGTATATGTGCACCCCAGTTACTGATATAAATACTGAATAAGCCAAGGCCAAGGACAAAGACCAACAGCACATCCGTCAAGAGCTTTCTCTAGGAGAGAGATTTGTCATTTCAAGTGTCAATTTGCTATATTCTTGTAAGAATAGGTGTCTGCTGGATTTATACTTTTGTGCTGCTTTTGCCTGGTATAGCAGAGCAACTAAAAAATCTTAAACTCCTGGATTATATTCTGATTTCTGTTTCAAATATTAATGTACATTAGATCTTATTAGACAAGAAGAGTGTCTAGCTTCAAATTGAATAGTAACTTTAAGACCTAAATTTGCCTATTCTATTATAATATTCTGCTTCTTTCAACTCTAAAATATTGATTAGAAATGGATCTAAATTTTTAATGGAATATTTCCAATTATTTGGAAAAAAAAAAAAAAAAGATTAGAACTTTGGACTTACCTAACTCAGAGAAATTCTGTCACCTGGTAAAGAAATAATCAGTATTTTAATTTTCATTTTTTAAAGTAACCAGTTTTTTTAATATTACATTGGCATATCTAGATTTACTTTATATGTATATCTGGAGTGTTTAATACAGTTAATTACATGCTTTATTTTGTTTAATGCACAAAAAAACATACAATGAAACAAATAACTTAGTGAGAGAATGTAATTTCTCAAAAGTCACACAAGTAGTAAGGGGCAAACTGAGGTGTGAACTGAGGTGGGATGACAGCAGAACATAATTAATCACTAAACAGTCGGCCCTTTACGTATATTGTCTATTAATCTTTGGAACAATTAAAGTAGGGTTTTGTTATTGGTTTCGCTTTCCCAACATTTAAGAGAGTTTCTGTGTTAGGAGAATCCCTGGCCTTCTGATTTCCGGCTGGAAACAGGATAGGTTCTTGCCTAGAGGAGCTAAACAAGGCAGAAGCTCTTTCCAGCCTTCCTTGCTCATATCCTGTCTCACCAGAGCCTGAGCTGGGGGCGGGGGGAGCTTTGCCTCTCATTTTCTGGGACGGAAGAAGCAACAGCGGCTGCTAGGATCCTCGGGGGTGCAGAGTTGGAAGTTGTAGATAAGTTACAATGGCCGAGCTTACAGGCTCAGAGCTGGGGTGTGATGGCGCAGCAAAGTCCTCATCAGCATGGTTTTGAGCATTGTTTTTACCACTTGCCTTGAGGCTAATATTTCTGTGAGTCACCCAATATTATTTTAATAAACTGCTCAGTTTAGAGTATGAGTTAAGAGCATAGGCCTAGATGGGCCACTTCCTAGGTGAATCACCTTGGGCAAGTAACATAATCTCTATGTGTTTCAGTTTCCTCCTCTGTCTCAGGAAATAACAATATTAAGGTGATAATAAGGTGGGGTTCAGTGTGTAGGGGGGATTTTGAAGATTCCATGGCACACAGAAATTTCCATAATGATCCACTATTATCATTAGGCCAATTTTCTCATTAATCAGGCAAAGTGTTTCATACGGCCAAGAACTATGACTGGTAATTATTAATAGTTTGGGGTTTGATGAGAAACTGAGGCTCTGAGGAGTTAAGGTTGTGAATTTAGAGAAGTGTGGAGGCAGTAATTTTAGAGTAAAATGTAGGTCTATCTGAACTCCAGACTTAGTTCAGTTCTTTGCGTTGTCCTACTTAATATAGGATGGCTAAAAATATCCTTATATCAAACAAATAGAAGTATCCTCATTAAGAAGCAGTTGGCTGGGAAAGAGGAGAGGGTTTGATGAGGAAAATTTCCTTTAACTCTATTATTATTACATTTAGGAGACCTTCTACCAGACTGAAATCCCAATCCCCAATTAAACCAAAGAAAAATGTGCCTGTGTATATAAGATATAGCATGAACCCAATAACTTAATAATTCTGTTTATTAAAACTGTCTTGAAGTTAATCCTATTATAGATATCTAGTGCCCTGGAAGCAGACAAGATTACTAAAACAGAATGTCTGTAGTTTTTCTTTAATTTTTTTTCTTCCATCTCATTTTCTTGGCTTCAGAATTCAGTAAGCTGCAAATCTCCACTCTCTGATACTAAATGTAGCAAGGTTAGCAGAAACTCTTGACATAAGGGCTTATCTTTCCCCCTTACACTCACCAGCCAAAATTTCATCAATCTTGCTATGGCTGCAAAATGAAAATGTGGGTTCCAAACAAAACAGCCAAGCATTTCACATTTGAGTTAGGCTTCTTTGCCATAGTAGAAAACTCTTTATACCTTCATCAAGGGGATAATCAGAAAAGGGGCATCGTTTTCACCCTGATGTTTCCCTTTGTACAAGGCCACACTTAAATGTATTTATCTTTTTTTTAAATTAACATATATTATTTGCTCCAGGGGTACAGGTCTGTGAATCATCAGGCTTACACATTTCACAGCACTCCCCATAGCACATACCCTCCCCAATGTCCATGACCCAGCCACTCTCTCCCTAACCCCTAGCTCCCAGCAACCTTCAGTTTGTTTCCTGAAATTAGGAGTCTCTTATGGTTTATCTCTCTCCTGATCCCATCTTGTTTCATTTTTTCCCTCCCTTCCCCCATGACCCCCTGCCCTGCCTCTCAAATTCCTCATATGGGAGAGATCATATGATAATTGTATTTCTCTGATTGACTTATTTTGCTCAGATTAATACCCTCTGGTTCCATCCACGTTGTTGCAAATGGCAATACTATATTTCTGTCTCCAAAGGTAAATGTGATGATTTTGATGGGAAACCCAGGATATGGTCTTTGATAGTACACATTATAATTGCAACGTACATACTTTTATGAGGAGCTAATCATGGAGAATCACATACCAAATGTTTCTTAAATTGTTTCTTTTAGAAATTGGAACATTTTTATTTTATTCTTTTCTATTTTAAGGTCAAACTTTAATTTTAACAGAATATAAAATATAACATTTCTTTTTCTATTTAATTGTATATAACTTTAAATATGTTTTAAATGGGTATGTACGTCATTATTTGCAACTTCTCCATGTCATTCTGTATTATTTTTCATTTATTCTTATGATCATCAGTAAGGCATACATTTGATGAGCAAAAATAATAAATTCTCAGCTTATTAAACCAAGCCAGTATAAGTTATTAAAAATATTAACCTTCTTTAAAATATATTTGTGCAATATTTGATCAAGTGATATTTCTGAAATAGAGTCTCTTGTCTCTTTTATGGTAATAACTTGGTAATAACTGTTGTTTGCTATGTATTTAAAAATACAGTGTTTTACATTGATTTTTCTCATTTAACTCTAACAACTGTGTGACTGCTTACAGAAGGCTTTATTGTACATTTTCAGTTGAGAAGATGACGCCTAGAGAGGTTAAATTGCATTTCCCTACAAGAGGGTATGGGTGGAGGGCCGAGGGCCGAGGGGCGGCAGGAGACTAGCAATAAATGGCAGAACTGAACTTGAATCTACTATTCTAAAGGGAGGATTCAGTGTCGTTCCTATTACAGCCGTTTCTCTCATTCTTCGACTGAATTCATAGGAGCATTTGGAAGTGAAATCAGTTGTTTTATCTCAGGAAACTTACTCTGGCTGCCAGCCTTGCAGAGAATATGCAAACCCCATATGAAGAAATGAAGAAGATGGGGCTATGTCTCAGCCCCATCTGAAGAAAACCCGGATCCCCCGCTCCCCCCAGCTCCTCTCACTGGGTCTGGGAAGACGGAGTGCACGGCACAGTGCTGGTACGCAAGACAGGTTCGCTATCTGGTCCTTAAAAGAGTGAGAGATGCCTGGGCGTCCTTGTGATTTCTTGGAAAGAACACCTCACTTATCAGCCAAAATGTTTGCCAGAGGATCAAGGACGCCCTCCTAGGCCCGGTATCACAGCGAAATTCTTTCTCTTTGAGATGAAGTTTTCTTATAGGTAAATGAGGGGGTGACAGAGACATTTAAATATGTCCTAATATTTATGATTGTTGCAAGGCAGTCTCATTTGACCCTGGAGGTGACCATTCTTTTACCCTTCAGTTATCAGGTGTTTGATTGTTTTCATAAGGTTTTTTTTCCTCTCACCCAAGCAGTGTGGAGCCCCTTTGGATCATCCTTCTCTGCTGTGGAACACCCTGAAAAAGTGAAAGCCTCCCATCTATTTAGATCAGCTCACTGCCTTTATAAAAGGAATACTATAGGCTAATTTGTAGGCTGGTCTACCTGATTCGGTGAAATAATGTCTGCACCAGAAAAAAATGGTATATTATTAAAAGTTCCTATTTTTAAATTGTCCTTATTGGCCTTAACACTGTTTGAGTTTAAAAAAAAGAAAGAAAGAAAGAAAGAAAGAAAGAAAGAAAGAAAGAAAGAAAAAAAAGAAAAAAAAAACCACCAAAACACCAAAAACAGAACAAAACAACTCCTTTCTCAGCTTTTACAATTGAGTGATACAATTTTTTGCTATAGTTTAAGGAAAGTCTACATGAATGCTTGTAACTTACAAATGGGAGAGAGGTACCATTCCTATTAGGCCTCTGAGGTGTGAAGTTGCTTCTGTGTTTCAAACAGCATAAATACATAAATTGGCCACAATAATACAGGAGTTGAGCAGGATCTGAAGTTCAACTTTGTAATGAATCTGACACTGTTGTGTGGCGTTAGATGTAACGATAATAAGGACAGATTTCTTATTCTTGAAATCAATGGTTTTCTTTGCCTGTCCCTTTATCCCTATAAACCAGCCAGGATTTTATTTCTTTAGCCTATTTTCTTTCTGGTTCAAAAGTGAATCTTCATGTCACATATGTGAAATACTGAATTTTAAGTTATGTTTGTATTATCTTTACACAGAATCTTCAGAAACAAAACATATAAGCCATTTCCAGAAGAGAAAGGTGGAATCAGAACTTTTAGAACTAACACTCATATTCTGATTTTTTTTCAAAGATTTTATTTATTTATCTGACAGACAGAGATCACAAGTAGGCAGAAAGGTAGGCAGAGAGAGGGGAAAGCAGGCTCCCTGCTGAGCAGAAAGCCTGATGCGGGGCTCGATCCCAGGACCCTGAGATCATGATCTGAGCCAAAGGCAGAGGCTTAACCCACTGAGCCACCCAGGCGCCCCATATTCTGATCTTTTATTTTCCAATCTTCTGCTCTTACCTGTACTTTAACTGGAATTCTAAATATATATTGTTTCTTAATTCTACTATGACTTTTTTTTTTTTTTTTTTGGTCTTAGGTTTGTTTGGGAACAGATTAGAGGATTAATTAATATTTGAGTTGCTAACTCTTAATATGCATTGTATCTTTCATATTAGTGACTGTGGTATTGCTATTTTTATTAACAGAAGAGTATGCTGAAGCCAAAAACTATTCTAGGTAGGGATCAAAATCAAGAATGTAGAAAACTGCAAGGCATTAGACTATGAATTTTGTCTTCAATAGTTTGTCGAAAGAAAAACTTCCAGAAAGGTTGCTTGTACAGCTTTTCTTTCACATATGGACAATTATTATCCTTTTGACCCCAAAGTGTTCAAGAACCTTTATAAATCCTTAACATACACATAGGGCCTAATGTTGTTAACGAGCAACTTTAATTGCTATTATTATTTAGAAACCAATATGTAGTACTTGTGTTATCCATGTGCCACATGTGAAGCCCATTGCTCTCCATCATCAAGAAAGAAAGAAAGAAAGAAAGAAAGAAATCAACCGTGACTATTTTTGATAATGATTTATCCATATGTGCTATAATTACTTCTCTCTTACATCATTTAGGAATTCTAAAGGTCAGATTGCTAGTTGAGTGTCTGCCTTCCTGAAGGAGGATATGTTAGGAGCTATTGTATACATTTACAGAAAAATTCAGGAAAGGAATTTTATGAAATCAATAGCTGAACTTTTTGAAAACCCTAATGAGGGACTAATGAAATTTCCAGGCTTCTCCTCATTCAAAAGAAACAAGGGAAGTGTCACTTTGACATCAAAAACTAGCCTTTACATCCTTGAAGTGGTTTCCTTTAAAAAGAACACAAAGCAGGAAATGGAGGGGAGGCTGGGGAAATGGATAACAACATTTCTGTAGCAGCTTGTGTCCATTTTAACCCTTCCAGGTTTTATGATGCCCGTATTTTATAACACGGTATTTCTTAGATATTAAAAATTCCAAAGTATACCTTTATAATTTCACCTTGAAGAATTCTCTCATGGTGTACATTTTTTTTTTTTAAGATTTTCATTTATTTATGTGAGGGAGTGAGGGAGAGAAAGAGAAAGAGAAAGAAAGAGAGAGAGAGAGAGATCATGAAGGGGGGAGTATCAGAGGGAGAAGCAGACTCCCTGCTGAGCAAGGAGCCCAATGCAGGACTCTATCCCAGGACCCTGAGATTCTGAGCTGAGCTGAAGGCAGCTGCTTAACTGACTGAGCCACCCAGGCACCCCAGTATACATTGTCTTTCTCAAATTAACAATTTCTTTCTCTAAGAGAAAACACATCTTCTTCTGTCTGTGCTCAGGTCAGCCTATCAGTGAAATCTTTCTTCGTATGTCTAATTGATTTAAAAAACTCAGCATAAAGTGGATAGTTAATGAGAAACAGTCTTGTGTACAAGGATCTTTGTAGTGCTCCAGTTTTTTTTCAGCGGTACAGAATCTGGTACACAGGACCCAGCTTTCATACTTTACATTTAATGGGCACAAATAACAATAGTGTCTTCTTCTGTGTGATTGTAGTGGCACTTGGAGACTGTGCTTGGACATACATGTGAACTTGACAAGAGACAGTTTCATTAAAGAACCTTTTACACTAAGTGTTCCACCTTCTTTTGAAAAACATATATGGGTATGGATAGAACTTTCATGCAGCCTAAATAGATTTCTCCTTCTGTATGCTTTAGCTATGCTAACCAAACTATTTGTTTATAGCAGCATTTCTCAAATACACTGATCTCAGGACCCATTTATACTCTTAAAAACTAAGGACTCCCAAAGAGCTTTTGTTAATATGGCTTATATCTGTCAAAATTCCACATGTTATAAATTTAAAGGGAGATATTAATTTTAAAAAGAGCAATCATATCACCATGATAAGTGAGTATAAATAACATAGGTTTATGAAAAATATCTGCGTTCTCCAAACCAAAGAAGAATATTTGGCAAGAATAGTAACTTTTTACAATTGTAAATGCTTTTACATATTTACAAATCCTTTTAAATGCCTGTGTTAATGGTTAATGTTAACCATTGTTTCTTATATCTGCTTCTGCATTTCATCTATTGAAATATATTTAGTTGAAATATATGAAGAAAATATGACCTCACATAGGTTTTTAGTTGAAAAAGGAAGACATAGTTTGAGTCTTTTAAAATAACTGCATATATTCTTCTTTGCTACTTCACCATTACTTGACAGGTAGTAGTTTCTTTTTCTTTCTTTCTTTTTTTTTTTTTTAAGATTTTATTTATTTTATTTGACAGACAGAGATCACAAGTAGGCAGAGAGGCAGGTGAGGAAGCAGGCTCCCTGCCGAGCAAAGAGCCCGATGTGGGGCTCGATCCCAGGACCCCAGGACCATGACCTGAGCCGAAGGCAGAGGCTTTATAACCCACTGAGCCACCCTGGCGCCCCAACAGGTAGTAGTTTCTTAAAGGTTAGTTGCACTATGAAATCTGTAATCATATCAATCAACTTTGTGAACTCTGTTATATTAAAAACCTAACTTGTACTTTGTTGTTTAACTTGTACTTTGGATGAATATTTTACCATGCATGCATGATTTTATAAAATTATGCACTGGTCATATAGAAGATTTATTGAACTATCTGGATCTTTTTGATGTTGACACATTTCATTATACAATATAAAAAATCATTTATTAATATTATTGCCAACCTCATCAGAAAAGTCTTTAGGGGGGGTGCCTGGGTGGCTCAGTGGGTTGAGCCTTTGGCTCAGGTCATGGTCTCATGGTCTCTGGGTCCTGGGATGGAGCCCCGCATTGGGTTCTCTGCTCAGCGGGGAGCCTCCTTCTTCCTCTCTCTCCCTGTCTGCCTCTCTGCCTACTTGTGATCTCTGTCTGTCAAATAAATAAATAAATATCTTTAAAAAAAAATAAAAGTCTTCAGGCATTGGAAGATGTGGCACTCACAGTGATCAACACAAGTTTCCCAAATTTCTAATTCTTACCAGATAGCTTGAATTTCTTCACTGGCAACCACTGCTGTCAGTTTTTCTTTGAAGTGACAGGCTCACTTCATTTTTGAGAAAATCTCTGCCAGATACAGGTATATAAGTCTGAATAATCATAGTGTATCTGTCCACAATTTGTTCAAGGAAAAATGGCCTCCCAGGAGAAAAACAGCTGCTTCAAAGTGCAAATCAAGCAATTGCACTGGTGCTTTTACTGGTCCAACTATTTTTTGTATGCGCCCAGCAGAAGTGTGCTGTAGACATACTCCCAATTGTATCACACATGTTTTCATGGATTGTGGTTCTTAAAAAATTAATCCTCCTTATTGTTTCATCAAAGACATCCTGAAGTGAAACTGTTATTTTTTTAAAATTGTGATTGTGTGGTGATGAAGAACATAATCACTAGAATATAAATTGGTGCCACTGCATGGGTTTGCCCTGAGGCACATCACTTTCACACATCATTGCTTTTGCACCATCAGCAAAATGTCCACACCATGAAAGAGGAAATAATGTCATATTATTATTAAAATAGTTTGGGACTCACTCTTGAAAATATGTCAGAAGCTTCTAGAAGTCCACAGATCTTTGAGACCGCTGATCTATAACATGAAAAGATTATAGCCTCAATCCTTACACTGGCCATTCATTCAAGGAAGTTCATGAATTATGCATGAGTTAGAAATTTTCTCTTTATATCTATACATAGATACATAATAACCACATTAATAATAGCTCACAAAATTGCATAGGGACTAAAATTTTTATGAGTCTAAATGCAGCTAGATTTATTTAAATTTGACTATATCTGTTTACCATTATTAAGATAATTTTCATCTACAGATAATATTTCCTGAATTTTTTTCTGTAGGTTATAAAAAATAAAAAAGCAAAAAATGCATTTTCTAAGACACCCATGGTTGTTCACACCAGAGAGTTAAATAAAATATTATTCACTATTAATTAAATATAAGTGCTTCAAATACTAACTGAATATCTGGGAAAGCTAGACTATTCCATATTAATGATATTACATTTATTTTTGGGGTATTAATGAGGCCTAGTTCATAATCTCATTTTAATTAATTTACTATCAATTTTTTAAGACTCTGAACTGATGGAAGGGAATGTGGTAACAGTACAAAGATTAGGTACAACCTCTGTTTATGACTGTATCATGTTTGATATAATTTAAGGCGATAAGTGCTATAATAAAGATAAAATATAGGATGCCTGGGTGGCTCACTGGGTGAAGTGTCTGCCTTCCCCTCAGGTCATGTTCCCTGCTCAGCAGGGACTCTGCTTCTCCCTCTGCTCTTTGCCAGGCTCTTGCTCTCTCTCTCTTGCTCTTTCTCAAATAAATAAAATCTTGAAAAAAAAATTAAATGAAAACTAAAATATAAAGAATTGTGGAATTATGGAAGCAAATGGACAAACTTAATTCCACATGGAGAATCATATAGAAAAGGGTAAATTTAGAGTTAATTCTTGGAAGACAAGTAATTAGAATAACAATAACTACTGTTTCACTTCTTATGAGCTTGGTCCTGTTCCAAGCATTCTATACTTATTTATCACTTAGTCCTCATAATCACTCAATGAGTAGGAACAACTGTTATCCCAATTTTACAGATGATGAATCTGAGTCACAAGTGGTTTAAAAACCTGCCCATGGTCAGACAGGAAACAATATTTGAAGCCATATTTGAACCCAGGAATTCCAGTTTCAGAGTTTGTGCTTTTTGATCACTAGACTGTTCAGGAATCTAAAACCACATGGAACGTATTTTACGTTAGCATCCATTGTGTGCGCAGGAGCAAAGGGCATTCAAGCAAAAAACCACACAGAATCTTTTGAGAATGTGCCATGTTTTTACCGTGCTCCTCTCTGAAGTAGGAAACCATTTTCCTCAGATAAGAGAGGTGGGGCAGTGGGGAATTATTGGACATGAGTAAGTACTTGAATGAGAATAAGGGCGCCTGGGTGGCTCAGTTGGCTAAGCTTCAGGCTCTTGATTTCAGCTCAGTTGTGATCTCAGGGTCATGAGCTAAAGCCCCATATTGACTTCTGTGCTTAATGGAGTCTAATTGTCTCCCTCTCACTCTGCTCTTCCCCATGCTCTCTCTCTCTCTCTCTCATTCTCTTTTTTCTCTCTCCCTCTCTCAAATAAATAAATCTTAAAAAAAAAATGAGAATCGCTACAGCATTGTATGCAGAAATAACTGCTCATAAATACAGCAAGAATTTTAAACCTCACATTTGTAGTGGTTCAAATCTATATTGTTATTTGTTGTTTCCCAGCAGATCTCAGAAATTGAGATACTGGAAAATATTTGGTTTGGTCCAGGGTTAACAATAAAATAGGATTTTAGGATATTTCCCAAACAGTGGCTAAACGTGTGGACTTTGGGGCATAGACTGAATAGAAAAAATCCTGACAGAAAAAACAGAGCTCTGCTATTTTATTTCTGCCTTTTCTGCCTATGAGAAATAGTCTGGAAACACTGATACTGAAGCCCTAGATTAATGGGAAAATGACTATGAATGCATAGAGTTTCCTATGAATGGTTATTGTCTGTTCCAGAAAATAAAACAAAATGAGAATCAGTTTGTATCTGGAGTCTGACTGCTTGTGTTGAAATGCCAGTTCTTAGGATAGCAGGCAAATTATGTAAATACTCTGTGCCCCTGCTTCCCTATCTATAAACCAAGGATGATGACTGTCATTTACATCAGAGTGTCATGGGATTAACTGATATAAACCATGAAATGAACAGATGCTTGCCCAGAATAAGTACTTAAGTACCCACTCTTATCACTAATATTGCTATTATTATTATCATAGACTAAAGTAATAAAGATACAGAGTTTCTGGATGAAGAGTTCACTATATGAACAAAAACTTCAGTTTTGTTTCTTAAAAATATTCATTCAGAGTCTGAATACTTCAACAATGTTTAAACACATCACTCAGGATTCCTGATTTCTAGGATCTTTTAATTTGGAGTCAGAGAGGAACATACCTTTTAACTTTTCTGAGTCAATAAATTTTGATCAGTAAATTTTGATCTTATATGTAATTTGTTGGTTGTGTCCACAAAAAAAAAAAAAAAAAAATACTAGTTTATATTGCTGCAGTTGTTCAAAGTAATTTTTTTTTCCCCCGAAATGAAAATACTCAGAAAGCACAGTGAACAGGTACCAGGTCTGATGAACTGTCCAAGCAAATCTAATCCAAGTATTCTGGAATCTCTGTTCCATAATCACCAAAATGCCCTACATCCTCAGAACATTAGGAGACTAATCCCCTCTTTTCCTGGCCTTACCTAAAACCTGGTTCTTCCCAGAGTTGCCAGGAACTCTTCATCTGTCCAAATAATTATGAATACTTAAATCAATGTGCAGTCTAATAGTGCTTGTGTTTATTCATCCAAGTGCCATAATATCAATAAAACAGAGATTCTTGATTTGCCTGACTTCTTTCAAGTTGTGTAAAACAGTTAATGTCTAGAATTGCAAGTGGCTAAGACTGAAAGCTTATAGAAAGTGAAGAGTAACAGCAAAACTGCTACCCATTATCGAATGTTTACAGTATACCAGGTGTTATCCAAAGTAATTTACATGTATTGTGACCTATTAGTAAGTAGCTGTTAACAATTTTTCTCACCTCATGAGAAAGCTGAGTTTGATAGAGATTATATAACCATCTGTGGGCACACATTGAGCTTTTTTTAGAGGAAAGGGAAGTGTCAGGATTTAAAATGTGATTATAATTACATCCCTTGGGGATGATCTTCTTGTAGTATGAATTCTTGCTATTAAAATAGAACTCAGGTTATGATATATTTTAGGTTTTACATTAAAATATGGGTGGTATAAAATCTGAAGAAAAATTAATAACTTCTATTTTTTAAGGACCTGGCAGTATCCCAACACAGAAATTCCACTGCCTTCTCCTTTAGTCAGATTTCTTACCACACCATAAAGGACTTAAAGTTTCTCTTTTGGATCAAATCATCAGGATACATTCCATGTGGAGTCTTTAAGACATGATCCGTTACCAAAACCTATCTATTTGCAGACTGTTTTCAAGGAGATATTTTGTAGGTAAATATGAAACCTCCTAACTTTATCAGTCTTATCACTCTGGCAGAATTCTGTTCTATAGATCTCTAATCCGTAGGCTAATTCTCTGCTCTCACCTGAGAGACTTCTCTACATAGTTCTTGCTAGAGGAGAGCCGTTTTATCCTCAGAAGTAAAATTGTGCTCTCAGCAGTTACACAGATCCAAACTTAATTTTTTCTCACCCTATGGGTCCCTGACAGAATTATTTTATTAAGTGTCTCTCCTTCAAACTTTCTGACTGTATTTGGATGAATTCTCTTCAGGAGCACCTTTTCATTTCCACGTTTAGCTGACATTGCAATGGTTATCAAAGAGAAACCCGCTTACCGAATTCTTCAGTGCTTTAACCTTCATAAAACCAGACTACTTTCTAAAGTCTAGGTTTCCATATCAATGCATTGCTCTCCAGAAAATGGAGTTGTCAGTAAAATCAGATAAGCCAAGTATCTTTATATCTGTGGTTGTATATAGACAGTGTTCCTGACCAGCAAGCTTCTTCTGTTTATGATGTAAACTCAGGACTTTAAACAGTCATTAGATATCCTAAATGTGGTGGGGTAAGCCTCGACAGTTTAGGAGTTCCTCACGAATATCTAGACTTTAATCAAAGAAGTTAAATTTAATAAACCAACTTTCAAACTTATACAATTTTTATTACAGCTAATATTTGATGATTTATGGGGAAATTGTTCACATGTAGGATATATATTATTTTAAATAATAAATGAAAACTTTAGTATTTCTATTTCTTGACTTTTTTCTGTATTACTTGATATGATGAAATTAATGGAGAATCCAAACCATAATACTAATTAATGATGAAATATGAAAATTTAGAATTGAAGTTCAGCAGTCTTCCACTTTAGTAAAAGCTATCTTCTCACCTCTGCCTTTTAACAAAGTATAGATTGTCTTTATAAGTGAGGTTTCTATAAGATAGTATATTCAATAGGAAGTTAATAGGCAATGAAAACAATTTGACATCTGATGCTATGGGTGTGAAATTTGGAAAAACTGCAGTTAAGGATCTTTCTGGGTTTACTTACTTTTTTAAAGATTTATTTATTTATTTTGAGAGAGAGAGAGAGAGAGCACACACACACGGACACACAAATAGAGGGAGGGGCAGAGAGAGAGAAGGGAGAGAATCTCAAGCAGACTTCTGCTGAGCTGGAAGCCCGACCCAAGGCTCATGACCCTGAGATCAGGATCTAAGCTGAAACCAAGAGTCCCACACTCTGCCAGCTGAGCCATCCAGGCACCCTTGTGTTTACTCATTTTTTTAATAGAATTGATTTTGAACCTAGAAAATATAATTACTATGACTAACCCATGCATATCAAATTAGCAAATGTTAGTCCAAGAGTTAAGAGGATGGGCAGTGTAAAATTGTTATTTCAATCATTGCTTTCTATCAAATTAAGAATCCAGTGATTCATAAAAGAAAAAAATTGATATATTGGACCTTATCAGAATTAAGAATTTTGCTCTTTGAGAAAACCTTGTAAGACAATAAAGAGACAAGCAGGAGTGGTCTCTTCAATAGGAACCGCCAAGACTGAACAGCTACAGGCAAAAGAATGAAACTGGACCACTTTCTTACACCATATACAAAAATGAACTCAAAATGGATGAAAGACCTAACTGTGAGACCTGAAACCACAAGACTCCTAAAAGGAAACAGGCAGTAATTTCCTGGCATCTGCTGTAGCAACATTTTTCTAGATATGTTTCCTGAGGCAAGAGAAACAAAAGCAAAAAATAAACTATTGGGACTCTACCAAATAAAAAGTTTTTCAGTGTGAATTAAACCACTAATAAAACAAAAAGACAACCTAGTGAATGGGAGAAGATATTCATAAAGGATATATCTGATAAGGAGTTAATATCCAAAACACAAAAAATGTACACACTGCACCACCAAAAACACAAATAATCTGATGAAAAATGGGCAGAGGAACTGAATAGACATTTTTGCAAGAAGACATACAGATGGACTACAGAAACATGAAAAGATGGTCAACATCACTTATCATCTGAGAAATGTAAATCAAAACCACAATGACATATCACCTCACATTTTTGAGAATAGCTAGAATCCAAAAGTCAAGAAATAACAAATATTGGTGACTATATAGAGAAAAGGCATCCTTGTGCACTATTGGAGAGAATGTAAATTGGTGCAACCACTGTGAAGAACCTTATGGAGTGTCCTCAGAAAAGATTAAAACTAGAGATACCATATGATCCAGTAATTCTGTGACTGGATATTTACCATTCAAAAGTGAAAACACTAATTTAAAAAGATATATGCACCTCTGTTTTTATTACAACATTATTTATCATAGTAAAGATAGGGAAACAAACCAAGTGTCCATTGATTGATGAATGGATAAAGAAGATGTAAGATAGATAGATAGATAGATAGATAAATATATCAGAATAGTACTCAACCATAAGAAAGGATGGGACCTTGCCATTTGCAAAAACATGGATGGACCTAGAGGTTTTTATGCCAAGTGCAGACAAAGAACAGAAATACCATATCTGGAATCTAAAAACAAAATAAATGAATAACAAGCAAAAAGCAGGAAACAGACCCATAAGTACAGAGAACAAAGTGAGATTTCCAGAGCAATAGGGGGTTGGGGGATGGGTAAAACGGGTGAAGGGGAGAGGGAGGTATAGGCTTCCAGATAGTAATGCTAGTATGATAGTAATGAATAAATCAAAGGGAGAAAAGGTAAAACATAGGGAGTATAGTCAATGGTATTATAATTTTTGTATGGTGGCTGATCATAGCTACATGTATAGTGAGCAGATTATTACATATAGACTTGTTGAATCACTATGTTGTACACCTGAAACTAATGTAACATTGTGTATCAACTATACTTCAATAAAAATTTTAAATGTTAAGAGCTACAAAAGAAAAACAGGCCACAAGTTGGCAGAGAATATATATAAATCATATATCTCATAAAGGATTTATATCCAGAATAAAAAAAGAGCCCTCAAATCTCAATAATAAGGAGAGCAAAACAATGACATATAAAAATGGGTATAATAGTTGAAAGACACTTCACCAAAGACTTATCAGTGGCAAATAAGTACCTGAAAATATTTTTAAGATTATTAGTCATTGAAGACACACAAATGAAAAACACAAGTAGATAACCTCTACATACTATTAAAATGGCTTAAAACTATATATATTATATGTAAATATTATATCAATAAATAATATATTTATGCAAATATATTATTAAAATATACTTAAAATTAATAGAAAATTAATTTATGAATTAATATTTTAAATATTTTATTTACTAAGTAAAATATTTATGTAATATTTTAAAATATAAGTATTGTGTTTAATAATGCATACTATATACTTGTTATATATTTAATCTGTATATTTATATATTGTTCCTTTATATATTTTATATAGAGAATATATTTTTAAGCCATTCTAGTATATATTTTAACATATATGATAATGATAATCATATAATATATATGTAAAAGAAAAAGAAAGAAAGAAAGAAAGAAACAAAGAAAGAAACAATAAATAAACTGGAAAGGACAAAAATCATTACATTGCTGCTTGGAATACAAAATGGTATGACTCCCTTTGGCAATTTCTTTTCAAATAAAAAATGCCATTATCAATTGGCCCCATAATACTATTCTTCAATATTTACTCAGTGAAATAAAAACTGATGTTCACAGTTTTGTATGTGAATGTTTGTAGCAGATTTATTCATAATTTCCCCAAACTGGGAACAACCCAAATGTTCTTCAATTTGTGAGTGACTGAACAACCTTTGATACATTCATATAATGCCATATTACTGAGCAGTAAAAAGGAGCAACCTATTAATAATACATGTAACAACATGGATAATCTCAGGTACATTATATTGAGGGGAAGAAGGCAGATTCAACGGCTGCCTGCTGTTTAAAAGCATTTATATGACATTCTGGAAAAGACCAATCTCTAAAGACATGAAACCAATCAGTAGTTGCCAGGGTCTGAAGGTGGGTGGAGGACCAAGAGGGAAATTGACAACTGAATGGAATTAATTCTTCCATTTCTGGATTTCAGTGATGGCTACATGTCTATATGTATTCATCAAAACTCACGGAATATCCACTAAAAGAGTGATTTTACTGTATATAAATTATACCTCAATTTTTAAAAAACAAATAAGAAACCAGAATTACAGCTACCAAACTCTCTAATACATGGGACAGCCTAAATAAACCTGCATAGTGTAATTTTTTATTATCAAAACCTAATATTCATGGCCTCTTATTATATAAAACTAAAGAACATGCCTTTGCGTTCTTTAATCCTTTTTAAGGTGCTGAGATGAAAGCTGTTCATCTGCCTTAAATACCATGAATGTGTTTATGAAAACATTAATGAATGTTAAATAAACTTTTCATTGAACATAACTTTTGCAGAATAAAAACTTTCGAAAGTTTACTTTTTTAAGTTTTCATTTGAATCCCAGTTAGTTAACGTAACAATGGAATATTAGTTTCAGGTGTACAATATAGTGAGTCAGCACTTCCATACGATACACCTGTTCTGATGAGCACTTCTTAATCCCATCACCTATTTCACCAATCCCCCCACCTCCTCCCTGGTATCAAAAGTATCAAAAGTTTACTTTTTAAAATAAACCTAAGCTCCTAACGAGAAGCATTTCACGCACAGGTTAGGTTACACTTTGTTGGGATCATTTCTAGAGACCTATAATATTCTAACGGTATGTGAATTAGATTTTTTTTTTTCAATTCTCTCTTATACTTTTTTGTAATGGTCCAAGCCAATGGCTATATAAACCTGATGCTCGAAGTATTTATTTAGAAATTTAAAAAATTCTCTTAAAATTTAAAAGAGTTTATTTAGAAATTTAAAAATATATATTTTTTAATGAAAGGTAAACCCACATTCTTTTGTGCTCCCTATTGTTTCTCTGTGTGATGAAAATATCACAAAATGACATTTGTATCACACCTTTTTTTTTTTAAGATTTATTTATTTATTTGACAGAGAGAGATCACAAGTAGGCAGAGAGAGAGAGAGGAGGAAGCAGGCTCCCTGCTAAGCAGAGAGCCCGATGTGGGACTCTATCCCAGGACCCTGAGATCATGACCTGAGCTGAAGGCAGCGGCTTAACCCACTGAGCCACCCAGGCGCCCTGTATCACGTCTTTTAGTTAAAATAATTTAGGCATAATTGTGTGGGGAGAAAAATGGAAAAATTGAGGTAATATTTCAAATTAGACCTTTGCTGAAACTTGGCATCTCTTTTCTATTCAGCACAAATAGTACTTCTAACCAATAGCCTTTATATTTTTCTTAACTTCTTATCAAGTATTCTGGTGTTATTTAAACATGATGTAATTCAAAAAATTTATAGGATATATTATATAAAATTAGTAAAAAAGTAATGCTTAATACAGTGTGACTTATCCATATGATCAAGATGAATTTCTCATAAGAAGGTTGAGAAATTATGCTTTGGAATAGGAACTTGTTTTATGACCTTATTTTCATTCATTCTTTATCTATAATGAAAGAAATTACTTAAGACCTGAGTCTTGAGGTTATCTCTCACCACTAATAAATTTGAATAGTGGTGTGAAAGGTATCAGTTGGATAGCCATAAGAAAGTGGAGGCTGGCCACTTTTTATTTAGGAGCACATAGTTCTTTTATGAATTATGGGAGAAAAACACACACATCTTACAAAAAAACTTCTGAAAGTTTAATTGAAATCACAATAAATTACCTTGAATATTTGGATCAATATTTTTTCCAGTTTTTAAGTAGTACCAAGAACATCTATCCTTAGGCTTACTAGCTTCAGGAGAAAAACAAATGTGTATGCATAAGGCATTTTTCTTAAGAGGAGAGAAAACAGGGCCCATATTTTCGATGCATAAAGGACCTTGTGTGATTCAATAGTCATTGAGAAAAATGTTGAACCATTTGCCAAAGATTTCAAAAACCAAGCAGAATTTTGAGAGGACTGAAAAATAAAATGCCAACTTAATTAAAATAGATAGGTAGATAAGTAAGTAGATAGGTAGGTAGAAAGGCAGGTAGGTAGATTGATTGATTGACTGATTGACTGATAGATGACAGAAAAAGCAGTTTGAGCCTGTACATGTAAGTTTCAAATATCTCGCAGGTGATAGTTTTTTCTTAAATAGCCAATTAACAACTGATAAAAATCAGACTGAAGTTGCTTTTGTAGCATCTGAACGGATTTCTAGCTTTTTTTTCTATAAATTTCTTATACACTATAAAAAAAAATTATCCTGTTATTCTAGATGCTAACCCAACTCCTAAACAGTTCCATTCTCACAGCCTAAAGGACAGCAGGTTTTTTAGGGACTAACCTGAGTGGGACATGTACTGTTGTCTATTTGTTCTGTCCTTTCCCTGAATCAAATCCAGTATTTCATTATAAATAAGAGAATTTGTATGGTCATTGGTACCAAGAAATTTTTTGGTTTCCATTAGTCACCAGTTACGTATTCTTTCCTGAAGAATAATTTTGTCCAATAATCTTTTTCCCCTTGTTCAACCCTGTCTTCTCTCAATATTTCTTGTAATTCCCATTGTTATAAAGATAGCAGAAGCTGAAAAACTGATCCTTCTAGAGAATCTGTATGATCTGGGGATACCTGGGCGGATCAGTTGATTGGGCGACCAACTCTTGGTTTTGGCTCACGTCATGATTTCAGGGTTGTGAAATCGAGCCCCATGTTGGGCTCTGTGCTTAGCAGGGAATCTGCTCCAGATTCTCTCTTCCTCTCTCTCTCTGCCCCTGCCCACTTGCAGTCTCGGTCTCTCTCTCGGTCTCTCTCTCTCTCAAAATAAATAATCTAGGGACGCTTGGGTGGCTCAGTTAGTTAAGCTACTGGTTTTGGCTCAGGTCCTAATCCCAGGGTTTTAGGATGGAGTCCTGCATCTGGCTCCTTGCTCAGCAGGGAGCCTGCTTATCTCTCCACCTCCTCTGCCTGACAGCCACTTTGCCAGCTTGTGTGCTTTCTCTCTCTGACAAATAAATAAATAAATAAATAAAATCTTTAAATAAATACTAAAAAAAAAAGAATCTGTGGAATCTGTAGAAGACAAGGATTCTGGCTGAATCATCTTCACTATTTCCTAAAGGTATTTGCCAACAATCTTGAAAATTTATTATAAGTAGTAATCTTTTTATACTTATTTATTTATTTGCTGGAATTACACCAACTCAGGGTGGCTGTCTTAAGGGTATAAGGCTAGACTGAGAGTAAAGAAAAAAGTTTTTGAAAAAGAAAAATGAAGGAACTAAGTTTAATCAAAAAAAGGCATCTTATTAGATAGATCAGGTCTTTCAACGAATGGAGTACATGTGGGAAAACAAAGTAATAAAAGAATCACTATGGATAAAAAGTAGGGGGACCATGAATTAGAAGCAGGCCATCTTCCTCTTCCAAAGAGGAAGTTTAAGAGATAGGGGTTATAATGTTGTATAGAGATAAGAAAAGGAATTTAAACATCTAGGTCTTCTTTAATTCAATAGCTTTATGGAAAATTTCAGCCTGCAGTATTGTATTTTTAAATGTTTATGGAATCATTACTTCAAATTAACAAAATCAGCAAAGGGCTTAATTATTATAAATATTTCCAAGGAGTTCAAGGCTTTTCAGTAATATTTGGGTATTTCAGTTTGCTGTATGTGATACATTCAATGCCATTTTGTATTTTTAGAGAAGTTGGAAATGTCATTGATCAAATGATCTAAAATGTATTTTGTGAAAAGTAAAATATTACATATTTAAATGCATTTTATTCAGAATTCTCATCATGTAGTTTCTTTTAGCTTCAAAAATAAATGCAATTAATATGCATAAGTTCTTTGACATTTTAGCTTTTAATTTTTTTAATTTTCTCAAACAAAAACTACTATATATGATAGCAATATTTTTAGCATCTTTATTGAAGTAAAACTGACTTTTTATAAGCCATTCATGTTGAAAGTATAAACTTTTTTTAAAAAGTTTTATTTATCTGAGAGAGAAAGAGAGAGTGAGACAGGTTGGAGGAGCAGAGGGACAGAATCTTCAAGCCAACTGTCCACCGAGATCAGAGTCCAGCGTGAGCTCAGTCTCACAACCCTGAGATCGTGATCTGTGCCAAAACCTAGTGAAGAGAAGAGCTTACTGATTGAGCCACCTAGGTGCCCCTAAAGTATAAACTTTTTTCAGTTTTGTTATATGTATGCCCTTTGAAATTACCACCACAATTAAAATAAATGCGCTCTACCATTCCCAAAGGTTTTCTCCTGTACTTCTGAAATCCTACCCTCCCCCTATTCTTTATGGTCCACCATCCCTGAGCAACCATTGTTTCACTTCAGGGCTAGATACATAATTTGCAAAACCTAGTGCAAAATGAAAATGTGACATCCCTTGTTTGAAAAGCAGAGAATATTTTCTTCTAAATGTACTAAAATAAAAAGCTTTTTTTTTTCTTTTTCCTTTCATAGTCTTTCTATTAGCCAGTCATGGTGTTTTTCATTTGCTATTTAATGGCTTTCTAAATAAAGAAAAAATAAAGTTTGGGGGCACCTAGGTAGCTTAGTAGTTAAGCCTCTGCTTATGTCTCAGACTGCTTAAGTCTCAGGCCATGATCCCAGCATCCTGGGATCAAGCCCCATGTTGGTCTCCCCACTCAGTGGGGAGTCTGTTTCTCCCTCTGTCCTTGCCCTGATAGTACTGTCTTGAGTAAGCCTTCTCTCCCTCCCTCTCCCTCAGGACAGAAAAAAAGGAAGGAAGGAAGGAAGGAAGAAAGAAAGAAAGAAACAAACAAACTTTTAAATTATTAGTATCAATTTTGCCATATATCTTTATGTCCTGCAAAGCCAATTCTAAAGGCAAATATAAAAGCCTTTAGATGATATACAAAATTAATAAAATTACACCATTCATATTTAGTAGCTCATGCATGCACACATATCTTGTTCTTACCAGAAGAGTGGAAGTGCTGCACAAAACTTGCAAAATTATTTTTATCTCTTATCTTGATATATTCATGTTCTACCAATGTTTTTGACCTTCAGGTTGCTGATAATTAAGACAGATTAAAAAGAAATGGATCCATGCATTGCCCTGTCTTTCCCTTTCCTTCTCTGCCATCATTTATGCCAGAGTGTTGGGTAATACAAGAAAGTAGCAAGAATAAGAAAGGATATTATAGGGTTTCTTGACTGCTTGTGTTTCTTTAAATGTCATTTCCTGCTTTTCTTGTTTGAAGCAAGTTCTGATCTTTTTTATAGTTTATATTTATCTTTTTAATATGATCAATTTTTTTCTAGCTCATATAGAATATAATAATAATAGTTTTTAATTTTTTTAATATTCTATCATTTCTGTGATTTCTGAATAGCTTGACAGATTTTTCTGCTCATTATAGATAGTGTTTCAGCCTTTGTATGATGAGTAGGTTTTACTGGATGCTAGAGATTGTGAATTTCACTTTGTTAGGTGCATGGTATTTTTGTATTTCTATAAATATTTTTTTACTTCTTGAGCTTTGTGCTGAGACCCAGTTATTTTAAAAGTCTGATCCCTTTGAGTCTTACTTCTAAGCTTTGTTAGGCAGAACCAGAGCTGCATTTATTCTGAAGTTCAATTCTCCCAGTACTGAGGCAAGACCCTTCTTTGTACTAGAAGTGATATCTCTGAATTTTAAAGTCGTCTGCTCTGGGCCTTGGTGTTGGACTAGCCCTAAGTGAGTCACAGCTACTGTTTCTGAACTCTGAGGTTCTGTCTTCATGAACTTTGTCCTGTCCAGTATTCTGCCCTGTGAACTCTAGGTGAAAGGGATCCCTGTTTGTCCTCAAATCAGGAGACCAACAAGCTCTGTCTGGGTTTCTCCTTCCTGGGCCATGGTCTGGAAACTTTCTCCAGGTAGTAATCTAGGACAATCAGAGGGTTCCTGCTTTTTGTTTTCCAGATCTCAGAAATAATTGCCCTTTTTCTGATGTCTAAGGACTTAAATATTATTGTTTCCTATATTTTGTGTGGCTTTTGAGTTATTTCAGGCAGATGGTAAATCAAATCCCTGTTACCCCATCTTGACTAGAAGCAGTTCAAGCAAACTTGATTATTTAATTTATAGATACATTTTTTGTTGTTTCTTAATTTCCTAATAAGTATATGGTTGTGAGAAATTATAGCTATTATTTCTTAAGTTTGTAAAAATTAACTCATTTGTAACATCATGAAATTTTAAGTTTATCCTTTTTATTCTTCATCTTGCTCCTCTTTATTCAAGGTCTCCTAAAGTCTTACTACTCTATATTATCTCCTGAAAGAAATGGGATCACTAGAGAACATGTTAGAGAGGCAGAACTTCAGCCTTCACTAATGCCTACTGAGTAAAAACCTTCATTCTAATAAGATCCTAGAGTAAACATGTTAAATTTGAGGAAGCACTGCATTATGGGATATTTCATCAGAAGACACATAGATCTCACTTTTAGTTCCTTGATAGGAATTCTTAGCCAAGACTAAAGATCTTAACCTTGTACACCAGAGCATCCCTCTAGGAATCCAACCACTGTGCACTCTGACAATTTCTAGACATGTAAATTTGGATAAGAAAATTTTTAGTCTCAGCATCTTTATCCACAAAGCAGAACAAATAACACTTACTTCATAGGAATATTGTAAAATCAAATTAGATATTACATATAATACTGGTATATAATAACATCCAAACAAAAGCTAATTATGATTATTATTAGATTATTATCCTAGAAGTTTCTGGAAGGAAAGGGTCATGTCAGGTTTTACTGAATTTCTCACAACACCTAAGAGAGAAGATACTTAATAAAGGTTGACAGATTGATTGTAATGACATTTGAATATTTCTCTAGGTAATTAAGTAAAGAAATAGAAGTTAATGAAACTGCTTCTAATGAGTAGATTATATGCCTCACTGAGCAGTCATAATCATTGAAGGAGAAAATAGACTCTCTTTACTTTAGTCATGTTTCAAGACAGAATATGTTCAACTTATTGATTTTTGACATTCATCAAGACAATTTCACATGAAATTTTACCTACTTCTCATTCCATTTTAAGTAGCAAAGTCAGTATGACTTAGTAGAATTTTTTATTAAATAATCCTGCCAAACTTTAATTGAATGTGCAATGACCTTCATTGTAATACCACAATTCACCTTAATTATATTGTCCAAGTGATTTTTTTGAAGGAAATGATAATCTAAGTAAGAGAGAAAGAAAATTTACCTAATATGGCAAGATTCACTTTGTTACACTTTAAATGCAAAGATGATATGTCTGCCCTGCAATTTCCACAACCTTAATAATTTTGTTCTGAGACATCACCTCCATAACCCAATTTTGATGAAATATTAGAACAAACCTACCAGCACTCCTTTAGGTTGTCCCTCTTTTATGAAATGTAGGTTTAATTTTTTTTAAGATTTTATTTATTTGACAGAGAGAGAACAAGCAGGGGGAGTGGCAGGCAGAGGGAGAGGGAGAAGCAGGCTTCCCTGCTGAGCAGGGATCCCGATGTGGGGCTCCATCCCAGGACCCTGAGATCATGACCTGAGTCAAAGGCAGACACTTAACAAACTGAGTCACCCAGGCACCCCTGTGGAGTAATTTTTAAGAGATTTTGAGAAATTATGCATATAATTCGACCACAAGGGGCTGAAATAATATTACAACCACATTAAGAGAATAACAAATGATCGTTTTAGATCAGGAAAAAAGACTTTCAAAGCATTATTCAAAAGCTATGTACAAAATAACATACAGGAAATATCAAAATGATTTCTATTTTAGGGAGAGAAAGAGAGTGAGGCGGGAACAGAGGGACAGATAGAATCTCAAGCAGCCTCTGCAGCCAATGTGGGGTTTGATCTCACAACCCTAACATCATGATCTGAGCTGAAACCAAGAGTTGGAGATTTAACCGGCTGAACCGCTCAGGTGCACCCAAAATGATATTTTAAATTAACCTTACCTTTAAGAAAAAAAAATTATAAAATCATTTTAAGGTTATACTTGTTTAATTGAAAAGTTATAAATAAAAATTATATTTAGTAGTGATGTTGAGGTGTTTTCTTTCATCTGACAAGTTACCGGCTTTGAAAAGGTCAGATATAAAATCCATTGACTTTAAAAGAATCAGTTTGCAAAATAAGTAGTAAATACAGGTATTTCCTGAAGATACTGCAGGTTTAGTTCCAGACTACACAATACAGTAAATATTGAAATAAGGGGAGTCAAATGATTTTTTTTTGTTGTTTCCTTGGGTATGGAAAAGTTATGTTAACTATTCTGTAGTCTGTTAAATGCAATAGCATTGTGTTTAAAAACCACTGTGCACACTTTAATTAAAAAATGCTTTATTGGAGCGCCAGGGTGGCTCAGTGGGTTAAAATCTCTGACTTCGGCTCAGTTCGTGATCTCAGGGTCCTGGGATGGAGCACCACATTGGGCTCTCTGCTCAGCAGGGAGCCTGCTTCCCCACCCCCTTCCCCCCGCCTACTTGTGATCTCTCTCTCTGTCAAATAAATAGATAAAATCTTTAAAAAAATGCTTTATTGCCAAAAAATGGTAACCATCATCTGACCTTTCAGTGAGTCATAATCTCTTCCCTGGTGGAGTCTTGCCTCGAAGTTGATGGCTGCTGACTGATCAGGGTGCTGATGGCTGAAGGTTGGAGTGGTCATGGCAATTTCTTAAAATAAAACAACACTGAAGTTTCCTGCATCAACTGACTTCTCTTCAGGAACTGTTTCTCTCTAAAGTGTGACACTTTTGATAGCATGTCACCCACAGTAGAACTTCTTTCAAAATTGTGTCAGTGCTCTCAAAGCCTGTGGCTACTTTATCAGCTAGGTTTATGTAATAATTCAAATCTTTTGTTGTCATTTCAACAATTTTCACAGCATCTTCAACAGGAGTGGATTCCATCTCAACTACTTTCTTTGCTCATCGGTAAGAAGCAATTCCTTATCTGTTAAGATTTGATCATGAGATTGTGGTAATTTAAATATAATAATAAGAAAAATGGATTTTTTAAATAAGAATTAGTAAAATGTGTCATAGAGACATACAGTGAGCAAATGCTATTAGGAAAATAGTACCAATAGACTTGCTCAACACTGGGTTGTCACAATCCTTCAATTTATTTTAGAAAAAAGCACAATATCTGCACAATAAAATGAAGTATTTCTGCATCAAACTTTTATATGAAAACTTGTTCTCCCATAAATATAAGAAACATGTGACTCAAAAGATTAAAATACAAAATTCTGTCTGCACTGAAAAAGATCACTGTTGTACTGATCAGAATATATCTGTTTCTTATGATAATATCCAGTAATGTTCCAGCTGATAGTCTTAAATCTCAATCAAATTTCATAATATTTAAAAATGTTATTAGAAATGAGAAAAGAATAATATGATAGGTGGGCAATTTGGCAGTGGTGAAAAGCACAGCTTTGGGTTTTGAAATCTGGATCTACCATTCATTAGTAGAATAACTTTGGTTAATCTCTATTTATCTTTTTAAGCATCAGTTCCCAAATTCAGAAAATGAGAGTATTGGTAATTATTACAGAGAACTACTATGAAGATTAAGTTATAGAAATTTAGGGGGGTTTTGATACATAAAAACCAGCAAGTATTTAATTCCCCAATCTATTATATTTAGGATATAAATATTTGTTGAATTTGGTCTCTGTCCTCAGAAGAAAAGTCAATTATATTGTGTTAAGAAGATATATACCCTAAAAATGACCAATATTGCAAAGTAATCTATACGCAATGATAAATAAGCAGCAAAGCCAAAAGTGACATTTAGGAAAGTAGCTTACTTTGGCCTCAAAGGCTTTTATCTTATCCATTGCCCTTCCTCCAATTTCCCAGATACAGTAGTCCTCCCTTATACACAGGGCATATGTTCCAAGACCCTCTGGATGCCTGAAACCCATTGATAATTCTATACCCTATAGATACACTGTTTTTTCTTATGTATATGTATCCATGAAAAAAGTGCAATTTATAAATTAAGCATAATACAAGATTAACAATAATAATTGATAGTAAAATTGGAAAATTATAACTATATACTGTAATAGAAGTTAGGTGAATGAGGTCTCTCTTTCTCAAAAGATCTCATTGTACTATACTCAGCCATCTTCTTGTGATGGTGAGAAATGATGAAATGCCCACATGATGAAATTAAGTGAGGTGAGGGGCATAGGCATTGTGATGTAGCTTTAGGCTACACTTGACCTTCTGATGATATGCCAGAAGGAGGGTCATCTGCATTCAGACTATGGTAGATCACTGATAACTGAGACCATGGAAAATGAAACAATGTGCAAGGGGGGACTACTGTACTTCTTTGCCAACTCTGGGAGAAGGAAAGAGCATTTAGAAATAAAGAGAAAATCACTGGGGTGCCTGGGTGGCTTAGTCAGTTGAGTGACCCCTCTTGGTTTCAGTTCAAGGCATGATCTCCTGGGTCATGAGCTGGAGCCCCGCCTCAGGCTCTGCACTCCGTGGGGAGTCTGCTTGAAGCTTCTCTTCCCCTACCCTTCCCCCCCACCACTCTCCCTCTCTCTTTCTAAAATAAATTAATAAATCTTTAAAAAAGAGAGAAAGAAAATCATCTGGAATCCAGTTTGTTCATTCTGTTTTTGTACTTTTTTGTTTTAAAGTTTTTATTTATTTATTTGACAGAGAGAGAGACAGTGAGAGCAGGAATACAAGCAGTAGGAGTGGAGTGGGAGAGGAAGAAGCAGGCTTGGTGTGATGTGGGGCTAGATCCCAGGATCCTGGGATCATGACCATATGGGACTAGATCCCAGGATCCTGGGATCATGCTTAATGACTGAGAAACCCAGATGCCCCTGTTTTTGTGCTTTATTGAAAGTTAAGTTCCCAACTAAAAATATGGCATATAAACTGTTGATATTAAAAATAAATTTTTTTTAAAGATTTTATTTATTTATTTGACAGACAGAGATCACAAGCAGGCAGAGAGGCAGGCAGAGAGAGAGGAAGAAGCAGGCTTCCCGCTGAGCAGAGAGCCCGATTAAAAATAAATTTTTTAAAAATACCACATGACACCACAGACAGATTCTCATAACAAACAAACGGAAAAGTCTTTGAGGGAGGACTAAGAAACATAACCTCTTGAATGCCAATCCCTTTCTCTGTACTCCCAATTTCTTTGCATCCCCAAAGTCAAATTGCTGTTAGGGGCTATGGGTGGTGGAGAAATATGAGGCTCTGAATTGGGAAAAGTTATCCACATGATAACTAATAAGCAATAAGGTGCTTTTGCCTTTATGGATGATTGAGACCTTGTAGACTAGCTTGAGAAGGATCCTCGACAGACAGCAGGAAGAACATCCTGGGGAGATCCAAGCTTTCCTGCTCCTTATGCTGACAAGAGTTAGGAGCGTGGGGAGCAGAGATCCTTCTTCTTCTTCTTTTTCAAATGATTTTATTTATTTGACAGAGAGAGATCACAAGTAGAGAGAGAGAGGAAGGAGCAGGCTCCCTGCCTAGCAGAGCCCGATGGGGGACTTGATCCCAGAACCCTGAGATCATGACCTGAGCTGAAGGCAGAGGCCTATCCCACTGAGCCACCCAGGCAGCCCAGCAGAGATCCTTCTAAGTAACCTAATAGTAACATGGGCAAGTTTCCTACACGTACACTTCCAGCTCGTAACAGAGTTATTTCAACTACCTGTGGGGCTTGCGCCATTAAAGTCTCCCAATAACCCTTTCTCAAACTCTGCGAGTTAACAAAGGAAGAAACAAAGCAAAACAAAGCAAAACAAAACACATCCATTTAAGGAATCTCAGCAAACAGTTCACTCGGGCTTTAGGATACAGCAATCACACCAATTATTTTAACAGAAAATGTGAAATAAAGACTGATGAGTGATGTAGAAAAATCAATGTGAATTAGGTAACTGAAAGGCAGAAGGAGAACTCTGAGGTCTCATGGAGGTAGCAACTACAGAAACAAGTACTACCTTCAAGGCTGGGGGAACAAAGGAAAGAACTGAGAAATACGGATACTTGGAAGAGAGGCCCCATAGAGCTTGAATTCAGCTTCTGCTTCAATAGTAATGGCATTTTTGAGTTGGAGCAGGAGTCCCATGGGGCTGGGACCCAGACTTCTGAGGAGGGATTTTCGGCTGCCTGTATATCTGAGGCATGGTGATAAGGCTGGTCTTGTCAGAGTTGGAGGGCTACAAACGAGATTCAGCTGCTACTGTGGGTGAGCACAGCTGCTGTGGGCAGAAGAAGCAGTGCTAGGGCGACACTGGGTGAGGAAACTCAGAAAGCAGCAGAAAGCCCACAGGAAGTAAACAAAATCACTAACTGCCCTGCAGCCTCTCTCTCCTTCTCCCTCCCTCTCTAGTTCTCCTCCCCTCTCTTTCAGCACTGTGCAGTTTAGTCACAGTCCCTGCATCACAGCGTTGAACAGAGAAGGGTAGTTTTTTTTAGCTGCAATACCATAGTGTAATCACTGAGACAGTGCAAAAAAAAAAGAAAGAAAAAGAAAGAAAGACAAAAATAAAGTAACAGGGAGAGGGGTGCCTGGGTGGCTCAGTTGGTTAGGCACCTGCCTTGAGCTCAGGTCATGATCCCAGCGTCCTGGGATCCAGTCCAAAGTGGGGCTCCCTGCTCAGTGGGAAGTCAGCTTCTCCCTCTCTCCCTGCTTGTGTTCCCTCTCTCACTGTGTCTCTCTCTGTCAAATAAATAAAATCTTAAAAAAAAAAAAAAAAGGAACAGGGAGAGACAAGTGGAAATGGGAAAAAAATAATTTCATTTAAATGTAGGAAAATAATCTTTCTATAGATTAAAGAAATAATATTGAGAACACATGATTTCCTTAACAAATCAACAGATGAGATGACAGAGCAGTTGCTACTGGCATCTGAATTAGTGGAGTGGAAAAAAACAATGAAATAGGTACCACAAATCACAGGACACAATATGACTAGATTGAAATATGACCAAAAAAGGAAATGTAAGAGACGTGGTTAGGGATCCAAGAGAGCTAATGGGATAGGAACTCCAGAGGAAGCAGAATGAATACATGGTGGAGAAGAAATAATTAGACAAATAGAAGGAGAGGTCTTTGATCTGAGGAACTCAGTTCTGCACACTCCAAATTTCACTGTGTGCTGATGGTGAAACCAAGGAAAAGAAGTCCTGAACTTAAGAAAAAGAGATATGTGGGGTGCCTGGGTGGCTCAGTGGGTTAAAGCCTCTGACTTCGGCTCAGGTCATGATCTCAGGGTCCTGGGATCGAGCCCCACATTGGGTTCTCTGCTCAGCAGGGAGCCTGCCCCCCACCCCGCCTATCTCTCTGCCTACTTGTTATCTCTGTCAAATAAGTAAATAAAATCTTAAAAGAAAAAAGAAAGAAAGAAAAAGAAAAAAAGATATGTGACAATTTTCCAGGCTTACAGAAAAATTACTATCAAGAGAAAAAGAAATGGGGAGAGAGAAAGAGATCCCTGGGCTGGCATCAGAATTCTAATCCAAAATGTAGGAAGATGGAAGCCAGAAGAGAATAAGATTCTATCAGTTGATTATGAAGAAAAAGGACTGTAACTCAAAACACAAATTATAATTGAAGAGTAAATTTAGAATCATTTCTTTATAATAAAGATTCAATGATAAATACAACTGTCAGCACCAAAAGAGTAAATAAGCAAGATAGAGTCATCTAAGAGTAAATTATTTTAACTAAGGAGGATTCTCACAGACCAGTGGGAATCCAATTTCCCATAATAATTTAAGGAATAAGAAAATCTGAGAAGGAAAAAGAAAACATGAATATACTGCACAAGCTAGCATGTATATTCTTAGTGTCTTTAATGTATTCCTTAGTGTCACAAATGCTAGAAAAGAAAATCCTAGACTTTATAAAAGTTAATGTTTATCAGATGTGAGAGAAACCTTTTTAATAAGAACAGAAACTCAAAAATTAAGAAAAGTGTAGACACTTATCTGAATATCTTCTTTTTATGTAAGAAATGGAAATCAATGCACATAGAGTCCCCATTTGGATGTAGGGCTACTTACATCAGCCATTTTACAGAAAATACTCTCAGACTTAAAACCTCAAAATTAATCTCTAAATGAGAAAAATTTGAAGAGCATTAAATGAACTTTAGCAAGCTTGGCTCTTGCAAGGTCTTTCAGGAGAAAACAGATTATCTATGTCATCTGTTAGTTCCACTTAATTATACAAGCTAAGTGGAAAGCCTAACTGCTAATTCATCCTAAACACTTCTGGAATAAAGACATGCCATTTTATATAGTACAACATTCATGACGCTAGGTCAAAAGATCCTTCTAACAATAAAGACATAAATATAGATGTCATGGTCAATGAAGAAGAATGAACCAAGCGATTTTTAAGAACATGCCTAGAATGTGTACCTTTTATCATGTGCAAGATCTCTACCTCTTGTGCCTTGCATTGTAGATGCTCAGTAAATACTTGTTGATGATAATGGGTTCTGAGTTCTTTTTTCCTTTTGTTCTTTGGAACTTTAGTTAGCATCACATTCACTAGCTACAATATGTATTGCCATTGAATATTTATCAAGTTATTGAATGGAGGAAACAAGAATTCAAAAAGGAAAATGAAGCCTGCCTGGATGGCTCAGTCAGTTAAGCATCTGCCTTCAGCTCAGGCCGTGATCCCAGAGTCCTGGGATGGAGAATCACATTGTTCCCTGCTCAGCAGGAAGTCTGCTTCTCCTTCCACTACCAGCTTGTACTCTCTGTCACTATCTCTGTGTGTCTCTCTCTTTCAAATATGTAAATAAAATCTTTGAAACAAAACAAAACAAAAACACACACAAAAAAAACCCCAAAGTGAATGAGTGACAATAAAATAAGAATCATGAATGATAATGGTTATTAGATATCACTTTATATTTTTATCTTGAGCCAAAAAAAACCCCAGATCTATGTATATGTGTTCACTTATACCTTTAAATAATGTTTCTGAACCCCAACCTCAGCTGTGTTGTTGTTGTTGTTGCTGTTGTCGTCATTTTATTGTTTCCGTCCCAGATCTGTGAATGTTTTTAAATAAGTTACCATTCTGTTTTACATTTTCCGATGTCTTTCTGATTTTATTCACCATTGTTCAGGTGCTGAACATAAGTAGAAACAAGAACCTGGGAACTAGGTTTTCCTGCTGTATTTAAGAACATAACTACTTGAATGGGGAGGAAGATACTACTCACCCACAATTGCTCATTGCTGAGTTCAAATTGCCAATGAGAACTTCGTCATTTTGTTTTTTGAAGGGTTCTCATATAAGGTTTGTCTGTTTTGTTATAAATGGTAAAGGATGCCTGTTATTTAGAAAGATTGCCCCTCCCCCTCACAAAAGAATAATTCACAATTTTATGAATACAAAGTTCAAGAAATTATATTTTTCTTTAAATATTTCATTTTTTTAAATAAAGAGAATCATTACAAGTAAAGTTGAAAACTTTTGCATGTCTCACCTGCTTCCATTATCTTCCTTACATTGCAGCGTTTACCATGACCCTGCATGATTTATATGCACCAGTCCCATGCTCGTTTTTGCTATTGTATGTTTTTGTGTGTGAGAGGTTTTTGTTTGTTTGTTTGTTGTTAATTTGAGTATAGTTGACACAATGTTAACCTTAGTTCCACATATACAACTTTGTGATTTGACAAGGTTATACATTATCCTATATTCACCACAAATGTAGCTATGTGTCTCATTACAACACTATTACTATATCATTGACTGTATTCCTTATGCTGTACCTTTTATTCCTGATATTTCTTCACTCCAGAACTAGAATTCTGTATGTCTCCCTCCCCTTTACCCATTTTGTCTGTCCCCCATTCCCTCCCGTCAGGCAGCCATCAGTTTGCTCTCTGTATTTATAGGTGTTATTCTGTTTCATTTGTTTATTCATTTTTTTTAGATTAGTAGAATTATATGGTATATATCTTTCTCAATCTGACTTATTTCAGTTAGCATAATACCTTTTAGGTGCATCCTTTTAGTCTCAAATGGCATAATCTCATCTTTTTATGGCTGTGTGTGTGTGTGTGTGTGTGTGTACCACATTTCCTTATCCATTCATCTATTGATGGATCCTTAGTTCCTTCCATATCTTGGAATGCTGTAATAGACAGGGGGTCCATAACTCTTTTCAAATTAGTGTTTTTGCATTCTTTCGGTAAATACCCAGTAATGCAATTATTGGATCATATGGTATTTCAATTTTTAATTTTTTGAGGAATCTCCATAATCTTTTCCACAGTGGCTGTACCAATTTACATCCCCAGCAACAATTCATAAATGGCTGTACCAATTTACATCCCCAGCAACAATTCATAAATGTTCCTTTTTCTCCTACTTGCCAACACTTGTTATTTCTTGTCATTTTGATTTTAGCCATTCTGACAGGTGTAAGGTGCTAATCCTGATTTTGACCTTGATATGCATTGCCCTGAGATTAATTGTGTTGAGCATCTTTTCATGTTTCTGTTGGTCATCTGTATGTCTTCGTTACAAAAATGTCTCTTTAGGTCCTCTACCCATTTTGTAATTAAGTTGTTTGGTTTTTTGGTGTCATCTTTAATTTCTTTCACTGGTGTTTTATAGTTTGGAGAGCTGTTTTTAAATTATATGTGAAGTTTAGGAGAAACTAAAGTCCAAGTAGTAAGAGGCTCTAATGTGAAAACCATGGCTACTGACCAGCTTACCTGCACGTGTTACTTATAAGGTGCCCAGGACAAAATGGTGAAGAAGAATTCTGCCTTCTTTGTTCTCTCTTCATCTGTTAGTTTCTTTTCTGTGTAGAATATATATACTCATATGCTACCTGGAACAAACCAAAGCTGTCAGTACAAATAAATATTAATTACTAGATCCATCATTGTAAATAGTCTATCACTCATATCTAACCTGGCCTTTAGCCTTGATGTTTTTTGTAGCTCTAGATCAGTGGAGGATTCAGGCACATGGGATATGTGTTCCCTTGGCTTTTGTTTGAATCTTTGCACATACTGCTTTCCTTTTTAAGAAAATGTAGAAAATACAAATACGTAAAAATAATAAAACAAGCAATAATTACACTTTGTTAACATTACAAAATATGTCAGTCCAAACTTTCCCAATGTCAACTATTCCTTGCTTAAAACTCCTTGAAACAGAAATATTATAGAATGGCAAGTTCATTCTGAATCCCCAATAAACTTGAACTCTTGAACACAGACACATAATAATTAAGAAGACTGTTCTCTAAGAAGTAAAGGATGTTACTCCTTAACTTTTGAAGATGCATTTCTGGAGATCTAAATATTAAAGATTGATTTGAGTGGGATAGGAATCTCAAACTTAGATTTGGAAAATAGTTTCCTAAGATGTGAACTAACAGCATTCTAATAATCCAAACATCATTTGGCATTTTGGGGATGAAGGGGAGGGAGGAGTTCTAGAGAAATCACCCTATACTCTTATATCCTTATTATTTTTCCACATTTAATTTTGAAGGCATTTTTCTGGCATCCCTCTCAGATTCTTCCACACACCAAATTTACATTAATTGCACTAAGAGACATAATTATAACTCATGGCTAGTTTGTTTTTAAAAAGAAGAGAAAGAACCCACAACAAGAAGCATGTTAAAAATAACACGGAGAATATAATTTAAGTATTAGACTTAACACCACTGGTGAGTTAGTGTCAAAATACAGGCTTCCACTCCTAAGCAGGTTTAAGTCTACATCATTCCAACATGATATGATTTGCCTGAATAATAAAGGACTAAACTTTCATAAGAAGTGACCCTTAAAAATTGTATCCGTATTTTGTCTACGTGTGTTTTACTTAAGGAGAATAGTAAATTGCTCTTGAGTGCTTTCTATGCAGTTACACTTAGGAGAAAGAGTAATCCGGGATTATGTTCATTCTTAAAAAACTAGTCAGTAGCTTACCTGAAATTAACAGATGAATTTTCAGATGGTGACATGGAATTGTTGTGCTCCAGCTATACAACACAAATACACCCCAGCCATTGATGTTTGAAAAGTTGTTTGAAGTTTTGAAGGTTGGTTTTGGTTTTGGTTTAATATCCTAAGGGGAGAGTGGCCTGCCCTCATTCTAGAAATTAAATTCTGAAAGTGTTTTCTCTCCTTAAGCACAACTGTTTCTAAAACCATAGTGAGGTTATTATGTGCACACTTATCAATGGAATTCTTGAGAAGTCTGATTAATTGAAATTAGCTTATTATCAAAATAGGTGGATAAAACAATAATTGTAATACTATTATGGTTTTAAAAAGCTATACATTGTGCTACATTTGTAAAGATGTTTATAGTAGATAGATAGTGATGGTGAGCATTACGTCAGCTAAAAGTTCCTATGTGTTAAAATGTGTAGCATATATGGGGGAACTTTTTAAGACAAAGTTGAACGCATTCTTTTTTTTTTTTTTTTTTAAGATTTTCTTTATTTATTTGACAGAGATACAAGTAGGCAGAGAGGCAGGCAGAGAGAGAAAGGGAAGCAGGCTCTTTGCTGAGCAGAGATCCTGATGTGGGGCTTGATCCCAGGACCCTGGGATCATGACCTGAGCTGAAGACAGAGTCTTTAACCCACTGAGCCACCGAGGCACCCAAAGTTGAAAACATTCTTAAGTGAAATGTAATGTCAATAAAGGCATGGGCTGGAATTCAAATCTTTCTGGTTAAAAAACAAAATAAAATTCAACTAAGTAAAAGCCAAAAAGTTCTTACCATGACCCCAAAATGGGGCATGGCAGCCCCTGAGTCACTGATATGGTGTTTGAGTAATTACTATCATCTCAAAAGATAAACTTGACTGACCTAAGGATAAACATATCCCCCTGCCATTGATTCATTTAGGTCTGAAAATGTGTTCCGATTCGGACCAAAGAAATAGAAGGAAAAGTTTCCTGCAGCTCTCTGGAGAGATTTTTCGTCAATGGGAACAATGGGAAGCTATGCACTTTCTCTCACTATACAAAGCATGAAGTTCCGTCCCTAATGCCACAGCAGCAATAACCACAAGGTCATCCAGCCGTAGGATAAAACCAACATTACTGAGAAGAAAATCAAAAGCTGAGAAAAGAATCTAGAACTGTTGGAGCACCTGGGTGGCTCAATTGGTGAAGCAACTGCCTTTGGCTCGGGTCGATCCTTGAGTTCTGGATTAGAGTCATGCACCAGGGTCCCAGCTCCATGGGGAGTCTGCTTCTCTGTCTGTCCTTCTCCCCTCTCATGCTCTCTCCCACTCTCTTTCCCAAGTAAATAAATAAAATCTTTTAAAAAAAAAAAGAATCCAGAACTGTTTATACTTGAACCCAAGAATGAACTGATCCTAAAACTCGACCTGCTTCTGGAATACTAGTTATATGAATTATGAGGTGTTGCTACCGTTCAAATCAGTTTGATCTGTGTATGACTTGCCTTTTGAGGCATTGTAACTAATACAGAACTTGGTCGATATTTGGCTCAAGGATAAAACTAAATATGAGATTACCAGGACAGTAACATGAAAGAGAAAGTCATGTAACAATTAAGAAAATATCTAGAATCTTTCAAATAAAGAAGAACGTGAAGGCATATTTTCATTCTTCTCTGTAGACAGTCTTGGAAAGCTACTTAAAGCAACAGCTGCCATTTGGTCTTTAAGTGACTTCCAACTCTGTGATTACCTCCTACCTGGGATTTAGTATGCAGATTCAACCTCTAATCTGGATTACAGGGAGAATTTCACAGTTTAAATTTTGAAACCTCTTTGAAGATCAGCCAGAAGATTATGGGAGTGCAAATACCCCGCAGAAGCTTACAGCTGTTCTTCTGCCATTCACGCTGAGCCAGCAGTCATTTTCCCAACGTGACAAAAATCAGATTACACTGAGCAACACCTTTTACAGGTTATTATATTCTCCTCTCCAAAGTACGCCAATCTCCTCTCTATTTTTTTCTGAATTTTACAGCAGGGAGATGCTAAAATTATTATTTCTTCTTAAGAAATACACATTAATCTTATTCTAAGAAGGGAGTTTTTCTTTGCTTTTGTTTGTTTGTTTGTTTTTATTTTGGGTGGCAACCAAAAGAAATGGTTCTACAACATTCAACGTTTTCTATTTTGTTTTTTGTTATGTATAGGTGCTTGGCTATGATTTCTATTAAATGTAAACCTGATAAATGGTTTTCTTTAAGGAAGTATTATACCTTTTTTTGGCCCAAGTTGAAAATATGTGGCTTTTAGCATGAATGAAAATATACTCTTAGGCTTATGTATTTTTATGAATACAAATTCTTCAAAAATTTGTTCATTTCTGAAGCTGAGATTGTGTGAATGCTGAAAACTATGGAGTAGTCACAGTGGAACATCCTTAACAAGTGTGAATCTAGAGTAATTTAAGACTAATGAAATTAAAATGAATCATAATTAAAGACAATAAGTCAATTAAACTTGCAAGTAATTTCAATTACTTGAAATGTCCTTTTAATGTGTATTCCATATTAAAAACTAAATCAGTCCCTCCATTTATGTCACAAAACAAAAAGATAACAATTTAAAAATCATTATTCTTGCTCTTAACAATACAAACATCAGTATTACAAGTGTTCCCTTAAAATACAAAAACAAAAACAAAAAACATTGAACTATTTTTATAAATATACTGATTTTGTACACACACTCAGGTTTCAGTGACAGAAAATGAACATATTTCTATATGTACCTTAAGAATAGATTACTAAAGACCAAATTCACAAAAATTAGTATAGATAAGAAAAGTCAACCAAGTATGTAATTACATTTGTTCCTGTCAAACAGCTTCTTTTTTCTTTTTTCCTTCTCACAGCACTGAACGTGAGGCTTCGTTAAATCTCAGCATTTATAATTATCATTCCTGTAAGCAAATTTTTAACAAAAGTTACTGGTTCATATCATCATCTTTTGGGGGTAGAGTCAGGTGTTAGCTCTTTAAAATACTTGGGCATTGTCTGTTTTTCATTAAAATACATTTTACAACTCTACACAATCAGTACAATTATCCTTAGTTTCATTAAACATCAGAAAAAAATCACCCAAAGAGCTATTTTGCATTGTAATATTTACTTCTTTTTTAATTAATTAATTAATTAATTTTTAAATTAAATTAATTTATTTTCAGCATAACAGTATTCATTATTTTTTCACCACACCCAGTGCTCCATGCAATCTGTGCCCTCTCTAATACCCACCACCTGGTTCCCCTAACCTCCCACCCCCGCCCCTTCAACACCCTCAGATTGTTTTTCAGAGTCCATAGTCTCTCATGGTTCACCTCCCCTTCCAGTTTCCTCCAACTCCCTTCTCCTCTCCATCTCCCCTTGTCCTCCATGCTATTTGTTATGCTCCACAAATAAGTGAAACCATATGATAATTGACTCTCTCTGCTTGACTTATTTACATCTTAAAAAAAAAAAGACTTTATTTCTTTATTTGAGAGAGATTGAGCACAAGCAGGTGGAGAGGCAGCAGGAGAGGGAGCTTCGGGCTCCCAGCTGAGCAGGGATCCTCAGGTGGGACTCGATCCCAGGACCTTGTGATCACGAGCCAAGTCAAAGGGAGATGCTTAACTGATTGAGCCACCCAGGCTCCCCTGTAATATTTACTTCTAATGTACAGAAACACACTATGTAAATAAAGAAAATAAATATTAACAACAAATAATTTTTGTTGCCTCTTTTATTAATAATTAAAAACATTTTTCATATATCAAAAATTTATTTTAGGAAAACTGAGATATACAGGTAAAAATACAATGCAACAATATAAATTTTATGGGGTATTATTCATCATATTGTTAAAACTTACAAGAATAAAAGCAGTAATTTGCTTATATATGAGGCCAGTGTTACTGAGTCATCATCACGTGCTCAGTCTTGCTCTGCTAGTGTTGGTTAAGGGTTTCATCCATCATCCACCAACCAAACACCTACCCACCTGCAGGCAGACTGCTGAAAGTGGTTGTATATTCCCAACTGCATGTTTCCAGGTGAAACAAATTACCTCATACTGTTATTAAATCTGTATTTATCTCAATGCCACACACTAACCAAATGATTGAAGCGGTTTAGAGTTATACACACACACATATTTCCCGCCACATCAACAAATAAAGTGCACTACTTAATCTGCTAGATATTAAAAAAAAAAACAAAAACAAAAACAAAACTAATGGGTACTATGGAGAAAATGTACATAATTGAGAATATAAGAAAACAGTCATTTTGAAAAAAAAAAATGGTGCCTGATAAGCATATGGAAAGATGCTCAATTTCATTTTGTTAAGAAATAAGATAATGAGGGACACCTGGGTGGCTCAGTTGGTTAAGTGTCTGTGTCTGTCTTCAGCTCAGGTCACAATCCCAAGATCCTCGGATCAAGCCCCACATCAAGCTCCCTGCTAAGCAGGGAACTTGCTTCTCCCTCTCCCTCTGTCTGCCACTCTGCCTGCTTGTGCACTCACTTTCTGTGTTAAGTAGATAAATAAAAATCTTAAAATATATATATAAGATAATCTTCCATATTAGCAAAAAATTTTAAACTTTTCAAAGTATTGTATTGGTCAGGATATAGGAAAACATTCATTAACACACACTGTTGGGGGGAGTCAAAGTTGGTCTCATGTATTGGGGCAGACTATGACTTACATAAGCAAACTCAAAATAGTACAGATTCTTTTACCATGTATCTTGCAAAGATATCATATATTCTTATAAAGAAATCTTTGCACAATTAAGCTTAAATGCCTGTAAAAAGTACACTCATTTTAAGATTCTTTTAAATAACAAAAATGGGGGGGAGCAACTGGTTAAAATTTTTCCTTTCTTTCCTTTTTCCTTCTTTGAGTGTAAAGCTTCCTTCTTTTCATTCATCCAATATTTAGCAGAATGTTTATTCTGTGTCAGATATAATGTAGACTCATAAAGAGTCATCGCAGAATTTTACATGGTAGCCTGATTTTTTTAAAATCTTGAATTGTTTTAATTTCACTTCAGCTGTAGTGTGGATAACAGATCTGAGGAAGCTGATAATGGTAAGAGGACAGAAATAATGGACATGGGCAAAGCAGTTATACATAATCAAACCTTGGTGTGTTGTGCTGATAATAAAAAGAATAAAATAGAATATGTGTTGAGTTGGACCAAGGTCCACATTATATTAATGTTATTAAAGCAAAGAGTAAATATAAATACATGTAGAAATACATAAGTATTTGCTTTCTGTAAGGATAACAAAAATTTTAATATTAATTACTCTTAGTAAATGGGAGTAAAAATTAAAGAAATTGGATGAAAGACATTTTATTTATTTTAGTGTCTGTATTGCACACATTCTTACAATGATTTATGTAGTTTCTACTATTTTTAGCAGAATTAATAAGTTTAGGATTATAAACTATTTTGGTTTTTAATATATTATAAATTAGAAGTAATTAAATTACCATTTTAAAATGTTTTCCCCAATTTATGTTCTAATAATTTCTCAAAAAATTTTATAGTTTTTTAAATGTGTGACAATATTTTATTAGCCTTTCTCATTTCCCTTAACTTTCTTTTCCCTAATAAACAAGGAATGAGGAAGCACAGCTTATAAAATACAGTTTAGGGGCACTTGGTGGCTCAGTTGGTTAGGCATCTGAGTCCTGGTCTCAGCTCAGGTTTTGACCTCAGGGTAGTAGGGTCAGGCTCCACACTGGGCTCCACGTTGGGTGTGGAGCCTACTTAAAATTAAAAAAAAAAAAAAAAAGATATAATCTAAATCAAAACAAAAAACAAAACTAGAAAGCAGATATTTTTATTTTGGTTTCCCCCCGTACAGTTTATTGTGTTATCTGTATCTACTGCATAGTTACCTTCACTATGGGTCATATCTTTTTGAAATAATTTATTTTCACACAGTCCTTATAGTTCTACCTTTTGGATACACATTTGGGGTTATTTTTCCTTGCAAAAGCCAAAATGACATAACAAATACTTTTAGTGCATTTTATTACAGTAGAATAGAGAGACTTGAAACAAGATGAATTGTCTGATCTCATGTTTGGTAAAAGATAAAATCCCAAGAAAAGGAATAAGGCCATCTGCAAGAATCCTTGCAGAACATTAATGGTATCATTTTTTGGCTATTTTAAAATTAGTTTCATACAATATTTGTCCTTTTGTGGTTGGCTTATTTAACCTAGTATAACATCTCAAGTTTTGTCCATGTTGTAGTATGCATGAGAATTTCCTCCTTCCTAAGGCTGAGTACTATTCTATTGTATGTATAGACCACATTCGGTTTATCCATCCATCTTGGGTGGTACTTGGGTTGCTTCTACTTTTTGGCCATTGTGAATAATGCTGCTATTAATATGGGTGTGCAAGGATTTGTCTGAGTCCCTGCTTTCATTTCTTTTGGGGATATAGCCAGCAGTAGAATTGCTGAATCGCAAGACAACCCAGTGTTTAATTTTTTGATGAATCTGGTGGTTCAAAAGATTGATCTTGCGTTATGTATATTTTACTACAATAAAAAACAAAAGTAGAACAATTAGTTTTAGCTTGATATAAAGAATCTTACCTCACTGAACTCCCAAACTCTGCATCAGAGAATCTCTGACAACTCAACTAGCCTGTCTAACTCTCCATTTTCACACATAATCCATATTGACTTTTCTGTATCCTGACTTGCACATCTTTCAGTTCCATCATCTTTATATTATACCAGTCTTCCCGTCCCAACAGGATGTGTGTCCTAATGCACATACAGCCACTTTTGGACATAGAAAGGATTCTAGCTCCTCAGATTCAAGCAGTTTTTTCTATTTTTTTCAGATTCTAAACAGTTTAGAAGTCAGAAAACCTGGGCGCTTGGGTGGCTCAGTTAAGCATCTACCCTTAGCTCAGGTCATGATCGCAGGGTCCCGGAACCATGCCCCATATCTGGCTCCCTGCTCAGCGGGGAGTCTGCCTCTCCCACTACACTTCCCTCTGCTCATGATCTCTCTCTCTCTCTCTCACTCTTTCAAATAAATAAATAAAATCTTTAAAAAAAAAAAAAAAAAAAGAACAAGTCAGAAAACCTGGGCCCAATTTCTCTTTCTGCCATCTACTCAAATTGTAAATTTTCAAATATCATTTAACTTTTTTATTTGTTATTTGCTCGTTTATTCATTGTGTGAAGATTTATTTATTTATTTGAGAGAGAGAGAGAGACCAAGAGAGAGGGAGAGAGAGAATATCAAGCAGACTCTCACTGAGCATGGAGCCCATGTGAGGCTAGATCGCATGAGCCTGAGATCATGGCCTGAGCTAAAACCAAGAGTCAGATGCTCAACCCAGGCACCCTTATTCATTTTTTAAAAATGTATCGAGCACCAAAAATTCTCTGGAAACAATGCCATGTGCTAAAAATACAAAGAGATCATGACATAAATCCTCTCTCAAGAAATTTACAGCCACTTGGGCAAGAATAGCTGCCTAAAAAAAAAAAGAAAGAAAAGAAACTGCCCAACACCCTTCACAGGGATAAAGTAGGTGGGTTTTTAAAAGTAACCCATGAAAAAAGTCTTTGTATATTTTCAAACATTAAATATATAAAGTGTGGTTAGTATTACTCACACTGGCTCCCTATTACACTTAGGATGTGCTCAAATTTACACAAAAAATAAGCGAAGGAGATTTTAACTAGAGTAAAGAATACCATTCCTTATTTGTACAGCAAAAAGAACAACAATAAAAAGGTATGACAAATGATGGTATTTTTTACTATTAAAAATCTAGCCCAATTTAAACATTTGACTTCTTCAAATCTTGCTCTCTTTCCATGAGCCATGTATTTGTATTCACTGATGACTCTCAAAGTATATTTACATAAAGGGAAGATCTGCACAGCTTTCTCCCCCTTTAATTAAAAATGAAAGCAGTAATTAGAACAATAATAGAGGAAATCAGCCCTGCCTTGTGAGGACATTTAACAGGCAACTACCTATGGGTATACCTTACCTGACCTCATACATCAAAGAGCTGAATAAATAAGGTGTGTTTGATGATAATAATGCTAATTCAATTAGTCACCATTTCCCATTCTTCATTAATTTCTAATAAATAAATTTTCTTGTCTTTTTTTTCTATGTGGTCCTAGGCTAAATGAGAATGTTAGTTGCATGGTCAATATTAGCAAATTAGATCCCCCCGTTATCTTTGTGTCAGGTACTCTATTAACAATGCAAAAATAAACTAGCACTCATCCCCAGTAAAATGCAATAAAACAAAATGTTTTATCCTGGTTACTACATTGCTAAAAAATATAGATGTCTTGCCACTGAAAAACTTATAAGTTAGGATGAAATGCTGTCATTTAAACTCATCAAATACCCAAAGACCAGGTCAACTTGCAAGATTATATGGGGAAGCAGTTGGAGAAAACAAAACATCAGTAGCATCCTTCTACAGAGGGGTGTAGAGAAGAGTGTGCTACTTGGTTTGAGTTTCAGAGATTAGCAAGATTATTTGGAAATGATCGTTAGGATATCCGTATTAAAGCATATGTATTAGTCTTGACCTGTGTTAAAATGTATACTCATTATTGAACAAATGTTTCATAAGGCTGGGAATTCAGGAAGTCTTCATACACACACAGTGATGAAAGGAAAATTAACACTGGCGAAGTCAGAAGAGTGAGAAAGGGTGACAAGTATATACAGAGCAGCAAGTACAATGTGCAGAAAGAGCAAGAAGAGACACATCTTAGCAGTAACTCAGTATTTGACTATTAAAGGCAAAGGGAGAATACTGCTAGATGGGGCTGGAAAGTTATCAGAACAGTTCAGAAAGGAGCTTGCAGAGAATCTTCTAGGCTAAGCAAAATAAGTCCACGGAGAAAGACAAATGCCGTATGATTTCACTCACTTGTGGAATTGAAGAAACAAAACAGATAAACATAGGGGAGGGAAGGAAGGAAAAAAGAGAGAGGGAGGGAAACCAAGCATAAGGGACTCCTTTAACCACAGAGAACAAACTGAGGGTTGGTGTGGGGAGAGGGAAGGTGGGTGAGAGGTTGGGCTAGATGGGGTGAGGGGCATGAAGGAGGGCCCTTGTGATGAGCACTGGGTATTGTATGTAAGTGATGAACATCTAAATTTTACTCCTGAAACCAATACTACACTATAGGTTAACTAACTAGAATTTAAATAGAAACTTGAAACATGAAAGGACTTTGCAATCTAGTAAAGGGTTTTGACTTCTTCCTGAAACAATACAAATGTCCCAAACTGTTTTAGTGAAGAATGAGGTTACAAAAGAAGAGGAAGGTGATTATTGTGTTTTCTTCTAAGCATTTTTGAAATGCACCTGCTGACCTGAAACCAGGACGCCTAAATTGTGATAACATTTCAGTGTCCTGTAGAGATGGTTGTGTCAAAGGCATTGTGTTTGGAAAACTGAGTGTGTCTTTACCTTTAAATAACAGAATTTGCTTCAGAAAATAAATCACTCCTCCTACCACACAGGCAGGAAGAAACAGCAGGACGGAAAGAGAAGCCAGATGCTCACTTATTAGAACTGGTTAAAAAAGAAGCCACAGAATGGCAAAGATATCTCTGCAGACATATGTGTGTGACACGTGGTAGGTGTTTAATGAGTACTTGCTCCCAGCAAAAAGTACATCGGTACAGACTGCGGAACAGAGAAATTACAGAGGAGACAGTGAACGCTGTGTCAGAGAGCGAGGTTGCAAAGACTAAAGGAATGGTTTTAAAAGCAAGAAAACTCGAGAAAGAGAAAGGAGTACTAAAAGCAGGAGGGAAAGGAAATGTATAATCGTGATTTATTCTTAGAGGAGCAATGTCTGGGTGAAAAAAGAGAACATTGAGTAAATTTAAGAGAAGCTGTAATCCAGCTTGCAGTCCACATAAGCAGGCATGAAATAAAGCTCCATAGCATGCAAGAATCCAGAAGAGCCAGACCGACTTACCTGAAACTTCAGCGAAGAGGCATCGGTATCCAAAATGAAGCAAACCTGAATAATGTAATTATCTATTTGGGTTTAATGTAAATGCATAGATAGTCTATTCTTCAGTTTTTCCATGAAGAGGTTAAATTTATGCTAAATAACCAGTTTAGGTTCAAAGTCCAAACTTGAGAACCCCCAATCAGACTTTGTCTCAAGTTGAAATAGTTTAATCTGTGAAAATTTAGAGGCAGATTGAGTTCATATTTTATTGTGTGGCTCCCTCGCTCTACTACCAGAAGAGGTCACAAGCCAGGCTGAGCACTCAGTTTTGAGGCTGAGAATAAAGAACTCCAATACTTCCTACCTTGTGTAGATATAACAACTATGGGCAGACATTGGCATTAACAGGAGCGATGGAGGGAAAGAAAAAAAATCTTTTTCTAATTAAGGGTAATTCTTGAGAACTATAAAACCCCATATTTCTATTTTACAATATGGAAAACAACTCTATCTAAAATAAATTAGCAACCTTCTAGATAGCTTGTCAAATAGAGTCTTCTTGTCCAGAGAATTTTTTTACTATGTTCTTTTTAGGGAAATTCAAATATTAACGTTGTTATCATTGCTTCTATAATTATCCTTTATCAACTAAGATTTATCAAGCGCATACTTTATTATAAACTATGTGTTAAGTAACTTCCATTATCTCATTTAATTTTTACTATCTTCACATAAAGTAAATATTAGTATTATTTCCATTTCAAATGAGACAAAACTCCACTTCTATTAAACTCCATCACACATGTCATTAAATCTTACTATGCTCTGCTTCCTTAACTTTCTCTCTTGCAAGAGGATTAGATAGGATTTCATTGTTGTAGTCATTGAAGGACAAAGTCACCATTGGAGGGATATAAATAGATTTATTGACCATTAACTTTACACCAGACATCACTTGGATGCTTTCCATACTATATTTCACTTGATGTCAACAACAATCCAAGGAAATTACCAGAACTTGCTACATTACACAAATAAGGAAACATTTTGTGAGTTCATCACTTGCTTAAGGCCCATCAGTTACTAACAATGCAACTGAAATTTGAGGAAATATTTTACTCCAAATCCCACGAGTAGAACTATTGGTTTGTATGTTTTCTCCCAAAATAATATTATACATATGTTCCTATCAAGTATTAAAATACAGTACCGTATGATTTTACTTATATATGGAATTTGAGAAATTTAACAGAAGAACATGGGGGTGGTTAGGGAGAGAGGCAAACCAGGAAACAGGCTCCTAACTATGGAGAACAAACTGAGGGTTGCTGGAGGGAAAGAGGGTGGTGGGGATGGGTTAAATGGATGATGGGCATTAAGAGGGCGCTGTCAGGGCACCTGGGTGGTTCAGTGGTTAAGCATCTGCCTTCGGCTCAGGTCATGATCTCGGAGTCCTGGGATTGAGCCCACCATTGGGCTCTCTGCTCAGCGGGGAACCTGCTTCCCCCTTTCTCTCTCTGCCTGCCACTCTGCCTACTTGCGATCTCTCTCTCTATATGTCAAATAAATAAAATCTTAGAAAAAAAAATAAAGAGGGCACTGTTTCTGTTGAGCACTGGGTATTGTATGTAAGTGATGAATCACTAAATTCTACACCCTGAAACTAGTAATGCATTGTATGTTAAGTAACTGGAACTTTAAAAACTTGGAACTACAAAAATAAATAAATAAATATTCACTCCTTAATATTCTAACTCTGTATGCATTGCTTAGATTGGTCTGTTTTATTAATGTTTTTCTCTAACAAGATTGGTAGATTTCATCCATACCCTCAGACCATCTCATTCTCCCTGAGATTATCTCATTACCAGATATTTTTATTTATTTTATATCCTATCTTGCTTTATAACAGTGATCAGAGAAAGAAGCTGCTCTTTCTTTTACACCAAGGAACCATACATTTCTAAAGAATTGACAAGACAAAGGGGTTTGGACTGGGGGCAGTAAATCGTGAATAGTAACTAGGAACCTAGGAACGTAAGGCTTAATTTAACAAAGTTTGTACTGATTTCTGGGCTCCAAACCCCTCATCTCTGGTAAATGTCTTCCTTCAGGTCCTGGAAAGGTACCTCTCATGTGTCCTGTTTTAGGCAAGAGGGAGACACCTTCCTGCCTCTGCCATTTTCTCAGATTCCTTCAGCTTAAGATCTTCAATATGCCAAAGTGTCATAATTTGGGGTACTGTGTTCTGAACCCTGTCACCAATTTACCTTGTCATACCTGTTCCTTCTTCCACAAACCACAGCAAAGGCATGACACACAGTTCTGTTTTCTCCCTTAACCTCAGGACTGAAACCAGAATTCCCTCTCGGTGGCTCTGTGTGTATCTTGCTGAGTTCTTCCTGTGGAGCTGTTGGTATAACAAAATTTTAAAACTCTTTCAGGTTTCTCTCTCTGGATCTGCATTGCCAAACCTCACCCATAGAAACATGAGTAAAACACCTGGCTTCCCCTAATTAGAAGCCTGAAGCAACCCTCTCTGCCACCAGTCAGGACAATTCAAAATGTTCCCAGACATTGCCGAATGTTCCCCGCTGGGGTGAGGGAGGGATGATAAAATTGCCCTCAGTGGAGAACTATATGTTTAAAATACCATCAACCTCTGACCTTCAGTGGTGCTTTCCCCACATTCCTTAACTCAACTTCTCCCACAATAGTTTAAGCATTTAATCCTGAATTAAACTTATTTCTGGCTTATGCAGAATACCTTCTGTTTTCCTAACCAAAGCTGACTGAGAATGTGACATTGACTGATATTTTTTTTTGCATATGGGTAATCTAAAATGTATGTAATCTGCTCATATAAAATATGTAAATAGAAGAACTTAAAATTTCACATGGTTTTATGACATAACTTGCTCCTGTCCCAGATACTTTTTTTTCAATAGAACAGAACCCTTACTTTTTTTTTTTTTAGATTACCATTTCTTTTTTTTTTTTTAATAAACATATATTTTTATCCCCAGGGGTACAGGTCTGTGAATCGCCAGGTTTACACACTTCACAGCACTCACCAAAGCACATACCGTCCCCAATATCCATAACCCCACCCCCCTTCTCCCAACCCCCCTCCCCCCAGCAACCCTCAGTTTGTTTTGTGAGATTAAGAGTCACTTATGGGGGCACCTGGGTGGCTCAGTGGGTTAAGCCGCTGCCTTCGGCTCAGGTCATGATCTCGGGGTCCTGGGATCGAGTCCGCATCCGGCTCTCTGCTCAGCAGGGAGCCTGCTTCCTCCTCTCTCTCTCTCTCTGCCTGCCTCTCTGCCTACTTGTGATCTCTCTCTGTCAAATAAATAAATAAAAATCTTAAAAAAAAAAAAAAGAGTCACTTATGGTTTGAGAACCCTTACTTTTAAAAGAATATTATTTTAATATTTGGAAAAATACCCATGTTCTACCATCGTTTGCAGTTTGAAGGAAAATATGACCTATTTGGCAAGGTTATTTCTTGGGAGATAGCTGCTGGCTTATATTTTTAGCATATGTTTATGCAAGAGTTAGATTATACTTTACCAAAATGGTAAGTATAAAAAAGCCAACCAAAAATAAAAGTATTTGATGTGGTTGTGGTACGGATTATTTTGTACTATGGATGCATATGTAAGACACATGAGAGAGAAAGTAGTATTTTTCCTTAATTGTCAATGGCCTAACAGGACTAGAGCTAGGAAGAAGTAAACAGAAGGAACTAAGGCTTCCACATTTCCTAAACCTAAACCGGGTCTGATCCAGTTGACATCAGATCTTATTGACAAAACAAACGAACAACAAGGAGCCCCCTCCTTCTCATTTGTTCCTTGTAATTTCACCACCCCTGCAGTTTGATTAATCTTCTCACAGATGATTGTTACAAAATTTTACTTACTTATACAACCATGAAGCTTCTAAGCCTTTGAAATTCTCCAGGGAAGGGTATTATAAAGGCGCCAGGTAATAAGAGATACAATATAAATCTTGACTGAGTGTTTCAAAGTATAGAATTTCATGCCTTTCTTCTCCCATCTGTGCTCTAATCCCGCCTCTGAGAAACAAAGCATCGGGGCACTTCACAGTGTGGTGCGGAAAATATAAATAAAACTTAAAAAAAAAATTCTCTTCTTCAGTAAGTCGGCACCCACTGAAGTCATGCCAGCCTGTGAATTACAGTTTGCTGAGGCTTTAGAACTGAGTATAAAATTGCAGGATATTATAGCCCATGTGAAACGAAGAACTGTTTCTCCTTGGATATGCCATATAACAAAACAATGATCTGACCTAAATCGATTTGCTTTTTAAAATACTCTATGTTTCTCAGCTTCCCAGATCTTTCATCCATATTCATCAGTCTGTTGTGCAAATTTTATAACATTCAAACTGTGGACGGAACATGGTATCAACCATGGCTCTGGGTGTGGTTCAATACTGACCCAGGGGCATTTGCATTTCAAGCTTAAGAGAGAGAAACTGTTGCAACATGCTAACATTTACTTTTTATGTTATTCCTGAACCTATTAATATATTAGTTGCTAAATGTGTGTTGTGGGTATTACAGAGCCTGAATGATATAAAATATTAATGATAATTTTATATGAATGATATAAAAACACCATAAGATGAAATCTCTACTCCCGCTAGCATAAAAAATTTCTTGGCCTTTAAAAAATGAAATTATAGGGGCGCCTGGGTGGCTCAGTGGGTTAAGCCGCTGCCTTCGGCTCAGGTCATGATCTCGGGGTCCTGGGATCGAGTCCCGCATCGGGCTCTCTGCTCGGCAGGGAGCCTGCTTCCCTCTCTCTCTCTCTCTGCCTGCCTCTCCATCTACTTGTGATTTCTCTCTGTCAAATAAATAATAAATAAATAAATCTTTAAAAAAAAAATGAAATTATAGGGGCGCCTGGGTGGCTCAGTGGGTTAAGCCGCTGCCTTCGGCTCAGGTCATGATCCCAGGGTTCTGGGATCGAGCCCCGCATCGGGCTCTCTGCTCAGCCGGGAGCCTGCTTCCTCCTCTCTCTGCCTGCCTCTCTACCTGCTTGTGATCTCTCTCTGTCAAATAAATAAATAAATAATCTTAAAAAAAATAATAATAAAAAATAAAAAATGAAATTATAAAGTTATCAGTTGCATTTGCCTCAACATTATCTTTTCCCCTTTATCTGAAAAATACACTTTATGTCCCCTATACATCCTTCATTCCTAGCCCTGTCAACTGAACTTCCCCTTTTCTGTTTTAATTTATTCAAAAATATATTTACTAAGTCTCCACTATGTAACTGACTGTTTTCCTTGAGTTAATTAAGAAAAATGAGACAAAATTCCTACCACAAAAGAACTTGCACATGAGTGTAGGAGATGAAGAGTTGGCAAGAGAATATTTTGACTTATCACCCCTGTCATTTTCCCCCTTTGTGGGAGTCCGTACCTTCCCCAGAATCCAGACATCATCTGTTACACCAGAGAAGTGATGTTACATCAGAATCAGGAAAAAAAAAATCACTATTTTTTTTGCAGACCAAGTTTCTTTTTTTCTTAAATTTGAAATGTAGTTAACATGCATAGTTATGTTAGTTTAACATACAGTTCGGTACAATGATTTGAGAATTCTATTCGACACTCGGTGCTCATCACACTAAGTTGTATTCTTAATCCCCTTTATCTATTTCACCTATTCCCCCTCCCTTCCCTATTTCTCCCCTCTGGCAACAACAGTTTGTTCTCTGTATGTAAGAGTTTTTTTTGTTTTTGTTTTGTTTTGGTTTTTGTCTCTCCTCTCTCTCTCTCTCTCTTTTGTTTTGTTTTGTTTCTTAAATTCCACATGCGTGAAATCATATGGTGTTTGTCTTTCTTTGTCTGACCTATTTCACTTAGCATAATACTCTCTAGGTCCATCCGTTGTTTTTCCAAATAGCAAAATCTCATTCGATTTCATGACTGAGTAATAGGGTGTGTGTTTGTGTGTGTGTGTGTGTATATACCACATCTTTTTTATCCATTCATCTACTGATGGACACTTAGGTTGCTTCCATAGCTTGGCTATTATAAATAATGCTGCAGTAAATGTAAGTATGCATGTATATATATATTTTTAATTAATTTTTTTGGAAATTGGAGGGTTAATAGCAGTAGTGGAATCATTGGACCATATAGTAATTTTATTTTTAATTTTTGAGGAACTTCCATACTCTTTTTCACAGTGGCAACAATTTGCATTCCCAGCAGCAGTGCACTAGAGTGTCTTTTTTCTCCATATCCTTGCTAATAGTTGTTATGTCTTCTTGACTTTTTGACTCCAGATGTGCTGACAGGTGTAAGGTGTTGACTCATTCTGGTTTTGATTTACATTCCCCTGATGATTAATGATGTTAAGCATCTTTTCATGTGTCAAATCAGAAATTGGAATCAGAGAAAAAATTTTAATGTAAAATACCTGGTCCTTAAGAAGAGTTACAATACGAAGAGCACAAAGCAAAGAAATTCCCTTTTTCCAGCCTAGGATTCTAGGCATAAGTAGACATTGCGAGTCCCTCATTTACACTGCCTATGTAAATTAGCAGTCACAAGGAGAGATCATTTTCTGGACCATAAAGCGAACAAACAAAAAAACAAATTTAAAAGAATTTAAAGTGTAATTTGGAACAAAACTGAATTAAACAAGAAATCATATAACTCAAAAATTCTCAGATATTTGGAAATTAAATAACACATCCTTTTATAACTAAAAGGTCAAAGAGAAAGTCACACAGGACACATGAAATTAGAAAATATTTCCAGTTGAATTAAAATGAGAACTCAATATGTCAAAATTTGTAGGATAAATTGTAGATAAAGTAATGCTTAAGGGACAATTTATAAACTTGATTGCTTATATGAAAAAAATCAATAACCAGAACTTCCATTTTAAGAAATTATAGAAAGAAGACCAAACTAAGCCATATGAAATCAGAAGGGATATAATAAAGATAAAAACAAAAATAACAATAGAGAAAATCATTTAAGCCAATAACTGTTTTTTTAAAATCAGTAATTTTGATAAACCTCTAGTCTGACAAATGAACAGAAAATAAAATATAAATTACAACTATCAGAAGTAAAAGAGGTGGGGCACCCGGGTGGCTCAGTGGTTAAGCCTCTGCCTTCCGCTCAGGTTATGATCTCAGGGTCCTTGGTTCGAGCCCTGCATTGGGCTCTCTGCTCGGCAGGGGGCCTGCTTCCCCCTCTCTCTCTCTGCCTGCCTCTCTGACTACTTGTGATCTCTGTAAAATAAATACATAAAATCTTAAAAAAAAAAAAAAGAAGTAAAAGAGGTGACATCACTAGATATTCTACAAACATTAAAACAGGAACTCTACCATAGTAGTTAGCTAAAGGTGCCAGAGCAAAGTACTACAGATTGAGTGGTTTACACAAGGGAAGTTTATTGACTCACATTCTGGAGATTAGAAGTTCAAGTTCAAGGTATAAACAAGAATCATATTCTGTTAGAAGGTACTAGAGAGGATCTGTTTCAGGGCTCTCTCCTAGTTTCATAGTTTCTTGGCTTGTGATAGCATAACTCCAATAGCATAACTTCACATGGTCATCTCCCTGTGTGCACGTCTGTCCAAATTTCCTCTTTTTGTAATAACACTAGTTATACTGAATTAGGGACCTAACCTACTCCAGAATGACCTCATCTTAACTACCTCTGCTAATAATCTATTTCCACATAAGCTTACATTCTCAGGCACTGGAGATTAGGACTTTGCTATGGTTCCAATGTTTGTGCACAACCCTCCCACCCTACCCACACATTCATACTTTGAAATCCTAACCTCCTATGATATTAGCAGACAGGGTTACTGGGAAGTGCCTAAATCATGAGGATGGAGTACTTTTATAAGAGACCCATAGAATTCCCTGGTCCCTTCCACTCTATGAGGATACATTTGAAAAGTCTACAACCCAGAAAAAGGTCCTCACTTGTCCAGGCTGGCACTGACTTCCAGCCTCCAGAACTATGAGCAATACATTTCTGTTGCTTGTAATCAACATAGTTGGTGGTATTTTGTGATAGCAGTCTGAACAGACCAGGACAGACTTCAGCCCAGGTATTTGGGGGACATGATGATAACTATTACATAATCTCATAAATTAAACAACTCAAATGAGATGGAAAAATTCCTCTAAGGACATAATATTGTCCAAACTCTCTCAAGAAGAAATAGGTAACCTCAATAATGCCATATATAAAAAACAAATTAAATTCGTTTAATTTGTAGTTAAAAAACTTTAGACAAAGAAAAACCCCCACACAGCAGTGCTAACAAAGTCTACCAAATATTTAATTATTTAATATTTTTACAAATTCTACAAATTGTTCCAGAATAAAGAAGAAACATTTTTCAAATCATTTCATGGGTGAGTGTAACTCTGATGCCAAAAATCAAGCAAAAACATCAGAAAAAAAATCGTAGGCTAACATTATTCATGAATTTAAAAGCAACATTTTAAAAAATGTTATTAAACATTTTTAATATGTTATTAATATACTAAAATTTAATAATTTTTATAGTATTTTTAAAGTACTATAAAAATTCAATAAGTTTTTATATTTTTATTTTATAATAAATATATAATAAATATATTTTAAATATGTTATTAACATATTAAAATTTAATAATTTTAATAGTATTTTTAAAATACTATTTAAAAATTCAATAATATGGGGCCCTTGGGTGGCTCAATCAGTTCAGTGTCCAATTTTTTAATTCAGCTCAGGTCATGATCTCAGGGTCTTGGGTTCAAGCCACATGTCAGGCTCAGGCTCTGTCCTCAGTGGGGAGTCTGCTTGAGGATTCTCCCCCTGTCCCTCTGCCCCTTCCCTTGCTCACAATTTTTCTTTCACTCACACACCCACCCAAATAAATAAATCTTTTTAAAAATTCAATAATGGGACACCTGGGTGGCTCAGTGGCTCAGGTCATGGCCTCAGGGTCCTGGAATCAACCCCCACATCAGGCTTTCTGCTCAGCGGGGAGCCTGCTTCCCCCTCTCTCTCTGCCTGCTTCTCTGCCTACTTGTGATCTCTCTGTGTCAGATAAATAAATAAAATCTTTAAAAAATAAATAAAAATTCAAAAATATATAAAAAGAAAATACATCAGATCCAAATAGGAGTATCCCAAGAATTCAGTTTGTTCAACATTCTCAAACGAATTGCTATAATTTACAAATAGCAGACTAAATAAGAAAGAAAACATGAAATTCTCTATTCGAGAATAGTCTTAAAAATTCAACATCTATTCATGGTATACATTCTTAGAAAATAGGTATGCATATGCATTATATATGTGTATATTATATATATTATTAAAATTCTCAAAACATAATAATAAGAAAATAATACCATCGATAAATAGGCAAGAAATTCGCATACTTCCCCAAAGAATAGATATGGTTGGAAAATAAGTACCGACATTAGGGTGACACAAACATTAAAGCCACAAAGAGACTACAGTACACCCAGGAGAGTGGAGTGCTCAGCAGGACTGAGAGCAACTGGAACTGGCATATGATGCTGATGGAAATGCAAAATGGCACAGTTACTTTAGAAGACAGTGTGGCAATTTCTTATAAACAAAACTACCGTATCACCCAGCAATCCCATTCCTAGTTTTTCACCACATAAATTGAAATCCTATGCCCACAGCAACACCTGTACATAAGTGTTTGCAGCAGTTTTATTTAAAGTATTTCAAAACTTCAAACAGCCTATATGTGTCTCGACAGGGAATAAACAAACTATTGAATGTCTGCATAAGTGAATACTACTCAATAATAACAAAAGAATCAATATTGATAGAGTCAACATTTTGGATGAATAGCTCATGCATTTTGTTGAAGCCCCATACTATATGATTTCACACTATATGACATTCTAAACTAGGTAAAACTGTAAGAGCTGAATTCATGTTTGTTGCCAGGGATGTTAGGGTTGGGGGAGCAGCATAACCACAAAAAGGAACAGGGGAATGGGGGAGGGAGAGAGAAGAAGAACTCTTCCCAGATCATCTTAGTGAATGAGATGATGGCAACTTAATCAGGCATTTGCCGAACTTTGCAAAAATGTTTACTAAAAACAGAAAACATTGCAGTATATGAATTATATCACGATTTCTTAATTAAAAATAAACTAGAACATACAGAATGGACATGTAGATTAGTTCTGCTCACAAAGAACTACCCCAGTGCATAGTCACTGTGCTCACTTGGATTTTCTACTAAACACCAACTCCTGGAAATTAGAGATTTTGTTTCATTTGTCTCCACTCCCCAACTTCTAGTACGATATCCAGCAAGAAAGTAAAGTTCTCAATAAGTTTGTCACATATATAAATCAAGGGGTCAACCAACAAATCAGATTGATTCTACCTAATTAGTATCAGAAAAAAATTAATACTGATACAGAATAAAAAGACTCACTACAGGAGGATGATAACAGAGCTAAATGTAAGAATCCCAGTGGCTCCTGATGAAAGATTTATTACAGGCATACAGCATTTACTTTTATAAAAAATTCTGGATCTGGGACGTAAGATTGATGTCATTAACAGCAAAGGGGGAAAAAAATGGCTGCAGCTCAAGTTAGGGCCTGGGAGAACTGAAATCACGTATTTTAACATAAATTATCAAGATCCTAGGAGGTTTAAATGAGGTTTTTCTTATAGTTAAAAAGGAAGGAATCACTCCAACACAGGAATGGGAAGCCGCTATCCCGGGAAGGTGATAAGGAAGAGTCTGAAAAGCACAAGCAGACCTGAAGCTTGATGAAAGGATTTTCAAAGGCTTTTTATTTGAACCAGCTTAAGTGTGATCGGTCTGGTGAGAGTCTTAGTGCCCCAGCTGCCCTGTCCCTTCCCACCGTGTTTGATGTGCAGCGTTGTGCCTGGAGCCCACAGCTTTCAGATGTCCACTCAAGAACACGTGCAGCTCTCCAAGCTCATTTGTGGACAGAAATATGAGCGATGTGTGTCAGTTTCATCAATGTGAAGCACTTACTGTCTACTCTGGAACCATTGATGAAAGGAGGGAGAAAGATTCTAATTGGTAGACATTCAATAAATTATTTGTTGTAAGAATAAACGGATACACAAATGAATCAATGAGTGAATGAATAAATAAACAGGGCTATACTCTCTATCATTTGGTGCTGAAAATAACAGAAGCTAGGAGATGAACAGTAATGATGATTAACTTGTACAAAACAGCCTTTAAGCATTCAAACCTGCAGGGCTCCTGGGTTAAAGCCTCTTGCCTTCCACTCAGATAGTGATGGCAGGGTCCTGGAATGGATCCCTGCATGGGGCTCTTTTCTCCGTGAGGAGCCTGCTTCCCCATCTCTCTGCCTGCCTCTCTGCCTACTTGTGATCTCTGTCAAATAAATAAAGAAGATTTAAAAAAAGAAAAAAAGAATTCAAACCTGGTCTTCTCTACTCCTCCTCATATACACATGGATCGCTGGTGGGGAGGGGGCCTCGGGGAAGTGTGGGTGGTGTTTCATTAGCTCAGAATGTTTCTAGTTTCCAAATTCTAGATAAAACTGGCCTCGAGGAATGCTCTCTCATGGTCTGCATTTATCTTTGCCTTTCTTTGCTGTAAATATGCTTTTTCACACAGCTTTTTAGAAAAAAAAAATCTCACACCATTACCTGCCCATAGGCTGCTCTTGTGGTTTTTTTTTTTTTTTTCTTGTGTTTTATTCTTATGACACAAGGAAAACAATGTAACAGACTGGCTTTCTTGGTATTTTGTTAGAAATTATATCTACAACCTAGATGAACGCATTTTCATTCTTACAGCTTTAAAATAAAAAAGAAAGCAAAACGGCTCATTTTTCCTAATTTATCAACTTTGGCCTCCTGTTTCTTTTATCAAGAAGACAATAAAGGGTGACGACAGAATATATATACATGGAAATATTGCCCAAAGGAAATTCCCTTTACCTCATTGTGAACCAAAGTTCTGCCCAATTATTATGGTATTAAAACACAAATCATGAATTGAAATGAAGTCAATGCCTTCTTGAGAAGCAGTAAAAATACATGGTAAGGACATAAACTTTGATACCATCTAAAACTACAGTAAGTTAGAACTTCCCAAAATAGTGTTTGTGTTATTCACTACTGGAAAATAGGAGACCAGGAATGTGACGATTAAGCTTGTCAGTAGTAAGTCTTTAGTTCCATTCTAATTTTATGTCTGTCTATTTGCATTATTTTCATAAGGAAATATAACCAGAATCCTATAGTACAATTTAAGAAAATTGGTAGTATTTCATTCACTTAATGATTCATCATGGATGACTCACAACTTCTCCTTTAATTCCCTTCCAATGGAAAGTAGATGATAAGCTTTGCAATATATTTATCCCACAGAGCTATCAAGAAGATTTAATGAAAAAAAAAAAAACAAAACTTTGAACTCACTAAAATGTGCTATAGAGAGGGAATATATGCCATATTTAGGAAATTTATATCTCCAAAAATTTTAACCTATGATTAGATATTTGTTAAATCAGTTGCATTTCTAACGAATTATATTACATGTAAATATTGGTATTCCTAAATTTAAGCTTTTTCTATGTTTTTCATTTTCAGGTTCTCATAACTTAAAGAAGTAAGTAATAGATTAAAAAAAATGAAACTCAGAAACAAAAACATTATCAAGTTTCTCATAACTTAAAGAAGTAATAGATTTAAAAAAATGAAACTCAGAAACAAAAACATTATCAAGTTACACAAGTGACAAGTTATAATTAACCAACTGTAGCTGTTTCCTCCAAGTGTATCCATTTTAGAAAGTGGTGAATGAACAGAATTATCAGGATGATCTGAGGAATACCCTGATTTTAATATTGTCTGGCCTTTTATATGGTATTTTTGATCATTAAAAGTGTCATGGTGATTGGTGTTTACAGTGGAGCAGTGATTCTATATATATATATATGGGCAGGCAAGATTAGCTTTAGATCCAATTTCTCTTTTTCTGGTAATAGCATGCTTCCACATTTAGAGTATTGATTAAAGATTAAACTCTGGAAGATTCTTGCATTTGTAGGGTTTGTTCAGCAAACAAACCTTTTCTCCAAGTTTTCCCCCCTGGATCTTTGACCTGTTTTCTGAAAACCCAGGAATTTCCTTCCAGCATGACTCACCTCCATGTGTGGAAGAATCGGGTCCACTATTTCTTAAAAATATCTCCTACAAGTCTGCAAAGAATTTTACTTAATAAAGTTTTGCAAAATCTGGGTAGTCCAATTCCCAAACAGAGAAAGCATTTCTGAATCTAAGGTGAACAAACAAACTGCAACTCTTAATATTTCCAAAAAGGGATACAGATAGCTTCCTGCTAGGTAATATCCTAAAATGAATATAGATTTCAGGATTTTTAATGTGTATATCTGATGAAAGCTGATACCATCTTACCTTGCTAAATATAGACAGAACAATGATTCAAAAGATGTAGAGTTTTTGACATCATTATTAAATGATGAAAAATCCTTACTTTCTCCGTAATGCCTTGTCACTTCCTCTGTCCTTTTATGGCCTCCGACTTTCAAGTTCGGCTTTTATAACATTGATCACTTCTTGTTTTTAATGTTGCAAAGATTTTTCACACTGTGTCTTCTCAGTGGTTCACTCCCAGAAAAATCGGGCATGTGCTAGCATTTGATTGGAGTTTACATAAAAAATGGATTCTTTAAAAAATACACTTTGATGGGAATAAGAGCTGAAAGAGTTCCCAGTAGCCAAATCCAGGGCAATTTGAGCAAGAAAATAAAGTAGCACTGGATTATAATATGAAGTATGAAATAAGTAACCATGAGGTCATACTGATATGAAAAAAATTATTGAATAAATTAATAAATGAGGGAGAAAATATAATCTCTTATGAAGAATTCCAAATAAATGATATAGATATTTCACCTTAAAGGAGGTAGAGTATTACTCTTTACATCCTAAGTGCAGGCTTCTCTCCAAAAGTGACTTCTAACCAAGGAGCATGGAAGGGAGAGTGGGGAAAGGAGCAACCTTGTCATGGAGAAACCCAAGTGCTGCTTCAGCCGTGAGATCAAGATCACTAGTAGCAGTCAAAATCCTGTTCATAGTATGTAGTCTTCATCTGAAACGATGAAAATCGCACTTCTCCTCTGTGGTCTTTCTCCTAAAACCCACAGTCAAATCTAATCACGTTGGGCAAATTCCACTGAAGAACATCCTCAATAAAACTTGACTAGCACTCCTTCGAACTATAAGAGTCGTCAAAAACAAGGAAAGTCACAGTCTGTTACACCTTGGGAAAAAACTGTCATAGTCAAAACGTACCCTAAGGAAACATGACTAATGAAACATAATGTGTATTTTGGATGGGATCCTGGAACAGAAAAATATATTAAAAACTAAGAAAAGCTGGATAAGCTGTGGAATTTAATTAATAAGTATGTATCATTATTGGTACATTGTAACAAATGTACATTACTAATGAAAAGGTTAATAATAGGTGAAACTGTGTACACAGTACTTGATTTTCTCAATTTTTCCTTAAATCTAAAACTGTTCTAAAAGAAATCTATTTAAAAAATTGGGTCATTTGAGTGTTGAAAGCATGAAACTAACAAAATACTTTAAACTCTAGGGAATTTGAAGTCAGAGTATACCACAGTGAAGTAAAACCCTAATCAGATGACAAACTACTAGAAAATCATGTCCCCTTATTATAAATTGTTAACAACTCCTTGTTCATTATTTTAAAAACCTTTATAAACATGGTTTTTGTTTATTTGTTATAAGATTATATTATAGTGACATTACAGGTTATTTTAAATGAAGTTGGATGAAATGAGTATCTCCTCCTTGAGACTTTTCCTTACGTTTCCTCATTTCTCTCTCTTTATTTATATGCATATATTCACAAGGTTGTCTTAAGTTTAGACATGTCTAGCTAGTTCACTTACATTATGCATTTTTCTGTTATATGTGTGTCCCTTGCAATTATGAATTAATTGGCTCGATAAATTCCTTCCAGTTCACTTAAAAAGCAAATTATTTTTGTAACACTTAAATAGAAGCAAAATGGACTGAAAGAAAGGAGCATGCTATCATCGATGAGTGAATGTTATTTCATTTGACTCCTGAAAATAAGTGTGACTTGGTTTCTTTCTAAGCTAGTTTTCTTTTGTTTTTCACTTGAGTTAAGCTTTGTTAAACTCATTTTCTAAATAACTAAGATTGAAAAAAATTCAGAAGCAGTGATGGCTTTATTTACTATAAACATCACAATATTTGTGGTTACTTTGAACTACAATTTTGCTACTCTACTAAATAATATCGTTGACCTCCAAAATATTCTCAGATTATTAAATTGCAGGGAAGATTTGATTATAGTCAACTTAGAAATATAGTAAATAAAAGAAATGAATAAGACAGATAAAATATTAAACCACACCAGAAATACATCCTTAAATCTGTGCTTTTTAAAAAAGTCATTGAACATACATTCATATTTTCTGATTTAGAAGATTCAGCCTGTGCACACATTTTAATTGGGATGATATACTGTATTTCAATTCTTAATTTGCTTTCTCTAGTTTTTCCATACTATTTATATAATGGAAACTAAAACATTGGTCAACTTCTGAAGGCCAGATCCATATTTATTTCAACATACAAACCAAAATATTTATTTTGCAGATCTTCTTTGCAAGGCAAAATTTTAAAATACAGCTAGAATTTAAAGAACAAAATGTATGAAGCTTAATATTTTTGTAAAATATCACATAATTTTATGCTGCTATTAGTCAAGGACATTTTCTTTTCTTTTCTTTTCTTTTTTGGTAACCTTGGAGAATTCATTAAAAGAATTTAAACATTTTTTAATATTATGTGCAAGGACCTCTGATGAGAATTTTTTTATATATTGTTCTTTTAAATCTTGCAACAACCTCGTAGCACCAGTACTGTTTTACAAATGAGAAAGTGTAGGTGGAGAGGAACTAAGTGGCTTGCCCAGATATTACTAGGCAAGTGATTTCATAGGGAGCTGTGGACTCAAGAGCTTATGGTTCTGTACTTCACTAAATTTAAAACTTTGAATAATAAAAGTAGTTTTTTCAAATTAAAAGACTTATAAAGAGGCCCTAAAAATATCTGGGCTTCCAGAATTCCACAGGTCATTGCCAAAGAGGTTCTGTCTTTGTGAATGGTGAAAAAGTGAGTTTAATAGCTCACTTGGTGGTGTAATCCGTTAAGCGTCTGACTCTTTGTTTCAGTGCAGGTCCTGATCTCAGGGTCAATAGATCAAGCCCCGGGTCAGCTCAAGCCCCGGGTCAGGCTATCTCTTCAGCAGGGAGTTTGCAGAAGTTTCTCTCTCCCTCTCTCTCTCTTTCTCAAATAAATACATAAATCTTAAAATAATAATACAGTGCTCAATTCAGTCTCCCTGTTGGTCAATCTCACAGCACACAATCATTTCTTTAGTTATACTTGCCATACTGTTCAGTTCATTTGTTTTTGTTTTGATCTCCTTTATTTCTGTGAACACACCATGAGGGTAGGGATCATATATGTTTTGTCATTTTTCTACCCATGTATCTCGCTGAGTACCTGGCCAGACTGAGCTATCTCATTTATTAGGACACGTTCAACTTAAAATGACACAGTTATTTTCCTGCCAGTTCTTAGATAATATGGTCCCTTACTTATTGTATATAAAAAGAAGACTGGAGCTCCATGGGTTTGAAAGAAGAGTTTGGAAGCTCAGGGATGTCAGTACACTGACTGTGTGTGTGTGTTGGGTAACAAGTTTAAGTATATTCTAATTGGAAATATAGGAAGAGGCTGACAAATGGTGCTCCAGAAAATGAGGAACTGTGGAGTGGGAGAGAATCATGGAATCTTGCCTTGAGAAGGGGCATCAGGAATCAGATCATCTCATCTAGCCTCATTCTTATAACATCTCTGACAAGACAGCTTGAGTTTCATCACTTTCAATTCAGTGTCCGGAAACACATTATGTCATAAATAATCCATCTCATTCCTGACAAATCCTAGGTACACCACCATAGATATTCTTTGATCGTGTACATTTCACAGATTCTCTGACCCTTATTTTTACTGTCTAAAGTCCTATTTTGACTTCCAACCTTGTCCCCGTGCTGCATTATCTCACTCACATGTGTGCAAACACATCAAATTTCCTTTTGTCTTTCTTGACATTTCTTGAACAACCTTTGGTTTCAATCAATCCTAATGTCTTACAGAAATCTTGAAATTGAGCAACTGTAACATGTAACATGCCTGGAGACAGTTTATTACTATAAAACTATGGGAGAGCTTCTTGATTATAGAAAACTACATGGAGCAAATTCTGAATTAAGTTAATGAAACAGTTTTTATAGGGAAAAAAGACACACTTAGATTTCATTACATTACATGTAATTTAGCTGAATTTTCACACATAGATACAACTCAAATTTTGATTAAAATTTTTTTAACAAGAGGGGTGATGTCTCATTGATGCACTTGGAGTTTTGGGGGGCTTGTAGCTAGACAGTACAGAGAGATTTTGTAGCCAGTAGATAGAATATATATTGTTTGACCAGTTGACCTACTTCAAAGCAAATGACTTGAGCTAGAAGAAAAAAGTACATAAAGACTTTTAAAATGGTGGGGGCTATAGGAGGAATGTCTCAATTCCAAATATTTTTACTTTCATATTTCACACCACATTACCCCAACATCTTTATTTTTATACCCAGCATGCTGAAATATGGAAAGGATGAAGCCAATACTGAGCTGTGATTTCAGTCTCAGTTGGGCTTCACAACACTGTTCCAGAAACTTTTACACGTCCCTGGCAGAGCTCCTGCTGTCCAGCAAAGTTACTCAAAAATTAAAAGTCTTTATTCATGTTCCTTACTAGAGCTCTCCTTATTATTATAAGAGAAAAATAGGGTTTGTCATTTATTGAGAAAATTAATGCTAAAGCAAAAATTTCCTGTACCTTCTCTAAAAACAGTGATTTCTGTCCTCACCATTCTCAACCTGGTGCTCCCAGTCTCAGAGAAAGAAGTATAATGTCACCCACTGATGGTCATAGGGATTCCTTCAGATTTCCACCTCACAGACCTGACAAAACCAAGTATATCTTCTCACTGTAGGATCTCAGTCACTTCCCCCACATGGGATTCCCTCCCACCAGGTTGATAACTGCATTCATGTCTCTCCTGTTTTAGCAAGTGTTCATACTTTGTCTCTGATTTGGTCATTTGACCTCAGTCTTCTGCCTCCACCATTCCACTGAAGTGACCCTGATCAAGGTCATAAACGACATTTTAGGAATTAAAACTAAAGTGCTTTTCATAATTTATTATTCAGTAACATTTTACACAGATGATCAATTATTTTCTTGAAACTAACTACCTCTCTGTGATGGGGTGCTTGTAGTTGCTTCATTCAACCAACAAGTATTTCCTAAGTACTTGCTTTCAGCAAGGAACTGTCCTCAGCACTTGGAATCACTGAACAGGATAGTTAAGGATTTCTGCCCATGTGGAGCTTATATTCTACTGAAGCAAGACAGAATATATATATATATATATATATATATATATATATATATATAATGAATAAATAACTTTATATATTTTAGAAATTAAGTATTATGGAAAAAGCAATTAGAGCAGACACAGGATATTGGAAGTATAAAGGATGAGATTACCTGCTGTGTTATATTTAGTGGCCAATGAGGCAGTATGGAAAAATTGAGATGTGAGAAAACTTGAAGGACATGCGAGAAATAGCCAGGAAGAAATGTGGAAAAAAATCATTCTATTAAAAATGAAAAAGCTAACCTACCCTCTGCAGAGCATGCTTTAGTGTTGAAGAATAACAGAAACAGTGTAGCTGGAGTAGATGAGGCAATGGGAAAAGCAGGAGGAAAAGATCAGAGGGTGACTGGGGCAGATGATATAGAACTTTTTAGGTCATTGTAGGGACCATGGCTTTCTTCCTAATGAGCAGAGGAATAACATGATTTGACTTTGGCTTTAAAAGGGCATTCAGGGGGTACCTGGGTTGCTCAGTCGGTTAAGCCTCTGCCTTCAGCTCAGGTCATGATCTCAGTGTCCTGGGATTGAACCCCGCATTGGGCTCTCTGCTCAGTAGGAAGTCTGCTTCCCCCCGTCCCTGTCTGCCTCTCTGTCTACTTGTGATCTCTCTCTGTCAAATAAATAAAATCTTCTAAAAAATAATAAAATAAAAGGGCATTCAGACTATTATAAGAATAGATTATAGTGGGTAAGACCTATTTGAGTAATCCAGTGAGCAATGATGGTGGCTTGGACAGGATGGTAGACATGAAGTGGTCAGGTTCTGGCTTATCTAAAAGGCTGAGCCAACAGAATTCCCTCCACATAGATTTTAAGAGAAATCAAGAGATCAAGCATGAACTAAGGGGTTTTGACTACAGGAATAGGAAGAACAGACTGGTCATGAACTGAGATGGTCAAAGCTTCAAATAGAGCAGATTTAACAGAGAAGAACAAATCTTCCTTACATATCTTTCTGGATGTAAAGTTAACCTGTGGACATGTTGAATAAGCAGTTACACATGAGTCTGAAATAAAAATGTCATCTGAGCTGGAGATGTGTATTTTGGAGTCATCAGCACAGAAGTGATATTAAAAGCCATGTAACTATATGGGATCATCAAGAGAGAAATATACATGGAGAAGAAAAGAGGACCAAGGATAGAGTTCCAGAAAACTGCAACATCATGTGTCAGGTAGAAGAGGGGAAGCCAGCAGAGGAGACTGGCTACAGGCAGCCATCGAGATAAGAAGGAAAGCCCCACGAATGACAAGTCACAGAACCCAAGAGAAGAAAATGTGGAAAGGAGGAGTGAGGTAGAGTTCTTGATTTCAGAGTCCTCTGTCCATCTCTCTTGTCTCTCAGTATGATTGACTGAGTTGATGGTATTAGCAGTTAAATCACAGTCTTGGCTCTTTGTGTTCTTGGGGACAACTAAAATCTTCAGGTATTTTCTTCATTTAAACAACTCTGCACAGGTGGGGAGTGGGGGATGGGCGAGGGTGACCAAAAGGTCCAAACTTCCAGTTATGATAAGTAAGTCCCAGGATGTAATGCACAATGTGGGAACTCTAGTCAACAATACCATATCATGCAATTTAAAAATTGCTACGAGAGTAAATCTCAAAAGTCTCACCACAAAGAAAAAATTCTGCAACTATGTGAAGTTTTGGGTGTTAAAAAAATGGGCATGGTGATCTTTTCACAACACATGCATATATCAAATTAGTATATTGTATGCCTGACTCTTAATACAATGTTACATGGCAATTATATCTGAATATAGCAGAGAAAAAAATCTTAAAAGCACTAATCATTTTATCTGTGCATACAAATAAAATAACCTTTCATCTCTTCAAAAAAGATTCTACAGCTTTTCTTCTTTTATTCAGTTTTTTCATTGTTTTAAAGTTTCAGTATCAAACTATATGCTTATCAATATTGCTTGTCTTATCACCCTTTATTACGTTATTACATTTTTATGTATATTGACAATGTGGTGCTGAAAACTGGGACCACAGAAAATCCTGGAAGTGCAGCGGAACCTAAATCACCCACAAATGCAAATGTTAAATGTCTCGTCTCCTGACATCTAAGATTTTTTTTTCAATTTCACCTTATCAAAATGAGTGTCTTATAATTCGTGTGTATATATTTGATATGACTATTTCATATGATCCAAAAAAACTATTTTCAAATTGATGGTGAATGTTAAGCTAAATTAGTTGCATACTAGAAGCAACATATTCTTTTTTTTTTTTTTTAAGATTTATTTATTTATTTGAGAGAGAGAGAGAGAGCACAGTGGGAGGGGCAGAGGAAGAGGGAGATCTCATGACCCTGAGATCACAACCTGGGCTGAAACCAAGAGTCAGATGCTTAACCCAACTGAGCCACCCAGGTGCCCCATAGAAGCAAAAACTTCCTGCTAATTTTCTCTAGGGACAGTAATAATAATGGCTAAAATTTATTAACCTTAAGTGCCATCCATGCTCCACGTTTAACAGATTAATTATCTCATTTAATGCTAAATGCAGCCTTATGAAGGAGAGAATGTGGTTGTACCATCTTCATACATGAGAACTGAAGCTTTGCGAAGTTACATCTCCAAGATTATATAATTCGTAAATATCAAAGGGAGAAATTTGTCCAGATCTTTGTGAAAAGTCTGTGCTCTCAGCCACCATGTGATCTAAGCCATTCATTCCAAAAACATTTACAAGGACATTTATAATCAAAAAGAGTCAGAGAAGCACTAACGAGAGCGTCCTGTCATCAAATTTCCAATTGATCATGAGTAATAATGCCTTAACATTACATTGCCAATTTCTCTTTAAATTTTATGGACATAGAGAGAAACTATTTTTCTCCTTCTCTCTCCAAAATGTTTTCGTCTATCTACTCCTATGGAATACTGATTTTAAGTATAGAGTTTAATTTATATATTTGTAATAGATTTATTTTTTATATACAGCTATACATACACACATACATATATAGATGAATTTTTATGTTCTGATTATCATCAAAAGAGTTCTCAAGTCTTCTTCTTATGATGGTATAGCCTGTGTTTACTGCCCACCTCTATTCTTCAGCGATTTCAACTTTACTATAATAACTTGTGTGATTCTATGGCATAATATAAATCAAATCCTTCAAATGGAAATCATTTCTTATTTAGTGCTGTGCAATTTGTTGCAAAATTGTTGATAACTTCGTTATAAACATAAAGTTGTTGTGATTTTTTTTATTACTGTGCTATATGCTGCATTTGTTTAAGTTTATGACTGTGGGATGCTCACCAGAGAGAGAAATAAGTTTTCTCAGAAAATGAGGCTAACACAGTTTTAGATAGTAGATCCAGAAGAGATTATAGCATAATTCAAATTCTCATTTAAAAGTAGAAAGCGAAAAAAAAAATAATAAAATAAAAGTAGAAAGCGGCCTATGTTTACATTTTTATTACCTGTCATTTACCTTCTAATCAGTTATTGGTTATCATATGCATAGTAATTTAAAAGTAATGTGGCTTTTACGCCCAATGGCTCAAATCTTCTACATCATTTAATGGAAAAATTGCTACTCAAGACATAAAGAAAGAAATGGGCATATTTATAGTGAAGTTTTTCTTTTCATCTAGATTTTTAATTATGGGGTTGTAAATGGCATCGTGAGAATAACCTCAAGCAGTTACTAAGAATAAGCATGCAAAACTTGTTGGTTATTCAAATATGTCAAGCCCTTTCATCTGGAAATACAGAAGGAAACTGTAGGATTTGCATTATTCAACAGTTAATCCTTCCAGGTTTATTTCGAAATAGTCCAAGTGTGGCTAGAAAAAGATGTCCCCCCCCCAAATTTAATTAAATTCTTTTCAAGTATTGCAATATTTTCACTTAAAATATTGTTAAATTGACATCTTTATATCTCAAGGAAACTATTATGAATGGGCTCAATAAAATCTAGGATTTTTAATTACCTTTAATCTGTAGACTCAAAAGTTCAGAGATAATTGAAAAGAGAAAATTGGATGGAATTTCCTTAGAAGCAGCAAAATTAAATATCATTGACTCTACCAGTGTTCCAGTTACAGATCTAAGAAAGCATATTTACTCTTTGGATACACATTCATTTAAGAACACATTCACTTAAGAATTACTAAACTGGAAGTCACCACGTAGAGCCCAGAACTAGGCTTTAGTCACTAGGAAGATTATACTGAAGACAGCCAACCATAACCACTTAGAAACTTTTCTGGGCTCAGAATGGATGGTGAATCAGTATCCAGTTTTATTACTATATTTGTATTATGATTCTTTTTTAACTTACCCTAAAGATTCTATAATTGATCTACATTGACGTGAAGTTTTTATTTTATAAAATGTATTAGCATAATTTGAATATTTTAATATTTCACTGAATAAATCAAGGTCAATGTAAAATATTAAAAGAAGAGTGCAAAGATTAATCTAAATTTTAGTTCTTTATCAAGATGGTCTTATTTATTTCTACCTGGATCAGGTAAGAGTCAGCTTCGAGAGACAGAAAGCTCACAGTAGGGACACTTGGGTGGCTCAGTAGTCAAGTGTCCGCCTCCAGCCTGGGTCATGATCCTGGGCTCCTGGGATCGGGTCCTGGGATCAGGTCCTGCTCCGTGGGGAGCTTGCTTCTCCCTCTCCCACTTCCCCTGCTTATGTTCTCTTTTCACTGTTTCACTGTCAAATAAAGACCTAAAATTAAAAAAAGAAAGAAACAAACAAAAAAGGAAGAAAGAAGGAAAAAGAAAGCTCACAATAGCAGCCGCTGAAACCAGTTAGATGTTTGTTTTGGAATGCAAACCTTCCTGGTCTGCCACTACCAGGGCAGGACACACTTTACATCTTGTTGCTTCTTGTTTTCAAATAACTTCCATTTTATGGTCTACAATAGCTGCTCAAGGCCCAGCAATCACATTTAGTTCCAGCCAGCAGAAAAGAAAAAGAGACAAAGAAAAACATGCCTCTTTCATTTAAAAGAAGTTGCCCACAAATTCTGGTTACCTTCCATATTAAAAAAAGAAAAAAAAAATGAAGTCATCTGTTAATATTTAATTGTAGATGAGGGTGGAAAAGGTATTATTTATTCTAGACAGTCATGTGCTTAGCTAAAAATCGGTTCTAAAACCTAAGAAGGGGAGAACACATCTTAGGTGACAACCAGCAATATCAGCCACATAAGCTTTTTGTTCATTAACTCTAGGACTGTGGCTCATCTGTGGCAAACTGCCCCGCCCCCACTGCAATAGCCATTTATTATTCAGAAGTTCATGTTCATTACATGACTCTGTCTACGTGTCTATCCCTTCTAAAACAGGCCCATTAGCTGGAATGGAGGTGATTTTTTTCATACAGAAATTGTACTTTATTGAGTTTATCTTAGTAACCTTCATGTCACCTAACTCTCTAGAGTGTGAACATGTGCCCCTGAGGAACAACAGTTTGTATAAATGGGTGGCTGTGTGTTTGCATTAAATAACCAGTGATCTCACACTTTATTATATATTTCATCAAGTTGCATAATACGGAATCAACTTTCAGTAAGTATAAATAATTGTAGATGTTTCCCAGCAGAAATTTCACATGATTGCCTGACACCTAGGAAATTTGCTCTTTCTCTGATATAGTCAGCCTTGTTATAAGTGGGTCCATTGCTCCCCATCACATCCAGAACAGATACATCAGAATCCAGCCACTTCTCAAGGGTCTGTACCGATAACCACTGTCCTCTCTCACCCGCGTTGTTAATGTAGCCTCTGATCTCTGTGCCTCGGCCTGTTGTTCAACACAATCATGAGAGTTATCCTTCTACAGTACAAAGCAGATCCCTTCTTGGCCCGAAAGCATCTGAACAGAGTAAATGGTCAAACCCTGACCTGGGCCTGCACGCCCTGCTGCCACCACTTCCACCCACCCTGTCGCACGCTCTCTGACTCTGTCCCTGCCTTCTTTCCTCTGAATCTTTGTGCCACCATCAAGAAAGACTTCTTGTTGTCTGTCACACACCAAGCATACTTCGACCTCAGTGCTTGGCTTGTCTTCCCTGCTGACCAGCATGCCTTTCTTCCAGTTATTCTTGCATCTCCAACCATTACTTCTTTCAGTTCCCTACTCAACGGACACTTTACCTGAAATGTCTTTCCTTAACCACACTAAGTAAAACTACCAGCTCCTACCCAGGACACCGTAGTCCCCTCTTTCTTCACTTTTCTCCAGAACAGACATCATCCAATGGTGTGCTACATATTGCTTTGTGGGTTGATTTGTTTTGTGGCTGTCCTTCCACTAGAATGTAAGCTCCACGACGGGAAGGACTTGTGGAAAGAGCAGCCCAGCTGGCCATCAGAGTCCCCAGTCCCAAAGCCAGGCTGCGCAACAAAGAAAATGAATAGACGGTTTGTGTGCACTTCTCATTGATGTTAATAAAACTATAAAGCTACAAAAAAATTAAAATAAAAAATTAAAAAATTTAAAGTATCCAAAAAGTGTCAATTAATCCTTCTATGTTATGAAGAAAGGAATGTTCCGAAAACTACAATGATAGATCCTTTGCTTTATCTTAGTCAACAAAATTTAGATGAGTATGTAGTTGAAATTTTCACTAAACTTGGAGATGACACATGTAATAATGGCTAATGGTTTTATTGCTCCCTGTATGCTGGGTGCTATGCTTTACTTCAATGGAGCTCTTATTTGACTTATTATGTTGCACGACATGTGGGGAAACACTCTGAGCTAGGTTAACTGGGCTACCGAACCTCATACAACCAGTAAGAGGGAGGGTTGATGACAGAATCCTGTTTGAGTAGACCCCACAGAACATGCTTGTAACCTCTATTCCAGAATGCTTCTTATGGAAGGAAATAGCTCTGCCTGAAAGCAGAGGCTGAAAAAGAAAATAGAAACAAGAGGGGTGCCTGGGTGGCTCAGTTGGTTAAGCATCTGTTTTCAGCTCAGGTCATGATCTCAGGGTCCTGGAAGTAAGCTGGGCTCCCTGCTCAGTGGGGAGTCTATTTCTCCCTCTTCCTCTACCTTCCTGTGCTCCTTGTTCTCTCTCTCAAATAAATAAAATCTTAAGAAAGAAAGAAAGATAGATAGATCGATTTAATTGTTCCATAGTCTATAAAGTACATTGAGTTAGGAAACCTGAGTTCAACCCTGGTTCCATCAATGACAAGTATGATTTTAGTTCATTTAGATTTTTAGTTCTAAAAAATGGGAAGATGACATTAAATAAGATCAATTAAATATTGTCTAATATTCCCTGGCTCAAGAGTTACATAAATCACTGTTTTTAAAAAGTTATGTGTAGGAGTACCTGACTGGCTCCATCAGTGGATCATGTAACTTCTGATCTCGGGGTTAGAAGTTCAAACCCCATGTTGAATGTAGAGATTACTTAAAAATAAATCTTTAAAAAAATTAAAAACTCTGTATAATACATCATAGTGACTTAAATTGGCAAAAGAAATCTGAATATTTTCATAATTGCATGTTTAATATGAGTCAATTAACTATAAACTGATTGCTTGAAATCAGTAAATTTTTGAAATCATGAATATTTGGGGTATAGCTAGAAAATGAGAAATGATGGTCCCACTGAATTATGCATGGCTCAAATAGTACTTTCAGTGTCCATTAAATTCTGAACATAAGAAAATTCACCAATTTTCTGTAATATTTTGAGTTGAAATTTCAAGAGCAAAGTTAGGATATAGGATACAGGTTTCGGGTGGGACTGGTCCAGAACCACAAAGATGTGATGGTTAATTTTGCAGGTTGACTTGATTGGGCCACAGTGTGCCCAGATATTTGACTAAACTATATTTAACTATTTCTGGTGTATCTGTGAAGGTATGTCCAGATGCGATTAACATTTGAACTGGTAGATTATATAAAGCAGATTGCTCTCCCCAATGTGGATGGGCTTCATCTAATTTATTGAGGGCCTAAGTAGAATGAAAGGCAGAAGATGAATTTGTCTCCCTGCCTTCCTGCTTGAGCTAGGTCATCAGTTTTGGTCTTCTCCTGCCCTGGGCCTGAGACATACAGCATCAACTCCCCTGTTCTCAGTCCTTCAGACCGGGACTGGAACTGTACCCATCACTTCTCAGGATTTTCAAAGGACAGACATCAGACTGTGGGACTTCCCAGCCTCCATAAACACATGAGGCAATTGTTCATAGTAAATCTCTTAGATAGATAGATGGATGATAGATAGGTGGATGAGATACACGTAATATCTACGGTTCTGTTTCTCTGAAGAACCCTGACTAATACAGAAAACAGTCGGTAATATAGAATTATACATTAAATCTGGTATCCAAAAAAGGTTTCGTCCAGGTGGACCAAAACTTTATAAACCCAGAGTCAGTCTTCTCTTTCCCACCAAAGCCATGCCTGGGACTGTGTACACATGGAAGGCTTGGTAATTCAAAACATAAAAGGAAGGGAAAAGGAAAGAAAAGAATAGGAAAGGGGGGTTGGGGAGAAGAAGAAGCAAAAAGGGAGGGGCTAAAATGAACAATAAAGAATAAATTGCCTAGAGAATAAAAGAAAAGAAAGAGAAAAAAAAAAAGGAACAGAACAAGAGGAGATTAGTAAGTTTGGCAGACAGCTCTGCACAGACAGTATGCTTTGGCTCTAGAACAATACATGCCAGAGGGAGCTCCTTGCCTGAAGAGAAAGGCTGAGGGAAAGCAGGCGGTCTTAGAGTAAGAAAACTTTTTCATAAGCATCAATACTGATTATTCCAATTTTTTTCATGGCGTAGAGGTCATAGATACATTTTTCTAATACCATACTTAATTGCCAAGGAAAGAAAATATTCTTTATATGTAAGAGACAGACAAAGACAAAGTTGCACACTCTTCTTTAAAATTACCTCAGGGAGTCCGTTGCATTAGGAGATGGTGACAGCCTTCTCAGAATTGCTTCTCCCTTTTGAAAAACAGAAAAACTGTTGACACTACTTATGCTTCCCTGTGTGGTCTGCCATGCAGAACAGCCTCTGTTAGCACTTGCATTGTGCAAGTGGGTAGCGTCACTCAGCGTAGTTACCCTAAGGCTGAGCCCAGATGGTGTTGTCTGAGAAGAGCTCTGCAGGAGCTTCACAAAACACAGGTTTACTGCCTCCCTTTGGGTCAAGAAAAACCTTGAAAGGTCCTTCATGGACTGTAACTTCTCTAACTCTCCAATCACATCACTCCCCACCCCCACCCCCAACTTCCTTTTTCCTGCAAACAAATCTGCTCCAGTTACCACACACTCTGGCTTTTTCCAAGACTCCTATCTGGAAAGCCTTCTCTCTCTGTATTAACCCATGTCATCTCCCTTTTTAAAGCTTCATTCAATATCTGTTTTCTCTAGAAGAGTGTATGGACTTATTACATGAGAACTAGATCACTCATAACATGTTCACTGCTGCACCACAAATGAGCAGTCTGGATGATGTTATTTTGTCATTTTGGATATATCACATTGAATTGTTCTTGGCTCTATGTGCTTTCCTTAGGCATAATCCCGTAAGAGAAGGAATAATTCTTGTACTTTCTTTTTAATCTCTTTTCTTTATCAGCACTCCAAAACACACACGTGCGTGTGCGCGCACACACACACACACACACACACACACACATTGTCTAGTTTGGTAATTTTATTCAGGGAGAATGAATAAATAGGAATGCACTAATTCCCCCATTCTTTTCTATACCTGAGATTGTGTTCACCTCAGTATAGAATTACTCTCCACTATCAAGAGGATGTTGAAGGCATATGCCATTTGACATGGTTATATGAACTGAAGAAACATACTGGAAAAATAAGTGTCATTACTTGGTTTATTTCTCAGGAAACTGGATACCTTCTATACAAGACTACCAAAATCATATACCTCACATAGGCGCCAAGAGAAGTACTCCGCCTTCTCCCTAAAGTACCTAATGAAAACTGTCCCCATGTGGTCACGTCATCTCAAATTCTATTAATGGATTGGATACTCTAGTCATTACTACACACAATGCAGTTAATATCACATAAAATGGATAAAGCAAGTAAGTTTTCTTTAAGTTCATTGTCTAAAATGGAAAAATTTAAAAAGATTTTAGGGAACATTTCTATATCATGGGCAATTTTCAGATGGTTAACTCCTTCCATAAGTCATAAATGGGGTCTAAAACAAATCAGGAAAATATTTCACATCCATACAGATGTGAAGCATAGGAATTGAACCTCAAATCTGTTCTTATACTCCACGCTCAGATCTCTCCATAATAATTACAGACGCTTCGAAAGAAAACAGAGATATATTTTCATGATACAACCTAAACAGTATACTGTAAATTTTGTTGTTGAAACAATGATGTGGTAAGATGATGAGGAAAGAGCTGTATACAGATAGGCTGACATAAAAACAAAACAAAACGAAACAAGAAACAAACAAACAAAACAACAAATCCCGAAGATGAAAAAGTCAAACACAGAAAAAGCAAAAAAATCTAAGTCAGAAAGACCCAAACGTGAGGAGGAAATCAGAATAGTGTTTCACATCAGTCTAAAAGGTGATGCCATCTGTCCCACCTTAGGAAATGAGTACAGAGGATTAAAACCAAAGAAGCTTCTCTCCTACTGCAGTCTGTCCATTCCTGCCAGACCCCCACGCCTGTCTCTATCCAGCCAGCATGGGTTCAGTCGGCTGTCTCTGAGGATTGTTGATAAAACACCACAGATAGGTCGTGGCTCACAGTGGTTCACCTTATGACTTTTCAACTTTACGATAGTGCAAAAGTGATACAAATTTAGTAGAAGACAAACTTCAAATTTAGAAGTTTGTTTATTTTTCTCTTTTTTAAGATTGGTGTTTATTTGACAGAGAGACAGAACTAGCAGGGGGAGCAGCAGGGAGAGGGAGAAACAGGCTCTCCACTTGAGCAGAGAGCTCCACATGGGGCTCGATCCCAGTACCCCAGGATCTTGACCTGAAGCGAAGGCAGCAACTTAACTAACTGAGCCACCAAGGCACCCCTAGAAGCTTGATATTTTCTTGAGCTAGTGGTGTGTGGTGGGCTACTCTGTCATGAGGCCGGCAGCCGCCGTGATCGCGAGAGTAACAACCAGTACACTCACAATTGTGTGCCCATAAGACCATTCCATTTTTCAGTTTCGATGCTAATCTAAAGGCTCTCAGCATGTTCAAGGTAGGCTAGGCTAAGCTATGATGTTCCGCGGGTTAGATGTATTAAACACATTTTCAACTTGTGATGTTTTCAATTTATTATGGGTTAATCGGGATGTCAGTCCAAGAAGATCTGTACTTGGTAAACTTACATGTTTTCTGTGCTAAACAGATGGCAGAGATAACTCCCAGAGTGTTTCCAGATTTCTCTTCTTCTCTCAAGCCTTGATAAACCACACCTTATGGTATTACTAGGTTTTTCATGTCTTCACTGGGAACACAGTGCAAATATTCTTCGCAGAGAGTGACTTAGGGAGAGAAGATGAAATCCAGGAAGGTGGTTGGCAAGGATATGGGCAGACAGGTGTGGGAGTGGAATTATTCACTGATCCTACACACTGATAACTTCCAACATTTAAAATAGTAGAAGTTCTGTAGGAACAATCATACTTTCATCTATTTTTCTGAGAAATTTTGGCTCCAAATTTGGGCACTCCAGTCAGCAAAATGAAAGCTGGCAGTTAAAGGGATCCAACTCCCTCTGGAAATAGCTTATTGACTATTGATACAAACCATAACTGTTGGGGGAAAAGAAGGCTGGAGAACCTCTTTTTCCTGTCAATCTCCCTGAGAACAGCTACAGTGAAGAGGAAATCCTTAATACTCTTACATTTCCAGCAACTATTAGTGTTCCAACAATGATTTAGCAACTCTTATAGATTGAGGTCTGGGGAACAGCCAGACTAGTGCACCCCTTAATCAGCTCTGGATATGTGGATGGCCAGGAAGGCTCATGCAAGCCCAAGGAAGCACTTTTTAGGTATCTGGAGAACCGATTGATATAAAGGAGTTTTGAAGTGTTCTCATTCATGATTCTTCACTCTTCCCAGTTTCCTGAGGTACATGTTCTTTTTTTTTTTTTTTAAAGATTTTTTTTATTTATTTGACAGACAGAGATCACAAGTAGGCAGAGAAGCAGGCAGAGGGAGATGAGGAAGCAGACTCCCTGCTGAGCAGAGAGCCCGATGTGGGGCTCGATCCCAGGACTCTGGGATCATGACCTGAGCCGAAGGCAGAGGCTTTAACCCACTGAGCCACCAGGCGCCCCCTGAGGTACATGTTCTGATCCCACCTGGATCTTATCATTGCCTCTAATTACTCCACTCTCCAGATCCCTGGCTCAAACTAGCCACTTGGACTACACCTCCCTCTCCTTTCACTTGCTTGTCCTACCGTACACTGCAGGAGCCTTGCATGAAAACTTAGTCCTCCAGCTTTTCATCCCTCTACTGTCTCCCTCCACACCCACCTTTTCTTCTTCCTTTTGGTGTACATGGTCTATCAGATCATTTCTTGATTATATCCTGAGCTCTTTTTATGTAATCAGATCTATTTTTTATTTCGTAGCCTCTGGATTTTTAGTCTTGCTAAAATTCAGCCTCATCTCTAGGCTGTAACTATAGTTTCCTAGATGCCCCCACAAAACATTCATTTTGTTAATTTTACCCCTTACCATTTTAATTCCTTTGAAGTTTATTTTTCTTTACTGTAAGGTAAAGGCTAATGTTCTTTTCATTCAAATTTACTTTCGCAAGTCACTTATTATAGAATAACAAATCCTTTCCCAATGAATTTAATGGTCCCATGGAATTCTCACACATCTTTGAATCTAACGCTATATTTTATATTATATTTTACTCAGCCATGTGGATGCCATATTGGTCCATTTACAGTTGCTTTCTTGTATGTTCTAAGTCTAGAAACACATGTTTTTCTACATTACTGTTTCTCAAAATGTTCTTGGCTAATCTTTGGTATTTGTTCTCCAGGTAAATTTTATCCAGTTTTATCCAGGTGTTATCCTTATTGTTTTATCCAGTTTTACCAACACATACACAAACACATATTATCAGGATTCCAAGTAATAATTCCTTAAATATATGTCTTCGTTTTGAGAAAGTTACATTTTCTAATGTTAAATCATTCTATCTAGAACAAAAGTCTTTACATTATTCTTACTCACAGACACAATGCCTTTTCCTCTCCTTGCTCCTTCCTGAATCATCAGTTTTCCCTCTTTTGGGCATTATTCCCATCAACATACAAATATTTAACTTAAGTGGTGTGGTAACTAAGGGAAGATTACCATCAGGAGGATTGGTTTTGATTTTTGGTTTTTTTCCCCCGCTTTCTTCTTCTTTTTAAAATAATATAAGTCCTTCAAGGGGTGTCCCAGTGGCTCAGTCTCTAGGTTTTGGCTCAGGTCATGATCTCAGGATTGTGAGATAGAGCTCTGCATTCGGTTCCATGTTCAGTCAGAAGTCTGCTTGAGATTCTCTCTCTCACTCCCTCTGCCCTCCCCCCTCACCTCTGCTGATGTGTGCATGCTCTCTCTCAAATAAATAAATAAATCTTTAATAATAATAATAATAGTAATAATAAAACTCCTCCAAGGGTTTTCCTTTTCCTACTCTATAACTTCTTTGCCCTTTTCTCCCTAAACCTCACTCCAATCAGATTTTATTCCTGGTACCATTTCAGGGACACAGCTTGTTTTTGGTTCACAAATGATCCACAAGTCATGAAGTACCATGGCCAGTTCTTTGTTCATAACTTCTTGCCTTGTCATCAATACTTGACATGTCTGATCGTGCATCACACTTTCTTTATTGGCTTTCATAACAACATGGTTTGATGATTTTTTTTTTCTTTTGCTGCTTCCTTTTAAGCTCTTTAACCTCTGAGAGCAACATGGTTCATTCTTTGAGTCTCTTATTTTATCTGACTACTACCCTCTCTTCCTTAGTGATCTCATGTTTGAGATGGTGACCTTGAACACCGTCTATATTACAAAGATATCCAAATGAGTATCCCTTCAGCCTGTACCAAACTCACAGTTTTATATCTAATTACCTCATGGCCTCTCTACCTAAATATCGAATAACATTTCATATGCAGCAATTTTATTACATTCTCCCATTAATATAAATATGATCGTGAGATCTCATAGCAGTCAAACCTTAATCCTACCTACCTTACCAGGCTTAGCACTCTGTAACTTCAGCCACAGCTGTTAGTCTAAAATGACACGCACTCCTTTACCACTTCCATCCGTTGAAGTGTAACCCACCTCTCAACTCTTACCTAGCAACCACCATCTGATTAACCTCTCCCTTCCCCAAATTCTAGTATCATTCATTTGGTTATTTCTTGTTTGCCATATTCTGTCTCAAATATGAGTGGTCTGTTTTGTTGAAGTGGTCTATGAGCTCTTGCAGGACATGAAAAGGAGAGTCATCTTTCTAGATTTTCAGCATATACATTGCAGGATTTTGAAAATAGCAGTTGCTTAGTTAATTGAAATTGAGTTCTAGGATTTTTATTAATAGTACAGAATTATTTGTCTTCTATAAATAATAAAGCAAAGCTGCTTAGAATGAGGAAATTTTATTTATACATTTCAATGACCTACATAGAAGCTATATAAATCAATTTTATTAGAAGCAGAGAAGAGATAGGTATATTGTTTAACATTATTTTAATAGCTCACAGTTTATTGTCGGTTGCCCATCCTCTCTTAGTTAATATCACCAAAGGGACCTCACAGTGTAGTAGGAACCATGAGAAATGTAACAAGTTTATTGCCTAGCATGTTTTTAACACAAATAGGAATGTATTAAATTATTTAATGAAAGACTTTTTCAGGTAAGTCACTGTATTATAATGATACTAAGAATTATAGATAGCCCTAAAATTAAAACTTTTCACTATGATGCAGTATGTTTTTGGAATATGTGTAAGCATCCATCTAAACAGATACTACTGAATGGGCCCCAAGCCAATTTCTGAGAGCATATGTTTGCTTCCTCTTCTGTTTTATTTGTCTCCTTTTCAGTTTCTCTTTTTCTATACACTTTATTAATCTTGTCTCCCCTATTCCTTCTTCCTTTCTAAACTTTGGCTTGAGCAAAATACACATGAATTGTTTCAATGTCCCTGTGCATGTCCAGCGTGAAGTTGCTGATAAACAATTTAAGTGTCCCTGTCTGGATCATCTTTCACTGTTCTCTTTGGTGCCTACCTGAAAGATATCAATAAATTTTCCCAGCTATTAAGGTTTAAATTTACTAAGTTAGAAAGTTTAATGAATGGACTATCCTAGATTAATTCTATGTTCCTCTTAACTGCAAATAAAATAATTGCTTTTTTTTTTTTTTTTTTGTAATGAAGATTACTTTGTTGCTTTAGGAAGTATATTAAGTAAAACAGACTTTTTTTTTTTTTTTTTTTTTTTGAGAGTCTGTATTTAGGGCCTGGATATAACATCCTTATATAATAAAGAAAATAGTAGATTGGAAAATTTTTCTCTAAATAGACACTGATATCAAAATATGCTCTGGAAGTTTTTGGTGGAAGTTTTTAAAATAAAACTTCAAAATCAGCTTATTTTTGTGTGCATTACCTCTTTTTTTCCGAGCTTTTGGGGAAGAAAATATCACTAATTAAGGGTTCCAGTTAGATGGGTTAAAGTTAATCAGGATTGACTGTACTTGAACTAAAATTCTTAAAATGACACACAAAAACTTAGTTAACATCTTTCTTTTGAGGCCACATATTGCATTAAAGGCAGTGGTAAAATAACCAACCCATGACAAATGACAGTTTTCTGCTGCCAATGCTATTTTAATTGTAAGTTCCAATTTCTTCAGCATTTTGTTGTTTGCTGATTTGTAACCAACTTACGTAGCACCTTGGTTTGCTGTTCCAGGTAATGTGTTGGTTTTCCCTCTGTCCATAATTAAATTCAACTAAAAATAGCCCCCAACTTAACATTTCATAAGCAGTAGTTAGTGTTTGAAATTTTTCATTAGTTATTTTTCTATATTTATAAATGTTTTAATTCAAAAAGTTGTGTTAACAGTTCACTTCTTAAAAGTCTAACTTATCAGATAGCATATTTTATGTGAACTCAAATCCTTTTATCAATTTTTGTATCTTTCATTTAATGTCATTTATTTCCTCCTTTTTAGGAGAAAAAATCTCAATCCTGGTTTTATTTTATATAAATGCAACTTACATTTTCTAATTTTTCTTTTCCTTTGCTAAATGTAGACACAACTCCCATTTATTTAAACAAACAATGGTTGAGGAAACAGTTTTGAGTTTCTCTGTACTTGACTCTGCTGTATATTTCTCTGGTGTAAAATATGTCTTACTAAGGGAGAATAGTTTCCTCTTTTCTGCAAGTGAAATAAATCACTCATTAAACAATGACATAACAATATAGATTAAGTGTTTAGTTAGCATATGTGACAAAGCTGACGTCAGTCCATGATCACTAAAGCCATGGAAATGGAAGAATGGCTCCCTCTGAAAAAGATCTATGATCTGCTACCGACTCAGGTTAACTATTCACTGACACCATACAAAAAATAAAAACTCCCAAGGTGGGGTTGATACATGTACCAAATAACCAGTCATATGGCATACTGGATACAAATGCAAAATCATAGACCTCCCTTCTAGAGTTTCTGGTTAGAAAGCCTGGAGTAGGATGCAGTCAACACAGCTTTAATAATTTTCCTACCTCCCACTACATCTACTACATTTAATTCTGAAGAAGATGATATATGGGTCAGGCCCTGGTAAGGGGGAGGAATACACTAGACCCTATGTTTCTGTGTTGCCATCTTTTTCTGCCATTCTGGTTAAAATTCTCAACTAGTAGAATTTTATACAATCCAAACTAGTATTTTCCCTGCCCTGTTTACTATATCAGAGCAAAAAGTTGGATAACCCATAAGTTAGGGAATTCAGTGTTGTAGTGGAGTAATATCTTGAAGTGTTAATCAACATGCATCCGTGACATTTTGTGCTACCCTGTGACTACATCTCTATCTACTGCTGGAAAAAAATGTACTCACAGGGTCAAAGAACAGACTGCTGAGGATCAAAAGCCTACATTTTTATGGGTAAAATCTAGCCAACAAGGGAATTCAAAGCACTAATGTTAAAGGTACTAGATGACTCAAGTGAAATTTCACTTCTTCTGTCCCCCTCTCTCTCCTTTCCCAACCCCCAGATGAAAAATAACTCCACAAAGTTTGGGGGAAGAAACAAGTGTGAAAGAGATGTAAGAGTGAGTATATAGAGTAGGATCTAAGGTAGACATATCCATGTTCTGCTGAAGGAAGTCTTGAAGGACTTCAATCTTGAGGGACAGAGGACTCCAGATATTTTGTGGGAAACAAGTATAGAAGGAATCTTGGCCTAATTTTTCCTGGTGGAGATGAAGACAAGGAAAGTTCTCGCAGTAGGACTGGATTCAGTTATCTCCAGTAGGCTTCACAGAATTCCCCTACACCAGGAGTAAATGGTTTCCTTTTTCTCTAGTAATCAGGAAGGGGTGAAGGGTTATATGAGGCCTCACTGAGTTTCTGTGTTCTTAGCATACACAAGAATAACAACATGATTTCTGTACACCCAGGAGAGGCCCAAGCATTAACTGAGTCCTAACAAGACCTCTGGAGCCTCTGGACAAGATTAGAGGGTGTCACAGAAGCAGTCTGCGTGGGCAAACACACATAGGCCAGTCCAAACAAGACTGCTTCAGAAAACTCCAGGGTGGGGAGAGGGCAGCTCCCTGGAACAGATGCCATCCTTCATTGTTTGACACTCTACAAGCTCCTTGAAATACTACAGATACAATGTGGAAGAAGAGAGGGTGGGTAGTTTTTTGGGTGGGTGGAGGGATGGTCACATTTCAAAAATTTATTTCTTAAATATCTGTGCTTTGGGGCTAAAATGAAGATTATTATAAAAATCCAAACCATCTGCATGACAATACATTTTAAACCAAGACAGATGATTAAAGCCTTGAAGTGTTCCCTTTCAATCCTGGATTGGCAATGCTTTTAGTCCATAAACCTCTCTATGAGAAGCACAGTCGTACTTGCTATATGTAGCTACTTTGATGACATTTTTAAAAAATAAAGTTTCATGAATTGGGCAAGAGTCCTCAGCTCTCCCTCAGTTCTGAGGATTACAATGATGGGGATGGGGAATGTGGAACTGGCGACAAGCCAGTGGCCAGGAGGTGACATAATCAACACAAAAGTATTTCTCTGTAGGGTTTTGCTCCATGACTATATCTTGTGTCCTTGACTATATCCTGCCATTTGATTCTCATCATTGTGATCATTGATGAGCACTTCACAGAAGAATGGACCCAGGGTGACCAGAAAAGAGTTTTTACTCCATTGTTCTTCCATGTACCTAATAAAATGCTTGAGAGATAAAGTAGAACTGAGTGAGAATGAGAAAAGATTCTAAAGGGAGAGGCAAAAGAGAAGAAATGTATTGTCCACATTTTGTTTTTATTAAGAACTTCATAGGTATCCACATAAGTGATGTTTTTTTCCAACATGTTTGGATCTGGATGACTTTCAGAGTCCAGAGTGCTGACCATTACACCATGGGGCCCACCTGGATCTGGATGACTTTCAATAGGAAAACATAAATAAAGATGAACGTCGCTTTGCAAATATTCTAATGGTAACTGCATCTATAGGTAATTCCTAGACTTCTCAGTGTTTAGAGAGCAAAAATAATCAATGGATATGAATAAATTAATAAAATTACCAGTAAACTTTTTATTTAAATTGAAGTCTAAACAATGGGTGGCTCATTGACTTTTGCAATCCAATATATAGATGTATTTTGAATCTATATCTTTTGATCAAATTAATATAATTTCACAGGATTTAGGAAATATTGAAGCTGTCTTATTGACCCAGCATTTCTGTTTTTCTAAAGTATGACATTCAAAATTATCAGCCTGTTTAGAATTAATAACTTCAGAGAGAGATGTTGGGGACAGTTTGGCACCAGAAGTTACAACAGCATCTCAATATATGAAAGGTTTGTCACAGAAATTTAATTATTGCTTGACTCTATGGTTCTATGTTTAATAGAAAAAGAATTGACTTATCTTAACTTCTTGTCTAATGTGTTTAGTACATACACTTTCTTCATGTTTTTATTTATCCTGTTTCTCCGATTGCTTTACTTGGTATAAGCTCACTTTTATTAAAGACGTATAAACACAATTATGAGAAGTTCTGATTTTCAGAAACGAATGTACAAAAATTCAGTTTACACGTGTGGTATGAAGACATTTTTGCTTGTAATTCTTTAACCACCTGCGTCTCGGTAATGCACTGTAAAAGACATAGTTCTTGCCATTCCACTGAAACTACTCCCCTACATAGCAGATCCTTGCCTCTGTCCTAATAAAAAGGAATCTTAAATATTCCTAAAAACAACTTGTGCTCTGCTAAGGGGATACGCAGAAGGGTTTAGTTTGCTTTGTTGTTGTTAAGTGTCCTTAGAAGAGCATCAAGAGCAGGTGTTTGTTAGTTCTATTTAATGCTTGAAGGAACTGGAATTCGAAAAAGTTAAAGGACTTCTGTTGTCACAGAATAAGAATCGAAGGCACGAAGCTCCTCCTGGAAGACCTACTTACTCTGTGTCAGGTCCAGTTTTAAATTCCACCTTTCTGTAAGAATTCACTATCGACACCTTTTAATTCTATGTTGCATTGAGCTAAGTATTCTAACATCTCAACTACAAAATAATTGCCACCTAGGCAATAGCTCTTCATGCCTTGGCACAGAGGTGATACATGAAGGCTTGACCATGACCTCACTTTTTCAAAACCAGTATTTTGTGCAGTTTAGACTTGTGGTGAGAACTATGTTGCCTAGTTACCACTAATGGGACATATGTATATCAAAGAAAATATTCAGGATTTTAAGCAGATAATCATCTTTCTCACATAAAACTATGTTTTACATGTCTTCATAGGTATATAACTGTCTTTGCATTACTTGGGTATTTTTATCAGGTGTTGCCTAGTGGCAAATAAACACTGTATGTTAAAATTAGAGCACAGAAATAACCGCATGAGCCCAGGGGGATAGTGAAATTGCATTTTCAATGTAATTAGCTCTCTAATTATAAGGCCCAGCTTAGTCAATGTATCTGAAATATAATTAATTATGATTTATTTAAACACAGCTTAAAATACATTATTCTTGATTTCCTAAAAGCTGAATTACAGGGAAAAGTTTAATTATAAAACCAGCAGTTTTATAAACATCTTATTATAATTTTTTAAAGGTTAATGCAATAATTACGAAGTTAGCAGCAGTTGCCCAAATGCAATTTTAAGAAGAGAACATCATACAATATAAAGGAGCTTAAATTACAAGGAATAAAAAGATCTGCTTCTATCAAATTGACTCATAATAGAAACATTCCAATATTTTCATATCAACAAATTCTGGCCGTAATTTGCACCTTTATTGTGGTCAAGTTCCTATATCCTCAAATTTACCATCTTAACCATTTCTAAGACCACAGCTCAGTAGTGTTAAGTATGTTCATACTGTTATGCACCCAGTCTCCAGAATGTTTTCATCTTGCAAAACCAAAGTTCTATACCCATTAAACAACTCCCAGTTTGCCTAATCTCCCCTCCCCACCGAGCTTCCTACAACCATGGTTTTGCTCTCTGTGAATCTGATCACGCTAGATACCTCGAGTGAGTGGACTCACACAGTAATCGTCTTTTTGTGACAGACTTATTTTACTTAGCGTGATATCTATGAGGTTAACCCATATTGTAGCATAGGTAAGAACTTCCTTTCCTTTTAAATGAAATAATATACTACATTTTGTTTGTCCATTTATCTGCCGATGGACACCCGGGTTGTTTCCACCTATTGGCTGTTGTGACTAGTGCTGCTATGAACACAGGTGTACAGACAGCTCTTCAAGACTCTGCTTTTTATTCTTCTGGTTACAGAGAATACACACACACACACACACACACACACAAATCTAGAAGTGGAATTTCTGGATCATACAGTAATCCTATTTTTAATTATTTCAGGAACCACCACCGTACTGTTTCCATAGTAACTGTACCATTTTACATTCCCACTGACACAAAGGTTCCAATCTCCCCACATCCTGGACAACACTTGGTTTCTGTTTTTTTTGAGAGTAGCCACCCTAATAAGTGTGGCGTGATATCTCACTATGGTCTTGATCAGCATTTCCTTAATGGTTAGTGTTGCTGAACATCTTTTCACATGCTTGTTGGCAATTGATACATCATCTTTGAGAAATGTCTGCTCAAGCCCTTTGCCTAGAGATGCGTTTTTTATCAGCCTCATATATTCAATACCTTTTCTCAACAAAAACCAGAAGTTTTGTTTTGTTCTATCTTAATCGGGGTTAATAAGGTTCAATATTAGAAGAGAGGAAATTAGTGAAATTGTTCTCAGGAAATTTTGTTTTGTTTTGCCTTTCAGTTTGCCTTCAGACTTCACCAGTTCCTAAGAGCAAAGAAAAAGAATTCTGCATTGGACAGTCTGTTGAAGTTGCTGAAAACAAATTGTGACCTAGGTTGGATCTGATGCGCAAATGCTAGCACCGTCAGCCAGGGATGGCGGGCAGTGGCAGTACTATCTCCAGTACTTTTAGGCCCCGACAGAGGGCCCTGCAAGCCCTGAGACTGCGGTCCTTTGAAGAGCGGTAATGGGTTCCGGGGATTCCAAAGTCACTCCATTTCAAAGCCAGAATTGCTCACTGGCCTGAACTGTGTTTCTAAAGAGTACTATTTGCTGCTCTTGAGCTCCCGCCTGGTAATTTTTGAGGCTTTTGTTATAGTCACTTGAGTGGGATACCCCCTGATTCTTCTCCGTTGCAAGTATCACCCTCAGCCCTCTTCCCACATTCTAATTTTCTGCTCTTGCTTCCTTGTCCTCAATGCCTCTCGCCAAGGATCCCCCGCGTGAGCACAAGCGATTTCTCTTCTCATTCTCGTGCATTAACTACATCTTTGCTGCACAACACTAGTCCCCTTTTCTGGGAATCTCATCCCTTTTATTTTCAAAGCTACTATTTTCTGCACTTAACCTTAAATGTTTAATAACTGTTCACATTGCTAGTACCCTGCCTTCCTTGTCAAAGTTGATTCATCCAAGGGTGGGCCTATCTCTGCCTTCCCTGGGAAGAGGAGAAATCCCTCTAGGGATTTGATTTGAAAACTGTCCGCCTATGAGAAAAGCTGATCTACAAACAGAAGAGAGACAATCAGGGGGATGTCAATTGCCTGGTTTTGGTCACCCCTTAGGTTGAGCAACATCTTGACACTCTATGGTGAGGCAACCCCAACTTTTCAATAAAGTCCCCTTTTTGCCAGAAATAATTTGAATAGATTTCTATGACTTGCAAACCAAAAGATTCAAAATGAATATATTTATCACCTGTGGCCACTGAATCAACTTTCCTTTATAAAATCCTACTTCTGGCCTGGTGAGGTCTTAGCTTTCCTTTGCCTAGCTAACATGACCTTTCTATTAAACATGACTGAGACCATATGAAACAAATATACTTCTGCTGTCCTGTGACAATTTCTCCTAGGAAGTAAGTTTTCAAAGATACTTTACTACTTAATAATTTTTCCTTTTGGAAGACATTTGTAACTAAAATTGGCTCCTCAGTTCTCCAGGTTAGAAGACCTTACTTCTCTCTGTACTTGCATATTCTGATGAAGGGTCCATGAACATCACCCTTGTCCTCTCCACTGAACAGCAAGTTCATTTGGGTTTGCTATGAGTGGGCCTGTCTCATCTTTTTCCCAGGCCCCACAATATTGACTTGAATTCAGACTCTGATCAAAGAGGACTTACATTCAAATGAGCTCAGAGCATTAAAGGTAAACATACAAGGGCATTCTTAGTGCAGTGGTTTCAGGACTGTAGGGTAGGAATGGGTTGGGGGCACAGGAGCCATTGGGTCCATTATTAATTTTCCAATGAATGTATATCTGTGAGTGGTGGGGCAGAGGGCAGCACTGTTCTGTAAAGACATCAAATACGAAAGTAAATCTAAGTGTGAAATTTGCCATGAGTCGACAATGAGGGACTGTCTGCAGTTCATTTTACAGAGTTCCAATCGCACTGCCTAGCCCATGCCGGATTCTGATGTAAGGAGATAGTTCAAATATTCTGTGAGAAATGCAACTCTGTACATGTTCAGAAAATCCTTTGTGTTCCTTGCTTCATCAAGGGTAATCCAAAACAGATTAAAAAAAAAAAAAAAAAAAACAGGGCAACACCTCTTCTCATGAACTAATCATTACTTTACACCTCAGTATGTTTCATGCCTGCTTCAGGCAAATTTCCATGAGAATTCTAAATGTTTTGATTGCTCCATAAACCACTGACATAATGCAAGGGGCCTAAGCAGCCATAGCAGGCCTCCCCAAGAATGAGTTCCTAAAACCTGCTTATTTGCCAGCTGCTGCAATCTTCTGATCTCCAAAGTTACATTTGCTTGGAGGGCAGCTTTGGTTTAGATCAGTTGAAGTGCCCTAAGCAACATGCACGTCTCTTCCTTTAAAAGTACCTTTTCCTCTGAGTTGCCGGCAATGTATTTATTATAAAGAGAAATTTACCAGTATGAAAAGCTTACTTGGGAGATTAAAAACAAAGCTAGAAATTTAAATTTCCTCTCATCTTTTAAATGACAAACTGGAAATGTCATTGGAAACTTCTTCGAACGGGGGTAATGTGTTTTGACTCCTATGTCAATTGCTAATTGAAATATACTATGTCATACTAAAGGAGATACATGCATTTATAAAGATTTTATTTATGTATTTAGAGAGAACACAAGCAGGGGTTGGGAGTTGGGTGGGGTGGAGTGGGTCAGAGAGAGAAGCAGAGTGGGGCGCCCAGTGAGGGGCTAGATCCCAGGACCCTGGGATCATGACCTGAGCCAAAGACAGACGCACTTAACTGAATGAGTCACCCAGGCTCCCTGATACATGCATATTTTGGAAAAAATACCTGTTTAAAGATCCTAGCTGTTCCTTTTCTGACTGAGTTTCTTCAGGGAATACATGCCTTTTCCAGTCTTACCAAAATTAAGAGAGGATTTTGGAACTCTTGGTTGGTGCCTGGTGCAGTGTGAAAGGTGGGTATGGAACTGAAGTTTGAAATGGAAGGAAAGACAGAAGTGACAGATTAACCATAGAGATCCAAGTGATCATATGGTCTTCCAAAGGGTCAATAAATGACAAAATTATGGGACAGAAAATACATTGCCACGGTCCGGCATTATAGGGAAGCTAACCTGAACAAATTGTTACCAGACTGCCAGCTATTGTCATTAAATTTCTCTTGCAATATCAGAATATGGTTTTCAAATGTTCTCTCCTATTATAATCTGCTTGTTTTCTTCTTTGTAAATGTTGGAGATGTCATGTAACTCTGTTATTGGGAAAATACTGGAACTTATGAGAACTGAAATTTAATTCTGAAGATTTTAATTTTATTAAATTTAGGAATGATTTGAAATTGATTCTCCAGTATTAAAAATTGCCTTTATTTTAAATCTAGATATAATATCTCTTATAAAATAGTTTCATATAATCCTATGAAGAGCTGCAAGAGTAGGAGTGATTACTTCTAACTCATAAATGATAAAACAGTGTCTCAGGAAGCAATATGGAATAAACAACAGCAAAGTGGAGACGACTTTTCAGGTTTCCTGGAAACTCAGTGCTCTTTCCAACATAACACAAGCCATTAAAAAAAAAAATTCTCTCAGGGGCGCCTGGGTGGCTCAGTGGGTTAAAGCCTCTGCCTTCGGCTCAGGTCATGATCTCAGGGTCCTGGGATCGAGCGCCACATTAGGCTCTCTGCTCAGCAGGGAGCCTGCTTCCCCCTCTCTCTCAACTTGCCTCTCTGCCTACTTGTGATCTCTCTCAGTCAAATAAATAAATAAAATCTAAAAAAAAAAAAAAAAGAATTCTCCCAGTGGTGTATTATCAGAGTACTAGTCTCTATAGAAACCTATGAAGTTTTGTTGTTTTGTTCTAGTGTTGTTTGGTTTGGTTTGGTTAAGTGTTCTACATACATTAACACTGATGTTGAAGAAAATTTTTCCAGGAATAAAGCTTACATGTAGGTGCAAGGACTTTTCCAATTTAGCATTTGAATCCTTACTGGATCTAATTCATGATTCATGCCAACAGAAAGTGAAATCCTATTAATCCCCAAGTTTTACTAGAGGGTAAAATGGTACCTTATTTAACTTTGCTAGTGAATGGGCCTCTATGAAGGGATAGGAACACATTTTTTTTTTTTTAATTGTTCTAGTTTTAATGAATGAGAGTTCCTTCGGCTATGGATTGGTTTTATAGCACGCGTTTTATTTCTCTTGTTTTATGTAAATGAGGGGTTTATGTGTGGATCAAGGCCCTGCTTCAGAATTAGTTTATAGATAATAGCTAATCATATTATCATCTTAGTTCTTTCCTATAGTCAAAGATGACCAAATGCTTATGCAACTTTTCTTCTCTTTGACATTCAGAGTCATGCTAACAAACCAGATTCTCACTTTATGGAATTTTCTGGGAATCCTCCTAGATGATGTGCTGACTACTGAAAGTCTCTGCAAACAAATTTCAGAAAGCAAGGAGAAAATAATATGATCATCTGGCCTTTCTTTTACTTCCACTGGTGTATCTTTAGGTTTGGTCATCTTTTACCATCCCATACTTAATAGATAATAGAAATAATAATTAAGAGAGCATTTCTTTCCAAATTTTCCCTACAGGTAGATCTCTTCTGTCAAAATCATACAACTCTTTTTTTTTTTTTTTTAGTTTTCTAAGGATTGTTATCCTTAACTTAAATTCTCCCTATTACAAAGATCATTCATTAATACCAAACATTGTTTTCAATGTAAGTTATGCCCTTTTTTCTTCTTCTCTATATAAGGTACAGGGTAATATTTAACATTTTCTTGTTAACTATACTGGAATTAAAATAAAAAACTTAATAAAGAAAACGTTTTCCTTATAGATCTTATGAATTTGGAAGTAATACTGAGTCACCCTTAAACTTTCATTTTCCACATTTGCCAGTCTCAGTTTGTGTGACTCATCTGTAGACCTTAAACGGTCACCTGTTTCTTCAGCTTTTCCTTCTACTTAATTGTCAGTAATGACAAATACTGGTATTTGCCAGATTATACTTGCCAATAATGGCACTGTTTATAATTTTTTTGACGATGAACAAGTTACTTAATTTCCCTAATATGATTTTCTCGATTCATAAAATGAGTAGTAGAGCTTCATAAAATTTTATAAGGATTAAATACAAAGTAATTGTATCTGATACATGGAGCACAGTGACTAAAATCACTTGGTAAATAGTATACTCTCCATAGCCCCTAAACTGAGGAAAGGAGCATGGGGAGGGTCTATGTTTTATAAAATATTTCTCTGTTACAAAAAAAAAAAAAAAAAAAAAAAAAAAAGAAGGAAAGAAGGAAGGAAGAAGGGAAGAAAGGAGCGGAAAACCACTAAATTAGTCTTTACCCCAATTCACCGATTCCCGTAGAAAGATTTTCTCCCCTTTCTGGTCAGCTCACAGATGCTGACTGTCCTTTAACTCTCTGCAGCGATGGGGTTAGCGGGGATTTACTCTGTTTTCGGTTCTGCCTACTGTTTTCATCCTAAGTAGGCTATTTCTTTGCAAATATGTACTCTGATTGCTTTACACCCATGTGTTCTGCCTGCTGTTCTCACTTCCCCATCTCCTAAACTGGTGTTACTATTCTTCAAATTGAGGGCACCCTGAGGATGGAAACCTGCAGGGAAGCAGAATGAACTTAATCCCATTGTTAGTTTCTATTCTAAACTGCCCAGCAAGCAAAGAGCCACTCCTTACAGAATGTGTTGCTCCTGAGAGTGAGAGGGTAATGAACTGTGAAACCAGATGGCTCAGTCCCCTCAAGCCATTACAGGGTTAACTTCCCACTTACTTGGGAGCAACAAGGGTGCCGCCTCCCACTGATCACCCCTTCACACCCCCAGGATAACCTCACCTTAAAAGAAGTTGTCTTTTATTGGGAAAATGAAATGGTAAAACCTGTTAAGATGAACAAGCAAGAGCACAAGCGAATCAACTGGAAAACCACCATAAGCAGGGATTAAAGATTTCAGTAAAGCAGGGAGAGATACGTATTTTCACATATACACACAATAACCAAGTGCAACAAACAGTGGAAGAAATACACAAAAATGACATTTTGGGGGTCTATCAGAATGACAAATTTCCAAAATTTGATCATGTAAAGCTTTCCCTTTTTGCTCTTTTTGAAAGTCCATGAGAAAACAGGCGTGCTCCTTCCCTGCAGAAGAAGTCCAGGCTGCTATGATCCCTACAGAGAGCAATTTACTTACTACATAAGGAAAAAGTGCCAAAGGACAATAAAAATGGCAGTGTGGGCCAAATGAACAACACTGGCTTCCTCTTCTTCTCATCTTATCTTTATGGGATGGAGGCACTTTTCACCAGATTTTGAAAAAAAAGATGTCTTTAGAGCAACACTAACCACTAATATTACATGTAGCCCTTGTCATCGTCCCTAAAAAAATTATTTAAAAAGTAGAGTGGATAGAAAGGGGAAAGGACCAGAGCTGTGATTTCAATTTTCTTTTATATGCAGTAAAAGCTCTATTTATTTATTTATTTATTTATTTATTTACCATGGGAAGAGCCTTCCGTTGATGTGCTGTGCTTATGCAGTTAACCATAAGCTTTTACAGGGACCATATGCTGTAACAAAGTGAATCTTTGACGTCAATTTATAGACAGAAAGATCATAAGAAAAAGAGAAACATTGGAATGGAGCTTCTCACAAAGCACACTCTTGAGTGTCTCACCTGTATTACTACTTTTTCAATCCACAGAAAAAACTTCCATCTACCTTCCCACATTACAGTATTGAGGTCTTGAATTTACTGGGAAGAAATGGAAACTGCAGCTATCAGTTTCTCCAGCAGGGATCTGAGGACTCTCGTGAACTTTCAAAAAGAACAAAAAGGGAAAGCTTTACATGATCGAATTTTGGAATTTTTGTCATTCTGATAGACCCCCAAAATGTCATTTTTGTGTATTTCTTCCACTGTTTGTTGCACTTGGTTATTGTGTGTATATGTGAAAACTGCTGAAAATACATATCTCTCCCTGCTTTATTGAAATCTTTAATTGCTTGTGGTGGTTCTCCAATTGGTTAGCTTGGACTTTTCCAGGTATATGTTTAAATATAGTGATAATGTTCCCTGCTTCTTTACAAACTCAACCATTTTTTCTTCTTTTTCTAATTGTATTGGTTACTAACTTAGAACAATATTAAATAAGAATGATGATACTGAATTTTCTTGATATATTCTTCACTTTAGTGGGCTGTTTCTATTTTTTTATTAAGCATAAAAATGACTTTTATGTTGAGGAATATATTTTATCCTATTTCTATAGTGTTTTTTTCAAGAATTCTTGTTGTAACTCATCAAATATCTTTTTAGAACCCATGAAGGATATATATTTCTCTTTAGATATATAATTAAAATAACTACTATATTAATAGCTGTCTTAATATTGAACCATGCTTGAATTCCTGGATTAACCCCATTGGTTATGATAAAATATTTTTTTAACGTAATGTTGGTTTCCAGTGGCCAATATTTACTTAAGTCTCTTTGGATCAAAAATTGTAAGGGGCGCCTGGGTGGCTCAGTGGGTTAAGCCTCTGCCTTCGGCTCAGGTCATGGTCTCGGAGTCCTGGCATCGAGCCCCTCATCGGGCTCTCTGCTCGGCAGGGAGCCTGCTTCCTCCTCTCTCTCTGCCTGCCTCTCTGCCTGCTTGTGATCTCTCTCTGTCAAATAACTAAATAAAATCTTTAAAAAAAAAAATTGTAAGTAAGATCCTATGGGTCCAGTATTTTCTTTTTCATGTAGGTTGGTACCATTTATACAGGGAGTCCTTATTTTGTGGAATGTAAAAGCGAAAATGTTTTGTGAAACATGTTGTGAAAACGTAAAAGTGACCTGCACACTGAAACCATCCAAAAAGTTCTTACAAACCCTTGCAATCGGGGTGCACATTTCTCAGTGCAGTTGTGCTGTTTCACCAGATAATAATATTATTATATATAATATATAATAAAAATACCAATTATTAAAACCAATAATACCAATTTGCGCCAACTCCTAACACAAAGAAAGCAACCTTCATTGGCAGTGGAGCAAACCTCAGTCATTCTCATAATGGCTATATATGGTTTCAACCATAAAGGCTTCCTGTCCTTTACACATTTTAAACTAAAAAACACTAAAACAACTTTGGTTTGTTTTTTATATTTATCAAACTTTGCTAACATGGTTTGTACTATAACTTCACGGAGGCCCGGATCTCACCCTACCTTTGCTACTGCTACTTTTAAATTTTCTCCTCACATCCAATTCTACTCTAGTGTCACCCATTTTCATTTATGTCTTTGCTACACTTAAAACTTTGTTGATCAGTTTCCTCTTTCAATGATCCATTCCAGTAAAATGATACAGGGGTTTGTCATTGGGAGACAAAGAAACAACACGATTTCATGTTTTGCTATCTGTGCATGAAGTGAGTGACAGATACTCAGTGACCCTTCACCAATAGACTTTGAAATAGGTGACATGATGGACACTGGTCATAATGTGTATCTGTTATGTACCCAGAGATTTGTGGACTGAAAACCAGCAGTGAAGTGTTTACTTTAGGCAATGACTCATGGTTAATATATCATGGTTACTGAAATTTGAACCCTGCTGTTGAGGGACTAGTGTTATTTAATAAACTGTAATAACAAGTTCATGCATTATGAAGGCTGCATACAAAGTATTTGAAAGTGTTTTTTTTTTTTTTTTTTTTTTTAATTCCCCACAATGTTTTAGAACAGTTTTAAAGACATGAAAATTTTCAGCTTTGGGTGAGATAGAATTCTGTGAAGTGATCTATTCTTTTTTTTTTTTTTTTTCCTAAAGTAGCTATATTTCTTCTATGGACATAAGATATTTAGTTTCTTAAAAATCTTGTCTGGGGGGTACCTAGGTGGCTCAGTGGGTTAAGCCTCTGCCTTCATCTCAGGTCATGATCTCAGGGACCTGGGATGAGCCCTGCATCCGCCTCTGCTCAGCAGGGAGCCTGCTTTCCCCTCTCTCTCTGCCTGCCTCTCTGCCTACTGTGGATCTCTCTCTCTCTTTCTCTCTCTCTGTCAAATAAATAAATAAAATCTTTTTTTTTTTAAAGATTTTATTTACTTATTTGACAGAGAGAGATCACAAGTAGGCAGAGAGGCAGGCAGAGAGAGAGAGGAGGAAGCAGGCTCCCTGCTGAGCAGAGAGCCTGATGCGGGACTTGATCCCAGCACCCTGAGATCATGACCCGAGCCAAAGGCAGCAGCTTAACCCACTGAGCCACCCAGGCGCCCCAAATAAATAAAATCTTTTAAAAAAAAATCTTGTCTGGGGTCAGTAGTGGTCAATTAGATTTTCAAGAAAATTATCTATTTCTTCCGGGTTTTCAAATTTACCTAAATAACATTAAACAGATCTTGATGTATGCATCAACTATAGGTTGATTACTTCAGGTTGGTCTTTTACTTCAGGTTGGTATTTTGTCTGCCTTCTTTTGTTACCTGAGTTCTGCTGCCATCGGGCTATCTTGTTGTTCCCTTCCCTTGAAACAGTATTTGCTACTCTTCATCCCAAGAAAGAGGTGTTAAGAGATGCTCTTACCACTCACAGCAGACCCTACCCATTTATTTGAATCTGTGAATTATGTCTGTCTTCTGACTTCACTGAAAATGAACATACAGGTTTTATTAATGTTCATCTTATTACTTTTGCATAAAATCCAGAAAGACAAAAGGGAAATAGCTGCCTTGCACTTCATGTTACACTAGAAATAATCACTGGCTTTTCAACACAAAGTTAACAAATTTTATTATTTTAATATATGCATTTAGCTCAATAATTTTAAAATTATATAATTTACATATATATATAATTTATATAATAAATTATCTGTGAATTCTTTTATCACCATAGATGATGGGCTTGGTTTGTGGGAAAATTGTGATTATAAAAGGAGAGCATGAGGGAATTTTGAGGTAATGGTGGAACAGTTCTCTATCCTGATAATAGCAGTGGTTATATAAATCCATGTGTGTGATAAAATGTCATAGAATGATTTAAAAATGGGGAAAAATGAGAAATATAAATAAAGGTTTTTTTTTTAAAAGATTTTACTTATTATAAATTTATTTATTTTAAAGGGACAGAGAGAGAGCGAGTGCACATGAGTGAACAATCAGGGGAAAGGGCAGAGGGGCAGGGAAAGAGAATCTGAAGCTGACTCCTCAATGATCACAGAGCCTGAGGTGGGACTCAATCTCACTGCCAGGAGATCATAACCTGAGCTGAAACCAAGAGGTAGAGGCTTAACAGAGAGCCACCCACGTGCCCCACAAATAAGGTTTATGAGTGTTTTTTAAACAGTGTTTTTCAATGTCAGTTTTCTGGTTTCAATAAGTGTACTATGGTTACATAATACTATCACTGAAAGAATCCAGGTAAAGAAAACACAAGAACCCTAAATCATTTTTGCAAGTAAAATTAAAAATTTGCTTACATTTGGTAAATTTTTGCTTTAATTATTGGATTAATTTCTATTTATATATTTGTTTATTTGAATGAGAGAGAGAGCAGAAGTTGGGGGGTGGCGCTGGAGAAGGGGCAAAGGGAGAAGCAGACTCCTCATTCAGCAGGGAGCCTGAGGACCCTGGGATCATGACCTGAGCCAAAGGCAGATGCTTAACCGACTGAGCCACCCAGGTGTCCCCAATTTCTTCTTATAGAAACTTAGACCTTGTAGATATTTAGATATTCTTAGAGATAGTTGGAAGCCCAATAATACTGTTTAGTCTATGCTCATTCAAAGTTCATATGTCATGGTTGTTTTTTCATACAGCATGGTATCTTCACTTGAAAGATTGGATTAAAAATTTCTCAAAACTGGGATAAATACTATTGTTTCCTGTACTGATCTATGACGGGAAAACAGAGGTATCTCTGTTCAGTAGTGTGATAGGTTAAAGGAGATGTGATCTACTCTTCTTTGAAATAATTAAACTTCTCTATGGATTCCCTTATGGGGAAGGAAGAATGTCAGAATAATCAATAAAAAAACTGGAATGTAAAATCTTAGAGGTTGACATGTGAAACCTGGGCATGGGAAATCACTCAGCTTGGATTAAGAAGATCTGTCACATGACTGAGACTAAGTTTTCCAAACCATTCCATTAAAGGAGGAAGTTGAACTAGATGACCGAGGGCAGCACTTCACAAACTTGGGAGGTTTTCAGAAAATACTGAAAAGCTGCTAAAGTGGCTAGCTGAGTTTGGAAATCCACTGATCCAAGATAAATTTTAAATCAAAAATTACTATTTTAAGCAGGACTATAACACCATCCATTGAAGAAATAAGTGATATTCTTATCTAACTATGAATTGTTTGAAAAAGTGAGAGTTCTTAAACCAACCCATATATGCGTTTTCAGGCCTTAGAGAAATGCTCTTATTTATAATTGCTTTTTATCCATTGGAAACTCTAAATCACCTTCAGTCTTTATTCTTAAGCATTCCCTTATGAGTATATTTGACTGAAATATATCTTAAATAGATTTAGTTCCCTGAAGTCAAGATTTTCTTTGAGATATTCTCAAGTACTTCACTATCATGAAGGGATTCATTATTTGAGGTTTGAATAGGGTCACTACCAAAAAAAAAAAAAAAAACCCAAAAAACAGATAAAACCTCTATTTGACTTCTTAAGTGATAAAACATTTCTTTAATGTAATTATTTTTTAAAAATTTTATTCATTTATTTGATAGACAGAGATCACAAGTAGGCAGAAAGACAGGCAGAGAGAGGGAGGAAGCAGGCTCCCTGCCAAGCAGAGAGCCTGATGCGGTCTTGATCCCAGGACCCTGAGATCATGACCTGAACTGAAGGCAGAGGCTTAACTCACTGAGCCACCCAGGCTTTAATATAAGTTTTATTTTACATTCTCTCTAGGTTTTCATTACTTAATTTTCAAAAATGACTGGCCAATTTTTCTTTCTTTTAAAAAATATTTTTTAAATTGTTTACCACCTCAATGGGGTAACTACTTGAAGTTCTTACTCTTATTTCAACCTGTATTAGCATACGCTTTAGTTAAAAATTTAAAAATATATTTTTTTCTTTAATGCTGTTAAAGACTTTTGTTTGTTTGTTTGTTTGTTTTTCCCCTGTAACACGAATTTTTCCTCTGAAGCCACTGATATGTTTTCAAAGCAGAGCTGTTTCTGTGAATATTCCTGTGAGGCCCATTACAGCAGAAACAAATATAGGTAGGATAACTAGGGACATGGCCCACTCTTGCCCTGTCTCTCCCATGAAGGTTAAGAATATCACTCCTGGCTCAAGTCTCACATTTGCACCACCATCACCACCCTGTGAAAAGGCCTGGAACCTATCGTGACTGTGTTTGGTGTCTTTTCTTCTAAAAAGCACCTGTGAGTTAGGACAGAGGAGATGCCTGTATCATATGGAGTAAGGTTTGTTGAGGAAAATATTTCAAAGCATGATGGCCACAGTCTTCTCCCTTAGGAAACCATCAGAGGCCCAGACACTACTCTGGGAATACCAAAGAACAGTTTTTTGGGTGAAGCATAAGTACCCTGTGGTTAAGGTAGTGGCATAAAGCTGATCTCTTGATTGAATCCCAAACAACTCTTCCTGATCGTCATGTGTTCCTGAATCTTCTTCATAAATATATTTATGTAAGTCTCCAAGTTACACTTAGCAGATAGAAACACAAACTAACAAAAGATCCATTTTGTTCTTGGTGTCATAGGCCTGCCTGACACATGGCAGCAACACACGACCCTTCGGATTGCAGGACGCCTCCCAGCACAAGTTCCAGTACCACTGCCTTGATCCCTCAGAACATACAAAACCCAAATCTCTCAGCAATGTCCCTAACCTTATTTTATCCTCTAGTCTCTTTGAACTCAAGTTTTAGTGTTTTAGACATTGTTCTTTTTCTACAAAAAGAACAGAATCAGACTTTCATCTATCGATGTCTCTCTGTCCCTTTCAGCTCACCCTCTGGTCTTGTTAGTAGACAATTCCCCATGAATCCCTCTGTCTCTGCCCATCTTGTGACATCATTTGGAATATCTTCTCAAGGATGTCTGTGTAGCAGATAGCCTTGGAAATAGAGTGTTTCCTTTCAGTGCAGAAGGCAGATTTCTTTGCTGTCCAAGATAAAAGCAATGGCTCTCTCTGGGGCAGAGTTTTGGCAAGTCTGCTAGCAGACCTTTCACAAGATCAAGAGTCCTAGGCCTGTAACTCCTTAGTTGTGCATGTGGCATCCTTCGGGGTCTGCTCCTGCATTGTTCCCATACAGTGTGGGGACAAGGAGAACCAATGCAAACACGAAGCCATGAGTAAGAAAGTTCTTTGTCTCTGACCTCAAAGTCTTTAGTTTTCTGCTGGTATAGCTATGAAACTGTGGCACGCTGACTTGTGAGTTTATCAGTGGGGTAAAATGTGATGTTACAATTCTTGATATACCTCAGTTGACCTAAGCACCATAGCTGGCATTTTCTAGCCAGGGTTTCCTAACATTTATTTTCTTTTCCTAATTACACCCTGATTCCCTCTTGAGAATTCTGTATTCCCTGTTGGATATGATCTCAGGAAAGTGATTTGATGTTCTGTCCTCTCCCAGCTAAGAGATGGGAGCATGACCCAAGCTAACCTCACTGAAACTTACACAGAATGACAGACACAATGAAAACAATTGGTATTCATTTATCCCAGCTCCTTAAACAAATACTTCCTGCTATTTCCGAACATCCTTTTTTTAGAATCTATAGACAACTTGAACTCTGCCTTGTGTCCAGGCCAGTTTCTTCACATTTCTCATGAATTGTGTGTGTTTCTAATATTCCCCAAATACATTTCCTTTGGCTTGAGTTGTTTTTTGTCACCTTCAACCAGAGACTTCTAAAGTACTCAGCCTTGATCTAACACTCTGCAGGTCCTAATGTGTTTCATATGTGTTGTGGACTGTGTTTTCACAGAACATGATTAGCCTTCACTACAGTTTGGGGATTAGAAATAAGACAATATTAGACACATAAATTTTTAAAAAACACTCTGAATTTCTAGATTCTGTAGATCTTTTCTCTGGGACAAAGCTATTTCAAAGCATTCATTCATTAATTTAACTAATATTTACTGAGCATCTCCTTTATAGCAAGAACTGCTAGGAAGATGGCAGTGAATAAAATAGAAAATGAATCTTTCTCATGGGATTTATAATCTTATTCTAAGTTATATCATTTTTACTCTTTCTTTAAAAAGAGACTGTTAAAATGTAAATGCTTTGTGGGCACAAACCTTGTTTTTCTTGAGTACCATTTTTATTGGTAATTGCTTATTAAGTATTCAATAAATATTTGCTGACTAAATAAATAAATCTTACTTCCAATAGGAAGTTGCTGGCCCTGAAATGTCTGCATTATTGGTCACAAACAACTGTCCAAAACGGAGATGAAAAGCATTAGAACCCAAAGGGATGAGGGGATAAAGATCTCTTTGCATTTGTCTTAAATTTTCGTATCAATATGACAAATTTTCAATGTCGAATGGATACTACAAGTCATTAAGTAAGTATTTAACTAGAAAGAAAATATGACTACTATTAAGGAGAACAAGTAATAAATGTAGCAATCGCAACTAATAAAATAAGTCTGAATAAAATTTAACTTACAGTTTAATGAAAGCCTCTTTGCAAAAATCAAATGAAATAGAATTTAGAACTTTAAAATAAGGCAAAATCATGGTTTACATTAATTAGTTAGACAATCTCATCTTGCTTTGTCTTTTAGAGCCACTTTTTTAAGATCACATTTTATTTTGTCTTCATTTTTTAAATTTTATTTTACCGGTTTAATCTCATTTTTAATGGGTTGTTTTTCCCCACATGTCCAACAGTTTTTGTTGCAGCTTCTATTAAGATCTACATCAAATGAGTTATTACCGGGTTTCAAATCAAATGCCTATTATTATCATCACCAGAAAAAGTTATGGTGGCTTCTTAGGGAAAGGGTCGGGGAGGGATGTGTCTGTGATGTGGAGCAGGGCTAGCAGCCTACACGTACCCTTGCAGCCCTGAAAACCACCGACTTTTCCCTGCTTGCTGCATAATTAAAGGACAAATGGGTAAGTTTTCTGAATTTTAGTGACAGTTACTCAGTTCTTCTTAAAAGAATAAACTGAATTCAACTTAATTGTCTCTGGTTACAAAGAGGTCAGTTCAGGTTATCAGCTAAAAAGCAATCAGTCATCTGCATATGTTCTAATAAATGATAAATAATTGGCTTGTTTTTCCTGCGATATTCAATACAAACCAAGTGAATAGAACAGATGGGGAAGCAGTAATAAGAAAATACGTACTATTTCTTTCTGAGTTTGATCACTTTTGGAGCTTGGGTAAGCTCGGTATGTTTTAAGAAGTGGACCAAAATAGTATAATTTAAATATTTTTCCCACAGCTGTTTCTGAATGAAAAGAAAGTGCCACGAAAAGAATAGTAACTGAACACTTACTATGTACGAGACAATCCAAAAGATACAAAGCTGAGTAAGATGCAAATCCTGTTGAAAAGAAGATTACAGTGGGAGAAAAGGAGATGATATGTTTAGCATAATGCTGAAGAACAACTATAAAAGGCAAGTATAAAATACAACAGTAATTAAAAAACACTTCTCTCTGGCTGGGAGATGGGGACAAAGATCAATGTAAGCAGAGAAATATAGGTCGAAAGGAGCATGGAGTGTTCCAGCAATAACAAATACGGCTGTGGGTGTTGGGGAGCGGAGGGTTTGGTGCGTGGGGCCCACGGGAGAGGAGCAGGAGAGGACAGGGAAGCAGCAGCGGGACGGAGGGGTGAAAGATCCAGTCTGTGAGGGCTTTTTGTGACAGTCATGAACTGTGCCATTCTGTATGACACACTAGGAGATATCCAAGGTTTCTGGGCAGGTAAGCCATGAACAGAGTGATGTTCTAAAAAGGTAACTGGTGGCTACCTGAAGGACAGACTGCAGAGGAGACAGACTCAAAGCTGGCTGGAGTCTGTGGCAAGAAAAGAGCCATGCTTTCAGAGATGCATCTGCTTTCAATTTGTAGGGCTGCAGAAGGCCCAGCACAGAGGGGGGCATCCTGGTAAAGAGGGGGTTCTGGGAGACCAGGTAAGGCTCATACAAGAATGGCCACAACAGGCATGGAGGAGGGAATAGGAAACCTGGTAGGGGGAGAGTCCACGTGGCTACTTCCTCCTGAGCAGCCAAGAGAGGCCAGATGACACTGCAATATATTTCTCAACCATGTTTTTAACAAGTGCTCTTTCAAAGACTGCAGAGCAGGGTACACTATCATCAAAAAACCAAAAAACAAAACAAAAACAAAAACAAAACACATAAGTATATACAAAGTTAAATGAACTTATCTTGTCCTAAAAGACCTCTCTGAGCTTTTATGATGATACACCTTGATGGGCCAAGAGAGAAGAACACGTGCAACATTTAGGAAACCTAGAATATAACATGAAAGTCTATTTTAGACCTAATAACACATATTGGAAACAAAGTGCATTAATGTTACTTTGGAGTTTAAAACCTACATGCCTGGGAGAGTGAGAGCAATGTGTATGTAAAGTAAAAGCTCTCTTGGAGATTCAGCTAGGATGGACATTTGGTTTTCTAATCAAACTAGTGAGTTATTTAAAAGTTTAGTCACATTGTATTTCTAACTTAAAATATATAGAAGTGCATCATCCCTTGGTTAATTTCTTGAGGAAGGACCAAAGCCTTTTCTCCCAAGAAGGGGTCCCTGCCAGGACTTCCTGGTACTCCTCTTCTGTGCATATGCCACACCCACAGAACATCGTCTACAATATCCGATTTCAGTTTCTTTAAAGTAGAATGGAAAACTATTCACAAAAGAGTTAGGAGGAATGATTTTAGTGAGAAAGTTGACGGCTTTAGGTTTGGATATACTGAACTTAGTGTTTTTAAAACAGGCATGTAGTTTTTTAGCAGGTATTTATTTGGAAATGCATAACATGCCTTTCCCTACAGGAATTAATCAAAATTATAGCATTTCTTTTTTTGCATGTACACAGCGTTGATGTTTGTTATGTCTTTACCTACCTACTAATGGGAATTATTAAATCACCTTAAATCTCATAAAATCACATGATTTCTTCTAACCTCTACCTTCACAATAATCATTAGTTTCAAACACAGGTTTATCCTTAGATACATGGTTGTGACCTACATTTTGGTCAGGGGGATGGTTAAGTAGGTACATTCAATTTGTAAAACAAACAAACAAAAAATATATATATATATATGGGACAGCACCTTAAGGTTTGTGTATTTTCCTGTATGTTTTAGTTTAGCATAACTTTACAAACAAAATGGGAGTAACACACCTTAAATATGTACAGTAATTCTTTGGGGACCTATTGTTACCTCACTTTTAGACATGTAGAACAGAAATAGGTAAAAACTCTAACTAAAAGCTTCTTCTAAATATTAGAAGTATATTCTTCTACCAATATGTTTCTTGTAATTTAAATTTTGTCAGTGTGGGTAATGATTGTGTATATTTAATAATAATCTAAATATGCAGTAAATTTCAAATGATTCCATTTTAATACTGGACAGTTTTAATAATTTTAAAATTTTACTCTATTAGCAAGACAAGCTGGCAGAAGTCCTATCTTGAAAGTAAGATTAGTGCACGTATTTGCTTAATAAATGAAAATTTCTCCCAAACCTAGAGTATGTATCACTACTATTAGTTGGAATCCTTCCAACTACTAGGGCAAGGGATTGAAAACCTTAGTCATTGCCAAGTTCTCACTGTGTATTTCTTTGGACCACCAACTAGTGAACTCCTTATGTTTTAGTCAACCAGTCTGTTTTGAAATTCTTCTAAGGATACCACCCCTTTGTGCTTAAACATTGTTAAAAGGTTCTGAGTCAGATTTTTTATTAATCCAACACATTTATAAATGATATATGGTAATTACTACAGAACTCTGTAATTATCATAAAATACTCCAACAGAATATCTTGCTGGCCTTTTTGAGAAACCCCTCCCTGGAGTAATACATTGTATATATTCACACACATGCACGTACATATATAAGGTGTGTTCTGGTGGGAGAAGCAGATGGTGAAGTGACTCAACTTTACCGAGTGAAAAATACACACAAATCAACGATCATACCTGCAATAAATCCCAAACTATCAAATGTGAGATGGTCATAATATTCTATCGACCAAGGAGCTTGCATGCACACAACTGCTTACTGCAATTTCCGAGTCATGAAGCTGGACATGGTGAGCTATGGTAGTTACATAGTTATCAATCAGGGAAGAGAGAAAAAGAACACTAAGTCCTTACAAAAGCTTTTAGAAGACATAAAGCTAGATCTTTTTGTTTTTCTATTTTCCTTTGTGGAGTTTTTATATCTCGTATTTTTTGGTAAAATGTTTACAAATTCATTTTCTCCATATTTATTTAAAATAAACAACTTAAAACCTACAGTTGTTTTCACTGTAAACATGTCATGCATGTTCTGTTGGTTCAAGGATAAAATTAAAACAAGATATCCTCTGTAGAGCAAATATATTTATTATGCACTTTCATATACATAGGGATTTTTGCTTAATATAATACAAGGAATAAAATAAAACTTTTACAATGTGAAATTCAATGTACACTTTAGGCTATTTACATACCCCAAACCAAGGAAAAAATAAAAAAGAAAGCATTTGTCTGCAACTACATTTGCTGAGAAGTGTAAATGGAGAACATTAAGCAAAACAAACATTTGCATAGCCAACAATATTGAGAAAATTATTTACTCCTGTTTTTAAAGTAGTGAATTATTTTTGGTAAGGATTCCAGTAGGGTGGGGGATAAGGAAGAGAGACAAAAGATACTGGCTGTACTTTGCAGTACACAGGAGTTCCAGATAATTTTCCTTCCAAAACCTTTCCTACATACAGATTTTAATTTTTCATTACTATATATTTTTTTAATCACTTCCCTTATCATCAACTCAGGACTTTTAGGGAATGGGCACAGATGAAATGTAAAACAAGTTACAAGCACATGGCATCATAGGTGTGTAGTGACATCAGGTGATTTACAAAATTTAAACATCTTGATTTTTAAAATAGCTATTTAGGCATTTTTAACTGAGGGGACTGTTTTTTACTCTTCTTCATGAAGCAAAAGCCATTTTCAGTCATACTTTTAAATCCCCCACAAAAACAAATAGGCAAAGTGGGGCATCTTCAGCACCCTTATCATCCTTATCATCCTAACTAAAAGCCAGTTCTATCCTATTCCAAAACACAATTAATAGAAAAACATCTAGAGGAATACTTACTTTTGAAAATCATATTTTCCCAACAGATTTTCTTCCTACCAACTGTTTCAAGTGTACATAATATGGGTATGAAAACATTCAGCTCTTTGAAAAACATAAATCCCTTATGTAATGAGTCATATTGTTGCCCATTGGCCACAAGGTGCATTTTTGTAAAAAAACAATAAAATTAAATAAATACAACTCCAATAATTCAAGGTTAATAGAAAAACTGGCAGCTTTCAGGGTTCTCTTTCTAAAGAAAAATACACCTAATAAGAAATTAGAGCTTCATCTTCTACAGTAATGTAAATGTACTATATTTGAGAAATGAGTAAGATTGGTTCTAATAATAGTATGTATTCATATTTATCAATAGAATCATTAACACTTTTAAGGCTACTTTGCAAGAGTCCTATTAAGTGTATTTAACAAATGTCCCATAGGGACAAAAATTCAATACTTGAAACATTCACATTCGAGTTATCAATATTGCCATGTCACCCTTAATAGCGAATGAACTTCTCTCCTATTCCTGATTATGACTTACCAATGACAAACAAAATGCGTTTTGCTGACTTTAAAAAAAATAAAGAACAAAACCCTTACATGAAGATTCAAGTGAAACACTTATCACAACCAATTACACGTTTCTATTTCTGTGAACAATGCATCACGTATGTGTCCTTCATATATGAAGATGGCATTACTGACCTCTTTTACTCAACATTCTTCTCTAGTAGTAGCAGTGTTTTTGTGCTGAATCTCCAAATTCTCTTTCCTCATTCCTTTCTTATCAACAGCACATGAGAAAAATAGAATTTCTGGGCTTTCTAAAATTCACGGGGCTTATTCAAAGATCGAACCTACAACCATGGCTCCTCAACAACTCTAACCTTTCCAGACGTACACACAACCCAGCTAAGCCAGCCTCACTGGTTTAGAGTCCATCCAGGCGGCCAAGGCTGTGTGTCCCCTGCTCATTTGAATCAGTCACCTTTGTTTTCCCTAGTCAGAGACTTCATCTTTAACCCTGCTATCCAGTTATCCTGTGAGCAACTGGCCAAAGAAGAAAACAGGAAAGAGTATGTGGACAGAAAAGTGCAAATCCATCACTATCGTTTACCAAGTATCAATAAAAAAATACACATGTGCTATGATTGACAGGTTAGTGGTGTCATCTTTGAAGGACCGCACATATTACATTCATCAAAACTATCATCCAACTACCACTAAAACTGACTCAGCTGATTTTGAGAGGGGGCTATTTTGGTCATGCAGTGATTTACAAGATAGAACTAACTGAGAGAGAAACCAGCATGAAAATCTACACTGGCAAATTGTATTCAACCAGACAGAAGAGATTAAGTGTAGTCAGTGAATTGTTAAGGGATCAAAAATCTACCCTCAGACAGCTGCATCTCCTTCTACTTACACACGCCCTGAGGCATGGCTTTGTCCCTGAGAATTTTCATGCCTCAGGAATGATAGTCTGTCTTCTTGGAGGTGGAATGACAAGTGAGTGGAAGGTGAAATTGCATCCCAGTGAATGAAACAGAACTTTGTTCTGATTATAGTCTGCTTTTTCCTCTCTTTCTCTTTTTCTTTTTTTCATCTTTAGCCAGAGATTAGGAGGATTCTACTGGGAAATCCAAATTTAAACTACTCAGAGCAGCTCCCTAAAACACTAGAATTATTTTTTAAAAAATCTGTCAACAAACCATTTTCACTTCAATGTGGCATTAAATAGAAACACATTTTTCAAGCAATGCTGAAGGTGTACTGAACATAAAATAGTTGCATGATTTATTTTATTGAGCAACATTTTTAAAGATACAAGAAACAAGCCATACACTACAACAATGCAAAATGTGACTGAAACAATATGCTTAAGTTTCATTCGCCACAAAAAAGAAAAAAAAATAAATACAAAGAACACTGCCTTTTCGTACATATTTGATCATGGCACATGCACATTTATCAAATCTTAACTTAAAAGTTTTTTTAGCTTTTACCAGGGAACTGCAGTATATATCTGCATTTAAAAATAAAAGTGCTTATTCTTGTGTAGTGAATACAAAGCACACAAAATGAAATTTTTTTAAGCACAGAGGGTTACATTGAGAAGGCAGCCTTACTATTTAGGCACATTACAGTAATTAAGGTAACTGTACTGCAGATATCACATTCTTCATTTTTTTTCAGCAAATCAACAGGCATTTTATGATTTCATCCAGTAGCTGAAGAACCACTCCAATCACAATGTCTTCTGTTTCACAGAATAGGAAACTAATGCAAAAGTTAAAGAAAAAATTAATTTCTACATAATACTTATTATATAACTACATATAGTTTTAAGACCCTATATAATTATATATATAGATAGATATATATATACACACACACACATACATACATTTACTATGTAAAGCATAAAGTGGACACATCTATTAGAGATTCATTATTCAATTTATAAATCACTTTTAAAGAATCCACAAAATGTTTACCCTAATTCATGTGTTTTACTGTTTAACATATATGTATACTTTGCTTTTACAAAAGATGTCATGAGAGTTAGAGGGCTGTACCATCAGAGTTGAATATTTTAAAAATAAATCACAGAATGAACTACTTTACACAAATTATTTTTAAATGATATCTGACCAGTCATCCATCAATTCATATCGAAGGGCTTTACTATTAGAAAGCATAGCAAGTTTACAATTTGTAATAATGCTTCACCTGAAATACCCCAAAATATAGCTCCAAAGACAAAAAAAGAAAAAGGAAAAAATTTCAGTTTACTAAAGAGTACAACTTTGTTAGAGGATGAAAAATGATTAAGCAAAGTGGGATAAATATACTTGTAATATAAATTAGCAAAGATTCCTAATGAAACCTTTGGATTTATCTCTAATGAGAGAACTGTGCTTCTGAAAAAGTATCTATTATATAAAATTAGGTATATATTTTCCCATTAACTTCCCCTATATAATTAGTGAAACATCCATTGCGGTGGAAAGAAGAAAGTTTTTAATAAATAGGATTTATTTTGAGGTTTAAACATAAAATTCTTATGTCTGAATATACTAAGTTCTAAATATCCTCTTGCTAACACATCCGACTTACCATCTTTCCTCACCTATTCTTCGTGTGTGTGCAAATTTTACTTAGAAGTTTTTTTTTGTTGTTTTCGTTTTTTTTTTTTAACTTGGAAGATTTTTAAGAGATCTGTCATAACAAAAATTACCTTTTGCTGATTAAATCTTTGACTTCCTCCAGGGTGAAAAAGAAAGAAATTAACACTGACTACCTATCTACTAAGCACTACATACGCTATTTTACTCAAACCCAAATGTGAGGTTTACCGAAATGTCCTCTCCCCTCCTTCCATTACCGTCAAAGAACTCTGAAGTGGGGAAATGACGGTATAGGAGGAAATTCTTAATCTGAGATCCATTAAGTAGTATTACTCATTCATTCATCTATTCATCCTCTCATTCATTCATCCATTCACATACTCAATACATTTTCACTGAGAAATGAATACACGTATTCCAAATACACAGAATACGTCAGAGAACAAAACAGATAAAAACCCCTACTTTCACAGAGTTTACATTTTAGTTGGGAAGTGACAAATAATAAACATAATAATAAATAAAATATATAAAGTATACTAAATAATAAGTTCTTTGGATAACAAAAAGCAGGAAAGGAAAAGAGTGCTGGTGGCAGGACAATCCGAATTCACAAGGATGCTAAGGGAAGGGCTTGTTGAGAGAGAGGATGGCATCTGAATAGATTAGGCGAGGGAATTGGCCATGTGACTATAGTAGAGGGAACCATACTTTTGATATTTTATTCTCTATGTTGATGAAATGTTACCTTTTATAACGGCGTTTCCTTTTTATAGTTGAAGCTAGGGTCAGAACCCTCAATCTGAAGCTTCAGGGCTTGTTTAAGGCTTAATTCCGTCTCGGAGGAAGGATACCCTTCTAACACTTCCTGATGCCCCCTGTCTTGTATTGTCCGCGGGACTGACACCCTACCAAGAAAAACCTGGTTGCTCTGAAGATGGTAATTCGGATTGGTCATTATCCCATTTCTCTTTTTCTGCTCCCCACTTTGTTGATGAATAAGAAATTGCTGTTGAGATCGACCAATTTCTTGCTGAGTCGAAGGTACCATAATTTTGCACTGCGATTCTGCGGGCATTTGCTTAGGTGGCACACTCGTCCCCGATTTGGCAGTAGGCCCTCTTTTATCGAACTGAGTCATCTCATATTCTAAAACCTTTGGCTGTGAAGAATTATTTTGTTTAGCTTTTTTCCCAGCTGCCCCAGATTTACTGGAATTTTCTGATTTCCCCCCTTTGTTTGTTTTAGTCGACTTCAAACTGGGCTTTACCTGACTCCACTCAAATTCACTACTTGGTGAATTATGGCTCTGTCCCAAGGACTGCGTTGTGGAAGACGGGGAAACAATTGACTGTCGACTTCTACTGCGTGGCAACGAATGTTGTTGAATTTGTTCTGTAAAGGACAGGTTATGAAAGCTATCAATTGGCACTGTTTGAGCCGTTGCCGTAGATGATGTAGTTCTCAAAGATGAATTTTTTGAGCTTTTCAGGGAATTGTTTGACAACGACGACTTCTGACGATCGACTGTAGAATCTGGAGATTCTGAAGGAGAACTGAATGCATGAGCTGGCCCATTAGGTAAACCACGCAACGAAGGCTGCATGTCCCCTCCACCAGTACTGCCAGAGCTATTTGATTTAATTGTTAATGACTGCATTTTTGAAGACACCGACTGCAGAGGTTTTTGCTCCATTGTATGCACAGGAGATGGGGAACAGCCGTTCAAACTAGATGCACCATATTTTTCTAATAATTTAATTATTTGAGAATGTCCATTTTTGGCAGCAACACGCATAGCAGTGCGTCCAAATTGATCCGCGTGGTTTGGATCAGCACCGTGCTCTAATAAAACCTGCACAACATCAATGTGCCCTTCCTGGGCTGCAATACAGAGAGCAGTTGCACCCTGATTACATGTATGGTCAACTATGGCACCATGCTCGATTAGAAGCTGAACCACTTTTACATGACCCTGCCACGCTGCAGACTGCAAAGCAGATCGTTTTTCGTTATCTGCGGCATTGACGTCAGCATGGTAGGTTATCAGAACCTGTACCATTTCCAAATGGCCTTGCCAGCAGGAAACGTGAAGTGCTGTCCTTCCTTCAGCATCACTTGCTTCTACATTTGCACCATTTTCTAGAAAATACTCAGCCATTGTAAGTTGGTTTTCTAAGGCCAAAATATAAAGCGTAGGCCTCCCATCAGCATCTTTGTAATTAACATCAGCTCCATGGCTAAAAAGCAATTCAACAATGTCTCTATGCCCTTCTAATGCAGCAACCCGCAGTGCATTTCTTCCATCATAACCTCTCTGATCAATGTTGGATTTATTTTCCAATAGTATTTGAACACAATCATAATGACCCTCTTGCGAAGCTAATATGAAAGGTATTCGTCCATCATTATCAATCTCGTTTGTTCTAGCACCTTGTTCAATAAGTGCTTCACATATTAACCTGTGACCTTCAAAAGCTGCCATATGCAAAGGTGTCCATCCAGCATCATCTCTGTGATTTTCATCTAACCCTCTGTCCAGTAGAGTACGTACTACCTCAACATTTCCTTGGGCTGAAGCTATGCTGAGGACTGTTCTACCTTCACTATCGATGCTATCCACAGCTGCACCCCAAAACAAAAGCGTGTTTACAACGGAGGCATGGCCCATAGAAGCTGCTGCTAAGAGGGGTGTACGACCATTGTTATCTGTGTGGTCTACATCTGCTCCCCCTTCTAGAAGCAAGTCAACCACATCAACGTGTCCTTCATAGGCAGCGACCAGCAGTGGAGTCATGCCATCTTTATCACAATGATCTACTTCAGCACCTCGATCAATTAAAAGACTAACAACTGATGCATGTCCTTTACTTGCAGGCACACAAAGAGCAGCTACAGAGAGCGCAGTCCTGCCATCAACATCCTCATGATTCACTTCTGCTCCGTGGTCCAGGAGGTGTTCCACAATTTCTCTATGGCCCATGTATGCTGCTGCTATCAGTGCAGTTCGACCTTCATTATCAGCTTTGTTGACTTCAGCACCATGTTGTAGCAAATTCAGTACAATATCCTCATGTCCTCCCCAAGCTGCTGCTCTCAAAGCTGTTCGGCTATCAGCATCTGCACAATCCACTTTTACACCTGCATAAAGTAGTGCAGAAACTACCTCGGTATGGCCACCCCAAGCAGCAGATCTTAATGCTGTCCAACCATCTTGATCAGTATGATTAATATTTGCACCACACCCAATCAAACAATTAACCACCTTGGTATGTCCTTGTCTAGCAGCTAGGGTAAGTGGTGTATGTCCATGGGCATCTTCAATCTCTAAATCTGCTCCCCTGGAGACAAGTAAATTCACTACATCAAGATTGCCACTGTATGCAGCATTAGCCAATAATGTTCTCCCATTTGAGTCACACTGATTTACTGAAGCTCCATTATCTAATAATGTCCGAATGGAATCCTCTCTTTCCAAGGCTTGTCGGACTATGCACGACGTGCGATCATCTTCACTGTTAACGTGAGCACCAGCTTTAACCAACAGCTGTAGCACTTCTTGTTCCTTGGGTATTAAAGTAGACAGGGAATCTCTGACAGGTGTACCATTCCATATCATCCAGAGAGCTAACTCAGCTGTCTCTAATTGTAAGTTTGAATTAATTAAATGCAATGCAAATTCTTGTGCTTCCAATGGTGTTAAATTCTTGGCTTGACAGGTATAACTCATAGCCAACATTCTGTGTCCTTCTGCTGCATTACATAAATACTTCTGAGTGCAGTGTTTCACATCCAGAAGCCACTCTGCAAAACTATAATGGAACAGTATTTTAGTATTTCCTAGTCCATCAACAAGAAGTTTGGAGAGGACATCTAACTTACGTTGAAAGTCTTCCAAGGTTAATGACATATTTTTAGTCCATACTGCATGATATAATTCTGTTATGGTCAAAGGCCGGCAGGCTGCAAGAATCACATTCAAAATGGGCTGAACTTTTGCAAACTGTTTCCTTACAAAAAGTCTCTGACACAGCCAGAGATAGAGACCATTTAGAGTTCCTGGGATGTCACGAATCTCTCTTAACATAATAAAATTTTCTACAACTCCATCTAGAACTCGCTCTAGATAAAGAAAGCATCCGCTGCTTTTAATGTGCAGTTGATTTAACATCTCTGCAGTTTCTTTTGTGAGGTGTTGTCGCAAAGCTTCTTCTTGATCTAAACGATGAAGGATGTACTGCTGAACATCCTTAACAATGTATGCCTTCCGAAGGTCATCTAAGCTTATTTTTCGAAAACCTGAAGAGACAAAAGTAGATGTCATCAATTGAAAATGATTATAGAAGCTGCCATATATTTGAAGAGGATGTCCTCAATATAAAATAAACTAATAAGCAAAGAAATCAATAATAAATCAATACTAATAAATTAATACCTATGAGTGTGTGTATACACACACACACAGACACACACATATATATATATTTTTTTAAGCTTTATTTATTTGAGAGAGAGAGCATGTGTGGGTGGGGGAAGGGCACAGGGAAAAGAATCTTCAAGCAGACTCCTCATTGAACACAGAACCCGCCAGGGAGCTTTGATCCCATGACCCATAAGATCATGACCTGAGCTGAAACTAAGAGATGGCTGCTTAACCAAATGAGCCACCCAGGTGTCAAAATATCTATGAGTATATAAATCAGTTCTCTCTTCCTTCCATAAAAACCACTAATGGAAGATAAAGTATTTCATTATCTGATCTACAAAAGGAACTATTTCTTATTGTATTAGTAGCTCAGGGCTCCTCTCAACTTTAATAACAAGAGATACTAAACTCAACATTAGAAAGTCTTACATACATATCCATGAAAACACCTTAGTATGATTTTCTGAACTCCCAAATGACTAAGGAAAAAAAGTTGCCAGAGATAATAATAACACTTGCTTATTTTTAAAGCTGATCTTTTTCACAGTAAAAATTTATATATTTCCATCCATATACCTAAATGTACACTAGCCTTAATGATGGGACTGAATATTTATATCCAATTAAGAGTATTACCTGTCACTGCCTCTGAATTACTATTATAAGTACACTTTCATAAAAATACATACAAAATGCTTATAGTTTAATAAAGCTCTTCCAAATCTTCCAAACACTAAATAAGTGTTTAGTAATAGGTACTTAGATTGAATAAATTATTATGTTCATCATTAATGACAGTTAACTGTTCATTAAAACAGAACTGAGAATACCTGTTAATAATTTCATTATCTTAAGTTAACTTTACTAAAAATACTTTTTTAAAAATTGCAACTTCTAATCATTATATATACATTTCTCTTATTATGAATAAGCACAATTTAATACACTGCTATACAAAGCACTTTAACACATTTTTATAAGGCCGAAAAATTCTCATCATTTTTAGGGACTAAAAACAGGATTTACTGAAATGTTGGACCATAATCTGTTGAACCACTTTTGTATTCTTACTGAAATATTTCCCAGGGTATGAAACTTTTTAGGGCTACTGACAGTAGAATAACAGAGTGACAGGATGTGTGCCAGGATTTATAACCTGTTGCTCTTTGAAATTATTTATTATCCTGAAGAATATTTGAGGGTAGGGGCTAGGAAAATTAAACCTAAAAGTAAAACAGTAAGAAAAATCAAATAAATTCTGGCATGTTGATACACTAGTAAATTATGTAGTCATTACCATAGTTTTTTGTTTTTGTTTTTAAGATTTTATTTATTATTTGAGAGAGAGAGCATGAGAGGAGAGAGGTCAGCGGGAGAAACAGACTCCCTGCTGAGCAGGGAGGCCGATGTGGGACCTGATCTCAGGACTCCAGGATCATGACCTGAGCCAAAGGCAGTCACTTAAACCAACTTAGCCACCCAGGCGCCCCTAAAATAGTTATTAAAAAAATATAGTGACACTAAAAGGCTTATAAATATTAAACTTTATTAAAAAGCAGGAAATCAAATTGATATAAGTATGATCTCAACTAGGTAGGATAACATACACAGAATTTAACACATAATGTTAAAGAGTGGTTATTTAACACTTTATCCCTGAAAGATGTTAATATTTGAGTATCCTGTCATTTAAAGCATTTTCTATATGGAGCATGTATTATTTTATAACTAGATATAAATAATTATGTATGAAGATCTCCAAAAATACTTGAGGATTAATTTGTGCACAAAACAGTTTCAAATGGGCTATTTCCTTCAGTCCCATAACATGTATCAATTGCCATTAGTCCACAATAATATCCTCATAGGCAGTCAAGATTTTGCTTAAGGGCCAAAGTAATTTTCATTAAACTGACTCTAATCTGAACTCATTAATAAAAATGCTACTGGTTAGTGTACTGAATACATTAGGAAAGAGAAAAATCTCTTCCCAACAATGTTAAATCCTCAGATATGAGTGGGTGAAACTTATTTAGATCCAGTAAAAATATTAATGTTCTTTCCCTAAGGTGATACACCTACCAATTTTAATTCTGAATGCACTCGTTTAAATTCAAAACCCATATATCACAACTTAAAACAACAGTAAAAAGTAGAAAGAAATATGGAGGACATTGGCAAGGGAAGCTGATAAAAGTCTAGGAAAAAAATGAGTAAATGAAAAAATATGCTATGCTCATGTATGGAAAGAAAGCATATTTTGTATTTCAAAAACTTCTCTTACAAGTTTTAACTAAATTTAATATTTTTTGTTTATATCATTAATAGTTATAATTTTTAAAAGTATGGTATTAAAGTATGGTATTCCAGAGGAATAAAAGTAAAAGTATATAATTCAGAATAATAATATTGGTGACAATAAGGGCTGGGAAGTAAGTGTACAAAAAATAAAAAATATTAAACCAGTGTGGCACTTGCATAAAAATGCCAACAGACAGTTTAGAAGATAAGACAGTTTAGAAATATATCAATAACACATCGATATACATACATGGCAGTAATTACACTTACCGGTAAACATTTTAGTAACGGCCTTACTCTGTTTTCGGGCAGAACACAGAAGCAATAGCCATGGTGGAAAGAACTCATGGTGACCAGCCAAAAGCTCTGCAACAGTTCCAGATAAGCTGGTAGATGTTTGTTCACCTTCAGTGATATTACATCCTTCATCAACAGAATCAACAAGTAGATAGAGGCTTTGCTGGGGAGGCTTCATTCCCAAAAGAGGGAGGAGAACACATCTGTAAAACACACCCACATGAACATTTTGAATGTTACTGGCTATGACATTTAGTTTCTCATTCAGACATTAGTAATACAGGTTAGAAATATGTGTTAAGAATAAATAAAGTTTTAGATACAAATACTGTACAAGTTTCAGTTTCTTACTTTAAGAATACTAGTCCTAAATAGTTCACATTTTTAGTAACAACATTTTCCACAATAAAGTGTGTGAGGGAGGGAGTATATGTGTGTATGCATGTGTGTATTAGCCATCCAGCATAATTAAGGAGAACAGTAGGAACTTTAGGAAAGAAACCACATTTCAATATTCCCATCCTGATTTTTACAATCACCAATAAAAAGCTTGAATTGCTTATAACCAAGTTAAAATGCGTTGCAAAAAAACCAACCAAACAAAAAAAACAACCAACTTTGGGGCCCACTTTAATAACAAGAAAATATCAAGAGTCCCCTTACAATTTAGAAATGCTTCATTACAAAATTTCATTTCATCTTACAAAATGACTGTAGCTATACTAGCTAGTCATGCACAAATTTTGTTTTAATGATGGTACGAAGATAAATTCTTATAATCTAGGTCCCATTTGGTGTATGTCCACCTTTCAGTGTTAAAGAACAAATTATTACATTTAATTCCACAGAACAATGCATTTCCTACTCATAATTTATACTGCAGTTGAATAGTTGAATATAATTTTTATAACTGAAACAATACTCATTCATTTTCAACAAATATTTACTTAAGCATGTCATGTGCTGAAAATGGCACTGAAAGGGACATAATCCATTTAGTTATGAATACCAAAAATTTACAGATAATCCTTTCTCCAACTCTCTTCTTCAACTTCCAATCCCATAGCAACCAAGATCTAATTTGTCACTATGTCCTACCAGTATTTCTTTATAAAAATCTCTCAAACCCATCTCAGTCTGTAACATCACCACCTTACTCCACACTACCAACATCTCTCTCACCCGGACCACCATAATCACCAGTATGTTCTGTATGTTACATGTCCCCAACCACCCAACCACTTCCCCATAGTTCCTACTGCAGCCAGAGCAACTTTAAAATACTACTCCAGCCACACTAGCCTTCTTTCAGTGACTTTTATTAGATACAATTACACAAGGACCTTTTCATTTTTTTTTTTAAAGATTTTGTGTGTGTGTGAGAGTGAGCGACCGAGCGCACACAAGCAGTGGGAGAAGCACGCTCCCTGATGAGCAAGGACCTCAAGGTGGATTCCATCCCAGGATGCTAGGATCATGAGTTGTGCCAACGCTAACCGAATGAGCCACTTAGGTGTCCACACAAGGACGTTTTCTTTTGCAGTTTTATCTGCCTGAAATATGCTTCTTTTCTAATGTAATTAACTCCTCCTTAATCTTCAGTTGTAAGCCTGAGAGTCACTTTGCCAAGACTGAATCCTTATGCTTTCAGAGCATTAAATATTTCTTTCGTAACACTATCAAATTTGCAATGTTAGACTTACTAATTTAATATCAATAATCCTTATTTCTTCCTTTACACTCAAAGCATCAAGAAAACAGGGGCCATGTCAGTTTTGCTCATGAGTGTATCCCAGGACTTAGTATAGTGCTGTGACAGATCCTAAATAAAGACTTGACATTGTTGTAGTCTAGAATGGAAAAGAAAGAACTTCAATGCATTGTGCTCAGTGCTCTGATAAAAAGCAGTAGCATTACTAATGTGACTGATAAATGACCAACTCAAGGGAAGTAGAAAGGAAAGGCAGAGGATGTCAAAGAAATATTCAAATATTAGTTGTTTTAAAAAAAAAATTCTAATTCTCCAGGAATTATAATAGATTTTACAATAAATTATAATTAGGAGGAAGAAGGGCAATACTGCCGGAAGGAATATGTTAAAGTTGGGAAAATTTATTGTACCTTATGTATATTTTTCCTCTATATAATAGAGAAGGTTATAACAAAGAAGGTTGATGAATAACAGGTACTACAGTATATGTATGTCATAGTATATAACATACTATAGTATTGTACCATAATCACTGCCACTTGAGAAATAATACACAGTGCTATGGGAGTACATAGTGGGCCAGCTTACCTTATTTTTGATAGGGATTGGGTGGGGGAGAGCTCAGGGAAACCAAAAAAAAGGACCTTAGTCAGGAGAAAGAACCAGGATGAGGACAACACACAGGACAAAAAAAAAAAAAATCTAGTTGTGGCAACCTCACCCTTCAAAGTTTTGAAGAAGAGAAAGACCACTGAACAGAGTATGGAAGAAAAGTTAGGAAAATGCATAAAAACTGGGTTTTATAAATTTATTATGAAATTTGGACTATGACCTAAGGATACTAAGGAGCCACTGAAGTATTTTAAGCAGGAAATTGATATGTTTATATTTGTATTTATAAAGATAACTGGCTATATTTGAAGAAAAGCCTGAAGAAGGGTAAGTCTATAAGGGAAGAGTGAGATGGGAGGCCACTGCTTGTTAAAAAACAAACAAACAAAAAAAGCAGGGGGGCACCACTGCTAATTTTAATTCAGTGTTTTACATACTTTAGGTACTTTATATAGCCATTAACTCAGATGATTCTCACATAAACTCTTTAAGATGTGTACTATTATAATACACATTTCCAGATGAGGAAATCAAGGTACATGAGATAAGTCATTTGTCCAAAGTTAAAAGAAGGGATTCAAGTCTAAACATGGACTCCAGAACCCCCAAGGATGGATCATTAATTCTGGTTTGTCTGGGACTGTCCAAGTTTTAAGCAATGATTTGAGAAACTAGCTGTACCTCTTCCCCACCCCCAACTTCTGGGCAAACCAGTAGTTGGTCACCCAGGTTTATACTCTTAACTGCTAGAGTATATAATATATTTATATATATATATATATATATATATATATATATATAATTTATAGTATAAATATAATATATATAATATAATTATATTATAACAAATGCTATGAGGATTTGAGGGAAATCTGGTGGGTGAAACTGATAGGGTCTGATGATTATTTCATTGCTTTTGCTTACTCGTTGTTTGCCCTTCTTTTCCTAATTTCTTACAATAGAAACTGAAATAACTGTTCCATACTTTTCTTCTAAAATAATCCTTCAATACTACGAAGTCCCTTAAGTATTTTCCATATCATCTGGTTCAAAATAATTTCCCTTTGATTCCTTCCTTGAATTATAGGTTATTTAAAAGTAAGTTGTATAGCTTTCAATATGTTGGGATTTCCCAGATTTTTTATGTTATTGTGTTATTATCATTATTTAATTCAACTGTCATCAGATAACATACTTTGTATAACCCACATATCCTTAAATTTATTAAGATTTGTTTTGTGGCCCAGATTATATCTATCTTACTAAATGTTGTATGGACACTTGAAAAGAATATGTACTCTGTTACTGCTGGGTAGACTGTTCTACAAATGTCAATTAGGTCAATTTGGTGATAGTATTGTTTAATTGTTCTTACTGATCTGCTGTTTATTTGCACTATCAGTTACTGAAAGGGGAGTGTTAAAATATCAGAAGGTATGTGTAGATCTGTCCATGTCTTATTGCAACTGTATTAGTTTTTGACATTTTGAAGTTGTGTTATTAGTAAGAAACAATTATGATTGTTATATTCTTCAGAAATTCGCTCCTTTATCATTATGAAATGATCCTCTCTGACCCCTGCTGGTATTCTTTTCTTCAAATTTTACATCACCTGATATTAAGGTAAGCTTTATCTTCTGATTAGAGTTAGCACAGTATATATTTCCTCACTCTTTTTCATTTAAGCTACATGTCTCTTTGTATACAAAGTATACTACAGGTAACATATAATTAGATCTCACATTTTTTCACTAAGCAAACTGCCATTTAATTACGATATTTATCATTTACATTTAATATGACTATTGATATGGTTCAGTCTAAGTCTACCATGTTCTTGTACATACCATTCTGTAATGTATAAGCACATCTGTAACATATATTACTAGGATTACAGGTAGATTAAGGGGCATACCTATGTATACTTGACAGAACACTCTCCTTAAAAATTACAAAAATAAATATTCCCAACAGCTATGTAAGAGTTCCTGTTTATTTTTTACAGATACATAAAAAAAATGGCATCATTGTAGCTTTAATTTACATTTTGCTTATCATGAGGCTAATCACATTTACAAATGCCTAGGAGTTATATAAAGGCATGTCTTTATATCTGCCCATTTTACAAAAGACTGTCAATTTTTTCCTTTTGAGGACTCCTTAGTATTAAGAAAATACATTTGTTGCTAAATTTTTTCACTATTTTTCCTTTTGACTTTTTAATGTATCTTTTTTTTGAAATGCAGTTTCTTTTTTTGTTTTTATACAGATAATAATATATCAGAGTCTTTTTTTCTTTTATGATTCCTGAGTTTTATGTCACATTTCTTTCTGGGAGGGCCTTCCCAACTTAAAGCTTAAAAAAACATTTCCTCATGCTTTCTTAAAAAGCTTTAAACATTTTGTTTTTCTTTTTAATCAAATTAATTCTGACATAAAGATGTAACCTAGGATTCCAATTTTGTTTTCCACATGGCCCCAAAGATATCCCAGAACTATTTATGAAATTATTTCTCCTATTGATCTGAAATATCTCTTTTCACAGAATAAACCTTCATATATATATATATATATATATGTATATATATATATATACACATAAATATATATATATATATGTTTCATTTCATTCTGTTGTCTTACCATCTTTTCTCCAATAACTTTTTTTTTTAAAGATTTTATTTATTTATTTTTCAAAGAGAGAGCAAGGGAGTGCACAAGCAGGGGGAATGGCAGGCAGAGGCAGAGGGAGAAGCAGGCTTTGCTCCAAGAAAGAAGCCTGATGGAGGACTCAGTCCCAACCTGAGGCCAAGGCAGACGCTTAAAAGTGACTGAGTGACCCAGGCATCCCTCTCCAGGCACTTTTATTTCTGCTTCATGCAATTGTTTAACTTAGGCAATTGCTTATCAATTATATTTTCATTTAAGGCTATATGCTTGGCCATAGATTTCTTTTGTTCCATGGCAACACTTTTCTGGTGAGTGTTTCTTGCGCTCTGCTTCTCAGATTCCTTCCTCTTTTGTTCTTGAGATATATTTTTATGTATTTGTGACAGCTCTTCTTCAGTAAGGTAGTTCTCTCTGGACCAGCAACTGCAGGTTAGTATCCAGTGCCCAGGCTTGTAAGAATTCTCCTTATGACTCAGAGTAACAGACATGAAAAATTTCTTTGAGCTTCTACTTCTCCCTAGCCAATTAAGATCAGAAGCTGTGGGGATACACATAAAGCAGGGTTTCTCACCACAACCCTTTCCTGAACTACCCCCAAATGTCTGACTCATTCTTCCCAGCCCTCTTTGTTCTTCATTTCTGCCTAACTCGGTCCAGGGGAACTTCTAGCATAAGTCTATAACATGTCTCCATGTTTCCAAATAAGAGTCTTTATATACTCTTGATGATAATCAGGGTATGCATTGATTATAAAGCATAAATCCTCTGCCAGTTTTGTCTGCATCTCAATTTAATACCAGCATCCACATTATACTGAGATTTGGGCTTATAGTTCTCTCACAGTTTTAATTTTTTCCTTTTGTACTACTTTCCATGACTTAGTCATATTATAACTGGAAGCCAATCTATGGCTTTAAAAATGTTGAGCTATTTTTTTCACCCTAAACTCAAAAGTAAAAATCCCCCAAACTATCTGCTATCTGTCTCCTGTGTGGATGCCCCACAGGCACCTCAAGTTTAATATGTTTAAAGAAGTGATCTGAAGGAGGCACCTGCACCCCAATATTTATAGCAGCAAATGTCCACAATAGCCAAAACATGGAAAGAGGCCAGATGTCCATTAACAGATGAATGGATAAAGAAGGTATGGTATATACATAAAGAACACACACACACACACACACTGGAATACTATTCAGCCATCAAAAAAAAAAATGAACTCTTGCCATTTGCAATGATATGGATTAACTAGAGGGTATTATGCTAAGCGAAATAAGTCAATCAGAGAAAGACAATTAACATATGATCTCACCCAAGTAAGTTCTTCCCCATCTGCCTTTCCCATGTATGTCACTTCATATATCTCAGCATCCCCTAGTTTCTTTTCTTTTCTTTTTTTTTTTTTTAAGATTTTATTTATTTATTGGAGAGAAAAAGAGAGAATGTGTAAATGAGAGTGGACAAACACAGGGAGGAGACTCCCTGCTCAACTCAATCTCAGGTCCCTGGAATCGTGCCTGAGCTGAAGGCAGAAACTTAAACCAAGTTAAGCCAAAGTCCTTATGCGAAAATCTTGAGTGTCATTCCTGAGTCCTCCCTTTTGCTGTAGACACAATGCTCTCCTTTCAGTTCTAACACCAAACATGTATTTTTGGTTTTTTGTTTGTTTGTTTGTTTTTGTTTTTTTAGGCCAATGCACTTGGTACTCCCTCTGCCTAGAAAGTTCCCCCATATAGAATTTCTTATTCTTTATGTTTCAACACAAATTTGCTTCTGAAAGACATGTTCCCTGATCACCATGTCTTACAAAGACTTTATCATCACTTATTGTTATTATTCTAAATTAATTTCTTACATTATTTGTGTAATGTTGTTGTAAGGCTGAAATGAAACTCTTCCACGTCTATCGCCCCTCCCCTAAGACTTGGCTCTCTCCTTCTACCACACTAGCTACTCTTCACATCTTCTCAACCTTTCAACATGGAACTATGTCAATATTCAGATCTTGGATTTTCTCTTTCTTCTTCTCTATTTATGTGCACTTTTTACATTAGTTTATTAATGTCCTTAAGTACCATCTATATTCCACTGAAAATTACATATACAGCTAGCACCTCTTTTCTGAATCTAGACTTGTGAATCTACTTACTCAACTTCTCTGCTTAGGTATCTAATGTTAAACATAACAAAACCTAAGCTTCAGACCTCTAACCCTCATCTTGTGCTTCCCTTAGTTTTCTCTGCTTCATTAAAGAGCAATCCCATCGTCCCAGTTTCTCAGGCCAAAAGTTTTAGAATCGTCCATTGTTTAGGAACTTCTCTTTGTTTTCCTCATACTCTACATCCAATGTGCCTTCAGATCAATTTTAAAAATAATCAAAACAGGACAATTCTCACTACTTCCAACACTACCCAAGTCCAAGCACCACTGCCTCTAACCTTCATTTCTACACTAGCCAGCTACTGATTTCCTTGTTTTCACCTTCACCAAACCAGTTCTCAACAAAGTAGCTACCATGATCCCTTAAAATCTTAAGCCAGACAATGTTACTACTCTGTTTAAAAGACCTGATGTCTTCCAAACTACTGAAAGTAAGAGTAAATGTCCTTAAAACAGCCTTTAAGTCCATACATTGTATGGATCCTGTTCTCTACTGGTCTCCTACACATACCCCCTTGCTTACTCTGTTCTAGCCACACAGGCTCCCTTATTTTTCTTGGATTATATTAAACCAGGTTCCACTTCAGGACTTTGCACTTGATATTGCCTCAGTCTGTAAAGTTCCTGTCAGAAGCTTCCTTCACAATGCCCTAATCTCCCCTATGTAAAATAGCAATCTTTCTCCCACAATCTCCAGCACATCACTACTATTCTCTTTACTCTAGTCTGATTTTCCACACAACTTTTACTGTCAATTGATATGCTATATAGTATCTTAATATTTTATTTTCTACCAACCACCCACCCCAACCCAAAAAATGAAAGCTCAATAAACATGGATGACATTTTCACTTTTACTAATATATCCCAGTATTAAGAATGGCATCTGGTGCATTCCTAGTATCCAATATATAATTGTTAAGTGAATGAATGAATTAATAGAACCAAGTAAAAGTGAGAACTCAAAAAATACATACATACATGTCTATATCTCACACTGATACTATTATGGCACCCAACATATGCCAGTAAAACAATCAAGAATTTTTAAATATTATGACCTAAAAAAGGTAAGATATAAAGGAAATAATAAAAAAATACTCATTTTTTTTTACATTTCAAAACAAAATTTTACAAACAAAATGGCAAGCCACAGGATCAAAGATATTAAAAATAAAAAGCTACCACTTCACGTTCACTTTCCGAAACATAAAGAACTATGAGAATACAGTGTCAGTGACCTAAAAGAGTAATGGAAATTCAAATATACAACACTATAAGAGGATAAACTGATGCAATTTTAAAGCATAGTTTGGTGCTACCTCACAGAATTGAAGATGAATATACATACCTTACGATCCCAAAGTTCACTTCTAACTAGGCAATTTGGAGTCACCCTTCACTACTTCATTTCTAGTATATATCCCCAAGAGACAATGTTCTGAGAACCACAGTTCTGTGAAAATTTAAAAGCTCAGTATATCTTTTGGGGGCAGGGATTGGGGATGGGAGTGAGAACACACCCATGCATGTGAGTCCAGTGGGGAGAAAGGAAAAGGGAGAGAAAGAATCTTAAGCAGACTCCACACTCAAGCACGGAGCCCAATGCTGGGCTTGATCCTATGACCCAGAGAGATTATGACCCCAGCAGAAATCAAGAGTCAGACATTTAACCAAGTGAGCCACCCAGGTGCCCCATAAAAAGTGGAATACACCTTAAAGGAATATCAACATCACAACAACAAATGAATTACAGCATAAAGACTGGAATTATATATTGTATAGTAGTTAAATGAATCATGAAGAACCACAAATAATAACATAGATAACATAAAAACAAAAGTTACACAAAAAATATTGCAGCATACTGCCAACAACACAATGCCATTTTATAGAAGAGTGGTTTTGAAAGTGTGGTCTGAGGATTCCTAAGGGATTCCTATACCTTAAAACCTTTCAGGGTAAGAATAAAACTAAGATGTGATTTGCCTTTTCACTCTAGATCACTCTGAAGGATACAGTGGAGTTTTACAGAGGCTGCATTCAAAAGCAGATATGATAATCCAACTGTCTTTTATTAAGCCTAACATTGGAAAGAGTTGCAAAAAATATAAAATAATGCTCTTAAGTATGTGGTTTTGGGTTTGGTTTTCTTTTTGTTTCTTTTTTTTTTGGGTCCTTGACAATATATATTCTTTCACTGAAATGTCACTTATGTTAATATGTGATGAATTTATTATTAAATATTTATTAGTACATATTTTTAAAATTCATCAGTTTAAATTTCAAATACAACAAATACTGATAAGTAACCCACATAAACAAAGGTTCTTTGAGGTCCTTAATAATTTTTAAGAGTCCAAAATAAAAAAAATTTTGAGAACTGTTGATATGGAATCAAAAATATAAAATATAAAATATTTTAAATATTAAATAAATAATATTTATAAATATTAAGTTATAATAATTAAATTAAATTAAATTATAAATATTAAATATTAAAATAAAATATAAAACTTGAGCATACAACTAGTAGGTGAATATACATATCTCCCTATATAGTCAAACTGCATATAAATTAATCAAACTACATAGATATAGAAAGTAAATCCATAAGAGGGATCATCTTATGGGGTGTGAGATCAAAATTAGTAAGGGATACCTGAGAAGGCTTCAGATGTGGATTATTTTTTTCTTTAAAACAAAACAGAAAACTCAGATTTCAAGCAAATACAGTAAAATAGGTAGGTAGAGGCATATTTGTTCTTTTTTGTATAATTGAAAAATTTCAGGGGTAGGAACAATCTATCATTTTCTCCACAAATTCTTTTTCTGCAGCCATTTCTTGTACTTGGTGCCACTAATTTTTATGTTTCAATTCCTGTGAAGCCTATGGTTTGCAAGCTGCTTCTCTCTCTAAATTAGCACTTAATAAACATAGTAATTAAACCTTAAGCTACAAAAAGTTTTTTTTTCTCCTAGTGAATATGAATTTTAAATGATAATCTCAGAAAGATTTATAAAAATTAAACTATGAAACTATGAGCAAAGTTATAATGTTTTCAATTAAAATAGTTATTCCTCAATTCAAGAAATAGTAACTGAGTCTCTATTACATTCTATGCCCTGGAGATAGAAAGGGAACAAGACAGGCAAGCTGTCTCCTCATTCCAGTAGGTAGGCATAAAGTCAAAGTAAACAAATGCACAAAATAATTTCAGATCATGATAGATATTGAAAATTAAGAAATAAAACCAAGTGGAATGGTCTGATTTAAGAAACTGACTGGGTGGGGAGATTTCTTAAAAACTCGGTGGAAAGGAAAGGCTCTTTGAGGAGATAAAGTTGGTTGATATCTAAGTGATATCAGATCAAGTAGTCATAGAAAAATCTGCTCGCTGGAACCTGATCTATTTCAAAGCATATTAAGGTAATGATATGGAAAAAGAGCAATGAATAAGGATGAAAGTGGTACAAGTTGAGGTCAAAGGCTAGGCAAAGAAGGGACCATGTAAAGATTAGACTTTATTCTAAAGGTAGTGAGAAGCCATTGGCAGATTTTAAGCAGATAAGTAATATGATCTGAGACTCTAACTGCTTAGTGAAGATCAGCGAGACGAATAGAGATAGCAACAGGAAGACCATGTTGGGAGGCCAGTGCAGGAATCTACACAAGAAATAATTGGAGTAGCAGAAATGGGGCTGCAGAAGTGAAGGTATTTATTTTACTTGAAATAAAACAAAAGTAGTTAATGAACTGAGTGTAGAGGATGAATGAAATTGAGGAACCTATGATTTCTAAATTTTTGATAAAAATTATGGATTTCCTATTTGAAATATTATTTCCATAGCTTTTTTATCATTAGTTATTTTTACAATAGTGGTATATTACTGGTTCCATACCTTTCTCATCCTCTTTAAACTGAGAAGCGTGCCACAACAGGTCCTTCTCACCGTCATAGTAGAAACAAAGAGGATAAGCCCAACTACTCATGCTCACTTTAAGCCTGTTTGGATCATGTCTACTGACATCCCACTGGTCAAAGCAAATCACGTGGTTGAGCCAAATGGAAAAAGGCAGAGAAGCATATTTCTCCTCTAGTAGAAAGAACTGCAATATCATGGCAAACCCCAAGAATACACAGAAAGATGAAGATCAAAAACAAATACTTCAATCTATAACAATTTCTTTTCTTTTTAAGATTTTTATTTATTTGGGGGCGCCTGGGTGGCTCAGAAGGTTGGGCCTCTGCCTTCGGCTCAGGTCATGGTCTCAGGGTCTTGGGATCAAGCCCTGTACTGGGCTCTCTCCTCAGTGGGGAGCCTGCTTCCCCCCCCCTCTCTGCCTGCCTCTCTGCCTACTTGTGATCTCTCTCTGTGTGTCAAATAAATAAATAAAATCTAAATTAAAAAAAAAATATTTTTATATATGTTTGATAGAGAATGAGCATAAGCATGGGGAGAGGCAGGCAGAGGGAAGGAAGCAGCAGACTCCCCACTGAGCAGGTGGCATGAATTGGGTCTGGATCCCAGGACCCTGGGATCATGACCTAAGCCAAAGGCAGATGCTTAACCGACTGAGCCACCCAGGCACCCTAATGTATTACAGTTTTTATGTATTCAAATCATGAGTCATAATTGTAAAAGGTCCGCAGCTTCTGGAAAGCTCCAAATCTTTTTTCCAGATAACAAGTAAGATATAATTAGTTCTCTTAATACTTATTTTTTAAATTAAGCAATTACATGAGCACTTAAGATTCTATTTTATTACCAAGGACTATATTTATTATTTTATTTTTTAAAAAGATTTTATTTATTTGAGACAGAAAGTGAGCACAAGTGGAGAGAAGGATCAGAGGGAGAAGCAGACTCCCCATTGAGCAAGGAGCCTGATGCCTGGCTTGGATCCCAGGACCCTGAGATCAGGACCTGAGTCGAAGGCAGACACTTAACCGACTGAACCACCCAGACACCCTTCCAATGACTATATTTAACTATGCATGTATATAGTAAAAAAAACAACAACATTACATTAGAATATATCTGAGATTAGAGGGACACCTGAGCAGCTCAGTCCGATAAGCATCGCCTTCGGGTCAGGTTATGATCCTGGGGTCTTGGAATCAAGCCCCACATCCGGATCCCCGCTTGCAAGGAGCCTGCCTCTCCCTCTCTTCCCCATTCGTGCTATCTCTCACATTCTTTCTCAAATAAATAAATACCATTAAAAAAAATGTGTTTCTCAGGTTAGAATAACATGAAAGAGAGAAATTGACTTATATAAGACATTTATGTATATAGTATGGTCAAAGACAAAATTAGAACAATGTAGAGTAAATAAGCAATCAATCAGAATATACTTAAAGGTGCATTTTTTTAAATGTTAAGCTCTATACCCAACATGGGACTTGAACTCACAACTGTGAGATCAAGAGTCACCTGCTCTACTGACCAATCCAGTCAGGTGCCCCTTAAAGGTATTTTTAAGGGCAGAAAAGTATTTACTTATTTCATTCCATAAAATCAAACCATTTTATTATACGGAAAACATTTGATTTCATACAATTTTTTTTAAAACATCAAAAATGCTCGGGGCACTTGGGTGCCTCAGTGGGTTAAAGCCTCTGCCTTTGGCTTAGGTCATGATCTCAGGATCCTGGGATCGAGCCCGCATTGGGCTCTCTGCTCAGCGGGGAGCCTGCTTCCTCCTCTCTCTCTGCCTGCCTCTCCACCTACTTGTGATCTCTGTCAAATAAATAAATAAAATCTTAAAAAAAAAAAAATGCTAAAAACAAGATGAAGCAAAAATAAAAACAAAAAATCTGCAACATACATAACAGAAAGTTCATATCCTCTCCCCCCCCCTCTCCATATATATATATATATATATATATATATATATATAGGAAGTTCTTACTAGACACTAAGAAAAATAAGACTATTCCTACTTTTCACATCTCTTACCCACATTAACACTGACTTATACACTTAAAATGTTTCTTGAAGCAACAAATGAGCTTGTGTGGTCTGATGCAGTTTTGGAAACATGATACCTGCTTTAGATGGAATAGAATGAAATTATCAAGAACTTTTAATAAAGGTAAGCAGGGAAATTTGAATTTGCAGTATAGGTTAGATTATCACAATCTCAGAGAAATGACCTAAAGAAAGCACTATTTTATTAAGGCTAATCGGCCTTTTGTTCCAATTGAACAAAAGGAATTAGAATATAGAGGCTAAAATTAAAAAGATCAACTAGGAGTAGATGAATAAATATTCTAGATTAGGATAAAAGATTCAAGAAACATTCTAAGAAAATGATTAAATACTTTAGAATAAACTAATAGAAAATAATCAAAGAAAACTCTAGAAACAAACTGAGGGCAGTGCTTCTTAAATTTCAATGTGCACTGGATTCACTTAGGAAATGGGTTAAAAGGCACATTCCGATTCAAAAGACCTGAGATTCTGCATTTCTAATAACTTCCAAGAGATGCCGATAATATTGATCTTAAGACCACACTTAAGTCTAGGAAGTAAGAACTAAGAAACAACTTAGATACTAAGAGTCCATTTTCCCAGAATTCTAGATAATGACCAAGTTTCATATTAAATGCTTTCATCCTATATCCTTCCATTTGGCAGTTGCTAAAGTTGCATTTTTACATTTTTACATTTATTTTTGTGAATATTTGTCCAATGTGTATTCCCTTCCACTCCCCCTCCCCCCAACACACACTTAACCCAGTGTCCTGTTTGGCTCACGGCTCTAGCCCTGACACTGAGCGTATTTCTGGCACCCAGCAGGTGCAGAATATTTGTTTCAGAAATAAATGAATGAGCCAATGAACAGAGACGCTGAAAGAGATGCTGATTTGAAAAAGACAGAAAGGTTAGTGAAGAACACTCCAGTGAAAAGATACATGTTGATCAGAGTGAGGGTAAAGGCTATTGATGTAGATTTCATTGCTATCATATTAGATATGACCATTGGTAGCCACATAAGTAAATAAAATTATTAAAGGTGCATGTATAAAGAGAGAAGAACTAAGTAAGATTTGTTGGACAAACACTCAAAGAGAACCTAGAGGGAGAGTGACCAAACGAAGTAGTCAGGGGATTTTGAAAGGAAGAAATTACAAATAATGAAAAAAGTTCTAGGACTTACCATCTAAGGTTAAGATAGAGAAAGCAATGAGTTCAGAAACTACACTACATAAATATCTTTCTGTGGGTATGTATATATAGAAGTTAAACATCAGTAAGTTAAAAAATGAGGTCATAGAAGTAGTACTTGAATATACAAATTCGAAGTATGAAGATTTGGTGGGAAGTTTTTTTAAAAAATCATTTTTTTTTTTCCAGAGGAACAGAAAACATGTTCATGTCTGAAAATGCCAGTAGGAGCTAGGCAGGATATATAAACAAAAGAAGTGGTCTTGAAATGGAGTAACAGAGTTGGGGGAACTGGTGTGTAGGTCCCATCTAAAGAAAGCACTTAGCTCTACCAAATAACTGATTCTAAAGAATGAGAACCCAATATTGTCAAATTTCCTTTTGTTTTTTCAAGAAAAACTAAAAATCTGGATGTGTGTGTGAAATTTCCTGAATTGGGTAAAAAATATTCTATTTGTAGGGTATAACTTTACTCTCTCTGGTCTAAAAAGAAATTCTGAGTTATTAGGAAGTAAATCAAAGAATGGCCAAGTAGAACTAAAAATATAACTGAAATTAAACAGTAAAAATATGGAGCAATATGTTATGTCATTATAGCAGAAGTGATTAAAGGTAGTGGAATGGTTCAGCAAATGATAAAAAGTAACAGAAACGGGAACCAAAGGTAGTAGCTCTTAAGATATGAATATAAAAGAGAAAGTACCCAACAAGGGTAGAAAGAAAAGGTTTTAGGAAGGGAAAGAGGGAGGGCTTGAATGAATGGAAGTCCATCTTAAAGTGAATTAACATGGTTAAAAATTGGAAAATAACAGACAATTCAGTGAAAAATGACTACCTTAGACTATAATGAATAAAGAATTCTGATTATGAAAATTACATTAATCCATTTATTTTATTTAAAAAATGAACAGTAAAGACACTTTACAAGATCTTTTAATCTGAGAACATCTAAGAATGGATAGTGACAGTTAGAAATTATTAGTAGTATTAGTTATACAAGACAGATAATGGAAAGGGAATATTTTTCCTTGAAAATACCCCCAAACTGAGGGTAAGAGGGAAGCACACATTCCAGTTTCATTCTGTTCTTTGTCCCTTTGTTGAGTATGCCAAAAATACTTGGAGCCAGTTAAGACAGAAGATAGACATCTGGCCACTTAAAACTATCTGGACTAATGCCATATTCATACATGCTAAAGAGCAGACACAGCAGGTTAGTAAATTAATAATCACTATATCAATCTGGTCTGTATTAAAAACTGACCTAAATAATATAACATTTCAATTCCCTTTCTTACACAAGAACTTCAGCAGTCCTTCATTTAGGTTCAAACATATTCTAGAAAGGTAAGTAGAGAAAAATGGTAAGAGAGAAAAATGAAAAAGGGAAAAAAAGAAATTAATGGGTCTTCATTCATCATTCCCTTTAGATCATATAATTCCTTCCAACTAGTGTTAAAACATTCACGTGTTGCATGAACACTATAACAAGGATTTACCCCAAATATTACTTCTTTATAGAAATAGGATAAATATTACTCTAAGAATTTGAGCTCAATGAAGGCAGGGCATTTTGTCTGTTTTATTCACTGGCTTAACTCCAGGTGGACTCTACTTAACACAGAGAAGGTTCTCAATAAATATCTCCAGCTGTACTGTGCTTAAAACACAAAAGACTCTCAAATATTCGACGTAAGAATGAAGGTCAGAAGAAATCTTGTGACAACTAAATCAAAAAATCAAGATAGTATATCTTGTGAGAATGGAAAGAAAGCAGCAACACTTAACTAGATTAAAATAATGTTCCTCTTGTTTTTATTATCATATAGTAAAAGACCAGTAGTTAACAAGTTACCATGCAGGTGTAAGACCTGTAATCATGTAAGGTTTTTTGTGGTATTACATATTCTATCTAGTATCATTAAAGATAAATACTAGGGAAAAAATTAGGAAGTAAACTGAAGTATATAAAACACATTTGATACTGAATCACTTCTCTGCAATTTCCCCAACTTTGTGGATCTGTGACGAAGTAATATTTTATCAATTTTCCAATTATTATATACTATTAAATTGTTTCACACATGAATATATGAAACCATCAATATTACCAAGTGTTCGATGTTAAAATGTAACAAGGTAAAACTGGTTTTGAGTTTTTTCCCAAAAGTGAAAAAAAAATTTTACTTTGCTTATATTTCATCTCCTATCATGTTTTAATAAGCTTTGATCTCTGTCTCCCTTAAAATAATATAATTTATTGAAAACAATGATGTTGAATTACATTTCTCCCTGCCTAAATAAAATAGATTCCTATTAAAATTCTCTAAAGGACTTTCTTAACAAATCAATCACCAAGAAAACTAAAATAAAATCTTGACTCTGTTTCAAAAGTAAAGGCTTAGATCATCTAATGCCATAGACTATGCAAAAATATTTCTCTTTAGCTATGACTTGTATTCTCACATTTGCATTTATTTGACTATGGTTATAGTAGAGCTTCACAGTCTTAGAGGAAATGTATTCTATAAATTATCAGAAACAGTTGTTACAATACCAAAGTTACCTAATTTATTTAATGATTAATTACTTTAATGATGAAGAAAGTAACCCAGGTTTCTGAAAGATCCAGGAGGAAATTAAAAGCACCAAAATGCTCCAAATAGAAAGACTATATTTCCATTATCATTTGGGAATACAAAGTGATTAGTTACTTCTGTCAGTCAGAAAATCGGGATTGTGTGGTTTTTACAAATATCTCTAACTGCTTCTTATTTCCCTTCAATTAGTTAATAGCTAAAATTCACATAGAGGAAAAAATAGGAGTATCATCTCAGTAGAAGGACATTTTCTCAAAAAAATTTATGATGCCATACATAAAAGTCTGCTCAAAATTGGAATATAGCAAAAATATACAGTTATCGGGCATGATTTTAAATATTTAAGGACATTTGAAATTTACACATAAATTCCAAGAAAATAAACTGTAATTACCTACTTTAGTTGGACTAAGTTCAACTTAGCTAAGTTCTTTGAAACTGATTTCCCAAGGTGTTAAATCCAAATAACATATACGAAATGAAATTATAAAAAATAAAAGTTCAGCTCTTCAATTAGTGATAGGATCTTCACAAAAAGTAGGAAGTCAACAGGAAAAGAGCTGTTTATGTACAGAGACTTTACGTCTCTTAAAAAGTACAGATTTATATATATTAAAGATATCACTGATTCCCTATTTAAAACCATCCACTGAACCTGGTTATTTCACGTCTGTGCACCAATATCACCTAACAGATTTACTTGTTATTTAAAAATGATCTAATAGTTTTAACTCCGATGTCAGTGGCTAAAAGCAAAAGGTAACAACAGATTTGTCCTGAGTTTTACTGGACTGCACTTATACATTAAAAACTCAGCAATAATATCACACCTCTCAAAGACACATCCCTTTGGGTGACTTTAATATACCCATCCTATGTTTGAATTCCATACAACTAAACATAAAGATAATTTTGGACTACTACTACTGTATCACTTATATGGGTAATCTGAAACCTACACTCAAATCACAACTGTGACACACACCCCTGTCCTCCACAAACTTCTAATCCACTCTCCCCCTCAAGTCCTTCAAAGATTTTCTATGATTACAAATCTGTATTCAGATACACATACTTCAAATCCCAGCTCTGCCACTTACTAGCCTTTAACCTTGGACAAGTTACTGAGGCCTTCTGTGCCTCGGTTTCCTCATCCATGAAATGGGAATAATAATACTATCTATTTCACAGGATTGCTATGAAAATAATTTAGCATTTGTAAATCACTTACAACAGGGACACATAATGTTTGCTATATAATTTTTTCAATATCAGTTTAAATTAATAGATTCCATACCATTAGATAATGAGGACATCATAAAAACAAACATCACTCCTTTCATAACAATTCAAATCCTGCTTAAATGACTCCTAGAGACACACAGAGAAACAGACATAGGGTCACACATACATACAGGTACGCTAATCTCTACCGTACTGTATACCTGCAGCTTTGGGGAACAAACTTTTGCCTGCTAAGAACTATTTACTGTAAAGGGATCAAGGGATCAAAGTGTATGCAAACGAGTAATTCAAGCAGCAGTGAGGCAATAGCAAGCACAAAAATAACAATCTGCCGACTTCTTTTACAATGAGCAGAGGGGTGATATGCAAAAAATTCTTTTCCAGGAATCATGTTTTCTTCGCTCACTTGCTCTCTTCTTAGACCAATCAATTTACCAATGGAAAAATGCTTAATTGAAGTTAGGAAAAAGTTTTTTCATACTGCTCACTAAAAGTACTAAAATTACGCCAGATTTTCATTATTTTATAAATATCACATATTTAAAAGCACCACTTAACTTTTTGTTTACTTGATAGTGGAATACATCCCAAAACACAGATTTTCTTCAGATTTTCAATGGCCAATGATCTTTCAAAAAGAACTTGCCTCACTTAAAGAAATAAGAATAGTATAAGCAAAAAAGATTCTATGCTGAGAGTTCCTTTAAATTCAGTGCCATATATAGTGCCCTATACCCTCCCTGAAACTGTAGCCTCTTTTCCAAGCAGCTAAGTGGTTTTCTCTACTACAAGAACAAATATCCCTTACCAGTTATAGATAACATTAGAAAAGTAAATAAACAATTGCCATAAATTTGAAAAAAATAAGTTTCTGCAGTGCTTCACATTGTTATTAGAAAGTAAAATAAATTACTTTTAATCCATATCCTGTGCAACACAAAGCTTAAATTTTGTTTCCTTCAATACTCAAAGTAAACATGTGTATTTACAACTACAGATTATCCCCAAATGTGCATAAAATTTTAAAAACAGACAAAAATACAGACCAAAATCTAGAAAACATTAATTTTTGCTTAGAAACTAGAACAGCATGGCATTCTTACTGTTACCTTTTAAACGCTTCAGCTGGGTTCCTTTCACATTCTCCAGGCTGTAAGAGGCTTTGGACTGCTGGATCCCTTAGCTTATCCTCATATCCTTGGAGTAGTCCACTGCGGCAGATCTGGGCAACTAGACCTCTAATAAACCCTCCAACACACAAAGTATCAGAGTCTTGGGCTTTGCAGAAATGAAAGGCCAAAGCTTGGCGATGTAAACCTCTCTGCAAGCTTGCAGGTGAACTTGGCCACAGCAGCTCAGTACATAGGGCTGTCTTGCCACTGCCAGGCCCTCCTACCAACAACACACCCCAGGCAGCTCCTTTTCCAGAGACAACACTAGCATTATTCCCAGAATTCATTACAAGGGATGGTGTGTTGACAGCACTATTGCAGCAGTTAGTTTTCTCCTGGAGGCAATGCTGAAGCTTGTGGAAAACCCACTCCCTACAGTAAAACTGCTTCCCCTGCAGTAAACTCGTTTGAGCCATTTTGCAGACTTTCTCTTCCCAAGGATTAGTCATAATAGGTTCCTTATCTTCAACATTTGTTAGATCCTGGATACATCAACACAGGTCTTTACATCCATTAGGACATAACTTGCAAATTAAGTTGACTTTGACTTTACAGTAACTAGTTACAGTAAAACTCAACAGCCATAGATGCCATTTGCCAACAGAATGTGCATGACTTTGACTCTTTACTCTTGATTATCAGCAGAGACTCTATTAGTTTAACTGTTGAACTGGTGGAAAATTGCCTGGTTCCAAAGCGTGGTAATACTTTCCCTAAATCTTGATGGGTCACATAACTCCATGGTTATATCTTAGAGTTTATGTGATTGTGGATGTTTCAAGTGTGCAGATGAGACAATACATCTGGAAAACTAAAGAGAATGCCCAATCTTTCAATTTGTACAAAATGCTTCTCCAGATTCGAAGTGTTAATTCTGTATCTGAAAATTAGATGCAGAAAAGATGTCTATTATAGTAAATGCCATCAAAGAGGTTACATGTGTACAGTAGATCGGTAGTTCTATATTTCTTGTTGAAAGACAATCACTCAAAGTACTAGACCTTACCAGTTTCAGGCATCTGGGCAACTGCCAGAGATGGAACTGTTTCAGATTATGTGGCAGAAATGACAGTCCACTGTTACCACCTTCTTAATCCAAAGCATTCAAAAACTGCATTTTCAAGAGAGTAGATTCTTAATGAACCTGTTCACAGATTTCTAGGTTCAAGAGAGGGGGCAAATCAACAATTTCCACAAATAACTAAAACAACAATATCTTAGTGCAAAATATCGTGTGTTAAGAGCTTGTTTACTTAAAAGTTTACAAAGGATACAATTTGCCAGTTAAAATAATCTCAAAAATCCATATACTTAAAAAAAAAATCCATATGCTTCATCTTTGGTACTTTCAAAAAGTTGGACAATTGCCCCCCAGAATCAAAATTACATTTTCCTTTCTGTATTCTACTTCCTCTATGGTTATGCTTCCCAAAAAGCTGTATTTTTATCAAGTTACCCTAGATTAAAACAAACAAACAAACAAAACTGTGTAAAAAGGAAAAAAAAAAAAAAAAAGGCTTTATGCACACACAGTAACATCCTTAACTCTGGCCAAAAAGGTCTTTCCGACTAGCTTGGTAGAACAGCGCCAGTTAAAGGAAGCTCTATTAAACTGCACAGTCCAGCCAGTCAAGGACTCCGTTTACTCGACTAGTCACACTTCTTTGTTGATAGTTTGCAAAGCCTAGGGGATGATTACCAGGGCTGTGGCTGGATGGGAATGAGTTAAAAACAAAACAAAACAAAACAAAACAAAAAACTGAGGGGAGAATGGGGATGACCTTAAACGATAAATCTAATCACCAGTACAATGTGAATTCTTCCTTCCTCTGCGCTATAGATACACGTTTTGGATTGGGATGAGGATTGGAATCTACTACTGTGGCCGGAGAAAAGGCTGCTGGGGAGAATTTCTTCCCACGCAGGAAAGGGATAAGGAGTAGAGTGCTCCAGGGCTGGTTGGTGTTTGCCTACAGTTCCGGCCTCTAGTTTCAGCTGATAGACAAAAGGAACTCCGGGATTCCCAGAGACGGGAACCACCTTCGGTCTGAGCAGCCAGGAGCCACAGGGGGGCCACCTCGGAGAAGACACGGACTGAGGTGCAGCTTCTTCGCTGAGGTCTTCCCTTCAAGAAGCCTGGGAACGCCCCAAACACCCCGCCCCGCCCCAAGATTTTGGGGTGTGTCTTTTGAAGGGGGAGGGGGTGCCCGACGTCCTTGCCAATCCCAGATGAGGGGTCTCCTCCCTGTTGGTGTCCAGCTCTGAGCCCCCAACAACACGCGCCGCTCCCGCCCCCGCCCGACCCACGGCTGAACGTGGGGAGAAGTCGGTCTGGGGCCGGAGACTAGAAAGGGTGGGCGGGTGAGTCAGGTTCGAACCTAGCCAAAGCCCCCAAGCTTCCGACCTGAGAAGGGGCCTCGCTTCTACTCCCGCTGCCGCCCCTCAGTTACCTCGGCCCCAGCCGCCGCCGTGGCCGCTGCCGCCCCGGCGGACTCTAAGCCCCAGACACTTGCTCCTCTGAGAATCCGCGACCGCCAGCGCTCCCTGTACTCCAACTGCAGCCGCCTCCGTCGCTCGGCCTGGGGTTCGCTCTCCGGTCCAGATTCGCCTGTTGGCCCCCGGCAACTGCCAGTTCCAGCTGCCCCAGCAGCCTCGGTCTTGCTCCTCCCAACCCCCACCAGCCAACCGCCGCCGCCGCCGTCAGGGCAGTGACTGTCTAAGGCAGCCCGGGACTCGGCCGTCTCCGCCCCGCCCCACTCCTCGGCCCCGCCCCCACACCCAGGCCCCGCCCCCAGGCCGCTCGCCCTTTCTTCGCCCGCCCGCTCCTCCCCTGGCCCCTCCCCTCCCCCCCACTGCGCCCACCCGTCGCCGGCAGTGCCTGGGCGTGTGCGGGCGCCTGCACTCGGCTGCCCGCGTCGCTGGGAAACCTTTGGGGGAAGGGAGGAGGGGGGGGTGGCCTTGGGGCCCCGCCTTTCGGAGGGGCGGAGAAAGGGGCGGGGGCTGCGTTCTCACGTCCCCGAGCTCACGCGAGTCGCTGCCCCCACCCACCCCGTCACCATTCGGCCCTGAGCCTTTCTTTGTCTTCCAGGCGGGAGGGACTCGCTGGCTTTGGGGGCCATATCCGCTCCTGGGAAGGGCAGTTGGGCGGGCAGAGTTCCCTCTTGCCTCTCCCTTAAACCCCTTGTTCGAAAAGACCACTCCAGACCCGTCCTATTCTTCAGTCCGGGTTCCCTTTTAATCCATTATACCTCTCAGTCTGGGACAGAGAAGCAAGGAAAGGACTGGGAAGAATATTGTGAAAATAAAAAATGGTAGGGGTATAGGGCGACATTCCCATCCGCCTTATGAAAAGGACATGGCCTCCCACCAGATGTAGTTGAAAGTAGTCATGATTCGGTCTCAGGCTCCTGCCCTCCTGGGTAGTTGGATGACCTGCAGGGGCCACTATAGGGGAAAAAGTCCACAGTGGAGGTTAGACTGTAGAATCAGATAAACTGCCCTAGAGGGCCTGACTATAGGTAGTCACTGTTGAACTAGAGAGGCCAGTTGTTTGCACTCGCTTGGACCTGGGTTCTTTTATTAGATTCCACATTTCTGCTGGGAAGGTAAATGTACTGTCAACTGAGAGAGTAGAAAATGTGCTGTCCCTTATTGTTCCATTATTTTTGGTAAAGCCACGAGCTCTCCATTTCCTATTCACTATTAATTTGAATGTTTATTTCCCAAATATTAAACCAGCCTCCTATCTGTTTTCTCTGGAATTTCAAAGTACAGCTATCACACGTAACTAGAAAGTCATAAAACCAAATAGATTGTGCTTGTGCTTACCCTTCCATTCTGTTTATTCCTAGCCTATCCATGGCATTTTGACGCTTGCTGATCTTAGTATTTTAATTCATTTTTTGTGACTTCTGAGGTTCTTTTCCAAAGTAGAAGCAAAAAAGGCAAAAGATACAAATTCTCCAGAATTAGAGAGTTGAAAATTGATTTTTTTTTAAATACAATTTTGATTTGCATTTGCTTAAGCAATTTTAATTACCACCAGCTTGTTTGCCACACAGCTTTATAGTCATCTAGTCCTTTAATTTCATGGCTGTAATATTATATGTTTAGAAAAATTACAAATAAGTACGTACATCATACTATCATTTCCATTAAACTATTTGCTAATACAATAATTAAAATAATTTCTGCCCAATAGAGAGAGAAGTTACAGAAACTTGGGTTTAGTAGGCCTAATTTTTTTATGATAACCATCTTAGAATGCTGTTTGAAATACCATCAGGGATAACCGAGCTGTAATAACCTTCAGACTCGTTTAGAAAATTTTTTGACTTTAAAGTTTATTTCACATTTCATTTTTATGGCTTTTTGCTTTCCCTAATAAAAAAATCTCTGAAGAACAGGGACTGTGCCCTACACAGCCTTGCATTTCCAACACTAAGCAAGGTTCCCAGGATGTAAAGCCTGTCTGTTTTTTCTCTCCACACTTAAAGACTTCCAATGTACCTGACATTATGTTGAGCTTAGTGATAGGTTATACACAACTGGCAGGATGAACACAGTTTCTTAAAGTCTGAGGGACTATTGCAAGGCAAAGGAAACTTCAGATTACTTTAGACTTCCTTTCTTTTTGGAATATCCATTTATCACCCCAATTTTTGATATGAAGTAATCATGTTTTTTGTTTTGTTTTTTCAACCTCTTCTAGACTATATTGCTGCCTTTAAATCTCTCTCTCCAAAAGCTGAAATCTCCATTGTTGGGAAGTATGAGTGTGTCTGTGTGTGTGTGTGCGCGCACATATATATATTTATGCACATATATACATATACATGTATATGAGATATATGTGCACGTATGTATCTATATGTGTATGTTTGTGTGTGTACACTTAGTGAGTCTATTTATTGACCTAACCAGGACTTTTTTTTTTTTTTAAGATTTTATTTATTTATGTGAGAGAGAGTGAGGGAGAGAGAAAGCAGGAACAGGGACAGACAGGGAGGCAGACTCCCCTGCTGAGCAGGAAGCCCCATGCAGGGCTTGATCCCAAGACCCTGGGATCATGACCTGAGCTGAAGGCAGATGCCCAACTGACTGAGCCACCCTGCCACACCTAACCAGGACATTTTTTGAGAACAAAAAAACAGAAAGACAATAAAATTAATTAAAATTGTGTAATTCTTAGATATATTTCTTTATTGATTGGAAACTTGATTGTATTATATTTAGTGGAGATATTAAATAGTTCTTTTCAAGCATTATTTTCCAAAAATATAGCAATTACATATATAAACACATAAATATACACTTATTTACAACATGTTATGATTTTTTTAATCAATTACATGAATGCCAAAAATGGCATAAGCAGCATACTCACTCTTAGTTCTTATTCACATACATTAATCAACTTCCGTATATTTTTTCTAGCACCATACTGATATTTTTCCAAAGAATGTGTTTTTTAAGACGTAGTTTTCCTTATTTTTAGTCTGTTCATAAAAATTGCTTGAATTTTCCTTACATTTGAACAAATTTGAAATTTTGACACTGTCAATGCTTCTCTGTAGACCATGGTATTTTTAATGGAAAATTTTCTCTCTAAGTGCTGAGGTACCTAGTACACTGGAAGCAAACTCTAATAAATAAAATAAATTCTCAATTTAAATTTCTTTATATTGAAATGTATAGAGTTTTCAGCCCAAATCTTTCCATAGGTGTATTCTTTTTTTTAACCTCACTCAGAGTAACATCATTCAACAGACAATTTTACAAGACAAAGCTCATCATTTAAATTTTCTTTCCATTTATTTTGATAGTTGTCCTTTTCATGGAATACATTCAATTCCTTCCTTGATTGGTAGAGGTCTATTTCAGTATCTTCCTGTTAGCAACTTTTGTTTTCAATAATTAAAATCACTGAAAGCTGCAAAATTCTAATATTTTAATTTTAAAGTTTTGATGATTTTAAATGAAGTGATATGAAAATGCAAAGGATTCTAGTTTAACTCTAACTAGTGTAGATCACTCAGATTTGTTTACAAAGTAATTCTTTAAATAAATATCACTGCAGTTTTGCAAATTATGCCACAAATTTAAAAAAACTTTTACTACACAAAAGCATTCAGTGTACTTGCTGTATGCTCTACTACAGGGTAACTCAGTCTCCATTTCACCTATACCTTACCTTTGGTTTCTCAACATTTACCCCTGATTCTCTGATGTGGCAGCCTGGTGTGTTCATGCATGTCACAGGCGGCAGCAGCACCAGACCACAGCACACCTGACTGGTACATCAAACTCCTGGTCAGATCAACAGCTTTGAAAGTTTCTCTATTCCAAAGACCAGCAGTTGGCTGTACCTAGCCTCCCATGTCAAACTGTACTTCTTTCCCCTAGCTGCTATCTTTCACACCATCCCTGAAAGGAAGGGGTTAGTTACTTTGCATCTGGAAAGAGTCCTGAGAAGAGTTATTGCTGGCAGTTTTTTAAAATACCCAACAAATTTAAAGAATTTTGTTCACTGCTAATGTATCTCACACACTATTAAACAAGACCATAGCAGAAGCTGCAAATAAATATGAAGGTCTACCAAACCTTCTGGATTATTTTAATACTACTGTTGATAATGGGGCTTTGTTTACACAAACATGCACTAGTTAAATGTGCCTGATGTAGCCCTAGACTATAGAAGTCTTTGATGCAGTAGGTGTAATGATAGGAACATCCAGCTGTGGCTATCTGCCTAAACACTCCTTTTAAAAACTGCTTATTCAAGCTCTCCATTTGAAAAGTATTGTTGCCAGCTGTATTTGTTTCTGTTCCTGAAAACAAGCCCCCAAATCGTTTTTGCTTATAAAATGTGCAAGGTATAGTCCTTTCCTTCAAACGATTAAACAAACTCCAAAGTAAGATACATTTTGCAGAATTACCAGCTAACCAGAAGAAAGACTCAACTAGCTCTGTTTACCGAGTAACTGGCTACAAAGCTCTACCTTATCCTACAGGCTCCCAGGTAAAGCAGAAACTCCGTAGACCTCAATATTACACCTATAGTACACAGGATAGTATGAGTCTGAATCTCATATACTTGTCCAGCTCCCAAAGACAGCAAGGAATATAAAGCAGCAAATTAGAATCTTCTGAAATATGTCCTTCCTTTGGATTCTCATAACTGCTTTTTCCTACCTTTTCTTATATAGGCTTCTATATAGTTTAAATGCCCAGTTCCAAACATGTCGCCACCGCCCTTTTCTCACATCTTTTATCCTGATAAGGGTAATTTGTAAAATCTCTGAACCATATTTTAAAGATCTGAGAACAGCTGAAACTGACTTAGTAATGAGTTACATTCCTGACTCCTATGTCATATGGTCATATGTAAAAACAGCAGTAATTACCTATAATTATAGTTATTTAAAAATAGTGCAAAATGTCATTTGTCAAGGTGGACTTCTCTAATTTCATTATGTCTATATACTATGCATTTTTTGATAAAATGTCAGTGAAATCTGAGATATAATTAATCTCTTGATTTGCTGCATGTAATTTGTTAACTTGATAGGCCCTAGGTAAATGAGAGATATTATTTTATTTGTTGTCTTTAGTCTTCCTGCTCTTCTAAATACCATATCTTTTTTTTTCCTTTTTTTCAAGTCTCTGTTACTTGCTACACCAGTATTTGTGAAATACTAATTGCTGGCATCAGCAACCTCTGAGAGGTAGGTAGGTTGTATTAATTTGGAAGATTAATATAATATACTAGAAAGCAAAAAAATAAACTGAAGGAAGGAGCTGTGGGAGTAACTCATCTCAGAAAATATTTTTTTAGGTCACAAAGGCTCCTGTGAATCCAACGCTTCCCATCCCACACATGTTGCCAGGGAACTCATTTATGTATCTCTGTGGTAATGGTAGAGGCAGGGACAGTCATATAATGTAGTAGTGCCAAGAGGCCTATGGCAGGTGGTTTACTTCCCAGAAAATTTGTTTTGTTTTTTCCTCCATTAGGCTAGATGTTAAATGACCTCCATGAAGTAATTCATAATTTTCTTCCCAGTCAGCTTTATCTAGATGCCTATATTTCTTATTAGTGCTCTCCAGTTAGCCTAATATATAATTATTCTTTTAAATTATTTCTTTTATTTTTGTTTAATTTTGATAAAGCCCCTCTATTTTTTTTTTAAGATTTTTTATTTATTTATCAGAGAGAGATGGGGGGAGAGAGCAAGCACAGGCAGACAGAATGGCAGGCAGAGGCAGAGGGAGAAGCAGGCTCCCTGCCGAGCAAGGAGCCCGATGTGGGACTCGATCCCAGGACGCTGGGATCATGACCTGAGCCGAAGGCAGCCGCTTAACCAACTGAGCCACCCAGGCGTTCCGAAGCCCCTCTATTTTTAAAAAAAAAATTCTTCTGTTGGAAAAACATAGCTGAAATCCCAAGTCTAGAACTGAATTTGTTGAAGAGCGCCTAATGCCAAGTCTTTAAAGTATGAAATATAGCATTCTGTCAGAAATGACTGGTGAACTAGAAACATAATGAAAATACCACCCAAAAATTATTTTCTAGAAGGCTTATCTATAGGAAAAAATGTTTTTATGCTTTTATTTCAACTTCGTCCTAGATAGACTCCAAAGGAAATCAAATAAAGGAAATAAAGGAAAAAATGTTTTTATGCATTTATTTCAACTTCCGTCCTAGGTAGACTCCAAAGATGCCCTTAATGAACCATGATTACTGAACTCTACATCCTTAAGCAGTTGCCTCACACAGTACTGGCCTGGCCTGTGACTTGTGTTAACCAATAGAATGAGGCAGAAATGGCACTATATAGTCTCCTGATCTAGATTTGAAGAGGACTGGCAGCTTCTGTTTCATGTCTTAGAATGGTCACCTTTGGGAACCACCATTAAAGAAGTCTGGCTACCTGCTAAAGAGACCATATGGAGAGACCACACCAGGAGGCCACATGGGGAGACCATGAGATCCTCTGGAGAAGTGGAGAGGCCTGCCAGCCCATCAAACCATTTGGGCCTTCTGATGACTCTAGCCCTAGCCACCATTTACTACGACTTCATGAAAAATCCCAAGTAGACACACTGCAAGATTTGTCTAGTTGAGCCTCGTGGAATCACAAACTATAAGAGATGTCAACATGATTGCTATTTTAAGCATCTAAGTTGTAGAATGGTTTGTTATATAGTAGTAACTAAAACATTAAATGATAGAAATAAATCTCTTAGTATTTCACAAATACCACACATAATTTCTATTGTTCCTCTCTTCATCTAGTCTCTTGGGCAATTTCCATAGTTTAGATAACTGTAATAACATACATTTATTTATACCATCCTACTTTTCTGTGGTATATACACTATCCATTTGAGAAATAATTAGAAAAATGAGACAGAAGGGTTGCCTAGGTGGCTCTGTTGGTTAAGTGTCTGCCTTTGGCTCAGGTCATTATCCCAGGGTCCTGGGATTGAGTTCTACGTCAGGCTTCTTGCTCAGTGGGGTGCCTTCTTCTCCCTCTGTCTCCCTCTTCCTGCTTGTGCTCGCTTGCTCTGCTCTCTGATAAATAAATAAAATCTTAAAAAGAAAAAGAAAAGAAAAGAAAAATGAGACAGAAGTTAAGTGAACTTTTTAAGATCATATGGATTAAGATTTATATTTATTTCCAAGTGTCTTTTCTCTCCATTGAATATTTCTTATCACATTAGAAACTTTATTCAACAAGGATGTTTCTCACTGTACCCTATCAGATAGCCATGTGATATCTCCAAATACATAAAAAATCAGGTTCTAGCACACTGCTTAATAATAAATGAGAATCAGAAGTTGATTCTGATGTGTTGGTGAAGAGAATGGGGTAGGTAGATCTAGAATTATATTATTTTAATAACGTTGATTTAAGTTCTGAATGTTGGTAGCTACTTCGAAAAAAGAAAAAAGAAAAAAATTTGTTTAATATTAACCTTAAGAGCTTTTAATTATTTTTTTTCCATAGAGGATTCTATATTTGCTAATAACATATTATTAAGAAACTTAAACAAATAAATGATAGTTCTAAATTTTGGATAATTCAGGTGAGCAAGCTCATTAATAAGTTATTCAAAGTCTCACCGTGTAACTAGAATATTTAACATGGAGGTAAACTAGTTTATCCAAGGATCATACCTTTATATGAGAATTCCATCAAATTTATTGTTACAAACACAAAAAGATAAAACTAAATATTTTTCAATCAAATCAGATAAATTAAGACCCCAGAGGAGATAGGAAAGGAAGCAATCAACTTCACACTTGGAGGTACACTTTGAAAAAGAGAACTAATTCTTTTTTCTAAAAGACCACATAGAGGGAAGAAAGGGAGTATAGTTTGGAGAAATTTCGAGAGGGAGGATATCAAAGAAACAACGTTCTCTGCAAAGAATAATCATCCCTGGAACATCAGGAAGTTCCTGGCTTTAAGAAAGTATAGTTTTGGCACACATAGGCTGTGTGCTATAAAACAGCAGATGACACCATTCAGATGGATTGTCATGTGCTTCACTAGGTCAAGGTAGTGAGGACAGTTAGAGATCATATTTGAGTAGGTGCAACAAACCCACATCCAATGGTTTGATACATAAGGACTTATTTCTCTTATGTAATAATAAAAAGCCTAGATGGCATGACTCAAACAGGACCTCTAAAGTGTCATCAGGAATCACCCTTCTATCTTTCTCTTCTTCCTCTTCTGCCATCCTAAGTATATATCTTTTATTTTCATTGTCACATCATGAAGGGATGACCAGTTTGTCCTGGCTTTAAAACTGGAAGTCACACATCTAGGAAACCTCCTTTGTCCCTAGTAAACCAAGACAGCTTGTCACCTTTCGTGGTGTCAACATGACATTCTACTTCTAGTTTTTTAGATTCATATCTCATATTCTTCTCAAATCTTGAAGACAGGAAGAAGATGAGGAGGATTTAGAGGAAAAAGAGGTGTGTAGAACCTATGTCAGAAAAATAAAACTTTTCCAGTAATTCTCAGCACCCATCTAAGTTACCAGAACTACCAAGATAAGCTGGGAAATGGATTATATTAGCTAGACACATTGCTACCCTGAAAAACTCGGGATTCCATTTGTAAGAAGGAACTGAGAGAGTGCATAGGAAGATAGCAGTATGTGTATAATTTTGTGACTTTCTCTCAGAATCCTCAGTATCTATAGGACGACAATAGAAAAAGCAAACAAGAAGGGCAAACCAGGGCTAGAGATTTGTCAAAGGAAGAATTTCAGAAAGGTAAGGAAACACATTATTTTGGGGTATGCATATAATAAATGGGAAAAGGAAACAATCAGACAATAATAGAGCAGAGCAAATATTACTTGCAAAAGTGGCTGCCTAGCCTGAGAAATTGAATGTGGATTTAGGCCTGTGAGCTCTTGTACTGATACAAAGATCCCAGAAATTTTGATTGAAGAAAACATTTATAATAAAATTCTTTCAAAGGTATTTTTTAAAATTATGAAAGCATTGTGAAGTAATACATTTTTCTGAAAATCAATATCACCTCCTTTTGACTTAGGAGAAGATAACATGATAATGTTGATAAAGAGTCTCCATTTGGGCCACATTGGTCAAAATGGTTCTTAATAAAGGAAAAGATATTTAAAGGGAAACTTGCTTTTGGCCTCTAATTCAGCTTTTTGAGGTGTATTAGATTTTTGGTGAATTGGTTATCTGTTGCTACATCACATACCATAACCTAAAGCTTGGTGACTTAGAACAACACAGGATGTGGATTGACTGGGTGGTTCTGCTTGTCTTACCTGGGATCCCTCATGTAGTTGCATTCAGTTGGCTTCACTCCCATGTTTGGGTCACATGTTGGGTTAGCCATGAGGTGACTGGGCTTTCTTTGCATGGCTTTTTCACAGCAAGGTGGTCTCTCAGTTCCATGAGAGCTAAGGCAGAATCGGGAAAGTCTCTTGAGGCCTTGGTTTGGAGCTCATACCATGTCACTTCTGCCATGGTTCATAAGTCAAAGTGATTCAGGGGGACAGACCAGATTCAAGGAGGGGAAAATAGACTAACTTCACCTTTTGATGGGTGAAAGGCTGAATGTTATTGTTAAGATTTTTAATACTACAAATAGAAAAGTTTGAGAATTTGAGAAATAATTTAAACTCTCCACTGGCAGGGTTGGGGGGCAAATATACAGAAAGTCTGTGCTAATTTTAAAGCAATGATGCCCTGTATTTCATGGGACTCCAGGGTAAGAGTCCCTGATTTAAACAGCTTCCCTTAAATTCAGTGTACAGCTTAATATGAATAAACAGGAATACAGTCAAAAGGATTAGTAAAAAGTTTAAGAAAAATATGGCCATCTGCAATGACATTTTTTTCTGTGTTAGATTCTATATTCTATATTAAAATTATGTTTTTACTTAACAGGACTTTGAAGGGTTAAGGCAAAGAAAACTTATAGTTGAACACATACTGATAATTCACTTGATTTTGGATGAAATTATTACTTATGTAAATTAATGCACAACAAAGGACAATTTCTTTTTTCTAGTTTTTTAAAATTCTTCTGATTTTAATCAAGTTGTCACTCTATCTCTGATTAAATCAAGTTGTCATTCTATCTTTGACTAAATTCTTTTAATTTAAGATGGTTAAAAGCAGCCTATTTTTATCTTCTTTAGTCACTGGTGGTTTAAAGATCTTCTCTCAAACAGGAAAAGTGAAGTAGAATTTTTGCATAATTTTAGTAAATAATTAAAAAAAATAACTAAGTGTATGTTAGAACATACGTCAACATGAACTTTTTTCAAAAATAATTTCATGTGTAGTAATTGACATAAGTAATAACTTCTGAAGACATAGTTCTTATTTGATATAATCTTTATGAAATGAACAAGTATTATAACAGATGATAGTTTACTTTGACTAAATCCCAATTAAAATACTTATTTTATTATTTGTATTTATTTATATACATTTATTATTTGCTTCCAGAAGAATTTTAAAATGTCACATAAATAACTGCCTGGCATTTTAGTCTATAATCTGTAATTGATAGGATAAAAGCAAGACTTTCAGATAGGTGCACAGGTTACATAAAGGAAAGCTTTACATGATTCCTGAAAGGTGAGGAACAAGGGGATACCCATTCAATAGATAGAGGTAGAACCTGGAAAGAGATATATATCTTAATCAAGATGTGCTCTCAGACCCAGGCAGAAAAGATTATTGAAGTGTTCATTGTGAGAAGTTTATGTTAAAACTCAAGTCCACAAATTACATATTAAATAGAAGTAGAAAATCTACAGTTCAAGCCTTATATTTGGACTAAACCCAACTCTGAGTGATGATTTTCAGGTATTTTATTTTTTAATACAAAGAGATTCAAAACTTGAGAAAGATTTAATACATCACTGCTGATTTTGAAGATGGAAGGGGGCAATGTGCAAAGAGTGGATAATGACAGGAAGGAGCCAACAGTAATCCCTGGCTAATTGCTAACAAAGAAATGAGGATGTTAGTCCTACAGTTGCAAGGAACAAAATTCTGCTAATGGCTAGAATGAGCCTAGAATAGGAACTTGAATTCTAGATGAAAACACAACCAGTAGACAACTTTATTTAGCTTTGAATACTTGGAACCCACTCAAGCCTGGCTGGAGTTCTGAGGCACAGAAACTGTGAGATATTAAGTGTATGTTGTTTTAAGCTCCTAAATTTGTGATAATTTATTCTGTAGTAGATTTTGGTATCCACGATGCCATCAGAGCAAATGCCCATAAACATAGAAAGGGATTTGGAATCAGGTAATGAACTGAGGATGAAAAACGTGATAGAAAAAGCCTCAACTGCTTTGAGAAGACCATTAGTAGAAATACAGACACAAAAAATGCTGCTGATGGAGGTGCCTGATTGGCTCAGTGGATTAAGCATCTGCTTAAGTCTGCTTCTCTCTCTACCTCTGCCCACCTTGTGTGTGTGTGCTCACTCTCTCTCAATAAATAAATAAAATCTAAAAAAAAAAAAAAAACTTCTTCTGTGGGCTCAGCAAGAAGCTAGGAACTTGCTTCTGAACACTAGAGGAAGGGAGATCCTTGCTATGTAGTAGTGGAAAGCTTAGAAAAGTGGTTTCCTGCTGTTACACAGAAAGCAGAACTTGTAGTAATAAACTTGGATACTGAGTTGAGGAGATCTCTAAACAAAATGTTGAAGGTGAGGCCTGGTTCCTTCTTTCTGCTTTTAATAAAATGTAAGAAGAAGAAAAAGACATTGAAGAAAGAACCGTTAACCAAAAAGGACCCAGGACATGAGGATTTGAGAAATTCTCAGCTTCTAGAGATGGCAAAAGATGCTAAAATTAAGAAATTACTCCTGAAAAATGTGGCACTGAATAAAAGGTGTGGGTGTGTCTATACAACATTTTGCTGCCACCCTGGAAAGATCAAAAGGTCAGAGTGTTCAATCACCAGAGATTAAATGTATGCCTTATAGGTCTCAATTAGATCCAATGGCCTCTCTGAGAAGCTTATTGGCAATGTACCTTAGATATTTCATTTCAAGCCAAAAACAGAAAAGGAATTACCTCAGAAAGAAATTTATGAGTGAGTCTTTTGTCTGATTTTTCTCCAGAAATCCACATAAAGCCACAAGGTACTTGGGAATATATTATTAGCAGGAGCATTCCAGCTTCGACTGAAAGTGGCAGCAGGAATATGAAATAAAAAGGAGCTCTCAGCATTCCCTAATTCTCCTGGCAGGAAACAGGGTCTGATAATACTAGTCAAGTACAAACAGGACCTACCTTTCATGAAGGATGACTCAGAGCTGAGATCACCAGAGGGCAGAGGTGAAAGTCCCAGAGAATATCCTTAAGTCCTGAAACCTAATAGGGCCTTCCTAGCTGGATCTAAAATTGACTTAATTTTCCTTGTTTTGGGGCCAGAATGCCTATAACTATATTAGATTTCTATTGCTGTGTAACAAATTACCACAAATATATAAACTTAAAACAATGCAAGTTTATTGTCCCTCAGTTCTCTAGGTCAGAGTTTATTATGGCTCATCTGGCTTCTCAGAGTCTTAGAAAGACAAAATCAAGATGTCAGCCAGGCCAGGCTGGACTTTTATGTTGGGGCTCTGAGGAAGAATCTGTCTTAGAGTTCATTGGCTGAATTGAGTTTATGCAGTCCCCTGTTTCCTAGCTGGCTATTGGCTGGGGTCCAGTTTTATCTCCTACAGACCACATTCCTTTGCATATGCCCCTCCATCCCTCCCCCCAACTTTCTTCAGAGCCAGCAAAGGCACATGGAATCCTTCTTGTGCTTTGACTTTGTCTTTCTTTTCTTGATTTCAGAGTTTGTTCTGGTATTTGAGTGTATGAGCCCATTTCAGTTTTAAGCAGTGAGAAATGCTCAGTACCTCAGCAATACACATAAAATGTGTCTCCTCAGGTAAAATGAGAAACACAAGCCAGTGTCTTTGCTGGAACACTTTGATTTTATAAGTGTTCCTTTCTACAGCCACACTCTCGCTACACTGCCAAAACTGAATGTTATCTGAAGAATATTGATGGAATAAAATGACAAGTAGTACATAGTACTCTATTTTATTGGCCATTGGGATAAAACTCTATGGACTTGTCTGAGAGAGCAAGCCTATCAGAAGAGAAAACTGGAAATCCAGATAAGAGGTTTCTGATTCTAATTTTGAGCAAATCATTTATTGGATTCACTTTTCACCATAGGATATTTTCGTAATAAAAGCTTCAAAAATACCACTAAAGAAATGCAAAGCGGGGCGCCTGGGTGGCTCAGCGGTTTAAGCCTCTGCCTTCAGCTCAGGTCATGATCTCAGGGTCCTGGGATTGAGCCCCACATCGGGCTCTCTGCTCAGCGGGGGGCCTGCTTCCCCCCCCCCTCAGCCTGCCTCTCTGCCTGCCTCTCTGCCTACTTGTGCTGTCTATCAAATAAATAAATAAATAAATCTTTAAAAAAAAGGAAAGAAATGCAAAGCTGTGTATTATTATTATTATTATTAATTATCAGTTCTGTGACACTGCTGTTACTGCTATGGTTGTCTCTGATAAAATAGTCCTTTCCTCATTTTTTAGAGAGATCTGACTCCTGCATCTCTCTTCAATGATGCCTCTACTTGTGTTCTCCATCCCAGCCACACATACTTAACACTATGTGTAAGTCCCTGGACATGCTGTTTGTTCTTTTGTGCCTCCTGAGCATTCTACTCTGAACTGACTTGCAATTTTGTCATTTTTTTTTTTCCATCTGCACTTTCCATCCTTTAGAAATCAGAGTACCAGACCTCTAACACTTCACCTAGTATTTGGTGCCCTTCCATGTGCCTTTTATTGCGATTCTGAATTGTGTTCCCTCCAAAATTCACAAGTTGAAGACTTCATCCTCAATTTGACTCTACTTGGAGGTAAGGCTTTTAAGGGAGTAATTAAAATTAAATAAGGAAAGAAAGGTGAGACCTTAAACCAATAGGACTGATGACTTTTTAAGAAGAGGAAGAGACACCCGGAATGTATACAAACAGAAGAAAGACCATGTAAAGACAGAATAAAAAGGTGGTCATCTGCAAGCCAAGGAGAGAGATCTCATCAGAAACCAACCTTGCCAGCATCTTGATCTTGGACTTTCAGCCCCTGAAACTGTGAGAACATAAATTGTTGTTGTTTAAGCCATGTAGGCTGTGGCGTTCTGTTAAAGTAGCCCTGGCAGGGCAGTTCAGTGCCTTTGTTGCTCCCTGTGCAGAGCTCATCCATTATTGTTGTTGTTGCTTTTTTTCAATAGTGAAATCCATACTGAACAAAAACAGTAATATCCACTCATAAGCACAACTAGAAATATGAAGGCTGATTGTTGGCTTCTATTCTTAACTTCAAACTTCCAGAAATATTAGGACAAGTTTAATGTTTTCAGTGTCTGAACTTCTGTTTTCTCTGAAACTTCTTATCATTTGACTTTTATCTTCAAAATCCAGCCAAAATTATTTTCAGTTATGTCATTAATGACCTTCTAATGGATCACTCCTCCTCATTGAATCAATCTTACTGTGTCAAAACAACCCTTTTAACTTGCCCTTATTTTCAAGTCATAGTTCTGGTTTTTTTTTCTCATAAATCTTTGACTATCTCTTCCAGTCTTCTTTTGTTCATTCATTTCCATCCATGTTTCTCTTAAATAAGATTATTCTACTTGTTTCTATTCATTGTCCTCTTTTTCTCATTCCAAATTCTCATTCAAGGCCTCAACTCCTGCTAGTGTCTGTATTTGAAGGGATCTCCCAAAGAGATATGCCTGGTCCAACTTCTCTGTACTATGCTCACTACTGCAGATTTCCATTTGGATTTCACACAGGATTTCAGACTCATTATGTTCAAAATTGAATGCCAATGATAATTTTAAAATAGAGGAAATTGTGCACTGAGAAAATAGAAGGGAGATAATGTAAATCTTAGAGTTGGAGTAAATATTTTTCCAGCACAAACTTGTTAGAGATAAGAAAGCTAAAGCAAAATACAGCAAGCCCTCAAGTCTGTATTTCTGAAAAAAAAGCAGAAGAGTTCAATGGCTATCAGTTAATGTGGCCTCTGGATTTTGTTATGCTCTTGTTTTCAAGGGCAGTACTAAAATTATGAAACTCTGCATTATAAAGACAAGTCAGAGAAATATTTTATGTATTCTGAAGTAAACTATAATGGAAGTTGTTAATATCAGCCCCTATATCAGTCATATATTTTTTCATGCTAAAACACTTGTCAGTTCTTAAGTTTTTTTGTCTCAAGATACCTTTACATTTTTAATAATTTCTGAGGATGCTAAGGAAATCTGTTATGTAGACTGTATCTATTGATATTTACGATATTTGAAATTAAAACAAAACTATTATTATTATGTTTAAATAACCATAAGCCTATTATAATTTTATAAAAATAAGTATATCTTCCAAACAAAATTATGTCTTCCAAAGCAAAAAAGATTATGTGAGAAAAAGTCAATGTTTTACATTTTGCAAATGTCGTTAATGTCTGGCTTAATAAAAGATAGCTGGACTCTCTTATACCTGTGCATGCACCCTGTTTTGATGTGCTTTTTTGGTTAAAGTATGTTAAAAAAAAAAATCAGCCTCCCACAAATAGGTAATTGGAAAAAGAAGAGTATTTTAATAGACTTTCAGACAATGTATAATATTCTCTTTTATACTACACCAAAACTTGGCAAATGGTGATGTCTTAATGCTTTAAGGCTTTAGCTTCCATATGGAATTGGAACCCATATCAATGGACTTTTCATACTCTGTAACAAAAAATTTAATTGGTGTTTTAGTCTGCTGGGCTGCTATAACCACAGCATAGAATGCCATAGACTGGGTGGCTGATAAACTACAGACATTTATTTCTTATATTTCTGGATTCTGGGAAGTCCAAGATCAAAATACCAGCAGATGTGGTGTCTGGTGAAAGCCTGTTTTCTGTTTCATAGGCGACAATCTTAGTGTTCTCACGTGGCATAAAGGGCATAGAAGCTCCATAGAGAAGACATAATCATCTTCCAAAAGCCCCAGTCCAATTACCAACATGTTAAAGTTCCAACATATGAATTTGGAGGGACACAAACATTTAGTTTATAATGACTGGCCTGTCTTGAACTAATTTACTTACTTACTTACTTTCTTTCTTTTTTTCTTTTTTAATATTGAACTTTCAATTGACTTTTATCCATGCATGATTCTGTTACATCAATAATTGGTCATTTGAAAAACTTAGTTCACACAGTTATGCAAATGCAAATACATTTCATTATACGATGTCAAAAAACTCCACGTTTGTTCATATTACCACAAATTCAATCAGAAAAGTTGGTCGAGTTCACAGAGATGGAAGCTGATATTTCAAAAATTTAATTTCAGTTCTAAATCATAAATGTTGTCATTGGCAATAAATACTATTACTTGTATTCTTAAAGTGACAGTCTCATTTCATTCATTTTTTGAGAAAATATTTGCCGGATAGTCAAGTCTGATAGTCACAGTTTGTCCATCAGATGTTCTTTCAATTAAAAATGGTGTTTCATTAAAAAAAAAAAAAGTGAACAGTTTACCTCACAATTCACATTACACAAAAGTGCTTTTCAGTCCTAGTTTGGTATGCAGCAGGAGATGTACTCAACCATGAAATTTAATAAAAATAATTTTTTTATTGCTTAGTCACATGTATTCTTAGGTGAAACTGGCTCTTTTTTTTTTTTTTTTTAAACTGTGAGTGTATGGCAGTGAAAATGCAGTGACTACTAGCACAGCACACACTACTTTTGAATCCTGTCAAGGTACCAGCAATTTTAACTATTGCTTTTGTAGCTATCACTGGAAATGTCAACACAGTGAAAAAGTCAAAAGATTTTTAGTTTTATTTTTTAAAATTTTGTTTATTTATTTATTTGGTAGAGAGATTGGGAACACAAGCAGGGGAAGTAGGAGAGGGAAGCAGGTTTCCCACTAGCCAGGGAGCCTGATACAGAGCTCCATCCCAGGACCCTAGGATCATGAGCTGAGCTGAAGACAGCTGCTTAATGACTGAGCCACCCAGGCACCCCAATTTTTAGTGTTTTTATGAAAGTAATTTTGACCTTATGGATACCCTGAAAAGGTTTTAGGGATCCTTTCTTAGTGATCTAAAGAGCATATTTGAGAATAGCTAATTACACTCGAGAATGAATTACAGTGGAAAATAGGAAGAGAGAGCATATTTATTATATTTTTCTTTAAACTGGCTCCTCTGTCCATATTCCCTGTCTTGTTTAATGGCACCACTTTCAGTGAAGGTCCAGGCAGGAAAAAGGATGGGCATACTCAAACTGGGTGATTCAGTTGGTTAAGCGACTGCCTTTCGTTTGGGTCATGATCCTGGAGTTCCAGTATCAAGTCCCATATCAGGCTCTCTGCTTTGGGGGGTGGGTGGTCTGCTTCTTCCTTGACCTCTCCACTCTCATGCTTTCTCTCTCTCATCTTCTTTTTCAAATAAATAAGTAAAATCTTAAAAAAAAAAATAAAGATCTATTAAATAAGCTAAAGGGAGGTGTGTAAGTAAGTTTTATGGAAACAAAGAAAGAACAAGTGCAGTACTCCAAGGTTAGCCACAGCAGAAAGTGTTACCACCCAAGACCTGAAGGGACAAGTGGAGAGCGTAATTACTGGACCCTGGAGGGAGGAGCTCAGAAAGAGGCCTGCCTGAAGTAGGCCTTCAGTTAGAGGACAGAGTCAACCTGTGGTGAACCCTCAGAAAAAGAACTAGAAGAACTTCTTGACCTCTCATCCCTGCCTTCTCCCATCTCTTCTCCTTACTTCCCACTTGCCTAACTCACAGGGAAACCAGAGGGCAAGGGCAGAATTCGCACAGATTAGCCCCTGGGCTCAAGTCTAGTGACTAGTGAAGAATAGATCTCAAAGGACAGAAGGAAGACAGGCAGGGATTCAACTCAGTCTTGGAAGGCATTTTACACCTTCTTCAGTAAACCCATAATTCAAGCATTCACTGGATCTGCTGTTTTGCTTTCCTAATTTAACTCAGCATTTTTCATATTTGACTCCTCTCATCACTGTTTCTGTTCAGGATTTCCTCAGTGCTTATCTAGGCATTATAATATTTTCCTAACAGGTCTTTGCTTATCTAGTCTTCTCCAATCCATCTTACATATTGCTAGCATAATGCTCATTTTAAATACATATCTAATCATAATTCTGAGCTGTTTAAAAACGTTGATATTTTATTGAGCCCATATTACCATAGGATTAAAGCCTAACATTCTTTTGGGGGTTATATAGATCCCTCCATAATTCTACTCCTGCCTACTGATACTGCTCTCAACTCCTACTTTTCCCACCCTTCTATCATATGTTCCAATCAAAGGCAGCCATCTTACCTAAATGCTTTTATTCCTCTGTGTATTTGCATGTTATTCTTACTACCTGAGACTCTCCCTCCTCATATCCTTTGAACTCTTACTCATTTTGCTTTGTTTTTCTCCTTCCCTCCCCCTCCTCCTTCTCCTCTTTCTTACATAACGAAGCTGATAAACTAGTGTTCATTATGCTTTTAAAATGTATTTAATTTATTTGAATAGGTAATACATATACAAAATTATATGGTGTGGATATCCTTTTCATCCTCCATAATGCAACTTAACAGGATATCCTCTATAAAGCCTCTGTTTAGCTTTGCTCCATCCATCACCACCAACCCAGTTCTGGTGGCAATAACTCCTTCTCTTTGCATTTCCTGAAGTCTGTATATATATATCGAAGGTAGGATTTATTCTTGATTATCAATGGATGTATTTTCTGTTCCTAGTCATTCTTTTTATCCATATAGCCTAATTTTCTATTCAATATAGACAGTAAGCATCCATTGCCTCAGGAGACAGATGATGCCACAACAAAAAGGAAGAAAAAAGTCATTTTAATTTCTGAAGCAAAGCTTTTGATTTATAATATCTTAGGTACTTTGAGCTTCCAAAACCTCAGAAGATGAAGAGTATACATTTTATGCTGATAAATCATGGAGTTAGAAGAATGTATAATGATATAAAAACAACATTTTCTCATTCTAGGGGGAAAAAACATTCTATGAGCGGGGAAGAAAAGGGAGACTCAAAGTGGAAGTAGAGAGAAGGTGATACCAGGGGCTCCCTGAGGATGCACCCTGAGCCTCATGTTCTCAGCTTCATGTCATAGAATATACAATGGAAATCCTAGGTCACTTGCAGAAGATGAAAAATGAGAGCAGAGATTTCCAGAGTGGAGCTGCATGATTAGAGTAGCAAAGACTACTCAGATAGTGTCTGAGCAAAGGTGCCTGAGACAGACTCCAGAGTTTTCTTATACCCAGGGTGGTATGAGTGAAAATCAGTTGTTTGTTATATGCCTCTGACGGGGGTTCATAAGTACTTTAGAGAGCTGGTCTTCCAGATTAGGGTTTAAATATGATTAAAAAGAGAAAAACAGGCTTGCATGGACTAAAAACTAGAGAACCAATGGGAATATGAACATTTTAGCAGGGGCCAGTGCAATGGGAGGGTAACAACCATTAATAGACTGTTCCCATTCTATTCCCCACTGTTTCTTCCTCCATTCTATCTAGGCTCTGAGAGATTCCTTAGAACACTGAAATAATTCTAAGGATCAGGAGGAATGTGAAGTATGAATCGGCAGAGGGAACTCAAAAGTTTTCTTGAGGCTATTCTAAATTGACTGATTCTGAGATTAAATTTCTATTATCAAGCAGAATGGAAGTCACAATAGAAATATGTTGAATTACTGAAAAAGTAAAATCACAATTCATGCACACTGTGTTTGAAGACTGTTTTTTTTTTAATATCCTGACCTTCTAATATGGGATTTATAACACTTTATTTCATTTATTTGTTTCCAAATCTGTCTTCCCCATCTAGATTGTAAACGTTTGAAAGACAGGAAATTGTTTTTATTCATTTCAGTATTACCAGAGCCTTCATAATACCTGCCCACAATGGTTCTTCAAGCAGTGTGGAATTATCACAAGATCATTGACTCTTTCATAGGTACAGGTTTCAGATTGGCCACTAAAGTGGTTTGGAAATATGTTTATTTCTTTATTTATTCATTTCTCTCTTCCTTTTTGAAAGTGAAAGAATAGGAAGAAACAATTGTATCTTAATAACACAAAAATTGGATTCTAATCTTCAATATCCACATACACATATTGAAAGTAGACAGTGAAACTCTGGCTATCTTTATGAGTGGGCTATTAGCCCTTGAGAGTTAATTAACAGCAACATAAATTGACTCCACATAAATGAAAAAGAAAAAAGATAATTAGAAATGTAATTAGATCCTATCATGCTATTATGAATGAGTCAGCAAAAAAATCTAAAGGATTTTACTCTTCTGTTATTTATATATCTTAACATATTTATGCATAAAAATGCCAAATAGTATGAGATAGGAAAGAGCAATTGCATATATGCAGTTAATTATGAAATTTCCCTACAGCAATTCTCTTATTTTTTATGCGGGCTGACAGGTAAAAGACATTAATTATAATGTACAGGCATTTGATAATGTGTGCGTGTGTGGAGGGGGAGAATGCATGCATATGCATGCCCATATACATATATACAAAAATAACAAGTCTTTTGAAGTTTAAACTCCAAACTTTTTAATTAGCAATAATTGCGCCTCGGATAAACCTCATTGGCTACGATACTGCCACTGCGCAAAGCTAAAAGTCCAAACTTTTTAAACTTTAAATTGAGAGGTATGAATTTATAGAACTCAAAATCAATCAGTTATCCAACAACATTCCTTTAATTGTGTACTCTCAATTCTATTAAACTTTGTGGGAGAATAAAATGTTATTTGAAAACATACTGCTTGCTTTAAAGCAGCTTATCCTGCAACTGAAAAAAGAAAATGCATACTGATAAAATAGTAAAAGAATATTGGTAGACTATGTCATGAAATAAAGCCTCCTCCATAACACTCTATTCTATGACTCGCAGGTTGAAATTAAAGAAAATGCTTTACCACAGGGGCATCTGGGTGGCTCAATCAATTAAGCATCTGTCTTCTGCTCAGGTTATGATGATCCCAGCATCCTAGGATCAAGCCCCTCATTGAGTCCCCTCATTGAGGCCTCCATCTAGCTCCCCCATCGAGACCTGCATCAAGAATTCTGCTTCTTCCTGTCCCTCTGCTCCTTCCCACTTGGGTTCTCTCTCTCTTACTCACTCTTTCTTTCTCAAATAAATAAAAATCTTTTAAAAAAATGCTTTACCACCAACCGCATCCAATTTAACTTCATAAATTTAATATGGTCATAGCAGGTTATAGAGAGTAATCATTTGATTGGTCTCTGAAATATCTCAAATGTACACAATGAAAAACTTTTTTACTTTAATAAATATATTTATGTTTCATGGCATTTATTAGAGTTATTGTCCTGTTTCTTCATTGCTTTCATTGAAATAATATTTATATGATAAATCATTTTGAGTTAATCATACATACTAATAACAATTCACATCTAATGGGAAAAACTGTATTTATATTAAATATCTCAATGACATGCATAGCTTATAATAAAAATGTAGCAGTAGATGGCTGTATTTTCTATCACGAACCCCCCCACCATCCACCTTACATAACACTTCAACTGACTGGACCATGAATGAGCAGCTAACCCAAGTAAGGAAACTTATAGCCTAAAAGTGAACAAGACTCAAAAGCTCTGCAAAAATTGAGATGAATTGGGCCAACATTGTTGTATATTCTGGAGCAGTCTTCACATCCACAGAAAAATTCAGGCAGGTACAGCAGAAGCTATAAATGAAAAGATGCAGAGAGATCATGAATTCCAGTAAGAGCCATGATGGGTCATGTTAAAGCAGAAGTATAAGAAGACCGAAGCTATCAATAATCATATACTAGAAAAAAAAAAAGAAATATAAAATCAGTTTGTAGTTGAAACAAAAGAGAAAAGACTAAAAAAGGAGGAATGGGAAAGCAAGTAGAGAGATTATATTCCTTGCTAGTTTCTAAAGGGAAGATTCATAAATTCTCACTTTTGAGGTCCCTATTCTTGCCTTGAATCTAGTTCCAATCCCCATATATACTGATTCTATTCTGCATCTTTCTCATATATTTCTATGTAAGCATCATCATCTCTTACTGAGTCTTATATTAAACTTCCATTACTGGAGCATGTTTCAGTGACTTTGCTCCTTGCAACCAAAAGAGCCTGAACAAACATTCAACAATGAGTCCACATATTATGTTCTAGGTGCTTGGGATGCAGAGATACCTCTGCACCTACAGAGTTCAGTCACCAGAAGTAGGACAAACATTATAAATAGATGACTCAGAATACATCAGAAAGACTGAATCTTCAGTTTTCCAACAACAATCCTATATTACTGATTTTTATCAGCCTACAAATCTATAAATCCAGGCCTAACCTCCTTCTTGACTTCCAGTGTTTTGTTTGCAAAAGGCTGCTAGGAAACATCATTCATCCATAGCCTTTCATAATTTTCTCCTAAAATAAAAATGTTTTGGTCTTCTCAATTTTAATGTCACTGCAAGAATACAGTTATATTGGTTTAAAACTTCAGTGCCATCATTTATTTCAGTTCTGTCAATTCCAACAATTAGACAAATTCCATGGAATGGTCTTCCCATTGTCTTTTCCCCCATACCAGCTGATCTTTTTCTAGGTAAGCCCTGATAACCCTTTAAATGGTTTTCCCACTAAGCTGGCTTGAAAATTAATCTTAGTAAGAATAGCTCTGACAGATCCTTCATTTCCCTTCTCAGAAACTCTCAGTAGATTCCCAGTACTACTAAGTCAAATTGTGATTCCCTGGCTTCTTTTAGGTCAGATGAGAGTTTTCCAATGTTCCTGCTCATCACTATTTTAACTGCAATTGTCATATCAGTCAAACTAACACTACATGGTCTTTCTGTATGGTTTGCCCTCTCTGCCCACTCTCTTCTCCACTCTTGGAAAGACCTCCCCACATTTTCCATCAAAATCCTTTTCTTAGATATAATTTAAATTCTATTTTCCAAAAAGAAGTGTATTTGCTGAGGCTTGCCACTGTATATAATTGCTCTCTTACCTGACTTCTCATAGTAATATTTTATGATACAAGCTGACTATTTGTTCAAATTACTGCCACTCTGCTGCTCAGTTATAAGTTCCTGAAGGGCAGGGACCATGCATATCCATTACTAGTCATTACCACCCACCCTCACCCATCACCCTACCTTGACATTGCTATTCCTCAACAAGAATGTTGAATAAATAAATATACTGTGACTGATACAGAGAGGCACAGAGCCACTTTATAAAAAGCAACTTCACTCAATATACCCACAACATGATATTTTCATTTTAATTCAAATGAACATATCTTTCCATCCCACACAAATCTGTTCCTCCTCCTGCATTCTCTCTTGCTGTTTAGCTACATTATCCACTTGGTTGCCCCAAGTCAAAAACCTGGGAATCACCTCACACTTCTTCATATTCTTTACTCATCATATTAAATTCTATTTTATTCCTAAATATTTTTTATACCTGTTTTCTCATTTTCAACGTTACTATTTAGTTGAGATTCTCACCTCTCTCTTTTGGTCTTCTACTTAGAGTCTCAACCTTCTGTAATTCATCTTCTATACTATTTCAAGAGTTGTATTTCGACTACAAAAAAAAAACCCTGATCATTATGCTCCTTTGTTAATTTCTCCCCCCTCTTGGCTGCTCTGAAACTATCTGTGTGGGAGTAAAGTTCCTTTGTATAACCCTTTATGATATGGTACCTAACTAGAAATCTAAATTATCTCCTGATCTTTTTCCCCATATACAATTTGTACCAAGTTAATTGTTTGAATTCTTTATTCTTCCATACTTTTGGAAAGATTCTATTTAGAATATTTCCTTCTCACAACTTCCATTCACCAGAAAAACTAATAACCTTTAGCTTTACATTTCTTTATGGAACCTTTCTTGATTTCCTCCAGCTGTCTTTGCTATATTCATTCTTCTCCCTCCACATTATATGTGTTAATACCTATTTCATTAAAACAGTGCATTATGTTTGTCTACTTTGCCATTAGATTCTTTAAGGATATAAATTTTTTTAACATGAACTTTTAGAACCTAGTGGAATATATTTAGAACCTAGTAGAATATATTTCACCAAGTCATTCAATAGGCACATGATAAAGTCTTGTGAAAAAGGATTAAGGAATAAATTAATATGCATTATAGGAAAGAAAACCTCTGTATTTCTTAACTTTTAAATCATAGATTTCATTGTTGGCAATTGTTAAGTCATCCCTCGAAGTGTAAAAGGGGTATTAAACATTACCTTCGATCAGTACAAATGAATAATCATGAATAAAAATTATGACATGAATTAATAATAACATAGCCAGACTTTTTATTTCCTTAGTAAGAAAAAGTAAAATTAGTAACCAACACTAAACACAGAATGCTAGATTATGCTTAAATTTATTGTTTCATGAAAACAAAAAAAATATGCACCTACATATTCTATACTTTCTTTTTTTCACATTCTGTACTTTCTAAATGTGACAGTTTAAAAAACGTTTATATCCACTTTCAATGATGAGGATAATTGAGTTGACTTTTTAAATAATGATTATCATCATTTTTGTTATCCCAGTGTCCTTAAAATATATATCTATTAAAGAGAAAGATGAAAGAGTGTGTATCCCTGGAATGATAAGTAGATTTTAATGCACTTAACAAAAATTATATTATAGTAGTAAGAAGTATTATACTTCAATAAAAAATGAATATATTTTATGCCACAATAGTTGAATTAGATAACATTATATCTGTGACTCCACCTTATAGACCAGAAATAGTCTTGAGTAATTTTGCATGATTAATAAACTTATAAATCTTACTATTATCAAGTCACAAACTTTATTTCTCCATAATAGCTAAATTTATATTCATTTTATATTCTATTTTGGAGATCTAAGTAAGAATTTTAAATACAATTAATACAATAAACTTTGAAGTCTATATCAAGTTATTAACTATCCAAATTAAGGCAGGTTCTTTGACATCCAAATATATTATATCCTAGTGTCAAAACTTTTTTTTTTTTGGTCAAGGACACTATAATAAAAATATAAACAATATGAAAAATATATGTATATATAGTGATATGATTTTTTAATAAAAGAAAATACCTTTGTTTTAGTCTATTAATAAAGGATTCCATAGAGTACACTGTAAAATATTCACTTTATCCTAAAATAATTATGAAATAATATGAAGCTGAAATGATTCAGATGTTTGCTTTAGTTTTTTTTATAAATCAAACTTTATTATTTACTAATATAAAATCTAATTCTCGAGTTTTTTACTGCTAGGAATTGTACTAGATCCTAAAAGTACATTATTTTAGTTAATCATCACAACAATTCTCTAAAGTAGGTATTATTTTCACTATTTAACCAACAAGAAAATGGAAGCTTGGATGAGTTAGGGAACTTCCCCATAATTATGTAAGGTGCCAGTGGATTTGAAACCAAATAGTCTGAATCCAGTCTGGGAACTTTATTGCTCCATTTTAATAGCCTACATATACCTTTATTTTAGATCAACATTGGAAAGTGTTCAAGAGAAGAAGTGCATAGTAACCTGGTAGTGATTTATGGAGAAGATTAAACATTAGATTGGAAGGGCAACTGAATGAAGGTTAAGAGTGATTCTCTCCTTGTGATTTCACGAGGCTATTTCTATCTTCGTTGTCACCGTAATCTCTCAACTGCACAGCTGCCCTGTTTACCTGCTGTCCCTGATTGCCTTCTGTACCACCTCCTCCCTGTTCTCTACACTAGTTAGAATGATCCTTCTAAATCTGTGTGACTTCACAAACTGAAGTTCTGAAATAAACAATAATACTTAAAATGATTTATAAACTCAACATAGGTTAACTCCTATCATTCCAATCTTTCCCTGTACTTCGGTCTTCTTTTCAGTCCTGCCTGAAGAGCCATCATCATCAGCCATGGAAGGTGTAACTTTTCATGGGCAGCTTTCATAGAGGCTACAAAAGGGCTATGAGCACCAATTCAGGTAAGCACCATAATTCGTTCCGTTAAAGGGCCTTTGAAAAGGTTTTTTCCTTGAGTAGATAGTAACCTGCTTATCTCTCGCTCTCCCCTTATCTACCAGTTTACTTGTTATTTTCCACTGTCAGCCTTCCTCCAGGCAGAAGTTCAGGACAGATTCCTTTCTTTCAGTATGTTACTATATCATCAGTAATGTAATTATCTGATTAACACCATTCCTCTGTATTAGACTCATCAGAACATGTTGGAATTTGCCGCTGTTGTATCCTTTATACCTAGCAGTACAGGACATAGTAATTGCTCAATAAATAAAAAAAAAAAAAATGAAGACATGACATGAATTTAGGTCCCCTCCTCTACAAGTTATGGACACCACAACAAAGCATTCTTTGAAGAATATTCTAACATAAGAGGGTAGGTAAAAGGGATAAATTGACTAGAATAAAATACATCTTAAATAACATGCATCTTGAATAACATGCATCTATTGTGAATATTTCTAAATGTAAAGGAATTTGTAAAAAAATCTCTCAAAGTTAATTATATCCAATATTCACCTTTATTTAAAATTTGTATTTCAAAGTTATTTGAAACAGTGAGAAGTTATTTGAAACTGCTTGTGGGAATGAGCAGGTGATAATAGTGTTAAAACCATGAAATATTACTATAGAAATCATTGTATAATAAATTTGATAATTAATATTACCTAAGAAATAAGATATTGCTGATACAAGGTGACATTTTTCCCTCTCTAAGCTTAACTCTCTCTTAAAACCTTACGCAGAGTAAAAATTAAAAATATTTACCAACCTCTGCACTATGGGCATTGGCCAGTCAGGACAGATACTGTCATACTCATAATGAAGCGCAATGGAAAATAATTGCCTTAAGTGTACTCATGAATCATTGTTGTTTCTCAGCCCTGCCTATATTTCCTATCTTCTTGGTCAAGGTGGGACTTTTTTTTTTTTTTTTACATTGTTTCTTTCTTTAATCGATTCATTCAGTGAGTATTCATTGTGTCAGGCTTTGTGCTAGGATTGCAATGGTAAAGAAAACCATGAGTAATTCTTGTCTTCCTGGAGCCTATAGTCCCTATAGGTACAATTGGGTACAATTTTACTTCCATGATTCCCTGCATTCTAAAGGCCAAGTTGACCATTCTTTAAGTCTGGCAAAGAAACAGGAAATCCAGATGCCCTCTTTCTCACCTTCGCCCTTTCTCTCTCTGTCTCTTTGTGTCTTGCTGGTTCTTACCTTAGGATGCTTTCTTAACCAACTCTCCCCACACCCCACCTCACCCCCATGTACTGTTAAAGGATTGCAAGTCCTAAAACACATTCAGTTATAAGGATAGGAGGGTTCATTTTAGTCTGAGGTGAAGTCATTTTCTCCTGTTGAACTTTTACCAAACAGTCCCACTTTGCTGATCATATGCTTGCACAGATTAGTAAAATTAGTTTTCTTTTTTATTTAGTTAATGATACTGCATAGGTCTAAACTTCAGGGCAGACTGAATGAGATTTCAGAATATATTTCCAGAAGTAGAAATTATGAATCAAACAGTTTGCATAGTTTGGGACCTCACTTTCTGAATCTGCCTCTGTACTCCCATTTTTTCTACTGCCTCTTCTAAATCTATTACAACTTGCCTTCCACCCTTACTGAAATGGTACAAGATCATCAACAACTTTTTAATTGCAAATCCCACAGTTAATATTCAGATTTCAAATGAAATGACTCACTCTTTATTATAGAGATTCAGTCTAATACTGTTATTTATGACTTTGAAATCATGTCCAAACCTATTTTTAGTCTGTTTAAAATCTTTTCCACTCTTCTTATGTCATTTTATTACTTCATTCTCCTTCATTTTTAGTTGGCAAGAATATCAAGAAAAAAGAATCTTTTTACACTGTTGGTGGGAATGTAAATTGGCATAGCCATTATGGAAAATAATATGGACTTCCTTCAGAAAATTGAAAGCAGAACTACTATATTATCCAGCAATCCCACTTCTGAGTATATATTAAAAGGAAATAAAGTCACTATTCCAAAGAGATATCTGCATTCCATGTCATTGCAACATTATTCATAATAGCCAAGATATAGAAATAACTTAAGTGTCCATTGAGGAATGAACAGGTTAAAAAATGCACACATGTGCATGCACGTGCGTGTGCGTACACACACACACACAACACACACACTGGAATATTATTCAGTCTTAAAGAAAGAACAAAATCCTGACATTTGCTCATTTGTTTCAACATGAACAAACTGGACAACATTATGCTAACTGAAGTAACCCAGACAGAGAAAGACAATATTACATGATCTCACTTATCTGTGGAATCTAAAAAATGTCAAACTCATAGAAAAAAGATAGTAGAAAGGTAATTACCAAGAGATGGGGAGTGGGGAGTGGAGACAGATGGTGGTCAAAGAGTACAAACTTTCAGTTATAAGATGAATAAAGTCCTGAAAACCTAATGTACAGCATGGTGACTGTGCTTAATAAGATACTGTGTACTTGAAGTTGCTCAGAGTGTAGTTCTTAGGTATTCTCCCCCTCCACACACACAAAAATGGTCACTATGTGAGATGATGGATATGTTAATTAGCTTGACTGCGGTAATCACTTAACAGTGTATACATACATCAAAACTCACCTTGTACACTCCAAATATATATAATTTTGTCAATTATACCTTGGTAAAGCTGAAAAATTTTTTAAAAGAATAAGCTAACTTCATATTTCACAGAATAAAATAAAAGCTGTCAGATAGATGCCACATCAACTCTCTTTTTTCCCCTTTTCTGTACTACCCTTTCCCCCACCAACAAATTAACCTGACAGTGTGTCAAGATTTACCTCCATCCATTACAGAATGGGAATAGGTATTCCTCTTTCATTGTAAAGCGAGTTCTTCCACCATCTTTTCAGGAACTTCACTACATCATCTCCCAACTTTAACATATGCAATTTCAACATTTCTCTCATTAGTACACTTAGATTTTCTCAATCTATCAGAGCAAGAGGTGTCTGAGACTCATCCAAGATTTCTTGGGAATCCTAGATACAAGGCATGAAGAAGGTATAGGACAGGAAAATCTTGGTATACCAATATATTTAACATATTTATGTCAAGCATCTTCTATGCAGAAGGCATATTCTTGGTTTTTACTTGAGATTAACAACAGAAACCAACCAAATCAAGTCTGTGATTCTCTGCCCTAGAAAAGACATGATGGACAGGTCCTTCTGGTGGAATATTTTAGTGTGACTTATAAGGCAGAGTTGTAGCAACAACCCTTCCCTACTTCTATGCAAAAACCTGCTGTTACTTTACTAGTATGCGAGCCAGCTCCTCTCTGCTAAGGAGAAAGAGGTTTTCCATAATAACCCAAAATACCTTAAACATTTTCACTGAAGGAAGAGATGCCTGCAATGAAAATCAGTTATAACTATAATTTTATAGAGTGAATTAAGCACCACTAATGGTGCTTAAAAAACGTGTTTGAATAAGCTAGTTTTGAAAGAAATCATGTTGAAGTAGCTTTTTAAAAGAATCTATCAGTGTTCTCATGTATTGTAAAGAGAAATGTATTCATTTATTTTACAAGGGCATGACTTAATAGAATTTGGTCCTTCATTTTTCACAATTAATATTATTTGAGGAAAAACAATTTTGATATTCATGAGGCAATGTTTTGTTGTTGTTGTTGTTGTTTTCATTGGAACTCTGATTAGTAGTTTGTATTTTTCACAGCATAAAGTATCCATCCTGCTAGACTATCCCCTGCAAGAAAAGAGTGGCACAGCATGGGTCAGGACTGGCCTGTTCAGAGTAGAGAATTCTTGTGTACATCTCTATGGTAATTGCTACAAGTAAAGATTTTTTTTTTTTTTTTTTTTTTTTTAAAGAAGGACCATCAAGGGGCACCTGGGTAACTCAGTGGGTTAAGCTTCTGTCTTCTGCTCAGGTCATGAATGATCCCAGTGTCCTGGGATGGAGCCTTGCATTAGGCTTTCTGCTCAGCAGGGAGCTTGCTTCCCCCTCTCTCTCTGCCTGCTTCTCTGCCCACTTGTAATCTCTCTCTGTCAAGTAAATAAATAAAATCATTAAAAAAAAAGAAGGACCATCAATCTTCTCAAAAAATCCCATTTAGCTAATAAAAATGCTAGAGTCAGTGAACTTTGATGACACAGGAAAAATTAAAATCTAGTAATTCTACTAGACTGGCTTGCAAGGACATCTCTAAGAACAGTTTCAGTTACCTGTTTCGTGTTGGTGTTAAGCTTTGTTCCAGTTTCAAATGGAGTACATGCCAAAAGAATATGCTATTATATATTTTCTTATGAAATGTGTGTTTGTATTGTGTAAAGAAAAGATAAATTCTCAATAAGACTTTAGAGGATGAATCACCCAGATGTAGTTTCTTTTCATAAGCCTACCATGTGGGGGGGGGGAAATGGCAGAAGATGCTTGATGAGCAAGTGGATTTCTCAGCATTCTGTGTATTTATAATTTTAAATTTCCCTTTAGCTTGGCAGATGCATTTAATTAAATCAGTGGATCAGAAAATAAAACAATGAAAGCTGCTGTTCACATTAAAGTCTCTGGATAAGAAAATGAAGGTCTAATTTATTTTCAGTTACAATCACATTTTAAATATATTGTGGCTTAATCCATTACCTTTTCTTGACTCCTTTGGAAGGTCTCTGACTTTTGTTTTCTTAATAAGATAATTAGAAAATATTTTTTCCTTTGATTTGAATTCTCTTTTCTATGTAGTCAATAAGCATTCTTTGCCTCCTAAAGGGAAAAAAAATCAAGTTATATATGTTACAGTCTGCACACTGTAAACACAACTAAAAACTCAAAAACACATTTAAAGTGATGTCATCCATAAACACTTAGCACAGTCATTCAGAGATAAGAACATGATGTGGATCCATTTGTTCTTCATGACTCTCCTTCCTCTTGGCCCAAGCAACTTCCTAGGGTGCTGTGATGTCTAAATCTTATCTTCTTCTTCTAGGCCAGACTAGACCAGACGTAATTTTAACCTAGTGCTGTAAACTATTTACTTTATAATTAATTTCTGTAAGCTCTGGGTGTCAACAGTGAGAATAATATTTAAACTGCTAAATATGTTGTTGACAATGTGCTAAAATAGGGGGCGATACTGTATCTCCAGGTTTTTAATATTCTATTTCTCTCTACCACAGTAAAATGTGTCCATTCATTTGTTTTCTTGTTTGTTTGTGTTTTGTTTTGTTTTTGTTTTTTTGCAAATGAGACATGAAAATGAAATGGCTACTTTGAGGTCCTGGGCCAAACTCCATTCAAATACATTGATGTTGGCATCCCAATACAAAGACTTTTCAGAAGTCTGGTTGTTTGGAGAAGCCAGGAAAGAGAATGGGGAAAACATTTTGAGGTAGCTGAGATTTATCAAAGATTATAATGTGGATTACCATCCACTTTTCCAAGACAACAATTTGGTTTATTTTTCAAATTTAACAGTAACTGCTTTAAAGTTTAGTAGTAATTATAACCAATGATTCCTTTCACAAGTTGTTATTCAATATAGTTCAGCATTTATATTCAAGGTCTGTGTTAGAAAATACCAGTTCACATCTCAAACTTACCAATGCTCAATTCCTGATTTCCAATACTCTTTTTCACTTTTTTATGAGTGATATGTCATTGAGATCTCTTTTTACTCCCTTTCTTAGTTGACTTAAACTCGTAGTAGCTAAGATAGTGATTTGTGTTCTCTTATTTTTCCCTAGCTCCCATTTCACTGCACACAACTTCTGTGCTGTCAGAGAAGCGCCTTAATATAAAGATGATCTTGTTGTGTAAAATAGTGCTTCATTTATCTCACCATATTTTAGAATTTCATTGAAAATATTTCAATTATGCCATGTTTAATAACTTTTATTCTCTAGATTAGAAAAGAGAAACCCAAAGTCCTTTGTGCATCACATCAAGGAAAAATTTCAAACAAGATTAGCAATGGGGTTAAATAAATGATGCAATGTGTTTGGAAAAGAAAAAAAAAATCACAAACCAGTTCCCACTGATTTCTCTTTTTAATTCCTAGGCTACAACACTGCAAATTGGCTTGAGCAAACTTCTCCATTCTTCCTCTTTTTAACTCTTTTTTTGTTTGCAAATAAAATTAAACTTAAAATCATTATTTGAAATCATTCTCATTATACCATAAATGGGGACCCAGGCACATTTTAAATAAAAGCCTGAACTAGGCGAAGTCCATTATATTAGATTTCACAGAGTAGAACTTTACGGTATTCTTATTTCAGCTCAAAAGAAATCTAAGTGCCAGGTGCATTTAACATGGAGCTGATAATCGTAAGGTTCAGGGCTCTCCATTGCACATTCCTCTTCTACAACTCAATTCCTCTATATTTTTTGAGTAATATTGCCTATTTCTGGGGAGACGTCTATGATACTGAAAACATGGTCCAAAAAAATATTGAAAAGATGGTTGATACCATGAGGAAATGTCCTACTTTTTCACCAGTTCCTAGCCTTTTTTCATTTTCTGTCAATTTTACACCATACATTCAAAGAGCATCAGCCTCTCTTACCTCACAGAGGTTATTACAGTTTTTCTTGATTTGGCAATTACATTTTTCTACTTTAAAAAAATCAACTTTAATGAAATATAATTTGCATATTATAAAGTGCACAAATCTGAATTATGCCACACTGACAGATGCATATACCCATGTAACCCTCAGCACAATTAAAATATAAAATACTTCCATCACTTCTGTCATGCCCCTCAACATAATAGCCCTGCGTCAGGCAAATAATTTGATATATCATTTTATTATTTCATTTTATTTTTTACAAATCTAGTTTTTAGAGTAGGTTTAGGTTCACAGCAAATTTCACAGGGAGGTAGAGAGATTTCATACATAACTCTTCCTCCTACACATGCATGTTCTTCCCCATTATCAACCTCCCCCACCAGAGTGACACACTTGTCACAATTGGTAGAACCTACCTCAACACATCATCATCACCTAAAGTCATAGTTTATGTTAGAGTTCACTCTTGGTGTATATATAGCACATTCTGTGGATTTCGAAAAAAATGTATAATGAGATGAGTCCATCGTTGGAGTAACATGCAGAATAGCTTCACTCTCCTAAACTGCAACTATAACCTGCCTATCCACCTTCCCCCTCATCCCATGGCAATCACTAATTTTTTTTTTTTTGCAATTTCCATAATTTTGCCTTTTAATGAACCATATAACCTTTTATTTTGGCTTCTTTTACTTAGTAATATGCATTTAAGTTTCCTCTGGTCTTTTCATGGCTTGAAAGCTCATTTCTTTTTAGCACTGAATAATATTCTATTATCTGGATGTACCACAGTTTATTTATCCATTCATCTACTGAAGGACATATTGGTTTCTTCTAACTTTTGGCAATTATGAATAAAGTGGCTGCAAACATCTGTGTGCAGGTTTTTATGAGATCGTAAATTTTCAACTAATTTGAGTAAATATCTAGAGCATGATTATTGGATCATATGGTAAGACTATGCTTGGCTTTATAAGAAACCTTCAAACTGTCTTCCAAAATAACTGTACTATTTTGCATTCCCAGAAGCAGTGAATACACATTTCATTTTTTTAATTTTCTTTTCTTTTATTTCTTTTCAGTGTTCCAAAAATCCATTGTGTATGCACCACACCCAGTGCTCCAGGCAGCAAGTGCCCTCCATAATACCTACCACCTATAAGCATTTCTGTTGCTCCACATTCTTGTCAACGTTTGATGTTGTCCACGTTTCAGATTATGGCCATCCTAATAGGTATGTAGCAATATCGCATTGTTTCAATTTACACTTCCTTGATGGCATTTGATGCAGAACACTTTTTCATGTTATTGACGGCATTTGATGCAGAATATCTTTTCATGTTATTTATTTGCTGTCTATCTTCTTTGGTGAGGTTCCTGTCAAGGTCTTTAGCCCATTTTTAAATTGAGTTGTTAGTTTTTATTATTGTTTAATATTAAGAGTTCTTTGTATATTTTGCTTAACAGTCCTATATCGGATGTGTCTCATGCAAATATTTTCTCCCAGTCTGTGATTTGTCTTTTCATTCTCTTGACATTTTCTTTTGCAGAGAAGGAGGTCTTAATGAATTAATTCTAATGAAAGAAAACTTATCATTTGAGAATCATGCCTTTGGTGTTGAATCTTAGAACTGATGCCATACCTGAAGTTATGAGGGTTTTCTCCTGTATAATCTTCTAGGAGTTCTACTGTTTTGTACTTTACATTTAGGTCTGTCACCCATTGTGAATTAATTTTGTGTCTAGATTCTTTGTTTTTGTTTTTGACATTTGATGTCCAGTTGTTTCAGAACCATTTGTTGACAAAACTATCTTTTCCCCCTTTGATCATTTGTCAAAGATCAGTTGAATATACTTATGTAGGTCTATTTCTGGGTTCTCTATTCTGTTCTACTAATTTGTCTTTTTTCTTTTCTTTTCTTTTCTTTTTTTGCTAATACCGAGCAGTCCTGATTTGGGGGGCTTTATATTGTCCACATTGTGTTCACTATCTGAGTCTTTTTCTTCTCCATATAAACTTTAGAATCATCTTGTTGATATTCAGAAAACAACTTTGGGAGATTTTTATTGTGACTTATTCTGTCTATATAATCTAGTACAATCTTAAATAGAATTGATGAGTTCAGACATCCATGACTTATTCTCAATCTTAGAGGAAAACATAAAAAGTGTTTCATCACTGAGTATGGTGTTCACAATAGATTTTTTTCAAGACCTTCATTCAGTTGCAGATGTATCATTCTGATACATCTGACACATTCTGATACATCTGATACAGGAAAAAATGAAACAAGATGGGATCAGGAGGGAGACAAACCATAAGAGACTCTTTTTTCTTCTTTTTAATGATTTAATTTATTTATTTGACAGAGCACAAGTAGGCAGAGAGGCAGGCAGGCAGAGAGAAGGAAGCAGGCTCCCTGCTGAGCAGAGAGCCTGATGCGGGGCTGGATCCCAGGACCTCGATCCCAGGGTCCTGAGATCATGACCTGAGCCGAAGGCAGAGGCTTTAATCCACTGAGCCACCCAGGTGCCCCAAACCATAAGAGACTCTTAATCTCACAAAACAAACTGAGGGTTGCTGGGGGAAAGGAGGAATGGAGAGGGTGGTTGCATTATGGGCATTGAGGAGGGTATATGCTATGGTGAGTGCTGAGTGCTGTGAAGTGTGTAACCCTGATGATTCACAGTACCTCTGGGGCAAATAATACATTATATGTTAATTTAAAATTAATAAAAAAATAAAAAGAAAAAAAAGAATATTTGTTCTTGAAGAGTATTTGTGATTTTTTTTGTCTTGTAATATGTTTGTCTGGTTTTGGTATTGGGATAATCCAGGTTTTATAAAATTATTTGGGAAATTTTTCTTCTCTATTTTCTGAAACAATTTGTATAAGATTGACTCACTGGTTCTGGAGTTTTCATTATGAGAGAATTTTAATTTATGAATTTATTTTTAAGATTAGATATAAACCATTCAGATTTTTTCTTGGCTCAACTGTGATGAAAACAATAGGAATATAAAAACTCAGAACTGAACTGTGTTCATCATCTTTATTTAGTAAAATAGATGAGGAAAATACCCTTATTTTCTTAAAGCTACAAATCACAATATGAAAAATGCACTGTGATTAGGTTAAAATAGTCGAAACTGATAATGTCTTACTAAGGTTTTTTTAAAAATATGTCTTACAAATGTTTACATGTATTTACCTTTTGAAACTACTTTGCTAGGTTCTATTAAGGTAAAAGATGATTATTTAACTTATTTCTTATTTTATATTCAGCATTACATACAGCTCTTTGGTGTAAATATTTTGCTGTTTTAATACACAATTCCATTATTTTGAAATTAAAAAATGCTGCTGTTTCACATATTTTCATGCCTATAACCACAAACCTGTTATAAAGACCCTACCTAATGGTACTTTATCATAACTGTAGGCAAAATGTATAATGGAAAACAAATGCTAGACTTGCAAATATATATATCTCCATAGTAAATATTATGGTTATTGCCAATTTAAACTTAAAATTTAATGTTAGCAGATTTAAACTTCAGATGACAGTATGAAACAACAAAGGTTATATATCTTTTTAAAGAGTAGTTCTTTAGGGACACCTGAGTGGCTCAGTTGGTTAAATGACTGCCTTTGGCTCTGGTCATGATCCCAGGGTACTGGGATCGAGTCCCACATCAAGCTTATGAAAGCTTGTGAAAGAATTAATGGCAAATGTTTGCATTTGGAATCACAACTATTATATCTTTCAAACATTATATTAGTGTTACTTTTTTTTTTTTTAAGCTAAGAGGGTTTAGTAAATATAGTGTTGTAAACCTGTGGGAAGGTTTGTGGGAACCAACAAGAGAACAAGGACTCACGGACCAACAATATGAGAAACTATTCCTAAGCCTAAAATGACACTTGGCCTCAGATGTAACCAAACATGCAGCCACTATATTATTATCTATGTTCAAGCCTTTTTATTTCTGTACACTATAGTTTTTAAAAGTTTTTATTTAAATTTCACATAGTTAACTTACAGTGTTATATTAGCATCAGGTGTCCAGTATAGTAATTCAGCACTTCCATACATCACCCAGTGCTCAGTACAATTTGCTCCTTAATCCCCATCATCTCTTTCATCCATCCCACCACCCCCCTCTTCCCTGGTAACCATTAGTTTGTTCTCTATAGTGAAGAGTTTGTTTCTTGGTTTGTCTCTTTTCTTTTCTCCTTTAGCTCATTTTTGTTTGTTTGTTCCTTTAATTCCATATATGAGTGAATTCATATGGTACTTGTCTTTCCTTACCTGACTTATTTCACTTGATATAATACTCTCTAGCTCTATCCATGTCGTTGCAAATAAGAAGATTAGATTCTTTTTGATTCTGAGTAATATTCCATTGTATATACCCTATAACTTTTTAAAAAAATCTTTTTAAAAATGAATCAATTTGGAGTCTCCAGATTAATTAACTTCTTTTAAGAGTATACAGAAAATTAATAAAGGAGAAACTATTCACCTTGTGATGTACACTAATCAGGAAATTCTGAAGCTTTTTATCAGATTTTTAAAAACACCTTCTAAGCACTAGAGTAAATTGTTCAACATCAGCCGCAACTTCAAAACTTAATGAAAGAAACGTATATAAAGAATCATGTATATAAGGTTTGTGCCTTCAAATGAAGTGCAGTAATATTTATTTGTTATCAGAGGTAAAGGATATTATGGATATTAGTCCAAAATTTTCCCCAAAGTAGTTGTGAGTCACTCCTTGATGGTCAGTTCATTTTTCTAGGCTTTGATCTGATAGAGAGAGGTGTGGTACCAAATTGTCTTTGTGGTATCTTTCAACTACCATGTTTCTGCCTTCTGGATGGTGGCTGTGTTGAGCAAAACTTCTGTCCCCAGGGCAGCAAGCTGGTTCCCCTGCTCAGTCCTCTTTCTGTCTTAGGAGAAGTGGATGGAAGGGGTAGCCCAGATTTGGGGGTGAGTCCAGGAAAACCAGATGACTTCCCCATCTAATCAGGGAAGAGTCTCAATAGGCTTTCATTTCATAACCCCTCTGTAAACGCTGTTTTTTCTGCAAAAGGTGGCACTTCACTTTCTCCTTCTCTGGCCTTTCCCTTTAGGCAAAAAATTGTCAATGAATGTGATTTCTATATTTCCTTCTCTGAACTTGGTTTCACTCATACCGAAGGGCTGCCTATCCAGTCCCTTGCACTGCTAGGAGGAGGTTATGCAAGATGATCCAGCAGTTTTGGAAAACATTTCAGCAGGGATGATCACAATGCTTAAAAATATTCATAACCTTTTATCTTATAATCCTACTTCCAGAAATCTGCCTTAAGAAAGTAATTCTAAATGTCATTAAAGATTCAGACAAAAATTGCTCATCATCAAGTTGTATAATTTATAATTGCAAAAAACTGGAAGCAATCTAAATGTCCAGAACAGAGCAATAACTAAATCATAGTTTATTGAAATGATGAAATATTGTGTTAACAAATGACATTAAAGAGTTCAAAAATGAACTGCTTATTTTGCAAAATGGTAAGTGGATTAAGAGATACAAAATTGACTGTATGGTGTGATTCCATCTCTGTGAACAAAAAAATGAATAGAAAAATATTTGAAAAGAAATACACCAAAATGTTAACATTGGTGAGTTGAGATTCTTTCCTGCTCATATCCATCAATTTTTTAATCAATAAGCTTTTATTATTATCAGAATAAAAATAAGATTCAAATATATTTAAAAAATTATGATCTTATTCATTTCAGTATTCATGGTGATGTTTCTGCAAAAGCTGATCATGATCATGGTTTGTTGAACTGTATTAATATGCTTTTCAAGTTTCCCGCCCAAGATTTCTTAAGATTCATCAGCTTCTTTCTCTTCAAGAAAATGGAGCTAACTAAAAAACAGCCATTAGCTCTTAAAATTTTAATTAATTTTAACAATTTACAGTTATTACAGGCAGCTCTTTCAAGCTTCAATGTATCCAGTAAATTCAGAGTGAACTCCAATAAAAAGCATGATTTGAATGATTTGTCTTTTTCAATACCCTTCCTCTTCCTCATGACTCTTAGCCAATTTTTACTGGCAACTTCTTTCTCAGTTTATTTCTTTGCCTGTCTAGCTACTGCTGGCTCCTTTTTGAACTGAACTGGAATGTGCTCTTCTCTAAGAGTAATTCCTATTTTCCAGCTTTTATACATGTTTGTACACATATAGATAAGATGCTCCTTTCTCCATCTAGATAGCACATGTATTTATGGAGACACTTTAATAGAGTAGGTAATGGATTCATAAATATTTAATGTGCATAGTTTTAAAATGAGATAATACAGATAAAACCAATACATAAGGTTTTTTTTTTTTTAATCAAAATTCTCTTTCCAAAAACTAATTACTCAGGAAGAGGGAAGAGCCTCACTAAACACTTTCTTTTTTTAAGCCTCTGCTCGAATTTTTTCATTTTGGTGTTGTCATAGATAAGGTTCAGCTCTTCTGTGAAGAGCCGGGTAGGTAATGTTTTAGGATTTGCTGCCCACACAGTCTCTGTCACGATGACTAACCCTGCTGCAGAGCAAGAAGCTGGTATGGGCAATATTTAGGATGAAGGGTTTGTGGCGATGTTCCAGTGAAACTTTTTTAGACAAATGTGCCTATCGTGCTGGGAATGACACATCCACATCTGGTTATAGCATACTTCTCCCTGGACATTATCATTAACTCATCTCTTGTTTTGTTCAATCTGTTCTTTAATATTCTAAAACACTCTCTGTTCTCCCTTTCTGTCCTTTCTGACAACTAGCTCTCAACTACTTAAGCTCAATATAAGAGATTATATTTTCAGTGGTCTCTTTAAGACTTTATCCATGACTATCGTCTATATCACAATAATTTTTTTTGTAGTTACTATCGCTCTATTCTTTCATATTTTTCCAGATTTATTGAAGTATAATTGACAAATAGAATTTGTGTGTGTGTGTGTGTGTGTGTGTCTGTATGGTATATGATGTGATTTGATACACATACTTTGTGAAATGATTGCCACAATTTTTTAATTAACACATCTATCACCTCACAAGGTTACCTTGTGTGTGTGTATGTTAAGAACAGTTAACAATTATTTTCTTAACAAATTTCATTTTAACTGTAGTCTCCATTGCTATACATTAGCTCCCCAGAACATACTCATCTTATAACCGAAGGCTTCCTTTGACCAGCATTTCCTCAATTTGCCCTACTCCTGAGCCCCTGCTTACTACTCTTACTCTCTCTTTATATGATTCTACATATAAAAGAGATGGTACAGTATTTGTCTTTTTCTGACTTATTTCACATAGCACAATATCCTCCACTTTCATCAGTGTTTTTGCAAATAACAGGATTTCTTCTTTCTTAGGGCTCATTAATATTCTGTTATATATATATATATATATATACTGTAGCATACTTAGGTTTTTTCCATGCATATCTACTGTGAATAATGCTGCAGTGAACATGGGAATGCAGATATTTCTTGGAGAGAGTAATGTCATTTCCTTTGGATATACACCGAGGAGTGGGACTTCTGGGTTACATGGTATTTCCATTTTTAAGTTTTTGAGGAACCTTTATACCAATTTCCATAGTGGCTGTACTGATTTACAATTCTACAACAGCACAAGAGAATTCTCTTTCTTCACATCCTGACCAGAACTTGTTATCACTTGTGTTTTGCTTTTTAATCTAATTTTATTTTTTCAGTGTTCCAAGATTCATTGTTTCTGCATCACTCACAGTGCTCTATGCAATACATGCCCTCCTTAATACCCACCACCAGGCTCACCCATCGCCCCACCCCCACCTTCCAAAACCCTCAGTTTGTTTCTCAGAGTTCACAGTCTCTCATGGTTTGTCTTCCCCTCCGATTTCCTCCAATTCACTTTTCCTTTCCTTTTCCTAATGTCCTCCACATTATTCCTTATGCTCCACAAGTGACACCCTATAATAATTGACTCATTCTGCTTGATTTATTTCACTCAGCATAATCTCCTCCAGTCCCATCCATGTTGATACAAAAGTTGGATATTCATCTTTTCTGATGGAGGTGTAATATTCCATTGTATAAATGGGCCATATCTTCTTTATCCATTCATCCTGTTGAAGGGCATCTTGGTTCTTTCCACAGTTTGGCAACTAGTCATTACTGCTATGAACATGGGGTTACAGATGGCCCTCTTTTCACTACATCTGTATCTTTGGAGTAAATACCCCACAGTGCAATTGCAGGGTCATAGGGTAGCTCTATTTTTAATTTCTTAAGAATTCTCCATACTGTTTTCCAAAGTGGCTGCACCAACTTGCATTCTCACCAACAGTGTAAGAGGGTATCCTTTTCTCCACATCCTCTCCAACACTTGTAGTTTACTGTCTTGTTAATTTTGGTCATTCTAACTGGTGTGAGGTGGTATCTCAATGTGGTTTTGATTTGAATCTCCCTGATGGCTAATGATGAACATTTTTTCGTGTGTCTTTTAGCCCATTCATGTCTTCTGCCCAGTTTTTGATGTGATTATCTATTTTTTGAGTACTGAGTTTGAGAAGTTCTTTATAGATCTTGGATATCAGCCCTTTGTCTGTAGTGCCGTTTGTGAATATCTTCTCCCATTCTGTGGGTTGCCTCTTTGTTTTGTTGACTGTTTCCTTTGCTGTGCAGAAGCTGTGATCTTGATGAAGTCCCAAAAGTTCATTTTCACTTTTGTTTCCTTAGCTTTTAGAGGCATGTCTTGAAAGAAGTTGCTGTGGCCGATGTCGAAGACGTTACTGCCTATGTTCTCCTCTAGGATTTTGATCGATTCCTGCATCATGTTGAGGTCTTTTATCCATTTCGAGTTTATCTTTGTGTACAGTGTAAGAGAATGGTCAAGTTTCATTCTTCTATACATAGCAGTCCAATTTTCCCAGTACCATTTATTGAATAGACTTTTTTCCACTGTATATTTTTTCCTGCTCTTTTGAAGATCATTTGACCATAGACTTGCAGGTCCATATCTGGACTTTCTGCTCTGTTCCACTGGTCTCTGTGTCTGTTTTTATGCCAGTATCATGCTGTCTTGGTGATCACAGCTTTGTGGGATAGCTTGAAATTAGGCAAAGTGATGCACACAGTTTTGTTTTTCTTTTTCAACGTTTCCTTAGCAATTTGGGGTCTTTTTTCTGGTTCTATACAAATTTTAGGATTGTTTCTTCCAGTTCTTTGAAAAATGCCAGTGGAATTTTGATTGGAATGGCATTGAGATGTATTGATTGCTCTGGGCAGTATAGATATTTTAAACAATGTTTATTCTTCCAATCCATGAGATTGAAATACTTTCTCATCTTTTTGTGTCTTGCTCAGTTTCTTTCATGAGTGTTCTGTAGTTCCTTGAGTAAAGATCCTTTACTTCTTTGGTTAGGTTTATTCTGAGGTATCTTATGGTTCTTGGTGCTGTAGTAAATGGAATTGATTCTCTAATTTCCTGTTCTATACTTTCATTTTTCGTGTATAAGAAAGCAACTGATTTCTGTGCATTGATTTTGCATTCTGCCACATTACTGAATTGCTATATGAGTTCTAGTAGTTTGGGGGTGGAGTCTTTTGGGTTTTCCATATAAAGTATCATGTCATCTGTGAAGAGAGAGAATTTGACTTCTTTGCCAATCTGAATACCTTTTATCTCTTTTTGTTGTCTGATTGTTGTTGCTAGGACTACGTTGAACAACAGTGGTGAGAGTAGACATCCTTTTCATGTTCCTGATCTCAAAGGGAAGGCTGTCACCTTTTCCCCATTGAGAATGATATTCAGTATGGGTTTTTCCATAGATAGATTTTGTGAAGTGAGGAATGTTCCTTCTATCCCTATACTTTGAAGAGTTTTAATCAGAAACGGACGTTGTATTTTGTCAAATGCTTTTTCTGCATCAATTGAGAGGACCATGTGGTTCTTCTCTCTTCTCTTACTGATTTGTTCTATCACATTGATTGATTTGTGAATGTTGAGCCACCCTTGCATTCCAAGGATAAATTTCATCTGATCATGGTGGATAATCTTTTTAATGTACTGTTGGATCCTATTAGCTAGGATCTTGTTGGGAATCTCAGGGATATTGGTCTGAAATTCTCCTAGTTTGGGGATCAGGGTAATGCTGGCTTCATAGAAAGAGTCTGGAAGTTTTCCTTCTGTTTCTATTTTTTTGAAAGAGCTTCATAAGAATAGGTATTATTTCTTCTTTGAATGTTTGTAGAATTCCCCAGGGTATCTGTCAGACCTAGGCTGTTGTTTTTTGGGAGGTTTTTGGTCACTGCTTCAATCTTGTTACTAGATATTAATCTATTCATGTTGTAAATTTCTTCCTGTTTCAGTCTTGGAAGTTTATAGATTTCCAGGAATGCATCCATTTCTTTTAGGGTGCTTAACTTATTGATATATAACTGTTGATAGTAATTTCTGAAGACTGTTTCTATTTCTTTGATATTAGTAGTGATCTCTCCCCTTTAATTCATAATTTTATTAATTTTGGTCTTTCTTTACTTTTGAATTAATTTGGCCAGTGGTTTATCAATTGTATTGATTTTTTCAAATAACAAGCTTCTAGTTTTATTGATGTGTTCTACTGTATATTTAGTTTCTAATTCATTGATCTCTGCTCTAATCTTGATTATTTCCCTTCTTGTGTATGGGGTTGGCTTAATTTGTTGTTGATTTTCCAATTCTTTAAGGTGTAAAGACAGTTGGTGTATCCTGGATTTTTCAACTTTTTTGAGGGAGGGTTTGATGGCTATGTATTTTCCCCTTAGGACTGCCTTTACCATATCTCATTGGTTTTGAACCAATGTGTCTTCATATTCATTGGTTTCCATGAATTGTTTAAGTTTTTCTTAAATTTCCTGGTTGAGCCAAACATTCTTGAGCAGCATGGTCTTTGGCTTCCAAGTGTTTGAATTCCTTCCGAAATTTTTCTTCTAGTTGAGTTTCAGTTTCAAAGCATTGTGATCTGAGAATATGCAGGGAATAATCTCAATCTTTTAGTATTGGTTGAGCCCTGATTTGTGACTCAATATGTGGTCTATTCTGAAGAAAGTTCCATGTGCATTCGAGAAGAATGAGTATTTTGTTGCTTTAGGGTGGAATGTTCTGTATATATTTTTGAGGTCCATCTGGTCCAATGTGTCATTCATATTTCTTGTTTCTTTATTGATTTTCTGCTTGGATGATCTCTGTTACTGAGAGTGGCATGTTAAGATCCCCTACAATTAATGTATTCATATCATTGTGACTCTTTATTTTGATTAACAGTTGGCTTATGTAGTTGGCTGCTCCCATATTGGGGGGCATAAATACTTATAATTGTTAGATTTTCTTGGTGGATAGAGCCCTTAAGAATGATCAAGTGTCCTTCGGTATCTCTGACTGCAGTTTTTAGCTTAAAATCTAATTTATCAGATATGAAAATCACTACCCCAGCTTTCATTTGAGGCCAGCTGACATGAAAGATGGTTCTCCATCCCTTCACTTTCAGTCTGGATGTATCTTTAAGTTCCAAATGTGTCTCTTTTTTTTTTTTTTTTTTTTTTTTTTTTTTTTAAAGATTTTATTTATTTATTTGACAGAGAGAGATCACAAGTAGGCAGAGACACAGGCAGAGAGAGAGAGAGGAGGAAGCAGGCTCCCTGCTGAGCAGAGAGCCCGATGCGGGACTCGATCCCAGGACCCTGAGATCACGACCCGAGCCGAAGGCAGCGGCTTAACCCACTGAGCCACCCAGGCGCCCCCAAATGTGTCTCTTATAGACAGCATATGGACAGGTCCTGTGGTTTTATCTAGTTTGCAACCCTGTGCTGTTTTATGGGAGCGTTTAGGCCATTCACATTGAGAGTAATTATTGAAAGGTAAGTTTTTATTGATATAATATAGCCTGTAAAGTTCTTGTTTCTATAGATTGTCTCTTTAAATTTCTGTTCTATGTCACTATTGGGTTCTTTCTTCTTTTATAGAACCTCCCTTAATATTTCTTGTACTGCCAACTTGGTTGTCATATAACCCATTTAAACCTTGCTGTTGTTGGAAGCTCTTTATCTCTCCATCCATTCTGAATTTGAGTCTTTCTGGATAAAGTATTCTTGGCTGCATGTTTTTCTCATTTAGTGCCCTGAATATGATTTGCCAGTCCTTTCTGGCTTGCCAGGTTTCTGTGGACAGGTCTGATGTTATTCTGATGGTCCTTCCTTTCTATGTAAGAAATCTCTTCCCCCTTAAGCTGCCCTTAAGACCTCCTGTCTGAAATTATGATCATGAATTTTGCAATTAAGTGTCTGGATATCTTTCTAGACTCATTGATCTTGGGAAGTGTCCTTTCTGCCTCTAGGACATGAACACTTGTTCCATTCCCTACAGTAGGGAAATTTTCATCCAGAATTTGTTCAATTCTATCTTCTAGTCTTCTCTCTTTCTCCACCCCCTCAGGGATCCTAATAACTGATTCTAGAATGTTTCCTGGCATCATTTATTTCCCTAATTCTGTTTTCATGGCTTCTAAACTGTTTGTTCCAGGCCTCCTCCTGATCCTTCTTTTCTATCAGTTTGTCTTCTAGATCACTAATTCTACCTTCTGCCTTTGCTACCCTAGCTGTTAGAGTATTTAGACTAGATTGGATCACATTGATAGCATTTTTATCTTCTGCTAGATTGGCTCTCACTTCCACTCTTAGAGATTCTCTGTCATTACTAATGGTCTTTTCCAACCTAGCCATTGCCTGGATAATTGTTACCTTGAATTCCCTTTCCAACATACTGTTTATGTCCATATCCAATAATTCTGTGGCAGAGGGCACAGTCTCGAATTTTTCCTCTGTTGGGTGTTCCTCCTCCTAGTCATTTTGGTGAGAGGTGGTTGAGGGGATGTATAGCTGAGTATATCAACCATGATCCAAGCAAGGTACATCCTGTAAGACATCTCTGGTGCCACACAACTTGGTTCAACACCAACTCTCAATACCTGCAGACTGCTTCAGATTCAGGATATTTAGCATCTTTGTGATTCAATTTCCTTGTCTCTTTCACACTCTTTTTTCAGGGAGGTTGCTTCAAGTTGTGCTCTGGCAAATTGAAAACATAAACCAAGAAGTAATAAGCAGACAGTGGATCCAACCACAGTAGAGACCCTAGCAGAAACCACCACTGAAGGAGAACTAGGGTAGGAAAACCCAAAGTGTAGTTGCTGAGTTCTTAGAGGCATGACATAAAGTTGTGTTTTTGTTCATAGCCATCCTAACAGATGTGAGGTAATGCCTCAGTGTAGTTTTGATTTGCATTTTCCCAATGACTGGGGATGTTGAGGCTGTACTCCCAGATTTTCCCTGGCTCTCTCTCATGAAAGATCACTTCAGTATTCTGGATGGGATAAGAGAGAAGTGGGCCCCTTTGTCAGTATTCTACACAGCTGGAGAAACCAGATGCTGACACAGTCTGACTGTCCCCTGTGAAAAAAACTGTAAGCCTAGGGAATCTCTCTTGCCACTGAGTTGTGCTGTCTTGGGGAAGGGTTGACAGAGAAAAGTAAAACTCTCTTCTACCCACTTCAAGCAACTAGTCTCAGATTTTTGTTGTAGTTGTTGTTCCATAAGTGTTCTAGAACTTCTTAGCTGGATTTCTGGACTCCAGATTCCTAAAAGGTATTCCTGCCCATGGGTGATTTCAAAATTGGTATTCTTGGAGGAAGAGGGTAGAAAATCCCTATTATTCTATCATCTTGCTGATGTCATGCCACATCTTAATAATTCAGGGGTAGATCAGCTAACTTTTAGATTACACAAAGTCAAAAGAATAGACAATGTAAAATCTCAAACTCTCATGAATCAATAAAAACTTTTCTTAAAAACTTTTATTATTTTGAGCTATAATGAGGAAAGGATACCATATTGTAGCTAATACAGAATGGGAAAACAAACCTCTTTTGCCTATCAGATATATAGTTCCATAATTCAGAAGTCTGATTCCATAAAAAATCTAGTACTTTATTTCAGTAAAGAATATGCAAATATTTAAAACAATTTTAAGGAGGAGGAACTATTGAACAATTTGAATTAGAATATGAACAAGGCATTGTTTGATCTATTCATTACTTTAAAAAGACAATCAATTTATTTCTTTTACATTATTATCCAGATATGCAAATGGTTTAAAAGGTGAAAAATAATTCTTCCTCATAAGTTGACTTTAAGAAGCTAATTCTGGTTGGTTTGTCAAAAAGTGGGGGTTTGAAATTCCAACATCTGAGTTAATTTTTGATGGAAAGAGCAAACTTTTCTTGATACTCAGAATATTAGATAACATCTCTAACATCTCTTTTGGCCAACAGAGGAAAATAACATAGGAATAATTCGACTCAGAGTGAATCAAAGTCTGACAAAGTTGAGACTAACCATTGTCAATATAACTGAATGGTTTTTTAAGTCCTGATAATAATATCAAACAATAATATAGTGCTAGGCACTATTCTATATACTTAACATCTATTAACTCATTTAATTTTCAAATAACCCATTTCACAGTTGAGGAGGCAAGCATAGAAAGTTTAAGTATGTAGCCTAAGATCACACAAGTTTCAAGAGGCAGAGCCAAGACAGAAACTGAGACTGTCTGGCTCTGGAGTCTATGCTGTTTACCACTAAGCCTTTGTTCTTTAAGTAGGGTTGTCATCAATGAGGTAATGCATTAGGGTGGACTTACTTGAATATGCTGTCTCCATGTAGAATGTAATTCTAATTAAATATAGCAAATCAGTTTGTACTTGCTGAAATCTTCTCTTCCTGCCCTCATACTTCATTAACAAGTTCATTGAAATTTGACATTCTATGATATTATTTAGTAGTTCTTAGTAATTCTGCCTTTTAAATGAGACTATCGAAATTTCAACTTCAGTGAAAATTCTTAACGAAGTTCTAATTCTTTTGGTAGTCAAAACTTTGCACAGTGCTTGGAATTTAGTAAATGTTCAATAGAATGCTTGTTGAATAGATGGATACATTATAAAATGAGAAGCACAGTAGGATATTTGAGAGGACTCATTAACTAGAATCAAACTTCCCTGCTCAAGTTCTGAAGTAATGATAACAAAAGACAAGAGACTTAGTGTTTGGATGGTAAAATTTCACTTCTGATATTTCAAGCTGATATTGGAGAATGTAGTTTATATGTGTTAACAGATGTAAGACTAAGAGCAGTGAATCTCTTATATTAATCATCTGTTGCTGTATAAGAATTATCTCAAGATTTAGCAGCTTAAACAAGAATAAACTCTTATTAGATCACATTTTCTACAGATGAGGAATCCAGGAGTGGCTTAGTTGGATGGTGCTGGCTATGAGGTTGAAGTCAAGATGTTGGCTTGGGCTATGGTTGGAAGCTTGATTGGTGTTAGATATCTGCTTCCAAGAGTAGAGGAAATGCAGGACTTTCTGTAGGCTAACTACCAGAAAAGAGAGGAAGGCGAGATTAAACTATGTGGGCCAATTTCTTTCTTCAAACTCAATAATCTGATTAAAGGCCCTAATTCACCTGAAGCAGAGAGAATGACAGGTGGCAAAAAGCCAGGAGTGTCATAATGGCAAGAAACATTAAAAGTGGAATATCATAGCTCTACCACTAATGCGTCATACAAATTTATGAGCACAAATTCTTTAAACTAATACTTTAATTTGTGGAGTTTTGGTAAAGATGGTCACAACAATCATCTAATTTTACAAAAATTTTTGTATTTAAAAGCTCTTTATGCTAATTTCTTCATTTAATTCTAACAATGTATTACTACCCTCGTTTTTTAGATGCATTAAAAGAGTAGCAGTAAGACTCTTAACTACAGAGAACAAACTGGGATTTACCGGAGTGGAAGTGGGTGGAGTGATATGTTAAGTGGGTGTTGGGGATTAAGGAGAGTACTTGTCGTGATGAGCCCGGGGTGACATATGTAAATGATGAATCACTAAATGCTATACTTGAAACGAGTATTACACTGTATGTTAACTAACTAGAATTTAATAAAAGCTTGAAAAAAGAAGAGTAACATTAAAATAACAGGTTTAGTTCATAAAGTATGGTAATACTAAGGATAAAATTCATGTCACTTTAACTTAGTACCATTGTCATTATATCTGGATGTCTCACAATCTTGGAAATAGATTTTCCTCTAGGCATGAGTTATGCATGCTATCCGAGATATATGTGAGAAAAAAAAAAAAAAGGAGCTTTGAATTTATTGGTGGAACTGAACAAAAATTCACTATTGAACTTCAAAACACATTAGATTGAAATTTTAGAATGGAATGGAGGGAAGGTAGCCAGCCATTACAGTGTCTCATTAAGCCAGTACTAGATATAATCAATGCCTCAAATCTCCCTCTTCAGATACTGCTTAGATCATTTCTCCATTCTGAGGCTAAACAATCTGAGAAAATTAGAGGTTTTATTTTTATTGAAAAATTAATTTAATCATTATGGTTAACTTTCTATGTTCCTCTTCATAAAAATCATTTTGAGATTTTTTTAAAAATATGAATTTCTGTCCTTTAATTAATGATGCATTTTTATCAGTTCTTGTATCTTTGTCTGTACTTCTTTTTTTTCAGAACATCTTTCACATGAAAGAGATTTAAGTTGGACATTAATAAGGATGGCATGGGGCGCCTGGGTGGCTCAGTGGGTTAAGCCGCTGCCTTCGGCTTGAGTCATGATCTCAGGGTTCTGGGATCGAGTACCACATCAGGCTCTCTGATCAGCAGGGGGTCTGCTTCCCTTCCTCTCTCTCTGCCTGCTTCTCTGCCTACTTGTGATCTCTCTCTGTCAAATAAATAAATAAAATCTTTTAAAAAAAAGGATTATAAAAAAAATAAGGATGGCATAATAAAATAATTCCCCAAAGACATTGCTTGATTTGTCAATTGACAGTAATTTGCATTGTATTATTTTATAAGGTTTAAATGGCAAAGATTAATTTATGCATAGAAGTGTGTTAGAATATAAGACCTGAAGCTACTGAAATGAATACTTTGCATCAACAGATGGATTTCAAAAATTTTGTGTGAAGATTCAGATCATGACCACATTAATTTGTTCATTCAAGATTCAACTAGAATGTTTTGTGCCAGGTTCTATGCTGAACACTGGACTTTCAGTCGTGCCCAAAGTAAATGCATCTCTGATCCCTCCAGTTTTTAGTTGAGTTTATACAGTAAGCGAACAAGCTATTAAGTGATGAAAAATTGTGGTAAGTGCTTACTATGGACTGAATCATGCCCCACCCCCAAATTCATAAGTTGAAGCCGTAACCCCACCCCTCCTCCGTGTCTATCTTGGAGATAAAGCCTCTAAGGAATTGATTAAATGAGGTCATATGGGTGACTGATAGAACTGGTACCCTTATAAGAAGAGAAAGAGACACGAGAGCTCTTTCTTCTCTAAAATAGCACAGAGAAAGAACAAAAATCTGTGAGCGAGGGAGAGTCCTCACAAGAACCAGACCATACTGGCACTATGATTTCTGACTTTCAGCCTCCAAGAGTATAAGAAAATCAATTCCTGTTGGGCCTTTCAAACTATGGTATCTTTTTATGGCAGCCTGAGATAGTTAATACAGTATCGTACAAGAAAAGTATAGATTTATTTGAGAGAATATAAAGGGCCTACTTTAGATTGAGTGACAGGGGAGGGTCTCTCCAAAGAACTGTTGAGGATGGGTCTGAAGAATGAGTAATAACCAGCTGTGAGCATGGTAGGCTGAGGTCATGGGGTTAATAAGGATTTTCCTCCGTTAGATTTGACTCAGTAACTGTGAATGTATGGTTAGACAGAATAACATATTTGTTATCTCTGTTTTGAAAGCCTTTCTAGTTCTTACCATGACATCACTACATTATTCCTGTTTTAGAGTTGTTGTTACACTGAAGAATCATTTGGGAGTTTAAATAGGCACAAAATCACAACATAAATCTATCAGAAACATCCTCAAAATGCATTGTTTTCAACATATTTTCTAGGCCAGAAATTGGAGGGTTTCTCATAGAATTTTTACTTGAATTAATTGCTCAAATGTGTTAACTTGGTTACTGAAGTTGTTTTTCTAAATGTCTTTAACCTGACCTTGGCAAACAATGTAAATGTACAAGCCCATTTTATTTTCATTTATACAAGACTTAAGTGAGAGTCTCTGTGTATACATCCTTCAATAAAACAAAATTTAATGATAATTATATTATTTTATAAATATCTTCAGTTAAGCTCTACATCTGATGCTTTTAATACAAATAAGCACTTAGCAAAAAACAAACCTTGCTTTACCTTGTTTATAGCATTTCCACTAGGTATTCATTTTTCTCTTTTCTGTATATATATTTCAGAGGCCAAGCATTGCCTTATCCATCCCAGTATTTCTAGTTTCTAACATGGTGATGGACAAGTGATGAATGTTTCATAAAGGTGTACTGGCATGTTGTTGTTAACTTAAAAAAGTAAATGGTATGTGATTGTCTTTTTAAGTAAAATATATTGATGGTGGAGAGTGACTTTTTGGTTTTAATACCAAGTAATTGAATGATAAATAAGCATTAATGCCATGGTTACTAGATTTGGTCAACTTTCCCTGAGATGAAATTTGAAGAAGTGCTTTCAATTTATGCTACATTATAATACTTTCTTGTTATGTTGTGGTATTTGTGGTTTAAAGATTGTGAGAGACAGTAGCATTTAGAAAGAGAGGCAGGGACATGAGGGTACGCGAGTTTATCCAATTTGTTCTGTATGATCCATGAAACACATCTGGGAGATTGTTGGAATAAAACTTCCTAATCGGGAAAGTGAAGAGAGCCACATCATATGATCTGGATATTTGTAGAGTAGTATCTCTCTTTTTATTCACAAGATAACCTTTTCCTGTTACATACACAATAATAATAGTGCTATGTAATCTGACTGAAAACTATTAGTATCATGTCTTGCTTGAGACCTTCAGTTGGAAACATGTCAGGACCACTGACTCTGTAGTTAGACCGTCACGGTCAGAATTCTGGCTTTGGGTCCGACAAGCCACGTAGCCATGGATAAGTTAGCTACCTTCTCTGGACCTCAATTTCTTCACTTGTAAAGCAAAGATAATGCTAGTGCCTGCTTAATAGAATTTGTGGAGGATTTAAGTACTTTATAAAACACTAAGAATAGTACCTTGCACATAGCTAGCTCTATAGACAGTGTTTGTTCAATAAATAATCATGAACACTCACATTAAAACACAAGTGCATTACTCTGCGTTATAAAGAATCTTTACCAAGAATCTTTATCAAGTGCTTCAGATCACAGAGTGGAGTTCACGGGAGAATAGTTCCCATCCAAAGCTTCTGATTTCCAAGCCTGTCAGCCATATGTGTGCCTGCTTCTTTCTAATTAAGCCGCCTAGATTTAGAAATGCTCTGCTTCACAGGGCTGGAGTGTAAAAAGAATTATATATAGCTCTACAAAGAATAAAATCAAAGATCTTTGAGAAAAGCTGATCTGTATGTGTAACATAAGGGAGAGTTTCAAGAATAAGATGTGCTGCTTCTCTGTGAGCTACATACAAATGCATGTGACCTTTTCCCTAAGAAGGAACAAAAGGCATTAGGGGGGAAAAGCATCCAGCTCACAAGAAAAGGACATAAAATGAGATATGTGATTGAAAGAAAAAGTGATGAACTCCTTGCCACTGAAATTTCCTTTTGGGATGAGCAAAATATAAATCAATGACAAATGGATTCAATTATTTATTACAAAATACTTCAAGAGTGCTTTTCAAATATATAAATTAATAAAGACTTTGAAAAGGTCAGAACAAAGCAAACAAAGAATTGCTTGGGCAGTCTTACCATATGTGAATTAGTAGTCTGTGCTGCTGTTTAGCCCCTGTGGTAAGGCTTGGAGAACCGGAGCAGGCGTCTAGAACCTGCGGAGCCAGATGGAGCTGCTGAGGTTGAAACTGCCCGCTGAGAGGCTCATCTGACAGACACAGAAGAAGCTTCTCAACAGCTCGCCCTGACTTGGGCTTCCCGCTGATGACATTGTGAAAAGTGTACTTCACCATTTCAGAGATGTATGAAAATTAGTGAGAAACATCAAAGACCTTGAGGTTTAGACTCCTGTCTGTCACTAAAAGAGTCAACTGTGTAAAAAAAAAAAAAAAAAAAAAAAAAAATTAGGATTATTGACACAAGGTACACACAAGTTACCTTCTGATATGTGAAAATGAACAAGGAATTGGAATTTGAGTCATGTCTATGTCATCCTAGCCAGTTCTTGGTTTAATACATTTGGGTAAGAGTCTCATTTTCATTCTGCCTTGCTTTTCAAAAAAAAAAAAAAGCATTTGCTTATAGTTGGTACACAATGTTACACTAGTTTCAGGTGTACAAAACAGCAATTCAACTTCTGTATATGTTCTGTTCACTCTAAGTGTAGCTACTATCTGTCACCATACGAGGTATTACAATAGCATTGACTATACTCCATCTGTTGTGCCTTTTATTCCCAAGACTTATTCATTCTGTAACTAGAGGCCTTGCTTTTTTGAAATCTTTGTTCTTCAAATATGTTTTAGTGCCTTAGCATTTAAATGGCCTCTACCATTTTAAAGGCTGGTATAGGATAGCCAAACCAAAAAACAAACAAACAACAACAACAACAAAGCACACAAAAAGATACAATTCGGTTTAAGTGTTGAGTAGTTGTTTCATTAAAAGCATCTCACACATTATTAGACTGGAAGCATGGCAAAGCTGAATAATGACAAGTGCCAGCAGAACTGTGTGGATACAGGGGCCTCAATCTTTCTCAAGATTTGTCTAGAACTCTTCAGAAAAGTTAAGTATAGACATGTCTTATAATTTATTGGTTCCACTCTAGGGTTCATATTCCAAAGTTCTTACATGTTTATGATGGAGTACTTAGGAGCATTGTCACTGTAGCATTTGTACATGTGTGAGGTGAGTGTATATGTGCAACAGTGTATGCAAAAGTATCTCTGTGTGTGTGTATGTGTGTGTACTTGTGTGAGCATGAATGTGCACAAGTGTGGATGTGTGAGTATGAGTGTGGCTGTGTGTGCATGTGATTGTGGGTTCTTATTGGCATCCCAGATGGCCAGCATCGGAGGAGTGGACACACACCCGGAACTTTATAGAACCATTAAATATGATGGTTACACAAAGGATCTTTATGGATCTTAAATACATAATATTTAGAGAAGTGTAAGAAATGAGAACTTTAAAACAATATACTCACATATATTTGGAAGTACATGTGCTCACCCTACACACATTTGGTAAAAACATGCAATAAAGACAAATTTCATTAAACAGGATAAAGAGCTGCAATAATAGCATATGGTAGAGGTCGGGTCACAAGTGACTGAAGAGATAACAGTTAATGAATAAATATGTCCATCGAGAGAGGAACTCTGTTTGGACCCTTCAGCATGAACTGAGAAGTATAATTAACTCAACATTTTCCTCTAAGTTCCAAGAAATAAAAGCATTTGACAGAGTTAAACTTATAAGATGGGCTCAGCATCCCAATAGCAAAGACTTCAAGTAGAGTTGTGGTGGGGGGAAGGGACAGAGAGGCAGCCAGAGCTTAGATGTTATGGGACCTCATATTCTGTTGTCATGTTGGCATGTGATTCTGAAGTTTATGGAGAGGATTTTCAATTAGAGAGTGATGGGCTATTTTTTTGTGCTTAAACTATTCTCTCTCTAATACGGGGGAATCTACCCATATTTAAGGCCAGTTCAAGTCTCCTTTTACTGCAAAGTCTTTTCTTAGCCCGATTCTAAGTGAATACTACCCCAGTAGTATTTCATATGCATTTAATTTATTCTTTCTTATAATTATATGTCCCTTCCTTAACTTTCTTTTTTTTTTTTAAATTTTTTTTTAAGATTGTATGTATTCATCTGCTAGAGAAAGACAGTGCACGCACAAGCAGGGGGAGCTGGCAGGCAGAGGGAGGAGCAGACTCCCTGCTGAGCAAGAAGCCCAACCTGGGACTCTGGGACACTGGGACACTGGGACTCTGGGAGACCCAGGACACTGGGATCATAACCTGAGCTGAAGGCAGACACTTAACCGACTGAACCACCCAGGCATCACTTACCTTTACTTTTGATATCTAGTAAACCAGATCATACAGTTAGAGATGGGAGAAAATGCTAAATCATCCCATGTTTAGTACAGAGGAAAGTGAGTTGAATCATATGGGATATGGTTTAAGGGTGGGAGAGGGAGTTCTATGGAAGTATAAAGCTCAGTTGGGCAAGAAACTATGCAGGGAAGTATGGTGGTTTCCCTGGGACATGTGGTCAAAGAAAAAAGCAATTCAATGAGGATCAAAGGGGTGGAGAGTAAAACTAAAGGAGGATTTTGTTTTCAAGGTGTGATTTTTTATCTCAGAAAGAAACTCTCAGTCTTTTGAGAATTATCTTTAGGATCATGAGCACAGTCTCCTTTCCTTTGGGTTTTTGTTTTATGTTAATAGTTCTGATAATCTGGATCAAAATAAGTAGCTACTATTGAATTAGTCAACTGCGATGTTAAGACAATGTCTGGATTTAGCATTGGATAGATGATACCACCTTCAAAAATTTGGAGTGCACATTTCAGGCATACACTGAGTCTTTTAATTATTTGAAATACAAAGTTAATACCCCCAATTAGGTAAAACTTTTAAAGGAAAGGATTTATTATTTGCTTGGATTTCATTGATTAAAATACATATTATGAAAATTTCTAAATTCATAACTTAAAGCACATTCCTGCTGAAGTCTTTTATAAATAAAATGAATGTTTGGTAAATCAATTTCTTAGTTGAATCTTTTCCTGCCAGCTCAACCACAGAACTCAGAAATAAATATGGATTTCATGTAAAAAACTTTCCAGAGGGTTTTGTTAGTGTAGTAGTAATTCCCAAATTCTTTGGCAACAGGCCCATGAAAATGTTTATTAGCTATCTCCCCATGTCCCAAAGTTCCCACCATCTCTTCCTGCTCCACCTCTTTCTCCTCTAAACCTTCCTATCAGCTAGGAATTCTCGTGGGTTTTCAGTGGCTCTCAAATGAAAATGTTTATAAAATCTTCTGTGTAGTTACAGTGATACACACATTTTCGCAAATCTGTGTTTGGTCATGTATTCCTAGTGGTGATATGCTTCTGTACAAGTATTCGAGGGAGTAGTCCCTTTTCACTCTGCTATTTGCCAGTACAAAGTCAGCCTTTGCCAGATTTTGTTCCAGCAAAGTGGAGGGCTGCCCAAGCATTTGCTTCATTTGGAATATTCTGGTAGTCAAATATTTGCATGGAGCCCCCAAATCCTCTGACTTGAATATTTCATATTATTTCCAATGCATTGTCTATTTACAAAGCCATTTAGTTTGGATGATGGTATAGACCTGGCCTCATTTATGAGAGGAGGCTGTGAAAGCACCATTATTGGTCTCTGTTAAAACAAGATTAGCCAACTCACTGTAAGTTGTACAAACAGAAGGAATCTTGCCCATTCGAAAGTGTTCTTGTTTTTTCATAAATTTCTCTTTGAAACACACTACAACATGCTGCTTTTCTGAATTAGTTCTTGGAATGTTTTTCTGAAGGTTTCCTGAAGTCGTGACTGATAAGGGCTACTTGGAATGGTGTTGAATAATTGTAAAAGAAAGACAAAAATTGGCTACTTAGGCAAAATGACCATAATGCTAAAATATTTGAAAACTTAGCACGAATCTAGTGGATCACTTTTTAATTAAGGACCTATTGCTTCAAATGCAGTTATCTTACTAGTAACACAAAGCCAATATTCATAGACATTCTGTAGATAGACCATTTATTTTGTGGATTTATTATGTGGAAGAAAGGACAACATGTTTTATACAATTTTTCTTTCATATTCTGGGTTAATACAATAGACACATGCTAAGTACATTATCTGCCAAGTGTAAGTATAATTCACATAGATGAACTGCAAGTGTCTGATTAGGTTAATGAACTGATATAGGTAGAGTTGCTGCATGAGAGATTTACAGACTAAAGAAAGTTCTGCTCTGAGGACAGAAGATCATGTCTAACTGCATTAAAGATACTTAATTACACACACATTTTAAAACAGCAGTGAGCATACTGACATTTATCTACAAGCACTAAATAATATATACATTTTAATTCTGGCACCCTTTCCTATGCACTGCCAACAAAGTTTGCTAAATAAGTAATTTAATGCTTGCTGCTTGATCAGAACAAAGTGCTACTGAGAGATATTATCTCCATAACAGAGCGTGATTTATCTGTATTGGCTTATGATTTTATATTTTTCTTTAGAAATGTTACTCAAATATACCAATAGACTTAATGAATTTGCAAATTAAAAAAATGTGCATGTAGTTTTTTAAACTAAAGTAGCTTCTTTTTATCTTAAGTGATCGAAGTACAGTCATGTCTTTGATATAAACTATCAGTAATTCTACAGTACTTCCCATTTGTTTCCACTACAGCATATTATTGATTTATAATTTTCTTAAATAAATCTACTACCAGATTAGAGAGTTGAGCTTTCTGTTGCAGAGAACTATAAACTCACCTCTTTATTTTCAATCTAGCATAAGATCTGGTACATTGGAGAAATGCTACATGCTTCATAAATGTTGAATACATATTACCTTGCAGAGCACAGCGACTTCCTGCTCAAATATGCATATGCTGAGAAAAAAAAAAAAAACTTCATTAATTGCTTTACTGATTTAAATTTGCTGTTATGTCACCCATTAATTTGTGCCAAAGAAAGTAAAATACATAAAGGAAATACTGATACCAGTTTAACCTGCTTTTTCTTGGACTTTATAATAAATGTCACTCTCAAACTTTAGACAAAGCAGGTCCTTGAAGCAATAGTTTAGTAGTCTTTAAGTATGAGGCCCAGGAAACTTCACATTTCTTGCAGAAATGTAAACTTGCTTCACCGGTGACCTTAAGACAGCACATTTTTCTTGGTTTCTCTGATAGCAATGGAGTGCACAAGCCATACTTTGCTGTTCTGTAAACATCTTAACAGATATTTCCATAGATAATGTTGGTGTTTTCCTCTTCTGCCTTGTAAGAAGAGTAACTTGGCACTTAAAAAAAAAAAAAAAAGTTCCTTAAAGATTTTTTTGGAGGACCAAAAATTTGGATTTTTACAAGCCGCCTAGATGATTCTTATTTTAGGCAAGTTTAATAAACCCTAGACAAATTTATTTAAGACTGTTTCCCTTCGGGCACCAAGGTGGCTCAGTCGGTTAAGCATCTGACTCTTGATTTCAGCTCAGGCTGTGGTCTCAGATTCTTGAGACTGAGCCCCTTGACAGGCATAGAGTCTGCTTGGAATTCTCCCTACCTATAATCCTCCCTACCTATAATCCTCTCCCTCTTCCAACACCCCAACTCACACTCTCAATCCCTCTGTCTCTCTCTCTCTCTCTGGGGAAAAAAAAAAAAAGTAAATTAATTTTTAAAAACCTGTTTCTTTTGTGTTTTAAATGTAACTTCTTAGGAGGTAATTGGCCTCTGCTTATGGGGAAGAGAGTTGGGGCAGAGAGATTGAAAGACTGAGAATATACCCGTTATTACAAGGGTGAAGGAAAACATCCTCAAGTCCCAGCACAGTTGGTCATCTACTATTTGCTATTATTTGGCATAACCTTTCTGGAGGACATATAAAAACAAATGAGAATCTTTAAAATGGCACATGCATTTTGACCCCTCAATTCCTCTTCTAATAATTTATTTTAAATCAGTCATCATGACATTATGCAAAGATTCAGCTAGAAATATGTACACTAGAGTAGTTTTTAATAATAAATGAAACATTGGAAATAATGTGAACATTCAAACATTTTATTAAAGGAAATATGTTGTAACACTAGACTTCTCTTTCCTGACCTTGGAATAGGTTATATTTTATACACCCTTAGCACTGTGTGCATCTTAGTTCTCAGCATACTTAATCCTTTGTTTATATTTGTTTTGTTCCATTATATTATAAACCCCATGGTGACAGAGACTGAGTTATTATATCTGTAGTACTTAGAGTTTGAAAAACAAGTAACTTTAAAAAAAAATGTGTTGAGTGATAAAGAGGAACCATACAGTCAGAAAATATTATAGAAAGATATTTATTTTCTCAGAAAGTTAATGATGACTTCAGTTGTTTAGAAACAATGATAAAATTGCATTTCCAATGTATTCCTGCCATAGGAAAAAAGAAATGTGCATAATAATTAAGAAGTTTAATTACCAGAAAGATAGATTGGTTATATTGTAGGCTTGTATTTATTGTTAAATTTTTAAATTATTAAATTTACTGTCAATTTTCCTACCTATAATCCTTAAATTGTCTTTAATAAGACTATATCTCCTTTGTATTAAGATAACAAACACTATAATGCTTTATTTTAAACACTGTAACATTTTAATTGATAAAATACATCTGCCTGAAACCAGGTATTTAAAGAAAGACAAAGACAAAGAGACATGCTAGGTCTTAGTACTTTGAAATGAGGTGAGTTATGGTGATGTGGTATATGCTGGTAGCCAGCAGGTGTGAGGGTAGGAGAGCTGAATGCCATGGGCCCCATGTGGAAGCGATTTTTACAACAAAAGGGCTGAGTAAGCCATGGTCTAGACTATGGGAAGCCAAGAAGACATGATTCCAGCTTCCTATTCCAGAGTATGTAGTGTGTAATAGAATAAATAGTGACCATTTGATAAAAGTATTTAGAATTTCTTTTAATGTTGAGATATCACACAGACAAATGTGCACTTATATTACCTTGTGTATGTATATATTGGCACTTTCTATCAACTGTCCTCTTTGAAGTCCCATCAAGGATATGTGATCATGGAAGGACTGAGTGTTAGCTGAAGTTCTACCAGAAGCAAAGCCTGAAACAAAGGGTTTCATGCAGTGCTGTTTGGGGAAGTGATACTGGAGAGCAGGATCAAGGGATAGGTAGGGGAAGGAGTGAATCTCGAAAGAAAGGGCAGAAAATAAAAGAATATAATGAGTTGGTCACCACTGTAACAACTTGTGTCCAGCGTCACAGGACCTTCTACAGAGACTCATGAAACACATCTCAGAAATAAAGATCTGCCCATCGGATCCTCCTTCTGTTGTCAAGGGGTGTTCTATGTGTGCATGAGTTCCCTCATGCTGGAGTTGTGAGTCCATGAGTGATGCTTTATTCCAGGCCAGAGTCTTCAAAAGCTCAAGACAGAAAGCAAGAGGTATGTGGTGCACTTTTGAGGTTGCTCCCGCAAGGGGATAGTCAGAGCTTGTTGGATTCTGCGTGAGGTTGGGTGCTGCAGATGGGGTTGCAGTGAGGTGGAGCTGTGAGGTTTTGAAGAGGTACGTGAAGTAGGCAATTCGCAGACACTTAGCAAAACACAAGCTGAAAGTACCATGTAATTCTAGGCTTCCACTCCCCTTCCGTTTCACATATCCTTATATTTAGCTGGGCTCTTTCGACAAACGGTCACATTACATAATTAGGGGCGCTGCTAGCATATGCAGTGTTTTTCAATGAATTACAGAAAGTGCTCTTGTCGGGTAGATGAATTACAGAAAGATGTCCATTTTGAGAAAAAACAAATGTCCTTTTCTGTAGGCATCTCAGTCCCTTCCCAAAGAGTAGGTTTTTGTAATGTTCACTAAACAGTTAGCCTTCTAACAACAACATCAAAAGATAAGACGAAGAGTATTAATCTCAATAAATGGTATGAAAAGAAAAATGTCTAGATTAAATATGTAACTCCTAATTATTAATACATAAACTAAATTCTATTGCTCTAATTCCCATTAGAAAAATAATAAAACTTTCTTAGAACTTTTAAATTAGGTTGGTTTAAAATTAGTTTGTGTCTATCAGTCTTTTTCTTTCACTAGATTACACAAATTAATAAAGTCATCTTACTCAGAAGTAAGCAAACAATGTAATTCTCTCTTTAAGTGTAGTATCAGTCAAACACTTCTGATTCAGGCTTATAGAAAGTTTCTAGGAAGTGGTAATGTTTCAGTGAATTGATTAAAAGCAGCCTCTCTGCTTTTAAAAGTCTTGATATTTTGTTTGTTTGTATCTGTATTCAGGAACATACATTATCAACTAGGCTCATCAATATGTATGCCTATATATTTTGGAAATTTATTATTTTTTAATTGTTGAATTTAGTTAGGAAATAACAAATAAACCATTATATTCAGGACTAAAAGCTTCATCATTATAATTTTAGAAAAGTATTTATCTTTTTTTTCAAAGATTTTATTTATTTGTCAGAGAGAGAGAGAAAATACAAGCAAGGGGAGCAGCAAGCAGAGGGAGAAGCAGGATCCCCACTGAGCAAGGAACCTGATTAGGGACTCCAACCCAGGACTCGATCATGACCTGAGCCAAAGCTAGATGCTCAACCAACCAAGCCACCCAGGTGCCCCAGAAAAATATTCTCTTATTAACAGCTGGCACTATTAGCAAAAATATCCATTATTCCACAGAATATTTAAATGTTGCTAGTTACTATTAACTCTTTGTATATAGTGTATCCAAAATTTTAAACTAACCCAGTGCTTACTTGTCCTCTCCCTTTCTCTCTTCTTCATTCTCTCTCTCTCTATCCCTCTCTCAATATGTGTAAATTCTCTGTGTGTATATTATACCGCGATCTACAAACAAACACTTGGAAAACCATTAACTCCACTAATGACTTGATGAAAGATTTAGCTACACTATTTGAATGATGGTATTGCTGACCCTCTAGAAATTACTATCACCACCACTTTTTACCTTAGCAGCTGCTGATATGATGTGAAACAGGAACATTTAGTGGGATACACAGAACCAGTTCTCCAACTTTTTCTTACTTGAGAAATAATAAACAATTTAATCCCAAAGACTATTCAGTTCCCTCCCGTGTATGTGCATGTGCATTCTTTTATTAACATATGATGTATTATTTGGGCACACATTCTTTTTAGGCATTTTTATTAGGTATAATTACCTTAACATTGAAAAGTAATTTTCAGTATCTATCCATTAAATATCTATCAAATATTAAAAATCAATGTTAAAAATATGCACAAATATTATGTAGGTCCTATCATATATAATAAATCAAAAGGGATATGACAGCCTGTATTTACATTATTCATAAATCATTAAAATACATAAAACTGTCACAAATAAACTAAACCATTTAAATATCTGATAAACCAGGGTCCCTTAATCTTTTAAAATATTTACTGTTGTTCCTATTTAGCTTTCATGATGAAATACCAATTGGCATATGGCTTTGGGAATTAAAAATTCTGTGAGACAATTGCTTATGAATTCTTGCCAGGAATGACAATGCCATGAAATGGAAGGAGTCACGACTTAAGTGTCATAAAAATCAAAATGTAATCCTAACTCTGCTTCAAGACCATTGTGTGAGTTGGGATGTCACTGAACTGCTCTGGGTCATGCTCCCTGTCTGTGAAGGTGTCAGACTGATAAATTCCAAGACTTCAGCTGTATGCTTCTTCATATTTACTTAGTTCTGGTAAGTGCCTAAAGTTGGGAGTAGTGAAAGAATAAGGAACCGTGTTTCAGTCACTCTCTTCTGTCCCCTTTCCCTCTGCATTCATGCCTTGCCCTGACACTAATGATAATAATAATGATGATGATGAAAGTAATAATAGTAATTATTATTATAGCAATTATCAACTGCATGCTCACTTTGTGCCAGGCTCTGAGCTGAGCCCTTTGTTTACATCGACTCATTTACTATTCCAGTGCCCTCACTAGCTATGTCGCCTGGTGCAATTTTCTGAAACTCCTCAAGCCTAGTTCCTTAATCCTGGAAAGGGATTGCGTGTAACAATCATCCTCACACTGCCCCCTATACCACCCCAATCCCTGCATCACTTCACTAGCCCCCTGGTGGCCTACCTGCTCCCACCCTTGCCCCTTTCCATGCTGGCTCCACTCAGGAAGAGAGTGAACCTTTAAACCTTTTAATCAAATCACACCAGTTTCCTATTCAAAACTTTCCCAGGTGCCTGGGTGGCTCAGTTGGTTAAATGTCTGACTCTTGATTTCAGCTCAGGTCATGATCATGGGAACAAGCCCTATTTTGGGCTTTGTGCTCAACAAGGAGTCTGCTCATCCCTATCCTCTGCTCCTACCCCTGCTTGTGCTCTCTCTCTCCCCCCTTAACCTGCTCAAATAAATAAATAAAATCTTAAAACAAACAAACAAACAAACAAAACACCTAACTTTCCAATGAGTGTGTTTATGTATGATTTAGTTTGGGGTACATCTACCATCAACTCCTAACTCACTCACCCTGACTCATTCCATTCTAGTAATTCCTAGGCCTCTTCATTTTCCTTCATGTTCCTTGAACACTTTGAGCTCCTTCTCACTTTGGGACCCTTCCTCTTCTTTCCATGTGTTCCATTTTCTCCTAGATATTTGCATAACTCACTCCTTCATATCATTTCTGTATCTGGTAAAATCCCACTTTCTAAAATACATTACCACTTCCTTCACTTTTTATCCATTATCTGCTTAAATTTCTTCTTAGCACTTACCACTAACTAAAGTTATGTCTCATAATTGTTTGTTAATTGGTCTATCCTTTGTCCTATTTCACTAGAATATAAATTTCATGAGGGCAGGGATTTTCTCTTGTTTACTGTTTTGTGTGTAGCCACCAAACCAAGCCTGATACATTGTAAGTGGTAAATAGTTGTTGATTAAATACTAAAAAAAATTAATTTCTCACAAGTTTGATATGTAGATTAAACACAATAAAAGTATCTGTCACGATGCTTGACATAAAATCAGCATTTAATAAATGATAATTATTTTTATTGTTTAAGCTGTATTTTATTTTCCCATGCAGGGCATAGGAATTATCATGATGAAACATATGAGGCATATCATTTTCTCCTATCAGGACTTTGTGATGATTAATTTTATGTATTGATTTTTCTGGGAAATAGTACTCAGATATTTGGTCAAACATCTTTTTTTAGATGTTTTTGTGAAGGTGTTTTAATGTGATTTACATTTAAATCCATAAACTTGGGTGTGAAGCAGATGGCCATCCATAATGTGGGTGGATTTCATCCAATCAGTTGAAAGCCTGAAACAGGCCTTGGACTGCAGCTGCAACTTCAGCTCTTCCTAGTCCTACAGCAGACTGCCTCTGGAAAGGAACTGCCACTCTTCCTTGAGTCTCCAGCCTGCTGTCCTCCCCCATCAGATATGGCATTCACCAAGACTATACAAGCTCATCTGCCAATTTCTTAAAATAAATCCCTTTCTATGTATACACACACACATCCTATTGGTTCTGTTTTTCTGGAGGACCTTGACTAATATGCATGTTTTCAGCTGCAAGTACACTTTACCATCTAGTATCTACTATGTCTATTATCATCACAAGTAACACCATGGGGATGTTCTTTCATAATGCAATGTGTTGCTTAGCAGCTCACGAATGGCAGGGCTGTGGGTTAGCCTCTCTTGTCAGTCTTGACTTTCCCTTCATAGTGACAGTCTGGCAGTGCACTTCCAAACAACTGGCTCTTCACACAACCACATTAAAGGTAAAAAGAAACAAATGGTGCTTTTCATATTTTTCTCTTTGATCAATAAGAAAAATCTTTGTCAGATACTTCTTTTCATGTCTTATTGACTTTAATTTATTCACTTTCCTGTATCTTGATGGCAAGGGAAGCTGGGAAATCCTATGATAACAAGAAGGAGTTGTGGGGAAATAGCTCTTGGTAAGCAACTATGACATTGGTCATGTGTCATACAAACATATATCACAGCACAATGGGAAAGAGTATAGGGTTAATTCTAGATGAGTCAGACTTGGTGTGCAAGATTTTATCACTGCATAGCCACAAATATGGTAGCCTAAACAGCATAGATTTATTACCTCACAGTTTCTTTGGATCAGAAGTATGAGCAGAGCTTAACCAGTCTTCTTAGGTTTCATGAGCTAAAGTCAAGACGTGGACTGGGCTGCAAGCTCATCCTCAGCTCGAGGTCTTCTTCCAAGTTCATGGGATTTTGGCAGAATTTTACTCCTTGTGGTTGTAAGAATGAAGTTCCCTCTCATACGGCCCTGTCCACACATGACATTTGCTTCTTGAAAACTAACCAGAGCCTACCTGTTGCTGCTTCTTCCTGTCTCTTACTTCTAGACTCTCTTTAAAGTTGTCTCCTGTTTAGATCAGGTTCATCCAGGGTTGTCTCCCTTACAACTAACTTAAAGTCAACTGATAAAAGACTCCAGTTATATCTGTCCAATTTTTTCACCTTTGCCATGTAACATAAGAAAATTATAGAAGTGATTTACCATTGTCTTTTTCACATTATTGGTTAAAAGCCAGTTATAGGCCCCTCTCTCATTTAAGAAGATAGGATTGCACAAGATGTGGATCAATGGAGATCATCTCAGAAGTCTCCATACTGCACCTGGATTCACACTTCAATCCCATTACTTATACCTGTATAAATATTACCTAGTTTCTTCCTCAAGGTTCATCTTTTTTGTGTATGAAATGTGATTAACTTAGGGGATTATTGCTTAAGGCAATAACTACTTTGAGTATTCAAATATGTTGGGGGAAATGAGCCTGGGGCTGAAAGTACCAACCCTCTAATCATGTGGGTGGCCCGCTTGGCACCCAGCCCCCATCCTTAGAGGCTTTCCAAAAGTCACCTCATTAGCATAAACTCCAGTGTGGTTGAAAGGGGTCTGTTATAAACAACAAAAAGACACTCATTTCACCTTTGTGTTCTGGAACTATTTCAGGAATAGGAAACAAAACTAAATATAACAAAAGATGCCCTTATGCTTCTTATGTAGAAACTTACAAGGGTTTTAGGAGCTACATGTCAGGATATTTCTTTTCAGAAATCATGACAAAAATGTGTAGCTTAGTAGTTGGCATGTGGAAGGCAAATGTTACTCTCCTGTCTAATCACCAATGAGTTGATAAATAAGATGAAATAAGTAAATGCTCAGCTCAGGATCTGGTCTCTAAAAACAGTACAATAAATTTCAATTTCCTCTCGCTTTCATTCTTACATATGTTATTTTAGAAGACATACTGCTTTTTTATGATGTTCATGTCATAAAGAAGATTTATAGCATATTCCTAAGCAGTTATTTAATTTTATGAGTTTTTATAACTCTAATTGTATAATTAAAGAAAAATCAACACTAATCTGTTGATCTTCTGATAATATTTAAAGTGAAAATATTTTTTTTACAATAAGATTTGTTTAAAAACTACAAAATTGAATTTTTATAAAAGGCCTTTTATTTTATGTGATAATATTTCTGAATGTTTTCAATGCCTAAACTAACCTGATAATTAATTTGGAAAGAAAATATTACTATAAATACTAACTATTGCAAATGTTTAGGTACTTTTAAAAAATGACACTTACTTGCAAAAAGAAAAAATTAAAACAGCTCACAATAAGAATAAATAATAAAGTGTGCCTGGGTGGCTCAGTCAGTTAAGCATCTGCCTTTGGCTCAGGCCATGATCCTGCGGTCCTGGGATTGAAGCCCGTGCTGGGCTCTCTGTCCATCTGGGAGTCTGCTTCTCCTTCTCCTTCTGCCCCTTCCACCGCTTGTGCTCTCCCCAACTCTTTCACCCACTCTCTCTCTCAAATATTAAATAAAATATTTTTTTAAAGAATAAATAGTAAAAACATTTTTTAGAGTTTGAACGCAGAAAATCAGAGACTATTTAAAGAAAAAAAGGGCATAAATGCCCTATAAAATATGTTACTGGAAGAGAATATAAAATCTAGTTCTGTGTTTCTTAGCAATAAAAAGGTGGGGAAAAGGAGCGATGAGTCAGATAACTAATATTCTCTTAATATTCTTGTAAAAAGAAATCCATATGTATCTTTAAACTCCTTAGGGTGGGGAATTAATTATTCTTCCAGGTTATTATGCTCCTGGCCTGGCCTAGTGTCTTGGATTTTAGTCCCTAAATGCATGTTTGTTGAACTGAACTGTCACCAAAACTGTATCTCATATGGCAATGAACAGGAAAAGATACTGCATGGCTACTGATGTAAAGGAAGCCAGTAAATGTAACAAATCAGATATTTCAATGTAGGTTAGAGAAAATGCAAAAATGTTCTTTATAGAGGAGTTTCTCATGTATAGTATATAGAATTTAATCTTGAGAAAGCCATTTCTTCAAGGAGCTAAGCATGGTCGTAGAAATCCTTACTCAAATATAATATTTCAATTGAACATTTATTTATTGTTAGGATTAAAGCATTAAAGATTTATATATTTTGGATCTGGTCTTTGCATTCTAGGGATTCACAAGGCAACTAATTTGCGATTGGCATCTCTGATAAGCTCTGATATGTTGACATTCTGGAGAAGTTTGACTAAAGATAAGGGAAAATAGTTTATATCTATATAAACTATAGTTTATATCTATATATATCTATATATTTGTTTACCAAGATTAACACATACTTCAACCAGACTGAAAGTGCTACCCAAATTCTGCACAGAAGGCTGTTCCTGTGAGTCCAATATTGTCCACAAAGAAACTGCTTGAATTCTTTATTTTGATCCCAAAGTCTGTGCCATAGAAAAGAGAGAAGTTGGCCTAGATAATTTAACAGCAGGTGTTATCAATAGGCAGTTTCAATCATTAAAGATCTTCAGCATGGCTCCCAAAGTGATTTACTTTTTAATATCATATAGTAATGATCTTATCAAAACAAGTTAGTAGGGGCATATACATACCCACATTTGACTTCAATTACTGGTGTTACTGTTGGTACTTGAAATTTGGAGAATATACAACCAAAGTCAACAATTTTTGTTGCTGTCCCTTTTCCAGCAATTAGTCAACAGATTTGACTGCTTCTGAAGGACTATTGGCTTCTAATGGTAAACTGTTGTCAACAGCATTGAAAAAAATATGTGGACATGTGTGGCAAACAAATTCTAAATGCCTCCCTAAGAGTCTTGGTGTTTACATACCTTCTCCTAGTTACTCAAGTTAACACTATGTAAGTATATTAATTGATTTTATAGATATAATTTAGGTTCCGTATAAGCTGATTTTATTATAGGGAGATTATTCTTTTTTTTTTTAATTTTTTAATTTTTTTTTTATAAACATGTATTTTTATCCCCAGGGGTACAGGTCTGTGAATTACCAGGTTTACACACTTCACAGCACTCACCAAAGCACATACCCTCCCCAATGTCCATAACCCCACCCCCCTTCTCCCAACCCCCCTCCCCCCAGCAACCCTCAGTTTGTTTTGTGAGATTAACAGTCACTTATGGTTTGTCTCCCTCCCAATCCCATCTTGTTTCATTGATTCTTCTCCTACCCACTTAAGCCCCCATGTTGCATCACCACTTCCTCATATCAGGGAGATCATATGATAGTTGTCTTTCTCTGCTTGACTTATTTCGCTAAGCATGATACGCTCTAGCTCCATCCATGTTGTCGCAAATGGCAAGATTTCATTTCTTTTGATGGCTGCATAGTATTCCATTGTGTATATATACCACATCTTCTTGATCCATTCATCTGTTGATGGACATCTAGGTTCTTTCCATAGTTTGGCTATTGTGGACATTGCTGCTATAAACATTCGGGTGCACGTGCCCCTTTGGATCACTACGTTTGTATCTTTAGGGTAAATACCCAGCAGTGCAATTGCTGGGTCATAGGGCAGTTCTATTTTCAACATTTTGAGGAACCTCCATGCTGTTCTCCAGAGTGGCTGCACCAGCTTGCATTCCCACCAACAGTGTAGGAGGGTTCCCCTTTCTATAGAGAGATTATTCTTGAAGGCTTGATCTAATCACATGAAATATATAAAGGCAGAAAGTTTTCTCTAATTGGTTGCATCAGAAAAAGACAGACATATTTGAGATGGCCTAGAAGATAAAGTAAACATTCATACTGTGATGGGCCATGGCAGTCCTATGTCAAGAAATTGCAAGAGACGTCTAGGAGAAGGAAGTGGTCCATGGTCAATAGCTAAAAGGAAAAATATGGCCTTCATTTCTACAACGACAAAGAAATGAATCTTCCAAAATACCATGAGCTTGGAAGAGCTTGGGGCTTCAGATGTGAGCCACAGCCCCAATTCAAACCTTGATTTCAGCCTGGGGAAACTCTGTACAGAGAATCCACCCATGGTGTTCTAGATTCTGACCTACAGAAGCTGGGGATACTAAATTTTTGTTGTTTTATGCTGGTAAGTTTGTGGTCATTTGTTACTCAACACATACCTTTTAACACAAAATAATACAACATGCATATAATTAATTTAACAGAATCAAATTATTAGATACATTAGGAGAAGGGAAAATAAGTTTAAGCTGCTTTAAATTTTTTAGAATTTCTGCCTAAAATGTACAAGGTAATTTCTTTCAATTTTAGCTCTATCCATAGTAATTTATATCTTAGAAAGAATGCACAGAGATAATGAAAAAAAAAAAAAAAAAAAAGCATGGAACATATTTAAAAATCACCGAGTGGTCTCCCTAAGTTGTTCTGTAAGGTATTTGAAAGATAGTAGTTGTGAGCAATAATGGAAATTTAAAAAAAAAACCAAACTGTTTATGATCATGTCGAAAACGACAAACAATTCAGAGTGTATATTACTCAGTGGTAAGGTAAGCCACAGAACACTTTTGAGTGGTTGGGGAGGCTGATTGGAGTAAGCGGCAGGAAGATTGCTTGTCTATCAGTGTGAAGCTGAGATTGGGAGTGGACCATGAAGCTCTTTGTCATAGATCATGTTAACTTTTGAGACTTTATGAAGATAATAGCATGGATATTTGGTTTTGTAGTCTAAATTGTAATTTTAAGCCTGAATATAACTATAATAAATGTAGTGTCATTGGCAAAAGTATGTAAGTCATGAAGTTATAAATTTAAGGATGAGGATGATGAATTTAGTAGGGATAAATCAAATTTGAGATATGAGAAGATCATCCAAATGATAGGATGGACAAGCAACAGGAAACGGACAAAGATTCCAATGTAGATTGTTGTTGCAGAAATAGATCTGAAGTTTTCAGGGTATAAGGTTATGGCAGGTGCCCTTTCCAGGGAAAGAAGGTAAAAAGTAGAGGAAATAAAAGCACATGAGTGAGAAAATGTTACATTCAGAAGAAAGAAAGTTAAGAGAAAAAAGTTGCAATGTCTGTAAATTTTATGAGGCTATGTGAGAATTGGTATCATGATTGAAAGACAGAGATTTTTTTTTTAATTATGGTAAAATTTTTAATCATGATAAATTATTCTACCTATCCCAAGGGGTACAGTATGATGAATAATGATAAAAGAGACCTTTGAATTTGGTAACTGGAATGTGGATAGTGAATGAAACAGTTTTAGTAAAATAATGAGAGAAGAGAAATTATCCTAAAGCTAGAGGAAATTTAGTGCATATAAACTTTCTACAAATGAGAAGTTAAAGGGAAAGAAAGATGTTAACCAGGGGTGTCATTTATTTATTCATCCATTTTTCTGCTAATAAATCCCATGAATAGTGCTGGGCATAGTCTCAGATAAGAATAAAACCAATTTATACACACACACACACACACACACACACACATATATATATGCACACATACATATATAATCATATTATGTGTAATATAATATGTAACTCATATTCATATATAATTAATGGTTAAGTTGCTATTTACTATTTCTGGTAGGCTTCTTGTCAGGTCGCAGTTTAGTGCTTCCTCTTCAAAATTACACATACATGAACACGTACACATGCAGACACATAGATATGATATTATGCATATGTATATACTCAGCCTAACTACATATGATATTTGATCTAGTAAGCTTATAATTTGTTTTTTGAAATACTCAATTAAATTACATTCTAATATTTTCCCTGAAGACTCAGAATACAGTGTAAATATCAATTCACTAATTCTTGCTGGGATTTCTTAAAAAATGGTAACTTATTATCCTTAATGATAATTTTACTCAGTGTAGTAAATAGGCCTATCTCTTGAATTCTTATGAAACCAGTAAATGAACATTTTTTTAAATCCCAAACATAAAATATTTCCATTTAAACAGTTAAAATCCTAGATAGTTTGCTTTTAATCAAATCCAGGTTATGGTCAGCATAGCTTGCATTGCAGAAGCATTTAAATGATTGACAATAATCAGGGTAAACTCATAATGGTTTCAAGGACAGACATTTCTATTCAAGTTCTCTTTATATATTCACATAAATCAAATAAATTTCCACTTCCCCTAACAGAATAGGAAGCTTTTTCTGATGCTGTGTTTGAAGAAAGACTATTCATGTGTCAATGAGTGAAGACTGCACTCATTGAGGAATATCTATAGAGGGAGAACAGGAAGCATCCCTCTGCTAAATATAGCACAAAAACTGTATTCAGGAGACAACTTTTAGGTTCATAATATAGTACACAACAAATGAAGGCTGTGAGTTTAAGAATCTGGAGAAAAAATAGGGTATTATACATAGAGGTTAATTCAAGGATAAAATGGGGATTTTTAGATTTCTACATTTAATGATTTTACAAATGCCTATAACAAGTTGCAACTCATTACTATTCTGAAGTAACTCCTCTGTGGGAGACTTCCATGTCTTAACAATCCAGGGCAGAATTTTGCTCGTAATCACAAAACTCATCAACCCATTAGTCTCAGTATTTTTATTCCCAAGCATGATGGAAACAAGTGGAGTTCCACATAGCGTGCACTATAGCAGGCTCTCAAGTTCCTAGGGGCATTGTATCATTTGTTCTCAGGTTGCTTTATGCTTTATAATAGGTATTTAGACTGCTAGTGGCACTTCCCCTTCCACTCCACTAAGAAACTGTGCAGGCTCTTCCATATTCTCTTTACTTTCCAAAATGATATTGAATATTTTTGATGGCTGCATCAGTGGGACAGGGTTCATTAGGAAGGTTACAACTGTATAAACTTCCAAAAGAAGTCAGTGGTTTTTCAATACCAACACATAAAAATTTCTTTTAAAATTGAAACCTAGTTGTGATTTTAATATACAATGATTGATTACACTGACTGCAGAAATTCATATGTCCATGTGGACTCAAGAACCCCTTATAATAACTTATGGTCCCTGACATTCGAAACTTCAAGGATCAGAAATCATCAACCTAGTCTAACCTTCTCATTTTGTGTCTATAAAACTGAGGCTTAGAGAGGTTTGGAGATCTATCCAAGGTATCCCATTTAATTAATTGGCCTAGAACTCAGGTCTCTTTGACTCCCAGCAATGTACCAAGACCGCTGTTAACATGCCCCTTCATTCTTTCATGATGAAGTCAAATGACATAACTGTCAAGGACCACAAAGAATACACCTGCAGTCAAGGAAATTTTTGTAGCAGGAGAGAAGGTACATCATAGGGACTATGGGATGTCATGCTCAGAGACAGTGGGGAGGGGCCTATTATAGGATTAGGGGTTATACTACTGATTCTAAAGAGGGGTAAAGGAAGTTTTGTCCATTCTGTGTTGGGTGCTGCCTGGAAGGAGAGACATCTTGGTAACTAGATATCTTGGTAAATTTCATCCAGAAATGGGGAGGGTACTGAAGTGCAGTTATAGTTGTCTTTGATAAAGAAGCAGTAATCACTTATGTTAGTAAAAAGAAGGGTATATTTCTTTAGTCTTGTGGTTGCAAAGTTTTTGTGTCTATCTTATTTCAGACATGTTCCCTGAACGACATTGTGTCTGTCCTATTCCATCACAGTCACAACATGCATTGTTTGGTCATTGTTTATGTTGTTTATATCCTGTGATCATGTTTATGTTCTAGTTGGGAACATCATGATTTAGCTGTTAGCTGCCAAAGCCATTTTTCATTTTCTCAGTCACATATAGGCCAGATGATATTGATTCAGAAAGTACATTTGAGCCAACAGATGAAGTTGTAAAAAGAAACATTCTAGTTCCATATGGGACAAATTGGGCATCTGAGAATGAAGTGGATTGTCTCTCAGAGCTGTGCATTTCATGCTACCAAAATGATCTGCAAATCAAGATCTCTTGGTAAGAGGAAGATGAGAACAAAAGTGGTCTCTAGCACTAAATTTTTATGCTTTTAGCTCTAATTCACAAAGTTAGTTGCTATAATCATAAAGATGTAGGGCTCAGTTAGAAGAGACACACATGGCTAAAGAATCTTTAACATATTGTAAGTCAGACATTGTAAGCTTCCCATGTAAGACACACATGGCTAAAGAATCTTTAACATATTGTAAGTCAGACATTGTAAGCTTCCCAGGTAAATGATTTTTACCTTCCATGGGCTTGTGCTGCAGCTCAGAGGTTGGCATACAATCACATGATATGATTCTCTGTCCTATGGGCTTATATCCCATTATTTAATAAAAAGGAGATCTTTGTATAAGCAGCACATCTACTAAAATTAGAAGAATACACAAGATGTTATCAGGGCCCCCTGCACAAGGATGAGATCCCAGGATCCTGGGATCTAGCCCCATATTGGGCTTTCTGCTCAGCAGGGAACTTCCTTCCTCCTTTCTCTCTGCCTGCCTCTCTCTCTACATGTGATCTCTGTCAAATAAATAAATAAGATCTTTTTTAAAAAAATTAACTTACTCAAACGTTTCCAGCTCTTTCTACTTTCCATGCATTTGCTTAAGGTAGTTTCTTACCTTCTCCCATCGCTGTTTGTTGAATTACTACAACCATGAGGTCGAACTTAAGAATTCAAATGTAACCCCTGAATGCAGCCTCTTTTGATTCTACCCCCTTGATTATGATGTGTGGCCTAAAATGAAAGCCCAATATTATGTGCTGCTTTAACATCTGGTGAAATCGAAAGAGCCTCAAATGGCATGACTACAAGTTTTCCTCCCCACTCTGCTTCTAAAGATAAGATCCTCTAGCCAAACAACCTTCCTTATCAGTATGACCAGGCCTAGTCCCTGCTTGTCCCTGCATAGCTGGCTTCAGTTACCTGTGAGGTCATGGAATTATTCCAATAAGCCAATCACATCCTCCCATGAGGACCATGAAACATCTTACCCTCTTGATACTATAAAGCCTGCTTCCCACAGCCCCTGGTTGTTTACTGTCCTCAAGTGTAACTCCTATATGACCCATTCTACTGTGCAATCTCCTCCCCTCTCAGTCTGTGAGTATATGTAACCAATCAACTGCTATCTATCTTACTTGAGGGGTTGTGTGTTTGCTTCTCTCCATAACCTGTGGGTGGGAATCCCTTCCTTACCGACAAGGTGAAGAGAAGGCAATTAACACAGAGACCCTTTCACTCTCCCTGAAGCAAGAATGACTATTTTCCCATTGTGTCTCTTTAACACTTTTTATGCCCCAGTACTCTTTATCATATTGTTGCTTAACTTATAATTATTATTTTGTAATTGTAACTCCTTACCGTAATGTGGATAGAGATCTGAGTCTTACTCAGCTTTGCATTTCCTCTAGGGTCTACGATGTCAACTTACAAATTGTGATGATTCTAATTCACATGATAATAGTATATTTTTGCACCCCTTCTCATTTTTGATGAATTTGTATCTAGTGTTTGCTCATGAGAAACATTTTTCTTTGTATGACTGAACTACTTTTCACTGTAAAAAGGTAGAAGCATGTTAGAGAGTAATCTTTCACTGGATCAGCCCCAAGACTGATGGAGAGCTATGTCAGCTAATGTCATGACTTCCATGTCCAGCTAGATATTGATGTTAAGCTAGTTGTCCCTTCTTTCCCCTGATAGTCTTATGGGGGGGGGCACATTTCTTACTAATATTCCTTCTTTATTTTAATACTGCTGGATACCATACACCACTGATAAGGCCAAGAGTATAATGGTTACATCATTTTAGAAATGGAACTGTTTTTATAAGTTTAGGCCATCTCCAAAAATTGTGGTCTAAGTGTTGTTAGTTTTGCTTGAGTGAGAAAAAGTAACTTAGATGCATAGATAGCTAGATCAGGGTTTTAAGCAGGGAAATGTTGGGGGAAAACTCAAGCTTTCTGGAGTTTATGATAGATTTTATAGGACAAAAGGAAACTAATAATTAATGTAATAATCCAAAGTAAAGGAATTCATGTCTGTGGTGAGATGAGATTGAAAAATAAGCTGTCTCAAGTGGCTACCCAATGCTGACTTAGAATTTCCAAAAAAATAATAATAAATAAATAAATAAAAGAATTTCCTAGCAACTTCCAGTTCATTCTAATTTTTTCCCCATTGCGGTTGGTCATATATTTCCTCACCATACGTCTTGAATTTAAAAATGTTAGTGGGGGGGGCGGTCCCTGCTGGCCTACTTGGTTAAGTGTCTGCCTTTAGCTTAAGTCATGATCTCAGGGTGCTGGGATCAAGCCCTGGGTCAGCGCGGAGTCTGGCTCTCCCTTGTTCTTGGCCCTGCCCCACTTCCCCTACTGATGCTCACTCTATATTTCTCTTTCAAATAAATAAATAAAATCTTTGGAAAAAAATAAAAATGTTAATGGTGCTATATGGTGTTTTTTAAACATTTCATGCATGTATGAATTGCTTCCTCAATAATAGAAAATTGAGAACATAACTGATACTTCTTTTCCATCATTATAATATTTAGAATAATGTGAACAGGAACATCATAAATTATTACTGTATTTGGAAAGGTAACTTGGATTTGGAGGCGTTTGAAAAATATGTCCCTTTAATAGTGGAGGAGACAGAATTTTCCTACTCTGTTATATGTGGTGAAATCCAGAATGAGCCCAAGCCAGGCTGACTTCATGATGTTCCCTTCAAGAGACTAATGGTAGGATTTACTGTCCCTGTATTATTAGACTATTCTTAGGCTAAATCAGTATTGTCTTTTTTCCAAAAGAAATGATAATGAATTTTATATTGGTAATTAAAGTAGATGACAATTTTGCTTGCCTTTTACTAAAATTATGAAAAGTTAGGGGTGAAAAAATTCATAGGCAATTTTATTTTATAGTTTAGCATAAAAAAAAAGTTATAATCACAGACACATGCCAATTACACAGCCAGCCATGAAAGAATTCAGGTCCAAGAAGTTAAAGATTCTCCAAAACAGAACCCTGTAGAAGTTACAAAATTTATTAAATGCTTGAATTTCTGTAGTTTTCTGCACACACAATTATTTCTTGAAGGCTCACATTTGCTATTTGAGAATAGAAGGGAGAAATATATATATATACAGTTGACTTTTGAAGAACATTGGTTAGAACTGCACAGGTCTCCTTATATGCAGATTTTTTCCAATAAATACAGTACTAGAAATGTATTTTCTCCATAACATGTTCTTCTCTCTAGCTTACTTTACTGTAAGAATGCAATACCAAATAAATATAGCATAAAAAACTTGTGTTGATTAACATTATGTTATTGGTAAGGCTTTTGATCAACAGTAGGCTATTGGTAGTAAGTTTTGGGGGAATCAAAAGTTATGCATGAATTTTTCACTGCTCAGAGGGTCAGCACCCCTACTACCCCTGCCCTGCATTTTTCATGGATCAACTTTATATATTTTTTCTCTTTATGTATATAAAATATACACATACATATTTATAATGTGTATATGTATGTATATATTTATATATGATATATACATGCATGTATATATTTATACATATATATGTATGTACAGATATATATCTATATAAGACTCACATCTGCTGTATGGAATACAGTATTCAAAGCTTGACATTCCAGAAACATGTTAAGTTGAATTACAATGAATTAAATGTGAACTCTGATCAATAATGGCAGACAATAGGATATTACCACTTTTTACAAAAGTATTATCTACCTATAGTTTTCATCTTCCAATTTATAGACATACATTTTTCCAAATATCAACTTATTTTCATTAGCAAACCAGGAGCTTTTTTGTTTTGTTTGTTAGAAAATGACATGTTTAACATTTTTAAGAATCCTTAATTTTTAGGTTTTCCATTTGACTTTTGAAATATTGAAAAATAACAATTTGGATTTATACATCTCCTAGTATAGCATTTAACCTCTTTGTGTGCATTAGTTCACCTATTATGAAATAAGATCTGGTGCATACCAACCATATGTGGCTATTTTAACATTCAAAGATTTAACCAACTCCTCAGAGGCTTTGGGAAAGAAAAAATGCCCAGCGATGAAGCTTACTTCGCCCTCCTTAGATGGACATCCAGTCAGACTTCTCAGCATATTGAATTAAATCACAGAATGGTGGTTTTAAAATTGAGACTTGGAACAAAAGCCAAGAAAGCAAAAATTCCCAATGGACAATCTATTCAATGTCCTCTTTTAAATACACAGAGCATTTTGTACTTTTAAAAAAAATATCCACAAAAGCAAGGCCTAGTTCATTATTACTTTGCTAGCTGACCTAGAGTCTATTTCTGCCCACTGTAATAGGCCAGGTTCACTGAAGTGTAAATATTTCATAGCAGAAGTGAGAGATGCACTGTTGATATCCTTGTACCATATATTTGAGAGCTTTTGGAACTTTCCTCCTTTCTGAGAGAGATGAGTTGTATTATAACTGTTTCAGTACTCTTCAAAAGCTCTTGCACATAAAGAAAGCAAAAGAATGCTTTGCATTTTTATTCTTTTTCAAAGCTCACCAGCTTTGCTAATAACTGCACCATCCATCTAACTCTTTGAGGACATAGCACATTGTTAAGTTGTCATTCTAATGTCCATATGGAGCTGTCACTTTGGTGCCATATGAGGGGTGTGTCAGATGTTTTGAGTGGAGAGCTTTTGAACAGTTAGAATGAATTATTGGCTTTTACATTTCTGTTTATTATTAGTCTTTTAGTGTAATTTGGCCTCTACTGTATTTCTGTTTGTGTATTAGAACTCTTTACTTACATTTCTTTTCCTTTATGTTGCTTTTGATGTCTGACTTCCATCAATGGGTTTTTAGAGTTGATCTGCAACTAGTCAGTCAATTGACTAAATATTTTAAATATTATACACATGACTGTAAGATAAATTATGAACAGTATTTAAGAAAAAAAAAGAATTTGAAGACATAATAGGGGAGACCATGATTTTCTTTAACAGGAAAGTATTGTAAGAATGAGGGGATCATCTGCATGACTTGTGAACCAGACCCTCTAAAAGGCTATTGGGAATGATGCAAAGATTTAATGTCTGTTGGTGTGTGTACCCGTTCTCTGGTAAAGTCACAAACTGTTCCTCCTAGCTAAATGTCTACCTTTCTCTCTTACAGAACCTCAGCCACATATAAAACTTATTGCAATTATTTATTCTTAACTTTTCATTTTACCATACATTCTGAAATCAGGTTGAGATTAATCTTATTGAAATAATCTATAAATTTAGTCTGCTCTTAAAAATGTTCTTTTAGGGGCACCTGGGTGGCTCAGTGGGTTAAAGCCTCTGCTCAGGTCATGATCCCAGGGTCCTAGGATGGAGCCCCACATTGGGCTCTCTGCTCTGCGGGGAGCCTGCTTTCTCCTCTCTCTCTCTCTGCCTACCTCTCTGCCTACTTGTGATCTCTTTTTTGTAAAATAAATAAATAAAATCTTTAAAAAAATTTTTTTTTTTTTTTATTTCTGTGACACTTGGAAGGATCTTTCATTATCAATATTTTGGTATCAACACAACAGGCTGATTATTAGTTTGCTCATCATTGCCAGGTTCATTTCAACAACTGACTTTGGAGACTTTGTTGCTATATTCTACTTTATGTTAACCATACATGCATTTATCACAATTTTTAAAATCTGGATTATATTAGTTTTGTTATCATTGATATTAGGAGAAAAAAGATAATACAAGTAATAAGAGATGAGGAAGACACTATATTAGACTTATTAAAGGGTCTATCCAACAAGAAGATCTAACAATTATAAATATTTATACCTCTAACATGGAAACCACCAATTATACAAGCCAATGAATAAGAAAATCAAAGAAACACATCATCTATAGTACAATAATTGTAGGGGACTTTAATAATCCCCTCACTGAAATGGACAGATCATCTAAGTGCAAAAGATTGACAAGGACATAAAAGGCTTTAAATGACACACTGACTAGATGGACTTCATAGATATATTCAGAACACTCCATCCCAAAGCAACAGAACACACATTCTTCTCTAGTGCACATGGAACATTCTCCAGAATAGATCACATCCTCGGTCCTAAATCAGGACTCAATCGGTATCAAAAGATTGGGATCATTCCCTGCATATTATCAGACCACAATGCTCTAAAGCTAGAACTCAACCACAAAAGGAAGTTTGGAAAGAACCCAAATACATGGAGACTAAACAGTAACCTTCTAAAGAATGAATGGGTCAACCGGGAAATTAAAGAAGAATTGAAAAAAATCATGGAAACAAATGATAATGAAAATACAACGGTTCAAAATCTGTGGGACACAACAAAGGCAGTCCTGAGAGGAAAATATATAGCGGTACAAGCCTTTCTCAAGAAACAAGAAAGGTCTCAGGTACACAACCTAACCCTACACCTAAAGGAGCTGGAGAAAAACAAGAAAGAAACCCTAAGCCCAGCAGGAGAAGAGAAATCATAAAGATCAGAGCAGAAATCAATGAAATAGAAACCAAAAAAACAATAGAACAAATCAACGAAACTAGGAGCTGGTTCTTTGAAAGAATTAATAAAATTGATAAACCCCTGGCCCGACTTATCAAAAAGAAAAAAGAAAGGACCCAAATAAATAAAATCATGAATGAAAGAGGAGAGATCACAACTAACACCAAAGAAATACAAACTATTATAAGAACATACTATGAGCAACTCTACGCCAATAAATTTGACAATCTGGAAGAAATGGATGCATTCCTAGAAACATATAAACTACCACAACTGAACCAGGAAGAAATAGAAAGCCTGAACAGACCCATAACCAGTAAGGAGATTGAAACAGTCATTAAAAATCTCCAAACAAACAAAAGCCCAGGGCCAGACGGCTTTCCGGGGGAATTCTACCAAACATTTAAAGAAGAATTAATTCCTATTCTCCTGAAACTGTTCCAAAAAATAGAAATGGAAGGAAAACTTCCAAACTCATTTTATGAGGCCAGCATCACCTTGATCCCAAAACCAGACAAGAATCCCACCAAAAAAGAGAGCTATAGACCAATATCCTTGATGAACACAGATGCAAAAATACTCAACAAAATACTAGCCAATAGGATTCAACAGTACATTAAAAAGATTATTCACCACGACCAAGTGGGATTTATTCCAGGGCTGCAAGGTTGGTTCAACATCCGCAAATCAGTCAATGTGATACAACACATCAATAAAAGAAAGAACAAGAACCATATGATACTCTCAATAGATGCTGAAAAAGCATTTGACAAAGTACAGCATCCCTTCCTGATCAAAACTCTTCAAAGTGTAGGGATAGAGGGCACATACCTCAATATCATCAAAGCCATCTATGAAAAACCCACCGCAAATATCATTCTCAATGGAGAAAAACTGAAAGCTTTTCCGCTAAGGTCAGGAACACGGCAGGGATGTCCATTATCACCACTGCTATTCAACATAGTACTAGAGGTCCTAGCCTCAGCAATCAGACAACAAAAGGAAATTAAAGGCATCCAAATCGGCAAAGAAGAAGTCAAATTATCACTCTTCGCAGATGATATGATACTATATGTGGAAAACCCAAAAGACTCCACTCCAAAACTGCTAGAACTTATACAGGAATTCAGTAAAGTGTCAGGATATAAAATCAATGCACAGAAATCAGTTGCATTTCTCTACACCAACAGCAAGACAGAAGATAGAGATATTAAGGAGTCAATCCCATTTACAATTGCATCCAAAACCATAAGATACCTAGGAATAAACCTAACCAAAGAGACACAGAATCTATACTCAGAAAACTATAAAGTACTCATGAAAGAAATTGAGGAAGACACAAAGAAATGGAAAAATGTTCCATGCTCTGGATTGGAAGAATAAATATTGTGAAAATGTCTATGCTACCTAAAGCAATCTACACATTTAATGTAATTCCTATCAAAGTACCATCCATCTTTTTCAAAGAAATGGAACAAATAATGCTAAAATTTATATGGAACCAGAAAAGAACTCGAATAGCCAAAGGGATATTGAAAAAGAAAGCCAACGTTGGTGGCATCACAATTCCGGACTTCAAGCTCTATTACAAAGCTGTCATCATCAAGACAGCATGGTACTGGCACAAAAACAGACACATAGATCAATGGAACAGAATAGAGAGCCCAGAAATAGACCCTCAAATCTATGGTCAACTAATCTTCGACAAAGCAGGAAAGAATGTCCAATGGAAAAAAGACAGCCTCTTCAATAAATGGTGCTGGGAAAATTGGACAGCCACATGCAGAAAAATGAAATTGGACCATTTCCTTACACCACACACAAAAATAGACTCAAAATGGATGAAAGACCTCAATGTGTGAAAGGAATCCATCAAAATCCTTGAGGAGAACACAGGCAGCAACCTCTTCGACCTCTGCCGCAGCAACATCTTCCTAGGAACAACGCAAAAGGCAAGGGAAGCAAGGGAAAAAATGAACTATTGGGATTTCATCAAGATCGAAAGCTTTTGCACAGCAAAGGAAACAGTTAACAAAATCAAAAGACAACTGACAGAATGGGAGAAGATATTTGCAAATGACATATCAGATAAAGGACTAGTGTCCAGAATCTATAAAGAACTTAGCAAACTCAACACCCAAAGAACAAATAATCCAATCAAGAAATGGGCAGAGGACATGAACAGACATTTCTGCAAAGAAGACATCCAGATGGCCAACAGACACATGAAAAAGTGCTCCATATCACTCGGCATCAGGGAAATACAAATCAAAACCACAATGAGATATCACCTCACACCAATCAGAATGGCTAAAATCAACAAGTCAGGAAATGACAGATGCTGGTGAGGATGCGGAGAAAGGGGAACCCTCCTACACTGTTGGTGGGAATGCAAGCTGGTGCAGCCACTCTGGAGAACAGCATGGAGGTTCCTCAAAATGTTGAAAATAGAACTGCCCTATGACCCAGCAATTGCACTATTGGGTATTTACCCTAAAGATACAAATGTAGTGATCCAAAGGGTCACATGCACCCGAATGTTTATAGCAGCAATGTCCACAATAGCCAAACTATGGAAAGAACCTAGATGCCCATCAACAGATGAATGGATCAAGAAGATGTGGTATATATACACAATGGAATACTATGCAGCCATCAAAAGAAATGAAATCTTGCCATTTGCGACAACATGGATGGAACTAGAGCGTATCATGCTTAGCGAAATAAGTCAAGCAGAGAAAGACAACTATCATATGATCTCCCTGATATGAGGAAGTGGTGATGCAACATGGGGGCTTAAGTGGGTAGGAGAAGAATCAATGAAACAAGATGGGATTGGGAGATAGACAAACCATAAGTGACTGTTAATCTTACAAAACAAACTGAGGGTTGCTGGGGGGAGGGGGTTTGGGAGAACGGGGTGGGATTATGGACATTGGGGAGTGTATGTGCTTTGGTGAGTGCTGTGAAGTGTGTAAACCTGGTAATTCACAGACCTGTACCCCTGGGGATAAAAATATATGTTTATAAAAAATAAAAAATTAAAAAAAAAAAAAGAATCATGTTCCTCATAAGAAGTTAATATCCAAAATATATAAGGAACTCATGGAACTCAATACTAAACCAAAAAGATAAACAATCCAATTAAAAAATAGGCAGAGAATCTGAGCAGATATTTTTCCAAAGAAGACATAAAAATGGCTATTGGGTACACAAAAAGATACCCAACATCACTTTTCAGGGAAATGCAAATCAAATCCACAGTGAGATAATACCCGTTAGAACTGCTATTATTAAAAAGATAGCTGATAACAATCGTTTGTGAGAATATAGAGAAAAGAAAACTCTTTTCTGCACTGTTGGTAACATAAGGTGGTATAGTCATTATGGAAAACAGCATGGAGGTTTCTCAAAAAATGAAAAGTAAAAGTACTATATGATCCAGCAATCCTACTTCTGGGTAAATATCAAAAGGAAATAAAATTAGGATCTTGAGACACGTTTTCACTCCCAAGTTCATTGCAGATTATTCACAATAACTGAGATAAAGAAACAACTTAAGTGCCCAGCTATGGATTCATGGATAAAAATGTGGTGTCTATATACACCAAGGAATATTATACAGCCATGATAAAGATGGAAATACTACCATTTGCAACAGCATGGATGGAAATTGAGGGCATTATCCTAAGTGAAATAAGTCAGACAAAGACAAACATTATATGCTATCACTGAGATAGGGAATTTCAAAAAGCTTCACTTGCAGAATTGGAGAGTGGAATGGTTGTTGCCAGGGTCTCTGGGGTGGGAGTGGGGAAAATAGGGAGAGACTGACCAAAAGCTATCAACTTCCAGTCACAAGATGAATAAGTTATGGGAATTTTTTTTAATATACAGTATAGTGATTATAATTAATAATACTGTAATTTATACTTCCAAATTGCTAAAAAAGAAAAGAAAAAAGTAGACTTAAGTGTTCTTGCCAAAAAATAAGGGTAAATATTTGAGCTGTTGGAGATGTTAACGAATGCTACTGTGGTAATCAGTTTACAAGGTATAAATGTATCAAATCAACCCATGTAAAACCTTAAACTTACATGATGTCATTGTCAATTATATCTTAATAAAGCTAGAAAAAACTATTGAGCAGAGGGCAGTTGTGTTGCACTTGGCATTGATTACATGTATATAAATAACTGCTTCTTGCATAGCTTCAGTCCTCTACATTATTAAGTCACCTTTTCCTATAACAGCAAAAGAAAATGGCTCCAAATCCCATTTCTCCCCCTTTCCTCCCAGAGGGAAGGGAATAAATTGTTTTTAGAGTACACATATTTTGTTCAATTTGTGTTGTTGTAACTTCTCAGTTTTCACCTGCTCGCTTGTGGGTTTTGAGATTATTGTTTTCTATGTATGAAAGATAAAGACTTTTCTATCATTTCCAGCATGAAGCAGTGGTGAAATAAGCCTAACATAAACCATGCTTTAATAAAGTTTTTAAGGTAAAGCGAATCAATTAAAGTAATTATAATTCAAAAAAGCATACTACAGATCCTCCAAATGTAGTTTTTCTTATGGAATTTCTCATGGGCTCCAAACCCCAGCTATGCTATTGGGATCCCATCGTTTCTGGATCTTTTTCTTATCTTCTATGCCAGAAGTTTGTTTCTTTTCTAGGTCCAGCAGGCAACTCTAAATTTCGTATTACGATTAGCCATCTAAATGGGGCCCATTTGGCTATATCTAATGGTCCTGATATTTCTTAATTGTTTACTAAGACCAAGACATTGCCTTTTGAAAGAATCATCTCTTTTGGAGATAAATTATTGCCACACTTTTAGAAAGCATACACTGAGATGCCTAAATTATAACCATTACCGCTATTTCTGCTTCTTTACCTTCTATAGGTACAGGCTAACCCATGAGGAGATGGAAAAATACCAGCAGACTTTCTATAGGCACTCTGTAACCACACAACCCCCGCCCAGAATTGAACCTGGCAGAGTGGCTGCTCTCAGACCCCCACCGGCTCTGGGCCAGAGATAACAGTCATCTGGCGCCAGAGAAACCCCACCCAGAATTGGACATGACAAAATGACTGCTCCTGGACCCCCCACCCAGCTCTGGGTGCAAGAGATAATGACCATCTGGCTCCCCACGGCTTGACAGGGAGACCCCGGCCAATCCTACCCTAGCGGTGCCAACCAAGCAGTTTGAAGAATGACAGCCCTTTGACCTAACCGATAATCTGTTCCCAGCCTTTTCCCGCTCTGTAGTGCGCCAGTCATATTATAGAGTTCCTTTTTTATTTTACCGCAGTATGTAGCGATTTGTTACAAGATACTTTGATATATGCTAAGTCCCTGCCTCCCCAAAAATAGTGTATAAAAAGTGTTGTGATCTGAGCTCGGGACCTCTTAGCGTCACCGGCAATGAGTGCGCAGAGGTCCGGATTCGAACTCTTTAATAAATGACCCTTGCTCTTTGGCTTTGACTCTGGAATCTGGTGGTCGTCTTTGGGAGGTCTCAGAATTTGGGCATAACAATACAACTATGATTAGTTTTTTTCAACAAAAAAACTAAATTATTCCCCCTTACCTATTATTTTTATATTCCCAACTGCCTATAGACTTTACTTCTTGGATGTCTCATAGTTGTCTCAAGTTCACAATGTTAAAAACTAAAATTCAAAATATTAAAAACTAACCTCATTGTAAAGACCTGCAAAACCTATTCCTCCCCTGGTATTTCCTATCTCCATGGTCAGAACCCATCTAGTTGTCCTGACTTGTACTGGGAGGCATCATCCTAGATTCTTAGCTCTTTTCAATCCCCAAATTCAATCACTATGTTTTGTCCATTCTACATGGTAGAAATTGGTAGAAATGCCTGTAATCTGACACATTTTTTCCACCTCCCCTGTCTTAGTGTAGGTTAGTATCAACAATACAACTCGTGCCATTATTTTCTCCCTGCAACTGAGTGAGATTAGGGTAGATGGATCTTAGGGTTGAAGCTAGTTGCCTATATCCTATAGTCACAAAGAAATGAATTTTGCCATCAACCTGGGAAAGTTTTCCCCAGCCAAGCTTCTGATGAAAACCCAGCCTTTGGAGGTACTTTGAAGCCTTGTGAGACCCTAAGTGGAGGACTATAGAAGCCATTGCCTAGATTTTTGAGCCATAGAACTGCAAGATAATGATGTACATTGTTTTAAACTGCTAAATTTGCGGTAATTTGTTATACAGCACTAGAGAGATAAACATGTTCTTTACATAAAATGTGTGATCAGGTTACTTCTAAGCAAAAAAAGAAAAAAAAAAACTTATTAATGACTTTTCATTTTCCTCAAGACTAAGCCAAAACTCTTGGTGATACATTTTCACTTGCTGACCCTTACCTAGATTTCTGTGACTGCTGAACTTCTTTTAGCTTCTTGAAGCTTTCCTTCCCCTTTCCAAGTCTTGGCACATGTTCTGCTTTACATTTAGAATTTTCTCCTCGGCTGCTTCTCCTTCCCTAATATCTTCCTTTCTTTTGTTAGCTAATTCTTATTCATAAATTTAAATTCTGGTTTAAATTTGAAATTTCTGGGAAGTTGTTTCTGACCTGGGACATTTGAGACATCCTCTCTTATCTATTTCTGTCATAATACTTTTCCATACATCATGATAATTGCTGATTTAATTGTCTATTCTTCTCACTAGAGTCAATGAACCATGAGAGAAAAGATTATGTCCATCTTGCTCATAAGAAAATTGCTGGCATGTGATCCAGAGTGAATAACAGATAACAGAGTTATCTGTTTCATAAATAAATAAATGGCTTACTACAAAATAGAGACTGAATCTGAGAAAATAGAGACTAAATTTGCCAATAACTAGGACCACAAAACACTGCATTGGCAGTGCGTCACAGAATATTTTCTATTCTGTATCCTAAGGTGACCCCTAAGGCTCAGATCAGCTCTTATTCTCCACTCTATTTCCTTACAGCTTCGGGGGGCTTTTATCTTTTCCTGTAAAGTCTTTTACATCCACCTTGTTCTTTGGTGTTCTCCCCACTGAGATAACATCCACTTCTCTTACAAAAGGATGTCCATACATCATTTTCTTTTAAAAAGGCAACCATCAGGGGCACCTGGGTGGCTAGTTGTTAAGCATCTGCCTTCAGCTCAGGTCATGATTCCAGAGTCCTGGTATAGAGCCCTGCATCAAGCTCCCTGTTCATCAGGAGGCCTGCTTCTCCCTCTCCCACTCCCTCTGGTTATGTTCCTTCTCTCCCTGTCTCTCTCTCTCTGTCAAATAAATAATTAAAATTTAAAAAAAAAAAAGGCAACCATCAACAGTAACACAAGTTGGAAAATTGTAAAACGTAAACTGTCTAATTTACATAGTCCCTGCAGTCATAATTCATGATCAAAATTTAGTAATTAGTTCCTTTTTGAAATAATAATTGGAACTTCTAAAAGTTCCCCTTCTAGTGTCCTTTGCACTTCTAACTTTTGGGTCTATTGCTAGGGACGAGACTGAATAAAACATTCATCCCTGAAATACTGGCTACAAAGATAAGGATGTACTGATTCATACTTTTTTCCTCTTTCCAATAAGAAACTAAGATGGATCAATAAATGTCTTTTTATCTTCATGAGTAATTTGCATCTCTGGAGATTTCCATTTATCAGGACCTTTTACCCAGAACAATCCTTTTGAGTCATCTTTCTTGAACATTTCCTGGAATTACGGCTAAAAAATATTATAAATGGCCTACCTAATCAGAATGTATTTAGAATGCTTTGAATAAACTATGATTTTGGTTACAACATCTCAATGATATTATGAGGATGACTTAATATTAAAAAATATGAAAATTAACTAGCATAATTAGGAATAGAAATACTAAGTCAGGTTTGTGATTTTTCTACTAGTAGTTAGAAATTACAGGTCTATTAAATAATCAACTGGTTAATTCAGATTAGAAAATAATAATGGCATACTCCTTCTATAAAATGTAAGGGAAAAACTTATATTCTTTGTTATTTACGCAGAATGACAATTTTCCATGGAATGACTAACTGATGGTATTTCACATCAGTCAGAATCTGGGAAGGGCATGCTAAACCATAATCAAATCAAAATTTCATTACAAAGAATTTTTCATATTTGAAAAAAATCTTAATATTCTAAGTGTCAAGGATTTCAGACTGTAAGATAAATAAAAATTGCACATCTTGTTTTTATGGCTGTCATTGTTTTATTGATGACATTTTTTATTACTATTTTTCTTTTTGACACTTACCAACATCTGATAGCCTAACCAGTAAAAAAAATTGTTTCCTTCTTTCCTGCTTTAGTAGTTAAATATAAAGATGAATATTTTATCTTGCCTTTAATATGAAGGGCCTTCTGTGCCATGATTTATTTTATATATATAGAAGACTTAACAAACCATGAAGATTACATTTTTAAACAACAAAGGGATCAGTGTAAGTACCTCTAGTTTTCTCCTTTGAAAATAAAATCATGTGAGTCAGACTGTTTAAATCACATGCTAAATTAAAAATATCATATCCTGGTAATGGATATTAAATAGTTTATTGACTTACTTTTCACATTACCATTTTTTTTCAGAGGAGTCAAGTGTAATTTGTAAGAGATATATTAAGGTTGATTGCTACTATTATAATCTGTACACAGAGTACTTTAATGTCCATTATGTAGTATTAAAGAAAAAAAAATCCTATTAGAGTAAAATCCACATGTAGATTGTTATAATTAATTTTTAAAGCAAGACTTCAAATAATATATATTATTTATATATATATCCATCGAGCACATATATTTTTTAAAACTTTTTCTCCCACTTTTCTTTTTATTTGTTTACTTATTGATTTACTTATTTGACAGAGAGAGATCACAAGTAGAGAAGCAGGCCAAGAGAGAGGAGGAAGCAGGCTCCCTGCTGAGCAGAGAGCCTGATGCGGGACTCGATCCCAAGACCCTGAGATCATGACCTGAGCCAAAGGCAGCGGCTTAACCCACTGAGCCACCCAGCTGCCCCTCGAGCACATATTTTATACCAGACACTGCTATATATTGTGACTTGTATCAGACACAAGTTAAGCACTGATATGGTTTACAATCTAGAGAAGTAGTAACATAATTCTTATGCAAGAGAGTTTGTACTGGATAATAGATATGCAAATAAAGAATTAACCATCAAGTACAAATGTCCATAGTTGTAGTCTGCCTCTGTGTTTTTAAAAGCATTTGACATTGAACAGCTATTATATAATAAATTCTGTATAATCAAGACATGTTAGTAGTAGCATAAAGCTTCTATTCAGTTTGTGCTAAACTTATAGGGGTGGACATAATATCATATCCATCCCAGAGGTGGTTTTTCAAGTTTTATTAAAAAACAGTTTGTTTAGAATTCCATAGTTTAAATAAGATTTCACACTCACTATGTCTTTTCGCCAAGGTCTATAGTGAATTATTTTATGCTACACAACATCAACCTGTTATGCTCTAGTTGTATAGATAAAAGTGAGCCTCATACTTCTCTAAGTGATAAATTACCAACCTCTATCTGATAATGTTTTCCACTTTTGCCTCATCCAAACTTCTCCAGGAAAAATCCATTTGGGTTTAGGAACTATACGTTTCTCAAATATAGAAATAAAGGACTCAATTTGAAATGACAAAAATAATTAAGCTACACTCAGATTACCTAGTGAGCACCTCACTTCAATGGACTGAACACTAGATTAATTGGCATCAGGGTCCATGAGTCCTTGCTTATAATATCTAACCTAATTAACATCAGGGATAATATTTTTGCAAAATGACATATCCATTCTTGACAGATTCTTTTTATGCAAAAGCAATATGATTCAGATCGCATGGAATCTAATCAGGAAATAGAATTTTTTGGAAACATTGCAATACAATATATGTCACATACGATAATTCCTCCTGAAATTTTTTATTGCAAAGATTCAGGTCCAATTTATATTGAATAGACAGCACTCTGCCTCTACCATCTCCTTTTTCAGAATTGCAGTTAATACAAGATAAGTTGCTATCCTTTCTCTTTTGTTTTCTTTTGTTAGAGAAGCTATTGTTTGTGAGTCTATAAAAACTGATCTGTAGTTCTCAGAATAACCAGGATGAAATTAATTAATTTAGTAGACATAATTTTAGTTATGAAGCATCAATCTGTATATTGTTAGCTAACATTGTGGTGTTCCCTAGGACAAAATTCAACTCTTATTCATCTCTGTGATTCAGTGCTAAGCCCAAAGCCTGACACATTGTAGGTACCAATTAGAATATTCAAAATACTAGAGGTACACATGTTTAGCTTATTTTATAGTATTTCTGAACTCATATAGGCTCAGGACAAAGCTGGCAATTGTCTTGCTAATGTGATTATAATTATGGAGTAATTAGTAGGCAATTTAGAAAGAAATCTTTTCAGACATTAAGTTCAAGTGTTTGTTGCACAAATAAGGTATTCTAGTGGTTTTCTGTTTTTTATGTTACCAAATGCTCAGTTAGAGTAAATAACTTTTCTTCTATTTCAAGTAGCAGTAGTGAGACTCTCTAAAAATTGGGTTCAGTAAACTATTATACTGGAATAAGAGCCTGATACTGGTAATGAAAATCTTTGATAAATTATCAATAGTTTAATGTAATCAATTATCCATTTTTCAGAGAGACATAAATTGAAAGATGTATTCTCTAGGATTAATAATCTTTATTATAAACATGGTATTTGTGAAAAAACAATTCTGAACCCGTGCAACACAGAATTCTTTTTCTTTTTTTTTAATTTATTAAAGAACTTTAAAAATCTAATTTCACCCCAAAAGTATTATTATTATAGTTTGTACTATGTTTCAAATAGCATATGATTATGATTAGCCAAGTTTCATAGACATTTGCTTAGAATTATTATTTTTTGAAATGACATGCCAAGTCATTTCAAAAGATAATTTGTCCTCAAAAATAAGAAAAAAGATAAAAGTGTACCTAAACCAAATAATAGTAATATTCTTTAGTTCAATATTTTACTCATCTAATCATAGATCCTTATATATGACTCAAACAAAACAAATAAACAGCAAGAGAGATAAATTTTTTTTGTGGAATTAATAAGGAGAAAAAAGTATAATTGTTTGAAGAACCATTAAGCCCGGGTGGCTCAGTTGGTTAAGTGCTTTTCCTAAGCTCAGATAATGATTTCAGGGTTTGAGATCGAGTTCTATATCAGACTCCTTACTCACTGGGAAGCCTGCTTTTCCCTCTCCCTCTGCCTGCTGCTGCCCCTGCTGTGCTTTCTCTCTCTCTCTCTCTCTGTGTCAAATAAATAAATAAAGTCTCTAAAAATTAAAAAAATAATAATTGCTTTAAAAGAAAAGAAAGAGTCATGAAGCTTAAGGTCTCTTTTTCTTTTCAGAGAATTTTAGTAATATGCAGGTGATTGAGGAGGGTGGTGTGGGGAACAGAGATGAATATGCTTCAGTTTCACTGAAGCTCACAGGATCGTTGGTAGACTTTACACACACCTAACTGTATTAACAGGAAGACTTTAAAGCCTTGTTGGGGTCACAAAAAATACTGTGAAAATGTGACAGAGAAAAATATGATGTTATCTTAGTGAAATTAGAAAGAGCCTTTTGAAGGAGATTGGACTGAGTTAGAACCTTTTGTAAGGGTAGTCAGTAGAAAGTATGGGAAGCATAGAGAAACTGATGAAAAGTGAAAATCATGGGGCACCTGGGTGGCTCAGAGGGTTAAGCCTCTGCCTTCAGCTGGGGTCATTGTCTCAGGGTCCTGAGATCTGGCCATCCTTCTTCAGACTCTCTCCCGAGCAGGGAACCTGCTTCCCCCTCTCCCTCTCTCTCTCTCTCTCTCTGTCAAATAAATATATAAAGTCTTAAAAAAAAAAAAAAAAGTGAAAGCCATGATTCAGACTGAAAAAAAAAAACAAACAAACCCAAAAGAAACCAAAAAAACAAAACCCAAAAAATAAAAAACAAAAAACGAAACACCCAAGTGCATGTGTATTCTTTGTGTGGGACAAATAGCAATAAAAAATGTAAATCATGATTTTTCAAAATGTAGTTTCCTTGGTGCTGAAGCAGCAGAATTCATTATTTTTCTAATAAAAAGAATTTTCATGAAGTTGGGAGGATGAGAGGAGAGAGTTGAGTACACTGTGTTTAAAATCCAATAATTTTCAATAATTGCCACAATTTTCTGCCTGCCTACTGAATGCCAACCAGAATCAGCATTACCTATGCAGTACAATAGTGGATAATGTGGAATACCTTCATCTAATTATGTTTTAAGCCTTTAGATAAAAATTTTATTCAAGCCAGCATATTTTTACTGTGTTCAGTCTCTTAAGCAGAAAAGAGTGTAGCTCCTAACAAGTTGCTCTGTAAGAATCCTTTCCATGTAAAATAAGTATGTTTTTTGGTCAAGATAATTTTTATGTACTTCTCTTACCTTTGAAACACATGTCTCCCTGATGTTTAAGTGTTCTTATTTATTAGTTGTATTTATCATAGTATATAATTTATTCATTATTTATTTCTTTATGTTGTGAAATATTTCTTTTTATGTCCAGTAAATATACATAATTAAATACATACTAAATTACAAATAATTAAATTTAATTATATGTTATATATTATAATAATTATTGCACAATATAAGTTATTATATGTATCAGTTAGTTATGTGACATTTCTGCTATTCCCATTTTATCTAAAGATTCATAAATTGTTCCAAACTCCAATATTACAACTACCTAAAGAATGAATATATTGCATTCATTCATCTAGATATAAAAGACATGATTGCTGTTCAGTTTTTCCTGGTCTTGTCCTTTGATTATACATTGTGTTCAAAAGTTTCACTAATACCAATAAGCTTCAATCTCCAAGCAAGAAGAAAATGTGCTTATTTCACTTGAACAAACAAGAATAATGATCAGCATTTAACATATGTTTTAAAAATTGTCTTGTCTAGTGTTTCATCTGATTACTATATATATATATATACACACACACACATATATATATATATAAATAGGTGTAGTCACATATATGTACAAGTAGGTCTATACACATATATGTACAAATTGATTTTATTATATTTTTTATGTAATAAATATTTCTATTCCTTGTAGAAAATTTGGAAAGTTCCAAAAAACATGACAGATAAAATAAGTCATCCATAATCCTACTAACCAAAGATTAACTGATCTGACCTTATATTAGCCTAGGTAACAAAAAGGAAATCTCAGTATTAGAAATGGTATCAGATGGCATAAAATCAAAAGTTAAATCTGCTGCTTCTTTATGTTCAAAATAATTTAGAAGCAATTTCAGGCTAATTTAGGCTAATATGGACTAATATTATATAGAATTATCTTCCAAGTAAAAAATTTGTCTAGTAGCCCACAACACGATGGTCAAAATTTCTTTAGCATGGACCAACTAATTGTGACACACAGAATGGCAGTTTTCTCCCAGCTGTATGTAATTTATGTATGTAATGAAAACATTTTTTACTATCTAATTAAAAATATTTATGACTGAAAGGCATTGGCTTTCCACATTCCCATTATGGCATAGTGCTCTTGCATATTAGTATCTTCTGTGAAGTGTGTCACAAGTAATATTATTAATAGAAATTAAATTACAGATATTAAGAACAACTTAAGACTTTCCCCTAAAATAATGTCACCTTTAATTTCATTTGAATGTTCTTTCTTGAGGGGCACCTTGGTGGCTCAGTTGGTTGTGCATCTGTCTTTGGCTCAGATCATGATCACCATGTCCTGGGATCAAGCCTCACATCAGACTCTTTGCTTAGCAGAGAGCCTACTTCTCTTTCTCCTTCCTTCACTCCCCCTGCTTGTGCCCTCTCTCTCTCTGACAAATAAATAAAAAAAATCTTTTAAAAATTTTTTAAAAATATTCTTTCTTGAAACTGAGAGAATAATCAATAAAAACTAAGAATGTAGTATAATTTACATCGTCTCCTATTTACGCTATAGCTGTTAATATATCAATTATATTGACAATTGCTTACCAACAGTGATAGCTAATTATTATAGCACTCAACAAAATAGTTTAACTGATCTGTTAAAAATCTCAAAATACTATTGCATTACTTTGTGCATTTTATGAATATTTTGTCATATGCATTATATTTGAAAAAATAGGAATTCACTACTCATGATTGTTTTTCACAAACACTGAATCTTTAGGATTCAGTACTCTATACTGAACATAACAGTTTAGTTTTAGAGTGTTCACCACCCTTTTCTAAATTCAGATCAAGTTATTTTAAATTGTGTTCTAACTAAAATGTGGGTAAGAAATGACATTGTAGTGCTTTTTTTTAATGTGCTATTTTTTAAAAGCAGAAATGCCATTTGACTTGTTGGTCTTTTGTACTTTAGTCTCATTTCCATTATGTAGAACAGAAATAACAGTGTTCCCTTCATTTTGAAGTAGTGAGATAGAATGTGTCTCATGCCACTGTGTGATTAAGTCCTCAAAAGCAAAGTTGATTACATGAGAGCTTAATCTCTATGTGAATCAAGCTGTGGCACATGGTAAAATATAGTCCTTTCTGCTTGATAACAGAGGTCAAGTAATGGTCAACTGTGTGTTCATTCTTTCACTATAAATTACCTAGTCATCTTTTTGGTGCTTCAATTTAGTGCCCCTTCTTGAGTTTAGTGATCTGCTGACCAGTAAAATAATTTCTTTACTTGCGTTGGGTATTGGACTTCATTATACTTCCAAGATGGCACCAAAATAAAATTTGAAATTTATTCCCTTGCTTTAAGATATTGAGTAAATCAAGAGTTACATAGATCAATCCAAATTCTCTTCAAATAATGTCTATGTGACTTTCTTTTTCCTTTCCTTCCTTTTTCTTTCTTTCTTTTATCTTTTTTTTTGAGATACTTTGCTTTGCTTTTTATGAAACACATCCTCAACTTGTGCTTTTAATAGAACCCCCCAAAAAAGAAAAGAAAGAAAGGAAAAGAAAAAAAATTCCCCAAACTGTAAGGATATATATAATATGTTGTAAATACTTAGATGAAGATAGAAGACTTTTCTTGAAGGATTCCCACAGCAAATGGAAAATAAAACTGTTTTATTTTTTGTGTGTATACATGATCTTTTCCATCATATACTCAATACCCTAACTATGGTTGGTGTTTCTATTATTCCCTCTGTCTCCTAGACTTTAAATATTATTGTAGGAAACAGCATTTGACTTTCTTACATTTGTCATTTATTTTCAAACTCATTCTGAACTGATGGTAAGTTCAGAACAATTCAAGAAATATTGATTGAGGGATGCCTGGGTGGCTTAATTGCTTAAGTGGTTGCATTCAGCTCAGGTCATGATTCCAGGGTCCTGGGATTGAACCCCGCTTCGGGCTCCCTGCTCAGCAGAGAGCCTGCTTCTCTCTCTCCCTCTGCCTGCCACTTTGCTTACTTGTGCTCTTTATCTCTCTGTCAAATAAATAAATAAAATCTTTAAAAAAAATAAATATTTACTGAATGCCTTTATGTGTGTACAAGGTTTTGTTCAAGGTATTAAGTGTACTAGTAAGATGAAGTTTCTGTCCATTCTATCTAAACAAGTATATAATTTAACATTTTAAAAATTATTCTATAGGCCATCATGCTCATGACTTATTTGCTACATTTATGATTTATAAGTAGAATAGAAAGAGCTTCTAAAAATTGATAATTGGTTACTTTGTAAAATAGAGGTTTACTCAAACTTAGCAGAAATGAAACTGTCCTTAAGTTCAAATACCATTTTAAGCAATTTGGCAATGACTTGACACTCCCAAAGAAAGACTAAATATTTCTCCTTGACAGTTAAAGATCTTTAACTGGAATATCCAAGTTTAGAAAAAAGATACAGTGCCAAATAGCACAGTTCTGAACACTGAGCAGATGCTCCATAAATACTTGTTGAAAGAGACTGCAAATAATTCCCTCTTACATTTACAAGGAGAATTTTCCCCAATATGGTCCCAACAACTGTGTTTTACCTCTTCTATCATCTGTTTTTACTTGGCTACAATCATAGTTACGACTCAGGCATATACAAAATTAGGGGGTGTTCAGAGACTTGAAGAGTCTCTCAATAAAAGCCCAAATGCCAGAGTAAGGCATGGATTCTTTACATCCTCTAATTAGTACCTATATAACATATCCCCAGATGTTCTTAAGGTAACTATATGATGTGTGAAATAAACTTCACATCATTAGATCTGTCCTTTTATAAAAGCAAATACATCTAGTATGATTTTGTATGGTTAAAAAATAGATTTATCTAACTAGTAAGTGAATTGAATTTGTAGTCCATGCAGCTCAACTTCATTATTTTATATATCTTATATTTAACAAAATGAGTATGATTTATCTTTCATCAAATTCTTTCCTGCCTTTTTTTCTGAATTACTTCTAATATTTCTTGTTAAAAAAAACTTCTCATAAAGTGGGAATATTTTTAATACTATTGAACAATTTCAAGAGAAAATACTGTGAAGAAAATTTTAAGCGAGAATTTTCAAAGTTATTTGCAAATGTCAATGTCATTAGATTATGTGACTAATGTCCTAACGGGATAACTGAAGGTAGACTGAATAGGTGTTTATGTGTGTGTTAAGTATTATTACCTTTCATATGGATTTTTTTTAGGCTTATTTAAAATTTAAATCCATTCATTTCCAACTTGAAATCTGGGTGATAGGATGCCAAAACAGTCTATTTAAAAATTAAACAACTTAAACAAATCTTTCTTTATAAAAGAGAAAAAACAATATTAGATTAGAGCCAATTATGTTAATGATCCTCATGTGCCGTTTGCTTTACAAATAGTTTTTCTTTTAAGTACAAAAGATGAATTTACCTCCATTCTCCCTAACCACCACCACCCCTCACCACCCCCACCCCTCCGCCCGCTCCAGGTCTCAGTTGTTAGAGTACTCATAATTTGTGTGAGTAATCACAGCTAGTAATCGGCAGAGCCAGGAGTGAAACTCGGGTCTTTTTTGTTTCTAAGATTCTTGTTCTTTGAAGTATACCAAGTGAGCTCCTTGAAATGTAAATGAATATCTGAGTCATTAACAAGCTTATACTTATTAATAGATCATAGGGCTTAAATGCCTTTTTTTTTTTTTGGTAAAAAGTTGACCTAAAATATAAGTTTGACACAAAAACTTTAATAATGGAAGATTGAAGTTAGAACCTTAAATAAATTTTAAAGTCTGGTATTCTAGATTTATAGTGCAAACTATTCAGATTCTAATTTTTGTAATGATCTAATTATATGAGCATTTTTTTTTTTTTTAAAGCATTGCATAGTAAGGAAATGAAGCAACAGTCAGGATAAGAAATGGAGAATCCTAGAATAACCTCGAAACTACATGTGATGACAATGAGTCAGCATAGCTGGAAGAAATAGAGCAGCAATTACAATTACATTTTGAAATTTTAACTAAAATTCTTTCTTGTCCAAAGCCAGGTTTCTTGTTGGTCAGAACATGTAGGCATCTGCCAATTTATCTATTTCTTGTATTTAGTTTCCTTTCTAGAAAAATAATTTTAGGATCACTGGGATCATTTTCACACACATGCCATCAGGGGAAAGTTGTATATCAGTCTGTTTATTGCAAATGATATACCATATGTAAAAAAAACCAAAAAACAAAAAAACTGCTCTGAAATATTCTGAGTGATTTAGCATTCATTTGGTAAAAGTTGATGACAGCTCATAGCTCATATATTATACATATATAATTCAAACTTCTATTTCTGTCAGTCTTAATCAACAATGATTTCTTGTTACTGATTGGGATTGTGTAATCCAAACCTAAAAAAAATCATACTCAAAGACTCATTTTAAGTCTACACGAATTAGAATATTTTAGATAATCAGCAAAGCAGTGTGTTTTGAAATTTGTAGTGCTTGCTAAAATTAGTCATATATTCTCTAGTTTTAAATTATGTTCTGAATTCATGTTATTTTTCCATTGATTTAGAAAATATTTTTCTTAAAGTCCGTGCTATTTTTCCTATGAGGAATTACTTTCTTATTTTTCTCCCTGTTCTGCTGGAATTGTTTTAAACCCCGAGGCTCACAGGAAATCCCAACTTAACCTTTTGATCCTTTTTATTCCCCTAATTCTTTTTTTAAAAGATTTTATCTATCTATCTATCTATTTATTTATTTTTATTTTATTTATTTGTCAGAAAGGGGGAACACAGCAGGGGGAGCTGCAGGCAGAGAGAGAAGCAGGCTCCCTGCTGAGCAAGGAGCCCAATGCCTGGGGGGCTCGATCTCTGACCTGAGCCTAAAGCAGACGCTTAACCCACGGATCCACTGAGGTGCCCATCCCCTAATTTCTCTAGTGCTTTGCCTGTACTGTACTATTGAATTAGAAATTATTTTTTAAACATGCTGAATGGAGAAAAACTTTGAAATAACTTCATCTAATTAGAATCTCGAAGAAGGAAATTCAGGAACAAGGTAGGCTTTAGGGGGAATTTATAGGCCAAGATGTACCTATTGCTAACCCTCAAGGACAAGGAAATAGTACTATTCCAGTGTTTAGACTTATGAGAACGTTGTTTATCCAGGATAGGGTCTTTAACCCAGAAGAAGATAAAAAACTTACATTGAAAATAAAAGCAAGGGATTCCTAGGTGGCTCAGTCAAACATTTGCCTTTGGCTCAGGTCATGATCCTCCAGTCCTGAGATAGAGTCCCACATTGGGTTCCTTGCTCTGCAGGAAGCCTGCTTCTCCTTGTGCCTGCTGCTTCCCCTGGTTCTGCTCACTCTCTCTCTCTGACAAATAAATAAATAAATAAATAAAATCTTTTTAAAAAAATAAAAAGAAAGGAAGAAAGAAAGAAAGCAAAGAAAGGGAAATAACTGTAGAAAGGAAAATAGTTAATTATCAGGAAGCAAATAATTCTCCAAAGTTTTTGACTTAGATTATATGAAAGTATGCAGGATTTTTTAAAAATTTTAGTTCTTGAGGGTTCCAACTGGAGACTATAAACCATATCATAGATCTAAAGCAAAATGCAGTTGCTTACCTTGGGTGCATTGCCTGGCACAAAAGTAAGCATTCAAAAATATTTGTTGAATTAGAAGCATTCACCATGTAAAAAGGAAGAGCCAAGTAAGCACTACTCATAATATAATAGGATAGTGTTATATTATTAATGCATATGTTGTACTAAAATGCTCAGTGCAACAACATGCAGTGTCATTGCATAGCTAGTAAAATAAAACTAAAAGAAATCAGATGTTCTCATAAAGAATTAAGGCTTATTGATGGAGATGACCCTAAGTTCTGCAGTCTCGGCTCAGCGTGAGCACAGAGAAGGGGTTAACTGACACTTCCTTCAGAGAAAAGGAACTGGAAACAGGCTGCCATTTTCCTGGTATTTGAGTTGCACCCCAAAGGCTCTGCTAGACTTCACGAAGCATACAGAGTAGGGAAAAGCAGCAGGAACAGCATGAAAGATGACATGGAGGTTTGCAAATACACATCCCGTCTGGGTAATGGAAACAGTCTGGAATGATTGGCATAGCCAGGGAGCAGGCACGGATAAGGCTGAAATTGAGTTTGGAACCCGATTTTCAGTGTACGGTATGTCTTAATAAAAGGTTCCTTACCACTTGGTATGGAAAATCTTGAAGGAGTTTGAAGCAAAATCTTGTATTATCACAACCTTTGCGTCATTTGGCTACCCAAGAACTCCATTACTCTCTAGCATACGCCTGCAAAATACTACAGACTTTTCCTCATCTGGAAAGTCAGTGCAGCTTGTTAAATATCTAAAGGGCATTATCTCTTTATAGAGATAAAGAGATAGATATATTATAGCAGTTAAATATCTAAAGATAGAATATCTAAAATATCTAAAAATAGATATATTATAGCAGTTAAATATCTAAAGGGCATTATCAATAATGCCCTTTAGATATTTAACGATAAAAAGCTTACATAGATTTTCTTAGTGAATGTTAAGTTCCTTGAAGTTTGTAATTCTTAAAATGGTCACTGAATTCATATGAGTTTACCAATTGATAGATTTGGATAATTTATTTATTTCAGATTTTATTTATTTATTTGTCAGAGAGAGACACAGAGACAGAGACAAGAGAGAGCATAAGCAGGGGGGATGGCAGAGGCAGAGGGAGAAGCAGGTTCCCTGCTCAGCAGGGAGCCCGATGCAGAACTCCATCCCAGGACCCTGGGACCACGACCTGAGCAGAAGGCAGATGCTGAACTGACTGAGCCACCCAGGTGTCCATTGGATAAATTATTTAATGAATACATGAGTGAAGGAACTCAGATGTTGGCTTCTTCTAATTTTTTCTTACAATATAATATAACCTTGTGGATATAAGTCACCTTCCTCAGAAATGTGGCTGTTAACAAGAGCTGCCAACCGAGGGCTATGAATTCACTCCACTCCCTCAGTGTCCCAATGTGATCCTAACAGTCAGGTTGAAGAGCACTCATGTACATTCAGCCACCATTATTCCACCAAACAGTCAGTCTTAGTTTCTCTATCACAGTAGAAGCCCTTGCTTATAATTTCCCAAAATGTCAGAGGACGAGCATATGTTTGAGGTAGGAACGGGAATTCAATTCACACTGAGTATCCTGAATAAAAAGGCACATTTCTTGGCCTCCTTTATGGTGTGAGTGTATTCATTCTGATTGTCAAAGTTTTCATGATTGTCACAGCACCTGTTATCAGCACAAATTAGAAATTATTTCCCGTATTTTAGTAAGAATTGAGGAGGGGTCTTTACAGAGAGACGGGTTATCCAATGTAAAATCAGATACGTTACATGTCATAGTTCTGCATGGAAGGGGATAAGCAAGACCTGCCCAACCACAGCTTCAGCTTCCTTTATGGGGAATTCTTCCTGGAAGGCCAGGCAAAACTCACAGCTATTGGATTCTTCCACAGATAGAGCAAGAATTTGGGGCCAAGAGGGCATTATGTTGCAAGGCTTTCTAGGTGCTTGAACTCTAATTCCTTCTCCTCCCTGCTTTGCCTTACCTTGACTTGTGAATCATTTTGTTCTTAACAAAGATTCTTTGATCTCCTGTCCTCTTTGTCCATGTCTATCTTGGTTTTTACCGTTCATAAACACTCAGATTCTAGAAGTTACTCAGCTCTATGAAATGAGTCAGAGGTGCACATGCCTACAGGTATTAGGTCAGTGATAGCAATGAAGAGATGGGACCTGAGTGAGAACAGTGGAAAAATGACTCCTTTTTTCCCCAATTGATAGTTGTCACTGGGAAATATGGGTCAAATATAGCTGAAAATAAAAAGGGTATTATTTATTTATCTACTTTTTCTTTATTTAAACCTTGTAGACTAATTAGAACATCTTTGTGGGAACATCAGGCTTACAGCCTGATTTTAATCCTCTCTTTTCTTTCCTTTCCTTTTCTTTCTTTCTTTCTTTCTTTCTTTCTTTCTTTCTTTCTTTCTTTCTTTCTTTCTTTCTTTCTAAATATGATATTCTGGGATTCATCCTTAAATGACATCAATCACAACTGTAGGGATTTACTTCTCAATGGCAACTTTATTTTACCTAATATTATTATCCTAATTAAATTAAGCAATTGTGTTTCCATCTCACTGCTCAAAAGTATTTTTAACTCCAAATTAGAATATCACTATGTGTCCAAATCAATGATTCCACACAATAAATAAAACATAGTTTCTGATGCTCTTTTGTATGCACCACTTCACTTAATACTCACTTCAGTTCTAATAACAGGCATCTCAGTTGCGTTTTTAGGTAGGTAAGGACCACTTCCAGTGCCACAGAGCCAAAAGTTGTAAAGACGTCCTGTCAAAATTGAGGCTCTGAGCAAAGTCTTTTGTTTCTGATCCAGTGAATTTATTATGGCACTGTAGTTTCTCAGTTGCTACTTTCCAGAGTAATTTGACCTTTTGTGAAATCTTAGAAATTTGTGATGGAGCTCTGTCCTGTAATTCTCATGTATTTTTTTTTTTTTTTATTGTTGTTTGAAAGAACTAGTCATAGGACTAAGACTGTTAATGATATTCAAGTCACTGGCCCTGGTGATGTGATATTTCTAGATGGAGTTCTCATATCTGACAGACAAAATAAACAAATCAAAGACTGGATGCATGGAAATAGATACATCCTTTGCTTTGTGAGCTCTAAGAGAGCTTTTTATTAAGAATCTTTCATTCATAAGATAATACATTTTAAAAATTCCTAGCCAATAATAATAAAGCATAAGTGAGAACCTATTATGTGCAAGACATACCATAAATACTTCATGAAACTATTTCAACTTTACAACAACCCAGGGACTATTATTTTACTTATTTTGAAGATATGAAAACTAAGAGTTAAGAAAGATAAGTAATTTGCCAAAGAAGATTTCTTAGTACCTTGAATTAGCCAATCTTGGGGTTTAGGGCACAGTCCTCCAGATCACCAAGTCTCCCCAAGACTTCTAACATCAACTTCAAATTTAGCAGTTCTGCAAAACCGCCCAAATTTCTATAGTTTGCTAGACTCACAGAAATCACTGATCAGGGATTCTGTATCCTCCTGACATCAGTGTGTTCAGGGAATATTGCCAACTCAAGAAACTCATTTGAGCTTTAGTGTCTTGAATTTTCAATGAAGCTTCGTTATGTAGACAGGATTGGTTGAATCTTTGTCCAGGTGTTTGAACTCAGCATTCATTCCCCCTGGAGTTCAGGCTGATAGTACAGTGGCTCAAAGCCCCCAAGTATCTAATCATTCCCTTGGTCTTTTTGCCCTGGCCTGTCCCCATCCTGAGATATCTCATTAGTATACCCTCTCTAGAGGTCCTTGTTAACATAAACTGTCCAGGTGTGGTCCCAGAGGCTGAACAGGAAAAACAAAAACACTCCTATCACTTATGAAATTCCAAGGATTTAGAAGCTAGCTCCGAGGAACCAGAGACAAAGGTCAGCCAAATTCTTTATTACATGTTCAGTCAATAAATAGCAGAATCAATATTTAATCCTAGGTGTATTGAGCTCCAAATTTTACAAGGTGCATTTTCTTCTCATTTGCCTAGAACATTACCTGACACATAGTAAGTGCCCAATAAATCT